>NC_090306.1:57719940-67719940 GCF_039906515.1 Pseudorca crassidens
CTGGAGCTGTGAGAAGGATGTGTAGTCTAGCAGCCTGTGGCCACCGCCAGCATCACGTACAGCTGGAAGGGCCAAGAAGAGATGCCCTGACTTCTTTCCTTTCCCACCTTTTGATTTCCTGCTTGTGCCTCTCACAGGCTACACAAAACTGGAAGCCAGAGGGCAGGGGAGCCCAGGTGATGCACTGACGGGGAGAGCCTTCCAGAACACAGAACAGGAAAGAGAAGAGCAGAATATTGATCTGGGTACAATTATAGGACAGAACTGTCTCCTGGGCAACACTAGGAAAGTAAGAGTTACTCTAAGTCATTTGAAATTGATATAAAAATTTTTTTCAAGACTATTTGGTGAGAGATCACTGTCCTACACCTAGTTCTTTAGACAACAGACTTACTAAGTTGCTTTGGAGGACCTAGAAATGATTGGCCTTTTCATGTTTACCTTAGACAGAACCCTAGAGAATGGGCATTGCTGAAAGAAGCAGGGGGCAGGGATAATCATTTTGCATGGTAATACATAGCTTTCAGGCTGGTTGCACAGTAAGGTGTCTTGTTAACCAGTTGAATGGCAAGAGACTTTGTTTAGCGATCTCCACCCTCCGCCCTGTGGCCTTCCCCCCAATTCCGTGGTCCAATAGTAGAGCAACAAATTCCGAAGCCTTAACCCACTCGGTCTCTTCTTTGTTGACCAGAAGCCAGGGCTAGTTCTCATTTTAAGACAGCCTTGCAAGGTAACAGGTTTATAGCCTTGTTTTATGCACCTCTTGAAATCTTTTAATCTGATACATTTTATGGAAATCCATTCATCACACATTTTTGAGCACTTGCTATGTTCCATACTCTACAATGGATGCTGGCTGGTATGAGGTTGAATTACCCCAACTCCTTGACTTCCCCCCGTTTTATGTGAAATCTGAAATGTTCACATTTTTCATTATTCAGTTGGAAAGGGTCATGTGTTTATTTTTTGCTTGCTTCCTTAGGCTGTTTTTTTCCTACAAAAATAAAGTCACCCCATCTGTGGATAGCATCTGTGGAAAGTAACAACACAGGCAGCTGGCATGACTGTGACCAGTTTCCAGGGCAAACTTGGGGTTTGGGAGGCATCTGTGTTTTATGTGGGCTGGCGATGGGCTGTTTATTTCCCGTCTCTAGAGGCGGGCAGTGGCGACAACGGAAATAATTGATTCTAGGAATCTTGACTCCTCATTAAGTCACTTTCAGAGTGTTGAATGCATTTTAGTCAGAGGTGGGGGGAAGGTCCTAGCTAGCCAGACTACCTCCTGTTGGGCTGTGCCTTTCATTTCCTTTATACCTTCCCACAAAAGGAGGTGAAACACTAATTGAATCAGTGTAAATATTTAATACATCCCTCATAGTTTCCCCCATCCTCATGTTTGATACCATGGAGCAAAGCTTCAATCGTATGTCCCCTAATAGACTATTACTTCCCACATTTTCAAACACTTACAATGTTCTATATATTGTAATAGGTGATGGAGGGTGTAGAATGACCCCAGTTCCCTAGTAATCCACAGCCTAGCGGGGGAGTCAGAAAATAGCAGGAACAATAATAAGCAAGGTGAGCGCTGTGATGGAGGGGGGTACCAGATACAATGGGGAGTCCGAAGGCAGTGATTAATTCTCCCTGAGGAGAGTTTTCAGAGAGGAAGTGACCTTGCATTCGGCTTTATAGGATGGACTTACAGAAATTATAGGAATTTTTTAGGCATCAAAAGTGGGATGGGCCTTCTAGACACAAGAACTACAAAAGTAAAGCCTGGAAGAATGAGTGAGCCAGGGTGTTCAGGGAACTGTAAGGGGTCTTACAGAGCAGTAGTTCCCAAACTGTGTTCCATGAGATCTCGTTCATACCTGTTCCTCAGAAAAAGGGGTTCCTGGACAAAAAAAGTTTGAGAAACCTGGACTAAACAAACTTAAACAGCTTTCCTTTTTAAATGCTTGCTTGATGGGGCTTATTAATGACGTGATTTTCTTAATATGCCAGCACGCTTTGTGATTCTTTGAAATGGAGGTAGAATATCGTTAAATCAAACAAGGAAGCCAGCACACTGAGGTGGCTGTATCGCCTTGGTGGTGTACCTAAGCCAGAATCATTCCTGCAAGCGCCTCAAGGGTAAGAAGAACCACCAATCACAGGCAGCCAACTAGGCTTTCCCAAATAGTGTAACTGCTGAACCTGGAGCCAATCAAATTATTTCCTTGCTTTGCTTCCATGTCTTCTCTAGAAAAACCTTGCCCCTCGCTCCTGTTGGTGGAGTACCTCTAACTACTGATTCAGTATTGCCCAATTTGAATTGATTTTCGCTCAGATAAACTATTAACAAGTTTTATAGGCTTCAGTCTGCCTTTTACAGTGTGATGAGTTATCCAGATTTCTTTGGCCACAGGACCATTTGTTCATGGCCCATCTATTTGGGAAGTGCTGGGTAAAGCACAAAATGTACATGGGACAGTGGTCAGAAATGAAGCTGGTGAGGCTGGTGAGGGTAGCATGTAAAACCAGGACCATGTGAAGTTTTTATGCGTAGAGGAGGGATTTGAAGGATTTGTTTAAAATTATGACCCACATGACTGGATTTTAGATCTTTGCATTGGAAGCAGAGTGGTTGGGGCAGGGAGGACCTGAGATGGGAGCAAAGAGATGGTTCCTCCCTCCCTCCTTCCCTCCCTGCCTCCCTTCCTTCCTTCCTTCCTTCCAGTGGAAGATCACTCCAAGGTAGAGAAAGCACTAATGCAGTGCCCTGAGGTGGCCGTATTTGAGGTGACCTTCGGGCATCCAAGTAGAGACATCCTAAAGGCAGTTTAGTATTTATATGGAAGAGGAATTCAGGGAAGAGGTGGAAACTCAAGACTTAGGCTTGGGAAACAGCCGCATATTGTTCCAGCTGAAGGGATGGGCATGGTCTGAGTGGGAAGAAAGGCAGACCAAGAATGGGCTCCTGGGACAGAAGCTAAAAGCAAGAAGAGTTCAAAGAGGTAGGGACAAGCCAGCGGAGAGGGGCCACCCAAGTTGAAGTATGCATATTACCAGTGGCTGCAGGCACTGACTTTGAGCATTCACCAACGAAGGACGGTGGTCAAGAGGGATTTAAAAACCCGAAACCAAGTCCACTGGAATGGGGGTGGGGCAGGTGCCTTATGGACCCCTAGCTTCCTTTTGTACAGGGAAGAGCCAGTCACCTTCTTTAGCTGAAGAGGACAGACTCCGAAAACAGACATAACTAAACTAAACAAGCAAGACAATAAGAACAAAACATTCAGAATTCTGGGTACAATTGTTCACGTTTCACAAAGAGCTGGAGACTTTATCTTTAGGGCAGACCATCCCTGCGGGTTTCTGTTAGATATGCACATGGGGAGTCAAGACTCCGGAGGGGAAAAGTTTGAGCTCCAAGAGGCCAAAAGATGTGAGAAGATAATGCAATATGTTATTTTAACGGCAAACAAAAGGTGCATCTTTGCAGATTACGTTTACTTAACTAGGAGGCAGAGAGGAAATACAGCATCACCGTGAAGAGCCCCAGCATTTGCAACCAGCCTGCCTGGACTCAAATCCTAGCTCTACCCCTTACTAAATGCTGTGACTTTAACAATTTTTTTTTTAAAAAAAACTTTCTCTGTGCCTCAGTTTTTCATCTGTAAATTTATGTTAATAAGAGTAGTATGTGACTCAAGAGTTGTAGCAAGAATGAAAGAAAAATCACAGAAAGCATGGCTCCTAGGAAGCCCTCTAAACGTTGGTTCGTTTGTTACTGTGTGTAGCTGTATCTCTTCTCCAACTGGATCTAGACTGCCCTTTAAGTGGATTACAAATTATTGCTTGTCCCTGGGAAGAGTTTTGTTTTTTGTCCGGGCAATGGCTAATAGAATGCTGGGAGCAAAGATCGTGGAGCCCACTGCCGGGCAGAGCTGAGCTGTTACGTGAGCTGCGTACCTAATAAGGAGAGAAGAAATCAGCAGCGCAGAGTTAGTGCATGGCCAAGTACAAAACAAGCCGAATTTGTAGAACACAGTAGCATTCCCTAGAGATTGCCCCAATTCACTAGAAAGAGGATCAGGTAGAAGTTGGGACTCTCCGTGATTAAGAGGCGGGGGATGGAACCTTTGTGATTGAGACCTTATCCGTCAATATGAAGTAATTTTAGGAGGCCTAGTAGAGTCGGGGCTGACATCCTAGCCACACATAGATGAGGCAGCGACCTCACCTTGCTCCAGATCCTCTGTGGAGGAAAATATGTCACTGGGCCTCTGAGGGAAAGGTATGCTTTGATCTCTGCTTAGCATACACAGGAAGGAATGTTCCACAGCACGATTGCCATTTTTCCTCTGCTCCTAAGAAGATGAAGACAGAAGTAAGTCAGGCCAGAAATAAAATTGTGCTCTTTATTTCTGTCATTGGAGATTAAGCAGATGACTAATCATCTGTCTTCTTCTGTTTCCAAACTAAATAAAAAGCTTTTGAAATTACCCAGGAGAACTTTGGGGTGCTGTACGTAATGATGTATAATACTATATATCTAGACTTTGCCACTCAGCCCGAATGATAAGCTCGTCTGGTGTTTGGAAACATATTTGGGAACTCTTGAGGCCAAATAGATTCTCAGTGTATCACCTAATTCTTTAGATGGAAAATCTAGACCACACAGCATCTTATTTGACAAAGATTCCATGTCTCTGAATGTATATTATGCTTATAACTTTTTTCACTTTTCCCCCATTAAGTGTGGTTAATGGACTGGTATTTGACTAAAAAGAAAGAAAAACAAAAGAGATTTCTGGAGCCTTTAAAAACAACCCTTAAAAGTTCTGCCATCTGTTTGGAATCACTCAGAAAACCAAGTGAAGAAATGCAAACTTTTCTCATAAAACTGAAAACATAGCAGCAGTTGTACTTTCAGAGGTGGTGTGACCTGCTTTAGCACATAGATGTCTCCAACAGTTTATAGCACGTTGGGCTGCCAATCTCTGCTCTGACTGTGATTTCTAGGTTAACAGTGAACAAGTGCCATGAGTTAGTGCCATTTTGTCATTTGCACTTTGATGAGTTCCATCCTTATAGATGTCCCTCAGGGGCATTTAGAAACAGGCTGACATTGCCAGACAAAGAGCTGTGGGTAGATGTAAAGTGTCATCAGAGAACATAATCTGTAATCTTCTGTTTTTGCTTCATTTTGTGTCTTCTTGCAGTGGTTCTTTTTTTCCCCCCCCCCATTATCTAAGATCTTTTCTATTTTATTAGTGATTCAACATTCGAAAGGTAAAAAAAATCCCTCTAAGACCCAGACAGAAAATAATATCTTGCTTTAAGTAATCTTACTTTCTGACCTTCCTAGCTAGCTGCCCAAGGTAGGACAAGATACCCCCTTTTATAGTTGCTGAGCACCTTCTGTTTATGTGTGAGGTTTAGCAAATGATGCTTGACAAATCCTTTCCTATAACTTCTAACTATTAAACTGTCCTTTCCGAGTCATGTTTGTTTCTAACTTAAACACTTTGGGAGTTTTAGATTTATGTTCAATACCTTGGAAAAATAAAGATTTTTCACAACTTAAAAATAAGGACTACCTCTGATGCCTGAGATGGCATCAGAGGACTGATACATAAATGAGTTTAGGAAAGGATCTGGATAAAGTTTGCAGCACCATAAAAGACAGGAAAAATCTGATCTGTGCTTCAGTGTGTCCTTCAGACTCATCTAGTTGCAAGTGACAGAAATCAACTGTGACTAGCTTTAGAAAAAGGAAGAAGAGGGAATTCAGTGGAAGGAAACTGAAGAATCATAAAAATATAAAGGAATAGTTAAAAACAAAAATACAGGAGAAAAAGGTATGAAGGCAGCTTCAGGATCTTGACATTCGAACTCATAGACTTTTTCTCCAAGGAGCTCTTGAATATGCCTGAGCTCCATGGACCTCAGTTTTCATGTCTCTGTCCTCTGCACCCCAAATTCCTGGAACTGAGTATCCCATGGTCCCATTTTGGTCTTATGGCAATTATGGCAAGATCCTAGAACACAGACTCATTTTTGGAACACCACCTGTAGATGTGATCTTGCTTTAGTTTGGGCCTTCTAAGAAGCAGACGTCAAGATAGCATTAGACATGCAAGAGATTTACAGGGGGAAACACCTGTGAAGGATAAAGAGGAGGGACGGAGGACACTGTTCATGCTGGTCTAATCCCCACGAGGAAGAGAAGGAAGAAAGCAAGGTTGGACTGGCAGAATCTAAGACTGCAGCATTAAGAAGGTTTTGGCCAAGCCAATGGGAGTCCTTGAGCCAAAGTCAAGAATCAGAAAATCCTTGCAACCTTGCAAAAACTAGCTTGCCTTAGTATCCCTTTCATACTCAGAAACTGGCTGAGAGCAGACTGTGGGAAGGGTGGCCTTGGGCATGAATGTTGTGATGGACTGGGGCCATCCATCAGTTACATTCTCACAGCAGGAGATTTGAGTAGTGCATTTCCATGGCTGCTGCGGAGCTGTTCCTCAATAAGAGAGAATCACAAAGAACTTTAGAAGTCAGCCCAAGAGATATGCCCAAGAGATATACCTTTAGGGATGAACTCTTGAGAATTGAGTGATGACTCTGTTTGGGCTCTCTTGGTACCAAGCCATGAGTCTGATCACACCCGGTAGTTCCTAAGCTCCTACAATATCCATTCAGCTTTGCATTATCCTGTCTTGTCACATTCTATTTTAAGATCTTATGCAAGTGAAATAGAGTTGAACCAGATGTCCCCAGTAGTATCACAGGAAAGTCATCCCTTGGGTAATGATACCTAAAGGTAACGGCCCCAGGTGGTTTGCTTACATAAGTGCCGTCACTCAGGGGTTTTCTCCACTTTCTTGTTTGCCAGGAACCACGGCTCTAGAGTTGGCTTTGGCTGCTACTTCGACAGGCAGAGTGTGACTTTAGTGGCAGAAACACTATCACTTGCAGGGAGGAAAACAGGAGTTGGGAGTAGGAAGGATCAGGCAAGGGGCCTGTTGATGGGAAAAAAAGGCCCCCTTTGGGCAATATTCCAAGGAGAGCCCCCCTCCCCTGCCACCCACACTTTTTCCTGGCTTTCCCACACACAAAAGTCTCAGGATGCATTGAAATTACAATCTTAACTTGGTTCTCTCCATAGCTGGTCACTAAAAGAGCCAAGCAAGCTGTATTTCTGCTGACTGCACAGCTACATAGGCCAGAAGGGGACGGTAAGGCGGCCAGCTCGATACCCCTCTACAGGCAAACCTCTGACGGCACACACACCACACATCTCAGGGCCTCTCTGGGTCTGCATCCCACCTGGTCTATTCCGAAATGTTTTCCTTTGCAACTTCCAGTTTCTCTTTTGTGAGCTCGTTACAGTTTGAAGATTTAATAAGTGCTACTTAATTGAATGATTCTCCCTTAAGGCCTTCAAAGCTTCTCTTTCTGATATCTGCAGAATCTTGTGGAAGAGAAATATGGGTGCAAATAGATTTGACTTTATTAGTCATGATAAATGACATAAGCTCTTGTAATAAATAACCCCCAAATCTCAGCAATATGACATTCAGGGTGGATATTTCTAATTGGGCGGCTCTGCACCAGCTTCCACCCAAGCAGTGACTCAGTGACCCAGTCTCTTTCCATGTTGTGGCTCTACTGCACTGAGGTTTCGAAGTCACGCTAGCATCACCCAACAGGAGATAGGAGGAAGACCACGAGAATGGAGGATTACACACGGGAGGTTTTTCTCAGCAGTGCTGAAAAGTGGCTTACATTCTTCCTGCATATATTCCATTCACCATAACTCTGCACGTAACCAACCAAATGGTAAGTGAGACTGGGAAATGTAATTTGGTGAATACTGCAGTCTTCACCAGATTGACTAATAGAAACTTGGAGATAAACTACTGCATCTTCTAGACACACAGGCCTTCCCGTGCCCACCCCCGATGATAAATAGTTGTTCTTTTCCTTTTGTCCTTTATATCCATGTGTCATCTAGGAACAGAACTGATATTAATTCAAAAAATAATTATTGAGCTCCGATTATGTGTTAGACACTATGCTGCTGGGTGATGTAGTTATGAAATCAGTTGTGATCTGTATTTTCAAAGAGCTTATGATCAGGTACAAGAGTGAAAATGCAATCAACAGTTAAAATGAAAAAGGTGGGAGATTGGGATTGACATATATACACTACTATGTATAAAACATAACTAAGGAGAACAGATTGTATAGCACAGGGAACTCCACTCGGTGCTCTGTGGTGACCTAAATGGGAAGGAAATCCAAAAAAAGAGGAGATATATGTACACGTATGGCTGATTCACTTTGCTATACAGCAGAAACTGACACAGGAGTGTAAAGCAACTATACTCCAATTAAAAAAAAAAAACAAAAAAGAAAGGAAATACAAAGAAAAGGTGCTCTGACGAATCCAGGGTTCTACTCTGAGCAAGAACGAGGGACCTCTGACTAGGCTCAGGGTGGTCAGAGGAGAGTTGTGAGAAGAGGTGAAGCTTTAAATCAGTGTCGAAGAGTAAAGAAGAGTAAAAGGGCAGTTCAGGGAGAAAGGATACCGTATGTGAAGAGAGGGAAGATGTAAAGCCACACGATACGTGAAGGGGCTAAGTGACTTGGTGTGACTGAGGTGAAGCTAGTCAGATGAGTGAATGTAAGGATAGGGCTAAAGGTAAAGATATTGATCTGATCATGAAGACCGTTTAGGACTGAGCTGTGGACATTGATACGCATGAAAACCCAAAGAAGAATTTTAAGCACCAAGTAATATGGTTAAAATCTCATTTGATGACAGTTTTTGCCATGAAAAAAATGATAGATTAATTATCATATAGATTTTAACACTGTTGTCTTGAGTGTACTAAAAATGACTCTTCTGTTAATCACTTGAAGACCTGTTGATCTGGCCCCGGCCCTCTGTGATCTACAGATACGTAAATACTTTATGTTCCAATGTGGCTGCCATTTAAAAAATTCTGTCATTGTGATTCAGACTTGCCTTCAGCTTCACACCTGTCTAAAAAATAACCCCCTATTTTAGGCTGCTGTGTGCCACGGTTAGCATAGCTCCCATTTATTAAGGCTATGAAAACGTTTACTAAGAACCTGTTTTGTGCTAGCCTCTTGCCTGGAACTGAGTGTGTGGGAGGTGTTATAAAGAGAAACAGCACGGAATGGTAGAGAAAGCTCAGGTTTTGAAGCTCAACTCCATCATTTACAATGGTGGGGCTCTGGGTTGGGAGGATGGGGAGAGGCTTTGGGAAACTTAGGCAACCTCTCAGAAATTCAGTTTTCTCATCTGCAAAATGGAGAAAATATTACGTACTTTAGAGTTTTGCTGTGAGGGTTCAACGAGATAATATTTGTAAACCACTTAAGTGTGCTCAGAAAAGCAGTGGTGAGGTGGCACATGATATGTCTCCTTACCCATGCAGACATCACTAATCAATCATGGCACAATTTTCTGCTGAGCCAGACCCAGCTTGGGGTGATACCTATAGGAAAGTAATTTTTTTAAAAGACAGTATCAGGGTCACACTGCATGAATGATCGGAAATAGCAAGGATTTCAGGGATGATAAATTATTCTGTGTACAGTAATCAGAAAAGAATGGCTTCATGCAGGAGGATGGGCATGACAGCAAGCCCATGAGATGTTGGTAGGGTTTATTTGAATTCCACATTTAGATCACATTTCCAAAGCTTGACGTCAATACAAACTTAGAGTATTCCTTCCATCTTCCTTGCACCATGGTTTGCTCTACACTAGCTTGTCATATAGAAATCACTAGTCATTCTCCATCTTGAGTTAGCTTAATAGAACTATGTAGCACTACAGTAAGCAACGATTGAGGTATGTTCCTAAGACCCTTATTCATACTGGTTATAGAGATTCACTTATTTTCTAGAGTAGCTATAGCACACAGAATTTCTCACAAGTCACAATTTTGCAGTTGGTACTAGTTGCCTGGAGTGCTGTGTTGACAAGGAGTCTGGAATTCTGGGCTGCATGAGAGTTTGGCCATGATTAATTAGTGATGTTTGACATGAGCAAGAACTAGAGTAGAAGAAGCACACGAGTCATTTGTCTGTAGGGGACGTTAGAGACCATCTAAATATGCTCCTGATTTTTTTGATGTAGAAACTGAGATCCAGAGAAGTTGTCTCGTTGAAGACATTTCCAGAGACAGAATTGGATAAGAATCCCAAACACCTAGTTCCAATGTCCTAAGTCCTGTTTTCTTTTGCATGATATCTTACTTCACAAGCATCACCAGCAGACGCTACAGACATATGTCATGAGTAGGTCCTGGAATTGATCCTATATTTTCTATTTTTATTTTTCAATTTTTATTCTCCTGCTTTGAGGCATAATTTACTTTTAAGAAAATTCACCCATTTAGAGTATACAGTTTGATGAGCTTGGCAACTGCATACAGTCATATAACCACCTTCACAGTCAAAACATAGAACATTTCTATCCCCCCAGAAAGTATCTGCATTTCTCTTTGCAGTTGATTCCCTTCCCTGAACTTTGCCATCCAGGCAACCAGTGATCTGCTTTCTGTCACTATAGTTTTGCCTTTTTTAGAAGTTATACAAATGGAATCATACAGTATGTAGTCTGTTTTATTTGCCTTCTTTCGTATAGCATAAGGCTCTAGAGGTTCACTCGTTTTGCTGCATGTCAATATTTCATTCTTTTCACAGCTGGGTAGTATTTCATAGTGTGTATACACCATAATTTGTTTACTCATTGATCGGTTGATGAAAATTGGGACTGTTTGGTTATTATGAGCACTGCTACTATAAACATACATGCACAAGTTATTGTGTGGTCATACATTTTCATTCATCTTAGGTAAATACTTAGGAATAGGACTGTTCAGTTATATATATGTTTAACTTTGTGAGAAATGGCTAAAGTTTTCCAAATTGGCTGTACCATTTTGCATTCCCACCAGCAATGTATGACAGTTCTCGCTGGTTCACATCATTGTAAAAACTTGGTATTCTTCTAAATTTAACCCATTGTGCTACGTTGTCTAGTAGTTTCTCAACGTGGTTTTAATTTGTAATTACCCTGATGACTCGTGATATTGAAAACCTTTTCAATACATCTTTTTGGCCAAATGTATATCTTCTCTTATAGAGTGCCCATTCAAATATTTTGCCCATTTAAAATTTTATTCTTTGCCTTCTTTTTTTTTTTTAACATCTTTATTGGGGTATAATTGCTTTACAATGGTTTGTTAGTTTCTGCTCCATAACAAAGTGAATCAGTTATACATATGTTCCCATATCTCTTCCCTCTTGCGTCTCCCTCCCTCCCACCCTCCCTATCCCACCCCTCCAGGCGGTCACAAAGCACTGAGCCGATATCCCTGTGCCATGCAGCGGCTTCCCACTAGGTATCTACCTTACATTTCTTAGTGTATATATGTCCATGCCTCTCGCTTGTCCTGTCACAGCTCACCCTTCCCCCTCCCCATATCCTCAAGTCCGTTCTCCAGTAGGTCTGTGTCTTTATTCCTGTCTTACCCCTAGGTTCTTCATGACATTTTTTTTTCTTAAATTCCGTATATATGTGTTAGCATACGGTATTTATTTTTCTCTTTCTGACTTCACTCTGTATGACAGACTCTAGGTCTATCCACCTCATTACAAGTAGCTCAATTTCGTTTCTTTTTATGGCTGAGTAATATTCCATTGTATAAATGTGCCACATCTTCTTCATCCATTCATCCGATGATGGGCACTTAGGTTGTTTCCACCTCCGGGCTATTGTAAATAGAGCTGCAATGAACATTTTGGTACATGACTCTTTTTGAATTTTGCTTTTCTCAGGGTATATGCCCAGTAGTGGGATTGCTGGGTCATATGGTAGTTCTATTTGTAGTTTTTTATGGAACCTCCATACTGTCCTCCATATTGGCTGAACCAATTCACATTCCCACCAGCAGTGCAAGACGTTTCCCTTTTCTCCACACACTCTCCAGCATTTATTGTTTCTAGATTTTTTGATGATGGCCATTCTGACTGGTGTGAGATGATATCTCATTGTAGTTTTGATTTGCATTTCTCTAATGATTAATGATGTTGAGCATTGTTTCATGTGTTTGTTGGCAGTCTGTATATCTTCTTTGGAGAAATGTCTATTTAGGTCTTCTGCCCATTTTTGGATTGGGTTCTTTGCTTTTTTGTTATTGAGCTGCTTGTAAATTTTGGAAATTAATCCTTTGTCAGTTGCTTCATTTGCAAATATTTTCTCCCATTCCGAGGGTTGTCTTTTGGTCTTGTTTATGGTTTCCTTTGCTGTACAAAAGCCTTGAAGTTTCATTAGGTCCCATTTGTTTATTTTTGTTTTTATTTCCATTTCTCTAGGAGGTGGGTCAAAAAGAATCTTGCTGTGATTTATGTCATAGAGTGTCCTATGTTTTCCTCTAAGAGTTTGAGAGTTTCTGGCCTTACATTTAGGTCCTTAATCCATTTTGAGCTTATTTTTGTGTATGGTGTTAGGGAGTGATCTAATCTTATACTTTTACATGTACCTGTCCAGTTTTCCCACCACCACTTATTGAAGAGGCTGTCCTTTCTCCACTGTACATTCCTGCCACCTTTATCAAAGATAAGGTGTCCATATGTGTGTGGGTTTATTTCTGGGCTTTCTATCCTATTCCATTGATCTATATTTCTGTTTTTGTGCCAGTACCATACTGTCTTGATTACTGTAGCTTTGTAGTATAGTCTGAAGTCAGAGAGCCTGATTCCTCCAGCTCTGTTTTTTGTTCTCAAGATTGCTTTGGCTATTCGGGGTCTTTTGTGATTCCATACAAATTGTGAAACTTTTTGTTCTAGTTCTGTGAAAAATGCCAGTGGTAGTTTGATAGGGATTGCGTTGAATCTGTAGATTGCTTTGGGTAGTAGAGTCATTTTCGCAATGTTGATTCTTCCAATCCAAGAACATGGTATATCTCTCCATCTATTTGTATCATCTTTAATTTCTTTCATCAGTGTCTTATAATTTTCTGCATACAGGTCTTTTGTCTCCTTAGGTAGGTTTATTCC
Organism: Pseudorca crassidens; assembly: GCF_039906515.1. Lineage (NCBI taxonomy): Eukaryota > Metazoa > Chordata > Mammalia > Artiodactyla > Delphinidae > Pseudorca > Pseudorca crassidens. Next base: position 57,733,029 of record NC_090306.1, read on the forward strand.
TAGATATTTTATTCTTTTTGTTGCAATGGTAAATGGGAGTGTTTTCTTGATTTCACTTTCAGATTTTTCATCATTAGTATATAGGAATGCCAGAGATATCTTTGCATTAATTTGTATCCTGCTACTTTACCAAATTCATTGATTAGCTCTAGTAGTTTTCTGGTAGCATCTTTAAGATTCTCCATGTATAGTATCATGTCATCTGTAAACAGTGACAGCTTTACTTCTTTTCCGATTTGGATTCCTTTTATTTCCTTTTCTTCTCTGATTGCTGTGGCTAAAATGTCCAAAACTATGTTGAATAACAGTGGTGAGAGTGGGCAACCTTGTCTTGTTCCTAACCTTAGTGGAAATGCTTTCAGTTTTTCAACATTGAGGATGATGTTGGCTGTGGGCTTGTCATATATGGCCGTTATTATATTGCGGAAAGTTCCCTCTATGCCTACTTTCTGCAGGGTTTTTATCATAAATGGGTGTTGAATTTTGTCAAAAGCTTTTATTGCATCTATTGAGATGATCATATGGTTTTTCTCCTTGAATTTGTTAGTATGGTTTATCACATTGATAGATTTGCGTATATTGAAGAATCCTTGCATTCCTGGAATAAACCCTACTTGATCATGGTGTGTGATCCTTTTAATGTGCTGTTGGATTCTGTTTGCTAGTATTTTGTTGAGGATCTTTGCATCTATGTTCATCAGTGATATTGGCCTGTAGTTTTCTTTCTTTGTTACATCCGTGTCTGGTTTTGGTATCCAGGTGATGGTGGCCTTGTAGAAGGAATTTGGGAGTGTTCCTCCCTCTGCTATATTTTGGAGGAGTTTGAGAAGGATAGGTGTTAGCTCTTCTCTAACTATTTGATAGAATTTGCCTGTGAAGCCATCTGGTCCTGGGCTTTTGTTTGTTGGAAGATTTTAAATCACAGTTTCAATTTCAGTGCTGTGATTGGTCTGTTCATATTTTCTATTTGTTCCTGATTCAGTCTTGGCAGGTTGTGCCTTTCTAAGAATTTTTCCATTTCTTCCAGGTTGTCCATTTTATTGGCATAGAGTTGCTTATAGTAATCTCTCATGATCTTTTTTATTTCTGCATTGTCAGCTGTTACTTCTCCTTTTTCATTTCTAATTCTATTGATTTGAGTCTTCTCCCTTTTTTTTTTGATGAGTCTGGCTAATGGTTTATCTATTTTGTTTATCTTCTCAAAGAACCAGCTTTTAGTTTTATTGATCTTTGCTATCGTTTCCTTCATTTCTTTATCATTTATTACTGATCTGATTTTTATGATTTCTTTCCTTCTTCTAACTTTGGGGTTTTTTTGTTATTCTTTCTCTAATTGCTTTAGGTGCAAGGTTAGGTTGTTTATTCGAGATGTTTCCTGCTTCTTACGGTGGGCTTGTATTGCTATAAACTTCCCTCTTAGAACTGCTTTTGCTGCATCCCATAGGTTTTGGGTCATTGTGTCTCCATTGTCATTTGTTTCTGGGTATTTTTTTATTTCCTCTTTGATTTCTTCAGTGATCACTTCGTTATTAAGTAGTGTATTGTTTAGCTTCCATGTATTTGTATTTTTTACAGATCTTTTTCTGTAATTGATATCTAGTTTCATGGTGTTGTGGTCAGAAAAGGTACTTGATACAATTTCAATTCTCTTAAATTTACCAAGGCTTGATTTGTGACCCAGGCTATGATCTATCCTGGAGAATGATCCATGGGCACTTGAGAAAAATGTGTATTCTGTTGTTTTTGGATGGAGTGTCCTAGAAATATCAATTTAGTCCATCTTGTTTAATGTATCATTTAAAGCTTGTGTTTCCTTATTTATTTTCATTTTGGATGATCTGTCCATTGGTGAAAGTGGGGTGTTAAAGTCCCCTACTATGAATGTGTTACTGTCGATTTCCCCTTTTATAGCTGTTAGTTTTTGCCTTATGTATTGAGGTGCTCCTATGTTGGGTGCATAAATATTTACAACTGTTATATCTTTTTCTTGAATCGATCCCTTGATCATTATGTAGTGTCCTTTTTTGTCTCTTCTAATAGTCTTTATTTTAAAGTCTATTTTGTCTGATATGAGAATTGCTACTGCAGCTTTCTTTTGGTTTCCATTTGCATGGAATATCTTTTTCCATCCCCTTACTTTCAGTCTGTACGTGTCTCTAGGTCTGAAGTGGGTCTCTTGTAGACAGCATATATATGGGTCTTGTATTTGTATCCATTCAGCCAATCTGTGTCTTTTGGTGGGAGCATTTAGTCCATTTACATTTAAGGTAATATCGATATGTATGTTCCTATTCCCACTTTCTAAATTGTTTTGGGTTCGTTATTATAGGTCTTTTCTTTCTCTTGTGTTTTTTGTCTAGAGAAGTTCCTTTAGCATTTGTTGTAAAGCTGGTTTGGTGGTGCTGAACTCTCTCAGCTTTTGCTTGTCTCTAAAGGTTTTAATTTCTCCATCAAATCTGAATGAGATCCTTGCTGGGTAGAGTAATGTTGCTTGCACGTTTTTCTCCTTCATCACTTTCAGTATGTCCTGCCAGTCCCTTCTGGTTTGCAGAGTTTCTGCTGAAAGATCAGCTGTTAACCTTATGGGGATTCCCTTGTGTGTTATTTGTTGTTTTTCCCTTGCTGCTTTTAATAATGCTTTTTTTGTATTTAATTTTTGACAGTTTGATTAATATGTGTCTTGGCATATTTCTCCTTGGATTTATACTGTATGGGACTCTCTGTGCTTCCTGGACTTGATTAACTATTTCCTTTCCCATATTAGGGAAGTTTTCAACTATAATCTCTTCAAATATTTTCTCCGTCCCTTTCTTTTTCTCTTCTTCTTCCGGAACCCCTATAATTCGAATGTTGGTGCGTTTAATGTTGTCCCAGAGGTCTCTGAGACTGTCCTCAGTTCTTTTCATTCTTTTTCCTTTATTCTGCTCTGCAGTAGTTATTTCCACTATTTTATCTTCCATGTCACTTATCCGTTTTTCTGCCTCAGTTATTCTGCTATTGATCCCATCTAGAGTATTTTTCATTTCAGTTATTGTGTTGTTCATCGTTGCTTGTTTCATCTTTAGTTCTTCTAGGTCCTTGTTAAATGTTTCTTGCATTTTGTCCATTCTATTTCCAAGATTTTGGATCATCTTTACTATCATTATTCTGAATTCTTTTTCAGGTAGACTGCCTATTTCCTCTTCATTTGTTAGGTCTGGTGGGTTTTTATCTTGCTCCTTCATCTGTGGTGTGTTTTTCTGTGTTCTCATTTTGCTTATCTTACTGTGTTTGGGGTCTCCTTTTTGCAGGCTGCAGGTTCGTAGTTCCCGTTTTTTTTGATGTCTGTCCCCAGTGGCTAAGGTTGGTTCAGTGGGTTGTGTAGGCTTCCTGGTGGAGGAGACTAGTGCCTGTGTTCTGGTGGATGAGGCTGGATCTTGTCTCTCTAGTTGGCAGGTCCACGTTTGGTGGTGTGTTTTGGGGAGTTTGTGGACTTATTATGATTTTAGACAGCCTCTCTGCTAATGGGTGGGGTTGTGTCCCTGTTTTGCTAGTTGTTTGGCATAGGTTGTCCAGCACTGTAGCTTGCTGGTCGTTGAGTGAAGCTGGGTACTGGTGTTAAGATGGAGGTCTCTGGGAGATTTTCGCCATTTGATATTATGTGGAGCTGGGAGGTCTCTTGTGGACCAGTGTCCTGAAGTTGGCTCTCCCACCTCAGAGGCAGAGCCCTGACTCCTGGCTGGAGCACCAAGAGCCGTTCATCCACACGGCTCAGAATAAAAGGGAGAAAAGGTAGAGAGAATTAGTAGAAGGAGGGAGGGAGGGAGGAAGGAAGGAAGGAAGGAGGAAAAAAAGGAGGGAGGGAGGAAGGAAGGAAGGAAGGAAGCAGGGAAGGAAGGAAGAAAGACAGAAAGAAAGAGGATACAGTAAAATAAAATAAAGTATAATAAAGTTATTGAATTAAAAAATAATTATTTAGAGGAAAAAAAGGGACGGATAGAACCTTAGGACAAATGGTCGAAGCAAAGCTAAACAGACAAAATCTTACACAGAAGCATACACATACACCCTCACAAAAAGAGGTAAAGGGGAAGAAAATCATAAATCTTGCTGTCAAAGTCCACCTCCTCAATTTGGGATGATTCGTGTCTATTCAGGTATTCCACAGATGCAGGGTACATCAAGTTGATTGTGGAGCTTTAATCCGCTGCTTCTGAGGCTGCTGGGAGAGATTTCCCTTTCTCTTCTTTGTTCTCACAGCTCCCGGGGCTCAGCTTTGGATTTGGCCCTGCCTCTGTGTGTAGGTCGCCGGAGGGCGTCTGTTTTTTCTTCAGACAGGACGGGGTTAAAGGAGCCGCTGATTCGGAGGCTCTGGCTCACTCAGGCCGGGGGGAGGGAGGGGTACGGACGTGGGGCGAGCCTGCGGTGGCAGAGGCCGGCATGACATTGTACCAGCCTGAGGCGTGCCGTGCGTTCTCCCGGGGAAGTTGTCCCTGGATCCCAGGACCCTGGCAGTGGCGGGCTGCACAGGCTCCCCGGAAGAGCGGTGTGGATAGTGTGCTGTGCTCGCACACAGGCCCCTTGGTGGCGGCAGCAGCAGCCTTAGCGTCTCCCGTCCGTCTCTGGGGTCCGCGCTTTTAGCCGCGGCTCACGCCCATCTCTGGGGTTTGTGCTTTTAGCCGTGGCTCGCGCCAGTCTCTGGAGCTCCTTTAAGTAGCGCTGTTAAACCCCTCTCCTCGTGTACCAGGAAACAAAGAGGGAAGAAAAAGTCTGTTGCCTCTTCGGCAGGCCCAGACTTTTCCCCGGACTCCCTCCCGGCCAGCCATGGTGCACTAACCCCTTCAGGCTGTGTTCACGCCGCCAACCCCAGTCCTCTCCCTGGGATCCGACCGAAGCCCGAGCCTCAACTCCCAGCCCCGCCCTCCCCGGCGAGTGAGCAGACAAGCCTCTCGGGCTGGTGAGTGCCGGTCGGCCCTGATCCTCTGTGCGGGAATCTCCCCGCTTTGCCCCCCACACCCCTGTTGCTGTGCTCTCCTCCACGGCTCCGAAGCTCTCCCCTCCGCCTCCCGCAGTCTCCACCCGCGAAGGGGCTTCCTAGTGTGTGGAAACCTTTCCTCCTTCACAGCTCCCTCTCACTGGTGCAGGTGCCGTCCCTATTTTTTTGTCTCTGTTTTTTCTTTTTTTTCTTTTGCCCTACCCAGGTACGTGGGGGGTTTCTTGCGTTTTGGGAGGTCTGAGGTCTTCTGCCAGCATTCAGTAGGTGTTCTGTAGGAGTTGTTCGACGTGTAGATGTATTTCTGGTGTATCTGTGGGGAGGAAGGTGATCTCCGCGTCTTACTCTTCTGCCATCTTCCCAGCACCTATTCTTTGCCTTCTTATTGAATTGGAAGAGTTCTTTGTATACTGGATACAAGCACTAGGATTTGCAAATCTTTTCTCCTGGACTGTGACTTCTTTCTACTTACTTTAAATGTGTGTTTCAAGTTTACATTAAAAGAAAATTTAAGTCCATTTCATCTAATTTTCTTCTATTTTCATGCTTTTCTGTTGCTGCCTAAGAAATCTTTGCCTAATCCAATTTCACCAAAAAAAAATGTGGTTTTTTAAAGAAGTTTTATAACTTTAGCACTTACATTACGTCCAATTCATGGAGTTAATTTTTGTATTTGTTTTGAGGTAGGGGTTGTTTTGTGCATACAGACATCCATTGGGTTCAGCATTATTAGTTGAAATGACTATCATTTTTTCCATTAAATTACCTTGACATCTTGGCTAAGGAAAAAAAAAAATCAATTGACCTTAGAAGTACGGATCTGTTTCTGAGCTCTCTTCTGTTCCACTGATGTTATGTGTTTACACTTATGTCAACATCACACTGTATAGATGACAGCAGCTTTTACAGTAAGACTTGAAATCAGATGGTGTCATTCCTCCAACCATTTAAGTCCTCAAAATTGTTGTAGGTATTCTAGGTCCATTGCTTTTCCATATAAAATTTAAAATCAGTTTGTCAGTGTCTTCGAAATAAGTCTGATAGGATTTTCAATGGAATTGTATTGAATCTATAGATAATTTGCGTGAGAATTTAATCCTGATAATATTAAATCTTCTCATCCTTGACTATGGAATAGCCTTTCATGCATTTAGATCTTCTTTAAAAATTACAGAACATTTTGAAGGAAGTTAGTGTATAGGTCTTACAATCTGTTGTTGAATTTATTCCTAAATATTTTAATTTTCTGATGCTCTTGAAAATAAGGTTTTATATTCCTCTTTGCCTGTATTTATTTTTTTAGAAATTCATTTTAATGTTCATACCAGCTTTTCAACCATACTTGTTTGCTTTTTTGTTTGTTTGTTTTTTTTTGTTTTTTTTTTGTTGTTGTTTGCATTTTTTGACTGTCCTATGGATTACAGTATACAGTAGATCTTAAACTTTTTGCAGACCGAGTTACAACTAACCTCATACCACTTCATATAAAATACAGAACCCTTTCAAACCACAGATACATATCTCCTCTTTGTCCCCTATGCTACATCTACATTCATTATCAACACCACAAGACAATATCATAATTTTGACTTTAAATACTTTGCAGTAAAGAATTAGTCTTGCTCAAAGAGAGGTCTGGCCTTTGCCCTTGGCTCCTGTGAGGTGATTCCCAAGTTCTTAGAATGTCCTGCCTGATACCCAGCGTCTGGGGGCTTTGAGCCACACCAGATACTAACAATGTGATTGATGGTGGGAACTTTGGGTCACGTGGTATTAGCTCAGCCTCTGGAAGGGCTGGAAACTAAGGTCAACCATGCAGGTGACCTACCATGTCTATGCAAGGGAGCATCAGGGCTCGGATGAGCTTCCCTAGTTGGCAGCATTCCATGCGTGCTGTCACATAGCACTTCTGGGATGAGTTAGCACCTTCCATGACTCCATTGGGAAAGGAGAGCTGGAAGCTCATGGAACTCTCCTGGACTCCGCCATGTGTTTCTTTTCTTGATGGATTTTAATCTGTGTCCTTTCACTGAAATAAACCATAGCAATGAGCATAATAGCTTTCAGTGAGCTCTCTGAGTCCTTCTAATGAATTATGGAATCTGAGGGTGGTCTTGGGGACCCTGAAGTTCCAGTTGGTATCAGAATGAGGGTGGTCTTGTGCACTCCCTCTAAATCCTTAAACACGCATATGCTTTGTAAAGGAATTAAGAGAAGAAAAAGCAAAAAATACAGTCTTTGTATTTATGCAGATATTTTCATTTGTGACACTTTTTTTAGATTTAGACTTCCATTCAGAATTATTTTCCTTCAGTATATTTTGCTTTTTTGTACTACAGGCCTATTGGTGATGTATTCTTTCAGTTTTCCTTTATGTGATATCTTTATTTCAACTTCATCTTCATTCTTGAAGGTTCCCCCCACCCCCTGCCCTAACCAGATATATAACTCTACGTTGACACTGGTTCAGTACTTTCAGTACTTTAAAGATGTTTTTGGACTCTTTTCTGGTCTCCAGAGTTTCTTTTTATTTATTTATTTATTTATTTTTTAACATCTTTATTGGAGTATAATTGCTTTACAATGGTGTGTTAGTTTCTGCTTTACAACAAAATGAATCAGTTATATATATACATATGTTCCCATATCTCTTCCCTATTGCGTCTCCCTCCCTCCCACCCTCCCTCTCCCACCCCTCCAGGCGATCACAAAGCACCCTGTGCTATGCGGCTGCTTCCCACTAGCTATCTACCTTACGTTTGGTAGTGTATATATGTCCATGCCTCTCTCTTGCTTTGTCACAGCTTACCCTTCCCCCTCCCCATATCCTCAAGTCCGTTCTCCAGTAGGTCTGTGTCTTTATTCCTGTCTTACCCCTAGGCTCTTCCTGACATTTTTTTTCTTAAATTCCGTATATATGTGTTAGCATATGGTATTTGTCTCTCTCTTTCTGACTTACTTCACTCTGTATGACAGACTCTAGGTCTATCCACCTCATTACAAATAGTTCAATTTCGTTTCTTTTTATGGCTGAGTAATATTCCATTGTATATATGTGCCACATCTTCTTTATCCATTCATCCGATGATGGACACTTAGGTTGTTTCCATCTCTGGGCTATTGTAAATAGAGCTGCAATGAATATTTTGGCACATGACTCTTTTTGAATTATGGTTTTCTCAGGGTATATGCCCAGTAGTGGGATTGCTGGGTCATATGGTAGTTCTATTTGTAGTTTCTTAAGGAACCTCCATACTGTTCTCCACAGTGGCTATATCAATTTACATTCCCACCAACAGTGCAAGAGGGTTCCCTTTTCTCCACACCCTCTCCAGCATTTATTGTTTCTAGATTTTTTGATGATGGTCATTCTGACTGGTGTGAGATGATATCTCATTGTAGTTTTGATTTGCATTTCTCTAATGATTAATGATGTTGAGCATTCTTTCATGTGTTTGTTGGCAGTCCGTATATCTTCTTTAGAGAAATGTCTATTTAGGTCTTCTGCCCATTTTTGGATTGGGTTGTTTGTTTTTTTGTTATTGAGCTGTATGAGCTGCTTATAAATTTTGGAGATTAATCCTTTGTCAGTTGCTTCATTTGCAAATATTTTCTCCCATTCCGAGGGTTGTCTTTTTGTCTTGTTTGTGGTTTCCTTTGCTGTGCAAAAGCTTTGAAGTTTCACTAGGTCCCATTTGTTTATTTTTGTTTTTATTTCCATTTCTCTAGGAGATGGGTCAAAAAGGATCTTGCTGTGATTTATGTCATAGAGTGTTCTGCCTATGTTTTCCTCTAAGAGTTTGATAGTGTCTGGCCTTACATTTAGGTCCTTAATCCATTTTGAGCTTATTTTTGTGTATGGTGTTAGGGAGTGATCTAATCTCATACTTTTACGTGTACCTGTCCAGTTTTCCCAGCACCACTTATTGAAGAGGCTGTCCTTTCTCCACTGTACATTCCTGCCTCCTTTATCAAAGATAAGGTGTTCTGGTCTCCATAGTTTCTGACAAGACGCAACTAGTTAATCAAATGATTATTCCCTTGTATGTAATGTCATTTTTCTCTTGCTGTTTTCAAGTTTTGCTCTTTATAGTCAGGCTTCAGCAGTTTGATGAGGATGTTCCAAAGCAAAGCCTTCTTATGTTTGTCATGCTTGATGTTTCTTGAACATATTGAGTTGTAAATTTATATGTTTCATCAAATTTGGGGAAATTTGGCCATTATGTTTCAATTTGTTTCGTGCGTAGTTCTCTAACTTCTTTCTTTATGAGGTTCTAATTACATGTATATTCAACCATTTGATATAATCTACTGGGTCTTTGAAGTTTCGTTCATTTAAAAATCTTTTTTTTCTCTCTGATATTAACTTTGGATAATTTCTGTTGATCTACTTTCAGGTTCATTTACTTTTTTCTCTGTCATTGCTACTCAGCTCTGAAGTCCATCTGATAATTTTTTATTTCAGATGTTTTATTTCTCAGGTTTAGAATTTCCATTTGGTTCTCTTTATGATTTAATATCTTTGCTGAAATTTCCTATCCTGCCATTATGAGCATTTTTTTAGAACTTAATCACATAGAATCATGATAACAGATAAGGATTTCAAAGCAGCTAAGTCTAACATTTTGATTAATTTAGGATTAATTTAATTTTTCTCTTAAGAGTATGGGTGTTGTGACCACTTAGAGGGGTGGGATAGGGAGGGTGGGAGGGTGGGAGGGAGGGAGACGCAAGAGGGAAGAGATATGGGAACATATGTGTATGTATAACTGATTCACTTTGTCATCAAGCAGAAACTAACACACCATTGTAAAGCAATTATACTCCAATAAAGATGTTAAAAAATAAATAAATAAACAAAAAGGCATCACAAAACCCCCACATAAAAAAACATGCTTTCTGGAATATAGATCATATGATCACTAAATACCAGTAAATGCAAAAGTCCATATGATACAACTAATTTGCAACATATTACAGTTTTAAAGTTTACAAACTATGTGTATATGGCTTAAAATCAAATCAAAATAAAACCAAAACACTCTCAAAAGTAAAAAAAAAAAAAAGTATGGGTGAAAAAAATATTACTGTTGTACCACTAACACCCTATGTTTGAAAAAATAAGAAAAAGTCTTGCTCTTCAGAAAAAAAAAAAAGAGTATGTTCCATTTTTCTTCTTCACCTGTCAAGTGATGGTGATTGTATCCAGGACAATATGAATGTTAAGTTGTGGAGAGTGGATTCTAATACTTTTCTCTGATGACTGTTACTTTGTTTTAGCAAACAATTTTCTTGGTTCATACTTGAACTAGAAACTCAATTTCTGTGTAGCAGGTCCAAACTCAGCTCCTATTTTTTGTCTTAGCAAAACTCTTTTGCATCTGTTCTGCACATGAATGGTTCAAGAGTGATTAAGAGTAAGAGCCAGATAGAAATTGGAGAACCCCTCTCTGACCATTTTTCTTACAGAGCTCCCCATCTCTCTTCAGTGACTGGTTTCCACAGATTTGGTCTTTTGAATTCCCAGGACAAAAAGACTGCAGTTTTTCACCAGTGCCCCTGCTGTCACCAAAACACTACTGGTCCCAGGCTAAAAGGACAATAATGGAAACTCACTTTATACAACTCCTTTCTTACGAGCATGAACTCCCCATAAGAATAGGGTTGTATTACTTCACTCTCTAGTGACCAATTTTCTTGAGTTACCAATTTTTTACCTTATATCCAGATTTTATAGCTATTATCTGCAGCAGGATCTGTATCTGACTCAGCAATTACCTTACATTTTCTTTATAGCTAGCTTTTAACTAGTAAATTGGGATTTTTGCCTCTGTGGGTGGCATCCCATGGTTGCCTGCAGGGATCTCAGCTTCAAAGATATTGATTACTCTTAACTAAGAGGAAGTGAGGATTTCCATTTAAATTCTTATTAAATTCAGTGCAAATTGATGCAAATTACATGCCCACATATAAGATAATGGTACACTAGCTATGACTTACATTTAGAATTAACTAAAATTAATTCATAGCTTTTGAAATGAAATAGATTGAGCCTAAGGAATAATTCCATTTGGTGTTGATATCTACTTCATTTTTAAGAGAATAATATTTATATATAAACAGGACCTGAAAACGACTTTACTTTCATAAGATTCCAAGAGTGTAATAATATCGTTAGGTGCATGAGCGCCTTGGGCCAATCTTGCCCTATTATTTTTAACAAGAGCAGGGTAGGAACGTCATGATGATTATCTGTCGCAGTTGTTAACTAAGCTGTTGTGGAGAGGAAGTCTCATACTATAGAAAATCTGGTTAATGCAGACACTAACTCCAAAACTCAGCTGTGCATTTCATCACTTATTTATATAACTCTCATCTGACCTTGGCCAAGTTACCCAAGAGGAATTCTTGTCCTCAGTTTCCTCACTTGTGATAGACAGACAGACTTGTGGGGTTGTGGTGAAAAGGGATGAGATAAGGAAGGTAAAACAGTTGGCACAGCACTGGGCACATGGCAGTTTAGCAAATATCTATGGCAAGGGCCCTTCAGTGGTTTTGTAATGTATCGACAATTGGCTCAGCTGAATGACATTTCCCAGAATTCCCTTTCCATTTGGGGTGGGAAGAGATTTTATTTAATTTGAAAAAAAATTTTAACATCTTTATTGGAGTATAATTGCTTTACAACTGTGTGTTAGCTTCTGCTTTATAACAAAGTGAATCAGTTATACATATACATATGTTCCCATATCTCTTCCCTCTTGCGTCTCCCTCCCTCCCACCCTCCCTACCCCACCCCTCCAGGTGGTCACAAAGCACCGAGCTGATCTCCCTGTGCTATGCGGCTGCTTCCCACTAGCTATCTACCTTACGTTTGGTAGTGTATATATGTCCATGCCACTCTCTCACTTCGTCCCAGCTTACCCTTCCCCCTCCCCGGGTCCTCAAGTCCATTCTCTACATCTGCGTCTTTATTCCTGTCCTGCCCTTAGGCTCTTCATAACCTTTTTTTTTTTTTTTTAGATTCCATACATATGTGCTAGCATACGGGAAGAGATTTTAATGGGATGTTTAGAGGGCAAAGCGAGGCGACCATCATTTTGTAGTTTACACACACTGTTATCTATTTGCTTCCTCACCTCATTGACGTGAGGCAGCACATGGGCCTACAACTGCCTACCTTCTTCCTGAGCCTTCCTTAGCGTATCTGACTCCTGGACCATTTGTGTGTGTTCCGTCCCTTGACTGAGGGTCCCCACTGCTGCAGGGCAGCCATGTAATCACGGCCAGAGGTGACGAGAACTAAGTCTCGGTCTGTCCTCAGGGGCTCCAGCTCATATTTGTGGGTTCCTGGCTGTCCTTGCTCTTCCTGACTCTACATCCATCTTCACTTCCTGCCGGCCTGACCTGTGGCTTCAAGCTCCAGTCTCAGACAGGAAGCACCTGACTTACAGAGACTGATGAACCAGATCACACGGTTGCATAAAGTCAAATCTCTATGACAAATATGTTTGTCTGTCTGTCTCTCTCTCTCTCCACACACATGCATGTGTGAACACGCACACAATCTTTCTGTTTCTCTGATTGAATGCTCCCTGATACAAACAATAGTTGAGAGTCTTTCAACTTGTACTGCTCAAATTAAGTTTAAAAACCCTGCTTTAATGGCTTGTGACCATGAGTGACTATTAATATAGTATCTTGGTACTATTGAAAATACCATGGTTTTATGTTGCTAGAAGCATTTGGAGAGCACCAGCCCTTCTAACAGTAATAAAAATAAGAAGATGAATTCATGCATCTTGAGTATTTACACTGTGCATCAGATACTAGATCAAATATTTCACGAGAATCCTATGAAGTAGGTGTTGTTATCATCCCCATTTTACAGATGAGGAAACTGAGGCCATAGATAAGTAACTTCCTGAAGTCATACATTTAGCACAGAGCCAGAATTCCCACACACCATGCTGGTTCCAAAGCTTGTACTCTTAAATATGATGCTACACAGCTTTCGGATGCTGAGGTACCATGAAATTCTGTTGGGAGTAGGAACTAACTAACTAACATCATCACTGAAAAGGAACCAGGTAATTGCTTACTTAGGAATGATATGGGCATGAGTGGCTGGCAGTCCCTTGAGATTAAGACTGACTGGAATGTGTTGCTGGCTTTCCAGCCTTCTCACTTAGATTATGTTCTTTCCTCAACAGTTTTGGGGGGTGGCTTCTCCAGCCTCTTTCATGATTCTTTTTCTCTTTCAGCTGTCACCCTCCACTCCCAGTTTTCTTCTTTTTGGAGTTTTGTCTTGACAGCACTCCAGACTGGAAATATTTTAAGAAACAGCTTGCTACATGGTACTTTACTAAAAATAATACAAGTCAAGTTATTGGCAAAAGAGTCAGCCTTGGAGGAGCACCAATTGTGCAGAGTTTAGAAAGTGGCGTGGTAGCTCTGTCCTGGTTTCTCAAGCAGGAGAAACCTCAGACTTGGGAGCTGGTGGGGAGCGTGTCCGGGCTAATGGAGACGAGGACTGTCTGACTCCCCTGTGGGATCTGCTGACTTCAGAGTGTGATCCTTGCTGGACACACCTGCCGGGATAAAAGGGCCTCACGGATCTGTGCAAGTGATCGGTCTCCTCTGCCAGTTCACTCTCCTTTCCCGACCTTTAATAGTTTGAGCTCCTCAGGGCTCTGTTCTCTCCTCTTATTAGTCTACAGCTCACCCACACCTACTCTATTCCTGGGCTCCATCCAGCAGCCTAGTGATGAAGAGTGTGGACTCTGGAACCAGATGGCCCCAGGTTTGAATTCTGGCTCCTGACCTAGCTGGGCGACTCTGATAATTCTGGGCCTCGGTTCTCTCGTAGGTAAAATGGATTTAACAGTTGTGCTTCCCTCAGAGGGCGGTTAGGAAGATTAAACAATATTTGTAAAGTGCTTAGATAGTGACTGGTAATTAGTAAGCATTTGAAAGTGTTTACTAAATAAATTTGCAAATATAACTGGTTTAGACTTTTCCACTGTATCCCAGGTCCAACTGTCAACTCCTTTCTCCACCTGGATATGACACAGACAACACTTTGAGAAATGAACTCAATCTCTCCTAAAACATCCTCTGCCTTTGGAGGTCCCAGTGCCAGGCACCTACCTCCTTTCAGCCCACTAAATTATAGACTCCGCCTCCTAAATATCTTTCAAACCTTTCTGTTTCTATCAACTTTGCCACCACTGGTGGGCAAAGTCACCATCATCTGCTTCTGGACCACAATGATAAACACAAATGGTCTCCCTATACCTGTACGTATACCTTTCCAGTTGATTCCCCAAATTGTGAAAAAGGGGATCATTCAAAATAAAAAATTTGACAGTGACATGCACTTGGGGGAAAAAAAAAACCCACCACCTCTCCCATGGATTTCCATTGTTGTTAGTTTCTAAAGCTTCAGACCCTCACTCTGTCAAGACGCCATGTGTTCTGCCCCTACTTACCTTTCCAGTTTCAATCCTAACCCTCACCCTGCCTTCTTCCTGTGGGTCTTCTTTTAGCTCATGGAACACATCGTGTTCCTTTCCATCTGAGAAGCTTCGAACATGTAGTTCCTTCTGCTTGAGATATTACTGTTTCTCTTCTTGCCATTTTCATGCCCCATCTAACTCTTTCAAGATGCAACCTGGGTGTCCCTCCTTCTATCCCAAACCACTCTAATATTCTACTTGGACACTTCAGTCACACCCTTGCTTATACTTCATGTCTCTTGGGGTTTTTTTGTCAATTTATTTATTTATTTATTTTTGGCTGTGTTGGGTCTTCCTTGCTGTGCGTGGGCTTTCTCTAGTTGTGGCGAGCGGGGGCTACTCTTCGTTGCGGTGCGCGGACCTCTCATTGCAGTGGCTCCTCTTGTTGTGGAGCACGGGCTCTAGGCGCACGGGCTCAGTAGTTGTGGCTCGCGGGCTCTAGAGCGCAGGCTCAGTAGTTTTGGCGCACGGGCTTAGTTGCTCCGAGGCATGTGGGATCTTCCCGGACCAGGGCTCAAACCCGTGTCCCCTGCATTGGCAGGCGGATTCTTAACCACTGCGCCACCAGGGAAGCCCTGTGACTCTTACCGCAATCACAGTTCAATATTTTTTATTGAATTTCTGTCCTCCTACTAGACTTACCACTAGGCAAAGGCTTTCTCTTGGTCAGTGTTGTATTTCTGACGCAGAGGATGATTCCCATCGATAGCTGTTTGGTGAAGTGAGCAAATCTGTATGTGGTTTTCCTCTTGGCACACCTTTGAGCAGGTCAGTGGGCACAGGTGAACAAGACAGTGAGTGTCTGCCCCACACTGACCCCAAATCCGTGAAAAAAAAGTGTATCCTGGGTTCATAGATCCTAAACTTCGAGAAATGTAGCATCCACATATTTTTAAAAAGCTTTTGTTTCAAATTTTCTTGGCACAGTTTGGAACCATGTTTGATTCTCTGAAGGCATTTATTTTCTGTAAATGCACATTGTTATCTGTGCTTTTTGCATAACTTACAAAGGAAAGTTTCTTTTACAGTTTCCTATACAGTTTCTTCTCCAAGGTGTACCTTTATTCCTGTCTGTGACAGAACACAAAGAACAATCAAACCTCATTGTGACCTTTTATTTCAACTTTGTCCCTCAGTCCCCATAATGAGCCACAAGTGTTTGAAATAGATCATTCTTTTTATCATTCCTTGGTGGCTAAGTCACTGGGAAAGCACAATAATACCCCAGGAAAAAAGAAAATGAAGCCTGCCCAAAGGACACATTTACATTTTTAAGGACTTCTAGCTTTTTTTGAGAAAATAACCTACAGTGAATAAATCAAACTTTATCAGACTTACTTCAACAGAGTAAGATGGAAAGGAAGCAAAAGGGCTTATCAAATAGTCAGCTGTCAACTAGGAGGCTATGTATAATAACAACACATAATATTTTATTTAATATATAATTATTGTATATGTGTTATAACTTGAAAAATTAAAAACAAAAAATGTGAATGTAAATGTTTAGCTCTAATACACCAACATTTGTTTGGTTTGTTTTTGGTCTCAAGCACCGTGTCCTCAAATTTTGCATCATGTTTTTCTCACTCTCTTGATTCATGTCTGTGGATTACAGCTGCATTTTCTTCTCTCTGTTGGATGTGGAAATGAAATAATGGAAAACATTTTTTCTTTATAGTCCAGTTGTGTCTTTCCGCTTTACTTAATCCCTAAACTTTTCCAAGGATTTAAAACGGCATGTAAAGCAGTCCCATGCTAGTTCAGTTGAATGAGATTGAGGCTGGTGGACAACCCAGGCTCAGGAGACACACGCCGATTGCATTAGAGGGTCATGTGGCTCATATTTCAAAGGGAGTCATGGGAGTTTGGGGTGTTTCTCCCTTCTCACTCCTGAAATAACCTTCAAAATTTCAAAACTGGCATTTTTATTATAATAATTAAGGGTTTGATATTCATCCATATAAAACGTTTATGGTTTTAAAGATTTCCATTAGGTGGTTTCTTAGCTTCCATCTTTCCTAACTAAAGAGTCCTAGTCTTGTTATTCTATCTCCCAATGGCTCATCAACCTTCCCTAGAGTAGTAGACATTTGTTAGTTTTGGGCCAAGCATAATCCAGTGCATCCCCAGTTAACTGGGAATCTATCACTTGCCACTCTCACTCTATATGGTCCTGGTGGAGCTGCCTTCAACACTGGCCTAAGGATGGTATCCCAGCCAAGCTTGGCCACACAATTCGCCTGTCCACAGGATTGGTTTAGAAATAGACGTGTGGCCAAGCCAATGCCATCAAGATGCCATTGAAATACTTCTTACAACTTTTGGAAATGAGATGCATGGTTTGGGGGTTGTATTTAAACATGAGGAGCATGTTCTGAGGTTATTGCAGCTGCCTCTCTATCACAAAGGGGAAACCTCTGAGAAAGGAACAGTTGTCATTAAACAGTAGCCTTTCAACACCTTAGAATAAAGTGGGGCCTGGGACCTTAAAATGTCACTAATGTCCTATATTAATCAGTTCTCAGTCTCTGAGGCGTAATGTGAATTAGTTTGTAAAATGTCTTAGAGCTCCAAAGATGAAATATATGATGGGAAAACCTCAAGACTTTCTGAGGGCTGTGGAGCCAAACTCATCATGGGTCATACAAATGAGTTGTAGTTGAGGGAAGAAAAGGAGATGTTTTAGTGCAGGTTGTATGGGGCTACAGGATATACCAGTTCACTCAACAATTATGTGTATTTCCCCCACATTAGATTGAATCAGTACATCGTTAGGATGTTTTATATGCCAAAGATGAACTTCAACAAAGTAGAATATGATAGGATTTTGTTGTATTGTTTACTATTGAATTTCATGGGATTTTAAACGTGTCCCTGAGTGTCAAGGATAATACCTTAACTATGTCATCACCCAGATCAAGAAATAGAGCATTACTGGTTCCTTAAAAAGCTAAAAATAGAACTACTATATGATCCAGCAACTGCATTCCTGGGTATGTATATGAAGAAAATGAATACACTAATTTGAAAAGATATATGCCCCCCAGTATTCATAGCGGCTTCATTTACAATAGCCAAGCTATGGAAACAACCTAACTGTCCATCAACAGAAGAATGAATAAAGAAGATGAATGGATAAAGAAGATAGATATATAAACACATATGTATGTATGTGTATACATATGTATACACACACACAGGAATATTACTCAGCTATAAAAAAAAGTGAAATTTTGCCATTTGCAACATCGTGGATGGACCTGGAGAGTACTATGCTTAGTGAAATAAGCCAGGCAAAGACAAACACCATGTTTTCACTTACACATGGAATCTGAAAAATAAAATGAATGAACAAATATAACAATAGAAACAGACTCGCAGATACAGAGAACAAACTAGTGGTTATCAGTGGGGAGAGGGGTGGATGGAGGGACAAGATTGGTGAAAAGAATTAAGAGGTACAAACTATTATGTATAAAATAAGATACAAAGATGTAATATACAGCACAGGTAATATGCCAATATTTTACAATAATTTTAGATGGAGTACAATATAGTGATGGAAAAATACTGAATCACTATGTTGTATACATGAAACTAATATATTGTAAGTCAACTGTACTTCAATTAAATAAATAAAAATTAAAGAGAATTATTTATACTACCATACAACCTGAAGTATTCAGAGATAGAATGTTACAGAGCGTTTTACTGAGTATTTTTCTTGATATATAGTTTATTAACCATTTTCCCCTGGAGAAAAATACAGACAAAATTAATTATTATTATTAACAATGCTTACAGCAATAAAAGGCATTTACTGAATACATACCAAGTGACACACCACATTGTGCTAAATCCCTTTAATTTAACTCTCTCAAAAATGCTTTTAGGTACGTGCCCTAAGTGTCCAGGTTTTGTAAATGGAAAAACTAAGGCTTAAAGAGATTAAAAAACTTGCCCCCAATCACATAGCTGTAAAGTGGTTGAGCTGGGATTTGAACTCAGGCCTGCTTGATAGATGAACATCTTGTCTTTACTGCTCTGCTCCTATGATTACTAATAACATTAATTTGGTACCAACTACTTTCTACATCCCAGACATATGTTGAGTGACTTCTATTCATTATCGCACTTACACTGTACTGCAGCCCCGTAAGGTAGTTACCAGCATTCTTACTGAGTTGCACGACAGAGGACTTTGACGTATTTGGAGTATTTTATGCTTTAACTAAGTTTCCCTCATGTATTTATGAAAACTGTTTATTGCTATGTATACGTGAATGAATGTCAGCCAATGGAAATGGCAGCTCTGGAGCAAACACGGTAGAATGGCTCCGTCTACTGCAAGCAGAAGCACAGAGTAATGAATCTATTCCACAGAGACAAATCCATTTTTTGGTAAATCTTACTGAGTATTTTTAATCGGAGCCAGAAAAGAGTTAGTGGCTTATGACCCAGAACTAACAGCCTTTGAAATATTTTTTCAATAGCTTTAAAAAAAAATAAAGTGATATTCTTGGCTTAAAAGGGGAACATTCTTCTTAAGGAAATAGCAAGACCATGTTAAAAATAATAATTACATTAATATTATTAGGTTTTAACTTCTACATTCTCTGGTTTTCTATTTAAAGGTACTACTGTAGAGTCCTATAGTTTTTATGGAGGTGACAGAGTT
Organism: Pseudorca crassidens; assembly: GCF_039906515.1. NCBI lineage: Eukaryota > Metazoa > Chordata > Mammalia > Artiodactyla > Delphinidae > Pseudorca > Pseudorca crassidens. The sequence goes on from NC_090306.1 coordinate 57,752,197, forward strand.
ATTTTAATTTGGCATAATGGAGATTTCTGGTTACTATTGGGTGCCAGGCATGACCCTGTTCCCGGAGAATCACCAAGGATTAAGACTCAGTCCCTGGTCTGGAAGATTTTACTCCATTTTTAAACACTTCCATTAGAAGCAAAGATTCTTCTTTCTCCCGTCACCTTGCAGGTTGACTGGCTGCATCATAACTATTTTAAACTTGAGTCTTTGGAGAGAGTTTAACCTTCATTTAGTAGAAGGAGATAATACATGTTTTCTTTTATTCCAGCACTGATAGATTTCTTCCACACTTAGAATTCCTATTAATGTTTGAGGTTCTGCCTGGTGGAGTGAAAACTAGTTCCTGTCTCAGAGCAGGTTAAGACCTTGTGATACCCTAAGTGTTTAAAAAGAATTCTTTTCTTCAGAAACCTCTGACAAATGAGTGAGGACTGGGTTTTACAACAGACACACAAGGGACTTGACACTGGTCTTTGAGCTTATGAAAGCTTATTGTACAAATGGAGATTTGGCAGTAGGGATACTTTTCAACTGAAATTCCAACCAAAAGTAAGTAAAACAGAAAAGGTAAAGGCCAGAATTACAAAATTTGTAGAATTAAGAGACTAGGAATTTGTAAGATGCTGCTATCCTAAGGGAAAGTGAGGCATACCTTTTAAATAATTATGTGCATAGATTTTTGGGGAGAAATGGAACTAACATAATTTGAGGTCCTTCTATGTGTCATTCTGTGCAAGCCACAAAACCCTCTTAAGATATTTTCTTATGGTTTGTATTTTATAGAAGAGGAAACAGAGGCTCAAAGCTTTTAAACTGCCTGAAGACATGCAGCTTGTGAGCAGCAGAATAGGAATTCAAACCCAGCTCTGTTTGGCTCCAAAGCCTGTGCTCTTTCCATTATATCATCCTACATCCTTTTACGGAATGACTTAGTTGCCAACTGGGGATAAAATAAATGGCCCTTTGAAATTCTTTCCGTTGCCTTGATTCTATCCTCCCTGACTTGATCTCAATGTTGGCCATCACATTGCTTAGCAATCTGTGTATACAGAGAGGACGGTCTAGGAAACAATGCAACCTGATGAGTTTAATGTAGTTTTTCAAATTTAAGTTCTCTCTCTCAACTCGGTCATAAATCTCAGTAAGAAGGGACCTTGGAGTTCATCTAGTACAAGCCAAGTGCAATGTTTAACTCAATCTCCCTCTCTCTCTTTCAGCAAATACTCATTTAGTCCTATGTTAGGTAGTAGAGATAAAGCAGTGAACAGACAAACCCTGGCTATCGTGAAGGTTCTTCCTTACTGCTGTTCTCTTCTGCATTTTGTAGTTGCTTCTTCAGTAGAGTAGGATAGACACCGGGTTATAAAGGAAAGAGAAAAGGCCAAACCGTTTCAGAGATGCTGTCTCTCACACACTCATTATGAACCCCCTGGTGCATAGTTGACATCTTAGGTGGTAACTGGGCACATAAAAGTCGATCTTAGTGCTTTGCCCTTAGTCTGTGGTCTTGTTAACTAGCTTCAATGCATTTCCCCCATGTGGTGTAAAGACTGAAAGACCGAGAAATACTTTTGGACTCTCCTGAGCAGACAAGAAGACAGATGGACCTACAGAGTAAGGGTTGGCAAGAATGTGTCATTAGTAGCTTGATTTTAAGGCGGTTCTGAGGAGCTCAGTAATTTCAATGGGTGTCTGAGAAACGATTTGGAAGGAGAGAAAGGAAGTGTCTATAGAAAGAGACCATGATGGATGAAATAACTCTAGGAACGGAGTGGGAAAGCCAGGAAGAATCATGTGAAATAGTGCTTACCCCAAACATAGCCAGTATTGATGGAGAACAGGCGCAAAGTCCCTGTGCACGAACGGCACTCAGTGCCTCAAGCCCCCTGACGTTTTGTTACTTGGCCTCCACTTAGCTGTTTTATTCTGTCCTGTGTGTGATGAGTTACATACCTGTCCGTCTCCCACAAGAATGAAATTGCTTAAGAGGAGTGAACCACAGCTTAGTCATCTTTGAAGGCCCCAGGACCTTGCTCTGTGCCTCTTGTTCAGAGTCAGTGTTCCAGATGTGCTATTGACTGGGCACTTTTTCATTTGGTAAAGGACCTGTAGCTGACAATTGTTTTTGAATAATAACTGAGGTTAGGGGGAAGAGGCAGAAATTGTCCTGTTCCGCAGTAAGCTCAAAGGGAAGAAAACAGAGCAAACCAGAGTTGTTCTCTCTCGCCCCCAGAAGTTGCAAACTGACATTAAGAAGCCTCAAAATGTAAAAACGAGGGGCCGTTTTCCTTCTTTCAATATCAGATAAATCCTGACTTGGGGGGTTCTTAGCATAACCTATTTCTCTAGGCCTAACCAGTCAGAGGTTAAAAATAGAGTCATAAAGTGGTAACAAAACAGAATTCATTTTATTGTGTCCCCAGTTTATTCTACCAGAACTTCAAATACTTTTGAATTTCCCTCTAATTATTCTGGAAACCTAGGAGTTACTTCACTTGTATTCTCAAAGCTGTCACCTAGGCTACCATCTGCCAGGAACCACTTCCCTCCTGTCTTACTCAGCAGCTAAGAGGTTGCCCAGAGGCCCACGAGAGGCTTGTGACTAGGGCCAGAAGGTGTCTGTTCCCACACTGAGTGGTCTGTTACTCTCCCATCTTACACCGCAGACATAGGCGCACACGAATGACTTCTACAGCCTACAGTTTCTGTTCCGCGTTCCAATGTGCCCCAGTCTGTCTTGGTGGAAGACAGTACTGCAATGTAGCTGAGAGGGTACATTTTAAAATCAGAGATTTGAGTTAGAATCTTGGATCTGCCACTTTTTAGCTGCATGTCCGTAGGCAAGATATATTTATATATCCTCTATAGTTTATCTATAAAATGGAAAAACATGACCATATCATAGGGTCACTGTGATGATTATGAAAATGTGTTTGACTAAGATTATATATGGTGTTTTGTGATTAGGAAGTGTACAATACACATTAATTATTATATGACCATGTGTTACCTACGTCACCAAAAATGCTTCTTTGTGCTCCCACTGTCTAAAGATACTTTTGGTAAAACAGCTCTTAAAAGGTTTTTACTTATAGTCTCCACTCCACTGAATGGGGAATGAATGATCTGAATGATCATGTTTTGCCCGAATGACCCTTTCCTCCAACCCTGTCCCATTATCTTGAAACAAACGTCTTCCCCTCCACTCTCTCCGCTCTTATAATGAGCTATTTCCTAGGGAGATCTCAATACTTCATGCAAACAGGGCTCTGAGGGGCCGACCACAGTGAACGTCCTGGCAGGGCCAGGCATGTCTGAATCCTGGTATGAACATAGCTAAGATCTCTAACGTATAAAGAAGGATTTGGCAATGGCTAGATGGTAGCTGAGAATGTAAAGGAGACAATGTAAAAAGAGAAGAAAGGAAGAGAGAATTCAAGTCCCTAAGAAATGAAGAAAGCCGAATATTTAACATAGAGTACTTTCTGGGAGTCAAAGGTTATATTTTAATTTACATTTTCCTGCAGAAAATTAGTACATATAAGCCAGACAACATCTTTTTGTTTCATCCTGAGTACAGCCAGACCTTGCTTTGTGTTTTGCAGATACTGCATTTTCTTAAACTGAAGGTTTGTGGCAACCCTGCGTCAAGCAAGTCTATTGGCACCATTTTTCCAACGGTATTTGCTTACTTCGTGTCTCAGTGTCACATTTTGGTAATTCTCACAATATTTCAAGCTTTTAAATTATTATTATATTTGTTAGGGTGATCTGTGACTGGTGATCTTTGATGTTACTATTGCAATTGTTTTGGGGTGCCATGAACCATGACCATATACGACAGCAAACTTAATGAATATATGTATGTGTTCTGACTGCTCTACTGACCTGCCATTCCCCCATCTCTCTTCCTCTCCTCGGGCCTCCCTATTCCCTGAGGCACAATAATATTGAAATTAGGCCAATTAATAACCCTACCATGGCCTCTAAGTGTTCAAATGAAGAGTCGCATGTCTCTCACTTTAAATCAAAAGCTAGATATGATTAAGCTTAGTAAGGAAGGCATGTTGAAAGCCAAGATTGGTTCAAGAGGCCTAGCTTTTGGCCTAACAGTTAGCCAAGTTGTGAATGAAAAGGAAAAGTTCTTGAAGGAAATTCAAAGTGCTACTCCAGTGAACCCAAACGATACAAAAGTGAAAGAGCTTTATTGATGATCTGGGGAAAGTTTTAGTGGTCTGGATAGAAGATCAGACGAGCAACAACATTTCCTTGAAACAAAACTTAAAGCAAAGCCCTCACTCTCTCCTGTGAAGGCTGAGAGACATGAGGAAGCTGCAGAAGAAACGTTGAAAGCTGCCAGAGATTGGCTCATGAGGTCTGAGGGAAGAAGCTGTCTCCATGACATCACAGTGAAAACAGAAGCAGCAAATGCTGATGTAGAAACTGCAGCAAGTTATCTAGACGTTCTAGTTAAGATAATTAAGGTGGTTACAGATTTTCAATGTAGACTAAACAGTCTTATGCTGGAAGAAGATGCAATCTAGGACTAGCTAGAGAGGAGAAGTCAATGCTTGGCTTCAAAGCTTCAAAGGACAGGCTGACTCTCAGGGCTAATGCACTGGTGACTTTAAGCTGAAGCCAATGCTCATTTATCATTGAGAAAATCTTAGGGCCCTTAAGAGTTATGCTCAGTCTACTCTGCCTGTGCTCTATAAATGGAACAACAAAGCCTGGGTTTCAGCACATCTGTTGACAACGTGGTTACTGAATATTTTAAGTCCACTGTTGAGATCTACTGCTCAGAAAAAAGATTTCTTTAAAAAAAAATCAGTTTATGGACAATGCACCTGGTCACCCAAGAGCTCTGATGGAGATGTGCAAGATTCATGTTGTTTTCATGCCTCCTAACATAACATCCATTCTGTAGCCCGTGGATCAAGGAGTAATTTTGACTTTGAAGTCTTATTATTTAAGAAATACATTTCCTAAGGCTTTAGTGATTCCTCTGATGAATCTGGGCAAAGTCAATTGAAAACCTTCTGCAAAGGGTTCACCGTTCTAGATAACATTAAGACCATTTGTGATTCATAGGAAGAGGTCAAAATATCAACACTAACAGGAGTTTGGAAGAAGTTGATTTCCACCCTTATGGGTGACTCTGAGGGGTTCAAGACTTCAGTGGAGGAAGAAACTGAAGATGTGGTGAGAATAGCAAGAGAACTAGAATTAGAAGTGGAGCCCGAAGATGCGACTGAATTGCTGCAGTCTCATGATAAACCTTGAAGGGATGAGGAGTTGCTTGTTACAGATGAGCAAAGAAAGTCGTTTCTGGAGATGGAATCTATTCCTGGTAAAGATGCTATAAAGATTGTTGAAATATTACATAAATTTAGTTGATAATCTTCTCAAACCCTGCTGCTGCTTTGACTCCAATTTTGAAAGTTCTGTTGGTAAAATGCTATAGAACAGCACAGATGCTATGGAGAAATCGTTCATGAAGGGAAGAGTTGATCCATGTGGCAAACGTCATGGCTGTCTTATGTTAAGAAATGTCCACAGCCACCCCACCCTTCAGCAGCCACCACCACTGAGGCAAGACCCTCCACCGGCAAAAACATTACACCTTGCCAAAGGCTCAGGTGATGGTTAGCACTTTTTTAAGTATTTTCAAATTAAGTTATGTGAATTGGGTTTTTTTTAGACATAATACTATTGCTCACTTAATAGACTACAATATAGTGTAAACATAACTTTTACATGCACTGGGACACTAAAAATTGTGTGACCTGCTTTATTGCTATATTTGCTTTATTGCGGTGGTCTGGAACCAAACCCACAGTATCTCTGAGGGGTGCTCGTAATATTCTTCAAAAAGATAACGTGTTTGTAAAACACTGGTAGAAAAGCCAGGACCTATTATATGCCTAGGTTGGAAATGTGCACCGTGATTCACCAGGCACAATTCAGTTTGAAATTATCCCCCTTTTCATGCCATTCAATGGAAGAAAAAAATTAATCTACTCAGTAATGAATGCATAGTCTATTATAATTATTGTGTTCTTTTTTGAAAAAAATAACATGACAGCTTTATTCACTCCATGTGGCAAACCAAATTTCTTCAAGTGAAGTGCAAATAAGACAAGCACTAAAATTGAGTTTTTCCTGCCTCTTGTACCCAGAGGCATATGCTATGGCTGTAATGCATAAGTTAAAATGGCAATAATAATAATAACAGTGGAAAAGCAAATGCAAATATTAAACTCAGTTTTAGACAACTGATTCCAAGGGGCAACAATTTTCATGCTCCATCTGCTTGGAGAAAATTTCTTGTTAATCAGGTCTATAAAAGGGTGTGGGTATTGAACTCTGTTTTCTGTTAAAGCCATAATAGTTTCTAAACAGTGATGTGTCACTTATCTGTTGAATCTAATCCATTATTTTTTAATTTCCAAACTCCCACTACCCCCCCGCCCCAGGAAGTTTGCTTACTGAAGCCCTAAGTGAATAGGCCAAATGAATTCACATTACCGGGTATCATTGTGAACACCAATTGTGAAATAAATCAGCATCGAATTTATTAGAAAATTTGACTTTTTAATTTAGATGTCAACTGGGGACTATCTCTTATCAGTATGCTAGAGAGGCCCAGTGAATACATTCATTGAAAATTTAAATAAAACCAGGAAACAAAATTTCAGTAATTGCTTTAAGTACCCTCTTCCCAAAGATTCTGTACAGTACATGTTCAGATAATTGAAATTGCTCTTAGACTTTCTTTTCCTCAGTCTTGTAAACAGTTCTACTAAGACAAGTTCTACTTTATTGTCATTGCCCTTATATAACAAGCCTTAATGGAACATGTGACTTGGATTAATATGCAATTTTTTGGAAAACAAAGAGTATAGAAACTAAGTTTCTCATTATGCTCTATTGTTATTACTATTATTTTAAAGCAGTGGTGGAGAGCATGGGTTTCGATCCTGATGGATACTCCACTGTTCAGAGTCCAGCTCTGCCATGTGCTAGCTTTATGACTATACACGAGTTATTTAACCTCTAAATCTCAGTGATCTGTTCTGTAAAATGGGTACAAGACCTCCTTTCTCACAACACTGTAAAAATCAAATCAACCTTAGCACAGTACTTGGTTCATAGTGAGTATTATACAAATCGTAGCTGTTATTTTTTATTGAAGTATAGTTGATTTACAACATTGTTCTGTGTATAGCAAAGTGACTCAGTTTTATATATTTTTTCAGATTATTTCGCATTATGGTTATCACAAGATATTGGGTGTAATTCCCTGTGCTATACAGTAAATCCTTGTTGCTTATCTCTTTTAACTATAGTAGTTTGTATCTGTTAATCCCATACTCCTAAGTGTGTCCCTTCCTCCCTCTCCCCTTTGGTAATCATAACTTTATTTTCTGTGTCTGTGAATCTGTTTTGTATATAGATTCATTTTATTTTTTATTTTATTTTTTCCACATCTTTATTAGAGTATAAATGCTTTACAATGTTGTGTTAGTTTCTGCTGTACAACAAAGTGAATCAGCTATATGTATACATATATCCCCGTATCCCCTCCCTCTTGAGCCTCCCTATGCCATCCCTCTAGGCTGTCACAAAGCACCAAGCTGATCTCCCTGTGCTATGCAGCTGCTTCCCACTAGCCATCCATTTTACATTTGGTAGTGTATATACGTCAGTGCTACTCGCTCACTTCATTCCAGCTTCCCCTTCCCCCTCCCCGTGCCCTCAAGTCTGTTCTCTACATCTGCGTCTTTATTCCTGCCATGCCACTAGGTTCATCAGTACTCCTTTTTTAAATTCCATATATATGCGTTAGCATACGGTATTTGTTTTTCTCTTTCTTACTTACTTCACTCTGTATGACAGACTCTAGGTCCACCCACCTCACTACAAATAACTCAATTTCGTTTCTTTCTGTGGCTGAGTAATATTCCATTGTATATATGCACCACATCTTCTTTATCCATTCAGCTGTCGACGGACACTTAGGTTGCTTCCATGTCCTGGCTATTGTAAATAGAGCTGCAATGAACATTGGGGTAAATGTCTCTTTTTGACTTATGGTTTTCTCAGGGTATATGCCCAGTAGTGGGATTGCTGGGTTGTATAGTAGTTCTATTTTTAGTTTTCTAAGGAACCTCCATACTGTTCTCCATAGCGGCCGTATCAATTTATATTCCCACCAACAGCGCAGGAAGGTTCCCTTTTCTCCACACCCTCTTCAGCATTTATTGTTTGTAGATTTTTTGATGATGGCCATTCTGACCGGTGTGAGGTGATATACCTCACTGTAGTTTTGATGTGCATTTCTCTAATGATCAGTGAATTTGAGCATCTTTTCATTCATTTGTTGGCCATCTGTATGTCTTCTTTGGAGATATATCTATTTAGGTCTTGCACCCATTTTTGGACTGGCTTGTTTGTTTTTGTGATATTGAGCTGCATGAGCTGCTTGTATATTTTGGAGATTAATCCACTGTCAGTTGCTTCGTTTGCAACTATTTTCTCCCATTCTGAGGATTGTCTTTTCATCTTGTTTATGCTTTCCCTTGCTGTGCAAAAGCTTTTAAGTTTCATTAGGTCCCATTTGTTTATTTTTCTTTTTATTTCCCTTACTCTAGGAGGTGAGTCAAAAAGGATCTTGCTGTGATTTATGTCATGGAGTGTTCCGCCTATGTTTTCCTCTAAGAGTTTTATAGTGTCTGGCCTTATATTTAGGTCTTTAATCCATTTTGAGCTTATTTTTGTGTATGGTGTTAGGGTGTATTCTAAGTTCATTCTTTTACATGTAGCAGTCCAGTTTTCCCAGCACCACTTATTGAAGAGGCTGTCTTTTCTTCATTGTACACTCTTGCCTCCTTTACCAAAGATAAGGTGACCATATGTGCACGGGTTTATCTGTGGGCTTTCTATCCTGTTCCATTGATCTATATTTCTGTTTTTGTGCCAGTACGGTACTGTCTTGATTACTGTAGCTTTGTAGTATAGTCTGAAGTCTGGGAGCCTGATTCCTCCAGCTCCGTTTTTCTTTCTCAAGATTGCGTTGGCTATTCAGGGCCTTTTGTGTTTCCATACAGATTGTAAAATTTCTTGTTCTAGTTCTGTGAAAAATGCCATTGGTAGTTTGATAGGGATTGCATTGAATCTGTAGATTGCCTTGGGTGGTATAGTCCTTTTCACAATATTGATTCTTCCAATCCAGGAGCATGGTATGTCTCTCCATCTTTGATTTCTTTCATCAGTGTTTTATAGTTTTCTGAGTACAGGTCTTTTGCCTCCTTAGGTAGGTTTATTCTAGGTTTATTCGTAGGCATTTTATTGTTTTTGTTGTGATGGTAAATGGGGTTGTTTCCTTAATTGATCTTTCTGATCTTTCATTGTTAGTGTATAGGAATGCAAGAGATTTCTGTGCATTAATTTTGTATCCTGCAACCTTACCAAATTCATTGATTTTTCATTGATTTTTGTATCCTGCAACCTTAATTTTGTATCCTGCAACCTTACCAAATTCATTAGTTCTAGTATTTTTCTGGTGGCATCTTTAGGATTTTCTATGTAGAGTATCATGTCATCAGCAAACAGTGACAATTTTACTTCTCCTTTTCCGATTTGTATTCCTTTTACTTCTTCTTTTTCTCTGATTGCTGTGGCTAGGACATCCAGTACTATGTTGAATAATAATGGTGAGAGTGGACATCCTTGTCTTGTTCCTGATCTTAGGGAAATGCTTTCAGTTTTTAACCATTGAGAATGATGTTTGCTGTGGGTTTGTCATATATGGCTTTTATTATGTTGAGGTGGGTTCCCTCTATGCCCACTTTCTGAAGAGTTTTTTTTATCATAAATGGGTGTTGAATTTTGTCAGAAGCTTTTTCTGCATCTATTGAGATGATCATATTGTTTTTATTCTTCAATTTGTTAATATGGTGTATCACATTGATTGTTTCATGTATATTGAAGAATCCTTACATCCCTGGGAAAAATCCCACTTGATCATGGTGTATGATCCTTTTAATGTGTTGTTGGATTCTGTTTGCTAGTATTTTGTTGAGGATTTTTGCGTCTATGTTCATCAGTGATACTATTCTATAATTTTATGTTGGGGGGATATCTTTGTCTAGTTTTGGTATCAGGGTGATGGTGGCCTTGTAGAACGAGTTTGGGTGTGTTCCTCCCTCTGCAATTTTTTGGAAGAGTTTGAGAAGGATGGATGTTAGCTCTTCTCTAAACATTTGATAGAATTCTCCAGTGAAGCCACCTGCTCCTGGACTTTGGTTTGTTGGAAGATTTTAAATTACAGTTTCAATTTCATTACCTGTGATTGGTCTGTTCATATATATATATATATTTTTTTTAACATCTTTACTGGGGTATAATTGCTTTACAATGGTGTGTTGGTTTCTGCTCCATAACAAAGTGAATCAGTTATACTTATACATGTGTTCCCATCTCTCTTCTCTGTTGCGTCTCCCTCCCTCCCACCTTCCCTATCCCACCCCTCCAGGCGGTCACAAGGCACCGAGCTGATATCCCTGTGCTATGCGGCTGCTTCCCACTAGCTATCTACCTTACGTTTGGTAGTGTATATATGTCCATGCCTCTCTCTCGCTTTGTCACAGCTCACCCTTCCCCCTCCCCATATCCTCAAGTCCGTTCTCCAGTAGGTCTGTGTCTTTATTCCTGTCTTACCCCTAGGTTCTTCATGACATTTTTTTTCTTAAATTCCATATATATGTGTTAGCATACGGTATTTGTCTCTCTCTTTCTGACTTACTTCACTCTGCACGACAGACTCTAGGTCTATCCATCTCATTACAAATAGCTCAATTTTGTTTCTTTTTATGGCTGAGTAATATTCCATTGTATATATGTGCCACATCTTCTTTATCCATTCATCCGGTGATGGGCACTTAGGTTGTTTCCATCTCCAGGCTGTTGTAAATAGAGCTGCAATGAACATTTTGGTACATGACTCTTTTTGAATTTTGCTTTTCTCAGGGTATATGCCCAGTAGTGGGATTGCTGGGTCATATGGTGGTTCTATTTGTAGTTTTTTAAGGAACCTCCATACTGTTCTCCATAGTGGCTGAACCAATTCACATTCCCACTAGCAGTGTGAGAGTGTTCCCTTTTCTCCACACCCTCTCCAGCATTTATTGTTTCTAGATTTTTTGATGATGGCCATTCTGACTGGTGTGAGATGATATCTCATTGTACTTTTGATTTGCATTTCTCTAATGATTAATGATGTTGAGCATTCTTTCATGTGTTTGTTGGCAGTCTGTATATCTTCTTTGGAGAAATGTCTGTTTAGGTCTTCTGCCCATTTTGGGATTGGGTTGTTTTTTTGTTATTGAGCTGCATGACCTGCTTGTAAATTTTGGAAATTAATCCTTTGTCAGTTGCTTCATTTGCAAATATTTTCTCCCATTCTGAGGGTTGTCTTTTGGTCTTGTTTATGGTTTCCTTTGCTGTGCAAAAGCTTTGAAGTTTCATTTAGGTCCCATTTGTTTACTTTTGTTTTTATTTCCATTTCTCTAGGAGATGGTTCAAAAAGGATCTTGCTGTGATTTATGTCAGAGTGTTCTGCCTATGCTGTTCATATTTTCTAATTCTTCCTGGTTCAATCTTGGAAGGTTGTGCTTTTCCAAGAATTTGTCCATTTCTTTCAGGTTGTTCATTTTATTGGCATATAGTTGCTTATAGTAGTCTCTTATGATCTTTTATATTTCTGCAGTGTCAGTTGTAAACTCTTTTTCATTTCTAATATTATTGATTTGCGTCCTCTACCTTTTTTTCTTGCTGAGTCTGGCTAACGGTTTATCAATTTTGTTTATCTTCTCAAAGAACCAGCTTTTAGTTTTATTGATCTTTGCTATTGTTTTCTTTGTTTCTATTTTATTTATTTCTGCTCTGATCTTCATGATTTCTTTCCTTCTACCAATTTTGGGTTTCTACTAATTTTGGGTTTTCGTTGTTCTTCTTTTTCTAGTTGCTTTAGGTGTAAGGTTAGATTGTTTGAGATTTTTCTTTCTTGAGGTGAGCTTGAATTCCTATGAACTTCCCTCTTAGAGCTGCTTTTGCTGCATCTCATAGGTTTTGGATCATCGTGTTTTCATTGTCATTTGTTTCTAGGTATTTTTTTATTTCCTCTTTGATTTCTTCAGTGATCTCTTGGTTATTTAGCAGCACACTGTTTAGCCTCCGTGTATTTGTGTTTTTTACTGTTTTATTTCCCTGTAATTGACTTCTAATCTTATAGCGTTGTGGTCAGAAAAGATGCTTGATACGATTTCAATTTTCTTAAAATTTCCAAGGTTTGATTTGTGACCCAAAATGTGATCTATTCTGGAGAATGTTCTGTGTGCACTTAAGAAAAAAGTGTATTCTTCCGCTTTCAGGTGACTGTCCTATAAATGTCAATTAAGTCTATCTGATCTATTGTGTCATTTAAAGCTTGTGTTTCCTTATTTATTTTCTGTCTGGATAATCTGTCTATTGGTATAAGTGGGGTGTTAAAAGTCCCCCACTATTATTGTGCTACTGTTGATTTCTCCTTTTATGGCTGTTGGCATTTGCCTAATGTATTGAGGTGCTACTAAGTTGGGTACCTAAATATTTATATACACTCATTTTAGATAGTAGTTATTAACATTATTATTAAGCACATTAATTTAAGATAATGTGTCCACTTCCTTTTGGGAAAAATTGATTGACTTAACCCTGGTTATAACCCAGTAGACATGGAGCAGTGGTTCTCTAAGGAAAAAACCTTTGCTAAGAGTGAATCTTTCAGCATATTGCTTCTGACATGCACATAACCAGAAATGGGACTGACCCTCTAGGAAAAAGGACCTCAAGCAGAGGGCTTCACACAGAGCAACTGGAATAGGTTTATGCCACCACAGGTTAGAAGGCACCTATATGCTCATCACAAAGTTACATGAAAGAAGGAGTCAAATATCTACCTTGTGCTTTGCTTTCCATGCTCCAGGCACTGTGCTAAGTCCTTCACACATTTAGTGACCCTATGATGGAAGTATTATCCCCATTTTAGGGATGAAATCGTTAAGGCTCAGAGATAATTAAAAACTTGATTGATGTCTCATAGCTATAATGGTGGGGTGGTGGTTGAAGCTGGGCTTGTATTTTCCATTAGACCATGTTTTGCTTTTCTAAGCAGGTATCACAGCCTATCCTGATGAAGTCTAGAGGGCTGGGGTGGGCCCACAGAGGCATAGCGAGTTGCCATCTAAGACGGATTCACATAGTAAGTACAGTAACTCCATCCAAAGCAAGGGGGAGGTGCAGGAAGCACACTGGCTTCAAGGACAGGGAGGGCAAGGGGGTGACCCTGACATGCCTGTTGCTCCAGCTGTCCTCTGCCTGAGCCATCGACTCATGCCCTGCGCTGCAATCAGAGAATGAGGGAAAAACGCAGGGGCTGCTTGGTTCACAATCTGGGATAAGTGGGTGGAGGTCCCAGCCCTGGAACCACACTGCCTAGGCTAGAATGCCACCTTGCCCCTGGACACCCTCAGTGACCTTGGGCAAGTTTCTTTAACTTGTCCAAGCCTCCATTTTTCATCTGGAAAGGAGGGAATAAAATCCTACACCTGCCTCATAGGTTGCTAGGATGATTAAATGAATTAATATACACAAAGCGCTTAGAGGAACACCTGGCATCTAGTAAGTTCTCACTCAATACATGATACCTGGGACTCATCTATGAGTTATCAAAATTGGGGCAGACAACAACTACACGTTCCTAAATATCTCTGTGTAACTTTGCATTTCCTTGTCCTTCTCTGCTTTGTCTTTTGTGCCCCATCTCAGGGCTGTCATAGCTCAGGAGCCAAAAGCAATAGGTCTTCGAAGGCCTCCAGGCAGAGCGCACATACTGTAGAATCATGGCTTTTCTCTTCTCCTCCTCCACCATGAGACGAGGGTCATCCCGGGGTAGGAGGAGGAGGACTGGAAAGAAGCTGTGGTGGCAGATGCTGGTCACTCAAACGGGACTGCGTCTTTCTTTGTCTTAACTCTCAGCCAGAGAGTTTTGGTCTTGTTTGGTCTTGTTCCCATATCTCTTCTCTGTTGCGTCTCCCTCCCTCCCACCTTCCCTATCCCACCCCTCCAGGCGGTCACAAAGCACCGAGCTGATATCCCTGTGCTATGCGGCAGAGTCCTCAAAGGAGAAGGAAGTGAACAGAACAATCCAGACAAGACCAGGGAATCTGGAGCTGAGGACAGTGCATCTGTGCCCATTATCAGAGCTTGAGAAATGAGCAAGAGTCGTGGACCTGCCTGGGTGGCCAGGTCATCCACAGAACAATTTCCACTGCACTCACTGTGGAGCCAGTGATGGTGAAGGACCGGAGCCAGCCCCAGAAAATTCTCTGAAGCTCTAGAGTGAAACACAGGTACTGTCAGAGACCTAGGTCCTAAAGGCCTTCCGACTGGGAGTCAGGGGAGAAGGAGCAGCTAGCTTTGTTGATGATGAAAGTATAGCGCAGTGAGGGGAACCCAAGGACTAGGTGCCACTCACCCCCCAGCCCCAGGCAACACAAAGGTGGTGTGTAATCCCCTGGAAATCTACATGCCACCTGGGAAGTGGGAGCAGGGCTCTAAATTCACTAAATTTCTTTCACCACTCAGAATGGGTGCTTAAATTAGAAGGTAAATAGATTCATAAATTAAGAGAATTATGTTGACGGCTTACCTGAGTGAAATGTTACCCAAGGCAACAGCAGCTTTGATACCCATGGGAGATGGTGCAATGCTCGGGCAGCAGCATTTTGGGTGTGTACGCTGGTGGGTCTCAATGGCATGACGTGTAAGATTTTTTTTGTTTTTGCTAATATACAGAAACTTCATCAAGCACTAACTACGTTAGGCACTGTGCTACATTCTTAAATATAATTATCTCATTTCATCTTCTCAAAACCACTGTGGAATAAATATTATTATCCCCAATTTACAGATGTTAAATGTGAGGCCTAGAGAGGCCAAGGTTACACTTTAGCAATGGGATGGGTCTGGGATTCAAGTCCAGGCAGACTGTTGATATGGCCTGTGCAGTGAAGCGCCGTGACAGCCGGCCTCGCTCAGGACAGTTATCAAAGGCAGACCCTCTGGCTACACTGGCATTGACTGTAATAACCTTGCCAAATGGACATTTGCAAGAGAGTTGCTTGCCACTTGGGGTGTGTTGCTACCTTTTGGAGTCAAGATGAGTGATATGCAGGTCATGCTGGGGAAATCCTAAACTATTTAGGAGGACTTTGAGGGCTAGCTGGAGTTTTGCTAAGGAAGGCCAAACAAGAAAAATTATTTTGTCGTTACCCTCTTGATCTTATTTTCGTGTCTAGGCTGGTGCGGCTCACAAAGGCCATGCAATCAGCACCCTTCCCACTAGTAAGAAGGTGAACGGATGATCCTTGGCAAGCGTCACTGCGTTGGCTTAAAGCATCTAGTGTTGCTCGTTCTAATCTGGTTCTTATTACTTGTTAATAATGTAATTGTTCTCACTGGGTTTTCATTTCAGGATCTTCTCTTGGGCCTTAGTGTCCTGAAGTTCCCTAATGCTGTGAGCAGTGTAGACATCATTCCCCTGTTCCACCTTCACAGAGCATCTCAATCTGAGTCATTAAACCCTTTCTCAGCCACAGGAGGTGTTTCCAACCTAATCCTTGGTACACCTGGCCAATCCATTTTGACTTTTTCCCCCTAAAACCCATTAGTTTTATGTGAAATTCCTATAAATTAGCCCTCCTAAGGCTTTCATTTTTTTTTTCTCTTAGTTTCCATCTTGTTGTCATCATGCTTTATATCCTGGGTAATCGCCTTGATTTTAACTTCTAGCTTTCTTTTAAATTTTTATGAATTTTCAGAAATCATGTTCTCAATACCAAAGAGCTTTTTGTTGTTGTTGTTCTTGATTTCTTCTTTTAATGGCTATATATATATATATATTTTTTTTTTGGTGGGGGTGGGGTACGAAATCATCTCAAATCTGAGATTTCTAGTTGGAGTTTGTTGATGTTTTTTAACTTCTCTTCTGCTCCCTGCATTATCTCCAATTTCTCTGGGATCAGTTTTTGCTGTAAGTATGTGAGATGATAATGTGTTAACCAGCATTATAGTGGTGATCATTTGATCATGATCATTTCATAACATATACAGATATCAAATGATCACATTTTACACCTTAAACTTATACAATGTTACGTGCCAATTACATCTCAAAAAAGCTGGAAACAAAATCAAAATAAGATAAAAACTTACTTCGACTATTAGAAAAACAAAGATGCTGGTAAATTGTGCTTCGTGGTCTTTGGTTTTCTATTTATATTTCAAACAAATGACCAAGTAGTTGGGGTGGGTTCACTTCATTCCTACATTAGTGGCTCTATCTCCTGATACACTTTGCCTCTCCTTTGGTGGGGAGTCTAACTAAAAGCCCTCTGCTGCTTGGGAGGAGGAATTCACTGACAGGATCGCTTTAGGGTAAGTGGGGCAAGGAGCCAGCAGCTAGGTACTAGTCCCCCAAGTTCCCTGTTGAGCAGGGCTTTACTTGGAGATGCCAATTCACATACCATAAACCACAGATAATCTCCTTGGTTTATTCAAGAGATTTGTTCTGGAGGTTATGATGCTGCTGCTGATAAAGACAATAGCTAATATTGATATAACGGTTGGTCATGTGCCAGCACTAAGAACATCACATATGTAAATTCATTTGCTCCTCCCAACAATCCTTTGGATTAGCTACCATTATCACACACAAGGAAATGGAGGCACAGAGAGGTTAGATAACCTGCCCAAGGTCACACAGCTAGTAAGTGACAGAAGCAGGCTTTGAACCAATGCTCCACAGTCCATTCTTCTCATCTCTAGGTTCTATCTCTGGGCTGACTGCCGAGTAGAGGTGAGAATTGAGTAATTAAAACAGTTTTTCATACATAGACCTTAGTTTCCACATAGACTTAAAAACATTTTATCAGCTGTATGTTTCCCTCTTCCCTAAAAACTGAGCTTGGGGTTGTTCCAACTGCTACTGGTAGAAAAGCTCTCACCTCACTGCAGCGCCTCTTGTAGGGAATCCTGTGCCAGTTATTGGCTTAGGGGCTCCCACCTGCTTCCTGTCACCCAGAAATGTGTTGAAATATCTCATTCACTAATGACCACCATTCTTGACACCCCCATCTAACATACTGTGCTGTTACTGTTTCTTTCTAGTGTTTCTATTTCAGTGAACCCTCAGAGGCCTTGTAAATTTGTGCTCAGGAATCCATCTTGAAATGACTTCATAAGTAAGTACGTTTCCATGGGTATTTTGGCCATTTTGCTATATTGAAATGGCATTGTGCAAAGACGTATAGATTCAAGCTGTACTATTAATTTCCATTTATTTTAATTTGCATATAATTAAGAGAGAAACTATTGCATGGATATAGAATTTAGTAAGTATAGGTTCCAAACAGATTATTTTGTATAATTTTCACTAGGACTCCAAGTAGATATTTCAAGGGCTGGAGGAAGGATTTATTGAAGCTTGAATCTGTTCTGGGTACTTCAGTGAAGCAATTCTTTAGATGAATTTGAGGGATGATAGTTTGTACTTCAAAACTGAGTGAGTTCCTGAGAAATCATCTGAAGGGACTTATGAGATGTTTATCCTATGTTGGCAAAACATTGAATATCAAAGCAAGGGAATTTTTTTTTCCCCTCACAAAATGTTCAATACTTTTCTTCCATGGTTATTGTAAGGACTAAACCACCTAATAGATATGTATAAAAGCATAAGGACTGGCACGATGTAGGTGCTTGATGAATATTAGTTTCCTCTGAAGTTGTGGAATCTCAAAGTAAGCTGAAGCATTAATGTTAGAAGCAGAAAACTTGATTTGATGTGCAGAACTGAAGGTAGTATAGAGCTGTAGTGAAGCTCACGGACTATGGAGTCATACCAACAGAGGTTCAAGTCATCACTCCACCTCTTAATTGCATGTATTTTTATGACTCAGTTTCCTCATCTATAAAATGGAAATCATAATATCTATTAAGTGCATCTATTAGGATTAAAGGGGATAATGCGTGTGATGTACTTGGTGCACTATTAACTGGATATAAAGTACTTAGCACATTATGTGGCACATAAGTGGTCAATAATCTCATCAGCTATTATGATTAATGTAACTCCCATGCTTTAAGGATGTATTTTATACCAATGAAGTATAGCACATAAAGGCACTGGGTCATCTTTTTTTTTTTGTGTGTGGTACGCAGGCCTCTCACTGTTGTGGCCTCTCCCGTTGCGGAGCACAGGCTCCGGACGCGCAGGCTCAGTGGCCATGGCTCACGGGCCCAGCTGCTCCGCGGCATGTGGGATCTTCCCGGACCGGGGCATGAACCCGTGTCCCCTGCATCGGCAGGCGGACTCTCAACCACTGTGCCACCAGGGAAGCCCGGCACTTGGTTGTAATGTGATCTTCACAGCACATAATGCTTTAGAGATCACTTTCCCAGAGTATTTAGTGGAACTTCACTTCTTGGGGATAAGACAAAAAGTTTCATGTTCAAGGAAGTTAAGGAAACAAAACACTGTATCCTACTTTGCATATTAAAGATGTAACAAATTTCTCCTTTTTTAAAAAAAATCAACTGTTTCATCTAGCATTTCCTCCAACCTGCTTATCCATACAATAGTGTTTATAATCTGTAGCACCAATGCTGTGGAACACTTTTTGAGAGACTCTGCTTTATGTCTTTAGGTTTAAGTGTATAGTTCTTTTTATCAGAGTCTTCACACTTAGTATTCTTTAGTGAAGCTTTCATTTCAGGCCTCTAGATGTCTAAATCATCTAAAATAGTGAATATTGCTGTTTCTGTAGTAAAGCACACAGTTTTATTTCAGAACAAAACATGTATGTAATGACTCCAAAGCTATACTGGTGGACATTTTGGGGAAATAACTGAAAAAAAGAACATCAGGTTAAAACAATGTTCTCGATAGAAGAAAATACTTCCTATTAAAGGGGACATTGAGTTGTTCCAGTGAATTGTATGTGGTAGATACAACCAACCTCCAGAGATGGTTCCCAGTGAACCACATCTTCTAGTATTCACTCCCTTCCACGTTAAGTGGACAGGCCCTGTCTATTGTTTTAACCAACAGAATGTGGAAGTTCTACACGTAAGTCTGAAGAAGGCCGGGCAGCTTCTGTGCTTTTGGGAGTCCTGAGGCTCCATGGAAATTCTGCTGGAGAAGTGATATGGAGAGTAGGAGAGACCCTCAGACTAAGGGGAGAGGGAGACAGAGAGCGAGGGAGGGAGGGAGAGAGGTAGAGAAGGAGAGAGGGAGAAATGGAGAGTGGGAGAGGGAAAGGGGGAGGGAGGGAGAGAGGAAGGGGGGAGAGGGTGAGGGAGAGAACGAGGGGGGGAGAGAGAGGGAAGATGGAGAGACAGGGAGAGAGGTGGCAAGAGAGAGAGGAGGAGGGGGAAGAGAGGCAGAGGGGGTGAGAGAAAGGGAGATGGGAGGGGAGAGAGCAAGGGGGAGAGAGAGGAGGAGGGGGGAGAGAGAGACAGAGAGGGAGAAAGAGGGAGAGGGGGAGACGGAGTGAGAGGAAAAGGGAGAGAGAGAGGTGGAGAGAGACAAAAGGGGAAGAGGGAGGGAGAGTGAGACAGAGAGGGCAGGAGAGAGAGAGGGAGAGATGGAGAGGAAGAGGGGGAGAGAGACAGGGAGAGGGAGGGAGGGAGTGAGAAGGGGAGAGAGGGGGAAATAGGGAGAGGGCGAGGGGGGGAGAGAGGGAAGATAGGTGGAGAGAGAGGAGGGAGGGAGGGAGAGAGGGAGGGGGAGATGGGGAGGGAGAGAGGGAGGGAGAGGGAGAGCAAGACAGAGAGAGAGATGGAGAGCAAGAGAGAAGGAGGGGGAGAGGGAGGAGGAGGGGAGGGAGAGAGGGAGATGGAGAGCAAGGGAGAGAGAGAGGCAGAGAGGGGGAGAGTGCGAGGGGGGGAGAGAGGGAAGATGGAGAAGGGGGAGGGAGAGACGGATAGGGAGAGAAGGGGAGGGGGGAGAGGGAGAGAACGAGGGGGGGAGAGAGAGGGAAGATATAGACAGAGGAGGAGGGAAGGAGAGAGGAGGAGAGAGGGAGAGAGACAGGGAGGGAGAGAGAGAGGGAAGATAGAGGAAGAGCCAGAGAGGGAGTGAGAGGGAAAGGGAGAGAGAGGGTGAGAGGAGAGGGAGAGAGGAAGGGGGTAGAGGGGGAAATAGGGAGAGAGACAGGGAGGGGGAGGGAGAGGGAAAGGGAGTGAGAGGTAGAGGGAGAAAGGGAGAGGGAGAGCGAGACGGAGAGAGAGATGGAGAGCGGGAGAGAAGGAGGGGGAGGGAGGGAAGATGGAGAGCAGGAGACAGGTGGAGAGACAGGAGGAAGGGTGGAGAGGGGGAGATGGGGAGGGAGAGAGGGAGACAGAGCGAAGGGGAGAGAGAGGAAGTGAGAGGGAGGGGGAGAGAGCGAATGGGGGACAGGGAGGGAGAGAGAGGGAAATAGGGAGAGGGGGGAGAGAGATGGAGGGTGAGAGGGAGAGAGACAGGGAGGGAGAGGCAATGAGAGGGAGAGAGAGAAAGAGAGAGGGGGAGACAGGGAGGGAGTGAGAGGGGGAGAGAGAGGGGGAGAGAGAGGGAAGATAGAGGAAGAGACAGAGAGGGGGAGAGGGAGGGAGAGGGAGAGGGCGAGGGGGGAGAGAGAGGGAAGATAGATGCAGAGAGGGAGACAGAGGTGGGGAGGGAGAGAGGGAGGGAGAGGGAAAGAGGGAGTGAGAGGTAGAGAGAGGTGGAGAGAGAGGAGAGGGGGAGGGAGGGAGAGATAGGGAGAGGGAGAGCAAGACGGAGAGAGGGAGAGAGAGAGGGACAGAGGGGGAGAGAGGGGGAGAGAGCAAGGGGGGAGAGGGAGAGATAGAGGGAAGATGGAGAGACGGAGGACAGAGAGAGGGAGACAAGGAGAGGGGGAGAGAGGGGGAGGGAGAGAAAGGGAGAGGGAGAGGTGGAGAGAGGGAGTGAGAGGGGGGAGAGAGGGAGGGATAGGGAGAGAGGAGAGTGTGAGGGAGGGAGAGGGAGAAACGGAGAGTGGGAGAAGGGAGTGAGGGAAAGGGAGAGAGAGGGCAAGAGGAAGAGCAGGAGATAGGGAGAGGGAGCAGGAGAGAGAGAGCGAGTGGGGGACAGGGAGAGATGGAGAGAGAGAGGGAGGGAGACAGAGAGAGGGCGAGGAGGAGAGAGACAGGGAGATAGCAAGGGAGGGAGAGAGAGAAGAGGGGAGAGAGGAAGAGAGGGAGGGAGAGGAAGGGGGTAGAGGAGGAAATAGGGGGAGAGAGAGGGAGAGTGTGGGGGAGGAGAGAAAGGGAGAGGGAGGGAGAGGGAGAGGCAGAGAGGGGTAGAGAGAGGAGGAGTGGGGAGAGAGGGGGAGACGGAGTGAGAGGGAAAGGGAGAGAGAGAGGGCGAGGGAGAGAGGAAGGGGGTAGAGGGGGAAATAGGGAGAGAGAGAGAGGGAGAGGGTGGAGGGGAGAGGGGGAGGGGGGAGATAGGGAGAGAGAGGACAAGGGAGGGAGAGGGAGAGAGAGGCAGGGAGAGAGAGAGAGGCAGAGAGGGGTGGAGATAGAGGGGGAGGGGGAGAGAGAGGAAGAGAGAGGGAGTGAGGGAGAGGCAGAGAGAGGGGAGGAGAGAGAGGAGAGAGTGCGAGAGGCAGAGAGAAAGGGAGAGAGTGTGAGAGGGGGGGAGAGGGAGAGACAGAAAGAGGGAGAGAGCGAGTGGGGGACGGGGAGAGGGAGATAGAGCAAGGGAGAGGGAGGGCGAGGGAGAGAGAGAGATGGAGGGAGAGGGGGAGAAAGAGAGGGAGAGAGAGAGATGGAGAGAGGGAGAGAGACAGCAAGAGAGGGGGGGAGAGGCAGGGAGAGGAAGGGGTAGAGGGGGAAATAGGGAGAGGGAGGGAGAAAGAGGGAGAGAGACAGGGAGGGGGGAGGGAGAGTGGGAGAGAACGAGGGGGGGAGAGAGATGGAGGGAGAGGGTGAGAGGAGGAGAGAGGGGGAGAGGAAGAGGGGAGGGGAGAGAGTGAGGGGGGAGAGAGCGAGGGGGGAGGGAGAGGGAGGGAGAGGTGGAGAGGGGGGAGAGAGGAAGAGAGGAAGAGATGGAGAGGGAGGGGGGAGAGAGAGGGAGAAAGGAAGAGAGTGAGGGAGAGGGAGAGAGAAGGAGAGAGGGGGAGACAGAGGGAGAAAGGGAGGGAGAGAGAGACAAAAGGGTGAGAGGAGAGAGGGGGAGAGAGAGGGAAGATAGAGGAAGAGACAGAGAGGGAGAAAGACGGGGAGAGGGAGGGGGTGGAGAGAGGGGGAGGGGGAGAGGAGGGGGGAGAGGGAGAGAGACAGAGAGGGAAGATAGATGGAGAGAGGGAGACAGAGGTGGAGAGAGATGAGGAAGGGAGGGGGAGGGAGAGATAGGGAAAGAGAGTGAGAGGTAGAGAGAGGGAGAGCGAGACAGAGAGAGAGAGAGATGGAGAGAAGGAGGGGGAGGACAAGAGGGGGAGGGAGGAGAGGGGGGAGGGAGAGAGGGAAGATGGAGAGAGAGAGGGAGAGGAGGAGGGGGAGAGGAAGAGGGAGAGAGCGAGTGAGAAAGAGGGAGTGAGAGGGAGAGAGAGAGGCAGAGAGAGGGGTGGAGATAGAGGGGGAGGGGGAGAGAGAGGAAGAGAGACAGGAAGAGAGGGGGGAGGGAGTGAGAAGGAGAGGCAGGAAGAGGGGAGGGGGGAGAGAGTGCGAGAGGGACAGGGAGAGGGGGGAGAGAGAGAGGGAGAGTGAGAGAAAGGGAGAGGGAGAGATAGAGAGAAGATAGGGAGGGAGTGAGGGAGGGGGGAGAGGGGGAGGGGGGAGAGAGATGGAGAGATAGAGGGAAGATGGAGAGACAGAGAAGGACAGAGAGAGGGAGACGGGGAGGGAGAGAGTGCGAGAGGGACAGAGAGGGAGGGGGGAGAGGGGGAGAGAGGGAGTGAGGGAGGGGGAGAGAGAGGGTAAGAGAGGCAGAGGGGGAGAGAGAGAGGGAGAGGTAGGGAGAGGGAGGGAGAGAGGGGGAGGTAGGGAGAGAGGGGGAGAGGGGGAGAGAGTGAGGGAGAGTGGGAGAGGGAGAGAGCAAGAGGAAGAGTGGGAGATAGAAGGGGAGGGGGAGAGAGGGAGAGGGCAACAGGGGGAGAAAGAGGGGGGAGAGCGAGTGGGGGACAGGGAGAGATGGAGAGAGGGAAGATGGAGAGAGAGAGAGACAAGGAGAGAGGGGGGAAACGGTGAGAGGGGGGGAGAGAGGGGGAGAGACAGGGCAAGGGAGAGAGAGAGAGGGAGAGAGAGGGCAGAAGAGAGGGGGGAAGAGAGGGGGGGAAGAGAGAGGGAGGGAGAGGGAGAGAGAGGGGGTGAGAGAGAGAGAGAGAGAAGAGAGAGAGAGATACCCAGCCTCCCAGCTCAGATAGATAAAAGATAAATGGAAGGCATTAGCCTTTGAACCATGCCTGTCAAGGCACCAGATGTGCCAGTGAACCAATCTGGACACCGCAAACCAGTCAAGTCCTCAGATGATTGTAGCCCTGACCCAAATCCCATGGGTCAGAACTGCCCAGCTGAGCCTTGTCAACCCACAAAATCATGAGATAATAAAATGGTTATTTAAAGCCAATACATTTTGCAGTGGTTTTTTTTTAAATGCAGTAATAGATAATCACAGTAATAGATGGCTACTGTAGAGAGGTGCACAGAAAAGTATCCAGATGGCATGCTCTTCATTCTGTATTGTTTGCCTAAACACGAGTTGAGGGTAGTGGTTCAAATTTGTTCTCAGGTTCCCTCTGACAATTCTATGCTGGCTGAATTCATAAGAGCTTATAAGGGCAAAAATATCACAGAACTGGTTTGTCAAAATACTGCAGAAAAAATACCTTCTAGAGCCGCTCATATTTTGTGTCAGAACTTTTCGTCTTTAGAGAAAATTGCCAGAAAGATCTAAAGATAGATTCAGTTCAAACTTTGTTTTTCAGTTTTAAAATTAATACACAGATCAGCAGACGGCATCTTTGTTTTTGTTTAACAAGGAAAAATTATTACTGTATGATTCTCACAGGTCTATTTCCAAGTCATTTCCTGAAAGATCCTTTTTTACCCTGCAGGTTGATGATTCTCATTTAAAAAGTGACGAGGGCTTCCCTGGTGGCGCAGTGGGTGAGAGTCTGCCTGCCGATGTGGGGGACACAGGTTCGTGCCCCGGTCTGGGAAGATCCCACATACCGCAGAGCGGCTGGGCCCGTGAGCCATGGCTGCTGAGCCTGCGTGCCCAGAGGCTGTGCTCCGCAGCGGGGGAGGCCGCAGCAGTGAGAGGCCTGCGTACCGCAAGGAAAAAGAAAGAAAAAATAAATGAAAAGTGACCAAGATGAGAAATGAAACTATGCTTCCCAGGCAGCTTTTCACAGTGAGAGGCTGGAGGAGGAGAAGCAGAGAATGAGGTATCACAAGTGGGGAAGGTGGAGAAGGGCTAGGGCTAGATGGAGAAGAAATAAGTAAAAGTAGAAGAGGTTTTGGCTTCTGTTTGCTTGTTTGGTTTCTGTAATTGCTGTGGTGTGAGAGGAGTGAGTGAAGTGATGAGAAGGAATGATAACCAACATCGGCCTTCTGGGAAATGCTTGACAGTGAACACATGATACCAAATGCTAATACTTTACCAGTAGTGAAGATAATAAATTTTTTCCTCAAGTTATGCAGGCCGACTTGTGTTTCCTTTGAATGTGACTCTGTGAACAGATGGAGTCATATCCCTTGGGATTTACTAGGATTTCACGTGAAAGGTCATTATCAATTCAATTAAATAATGATATGGGAGACACCATTTTAGGTACTGTGTGGGGAGGGAAGAGAATAAAGTTGACAAGTTCTTAAGTTATTGGTAAGCTAGTAGGAAAGCTAAGAAATAGGTTAACAGAATAACGTAGCAGAATGTCATAGCTAAATTAAGACGAGGAGGGAGAACTCAGCTGTGCCTGAAACTGGAGGGTTTATGACCTCTCTGACAGTTTGCATGAATGAACGTGCACTGACTTGCACTTTCTAGGAAAAGAATGAAGAAATGTTTGTTTTCTTGTTAGTCAGCTTGGAAGGGCTCCTGATGGAGAGGAAAGGGCAAGGTCAGTGGAAGGGGCAGAATAATTTTCTCCTCTACCTTGGCTACTGGACAGGTTTTGAATCCCTGCTCAGTGAATTACTAGTAAAAATTAAAGAAGAGAAAGGGAAATCTCTCCCAGCAGCCTCAGAAGCAGCGGATTAAAGCTCCACAATCGACTTGATGTACCCTGCATCTGTGGAATACCTGAACAGACAACCAATCATACCAAATTGAGGAGCCATGGGGAGGAAAGGCTCTTGTTGCTGCAGCCAGGAGTCAGTACTGTGCCTCTGAGGTGGGAGAACCAACTTCAGGACACTGGTCCACAAGAGACCTCCCAGCTCCACATAATATCAAATGGCGAAAATCTCCCAGAGATCTCCATCTCAATGCCAGCACCCAGCTTCACTCAACGTCCAGCAAGCTACAGTGCTGGACACCCTATGCCAAACAACTAGCAAAACAGAAACACAACCCCACCCATTAGCAAAGAGGCTGTCTAAAATCATAATAAGTCCACAGACACCCCAAAACACACCACCAGACGACCTGCCCACCAGAGAGACAAGATCCAGCCTCATCCACCAGAACACAAGCACTAGTCCCCTCCACCAGGAAGCCTACACAACCCACTGAACCAACCTTAGCCACTGGGGACAGATACCAAAAACAACAGGAACTACGAACCTGCAGCCTGCAAAAAGGAGACCCCAAACACAGTAAGATAAGCAAAATGAGAAGACAGAAAAACACACAGCAGATGAAGGAGCAAGATAAAAACCCACCAGACCTAACAAATGAAGAGGAAATAGGCAGTCTACCTGAAAAAGAATTCAGAATAATGATAGTAAAGATGATCCAAAATCTTGGAAATAGAATAGACAACATGCAAGAAACGTTTAACAAGGACCTAGAAGAACTAAAGATGAAACAAACAATGAACAACACAATAACTGAAATGAAAAATACTCTAGATGGGATCAATAGCAGAATAACTGAGACAGAAGAACGGATAAGTGACCTGGAAAATAAAATAGTGGAAATAACTACTGCAGAGCAGAATAAAGTAAAAAGAATGAAAAGAACTGAGGACAGTCTCAGAGACCTCTGGGACAACATTAAACGCACCAACATTCAAATTATAGGGGTTCCGGAAGAAGAAGATAAAAAGAAAGGGACTGAGCAAATATTTGAAGAGATTATAGTTGAAAACTTCCCTAATATGGGAAAGGAAATAGTTAATCAAGTCCAGGAAGCAGAGAGAGTCCCATACAGCATAAATCCAAGGAGAAATATGCCAAGACACATATTAATCAAACTGTCAAAAATTAAATACAAAGAAAACATATTAAAAGCAGCAAGGGAAAAACAACAAATAACACACAAGGGAATCCCCATAAGGTTAACAGCTGATCTTTCAGCAGAAACTCTGCAAGCCAGAAGGGACTGGCAGGACATGTTTATAGTGATGAAGGAGAAAAACCTGCAACAAAGGTTACTCTACCCAGCAAGGATCTCATTCAGATTTGATGGAGAAATTAAAACCTTTACAGACAAGCAAAAGCTGAGAGAGTTCAGCACCACCAAACTAGCTTTACAACAAATGCTAAAGGGACTTCTCTAGGCAAGAAACACAAAAGAAGGAAAAGACCTACAATAACGAACCCAAAACAATTAAGAAAATGGGAATAGGAACATACATATCAATAATTACCTTAAATATAAATGAACTAAATGCTCCCACCAAAAGACACAGATTGGCTGAATGGATACAAAAACAAGACCCATATATTTGGTGTCTACAAGAGACCCACTTCAGACCTAGGGACACATACAGACTGAAAGTAAGTGGATGGAAAAAGATATTCCATGCAAATGGAAACCAAAAGAAAGCTGGAGTAGCAATTCTCATATCAGACAAAATAGACTTTAAAATAAAGGCTATTAGAAGAGACAAAGAAGGACACTATATAATGATCAAGGGATCGATCCAAGAAGAAGATATAACAATTGTAAATATTTATGCACCCAACATAGGAGCACCTCAATACATAAGCAAATACTAACAGCCATAAAAGGGGAAATCGACAGTAACACATTCATAGTAGGGGACTTTAACACCCCACTTTCACCAATGGACAGATCATCCAAAATGAAAATAAATAAGGAAACACAAGCTTTAAATGATACATTAAACAAGGTGCACTTAATTGATATTTCTAGGACATTCCATCCAAAAACAACAGAATACACATTTTTCTCAAGGGCTCATGGAACATTCTCCAGGATAGATCATATCTTGGGTCACAAATCGAGTCTTGGTAAATTTAAGAAAACTGAAATTGTATCAAGTATCTTTTCCAACCACAACGCTATGAGACTAGATATCAATTACAGGAAAAGATCTGTAAAAAATACAAACACATGGAGGCTAAACAATACACTACTTAATAACGAAGTGATCACTGAAGAAATCAAAGAGGAAATCAAAAAATACCTAGAATCAAAAAATACCTAATAAAAAATCAAAACAAATGACAATGGAGACACAACGACCCAAAACCTATGGGATGCAGCAAAAGCAGTTCTAAGAGGGAAGTTTATAGCAATACAAGCCCACCTTAAGAAACAGGAAACATCTCAAATAAGCAACCTAACCTTGCACCTAAAGCAATTAAAGAAAGAAGAACAAAAAAAACCCAAAGTTAGCAGAAGGAAAGAAATCATAAAAATCAGATCAGAAATAAATGAAAAAGAAATGAAGGAAAAGATAGCAAAGATCAATAAAACTAAAAGCTGGTTCTTTGAGAAGATAAACAAAATAGATAAACCATTAGCCAGACTCATCAAGAAAAAAAGGGAGAAGACTCAAATCAATAGAATTAGAAATGAAAAAGGAGAACAGCTGACACTGCAGAAATAAAAAAGATCATGAGAGATTACTACAAGCAACTCTATGCCAATAAAATAGACAATCTGGAAGAAATGGACAAATTCTCAGAAATGCACAACCTGCCAAGACTGAATCAGGAAGAAATAGAAAATATGAACAGACCAATCACAAGCACTGAAATTGAAACTGTGATTTAAAATCTTCCAACAAACAAAAGCCCAGGACCAGATGGCTTCACAGGCAAATTCTATCAAACAGTTAGAGAAGAACTAACACCTATCCTTCTCAAACTCTTCCAAAATATAGCAGAGGGAGGAACACTCCCAAATTCCTTCTACAAGGCCACCATCACCTTGATACCAAAACCAGACAAGGATGTCACAAAGAAAACTACAGGCCAATATCACTGATGAACATAGATGCAAAAATCCTCAACAAAATACTAGCAAACAGAATCCAACAGCACATTAAAAGGATCACACACCATGATCAAGTGGGGTATATTCCAGGAATGCAAGGATTCTTCAATATACGCAAATCAATCAATGTGATAAACCATATTAATAAATTGAAGAATAAAAACCATATGATCATCTCAATAGATGCAGAGAAAGCTTTTGACAAAATTCAACACCGATTTATGATAAAAACCCTGCAGAAAGTAGGCATAGAGGGAAATTTCCTCAACATAATAAAGGCCATATATGACAAACCCACAGCCAACATCATCCTCAATGGTGAAAACTGGAAGCATTTCCACTAAGATCAGGAACAAGACAAGGTTGCCCACTCTCACCACTCTTATTCAACATAGTTTTGGAAGTTTTAGCCACAGCAATCAGAGAAGAAAAGGAAATAAAGGAATCCAAATCGGAAAAGAAGTAAAGCTGGCACTGTTTGCAGATGACATGATACTATACATAGAGAATCCTAAAGATGCTACCAGAAAACTACTAGAGCTAATCAATGAATCTGGTAAAGTAGCAGGACACAAAATTAATGCACAGAAATCTCTGGCATTCCTATACACTAATGATGAAAAATCTGAAAGTGAAATCAAGAAAACACTCCCATTTACTACTGCAAGAAAAAGAATAAAATACCTAGGAATAAACCTACCTAAGGAGACAAAAGACCTGTATGCAGAAAATTATAAGACACTGATGAAAGAAATTAAAGATGATACAAATAGATGGAGAGATATACCATGTTCTTAGATTGGAAGAATCAACATTGTGAAAATGACTATACTACCCAAAGCTATCTACAGATTCAGTGCAATCCCTATCAAACTACCACTGGCAGTTTTCACAGAACTAGAACAAAAAATTTCACAATTTGTATGGAATCACAAAAGACCCCGAATAGCCAAAGCAATCTTGAGAATGAAAAACGGAACTGGAGGAATCAGCCTCCTTCAGATTATACTACAAAGGTACAGTAATCAAGACAGTATGTTACTGGCACAAAAACAGAAATATAGATCAAGGAACAGGATAGAAAGCCCAGAGATAAACCCACACACATATGGTCACCTTATCTTTGATAAAGGAAGCAGGAGTGTACAGTGGAGAAAGGACAGCCTCTTCAATAAGTGGTGGTGGGAAAACTGGACAGGTACATGTAAAAGTATGAGATTAGATCACTCCATAACACCATACACAAGAATAAGCTCAAAATGGATTAAAGACCTAAATTTAAGGCCAGAAACTCTCAAACTCTTATAGGAAAATATAGGCAGACACTCTATGACATAAATCACAGCAAGATCCTTTTTGACCCACCTCCTAGAGAAATGGAAATAAAAACAAAAATAAACACATGGGACCTAATGAAACTTGAAAGCTTTTGCACAGCAAAGGAAACCATAAAGAAGACCAAAAGACAACCGTCAGAATGGGAGAAAATATTTGCAAATGAAGCAACTGACAAAGGATTAATTTCCAAAATTTACAAGCAGCTCATGCAGCTCAATAACAAAAAAAAACAAACAACCCAATCCAAAAATGGGCAGAAGACCTAAACAGACATTTCTCCAAAGAAGATATACAACAAACACATGAAAGAATGCTCAACATCATTAATCATTAGAGAAATGCAAATCAAAAGTACAATGAGATATCATCTCACACCAGTCAGAATGGCCATCATCAAAAAATCTAGAAACAATAAATGCTGGAGAGGGTGTGGAGAAAAGGGAACACTCTTGCACTGCTGGTGGGAATGTGAATTGGTACAGCCACTATGGAGAACAGTATGGAGGTTCCTTAAAAAACTACAAATAGAACTACCATATGACCCAGCAATCCCACTACTGGGCATCTACCCTGAGAAAACCATAATTCAAAAAGAGTCATGTACCAAAATGTTCATTGCATCTCTATTTACAATAGCCCAGAGATGGAAACAACCTAAGTGCCCATCTTCGGATGAATGGATAAAGAAGATGTGGCACATGTATACAATGGAATATTACTCAGCAATAAAAAGAAACGAAATTGAGCTATTTGTAATGAGGTGGATAGACCTAGAGTCTGTCATACAGAGTGAAGTAAGTCAGAAAGAGAAAGACAAATACCATATGCTAACACATATATATGGAATTTAGGGAAAAAAAATTGTCATGAAGAACCTAGGGGCAAGACAGGAATAAAGCCACAGACCTAACTAGAGAATGGACTTGAGGATATGGGGAGGGGGAAGGGTGAGCTGTGATAAAGCAAGAGAGAGGCATGGACGTATATACACTACCCAATGTAAGGTAGATAGCTAGTGGGAAGCAGCCGCATAGCACAGAGAGATCAGCTAGGTGCTTTGTGATGGCCTGGAGGGGTGGGATTGGGAGGGTGGGAGGGAGGGAGACTCAAGAGGGAAGAGATATGGGAACATATGTATAACTGATTCACTTTGTTATAAAGCAGAAACTAACACACCATTGTAAAGCAATTATATCCCAATAAAGATGTTAAAAACAGAAGCTGGTTTCATCAGGACCTTTCCAAAATACTCAAGTAGCGTCACTTAGGGGCCCAAGTGGCCAAGTAGGGCACAGGGATGCAGAGGGTGCCTACACGATGTCTGGAAAAGTGGGCACTCGGTAAACACCTGATAAACAAAAGCCTGGAACACTGGAACTGCTGGCTTTGGGAGCTACAGGAACTCATGCCTTTGGCCTGGGCATGGTTGGTGGTGCTGGGCAACATTAACCTTGCCAGCAAAGGAGTTCTTCAGGGGCTTTACAGGAAGAGGACGAGAGGGATCTGGGAAGAGAAAGGAAAGCCATGTCACTTAGGGACCAGAGGTGCCAGCTTGTTCAGAGTACCTATGAGATACTTGGGAACCCAAAGAATCCCTGGTGGTGGGTGGGAGGGAGGAGAGTGGAGGGGGGAGTTGATTTGCATGTACCAGCGGCTGCAAGAGCAGGAAATGTGTTTCATAAATATTGAAATGACTTCATTTGTATCTACTTTTTGGTGGAGCCTGAGGACATTTGGGTTACAGAAGGTACAGTGTCACAAGACTAAATCTAAAGGTCTTCTGTGCTGTGGAAGCAAAGAACAAAGACTAATCCAGACCAAAAACTTTACACCTGGTTGTACACGGTACAGTTATGTTTCATAATGTCGTACAGGTTGGAATGCAGAAAACGCCAAAGAGGATGGGCCAGTTTTCACGTCCTTGACCTCCAGTTTCAATAGGTGACCTAAAGGACTGTCTTCCTTGTGCTGAATAGCGTCCCAGTGATACCAGGTTCTCATTCATTGTCCAGCCTTGAACACTTGTCAGTGCACCCCGTGAAAATCCAGCTCAATTTAGTTTGAAGCAGAGCCCAGAAAAGTTCTTGCACGATATACATTTAAGAGGGTTTCTTTGGGCAAAAATAGTTACATGTGAATCCTGTTCTCAAAGGCATCCTTTATCTTCCAAGGTCACGTGGTGGTGACTCCACTTGGCAGTTGTTCCTCTGGAGCAAAACCTCAAGTGATAGAAAAGTCCATTCACCTTCTTAGGGAAATCAGATGGACCTTAGGGCATTGATTAGAGAGCAACCTTACCCTCAAAAGTGAGAAATCTCTAAACCAAATTTCTTGTGGCAATGTAAACTTATTTCTATTTATACGGTCTTATTAAAAATTATATAATAAAGTGTATTAAAATAGCCATGCAATAAAGCCATGCATAATGGTGCTCAAGTGCTTTGAGATGTGAATATGTGGATGAGAACCTTGTCTGGCTTCTCTTTGCACAGATCTGTCAGTTTCCTTTGCCATTTCACACCCTTAACTTCATTTCATTTTCCTCTCCGTATCTTCCCCGGATCCACCTGAGTCACCTGACACGTGGTTCTCTGTCTCCCAGAACCACAGACCTGAAAAGCCACTGAAAATGCCTTCTGTGTCAGGATACCCAGGTTATAACTTCAGCCCATTGCCTTCTTTCAGACATCTCTCTTCCTCCTGCTGCCTTTGTTTCTGCATCGTCATACTTTTTTGCCATAGCTTTCAAAGCTGCCTTTATTTTTCCATTTTGGTTGTAAAAGTTCCCAGCCTGGCAAAGACAACTTCACTTTCAGAATCCTCAGGATTAGGTGGAGTTTATTCATAGTTACAACCTAGATGGTAGACAGTCCTTTCTTGATTCTTACGCTCTGCAAGTGTTTAAATGGCTGTCTTGCAAAAGGATTAGCTGGAAAAAGAACTGGGATATTCCTTAATGTATCACATCTGTGCCTTTGTATACATATATTTTATCCTAGGTTATACTTTCTTTTCCTGTTACATCCTCCTGGCTGGGAGTGAAGGAATGATATCATGGATTAAAATGCCATTTCTGGCAATTCATTTCTGACTGACATTAAACAAGCCAAAAAGATGGGATCTTAAAAGACTGTTAGAGTAATACACACAGTATTTATGTTGCCAGTAATATAACAATCGGTCTGCACTAATCAACAGTCAGCACACTAGTGGATTATGTTGATGAATGACTTGGAAGGAGACTTCCTGAATCTTAATGATAATTTTAAATATCATATACAATGAGGTTTATTTTAATGATGGCCCTAGTGTCTTACTACTCGGGAAGAAAGGCGCCCAAGCCTAAACCTAGCAAAGGAGGTAGGTGCCAGGGAGGAGGCTGTGCGGTAGAATGGTTAGGGTCAGACTCATCCAGATGAACAGCTCTGCTCTGGAACATATTCCCTATGGGCCCATGGAAACATTATTTAACCTCTAAGCCTTGGTTTCCTCATCTGTAAAAACAGAGTGTGTTTGTTATGAAGACTAGGCGAAAGGATGCATCCACAGTACTATCTCAGCAGAGTGCCTGGTCGAGAGTCCACTTTCAATAAACGGCAGTGAAGTAGGCATTTGCCATTATTTGGGGCTGTCCATTAACTCCACTATGCTATATTTGGGACATTCCTTATTTTACAGGTCTAATTGGGATACAGAGCTAGTGCCTGAGTATAGAACCTGCCAGAAAATGAGAGACCCTTGCTTTCCCATCCTCCCTTGTGGCTAGGGTGGCCACGTGACCCAGGCTCAGTCAGACGCATACACAGACTCTGAGTCAGGAGTTAAGAGTCACAGAGGGGCGGGATGGAGGAATGTGCCTTGATGGTAGAGAGTGGCAGCTGTAACAGCTCCTGCAGTCGATGGGGGTAGAGAGGGTAAGCAGTGCTGTGGAGATTCTCGAGTTATGTCCCTGGTGGGAGCACCAGCCTGGCCTCCTGTGTTCCTGTCCATTCTCAGTCTGGCTCTGCAGCTTTCCCATTGCTTAGCTCTAAGAACTCTAATTAGGGAGGCCATTATTATGTCACTTTTTAAGCTACATACCTGAAATTCATCTGGAAATGTATTTTGAAAGGACTGTTGTTTTACCTTAATTCACAAACGCCATGAGGATGGGAAGTGTGTCTGCCCTGTTCACCCTGTATCCTGAATGCCTAGAAAATTATCCAGTTATGCAGTAAATGCTTAATAAACATTGACTGAACAGCGAGTTATGAGTACAGAACAATTACAGTGACATGTTATACTCTCTTCCCCAAAGGGGTAAGAAACTACATACAAAGCAATCACAAGCTGGTATCCCTGCTCCGGGAGAAGGTAAAGGGTGGGAGAATATACTGCTTGACACTTCTTCATTCACAAGCATAAGCATCTTCCAGAGTGGAAGGGGAGAATACCCCAGACAGGAATTTCTATATTTAAAATTTTGGTAAATGTTGAATTAGGAAAATCAAAATACTCTTCTCATGACAACTGGCTAATGATATATATATGAAAAAAAATTCTTTTAAAGCATCAAAAGACAAACAAGATAGTGAGGAATTATTAAAAGAAAAGGGAACTCAGAGAGATGAGCACAGCACTCAGGGCTATTTTTGCCCTGATGACATATGTGGATCCACTAGAGGCAGCTGAGAAGCTAAATTATTCTGGTGGCCTCCCAGTGCTAAGGACAAAAAAAGAACTCTAGGGTGCAAAGGTGGGAACCATGTACTTCACTCTTTGGCTTTGGAGTGGGACCTACAGAGCAAAGCCCTAGGAGTCAAGTTGGAAGTCAGTCCTCACAGTGACTGCATCACAGCATTACATCACTGAGCGTCCAAGGAAATCGCAGGCTTTGAAACTGGATGAAAGTTGTATGGATTGCTAGCACTCCCAGATGCCTGGCCAAAGCAAATAAATCTTCTCTAGAAGAAAAAAAAAACTTCACTTTGTGCCTCAAATTGTTTCTACAGATAATTTTTCAAATACATGGAAGACTGGCTCTTGGTCATAGTATCTTTCCTACCAATCAAAAATAACAGAAACGAACGCCGGGGGACCTCAGATATTGGAAGTATCAGATGTAGATTATAAAACAATGCTTGGCACATTCAAGGAGATAAAGGACAGGCATAAAATTGGGGGGGGACAGAAGCTACACATTTCTGTGAGACAAAAACAGAAATTCTAGAATTGAAAAAATACCATAGTAAAAATTTAAAACTTAGTGGACAGGTTTAGAAATGACACAGCTGACAAGAAGATGATAGGTTAGAAGAAATTATCCAAAAAGCAGCATGAGGTGACCAAAAAAAGAACAGAAAGTAAGAGACATAGGATATGTGAGAAGGTAACTTTTTTTTTTTTTTTTGCAGTACACGGGCCTCTCACTGTTGTGGCCTCTCCCATTGCGGAGCACAGGCTCCGGACGCGCAGGCTCAGCGGCCACGGCTCACGGGCCCAGCCGCTCCGCAGCATGTGGGATCCTCCCGGACCAGGGCACGAACCCGTGTCCCCTGCATCAGCAGGCGGACTCTCAACCACTGCGCCACCAGGGAAGCCCAAGAAGGTAACATTTTTAACTGGAAGAGAGAAGACAGAAACATGGCAGAGGAGATTAAGAGATTATGACTTAGAATTGTCTAGAACTGATGCAAGGCCTTAATTCACAATAAGAAATGTAATGAATCTCACGTAGAATAAAAAGAAACCCAAATCTAGAGCGTGCAGTCACAGAAAAAGCAAGCTAAAAAGCAGCCAGAGACAGATTCCCTTCAAAGGAGCAGCAACTAGACTAACAGCTGACGTCTCCACAGCAAACACGGAAGCTGGAAGAAAGCAGAGTAACCTTAGTAAGCTGGAAGAAAAGAATGTCTAGCTCAGAACTTTTTTTCTTTTGGCTACGCCACTCAGCTTGTGGGATCTCAGTTTCCCGAGCAGGGATTGAACCCAAGCCCTCGGCAGTGCAAGCACGGAGTCCTAACCACTGGATCGCCAGGGACTCCCCTCAGAACTTTTATTTTTTGAAACTATCCCACAGAAAGAAGGTGGAATAAACATTTTCAGACAAATGGAAATTCAGAGAGCATGCCACAAACCCATGTAAACTAAAGGACATTTTAAGGGAATTTTGTGAGGCAGGAGGAAAATAATCCCAGAAGGTCAGAGATGCATGGAGGGTAAGAAAAGTAGTATGTGGGTAATCCTAAATGAGATTGACCATGTAAAACAAAAGCAATGTCTTGTAGAGATTATACCATGCAGAGAAAGAAGAGTATATTTGCGTATAAATGGGGAGGGAGTGAATTAAGTTAAAGAGCTCTAAGATCCTGGCATTGTTGACAGGAGGGTAAATGGACATGAAACTTTGACAGTTCAAGAAAGCGTGCTGTGACTTGTACGAAAACGACTGAAAACAGTAAAAGAGTATACAACAGTAAAAGTGTATTTCGAGGGACTCACAGATGGAAAAAATTGAATCATAAAACTAATCCATCCAAAAAATGACAGGAAAGGGGAGGAAAAAGAACACAAAACAGCTGACAAAACTGCATAATTTAAAATCCGATAACTGCATTTAACTTAAACAGACTAAGTGCTCCAGTCAAAAGAAAAGGACTCTCAGAATAACAATATTCAAATATAGGCAGCGTACAAGAAACATCTTAAATATGAGGATATTAAAGAGCTGAAAGTAAGAAAAAAAGATCTGCCATCTAGGAATTAAGAAAGCTGGTATAGCCATATTAGTAAAAGGTTACTAAAGAGAAGGTGCTCACTGTGAAACTCAGGTTCAATTCACCAGGAAAATATGGTAGTTTCTACCTGCACACATTGAGTAACATGTCTGAAATGAACACAAGTATCAGGAAAAAAAATTCTCACTATGATTGGGAATTGGTCTAACACATATTCTCTATGTGTAACAAGCAGACAAAATTAGTGAAATACAGAAAATGCTAAAATGCAATTAGTAAACAACCAATTGGACTTACGTAGACCACTGATCTCAACTGTGAACACTAAGAACACATAGCGCACTGACAATACTGATTATATACTTGGCATCGGAAGACTGAAAGAGTTAGTGCTCTGAATACAATGCAATTATGCTGGGGGAAAAAAAAACAGTAACAAAAAATAAACATAAAATCCTCACATATTTGGAGGTTAAGACCAACATTTATAAATAGCTTATGAGCCAAAGTATAAGTTATACAATCAGAAAATGCTTTGAACGAAATGATAAACGATTACACACTAAAACTTGTGAGATGCAGTTAAAGCAGTAATTCATGAAAACTACATAGCCTAAAATGTATTTATTAGGAAAAACAGAAAATTCCAACAAGAAATGAGCTAACCACCCACTGCAAGTAGTTAGAAAAAAGAACAGCAAAGTAAATCCAAAGAAAGTAGGACAAGGGTAAATTAAACAAATAGAAAATAAACATATACTAGAAATGACAGTAAGGCAAAAAGTTGGTTCTTTGGCAAGTCTGATCAAAGAAAGAGCAAAAGTACAGTTAATTAATACCAAGGATGAAACATGAAATGAAACCTGCATTTGAAAGGTAATGAAGATATTATAAATATGCCAGAAGGTTGAAAATTTGGATGAAATGTGCTATTAAAGAAATATCCAATTTACCCAAACTGACACAAGAATATTAGGAAACCCAAATATTCCTATTACTATTAAAATAAACCAGTAATTGTAGAACTTCCCTCAAAGATAACTCCAAGTCTAGTTAACGTTACCAATTAAAATCAAACGAAGAAACCAACCAACGTACAGAAATACTACCGTCCAGACGGCCTACTAGAAATCTTCAAGGAATGTGAACGGTGTTCTCGTAGCTTACAAAACTGTCAAAGGGCCAAGATATGCCAACAGTGCCTACTCCAAGTTTACTCCTTTAAAAGATGCCGTCAGATACATTTCTTTATCTACCTGATGACAGCCGAGCCTCTCAGAGTATGTGCTGTGGGAGTGGCGAACCAAGAGGAAAATTGCTGATTTGGACTTGCTTCTATAGGGGAACACTTGTGAGATGGAAGTGAAAGAACCCTTGTCTTTGAGGGCAGAGCCTGGCTTGTACATGGTGTGGGTGAGGACCCCAAGGAGGCAGGCAGGAGGGCCATTTGCTGGGGTCTCCCAGTTGTGAATGACCTCAGCTGTAGACTTTGGATGTTCTGTCCAAAGGAGGTTACCCACAGGCATTGTAACGAATGTGTACACATGGGTGTTTGTGTGCTGGAAGCGGTAATTTGCAAAATGTTAACATATAAGAAGTACTAACATTTCCATGGCCCCATTTCGGCATTAGCAAGTCATTTCTATTTATTTATTTATTTTGGGGTCTTCGTTTCTGTGCGAGGGCTTTCTCTAGTTGCAGCAAGTCTATTTTATCTGATACGAGTATTGCTACTCCAGCTTTCTTTTAGTTCCATTTGCACGGAATATCTTTTTCCATCCCCTCACTTTCAGTCTGAATGTGTCCCTAGGTCTGAAGTGGTTCTCTTGTAGACAGCATATATATGGGTCTTGTTTTTGTATCTACTCAGCAAGCCTGTGTCTTTTATTTATTTATTTTTGGCTGTGTTCATTTCTGTGCGTGGGCTTTGTCTAGTTGCGGCGAGTGGGGGCCACTCTTCATCGCGGTTCGCGGGCCTCTCACTGTCGTGGCCTCTCTTGTTGCAGAGCACGAGCTCCAGACGCGCAGGCTCAGTGGCTGTGGCCCACGGGCCCAGCTGCTCTGCGGCATGTGGGATCTTCCCAGACCAGGGCTCGAACCCGTGTCCCCTGCATTGGCAGGCAGATTCTCAACCACTGCGCCACCAGGGAAGCCCCAGCAAGTCATTTTTTAATATACTTTGGAAAAAATGGAAGAAGCCAGGGGCTAATGGGTGGGGAGGGTGGGCCTCCAGGTATTTCACTTCACCAGATGATCCTACACAATGAGAATCCTTCCTGTTTTACTGTCATGGCGATGACTTTGTCATCCCTCAGCTGCCGGAGAGAAGCCTGGGAATCCTCCAGACTCCTGTCTGGTTCCTGAGATCCCTCATAGTCTCCGATGCGCGCACTGCTTCTTTGTCCTGGAAGCGATTCCTTTTTCGCTTTTGCCTGCAATGCTTCCCAACCCAGACCCCACAGGGCCAGATTCACACCTACTCAGCTCAGAAATCATCCCACCAGGGAGCCCTGGCCACCTAGGCTGCACCTCCCTCAGCCCAGGTGGGCCGATTCCACAGCCCACACTCTCAGCCTCTAGTCTTCATTTGACTCAAAAGCTATGCACTCATTTTAGGATTTGGGTAAGTTTTGCCACAGGGACCTCCACAAAAGTAAACAACATTCACATTCTCCAAGAGTCTGTGAGAAGGCCCCGTTTCCCAAACTGCTGACGACACTGGCTACTATTATTAAAAACTGTAACAACACCTTGAAGAGAGTAATTAATAAGCTGTTTTAACTGTTTCAGTCTCCAGATCTTAGACAACTAGTGATACCTTTTTTCTCTCCCCAATTTTTATTGAAAACAGGTTTTTTTCAGGCTTTTTCTTACTGATTTGTATACGGCTCCTTATAGAGTAAGGTCACTAAAATGACGTTTATGGCATAGGTTGCAAATGGTTTTCCCCAGTTTGACACATTACTAATTGTTGTGTGTGATAGTGTCTTGTTCATTTATTGGTTTGCTTGTTAATATTGTCCGTCTTTCCCCACTAGAATAAATTCCATGATACGGAAAAACCTTCATTTATCTTGGTCATGGCCACACCCCTAGCACCTACTACAAGGCATGGCACATAGTAAGTGATCAATACATCTGTTGAATAAAATACATGAATACCAATGATAGGCCAGACCCTGTGGTGGTGCTGAGGATGTACAGATAAAAGAAACCTCCTTGACTTCACAATGCTCCCAGTCCAGGGGCTGGCTCTAAGCATATACTTAGAACCACGCTTCCAGAGCCGGTAAGATCCTTACACAAAGGGGACTGAGACAGAGGGAAGCAAATTCTAAGGTGCCCCCCCGCCCCATAATCTCTGCCCCCTGCTTTTGCAAAATTCTCTACTCTTGAGTGTGAGCTAGACCTAGTGACTGACTTCTCACAGTAGAACACAACAGAAACGATGGGATGCCACTTCCAAGATTAGGTTATAGAGATAGACTTCTATCTTGTCCTCTCTGTCTCTCTCAGAACCTTTGCTCTGAGGGGAAGTGAGCAGTCAAGTTGTGAGCTGAGGGGACAAAGCCAGGGAAAAACCGAGACTTGTGGTCCGACAGGCCACAAGGAACTGGATCCTGTCATCAACCCCATGAATGAGTTTAGAAGCAGATCATCCCTTAGTCAAGCCTTCAGCTGAGACCACAGCTCTGGCCAATAACCTGACCGTAACCTCCCTAGAGATCGTGAACCAGCGGCATCCAGCAAGACCTCACCCTTATTCTTGAGCCATAGACTGAGATGATAAATGTTTGTTGTTTTAAGCCACGAAGTTTGGGGTTAATTTTGTTAATCAGCAGTAGACAACCAACACAGAGACCTAGAGAGTTGATGCATAATTTTCCCAGGTTCATACCTACAGTAAGGTAGTAGTCAGCTGTATCTAGAGTTCACATTACTTCCATATTTTTCCATGCAGTTATCTCCCCATGAGAAGGGAATGGAAAAGAAGGAAAGCAGTGAAAGTATTAGGAAAGACACTTGAGAATAAGTGCTCTCTTACCCCCTTTCCCTTTTTCAACCACATCTAAGAGAAAGCATCAGTCCTACTAAATATTAACGTTTTCTTGCTAGGACTCCAAGAGAGAGAAAAGTCTGCAGTATCTTTAGAGAGTTTCAGTGATGATCAAAGAAGGAAGCACTATATATTTTTCCCACTGCTACCCTTTATTCTTTCCCATCTTGCACCTTTGACATTTTCACTCAGGTTGGCATCCCCACAGAAACAGCTGCAGAACCAGAAATGGAGGGCCCAGGAGGCATCCATGAGTGAGAACAGAAGGATGGTGGGGCAGAAGTCTTATTTCTTTTTATGCCTCAGTAAGTCCTTAGCACAGTACCAACTAGCTAGGCACCTCGTAAATGATTCTGAGCTCATTATTTGGCCTCATAGAACATGCAAAAGGACTCCACTGGGATCTACTTTTAGAATTACCAGGAAAATAAAATAAAAGTTGCATCTCTAAGTTCTGACCCTCAGCTTTACAGGAACACATTGTGAGAAAGGCCTAAATCAAGGATACAACAAAAAAATGCAGTTTGACGGAGTGAGAATCTCTCATTAGGACCAAGTGAG
The DNA here is from genome assembly GCF_039906515.1 of Pseudorca crassidens. Taxonomy (NCBI): domain Eukaryota; kingdom Metazoa; phylum Chordata; class Mammalia; order Artiodactyla; family Delphinidae; genus Pseudorca; species Pseudorca crassidens. Next base: position 57,793,388 of record NC_090306.1, read on the forward strand.
AGGATGCTGGTGGAGGCACTTAGCAAACTCAGGTGCTCACGGTTAGAATGAACACCTGAGTTACTGTGAGTTATTATGACTACCGAAGAAAGGCCTGACCAATCACCTCCCATCAGACCAGAATGGGACTCTCTACCACATATATATAGTTTTTGATGGTTGCAGCAATGTCCTCAGCTTTAACAGCCAAAAATCAAAAAAACCAAACTTGATTTTTTTTTTTCAGGTAACCTTCTAGACAGCAGTGGCTATATAACAAAGTACTAAGCAGCAGTGGCTATATAACAAAGTACTAAGAAGGATGAAATATGTGGTAGAGGTTTTAAGAAAAATATGGATTTCCTGATTTAAAAAAAGGAATAAACTTAAATGACATATGCCCTTGTGCTTCATCCTCAGCCCTTTCCCTTTTTGCTTATCTGGAATACAGTTACAATGTCTGCAGATGCAGCAGCCATCTTGTGACCACAGGAAAAATTTACTTGCTAAGGGTGGTGGAGACGGACAGGAGGAGAAAACAGAGTCCCTGATGGAATCGGTAAGCCACTACTGGCACTGGGCTGCTACTAGTTACTGAACCAGATTCCTTTTGCCTGATACACAGCAAGCCAAAACACCGAGACACCGAGGTCTGCAGCAAGGAGGGGGTTTATTCCCAAGGCAGCCAAGCAAGGAGACAAGGGAAGGTCTCAGAACCGCCTCCCCAAAGGCGAGGGGCTCGGGGTTTTTATGGGATGAGAAATAAAGCAGCAGGGTGGTCCGAGGCGTGGGACGCATGGGGAAAGGTGATTGGAAAAAGGTGTGGTAATCATGGTTCTGCACAGGCGCCAACTAAGCCTCTGCAGGTTCAAATGGAAGCACTTAGCATGGTAGGCCCTCTGAGGTCAAAAGGTCACCGAGCAGCCACTCGTGCACGCCCAGTTGCAGAGTCGGTGGTCCTAGCCAGTCTCAACCAGCTGAGCTTGAACTAGACACAGTTGACTCCATGTTCTGGGAGAACAGCTGGGGCAAACATCTTGTTTAGGCTGTGTGCTGCTTGGAGGACATGCAAGTCATTTGTAGGAACAATTAAAGGGACCTTGCTGGAAGGCCGGTCAAATGAACTTGACTAATGATTACCCCCAGTTTCACTACCTCCAGACTCCTTGTTATGAGAGCAAGAACCATCATTTTACTAAACTTTTAAAATCATGGATTAGTTATGCTACTCACAGCTGAATGCAATCATAGCTGGTTTATCTACCCCTATAAAACACAAAATCAACTGTATGTAAAATAATAAAAAGTCTATGTTGAGTTGCAGGTGCCTGGTCTGGTGGTTGAAAGACTCACCATCTAATTAAGTGATCTGCTCATACTCACAGGCTCACAGCACATGAGGTTCAAATCTGTGTTACTGCAAAGTGATACATTTCTACATGCAGTTGATCTTTGTGGTCACCTTTGAACGTTAAATCTTCTAACGCTGAGAGTCTGGATTTTACTTAAGTAGAGGTACTATGTCCTACAACTCAGAAAACAGGAGGAATTTTTAACTCCATGATCAGAATTTCTCTAAATGGTTTATGATTTTCCAATGGCTACAACATTAAGCTCCAGAATACACGTATTTTACCAAATAACTCATCTAATTCAGGACACATGACATCCTTTTAGAGATTCAGTTGACTAGCCCATTCATTACATTCGTAAGGAAAAAAGCGGGCAAAACATCATTTGAAAGGGCTGCTGACCAAGGGCTGCTGACCAAGGGCTGCTTGAGCGTCCTTTTGAACCTTGGGAGTCTTCACATAGCTCTTAGCCTGTATTTTGGCTGTGCACCCCTCGAAACTGAAATCTTGATATGTTAACAGCTTTCTAGGGAAGGGATTTCAGTGTTTCTCTTTTTTTTTTTTTTAAAATACAGCCGACCTAAGAAATACTTTTGAACAAAAGGGTGCAGTTGAGAAATACCTCCTTGACTATCCTTCTTTAAATTCATATTAAATGTTAGCTTATTAAAGGCACTAAGAAGTCTCATAGTAAAAACACCTGTTTATATTTTAGCTCAGCATAGCTCATAGAGCCCTTTTCTTGTACAATGATCACTGCCATAGACCACTTAGAATATCCCTGAAATCTAGAATACCAGTTTTCACAATTCAAATATTCTTCCTTGAATTTTTTCCAGCCTTAAGTTGTTTTGCTCACTATTAGGAAAACTCATTAAAGACAATATTAGAACAGCACTAACCTGCTTTGCAAATTCAGTCACATTAAATAACTTCAACAGATAGCTGGTGGGAAGCAGCCGCATAGCACAGGGAGATCCAGCTCGGTGATTTGTGACCACCTGGAGGGATGGGATAGAGAGGGTGGGAGGGAGGGAGACGCAAGAGGGAGGGGATACGGGGATATATGTATATGTATAGCTGATTCACTTTGTCATAAAGCAGAAACTAACACACCATTGTAAAACAATTATACTCCAATAAAGATGTTAAAAAAATAACTTCATTTCCTCTTCACTAACTAAGCATCTCCAAGACTCCTTGTGTTCCAAAAATCCTATGACTTTATTCTTTTCTGGGTAGAGAAGTTTTGTCTAGTTAATGGTATCTCTTTGGATGCTACTTCCAATTGGTTGGACAGACACCACTGTTATCTCTCTCTATCCCAAAGTGGATATGCACTGGGGTAGTCAATCGCCTCTTCCTCTCTGCACAAGTATTTGACTCTCCTTATTTCCAGAGCTGATGAAAGCTACATGTAGACTCTATTAACATAGTCTGTAGGACTTTAGAAAAGGTTTGGGGACATGGGGCAGACTTAAGGGTAGAGATCAGCTTACTCTCAATGTCCACTGAAAACACTTTCAAGCAGAAAGGACACAGACTCCTCCACAAATAATGCAAATAATACCACCCAGAGTCAGCCTACAAAGCAGAGCAGTTAGTGACATCTTTCTCTTAAAGCTTTTGAAATTGCAAGAGTATCTGTTTCCTAGAGTGGCAGGGTATGCAGTCAAGCCTTTTAAACTAAGTTTGTTGGGTTGGTCTTTCGCTTAAACCACACTTTTAGGAAGATTGCTTTTATTTTACTAATTTGACAAAGATTTACTGAGCACCCACCTTTTGCAAAGCACCGTGTCAAAAATTCTGAGGGTGTGAGAGATTGTGTTTAAGTCAACCACAAAATTAACTCCCATCCCACTGCCCTTAAGATGCAACTTTAACACTCCTATTGGGAAGAGTGGTCTATAGTCCTTCTTCCTTGCAATTGGATGGGCTTGTGTGACTCTTGTGATCAGAGAATGGTGGAAGTGACACAAACTTCTGAGGCTAGGTCGTAACAGGAGAGACAGCTTCCACCCAGCTCAATGGAATTTTCTCTCAAAGCTTTCAACTGCCCTGTAAGCAGTTTTACTGCCCTGAGCTGCCATGCTAGGAGGAAGCCCAAACTAGCTCATCCGGACAGACGACAAGGAGAAGCCCCGAGACTGCATGAAGTGTGATAGATGCCAGCCAGCCCCCAGCTGCTCCAGTCCCTACTCCCACTGTCCCAGCTCCAGCTGCCATCTGTCTGTAGCTGCATGCTAGACCCTAAACCAGAGCTGCCACACCAAGCGCTCCCCAAATTCCTGACTCATAGAGACCATGTAGTGTAAAGAAATGAATGTCTTAAGCCATCTGAAATCCAGGTGGGAAGACCAACTACACATATAAGGAGAACAAGAGTGAATGAAGGGAGGAGGCAGACCAACAAGGCTAGCAATTAGCTAAATACGGCAACAGACTGACTCATTTTCAAACTGGTGTGGAGAAGCCACTTTCTAATCTCAGACCTGTCACATGCTGTTGCTGACAGTCCCAACAGGGCTTGAACAGCAAAGAGTTGTCAAGGAATTGGGCAATTTTTAAATCCATTTTCTGATTTACAGTCAACGGCAGAAATTCCCACAAGTTTGAAGTAAGGTGTAGCATTTTTATGGGAATAAAAATAAGCATATTCATGAATTATGTTATTTGATCATAAAACCCCAATAGGTTGTCAATTGGTTCAACTTTGCAATTCTGCTAAATCATTTATTTAAAAAAACTAAAAGACATCTGGCTCAAATTAATCAATTAAACATATGCATGCTTACTCTTGGCAGAGAAGCAATATAGTAAACTGACAGAAAAAACATAGGACATAATCCATGACGTGAAGTGGTTTAAAACTTCACTGGGTATTTTAAACAATCACAGAATCACACGCGAACAGGCACAAATAGTTAGCAACAGTAAGGAAGAAATGTTAAGTGCACAGTGTTAGATACATTCTAAAAACAGAGTTTAATACATTTCTGTCTTAAAGTTGTCTTTGCTTCAGTCTACCCTTGCCCCAAACCCTTTTTACGGTTCTGACCTAGTCCTGATAGTGAAAATTCAAGCTCCACTAGGTTGGATCTCCCATTTTGTACGCCCTGGTCTTTGTCCTAAAGATGACAATGAAAAACATTTCCTGCACCACCTACTTTGCCTAGACTGTCTTCAAATATCTAGAGTAGGATTTCTCAAAATGTACTTCATAGAACATTGTTACTATAAGATTTCTTGCAAAAAAATTTTGCAATAAGTTCTTCATGTTATATCCTTTACAATGCACATTAATATATTAAAGGCTCTGAGAAGTCCTGTAGTTAAGAAATCTACATAATTTTGACTAATCATGGGTTTCCCAAACTTTTTTGAACACAGAAACTTCCCTTCCTTCCTTGCCCACCTCCTTCTTCCTTCCCTTTTTTTTGGTCATTGTTTCACATAATACTTATCATTTTCAGTACTGCTGCTTAGGGACAAAGAGTGATAAAGTGGAGTGAGTTTTACCCTCTTTTGTTTCTTAACTATATGGCCTTAGCTAACTTTTCTGAGCTGTTCATCTGCAAAAGAGGAATAGGTATAAGAAATTCTACCTTACAGAGTTATTGTGAGGTGATAGATAAGTAACAGCTTTTGTTTCCCTTTCCTTAGAGAATTAACTTTCCCCTTAAAGGTGGGACCAGAATAGACCACCATTGATCCTTGTACCTAATATTGAACCAATCACAAACTCTGCTCTTTTGTAGGGATGCTGGACCCAAAAGAAAATAAAACTTGGCCAAAATTTTTTCCTTGCTAGAGTCCTCTGGCTTAGACCCTGGCAATCCTGGAAAGCTTGGAAAGGCAGAAGCATGTGGTGATTAAGCCCTTAGCATCTTAGATCCAGACTGCCTGGGTTCAAATCCCATTTCCACCATTTATTAGCTGCATGGCCTAGGGAAGTTACTTAACTCTCTGTGTCCCAGTTTCTCCATCTGTAGAATGGGAACAATAGTAGTAGCTACATCATAGGATTGTTATGAATGTTAAATAATTAATACTTTGAATAGGGTCTAGAATGACATGTTAATTATTACAGGCTTATAAACACAGAAGTAGGTATAAAATTGAACTGGCTCCATTTTAGATCTAAAATAGCCAAATAGTTGAGGCAAAATTTTGGTACTATACTGTGCTTTCTGTTTGGAACTATGTCAGTTTTCCACTTTGCTACCTTGACCCTGACTTCAGGAATGACACTGCCACTATGATCTTCTTGAGTCATCTATAACTTCTTTGTCATGCTCTTTCAGGCTCTCAAGCCTTGAGAGGTCCAAAAAAATTAGATAAATTTTTCTATATTACTCTGACAGACTCTGTTAACCCCCAGTAGGACAAGTTGACATCCTTCTAATGCATAATGATTGGGTTGAATGAGGAGATTTGGCTGAAGTGGTTGTCATCATGGATGTGCAGCCATAAGAAGTTGGTAGGGTGCAAAGTGGGCAACATGAAAATTTCACAAGGTTGAAATAAGGGCAAAGCTCAGCATGTGGAGTGAGCTGGAAAATGCTCTTAGCACAGTGGTTATTAATATCTGCTAAAGAACCCGAACTTTGTTGCTGTAAACAAGACCAGATAATTACATGGTCATTCTAAGAGCAACTTTGAGATGAAAATTGAGGCATTTGTCAAAGGGAACAGGAAAGTGACTTGTACTAAACCGAAACACAGACCTTTAGTCTTAACATCTGACAGCTTTGGCCCTTGTCAGGAAAGATTTGTTACTTTAGGTAATGATTATAATTAGCATTCTTATCCGTGAAGGCTCTTATCCTCTCATCTTCTAGAGGAGAATGCTGAAAGGAATGTGATATGTACAAATAATCTTTGGGAGGGACATACATTTTTCCACTCTTTTGGGATGTATTTACTGTTCCCTTTACCTCAATAATTTATCCAAGGTGAAAGGAACTTTCGGGTCATAGAGTCACAGGCAAATAAAGTGACCACCCTCCAGCACAGCAGCAGACATTTTCCCCCCACTGCTGACTCACAAGCAGGTGAACAAGCAAACAAACAGAGGAAGTGTCAAACCCCATTTGTTTATGGTTACAGCCTCCCTGTGGTGGCTGGTTGCCCCCTGTCTGCTCCTAAAGGTAAAATATTTTTTCAGGGAAGCAGTTCATCAGAATTACCAAGGTTTAAGGGAATTCTTTTAATCCAAAATTTGATTTTTCTCCGATCCTTTTTGAGTTGCATATACAAATACAGAGGCTGATGTGAAAACGGTGATGTAAATAAAAACACAAAAAAGCTGACTCATTTCCAAGTCAAATTTCGTTTTCATTCTTCAAGGTTAATGTACTGTCCCTTTCCATCTTTCTTTTCATTCCCATCCTTTTAGATTAAGTGAAAGCACCAAATCAATGACATAACTGACTTTCATCCTGGTCAAATGGTCAGTAGGGGATTATCTCTGCTAATATCGTTGACATTATCACAGAAGCACACCTGAGTGGCTTGTGCTATGGTGCATGTCGTTGAAGAGACCACGCCCAAGCTCCTCTTCTGTCTGCTGTCTGCCAAGCACTAGATTTTGTGCTGCATGGGTGCTATGAAGGGGTCTAGGATGAGATTCCTAACTGTGATCAATTAAAGAAGATAAATAGCATTCTCAGTTTTAAATAGTGTATCCAGGCCCTGAAGTAGATGTGCCTCTAAAGTCATACATATTAATGGACAAATGACCTATATGGACAATAATTACTATTAAAGTAGAAGGTGAAAGTAAGTCCTTCTGTCTGAATTTTCCAGATGATTTAGAAAGTCAAATTTGAGCAGGTTCAATAGGAAGGTAAGGGGCAGCTTTTATGGCAGGGAGAAGTGGGCAGTGGGCAAGCATGCGGTGTTTTGTCAAGAAAGTGAAACTGTTCCACTGGGCCAGAGGTTTAGTGAAAAGGTGGTCAGGGATAAGACAGGAAAGTGGGCTGCGATCGGATCGTGGAGGCCTTCACATTTCCAACAGAAGCATTTGGGTATCTAATTTCAGATACTGGGCAGCCACTGAAAGCTTATTAATACTGCAAAATGAGGGCAGGATGGTTTGCCGTCAAACCTAGTGTAAGAATGAAACAAGGATTTTCAATTATTCAGTTTGATCACGGATGGGAATTTGATTGCTCCCGGGTATGGACGCTCAAGGCAAATTTGCAAGGCTCCTTCCAGCCTGGCAGGCACAGGGAAGGAGCAGCTGTGACAGAGGGTTGGGTGCACACAGACAGGCTTCTAGTTACTTCTCAGCTACCTTCCTGCTGTTCGACTTTGGGCATTTCCTTAACTCCTCTGAGACTTGGTTTTCTCATCTGTAAACTCCTAGTGTTGTTAGAAATGCTATGAGTTTCTGGATCATAGTTTGTACTCAATGAATGACAGCTGTTTTTACTTTTATTGTGATTATTACCATCAGCAGTTGTCTCATACACAAGCTTAAAAATTGTGGCTGGATCAATTCTGATTAACCATCAGTGGGTTTTTTGGCCCAAAAATGCTTATTAAAAATGACTTTGTCGGGCTTCCCTGGTGGCACAGTGGTTGAGAGTCCGCCTGCCGATGCAGGGGACACGGGTTCGTGCCCCAGTCCGGGAAGATCCCACATGCCGCGGAGCGGCTAGGCCCGTGAGCCATGGTCGCTGAGCCTGTGCGTCCGGAGCCTGTGCTCCGCAACGGGAGAGGCCACAAGAGTGAGAGGCCTGCGTACCGCAAAAAAAAAAAAAAAGTCGCACTGGAAAGTTTCCTGGTAATTCCATTCATCTTGAATGTTAATAATTAATCCATCAGGAAACTTCCTCGACTGTAACTGTGTCAAAACTGAACACCTCTTTGAGCATATGGTCCACAAAATAATGGCAGTGGGGTTGGAAATAAACTAGTTAAATTTGGTTAGAAAATGAATCTGATGCGTTTATCCAATCTGGCAAGATTTTAGGTATTGTTAAAGGATAGGAAGTGTGTAGTTAAGGAATTGAAATGGGCATTCCTTTCCTAATTCTACATAGTATTTGTTAATTGATAAACTGACGAAATCTCAGACTGAAAGTTCACTCACTATGTAATTAATAGGAGTGTTTATTATTGATGCACTAAAACGACTTATTCAGTTCCATTTATAGAAGAATAAAATGATCAGCAGGCTTGAGATCAATAAAAGGCGAGTTTTGAGCGTTATATTTACAACCTGAGAAACAAATAACTCTCCATCCCTGAACATTCTCCCACTGAATTAGAAACAACCTGTTTCAGGTTATTGAGTGCCTGTGTGGAAAAAATTCTAAGCTATGGAAACAATTTCTCCTTGTGGAATTTCCCTAGTGGCACCCAGGTGGGCCTCCTCCCCTATGTAAATACTTTGGGATGTCACAGAAGCAACCAGTACCAAAGCCTACGGAAGATTTGATAGTTAGAAACGAACACCTTGTTTTGAATCCAGCCACCCTCTCCCAGACACAGCTGAGTCTGAAAATAGCAGCTGAAAGAGCCTCCTCTTCAATTTGGCCCCAACCCTGTCCAGACGGAGGACTCCTCTGTTTCCACTAGAATGAGCCAGGAACAAAAACTCCATCCATCTGAGAATGCTTGGAATAATTCCAGCGTTAGGGAAGACAAAAAGAAAAAAACTCATGGTTTCGCTGATAAGATCTAGGTTTAAGGATGGGAAATGGTATCCACCATCTCTACGTGTCCCTCAAGCACCAAATACTTGCTAAGACACAAAGCACACCCACCCCAAGCCCTCAAATGGCACATGCGGTTAGAACATCTGCCACAAGGGAGAATTTCTCAGTTAAGCTAAAGGAAAACCACTGTGCCCCAATTCTCAGATGATGGCAATGAGGCTTTAAATGATAGAATTGATCACATTTGCATTAATATTTAGAAGATGAACTGCTAATTTTTGCCACAAATGGCATGGCATTTAGGAATCTGGTTGAGAATATAAAGTAACCAGCGGTAATTTATTATCCATGTTATTAAGATAATATGTTCAATATGTGATATATTAGCTTACTTCTCCAGAACTGATCTCGATGGTGTGGAGGAGAGCCAAGCAAATAAGCAAGAAGCCATCCAAGTGATGCCTGAGCAACTGAAATATATGTCGCAAGCTGCATGCTCTCCTATGCTCTGAACTCATGGGAGAGGGTCTCAGGGCACCCCTCAGGATATATTTACTTTTGTTTTAGACAGAATTCTATTAGCAAACTGGAAGCAGATGATTGCAAAGAGAAAAAGGATGTTTTCAGGGTCACACAACTGAAAGCAAGGAGTGATAGAGAACCTGACAATGATAGAGGAAACCGATCAAAATGGCTGGCAGGAAAAATAACTCATCAACACTTTCAGTGTGGGGACATTCTGTTTAGGGCAAAATAAAAACAGTTCAGCAAAACACAAGACTTGGTGTTCACATTAATAACCCTCTGATTCCAGGAAATACGATATCTTTGTGAGGTAGACAACGGATTGGACAAGTAGTTCCAACAGAAAAGGATAAATTATGTTAAATTCCATCATCTTGAAAATTCACTTTCATGCAATGCAAAATTCTCAGATTAGTCTGCACAGATACCAGAGAAGCAGTGGAGTATCATAGTTAAGAGTGGATACAGTTGCCAGACTGCCTGGGTTCACATCCTAGGCATACCACCTACTATCTGTGTGACTTTGGGCAACTCAACCTCCCTGAATCTGTTCCTTGACTGTAAAATGGGTAGTGGCAAGGATTTAACGAGTTCATGTGTGTAAAGCATGAGAAGAATGCCTGGCACATAGTAAGCGCTGGGAAAGCATTCTCTGGAAAGAAATTCACATTTACCAGGTACCTACTGTGTGCCAGGTACTGGGTGGGGGCAGACAGCTTTATAAGCTGTTACTACATGAAGTGGGACACCAGATTCTAGCCTTAAATATTCCTCAAGTCCAAAGTAATTGGCCATAAAGAATGATCAACTCTAGGAAAAGCCAACGTGGCCTATCACATCTAGCATTCATTTAACCTGATTCTGCTATAGTAACACACTTGGGTTTCTTAACCTTTTACATCCATTTAATTTAGCTGCTATTCTACCTCCGTGAAATGGTGTCTTAACTTCATTTTGCATGTATATTCATCATCTTTTCTGCAATGATTTCAGCTCAGTTACTATTTTAGACCTCCTGGATCCAATTATCTGGGAATATGAGGATAGGCATTACAACTATTTGCAAGGTAAAAAACAGTACTGAAAAAGTTCTGGGTCCCTAATAGGGTCAAGAAGAAACGTGCAGCATTTCTAGGCAAAAGCACAGGAAATCTGCCTTCTGAAATAGGTCGCACAAATTGAATGGGTATTAAGTGCTGGAAGCACAAAAGTGACATTTGAGTATCGAAAGCTATTTTCAGTATCTACAAAATGCCTGACCACTGTTCTTTGAAACTGTCCAGATAATGAAAACCAAGGAAAGGACTCAGAAAGTCACGCATCGGAGGAGGCAAAGAAAGCATGACGACTAAATGTCAATATAGTGCCCTGGATTGGATCCTGGAATAGAGAAAGGTTATTTAAAAAAAGGTGCAATTTGAATACACGTTGGAGTTTCATTAGTAGTAATCTACAAATGTGAACCTCTTTGTTTTGATAACTGTTTTATCGTAATGTAAGATGTTGGCATTGGGGGAAAATGGGTGAAGGGTACACAGGAAAATTATTCTAAAATAAAGTTTATTTTAAAAATATTTTCAGATCTGAGAGGCTGAGCAGGGAGAATAGCTTGGGGTCTTATCAGAAGGTTAGATTTGAATCTTGCTTCCACCACCATCCAGTAAGATGGCTTGAGATAAGTTGGTGGAATGTTTTTGTTTGTTTGTTTTTGCGGTACGCGGGCCTCTCACTGCCGTGGCCTCTCCCGTTGCAGAGCACAGGCTCCCGACGCGCAGGCTCAACGGCCATGGCTCACAGGCCCAGCTGCTCCGCGGCATGCGGGATCCTCCCGGACCAGGGCACAAACCCGCGTTCCCTGCATCAGCAGGTGGTCTCCCAACCACCGCGCCACCAGGGAAGCCCTGGTGGAATGTTTTGAACCTTGGTATAGACTCATAAAACAGTGATGAAAATAATTACCTTACACAGTATTATTGAAAAAGCAAATGAAAACTCACAAACCCCTAAAGGTACCATTAACTGCAAGTGTTTCAAACCTTCTTTGAATGGCAACTTCAATTCAACCTTAAAACTAGTTAGTGAATTGACACATGTATTTTTACTTTGAAAAATGATCAGTAAATGATCTGGGATGCCTTCAATAGAGAAAAATTAAGTCAGATATTGATCTCACTAGCGAGCTTATATTTTCACCATTTCCCCCCCTTCAAACATCGCATTGATTTGACAAGCTACTGTTCCTAGGAAATCTTTTGCACTGACTCTGGCATGAGTATCCCCGTGTGTGAATAGAGACTTAAAAACAAGAGCGAGCTCAATAAAAATTGGTGGATTTAGTGTGCTGTTTTGTGGCCATCTGATTCTAATTGACGGTGAGCCAAAATCGGGTAGAGGCAAAGCATGGCTGTGGAAGCTTTGAGGAAATCTTTGGAGAGAACGGGCAGTGGGGCGAGCCTTGGTGGAATTACCCTTTCCTTCTCACAGAGCCAAGGCTAACAAGTGGTTAAGGGCACAGGTTTTTGACTGACTCCCCAGATTTGAAGTCAAGCTCTGACTCTTGCACTTTAAAGCCTGGGCAGGTGACTTAACCTCTGTGTGTCTTGTTCACAGAGAATTAATAAGGGCATGATCCTATTTGTTTTACAAGACTCCTCTGGAAGCAGTTTAAGGGATCAGTTAGAGCAAAGCAAGATGGGGGAAACCAGTGCAATTGTAAGGAGGGATGATGAGGACCTGGGCTGTAACGGAGGGCCAGGAGAGCTGGGATGAGGAGTCTGCCATGGGGAACAAGAAGGGGGTAGACTGTAGGGGAGGTGGATGTCAGGAGGTACAGGGATCAGGGGGAGGAAGGAATCTAGGTGGACTCTTAGGTTTCTAGAGAGGGGGATTTGGTCCATTAACTAAGATAGGGAATCTTGGAAGAGTAGGGAAAAGTAATGCTTACGGCTTGAGAAATTCATGAGAAAAGATCTTTCTGGCACAAGAGCTTATATTTTATATGAGTTAACAGGAGCTTGGAGACAAAGTAGAAGATAGAACTAGCATTCTTAAGCTCTACCATTCACTAGCTGAGTGACTAAAGGGGCAAGTAACTTAACCTCTGCCTCCATTTTCTCATTTATAACATGGCAATAATAATCAAAATAGCTGAGCTGCTGTATAAGAACTAAGGATACTGCATACAAAGAACTAGCTCCGCCCAACTAATTGTAAATCTTCAATCCATGGCCGCTATTTAACTCTAATGACACATAGCTGTGGCAACTTGCAGCTAAAATAAGTAACTTTCCCAAAGATATGTAGCCAGAGAAGCCCAAGGTGGTATTTGAACCCAGAACTGCCTCTTCCCATTTAGTACACAAATTCAGAGAGAGCGAGCTGTACCCACACGGATCTCAGTGGGCTGCAGCTTCACAAGCTGCACAAGAACAGTGAAGACCCTCCACCCCCCAACGCTTTCCACTCCGAAATTCCAGCGGCAGGGATAGCCTTTGCCCGAGGGTCTCAGGAAGGTCGAATTCACAGTGGAGAGTCATAGAAGTGCATGAGAGTTGAGGAAGTCTACACGGCAAGCTTAGGCCTTCATTTCTTCATGAGAGGTAGAAGTTTAAGACAGACAAGAGGAAAACGTATTTATAGGCTGAGCAGAAAGTAGGAATAACAGAGAGAAAAGATAAGTGAAGGCCCCAGTCTGAAGGAAGCAGGCTGGGATGCGACAGGAGGAGAGGAGAGCCACCTCTTCCACGGAGGGCTGGGAGGAGGTGAGGACAGGAGCACAGGCCCTTGTATGCTGGAGCAGCGCTTAGGAGATAAATGTCTAAAAATTCTCTAATTTCTCAGTAAAGCTGGAGGCTCGTTTTACCTGACGCAGAGCAAGGCAGATGCTGAGATGCCGAGGTCTGTGGCAGACAGCTTATTCACGAGGCAGCCAAGCGAGGAAAACGGAGAAAGTCTCAGAGCAACCTCGCCAGAGGTGCGGGGCTTGGGGTATTTATGGGATGAGGAATGACGCCACAGGGCGCTCCAAGGCGTGGGGGGCGTGGGGAAGGTGATTGGAAAAAGGTGCAGTAATAGTGGTTCTGCGCAGGCGCAACTAAGCTCCAGGCCTCTGCATCATGTAGGCGCTTAGCACCATCCGAGGGTGGAGTTTCAGCCCTCTGACGTCAAAATGTCACTGAGCAGACACTCGTGCATGTGCAGTTGGGGGATAGATGGTCCTGTCCAGTCTTAACGAGCTCATCTCCAGCTAGACACAGCTGACTCCACGTTCTTGGAAAACAGCTGGGGCAAACATCTTGTTGGCTACTTGCTGCTTGGAGGACATGCAAGTCTTTGTAGCAACAATTAAAAGGACTTGATTAGTGAAGGCAGGTGAAATGAACTTGACTGATGATTACCCACGGTTTCAAAAGGGTCCAAATTGAGTGCATCACTTAAAGGTCTGAAATAACCATTGGGAGGCAAGGAAAGGAAGTTTAACCAGAACTTGTACAAGGATATAAAAGCTTGTATAAGAATATAAAAGCTTGAGATTCAGGGACTTGCCCGGTGACGCAGTGGTTAAGAATCTGCCTGCCAATGCAGGGGACACTGGTTCGAGCCCTGGTCCGGGAAGATCCCACATGCTGCAAAGCAATTAAGCCCGTGTGCCACAACTACTGAGCCTGTGCTCTAGAGCCCGCGAGCCACAACTACTGAAGCCCGTGCTCCTAGAGCCTGTGCTCTGCAACAAGAGAAGCCACGGCAATGAGGAGCCTGTGCACCACAAAGAAGAGTAGCCCCCACTCGCCACAACTAGAGAAGGCCCGCGCAGCAACAGAGCCAGTGCAGCCAAAAAAAAAAAAAAAAGGAATATAGAGCCCCAAATTAAACCCATACACTTTAAAAAAAAACAAAAAAACAGCTGAGATTCAAAGACCAAGTTTGTACAGGCCTCAGCCAGCACTGCTGCATGACTTCCTCCAGGGTTGTTGAGCACCTGTCTGAGAAATCAGCAGAGAAGGCCAAGTCCTCACTGTGGTTTGTGGTATTTCTAAAAAATATATATGATCTAAAAAACTTAATGATCCATAAACTAAAATCCACCCATTTTGTGGGTGATTCACTCTGTAGACAGTTTGGAGCAGTTCCCTGATGCAAGGGCAACATTTGCACCATTCTGTACATAAGTGAAATCTAGAAGAGTCTCTATTATGTGTCTTTGGCTTCTAATAATCATTCTCCTTCTTCCAAATTAAAATGCAGCTGAATTTATAATTATATCCCTGTCCAAAACGTGTATTCCTTTATTAAGAGAATTGAGTTATCTCAGAAGAGAATATTGATTACATTGAGATTTGAGTAATAAAAAATTCTTGCCAGAACGTATCTAAAGTGAGCTCCAGAACTAGGTCACTGTCACTCACGAGAAAGCCCTGAGAAACCAAGAAAAAGAAAAATGTGAGTTCAGCTCAAGGGTCAAGAAGCCAGGGCCGAGGAGGCATCCTTCAGTGGGAGAGATTAGCGATTGACAGCTGCCTCTAGAGAAAGTGGAGAACATGCAGGGCTCACAATATTGGGTAGGTTAAGGGGAAAAAATGTATGAAAAAATTGTGAAAGGAAGTCTGTGCAACTGAATGAGGTGTTCAAACAGATGACTGATGCGAAAAAAATTAGGAGGTTGGGGGGCAGAGTGTGTGCTTGTCGCTTCCATTCCTTTTCTCTCTGTGCCTCTAAGTTGTTCCCTGCGTGGACCCTGCCACTACTTAACCAGCTTGTTAAGCCTCTTTCTTTGATTCCCCAGTCATGCCAGTTTCTCTCATTTCCACTGCATTTTAGCCGGAATACACAAAATCTCCACGTCTACTCATTACTCCACACAGCTCTGTAAAGGCAAGAAGCATCTTGGAAGTGTTTGCATTTAAATGGGCTGTAGGCAGGCAGGGTTCCCCCGCTTCTGATCCCAGAGGACTGAGGGAAGAGGAGGCGGCGGGCTTATCTTTTCCCTTTTTTTTTTAATTTAGCAAACCTGCTTGGCTACCAGCAAGGAGCTGACAGCCTGCATACTGTCATCGTTTAATCTTAAGACTAAAATTCAATTTTCCTTTCTCAGGATCAGAATGGGGAACAGGGGGGAATAAAACACCCCAAAGACACAAGGTGACCTGTCTCAGTGGGGTGACCCAGCACATGCGCCACTAATGATGCCCGTCTGTCAGCTGGGCCCCAGGAGCCAGAGACTGAGGGGGAGACCAGCCCTAACAGATGGCGGCGGGTTTGCTGATTATAGAGCTCAGTTGGACCAAGGCTCTATTTCATTCCCTGCATCAAGGTCCCTTCTGAACAGGGGCTGTTTACTTAAAACATACTCATTCCTGTTTCTGTCCATCAGATCCCTAGGATAAAAATGAACATGGGCAGCTGTTGGATTTCTGCTGCTAACTATTCAGTTCTGCTTTGTGTTAAGGAAATAATCCATTTTACCCCATAATTATTCATTATAGGTGAGAAATCAAATCGGAAGTGGACGCTAGGGAAAGAAATTCAAATAGGCATCACTTTTGGTTAATGCTATTTCTCTGCAGGGGAAATTCAGACTTTTGTTATTACTTGGCTAAAAAAAGAAACGGCAGCCAAATTTAGCAAGCTGGTGTTTTTGAGCACAAAAGAATGTCAGCTGAGGAGCTCGGTTCTTGCTCTGCCTTCTGCTTAAGAAATCTCAGCTTTCCTTATAGGAGTCACGAAAAAGTAGCTTCAGGATGTTACGCTCCCAAAGTTACTGACAGTCACACCCAATCACATACAAACATTAAGACTAGAGGAGGGGGCTTCCCTGGTGGCGCAGTGGTTGAGAGTCCGCCTGCTGATGCAGGGGACACGGGCTTGTGCCCCGGTCCGGGAGGATCCCACGTGCCGCGGGGCGGCTGGGCCCGTGAGCCGTGGCCGCCGAGCCTGCGCGTCCCGAGCCTGTGCTCTGCAACGGAAGAGGCCACAACAGTGAGAGGCCCGCGTATCGCAAAAAAAAAAAAAAAAAAAAAAAAAAAAGACTAGAGGAGGCAAATGCCCAGTGGTCCCTGGACAGAAGGGTCAGAAGGAAGAGAAGCAGCACTTTAAAAAGATCCCAACCCTCTGCCACTGGAAACCTCGAGAAGGGAGACTGTTTCTCCAGGCGGCAGCTGTGAATTACAACGTGCCCAAGAACTTCCTCGGACCCCTGCAGACCAGGTCTCATGCTGTTTGGAAAAGTGACAGGGGTTCTATTTTCACACCCAGCCGTTGCATCATGACTTGGTAGGCAAGAAGTCGTGGAGGTTTCTTGAGCTCCCCAGCACGGACTTATTTAAAACTCCTGTGGCCAGGGCTGCATGTGGAGGCTGATGGAGGAGGGCGGTGTGGCAGGTGTTCTCGGCAGACACATATTCTGGAACAAGTCCTGTGAGGTATGGTCTGAGACATAGCCTCATTATCCAAGGCGAGGCTGTGTAATCCTGTTGGCCAGCTGTCTTGGAAGCCTCATATGGCTGCCCCTGTTTGACACAGCCTTAGAAAAACAGCCCCTCCATTTTTAATGATTGCAGGAGGAGAGGCACGAGTAACGAAGCAGCTGCCCTCCATCTTCCTTTCCTAATTATCGTCTAGGGTAAGGTCTGGTAGATTACAAATGCTCAGTAAAATAGCGTGGTTTAGAGAAGAGAACACTGGAGAGGGAATCTGAAATTTGTATTTTGTTCTTGGTTCTGACACTAACTGGGAAACTTTGGAATAGTTACCTCTGTGGACTTCAGTTTCTGCAATGACAAAATAAGAGGATTGCAATTGACAATGTCTACTGGGTCCTGGGGTCAGTTCACCTTTTCTGAGTCCTTGATTGATCAATAACAGCAGATTAGGAGTTAATAATCCATCCCCAAGCACTATGGATTCAGTTAAGAATTAATGGGTCAGGAATCTGTAATTCTGATGATCTGCCCAGATTGGTGAACGATAAACTAGCTGTCCATTAGGATGAGATGGTCCCATATCTCCTGGGAATACAGTGTACATTCTTTCCCAGTGCAACTGCAGATGGAAAGCAGTGGAAATTCCTCTTTTCTCTCAGCATCAATAGTATAACAAGGACCTAGCTAGCACTGTCCAATAGAACATTCTGTAAGGAGGGAAATGTTCATTATCTGCGCTGTCAGTACAGTAATTACTTTCCGAAAGTGTTCACTGATCACTTAAGTTGCAGCTAATGTGACTAAGAAACTGAATTTATAACTTCATTTCATTTTAATTAATTTAAATTTAAATAACCACATGTGACTAGTAGCTACCATAATGTATAGTACAAATTCTACCATATTCTACTGCAATAAACTAACAAATGGTGTGCTGAGGTGAAATGAAAAAAAGGCCTTTATTCTACTCCCATTTCTACATTTCTGGGTAGAATGGGGCAAGGGACAAGGTCTGTGACTCAGTTTCCTCTTCTCTCAAACTGCAGTGGTAATACGTACTTCCCAGTACTGTTCAGTAGATTTAGTTACATTAGGTATGCGAAGCACCTTTGAGAACCACAAAATGCTGTATAAATGCAAGGTATTATAAGGGGCAATTCACTGTTGAAAGATGATCTTGTTTCAGTACAAAACAAAATGATGTCTGAGAACATGTAGCTAAACATGAGGAAAGGTTGGTAAGACCAGACATGAGAGGTTGAAAATAAGGAGGAGAAACTAAAAAGGCAATGCCAAAGAAGGCAGAGTAGAAGGGAGGGGATGGGGATTGGGGGGATGGGAAAGTCAGGACGTGTGGTGTTAGAGCAGCGGTGAAGAGGGGGTGGTGGACCTTATTTCGGGGAAACTTTTCAGGGTTGAGAGTTATTCATGATGACAGGAGCATGGACAGATGTCAGTTCTGAGCAGCAGTAGACAGGAAGATCATTCAGTTGAATCTGGACACTTTTCACCCCACTTATATGACTGACTTAGAGAAAGGTGTCTGGGGGGATTTGAGCAGTGGGCAGATAGGCCAGGAGAACTTACGCTGTAGAATATGTTCAACAGTAATGTGGATGGCTCAGGATAAAAAGGAGTCGACCACATTGGATTGTTTGGGGTGAGACTATAAACTTCTTTATATTTCAAGTGAATCTGGAATAAAAGCATACACTCTAGTAGAGACCAGGGAAGAATTGTTTGATAAAGAGGAGCTGCAGTCCTGTCAGAATCAGACAGTGTAGCACATGGCTACAAAGACAGTTTGGTTGGAAAAGCGTGATCTTGGGTTGGGCTTGGTATCACGGCCCAGCCCCTCAGGGCAGAAGGAATGAAGAAGGATGTGAGTGGGACAATATGAGTTAAAAAACATGCTGGGATCCCCTAGCACCTTCAAAAAATGGCAGTTTGACATCCATCTCTTTGACTTTTTTCTGTCCTTTTACCTCAGTCCCTAAAAAGGATTAGTTCTGGAAATGCCTGGGTTCAAATCCAATCACTATCATGTAATAGCTGTGATCTGGGGCTAGAAACAAACTCTCAAAGCCACACCTTCCTCATTATGAGACCATAACAGTACCTGCCTCGGAGGAGTATGTGAGATAATTTATATACAAACTAGCTCAGTCTCTGGGCACTCAGAAAACACTCAAATTTGTAATTCTTATTAAATATCATATTATGATATCTCAGACTTCCAAGCAGATCATTGAAAAAGAAATAGACTTTCACTGAATGAAATCAGACATGACAACTAGACACACTGCTTTCTACAGATCGATACTTTTCATTTTATTTTGGGAAGTATAGTCGATTAAAGTTAACTACTGGTTTCATTCATTCATTCAATCAATTCATTTTTTCCCTCAACTTTTAAATGAGGGATCTGTTTTTTTTTAACAGCTTTATTGAGGTATAATTTATATATTGTAAAAGTTACCCGTTTTAATGGGTAATTCATTCATTTTAACTAATATTACCGTATGCTGCCAAGCCCACGCCCTGTCCTAGGCACTGGGGAATACTATGGTGAATAATATGAATGAGGTCTCTGCTTCTAAAGAGCTTCCAGTCTAGCAGGAAAGAGAGATAACAGACAAAATATATAACCTAAGGGCTAGGAAGGAATAGAGTAGGGTAAGACAATAGTGACAGGCTGCCCCATTTTAGATAGGGTGTCCAGGAACATTCTCTCTAAGGAGGTAATATTTGAATAAAGTAAAGTAGTGAACTATACAAATATCTGGGGGAAGAGTATTCTAGGCAGGAAGTAGCAAGTGCAAAGGCCCTGGGGCAGAAGCATGCTTATGCTCCCTCTGTTTGAGGAAAATCTAGGCCATCAGTGTCACTGAAGCAGGATGAATGGGCAGGGGAAACAAGAGAGAAAATACTCAAGATGGAGAGAAGCCAGGAGCCATGTCATACAAAGTCTTGGTTTCCGAAGTAAGGCTTATTTATGAATTTTGTTCTAGGTGAGATGGGAAGCCATTGAAAGGATTTGAGCAGGGAAATGACACAATCAGGTTTACATTTTAAAAGAGGCTTTCAAATAGTTGTTTGAAGAACACACTCCAAGAGGTAAAGAACAGGGAGACCAGTGAGGAGCTCAGTGGCCCAGGTGAGAGACAGCAGAGGCTCGGACCAGCATGGAATTGGTGAGAAGGGACGATATCACAAGTATATTTTGATGACAAGATTTCCTGATAACTGCATATGGGGTTTGAAATGAAGAGAAGGATCTGGATGACTCTGAGGATATTGACCTGAGTTACCCATGACCCCACTCTTGGTGGAGGCTTTGCTAAGATGGGGGATGCCAGAGGAGCTGGCTTGATGGGGGTGGGGAGGGTGTGAAGCAAGAGCTCTGTTTTTGACATTTTTATTTTTGATGTTTTTTAAAAGTTCAAGTGGAAATTACAAGCGTAGTTCGTTGTATGTACTATGTTGGAAAATAAAGGCTTTGTAGTGGAGGATTTAAAGGACAGCCAAAAAAGTTCCTAAAGCCTGGATCATCAGAGCTAAGAGCTGCACCTCAAGTGTGTCCTATGGGATTCTGTGTAACAAAAGAGCTGCAAAACCTCCAATATATTTGCTGGAAAATGAACTAGACAATGAATAAGGCAGAAAATATATGTGGTAAAAATCAGTTTGTCCTACCTAAATGTAAGACCGGATACTATAAAACTCCTGGAGGAAAACATAGGCAGAACTCTCTTTGACATAAATCGCAGCAATAGTTTTTTGGATGTCTCTTAAAGTAAAGGAAATAAAAGCAAAAATAAACAAATGGGACCTAATTAGACTTAAAAGCTTTTGCACAGCCAAGGAAACCATCGACAAAACAAAAAGACAACCTACTGAATGGGAGAAGATATTTGCAAATGATATGACCGATAAGGGGTATATAAACAGCTCATACAACTCAACATCAATAAAACAAACAACCCTATTAAAAAATGGGAAGAAAGACTGAATAGACATTTTTCCAAAGAGGAAATGCAGATGGCCAACAGGCACATGAAAATATGCTCACCGTCGCTAATCATCAGGGAAATTCAAATCAAAACCACAAGATACCACCTCACATCTGTCAGAATGGCTATCATCAAAAAGGACACAAATAACAAATGCTGGCGAGTATATGGAGAAGAGGGAACCCTCCTACACTGTTGGTGGCAGTGTAAACTGGTGCAGCCACTGTGGAAAACAGTTCTAGAGGTTTCTCCAAAAACTAAAAACAGAGCTACCATATGATCCAGCAATTCCACTCCTGGATATACACCTAAAAGAAATAAAAACGCTATCTGCAAATGACAGATGCACTCCAATGTTCATAGAAGCATTATTTATAATTTCCAAGATATGGAAGCAACCTAGTATTCATCAACAGACTAATGGATAAAAAAGATGTGGTGTATACATACACACACACACACACACACACACACACACACATATATGTATATATATACAATGGAATACTACTCAGCCATAAAGAACAAATTTTGCCATTTGCAGCAACATGGATGGACTTGGAGGGCATTATGCTAAGTGAAATAAGTCAGATGGAGAAAAACAAATACAGTAGATACCACTTATATGTGGAATCTAAATAATACAACAAACTAGTGAATATAACAACAAAGAAGCAGATATAGAGAATAAATTAGTAGTTATCGGTGGAGAGGATGGGGGAGGGGCAGTGCAGAGGTGAGTGGGAGGTACAAACTGCTGGGTGTAAGATAGGCTCAAGGATGTATTGTACAACACAAGGAATATAGCCAATATTTTGTAATAACTATAAATGGAAAGTAACCTTTAAAAATTGTATAAAAAAATTTAATTGGTCTGTCCTATCTATTTAATGTGAGGATTTGGGAGGGGTGTGTTAGAAAGAGTTCTGATGACCTAATAAGTTGATAAGGAAATAAACCAAGCATCAGATATCTTGCAGGCCAGAACAGAGAGAGATCTGTTTGAAAACAAATACCCTCTCGCTGTTTTATTGCAAGAAAACAAACTAGACGGTTCCCAGCAGGCAGACTACAGGATTATTTTTCATTTAACACCAAGAAATGCTTCTTGAATTTTTTTAAAGCCTTCTTGCTACAAAATCCAAAGTTGGTTCATAAAACTGGGTGTCTTTTGATAAGGATTAAGTGTATTTCTGTATTTGTTCATTTCTCAATTCAGTAGTTAAGTCTTCAAGACAGGTCTGTATTTCAGAGTAGAACTTAAGTGGGTTTCAACTGCTGGGAGTTTATTTATCTGGAATGTCAGAACTACAATGTTTATTACTCCTATCCTTTCAGAAATCAGCGCCATGAATCTTAACCAGGAGATCTCACAAATGCCTCCACTGGGTGGATGAATTTAATCGTGAGGTCTATACAATATGTAAATATTCAGTAAAACATCATAAGTGCTTAAGTACATTTATCACTATATGAAGCAGTCTGCAGTATACAAACAAGTAAGGGAACTCTATAGGACGCATTTAGAATGCATACAGAATTTCTCTGATGCATCTCCTGGGGGGTGGTGGGGGAGGTTCAAGCTTCTTTCCTTTAGTAGTTGTGTAGCTGGGGAACCCTAACTCTGTAAAGTGGCCTAAATATGTCATTCCAATCAATCAACAAATATGTTCTGACTATATGCATTGGAAAAAATTAATTGACACTTCTTTTGAGAACAGAAGAATTTGTATAGGGACTTCCCTGGTGGCGCAGTGGTTAAGAATCGCCTGCCAATGCTGGGGACACGGGTTCGAGCCCCGGTCCAGGAAGATCCCACATGCCGCAGAGCAACTAAGTCCGTGAGCCACAACTACTGAGCCTGCGCTCTAGAGCCCGTGCTCCGCAACAAGAGAAGCCACCGCAATGAGAAACCTGTGCACCGCAATGAGGAGGAGCCCCCACTTGACACAACTAAAGAAAGCCCGCACACAGCAACCAAGACCCAACGCAACCAAAAATAAAATAAATTTAAAAAAAAAAGAATTTGTATAACGACTCTGTATACTTCTTGATCCGTCTAAACAGTATACTTCTATATACCTGTGTGATGCCATCTTTAAATGGAAATCAGCATTCTATCTAAACCTTAGACTAACATATGTCCTAATACAATAAAAAAGTAGATTGTGAATAATTATGCTAAAGCACTCTATGGCTTTTACAAGAATATGATTAAATAATTAGCCTTTCTTTTTTCCTTCTTACCCTTCATTTATATTTCCAAAATATTTAACCAGAAAGTAATGGAAAATTATTGGATTTTAGCCTCCATAGCTCATTTCATTCACTAGCCCTCAATATTTTAATCTTTTATTTACAGAGATTCTTCTGAGAAGATCCACTTCACATTACTTAGGAAATGTAATAACACACAATATGACATATTTATATAAAATCTGAAGCACAAAGTAATTTCCTGCCATGCAGCCTTGAAAACCCTGATCAGACCCTTCCCCAAAGGAAAGAAAACATTGTAGTCAATTATATATATATGTGTACATATATATTAAATATATAAAAGTATTTGTATAATATGTAACAATATATGTCTATTAAAATATTTTCCCTTGCTTTATATATATAAATATGTAGATATATATATGTATACATATATATATGGTATATACATATATAGACATAATAAATCAGGAGTTTTGTGTGGAATAATTTCTTTTGTTTTTCTACCCCAAATTATTTATTTATTGACTAAGTCAATATTGATCAAATACCTTCTAGGTACCAAGCCCAGTGTTAGGTCACAGGTTTGCAGCAAAGAGCCAGTCTTAATGTATCAAAGAGTTTACAGTCTATTGCGAAGACACATTTAACAAGTAAACAAAGTAAAATAATTCTACACCATTCCAACTACTAGGAAGAAAATGAGTAGAGTGCTATGATAGAATAACCAAGGACCTACTTAGAAATTTCCTTTTTTTTTTTTTATACAGCAGGTTCTTATTAGTCATCAATTTTATACACATCAGTGTATACATGTCAATCCCAACACCCAATTCATCACACACACACACACACACACACACCCGCCGCTTTCCCCCCTTGGTGTCCATACATTTGTTCTCTACATCTGTGTCTCAATTTCTGCGCTGCAAACCAGTTCATCTGTACCATTTTTCCAGGTTCCACATATATGCGTTAATGTACGATATTGTTTTTCTCTTTCTGACTTACTTCACTCTGTATGACAGTCTCTAGATCCATCCACGACTCAACAAAAGACGAATTTCGTTCTTTTTTATGGAGGAGTAATATTCCATTCTATATATACGTACCACATCTTCTTTATCCATTCATCTGTCAACGGGCATTTAGGTTGCTCCCAGGACCTGACTATTGTAAATAGTGCTGCAATGAACACTGGGGTGCATGTGTCTTTTTAAATTATGGTTTTTGGGGCTTTCCTGGTGGCGAGTGGTGGAGAGTCTGCCTGCCAATGCAGGGGACACGGGTTCGTGCCCCAGTCAGGGAAGATCCCACATGCCGCGGGGCGGCTAGGCCCGTGAGCCATGGCTGCTGAGCCTGTGCATCTGAAGCCTGTGCTGCTCTGCAACGGGAGAGGCCACAACAGTGAGAGGCCCGCGTACTGCAAAAAAAAAAAAAATTATGGTTTTCTTTGGGTATATGCCCAGTAGTGGAATTGCTGGATCATACGGTAATTCTATTTTTAGTTTTTTAAGGAATCTCCATACTGTTCTCCATAGTGGCTGTATCAATTTACATTCCCACCAACAGTGAAACAGGGTACCCTTTTCTCCACACCCTCTCCAGCATTTGTTGTTTGTAGATTTTCTGATGAAGCCCATTCTAACTGGTGTGAGGTGATAACCTCATTGTAGTTTTGATTTGCATTTCTCTAATAATCAGTGATGTTGAAAAGCTTTTCATGTGCTTCTTCGCCATCTGTATGTCTTCTTTGGAGAAATGTCTATTTAGGTCTTCTGCCCATTTTTGGATTGGATTGTTTGTTTTTTTAATATTGAGCTGCATGAGCTGCTTATATATTTTGCAGATTAATCCTTTGTCTGTTGATTTGTTTGCAATTATTTTCTCCCATTCTGAGGGTTGTCTTTTCCTCTGGTTTATGGTTTCCTTTGCTATGCAAAAGCTTTGAAGTTTCATTAGGTCCCATTTGTTTATTTTTGTTTTTATTTCCATTACTCTAGGAGGTGAATCAAAAAAGATCTTGCTGTGATTTATGTCAAAGAGTGTTCTTCCTATGTTTTCCTCTGAGAGTTTTATAGTGTCCGGTCTTACATTTAGGTCTCTAATCCATTTTGAGTTTAATTTTGTGTATGGTGTTAGGGAGTGTTCTAATTTCGTTCTTTTACATGTAGCTGTCCAGTTTTCCCAGCACCACTTATTGAAGAGGCTGTCTTTTCTCCATTGTATATCCTTGCCTCCTTTGTCATACATTAGTTGCCCATAGGTGCGTGGGTTTATCCCTGGGCTTTCTATCTTGTTCCATTGATCTATGTTTCTGTTTCTGTGCCAGTACTATATTGTCTTGATTACTGTAGCTTTATAGTATAGTCTGAAGTCAGGGAGTCTGATTCCTCCAGCTCCGTTTTTTTCCCTCAAGACTGCTTTGGCTATTCGGGGTCCTTTGTGTCTCCATACAAATTTTAAGATTTTTTGTTCTAGTTCCATAAAAAATGCCATTGGTAACTTTTTTTTGCTTCATGGTATGCAGGCCTCTCACTGTTGTGGCCCCTCCTGTTGCAGAGCACAGTCTCCGGACCCGCAGGCCCAGCGGCCATGCCTCACGGGCCTAACCGCTCCGCGGCATGTGGGATCCTCCTGGACCGGGGCACAAACCCATGTCCCCTGCATCGGCAGGTGGACTCTCAGCCATTGCGCCACCAGGGAAGCCCCGCCATTGGTAATTTGATAGGGAATAGCATTGAATCTGTAGATTGCTTTGGGTAGTATAGTCATTTTCCCAATATTGATTCTTCCAGTCCAAGAACATGGTATATCTCTCCATCTGTTGGTATCATCTTTAATTTCTTTCATCAGTGTCTTATAGTTTTCTGCATACAGGTCTTTCGTCTCCCTAGGTAGGTTTATTCCTAGGTATTTTATTCTTTTTGTTGCAGTGGTAAATGGGGTTGTTTCCTTAATTTATCTTTCTGATCTTTCATTGTTAGTGTATAGGAATGCAAGAGATTTCTGTGCATTAATTTTGTATCCTGCAACCTTACCAAATTCATTGATTAGTTCTAGTATTTTTCTGGTGGCATCTTTAGGATTCTCTATGTATAGTATCATGTCATCTGCAAACAGTGACCGTTTTACTTCTTCTTTTCCAATTTGTATTCCTTTTATTTCTTTTTCTTCTCTGATTGCCACGGCTAGCACTTCCAAAACTATGTTGAATAACTGTGGTGAGAGTGGACATCCTTGTCTTGTTCCTGATCTTAGAGGAAATGCTTTCAGTTTTTCACCATTGAGAATGATGTTTGCTGTGGGTTTGTCATATATGGTCTTTATTATGGTAGGTTCCCTCTATGCATGCTTTCTGGAGAGGTTTTATCATAAATGGGTGTTGAATTTTGTCAAAAGCTTTTATTGTATCTTTTGAGATGATCATATGTTTTTTCTCCTTCAATTTGTTAATATGGTTTATCACATTGATTGATTTGCATATATTGAAGAATCCTTGCACTCCTGGGATAAACCCCACTTGATCATGGTGTATGATCCTTCTAACGTGTGGTTGGATTCTGTTTGCTAGTATTTTGTTGAGGATTTTTGCATCTATATTCATCAATGATATTGGTCTGTAATTTTCTTTTTTTGTAGTATCTTTGTCTGTTTTTGGTATCAGGGTGATGGTGGCCTCATAGAATGTGTTTGGGTGTGTTCCATTCTCTGCAATTTTTTGGAAGTGTTTGAGAAGGATAGGTGTTAGCTCTTCTCTAACTGTTTGATAGAATTCACCTATGAAGCCATCTGGTCCTGGACTTTTGTGTGTTGGAAGATTTTTAATCACAGTTTCAATTTCATTACTTGTGATTGGTCTGTTCATATTTTCTATTTCTTTCTGGTTCAGTCTTGGAAGGTTATACTTTCTAAGAATTTGTCCATTTCTTCCAGGTTGTCCATTTTATTGGCATACAGTTGCTTGTAGTAGTCTCTTAGGATGCTTTGTATTTCTGCTGTGTCAGTGGTAACTTCTTTTTCGTTTCTAATTTTATTGATTTGAGTTCTCTCCCTCTCTTTCTTGATGAGTCTGGCTAATGGTTTATCAATTTTGTGTATTTCTCAAAGAACCAGCTTTTAGTTTTATTGATCTTTGCTATTGTGTTCTTTGTTTCTATTTCATTTATTTCTGCTCTGATCTTTATGATTTATTTCCTTCTGCTAACTTTGGGTTTTGTTTGTTCTTCTTTCTCTAGTTCCTTTAACTGTAAGGTTAGATTGTTTATATGAGTTTTTTTTTGTTTCTTTAGATAGGCTTGTATAGCTATAAACTTCCCTCTTAGAACTGCTTTTGCTGCATCCCATAGGTTTTGGATCATCATGTTTTCATTGTCATGTGTCTCTAGGTATTTTTTGATTTCCTCTTTGATTTCTTCAGTGATCACTTGGTTATTTAGTAACGAATTGTTTAGCCTCCATGTGTTTGTGTTTTTTATGTTTTTTCCCCTGTAATTGATTTCTAATCTCATAGCATTGTGGTCAGAAAAGATGCTTGATATGATTTCAATTTTCTTAAATTTACTGAGGCTTGATTTGTGACCCAAGAGGTGATCTATCCTGGAGAATATTCCATGCGCACTTGAGAAGAAATTGTAATCTGCTGTTTTTGGATGGAACATCCTATAAATATCAATTAAATCTACTGGTCTATTGTGTCATTTAAAGCTTCTGTTTCCTTTTTCATTTCATTTTGGATGATTTGTCCATTAGTGTAAGTGAGGTGTTAAAGTCCCCCACTATTATTGTGTTAATGTTGATTTCCTCTTGTATAGCTGTTAGCAGTTGCCTTATGTATTGAGGTGCTCCTATGTTGGTGCATATATAATTGTTATATCTTGTCTTGGATTGATCCCCTGATCATTATGTAGTGTCCATCCTTGTCTTTTGTGACATTCTTTATTTTAAAGTCTATTTTATCTGATATGAGTATTGCTACTCCAGCTTTCTTTTAGTTCCATTTAAATGGAATATCTTTTTCCATCCCCTCACTTTCAGTCTGAATGTGTCCCTAGGTCTGAAGTGGGTCTCTTGTAGACAGCATATAGATGGGTCTTGTTTTTGTATCCATTCAGCAAGCCTGAGTCTTTTATTTATTTATTTATTTATGGCTGTGTTGGGTCTTTGTTTTTGTGTGTGGGCTTTGTCTAGTTGTGGCGAGCGGGGGCCACTCTTCATCGCGATGCGTGGGCCTCTCACTGCCGCGGCCTCTCTTGTGGTGGAGCACAAGCTCCAGACGCGCAGGTTCAGTAGTTGTAGCTCACAAGCCTAGTTGCTCTGCGGCATGTGGGATCTACCTAGACCAGGGCTCGAACCCGTGTCCCCTGCATTGGCAGGCAGATTCTCAACCACTGTGCCACCTGGGAAGCCCAAGCCTGTGTCTTTTGGTTGGAACATTTTACCCATTCACATTTAGGGTAATTATCGATATGCATGTTCCTATTACCATTTTCTTAATTGTTTGTGGTTTGTTTTTGTAGGTCCTTTTCTTCTCTTGTGTTTTCCACTTAGAGAAGTTCCTTTAGCATTTGTTGTAGAGCTGGTTTGGTGGTGCTGATTTCTCTTAGCTTTTGCTTGTCTGTAAAGCTTTTGATTTCTCCATTGAATCTGAATGAGATCCTTGCTGGGCAGAGTAATCTTGGTTGCAGCTTCTTCCCTTTCATCAGTTTAAGTATATCATGCCACTCCCTTCCAGCTTCTAGAGTTTCTGCTGAGAAATCAGCTGTTAACCTTATGGGAGTTCCCTTGTATGTTATTTGTCATTTTTCCCTTGCTGCTTTTAATAATTTTTCTTTGTCTAACTTTTGCCCATTTGATTACTATGTGTCTTGGTGTGTTCTCCTTGGGTTTATCCTGTATGGGACTCTCTGCCCTTCCTGGACTTGGGTGGCTATTTCCTTTCCCATGTTAGGGAAGTTTTCGACTATAATCTCTTCAAATATTTTCTCGGGTCCTTTCTCTGTCTCTTCTCCTTCTGGGACCCGTATAATGCAAATGTTGTTGCATTTAACGTTGTCCCAGAGGTCTCTTAGGCTGTCTTCATTTCTTTTCATTCTTTTTTCTTTATTCTGTTCCGCAGCAGTGATTTCTACCATTCTGTCTTCCAGGTCACTTATCCGTTCTTCTGCCTCAGTTATTCTGCTATTGATTCCTTCTAGTGTAGTTTTCATTTCAGTTATTGTATTGTTCATCTCCGTTTGTTTGTTCTTTAATTCTTCTAGGTCTTTGTTAAACATTTCTTGCATCTTCTCGATCTTTGCCTCCATTCCTTTTCCAAGTTCCTGGATCATCTTCACTATCATTATTCTGAGTGCTTTTTCTGGAAGGTTGCCTATCTCCACTTCATTTAGTTGTTTTTCTGGGGTTTTATCTTGTTCCTTCATCTGGTCCATAGCCCTCTGCCTTTTAATCTTGTCTGTCTTTCTGTGGATGTGGTTTTTGTTCCACAGGCTGCAGGATTGTAGTTCTTCTTAGAAATTTTTTTTTTTAATTATTGTTTGTCAGGACCAAATTTCTCTGCGGAGGTTTCATTTCAGCTGAGACCTGCTAGTGTTGGAGGGTCTCCTGCAGAGGCATTGGCTGGCTGTGGCTCACCCTGGGGACAAGGACACTGGCAGCAGAAGTTCTGGGAAGTACTCCTTGGCATGATCCTCCCGGAGTCTGCAGAATAATTTCTTAAACTTGATTTATATATAAATGGTATAATATTGGATATTTTCTATAATTTGTTTTACTTTCAAAAACATGACTCTGAGATCTTTCGATGTGATTACATATGGATGCACTTTATTCTTTTATCTACTGCATGGCATCCTATGTTTGGGGTAATTTGCCATAAGTAAATTAAATTAAATTTGTTGCCATAATTTGTTTCATTATTCTAGGAGTAATTATCGTTGTTTCTGTTATTTCATTATTAAAATGATAATGAAATGAATCTCCTTGTACAAGCCTCCCTGTGCACATGTATAATGTTTCTCAGGGTAAATGTATGTAGTTCATGTGTGCACAGACACATGCACATATACACACATAGTTCTTTATCAAGAGTTTACTTTTGTGAATGAATAATCAGTTATCCCAACATCATTACTGAGCTGTTCACCCCTTCTCCACTGAGTCAAAGCTCCATTGTTCTTATACTAAAATTATATACACGTAGCTATACATCTGTGCATCCATCTGGACCCTCTCGTCTGTTCCATGGTTCTATTTATCTAATTTTATGCCAGAATCACATTGTTTTCATTATTATACTTTATAATAACATATTTTGAAAATCATCTTGGCAGTTTTGCACATATACTCTTCTATGAAAAATGCTGTGGAAATCTTGATTGGGAATGCATTGTATTTGAAGATAAATCTGGGAAGAACTTTCATCTTTATAATATTGAATCCTTAAATTCATAAGTCGTTCTCCATTTATCCAAACTTTCTTTTACTGCTTTCAGTATACATTTATAGTCTTCTCTACAAAGTTCCTGTATGTGTATTTATTCTCGAGTACATTTTAGTTGCGTGGCTATTGTGAATTGGAATTGTCTTTTAAAAATTACATTTTCTAATGGTTCTTGCTGGTGGATAGAAAAGCTAGCACCCCTGTATTCACTTTAGCACTATTCACAATAGCCCACATGTAGAAACAACCTAAATGTCCATCTACAGATGAATGCATAAAGAAAATGTGGTATATACATACAATGGAATACTCTTCAGCCTTTTAAAAGAAGGAAGTTCTGCAATATGCAACAGTATGGATGAACCTTGAAGATTTTACACTAAGTGAAACAAGCTTGTCACAGAAAGAAAAACGCTTCAGTGATTCCATTTATATGAGGTACTGAAAGTAAGTAGTCAAATTCAGAGAAGCAAAGAATGGCATGGTGGTGACCAGAGGCTGGGGGAAGGGGAAATGGGGAGTTACAATCAACAGGCATAAAGTTTCAGTCAAGCAAGATGAACAAGCTCTAGAGATCTGCTGTACAGCACTGTACTTACAGTCAACAATAATATGTTGCACACTTAAAAATTTGTTGAGGGTAGATCTCATGTTAAGTATTTTTACAGTAAAACAATTTAAAAAGCTATTACTTTTTTGTATGTTGATTGCAATCTCTGGCTCTTTGATGAACTATTTTAAGTTGTAATAGAATCTAAGTTGATTGTCTTAGATTTCAAAGGTAGACCATCGTACCATCTGCCAGATTCCATCTTCTCCTTTCCAATATTTACACCTAATTCCTTTTGCCTTATTTTGTTGGCCACAGCCATCAGAACAATGTCGGATAATATCCTGAGAGATGACACCGCTATTTAAACCAAATTGATGCTAATATTTCCCTCTTAAGTACAATGTTTGCTAAAGCTGTTCGCTGTAGATAGCCTATACTAAGGAAATTTCCTTATATTTCTAGTTCCTATAAGGATTCTTTCCCTCCTTCTCATGAATGGGTTTTATATTGATTGAACTTTTAATTCAGTTTTCCTGATATAATCACCTAGTTTTCCTTGTTTAATTTAGTGAATTACCTTCATAGATGTGCAAATGTTGAAATACCTTTTGTGTCACTTGACGTTGATTTGTTAATGTCTTGCTGGATTCAATTTACTGAGTATGTTGTAGGATTTCTGCACTTGCATTTATGTTTCTGAAACAAATGAAGTTGTTTTCTGCCTCAGTGCCTTGGCCTGTTGGTCCCTCAGCTTAAACTTTCTTCTCCCTGTTCCTTGAGTGCCTGGTTCCTTCTCTCTGTTCTTAGTTAGAGGTCATCTTCTCTGTTGTCACTCATTGTCTTTACTGTTTAATATTTCTCCCATTCCTATCCTGTGCTTACATATTCCTGTTTTGTTTTCCTCAGGTCACACATCACTCTTTAAACTGTTTCCTCCCTTGCTTTTTTCTTCCCTTCCTTCCTGCCTTCCTCCCTTCCTTCTTTCTTCCCTCCCTCCTTTCTCTATTTTTCTGTCTTCTCCAAAAGAATGTAAGCTCCAGGAGGGCAGCATGTGTTTAGTTACTCCACCATCTTGACCTTCCCATGTCTGTGCATCACAAATGCCACATACTCCCAGGAGGCAGAAGTGCAGAGGGACAGAGTGGGCTTTGATAACAACCTGTGTGGTCTTGAGCAATCTACTTAAACTCGATCAGTTTAGCTCTCCTGTAGGTAAAATGGGAAAAATCACACCTACATGACACAATTCTCTCAAGGATTAAAGGAGTCAACATATTTTACCATGAATTTCAATAGCTGGGACATAGTTGGAAGTCATTAAGGGGTTGGTTTCCTCAACTCAACCCTTTCCCTTATGATCGTAATGATAAGATAGAAGGGGACAGAGAATAGTGCCTAGGAGAACGCTCTGTGCAGTTTGGCGCGTATTCTGGCACAGAATTGCCACATGTGGTAAGGCACAGCATTCTGGTGCTGTTAACACATCTCTACACATTCATCTGAAATAGCTTTACATTTTTTGGAGGGTGGGGAGGGAGTACATTTTTACATTGAAACTCCAGTGATACAATGGCAGCATGAAATATCTGAATTTTCTTTTTTTTTTTGGGGTACACGGGCCTCTCACTGTTTTGGCCTCTCCCATCGTGGAGCACAGGCTCCGGACGCGCAGGCTCAGCGGCCATGGCTCACGGGCCTAGCCGCTCCGTGGCATGTGGGATCTTCCCAGACCAGGGCACGAACCCGTGTCCCGTGCATCAGCAGGCAGACTCTCCACCACTGCGCCATCAGGGAAGCCCTGAATTCTTGATTCTTTTACCAAAGTTTATGCTTTTGCACATGTCTCTTCTTTTACGGTATTTAAGATAAGAGCTATTTCATGAGTATTTTCTAACTCCATCTTTAAACACAGAGTTGTAAAGGGTAGATAATTCTGCAATAACTTACTGGATGATCACAAAATTTTAACTTTAACATACATATCAGAATAATAAGGCAATTTATGATTATGACTGACAATCCAAAGTGCTCTTATAAATGTATCCATTCAGGTGCCAATTATATTTTTTTAGCTTTTGAAGAATCAACTTCAAAGTTGTCTTGAGGGGTCTGAGCATCCCCAGGTTGCCAGAATGCAGTAGATGGTTTGATCTTGGTTTCTGTTTTCCTTCTTGCCATCCACCTGCTGAGGTTAAGGGGATAGATTTTATATACATCTGGCGCTAACCCGCAGCTGGTGGGCAACTCACACTATAGTTATAGCAAATTACCTAAAAGTAAATAAAAGCCTGGAGTATTTGAGTTAAAAAAATGTAGCTCCATAGAGTTACACTGCCATCACACCTTTATGAACTTGGCAATGGATGTCATTGCCAACTTTTTCTTGCAATTCTCAGAAGTATGTTTTTCAGTTGACCAAATAGACAAAGAACATTTTTAGGTGTTTCCATACTTTCCAATGGCACAGCTATGCCTTATCTGACCATAGCGAATATTCACATGTGTCAGCTTTCACCAAAACGTGCAAAAAATATTATTATGTGAGCCCATTGGACTTTCTGCAGGCCGGCAACTTTGATTGTGCTAAGCTACTTATATAAATCATATTTCAAAAGCACAAATGGCACATTCTCTCAGTTTAAAAGAGACGAACCTGATATTAAAACCCCAAATGGCCCTGAATGGAGACCTCTTTAAATAAAAAATTCACCAGCTAATATAGGTCAAGAAACCAGTTTGCTCAGGCAATGAAACATTTACAGCATTTTTCTCCTGTACAAATTCTTATGTATTGAAAAAGGTGACGATTCTGGCTGAAGGCTTTCCCACATTCATTACTTTTATAAGGTTTCTCTCCAGTATGAATCTGAATTACATCATGGGAAAGTTAGTTTCATGACTCCTTTGGGATAGCTGTGGTCTTGAATATGGAAAGTCAATTAATCTATTGCTTAAAGAATAATGGTCAAGAAATAATATGTGAAAGTTCTTTGTGAACATTGAAGTGTTATACAAATGTAAGATCTATAGAACGTTACCTTAGCCTGTGAATTCAAGGAAAGACTCATGCCTTATTATTATTATTTTTGGTACCAGCTTCAGTGCCTGGCAAAATATAGAAATCTTAAATGTTTTTGAATGAACAGATGAACACTGGAAGTAGCAAGGTGACAGCTACAGTTTAAAGAATGTTTAGGAATAACAATTAAAACAAAGGGAAGTATTTGTGTCCTACAATCTTGGCCATTGAAACTAGCTTGGTGGATAGGGGGATTGGGTCAGACAAAGCCTGAACCAAAGCCCTGCAGGGTTGGAAAAGAGAGTCAGAGGAGACTGAAGGATTAGAACACAGTTAGAAGTCCTTAAGAGACCCAGCAGGAGGTTGTAGGGCTTCAGTCAGGCAATCTGAGTTTGGGGGAAGTTCCCCTATCTCTAAAATGAGTAGGAGGGTGAAACTGAATCCCAGTCCCAAAAGAACTCACTAACAGTCAGCAAACCAACACAGCAAACCAATCCCAGTCCCAAAAGAACTTACTAACAGTCAGCAAACCAACACACTAACAGTCAGCAAACCAACACAGGGACCCAAGCACAGAGGCACTAGATAGGAAACCAGTTGTTGGAATTACAACATAATGGGGCTGATTTAATACAAACCTGTTACAAGGAGTTATAGGGTAGAGGTTTATTATGAATGTGTCCCTGACCTAGAAGAGCCAGAAATCATGGCAACCAAGAACTGTTCATTCATAGTGAGAAAGCCACAAGAACACTCACTGGAACCCTTGGGCATATCAAGGGCCCATGTAGGGAGAGTGGAGACAACTTGTCTGGTCCTTGGTTTCCCAGTCTATGGATCTTATCTGAATGATTGGAGTCATCCAGAAAATGGGAAACAGAAAGTGTGAATTTCCAACTTTTGTTTTATTATTAAAAAGTATTAAGTAAGGACCAGTAGGTTCTTTACCTCATATTCATCTGTTTCTCAAAATGCCTGATATTTCTGGAATTCCAAATCTCAGCAATCACATTCAAATGCCACACCTTATCCTAACACCACATATAAAGTAGTGTTAGTTTTTTTTTTTTTTTTAATTGAAACCAACATTTGGCCTCCTGAGACAACTGAACTTATTCATTACCATGAAGGGACTATTTTTAACATGACTTTCCCATGTCATCTGATTTATGACACAAAGAAAAGAATGCAGTTCTCTGAGCCAATTGGGATAGGGATTATGTATGGCATGTGTAGCAACTATTCCTCTTTGCCTGTTTTGTACACGCATCCAATAGTAGAGCAGCTGCATCCTTTGTCATCTGGTATCATACAAGAAAGGGCTTTGTCTGGGAACCACGACACAGAATAGGCATTTCTCACTTTGGAAATGACTTTCTTGCTTTGGCTTTGATGCGTGTGTTGATAAATGATTTTGGATTGCCTCAGGATTTCCCCGCTGATGGGAGACCACTACTTATTGAAAACACTCAATGTCACTGATAGCGTCCCTCAGTGCCAATGCCTTTCTGCTCCATGGCGGTCATGGAGACTGAATGCCTGCCAAATGAATGTGCGACTGATCATACTTGCAACGCCAGGGCACACTTAACCTGTGAGGAGCTCTGCTCTCCTGGAATACTTCCCTTCCTAACTGTTCATCAGAATTTAATTACTAACAAGCACTTCAACCTGAAAGTTGCCACTACCAGCTCACTATAAGAGTACAAGGAGCCCAGCATCATCCAGAAGGCCATTCTGTGCAAGGTACCTAAAATAGCTACAAAGTTTTCACATGAGTATTCATAGTAAGAGAAAAGAGTGCATGGTAGCCAAGTTACGAGTGGGATGGTGAAGCCAGCCTCTCGTTCTTGGCAAACAAAACAAAAGCAGCAAGTCTCTTTGTGATAGCAGCATGGCAGTGAACGGATGACTCCTCTCCTGTTAGAAACAAACGTTTAGTGCTATGTAGAAATCTTTTCAGGCATCAAGTTGTAAGTTCTGGTGGGAGAATGAGAGCATCGTTTCCTGACACATTAGGAAGTGCCTGTGGCCCACAGGCCAGGCTGTCTTTTAGCCTTAGTTCTTATCTTCGGCTAGACTGTCTATGGATTTCCTCCTGAACATACCTTATATTCTCTCATTTCCAAACATTTGCCAAATGAAATGCTTGCCCTGCCCCACCCATAACCTTCACCTTTCTAAACTCTATCAGCCCTTTGGTTTTGGTCTCCATCGTCCCCAGCTCCCTCCGAATACCACAACAAAGTTTTGTATAACAAAGAGCCAGACATATAAACATTTAGAGAGAGTATTTCAGGTAGAAGTTACAGCTAGTACAAAAGTCCTAAGGCAAGAATGAGGTTGGCCCAGTTGAGGAACATAAAGGTCAGTATGCCTGTAGCAGAAGAGTGGCAGGATAATGCTGGAGAGGCAGGTTGGAAATCGATCACATAGGGCCTTGTAGACTAGTAAGAATTTTGCATAAAGTATCGGGCACAACTTCATTACACAACTGGACTTTTAATTCAAGGTTTTAATCATTTTCACCGTTCTCACTTTGTAATTCTTTAATTCTTCCTTATTTCTATCACTAGTTCAGAGAGAGATTTTTTTCTTTCCTTTAGGGCTTTCATTCTTGTAGAAGCAAAAAAAAAAGAAAAAAAAAAGCTATTTTTCCCTTACCTTGAATTAAGGTTAGAATATATTCAGGCATATCTTAACATATTATATCTCTACTCAGTCTGCCTTCTGTCACTCCCTGCATATTCTATCAGAAATATCAATACTTGGTTGAACCCCAACTAAGGTCAGAGTGAAAGCTTTCCCTGGGATCACGTGTGGCTGGATTGAGTGTAGAGGGTAGCTGAGCATGAGCCCCAGCCTACTAAGAGCCACCTCTATAGTTAGGTACTGAGGGTATTTCAAATCAAAATAAGAGAGTGGGAAGGAGCTAGAGAAAGATAATTTTATCAAGAACCAGAAATTAAACTATTACCACAATTAAGTACTAAATTAATTCTGAGCTTATGATTACCCAAGGCAAAAGAGCAGTGTCATGGGACCTCTTTGTTGAGCAAAAGGAAAGATGAGTTTTCAAGGAGAGAACTTTGTTTTTTTACAGATTCTAAAATCAAGGACAAATTATTCATATGGATCCTAATCACAGAGACTTCAAGAAATCCAATGGACAATATCAGTTTTGCAAACACATTTCACATATATTTCCCATGGCCATTTCTCATATCAACTCTTGATTAAAAGTAGTTGAGATCATGGTATATAACCGTGGTTAACTGAGGACATTTGGATAAGTCACTGGGTTTATATAATCCAAATGTATTACAGTTGTTGACTAAAATGTTATCAGATGGATGGTTAGTATTCTCTTTGGCAATTTGCAAATATCATTCATTTTTATCAAGGTTTTGATAGTGAGTTAAGATTGGGATTTCTGAAAAGTACCTCAAGTACAGATGGTCCACTTTGTTTGAAAATAGATCTGTAAGATTTTAAGACATAAAATGAAGAAATCACACCTGAAAATACAATACTTCACTACACCATCTCACAATAATCTTTCTTAATAACAGTCCCTCTCATTTGGATATATATTCAGAAATTCACAACAGTTCATATGCTTGGTGTTCTCTACTCCCATGGGCTTATTACCGTCCATTCAGTTCCTCTAAACAAAATTCTTGTACTTTTGGTCCCTGAACTTCTAACCCACCCCATGTTTTGCAGTTAATATGTATAGCATTGTTTTTATACTGCTGCTTGATCTTATGATGTTCTTCCTGTCAAATAATCATTACATTACCAAGAGAAGAAATGAGGATTTACAATAGAACCTACAGCAGAAGGATGAGAAAGGAGATTTTCAGTACTACAATAAAATCACATTAAAATTATGTGGTAAATCCCCCCGCCCTTTAAAAATGTTTGTTACAATAGCGCTCTCCAATAGAAATCCTACGACCTACACATTCAATTTTAAAATTTCTAGTAAACATATTTTAAAAAAGAAAAACGGTGAAATTAATTTTAATAATATAGTCAACTTAACCTAATATATCCAAGACTATCATTTCAATATATAACCAAAATTTAAAAACATGAATAAAAATAATTCAATACCCAGTGCATATTTTACATTTGCAACACATCTTAATGCATTCTACATGCAAAATTTTAATCTAGTGGCTGCTATATTGAACAGTATAACTCTACAATGTATGACGTCTCTCAGGAAGCTTTTTTGGTGAACCTTAGTCTATAGTACTGAAAAATATTAGGAATACAGAGCTATTACAAAGGAGTCAATATTTAAATTCTAAGTAATATCTAGCATGCAATTACTTAGAGAATTAATTACTGTATTGATTGATTATATTGTTCATTCAACAAATAGTTATTGGATCTTAAAATATGCTGTGCAACTTAAGAGGTTTCGAGATCCCTTGAGGGGTACAGTCAACAGTTACTTCCTGACTGTTCTGCAAAATAACAATCAGCTTTGCCTCTTCTGAGTATTTAGATACGATACAATTTAGCCTCCTTTGTTCTTCTGTGTAGAAGGGGGAAAGGAGGGCTCTGAAGGAGCTGAAGCCTACAGAGTGTCAGCTTAGAAGCAGGTCCCTGAGAGCTGGCAAAGGACTAATTCCATACACTGACATAGTAAGAATAATTTTGTAACTGCAATACTAGGAGAGGCAGCAAGGATACCCTGACTGAACAGTGCCTGAGGGCTGAAACCAAACACAACAAATAACTTTGATAACATGCTGCTATTTTTAATTGTGGCAGAAACTATACATGATTTGAAAATTACAGGAAAAAAAGAAAACGACGAAGAAAAAAATGCCTCTAATTCAACAACTTACACATATTTCCATTCACATTTATTTTTAACATCTTTATTGGAGTATAATTGCTTTACAATGGTGTGTTAGGTTCTGCTGTATAACAAAGTGAATCAGCTATAAGTATACATATATCCCCATATCCCCTCCCTCTTGCGTCTCCCTCCCACCCTCCCTATCCCACCCCTCTAGGTGGTCACAGAGCACTGAGCTGATCTCCCTGTGCTATGCGGCAGCTTCCCACTATCTGTTTTACATTTGGTAGTGTATATATGTCCACGCCATCCATTCCCATTTTGATGCATTTCCTTTCATCCATGCCTACTCCCCACCACTTAATGTCCCAGGTCTCACAAGTCTGAAGCATGAGAAAATGTCACGCTTGCTTTTTATATCTAACTTGACAATGATATGGGCCACTCCTGCCCTCACGCAACCCCTACCAGCTTAACCCCCAGAAACTAGCTGCCTCGAGGGGTCTCCTGGCAGGCTTTCCTGGCAAGTCTCCTGCTGTCTCAGGATCATGCTCCCCCTGCCCCTCGCCCCTCCAGTTTCAACACTGTGGCATCCCACCTTGCCACCTCGCTGTGCCTGAGGCCCACCATCCTCATGACATCACTGCTCTCCAGGGCCACCCATCGGCAGTGACTATGTCCTCACTCTAGCCTAGCCAAGGGCCTTCTGCAGGTTCCCTCCATCAGTGGCTAACAGATGTGGCGACTGAGTCCATACAACACAAGTCACAGTCAGCCTTCTTCCTGCCTGTGGTCGGGGCTAACTCAGCTCTCACCAATCAGAGCTCTCCGGCATTTCTACACCTTCCAACTTAACCCCCAAATGGAGCTTTGCAAATCCAGACTAAGCCTCTCTTCCCAGGACTACCAACACTGGGAACACCCGTTCCTTTATGGAAACATCACCTTCAAGGGTGTGGTCTGGCCCTGTGGCCTCAGCAGGATAAACAAAGCAAGATAATCACTGCAGTCTAACAATGCTCTTCTCAAGGCCTGGACTAGAGTCTTGCCTTCTTTTTCCCATCTTCTTCTTTTTTTTTCCTTCCTTCCTTCCTTCCTTCCTTCCTCCCTCTCTCCCTTCCTCCTTTTTATAACTTTGCTAATCTAAAATGGTATGAAAATTTTTTCCTGTTATAAAAGTACAATACATTCCCACTGTAAACATGAAAAATCCAAGTAAACAAAAAGACTCATAAACTCACCACTTCAGAGTTTACTGTTCTGCCATTCTAATACATTGATATATCAAGAATTTTAAACCTAAGGTAATTTCAAGTATTAGAGCCCTGGGATAACCTAAAAAGGACTGTGCCCCTCATTTAGAATTAAAAATAGACCAGAAAGGGGAATTCTAATAAAAATCTGGAGAAAAGTTGAGGGCTAAGTTTTGACTGATAATAAATTAGTACTATCCAGTAATCCCCAAAGTGTAGGTAGGTATTTATTTAAGTAAAAGTTTATTTGTTAAAATAATTTCTTATGCTGCTTTACTAAAGGAATTTTAAATTTAAAACAATTAGTGATCACTGTGTTAGACTACCAAAACTATGACCAGAAAATTACCTAAAAGTAGAGAAAGAATTTTAATTTGAACCCCTAAGTTAAACATTAGTACCAGTACCATCATATTCACACTTAGGAAACATGGACCTCTGCTAGGACTTTTCAGCTAGTACTGTTTCCTTTCCCCTTCTTTTATGAGCTAATAAAAGCAATGTAAAATGGGGAATCAAAAGAAATCCAGATTCTAGCGTTAATGTTCTTACTACCTGGTGACGATTTCCTTGATATCAAACGGGGATTAGAAAATCTGTCTTAGGCAATTCTGTGAAGACAAAATAAGATATATGATGTGCAATAATTTTGAAATGCTATACTAATTGTATAAAATATGGTATTATTTTTTGGAAAAAATTACCTTTCAAGGGCCTTTTAAAAACATGGTTGTTACTTTCATTAGAAAATTTTGGTGAAAAATGACACCGAAAGAAAAGAATCACTTGGCATTGCTCTACTCTTATATTTTAAAATGTTGAGATCTAGGTGCTTGAGATTGAAGATGTATGAGTGACAAGCTCTGTCTTTTCCACAGGCATCTTTAGTTCCAGCCTTCTAATTTTAAGCTAACACCATTAGCTTAGTTTTAGCTATCATGTTTTAAAAATGTACAAAATTCTGTTTTTGTAACCTAGACAGAATGCCACACTCACACCTCCATCACAGCCACTAATTAATCTCAGAGACCTTTCTCAGGGCTTCAGTTATAAGACTTCATGCAAAACTAGCAAACAAAGATTTTGCTTCACACCATTTGAAATGAAATGGGTTTTTATAAGCTTTTCAGGGAACGTAACTGAAGAGTTGATGCTTCCTCACGGAATGCAGTGGTATATTCAAAATTTAATGAGCCTACATGACAAAATCCTTTGCAACTCTACTAAATTTTGAAGAACAAGTCAATTCTTTCATTCGATGTACAGGACACACATGCTACCAACTAGCAAAGGAGTGTTTAGCAGATTCACAAATGCCCTCTCTACTACTGCTCCAGCTCCAGGGGCCATGGCATCAGCAGGTGTGTACCTGGAGGCACCTGGGGTGGGAGTGGGTGTGGGCAGACTGTCAACCCATTGCAAGGGTCTTTAACCATTTTCTTATTCCCTCACCGTGTTCACTACTCAGGGTTCTATACTTACCACCTAGTGCCTTCCCATGGCAGATTATAAAGTTAGGCAGCATGATGGTGAATACGGCCCAATTTAAAGGATGCCAGAAAGACCCTTGTTTTCTTCTTTTCTTTCCCTCTCTCTCTGTTTGTCTGTCTTTCTGTCTGTCTCTCTCCTTCTCATACACATACACACAATTTGTCCAGATAGTAAACTCCATGTGATATATTCTAAATGAAGATCCCTGATTTATATACATATTTAAGGTAAAAGGGAAGTCCTTAACTCATTATTAGTCATCAGAACTACATTTTGAATGAGTTTACCAGAATACCTGTCCAGTCAACTTGAAGATGAAACTACATTCAAGAACTTTGAGATTGGGAGAAGATAGAAAAGAAAAACAGCTGTGAAGTATGAGATACTCCCCAGGATAGCGTCTCGGGGGATGCTACATGGCCATGCCATGCCATGGGGCCTGAGGCAATCTCAGGACATTGGGCATCTTGAGGTGGGAGAAAGGCAGAGAAAGAGTGTTCAATTCCAAGCACTTTACAACCACCAACAGACAAATCAGGAGTTTAAGCAGCCTCATTGTAAAGGGAAGATCGGAAGCGTCAGGGGATTCCAGGTAACCTAGATTTTACTCACCTTGTGTTCTCTCTATGAAAGAAACTTTGGAACACTGTATTAATTGTGAGTAGATAATCAATGATTCATTATCTCAGTATTTTAAAAGAGATTCTCAGAGAGGCAAAGAGGAAACAAAGAACCTAAACCAAAGAGAAAATTCTGAAATTCTCCTAGCAGCACAGTCCCAAACTTTGGGAGATGGGTAGAAAAAGAGTAAGGATAGGAGAGGGAAGGGTACACAAATAAATTTGTATTTGTTTCTTCAGGACTATTGATTCAAGTGAGAGGAAGTAATAAGGAATATCAAAGGCCAAAATAAACATCAAAAGAGAGCGAAAGTCACCAAGTGAAATCCTCAGTCTGGGCATGTTGTGGCTGCAGGTCATGCTTTACTCACTTTGACTTCATAGTAATGCTTGTGGGTTGGTGAGAGCTATCTAGACTCCAGATCGTTTTCAGTATCTATGCCTCTTCCTTTCTCCACCCATAGCTGTTAAGTTACCACCCAGTGTCACATCCTTGCTTAGTACTCTCTCCATCCACCCACATCCACACACTCACGCACACGCACAGACACACACACACACACACACAAGCACAGAGGCATAACACAGGGTGCTTACTTCACTTTGCTGCTCTTCTTGGCCAACTCTATTCCTGGAAACATGGTTGTTCACAGTAGGGAATACAAACTAAATGGGGCCTTTCTGCCTTCCATGGGAAAAAATACAGGGCCCCAAATAAGGGTAGATTTCTGGGGCATCAAACACCAAGAGCTCTGAGCTGTCTTCAAATGCATTTCAGCAGAACTTCCAGAAAACAAGATACTTGAAAAGCAATTTAGTTTATCAAAACCAAGACAAAATGCAAATAATGAACTTGAAGCAACAGCAGGACAAGTCAGAGAGAAAAACACCACTCACCTCCTTTCCTCCCCTACAGAACCATCTTGTTTTCAGAGTAAGGTTCTATTACCATGGGGACCGCTAAGAATATATGAGAGAAAGCAAAAGAGGGCTGTCACAGTGGGGGAAATTATCTGGCAGATCTGCATGGCAGGCGGTATTGTTTATAAAATTGTGGTTGAACCTTGTACCTGGGTAGACAGTGCCCAATGAAGATTTTTTTTTAAACATCTTTATTGGAGTATAATTCCTTTACAATGCTGTGTTAGTTTCTGCTTTCTAACAAAGTGAATCAGCTATACATATACATATATCCCCATATCCCCTCCCTCTTGCATCTCCACATATATCCCCATATCCCCTCCCTCTTGCATCTCCACATATATCCCCATATCCCCTCCCTCTTGCATCTCCCTCCTACCCTCCCTATCCCAGCCCTCTAGGTGGTCACAAAGCACCGAGCTGACCTCCCTGTGCTTTGCAGCTGCTTCCCACTAGCTATCTATTTTACATTTGGTAGTGTATATATGTCCACGCCACTCTCTCACTTCGTCCCAGCTTACCCTTCCACCTCCCCATGTCCTCAAGTCCATCTTCTACGTCTGCGTCTTTATTCCTGTCCTGCCCCTAGGTTCTTCAGAACCATTTTTACTTTTTTTTAGATTCCATATATATGTGTTAGCATATGGTATTTGTTTTTCTCTTTCTGACTTA
Organism: Pseudorca crassidens; assembly: GCF_039906515.1. NCBI lineage: Eukaryota > Metazoa > Chordata > Mammalia > Artiodactyla > Delphinidae > Pseudorca > Pseudorca crassidens. The sequence goes on from NC_090306.1 coordinate 57,837,351, forward strand.
CTTCACTCTAGGTCTATCCTCCTCACTAGAACCAGCTCAATTTCGTTTCTTTTTATGGCAGAATAATATGCCATTGTATATACGTGCAAAATCTTTATCCATTCATCTGTTGATGGGCATTTAGGTTGTTCCATGTCCCGGCTGTTGTAAATAGAGCTGAAATGAAGATTGTGGCACATGACTATTTTGAATTATGGTTTTCTGTGGGTATGTGCCCAATAATGGGATTTCTGGGTCATATGGTAATTCTATTTTTAGTATTTTAAGGAACAGCCATACTGTTCTCCATAGTAGCTGTATCAATTTACATTCCCACCAACAGTACAAGAGGGTTCCCTTTTCTCCACATCCTCTCCAGCATTTATTGTTTGTAGATTTTTTGATGATGGCCATTCTGACTGGTGTGAGATGATACCTCATTGTAGTTTTGATTTGCATTTCTCTAATGACTACTGATGTTGAGCATCCTTTCATGTGTTTATTAGCAATCTGTATATATTCTTTGGAGAAATGTCTATTTAGGTCTTCTGCCCATTTTTGGATTGGGTTGTTTGTTTTTGTGATACTGAGCTGCATGAGCTGCTTGGAGATTAATCCTTTATCAGTTGCTTCATTTGCAAATATTTTCTCCCATTCTGAGGGTGGTCTTTTCATCGTGCTTATGTATTCCTTTGCTGTGCAAAAGCTTTGAAGTTTCATTAGGTCCCATTTGTTTATTTTTGTTTTTATTTCCATTTCTCTAGGAGGTGGGTCAAAAAGGATCTTGCTGTGATTTATGTCATAGAGTGTTCTGCCTATGTTTTCCTCTAAGAGTTTTATAGTGTCTGGCCTTACATTTAGGTCTTTAACCCGTTTTGAGTTTATGGTGTTAGGGAGTGTTCTAATTTCATTCTTTTACATGTAGCTGTCCATTTTCCCCAGCACCACTTACTGAAGAGGCTCTTTTCTCCATTGTACATTCTCGCCCCCTTTATCAAAAATAAGGTGACCATAGGTGCATGGGTTTATCTCTGGGCTTTGTATCCTGTTCCACTGATCTATTTTTCTGTTTTTGTGCCAGTACCATACTGTCTTGATTACTGTAGCTTTGTATTATAGTCTGAAGTCTGGGAGCCTGATTCCTCCAGCTCCGTTTTTCTTTCTCAAGATTGCTTTGGCTATGTGGGGTCTTTTGTGTTTCCATACAAATTGTGAACTTTTTAGTTCTAGTTCTGTGAAAATGCCATTGGTAGTCTGAAAGGGATTGCATTGAATCTGTAGATTGCTTTGGGTAGTATAGTCATTTTCACAATGTTGATTCTTCCAATCCAAGAACATGGTATATTTCTCCATCTATTTGTATCATCTTTAATTTCTTTCATCAGTGTCTTTATAGTTTTCTGCATACAGGTCTTTTTTCTCCTTAGGTAAGCTTATTCCTAGGTACTTTATTCTTTTTGTTGCAATGGTAAATGGGAGTGTTTCCTTAATTTGTCTTTCAGATTTTTCATCATTCTTGCATAGGGATGCAAGATATTTCTGTGCATTAATTTTGTATTCTGCTACTTTACCAAATTTATTGATTAGCTCTAGTAGTTTTCTGGTAGCATCTTTAGGATTCTCTATGTATAGTAACATGTCATCTGCAAACAGTGACATTTTTATTTCTTTTCCAATTTGGATTCCTTTTATTTCTTTTTCTTCTCTGATTTCTGTGGCTAAAACTTCCAAAACTATGTTGAATAACAGTAGTGAGAGTTGACAACCTTGTCTTGTTCCTAATCTTAGAGGAAATGGTTTCAGTTTTTCACCATTGAGAATGATGCTGGCTGTTGGTTTGTCATATATGGCCTTTATTATGTTGAGGTAAGTTCCCTCTATGCCCACTTTCTGGAGAGTTTTTATCATAAATGGGTGTTGAATTTTGTCAAAAGCTTTTTCTGCATCTACTGAGATGATCATATGGTTTTTATTCTTCAATTTATTAATATGGTTTATCACATTGATTGATTTGTACATATTGAAGAATCCTTGCATTCTTGAGATAAACCCCACTTGGATCATGGTGTATGATCCTTTTAATGGGCTGTTGGATTCTGTTTGCTAGCATTTTGTTGAGGATTTTTGCATCTATGTTCATCAGTGATATTGGTCTCTAGCTTTCTTTCTTTGTGACATCTTTGTCTGGTTTTGGTATCAGGGTGATGGTGCCCTCGTGGAATGAGTTTGGGAGTCTTCCTCCCTCTGCTATATTTTGGAAGAGTTTGAGAAGGATAGGTGCTAGCTCTTCTCTAAATGTTTCATAGAATTCGCCTGTAAAGCCATCTGGTCCTGGGCTTTTGTTTGTTGGAAGATTTTAAATCGCAGTGTCAATTTCAGTGCTTGTGATTGGTCTGTTCATATTTTCTATTTCTTCCTGGTTCAGCCCTGGCAGGTTGTGCCTTTCTAAGAATTTGTCCATTTCTTCCAGGTTGTCCATTTTATTGGCATATAGTTGCTTGTAGTAATCTCTCATGATCCTTTGTATTTCTGCAGTGTCAGTTGTTACTTCTCCTTTTTCATTTGTAATTCTGTTGATTTGAGTCTTCTCCCTTTTTTTCTTGATGAGTCTGGCTAATGGTTTATCAGTTTTGGTTATCTTCTCAAAGAAGCATCTTTTAGTTTTATTGATCTTTGCTACTGATTCCTTCATTTCTTTTTCATTTATTTCTGATATGATCTTTATGATTTCTTTCCTTCTGCTAACTTGGGGCTTTTTTGTTCTTCTTTCTCTAATTGCTTTAGGTGTAAGGTTAGGTTGTTTATTTGAGATGTTTCTTGTTTCTTGAGGTAGGATTGTATTGCTATAAACTTCCCTCTTAGAACTGCTTTTGCTGCATCCCATGGGTTTCGGGTCATCGTGTTTTCATTATCATTTGTTTCTAGGTATTTTTTGATTACCTCTTTGATTTCTTCAGCGATCTCTTGGTTATTAAGTAGTGTACTGTTTAACCTCCATGTGTTTGTATTTTTTACAGGTTTTTTCCTGTAATTGATATCTAGTCTCATAGCATTGTGGTCAGAAAAGATACTTGATATGATTTCAATCTTCTTAAATTTACGAAGGCTTGATATGTGACCCAAGATATGATCTATCCTGGAGAATGTTCCATGAGCACTTGAGAAGAAAGTGTATTCTGTTGTCTTTGGATGGGATGTCCTATAAATATCAATTAAGTCCATCTTGTTTAATGTATCATTTAAAGCTTGTGTTTCCTTATTTATTTTCATTTTGGATGATATGTCCATTGGTGAAAGTGGGGTGTTAAAGTCCCCTACTATGATTGTGTTACTGTCGATTTCCCCTTTTATGGCTGTTAGTATTTGCCTTATGTATTGAGATGCTCCTATATTGGGTGCATAAATATTTACAATTGTTTTATCTTCTTCTTGGATTGATCCCTTGAGCATTATGTAGTGTCTTTCTTTGTCTCTTGTAATACTCTTTATTTTAAAGTCTATTTGGTCTCATATGAGAATTTCTACTCCAGCTTTCTTTTGATTTCCATTTGCATGGAATATCTTTTTCCATCCTCTCACTTTCAGTCTGTATGTGTCCCTAGGTCTGAAGTGGGTCTCTTGTAGACAGCATATAGATGGGTCTTGTTTTCTGTATCCATTCAGCCAGTCTATGTCTTTTGGTTGGAGCATTTAATCCATTTACATTTAAGGTAGTTATCGATATGTATGTTCCTATTACAATTTTCTTAATTGTTTTGGGTTTGTTATTGTAGGTGTTTTCCTTCTCTTGTGTTTCTTGCCTAGAGAAGTCCCTTAAGCATTTGTTGTATAGCTGGTTTGGTGGTGCTGAATTCTCTTAGCTTTTGCTTGTCTGTAAAGGTTTTAATTTCTCTGTCAACTCTGAATGAGATCCTTCCTAGGTAGAGTAATCTTGGTTGTAGGTTTTTCCCTTTCATCACTTCAAATATGTCCTGCCACTCCCTTCTGGCTTGCCTAGTTTCTGCTGAAAGATCAGCTGTTAACCTTATGGGGATTCCCTTGTATGTTATTTGTTGTTTTTCCCTTGCTGCTTTTAATATTTTTTCTTTGTATTTAATTTTTGATAGTTCGATTAATATGTTTCTTGGAGTGTTTCCCCTGGATTTATCCTGTATGGGACTCTCTGTGCCTCCTGGACTTGATTGACTATTTCCTTTCCCATAATAGGGAAATTTTCAACTGTAATCTCTTCAAATATTTTCTCAGTCCCTTTCTTTTTCTCTTCTTCTTCTGGGACCCCTATAATTCAAATGTTGGTGTGTTTAATGTTGTCCCAGAGGTCTCTGAGACTGTCCTCAATTCTTTTCATTCTTTTTTCTTTATTCTGCTCTGCAGTAGTTATTTCCACTGTTTTATCTTCCATGTCACTTATCCGTTCTTCTGCCTCAGTTACTCTGCTATTGATTTCTTCTAGAGAATTTTTAATTTCATTTATTGTGTTGTTCATCATTTGTTTACTCTTTAGTTCTTCTAGGTCCTTGTTAAACGTTTCTTGTATTTTCTCCATTCTATTTCCAAGAGTTTGGATCATCTTTACTATCATTACTCTGAATTCTTTTTCAGGTAGACTGCCTATTTCCTCTTCATTTGTTAGGTCTGGTGGGTTTTTGCCTTGCTCCTTCATCTGCTGTGTGTTTATCTGTGTTCTCATTTTGCTTATCTTACTGTGTTCAGGGTCTCCTTTTCGCAGGCTGCAGGTTCATAGTTCCCATTGTTTTTGGTGTCTTTTCCCAGTGGCTAAGGTTGGTTCAGTGGGTTGTGTAGGCTTCCTGGTGGAGGGGACTGGTGCCTGTGTTCTGGTGGATGAGGCTGGATCTTGTCTTTCTGGCGGGCAGGGCTGCATCCAGTGCTGTGTTTTGTGGTGTCTGTGAACTTATTATGATTTTAGGCAGCCTCTCTGCTAATGGGTGGGGTTGTGTTCTTGTCTTGCTAGTTGTTTGGCATAGCATGTCCAGCACTGTAGCTTCCTGGTCGTTGAGTGGAACTGGGTCTTAGCATTGAGATGGAGATCTTTGGGAGACCTTTCGCCATTTGATATTACGTGGAGCTGGGAGGTCTCTGGTGGACCAATATCCTGAACTCGGCTCTCCCACCTCAGAGGCACAGGCCTGACATGCAGCCAGAGCACCAAGGCCCTGTCAGCCACATGGCTGCTAGGGCTGGAGGGTTTCCTGAAGAGGTGGGAGGTGGCTGTGGCTTACCATTGGGACAAGGATACTGGCAGCACAGGTTCTGGGAAGTACTCCTTCCAATGAAGATTTTTGATGTTTTTACTTCATCCATTAGCTGCAAGTGTGAATTCATATGAAAATGATTTGCTCTGTAAATGCCTGTTTCCAGATTAATTTCAGCTGAGAAAACTCAGCATCCACAATACATAAAAACTTGCTGAGATGCCAAAAAAATCTCTTGTAAGGCTTCCTTGCCCTCATGTCTGTCCCACTGCCTGGCATTCAGTCACTCCTGGACATTGATCTGGTGTTTGCCGTGTGTATAAGAAGCTGTGCCAGATACTTTGGGGGCATGAATCAGATGTGTCTCTGTTTTCAAGAAATTCACAATCCAGGAGGGAGCTGAGCAGATACACAAGTAAATATGGTAGTGAAACCTCAGGTAATCACCAGTCAAGTCCATTTCACCTGCCTTCACTAATCAAGGCCCCTTTTTTAAAATAAATTTATTTATTTATTTATTTATCTTTTGCTGCTTTGGGTCTTCGTTGCTGCACCGGGGCTTTCTCTAATTAAGGGGAGTGGGGACTACTCTTTGTTGCAGTGCCAGGGGTTCTCTTAACTGTTGCTACAAAAGACTCGCAGGTCCTCCAAGCAGCAGGTAGCCTAAACCAGAATATGTCTGTTCCAGCTGTTTTGCAGGAACTTGGAGTCGGCTGTGTGTAGTTGGAGCTGAGCTGATTAGGACTGGATAGGACCACTGACCCTCTACCTGGATATGTGTGAGTGTCCACTTGGTGACCTGTTGACATCAGCGGGCCGAAAACTTCACCCTCAGATCATGCTAAGGGACTCTATGTTTGAATGCAGAGGCCTGGAGCTTAGTTACACTTGCCCAGAATCACAATTACTGCACCTTTTTTCAATCACCTTTCCCCACTCTCCCCATGCCTCAGACTGTGCTGCTGCTATATTCTTTATCCCATAAATACCCTGAGCCCTTTGCCTTTAGGGGGAGGGGAACCTGAGACTTGTTCTCCCATCTCCTTGCTTGGCTGCCTTGCAAATAAACCCTCTCTTTGCTGCAAACCTCGGCGCCTCAGCAGCGTTTTGGCTTGCTGCGTGTTCAGTAACAGTATCAAGTAGAAAGTAATAGGAGCCCTAGGAGAAGCAGAGAGATGGGGCTACTGGGATCCGCAGGGAGGGGAGCCACTCCTATGTAGAGCTGTCAGGAAGGTTTCATGCAGGAGGTAGGCTGAGCCTTGAGGGAGATGGGGGCCTGGTTCCCCTCAGAGGGAAGAGAATAAGCGAAGCACACGCCAAGGTTCTCAAGGAACAAGAGCATATGGGGATATAGTTTGAGAACAGATTTGAAGGACCTTGAAAAATAGGTGAGGAGATTTGGACTTTATTCTGAGGGCCACAGAGACTAGTGAGTGTCCAGAAGCCCCAGGTAAAGGCTGGGCCTTAAGAGTTCAAGTTAACAAAGGTACTGACGTGGAGGAGAGACCATCCCGAGACTGCTGCAGGAATCCAGGCAAGAGGGGTGAGGGCCCACCTCCGGAGGAGGGGTGCTAGAGCATGAGAGCAAGTGGTGGAAGAAACAAATGAACGTGCATTGACATATAGCTAAAAAGGCCAACGTGGAGAAGTTCTCCACGCATCTTGGTCCTCTCCACCCATTAAAAGCAGCAGCAGGGGGTGGGCAACTCACTATGACTGGCAGCACCTAGGAATTTTCCCTTTGTTCCAAACAGGCTGCTTGTATATATGCTTAGAGCAGTTGAGGATGAGTAAGGCAAAAGAGTGGTTCTACTCTTACAGCAAAAAGACTTAGGGCTGATAGAAAATAAAGTTGTTTTGAAAGCAAAAAAAAGAAGTATGTGGGGTGCCATATCTCACAAATGTTTAGACAGTGGTCATGTTTCACAACGTTTGTGGCTTTCAGAAACGCCGCTTAAATGGATTTTACCAGAGGGAACAAGGCTTCTTTCCATGGGCTTCTTTATCAGACCTGTAAAGTATCGATAGTGCCAGGGCCTGGAGACTGGGAGAGTCTCAAAGGTCAGATTAAACCAACTCAGTTCTCCAGGTCTAACATGACAAGCCGCAATGTAGATGGCCACTTTAAGCATCATTTGAGAGTGCCATGATCATCAGAAAATATATTTCCAAGAGAGCTTCTGTGGCATCTAAACAAGTTCTCACACTGCATCCGAGAAAAAAGCCAGTTGCTGTGCTAAATGAAGGATTTTGGGATCTCTTTGGTGATAGGAATGTTTGAAGGAAAAGGAACTTACTTCTTGGATATCGCGTCCACTAGATGTGCAGAGCAAGGCAGGTTTTTGTTTTGCTTTCCTGAGCAGATCAGTTACTGCGTTAAATCCCAACCAAACAACCTGGAGAAAAAGATTCACGAGGTGTCAAATCAGATGTTTAATTTCCACAGAAAGTACAAAGGGGAATGTTTTGAAATCCTGTTTTGCAGCCACAATTCACATTCTTTGCACTTGTATATTCCCATAGGTTTTTGTTCACGTGAGGCAAATATGGAATTTGACAAGCTCTACACAGAGTGGGAGACAGGAGCAGCCTCCATGGTGTCGTCTTTTAAATGATGTTGTGTATCTGGGGAGTAAACTGATGGCAGTCCAGGCTCCTTTGGCATAACGTAGCACGTGCATATTAATGACGTCACTACTGTGTGACTAAATCCAGTTTTTATGCTACTATTTACTATTTATTGAATGCTGTTTTATTTAAAAATATAGTAAATTGATACTTACATATTACTATATATAAAATACATACCATATATTAATATGTTAAAATATAGTAATATTTATATATAGTAATATGCTAAGAGTTTATGTACATAATCACATTTAATCCTCACAGCAACCCTCTGGGGAAGCAGTATTACCCCTATCTTGCAAATGAGAAAATGAGGCTCAGAGAAGTGAAGGGTATAAATCAGAGCTGGGATCTGGTACCTCCACTGAGCCGCCCTTAAGGAACAAGCGGCTATGTCCCTGCTTTTTTCTTACACTGCATTCTCCTGCTCTTTCCCTGGTTGACCCTTTTGTTCTTTTTCTCTAGCCTGTCCTTTAAATGTAGGTTGTTATAGGTTGAATTGTGCCCCCTCCAAAATTCACGTGTCAAACTCCTAACCCCCAGTACCTCAGAATGTGACCTTACTTGGAGACAGGGTCTTTATAGAAATAATGAAGTTAAAATAAGGTTATTAGTGTGGGCATTAATTCAGTATGACTGGGGTCCTCCCGTAAAGGGGAAATTTAGACACAGATGCACACAGGGAGAATGTGATGTGAATATGAAGACAGAGATGACGGTGACGCTTCTAGAAGCCAAGGAACCCCAAAGACTACCAGCAAACCACCAGAAGAGAGGAGAGAGGCGTGGAACAGGTCCTTCCCTCAAGGCTCTCAGAAGGAACCAACACTGCCAACACCTTGATCTTGGACGTCTAGCCTGCAGAGCTGTGAGACAATACATTTCTGCTGTTTAAGCCACCTACTTTGTGGTACTTTGTTACAGCAACTTCTCCCTCACCCACCAGATAATTAATTTGGTATGGTCTCCTGGACACCACGAGCATTTTATGTGTTTTTCCCTTGTTGTGTTATTTCTCCTTTCTGTAACACCTCCATCACTGTTCCAGCTCAATTATCACCTCCTATAGGAAGTCTTCCCTCATTTTCTCTTATGCCCATTGACCAAGAAGAGTTAGTCACACCTTCCTCTGAGCTGTAACTGTTCCTTGTACTTGTTTCTACGGTTGCCCTTACAGCACCACAGTGCAACCTGGGTGTTTATGTACTTACCTGTCTGTCTCCCCTACTGGGCTGTCATCCCTGGGAGAGCAACTGCCCACCTTATTCCTCCCTATTTAACATGGTGCCCAGGGTTGGTCCTCCTTGGAAGCCTTCAAAGAGCTTCTCCAGCTGCCTCCCCTCAACCACAATCCAGGGGGCTGTAACATGAGCAAACAGTGAGAGGAGACAGAATGGCGCCCTGATTAAACATATGGACACAGCTAGTGAGAGAATATGTCCTTCCAATGGGGGTGGAAGTGGAAAAGAAGCATCTAGGAAATCATAAAAAAGGGAGAAAAGAGGAGTGGCAGGACCTGTCCGAGAATTATCTGATAGGGAATCTTCATTGTCAGGCTTCAAAATCTTTTGAATCACACTGGGAAAGCGTTCTCATGAGATGGATGCTTCCGAGTCTCTTAGCTCTTTGCCATTAAACCCTGGTTTCATCTAAGTGCACTTGTTTGGCTTCCATGCTTACCAAGCAATGTCCTCATTCCTCCCTGGATCTTCATACAGACCAAGAGCATATACTGTATGAACTCCATGCGTTCCCGGTCCTCCAGCAGTGATCACTCCTGGCCAGATTAAAAACTTTGGATTATGTTTGGCTCCCAAGCAGTCTGACAGGGAGATGACAGGGAGAGAAAGCTTGGATGGTGCAAGCATGAGAATTCCTGGTCTGTTTGACAGATACACTTGTTAATTTGAATGAATAAATGGGCCTTCTCCTAACTACCCCAGCCTTTCATGGGTTTTGGTTAGTGTGAGCTAGGGAGTCGGATCCATCCTGGTTCGTATTTATTAGGTAAATAATAACACTAGCTGCTGAAAGAGAAACACTCTAAACATTAGTGGTTTAACAATAAAAGTGTATTTCTCACTCATGGCCTCACATCCACTGCAGTTGAGTGTGGGTGAGGACTCTGCCCCACACAGTAACTCAGTCCTAGCTTCTCGGTGTGTCTTTATTAAGCTGGCAGTTGTGGAAAGAAAGCAATTGTGTTTTTATGCAAAAGATAAAAGGGGGCCAGTGGACATATACACGGGTCTAGTCTGGGAGAGGCCACATTGCAAACACTCCAGTGCCACTGGCCAGAATTCGCTCATATATCCAATCTAGTATAAGGGAGACTGGGAAATGTGGTCCAGACAGATGCTTAAGAAGAGAAGAACTTGGCAACCGGCCAGCCCAAGTAGTCTCTGCCACATGGGGGAACAACGAAGTGAGATTCTAGGCTTTTCCTTGGGCAATACCATGACCACTTCCAGACTCACCACCCTTCCTTCCACTGGTTGCTACACCTGAACCAAGTAGGGATTGGTGCGTGTTTGTTGAATAAATGAATGAATGTAACCTCGGCCCTTTTCTCTCTCCAACTTTCCTGGAAATCCTGAGGCTTTAGTCATCACCTCTAGGTAGATGGGCTCCCAGTGTCTTCATCTTTCTCCTCTTGTCTGAGCTCCAGCCTTACATTTCCAGCTCGTTGTTGGACATGGTCACATAAGGTTCAAGCACCCCTTCAATTCAACACACCACACCTGAGCTCCGCCATCTCTTCAGTCCTGGACCGTCCTTTTCTTTGCTGAATACTATGACAAGACCCTTGTCTGACTCAACTTTCTAGCCCTCTGAGCATGCAGCACAACACCTTACAGGCTATTGGCTATCAAGACGCATCTTTATTTATTCATATGAATTTTTCTATTGTAGAGATGTGTATTTAAATCACACTGCACTAAGACGTGCAAAAATATAGTTTCTTTATTTTTCTATAGCTTATTTGATCTTCCTCATAAACATTTACCCCTCTGAAAAAACGATCTGGTTGTAAACTCAGTTACATAAAATAACTGGAAGTCTCTTTAGGTATCCGAGTCTAGCGTCTTTAGGGGGTTATTCTGTCTTCAGACATCCCTTTCCTCTGCTCCCTGCAGGAGGCATCTGTGTCAGCGCCTATGACCTGCTGAATCCTGGCTTGGGCAGCCTGACCGCCAGCCCTTGGCTTATAAGGTGTGTTTATTCTCATCACAGCAGCATCTGGAGTGAACTCACCCCCCAGTGCTGTCAGCTGACTCCTGCACGTGCCTCCACAGGGTCTCGGAACTTCAGGGCACCCAAGGGGAGCAGACAGAGAGCTAGGTGCAGGCCTCCCTCGCCTCATCGTGCCCCAGCTGCCAAGTCTTCTCTGAGGGGTCCATCAGTGCTGGTGAGTGGGGAGGAGGGACATCTGGGAGGCTGCTTCCTCCCATAGCCCTAGCTGGAAATGCCGAAGATTCCACTCTGCTTAGCCTTTCAGCTGTCACTCTGAGCCCCCTTTCAGAAACTTGCTACTGGGGCAGCTGTAATACGTGACTCTGGGCCTGCTTTCCCTGTTCCTGCTGTGGTCCACTGGGGCCGGCTGCTTCTCTCCGGGGGGCTAACGGTTCCCTGCACCGATTCTGCTGCTTCCCCAGGGGCACTGGCTTGCCAGTGTTCCCGGTGTATACAGTGGAATGACTTCTGAATATCATGATGTGCAAGAGAGCAAATGAGAAACACATTTAAAAATACTTTTATATGTAATAAATACTTATTAAGTATCAGGCACTATTCTGAGAGCTTTCCAAATATGAACTCATGTCATCCTATGACAACCTGAGTACCCTGAGTGGGTACTATTATCCTTCCCATTTTACTGACAAGGAAGCAGAGGCACAGAGCAGGTAAATAACTTGGCCCACGGGCACAGAGCTTAGGTTCAAACTCGGAGAGGATGGCTCTATAATCCATATTCCTAATCACTATGCCAAGGTGCCTATCACATTCATTTTATATTTTTCAAAATATTACTCCTAGTCGACCTTAAAACTTAAAGGATATTTAATTGCTTGTCACATTTCCCCAGATGCAGTAAATCTAAGTAAGATGCGAAGCAAAGACTTCTCTATAGCATAGGGCAAAAGTTCACAAGGCCAAATCCTGGTGTCCATGACCTATGATAATTTGATAACCAAAATCCCATAAGGTGTGATATAGAAGCTTCAAAAGAATGGTAGTCTCTGGGATTCTCACTAGTTTTAAAGATTTTAGAGGAGTCAGGTTTAGTTCCCCTTCTCTGGATTCTCCTCCCAGCCCTCCAATCCAGCACTTTTGTACATGTGTGTGAACCTGAGCATTTTCTTGTGCACATCCGTGCACACACACACACTCACAAACTCATTGACAGCAAAAACCCACGGGAATCCTGCAAATCCATTCCAGGATCCTTTGGGCCATGAATTATCACTAACAGGGCCATTTTGAAATCTGATGCGCAATTTAAGGTTGTCATTCAAACAGTAAAGTATAACCTTTTTGTTTTTTGTTTTTGCGGTACGTGGGCCTCTCACTGTTGTGGCCTCTCCCGTTGCGGAGCACAGGCTCCGGACGTGCAGTCTCAGAGGCCATGGCTCACGGGCCCAGCCGCTCCGTGGCACGTGGGATCTTCCCGGAGCGGGGCACGAACCCACGTCCGCTGCTTCGGCAGGCAGACTCTCAACCACTGCGCCACCAGAGAAGCCCAAGTATAACCTTTTTGAATCACCATTTCGCATTTTAGAGGTGATCAGATGATCGTGAGTTGCATCCCTATAATAGTGTCACTCTTGTACACTTGCATTCCCTCTCTTAAATAGGAGAGAGGGGAGAATTCCAACCAGAGAGGTGGGACCTGCACAAATCCTGCACCCTATCTCTGAGACTGAGCAAACTTTACTGCTATACTATTCGTAACAGTCCCAAGGCTGAGATTATTTCTCTGCCAAAACATTGTCAGGCTTAACCTCCTCACCAAAAGTGTGACTCTGGTCAGATTGCCAGGCTCTTGGACATGTCCTAAAAACTTTTAGTTTTTGCTACTTATGTGCTCCTTAGACATAAAAGCTGATGATTAACTGATTCTTTTAGGCTTTTCAAAAAAATCAATGTTTCATGGAACTATTTAGGCCCAGAACAAAGGTTTCTGGGATGAAATAAATTCAGAAAACTCTCTATATCTTCTTTTCCCCTTGAAGTTTCACAGTATGCATTGTCCTATTAAAGGCTTCCGAACCCCTACAGAAAAAGAAACCTCGTTAACTGTATATAAACTGCTGTTCTCCAAACTAAGATTTGATCAAGAAACCCTTAAGTTTTTCATGATGCATATTATCAGAGTTTCTGACAGAGACTCTCTTTTATCTTGAGAATTTCTCCACAGCCCTTAAAAAGAAGTCACCTTCTTGTTGTATAGACCTGGACACTTTTTTTTTTTTTTGAATTTTATTTCATTTTTTATACAGCAGGTTCTTATTAGTCATCAATTTTATATACATCAGTGTATACATGTCAATCCCAATCGCCCAATTCATCACACCACCACCACCACCACCCCACCACTTTCCGCCCCTGGTGTCCATACGTTTGTTCTATACATCTGTGTCTCTATTTCTGCCCTGCAAACTGGTTCATCTGTACCATTTTTCTAGGTTCCACATATATGCGTTAATACATGATATTTTTCTTTCTGACTTACTTCACTCTGTATGACAGTCTCTAGGTCCATCCACGTCTCAACAAATGACCCAATTTCGTTCCATTTTATGGCTGAGTAATATTCCATTGTATATATGTACCACATCGTCTTTATCCACTCGTCTGTCGATGGGCATTTAGGTTGCTTCCATGTCCTGGCTATTGTAAATAGTGCTGCAGTGAACATTGTGGTACATGTCTCTTTCTGATTTATGGTTTTCTCTGGGTATATGCCCAGTAGTGGGATTGCTGGGTCGTATGGTAGTTCTATTTTTAGTTTTTTGAGGAACCTCCATACTGTTCTCCATAGAAGCTGTACCAATTTACATTCCCACCAACAGTGCAAGAGGGTTCCCTTTTCTCCAAACCCTCTCCAGCATTTGTGGTTTGTAGATTTTCTGATGATGCCCATTCTGACTGGTGTGAGGTGATACCTCATTGTAGTTTTGATTTGCATTTCTCTAATAATTAGTGATGTTGAGCAGCTTTTCATGTGCTTCTTGCCCATCTGTATGTCTTCTTTGGAGAAATGTCTATTTAGGTCTTCTGCCCATTTTTGGATTGGGTTGTTTGTTTTTTTAATATTGAGCTGCATGAACTGTTTATATATTTTGGAGATTAATCCTTTGTCCATTCATTTGCGAATATTTTCTCCCATTCTGAGGGTTGTCTTTTCGTCGTGCTTATGTATTCCTTTGCTGTGCAAAAGCTTTTAAATTTCATTAGGTCCCATTTGTTTATTGTTGTTTTTATTTCCATTATTCTAGGAGGTGGATCAAAAAAAATCTTGCTGTGATTTATGTCAAAGAGTGTTCTTCCTATGTTTTCCACTGAGAGTTTTATAGTGTCTGGTCTTACATTTAGGTCTCTAATCCATTTTGAGTTTATTTTTGTGTATGGTGTTAGGGAGCATTCTAATTTCATTCTTTTACATGTAGCTGTCCAGTTTTCCCAGCACCACTTATTGAAGAGACTGTCTTTTCTCCATCGTATATCCTTGCCTCCTTTGTCATAGATTAGTTGACCATAGGTGCGTGGGTTTATCTCTGGGCTTTCTATCCTGTTCCATTGATCCATATTTCTGTTTTTGTGCCAGTACCATAACAGACATTACCATACAGTAATTGTCTTGATTACCGTAACTTTGAAATATAGTCTGAAGTCTGGGAGTCTGATTCCTCCAGCTCCGTTTTTTCCCCTCAAGACTGCTTTGGCTATTCGGGGTCTTTTGTGTCTCCATACAAATTTTAAGATTTTTTTGTTCTAGTTCTGTAAAAAATGTCACTGGTAATTTGGTAGGGATTGCATTGAATCTGTAGATTGCTTTGGGTAGTATAGTCACTTCCACAATATTGATTCTTACAATCCAGGGACGTGGTATATCTCTCCATCTGTTTGTGTCATCTTTGATTTCTTTCATCAGTGTGGAGACACAATTTGTACTTGCTTTTGGGGTTGTTAGGTGGGTAATGACCCAACCCATAGAAGAGGATGAGGAAACTGTGCATGAATATGAGGATGTCTTACGTGACCAAAAGGCAGAGAAGAAATTGAAGCTTCTCCCTACCTTTTCAGCATTCAAAACTCCTACTGCTCAAGAATTCAAGTCTAATTGGAGGAAATAATAGAGGATATCCACATAGAGACCCTATCTTATAATGTTTACCATTTATTCTGTACCCCTTTTCTCCAAGGTAATTCATTACTGCTGTTACTAATGAAGACATTACATAGGATAAAAGGGGTTGGCTGTCACTTCTCAGCATGGAGTTGGGTAGCATCAAATGAAATGAAATGCTTCAGAAACTGACAGCTGGAGAAAACCTGTCACCACAGTCACAGTGTCAAGTGTAGGATGACACCTCTGTGTGTGTTTCCTTTGCATCTAAGAACTCCTTTGCCAACATGGACCGAAACAATGAAAGAAAACTGGCTTTTGCTGGTACAGAGGATTAGCTATACTGTTGAGAAAACCATAGGGATAATTGGAATGGACTTGGGATTTAAGATTTTTTTCCCCTGAGGATTCTGCACAAAGTGTTCTTCTATGAAGGATTTAAACAGAGTTGCTTTTCCTTACATTGGTCATGGAAGAGAATTGAGACATTAACTGTTGATCCAATTTACACTGCCATTTGATCCCATAAGTGCTGGATGGGACTCGGTTACTCATGGAAAAGAGCTCCTGCCAGATCAAACACTCTCAAGGCCAAAGTCACAGGATTCTGACTCTACAGACTGTTCTGCCTCCATTCATTTTGCCTCTTAGATTGTCATGATCTCCCTGAGCAAGGAGGCTGTCCACCATGCAGCCTCATCTCTTGCTATGAGATTAGTCATGCCATTTATAATATGTTCCTGCAAGGATTTTCCTCATGAAGATCTTCCCAAGTAATGCAAGGTAGTACCTTGTAGCCTTTTCCATCCTTGTCCTATTCATTCACACCTTGCAACAAAACTGAAAGCTTAACTCCGATTGGAGGAATACTGATACTAAATGGTATTTGGTGTATCTGCAACTTTTTGTTCTAGTTTGTGGAAGAGGGTGCGTATTCATGTGCACATGTTTACTGAGTCTTTGTATCCGACAAACATCCTACATCCTTCTTTGTGAAATGCTTTGCAGACTATTTATATGGGATGTTATCTCAGATTAAAATTTTCAATAGGGCTGGAGAGGTGCCTTTAAATCTAATAGGCATTGGATCATGTTTCCTGAACTGCATTCCCTAGAATATTAGTAGCCATGAATACTAGAGGCTTTATGATGAAAGGGCCCATTTTCAAAGTTTGAAGATCACTTTATTTTCAGCCCTCTCTTGTAAGAGGCATAAAATTCTATAATGCTGAAAACACCTGTCATACCTATCATAAAGAATCGTGTTTAACTGAAACTTAGTGTGCCTCTAATTTATTTGACTTTGAAGTTCAAGATTCTTGTAAAAATCCATAGGCCAGGCAAGACTTAACAACATCCAAAATCTCTGCAAAAGAAACACATGGCTGGGTAGCTAGGTGGTCTCCCTCCTTCTAAGTTCCCTGCCTCTATTCTCTCCTCTCTGCCATCACCAGGAAGATCTTTCTAATGTATCATTCGGATCTTCTCACTCTTCCACTAATTAGGATATAGGTGTGTTGCTGCAACATAGATACCAAATAGCAGTGTCTCAAAAAAACCCAGAAATTTATTTTTCTCTCACATAACAGTCTGTGTGTTAGCAGTCCAAGATTTGAATGGTTTTGCCAAAAAGACAGAGACCCAGGCTCTATCTTATTCCTCTGCTGTATGTAGGGTGTCTTCCCACCCACATGGTCCAAGATGTCTCACCTCTATGTCTATATTCCAGGCAACTGGAAAGAGGGAAGGAGTAGGGGGAGGAATTTTCCTTCCTTTCAGAAGCAACATCTGAAAGTTGCATTTATAGCTTCTGCTCACATCCCACTGTGAACTTCATTGCTTGATCACACCTACCTGTGAAGAAGACTGGAAGATGTATTTTTTCTTAGTCTGGTGGCCATTGGTACACTACAGTGTTTCTATGCTGTAAGAGAAAGAAAGAATGGATACCGGGGAACAGCTAATGGCCTCTGCCACTCATGTGACATCCCATTTGATCCTTACCTTACCACGAGTTTTTGAGGTGAAGATTTTTATCCCAAGTTTCCAAATGAGAAAATTAAGGCTCAAAAAGCATAGTGTTGTATGAAACAAGAGACAGTTAGAAAGCATTCATAATTTGCATATTGCCACCATGTCAAGAACTGTTCATTTTACTTATTTCCAAGCTAACAAGGCAGCCTGCACAGTTGCATGGATTCTTGCAGAAGAGATGAGATTCCTGAGTCAGAGACAAAGAACTTTGTTACTCATGGCACAGCAGGAAGCACAAGCTTCATGTTCCCTTGGCTCTTCTTGCCCTCTGAATTCCATGGGGCATTAGGGAGTGATGCAGGGAGATAGTGCCATATAGTGGCTTTGCATCACAATTGAGGAAACTCCAATATTTTAAAGAGACTGCAAGAAACCTGCCGAACCTTTGCTTTGGAGGGAAGCATTTTCTTTAGTATCCTACTAAAGAATCAAATCTCTCTACCATGGAGGAAGAAACTATAACCTCCAACATGTTTGCTAGCAATATAAACACCCTTGAAAGATAGTTCAAGACAAGTCAAAAAAGGTGATCAGTCTCTGTTGACAAGGCATGCAGAAACCTGAGAGACCCTGAGAATTTTCTACCGACGTATTGCTAGTTCAATGACAATAAAGGCACCTCTTCAACAAGTCTCCCGTAGAATGTCACCATGCCTCCATCATGGCAATTCTCTTTTTATTGTAATTGTTTCTACCTCTGGCTCTCCACACTAGAATGTCAATTCCTTGAAGGCAGAGCCCATGGCTTTTACTTTTATATCCCTAGCACCTGACATATTTCTTGAAATATAGAGCATGTCCAATAACTATTTTGAATAAAGCTTTTTTTTACAGTATATTTTGTTGGGGCAATGAGCCTCCAGTCCTCACTACAGGAATTCCACTGCCATCTTGGGTTGAGCCACACACCACTGCCCTCCCCTGGTCTTGCTGGCTAAGGTGCCCTGTGCCAGCAGGCAGCTTCAGCGCCTTCTCCTCCCAAGTCCTCTCCTGGCTCCTAGGGTGGCCATCCTTCTTAATGGGCACTCTCAGCTCTAGTCAAGTAGGCTCAGAGACCTTCCCGATCACTTCTGTGGATCCCACAGATTCAAGGACACTGTGCTCTTCCCATGAAAATTAGCCCCTCGTTTATGGCTCATTTTCACTGAACTCTCTCATACGGTTCCTTGAGTCTTTCCTAGGGATCCTTTGAGAAACTCCATGGAGTGTCAGCTCTGCTTTCTGAAACAAAGTGGTCAATTTGTTTGGTAAGGATGTATCGATACTCATTTCCTTCATTACTCACCCACTTCCAAAAATAATACAAAGCAGAAAAATGTCAATATTGAACAATAAAAATAGGGAAAATCTCTTGGGAGGGATCATGATTATAATTTGTTCAAACACTGACAAATATTGATACCAATGGTGAATGTGGAAATGGGGCATGAGGAAAATGACCAGAGGGAAATTACTGGTATATCTAATTTTTCAAACCACCATTGATTCTAAATGAATTATGATAGGAGAGATTTACTTAGAATGTTAGGTTAAAGGTCTAATAGGAATAATATATATCAAGCATTTCCCCTATTTTATAGATGAAGAAATTACCTCAAAGAAGGCAAATAATTTGCCCAGAGTCACAAAGTGAACAAATGATAGAGCTCAGCGTCAATTCAGGTTTTACAACTTTATTTCCATTGAATTTATCTCCCTCAGAGATTACTGTAGAATTGAGAAGATGGAAACTAGAAGAGCTGGAAACAGAGAGTTCAAGTGTGAACTAAAGGTTCAAGTGAAGAGGCATGAAGAAAAATGTGGGCCACGGCTGGTTTCTGTGTATTTTCATAACAAATAAACAAGGTTGTATTCAAGGTTGAATATCTTCCCAAAAGTCTCAATCATTGATATGTATGCTAATTTAAGAGTTTTTAAATGGAGAACAATTTATGTCCACTTCAATTAAAAACTGTGCCAGTTATAAAAATCATTCAAGTATCAGTCACATACAATTCATGTCAGAGAATGAGCATTAGAAAAAAAAATCTCCAGTAAGAGGTCCTTAAAACTCAGAAACACATTTCCCCCCCGAATGTTACTATGAACTAGAGTTAAAAGGGAGCATTTTCAAAAAGAAATAGAATAAACCTGAGTAAAACCCTGAGTTATATGACTTTTTAAAAAATTTCAGTGGATTCACTTTTTTTTTTTTTTTTTTTTTTGCGGTTACGCGGGCCTCTCACTGTTGTGGCCTCTCCCATTGCGGAGCACAGGCTCTGGACGCGCAGGCGCAGCGGCCATGGCTGACAGGCCCAGCCGCTCTGCAGCACGTGGGATCTTCCCGGACCGGGGCACGAACCCGTGTCCCCTGCATCAGCCGGCGGACTCTCAACCACTGAGCCACCAGGGAAGCCCGGATTCACTTATTTTGAGCTCATGTTTGCCTATGTAATGAAGAGAGGGCTGTTTATGACAATATCCAGAAGAACAGTTCTCAGGGGTTGGCTTTATTACAGTACGTTAATTAAAACTAATTTGCCATTATTCTCTATAGTTATTCTTTAGTCTTTCCCTAAAGATTTTCAAACAGACACGCATACATGTGTGCGTGCGCGCGCGCACACAAACACACACACACACTCCCCTTCTAGGGAAGAAATGTAAAAAATATTTCACCTTCATCATATCCTATCACTGAGAAGAGGCCTGACTTCTAGTTTCCAGATAGGAAGGATCAAAAGATGAGAAGGAAAAGCAGGCCTTACTTGTCCTGCACTGTAAAGCATATGGTCAAGGCCAATGCAAAAAGATAATGCCTACTTTTTCCAGGTATTCAATCCCTCTTTTCTGCTCTTAAGAGGGTTGGGGAGGACTTCCCTGGTGGCGCAGTGGTTACGACTCCATGCTCCCACTGCAGAGGGCCCGGGTTCGATCCCTGGTCCAGGAACTAGATCCCACATGCATGCCACAACTAAGAGTTCACATGCCACAACTAAGGAGATGGCGAGCCGCAGCTAAGAAGCCTGCAAGCCACAACTAAGGAGCCCACGAGCTGCAACTAAGGAGCCCACCTGCTGCAACTAAGACCCGATGCAACCAAATAAATTAAAAAAAAAAAGAAAGCTCATAGTTCTAAAAAAAAAAGAGGGTTGGGGGATTGAAATAGTTTTTAAAAAAGTATTAGGGGCCCTGAGTTATTCATTCTGGTGTTTTAAGCTATAAGAAAATACATGACTCAAAGTTCAATATCAAGAGAAAGATATTATTTCAACTTAAATAGGGCCCCTTTATTTCCATTCCTCATGGAATGTTGAGATTTGCATTCTCCTTTCCCACTTAATTGCTGCCTGGCATTAAAAATGTAGAGTATGCTCTAGCATTGTTGCCATCTAATCTAATAATGTGTTTTAGAAACCAGCAAAAGTATAGAATGTGTGGTGGGAGAATATTTTGTTTCAGTGAGAGCCATCCTTCACCTGCTATGAAGTGACAATGCTGGATTCTGTTTCATTGGCAAGAAAAATTATGATTGTCAGGCTGTGTGTCTGGAGTTAGCTTTGATTATTCCTATCTGCCTAGCCAAGAAATTACCCTAAACTTAAACTGACCCAGTTGATAGGACCCTACTTGAAATCATGAGGAAAATAGATATAAATTTATTTTCTAATTATGAGAAAATACCTGAGAAGGAGAATTGACTCTAGAGACATAAGTGACCTAATGGAATAATTAAAATCATAATTAAATAAAACTAAGTCATTCCGAGCCTATTTAGCTCTATAATTCCCCCTAGGATTATTGTGGCATTTGAGAGAGGGAGGGTGAAGAAATCACTTTTCAGGATTTTCCACTGTGAGGGAGTCCTCCAGACTTTCGGAGCTGGGAAAAGGCCAGGAAGAAATAAATACCAGGGCAAACAAAGCGGATATTACATCCCTCCCTAGTCAGTCCTACTTTACCATCAATGGCTGTGTGGCCAAGGAAATTGACCTTAAACTCTTCATCTTCAATTTCCTCATCTCCAAAATTTCTGGGCCAATAACAACATGCATAACAGAGTTGTTATAAGGGTCAAATGATACCATATATAGTAAGTGTTTACTTACTATATTTAGTATTATATTTAGTATTATATTATTTAGTATCATCATTTAAAATTTTTTTTTACTTTTTCAATTTTTTATTGAAGTATAGTTGAATTACAATGTTGTGTTAATTACTGCTGTATAGCAAAGTGACTCAGTTATACATATTTATATATATACATTCATTTTCATATTCTTTTCCATTATGGTTTATTACAGGATATTGAATATAGTTCCCTGTGCTATACAGTAGGACCTTGCTGTTTATCCAGTATAATCACTAATATGAGTAATGCATCAAATGGGGAAGTAAAGAGTATTCCAGAAAAGCTAAAGATGATGATACTAAATTCATTGAGCTGGGTGTTAAAAATAGAAGAGTTTCTACATAGAGTCGTAAGTTAAAATTGGAAAAGCCTACATGTACACTGAGAATGGACTCTGGCAATGGAGAGAAGGGGTGATGCCTCAAGCAACTCTTTCTCTCCTATTAAGTGCAGACTCCAGAAAGCCTGTCACAGGTAAGGAATAGGGTAATTAAAATGAGGGAAGTCTGTGAGGAAAAGGGTTTCCGGGTCATGGGCCATATAAGCCACACTCCCAGCTTAGAAAGTGACCCAAGGTCTCTAGCTTCATCTTTTTGTTATTGTTTAAAAATCAATAGCTTCCACACTAACTAGGATGGTTGAAATCACAATGACAGACAATAACAAATGTTGACAAGGATGTGGAGAAACTGGAACCCCATACACTGCTATGCAGATGTAAAACAGTGCAACCGCTTTGTGAAACAGTTTGGGAATCCCTCAGAAAGTTAAACACGGGGTGACCATTATACTTAACAATTCCACTCCTAGGTATATACACAAGGTAATTGAAAAGTATGTACACAAAAAACTTCTATGAGGGCGCAGAGAAGCAGTATTCATAACAGCCAAAAAGTGGAAGCAACCCAAATGCCCGTCAACTAGTGACTGGATAAACAGAATATGGTAAATCCATTGAATGGAATATTATTCAGCCATAAAAAGAAATGAAGTATTCATTTTGGAAACATTATGCTGAGTGAAAGAAACCAGACACAGAAGGCCACATATTGTATGACTCAATTTATATTAAGTGTCCAGAATCGGCAGATCCATAGAGGCATAATGTAAATTAGTGTTGCCAGGGGACCGGGGGATGAGGGGGATGGGGATGGCTGCTAGTGTGTACAGAGTTTCTTCTCCTGAGGTGATAAAAAATGTCCTGGAATTAGATGGCGGTTGTGATTGTACAACTTTATGAATGTATTAAAAACCACTAAATTTTATAATTTAAGAGGGTGAATTTATGGTAGATGAATTAGATCTCAATTAAAAAATTGTATGAGAGAAAAATCAGTTGCTGATGTAACACATTATACTAAGCTAAACTGAAGGCAAATGGAGTCTTAAGTTTTACAAAGGCTTTAGTGAGTCTACATGAGTCACGTAATTCCTTTCTGCTCCTTCATGTTCCTCATCTGGAGGAAGAAAGAAACAACACCTGCCACCTACATTTGTGATAAGACCTGAGTATTTTTTTTGAAAAGCCTGTGTTTTCCAGTAAAAGGTGACATACAAATGTAAGGCAACAAATACAGGAAACACTGAACACTAGGTAACTTTAAACAGAGTCCCACTGTGGCAGCTGAATCTTAAACATATGGGCAGGTATTCATTTCCCACAGCTAGGGAGTGGCCCATGTGATGCCCTGGGGCTCCAAGTGGATCAGCCACAGGGGCAAAGCCTGTGACACACACACACACACACACACACACAGCTTTGAGATTCAAGCTCTAGGTTATCACTCCAATCATCATGGTGTCCTAAATATTAAATTCTGTTTTCAAAATAGATAATCTTGACAGAATCGTCAACCCTGATGACTCTTTTAGAAAATAATGCAGAACATTCTTCATCTGGCTAGGAAGAAAAATGGTGCTCATGAGGTGCCGTTCAAATCCCTTTTGGTGCGATCAAAAGGATCTCCATCCACTTCCTTCACATTCCTTTCAAGACAGTGGACAGGAAGAATAAGATACTGAAATGAGGAAAGGGTACCTTACCCCATTTTCTAGGTAGTAAACGCTGTTAGTTTAACCATCTACAGAAGGGAGAAGCAGTCTAGGAAGGGCTGTGCCTTGAATCCTGAGTTCCAAACAGGCATTGCAAATCCTGGCTGCCTATCCTAAATTCACTGTAAAATTACTGTAATTACTTAATTCACTGTAAAATCACATTCTAAAAAAAGAATCTTCCTGCTCCTTATTCATGATTTACACAAATGGCTCTAGAATTCCTACTGTGTAAAACCCAAAGCAGGGAGACAGAACCACAGTTCACTCTCCCCACATGGCTTCTTTGGGCCACCACCGCCCCTCACTGCTATGCAGATGCACATGGGAGAGAGCATGTGTACCATGTGCCTTCATCAGGTAAACACATGCCTGTTTCCTGCATCCCCTAATTTACCCTCAGGCCACCAGCTAAAGGAGAGAGAACGCTGAATTACATGTTGGGCAGAAAGGCCATGGATCTTGCAGCCCATCTCTTCACTCCAGTCTTTCCCTCCCTTTAAAACAGCAAGAAAAGTGGAAATGACAGACAAGCTAAGACTGATCTGGAAATCTAAACATACACAATGAAACTGGATATTTGTGGCTTTAGGGAAAATTTCTCTTCTACTTCCCACATTCCCCTCTCATCCCACAGAAGAAGGAATTTCTACCAACTCTACTGTCTCAGAAATGCCATAAAGGAAACATCTATTCTTCTCAATCGCTCTTTCCTTACTCTTCCTTATGGAAACGGAAGTGATTAATAATATGATTGGTTTATTTGCCTCAAGTCAAGGGACAGGATCCTGCTGTCATCTCGGATACTGAAAGTAGATGGGGGCTCAGGTTTTACAAACGCTGGATACCTGTGTTCAATGGTGGCAAACATCCTCTGTGCTTCTATTCTCATGTGATAAGTAGATCAAGCACTGGGTTTACCAGTTGGAGATAAGAAGCTAAAAAAAGGGCAAAATTCAAAGGCTAGGGGCTGTGAGGTGTGGGAGGGAGAAGGGGGAGAGAAGAGGCAGGGTAGAGCTATTCTTGATTATGTGACTCCCATATCTTTTTTTTTTAATTGCAGTATAGTTGATTTACAATGTTGTGCTAGTTTCTGTTGTACAGGAAAGTGACTCAGTGATACACATATATACATTCTTTTTTTTTTTTTTGTGGTACACGGGCCTCTCCTGTTGTGGCCTCTCCCATTGCGGAGCACAGGCTCCGGATGCGCAGGCTCAGCGGCCATGGCTCACGGGCCTAGCTGCTCCGCGGCATGTGGGATCTTCCCGGACCGGGGCACGAACCCATGTCCCCTGAATCGGCAGGCGGACTCTCAACCACTGCATCACCAGGGAAGCCCTATACATTCTTTTTAAATATTCTTTTCCATTATGGTTTATCCCAGGAGATTGGATTATAGTTCCCTGTGCTATACAGTAGGACCTTGTTATTTATCCATTCTAAATATAATACTTTGCATCTACTAACCCCAAATTCCCAGTCCATCCCTCTCCCTCCCTTCTCCCCCTTGGCAACCAGAAGTCTGTTCTCGATGTCTGTGAGTCTGTTTCTGTTTTGTAGACAGATTCATTTGTGCCATATTTTAGATTCCATATGACCCAGCAATCCCACCACTGGGCATATACCCTGAGCAAACCATAACTCAAAAGGACACATGTACCCCAATGTTCACTGCAGCACTATTTACAATAGCCAGGCCATGAAAACAACCTAAATCCAACAACAGGTGAATGGATAAAGAAGATGTGGTACATATATACAATGGAATATGACTCCCATATCTTTTGCAACAGATTAGGTTCAGATGCATTGAACAAGAATTCCAATAACAGTGGATTAAAAAGACACATGTTTACTCTTCTTCCCTCCAAATACTGTTTGAAGATAGGTAAGCCAGGACTGGTAATGTGCCCCACGGTTATCAGGGACTAAGGATGTATTTTCAAGTCTACACCCTTAGCCTATAGCTTCTATCTTCAAGGTCACCATGAGGTTGCAAGATAGCTACTGCAGCTCTAGACATTTCCTCCATGTTCCAGACAACAGGAAAGAAGAAGGGGCCACAGCAAAGCACATGCCTCCCAGCTGTATCAGAGGTTCCCTGGGAACCCCACAAACGATGTCTGCTTCCATCTCATTGGCTACCTCTAGCCACAAGGGAAGTTGAGATGTGTAGTCTATCATCTCAACATAGTGCTGACAGAATAAAATCATACTGACCACGGTGTGTTAGGAAGGAACAAGCGGGGAATGACTGATTAGTCCCAGGAATGAAGCAGACTAGCTACATCTTATCCTATGAGGAGGACAGAGTAGAAGATGGAATGGGAAATTAAGACTCACTGCCCCGTGTATTGATCAGAAAGCAAAAGAATTGGCAAATTTTCTTCCCCCAGGATCTAAAGGTAAGTAGAAATTTGAGGGATTTCTCTGAATAAAATAGGACCATCACCCTATTACACACACATACACACACACATGCAAAAATGGATCCATTTTTCATGGGCAAATGCAAAAAAGGAACATGGTTACGGGGGAAAATGCTCCCCTTTGCAGCTGTATCTTCTAGTCAAATATTGTTGTGTGTGTGTGTGAGTGTCAATGCAGTCCAACCCTACTAAGTCCCATTATAAAAGTTAATAACCCAAGTTTATTCCTGAACAAGCATATGCCTAAAGAACAGATGGGGATCCGCACTTCCTCTGGGTCCTATCACTAAGCTAATTCTCAAAATTAGTACATGCTGGGGGAAGTAGCCCATCCCGGAAAGAGGCATGAGCATGGAGACCAAGCTTTAGGGAACAGTGGGATAGAGGCAGACCAGACAGGACAGGCCATCGAGAACACTGCCCAGAAAAATTCCCGCCACCTCTGTCAGCTCCTTAACTGCCCGTGTAGGGGGATTTCTGCCGTTACTCAATCAGCTGGTTTTTCTTGCCCGAATGGCATGCTGAGAGGAGGCTGTTTAGTTGCCAGCTCAATCAGCCTCTCTGGCTACTGATACAGTACCTTTCACAAACATAAAGCTGAAAAACAAACGTTAAAGCTTCGGCTATTGGTTTTCCTTTTCAGGAAAATGATCGATCTACTATAGACAGGAATAACAAAAATTTCTGGGAAGAAATATAGCAGAAAAGCTGTCATGGTACCCTTTGGAGGAGGCAATGGGACCCCCCTCATGATCTTTGTCCCAGAATTGACGGAACGTTGCTTTGTAACTCTATTAATATAGACACATTAAAATTGTTGTTACTGGGAGTGAGGTGTACAAACACACTTATGCTGTGTAAAAACGGACCCATTTTCAAATGGGCAAGTGCAAGGGCAAAAAAAGTTTGACTATAGTTCCACAATGAATGACGTTTATCTATTTTTTTCAAAAAGACACAAACACTTATATCTGCCTAACAATGATTTCATCTTCAGAAAACTCAGTTGCTAAGTTTTAGAATTGTATGTATTACTCCTGTTGGTTTTTGATAATTGTTAACGTGGGTGTTTTTAAGAGAAGCAGCTTTTCAACTCAGGGTTCTCATTATTCAAGGAATAACAGTGGAAAACCCTGCTTTCATGTACTTCAGGGTCCTCGGAGACTACAATGGCCAATATATATAAAAATAAACAAAATAAAACAAAACTTAAAGTGCCACCCATCTCTGATACACCTTCAGTGTCCCTGTCACTTAAGGATCAGAAATTCTGTGACTTTAGTTCCTGGGGTCATCTCAGGGTTCAACTAGGCTGACCCATCTCAGGGCCTGGTGTTCTCCTAACTCCCTAGAGGAGAGCAAGAATTAGTGCTCCCAAGCTTCATCTTGGTCTCACCCAAGATAGTCTCAGGCATAAGTTAACTAGCTAAAGTAAAGGATCACGTGTAACAGAAGAATTCCTCTTTGCATTTGGCTAAATCCCAATTGTCCATCTGCAAAAGGAGTGGTCTGTGCAAATGTAACTGATGCATTATATCAGCAAATTACTGATTACTTGCAAGGATGGTTACTTGCAAGAATGTCCATCGCTAAAATGCTTGCTCAAGGGAATTCAGTAACACCGACTACAAGGCATGCTGAGTGCTAAGGTTTAGATCTGTCGAAAATTGATTTAGATTCATCCACATTTTCTCTCTGATTCAGGAATGCCAAGGAAAAAAAAAGCCCTGCTGGCTGGATGGAGGTGAAAGAGATCATCAGTTACAGAAGTCAGCCCTCTTCTCTGGAAACTGAGTTGTCAGCAGCCAGGTTAGAACACATGGGCGAGAAAATCACCCTATTCTTTTCTTGTTAATGGAAAGGACTTAAATAGTTATCTTATAGAAAATGTGTTTTAAAAATTGATCTCTCTGAGGCTGAGATAAACTGGAGAGACCCAAGGTGGGTAAGAAGCAGGGTTCAGCAAGTTTATTACCCGTTTCACCACTTAGTAGATGTGTGACCCTGACCAGATTTCTTAACCTCTCTAAACCTTAAGTTTTCTCACCTGTAAAATGAGAATCTTGGTGGGATTGCAATTTTTGGAAAAAAAAAAAAAAAAAGTTCTATTTACAGCCCTAAAACAAAGAGCAGAGTGCCTCATAAATGTTAAGTTTCCTTATCTCCACCCTCACGAGGAACATTTGTTAACAGATCAGAAGATAACATTAGTAGGCATAGCACGCCCTGAAAGGCCAAGTTTTACCTCTGACTTATCAAACTGCTTATGTAATGATACTTAAACCAGAATTGCATGGAAGCCTTGTTAAAAGCTCACTGCCTCCCCATACCAGGAGGTTGGGATTCAGCAAGTTTGAGGAGGAATCTGTATTTTAACAACCATGCTGAAGATTTGGGAGTATGTCCAAGCTGGAAACCCAACACGTTAGGGCAACGTCAATATAATAACAGAAAATAGTCATTTTGATTTAGTTTAATAACTTTATCATTAAAGTAGATTAAAAGATACATCCAATCAGTTAATAAAATGACAAATCTAGGCTTTTTAAAACTCTATGTAATAAGTACTGCCTAAATCTCTTAGTGCTTCAATTGCTTCTCTTTAGCTAAGCCACAAAGTAGAAACTGTAAAGCTTCCTGATTTCACAGACAGTAAAATTCCAGTTCAAATGTCAGCCCTCTCGGTGAAATCTCCCTGACAATCTCATCCTCTCTTGTGGGATTAATCAAATCTCTTGGTTCCTGGCTTTTAGCAAATCGTAATTAGATTCACTGTCTACGTGGCCGCACCAACTACGAGCTTCTGGAGGGGGAAACACTAGCCATGCTATCTTCTCCCCCCTTCAACATAGTACCAGACACATAGGAAGCATTAAGTAAATGTGTGCTGAATTTCACCATAAATTTCTTAAACTAATTTACACTTATTTTATAAAATTAAGAATATGTAGAAAATTTAGACATAACTACTAGCAACATTTTGAAATATTTGTTTGAATTTGAGAGTCCATTAACCTCTTTAAGAAAAGATGTTTCCTAATCTCAAGTTATTTCTCCTAGGAAGGAAAAGTGAAGCAAATTGCTTACAAACTTCCCCTTAAATTTTTTTTTTTGGTACATGGGCCTCTCACGGTTGTGGCCTCTCCCGTTGCAGAGCACAGGCTCCAGACGCGCAGGCTCAGCGGCCATGGCTCACAGGCCCAGCCGCTCCACGGCACGTGGGATCTTCCCGGACCGGGGGATGAACCCGTGTCCCCTGCATCGGCAGGCGGACTCTCAACCACTGCGCTACCAGGGAAGCCCTCCCCTTAAATATTGATTTAACAACTCCCTTATTAATATAATCCCCTCTTCTCTGCTGTGTAACTGTTTTTAAATGGATTGGCAATGGATGAATAATAAGCAACTTCTTTTACAAATACTTAAAGACACCATTGAAACGAAACAAAACAAAAACCTCTTTACACATCAATTTAGTGAACCCTCAATTATTCTTCCTAAGCATACAGTATTATAAAACACAGAACACACACAATCAGTTTACCTCCTCCTGAAATGACATGAGAGAAGATTCTAGTGAAGTGCTGAGGGGAATCGGTAATTGCCCACTGACTTCCTATGCCCGTACATCAGTGGATGAGCCAGAAGCAGAGTGGCAGCAGTGGCAACAGTGTTAGAGTTTTGTGGAGAGGTGTCTTCCATCAACTGGTCCCTGTCCTCAGGGAGCTCATAGTCTATGAAGAAGACAGATACCTGAACAATTAATTACCAGATAAGGTGAAAAATGCCTTGTGGAAGATATAGAGCTGTACTATGGGAAAGAAGAAAAAGGAAGAGCTGCCTGGGGATGAGGTCTGACAGACTGGAAAACATCTGACCTGGGTCTTGAAGGATGAATAGGAGTTCACCCAGAGATATTCCTAAGGTCAGGTACTATGTTTACTGAGCTTGCTTTTTAGGTAGTTCAGGTCAGCACCATCAAAAGGAGTCTTTAAAAAAGTTTAACAATAAAATATTTGAGCCGATGAAGGATCAGGGGGAGTAGAGTCGCCTCAGCAGATGCTGACAGCCCAGCCAATACATTTAGAGCACATAAAATCCAGTTATGCTCATGAAAATGAAGGCAGCAGGATGACCAATTTAATAGGAGAGCAAAAAGACACATAAACTACAAAGGATTTATTCATTTTCCCCAATAACAACTAAGCCCCTTCACGTGCTTTTGTTAATTCATGACTTTTCCAATTCATAGTCCAGAGACACATTGTGCTGTTTTTAAACAGCTGTTATGAATAATCTATAGGATTTTATTTAGACCACATCACCTTAATTTTTATTTCTGCCTCATTCAGCTCAATGTCGTCTCATTTTTTGGAATCATAAATTGGGTATTTAATTAGATTACTTAGCGACACCTAGTGGCAGAGATTGGGACCAAAGGCTACTTTAACAGTGAAGTTTGTGCATCTTTATCTTCATGCTTTGGTCCACGAAAGCCCTCATATTCCAAGTTTTCTTTTCAACCCATTCTAATGATATGCGACGGTTAATTTTATGTGTCAACTTGACTGGGCCAATACGTGCCAAGGTTAAAAATTATTACTGGCTGTGTGTAAGGGTGTTTCTGATGAGATTAACATTTGAATTGGTGGACTCAGTAAAGTAGATTGCCCTCTCCAAAGTGAGTGAGCATCATTCCTTGAGGATGTGAATAGAAAAAAAGGCAGAGGAAGGAGGAAATCTCCCCTTTGCTTCCTGCCTGTCTGCTAGAGCTGGGACATTGATCTTCTCCTACCCTTGGACTGGGATTACACCATCGGCTCCTCTGGTTCTCAGTCATTCAGGCTCAGGCTGGAATTATTCCATTGGCCTTTCCGGGCCTCCAGCTTGCAGACAGAAGATTGTGGGACTTCTCAGCTTCCACAATTGCATGAGCCAATTCTCCAAAATAAATCTTTTCAGACCGACAGCTATATGCATATATCTTACTGGTTCTGTTTCTCCAGAGAACCCTAATACTAGATACTAAAGCAAATCCATGCAAGCAGTTTGACCTGAAATACAACGGATTAGATAGCGAGAGAAAGAGAAAGAGAAGGGCAAGAGGGAGAGAGAGGGGGAAGAGACCTCTGGTTGAAGCTGAAGGGCTGTGTTAGAGTTGCAGAGGAGCCAAGGTCAGTCGTGAGGGTATTTATTATTTGGCCACATTCACATTAAGAAATAGAAAGAAAGGTAAGTCCACCTGTTGATGCAGAAGATGTAATGAGAACCTGTGGTAGTCTGAAGGAGAAAGACTCAATATTTTGTTCCTGTCTTTTCCACTCAGATTTGAGAATATAGAATAAACATGTCTATGATGATTTTGAAGTCCAAGATACATCCAAATGTAGACTTTTTTTTAAACAAAAAGATACGGTCCTTATTTTCATAAATTATAAAATGCCTTTTCCACTTCTCAATCTCTGTTCCCTGTTCCTTCTTTTTTTTTTTTTTTTTTTTTTTTTTTTTTTTTTTTTTGCGGTACGCGGGCCTCTCACTGTTGTGGCCTCTCCCATTGTGGAGCAACAGGCTCCGGACGCGCAGGCTCAGCGGCCATGGCTCACGGGCACAGCCGCTGCGTGGCATGTGGGATCTTCCCAGACCGGGGCACGAACCCGTGTCCCCTGCATCAGCAGGCAGACTCTCAACCACTGCGCCACCAGGGAAGCCCTGTCCCTTCTTTATTTACCTTATCATGTCCACTTGTTTCTCCCACAAGTGGGAAATGGATGTCTTGAGATGTGAACATCAATCTCATTTACAGCAACATTCAGTGTTGCTCTAAAAATAAAGTGGTGATTTGCTATACTGGCATATCCTGTCAGAAACCAATCAACCGGAGATTAGGAACCAAGATGGCAGAGTAGAAGGACGTACTCTCATTCCCTCTTGCGAGAACACCAGAATCACAACTAGCTGCTGGACAATCATCGACAGGAAGACACTGGAACTCACCAAAACAGATACCCCACATCCAAAGACAAAGGAGAAGCCACAATGAGATGGTAGGAGGGGCGCAATCACAATAAAATCAAACCCCGTAACTGCTGGGTGGGTGACTCACAAACTGGAGAACACATACCACAGAGGTCCACCCACTGGAGTGAAGGTTCTAGCCCCACGTCAGGTTCCCAACCTGGGGGTCTGGCAATGGGAGGAGGAATTCCTAGAGAATCAGACTTTGAAGCCTAGCGGGATTTGATTGCAGGACTTCGACAGGACTGGGGGAAACAGAGACTCCACTCTTGGAGGGTACACACAAAGTAGTGTGTGCAACGGGACACAGGGGAAGGAGCAGTGACCCCTGGGAAGACTGAACCAGACCTACCTGCTAGTGTTGGAGGGTCTCCTGCAGAGGCGGGGGGTGGCTGTGTCTCACCGTGAGGACATGGACACTGGCAGCAGAAGTTCTGGGAAGTACTCCTTGGCGTGAGCCCTCCCAGAGTCCACCATTAGCCCCACAAAAGAGCCCAGGTAGGCTCCAGTGCTGGGTTGCCTCAGGCCAAACAACCAACAGGGAGGGAACCCAGCCCCACCCATCAGCAGAGAAGTGGATTAAAGTTTTACTGAGCTCTGCCCACCAGAGCAACAGTCAGCTCTACCCACCACCAGTCCCTCCCATCAGTAAACTTGCACAAGCCTCGTAGATAGCCTCATCCACCAGAGGGCAGACAGCAGAAGCAAGAAGAACTACAATCCTGCAGCCCGTGGAACAAAAACCACATTCACAGAAAGACAAGATGAAAAGGCAGAGGGCTATGGACCAGATGAAGGAACAAGATAAAACCCCAGAAAAACAACTAAATGAAGTGGAGATAGGCAACCTTCCAGAAAAAGCACTCAGAATAATGATAGTGAAGATGATCCAGGAACTCGGAAAAGGAATGGAGGCAAAGATCGAGAAGATGCAAGAAATGTTTAACAAAGACCTAGAAGAATTAAAGAACAAACAAACGGAGATGAACAATACAATAACTGAAATGAAAACTACACTAGAAGGAATCAATAGCAGAATAACTGAGGCAGAAGAACAGATAAGTGACCTGGAAGACAGAATGGTGGAATTCACTGCTGCCCAACAGAATAAAGAAAAAAGAATGAAAAGAAATGAAGACAGCCTAAGAGACCTCTGGGACAACATTAAATGCAACAATATTCACATTATAGGGGTCCCATTATAGAAAGGACTCGAGAAAATATTTGAAGAGATTATAGTCGAAAACTTCCCTAACATGGGAAAGGAAATAGCCACCCAAGTCAAGGAAGCGCAGTGAGTCCCATACAGGATAAACCCAAGGAGAAACACGCCGAGACACATAGCAATCAAATGGGCAAAAATTAAAGACAAAGAAACATTATTGAAAGCAGCAAGGGAAAAAGACAAATAACACACAAGGGAACTCGCATAAGGTTAACAGCTGATTTCTCAGCAGAAACTCTACAAGCCGGAAGCGAGTGGCATGATAGACTTAAAGTGATGAAAGGGAAGAACCTACAACCAAGATTACTCTACCCGGCAAGAATCTCATTCAGATTCAATGGAGAAATCAAAAGCTTTACAGACAAGCAAAAGCTAAGAGAATTCAGAACCACCAAACCAGCTGTACAACAAATGCTAAAGGAGCTTCCCTAAGTGGGAAACACAAGAGAAGAAAAGGACCTACAAAAACAAACCCAAACAATTCAGAAAATGGTCATAGGAAAATACATATGGGTAATTACCTTAAACGTGAATGGATTAAATGCTCCAACCAAAAGACACAGTCTTGGGCTTCCCTGGTGGTGCAGTAGTTCAGAGTCTGCCTGCTGATGCAGGGGACACGGGTTCGTGCCCTGGTCCTGGAAGATCCCACATGCCATGAAGCAGCTGGGCATGTGAGCCATGGCCACTGAGCCTGTGTGTCCGGAGCCTGTGCTCTGCAACGGGAGAGGCCACAACAGTGAGAGGCCCGCGTACCACGAAAAAAAAAAAAAGACACAGTCTTGCTGAATGGATAAAAAACAAGACCCATCTATATGCTGTCTACAAGAGACCCATTTCAGACCTAGGGACACATACAGACTGAAAGTGAGGAGATGGAAAAAGATATTCCATGCAAATGGAAATCAAAAGAAAGCTGGAGTAGCAGTACTCATATCAGATAAAACAGACTTTAAAATAAAGAATGTTACAAGAGACAAGGAAGGACACTACATAATGATCAAGGGATCAATCCAAGAAGAAGATATAACAATTATAAATATATATGCACCCAACACAGGAGCACCTCAATACATAAGGCAACTGCTAACAGCTATAAAAGAGGAAATCGATAGTAACACAGTAATAGTGGGGGACTTTAACACCTCACTTACACCAATGGACAGATCATCCAAAATGAAAATAAATAAGGAAACAGAAGCCATAAACGACACAACAGACCAGATAGATTTAACTGATATTTATAGGACATTCCATCCAAAAACAGCAGATTACACTTTCTTCTCAAGGGCTCATGGAACATTCTCCAGGATAGATCACATCGTGGGTCACAAATCAAGGCTCAGTAAATTTAAGAAAATTGAAATCATATAAAACATCTTTTCTGACCACAACATTATGAGATTAGAAATGAATTACAGGGAAAAAAACATAAAAAACACAAACACATGGAGGCTAAACATTTCATTACTAAATAACCAAGAGATCACTGAGGAAATCAAAAAATACCTAGAGACAAATGACAATGAAAACACGATGATCCAAAACCTATGGGATGCAGCAAAAGCAGTTCTAAGAGGGAAGTTTATACCTATACAAGCCTACTTCAAGAAACAAGAAAAATCTCAAATAAACAATCTAACGTTACACCTAAAGAAACTAGAGAAAGAAGAACAAGCAAAACCCAAAGTTAGCAGAAGAAAGAAATCATAAAGATCAGAGCAGAAATAAATGAAATAGAAACAAAGAACACAATAGCAAAGATCAATAAAACTAAAAGCTGGTTCTTTGAGAAGATAAACAAAATTGATAAACCACTGGCCAAACTCATCAGGAAAAAGAGGGAGAGAACTCAAATCAATAAAATTAGAAATGAAAAAAGAAATTACCACAGAAACCGCAGAAATACAAAGCATCCTAAGAGACTACTACAAGCAACTCTATGCCAATAAAATGGACAACCTGGAAGAAATGGACAAATTCTTAGAAAGGTATAAACTTCCAAGACTGAAACAGGAAGAAATAGAAAATATGAACAGACCAATCACAAGTAATGAAATTGAAACTGTGATTAAAGATCTTCCAACAAATAGAAGTCCAGGACCAGATGGCTTCAAAGGTGAATTCTATCAAACATTTAGAGAAGAGATAACACCCAACCTTCTCAAACTCTTCCAAAAAACTGTGGAGGAAGGGATACTCCCAAACTCATTCTATGAGGCCACCATCACCCTGATACCAAAAACAGACAAAGGTACTACAAAAAAAGAAAATTATGGACCAATATCACTGATGAATATAGATTCAAAATTCCTCAACAAAATACTAGCAAACAGAATCCAACAACACAATAAAAGGATCATACAGCATAATCAGGTGGGATTTATCCCAGGGATGCAAGGATTCTTCAATATACATAAATCAATCAATGTGATAAACCATATTAACAAATTGAAGAATAAAAACCATATGATCATCTCAATAGATGCAGAAAAAGCTTTTGACAAAATTCAACACCCATTTATGATAAAAACTCTCCAGAAAGTGGGCATAGAGAGAACCTACCTCAACATAATAAAGGCCATATACGACAAACCCACAGCAAACATCATTCTCAATGGTGAAAAATTGAAACCATTTCCTCTAAGATCAGGAACAAGACAAGGATGCCCACTCTCACCACTATTATTCAACATAGTTTTCGAAGTCCTAGCCACTTTCTTCAGAGAAGAAAAAGAAATAAAAGGAATACAAATTGGAAAAGAAGAAGTAAAACTGTCACTGTTTGCAAATGACATGATACTATACATAGAGAATCCTAAAGATGCCACCAGAAAACTACTAGAGCTAATCAATGAATTTGGTAAAGTAGCAGGACACAAAATTAATGCACAGAAACCTCTTGCATTCTTATACACTAATGATGAAAAATCTGAAAGAGAAATTAAGGAAACACTCCCATTTACCACTACAACAAAAAGAATAAAATACCTAGGAATAAACCTACCTAGGGAGACAAAAGACCTGCAGGCAGAAAACTATAAGACACTGATGAAAGAAATTAAAGATGATACCAACAGAGGGAGAGATATACCATGATCTTGGATTGGAAGAATCAATATTGGGAAAATGACTATACTACCCAAAGCAATCTACAGATTCAATGCTATTGCTATCAAATTACCAATGGCAATTTTTACGGAACTAGAACAAAAAATCTTAAAATTTGTATGGAGACGCCAAAGACCCCGAATAGCCAAAGCAGTCTTGAGGGAAAAGAACGGAGCTGGAGGAATCGGACTCCCTGACTTCAGACTATACTATAAAGCTACAGTAATCAAGACAATATGGTACTGGCACAAAAAGAGAAACATAGATCAATGGAACAAGATAGAAAGCCCAGAGATCACGCACCTATGGTCAACTAATGTATGACAAAAGAGGCAAGGATATACAATGGAAAAAAGACAGTCTCTTCAATAAGTGGTGCCGGGAAAACTGAACAGCTACATGTAAAAGAATGAAATTAGAACACTCCCTAACACCATGCACAAAAATAAACTCAAAATGGATTAGAAACCTAAATGTAAGACCGGACGCTATAAAACGCTTAGAGGAAAAGATAGGAAGAACACACTTTGACATAAATCACAGCAAGATCTTTTTTGATCCACCTCTTAGAGTAATCGAAAGAAAAACAAAAATAAACAAATGGGACCTAATGAAACTTCAAAGCTTTTGCACAGCAAAGGAAACCATAAACAAGATGAAAAGACAAACCCTCAGAATGGGAGAAAATATTTGCAAACGAATCAACGGACATAGGATTAATCTCCAAAATATATAAATAGCTCATGCAGCTCAATATTAAAAAAACAAACAACCCAATCCAAAAATGGGCAGAAGACCTAAATAGACATTTCTCCAAAGAGGACATACAGGTGGCCAAGAAGCACATGTAAAGCTGCTCAACACCACTAATTATTAGAGAAATGCAAATCAAAACTACAATGAGGTATCACCTCACACCAGTTAGAATGGGCTTCATCAGAAAATCTACAAACAACAAATGCTGGAGAGGGTGTGGAGAAAAGGGAACCCTCTTGCACTGTTGGTGGGAATGTAAATTGATACAGCCACTATGGAGAACAGTATGGTGGTTCCTTAAAAAACTAAAAATAGAATTACCATATGATACAGCAATCCCACTACTGGGCACATACCCAGAGAAAACCATAATTCAAAGAGACACATGCACCCCGATGTTCATTGCAGCACTATTTACAATAGCCAGGTCGTGGAAGCAACCAAAGTGCCCATCGACAGACTAATGGATAAAGAAGATGTGGTACATATATACAATGGAATATTACTCAGCCATAAAAAGGAATGACATTGGGTCATTTGTAGAGACATGGACGGATCTAGAGACTGTCATACAGAGTGAAGTAAGTCAGAAAGAGAAAAACAAATATCATATATTAATGCATATATGTGTAACCTAGAAAAATGGTACAGATGAACTGGTTTGCAAGGCAGAAATTGAGACACAGATGTAGAGAACAAATGTATGGACACCAAGGGGGAAAGCAGTGGGTGTTGGTGGTGGTTGTATGATGAATTGGGCGATTGGTATTGACACGTATACACTGATGTGTATAAAACTGATGACTAATAAGGATCTGCTGTAGAAAAAAAATTAATAAAATAATTTAAAAAAAGAAAACCAATCAATCTACCAAAGTAATAAAAAAGCAGAACAAGTACAGTCATAAATAAAATTAATTTAAAAACAAAAGTATAACAAAACTACTAGAAGTGTGGGTGCATGCGACAGCTTTCTGTGAGTTAAAGGTGTGAATCCAAGACAAATCTCATCCAAGGGTTCTGGATGAGTTCACTCGAACTCATGTGAGAAACTGCTGCCACAAATCTCTGAGCAAACTCAGAGAACAGGAATGCTACAGGACTGGACTCAATTTAAAAACTAGAATAGATTACTGAGAATGCAAACCAGGGAGCCCTCGACACGATTTTAGAGCAGCAATTAAGCAGGGGGTCTGCCCCTGCTTTCCATGGTCCATCTCCCTTTCCAACAATGGGGTTCATCACCTACAAGTTGAGCCCTTTAAGGCTCTGGGCCCATAGAAACTTTATCTGAAACTTAAGGAGCTATTTGCCCCTTGGAGGTGGAATCCAGAGATGGTGTTGTGTTGAGCAGCCTTGATTCTGATGCCCAAATGCTCTGTGGGTTCCTTTGCTCCCACGCTCCAGACAGCACCCTGGACAGGCAATCTGCACTCATCTGTTCTTTTAAGTGCTCTTCCTTCTGTCTGAAGGGTCCACTTAATACACTGCTATTCACCTTCCATATGCCAAGAGACTATCACCTCATTTGAGGATCCTTCCCTAATTTCTCTCCCACCCAGATATTTATTCTTAGCCATACAATACCCCATTTATTGTAATAATTTATTATTGTGTCTTGTCTTTTCTGTTAAACCATAACCTCCATGGGTAGAGCTATGCAATGTAGCCTTCACCTGCCAGTCCATCCTATTTAGTTATTGATTAAATATTTATCAAGCATCTAGTATGTACTATGTGCTGAGATGGGCCTTAGGATACAATGATGAATGAGATGCAGGTCCTCCCCTCAAAGTGCTTAAATCTGGTAGGAAAGACAAATAACAAAATAGATCATTTTAGTATGTTCTAGTAAATGCTAAGATTGGGATAAGCATCGAGTTCTGAGGAGCACAGAGCAGGACATCTCGGTTTATGAAAGAGTCTGGGAAGGCTTCCTGGAGGAAGAGAGGGTGGGGAAGAACCATGGGAAAGGCATTCCAGGCAGTACAAAGGCACAAAGGGATGAACCAGCACTGCGTGTGCTATCATACCTGAGGCCCAGCGGCCTCCCTGTTGCTGGTCCCTGCCCCTAAATCCATCCTCCATATTGTCACCTGAGTGGTCCTCTTAACATGCAAAAATACAAAGAAGGTGTCTCCATGATCAAGTTTCTTTAATGGCTCCCTGTCACCTGCAGGAAAAATCCAGCTCCTCAACATAAGCTGGGATGTCAGTCCCATTGTGCTTCACCTCAGCCTTCATGCTGACGCTGGTACAGTGCCCAATATGAAATATTTTTGGATGAACAGATAAATGACTAAAAGATTGAGTGAATGGTTAGCGAATTGCAGGGGGAAGAGGATAAGGAAGGAATGAAAGAAATTTATTCCATTTTTATAGTCCCCAATCCTCTCAGGTACCATCCTCACAGGGTTTTGTCAGGTGTCTGAATATTGTCTGCACAGCCAAAAGTCAAAACTATTAATGAATAAAAATGCATTTTAAGTCATTTATTTATTTTGAACTCACTTCATTTTAGAGATGGCTTTAAGTGTCTACTTAAAGGAACACTATTACTATTATTACACTATTACACTAACACTACTACTTAAAGGAACACTATTTAAGTGTCTACTTAAAGGAACACTATTACTTAAAGTTCCTACTTAAAGGAACACTATTGTTACTTTTTACTTTTGTTTTAAGCTTCTATTTCTTAAACTTACTGTATACTGTAATGTATTAGGCACTTTTCAGGCATTTATCTTAGTAAAAAGCCATAACCATGCAATGAAGAAGGTAGGTACTATGGTAACCTCATTTTCCAGATGAAAAAACTGAAAATTTAAGGAGGATAAGGGACAGGCAAAAATGTCACAGTTGATAAGTGGCAGAGCTGAAATTTGAACCCAGTGCTATTTGACTATAGCATCCATGTTCTTAATACTCTGGGTGTGCTGAACAAATTGACTTGGTCTAGACCCTCACATGGATCAGAGGAGAAAGGAGAAAGCAAGGCCATTTAGGTTATGATATGGGGATTGGCTCCCAAAGGGCCAGCAACCAGAGACCTAATCTCTACTGTTGCAAGCCCAGGCTCCATTCAAACCAGCATCAGCATGTACATGCAGGGAAATCTAATCCAGTGGCTGGGGGCGCAGGATAGAAGGCAGTCCAAACATAAGCTGTCCTCAAGTTCATACTAGTTCTTGG
Organism: Pseudorca crassidens; assembly: GCF_039906515.1. Lineage (NCBI taxonomy): Eukaryota > Metazoa > Chordata > Mammalia > Artiodactyla > Delphinidae > Pseudorca > Pseudorca crassidens. The sequence continues at coordinate 57,877,459 of NC_090306.1, forward strand.
GTCACGGTTTCAAGGGGGCATATCTTTATGAAGTGGCACCTCCAAAGTGAAGTGGGACTATGAGACAGGTTTTGGCCAGCTGATATAGAGGAACAGGTAAGGGATAGGCAGGAATCAGTACTGTACTCCCCCATACATCATCAAGCCAACCTGGGATTCAAGGAACTGGAGCACGAGGCAGAAAACTGGTATGAGAGCCCAGTCCATGTAGACACCAAGTACATGGAGGCTGGCAAAGGGCTCATTTAATGGGCACCTGGGTGAATCCAAGTGTTTCCAAGACACCAAAATACCAGGCAGCAAGACTGATTCTAATCTCTGCCTGTTGGGGGTGTGTGGCATCTGTTGGTCTCCCTGTCCTGGTCGGATGGTTTAGAGGACTGAGGAAAGTAGCGGATGACCATGAAGATTCTTGGCATTTTTAGAGGGTCTCCCCAAAAGCCATGAAACATGACAGTGGGATTTCGGGCAGGTGTGGCTGATATTTGAGAGAGAAGAGAAGCACTGTTTGGCGTCCTTAAGTAAAACTGATACCAAAATCCTCATTTTATGAAAACCTTCTCTTACTTATATTTTTAACATTTAAGGGAACAATGACAAAAATCAGATGCATGTTAATACTTAACAGCCCTCCTTTCAACTGGTGCTTTATCCTAAGTGATGCTGGGCAAGTAGTAATCATTTACTAATATTTTTGGTGAAAAGGTTGATATTTTCAAGTTGTATTATAAAAGTAATTAAATGTTAAAATAAAATACACATTATAATATATGGAGATTTAACACCAACCCTTATGTCTCCTTACCAGCAAAAGATAATATTGTTTTATTTTCCTCAGAACAGAGTCTGACCTGTGCTATCTCTTCCCATGGAGCTATTTTGCATAAACACTTAACTGAATGACAATACAAAGTTTAAGTATTTTGTCACCATCAACATTAGTAACAGCAATAACATTTATTAAAATCAATGTATAAATATATTATAAAATGCTACAAAAATAAGATGGATTAGTAGATCCGTTGGAGGTATAATAGATTAATAGATATGTGATAGTGGAAGTAGAGTACAATGTTCATGGTGGAATCAAGGTGGTGGGTACATCGATGTTTACTTTAAAAGTCTTTCAATTATGCTGTATGTTTTAAAATTTTCATAATGGCATGTTGGGAAAAAGAATCAGTGGGAAGCAAAACAAAATAGTTCTATGATTTAAAAAAATTAATGCATGGGATTTCTTAAAATTGTTTTACCAGATATTTATTTTCTATAATTTAAGTAAAAATCAAAAACAATATCAAGAGGCCTTTCCTAATACTGACAATAAATAAAGTCAACACAGCATGACTTTCAATGAAAAAAAAAGATATGTATGTGTTTATCTGAATTATATACATGTGAATGTATTTACCGGAATTATCTATAATATATATGCATATACATGCATATATATGTTTGTATGTGTGTACATATGTATTAGAAGATGCAGAGAATGAAGACATGTTAAAGAATAAGAGAAAGGAACCATGAAAAACTGTAAAAACTGTAAACAGATCTGAAAGGTGAGGTCTATTTTAGATTAAAAAAGCAACCAAAAACAGTTCTGTCTAAAATATGCTGAAGAAAACCCAGGATGAATTGTTTGGTGACTATAACAGTGCAAGATGAATATGAATATGCATGTTCCATGTTTCTACTAGGGTCAGGGGGATTTAATGATTTCCCCCTCCCCTGGCTGTGAATCAGATTCACTGGTGGGACTCTGAAGAGTTCACTCCTCTAAAGCTTGGATTCAGTACGCCTGGGATGAGACTTGGGCATCTGTATTGTTTTTAATGCCAGAGGAGATTCCCATGCACAGCTGGTTTTGAGCAGTATTTCCTTGCCCCCAAAGCTGCACCCAGCAAATTATTTCTTAGTCATGAGAGCAGCAGACCTATAAATTTCTCTTTAAATTATTAGTCCTCGCTGTTCTTTCCTCCCATTTCATTCTGTTCTGTTAGTTGAAAGGATGTTATTTTCTCCAGGGCTCCAATAAACTGTCACTTCACACTTGAAGAAAATACATTTAAAAGATCTAATTGTGGTCTTTTTTTTTTTTTTTATTTTAAAGAGTTGAAGTAGAGAAGAGGAAGTTGGTCAAACAGGGCTTCCAAAGGGGAAATCAACACATAGGGAGAGGGGAGGAGAAGGGTCGTGCGGGTTCACAAACCCTGGGGAAACACTTTTCTCTTCTGTCCTTAGGAAGAACTCTTTAGAGATGTGAGGTGGAATATCAGCAGCTGGCCAGGCTCAGAAGAGTACAGGGTGATCACACATTGCGGCGTGCCCGCGAGAGCTCTGGTTTATGCCTACTGTGCCAGTGTAATTGTTAACAATGTCCCTTTTCACTCTTAAAAGTGCCCTGACTTTAGGCAATAAATTACAAGGTCACCCCAAGGTTAAGTAAGAGTGTTTTGAAGATCAGATTATAAATATAGACTTGGGAAGTTTCTTAAACTTTGAGTCTTTGCACCTTCATTTGTACCTAGAGAACGCTATCTTGAAGATTGTTTTGAGGGTTAAATCAAGGTGAAGTGCCTGGCTCCAGGGCTGGCACTGTGTGGGGCCTCACCAAGCAGCAGTGGTTCATCCCACGGCTTGAAATCCAGCCTCCCTTAAGTCAAATCAAAACTCCATACCTCTGAGCACTGTGACTTGGAACAATTTTCTTGCCCTCTCAATTCCTCAGTTTCTTGTCTATAAAATAGATATAAGGAGAGTCCTTGCCTAGCAGAGTGTATCGTAAAGATAAAATGAGTTAGAATATATATGGTGCCTTGAACAATACCTGGCACACAGCGGATACTCAATAAATGTAATATATTATTATTACTCCAAAGAAATTTAGATTTTTAATCTCACCTTGTTGATAAAATGACATCTCACTTAATTTGAAGGTGTCCTTTTATGGTACAAAAATATTAGGGTAAAACTAAGACTCATAAGCTGTTGGCTTCCATTTTGACCTTAGCCATTCTATTATTTTGCATTCATGAACTAGAGCTATTTTTTCTCCTTTGAAAATTTTGTTTGTGGTTTGTTTGTTTGTTTGCATGAGCACTCAGAATCTCTTCCAGTTTGTTCTCTTGATGTCACTATTGTCTTAATTCCCATTACAGGAGAGTGGGACCCCAGAGGGCTACATCTGGGCATGACCCTGCTGTCCCTGCCTTCTTCACCAGATGAAAGGTTGGGGAAGAAATAAAAGAGCATGGGCCATGTGTTAAACAGGTGACTGTGCCCAGAAAGTAAAGGGAAGTTGACAGCAAAGCACCCATTTCCACCAAAGCTTTCAGCCCAAAGGAGCTAGAAAGAAACACAGCATCTAGGTTATAGGGAGGAGAGAGTGGGAGGCTTAGAATTTTTCATGAAAACTTCCAAACTCAAAGTTCATAACTAAAATTTCTTTCTCTTTACGTGAGTAAAATAAGGTGGTAGGCTAATATCAGAGGTGGAGTAATATTCATTTATTCTATAGCTACATTTTTTCACTGCATGCATGGTCAAGTGGAAAACTAATAAAATTAAACATGGCAATGTTTAATTTGCCAAGAAAAAACTTTTTTATATTGTTTTGTTAGCTCACACTGAACTATCAGTGTAGCTACTTCTACTGAATCAAAGAAACATGCCTAACTTATAACCAGTTTATTGGAAGGGCTGAACTCAGTGGGATACAAGCAGAAAGCAACTTTATTTTAAAAAATATTCTTTCAACCTGTTCTTCCTCACCCCTGGATGAAACCTTGGTCATTCTCAGAGAGTAAATCATGAGTTTCATTTTCAACACACACACACACACACACACTCCAGCCAGAGTAATATGAAAATTTCAAGCTCTCATCTAATTTAAAAACTTCTCCCTTTCCATGGCCTGGATCTGCTTTATGTTTGGAAACCTCTCAGAGGGAAAGTGGGGCACATACAGGATGTTAGTTGAAGTTCTACAACAGATAAATCCTGAAGTAACAGTGGTTTAGCATAATGGAAATTTAGTTTTTACTCATAAAATGTGGAATCAGCTGTGGTGAGTTTGGAGCAATGTGGTGCTGGCAAAAGGAGGGGGCTCTGCTCCACCTAATCATTCAAGGATCTAATAAGATGTCTGAGGTTCAGCTACCTTCAGTAATGTAGTTTCCAAAAATTTCGCTGGTCTTACTTAGACTGGGTTTCCCGAGAAGCAGACGCTAAATAAGGATTTGACCAAAAGTAGTTTTTATTGGGGAGGCAATCACAAGCAATCTCTAAAGAGTAGAGAAGTGAGATACAGAAATAAGACAATAATGATTACACAAGTTATAACGGAGGGCAACTAGAACTTGATCCTGTTGGGAAACAGTACAGAATATGTACCTCAATGCTATCTCACCCAAGGAGAAGAAGGCTGGGGTATTTATCCACCAGCTCCAAACAGTCATTGGCTTAGGACTGTTCACATACTGGGAGAGGTGCTGATTCTCTGGCATTTCCACTGCCATATATATGAGCAAAGAAGCCTCCAGTAGCTAGAGAAAGCCTTCAGGTAAAGAGACTCAAAAGTGCAGGTAGTTGAAATATAGATTAGTGTGCACTTAAATATTGAGGGCTAGTGGCACATGGGTAAGGCATTTATAGTGTGTGCCACAACCTGGATATCAACATCCAGCTGACACAAGCAGGGGAAGTGAAAACATGGAAGATTTATAGGAGGCCAGGGTAGCAAGTAACACACAACATTTTCATCCACATTCCACTGGGCAGAAATGAGTCACGTGCCCTCATATAGATGCAAAGGACATTGTCTTTGGAAAAGGTAACCTCATGGTGTGCACTCACTTTCTTGAATGATATACTTATGGAAAGAGAGCACAGTCCATGGTGGACTGCCAGCTGTCTCTCCCACACCTGACTGCTGCTTCTCCATTCATTCATCTTCTACTTTTCATCCCCCATTGACTTATCTGTACTTAGTTCCTTCAGGGTTGGACTTGGAGGAAAGAGATGAGATATGGGGAAAAAATTCCTTACTTGATTGGTTCAGCTGAAACCTGTCATTAGTGCTCTTTGGATGTGGCAACTGCCAAACATTGATTTTTTTTCTCCATAGGGTAACGCTGTGGGTTCTTTAGAGCTTGCGTTGCTGGTGAGCTCTTGCCTACAGTTTCCTTGATGTGGGCTGCAACTCCTCTGGTAGGTCTTATAACTCCCTCCAAGCCCCTGGTTGCTGGTAGTTCCCACTCTGTCGAGGTCACCTTGCACAAACCAGCAGTGTCTTGAGCAAAGGTCCTCTCAACTCAAGACAAACCACCCATGCCCCTTCCATGTGATCCATGTCAGGCTCACCAGCATCTGGACCATTCTCAACACTGCCCTGTCCTTGGCTCTGAAGAGCAGCTGGCTACAGATCACATGCCAAGCTCTTCACGCTTTTATGTTTTGCTTTGGCTTTTTGAAGTCAACCTCAACTGACCTAAGGAAGGGAAAGCTCACCTCTCCCTTCTCTTTTTATGGGAAAGTTAGGTGGAAACTCTCAGCACACTGACTACTCTCACCAAAGAGGACCTCCCTACCAGCTACTTCAGTATCTCAATGATGTTTTTCATCTTGTCTAATACAGTTTTATACAAGGTAGGGGAAGAACTTTTGTGGCATAACTCACTTTGGACCATGTTCTTTGCATGTTCAGCAGAGGTGGCTGGCCCTTCCTTTGGAATGTGGGAGAACATGTCACCAGGTGTTTGCAGCCTTTGGGGTATCTGTGAAGCTCCAAGACAATGGGAAAACTTGTATTCAATATCCTGTTACACATGTTAAGGAATTTCTCCCAGCGTCTACATTTCTAGGACATCTTGGTGGCTACCATGGTCAATGAAGAGGACTCTGGGAATTATTAGGACTGTTCCTTAGATTTTAGGAAGGCAAGTTTCAAAAGCATAGGTATAATCTCACGGCAAGAGATCTGAAAGGGAGACATGGCTCAAGAGACATGTAAAGCTCTAAAATTAAAAAAAAAATTATTTGAACAATTGAAGCTCAAGTTTAAATGAAGAATAAAATGAAGATGGTGGGGAGTGGCATTTAAAGAGAGCCATATGGTCATGGAGTGGGGTGTCTCTCTGATGAACTCATGTTTGAAAAGAACATCTTCACATATACATACTTCACAATAGGGGCTTCACAATTTGAGCAAGCACAAATGCAAATGGGAGAAACAAATCTGTAAAAGTAGCTTTCAGAAAATTGAGGCACACCATGAACCAAGGTTTAAAAAAATGCTAAAGAAAAAAAGTGAAATGATTTTTTAAAGCTATATTTGGAAGATAAAAGAAGTAAGGGAGGACTACAACTACTGTTTAGGGGAGATAGCACCCTGTTAACAAATAACAGAATAAAGGCCAAAAGGCTGTACTGCTTATTTTATTTTATATTATTTTACGCAGAAGAATTGTTTTTCAACTGAAAAAGTGCAGTAAAAGCATTTTGGGGAGAAAACTGAAGACCATAATAGACGGCAAGATTGTAAAGGAAGACAAGACTCAGTTGCCTTAAATGAGTTACACTTTCCAAGTCTAGGGCAATTATATCTTCAAATACACAAGAACATACAAATATGACTACAGAACTACTCTTAGGGGCTGTGGAGAAATTCCCAGGAAGCTAACCCATTATAGGGTCTTTGCTCCTGGTTTACCCCCTCTGCTTGGAGTATTTGTGCCCCAAACATCCCTATTCATCTGAATATGAGTACTCCCACCTGGGGGCTCAGCTGAGTGAGCAGTTTCTCCAGGAAGCCTTTCCTGGCCTCCGGGGCCACTACAGATGCCCTTCCCTGAGCTCTCTCATGGCACTGCCCTCAAAAGACTCATCACCTGACCCTGCCTATAAATTATCTGTAAGAGGATGTTGCCTTTCTTCTCGTTGCATCACTTGGGCTTGGAGTAGTGCGAGGGACTATGTTAAGTGCTCAGGAAGTATTTCTTTAACTACTGAATCGACTGCATTACTGTATCCTTCTTGATCCTTTCTCACTGAAGAGTTTGCCTGCTCTGAGGCCAAAGCTAAACAGCTCATTTTGTCTGTGTGTGGAGTGATTGTTGTCTGAGTGGCAGAATACAGAGATACCTCGGTGTACAAATCCATACTGTGCAGAAGAAATGCTTTCTTAGGTTCCAAGCTCCAGCAGTGATATCTGAACAATATCCAAACACTATGCTCTCAATATGCCAACAAGCAACAGGCCACAATAACTTCCCCTAACCCAGCACTTACAGTGTGACAGGACTTATGCTAAAGATTTCTCCTAACAGTCCCGAAAGGTCTGCCCCATTTTATGGTTGAGGGAATAGGTTCTGAAAAGTAGAGCATCTTGCCCAGGACCATATGGAGGGTAAATGAGAAAAGTGGTATTCAACCTCGGATCTGCTTAATACACAACCATGTATAGTGTTTTAGAGCTGAAAAAACAGAACAGCACAACCAGGGACTTATAAAAGCAGAAATTTATTTCCTCACATTCAGAATGCTAGAAGTCCCAACTCAAGGTGTTAGCAGGACCACGTCCCCTCTAAGGCTCTGGGTAGAGTCCTTCCTTCCCTCTTCCCAGCTTCTAGTGGAGGCTTATAGCTGCACCACTCCAATCTCTGCCTTCTTCATCACATAGCTGTCTTCCTGTGTGTCTGCCTCCACATCAGCTTACCTCCTTTTACAAGGACACTAGTCATATTGGATTAGGGATTGCCCTAATGACCTCATCTTAACTAATTACATCTGAAATGACCCTATTTCCTAATAAGGTCGCATTTTGAGGTAATGGGGGTTAGGACTTCAACGTACGTTTTTGGTGAACCCTGTTCAATCCATAACATGCCTGCATACCATTACACTGCCTCTCTGAGAAATGCAAGAGTGGTGGAAGCCTTGAGAGCACAAATTATTCTGGACAGAATAGCACAACAAAGTAGAGAGCAAATCCTAAAAATCACACTGAAACACCAGCTGCATTATTTCTACTTTCTGTTACAAAGTTTTACTCAATAAAATATGTTCTTTAAACTATGACCATCTTAACAGAGATGCTACTGCCATGATGAAGTTTAACAGAAGCAAAGCCTTACACTCAATAAAATGTTTATTTTTACATTAGGGATTTGACTTTACTATAGACAAAAAAGGTTACTTTGACCAATGTTGGGAGAGAAAGCAGACAAGCAAGTCAGGTTTTGTGCAGCTGACTGTTTAAGTTTAACCAAAGGGTTATGTAGTACTGATTGCAAACAGTGGTAGAGAAAGGCAGCTCTCTACATACAATTTGTGCTTCCTCTTCTAGAATGTGGAGTTGTCACTCAACCATGGATTATGTTACTACTTCTTACCAGTGGAATGTGAGCTGAAGTGCTGTGTGTCACTTTTAGGTTGCACGATCTCACTTCCCATCCATTGGTTGGAGGTGAGGACAGCAAGACTCTAGGGGCATAAGATGGAAGGAATCTGAGGCCCTGGACTGAATTACTGTGTAAAGGAAAACTGCCCAGCAACCAGGGCACTCAATGGACCATTATGTTAGGTAGGTATAACTGACAGGTTAGGGTTTACATGTTGCAGTAGGTGATGCTATCCTAGTTAATACAGAGAGCTTCCCCTTAACATAGAGTGCTCTTACAACAAAAATCAAATTACATTGGCTTGGAGGTCAAGTGTAGGCAATGAGGAAAGATAACACAGGCTGGAAAAAGTGGAAGTCAATACTATACACACGCAAAATATTTGCTAAATTGTCACCTGTCATAACTCAGACAGACTATATGCTTACTGAGCCTGTGTCTTCAGGAGAAGTGGTTGGAAAGAGTATTAATGCACGGCACCGTTTCTTCCTGCTTTTAGCAAGGTATATCAGAACAAACAGAAAACAATCTTATGCAAAAATTGGCTGATTTGAAATCACAGTTGGAAATCACAAGGATGAAAAAGCTAAATCCTCTAGCATCTAAGAAGTAAAAAACTGAATAATAAAATCTTTGAGAAACAGAGGACTATTAAGAATCCGAAGTTAAATAAAGTGATTCAAGTCCTGTGGCAAATATCAGCATAAGGCTATTAAAGTCCCACCCAAGCCTATTCTTTCAAATGCGTCCAAAGCAGACACCATTAAGTTGGAAAATAGGGACATCGGGAGAGGAAACAGTCATATGTTTAAGTCATATGACCTTTAGGAATGAATTTGGGATGTGAGTCTTGATACATGGGACTGAATGGAAACAAATAGATCAAAATTCTACTATGTTTCTGAGGGAGCTTTGCTGCCAAAGAAACCGCTACAATAGTCCAGTCATTATCCAAGTCTTAAAACCCTTGGAACCTCAAAATTCCATGGGCAAAATAATAAGCAGTGAAAACTCTAGAAACCTTTTGGATAATTCCTAAATTCCACTTCAGATGGGCTGTGGAGAATATCAGGGGGAAAAAAAAGAATTTTTCAGAAAATGAAACCAGGCTCCACAGAGAAGAAAGGAGCATTTCTCCCAGAGACAGAGTAAGGTTCTAATCTAGAAACTCCCCGCCCCTTCAAGCTGGCTCCTAAATCCTTTTGACACATCCCCATTATTTTTTTTAATGATGTTCTGCTTTTTCTGGTTCATCTTGTACTTTTCCTGTCACAGCCCTAGAATCAGACATTATTCCAAGGAGCTCAACTTCCTCTTTGTGGGCAATGGCATTTAGTAACCAAAATAGGTGCGCTCACTACTATTGAGATGTCTTTATTTCTGGGCTCTTTCTGCAGACAACCTGGGGTACTGAGGGGGTGAGAGATACACAAACATATATTTCTTTATTTTTATCTATTTACATTTATCTTAAAATCCATGAGTTTATGCTAATACCTCCAATTGCAGTCCAACTCCGGATGCTTCAATCTTCTCTCTATCCATACTGTAGCTTTTATTCAAACTGAAAAAAACTGGTTCTCATTTCCTCAGTATATTTACTCATTTGTTCAATCTCAATTTTACAGTTTCAAATTGCTAACCCATACTACTGTAAAAAAAAAAAAACTAATTGGAATTCATATCTGTTTATAATTCTTTTTATCTTCAGTCTGATAAAACATAAAAATTCAATGTGTGTATTAGAAGGTCACTTGGTTATTCATTTTCTCCACTCAGTATGATTTTGTTACTAATTTGAAATTTGTTTCTGTTTATATTCCATTTTGAAGAGGTTTTTTCACATTCTTGTTGATGTGATTAGACAATATTTTTAAGTATGTTCTGAAAGTCAAAATCACATAAAAAGGCACACTCAGAAATGTAACTCCATCTCTCTCATCACCTCCTCCACTCGCTTCCCATCACTCATATAGGTAAGCAATTTCACTATTCTAGTTTGTCCCTCACATGTTTCTTTTTACGGATTCACGTTGAATAAACTATGATATATCCTACAGTTAAGTATCATGTGAGTGTATAAAATAATGAGGAATATCTTTATGAACTGATATGGAATGATTTCTATGGCATATTATGAAGTGAAAAATGCAAAGTGCAAAAGAATAATAGTTCTTAATAAGATAATAAACTATAGTATGTTAACCTAATAATAGAATATAGTATGTTAACTTTAGTGTAAGGCAAATAAAAATATACATGTTCCTGCAAAGAGAAATATAAGAAGGGTAAACCAGAAACTAATGAGATTGATTTCCATAAAGAGAGCCTTTTGTCTTAAAATCGATTTTTTCTACTTTTAATATAGACACCTCACCTTATTTTTGTTAGTATTAGCTTTGTATATCTTTCCCCATCTTTAAGTTTCACCATTTCTGTCTGTGCCAACCACAATAGTGCACTGCTCAAATCTTCTTTCAACAGAGGTCGTTGACTGATGACCTCCAGTTGCCACACTTTCAAATCCACCGCAATTTTCCCACCAAGGACATGCTTCACCTGGGATGCTCTCAGCCAAGGACTGAGAACAGTGGGGGTAGTAGAGACTGGCCATTGAAGCCCAATATGGGATCACTCTAATGGTCCTTCTTTGCTATGGACTCCATTGGTCTGGCTTTCTCAGAACTGTGCTGCTGTCTGGGGCTCTTACTATCCAATTCTTCTTTTCCCCCTCTTCCCTTTTACAGGTGTCAGACCTGCCTCACTGTTCGAAGGTTCTCTCCTCATACTCCTACTCCCTTTCTCTAAATCTTCCACAGGCATTTTCCCCAATAAATCTCTTGCAAATCTGACCCCTTCCTTGTATTGGCTTCTTAGGAAACTCTGACAGTGTAGGAACATGCTGTGTCCCTTGTAAAACAATTTATATCTGAATTTTTAAACCCAATATAGCATTCTTTTAACTGGCTATCATGGTTTTATTATATTCCTTATGATAATTAATACAGTTAGACACGTTTCTAACCTTTTCCATGTTGATTTCTACACATTGTGCTTTTGATGGATTTGATTTTTCCCTTTTATCTGTCTACGGTTAGGAAATTGTACCTTCTATCTCCATTTGTTTCACTTTATGTTTCCAGTGGTTCACCAAATCCATGTTTAATTTAAGGTCTAAAATTAAACACTACTTTATCCTGTTACTCAAGTAATGCAAGAATCTTGAAACACTTTAAATCTTCTCACTCCCACTCCACTCCCAGTTTACATACTGTTCCTGTCCAGTACTTAGGTTTGCATTTTAACCTGTCAAATTAACATGGAAAGTTTATTTTAGATTTATCTATATTCATGTTCTTTGTTCAACCTTTTTCCTTCCAACCCAGACATTACTTTCCTTCTTCCCAGAGTACATATTTCATCAGGTGTTCTCATATAGGTCTGATGATGATAAAACTCAGCTTTTGTTTTCTGAAAATATACTTCTTTCACCTTCACTCTTACAAGAGAGTTTTGATGGGCATACTATTCTAGGCTGACAGCCATTTTCTCTCAACATTTTGAAGACATTATTCAACTGGCTCCTGGCTCCCACTGCTGCTGTAAAGTTTGCTGTTGGTCTAATTGTTGCTCCCTTGTGATGATCGCTCTTTTCTCTCTGGCTGTTCTTCACTTTTGAGAATAATCCATTTCATTATGATGTGTCTGGATGTGCACTTCTTATTTATCCTGAGTAATTCTCTTGAGATTCATAGCCATAATCCCTTCAAATGTTCCTCTTCTTTATTTCATCTTCTTTCTCCGAGATTAGATACGTTGGACATTATTATTCTATATTCCATAGATCTTACCTTTTTTAAAATATATTTCGTATCTTTGTCTCATTGTGTCATATTCTGGATAATTTCTTCTGATTTTTTTTAGTTCACTAGTTTCACCATTGTTATAATTTGCAGGTTAACTTTTCCCCTGCGTTATTTTTTATTTTAACAAATATTCATTTATAGCATTCTACTTTTCTATAAAAAATTTTTCTGTTGCTTGTTCATATTCATGATTTTATCTTTTAACTATTCCATAAGCTTCAAAATCTGAAGTTCTTAGAGGTCTAAGTATGTTATATGTGGTTTCCATTGAATATTCCCTAAGGTGCCTTGATTCCATGTGAGCTTGGCGATCCTGTATTGCAACCTCCTATTTGTCTTAATAAGTGGGAACCCTGGAGGCCTGACATGGATATATTTTCTACTGTAGAGTGTATGTGTCTATTTCTGCCAGAAGCCAGAAGATGCTACCAATTTGGAACAACTTTAACTCCCTTTTAGAATCTTATGCTAATGAAGAATCTCATTTTTTTACTAATTGATATAGACTTTACCTTTTTTATTTCTTCTTTGATATGAAGGTTACCCAGGAATATATTTATTTCCAACTATTAGAGATTTTCTTAGTCACTTTAAAAATATTTATTTCTAACTTTACTGAATACGATCAGAACTGTGGCCTGTAATATATATGCTGAAACTTTCATTAAAATTTTCTTTATGGCCAAGTAAATGTCCAGTTTTTATCAAAGCTTTGTCAACATAGTAACAAATGCACTGTCACATATTTGAGTTTCTTGTTGTCAATATAGTCTATGTTGTTACTTATTTGGAGGTGTTAGAGCTAATGTTGAATGAGATACACTTAAGTCTGCTGTTATAATTGCATTTTTGTCATGCACTCCTTGCATTTGTAACTTTTTGCAGTATATATTTATCTTGTTAGATTGTTTTGTGGCATATAATTTGATGACTAGTGCATCTTATTCACAGGAGTGCTTTTTAAATCTTTCTGCATGTGTATCTGTGTGTGTGTGTAAACTGTCTTGAATTATGTAAATATTTCCATTCCTATCTCTCATAATCAGATGCAAATTTCCCTACATGTTTGAAAATAAGACATCAAATATCACTCTCTGCTTCTCCCTCAACGCTCCTATGAGACTTTTTAAGAATAACTTAATTTTCCCCTTCTTTCCCAATGACCAACTCCTGGGTTTGCTTAAGTTACTTAATTGTTATAGTTCTATGCTAGTATCGGAATTTTCCTTGAAGCTTTTCCCTCAAAACTTAAGAGTTCTTACTTAGCACTAACATTACACTCCCAGATAGTCTGTCATTATCTATGTGGTTTAATTGAGTTTCATTGTTCACTACTGGGCCTACCCTCAATATTTGTGGGACCAAGACAAGAGGACAAATGAATGTCCACACGCCTCAGTATAAATATTTGAAAGTTCATGTATAAATCAAGTTAACAAACTATTAAATAAAATATGCTGTGTGATCCAATGTTGGAAATATATATCCGTAAAATGACAAAATCAGAAAGTATAGGCAGAGCTATGGTTTTTAAAAACCAAAAGTAAGGAATTTCCTAGCAGTTCAGTGGTTAGGACTCTGCGCTCTCACTGCTGAAGGCCTGGGTTCAATCCCTGGTCAGGGAACTAAGATCCCACAAGCTGCATGTGTGGCCAATAAATAAATAAAAGCCAAGGGTTAACAAACCATAAAAAGCAACTGAATCCAATTATTGCCTATGTCTGAGGGTTCTGTTGATGAACTAGTGATGCTTATAAAATAAAAACACACAGGGCTTCCCTGGTGGCGCAGTGGTTGAGAGTCCGCCTGCCGATGCAGGGGACACAGGTTCGTGCCCCGGTCCGGGAAGATCCCACATGCTGCGGAGCGGCTGGGCCCGGGAGCCATGGCCTCTGAGCGTTCCCGTCCGGAGCCTGTGCTCCGCAACGGGAGAGGCCACAACAGTGAGAGTCCCGCGTACCGCAAAAAAAAAAAAATTAAAATTTTTATATTGTGTTTTCAAACAAATCCTTCAAATATATTTAATCTATTAAAATTAAAAATAAAATGTAATTTGTAATTAATAAAAAATTTGAATCAAGCTTATTTTATTTTTATTAAAAATTTTTTTTTATTTTTAACATCTTTATTGTAGTATAATTGCTTTACAATGGTGTGTTAGTTTCTGCTTTATAGCAAAGTGAATCAGCTATACATATCCCCATATTTCCTCCCTCTTGCGTCTCCCTCCCACCCTCCCTATCCCACCCCTCTAGGTGGTCACAAAGCACAGAGCTGATCTCCCTGTGCTATGCGGCTGCTTCCCACTCAAGCTTATTTTTAAAAGGCTGAATTTTGATATAATTTTAAACATTTAAGAAATCTTACTCTTTTACAAAGATAAAACTATTCTCTATTTTAGTATTCAGTTTTCATCTAGTATCAATGATTTCAGTATATGTGCTTTATTCATGTTGTATCTAATCTACATATATGCAAATTTAGAAGTATTTTGCATTGTTAATACTGTAAAATATTCCTCAGCCTCAATATGCAACTGTTGCAAATAGCATGCTAATTTTTTAGTACCTACAGAGCCAGGAATTGGAACAGAAGAGAAGCAAGAAAAAATAACCCTCAGTACTAGTGAAAAACGATACTTCAACATGGAAGAAATACTGCATTCATTTTATCTCAGAGGAAAGTCTGATAAATTAATTACAATATTTTTTCCCGACCTACTGTGTTACTCATATCCTCCATGCCCTGGAAGAGCTCTAGAGAAGCATGTCCCTGAACTATGCTCATCTCAAGAGTGGATATTTACAGCTGGTTTGCCAGCTATGAGCACTAGCTCTAGACACCTAGGGGTATCTAGATCTAGGGCTATCCAAATGTTCTTCAGTAAATTTATTTTAGTCTGTCTGTGATCTAAGGCAGCGGTCCCCAACCTTTTTGGCACCAGGAACTGGTTTCGAGTAAGTCAATTTTTCCATGGACCGGGGGTAGAGGGGTGGTTCAGGCAGCAATGTGAGTGACAGGGAGCAACAGATGACGCTTCACTCGCTCGCCTGCCGCTCATCTCCTGCTGTGAGGCCCGGTTCCTAACAGGCCGCAGACTGGTACCGGTCTCTGGCCCAGGGGTTGGGGACCCCTTATCTAAGGGCTCCTGTAAAGCTTGGGGCCTAGGTGAGGTCCCTCTCATTTGGGTCTAAGATGAAGGAGGTCTCTATTTCCTCCCTTCTTCATATTCCCTTAAGATAAAGAACATGCATTTTTCAAAATTCTTCAAATGGGGTATGTGGATACACTCCCTGAATTCTTGTATAGCCACAGATGTCTGGTGACAGCACCAGGACAAAGGACAACTGGCTGGGTACAGAATCTCTGAATTTAGCTTTTTGCTGCTGTTCATTTTATTCTGTCTTCTGACTTGCAGCTTTGAGATAATCTAATAATAACTGCAATATTAGTATTATTGCTACTGTGTGCCAGGTGCAGTTCTAGGTACTGTATATCAATTAACTACTGGTTAATTTAATGCTCACAAAATTTTATGGATTAAGTACCATCACTATCACTATTCTATATGAGCAAACAAATACAGTTAATTTAATCAAGGTCACATAAATGGAGGAACTAAAAATCAAAACTAGACTGTGTATCTCAAGTCATCGTTCTTAGCCTCTATGACACACTGTCCTTACTAAAAACTGTTTCTTTTTCTTTTGGGAGGTGTCTTATTTTTTCTGTCTGGAAGCATGAAAATTTTTCTTTTCATGCTTGTAGCTCAAGAATTTTACTACAATATGCCCAGGTATGTTTTCTGTTTTGCTTTGTTTTTCTCTTACCAAACCTCTTGGAATTCAGATCTTCTTTCAAACTACAAACTCAGGTTTGCATTTGTTCTAGAAAATTTTTCATCTATTTCTGTAAAGTGACTGTCTCTCACCCATCTTTTACATCTGTCTCTTTGTGGAAAACCTATTATTCAAGTGCTAAATCTCTGGACTCATTCATGTCTGTCTTTCATTTTTTACATCTGTTTTTGTTCTGTTCTTTGGGTGATTTCTTTTACTTGACATTTCTTGTCACTAATGTAAATATCAACAGAGTCCATTCTTTTCTTCAATTCACCTATTATTTGTTTGAAAGTCTTGTTTACTTGGGTATTTCCGTTCCAGAAAGATCTCTGGACTCTCCTCAGGGGTCTTCAGAAGG
The DNA here is from genome assembly GCF_039906515.1 of Pseudorca crassidens. NCBI lineage: Eukaryota > Metazoa > Chordata > Mammalia > Artiodactyla > Delphinidae > Pseudorca > Pseudorca crassidens. The sequence goes on from NC_090306.1 coordinate 57,893,927, forward strand.
CTGTCTCTCCAGGCACCTACCTCTTTGGTTTGGTCTTTCTCTGAATGGTGGCACCACATAGCTGTACTCTTGTTGTTGGCACGCTTAGGCTCAGGTATGACATATCGTAAGTGGTGATGGTCCACTAAGAGGAAGGAAAGGACTGTCTAACTCTGGGGACCACAGGGGAAGAGGGGAGAGCTAGGGGAGCACTCCCCACTCTCCTGTCTCCTCACACAGTGCAGGTTTAGCCCAGCTACTCAGTTTTCTTTCCTCTTCTTAGGGACCAGTGAGAACAGACATATTCATATGGAGTCAATGCCAGTTTTACCCCTGGAGGTACACACATTCCTCAAGGCTCCCTGGTTTTAACTCCTGTCCTAGGGCTCCCCAATAGGAGTTTAGAGGCTCTGGCTTGACACTCAGGGAGGAAGCCCCAAACCAGCTTCCTGAGGGACATCATCCCCTAGAACCCAAGACCTCCCACTCAGATCCTACAGTTAGACAGGACTGGAAATGGAGGGGAAGTGATAGGCATTTAGGCTGGTCATCATGTTTCCAGAATTTGCCCTTATATTTGAAACAACTTACGTGAGAACAAATAGTAATAACTAAATTCACATCATATTTTTCCTTCAAAAATCATCAAATTTTCATCATCTATTATTCAAACATCTCATGATGTTTTCTCACCCTTTTCTACATCTTTAAAATTTTTAATCAGAATATTTTAATCTACATATACATATAAAAAAAGTAAATAATAAGCTAAAAATAAAGTTGCCCTATTTTATATAATTTAACTTCTAATAAAAACTTTTACTATGTGCCATACTCTATACCAAAATATACCAAAATAATGCATTATTCCAGAAATTTAAATAAAACCATTGTTCTCTTTTTAATATTAATAAAATTTCTCTGATGACGCCACAGCAGTTAATGCCGAAGTTCTGTAAAAGCAGTTAATCGACACGCTGCCCTTCAGAATGTGATCATCTGCAGGGTTCAGCTTATCAGGGTTATTTTCACTAATGTCTCAGGAACTGCTGAGGCTGAAGCAATAAGAATTATAGGGATTCTAGGAGAGTCATACTTTGATGGCTTTTTAAACCATTCTGGTAGAGACTGATTGTTAATAAACCATGCAGAGTTATTACTTCTGTAGTAACATAATTACTGTTAGACTCAGTAAATGACACAAAGTTTCTTAAGAAACAGGTAACTTTATGTGAAGTTAATTTTTTGAAGGACTACCCCTCCCCATTCTTGATGTATTTGTGGGTTAGTGACATACAACTCAGCTTACACAGTCAGGACACTTCTCTAATAATCTTCCATGTAAGTGAAAGTGGTTAAAAATGTTGGCTCCAGGATTAGTAGGCCTGGGTCTCAGAGTGAACCCTGCTTCTGCCATGTACTTGCTGTGCAATCTTGGGTATGTAGCTTAACCTTTCTGTGCCTCCTTTTCCCCATCTGTAAAATGGGAATGGTAATAAGAGCACTCCCCTTTTTGGATTGTCGAGAAGAGTAACAGTTAATTCAGCTAAGGCACCTGAGACAATGCCTGGCCTTTAACAACAGAGCACAGGATTTTTCTGGATTAACTGTTTCCCAAGAGGAATCAAAAGGATTTCAAAATCATAAGACATGTAATTATCAAAATCACCTGCATCTGCCTCATAGTTTCATGGAGCAGAATAGATTCTAGTTTAGGGTAAGTGAGTTTCACGAATTTTCATTTCCATTTAATTCCTTAAACTGTTCTATATGACTCCCTAGAAAGCAGGAATGACCCCATTCATATGATCGGCAAAAGTCCCAAGTTCTGGCCCTTGATGGACTAGATTCTGCTTCAAACAGGATGTCTTGTTCTTGTAGGAAGAAAATACCTTGTGCAGTTTAAGACTGGTTATCTGAGTCACTGATTTATTCATTTCTCCTTTGGCTAATGTAAAGGACAGAGATGAAGTTTGAGGCTCTTGTCCCCCCAAAAGAATACATTTTTATATTTCCTTAGAACTTCCAGGTGCCCACTAGAATACACTCTCCTATGACAACCAGTTAGCATTCAGTGTTTTAAGATTAATGTTTATATTCCCCAGGAAACAATATTCAACACTAGAAGTCCAGCTGTTTCCAGGGGGACTTATTTTTCTTAATTTTTTTACTTTATTGGGGCAAGAACATTTACGTGAGATCTACGTTCTTAACCCATTTTAAATGTTCATTACTGTTAACTATAGGTATGATGTTTTAGAGCAGATCTCTAGAGCTTATTTATCTTACTTAACTGAAACTTTATGCCTGCTGATTAATAATTCCCCCATCCTTTTCTCCCCCAGCCTCTGGTAACACCCACTTTAGTCTTTGATTTTGTGAATTTGACTATTTTAGATACTGAAATAAGTAGAATCATGCAGTACTCGTCTTGCAGTAGTCTGGCTTATTTCATTTAACAAAATGTCCTCAAGATCCATCCATGTTGTCATATCTTACAGAATTTCATTCTTTTTAAAGGCTAAATAGTATTCCATCATACGTATATACCATGCTTCTTTCATCTATTCATCAGTTGATAGGCATTTAGGCTGTTTCCACATCTTAGTTATTGTGAATAGTGCTGCAATGAACATGGGAATGATACCTCTTTGAGATCACAATTTCAATTATTTTGGATAAATGCTCAGAAGTGGGATTGCTGGACCATATTGTAGTTTTATTTTTAATTTTTTGAGGAACTTTCATACTTTTTTTCCATAGCAGCTGTACATTTCATATCCCCCCCCAATAGTGTGAAAGGGTTTCAATTTCTCCACATCCTCACCAACACTTGCTGTCTTGTTTTTTTGAGAATAGCTATCCTAATAGGTATGAGGTAATACCTCACTGTGGTTTTGATTTGTATTTCTCTGATGATTAGCATTAGCGATGTTGAGCATTTTTCATATACCTGTTGGTCATTTGTGTGTATTCTTTGGAGAAGTGTCTATCCAAGTCCCTAGACCACTTTTTAATTGGATTATTAGTTGTAGAGTTGTAGGAACTCCTTATATATTTTTGAAATTAACCCTTTCTCAGATATGTGGTTTGAAAATATTTTCTTCCATTATGACGGATGCCTTTTCATTCTGTTGATTGTTTCCTTTGCCGTGCAGAAGCTTCTTAGTTTAATGTAGTCCCACTTGTCTACTTTTGTTTTTGTTGCCTGTACTTTTGGTGTCATGCTCATGAAATCATTGCCAAGACCAATGTCATGAATCTTTTCCCCTATGTTTTCTTCTAGGTGTTTTATAGTTTCAGTTCTAATATTTAAGTCTTTAATCTATTGGAGTTAATTTTTGTATATGGTTAAGATAAGGGTCCAATTTTATTTTACCTGAGAATATCCAGTTTTCTTCACACCATTTGTTGAAGAGACTGTCCTTTTCCCAAAGAGATTCCTTACAGACATCTTTGCTAGGACACTTTCACGGTAACTAAATAGAGCTTTTGTTCTTTTGAATGTTTTCAGCCTTCGATTTCATTTAACACGTTATTTCCAAGTAGCTTTAGTGTTTAGAATTCTTTCCCCTTCTCATACCTGAAAAAACAGGACTCTTATGTGAGCAGAGTCTCTTTTACAGACAATTGTTGATTAGCGCATCTTGCAGCTTTTAGGCTATAAAAATTTTATTTGTCTGGATTGAATCAGAAATATAGTTTCTAAAGTTATGTAGAACTCAATAAAAGAACAGGAAACAGACTTTTAAGAAAGGCACATTAAAACCACTCCCTGCAGAGCGTCTATATTTCAATGCCAAGTATGTGTCTGCTGATACGCAATTGGGATGGAATGGTTCACATGGAAATAGGAAGCTGAAATAGTTACCATGGTGCTGACAAACAACATGATATTGGGGGGCAGGTGATGTGGGAAATGCTGTCCACTACCCACCCAAGCCACTTCTGCTTTTTTTCTCAGCTAATGGTCTCCTGATTTGTTCAGTAGGGACCTCCACCAGGGATGAATCATGATTAATCTAAATAAGGCATTCTAATCTCATTCTTCTGGGATGTGACTGGTTTATGATGGGCATGTGATCTAGTTCAGCTAATGAGATGTGGAGAAGCCTAGAGAGGGCTCCTTTGCCTGACTAAAAAGACAAAGTTCTGTTAAAAGGAAAGCTTAGACTTTCTCTTTTTTCTGTCTGGAATATGGCTCTGGTCCTTGAGATGCAACAAGTATTTTGTTATATGAGCAAAAAGCCTAAGGATGAAAGCTAAAGATGATGAAGCAGGAAGACAGGACAGAGTTCCTTGATAGGATCACTGAGCAGCTGAATCCACTCTATGAACTGTCTGCCACTGGAATTTTTGTAATAGAAGAAAACTACCCCTTATTCTTTCAAGTTTCTGAAACTAGGTTTGCTCTTTCTTGCAACTGGATGTCTGATACAGGTGGATTCTCCTGAGGTTTGTTGTAAGAGTCCATTGCTAACATAATGAGCAATATTGATGTCTCCATTCAGGTTCCCTCCAAAGTAGACCCTGAGACCAGGATTAGCAGTCCAAGCAGCAAGTGGTTCACTTGAGAGGTGAAGAAAACACCAGTAAAGTGAGACACAGAAGGGAAGGCCACCAATAGTGCATCATCAAAATAGCTACCTCTGTGGGGAAACTCTACAGACCAATGGAAAACACATGCCTCAAGGAGCTGTAAGGAAGCTGGGTTATTTACGTACCAATTCATTACGTACCATTCATTAGTTGATGACTCCTCCCAGGGAGCATTCATTCCCTGGCAAATCTGTCTACCATGTAGGAGGCAAATTGGGCTTTAGCAATCAGAAAAGGCCCTCAGGAAAAGAAATGCAGGTACTGGCAGTTGGAAGTCTAGCTAGCATGCTCTGAAGGACTAAGAGATATGGTTGGGGCATCTGCTTCAAGTAATGAGCTGCTGTTACAGGCAAGTATAAGTACTGAGTTAATCGTTACATTCACTGCTTTGGTCTCTAATAATGGACATTTTAGAAGCACCTAACAGACAAATGTGCCTTTCTGCTGACACCAAATCTAGGTCGAGTCAAACTCTTTCTTCTCTGATAAATCCCCATTAATGTGCCTCAACTGAAAGTAATTTATTATTATCCTCCTGCACTTAAGGCTGATAGGAAAATGGAAAAGGCATGTATTCAACATGACTTTTGGTTATGACCTTGATTTACCTTGGCCAAGGCAGGGAAGAGGATTGGGATTTTTTTTTTTTTTTTGCGGTACGCGGACCTCTCACTGTTGTGGCCTCTCCCATTGCGGAGCACAGGCTCCGGACGCGCAGGCTCAGAGGCCATGGTTCACGGGCCCAGCCGCTCCGCGGCATGTGGGATCTTCCCGGACCGGGGCACGAACCCGTGTCCCCTGCATCGGCAGGCGGACCCTCAACCACTGCGCCACCAGGGAAGCCCAAGGATTGGGATTTGAGTGACAGGTGAAGAACAATATTCATTCTCTAACTGTATCCATTATCATGTTCCTTCCATACCACTTCCATCTGGTTTCAGGAAGGATCATCCTTCTCTGTTTTTAAAGTTTACTCCTTTGTCTTCTATCTCTTTACCTTTCCCCAATATATTCATAAAACTTGATTCTCCTGTCTCATAATTTCTACTCCATGTTAAAAATAAAAACATGATGATATGCTCCTCTTCACTTATGGACTGACATACTTTGGGGAAGTCACATGATATGACTGATAAAAACAGCACTGGACTAGAAATTTTATGATACCTGAATTCTAGTACCAAATTTACCAATGAGTTATCTGAATGATCATGTGCAATTCACTTACCTTCTCTAAGGCTCAGTTTTATGATGAAGAAAATCCAGGTTTGACAAGTCCAACTCTAAGGACCCTTCAAACTCTGAAAGTCTAATTCTTCAGTTGACTTGGAGCCTGGCTGCCTCTGTCTATATTGAGTCTATTTTATTGTTTATATTAGATTATTCTCTCCTAAAAAGGTTCTCTTATAGAAATAGACTGACTGGAGAGTAAAGCAGAAAGCTATTCCATGGTTCTATTTAGAGGAAACTAAAGGAATTTCTTCAAGTTTAACTCCCACTACCTGTCATTCCACCACTATAGTTTTATTTTTTCACACTGCAAAGGCTTTGACAATTTTACTAAGTACATTGGAGAATTAAGCTTAGCTGTTAATGAACAAATACCTTATCAGCTGACACTGTAGCAGAAGACAGTGGGGTAGGGAGAGTGATGACAGGTAAGGGAATGGAGGAGTATGAAGACCAGGAAAGAGAAATAAATAATGAGGCTCATGGGGAAAACAGATGATACAGAAAGACAAACTTTACTTAATTTATCTTATTTTTCTGGCTGATATCCCCTTTACACAATGCCCAGCACAGTCCCAAGTCATGTTTGGGTGGGTGATTTTGAAGGAATAATGACATGACACTTACAGGTGAAGGCTGGAATTTAGTTGAGAAGAACTGAAGAGTTAAATCAAAACAAAAATATGTTAAATTCTTTTTCCCCCCAATGCAATCTTTTATGCTGAATGGATTCACATCTGTACTTCTGAAATCCATCACGAAAAATTGATAGTACATAAGCAAACGTTTAAAAAACACAACTTTCAGCAAAATTTATACATTTATTCATTTTAAAGTTATTAGCAAGTTCTCTCCTTTGCTCATATAACTCCTGTCATTTTACATCTAAACTAGCTATATGTGCTTCAAAGCAGAACAGCCTGCTAGTTAGAGCTGCCCAGCCATTACTACACAATCAGATCGCCAGTCCGCACATTGTCACTCAGACAGAAAAGAAATGCCATCTTATCTGTGCAATTTGTCACCCAAATAGCTCTCCGAAACTCCCTTGCCTCACAGCTAGGGTGGAAATTAATCCACCCAACAAGCCAGACATCATTTTCCTAAAAAAGGTCTGCTTGATTCTCTCCTAACAGAGACCACAAGCATGTACGCATCAAGCTACCAACGGTGACCCTGATATTTTTCCAGCACCGTCATATCTGCACATGATATAAGGAATTAGCTCAAGAATTGGTTAATCTATGGGCTGCCAGATTCTCCTGTCTGCATTGAAAGAAACCACATCTCTTGGATCCAAGTTCTATTTGTGTAATTGGCATGAATTTTCAGCTGACTTTCTGTTCCCCAACCATAGCCTGAAATCTTAGAAACGTTTGCTCTAGCAGGACTGCTAGCTCTTTAGGAATATGACATTTGTTTGTCTCTCCAGCATCGCCCATCTGGATTCTTTACACTAAGGCAAGAGGCAGGTGGAATATAGACAGAGGGAGAGTAGAGCACCCCATCCAGGAAAGGAAGCCCCATCCCGTTCAGTACCTGGATAGAGATGAATTTACTGTGAGGTTGAAGTTTCAGGGGTTCCTCACTTGCTGGGACCTCTGGTAAATAAATATTCATTCTCTTATATGTTTGTAGTCATTATATTTTTGTGATTTTTTTTTTTCCAAAAGAAATGACATAAACTTAAGGACCCACGAACTTGGTTTCATCTTTCCTACTGGGAAATCCTAGCAACTCTGAATGGCCTTTGTCACTGATTCCTGAATTCTAATTTCTACATTGTTGTGTAGAAACAAGAAGTCATAGAGAGCAGCTGAGCTATACAATTATCTGGTGCACTTTATTAACAGTGGGAATTGATGTGGATAATTGATAATCTAGAAAACATTTAACAAAAAATTTCTTTATATCTATCCACTTTACTTTGTCTATACGGAGGAGGTTTTCAAAAACTAGTACTTGTGAAAGAAACATGTTTTTTAGATTATTTTATCCCATTTTAAGTCATTGGAAACTTGAGAACTCAAATTTATAGAGATTGGCAATATTTTTTAAAATATTAATTTCCTAGACCTTTGCAAATGGGATAAGTAAAAATTATAAATTTATCACAAAACAGATAGTATATTAAGAAGCATTTCAAAAGTTACAAAAATCCAATCTATGCGTTTCACAGATTGACTATCAAATACATCCCAATGGGAAACTACTAGTAAAAGAAGATGTAATATGCTGACATTGGGTATATTTCATATTGAGCAAGACTGTTTAAAATTCTTCACATAGCATGTTCAGGCTGCATTTTAATTAAATGCCATGAAGAAGTGCTCAGCTTTTGAATCATGTGATATTCCCAGGACAATAATAAATTTCAAGGGAAAAGCTGAGCTGCTAAAAAGTCATTTCTGAAATTGTCCTCTGTTCCTTATTATTTCAATGTAATGACCTTGCTACGCAAAACATATCCATTAAATTTTTTCTCTGATATGTGATTACTTTGATATCAAATGACTTTATAACATAATAATAACTAATACTTGCATTACATTAATTTTAAATGATTTTCACACACTTTATCTTATTTAAATATCACATCAACCCTATCAGTCTTCTTACCCTTCATTTTCAGGTAAGAACATTGAGACTCAAGAGTGAATAATTCTAAAATCCTCGGTCAATATATCACAGGGCCAGAATTTTAACCATATTTCTAAAATTTTCTGTTAAACTGCAAACTTACCTTTAGTTGAATTATGAATGATCTTTTAGCATAAACCACAATTTTAAAATTTACTGTCATAAGCACTGTTGACAGTTTTTCTGCAACATTTGTGTTACTTTCCCTTCATTAACTCAAAAGCAAGGCTCAAAGAAACACTTTTATTCCTCATGTTGACAGAGAAATGTACACCAAATGAAAAAATCCAGAAAGCATAAAGCCAAAATAAATATTATATAGTTACTAAAAATCATGTTTTTAGAGAGGGAGAAAAGAGTAAGGAGCTATTGTTTAATGGATACGGAGTTTCAGTTTTGCAAGATGAAAAGAGTGGTAGTGATGGTTGCACAACAATATGAATCTACTTAATGCCACTGAATCATACACTTAAAAATTCTTAAGATGGTAAAACTTATGTGTATTTTAACACAAAAAAATCTGAAAATATGAACACATGCACATCCTTTGAAATTTTTGAACTCTAGGGGAAATAGGACTAACCACTGAGTCCTGTTCCATAAAGGTAGCTGTTTACATTTGCCTTGTACACTTACAATAGACTTTGATTTAAAAAAACTTTAGGGACTTCCCTGGCAGTCCAGTGGTTAAGACTTCACCTTCCAATGCAGGGGGTACAGGTTCGATCCCTGACTGGGGAGCTAAAATCCCACATGCCTCTCGGCCAAAAAACCAAAACATAAAACAGAAGCAATATTGTAAAAAATTCAATAAAGACTTTAAAAATGGTCCATATCAAAAAAAATCTTTAAAAATAAATAAATAGATAAATAAACTTTAATGACATTGGGAAATGCTCATGATGTAATATTAAAGTAGGTGGTGGGAAGCCAATACAAAACCATAGCGAATAACAGCACAGATTTTTTTTTCTTAAAAGTCTGTAAAGTACTTGATAGAGATTGGGGGGAAAAGGCACCAAAATAATAGTGGTTACTTCTGGATCAAGGGTCAGCAAAAATGTTCTATAAAGGGCTAGATGGTAAATATTTTAGGCTTTGTGGTCCCCAAAAGGTTTCGGCTGCATGTTCCTCTTTGCACATGCACAAGGTGAAGGTGTTTACAACCCTTTGGGTGTACAAAAACAGGCCAAGGGCAGGATTCAACTCTGACTGACTCCTCTTAAATGGTGGTGGTGTGGGTAATTTTATTTTCTTCTTCTATGTTTTTCTACATTTCCAAAATATTACACTATGGACACTTAGTACATTTCTATAACAGAAAAATAAAACAGCATTATGTCATGATCTTAAAGATCTCCTCATATTCTGTGCATATTTTTTTCTTCTCCTGAGCAGCTCATAAAATTAGGAGGGTGTGACTATCATCTGTTATTCTTAAGGAGATTACCCGAGGTCTGAGTGCCTCTTTCCGAGAAGATGGACCATACTAAGGGAGGAGAAAATAACACATTCGGGCAGAATCTCTAGTGCAAAGCCCTTTTGTTAATTCTAACTGTTTGCCTCCTGGGATTCTAAGGGGAAAAAAGGTGGCTAGATGTCACCTTTGAACCTATGACAAATGAGGTAAGGAGGTTGTGATGTGACCAAGAGCCTTCAAGTTCTGTCTGGAAGATCTCCCCCTTTGAAATAATAGCTCCACCATGTCTTCAGGGCTTAAGTTATGGGTAGTAGACCAGCTCCTTGGTGTCTGCCTCTTTGGGAAGGAAGCCATGTCAGGTCAGGAACTCTGGACTATGACAGGCATGAGTTCTTTCATTGGCAGAGGGATGGAAGCAATGGGCATAACATCTGACTTTAGCTCAGCCCTGCCTTTCATAATAAAAAATGGTCAAGGAAATAAGCCAGAAAATCAAACAGTTCTCCATCTCGTGGGGTCTTGAAAGTTTTCTTTCACTGTGATCAGAATACAGGAAGTCAGTTTTATTTTAGAGAGGGGCATCATCTCTAATTTTGAAAATGTCTTGCAGGTCAAAGTTCATACTCTCTTCTGTCCTCACAAAAGGTATTAGATTATAGGCAACATAAGCCTAGTTTATGTTTTCTTATATTCCTGAATCTCCCCCCCAAACTTCTGATTCTCCTCAAAAACTTGCTTGCTTTCCTTTATTTTCTATTCTCAATCCTTATTTTCTACTGTTTCTAATTATCCCAATACAAGTGATCAGAAATTCTTGTGTTTGCCTATCAAGTTTTACAAAAGGGTATTCCTGAATACCTGAGTTCCCTGAAAGGGCAATGTGACAGGAATGGAGTTCTGTACTTGAGACCCCTTGGGAACATGGGAGTGCTTTGTGGCTTCACGGTGATGCTAGCCAAATGGAGTCAGAACCTTCCCATATTTCATCTACGGTAGCACGAGGTTTAGTTACAGCCAAGACTAAGTGAGGAGTCATCAGACTCAGAAGATAACTAAACATTTTATTCACAGGTTCACACACTCTTTGTAATATTAATCACAAATAATAGAGAAGGTACTTATCTAGCATATCAGGTTTGTGGAGTTATGGCTTGGTAATTATTTAATTCTTATTTTTCAAGGGAGATAAGGAGAACCACCTGACATAGCTCCTAAGTCACCAGCCCTGCTACGATCTGTATGTTTGTGTCCCCCCAAAATTCATGTGCTGAGATCCTATTCCTCAGTGTGATGGTGTGAGGAGATGGGGTTTGGGAGATACTGTAGTCCTGCGGGGGGACCCTCACGAATGAGATTAGTGCCTTATGAAAGAAGCTCCAGAGAGATTCTCGCCCTTTTCCACCGTGTCGGAGATCCCTAGCCTTTCTCCACTCAGTAAGAGGCACCAGCTATGAACCGGAAATAGGGCCTTCATCAGACCTCAATCTTGCTGGCACTCTGATCTTGGACTTTCCAGCCTCCAGAACTGTGAGAAATAATTTCTGTTGTTTGTAAGTCACCCAGTCTGTGGTATTTTCTTGTAGCAGCCCAAATGGATTAAGACAATGCCCTTGTGTGCTTTGGTTGAATAGGATCACCCCGAGGGGGGAAAAAAACGATTTTTGGAAATGTTACTGCAATCAGGGGCTCTGAAGAGAACTGCATTAATACGAAATAAATTAAAGCAGCTGCTGACCAAAGATGTTCTGATCTGTCTTCCTCCTCGACCATTCTTCCCATTCTATTAAAATCAACTCATAATGCTTTTAAAACAGCCTGTTCTTGGCCTTGTGCTAAGAGAACATTCCCTTTCGTCACTGCTCTTAAAAAGAGAGGGAAGGAGGCGGTGCTGAAGGCCAACTTCAGCCAATGAATCAGACGTGCGTGTGATCCAGCAGGCATGGAGGCAGCAAGGCCCCAGAGCACTCGGGGACAGTCAAAGTGCAGTCCAATGGGCTCTGCTCAGGAGTTTTAGAGCCTCGTTCACAACGTGGAAGTCATTATCTCAAGCACATCTCTGTTGTCATCTTATTAAGTAGAAACCTCCTTCTCTGTATTCCCCTTTTGTTCACTGTGCTTTAAAGCTTTGAGAGGGAAGTCAGTTTTGCCAGAGACAGATACACCTACAGAATATGCAGTGCTTTATTGTTCTTCTTTTCAATTAATCTTCCCTGTGGTGGCCTAGTGGGACTGTTCTCTGGAGAGGTTCCAGGGGACTCCGAGACTGACCCCCATCTACCTGTCATTGCTTCCTTGGTGGTTTGATTACTTCCCTCTGTTTTCCCCTGGCAGCAGCAGCTCTATTAATTGAAGCCAACTGTTTGGTGGCATGTCCTCTATTCCCTGAGAGGAACTGAAACTCCATGTGCTGTTCTGTTGCCAGCTCACTGCTGTCTGCATTGGAACTGGATTGCAGAAGAGGAGCAGAGTGTCAGCCTGAATCCAAATTGATCCTGCTGGGCGTCTGCAGAACTTGCAACTGCAGCAAGTGCATACATCTTGCTTCACATCACAAGTGTGCCTTGATTTAAACAAACTGAAGTGTGGAACAGCATAATTTAGGAAACTGAAAAATCTGAAACGATGGCTCTTAGAAGCATAATTTTGTAGCTGAAAGCAAACTTAGAAGCCACTTAATTCAACCCTTTATTGAATGTATGATTCCTTCTTATAAAATCTCCTATAAGTGTCTCTCATGATAATATTTGGAGCATTTCTCTCAAGAAGTAGTTCTTGCCATTTTCAGAGAGAAGATGAAATTCCTCCCATATATTCAGCCAAAATATATCCCCCTATTCATTTAGTTTATTTACTTGAATATTCATACTTGCAACTATATAGAAAAATCAATTTTCTACCCCAAACTTCAACTATTTGAAGACAACTATAATAATCCACAAACACTCTCTTCTCCAAGCAAAACAGCCTCAGTATTTTCAAACCTCCCTTATAATATCATGATGTCTAGATCTTTCCTTCCTTCCTTACTGGTTGTTCTTTTCTTCTCTGACAAAATTGCCTCTTCTAAGGTTTGGATCCGAGAACTGAACTGGTCACTAAGCGTAGAAGGGAACTTGTCACATCCCTTGAAAAAGAGACACAGACATAGAGAACAAACATATAGACGCCAAGGGGGGAAAACGTGGGGTGGGATGAACTGGGAGATTGGGACTAATATGTATAAAATAGATAACTAATGAGAATCTGCTGTATAGCACAGGGAACTCCACTTTGCTGTACAGTAGAAACTAACACTACGCTGTAAAACAACTATACCTCAATAAATAAAAATTAATAAATAAAAAGACAGAAAATATTTAAAAAATATTAATAGCAAGTCCTTCCCTATCAATAATTACTTAAAATGTAAATGGATTAAACTCCCCAGTCAAAGGACATAGAGTGGCTGAATGGATTTTTTAAAAAATCTATATACTGTCTACAAGAGACTCACTTTAGTTTTTATTAATTTTTATTGGAGTATGGTTGCTTTACAATGTTGTGTTAGCCTCCACTGCACAACAAAATGAATCGGCCATACACATACAGATATCCCCTACCTTTTGGACTTCCCTCCCATTTAGGTTACCACAGTGCATTAGATAGAGTTCCCTGTGCTATACAGTATGCTCCCATCAGTTGTCTATTTTATACATAGTATCAATATGTATATGTGTCAATCCCCATCTCCCAGTTCCTGCCACCCCACCCCTTTCCCCCTTGGTATCCATACGTTTGTTCTCTATGTCTAGGTCTCTATTACTGCTTTGCAAATAAGATCATCTATACCATTTTTCTAGATTCCACACACATGCGTTATTATTCAATATCTGCTTTTCTCTTTATGACTTACTTCACTCTGTATGACACTCTCTAGATCCATTCATGAAGAGACTCACTTTAGATTTAAAAACCACATTAGGCTGAAAGTGAAAGGATGGAAAAAATATCCCATGCAAATGCGAACCAAAAGGGCAGAGATGGCCATACTTACATCAGACCAAATAAATTTTAAGTCAAAACCTATCACAAGACAAAAAGATATTTCATAATGATAGAAGGGTCAAATTACCAGGTAGATATAATAATTATAAATATATATGCACTCAACATCAGGACACCTAAATACATAAAGCAACTATTGACCAAACTGAAGAGGGAGACAGACAGTAACAAAATGATAGGCGATTTCAATACCCTGCTTTCAATAATGGCTAGAAATCCAAACAGAAGATCAAAAAGGACATTAGAAAATATCTTAAGTGAAAAAAAAACACACAACATACCAAAACTTATGGGATGCAGCAAAAGCAGTACTAAGAGGGAATTTTATAGCAATAAATACATTGCGAAAGTAGAAAGATCTCAAATAAACAACCTAAATCTACACCTCAAGGAACTAGAAAAAGAAGACCCAAATAAACGTAAAGTGAGCAGAAGAAAGGAAATAATATAGATTAGAGCAGAAATAAATGAAACGGAAAACAGAAAAAAGGATGAAACTGAGTTTTTTTTAAAAAGTCAACAAAATTGACAAAAGTTTAGCTAAACTAACTATAAATAAAAGAAAGAAGACTCAAATAAATAAAATCAGAAATGAAAAGAGGAGACATTTTGTCATGGACCAAATGGCTTATGGACCAAATGTCTCATGGACCTTTTGACAGGAACCAAATGTCTTCTGCATGTTTTGAACAGGATCAAATGTCTGCTAACCAATAATGAACACCAATCCTCCTTAAACTCTTCCAAAAAATTGAAGAGGAGGAAGTACTTTCAATCTCATTTTATGAGACCAGCATTACTCTGATACTAAAGCCAGAAGATACCACAAGAGAAGAAAACTACAAAACAATATCCCTGATGAATATAGATGTGAAAATCCTCAACAAAATACTAGCAAATTGAATTCAACAGCACTATCAGTGGGGATCATATACCATGAACAAGTGAGATTTATCCTTGATATGGTTCAACATACAAAAGATGGTTCAACATACAAAAACCAATCAATATGATACACCACATTAACAAAACAAAGCTTAAAAATCACAAGATACCTCAATAGATGTTTTTAAAAAAAGCGCATTTGATTAATTCAACATCACTTCATGATAAAAACACTAAAAAAACTGTGGATAGCAGGAAATTACCTCAACATAAAAAGTGCCATATGTAAATAGCCCATAGCCATCATACTCACAGATGAAAAACTGAAAGTTTTTTTCTTAAGATCAGTAACAAGACAAGGATGCCCACTACTGCCACTTCTATTCAACACAGTACTGAAAGGCCTAGCCAAGACAATTAGGCAAGAAAAAGAAACGAGAGTCCTCCAAATGAAAAGAAAAGAAATAAAATTATCTCTGTTCATAGATGACATGATTTTACATATAGAAACTCTAAAGATTGCACAAAAAACCTGTTAGAACTAATAACGAATTCAGCAAAGTTGTAGGATAAAAAAAATCAACATAAAAAATCAGCTGGGGCTTCCCTGGTGGCTCAGTGGTTGGGAGTCCGCCTGCCGATGCGGGGGACGCGGGTTCGTGCCCCAGTCTGGGAGGATCCCGCGTGTCATGGAGCGGCTGGGCCCGTGGGCCATGGCCACTGGGCCTGCGCGTCCGGAGCCTGTGCTCCGCAGCGGGGGGGGGGGGGGGGCCGCAGCGGTGAGAGGCCCGCGTACCACCAAAAAAAAAAAAAAAAAATCAGCTGTATTTTTATACACTAACAATGAACAATCCAAAACAGAAATTAAGAAAGCAATTCCATTTATAACAGCATCGAAAATAAAATAAGAATAAACTTAAAGGAGATGAAAAATGTATACACTGAAAACTATAATACATTGCTGAAAAAAATTAAAGAAGACACAAATAAATGGTAAAACATCCTACAGTCATGGATTAGAAGACATTGTTAAAATGGCCACCCTACCCAAAGCAATCTACAGATTCAGTGCAATCAATCCCTAATAAAATCCCAATGGCATTTTGTTATAGATATAGAAAAAACAATCCTGAAATTCATATAAAAGCACAAAGGACCTCAAATAGCCAAAACAATCCTGAAAAGGAACAAAGATGGCACCACAGTTTCTAGTTTCAAAATATAGTACAAAGTTATGGCAGTCAAAACAGTATGATACTGGCATAAAGACAAACAGACCAATGGAACAGAAATAAACCCATGCATATATGGTCAACCGCTCTTCAACAAAGGTGCCAAGAATTCACAATGGAGAAAGAATAGTCTTTTTAACAAATGGTGTTGAGAAAATTGGACAGCCACATGCAAAAGAATGAAACTAGACCACTATCTGACACCATACAAAAATATCAACTCAAAATGGGTTAAAGACTTAAACATAAGACCTGAAACTGTAGAGCTCTTAGGAAAAAAACATAGGGGAAAATCCTTATGATATTGGCCTTGGCAATGACTTCTTCCATATGACAAATGAAAGCATAGGCAACAAAAGCAAAAACAAATACATCAAACTAAAAAGTTTCTTCACAGCAAAGGAAACAATCAATAGAGTGAAAAGGCAACCTACCGAATGGGAGAAAATATTTGCCAACTATATATCTGACAAGGGCTTAATCTCTAATATATATAAGGAACTCCTATAATTCAATAGCAAAAAGCAAACAAACAAAACCTAATAATAACCTGATTAAAAATGGGTAAAAGCCTTGGACAAAAAAAAAAAAAAGACATATAAGTATCCAAGAGTTATATGAAAAGATGCTCAACATCACTAGTCATCAGGGAAATGCAAATCAAAACCACGATGAAGTGCTGTATCATCGTGTTAGAATGACCACTGCTACGGACTAAATGTTTGTGTACCCCCAAATTCATATGGTGAAGCCTAATGCTTGTTGTGATAGTATTTTTGAAGGCAGGACACTTGAGAAGTAATTAGGTTTGGATGAGGTCATGGGGGTAGAGCCCCTATTATGGGATTGGTGCCACTGCAAGGGAATGAAGAATACAGAGTTCTCTCTCTGCCATGTGAAGACACAGGGACCAGGCAGCCTTCTGTCAACAGGAAATGGGCCCTCACCAGACACCAAATCTGCAGCACCCTGATCTTGGCTAAACCTCCAGAATTGTGAGAAATAAATGTTTATTACTTAAGCCACCCAGTCTATGGTATTTTTGTTATAGCAGCTTTAACTGATGAAGGCAGCCAGTATACAAAAAACAAAAAATGACAAGTGCTGACAAGGATATGGAGAAATCGGAACCCTTATTCATTCTTGGTGGCAATGTAAAATGGTGTAGCTACTATGGAAAACAATATGGAAATTTTTATAAAATTAAAAATAGAACTGGGAATTCACTGGTGGTCCAGTGGTTAGGATTCCAAGCTTCCACTGCAGGTGGCAGGGGTTCAATCCCTGGTCGGGGAACTAAGATCCTGAATGCCACGTGGTGTGGCCAAAAAATAAATAAACAAATAAAACTACCATATGATCCAGCCATCCCACTTCTGAGTACATATCCAAAAAAACTGAACTCAGTATCTTGAAGAGATATTTGCACTCCCGTGTTCATTGCAGCATTATTCACAATAGCCAAGAGGTGGAAACAACCCAAATGCTCACTGACAGATAAATGGATAAATAAAATGTTAGTATATACATACAATGGACCGTTAGCCATAAAAAGGAGAAAATCCTGTCATATGCTACAACACGGATAAACCTTGAAGACATTATGCTAAGTGAAAGAAGTCAGTCACAGAAGGACAAACACTGCATGATTCCACTTGTATGAGATACCTAAAGTAATCAAACTTATTGAAGCAGAAAGTAGAATGGTGGTTGCCAGGGGCTGGGGGAGGAGGAAATGAGGAGTTGCTGTTAAACGGGTATAAAGTTTCAGTCATGCAAGATGAAAAAGTTCTAGAGATCTGCTGCACACCGTCATGTCTATAGTTAACAATACCACACAGAACACTTAAAAATTTGTTAACATTGTAGAGCTCGTGTTGTGTGTTGTTGGTTTTTTTTACCACAATAATAGTAACTTTTGAAAGCCTACCTTGTAGGCATTCCACGCATATCAATATCCCTAGCAGAAAGAGAAATCTATACAGGGCAAAACAGAAGAACTATCCATGCTTATGGATACACCAGACTTTGCAAATCATCATGCCATTCGGAAGCCCATTCATAGTCTTTAGAGTATCTAAAAGCTCTGTAAAAGTGCACATAGGTGAAACAGAAGGAAGCATCTACAGCCATCTCAGAGGGAGCCTTCCGCTTCCAGGAATGAAGTCGCACATTCACAGGTGCTTCCTGTTTTTTTCAAACACCTTCCCCACCTTCTGCACACCAAGCATGCATTCTGCAAAATGTGAGCCTAACAGGAAGCTGCCTGCAAATTCAGGTAGCTTTTCAGAATCTAAAAGAGGTCTTGAAGATACTTTCAGAGAAAGGGCAGCAAAAGTTGTAGTCATTTGGGGAAGAACAAGTCTGGAAGAAAAATAACACAGTGGATTAGCGCCAAGAGGCTGAGAACATTTTTCCGTCCAAATGCTCTCTGCAAGTTACATTTTAAACAATAAATGTGTTTTCTTTAGGTTTTTGGCTCCTGTGGGTGGAATTAGGAAAACTAACTGCAAGTGGGGACTCCGATGGGAGGGAGGTAGAGGAAGGAGAAAAGCTGAGGTGGAGAGAAGGAAGGAGGCCCACAAGGCCAGAATGCCTCAACTGAGCTCAGGGGAAGAATCGATAGAAGTATTTTTCTGTTTCAGGAAGCTCACAAACCTTTCCTGGGATTTCAGAGCCACTACCTTGAAATGTGCATGTAGAGTTGATTAGATTGTGACAGTGTACACAGTAAGTTTTGACTGAGCCATTCTGGGGAATGTCTTCTTAACATGGTCACAGGTGAACAAGCTGGAATGAGAACACAGGCTCTGTACTCAGTTTTCACATGGTTTCAGTGAAGAAATTCAAGGTGATGAGTGCCAGGCCACATACAGGTGCTGGCTAATCTTGGGTAATAGACTGATTTTTTTAATATAATTAAAATTCAAAATGGGGGAAATTGGTAATTTCTTGTAGCAGCACTCATTCAGCTCCTAAAATGTGTTCTTATAGTTGCTTTTGTTTGGTTCCACTTTTTTTTCAATCCATATTGCCAAATTAAGTTAAAATGTATAAATGCTTTTGTTTATTAAATTGACTCTGATTTTTTTTCTGAAATGAAATTAAAATCAATAACCACAAAGATAAGCTTCTTCTAGTTAACTGGCTAAAGGGTTAGATGGGAGAATTTTCTTCTGCTGGGATTCAAACCACTATATGTAACCTATATTGGCCAAAACTAGTCCATGTACATCTTAAAGAAGACTACCCTAAGCAGTGAGTTAAGGGAACAAAACTATATACAGCAAAAACTTTCTAATACATTTTATTTGGAAAACTTTATACGTCTAAGGGTTTGAAAAACATCAGTGATTTTTAACTGTAAAATCTGTTCTACACAAGAATTTCTTTCTCTTTCAGCTGTCTCATGTAGCTTGGTACAGCACCATGTCACTGTGGGTGAACATCTACTGAGCATCCCACCATGTAAACCCTATAGATTCAAGAAAGTTCTTGTCCTGAGGAACCTAATGTTCTCTCAGGACATAGATGAACAGTAGAAAAGGCACCAAATAATGACAAAGGTGGGCTGGATTCTAGTTTTGGTTCTGTCGCTTATTAAATATCTCTGAGTTTCAATTTTCTCATTAGCAAAATGAAGGAGCTGAATTAGGTATTCTCTGAAACCTCTTCTAGCTTTAAAATGTATTGCTTCTTAGTTTAAAAAAAAAACTGGAATAAAAGACGGCACGTGCTAAGTGTCAGATGAGTTGCTATAATGGTTCTGAGGAGGAAGACACTGTGTTGGGCTGGAATAACTGGGAAGAACTCTGTGGGGCTGAGAGCGTGGGCTGGGTCTGGAAAATGGACGGTACCTAAGAAGGCAGAGAGGAGGAGCAGGAGCTCACAGGCTCACTCAGGAGAGCAGGGGACGCTCAAATGTGGCTAGATTCACACAGACCCACAGATGCACCTCTGAGTGCTAGAGAAAATCCTCTTTCTTGCTGCTCTGACATGCAAGGATAATAATGGTCACTTGACATAATAAAGGCCATATATGACAAACCCACAGCCAACATCATTCTCAGTGATGAAAAACTGAAATGATTTCCTCTAAGATCAGGAACAAGACAAGGTTGTCCACTCTCACCACTATTATTCAACATAGTTTTGGAAGTTTCAGCCACAGCAATCAGAGAAGAAAAAGAAATAAAAGGAATCCAAATCAGAAAAGAAGACGTAAAGCTGTCACTGTTTGCAGATGACATGATACTATACATAGAGAATCCTAAACATGCCACCAGAAAACTACTAGAGCTAATCAATGAATTTGGTAAAGTGGCAGGATACAAAATTAATGCACAGAAATCTCCTGCATCCCTATACACTAATGATGAAAAAGCTAAAAGAGAAATTAAGGAAACACTCCCATTTACCAATGCAACAAAAAGAATACAATACCTAGGAATAAACCTACCTAGGGAGACAGAAGACCTGTATGCAGAAAACTATTAAGACACTGATGAAAGAAATTAAAGATGATACAAACAATGGAGAGATATACCATGTTCTTGGATTGGAAGAATCAACATTGTGAAAATGACTATACTACCCAAAGCAATCTACAGATTCAATGCAATCCCTAGCAAACTACCAATGGCATTTTTCACAGAATAGAACAAAAAAATTCACAATTTGTATAGAAACACAAGAGACCCCAAAGAGCCAATGCAATCTTGAGAAAGAAAAATGGAGCTGGAGGAATCAGGCTCCCAGACTTCAGACTATACTACAAAGCTACAGTAATCAAGACAGTATGGTACTGGCACAAAAACAGCAATATATATCAATGGAACAGGATACAAAGCGCAGAGATACACCCACGCACATATGGTCACCTTATCTTTGATAAAGGGGGCAAGAATAGACAATGGAGAAAAGACAGCCTCTTCAATAAGTGGTGCTGGGAAAATGGGACAGCTACAAGTAAAAGAATGAAATTAGAACACTCCCTCACACCATACACAAAAATAAACTCAAAATGGATTAAAGACCTAAATGTAAGGCCAGACATCATAAAACTCTTAGAGGAAAACACAGGCAGAACACTCTATGACATAAATCACAGCAAGACCCTTTTTGACCTACCTCCTAGAGAAATGGAAATAAAAACAAAAATAAACAAATGGGACCTAATGAAACTTCAAAGCTTTTGCACAGCAAAGGAAACCATAAACAAGATGAAAAGACAACCCTCAGAATGGGAGAAAACATTTGCAAATGAAGGAAATGACAAAGGATTAATCTCCAAATTTACAAGCAGCTCATGCAGCTCAATAACAAAAAAACAAACAACCCAATCCAAAAATGGGCAGAAGACCTAAATAGACATTTCTCCAAAGAAGATATACAAATTGCCAACAAAAACATGAAACAATGTTCAACATGACTAATCATTAGAGAAATGCAAATCAAAACTACAATGAGGTATCACCTCACCAGTCAGAATGGGAATCACCAAAAAATCTACAAACAGTAAATACTGGGGAGGGTGTGGAGAAAAGGGAACCCTCTTGCACTGTTGGTGGGAATGTAAATTGATACAGCCACTATGGAGAACAGTATGGAGGTTCCTCAAAAAACTAAAAATAGAACTACCATATGACCCAGCAATCCCACTACTGGGCATATACCCTGAGAAAACCATAATTCAAAAAGACTCATGTACCACAATGTTCATTGCAGCTCTATTTACAATAGCCAGGACATGGAAGTAACCTAAGTGTCCATCTTCAGATGAATGGATAAAGAAGATGTGGCACATATATACAATGGGATATTACTCAGCCATAAAAAGAAACGAAATTGAGTTATCTGTAGTGAGGTGGATGGACCTAGAGTCTGTCATACAGAGTGAAGTAAGTCAGCAAGAGAAAAACAAATACCGTATGCTAACACATATATATGGAATCTAAAAAAAAAAATAGTTATGAAGAACCTAGGGGCAGGAGAAGAATAAAGATGCAGATGTAGAGAATGGACTTGAGGGCACGGGGAGGGGGAAGAGTAAGCTGGGACGAAGTGAGAGAGTGGAATGGATATATATACACTACCAAATGTAAAATAGATAGCTAGTGGGAAGAAGCTGCATAGCACAGGGAGATCAGCTCAGGGCTTTGTGACCACCTAGAAGGGTGGGATAGGGAGGGTGGGAGAGAGACGCAAGAGGGAGGAGATGTGGGTATATATATATATATGTATAGCTGATTCACTTTGCTATAAAGCAGAAACTAACACAACATTGTAAAGCAATTATACTCCAATAAAGATGTTAAAAAAAAATAATGGTTACTTGTAGAAAAGTTTTAGTAGCTGAGACAGATGATCCAATAGGCACAGCATCCTCACAGGAGAGCCACCATAATGGGCTGGATTTTGAACCACGAGCTCTCTTTTAAAATTTGGTGTCTCTTACAGAAGTTCAGAAAATAAGCCTTCCTGAAAGAAAGCTCTACAAAAATCATATGATAATAAGATGGTTGGCTCTAGGCAAAAAAGCAAGTCACTAAGGATAAAACGATACTATCCATCAACTAAGAAAGTTGTAGTTTCCTACTTTCAAGTAGGTCTGTATGACTCCTGTTTCTTGTGCTTTGACCCCATTCTATTCTCTCAGCCGATCAGTTCCTTTATGTTCTCTCTTGCCTTCAGGCCAACTCAGGCCCCATGGCCAACTATTTCTAATATTAACTTCCCTGGTGCCATCATCTATTTATCTGCCATCCAACAAATCTTTTATTTGTTCTCCCCAATTCTACTCCTGAACTACTGAGCACTGTGGTAGAAAATTAAAACTGTACTGAGCATGTCCCCCATAAACTTGTTCTTTTTAACCTTAATTGGACTATCATTGCTACTCAAACATTTTTAAAAATTCCTCTATAATCATCTTCTTAAAATCTCACCACCATTAATTCTCTTTATCCTCAAATTCTTGTTGCTCTTTCTTTTACTCTCTGATGGCATCTTGCATCCTGCATTTCTTGAGGATTTTGATGTTAGCTGATAAATACTCCCTTAACTTTCCCGATCACTTCAGCTCAAATTATGCTGTATCTTCACCAAGGTACCTATGTAGCTAGCATTTAAGAGGTGTTTATTATGAGCTAGGTCCTTACATATATGAGATCACTTAATCTTTTCAACAACTTTATGAGGTAAATACTATCACCTCTATTTTACATATGAATAAGACCTGTGCCCAAGATCATTCAGCCAGTAAAGAACAAAACAAGGATTTAAATTTAGGTGGTCTCAGTTCAGAGCCTGCATTTTTTCCCTGACCCTGAAGGGAAGTGGGGGAAGGAGAGTGTGTGTGTGTGTGTGTCTTTGTGTGCCCGCACGCGTGTGTGTGTGCATGTGTGGAAGCCAGGGGATTTGAACAAGTTATGTATATATTATCTTATACCCAGGACTAATCTAAGGGATAGATTAGTCTACCTTCTACCTCTGATTTCTATCCCATCCTCACTCACCCACTAAAGGATCTTGTATCAGTTGGTTTTTGCTGTGTAACAAACTACCTCAAAACTTAGTGTCTTAAAACAATAATCACACATCACTGCTCACAAGTCTAAAAGTAAGCTGGATGTTTCTGCCCATATGAGCCAGGTTGGGCTAATTTCAGGTGTACTCACTTACACCTCAGTGACCAGCTGGAGGCTTGTCTGGGACTGAATGGTCTAGAATGGCCTTACTCACAGGTCTGTAAATTGGACTGATGTCAGGTGAGGTGATAAAAGTGACTAGGCCGTGTGTCACTCATCATCCAGAAGTCTAGTTTGGGCCTATTCATGTGTTAGCAATTGCAGGATCCCCCTAAGGACCACAAAAGAGAGCAAGCCCCTGTGTGCAAGCACTTTACAAGTCTCTGTTTGCATCACAAGGGTCATTGTCCCATTAGTCAAGAAAAGTCATGAAAAGGTCCAGAGTCACCCAAGGGCGAGAACAAAAGGGAGCCACAACTAAGAAGCCTACAGACTTTGATGCATTAACTATATAACACACTTTCTCCTTTCATCCCTGGCACCTTCCACTGGCACCTTCGTTTCATCTACCAATTTGGTGAAATCTACCCTGTTCTAGAAAACCTCCTTCAATCCCATTATCCCCTGATATATAATACAGCTGAGTTCATGATTGCCGCGGATTGACTGCACAACTGAAAATTCCCTGAATTAACTTCCATGTAGAAAACATGATAATCAAAGGCTAAGTAAAGTAGTTTAAAAATGTGCAATAATCACAGCAATTGTAAAGAGCTTAGACAAACAAAAGACTTTTTTTCAAGGTGGACTATTGTTTAGAAACGTAGGCACATGGTGATAATAAGAAAGCGGACTACCTTTTAGTTGGTTATATTTCTGTTTTTACATTCTCTACTGACAATGCACCCGCTTACTACCTGTGCAGAAGATAAATGCTCCCATTGCCCTGCCCTTGTACACCAGTGTTCCAGAATCTTTCTCCTGAGTCTTAGAAAGGATGCAAGACTTCTGACCTTGAAGTTTCATCATCACGTGTATCTCATTAAGTTAAAAAATAAAACAAACAAAAAATAACTTACATAACTGGTCTGTGTTTACTCAGCAGTTTGAGAGAGTTTCCATTTATCCACATCCTTGGCTATACTCAGTATTTTAAGCCTTTTCGATTTGATAGGTATACAATTGTATATAATATTTTTATTTGCACTTCCATGCTGTAAAAGCGTTGTTATGCTCCATTTTGCAGAATACGAAACGGAAGTTTTTCTTTTATTTCTCTTGCTATATCCCCCCCATCTCATTTCTTTTAGGACTAATCTAATTCCTTTTAGTTCATGATATTTTGGATGAAAAATTAGTCACCATTTTTCTCTGAGTAAATATATCTCAAAGCAGATGTTTGCTTCTCACAGTAACAGAGAAAAGGTAAATTATTTGCATAAGTAGAGGTAATCTCGCTGTGCCAATTTTAAGGTTCAGAAAACATCTCTTGGTTTTCTAATTTTCTTTCCCTTTTGTCCTCCCACCAATTGGTAAGCACCACACACAGCTAAAATACTGCATGTAAGTTTGTATTTGTGTTATCTGCAGCTTGGCTTAAGAAAATGAAGTAGCTGAAAATCTGACAAAGGTATCTTCTTGTCACTTTCCTTCCCTTGTACGGTGGTGAGGGGTTTCAGACACAAATAGGACTCCATTGGACTTGAATCACTTTGATAAAGCTCAAATAAGCAACTAGGTTCTGGGGTATTTTACAAAAAAGAATTTATTTTTCTTTATTTTTTAATTCCAGGATTTTATTGGGCAGATGAAGGTTGCTTTATTTCTTTAGAAAATCTCCCTGTCTTTATGCAGTTCATAATGTACTTTCCTCTCTTATTCAGATAGGATTTGGAAGAGCAATCTGGTGTTCATCTCAGTGAAAGCATCAAAATATCCTCGTTAGACCATTAAATGGAACATTATGTAGCTAGACATTATAGAGCCTTTTTAAAAGGTCATTGAAGAATCTTAAGTGATCTGAAAAATGTTCATGAGATAAGGTTCAGTCAGTGGAAATAAACTATAGATCTATATATGTATATCAATAGCAGTTATGTCTCCATTTTGAAATCTCTTTATCCAAGTAATTACCTAGACAAAGAAAATATACCAAAATATTAAGTATTTTGAGTGAAGATATTGTGAATTATTAAACACTTAAAATATAGTTCTTTTCAATAATTCTATCATGAACATGAACATGTATTATTTCTGTAATCCAAAATGATTAGAACAAAAAGCATTTATTAGTAAAAAAGATAATATGACAAAATTCTATGAAGACTTGATTTTTTGGGGTGGGGAGGTGCCTTGCAGCACATCTTGAGGAATCTTAGTTCCCCAACCAGGGATTGAACCTCTGCCTCAGCAGTGAAAGCATGAAGTCCTAACCCCTGGACCACCAGGGAACTCCCCTAGGAAGACTTGATCTTATAATAAAAGCTTTGATGAAGAAATTTAATAAACACAATTATTTTCCTTTTTGCTTTCTTGAGTTGAACATTGGTTTGAGAGAATAACAGTGGAATTGTAACTTTCCAGATATATTTTGTAACATACATTCAGCAAATTCAGACATGTATAGGCAAGTTTGGTAGCCTGCTGGGGTCTATTTGCATGAAGGACAGAGGGTCTTGGTAATCAAGTTATTATTTTCTTGGCGCTGATGCTTGGTACCACCGTGGCCTCCCAAAACCCATTGTGGCATGGGGGAATATTTTAACCTCCCAAGCACTGGGAGACATTTCAGCTGGGGAAGGTAGTCATCATTACAGGAGAGCTGGAGTCCACAGCTGAGTTGAGAGTGTCCTTGAGGCTAAAGAAGAGCTCAGTTACACCTTCATACAGTGACAACAAGCTTCCTACCCTACCCTCAGAGAAGTGGCACAGCCCTCAGGAGAGGAAGCTATGAAAGGGAATGAGTTAAATGAATGCTGTATTAACCCGTATTGGTACCGAGCAAATAGGCTACAAGGCACCCAGTTCATCAGTATCCATCAAAGCATCATTATATCCACCTGGAAGCCTGGTAGGAGGAAAAAAGGACAGTAGATGGGTGATATCATTGGGATCGCTTCAATCATAAATTCATTTCTTAGATCAACAAATGTTGAGTTTTAAAAAAAAATATATGCTTTATCCTAACTTGTTAAAACCCCTATATACAATTTCCTAAGACCGGGGGAGAATTTAAATAAATTTTCAAAGCACTTGAGCACATATTTATGAAGTGATCACACAATGTGTATAGCACTATGCTAGATACTGTGGAGGCTAAAGAGATAAGACACTCCCTCAGAAGAAAGATCTTAGGATCTTATTTGGGAGATAAAACAGACATACATATAGCACACAAACAACGCTACATATTCCAGGAGGTGCAGTAGGATGAAATATAAAGGAAATGGTCTATGGCAATTTTAGAATAAGGACTCTGTATTCTGCTCCCCTGAAAGTCAGTCTAAGTTCCTTTTATTACTAGCTGTGTCTAAGGTACCTTGGGCAAGTTACATAACTTCTGTATGCCGCAGTTTCTTCATTCGTAAAATGGTGAAATTGAATCTGCTTCATAAACAATCTGTATGTAATATGCTTAGGAGAGTGTCTAACAGAATACATCTGATACTTGTAAAATATCGATTGCTAGAGTGGGACGAAGTTTTTGACAGAAAATGATGCCTTTTAGAAATCGCAGTCAGATTTTCAAAGAACATTTTCAGGTTTGCATTTTATAAAAGGCTGGGAATTATTCATCCTAATGACAACTGCAAATCATTCCCATACAGAGAAGAAAGTGGTAAGAAAAAAATGTCAGTTATTATTTTCTTTTTTAAAAAACCCTTAGATAACTGATTTGAGGTTTCCCTTTAAAGCCTGAAGAGTTCATGACAGCCTACAGCTCATGATGCTGACAGTCCTGAGGATATATGCAAATCATTGCCTATTCAGGAAAGTAGAAAATATTCTAAAGTATACATAAATATTCTAAATTTTTTTAAAGTAAGAAAACAATATTTTTTCACTCACTCAACACACATATATTAAGTGCTCACCATCTGAGGGATGGTACAGTCTGGAATCTATTAAATGACATAGTCTGTGCCCTCAAGAGTTTTTAAGACAGTCAGTAAATAAGTGATTAAAATGCAATGTGGCAGCTCTGGCTGGAGGGTTGAATCTTTGAGTGTCCTGAGAGGTCAGACTGCTGTCAGAAAAAGTTCATGTGATCCATATGTATTAACCACAATAATACTGCATTTTAAAAGAATCAACTGAAGAAAGCAAGTAACAACAACATGGCCGGCCCATGGACATGGGCATGAACATGGCCATAGTAAAATGGAACTTCCAGATTATGAACAACAGAAGATAGAAGGGACACCATTAGAAACTGTCCAGGAGAAGCTGGCTGCACAAGGGCTAAGGGATCCATGGGGCCGCAGTGAAGCTTGGAGACACACAGGTGGCTTTGCAAATAATGTTTCCTTTGTTGGTGTATTATTAAAAGGATTCAAATGGGGATTTGCTGCACTTGTGATAGCTGTAGGGGCTGAATATTACCTGGAGTCCTGGCAAAAAGAGGCATCACTGAAGATAATACCTGGAAGTATCTTTTAATGTCTTCTTAACTTTCTAATAAAAAGATTTCTTCACTGTAGCTACTCACCTGTGCGTTTGTTCCCTAAAGAATACTAGCAAGATTTAAAAAAATAAGAAAACATGCAAAATAAAATAAAATAAAATGTGGCAAAGGTTAATACAAGGCACTACAGAAGGCATGGAAGGGGTATATAAGGACAGGGATCAAGAAGGGCATCAGAGAGAAGATGCTGTCTGAATGAGATGCAGGAGGATGAAGTACTTCAGGTACTTCACTGTGGCTATAGTGCCAATGTAGAAAGCATGGGGTGAAGCTGAGTGTGGAGAGTAAAGCAAAGGTCATGTGAAAGAGTTCTGCCTCTATTCTGAGACCAACATCAACCCAATGAAAGATTTAAGGAAGGGAAATGGCATAAACTATTTTCATTTTTGAAAGATCACACTGGTTGCATGCTGGGAACATACTGGAAGGTAGACCAGGGCTGAGCTTTTATGAATTTTATAGTTACAAAATCTTGTTTAGTCTTCTGTGTCCATAGAGTTGAGTGAAACTACATGGAGACCCTCAGGGAGTCCACCCTTGAGGAGAGAATATTATGCAGTGGTTAAAAGCACAGAATCTTGATTAAAAGGCCAGCTTTGCCCATTGCTCTCTCTGTGACCGTCGGCAAATCTGTCTTTATCTCTGGTCTCAGTTTCTTTATTTTAATATGGGAATAGAATTATGTCTGTCTTGTATTAGAACTGGTTAACAAATAAATAAATGAACCAAATCTCAGACTTAACATGATAAAAAATTATATCCGGTTCAAGTCAAGAAAAGGCATTAACTAAAATGATAAAATAAGTTAAAGGTAGCAGGATAAAAGCATCACATGCTGAAATTATTTTACATATATATGAATAATAACTAGTTATAAGACATAATACAAAAATCTTCATTTACAATAATAACAGAGAAGATTAAATACTTTGGAATAAACTTTAAATGAAAGGTATAGAAACTCTATGAGGAAAACCTTCCTGAAAGCTATGAAAGGAGACTTGAAAAAATGAAAGATACCCCAGTTTTTTTAACAGAATGACTCAATATCATAAATTGTCAATTCTCTCTCTGAGTTCATATAAAATTTAACACAACCCCAACAAAAACATGAATAAGCTTTTTTATGAAGGTAGACAAGTTGATATAAAAAATCATGTGGAAAAACAAACATGCAAGAATTCATTAAAAAGGAAAGACAAGGAGGAAGGACTAGTTCAGATATAAAACATACTATAAAGTCCTCTAATTAAAACAGTGTGACACTGACGCATGAATAAACAAGCAAAGAGAGTAGATCAGAAAGCCCAGAAATAAACCCAAGCACATATGGAAATTTAGTATATGATAAGGTGGCATCACAAATTACTAGGAAAATATGGTAATTTTAATAGATGGTTCTGGGACAGCAGGATAACCATTTGGAATAAAATAAGTTTAGATCTATACTGCACACCATGCATAAGCATAAACTCCAAATGCAATAGGGACCAAAATTTTAAAAAAACATTTTTTTAAGTGCTAGAAGAAAACATGGGTGAATTCCTCTTTAACCTCAGTATAGAAAAAGATTTCCTATGACCCAATATTCA
This sequence comes from Pseudorca crassidens, assembly GCF_039906515.1. Taxonomy (NCBI): domain Eukaryota; kingdom Metazoa; phylum Chordata; class Mammalia; order Artiodactyla; family Delphinidae; genus Pseudorca; species Pseudorca crassidens. The sequence goes on from NC_090306.1 coordinate 57,923,761, forward strand.
GAGGCAACTAAAACAAATTGATAAATGGCTATACAAAATAAATGTTTTTCTGCATGATAAAATATAAAGTCAAAGACAACTAACAGGGTTTCCCTGGTGGTGCAGTGGTTGAGAGTCTGCCTGTCAATGCAGGGGACACAGGTTCATGCCCCGGTCCGGGAAGATCCCACATGCCGCGGAGCGGCTGGGCCCGTGAGCCATGGCCGCTGAGCCTGCGCGTCCGGAGCCTGTGCTCCGCAACGGGAGAGGCCACAACAGTGAGAGGCCCGTGTACCGCAAAAAAAAAAAAAGACAACTAACAAACTTGGAAAAATGTTTGCAACATAGATCAAACTATAGATAAAGTACTAATATTGCTAATATCTATATATAAAGAACTTAAAAACTGAGACGAAAAGAATTTTTAAAAATCCATTAAAATGGGAAAAAGACGAGCAGACAATTCACAAAAAGAGTTATAAAAATGACGTTTAATGCTAGGAAAAGATTTTTAGCCTCACTCATAATTACAGAAATACAAATTAAAACTATACTGAGATATTGCTATCAGATTGGCAACAATAAAAAAGTATGACAACACATTCTGTAGGGAAACAGGCACTCTCATACATTGCTGGTAGGAACGCAAACTGGTATGGTGTTTTTGGAGGGAAATTTGGCAATACCTAAGAAAATTACATAAACACTTGCCTTCCAACTCAGCAAGACCACTTGTAGAAATTTACCCAGATACAACTCCAATAATACAAAAATACATTTGCACAGGGTTACTAATTGCAACACTGCTGTTGCAAATTACTGGAAACAATGTAATTATCTAAATACAGGAGAGTGGTTAAATAAGTTATGTACATGTGCACAGCTGTAAGAGAAGAAAATAGAAAAAGGTTTCTATGAACTAACATGGATTGTTTTCCAGGATACATTAAGTTAAAAAAGACACCCCTCCCCCACAAAAGTGCAAAAGAGTATCTACTGTGTGCCACCTTTCATGAAAGAAAAGAGAGAAATAAAATATATATATTTATCTGCTTATTTGTGCCAAAAGAAACACAGAAAGGATAACCCAGGAACTAATAAGATAAGGGATAAGGGAGAGAGGCATTAGGTAGAAGCATGACGGGGACAGAGGAAGGAGCAGTTCTCTGGGTGTAGCACTCTGTACTGTTCTTTCAGAAACCATGATAATGTTTCACAGACCCAAAATAGAAATACATGATTCAAGTCAAGCAGGATGACAGGAGAAGCCAAACTACAATACAAACAATAACAAATGAGCCTAACTCTATTACAAACTACACTGAAGGGTGTGGGAAAGAAAAGAACAAATCTAAATAAGTTCGAAAAACAGTGTTTTGAGACCAAGACTAAAGACGAAAAGAAATGTACACAAACATCAGATACTAGGTTAGTAAGTTCCTCCACTTCCCTAGAATGGCATGGGTTGGTAATTCTGAAACTAATTCATGTACGTTTTGGGATTGTGCAAATAAGTAAATAAACTTTGAATAATGACAGGCCGACTTCTTACTGTCAGAGAAAGGAGTTACAAATGAGGGAAAGAGGACAGCTAGAATAAGCCCTGGGGTGTTAGACTGGAATTAAATGCATGAACTCATGGTGATGACAGATGACAGAGAGATGATAGACAGATGACAGACAGACAGATAGATAGATAGATAGATTTAGACGATGTGTATGTGTGTGCATGTTTACATATACATAGATTTTTTTGGCTTTGTTTGCTGAAAGGGTCTAGAATTAATGATACCAATAGCAAAGAATACAGCAAACACAGAGATTTTGATTTCTAGACACCATTCTCTAATTTAAAAAAATGAAAACAGGATTCTTGGAGAAATGACTGATTCCAGGGCTAGGGCAGGAAAAGCATAAAATTAGCTTGGAACACCCTGAGATACAAGAAAGAAAAGAAGTGCTCAAAATAATAATAAAAATAATAACAACAACAACAGACACATGTTGAAAGGACACAGAAGTCAACTGGAAGAGGCTCCCAATGGTCAAATCTGGGCCAATTTGAAAAACAAAGTAAATAATGATAGTAATGGATAACATATACAGTAAAATAAATATCCATGCTCCATACCGATATACATAAATAACTGAATAACCAGTAAATGGGAAAGAAGGGAAAGCTCTCATCTTTACAGAATTCTAATTAATAAATGTCCAAAAAAAAGATGGAAATTTAAAAATCACCAATTGGCGATTAGTGGGACAATACAGGATAAGAAACAGGATGCTTACATAGTATTAAAGTATCTCTCTATAAGGTACTAATTAAGTACGAAGGGAAAAATGGAAAAATCCAGCAGACACTACCTAAACCAAGTGATTAAAGTTAACATCACCAATAATAGGATCTCTCAACATCATGGACTCCCTATATGATGTACTGAGAAGCCCACAATATCACTTCTGTGGTATTCTTATCATATATGTATAATATGAATATAATCTTTACAAATATAAACATAATCTGGATCCTGGATCATAAATTGAGCATTAGAGATAACTAGTAAAAGTTGAGTAATGTCTGTAGATTAATTAATAGTATAGTATCAGTGTTAATTTCCTAATTTTGAAAATTGTACTGTAGTTAAGTTGTTAACATTTGGAAATTGGGTAAAGAGCATATGGGAATTTTATCCTATATATATTTTGTACTTTTTTTCAATTTTTTACTAGCCTGAAATTATTTCAAAGTAAAAAGTTAAAAAAATTAAAACTATTAAAAAGAAAGAAATGGTATTTAAAAACCCTGCCATATACGGTTACAAAAGTTAGTTTTAAAAGGGACAACTTAACACCCTCGCCAAATAAAAGAATATTTTCTTCTCAAAACAAAACTGTGAAATATACTTTTTACTTTATGAAAAGCTAAAATATGTACATGGAAAGATATATTCTTTATATAAATTCTCCCACAGCTCAGTATGTTCCCTCTCTCTGACTCATTATTTTAATTTTCCAACTATTGCTCATATTTTCAGAGGTATGATCCAGGTAATGATGTAATTTTTCTGTAAATTAACTCCTAGTGATAATTTGACCCCAGTGGATATTGAGTGTCTTACAGTCTACTTTTATGGTGTATATTGTTCTAGGCAACAGATTTCAGGGAGTTCCATTTCTGCCCAAGCTATTACATGTAATTTAGTAGCAGTGAAGACTTGGCTCATATGTAGTAAGTACTCATGTGCAGTTATAAAGTTTTCTTTTCATTTTAAAAAGGAAGGTGTGAGAAATGGAGAATAAAGGATAAAGGCTCTAGAAAAGGTTAGGCCAATTTTGCCAACTACAAGATTCTTCACTACTCTACATTTACTTCACATTCTTACTATCAAAAAAACTATGCTGGGCTTCCCTGGTGGCGCAGTGTTTGAGAATCTGCCTGCCAATGCAGGGAACACGGGTTCGAGCCCTGGTCTGGGAAGATCCCACATGCCGCGGAGCAACGAGGCCCGCGCGCCACACTACTGAGCCTGCGCGTCTGGAGCTTGTGCTCCACAACAAGAGAGGTCGCGACAGTGAGAGACCCGTGCACCGCGATGAGGAGTGGCCCCCGCTTGCCGCAACTAGAGAAAGTCCTCGCACAGAAACGAAGACCCAACATAGCCATAAATAAATAAATAAATATTTTTTTAAAAATTTAACACTATCTTAAAAAAAAAAAAAACTATGCTGAAGCACCTTAGTTCCTTAAAATATATTTATTTACAATAAGTAGCTAATTATGATGAATGCTTTCTGTATTCTATTTGAACAAAATGTTTTGCTTTGGAAAGTTCAAATGAAAATACAGCAGGTCCCCTGATTTTACCACTAGAGGGCAAAAGAAATTAAGAAACAGGGCAAACAAAGCTCACGTGCTTCCAAGATTCTCTAATTTTACGGTTTGAAATCTCTAGATAGCTACCTTCCAGAAATGAATTCATTCAGAAAACAAAGAAGATACTGTACAAATGATGATAGGAAGAAGTTAAGAGGGGAAAACTATCATTTTTTTTTTTTTTTTTTTTTGCGGTACGCGGGCCTCTCACTGTTGTGGCCTCTCCTGTTGCGGAGCACAGGCTCCGGATGCACAGGCTCAGGGGCCATGGCTCACGGGTCCAGCCACTCCGCAGCATGTGGGATCTTCCCGGACTGGGGCACGAACCGGTGTCCCCTGCATCGGCAGGTGGACTCTCAACCACTGCGCCACCAGAGAAGCCCTCATTTTTTATAAGAATCAAATCCCCAACCATTTTCTCAAAAGTGCTCACCTACATACATTTATTAATTACCTTACTGATTTAGTTTAAACATTCAATTAAACACCACAATAGGCTGGTGGTGATAAATTGTGATGTTTCCTCTCCTGGTGATGTTTGAGAAAAATATTGTCTGGTTAATGCAATCGTATCTAGAAAATGAGGAATGAGCTAGTCCAGAATCAATAAGGCCAAGGTCTTGAGTTCAATTTGTATACAGATCAGTGAACATCTCTCTAACGCAGGGCCACCTCCCTCACTCCAATCAGCAAGTGCACATCATGGGTCACAGGGGAATGGTGAGAGAGCGCATGTAGGGCAGCCAGGCTTTGCTCACATCTGAGAATAGGAGGCTGGGGAGTACTGGAAATCACCCCACCCTAGGGATCCCGATTGAAATTGAGGTCACACCCCTCACGCCTGGGTGGGCTTGAATATGTCCCACAGGTAGCAGAGACAGAAACTTCAAATACTGCCTGGATATATGAAGAAAATGTAGCTTCTTCATTTTCTATCATAGATCTACTCTTCCTCATAAACATCCATTTCACTCAGTACCAGGGAGTGGAAGATAGGCTTTTAAACTTGCCAATGTTAGATATTAAAGTCACTCCTTTTTAAAATGGACTCGTCCATGATGCATTTTTCTTTGGATACATGCTGAATCTTTCCAGCTTCCTCTCTCTTCCCCTGCTCTTTCCAAAGATGGGGAGGCTGGGGCTGATGTGATCACACGGCAGAAAGGGCAAGGCATTCCAGAGCCCTCCGGATTCTCTGTAAATGATCTGGTTCCCTCCAAGACGGTGTGTCACTGAGTCCACGTGGGTCTTTGGATCATTTTACTGACACAGACTCTGGTCCTGACCATTTGCCTCTGTTTGCCTTCTCACACTGCAGCCTCCTTGTGCATCCTCAGGCCTCTGCCAGTTTTCTGATCTCCTAAGCACCAACACATCCATTCATTGAGGCATAAGGGACTTTCAAAAACCCCTAGGAGTCAAAGTTCCGCCTCATCCATCTGGCCACCTGCCAAGGTCACTACTCAATCACCTCACATGTTGACAAAGCGCCTTCCAAAACGGTCCTTTCCTCCCAGAGTGCTAAGCACTGATCAGGGAAAAAACTGAACTCTTCTTTGGACTTTCTGGACAGGACGCCTGTACTGAAAACCTGCTTCCCTAATTCCCCTCCTTTTCTCCCTCTGCAGTCCACTGGCATGGAAGGGTAAACACCTTACTTCTTTTTAATGCTTGTAAGGACTTCTTTCTATATTCTCTTTACGAGTCCTCTTTTTATATCCTTTCTGAGGTGGTGTTCTGTAGTCCCTAAAGCAATAGCAGTGGGCAGGTTGCAGACAGAAAATCTAGTTTATCCAAAAAGAAAGATGCTTCTGGAGAGAGTCCAAAAATATCATTCCTATTTTGTGTAAGTCTCAGTTTCCTCAGCCCAAAAATATGGAGCTATTAATGCCTCGACCTACCCTCCAGAGAAAGAGCTCTGTCTCCCTCTTAAAATCAATTTGGGTAAAAAGTCTACGAAGTGAAATTTCATGGGGGCAACTATGCCATAGAGGGCTTGCACCCTTGGAAGATCTGCACTAGCATACAATCCTGCCAACTTTGCCATACAGCAGCATGTGAAAATGTGCTCGTGCATGTCCACGCACATACCCATGGACACACGCACACATAGAACCATCCTCCCCCTACACCCTCTTTCTCTTTGGAAATGTCTTCCAATCTGTGTTAGGTTCAAACAGTAAGGTGCTGAACATTAAATTTTCAATATAATTACAAGTCTAATGTGTTAACTTTTTCTAAATGATTCAAAAACCTTAAAAACACAACTTATACAAAGACAAAAACCATAAAAAGATAACATTTATTTATTTATTCAATAAATATGTTGTGAGCATCTACTGTATGACAGGTATTATCTGGGGTTCTTGGATATAGCAGTGATGATCAAAACAGACAAAACCACAACAAAACAAACGGGGCAGGAGGAAGGTTTAGGAGATGATGGATAAGTTTATGACACTGATTGCAGGGATGGCTTCACAGGGGTATACTTATCTCTAAACACATCAAATTTTCTGTATATCAATTTCTGTATGTCAATCAAACCTCAAAAAGTGGTTAAAAAGTAGACTATGACCCTTGAGCTCCTATTTGACAAGGATGGAAAGGGTTTGAAAAAGTGAGGTAGATAATAAGCAATATACTAAATAAATAAATAAAATATAAATAAATAATATTGTACATTAGAAGCAGACAAGTAGAATAGGAAAAGTAGAACATAAGTTATTTCAATGGTTAAAGTTGTAATGGTTGTAGCCTCGTTTAGCACATTATAAATTACTCATTCATTTATTCATACTTCTCTATTTAGTTAATACCTTCCCACTGTTAAAGTAACTTTTAACCATCAATAACCATCAACAAAAGAAATGCTATCTGGGCTTCCCTGGTGGCGCAGTGGTTGGGAGTCCGCCTGCCGATGCAGGGGACATGGGTTCGTGCCCCGGTCCGGGAGGATCTCACGTGCCGCGGAGCGGCTGGGCCCGTGAGCCATGGCCGTTGAGCCTGCGCATCTGGAGCCTGTGCTCCACAACGGGAGAGGCCACAACAGTGAGAGGCCCACGTACCGCAAAAAAAAAAAAAAAAAGAAATGCTATCTCAGACCAGCTAAGGCTGCAGATTCCAGGTTACTGATCAATTCATTCTTAATCAGGACCTGGGGTCTGGTTGAAACTCCAGAGTGATTCAAACTTAATCCAATGACCATCTTTCTGCCATCCCTACCTCCCTCTCTCTTTTTAGAGTCACAGGGCACTTGTTAAGTCAATGGGTCTTTTCAGTGAGCCTACAGCTTTTACACAGTTTCTGTGCTTGGCTATCAGGCATGTTTTCCTGAAATGAAACATTCTTAAAAGTTTACTTGGCCAGAAAGACATACTGTTTGTCCTTTCATTATTATAATTAATTTTTGCATGATTCATTAGCATTATTAGAACCTATGATGCCTTGTTAGCTTCTCTTGGTAACTGGTCCATCATTCAAGAGGTTCTGTTTCCTGGAAGATGAGAGATTGAGTTTACTCTTGAGTAATGTGGTGAATCCATCTTCTTTCAATATACTCTCTACACATATATTCCTCCACTACTGTCACCATCTTTTTTATTCTTGGTATAGGTTCTTACTCTATCAGAACTCCTGGGATTACTCACAACTCTCTTTATCTTGCCTACACATAGAAATGAAGAAAAATACATATCTATGTTTTATAAAGGGTCATATACTCAACAGAAGGCAGAACACTCACATATGTCAACTCCACCATTCTCTTAAAATTAATAAAATATTAAGCATATCTACTTTCTTTTGTATTACAATGTCTTTTGTGAACTTTACCTTTTCCCATTTTGAATATCATTATGAATTCATAGCATCATGAACTCAACTTGTTTTTGAATAATTATTAGTTAATGCTCAAATGGTTCCAAGTTGGATACTGGGAATATCTCAAAGCTCACTCTGTTGTCCTTTCAGCTCTACCCCTAGTATTTTAAAGCATGCTTGCATTCAGACAAGAATGAAATGTTCATCTAGTCTTCACAGAGCTCAGTTTCCTTTCATAGTGGAGACAGTGTCAAAAGAGAGAGTGAAATTCCTGAGAACACAGTTGACATTATTTTATTGCTCAACCTCTTTAGTTATAGAACATGTTAAGAGTCCACATTTATATGTTTACCTTAGATTTCCTAAGTCCCTTTTATTTTCTTGTATTTTTTCTACAACATACTTAAATCCAGAATGAGACAGGGCTCTTCATAAAGGGTTCAAATCAGTATTATCCTTCATTTCTACCTTCCAGCTGAACCTAGAACTCAAATCCTTTTTCTGTAGTTTCTACTCTTTCTGCTTGGAAATTGGGGAATGTTTCACAAAAGAAAGGACACCTGAACCAGGTCTTGAAGAAACAGAGAATTTTTTTTTTTTTTGCAGCACACAGGCCTCTCACTGTCGTGGCCTCTCCCGTTGCGGAGCACAGGCTCCAGACACGCAGGCTCGGCGGCCATGGGTCACGGGCCCAGCCACTCCACGGCATGTGGGATCCTCCCGGACCGGGTCACGAACCCGTGTCCCCTGCATCGGCAGGTGGACTCTCCACCACTGTGCCCACCAGGGAAGCCCAGAAACACAATTTACCAGCAGACTGCTGTGGGGATGGGAGTGAGGTATAAAGGGTATTCCAAGTGAAATTAAGCAGGTACAGCTGACCCTTGAACAATGGAGGGGTTAGGAACACCTATCCTCAGTGCAGTTGAAAATCTAAGCATAACTTTATAGTCAGCCCTCCACATCCATGGTTCCACATCCGCAGATTTAATCAATCCCAGATCATGTAGTGCTGTAGTATTATTTATTTTTTAAAAATCCACATATAAGTGGACTCATGCAGTTCAAACCCATGTTGTTCAAATGTCAACTGTATATAGGTACATCATGTGCAGAGATCCAGAAGCATGAAAAGGACTTGGAATAAAATGATGGGAGGAGAAGGCAGTGACAAGAGATGAGGACAACATGGAATGTTTGGTTAGTGTAGGAGGGATCTTGGTTTGCCACACTATGGAGTCTGATTTTCACCCAGTGACTGATCTCATGACTAAAGTGACTAGGTGATTTTAAGAAATATCCTGCAAAACTAACCAGCAGAGTAAATTTACAATAATTTCATAAAAGCAATTTATTTACACCATCAACCTTTCTTTAGTGTGAAGACTTCTAGAAAAGAATTAAGGGACTTCCCTGGGGGTCCAGTGGTAAAGAATCCACCTTACAATGCTGGGGACACAGGTTCGATCCCTGGTCAGGGAACTAAGGTCCCACATGCCGCGGGGCAACTAAGCCCACGTGCCACAACTACTGAGCTCGCGAGCCTCAACTAGAGAGCCTGCGTGCCGCAAACTACAGAGCCCATGTGCTTTGGAACCCGCGCACCACAACTATAGAGCCCACGCACCACGGAGCCTGAGCGCCACAACTAGAGAGAAGCAATGACAAGCCCGCACGCCGCAACGAAAGATCCCACATTTCTCAACGAAGATCCCACGTGCTGCAACTAAGAACCAAAACAGCCAAAAGTAAATAAAAAATAAATAATAAATCTTTTTTTAAAAAAGAAAAGAGTTAAAGAAGGAGAATTTTATGTATAAAAGTTTTTTAAATAAATCCTTGATATTTTTATAAGCTGAGGTTGATGAGTCAAGCCCTAAGGGAAATATCATCACATTGTATAAGTATGATGGTATTTATCCGTCTCCTTCACCCATGGAGAAGGGTTCAGACATACCCATTGTGCCATGTCAGAGCAGAATTCTAAGATAACCCCCATGATCTCTGCCCCTGGTGTTAGGTTACATCTTTGATTAGGTAAGGTTACATGTCTAGAGCAAAGGGACTTTGCAGATGTAATTAAGGTCCTAAATTGGTTGCCAAATTCAGCAAAAAGGAAATGATCTCCAGTGACTCTCACTTAACCAATTGGAAGCCCTTTAAAAGAGGATTTCAGACTTCACTGAGGTCAGAAAGAGAGTCTCTTTCTGGCTCTGCAGAGCAAGTTGCCATAATAAATTCTACTGCTACAAGGAAATAAATTCTGCCAACAATTATGTGAGCTTGGAAGAGGAATCTGAAACTCAGATGAGACTCCAGACCTGGCTGATACCTTGACTGTAGCTTTGTGACACCCTAAGCAGAGGACCCAGCTAAGCTATCTGTACTCCTGAACCACTGAACCTGGGAGATAAGAAGTATGTGTTGTTTTAAGCTCTGAAATCTGTAGTAATTTGTTATGAAGCAATAAAACTGACATATCCATATAATGGTAAGGAAAATCATATGCCTATTAAAATAGGCTGTGTGGATAATGGTTAAAGGTACAGAGCCTAAAGCCAGGCTATATGGGTTCATGTCCCAACATCACCACCTATTTGCTGTGTAACTTTTGGCATGTTCCTTCATGCTTCCATGCCTCAATATCCTCATATGAAATGAGGATAAACATAGGGCTTAGCTCATAAGATTATCCTGAGGATTAAAGGACTTAATTTATGCCAAGTCCCTAAAAGGGCACCTGGCATGCAGTAAGCACACTATAAAACATTCGCTATCCTTATATGATGCTTTCCTACTAATTATCAATGGATCTAGATATATCGAAGGCTTTCTTCATTTACCCTATTAACAAATACGGGTGTCACTCTATTATGAACACTCAAGGCATTTGATAAAAAGATTAAACTTATCACCGTGCTGAGATTCCATAATCAATTTCATTCAGGAAAAAAAACATTAAAGGATAAAATAACGTAAGAAAACAGGATCTCAATTTTAAAGTACAAAATCTCTTGATGTTCCCCCTCCCTCTAAGATCTGGAGATCAGTCACACTTCCAAAGTAATCACTAAAATGCATGAACAGCTGCTTAACCCTTGTGTTGTAATTGCTGCATGTTATTTCCAAGGACTTACACAGTGCAAAAATTCTATATCTATAAAATAAAATTGAAGGAAAATACTTTGGGGAAAGCTATTCTGCTTTGATAGGTAGAAAGATAGATGAATATACAGATGTATGGAAGAGACAGGCGATAGATAGATAGATAGATAGATACATAGATAGGATGGATGGAAGGAAGGATGGATGGGAGGGAGAGAAGGAACAGACAGGCTGGAATCCTGATCATGACAACATGCATCTTGAATTCCCTGGGTCAAATGGATTGAATTTTTTTTTTTAATTACCAAAACATAAGTGAAGCTTTTTCTGAAAAAATAAAAATTGCTGGTCCATAACATTTTTTAAAATTCCGGCAAAACTGAAAATGGAAAAACCTCTCCCTAAGATACCCAACTAGAAGGATTTAGCCAGTTAAAGGGAAAAGTCAGTTGTGGAATGAAGTATATTGTTGTCAAAGACCAGATACATCAGAATCACATGGGAGAACTTTAAAAAATTATAGATAACTTGGGTTTCCTCCAGACTCCTAGGAGGTCTGGAGTACAGACCAGGAAACTGTATTTTTCTCTGTATTAGTTACAGTAAGGTAGGCTATAGTAAACAACAGATTCCAAAACATCAGTAGATTAACACAGTAGAAATTAATTTCTTGCCTACAAAAATGGCTCCAGAGTAAGGTTGATGGGGAGGCTCCTCTTCGTGCAGTCACTCAGTAACCAAGACTTCCCATCTGTGGCTCCCCACACAGAGTGGCTTCATTGGTATTTGCTCCCACCAGATGGAAGGAGAAATAGCATGGAGGAGCACGTGTGGAAAGCTATAACGGGTCAGACTAAAAGTGGCATGGATTCTCCCTTTTGCTCTCATTCTTTTAAGGAAAACTCTGTTATAACGCCACCCCTAACTACAAGGAAGGGGGGAAAATATGGTATAGTTATTGGGCCAGTAAGAAGAGGAAGTGGATTTCAGTGAACAAGAATGTCTCTGCTGTGAGCATGCCATGTGATTCCGATGTACAACTGGTACATGGTTGAAAATTCACAGATGAACTATAACTTTCAGGTCAAAATAAACCAGATTCCGAACTTAGTCACTGGACAGCTGTCTGATCTTAGGCAAAATAGTTCCCCTCTCTATGCCTTAATCTTTTTGGTTCCTCATCTTTTAAGTGAGGATTTTAAAATCCTACATCTCAAGATTCTTGTGAGATTGGAATGAGATAATACATTTAAAATTATTAAAATAGTAACTGACACTTAGTCAATAGTCATAAATATTTTATTCTAACTATATTATTGCTTTAGAAATAAAGGAAGCAAGATGTTCTGCTATTTGAGCTAAGAAATCAGATGTAGCAGTAACAGAATAAATATATTATTCCAACTGAATATTGGATTGAGGAGGTTTGAGAAAGTAGAATCTTAACACAATAGAAGGTGACTTCTTGCTCTTGGAAGAGATCCTGGGCAAGTGTCAAGCGCTTGGGCAGCTCCCCTCTAGGTGGTCATTCTGAGATCCAGTCTTTTTGCACCTGGTGGCTCCACCATACCCTGGGGCTTTATCATCATCTTATCCAGTGTATAGAGACACACTGGTGACACAATATGTGACGTGGTCTGAGCTAACAATTAGGTGTCTTGGTATTAGAATATCTGACGTTCACAGAGAGAAAAATTACTCTAATTTAAGAACAAAGTGAAAGCAATCTTAAACTATTAAGAGATTGAAAATGTTGGCAGTGTAGCTCTAAGCTGAGCTTTATAACAATCTGATTATCACATATTTTGATTCAGGTAGTTTGAAATATTTTTAGATTTAACTTTTGCCACATATAAATCTGTACCACTATACCTAAGGAACCCCACTGAGCACTCAGGTCCAGAATTGGACCTGAGCTGTGTAGTGCTTATCATCTGAGTCAAGTGATACTATCACAGATGAGCTGAATTCTGTATAATTGAAAGGATTAATTTATAGAGTAGTTCCGAAGTTTGGATCAGTATGAGGACACTAATCAATGCAGTTATCTATCAGAAGCAGAGAGTGATCCTTATCTAGCATTTCTTGAACTTACATACAGACTCCTTTGACAATAATTTCCACTAAGCCACAAGAATATATCCATGCTCTTCTGGTTTTCAGATTCCAATTTGAGGAATACATGCCTAATCAAAATAACTAAGAGGAAAATATGTCCTTGTGTGCCTCATCTTCTTGGTTTCTCCACTATTTAGGTCCTCACTATGTGCCTGGTTCTCTGTTAAGTGTTAGATGTATTATCTAATTTAATCCTTAAAACATCCCCAGGAAGTACATCTTATTATCATGCCCACATTTTTAGATGAGGAAACTGAGGCAAAGGAAGGTTAAGTGACTCAATCAATTTGGGCATAGTGCTTGCAGATTCAGAGTTTCCAGATGATATTGACTCAGTTGATTTACTTACTTCCTAAAGTACAGTAACAACAGAAAACTGTCATGACTAGAGGCACATTTAGCATAAATACCATAGTCCCATTGTCTGCTGTTTAGCAGCACTTCTGTGGTGGTTCTTTGCCACACCAGCCCACTTTACCAAAAGCCAAGTAACACAAACTTAAATTTGACCTAGTTAATAAAAATGTGGGTTGTGGTTCAATTATTCAGCAATTGATTACTAAGAATTGCAACAGTTTTTAACAACCACTATAAATGCAATCTTTCTCTTGTGGTCTCTCTCAGAAACTAACATCGCTATTTCTCACTGTCATGTACATACTGTAACTCCTCCCAAATAACCTGCAAATGCAGAGAGCGCGACATTCCTACAGACACCATATTTCACATGGCGTGGATTTAAAGAGGGGTGATGGAATGGATCTTGAGATGATGTTCCAGCTAATTCAAGGCCCAATGTTACCTGTTATGTTATGGTCCACAGTTTACTGGCAGCGGCACTGAAGCCTTGATTTTGCTCCATAATAGTCTATGTTATTTACTTCCCATTTAATGAGTAGACAAGCTCTAGTGGAGAGAACCCAGGAGTGCTGGTGTCAAGAGGACAGTCAGACCAGACAACTGACACCCATTTGGCTGTGGTTCCCTCCACCACTTGGTACTATGCAGCTGAAGTGAGAAGGTAAACAGGTGGTACAATCTTCCCGGAGCCAACAGTCATCCCTTCCCTGCCCTGCTGGCCACACCCTGCTCAGTCTACCAGGCAGGAAGTGTTTCTAAGAGAGAGAGACGAGGATTATACACCAGATTCCAATGCAAGAGCAAGCTGTTGCCTTCCTGTTTCCTACTGGGTTTTGCAGGCCTCCTTCAGCTACTCTGGGATGTTGGAATAAGCAGCCTCTTTTGAGTTTGGAAAGGTGTGATATTCCTTTACGTGGGGGTGTTCAATTCATCAGAAGAAACAAGGAGCCAGGCTCCTGCTCTCAGTGGCGCAGTGTGGAAATGCAGCACATCCTGCTCTGACATTTCTCTTCTGCCTCCTTAGCCCCTGTCATTAGACTGTGGTTTCCAGTTTGGTTTGCTTTTTCTTTCTCTTCATTGGTTTTACTCTTCATGCCAACTGTCTTAAGTCCCATTAACTAAAGCTCTAATACTTTTGAAGTAACAAGGAAAGCTGGTATTAGCCACCTGCCAGGGCTGGACAAATGGGTTCGCAAACGCTCCACCTTCCTGCTTTGTGCCATGTGAGGCCCTGTTTCTGATGCTCCTGGAACAGTGGACTTCAATAGTGTTTTCCTCCTGCCTCCAAGGCACCAGTTCCTCAATCCCAGATGATTAAATCCACTGCCTCCTACTTACCTCTCAGAGAAAGTCTGTCTTTCCAGACTCATCTTTTCTGACCCTTGTAGCAATGACCCTTAGGCATCTCAGGAGTGCCTGACATGTGAGGTTTTGAACTCTGGCCATGTCCCCCTGGTGATTACCTCTACCTGGGGCCCTAAGCCATTTGTCTGACCGTTAAAGGTATGAAATAAGTTTATATTTTGGAAATGTTGTAAGCTTCATGTCAATGTTTGTTAAAACAAAACACAACTTTTCTGTGTCTATGTCCATCCTTTCAACCAAATAACACTGCTGGACTCCTTTAGCAAGTACTCGTCACCTGCTGGCTTTGGATGCATCACCACCATAAGAGAACAGAAAGAATGCAGAGGAACGGCGGCCATGGCACTTGACAAGTTTCAGTGCTTCTCTACTAGTTACTACTTGTATTCCCGTTTTACAAAGGAGGAAACTGAGGCCAGGAGAGGTAAAAGCCTCTGCCCAAAATCACACAGGACCGTCTGGCTCTGTAGTCCACACCATAACCACCTTCCCCCGGCAATCTTCCAGAGTTAGCACACTCTTGATTCCAGGGCAGAGCGTTAGTCTTGAACCCTTGCCTTTTGTTCTACCCTAGTGAATTACACAGAACGACCCAGAAAGAAACTTACTTTGCCACTGGCTCTCCCTTAAAGCCCTGAGCCAAGAGTCTCCTGCTTCCTCCCCTCAGTGCGTACTCTCAGCCTTTCGGGGCAGGGCTTCCTGCTCTGCCTTGGCCCTGGTATCAACCTGCACCGGCTCTAGATCTGGCCCAACCAACTCCCCAAAGGTTCTCTTCTCTACCCCCAAAGCCTATGGAGACTTTTCCCCCTTCTGGTTTTTATAACCCTTAGTCCTCTAAACAGCACCCACCTCCAACACTCCCTTCCTAGCCAGGGGAGGGAAAGAGGGCAGAGGTTCTAATGTCTGCATTGCCAAGTCTTTGATGGTTATCTCTTTACCTATCCTGGTAAATTTTAGAATTAGGGACAGTAACAGATTAGTTGTCCTCTGAGAACAGCCTGAAGTGTTAAACCATTTGGGTGTATCTAAATGGGAGTATTTAAAGGGAGAATAAGTGCAAGAAAAACAACCCAAAACCAACCTCCAGCTGGTTTATCTTCTACAAATGCAACAAGCATACATTTCTACAACACTAAAAACATCTATTATCATCACTTCACATGCACAACATAATTCCAGCCAGTGGGTACTTTAATTAAGGAAAGACAACATAAATAGTGCGTAGCACAGAGTGAGGGAGCCTTTGCCATCAAGTGCAGAAGGAAAACAGCATGCATCATATAAAAACAATGCTTTGCTCTTTCTGTGGTATAACTCATTTTGATTCTAAGGGAGCCTAAGGCTCCCTTAGGGATAGAGAAGAAACTTCAAGTGGCAAATGAGGGAGGTTAGGTGGCATGGGGCAGAGAAGTGAAAACAAAATGGAAAAGAACTATCAAGGGGGATAGGGATATGGATTCATAAGGGATACGGAGTCATGTGCTTCTGCATGATAAAAGCACAGTCAAGAGAAAAACTGGAGAAACCAACACCTCTAAAACATAGAGTCAGTGTAAGGTTTGGAAGGGACAGTCCTGAGATTATTCCCAGGACTCTTGCTGATATTTTCACCCAGCGCAAGACACGGTACCAGGAGCAAGTCATCCCATCCTATACCTTGAGATGGGATGACTTCACGTTCTCTTTCTCCATGCTACTTTGACACCTCTACATTTCTTAAATCTTCTATTAGCAATTTCTAAGTATCTGAACACCACGATTCTGCTTAACCGGGATTATGGTCCACTCGCTACCTAACACATTAACCATATTTACTTGATTTCAATACTATGTGGGCTCCTAAACAGAATGTGACATTTACAAGAAAAACACAAGGGCACAGATTTCTTAAAAGTCAAAGAAAAAAGTCAACAAATAAAGGGGAAAGAGAGGTTATATTTTAAGAGAAAAGCAACAGAAAAACAGCTAAGTTTCAAATTCAATTCAACAGCATTAACTACAGATTTCTTTCCAAATCTGATTTCTTCACCAGCACAGCATGGATGTTAAGAGAGATGCCATTTACTAGCTATGGACGTGGATCCAGTTACTTGACTGCTCTGTGTCTCTGTTCCTCTATTTTCAGAATGGAGATAATAGGGTAAAAAATAAAACTTTCCCCCAAATTAACACAACTTCAAATTATTAGCTGTTTCTTCATTCCTAACCCAGTGAAAGTTCCTGAAAGAAAAGTTTAGGAGAGAGGAGAATCCAACATTTATTGTGCACTTACTATTTGTTAGCACTCTACAAGTGATCTCAGTTAATCACCATAAACTTGTGAGAAAACATTTTTATCAATTTATAGATGAAATGGAGTCTTAGAGCCTCCAAGTCTTAGATCAGAAGCTGCAAATGACCTAAAATCTCCTCTCTTATGCAGCACAGCATGGAGTCATGCTCCACAGAACAGGATACCCGGGTCATCCAGCCTCAGAATCACTCAAAACGCTTGTTAAAACTGAAGATTCCTGCACCCTCACACAGACCTGTTGTGTTTCAATCTCTTGACGGTAGCAGTTTTTAACGAACCTCCCACTGCCATGATTCCTCTGCACACTCAGGAGCCATGAGCTCACTGGCTAGGAGAAGGGACTCTGAGGTCAAGCCTGGGCCCAGTTCTGCTATGTTCTAGATATGTGATCCTGGGCATATTACTTAACCTCTGTGAGATTCTCTGCCTTATTCAAAACAGAACCTCATAAGGTTACTGCAATGATTAAATAATGGATGCGCAGTGCCAAGTTCAAAGTCTGGTCTGCATTATAGTAATTATTTTTATTTCCTCTTTGCTTTTTCATTCAACTTCAGGATTCACTATGTTTGGTTTCTTCCCCATCACTCAACTGAAAGCAGCCAAGTGCATATCACAAGTGGCCTCCTTGTCAAATCCAATGACCTTTTTTTGATCTCCTTCAGCTCTGTACCTAGTTTGTCCACCAATTATTCATTAAAACTGTATTGTGCATCTGCTCTGGACCATACAGTGGGCTACATGTAAGGTATTCAATGGTGAATATAGCAGGTGCAATCCCTACACTCGTGGAGCTTTCAGGCTTGTGTTGGGACATTGATTTCAGTAAGTCACTGCATATAAGCATATTAAAAAATTGTACAATGAAAGAAAAGAACAGGGTGCCCTAAAAGAGAATGACAGAAGAGATATTTTATCAAGGCGTGTCAGGGAACTTCTGGGACCAGAGAAGCCAGATATAGAGAGTCATTCCCACAGAAGGAACAGCAGCAAGTGGGAAGACCCTGAGGTAGAAAAGAGCTTGTCACATTGAAGGAAATAAAAGAGTATCCATGTGGCTGGACAAGAGGAAGTGTGGTGTGAAATGAACCAGGAAAATAAGCATGGTTTTAGCCATACAGAGCCTCATAAACCACGATGAAGGTTTAGACTGAATTCCAAGGGCAACTTGGGGCCACTGGAGGACTCTGGGCCAGAGACGATATAATCACTGTGGTTGTGATCTGGAGTATGGATTAGAAGTGGGCTAGGAGAGACACTGAGAGATCAGTTGGTTTGCAGAGTTTGAATTTGGGTGCTGAAAATGGAAATGGACACACAGTGGAAGCATGTGAGATATGTTTGTGGTGGAGGATTGAAAGAATCTGAGATGAACTGGATGTGGAAAATAAAGAAGGAAGAGGTGCCATGAAGTACTCCCAAGCTCATGTTTGAGCAACTGGCTGGATAGTAGAGCCATTTACCAAGAAAAGGCACGAAATCACTCTCTGGGGAAAGGACCAGGACCTGTATATTTCTAGAAAGCTCCCCAGTGATTCTGATGGCTAGCCCTGGTTGACAAGAGCCAACCTGGAGGGGTAATAGAGAGAAAAGTAGTGAAGTTTAATGGCTAATGATTGTATCTTTCTTTGGCGGTAGCTTGCCTTGTTCAAATCTTGTCACTGGGCAAGTTGGTTTCCTCATTTGTAAAATGGAAATAACAGAATATACATCATGGGGCTGTTGCAAACTGTTAACCTTACAAAATATGTGGAACATTTCCAAGCTACCCTTTTTGGATCAGTCAGTTGAAAAAGCTGGGTGCTTTCACATCTCTAAGCTCTTGCCCTTTCTTTTGCTTCTTCCATGTTGTGATTTCCTATATTCTCTTCAGAGACAGCCTTCCTTGAATATTCCCCCTATCACCACCAACCCCAGCCAATCATCTAGGCCACTCCTCCTGCTTGCATGATCTTAGAATTTAACATAGCACGTTATAATTATTTATTTGTTTGTCTCCTGAACAAGCCTTGGAACTCCTACAAGTAGCTGGCCTTATCTTATACAAATGCATGTCCACAGAACTTAGTCCGATGTCATAGATCAAAGCCCAGAATGAATCTGTTGGATTTAATTAAATTTAGCTAAATTAAAAAGCATGATACCCTCAGGGAATAAATCTCAAAAACTAAGTCTCTTGTTTAATTATGTTATCATATGGATGAAAACACAGCAAGTTACATCCAAGGGATATAAAAAATTCACCGTAAATGGCCATTTAGGCACAACCTTAAGCCTGAACTAGTCATGCCGAACAAAACACCTTTCTTATCTGCCTCTCACCTCTGCTTTGTTCTTCCTGGGCAACGTGGGGCCCATGACTTTCTGAGGAACAGAAGAAGGGGGAAGGGGGTTGGGAAGGAAGAGACACACTCCTACCACTTTACAAAACCTTCCTTTACTCCGTAATGAAAGAAGGAAGGTAGACAGAGATGCTGCATGTGCTAGAATAAGCATGTCAGGCTGGTTTGAGTCCTTTGTAACCCTGTGGCTTGGTACAGACAGTCCGAACACCAGCAGGCAAATACCAATAATATTACAGGCAGAGCAAATCAGCCCAGAACAACTTTCGTAAGAGGACCCATGGTTTTCACCCCGCCCTTGTATGGAAGCAAAACTCGATCTCTTTATGCTAATGCTTCTGGAGGCTTAAATCTGCAGAAGGTATGCAGGAGGTGCTGGTCATGCATCTGAAACTGAAATAATTTGATAAACGGTTTGGATCCCTGAGGGAAAAGATGAAAAGGATTTTTCACTCTAGTCTTTAATCTCAAGGCAAATGGGCATAGAAGGAGGCAGTTTGACATGTACAAGCCAACAGTTTTTGGAGCCAAAGAGACCTGTGTCCAAATCCTGACTCATTCACTTTTTAGTCCTGTGCTCATTAAAGTTAATACTACTAATAATGATAATAACAACAGCTAACACTTATATGTGTTTATCGTATGCCAGACTCTGTTCTAAGTGCTTTACATATGTTAACTTATTTTAGTCCTAAGAAAAATAAAACCCACGAGGAAGACACTTCTATCATACTTTACTGTGAAAGAAACAGGCTTAGAAAGGTTGAGTATGGTACACGCTAGTTAACAGCAAAGCCAGGATTCAAACCCAGGCAGTGTAGGATCTGACTTCAGACACCATGCTCGCATCCACTGCATTTCCCTGCCCCCGTGTGCCTCAGGAGCACATCATCTGACTTTCAGAACCTAAGTTTCCTAGTCTGTAAAGTGGGTATAATGAGGGCAACCTCAGTGACGCCTGAAGGAGATGATGTAGGTAGAACCCTGGGTACCAAAGGAGCACCCAGACTAGGTCAAGTGCCTTTAATTTTCAACTTGTATGCTCATAATGTATTATCAGAATTCCAGGAAAATGCTAATAAAAGTCAATTATCTAGAGTGTCCAAGAATAGCAAATGTTTGGGTGGGCTGGAGAAGCTGGAAGCTCTACAATGTACTTTTCTGAAACTTTAATTGATCCAGAAAGCAGTCTTAGTCTATGAAGTCAATTACCTCAATACTTCTAAATAAACCCTGGCTTTTGTTACCAGCAGAAGCCCACCAAAGGGCAACAACCAGCTGGAGGTGTGAGTCAAAAGCTGGGAGAGCCCGAGGGAAAACAATTACTTAGACCTGGAGGGGCCAGTTAGAAAAGTTCCTGAAGCATGATCAGAATGTTTGCAGGAAGAGAAGAGGGAAGGCTGATGTAAGGAGAGAAATCTGCATGATCAAAGGCACTGAGGCATGAAAGACAACTCACTTATCTCAAGGTTAGAGAAGAGTGAACACTGAACAACAGTGAGAATGAAGGAGGCCTGGAAAGCTGGCCAGCGCTGAATGTCGCACAATGGCCACCAAGAGTTTTTGAAAGGACATCAGACCTGTGCTTTAGCAAGACAATTTGTGGAGTGTTGTGTATGGATTAAAGTGGAGAGTATAGGTATCAGGGAGACCAGTTCTGAGGTAGAGAGTATAAGGGAACATTTGGTTTTCTTTTACACCAATATATTAAAATATATACCAAAATACACCACTATATTAAAATCTTCAGAGAGAACGGCCGAACATTATTTGCTCTAAAAGTGGAAATAAATCATTACCACCTCTAAGGAGATTAAACTAAGAAATTGTGGTTGTTAGCAAAACTGCCCCATAAAATTTTAGACATACAAAGAAAGTAACTCTAGAATTACGCACATATTTCCACCAGAGAATGGAATCTGGACGGAGTGGGTGAAGTAAGCAAAGAAGTAAACATTATTCAGAGCTTAAGAAGTGCCTCACTTTTCACCAAGAAGAGCCAACACTGTTTTCTTTGAATCGGCTCTCATATTTCCCTGAAAAGAAATTGATAGTGTTGTGGAAAATTCAACTACTGAAATCACAACGAAAACTGCAACCCCATGAGAGGAAACTGGTATTATGTCAAAGCAACAAGTCACTGAACTTTTGACCGCCCACCCAAAAAAGTGGAGAATGTTTCAAAAGAAACAAGTTTGAATAATAGAAAATAGCACACCACTTCCCCCCATCCACATTTGACCTTGGGGGAACAGGAACTTGGCTAACTTAATGCAGTTGTCCACATTGGTTATTAATTCTCTACAGGATCCAAAACCAAATACCATTTCTTCAAGGTCCCTCCCAAGACCCTCCTTCTAAGTGACATGTCCCCTCGTTGAATATCCTTCCCCATATTGGTCGCCCTCGTACTTGTATGGGTAATTAGCCTAAGCATTTGTTCTTCTCAAATATGGCCTTTTAACTATTCTTTAAATATTTTATGTATACATGGTTTGTTTCTCCGATTTAACCGTAAGCATTTAAAAAAGGGAATATTTGGGTATATTTCTCTACCATTTTCATTATGGCATATAAAAATCAAAAACAACACAGCAGTAGTAACAATAGCTAAGACTTTTTGAATGCTAGCCATGTGTTCAGCATTGTTTCAAAAGCTGTACATGTATTAACTCAACTAATCATTACAACAACTACATGAGGTTGATACTGTTACTGCCCTCTGTTTACACTTGAGGAAACTGAGGCATAGGAGTTAATCATCTTTACACAGTCACACAGCCTGTAAGCATATGACCTCAGGCAGTCTGATACCAGAGCTGTGCTCCAATGTACCATTTAATATATTGTTTTCTTTGAATCCAAATTCCAAAAGGGACTTGAAAATCAGAGGCCCTAGGTAGGAACTGCAGACAAGATTTGGGATCAAGTAAGGTTTGGCTTTAATTTGACAAACAATCTTTTCGTGGCCTCCACAAGATTTTGTGGGCCATCATACACAGGGTCATCTTTGACTTGGACACCAAGGGAAACACGGCTTCCTGGAGCTCTGCTCCACTGTGTTCCCTCTATCTTAATGTGCTGTCACTTACTGAGATCTGAAGATAATGTGAGTAAAGCAGATACAGTGGGAGTAAGTAGAAGAAGCATACCGAACAGAAAACATATCCACTCCTCACCGAAACAGTGAACTCTTCTCACTTTCTGTTTAGCTAATGGCTGTGACTGGCATGTGAGAAGAGGGAGGGGGAATGATCTCAATGGCCCCAGAGGAGTTCGGAGCAGAGAACAGGGCATCATCAGGTCTGGCACCCTTCTTTGGCACCAAGTTCCCCCTGTCAACCACCGCAGTAAGTACCTGCCTTCCTGTAAGCCAAAACAGCACACCCCACTGGAAAGCAGAGCTGAGCTGTGAATGCTACAGGTATTGTCTCCATGCTGTCCTGGTCTTTGAGGCTTTGTGTTTCTGTGTCGTCTACTCATTGTGTTTCAACTTCAATTGTTCCAATATATAGCTTGGCCTTGACTTTCCTCTCAGGCTCTCAGGTCTCAGTATACTTTCTTCTCTAGTTCTGTCCCAATGCTCACTTGGGTACTTGGCCAGCTACCCATATTCTCATGAATGAAAGGTTGTTTTTTTTTTTGCGGTACGCGGGCCTCTCACTGCTGTGGCCTCTCCCGTTGCGGAGCACAGGCTCCGGACGCGCAGGCTCAGTGGCCATGGCTCACGGGCCCAGCCGCTCCGCGGCATGTGGGATCCTCCCAGACCAGGGCACGAACCCATGTCCCCTGCATCGGCAGGCGGACTCTCAACCACTGCGCCACCAGGGAAGCCCACGAAGGAAAGGTTTGACAATAGGTAATATCATATCAAGAGTCCAAACTCTGGACTAACCTGCACCTTTAGTCATTTCTACCCTTATCATACCCATCATGTGTCATGTACAACGCTTATTCTGGGCATAACTGGCAGCAGGGAGATTGTTATACGTCCGAGGTCCTATTAGGCAGGCCTTCGGTAATGACATGAGAAGTGTGCCATCAAACCACTGTTCGACAAAGATGGCTACAACAAGCCTTCCAATTCTGTGCACATGCCTCTCTGCAATGCAACGTTGCCACTCCTCGCATTAAGACACAGTGTCTATTTCCCCTCCCCTTCAATATAAGCTGGCCCTGTGACTTGACTTAACCAGAATAAGGCAGTAGAAGGAACAACTTATGACTTCAGAGCCCTAGCCTCAAAAGGACTTTCAGCTTTTGCTTCCATGCTCTTGCTGCCCTGAGACCACCACAAAAGAAAGCCTGGCCAGCCTCCAAGAGGACAGAGACCACTGCCAGCCAACAGGTAGAACCAACCTTGAGAAATGTGAGTGAGGCCTTCTAGCCTCACCTGTGCTGCCAGATGACTGCAGCTGTATCAGTGACCCCAGGCAGGCCAGGCCAGGAAAAGAATCACCCTGCTGAGCCCTGGCTTCTCAGATCTCAGACCTTCCCTGCCCAAACTGCTAAGACATAGCAATTTATGAGCAGATAACATTAAGTAGATTTTGGCAAGGTTTGTTATGAAGAAACAGCTAACTTCTAAAAACTCCAAGTGAAAACTGAGACAAGAAACTCAGTATCTCTTACATTACCATGATACAACATACTATCTTCTTTAACAGTTACCATTAAACCATTAATGCTTGGCATAGTGTCTAAATGCCCTTCCACTACCACTGCTGCTACTGCTACAAATACAACAACAAAAACAACAATACACACACACATACACTCTTCAATCTCCTGCCTGCTCGACTCAGATGTTCTTTTGGGCTTTTCATTTCTCTATGTCCAGAATGCTATATTTCCAGCTCAGTCCTTTTAACTAACCCCATCCCCATATTCCCAGCTTCTCCTGTCTATGAAGAGTAGCTATCACTTACTACATACCAGAAACTGTTGGTTTCTCACCATCAACTTATCAAGCAGACCACCACTGTTCTGCTCCCTTTATATATGAGAAAGCTGAGGTACAGTAGATTAAGGCTACTCAAAGTCTCAGAGCCATTAATGGGTGATGGAGCTAGGATTTGACTCCAGGCAGGAAGGTGCAAGGCCATGCTTTTAAAATCTACACTGGCCTGTACAAACTCTCTAGGTGACCCCCTCTAGGCACTCCAAGCTTTATATGTACAAAACCAAACTCATCTTTTTCTCTCAGAAACCTCATATTCCCTACCTTGATAAATGATAACCAATTACTTACATGCCCAAAGAAGAAACCTCGCCCATGTCCGATGAGCCACACCCCACGGAATATATGCTTTCTCATTCATCTCACTATCATTGCCTTACATCAGGATATCATTATTTTCATCTTAAAAAATTGCAAATAGGCTGGTTGCTAGTCTCCTTACCTGTGACTGGATGGGTGAGTCACTTTTCCTTTTTACTGTCTTTTTCTTTTCCCTCAATCCTTGTCTACATCACTACTGAGAAGGATATACATTGTCACCAGAGTAGCTTACCTTGACAGGTACAAGATAGTTGGCCGTACTGGTATGATGATGATTATTTGTGAGTATTAGAGCCTGTGTGTGTGGTGGTGGTGGGGGGGGTGGGGGTGGGGGTGGGGGTGGGGTGTGTATGTGTGTGTGTGTGTGTGCGCGCATGCTTGTAGGAGGTAAGTGCTGCTTGAGGATAGGGCAACCAACTCCTTCCAGTTTGTCCTACACTTTCCCTATTTTAGCACTGAAAGTCCTGCATCCCAGGAAACTGCTGCCTCCCAGGCAAACCAGGACAACTGGTCAGCCTTCTTGAGGGAGTGACTGAGTGTAGGATTTAACTAAGTGGCTGAGTGTGGGAGGCTGTGCAGATGTTCTGCCTCCACTGAAGCCAGTTGATATTATAGCTTCTCTCTTCCTTTCACAAAATTAACCAGAAAGAGAGGTAGTAATACCATCAATCTCTTATACCCTCATTTAAATCAACTTACCAGCATCTTCTGAAATATATGCCTGTCGTGTCCTTAAAATATAGTCTTCACTTGGTTTTCAGCCCTCACACTCTCCTGATTTTTCTCTAGCCTTAATTTCTCAATGTTCTCTGATGATTCCTCTTTCATCACCTATCTTCATGTTGGAAAGCCCCAATTTTCTATGTTTGGCCCCATGATTTTCTCTTTCAGTATCCACTGGATAGGTGACCTTATCTAGTGAACCCTCAAGTTCAGAATCAATCATAGGATAAAGTCAAAGAGAGGAGATCAAAATGTCACTTTGTCACTGATTTTTAACATATTTATATTGGAGAATATGGTTGAGTCACAGGGTAACTGGGCTTGCTAATCTTTTGTTGACTAATCCATTCAATCATAGGAACATTTAGACAACCAGAGGTTTCTCCCAAGGCAAACTGACTCTTGAAAAACTCACAGCATGGAAGAATAGAAAATGTATATTCTCTGAAGGCAGACATCCCAAAAAGATACAAGAAAATTAATGAACCATGAACACTGGATTCTTTCTCCCAAACTGACCAATATGTTATGTCAACCCTCCTCCCCTAGGGAAGAGTGACTAAGAGAACAGTAAAAAGCCAGGACTGGGACACTGATGGAGGTTCCTCATAGAAACACAGAAACTAGGTTATATATGTTTTCCCTATGACAAATACCAATTTATTTTAATGACTTTCCATTATATTTCCAGCTTCACCCTCTTCTCTGAGGTTCAGACTTATACGTCCACCTGCCTACTCAGCCTCTCTACTTGGAAGTCTAATAGGCATTTCAAACTCAACATGTCTAATAGAGAACTTGATCTGTTCACTATCCTCTTCACTTCTGGGTTAGTTTGCTAGGTTTGCTTGGGTACTGCTGCCATAATAAAATGCCATAGGCTGGGAGGCTTAAACAACAGAAATTTATTTTCTCACAGTTCTGGAGGCTGGAAGCCTAAGATCAAGGTGCCAGCAGGGTTGGTTTCTCCTGAGGTCCCTCTCCTTGGCTTGCAGACAGCCACCTTCTCGCTGTGACCTCACATGCCTTTTCTCTGTGCACACGTATCCCTGACATCTTTCTCTTCCTTTAAGGACACAAGCCATTTTAGATTAGAGCCCCACTCTTATGACCTCATTTAACCTTAATTTCCTCCTTAAAGGCCCTATCTCCAAGTACAGTCACATTGAAGATTAGGGTTTCAAAACAGCAACTGGAGGAAAGACACAATCCAGTCCATTAACAACTTCTTTCACAATCTTGCCCCCATTTCAGGAAATGGCACTACCACTGACCAGTTGCTTAAGCCAAAACCTTAGGAGTCATCTAGGAGTCCTCTTTTCCTCATACCCCATGTCCAGCCCATTAGCAAGTTACCATTTCCATATCCTACCACCTCCACTATAAACTCCAGGTTCAACCATCATCTTATGCCTGATCTACTGAAATAGTCTCCTAACTGGTTTTCCTGCCTCCTTTCTTGCCCTGCCACAGTCTATTTTCCATATATCCACCAGAGATATCTTAAAAAGTAAGTCAGATATTACTGCTTCTCTGATTTGAACACTCCAATGGTTTCTCATTACACTTAGAATAAAACCCAAGTATAGTCTATGACCCACCATCATCTACCCCTTACCTCTCTGTCCTAATGCTTCCCCACCATTCACTCAACTCCAGTCACTTTGGCCTCCTTGATTTTCTTAAAGTAGGCAAAGCTCACTTCTGTGTCACAACCATTGCATGTGATGGTCCTTGTCCTTCTGCCTGGAACTCTGTAGAACTGCCTTCCTCCTTTTCATTTTATTTATACCCCTATTCAATTATAACTTCCTTAATAGAACCTTCCCTGATTTCTTTATTTACAATACACCCCACCCCCATGACTCTCCACTCCTTTACCCTACTCTATTTTCCCTCAAAGCATTTACAACTGCCTGAAACTACAATGGATTTGTATTTGATTAGTGGTTTACTGTTAGTCTTTCCTATTAGACTGTAAGCTTCAAGAAGGCTTCTTGCTCTCTGCTGTACTGAGAACAGACCTTAGCACAAAACAGAAAATTTGATCATGCCACTTCCTTTCTTAAGCGCTCCAATGACTGACTGCTCTCTGGGTTAAATCCAAGAATTTTATGTGACGTATAATAAGTCCCTTCTACCCTTCAGCTTCACCCCTAGCTGCCCTCACCCCACAGCTTGAGCCAGAGTTGTGTTCACTCATCTTGGAATGTTTGGGCTCTAGCACAGTACCTGGCACAAAATGGCTACAAAGCAGCTGGCATTAAGTGGCAGGCATTATTATATCAATATAAAGCAGAGACCAAAAAGTGTCTTCATTTTACATTTAACTAGTTGGTTACTATGTTGATAAAATGGAGATAATAAAATTAGCCCTACTTATCTCACAGGCTTGTTGGTTCTTTAAAAAATCAAATGCATTAACATTTATAAAGCACATAATATTTATGTGCTTGGCACTGTCCCAGGTGCTGGGAATACATTAGTGAGTAGAGAAGATAAAGATTTCAGTTTTCATGGAATTTATGCTCTAGTAAAGAGAAAACATTTAAACACACACATACACACCAAGTGCAATAGAGAGAACTGAATCAAGAGAGGAGGGTGAAGAGTATCTGTTGCAATGCATATGTACATTTCACATTCAGTGGTCAAGGAAGTCCTCACAGAGGTGATGACATTTGAATAGAGACTCGAAGGGGCTGAGGGAACAAGTCAGGTGGCAATCTGGGGGAAGAACACTCCAGTCGGAGGGCACAACAAAGGCAAAGGCCCTGAAACAAGAGCACGTCTACAGTGTTCAAGGCTATAGTAAGGATCATAAAATAAGTCTCAGTAAATATAAAAGGATTCAACTCACACAAAGTATGCTCTTGGACCACAACTGAATTAAATTAAAATAAATTTAATAAATAACAGAACGCATCTCTGGATAATCCCCCAATATTTGGAAACTAAATAACACTACTGACCAACTGAAGGATCTAAGAAGAAATCAAAGAGGAAATTAGAAAGTATTTTAAACTGAATGAAATTGAAGACACAAATACCAAAATTTGTAACATACAGTGAAATGTATAGAACTAAAACACCTATATTAGAAAACAACAAAGGTTTGAAATTAATGACTTTGGCTTCTGCCTTAAGAAACTAGAAAAATAAGATCAGGAAACTGGCACAAGCCTCTTAGAGGTAGCCTCATCCACCAGAGGGCAGACAGCAGAAGCAAGAAGAACTGCAATCCTGCAGCCTGTGAAACAAAAACTACATTCACAGAAAGATAGACAAGATGAAAAGGCAAAGGGTTATGTACCAGATAAAGGAACAAGATAAAACCCCAGAAAAACAACTAAATGAAGTGGAGATAGGCAACCTTCCAGAAAAAGAATTCAGAATAATGATAGTGAAGATGACCCAGGACCTTGGAAAACGAATGGAGGCAAAGATCGAGAAGATGCAAGAAATGCTTAACAAAGACCTAGAAGAATTAAAGAACAAACAAACGGAGATGAACAATACAATAACTGAAATGAAAACTACACTAGAAGGAATCAATAGCAGAATAACTGAGGCAGAAGAACAGATAAGTGACCTGGAAGACAGGATGGTGGAATTCACTGCTGCGGAACAGAATAAAGAAAAAAGAATGAAAAGAAATGAAGACAGCCTAAGAGACCTCTGGGACAACATTAAACGCAACAACATTCGCATTATAGGGGTCCGAGAAGGAGAGGAGAGAGAGAAAGGACCAGAGAAAATATTTGAAGAGACTGTAGCTGAAAACTTCCCTAACATGGAAAAGGAAATAGCCACCCAAGTCCAGGAAGCGCAGTGAGTCCCATACAGGATAAACCCAAGGAGAAACATACTAAGACACAGAGTAATCAAATGGGCAAAAATTAAAGACAAAGAAACATTATTGAAAGCAGCAAGGGAAAAACAACAAATAACATACAAGGGAACTCCCATAAGGTTAACAGCTGATTTCTCAGCAGAAACTCTACAGCCCAGAAGGGAGTGGCATGATAGACTTAAAGTGATGAAAGGGCAGAACCTACAACCAAGATTACTCTACCCGGCAAGGATCTCATTCAGATTCGATGGAGAAATCAAAAGCTTTACAGACAAGCAAAAGCTAAGAGAATTCAGCACCACCAAACCAGCTCAACAACAAAAGCTAAAGGAACTTCTCTAAGTGGGAAACACAAGAGAAAAAAAGGACCTACAAAAACAAACCCCAAACAATTAGGAAAATGGTCATAAGAACATACATATCGATAATTGCCTTAAACGTGAAGGGATTAAATGCTCCAACCAAAAGACACAGGCTTGCTGAATGGATACAAAAACAAGACCCATCTATATGCTGTCTACAAGAGACCCACTTCAGACCTAGGGACATACACACACTGAAAGTGAGGGGATGGAAAAAGATATTCCATGCAAATGGAAATCAAAAGAAAGCTGGAGTAGCAGTACTCATATCAGATAAAATAGACTTTAAAATAAAGAATGTTACAAGAGACAAAGAAGGACACTACATAATGATCAAGGGATCGTTCCAAGAAGAAGACATAACAATTATAAATATATATGCACCCAACATAGGAGCACCTCAATACACAGGGCAACTGCTAACAGTTACAAAAGAGGAAATCGACAGTAACACAATAACAGTGGGGGACTTTAACCCCTCACTTACACCAATGGACAGATCATCCAAAATGAAAATAAATAAGGAAACAGAAGCTTTGAATGACACAATAGACTAGACAGATTTAATTGATATTTATAGGACATTCCATCCAAAAACAGCAGATTACACTTTCTTCTCAAGTGCGCATGGAACATTCTCCAGCATAGATCACATCTTGGGTCACAAATCAAGCCTCAGTAAATTTAAGAAAATTGAAATCATACCAAGCATCTTTTCTGACCACAGCGCTATGAGATAAGAAATGAATTACAGGGAAAAAAACATAAAAAACACAAACACATGGAGGCTAAACATTTCGTTACTAAATAACCAAGAGATCACTGAAGAAATCAAAGAGGAAATCAAAAAATACCTAGAGACAAATGACAATGAAAACACGATGATCCAAAACCTATGGGATGCAGCAAAAGCAGTTCTAAGAGGGAAGTTTATAGCTATACAAGCCTACCTCAAGAAACAAGAAAAATCTCAAATAAACAATCTAACCTTACACTTAAAGGAACTAGAGAAAGAAGAACAAACAAAACCCAAAGTTAGCAGAAGGAAAGAAATCATAAAGATCAGAGCAGAAACAAATGAAATAGAAACAAAGAAAACAATAGCAAACATCAATAAAACTAAAAGCTGGCTCTTTGAGAAGATAAACAAAATTGATAAACCATTAGCCAGACTCATCAAGAAAGAGAGGGAGAGGATTCGAACCAATAAAATTAGAAATGAAAAAGGAGAAGTTACCACAGACACAGAAGAAATACAAAGCATCCTAAGACACTACTACAAGCAACTCTATGCCAATAAAATGGACAACCTGGAAGAAATGGACAAATTCTTAGAGAGTATAACCTTCCAAGACTGAACCGGAAAGAAATAGAAAATATGAACAGACCAATCACAAGTAATGAAATTGAAACTGTGATTAAAAATCTTCCAACAAACAAAAGTCCAGGACCAGATGGCTTCACAGGTGAATTCTATCAAACATTTAGAGAAGAGCTAACACCCATCCTTCTCAAATTCTTCCAAAAAATTGCAGAGGAAGTAACACTCCCAAACACATTCTATGAGGCCACCATCACCCTGATACCAAAAACAGACAAAGATACTACAAAAAAAGAAAATTACAGACCAATATCACTGATGAATATAGATGCAAAAATCCTCAGCAAAATACTAGCAAACAGAATCCAACAACATATTAAAAGGATCATAGACCATGACCAACTGGGGTTTATCCCAGGAATGCAAGGATTCTTCAATATATGCAAATCAATCAATGTGATAAACCATATTAACAAATTGAAGAATAAAAACCATATGATCATCTCAAAAGATGCAATAAAAGCTTTTGACAAAATTCAAGACCTGTTTATGATAAAAACTCTCCAGAAAGTGGGCATAGAGGGAACCTACCTCAACATAGTAAAGGCCATATACGACAAATCCACAGCAAACATCAAACATGACTAATAAGAACCTGCTGTATAAAAAAATAAATTAAATAATATTCAAAAATTAAAAAAAAAAGAAACTAGAAAAATAAGAGCAAATAAAACCCAGAGGAAGGAGGAGAAAGTATATGATAAAGATCAGAGTGGAAAATAATGAAACATAAAATAGAAAAAAACCCAGAGAAAATCAATTAAATAAAAAACTTACTCTTGGGAATAATCAGTAAAACTGATAAACCTCTCACAAGCAAGATCAGAAAGAGAGAGAAGACACAAACTACCAATACCAAGAATGAGAGAAGTGACACTACAAATTCTACTAATATTAAAAGAAAAATAAAGAAATATTATGAACAACTTTATGCCAATAAACACAACAACCTTAATGAAATGTACAAATTTCTTGAATAGTATGAGCTACCATAGCTCATTCAAGAAGGAACAGATAGTGAATAGCCCTGTATCTATTAAGAAATCAAATCTATTTTTAAATGCAATCTATTAAAGAAGTTGAATGAAAATCCTTTCCACAAAGAGAAGTCCAGGACCAGATGATTTCATTGATGAATTCTACCAAACAAGCAAGATATAATACCTATTCTAAACAAACTCTTGTACAAAATTGAACAGGAGGGAATACTTCCCAATTCATTCTCTGTGGCAAGCATTACTCTGATACCAAAACCAGGCAAAGGTAGTAATGAAAACTAAGTACCAATATCCCTTGTGAGCATAGATGTAAAAATTCTTAACAAAACTTTATCAAGTTGAATGTGACAATATATAAAAAGGGTAATAGCCCAGGGTCAGGTGGGGGCTTATCCCAGGAGTACAGTGTTGGAAAAAGAGCAAGGAGCCCCAGGTGCCTAGACTGAATGAGCCAGGAAAGTGAGCTGAGATCTAAGTAAAGGGAACTAGATCATGAGGGCCAGAGTGTATTTTCCAGATCACTTGACTTAATTGCTTTTAGTGGCCCTGAGCTGAATAGGCAATACTAATGGTGAGAATTTGAAACCTCTTTATAGGCAAAAAGGGAAGATTTGGGGGGAGAGTGACTACCACAGAAAGAACTGTAAACCTCAATGTAAGGACTTAGACTTTTAATCTGAGTGAGATACCTGAGAAGCCATGACAGGGTTTTGAGCAGAGGAGTGAGGTATCATCATTTGACTGTGTTTTAACTATCTATTTTGTTGAGAACATATTTTAGTAGACTAAGGTTAGAATCAGGTAGACCAAATAATAATATGTAAATCAAAGTATATTGTAAATTATAAGTCAGATATTAATAAATCAAATATTGCAATAACGTAGTCATTTTCTTAGTCATTTCTTACTGCACAATTTCTGACATGCTACTCTATATATACTTCTTATAAAGAACTGCCTTTTGATAAAATATATTTTGGTAGGGAGGGCTCTCAGAGGAATATGGGAACCTTGCTTGGTTGTGGGGTGATCACTGAAGTACAGTGGAGTTCATCAAACCCTTTTATTACACATCCATCAGTTTTATTGTCTGAAACAAAATATTATGCTAAATGGTACAACCCTAGAATAATATAACATTCCTAATGTCATGTGCTTGGTCCTGACTTGACTGTGATGCCAGAAATACACAATATTTAACATTTTCCCAAAGAGTCAGTCTCCTCCGGACCTGCCACCTGTAGTCATCGTCCTCCTGACTGATGGTAGCAGAGAACCCTTGCAGGGTTTAACTTCTGCTTGTGCCAGAGTAAGCCTGAAGAAGCTCCATCATCTACTACTGGGCACAACAGGACATTAAGTTCCCAAGGCCTAAAGACACTGGAAACGATATTTATCTGCAATGACCAGAGACAACTTAAAGCTCCCAGGAAGTGAAAAACCAGAAAGACTGAGGAAAAAAAGCCAAGGCTATAACCAGGTAAATGGAACCAAGGATCAAGTCCAAGGTGGGAAGTACCAGTGGGTAACAAGCTCATGTCCAGGAGAGTTGGAATCAGAATTTGTGTTCAAGGTTGTGGATATGGAATACGAAAGAGAGTTTTACAAAGGGTTTGGAATATGCTCAGGGGTGGGATGGCCATTTAAAAAACATACATAATCCAACATATGCCTAATTTAGTGTTCTAGGTCATAATGATTTAATTTGTTTTAACACTTGTAAAAGAACAATACAATGGTGAGAGTTTACTAGGTCCCTTTGCAGCTGGACAAGGAAGAGTTTTTTGGAGGAAGTACATACCAGGTAGAGAATTAGCAACCTTATCCACACATGAAGTCAGTTCTGCTGACATGTAACTGTTTTTCACAGGTAGACTCTGAAGTTTCTATTTAGCACACCTGGGAAAGTCCAGCTTGGCTATGACATTTCGGTCCAGCTCACAAAGTTACCTATGCTTCAGAGTGATGTTTTCTAAGGCTGAACATTACTTGGAAAACAAAAGTGATGAGCCAACTAACCCACACATATACTGAAATCTTAAGAGGAAATTACTGCCTACAAAACACATGTACACACACACACAACCACTTTTTAATATTTTTGAGTTTCACCAAGATCTATTAAATGGCTTCGGAATGTTTGAAACATATCAAAAACTTCCGAGAAATTTTTGTTTCAGTAATTTTTCTATAGAAATGTTCAGGAAATTAAAATGTCTTCTTTTATTCATTTACATATTCACTCAGTAAACATGCATTGAAGTCTATCCTCAATACTTAGGCACTCAGCTTATAACAGTGAAAAAACCAAGGTTCCTGCACTGAAGGACTTTAATTTATTGAAGGATAGGAGCATATACAAGTAGCTACAATTCAAAGAGACAAGGTGATCAGAGAAGTATAAACAAAGTACTTGGGGTAAAAGAGAAGGAAGTGTCCAACTGCCAGGGTCTTTGAAGATCAACAGAGAAAGTTATATACGACCTCAATCTTCATGGATTGGAAAGAATTTACGAAGGGGAGAAGCAGAAAGAGTGACGTTTCAGGCAGAGAGAATAAAGCCTGGAGGTATAAAAGAGCATGTTAAGCCTTAAACCATATTGAAGAAGCCTTCTGCCTTTGGTATCCCCAGCATCTAGCACCTAACCAGTAATTAATTTTAGCCTGTTGACCTTGTGATCGACGTTGAAAGTGATGCGAATTTTGTGCTTATTATGAAATTTTGACTATGATTATAATGATGACAAAACAGGATCTTGCCATAGAACTTGACCAAAGTGTCCATGTGCCTGTGCTAACCAGTTATTCGCTACCATAATCAACCTGCTTGCATTCTGCATTTCTAAACCCTTCAGTGCACTCTGAGAAAGTACTAGTATATAGCATGGCTACTTGTTGGGCCTGAAAGAGTATAGAAAGATTATTATTCTTACACTATTATAATATAGTAAATATCTTTCTGAAATAAATTTTTTATGTTCAAAATAATTCCTCTCACAATTTCAGTGATACACACACACACGACCAAATTGTTCCAAAATAAATCAGGAAAGTAATAGAGACAATAAAATAAAGAAAATTAGTACAAAAACTACGTTTGGACTAATTCTATTATGTACAACCTATTATATGTTCTTTAGTCTCTATAATAAAAACAATTTATTACTAGACTAAAAATAAACAGAATGTACAGCCCAGAATTAGAAGCTATTATATATAGCATCGTGATATTCAATAAAGGAAACACCATTAATCAATGAGAAAGTGAAGGTTTAGTCAATAAGGGCTGAGTGACCAGTTAGCAATTTGGAAAAAATCTATTTAGAACCTCATTTCATTCCACGCAACCAAAATAAACCTCAGAAAAATTAAGGAAGTAAACATGCAAAATTAAACAGAAATTAGTTGGAAAAAAGAAGTAACATGAATATTTATCAAATGTCTAGAGGCAAAATGATTTACTAAGCTAAAAAATGATAAAAGACATAAGGGAGAAAATGAAAGATTATACTATATGAAAATATAAAACTTCATACATAAACTCTGAAAATCGTGAGATTAATATCAAATCTCAGAAAAATACTAAAAACATTAATGTCTTTACGATATTATGAGCTTATACTACTTGACCAAAAACTCCACAGAAAAAAAAGGGGGCTAAAATACAAAAAAAAATTAACTAAATACAAAAGGGAAATTTTAAATAATTGTATTTATAAATTACAACTCATCAATAAACATATAAAACTTATATTCATTATTAGTAGGAGAAATAAAATAAAACAACACTGACATATCATTGTTTGGCCGATATCAACAGTATTTTTCTAACTAATAATATTCAACGCAGATGCAGAGGTGTTACAATGGAGAATCTTTGTGTTGGGGTAATGGAGTTGTCATTACTTTTATCTTATTGATTTTTTTCAAATGTCTTTAATGGTGACATTATTTTTATAATTGAAAAAAAGTGACCATACATATCTGTATTAATTAAGAAAAATATCTTCCCCAAATTGGAGTAAATTTATAATTGCATATTACTGGGCCAACAGGTATACACTCCCACTGCCTGTTGTTGAAAAGTCTGCTTGACAGCAGTAGGATCTCCCAGTGAAGAAGGGTGATTTCTATCTACCAGCTCGAAATGTTTAATAACAAAATAGATATTGCTATACGGCCATTATTAGTCAAAGCCAAAATTTTTTTAATAGAAAATATACAGATAACTGAAACATGTATATCCAGCAGAATTCTAGGCAATGTGGTTAAAGAAACAGTGTAACTAAATTACTAGGAACTTCTCCTAGACGGGTATCACGTGTGTAAGTGCTTCAGAAATTTTTATCATCTATTTCTCTTTTCTTTAAAGAGGTTTATGGAGGCACTTGAGTTTATTTTAATACAGTTTTAAATACTTGTAAAATAACTCCACCTCTATACGATTTGTTGTTGTTGTTTGATGGTAGTGGAGGTGTGTTATGGGGGTGACTCTTGACAGTTCACTGAAATCTGAACGAACAGATGGATAGAATGATAAATGGTAAATATAATACCACATGCTGATGGCACAAAGGGCCAAGAGTTCAGCACAGGGGTTAAGGGGAAGAGAAGTTCCATGAAGGGTCGCAGAAAACTCCATGTGCTAGTTCATTGCTTGGACTAAAAACCATTAATGAGTTTCTCCTTGTCCTTCCAGCTTATATAAAACATGTAAGAAATAAAATCAAGGTCCTCCTTTTGAAATTAGTTCACAAAAATTGTTGAACCAGCTACACTGAATAAATTTACATCTCTCTTTTTGCAAAACCTATTTAGAGACTACTGTCTTGTGAAGATGTCTTGTAGAATGTATGACCATGGGGATCAGATCACTATGATCCTGATTTTAACTGGGGAATGAGGAGTAGGGGGTAGGTCAGGCTGGTTTTCAGGCACCTAGGATCTGACTACTCAAATCAGTCCTATAAAATTGAAATAAACCTACCTTCCCCGGCTCCCATCCACCTGACAGGGTACATACAGGACTCGCAAGGCTGTGGGTCCTAATGCATCAGCTGCTGTTTTTGTTCTCTGCTGACCAGGGGAATTTCCAGTTCAGGAGTCTGGTGATCATGGTGTCCCTGACAGAGTGAGAACAGGAGGACCCGGTCACACAAGTGCTTGTATACTGCTTTCCTTTCTTCCCTCGGAGGTTGCAAAGGTGCTTCAGGATGGTGATAATAAAGAATAAGAGTGAAACTAATTTGAACTTGATTGTAAGAGGATAGATTTACTGTATCCTTCCTGTATCTAACTCAACGTTAAAAGAAACACAAAAAAATCTCCAAAAAAGCTGAAGGAGAATCAACAAAACACTAAAAAAAAAAAAATCAAAACAAATAAGAGTTTATTAAGTGGCTTGATATAAAATAAATGAATGAAATTAATACCTTTCCTTTATATAAGCAGCATTAACCAGTTAGAAAACAAAAAGAGAAATAGCCTATTCCTTCAAAATAGGGGTAGGAGTGTAGAAAACTTATAAGATTATACTAAGAGACAGTGAACAGAAAGACACTTTTATAAAATTATCAATCCTACCCAAATTAATTAATATTTAATGCAATTTCAATCACATAAAATACTTTTGGTTTTTCAAACTACAGGGAAAAGCTGTAAGTTACAGATAAAAGTTGTACATTAATACGAAGATAAATACAGGAGACTGCCTGTATATTTTTATTAAAAAGGAAAATTGAGCAAGGCAGGGTGGGGTACTTGCTATATGGCTGTTAAAACTGCTTACAAAAGTGCTGTGATCAGATTAGATGTGATGCTAGTAAAGAAAGAGACAAGTCAGCAGCAGCCAGAAAAAGATTCAGTTACCTGTGGTAACTTGATATATAACAAAATTAACATTTTCAATTTAGTGGGGAAAATTCAGTCTATTTAATAAACAGTGTTATGATTGCTGATTCACCTAGGAAAAAAGTTTGTTTAACCTCTATCTCACAATTAAGTACAAAAATTTATATACACATATATATGAAGTATATATGTATATGTGAAAGCGTATATAAATTATATATATATGCAATTTGTTTTCTCACTTGCACTTTGGACTTTTTTCATCAGTACATGTATCTTATTCTTGTTTAATGACCTTTGAATGTAACAATTTATTTAACTATTTTTTTTTATGGACCTAGGTCTTAGTTCCAAGTTTTTAAGGGTACTTTCATAAGAGCACAATTAGTAGGCAAAAAGATATGAGCATTTAAAATATTTAGTTTGGGCTAAATTATTGTCACAAAATTCTAGAAAAAATTCCTCATGTGATCTCTTTTTTAAGAGATTATTTTCAGTTAGTTCATGAATGTCTTAATTTGCCCACTACTGTACTTGATCAAATCTTAAGTTTTAATTGAGCACTTTCTTTGCTTCTGACAGTGAGCTAAGGACAGGGGCAGAAGGCATGGAGATGGTCAAGGGATACAATAGAAAGTCCTTATCCTTAGGACGGTTCCCAAAAAAAAGTAGGGACTTCCCTGGTGGCGCAGTGGTTACGAATCTGCCTGCCAGTGCAGGGGACATGAGTTCGATCCTTGGTCCAGGAAGATCCCACATGCCTCGGAGCAACTAAGCCTGTGCACCACAACTGCGGAGTCTATGCTCTAGAGCCTGAGTGCCACAACTACTGAAGCCCGCGCACCTAGAGCCCGCGCTCCGCAACAAGAGAAGTCACCGCAATGAGAAGCCCGCGCTCCACAATGAAGAGTAGCCCCCGCTCGCCGCCGCTAGGGAAAGCCCACATGCAGCAACGAAGACCCAACACAGCCAACAATAAATAAATAAACTAAATAAATTTATTTTTTTAAAGTAAAGAAAAATACAGATATTTAAGTACCAAATTGGGTGATAATGTCTACTGTATATGCTTTAAAAGAATCAGAAATAAAG
The DNA here is from genome assembly GCF_039906515.1 of Pseudorca crassidens. Lineage (NCBI taxonomy): Eukaryota > Metazoa > Chordata > Mammalia > Artiodactyla > Delphinidae > Pseudorca > Pseudorca crassidens. The sequence goes on from NC_090306.1 coordinate 57,962,562, forward strand.
ATTTTTTAAAAGATAAAACTTAACTATTTTCTGCAAATATATTCCCCCAAAATGATTATGATTCCACACCTATTTGGATCTTAATATTTATGGTGATTAATGTTAATAATAATGTCCATGATATTTGACGGACTGAAGTAAGTTCTACACCGCAGGAAAGTTCAAAACACATGAATGATCCTGAGACAAAGCTAATGAACACTTATTAACCATGTACTATGTGCCAGGTGCTTTGATTACAGTCTCTTCTATTTTTTTCACCTCAGCATGGCCTGGAAGGAGGATACTTTGCCGGTGATTCTCTAAAATGAGAGATAGTTTTAGAGACTGAAGACTAAAAAAGAGAAGCTAGCGTCTATAGAGCCTCTATTACCTGCCTAGCACTGCACTAGAGTCTTGAAGCACACTGTTTCTGTTTTACAAACACTTGATACTCTAAGGGGAGCCTGAAGATACCTTCTAACTGGAGACCAAAGGAGGAAGTACTGAGGACAGAATGGAGTCCTCAGCGACACAGTCCTAAGGGTTATAAGCTTTCATTTGAGGAGCAGAGGCACATGAGAATGGCCTCTGGCTGACATAAGTGCACTCACCTAGTATGCCTGGGAGGTCACCCTACCACCAACACAACAACCACTTTCCCCTACAGGTCTCCAAAAGTCAATGGCTGACTCATCTGGAATACAAAAGGCCAGTCTGCCCCAACCATAACTCTGCCATACCATTTATGCTCCAGAGTCCTCCAGCGGTCAAGACTAGATTTTACCTGTGACTATATCCTTGATGAATGATGTGCCCTTTCCCGTTTTGCCTCCCTGTCTCTGTTACAGGTTTTTCCTGAACACCACTCTCTCAATGAGTCACTTGGGCCTAAATCTATCTCAGGTTCTGCGTCTAAAGAACCCAGCCTAAGACAAAGGGGACTTGAGGTCCTGGCTGTATTTCTATTTATCACACCTAACATTTTCTAATCTTCACAATGACTCTTCAAAGTCGGTATTGTTATTCCAGTTTTATGAATTTGCATATTAAGATTGGTCCACTGAGCCAGATTCAGCAAAGAGGCAGATCCCAGAGAAAACAGGAGTCAACTGCTTAAATAGTTCCAAAAGGAATGGCCAAAGGCTGCCTTTAATAAGGGAGGTGTTTCGCTATCCCACTCTAGGGCCATCTATTCTAACTTTCCACAAACTTACTCTTCAGAGGAAAGTCATACCTAAGATGACACAAGTGGTATCTTTTCAATCCATGTTATAAAGTCACTGTTCTCTATCTTTAAACTTAATCTTACTCATTTCTGATCCCTGGCATGTGGAACTTACTAAATAAATATTTTTCAAATTAATATATGCCTAAGGACTGCAGGATCTAAACAGGAGTGTCATTTCTCTAGGCTTGACGTCTCCATCATTTGTACCTTCCCTAGAGCTAGACCCATTTCCCCACAATGAACCTTCTGACTTGAATGCTCGTAACATTCCTCTACCTCACCTTCCAACTGAGTGGGTCAGGGTCAACCATAGATTCATACCTATACAAGCCTGGAAATCTCACGCTAAACTCTAAATCGACTGGAACTTTCTGGACCAATTTTCCAGTCTTGAAGTACGCCTTCATATGACTAACAAGAACCGCAAGTATGCACTGAATGGGGACACTATATCACACTTGACCAGGTGAAAGAAAACTTAATTGAGCACAGAGTGGAATTATCAGAGTTTAGACTACAGTGTGTTATATAGCCCATTGGATGGCTGGTACTAATGAAAGGATCTACCTCTTAATGTTGATAACTAAATCAGAGCTTCTCACTATAAAGCTACCCAATTAAGTCCTACAGTTTGTACTTCATACGCCTCAGTGATCTCTTGAAAGACTGACCCTAAATCGGACAAGGTATCTTGGAACCCAGTGGTCTAGAAAAATAAAGTGAAGTGTAGTAGCTGGGAGGATTAGGACATTATGAGTGGAGCAGAAGGTAGAGATAATCCACCACTACCCCCCACTTCACCCTCACAGCTGGCTCTCAGAGCATCACATCTTCCACTGACGAGCTGCAAATTCCAGGACAATGAAAACAAGTGCTTCATAAGACTTTCGAAAATTCCTCAAGGCACTACATTTATAAGGTAGGGACCCTGTCTTCCGCTGCTTCAACATGTCAAATTTTCTGAGACTTTCAGTACATGCCTGTTATGCCCTTAATCCCAGAACATGTGTATTATTCCCCTTCCAAATTATTTCCTTACAGATGTCACCATGGAGCAGGGATGTCAGAGGTGGGAGTAATTTTATTGTCACAAAGATACCACTTTTTTCTTTCAGTGCTGGAAGGCAGAGATCGAATGAGCCCTAGCATCAGTCTAAGAGATATGAGATTTATAACTACAGGTTTTTAAAGCTCATAGTAGAAAATGAAGAGGAAGAAATGGCATGGCAGGTGAATACATTTGGGGTGTATTACAGAACAGAACAAGAATAATCACTTATGCCTGTCAGAACAGACGGATCTGGAAATAGTTTAGTCCTCAGGGCCAAATGTGACCACAGTAACTTGTTTTTCCCACAGGTCTACAGCCTATCTATGTTTAAAACAAAACAAAACAAAAACAAACAAAACACTTTGCAGGAATCCAAATGACCGATACTGAAAGAACACAGGAAATAATATTAATACTATCTAATAAATTCCACTTTCTCTGGCAAACCTATATGCCGGCATTGCTTGCAACAGACGTGCTTGCATGGGAATCACCCTGGAGGCTTCTTAACACAACAAAAACAAGCAGACAAAAATCTACTTAATCGTGAAGAAATCTACATCTCAAATCATCTCCCCGGCAGTGATCTAGATTCACACTGAAATTATAACAGTGATTTTGCTCAGCAAAAAGGACTGGAAAGACATGAGCTTGGGAAATGATATTTTGATCTAAGAATCCTGATTGAGTGCCTTGCTGCCTCTTTTAAGTCTTCCTGGCTCTTTGTTTACATATCAGGTGACAAGTCAGCAGGGGCACAGCTCTGATTCCAGAAAAGACCCCCCCAGAACATTCACTTGATAAGCTGCCTCCTCTCTCCACTCCCACCCCTCTGGTGAGGGAGTTTAAACTTCAGTAGAGTCTCTTACTGCTCACCGTGGGTGGAAAAGCAAAGCCACAAAGCTGGAGGCCGTGGCTGGAAGACACTGCAGTTCTGGCACTCCTCCAGATGAGGTCATAAGGAGAACTTTGTGTGAATTTCAACATTTCTTATTTTTATCTTTCTTTGATGTGCAGAGAAGCCTAGAATGCCCAGAGATAAAGAAAGGAACTAACGATGTTGGAAATAAGTATAAACATTGACTATGGGTTTGGGACTGGCAACTTCTGGACTCCCCATCTCCGCTGCTGGTAATGGCTTTTCACCACACATGCTCTCCAGGAATGTTTTTGAAGCTGAGCCCAAGACGTTTCTCAGCTATGCTTCCAAAGTCTTCACAGACAGCCAAGCACACGCCCACTACATTTACTGCCCCCTATGTGGCTTGAGCAACTTCATCTGCTTTAAACATTAACCTCCTGGTTCAGACTATATTTAAAGGGTTCCACTAATGCACCTCATTCAGGTTCTGAAAACCATTTAGGCTTCTGGAGTCACAGCTCTGCTCTACATGACAGTGACCACCCTGAGCTACATTTCTTGTGTGACTTGATCTACGCCAGAGCATTATTTTTACAGTAGAATTTCCTCTCTTATAAAATAGAGAAGATGTGCTTTCATCCTTGCAGGATAAGTGTGATGGTGAATAAGATAAAGGCTAAATTTACTCGGAAATAAACACTGCCTATTAAGTATTATAACCACACATCAACAGACTCCATTTCAGATTGTGGTTTGAGGGTGTTGGGCTATCTGCTGGCTTAGCTGACTAATCTACCCCTTTGGTAAGACCGGTTCTTATATTTTTCCTGTAGAGAGAAGAGGTGAAAAGATAAGCTATTTTTTAGTTCATGCATTCATTCATCATTTTTTAAGAGACCCCTCTGATTACTAGTAGAAAATAGACTGGGCTGGAAAAGACCAGCAATGGGGAGACTAATTAGGCAACTAGTGCCATCCCCAGTCAAGAGGTAAAAACCCCACGTTGCAAAGCAAAATTATTTTTACAAGTTATGGAAGTATGCAAGTCTCACACGGATGCCTAATGGATCAACTCTGCCATACCCAAGGAGAGGGGGTACAGTGCAGCCCTAGACTCTTGGTTCAAATTCCAGCTTTGGCCATTGTAAGACCTTGATTCTTGCATCTTGACGACTTGTTTCTTGTACCTACGTTCTCTCATCTTTAAAAAGAGGCTAAAAGTAGTACCTACCACATAGGATCGTCAAGAATACAGGAGTTAAGTATATGTGACGTGTTTAGAATAGTTCCCACCAGGCAATAAGTGCTACTTGTTTTTTGCCTGGCACTATAAAGGATCTAAATGGGGCAATGTGGTTTGTGGCCCCAAGAGGGCAGCAGAGAAATAAGAACAGAGGTGGAAGTACACAACGCCAGATTCACGTTAGTTATCAAAGAAGATGTACAGTCTGATGAGGAAAGAAAGAAAAAACCGGGAGAAGGCTTCTATGAATCATGCAAAATGGAGGCTGAGCTCAGGGTCACTTAGAGCCTGCTACTTTGTTCTTGATAACAGTTCAAGGCACAAGTGTAGTCAAAATCAATGCCTCCAGTAATGAGAAGGATCCAGGCATTCACCCGGGAACACACTTCCACGATGGCTCTCACATGGCCAGCGAGCTGATGCTGGCTGCTGGCTGGGAGCTTGGCTGAGGGCCAGAGCCCTTGGTTTCTCTCCACGTGGACCTCTCTCTGTGGCCTGGGCTTCCTCACAGTATGGTAGCTGGGTACCAGGATGAGCATCCCAGAGAGGACAGGGAGAGTGGGATCACTTTTCATGACCTAGCCTCAAAAGCCACACATGTCACTTCTACCATATTCTAATAGTCAAAGCTGTAACAAAAGCCCACCCACTTTCAAGGGGACAGGACATAGATGCCACCTCCTGATGGGGAGTGGCAAGGTTCTGGAAAAGCATATGGAATGGGAAATATTCTTATATCCATTTTAAAAAATATATAATCAACCATAAAGTAGATAAAGCAGATCCTAGAAATTCACACTAGGTCCTTTCTGTCTCTCGTTTTCACATGCAGAGCATCAGTATGTCGTAACAGGTGCGGGGGCAAAATACATTCCAAAACGAATCTGATCTCACTTCCATGTCACCCGGAGTCCAAGCTGACACGCTTCTCTCCCTGGATCACAGCAAAGCCTCCTGAGCGGCTTTCTCACTTCCAGTTTAGCCCCACATATTATTTATACCAGAGTCAGTGAAACTTTTCAAAACGTAAACCTGATCATGTCACACTGCTCATCTTAAAACCAACCAATTGCTTCCTATCATCCTTAGACTAAAAGCCGAATCTCTGGTGGTGGCCTACAAGACCCTCTCATATCACCTTTGGCTTTCTCTCCACCACATGCACACTGACCTTCTTCCTCTAATGCCAATACCTGGGAGTGTTTCTGTCTCAGGGCTTTCTGTTCCCAAGTCTCTTCATACCTGCTCTGTCCCATTATTCACACCTCTGCTCAAATACCACCTCCTGGATCACTGAATGTCAATGAGCACTTCCTATTCCTTAACCCCGCTTTACTTTTCTTATCATATTTATCACTGAAATTGTTATTTATATATTTGATTCCTTGTTCACGGTCTGCTCCTCCCTCTAGAATGTAAGCATTTCATAGACAGGGCTTTGGATTTTGTTCACGGCTTTTATTAATAGCACTGAGATACGTTCAATAAATAGCTATGTTGAACACTGAATGAAGAATTTTTTTAAAAAAGGAAACATATAAACACACTCTTTATGGCCTTTCTGATTGGAGGTGGCATAAACTAAGCTCTGTTTTCACTATAATGAAAATGTTTGTGCTCCCTATTAGTTATGGGCAACCCCTTCCCAGGATCCTGTGGGTCTATAGACTAGTTTAGGGGTGGCTGGTTGTCTCAACGTGTACACTTAAAGGGGTTTCAGCTCGACCCTGGCTGTTTGCACTGCCGGGGTTCAGTCATGTCTGGGCTTGTTTGGCAAGCTGGTGGTGACAGGCCTCAGAAAGTTGAATTCTAATGAAGTTTTTGGTTTTGAATAGTTGAAGATAAAGGAGGCTGTGGCTGTGGTGAATGAGACAAGTAGGGAGTGGGGACAGGAAGGGAACCTGAGGGTAGTGATGCCTAAGTGAACATGTCCTCACTCTTCTGGACTTCTCAGCACAACTGGACATGCTTCCTACACTTGGAGAATTCCCACCCCCTTGGCAGCTAGGACACCGGGCTAAGACACGGGTCCCCACTGACACATACACCTGAGCAAGGTTTTGAATCACTGCAGAGAAACAAGTGACCCCTGGGGTCCACTCTGGTGAGACAGGCAGCCGGCAAATCCAGCTTCCAGAGGAGGAGTGGCTAAGGTCACACACCAGCCAAGACCAGGCACCAGCAGTGAGTCTGTGCCCAGCAGAGGCCACAGAACAGTTTCCAGCAGAGCAATTCTTCAGTGTGATCTGGGCATTGATCCTGGCCGGGGAGCCTCCCAGCCTGGTTTCTGGCCTCTTGGGATATCCTGTATTCACTAATAAATTCCTTTTCTGCTTACACTATATCTCAATTAGCTGCAGCTGAGAACTCTGACAGGGACCAGTGGGGTGTTTATTTCCAGTCTAACCCAGGGACCAGGCCCGACACCTCTGGAGAAAGGAGATGGAAACCAAAATGGCAGAAATTAGTTCAATAAGCAGTTCTGTGAGACTCGGAGCATGCACAGTAGTGCTTTGTTCCCCAGGTGACAGAATTCTACACTGAGCAGGAAAATGAGCCCACACCCACTTTTCCTTGGAACACAGCAGAATCCAGGCACCAGGGAGACCCCAGAGAAATAGTCTTCAAACAACTTTTAGAAGTTCTAATTCTTCTTTAACGAAATCCAACACAGAAACAAACCCCCTATGAACTGGATAAAAGTGGACTGCTTTGGTCGGGGTGGGACCTGGCATCCCTACCATGGGGTGGGGGGCTTACAGATCCCTCTGCCCACTTTGCAATCAACCTCTAGAACTCAATGATGGTGTCGGGCAGGAGGCTCACAGAGTCTGTGACACCCAGGCGACCATGGAGAATCACCTGAGATGACACCTGGCAGGTGCATGCCAGAAAGGCAGCAGTCCCAAGTGAGCAGATTTATTTCTGGGGACATCACCTAAGGGTTCCCATAAGACTGGTGGGGAGGCCACTGGGCCTTGTTTTAGGGACTCCAGGCCTTGCTTCAGAATGTGGGGACAGTTAACCAGAGGGATTTGAACATTACATAATGTAATGTCTTTTCTAACACAATCTAGTAAAACCTGGAGAAATTTTGGTTGCAGACCTGTTTACTCAACTATATCTTACCAGTGGTACATTATGCATATTCAAATTACTTAACTTGCCCTAAAACTTAGTAAATTTATTAATTTCTGTTGTAAATTCATCTTTGGGGGAGAGCAATTTAAGTTGCTCACAAGTGCCTCTCTGCCTGCATCTCCAAGCGTTTTCCATACTCACTCACCTACCCCACTGATGGACCTCTGAATTCTAAACGCTTATCAGAGAGCCCTGGGCATCTCCTAGCACAAGGCTCTCCTGATCCAACCTTTGCCCACTGGATTGGCTCCCCTTACATCACCTTAGCTGCCTTTGTTAACCAAATGCCTGTGGGTATTACAGTGGAATGTGTGTGAGTGTGGGATAAATTTGGGGTTCAAATTCTTACTAGCAATGAGATTTTCAGAGAGGTGTTTAAGCTCTCTGAGCATCCGAATAGATAAAATAATACTAACCTTGTTATGAGATAAGGTACTTAAAGTAACAAGTACGAAGTCTTGAACCTGGAAGTTATACAAAAACATTACCCACTTCTGTGAGGGCACTTACTTTCTCAGGACCACACTTAACCATTATAGCTTTGACCCCTCTCCCTGCCTGTGGTCGCCCAGTCTGACAGCCAGGACCAAGTGATAGGAGATCCTATAGACTTAAAAGATTTGCTCACTTCATGTCTCTGTGTCACATTTTGGTAATTCTCATAATTTCAAATTTTTTCATTATTATTATATTTGTTGTGGTGATCTGTAATCAGTGCTCTCTGATGTTACTATTGTCACTGTTTTGAGGCACCATGAACCACACCCATATAAGATGGTGAACTTAATCGGTAAATGTTGTGTGTGTTCTGACTGCTCCACCAACCAGCCATTCCCCCATCTCTCTCCCCTTCATCAAGCCTCCCTATTCCCTGAGACACAACAATATTGAAATTAAGCCAATTAACAACCCTACAACACCCTCTAAGTGTTCAAGTGAAAGAAAGAGTTGTACGTCTCTCACTTTAAATCAAAAGCTAGACATGATTCAGCCTAATGAGGAAGGCATGTCAAAAGCCAAGATAGGCTGAAAGCTCTGCCTTTTGTGGCAGTTAGCCAAGTTGTGAATGCAAAGGAAAAGTTCTTGAGGGAAATTTAAAGTGCTACTCCAGTGAACACACAAATGACAAGAAAGCAAAACAGCCTTATTGCTGATACGGAGAAAGTTTTAGCAGTCTAGATAGAAGATTAAACCAGGCCACAATATTTCCTTAAACCAAAGCCTAATCCAGAGCAAGGCCGTAACTCTCTTCAATTCTATGAAGGCTGAAAGGGTTGAAGAAGCTTCTGAAGAAAAGTCTGAAGCTAACAGAGGTTGGTTCATGAGGTTTAAGGAAAGAAGCTGTCTCCATAACTTACAAAGCTGGCTACACTAAACAAATTTTCAATGTAGACAAAACAGCTTTACATTGGAAGACAATGTCATCTAGGACTTTCATAGCTAGAGAGGAGAAGTCAATGCCTGGTTTCAAAGCATCAAAGGACAGGCTGACTCTCTTGTTACGGGCTAATGCAGCTGGTGATGTGAAGTTGAAGTCAGTGCTCATCTACTATTCTGAAAATCCTAGAGCCCTTAAGAATTAGGTTAAATCTACTCTGCCTGTGCTCTATTAATAGAACAATGAAGTCTGGATGACAGCAAGTCTGTTTACAACATGGTTTACTGAATATTTTCAGCCCACTGTTGAGACCTACTGCTCTGAAAAAAATATTTCTTTCAAAATATTACTGCTCATTGACAATGCACCTGGTCACCCAACGGCTCTGACAGAAATGTACAACTATTATATTAATTTTGTTTTCATGCCTGCTAACACAGCATCCATCCTGTAGCCAATGGATCAAGCAGTAATTTCACCTTTCAAGTCTTATTATTTATGAAATACATTTTATAAGGCTATAGCTGCAAGAGATAGTGATTCCTCTAATAGATCTGGGCAAAGAAAATTGAAAATTTTCTAAAAAGGATTCAGCCCTAGATGTGATTAAGAATACTCATGATTCATGGGCAGAGGTCAAAACATTAACATTCACAGGAACTTAAAAGAAGCTGATTCCAATCCTCATGGAAGACTTGGAGGGATTCAAAACTTCAGTGGAGGAAGTAACTGCAGATATGTTGTAAATATGAAGAGAACTAGAATTAGAAGTGGATCCGGGACTTCCCCGGTGGCGCAGTGGTTAAGAATCCGCCTGCCAATGCAGGGGACACAGGTTTGACCCCTCGTTTGGGAAGGTCCCACATGCCATGGAGTAACTAAGCCTGTGCGCCACAACTACTGAGCCTGAGCTCTAGAGCCCACGAGCCACAACTACTGAGCCCACGTGCCACAACTACTGAGCCCACGCACCTAGACCTGGTGCTCCACAACCAGAGAAGCCACCGCAATGAGAAGTCCGCGCACCACAACAAAGGGCAGCCCCTTGCGGGGGCAGCCAAAAATAAATAAATAAATAAATTTATATATAAAAAAAAAGAAGTGGAGCCTAAAGATGTGACTGCATTGCTGTAATCTCATGATACAACTTGAACAGCTGAGGAGCTGCTTCTTATGAATGAGCAAAGAAAGTGGTTTCTTGAGATGGAATCCACTCCTGGTAAAGATGCTGTGAAGACTGCTGAAATGAAAACAAAAGATTTAGAATATTACATAAACTTGGTTGAGAAAGCAATGGTGGGGTCTGAGAGAACTGATTCCAATTTTGAAAGAAGTTCTACTGTGGGTAAAATGCTATCAAACATCATTGCCCACTACAGAGAAATTGTTCGTGAACGGAAGAGTCAACTGGGTCAGCAAGCTTCATTGCTGTCCTATGTTAAGAAACTGCCACAACCTCCCCACCCTTCAGCAACCACCACCTGATCAGTCAGCAGCCATCAACATCGAAGCAAGACCCTCCACCAGCAAAAAGACTACAACATACTGAAGGCTCGGCTAACAGCATTTTTAGCAGTGAAGTATTTTTTAATTAGGGTATGTACATTATTTTTTAGACAATGATATTTCACACTTAAGAGACTAAAGTATAGTATAAATATAACTTTAATATGCACTGGGAAATCAAAAACTCATGTGACTTGCTTTATTGCTATATTTGCTTTATTGAAGTGGTCTGGAACCAAACCTGCCATGTCTCTGAGGCATGCTTGTATATGGGAAAAAAGAGTTCCAAAACCCTACAAACAGTATAAAACCATTTTAATAAAGCTCAAAACAACTAAAACTACATGGTTATATATGTATGTGTGCTAAAATTATCAATTAAAACAGGCAAGGGAATGATACCCATAACTTACAGGATAATGGTTGCCTCTTGCGGGGGAGCAGGAGAAGGAGAGAACATGATACGAGTAATGCATTGGTAATATGTTATTTTGTTTTGGGGGTGAAGGGTCATGTGTGTATATTTTATTATTATGTTACTGTATTCTTTTGTATGTGCCAAATACTGCATAATACAAATATTTAAAGGGTGACCAATAAAGCTAGAGTAATTAAAATCAGTAGAAAACAGGCAACCTCCTAGAAATGGCACAGATTCTGTGTCCTGTTAGGGAAGGCTGCCTGGATCCAGTCTTTCACTTGCAGGTGTTGAAGACCTGCTCTTGACTAGCCATGAGAAATTTACTCGTGCTCACCAAAACAAACATGAGCCAGAGGAAGACATCAGAATGCCAATGGATATGTTTATAATGAGAAGCACAACTCTCACATACTGGACAAACTCATCTAGCATGGTTAGCACATCCTTTCCCTGTAGGCAAACTACACAGGAAGCCAAAGTATAATCAGAAGCCTCATTACTGACTTCTCACAATAATTCTTGATCAGAAGGGTGGGCTTACTGGTTTCAGCAACACATCATGCAACAGTGAAAATAAACTGCAGCTTCACAGAACAATATGAATATATCTTAGAAACACGAGTAATACAAAAAAGATAGTTTCACCCTCATGTCTGTAGAGGCAAACCTGCTCGGGAATTAAAAGTTTGCTTCATGAGCATGGATCAGAATTCAAGGATTAGGCAAAGTGAGAATAAAACAAAGCAAAGCCTCAGCTTCCCATTGTCTGCAGTAGAGTTCAACATAGCCCAGCACACACGATGCCACTCTCACTTCTCATGCCCAACACATACACCATTCATTGATCAGGGATTTTTTTTCCCAGGGACTGCCTCAGGATCCTTCTCAAAGCACTCCAGATAGCCACTATTAATTGGGTTGGTACATGAACTAAAAGCTATTGTTTGTAAATGTGGACTAACAGCTAAAATAAAAATTATTTATACTGTCATAGAAGACTTACAATCTGGCCACACACTACTCTAACTCTTTTGGCTCCATTTCGAGTGGTGTTCTCACTGCCCCCCAAAATGTTCTGTACTATTCTAACATGCTCATCTGTGCTCACTCAAGAGCCTCCTACCCACACACACACACCAACCTGAAATGTCCTTTCTTTCTTCTCTGTCCTGCTTGAATCCAACCTCTTCCATGAAGTTTCCCTGACCATTCCTGCCAGAAATGCTGTGTCCCTCTTCTAAAGACCTGCTATTTATATGTTTTTGGCATTCACTATCTGGCATGGGTAGCTGTGTTTTCAAGTATTTCTGTATTACAATTCATGTGGTTTTTAAGCTGCTTGAGAGAAGGACTATACTTCTTTGGATTCCCTACAAAACTAGCATGGCATCTCACATTCTTTTTTTTTCCCCCCTGCACTTAATACCCAACCTGAAACATGAAAAAGATAAGAAAGTCCCATGTAGTCCTCTGCTCTAAAAAGAGAAGAAAGAAATGAGTAAAAAAAGAACATTTCAGAAGATATATGTTCTAATTGCATTTTTAATTGAATTTTTCATCAGGAAAGTGGGAGGGGGTTGGGAGCAGTATGGTGAATAGCAAATTAACTAAAGCAACCAAGAGGGTAAATGGATCAAATCCCAGAAAAATTTTGCATAATTTCCCCATTTTCTCTCTTATATGTAATGCATTTTTAGTGAAAATATCAAGATAATACATTAGGTAAAGAGAAGTTATGCCTACTCTTTTGTATTTACAAATATTTATTACCTTTATAATGTTCACTATAGAAAATTCAAAAAAAGAAAAGATAAGGGAATAAAAACCAAGCAGGAGTCCTCAGAAATCTCACCACCCAAAGACAACCATAGTTTGGCATATATCCTTTTATTTATTTCTAAATGCATGTATGTATTTGAAATATATATCCCTTTACGTTATAGGGCCATGTTTGCTTACAACTTGCTTTTCCACCCAGGAATCTATTATGGAAATTTCCTTACATTCATGAATATTGCTATGTCTCATCCTCTCTACTACTACATTGTACTATGTTGCATATGCATTTGTTTTCAAGTAACAGAACCCAAATATGAATTGACGTTAACAAAATAGGAGGCTAATCAGATCATGGAATCCAAGGAAAGGCTAAATAACTGAGGAAAGGGCAAGGATGCAGTGGAACCTCAGGAAAAAATTAGGAGGAGGGACTCAAACAACATTGACTTCTCTTCTCCTCATCTGTTTTCTTTCTTGGGTTCATTTCATGTTCTTTCAAAGCAGTATGGATTTCTCCACACAGTAGGAAACATTGCTCTGACTGTACTGACTATAATTTTTAGGGCACAATGTTCAAAATCTCAAGGAAGGGGCTAATTACTTAATTTCCACCCCTGTGCCAATCAGCTATTAGAATACAGCAACTCCCATAGTAGCCATGTGAATGGACAAAGGCAGGTCCTATAAGGACAGAGCTACTGAGCAGACAAAATTATAGATGTTCATCATAATTCACATAATCAATACCCTATGAATGGCCACAGAGGAGGCTTACAACTTTTTTTCAGTGTGCTAGATATTAACACATGTATTTTATGATCAATAAAAGGTTGCTAATTATTGGTGATAATGATTATATTATTTTTTTAAAAATTTTTATTGGAGTATAGCTGCTTTACAATGTTGTTAGTTTCTGCTGTACAGCAAAGCGAATCAGCTATACATATACATATATCCCCGTATCTCCTCCCTCTTGCATCTCCCTCTCACCCTCCCTATCCCACCCCTCCAGGTGGTCACAAAGCACCAAGCTGATCTATCTCCCTGTGCTATGTGGCCGCTTCCCACTAGCTATTTTTTTTTCTTTTTTCTTTTAGGTTGTGGTTCAGTTTTACCTTGTTGTTGTTGATTCATTTATATTTTTATTTTTTCTAATTTTATTTTATTCCGTATACTTTGTTATTGTTCTGCTCCTTTTGGCTTTTTCCCTTTTTTTTTTTCCTCTGTTGTGGTTCTGTTCTACCTTGTTGTAGTTGCTTCACTTATATTTTTATTTTTCCTAATATATTTTTTATCTTTCTAATTTTATTTTATATTCTGTATTATTGTACTGCTCCTTTTTTTCCTTTTCTTTTTCCATGCCACGCGGCTTGTGGGATCTTGGTTCTCAGGCCGGGGGTCAGGCCTGAGCTCCTGAGGTAGGAACACCAAATCCAAACCACTGGACTAACAGAGAACCTCAGACCCCAGGGAATATTCATCCGAGTGAGGTCTCCAAGAGGTGCTCATCTCAACACCAAGACCCAGCTCTACCCAACTGCCTGCAAACTCCAGTGCTGGATGCCTCTGGCCAAATAACCAATAAGACAGGAATACAGCCCCACCCATCAAAAAAAATGAGACGACAAAAACATATGTAACGGATGAAGGAGCAAGGTAAAAACCCACAAGACCAAATAAATGAAGAGGAAATAGGCAACCTACCTGAAAAAGAATTCAGAGTAATGATAGTAAAGATGATCCAAAATCTCAGAAATAGAATGGAGGCAGGGATTGAGAAAATACAAGGAATGTTTAACAAAGATATAGAAGAACTAAAGAACAAACAAACAGGGATGAACAACACAATAACTGAAATGAAAAATACACTAGAAGGAATTAATAGTAGAATAACTGAGTCAGAAGAACGAATAAGTGAGCTGGAAGACAGAATGGTGGAAAAACTGCTGAGAAGCAGAATAAAAAAAAAGAATGAAAACAATTGAGGACAGTCTCAGAGACCTCTGGGACAACACTAAACACACCAACGTTCAAATTATAGAGGTCCCAGAAAATGCAAAAAGAAAGGATCTGAGAAAATAAGAGATTATAGTCAAAAACTTCCCTAACATGTGAAAGGAAATAGTCATCCAAGTCCAGAAAGCAGAGAGAGTCCCATACAGGATAAACCCTAGGAGAAACACACCAAGACACATATCAATCAAATCACAAAAAATTAAATTCAAAGAAACAAAATTAAAAGTAGCAAGGGAAAAGCAACAAATAACATACAAGGGAATCCCCATAATGTTATCAGCTGATTTTTCAGCAGAAACTCTGCAGGCCAAAAGGGAGTGGCAGAAAATATTTAAAGTGATGAAAGGGAAGAACCTACAACAAAGATTACTCTACCCAGCAAAGATCTCATTCAGATTTGACTGAGAAATCAAAAGCTTTACAGACAAGCAAAAGCTACGAGAATTCAGCACCACCAAACCAGCTTTACAACAAATGCTAAAGGAACTTCTCTGAGTGGGAAACAAGAAAAAGATCCATAAAAACAAACCCAAATCAATAAAGAAAATGGTAATAGGAACATACATATTGATAATCACCTTGAATGTAAATGGATTAAATGCTCCAACCAAAAGGCACACACTGGCTGAATGGATACAAAAACAAGACCTGTATATATGCTGTCTAAAACAGACCTACTTCAGACCTAGGGACACATACAGACTGAAAGTGAGGCGATGGAAAAAGATATTCCATGCAAATGGAAATCAAAAGAAAGCTGGAGTAGCTATACTCATATGAGATAAAATAGACTTTAAAATAAAGACTGTTACAAGAGATAAGGAAGGACACTACATAATGATCAAGGGATCAATCCAAGAAGAAAATATAACAATTATAAATATTTATGCACCCAACATAGGAGTACCTCAATACATAAGGCAAATGCTAACAGCCATAAAAGGGGGAATCAACAGTAACACAATAATAGTGGGGGACTTTAACACCCCACTTACACCAGACAGATCATCCAGACAGAAAATAAATAAAGAAATACAAGCTTTAAATGACACAATAGACCAGATAGACTTAATTGATATTTATAGGACATTCCACCTGAAAGCAGAAGAATACACTTACTTCTCAAGTGCACAAGGAATGTTCTCCAGAATAGATCACATATTAGGTTACAAATCAAGTCTTGGAAAATTTAAGAAAACTGAAATTGTATGAAGCATTTTTTCCGACCACAATGCTATGAGATTAGAAATCAATTATAGGAAAAAAACTGTAAAAAACACAAACACATGGAGGCTAAACAGTGTGTTGCTAAATAACTAAAAGATCACTGAAGAAATCAAAGATGAAATTTAAAAATACCTAGAAACAAATGACAACAAGAACACGACAATCCAAAACCTATGGGAAGCAGCAAAATCAGTTCTAAGAGGGAAGTTTATAGCAATTCGAGCTCACCTCAAGAAACAAGAAAAATCTCAAATAAACAAACTAACCTTACACTGAAAACAACCAGAAAAAGAAGAGCAAAGAAAACCCAAAGTTAGTAGAAGGAAAGAAATCATAAGAATCAGAGCAGAAATAAATGAAATAGAAACAAAGAAAACAACAGCAAAGATCAATAAAACTAAAAGTTGGTTCTTTGTGAAGATAAACAAAATTGATAAACCTTTAGCCAGACTCAGCAAGAAAAAAAGGGAGAGGACTCAAAGCAATAAAATCAGAAATTAAAAAGGAGAAATTACAACTGACACTGCAGAAATACAAAGGATTTTAAGAGACTAATACAAGCAATTCTATGCCAATAAAATGGACTACCTGGAAGAAATGGACAAATTCTTAGAAAGGCACAACTTTCCAAGACTGAACCAGGAAGAATTAGGAAATATAAACAGACCAATCACAAGTAATGAAGTTGAAATTGTAATTAAAAATCTTCCAACAAACAAAAGTCCAGGAGCAGATGGCTTAACAGGTGAATTCTATCAAACATATAGAGAAGAGTTAACACCTATTCTTCTGAAACTATTCCAAAAAATTGCAGAGGGAGGAACACTCCCAAACTCATTCTACAAGGCCACCATCACCCGGATACCAAAACCAGACAAAGATATCACAAAAAAAGAAAATTACAGACCAATATCACTGATGAATATAGACACAAAAATCCTCAACAAAATACTGGCAAACAGAATCTGACAACACATTGAAAAGATCATACACCATGATCAAGTGGGATTTATCCCAGGGATGCAAAGATTCTTCAATGTATGCAAAACAATCAATGTGATACACCATATTAACAAATTAAAGAATAAAAACCATACGGTCATCTCAGTAAATGCAGAAAAAGCTTTTGACAAAATTCAACACCCATTTATGATAAAAACTCTCCAGAGTGTGGGCATAGAGGGAAACTACCTCAACAATAATAAAGGCCATATATGACAAACCCACAGCAAAAATCATTCTCAATGGTGAAATACTGAAAGCATTTCCTCTAGGATCAGCAACAAGACAAGGATGTTCACTCTCACCACTATTATTCAACATAGTATTGCAAGTCCTAGCCACGGCAGTCAGAGAAGAAAAAGAAATAAAAGGAATAAAAATTGGCAAAGAAGAAGTAAAACTGTCACTGTTTGCAGATGACATGATACTAAACTCAGAAAATCCTAAAGGTGCCACCAGAAAACTACTAGAACTAATCAATGAATTTGGTAAGGTTGCAGGATACAAAATTAATGCACAGAAATCTCTTGCATTCCTACACACTAACAATGAAAGATCAGAAAGAGAAATTAAAGAAACAATCCCAATTACCATCGCAACAAAAAGAAGAAAATACCTAGGAATAAACCTACCTAAGGAGGCAAAAGACCTGTACTCAGAAAGCTATAAAACACTGATGAAAGAAATCACAGATGACACAAAGAGATGGAATGATAAACCATGCTCCTGGATTGGAAGAATCAAAATTGTGAAAATGACTATACTACCCAAAGCATTCCACAGGTTCAATGCAATCCTTATCAAATTACTAATAGCATTTTTCACAGAATTAGAACAAAGTATTATACAATTTGTATGGAAACACAAAAGGCCCCGAATAGCCAAAGCAATCTTGAGAAAGAAAAACAGAGGTGGAGGAGTCAGGCTCCCCAACTTCAGACTACACCACAAAACTACAGTAATCAAGACACTATGGTACTGGCACAAAAACAGAAATATAGATCAATGGTACAGGATAGAAAGCCCAGAGATAAACCCACACACCTATGGTCACCTAATCTATGACAAAGGAGGCAAGAATATACAATGGAGACAAACCTCTTCAATAAATGGTGCTGGGAAAACTGGACAGCTACATGTAAAAGAATGAAATTAGAACACTACCTAACACCATACACAAAAAATAAACTCAAAATGGATTAAAGACCTCAATGTAAGACTGGACACTATAAAACTCTTAGAGGAAAACACAGGAAAAACACTCATTGACATAAATCACAGCAAGATCTTTTATGACCCATCCCCTAGAGTAATGAAAATAAAAACAAAAATAAGCAAATGGGACCTAGTGAAACTTAAAAGCTTTTGCACAGCAAAGGAAACAATAAACAAGACAACCCACAGAATGGGAGAAAATATTTGTAAACAAAGCAACAGACAAAGGATTAATCTCCAAGATATACAAACAGCTCATGGAGCTCAGTATCAAAAAAACAAACAATCCAATTGAAAAATGGGCAGAAGACCTAAATGGACATTTCGGCAAAGAAGACATACAGATGGCCAAGAGGCACATGAAAAGATGCTCAACAGTAGTAATTATTAGAGAAATGCAAATCAAAACTACAATGAGGTATCACCTCACACCAGTCAGAATGGCCATCATCAAAAAATCTACAAACAGTAAGTGCTGGTGAGGGTGTGGAGAAAAGGGAACCCTCGTGCACGGGTGGTGGGAATGTAAATTGATACAGCCACTATGGAGAACAGTACGGAGATTCCTTAAAAAACTAAAAATAGAACTACCATATGACCCAGCAATCCCACTACTGGGCATATAACCTGAGAAAACCATAATTCAAAAAGACACATGTACCCCAATGTTCACTGCCGCACTATTTACAATAGCCAGGACATGGAAGCAACCTAAGTGTCCATCGACAGATGAATGGATAAAGAAGATGTGGCACATATATACAATGGAATATTACTCAGCCATAAAAAGAAATGAAATTGGGTCATTTGTAGAGATGTGGATGGACCTAGAGTCTGTCATATAGAGTGAAGTAAGTCAGAAAGAGAAAAACAAATATTGTATATTAATGCATATTATGTGGAATCTGGAAAAATGGTACAGATGAACCTATTTACAGGGTAGGAATAGAAAGGCAGACATAGATAACGGACGTGTGAACGTGGAGGGGTAAGGGGAGGGTGGGATGAACTGGGAGATTAGGTTTGACAAAAATACACCACCATGTGTAAAATAGCTAGTTGGAACCTGCTGTATAGCACAGGGAGCTCAGCTTGGTGCTCTGTACTGACCTAGATGGGTGGGATGCAGGGGAGGGAGGTCCAAGAGGGAGGGGATATGTGTATACATATAGCTAATTCACTTCACTGTACAGCAGAAACTAACACAGCATTGTAAAGCAATTATACTCCAATAAAAAAAATACTCATAAAAAAAACAGAGTGGTGAGAGAGGACAGCATTAAAAAGAGACATTTAACCAGTAACCTGAAGGAGATGAGAGAGATCCATATGACTTTCTGTAGAACTCATTCCAGGCAGAGAAAACTGCAAGTATTTACAAAGCTCTGGGGTGAAAAGATGCACAGCCTGTCCTGGAAAGAGCAGGAGGCTAGTATGGTTAGCCAAGAGGCAAGATAGCAGAAAAAAGGTAGAAAGGTGATAGGAGGCCAGATCACAGGAGCCTTTCAGGCCACCACAAGGTCTTTGGCTGTTGCTGTGGGTAGTGAGAAAGCCACTAGTAGGCTTGAGCAGGGAACTAACATGATCGAAGCTGGTGCTACCCAAATTGGGGTCCATGGGTCTGTGCCATCTGTAAGCAGTTTGTTACAGGTTGGTGACAAAACAAGTACAGAAATCAAGAATAAGCATTTAGAACTTGTTATAGAAATTTTCTTATCATTGAAAGGTAATTTTATACTTGTTGAATCAAATAATAAAAGTCACATGTTTTGCATGTCTTTTTAAATTTAATTTTTCTAGTAGTTCATTTTGGACTGTATTTTACAGAGGCATCAATCTATGATGGAATGAAAATTTTAAAATAGTTCTTAATCACAGATAGTTGAGAAGTACTGCCTTAACTTGCATTTTAAAGGACTGCTCTGGCTTGCCTTGTTGAGAACAAGCAGGGATAAGCATAAAGAGAATAGCTAAGAGTCTTTTGTAAGAGAGGTTTTGTGGGTTGGACCAGGATGCTAAGAGAAAAGTGGGCAAATCCTGTGTGTATTCTGATATTAGACCTTTCAGGATTTGTTAAGGCAGTGGACATGGTATATGAGAGTCAAACCTTTCCCTGAACAAATGGAGAAGAACAGGAGAGGAGCAAAATAGAGGAGTTCTGTTTTGAACATGTAGAATGAGATACAAATTAGACTGCCATGTAGAATTTGAATTCATAGGAGACTCAACTACATGGATATTTGGAGATTGCGTAAATACAGAGGCTCCAGCAAAGGAGTCTGAGGTGGCCACTGAAGCAGGAGGAGAACCAGGAGAATGATGTCTTATAGGGAAGTGAAGAAAACTCAAGCAAGGAGTGATCAATTATGTTAAATGCTGTTGACAGATAAATAGGATGAGGATGGAGAGATGACCAATCAATTTGAAGAAACTGGCAGTTACTAGTGACTTGGCAATTTCCACGGAGCAGGGAGCGGGGGGCAAAGGCCTGTTTAGAACAGGTTCAAGAGGGAATGGGAAGAACAGAATTGTGACAGTGCACATAGATAACTTCTTCACTCAGTTTTGCTTTCAAGGTGAGCAAAGAATTAGGGATATGGCTATCACCAAAAAGACAACAAATAGCAAGTATTGGCGAGGATGGGAAGAAAAGGGAGCCCTCGTGAACTGCTGGTAGGAGTGCAAAATGTTGCAGCCACTATGGAAAACAGTATGTAGGTTCCTCAAAAGATTAAAAATGGAATTGTCATTAGATCCAGCAATTCCACATCTGGGTATTTTTCCAAAAGGGGAAAAAAAACACACTAATTTGAAAAGATATATGCACTGCAATGTTCACAGCAGCATTATTTAAAATAGCCAAGATGTGGAAGAACCTAATTGTCCAACAACAGATGAGTGGATAAAGAGGACATGGAATATATATGTAATGCAATACTACTCAGCCACGAAAAAGAATGAAATCTTGCCATTTCTGACAACATGGATGGACCTAGAAGGTATTATGCTAAGTGAAATAAGCCAAAGACAAGTACCATATGATTTCACTTATAAGTGGAATCTAAAAGAACAAATGAACAAACAACACAGAAACAGACTCATTGATACAGAGAATAAACACGTAGTTGATGGGAGGGGGTTTTCCCAGATGAATATGACAAAGGAAGACAGAGACAAGAGAGTTGAGTTGAATGTGGATACTAAGAGATTTTAATGATGGTTTATGGACTTAATATCTCAAAGACTGAGAACTTTTTAAGGTCTAAACATATTAGTTTTCTATCACTGCTGTAACTAATTACTACTAATTTAGTGGCTTAAACTAACATAAATTTATTACCTTACAGTTCTGTAGGCTAGAAGTCTGACACGGGTCTCACAAGGATGACATCACTCTGTCAAGCAACATCATGTCCCTTTTTGGAGGCTCTTGGGAAGAATCTGTTTCTCTGTCTTTTCCAGCTTCTGCCTTTTCCACCTCCTTCCTCCATCTTCAAAACAACAAGAAATGGCCCTCCCAACACTGTTCTACTCTGATCTCTTCTTCTGACTCCCTCTTCCACTTTTAAGGACCCTTTGTGATCACATTGGGCCCACCTGGGCAATCCAGAATACTAAGGTCAGCTGATTAGCGACCTTAATTCCACCTGCAACTGTAACTCACTTCTGCCCTATAACATATACTCACAAGTTCCAGGCACTAGGATGTGGACATCTTTGGGTTTTTTGGTTCTGCGTCCCACAATACATGATGCCCAAGTGTCCTGTAGAAACATCACACTCTCTCCAGTAGAGTATGAAAGGCACTATTCACCACTACTTCACTAGTTCTAGGCATTGCTTTTCTTCATTTTGTCAGTTTGTCAGTGGACAATGATATCATAAATGGTCTTTATTTGCACCTATTTGATCACTAATGAGCCTAAGAACCTTTCCTATGGATAGACTTTTATTCTTCTTTTGCAAAGAAAATTTGTGCCCTTTGCAAAATATTTGAAGGTCTTTTTTCTTTGCTCTTCTAAGAGCTAAAAGAGATTAATTCTGTGCCTAGCATATATGCTATAAATGGGGGGGGGGGCAGGGTTCCAGCTCATCATTAGTCTCTCAATTTTCTTTTCATTATTACCTAGACAAATTTGTCAGTTATTTGGGGTGTATTTCTGGCCTCTGTGTTCTGTTTAGAAAAATATTCTCCACTATAAAGAAAGAAAATTTCCCCGGATTTCTCAGTGCCCTTGTAAAAAGTCCTAAGCCTCCTGAGACATGGAAATGTACACAAGATAGGGAATGTTTATTTTCACTTTCCCTAGAAGAATTACACTCTGCACATACCCGGAGAATTAGATTCTGTAACCAATTGTCTAGTTAATTGTCCTAAGCCAATGATTACAGTCTGGTCTAGGCCTCCAGGGTAGCCCTCAAGGAGTCAGGAAGATGGGAGCTCCAGGTATATATGTTTTAAAAGGGATGAAGCCCAGACTTTGGACACATTTCTAAGTTATAAAAGCTGGAGACACCCACGGTTTCTCTGACTCTTGGAAAGACATAATTACATTCCAAAAGAATTAGAGAACCTAGGATCCTTTCTACACCTCAATAAGGAGCAAAAGGTTGTTTTTTTTAATTCTCTCTCTCTGTCCTTTCAGGAGGGGAGGGGGACGGCTATCTCTCTCCTGTACATAAATGGAGAAAATCCATGGTAGCCTACAGCTACTCTTGTAGGACATTTGACCTGGCTTTCATCTCATCATCCCAGGGGTAAGATCTGGCATAAGCAGCTATCTCACTTATTTACTGTGAGGTAATAAGAAATCTCCCTCCTACCCAGAACACCTCCTATGCACATTCAGGTTTAAGTTAATAAAGATGAATATTAAAACCCAACAGCCACTCTATAAAAATAGCCTATCTTTTGGTAATTTATAGTTTTATTTCATATATTTAAATGTTGATCCAGCTGTACTTTATTTGGTATATGGACTGAGATTAATTCAGTTTTTTTCCCTATAAATGGCTCTCCAGTTGCCATAAGCCCATTTTTGGAAATTAGCAACCTTTCCTCTGTGATTTGAAATATCAGTGAGGTGGGAAGCACAGGTAGAGACATTTCATTCCTATTTGATAACTGGGATAACCAAGGGCCAAAAGATTGATTAAATGATATAAGATTACCAAAAACATTGGTGGAGCCAAGACTAGATTTTTGGTTTAAAAAAATATTTTTTTTTTCTGTAGTTTCTTTCTGGCAACCACTGGCCTGTTGTACCTAAAAATAATCTAGAGTAAGAAATGATTGGAAGATGATGACATGGTGTGATATGCAGCCTCGATCAGCAGGCAGTCTTGAGGCAAAACCCAGTATCAGTAGCAATTTTTCCTTATAAAGATTTGCAGAACCAATTTCAAAGTGACTGTGTATTTCCTATCTATAAGCAGTCTCTTTCAATGGTAAAAACCTTAGGAAATTCGTAAATATGTACATAAATTATGATACTGATGCCGAAAGCTCAGCCTCTGTGCACCAGTGCCAAACCGAATCTCAGAGACAGAGTTCTGAGTAAAGCAGAAAAGAATAGCTTTATTGCTTTGCCAGGCAAAGGGGGCCACAGCGGGATCCTGCCCTCGAAACAGTGTCCCAACCCAGGAGAAGGTGATGAGGAGTTTTATAGCAATGGTTCAATGGTGGGGTTGCTGATAAGATTAGGGTGTGTGCAGGACCTGCACTGCTCTAATCTGGTCTCAGGTAATCTTCTTGATGAGCTTCTCAGGTTCCTTTAATGTAGCCTCAGGTGGTCTTTCTCTGGTATGAAGAATGCTGACATCTTAAAGAGCTTAAAGACATTGTTATATGTCTCCCTTGAGGTGGAACCAGGACCCTGCCCCAAGGCTGCACTATTATTTCTTAGCTGCCCCTCCCTTGTCTTTGCATCCCTTCCCTTCCTGGATTAGTAACTGTTCAAAGAATCTGCCCTTTGGAACTCAGGGAAGGTCATGGAGGCTGGAGTCAAGAAACAGGGAACAGAAAGGCTTCCATGCCCAGGAGCCCCACAGGGTCCTGCTCAGCTTCAATACCGATTTAAATAGCCAATTAAAAAAGAAAACTGTTGTCAAAAACAAAAGCTGACATCTTCCATATATAAAAAGTAAGCAAAACTGAATCACTTTGCTGTACCCTTGAAGCTAACATAATACCGTTAATCAACTACACTTCAGTTTTTTTAAGTCAGTGATTTAAAAAATAATTAACTTATGAATTATTTTTTTCCAAGGACCATTATTCAAAACTCCTTAAGAAAATGGAATTTTCCCCGTGACCAACTTCATGCAATCATAAACATATTATTCTTTTACTTTAATCCTTAAAGATATGTCTCACAGATCAGATGACTTTACATCATTTCTTTCAGGACTCCTATGATTCCAATTGAAATAGGAAAAAAGTACCATGAAAATGTTCCCGCTCCAAGCTGAATGCAAAGTTTGTGGGGGACACCAACAAAGCAGAAACTGAGATACATGTGGACCTGGAAATCCCACCATCTGCTGAAGGTCTCTAGCAACATGAGTTTTGGATATATGGAGACCACCATCCATGTGTGCCTCTATCCTGCTGACTTAACTTTAACTCATAACATGTAAGCATATCTGGTAAGTTTTTGCTTTCTTTTTCTATTTTTTCAGACAACCTTATAACAACATTAAAAAATATCAAATTAAATGGGAAAAGTGCATACATACCACCCTTACAACATCTTATTGCTTTTCGTTTTCAATTAATTCAACCTGTCATTGAATGCTCACTTTGTGTTTCATACTTATTTATGTGTATATATTTTATATAGTTGTAATTTTAGAGTATAAAGGAATAAAAATGTTTTACTCATTTTCATTTAACATTACTTTGAACATTACATTTTCCACATAGTTCTGCTTTTTATTTTATCATAAATTCAGGGGTGATAAAATAGTCCATTCCATTATAATGTATAATTTGCTCGTTTCCCTTTTGTGTTTATTTAAATTATTCTCAGGTTTTTACTAATGTAAGAAGTGTTATAGTATGAATTAAGCATATTAGCCTACACGAGACAATTCTGAACAGTTAACTTAGAATAACTCTCCAGAACTGATATCAAAGGGTCAGAAGTTCTACACATTTTCTGGCTCTTAATACTGCATTATTTCCAAGGCCTCATACCTGTTTGCATAGCAACCAACAAAGTATGAATACACCCATTTCCCTGGCAAATCACTGACTCTGGATTTTAAAATTAACTCTTGAAATTTAAAAATAATTCTTCATTGTCTCAATTAATCACCTTTTTAGAAATTACTGGCAAATTTGAATGCTTTCACAAATATCTGTTTATTTTCCAAACTTAATTTTCCATGTCATTTTTTCCATGTATCTATTGGGATACTGTTGGATTTCTTATAAAGTTGTATGAGCTTTTCACATACCACAGAGCAGAGGTTCTCACCTTTGGCATTATTGATATTTGGGGTTAAATAATTCTCTGTTGTGGGGCTGTCCTGTGACTGTGGAATGTTGAACAAGTCTCTACCAACTAGATGCCGGTAGCGCCCCCCCAAAAGTTGTGACAACCAAAAGTGTTTCCAGAAGTTGCCAAATGTCCCCAGGAGGCAAAATTGCCCCATGAAGCACTGCTATAAATCAACAGAAATAGCTACCAATTACTAGTCACTACCTATCTGACACTGTTCTAAGTGCTTTATTTATAGTCACACATGTCATATCTACAACAATGCTACAAGTCCCCCTTTACAAAAGGAGAAACTGAGGCCCAATGAATTAAATAACTTGAACATGTTCACACATGTGGCAGAGGTAGGATTTCTGTCTGACTTCAAAGCTCATGCTTTAACCACCACTCCTGGACCTCTCCCTTCCCATTAGAGCCTTCCATTTTTCTATTCTATCAAATCTTCTTTGTGTTAGTTTTAATTTTATAAACAATTTTACATAATCAAAACTGTCCATATTTTTCCCTGTGATTTCTTTTTTGCTTTAATTCTCTCAAAAGCATCCATCTCTTCGACATATCTACTTTAAAAATTCTTAATGTTTTACTCTCCTATGTCTTATTTTGGCACACAGTTCTAACTTAACTTTTCTCCATATTACTATTTATTATAATATTTAATAAACTTTTCTACAGTCTAATTCAATCATATATGTACTACTATACATTAAATTGATTAGCTCTCTATTACACTTCACTAAACACAAATAATTTTAGTGTTTCTATTACACTGTTTAAATATAATTGTTATTACAAATTTTACTATCTGTTAGGAGTGATCTTCTCCCGTTATTTTTCTTTCTTTCTTTTTTTTTTTTTTTGGAATATTCCTTGACGTTTTCTTGTTTAATTTCTAATGCAATTCAAAAACTAGTTCTGAAAAGAATGATGTTAAAATTTTGCTTGACATTAAAGCTATGAACTAACTGGGTGGAAAACTGTCATCTTTATAAGATTGAGTCTTATTACCCAAAAGTACTGGGTATTTTTAACAAAATAAAGAAAATAAAATAATGGTGTTCACATAATACACGAAATGAAAGTGGGTATTATTCTACCTAGAAAATTTAACATCCACAGTGACTCCATACATACAAATGCCCTGACTTAGAAACCTGGGTTCCAAACATTCATTTGCAAGTTGACTTTTTAGATCTCAAAATTTTTAGATCTCGAAAAAAAGAGTATTATATAAATATTAATTGGGTTCCAAAAGAACCTCTCTCTTAACGTAAGGAAATATCCATAGAGGACCATTACTCTCTGAAATGGGTAACATTTGGAGGTTTCCAGAAATGAGAGTCGCATCTTGAGATGGGGGGCCCCTGAGGTTCAGCTTCTGTTGCCCCTGAGAATTCCATAGGCGCTGCCTTAGCCAGACACAGTTTAGAGACCTGTACCCTCCAGAATCAAATCCAAGAGCAGAGGTCTAATAGCGCTTCTCTTACACTCTTGGCCCCTTTTAGACCAAGACATCACACTGGAGAAGTCTGACAAGGCTTCATAAGCTTTTTAGTTGTCCCATATTATATTTGTTATCCTCCAACTTCTCCCTATTGGGAACAGGGTAACTCTTAAAATGAAGAGAGATTTTCATTGGAGCAACTATGCTCTGTCACAGCATGGTGAGAAGAGGCTGAGGGGCAGGTGAAGAACCTCTGGAGGCCCAGGGAATGGTGGTCTCCACCAAAGATGGAAAAGTTGATGAGCCTGTGGCAAGAAAGGATAATGATACTATCTCATAGGGTCGGGGTAGCAATCAAGCCAGTTAGTATATGCCAACAGCACTGAGAACAGAGCTTGACACATAACTGGGGTTCCATAAAGTTAGCTGGAGTTACTTAGGAGTAATCATGAGGCCTGAGGACAGAAATATCTCCTTGATTTTCCCCACTAAGATAACTGAAATTAATTTGTACTCAGCCTTTAAGCTGACCCAGAGGAATTGTGACTTCTTAAACTAGAGGAAAGGAAAGGCAAACTAACTCAAATGTACTGATGTGTTGAACTCTGTAGTTGGGACTGATATGCATTAGCTCATTTATTTTCTATGACTTGACCTCCCTAAAAAGGCTCATCTTATCTGATCTCTGAAGCTTAGCAGGATCAGTCCTACCTGGCCCTTGATGGGAAGTCAATCTTACAGGAAGGCTATATGAGTTAGTGGTCAAGTGTAGCAGTGTGTCCATCAGCAAGTTACTAAACCTCTCTGCCTCAATTTCTTCATCTGAAAAATGGGGCTAACAATGGTACCCACTTCGGAGTACCATTGTTACTTCAGGACGTTCTTTTTAGGAGTAAGTGAAACAATATACATGCCTGATACACAGTCAAGAGCCAGTCAGGCTTAGCTATTATTTCCATTATCATCATTCCTACAATTCCAGGAGTTGGAAATCATTATTTCCATTGATAGAAGAGGCAATAGGTTCAGAAAAGTTAAATTAATAAAGTTACATAGCCACTAGGAAAATAAAGCTAGTATTTTATCCCCAAATTGATTTTAATATCCAGGTATTTCTGTATTTTTCTTTTTTTTAACTTGAAGCTTCCTTAAGGGAGGACTTGCAGGAAGATGTGAGAGCTGCTTGCAGATGCTTTAAAGGTAGGCTCACAGATGGGTGGGACTAGGCTTTCTTTGTTGCCTTCAAACACAGATCTGTATCCCAGAAGCAGAAGCTGCAGAGAAGCTCTTTTGGGTTTATTATAAAGAAGAAACTTTTTACCAAAAGGAAAGAAGCTCAAAAGCAGATTGGTCTCTTTAAAGGGGTAGTAAATCCTACGACTTCCCTAACCTCTTCACCTCTGTCGGTATGCAGAAATTAGATGGGCAGCTTGTTGAGGACACTGCAGAAGAGATTTACGTATAATCTATGTCAAAGAGTGTTCTGCCTATGTTCTCTTCTAGGAGCTTTATGGTTTCAGGTCTTACATTTAGGTGGAAGTGTAAACTGGTGCCACCATTGTGGAAAACAGTATGGAGGTTCCTCAAAAATCTAAAAATAGAACTACCATATGATCCAGAAACTCCACCTTTGGGTATATAAACGGAAAAAGCAAAAACACTAATTCAAAAAGATACGTGCATCCCAATGTTCATAGCAGCACTATTTACAATAGTCTAGATATGGCAGCAACCCAAGTGTGCACAAAAGATGAATGGATAGACATGTTGTATACATATACAATGGAATATTGCTCAGCCATAAAAAGAATGAAATTCTGCCATTTGCAGCAATATGAATGGACCTAGAGAATATTATGCTTAGTGAAATGTCATACAGAGAAAGCCAAATACTGTATGATATCACTTATATGCTGAATCTAAAAAATAAAACAAACAAATGTATACAGCAAAACAGATTCACAGATAAAGAAAACAAACTAGTGGTTACCAGTGGGGAGAGGGAAGGAAGGAGGGGCAAGTCAGGGGTATGGGATTAAGAGATACAAACTATTATATATGAAATAGATAAGCAACAAGGATATATTATATAGGATAAGGAATTATAGCCATTATCTTATAATAACTTTTAATGGAGTATAATCTGTAAAAATACTGAATCACTATGCTGTATACCTGAAACTAATATAATATTGTAAACCAACTATACTTCAATAAAAAAGAAAAGATTCATGTAACTGCTTCCAGTGTTCCCGGATCTCCTCCTGTCCTCAGCAGTATCTTGGGGACAACACTACACCAATACACCCTCTTTCCCCTATTTCAAGGGAAAGTGGATGGACCCAGCATCTAGGACCAAGGATGAGGGAGGCTTTCCTGGAATCTCCAGGAAGAGGTAAATATTTCTCCTTTGCTCACTTTAGATCATTTTTACACATCACTATCAGATGAACGACTCACTATATCTAAATATCCAAGGGTCCTCTGGCTCGTGTATGGAAGTCTTTACAGCTCTAGTCTCATCAGCACAGCTTCAGAACCTTTCTTGCACCTCCTAAAGCTCTGACTCTTACTGCTGGGAAATCTAGGGTAAGGAAGCCCTGGATCTCAAGACCAGTCTACTCCTGTACTTGTTCTCTCTCCAGCTCCTCCCAAGGATCTCATGGCCAACTCTGCTGCAGGTGCAGAGAACGCCACCAGGTCAGGCAGAGCTGACCTCAGGGAATGACTATTGTGAGCCCTGGGGAAGCTGCACTATGGTCTGGGGCAAAATGGGGGCAGGAAGAAAATGACCCACTACACAGCTCTGTTAATCTTTGTCATCAATGCCCCAAAGCAATACTTCTGAAGCCCAGATTCTTACAAAGCTGTTACATTAATGTGGCATTTTATTCTTAACAAAGCTTTTCCCAATATTTCCTCTCATCCCTCTTCACCCACGCAAGTATTATTACAGATAAAGTATCTATCAATTATGATTAGTTTAAATATATATAAGAGAAAACTCAACCAATAATAGTTTAATCAAAATAGGATTGTATTTTTATCTAACGTAAACAGGAAGCCTAGGAATGCAAGGCTGATCTGGTGGCTCCACTGACATCAGGGACCCAGACTCTTTCTGCTTCCTCATTTTCAGTGGGTGGTTTCCATCCACAAGGTGACCTCATGGTAACCTTATGGTTGCAGGAGTTCCAGCCATAACAATCTTGCTCTGGGTAGGAGGAGGAAGAAAGGAGAAAGGGTATATCTCCAAACTGAGTTACTTTCATTTAGAGACTCCCCATTAGCCACTCCTACCTGCAAGGAAAGCTAAGAAATGTCCTTTAAATTTTTTAAAAAATCTGGACACAAATCTATCCCTATCAATAGGTGTCTATTACTAAGGAAGGAGGGGAGAATGATTATTGACTAGGAAAATAGTGGTCTCTAACCAAGGAAACTGAGGCTAATTGGGATTAAATTATTTGGTCAGGGTAACATAACTAGTTAGTTTCTTATACAGGTCCTAAGAAATCTTTAAAACTCTCTCCTGTTACTGAACAACCCTCAGGGATATACTGGCTTCATATTCTATATAAATGAAACCCTTATATACCTTAAGGTAGTGCACTGCACGACTTGTATTGGGTTGGCCAAAAAGTTCACTGAGGTTTTTCATAACATCTTACAGAAAAACCCGAATGAACTTTTTGGCCAATCCAATACCATCATAGATGGCGACGTGACTCTTCCTTCTACACTTCGTAAAATTTTGTGTATAATACCTCTCACCTCCGCCCCCCAGGAATCCATCTTTCCCTGTTCTAATCAGTTGGAGCCGAATATTCAGCGCTGCATATTTTATTAGAGAAGTTAGGGCACTGTCCATTTGTTGGAAGCCCTCTTTCTGCCCAGGGGCAATAAGTCCTCGTCAGGTTTCTGCACACCTGGTCAGGGACTTCCCTGATTAGGAATAAAAATGGGAAGAGGCTACCATCTTTTCACTTCCTCTAAATGGATGAAAAAGTCATAAAGTTTGCACTGCTGGTGTATTTTCTTCAATTGTATGAAAAAAGTATATGTTATGGTAAGTGAAATAAGTCAGAGAAAGAAAGACAAATATCATATGATTTCACTCATATGAAAAATAAAACAAAACAAAAAAAAAACAAGAAAAAAAATCAGTGAACAAACCAAACCAAACAAAAACAAACACGTAGATACAGAGAACAGAGTAGTGATTACCAGAGGGGAAGGGGTAGGGGTGGGGTGAAATCAGTAAAGGGTGATGGTTGGAAAACTAAATTTTTGGTGGTGAGTGCACTGTAGGATATACAGAAATAGAAATATAATGCTGTACACATAAAGCATATAATTCTATAAACCAGTGTTACTTAAATAAAAAATAAATGTTAAGAAAAGAAAAGAGCATGAGGAGGTTTGGAGAGTTCAGAAAAGTGTGAATATAAGTTTGTCCCACTCCCAATTCCACCTTGGTCACTAACCCCATGCCTGCCAAAAAGAA
Organism: Pseudorca crassidens; assembly: GCF_039906515.1. Taxonomy (NCBI): domain Eukaryota; kingdom Metazoa; phylum Chordata; class Mammalia; order Artiodactyla; family Delphinidae; genus Pseudorca; species Pseudorca crassidens. The sequence goes on from NC_090306.1 coordinate 57,994,069, forward strand.
AAAAAAAAAGTATATACATATATATATATATTTAACACTGGTTTTTAAGGGTCTCATTTGTTTACTAGAAGCTATCCATTTTAGGCACCATAGGGCTTTTACTAATATTAATAGAGTAATACTTTCACTTTCATCCAGGTATAATCCTCATGTGTATTTTCCCTTATTTAGAACCCTGAAGGATGGGAGGAAACCGCTAATAATACCATTTTATTATAAATAAAAGAACTGAGTTTGGAATCTTATTTTTAAAAATTAATCATTATATTTTATGGCTATATATCATAACAGAACACTTTAAAAGTAAATAAATATATTCCTGAAACAGTTCCTATTCTCTACTTTCCCTAGAAGTTGAATTTAAGAAGGGGAAATATTGATTAAAGATTCAGGATTGGGTTGGGTTATTGGAGGTTTCATTGAACAAACTCATAAATGCAATAAACTGGGATCTCACTTTCCTGATAGAATAGGACATGGGTATACTTTCCTAAGTATAGAATTCTATTTTTGAAGATGTTATCACTACAGCCTGAAGTCAGGAAATGAGGAGTCTTCCTGTGGCCATCCTGAGGTCTTTCAGTAAACTGAAAGTAACTGAGTGAAAAGGAATCTCCAAGAGAGGCCAGGGGAGTACCGCCAGCCCACCACTACACAGAAGTTCAAAGCTAAGTCAACTCAGAAAAAAATGCTCAACCACAGGGCGGATGTGCTGCTTTTCACACCTGAGCTATTTATTTGAAAAGCAAAGGCAGTAATTGTTTTGAAGGCTTCACAATGTTAGGATTACTCTGGAAGAAAAGAGAAGATAAAGAAACACTAAGCTTCCCCTTCCAGTGTCTTCCTTGCTCACTTGTTTCTCCCAGGCAGATTCTTGAAACGTTATTTCCTTAACAGGAACTATAAAATTAAGATAATCATTGTTAACCTTTAGGGGTATTCATTTAATTAATGTTTACTATTACATCTATTGTGAAAACAGGAAGAACTCCCTGCGAAGTGAATGCAAGTTCCACATGGATAAATGACAAGAGTATTAATTGGCTTAACATACCACTAAGGCTTTAATTCCAAAAGTCTGTTAAATACATGAGTAATAAGAGATTCTAAAGAGAATCAGACTGTGCTTCAAAAAGCCAAAGTAGTATAATCAATTAAGACTAAAAAAATAAGCCAAGTAAGTGAAAAAAAAAAGAAATATCCAAATGTCCTTTGATATGTTGGTGTCATCACGTTTGCACTTTCACTACGTCTCCTTACTTATTGCCTAAGAACTAATGTAAAAAATCTTTAAGGTCATCCCCAAACTGCATGTTGTTTAGAAAGGGCAGACATCTGCTAAAGTATCTACCCAGTTTGGATAAGGCTTAAAATTTACTCAAAATATTTCTCTTGAAAGCATACTTGCATGAGAAGTCATTGGAAAAAATGGAAGGGCTGTTGGGGCATAAACTATCACGGGACAGTTTTAGCACCATTAGCTGCTGCTTGCAACCACACTGATGAGAATGGAAATTCTATACATTCAGTTAAATGATTTGCATACTGGAGCAGTACACAAATACTGGAACAGAGGCCAAACTTAGGTCTCTTACGTTTCCCACACTCTTCTCTGAACTCCCATCTCACTTATGGTCAATACCACATAGCTCACTGCTTAGTCATGCAGTCCTCTATTGTTTGGGTCTCCAAGCAGATTGGAAGCTCCATATGTGACAGGGACCACTGTTATATTAATCATGTGTCTCCCACAATGCCTTTTATAGAAGTAGCCATGCTTACATGCATTCATTCATCCATACATTCACCTACTGTATACTGGGAGACTATATGTGCCAGAATCCATTCTACAGATATGCTGAGGATATGGACTGTACAAAATCTCTACTCTTCTAGGGCTTAAATTTGAATGAGATGGGACAGTAAACAAACAAGAAAAACACCAGAGGTGAAAAATATGATAGAGAAAATTAAAATAGGGTTCATATAGAGAGAAACTGAGCAGCTACATTGAATTGGGGGATCAGCAACCTCTCTGAGAAGGTGCTATCTAACAGAGCACTGAACGACCAAGGACCTAATGATGAACTGGGTTGGCAGGTAGTATGGAACCAGCAGAGGCCCCGTGTGGCTAGAGCACAGTGAGAGAGGAGGAGGATGATATGAAATGAGGTGGGAGAAAAGCAGGGAAGAGTTTATGATTTTGGAAACCACAGTTATGAACGCTCTGGTTCAAAAAAAAAAAAATGTTCGGCATTTAGAATAATGTGGAACCCACATTTGCTCTAAATGCAGGGTTTTACCCAGGAAAACAACATGACCCAATTTACTCTTTTTTTTTTTTTTTTTTTTTTGCAGTATGCAGGCCTCTCACTGCTGAGGCCTCTCCCATTGCAGAGCACAGGCTCCGGACGCGCAGGCTCAGCGGCCATGGCTCACAGGCCCAGCCGCTCCGCGGCGTGTGGGATCTTCCCAGACCGGGGCACGAACCCGTGTCCCCTGCATCGGCAGGCGGACTCTCAACCACTGCACCACCAGGGAAGCCCCAATTTACATTTTTAAAAGATTGTTCTAGTTACTGTATGCAATAGAAAGCAAAAAATGAAAGAGTAATTAGGTTATTATAATAATTCATGAGAAAGATTATGTTACTTGGATGAGGGAGGAATTAGAGCTAGAAAAATATAGATTGAGGAGATATTTTAGGGGTATCTTCAACAGGATTTTCTGATGAACTGAGTTGGAGGAATGATGAAAAAAAAGAAATCAAGGATTACTCAGATTTTTGGCTTAAGTAAATGAATAAATGATGATGATTTTTACTGGGATGGATGAGGAACAGGTGTGCAGGTGAGAACAGAAGGGGAATCAAGAGTTCTCTTTAGTTTGAAATGCTAATCGAAGATGTCCAAGTTGAAAGGTCCAGGCAGCTGAATATAGACGTCCTGAAAAAGGTTGGTAAGAGGTTATATATCTGGGACTCATAAGCCCACCCATGGTATCTAAACCATGGGGCTGAGTGAGATCACACCCAGTGTAGGTAGAGAAGCTAAGAGGGACCTGCTTAGAGGTTGGGAGCCCTTCCAACCGTATATTTGCTGCCTCCGAGAGACTCACTTCAGATCTAGAGACACATACAGACTGAAAGTGAGGGGATGGGAAAAGATATTCCACATAAATGGAAATCAAAAGAAAGCCAGAGTTGCAATACTTATATCAGACAAAATAGACTTTAAAATAAAGACTGTTGGGAATTCCCTGGTGGTCCAGTGGTTAGGACTCCATGCTTCCACTGCAGGGGGCATGGGTTTGATCCCACGTCAGGAAACTGAGATCCTGCAAGCCAAGTGGTGCAAAATAAATAAATTAATTAATTAAATTAAAATAAAAATACTTTTTTTAATTTAAAATTTTTAATTAAAATAATGTAATTAAATTTTTTAATTTTAAATTAAAAAATAAAATAAAGACTGTTACAAGAGACAAAGAAGGACACTACATAATGATCAAAGGATCAATCCAAAAAGAAGATATAACAATTGTAAACATATATACACCCAATATGGAAGACACCTCAATATATAAGGTAAACGTTAACAGACATAAAAGGAGAAATCGACAATAACACAATAATAGTGGGGGACTTTAGCACCCCACTTACATCAATGAACAGATCATCCAGACAGAAAATCAGTAAGAAAACATAGGCCTTAAATGACACATTAGATGAGATGGACTTAATTGATGTTTACAGAGCATTCTATCTGAAAACAGCAAAATACACTTTCTTTTCAAGTATACATGGAACATCCTCCAGGACAGATCAAATGCTGGGCCACAAAATAAGCCTTGATAAATTTAAGAAAACTGAAGTCATGTCAAGCATCTTTTCCAACCATGCCACAAGGCTAGAAATCAACTACAAGGAAAAAACTGCAAAAAAACACAAACACATGGAGGCTAAACAATATGCTATTATACAACCAATGGATCACTGAAGAAATCAAAGAGGAAATCAAAAAATACCCAGTAATAAATGAAAATGAAAACACAATGATCCAAAACCTGTGGAATGCAGCAGAAGTAGTTCTGAGGGAAGTTTATAGCAATAAAAGCTTACCTAAGGGAATGAGAAAAATCTCAAATAAACAACCTAACCTTAGACCTCAAGCAACTAGACAAAGAAGAATAAACAAAACCCAAAGTTAGTAGAAGGAAAGAAATCATAAAGGTTAGAGCAGAAATAAATGAAATAGAGACTAAAAAAAACACTGTAGAAAAGATCAATGAAACTAAAAGCTGGTTCTTTGAGAAGATAAACAAAATTGATAAAGCTTTAGCCAAACTCATGAAGAAAAAAGGGAGAGGGCCCAAATCAATAAAATCAGAAATGAAAAAGGAGGAGTTACAACCAACACTACAGAAATACAAAGGGTCATAAGGGACTACTACGAGCAACTAAATGCCAATAAAATGGACAACCTAGAAGAAATGGACAAATTCTTCAAAAGGTACCATCTGCCAAGATTGAACCAGGAAGAAATAGAAAATATGAACAGACTCATTACCAGTACTGAAATTGAATCAGTAATTTAAAAACTTCCAACAAGCAGAAGTCCAGGACTAGATGACTTCACAGGTGAATTCTACCAAACATTTAGAAAAGAGTTAACACCTATCCTGAAACTATTCCAAAAAATTGCAGAGGAAGGAACACCCCCAAACTCATTCCATGAGTCCACCATCACTCTGATACCAAAACCAGACAAAGATATCACACAAAAAAAGAAAATTACAGGCCAATATCACCGATGAACATAGATGCAAAAATCCTCAACAAAATACTAGCAAACCAACTCCAACAATACATTAAAGCGATCATATAACATGATCAAGTGGAATTCATTCCAGGTATGCAAGGATTTTTCAATATCCACAAATGAATCGATGTGATACACCACATTAACAAATTGAAGAATAAAAACCATATGATTATCTCAATAGATGCAGAAGAAGTTTTTGATAAAATTCAACATCCATTTATGATTAAAAACTCTCCAGAAAGTGTGTGTGTGTGTATATATGTATATATGTATTTATATGTATATATATATATGTATGTAACTGAATCACTTTGCTGTACACTTGAAATTAATACAACATGGTAAATTAACTATACCTCAATAAAAAAGAAAAGAATTAGTATTGTTACAGCAGGCAGACAGCCAGATATGAGCAGAGAAATGGGGGCAGGGGCCAGGTGGCAGGAAATCACACAGCTTGTAAACAGTGGTGGGGTCCATGGGCGGACAAAGAAAAGCAGGAACCTCCAGACCAACAGGAAACCACACATTTTGGGTGATAAGTGTCCTGGAAGCAGACAAAGAAAGGTGAGGAAAGGTGGGAATCTCCTGCATCGGAATGTAGCCTGTTGCTCATTATGCTCTCATTACAATAAAATTAGCCTTGCAGATAAGAAGTACCCATCATGCACCAACACCATGACACTTCTGATCTAAGCTAAATAAGGACAAAAATCCCTCCTCCCCTCAGGAAGATGGAGCTGCGTTGAAAATCAGGGACTATAACCCCCCAAACTCCTCATTCCCCAGTGAATATTCCACCCCTTCATTTGTATGCCCCTCATAACCGGCTTGCCAAAGAAACCCAGGGTAACAGCTCCTCACCTGTCTGTCCACTCTCCCTCTGAGAGCATATTCTTGCTTAAATAAATCCTCACCTCACTTTCTTAACCTCTCTGCCTCGGCTCCAAATTCTTTCCATAAGGAGGCAAGAACATTAAATTCACTGGGAACAGTATCAGATTCCCTCCCCCTTTTAGCAGAAAAGGACACTGTTTAATAAGTGGTGGTTTGCTATTTGCACCAAGACATTCGGCATAAGAAACTGAGTACTGGAAGAATGAACACTCACTGGATTTCTGTCTTAGTAAATACATGTTTCTCATATTTCACAAACTGGACTATAAATGATCACATTATTATTAAACAGAAAATTAATTATCTGCTTAAAAAAGACTTCTGTAATTGCCTTGACCTATGAAATGCAAGAATGAAAAGGCTCATTGGGATCTCAATGTGGTTCCTTCAATAAATTTTATTTGTAATAAATATAAGAAAGCCAAGAAAGAGTGGATGGGTGGGGATAATGGAGTCACTGCCTATGTGCGAAAGTAAAATGCATATTTTTAAAAGCTTATTTTCTAATTACATAAGAAATATAACATATTGTGATTATTAAAAAAGCAAATATAAAACTAAAGCCCACCTTGACAACACCCCTCAACCTTAGGCCTGTCCCTAGAAGTAGCCATCTTACCAGTTTTGTGTTAATTCCTTGAGTATTTTGCCTGTGTGTCTGTGTTTGTGCCTGTGTGTGCATGTGTATGTGTATATGTGTGTATGCATGTGTGTCACAGATGCTGTTTTGCCCTGCCCAGATCCTCTTTTCTGTTGCTGCCAGAGCTGGCTGACAGTAACTCAGAGTTTCCTTTTTCTCTAGAGAAATGCCCTTGGCCAAAAGAGAGCTGTGACTACCCCCCATACCCCTAGGGTCTGGGGGTAGGCCACATATGGTCAACAATGGAATGACCCAGGGATACAAAATAGCTGCAAGGTGGGAACCACCCTGGTGCAATCTGTGCTCCAGAGCACCACTGCAGACTGAGCTGGTCTCCACCAAGACCACATTCCTGCTTTGACTTCCTTCCCTTGTCCTACCCTGCTTTTCTCACTCCCCCTATCCTGGGAGTACTTTCCCAAAAAACTGCTTGAAGAAGAATCACTATCTCAGGCTCTGCTTCTATGGGATCCAACTAAGACAGTGTATTCTATATATCCATATATGCACATGAGAGCAAGTTTTACATAAATGTTAACATAACGTGCATATGCATAATGTAGCTTTTTTAAATAACAATTCTCTTGGAAAGCTGTTGTATCAATATGCACAGACTTATTCCATTGTTTTTAACTGAAATACAGTATTACATTGTAGGGAAAAAGATAATTTCTCAAACTTAAAAAATGTTCCAATGCCATAAATGAATGTCATCATTGTTGGTTACATTTCCTTGATTACCAGAAGTAGAGTCATCTTGTATGTTTATGGTCCACTTGTAGCTCCTCTTCTGTGAATCATTTTCATATCCTTTGCCTATTTTTCAATTGTACAGTTTGTCTTTCCCATACATATTAGCATTGGTTCTTTACAAATTTGTCTTGGATAGGTTGCAAACACTTTTTCCTAGTTATCACTGTCTTTTATGGGGTTTTTTTGTGTGTGTGCATGCAGTCTTTCATGTTATTCAGGAGTTTGGTAATTTGTTGAAAAAATTATATTTTATTCTTAATGGACTTATTATGTACTGTGATCTTAAGAAGATCACCATAAAGTCATAAACATATCCTCCTATATTTTCTCCTAGTATTTTAAAGATTTTAGAGTTATTCATTTAATCCACCTGGATTTTTTTTTTATGACTGGCATTAAGTGTTATAATTTCATTGAATTTATTTTATTTTTATTTTATTTTTTTTATTTTTATTTTTTGGCTGCATTGGGTCTTCGTTGCTGTGCCCAGGCTTTCTCTAGTTGTGGCGAGCGGGGGCTACTCTTCGTTTCAGTGCGCGGGCTTCTCGTTGTGATGGCTTCTCTTGTTGCAGAGCACCAGCTCTATGGTGCACGGGCTTCAGTAGTTATGGCTCTCAGCCTCAGTAGTTATGGCTCTCCAGCCCAGCAATTGTGGTGCACGGGCTTAATTGCTCAACGGCATATGGGAATCTTCCTGGACCAGGGATCGAACCTGTGTCCCCTGCACTGGCAGGCGGATTCTCCACCACTGCGCCACCAGGGAAGTCCCTCATTCCTGGACTCTTAATCCCATTCCCATTGATCTTTTTTTTTTTTCTTAGTTGAATACCAGATTATTTTTACTACCATAGGTTTGCTAAATATTTTGTTTCCTGGTGGGGTATGAACTTTTTTGTTCATTTTGTTTGTTTTTTTTAGTTTCCTTGGCTATTCTTTGTGCATTCATTCTCCCATATTAATTTTAGAATTAGCTTAGGTAATTTCTTTTAGGATTTTGACTGAGATTGTATTGAATTTATAATGTAATTTGGGTAGAAGTGACAGCTTTAAAATACAGTTGATCCTTGAACAACCCAGGAGTTAGGGGCTTAGACCCCTATGCAGTGGAAAAACAGGTACTGTTGTCCCGTGGTATCTGCTGGGGATTGGATCCAGGACCTGCTGCAGATACCAAAATCCACACATGATCAAGTCCCATAGTTGGTCCTCCAAATCCATGGTTCTGCTTCCTCAGATTCAACCAACCACAAATCATGTAGTACTGTATTTACTGAAAAACATCTGTATATAACTTTACAGTCGGCCCTCCATGTCCATGGTTCTGCATCCACAGATTCAACCAACCATGGATGGTGTAGTACCTCAGTAGGCACTTGTTGAAAAATATCCATGTATAAGTGGATCCATGCAATTCAAACCCACGTCATTCAAGGGTCAACTGTACTGAGTTTTCCCATGCTCAAATACTGTATACAGTTGTTTATTTTTAATACATCAGGTATTCTTTTATACTCTTCAGTAAATTTTTATTAGTTTTTCCATAAATATCTTGAATAGTCCTTATTGGGTTTATTCCTAAATATTTAATATTTTTCCTGCAATTATAAGTAAAATATTTTTTCTAATACATTTTTTTTCTCTTTTTTTTTTTCTAATACATTTTTAATTGGTCATTGCTGGCATTTTTAAAAGCTGGAGATTTTTATGTGTTGATCCACACCCCTTTTTAATCTTTCCAATTAGTTCTAATAATTTTTTTTTAATAAATTTATTTTATTTATTTATTTTTGGCTGTGTTGGGTCTTCGCTGCTGTGCGTGGGCTTTCTCTAGTTGTGGCAAGCAGGGGCTACTCTTCGTCGCAGTGCACAGGCTTCTCACTGCGGTGGCTTCTCTTGTTGCAGAGCACAGGCTCTAGGCACACGGGCTTCAGTAGTTGTGGCACGTGGGCTCAGTAGTTGTGGCTCGCGGGCTCTAGAGCGCAGGCTCAGTAGTTGTGGTACACAGGCTTAGTTGCTCCGCGGCATGTGGGATCTTCCCGGACCAGGGCTCGAACCCGTGTCCCCTGCATTGGCAGGCGGATTCTTAACCACTGCGCCACCAGGGAAACCCAGTTCTAATAATTTTTGTATTGGTTTCTTGGAGTTTTTACATAGACTATCAGACATGTTACGTAAATAACAATGTTTTGTGTCTTTCTTGATGACAGCTACACCTCTTATATATTTTTGCTTTGGTATTACCTGAACAGGGATCCAGTACAGTATTAAGCAGTAACTGTGATACAAGGCATCTTGACATTGTTTCTAACTATAATAAAAATGCTTCAAATGTGGCATCATGGAGCATAATGCTAACTGTAAGTTTCTGGTATACCCTTCAAGAATTTTCTTCTAAGTTTGCTACAAAGTTTTGACTTACCAACATTAAATTAATGTTGAAGATTAACAAATACTTGTTCAATATTAATTTAAAGGGGTTTCCTCCCTTCATCTAGTTAATGTAAAGAATTCCACTAGTAATTTTTTTCTTTTGACAAAAGAGTTAATATAATTTATTAATTCATCAGTGATTTTTTTCAAGACTTTAACATAGCATTTATGGTCTATTTAAGTGGTTACCCAAAACACTGCATTCCCAAAATGGCAAATAATTATCTAATCCATGTAGATATTTATGTATTAATCATTACCTACCCCTTTTTCCTTATTGCCCTGCAGGACTTTTCCAAATTCCCCTTTTGGAATAGGTACACAGTTTATTATAGGAAATACTTTCCCAGCAGGCAAGTGATTAGAACACAGAGCTCACGTTAATTAACATTTTAACTTAAAAATTTTATTTTTAAGCTTCCCATCAACTTGTTAAAAAAACTGTGCATACTATATTTACTTATTTAATAAAGCTAATGAGTAATAACATTTAGAAGCAGCATAAACATTTTGCTTATCATGCTGAATACAGGCAGTAAATTCAAGATCAATTAGAAATCTACATTCTCAATAGCTTAGTCTTTGGAAATGAACAATTCTGATATCTGGTAAAGATTTCCAATTTCATCCAAATGGGTTGGTGTCTGAAGTATCATTGTTGAGACATCTGCTGGCCAACCTGAGGGTCTTCCTTTATTCCCCAGTCAGTCTGTTCTTTCGTTTTAGATGTTCTTTCTGAGAAACATTTCCTTACTTCCTGAAATGTATCTTTTAGACATTAATAAAGAGTGGTCTATTGACGGTAAACTCTCTCAGCTTTTCTTGAAAATGTCTCTATTTCACTTTTATTCTAAAAATATAATTTTGCTTTCTTACAGCACTTTTAAAGATATTACTCCATTTCTTCCGGCTTCCACTATTGCTCTTGAAAAATCATCTGTAAGTGTATTGATCATTTGTAAGCAATTTGTCTTTTCTCTTCACCTGACTTTAAGATATTTGCTTTAAACACTGGAATGCTCAGGCCTTTAGACGCCTTCTCTTGTCACTCCTTCTCTTAGATATCTCAGCCAGTCTTATGGCTATATATACCACTTACATGATAATGACTTCCAAAATTATATCTTCAACCCAGACCTCTCTCTTTAGTTCCAAAATTATATCTTCGACCCAGACCTCTCTCTTTAGCTCCAGACTGGCATAACCAATTGTCTAAAAATACACCTCCTCTTAAAACATCTCAAACATAACATGCCCAAGTCTGGTCACAAGATTTTCACTTTTTTCCAAACATGTTTCTTCAGCAGTCAGTCTCCCCTATCTCAGTAAATAGCAACACTATTTTTCCATTGTCTTAGAACAAAAGGTAACCATCTTCTTTAGACCTCAGATTCAGTTCTTCAGAAATTCCACCAGCTCTACATTCAAAATAGTACAAAAAATCCATGTCTTGCCACCACCAATGCTTTACGCTACCATCTTTTTCTTGGCTTATTACAGTAGCTTCCTACTTGTTCTCCCTGTTTTTATACTTGGCCTTTGTCCAATTAGTATATTTTCAACATAGTAACCAGAATGATGCTGTTTTCTGTGAATCACGTAATATCACTCATCTACTTAATAGCCTCTAGTGGGCTTTTCATTTGACTCTGAATAAAAGCCAAAATCATCTCAATGGTCTACAAGGCTCTTACATGATCTGGCCCCTTCTACTTCTCTGATTTTATCTTGTATTTCTCTTCCCCTTAATCATTAGGATCTAGCCACAGTGATGTCCTTGCTATTCGTCTATCACACAAAGCATGTTTTCTCCTCAGGGCCTTTGCACATGACTTTGCTCCTCAGATAATCGCATGGCTCACTCCCTCACCTCTTCCAGGTCCTTAGTCAATTTTCAGTTTCTCAAGGAGACTTTCCCTGATAACTATATTTAAAATTACAACTACTACCCCTCCAGAATTCCCTACCTCCCTTCTCAGTCAAATATTTTGCATAGCATTTAGACATACCATCAGACAAACCATATATTTTATGTATTTATTTAGTGCCTAATACCCCCTCCCCTACCACATGCACACTAGAATGTAAGCTCCACGCAGTCAGGGGTTTGTCTTGTCTTGTCTTTCCTTCTTTCTTTTCATTGTTATGTTCTTAGTGCTATAAAATTAGCTGGCACATAATAAGTGTTCGGCTCAATAAGCATTTGCTCAATGAATGAATAAATTATGTTTTGCAGCTTCTCTACAATGTTTCTAATCGTGGATTTTAAAAACTTAATCCTTTTTCAGATAACTGAATGCAAATCTGTATTTTATCAAGACCACTGGATGATGCATATGAACATTAAAACCTGAGAAGCACTTTTCTAAGATGTATGCCTATGAGTATAATTTCTGGGTCACAGAATATGAATAGCTTTACAAAATAATGCTGAATTGCTTTTCAAAGTGATTATGCTACTTGCTTCAATAAAAGGTTAATACACATTTCCTCTAACAGTACCATCAGACTTCTTAAGATTTTCCAAATTAGTAGATGTAAAATGATATCTCACTACAGTTCTAACTTGCCTTTTCAGATTATTGATGACATTACGCACCCATCCCCACCCCCCGCATAGATGTATTTACCTCAAACATTCCTTCTGTAAAATACCTACTTTGGGGGCTTCCCTGGTGGCACAGTGGATAGGAATCTGCCTGCCAACGCAGGGGACACGGGTTGGTTCCTTGGTCCGGGAAGATACCACATGTTGCGGAGCAATTAGGCCCATGCGCCACAACTGCTGAGCCTGCACTCTAGAGCCCGCGAGCCACTGCTACTGAAGCCCGCGCGCCTAGAGCCCATGCTCCGCAACAGGAGAGGCCGCTGCAGTGAGAAGCCCACGTACCGCAATGAAGAGTGGCCCCCTCTCTCCACAACTAGAGAAAGCCCATGCGCAGCAACAAAGACCCAACGCAGCCAAAAATAAATTTTTTAAAAAATACCTACATTTTTCTTGCACTCGTTCACTAAATGGGCAGTTATTTCCTTACCACTTTAGGTGCTTTACGTATTTGAGATACTAAAGCTTTGTTGGTAATACTGTAGCTAGCAGCTTTTCCCCAGTTGTAGTCTATCCTTTTACTTTCCTATGGACTCTTTGATGAATAGAAGTTCTTAATTTTAATGTAGTCAAATATATGATTCCCTTTTTAATATTTAATCCTTTTATTTAAGAATTTTAAGATTTGAGAAATTCTTTCATACCACACAATGATAAAAGTTTCTCTTATATTTTCTTATAAAAAGCTTAAAGCATTGTTTTTCACACTTAAGCCCTAATTTCACCTGGAAAAGAATTGTATGTGTAGTATGTGCTAGGTACCCAATTCCTTATTTAAGCAATTATCCCAGCACCATTTCTTGAACATCCCCTCCTTTCCCCAGTGATCTGAAATGTCACCTCTGTAATATATCAAGTTTCCACATATACTTTGGTTTGTTGCTAGACATTCTCTGCTGTTGGTCTGTATTACCATGTACAAATACCACTGCCTTAATTATTATACAGTTGATCCTTGAATTACATGGATTGAACTGCACGGATCCACTTACATGTGAATTTTCAATAAACGTGTACTATAGTACTACACCGTCCATGGTTGGTTAAATCCGATGCAGAATTGTGGATATGCAGGGTCAACTGTAAAGTTACACATGGATTTTCAACTTCAGGGAGGGTCGGCACCCTTAATCCCTATGTTGTTCAAGGCTCAGATGTATATTCATAAGTCATGATGTCTTATAACCTACCTAGTTATTGTTCTTCAGCAGTGTTTTGGGTTTTCTTGGCCTTAATTTGCCATATTCATTTTAGAATCTGTCAAGATCCATTTTACAAAAATATGTGAGATACTGAGTGAATTTCATTGATTCTATAGATTAATTCAGGAAGGATTGAGTTTAAAGTGGTGAGTCTTCTTGTCTCTAAATGTTTCAAAACAGAGTATATTGCTCCATTTGTTTAATTCTTTTAAATATCTTTCAATATAAGGTTTTATAACTTTCTCAAACAGGCTTTATGTATTTTATTGTAATACACTTTCAGATGGTCTTTGTACCTCTGACTTTCACCTGCTTGTCTCTTCTGTCCATTAATATCCAATCAGTCTTCCTAAAATGAATTTACCACACTAACCACAGACTCAAAATCTATGGTGACTACCTATTGCCTATGGAATCAAACACGAACTTCTCAGGCTGAGATTTAAGTGGCTCCGTTTAGCCAGCCAACATCATACTGGCTAGGGCTCTTTTCCATTTGTTTACTTAGGATGGGATTACAGTGTAGAAGTGAAGAGCTCATTTAGCTTAACAGAATCTAACAAAATTAGAGCCAAGCCCTGACTCTATCACTTACTGACTTATGGCTTAGATGATGCGACTTAGTTCCCTGAGTTCCTCCAAACAAGAAAAATATGGACAATCATAGCACAGGATGTTGTGAAGAATAAATGAGACAGTGCATATATAGCAGTTGTGATTTACTAGCATAAACTGCTATTATTATATTAATGTTACTATCGATACATTAAAAACAAACAGATAATGGCATATCTTCTCTGAGTGAATAACCATCATCATGACTACATTTAACTCATTTTGCTTATTAAAGTGTTTTTTCTGCATATTTTTTAATGCTGAGCTGAACCTGGAAGAGGAAATGGTCATACTCTAGATGGGATTGTCCCCCCTACGGGATAGGTGGTGAAGATAGGAAACTGGGAAGGGGTAGGCAGAAGGTGTGGAGACTAAACTAGCTTATGAATGGCCCCTGATATGCAGGCAGCCAGTATCCCCAAATCATAATTACAAAGGGACATGCATGACAAATGCAGAAGCAGTCCAAACTGACTTCAACATGAAAAGAGAAGCCAAGAGTAACCCACTGGTCACCAGAAAGCAGGAGTCACCATAATGCTAAGAGCCAAGGGAGTGGTGACATTGCTGTTTTAGGGTCTACTTGATTTAAAAGAATGTTCCCTCCAGTGTTGAAGGCTGGTAATGGTTACGCAGGTTGCCAAGCTCCCTTCCAAGCCAGAATGGGTTCAGAATAGAGTTCCCAAAAAGGAAACTGGAATACCATTTTTTTCTTTAAAATGGCAATAGCTCAGTCATTCATATCTAGCAATCCTAGCAGGGGCAGATAAAAGACAGTAGCTTCTGTGAATACCAAAACTCGTCATTTCCCTGATTAGCATATGGCTCAGAAAAAAAATCACGAAGCCCTAATACTATCTTCTTTTTAGTAATAACCTTAGACACACAGTCATTACTATTTTGATGATATGCTATATGATGTGACACATCATATGAAATTACATTATGTATGACATGTGTGATAGTCAGTTGACAATGATGTTCCAGGAAATCTGTCCACATGTAACAGGAAATTCCCACTAGCGGCAAAAGTTGAATCCAGACCTAGAGGAATAGAGCTTTCAGGGACTAATCAAGGCCCTGTAGTTCTAGTCCCTAGGGGATTTGGGATGTATGATGGACCTCAAGTCATAGAAGGGACCTGAGCCACCAGACAAGAAAGGTAATACAGACTAGGATCAAGGAAGAAGCCTAAGTCCACACTCTGGGCTTACTTAACATGAGGTTAAGTCAACTTGTGACTCAAAGACTATGAAAACATTCAGGGCTCATCTCTGATACAGGGATACACTAACACAGTGGATACAGGGTCTGATTAGCGAAATAGAAACATTCTCCTTAGATAATGATGTTACTGGGTTTGACATTTAAGACACTATTAGTAGAGGTGAGTGAACACGTGTAGGACAATCATTTATTTATTTCTTTTTCTCTGTTTGTTTTATGAGGGAGAAGAGTGGAGTACCTTTGGAGCGCCAGAGGAATGATCTGCAGATGATCTCAAGGAAGCCAGGGGTGGGGGCTAAGCACACAGGCAAGAGGTAAGCTCTAAACAGAAAGGCAAAAACCTTGTTGTCACAAAGGCTAGTTAAGCATCACTTCATAAATCAATCTTGTCACTAGGACTAGGGACATGCAGAAGCTAGTCAAGGTCAAGGGCTACAGCCAACATCATATGTACAATGGTGACATTCTATCCGGGCATAGATAACGACAATTTCTCCTATTTGTCTGCGAGTCAGGACACTAAAACTGAAACCTACATGGATTCTTGGTCCTTAGATGGGAACTTAAAACCACATTTAAAACATGGAGGAATTTCATATCATTTCTGCTAAAATGTCAGTAAATACAGTCCAAATCAATGGCCCCCCCAATGACTGAGGTTGGGGATTTTCCTCTGTACCTTACTGTGACCATTTATCAGTAATATGACAAACCTCAAGCAAAAAAAAAAACACGTAATGGGTTTTAAAAAATCCCACCAGGACATTTGTTTTCTTCATATTTTACCTGGCCCTCATATATTGTTTCTATGACAGCAACTCAGTGGCAATTTGCTGGGGCACTGGTTGTAATTTTTCCCTCTTGCAACTTAAGGCCAAAGCACTGTGGTGGGACCTACTGAGAAGTCTGCTTCCTGTCAGTGCACAGTTTGCTACAAGCAACCCTTTCTCTGGGCTGCCAGGGCCTGTGGTCTGAACTGTGTGACACTAACATTCAATTACGGTAAGATGTCTATTTAATAACTGACATTTCCAGTAAACTTGTTGTGGGTTCCATATGCCTTAAGGCAATTAGAAAAATTTCAGAGGATACTAAGAAATATTAATACTTTATTGACAAAATTTATGTTCCTCTTCTGATTTATTCTGACCAAAAATATTAAGGATTTTCCTTGGAGCTGCTTCAGACATAGCTAGGATAGATGTGATAAGACTTTAGTGATCAAACCCTGGGAGTGAAAAAGCTTAGCACTATTTCTGCAGGACAGGAAATATTTTCAGCTGATGATTGCAGGTCCGGAGAAGCACCTGAGAAGTCCTTTTAGGTTTTCTACGGTCTGGTGACAAATACACGTCCTCTCATGCTTATCCTCACTTTAAGTAAACCATGGTGGCTCCTAGCAACACTCTGCCCTCCAGTCATCTGCACAGCTCAAAAGCAAATAATTCTATGAGTTCTCCAGTTAATGTAATCAATGGGATTTGCCTCCTCGGGAACTAATGTTAAGTTTTTCCAAAACCTTATCAGGTTCTGTATATAGGTACTTATCTAGTTAACAAGATAATTAGAAATACTATCATGTAAGCTCTGAGTTTTCTTGCTTGGATAGGAAGTTTTAATTATTTTTCTCTTCTTTTAAACATCTTGAAGAGGAGAAAAGTTGTCTCTTCTCCTTCTTCCAGCTTTGATGGGATCAGCCGAGGAATACATTTTAAATCAGAACTACTCACCGGACTCCATGGATCTCGGTTTCAAAAAGTCAATTGTCAAGCTAGAAGGCGGGTTTGGGGAATTCAACAAACACTCATACATTTTTCTACTCTGCTCCAGACATACAGAGCTGATAACATTAAACAAAAAGTCCACTAGATGCATAAAACTTTGTGGGTAAATTATGGAGTTTCAATATTGTTTTCGTCTGATCAATCAGGAATAGCATATTATATTACATATCAATTCACAGTTCACTATCGAATATTTTATTTTATTTTTTGCTCAAGACTCCCCATTGGGTAAGCAAGGCACATATTTCCAACCCCACTGCACAGACTGGAAAAAAAATTTGCAGCGTTTAGTGACTAGACCAAGGTCAGACATCTAGCAATTAAGGAACAGGAGTAGATCAGAGGCCTCAGTCTCTCTGACTATACCAAAGATGAAAGATGCAGCCCTTAGGTCATTTAATATATAATTTGTAAAAATCTGAAATGTCTTTTCAGTGAGCCATCTTTCGTGTAAAGAAAGAATCACCTACATCTAATCTCTTAAAAGGACAGACTAAAATGGCCTATGCTCCATATGGCCGTACAGCTATACTCAATCCACTTTGATAGGGCTTTCAGTCCCAACACTACACTGAAAATGTTCTCAACAAAGTCTGTGACAACCTTCCAATTCAATGAACACTTTTTTGACCTGACCTTACTTGAATTCTTGGTGCCATTTATCACTCACTCACTCAGGAAATTCTCTCTTTCTTGGCACCTTTGTCTCTGTGTTTTCTTAAGATGGGCAGCCTGTGGCAATTGAAAAATCATTGGATCTGAAGTATCACATACACTTGGGTTATAATTCCAGCACAGTCACTTACTAGTTTAAGGTCTTGGGAAAATTAACCATAACAAGCCTCATTAAAAATAATTAATGTTACCAAAATCACAGGACAGTTTGAGAATCAGAGATAACATATGAAAGCCTCTAGTCTTAGCCCATCAAAAGGCACTCAATGGATGGAGCCTCCTTCTCAGTCTATTTTTGTTGGGCTCTTTCAGTGACCACCTAGATATTAATGTCATCAGGGTTCTGATATATTTCAAACCTCTGCTCTTTTCACTCTCTATACCACTGCTGTCCAACAGGACTTTCTATGATGATGGAAATGTTCTACGATCTGTGCTTATCCAATATGGTAGCCATAAGTCACATGCAGCCTTTGAGCACTGAAATGTGACTAGTACAACTGAGAAACTGAATTTTTAACTTTATTTAATTTTAATTAGTTCAAGGTTAAATTTAAATAATCACATGTGACCAGTGGCTACTTATAGGATAGTGCAGCTATATATTTTCCCTTGGTAGCTTCATACCACCCCATGACTTCAGCCACCACCTTTATACAAAGAATTCTCAGCTTTATATTCCAGCCTTGATTTCCACCTGCCTATTAGACTAACTGGGCATCTCACAGGTGCTTATAATTCAACGTGTTCACAACTGAACTCATCACGTTTTCCTTCAAACTTTCTCCTCCTCTTAGTCCTTGCATCTCAATGAAAGCACCATAGTCCATTTACGTATCCTAGCCATGAACCTGTAATTACAACAGACAGTCCCTTTCTCCACCAAGCCTCCATGTATAGTCAGCCTACAATCATTCACATATGTTAAATAACTTCTTCTCTCAATATGTGCTGTCATAGGCTTAATACAAGCCTTCATTACTTCTGACTGAGAAAATATAATGGAGTTCTAATTTGTTGATGTGCTTCCAGTCACACCTCTCACCGTGCCTTCAATCATCCTCCACATGGCTACCAGTGTTCATTCAGTGATATGATCTTGTCTTGCACTTACTCAAAACCTGTCAGTGGTTCCTAGATCTAAGGAGATTCACATCATCTGCCCTATCTCTAGCTCTCCAGGCTCATGTCCTATTACACACCCCAGAGGAAGAGGAGAGAAAGAAAGGGGTAAGAAGCTTATTCAAAGAAATAATGGCTGAAAACTTCCCTAACAGGGAAATGAAACAGACATCTAAACCCAGGAAGCACAGGGAAAGAAACAGACCTCCAAATCCAGGAAGCACAGAGGGTACCACACAAGAAGAATCTAAAGAGATCCACACCAAGACACACTATAACTGAATTGTCAAAAGATAAAAACAAAGAGAGAATCTTAAGGCATCAAGAGAAAAGCAACTTGTTATGTACAAGGGATCCCCATAAGACTAACAGAAGATTTTCAGTAGAAACCTTGCAGGCCAGAAGGGAGTAAAATGATATATTCAAGTGGTAAGAAAAAAAAAAATTAACAGTCAAGAATACTCTATCTAGTAAAGTTGTCCCTCAGAATTGAAAAAGAGATAAAGAACTTCCCAGACAAACAAAAGCTGAAATAATTCATTATTAGACCAATCTTACAAAGGAATGTTAAAGGTGTTCTTCAAGTTTAAACAAAAGAATATTAATTAGTAACATGAAAACATATTAAAGTACAAAACGCACTGGTAAAGGTAAATATTAGTTTAAGTTCAGAATACTCTAAGACTGAAATGACAGAGGGTAAATCAGTTATAACTTACCATGGGGGTTAAAAGACAAAAATGTTAAAAATAACTATAACTACAATAATTTGCTAATGGTGCACATGATAAAAATATGTAAATTATGACATGAAAAACAAAAAATGGAAGGGATAGTACAATACAGAGCTTTTGGATGTGTCTGAAGTTAAATTTTATCAGCTTTAAATAGACTATTATAACAACAAGATGTTTTATGTAACCACAAAGCAAAAACCTATAGTAGATACATAAAAGATTAAGAGAAAGGAATCAAAGCAAAGACCTATAGTATATAGGTAACCAAAAAGCAAAAGCCTATAGTAGATAAGTAAAAGATTAAGAGAAAGGAATCAAAGTGTATCACGACTAAAAGTCATTAAATTACAAAGGAAGAGAGCAAGAGAGGAAGAAAGAAAAAAAGAAACTACAAAATGACCAGGAAACTATGAACAAAATGGTAATAGTAAGTCCATACCTATCAATAATTACTTTATATGTAAATGGACTAAATTTTCCAATCAAAATACACAGAGTAGACATATGGATTAAAAAAACAATACCAAACTATATGCTGTCTGTAAGAGACTCACTTTAACTTCAAGGACACATATAGGCTGAAAGAGAAGGGATGAAAAAAGATATTCCAAGCAAATGGAAACCAAAAGAAAGCTGGGATAGCTACACTTATTTCAGACAAAATAGACTTCAAGACAAATACTGTAATAGGAGACAATGAAAGTTGCTATATAATGATGACAAGGTCAATTCAGCTAGAGGATACAACATTTGTAAATATTTATGTGCCCAACACAGGAGCACCTTACTATATAAAGCAAATATTAACAGACCTGAGAGAGATATACACAGCAATAAAATAATAGTAGGGAACTTCCACACCCCACTTTCAGCAATGAATAGATCATCCAGATAGAAAACCATTAAGGAAACATTGGACTTAAATGACATGTTAGACCAGAGGCACTTAAGAGACAGTTACATAACATTCAATCCAAAAGTAGCAGAACACACATTCTTCTCAAGCACACATGGAACATTCTCCAGGACAGATCATATGCTAGGCCATAAAACAAGTCTTAATAAATTTAAAAGACTGAAATTATATGAAGCATCTTTTGGACCACATAGGTATGAAACTAGAAATCAGTTGCAAGTGGAAAACTGAAAAATACAAAAACATATGGAGATTAAACAACATGCTTCTTAACAACCAATGGTTCAAAGAAGAAATAAAAAAATACCTTGAGACAAATGAAAATGGAAAGACAACAGACCAAAGCATATGGGATGCAGCAAAATCAATTCTAAGAGGGAAATCTGTAGTGATAAATGCCTACCTTAAGAAACAGAAAAGATCTCAAATAAATAAGCTAACTTTAAACCTCAAGGAACTAAAAGAACAAATTAAGCCCAAAGTTAATAGAAGAAAGAAAATAACAAACTAGGGTGGAAATAAAGACTAGAGAAACAATAGAAAAGATAAATAAAACTAAGAGCTGCTTTTTTTAAAAAGATAAACAAAATTGAAAAACCTTTAGCTAGACTAAGAAAAAAAGAGAGAAGACTCAATAAATTCAGAAATGAAAGAGGAGACATTACAATCGAAAACACAGAAATACTACGGATCATAAGAAAGTACTATGAATAATTATATGCCAACAACTTAGATAACCTAGAAGAAATGGATAGATTTCTGGAAACATACAACCTATCAAGACTGAAACATTAAGAAACAGAAAATCTGGACAGACCAATTACTAGTAAGGAAATTGAATCAGTGATCAAAAACCTCCCAACAGTATTTGTCTTTCTCTGTCTGACTAATTTCATTTAGCAAAATACTGTCTTGATCCAACCATGTTGTTGCAAATGGAAGAATTTCATTCTTTTTATGGCTGAATAATATACCATTGTATTATATACCACATCTTGTTTATCCACTCATCTGTTCATAAGCAAGTAGGTTGCTTCCATAGCTCGGCTATTGTAAATAATGCTGCTATGAACATTGGAATGCATGTATCTTTCCTAGTTAGCGTTTTCATTTTCTTCAGATATATACCCATAAATGGAATTGCTGGATCATACGGTAGTTCTGTTTTTGGTTTTTTGAGGAACCTCCATAGTGCCTCCAACTGTTTTTCATAGTGCCTGCACCAATTTGTAATCCCACTAACAGTGTACAAGGGCTCCCTTTTCTCCACATCCTCGCCAATATTTGTTATTTGTAGACTTTTTGATAATAGCCATTTTGACAGCTGTAGGTTGATATCTCATTGTAGTTTTGATTTGCATTTCTCTATTAATTGATAATGTTGAGCATTTTTCCAATGCCTGTTGGCCATCTGTATATCTTCTTTGGAAAAATGTCTATTCAGGTCTTCTGCTCATTTTTAATTGGCTTCTTTGTTTTTGTGATACTGAGTTGTATGAGCTGTTTATAAATTTTAGATATTAACCCTTTATCAGTAATATCATTTGCAAATATTTTCTCCCATTCAGTAGGTTATGTATAAAATAAGCAACAAGGATATACAATATAGCCTGTGGAAATATAGCCATTATTTTGTAATAACTTTAAATGGAGTATAATCTATAAAAATACTGAATCATTACATTGTACACCCCAAACTAATATAATATTGTAAACTAACTATACTTCAATTAAAGAAAAACCTCCTAACAAAGAAAAGTCTAGGACCAGATGACTTCGCTGGTGAATTCTACCAAACATTTAAATAAAAATACCAATCCTTCTCAAACTATCCCAAAAAATAGAAGAAAGAATATTTCCATGCTGATTTTACAAGGTCAGTATTATGCTAATACCAAAGTTGGACAAGAACATTACAAGAAAAGAAAATTACAGGCCAATATCCTTGATAAACATAGATGCAAAAATTTCAGCAAAATATTAGCAAATCAAGTGCAACAGCATATTAAAAGCACCATACACCATGATCAAGTGGGATTTATTCCAGGGATGCAAGGATGGTTCAACATCTGCTAATCAATCAATGTGGTACACCACATTAACAAAATTAAGAATAAAAATCATATGACTATCTCATTAGATGCAGAGAAGCACTTCACAAAATTCAACTTCTTTTCTTAATAAAAACTCTCAACAAATTCGGTATAGACAAGACAGAATGTACCTCAAAAATAAATATCATATATGACAGACCCACAGCTCACATCATACTCAATGGTAAAACGCTGAAAGCTTTTCCTCCAAGAGCAGGAAGAAGATAAGGATGCCCATTCTCACCACTTTTATTCAACATGGTACTGTAACACCTCACCAGGGAAATAAGGCAAGAAAAAGAAAAAAAATTAAAAAGTTTAAAAACCAAAAGGAAAAGAAAAAAAAGCATCCAAATCAGAAAGGAAAAAGGAAAAGTGTCTCTATTTTCAGATAACATGACATTATATGTAGAAAACTCTAACAACTCCACTAAAACCTGTTAAAATAAATGAATTCAGTAAAGTTGCAGAACAAAAAATCAATATAAAAAAATCAGTTTCAATCCTATGCACTAACAACAAACTATCAGAAAGAGAAATTAAGAAAACAATCCCATTTACAACTGCATTAAAAAGAATAAAATACTTAGGAATAAATTTAACCAAGGAGATGAAAGATCTGTATACTAAAACTATAAAACATTGATAAAAGAACTTAAAGAAGATACAAATAAATGTAAAGACACGTGTTCATGAACTGGAAGAATTAATATTGTTAAACTGTCCATACAACCCAAAGATTCAATGCAATTGCTATCAAAATTCCAATGGCATTTCTCATGGAAACAGAAAAAAAACTAAACTAAGATTCATATGGAACTACAAAAGACACCAAATAGCCAAACCAATCTTTTGAAAGAAGAACAAAGCTTGAAGCATCACACTTCCTGGTTTCAAACTATACTACAAAACTACAGTAATCAAATAGTATGGCATTTGGCCATAAAAACAGACACATGGATAAATGGAACAAAATATGGAGCCCAGAAATAAATCCATGCATATATGGTCAATTAATTTATGACAAAAGCACCAAGAATATACAATGGGGAAAAGGCAGTCTTTTCAATAAATGGGTATTGAGAAAATTGGATATCTACTTGTAAAAGAATGAAACTGGACACAAAACCTTTTATTATACACAAAAATCAACTCAAAATTAATTAAAGAATGGAAAATAAGACCTGAAACCATAAAACGCCTGAAAGAAAACACATGGGGTAAGCTCCTTGACACTAGTCTTGGATTTGACATTAACAGCACAGGCAACAAAAGCAAAACTAAACAAGTGTGACTCTATCAAACTAAAACACTCCTGCACAGCAAGGAAACCATCAACAAAATGAAAAGTCAACCTATGGAATTCACAATAACCTAGACATGGAAACAATCAATGTGTTCATCAATGGATGACTGGATAAAGAAAATGTGATAAATGCCTTTTAAAAGACGGAAATCCTGTCATTTGTGACAGGAAATCCTGCCATTGTGACAACATAAATGAACCTAGAGGGTACTATGCTGAGAAATGAGAAAAAAAAAATACATGGAGACTAAACAACATGCTACTAAAGAACCAATGGGTCAATGAAAAAAATCAAAGAGGAAATTTAAAAATACCTTGAGACAAATGACAATGAAAACACAACCATACAAAATTTCTGGGATGCAGCAAAAGCAGTTCTTAGAGGGAAGTTCATAATGATACAGGCCTTCCTCAAAAAACAAGAAAAATCTTAAATAAACAACCTAACCCACCATCTAAACAAATTAGAAAAAGAACAACAAAACCTAAAGTCAGCAGAAGGAAAGAAACAATAAAGACCAGAAAGGAAATAAATAAAATAGAGATTAAAAAAATAGAAAAAAAAAATCAATAAAACCAAGAGTTTGTTCTTTAAAAATGTAAACAAAATTGACAAACGTCTGGCCAGGCTCACCAAGAAGAAAAGAGAGGACCCAAATAAACAAAATAAGAATTGAAAGATGACAAACAACAACCAATACTGAAGATATACAAAAAAACCATAAGAAAATACAATGAATAATTATATGCCAACAAATGCAACAACGTACAAGAAATGCACAAATTTCTAAAACATACAGCCCACCAAAACTGAATCAAGAAGAAATAAGTAATTTGAACAGACTGATCACTAGAAGTGAAATAGAATCTGTAAAAAAAAACAAAACAAAACTCCCTACAAAAAAAGTCCAGGACCATGTGACTTCACTAAGAAATTCTACCAAACATACAAAGAACTTACACCAATCCTTCTCAAACTCTTCCAAAAGACTAAAGAGAGAACATTACCAAAGTCATTCTATGAAGCCACCATCACCCTGATACCAAAACCAGACAAATACCAAGAAAGAAAATTACAGGCCATAGCTTTGATGAATATAGATGCAAAAATTCTCAACAAAATATTAGCAAACCGAATCCAACAACACACAAAAAAGATCATACAGCCACGATCAAGGTGGATTCATCCCAGGGTCACAAGGATGATTCGACATACACAAATCAATCAATGTGACACACATTAAGAAAAGAAAAGACAAAAACCACACAATCATCTCAATAGATGCAGAAAAAGCGTTTGATAAAATTCAACATCCATTCATGATAAAAACTCTTACCGAAGTGGGTGTAGAGGGAACATATCTCAACATAATGAAAGCTATTTATGACAAACCCACAGCCAACATAGTAATGGTAAAAAGCTGAAAGCCTTCCCACCAAAATGTGGAACAGTACAAGGATGCCCACTCTCACCACTTCTATTCAACATAGTATTGGAAGTCCTAGCCACAGCAATCAGACAAGAAAAATAAAAGGTATCCAAATTGGAAGGAAAGAGGTAAAACTGTCATTACATGCAGATGACATGATACTGTATATAGAAAACCCTAAAGACTCCACATAAAAACTACTAGAATTGATAAACAAATTAGGCAAGGTGGCAGGATACAAGATTAACATACAGAAGTCAGTCGCATTTCTTTACACTAACGATGAAATATCAGAAAGGGAAAGTAAAAAAAACAAAACAAAAAAACCTTTTAAAATTGCATCAAAATAATAAAATAAAATACTTAGGGCTAAATCTGACCAAGAAGGTGAAAGACTTACATGCCAAGAACTATACTGATAAAGAAAACTGAAGATGATTCAAAGAAATGGAAATATATCCCATGTTCTTGGATTGGAAGAATTAATCTTTTTTTAAATGGCCATACTACCCAAAGCAACCCACAGATTTAATTCAATCTCTATCAAATTACCCATGACATTTTTCACAGAACTAGAACAAATAATCCTAAAAGTTATATGGAAACATAAAAGACCCAGAATTGCCACAGCAATCCTGAGGAAAAAGAACAAAGCTGGAGGCATAACCCTTCCAGACTTCAAACGATACTACAAAGCTACAGTAATCAAAACAGCATGGTATTGGCACAAAAACAGATATATGGATCAATGGAACAGAACAGAGAGCCCAGAAATCAATCCACACACCTATGGTCAATTAATCTTCAACAAAGGAGGCAAGAATATACAATGGAGTGTACTATGCTAAGTGAAATAAACCAGAAGAGAATGACAAATATACTGTGTGAAATCACCTACACGTGAAATCTAAAAAAAAAAAAAAAAAAAAAGAATGGTAGTTGCCAGGGGCTGGGGGCTGGGGGAACAGGGAGGGGTGAGGTTGGTAAAAAGGTACAAACTTTCAGTTTCAGTTATAAGATGAATAAGGTCTTAAGATCTACTGTGCAACATGGTGACCATAGTTGATAATATTGTACTGTATAACTGAAATTTGCCAAGAGAAGAGAACTTGTGTTCTCACAAAAAAAAAGAGAGAGAAATAAATATGTGAGGTGATGACAGATGTATTGATTAACTCAATGTGGAAATCCTTTCACAATATGTGTGTGTGTATATATATATATATCAAATTATCACACGGTACACTTTAAATATATTATAATTTTATTTGTCAATTATATCTCAATAAAGCAGAATAAAAATGTTAATGTCAGGCAAGAATGAATTCAGGAAATGGACACTTTATAGTAATAATAGGTAAATGCATTCCACAATGAAAATGTGAGCCTAATGTTTTTGTGATAAACAGCACTGAATCAACATTTCTAAAGCAAAAATTGCAAAATATAAGGAAACGTAGAAATGCAGTATTTATGAGTTTAATTGACTTATCTCAGGCTTCGATAACTCAAATGAACCAAAAATAAGAAAAGATATGGAGTACTTAATAACAATTAAGAAGGTAGATCCTAATATGAAAGATTATGGGTTTCTGTCAAGCACCCTTAATAATTTGGAAAGTCTGACCATATATCATTAGGCCATGTATTAGTTTCTCAGGGCTGTCATAAGAAAGTACTACAAACTACGTGGCTTTAAAAAAACACAAACTTATTCTTTCACAGCTCTGGAGTTTAGAAGTCCAAAATCAAAGCATCATCAGGACCATACTTTCTTTGAAGACTCTAGAGGAGGATCCTATCTTGCCTCTCTCTAGCTTCTGGTGGTTGCCAGCAATCCTCAGTGTTCCTTGCCTTGGGAGTGCATCACTCGAAACTCTGTCTCTATTATCACATGGTATTTTTCCTGTGTGTCTCTCTGTCCAAATATTCCTCTTCTTAAAAGAAGATCCTGGGGGCTTCCCTGGTGGCGCAGTGGTTGAGAGACCGCCTGCCGATGCAGGGGACACAGGTTCGTGTCCCGGTCCGGGAAGATCCCACATGCCTCGGAGCGGCTGGGCCCGTGAGCCATGGCCGCTAAGCCTGCGCGTCCGGAGCCTGTGCTCCACAACGGGAGAGGCCACAACAGTGAGAGGCCCACGTACCCCACCGACAAAAAAAAAAAAAAGGAGACCCTGGTGGTCCGGAGGTTGGGACTCCGCACTCCCAGTGCAGAGGGCCTGGGTTTGATCCCTGGTCAGGGAACTAGATCCTGCATGCCTCAACTAAAGATCCCACATGCTGCAACTGAAAGATCCCGTACACCACAACAAAGATCCCACGTGCAACTAAGACCCAGTGCAGCCAAGTAAATAAAAAAAAAAAATTTTTTTAAAAGAAGGACACCAGTCATTGGATTAGGCCAACCTTAATCTAGAATGACCTCATTTCAACTTGATTACATTTTCAAAGACCTTATTTCCAAATAAGGTCACATTAACAGATACCGGCGGTTAGAATGTCAACATATCTTTTCAAAGGACATAATTCAACCTACAACGGTCCAGACAGGAAGCCTCAGTACCAAAAGTAGAAATAGTTTAGATCATATTCTTTGATCATAATTCAGGAAAATTAGAAACCAATAGCCAAAAATATTTTTTTAATCTTTGTCACATGAAAATTTTAGAATATCTCTCAGCTCATGAGGAACTCAAATGAAAAGTTAATGGAAATTAAATCCAACATTCGAGAATATCTAAAAATAATAAATGAAAGTTTAATGTATCCATAAGTTAGAGGAAAATTCATAGCCTAAAATACAAAAAATTACTAGACAAGAACAACAAAAAAAAAGAATCTAGAAAGGAACCTCAAAATAGTCCTCAGGTAAACAGAAGAAAATAAATACCAAAAATAAAATCCAAAATTAATGAATCAGAAAACAGGAAACTATTTGAGCTAATAAATACATTTAAAAACTGGTTCTTTGAAAAATGAATTAAAATATATAAACCATGCATTCCCTAAACAATTAGAGAGGGAGAAAAGAAAACTGAAAAATAGCCACAGTCACAGGTTAGAATCATAAGATAATTTGGTCAACTTTATGTGTATAAGTTCAATCACAAAGAATTGGATGGTTTCTAAATAACTAAAAAGTTCCCAAATTGACCCCAGAAGAGATATAAAATCAACTAAGTCAATTACTGTAGCAAAGTACTGAAACTGCCAAAGTGTACTCTTTAAAAGTCACTGGGAACATAAAGCTTTATGGGTAAATTCTATAATAATTTTAAATGATAGCTGATTAGAATACTTAAACTGCTCCAGAACATAGAGAAGGAAAAAAAAAACTTCCAAATTATTTCTGTAAAATCAGCAAAAGAGTGAAACCAAATATAACAAAAATGCTACAAAAAAAAAAACTAGAGACAATGTCACTTATGATTGTTATGCAAAAATATCCAAAAATCCAAAAATAGTGAACACTGGAAATTATTTGGCAGCATATTAAGAGTATATACCACAAAAAAGTGGTTATCATTATTATAATAATAACTCTAAAGTTCTAAACATCTTTGGCTCTAGGAAAGAATGGTTCTACTCCACAACTCCACATATGCATTGTGAGTGCACACTGATGGTGGGATCAAACTGTGGTCACTCCACTATGGTTCAATCTCAGTGAGAGAAGTTGTTGCATCATTATTGTGTCTATCTTCAACCTAATATTAATTAATAACAAAACTTCCAGATGGGAAGTCCTGTAGTGGAATGGCTAAGAGCATCGCTCAGGATTCAGAGACTGACTGGGGTCAAATCCTGGCTCCACCACCATTACCTGTGCAATCTTAGGCATATTATGTCCACAACATACCTTCTACCTAATCTCCTGATACACGTCCTTTCTCCCTTCCATGAGTGTTATACTTTTAGTAACTCTCAGCGACTTTTGCTCACCCAGTATTCAAACTTAGTTGATTAAAACATAAGAGCTTCCATATTAGCTTGGGACTTTCTGGACTGAGAAAAAGAAGAGTATAGATATTTTTACCATAACGCTAGAAAACAATTCATTAAGTCCTCCTTTTCTTATTCCCTCTCCTTGCATCTTCCTCATTTCTTCTTGCTTCTTGCTGTCTATCTCATTCTGTCTGTCTCTCTCCCTTTCTCTGTCTCTTTCTTTCTCTCTGTCTCTCTTACACACGCACTATCCTAGGCAATATACATGTGTCATTTTTCAAGGTGCCTTGCGGGGGTAAAATTATTTCTAGATAAATTAAGCCATATGTGATGCCTAGACTCAACTTGATCTAGGATTGGTGGAAACTTAGTATGCATCTGAGGCTAGACAACCTGCTTAAGTGATTTATAGATGTATTTCAGTTAAGACGCTGAGCTTCCTCCAATAAAGTCACAGATAGCCTTGGGGCTACCCCAAATTAGAAGTAACTGGATGAAAATCTCATACAAGGAAATCTGTAAAACTTCCTTGCTCCAGGTATAAATATTATATCAAATGTTCTCCCACATATGGATTTAAGACAGGATTTTGTTAATCCTGTGTGTTGAGCTAAAATAATACTTATGGATTGAATTCCTTTTTTGAGAATTATGTTTCATTTGGGGCATTACTGAGGACTTAAGCTCAGGATACAGCCTCTCAGATATCTCTGAGGGATTGTTCTGCTGAATTAAATTATGCTGTAGCTGAAGATCAGATATATTCAAAGGGCACACTGATAAATGTTAAAACTTAAAAAAACTTTGCTGGAAGAAATCTTAAAATGCTAAATAAATGAAGCAAATAAGCATTTTTAAATGATTATAGAAGGTAAAAGAAAGGACAGAAGAGACTCAACTCATTTGTACCAATAATTATAATGCCTAACATTTGTTTAAGCATATTACATAGATTATCTATTTTGATCTTATAGTAAGTCTATGTTGGGGTTAATAATCTCAGCATCCACAATGTGCAGATAAGGAAACTGAGACTGAGATAAATTAAGAAACTCATCTGAAGTCATCCAGCTGGGAATACATGGGACTGGGATCCAAACCTGTGCATAGTTATCCCAGACGGAGCTTGTGAGCTCAGGCTTGGATTCCTGGGTCGGAGAGGTGTTCATGCCATCCACATCATAGAAGACAGGGAGGGTGTGAAGCGTAAGCTTCCTCATCTTTGCCATATTGCCCTTTAATGTATCTATACATGTGCTTATTTATCATATATGCACCTCCTCCTCCACTTCCGTCCATAGAGCTAACCGTTAAACATGTGTTCTTGACCCATCTCTTCCTCTACTTGGCATCTTTCTATAATCTCTTGTACCTTTATCTTCTCTGTCTTCCTCTCCAATGACTTTCCCTTAAATTACAAAATGTGAAAGCCACTGCCATCACTGGAGAAAACTGGCTTCTCTGTATATAGACTATACAATCTCTTGACTTCTATTTATAACCAAACACCATGAAACAATATCCTGCAGTTATTTTCTCTATCTCACTATCTACTGACCCTCAACCCTTCATCTTGCTTCAGCATTCACAGGCCCTCTAAAATTGCTCCTAATAAAATCTAACAAAAACCTTCTACCTGCCTGCATAGTCCAATGGACTTCAGGACTTATTTCACTTTACTAAGATATTTGATATCACTGCCAATTCCTTCCTTCTTGATATCCTCTCACCTCTTCCCTTCAACGCCACCTCTCTTTCTTCCCTTCTCTGCCCGCTTAGCTGGCCATTCTTCTCAAACACTGGAGCCTCTAGTTTCTATTCTTGAATTTCTTTTCCTACTCATTGTGTTTTCCTTGAATTTTATCTCTTTCTTATGGCATTTCTAGGTCTGAATTTCCAATGGCCACTGGCCTCACCACCACAATGTTCCAAAAGATACTCAAACAATATGGCCCAAATGGAACTAACTGTCCTCCCACCCTGAATTTTCAAGGATTCCCTATGGTTTAACTATGTCCAATCACTTAAGTGAAGCCAAAAACTGGAGTCAATCTTGATTCTTTCCTCTGCTTTACTCCTTAGCTCCTACCGGTCATGAAAACTATGTTAATCCCAGTTCCCAGATAACTTTGGAATTCATAAACCCTTTTCTCTCTTCATTGTTACACCTTAATTCAAGGCTGAACCTGGACTACTGCAACAGCCTATAATTATTTTCCTAAACTTCTGTGTCATGCTTCTTAAAGCAATTCTGCATGTAATTGCCAAAATGGTATTTCTAAAACATAAATCTGATCATGTGTGGTAAGCTGAAAAATGGCTCCCCCAAAGATGTCCATATCCTAGTCCCTGAAACCTGGTGATTATGTTACTTTACGAGGAAAAAGGGACTTTGCAGATGTGACTGAGTTAAGAATCTTGAGATGGGGAGATTATCCTGTAGTATCTGCAAGAGTCCAATGTAATCACAAAGATCCCTAAAAGAGGGAGGTAAAGGGTCAAAGTGTATAGTAGGAGATGCGATAACAGAAGCAAGAGGGTAGAGTGATGCGAAGAAGTGGTCAAGAACCAAGGAATGCAGGTGGATTCCAGAAGCTGAATAAGGCAAGGAAACAGATTCTTTCCTAGAAACTCCAGAAAGAACACAGCCCTATTGACACTTTGAGTTAGCCCAGTAAGGCTGATTTTGGACTTATGATCTCCATAACTGTAAGATAACAAATTTCTTTTGTCTTAAGCCATTAAGCATATGGTAATCTTTTACAGCAGCTGTAGGAAACATAAATTCATGCCACTTCTTTTCTTGAAATTATCAGATGGGGTCTCATTGCCTACAGGATAAATTCCAGACATCTTAAACTGCATTCAAGAATTTTCATAATGTAACCACTGGAGACATTTTTAGCCTCCTATTCTATGTCTGCCCTCTAGGGACTCTCAACTTATAAGGACCAGATTTCTTTTCAAAACGTGAGCCACATGGTCTGATTTGGTTGATGTGAACAATGGACAAATCCTGAATAGCCAAGATGTATCCACTACAATCAGGTGAGAAAGGAAATATTTTGCCATTTTCCAAGTCATCTTATTGTAACAATTCCTGTACTTGTACATATTGTCTCCTTTAACCAGATGTCTTCTTCCCATTTTCTACCTGCTGAACTCTTCAACACTCAGCTTAATCACTGCCTCTACTGTGAATCTTCACTGATGTCCCCTGGCAGAATGAGTCATTTTCTCTTTGCTCCTATAGCTCTCTGATCATACATTTAATATGATATTTTATCATATCTTGCTGAATGCTAATAATATAATGATATATTTATGAATTTGTCTTTCCCATTCAACCGTTTGCTTCTGTGGTGGTCTCCAAAGATGGTCTTCAATGAACCACATCTTCTGGTGGTCTTGCCTGTAGTCCTCTCCCATGATGAACCTTGGTTGGCCAGTGATATGCTGTAGCCAGCTCATATCAGTTCTTGAGAGCCAGCTGTGCACATCTCTTCCCAACTTTGTGTTCAGTGATGTCACACTGGTGGCTTGAAATCAGCCAAGGTGGGAAGATTTACACTAGGAAAATGAGTAAACACTACAAATTAGTGGGAGTTTTTTATTCGTTTAGAGAGCTGATTTCCCAGCACACCTCGGTTTATGATTCACAGAAACAAAGAGAATGCAATGGAAATGATGCTGTGTCAATTCTGAGATTAGCTTCTAAGGGGACTGGCAAATTCCATGTCCCTTCTCTTGAATGCTGATTTTTGCCATCACGTAGAGAGATCAGTTACCTGATAGGAGGACACTGAATAGGCCATGTGGAAAGGAAGAAGACTTGAGATTATATGGAAAAGGAGAAGAGCCCAGTCATCCCAGCATCCCAAAGTAGCCTCCAGATGACTCCAGCCACAGACACCATTTCACTGCAATCACATGAGAGACATAAACCAAGACCAGCAGTAGAACAACCAGGTCACCAACAGAATTATGAGAAATGAGAAATGGCTGCTATTGTTTAAGCCAACAAATTTGGGAATGGTTGGTTAGAATAATTATTAACTTAAACAGCTTCCTATGTCGAGATTCGTATTTCATTCACCTGTATATCCTGGATACCTGGATAGGTACCCAATGAATACACGCTGGATAAACAGTGGATATTGTCTCCTTTCTTGCAATACTTTCTTAAAGCAATACCTACCCATCTATTCCACTATGATGGGAAAATTTGCCCCTTCATAATAGTATAACACTGTACAACAGTATTTAGAGAAAGAAAATTCCTTTTCAACAAAAATAGATCTTTACTAAACAAACACTGCAACCCCTTTCAAAAGCTTACTATCAATACTCCATTCAAACAGTCCTTCAAAACTGGCTATTATGTCTACCTTCTCCTCACCCTGATGAGTATCAAAAGTCTCTGCTCTCCTACCTGACTTTCTTGAGGGTCTTCCTCCCATGATGACATCAAGGCAAAATTCCTGGAGGGAGCTGACATCTGAGATGTCTGAGATACGTATAAAAGAAAGCCTGTGATTTTAATCTGCTAAGGAACTTAGGTGTGGTTGCAGTTCAGCTTCTGTTCTGACTATGCAGTTCTTGGGAAATGACAAAAATCTTATTTTGAATTCTGAACCTGCTTCTTTATTCCACAACAAAATCTGTTTCTCTTTTATCTATATGTCATTTAGTTATTTCTTGTACTTTTTGCTCTTTACCTTTGTTCTAGTCTCTTGTTTTTCATGCCTACATATGTTTCTTCTTGTATATGCTATGCTCCCTACCCCTATAACTTACCTACGATAAATTAGCCATTTTGCAAGATGCATTACACACATTATCCCATATAATCTTCTTACCTATCCCATGAGCTACACATTATCATTTTCAATTTACAGATAAGAAAATCTAAGATCATAGAGATAGGTAACTGGTTCAAAATATCACAGCCAACAGTAGAGCCAGATGTGCAGCTGGGTCCAGATGTACTCAGATCTATACAGCTCTAAAACACAAGAAGTGGGAGATCAGGGAAAGAGTTAAGAATAAAATTAACTCATATTTTTTTAAAAAAGAGGGGCGATTGAAAAAAACAGCAGAGGTATATTTTGCATGAATAAACACAGAAACTTGTTAAACACTGTACAGATAGAGTTACCCAAGAAAAATGTTTCCATTTCCACTTCTACTCTGGGGTTACAGGAGAAATCTATTTTTCTCCTTTTCTTAGAACCCTTACTCTGCAGGATCAAAATCACTACACAGTGACCACATAAGTGAGAAACTGTGCTTCTAACTGCATTCTTGTGATTGGCATAAAATTCTGTAGCACAGCCATTCCTTAGATGCGAGGTCACGGGATCCAATAAGCCCACTTGGAAATTCCACATCCAGAGACCGACAGTGTTCTGTATTGGAGCGTGATGGTGAGTTCCTTTGTCCCCAATCTTGGCTGCTGCTCCACCACACAATAGGGACCTGCAAACAGTCTTTGTCAAACTCACTTTGTGGACCCCACAACCGGCAGAGCCCTGGCCTAGAGTCATTCAGGTGTCTAGATGATACAGACATCTGGACAACTTGTTGAAGAAGCAGTGATCAGAACGCTTTGGTGAGCTGAATAACCACCAAATGAGAAACTGGACTCAAAAATGTTTCAGGAGGGTACAACTTTACCTTTGCTATTCATGTTTAGAAGGTAGTTACATATTATGACAAAGCCAATGTACAAACTTACATGGAATTCTAACGTATGAATAATAATAATGCCATTAAGTATTTGAATGATTATCACGTCAGGAACTTCACATACATCATCTAACTTCATCATCACAACACTTCGGTGCAGTCGGTATTACTATATACCCATTTCACAGTAGGAAACACAGGCTCTGAGATGTTTGGTGTCTTTCCTAATCATTAGTTGGTAAGTAAGAGAGTCAGGACATGCACTCCAGTCATTTGATTAAAGAGGCAGAAAGATATGGTGATTTTAAAAAGCAGAATTCTGGATCCAGACTACGTGCACAAAAATCCCAGCTCTGCCACACTAGCCGTATGACCTTGGTTAAATCACTGTCTCAGTTTCCTCATCTGTAAGATAGGGATCATCGTAGTATCTACCTCATAATATTATTTTATTTTATTGTTATTGT
This sequence comes from Pseudorca crassidens, assembly GCF_039906515.1. Classification (NCBI taxonomy): domain Eukaryota; kingdom Metazoa; phylum Chordata; class Mammalia; order Artiodactyla; family Delphinidae; genus Pseudorca; species Pseudorca crassidens. The sequence continues at coordinate 58,029,424 of NC_090306.1, forward strand.
AAGCATTGGATTAGTTCATATACATAAAACACAGTGACTGGTATATACACTATATAAGCATTACCAATTATTATTACTGATTCCAAATCCACTGATGTTCTACTTCTTCTCTATCCCCCCCACTCCCGTGTGTGTGTGTGTGTGTGTGTGTGTGTGTGTGTGTGTGTGTTCTAAAATCTAGACTGGAGGTGGAAGGTAGGACTGAGAGAGAAGAGAGGACTGGAGATGGCAGCAGAGAGCTTCTAGTAGGTATGTGTAGGCTCTGACCTAATTGATGACTAAAGGAAACTTGGTGTAGCTCTGAAGGCAGGAGAGTAAGAAAGCCCTAAGCTCTGCAGTCCTGTTTTGGGGCTAAACCAATATAACATCTCTCAACCAGGAAACAGAATCTCCATCTATTGTGTAGCTCTTTGCTGAGGCTACTCAATCCATTCACAGTTGATCACAATGAGATCTCCAGGGGCTCTGAAAGAACTAATTACATTTCAGGTCACAAAGTCAATTTTCTGACCTCCTAAGCTTAATATCTGTGCCCTATCTTGAACCCTTTACCCATTTGTGTGTATAGAAATCTTCGTCTATATTACTTATTATTTTAGGTTATGTATCTAAACAAAATTAAGAAAAAGGATTTAACATTTTAAGCCCCTCATGCTTATTTCCAAACTGCTTTCCAGGAAAGCTGTGCCAATTCACACTGGTTCAGCCACTCCCACCCACCACGAAGCATCATGATTCAAAAAGGAGAAATCTTTGCTAGAGCCAAAGGAACACATGCATCGGGCTGATTTAACTTGTGTTTCTTTTCTTACTACTGAGGTCAACTTCTTTTTAATCCAGACACTGTGTTATTTATTTTAGCAGTACTTTATGTCTTTAGTACACTTTTTCTGTTGGGAGATTCTGCTTTATTTAATGATTTCTGAAAGATCTTTATATAGGAATAACATTATGTCATGGTTAGTTTAGTGGAATAATGCTCTCCCAGTAAGTTGTTTGGCTATTAATTTACTTTTTAAACACCTTTAAACAGAAGTTTGGACGTCTTCTCATAAAAATTCAGAAATTATTTTACACTTCACTACATCAAACTGAGGTATTTAAGAAACGTATCACTCTTATTTATTTTCTTTTGGTTAAAATATATATTTCTTAAAAGAATACACAGGAATGTAAGTTTTACCAGAATATCAGCTCTTTGGGAAAACAGATCTGACCTATTGTGTTCCCAGCACTTATAACTGTTCCTAGCACATAGTAGGCATTCTATTTGTTGTACAAATAAGAGCATCATTATCTCAAAATTTGCATAAAAGCAGCAAATCAGACTCCCAAAGATTTTCCAAGAATCAAAGATAATTACTGCTAACATGCAAGATCTACAGTGATAATACCTGGTGTTCCGGCTGAAGTACATTTTATTGTTAGAATATTAGAATGTATACACTTGGACCTTTTGTTTTCTTTCTATTTCTATTTTCACAGCATAGATAAATGAAAATTCTGCATGTCATCTGAGATCTGCCTGATGAAAATACTTCAAAAATATATCTCCCCTTCCAATTGGTCTTTACCATCACCACTCGAGTCTAAGCCAGCATCATCTTAACCTACATTCCTACAATGACCTCTCAACTGTCCCCTGCTTCCTCTTTTGACCTCTTCCTATACCTCCCCAATCCATCCTCACTGTGCTCAGCCATGCTGGCTGGCTTCATTTCAGGTCCCTGAACAGGCCTGGTCTATTCCACCTGGGGCCTCCCCACTGCCTGCTGCCACTACCCAGATGGCTCTTGCACACCCCCTCCTGGCCAAACCAGTCATCTCATCACTTTCTGAGTGTCGCCTTCTCTGATAACCTACGCCTCCCCATCAACACACCAATATTAGGTCTTAGACTCTTCAGTCTAAGACTGTGCTACACTGTACTCATAGAGCGTTCTTCACAGTTTGTAATTATATAATTACTTGTGTAATTCTTTGCTTCACCTCTCTCTCCCCAACTAGGTAGTAAGTTCATGGACACAGGGCTTGGCCTGTTTTGATCGTCACTACATCTCCACCACCCACCACAGAGCCTGGCACCTATGTGGCACTCAACAATACAAGCTGAGTAAATGAATGAATAAGAACAGCTGAAGGCCATCTTCTCCCTCACATGCCTAGGCCACAGGGATCCTTCCCTTTTTGACCATCCAGTAGCATTCTTATGACACTTAATTTTGTCCTGGATGATGCATTGTGCTGTAATTCATAAATGTTTCTTGTTTTTATTTTTCTAAGCTGACCCTTTTCTTTGAGGGTCGGATCTGGCCTCCAGCTACTTCTAGAATCCAATTTCTGTTCGTGTTCCCTTCACTGCCCTATAGATTCGCTGGCCTCCTAGCTGGTTCTTAGACATTCTTGACTCACCCTTACTCAGACTTTGCATTTGCTCTTCTCATTTAGAACACTCCTCCCCCAGATATTACAATGATTCCCTCCTAGTTCATTCAGCTTCTTCTCAAAGGTCACCTCCTCAGATAGACTTTGCATCCTCTCTAATAACTGATCCTGCTTGGTTGCTCTTCCCAGCTCTCATCACTACCTTGCATTACAGAACACATTCACACACCTGTCTACTATCTGGCTCCCTCACCAGAATACAGGCTGTGAGGAAATAAGAATCTGATTCACACCAGATACCTCCCACAGGATGGGGCATACAATATTTATTATACACCTGGCATATAAATATCTATTAAATGACTGAATACCAGCTCCATTGAGAGTCCAAAACTCCAGCGCAGATCGAAACGAGCATGAGTAAATTTCAGCTGGCTTAAGAAGCTATTCCTGAATCCTTCCTTCAGCACCCTATCTCAGGGAAGGAGGTAGGCACTTCTTAACCGACAGATTGCTTCTGATGTAAAGAGGCAACTAAAGGAAAGGAGAAAGATGATGAAAAAGAAGTTGGAGTATAGTAAAGGAGAGAAGTCAACTGAACTGGATGAAAAAGGAAAATACGATAATTGCAAGCATTTGAAATCCTTTCAGCAGCTACCTGACAGCAGAAAGTCAAAGTTCTGAGTTGCTCTTCCCTTTGATAAATGTGGCTCTGAATGAAATGTAACCTCTCTGTGCTGGCAAATCATCTCAGTGCTCATGTATTTGATGAGACATATCACGTAAGGATATATCTCATCTCAGAGGAAACTCCAAGAATAAAAAGAATAAAAAGAAAGAGAGAAAGAATTATAGATGGTAACGCAAAAGAAATTAGATGCTGATGTGGGGGAGAAACATTTATAAAAGTCTCAAGATGAAAGTAAGAGAATATTTCCTCTGTTGAACATAATTGATATTACATCATAAATGGGCTAACCCATCCAGAGCTCCCAAAAGGAAAAGAGACTGAGATGTTTCCACACTGAAAACCACCCAAGAATCTGCAGCCTTAGATTTGTATATATACAAAAATACAAATAAGGTGTGGGTGGTAAGGCCTTTTTATAATACAGCAGTTAGAACTGTGGTGGATTGGAATGGTGGGAGGTTTTCTGTTGTTTGATGGTCTGACTGAGAAGCAAGTCCTCAAAAGTACAGTTCTTCCTCTGTACTTGATCGCCCGATATGAGATTAGAATTATGTTGGCAGTCTAACATTCAGTTCTTGGGGAGATAACAGGCATGTCTATAAAAATATCGAGTACAGTCTCAGAATCCATGATTATCTGAAATAGGTTGGCTTCTATCACTAGCCATTTAACTAACTTACATATCCAAAAATTAACTCTTCTCAGAAACAAAGTCTTAAAATTTCCTTTTCTTCCTTGATAAACAAAAGCTCCGGGCTACAGAAATCTCAAAATAAAACTGACAAAAAGTTTTCTTTGTTAATATGAGGTTGATATTTACACCACAAACAAGACTTGGAGAAGAAAAAGAAGTCTGTATAAACTGAAATCATAACTAAAGAAAACACAGAGTATGGAGAAGGAAAGCAGAAAAAACACTATATTAAATATGACTGGCATCTATGCACTTGTCTTTTCATTCATCTTTCTCTCTGAATAACCTAACCATCAATTAGTAAAAAAAAAAAAAGAAAAAAAATAGCATACATTAATTATTTTAACTACCTTCCCAACAAATACTCAGTGTACAACAAGAAAACTCTTTTTTATACAACAACAAACTCAAAACACATAATTTTACCTCTGGTCTAACTTGAGAAGCCCATGTAATTGGATGCACAGACTTTTTCATTGGTCCCTGGACCTCCAAAAATTTTCTCAGTCTACGTCTTCTCTCTTCCTGCTTTTCCCTTGCTAAAATGAAACTTACTGAGGCAAAGAAAAAGAAAGGAACACAGGAGATCAAAGGGTACATTTCTTCTTCTCTGATATTTTTAAATGAGCTATGAAATTTTGCTTACAAATGGCCTTTATAATCCCTACCATGATTTGCAAAAGTGGAAAGCAGAATAATGAAAAAAATATACCAGTGTTAAAGCCTAATAAAACACATTGATGACTATGTTATCATTTTATGAATTAGATTCTCTTGAGCAGAATTTAGCATTTCCATCCTGGAGATTTACATCATTGTGAATTCTTGAAAGAAAAAAACAGTATTAGAATACTTGAAAGATATTTACGGCTATATCATGATGTGCATAAGCTTAAGTGAGAAAAATTCAAATCACTTCATGATCTCCTGGTTGTTCATCCTATCATTAATGTTTGCAAGATTTTGTTTTGCATAGTATTAGTCTGTTCGGGCTACTGTAACAAAATACCACAGACTGGGTGGCTTAAACAACAGAAATTCGTATCTCCACTTCTAGAGGCTGAGAAGTCCAAAATTAAGGTGCTGCTATTTACAATAGCCAGGTCATGGAAGCAACCTAAATGCCCATCAGCAGATGAATGGATAAAGAAGATGTGGTACATATATACAATGTAATATATCAAAAGGAACGAAATTGGGTCATTTGTAGAGACGTGGATGGACCTAGAGACTGTGATACGGAATGAAGTAAGTCAGAAAGAGAAAAACAAATATCATGTATTAACACATGTATGTGGAATCTAGAAAAATGGTACAGATGAACTGGTTTGTGAGGCAGAAATGACACAGATGTAGAGAACAAACGTATGGACACCAAGGGGGGAAAGCAGGGTGGGGGGGTTGACGGTGGTGGGATGAATTGGGAGATTGGAATTGACATATATACACTAATATGTATAAAATAGATAACTAATAACCTGCTGTATAAAAAATAAATAAATAAAATTTAAAAAAAAAACAAAATTAAGGTGCTGGCAAGAGAGGTCTAATTCTGAGGCCTCTTCTCTTGGCAGGTAGGTTCCTGCCAACTTGACATGCATTCACATGACCTCTTCTTTGTGCGTGCATGGAGAAAGAGCGATATCTCTGGTATCTCTTCTTATAATGGTACTAATCCCATCAGACCAGGGCCCCACTCTCCTGACCTCATCTAACCCTAATTAGATAAAAGACAAAGATGAAGGAATAAAAGTTTCTATTTCCTCCCAAAGGCCCCATCTCCAAATACTATCACATTGAGGGTAAGGGCTTCGACATATGAGTTTGGGCACACAAACATTCCATCCATAATATGCACCATGAGGCACATATGCCATCTTGTTCTTCTAGTCACTATATAACATATATTCTAAGAATACAAATCCAAGGTCCAAATAATTTAGATTAGCAAACATATGTGTATAGGTAAATGTCTAGTCCAGTTCCTTCATATAATTTAATAAATGCTGATTAAATGATGAATACTGTATGGTCATTCTGCAGGTTTTCACACCAGAAAACCACAAAAGTAAAGTTTTGCTCCAGGTCAAAAAGCTGGTTAGTGACAAGGTCAGGTCTGCTGATTACCAGTCCAGTGTTCTTTCCAATAAACCACACCATCCCTCACTGGCATGAATGCATTTCTACATGTCAGTCAACAGAACATATCATAACCCTGGGTCACATTAGATTTTGAGGGGTGAGACCTAGGATCTCCACTACTGACCTCTGAGAGCAGACAGCTCACTCTGAAAGAAAAGAAGTCAAGAAACTGATCCCTACCCCAAGACACTACAGAGGGTTACACTGGCAGACGTGCCCAGTGCAACTGAAGAGGACTGTGAGCAAGTTCCTTAAAACCAATTAAAAGCTCATATCTGCTGTTGGAAGGTCCAGGAACAAGCTTGTTTTGAGCAGAATGGGAAACACATAGTTGTCCAAGTTCCAAAGAGCCCATAAGCCTTTTTTTTTTTTTTTTTGCGGTACACAGGCCTCTCATTGCTGTGGTCTCTCCCGCCGCGGAGCACAGGCTCCAGACGCGCAGGCTCAGGGGCCATGGCTCACGGGCCCAGCCGCCCCGCAGCATGTGGGATCCTCCCGGACCGGGGCACGAACCCGCGTCCCCTGCATCGGCAGGCGGACTCTCAACCACTGCGCCACCAGGGAAGCCCCCATAAGCCATTTTAAATGGAGACGGACACCAGACTCAATAGGGCTGACTGGCACTGGGAGAAGTTCCTGAGATCCTCTGATATAAAAAGACTGAGGGCATCTTCCAAGGGCTTGCAAAAGGCATGGGCAAGACCTGAAATGAGGGAGAGTGGCAGAGCAGATGCCTGGTCAGCCTAGCAACCTGAGAACACTGGTCTCAGTTTTTTCTTTCAGAGAACTTGTCTTAACTGCACTTCATTAGTTACGTAATTATATGGTTAGACTCTGTCTTCCCAGCCAGATTATAACCCTGTGAGGTAAGGAGTGGTTTCTATTATCTTCAAATTTTTCCCAGCACCTAAACTAGTATCTGATCTATAGTAACTGCTCAATAAATGATGTTCACTTGAGGAAAAGGAGTATCAACTACCTTTGCTAATACCCTTGGGATGAAGACTACACAAGGCATGGAGGCTAGAAAGAGGAAACAGAAACTTAGTCTTTCATTACATTCTTCCTGGAGCAATTTGTCTCAAAATATGATGAAGCTGGAAACCCTGAAATGGGTAAAACCTGGAATAATAATAACAATAATAATACAAAACTCTAATTTGCATCTTTATAGCTCTTGATTCTTCCCAAATAACATCATATTCTTATTATGATTTGCTTTTCATGATATAACTGTTCCCATTTTAAGATGAAGAGCTGAACCTCAGGGAGATTATAACTTGTCCTGCATCACAAATCTAATAAACATGGAACCAGGATTCAAATGCAGGTTTCACAATTCCACATCCAATATTCTTTCTACTTGAAGTACTTCAAAGTAATTAAGTTATTAGTAAATGCTGATGTCTGAAATAAATGGAAGAAATAACCATCTTAAAATTATCAAGCTCCTCTGTCTTCTAGACTAGTGATCTGAATTTATCTTTGTGGCAGACAGTCCCCTGGTTCTGGGAGAAGGAAAAAAGCTTAAGAGGGGTTCTACGGTTATGCAAATAGGGAGCAAACCCACCTTTCTTGGGGAAGACTGGGGTGTAGTAAAACATCCCTAAGGTCCACATGACCTTTTTTCACTCTATATTTACTGATTACCTCTGTGTGCTGGTCACTGTTTAGAATAAGACACTGTGGACTACATAACAATGTCAACTGGGAGTGTCCTTTGACAAATCTTTATGCTTGTGAATTACGTTTCAGAGAATGAAACGTTTCCTTCCCCAGTAAGCATTTTGTCAGCTCTATTTAATCTATATCCTCCTTGGGTCTCCTTGCAAGGTGGGGTGTGTTGATGTTTGAGTTCTTTATAGGAACTGGGATGTTGGGAGAAAGAGACCTACATGAGGAAGTGCAGGCTTGAAGCTCCCTTCCTGCTGTGATGAAGGAAAGACCATGGAAAGGACACTGATGGCGTCTGGGACCATGTGACCCAGGCAAGCAGACACAGTCCCACTGACAACTTTATTTAGGAACAGTCCACAAGCTAGGAAGCACTAATGTCTGATTCAGGTGTTCTGATGATTTAGGGTAGCTGGAGGTTAAAACCTACACCCTGGCAAGTCAAGGTAGCACTTTTCCTTAAGTTAATGGATATTCCCAGTCAGCTGTTGTGGACAGACAGTAATTCCAGTATAGAGAGTGTGACTGGGGTTTAGGGCTTTAGACAGAATGTGGGGAAGTCTGTTTCCTGTCTCTGGGGTCGAGGGGGAATCTGCAGTGTTTCTAATGCTTGGGACCTTCTTGTAGGTGGGGTGATGGAGAGGAGCTGATCTCTGCCAGGTGGAGGCCAACTGGAAGCTAAGCAATTCTGAGGGCTCTAAGAAAAGCCACAGCTAGAAGAGGTGATTTAAATTTGACTACTTATGTGTCTAATCTCAGTTGTGTTATAGGGAATTATGGAAGGGCCTGCCTCACCGTTCAGACAGGCTGGCAAACAGGAAAGCAGAGGACAGGAGGAGAGTCTGAGGATGGTCCCCAAGAGGTGACAGGTGTGATCAGAGCAGCCCAAAATATTTTTCAGAGTTAAGAAGATGTCTCTATTTTGGGGTCATACTGGTGAGGCCTCAGACATGGGGGCTGAAGCTCTCTGCCCCCAACGACCCCCACCCTTCACAATGCACGAGAACAGGCCCACGGAAAACAGATTCCAATAACTCTGAGACAGGGTCAACAAAAGACTTTACAGATGATTAAATGTCATGTCTGGAATACTAAATTATGACATTGGAGTAATTCACGTACCCTCAACTGTCTCTCCTTCCTAATTATTCGCTCCATGGCCCCAAGACGCTCTGACAGGCTTTGTTTTAAAGAAACCCTGGGTCCCACCAGGATCAAGGCCCAGCCTAGCCCACAGCAGCTCACACAAACCTGCTTCTTCCCCCGCCCCGTCCTTGAGCAGGGATCAACCACCTGAAATCCATCACATGTAAAAAGACTGTAGTCCTTTCTTGATACTCCTAATTTAATCACAATTTAGTGCACATTTTCAGAGTAAATGGACAAACTTTCATCTTCTATTTTGTATGTACAAAAAAATCAGAAAGAGGTAGAGAAATTGCATTTGCTGAACATTAAGCACAAGCCATTTATTTCTATTTAAATGGCACTAACCCCCTGGTAGCATTTCATGGTTAAGAGCATAGACTTAAGTCAGACCTGGGTTTGAATGTCCTGCTCCACCACGATGCCCTAGTATCCTCAGGATAGTTACTTCTTATCCCCAAACCTCAGCTGCCCTGATTGCAAAATGGACATGACCATAGCACCTGCCTCAGAGGGTGGTTGTAAGGAGTGACTTATTTAATGCATGTAAACACTTAGAAAAATGTCTGGCATGTGGTTAAGTGCTCAGTAAATATTATTATTCAAATTACGGCATTTCTAAAATATTGCTGAATTCAGATGCTAATGACCGGGGCATCTCGAAAGACACACTTAGAAAGGAAATAACTAGTTAGATTCTGAACAGTACCTTAATTGTGTTTTAACTTCATCACTTGCCACTTCCATTTATTGCTTTTTTGGTAGCATGCTGTAAGATGAACCACAGTGCACTCTAACACCCACACCCCAGCAGCTCTCTAAATCAGATGTTCTTAAATGAGTCAGCACACACCCAAGCATCTTGATCACTCATCTCATGTACACAGGTTGCAGGTTCCCAAGCAGACTCTGGCTGCTGCTCCCGTAAACATTCGCTGGCAGCACGACAAGGATGCATTGCGGGGCGGGGTGGGGATGGGGGGCGGGCAGTTACACACAAGTACACCCTTCCCCAGGATTCAGGATTTGTCATGTACAGGAGCTGAGCTGCTGGCTGCATGGTCCCTGTGTCTGCTACAAAATAAGCTGAAGAGGCAAGGGTGGTGCAGGAACAGGTTGCCCCGAGCTGCCTGGAGGAAGCATCTTCTGCCCACATTCCGCCTCGCGGTAACCAGCGCTCCAAGTCCCACAGCTTCATGACCACCAACTTCACACAATTAGCTTAGCTATATATAAAACCGTTTCTGTCTGCTCCTCCCTGTATTTTTCTCCTTGAGAAACTGAAATTGACACTTAATAAAATTGTGGATGAAGATATATGACGAGAGTGCTGGGAAGGCCATGGGAAAAATTTGGTGGGAAATCAGAAGAGCTGACTTATATTCCTTGGGCGTGTTACTTACCTCTCTGCACGTCAGTCTTCTCACAAGTAAAATGAAAACAGAAAACAGCCCATCTACCACAGAGGGATCACAATTTCTCAGTACTCTGAAAAGCTAAAAACAAAACAAAACTCCAATGCCAGACAGAGAAACATGTAAAATCTCAATTAATGGAAAACTCAAGCAAGAAAGTGCCTTTATTTTCAAATCTAAGTCTGTTTCTAGCCTTTTATCAAAACTTTTCTAAAATACATTCACCCACTGAATAAGTACATTATAATGACAATTTTTGTTTTGAGAATTTGGGACCCTGAAGCCAATCAAGGGCATTAAATAGTACATGTCTTTTGTAGTCATTTGCTATTTCAAAATAAAATTCTCGAAAAACCTCTTGTCTGTGGGTTTCCAGTTGGAGTTTATATGTCAGGTAATAAAGTTGTTTTGCTTTGTTCTCCTGGAATGATACTGAGCTCAATTCTTGCTTTCCACATGCAAAGGTTATCATAAAGGAGCACCTCCATCTCTGGTTACAAAGGGAGAGGTCTGGGAAGCTCAAGAAGTAGGGTCCTAGTCAGGACTATAAAGTGAATAGTGATGAAATCAGGTTTCAGAATGAGTTTAGAAAATTTGACTTAAACTTTCAAAAAGGTGCTTTTTGAAAAGAATGAATGTTAAAGACCTGCATTAGGATTTTAAAGAATAATTACACACATCTTAGACAGAAAGAAACTGGTTTGCCTAGGATTAAGAGAGAGAGAGAGAGATGCTAGTTGACCATGCTTAAAATGAGCCACCAATATATATAATGCGCTTGCCATAAAGCAGCTCTTCCCTAGCAGGACCACCCTACTGCACTGGATTACCCCAGCTTGAAGAGCACAGACAAACCAGGCCCGTCTCTTCTTTCTCACTTCTCTATTCAGCCCACTGCCATCTAAGTTCTGTACCACCACCACTCCCTGCCAATACCTCTGAAACTGTGACTGCCAAAGGTTACCAGTGGACCACAAATTGTCAAATCAGTGGATTCGTTTCCAGTCTTAGGACTCACCCCCTTTTTGCATCTGACATCATCGACCACACCCTCACCCTCTTCCTTTGGCTTTTGTGATGATGCTCTCTTGTTTCTCCTGATACTTTGGCCACCCCTTTTTCAGCCTCCTCTTCTCTTTCTGTCCTTTGATGTTAAACTGTAACTATAGGTTCAGACCTTATCCCTCTTCTCTCACTCTACACACACTACTCAGTGATCTCAACTTCCCCCATGACTTCAACTACCACCAGGAGGATTAGAAACTCCAGATCTGTCAGTCTCATCCAGACCCTGAGCACCAAACCTAATATACCCAACTGCATTCTAAAGACCCACGCCTGCATCTTCCCACTTCCCAGCTCTTGCATCTCCCTTCCCGCTCCTATACTCATATCTTGCTAAACAGCATCACCATCTGGCCCAAATCAGAGAACTCAAGACCTCTTCAGACTCTCCCTATCCCTTAGCTACTACATTGAATCAGTGACAAAAAACTCTGCTACTTAGCTTATTTTCTGTCCACCTCTTTGTCTCTCTCTCTTGCTCTGTTCTATGATTTATACGGGAGCAGGAGGCATCTCTGGTTTTTATCCACTGAGATCTAGAAAGATCATCTCTTAGGCTGCCTGCCTCAAAGTACATCAGTCAAAGTCTCTTTTTGTAAAAATGTTTAACTTTCTATATACTACTCTAGAAAACAACTTTGATCAAAACTATTGTTAAAGAATGTAAAACTAATGCAGATAGGGAAAGAATAAGGAAAAACTCCTATTCCTTGAATTTTAAGGCATCTTGTAGGAACCAAACAATATTAAGAATTTCTCAATAACAAAAGAAAAATGGTCATTATTAATTCTTTCTTTCTTTCCACAAAAATTCATTGACTCTTTACTTTGTGTTACATGCTCTTCTACCTGTAAGCTGGCCAAGCTGGGGTAGGCTGGGTAACAGATGATAAATAACTAAATAAATGAGAGAATATCAGATAGTAGTAAGTGCTATACAGAGTATAACAGAGAGTGACTTAGAAGCTACTTTAGACTGGGTAGTCAGGAAAGGTATCACTCAGGGAACACAATGTAAACTGAGAACTGAATTATAAAAAGGAGGCAGCCACGGGAGGATCAGAAGGAAGAGCATTCCATGCCAATAAAACTGTCTGTGCAAAGGTCCTAAAGCACAAATAACCTGGGCCAGTTGGAGAAACGGAAAAAGGCATGTATGGTTGGAGCACCATGAATAGAGTTGGGTTACATAGGACAGATATCCATAAACTTCAAAATAATCTTACAAGGGAGTTTTTACTATTTCCACTTCAAAGGTAAGGAAATAGAAGTTAAGAGACTTCAAGCAGTGAGAAAGGAAGACCAGATTTTTCTTTGTGGTGTGTCTGATTCTAAAACATGTTACTTTCTCATGGGAAATGATTCAAGTATACTCAAGATTTGTGACACTCTGGACATTTTCCACATCAGTCTAGCCCCGAATTCTGCCCCAATTTCAACCCTTCATTGTAATGATAATTGGTTTCCCCCAATCTTTTTATAAACAAGGGAGGCTTTTAAGAGACCTCTCACATTCAACAAAGTCATAAAATGTGTGACACTTGGAAAGCCCAAGGCTACAAAATAAGTCCGGTGTTTGTACTTTCTAAAAAACATTTGTTTTCCTGAGTACAAAAATACTATATGAATATTTAAATTAAAATAATACAGACATATATAAAAGAGGAAAAATACATCCCATGTATCAATTTTTTAAATTGGTTTATTCCTAAGATGTATAGTTTAGTTTTAGTTTGTTTATTATTTAACTTTAAGTGATTTTAAACATGCCCAAGGGTGTTAGGATAATAGAATAACTATGTCATCACCCAGATCAAGAAATAAAACATTACCGGTTCCTTAAAAAACTAAAAAAAGAACTACCATGTCATCTAGCAATTCCATTCCTAGGTATGCATCCAGAAAAAAATAAAAACACTAATTTGAAAAGATACATGTACCCCAATGTTCAAAGCAACACTAGGTACAGTAGCCAAGACATGAAAGCAACCCAAGTGCCCATCAAAGACAACTGGATTAAGAAGATGTGATTTATACATATAGTGGTATATTACTCAGCCATAAAAAAGAAATGAAATACTGCCATTTGCAGCAACATAGCTGGACCTAGAGAATATTATGCCTTGTGAAATAAGTCAGACAGAGAAAGATAAATACTGCATGATGTCACTTACATGTGGAATCTTAAAAATAATACAAATGAATATAAATACAAAACAGAAACAGACTCACAGATAGAGAAAACAAACTTCTGGTTACCAAAGGTGGGGGTGAGAGGTGGCGGTAGGGGTGAGAGGTGGCAGAGAAAAATTACAGGCATGGGATTAACAGATACTAACTACAATATATAAAATATACAAGCAACAAGGATATACTGTATAGCACAAGGAATTATACCTATTATCTTATAATGGAATATAATCTGCAAAAATACTGAATCACTATGCTGTACACCTGAAATTAACACAACATTGTAAATCAAATATACTTCAATAAAAAAAAGAATTTGAGAAAAAAGAAATAGAACATTATCAATACAATGAAGCCTTTTTTATCCCCATCTCCACTTGTACTTCTTCCTTCCCAGCAGAGGTAATCACTATTTTCAATTTAGTGCTTGTTACTCCATGCACGTTTTCATACTTTTACTCATTTACATATACTTTTACTCAAATGCAAGAAGAGTTGAGGTAGAATAATTGACAAATTGACGAAGGGCAAGTGAGGCCTGGTGAAACAGGGTGAAGCTGCTGGGGGTCCCAGAAGTTGAGGAAATAAGCACCATCTAGGAGACACTTTCTCCATAAAGACCACTGGGTGTTCACTTAAAACACTAAAATTGTGCATTGTGGAACTCTTGTACATTGCTGATAAGAATGCAAAGTACAGTCACTTCAGTAAACAGTTTGGCCAGTTTCTTATAAAGTTAAATGCATACCAACCCTATCACCCAACAAGCCACTCTTTGGGATTTACCTGGGAAAAACAAATGCTTATGTTCCCACAAAATCTGTATGCAAGTATTTATATCAGCTTTATTCAAAATCACCCAAAGTTGGAAACAACCCAAAGATCCTTTACTGATGAATGGATAAACAAGCTATGGTACAAGTATTCAATGGAATTGCATTTAGCAATAAAAAGCAATGAACTATTGATTCCACATAGCAACATGGATAAATCTTAAATGCATTTTGCTAAGAAAGAAGCCAGGCTGAAAAGGCTATATACTTACAATTCCATTTTTATAATGCTCTGGAACTATAAGGACGGGAAACAGATAAGTGGTTGCCAGGCATTAAGGAGTGAGAGGAGGATCTGACTACAAAAGGACAACACAGGGGATTTGGGAGTTAATGGAAGAGAATGGAAATGTGGTGGAAGATACACAACTCCATACATTTGGCAAAATCCATAGAACTGTTCATCACTGAGAATAAAGTTTGCCCTCCATAAACTAAAAATAATCAATCAGGATGTAGGGAAATACGGAATGTAGACTGTTGTGTAAATAACACAACCACACTGAAGGACACTGGAGTAAAAAGGAGTTGATCTAATGAACTTTGGAAAACAGCATTTTGACCAGATACTGTAAGAATCAAAAAAAAAAAAAACTAAACTAAACACTGTTGATAAGTTGGTCCCTCACAAGGTTATGTGTTTTCAATTCTGAAACGACTTTATTTGTATATTGGTTTTGAACATAAACATAAACACACTGCAGATAATGAAAGGAAGATTTCTCACTGTTCTAAAAAGAAAGTTAGAAATAAGGAAAGTGTCAAGGCTAGAATATGACTCATGGTATTATTTTTAACATGTATTCAGATAGACAGATACAGAAATATATATGCATGTGTATGCATGAGCAAGTGAACCTACATATATTTCCTACTTCTATTCATTGAGAGAAGCTAGAAACAGTGATACCTCTGTAGCTATTAGCATACCTTGTACCAAGTTCTTGGTTTCTACACATCATTCTTCAAGAGAAGGGATGTAGCCCTAGTTGATTCCAATGCTGGTGCAGAGAAAATGTAAATGATATTGGAGCATCTTGTGGTGCCAGAAAGTAAGGAAGAGGTAATAAATTAAATTAAATTAATAAATAAAACCATGTTGAAAGGGCACAGCAGGAGACAACTTGAAAGAGCTCCCAATGGCCAAAGTTAAAACAACAATAGCAACAAAGTAAATTATGATACTATTAGATTACAACCCAAACAATAAAAAAGCATTTGTAAATCTATACTGATATTAATATATAACTAAATTAATAAATAAATGGGGAAGAAGGGAAAACTCTTTTGTAGAGAAGAATTTTAAGTAATAAGTAATTAACAAAAATGTAATAAGAGAATTAAGCATCACCAGAACATCACAGTAATAATTATCACAGGCAACATCCACTGATAGAAGGTAAAATACGTGAATCATGAACGTACTGCATGACAGGTAGTTTTAACATGAAGAGAAATCAATACTGACAACTTTGAAAGTTTTTTAAAAAGTAGCTATTAAAGCACAGTATTATTTATTGGCCACTTAAAATATCATTAATAATATTACTAACTTTCCTTGAGCACATTCTATATTCTAGTGTTAACTCATGTAATTTTCCCAGTAACCTCACCCCATGTAACAAATGAGAGATTACAGATAGCTTTCCCAAACTCATATGATTAGTAAATGATGCATCTGTAATTTAATACCAAAACCTAGCTGATAAATAACTAGATGATAAATATTACATTCACATATATGAGAACGATAATGTATAGAGATACATATGTAATATATCTATATCAGTTGTTTATTATGAACTGGAGTCAAACAAAATAAAATCAACCCCACAAAGAAAACACCAGGTGTTAAAATATAAAGGAGGAAAATGAGAAATATTGGGACATCACATCTGGCTAGAGTTTTGTCTTTTTTTTTTTTGAATAGAGAAAATTATGGGACCAGTGAGATGATGTGGGAAAAATTGAAAACTAGGCTCTACCTATGTTTTTTTCAAAAGTGGGAGCAGCACACATGCTTTTCATCTGGCAGGGGGACCCAAATGCTTTGTTTTGAAGGTGGTCATCCTTTTTGGAAGACTGAAAGTATCATAAGAAGTCTCGGAGAGGCAAAGCTGCTGAGAAGCAAGCTGGCACGTGGAGGCTCATGGAGATATCTCTGCTCTCCCCTGAGGTTTCTGGGAAGTTTGGCAGCTGGAGCCACAGTTATGATCAACTGTACAGCCTCTGAGTCATCCATCTGCACAAGTTGCTGTCCTGATAAAATATTTCTTGTCCAATATCTTCAGAGAGTAAGAAGGTGCCCTTCTGAGTTACATTTAATAGAGATAAAGCTCAGTTTGGAGAGGAAAGAGGAGTCACAACTTAAAATTTCAAACCTATTTTGTTTTCTAATAGGACAATAATAATCTTATTTCATGTCAAATATATACACACACCCACAATGGTACTGACTGGCTATTTGAAGAAATTATCTTAATCTTTTTACGTGTAATAATGGAATTGTGGTTATGTTACAGAAAAGACCTCTTATATTTAAAGATACATATTTACAATTAAATGATATAGTTTCTGCGATTTGTGTGAACTATTATGAGAGGGGAGACAGGGGACAGTATAGATGAAACAAGATTGGCTACGAGTTGGTTATTGTTGAAGCAGAATAATGAGTTCATAAGCACTGAAAATACTATACTGTCTAGTATGGTAAATATTTGAAAGTTTTTATAATAAAAAGCTTTTAAAAAGAATTACAGGTTTCTCTATTATAACTGAGTATAAGTGATATCAAAGAAATCTCAAATCACATTCCAAAAATAGTACTTGAGGAAAGTAGAGACTGCTTAGAACCACTCAACCTTGAAACCTGAGCGCCAAGAGAAATCATAACAATCCTATTAATTCGGCAACACCATTTTTAAAGTTAAATATGTAATAAATAAAGAAATATGAGGTAAACATATTTCTTACCTTTAAAAATAACGAAAAGAGGGCTTCCTTGGTGGCGCAGTGGTTGGGAGTCCGCCTGCCGATGCAGGGCACACAGGTTCGTGCCCCGGTCCGGGAAGATCTCACATGCCGCGGAGCGGGTGGGCCCGTGAGCCATGGCCGCTGAGCCTCCGCGTCCGGAGCCTGTGCTCCGCAACGGGAGAGGCCACAACAGTGAGAGGCCCGCGTACCGCAAAATAAATAAATAAATAAAAAACAATGAAAAGAAATTTGTTAGCAGCGCGTGTAAGGGCGGGCTGAACCTGCTCCGGCGTGAGGCGATCGGAAATTGCACCAAGACGGAGACAACTGCGCATGCGCTTGCAAGATGGCGCGGCCGCCGTTTGCACCGAGGAGAGGAAGGAGGTGAACAGTGCCTCACTCCCTCCATCGTGAACAGCGCCGTACTCCGGCGAAGCTCGCTGCGTTGCGCCATTGCCATACCTTACACCCGGCTTCTGTTACCTGGTGAGGAAAAACATTGACATATTGGACTAGATTGTGCATGAACCAAGGCAACTTGTGTGAAGCACTAACATTACTCCCCAGTAAAACAAGAAACATTAGAAAAATATCTGTCAAACATAGTAGAACACACTGTGTTAATTTAAAGGAATAGTGTAAAATTTCTAAGTATTTTCTAATCCAATCGATTTTTAATGTATTTTGAAATATGTTCATATGGAAATAAATGTTCCAACACTATCAAAAGATGCTGAGAGTAAAAGTCTCCTTTTCCTGGGTCCCCTAGTTTCTACCTAGTCTCACTCCCCAAAGAAAACCATTTTTAATTGTTTTTTAATTGCTCTGATTCTTTTATCATTCTAAATAAATGCTCATTGTTTTGATTTATCTCGTTGATTCATCAACTTTAAATAAGAATTATAGACCTTCCCTGGTGGCGCAGTGGTTGAGAGTCCGCCTGCCGATGCAGGGCACACAGGTTCGTGCCCCGGTCCGGGAAGATCCCACATGCCGCGGAGCAGCTGGGCCCGTGAGCCATGGCCGCTGAGCCTGTGCGTCCGGAGCCTGTGCTCCGCAACGGGAGAGGCCACGACAGCGAGAGGCCCGCGTACAGCAAAAAAAAAAAAAAAAAAAAAAAAAAAAAAAGAATTATGGACTCCTTGATGTGAAAGATGAAGATGTTTATCCACCTTTGTTCTCTCCTCCTCCCAGTTTTTCTTAGTATTACTTATCGCTACTTTTTTTTTTTTCAATCCAGCCTGCCAGCCCGCAGTGTTTCTTTCTTTTATTGGTCATAGTCGTATTTTTAAACAATATAGATATTTCTTGATCCATCTTTGACTCTCATTTGTAAAATAAGATAATTCACTTTGCTTCCCTCCACTATCCAACTTGTTATCTAAAGCTCTACTTCTACATTGTCAATGCTTATAAAATTTGCAATCTGTTCTCTACAATGTCACTTTTTCAGAGGTTTTTCCATAGGTTGATTCCAATTCATGTCCAAAATATTATAGTTGTATTACATTAATTATATTATATTTAACTATTATTTAAAATAAAATTGGATTGAACCCAAAGATGTTAACTCTATGTCACTAAAAATGAGCCATTTGACGAATCAAGTTCAACTTAGTTCTCGTTTCTTATAGCTCTATAATTGCTGTTTTGGCTTTCTTCCTATTAAGCCATGATTTTTTTCATATGACATTTTTATTCGTGTTGGAATGTCTAATGATCTTTCTTTTTCCTCTAGTCTCTTAATCTTACCGTTTATTACAGAAAATCCACTTTCTTTCCAGAGTTGTTCTCCCATAGCCTATGACTTCCTGTTCACTAACTTATCTCTAGCCTGCTGTACAACTGCTAATCTAGAATTTTATTTTTTTCATGGCACTCTCATTTAAATCCCCAGTTTATTGGACCCCGTGCCTGCCTTTTCTCCAGGTTTCTGTTTTGCTTTGCTAGAGTCCATCTCAAATAATGTTCTACACAAAGGATGTGTAGAAAGTAAATTTTCTGAGATCTAGTGTATCTGAGAATACCATTACCCTGTCTCCACACTGTAGTCATATCTGAGGAGGTAAACAATTCCATACTTAAAATTATTTTCAGAACTTCAGGTCTTCTAGCTGATGAGCAGTCTGATACCAATCTGATTCTCATCCCCTGTAGTGACTTATTTTTAATCTCTGGTAGTTATACAGTCCTTCTTTTATCTTAGGTTTCCTGGTATTTCATATGTGTCTAGATGCAGGATTTCTAAAATTCATAATACTAGAACTCAGTGGATTATTTTGATCCAAAGACATATCATTCAGCTATCAGCAACTTTCTTACATTATTTCTTTGATAATTGCTTTCTCTCTAATTTCTCTCTTCACTCTTCAGGAAATTTTATTACATTTATGCTGGACTTCCTAGATTACCCATCTAGTTCTTTTAACTTTATTTCACCTTTTCCATCTTCTTGGTCATTTTGCTCTATGTTATGGGGGATTTCCTTGAACTTTTCTTCTGGAACCTCTTTAATTTTATTTTTAATTTCAGCATTTAAATTTATTAAATTTTATAAATACAATTTTATAATTTTTCAAAATTTTATAAATATGATACCTTATATTGTTCTGAGGGTATTAATTAAAAATATGTAAAGTTCTTTTCTGGCTCCTGGAATCAGTTCTTCTGTTTGATCAACTTGGTCTTTATTTGTACTCCTGATTTCCTTAAATAACTGGCAATTCTTCCTGTATTTTCAAATTTACAATTGGGGGACCAGGTCGATTAATATAAGTAGTTGGCATGTGTTCCTCTATAGGTGCCAACACTCAGAAGGCTTTTCCCTAGAATTTGCCAATTCCAAGTGCTTTGTGTGAGGGCAGGTATGTCCCACAACTGCCTTTAATTTAGGTGCCTAGGCTGAGAGCCACGCTGAATGCTCCTAAACCCTAAATGTCATCTCCCATTCTAGTATCCCAAGCCCTCTAATTCAGGTTATTTGACAGAATATTCCCCAGATTCAGCAAAGGGATAAACCCTCTCACCATATCCATGATGGGTAGAGGTTGGCTTGTGCTGTATTCCCTTCACAGCTCTCAATTATTCTCTTTGATTTCTGAGTTACCTCCCATTCCTGTTTTTTGTAAGTGCAGGGGGACAAACTTCGACCACCTACACTGTAGCCTTTCCTGTGTTCTGGGCTGCGTCTCTTTTGATCTGATTTATCTCATTATAATTATGATTAGTATCTCATTACCTACTTTCCATCAGAAACTTGTCAAAATCTCACATCTTCTGATGTCTTTTTCTCACTTTATCAGTGTTGTCATGAATTTATTCACCCTCATTCTGGAAGGGCAGGAAGGTAAATGTGGTGATCGGTCAGAACCAAATGCCCACGTCCTTTCCTCTATCTTCCAACTACTCCAGTGAAATCGAGTTAGGATAATGGTACCGGGTATCGGGCTGTATCCCACAGGCCTGCAAGCCTTGGAGCTGCCCAGACTCGAGACTGAAGAAAGAACCTCGAGACAACAACAGAGACATCAGTGGTTTATTTTCCAGGGGATCTTATACAAAGGGTCCTGGAGCAATACCCTACCATGTGCCACAGATGTTGGGCAGGACATGGCAGCAATCTTCACTACTCGGGGAGAAGGAGGCTACCATTTATAGGGGGAATTGACATCAGGTGGGCTTATCAGTTACCAGGGACTAATTAAGCCCTGTCATTAAGAGGATTGGATAGTCGTGTGAGTGAAGCAGGGACTGGTGGAGCCGGGGCTGTATAGAGAGCAAGAAAACAGCCATCTTAAATAGAGAAACAAGTCTAGAGTTATGTACACATAAGAGGTAATGGTGAGAAAACAGTGTTCAACCTTGAAATTAGCAAAAGGTCCCAGCTGTTGGCAATGACAAGGTCTAAGTTGTGAGCACAGGAGTAAGTAACTGAGATGGCATGAAGGACAAGAGCATCAGGAGTGAGGAAGTTAAGGAATGAGGCAATGAGAAATAAAGAGGATGCCTACCTACTCCTCCTCCAGGCTCAGAGTACGAGGGCCGTGAGAGAGAAAAGTCACCTTTTGAGTCAGTTTCAGGGAAGAGGTGTCGTCAGCAGAAAGCCAGGTTTCAGTTAGAAAGCAAGAGAACATTCACAGAAGAGGCTGATGATACAGGGGATGTTTTTGATGATTCACCTCAGGTTCCACAGGGCACAGAGAAGGGCCTTCTGGAGGAGGGGAAGGATGGGATACAGGATAAGAAAGAAGAAGGGGGTCCCAAAGACTTACAGAGATTAGTACTGAGACATACTGAGAAACCCAAAAAGATATCATTATTGCTATTTATTACTTAGCCATAAGAAAGAGTGAAATTCTGCCATTTGCAATAACTTGGATGGACCTAGAGTGTATTATGCTTAGTGAAATAAGTCAGAAAGAGAAAGACAAATACTGTATGTTATCACTCATATGTGGAAACTAAGAAATGAAACGAATGAATATAAGAAAACAGAAATAGAGTCACAGATCCAGAGAACAAACTAGTGGTTACCAGTTGGGAGAGGGAAGGGGGAGGGGAGAGACAGGAGTAGGGGATTAAGAGACACAAACTACTATGTATAAAATAAATAAGCAACAAGGATATATCACACAGCCCAGGGAAACATAGCCACAGTTATTCTTTAATAACTTTAAATGGAATATAATCTATAAAAATATCGAATCACTATGTTGTACACCTGAAACTAATGTTTAAATCAACTATACTGCAATTAAGAAGAAGATATCATTATTTCTCTTTCCTTTTTACCTTTGTACATGCCGCTCTATCTGGCTGCATAACCCTGGTACCAGCAGAAAGGAGACATGATACTTCGATATTAAACACCCACATAAAATAAGCCAACTTCCCATGGAGTCATTAGCTTCCAATTTACCGAAGGCCAGCCCCAACTTAACAGGAAGGGATTCTTCAGTCTCAGTTTCTAAAGCCACTTCGAGGGGCAGCCTCTCCTGTGGCCCCTCCCCTTTCCCGACACTCTCTTCTCTTCTCTCCCATCTGGGTCCTCCCTGTTTATTTACCTCCTGTTCCTTTCTGAATGGGTAATGAGGAGGGTTGTAGAAGGAGCTTCAAGAATATAATCAGACTTTTTCTACAGTCCAAAACTCACCTTTTGTCTTAGTCCGTTGGGGCTGCTATAACAAAATACCACAGACCAAGCAGCGAATAAACAATACAAATTGATTTCTCACATTTCTGCAGGCTGAGAAGTTCAAGATCAACGCACCAGAGATTTGGTGTCTAGTGAGAGCCTGCTTTCTTGTTCAGAGACACCGTCTTTTTGCTACAGCCTCATAGTGGAAAGGATGAGGGGGTCTTTGGGGTCTCATAAAGGCTCTAATCTTGAGGGCAGAGCCTTCGTGACCTGATCACTTCTCAAAGGGCCCACCTCCAAATGCCGTCACATTGCTGGTTAGGATTTCAACATAAGAATTTTGGAGGGACACAAACATTCAGTCTACAGAGCCTCCCTCTTTGGCATTCTCTCTTAAATCTTCATGGTGCTACAAGAGTCTCTGTCTCTATTATTACCTTGAGTTGCCATAAAAATGCCCTTTTATTTTCCTGGATTTGGGATGTGCCAGATTCCGGGAAGGGAGGAAAACAAGATCTACTATCCTATACCTGGAAGGTTCTTCGTCCTCTGCCTCACCTAATTAACTCAGGTACCACATCTTCCAGTGGCAACCTGTTTGCATCACCATCATACCATGCTATAATCTTGCAATTATATGTTTTTGTGAGCCTTTCCATTAGATTAGAAATCCTTTCCGGGCAGGGATCACCTCTTAGAAGTATTGATATCACCTGTGCATACCATAATAGTTATGTAGATGTGCAATAAAATTTTTGTTAAATAGATGAAAACCTAGTTCGTTTTCTTAGAAGTTTAAATCTAGTTGTAGGGGGATGGTGGCAGTAACTGAGTTTAACAATGAAGTTCTCTAAAATGGTCCTGAGGTATGTGCTGAAAAAAGATAATACTCTGATTAAGATCAAACCTTTTTTTTTTAAGAACTATATTAGTGAGACAGGCTGGGACCTGGGACCTGTGATGTGGGTGGGACCCTTTTCTGCAGTGCTTACACCTGGACTCCTCCAGCAACAGAATACAAAGAAACTATAAGGGATTAAAAATAACCGCATGCTTGTGCAGTTGGGGCAAATTATGAACAACAAGATACAAAAAGGCCAAAACCCAACTGCCACTTCTTGAGGAGCCAGGAGCAAAAGCAGGGTACTGCACATGCACTCTGCACACAGTAACAATAAGCCACCCCTCCAGCTGACCCACTGATCTGCTCCTACCCTCATCCCATTTAAGGAACCAGCTCGCCCCTGCTGAGCTAGCAAACGGAATCTGTTACTTGTTTTCGCTCCCTTGTGCTACAGCCTTGCCTGAATTTCTTGTCTGGTCTCTTATCAATTTCTCTTGGTTAAAGAATCCAAAAATCCAGATCAGTAACCTTACAAAGGTGAGGTTAGTGCTATATAACTTTTTACAAGGAAGAATTAGTTAGGGAAGAAATGTTGAGGTCCTTTATTTCCAGAAAGAAAACTGGAATAACTATTTTTATCATACCACTTTATGGCATCTCTGTCATTCTCGCAGGTCTTCGTTATCTTTTACAAGAAAATGACAATCATACTGGGTCTTATCGGTACCATCCCTCTGACAGTGAGAGGGGAGGGAAAAGATTCCTTAGGAGAAAAGCGGTTGGCTGAGACAGCTGGATGACAATGATTTGTGAATGAAAGGAGCTGCCAGTAAAATGCAGCTCTCCCAGGACTATGTTACTTTGTAACACTTGAACTATCTGTGAACTTTGTAGGAGCCTTAAGTAACACATTTGCTTGAATGCTTTCCCATTAAATTAGGAGTTCCTTCAGGGCAGGCAGGAATCACCTCTTAGAAGTCTCAATATCCTCAGTGCATATAACAGTGCTTGATTATATAGGTGCTCAATGAACTTTCGTCGAATGGATGAAAAGCTAATTCATTTTCTTAGAGACCTAAATCTAGTTGTGGGGTGATGGTGGCAGTAAATGGATTTGATGCAACTGAATTTGTGCAAGTTCCCAAAGGGTTACATCTTTGTGGTGGGATTGCCCTGGGTTATGGCGCTCTTAAGATTTTTTTTTTTCCTGAAGTGAATCTTCCTACAGTGTTCACTATACTCCCACTTGAATACACAATGGGGTGTTTGTTTGTGGAATATCTTCCTATACATTGTGTGGTACAAGAAATGTATGAGAAATTGTTTCTGTCCCCGCAACACTGATAATCCATTTGAGAGATAAAATGGAGAATAGCACAAGATAGCATAAAATGAAATGCGTCACAGACCAAGCATTTCATTTAAAATGCTCTCCATAAAGACCTCACAGCTTTGCATAGGAGCAGACTGGTCAGTCACTGGTGCTCTGCAATTTATGGGATGTGCAAAAATGCTCCCACCCTGTGCTACAGGGCATGAAGCACCTCCCTTAGTATTTGATTTTTTAGAATGTCATTAACACTCAGGGATATTCTTTGAAAACATCAACGTC
Organism: Pseudorca crassidens; assembly: GCF_039906515.1. Classification (NCBI taxonomy): domain Eukaryota; kingdom Metazoa; phylum Chordata; class Mammalia; order Artiodactyla; family Delphinidae; genus Pseudorca; species Pseudorca crassidens. Next base: position 58,054,225 of record NC_090306.1, read on the forward strand.
CCTAGGATAAGTCGCTCAAAGGCCTGCATTCAATCTGGCTCCTTAGGGAAAAGTTGCCTATCAGATTTCTTCCAGTTGAGTGAGCCAGGTGGGGAGTTACAGAGAAGTGAAAGTTGTGATGGGAGAAACAAGGTGGGTGCTCTCTAGGCAAGAGGCCTTGTGGATGGAGGGCAGGCCTAAGTGAACAATCACACTAAGGGATCCTAGGTAGACAAAGGGCTTTGAGGTCCAGAACAAGGAGACTGGCAAAGAGGAAGTGAGTGGGGACAGGATGCATGTTTCCTACTTCGCAAATTTACCCAAAGCTCTGTTCTCACCCAGCTTTAACGTTCCTCTGAGGCTCTGTGTGCAGACCTATAAGGCCAGCTCAAGAGCCCCGTGATCACTTCTTCTCCTGTTTAGTATTGCACTTTAGACCAATGTCTCTTTTATTAATGTGGCTGTGACACATATTCTCAGTGTTTTCTCAGCTTTTCTTCTTCTGATTTTAGTTACAATCATGAGCCCATGATGGACACAGGACTCTTCTCCATTGCTCTTCAAATTGTTACTTTTTTCATCTTATTAAATCTTCTTCTGCATGGATTGCATTGAGTGCTTTCCTGCTGCCGTGACTGCTATAACATCTGTCCAAGCTGCTTCCTCTCATCATTTCAGAGATGGTGCCTGGGAGCTGCAGGCCCCAGGAGTGAGAGGGAGATGCGGAGGACTGTGTGCAGGGCGTACCCTAGCAGAGTGTATGGGGGAGGCGGGAGAGGGGAATGCATTCCTAGCATCTCCATTTCACAGATGCTTTACATAAAGTCCCAACTGCTCCTCCATGGCAGTCTTCCCCAGAGCTGGGACCACTCTATCCGCACTGCCCTGCCGTTGCCTTTCTCCTGTCCAGCGCAGCAGAATTAGCATAGCCCTCCTTTACTTACTCTCGAATCTTTTACCAGCCTGCTTTCCTGTCTCCCCTACCTCTCCCATCTAATAAATCTAGACATGGCCTCTCATTTCACTTCTGAGAAGCCATTTCCTGTCATCTCGTCAACGACTACCTCTTTCCCACTGACTCTCTCTAGTGAGGAGCAGAAAGCTAGCATCTAAGCCTCCTTGTCAGCAGCATCAGGAAACTGCTTCTCCAGCCACACCAGAAGTCCCTGCCTTGCCGGGAGCAAGTCCCTTCATGTTTTGCTACTTTGGGTGTCACTGTTTTGGTGACTCGGTTTTTAACACCAACATTCTGGTCTAGTCTTTGAGATAGGAAAAAGACGAAAATAAATATGTTTTCACGCTGTAAGGTAGAAAACCCAGTCTGTGGTTTCACTGGCTGTGTTATGCCATTCACAACGAGAAGTCATTCAGCCCTACAGGCTGCAATTTTCCTTCTTTGCTAACCTGCTATTCAAAAATTAAAAAAAAAAAAAAAAAGGTTTCCTTACTAGCATTTAATTTTGATTTTACTGAAACTTATGTGGTTAAAAACATTCTTATACTAATAACTATGTGACCTTTAAGATATTTGGCAGGAAAAAAAATCTCATAAGAATAGAACCTCATTTCCCAACTCAGTCTCTTCTGACTTCGAGATCTTTGCAACGATCCTTTCCCTAAGCCATAGAATTCTCCCCGAACGCCTCTTTTCTCCTCCTCCCACCTCAAGAGGGACTCTGGGTCACTGTCCCATCGTGGAAATGGTCGTCATTGGTCAAAAAATATTTCTCTGGGGTTCATATATGAACTGGCTTTCTTTTCGTCACCCCATCAGAGCTCTTGGGCAACGGGGACGAAACAGCAGCTCTGCAGCGGTGACCACAAGACTTATCTTTTAAAGCCAAAAACTTACTTTTAAACAGAGGTCAAACCAGAATTCAATGAGACAGTTCATTTCTCTCTGATATGCACATAGGTTAAAAATCTAATAACTTGAGGTCCTTGGAAAAATGCCAAGTCCCAGGTGTCAAGACCACTGTCTGAAAGTCACATGGACACTTTGGGAGGGTGTGGCTGTTCAGTGACTCATGGTGGGTGTTTTCTTCTTTGTTGCTGCCTCCTCTGAGTTGATGTTTTTTGCTTTTCTGATTCGTCTGTAGTAACCTTGAGTCAGGAATTAAAATAAAGTAGAAAAATAACTGAGGGAAACAATCATTGGTCTTAACATTATGAAAAACTGCCTTACCGACATTATTCAATAAATTGATCAGTGTCATCGTGTCCTGTTGTAATATAGACATGGATACACTTGCAGACTTGATATGGCAAAGCCAGGGGTCTGGCCTCTTCAGTTACGTCCAATTCAACCCCAGTGTGTTAGCCTAAAGAAACTAATGATGGGGATTTCCTGACTCCTGAGCCAGATTTTCCAGCATGTCATTTTCCAATTATGCAGCATTTTCTACTCTGGTCATGTTCTTTAACTTAATGATAAAAACAAAAATAGCTGAGAGTCAATTACCCAAGATTTCTGGTGTCCCCCAACTCACCCAACATCTGTTATTCATATTCATGTTTCCTATTCCCCTGATGTTTTCAGCGCCTTGTACCTCGATGTATATTAGTGCACAGTACTGTCAATGAATGAAGAAAACTAAACGGGGGCTTCCCTGGTGGCTCAGTGGTTGAGAGTCCACCTGCTGATGCAGGGGACGCGGGTTCGTGCCCCGGTCCGGGAAGATCCCACATGCCGCGGAGCAGCTGGGCCCGTGAGCCATGGCTGCTGAGCCTGCGCGTCCGGAGCCTGTGCTCCGCGACGGGAGAGGCCACAACAGTGAGAGACCCGCGTACCGCAAAAAAATAAAAATAAAAATAAATAAATAAATAAACTGAAAATATTTGTAATGGTCTTGCCAAACCCATTGGAGGATTAATCATATATCATTGATTTGAAAGAAGAGAAAGGCAAGGATGCAAAGTATGTTTCATACATGCACAGACCTGGAAGGCTCTTTAAAATTCAATTAGTTCAATGTTCCTAGGGCTAAATGAGTGGTACCCACTTGTCTCCACTAACTTAATTTTGGAAATGTAAATGTGACAGCAACTCTGTCACAATGATTCCAGAGATTCTACTTGAATTTCACGAGTGTAGAGGCCAAGGATGTTAGAAGTCCTGTAATACATGAGACAATTCTGTGCAATGAAGAATTGCCCCATGTCCCACGCAACTTACATTTTCTTTCTTAATTTATGCAATGACCCTGTAGGTACTCTTATTTCCATCTGACAAACTATTCTGGAGGCTAATTGACAGGCTTATCCTTCCTAATTGCTTGAAACTCTCTATCCCGAGACTTGATCATTCTGTTTCAACTTATACAGACAGTATTCCTCTTTCAATTCCTTTGGCTTGTTCACATACCCACGGGGCATGTGAAGACCCTCTCTAGAGACCTTTGTTATAGCATCAAAGACGATTCACCACCTAAGGTAGTGAGAAATCATTCTGGACACCAGAAAGCTCCTAGAAAGGCTCAAAGATTAATTACTCATAATTTTCTTTCAAAAAGGTTTTATGCAAGAGGGAAGAGATATGGGAACATGTGTATATGTATAACTGATTCACTTTTTTATAAAGCAGAAACTAACACACCATTGTAAGCAATTATACTCCAATAAAGATGTTAAAAAAAGATTTTAAAAATTGAGATGTATTTGACATGTTATTTCCAAATGGAAAGAAATACTCTTGGTAAAACCTGATAAAATTCCGTGAAAGTTCATACAAATCTCACAACCATGTTAAGGTAATTTTGAACAATTACCCTATTGGGATCCACTGAGTACACTTTTGTGAAGCTCCAGGAACATTCTTTGTACTTCCCATTTCTTTTCAAATCACAAAGTAAAATCTTCTGAGACACAAAAGATTCATTTATTTTTCCCCACCAATTTAAAACATTTCTGTTTTCTGTATTGCATGTATAGGTGAATAAATAGGGTAAGCCTTAGTAAGCTTTCTTTTCTCTGAGAATGGTAGGATTTAAGGGTTGAATAAGCAATAGACCTGAAGGTAAATTGTTTTCATGAGAGCATATGTATTAGGACAAATACTGAGTTCTTATTTGGTTTAACCAGGAAATAACTGTGGTCTTTGAGTGGCTTACAATGGAAAAATTTTCCTGTTTCCTGGGTTTGGGGAAGTAGCACGGTGTCAAGGTGTCTGATTAACCCCTATGGTCAAGTACAAGTGTTGTAAAACTACATAAGCTTGAAAAAGAGGAATAAAAATGGAATCTGCTCAGCCACGTGTATCTTAATGATCAAACATTGCAATTAAACTGAACTGGGCAATTGCCATATCAGCGATTAGAAAACTCCGATTTAACTGATTGGTCCTCTTCTCACACTCCCATGAGGTGTGAAGTGGACTAGGCACCTTTACCTTAGAGATAAATGAGTATGCTTTTCCCTTGAATCAGCTGACTTCACTTCCCCACGTTTGAAGTCTATTCTGCTGAGACGTCTTTGTTTATTTTACACCATCTGCTCTTCAAAGCTAAAGACAACTCTTACTTCACCAAACTGAGATAAAGTAGGACCACCCACACATCCATGTAACACTACCTGCTCTCTTATATTTGTTTAGCATTTTTAGAAGTTTCCATACTATACAATATCGGCTCATTTTCCCTGAACCTGAAGGCCTAAAGTTATAGATCGTTTATGTGCTAGGTCTCTATTAGCTCACCAATGGATGCCTGAATTCTCAGAAAGATTTCCGGTTGTCTAGGCAAAGTCCTCAGAACCCCTGAGCAGCAAAGAGGATTAACATATTCGGAATGACTCTAAAGTGAAACGCTTGGATTCCGAGGTAGCCCAGCCCCAGTGAATATGCTAATAACCCGTACTTCCTAGAGAGCAGCAAGCTCACCTTCTTAAAGCTAATGATGGGCAAATAATAATGATGACTTTAAGCATCTGCTGGTGGGTGTCCCCAGGCAGTATGGACGACAAGAGACAGACTTACAAATTGCTGTTGGATTCTACCAAAAACGTACTCCAGCCCACAAAAGCTTCTTCTAGGCGTAAGAATGGTCAAATTTCTATCCATTTTGCTGTTGTTGCTATTCTTTTTTTCTATCTGTACTAATAAAGGTTTTGATGTACCCACAGCAGTATGTGTAAGTTACATGAACATACAGAAATTATTTTTCATTTTTCATTCATCATTAATATCATTTTTCTCATGGTTAAAGAGCAAGTGCTTTATTCTGATTCTTGCCTGCTTGCATTCATTGTACTACTCTTCAGCTGCCACTGTGACAACAAATAAGAAGAATGTCAACCGTGTTTGTTAAAATATAAACAGAAAAATAAAAAGCAAAGTCATATTCTAGTGCTTGGTGGAATATCAACGGATTTTTCTAGTTTGAAGTAGAGTTGGTTTCCCAGAATATTTTGTGAAAATCAAAGAAAATATCCTTTAGAAAAATGCTGTTTGTGTGAGTCAAGGTGATGTATGGTTTGCTCAAGGAGAAGCGGGCTGACCTATAGATAGAGACTCCATTCAGGGCCACATGATTCTTTCAGATTCTCCCTCATCACCTTATTTCTAGTTCTCCCTATACCTTTTAGACAAGTGAGTTTCTTATGGGTCTCACTGTTGGGATGAGCCTTGCTCCTCTAGCTCGTGATGTTTCTCACTCAAATTATTTGTCTACCTCATAAATCTTTTGTATTTTTTAACATCCTAGGCTTTTGAAACTCAAGGGGAGACTGTTTTTTTCTCCATTTTCCATTGTTCCTTTTTTTTTTAACAACTTTATTGGAGTATAATTGCTTTACAATGTTGTGTTAGTTTCTGCTGTATAACAAAGTGAATCAGCTATACATATACATATATCCCCATATCCCCTCTCTATTGCATCTCCCTCCCACCCTCCCTATCCCACTCCTCTAGGTGGACATAAAGCACCAAGCTGATCTCCCTGTGCTATGTGGCTGCTTCCCACTAGCTATCTATTTTACATTTGGTAGTGTATATATGTCCATGTCACCCTCTCACTTCGTCCCAGCTTACCCTTCCCCCTCCCTGTGTCCTCAAGTCCATTCTCTATGTCTGTGTTTTTATTCCTGTCCTGACCCTAGGTTCATCAGAACCATTTTTTTTTTTAGATTCCATATACATGTGTTAGCATACGGTATTTATTTTTCTCTTTCTGACTTACTTCACTCTGTATGACAGACGCGAGGTCCACCCACCTCACTAAAAATAACTTAATTTCGTTTCTCTTTATGGCTGAGTAATATTCCATTGTATATATGTGCTATATCTTCTTTATCCCTTCATCTGTCTATGGACACTTAGGTTGATTCCATGTCCTGGCTATTGTAAATAGTGCTGCAATGAACATTGTGGTACATGACTCTTTTTGAATTATGGTTTTCTCAGGGTATATGCCCAGTGGTGGGATTGAGGGGTCTAATTGTAGTTCTCTTTTTAGTTTTTTAAGGAACTTCCATACTGTTCTCCATAGTGGCTGTATCAATTTACTTTCCCACCAACAGTGCAAGAGGGTTCCCTTTTCTCCACACCCTCTCCAGCATTTATTGTTTGTAGATTTTTTTGATGATTTGACTGACCATTCGGATCAGTGTGAAGTGACACCTCATTGTAGTTTTGATTTGCATTTCTCTAATGATTAGTGATGTTGAGCATCCTTTCATGTGTTTGTTGGCAGTCTGTATATCTTCTTTGGAGAAATGTCTCTTCAGGTCTTCTGCTCATTTTTGGATTGGGTTGTTTGTTTTTTGGATATTGAGCTGCATGTGCTGCTTGTATATTTTGGAGATTAATCCTTCATCAGCTGCTTCATCTGCAAATATTTTCTCCCATTCTGAGGGTTGTCTTTTCGTCTAGTTTATGGTTTCTTTTGCTGTGCAAAAGATTTTAAGTTTCATTAGGTCCCATTTGTTTATTTTTGTTTTTATTTCCATTTCTCTAAGAGGTGGGTCCAAAAGGATCTTGCTGTGATTTATGTCATGGAGTGTTCTGCCTACGTTTTTCTCTAAGGGTTTTATAGTGTCTGGCCTTACATTTAGGTCTTTAATCCATTTTGAGTTTATTTTTGTGTATGCTGTTAGGGAGTGTTCTAATTTCATTCTTTTACATGTAGCTGTCTAGTTTTCCCAGCACCACTTATTGAAGAGGCTGTCTTTTCTCCATTGTATATTCTTGCCTCCTTTATCAAAGATAAGGTGACCATATGTGCACAGGTTTATCTCTGGGCTTTCTATCCTGTTCCATTGATCTATATTTCTGTTTTGGTGCCAGTACCATACTGCCTTGTTTACTGTAGCTTTGTAGTATAGTCTGAAGTCAGGGGGCCTGATTCCTCCAGCTCCATTTTTCTTTCTCAAGATTGCTTTGGCTATTCAGGGTCTTCTGTGTTTCCAAACAACTTGTGAACTTTTTTGTTCTAGTTCTGTGAAAAATGCCATTCGTAGTTTGATAGGGATTGCATTAAATCTGTAGATTGCTTTCGGTAGTATATTCATTTTCACAGTATTGATTCTTCCAATCCAAGAACATGGTATATCTCTCCATCTGTTTGTATCACCTTTAATTTCTTTCATCAGTGTCTTACAGTTTTCTGCATACAGGTCTTTTGTCTCCTTAGGTAGGTTTATTCCTAGATATTTTATTCTTTTCTGTTGCAATGGCAAATGGCAGAGTTTCCTTTATTTCTCTTTCAGATTTTTCATCATTAGTGTATAGGAATGCCAGAGATTTCTGTGCATTAATTTTGTATCCTGCTACTTTACCAAATTCATTGATTAGCTCTAGTAGTTTTCTGGTAGCATCTTTGGGATTCTCTATGTATAGTATCATGTCATCTGCAATTGTGACAGTTTTACTTCTTCTTTTCTGATTTTGATTCCCTTTATTTCTTTTTCTTCTCTGATTGCTGTGGCTAAGACTTCCAAAACTATGTTGAATAAGAGTGGTGAGAGTGGACAACCTTGTCTTGTTCCTGATCTTAGTGGAAATGGTTTCAGTTTTTCACCATTGAAAATGGTGTTGGCTGTTGGATTGTCATATATGGCCTTTATTATATTGAGGTAAGCTCCCTCTATGCCTATTTTCTGGAGGGTTCTTTTCATAAATCGGTGTTGAATTTTGTCAAAATCTTTTTCTGCATCTATTGAGATGATCATATGGGTTTTATCCTTCAATTTGTTAATATGGTGTAACACATTGATTGATTTGTGTATATTGAAGAATCCTTGCATTCCTTGGATAAACCCCACTTGATCATGGTGTATGATCCATTTAATGTGCTGTTGGATTCTGTTTGCTAGTATTTTGTTGAGGATTTTTGCTTCTATGTTCATCGTTGATATTGGCCTGTAGTTTTCTTTTTTTGTGACATCTTTGGTTTTGGTATCAGGGTGATGGTGGCCTCATAGAATGAGTTTGGGAGTGTTCCTCTCTCTGCTATATTTTGGAAGAGTTTGAGAAGGATAGATGTTAGCTCTTCTCTAAATGTTTGATAGAATTCACATGTGAAGCCATCTGGTCCTGGGTTTTGTTTGTTGGAAGATTTTTAATCACAGTTTCAATTTCAGTGCTTTTGATTGGTCTGTTTATATTTTCTATTTCTTCCTGGTTCAGTCTCAGAAGGTTGTGCATTTCTAAGAATTTGTCCATTTCTTCCAGGTTGTCCATTTTATTGGCATATAGTTGCTTGTAGTAATCTCTCATGATCCTTTGTATTTCTGCAGTGTCAGTTGTTACTTCTCCTTTTTCATTTCTAATTCTGTTGATTTGAGTCTTCTCCCTTTTTTTTTGATGAGTCTGGCTAATGGTTTATCAATTTTGTTTATCTTCTCCAAGAACCACCTTTTAGTTTTACTGATCTCTGCTATTGTTTTCTTTGTTTCTATTTCATTTATTTCTGTTCTGATCTTTATGATTTCTTTCCTTCTGCTAACTTTGGGTTTTGTGCGTTCCTCTTTCTCTAGTTCCTTTAGGTGTAACATTAGATTGTTTATTTGAGATTTTTCTTGTTTCTTGAGGTAGGCTTGTATAGCTATAAACTTCCCTCTTAGAACTACTTTTGCTGCATCCAATAGGTTTTGGATCATTGTGTTTTCATTGTCATTTGTCTCTAGGTATTTTTTGATATCCTCTTTGATTTCTTCAGTGATCTCTTGGTTATTTAGTAGTGCATTGTTTAGCCTCCATGTATTTGTATTTTTTACAGTATTTCTTTCCTGCAGTTGATATCTAGTCTCATAGCATTGTGGTCGGAAAAGATACTTGATAGGATTTCAATTTTCTTAAATTTACCAAGGCTTGATTTGTGACCAAAGATATGGTTTATCCTGGAGAATGTTCCATAAGCACTTGAGAAGAAAGTGTATTCTGTTGTTTTTGGATGGAATGTCCTATAAACATCAGTTAAGTCCATCTTGTCTAATGTGTCATTTGAAGCTTTTGTGTCCTTATTTATTTTCATTTTGGATGATCTGTCCATTGGTGAAAGTGGGGTGTTAAAGTCTCTTGCTATTACTATTTTACTGTCAATATCCCCTTTTATGGCTGTTAGGATTTGCCTTATATATTGAGATAATCTATGTTGGGTGCATAAATATTTACAATTGTTATATCTTCTTCTTGGATTGATCCCTTGATCATTATGTAGTGCCCTTCTTTGTCTCTTGTAGTAGTCTTTATTTTAAAGTCTGTTTTGTCTGATATGAGACTTGCTACTCCAGCTTTCTTTTGATTTCCATTTGCATAGAATATCTTTCTCATTGCCTCACTTTCAGTCTGTATGTGCCCCTAGGTCTGAAGTAGGTCTCTTGTAGACAGCATATATACGGGTCTTGTTTTTGTATCCATTCAGCCAGTCTATGTCTTTTGGTTGGAGCATTTAATCCATTTACATGTAGTTATCAACGTGTATGTTCCTATTACCATTTTCGTAATTGTTTTGGGTTTGTTGTTGTAGGTCTTTTCCTTCTCTTGTGTTTCCTGCCTAGAGAAGTTCCTTTAGCATTTGTTCTAAAGCTGGCTTGGGGGTGCTGAATTCTCTTAGCTTTTGCTTGTCTGTAAAGATTTTAATTTCTCTGTTGAATCTGAATGAGATCCTTGCTGGGTAGAATAATCTTGGTTGTAGGTTTTCCCCTTTCATCACTTTAAATATGTCTTGCCACTCCCTTCTAGCTTGCAGAGTTTCTGCTGAAAGATCAGCTGTTAACCTTATGGGGATTCCCTTGTATGTTATTTTTTGTTTTTCCCTTGTTGCTTTTAATATTTTTTCTTTGTGTTTAATTTTTGATAGTTTGATTAATATGTGTCTTGACATGTTTCTCCTTGGATTTATCCTGTATGGGACTCTCTGTGCTTCCTGGACTTGATTGACTATTTCCTTTCCCATATTAGGGAAGTTTTCAACTATAATCTCTTCAAATATTTTCTCAGTCCCTTTCTTTTTCTTTTCTTCTGGGACCCTTATAATTCAAATGTTGGTACGTTTAATATTGTCCCAGAGGTCTCTGAGCCTGTCCTCAATTCTTTTCATTCTTTTTTCTTTATTCTGCTCTGTGGTAATTATTTCCACTGTTTTATCTGCCAGGTTACTTATCCATTCTTCTGACTCAGTTATTCTACTATTGATTCCTTCTAGAGAATTTTTTATTTCATTTATTGTGTTGTTCATCCTTGTTTGTTTCATCTTTAGTTCTTCTAGGTCCTTGTTAAACGTTTCTTGTATTTTCTCCATTCTTTTTCCAAGATTTTGGATCATCTTTACTATCATTACTCTGAATTCTTTTTCAGGTAGACTGCCTATTTCCTCTTCATTTGTTTGGTCTGGTGGGTTTTTACTTCACTCCTTCATCTGCTGTGTATTTCTCTTTCTTCTCAGTTTGCTTAACTTACTGTGCTTGGGGTCTCCTTCTCTCAGGCTTCAGGTTTGTAGCTCCTGTTGTTTTTGGTGTCTGCCCCCAGTGGGTGAGGTTGGTTCAGTGGGTTGTGTAGGCTTCCTGGTGGAGGGGACTGGTGCCTGTGTTCTGATGGATGATGCTGGATCTTGTCTTTCTGGTGGGCAGGACTGCATCCAGTGGTGTGTTTTGTGGTGTCTGTGAACTTATTATGATTTTAGGTGCCTCTCTGCTAATGGGTGGGGTTGTGTTCCTGTCTTACTAGTTGTTTGGCATGGGGTGTCCAGGACTGGAGCTTGCTGGTCGTTGAGTGGAGCTGGGTCTTAGTGTTGAGACGGAGATCTCTGCAAGAGATCTTGCTGACTATTACATGGGGCCTGGACGTCTCTAGTGGTCTAATGTCCTGAACTCGGCTCTCCCCTCTCAGAGGCTCAGGCCTGACACCCGGCCAGAGGACCAGGACACTGTCAGCCACATGGTTCAGAAGAAAAGGGAGAAAAAAAGAGACAAAGAAAAAAAATTAAATTAAATTAAATTAAATTAAATTAAATCAAAAAGTTATAAAACATATATTATTAAAAAAAATTCAGGGGCTTCCCTGGTGGCGCAGTGGTTGAGAGTCTGCCTGCCGATGCAGGGGATGCGGGTTCGTGCCCCAGTCCAGGAAGATCCCACATGCCACGGAGCGGCTGGGCCCGTGAGCCATGGCTGCTGAGCCTGTGCATCCAGAGCCTGTGCTCCGCAACGGGAGAGGCCACAACAGTGAGAGGCCTGCGTACCGCAAAACAAACAAACAAACAAACAAACAATTTTAAATGTAATAAGTAATTTTAAAAAAGGAAAAAGCAACCAAACCAATAAACAAATCCACCAATGATAACAAGTGCTAAAAACTTTAATAAGATAAACATAAAAATCAGAAACTAGTCAGTCGCATACAGTAAACCCCAAGTCTACAGTTGCTCCCAAAGTCCACTGCCTCAATTTTGGGATGATTCATTGTCTATTCAGGTATTCCACAGATGCAGGGTGCATCAAGTTGATTGTGGAGATTTAATCTGCTGCTCCTGAGGCTGCTGGGAGAAATTTCCCTTTCTCTTCTTTGTTTGCACAGCTCCTGGGGTTCAGCTTTTCATTTGGCGTGCCTCTGCAAGTAGGTCGCCCTCTAGCATCTGTTCTTCGCCCAGACAGTAGGGGGTTAAAGGAGCAACTGATTAAGGGACTCTGGCTCACTCAGGCTGGGCGGAGGGAGGGGTACAGAATGTGGGGCGAGCCTGCGGTGGCAGAGGCCAGCGTGATGTTGCAACAGCCTGAGGCACGCCATGTGTTCTACCAAGGAAGTTGTCCCTGGATCACGGGACCCTGGAAGTGGCGGGCTGCACAGGCTCCTGGTAGGGGACGTGTGGATAGTGACCTGTGCTTGCATACAGGCTTCTTGGTCGCTGCAGCAGCAGCCTTAGTGTTTCATGCCCTTCTCTGTTGTCTGTGCTGATAGCTGTGGCTCGCGCCCGTCTCTGGAGCTCATTTAGGCGGTGCTCTAAATCCCCTCTCCTCACACACCCCAAAACAATGGTCTCTTGATTCTTAGGCAAGTCCAGACTTTTTCCCAGACTCCCTCCCGGCTAGCTGTGGCGCACTAGCCCCCTTCAGGCTATGTTCAAGCAGCCAACCCCAGTCCTCTCCCTGGTATCTAACCTCTGAAGCCCCAGCCTCAGCTCCCAGCTCCCACCCGTCCCGGCAGGTGAGCAGACAAGCCTCTCAGGCTGGCGAGTACTAGTTGGCACCAATCCACTATGCAGGAATCCCTCCACTTTGCCCTCCGCACCCCTGTTGCTGCACTCTCCTCCATGGCTCCGAAGACTCCCTCCTGCCCACACCCCGTCTCTGCCAGTGAAGGGGCTTCCTAGTGTGTGGAAACATTTCCTCCTTCACAGCTCCCTCCCACTGGTGCAGTTCCCGTCCCTATTCTTTTATCTCTGTTTTTTCTTTTTTCTTTTGCCCTACCCAGCTACATGGGGAGTTTCTTGCCTTTTGGGAAGTCTGAGGTCTTCTGCCAGTGTTCAGTAGGTGTTCTGTAGGAGTTGTTCCACATGTAGATGTATTTTTGATGTATCTGTGGGGAGGAAGGTGATCTCCACATCTTACTCCTCCGCCATCTTGAAAGTCCTCTCTCCATTTTCCACTGTTACATCACTTTTCTCTAACAACAAACACAGAAAGTCTATTTTAATGGGAGGGAACTCCAAGGTCAAACAAATGAGTTAAAGATTCAAGACAATTCCACTACACATTCTTAAAATGAACTTGCCTTTCTTCTTTTTTTTTAAAATTTATTTATTTTGGGCTGCATCGGGTCTTAGTTGCAGCATGCGGGATCTTCGTTGCTGCATGCAGGTTTCTCTGTAGTTGTGGCATGTGGGTATTTCCTGTTTACTTGTGGCGCGTGGGTTCCAGGGTGGGTGGGCTCTGTAGTTTGTGGCTCGTGGGCTCTAGTGGAGGCCCGCGAGCTCAGCAATTGTGGAGCGCAGGCTTAGCTGCCCCTCAGCATGTGGGATCTTAGTTCCCTGACCCAGGATTGAACCTGTGTCCCCTGCATTGCAAGGCAGATTCTTTACCACTGGGCCACCAGGGAAATCCCGAATTGTCTTTCTTAAGGTAAGTTTTATGAGTAAGAGCTGACAAGTTTTAAAGAAATACAAGAAATTAGAATTTAGTTGATCCTGTAAGCCCCAAAGAAACTCAAGGAATCAAAAAATAGGCTATATTTCCTCATTTCATGCAGTTCATTAATCTTTGCATCCAGAATATTACAAAGTTCCTCCCAGGAAAGAATTGTGTTAGCATTATACTGTTGCAGGAAGGGGGACCCCTTCCAGGCCCTGAGAGTGGGCTTTTGCCTAACACTTGGAAATGAATTGTCCCGAGGAGACACACAAGCTGACAAAGCAAGAGATTTTATTGGGAAGGGGCACCCAGTTGGAGAGCAGCAGGGTAAGGGAACCCAGGAAGACTGCTCTGCCACGTGGCTCACCGTCTTGGGTTTTATGGTGATGGAATTAGTTTCCAGGTTGTCTCTGGCCAATCATTTTGACTCAGGGTCCTTCCTGGTGGCATGCGCATCACTCAGCCATGATGGATTCCAGTGAGAAGGATTCTGGGAGGACATAAGGACTGACGTCTCCTTTTGACCTCTCCCGAATTCTTCCAGTTGGTGGTGGTTTGTTAGTCCTGGGTTCCTTACCAGGACCTCCTGTTGTTAAGATAACTCATGCAAGTGGTTACAGTAGTGTCTGGCCAGGGCGGGCAGTTTCAGTCAGTGTTTCCCCGAACAATACTTTCTTACATTTCCATAGGAATTTGTAACTGACAATCACAAACAATGTGTCACTTGATCCACCCAATACCTTTTGAGTTAGTCAAGGTCACACAACTCATGAGTGACAGTGTCAGATCTTCAAAATAACTTGGTATTTCTGAAAAGGAAGTATCTAAGAAGAGCCATAACCTCAGTTAAATAGAGTTTTTAATCCCATTCATGGCCATTGAATTTCTGACAAAGCTCTTCATGATTCATTTTTCTTTTCCCATCTAATGTGGGCTGTCAGGTCCCTATCTTGGCCTTTCCCAGCTTTCTGTGGTTTCAGTCTCAGCCTGTCCGTACCTTGGGGTCTGACCAATACTGACATAGGCAGGACGTAATATTCATATCATTTTATATCCACAGCGGCTTAGCAGGGATCTGATGCAACAGATGGATTCTGACACGCTTTTGACCTTTCAAGCCCCAAGACTCCTGCCCCTTCATCTTTCCAAGTTGTGCCAGTGCAGTTGACCAGACAACCTGATCAGCACCCTCCTGCCAGCTTCCTGCTGAGGACAAGATGCTGCCACGGAGACCCAGCTCACCAGTGGGAATCCAGGCTTTTGTGGACAGATCTCTGAAAATCATGCTTGCCACACCTGTCCCTAGGGTTTGAATTACATTCTAGATGCTCCCTCCCCTCCCTCTTCAAAACTGCCATGTCACAACCTCTCAATGACTTCCAGAATGCTCTGTACCTTCCTGACCTCAATCCCCGAAGTTAAGTCAGTCTTACAAGCCCTGTACACCTCAGTTCCAAATTTCATGTTTCCCTGATGACCCCGAGACATGAAACCTCACAAAACTTACATATTAGCCTAAGTAATGATGTATGATGCCAATGAAAACACGATTAGAACAAAGTAAAGTCAATTGCTTCTGACTGGCTTCCTTTGCTACTTGCTCTCTCTTCCTATTCTCCTAGAAGGGGAAAATTCTTCAGATCAAGAAAAACTAAAGAGAACTTGTCATGGTGAGAAAGCTACTAACAATGATTCATTGATTTATTCAATGAAAATAGCATTAATAATAATAGTTACTCTTGACAAAGCATTTTCTCTCTCTTCCAAGTATTTTACATGCATTTTAAAAAATGTAACCCTCATGATGACCTTACAGTTCCCTTTTTACAGATGAAAGAAAAGAGGCTTGAAGATAGTCAATAACATTCCTAAAGTTTTGCAGGTAATGAAATCTAGGTCTACCTGAATCCTGAAGAAGAGCTCTTAACCATAGCACATGTTCACTGGTTACTCATTAGTATTATTTTACACCAACCTATTACACATCCCTGAGGGTGGTCATACCCAGGATGTCAATGGTTCTCTGATGTGGCTTTACATCTGCAGCTCTGATCATAATGGCACTTTCGCCTTTGATCTTGCATCACCATCTGCCCAAAAGAAGCCTGGTCATGGGGTTGCCAGACTCTCATTCTAGGTAAAGAGAGCAAGATAAGAAACTCTTGCCTTTGTATTTTCTCCTGTGAGCCCGACAGGGTTCAGGACATGATACCCCAAAACATGCCACCTTGATGTATTGAATATTTCACGCTGAAGGAATTTGAGAAAAAGCATTTGCAGAAAAGACTTTCTGACCTTCTCCTGAAGCAGGTCACATAACCAGAGGAAAGGAGCATTCTAGTCTTTGATGACAAGGAACTCAGAGGGGAATCTGAACAGCAGCAGGCCTTGCTAAGCGTCCCACCATTTACTACACTTTTCCATCCTTCACCAAATCTAGCATAAAAACACTCAGGTTTTACTGCTTCTTCAGGTCTTTATTTTCCTTTGAAGGTCCCTGTGTCACATATAATTTAAATAAACGTATGCTTTTCTCTTGTTAATCTGTCTTTTGTTACGGGATCCCAGTCAAGAGTTTAAAATGATAGAGAAAAAAGATATTTTTCGGGACTTCCCTGGTGACACAGTGGTTAAGAATCCACCTGCCAAGGCCAGGGACCGGGGTTCGAGCCCTGGTCTGGGAAGATGCCACAGAGCAACTAAGCCTGTGCGCCACAGCTACTGAGCCTGCGCGCTAGAGCCTGCGAGCCACAACTACTGAGCCTGCTTGCTGCAACTACTGAAGCCCGAGCGCCTAGAGCCTGTGCTCTGCAACAAGAGAAGCCACCGCAATGAGAAGCCCACGCACCACAATGAAGAGCAGCTCCCGCTCACCACAATGAGAGAAAGCCCGTGTGCAGCAACGAGGACCCAACGCAACCAAAAATTAATAAATTAAAAATATATATAATAAATAATGCTGCCTTTAAAAAAGAGAAGATATTTTCCTTCTCTATAAGCATTCAGATGCCGATTGAATTCCAGACAGGCCAAGATTACCTCAATCCTCCCCAATTCTTTTTTTTTTTTTTACATCTTTATTGGAGTATAATTGCTTTACAATGGTGTGTTAGTTTCTGCTTATAACAAAGTGAATCAGTTATACATATACATATGTTCCCATATCTCTTCGCTCTTGCGTCTCCCTCCCTCCCACCCTCCCTATCCCACCCTTCCAGGCGGTCACAAAGCACCAAGCTGATCTCCCTGTGCTATGCGGCTGCTAATCCTCCCCAATTCTTTCAACCAACTATCTATTCAGTATAACTATTTAATAATGGCTAACATAAAATTTTAGTGAAAAATAAAAGAAGGCAATAAAACTAAAAAGGAAAGACATTCCTTTTAGTAGCTGTACAATGATTTTTTTTTTTTTTTATGGGGAAGCCTGACTTTGTTGGAAACGATTGATAAAAACTTTAGACTGGAAGAAGCAGCTCAGGAAATGGGGATCGAGTCTCACCCACTGGTATTCAGCTACTACCCAACAATCAAAATAATGACCTCTGATTGTTGTCAAGGACTAAACCGATGCTTTTACATAAACTATTTCACTTAACAGTATTGCTGTGGGAGCATTAAATAAAGTAGTTGAGATGGAAGCCTCAGACAACTAACCCTTTCTGCCCTTGACACTCACAACTGTGCCCCCACTATATACCCCAAAGCCAGTAGAATTAATCGCATTATATCCATTATCCATGTTTATGTTAGTGATCATGAGAAGTCCCAGACTCACAACACTGGAGCATTTAAGCAGCGCTCTTAATCCTCTCTCCTCAAGCACCAGGAAACAACGAGGGAAGAAAAAGTCTCTTGCCTCTTCGGCAGGTCCAGACTTTTCCCCGGACTCCCTCCTGGCCAGCCGTGGCGCACTAACCCCCTGCAGGCTGTGTTCACGCCGCCAACCCCAGTCCCCTCCCTGCTATCCGACCGAAGCCCGAGTCTCAGCTCCCAGCCCCGCCCGCCCCGGCGGGCGGGTGAGCAGACAAGCCTCTCGGCCTGGTGAGTGCTGGTCGGCACCGATCCTCTGTGCGGGAATCTCCCCGCTTTGCCCCCCACACCCCTGTTGCTGTGCTGTCCTCCGCGGCTCCGAAGCTTTCCCCCTCCGCCACCCGCAGTCTCCGCCCGCGAAGGGGCTTCCTAGCGTGTGGACACCTTTCCTCCTTCACAGCTCCCTCCCACTGGTGCCGGTCCCGTCCCTATCCTTTTGTCTCTGTTTATTCTTTTTTCTTTTGCCCTACCCAGGTACGTGGGGGGTTTCTTGCCTTTTGGGAGGTCTGAGGTCTTCTGCCAGCGTTCAGTAGGTGTTCTGAAGGCGTTGTTCCACGTGTAGAGGTATTTCTGGTGTGTCTGTGCGGAGGAAGGTGATCTCCGCGCCTTACTCTTCCGCCATCTTCCCGGAAGCCCGTTCAGAGGCCTGAGCAGTGGGAGCTGCAGTCCTGACTCCAGCAGAGGCCTGAGGCCCAGTCGGTCCTCAGCAGGGAGTGGCAGGATGGGCACTGGGGCGCTTTCAGCACCGTCTGCGGCCTCGGTTTGAGGCTCAGTAACCTCGGGAGCTGTAGTAGTCCGTTCACCGTGAAATTCCTCTGAGTGACTACTTTCTGAAGGCTGGACACCGTTGTGTCTTTCCCCTTCTTAACCAGCTTAGAGTTCATTACCGGTTCATGAACCATCATGAGTACACCCTTGTGTATCCCCATGACTTCCTTGTCCTCATTCTCCCTATCCTACTTACTTGGCCAAATCAAAGTCTGCTAAATGTAACTTTCTGTCTCTTCTCTCTATATTTTCACCCACAACTCAATGTGGATAGAGACAAACACTCAACTACACCAACTGGTGTTCCATAATTTCATGACCTTGGACTTCAAGTGGGCCCTTAAAGTTGCCTGGTAATCTACATTGCACTCTCCTGATCCATCCATTCTTCTGCTTCTCACAAGCCTCCAACACTCCCTGAACCTCACTCTCAGCTTTCTATTTCACTGGGAAAACTTTAAACAACCAGTTAAAATTTCCAAAAGTTCTCACCACCACATTTACTCAGCTACCAGCATCAGAACCCACATAGTCTACCTTCCTACCTGTTAACAAAGATAAATTTTTTGTGCACCTGCCTAAAGCCAGTTCCTCTGTGTCCTCAGTTCATCT
The DNA here is from genome assembly GCF_039906515.1 of Pseudorca crassidens. Lineage (NCBI taxonomy): Eukaryota > Metazoa > Chordata > Mammalia > Artiodactyla > Delphinidae > Pseudorca > Pseudorca crassidens. The sequence goes on from NC_090306.1 coordinate 58,072,957, forward strand.
CTCTTTCTTACTCATGGAAGTACTCTGAAGTTCTTTCCTCTCTCTCCTATATCATGTATTGTTTTACTCTTAGATCATTTCTACTAATAGGTAAACATGCTACTTCTCCCATCTTAAAAGCAACAACTAAAAAAATTTAAAACTTCTTTTGATGTCATATCCTGACGTCTACCCCTTTCTTTGTTCTCCTTTGCAAAAAAAAAAAAAAAAAAAAAACTTCTAAAAAGAGTTATCCATGTTTATTGTCTCCAATGTCTCTCTTAATCCCATTCTAGTCAGGCTTTTACCCTCACTCTCCAACTGAATTTCTCTTGTCCAAGGTCTGCAATGGTTTCCATGTTCCTAAATCCAGTGTTCAGTTCTCAGTCCTCATTTGACCAGACTTAACTGCATTTAATACAGTTTATTCCTGAAATGTTTTCTTCACTTGGCTTTCAAGACATCTCATTTTTTAGGTTGTCCTTTTATTTCACTGGCCATTTCTTTTCAGTCTCTTTGGTTGGTCTCTCCCCAGCCTCTTAAAGATAGTGTGCCTTAAGACTCAATACTTTGCTTTCCTTCTCTTCATTATATAAACTCATGACCTTCATAAGTTCAGCTGGTATTAGGTCTTTAAATACCTGCTCTACTTTCCACTCCTAAATTTACATCAACAGTCCAGAGTTCTCTCTCAACTCCAGACTGATATACCCAATAGCCTACTCAGCATCTCCACTTTGAAATCTAATGGACTCCTTAAACTTACCCTTTAAAATTGAATTTCTAGTTTTTCACCCAAAACCTGCTACCTCCAGTTTCCCCATCTCAGGTGATGACAACTTCATCTTTTTAGTTGCTCAGCTAAAAAATTAGAGATATTCTTGACTCACTTTGCTCCAACCACACTGGAGTGCTGGCTTTTCTTTTACCATTCAAGGCAAGTTTCCATTTTAGAACCTTTGCAAAAATGTTCCCTTTGCCTAGAATCCTCTCTTAGCTCTTACAAGTGCTTCCTCAATTGTTATCTCCTCAATGAAGCCAATTATAATTACTCCATTTAAACCTCTAGCCCATTTGCTTTGTCCCACCTGTAGTTTTCCCAGTTCCCCCATTCCTTTTTACCTTTTTCCCATAGCACCAATCACCTTCTAACATACCATGCAATTTACTAACATATTATGTATTTCGTTTATTATCTGTCTCCCCTTTGCTAAATTCTAAATTCCTCAAGGGCAGGGATCCTTGTTTGTTTCGTTCACCAATGTATCTCAAGTGCCTGGAACAGCACCAGGCACATGGTAGGAGCTGCAGTAAATATTTCTTGAGTGAAAGAATAAACTCTCACCACAATATTATGAGGAAGGCACAATTCTTTATCAGATGAGGAAACTGAAGCTTAGAGAATATGAGGGTCACACTACTTGTAATGGCAGGACCAAGATTCCAATCCAAGCCTCTCTCCCTAGAGTTCCCACTCACTATTCCATACCAAATGGTGTTTGCCCAAAGTGGCCAGAGGACAAAGGGGATACAAAGATGAAGGATGCCATGGGGAGTTGAGGGAGAAAGGGAAATAAACCTTTGTGTGCCAAGCTAAACAATTTGGACCACTTTCCACAGAAGAAGCTCTGAAGTAAATGGCTACATAGTTACATCCATATTTTGGAGAGATAACTCAGACAGCTACCAAATGGAACACTGGAAACCAACAAATCGCCGGCAGAGAGAAACACCAATTTTAATGGGTCTTAATCCAACTCTAATATTTCCACAGCTAAAAATGACTCTCCTTATACTAATTCATTAGTCCATGGTTCATTTAATCTGGTCCCCACTTTAGAAAAAGTCTGACACAGCATAAATAGTTATGAAATTATACTTTATTCATATATATTAAATATTGATAAACAAATATATGACTTTCCATTTGGGTACAATCACAATTGTCAGCAATATTCTGAAGCACCAGGCATGAGATGAGATGAGATGCTATGTTTTTATCACGGGACAAGTCATATCGCCTGACACACTCAAGTGCTGTCTGACATGCCATCATAGCGGTGGCTCAGAAGGCATAGTCTCAAATAGGCAGCAACTGGATGGCATCATTTCATTTATCAGCATTCATTATATCATCAAGTGAAATGAATGCACAACCCACAGGGTCTTGCTTAGGTCAGCTGCCTAGTTGGTCCCTGAGATAAAGCCTTGTAATCACATAGACTTGCCTAGTGAGTCAGAAAAAAAAGGGTCAAGTGAAATAGTCACAGAATACAGGAATTATAAATAACACATAAATTAATAGATACTCATTTTCATGACATAAAAGTTACTATTATAAATACTTTGATAAGTCTAAATATATATTCCCCATATAAATAATGTAAAATATTAAATATTAATAAATAGATTTAGATTTAAAAATTCAAATATTGCAGGCAGGATTATTTCGACGCTCTCTGGCCTCGAAACAGATTCTGACTTCTCCTCCGCTTTCTGAGGTTAGATCTTGGCGACAGGTCCTTCATCACTCTGATGAGTTCACTTATGGCTTTGCGCTGGATCTGCAGATCATCTACCTATTGGGAAAGAAAACAGCAAAATTAATTTCAGGCATACAAATCATTAGGATATTCTGCTGTCATGGTCCAAGAAAGTAGAAGTATTCCTTTAAAATAAATTATTTTCACTAGCAATATATTACCTTAATATGTAATGTTGGTTTCTTCAGTGATTAAGACTAAAATTATAATTAAATTGCTAGTTGTGCTGTAACATGGTGGGACACATTACATATCCTTTAATTTACCACTACAGAATTCTGAAAATTATATAGCAGAAAGAGCCCTGAAGTAGTGACAAAAAAATGTGTGTTTGAATTCCGTGTGTACAATACATGTGACTTTAGTCACTTAACCTCTCCAAATCTCTGTTTTCTCCTCTGAACGATGAGGAGATTGTTTAGACGACCTCTAGGCTCTCTACCACTTCTATCACTTTGTACTTAGTCTTTGCTATAAGTATCAAATGAGTTACTATAGCCAATGGCTCTCACCTTTGGTGTGTAGAAGAATAACCTGGAGACCTAATGAAGAACTCAGACACCCAGATGTATGAATTCAGACTAGGCCTGGGCCATTGTGTAGTTACTAACATCACCAGGTGATTCAGGCACCACCAAAGTTTGAAAACCACTGGTATAGGTTCAGTACTTTGTAAACACCAAGTCCAAGTCAGATGAAAATCATTAATTTTTAATTTCCCCCAAATTAGGTCAGTCTCATCATTTCCATAATGGGATTAAAAATAAACACCGATCATATTTACATGGCAATAATCAATTACTGGTATATAACACTTAAAATTAGGAATGAAAGCAAATTTCCCGGTACCCTGCCTTCCATTCCAGCAAATTGAACTATTTTCTCACTCTACCCAATAGGACCATTTAGGTGAAGTCATGCTTCATAAAATGAGGACCATTTACTTTCATCTTTGCTCTGCCACGAGATGTCTTTCTAAAGCTGGAAACACTGCAGCCACCTTGCCGCATTTCGGAGAATGACTAGGCTACAGGACTAAAAGGCATAACATGCCGTAAATACGTTCGCAATTGAGCAAAAAAAGACAATGGTTGAGAGCTCACTCAGGACTGCCCATTGTGAAGCAGGAGGCTTGGAGCTTCCAGAAGGATGGGACCAACAGTTGTTTTTTTTTCAAGGCCCAGTTACAGCAGAATAGAAAAGTTTCTACCGGGTGTGTGTTTACAAGTGATAAATTGAACTTTCCAGTGTTCAAAGCATCACCAAGAAACTAAGAGACTCATCCAGGACTGAACAGCAAGCCAGAGGCAGCACTGGGCTAGGAATAAGTGCTTTTTCATTCTCTAGCCTGCAACCAATGGATATCTGCTGAACACCGGAAAACATTACCAGTGGAAGTAGTAATGGTCTTATAATTTTTCCAAGCCACTCTCATACCATCGAACATACTGGAGACTAGAGCAATCTTGAAGAGCAGCACTTATTTCAGTTCCTAGGAGCTTATGTGAGATTGCTGAGAGGCAGACCCAGTTATAGGGAGAGCTGGGCACAAATCCTGAGAGCACAAGTCATAACGGGACCCCTCCTCTTCTCATTCAAGCCTATTTATACCAAAGCCAACGCCCCCGCCCCCCAAAAAATCTGGAGGCCTTTGTCTCTTAGATGAAATTTTGGAAAATGTGACGTCTTTATGCTTCAAAGTTATTTTTCACCTTCTAGAAACCATAACTTTAAAGACTCAAGGCAATTTGATAAGATAAAGCTGAGGAGCCTAAGGATTTCTCCAGCCAAGATGTTCTAGTATCCAAAAGTTGATAGGACAGTTCCTTCATAAGGTATAAATTCTACCTATTTTCTTTTCTAAAAACAAACACTCTCACTTCTACTTGGGCTGCACAATCTGAGAGGTTGACCAGAGTCTGGCTGTAGGAGGGCCTTTGTCTCCTCAAAGGCCATACCTTTCTCCTAACTCATTCTCATTTTCTGTCCATGGCATTGTAGAATTTTAGAGCAAAGGAGACCATACAAATTATAGTGAACCCAACAGGCTCCTTTTAAGATGAGGAAACAGCCCCAGCCAGGCCTGTGATTCATCTGAGATCACACATTTCTTTGGTGGCTGAGCTAGGAGCCACCCTCCCACTTCTCCCCCCGCCCTCCCACTGCTCTTTCCATTAAGACATGCAACATCCTATTCAAAGCAAGAGAATTTCCAACACACAAACAAGGGGCAATGGGAGAACTGCTTTTCAATACTCCCCCCACTTCTTCACTACTTCTTTCTCACTGATTTGTTCATTCACCTATCTTTGTGCTGTAGACATAATTCCAGTATTTTCCCAAATCACAAATTTAAGTGACTCGCATAACTGACTTTGCAAAGTCACCCAAAACACAAACAGAATTGGTAAAGAGGGGTTTTGGCCACAGGTTCATTTCATAGCTTTAACAACTGTACCCAGTAGCTAATTTCTACTTTCTGGGAATGAAGTGCTTTGCAAGAGCCTCTGCAATGAAACCAAAAAAAAAAAAAAAAAAAGAATTAAGATCATCTCACCGGAATTTGAATCAGCTTTTTGAAGTCATCCAGTTTCTCAGAGCTGCCATTTAAGAACTTCTGAAACATGTCCTGCTTGATGATATCCATGCTCCTTTGAATGATCTGGTTACCTTTTAAGTTTTCAAAGAGTTTGAAGTAGAAGGAGACGATTTGGCTCTGAATTATTTTTTTGTCACTCTCCTTGGGAGAAAAAGGCACAAAGAGAAATTGATGTGAATTTATCCATCAGAAAATAAGCAATAGGAAAATTAGCCAAGTGGAAATGTTCAGCTTACATCTTTCCAATTCTCCAAAATTTCTAAGAAAAGAGGCCCACCACCAGCTACATCTGGGTTACTTGCATTCTGAGGAAACAAAACAAAACAGGAAAAAATTGGCTTACAATCAGTCCATAAATTGCCCTAAAACTGTACTTCAAGTTTTATTGAACTTGGATGCTGACAGTGTTCACTGATTTTCTTTTCAACACTCTGTTTAGTTCTAACAATGTTTTCTCAAAAGCTATCATGTTGGATACAGCCAAAGACTATCATGCTATTTTAGCTTTCTTATTTACTAATATAACTTCACAAATAAACTCAACAAGGCTGATGATACTTCGGTTGTCCCAAATAACTATAGTAAGGGACAGAAAGTATTTTTAGGTCTAGTGAAAAACCCCAGCAAAGCCATCTCACTATAAAATACTGCCCCGCTATGGTACAGGTTTTTATAACCTCTACCTGTGCCCTCCTATAAGATATTATGTCAGCTTTAAAAGATAGCTCCAGCTGTAATTATAGTAGCTAAATTTTGGACATATAATAAAATATTTAAAATGCAAAAAACTATTTTAATTAACCATAAGTAAAAATTTTAAGAAACTCATAAAATGAAGAAAAAAATTTTTAAATAGAAAGCAGATTAAACTCCTACAAAAAAATCTCAGCAAATGACTACTCCAAGAGTAATTCACAGACAATCTGGATGGGACAGTAAAATTTGAAAACCACTTTTGGGAGAAAAACACCTGTAAGTGATTTTATTTTTAAGCCAAAGCTTTAAGGACCTCATCTTCTTTAATTGATCAGTTATTTCAAATGACCATTGTTAATGCTAATCTTGACCTTCCTTTGACTGTCACCATCATAGCAGCCTGAGAAATCAGAAAGAAAGACCTAGTCATTTTTTCAGTATGCATACTACTTGACATCATAATTAAATGGATTCTCATCACAAAATTAGCAATGCTCTAAATTATACCCGCATTATGCCCATCTTTTGGAGGATTCACGAATCCCCACTGAGTCTCCATAGCAAATTGAGCAGAGAGTTAAAGCACTATCTGGATCGTTTAGTCAAAAAAACACATCCAGCCAACAGGAGCCACAATAACACCAAGTCTTCTCAAGATGACTGTGGGCTAGAGATGAGAGCCCATCACAGATACCATTACAAGTTAACATTAAACATCAGTCATTTCAACCACAAGCATTATTAAAAGGTCATACTTACAAAATATTCCTTTAGGTTTTGTATTTCTTTAAAAAATGGGGCCTGGCAGTAAGAGCCAGAAGAACCCAAAATCACGCATAGCTGAAAAGCTAAGAAATAACTGGTATATTTCATTGTTCCGGAGAGAGTTAGGTGAAGTAGTTGTAGCTCCTGTATTAAGTTGATCAGGTCCCAAGGACGTAGCTGATCTCTCTTTTCTAATAGCTGATCTGCAGATGATCAGAAGAATGTACTGTGTCTCCTTTTGCTACTGGTATTTATACCTAGTTGAAGTCTCGTCAGGATTACGTATTTTCACAAGTTTTTTAAGATGAGATGGTGACAGATAGAGATGCTAGTTAGTTGGTATTAATAACTATGGTTTTGTGGCATTTTGGTGTTGTAGTTAAGAGTTTCCTTTCAACTCCTTGGGTCTTTTGACGAGGAGACAGACCCATCATGCCCACCTGTGCCATTCTTGTGGGATACTTTGAAAGCACTTTCACTTCACACCATCCAGGGATTGGAAATTTTTGTGCACCTCCTCCTTTTGCTCTTGTAAAATGTTGATTCTTCATCCAGAGATTACATTGATCATTCGTTTGTGGTCGGAAGCAAGTAAAAAAGGAAATTCTAGGGGCTCTCAAACCTTTACAAAGGGGGTGCCTCTTAAAATTTTTCTTGCAAATGACCAGAAATCAAGGAAAAGAATGTGGTTAGAAAACCAGTGTGGTAGGAAGCCCTTCATCAAAGATGGTTAATATAATATCTACCACAAATTTATGTTGCTCTGACCAACAATGCCCAACAGAAATATAATGCAAGCCAATTTTCTAATAGCCCCATTACTAAAGGTAAAAAGAAACAGAGAAAAATAATTTTTAAATATATTGTACTTAAACCAATATATCCAAAATACCATTTCAGTATGTATCAATACAGAAAAATATTAATAAAATATTATACATTCTTTTTGTTATACTAAATCCTAGAAATCTGGTGTGCATTTTATACCTATGGTGCATCTCAATTTGGACTCACCATATTCAAATGCTCAATAGCCATGTGTGGCAAGAGGCTACCATATTGAACAGCAGAGCTCTAGATGATAAATTGTTCCAAATAATCACTAATGATAGATTTTTTTTTAACTTTTTTTTTTCCTTTCAGATACAAATAGGATTGTTTTTTCTCCTCTCTTAGTAATTTACTTATGAAATATAGCACTTAGGGATGGCACAGAAGACCCTCCACTATTTGATTCCAGCCCACCTTGCCTTTCAACCTGTACTGTATACACAGCAGTATTGCAGTTATGAATGCAGACTTGAATCCTGACTCCACTGCTATCTAGCTATATGATTTTGAGTAAGCTTCTTAACTCTTCTGTAGCTAGGTTTCCTTATCTTCAAAGTGAACCTAATATTAGTATCTTCTCCGGGCTTCAGTTGAAAATTGTCAGATGATAATTTATAAAGTGCTAAGAATTTTGCCTATCATGTAGTAAGCACTCAAAGTGATCTATTCCTATTCAGGCACATTGGATGACTAGTCATTCCTAAAAAAAACACACCCTGAGCCTTTGCTCATGCTGTTCCTTGATTTCCCACATCTGTGCCTCTCAGAGTGGCACCCAGCCATCCAAGTCCTACCTAAAAGTCATTATCTGCATGAGTTCTCTCAAAATGATCCTTCTGAAAAGTAATCTCACATCTTGTCTACAAAGGTCTAGGAAAGTGGTTCACACTTTTCTTAGAGTCTTGATCCCTCAATCTCATATTAGAGTTAGTTATGTATCTTCTCCTAATTTAGGGACTGAGTTCCCTAGAATCAGAAATTGTTTCTGTTCCGTAACATAGTTTTCTTCCCTAAAAACATTGTGGCGTGGAGATTTGTCCATAGACAGCACTGAATAAAAGTGAACTTGAATGCTTAATTCAGGGCCTACTCTTCCCTCAAGCTAATTTTCTTCAAGTTCTAATCCCAATGCTATCAGAACTAACCTGTAGGAAACTCGTTTTTAATTAAAGAGGGTTCATGATTAATGTTGGAAACCTGATGCTATGTCTCTTTAGCCAACCCCTGCTTACTGGGGCAATTCCATGTATTATTTTATGTGAAAAAGGCCTGAAAACTCTTTGAGGGGTTATCTTCCCAAAGAATAAACAAAATCAAAAAGTGTTTGTGGGACCAAAGCCTCACATCAAGCAAGTGAGGAGTGTCAAATTACACTGCTGCCCACAAAGCTCTATTGTGTCGCTCCTCAAGGAAAAAGACGGCCCAGATAAAGTGCTTACAGGGTGACACTGTGACAAGAAACCCTTTCCAAAGCCTTGAGACAAGTGCAGGCACTCAATACTATCCAGGAAACCTATGACCAAACTCCAAGCTACTGTAAGGAATGTTACCAACGTTCTGGAAAGAAGTAAAAATTTGTTCTGCTCATCCCTTGATCTATCCACTGGAATATGGTGTTGGGGGTGAGGAGTTAAGAATAGTGAGGTCCATAATTGGGAATTACACTTTGTCTGGGGGTTTGTAAATTGCAAATCCCTATTCAAAATCATATATATATATATATATACACACACACACACACACACACACACACACACACACACACACACACACATTAGGGATATGTTTACAACATGGCCAGATGTATAGAATTAGTAAATACATGGCTAAAATTCAAGCTCTAATAGCTCTTGATGGCATGGCCAAGCACAGCACAGAATTAGGGAATTACAGAGACTATCTATGGCCTGTTCTCTCATTTTTTTTAGATTTGTAAATCAAGACCCAGGAAAAAACCAAGTTGCTGTGCTTAAATTCATTCAACTGGACAATGTAGAGCTCAGTCTAGAGCCAAGGCCTTTTCCTTAATCTACCTGTCCCCAGTCAATAGGCATCAAAACTACTGTATGGACCAATAACTGTGTTAAATATATGAATTCAAGTAATTACATCCTATCAGGCTTTGATTCTGGGATTTTTTTTTTTTTCTGTAGAATTTGTGAGATAATAGTCACTCTTTAATTCCTTAAAAAATAGTAAGACTGCAAATAAAAGTTTTGAAATTATTGGTTAGACATCCCAGCAGGCCCAACTTCGTGGACATAAGACCTGTACAGTCTATCAGGACCCCACACTTAGAGGAGCCCACATTTGGTTTCATGCTTTGTTGTTACCTTGTTGAAATTCCTAATAATTTTTAAACAAGCGGCTCCCATTTTCATTTTGCACCAGTTCCTGCAAATTCTGTAACTGGTCTTGCATCCCAGGCTGGAATTGAATCACATCCTATGAGATTTTCATCTTTCAACATATGATTTTGGGGTTCAGAATGTTGTCACTACAATAGTATATTCTTTGATCCTTTCCTGTCTTGTCAAGTTTACAAAAAAAGATGTTTCTCTCTCTTTTCTGCCTGTAAAACACCTTCTGTTGCACATGCAAACTAGAGGTTTCACACTTTGTTGGTTCAGCCAACACTGAGACTGCAGAATCATTCACCACCAAGATATCCTTTAAAAGTTTTTCAAACCCACCAGGAGCCAAAATGTGAGCAAATTACTAAAACGAAGGGACTGAAAACTTTCTTTTTTCCCTTCAGCCAGACTTCTTTCTGAAAACTGGCGATGGTTATGCATTAAGCGTCAGCAAGACTTTCGATCGTATCTCATGCTATCCTCAGCCCTCGCTGAGTAGGCAGTCGTAAGACAAAACTTACACCTTTGTTGCCCTTTTTCCTCTGTGGTCAGCAGTCCTATCCCTAGCGCTCACAACCAAATTATCACATCCAGACTTTGGGGTAGGTTTCTTCCACCGAGTATGAGTCAATATTGGATCTGTGCCCCACGCTGCCTTGACCCTGGGAACTCCTGACAGCATGCAAGCTGAGCCTACGGAATAAAATGATATACAGAGTGGAAATCCACGTGGAGTCAGATTTTCCCCGAAATTTGACTCAAAACTCCCATATGTTAGAGGAGAGTTTTCTGAATCCCCCTTTTTCTTTCATGCCATCTGGGCAACTTTGAGACTTGAGTCAAAGAATATAGAAGACATTATACTTATGTAGTATATCAGCCTACAATATTTTCAAGTTTATGTCAAATGGGATTGTATACTGTTCATCTAGGGATTCATGTCATGCTTTGAAGGTCATATTTTCAATGCACAAGGAATTTTAAAGCATCTACTAAGTGCTAAGTACTGTGATTGACACAGGGTTATTAAAGAAGGATGGGACAGTTTTGTTGGGAAAATATTTGTTTATATCCTAATATCACTCAATTAGTAAGTCTTTGTTGAGCACCTACTCCATGCCTATAGCCCTAGAGGTTACAAAGAAGTTAACAGTGAGGCAATCTGGCAGGAGCATATGTCTCCACATTGGTAGCTAGGATTGATTCCACTGTTCTGATTACTGGGTAGGTATCCATATTCTCCCTTTTTCTCCACGTATGTACATCCTTCCCAGGGTGTTCATATAGGTGAAGAGGACTGATTATTGCATAGAGAGTAAAACACATACCTGACATATATATTGCATTCCCTCCTCCTATACCCAAGGCAGGCATCACTAGTTAGCCATGGTGTTCCTTCCTACTAAGTTTAGATGTAGACTCTGAATCCTTTTCAACACTGAAATCTACCAACTCATTATGTGTTTCATTACCCATTTGTCCCCTTGGGGCAAAGGTTTACTTGTTGCTGTGCCTCATAGCGAGATGAGTTCTTACAAATTACAAAGAAGTAAAAATTATGATCTCTTCCTCCAAGAACATTAGTATTAGAGAAGAAAAATTACAATTCATGAAGTAATATAGGGGAAAGACCTCTGGCCTGAGAGGAAGGAGTCCCAAATTCTGGTCCTAGAATCTACCACTGGTATGTGGGATTTTGAGCAAAGCCTTTACCCATGCTTTACATCTCAACATCTTAAAAAGAAGAGTTGGATCCAATGAACTGTTTCCTGCCATTTCTAACATTCTATGTTTCTACGACTGTGATTTATGAGGAATATATTACTGAGAACTAATATTATGGGAGATAGAGAGTCCAACAGGTTTAGGAATTCAAAGAGAAATACAGTTGTCCCTTGGTATCACAGGGGACTGGTTCCAGAACCTTAGTGGATACTAAAATCCACAGATGCTCAAGTCCATTTTATAAAGTTGCATAGTTCAGTGGGCCCTCCGTATGTGCGGGTTCCACATCTGTGCATTCAATCAACTTCCACGAATAATATAGAGGGCCAATTGTAATTGTCTGAAAGATAGAAAAGTTGAGGAATTTCATGAATGGATTGAATTTTAATTTCAGTTGAATTTGAGCTTTTAATTTTAATTGAGCCTTGAAAGATGTATGGAATCTGTAAGGTCAAATGTAAGGTTCACCATTTGTACTTAACTCCGGGGCCACGTGCTTCTTTTTGCAATGATGTCAAAAAGCGAGTTGCCCTCTGGGTGGCCCCTGAAATGGCACTAAGCTTTGAAAACGTGTGCATCCAAAGGAGAATTAACCGTTCTATCTCCCGTCGTAAAAGTTCCATACAACAGACTGGCAGATTTAGATTTTCCCCAGGTTAACTGGAGGAAGAATTCTGAAACCATAAACATCCAATGAATAATAAGTTTTTTTTCTAAGCCAGGGTTTCACAAGTCATTATTACTGTGTCCTTAATCCCTGCACCAATTCATTAACTACTCGAGCCAAATTCCCATCTGTTAGTTTTTCAAATGGAAATTGTTTTTAAAGGTTATAAAATTATGTAGGAGCTTTTAAATAAAAAACAGACTATCCAGAAGGGCACAAGAAAAGAAAAATTAATCTATGACTTCACTATCTATGGGTAAATACTCTTAGCATTTTGACCCAAATTCTTTCATATTTTTTCTAATACTGTATCTAGCTCAAAATTATTCCTTAATAAACTTCTGTGTTTATTAAATATGAAGAAAAGTAGCCTACTGATTATGTCCAAAGACTCTGGAATCAGGCTTCTTGGATTCAGTTATGACTTTGCTCTTCACTGTTGAGTTGAAGTGAGATACTTAACTTCTCTGTGCTTCAGTTTTCTCATACATAAAAAGGTGATATAAACAGTAGCTGTCTCAAAGGACTACATGAGTATAAATTAGGTTAATATGTGCAGTGATGCAATGCCTGACATATAATAAGAGCTCAAATGTGTGGTCAACATAACTAGTGCCTTCCAATACACAGATCTCAACTTCCTGGCACATGGAATAAAACACTTCACAGCCTCTTGCAGTTAAATGGGATCTTGGGACATTTTCTGGCCAGTCTAGTTGGAGTCTAAGTAATGTGTGTCACTTCTGGGCCAAGACTAAGTAAAGCCCCTGGGAAACCTTCCAGTTCTCTCCTCCCTTGCTGGAGCGACGGTCGAGGTCATAGGTTTTGAGAGCATGAAACATGCGAGATGGAATACATATGTTACCGCCACTTTCTTTCAGAACCCGTAAAGAGATAAAAAGGTTATAATGCCTCAAAGAGAAAGAGAATAAGACAACAGTAGGTGATAAATGTCAATAAAGTTATGAAAGATGGAAAGAGAATGAGCAAGTGATAACTGACCTCAACTTTAGACTTCTCTGTGACAAGTACCACAACAAGCTGAAAGGAACTCAACAATCTGAAAATCAGTTCACATGGTAGATTTGAAGAAGATTCAAGAATTGGGCTATCAATCACCTTTGAAAGAAGAAGCTCAAGGTAAGATTGAAAATAGAACAACCTTGAAAATACATACACATAAGATGTAGTTAGATCCCTTCTAGCTAATTCAGCCAGGCCACTACCCATGCCACACTTTGTTTGAAGATTGAAAGTTTGTTTTTCAGCAAGGTTCTAGATATCTAACACAGCCAAGGAAGAAGTGAAGTATCTTGATAAGATTAGGATTTAATTAAAAGTCATCATACTGAACAGTGAGACCACTAGGCTTCCAAAATGCTTACTCTATTAGACTTACATCCCCCAGGCAGGTGACGAGAAGATTCTCCTCTTGAAAAACTGCCCAGCCCAAAGGAAAAGATATACTGACATTTGATGTATCCTTCAAAAAAGCACACTAGTTTCAAGTATTACCCTATGAGAACGCATGTAAGTCAAGAAGCTCCATCTGGGGCTTCCCTGGTGGCACAGTGGTTGAGAATCTGCCTGCTAATGCAGGGGACACAGGTTCGAGCCCCGGTCTGGGAGGATCCCACATGCCGCGGAGCAGCTAGGCCCGTGAGCCACAACTACTGAGCCTGCGCGTCTGGAGCCTGTGCTCTGCAACAAGAGAGGCTGCGATAGTGAGAGGCCCGCGCACCGCGATGAAGAGTGGCCCCCACTTGCCACAACTAGAGAAAGCCCTCCCAAGGAAACGAAGATGCAACACAGCAAAAATAAATAATTAAATTACTCAACTCCTACCCCCAACATCTTCTTTAAAAAAATTTTTAAAAAAGCTCCATCTATGCATATAAGACACCTTCCAATAATTAGGACTTCATTATTACATATGAAAACATGAATGACCACAAAATACTTTAGAAAACACTTTAGGATAAAAGATAAAATTCAAAGAAACAAATAGGGAAACATTTTTGGAGGAAACAAAGCAGAAGAAAAAAACTGCAAAAAAGTATTTTTTAAGTAAGAGAAGATTCATGAAACAATTAGAGAAAAAAGAATCTCTTAGAACTTAAAACTATAGCAACAGAAGTTTAAAAAGCAATAGAAGGGTTGAAATGTCAATTTGAGGAAATCTCCAAGAATAAACAAAATGACCAAGAGCTGGAAAATGTAAAGAAAATTACAAAAACTTCTAAAGAAATGATTCAGGAAGTCCAACACATATATAAGAAAAGCTCCAGAAAAAGAAAAGAAACAATTAAAGGAAGACAATTATCAAGGAACTTTAAGAAAATTTCTCATAGCTGCAAAACATCAGTTTCCAAAATGAAAAACCCAATGAATTCCTAGCAAAATGAGTTTAAAACGACAGACCACAAGGTACATCATTAAATTTCAGAGACTAGTAAACAGAGAAGATTCTCAAAGTTCAAGAGAGAAAAGCAGGTCACATACAAAGGGTAAGGAAACAGAATGTTGTCAAACTTCTCAATAGCAATTCTGGAAGCTAGAGACTGATGGAACAGTATGTTCAAATATTTGAATAAATCAGAATCAAGTCATGTCCAGACTTGAATTTTATGCTCAGCCAAGCTATCAATCAACTGTTAGGATAAGGACACTTTTCATTCATGCAAGATCTCGTAACTTTATTTCCCATGTACGTTTTCTCATGAAGGATCTTGAGAAAGCTGAGAAAGTATTTAACCAAAATAAAAAACTAAATCAAGGAAGAAGACCTGGGATCCAGGAAACAGAGGCTCCAACACAGGAAAGAAACTATGGGATTTTCAAGCACGTTATGAAGATAGATGTGCAGCAGACCTACAGGGCAACCAGCACTTTTTGGAACTAAAGGACTGAGGAGTTCCTGAGGGATGCTTCCAAGAAAAAAAAATGTAACTAAATGTGTTTCACTGTACTATAAAAAATTTTCATCCCTATCAGAGTTTGGAGTGAGGAGATGGTGAATTAGTGATGGGTATGTGGAAAACTAAGAAAACCAACCAAACAACACCAATTATTAACTCCAAGAAAAACAAATGTTTTGCAAGAACAAAATTTACCTAATCATAATAATATAAACTTTACTCTGAAAAATGTAATATAGCTATAATGGGAAGATAGGAGAGAGGGGAGACTGACTGTATGTATATAGGGTAAAGTAAGTCAATCATAATTTTCTGTAGTAGGAAGTATATAGAGGCTATCTAAAGTGGGGGAAATGCACTGTAAGAAATTTTTAGTGATACAGAGCTAAGTAGAAATTGAGCTAAGAATGGAAGCTAAATGAATTGAAAGTGATTATCTTGGAAGTGTGTTTCAGAAATAGAAATGCATGGATCAGAGAGCTGCTGACTTTTTGTCATAAGCTTTATAGTATTTACAAAGTTTTATAGTTCCCAAGATACCTTGTAGCCCAAGGCCCCTGCCATAAATCACATTGGTAGTAGAGACTATCTGACACGGCCCCAGGCCCCAGTAAACAATGATACTCTTATCAGGAAGGACAGTCCAAAGGCTTTGATGCTACCTCCCTGCTGCTGAGAGCAAAGAACACATCTCTCTGCAAACAATATTATTTGATTTTTTTTGTTTTATACAGTTTGTTCTGCTGTAACATGTGTTTTCTTTTTATATTATTTCCTCATACCCAAATGACAAATAGGAAAATGATGTTGATAAAATGTGGAATTCATTTTGGTTCATACTGGAGTTTTCCCAGCATGTTAATCAAGTACAATCAAGTACAAGTTTTCTCACCATTAGGAGAAAGCCTTAGCAATATTTGAAGACCTTAAGGAAAAAGTCAAAAGTTAGAGAAGTGTTTTACTTTAATGCAAATAGTGCTAAACTTTACACTACTTGGGAAGAGGCAAGTGCAGGTGAAGAAGCTGAAAAGATTTTCCCTCCTGTTAAAAAACAATGGGTTAATAAAAATGGTTGCACCCCAGATAGCATTTCAAATTGGGATGAAAATGTTCTCTATCGAAGGCAAATGTCCCACGTCTCAAAGGAGGAAGCTGCAGCCCAAGTTGTAAGGTTACAAAGGATTGATTCACTGTGATGATAGATGGAAACTTCCCCAGAGATTTAACAATGCTTGTATTTTAATTAGAATTTTTATTTGCTTTGTTGATACTCTGATTATAAAGTTCAGTAAGTATTGAATGGACTGTCCCAAACCTTATTGTCCTCAAAGGCCCTGTTATTTTTCGTTTGAGATTTTTTAGAACGTGAGGTTTTTCAAGAAAATATAAAGTGTTAAAGCAGCAATACCTTTACATGTCTTATTTTGATAAAAGTAAAATCATCTTAAAAACTATTCTTTAAATGATAGATGTAGTCATTATTGCTACTTTGTTGTGGTTATTAAGGGTGAGTCTCACGTATATGTTATAATTTCCCAATTTAGCTGAGGTCATTATAAGCAGAACAGTATGTAAATTGAAGGCTTCTAGCCTCAATGTGAAGACTGCAAAGTCCAAGAAAATCTCAACAAATCTGTATTTAGCCTCAGGGAAATGGACCTTAGAGATAAAACTTTGTACAGCCAAATATTTCTGTGAGTAAAAATAATGGTACCTAATAGTAAGTAAGAGCTACCCACAGTAAGTGCTTTATGTACATCAACTCCTTTAATTATGACAACCATTTAAGAAAGATAAATTTATTTTCATTCTATAGAAGAGAAAAGTGAAGCTTTTCTAGTCCAAAGTCACAGAGTTAATAAGTGACAAAGCCAGTTGTGGCTGAATCCACTGCTGGGGCTCTTAACCATCCTGCTCCAATGAAGCTAGAAATTGATCATGGAATGTCTACTAATCTCTAATTTGGTCCTGAAAGCTTGAGGCATTCAATATTATATCCTTTTGGGCTTCCCTGCTGGTGCAGTGGTTGAGAGTCCACCTGCCGATGCAGGGGACACGGGTTCGTGCCCCGGTCCAGGAAGATCCCACATGCCGCGGAGCGGCTGGGCCCATGAGCCATGGCCGCTGAGCCTGTGCATTCGGAGCCTGTGCTCTGCAACGGGAGAGGTCACAACAGTGAGAAGCCCGCATACCGCAAAAAAAAAAATTATATCATTTAGGGTTGTTTGTTCATATGTATTAAAAAACAACTCTGACTAATATGTTAAAAGATAACACTTATTGAAGGTATAAGGAGGAGTTCATGGATGGATGACAAAGCTGAAGAACCATGTTCAAAACAGGTAAGCTGTACCTGGCAATCCCAGGTCTCAGCCCCAGAAACTACTCAATACTTTTGCATGGCACCGTGAAGGAATGAATCTGGAAACTCTAAAGCTTCTGTTCCCATCTTGGCCTTCCTGCTCCGGAATCAAACCCAGAGGGAGTGAGTCAAATTGATTGATCTTGTGTCAGCTGACTGTCCTTTGGTAGTCAATCCTTAGTCATGAGGAAAAAAAAGAAATATGGTAGAAGGATCTTCCAGGTACTCCTTTGCATTTCAAAGAAACCCAGATTTACCAGCCTGACTACACATATTGAGGATGATGAGATTCTCCAAAAGAAAGCAAAATCGCCATTAGGAAGAGAGAAGATATTTGGTTGTCAAAAGGGGAAAAATGACCTCTACGGGGATTTTCAGAGGACCTCATGGAATGGCAAAACCTTCAGTGGAATTTGTGAACTATCTTTCTTTTTGACATTCTAGGACAATCCTTGAAACTTTTAGCACTTGAATAAGCAACAGCAAAGAAGCTCATCATTGCAGTGGCTGCTCAGATACTGAATCAGCTTATGTACATTCCACCTGGGAAGGCTTCTGGAGCTAAGACTGACTTGACAAACACCACACCTGTTCCTTCTTCCTGGTGCAGAGCTCACCTACATTTCCAAGCTTTCCTTTCAGTTGTGTGTGGACATATGACTGAATTCTAGCCCATAGAATATGAGTAAAAGTGATGTTTTCCACCCTCCATGTTCAGTCCTCCATTATCCTTCTCTCTTTACCAGCCCGACACAAATGCACACAGTGATCTCACAGTCCAAATACGGAAGACGGCAGAGTCACAGAATGAAAGGATCCCAGTCCTGCAAGAAGAAAGATACCTGCTGCTCTGATACATACATTTTGGTATTTACATGAGTAAGAAATAAACTTCTCTTAGGTTTTAGCCATCATACATTTGGTAGGCATTCGCATTACATCAACTAATATAGCTTCTGAAGCCCTGTATCTTGACTACAGCTTTTACCTAAATAAAGGAATGTGTATTTCATCCTTTAAAATAAACATTTTAATGTGTTTTAAAGGCTTTAAAGCAAACATTTACTGCCTGTTCAGACTTGTTTGGCTCTTAAAAACCATTCTCTTCATATTTATAGTAATGCTGAAAGATATTTGCTAATATACTTTCCTCTTAGGAATATCTTCTAGGACTCTTTCAATTTGAGAAGCCTATCAGGCCGTTCTGTTCATTTCTTACTCAACACACTTTCTAATTTTGTTTTTTCACATTCTGATAGTTTTTCTTTTTTTCCTGTTTTTGTTTGCTTGCTTGCTTGTTTTAACAGAATTTTCCTAGTTCCACAAAGGATTTGAGGTGACTGACATTTAAAGGTTCTGCCGATTCTTATCATTTTGAAAGGCAATGGGTACCACACTGCCAAGTCAGAAAACTAAAGTTCTCATCTTTTTTCTTCAAGTAGTCTTGCTTCTTTCCAATTATAGCAGATTTATTACTCCAGACAACGCTGAGCATATGTCACTGTCTTTAATTAAGATTCAGCATCCTCAAACTTGATGATGTATGATATGCCCTTTTTGAAAATTAGAAACATCATTTGCTACTTAGAATCATTGATCATGACTTATATTCTGGTCACACTTCTGATTTCATTGGGAAATTTATTAAACCCACACCAAAAAAAAAGCACGCCCTGCATCCTCTCAGATCATCTTCTTTCAAAGAAGAAAAAATAAGTCAATCTCAAGAGGGGAAATCTAAATGACATATTACAAAGCGTTCAGTCTATGCTTCCATTAGGAAAGAGAAAAGACTCGAGACGGAAATATTTCTTGTCACTCCAGATGTAATTTGAAGAAGTACTTTTCTAGTCTGCTTTCTCAGCAGGACTAGCTCCACTCTCTTCTATTGGCCTGCGGTCGGGGGTTTCCCCCAAGCTGCCTTCCATCTCTTGGCAATAAGCAGTGACTTGGCTAGTTAAGTTTTCTTTTCAGTCACCTGATAGGATTTCCCAGGACAGAGGTGTCAAGCCAATTTAACTTGACTTCCCTTCTCCTTCCTGTGGGTCACGCTGGGAAAGAAGGAAATTGCTCTTATCTCCCCACCTGGCTTGATGTCACACTTCCTTCTCTGGCACAGCATCTTGGTGCTCTCAGATATTTCAGGCTCTGCAAGAGGACAAAGGCTTTTGGTGACAGCGTTGTTCGGCAGTGTTCTCTGTAGCAGAGTCATGAGGCTGACTTCCTCTTATTTGAAGAACTATAAGAAAACCACCTACAGAGCTCCCAGGGCTGCAACAGTTGGTTTTGCATCTTCCCCCTGCTGAGGTAACCACGCCCACTATTACAGCTGCAACGACTGAAGCCGAGGAGTAGAAACTGGGCAAAAGTGTCTAAATCCATATGAAGTGCAATGCTCTAAATAACCTCACTGGAAGTTTTGCTCATAAAAGAAAAAATCCAAGTTATCCTCACATGCCTGCCTCACGCATTAGATTTTAAGGTCCTAGAGGGAGTACACTGTATCTGAGTCTCCTTTATCTCTCTCAAAGTGCCAACTTTGCATGGGTGTCCAGTAATGTCCTATAACTCTTGACCACCAGTCTGGAGGACGAAGCCGTCAAGGCCACTTGACCAGGGCTGCAAGCTCAAAGAGACGTCAATTTTTTAGCTGCAGTTTAGTGCCAAATCCATACAGGGAATAGGGTGATACCTCATTATACCTGCTGATTTTAGCTTGACTCTCTACCTGCCCTCTATTTTCCTAAGAGCTGTGTTACCGCCAATCACAGAAGCTGCTGCTAATGGTCTTTCACTGTTACGTATTGTTAACAAACCACTCTCATGAACGATGACTGACTAGTGTGGGATTTAAAAAAGTGTTCGTGTCATAACGACTCCTCTTTATATGGTGACCCTCTCTTCCTTGAGAATACAGTCATCTCAAATGTCCTTAGTTTTCTATGTTATTCATATATACTATATATACAAACAACTTAATTGTATACAGTACTTGCTTGATGGCATAGGATTAATAAAAATTAATTTTTTAAATTATTTCTTCAACATACTATCACGGTTAATAGCACAGACAAAGAAGCCAGACTGAGTTTGATTTCTGTCTCCGGCTGTGTGAACCTAGGAGAGTTTCGTAAGCTCTGAATTTAGCTGCTAATCATGGCAACTACTTCACAGGGGTTTTGTGAGAATCAAACAAATGAACCTTGTGGAAACAACGCTTGGCATATTGTAAGGCCTAAACATGTTCACTATTTTTATTTCATTTTCATCTTTTTTTATTTGTAAACTGATTTACAAAACTTATCTTTATGCATTTCCTCATTTTTAATTTATTTGTTCACGTCAATGGAAACTTTTATGTAGAGAAACTGCCTTATGTTGGGTTACAACAGAAGCAGGGTCTAAGTCAAGGATCATTTGGGTGATGATGCCCGGAAGCACAGGCAGGAAGCAATGAGGTGACTCAAGGGAGAGAGAAGGTCCATAGAGGGAGGTTGACACACAGGAACCGCCGTATGCAACTGGGACTCCACCCACAAAAGACCTCTGCGCGAGGGTATAGATCATACCTAAAAGACATCCTACACAAGGGGCGAGGAAGCTGGGCTATTTATCCTCTGACTCTCTTCATCATTGTCTGAGGGCTGCTCCCAGGGACACTAACCTCCTAGCACTTCTGGCCTTCCCCACACGCAGACAGAGAGAAACCCTCAGGCCAAGGAACAGAAAGTTGTTACCCTTTAACGTTTAACGCAGTGGGTAAGGACAGGAAAGGAGGCTGCTGAAAAGATGAGGGCAAGACACCAGCAGCATTTACTGTGGTCAATTCTGTTACCACTCTGTTAATTATTCCCTAATAATTTTTCCCATTTTTATTATACTCTTTATTTTTCAGTCATAATAACAGTACACTGACAAGTTGCATTTGTCAGGACTCTCTGGGCAGCAAGTGATGGAAATCCCAGCTACACTATTTTAATCAAAGAGGAGTGTTTATTGGAAGCAATCTGAGAAATCGCGGGTAACAGAGGGAGAACCTCAGGGACATCTGGAACCAGGGACCCCCGTTGACAAGGACTCGTCTCCCTGGCTCTCATCTCTGATTCTCTTGGTGAGACAATTTCGATCTCACCTACCACAGAGCAGCATCCTCCACTTGGAAGGAAACTTAGCTGTCAAAACATTCCTCCAAAGCTTCATATTTCAGAGATTTTTGCCCCCAGAGATAGACTAACATTTTTTTCAATTCCAGTTTGAAACATTGTACTAATTCATTAAATACTTGTTGATGTGCTAGACATCCTTTTAAGCACTGGGGATACAGCAATAATTTTAAAAAGAGACAAAACCCCTGTCCCCATGGATCTTACATTCTGGAGGAAGAAACTGACAATACGGAAACAAACAGTTATGTAATATAATGTCAGGAAGGGACTATTGTATGAAAAAGTAAGTAGGAGAAGGGGCTGGTACCTTTTCTTTTATTGTGGTAAAATAAACATAACATAAAACTTACTATCTTAACCAGTTTTAAGTGTACAGTTCAGTAGTATGAAGTACATCCATATGGTTGTGCAAACATCACCACCATCCACCTACAGAACCCTTTTCATCTTACAAAACTGAAATTCTGTACCCATTAAACAATGTCTCTCCATGACCCCCTCCCTCTAGCCCCTGGCAACCTCCATTCTACTTTCCTTTTTTTTTTTGAAACTTCCCCTTTCCGTATCCCAGCTTCAGTTAACCAACACTCTACTGTTACTATGAGTTTGACCTTTTTTTTTTTAATTTCACACGTAAGTGAGATCATGCAATATTTGTCTTACATCTGGCTTATTTCACTTGTGATATAATGTCCTCCAAGGTCATCTATGTTATCACAAATGGCAGGATTTCCTTTTTTTAAAAGCTGAATAATATTTCATTATATGTAGATAATTACATATCTATCTACATATATCACACGTTCTTCATCCATTCATCCACTGACGAACATTTAGATTGTTTCCATGTCTTGGCTATTGTGACTAACGCTGCAGTGAACAAGGGACAGTGCTACTTTAAACAGATGGGTCAAAGAAAGCTTTTCTGAAGAAAGAACATTTGAGCAGAGACCTGACTGAAGGGAAGGAGGGGGTCAGGGTCATGGCTGAGAGGAGAGTGACCAGGCAGAGAAAATAACAAAATAGAAACATCAAACATGGGAGCATCGTGAGCTGGGGCTGGGTTAGAGCAAGAAAGCTGGTGTGGCTGGACCTGAGGAGCAGGTACTGGGGTTAGAGAAATAGCCAGGGACCAGCTCATTCAGCCATAGGAAAACAAAAGGTGGATTTTATTCTAGTAAACAAATGGGTAGTCTCCATTGGGTTTTGAGCAAGACAGTGAAACGATCTGACATATGTTTGGGGTTTTTTTTAACATCTTTATTGGAGTATAATTGCTTTACAATGGTGTGTTAGTTTCTGCTGTATAACAAAGTGAATCAGCTATACATATACATATATCCCCATATCTCCTCCCTCTTGCGTCTCCCTCCCACCTTCCCTATCCCACCCCTCTAGGTGGTCACAAAGCACTGAGCTGATCTCCCTGTGCTATGCGGCTGCTTCCCACTAGCTATCTGTTTTACATTTGGTAGTGTATATATATCCATGTCACTCTCACTTCGTCCCAGCTTACCCTTCCCCCTCCCTGTGTCCTCAAGTCCATTCTCTATGTCTACGTCTTTATTCCTGTCCTGCCCCTAGGTTTGTTAGAACCTTTTTTTTTTTTTTTTTTTAGATTCCATATATATGTGTTAGCATATGGTATTTGTTTTCCTCTTGCTGACTTACTTCACTCTGTATGACAGACTCTAGGTCCATCCACCTCACTACAAATAACTCAATTTCATTTCTCTTTATGGCTGAGTAATATTCCATTGCATATATGTGCCACATCTTCTTTATCCATTCATCTGTCGATGGACACTTACGTTACTTCCATGGATCATTTAACTTTTGCCACAACTCACTCTTATCCATTGATTTGGAAACCATATTCAAACTAATCCTCTTTACTGAGAATTGGCCCACTGATGCAGCAGCAAGGTGCCGTTAACTATCATTTCCACCAACAGCTGAGGTTGTGGTTTCGCATTCAGCACTTTTTTCCTTGTGTGGAGTATAGAGTAAAAGATGTTACTAATGTAATAATGTGAGTAATCAACCAAACCTGTGGTTACCACTACCATGAAAATTTTCTTTCTCAGTAGGAAAGTGTCATTGGTCATCCCCAAGATGTTACACCTGAACAGAAAAAAAAGTGAATAATATTGGCTTCTTACATTTTTGTCTAGGAAATAAAACTTAGTTCTTCACTTGTGGTTAAAGGTAAATAACTGTGGTGACCCCATTTTTTCATTAAGAGATGAGTTACGCAGGAAGCAGCAACATGAGATGTATCATCAGTGAATTTGACACTTACGTGATTCACTTTGTTTTACTAATACAAATAGCAAATATAAAAATTATTTCTATATACTTATTAACCTTTCTCCCTTGAATCGCCTCACAACAACACATACCATATTAATGTTTTGCTTTCTTAAATGTTTCTCTTTTTTCTTTGAAAAGAAGTCCAACAGATTTTTTTCTGCTCCATCAATGGTACATCGATTCTTCTAGTTTCCTACTCAGTTGGTGTCTCAAAGAACAATGAGAACTAACATCGTTGTTTCTAGAACCAGGGTTTGTTCTAGGGCTATGATAGGAGAACCTAACAATAATAAGTTGGGTGGCCTTCAAATAAGGAGCCTCATGATACGTGGTTTTTAGACAGAAATGACAACTCCAGTTTAGAAAACCCGCACACTGGGCACCTCTGGACCTTTCCAAAGCTTCCTTGAATCCACCATTCTCCATCTCTGCTACCTCCTCCCTGGTCTAAGTTGCCACCGTCTGTCACATGTGTCACCGCAAGTGCCCTTTAACTGCTTCCCAAGCTCCCACTCCTACAATGAGGGATGAGAATCCATGAGTAAGTTTGCTTTCCCTGTGGTTGGTCAAAACCCATGTCATACAGTTCGTTAAATATTTTTATTACCATCCCTGCCCACAACTTTTTTTGGCCACGTACTAGCCAGAGTGATCTTTACCATATAAATCATGGCTTGCCACTCCCCTGATTATAATGATTTTATCTGGCTGACAACATCTGAAACCACTGATCTATCTTAACATCAAGAAAAGAGAAACAATCAGGCATTATGTACTGTCTGAAGTGATGCAATAGGCAATGCATAGCACCACTGTGAAGTATTCTGCCAAAAAATCAAAACTGAATCTGAACACGCCTCTGCATCTAATAACCAATTTACAGGAAATTCTATGGATGAGAGGGGCATGTTAATTGTCACTGTGAGGATACCAACAGCAAAACGCAAAGTTGGAAAATCTTATAGGACAAGTAATCTGGTTTCTCCAACCAATAAATATTAAGACTGAGAGAGAGAGGGAAAGAGAAGCATGTGGGTACTGTTATAGATCTAAGAAATATATCTACCCATTTGTTTTGTATTCTGATTCAACCAAACCAACTATAAAAAAGATATTTGTGAGATGTTTAATTTTATATTAATAAATTATGTCAACTCACGTGTCATGACAATATTTCAATGGTGATGGGTTTTTTTAGTCTTTATTTCTTAGACATTCTGAAGTATTTATGGATAAAACTTGGAATTTTCTTTAAAATAATCTGGGCTGGAGGAGTAGGAGGTACAGGTGAATCAAGATTGCCAGATGTTAAGAATTTTTTAAGCTGAATGCTGAGTATATTAGGGTCTGTCTGTTTTATTTGTTTTTTTTTTTAAATAATAGCCCCTCTACCTTTTTGTAAGTTTCAAGATTTTATAGTAAAAAGATGAAGATATTAATAGAAAGATGTCCTTTTACTCTCAGAATAAAA
Organism: Pseudorca crassidens; assembly: GCF_039906515.1. Taxonomy (NCBI): domain Eukaryota; kingdom Metazoa; phylum Chordata; class Mammalia; order Artiodactyla; family Delphinidae; genus Pseudorca; species Pseudorca crassidens. The sequence goes on from NC_090306.1 coordinate 58,098,346, forward strand.
TTCAAACTCCTTGCCCTGTCCTCCTAGTCCTACATCATCTAGTTCCTGCGTGCTTCTCCTACCCTATCTTGTCCCATTCTCACTGCTTATTGTGCTAGGGCTACACTGACTCCTTTTCTGTTTCTTGAATACTCCAAGGTCTTTCCCACTTGAGGGTCTTTGCACTTGCTGTTTCCTCTGCCTCAGATGCTCTTTCTCCAGCAACTCACATAGCTGTCTCAACTTTGATCTTTCAAGTCTCAGCTTAAATATCAATGTCCTTTCATCTCAGAAATCTGCCCTGAGCACCCTAGCTAAAATAACCCTCTACATACTCACCCACCCACCCCAGCTAATTGTTTTTTTATCCTATTACCCAGTAATTTCCTTCATAGCACTTGCCACATTCTGAAATTATCGGTTTTGTTGTCATTTTTGTTGTATGGCTCTTTGCTTTCTGCTTCCCCGTTAGATTGTAAGAACCTTAAAGGCAGGGGTATAGTCTCTTTTCATGGCTGTTCCCCGGTACGAGAACAGCACCTAGCATGCAATAAGCACTCAATAAATATATGTTGAATAAACAAATAGTGTATTAAAAATGAACAAACAACCAGGACAAAGAACTGATATCAGAGAGCTTGAATTAGCTAATCAATCGAGTCCTGTTTGAAACTAAACACCTAGACAGTCAGAAGTGGAGTATGACTCAGATTTCCTGGATTGAAATGAGGCAGGAACACTGCCTCAGAGTATTCAAAACTGTTCCTCTCATTTGGCTCAGAGATGACTGTTGTCTAATGAAATCCAGAATTTCCAGAGTAGGGGGGTCATCATGAGGCTAGTAGATGGTATCTAAATATATAAATACTTGCCCGGTCACTTCACCAGTTCACAAGGTGCTTCAGGAGGCACAGCGCGACGGAACCTGCATCACTTGTCTCTCCCCAACCTCACCTCTCTTAAATGTGCGTGAAATTTCAGGTCTCCAAGAGATCAAGACTCATGGACACCTGAACTCCTCAAAGCAAACTGGTACATCAGGAGAGGACGGAGCAAGAGAAAGCATCATTACATGAACACAGCAATAACTCCTGTTCTTTTTATCCCTACAAATACTACTGGGTGATATTTAGGGTTAAGGTGACCCACATCAAAAGCTTCTTATTGATTTATTCCAAAAAAACTGGTCTCAGTTCTAAATTTGAGAATGTCTTCTTACCTGGGGCCCGGGTTCCTCACTTGAGAATGATGACAGGGTCACAGTCCTGATAAGACAATAGTTTTCTGGCTCCCTGCTCTAAGAATGCCTTTCCCAAGATCACAAGCTGGCTGGACAGCTCTGGCACACTTATGTCAGGCAGGACAACCTTGGCAAGGTTCACAGATGGTGCTAGCACAGTAAATCGGAGTCAAAACTATCACCCAAGTCACCAAAGGTTTACACATCGCAGGTCAGTCCCATCAGATAATATGGAAGTGAGTGGACGTAAACTCTAGTTGAGTGGATATAAACTCAGTGAGGCCCTTAAAGCAGGTTAGATTATTGCTTCAATTCTTCACTTTATCTTTATATTAGAACTACTCATCCATGCCTCTTTGCCATATCACAACCACTAGATTAGACAGAGTTTATTTTCCCACCCCAGTGACATTGGCATTGGCCATCTAACTGAATTTGGCCAACGGAATCTTAACAGACGTTACGAAAACAGAAGCTTACAATATGCTTGCATGATTTGGCTTGGCCTCTTGCACTTCTGCCATCTGCATGAGAAGGACGTGCCCTAGGTTGCAGAATGAAAGATGTGTAGAGTATACCTGAATCTAGACCAACAGCTTGAAGGCTGCACCAGAACAGCCCCAGCTGACCCAGATACCCAGGAACAAGGCACTGTCTTAAGACACTGAGATTTGGGGGTTATCTGTTATACAGCATTATCACAGAACATATTCATCCTCACACAGAACTTCAAAAATCAAAGCTCAGTGAAATGATTCCTTCTGTCCTCTTCATTAATGAACTGGTCTTTGTTGTTTTCTCAATTGAGGAAGGTTTCAGTCACATCAGCAGCCCATGGTCTGATGACCCAATGAAAATTCCCCAATTATACAAAGTAATGCAGGCTATAAAACTCTGTCAAAAGAGAACTATGTCCTTTTCCTTTAGGAGTTACTACTGTTTTCACATGAGGAAAAGATCTGGAAAATTAACCTACACTACCCCTAATTCACCTGATCAAGGATATTTTTGATGGCCTCACAGCAAATTCTCACTGATATTCCAATAACTTCAAAGCAATGTTGCATTCAAGCTGTTTTTAACCTTCTAGTAAGTTGATGCTTTGTATCCATGTCCAATTTGACTCAAAATGTAGAACCCTCATGCCATCTCTGTTCTGTAGTGGTCTCCTCCAGCCCACTGCTCCTGCAGCCCTTGCAAATGGAGACAAGCCACTGACCCTACTCCAAGTTCACAGTTTACTTCTCAGAAGCAGCTTCCAAGCTATTACTTCCTATTGTTGATTATGTTACTGGCCCTAATTCTTCACCCTACCTTTCAACGACACCCTTGGTCATGGGACTTTACAATTCCTCCCACTAAAGGGGCAGAAATATGTCCTTGCCACTTGTCTCTGAATTTGACTTGCGTTGGCCAATCCAATAAGGAGGACATGCCAATTTGGCAGTTCTGAGCTTAGACCTTAAGAGACCTTACATTTTTACACCCACCACCTTAGATCCTCAAAGGAGGAGAGCACAGCTGGAAGCAGAGCCAAGCCAAGATAAGCAATGCCATCCAGATAAGTCAAACCTTGGCAAATGGACCCCAATGGCATGCAGAGTTGAGAGCCAAAAGACTGCTTGTGTCTGACGCTGAGATTTGATTCTGTTACACAGAATTTTGTGATCATAAAAACTGGTAGACATCCCTACTTGCAGTTTTCAAAAAGAAAATTCTCATGTCATTTATCTACACCACTTTTGATACCTACTTATTGATAAGCTCTATTTAAGCATTAAAGATATTAAACCTTTGTCATAATTTTTAAAAGAATCTTTTTCCAACATGGTTTTTATCTTTTAAATGTGCTAAAAGTTGCTCTTCACATATGATTTTTTTTAATTTGATATAATAAGACACATTGGTCTATTCTTAATGGTGTTGCCTATTATTTTGGTATTTGCAAAATTGGTCATCAACCTAAGATCAATTAAATACCTCTATTTTGACTGGAACATATTTATTTACATATTCAATTCCTTCGTATAAATTTGGAACGTTTTCTACGGTTATGCCTTTGTGCGTTGCTGCTATTACAATTAAGGGGAGAGAAGTTCTTCTTTGGGAATATCTATATTTCTTAGGTTTTGTATTTGAAGACACAGTGGTGGAATTCATGGGTCACATTCTACTCAGCTAAGGTATTGATAGAGTACAAGGTTAGGTGCTGGAAATTTTGACTTAGAAGCCCTGAGAACAAATAAAAATACCTAGTTACTTGTGAAATTATGCAGATTTCCCTTTTCATCCTTTATATTTCTGTTTTGGCCTTTCTAGTAACACAACTTCTTGAAGGACCGAGGCCTTATCTAGAAGGTTAACGGTCTGGTCTACTCTTTCTCAGCATCTCGGCAGCATCCTGGCTCCTGCCACCATTTAAGAAAAAAAAAATCCCTGAAAAGCTGCTCCAGTAGAGGCCACCAATGTCATGGGAGAAGGAGAAACATGGGTCATCAAGAGCATCTCAGAGGGAAGAAAATATCTTTGTCAAGCATGTGCTCAAATCACCAAATCTAGAAAAATCAAGACCAGCCCCACAATCCCAGTGACTCCGAGGGAGGCAAATTGCATTCTTTCAGCCATTATTTGGACTTTAACATCCTCTGAGTTTCAGGAAGTCAGAAGATGTCTACTCCAGAAGGAGATCAAGGGGTAACAGAGGAGCCCCCATCCCAGGAAATCCTCCCATATTTTGCGTTCATTAATTAAGCACCCAAATGTTGAGAACCTACCATGTCCCAGGCACCGTGCCCAGGCTGATGATACAACCATGAGCAAAGTTCCTGCTGTCAAGGACCTTACAGTCTGGGGAGAGAGAGTTGAGATAGTCATCAAATGTACTACTGAATGTAATTCAGTCGATATTTAACTAGTATTTACAGAATACCTCCTAGTGCTAGGTCTGACTCAGCGTGCTGGGGATGTAGTATGAACGAGTCAGGCAAAAGTTCCTGCATTTTGGAGATTAATTCTAATGTGGGTAGGGAAATGTTAGATGATTAGTTAGATGGGTGATTGATTGATTGATAATAAAATTCTAGGAAGGAAAGAGAACAGCTGTTTGAGAGCATATAACAAACAAATCTGATTAAACTGGGAGTTGCTGCAAAGGCTGTATGGTGCCTACGAGCACGGACCCTGGAGCTGGAATGCCAAGATGCTAATACGAAATGCTGGTCGGCCGCTGTGTGAACTGGTGTACTTCACCTAAACCACTTATAATAATGGTATTATTATGTGGATTATATAGGTTAATATTTGTAAGGTGTTCAAAATAGTGTCCAGCCCATAATATGCACCATGGAAGGACTTTTTTTTTTTAATGTTCAAAGTGGGGGAAAAAACATGTTCCACAGGGAGGGAACAGAATGTGCAGGCTCGCAGGGCCGATGCTCGCACACACCCATAGCATCCTGCCACCTGTTTTCAAGCCACCATCCATTCTGAGGGGTTGGGTATCCATTCTGATCAGATGAAGCCCATGTTCCATGTTTCAACTCTGACCCTTGCAAAGGTTTCCAACAAGAGGAAATGAAAAGACTAGGGGGTCTAGATTTCAAAGAGGAAGGACAATTAGGGTAAGGGTGTTGCAAGATGAGGTTGAATGAGGACACATAGTACCCTGGAAGCCAGGGCCGGACTGAAGGTGAGGAGAGTTAGGTGACTAGAGCGTAAAATGTAAGGAGCCTCTCACTGTCAGCGTCAGGTAAGTTCCATTTGCACAATGCTGACAGCGAGCGCCTGCTTAAAGTGTGCACACCAGGTGCCCCACTGGCCTCACCCTAGTGCCAGCCCTGCCGGAGATCAGTTCATGGAGCTCTTGCTCTCTATGATGGGGACAATGAAAAGCCATGTTTTGAAGGGTGACGGAGGTGGATGTCATGATAGTATTTGTGCTTTGCAAAGTTCTCCCTGGCTATCCAGACAAGGAAGATGCTAGCCGAGAAGATCCAGTGTGGACAGCTGATGGTGCTTATATAGGAAGCAAGTGCCTGGTTGGGAATCCTGATCATTCACTGCTCCAGAGGATCTGGGAAAACTTGCCCAAGTATGCTTCAGTGGCCCCCAGCCAGCTCTCACAGCCCATTCAGACTTTAAAAGCTCTCTCCTTGGACTTATGTAGCCCAGGATCCATGGGTACACAGCACCCCAGCACCTAAGCCTGGGCGGCTAGAGAACCTCTGAAACCTGGTCCCAGCACCTGGACATTGACGGGACACCATAACTGTCAGAAAAAGAGGGCAATGATGTGGAAATAGGAACAACAAAGGAACCTCTAGGAACAACTCAGAATCCCAACAATTGTACCATGTCTGTGTGGGTGGAAATCTAAACTCTAGAGTTAGGAGGATTCTGGTTACAAATAACAAAAAATTCTATTCAATTTGGCCTAAAACAATGATCAATTATTCCACCTGACTAAAACATAGGGAAGCTTTGGGGCACAGTTTAATTTAAAATACAGCTCCACTTCTTGGTGATTCTCTAAACTTTGGCCTCCTTGGACTGGCTTCATTCTTAGGCTAAATTTCTTACTGGTAATGAGAGGCCCACAATAGTAACTGGTGTTACAATCTTTCTCATTCATATCAGGAAGAGATAGTACTCCTTCTTTCAATTATTGATTCAAATTTATAAACCTCAAAATGACTGGGCTCCCTCTGAATAAATCTCCACGGTCAGGTTAATTCCATTGGTCCTGTGTTGACTGAACCATTCATTGTGGCAAAGACATTGAACAATTCTATCCTCATCTTTCCCCACTCCTTATCCTTTTTACCTTGCTTTATTTTTACTCTATAGGTCGATCATTTAGCTTATTATATACTTGTGTTTGTTTATATGTTGCCTATTTGCCATTAGAATAATGTAAGTCCCATGGGGGTAGACACTTTGTTTTGTTCCCTGTGCCCAGAACTGTGCCTGACATAAATAACTATTTGTTGGATGAATGGATGGATGGATGGATGGATGGATGGGTGATCTGTAGTAGTGTGAGTGGTAAATGGCTATTGAGGAAGCAGAGGCATAGACTGCTCTTGCAGGAATGTTAGCTCTAAATGGAAGAAGAACAATAAGGCTGGGGCTAGAGACTGAAGGTGAACTTGAGGCAAGGTTTCTTTCTGTAAGAAGAGAGTTTTCTACACATTTATATGCTGAGGAAAAAGACCCAGAGAGGGGAGAGTTTGAAGTATGTACTGCACACTCCTAATGTAATGTAACCGGAGGAACAAATTGGCTTCCATCTCTTATTCCAAGAAGCAAGGCAAGGCAATTTTAATCCTTATCGTATTTTCCTTGAGTGACGTCTAGAGTTAGGTCAGAAATACTAAATCTTTTCTAGCTCTGCTTCATCTAAAGATTATCATTTGTGGGCTTCCCTGGTGGCACAGTGGTTGAGAGTCCGCCTGCCGATGCAGGGGACACGGGTTCGTGCCCCGGTCCGGGAGGATCCCACATGCCGCAGAGCGGCTGGGCCCATGAGCCATGGCCGCTGAGCCTGCGCGTCCGGAGCCTGTGCTCCGCAACGGGAGAGGCCACAACAGTGAGAGGCCCGCGTAACGCAAAAAAAAAAAAAAAAAAAAAAAAAAAAAGATTATCACTTGTGTGGACCAGTGTTTCCAAAACTATTTTCTGTGAAAGAAAGACACAGATGTTGCTAAGTGATAAAGCTAACATGTTCTTGGTCAAACAACTTCCGAAAACAGGTTAAACAAAGTTAAAGATTTATTTTAAAGCAGAACTTCTCCAAGCCTTTAATATTCCAATGTGTAATATAATTCCCGAGGTAGAAAATATAGTTTACATCACTTTCCCAAACTTGTTAAATAAGAAAACACTTTTGTAAGTTAAAAAAAACTACTACTATATTGAGGAAATGCTAATATTCCATGGAACAGAGTGAGAAATTCTGGTTTTAGTCACATATTTGTTTTTTCCTTAGGAGCAAGGTACACCCTAGTTTGTGTTTAATGCTTTCTGTCAGGTCCAAAGGATCTGTATTATTATGGTGGCCACATATTCTTGATTTGATGTCGACTTCAATTACTTGGTCCATTGTCCCTCTAAGTACTTTAGAAATGTTTCTGAATTTGTTGCCCAATTTTTGATTCAGAAAACACATTCACTACATGTATTTAAAAAAATAGTTTGGTCAGTCAAGAGAACATGGTTTTCAACAGTTAAGAAATTGTTTCTGCTGTTTAGTAAAAGTCATCATATAACTGAGATGAGAGAAAGTAAGGCACAAAAGGCAGCTCAGAGAAGTGTAAAACTTTGTAGGTGATGGTTTTCGTCTGTTTCCTAATAACTATGTGATATTACCGAAAACATTTAACATCCCCAAGCCCCAGTTTCTATAGCCACAGAAAACACAAAATCAGTAAGACCTTTGCTCACCTAAAGCTAATACAGCATTGTAAATCAACTATAATTAAAAAATAAAACAAAATTAATAACAAAAATAATACTACCTTTGCTACTTCTCAGTCATCGTGAGGATCCTTCAGATCTGTGCAAAAATGCTACCTCATCAGTGAGCCTTTTCCTGACCATAACCTTTAAAGAGTGAAACATCCCCTGCCCTGACCCCTGGCCCTAAACCCCCTCCCAGCTTGATTGCTCTTTTTAATGCTTGTCATCATCTGACATTATTTTTTTCTGGTAAGAATATTTGACATGAGATCTACCCTCAACAAATGTTTAGTGTACAATACAGTATTGTTAACCTTAGGCACACTGTTGTACAGATCTCTAGAATTAATTCACCTTGTGTAACTGAAACTTTACACCCATGGAATAGCAACTCCTTATTCCTCCTCCCCACTCAACCCCCGGAAACCAGCACTCTACTTTCCACTTCTAAGAGCTGGGCTATTTTTAGACATTTCAGATAAGTGGAATCACGCAGTATTTGTTCTTCTGTGACTGGCTTGTTTCATTCAGTGTGGTGTCCTCCAGATCATCCATGAGGTTGCATATGACAGTGTTTCCTTCTTTCTCATGGATGAATAATGTTCCATTGTATATGTATACCACATTTCCTTTATACATTCGTCTATCAATGGACACATATTGTTTCCATATCTTGGCTATGATTAATAATGCTGCAGTGAACATAAGAGTGCCACCCGTTTGAGATCCTGATTTAAGTTCTTTGGAATACATACCCAGAAATGGGATGACTGCATCATATGGTAGTTCTATTTTTAATTTTTTGAGGAATTTCCATACTGTTTTCCAAAGTGACTACACCATTTTGCACTCCCACCAAAAGGGTACAAACCTTCCAATTTCTCCACATCCTCACCAGCACTTGTTATCTCTTGTTTCGTTTCGTTTTGTTTTGTTGACAATAGCCATCCTAACAGGTACAAGGTGATAGCTCACCGTGATTTTGATCTGCATTTCCTGATGATTGGCAATGTCGAGCACCTTTTCAAGTATCTATTGCCCACTTGTATGTCTTCTTTGGAGAAACATCTATTCAAGTTCTTTGCCCATTTTTTAATCAAATTATTTGGGTTTTTTTGCTATTGAGTTGTGTGAGTTCTTTATATATTTTGGAAATTAACCTCTTATCAGATATATGCCTTGCAAATGTTTTCTCCCATTCGATAGGTTGCCTTTATAGTTACTTATTTGTTTATTGTTCATATCCCCCCAACTAGAATGATATTTTCATCTATTTAACCTTTAAAACAGACCCTGACACATAACAAGTAAAACAAATCAATCTTTGTTGGCTAAATAAAATTTTTAAGTGATCAAATTTATGGAAACACTTGGAAAGTGATATTAGATTCAATCAGCAGAATTGGAAATACAGTTGACCTTTGACCAACACAGGTTTGAATTGCATGAGTCTGCTTACATGTGGTTTTTTTTCAGTAGTAAATACTGAAGTACTACAGGATCCCACACTTGGTTGAATCTGCAGATGTGAAACTGCATATACCAAGGAACTGTGGTTACGGAGATACAGCAAATTTGGAGGGCCAACTACAATATAATAGGGGGATTTTCCATTCTGCAGGAGGGTCAGCACCCTTAACCCCACCCCCACCCCTATGTTGTTCAAGGGTCAGCTGCAATATCAATGAAATCAGGTACATATGAAAGTTCAGTATATATTTATAGCCAATCATTGATAACACTGGGAAACTAACTGATAGGAAATAGTCATTGTGGGCTACTGTGGCCACAGAAGAATCCGTAGACCCAAGGGGATCATGAAAAAAATATAGAATTGGGTGGGAAATGGAAGAATAAAGAGGGCATTGCAGCTGGACAAAGCAGCATATACAAGATCATGAAAGCAGAATAAGCTTGCCTTACAGGGGGGGCTTTTTAAAAAATGGACTAGCCTTCAAGGGAAGAATACATTTCAAGGACTAGTGAGAGATGGATTTGTAAACTCATTCAGTCACTTAGTCAACAGATGCTTACTGAGTACCTACTACATGCTGGATTTGAGTGAGGACTGGTGATAGTTGAGGGCCTGATGATGGACTCTTTGAACATCAGACTAACAATTTGGAAGATGCTTGTGCTATCCCACGGGGTTATTGTTATTTTCAAGGTTAACAAAATAGTGTACTCAGGGTGCTCTGTAAGCCATTACATTCTATGATGATATACGTCTCTATTGTTACCCAGCTGGAGATTGAAGTACTGAAAACCTCATGTTAGACCATACATTTAACCAGGTGGTCATAGACAGTATATTTCTGAAGATCATATGGTATTTCAGAATTTAGAAAGCATGGTTGTGGGGGAAGTAGAAAAGCCATAAAACAGATTAAGCACCATCAATCAATAGACCTGTTTCACGCTTTAAGAACAGAAACTGCTAGAATTAAGTGATAAACTCAGTCTTTCCCAGAATGGATCCAGACCTTTAAAAAAAACTGCTCTGAAACTAATAAAACATTCTTCTGTTACCTCACTTAAAATTGTTGGGTGGAAAATTACAAGTGACTAAAGGAAACTGATCGCTGTCTATAAGATCCAACATCTACTAGAAAAATAGAGAAAAAGCAAACCTACATCGTGTGCCTCAATGCACTCTTCTGCCGCAAATTAACCAGTTTAACAGCAAGAATCGTTTTTCTCAAAACATCTCATTACTTTTATCCTCAAAGAACTGATCATGCCTCTTTCATTCTGACAAACTTGTCAAAACCTTTGCTACATGTAATGGAAAATGCCTCATTAATTCAGCCCTGTGATTTTTGAGCCCCTACTATGTGCTGGGCTCTCATTAAAGGTTGGCAGAACAAAGAACAATGAGGCATAACCCCTCCTCTTAATGAGTTTTGATTCGGTGAGAGAGTTAGACAAGGGAGTCAAAGGTTGCAGTCTGCTGTGATAAGGGACATACTGTATTTGGCAGGTATTGTGGCAGCAAGAAGAATCCAGGGGAGGAATCTAACTAGGCTAGGGATGGGAGTAAGAATATGAGATAGATGGGTAAGCTCACAAACTATTTGGAGAAGACCTCTGTTCTCATGAGGATAGTCAGGCATGTCATCTGGAAGGAAGGGACACTTGAGCTAAGACCTGAATGAGAGGAGTCGGCTGTGCAAAGAACTGGAGAAGAACATTCCAGGGAGAGGAAGTAGCAAGTGCAAAGGCCCCAGACAGTGAACTTGGATGTTTCAGAAACAGAAGGATCAGCAAAGAGATGAGGTCAATAAGCTCACGTAGGACTTTCTACACCAGATAATAAGGTTTATTCTCAGTGCAAGGGAAGCCACTAAAAAGTATCAAACAGGAAGGGATATGCTTTGACTTACAGTTTTTAAGTTCTCTCTGGAAGCTATGTTGGGGCTAGATTCAGGGGCAGGAAGTGGGTGGAGACATTGAGACCAGTAAGATGTGAGGCTTTTGCAGAGACGCCAGTGTATACCAATAGGGGAAGGAGAAGCAGAAGGATTGCGGATGTATTTGCGAGACAGAACTGAAAGGACATGCTGGTGAATTTGGTTTGGGTATGGGAGAAGAGAATAAATCAAAGATAAACCTAGATTGTTGGCTTTAGCAGTTCAGTATGTGCTAATTTATCTTATCATAATAATAATTCATGCTTTATTGTTTTTATTATGCCCCAGTCACAGCTCTAACCACTTTACATATATTACCTCATTTAATTCTTACAAACAACACTACAAAATAGATACTATTACCATCACCCCTATTATACAGATAAGGGAAGGGAGGAAGAGAGATTAAGCTTTTAAATTTCAGCCTATGTTTGAACCCAGGCTCTACTCATTCCAGAATTTGTGTGCTTAACCATGACATTATTCTATCTTGTATTTCCAAGTTGCTGAAGACTAGAGGTTGGATGGACTTTAGAAGGTGAAACAAAATTTCTGTTTCTGACATATTATGTTGTAGATGCCTTACATGGAAATGTCAGGTACAGATTTGGATGGGTGAGTACGGAAGCCAGGGGACAGGTCAAGCTGGAGACATTAATGGAGTCATCAGCACACAGATAGTACTTAAAGCCATGGGGTTGAATTGGATATATCTAATAGCAATCTCCAATAGTTTAGAAGAACCCCCAAACCAAGTCCTGGGGTCCTCTAATTTGTAGTTTTCAGAGAGAAACTCACTTGAAAGACTGAGAAGCAGCATTCAAACGAGGTAGAAAGAAACTCAGAGGAACACGGATTCCCAGAAACTGAGAGATTAAAGTATTGGCTTGTTCTCAGCCAAGCTCTGTCCTCACGGTGGCAACATGGATGCAGTGGTTCAGCCTATAGCCTTTCAAGCTTAATACTCAAAGGAAAGAGAAACTCTTCCCAGGAAGCAAGTCCTGGGGTTCTGTCTGACTGGACCTTCTTAAATCATGGGCCCATTTCTCAATTCTACACCAATCACTGCAACTAGGGAGCTTGAAGGTAGGGTCCCATTCATGATATATGGATGAAAAGCTGGGATTCCATCATCCACTGTAGCTTGTAATTTGCGTGAAACTATCACCAGAATTTTGAAAATTACCATGGATGTAAAGTATTAGAGGGACCTGATTTCTATGAAGAGAATTCTTTCTCACCTGTTCCAAAGAATCTCAAAAGATTTTTTTACCATACGAAGGCTGCCTACACTCATGGTTGCCCATATCTAACCCTCAAATATGCCTTCTCAGTCTATGCCGCTCTAAGCCTGATCTCAAGTGGGCAGGACTCAACCATAAATAATATGGGTAAATGGAAAATAGAAAATCACCAGAGCCTCATTTCATGTCAACTGCTTTGCAAACAGTTCTATTTAAAGGAAATGTAACCACATGGTTGGGAAGCCATTTCACCCACTCTCTTGCAAGAGTTTCTATCATAGAAGAGTTTCTGTCATAGAAAGTGAGGTTAGGAACGAGCCATGGTTAGGATTTTCAACATCCTTGGCAACAAGGGCTTTCAGTTTTCTTCCCTTTCTCTCTGAATGCACCGTTCACTCTCTCACTTACTTATTCATTCAACAACAGTTTATCGAGCACCTACTTGGATAAGGCACCATTTAAGTACCGGAGACACAACAGTAAATGAATCATGCAAAAATCCCTCCTGTCATGAAACTTAAATTCTAGTAGAGGGAGACAGGTGACACTAAGTAAAAATAATATGTAAGTAAGTTATATAAGAGTGTACCATGGAGAGGGGAAAAACGGATGTGGAGGGCTATGGTAGGAGGTGTGAAATTTAAAGAGGCTGGCCACCTCTCTTAGACACTTTTTTTCTGTACCAACTACCTTTACTTAGGAAGAATTTTTTCCTAATTATTAAAAACATAAAACCAGTGACGCATGAAGACATTTCATGGAGGGGGAGGCATGCGGCCCTGGAGGACCCCAGTTTACCAGCCCTGGTTTTCAAAGGCTTCTGGGAGTGCAGGGATCAGAGTTTGTTCTTGGGAAAGTGGAGCCAGCATGACTCATCCCAAATCGGCTGGCACGATGGGCTGTCTTGTTTTGGGGGGTGGGGAGCAGATGGAATTGGGCGAAGCTTTGGACAGGAGCTGAAAAAGCAAGCTGCGGGAGTTCCTTACCCCTGGAGGACTCTGAGTCCCCACCTCTACCCTCCCACAGCAAATGCAGACACCTACATTTAGGCTGGGCTTTTCCCTCTCCCTTGCACACCCAGAGCAGCAGAGGGATGGGGTGATGCACTCCCCAGTCTCAGCTGGGGCACACAGGCAGAAGCCATCCACATTGCAGTCTCTGGCTGACAATGCGGACTTTGTCAGGGTAGAGGGGAAGCACAATGTATTATCCAGGGCATGCGTCTACTAAATTATTTGAAATGTTAAAACCAATCAAAATGTATTATTTTTAGTTAGGTTTGGGTAAGGCTTCAAACTTATTATTGAATAAATGGCCTGACATTTTGGGGGTATGTATCTCAGAAAAAGAAAATGTTGGAGTATATATAGGAAAAGATGATCTATTGAACAAGTTGTCAGAGGCATGCAAACTAAAACCACGTGATGCCACTTTCAACCATCAGCTGGCAAAAATGGAAAAATATTGATGATATCCGGTGCTAGCAAAAATGTGGGAGAAATTAACAATGGAAGAGTTGTGGGGAAATTTTGCTGGTATTTAGCATATATTCTGGGGAAAATTTGCCAGTATTTAGCATATATTCTAACCCCGCAATCTTGCTTTTAGAAAGTATTCCTATAAAAATAAAAGCACAGACCAGGATATACATACAACGATGCTTGTCACAGCCTGTTTTATATGGACAAAAAAATGAAACAACAAACTGGAATGGTTGAATAAATTATGCTGTACTCATTCCATGGAAGATTTTGTAGCTAATTAAAATGAACTTATATATAATATATACATACGTGGAAAGACATCCCTGATGTGTTAAGTGGAAAGACCTAGTTAAAATGTAGAATAAATGGTGTGATACCATTTTTATTTCTAAAAAAGGGGAAGATGTGTGTGTGTGTGTGTGTGTGTGTGTGCGTGTGTGTACATAATATGTATTATTGTTGTTGCTGATGAAAATAGAAAAATTGTGGGAAGAGCTCTAGCAAACCATCATCATTGGCTCACTTGGGAAGGTGGTGATACAGAGGTAGAACCATATAATTGTTTTTTCTTTATATGCCTTGATAGTGTTTCAGTAATGAGCCAAGATCCCAGCCACCAGCAGCAGCAGTGTTCACAGGGCTGAATGTTCCCCAGTACGTCTGCCACCAGTGTCTATGTCCCCACGGTGAACTGCAGCCACTCCTCTGCCTCTCCAGGAGAATCTCCAAGACCAGCAGGCAGGTCTAGCCCAGGCTCCTATCAAATTGCTGCTTTTGCCCTGTGTCCTAGTGTGCATGAGGCTTTGTGTGTGCCCTTTGAGAGCAAAGTTTCTATTTCCCCCAGTCCTATGGGGCTCCTGCAATTAAGGCCCACTGGCCTTCAAAGCCAAATGCTCTGGGGGCTTATCTTCCTGGTGCCGGAACCCCAGGCTGGGGAGCCTGACATGGGGCTCAGAACTCTCATTCTTGTGGGAGAACCTCTGCAATATAATTATTCTCCAGTTTGTGGGTTGCCCACCTTGGGGGTGGGTATGGGATTTGATTATATCACGAGTCTGCCCCTCCTACCCATCTCATTGTGGTTCCTTCTTTATGTCTTTAGTTGCAGGAGATCTTTTCTGGTAGGTTCCAATCTTTTTCATCCATGGTGGTTCTGCAGATAGGTGTGCTTTTGGTGTGCTCGTGAGAGGGGATGAGCTCAGGGTCTTTCTACTCTGCCATCTTGGCTGCTCTGTACTCTTCACCTTGAATTTAATTTTTCCTGCAAATTGATTTTATTGACTGTTTCCAGGAAGTGGGATACTCCCATGTCATAGTTGTGTGGCTTTTTTTTTTTTTTTTTTTTTTGCGGTACGCGGGCCTCTCACTGCTGCGGCCTCTCCCGTTGCGGAGCACACGCTCCGGACACGCAGGCTCAGCGGCCATGGCTCACGGGCCCAGCCGCTCCGCGGCATGTGGGACCTTCCTGTACCGGGGCACAATCCCATGTCCCCTGCATCGGCAGGCAGACTCTCAACCACTGCGCCACCAGGGAAGCCCGTGTGACTTTTTTTAATGGATGACCCAAGGCTTTCCTCTGCAATAAAAATGAGGCTGTTACCATTGTTCTGAAAAAAATGCTCCAGGAATTTCTTCTCTGTGGAATTCCTCTTAACAGGAACTCAGACCAAGGTTTTTGTTTCATGGGATAAAATTTCCATGATGTACTTAACGCTGCTCTTCCTAAACCCAGGCCTCCTGCAGCAGCAGTTTCTTCCAGCCCCTATTTTTATAATTTTTAAAAACCCTAATAAAGTATAAAAGAGAGAAGCAAGGGGATGACGCCGAGAAAACATGGCCCCGAGAACTCAACAAGGATTCATTATGAATAATTGCGGATTCAACTGGAAGATAGTAAGTTTTAACTATTGTAAGCACACAAAACCATGCCATTTGAGAACAGGTGGGAAAACGAAGCTGTTTACTGGAGAAGAGATTAGGTGGGAGGAGATGATGAAGCTGAGATGGAAACAAAAGGAAATGATGGATGTCTGCAAATATTTAATGTGTGGCTGCATCACCTGATATCCATTCTCCCCCCATTCACAGTATGGAACCCTCAGTTTTTAGCTGGATGCATGGCTACCCCAAATAGAGGCTGCATTTTCCACCTCTTTGCAGTTGGGTGTGACTCTAAGTTCTGGCCCTGGTCTGTGCACACACAGGGTGTATGTAACTTCCAGCTTGAACCTTTGAGTCTCCCCTCCCCCAACATACCTCCTAAGTAACCCACCTGTCCTATGGAAGATGGGTCACAATTACTCTAAACCCCAAGTTTTGGAACTAGGAAAAATATATGACAAATTTCAGGAGGGTAGATTTCAGATCAATATAAATAATTGTCTGATAGGCAAGATTATTTGGAGAGAGAGGGGGCTTTTCCAGGAGGTGGTCTTCCTTAATTGTAAGGGGTCAAGCATACGCTAGATGGGAACAGTGTTATAAAGAAGGCGCCAGTATAACACGCAAAGTTGACAATGCACTCTCACTGGTCCTTTCAAATTGTGCGATTGTATGCTCCTATGAAGTCCAAATTTCAAGGCATTTCTGTTGGCCCAAAGGAGATACTAGAATCTCACTGAAGTTTATTTTTCTGAGTCCTGGTTTACTACAAATCCGTAGAAAATGTAAAACCCTACAGTCATCCTAGGCTATTTCCTCAGCACCAATCCCTCCTCAACCAGTTGTTCACTGAGTTTTATCAGCTTTACCTCCTCAATATCTCCCAAGTCCATTTCCCTTCTCCAGCCTCACGGCCACTTTTTTTGTCCATCATTCCATTCCAAAAATACTTCCTGAATGCTTGCTATATGACAGCACCATGCTAAGCACTGAGGACATGATGCTGAATAAGACTTAGTCTGTGTCTTCGAGGAAGAGATAAGGAAGCAAATAGAAAGTTACAATACGATGTGGTAAACGTTATGCTATGCAAGAGACATAGAACACAGCCTGGGAGTTGGGGCTGGGAGGAGAGATCAAGGAAGGCTTCCTGGAAGAGGCAACACCTGAGCAGAGTCTTCAAGGCTAAATTACCTCAAACTTCACCTCCTTAGTGCAGTGTGTCCGACCTCCACCCCACTGCACCTTCTACATAGCTCCATTACTGCTTATATTCTACCGTGTGATTGTTTACCTTCCTATCTCCCTTCCTAGATCCTAAATTGCTAAAAGAAACTATGAGTTTTACTGATAATTATGACCTCAGCCATGACCACACGACTAGCAGATAGGAAGCATTCAGTAAATGTTTACAGAATTGATTGGTTTTCATTTTAGTTTTTAGTGAACAACTCTTAGTCCTAGTGAAGGAATCGATCCTCCTGACTTTTTAGGGTGTGTGGTAATCCACAGCACAGTTCCGCATCTGCTTTTGAGAGTTTCTGCTGTTCCTTCCCGTCAGCCTGACTGAGCTTTCGCTTTTTGTTCCATCCACCGTGTGTAACCTCTCGAGAAGCCTCCTTAACCGTGACTCCCATAGCTTCCCTCCCTGGGAAGCCGCGTGGACCATGGCTACCTGGACAGGGTGGGCTGACAGGACAGGAGCAGGGCTGTACTGCCATCCCAGCATCCCCTGTGGAGAGCCATAGTCATCGGCCCCATGGAATGACTGACTGGGTGAGCGTGCTTTCATACCTCCATCTCTGGAAACAATGACAGGCGCTCTGAAACCTGTTTGAAACCTAAACATCGTGGCTTGACTTCTTCTAAACTGGTCTCTGTGGGTAGGTTAAAATGATCAAGTTCGAATTTCCAACTATTTCTCTAAGTTGGACCAGAGCGAGGCAGTGGAAATTCATTACTATGCAGTGTTTCCCAGTGTCTGAAGCACACTCCACCTGGGTTTTGCAAGATGATTCTACATGGTACACTTGTGAACATGTTTTAGTTGAGAACGTATTTGTTTAAGTTGAATGACCTATTTGAATAGTCATATATGTATTTACAGTTACCTCTTATTTGGGGCAAGTAAAAAAGTATGCTGATTTAAATTCTTTGTTAATGTAAATAATAACATAGATGTTCTTAGAGGACTTGGGTTGGAAAACATTGTTATATCACAGTCTTCAAGTTTCATGCCAACCAGTGAAGATTATGGCAGCAGAAATGCCAGAGCTGAAAGAAACCTTGGAGGCTATCCAGTCCAATTTACTACTTTATTCACTTAACAAATATTTTTTGGGCACTTACCATGTATGAGGAGCAGAACTGCAGTGAATCCGAGAGGGACAGCCTAGAGGGAGAAACAGATATTAAATCTACAGAAGAATTATAATTATGACAGGTTCTGTGAAGAAGTAAAGAGTGTATGAGACCATTAACAACAGGATGATGTTTCAATAAAATCATAAAGGTTCAGGAGAAATGAAGCAGGCAGAGCAGGGCTCGGGGTAGTAGGGGCAGGCGGTGGGAGAGAAGAGAGTGTGTGAGGTCCTTTGAGGGCACGTGTCTGGAGTAAAGAAAGACCTCAGTCCCCCACTCTGCAGATATCTGTACAGATCACCCGTGGTAGCTAGTTTCAATCAGGATCCATCCAGAAACGGAGGCCCAGGAAGTGAACTAGCCTGACGTTGGTCACACACCCTAAGAGCAGCAGGGCCAAAGCCTCGGTCCATGCCCTCAAGAGCTCACACGTTCACCATGTGCTGATGTAGTGCCCCGCGTTCAGACCCTGATCTGGGTGCTGGGGACCCTCCAGAGAACAGAACAGACAAAAGTCCTGCCTCGCAGAGCCTCTATTCTGACATGGCGGAGACAGTCAATAAACAAACAAGTCAGTACAAGCACGCCAGTGCGAGAGAAGTGTTTCAGAGAAAAGTGATGAGGGCGGAGGTTGATGTTTTGTATGGATGACCTGGAGGGAGTTGGGATTAAGCGGGTCTCTGGACCACACTGAGGGCTGTGTCCACCACTCGAGTCTACTCACAGGTACTCAGGCTCGTTCTGCTCTCCCTGTGTTAAGAGCAGATTCGATGCCCTTAACTCTAATTATACGCTGTCAGACAAAACATTTTAATAGGAAACATAGTCTCCTAGGTATGACCCAGGAGGGATCTGCTAGAAGGAATCTCCTCCTATGAATGCTGAAGGGCTTGGGGATTATAGAGCACCTCGTGGGTGTTTGGGGGTATGCCGCCATTTCCCAAAATGCAGCCATCTCTGGCTCTGGTAAGGTCCAGAGTGGGACCTGTAATCAGAGGGAAGCTTTCACCCTGAGCCCACGGTGATCCCACCAAACACGGTTTCCTCCCTGTGCACAAGGACAACAGCTTCTCCCTCCTTAACTGCCTTTTCAGAATACCAGTCTTTACTCAAACACACTAAGACCACGCTTTTTCCTTTGGTATCTGAAAAACGTTTGTGAAGAGGCACCAGCACGTGGATGTTGGTTTTCTGCTCAGTGATGATGTTTAAATTCCTATTGTGCTTCAGCAGCCTTTTGACTCTTCTGGGCAAACGGAAGAATTTGGGAAACAATCCAACAAATAAAAACATTGAATCCAATCACCCCAGAGTACTGTGGAACACAGATAAAATTTTATCCTTAAGGACCTAAAGTTGGCAAATGAACATTTCACAGCCCCTCTAATACCCGGCGTCCCTCAGTAATGGAACACGTAAGAATGCTTTGTAACCAAGATGGAGACTCCCAGCTCTGTGGAAGTACGGCACAAACTCAGCTGTGAGGGTGCCTGATCCTGGAAACCACCGAGGGCCCTGAAAGTGGGGCAATGAGAGGCCGTGGGTGCACCACTTCCTCTCAGGTCCAGGGGAGAGCCAGGAGGTAGATTCCTGATCCCCAAGATGCCAGCTCTTCCAAATGTTTCTCAACAAAGAAGGCTGCCCCATTTCTGATGGCCTAGGAGCCTGCACTGGGAAGCCCTAAATCAACAGCACGAAAAGAAGACAGAGTCCCCCAGTCTCCCCACCGCCAATCCCCTCCACTCACGGCACGTTTCCCTGCCTGTGGATTTGCGTAACAATGAGGTCCCCAGTAGGATAAGACATGGAGCCGCGGAGTGTTGCTGGGGAAGGCAGAATGGAGAAAGCGCAGAGAACAAAGAGGTAATTTTGGACTATGAGATAAACCAAGAGACGATAGTCCCAGGTGAACAGACTAATGACCATGTGATTGAAAAGAACTGGATGGTGGGAAAGCAAAGTAGAGAGGAGCTTCCAAGGATGAAATCCACAAAGGCCTTCAGGAAGCCCCGCCTACTCATATCACAAAACACCAAGTCCTGGTGTTGTCTGTGCGCAGCAGAGGCACAATGGGTGCTTTGTGGAAGCAAACTGGCCATCACACAAATTGCTGTCTGAAACTGCCCGTGCCTACAATGCCGAGGCAGGATCCGTTTAATGCAAAACAATGGTCAGGCAATATGACTCATTCAGCTGAAGGGCTAGCTGTGTGGGTAAGGTTTTTAGATAGTAAGGGAAGTTTCCTGTGGTGAACTCTGAGCGGCCATTCAGACTTCTATTTGGCCTCCACCAACTTTCTTAATTGTATGGCGCCCGGAAGGAACATAATCACGTCGGCATCACTTCAACTTGGTGCATTGTAGTCTGTGTAGCTTGGGTTATCTGTCAAAGGTGTTTCTAGTAAACCATTCCAAGCAGTTAGTTTACATGTGTGTCCTATTTGATTTGATCTGGTAGTTACCCATTGTACTCAAGGAAATTCTAGCATACTGTCCTAAAAAGGACATCCAGGAGAAAGAAACACAGCTTATTTCATTAAAATCAAAATCTATTAGGGGCTAAGTTCACACTGGGCATAATTAATAATCACCAAGCCCTTAAGTAGACAGTAATCATATACACGGCATCTATGTAAGTCTCAATAACATCATATTGTATCCCAGAAATCTGTCGTTTTCTATGCACAAATATTACATGATTTAATTCTGGTTATACGCCTTTAGATTAAACTCATGCAATGCACTTGGGAATGACAAAACATGTTCAGGCTGAAAACATTCTTTGAAAATACAGAAAATGTGCATATTAGTGACAACTTACTTACCTCCAAAATTTTATTACATTAAAGTCCTCTAGTCTATTCTGAATCATCTAATTTGCTGTTAGTACTATGTACAAAATTTTAAAAAGGAAATACACTGCTTTAAATTGATTTCTGGTTGTTCTCATTATATTTCAAAATAACAGTCAAATCAATCCACTTGGCTTCTTGCATTACTTAATGCTTTCCAGAAATTGTTTAATCCAGGAAAGAAGAATAGCCAGTTCACTGACGGCTTTGTAGATTCCTTTCTTTCCAATCTGCGGATAAAGTGGAAATATTAGAAGCAGAAATATTTCACATTTTAAAAAACAAAGCATTCAAAGACAAGAATTTGGAATACTTACCTCATAAAATTTTCTTTTCATCCTGGTAATGGATTTCATTTCTCTAGCTGATGAAGCACAGGAAATCTAAGAAATCAGAAGTAAATACAGAAAATATTGTTGAAAAAGAGCTAATAATACTCACTCTTCCATTCACTCAACCAACATTTTTTGAGCAGGTATAATGTGCTGGGCATGACATACACTGGCAAATATATAGTACCTTGTCTCTGTCCTCACTGAGCTTATAGTTTCATGGGGGAGAGAGATGATAAATAAGAAAACAAATGAAAAATTTAAATTTCCAAATTACAATTAAAGCTGTTTGTAATGCATAAAATCTATGATAGGAATTTACAGCTGCTTTCAATTGGGTGGTCAGAGATGGTTCTTTCAAGGAATGACATTTAAATTAAGATCTGGAAAAGGAGAAGGAGCCAGCTATATGAGGAAGTGAAGAAAGAAAATAGGGGTTTGGGGAGGATGCAAAGGAGAGAATAACTCAGGTAACCTGAGTGAAAAGTGTGCAAATGTCCTGAGGCAGGAAAGACCTAGTGCTTTCCAGAAACTGAAAGAAAGAAAGCATGGCTGCAGCAAGAGAGATATGGGAAGCATAGGAGATGTGAGAATGACAAGAAAAAAAATTATTTTTTGAAAAATCACCCTTGCTGTTATATACATTGCACAGTACAATATTCAGGTGTTGATTGCCAGGAGAAAGCACCAGGAAATTAATATTAGTTTCTAAATTAGGAGGAGGAGCAAACTAATGTCTTGAGAAGATGGCTTGTACCTCGGCAGGGGGGGAACTACCAGTCTCCTTTGAGGAGGTGAATTTTCAAACCCCATCTGAGCACAAGAATTGCTTAGGAGTCAAGTAGGAGGAAATTCTTCATCATCCTTTTTACTCCACAAATTTCCATAAGGTTAAATAGAGAAAAGGGAAGGGAATAAAAAGGTGAAAGTGTCTAATTTATCTACTTAGCTTTCACTCATAAAACCTTAGCACTGGAATTGACCAAGGACATTATATGGTTCAATTGTTCTCAATTTACATAAAAGGAAACCAAGGCCCAAGGTGTCCCAGGATGTCCTGACCTTGTGATGAAATAGTGTCGGTGCATCAATAAAGATAATACGTAATCAAAACTCGAGAAATGGAAGCAGCTAAATGACAACACCTATTAAAACAAATAAAACACGGCCCACAGGTCCCTTTAGACCAGAACACAGAGGAGAAGAGGGGACAGGGGAGGGGCAACATTCAGGTCTTTCTCTTATCAAGAGAAAATAACTGAAACGATTTGACAGTTATCTCCTGAATGCTGTTGCCCGGGCCTAAAGGTGGTGATGTTGTCATGACTCTGCCCAAATGGAGACTCTACCTTCAGGTCAGACCCCACGTAGGAAGAGATTCTTCCTGGAAAGGGGCTTTCATGATGAGGCACAGAAGAGCTGCAGACACAGAATATTCGGGTGAAGGTTTAGTCTGCAGGACTCACAAGTGCTGGACCTCCCTGTGATAAGAGCCGTGGATTTTTTTTTAACATCTTTATTGGAGTATGATTGCTTTACAATGGTGTGTTAGTTTCTGCTGTATAACGAAGTGAATTAGTTATATGTATACATGTATCCCCAGATCCCCTCCCTCTTGTGCCTCCCTCCCACCCTCCCTATCCCACCCCTCCAGGTGGTCACAAAGCACCGAGCTGATCTCCCTGTGCTATGTGGCTGCTTCCCACTAGCCATCCATTTCACATGTGGTAGTATATATATGTCCACGCCACTCTCTCATTTCGTCCCAGCTTCCCCTACCCCCGTCCCCGGGTCCTCAAGTCCATTCTCTACATCTGCATCTTTATTCCTGTCCTTCCCCTAGGTTCTTCAGAACCATTTTTTTTTTTAGATTCCATATATATGCGTTAGCATACGGTATTTGTTTTTCTCTTTCTGACTTTCTTAGCTCTGTACAACAGACTCTAGGTCCATCCGCCTCACTACAAATCACTCAGTTTCGTTCCTTTTTATGAAGAGTAGTGAATTAAGAGGACACTTCCTCCCACACCAGATCCTGTGAGGCAAAAACAATGCAGGCAGCCAGTGTCAGAGCATACTTTCAGAAGGAATTCATTCCTTCACTAAACAAGCATTCATGAAGTGTCTACTAAGTGTCCGATCGTGTGCTAGGCACTCAAGACATAACAACGAGCAAAACAGAGTTAGTGAATAGAATAGTGGTGGCAGGAAAATCAACAAAATACAAGATCCATATTAGAAGATAAAAAATCCAGCAGTTCCAGGAGCTTTCCTTTTTATCCCAATTCCCCTTCATGTGACGACAGAACTACTAAGAAGATTGTTAGATAAAAATAATAGCAGTCAACATGTATTTTGTTAGTATTATGTATCAGGCACTGATCTGAAGGCTTTAGTGATATTAACTCATTCAGTCCTCACAACAACCCTATGAGGTAAGTACTATTTTTATCCTCATTTTATAGATTAGGAAAGCGAAGCATAGAAGTTAAAATTCTGCCTATTTTCACATAGTAAGTGGCAGAGCTGAGATCTGAAGTATTCTGACTCCAGAGTCCAGGGGAAATGTTGGAAATGCCTCTAAAAGACTAAGCTGATTGGCAGAGAGAGAGAGAGAGAGAGAGAGAGAGAGATTTCAACCCGAAAATGGACAATGTGATAATAAACGAAGAAATCCTCTGTGCGTTTGTGTGTGCGCGTGTGTTTCCCTTTGTTCATTTGTTTTTCAGATTGGAACTGCAAAAGCAAATTCTAGAAATACCAAGTCTAGTTCCAACCAAGTAGAGTAGCTATGGAAAAAATTTAGAGAATTCTGCCCATTATATTTTAAATGGAGAGTTTGATCAGATGCTAAATCCTTCTAGTCAGAAATTATCTAATATAAAAGTAATTGGCATGGACATATATACACTACCAAACGTAAGGTAGATAGCTAGTGGGAAGCAGCCGCATAGCACAGGGAGATCAGCTTGGTGCTTTGTGACCGCCTGGAGGGGTGGGATAGGGAGGGTGGGAGGGAGGGAGACACAAGAGGGAAGAGATATGGGAACATATGTATATGTATAGCTGATTCACTTTGTTATAAAGCAGAAACTAACACACCATTGTAAAGCAATTATACTCCAACAAAGATGTAAAAAAAAAAAAAATCCGTATGGAGGAAAAAGGTTTATTTTAATAAACTGTCAAATACTAAAAAAGGAATTGGCCCAAATCTTGCAACTGGGAAAACAAAGATGACTTCACAAAGAGAATCAATATCTGCTGATTCCAATACACTCGATCAAAGTTCTTAGATGCGAAGATCAATCACAAAGCACCAAATCAGCAAGTCACAGGGCACAGCATCAGATACGCTTGTGTTGGGGTTTAAAGATTTCACATGGAAAATGGGATACCAAAGAAGTCACCCAAATTCTGGACGTTACAGAAGCTGAATATCATTAAGGCATTCCTGCTGACTAGGCCCTCTGCCCAGAGAACATGGGTCTGCAGCGTCTCCCATAGCATGGTGGGAAGTACAAGAAAGGCTTCTGACTTCATCTAAGGTACAAGCTACCCCAAGAAGAGCAAGGAGAGTAGAAAAGGAGAAAAACAAGGTCGGGCAAAAAAACAAACAAACAAACAAAAATCAAAACAACAAAAAAAAATCACTTAACAGTGCCAATGTTGCCACCAGAGTTCCATGGGTTTATGGGATGCTTTCTAGCACCTTGACTCCTAGTAAAGAGCTGATGCAAGAGGTTTTCATTTTCCTCACTTTTGTAAATATGTCTACAGACCTAGTAGGACAGCCTGATTTTACTGCTGTAATCTAGGTTGCTTTGCTTGGAAGGGGGAATTTACGAAAGAATGATTTCCTTTACCTTATATTTCAGCGTATATAGTTCCATTTGCTGAAAGCAGAATGCACAACCAAAGGGCAGCAGTTTTTTTCTAAGAATGGCTGAATGATTTGACAAACTCAAAAAAAGCAGACATGATCTAGACTAGAGGCAATTTATTAGTAGGGCTGGAATAACCAGAGACAGGTTCAAAAAAAAAAAAAAAAAGTGTGAGATAGTCATGGAATAACAAACACAAAGCAACAGGCTAATCATTCATCATTAAGTCAATACATTTTTATTGCATGCTTACTATACGCTAGGCATGAAATACTGTCTCTGCCCACATAGCAGAGATTTATTTAATTTATAAAAGTAACTTTCATGGTGAAAATTGCCTTGGGGCACAAGGGATGGCTCATAATCTACTGACAGTGAAGCAAAATTACAATACTAAGTGATAAATACTGTGATTTAAAACAAACAAACAAACTGCTCTGGCGACAGAGCAGAGGCAACCCAACTGTGGGATGCCAGAAGACTTCCAGAAGTAGAAAACAAGTGAGCTGCATCTTGAAGGGTGACTAAGATGGAGTGGGAGAAGCAGAAAGAAGGGACAAGTAGGTAGAGGAGGCACGATGTTCCAAGGCTGGAGAGAGCAGGGATGATTTACACACCCTTTGGGTCTCAGCTGAAATCCTCAGGTTCAATTATCTATGATATGGTCCCCAACCTCATATGTCAATTATACCCCAACCCCAACCTTATATGTCAGTTATACCTCAATTTAAAAAAAGAATGAATCCATGCAATTTTTCACATGAAATGGTAGAGCTATGCCCCATAATTTTGACAGAAAAGTTATATATCATTAACCAAGGAAGGAATTTGTCAGAAAAGAGATTCTATAATATTATAATTAGAAAATATACTTACCAAGATTAAAACCAATGATTCATAAATGATCTCTTTATCTTTCAGTTAAAGTAATACTGTAAATAAAACTCTAACATTAGGCACTAAAAATGTACTTGATTGTTTAAGAGAACCACTCCGTTGAAAATTGTTGAGAAAATGTAATTGGAAGAAAATTAGTGTTCTGTGTATGGAAAGCAATAAGAAAAGACAGTAACAATTTTACAGAACTACTACTTGTTAGGTGCTTTGATATATTACCTTACTTAATTCTTCTAACAACAACAAGATGAGATTATTGGTATTGTTGAAAACAGGTTTAGGACTTTGCACTTAATGAAAGAATAAAACAGAGTTTGTCTCACTTCCTACTCTGTTTATCAGTTCAATCAATTGCAATTTTTAAAATATTTGAAATTATAAGGCTAAGTAATTGGCAGTGCTTCACAGCTTGATAAGCTCGTTGCAACTGAGGATACAAATTACTTATCAAACATCCTACAGGAATTGGAGACACAAATATTCTATTTGCCAAGACTTACCAGACTTTAAAATTAATTACATACAATTAATGTAAAGAAATGGAGCTCTTTAATTACCAATTACTATTCAGGCTCTTAAAATGTTAATTAAAGTAAATGATGAAATCTTGAAAGCTAATGTAATTTTTTTCAGTTTCAACTTTGATCACTAGCAATTAGGCCAATTATTTTATGAATTCAACTAAGCAACTATTAAGTTCCCTTTCAAGTCTGAGAGTCTTGAGTTCTATAAGAATCTTTAAAATGTCTTCTAACATATACCAACTTTCCAAATACCATTAGGGCAAATACCGTGGTTAACAAAGATTAAAAATAAATATATTTATGTTATCCATAACTTTTTTCTTTAAACAGTTATACACCTGAATTACCCAAATCAGACTAATATTTTTTTTAATTTTTCTTTTATATTGGAGTATAGTTGATTAACAATGTTGTGTTAGTTTCAGGTATACAACAAGGTGATTCACTTATACATGTATCTATTCTTTTTCAAATTCTTTTCCCAATTAGGTTGTTACAGAATATTGAGCAGAGTTCCCTGTGCTATATAGGTTATCCATTTTATTCTTTTTTTTTTTTTCAGCATTTAAGCACAGATCTGTGTGACTTTATATATTTATTTTTTTGGCTGCACCCTGCCTGTGGCACGTGGGATCTTAGTTCCCCGATCAGGGATCGAACCTGTGCACCCTGCATTAGGAGTGTGGAAATATGTAATATTTTATTAGGTGCTGCAAAATTCTTAGAATGTTCTCAGAAACAATAAGATGACATTCAAATACAGTGGTACTGGGATTCCAGACCTTGGAGTCGATCACGAAAATCACTGTAGTTTTGTATCTTAAGAGTGGCTCGAAAAGACGCCAGTCTTAGTGGACTTATAAAGAAATCCCAAAGGCAGGTAGCTTACAGAATCAGAAAGACTTCTCAAAAATAAAAAATAATTTAAATCCATGAGTTAATAATGAAACTAAGAGAAAATAACAACTCATTGATCACCCTGGAAGAATGTTAGAAAATCAATTCCTTATATTCAAAAGTGGGAAATAAAGAAAAAGAATTACATGTTTATTCTGCCTGTTTTATATGATAAGTTCCTCAGGACAGCCAAATAGTAAGGGGTAAGTTCTCTTTACAGAATTATCCCCACTTATAAATAAAGTAGGCGTAATAGAATCTTAAAAGCATCATTTTTCAGTTTTATGAATTAATAGATCAAAACAATAATTATCAATGTCTGCTAACATAGAAATAGAGGCCATATAGTGCATTCTAGAAGCTAAAAGAAAGATTGATCATGTTATGTAGGAAAAGGGAAAATATTAAAAAGACCAAATTCAGACTTCTAGAGATAAAAACTACAATGGCTAAGTTGAAAAATATACTGAATGGGACTAAAGCAGATTAGATACTACAGAATAAAAGGTTTATAAACTTGATGATATAGCAATAGAAGCTATCCACAATGAAACACAGAAAAACACGGAAAACAACACAGAATCAGAGAGCTGTGGGACAATTGCCAATGGCCTCATGTATATGAAAATTAGAATTTCAAGAATAGAAGAGATAGAAGGAGGTACAGAAAAAAATTTTTTCTTAAAAAATAATGGCCCAAAACTTCCAAATTTGATGAAAACTATAAACTCACAGATGGAAGAATTTCAATTGACTCCAAGCACAAAAAGCATGAAGAAAACAAACCAATGCACATTATCATGAAATTGCTTTAAACAAGTAATAAAGAGAAAATCTTTAAAAAGAAAGAAAGCCAGAAAAAAAAAGATATGACATAAGAACAAAGATAAGAATGGGAGAAGATTTCTTGTCAGAAACAAGCCTGGAGACAATGGAGCAACACCATTTAAGTATTGGGAAAAAAACCTATCAACCCCAAATTCTATATTCAGAAAAAATATATTTAAAACAGAAAGAGGAAATAAAGGCTTTTTTCTGCCATAAAAAACTGAATGTATTCATCACCAGTAGAACTGTACTACAAGATCTGTTAAAGGACAAATGCTGGAGAGGATGTGGAGAAAAGGGAACCCTCCTACACTGCTGGTGGGAATGTAAATTGATGCAGCCACTACAGAGAACAGTATGGAGGTTCCTCAAAAAACTAAAAATAGAGTTACCATACGATCCAGCAATCCCACTCCTGGGCATATATCCGGAGAAAACTCTAATTTGAAAAGCTACCTGCACCCCTATGTTCATAGCAGCACTATTCACAATAACCAAGACATAGAAACAATCCATTTTTTTTTAATGGGCAAAATATTTGAACAGACGCTTCACCAAAGACAATATATAGATGGTAAATAGGTAAATCAAGAGATGGTCAACCTCATTAATGATTGGGGAAGTGCAAATTGAAAACACAATGTAATACCACTACACTCCAGCTAGACTGGCTAACATTTTTAAACACTGACCATATGAAGTGATAGCAAGGATACTGAGCAATTTTAACTCCCACACACTACGGGTAGAAATGTAAAATGATTCAACCACTTTGGAAAACAGTTTAGCTGTTTCTTACATAGTTAAACCTACACCTAACCTATGATCCAGCCATTCCACTCCTGGGTGTTCACCCAAGAGAAATGAAAATATCTCTCCAAACAAAGACTTGTATATAAATATTAATAGCAGCTTTATTTGTGATAGTGAAAAACTGGGAAAAAAAACCTAAATAGACATCAACAGATGAATAGATAAATTGTGGTATATCATTACAATGGAATACTACTTGGCAGTGAAAAGGGAGAAGTAATTGATACACTCAATAACATGAATGAATCTCAAAATAATTATGCTGGGTGGAAGAAGTCAGACATTAGAGAGTATAACACATACATAGATTTTCCTCAATTTACGATTGGGTTAAGTGCCGATAAACTTATTGTTAGTTGAAAATATTGTAAGTCAAAAATGCATTTAATACTCCTAACCTTCCAAACTTCATAGCTTAGCTTAGCCTACCTTAAAAGTGCTCAGATGGGCTTCCCTGGTGGCGCAGTGGTTGAGAGTCCACCTGCCTATGCAGGGGATACGGGTTTGTGCCCCGGTCCGGGAGGATCCCACATGCCGCGGAGCGGCTGGGCCCGTGAGCCATGGCCACTGAGCCTGCACGTCCAGAGCCTGTGCTCCGCAATGGGAGAGGCCACAGCAGTGAGAGGCCCGCGTACCGCAAAAAAAAAAAAAAGTATCACCAAAAATAAAACATCCGGGCTTCCCTGGTGGCGCAGTGGTTGAGCGTCCGCCTGCTGATGCAGGGGACACGGGTTCGTGCCCCGGTCCGGGAGGATCCCGCATGCCGCGGAGCGGCTGGGCCCGTGAGCCATGGCCTGGGCCTGTGCGTCCGGAGCCTGTGCTCCGCAATGGAAGAGGCCACAACAGTGAGAAGCCCGCATACCATCAAAAAAAAAAATAAAAATAAAAATAAAAAATAAAACATCCACATAGAATCAGAGTATTTTAAAAATACTATATACAATTTATAAAGAGGCTGTAGTAATCCTTACTCCTTAATATTTTCTCCAATTATTAAGATACAAAATAAATAATTGTTGGATTCTCTAAGTTATAGAGAATTTGTATCATAGATTTTGTATCATAATTTGTATCATAAATTTTGCTGTTTTTTGCTATTTACAAGTTTTTTTGGGGGGGCTGGTTTTCAGAAGAGCAAACACCAATGCTTATGGCGGGCATAAATTCAAATCCCAAGTAAGTGAACACATTAAACAAATTACTATATGCCAAAATTCTGTATGTAAGTTAACTGTCTAGAGCTCTGGAAGCAACATCATAAATGCAACACTGGTTTTTTAATCAACCCCTCAGAATCCTATTTATCCTAAAGTCTCACATAACCAAAGCATTATTCTAGAATTCTGGGTCTTGGAAACAGGGCCTGGGCCATTTCCTCCTGTTTCCAGATCATGGAAGAAGCCTTGGACCAGTTTTGAAACGTGTCGAGGTTCTACAGAAATAGAACCTGCAGAACTCGGGGCCCCTCTCAAAGTCCCTCCTTCTTGAAAACTTACCTGCTCCATCCAGACTCTAGTATTTCTGCTCTGAAACCCCAGGGCTTTGTTAGCACTAATATTATGGTGCTTTTCCTTTCTTCCTCTTATAATTGTTTGTGAAGTTACCTTGCCATCCCCTTCCTTCTGCCTAGAACCCTCCTACCAACACACACACACACACACACACACACACACACACACACACACACACACACACACACACACACACACACAGTGCAGAACTCCTAGAGGGTAAAGTCTGTGTTACTCATTTTTCCCACAATACCCCAAATAGCAAGGGCAACAGGGGAAATACAAAAAGTGTTAATTATTTTCTATGTATTGGCTGTTTCTATATTGACTATATTTAGTGTCCCCCTTTTTTTTTTTTTGCGGTACGCGGGCCTCTCACTGTTGTGGCCTCTCCCGTTGCAGGGCACAGGCTCCAGACGCGCAGGCTCAGCGGCTATGGCTCACGGGCCCAGCCACTCCACGGCATGTGGGATCTTCCCAGACCGGGGCACGAACCCGTGTCCCCTGAATCGGCAGGCGGACTTTCAACCACTGCACCACCAGGGAAACCCTAGTGTCCCTTTTTGACTAAGAAAATATCACATCTCAGAACAGTCCAACCAGAGCAGCAGAGAGAGGGAAGATGAGCAATATTCTCATGAATATATTCTTCATCATTAATCGTTTTAAAATATTTTCCTCATTAGTGTTTTCTTATTAAAATGTTCTTTTTCAAAAACTCTTCATGGACACATCTTTCAAATTATTTCATAAGTTATTTTTTCCTGACATATTGTTTATGGAAACATGCTTCATGAATATAAATATATTCAATGACTATATTCATTTTTTTAAAGAACAGTTAATTAGATATAAAGTTGTTAACTAGGCAACTAAAAGGGTAAAGAGAGACATCATAGAGGCAGTAAATGCAGGAAGCAGTTACCATCTCCAGGATGGAGGGAACAAAGGGAAGAGGTTGAAAAAAAAAATGGAAATGAGAGCGACCTGTTTGCCTTTTGCGGTACAGTCATCCTTGACTCAGAATCAGCACATCTAGGGGGGTGTCTGCATCCAGTAAAAAATGAGATGACCCAGATTGGGTTATAGATGCTATTTCTGGTTTTATTTTTATTTTTCAACTCCAAATTCTATAGACCAAGACATGGATTTAGTCTCGGAATCCATTCCTAGAAAGTCCACCCAAGTCTCAGATGGTTAGAGAAACAGTATGAGAGAGGAGAGCTTTAAAGCAACCAGTAGAACCATTGGGAAGGGGGAGAAAAGTTTTCTGTAACTTGCAAAGCTTTGATTCATTGCCATATTCAAGAATTAATTATAGCCTGAGGTCCCTGGAATGAAGAGAGAAAAGAGAAACAATATGACAGTTACACATCTGGTGGAAGGCACAGCTGCTTCTGCTTAGGAAAGCTGCCTGTATCCCTGTCTCCCCGAATTAAAGCAAATGGTCAAAAAAGAAGAAAAGAAAATATCACATGTAAATTAATGTCACCTACTTCACATTTTATAACGTCTCCCTCCTAAACTCCGCCCCAACCACTAATTTAGAATTCCACACAGAGCAAATGCTCGGTTAATTTATATTAAACAGATACAAGCTTCTGTGGCCAAAAATATAAACTTATAATTGGCAGAAAGATTAAATGCAAGGCCTATTATTAAAATTAAACCTATTTCCCTAAAGCAATGTCTGTGGAGACTTTCTAAAGCTCAGGCTAATCCTAGACTTTTTTTACAGTTTCACAGAGGTGGTTGGTTTACTCCAGCACATAAATGCCTTAGCTTGTGAGACAAAGTAACTGAAGCTAACAAGGGTTGTCTTGGGAGTGGGAGAACGTAGGAAGGAAAGCCCAGTTAGGTGGCGCTGCGGGTGGTTGTGCTCATATTTGGCCGCAAGGGGGAGCCAGCCGCTTTGGAAAGCCTCCACGACCAGCCTGAGAGGTACCGCCTGCTCCCATCACGCTGTGGTCCAAGGCATTGAAAAAAGCATCTCTTGACAGATTAAGGTCCCTTCAGGAAATAACTTCTCCCAAAACAAATCAAGGAAAACCAGAGTTCCTAGATAGCTCTATGTTTTCTAAGTTTTTCATCTAGAACATTTTTTGGTTTAGGTTATAACTATTATGTGTTTTCTAGCTATTTGAACTGAAGAACCAAATCAATGGTCAAAACAGACATGGCGGGGCTTCCCTAGTGGCGCAGTGGTTGGGAGTCCGCCTGCCGATGCGGGGGACGCGGGTTCGTGCACCGGTCCGCGAGGATCCCGCGTGCCGCGGAGCGGCTGGGCCCGTGGGCCGTGGCCGCTGGGCCTGCGCGTCCGGAGCCTGTGCTCTGCGACGGGAGAGGCCACAGCAGTGAGAGGCCCACGTACCAAAAAAAAAAAAAAAAAAAAAAAAAACAGACATGGCTTTTGTTGGTTCCAGGTGTCCAGATATATTGTACTGTATCAGGCAAGGATTTCTAGTGCCTTGTCATCATTACCAAAGTTCATTTAGAATAATATTACATTAAATTGTATGGCTAGTGCAAGAGACAGCACCTGCACAGAGGAACGAAGGACACTAGCAAAAAGAAAAACAGAAGGTGCTTTAAAAAGTGGGGGGATGGGGTCTCTGAAGACAATCCTCGTCTCCAGATACTGAAACAAAACCAGCTCACTGTTCCTTAGGAAGACTCCATTTTGGCCTACAGTGACTGCCGTAGGTCTCATTATTTACCCCAATATCAAGTCCTTCAATGGATTATTCTCCTCTTCAAGTCTTTTCATGGTGAAAACTCTTACTGGGGATGATAATGACCTAATCAGCTGGTGGTAAAATGAAATATAAAATTACATAATCGTTCAACTTAAATAAAGAGACTATACTGATTTGGGTACCGGGAGCCTGCTGAGCTCCCAGGCCAGTTCCCTGCCCTCCAAAGCTCCCTCCAGGCCGCGCGGGTCCTTGAGGGCATAGGAGGGAGGCCAGGGAGATCCGGAGAGGCGGGCGGGAGGGGCCCTCCCAGACCAGAGGAGCAGGAGAGGAGAGGAAGGTGTTTGCCCCACCCACTCGAGCCCAGGAAGCCTGCTGGGCTCCCAGGTGAGGTTCCCTGCCCTCTGAGACCAGGGCTGGGGGGCACGCCTGGGCCCCTTCTGTTCCTTGAGCCTAAGCCCCACCCTGCACATCCCCCAGGTCCTTTCCCAGCCCTGTGGGTCCTGAGCATCGGCCCCGCCCACCACCCAAACCTCACCCTTGCTTAGGCCCCGCCCTCCACAGCCAAGGCCTCCCCCCCCCCCCTTTTTTCTTTTCCCTCCTACTCTTTTTTACTATTGTGGTACTGATGTACCTTCCAGTTGTTGATTCATCTATATTTTTATTTTTATACTCTTTCTAACATATAACATCAGTTTTCTAGTCTAATTTTATTTTTTACTTTGTTATTGTTCTTTTTCTTTTTTTTCACACCCCACGCAGCTTGTGGGATCTTGGTTCATGAGCCAGGGTCGGGCCCAAGCTCCTGTGGTGGGAGCTCCAAGGCCGAACCACTGGACTAAGAGAGAACCTCAGGCCACAGTAGAAATGCTACTGTGGAGTAGCAATACTCATATCAGATAAAATAGACTTTAAAATAAAGACTGTTACAAGAGATAAGGAGGGACACTACATAATGATCAAAGGATCGACCCAAGAAGAAGATATAACAATTATAAATGCTTATGCACCCAACACAGGAGCACCTCAATACATAAGGCAAATGTTAACAACCATGAAAGAGAAATCAACAGTAACACATTAATAATAGGGGACTTTAATACCCCACTTACACCAATGGAAAGATCATTCAAACAGAAGATAAATAAGGAAACACAAACTTTAAATGACACAACAGACCAGATAGATCTAATTGATATTTATAGAACATTCCAACCAAAAGTGCAGATAGCCATGGCAATCAGAGAAGAAAAAGAAATAAAAGGAATACAAATTGGAAAAGAAGAAGTAAAACTGTCACTGTTTGCTGATGACATGATACTATACATAGAAAATCATAAAGATGCCACCAGAAAACTACTAGAACTAGTCAATGAATTTGGTAAGGTTGCAGGATACAAAATTAATGCACAGAAATCTCTGGCATTCCTACACACTAACAATGAAAAATCAGAAAGAGAAATTAAGGAAACACTCCCATTTACTACTGCATCAAAAAGAATAAAATATCTAGGAGTAAACTTGGCTAAGGAGGCGAAAGACTTGTACTCAGAAAACTATAAAACACTGCTGAAAGAAATCAAAGATGACATAAACAGATGGAGAAACATACCATGTTCTTGGATTGGAAGAATCAATATTGTGAAAATGACTATACTACCCAAAGCAATCTACAGATTCAATGCAATCTCTATCAAACTACCAATGGCATTCTTCACAGAATTAGAACAAAAAATTTTACAATTTGTATGGAAACACAAAAGACCCCAAATAGCCAAAGCAATCTTGAGAAAGAAAAATGGAGCTGGAGGAATCAGGCTCCCCGACTTCAAACTATACCATAAAGCTGCAGTAATCAAGACAGTACGGTACTGGCACAAAAACAGAAATACAGATCAATGGTACAGGATAGAATGCCCAGGGACAAACCTACGCATATATGGTCACCTTATCTTTGATAACGGAGGCAAGAGTATACAATGGAGAAAAGACAGCCTCTTCAAAAAGTGGTGCTGGGAAAACTGGACAGCTACATGTAAAAGAATGAAATTAGAACACTACCTAACACCATACACAAAAATAAACTCCAAATGGATTTAAAACTTAAATGTAAGACCAGACACTATAAAACTCTAAACATAGGAAAACATAAGAAGAACACTCTTTGACATAAACCACAGTAAGATCTTTTTTGACCCACCTCCTAGAGTAACAGAAATAAAAACAAAAATAAACAAATGGGACTGAATTAAACTTAAAAGCTTTTGCACAGCAAAGGAAACCCTAAACAAGACAAAAAGACAGTCCTCAGAATAGGAGAAAAGATTTGCCAATGAAACAACAGACAAAGGATTAATCTCCAAAATATACAAACAGCTCATGGAGCTCAATATCAAAAAAACAAACAATCCAGTTTAAAAATGGGTGGAAGGCCTAAACAGACATTTCACCAAGGAAGACATACAGATGGCCAAGAGGCACATGAAAAGATGCTCAGCATCACTAATTATTAGAGAAATGCAAATCAAAACTGCAATGAGGTATCACCTCACGCCGGTCAGAATGGCCATTATCAAAAAATTTAGAAACAGTAAGTGCTGGAAAGGGTGTGGTGAAAAGGGAACCCTCCTGCACTGTTGGTGGGAATGTAAATTGATAGAGCCACTACGGAGAACAGTATGGAGGTTCCTTAAAAAACTGAAAATAGAACTACAAAATGACCCAGCAATCTCACTACTGGACATATACCCTGAGAAAACCATAATTCAAAAAGCGTCATGGGGGGCTTTCCTGGTGGCGCAGTGGTTGAGAGTCCGCCTGCCGATGCAAGGGACATGGGTTCGTGCCCCGGTCCGGGAAGATCCCACATGCCACGGAGCGGCTGGGCCCAGAGCCATGGCCACTGAGCCTGCGCGTCCGGAGCCTGTGCTCTGCAACGGGAGAGGCCACAACAGTGAGAGGCCCGCGTAGCAAAAAAACAACAACAACAAACAAACAAAAAACAACAAAAAAGAATCATGTACCACAATGTTCATTGCAGAATTATTTACAATAGCCAGGACATGGAACCAATGTAAATGTCCACTGACAGATGAACGGTTAAAGAAGATGTGGCACATATATACAATGGAATATTACTCAGCCATAAAAAGAAACAAAATTGAGTTATTTGTAGTGAGGTGGATGGACCTAGAGTCTGTCATACAGAGTGAAGTCAGAAAGAGAAAAACAAATACCGTATGCTAACGCATATATATGGAATCTAAAAAGAAAAAAAATGGTACTGATGAACCTAGTTGCAGGGCAGGAATAAAGAGGTAGACATAGAGAATGGACTTGAGGACACGGGGTGGGAGGGCGAAGCTGGGGCGAAGTGAGAGTAGCATCAACATATATACACTACCAAATGCCAAATGTAAAATAGCTGGCTGGGGGGAAGCAGCCGCATAGCACAGGGAGATCAGCTCGGTGCTTTGTGATGACCTAGAGGGGTGGGATAGGGAGGATGGGAGGGAGGCTCAAGAGGGAGGGGATATGGGGACATGTGTATGCATATGGCTGATTCGCTTTGTTGTGCAATAGAAACTAACACAGTACTGTGAAGCAATTTTACTCCGATAGAGATCTATTAAAAAAAAGAGAGACTATACTATTCACTGTCTTAATAAGATGACCTTATAAGTTAAGTATAGAATACACCAAAGATAAGTGGTGACGTTTCCATTATTTCAGGCAAGGGAACTGGCCCAGAGCATTCTCTCCGTGTTCTGCCAAGAGGTACCAGTTTGTAATTTTTATGCTTGTTGTTATTTTAATGGAATAGGAGAGTTCATGGAAAACTATGCGACCCAAGTCCCAAACAAGGACGTAACTTAAACACAGACTAAGCAAAGAGAACATAAATTTGTTGAATTTTTTTACCTAACTGAGCAGCTCACCCTCACAGAAATACCTCTGCACTATAGACTGGAATTTGGGTTACTGAGTACTTTCATGGACCACAAGAAAATGATGCCCTAACTCTTAAACACTAAAACTCCACTTGCAACTGCCCAGAGTTCAAGTTCCCGTAGCCCTGATGCCCAAGGGTAGAAAGCTCGTTTCCTTCTGGCAACCCCAGGACTGTGATAGTCATCAGCAGCCCACAGCCCAGTTTGTACCACCTTTAAGTACAACCACAGGAGGCTTGAGAAAGCATACTTGGAGCCCAAACAATGTCACAGAAAAGATTCAACACTTCCCACAAGCAAGCCAACTAATACTGCACAGACCCTGGCCTGGTTGTTTTGCTTTGTTTTGTTTTTCTGTACCAATCTTTAATATTGTGGATGCTTTTACAGAAAAGTGTGTTCACTTTTACCTTCTTAATTAATTCCCCATTGCTTAGGGTGACAGCAACCACACTGCGGCATCAAATAATTTAGGTACCAAAGAAGACACATTTCTTTTTTTCATTTTGTTTTGATTGAGACTTTGCCTTATACAGGGTACAACTCTAAAAACTTATATGAAAATAAGATTAAAAAATCAATCTAAAAGCTCTTATCAATATGGGAAAGAGAGGAGGTGACAGGAAGAGAGAAGAAAAGAAAGACAGAGGGAGGAAGGAAGGGAGGAGAAAGAAAGAAAGAAAGAAAGAAAGAAAGAAAGAAAGAAAGAAAGAAAGAAAGAAAGAAAGAAAGAAAGAAAGAAAGAAAGAAAGGAAGAAAGGAAGAAAGGAAGAAAGGAAGAAGGAAAGAAGGAAAGAAGGAAGGAAGGAAGGAAGGAAAGAAAGCAAGAAAGAAAGAAAGAAAGAAAGAAAGAAAGAAAGAAAGAAAGAAAGAAAGAAAAAGAGAGAGAAAGAGAGAAAAAAGAGAGAGAGAAAGAAAATATCCTAGAATAGCATTTGGCACATAGTTGGTGCTTAAGAAATATTTGTTAAATGAATGAATGAATGAGTTAGGAGTCACATAAAGAGAGAATGATTTGAAAAAACACATATTCATTTGAGAAGCACCTCCTGTCACTTTAGCTCTCTTCAACATGTTTTCTGTGCCATTCCTTAAGAAATAATACATAGTGGCATTACAAGTTATACAGAGTTATTTGATACTGTTTCCCTGGTGATGGACTCTCCATTTGGACTACAAGCCAACAATTAGAAAACCCCTTTACCCACTCTTTGAGTAAAGACAACTTCCTACATGCTGTTTTCTGGATAGATGTCTGGGATCAAATTCACCTTATTTGCTATGCATACTTGCACAGTGGCTCAATTTCTGCCTAAGGCTGTGAAAGTCTTCCACAAAGTGTATTTCCTTGCAAACTTGTAATTGGAGTTTACCAAAAACATCTTCCATGAAAAAGGACAGTAGTTGTTCTCGGAGTCTGCAGTTTTTCTATAAATAAGATAGAATAAATTGCATAAGGTAAACTATGAGTAACTTTCGTAAAATGACACTGAAGCATCCCCCGATTATTACTTCATGACCATCTGGAAAAAATAAAATGCAAGGAAATAAAAGCATCCAACAAGTAGAAACGTGAGAAAGAAAAAGACCCTCTGGCTTACCATAAATAGCTTTTTTGTTTTCTTTTTTAATAACTGTACTTTTTTTACGCGATCTTCCTACAATAAAACAAAGAGAAATAAGATTTATCCAGAATTTCAAACGTCCCTTTGGTCATCATTCTAAGCAGAGCCTAATACTTACTGGAATTGTTGCTTTGAGCCTTGCTGCCTTGACATAGAGCGTATCAACAGCTTGGGACAGTGTTCCCCTTGGGTAGCAACTTGCGGCGAAGGAAGATTGCTTGTGCTTGGCAATGGCAAGAGACAGAGTGACAAACAGCAACCCAGACCTCAAAATGCAATACATCCACATTTCCCTCCACCCCACTCTGGGCTCATGTCACTCACGGAAGCCAGACAGTTACTCGTGTTGGTTAGATGAGAGGATAACCTAGTTACTTTAGCCCTCAAGGTTGCCTCTCCAATGAGATGCTGTGAAAGATAACTTACAGTTTAGAGAGAGGAAGATCACTTCAGTTGTTCTATTTTCTTAGAGCTTGCTTCATAATCAAAAAACGCTGACCACATCATCTGTGATCTTAAGTAAAAGCACAAATTTACCAGTAAGGTTGGGGCCCTGTTTCCCAAAAGAATTCAGAACCTCCGCTGCACTTCACAACAGATTTCAGTATTTTAAAAGTCATGTCATGCTAGTAAGAGAACTTGTTCTCCAGGATGCCATGTGATTTTTTTTTTTTAAATATGAAAAAAATCTCCTTTTCTAACAAGTAGCCCAGGAAAATTTGACCAAAAGGTAGAACGAGCAGCCCTGGGAAACCTGCTCATGACCTCAAAGGGGTTTGACATTTAGCCTTTGCCAGATCCTTCACCTGCCCCCCTCTTCCCTCAGAAGCCATCGTTCTGCAGCCTGGCATCAAGACCCAAGTCCTCAAGAATTTTTCCAGCTCGGAAATTGCAACCCCCCCAACATATTCAAGACTTTTTTGAACCTGGACCCGGGATTAAGACCTACAATTTAATAGGTTCTCTATCATCTCTGTCCTAGCTGACCACCCACACTTTTTCTTTAACTCTAGACTTCCAGGAGAGTGCCAACTCCTTACCTTTTCATCTTTGAATCCTCAATGCCTACCACGATGCCTCATGTAAAGAAGAAGCATATTCAGCACTAGATGAATTGTACTTCCCTTCCCACATCATGAGATGCTACTATAACTGCTTTGTTTCTTCATTTATTCCATTAATAAATTTTTATCAAGGATCTGTCTACAAAGAACAGTGCTTGGTACCAGGGGACTACGTACGAAAGCAGGACTCCCATCCTCAACTCTGTCCCAATTCTTCCCATGGTGATAAATATGGTTCCTTTCGTGTAGCATCCCCAGGATAAGACGTGGACACAGCTCAGGATCATATACTGACAAGCAGAGCTAAGTCACCAAAGCGCTGAATGAATGGAGCCAACATCATCCCAGGCAAGTTAACACGAGGACTCTGGTTGTGAGTAAGTGATTCATCAAAACTAGGCAGCGTCAATAAAGCATCAGAACCCAAGACTGATTTCTAAATCAAGGCAACCAGGGCTGGCAAAGGAGCAAAGAGAAAGTATAAAGTAAAAGGTCCAAACACATGGAAGTATTTTTGGCTGTTTCAGATAATAAGCGGATCTCTTTGACAAGCCCAAGCATCATTTCCACAGGAGCACCTCCGCTGATAAAGGACACTCCCTCTGAAATAAGACAGGAACCCCTCCTAAAGAGCTACGACAGAAGACAGCTGATCAAGACTGCAAAGTGAGGATCACTGAAGTTTTATAGAAATTCGGGAAAAGGAAGAATTATTTTTAGCTGGGATTAGCTTAAAGGGTGTTGGAACTGGGACATGAAATATCCTAAGGTTTTTTGTTTTGTTTTGTTTTGAGCAGAGTAATACTTACTGTTCAGAGTTCTTTTAGACAAAAGAATGTGAACATCAGGAATCAAAAGTCCAAATGCCTTCAGTGGGCGTGGGATTAACATAAGCACCCTGAGTGGGTAGACATAGGACAATCGAGACTAAACTGCTTATATGGCCACCAAACCTAAAATCTGCCCAATTATACAGCCTATTAACACACTGTGTGGGTACAAAAAAGCACCACACAGAATACTTCCAGGAGCCATATACTGCTTTGAGCAACTAAAATTTGGGGCCCCTGATATGTACCAACAAAATGTAAGTGCAACTCAAATTGCTAATATTGATAAAGAAAGTCAGTGTGGGTGCTGACTGTTTTTTCACCTCTGATAGTTGCATTTCCATAAATGTCTTATATCCCTCAAATCCTCATAATCCAAGGAAGACCATACATATCCCAAGGATGTTTCTGCTTTAGTTTACACCCAACTCAAGAAAACCATGGTCTTTTCTTCAATGACTGAAAAGTATGTCGCCCCGTTGATCACAGTCATCCTACGCCTTAGTCAGCAGACCGGCCTCGTTAGGGTCCTTTAAACAGTCAAATCTCACCTCACAGGATGAATAGGGATTATCCTTTTGAATAGGATACTCAAAGCGCAGGCCCTGAAGACAATTCCAAAAGGGGGTTCCAAAAGTGTCCTGAATAACAGAACTATTGGAATAAGTACATAATGTCCTTCGGGCACCAATTTAAAAGAGAAGTTCCTGCTCATTTGGATCGATTTTTATTACACCACTTTCACAAGTTTCTTATACAGAACTGTATAAAAATTGCTGTTAATTACAAGGAGATTTGGTTTTGAAACTCAAATCCACTTCTCATTAGTTGTATGGCCTTGGGAAAGTTACTAATCCTCTCTAAGCCTCAGTTTTTGTCATCATTAAACAGGACAATAATTATACCTACTGCAGAGGGTTGTCATGAGCAAAAAATACAGCAATATAAATAGAACACTTAGCACGATGGCAGCCATAGTAGCACTCTGCAAGTGGTAGCTATTTCATTCTTATTTTTTAAACAATAAATGTGTCTTAGTCTGTTTAGGTACTATAACAAAATACCAGACTGGGTAGCTTTCAAATAACAGAAATTGATTTCTCACAGTTCTTCAGGCTGGGAAGTCCAAGATCAACATGTCAGCATGGTCACATTCTAGGAAGGGTTCTCTTCTGGGTTGCAGACCACCAGCCTCTCACAGCATCCTGACATGGTGGGGCCTCTTCTATAAAGGCACGAATCCCATTCATAAGGGCTCTGCCTTCATGACCTAATCACCTCTCCAAAACACCATCACCTTGGGGTCTAGGTTTCAACATATGAACTGGGGGCAAGAGAGAAAAACACAAACATTCAGACCATAGCAAAATGCATGTGTAACACCTGTATAATATTCAAGTTCATTACAATCCTTGAGAAGCTTTGGGAAATGGTTGAAGAAAGCAAGAAAAGGGAAGGACGGACAACGATGTGACATGTCACAGTGTGTGGGCTTGAGGAGCTCCATTTATCCCACACACATCCAGAAGGCAGACTAGAACCAATTAAGTGGGCATTTTAGGGCTGCGACTCCTACGTAATATACAGGAGAACATTCAAATGCTTTATCTGCCCCAAAGCACAACTGACTGCCCCAGTTCCCAAATGCCAGCATGACAGCCATTGCCTTTGAAATTTAAGTCCCCTCCCACCCAGAAGAATGCTAGCAGCCGTCTCTGATGGTCAAGCACATCCAATAAGCAAAATGAGCACACCAGCTCACGCAGAGAATCACAGCTCACTTTGAGTCCTTGATGATACAACTTTGCAGATGCCCCTCTGTTGGAGTAAAAAAAAATTGGGGATTTTTAATTTGCTAAACCATTTTGTTGACTCTAAGATGCATTCCTTCCACACGTTAGTATCTCTGAAATCCCAGTCTGTTTCTTTTTTTAAAAAAACAAAATTCACATTTTATTTAGGTTGAAATAAGCTATACCAAATTGATTTTCTTCACTAAAAATAATGGCAATATTTTCTGTATTATTCCTAGATAAACCACAAAACATTTATTTTTGTAGTTTCTAGGTTTTGCTTGTAAATCAAGATGAGGCAGTAGATACAGTCATGGAAAAAGACAGAAGAAAACAGACAAACCGGTTGTCAGTATCCACGGCCTCTGATCCTGTCTTGACCATGAAACAGAAGTGTTCAACATATACATGCCAAAAACCTTATGAAGATGAGGCTCAATAAAAGAATGTAAACAGCAACAACCAGATGTGAACAACAATGGCAGGCTCTTCCTTTCAAACTTTAACTATAACTTGTTCCTTTAAC
This sequence comes from Pseudorca crassidens, assembly GCF_039906515.1. Taxonomy (NCBI): domain Eukaryota; kingdom Metazoa; phylum Chordata; class Mammalia; order Artiodactyla; family Delphinidae; genus Pseudorca; species Pseudorca crassidens. The sequence goes on from NC_090306.1 coordinate 58,141,419, forward strand.
TCCATTTGATAAAGACAAAATCTACACTGAAATCCTTGTTTGGCGAGCTCACATGTTTCTCTTACAGTCTGATAATTTTCTTAACTGTCCCTTACAGATTTTTAACAGCATACTTAAAACTCCTACTATTCAAAGGTCAGTCATGAGCTTCATTGTAATGTTTTGTAAAATGTATTCCTTGCTCCCATACCTCCTCAAAATTTATTTCTTCAAAGAACTGATAATTCAGTACCTGACAACTGGATCCACAGTGATAAATGTTATGTGTAAAATGACTTAACTAATACAAGTCCAAAGTGCCATTAGCAGAGATCACACAGAGTGTAACGTGGTACTTTCAACGCTATCTTCTGGAAGAAGAGTTAGGTCTCCAAAGCATGGGACTTCAAACGGGCCATTTAAACAGGCAGATTATCAATGACTAATGTACTCAATGGGAGGCCTACAGGTCAAGATATTCAGTGATTAAGTGGCCTGCGTACACCTTATAACTTTTCTGTAAGATAGTGTCAAATTTCTTACAGATTTTTTCAAATATCAAATATAAGAGAAAACCTATTTTAAAAGTCTCTTAGGTATTTTCAGTGGTTTCTGAATTATCTGTAGGAAGCTCTGACTTACTTGTATAGAGTTTAATATATGTATCCACCATTAAATCCAAATTGTGTTTTATATCAAAATTTGTGTTAAGCGAAGCCAAGTTCCTTGACCTTTGGTCTGTCAAAGTGTTCCTCAGGTATGATTTGAGACCCTTTCACCCATTTTCATAGCGTTCACTCTCAACCTTCATCACAGGAAGAATACATAGGACCTTCAGCAATGCATTAACTTTAGGAAAAATCTTGTTGTCTGGCAGATGAAGGGCTTCATAATTAGTGGATGGAAGTTCTGTATCTTTCCCTCTGTGTTTGCACTTGATTCTGCAACAATGCAGCTCAGCAGAGAGCGTGTCAGGATTAGGTAAATCACTTCTGTACCTGTCAGCACTATGCTCCTCTGATGTATTGAATTTGAGCTGTCCCCTGATAGAGAGTACCAGAGATAAGCATTTAAGAGCTTTAAGGTGCTGTTCCGAGACTATATCTTTCAGTTCCTGAATAATGTACTCCACTGTTGGAACACTTAGAGTCTCTTTATAGTAACTCTCAGAGGTTAGCTGAGATTCCAGGTTACTGTGCTGAGCTCTGCGAAATTTCCCTGGGAGTTTTACCAGAATATAAAGTTTGGTTGCCAAATTTGTGAGTTCCTCAAACCAAAATTCATGATAAACCGGTATTTTCCATCACTTCATTTAGTGAATGCAGCACTGCAGTCAAATTACTGGCTGCAAAGAAGACATCAGAAGTTTGCCCCTGAAGATTTTCCCCAAAGGCTCTTGTAAAAGATAGAACATTTTTAAGAACAACAATGGTAACAATGAAATCAAAATCTGTTACCGCAGCTCTCACAGACCTCTAGCATCCGTTTCTGCTGTGTTTTCAAACAGAACAATGTGTTCACTGCCGTTGTCCCAAAGCACTTTCTCAGAACCTCTTCGCCAGAAATGATCTGGCACTCCAGCAGTGCTTGAAAGTTATCAGGAGTAAAGAGACCTTCTGGGATTTCATCAGCTTCATGTTCATCCAGAGGTGTGTTCTGTTTTCCCATAAGAATCAAAATTTCAAATAAAGATTTTAAGTATTCTTTGTTTTCCTTCTCTTCAAGAGTTAAAGGTAAAATGTCTTCCTCCTGCTCTTCACCCCCCTCTGCACTGGGGTTCTGAGCATTGCTGTTGTTTATTTCCTCATGTTTTCGTTCCTGTTCAGAAGTTTCATCAATTTTTTCTGTTTCAATGTCCTGATTTCATCTTCACGCAATTCTTTTATTCGTTTTCTGTGTCTACTGTGTGGATTATTCAAATGGCTGGTAAGATCAAATATTGTTGGTATTCCATTACCTCGAAGAACTGTCCTATAAGGGCTAGTTCTACAGATCACAGAAGTCTCAAAGTGTTTGGCACACAATTGATAATGTTTATTTAGTTGATCGGGGGTTTTATCTTCTAAGTCTGCTCTCCTACAATTCTCCACCCACTTCTGGCATCTGGCTGGAGCCTGCAGGAACCTGAAAAAAGCCAGGTCCGACTGCGTGCGCTTCCACGTGCAATTGGGGTCCTCGCAGAAGTTCGGCATCGCCGTCAGCCAGCCGGCCGGCCCAGCCCTCCCCTCCCCGCCTCCTCAGGGCAGCCCACCAGCCCCTCGGGGGCCGGGGAGGGGACCCAATCTGTTTTATAATCCACGGAGTCTTACAATTATATCACCGAGTCAGGAGTCCGTTCTGGGCGGTCCCTAATGACGTCATCACTTCCGCTGACCTGCGTGCATGGTTGTTACTGTGGGTGTTGAGTTTACATGCTGTTCAAATGCCTTTGGAAAGAGACCCTATGATTTGGCATTGAAACTAAAGTTAACGTGTTCACAGAAAGGCACAGAACAGCAGTGGACTGCAAATCTGCTTTTAGAGAAGCAAATATTTGTCTTTGGAGGAATGACCAAAAATACATGTTTTCTTGCAAAGCAACAGCCAAGCGCGCAATGTTAAGAAAGCGTTGCATCATAGTTTATTCAGCAACATTTTTTTTTCCTTTCTTAGTGGTAAATGAAATAATGCTGCAACTTCCAATATATTGTATCTTAAATTTGTTGAAATACGATGTTTAATGACCTCAGTGATTGGTATAATTCCTCAGGATCATAAATCCTAAAATCAACACAGATGTAAATAAGAAGCAGATGGATCTATTTAAACCACTCACCCAAAAAAAAACCCCAAAACCCACTGAAATCCAATGTTTTTCCCAGGATAGATCCAGAAGATATAGACGAGAAATAGTCATAGATAGATAAATATGTTCAGTACAATGATAGCTTGGTTTTTGACCCCTGAGAAATAGTAGGTCCCATTCTATTGAACACTTCCACCCAGGAAACCTGTTTATCTCATGTTTACATCCTCAGAGGGATGGATGAGAACACGTTAGAGAGGGAAAGAAGAGTGCTGTCAATGGTCTGCACGGGAAAAGAGGGAGCTATTGAGGTTGGATGCACGAGCAGCATGAAGAGGAAACATGCGTGGAAATTCACTGACAGTCTCAGCCTATGTTCCCGGCCCTGTGCTGGGTGGCTGGTACTCTGTGTTTTCACCCTTCATCATTAATTGACTCAGTCACCAAGTACTTAAACTGAGTGCTTGTCATCTCCCGGGCTTACTGGAGCTTGTTGGGAGGAGAATGTTTTTATATCCTAAAGTTCGAGGTATAACTAAATGCTTCCCATTATACTTGAGAATGTAGTTAGCATCTGGTATTGTTCCATTTTACAGACGAAGAATCTGAGGTCCGGGGAAGTTGAATCACATGCCCAGTGACACTCAGCTCAAAAAGGCAGAGGATTCCATCCATGTTTTTAAGACTCCAGGCCCATGTGTTTCCCACTCCCTGTGCAGCCTCCCTCCACACTGGAGAGCAGGATACAAGGAGTGTCTGAGGCTGTGGTGGAGATCACAGAAAACAGAGACTTAAGGAAAAAGGAGCAAAAAGAAAAAAACCTAAGGAATAGTAAAATGAAATTTTTGTGATATTTTATAGCCCTTGCATATTCACTACAGGAATATCTAATTTTATGTAATACTTCATAAAGATTTTCCTTTACTTGGTCTTCCCAACATTTCTATAAAAGGTAAAGAAGGTCTTGTTTTTCTCAGTTCACAGGTAAGAGAGCTGAGACTGAAAGAGGTTAAATGGCTGTCTGAAGGCACAAAGACAGGAAGTAGCACACCTGGGTTTGACCCATGTCTTCGAACAGCAAATCCAGTGGTATTTCCACTGTACCATTTTGACTCTGGGTTAATAAATAAACATTATGTATGTATGAGTCCAAGATCTTCTGATGGGCAGTGTGAGAATAAACCAACACACAAATACAAAAAAAGTATTATCCATTCCAATAGCTATTATGCAGTACCGATCTTCTTCATAGCTTTGTAGATTTTGGGTTACCTTAGCATTTTCAGTTTTGACATGATAGTAGCATACATACTGGCCATTTATTCTCCGGCAACGAAAGGCATGTCATCCCTAAAAACTGCAAAGAATATGGTACCCTAACTGTGATTTCAAAATAAAAAATAAGAAGTCAGAAGCAGATTTCCCATAGTAACCACCACAATGGATGACAGAAATAGACCTCTGCTGCTGTCCCCCTCACTCTTAGCCCCACAGAAGAAAAGGATACACAATGGATACATCAATCCAAGCATCCTCCAAAATTTTATCAAAGTACGTGACTTAAAAATAGCCTTTTACCTCATTTTCTAAGTGCATCAAAAAGAAGTTTGGCAGTAATAACTGCAAGAATCGAGACAGAGTTTAGAAATCACAATAGCAAGAGTCCTAGAAATAGATATATCTTTTCTGTCAAAATGTATTAATCATTGGTCCATCTCTTCAGCCCTGTGGTTCTGGGGCAGTCAGCATAAGTGTCTGTTAGACTCTACTCAGACTAAGCAATGCACTTGAACCTGAACTTGCAGCCACTAGAAGCATGATTTCTCCCTTAAGGACTTCCTGTCACACTCAGAGTAAAAGCCAAATCCTTTCAATGGCCTAAGGGCCTGTCTGATTTTGCTATTCTCCTTGCCTTTTGGCTTTTCCTCCTGCTCTCCCCTTTGCTCACCTCCTCTAGCCACAATACCTCCTTGTTGCTCTTCAAACTCACTAAGATGCCTGTAGCTCAGAGCCTTTGCATTGGCTGTTCCCTCTACCTGAAATGTTTCCCCACTCCACCACACCCCACCCCAGATATCTGCATGGCCAGCTCTTTTAAGTCTTTCAAGTCTTTGCTTAAATACAACCTTCCCAGCTAGGCTTTCCTAGGATACCTGTTAATGGGCTGAAGGTTGTCCCTCCAAAATTCATATGTTGAAGTCCTAACCCCCAGCGCCCCAGAATGTGGCTGTGTTTGGAGGTGTAGGTCTTTAAAGAGGTAATCAAGTTAATTACCTAACTGGGCAGGCCCTGATTCAATGTGACTGATGCCCTCATAAGAAGAGATTAGGACACAGACATACACAGAGGAAAAACCTTGTGAGGACCCAGAGAGAAAGTGGCCATCTATAAGCCAAGGAGGGAGGCCTCAGAAGAAACCAATCCTGCTGGGGCTTCCCTGGTGGCGTAGTGGTTGAGAGTCCGCCTGCCGATGCAGGGGACACGGGTTCGTGCCCCGGTCCAGGAAGATCCCACATGCCGCAGAGCGGCTGGGCCCGTGAGCCATGACCGCTGAGCCTGGGCGTCTGGAGCCTGTGCTCCACAACAGGAGAGGCCACAGCAGTGAGAGGCCTGCGTACCGCAAAAAAAAAAAAAAAAAAAAAAAAACAACAATCCTGCTGACATCTTGATGTCAGACTTCTAGCCTCCAGAACTATGTCACTCCGCCTGTGTGGTACTTTGTTATGCCAGCCCTTGCAGACTAATACAGTGCCCTAATGAGAATTAACTTCACTCCTTGCTCCTTTGTTTCCTTTTTCTGTTTTATATTTTTCCAAACTCCTTACCATTATCTTACATATCTTTCACTTATGCATTTTGTTTACTGCTTATCTCCCTTTGCTAAAATCTAAGCTCTATCAGGGCAGGAATTTTTTTCTGCTTGGTCATTGCTGTTGCCTCGGTTCCAAACAGACTAGCCCATGGTATGTGCTCAGTAAATACTGTTGGATTACTGATTGCACCTCCATCATCACCATGGAATGCCCTGTGAGGTGAGAGAAGACCAAAAGGCAGTCAGGGCTCTAAGGAGGAAGGAGAGAGAAGTTTGGGTGCTGACATAAAGATAATAAACTCTGCTTTGGGAGCTCGACCCACTTCTGAGCCACGTTGGGCAGCCACAAGCAGCTCTTTATCTTCTCATTTTGCCTATGAAATCTACAAAGCTCACAATGGGCATCCCCTCCTCTGCCTTTGATATTGTTTCCTGTCTCTCCTCTGCATTTCAAACCAAAGCAGATGCGTAGGAGGATCCGATCAGCTGAGCACCTGGGCTTGATGGGAACCTCTCATGCAGCTCTGCGCTGGGGGGTGCTGGCTACTGCTTTTTGTTCTGTACCTTTCTCTCATAACTTCCTACACACCAGCTGTTCGCTTTACTGCTTTTAAATGTATCTGTGTTTTTGTATTACAGGCCTGGGTGTTCTCTGATGACAGGAACCAGCTAATGAGAGGTCTCTTATCCTTCCTACAGATTTGTTTTGGTGCTAATGTCTTCCGTGATTCTGTTCTGAATCAGTATATTTGTTAATTCCTTCAAAATTATACACACACACACACACACACACACACACACTCACCATTCTACTGTTCATAGCAGATCTTATCAATAAGATAGGAGATATATATGCATATATGCAGACCTTATATATATTGAGCACCTCCTATGTTCCAGGCAGTACTCCAGATGGTAAGCAAAACAAACCAAAACCCTTAACCTCACGGAGCTTAGATTCTAGAAGGAATTGCCTTAGCCCAGGTGCCTCATACATCTGCCCACGCAACCTGAGTTCTAGCCACACTGGACCTCTGACCTTCCCCTGAGCCCTCTGTCCCCTTTCATGTCTCCAACCCCTTGCTTTTCCAGGTCCTTGGGCCCAGAATCCTATTTCATCCTCTATGCATTCATCCACCAAACATTTACCAAGCACCTGTAAAGTGCCAGGCATTTTTAGTTCCTGGAATACAAAGATGAACAATAGTTCTTGCCCTTGAAATGTTCTCAACATAGACACGTAAATAATTAAACTTTGGTGTGATAAATGCTAAGAGAGAGATGTAGATTATGCTTGGCCAGTCCTGAAGATGGAGCAATTAACTATGACTAGGTTGTAAAAGGGAAGAAAAAGAGAAAATTTCACAGAGGAGAAGACATTTTAAAAAATTGAAATATAGTTAATTCACAATGTGTTAGTTTCAAGTGTACAGCAAATTGATTCAGTTACATACATACATATATGTATATGTATATATCTATATCTATACATATCTATATCTAGCTATCTATATATATTTTTTCAGATTCTTTTCCATTACAGGTTATTATAAGATGTTAAGAATAGTTCCCTGTGCTATACAGTAGGTCCTTGTTGTTTACCTGTTTTATGCATAGCATTGTGTATATGTTAACCCCAAACTCTTAATTTATCTCCCCCCTCCACCATTATCCCCTTTGGTAACCATAAGTTTGTTTTCTATGTCTGTGAGTCTGTTTCTGTTCCGTAAATGTGTTCATTTGTAACTTTTTTTTAGATTCCACATATAAGTGATATATGGTATTTGTCTTTATCTGTTTGACTTACTTCACTTAGTATTATAATCTCTAGGTCCATCCATGTTGCTACAAATGACATTATTTCATTCTTTTATATGGTTGAGTAATATTCCACTGTATTTATATACCATATCTTCTTTATCTATTCATCTGTTGGTGGACATTTAGGTTGCTTCCATGTCTTGGCTATTGTAAATAGTGCTGTTATGAATATTGGTATGCATGTATCTTTTCAAATTAGAGCTTTCTCCAGATATATTCCCAGGAGTGGGATTGCAGGATCATACGGCAACTCTATTTTTAGTTTTTTAAGGAACCTCCATACTGTTCTCCATAGTGGGTGTATCAATTTACATTCCCACCAACAGTGCAAGAGGGTTCCCTTTTCTCCACACCCTCTCCAGCGTTTATTATTTGTAGACTTTTTGATGATGGCCATTCTGACTGGTGTGAGGTGATACCTCACTGCAGTTTTCATTTACATTTCTCTAATAATTAGAGATATTGAGCATCTTTTCATGTGCCTGTTGGCCATCTGTATGCCTTCTTTAGAGAAATGTCTATTTAGGTCTTCTGCCCATTTTTTGATTGGGTTATTTGCTTTTTTGATATTAAGCTGTATGAGCAGAAGATCTTCCATACCCTATGATTTAAATCGTTGCTTAATTAACTACATTGAATTGAAATGCTTAAGGGTGTCAGTGAGTCAAGCAGCCATGCTTCATAAAGATTCATAAAGTTCCTGCGCACTCATGGTGCCCAAAAAATAGCATCTGCAGCGATGGCAAGATGAAAATGTCACAGGTGAAACAACAACTCAAAAAAGCATTTCAGGGCTTCCCTGGTGGCACAGTGGTTGAGAGTCCACCTGCTGATGCAGGGGACATGGGTTCATGCCCCGGTCCGGGAAGATCCCACATGCCGCGGAGCGGCCAGGCCCGTGAGCCATGGCTGCTGAGCCTGCCCGTCCGGAGCCTGTGCTCCACAATGGGAGAGGCCACAACAGAGAGAGGCCCGCGTACCACAAAACAAACAAACAAACAAAAAGAAAACTATTTTGATTTTAGAAACCAAAATACCACTGATTTTGCTTCATTACAGGGTCAAACATTTGCACACGACTTAGATATGCCAAAAACTGGCTTTATTTATTGTCCATAAACAATATCTAAACTAGCAGACTCCATCCTACTACTAGGTGGGAGCTGGGAGGAGAATGGAAGAGAGAACAGAGATATATAGGTCAGAATCCCAGCAGAAAACATACGTTACACTCAAACTGGGTAATGGAAAAGAGTTGTTTTTTTAATGGAAGTATAGTTGATTTACAATATCGTGTTAGTTTCAGGTATACAGCAAAGTGATTCAGTTATATATATATTTTTTCAGATTATTTTCCATTATAGGTTATTATAAGACATTGGATACACTTCCCTGGGTTATACAGTAAATCCTTTTTGCTTATCTATTTTATGTATAGTAGTGTGTACCTGTTAATCCCATGCTCCTAATTTGTCCCTCCTCCCCCTCCCTTTCCCCTTTGGTAACCCAAAGTGTGTTTTCTATGTCTGTGATTCTGTTTTGTATATAGATTCATTTGTTTTATTTTTTACATCCCACACATAAGTGATATCATATAATGTTTGTCTTTCTCTGCCTGACTTACTTCACTTAATATGGTAATCTCTAGGTCCATCCATGTTGCTGTAAATGGCAATATTTCACTCTCTTTATGGCTGAGTAACATTCCATTGTATGTATATAACTGCATCTTCTTAAACCAGTCGTCTGTTGATGGGGACTTGGGCTGTTTCCATGTCTTGGCTATTGTAAGTAATGCTGCTATGAATATTGGGGTGCATGTATCTTTTCAAATTAGAGTTTTCATCACTTCTGGGTAAATGTCGAGGAGTGGGATTGCTGGATCATATGGTAGCTCTATTTTAAGTTTTGTAAGGAACCTCATACTGTTTTCTATAGTGGTTGCACCAACTTATGTTTAAAATTTTTTTTTATTAAAGTACAGTTGATTTACAATATTGCATTTGAAAAAGTTTAATAAGGGATTGGCTTTTTTTAAGGTGTGGAAAAAGTTTAAGGAACCCTATAAAGAAGTAATGGGATGCCCTGAAGCTAAGAATAGATGGAAGCCTGTTAGTGAACAGGGTGGAGAGCAATTTCCGGAACCAGGAAAGAGAACTATATGGAAGAGGGCTGTCTGCAAGGAGCTGAGGTTTTGGGTAGAATATACAACCAACCTGCATGGCAACTTGGCCAGAGGGTTCCAGAGGAATACATATTCTAACTTTATTCTCTTCCTTCAATTTCCTGCTAACTTCTTTTCACTTGCCAAATGCAATCAAAAGCCAGACAGCCAGCACATATAGGGGGCAATTCGTGTATGTCAGCTTCTCTGGGGACAAAGTAGAGTGGGAAAGAACAGAGGATGGATATAGAGGGCCAAGTTGGCATAATCCATTCTTCCTGTCCTCAGCACCCACTCTTTTCTTTGTGCAGGTGAAAAATGCTTGTTTCCAGCACAGGAACTACTCAGAATCTCATCAACTACACTGTAGGGATGATGTAAATGTGGTCATAGTTCCACCTGAAAACTGAAATATCAGTCCCCATTAGCACTCTTCATGTAAGAGGGGAGGGAGGAGGAGAAACAAGGACAAAGAATGAATAACAGAAACCACATCTGCTATAGTTCCTATTTTTATAGCTGTTCACAGGACCTAAAATAATAATCATGAATTCCTTCTTCCACCACCCATTCCGTTTTCCTCTTACCTCCTGCCTGCGCCTTCACTGGATGGAGTCCTTCACCTGGTAAAGTGACTAAACCTCATTCCTATAGAAATGGAGTTCTTGAGGATCCTGTCTCTCTTGGGTTGATGCAATTTTTCATTGATGAGACTGTTGAGCAAGTTGACTGGACAATCCAGTGAACCCCTTTGGTCCAATTACAGTCTACCTAGCCCTCAGGGTGTAGCAGTAATACAGTTTTCTCTTGGCAATTAGGATCAATCATCCCAGCCTTGCCTACCTGTTTTTTTCAACAATAAACATTCCTTGAAGTCGATTTTAAAGATAAAGTCACTATATTGATGGTTGCCTCTGGGACATAGGACCTCAGCTTTCAACCCTTGGTATCACTGCATTCTCCTCGTTTAACTGTCTGCACTCAAATCTTAACATTTTAACCTGCTTTCAGGGCAAAATCACTGTCTTTACTTTCATTCCTATATGAAGCACTGTATATGAATGAATACTATAGTATAAATGAAAAACCAGGAGAAAAACTAACACTTTTCCTGTTAGTGAATCGGCTCCATACGTAGCTCATATGTCCCAGGCAACCAAGCCGAGTGTCACAGTCACAACGAGTTTTCTCTGGCTCTACCCCCATCTACTTCAGTACAATCACCACCTTCTCCTTGGACGATTGCATTGGCCTTGCTTCTGTTCCTACCCCTTCTATAGACCTATTCTCCACCCAGCAGCCAGAGTGATATTTATGGAACATGAGTCATATCAACTCTTTCCCACACTTGAAACCCTCCAATGGCTTCTCTTCAGTCCTAAATGCTGGTTTGTGTCTCAGGGGGCTTGGGTCTCACACAAGCTCACAAATTAGTCTTCTGAAATACCTGGGTGTTACCATCTGGCGCTGGGGGAGGAGGCATCCAAGGCTTCTGCCAATGCCAAGAACAAGAGCAGTGCTGACAGTGCCAGCCAAATGCCAGCCACTGCCACGGATGCCAGAGCAGCTGCCAGTGATCACGTCAAGACTCCCTGTGAGGAATTTGAACTATTTCATGTCGCTGCCAAATTGATCAGCACTTCCCTCCAGACCTGAAGAGGATCCTGGCACCTTATGACTTCTGTCCATTGGCATTCGGAACTTTTAAATCTCTTTATTTCAGACTCCTTGTCCTAGGACGGAAGCATTTGGGAATCCAATTTTAAAGGTATTCTTCCATTTATGGCTCGATTTCTAGAAGACTGGTCAAAAATAAGTACGATACCAAATTTTTCTCAAATCATTACACTGAGACTCATTTGGAAGAAGAGAGGAAAGAATCCTAAAGCTCAGCTTATCCCAGAAAGAATTCTCATCCCATCAACCCTGAAGCTTAGCTTTGGTACCTTTAAGCATTTGGAGCCCATACCCAAAAGTATTAACTCCGCTTTATCCACGAGTGAATGTGCAATTTACATTTGTGCTCACAATCACCACCAGTCTTTTTTAATTGATGGATAGTTGCTGTGCAATATTATATAAATTACAGATGTACAATCTAGTGATTCATGATTTTTAAAGGTTATACTCCATTTATAGTTATTATAAAATATTCACTGTTTCCCATGTTGTACAATATATCCTTGTAGCTTATCTTATACCTAACAGTCTGCACCTCTTACTCCCTTACACCTACATTGCCCCTCCCCTCTTCCCCCTCTCCACGGGTTACCACTTGTTTGTCCTCTATAACTTAATCATCACCAGTCTTGACCTCATCCTGCAGGAACTTGGCAAATAACTGGTGAGTGACCTGTAGAATAGTCCCAGGGTTCCTGATTTTATGGAGAAGGAAACACTTTAGACAGCTGACCACTGGCTTTCGCCTTTTATGGAAAGACCTATACATGCTTCCGTGCTGGTGTCATTTGTCCATTATTCTAGACAGAACTAGTCCAACTTTTATCTCTATCTCTCCTCTCTCTTCTCTGTACCACTGTACAAATCTTGACGACATCCAGCTTTCCCCCCTCATGTGTGCTTCAAGATTCATGCTCATCTTCCACTCACAGACTTCTCTATCAGGGCTAAACTCCACTAGCAGATAAGACTCCCCAGACTCAGTCAGCTTCCCCTTTACCTCCCTGACTTACAGGAAAACTGGAGGATGCCCTTCCTAACAAGCTCAACATAGAACTAAAAGCAGTTCATCTACAGCAATAGAGGCGACATGTATTTCTCCCCCAGCAGCATTACTCCTTCCTTTTAGCAAACTGCTAATGAGGCAGATGGATTCTTTACAATATCTTACCTTTTTCCTTTCAGAATCACATGCTGAATCAACATAACAAGTCTATAGGGGACTTCTGGGAAGATGGCGGAAGAGTAAGACGCAGAGATCACCTTTCTCCCCACAGATACACCAGAAATACATCTACACGTGGAACAACTCCTACAGATCACCTACTGAACGCTGGCAGAAGACCTCAGACCTCCCAAAACGCAAGAAACCCCCCCACGTACCTGGGTAGGGCAAAAGAAAAAAGAATAAACAGAGACGGAAGGCTAAGGACGGGTCCTGCACCAGCGGGAGGGAGCTGTGAAGGAGGAAAAGTGTCCACACACTAGGAAGCCCCTTCGCGGGCGGAGACTGCAGGTGGCGGAGGGGGAAAGCTTCGGAGCCGAGGAGGAGAGCACAGCAAGAGGGGTGCGGAGGGCAAAGCGGAGAGATTCCAGCACAGAGGATCAGGGCCGACCGGCACTCACCAGCTGAGACGCTTGTCTGCTCACCCGCCGGGGCGGGCGGGGCTGGGAGCTGAGGCTCGGGCTTCAGTCGGAGCGCCGGGAGAGGCCTGGGGTTGGCGGCGTGAACACAGCCTGCAGGGCGTTAGTGCGCCACAGCTAGCCGGGAAGGAGTCCGGGGAAAAGTCTGGATCTGCCGAAGAGGCAAGAGACTTTTTCTTCCCTCTTTATTTCCTGGTGCGCGAGGAGAGGGGATTAAGAACGCTGCTTGAAGGACCTCCAGAGACGGGCGCGAGCCGCGGCTAAAAGTGCGGACCCCAGAGACAGGCATGAGACGCTAAGTCCACTGCTACAGCCACCAAGAAGCCTGTGTGTGAGCACAGGTCACTATCCACACCCCCTTCCGGGGAGCCTGTGCAGCCCGCCACTGCCAGGGTCCCGGGATCCAGGGACAACTCCCCCGGAAGAACTCACGGCGCGCCTCAGGCTGGTGCAACGTCACGCCGGCCTCTGCCGCCGCAGGCCCGCCCCTCACTCCGTGCCCCTCCCTCCCCCACCCCCCACCCCCGGCCTGAGTGAGCCAGAGCCTCCGAATCAGCGGCTCCTTTAACCCTGTCCTGTCTGAGCAAAGAAGAGACGCCCTCCAGCGACCTACACGCAGAGGCGGGTCCAAATCCAAAGCTGAGCCCCTGGGACCTGTGAGAACAAAGAAGAGAAAGGGAAATCTCTCCCAGCAGCCTCAGAAGCAGCGGATTAAAGCTCCACAATCAACTTGATGTACTCTGCATCTGTGGAATACATGAATAGACAACGAACCATCCCAAATTAAGGAGTTGGTCTTTGAGAGCAAGATTTATTATTCTTTCCCCTTTCCTTTTTTTGTGTGTATGTGTATGCTTCTGTGTGAGATTTTGTCTGTATAGCTTTGCTTCCACCATTTCTCCGAGGGTTCAATCCGTCCTGTTTTTTTTTCTTAATAATTACTTTTTATTTTAATAACCTTATTTTATTTTACGTTACCTTCGTTCTTTCTTTCCAACCTTCCCTCCTTTAGACAACGAATCATCCCAAATTGAGGAGGTGGACTTTGCTTCCACCATTTGTTCCGGGTTCTAGCCCTCCGTTTTTTTTTGTTTTTTTTTTCTCTTAATAATTATTTTTTTATTTTAATAACTTCATTATATTTTATCTTACTTTATTTTATTTTACTTTGTCTTCTTTCTTTTTTTCCTTCCTTCCCTGCTTCCTTCCTTGCTCCCTCCCTCCCTCCTTTCTTTCTTTCTTTCTACTTCTACTAATTCTTTCTTTCTACTCTTTCTCCCTTTTCTTCTGAGCCGTGTGGATGAAAGGCTCTTGGTGCTGCAGCCAGGAGTTAGTGCTGTGCCTCTGAGGTGGGAGAGCCAACTTCAGGACACTGGTCCACAGGAGGCCTCCCAGCTGCACATAATATCAAATGGCGAAAATCTCCCAGAGATCTCCATCTCAACGCCAGCACCCAGCTTCACTCAACGACCGGCAAGCTACAGTGCTGGACATCCTATGCCAAACAACTAGCAAGACAGGAACACAACCCCACCCATTAGCAGAGAGGCTGCCCAAAATCATAATAAGTCTACAGACACCCCAGAACACACCACCAGACGTGGACCTGCCCACCAGAAAGACAAGATCCAACCTCATCCACCAGAACACAGGCACTAGTCCCCTCCACCAGGAAGCCTACACAACCCACTGAACCAACCTTAGCCACTGGGGACAGACACCAAAAACAACAGGAACTACGAACATTCAGCCTGCAAAAAGGAGACCCCAAACACAGTAAGATAAGCAAAATGAAAGGACAGAAAAACACACAGCAGATGAAGGAGCAAGATAAAAACCCACCAGACCTAACAAATGAAGAGGAAATAGGCAGTCTACCGGAAAAAGAATTCAGAATAATGATAGTAAAGATGATCCAAAATCTTGGAAATAGAATAGACAAAATGCAAGAAACATTTAACAAGGACCTAGAAGAACTAAAGATGAAACAAACAATGATGAACAACACAATAAATGAAATGAAAAATACTCTAGATGGGATCAATAGCAGAATAACTGAGGCAGAAGAATGGATAAGTGACCTGGAAGATAAAATAGCGGAAATAACTACTGCAGAACAGAATAAAGAAAAAAGAATGAAAAGAACTGAGGACAGTCTCAGAGACCTCTGGGACAACATTAAATGCACCAACATTCGAATTATAGGGGTTCCAGAAGAAGAAGAGAAAAAGAAAGGGATGGAGAAAATATTTGAAGAGATTATAGTTGAAAACTTCCCTAATATGGGAAAGGAAATAGTTAATCAAGTCCAGGAAGCACAGAGAGTCCCATACAAGATAAATCCAAGAAGAAATACGCCAAGACACATAATAATCAAACTGTCAAAAGTTAAATACAAAGAAAACATATTAAAAGCAGCAAGGGAAAAACAACAAATAACACACAAGGGAATCCCCATAAGGTTAACAGCTGATCTTTCAGCAGAAACTCTGCAAGCCAGAACGGAGTGGCAGGACATATTGAAAGTGATGAAGGAGAAAAACCTGCAACCAAGATTACTCTGCCCAGCAAGGATCTCATTCGGATTTGATGGAGAAATTAAAACCTTTGCAGACAAGCAAAAGCTAAGAGAGTTCAGCACCACCAAACCAGCTCTACAACAACTGCTAAAGGAACTTCTCTAGGCAAGAAACAAAAAAGAAGGAAAAGACCTACAATAACGAACCCAAAACAATTAAGAAAATGGGAATAGGAACATACATATCGATAATTACCTTAAATGTAAATGGACTAAATGCTCCCACCAAAAGACACAGATTGGCTGAATGGATACAAAAACAAGACCCATATATTTGCTGTCTACAAGAGACCCACTTCAGACCTAGAGACACATACAGACTGAAAGTAAGGGGATGGAAAAAGGTATTTCATGCAAATGGAAACCAAAAGAAAGCTGGAGTAGCAATTCTCGTATCAGACAAAATAGACTTTAAAATAAAGACTTTTAGAAGAGACAAAGAAGGACACTACATAATGATCAAGGGATTGATCCAAGAAGAAGATATAACAATTGTAAATATTTATGCACCCAACATAGGAGCACCTCAATACATAAGGCAAATACTAACAGCCATAAAAGGGGAAATCGACAGTAACACATTCATAGCAGGGGACTTTAACACCCCACTTTCACCAATGGACAGATCATCCAAAATGAAAATAAATAAGGAAACACAAGCTTTAAATGATACATTAAACAAGATGGACTTAATTGATATTTATAGGACATTCCATCCAAAAACAACAGAATATACATTTTTCTCAAGTGCTCATGGAACATTCTCCAGGATAGATCATATCTTGGGTCACAAATCAAGCCTTGGTAAATTTAAGAAAATTGAAATTGTATCAAGTATCTTTTCCGACCACAACACTATGAGACTAGATATCAATTACAGGAAAAGATCTGTAAAAAATACAAACACATGGAGGCTAAACAATACACTACTTAATAACGAAGTGATCACTGAAGAAATCAAGGAGGAAATCAAAAAATACCTAGAAACAAATGACAATGGAGACACGACGACTCCAAATCTATGGGATGCAGCAAAAGCAGTTCTAAGAGGGAAGTTTATAGCAATACAATCCTACCTTAAGAAACAGGAAACATCTCGAATAAACAACCTAACCTTGCACCTAAAGCAATTAGAGAAAGAAGAACAAAAAAACCCCAAAGTTAGCAGAAGGAAAGAAATCATAAAAATCAGATCAGAAATAAATGAAAAAGAAATGAAAGAAACGATAGCAAAGATCAATAAAACTAAAAGCTGGTCTTTGAAAGGATAAACAAAATTGATAAACCATTAGCCAGACTCATCAAGAAAAAAAGGGAGAAGACTCAAATCAATAGAATTAGAAATGAAAAAGGAGAAGTAACAACTGACACTGCAGAAATAAAAAAGATCATGAGAGATTACTACAAGCAACTCTATGCCAATAAAATGGACAACCTGGAAGAAATGGACAAATTCTTAGAAAGGCACAACCTGCCAAGACTGAATCAGGAAGAAATAGAAAATATGAACAGACCAATCAAAAGCACTGAAATTGAAACTGTGATTAAAAAATCTTCCAACAAACAAAAGGCCAGGACCAGATGGCTTCACAGGCGAATTCTATCAAACATTTAGAGAAGAGCTATCACCTATCCTTCTCAAACTCTTCCAAAATATAGCAGAGGGAGGAACACTCCCCAACTCTTTCTACGAGGCCACATCACCCTGATACCAAAACCAAACAAGGATGTCACAAAGAAAGAAAACTACAGGCCAATATCACTGATGAACATAGATGCAAAAATCCTCAACAAAATACTAGCAAACAGAATCCAACAGCACATTAAACAGATCATACACCATGATCAAGTGGGGTTTATTCCAGGAATGCAAGGTTCTTCAATATATGCAAATCAATCAACGTGATACACCATATTAACAAATTGAAGGAGAAAAACTATATGATCATCTCAGTAGATGCAGAGAAAGCTTTTGACAAAATTCAACACCCATTTATGATAAAAACCCTGAAGAAAGTAGGCATAGAGGGAACTTTCCTCAACATAATAAAGGCCATATATGACAAGCCCACAGCCAACATTGTCCTCAATTGGTGAAAAACTGAAAGCATTTCCACTAAGATCAGGAACAAGACAAAGTTGCCCACTCTCACAACTCTTATTCAACATAGTTTTGGAAGTTTTAGCCACAGCAATCAGAGAAGAAAAGGAAATAAAAGGAATCCAAATCGGAAAAGAAGAAGTAAAGGTGTCACTGTTTGCAGATAACATGATACTATACATAGAGAATCCTAAAGATGCTACCAGAAAACTACTAGAGCTAATCAATGAATTTGGTAAAGTAGCAGGATACAAAATTAATGCACAGAAATCTCTGGCATTCCTATACACTAAGGATGAAAAATCTGAAAGTGAAATCAAGAAAACAGTCCCATTTACCACTGCAACAAAAAGAATAAAATATCTAGGAATAAACTTACCTAAAGAGACAAAAGACCTGTATGCAGAAAATTATAAGACACTGATGAAAGAAATTAAAGATGATACAAATAGATGGAGAGATATACCATGTTCTTGGATTGGAAGAATCAACATTGTGAAAATGACTCTACTACCCAAAGCAATCTACAGATTCAATGCAATCCCTATCAAACTACCACTGGCATTTTTCACAGAACTAGAACAAAAAATTTCACAATTTGTATGGAAACACAAAAGACCCGAATAGCCAAAGCAATCTTGAGAACGAAAAACGGAGCTGGAGGAATCAGGCTTCCTGACTTCAGACTATGCTACAAAGCTACAGTAATCAAGACAGTATGGTACTGGAACAAAAACAGAAATATAGATCAATGGAACAGGATAGAAAGCCCAGAGATAAACCCACGCACATATGGTCACCTTATCTTTGATGAAGGAGGCAGGAATGTACAGTGGAGAAAGGACAGCCTCTTCAATAAGTGGTGCTGGGAAAACTGGACAGCTACATGTAAAAGTATGAGATTGGATCACTCCCTAACACCATGCACAAAGATAAGCTCAAGGTGGATTAAAGACCTAAATGTAAGGCCAGACACTATCAAACTCTTAGAGGAAAACATAGGCAGGACACTCTATGACATAAATCACAGCAAGGTCCTTTTTGACCCACCTCCTAGAGAAATGGAAATAAAAACAAAAATAAACAAATGGGACCTAATGAAACTTCAAAGCTTTTGCACAGGAAAGGAAACCATAAACAAGACCAAAAGACAACCCTCAGAATGGGAGAAAATATTTGCAAATGAAGCAACTGACAAAGGATTAATCTCCAAAATTTATAAGCAGCTCATGCAGCTTAATAACAAAAAAACAAACAACCCAATCCAAAAATGGGCAGAAGACCTAAATAGACATTTCTCCAAAGAAGATATACAGACTGCCAACAAACACATGAAAGAATGCTCAACATCACTAATCATTAGAGAAATGCAAATTAAAACTACAATGAGATATCATCTCACACCAGTCAGAATGGCCATCATCAAAAAATCTAGAAACAATAAATGCTGGAGAGGGTGTGGAGAAAAGGGAACCCTCTTACACTGTTGGTGGGAATGTAAATTGATACAGCCACTGTGGAGAACAGTATGGAGGTTCCTTTAAAAACTACAAACAGAACTACCATATGACCCAGTAATCCCACTACTGGGCATATACCCTGAGAAAACCATAATTCAAAAAGAGTCATGTACCAAAATGTTCATTGCAGCTCTATTTACAATAGCCCAGAGATGGAAACAACCTGAGTGTCCATTATTGGATGAATGGATAAAGAAGATGTGGCACATATATACAATGGAATATTACTCAGCCATAAAAAGAAACGAAATTGAGCTATTTGTAATGAGGTAGGTAGACCTAGAGTCTGTCATACAGAGTGAAGTAAGTCAGAAAGAGAGAGACAAATACCGTATGCTAACACATATATATGGAATTTAAGGGGAAAAAAATGTCATGAAGAACCTAGGGGTGAAACAGGAATAAAGACACAGACTTACTAGAGAATGGACTTGAGGATATGGGGAGGGGGAAGGGTAAACTGTGACAAAGCGAGAGAGATGTATGGACATATATACACTACCAAATGTAAGGTAGATAGCTAGTGGGAAGCAGCCGCATAGCACAGGGAGATCAGCTCGGTGCTTTGTGACTGCCTGGAGGGGTGGGATAGGGAGGGTGGGAGGGAGGGAGACGCAAGCGGGAAGAGATATGGGAACATATGTATATATATAACTGATTCATTTTGTTGTGAAGCTGAAACTAACATACCATTGTAAAGCAGTTATACTCCAATAAAGATGTTAAAATGAAAAAAAAAAAAAAAACAAGTCTATGTAGGTAGTATAACAGATTCCCCCAGAAATCAGTTAGACCTAGCTTTAATAAGGGTCCACTGCTTATAGTGACACAATGTTTTTTAACATGTTTCTGATTCAGTTTTCCCATCCGTAAAATGTGGATAATACTAATAGCCACCTCATTTACTTAGAGTCAGGAATAAAATCATTTATACAGGTTCTGGGTCCATTTAGCAAATAGAAATGATTACACGATGATGATGATGATGGTGGTGGTGGTGGTAATATTAAAGGGGGGAAAAAATCACAAAGCCACAAGATTTAGGATACAGAAGTGTTTATTGAGATAAAATAAACATATCATACATAGCTCCATAATTATTATCATAAATATTAATATTAGCCTTATGATTAAGTAGAAATATCTTATAATGTTTCTATAAATAAACCCATATTAGTAAAATGACATAAATAAGACAGGTACTTATAACAATAAATTAATTCATAAATATAAATTATTGATTATGGAAATGAAATTATTTAGGGGCTTTTTCCCTAAAGAGATGGGAAAGTAATCTTTTTTGTGGGGAAATAGACAACTGCTTAAAAATTAAATTTCTGTTTATAAAACACCAACTATGATAAAATGTTATCTATTAATAGATCTCGTTATGCTTGGAAGGTCTACCTTCTGGTCGTATGGATACAAGTGACATTGTTCTCTTTTTTAAGCTAAGCAGGGGTTTGTTTAGAATCCACACAGGACTGTGGAGTTTGGCGTTCCCTTTTTCTTTTGTTAAAAGAAAACCTCAGGAGATCTTATTGTTATTTCTAACAGGCAAGAAGCGTTAGTTATCCATTTCCGAGCTTTGCCCTGGTCAAGTGCATTCATTTTTCAGGGCCATAAACAGCAAATTCAGTTCTCCAATTACTTTGATCTCTCCACTCTCTCCAAGCTGTGAAAATAAGAACACACAAGTATTTCAGCATTTATACCATGTTTTCTAAAGAGAAACGAATTAGAGGGAGATGAGATGGTTAGGTTGCTGGGACAGAAACCAAGGTTTAGCCTTTTGTAAAAGATCAGTAATAATACCCTTTTAGCAAGTGTACGTGATTTGCCAAAGACTTTAAAAGTATGGCTATCTGAACTGAGAGGGCACCTGTGGGCATCAATCTAAGCTGATGATGTTTCAAACCACTTCCTAACCAGAGCAAGCAGATAGAGGCTGTGCTGGGATCTGGGGGACCCAGAGTGCCACTCATCCTCCTTGCCCTACCTCCCAGGCCCACTACTGTCTATGACCAATCAGTTACATATAACCACTTAGTTCAAACAGCCTTGAATCCAAACTGCACATTACCAATACACATGGGCTTTTTCTGTTTCCATTTTCTTGACCGAGGGGTAGAAAAAACAGGTTTTCACATTTATGGGGAAAATACCAAATGCATCCTATCCAGTTGCTTTAAGAGTAGAGGGCCAGGTACGACTTCTAACACCCCTTCCAAGCAGCAGGCAAATGAGGCTTTCAAACTCCATGGGTGAGGGAACCCAGGTTCAAGTCCAAATCATCCTCCTCAGAAATTCATCTAATCTATTAAATGTGCTCAAGGTTACCTCAAAGAAAACAACAACCCTAAGTCATCACTGTCGTCTAGATTGCGGTCTCCTTTCTCTTCCTGCTTTCTTCCACCATTCCATCTTTCCATACTTCCTTTGACATAAAGCCAAGAGATCATTTTTATATCTCAAAGACTCCCAAGATTATAAAGAATTTTAAAGCTTCTCTTGCCCTACTGTGTGTCATCCGTTCTGCTATAGCCTGCTCTCTGCTTTTACCTCCAGTGACGGAATTACTACCCCCCAAGACAACCCTCCGTTTCAGACAGCGTTGACCAGTTTTTCCTCATGCTGCGATTTGTCTTAATAACATTCCTCTCACTATGCCTTCTGGAGCTGAAGGGAAAAACAAAAGCATAACCACTCTTCCACGTGGCAACCTGTTGCAAACGTGAAAGTCAATTCTCTCAAAATGGATTAAAAGATTTAAAATCTGTTTTCCCACACAGATCACCAGCAGATTTTTCTCTCCCACACTTCACTTTTCTAAAGACAACAAAGTAAGCCGACATGAGGGATTTTTCAAACCAGAAGCGCAAAGTACTTCTTGGCTATAGCATGCTAATATTCAGCCCTCCACGTCTAGCTAATGATTCTATAAAAAGAGAGTTGATCTTCACAATGAAAAACAACAAATCCTTCAGTTATCAAAGGAAGAGCCAGACACGTTCATTAAATCATGTTCAGGAAGAAAGACTTTTTATAAAAAACATCAAGATGGAAAAAAGGGGGAATTGAGGTTACGCTTGTTCCTGAAAATTCCATCAACTAGAGCCTTCCTGTTTCTGAGGTTCCATTGTACCTGCTTGCCAAATCATCACTTTTGCTGCTACTAATCATACCTCTGGTTTTTGGATGAGTCACAGTTGCTGGCCTGAGCCTTCCACCATTGTTCTTTTCCTCAAATAGGCCACTTGACAGTATCTTTCACTGTCAAAATATACACTAACCTATACCAGATAGATGCTCACTAGGGCATTGTTGAAGGAGGGAGGAGACTAGAAAGGAAGGAAAATGAGAGAGGAAGAAAAGAGCGTTTCCAGCTCAGAGTATCATTTCCCTATAATGAATCCGTTACTAGTATTTTCATTCTATTTGAAACGGTGTAAAAGAAACTGGGGGTTGTTCACTTTTGCTTTTAAGTTAAAATCAATAGATATTGGGTATTATATTATAACAGTTAAATGTAGGTATCAATCATTCCAGAAATTCATCCTATATGCACATCCAGCTCTTTTGTTATGGTTGTTCTGGGTATATTTCTCCAAGTTTTAAATCTTCAAATGAATGACTTCAAAAATTATTTCAAATAAATTTACCCCCAGACACTTTTCTGGTTTTGAACAAATGCTTCTTCAGATTAAATGAATCAGTAGGACTCTTAAATTTCCCTTAGAATTAATGAGACTAAACATAATATCCATTGCTTCTGGCCTGGATGGGATTCAGAAGACCTGCATTCTATTCTGGCTCTGCCAGTGAGTGGCATATGGGGTGATGAGATTAGATGATTTAAGTTCCTAGCCAGTTCTAGAATTCTATGATTTGCAAAATTTGGAAATTGACTTATAAACATATAGACACATCTAAACACATATGCACCTACATAGTCAACCCAATGGCAGGAGAATCAAGTAAAAAGTCATGACATGGGGGGAAAAAAAGGAAAGAAAAGAAAGGAAAGGAAAACAACATTGTCTCTTCTAGCAAATGATTTAGCATTAACAGTTATCAGTAGTACCTTTTTCACTGTGTCCTTCAGATTCTGTACATTTCTCTGGATATTCTGGTTGTCACACTCCATATGCTACAAAATGAAAGCCAGAGTGACAATTTTAACACAGCTGTACTGAAGCTTTTTGAACCTCAGCGCCCCTAAATGAGGTAAGTTACATTCACCTGGAATTAATGTGCTTAGCAATTTTGCCCACAATGACCTAGATTTCACCAGTGGCCTAGATTTTCTGAGCTCTTGAATTTCCTTGGACACCAAAGTCCAGTCATTTCTATTACATGGGACCTCACTTCACTTTTGGGAAACCCTACTGAGGTTGAAGTTTGTGGAAAGAGTGGAGTGGTTTATGCAAATCCTGTCAAGAATAAAACCATAATTGCACCTCATCAAAAATGCGTGCTCAGAACAAGAAACATACATAAAGCATCTTATGTGAACAGGGCCCTCCGCAATAAATACTAGGCCCCCTTTGCTCTGCTCACTCCACTCAAATCTTTTTTCATAGTTTTAAATGTTCAGAGGCATCGAGTTCACACACCTCTGATTTTGTCACTTCCCATATCAAAAGCGCAGCAGTCTTCACCCACCCACCACCAAATATTAAATCTTGTTTCCCTCTTTCCCTCTTTCCAGTTCCCTCCCTCCATCAATTTATACTCAGTGGATTCATTTGCACCAACTGGTATTTTTCCTTACAGCTCCCAACTCCCTTCTCATCTCACATAACCCGAATTGGTTTTTTCCAGGGACAAATAAGCTCCATGTGGTCTTTCAGACCCTGTCCATCACCATCAACTCAAAGTGTGACTCAATTAAAGCAAAAATAAACATTCTGTGATTCCCAATGATTCCTGTAATGGTGTTACTGAGGCACTTCTAACTGCCAGCATGGGAGGGGCAACAAACGAGGGTGGGAAAGAAAAGGGCTCCATGCAGAAGAAAGAGAGAGGGTGGGCACCTGGGAGCGGGTGGACTTAGGTTGGGAAAGGAACTTACGCATTGGCCTAGCTTTTTGTTGAGCCTGGCCAGGAAGGGCACCACCTCCTGCATGTAGGGCTTGAATCTATTGGATTGGGGGAGCAGCACCTCTTCAAGGGCAAAGTTCAGCACCTGCTTCAGCATACAGCAGCGCTCCATCATCTGTTGGTGAAAGTGAAACAGCAGGGCTCATATTAGGCGACATTCAGAAGACCCAACCCATCCTCACCACCGCTCCAAATAACCACGAGTGGCATCATGCCTATGGCTTACCTTGACTCCCTGGAACAGTTTGGTCCCAATGAGACGAACATCTGTGTTGTTATCTGCCAAACTAGCCTGGAAGAGAAGAAAAGACTAAGTGCCTGGACGTCAAGGAGCTAGAAGAAATGTCTGTAAGTAGAGCTGTACTCTATCCCCTCTCCCCAGAGCAGCCACATAAGGACTAAAGAAAGGATTCAGATATGTGCATGAGTTTAAAATAATGCTCAGGTGTTGGGAGGAAGGATAAATGAGGAGTTTGGGATTAACATACACACACTACTATATATAAAGCAGATAACCAACAAGGACCTACTGTATAGCACAGGAAACTACATTTTGTAATAACCTACAAGAGAGAAGAATCTGAAAAAGAATATATATATATACACATACATATATCTGAATCACTGTGCTGTACACCTGAAACTAACACGACATTGTAAATCAACTAGACTTCAATAAATAAATAAGATATGCGGGTATAATGTACAGCATAGGTAATATACCTAATATTTTATAATAACTATAAATCCTTAAAAATTGTGGATCACTGTGCTGTACACCTGAAACTTAAATAATATTGTAAAGCAACTATACCTCAGTTTTAAAAAAAAATGGATTTAAAGCTCCTAGCATAGAGTTCATAACATAGTAAGTGCTCAATAAATGTCATTTTCTTTCTCTTCAAAAAATAAAATAAAGTAAAATAAAATAATGCTTAGAGGAATAAAGGGAAAAATAAATAGTAAGATGAGCTACTAAATGGCTCCTTTCAGGGTAAAACTCAATGTATGCATCCTAAAGGCGTACATTGGAAGATCTCCACAAAGTCTCAGAAGAGACAGAGAATATGATGGCTGGTCTACCAGTAGAGATAAATGTTGGTTTCTTAAAGATCTTAGATGTGCTCTGAAGAAACTTTAAGAACTATTCAGGTTCCAGGTAGATAAGGATGCAAAAGAAAGAGAGAAAGAGTGAGATGAGTACCTCATTAGCCAACGCGAAGGTGCGGTTGGTGATGTAAGGCTGCTGAAAGTTGGCCCTGTCGAGCCTGCACGGTGACACAATGGGCACAGCCGCTCCTCCCTGCACCCACAGGGCCATGAGGAGGAGGCAGCTGGCCGCCAGAGTCCCCATAAGGGAAGCGCTCATAGATTTCTGCCGGGCAGCCATTGTAGACAACACAAACTCGAGCAACTGGTGACTAGGGAAGGAGAACCTGGTATCAAGAGAACAAGAAGCAAAAACAACATAAAGGAAAAAAGTAAGTCTCAAGAAGTGTCACACCCAACAAACAAGCATGCATACCAAGTTTGTTGGAGGACTTACCTGTTGCTTTCAATGATTCTGCTTGTGATGGGAAGGTAGAAGATGCTGCTTTTATAGCGCCCAGGACACCAAATTGTGTGTGTGAAAAATATGACATCAGCAATTATCTAATTTCCAGTGCTGTCTTCTGAGAACTACCTAACCACCATAGGAACCCGCAAAGCACCACTTCCTAGCTTTCCCAACTTGATACGCCAGCATTTCCATAAAACGTCACTTTTAGGGCCCAGAGGATGCTTGTACAAACAAATCCCAGAAATTTTCCAAACCCTACATACTTTTCAAAGAAAACAATTGCTTTGCTTTGTAGGTTCCAGGTTTAGTATAATAGTTTTTGATTTCCTATAGTCAGTGAGTAAGCATTTTGGTCATGAACTCATTTTCCTACCAGCTTCATAGATTCTTATCTCATTGGAGGTGATCAAAAATAAAGCACTTACATCCTCTGCTTTAAAATAAACAGTAATGACAGCTTGAGGATAATTCCATTTTCAAAAAATAATTTTATCTCATTTTTTAAAATATGCTGAGTCCTGAAGAAGACTTACATTTTAAAAATAACAGTATTGGCTAATCTAAGCACTATTTTCCTCCCGTTCTGTGACTTTTTTTAAGTGATCATAACAATTATACTAGATGCAAATATACCTTAAATGTTTTCATTAAATTATAATCAATATCAGTTTAAGTTTGGAAGTATTAATGCTGAACAATCTGATCGCTATTTTTCTTAACATGCAAGTATTTTAAGAATACAAGCAATTATACTTCGATAAAGATTGAAAAAAAAAGAATATAGTAAATACAGTAGTTCATTGTAAAATTTTACCTGCACTACTTCTAAACAACACACAAGTCTCAAAAAATTTTCCAAAAACCTTATAACATTTTTTATTATATATATGAAGGTCTAAAGAAGAGAATCTTGCAATTTAGTTATTACATGTAGACTTTATTAAAAATACATTGAGGGCTTCCCTGGTGGCGCAGTGGTTGAGAGTCTGCCTGCCGATGCAGGGGACGCGGGTTCGTGCCCCTGTCCGGGAAGATCCCACATGCTACAGAGCGGCTGGGCCCGTGGGCCATGGCCGCTGAGCCTGCGCGTCCGGAGCCTATGCTCCGCAACGGGAGAGGCCACAACAGTGAGAGGCCCGCGTACAGCAAAAAAAAAAAAAAAAAAAAAAAAAAAAAAAACATTGAATTCTATATAATACCTAAAAACTAGACTGAAACCCTCCCAATGGGTGGGAGCAGGGAGCAAGTACACTGATCTATTGCTAAGGGAAGGAATGTGAATTCGTGCAAAGTAGTTTGATCAGATATTTCTCTTCACAACGAGTTCAGATCAGGAACATCAAAGAAGGGATGTGAATAATTGTAGAAACTTGAGCATTTTGTGAGATGGCACAGACCTAGGCAAGGAGCCACAGTAAAGGCTTAGGACAGCATGAGGACGCTGAGCATTTGGGAAGGTGGTCTTAGGAAAAAGAGAAGGTTAAGGCGGGTAAATAAAAACTAGACCCATTGCCCACGTCTTCTTGTGGTTGTTCATGAGCCCAAGATGAGGAAACTCTTCTTTTCCAATTTCCTGTTAATAAGATATGACCATTTTTGTCCAGATCTCTATATAATTATATTAGCATTAGGGTTAAGAGTTAAGCTCTTAACTCTATGTAGAGTTAAGCCCTATGTATAGAGTTAAGAAATATAATGGATTAAATAGGCTTTTGTTTGTTTACCTGGGAACCTTACAAACATACATAATTTTGTTCCTGGGGAAAATAAGTTCTGATATTATTGAATTATATACTTTTTTTTTTTTTTTTTTTTGTGGTACGCGGGCCTCTCACTGTCGTGGCCTCTCCCGTTGCGGAGCACAGGCTCCGGACGCGCAGGCTCAGCGGCCATGGCTCACGGGCCCAGCCGCTCCGCAGCATGTGGGATCTTCCCGGACCAGGGCACGAACCCATGTCCCCTGCATTGGCAGGTGGACTCTCAACCACTGCGCTACCAGGGAAGCCCTGAATTATATGCTTTTGAGGGAAGAGTCTCTCTCTCTCTCTCCCTCTCCCTCTCTCTCTCTCTCTCTCTCCCTCCCTCCCTCCCTCCCTCCCTCCCTCTCCCTCCCTCCCTCCCTCCCTCCCTCTCTCTCTCCCCCTCTCTCCCTCCCTCCCTCCCTCCCTCCCTCCCTCTCTCTCTCTCTCATCTTTGTATCTCCAACACTTAGGACAGTGCAACACATGTAGGAAGGACTTGGTAAGAGCATGTTGAATGAATAAATAGATTAAGTTAAATAATTTACTAAGTATCTTTGGGAATATGCATGGAGATAATTTGGGTACTGCCTTTATAGCACTTCTAACGTTGGGGTTTGACCCAGTACTACTTGCCAGCTTCCTGCATAAGGAATAAATAGCTGTGAAACAAAAATAGAATGCCAGAAATTTGCAAACCAGTCTTTAGTAGCAGTGATACATCTATTATTCATTATATGGCCCTGATGGACAACCGTTAATAAGATAGTGTTAATGGAGCAAAGATCTTAGGTTTTAGTGAACTTGACCAAGCACACTAAGGGGAAAATCTGTTCTAGAGCTGTATGTGGATTTCTAAACAGTCATACAAGGAGTCTCAACAATATTTGCTATTAGGAGAGATTGTAGATACAGCATAAAACGGCTTCTGTGAAAATAGCTAGAGACATCTGTGTGCTAAATAATTTCAGATCATTCATGGGCCTTCTTTGCTGTTGTTTCTTTGTGAATTTTCAGCTCTCTCCCAGAAGCCACCCCGGACAAAGGGCAACCCCAGCGTCCTGCTCCCCAGCCCCAGACAGACTGTACCCACGGTCAATCTTAGCTATTTGCAACAATCTACCTGGTCGAATGCCAGGAAGGGCTAACCAGAGTCCTCTGCCAGAAGTAGCCTGTTTTGTCTCATTCACCACAGCAGCCCCAGCACCCAGAACGGTGCCCGGCACACGACAGGCGATGGATATTCACTGACTGCATGATTACACTCCTTCCCAACCCGTTGGCCGATGCTTGGAAATCCACAATGCATTCCTTTAAAGTATACATCTCTCTAGAAGTAGGACTTTAGGTATCTCAGGTAAAAAGTTCTGTATTCATCATACTCCTCAGTACAACACACATGATCACTGTTCCATACAAGGTTCCTTCTGGGTGGGTGTGCGTGTGTGTGTGTGTGTGTGTGTGTGTGTGTGATCCTACCCTCATTATTCTCCTTCCCTCTGCACCAGTCACCCACCACCACCTCTAAGCCTGCCATAGACAACTGCTCTAATTTGACATACATTTCTAAATATATATGCATCCTTGTAAAACAACAAGTAGCAAGTGTTGTTTAGTGGCAGGGTGTATTTTTATTTTATAGGAATGGTTCTCTTTCTTAATCTTTCACTTGGCACTGTGGTCTTGCAATCTACCTGCGTTGCTGTGTGTAGCTCCTATTTCTAACGTGACGTGCCATACTGAGTCTCCACATTTTATTTATTTGTCCCCCCTTTGTTGGGCACCTAAACCACTCACAGACATCACAGCACTAAGCAACCCCTTCCAAGTCATTTTAATGGTAATTTTAGAGAATATCTTTGAAACAGTTACCCAGGAGTAGGTCCACTGGGTCATAGAGATAAATTCATTTACTAGATACATCAGATTGCTCTCCAGAAAGGCAGCATTGATTTACTCTCTCACATCAGTGAAGAAAGCTTTCTGCTTTCTTTTTTTTATTATTATTTTGGGGGTAGGAGTTTATTAATTAATTTATTTATTTATGCTGTGTTGCGTCTTCGTTTCTGTGCGAGGGCTTTCTCTAGTTGTGGCAAGCGGAGGCCACTCTTCATCACGGTGTGCGGGCCTCTCACTATCGCGGCCTCTCTTGCTGTGGAGCACAGGCTCCAGACGCGCAGGCTCAGTAGTTGTGGCTCACAGGCCTAGTTGCTCCGCGGCATGTGGGATCCTCCCAGACCAGGGCTCGAACCCGTGTTCCCTGCATTCCCTGCATTCCCTGCATTAGCAGGCAGGGAAGCCCACTTTCTGCTTTCTTACATCCCCACCCACACTTGGCATCATCCAGCTTTAATGTTACCAGCTTTTGGAGGTTTAAAATGGTATCTCATTGTTGTTGTTTTTTGTTTTTTGTTTTTTTGCAGTACATGGGCCTCTCACTGTTGTGGTCTCTCCCGTTGCGGAGCACAGGCTCCGGACGCGCAGGCTCAGCGGCCATGGCTCACGGGCCCAGCTGCTCCGTGGCATGTAGGATCTTCCTGGACCGTGGCACTAACCCGTGTCCCCTGCACCGGTAGGCGGACTCTCAACCACTGCGCCACCAGGGAAGCCTTCATTGTTGTTTTAATTAGCAGTTTTCATACATTTGCAGCCACTTGGGTTTCCTTTTATGAATTGATTGTTTACATCAATTGCCCATTTTTCTAACGGGCTTTGGTCTTTTATTGTTGTTGTTGATGATGATTTGTAAGAGTATCGTGTATATTTTATATATTATTCTCTTTTTGGTTGTAGGCAACTCTTCTCCCAATTTGTGTCCTGTCTACTAACTTTTTCTACTTGTCCTTTGTTGAACAGAAAATGTAATTTGGATGTCATGTAAAACATTATTTTTCAGTATATGGCTTGTGCTTCTCAAGGCTTTGTGTAAAAATCTCCCTCCATCCCTAGGTCACAAAGATATTCCTCTGTCTTTTCTTTTATTTACCCTATAATTTTGCCTTTCACAATCAGGTTTTTAATGCCTTTGTGTAGATGATGGGAAGTAGGGAATCAGTTTTATTTTTTCCACATAGCAAGCCAGTTTTCCTAACACAGTTTACTAAACAGTGAGTCCTTTATCATATGTGAATTTCCCATTTATAAGTAGCTATCTTTGAGCTCTCTGTTTTGTTACACTGGTTTATTTATTTTTCCCTTTTTGTTCTTGAGCTAGTTCCATACTTTTTATTACTGAGGAGTGTCATTATATCTAGACAGGAAAGTCTACCTTCTTTACTTTTTCAAGGCTGGCTTAACTAACTATTCATGAAATTTTTGTATATATTTTACATAAATTTTATAATAGATTTGTCAAGTTTCTAGAAAAATGCAGCAGAAACTTTAGAATATCATTTAATGTAAAGATTAATTTGGGAAGAATTAGCATCTTTATAACATAAATTCATTCCATCCCAGAGCATTTACCATCTATCTCTCTTCTATGGAAGATTTTCTTTTATACCCTTTGATAGTCTTTCAAAATTGTCTCCCTGAGATCTGGTGTATTTTTTAAATTCCTAGCTACATTATAGTAGAAGTAAGATTTTAAGCTGTTATTTATCACTTTCACCTGGGTGTGAATGAATACCAAGATGGCTTGGAGAAAGAGACTATGTGGGTTACTCATCTCCTGAGAACATAAAAAACATGTACCTTTTTCAACTTCAGTAGAGAGGAGAGGAGAGATAGAGGTACCCAGCAAAGAACAAAGCTAGAGACTGGGGTTTCCAAATGTGAACTTCCTTTACTTTTCACTTCTGCTCAAGTATAACCCTGTCAGTACCCAGGACAACTTCCTACCATGTCCACCCTCCCTCTTAACACCCTGCCCACAAAGACACTTGTCAACCATAGCCACCTTTCTCTCCTTCCTGAGGACTAAATCGTGTGAATCTGTACTTTACCTCATCTTAAAGGGAAGACTATACTCACGGGGATGTGTCATAATATAAATGAGTACAGTTTCCTCTCTAGTAATACCAAGTACTGAAATTGATTTAAATGATAGAAGAAAGCAATATTTATGCAGTTCCTCACTACTCTAGGACATAAACACAGAATTTGACATTGGCTTCTTAATGTCCACCCTCTACTGTCAGATTTTTTTTAACCCATAGATCCATCCCAGTCTCTCTTTCCACTGATTATTTTGGCTAGTAAATAAGTCTTAAAACATCATAATTCACCCTTGCTTATATCACCAGATATTCTAAATCATAGCTAATTGCCTATTATCAGTGAAACTTTTATCCCAACTCTCTAATCAGTTTTAGGATTATTAATGTTTCTCACAGTCATTTGCACAGGTTAAATAGTATTTTAAAACATGACTTTAAAAATTCATATTAAAAACTCTATGTATCTTGGTGCAGTTTAACCAGACCCTCTCAGTCTCTGATAAGAAAATTTGGGGCCATGTGAACTAGACATTTCTTATATTCTCATGACCCTGTTGAACTTGTTAAAATACAACTGATCAAACACAGTTCCAATTCCTAGGTGATTTGGTTTTAAAATATCACAAACGTCAATCCTGAGAAAATGTCCCCTTTCCCTTTTCTTTGTCCTAATTCAAAAGCTGTGTGTGCTATAAATAGGACAGAGCATCACCAATTTAGGTCAGCTGGACAAGATGTCACTCTCAATCAGTGCAAGTCTGAAATGCAGTATGTTTTAAAAGAAGTACCATTTTGTTATTACCTCCAAATTCTTATAACCAGATAAACTAAGCTAATTTATTTCATTCTGTTTAACAAATATCTGTTTTGTTTCTATTGGAATATTTTACCAAGTAAGGGTTCTTGAACCCATGTTTAATACTTTTTAAAAATACAGTAACAGTTAACGAATTGCATTGTAGTAGCCTTAGGATTAACCTGAAGTGGGCTTACCTTTGAGAGGAAACACTGAAGTACCTAAACACTGATTAGAGAACTGGAATTGAGATTGAACTCATATTAGTAAATTAACATACCTTTAGAGAAATTTGACCTACAGGCCTTTATATGAGTAGGGAGGGAATTAAATGTAAGAACCAGATGGAAATAGTATTGTAATACTTAAAAGCCTAGAAAAGGGAGGAGTTAACAATACATAATAAAGTCATAGACAGCGGGATCATCTATTAGAACATTTAGTTGAATGTGTCCAAGAGGAAATATCTAAGTAGGTTTACCAGGAAATGGAGCAGAGACAAAGAGCTATGCACAGGTTGCTGAATGAGAGAAAAAGGGTAATATGCTTTATTTATTCATTTCCTCATGCATTTCTTCATTGTAACATCAGCTCCATAAGAGCTCAGGCTCTATCTGGCACAGTCCTTAGAACATCCTTTTCTATGTGTTTATTATGGTTTAATAAAAGTTTTCCTAACATTCTTCAGAATCAGTTACACCTTTTCAGCAGTGACCCTGTCCACATTTTCCTCTTACTTGGGCAATAATTTCCAGGGCGGCTTCTGCTCGGTTCTGTACTTCTCAAGAAGTGATCAGTGTCGACCTTCACTATCTGTTCAGAGTTCTCTTCTTAGGTCATGGACAAAACCAGGGCCACACCTTAATTTCTAGAGCGGATCCTACACATCCCAGATTTCGTCTCTTTTCAAGCCTACTCCCTTCCAAGCACGAGAATTCCTACTTCTTTATCTTGACAACTCAATGTATTAATGACTGCCGAATACCTGCCGTGTGCCTAATACTGTCTCGGGTTTTCAGAGATGCAAAATGACTAAGACATGGCCCTGGCCTCAAGAAGCTTATTAACACAACTGATTCAATAACATTTTTAATTCAACTGCTATGTCCCAGGTACTGGGCTGGACACTAGGGAGGCACAAATGAATAAGGTATATTTCTTTCCTTTGGAGCCCTCAGAGTATAATGGAGACGGTGATCACTCAAAGAGAAAAGTAATGATTCTTGTAGTATTATCCTACAAGTACAAAATAACATTAAATGAATAAAACATGCTACAATGGAATTATAACCATTACAGTAGAGGTGCCTGATTAGAAATTGATACTGGAAACTCATTCAAGACTTCAAGATGTTGAATTTGAGTAAAATTGTTAATACTATCAGTATTTGGATCAGTTTAAAGCATGGAAGAAGGGTTTCCCAACAAGAGGAAATGGCAGGGAAAAGAAACCTTGGAGATGGGGCTGGTGGAAGAGAAATGACTAGTTAGATTAGAATAGAATGATGTGGAGAAGTGATGGCAAAGAAGGGGTGGGGTAGATAGGGTAAGAGCAGCTTACGAGCAGCTTTGAATACCAGCCAGAATAGTCTAGACTTGAGACAATGGGCAATAGAGAGCCATTATGGACAGTTGTGCATGGAAGGGACTTGTATAAAGCAATAACTTAAAAAGACAGCCTGAGAGTTACGGGAAACGTGAATTGGAGAGGCGGAAACTGACATCAAGGAGATGAGCTAGGGGACTGTGACAGCAGCAGCAGGGGAAATTTAGCACTACTGGTGCCGTAAGAAACAATGAAGACGAAGGCCAGAATCCAAATATACCGGCGCCACCAGAGGGTAAGATTTAGACTTAACACTAGTTTGAGTTTGTGACACAAAATATTTTTTGAACACTTCAATTGAGGCAATTCAGTAAAAAAAAAAAAAGCTAATTAAGATGTTTTAGGAACTAGTGATCCTTGAAACATAGTCCCATACACTACTGGTGATCAGTTGAATGATCTGGTAAACAACTGGCACACCCAGAGTGCAGAGATGCCATATGGGAGTCCCTGAGAAGGTGCAGCCACTTAGGAGAAAAAGATAAATGGAATAGGAACCGCTGACTTTGAGGGAAATTTAGGCCAAATTTGAAGGCTTCAGGAAGAATCACCAAACTGCTGCCACTGATTATATCTGCAGCAGCCCAAAGGCTTCTAACCAACTTTCTCCTCATAACTGATTCATGAGCCCAAAGGGTCCCTTCCTGTCCTCAGGGATCACTCCTCCTCCCCCACTCTAGCTGAAATGACAGGTGGGGAACCAACTGAAGCCAAGATCAAATACGCTTCCCCCGTGGAATGGGGTGCAGTGGGGGGAAAGGATAAGAATGAGAATGCTGGGGCCAGGGAGATCGTATGTTTGGAGAGAGGGGTAAAAGGGACTCGGTGGCTCCTGGATTTTGCCCTCATAGAGATGTCCTACGCACCCAAGGCAGAGAACTGCTAGTGAAAACAAAATGATCACTTGGTTGACAAAGATTCTAGTTGCTTTGACAGCTTCTCGACAGAGCCTGAGTGACAGCGTGCACTAAGACAAAACCCTTCTGCTCATCAGACACTCAATCTGGAGGCAACTGAGTCATGAGAGCTGATTTCTTCAGCTTCAATGTCGACTGCCCTCGTCTCCGCACATTCCCAACAGAGAGAAGCACGTGGGAGAGTGGTTTCCGCTGACTTTGACCTAAAGGCAGAACTTTATCCAAAAACATCAAGGACGTGACTAGAGACGTTCCTGCTTGAGGAAGATCTTTGGTGTGACCTTTTTTACTCTCTTTCATACAAACACCCAATCACAGTTCACCATTGGTCTCTTCTTCCCATTCCCAATCCTCCAGCCCCACCCAGAATCTCTCTTTTCAGGTTCCATAAGAATTGAGTTAAAATTCTTCAACTTGGCATCATCTTGGTCTCTGAATCTGATTTGTTCTGATAACCATATTCTCAGGCTGTTCTCAGCCAGCCATGAAAATGTGCTCCTGTTGGGCTTTCAGGAACTCCGCCAGATCCTTTGAGGAAAAAAAGGAAGTTTGATGATGTCGGTATAGTTTCTATTGGAAGGAAAAGAGGTGGTTTATATCTGTGGACAGCATAACACTGACTGAGTCACACACATTCTAGTCTTTCTTTCCTTTTCCTCGTTAACAATGGGGTCAATTATTCACATTTCTCAATGACTATTATCTTCAGGTAGAATGGATTTGAAGCAAAACTGTGGAATAAAAGAAGCGTGCTTTGGGACTGTCATCTCTTCCTTTCCACACCATTTCATTCACCATCGTCTCTCTCCTCTCCAGCTCCAACCTCTAGCCCAAATTGTTTTATATGCATACTAAGTGATAAATCATAAAACTAATATCATCCATAATTTTCATCTGTTCCCCCAGATTTTATCTCATTTGATCTTCATAATAACTTGTCAAATTATGTTATTCCAATTCTACAGATAAGAAATATGAGGCTCAGAAAGGACAAATAACTTTCTCCAAGTCAACTGTTACACAATGACAACTTCAGGGCTAATGAAGGGCTTTTTCCATCACCATGCTACCTCATAGTGAAGTGCCAAGCTAAATGCATCTCCAATTATGAGATTTCAAGTATTAGCAATCCAGGCAAAGGAAATACTTGGTCAGCAAAGAAAGTTTTCTGGAATCCATGAAACTATACCACTTCCTCTTCCACTAAGTCACATAGTACCTTGTGTGCACTCCTAACGTGGCACATGTGAATCTGAATTAAAATACCCTGGTTATCTCTCTATCTATCTCCCCAACTAGATGGCTGGCTGCATCACATCAGGGAGCATGGATAGGTCAGTTTTTATGTGCTTCTCCCTGTAATTCCATTAAATACCGTGGTCTGTCTGTCTCTCTCTCTCTCTCTCTCTCTCTCACACACACACACACACACACACACACACTACAACACTTTATGTTTTGCCTAGGGATGACCTGAAGTAAAGTGAAAAGAACAAGAAGTGAGGATATGGCTATTCTACATAACATTTAATATGTTACATGATAACTCAAACTGAACATAGAGAGTTTTTTTATGGGAAATCTCCCTCTTACATTAGGAAGAGAGATTGAGAGAGAATGGCAAGGAAAAAGAAGGGGAGTGCCATGGGCACCAAAGGGAGAGGAGGAGCAAACTGCCCACTTCCTTATTTTATGAAGGATAAAGCCGGCACGCACGGGAACCCAGCCTCTCTGTGGTTCATTCTTTGAGCTAAGATCAGACCTGGAAGATTCGCTGAAAGAAGGTTGGGATGGGAAGGATGCTGTCTTTGTGTCTCCTGAGGGTTATCCAGTTCCTCCTACCACAAGCAGACACACATTCCCCCAGAGTGACCCAACTTCAATGACCACCCAAGTTCACCGCTTTTCTGCTTTCTCCACAGTTGCAAGGCCGTCCTGAGGGCACTCTAGATGAAAAACTGAAACTGTGAGTAATTATTAGTCAAATCCTTTTCACCTGCCTTCACTAATCAAGCTTGTTTTAAGACTTGCATGTCCTCCAAGCGGCTTGTGGCCTAAACAATGGGATGTTTGCCCAAGTGGTTTTCCAGGAACTTGGGGTCAACTGTGTCTAGTAGGAGCTGAGCTGGTTATGACTGGATAGGACCATGGACCCTCCCACTGGGCATGAGCAAGGGTCCCCTTGTGACCTTTTGACCTCAGAGAGCCAAAAACTCTACCCTCAGATGCTGCTGAGTGCCTCCACATTTGAACGTGCAGAGGCCTGGAGTGTAGTTACACCTGCCCAGAACCACAATCACTGCACCTTTTTTCAATCACCTTTCCCCATGCTCCCCACACTCCCCATGCCTCAAACCACCCTGCAGCTTCATTCCTCATCCCATAAATACCCTGAGCCCCTCGCCTTTGGGGAGGTGAATCGGAGACTTGTTCTCCCATCTCCTTGCTTGGCTGCCTTGGGAATAAACCCTCTCTTTGCTGCAAACCTCAGCACCTCAGCATTTTGTCTTGCTGCACCCAAGCAAACAAGCCTGGCTCGGTAACAAACCCACAGTGGCAGCCACGCTCACCTTCTTTACTACACCTGTTCTCCTCCACTCTTCTGCCCTTATGTTGACCCCCAGACTGCTCGGGGTTTCCAACGTTTCCCCCATGGAGGCATAGCCTCAGCAGAAACACGCCATGCCCTGGTCCTTACCTCCTGCCCCAAACCTTATCAAAAATTGTTCTGACCTGTATTGCTACTACCCACTGTGGCACCAGGTAACTGAGACAATAATGGCTAACTAATCCACACCTAGGCATTAATAGCTAAGAAATTCTACATGCAGATAGGTATTTTTGCAGGATTCTTTAATATCTTAGCTCAAAGGAACAACTGGCGGGAAACTGGTACAAAATGACAGGCTTATAGAGGAAAGAGTTTGGGTATGTGTCTCTGGGCAACTTTCAGTGCCTCTTACGCATGTGTTGGGCTACGCCCTACCCTGACCCCCTGACTTTCTTATAACATTATCATTTCTGTGACCTCTTTGGAAATATTTGTGATTGGCTGCATTCACTGTAATTGAGAACGAGTACAGGGTTTTTTATATTTTCACATAAGATCCCAAAACGTATGATTGCATTTTTGGCACCAGGTTGACCTGGGGGACTTAATAGCACGCTCACTACCAGATAGCCATGAATTAACTCCCCCAGGAGGTCCAGAAAACCTCTTCCAGGGACGCTTCTGAGAACATGTTCTAATATGTTTGCCTATGGGGTTCCCCTGAAGCACCCTGGTGGTTTAGTGTTCTCGACAATGACTTACACAATGAAGGGTATTGAGGGAAAGAACTGGAAGCCAGCATCACTTTACCTCAAGAGCCACAAATGCTTCCTTCTTTCATTTTTCACACCCACAAAAAGAACCGAAACTCTACCTTGATCTTTTGAGATAATCCACTTTCCTAGATGTCTACATTTGTCACACGATGTTGCTAGGTGCTGGCAAAAGCATCATTCATCATCATGAATTAAATTAATTAAATTAATTTGAAATAAAATAAAAGTTCTGACACTCGGATAGAAGTTATGTCCTGAAATCCTGATCTATCCAGAAAGGACTTTTCCATGAGTTTATGAAAAGCCACTTCTCCCCATAAGTCAGTGTCTCACAAGAGCATTTATTGAGTGACTTCTGCATGCCTGACCCTGTGCTGGTCCTCATTATGTAGGAGGAAAGAAACGTAAGGAACACCTCCTTACCTTATATTTGAATCAGTGAGACAAACACAAAGAAGGAGCAATTAGGAAACATGAAAGTAATGGTCAGAACAGTCAGTGTTGACATTAAGTATGATAGAAATTCAGATCAGGGTGAGTGTTGGGCTGCACCCCAGAGGCCTGCAAGCCCTGTGTTTGCCCAGCCTCAAGACCAAAGAAAGAGCCCCCGGAGCCAGTGACAGAGACATCAGTGGTTGAATGGATGGGGGATCTTACTTGTCTGAAGCAAGGTCCTGGAGCGACGCCCCACCGTGTGCGCAGCAGTCTTCGCTATGGGGAGAGGGAAGTTGCCAATTACAGGGGGAATTGACTTCAGGTTGATTTATCGGTTACCAGGGAAACCAGCAGAGGAGCAGACCCCTTACTGCCCTTTCGATAAGCTATCATAGTGGAGCCCTTCTGATCTAAAGTTTAGAACAATCACGAACTGGGGCTGGGGGCAAGTATGTAGGCATTTACTTGTTAGGCTGTATGATTTAAGAGAGTTTAGTCTTGTGAGTAGGGTGTAGGTGAAACAGGCACTGGTCGAGCAGGGCATGTACAGACAGCAAGAGAACAGCCATCTTAAATGGCCTGACCATAGTGAGAAACATGTACGTGTGCAAATTTCTTGTTAAAAATGCCTCTTTTTTAAGAAATTTTGCCATCTTCCTTTTTCTACCCCTATTAGAGAAGAGAAAGGAATTTGACCTTCAGGCTCCCAAGTGAAGCTAAAAAGTTATCCTTGCCTGTTCACAATTTCTGCTCTGAGCCACAGTCATAAAAGGAATCTGAATGAAGTATAACAACATGACTTTGGAATAATAGCCTTCTAGGCCAGCAGAGAATCAACCCAAAACACAGGCACTCCCTTGGATGTCCAGGCCCCAAACACTGAGAGAACGAGCCAGAATAATTTGAAATTAGAGAATTCCATTTTAGCAGAGAGTGGAAGTAGTGTAAGAACCGTACACTGCTTTGAGTTGTCATCAACAGAGAATTAATAGAAAGTTATAATCTCTTGACTGGAGGTGGTAGTAAGACTGCATACATTTGTCACAATTCATAGAACTGCACTTCAAAAAAGGATGGATTTTACTATGCATACATTATATCTCAGTAAACCTGATGGAAGAAGAGAAGAAGGAAGGAGGGAAAGAAAGAAGAAAGAAAAAGGATGGGAGGGATTGAGGGAGGAAGGGAGGAAGGAAAGAAGAATTTGGCTAACATTTGTCTCTCGTATCCTAAAATCTAATTGTGTTTGAAAAAATAAAATGGGGCTTACCCAGAGAAGGTATTAATCCCCAATTTTGCCAGTTTCAAGGCAATTGTTTTCTCCTAAATAGACTGTTCAATAATAGAATGGAATGCACTGTCTTATAAAGGAAAAAATTCCTACCACTAGAATGTGGCCAATACTTATTTATATAAAACTTACTCAGCTAGGTGATTTACATAGCCCATTTATGATCTTTAGCATAATCTTCCAAGGGAGGTATTTTACAGATGAGGAAACAGAGACTCAGAGCATTTATGTGACTGCTATTTGGTGACGGAGGTTGGTCCAAGCAGGAGCAGAATATCTTCTTGCACTTGATACATATGCATTGAGTTCCTACCAAGTGTCCATTGCTCTGCTGGGTACACGTTATCACTGTGATAGATCTGGCCCTATCTTCACAGAGAGTACCATCTACCTAATGAAAACCCCCCCAAAAAGGCCATCATCTTACAGTGTGTCAAGTGCTATGGGGGTGGGGTGGGGGGAGAGGGGACAAAAGGAAGCACGAGGAAGACGTACTTTCCCCGGACTAGACAGATATGAAGAAGCGGCATCTAAGCTAAGACCTGATGGCTAAATGAGGAGTTGATGAGGAGGTCGGCAGTGGGAGTGGGATGGGTTGCAGTGGCAGGGAGGGGGCAAGGGGTGAGTTATGGGTGAAGGAAATAACATGTGGGAAGACCTGGAGTTAAGAAGGAAAATAGTGCATTCAAATAACTGAAGTAAGTTCCATATGACTTCAGCGCTATAGGAAGAGTAACAAGACATCTCCCAGAGATGTGCACATGACTCACTCCCTCATCTCCTTCAGGGGTTCTTTCTCTCTCCCCAACTTTAGGAGCAGTTTTTAGTTCACGGAGATTTTCCATGTACCCTCTGACTCCATGCTTAGATTCCCCATTATCAACATCCCACACCAGAGTGGCACATTTGTTACAGCTGATGAACCTCCACTGACACATCGTTATCACCCCAAATTCCTCAGGTGTTTGTTACAAAACTCCTTCTCAGGGAAGCCTCCCCAGCCACCCTGGCGACTGCCAACACCGCCCAACATATATATTCACTCTTTTCTTTTTTTATTAGTCAGCTACTGCTATGTAATAAATTGCCCCAAAACTTAGCACCTTAAAACAACAAACATTTGTTATCTCATATAATTTCCAAAAGTCTAGCTCAGGGTCATTCATGATTTGTAGTTAAGAGCTAGGCCTGCAGTCCTCTGAAGACTCGACTAGGGCTAGAGAATCCAGTCTCTCTCCCACGACTGCTGTTGAAGTCCTTGAGGTGAGGAATCTGGCACATCATGGATGTCACAGAGGGATTCTTCCATCGGTTGCTGCATTTGAACTCCGGTCGTCTAAGGGACTTTCTGACTCAGGGTGTGGTCCATACTGGCATGGCACAAGCCCTCATCAGCTTCACTGCTGGAGACATGCCCCAGGGTTCCACCTACTGTGGAACTAGTCTCATAATTTGGAAATTATTTGCTGTAAGCAGTTGATAAATTTTAGCTGTGGGGGGAAATTATGATTCACTGAATTATAAAAGTCTCAGACTTTTACAATATAATCATATCATTAAAGAAAAACGTGTCCCTAAATATGTAAACAAAAGATACACACTAGCCTGGGCTATGTTCTCAGGATGATATGCCATTCCTTTTTTAAAAACCAGGAACAATTGGATAGAGAAGAAACTAAGCTAGAAAACATTTTCCCTAGTGTCATGACAAAACAGAATAATGGCAGCAACAACAATGATTAGCCAAATTTTTAAATGATGTTTTAGACAGCACTGCCATGCTGAGGATGAAGAAAAGCAAAATAGCCCCCAGAATAAAGCTATAAATAAGAAATTTTCCTAGGATTTCCTGTACATTTTTGCATAGCAAAACCAGAAAACTGTAATGTGAAAAGTGAAGGTCTCTTGCAATCCTGCCCTCCAGAAAAATCCTCTTTAACAGCCTGGTGCATAGCCCTCCACATTCTTTTCTATAAACATGCTAACTCAGTTATTCTAATTTTACAAAAATGAGGTCATGCTACACACAGTTTTATATTTTTCTTTTTGTGTTTTATTTTTTAAGGTTCTGCTTAAGTCAATATATACCTTTTCTTAAAAAAAAAGAAGTCCTGCTTAAACCTGTTTATAACCATGTCTAAAAAATTATACCACAGGGAAGAACATTCTCTTTCCTTGGTAGCTCCAGATTATCATCCAACGAATAGGGTATTCGAGTCCCTCAACTCTGTGGTTAGCTTCACCAGGAGGAAAGACAAATCAAAATTTAAATACACGCAAGTCAAAATGATATGGCAATCCCATCTGTAAGTCCTTTCTTTTTTCACGAAAAAAAATCAGTGGCATAGGAACATTTTGCACCATGCAAACGTTATGTAAAAGGTAATGTGTTGCCTACTTTAAAGCTATTTGGAATTGTCTTCAATGCTGGAAATGGTTGTTGCTGCTGAAACTCAAGGAATGAGAGGAAGCGGAGCCAAGCTTAGATGTGTCTCTGAATGCGTAAGAAAGGGAGAGCATTATAAAATTCCAGAAATGTTGGGGGGGCTTGTTTTTGTTTTTTCAAAAAAAAAAATGCAGCCCCTGATGTGGTCAGAGGAACTAAACAGTTCCTCACATGACTTGTGATTCTGTCCATTGGTCAATTAAATATATACCAACTCATCATGCCCTTCAAAATTGGAAGTTCATTTCTTTACTCAGCAAACAGCTGTACCTCACCTCCTCCATGCTGGCATCTGGGCTATTTTCTGAGGATGGTACACAGTTCTTGTCTTCAAGGGGTTTACCTGTGAGATCGGTTTCCCCACCCCACCCCCCAATGCCGGGACTCAGGCCCCCAGGGCCTTTTTTAGCTTGCAAGACCTGTTTTGCCCAAGGCTGTTCCCCAGTCCTTTACCCAGATGGCTGTACTCTTGTCTTCTTGTCTCAGTAGGGTTGCTGGATCATACAGTAATTCTATTTTTAATTTTTTGAGGAAACTCCATACTTTTCCATAACACCTGCACCAATTTGCATTGCCACCAACAGTGCAGGAGGAGTCCCTTTCTCCAGAAGCTCGCCAACACTTGCAGTCTGTTGTCTTTGATAAGTGCTGTTCTGACAGGTGTAAGCAGTTTGACTCCCGCTGCTGTATAATCACCTTGGTTCTTCCATTCTCTCATTCCATTGCTCATGGTAACAGTAATATCTATACCCTAGAGGAGACACAGTAAATACTATACGTGGTGACTAAGAACTGAGCCACTACCCAGAGAAATCACTGCACTGGCATCTCAATGCAGGGGCCTTTATCTGTTACCTTCTGAGACATCTCAAGTTCTAAGAGGCTGGTGCTTTTCTGGGAATCTCATTTAGGGAAATCCAGCCTACTTAATTCCAAGGGTGTTTTTATGACTATTTTGCAATTTTTCAAAGGGGAATCAAATTTAGTAAGACCTTTATTGGAATCAATGCCCTTGACTGGCCTACTTTTGCAAGCAGTTTGGCAATGGTGCATTTTCAGAAATCAGCGTTTGCAATCAACGCGCATGCAAGGATGTTTATCAAGTCCTTAGTGAGATTGATTGAAGTATCAGAAAATGGGGGGAGCCTCCTTTGATCTGGAGAGGCAGAATGGAAAAGGCAGTGGCATGAAAGAAAGTGGTTTCACTGGTTTTGTGCTGAGGCCCAGAACTGGATCAACCTCGCTTTAAACTCCTCCTCTGCCCCCTGCTAGTTGTGAGGGCCTCAGAAATCTGTTGCAGTCAGATTAACTCTGGCATTTAACTATCAGTTGAAATGTCACTGATTTAAGAGAAGGCTGTAGGTGCCCCTTGTCCATTTCTCCACGGCATGGAGAGGAACACACAGGCTTTAGAGTTAAAAGAGCTGGGTTTGGATTCCAACTTATCTCAGCCTCAATTTTCTCACTGGCAGATGGGAGATAAACTCATAAGACCATTCTGAACATTTAATTGAATAACGTAAGCAAAGGACAAGTCACGTAAAACCCATTGATTCCTGTCATTTCGCTTCTAATAATGGCTAGCGTTTACTGCATGTTTGCTGTGTACAGGGCACTGTGTAGGAACCCTCTATGGACCTACTCAATTAATCCTTGAGGGAAGAACAAGGCTTAGAGAAATTCAGTATCTTGCCTAAGAGATGACATCAATATGTCAACGCAGAAAATCTGAACCCAGTCAGTCAAACTCCACAGCTCAGTTGCTTAACCACTGCA
Source organism: Pseudorca crassidens (assembly GCF_039906515.1). Taxonomy (NCBI): domain Eukaryota; kingdom Metazoa; phylum Chordata; class Mammalia; order Artiodactyla; family Delphinidae; genus Pseudorca; species Pseudorca crassidens. The sequence continues at coordinate 58,185,438 of NC_090306.1, forward strand.
CCACCCAAGCATTTTCAAAAAGAAATCACAAGTTAATTAATACTGTGTTGCTTTTACTTATCAAACGTTTAGAACTTTTACGAGAAGACTTAGGGAAGTGATTCTCAACCAGTGTATGCAGAAACAACCCAGATAGTATTACGACTTTCTTAAGAGTTCAAGTGGTGTGTATAAAGCTCAGGCTAGACGTCATGGTGCTTAGACGTGCAAAAAAGCCTAGAAGTGCAAAAAACACGGTTTTTCTCTATAATGGAACTTCACTTTCAGGTGGGTGATAGAGTGGAGTCAACTCCAGGTGATCAGAATCAATTAATCCCTCCCACTTATCTATTACATCTGGAGTTATCTCCATGTCCCTGCCCACCAGTGGGAGCAGGGAGGAACCTGGTCCTCTGTGGTCAGCTGTCCATCTTGTATCTACTGAGAGACAGATCTTCCTGACTGATCATTGATCATCAAAGAGCACAGGCTCAGCTCCATTTCAATTGCTTGAGTCCCTCTTGAAAATACAGGACAAATTTGAGCATCTCCCCTGTCCCTCTGTGGCCATGGGAAATTCTGGGATGCTGTCTCATAACCTTTCTGCAAAGACAATACACAGGCCACAGAGTCATTTCTATTTTTTGCTAGACATGGGGTGGACATGAGACAGATTTCCAAAAGTTTCCACCTCGCTGGATACTACCCAGGAAGTGAAGCAGAAGTCCCCTTTCTTCTCAGTAGATTCCAAACTAGTGGTGTGCTGGTAATTGTTTAACAATCGGTTCTCCATGGAGAAAACCTTGATTTGTCACAGTTGCCAATTCTGCAGTGTAAATACTCCTACTGTGGTCGATTCCAAGCTGTCAACACGAGAGCACTGAACATGGAGTTGGGAAGAGATGCCACCATTGGCTCTCATGAGCAGGTACAGCGGCTCCAGCACACCATTGCCCCAAGCTAACAAATGTCCACAATCCTCACTCACTCACTCAACCCAGGGCTCCATCTAGAAGAGTCTCTAGGAGGGGCTCCTCCTCAGGAAACCCCCAACCTCCATCCCCTCTCCTTCCCTTTTCCATCCCCAGTTTGGCCACTTTGAGTCTCTCTCAGGGGCTAAAAACATTCAGTTTTATCTTTTGAAAAAACCCAAAATAAAATAACTCTACTACTCCCATTATTCAATGAAAATATAGGTAATACTAGCTTATGGTCTAGTTAGTGCTGAATTGGGAGAAAAACAGTTTAACAGAAAATACCCGGTTGGGGCGGGGAAGTGGGAAGGATCTATATTTACTATATCAAAATAATAGCTCACTACATTACAGAGAATTTCCTCACCTCCTACACTCCCACCAGCACTGCCTGCCAAGGATTATACCCCCTACCCATTCCCCAGGTGATGCAGGCATGATGTGGGTTTCAGTAGATGCTCAGGCTACAAGCTCAGGTGTGCAAGAAACACAATTTCATTTTTTTCTCGATTATGAAGATTAACTTTTTTTTTTCAGGATGGCAACACGACCAATCAATAAATATAAAATGTATACATTCTTTGACCCCCAAACTTCATGTTTTTTTGATATATACCTGTTATGGGCTGAGCTGTGTTCCTCTCCCCTACCCACCAAAATTTTATATGTTGAAGTCCTAACCCCCAGTACCTGAGGATGTGACTGTATTTGGAAAGAGAGTGTTTTGAGAGGTAATCAAGTTAAAATGAGATAATCTGGGTGGGTCCTAATCCAACATGACTGGTGTCCTCATAAGAAGAGGAGATTGATACACAGGGAGATACCATGTGAAAACATGGGAAGAAGGTGGCCATCTACAAGCCAAGGAGACACACCTCAGAAGAAACCAACCTTGCTGCCAACATGATGTCAGACCTCTGGCCTCCAGGAATGTGAGAAAATTAATTCCTGTTGTTTAAGCCCCCTAGTCTGGGGTAATTTGTTATGGCAGCCCAAGCCAACTGAAAAAGACTTGCACTTTTGACAAGGCAGGTATTTGTGGGACAGGACTCAGACTTGTAGAACTTGACTTCAAGGAATCAGGACAGAGGACAGAAGAACACAGCACTGCAGCAGACACTAGGCACTTCCCTCTACCTACCCCTCCACCTCTTAAGTGCACACCTTGGCCTGAGGGCTATCTCATCCCTTCTACACAGGAGTTGCCAGAGCATTGATGCTACTGATGCTTATTCACTTTCCTCTCCATCCTGCCTCCTTCAGTCAGTGACTCCTTGGGAACTCCTTCGACCCTCAGCGCTCAGATACGAGCTCCCAGAGTTTTCCCAACTGTGCTGAGCTCCAGTCACCCAGCATGGTAGCTGGTTTAACAATATACCCCTTTACTGGATGTTTCTCTGAATCTCCAGGGTAGGTGCATTGCTGTAGTTGCAGGCTTCCGTGTGAACAGCATCCTCTCTCTTCTCTTTTTTTAAACTTCTCTTTCTAGTCCCATTTGGGTGGGTGGTAGAAAGGAGTCAGAGGAGATGATGTTCGAGGTCCAGACAAAAGGATGCCAATGAGCTGCTGTGCACCTCTTAAGGTTGACCCTCCTTGGCCCTTGGGCCACTGCCCTGACTTCCTGTCTCACTTGCTAATTAAAAATGTTTTAAATGCTAAGTGAGAATAACTTTCATTCCTCCCAGCCTCCCTCATTTCCAATAAAACTGAGCAATTTTAGGAAGTGAAGTAGAAAATAATCATTATAATTTTTGAGTTCTATGTGGCAGCATTAAGTGCTTCAGGTGCACAGAATTACTTAATTTTCACAGTAACAATTTGAAATAACTTATGCTTATTACCCTATTTAACATACTCATCAACTGGAGCTCAGAAATTAGGTAACTTGCCCAGGATCACACAGCTAACAAGTGGCAGAACCAAGATTCCAACATCCTCTCGCCTGACCCAAGAGCATAAGCTCTGTTTAAAATGAATATTTGGGAGTGTTTCTTTTTTCCAGCTTCATTGTAGTCTTGTTACAATTGTTAAAGAAAATCTACTGTAGGAAGACTCGTGGGGATTGCACCATTCACCCAGAGAAAAATATGGTAATATACTCCAACACATTTGACCTTGTGTCCTTGCCGCATCTGGATTTGAGATGGCCTGCAAAGGCCAAGGAAAAAGTGAGTTCTAGAGTAACCGGCACCTTGGAGCCCAGGAAAACCAGAAGGCAGAGACAGGGCAAATGTTCTTTAAAGCAGCTTGATTTGACAGAGGAAAAAAGATGCAAGACTTGTTATTTCTATCTTATTTAGTGTGCATAAAGTAACTGAGGTAGTGTGTTGGTATCATCAGTAACATACATGCAAACACATAGGTACACACACAAACCACTCATACCATATTTTACTGTAACTGATGAATTTGTTATTAGCAACTAGGAAAGAGTTGAACAAAGGGAACCTGACACAGGAAAAAGGAAGACTCGCTGGCTGGTTACGATGCCCTCCAGAGAAGGAAACGGAAATTAATTGTTACAGAAAATTTGAAATCCATGAATCATGAGTGGAAAATGATTTTTCTCCTTATATGGAATTAACAAAAAACCAATATCTAAATGTCTGGTAGATTATTTTGTAACTTGCAACTGTGACTTGTGTTTATCTTAAAGAGACACTAGGATTAACATTGTGCATAGCAGAAAATATCTGTGGAATTTTTGCATGCAGTTTTAATGAATGAATAAATGAATATAGTCACTAAATTTATAAAATAAGGATTGCCAGATTTTTAGGAGCTTCTCTAATCAAAAGTGTTCTGCTTCTAAGGTTTTCTAACATATTATTTAAATAATTAAAGAACTGTATGTGTTGATATTAGTCTTTACTGTCTTTTTTATATTCAAATTATAAACACAAACCTAAATTAAAATTTTTTTAAAATTTTTCTTCTTGGTCCTCACATGTTGATTCTGAATGATGAAAAAAACTGATTATGTTCTTAGAGCCTTGACCTGTGATGTTTTTAAAGTCTTGGCAGCTACAATTCACAGTAATTAAAGTGATCAGGCTGGAGTGTTTGTTAATGCCAGGTTATACTCTCAAATTAGTATAGTACTTTGGACGTTTCATCTTTGCAAAATTACAAGTTAAACCTTATTACTGGTTCTTTATGGAACAAAAGTGTGAGTATTGTCATACAAACCTATTTTCAATTTTCTTTGGTTTTTTTCCAGAACCTTAACTGTTTTGACCTGAATAGTTTTTAACGGGAACATTAACTGCTAAGGTACTCATTGTGGGCAAAATTTTCCTGGGTGACATGCTCAAAGTCTGACTGTAATTGAATTTATGAGTGTAATGTTTCTACATTTTCCCATAGTGTGTGGCATTTAGGTTATATTTCCTTCTTGAAGTTACAAAACTCTGAGTTTTTATTTAATTCATCTCCAAAAAAATAATAACTTGTAGCAAAAGTAGGAAATCTTTGATATTGACTGTGCATTCATTCAGAGACCAACCTTGCCTATCTTTCCTTTCATCAGTAATTATCGTGGGTCCTTTATCTCTGCATGTCTGGCTCATACCTGATAACATCTCCAATTCATGGTTCCTCTAATACACTTTGCATATACCGAGTAATTGATTCCACCTTCTAGAATCGCTGAGTCACAACACTGTAGTCACAGACTTCTTTGCTTTACCACATAACGGAAATAGACAAATCATGTCAGCACCCCTGCCCCAAACTGCCTCTGTGTGAGCTGAATGTAGGTCATCGCACACAGGGCTGTGATGCGAGATGCCACGATTTCAGGATACACTGCCTCTGGCTTTTTTATTTAAATTCAGCCTCTCTAAAACACACCTTTCCCCTACCATTGTTTTAATGAAAATTTGCCTTCAAAATAACAGAACTAACATTTCCAGTTGAATTGTAACCGAATCCAGGTTTGGCTATCCACAGCTCACATGCCAATAATTGAGAGGCAAATGTCAGTAGAAAGGAAAGATACTTTAATCAGAAAACCCAGCAATCTGGGGAGATGGTGGACTCATGTCCAGAGACAAATTCCAAAGATTCTGCTCAGCCATGACAGTTTTTAAAGGAAAAAATGGGGGGGGGGGCGGGGAAGAATCTCAGTGATTCATCGAGGCAGGAGGTTAGGTTCTATATCATTCTCCATTGAGTGTAGACTAGCTGACTCTCTCTTCAGAAGTTGTCTTACCTGTGTGATCTGCCTGCAGGATTGCTTAGGGGGCTGCTGGGGGTAGAGAGCTAATCATTTTTTAACTGCTTATTTCTTCATTCTTCTTTTTATCTAGGAAAAGAATCAATAGTTTAGGCAAGGCATGGTGTACGTTCAGGAGAGCATAAGTCAGGAGTTAGTTTCAACTGCTTAGTGATCTCATTCCTATAATTAGGTTTTTTTAAGGTTAGAGGGGAATAGAAATGGGCAAACAGGAAAGGGGCAAAGAGCTGCTTTCAATTCCCCACTATCAAGCATCATTCCATTTCCAAGGGATTAAGGGGAAGGTCTATCTTCTGTAACATCTTCATACTGACATAGGGCACCATATTCTCAAGAGTGGAAGATGTCAACCTGGGTCTGTAGCATCTCTTTGCTGACAATTTTAGTTGCCCGCTTACATATATGGGCAGAGCAAGCTACAATTATTTTGATGCCCACAAAGATATAGATTACTATGAGCAGTAATGTTAATCCCATTCTCTTGAGGCCAGTTTCTTGGAACTGTGCTAGCCATAGATTCAGAACTACTCAAGATGAAGAAGCTTATATCATGACTACAGTCTGGTCATCAGGCAGTTTTTTGTTTGTTTGTTTTTCTTTCCCTTGGTGGCAGTTATAGTATCTGTAAAACAGCTCAGGAATGTGCATCAGACACTGAGTCTGTGACTCTATTGTCCTAATCATTAACTGCTCAGTTTTGTACTTGGGGGGGAGGGAGGTTCTGCTTGGTTCCAGAATGACATTTCGGTAACATACATGAAACGTCTTTACAGACCTTAATCATAAGTTTTGTAGATGAGAAACAAACTCAAAGGGATTTAACCAGCTTACTCCAGGTTGAGTTGGGATTCAACCATAGCTTATTATAACCCCAAAGCCAGTGGTTCCCAAACTACCTGAATATCAGAATCACCTGAGGATGACACATACAGATTCCCAGGCTCAATTTCTGGATAATTCTGTGGGTGGATCATGGGTAGTGTCCCTGTATAGTCTAGTATCTGCTATTTGTGGCTTATTTTTATTTTCTAGGTAGACTTCAGCCAAGAAAGGAAATTAAACCAAAGTACTTTATTTTTATAAGCCAAGGAAGATGTGAATGGTTTAATAAATCTCATAGCTTATCTTGAGCTGCTCTTTTCTTCTTCCTGAAATGGATCATTTTCTCTATCAGGCAAATGATATGGAAAGAAAAGCAGAGACTGATGCAGTGGCTGCCATGGTGAGCTTGTATACTGCCTCTGGAGGTAATGGGGAGGAAACCCTAATCTATAGCATTTGTCAATTTCTGTGGTGTAAATACTCCCACCATTTTCAAAATTGTCAATTTCAAACTACTGATGGTTTAACAACCTGCTCACAAAAGTTCTGAATATTTAACAATTGGCCCAAAAGCCAGCTTCAGGATAGGATACTACTGGGTATAAAATACATAGGGGGGAACTGAAAAATTTCCCAACATTATCGATATTGTCCACTACATGGCTCGAATTAGTCGCGTGGTCCGAGTTGGTTGTGACCTCCCCAAACATCAGTCTATCTGTTGCTCTCCTGCTCTGACTTCCAAAGGGACCTCGGTGGCCCCGCTCCTCATCTCTCACTCAGTTTCCAAGGACATGCTCTGATATGGGCCTGGGGAGTAATGAAGCCACGGAAGGGACTAGTGGGTAGGGAGCATTTAGTGGAAGAGAAGTGGATGCTGTCTTTAGGAAGACTACTCTTTCTTCTTACCTGCCTTATAGCAGGGGCAGTACAGCAGGCGAGCCACCCTCTGCTTGAGAAAGGCTTCTATCCTTAGCAGGCCTTGCAGGACAAGGTGGGAATGACACATGAAACAGAGTTTAAGGGAGCTTGGCTCTGAATCTGAGAGGACCAAAAAGGGCTGGGTGTTTCTGTGCCTCCACAGGAGAAACACGCATAAGTCCAAGTCAGAGTACAGGATCAACATTAGCGAAGATACCATAGTGAAGATACCACTGGCTTGATTTTAATCCATGAGTTAGGCTAGAGGGGCAGGCTGGTTTCCCAGGCAGGGCACAACCCTAGCTCATCCAATGACAGAGACTGTTCTTTTGCCTGGAGTAGCCTTTGTGCCACTGACTCATCTTAGGAAACAGCGACGCTGGCAGTTTGACAAAGACTGGGCCCTGAGCACGCTATCGTGACTAATGCCACCACATGGAAAAGGACCCAAAACATATTCCCAAACCAAATGTAAATGATTCTAAGATCACTTACCGTTTTAGATGATTTGTTCCTTAGGTAAACTTCCAGAAGTTGTGATATTTTGGGGGTGTCTACAACTGCAACAAAGGTACATAATCCATCCTTGAGCTCCCTGAGTAGCCAACTGCAACACTACTTATATGAGAACAAACTTTTTTTGAATGTTAACTCACTTTTACTCTGGTTCAGTCCATTTGTACAATAACTCATTGCCATATACTCTTTTTCCCGACTAGACATAAAGACGTTTAATTTATCTTCTAAGATGACAAAGTTAAATTAACTCCCAAATGAATCAACCAGAGAGAAATGAATCACAGTAGGACTCACAATTTTAGTATAAACTCTAGAGCAGGCAGCGTGGGTAGATTTCAAGTAAAAAGACCTAGATTTACTCCACCAGCTGTCAAGTCTTGGTCCAGTCATTTAACCTAAGAGGGTTTTCCCATCGGTAAAACCAGGATATTTATACTTAAATCTCATGGTAACATTTCCTGCCATGTACTAAGCATGTTTATCATGTTCTTTGTCCTTAATCCTCAAAATCATCCTTTAAGAGTGCTTAACTTGGAGTTCAGACTCCCACACAGAGATCGAGATGAGATCCAACATGAACATGCCTTCCCGTACACGTGTATGAAATTGAATTGAACAAAGTCTCCCATATATGTGTGTTTGTGCATTTTTATCTGGGTTCTCAGCCAGGGACACATGAGAATCTCAGGATCTGGGGTGAAGATGGGGGTAAGGAAGAACAGAGGCAGTAGGTGTGCTACTTCCATTGTGATCCTGACATTTGCTCCCCTGTCTAGTTTGTGAGATACCAATTTTGACAAAACGACCAAACCACCAGTTTATAACAGTGATTTGGGTGTGTACCATATACGTAAAGTAGAAGTTATATTAAAGATGAATAAAAATGGAATTACCTAGGATTTTCCAGAGAAATTAAAGCACATGTCTACAAAGATTTGCACACAGATATCAAATATTCATTATAATCCGAAACTGCAAATAACCCAAAGGTCCACTGTGAATGAGTGGATTAAAAGGAAACATAGGTGCCCAACACATAGATGACTCTCAAAAACATTCTGAGTGAAAGTCATATATAAAAGATAGTTCCATTTATATAAAATTCTGTGGGACTTCCCTGGTGACACAGTGGTTAAGAATCCGCCTGCCAATGCAGGGGACATGGGTTCAATCCCTGGTCTGGGAAGATCCCACATGCCGCGGAGCAACTAAGCCCGTGCGCCACAACTACTGAGCCTGCGCTCGAGAGCCCGGGAGCCACAACTACTGAGCTCACATGCCACAACTACTGAAGCTCACGAGCCTAGAGCCCGTGCTCCACAACAAGAGAAGCCACCGCGGTGAGAAGCCCGTGCACCGCAATGAAGAGTAGCCCCTGCTCTCCGCAACTAGAGAAAGCCCACGCAGCAACAAAGAGCCAACACAGTCAAAAATAAATAAATAATAAAATTCTTGTAAACTAATTTATACTGACAGAAAACAGATTAGTGATTGCCTTGGGGACCAGGGGTGGAGGGATGGACTGAACTGCAAAGGGAAATGAGGAAACTTTTTCCATGATGGAAATACAATGTATCTGGGTTGTGGTGTTGGTTTCACGATGTACACATTTTTTCCAAACTCATTGAGCTGCAAAATTTTTAATAACTGCAGATTATACATAAGTATGCCTTAATAAAATTGATAAAAAATTGAATTAACAACTCCAACTCCTAGATGCCAGCAAATCTCATGGAGCATTTCTCGAGTAATTAAAACCACTCACCAACTCAAATGCACGTCCTTTGAGTTGCTCTTTTAGGGAGAATGATGAAACAGTACTGATCCCTCAACACTATTCTCTCCCTTGGGCCTCTGAATAGGGCTTTTAAGAGGCAGTCAGAAGTATACTGCAAAGCTAAAGTGTCATGCGGAGGCTGGGGTAATGACCTCAGCCTCATGATAACCATACCCTAATCCATCTTAACACCTGATAGACCAAGTTCATGTGGTCTGACTTATCCAAAGGGTATATCCAGATTCTACACTCTGTGGCTTAGGTAAAACAGACTGTGTGTTATGCACAATTCCCTGCAAGCAAGCTATAATTCCTCTCTTTACTGTAGATCACTGGTCAGCCATTGAAAACTCTATGCTAACCAACTAAACTAACAAGCTTTTTAGAAAGAACACAATGATACGTCTAAGCTTCCAGAGAAATAATGTTTCAAATTTATTTTACAATATGCCTCAGTACACATTTGTATAGAAGCCAAGATGATCTGTGTTCTGTGTTCTAAAATCCAATTATACACTAATTTCTAGTTTTTATTTCCATCTTTAGTGCCTTAGTTTTTAAATTAACAAACGTTTTTAAAAGGTCTGTGAAATGTAAGCAAATACTTTGCATGACCACAGTTCTTTATAACCTCATGGTAACATAAGATCTTTAAGACTTATTGTCAATCAGTGATTTGCAAAAACACTCGACCAAATTAAGCACTTTAGAACAGACTGTTCACTTGCTTTCTAACCAACAGGCATGAATATTCTGTGTATCATCTTCAGTACCTTCTATCTATTGTAAATATTTTATGAAATCCATACTTTTTAGAAAATTAAGTTTATCATGACCTGCAAGATAAAGAGTAAGACCACAGAACATGTCCTAAGAGTAAAGAAGTATAGTCAAAAAGTTTGTGTTAGGGACTTCCCTGGTGGCACAGTGGTTAAGAATCTGCCTGCCAATGCAGGGGACATGGGTTCCAGCCCTGGTCTGGGAAGATGCCACATGCCACGGAGCAACTAAGCCCGTGCGCCACAACTACTGAGCCTGCACTCTAGAGCCCATGAGCCACAACTACTGAAGCCTGCACGCCTAGAGCCCGTGCCCTGCAACAAGAGAAGTCACCGCAATGAGAAGCCCGTGCACCGCATCGAAGAGTAGCCCCTGCTCACTGCAACTAGAGAAAGCCCACGTGCAGCAATGACCCAGTGCAGCCAAAAATAAATATGTTAAAAACAAAAATGCTTAAAAAAAAAAAGTTTGTGTTAAATTTTTAAAAAATGAGTTTGCCTTGGAAATTCTACATTTTTCCTACATTTGTGCAAAAACATTGTGGACTCAGTTTTGCTGCATTTGGACCAAGCTGCAAAAGAAGTATGATATGTTTAAGTTGTTGTGAGTAGAATGTTTTTAAAAAATAATTATTTGTTCCAGATAATAACTTTCTAGAGAAGCCAAACCCTTGAAACCCTTGAAACAAACAGAACTGAAACACTTGATCAATTTTTATTTCAAAATGTCTACAAAGTTATAATTCTCCATTTTACAAATAATTTTTCAAAATTCAGACATTATTCAAATGTAAGCCAAAGTCCTTATACAAACAGAATACACACAAAGATCAAAAATATACATATTCTCTCAGCAAACTTTGTTACATAAATAAGTATATACAAAAGCTGGTATTTTCAATCTAAAGAACAATTATTTTAACACTGTAACCATATACAGAAGGTACTAAAATAAAAATAAACACCACAGCAAAAGTTAAAGGAACAACAAACTCATTTTATGACATCTACAACTGTAAACATACATAAAGCCAATCTTGGGGGGAATGTATACTTCACACTTATATCTTAATTTTTACTTCACTTTATTCATTTTTAAGAATATTCTCTGGATAGGTGAAATTCACAATTCTACCAGCTACCCCTGACACCTAATACAAGTTAGAACATGTGAAGAACTATATACTCTATGTCTTTGTACTTTGGGACAGATGCAAAACGAATTCTTCAAAAGTTAAATTTTTATGAACCTATGTTAAAAATTTTCCAAGTAAATTGAATTGGCTATTGAAAAATCAAACAATTCTTTTTAGGTAGGAAATGTTAGAAAAAAATCCAAACACTTGTAGTCTTAACATAGTAAAGCAATAAAGAAGATTATGCCAGTGGTTCCCCTAGATAAAAACAATTTAACTAGGTGTATGTCTAATTACGTTTTGCCCCAGAAATTCTCCTTCCTTCTCTGAGCTCGTGACAGAGTTTGAAAAGCCCGGAGACTAGAAGCTGCAGAGCGAGCAGAAATCTCCGACAATCTGTCCTCATCTGCAACGAAAGAATTATATTCAGTACAAAAAATATGTCTTATAAAAATACTATGTTTCAAAACATTAACAGCAAATTAAAAGCATCAAGCTTTGTAATGTCAATATTGACTCTGTCAGAAACCAGTAATCTATTAAAATACAAGATATCAACATTTTTAGGATAGTTCATAGTAATTTTCCAAGTTTATCATATTTAGAAATCAAACATTTTAATGTTAAATGAGCATTCTGTTTCCTTCCTGAAATCCCACTATGTCATTACCTAAACACTTGGCCTGTGATTTCAGTATTACTCGGAAACAGTTCATCATCATATTGTCTCGTCCTACTTTAAAAAGCACAGCTGTTTGAGCAGAACTTTAATGTTTTAAAAATGAAATGCCATACCTTAACATGGTACTCACATCACATTTCTAAAATAATTTCACTTAATGTAGAAATAATGTCTGACTTTAATATGCTACCCTTCATTATTAGTGAAATTCCACAATCGGAGCAAGTAAATCTCTTATCAAGTTATTTGTAAACACTGTTCTTCCATTAAAAAGAAAACAGAACTGGATTCAAAGTGTCCAGATATTGGCATTTCAAAACATAGCAACTTGATTTCCAGCTCACTGAATTCTGAAAAAAGTCTCAAACTTGCTAAGAGAAAACCTTTAATGTGTGTGAAGCTATAATACATAAAGTATTAATTCAAATTTAATTTCAAATTCAAAATTTATAAATTTAGTAATTTCATACTTCTTAGGGTGCATTTAAAATAGTAATTTCAATTGTTCAACACTGAGAATTCAAAATTCCTCCTGCCACTATTAGAAGCAAATGAATTTGTCAAAACGAAAGAAAAAAAATTCATTTTCCCTAATTATATATATTTTAAGAATATACAGACATATGAAAAAAATGATGGATATAATGCTAGGCTGAATTCCTGAGCCACCAGCTACCCAGGCTGTAAAACAGAGTACTGACCTTAGGTGTGATGCTAGGCACAATCTCTTGCCAACTGTTTGTTTTAAAAAAGATTCTTCAAGGCTTATTTTCCAGTTTACTCATTTATAAAATGGGGATAATTTCACCCTCTTCACAGGGTTTCAAGGTTCTAATGAAATGACATCTGTGGAAGTACTTTGTAAACTATAAAGTGCTAACCAAATGTAAGATCATACTATTATGAACTACTATATAATAAAACATTATACTTTTATCTTGTGTTCTTTGACTATTAAAATACCTTCATCATTAAAGGCTTCTTGCTGGGGTAACTGGAAATTGTTCATCCTTGATTTTCCCACTTAAAAAAAAAAAAAAGCCAGAAGAAATTATCCTTCAAAGCCACCCAACAGTGTATCTTATTTATAGTCAACTCTAAGTGAAGGTAGGCTGTCAGAAAATTTATTAATTTTATAACTTTAATAGAAATTACTGCCAAAGGGCCATTCATTAATTCATAATGTACTTAGCAAATATGTAAACAAACAATGGATAATCTCCTGGGATTCTTTTCAGTGAAAATACTGATCTATTCTAACTTTAAAGAAATACAGTAAGCTTCTCTTTAAAGATGGCAGCTGGACTACACACATCTACAAAAGTGATATAAACCCACAGGACAGCGAAAATGGGAAGCAAGAAAACAGCAACAAAATTTTGGAAAGTGGGAAGCAAATGGAAGGGCAGTGAGTATGTGGTCATCATAGCCAAGTGAGCTGAATCCTTGGCAGCAGAGGAGGGATACCAAGAAGCAACCAATTTGCTCCCCTGATGGCTGGGGTTTTGGGAGTTCTGAGTACCACTGAGAGTTGGAGCGAAGGTAAAACTGAGTCAGGAATCTAGTTGAAAGTCTTTCTACAAAAGTCTGCCAGATCCTTCTTCAAATTTGTACAGCAGGGTAACTCTCCCAAAAGAGGAATGGAGGTCTCATTGCTGGAGAAGGTTTATCAGAGCTACTTTGACTGAAGGACACCGGATTCAACTGGGGGCACATATTCAAAATAGGGGTATTATATATATCATTTATCTCCTCAAACAGATAAAACATGCCATCCATGAAATAAGAACTGGATGCTGTATAAAAGGAGTATGTAGTGTTTAAAAAATCTTAGAAATTAAAAATATAGCAAAATATCATTTAAAAACTCAAGTAGAAGATAAAAATTAGTGACCCTTTCAAATTAAAACAAAAAGACAGACATGGAAAATAGGAGAGGTAAGATAAGAAAATATCATGTTCAACACGTCCAACATCTGAAAAATAGTAGTGCTGGAAGGAAGAAATAGAAAGTGGAGGGGAAGAAATCACTGACTAAATAACTTGAGAAAATTTCCCAGAACTGAGGAACATGACTTTTCAGATTGAAAAGGTCTAGTGAGTACTAGCAAAATGAATGAAAAGGGACCCACTATAAAACTTCAGAGCACTGGGTATAAAGAGAAGATGCCAAGAGCTGCCAGGAAAAAAAAGAAAGCCACATACAAAAGATCAAAAATAAAAAGAGCTTCAGACTTCTCAGTCATAATAGTGGACGTTAGAAAACAGCAGAGCAACACCTAATAAAACCAAAGGAAAATATTTTATGACCTTGAATTCTACAACCAGGCAACATTTGGTAATGTCTGAAGACATCTTTGGTTGTCACACCTGGGGAAGAGGTGCTATGGCACTTAGTGAGTTGCCTGGATGTTTATGGGAAAGAACATGAGAGACACCTCACACTTAGACCAAAGTGAACTTGGGTACAGCACAACTGAGTGTTCCAGAGATGAGATTTTTTTCTATTTAAAGAAATCTATTACATTAACTAAAAAACTAAATAACACAACTTATTAATACATAGTATATACTCAGAGCCTTTGTATCTATCAGTATAACACTTTCATTTTAATAGACAAAAAACTAAAATCCAAGTAATTACCATTATGCTGAAATTCTGGATCTCTCAGGGAGCCCTGAATTCGACGAGAAGGATGCCAGTAGGATGGGGCACAGGGTGGAGATGGAGACTGCCCAGGTGTGTTAGTTGGATTTTCTGGAATTTTTGAAACTGGAAGAGTTGTCTCAGCAAATTTGGGGATATTGGGTTCAGAATCTTCCCTCAAAGGCAAGGGATCAATTGTTTTTAGACCAGCAGCTGGAGAAGTCAGGAGGGGTATAGCACGACTTTCTTTCTAAATGACAAAAACAAAACAAAATACGTATATGCGTGTGTACATATATAAACAAAACAAACATTTAAACACACAAAAGTATATAACCATAAAAGCAGTAGGAAAAAATATGGGGAAAATTTATGTAACCTCCATGTGGGGAAGGTTTTATAAGCCTAACAACCGATATAGACAAAGATATTTAGCTAAGTAAAAACAAAAGATATGTAAATATTTAAAAAATGAAAGAAAAATGACAAACTTGGGGAAAATATACAACTTACTGGACGGACAATGAATTATTATCACTGTTACATAAATATTTCTTTAAAAGTAGTAAGATAAACCTAATTTAAAGGTAGAAAAAGGATACATGTCAGCAATTCATATACATACAAATTACAAATAGCAAACATATTCCACACCTCACTGATAATCAAATAATTACAAAATAAAAGCAATGACATAGTAATTTTTCACTTACCAAATTACAAAGATAAATTAAAACAAACAAACAAACTATAATACCCTGAGCTGACAAGGATGCAGAAAACTGGCACTCTTATCCAGTGTTACTGGTAGGACAACCTTCCAGGGGAGCTGGCAAAATATAGCAAAAACCTTAATACTGTGGCTCTTTGACCACACAATTAATACTTAGGGAGTATTTACATAAAAATAGGTAACAACAATATGAACAAAAATGCAGGTAAAGAATGGATTTCTTTAGAGCATTTTTTCAAAATAAACTAAAACTAAGAAATAACAACAATAGGCATCTAGTTTTAAAAAATACATTTCAACAATGAGCATCTAGTTAAAAAAAAAACTATAGTATAACTACAGATCGTACATCATATCACAATTAAAAGTCAGATTATAAATTAATGGTATGGATGTATGTTCACAATACATTGCTAGGCAAGAAAAATGTATTATGAAAACTTATCTACAGTATAATAAACAAATACACTATATATCTAAACTCAAATTCAACAACGGATGTTTCTGAACAGTAGGTATGAATTACCTTCTTTTTTGGTTTGCTCAGTATTTTCTGTTTTTCCACAATGATAATATATCATGAATAGAAAAGTCCCTGTATAATTTTACTTTTGAGGAGAATGTAAACAAGTAGTATCAAATATAGCCCCAAACTTTCCTGATCATTCCTTGTAATTGTTGCCTTTAGTTATTAACTTTGAGTTTATCAATGTAATGTTCAAAACATTGCTTTCTGACCTTAGGCATCATTTTCTGCAATTAGAGGGCTTATTGCTTCAAAGGGGAGATAGCCTGGGGTCTCATCCAAAAAACAAATATTTTTAAATCAAGATCTAAGATAAAACCACAAATTTTCCACTTGCTTCCCTTTTTTTTTTTTTTTTTTGCGGTACGCGGGCCTCTCACTGTTGTGGCCTCTCCCTGTTGTGGCCTCTCCTGTTGCGGAGCACAGGTTCCAGACACGCAGGCTCAGCAGCCATGGCTCACGGGCCCAGCCGCTCCGTGGCATGTGGGATCTTCCCAGACTGGGGCATGAACCCGTGTCCCCCTGCACTGGCAGGCGGACTCTCAACCACTGCATCACCAGGGAAGCCCCTGCTTCCCTTTGTAATTACAAAAATCTCTTATGAAAATCGTTCTTTTGGTTTTTTCTTTTTGTATACATATATGTAGAATTTGGAACTTCTGTCAAATTGGTTTCATTACTGTTAAAACCTGAATTAAATCTATAGAATATTTGTAATACATGGGGTTCCCAGGTTTAATTTGACTTTATGATCTGTTCTTGAACCTAAAAGCCTCCTTATTGGCCTCACTGCTTCTACTCTCCCCCAGTATAGCCCATTCTCCACTGAGTAGCCAGAGTGATTTTAGTTACCAAGTGTATCAGAGATCTATATCTGCTTTACTGCTTAAAATCCTCCAAGAGCTTCCCAGTGCCATTAGAAGAACATCCCACTCCTTACCCAGCTCCCTTGCCCACTCCCTTTCCACCCTCATTCCCCACCCTCTCCCCTGCTTTCTCCAGGCTCCAGTCACACAGACCTTTTTACTCTCGATGAAACGCTCACTGTTGTTCACCTGCACTTGCTGTTCCTTCTACCTGGAAAACAATCTCCAGCCCAG
This sequence comes from Pseudorca crassidens, assembly GCF_039906515.1. Classification (NCBI taxonomy): domain Eukaryota; kingdom Metazoa; phylum Chordata; class Mammalia; order Artiodactyla; family Delphinidae; genus Pseudorca; species Pseudorca crassidens. The sequence goes on from NC_090306.1 coordinate 58,202,270, forward strand.
ATCTCTGCATGGGCACCTCCCTCATCAGCCAGGTCTTGCTAAAATGTCACCTCCTCAGAGGTGCCTGTCCTGATGACCCAAACTAAAGCAGTCTCACCCACCCCTTGGAGGTCGTTTTCAGTTTTATTTAATTGATAGCACTTACTACTATCTGAAATTCTTTTTTAAAAAATCATTTGTCTACTTCTCCCAATGAAAATGTAAGTTCCACGATCGCAGGAATTTTATCTTGATTACCAATGAATCCCCAGATCCCAGAACAGTGTTTGATACATAGTAAGAGCACAGTAAATTCTGAACTGAGTGAATGAAAACGAAACTCCTGATACTCCCCTCCAAAGATGGCTTTCGTGCAGAGTTCTCTTACTCAGTGCGTGGCACTCTCCATCAATCCTGCTGGGCAAGCCAGAAACCTAGAAGTCATTATCCAACCCAGCTCCAGGCCTTTACATTGTTCCCCTTACACAATTCTTCAGTTTCGCTCACGTCTATGCCCACCCTCTTTAGTCCAAGCTATCACAGCTCCTATCTGGACTACTGCAATGGGCTCTCAAAGGTATCCACAGTCCACTCTTGCCTTCCACGGCAGCCAGAGAGATCTTGCAAAACATAAATCAATCACAACACTCTCATATTTAAAATATTTCAGTCGTTTTCCCTTTTACTTGAGATGAAAGAAATTCTCAATATTGCTGTCTCTTCCAGCCTCATCTTGCTCCTGCTCCCTGCCACACACTGCACTGGTCTTTGTTTCCTAAAACTCTATGTCCATGGGACTTCCCTGGCGGTCCAGTGGTTAAGACTTCACCTTCCAATGCAGGGGGTGTGGGTTCAATCCCTGGTCAGGGAGCTAAGATACCACATGCCTCGTGGCCAAAAAACCAAAATATAAAACAGAAGCAATATTGTAACAAATTCAATAAAGACTTAAAAAAAATGGTCCACATCAAAAATAAAATTAAAAACAAAAAAATATGCCCTTTCTCTCCACGGAACTGTGGCATATGCTATGCTTCTCCTCCCCTCCCTTTTTACCTGGTTAACTCTTCTTCCTCTATATCTCAACTCAATTATGACTTCTTCAAAGAAGCATCCTTGACTTTCAAGAAGCTTCCTGATCTCCATGACTAGGTCAATTCCTTCCAGGACAGCACTATATACTTCTTTGAAACTATTATTAGTTTTAATTTTACTTTTTTGGGGGTATGATTCTCACAAGACTGTAGGTTCAACAAAATCATGTACCATGTCTATTTTTGCTCATTATCACAACCACAGCATCTAGCATGTAAGTAAATGGATAAGAAACATCTGCTGAATGAAGTGAGCTAACATACACTTGGGTTTTTAATATCATTTTTAAAATGTACAGATGGTACTTGACTATCAAACCAATATCATGAGAATTCTACTCTCAAGTCTTGTGAGACAGTGTTGTTTAGGGGTTAAAAATGTGGGCTCTGAGAACAGACTGCCTGGGGACAAATCCTACTCCACCATTATGAAGACTGAACAAATTAACACATGTAAAGTACTTAGCACAGAGCCTAGAACATAGTAAGTGCTCAGTAAATGCTAGCTATTATGATCATCCCCACAGAAGTTCCCCAAATTGCTGCTGCCCCACAACACTCCCACAATTCAAGGTGAAAATATTTCTGGATAATATAATATAGTCTTCCTAATTCCTATGGTAAAAAAAAAGAGATACAGAATGATATTAACCAAGGGCAACTGAATGACAGGGATAATTCACTGCAAACTGAATGACTTACAGATTTAATGTTATTGTAATAGTAGCTTCTGTAAGAAAACAAAGGAAAAAAACGACTGTGTTCAGTGAGTTTAATGACTCCTCTGCCTACCAGCAACCAAGGGGTAGACAATGGAAAATAACCAAATCTAGCTCCTGGTACAGCTACTGCTATGATCCAAATGACCATCAACTCTTGCCTGGATATTGTAACTGACTAACCAGTTTCAAGCCCTTGCTCTTGCACCCCTACTGTCTATTCCCAATACAGTTGCCAAAGTGACCTTGGAAAAACCCAAGTCAAATCATATCACTCCTCTGCCCCTCTAAAGGCTTTCCATTTCATTCAGAATAAAATTCAAAGTCTTTGCTATGACCTATAAGGCCCTACACAATTGAGTTCCTCATTATGCCTCTGACCTCATTGCCCATCCTGTTCTCCCTTTCTTGCTCTCAGCTCCACTCCTGCCTGTTCCTCAAAGAATCAGGTACCTTCTCACCTGGAGGACTTTGCACTTGCTATTCTTTTTGCCTGGAATGCCTTCCTAGATATGCATATGGGTCAGTCCTTCACCTGCTTCAGATTCTGCTCAAATGTTACCCTCTCAGTGAGAACTTCCCTCGCCACTTCCTACTCACTTCCCCTGCTTTATTTTTCTCCTTAGTTCTTATCACTATCTAAAATACTATGCATTTTACCTAGTTATCCTGTTTATTGTCTCTCTCCTCCACTAGAATGTAAGTTCAGTGAGGGCCAGGATTTTTACCTGCTCCTTTCACTGCTACATCTCTAGTGTTAAATCAGCATCTGGAACATAGCTGGAACAAAACTGCCACAGAAGATGCTCCAATAGTATTGTTTTTCTTTTCTCTCTTCCTGTTGTCACTACTGACAAAAATTGAAAGTATAGCAGAAATACAGTGCCACTACCCAAAAAAACAATTCAATGCCTTTGCCTTCTGAAAGTAAGTTAAGAGCATCATCTCCATATATGATAGGCAGAATTTTCTAAAATCGGAACCTCTCATTCACTTATTGCATGTGACTAAAATAATCATTTCCTGAAGAGATGTTTTTCTCCAAAATATAAATATTTACCTTCCTAAAAGTTTCTAAGCCATCCTGAGAGGACATTCTTTTTCTCTGTTCTGCAACTGAAGGCTTCATTTTAGATGGAGACACTAAAACAGCACCACCTGGAAAAATGCAAAAGATGTTATATTTTGATTAAACTAAATTATCATGTAGAGAAAGCAGGTGAAATAAGAACTGCACAGTGTTTGCCTGTTACCAACAGCTGGAGTGGTAAGATCGTGATGAGTCCTCTGGATTCCACCAAGTTCTCTTAGCTTCGGAGTAGGAAGCCTGCCTCCTTTTCCTGAGGACACAGAAGACGACTCTGACCTACAAGTTAAAACAATTATGAAGCATGTCCTCCGGAAAATATAATAAAAAAATACTTTGCCATCATTATGCAATTAAACTATAAACCTATAAGAGAAGGCCATTTGTTTCTGAAAAAAATAAACAAATCTACGCACAGTTAAGAGTAACTGAATATTGGAAAAGAGTTAAGATCACTGCAAGTCAGCAACACACCAGAGAATTCTTCCATTATATCAGAACCTAACTTCCATATTAGCTGCAAAACTCACGAATGAATGCTAAGGGCATTGGACTATGGACAAAAAAATACCATAACCAATGGCAGAGAACCACTCCCCAAAGCATTCTGCATATAAATCAATGGAAATTAGCTATTTGCAGAAATCACTTATTTTATTAAAAAAATTTTTTAACATCTTTATTGGAGTATAATTGCTTTACAATGGTGTGTTAGTTTCTGCTTTATAACAAAGTGAATCAGCTATACATATACATATGTTCCCCATATCTCTTCCCTCCTGCATCTCCCTCCCACCCTCCCTATCCCACCCCTCTAGGTGGAAACAAAGCACCAAGCTGATCTCCCTGTGCTATGCAGCTGCTTCCCACTAGCTATCTATTTTACATTTGGTAGGAAATCACTTATTTTAATATTAAAAAACATCTTTTCTTTCTTTTTGGTAGTATAACCATCTGATAGTAAAGAATATCAGTTATTTTCTTCAAGTCACAAAGTCATACTTCCAGAGATATCTAGCAAATCATAATTAGGAGGATATAAATGAAAATAACCCTAACTACTTCCTCCCCAAGTAGCTCAATGTTCAAGTGTTCAACTACCAAGTAGTGGTGACTCAAATACCTGAGTGAATCAAATTATATAAACCATAAAGAAATGCCTATTTCGTGACATTAAAGTAAAATCTGCTCTTTATTAGTCATAAAACCAAAGTGTAAACCACTATAATTAATTAGTGACAAAACGAAATACATATTAACTGTGAACAATAATGCGTCTATATACTGATTAATTTAAAACGCTCACCCTTCTTTTATTTTGTCTGCTTTAGATTTTTCCTGTACTTCCAACTTCTCTAGCTCTCCCACATTAACCTGCTTGTCCCTTTCCTCCTCTTCCTCCTCCTCTCTTGGCTGTTTCTGTGTGTCTTCAGTGGTGTTCTCTGCATCCCAAGCCAGACGCCTTCTAACAGGTATGGGAGCATCTGACACACCCAATTTCTCTGTGGTAGTTTTCTGGGGCTGTTCTTCCAAGATAGGTCTTTTTTCTTCTAGTTTTGTAGAAGGATATTTCTGCAAAGTCTTATGGCTTGTAGGATCTCTGCATAACAAAAATAAGTTTTATTTTAAATTGAGTAGTTTGAGGTTTCTAATTGATACTTATTTTAATAAGTCCGTCATTGCCTTCCATCGTTCACAACTCTGTTTCCCACTGATATTGCCTTGCCCAGATACTGAAGAAAAAAATCGAATTAAGAGTTCATTTTACAATAGAAGTTAAAGTTACAATCTATTAAAATATTCCAAAATAAATTATATTTATCTCCTTCTACTCCTCCCATCACACATATATGCCTGCACCACTGCTGATAAAACTCACATGTATCTCTCGAGTGGCCTCTGCATACATAAACTAGGACCCCCTCACATGGTCTAACTTGTTCAGTTACTCAATTAGGGTTTGTGCACAAACTCATGTGTACTTATGGATCAAATAAGCTGATTCCAATTTTATATTTTAGATATATTAATCTTTTCAAGTCACTGTTAACAGATTTTGTGATGAACTTTTAAAATCAGATGTCACATAATTAGAATTTATAGTTAATTTGGTATGTATGGCTACACTAATACACTATAAAAACCAAAAACTATTTTATTTGCTACAAATCGATGTGCTATTCCTCTTAGAAACAGTTTAATTGTGTTCACTTTAAAACCCAAAATAGCAGAGAATTCTTCCATAGAATCGGGGTGGAAGTTCCATATTAACCACAAAAATCCATTAATGAATGATAATGGAAATGTACTAATAGATAATATTCTCTAAGTTTTTATTATTGTTACCTTTTTCTTTTTGTTTTACTTTTTAAAGTTTTTTACGTCTACTGTATAGTCATCCCTAGTCTACTCTTAATTGCTAAGAAGGAATTTTATAAAATCCAATCTTCCAGATTTAAATTATGTATTATTTCTACCCAAGCGTGTAAAGCAAGTATGTATAGCTTTACTTTTCACAGAGAATAAACTAAAAATAATGAAATGTAATAAGTGGCTGGTATATTTCCATTAGACTAGACGACTTTTGAGTCTTCATATCATTTTCCTACGTAATTCCATGATCTACATAATCTATAACATACTTTTCCACCATCCACAAATAACATCTCACCCAGCAAGATCTAGTGCTCTAATGTTGCTACTAATGGTTCCTTCTGAGCTCGTGGTCGAGGAGACATCCCAACAGCGGTTGTTTTCAGACAGAATCTGATTCAGATGGTCCCGAGAAAAATGAGTTCCCTGAACTCGTTTCCTATAAAACTCAGCCTTCTCTCGGAGTTCTTTAACCTATGCGGGAGAGTTGAGATATCATGTATCACTGTAAATGCTCCTTTGCAAATATCACCAAGTAGCATATCCAAGACATTGTACAAATACAGCCAGAGACCAAGGAGAAAGAAAGGCAAAAGTAGCCACATATACTATGTGCATTTTTAAGCAGAAATTAAAACAGTCAAGCTGATGCACAGTGCAGTTATTTTACTTCAGGCCAGCAGGCAGGGAGAAATTTGCAGCAGCTAAGAAAAATATCGACACCTACTTCTTACTTCAACTGAAATTACACAAGTACTCTATGCATTATTACAGATTTAAAAACTCAAAAGCAACCAACCTCCGCATACCACATGGCATTTAGAGAACCCTAGGGGAGGAATACAGAAACATACTTAATGACAGGTTAATGCCATAATCGAATATTAATGGGAATCACTGAAATACCTTATTATTTTTCCTTCTAAATATATACCAAACTTGTCAATCAATTTTTTTTTAGTATTTTCAGTAGCATTTAATTCAGTAACCAAGATACTTTAACATTGCCTTGAAAATCAACCACGTTCTTGCATGGGTGGAATGCTGTCCGCAACAAGGTAACCTAATTACTATTTCCCCACCTCTGGAAGAGTACTGACATGCCAGAAACCCCTAGCCCCAGTCTTTACTTCTGGGCTTATATACACCTGCTGCTACTACTACAGAAGCTCCACTGAGAGAGTCATGAGGCTTTCCTCTCCACATTCCTCAACATTCCCTTGTAATCAGCAAAACCAGTATTAAATACATAATTTAAAAGAATATCCCACAAAATAATAACTGTAATATATTCGACAAAGCAACAGGATACCAAAAACAAGTTCTGATGAACTACTGATATAAGGTGACTTGAATTCCCTAATATGCAAATAACATATTTTCACGTGAAAAGGAGTCTTTTATACTCATTGAAACCCTTTCATTTTATACATCATACTGCCACCTTCTGGCTTCCCTGAATACAATTCCACAATGTAAAAAAATTAAGTTGCAGCTTAAAAGTTTTGAATAATCTGCTTAAAATAATTTATTCTCAAAAAACTGTATAATTTTTTCCTATCATAAATACAAATATTAGCCTTAAAAGGATACCTGGATACTGCCTGCTAAAATCGCTTTTCTCATATTATGTAACAACCTAAATGGGAAAAGAATAGATACATGTGTATGTATAACTGAATCACTTTGCTGTACAACTGAAATTATCACAAAATTGTTAATCAACTATACTCTAATATAAAATAAAAAGTTAAAAAAATAAAAGCAAAGAAAAAAACTGCTTTTCTCTCACTTAAAGGCAAAAAAGCAAATAATGAAAATTGGCATTGCAAAAGCAACTGGAGAAACATATCCTCAGCTCCTTAAGGAAATACTACTGATGCAGAGAGATGCAAGTGCTACATCTCTAGAGAATCAGACAAAGCAAAGGACAGCACCTGCCAGGGCAAAAGAAAACACATAATCCCAAAAGAGTCCTACTGCTCTAATGAACCAAACCTGAAACATTCCTAAAAGATAATTCAAAATATTGTTTTCTTCACTGTTAAAAAAATTAAGCCATGTTCATTTACCATTTTTTCAACTCTTATACTTTAAAGAAAATTACTAATAATGGTTTTTGCATTTAATAGGTATTGAGTCTGTTGAACTCTTAACCAGTGTATTCTGAATGCATGGGAAGCTTGTAATAAAGTGCCTTGATATAATCCGGATTTTATTTCTAATAAGTACCCCCATGCTTCAAATGTGTCATGGTCACTCCATCACCTACATGATAACATCTTCATGCCTTAGGATCACTTCCTCCCCCCTGGGTTCTCAAAGCCCTTGGTGCATATCCCCACTAGTACTTATTTCATTCTTCTGGAATTATTGCTTGTGTCATTCTTCCCCATTAACCTATGAACTCCTTGAGGTGAGGGAGAATGTAGCCTTTCAACATTGATTCCACAACCTGTCCTGAGTATGGACTAAGCACTAGGCCTGAGCTAGACGGCTGGTAGCAAAGATAAGCAAGAAAGTTCCTGCACTCAATGTGCTCACAATCTGGTAGAGCAGGCCGATCTCCTCGTATATGATAAATCATTATCATAATATTGGTACGATCTATGCCATAATAAACAAATGAGATATAAACTGAAGGAGTGGTTTCAAAAGGGGGTCCTACCAGTCCTGCACTGTGTGTAAGGTGGAGCAGGAAGGAGCCACAGAGAAGGCTGCATTCTATCCATACGGGAGGACCTCACTGATTGATGAATGAGAGGATGGACGAACATCCCCTCCATGTACACAGTGACCTAGTTTTATCTGACATCAACTTTTTTTAAAGAAGGGAGGGGAGATACAGAAATTCTGTAAAACTTTATTCAGTTCTATTTGTTACTGACATTCAAAACTCAATGTTTTAAATTCACTTTATCAGCAATCTTTGTTAATAATCTTAGTACTGTTATATTTTACAAATACACGATTTTAAACTTCTCTAGTCCTAAACTCAGATGAAAAAATAGGACGCTGATATTTCCAAAGTAAGGTGTTCTACTAGAAAGAGAAAAAAAAATCAATGGTGTGAACTCAGTATTAAAAACAATCCCTACAGCCAAAAAAAGGAGCTACTAAAAATGATATGAATAAACCATGCCTAACTCAGTTAAAGCCACACACACACCCCTTTTCAGGTCAAGTAACGCCATCAGGTTACATAATATTAAATGCTATAAGTAGAACGTTTTCCTTTCTGGATTTCTTTTCCCAAATTAAGAATTCAACTAAGTTGTTTAAAATTTATATGTGAAAAATTCAAACTCAGAAAACTGGGGAATAAAATACTCCTTTTCCCAAAATCATCCCCTGAAAATGAAGAGTCATCTTATACCTAAAAGTCCTTACAGTGTCTGTCAAATTACAGAATGTCTCAATGTGGCACTTCATCTTGAAACAAAGTCCTATTTCTGGAAGACACATTAGAAAAAAATTATCTCAACCAATGCAGTTGGGAGGATTAGAAGACTACCTAACAATCAGGAAAAAAAGACATTTAACACAGATCCAGTAGTTATTCCGAGGATTGGACTTAACAGTTGCAGTTGCTGATTATTATTAAAAAACAGCCTTCAAGCGAGCATTAGGAATAGAGCCACTGGTTATAGTATAGAGATAACAAATATACAACCACTGGACAAATAAAATCAACTACCCTAATGTTATGTGAATAGGAACTTGGGACACAGGATAAAATATCTAGTGACTAGACTATAAATAGATTTAAAAAGTACAATATCTCAAAGAAGAAAGAGGGAAATGAAGATGATACATGGACTAGAAAACTGTAACATGATTCAAAGTGCGTTAATATTCTAATGATAAAAAAGTCGCTGATGTCCAAATGCATTTGACGAGTGTGAATAATATTCCATGAAATGTTAGGAGTAGGAAAATGAGGGAGTACCTTATACGTAGGTACCTCAAAATCAGCCACATACAGTAAGTATCTTCCAGGGAAAAAAATGTAAGATATAAGAAAATATGGCCCATATTAAATGTCTATGACCTGATCGACTAAAACTATTAGCACTATCAGTGATCGCTAACCTCATAACTAAAAATTCTTATTCTTTTCTAACTCCAATTTGTTTTTTTGAATGATTTTGAGCATGAAGTTAAGGCAAACTATTCTACTAATTTAAACATTTTCAACCACCTATAGCAATTAATAAAACAAACCTTCAGAAAAGTCACATTACCAAGATATTATAATAGGAAATCTTAAAGACCGATCTTAAATTAACAACAAAAACAAAAATGTTCTCTTCCACAAGGGCAGGATAAGGACTGTCACATTATCACGACTCCAGACATAACAGTCCTCTGAGTCCATTAAATGTTTACATCTGAGGCCTAAATACCAACTCATCTTAGTTCAAAGAAGTCTCAGACTAAGTTATAATCTTTCCAAAACAAGGAGCTTCTCATGAACCCAACCTAGCAAAGTACCGGAACACGACAGGGCAGTGGCTGACACCTACCAACTGGCCACACACACCCTCTATGGCCACACTCTGCTCCTGCCTTTGCCTGGGGTTTTCCCCCATTCCCCGTCAGACTCCTCAGGCACAGACATCCTCACGGAGGTCTGGCATGGTCAGAAACTGCTCAAGAATTCAAAACTGACTCAATTCCTTTCTTCTGTCATGGCTGCTTTCAATGTTCTCATTTTTAACTTGATTTCACCAAGGTGAGTATAGGAATTTTGCCCCCAGTAATATTCGGTTGGCCGAAAAGTTCGTTCGGGTTTTCTGTGACATCGTATGGAAAAACCTGAACGAACTTTTTGGCCAACCCAATATCGTCACCAGGACATAGGTCTGGGAGCTGCCAGAGCCAAGAACCAGAAGCTCAAAGTGTCAGAGGCTGATTACACATAATTGTTAGCCATGGTTTAAAGTATGGAGCTAAATAAGATTCATTCCCCATCCAAATTATCCCTCTCTTTATAATGTCTAATCCAAAATGTTCTCATTTAGCTTATTCACACAGAAAGGGGAGCAAACCATCAAGATGTAGCTTAAAAGATGCTAACTACACAATAACCAAAAAAGCTCCACCGTTTATCCTTTGGCTATAAGAAGCTAGTACTAAACTAGCACTCACCAATTCTAGAATTACCCTTTTCTTCCAACCTTTCTTTAGGATCCTCAGAATTTCTCCCATATGTCAGGGTATCCCAACACTAGAACTCAAACCTCTATCAACACAGGCCACTCCTTCCTTGTGCTTGCAGACTGCACTATTAGTACATGCTAACAGGGCACGTCAGTCAGATAAACTAATCTTGAAAAATTAATCAATCTTGAATTGAGAGAGGTCTGAAGGTTATAAAATAATCAAATCTATAATGCTACAATTCTATAAACTGACTTCATTAACATAAATATTTGATTTTAAAAACATTTTTAACTTTAAAGACCTTATAATAATACTAATCTCTAAGCTAGTATTTTTAAAAAAACTAAACACACTGATAAACTATATCCTCATACATACAATTGAAGTTCCTGATACTTTTAGTGCTATTACCGCATCATACATTTTCATACTGTCATCTCTATTACTAGGTGAAACTATTGTGAAATCAAACTGATATAGTGCCAAAGAACATGTGGGCTTCCTGAGCTTATACACTCACCTGATTTGGTATGTTTTCCTTCACACGTGTCCAAGTCCCAGCTTTATAAAAATATTGGGCTGGGCTCAGAAATTTTGCTCTATATTCAGAATTCACCTTCCTAACAGAAATGAAATGAGAGTAAATATTTCACCATGTTGATCATCTAAATACCATGATATTTTTCTTACAAAATACATACCCAAGCCTTTGATGTCTCCAAGGAGTAAGTTTCTTTTTAGGCTGGTTTAAGTCTTTTGATTCCATCTCTGCTTCTAATTTTAAAGGATCATCTGTTTTATTATACTAAAATGAAAATAATTTTAACTTTTTATGCTCAATTTATGTTATACATTAAAGTGAAAACACAGATGTTGTAAAGTATAGCTGGATACTGAATTACAATTCTGTTTTTAAAAGTAAGCTTTAACTACTAAAGATAACATAGAAATCATAAAAAATCAACAAGCAAGTTTTGAAACTAGTATATCTGGTTAGTTTCTTGAAGTATATAGCTCAGGATATGGTTTCATTTTCTAACAATAAAAATTTTAGATACTTGGCTAGGAAAAAGTTTTAATTAACAAACATCTAAATAAATAAACTTTATGTTAACGACCTATTGAACACTGGTCTTACATTTTCCCTTGATATTCTAAGTTTACATTTAATTGTTACTCATTGGGACCTTCCACTTAATTATTGTAAGTTAGCACACAGCTTTACTGAATAACTTAATTCTTTTTTTTTTCAAGAACATCATAGGTCCAACAAGTATATATATTATTAAACATATACATCATATATAATATATATGTATGACTTATATATATGCATATATAATTTTTATATATGTATATTTATATATATATAAATTATTTTACTTTTAGTCATATAATTTTTATTCTTAGAACGCATAACATTTCAGGTATGACATTCCAGGAGATCAAAAAATAGGACTTACCCCTGATTTACCTATAATTTACAAAAATTTTAACCTGATGCTGTAACTGAAACAGCTGTAATTTCACACAGAGAAGTACGTTTGTATATACCAAGGTAAATCGTGTGAATTATACTGGCTATAATTTGGCATATTAAAGCTATGGTTTAAAATACATGTGTGGATGTGTGTTTCTATCTGATTTCCACTATTTAATTTAAAGTATGTGTTTCCATCACCACTGTAACCCCTGGAGCTCACATTACTATAAGGACAATCATTTGATATTAGACATAGCAGACTTACCTGCTGTATTGCTAAGCATATGCTGCACTGTATTACATTTAATTATTTAGATCTGTCTCCCCACTGACCCAAGAACTGCTTAGGGCTTAGTGTAGTTATCATTGTATTCTCAGTACCTACCTGGTGCCTGGTTTCTACCAGGTGCTAGATGAACATTTGACATTTAGTGAATAAATAAACAAATTAGTGAACTAGCTAAAAACAAAATCTCAAATGGTGATAAGTAAAAGGAACTTTGTAAAGTTCCAAATGGTGGTAAGTAAAAGAAAACGTGGAGAGTTTCAAATCATGAGGATTTTATTTTGTTTAAAGAGCTGACAAATACCTTCTTTTCAGGAGATATTGTTTCAAAATTTCCGTTCTCCTTCAAATGATTTCTTTGTTTTGGTTCTTTCACTGGAGATAAACCCTTAAAATTTCTTTTGTATTCAGTTTCATGGATGAATGAGTTACCTTTGAATTGTGGAACGAATTTGCTTTTATTGTGGAAAACCTTAAAAAAAAATTACTTTAGTTTAGTTTTTTGATAAATATACAGAACTTCTTCAATTGCTTAAAAAATTTCACATATGAAGTTGAATCATAGGATACAAAAAAGGGAAAATTATATACGACTGTAATTTCATTTCACATGTCTAATTAACATCCATTGCAACAAAAGCAAAAACAAATGGGATTGCATCAAACTAAAAAACTTCTGTACAGAAAACAATCAACAGAGTGAAGAGACAGCATATTGAGTGGGAGAAAATATCTGCATTCATCTCATAAGGGGTCAATATTTAAAATATTTAAGGAACTCAACTCAACAGCAAGAAAACAACCCAATTAAAAAATGGGCAAAGAGGCATAAAAACAGACATATAGATCAATGGAACAGAATAAGGAGTCCAGAAATAAGCTCACATGTATATGGTCAATTAACTTATGACAAAGGAGCCAAGAACATACAATGGCGAAAGGGTCTCTTCAATAAATGGTGTTGAGAAAATTGGACAGCTACACACAAAAGAATGAAAATGGACCACTGTCTTGTGCCATACATAAAAATTAACTCAAAATGGATTAAAGACTTGAATGTAAGCCCTGAAACAATAAAACTTCTGGAAGAAATCATAGGCTAAGATCCTTGACATGGGTCTTGATGATGGTTTTTTGGATTTGACACCAAAAACAAAGGCAACCAAAGCAAAAATAAACAAGTGGGACTACAGCAAACCAAGACACAATATTTTCAAATCATATATCTGATAAAGAGTTAATATTCAAAATAATAAAGAACTCATAAAACTCAATTAAAAAAAAGCAATCTGATTAAAAATGGGCAAAGGAACTTTTTTCCAAAGAAGACATACAAATGGCCAACAGGTACACGAACAGGTGCTCAACATCACTAATCATCAAGGAATAAACCAACATCAGTGAGATTTCACCTCACATGTTAGAATGGCTATTATCAAAAATACAAATGGTAACAAGTGTTGGCAAGGATGCAGAGAAAAGGGAACCCCGGTCCACCGTTGGTGGGAATGTAAATTGATATGGCCATTATGGAAAGCAGTATAGAGGGTCCTCAAAAAATTTAAAATAGATCCAGCAACCCCACTTCTAGGTATATATCCAAGGGAAATGAAATCAGTATCTCAAAAGATATCTACACTCCCATGTTCATTATAGCATTATTCACAGTAGCCAAGATATGGAATCAGTCTAAGTGTCCATGGACAGATGAATGGATAAAGAAAATGTATTATTATTCAGCCTTAAAAAAAAAAATCCTCTCACTTGCAACAACATGCATGAACCTGGAGAACATATGCTAAGTGAAATGAGCCAGGCACAGAAAGACAAATACTGCATTATATGATCCCACTTATATGTGGAATCTAAAGGAACTCATAGAAGCAGCAAATAGAATGGTGGTTGCCAGGGGCCAGGGACCAGGGGGTGGGAGAAATGGGGAGATGCTGGTCAAAGGGTACAAAGTTTCAATTATGCAGGATAAATAATTATGGAGATCTGAAGTACAGCATGTATGTAGTTAACAATACTGTATTATGTACTTAAAATTTGCTGAAAGGATAGATCTTAAGTATTCTCACCACACACACAAAAAATGGTAACTACATGAGGTGATAGATGTGTTAATTAGCTTGATTGTGGTAATCATTTCAGAATGAATACATATGTCAAAACTTCACATCGTACATCATAAATATATAATTTTTTGTCAATTAGAGCTCAGTAAAGCTGGAGAGAAAATCCAAAGGTCAACTTTCTCTACTCATTACTATGTTTTGAATAATAGTTATTGTAATCAAATAATGCTTAAGCCAAAAGAAATAATGAACCATATCTTTTCTCCCCCAAGTTCCCCACCCCCCTATTAGTTTGGTAGTGAGAATAGTAAAATAGGCAGATTTTAATAATAAGAAAATACACATTAGCTTTACAAAGCAACTCTGTTGTCAGCTCTGCAGGGTTTTTTTCCTCCTTGACATGAATTTTTTTTCCTCCTACAACAATAAAAAAGTCTTAACGTTTTGAATATCTGACATATGCATTTGCTCAGGTTTTTTCCTTTGCTTATTTTTAGCTTAAAGCAAGGAAAAAAAGAGGTAATTATCATGTCTCTATTTTTAAATGTTTTCTTTTATCCTTAATATTTCATAATATGGTTTCCATTTCATGGTCTATTACCACTGATTACAGAGAAAGCAAATAGAAAGGATATGGAGTTCAAATAAGGTATATTATTGCTTCACAACGCTGCATAATACACCTTCATACAGATCACAACCAAACAGTATATCTTTTTAAGTACAGTATAACCTCAAGGACTCTTCTGCCAAAAATTGTTCTGACTCTTTTACATATTAATATAAGACATCCTTTCAGAAAACAGGTGTCTGATAAAACAGAACGGAACAGCTCCTTTAGAGGTTCCCTATCAACAAGCTTTGAAAGTTTCTGTCACAGAGCTCTTCAATCCACAGACCCGAAAACTGATATGCTTTCAACTAACAAAGAGCATTTGCTTCCAAAAAAAATTCTCTGAAACCCTCACTAATGAAAGCAATAAAGCTAGTAGTGAAGGTATTGCTAGTGATTTATTTTATGTTATACTTCTGATACTATCAAAAGAACGTTTCTACATAATGCTTTCACTGAAGTATGCAGAAGTTGTCAATAGGGCTTTGATTTGAATCACCTCTACCTTAAAGGTAAGATATTCTACAAAAATTGAACAGTCATGATTTTTAGGCTGTAAGTAATTTTGTAGGTACACTTTCTATCCAACAACACTTGTGAGCCAGCAAAAGAAGTACTGATTCTATTCACTAGGTTTATAAAGGGTATGTATTGATTTATGTTATTTTATGTGTTCCTAAAATGTTATATAAATTTCAGTTTTTTAAAAACTGAATAACAAGTAAGCAAGCCTAAAGCTGCTACAATTTTTAGGATAACACTGGTACTATCTTAGTGTAAGATGACATGTTATTGTCTTGCTGAATCTAATTATCCTCTTGGTCCTTATGGGTGTATAAAGTATATAGGTGAGTGAGAAAGAAAAGACTAAGCTGTCATGAGCCTTTGGGGATATTCTAAATGGAAGTATTTCCTACCTAAGCCTAGGAGTATGGTTAAGAACATAAATGAGCTAAGAACTGTATGGAGAATTCTAGTAGTAAAACAACAGAGTATATATTAGTAATGGTAGTCTAATACTAAAATTGTGTGAGGATACAATGAAACCTAATATCACATTTAGTTACCATTATAGCTTTTGAATTTATAAATATAGTTAAACTGACAATTCCTATCACTGCTCATTTGATATAAGGACAAAATTATATATCTTGCATCACTTTCAACCTATTTTGTACTTATTAAAATAAATATCCAATGCAGTTACACCTTTCTTAGAAGACAGAAAACATGCAATATATTAGTCAACAAAATTCAACATTTCAGAATACAATCAATTTAACAATTTTTTAATAAATAAAAAAAATTCACAGCATGCAAAAACTTACCAGTCCTCAAGTTTTCATTACCCTGTCTCATATTTAGTATATGTGATGGATCTGGCAACAATGATCATCAGTAGCCTAGGACAGTATAATATTACTACTATAAATCAGAAGTAATAGGATGATTTTAGCAAAACTCTCATTTTCACGTTTCTAGAACCCACCTTCAGGCCTTCTTAAGTATCTAATTTCTTTCAGTTCTTAGTTCTATGTAAATCTGCAACACTAGATTAGATGATATTCCTCAAAAATGTATTGCATCCATTAAACTACCTGATTGGCTGCAAAAGCTGAAGTAGTTTCTTTAGGGGTCTTCCAAACAAACTGCCTTTGATATTCAGAATTTCTCAAGACATTATGTGAAGGAACAACAGTCAGTCCAGCTTTTTTCTGTAGAAGTCTATCCAACTGTTAGGGGAAAAAAAAAATCCAACTCAAAGTTATTAAAAATTTCTATTCAAACTTTTTCTTTTTTTTAACTGTGGTAAAAAACATAGAACATAAAACTCTACCCTCTTAACAAATTCTTAAGTGTACAGTAAGGTATCATTAACTATATGCACATCGTCATACAGAAACCTTTCTTTAATTGTTAATCTTCCTTTAAATTGTGAAACTCTTTAAAATTCCCTTAATACCGTCAAGGAATTATTGTGCATCCCAGCAAAAGATAACATTTCTCTCATTGCTTCTCGGCCTTTTGGCTAAGATCAAGTGTAGATAACATTTCTCAGTCCCTTCCTACCAATTATGCATAAGTGAATATATTACTAAGAAACAACAGCACATTACCTCGTCCACAGCTTGCTTTGGGGACACCCCTTCCCCTGCCCACCAGACTTACATGTCACCTTCCTTGATTCCCATGCCCCCTGGTCTTCCAACACTTCTAAATGCCTCTCCGTGGTTCCAGTCAGCGGTGGACATGAGATGGGGAGGAAGCAGTAGAGTGGAGAAAAATGGGGAAGCAGTGAGGCGTCTGCACGGGTCCCTGCAGCCTCTGCTTATGTGCTCGCAGGGACCTGCCGCAGGCCAGCTGGGACATAAGAGAGCAGAACTGCAAGATCTTTTGAGATCTAGCCAGACCTCTCCTTCCTTTTGCATTTTGTCAATTGAGACTCTGTTTTTTCTGCTAGTACACAATAAGAAATTGAAAAGGGCCTAGGTATAAGTCAGCTCACCATCCCTGCCAGAGGTAATGGCCTACTCCCTTTCTCTGTCTCAACTTGATCTGTCCCTTAGGACTCAGGTGCTGATATATGATAAATAAAATCCAGAGGCAGGCTGTGTACCCAACGAAGGGATATCTTAGTAAAACCAGTACAAAATGGCAACTATTAAGAAGAGAACTAAGTCATAATAACTAAAGTCAACAGCCTCTTATCAACTCTTCTACAGATACTGGACAAGAAAACAAATAATGGAAAAATTTAAGCACAAAATGTAATATTACTGAAATGATGATGAAATTTACAAAGAATTCTATGCTTCTGAAAGGAAATACAGTGAATATACCTACCCCACCATCTATGTTTTCTGAAAGAAGCTTGGTAGAATGTTCCAGCTCCACATTTTCATTAACTGGTACATGATTTGCTACTATAGCCTCCTTATTTTCCACAATTTCTGAAGCCCCTTCAGCTCTGGAGTCTGCAGAGTGAGATCTGGTTCTCTTGGGAACCCTGGAGGCGTCTAGTGCAAGAACCCTTTCTTGGTTAACATCTTCTTTTTGTTCTGGTTCTGGTGTTCTGGGGGCTTCGGGTTCTGGTGATACAACCACAGCGTTCTCTGAGGTAGCTCCATTCCACTCAAGAGATTTTGAAATCTGTGGGTCATGGTGAGGGACTCTTCTTTTGGAAATAAAACTTGGCTCTTTTGTGATTCCTACAAAATATAATATACAAAAATAGCAGATACCAAAGCATCAAGCTACAAAGACAACTTTTAATCACATGTATGAGAGGAGAAATGGAATTTAAAATTCAGTTGAGATACACAATATCCTTCCAGTTACGGGATTAAAAAAAGTACAGTTTTTCCACATAATATCTTTAATTTTGTTTTAAAGAAATATTAAACGTTTGACCATAATTTTTAAATTGAGGTCACAATGTTCGAGTTATCCTAAGACAAGTTGCTAGAATCACAACGTGATGGACCTGGCAAGCCAGGTGGAATGTGTTGCCTCCGTTTCTAATTACTTTCCTGTGCTACTTTACAGAACAAAGGGCCCTGGTGCTGTCAAAATTTGGAACTTTTCACAAAGCTTCTCTTATGTACAGCAGACCAAGATGAGAAGGGGTGAGATGTCATTATGCTGGATCTTAGTTCTACACTTGCCTTGAGTTCCTGAGAAGTAAAGAGAATGAACCCTTTTGACAAGACCTAAGATACTATTTCTCTATATTTCTGTCTGGCAAGCAAATGTCCAAAAACTTAACCTTCTACCCAGGTAAGAGAAGCTCTGTGGAATGACAGTCACTGAGATACTGCCCTAGTTTGGAGCCATTCTTTAAAAAGAAAGAAGACAGTGCAGGGTGGGGTAGAGAAGAAAGATTAAGAATGGAAGAGAAGGGAAGGTAGACAGACAACCTGGCATTAGGTAAAACCAGAGTCCTTTAGCCTCTATCATGGATGTTCTGGCCATCAAACCCAGGGTCCCCACCCTTACAAGTCTGCCCTAGACCATGGTCTCCAAACTGGGTGCATATATATCTGGAGGCACAGAAAGACGTTCTGTGGGGGGGCAGGAGCAGAAATGGGCAGCTTAAGGGAATCACTTTCCAGATCCTAACTTCCATGTGTGCTACTTCCTGACAGCCTAAGGGTTGCATCTGCCATCTGTAGTTTCCTTTCTCACCACTCCCTTCATAATCACCCTCTTCCCACTTCATACAAGAAAGACACGCCTCTCAACCACCCTATGGAATAAAAAAATTGTCATAGGTGGGGAGGACAAACAAAGGAACAATTCAAGAAAGCACAACTCCTGAGGAAGAGTATTTGACAGAAAGCAACAAAGGCAGAGATTAGAAATAACAAAAGAACAGTGCATTATTTTATCCAGCACAACACCTTTTCCATCTACCTATCTTAGAATTAAAATTCAGGGTGTAAGACAGTCATTATGTGAAATGCATATATGCATATTAATGCATTTATGTGGACCAAAAAATAAAGTCAGACTTTTTTCTCACAGAATAATTCTAATTTACATGATTAGTTTTCTAGTGAGGACTGACTTTACCAATTAAATGATGAACATTTACCATAAACTGAGCTCAATCGCTAGCTCCAAAATTTTAACAAAAGACATGTAAAACATATACACAATATTCAATATGCTAGAAATCATATCCTTTGAAACTATTCATTACACTTTTGATAAAAAAGAACTTAAATATCAACTTTAAAATGTGAACAGAGATAAGAGTTTCTAAATTCTTTTAGCGAGTATGAAAGCACAAAAGCTTGAAGACCACTGCCCCAGACTTCTCTCTTTAACACAGAGCAGGGCTGCTGGAAGAAGAGCAAAATGAAAAGAGAAGATTCTCAAGTGGTCCACCCTTGTCTCCTAGCATGGTGGAAAATACACTATGAGGAAAAATAAGCACAGAACGCCCAGCCAGCCTTCGGTAACACCGCTGCTGTTCTTTCCTGGCCCCCACCTCCCTTTCTGAGCAACCTAGAGTTCTCACTCTGCCCCTCCCCCTTACCTCCCTGTTAACAGGCCTCCCCCTAGACCATTCCTTCCTCACAAGGTACCATACTCCAAAGTGGCTCTGCTCCCGCAGTCTCATTTCATCACCCCTACCCTCACATGTAGCTGATCCAAGCTAAAATGTTACATGGGGGCAACTATGTGGTTAACCAATGCCCCGTGTCATAACATCCCCCAAGGCCCTCAGTGGGCTAGCTACATTTTGAGAGATTTATGTTGGGATTCTTAATCTAATGGAGCCTCGAATCTGTGGAGTTTCTGGTCATTCGGAGAGGATTATGAGCACCACCCTGCCCAAGATGCAGTGACACCCAGTCTTTGAAGCCAGGCTCTGGGCAAAGGGTCCTGACAATTCAGAGGAATCCTAAAAGAACCACCCACTCTCATCCACTTTTCCCTTTGTTCTCCAAACCTAATCCTGGAAACACTCTCATCTTACTAATTTCCCAGGCTTGCCACCCCACATGTAAGTCTTTCTTCTCCTGGCTTCAAACATGTAAGTTGGAGGAACTTATATACTACACATCTGGCACTCTCACACATGTCACGGGTTGGGCACCAAGCACTCATCTGTATATATGCACCTAGCCCTTAAGAGGAACATCTCATTTCATCCCTCCTAGGAATCCTGTGCAATGGGCTTCCCAACTCCCACTTGGTGAAACAGGCCCAATTTGCCCGAAGTCACACAGCAAATGTGGATTCAAACCCAGGTTTATTCATTCATTCAAAAATGAAGTTTAATAAACTCCAGAGTATGCCAAGGCCCTGTGTCATGTACTAAGCAGGAACAAGGTGGTGAAGACAGACAGAGCCCTGCTCTCAGAGATCTTATGTTCTAGTGAGGGAGAATTAAGCAAGCAGGTTGAATGGAATCAGTCTGTCTCTTTCCCCTTCTACCACACTCTGGGAAACCTTAGCCGAGGGTTCTAACTTCCCTGAGATACAGGGAGGAAGCATGTGTGATGACAAGAACATGGCCTCTGAACTCACAGGCTTTGAACAACACAGACTTGATTTCAAATCATGGTTCTGTCACTTATGAGTGTGAACCTTGGGCAAACTGCTTTATCTATCTAAGCTTCCATTCCTCAAGACCTTGGGAGTACCCCTCCCCACACTTGTCCACACTCAGCTTTCATGTCTCAGCTCCAATATCACTTCAAATAAGCCTT
The DNA here is from genome assembly GCF_039906515.1 of Pseudorca crassidens. Taxonomy (NCBI): domain Eukaryota; kingdom Metazoa; phylum Chordata; class Mammalia; order Artiodactyla; family Delphinidae; genus Pseudorca; species Pseudorca crassidens. The sequence continues at coordinate 58,223,369 of NC_090306.1, forward strand.
TCCTGACCACTGATTCTAAAGTGTATTCCCTCCAACCCACCCCTCCTTCCAGTTATCTATCACACCAGCCTACAATTTTATATAACAACCTGAAATCCCCTGGTTTATTTATTGAGTTACTTGTTTACTGTTTTCCCCACAGTTAAGGGTCTTTGTCTGGTTCAAAGTTATGTCCCTAGAAGAGAGGAATAGTCATGGCCTACAGTAAACCCTCAATAAGTATTTGTTAAACAAATGAGTAAATCAACCAGGCCAACTGAACAATGCTTCACAAATTTTTTTCTTTTTTTTTGTGTGGTACGCGGGCCTCTCACTGTTGTGGCCTCTCCCGTTGCGGAGCACAGGCTCCGGACGCGCAGGCTCAGCGGCCATGGCCCATGGGCCCAGCCGCTCCGTGGCATGTGGGATCCTCCCGGACCGTGGCACGAACCCGTGTCCCCTGCATCGGCAGGCGGACCCCCAACCACTGCGCCACCAGGGAAGCCCACTTCACAAATTTTTAATAAATCATTTTGCAAACTTGACCCCGAGGTTTATTCAACTTATAATGACTACTAGCTGTTCAACTTACCTAATTGATCTGATCTAAGTCCAGCCCATGGGTACCTTCTCCCCAATGAGGAATTACAGGACTCTGACAAATATGACTTTTTCCACAGAAAGTTTCTCTGGTATTCACTCAACCCCTGTAATGCAAAGTACAATTTGAGTAAAACGTAAGTAATGAAAGTTGTTTTAAGGTAGACATCAGTAAAAATCATTTCTGAACCTCTAAAAAGAGTTGAAAGACTTAAGACTGATAATTAAACATAGAAGAGGTCCTTAATAATAGCTCCCAACATTGACCCAGCCCTGTGCTACCAGTTCATAGTGTTATATCCTTTAATCCTCACAACCACTTGAGAGAGATGTTACAAGGATTCTGAGGCTCAGAGTGGCTACCCTTTTGCTGGTTGTCTGATTCCACAGCCTGAGGTCTTGTCTGATAATGGGTGGCAATCTAAATCCTCATCACTATAATTATCCTAACTAACGAAGTTCTCACCAAGTACACAATATAATATAATATGCCTAATCCCTTTAGAAGTTTTGTAAAGTCAACCAAGAAAAGCCAAATTCCCTCCCATTCTGGATGCAAACCCTCAAGATAAAAGAAGACAGTCAGGGCTTGTGGAACACTGTGGTCAACTGTTATGTTGAAGGGTGCTTGACCATGACAGCTACCAGCTACCTGGAACTATTAACAAACCTTAAACAAATGCACAATTGTGAAGAATGTGTATTTCTTATACCCTGTCTTTATCTTGTCAGGGTACCATTTCTCAAGCCTTTAAAAGACATAACACACTTTAAAGTTTTAAAGGGAAGGGGTGTTAAAAGCTAAGCTGTGATGTGGTCCACAGGTGTCCCAATCTGAAGCCACCGTAGTTCCCATTATAAAGTGCCCTCCATCTACACGCCTCTGAGCTCTCCCCGCCCCCACCCACCCAAATAAATCCTCCTCAAACCATCTAACTATTCCACTCGGCAACTCGGAAGTGAGTGTGAGCGGAGAGGGGGCTAGGTAAGAGGAGAAGAGCAGCATCCTCTACGATGGTTACAGGCAGGATCGGGAGCCGACAGGCTCAGCAGGGCCGAGGGGCGCGGCCCAGGAAGCCAGTGAGGCTCCGGCGCCCTGCACCCGCCCTGTCCCAGCTCCCCCCATCAGGCTTCGGCCCCCGGGGACCCCGGCCTCACCTTGAAGCGCACCGGCATGTCGCCCGGCGCTGGAGCCCCAGTCACTCCGACAGTTAATGAGACAAAAAGCCCGGAGGGGGCGGGGCGACAACAGGAGGTTCCCTAGCAAAAGCCTCGGCCCAGCGTCCCCGACTACGCGCCGGCGCACTCCACGCTTGTCTCCTTGAGCCGTGTCGCTCTGCCTTTCCCCGCCCATTCTGAAGACTGAAAACCAGTAGAGACTCGGAGAGCCCCGCACCGTCATTAAGAGTCGACCAATCAGTGCTGGAAAGGAGAACGCCCGCCTCCCCAGCCAAATCCCGGGGATTGATAGAGATGGCGGGCGGAAGGCCGGCCAATGAGGCTCCCGGGCCCGGAGTGGGCGGGGCCCCGCGGGAGCTTCGTCCTGAGGAGAGCTCGACGGCGTCTGCTTTGTCGCGTCCTGCGCACCAATGGGTCTGCGTGCCGCTGGGATTCGTGAGTCGCCGGCCTCGCTGGACCCAGGTTCTTCACGTCATAAAACAGGAAGGTGTGTTTTTAGTTCCAACATGTATGACAGAACGGAGTGTTTCTTTGTCTGAAATGAAAATATTCAGGTCTGTTCTTTAGAATATCAATTCCTGCCACCGACAACCGTGCTACACTATTTACTGTCACGTCAAAAGGAAGAGGCCAGAAAATAAATATGGCTTACAGGCCAAAAAACTTTTTTACTGAATCTTGATAGACAAACTGCTGACTTCCCAGTGATGTTCTTGCCTCCCACAGCCCCCACCCCACCCCGCCTCCGCCCCAAAAGATGTACATGTAGCTCCTAGATTAGGAAACGTTCGTTAATGATGCTTGTGAGTCTCAGCTTCCAAGGTTTCAGCCTTGTCTCTCCTCTCACCCTTTTTAAAAATAAAATTCCACTTGAATTTTACAGATTTTTGCCATCAGTATATCTTGAGATTCTACCATTGACAGAACACTGTGCTGACCCTGGCGATGGAAAAGTCATAAATTGTCCAGATAGTTCTCTAATATGCTTGGGGAGAATGAACATATATTTATTCAATACTATTGTACAATGTATCATGTGCTAAATTTCCAAATGAGAGGTATGAATGATAAACGAATTGGAGGAAGGAGTCATCCCCAAGGTCAGAGATGGTTAGAAAAAGCCTTAGGAAGAAATATTCAGACTTAGCCTTGAAGTTTAGAAGAATTGAAATAAGTAAAGAGGAAAATGGGACAATCAAAGGGCAGATGTCTGAATGGAATGCTGCCAGGCTTTTTCCAGAACAATGAATGCAGTTTCGTTTTACTTCTGTCATTTGTTGACTGAAGAAAAGGATACCCTCTTTTAAACTTTCAAATATTATTAATCCTTTCTGCAGAGGCTTGTCTTCTGAATCCTAATTGATGTCTCAGTTCTTCTTCATCATCACTGAGATACTTAAAATTTCATTTGAAGGAGCCATCTGATATATGAAACAAAGAGAATATTAAATTAGTCCCTATGCAGCCATGCATCCAGAGGGCCCTTGATAAATGTTAATTGGTGATGACAGCATCTCTGTCGTGTAAATTAAGAATGGCACAAACACACAGTGGAACATAAAACAAAAGTCCTCTGCAGGAAAGCAGCCCAGATCTTGCAGGATAGGAAAGACACAGATCTGGTTGTACACAAAGCTTTGTTACCACATAATGCTAAGGTGAAATCAGTAGAAGTAAGTATACAGAATGTAGCCTGTCTACCAAACAAGGGCAATGATAACTATAGTTGAGCTCTGCTGAGCAGGGAACAAATGTCAAGAAAACCAAACAGCAGATGGTAAAAAATGACTTAGTCACAACCTGAGTTTGCTGAGATGTATTATAAGGACTCAAGGAAGACGAATAGTTTACTTTGTTATTTTTAAGAAAAGCCTATTTCAGTTTATGAGCCAAAGATGTAGAAATGAAAAGAGCGACAGTGTTGCTAAAGGAGAGTTTTGTGGCCTGTGTTTTACCAGCTCCTAACACTCTCCACTACTGTAGGCAGCAGACCCGGTACCCCACAAAGTTCCACCCAAGTGTTCTGGAGAGTGCCTAGGAAGTGTCTCACATGTGCTTACAGCTACCACATATAGTTTGCCCAGCAGCACTGCCACTTCTTCCAATAGCCACACATCTCTAGGTGTCACTCTTCTTGCTGGCCACCAACATTTCCTGTGGCCTGAGTTACCACAGGCGCAGCATGGAACCTCCTTGGGCTATTCAACCCTGGCGGGAATCTGTGGCAAATCACCTCCATACATTTTTTGTTACCCTCTATTGAATGAGTACCAAAGTGTCTTACAGAGCTTTTCCACTTGTATTTTAGCCTTCCTTCTCTCCAAAGGACTCAAGGTGAAGTCCATTGGGTGTGGGCCAGAAAGTAATTCCTCAAATGATGGATCGAATTCCTTGAGATGAGGGTGTCACAACTGGCTCCCTCTTCCCTTTCTTGATTTCTCTGTTTCTCATGCAAATAGATTTCTGTTTATTGCCTGTGAGAGACAAACTGATACAACCTCTATAAAAGGCAATTTGGCAGTGCTTTTCACCCAGCAATTCCACTTTTGTAAGTTATCTTACAGATATACGTGCCCAAATATGAAAAACCAATTCATTTAATGTTGTTGACTGCATTGTTTATAGTAACAGAAGTTGGAAGCAACTTAAATGTCCATCTGCAGCGTACTAGTTAAATACATGATTGTTCCTCCAGGGACCAGAGCAGGAACAGGCGGTGCAGCAGGTCCAGACGGCAGTGCAGGCTGCTCTGTTCCTTTGGGCTTTCTGACCCAGCAGATGTCAAGTACACACTATATCCTTCAGGGTGCGGTAGGGAAAACAGAAACTACCAGAAGCATTTCAACAGAGAAAACTTAATATGAGCGATTGGTTAGCTGTTGGAGAACTTTAAAAAGCTAAATGGAGAAAGAGAGCATAGTAATTCCAAGAAGCGGCTCATACCCTGGGTCTGGAAGAACAGAGGGAAAATGTTGAGGTTACTCGAGCACAGCTCCAGGCTGGCTGGAGACACCTCATGGGAGTTGGTCAGACCTCTGAGAAGGAATCACTGCCTAGTGGTGCTGGTGCCTCTGAGGGGACAAAATGAGGCTGCCCCCCAAAAAAGAAAAGGGAGGCAGAAGGGAAGGGAATGAGGAGACTGCAACCAACTGGCACCATAGAGGTAAAGGTCATCGCTAAGGGGCTGCAGAGAGGAAAAGTTAGTAAAAGAGAGCATTCCTGTCTCTAGAGTCTGTCTTAGCACACCTAACAGGGAGCTAGCAGGATCCAAGGGGTCTGCAGATTCCAAAGGGTGAGACTAGAATTGAGACAATAGCTTATTAACTTGAACACCCCCATGCAACCCTTAAAAAGAAAGAAGCATTTCCTTGAGCTAACATGGAATGATTCCCCCCTCTCCTCCTGCCAAAAAAAAAGGCAAGTTGTAGAAGAGCTTGTGTAGTATACCGTCAGCTGGGATAAAAGACAGACAAAAAAAAGAAAAATGATGTTATGATGGCATCATTCACAGACATTTTTACCCTGAGTCTAACTACATTAGCAGCAGCTATGAAGATGAGCATTTTATTCATAGTTTCTAAATACACGGAAATTTTGTGGTATTGATAGTTATTAAGGCTGTCCTATTTAAAATGACGCTTTCCATTGACCCGTTCTAGAGTCACTTTGATTTATATATATCCCAATAGGGCTGTTGCTTCTTTTAGAGACAAAAACATATCAAAATCGTTTAAAGCAACTTTTATTTGTACTTGAAGTGTAAATATACTACTCACTCTATTAAAAACAGAAAGTCGATCACTTCACAAATCTAACAATTTCCCATCATTTTCTTGGTAAGAATTGAAAGATTGGAGAATTTGTATTTGCCTCTAATTATATTTTCATTTAACAAACAAAAATATGTTATCTATAAGCAAAACACTTATACAGATAACAAAGTTGAAGAAAGAAGGTACAGTGAGTAACACACAGCCTCTGCCTTCAAATGTGATTGCAATCAGATGAGGGAACAGATGCGTACACAAAGAACACAGGAAATGATAGAGAGAAGGAAGCAAAGAAGGGGCTAAATGTGAGCACCCTGGTATTCTGAAGATGCTTTTAAATCTAGAGCCAGCAAGTTTGATCTAAGCCTGGGGACTAAAGAGCAGACAGGATAAGGCAGCTGCTTTTAAATTCCATCCTGGGAAACACCTGACCTAGGTGACCTTTCACTTTCTCTTTTGTTATGCCCCCAGGTAGCTGAATCCAGGCCAGAGATCAGGAAGATTTTAACGAACACTTGCTCAAGATTCTTTCCCCAAAAGGTAAATTACTTGCTGTCTGTTGTCTCTCTTTTTTTCCCTTACTGCTTCAGAAATAAGAGTAAAGCTGGTTTAGAAATCACCGTTTTAGCAACATGGTGATACGTCATCCTTGCGTTTGCATGTGTATAATTTACTCTGAAATATTTTACAAGGTAACTGAAATTCCGGTTTCCAGGCTCAGCAATGCTCTGGCACTTGTAACTTCCCCTCAGGTCACACTTATATGGTCTTCCCTTGGTAAATCTTGAGTTCAGCCTTTGCCAAAAAGCAATCAGTCTGACCAATGCTTTCTTTGGCGTTTTTCCATAGGTAATAACTGCCTTTTCCTCATATGAATGAATTTCTGATTGCACAACTGAAAAAAAAAGTGAGAAAATTAAGTCAATGGATTCTGTCTTGGAAGCAAAATTTCTGGCATTTCACATTAATGTCAGTAAGAAACAAATAAACAGGGTCTGTGATTAAGACTTGCCAATGAGCCAAGTGCAGTTTGCCCTCCAGACTTTTAGCCCCCATGCCTTTGTTGACAAAGAAGTGTCTGGCTTTTGAATCAGTGCGGCACCTTTTGGAGGGACTCCAGCTTCTCCTGACAGCACAGACTTTTGTGTGTGTGTGAGGCTGTGGGACTCCTTGCCATACAAGGCTATAGTGAGTAAAGTAATTCTCAGTAAGGCATAAACCACTGCAAGCCTTACATACCATAATAATGTTGTGTCTCCATGCAACAAGACACAGAACAATATTGGGGGCACAAAATTCCTTTCATTTTAAGGCCTTCACTGTTGAAGATTCTGTTATCTAAGAATTACCTTCCCTTTTCTTCACTGAATATTCATTGTCTTAAATCACCACCCCTACAGATTTTTCTAGAGTTGCTAACTCGGCAGATTTGGAAGCTTTAATTCTCTCACCACTTAAAACCAGATGTCATGTCTTAAGGTCAGATCAGAGGACACTACCCACCTGCCTTCCTAAGACCCTTGTAAATATCTACTCTATGCCAAAATAAATTTTGAAATGTTCTTTTATCACATAGTTGTGTATATACACCTTAATAACTGCAGATCAAGACCAAATAGCTCTTATTATTCCTTCTGAAATCACTGTTTTTTCCATTAGCATTGCTATATCAAATATCATAAGGGACCAAGAATTTTTCAGAACATAAATCAGTTTTCCTCTCCTTAGTTGACTTATAATTGTTGGTTCCCTTAAGAAATTTTTATTTGAATTTTGCTGAAGCCATGAGTTCATAAAATCTTAGTACTACGTTGTTAATCCTTTACTCTCAACTTCTGTTAATTGAATTAATGATGTTTGACAGTGTAGAGAGTGATATGCCCAGTTGTGAAATACACTGAATGTATGAATTTAAAGAAGTTGTTTTCAGTATCATTGAGCATATGCCTATGAAATAAGTTTTAGGACTAATGCTTGTTTTAGTTAATCATAACTGTGGTAGATACTGAGGCTGACTCATTCCAAATCCATTCCAACTTCCTTCTCATGTCCTGCAGAAGCTAGAAAGCTAAAAATCCCTTTGACCCTAGATGCCTTTGCAGCTGAAGTTCAGGTGTAACCTACATTCTGATGACAAGAAGCACTTACATAAAATGAATTAGATGGAAGAAAGGCAAAGCACAGGCATCTACCATGATGGTGTAAATCATGGCAATAACAGCAGCAGCCTGGTTCTGAGTTAGCAGCTTCCTAATTACAGGAGAAGTGACAGGGTTCTGGAACCAGAGCTTGTAACAGTGGCTTGTCAACTTAGCAGGGAGTTTCCTGGTTTGACAACTTCATGACTTTAGTGACTCTGTCATGTAACATGGCCCCAGAGTCTCCTTCTTCAGACTTCCCAGTGATTCTGTAAGCTACTCATATCAATCATCTATTGCCACAATAATGCTGTATAACAAACATTCCTAAATGCAGCAGCTTAAAACAGTAACCATTATTATTGCATGAATCTCTTGGTTAGCTGGCCAGTTCTACTGGTCCAGGTTGAGTTTGGCTGATCTTACTGAGCTTGCTCACATGTTTGTGGTGTGAGAGCTGATGGGCTAACTAGAGGCTGACTGGTCTCAGATGGCCTCAGCTAGGACAACTCATCAGTGTTCCATGTGGGCCCTCATCTTCCAGCAAGCTAGCCTGGATAGAGATCCAAGAGGAAGAGCAAGGTGTGCAAGGCCTCTTGAGGATTAGGTTTACAAACAGCACACCATTTCTGCCACATTCCATAGGCCAAAGCAAGAGTCAAGGGGTAAGGAAATAGACTCAATCCCTTGATGTGAGGAGTTACAAACTCACATGGTAAAGGAGGAATGAAAAATTGGGGCCATTATTGCAATAAATCTGTGTCAACACTGAATACTCTGAAAATACCCTTTCTGTTTTGAATTGCTAGAGTAAATTATGTTCTCTGCAGTTTAACTCTGACTTGCACAGTGGTGGGTTAGACGCTCTCATTTACCTCCAGTCCCTCTTAAAACTCTAAAAACTGACAATAAATGAGGAAAACAGGTACAAACTGGTACGGTCAAAGAGAAAGGCAGAGGCAACAATGGCAAAATAGAGATAGCAACACATACTGGCCATATAGAGAGCAGTCTGTGGCAGACTGGGTTCTCTGGGAAGCAGACCCCGGGATGTAGTTGCATGTGCTGAATGTTTGTTAGTGAAGGCCCTGGGTGTCCATAGCTGTGGAGGGAGAGCAAGGGAGCAGGAGTGAGCAGAAGTCAAGATGCAAGGCGGGCCTGACCACAGCCTCAGGCAACCCCCTGGGGAGTCCAGAACTAACATGGCCTGTCAGAGTTGTTCTGCGTTGGGCCATAATAGGCTTCCCTAGGAAGGGCATGGCCTTGGGCAAGGTGGCTGTCTGCAGTGAAGGTGATCCCTAAGGGGGATGATAGCAGAGAGCACAGCCAGTAGCAGCAGGATTTGGACAGCGCATCGTTGTAAGCATCTTCCTACTGCGCAGTCAGTGTTCCCAACTAGTAGCATATATTTGAAGCCATAGACCAAAAAACCTCTGTTCCCATTGGGAGCTAGTCTCAGTGCAACAATTAGAGTCTTAGGCCCCAAACCTTCAGGAGTGAAGATGGGTACCTGTCAGCACTAGTGCCCTTCATTTCAGGCACTAGGCCTGAATTTCGCTGTGCCCTTTCATTCCCTCTGCTGGTCTCCTCAACGTTACCGTGTGGCATGGTGTTATAATGGGCCTCTGCAGAAGACCATCCGTAGCCTTATATTTCCAGAGATTCTGGTAGAGTTGTTGCCAAGCAAACAATTAGGAGAGCTGGATCCAAGGGCCAGCAGGACATCCTGCTGATGGGAATTGGACAAAAGGCAAAAGAAGGATGGGAATCGGAGCTGAGACGAGCACAGGAACCCCTACTCTAGAAGGGAGCAAGGAAAACAGAAACTGGACCTGAGCATCTGGGCCCAGAACTTGTCTTTCTACCTATAGGTGTCTAAAACACAGTATTAAGGAAAATTGTCAATATTGGTGAGCCAAAAAGAGAAAAAATACTGGCTCCCTAAAATTAATTCCAATTAAAGTCATTATAAATTGGCTACTACCATACATGTCATCAAGTGTGTGCTCAGTAAATTAATTGGAAAGCTAAACTCTGCAATTATTGAAATATGGATGGTCATTAGGGTTTTTTACTACTTCCTTGTGATCCAAGGCTCACACCATAGCACAAGAGAACACATGAGCCAGAGGGCAGCTTCATTCTCTTCTGATGAGAGAAAACTCTGTGGAACAAATCCATGTTTCAAACAAATGTTCTTTTTACAATGTAAGCCACTTTGTTATTATAGTTGTGCTGTTCTCTTGATCATGGGCTTTTATTATTAAGAAAGTAAGTGTCTGTTTCCAAAATGTGTTTCACCTTAGCCAAATGCAGTAAAGTATGTGCAAACACTTTGTGAATTGAAAAGTGTTATAGAAGCATGAGCAGTTCTTGTTATTAGGTATTAAGAATGGTCTCCTTTTATACGACTCCTCGTATTTGCTGTTCCTAAACAGTGGAACTCACATGGTTTAACAATCTTTCTTTTTTCTTTTCTCATTGAGGTATAATTGACATATAACATTATATTAGCTTCAAGTGCACAACATAATGATTTGATATTTGTATATACTGCAAGACGATCACCACAATAAATTAACATCTATTCTCATACATACTTACAAAAATTATTTTCTTTTGATGAGGACTTTTAAGATCTACTCTTATCAGCTTTCAAATTGCAATATAGTATTGTCAATTATAGTTGCCATACTGTACATTACATCCCCATGACTTACTTATTTTATAACTGGAAGTTTGTACCTTTGCCCCCCTTCACCCATTTCTTTCTTTTTCTTTTAATTAATTAATTAATTTATTTATTATTTTTGGCTGTGTTGGGTCTTTGTTGCTGCACGCGGGCTTCTCTAGTTGCAGCAAGCGGGGGCTACTCTTTATTGTGGTGCGTGGGCTTCTCATTGCAGTGGCTTCTCTTGTTGTGGAGCACAGGCTCTAGGTGCACGGGCTTCAGTAGTTCTGGCACACAGGCTCAGTAGTTGTGGCTCGCAGGCTCTAGAGTGCAGGCTCAGTAGTCGTGGCACACAGCCTTAGTTGTTCTGCGGCATGTGGAATCTTCCTGGACCAGAGCTCAAACCCGTGTCCCCTGCATTGGCAGGTGGATTCTTAACCACTGCGCCACCAGGGAAGTCCCACCCATTTCCAACATCATTAATCTGTTAGTCTCAAGTTTATTATGAACATACGTTTTCTGATTAGTGTTATTATTGTCTAATATTTATTGAGTGCTTGCTACATCTCTTAGGACTGTATATACTATATCAGAATGGTTCTGTCAGGAAAACAGAGCCACTGTAAGTGGTATAGGCAATGTGGCAAAGGAAGGGAATACATATGGGGAAGAAAAGTTCCTGTAGGAATTTTAAAAGGAGAGAATCAATAGCTTTTACTTTAGTTGTGAAGAGAGGGCTATTGGATTGTCAAGTCTCAGGGTTGGAAATGGTCCTTAAAATCTGGTCACTAGTCTGGCCCTTGAGATAGATGCATAGTATTGATGAGAATGAACTTGAACATGCAATTTCGCGCCCCTAAATTTATTTAGCAAAGAAATACATGTGATATCTCCAATTGTATGTCTTTAAGGCATCTTAATATTAGTCAATCCAAATGACCCCTAATTTCTCACCCTTGCATCTAAGAGTTTCCCCCTCCATCCTTTTAGTTGTTTAGGCTGAAAACCTTGGCTTCATCCTTAACTTTTCTGTTTCTCTTACATTTGGCATCCAATTCATCCGCAAGTCTTGTCTGATATGTATTCAAGGTTTATCAATAATCGGATCATTTTGCACTATCTCCACTGATACTATACTAACTCTAAGCCACCGATAATGTTTGCCTGAACTGGTATGGTCTCCTGGCTCCCACCCTTGGCCCCGCACAGTCTGTTTGCCCTCACTGGGGCTCTGCACATTCCCTGTGCTCGACTTCTCAGGGTGGACCTCCCCCAGGATGCATTCTTGGCCATCTGCTCTCCTATCTGCCTGCCTTCTTCAGAAAGCTAATCCATTTCCATAACTGCAGTTAACACCTCTGTGCTGATGACTCCCAACTGTTGTTTTCAGTCTTCACTTCCTGTCAGAGTTTGGACTTCCTGAGAGTACTAAGCACAGTGGTGGTCTAGCACAAGCACTGGAATCAGACAGCTTGGGTTTAAATCCCAGTCAACTCTATAAACTGCATTAACTGCTTAACCTCTTGTGCTTCATAAAATGGGAATAATAATAGTACCTATCTCAAACAGTTTCCATGAGGATTAAATGAGTTTACATGTGTAAAACACATAGTGCCTGGCACACAGTAAATAATAAGCATCAACTATCATTATTGGAGGTCATACTGTCACTGCCAGCTATATTTATACAACACCAGACTCCTCATTTGCTTCTCTCCCCCTTTAATCAGTTCTCCTCCAGTTTTCTATGGGGTCTCTAATTCTCAGACCCACCGATTTGAACATTGGAAATAATTTTTGACTTACCTGCTACTTAATTTCCTTTATCCAGTCAGTGACAGACAGGCCTTGCTAACTTGCCTGACTTTTCCTCGAAATGCCACTTACTCTTTTTCTTTCCTCTCCCTCCCTCTGCTGTGCCCTGGACTGGCCCCCATTGGCCCCCATGTCCTCGCACTGCCACAGCCAGAGCAGCCACCTCCTCAGTAGTCTCCACGGGCTCAGCCTCCAACCCCCGAGCCCTGGAAATGTTCTAAGAGTCTCTGTCTGTTGCTCTGTCCTTCACTCAGAAGCTTGCTGTTCTCCTCTCTTTCCACTTCCATAAGGTGGAGAGTCCTCTAAGTAGAGAGAATTGTCTAGAACTTCCATAATGAAGCTCCGTTCTGTGCAGTCTTATTTCCTTCCACTCTTCTGCTTTGCCAGCTCTTTCGCCCACTGCCCCAAGACCATCTCACACTCTTTCTGGCCTCTGCTTTCTTGCATGTTGTCCTCATCTGGAATGCCCTCCTCACTTTTCTTCATCCAACTCAGTTCTACCTGTTCTTCAGCCCAGCTCAAACTCAACCCTCTCCCTGAAGAGCATAAACCCACTTAATCTCATTCTTTGTGTTACTGCAGCACCTAAAACCAGCATTTGATTCGGATTACATATTGTAGCATATTACTTCATGTAGTTTTAAATATGTCATATTTTGTGTGTATTAGATAAGATCCTGGAAGGTTGTAATGTTTCCTAAACTTCAGCGTTCCTGCTCCACCTCTTCCCTACTATACACATAGGGAAGACATAAGTAAATGGTAAAGATTCAGAAAGCCTTGATGACAATATAAAATAATAGTAATAATAATAATACACATTATATACCAAGTACTCATCTAAGGAGTTTTACATTTATTAATTTGTTTAATCCTCACAATAATTTTATGAAGTAGAAATATTATTAACCCCATTTTACAACCAAGTTAACTGAGGCACAGAGAGATTAAGTAACTCGCCCATGATTAATTGCTGACCCAGAGTAATCTTTACATATGGAGATATATGAAGGAATGCAAAATATAATCTACGAAGACTATATTGTAGAAAATACATTGAATACCCAAGGAAAAGAAATCCTAGGATTCATCCTCACTTGTTATACAAAATATAATAACTGCATTTCTGGGTTGTGAAGGGAAAGTAATAAATAGGGATCACTTAAAAACAATGATGCAATTTGTCTTCTCTTTATTTTTCTGATTCTAAATGAATCACAGAGATGACCTGAAAAAGCATCTCATCCCACCTTCCACCTCCCCACTCCCATTTTATAAGTGAGGTCACTAGGATTGCTTTGAGAGCTCACCCAACCAAAACCATCAGTTGTTATGAAATAACAACTGTGTAAATTGGCAATTGCCCTGCCCTAGGAGGCTCATGTTCCATGGCATGCTCTGAAAGTCACGTACTCTTTTCTTTATCTTGCCACAAGGAACAGTTTGTATATATACAAATGATGAAGGGCTGTATTAACTTGTGTCTGAAAATCAGTTAAGTATTCCCCACAAATAACAACTCGCCCACACCTACCTGAACTCTAGGTCTTCACTCTTCAGAAGAGAGTGCAATAGGGCCAAGTGGTCCCTCCATGGCTGGCTGAAGAGCCTGCCCTCTTAACACTGAAAGCACCATCCCCAAAAGCTGGGATTTCCCCTTCCCGCAACACTCATCACCTCCTGTGTATGAAGGAAAGACTGTAGCTTGTCTCCAGCACACAACTAAGGTGGTGAGTTGAAGAATTGAACAAATCAGTCATTTTCTGTGGCCTGAATAGGAATCTGTACCTCTTGGCTTTTTGTTAGAGGAGGGAAAAGCAGTGGCCTGTTACCTCAGAAAACTCTGCCCAGTAAGAGGCTGGCCCTTCAGAGGATCTGCCCTGGTTGCCACACAGGTTTTGCAGACCTGGTTAAAAAGTTCTTGAAATGGTTATCTTTGCTTACAGTAGTAAGTTAAAAAATGAAATGAGAATTAAGAAGCCTTGTAATATAATTAATATTTCATACCACCTCATTAGTATTTGAATATGTTTTTGCTAAGCTCAGATGATTTCCATACAGGTGGGAAACTTCACATTTCATTTTATGACAAACAATTAACAGCACTTTGAAACAGTAGTTAGTTATATGTCATCCTACCTCCAGAAAAATATTTGCGTGTGAGGAGGTTTGAGCTGCCACAGGCATTCCTGACTGGCGTTCAAGTGGATTATTCGCTATCTTGCCTCTTGCATCTATTCTGCCTTAATGGCTTCTATCCTCCAACACTGCTGAAAGTGACTTGAGGCATTACAGATTCCAAAGGCAACCTGCCAGATGAAGCAGAGAAGCTGCAGGAAGCATACATTGTGACAGAAAAGTGAATACAGTTCCCCTGAGACAGGCGTGCATTAATATAACCATGGTTTTTAATCTCCTCAGATACTCTCTCTGTAACTATACATGCCTTGTATAGTATGTTCAAAGGAAACATGAATAATATCTAACAGCTGGACTCTTTCTAGTACTTTCTTATCAAGTCCTTCTAGTTTGCAGCTTTCCGGAACAAAGAGTGTCCCTAATGCTTAAGCCCAAACGCTTGACTTATAAACTTAGTGTAATGAACCCTGTCAAAATTTTATTACCAATTGGTTTGTACCATAATATATGTATGGAGCAGCTATTGTACACAAGGATGAGTTATTGTAATGAACTTTCCATTTGTTAGCTTTCTCTTAACCCCGGAAATTGTAATGTCTCCTTTGTTTTTATTTTAGCCAGCTGCCATTTAGCCAGCTGCCATAAAGATAGCCATCTCCATCTGATTTCTTTTGCAGCTACAATTCACATATTAAAGTGGAATCCATATCTTTCATCCTTCTTGGGTGATGTACAGAAAAGATCCTGTCCACAACTGGTCTGACACCTGTGTGTTCTCTCTCATAAAAGCCAATGCCAAGCTAAATCTTGGACTAGGTTTAATCATTACAGTCCTTCTGGACCCCACAAACGCCAAGGCATTTGCTCCACAAGACAGCCTGGAACCAAGGTGTAATCAAGTCTTCCACTGGTCCCACTGGACTGGGCTATGAATCATCTTCCTTTCTTACCCAGCTGGCACAGATAAAGAGCAATTGGACAGCATTTTGTCTCCTGAAGAGTATAATTTCCTTAAATTACCATAGGTACTAGTTGTTGTATTCACTTGCAGCTTTTATAAGGCCAGACAGATCTCAGGAAGGCCAAACTAATCTCAGGAAGCAACCCACATGTGGAGAAAGCCCATTGCAGAGTTCAAAACCTCTTAGGGAGATGGAATATGCAGAATCATCCTCACAGTCACCTGCCTGGGAAACTTGAGCTGATGGGGCCTGAAGAGCATTGCTGCTCCAAGCAATGACACCACCTTTTGTTCTCAGTTTCATTTCACTGCCAAAATCATTCTGTCACCTGCCTCTTCCCTAGGGGCTGAGCTAATAGGAGATTGTTACACCTATCAGTAAGTCCATCTGGTTCACTGAAATTTATCTCACAAATAGTAGCTAGTCAAAAGAGATGGGAAGAGTGGCACAAAGTGGTCTTATTTCTGTAAATCACCACCACCGCCGCCCACCCCGTGAAAAAAAGCACTAGCTTACCCTTCACTAGAGCAGCAAACCTGTAAGGTAATGGACTCTTTCAGAGCATTCAGGTATGACCTGAATTGGGGCTGATATTTATTTGGTTTGTTCCTGGTATTTTATTCAGATTACATTTGTAGTGCTTCAGTCTTCCACTGAAAGTGACTTTCTTCTTAATCTTCATAACCTGGAGGGAATGCAGATTGTCTAGGTATATACAAAAGGAAATAATGTATTCACAGTATCAGCAAAGAGCAGGAAAATCTTTTTTTTTTTTCCCCTTGTAGGTTCCTGCTGAATATTTTAAGAGTCAGTGGGAGTTGTGGTACTTACTCATTTTTTAACCATGGGTCAGATTGGCTGCACTCTCCTCCTCCAGTCTGTGGCTAGAACAGAGTTTCCCCAACTACGTTGCTGTGGTGGTAAAGTACGCACACTTTGGGGCCACCTGCCTGTGTTTGAATCCTGGCTCTACTACACCAGCTGTGTGATTTTAGGCAAGTTTGTCAATCTCCACATGCCCTGGTTTCCTCATTTGCAGTGTGGAGATAATCATAGTGCCTACTTCATGAGATGGTAGTGAGGATTCATTTCAGTAATATAGGTGAAGTATTTAAAGTGACTGGACGATCATAAGTGGTAGGTATCATCATAATTATATTCCACAGGACACTAGTTCCAAGAGACGTTCCTGAGGAAACAAGAGTCTGTGGTCAAATAAGATTGGAAATGCTTTACACTAACATATTTCATCAAACCTATAAACTATCGATTACATACCACTAAGAAAGAAAAAACAATGCCAATTAAACTAGGACACGATGCTCTTCTAGGGATTTGGCAGTTCTCCTGAGTTTTGTTGCATTGCTCTCTGGCCTGTGGTGGGCAATCGTTTTGCACCTACCTCAATAACACAATATAGCCTCAACCACTGGGTATTGTCCTTTCTTAAGTTCTATCAAGCACTTGGTTATTGTTTTGCAAGAAAATATGGCATGGCTGTTAACCCTGCATGATGAATTTTGGCTGCTATAACATCATACATACACGCCCACTGCTCTGTTTTCATACCTCTTGGCATATACAGTAACTTTTCATTCCAGCGCCAAATCATGGTGTCATCTTTATAAAGACATTTTAAAGAGCAATTAAACATCACATATGTTGTTCTAAGAATGTTCCTAACTCAACTGACGTATGACAACAGCTCTGACCAAGTTCATATGTGCCCACGCAGTGTCTACCATTGCACAACTGCTGCTTGATGAACAGCCACTGGAAGATGCCTCTGTCCATAAGAAGCATCCTAGCTTCAGAGATGACAAAATGTGGGAGGAAAGTGCTGCTTAGAATTGATGAAACATTTATGTCCCCCTTTAGGAGATACTCAATGCATGTTAGCATATTAAAGGTTGGAGGATGCCCTGCAGTGAAGAAACCATCTTCCCTGATTGAAGCCAGTATATTGGGCCACACAGATGTCTTTACAAGCTGCACCTGTCAACACATTGTGGTGTGCTGAAATAGAACCTAACAAATCTGAGCATTACAAAGTAATTGGAAGGGATTTTTCTAGCCACTCTGTAATCAAATAGCAGCAAAGAGAAGGCTGACTGACCCTGATGGGGTTCGGAACTTGCTACCCCAAAATATGGCATCTTGGCATATTGAATATTTTCAGCTGAAGGAGTTTGAGAAAACAGCAGAAACAGGAAGGTCCCCCTCACCTTCTCCCTCCACAACCTTCTCCCCAGAAAAGTCATAAAACCCTCAAGTGAGAGGTACCTTCCCTATACCCCAGGGGAAAGGAATACCATTACCTCCGAAGACCAATGGACCCTTAAAGAATCCTAACAAACAGACCTTGTTAAGTTTGCCCCAGTTTACTATACATGCTTCATACTCCCTAACGTATCATATTTCGACATCGACCACTCTTCATCAAACCTAGCATAAAATTACATAGGTCTAACTGTTTCTTCAGATCTTCATTTCCTTATGAAGTTTCCCATATCACATAAAACATATTCAATAAATTTGTATGCTTTTTTTGGTATGTTAATCTGTCTTTTTCAGTTTAATTTTCAGACCCAGCCAAGGACTGTAAGAGGGTCAAGGGAAAGTAGCCCTCAGAAAACTCCTGGAGACTAGTGTTGAGTCAATATCTCCATACTCTTAAGGAAAACACTTGCCTTCATCCCAGTCCAGGGTTTCCACCGTGATGGGACTAACTCCCTAGAACTGGTCAAATTTTCAGTTAAATAACAAACATTCTTGAGCCCTCAATATGTATCAAGCCCTGAGATACAAAATGGTTAGGGAACCTGTTTCATCATCTATAAAAATGAAATAACAACACATAATAATAGTGTTTATTAAAATAATAATAGTAATTATTGTAGGTATACAGTTAAGAGATGTATGTAAAGCACTTAATACAGTGCCTGGCATGGCGTGTTACAGGGTTCATTGCAATGAGGG
The DNA here is from genome assembly GCF_039906515.1 of Pseudorca crassidens. Classification (NCBI taxonomy): domain Eukaryota; kingdom Metazoa; phylum Chordata; class Mammalia; order Artiodactyla; family Delphinidae; genus Pseudorca; species Pseudorca crassidens. The sequence continues at coordinate 58,241,601 of NC_090306.1, forward strand.
AGATGGGAGGGAAATGCAGGAAATGCTGAAGGTCCTGGCCCGCTGTGAGCCATGAGGGTCACTGCCGCCCACTTGTCTCTTATTCTAAAAGGGCAGATTACCATAGAGGACACCAAGCGAATGGCTTTCTGTCCTCTGGTTTAGTTTAACTTTAGATTCAACTCATTCTAGTTCCTTTGTGCCTGCAAAACCAGAGGAACTAAATGAGGCTTCAGCCAGCCTTGCCTCTGGTCACCTGCCCCCTGCAAATGCTGGGGTGTGGGAGAGTAATGCAATGACTTATTCTACCTTCAGCTTGGCATTTGGGATGAGAACCAGCATTGAGAAGATCATCTGGCAGGCAGAGGGAGAAGGTGCATGTGGGCACCGGGAGTTAAGCCAGACATAGACGTCAACTCAAGGCTTTCACTTCCAGCCCCAGATTGGCAAGCTAAGGGAAGGATGGCACCTGAAGTCCTGCCCGACAACCCCCACTGGCCCCCCGCACTGGGCGCTGCCCAGAACTTCAGGAGATACACAGGCCTGCTTTTACTCAGGCCTGAACTTGAGTTAGAACCAGGCCAGGTACAGAGATTTTAAAGACAGGAAAACTTGTCCTCAGAGCACCCACTTTGCAGCCAAGCTCCCTGTTCTTCCTCCCTGTCAGAGGCTTAGCCAGCCGCTCCTGCAGTTTTGTAGTGCTTTTCACATACTCACAGCCACTCTGCAGCAAGATGTCAGCCGCTTAGATGCTAGCCTCCTGCTGGGAATGAGAAACCAAAGTGAGAGAATGTTTTAAAGGGGATTATTTGCAGGATGGGAAAAGCAAAACACCGCACAGACATTGAAATCGCAGTAATTGGCTGCAATAACAAAGTTCAACGTTAAGCTTGGCTTCTCCATGCAAACATTAAGAGGGATAAGGAACAACTTGGTGAATCAACAAAGATTGCTCCCACCTAGAAGGAGGAAAAGAAGAACAACGTAGAAGTGAACAAAGAAATAGAAAAAAAAATGCTGCCCAGAATCATGCCTATGGAAATGAGTAGGGGATAATCAAGAGAAGAAAGTTGGTGGTGGAGGTATAGGAATGCATTCAAGGAAAAGTTTAGTAGAGAAGGCATTTGTAAACCAGTGAAAGAACTTAAAAACGGTAAGAAGAGGGAGTTAATCTTATTTTTGCGGCAGTGTCTGCAACTGCCTGGAGAATGGAGAGAGGCCCCAGAGCAAAAGATAGCATATATCATTGGTTTCCATGGTGATGACTAACTGTGTCACCATCAGAGCATTATGACTTCAGAATAGGAATGAGGATATAATGATAGTATATGCTAACATACCCCTTTAATCCCTCCCCAAGCTCTTAGTATTTATTCTTTAATTTTCACAATGCCTGTGAAGTAGAGAATATTATCCATTTTATTTCAGAGATTAAAAAACCAAGACAGGAGCAGTCCAAATGGGCACAATGCCTGAAAAGTAGTATTTCTGTTCATCTTTCATTCTACAGTATAAATTTGTGAAATAATCAGTATGAAAGACTATTTCATTGGTTTCATGATAAGTAATATGAGTATTTTGAGCTAATCATTTTTGAAAAATGTACTAGCATTGTATGGAGGAAAAACCATTGCTAACTACTATTCACATGTTTCGCCTTTGCTTACAAAACAAGAAAAGCCAAAATTTTAGCATTTTCAACGGGTCAGCATTGCCTTCCAAACTTTGTGTCGAAGATTACCAGTCCATCTTACCCATAGGTTACTTTCATTGCAACTGGCATTTTTTCAGGCTTTTTATATTTTTTCTGGGCTTTGTTTCACTTTAGTCTTCTGTCTCACTCTCTTCCTCTTCATTCATCTGTCCCATAGCTCCCTTCAAACACACCTTCAAAACCAGGGGTAATAAGACCTGTGACCATATCACTATAAAATTCTTAGAAATAGTTGACATGGAGAGGAAGTTTGTATAGTAGTTGAGAAGGCTTTGGAGTCAGACAAACTGGGTTCTAATTCTGCCTCTGCCACCTACCAGCAGGGTGACCTTGGACCAACTACTGCTCTAACCTTAAAATAAGATTCTATTAGTATGTTTTGTGAGAATAAAACTGGAGAATGTATACAGAGCACTTAGCAATTATTATTCTTGGGGCTGTGAAAACCCAGGAGTCCTTTCCTAGGTGGCTCTCCTTCTACTTTCTCATACCCTATTTCACATTCCCCACCTTGGCTCTAAGGTCTTTTGACGCTAGCCTCCTTGTGGGAGGTTCTCTCTAGTCATATCAAGAGAACAAAGAGAGAATCTCAGAGAAGCTGTGTTCATGCTTAGGATCTACTAAGACCTCAGGAAGTGGCTGAGGGGCTGTAGATCCAAGGACCAAAGTTTTCTTTCTCTGTGTCTCCCCCTTACAGATTGTGTGATCTAGGGCAAGCTACTTAACTTCTCAGACCTTCAATTTCCTCTTCTGCAAAATGTCATCGCAGTGCTTCGTAGGTGGTCATAGGGACCCTGTGAAGGTTAAATGTGATTATGAATATGAAAATTGCCTTGTGCAGGAGCATAGCACACAACAGATGTGCAATAAAGTATGAACTGAATGTGACTATGAATTTAAAATATTCCCCACCATTCTCACTTTCCTGGAATTTAACAGTAATTAAGTACCTTCTGGTGTATCCTATGATGCAGTTACTAAAATCGTGTAATAGAAAAACATTTTTTGACATGAGAAAATGCTCATGATCTATCACTAAGTGAGAAGTATTTTATATCATTTTTGTTCTTTGTTTTTTAAAAACTACAGGCACACACAAATAAGGAAAAAGGGGCAGTAAGGATTTTTGCCAAAATGTTAACAGTGATTATCTCTAGATGATGGTGGTGTGGTGTCTGTGTGTGATTTTTCTCCATTTTCTAAGTGTTCCACATTAAGAATAAATCCTTTTCCTTTTCGGGAGAAAAAGTAAAAATGAAATTTAAAAAGGAAATTGTGGCAAGTTTTTAGAAGAATTATATGGTGATTCTTAGGGACATAAAGCATGACCATGGAAGAAAAGCAGTAAACGCAGCAGGGAATGTGGAGCAGGCCAGCAGCAGCCGAGAAAGGGGGGTATGGGTGGAGGGAGAGGGAAGAAAAGAGGTCAGAGAGAGGACAGGCAGTAAGTCGAGGCCAGGACCCAGAAAGAACCTTGTCCTCTTCCAAACATTTGTTGCTTGGACTGCCAAAAAGCCTGTGGGGATACAGGGTTGTGTCCCCAGGCAGGCAGGCCGCTGAAGTTCAAATTTCACCAGGGAATTGGGAGTCAGTGGGCTTCTGAGCCCCAGTGGCTTTGAACTGCCTGTCTTTTCTGTCTCGGGTCCACAGAAAAGGTGATGTACTTGCCTGCTTACGTAAAAGCTAAAGGATGACCCAGATGGCCTCTGTGTGGCTTTCAAGCCTAGGAGACTGATTTACTAGGACTTGGTTTACTTTCTTCCAATGAGCAATAAACCAAAAGCTATCGCCACTAGGTGGCATGCCCCCAATACTATTTCACTTTGAAACTGGCAGAAAAGTTGGTGTGTCAGGGAACCACAGACACCCTATAAATCAAAAGCATAGTTAAAGGCAACAAGGTAAAGACCACTTAAGGTTTTCAGTTTCTTCCTATTAAAAACAAACAAAAACAATCACCACCACCACAACAAACAATCCTCTCCAGAATAATAAATTCAGTGCATTTCTCATGAACACACCTGAGGGTCTCCTTGGAAGACTTGCCTCCCCCCACCTCCTCCTCCCCGTCCTTTGCCAACCAAAATAAGTAAGTGCTCCCACAATACTCCAGAAATGGAAGCAGGTATCTAGTGTCATCTTAGATTAATGTCCAGCCATTGATGTAAGATAAGCTTCAGTTGAGGGAGGACGAGAAAGGTCCCCATGTAGGATCTGTTACAGTTGAGGAAGGACAAGAATGGTATTCAGCCCAAAATGAATATACTCCTTTTGGCCTAATAAATTTCTCTTTCTGAATATCAGTGCTAGTGCCAGGACCTCTATATTTATCTAGAGTTATCAGTCATTCACACCTTGCTGTGGATTCATTTTCCTCTGCTGTCTTTTCTCCTAAAAATTACATGCTATTGGTTGTCCTGTCAGAATAGAATTTTGGTCAGATAGCTAAAAAGAAGGATAATTTTGCAGCACATGAAAGGAGCACCCAGAAAGGATAGGACAGGGTGGGACCTTGAACTTGCTCTACACGTGGTTGCTGAGGCTCTCTGAACCCTTGGCATTTTTGAGTGAGGAGAAGAGAGAGTAGATGGAGAAATAATTAAAGGGAAGTGCTGAAAGAAGGGGATGCTGCAAGACATTTTGCATAATTTGCAGATTTGCCTAGGACTATCTGGATCATAAAGCCCCAATGATGAAGTGGAAGAAGTACAAGCAGTTTGGTATTTTCTGATTATAAAAATCTGACAGGAAACTCCCCAAATTCCCTGTTATTTAAATAAATATATGAGATGTGACAATAAATATAAGGACAGATTTTTTAAAAAACAAACACGCATGTATATACACACAAATGGGTATTACCCATTTCAAAGTAGAAAACTTAGGAAGCTGATCACTTATTTTAATGATGCAAACCATTTTGGGAGTTCCTCTTTTTGAATTGATTTTAGCAACTGATACATATCTTTTGAAAAGCCACAGTGCTAACAAAACATCATTCTTTTTGAAGACAGATTTCATTTGTTGATAGAATCAAACATCATTTGGAGCTAAATCTGGCAAATAGGAAGTTTGATCAATAAGAATGCTCCATTGCTAGTCAAAAATGAGATGTGACTTTGAAGTACTGATCAGAGGTATGTGCTCTGATATCAAGCTGCACCCCAATCCCCATTCCACTATTTTATTAGCTTTGTGAATGTAAGCAAGTTGTGAAATCATTCTGTGCCTCAGTTTCCTCATCTATAAAATGCAGGTGATAATAATTTCTACCTGATAATGTTGCTATGTGATGAGATAGTGTGCGTAAAATACTTCCATGGTGCTGGTACATACTATTTACTAAATAAATAGTAAAATTGGTAGTAGTATCAATAGCAAAAATAGATGTAGCAGCAGCCATAGTAACACGTGGTTTATAAACTCAGAGGCAATTAAAGTATACAGTCTCCCAAAGTAACAACTTGCAATAAGCACACTAACTTGCATGTGTTCTGACATATTTTTTAGTGTTCTTTTTTGCTTATTAGCCAATCCTTATTTAAACTCAGGTGGTACATATTTTCCCAGGAGCTCCTCCAGTCAGTGGAGAATATTCAAACAGGCAGTTTCTGCATCAGTGGTTTTAAATTATTGTACCAATACATTAGAATTAATTAAAATGCTCTATTCTCTAGACATGTCAAATTGTATGTCTTTTGTTAATTCACAAGATGTACCAAGCTAATGCAAATCACTTAAAAACTAAAATAGATCTAGTCAGTCACTGATTAAAATAGATCTAGTCAGTCATAGATTAAAATAGATCTAGTCAGTCCATCAACAGATAATTATTGACAATGAATTTTGGACTGTACAGGCTGGCCCCTGTTCTAGTCACCAGAGATATAGGGATGAACCAAAAAGACATAGCAGACCTGCAGGAAGTTCTTGGATTCTTGAAAATCCTTCTATCTAAGGGACACGCGCGCGCGCGCACGCACACACACGCACACGCGCGCACACACACACACACACACGGCATCATGTATAGAAGAACACCCAAGACACTACCAATGGTTGCTTCTAGGGAGCAACCATTTTATACCATTTTGTATTGACTTCCCATGTGCTTGCATTCGTTACCTTTTCAAAAAGTAAATAGAAACTAAAAATGTAAACTTTTATATAAGCCAAGAAATTTAGCAGCTCATATCTATGACTCTGATCCATCTCTTCTAACTATGTGAGATCTTTGCACTTCCCTCTTAACGCAGAAAGAAAATTAAATCGTTCCCTGCGATATAGTACTGCTATTGATCCCCAGCCCATTAATTACTCCTAATTTCCCTTGTAAGCACACAATAACAGCTGTGCAATCAGTCAATCCATGTACCACTGTGACAGCCTGTTGAAATGCTTTGCCAAAAGAATTTGGTTGTGGTGGGGTGATCAGGATCTCCCTGTGTGGCTGGGTAACCATTCCGTAGTGGCCAGCAGGATCTGCAACCCGCACAGCAGAGCCGGTCCAGCATCCTCCTCATCCATCAGCAGCGTGTCTCCCAGAGGCACTAGGCAATGACCTTCCCCCACGAACGCTGAGGCTCATTTTCTTCTTTGAAGCTCATTGCTATGTGCTTGACTCCAGAGAGCAGTATGTCCTTCAGCTTTAACCTTGCCAAGAAACCATCAATCAATCTATCAGCAAAAATTTATTAATCATCTCCCACGTTCAAGGCACCATGATGGATACTTTTGGGAATGTCAAGAAATAGATGTAGTTTCTAACCTATAAGAGTTTATTATCTAGTTCAAGAGACAGAACATGTAACAATTCAAAAGGTAGAATCGTAGAAGGTAGAATATTAAAAGTGACAAATTAAGAGGTGAAGGGGGAGAGGGAGCTAACATTTATCAAATGCCTATACATTGCGCTAGGGCTTCACATATCCTTTTCACTTAATCATCCTGCCCTGCTTTTAACTCCATTTTACAGACTGAGAGATGAAGAAAGTTGCCTAAAATCACAGATAGGTAATGGCAGCACGTGCATTAAAATTTCAGTAAATCTGATTTCAAAGCTCTGCTCTTCTGACTCCAAAACTTTGCTGTTCCCAGTGTGTATAATACCTCTGCACAGAAAATAAGCACTCTAAGAATTCACTGGAATGAGTTATCACTTTGATGGTAACATAAGGCATCATGAATAGGATGTGAAATTTGAGTAAGGCTCTAAAAGGTTAAAAAGCCAAAGATGGGTAGAATGTTGTCAGGTAAAAGAAAGGAAGAAAGGTATATTTCTATTTGTAAGGAAGGGCCTGTACTGTGGTGTAGAGATGAAAAAGCCCAAGCTGGTGAGAAGAATACTGGGTGGTGTGCCCATACCTGTTACCTGCTCTTCTCAGCACAGGTATACAGCATGGTCCCAAGAGCATGTAGGTGCTTCTGGGACCGTTCAATTAATGAATAAGGGAGCACTTCTTAGGAGGAGTTTCCCCTGGGCATATACTGGGAATGGCATCTGAAAACCTTATATATCTCCTTAGGGGTTCTTGGTGTATGTCAGGGACCCATTATACAAGACTAGCAATTTAACTTGATTATAAGTAATGAATATATTGAAAGAAACACAGATATTTTGGAGTAGAATCCAACACTGACATTCTTTTGAAAATATAAGACAATAATGCAATGCCTTACTTGTAGTGGGAGGCATCACAAGTTTTGGACTCTGGCTCAGACAGCTGGGAATGATTGGTTACTCTTCTCTGCCATTGGGGGTCTTAGGGTCAGGGTTGAGAAATGCTAGTATGGACAAGACACATACATGGCACAGCACATGATATTGTGGAGGCAAAAGGTGAAGGAGGAAGGATCCGTAATGCTCCTCCAGGTCTCCATGTCCTGATCTCCCTTGTCATCCATACTCTCTTGTTTTTTATTTCTTGTACTGACTAGTAAATCTCTCATTAGGAATACTTCATGTGTTGCTTTGCCCTGATAAGTCATCTTCGATTTTGCTCTGTCTCACATCCCACATCTGATCCATCAGCAAATCCTGTTGACTCTACCTTGGAAATAGACCCAGAATCCAACAATGCCACCATCTCCACTGCCAACACCTTGACCCAAAGCTCATCTTCACTCCCCTTAATTGTTGCAGTAGCTTCCTCACTGGTCTCCCTGCTTCTGTCCTTGCTCCCTAGAGTCTACTCTCAACAGTACCTGGAGGGATCTTTTTTTTTTAATTTATTTATTTTATTTATTTAGTTTTGGCCACATCGTGTCTTTGTTCCTGCGCGTGGGCTTTCTCTAGGTGCAGCCAGCGGGGGGCTATTCTTCAGTGTGGTGCGCGGGCTTCTCATTGCGGTGGCTTTTCTTGTTGCAGAGCACGGGCTCTAGGCGTGCGGGCTTCAGTAGTTGTGGCTTGCGGGCTCTAGAGCTCAGGCTCAGTAGTTGTGGTGCATGGGCTTAGTTGCTCCACGGCATGTGGGATCTTCCCGGACCAGGGCACGAACCTGTGTTCCCTGCATTGGCAGGCGGATTCTTAACCACTGCGCCACCAGGGAAGCCTGGAGGGATCATATTTTAACCTACATCAGCTCACGAGAGTACTCTGCTCAAAACCCGGAGTGACATCTTGTCCCACTCAGAGTAAAAGCCCAAGGCCCAGCTGGCCTACAAGGCCCTCACAATCCTTTCGAACCACCTCCTCTATTCTCCCTGCCCTCACCATTCCCCAGCCACACTTGCCTCTTTACTGTCTGAGCAAGCCACGTACCTTCTTCCTCAGATACTCTTCCTTCTCTTCCTTCTTCCTGGGATACCCTTCCTCCAGACATCCACCTGGCATTACCCCACCCGCCTTCAGATCTCAGCTCAAATGTCACTTTTTCACTGAGGCCTGACATGCCCTGCTAGCAACGTCTGACATCACCATGTATTCTACTTGTTCATTGTCTACCTTCCTCCACTAAAAGGTGAGTTTCACAAGGGCAATGCTCTTTATCATTTCATGTACTCCCAGCACCTTGAACAGTGCCTGATACATAGTTGGCAGGCAACAAATAGTTGAATGAATGAATCTGGTAGTCTTTGGCTCAAAAAGTTTCTGTTTTGTTTTTATAAAGCATGGATCAAAGTAAACCACCTGCTAAGAGGCAAAAAGAAATTGCATTTAAAATTTAAAACAAGTTGCAGAATTTGTATAGTATAATTTCATTTTCAAAATTATATGTTTGGGTGTATATTATGGAACACTAATTATATGCTGGCAGTTTGATAAATATACTCTACATAAGCCATATAATATACTCTTATATAAATGTTTGTAATGGCATGAACAAAGCTCTGGGGAAATACACCAAACTATTGGAAAGTAGAAGTGACATTTGAGGGAGCAAGGAAAGACCAGCTTTACTTTATATACTTCTCCAGGAGTTGATTTACAATGACATATATTATTTTATAATTTAAAAAGAAAAACATCCGAAGAAACTGGGTACCAGTCTTATTTCCATTGAAAGCTTTCCATTTTCATTTTTAACTTCTCACAGAATGATTTCCTTTGGGTTTGGGGCATGCGCTAACTTCCAAGGTTGTTCTGTCTCAGGAATTCTTTCTTGGCTACTATAGAAAACATTACAAGTGTCGGTGCCATCCAGAAAGCAGAGGACTGTGATCTTTCATTTTTTCCTTTGGGTTGCATTTTTTTTTTAAGATTTCCTGTTCTTATTGGCATGGTTACAAAATGAGAGATATTGCACACTGGATTGCCACAATCGCCATTTTTAACCTATCTTTGTGTCCCACACGTTCTTCAAGGATTCCTGTCACCTCAGTATCTGTAATTTCCACACCGAGAGCATAACAGCGTGGTGCAATTGTCCTTTGCAATGCAGCAGAACAACAGAAAGATGCCGAGGCCTAAGGCAGTTTCACAACACAGAGGGTCTTTCCACTTCAGCTGGACAGATGCCCAGACAGGCTGGGTGGAGTATTCTTAAGGTCTCTACACAGAGACCAGGCCTGTTGGAACTGAAATGGCTCCACCCAGTCAGCAAGGGACACTGTGTGGGGCAGGCTGCCTGCATCCCTCTGTTTGTTGTTTAGTTGGGCAATTTGGGCAATTGTTCACAGGGCAACAGGGACTCCACCACCTATCACATCTGGGCTGTCACTGCCGGGCTTATGAGTTACTTCTGCCTGTCAGTGACCACGCCCTTTCCCAGGCTTGGCCACAGGAAGTCAGGCTGGGAGGGAAGGAAGCCTTGCGAGCTGTGGGAACCACACAATCTCCTGTACTGCTGACCAAGATCTACTCACCCCTCACCAGAGGAACTATCCTGGAACCACCTTTGCTCCTCCTCCCCAGCCCTCTTGCCCTGAATGGCTGACTTGGGTGAGGTTTACATTCATTTTTTTCATACCTAAGGCTTGGATACAGGGATCAAGTTGCTCATCACTCAGACTGCACACAAGAAGCCTTACACTGAAGCATGCTCAACCTCCATTAATCAAGTCACGCAAATGGGAAAAAAAAATCAGATCGCATTATATATTTTTTCTTTTTTTTTCTGATGGTAACAGTAGTTGCCAAATACTTGGTTTCAGTTAGCTGCGGTTGGAGTATACAGCCTTGGTACAACCTTTTTGAAAGGTACTTTGACAGCATGGATCAAAAGCCTTAAAGATGTTTATATCCACCAGTAATTCTACTTCAGGGAACTGAATCTAAAGGAACGCAAGATGAACATACAAGGATGTTTCTTTGAAGGTTACATCCGTAGGGATGGAATACTTGAAATAATATTTTAGAAGGTTTTTTAAGGGCATGAGGAAATGCTCATGATAAATGAAAAAAGCCCTATATTTATGTAAAAATATACATAGTGAAAAATATGCATGTGTACATACATGTAATATATGTATGTAAGTGTTATGTGTGCAAAGAGAGAGGGAGCACTTTCATTCTCGTGAACTACCCTCTATCCTTGGTACCAACCACTGCCCCCTCTCCTAGACTTCTTACTAGTCACTGGCTGGTCTCTTATGCTGCATCCTCCTCCTCTTTCCAACAGATACATTTTGGAGGGCCTTAGGTCTCGGTGCTCAGTCTTCGTCTCCATCTGCATTTAACTTCCCTAGACCAGTCATCTCTTTTTCCTCCTCTCTATGCTGATGATCCTTAGGTTAAAATGCCCAGTCCCGTCCTCTTGCCCGGAGCTCTCACCATATATCCAACTGCCTACTCAGAATCTTCATTGGGGTGTGAAATTTCCATTCAGACTTCTCATTTCCAGAATTAAACTCTTGATTTCCACTACCACACACACACTTCTCTCCCATTGTTTTCCACCTCTGTAACTGGATCATCATTTCACCAGAAATGGGACTAGAAATCTGAACGTCGTCCTTTTCCTGCCGTCCTTCCTTACATCCAATCCATCAGCAAGTCCCCTTGCCCTTATGTTCAAAATATATGCTCAATCCAGTAATCTTTCACCATCTCCACACTTAGCTCTTAGCCCAGGACACCAGCATCTCTTCCCTAGACTTTTGTAAGAGCCTCCCAATTGGTCTCTCTGCATCCACACTGCCTACCTACAATCCATTCTCCATACAGCAACCAATGATCATTTAAAAATAATAAATCAGATCAAAGGCAAGAAATCCATAACCAAAATATTAAAAGTTACCCAGGAATGATGAGATTATGGACTGTTATTTCTCTGTCTGCTACTCTGTTATTTGTCAAATTTCCAATGATAAACACATTTCACTTTTACCAGCAAGAAATCAAAATGTTGTTTTGAAAAACCAAAATCATTACAGAGTTCAGCCTGAAATATTAGTATTTATCTCCCATGAATCAGTTCTGGCAGGCTAGCACCAAACAAGCTATAGGGCGGTAACGAATGCTCAACTTCCAAATACAGCACAAGGAGCAATGTCCTAAATCAAGGTAGCTGATACATAGCACTTGTGATGCCACTTCATCCTCCTGCACGCATAGCAGACATCACTAAGTGATTGGCACTGTTGCCAGCTGAGCTTATGTGCAGCCTTGAAATCCTTCTCAACACAGAGGCAGCCACTACCATTCAGTTAGGACTGACACTTAAGAGGAAACATATTAGTCATCTATAATAAGCATTCTATGTGAAGATTGAGACATTAAATTTTTATGCTCCATTTAAGTGAATATAATGCACTAAACATTTTCAAATTATCTTTACATCTAAAGCTTTATATATTTTCAAAACACCCCATAAGGTGGGTAGGGTAGATATTTTTATGGCCCCAGTGGTTAAAGTCACACAGCAGAGCTCTGGTCTCCTCATGCTTGTCTGTGGTTCCCATAAACCTCTGCAGCCTATGAGAGAGGTCAGAACTACACACCAGACACCGACCACAGCAGACAGGGAGGTGGGGGCCAGGGTAGCATCAAACCCCAGCAAAGATGGACTGCAGGTAATGAGTAATTCATTACTTAACAACTTCGAAAATAAATAGTGGAGAAACAGATGAAGTGCAGTTCACAAATATCAAAACAAAAGCCATCATCCTCTTCAGGGGCAGGGCCTTTGAAAGCCAGTTTGTTGGTTACCATAGCAACCCAACTGGTGTGCTGGCCAGCTAACCATTTGACCTATTCTGAAGTAGTTTTTATTCGGGGCTCCCAAGCCTGCAAAGGACAGATTGCTCAGCTGGCTTTAGTATCTTTTCACACTTCCTTGTCACCTTCTTTGCAGTCATATACAGGTTCAATGACCAAGAAAAATAAAGTGTTCACATGACCGCCACGAAGTAGAGTACAAACTCCTGCTGCTCTTCCATCTGTCGGAAGTAAGCAGCTTATTCCTTTGGCCACTAAGCAATTCTGATTGCCATCGGAGATAGTGTGACCCCTGTCCTTGGCAAGCCACTTAATGGAAGTTCCATGGTAGGAAATAAGTGGAGAAAACTCCTCTTCCCATAGGAATAGGCATGGCACTCTAAAATAGCAAAGACTATCAAGGAGATTAATCTTCCTGTAACATTCAGGACCACATCACAACATTGGTGAGTGAGGAAGTTCATCTTCTCTTCAATCTCCTGCCGACACACCTCCCATTAACTGCTTCACCTGCCCCCCACCCTCCTAAGGCATCCTCCTGCAGTCTCCTGCAGTCACATATCCAGAGGCTGATGCTTTATATTCTTTTCCCACCTCTCTGCCTTTTTACTCTAGTTTTGGAATAAAATGTTGTATCTCTTTGAGCAATATGCAAGTAAGAGGGGGGCATTCTCTGGCCAGGGAATTCTGCATTTTTTAGGTGCAGGGACGGAGTGGGAGTAGGGAAAATATAGAGCACTGGGGTTGTATTGTCAGCCCCACCTCCTTTAAACCTTCCTTCACCCCTCCCACCCTCCTACCCTAACACCACGGCTCCTGGAATCCAAAGCTCTGTTTCAATTAAGGGCAAGAATGTATGTCCTTATCCTGCCCAAGCCACTCCCCTTGCTGCTGGCTGATGAAGTCCTAAGACCTTCAGGTGTGCTGGGTGAGAGTGATTATGCAACAGCTCACAGTATTGTTGAAAGAATGTGGGCTGAAGTCAGAACCCCAGGATCGGAGCACAGTACTGGCCCCTTCCACTTGTTAATTATGTGTATGGACTCTGTGTCTAATTTCCTCTGCAGGATAATAATGGCTATAAAGTGCGATGTGTTCATGTGAAATTAATATAGCACCATGGTGGAATACCATCAATGCCAATTATACATGCTAGAGAAATAGATGAGAAAAACAAAACACGGTTTAGCCAAATAAAAAGAAATGATACAGCAGTAAATTGTTTACAGGGTGTGCCTAAGTGCCATGCAACCCAGTAACAACTAGGTATTCTATTAAATATGTGCTGCAAATTTAATTCAAATACAGTAATCAGATTTACACAGGGCCCTTTGCTCACGATCAAAAGAAAAAACGGATCCCCTCCATCCCCATGGCTGCTCCAGGAAGATGGGAAATGGCATCTCTAATGTGCCTTATGTTATAGTCTCCTGAGTCTGCCAGCTGCCCAGTGTCCACTGGCACCTTCTGTTTAACGCTACTCACACCCCTTCCAGCTCTGTCGATCCCATGGATTCCCCAGTTTGAGCAAAGGGAAATAGGTCTTTCAGAGACAGCTGACAACGTGGCTTCCCTGAGGGGAGCTGACAAATGCTGCCTCGGAATGGCAGGCCTTCCCTAGTGGGAAGGGCAAGGCAAACAGTATCCAAGCAAGTAGGTGGGTGAGAAGGAGGTTGTTTGCACTGACTGAAACAACCGGTGCAAACAGTCAGTGACAGGAAGAGCTGCCAGTGGAACAAGCCAAAAGCTGTGGTCAGTTGTGGGGATTGCTGAAGGGAGAGCACCAAAGCCGCAGGAGTCCGAGGCCAGACAGAAGGTACCCCCCAAAGAAGGCCACCAGATGACAAGCGCTGGGACGCAGTGGGCCTTTTCATCAGCACAGCTCGCAAGCTCTCCCTTGTGGGGGGCCTCTCCTGCTCTTACAGGGCCTGACTTCTCACAGCAAGACTCAACTAGAGCCCAAACAGGTCTGGTAAAAATGAACCAAGCTGGGCAAAATTCCACTCCATCAAACCAAAGGGCAGAGTTCAAGGGAAAGCCATGATTCCACGTTCATGTTAAGATCACAAAATATAAAAGATGTTCCCCCAGGTCACCAAATCTGTATCAGATCTACTGTCATCTTAAAAATGGCAGCTCTGGACCCCACTTCAGGAGTGAGGTTTACCCTCTGAGTCAACCACCAGAAGTTGGATATCAAAACATAAGGACACATGTTAGAGGGGAGTGTAGTTTTATGTTTGTTGCCTGGTAATTGTTGGGTCCCAAAACAATAGGCTTGGAAGGAGTCTGGTCCTCCACACCCAACAGGGAGAATATGGGTCATAGGGTGAGGACAAATCTGTATGAGAACTCACCATGTGAATTACCCCTATCTCAAACCTCCCCACCACACACAAATATTTTAGTTATACTCTGCTAAAGCAGAGAGGCATATCCCAGTGTCGTGGCAAAGCCAGGCGTTTAGTGGCTTCCCATTGCCCTTGGAATGAAATCCAAACCCTCTGACCAGAGCCTACAAGGCCTGGCACATTAGGGACCCTGCCTGCCAGCTAAATGTCATCACTTGGTGTCGCTGGCCCCCTTGCTCACCCTGACTCAGCCACTCTAGGCTGCTCTCCGTCCCTTTTCCCTGCCTTAGAGCCTCTGCACCTGCTGTTTTCTCCACCTGGACCTCTGACACCACCTGCCTTTACCAGTGGCTCTTTCTCATCCTCAGGCCCCAGTTTCACATATACTAAGTCGTCCAGCAAATGCTTACTGAGAACCTGCAGTGGGGCAGGCTCAGCAGTGAACTGCAAAGCCCCTGCCCTCCTAGAGCTTAAATTCGAGTTGAGGGAAATAGATAGTAAACAAATAAACCAGTAAATGGAGGAAAGAAAGCACAGTTAGGGGTTAAGGAGGACGGAAGGGGAAGGGAGGGAGGTATTATTCTATCTAAAGATCTTTTCCAATATTCTCTGTCCCAGCCTTTGTCTGTTTCCTTTATAATGCCCATAACACTGTGTAACTTTTAAGGTATAGGTTTGCTTGTTATTTTTAATCTGTCTTCCCCACTAGAATACAAACTCCATGAAGGCAAGAACTACTGCTGCCTTATTTTCTATGTATCTCAGCACTTATGGTTGGTGTAGTAGTTGCTTGACAAATTTGTTGAATAATTGGATAAAGGAAGGAAGGAAAAAAGGGAGGAAGGGAGGAAAGGAGGTAAAGAGTAGGAACTAGAGGGAAGAGCAAAGGAATCAGACAGCCAGGAAAAAGACAGGGTGAGTAGGAGGTGGTCTCAGTGGATATTGCCCTCAGGTGGACTTTAACTTATTCATGAATGAGGGGTGTGTGTGTGTGTGTGTGTGTGTGTGTGTGTGTGTGTGTGTGTGTGTGTGTGTGTGTGTGTGTGTGTGTGTGTGTGTTGATGGAAGGGTGGGAAATGACGCTAATGAGGGTAGAGTTTGCCCTGGGTCCATCTAAAAGGTTTTGAAATAGAATAAACAGAGCAAACTTAAAGCTCTCTCACTCCCCTAAGAGGAGAAGGCAGATGCTCAGAATGATTATACACCCTAGTGGGGTGAGAACTGGGCAAGTCTGCACTCTGAAGATGGAACTGAGACACTGCCCTCGTTAGAGAGTGAGGAGAGGGACAAATGTCGTCCCTGTGTTCTTGGCACTGCCTTTGGGAGGTACATGTTCTTTGAAAGTTTTTAATGATTGAAAATGAAGTGACTTTGGTGAGGGTGAATGAAATGAATACTTACATAAATTGCTGATGGCAATAGGAATTGAAAAATAACACTTTGCCAAGGCAGTTAAGCAACATGTATTAAGAACTTTAAATGCCTAATGACCTTAACATTTTACATTGGATGTTTTAAGGAAATAATTAAAAATATGAAAAAGCTTTATGCCCCAAAATAAGCAAAGCTACCTATAGCAAAATTATTAACAAATTGTAGCAGGCAAAACAATCTCGAATGTCCAACAATAGAAGATAAATTAGAGTACATGCACCCGATGGAATAGTATGCAGTCATTAAAAATGAAGTTTATAAAGCCTGAGTAAAATTGAAAATACTTCATAAAATGTTAATTTAAAAAAAGTAGGGCTTCCCTGGTGGCGCAGGGGTTGGGAGTCCACCTGCCGATGCAGGGGACGCAGGTTCGTGCCCCGGTCCAGGAAGATCCCACATGCCGCGGAGCGGCTGGGCCCGGCTGGGCCCGGCTGGACCCGTGAGCCATGGCCGATGAGCCTGCGCGTCCGGAGCCTGTGCTCCGCAACAGGAGAGGCCACAACAGTGAGAGGCCCGCATACCACCAAAAAAAAAAAAAAGTAAAATTAAAATCTTTATATGTCCTCTAACATAAAATTTACATGGTTATGGTAAAAGGAAACACAATATAATTAAAGCAAAGGTTAAGGGGAAATGTTTCTAAGAATGTAAACAATGGTTCAATTTAAATTCACTTCAACAAATATTTCTGGAGCTGTATGACATGAACTAGGTGCTGGGCTGTGCACTGAGGATAGAGATGCCCTCACAGAGAAGGGCTAAAATACTGTACAATGAGCCACATGATGGGAGAAATTCTGTGGGTATTTGAAGTACCCAGCAGGACCTCCAAACTCAGATTTGATAGGGAAAGGGGGAAGGACAGTCAGGGAAGGTGTTTTAAGGGAAACTAGTATCTAAAGTCTGAACTGGAGAGAGAAAAGATGAGAAAGATAAACACAGGTAAGGAAACAGAGGAAAAGGACCAAGAAAGGTGGAGAGAATTCCAAACAGAGCAAACAGCTTGTGAAAAGACCAGAGGCAGCAGGAGAACATGCAGCTTGTTTAAAGAACTGAAGGAAATTCCATTTGGCACAAGTGTAACATGATAGGGCTCAGAGGATAGGAAGCTGAAGAGACAAGCAGAGCCAATGCTGTTGAGTAGTTTGGACACTGAGGGCAACGGGAAGCCTTTGAAGTGTTTTAAGGTCTGTGTTTTAGAAAAATTTCTCCCTGGCGCTGTAACTAGATTGGAGGGAAGCCTGGAGGGAAGAGGGCAGCTTTAAAAGCTGTTTTTAGGGACTTCCCTAGTGGCGCAGTGGTTAAGAATCCGCCTGCCAATGCAGGGGACACAGGTTCGAGCCCTGGTCTGGGAAGATCCCACGTGCTGCAGAGCAACTAAGCCCGTGCACCACAACTACTGAGCCTGCACCCCAAAGCCCGCGAGCCACAACTACTGAGCCCACGTGCCACAACTACTGAAGCCCACGCGCCTAGATCCCATACTCTGCAACAACAGAAGTCACCACAATGAAGCCCATGCACTGCAACGAAGAGTAGCCCCTGCTCACCACACAAAAAAAAGCTGTTTCCATAATCTAGGAGAAAGAGAAGGATGCTTTTGTATTGAGGTAAAAGGATTACGGATAATTTTTCCACCTTTGTATAATATTTTTCTGCCATTTTCAGTCTTTAACGAGCATGTGTTATGTTCATAATGAGAAAAATAAGATATTTTAAGGAAGATGAAATTTATGGTATTCTGCCTAAAAGTCCCTCTGAGCCTTTGGAACTATCTGCTAAGCCCAGGGCCTGTGTCTGTATAAGAATCCACACCCACATGCTGACCCACAATGCCCTGGGTTTGTGTCTCTACTGAGAGGGTGAAGTATTCCCTAGTCCCTGGACTCAAGGCATTTTGGGCAGAAGTAATAGCAACTGAGAAAAGAAAGAGATGGCTTTCATCTCATACATAAAACCCAAGTGTTCATTCATTTGTTCATTCACAAATATTGGTCACCTGTGATGTGCCAGGCATGGTTTGAGGCACTGAGGGTACGGAACTGAACAAAATGACGAAGTCCTGGTTATACATCCTAGGGGGCAAGACAGATCACCTAAAAATACAAATCCAGCTAACTGTGTTCCCTATTTGATAAGGGAAGATCCTTGTGCCCTCCTGCTACTTATTGAAAAGAATGGTTTAGGAAACTTTGAGAAATAATTGCAGGTTTGCTGATTTATCAATACATCCATGTCAAATGCGGCACCTGTTCACAGAGAGCTATGCTGCCACGGTGTTTGTGACTGAGTTGAGTAAGAGCGTTTTCAGTATCAATTTCATATGTATGGATGGATATTTACAGATGTAACTCATTTCTCCAAGCCTCCGCAGCCACTGGGTACAAATGAGGTTACAATAACAATAACAACTCACATTTTATTAATGTGCTCTCCTGACCACTAAGGAGGGACCTCAGCAATCTTTTCTCCATGCTTATATTTGGAGGCATCCAAGGGAAACTCACGTGTGTTCACAAACAGGCTTTTTATGTTTTTGTACGCCAGCCTCATCAGTGATGTCTGCTACACAAGCAACCATTTGGAGCAGCATGTCACTGTAGCCCTGCATGAGAATTTTGCTTCCCTGCCCAGGGAACAATTTACAGAGATCCCCAAACAGCAACTGTTGAGGTAGAAAAACTCTCTTCAGAAGAGGAAAAATGTCCTTTTCCCCTATCACTATGCAAAGACCCAAGCTGAGTCCACGTTCAGGACTTTTGAAGCATGAGCTTAGGAAATGATTAACAACGTCTGGGTGCACTCTGAGTGGCATTTTCTCACCTGGTCCTGGAAGCAACATTGCTTATGGCCCTTTGGCTCAAAGAGTTCCTTGTAGAAAAAAATAGCCCCTTTGGCTTCTGCCTGCAGACCCCTGTCCACTGAGCACAAACCTAGTCCACAGGCTGGTCTGGGGAAGCCCTGTGGTGGCCTCCTCCACGCCCTCTTCTCCACATCAAGCCCCATGTACAAATCCCCCCTCAATCCAAGCAACTCAGCTGGGGCCCTTTGGGGTCACCAGGTAGGCCCAGGTGTGGCTAAATTTCAATTCAAGACCAGTAAGATGGAGAAAAATCAATTCGAAAAGATCAAGCATGGTTTAGGAGAGTATTAGGGCAGAAAAGTCCATCCCATACCACCAAGAAACCAGGGATTAACAGAGAGGAGAGCAGGCTGGAATCAGTATTATGCCCCTTAGTACACTGCGGATCAGGATGCAAATGTCCCAGCCCAGGTGAAGTACACACCCTCCCTTCCTACCTGCCTTGCTGCTGGGCCTGCTACTTCTCACACATGACCTTCTAGTTTAGAAGCCCTGCTACGGAGGACAGAAGGCTTCAGGGAATCAATAAGTAAAGACAGAAGAGATACTGCCAAGAACCATCTCTAAATTTTAATTCTGGGCTGTAATCCAAATTTTCTTTGACTGCAAGCTTTGCCTTGTAGAGGTTCAGAGTCTTTCAGATAGCAACTTTTGGACCTTACTCAGCACTAGAAGGTCAGTTCAGGAACCCACCATCAGTTCCAATGCCACTGATTGAAGTTAGTTATTTATACAAATAGACCTCAGTCCCCTCCCACCCCAACAAGCCAAAGATCCTGAAAGGAGCTCCCAGAAACAGAAACATTAATCTCAAAGGCCAACCCAAGTGCCACTTCCACCATGAAGCACACCTGGAGCTCCCACCCCAGATACAAACTCCTTGTAGTCTTTTCTTATTTCTATAAAGTTCTACAAGACTGTTTTACCTCCCTTCCCTCTGTGGTGCAGTGACTTATATGCCTATTTTCTCTACTTCAGGCTAAACTCTCTATGACAGATGTCAGGCTTCATCACTGTAGCCCCAGCAGCACCACACAAAGTCCCTCCTGTAACAGACATTTAATAGGTAATTATGGAGCCAAGTCCCAGGGGACTACTTACAAAGGCCATTTTCTTTGGGCCCTAATATGGTAGGCCCCAAGTAGTAGGGAATTCTCACCCAGTCTATTATAGTCTTTAGGGACAAACCACAGAGGCTGGGATTCCTTGGCTCAGCATGAGGGCTCCCCAGTCTTTCTGTGACTCCAGCAAAAGAGGTCAAGGATTTTCTGACACTATCTTTTCTCCAAGTCCCCGCTGGCATGTATTATAGTATAGTCAGGATGTTTTCCGCAAAGGATAATGACCTACCCAGGGCTGATACCCAGCCAGTACGAACCTCTATGACATAAAGTCTTACGTCTGTTCTAGTTGGTCAGGGCCTTGTCCCTGGCCTTTCCCACACATCCCTAGGGTCCAGTTTCCCTGAACTCCCTCTGAATGCTCCATTGCTTTTGTATACCCCCTTCCCTCCATCAGGCAGACCCGTATTCATCCTTTGAAGTCCAGCTGAAGAGTCACCTCCTGTGTGGAATCCCTCTGACCGCTCCTCATAGCAGAGTGAACATTCTTTCCTCTACCTTCCCCCAACCCTCTGCATACACTTGCCTACAGCACTTATTCTAGGCTGAAATTGCTTTTTGTTTCCATCTCCCCCACTTATGTGAGCTTACATTTCACTCATCTTAGTAGATCCAGCAAAGCACATTGCCTGGCAAGAGAAGGAGCCCCTCAGCAAATGTTTCATGAATGAAAGAATGAGCATGACCCTTGCAAATGTCTTCCAAAAAAGAAAGCAAGGAAATCCCCCAAGGCACGTGAAATTAAAGTTCTTATTATTTTGTTGTCTATATCATGTCTTGCTTTTTCAATTTAAAAATAATAATGGCTAAGATTTATTGAGCACTTGTTAGGTACATTATCATGTTAAAATCCAAAGCAACCATCTGAAGCAGAGATTATTATTACCTTGTTTCACAGTTGAAGAAATGGAAACTGAGGAAGATTAAGAAGGATATCCAGATCCACATAGCTGGTAAGTGGGCGTCTGTTTGGTTCGAACGCCTGCTTTCTCAGCTACCAGACTTTCCACACAGCCTTTCTAATAGGAATTACAGTATAAGCATTTTCCTATCTCTTTAAACTATAATGTGTTTATTATATAAAGGACACGTTTCAACACATGACTGTAGTACCTTGCTACTCAAAGTGTGGTGTGCCAACCTTGTGGCTTGTTAGAAATGCAGATCTCGGGTTCCACCCCAGATCTACTGAATCAAAGTCTGCATTTTAACAAAATCCCTAGTGATGTGTATGTACACTAAAGGTTGAGAAGCACTGGTTTAGATCAGGAGTCCACGAACAACAGCCCATGGGCCAAACCCAGCCCATCCCCCGTTTTTGTACAGCCCATGAACTAAGAATGGTTTTTACATTTTTAAATGGTTGAAAGTTTTTTCAAAATAAGAATACTACTGTATGGTATGTGAAAATCATATGAAATTCACATTTCAATGTCCATAAATAAAGTTTAATTGAAACACATTTTTTGTTACTTTCTGCCTGTGGTTGCTTTTGCACTATAATGACTGGCAGACTTGAGTAGTCATAACAGACTGTATGGCCCGCAAAGATATTTGCTATCTGGTCCTTTACAGACAAAAGTTTGCCAATCCCTTCCCAACTCTATCCCACATTCACTGCCACCAGCTCATAATGGGAGTAGGAAAAAGGGCAGCCGCCACTCGGGAAGACTAAGGAGGAAACAGTATTCCTAGGGAGAGCCAGAGTTCAGCCGAGGCCAGGGGGCTGCAGGAACTGCTGGAAGGGGATTTACCATGGAGTAGAAGTCCAGAGGGAGAGGGAATAGGGCTGAGCATATGGTGTGGTAAGACAGTGGTGGTTAGGAAGAGGAAGCACAGAGCAACGAGAAGACAGAGTCCAGAACACAGCCAGTGTGGGGAGTGAGCTCCACAAAGGCGCGTGGGAAGGCTGGCCAAGCCCAAAGATGAAAGGTCAAGTGGAGTTCTCAGCCTCAAGTTCCCCCAAGGAGCACAAGTGCAGTTGTTTCGAGACTGCTGCAAGTTGAAGAGTCGGGTGTGTCCCAGTTGTTGAAATTGGCGGACTTTTCCTGAGGTTTCCAAACTGTGAGGGTGAAAAGCCATTCTCATCCTTAAGAAGAAATTGTAAACTTGATGTCTACAGGGATGAAATTAGCTCTCTGCACCTTTATCTTGAGATGGAATCAGCGGCCTAAGTAAGGAGCTTGTTACATATGCAGACTCCCTACCCCACCAGAAAGAGCCTCATTCAGTGGGAATCTGAAGAGAACTACTGCTTCAGTGAATGAAAGAACTCAGGCCTCTGGAAGGAGTCAGCTTGAATAGGTCATGCTTCTGAAAGTGATCATTTATATGAATGAGAGATTGGTTTCTGGTTTCTGATGACACATAGGACATCAAGAAGAGGCAACAGCATTAGAATTGATGGGCTCTATCTGCTAACGCCAAGAAGCAGGGAAACGGTAGGGGGAAAGCTGCAGGCATCTGGGAAACTCGAGGAAAGGCATTAGCTAGAAGGCCTTGGAGGAGCTTGAGGACTGAAGCTAATGGTTCCAATCCAGAGGACACCACCAAATGAGACTCAGATCACACAATGCCAGAGAGCAGATACACCTGCCTCTCCCTATGACAATGAGGATCTCAAGTGATACTTGACAGATTAGGCTGCTCAGGGCTCAGGGCTCAGGGTTTCCATAGGCAGGTGGCAGATCTAATATGTATTTACATTGCTTTTCTGAACTTTTAAAAATTTCACCCCTATTCCACTGTTCCTAGGTTCTTTCATGACTGTCCCCTGAATATTTATTTTCTCAGGTGCTAGATGGGGGCTCAGTGCCAATTAAATTATGACACTGGACCCCAAGGAATCTCTGACACCAGGGTAGATATGCAGGGGCAACTTATTTTTCACAAGTTACAAAAATAAAAATGTAAGTAATGTGACTACAAGGCATCGTCTCATACATCAATAATTCAGTTTCCTAAAAAAGATGGATATGGAGAAGGACAGGATGGGAAATTAGTGCTTTTTAAAATCTGCTTTGGAGCTGCCTTGCAAAAGCAGTCATCTTCTCTATTTTTCTGTGTTTCCATTCATTGAAGGAAACCATGCTGGAAACCACCACATTTGATGCGCAGCATGAAACATCTGTCCAAACTGTTCTGGCTTCTCATTGAGACATTGGTTCAGCTTTTGCAGGCAGCACCTTGCTGTCTTGAGACAAAAAACATTCCCAGGCTCCTTAAGCTATTATGAAGGGTTGCTATTACAACTGAGTGTACTTAAACGGACTCTCAGCCCACCCAGGAGTATAGGTCTGACCCTTAAGGATAGTAAGTTGGAGTCAGATCCAAGAAAGGCTGACACTCCCTCCCCAGTTATTTTTAAACCCCAGAGGCTGCTTCTGCATATGATATCACTTATGTAACTTCTTTTTGCAAAGACCCCTCTGCTGCCCCAACCCAGCCTCCACACCCATCCCTCCCCTCCCCCGTAGCATCAGCACAATGACACATGTGCTGCTCCACCCCGCTGTGAACTTGCCAACAGTTTAAGGATGTGCTCATTGAGTAAATAAACACACCAAAATGAAGTTGGCTTTTGTGCAACCAGCTTTCAGGAGTTACATTTTGCTCCTTTAGGTTTAAAATTTCAGTGCAGTGGGATAAGAAAATTGCCCAACCTCTACTGCAAAGCTGATTAGGAATTTCCATCACTAGAAATAGCATTATGTTACTTTGGGATAAAAGATTTTTTTAATTTATACTGCAGCTTCCATGTAAGAATATTCATATTAATCTAGAACAATCCTACTGGTTTCTGTATACTGGATTTATAAATGTTTGATAAAAAATCATGTTAAAACTTTTAAATAATTTCTAACAATGACCATCCAATCCAAAAAGTGAGAACTAACTAATGGGATTTTGCTTCAGAGAACCTGGCCTATTACATATGACATTAGATATTCATCTATTTAAAAAGCTGCAAATGTCAATGAAAGAACAAAGCTGTCAAATGCTAGGAGCATTTCACTAAGAAAACAGCCTGAAACACTGATGGGATTTTGATGAAGTTGGGGACTCAGACAAGCTTTACCTGCCAGTGAGACAGCTGTTGATACTGTTTTTGTTGTTACCAAAATGCCAAAAGAGCAGAAAACAGCAATATGCTAACCTGAATTGAAATTTTTCCTTTTCTACATTTCTACTGGCCCAGTCCTATTGTAAATAAAACCTTTATCTAACTAAATTAGCATCAACTTCAATGGAAAATTGTGACATCAGTACTATAGTTAATTTGACGCCCACGGCCAGGCTAAGAGAGGAATAGAATGGATAATCAGCACATCTAGTAATTTAAAAGAATCATTTTAGCGATTTCTTTTAATCTTGTCTACAGCTAAGTGTTTCAGGTAGGGATGCTTTTGGCTGTAGGTAACTGAACAACCAAATAACAATAGTATAAAAAATAGAGTGTTCTAGTTGCTGGATCCCGCCCCAAATTTAGTGGCTTAACATTTATTTTGCTTATGAATCTGCAATTTGGGAAGGGCTTGGGCAGGGGTGGGGGCCGCAGGGAGAGGGTTGTTTGCTCTCCTTGGCATCTGCCAGGAAAGCTTGAAGACTGGGGACTGGAATCCTTTGAAGCCTGATTCACTCACATGTTTGTCAATTCTTGATGGAAATGCAGACCTGGAGGCTGGGGCAGCTGGGGCTCCTCGGGCATCTCGATGTCTATGTGGTCTCTGATGTAGTTTCTCCAGCATGGCAGCTTCAATGTAGACTGACTTCTCACATGTCAACCCAAGGCTCCCAAGCTGCATAAGAGAGAGAGGGATTGATAACGAAGCAGAAACTGTATCACCTTTTATGACTTGGGGAGTCATGCATTATTACTCCTACTGCATTCTGTTTATTGGAAGCAAGTCATTAAGGCTGGCCTATATTCAAGAGAAGAGGAATTAGACTACATCTTTTGATAGGAGGAGTGTCAAGGAATTTGTAGGTATGTCCTAAAACCGCCGTGAAAGGATTTGTTTTTCCTATATGACGTCTATAGGGAAGCAGTTCTGTATAATGTGGCCCTCCTTGATATAATAAAAACCAAGGTTTTTTCTGTAATTCTGCTCTACCATTTTTAGTACATTGCTTTATTGTCTCAAAGTCACAAGATGACTGCTATAGATCCAGACATCGTAACCAAGTTTTTTGGGGTTTTTTGTGTGTTTTTTTGCGGTACGCGGGCCTCTCACTGTTGTGGCCTCTCCCGTTGCGGAGCACAGGCTCCGGACGCGCAGGCTCAGCGGCCATGGCTCACGGGCCAAGCAGCTCCTCGGCATGTGGGATCTTCCCAGACCGGGGCAAGAACCCGTGTCCCCTGCATCGGCAGGCGGACTCTCAACCACTGCGCCACCAGGGAAGCCCCGTAACCACGTTTAAGACCAAAAGGGAAAAAAAAAAAAAAAAAGGAAGGAGTAGTGCTAGCAGCTTCTGGCTTCTTTTATCAGGAAATAAAAGACCCTTCCCAAAACCCTCCTCAGCGGAGTTCCACTTATGCTGCATTGGCTGGAACTCTGTCAGAAGGCCACCAGTTGCTTCGGGGGAGGTTAGCACAGTGACTGTTTAACTTCATTCTCTGTTGCAGAGGTAGGCAAGGGTGGAGAGATCTGAAAATGGGCATTGGGTCAGCCAAGCCTTGCTTCTGCCCGCACATCAGACCCATAAAATCATGAGTAGGAGGAGTTTCAAAGAGCTGCTTCTCTTCCCTCAGCCAAAGTTAACAGTGAAATGACCCGAAAATGGTTAGCAGAGGAAAAATGCATCAGCTAATGAATGGAATCATTTTCAACTATATATTTGCAAATAGGATTAAAAGCTAGATATTGAATTAAATGAATCGTTTATACAGTTTAAACAGGAAGCAGAATTGGGTCACCACAGGAACATTTGCCAACAAGATAGGGAGGACAAAGAAGAGCTGAGACCACTAACTTCTGAAAAAATGTTACAGCTGCTCCGAAGATTACCTTGGGTTCAGAGGCCCCAGGCTAAAAATAATTTGGGGGCAGGGCAAAAAGGAACTATTACCTTATAAGCCTAACCCAAATTTTATATCTTACTTTATAAAACATTTTTTTTAGCCTTCCGTTGCCACTAGTCAATAGAAACAGGAAAAATACTGTGATTTGATGGATTTTATTTAACCTATCTGCAACAATTATTCGAATTTAAGCTTTAAAGTTTTATAACATTTAACTAAAGAAAAAAAAATCAAAACTGCTTTCTTTCCTCCCTGCAAGCACAGAGCTCGCCAGGTCTATTGTCTCATGCTATAGTCTCACATAAGAATAAAGAAATTGCACTAGAGCAGATATTTTCCGGATGCTTCCCCCCATACAAGCATTAGCACATGACCTCAATAGCTAAGACTGAAGAATGAGACAACCAGATTTACTGACTCTGATGGTGTATAGAGCTCTTCCTTGAGTAAACTAACACATTCATGAAAACACATGTACTTAAGGGCGAGGGCTGAATATGAAGAAATAATATGCCCACAGTGAGAATGCAAGTAATCTCAGGCTATAACTCGCAGTGAGTTTAAGGGAATAAATGAGTGGTTAATTCTCAAAAAAAAGAAAAAGGAATAGGGAATAGGAAACCTTACCCTTCATAATGAAAGAATTCTGGCATAAAGAAATTAAATAATTTATCCAAAGTGATATGCCACATATGAAACAGAAAAAAAGCCCAGGCATTTCTATTTGTAGTTTAATTTGGAATAGGAAATCATGCAGGTCTTTATTCTAAACACTGACCACTTGATTTAACACAAAATAGACACCTCTTAAAATCATAAAGCATACATTATGGGAGTTACCAATCCTTTTTTATAATCTGTAAGCTAGCACTCTGTTTTCAGTGTTTTTATCATCTGTAAAATTTAATTAAGAAGCAAAGAATAGGCTTATAATGAGCATGACTGCACATATTTCTTACTCATATTTCAAATTATAATCATATCATGATGAATCTTGATCCTCACACAGTACAACAAAATTATATATTTGAACTTTTCCTTATTAAAAAAAAATACCAATTTAAAGACAGACTATAAGTTACTTCAGGTACTCCTAAGCCACATAGCAAAATTCTGAAGTGCAGAAACTATCATAAACTTATTTTATAACTCTCCAAAGCAACTGTCAAGTTCTAGGCCTAGAATAAGTGTTTGATTCATACTCTCAAAATTACATTGACTGTTCAACATGTCTCACAAACACATATATATTTTTCATGTACGAAAATATTTCTGAGATCGAATATTCCCCACACTCATTTCTAACTAGAAATTCCCATTGGGTTTATTTTTGTTTTTGTTTTTGTTTTGCGGTACGCGGGCCTCTCACTGTTGTGGCCTCTCCCGTTGCAGAGCACAGGCTCCGGACTCCCATTGGGTTTTGAATGAAAAGGTTTATTAGAAATTACTCAATTAGGTGACAAGATTAATAGTCCCTATTAAACACTAATTTGCTTTTTATCCTGCAAAGACTACCACAGACATAAAACAGGCGTTGGCCACCCCTGGAACATATATCTGATGATAAGACAGCAAGCAAGCTGATGGTAATTTGGTACATGAGCTATTGTTCATTCCATGCCTCCCTTTCCACTGTCAGTTTTGCTAAAACTGAAACTTAACAGCAAATGCTTCTGTTTTCTACATTGTGTCTGACATCCTCGGCGCTGGTAGTTTTCAGATATGTGTGGGACAAACACACACACACTGAGTCTAGATAAACAAGCACTTATCGGGACTTCCCTGGCGGTCCAGTGGTTAAGACTTCGCCTTCCAATGCAGGGGGTGCGGGTTCGATCCATGGTTGGGGAGCTAAGATCCCACAGGCCTTGGGGCCAAAGAAACCAAAGCATAAAAAAACAGAAGCAATATTGTGACAAGTTCAATAAAGACTTTAAAAAATCTTAAAAAAAAAAAAAGCACTTATCAAGTATCTACTACCAGGTGCCAAGCTTGTATTGTAGATACAGTGCCAAAAGCGGCAGGCCCTGGCTGTCTTAATTCACACCTGAGGTCATTATTTGCTAGCTATGTAGCCTCAGGATCAGTCTTTCTAAGCCCTAACTTCTTTATCTGCACAATGAGGATACTAATAATACCTACCTCATGGGAATTTTTTGAATATTAAATAATTCATATACAGAGCCTGGTACCTAGTGAGTGCAGTAAACTCTGCTATCGTCACCATCATCATCATCGTTATCACAGCATGGTCTCTCAATTTTATTTGCCCAATTGGGGGAAAAGACACAAACACATTGTTCTCTTTTTCTTTTTTTTCCTTTTTTCTGCTGGGGTAAGTGCAGCTCAGAGAACAGGCACTTGTCTCAACCTGGAATTCAAGGAAGGTCCCTGAGCTGAGACTTGAAAGATGAGTAGAGTTAGCCAGATGAAGGAGAAAGGTGTTCCAGAGGGAAGAGCTTGAGCAAAGTCACAAGCATCATGTTGTGTACAGAAACTGAATGTGGTTTTCTATAATTGGACAGGAAGTTCACTGTGGGGAGTTGTAGAAAATGAGCTTCATAAGGAAGGTGAGAACCAAGTTATGGGAGGTCTTACATACCATGTTAAGATGACTAATTTTCTTCCTGTAGACCAAATTTCCTAAGCCAAGTTATATAAAGTACTTCATAGAGATATTTCATGAGGTGTTCCTCAAAATAATAGCTTTACTGTGACTTGTGCCTGGAAATATCCTCAATTTTACCCCTGCTGAGTGATTCATAATGCATACATCATCAGCATATTGAAGGCTCTGAAAAGTCCTGCAATAAAAGGGCCTCTTTATCTCAGGTTAGCACAATATTTTTTTTTTTTTTTGCGGTACGCGGGCCTCTTACTGCTGTGGCCTGTTGCACTGCGGAGCACAGGCTCCGGACGCGCAGGCCCAGCGGCCATGGCTCGCGGGCCCAGCCGCTCCGCGGCACATGGGATCTTCCCAGACTGGGGCACGAACCCACGTCCCCTGCATCGGCAGGCAGACTCCCAACCACTGCGCCACCAGGGAAGCCCAGCGCAATATTTGTTAATTGATTTTACTGCAAGACATCATTTTTACAGAATGCTGAGGTTTTTCCAGGTTTTAATCAGAATAATGAATTAGACACTTTAGCTTAGTAAAATCACTGTAGCTAAGGAGATGGATTTCAAAGGAGCATGACTGGAGCGTGTGAATGAGATGATGATGATCCAGGGTGGAGGAGATGTAAAGATTCAAGATGTATTTAGGAGGTAAAACCTATAAGTTTTACTGATAGAGTGGAGTGAGGGAGATGGCTGTTTAGAATGATACCTAGAGTTCTGGCTCGAGCCAAAAGAATAGTAGTGCCCCTTGCTTCAAAAGGAATACAAGAAAACATGACACAGGGGAAAGAATAAGAGGTAGGTAAGATAAAGAATTCAGTTTGGGACATGAAAAGTTTGAAACACACGTGAAATTTCCAAGTGAAATTATAGGTAGCAATTAAGTCAACAGTTGTTCAGCCCCAGTCTAAACCAGGGTCATCTGACAAATAATTCCCTGATCATCCTAATCGAAATTTCAAAGTTAATTTAATACTCCATTATGCATTATGTTAATTTTAACAGCATATTTGCGAATAATAAGATTAGCATTTGGTCATATTAAAAAAAATTCAGGGGCTTCCCTGGTGGCGCAGTGGTTGAGAGTCCGCCTGCCGATGCGGGGGACGTGGGTTTGTGCCCCGGTCCGGGAGGATCCCACGTGCCGCGGAGCGGCTGGGCCTGTGAGCCATGGCCATTGAGCCTGCGCGTCCGGAGCCTGTGCTCCGCAATGGGAGAGGCCACAACAGTGAGAGGCCCACGTACCGCAAAAAAAAAAAAAAAAAATTCAGGGTTTTCTTAATGCATTTCTAAATTAAAATATGCAAATGGACGTACATAGACAGGTGAATCTCAAATCACTCAAGGTAAATTACTTAAATTCTCACTTAAAACATGAATCTGCAGTAGAGCTACTGTCATAATTCAGATTACTGTTACAAATCTATATAAAGGAATTAATTTTTCATGTATGTTGTAGTGCATCATTTATTAAAACCGATTTGTTTTCTTCCTGTTCTATCTCTAAGCTCTTTGAAAGTAGGAGACACATCTTCATCTTTGTGCCCTGAGCGTCTGAAACAGTTGTTGACAC
This sequence comes from Pseudorca crassidens, assembly GCF_039906515.1. Lineage (NCBI taxonomy): Eukaryota > Metazoa > Chordata > Mammalia > Artiodactyla > Delphinidae > Pseudorca > Pseudorca crassidens. The sequence continues at coordinate 58,271,877 of NC_090306.1, forward strand.
ACATAAAATATACATTAAAATTTTTTGAGTAAAATTAATTAGAGCAGGTCACAGTAATAAATACAAAATAATGTTTACAATTCTGTCTCTCTAGTTGATCTCATCCACCTTCTGAGCTTTCAATATGATCTACATGCTAATAACTCCCAAACTGTTATCAGTTCTGCCCTCCCTGGAAATTCAGACTTTTATTTCCAATCTTATTTGACTCTCCCATTTGAATGTTCAACAAGGACCTTAAACATAGTGTGTCCCTGGTGATACTGCTAGTTGTTTGCTTTCATAATATCCATTCACCCCTTACTCCTTTTTAAAATACCCCATTTTTATTTATTGAAACAATGTGTCCAGCTAAAGAGCTCAGCCTCCCTTGCAGCTAGAGGTGTTCACATGACATAATTTTGGTCAATGAGATAAAAGTAGAGGTCTACTGAGGATTTCTGCAAATTTTTTTGCTTTCTTGACCTAGACACCACCCTCTTCCTCCTTTCAGCTTCCTCCTTCTCCCATCCAGAGTGCTGATGCTATGCCTGGAGCTGTAGCACTCCTGTTACATTGATGGGAATGAAAGACATGCTAAAGAAGGACTTTCAGACCTGTTCCTTTCCTAGTTATACACATCTCGATTTCTGCCTTCACCATCCATCCGGTAACTTAAGCCAAAACAACAACAAAAAATAGGTACATCCTTGATGCTTCCTCCTGGTTCTACCTCTAAACTGTGTCTTCAAACCCACCTCTCCATTTCTGCTATCCAGCCAACCCATCATCATAGCCTCCCACTGCTCTCCCTGCTACAATCCATCCTCCACACAGCACCCAGAGTGGTCTTTTGAAAACACATATCAGGTTAAGTCAGTCCCTATTTTAAAACCTTCAAATTGCTTCCTATTTTGTTTATAATAATATCCACATGCCCGCCCATGGCTTACAGGGCTCTGCATGATCTGACCTCATCTTGTACCCTTTCCCATCTTACTCACTGTACTCAAGCTGTACCACCTTCACTTCATTCCTCAAAACCACCAAATGTATTCCCATCTTAGGGCCTCTGTACGTGATGGTCCCTCTGCTTCAAATGCTCTTCTACCTGGCTCTTCCCATTGTTGGCTCCTCTTCATTGAGGTCTCAGCTCAAATGTCCCCTCCTTAGGGAGGTCTTCTCTGACCACTTCATCTCCCCTGTGATTCATTATTCCTGCACCCTGTGTTATTTCCTTCATATGCTCATCATTATCTAGAATTATCTTGCTTATTTAGTTGTTTACTTGTCATTTTTCTTCTCCCCTTCTAGATTATGAGCTTCATGAGTGCAGCTTATTGTGTCTCTTATTCCCTGCTGTATCCCCATGTCTAGAACAATGTTTGGCACAGAGTAGCCCCTTGATAAATATTGTTTTTAATGAATGAATTAAAAAAATCTTTTTTGTTCTTTAGTCTATTTTATTTTATTTTTAAAATTTATTTATTCAGCGTTGGGTCTTCATTGCTGCGCGGGCTTTCTCTACTTGGAGGCGAGTGGGGGCTACTCTTCATTGTGGTGCACAGGCCTCTCATTGTGGTGGCTTGTCTTCATTGCAGAGCATGGGCTCTAGGCCCATGGGCTTCAGCAGTTTTGGCACGCAGGCTCAGTAGTTGTGGCACAAGGGCTTAGTTGCTCCATGGCATGTGGAATCTTCGTGGACCAGGGCTCGAACCCGTGTCCCCTGCATTGGCAGGCGGATTCTTAACCACTGAGCCACCAGGGAAGTCCCAGATGAATTTTTTTAAAGAAACCAACACACAGTCTTGGAATCTTAGAAATCTGCCAAAGTTTATGGTTTTGAAAACATATGAATTTTCTTGTCTAAAACCTCGAATAGCAAAAGAGATTTTTAGATTTAAATAAAAGCTTATTCCAGCATATTTGACTCAGAAATAACCAAATGTACTTAATCCTATTAACTATCCGCTATCACAGGTAAATATTTTTGCTTACCACATATACTCTTGAACCTAGTTATAGTAACATAATAAGGGATTAGATCCCTGATACAAGTTGCCAAGTGTCATGTTTTTATATAAAACAAGCCCTTAGGAGTTTGGAAGGGAGCCCAAGAGACTCAAAGTTCAAAGCTTCCGGATCCATTTACATGTGGTAGCACTAGGGAAAGGCTATCCTTCAGACTATTCCTATGGACAGCATAGAAAGCCCGTGTTTTTTTTTTCCGAACTCTTCAATTTCAATCCAATGAAAAAAAGCATGTAGGAAAAATGTTCAAGGTAATCAATACAGCCTCTTTAAGGGACAGATGCTTTCAAATCCACAAGGAGAAGTGTATACATTTCTGGTCAGTTCTTTTTCTAGATGGTTTTTTTCAACAATTTGGAGGTTTTTTTAGGGTTTTGTCAGTATTTTCATTAGTAAATTCTTAGTGTTGGAAGGAAAGGGAGAAAAAAGTCTTACACCACCACCCTTCCCAGAACTGCTACAGAGGCTAGTGGCAGAGTAAGTTAAAAGGCTCAGTGTCTGGAGCTCCCAGAGACGTTGTCGTATTGCGCTGTGGACAGCCCAGGACAGAAGAGGGGAGCGGCAGGTGCTGGGACAAGTCAGGGCACATACAGAACACAAGGTCCTAGGCAGTAACAAGGAACTCTCAAAAAGCAAGAACACTCTCATCCCTTGGATTCTTTCATTTCCTCTGCTTGCTTCTTAGAGTGTGGTCTGTAAAGTCCTGAGGAAATTTTCAGGGGATCCAAGAGATCAAAACTATTTTCATAATAATGTTTAAAGAATGATTTGCCTTTTTCACTATGTGGACATTTATATTGATGGTGTAAAAGTAATACTGGGTCAAACTGTCAGCACCTTTGTACATGTCAAAACAGTGGCAACAAACTTTACCCAGTAATCATCAAATTCTTCACCAGCACAAACTCACAGGACAAAAGGAGAGAAAGCCAGTTTTACTTAAGAATGTCCTTGATGAAGTGTTAAAAATTGTCAACACTTCAGGGCAGGTCTTTGTAATACGCTGACAAACTGGGAAGTACACAGAAGGCACTTCTGCTCCATACTGAGGAGCATACTGATAGAATGGGTACTGCCAAGATAAATACTTGTGTTATTGTTTGAGTTACAAGCTGAACTAACCATTTTTTTCATGAAACACCATTTCTCCTTGAAAAAATAACTTATTCAGATTTAGGAATTTGGCAGACATTTTCTTGAAAATGAATAAAATGAGCCTGTTATTTCAAAGAAAACATTTGGCAATATTTGTTGCCAAATAACCTTTAAGAAACCAACTCCCAGTAAGATTTGGGTAATCTACAATTTTGCAGAAAAGCTACTAAAATACTCCCCCCCTTTTCCAACTACATACCTCTGTGACAGCAGATTTTCTTCATATACTTCAATGGAAACAACATCTACCAGACTGAATGCAGAAGCCAATATAAGAATCCAGTTTGTCTTCTATTAAGTCAGACATAAAAAGATTTGCAAAAAATATAAAACAATGCCATGCTACTCACTAATTTTTTTGTTTGTTTTGGAAAATAAATATATATTATATAAAATATGTTAATTTACCTGTAGTGGGTTTATTGTTTTCAAATGAATTAATAATAAATGTTTTCTAAATGTGTTAGTTTTGATTTCTAGTATAGTTAATATTCATAGATATAACCCCCCAAAACAAAAGCTCTTTGGAATCCTCAACAATTTTAAAGAGTATAAAGGAATCCTGAGACCAAAACTTGGTATAGTAGATAGTTAAAATAGAAATGTATACTAGAAATATATAACAGAACTATGTAGTAGAAATAGAAAAATGTGTAATAGAAATATATAACAGAAATGCAAATCCTTCATTTCTAATAGCATAGATCAGATCATTTTCATTCTACTGCAAAAAAAGAGATAGCCTTATTATACAGTTAAAGTAAAAACACAAAGAGCAGAGTCCAGGTTGCCACCTAGCATGTCCTCACAGTAACCAGTGGCTTGTGGGAGTTAAAAAGCTGTCAGGATGCAGTGGCAGGTGGGCTAGTGGCACAGGAAAGTGCCAGCAGTGACTGGACTGGGGAATTAAAAAATGCATAATGGGGGCTTCCCTGGTGGCTCAGTGGTTGAGAGTCTGCCTGCTGATGCAGGGGACACGAGTTCGTGCCCCGGTCCGGGAAGATCCCACATGCTGCGGAGCGGCTGGGCCCGTGAGCCATGGCCACTGAGCCTGCGCGTCTGGAGCCTGTGCTCCACAACGGGAGAGGCCACAACAGTGAGAGGCCCGCGTACCGCAAAAAAAAAAAAAAAAAAAAAAAGGCATAATGGGATAAAATGCTCAGTTGCTTTATGGGCCTTTCTGAATGCAGAGATTTGAATAATGAGAAATGTACTCTGACACAAGATTACTTTTTTAGATAAGTGTGTGTTTTCCCTTCTGTTTTTCCCCTTTGAGGTCCTCATTCATGTGAGTACAGGCTCTATGCTCCCTTCCCTCAGGGAAAGTTTGAGGTTGGAATTTCTAAACTTTGTTTTAAAAGGCATTAAGGAGAATCCAGTTAAACCTGGGGAGGGGACTTCCCTGGCGGTCCAGTGGTTAAGATTCTGTGCTTCCACCGCAGGGGGCACAGGTTCAATCCCTGGTCAGGGAACTAAGATCCCGCATGCCAAACGACACGGCCAAAAAAATCAAAAGACAAAAAAAAAAAAACAAAAAAAAAAACCTGGGGAGGAATATCCCCTATCTAAAAGGAGAGTCTCTCTGACTTGGGGGGAGGAGTCAAAGTCTAGGGTCCCCTGTGTCCTGCCTTACTTCCTGCCAGTGCCCCAGGGACACAGCAGTACCTCAGAGAGACTGGCCATCAGTGTACCGCTCAGAACATTGGCCCGGGCTTCTCCAGCCACAACAGTGGTTCCCATGCTCCAGAGGTGGCATGGGAACCCGCAGAGGGGAGACCCTCAAAGGCTGCAAAGGGAGAGATAGTGACATCTCAGCAGTAACCTGTGTGGCCAGATGGCTGATGCCTTCCTGGGCCTCTGGGGTGTCTCAGCTCTGCTTGAGAGCCTGGAACCTTGACACAGCCTCCAATGGGAAACCCCAAGAAGGAGGAGCTGAATCCTTCACTAGCCCTTTGGAATGTGGGGAGAGGGTCAAAGTTAGCTATTGAATTAAAAGTAGAGAAGTATGAATATTATTTGTCAATAAAAAGGAATGAAGTGGTGTTGCATGCTAAAACAAGGATGAACCTTAAAAACATTATGCTAAATGAAAGAAGTCAGTCATAAAAGGTCATATATTTTGTGATTCCACTTATAGGAAATGTTCAGAATAGGCAACTCTACAGACAGAAAGTTGTTAGTGGTTACCTGGCTCTGGGGAAATAAGGGGTAAATACTGAAGAGTAGGTGATTTTGTTTGGAGAGGGGTGATGAAAATGTTATAAAATTGACTGTGGTGACGGTTGTACAACTCTGTGACTATACCCAAGAAGTGAATTTTATACTTAAAATGGGTGAATTATATGGTATATGATTTATATCTCAATGAACCTGTTACCACAAAAAAAAAAAAGTACAGAAGTGTGATGTCAGCCCATTTTACAAAGTTAAAGCTTTACTAAGTTATTTTATGAGGTTGCATCAAGCTGCGGTAGTAACTTCTGAACACACACACTGTACCGTCTCAGTGCGTAGTCAGAAAGCCCATAGCACAGGTACTGGGGAAAGGTGCAGCAGAGGGCAGAACGTGGGCTCCAGGGAATGGGGGGAGGGGACAGGGCAACAAGTGGTCTCAGCAAGTGGTCTGTACCACCGAGGAACCAGACATGCCACCAGGGCACCATCGTGGGGAACACCAGAGCAAGCAATATTCAGAGATGTGAGAGGACAGCCAACATTAAGGACATCCTCAGCAGACTGCAAGTCTCCCACCTCAGAGAAGGCATCCAGTGACAGAGTCCTGCCCCAGCACATGGTTGCAATGAGGGCTGCAGCCCTGGAGAGACTGGGCAAGCTATCCAGGAAGGACCTGAGGCAACCCAGCAGGGAGCTAAAGTGTTAATAATAATATAAGTATATAATTGATGTCATTTATGTCTAATAATATGAAATATAAGTCAGACAAGCTCTATAATAGTAACAATAGCAAACACTAATTGCCAGGCACTGTTATATGTACTTTACATTTTTAATGTATTAAATCTTCACAACAACCCTCTGAAATCACTTTTATTCTCCCCATTTTACAGGTGGAAAATTGAGTCATGGAAAGATGAGGAAACTTGACTAAGCTCATTAGCAAGGGCAGAGTTGAGATTAAAACACAGGCCCCATCCTAACAACTCTACCATGCTGCATTTAGGGTAGAGGCTGACTTATTACAACTGATTGACCAGGACCACAGAAACCATGGTTGATGTTGAATCCCCCTCAGCATTGAACGAGAAGTCTTTAAAGCCCTTCCCACAGAGGAAGGATTGATCCTAGAGCCTGGGCTGGGACGGAGCCTGCAGGTAGTCGTTAAGTGATGGCCTTTCTAGAGGGAAGCAGGATAGGGAACCAGGCAACAGCAGACAGGTATTATTTTCTTCTTTCACAGCTGAGGAATCTGAGGCTCAAAGAAGTTACACAATTTGGCTGAAGACCCAGTAAACAACAGAGTCAGGACTGGATCTCAGACCTCCTGATTCCAAGATGGAAGCTGTGACCTGACTTTTGGAAATGGGCAGGCAATGTCAAAGAGTAGGTGAACTGGGAAGTAGGATAGCAGAATGGTTAAAAAACATGTGCTTGGTGGCCAAACTCCAGCTATGCCAATTACCTTATGATCTTGAAAGAGCTACTAAGCTCAGTCTCAGCACCTTCACCTATAAAAAAGGTTTAGTAATAATAATAATGTCTGCCTAATGGAGTTGCTATAGGAATTGTTTGAAAAACTGTGTGTAGGGCTTCCCTGGTGGCGCAGTGGTTGAGAGTCCGCCTGCCGATGCGGGGGACACGGGTTCGTGCCCCGGTCTGGGAGGATCCCACATGCCGCAGAGTGGCTGGGCTCATGAGCCATGGCCGCTGAGCCTGCGCGTCCAGAGCCTGTGCTCCGCAACGGGAGAGGCCACAACAGTGAGAGACCCGCGTACCGCAAAAAAAAGAGAAAAACTGTAAAAATCTGATCACCCAATATACAGTAGGTGCTCAATAAGTGGTAGCTGTTTGAGCAGCCATTCCTCTTATTATACTGCTGAGTGAGGACAAGCTCTGAGGCAGCCGAGATCTTTCCCCTGAGCCATTTTACTTCCTGGCTCAGAATATCAGTGCTGAAAGGCACATTAGAATGTACTTTAATCTCATTCTCTTTTTTAACAGATGGGAAACTTGAGGGTCAGAGCAGTTACATATGTTGCCCAAGGTTTTATAGCTAGTTACCAGGAGAGCAAAAACAGGTATTTTATTTGTCAGCTTAAAATTTTTAAAAGCTGTTAAGAGGAGATGGAAAAGAAGAAAGCTTAAGAAGAAGTAAAATTGTGGCAACCTCAGGTAGCCCTTCAATCAGGGATGTAAGGTAGCAGGAAAAGGCTTGCCATACCTGAGAAAAGCTGTATGACTGATGATGCTCTGGCAGAGCCTCCCCCCACTGTCAGCGTGCACAAGCGAAGGGACGCTTCCCAGCCAGCAGGAAGTATTGCTTTCAGATATTCATCCCATATCATCCTACCCTTAGGTAGTGGTATAGTCTGTACTGAACAAAGGAAACTTGACCTTGGGTGATAACACAAGAGAAGTTAACAAAAGGGTGGGAGCCAGTATCTTGGAAAGCATATGGTAGGTATGGGATTAGTGTCAGCAAAAGGATCAAAGGCAAGAAAAAAAAAAGTCCTTTTATAATTCTTGAGTGGATTGCCTTCGCTTGCTGAAAGACTAGCTGAAAATTGAATGAAATTAACAAGCAGGTGTTAGATGGGGATGCAGAACGTTAGAGAAGGTGTATTGAACTGAACAGGTAATAAAGAGCCTTGAGAATAAGGTTTGAAGGAAGCAAATGTGTGCCTTTGCACACGTGCACACATGTATATTTAGCAGAGAGTGCCTGTCTTCCCCCTTTGCAGTTAATTTAAGAGCTGCCCTCAAAGGCAAATTAAATGTGTCCACTGTGCTATTTACAAGTGTCGGGGGAGGTTAGGGGGCATGATGGGAGATGTGGTGGGAGTATGACAGGGCAAGGCAGTTAAGGATTAAGGAGCAGAGATTCCAAACTGAAATTGCTGGGTCCACCTGCTATGCATTAATTATGCAACAATTACTATTTAGTGTCACTGCTGCATCTTTTAAGAAAAAGAAGTACGCTTGGGAAACACTTGACAGATCTACTCACCAAAGAAAGAAAAGGTTAGAATTTTGTATGTTTTTTTGACCATATATATATATATATATATATATATATATATATATATAAAATATATTTTTAAAGACAGTCCAGAGGCCGGACTAAGCAAGGCCTTCAGGTCCTAGTAAATATCTTTAATATTTTTTTTAACATCTTTATTGGAGTATAATTGCTTTACAATGGTGTGTTAGTTTCTGCTTTACAACAAAATGAATCAGTTATATATATACATATGTTCCCATATCTCTTCCCTCTTGGGTCTCCCTCCCTCCCACCCTCCCTGTCCCCTCCAGGCGGTCACAAAGCACCGAGCTGATCTCCCTGTGCTATGCGGCTGCTTCCCACTAGCTATCTACCTTACGTTTGGTAGTGTATATATGTCCATGCCTCTCTCTCGCTTTGTCACAGTTTACCCTTCCCCCTCCCCATATCCTCAAGTCCATTCTCTAGTAAGTCTGTGTCTTTATTCCTGTCTTACCCCTAGGTTCTTCATGACATTTTTTTTCCTTAAATTCCATATATATGTGTTAGCACACGGTATTTATCTCTCTCTTTCTGACTTACTTCACTCTGTATGACAGACTCTAGGTCTATCCACCTCATTACAAATAGCTCAATTTCGTTTCTTTTCTATGGCTGAGTAATATTCCATTGTATACATGTGCCACATCTTCTTTATCCATTCATCCAATGATGGACACTTAGGTTGTTTCCATCTCCGGGCTATTGTAAATAGAGCTGCAATGAACATTTTGGTACATGACTCTTTTTGAATTATGGTTTTCTCAGGGTATATGCCCAGTAGTGGGATTGCTGGGTCATATGGTAGTTCTATTTTTAGTTTTTTAAGGAACCTCCATACTGTTCTCCACAGTGCCTGTATCAATTTACATTCTCATCAACAGTGCAAGAGGGTTCCCTTTTCTCCACACCCTCTCCAGCATTTATTGTTTCTAGATTTTTTGATGATGGCCATTCTGACTGGTGTGAGATGATATCTCATTGTAGTTTTGATTTGCATTTCTCTAATGATTAGTGAAGTTGAGCATTCTTTCATGTGTTTGTTGGCAGTCTGTATATCTTCTTTGGAGAAATGTCTGTTTAGGTCTTCTGCCCATTTTGGATTGGGTTGTTTGTTTTTTTGTCATTAAGCTGCATGAGCTGCTTATAAATTTTGGAGATTAATCCTTTGTCAGTTGCTTCATTTGCAAATATTTCTCCCATTCTGAGGGTTGTCTTTTGGTCTTGTTTATGGTTTCCTTTGCTGTGCAAAAGCTTTGAAGTTTCATTAGGTCCCATTTGTTTATTTTTGTTTTTATTTCCATTTCTCTAGGAGGTGGGTCAAAAAGGATCTTGCTGTGATTTATGTCATAGAGTGTCCTGCCTATGTTTTCCTCTAAGAGTTTGATAGTGTCTGGCCTTACATTTAGGTCTTTAATCCATTTTGAGCTTATTTTTGTGTATGGTGTTAGGGAGTGATCTAATCTCATACTTTTACATGTACCTGTCCAGTTTTCCCAGCACCACTTATTGAAGAGGCTGTCCTTTCTCCACTGTACATTCCTGCCTCCTTTATCAAAGATAAGGTGACTGTGTGTGTGTGTGTGTGTGTGTGTGTGTGTGTTTATCTCTGGGCTTTCTATCTGTTCCATTGATCTATCTTTCTGTTTTGACCACATATATTATTAAGAGAAACTAACTTAACCCCATTTGATAAAAACACACTGAGTGACTACTGGGCAAAGAAATCAGCCTAGAGTAAAGTTTCCCATTGTCTAGAACCAGCGTTCTAGTCCTGTTTGATATTTTTAAGCACCCAAGTGATGTTAACGTGCACATTGTTTTGCACAGATTTATTTGCATTTTGAGTTAAAGAGGCACTTGGTACAAATACGTAAAGGAAAAATGAAGTTAATATTGCACACTACCCACTAGCACTATCAGCTGTGACATCATACACTAATAAGATGAATCTCAAAGATCACAGGTCTTCCTGGATATGTTCCCTCAATGGGAGAACCACAAGTTATTATGAGAAGAGAATTGCCCGAAAATTGAGGAGAGAAAGCTGACACCAAATACAGATGATGCAGAATTCCAATCTAAATATGTACTCCTTCTGATGAGTGATGCACACATGTTCACATGGGACTACCACTCCAGATATTACCATTCATTGCCTACATGCTTGGGCACTGGTGTTCTGCTCAGCTGGCAGCTTTTTTTGTGTGGAGACATCCTTGGGGAAGCCCAGTTTTGTCCATCTTCTTATATCTTCTAGTCTTGGAATTTTGTTGGTGCTTGTCCTTTTGTCTTCATGGAACATTTACAAGCTCACCTGCAACCCTCTCTAGCCTTCAGCACCCTGAACTTTTTTCACAGATAATATTTTAGCTCGGTGGGCAACTATTAATATTTGTCTAGGAGCTGCTGGGTTAACAGGGTTTTGTTGGGATTTTTTGTGTTATATGTATTTACGTGTTTGTTTTCTTTTAATTTATTTATTTATTTTTGGCTGCGTTGGGTCTTCGTTGCTACACACGGGCTTCTCATTCCTGTGGCTTCTCTTGTTGCAGACCACGGGCTCTAGGCACATGGGCTCCAGTAGTTGTGGCATGCGGGCTCAGTAGTTGTGGTGCACGGGCTTAGCCGCTCCACGGCATGTGGGACCTTCCCGGACCAGGGCTCGAACCCATGTCCCCTGCACTGGCAGGCAGATTTCCAACCACTGTGCCACCAGGGAAGTACTATGTGTTTGTTTTCTGTCTGTTTACACCACAGCTTTGACCCACTTCAGTCATTTTGGGGAACTTATATTTAAACACAGACCCACAACTAGACTTATGAGCACAACTTTCATGATGTTTTTCATTAGTCTCTTCTGTATTTTAAGTTGTCTTGGCCATATAACTACACGTAGAAGTAACTGGAATATGATTTCTATATACCTCTATTAGCTATGTTGGTCTACCTCTAAGAAAAATGCTGTCGACCTCTCGCTTAAGTAAACTAGGTAGGAAATCAGTAGCAGCTCTCACGAAAGGGAAGATTGGAATTGGAGCCATCATTAACTGGATTAGATCTCACCTCATCCCATTCCCTCTGGAGCCAAAAGTGCCAACTCCATTGGCAGCAAGTATCTGGGGTTTACAAGGTATGAGAAGGAACCAAAGGGGTAATAACTTCTCTTATGAGAAGAGTTGAGATTCCAGAGGGAGGGAACATGGGCACAAGTCTGTAAGCCTTGAAAGGGAGTTGTAAGAAAAGAAAGAGGAATTGAGGAGAGAAGGACCAACAACTTTGAACAGCATCTTCCCAAAACCTCAATCCTTTGAGCCCCTTCTTCTGTGTAGTACACAGGGAGGAAACTTAGGTTTAAATTGCTACTGCCTCTGTTCCTCTTACACTGCATTGTTCTTTTTGAAACATGTCTGGTCCTAGGGCCAAAGTCTCAGGGCAGAAAAGAACAATCTCCAGATACTGCTGAACAGTGCAGCCTTTGCTCTAGTGATAAAGGCTGCTCAGAGACCCCCAGCCTTCCAAAAAGACCTGACCGCAACACTTCCTCCATCTTTCTCGGTGGAGAGGCTCAGTAAATTAAGCACTTCAGTGATCCACAAAATATCAAATTTTTCCTGAACCTGCATGAATTTTATCTTTCTGTTTCCAGAGCCCTTGGGGAACTAACATGTCGATTCTGAGAATTTCAAAGTTCGTGAAGTTCCTAGGAACCTTATGGAAGGGAGATTTATTTACCTATGGCTGTTCTTTAGGGTTGTAGAATTTCTTTGGCCAGGTTTTCTTTAAAAACTTCAGAAAATAAAAACACTAAAGGGAAATATAGGAATGCCTCCAGGACAAACAACCATTTGGGTTACACAGATGGAACATACTTGACATAGCTTAAATCTGATAGCAACTTTACCAGACGTAGGATAAAGTGCATACAACAGGAGATTGGTTCTCAAATTTTAATGTGCCTCAGAATCAACAGTAGGACTTGCTAAAAATGAAGATCCCACGGTGCTACCCCCCGAGATTCTGGAGTGGGGCCCCGACATCTGAGTTTTTCAGAAGCACCCCAGAAGCTTGTTGCAGGTGGCTCAGTGAACTAATTGTCAGAAGACATCAATTTCTCCGAAGAGCCTCAGTTCTCACCTTCTCCACTTGCTCTCTCCTTCTCCCACTCCTCTGAAACAGCTCTCATCAAGGCCACCGTGACCTGCATGTTCCCAAGTCCGTGGTCTGTTCTCATCTTGCTTGACCTAACAGCAGTATTTAACCCAGTTGAGCACACTCTCTCCATTGGAGCACGTTCTCCACTTGGTTCAAAGGGCACTCCTCTCTCTTGGTGTCCCTCTCCCTTTCTACTTACTCTTTCTCAGTCTCCTTTGCTGACCTTATCTTCCTAATTTCTAAACCTTGGAGTGCCCTGGTTTCAATCCGCAGGGCTTTCGCCTTCTCAACCTACACTCATTTCTTTGGTATTTTCATCCAGTGCATTGGTTTAAATGCCCTATTAATGCTGGGAATTTCTGAATTTGTATTTATAGTCCATTCTGCTCTCCCGAGCAGAGTTATAGATAAAATTGCCAACTCAGCATCTCCACTTGGAGGTCTAAGAAGTATTATGATAACATGTATAAACCCCCTGACTGATACTTCGCCTCTCAAAACCTGCTCCTTCACCAGTGTTTTTCAGCTTAGTAAAGGGAAACTCTTTTCTTTCAGTTGCTAAATGTAAAAACCTCAGTCATCAGTGACTCCTCAGTTTCTTCACAGTCCACATCAGAACCATCAGCAAATCCTGTCATCTCTACTAGGAAATACATCCAAAATCCAGCCACTTAATGCCATTTCCAATAGCCTCACCCTGGTCTAAGCCATGATCATCACTGGATTACTACAGTAGCCTCTTAACTGGTCCCAGTGCCTGCTTCCCCCACACCATACTCTCCACGTAGCAACCAGTGTGATCCTCTTAAAACAAGAGTCAAGTCATGTCATGTCACTCCTCTGCTCAAAACCCTCCAAAGCCTTCTTGTCTCAAAGTAACATCCAGGGCTTCCCTGGTGGCGCAGTGGTTGAGAGTCCGTCTGCCGATGCAGGGGACATGGGTTCGTGCCCCGGTCCGGGAAGATCCCACGTGCCGTGGAGCGGCTAGGCCCGTGAGCCATGGCCGCTGAGCCTGTGTGTCTGGAGCCTGTGTGTCTAGAGCCTGTGCTCTGCAACAGGAGAGGCCACAAGAGTGAGAGGCCCGCGTACCGCAAAAAAAAAAAAAAAAATCAAAGTAACATCCAAATTCCCCACAAGGACCCACATGAAATTACATTATCTAATCCAGTGCCACCTTTCTGACCTCGTACCATTCCCCTTCAGCCTTTGCACTAGCTATTCCTCTGCCTAAAATGCTCTTCTCCCAGGTAGCCATGCTTGCTCCCTCACTTCCTTTAGGTTCTGTTCAAATGTCCTCTCTTTAGAGAGGCTCCCTAACTGTGGTAGGCAGTTTCTAAGGTGATCCCCACCTCCTGGTATTCATACCCTTATATAATCCCCAACACTTGAATGTGGGCTGAATTTAGTGACGCGCCTCTAGTGAATAGAATTAGACAGTGGTGATGGATGTCGCTTCCCGGATTACTGTGTCACTTCCAAGAAGATGGTGGCTTGCATCTTGGGTACACTCTCATCTCTCACTTGCCTGCTCACTCTGTGGGAGGCCAGTGGCAGAGACCGAGGGAGGCTTCCAACCAATAGTCAGCAAGGAGCTGAGACCCTCAATCCAACAGCCTAAAAATGAACTGAATGCTGCCAACCCTTCCAGCTGACACACTGAATGTAAACTCTTGAGAGACTTGAAGCAGAGACACCAGGTAGGCCATACCCAGTTCCTGACCCACAGACACTGTAAGATAATATGGGTTTTTTTGTGTTAAGCCATTAAGTTTGGGGCAATATATAGTTAATACACTGACCATCCTATATAAATTCACAAAATCTTCCTACCCTTACCACCTAGTATTCCTACTCCTCTTATCCCCAGAACTTGCTCCAAAGCCTTGCAGATTATCTGTTTAGTGCTGTCTCTACCCACTGCAATAAAAGCTCCATGAGGCAGGGACATTGGTAGGTTTTTGTTCACTGCTATATCCCCAGCACCTAAAACATGATTGGCACATAGTAGGCACTCAATAAAAATTTGCTGGATGAACGAATGAATCTGAGTAAGGGAAAGAGCTTTGTAAAATGGTGAAAACACAACTTAACTCACAAAGTTGTGGTGAGTGTTAAATGAGCAAAATATGTAACACTTCTGGTCCTCAGTAGGTGCTTAACAAAGTAAGGTTCTCCCCTTCAAAAGAAACTTTCATCAAATGACATTGGCACAGACAGCTAAAATTGTAGAATTTTTTCAGACCGGGATGCTTATTTGCATAATACCTGGCAAAGAAAACAGGGCAGCTCATTTCAATTAAGATACAAAACATTATTTCAGTGGCTGTCTTAATTGTGGGTCTCACCCAACTTGTCTCCATTTAATCCAGGATCTCTGAAAGCAAACAGTACTTACTAATATATCAGCCACATCTTCAGTTTTCTATATTGTTCTACAACTCAGTCTTCTTTCAGCATTAAGGTCTTTGAATTGATCGGAGTTCTTTCAGACCTCTATGGGCTCTGAATTAAATTCTCACATTGAGAGTCATTCAGAGAAAAATTTAAAAATAGTTCCTTCTGTCACTCTTATTGAATGGCCTCTTAAAACCCCACTGTCTTCATAACCATCGCCAGACAATAAGATAATCCCCTGAGCAACAGGCAGTTATTACCATTTCAAAACCATTGTGCAGTTGCCTCTGAAACGAAATCATTGAGTTATATGATCTTCAGTTATTATGGACTTAGCCATTCTCCAGCAGGAAGTAGCATAAGCAGACCATTTCTACAGAACAATAATGTTTAAAACTTTAAGATTGACCAAGCAATAGGAGCAATTTTCCTAACAGAATTGAACTGAGGATAAATGGGCGTCTGACAAGCTACTCAACTGCACCAACGTTTCTTGAAGCCTTCAGGAACTGTATTTTGTTCATTGTTTTATCTAAACCTGGCACAGTTCTTGTTACATGAGAGGTGCTCAGAAAATGTTTGTGGGTTAGATGGATGAATAGGCAAACGAAAGAGTTATTATAAGCCCCTGGATGACTGTCTCCTTGTATAAGCTAGTCCACCTGGGCACAGTATCCTGGGTGGTCATTTCTTTCTTGTTGATGAATCAGCTGATGGCCTCACTTGCCTTAGTGATTAAACAGACTTGACTTTCACATCCTGGCCTGCAACTCCCTAAACATGTGACATTGGTCTTGTTACTACCACTCTCAGGCTCAATTTCTCCATCTGTAAATATAATAATATTATGGCATAATAATATTTACCTCACAAGATTATTAAAAGGATTAAATTAGCTAACATGTAAAATACCTATAACAAACACACCTAGGCAATCAATACATAATTGTTCATTAAACCTAGCCCTATCCTCTGTCTCTATGATCAAAAATATCTCACTTGGCCTGTTCTTTCTCAACCAGTTTTGTTTCCCAAGCCCCCAGGTAGGTTGGCCCTTAGTATGGAGAAATTTATGCACCAGCAGAGTATTTCCATTATTATGTTTGCTAACTCCTTTCATTTAAAATTTCTTTCTATTTACAAAGTACACTCAAATACATTATTTCTTTGAGTCTCACAACCTAAAATGTTAGTAGAACAAGAGTTGAGGCCCTGTTTTACAGATGAGGAAACTGAGGCATAAAGAAATTACTTAAGATCACACAATGATGGGAAAGTGGGGTCTCAGACTCAAGCCCAGAACTTTTTCACTATGTTATATAGTCTCTAGCAGGTGGATTGAGGCAGAAAACCAATGGAAGAGCCCAAATACATCTGTCAACCAATATCCTGCCTGAAGCAGCACAGGTAACATAAGCTACTGGGCAGGCAGCCCCTTCTGAAATCTCAAACCTGGGTCTTTATAAATTGACAGAGCAGTGAGCATCTATAACCAGCAGTGGAAGGGAGCCTTGAAAGGGTGGTGCCAAGCCTTCTTTTATTTATTCCCTTAGTGTCAGGTGATGGGGGCAGGCATGGGCCACTCCCACCAATAATTGCTCTGATGACAGAAATCTTGAAACTGAGAGGTGTTTTCTTTGTGTATGCACATCACAATCCTGTTTTATTTGTCCTCCAAATACATAGCCTCAAGCCACCCAAAGAGGGAATCTTTTCTATCCCCTTACCATTTTGCAGCACAGCCAACTAGATCTAGGAAGAAGGAGTAAATTCACAATCATTGACCACCTACTATGTGCCAAGCACTGTGCTAGGCCCTTGATATATAATCTCATTCAATTTAATGTTCAAAACAATCGCTATCTCCCTGTAGTGGACAAGGTAGTACCTCCCCAACATCCTGTCCCTGTTATCTTGGTAACCATCCCAATTTCTATTAGAGTGCCCATACCTCCTCCACATAGTCCATATGTTCTAGAGAAACTGACTTGCCTTGCTGCTAAGAGGTGGGACAGGTGGATGGTCTTAAACTGATCAGTATAAGCCCATCCTCTGATCACAATTCAGGAAAGACATGTGACCAAAATTGGGTCAATACGAAGTTTGCTGAGAGTGTTGGAAAGAAGCTCATTTGTCTCTCCTCTCCTCTCCTCTCTCTTCCTGGAAGGTGTGGTGAGTTACTGTGAAGCCTGGAATCACCATAGCCATTCAGAACAACCAGTCATGGGGTGATGCTGACTCCACAAAAGGTGGAGCAAAGGGATAGGAAGAAATCCATTCTCTGGTGATATCATCGAAAACTGACTCAAACGACTCTAAAGTTTTCCCCACTTCTTAAATTTTCTGATATATGAGAGTCAAATAACACCATTTATCAATTTACCTAGTTTGAGTTGGGCATTCTGTTACTTGCAACATAAAGAATCTTAACTGTATCGGTTAGGGTAAGGCTAGGATAACAAGGACACCCAACTATAACCGAGTGGCTTAAAGAAGTCAGAGATCATTTCTCTCTCTTGTAACAGTGGACAGGTATTCCAGGTGGGCTGGCAGGTCTTCTCTGTGTGTTCGTTTAGAGATCCAGGTTTTTCCATGTCATTGCTCTCTTACCTATGGTCTTGTCCTCATCTCCATGGTCAAGGTTGGGGTGCTGTGGGTTCAAGCTTGTAGGAAGGGGAAGGAGCATGGAGGAGACTCATGTCCCAGAGCCAAGTGTGTCACACACACTTCTGCTCGCATTGCCCTGGCAGAGGATTCGTCCCTTGGCCACATCTAACAGTAAGGCAGACTTGGAAATATGTTAGTAGCCATGTGCCCAGCTACATGTCTATTACCACAAAAGAAAACAAGAATGGGATTTTGGTGGACTGCTGCAGTCTTAGCCACATTAACCATCATAGAACCCCTTTTTAGAGGAGAAAAGTAAGGTTGAGAAAACTTGCCTAAAGTCACATAACCAGTAAGTGACAGAGCCAGAATTTGAACCCAAACCTCCAATTCTCACTACTGCATGCTCCATAAGGTAGACTCTTCTTGCTCTTCCATGTATGCAGTTATCCCTCTCTACAATTCCAGCTCTTAAAAACACTGCCCACCATTAGCAACATACATGGTATAGGTTGCTAACCCCTGCTCTGTCAGTTGCCTGGTTCCCTGCAGAGATTGCTGCTTCCTCCTTAACTCCCAACCAGGACTTTATTTTCCATTCTCTAGGGGTGGAGATGTTGAAGCAGGAATTGAGGTGATTGCCCCAGGTCTGGCACATAGAAAAAAGAGGTCTACAAAATGATATCCAGCTGGAGGGGTTGTTACCTGACAACTGCAGGAGCAATCAAGAGACACACAGAGGTCAGAAGCAGAGATGGAAAATGTGTGGCACATAGAGGAGCAGGGTAAATGCATACATGGAGGATGGATGGCCACTAAAGTCAATTTAAAAAGAGACTGGAAAAATTGAGGATCTAGTACAGATTGAATAAATTTAGGCCATTACAGTTTTAATCTGTGTCAGAGCATTGCTCTTATTAAAAATTATTATTTTCTAATTTGAATTGGCAGGACATTCTCAAAAAGAACAAAAGGGATACAAAGTAAAAAAAAAAGAAAAGAAAAAACTCTCTTCTACCCTATGCCCCAGGCACCCAGTTTCTCTCCACCAAGGGACTGAGTATTATCAATTTCTTGGATATCCTCCTGGACATACTTTATGTACATACAAGCAAATACATGCCTATCTAGTATAAGTATTCTTTCCTCTTTTGTTACCCAGTTTTCTGCACCTTAATTTTCTTTCACTTAACAGAATATCTTGGAGATCTTTCAACGTGTGTACATAAAGAGTGTCCTCATTTTTTGTGGCTGTATCATGTTCCATTATATGGATATGTCATAATTTATTTAATTAATCTCTTACTGATAGGTATTTGGATTGTTTCCAGTCTTTTGCTATTACAAATAACGCTGCAGTGTATTATTGTGAACTTGTGAACTTGTCATTACCTATATCTGCGAATAAAGCTGTAGGATAAATTCCTAGAACTGGATTTGACTTATCAAAGTATATAGATATTCATAATTTTGAAGGATATTTCCAAATAACCCTTCATAAGGTTGTAGCAGTTTATTCTCCCAGCAGTTGTGTATGAGAGCGCCTGTCTCCTCACACTCTTACCAACACAGCTTGTTAATTTTTTATCATTACCAATCTAATTCATGAAAAATGGGTGTCTGTATAAATTTAATTTCTATTTCTCTTATTATGAAGCTGGCTCTCTTTTAATATGTTTAAAAAAGATTTGTGTCCCCTTTTCTATGGACTATCTGCACATTTTGGGGGGGCAGGGTTCAGCTGTTGGTCTTTTTCTTTTTGATTTGTAGAAGCTTTTTACATATAAAGAAAATTAGCCATTGTCTATGAAATGAGTTCCAGATATTTCCCCTTTTTATAAATTGTCTTTTGACTTTGCTTATGATGGGTTTTGCATTGCAGAAAAGCATTCCTTTTATTCACTCTGAAGCATTTCATTTAATTGGGAGGAGGAACTCCTTAAACAAGCCAAACTTTACTACACAGGTAGGAAAGGAGTATGAACTTGAGAGAACTTCACTCTTGAAGGTTTCCTCTCCTGTTTGATTCCATCCTTAATTACTCTCTAATGATGATATTATCACAGAACTCACCCCACTGAGTAAAATTAAGATTACTAACCATGACTTCCAGCAGTAACAGAGTGCAAAGGAAGCAAGTTTCCTGCCCTTTGGCTTCCAAGCTAAATCAAAGAGGAAAGTAATGTTCTGAAAATCCCCAGATAATGTTGTTGACACATCAGCTTTCATTCTTTCTGAGCCTACTTCCTCCATACAATTCAATTATAAAAGTCCTTCTTAGGTAGTTATTCAATGAATGGGACTGGGCTGAAGAAGAATGGGCTTATGGATAGGTTATCAGATGGACAGGGAAAGAAAATAAAGAAATGGAGTAAATGAATAACAGGAGACATTGCACTGTAAGTGAGGGGCATTTCATAAGAGGAATGAAATTGCGTCTGCCACAGGCAGGCAAACAGATTTCCCCACACAAAGGAGGATGGAGCACTTCTCAGAAGACCAAACATCAGTCTCAGCGGTGAATGTTTTCAGGACCCCAGAGACTGTGACCACAGTGGGTGTGGGGTGGGGAGGAGTGATGCCCCTTTTCAAGGTCTAGGAAGGAATGTAAGCAGCATTTCTTTAATGTCACCAAGCAAATGTGCTGAGGCAGGTTTGGAGAAGACTCTGGTTCCTTCTGCTTTCTCAGCCTGATCCATGGCAGTTACTGAAAACCCCCAATCGTCCATCTTAGCTGGTCAGCATCTGAGCGAATTCTGACTCTGCCTTGGACATTTTCCTACCCCATTGATGAGTGAGTAGTCTGGAACTCTGGAATTGTACTGCTGCCTCTCTCTACACTTTCCCCTTCCTTCAGGCCCCCCCTTTCTCGCCACCCTAAAGCACAATGCTGTGCCGCATCTGGCAGGGCACCCCTTCCCAGGTCTGGGCTTCCGCCTGGCTTCCTGACTCCTGTTCCGGTGCCTGTTCTTGCTGGATCATTGCCCTGAACTTCAGCCTCTTTGCCAAGGGCACTGACAGCCTGGCTGGTCCTCAGCCACCATCCTGTTCTTCTCAGCAACCGGCCAGCATCCTGTTTCAACCTGGATAGCCCATGACCCTCCACCACCCCCTCTTCCTGACCACCAATTGGAAAAGTGTTTCCATGATCCAGTGCTCAGTTTTGCCCCTGCTGTGCTTCCCTCCCTCCAGTAGATGGGACCCCATGGACCAGCCAGATCAAGCCCAGATTCACTACACACAAACACCAACTTAACTCGCTTTATGCAATAAGCACATTTATTAACTTATGTAACAGGAAGTCCAGAGATGGGAAGATTCCAGGCTTGGCTAATTCCATGGCTCAAGGTATCATTAAGGACCTAGAGTCTCTCATCTTTCTGCTCTGCCATCGCCACCATGTTGCCTATTCCTTTCACAATACGGGCACAGCAGCTCTGAACAATCAGTGGTGGGCTGGAGTCAGCAACCTCAGGCTCCCGAGAGCCAACTGCTGAACTTGCCAGCCAGTCGTTGAGCCATTGGTAGCTTGAAATAGGCCATTGGAAGAGAAATTATATCACAGAAATGGAAATAGGCAAATGCCACAAATCAGGGCTTTTTTTGTTTTTGGAGAGTGGGTTAACAGCAGGTTAATACTGCATCACATCCTCACACAGTAATATCTAGAGACATAACTGGTCTATTTCTCGAAATATCTTTTTTGAAAAGCAAAGAAACTTCTGGAAACCTTACAGAAGATTCCCCCACTCCCACCTCCTTGGCCTGACTGTGTCATGTGCCCATGTTTCAACCAAAGATTGGCAAATTGATAGGATTATGATTGACTCTTCTGAAGCATACTGAGTACCTGATCCCTGAAAATCAGGATCCTCTTAGCTAGAAATAAGGTGGGAGATGGCCTTTGGGTGAGCAAACAGAAGGGTTTGTCACACACACACACACACACACACACACACACACACACACACACACACACACACACACACACACACACACACACACACACACACACACACACACACACACACACACCATCTACCCAGCTGATTGAGAGCTTCTCTCTCTGCCCTGGCCTGCCGTGCAGTTTCCAGCAGGTTTACAGGGCATGTAGGTTATGAAAGCTGAGTTGCTTGCAAGACTATCTCAGCACAAGAGTAAAAGACAGCAACAGAAATCAGTGAGGGGCAGTTTTTCTTAGGTTCTCGGCCTGCAATTTACCTAAGTGTTTCAAAAACAAAACAAAACAAAACAAAAACTGACCTCTTTTAAGCACTGTCAAATGAATAGAAATTGTCCTGTGTTTCCACTCAATAATGCTTTTCTGTAAAGAAATACACATTCCAAAAGCACTAAATGTTAACCAGGAAGAAAATTACATTAATTTCTGTTTGTTGACATGCAATTTAAATTGAGTTAAATACAAGACTAGATTCAGTTATGCAGTTCACTCAAAATTAACTTTTTTCAGTTCAGGCTTAACCTAATACTGGTTTCTCTCCACCTTGAGTACACCCTAAGTTTGAACTCACCTGCATCTTTTTTTTTGGAGTTGGTCCCTCCAAAGATTTGTCTAAGGTTGCAGAACTTTCACTGATAGAGTGAAGAGTCAGGCTCCAAGATATCTGTCTTCATGTGGCTTTCATTGCCTGCAGGAAGGGACCTCAAGCCTGCTCTCTGATAATTTCAAGAAAGTGTCTAAATTGCCCTTCTCTGCATCCTATCCGACTTCTTGTGCCTTTTCCCTTCTATTAATGAAAACAGAAATAGAAACCTGAACACATATGCCTATGTTTGTCATAAAGAGTTAGGCTTAAATATATTAAACTTTTATGTACAAGCTTCTGTAGGGTATAAAAACAAGTACAGAACTTAGTTTTCATCTTCAAAAAGCTGACAGTCTGGTTGGAGATACATACAAGAAGCGAATGAGCACTATAAAAAAAGCTGTAGACATTTGGGAAAAGGAGAAATCATTTCTGAGGAGGTGGTTGGAAACTTTGTTTTCTTTTTTAATGTTTTCCACTATTTTATATGAAATTTTCAAACACATGGAAAAGTTGAAATAACAATGAACACTATATCCCCATCAGTTAGATTTAGCAACTGTTAATATTCTACCATATTATTTATCTACCTAAATATTTCGCTGTACTTTTTAAAGGACGTTGCAGTCACGATAACACTTCACCCTGAATATTTCAGCATGCTCGTCTTAGGAAGGACATTTGCCTAAAGACTACAATACCTTTATCATATCTAAGAATATTGATAATAGTTCTTTAATATCATCTAAAATCCAGTCAGTACTAAAAACTTCCCGATTTTTTCCCCAAATATATTATAGCTGATTTTACAAACCAGGTTCATACATTACATTTGATAGTTATGTCTCCTTAGTTTATTTTAATCTAGAAGCGTTTTCTTCCTTTTTTTAATAATACTGACCTTTGAAGACACCAGACCAACTGTCTTGTAAATGTTCCCAAATTCTGGATTTGTCTGATTGTTATCTCAAGTTGTTGTTTAACTTGTTTTTCTAGTCTTGGTGTCCTGTTAAAGGCCTGATTAGATTTAGGCTGAATCAGTCCAAGTCCTGACTAGAAGCAGATGGCACACTCCAAGGGTTTAACTGAAGGGAGTTAAGTGAAGGGACCATTTACAGACATGTGGACAGGCTAGAGAACACAGGGGTGGTGAAGCGCCCAGGAGCTACCACCCTGGCTTGAAGCAGCCGGGCAGAGCAGTGTTACTGAAGCACTGCAGCAGCTGTGGCTTTGGAAGAGGGGCCCCCAACAGGAGTCATAGATGTGAAAGGAACACCGCCACCGCCAAAAGCGCACCCAGGTGGAGAGTGAGGTAAAAGGGAATAAATACCCCAAATCTCTCTCCCTTGTCCTTCAGATTTCTGCCAGAGCCTCCGTTGGTCACATCTAATTAGAAGCCAAAATGTGAGGGAACCTGGGTGATACACTGTGTAGAGGGGCATTGCCAGGGGCACAGATCAGGATGGAGAAGGTACCAAATGGACTTATAAGGGCAAATAGAGAATGACCAACATACAACTTAAACATTTTGGGGTTAGAATGCTTCATAGGTCATGCTGTGAATTTCAAATTGTATCATACCAGAAGAAACATGTTAACTTGTCTCACCATTAGCAAAGCTAAGCTTCACAGTTGGTTAAAGTGATGTCAGCCAGATCTCACCAGTCAGATGTAAAGGTGGGTTTTCACTCTTACAACAAGCAAGTAATCTAAGGAGAGACCCTTTGGAACCATGAATGTACTTTTGCCCCAACAACTTTTCAGAGAATCGTTTCAGCATCCATAGATAATTCTGATCTGAATCAGTTATTTCATTGGGGTTACAAAGTGTTAATTTTTCTAATTCTTTTTTTGCATATTTGGTTGAACCAGATGAAATTTTGTAGATTAAAAATGGATGAATATCAACAATTTCATAGGGTTCAAATTAAAATATGTATTACCTAGCATATTTTGGAGAGGAAATCTTTCTCTCCTCTACCAGGGAAAGATTACAGTTCCTCCTAAAAAGACAAGGTAGGGCTTCCCTGGTGGTGCAGTGGTTGAGAGTCCGCCTGCCGATGCAGGGGACACGGGTTCGTGCCCCGGTCCGGGAGGATCCCACATGCCGCGGAACGGCTGGGCCCGTGAGCCATGGCCGCTGAGCCTGCGCGTCAGGAGCCTGTGCTCCGCAGCGGGAGAGGCCACAGCAGTGAGAGGCCCGCATACGGCAAAAAAAAAAAAAAAAAAAAAAAGACAAGGTAAATAAATGTTCCTTTCCTTTATATACGATTGTAAAAATAAGAGTCCCCACCAAATGAATAACAAGCTGCTGCTACTCCAATTGCTCTTCCTCCTCTTCCATTCTTTTTGTCCTCCCCTCGCTCCCCATTCATTTTTTTCTTCTTAATGCCCAAATTAATGGGAACTCCTTCAAACTGACTCCTTAACAGGCCCCTGTTAGTCTTGGAGGACTTTCTTTCTTTCTGGAACTATGGGATATCCCAGGCTAAGTCATATTTCCCTGCCCCAGATCCCCAAAGAGTCTTGGCTCAATTTAGTGGAAAATGATACTTGGTGCAACATCTGTGCACTAGGTGTGCTCGTTGCTACCGAGGTATTATTGCCTGTAGGCTTTTACAGTGGACAGATCCCATACATATATGCACACATACATACACATATACCTTAAATCAGGAGCTCATATTAACATTTCCAATTCAAATTTAACCTTATAGGGTAGTCAAGAATAGTTATGAGGAGCAAGGATTTGAGCTGGCCTTGGGAGGTGTGTACAATATCTTTTTTAAAAAACAATTTTTCCATAATATAATCACATTTCCAAAGAAAAACAAAACTAAAAAATAAGAAAGAATAAATTTACCAATATTCTCACCATCTTAACACAACCGTTTTAAACATTTTTGTATAAGTCCTTGGTTGTTAGTATTTTAATAGATAGGTCTAAGGTATGTGTAGGACTTGAAATAGAAGGTTTGTATGGTACACTGTTCATCTTTAGGCCTCCGTTCACACTGTACTTCCTGGGTGCATAACCTTTCCCCTATTTCTGCCTGTCGAAATCCTGTTCATCCTTCAAAAGGCAGTTCAGTAGCTTTCCCTGATTCCCCTGCCGAGTGTAGCCTTGCTCTACGTACAGAGCATTTCTATGGACCTGATACCACTTTTCACCTGATATCTTTCAGAGTTGTTTGTGTAGCTGTGTTATCTCCCTAACTAGTTGTCAAGCTGCTTGAAGTCAGGTGTTATATCTGGTTGTCTTTGTATTCTCAAAGCTCTTTGCTTGGTAGCTCACATGTAAGAGGCTTCTAATAAACATTTGCTACATTGAGCTGTGGAGCTTCCTAAATGAGTCTGACACATCTGCACTGTATTTTTTTCCCAGGTTGAAGAAAACATTCCCATGACCATTTTTCACCATAGTTATTTACTTTTGAAACCTAGGGCTTAGGTTATTCCTAGTTGTGAAAATATACTCAAGGTTACTTATTTAAAATCCTTTCAGTTGCCTAGTCATGCTTCAATTTACTTTTAAGGCTGCTTCTAGTTTTCAAACAACAATTTTAAACACCTTTAAGGAGAATATATTAGCTTTTAAACAGACATATGGAGTGTTCCACATTTACATAAAAAAATATCATTAGATTGAGAGGTGTGAAAAACACTCTAATGCTTCACAAAGGAAGTGACCAAATTGCCTTCTTAGTAGGCTGTAAAGAAAAAAACCAGCTGATATTGTTTAAAGCCTCTGTGATAGAGGCAGATGGATACATTATTGTAAGAGACCTGAAGGTCCCTTTCAGCTCTCTAATTTTAATTGAGCTATACAAATTTACCCAGTCCCACCTGTCTCATGACTAAACTCAACTGGTTTGGCTCTAAACCTCATTATTGGTAAATAGTTAATTTCAGTAATACTTGACAACAAAGAAATCCACTTGCCTCCGTTTTCTTATCTATAAGATGAGAAGCTTGAATTGATTAATCTCATGGTCATGAGGTACTATAACTCCATAAGTCTTTTGAGAGTCTAGTATAGTCAGGTACATGCTTTCTGTGATATTGACTGGGAATAATTTTTTTGTCTCCTAAATCTTCCTAATAGCTGATAGATTTTTTAAAGAACAAATTTAGCTCTATTGAATAACTTTAGATTTCTAACAGTAGAGTTATAGTTGAGGAAAAGGAAAAGAACAGACAGACGTATTGAAAGACGCCTGGACATGGATTTGAATCCCAGCTCTGCTACTTACAAGCTATATGACCTTGGGCAATTTACTTACCCTCAATATTTGCATATAAAATTAAATAACAGCTACCAACTCACATACATTAAATGTAAATGTCACAAACAGAAAATAACAAGTGTTGGTGGGGATATTGAAAAACTGGAACTATGGTGCACTATTGATGGGAAAGTAAAATGGTACAGTGTTGTGGAAAACAATATGGCAGTTCTTCAAAAATTTAAGAATAGAATTAGCATATGACCTAGCAGTTCCATTTCTGGGTATATACTCAAAAAGAGTTGAAAACAGGGTCTCAAAGAGATATGTGTACACCCATGTTCATAGCAGCATTATTTACAATAGCTAAAACATGGAAGCAACACAAGTGTCCATGGATGGATGGATAGCAAAATGTGGTATGCACATATAATAGAACATTATTCTGCCTTAAAAAGGAAGGAAATTCTGACACATGTTACAATATGGATGAAACTCGAGGATATTATGCTAAATAAGCCAGTCACCAAAAGACAAACACTGTATGATTCCACTTATATGAGGTACTTAAAGTACTCAAAATCATAGAGACAAATAGTAAAATGATGGTTGCAGGGGCTGGGGAAGGGGGGGAATGAGAAGTTATTGTTTAATGGGTACAGAGTTTCAGTTTTGTAAGATGAAACAACTTCTGGAGATGGGTGGTAGCAATGGTTGCACAATATGAATGTACTTAATACCACCAAACTGTACACTTAAAAATGGCTGTGAAGTAAATTTTATATTATGCATAATTTATCACAATTTTTTAATTGGAAAAAATGGCATAATAATTTCTATCTTGTGGTATTGTTTTGAGGGTCAAATTAGATAAGATAGATGAAAGCCCCTGGCATACCATCTGGCACTTTGTGGATGATGACCAAATGTTTATTGACATGCCTGTTAGTATAGTTTTGGTAAAAAGAGATGGTTGGAATTCCCTGTTCAGACTGCCCATTGTGCCAATCAAGGTTCCTGGTTGTCAGCATCAGAAATCTACTCTGGCTAACTGAAGCAAAAAAAAAAAAAAACAAAATTTACTAGAAGGATATGGGGGAGTTCACAAAATCAAAGGGAAGGCTGGAGAACCAGGTTCAGCAGAGAACAAAAAGCAAGACCACTTCAGGGTCTCTGTAGCAGGGATATTGCAATAGTCTAGACGGTGTTGCCATGGGAATAAGTGAGCTCCAACTGTTTTCAATCTCCTTGTCTCACTGATCAAGACTTGGGTTCCCAGGGGAGCATCCATTTAGGTTCACTCAAGTCTTACACCTTCCCCTGGGGTGTGATCCGGGTATCTTAGTTAACAGTCCCACCAAGAATGCAACCAGTGAGAGGTTTCCTTTTCCACAAAATGAAAATGTCAGTGTTGCTGCCAAAAGATGATGACTAGATATAGGACTGACTAAATTAAAAAGTGAAAAATAAAGATTTCCACTAATCATAGGTGTTCAGGACAGGAAAGTACTACATGGAAGAGCTTCTAGAACTCCCCAAAAGACCCAGCTGTTACAGGTACAAAAGTTGTCATCAGAGGGTTGGACATGCAGCCAACCTTACCCCCTAGTCTGAAAGGTTCTGTCCAGAACTAACAG
This sequence comes from Pseudorca crassidens, assembly GCF_039906515.1. Classification (NCBI taxonomy): domain Eukaryota; kingdom Metazoa; phylum Chordata; class Mammalia; order Artiodactyla; family Delphinidae; genus Pseudorca; species Pseudorca crassidens. Next base: position 58,299,826 of record NC_090306.1, read on the forward strand.
TTGTGTCCTAGTTGTGCTGCTGTGCAGCCCCTCTGTCTCCTTTATCAAATCCTGTGACGCAAGCCTTCATCTTCTCCTGATTCCATTTGTCATTAAACCCTGTACCTTGTTGGAGCCTTCAACTCAAGTCTTTGCATGAAATTTATGGCTACCAACCTCAGTTAGTCCTCTGGATCTTTGTATTTAACATCTTTCCTTTGATTTTATAGTTTAGTTTAACTGGGGTGGTACCTATGTTACTTACCTCTCTATGCCTCAGTTTCCTTCTGTGTAAAATGAAACCTGAAAAGAGGTCAGGGGAGTAGATGACCAAGGAATAAGGAAGCGGATACTGAAAATTTGAGGAGGATAAAGCCCTTTGGACTAAGTAATTTATGCTTCCAGTGAGAAACATCAGAACATTTTCACGCTACTATTTACTACTGAGTCTAACAATACAATCTAACACAATGCATCCAAAAGCTTATTATGAGACAAAAATCACCCTCCAAAACCTCATCATTGGGCTTCCCTGGTGGCACAGTGGTTGGGAGTCTGCCTGCCGATGCAGAAGATGCGGGTTCGTGCCCCGGTCCGGGAGGATCCCACATGCCACGGAGCGGCTGGGCCCGTGAGCCATGGCTGCTGAGCCTGTGCGTCCGGAGCCTGTGCTCCGCAACGGGAGAGGCCACAACAGTGAGAGGCCCGCGTACCGCAAAAAAAAAAAAATTAAAAAACCTCATAAAGACCACAACCTGGATTAGGGCCGTACAATAAACCAGTGGGGAACTAACAAGTATCCAAGAATCTGGTTTCTAGTTCAGCTTTGCCACAGATAAGCTAGGTTGCCATGGAATATTTACTTACCTCTCTGAGTTTGCATCTCCTCCCTGTAAAATTAGGGGGGTAAACCAGATCTGGCCTCTAAATATCTCCCTGCTTTTACATTCTATGTTTGCAAACAAGGTATAGTCAGACCCTCAATAAAAACTAAAAAGAAAAGTTAAAGCAAGGTGTGGGGGCAGAGAATGACCAGAATTCTATTTGAGATGCCATAGTCAGGGAAGACCTCTCTGGAGAGATGGCATTTGCAGAGACTGAAGGAAATGAGGGAATCAACATGTGGCTGTCTGGGTTGAGAGGGGTCTAGGCAAGATCTTTCTTTTTCAATGATGGTGCTCAGTTCTGTGCACAGTGTGACAAGAACTCTCATTCCCTGTCAGATTTCCCATTTCTGTCAAGAGGGAACCATGAAGAGATCATGCCAGCCCAGGACAGGTCCCACGGGAGCTGGATGAGGCACAGCTGGGACTGAGTGCCCAAGACAAAGGGTGGAATCTGAAAGACATGACTTAGAGGATAGTGACAGTCAAATCCAGTTGAGCAAATCCGAAACAGGTCATCAATTTAAAGGGATCGTTGAACAATGGAACCCTGGGGCTTAAATGAGTAGAGAAAAGAGAGAAGTTGAAGTCCTAAGAAGTCAAGTTGTAAAACAGAAATTGTCCTAGAATGATGTTTTTCAAACTCAGAGTAATGACCCATTGGAGAGTTATTACATCAATTTAATGGGTCATGATGAGCTTATTTTAAAAATTAAATTAGAAGAGAATGGACTTTGACCAAATGCATCACATAGAAGAAGCGAAAGTGATTATTTTGTGAAACTTTTGTTTCAGTTATATACATATATGTGTTGAGTCACTTTGTAAAATTTACTTCTCATTGTGAGTCATGGTCAAAAAAGTTTGAAAGCCAGCGGCCTAGAGAAATTCCAGATATGGAGTACAGATGGCAGTGGCAGCTTTTCATTCAAAGATTTATGTGGGTGGACCAAGTTTATTTAAAGGGGACGAAGCAGAATGTAGAAACACTGTTGATGGGAGAATAGATGCAAACAACCTTAATGGCAACATTTTGCCAATATATCCCAATGTTCTTAAAAAGAATTAAGTACTTCCATTTTCACAAATCTATCCGGAAGTGATAACCCAAAATATAGTCTTATGCACTGAGATTTCATCGCAACATTGTTTATGGAAGTGGAAAATTGGAAACACCTAAACGTTCAACTTTAGAGGAATGGATAAATTATTATACACTCTGCATCAGCTCTCCTAAATTGACCTAGAAGGAATGGGAATCTCACTAAAAAAGAAAAACAAAACAAAATAAAAAACGTAAATTATGACTGAACCCTCTCAGAGGTTACTATGGGTTCACTTTCCCATCTACTGGCTTCGTCACTCCTTGGTCATCTGCTCCCTGACCTCCTTGCAGGTTTATGACAGGGTGTCTTGGCCTCATTTGTCATCTACCCTGTTGATTTTGGAGCTCTAGTTTTTGGACTCTCTGCTTATCTTAGACCTCTGCCTCTTAAAGTAACCAATTTTAGAATCTCTTTATTGGTTGGTACCCTGTCCTTACCTCTTGTTTCCTCTCTTCCCCTAATGGACATGTCTTCCCACTGGACCTGCCTCTCCCTGAGACCTCACCCATTAGAAAAGAAGGGCAGGAAAATGTGCTATATCCATATAAGCGAACACTGTTCAGCCACTAAAATTTATTTTCGTAAATAATTTTAATGACATGGAGGAATGTTTATAATATCTCTGTGGCTGGGTCAAATGCCAAGACCTAGGCCTAAAGGGAAACGGGGGGTTTAAGGAGAAGTGATCTGGGCCTTACCAGGCTCTCTTCACGGTTAAGCAATGTGTGAAAGCACAGAGGGAGGAAGTAGTTTCTTAGCATAATAAAGTCACTCTTATCAGTTCATAGGAACATGGCCAAAGTTATATAAATAATATGCAGAATAGATTAGGAAGTGTTTAAGGAAATTAGTCCTCTAGATGTAGAGCTTATTTAAATTTCAGATACACCAGGAGACAAAGCAGAAGTCAAAGAGTCAAGAGGCCACTCCCTCCTACCTATCACTCTTTGTTACCATGGCCACCACCCACAAATAGTACAGCTTTGGACCTTAAATGTTGTAAGCATTACTTTCAAATGAAAAGAGAGAAAACTCAAAAGCCCTCCCAGGGCATGAGAATAACACGTGAATGAAGCTGAGTGTAAGAAAAGTGGCAGTGGTGGGGACTGGGATAGATGGAGTATGTGGGCCCTCCCCTGCCCCCAAAGCAGCTGCTTCTCAGCTTCCATCAGCTGCTGCCCTGCAGGAATGTGGCCCCAGTGTTGTCAGATCTTGATGATGTTTTCAGCATCAAGAGATGCTAGAAATCTAGGTTTTTTGTATGAAAAATATTTAAAAATAATGTGTAGTCTGAACAAAACATGTCTGAAGGCCTAACACATACATCAAAATGTGAATAGCTGTTGTCTTTGAGTGATGGGATTTGGGGTCATTTTTTATTTTCATTTTTACGTTTGACTGGATGTTCTAGAATCTTAACAGTGAATATGATATTACTTTTATAATCAGAAAAAAATTGCTACTTGTTAAATTTTTTAAAATTAATTACTAAACACCATTAAAACAACAATTAAACAACAAATGCTACAGGAACTTTCCTGGGTGGATGTTTACATGAGACTAAAGGTTTTTTTGGTTGTTGTTTTTTATAAATTTATTTATTTATTTTTGGCTGCATTGGGTCTTTGCTGCTGCGCGCAGGCTTTCTCCAGTTGCAGCGAGCAGGGTCCACTCTTCATTGCGGTGCACGGGCTTCTCACTGCAGTGGCTTCTCTTTTTGCGGAGCACGGGCTCCAGTAGTTGTGACACGCAGTCTCAGTAGCTGTGGCGTGTGGACTCAGTAGTTGTGGCACACGGGCTTAGCCGCTCTGCAGCATGTGGGATCCTCCCGGACCAGGGCTCGAACCCGTGTCCCCTGCACTGGCAGGCGGACTCTCAACCACTGTGCCACCAGGGAAGCCCGAGACTAAAACATATTATTTTATAATATGTTTACCTTCACAAGTTTGCAATATATCAAGAAGAATTTCAGCTAAACAATAGTAAATACCAGTCCTCAGGCTTACTGATTCTCGGTTTGTGGTCATGATCTTTAGCTGTTGTTTCCAGATCAGAATATATGAAAGCAAGTTGTTTGTTCTATAATATTACCATCATTTCTATTTGATTAAGTATTTAGCCAGACTCTCTAATATGTGAGTCGTCCTCATTCTGACTAGATGTTGAAAGAAAAGAGCAGGTAATGCTTCCTTCAGAGTAATTATAGGATAGTCAACTACATAGTGTGTTTATGAGTATTAAATCAGTTAAAATTTGTAAAACACTTAGATGAGTGTCTGACACAAAGCAGGCATGAAATGAGTGTTAGCTATCATTGTATTATGACTGCTGCTAGCATTGTCATTATTGTTATTATTATTGTCATTATTTTTCAGAAATCAGAAATTAAGAATGACCATTTCTTGCTAGGGAGTGGAAGAGATGTAAGAGGGAGAGAAAAAGAAAGGGAGATAAGGGAAGGGAAGACTAGAAAAAGAAAAGGCATTTCTGATTTGCTCTTTCTTAACTTGGAAGACAAAAAGGAGGAAATGGAAGAATTAAGAATATGACAAGTCTGAGGAGTCAGGGTAAGGGAGGTGGGCTCAGAGTGAGGACATAGCTGGTGGGATACAGCAAAGTCCATGTATCTATTAGACCTCGACTTCTCTACCTGCAGGTGACACCCATTATGGGTCATGAAATTAATTTAGTATGTGACAATCCATGTTTTGCTAATGAAAGAGAATGGACCAGAGCAGAACACGGTAGTGCAAGTAGTGAAGACATGTATTGCTTATTGAAAATTTGTTTTTTCTTTTATGTGGATGCATGTATGTGGAGGTGACAGTCGTGGCAGTCAGAAATTTTTGAAAATCTTTTTACTAGACCAAGGTGAAGCATTGGCTTTCCTCTGTATTTCCTCTGTGACCCTTCTTTAAAAGAGGGAAGGGGGCTTCCCTGGTGGCACAGTGGTTGGGAGTCTGCCTGCCGATGCAGGGGACACGGGGTCGTGCCGCGGTCCGGGAAGATCCCACATGCCTTGGAGCGGCTGGGCCCGTGAGCCATGGCTGCTGAGCCTGCGCGTCCAGAGCCTGTGTTCCGCAACGGGAGAGGCCACAGCAGCAAGAGGCCCGCGTACCGCAAAAAAAAAAAAAAAAAAAAAGAGGGAAAGAAAGAGTGTGTGTGCGCACACACGCGTGCATGAACACACATACATTAATTACCCTGAAAGAATTTCAGAAAATGGAACTTTTTAAGAGAATTGAAGAAGTCCCCACTCAAATGGAATGCCCTAGATGTAAAGATATTATCCAAGGGCAAACTTTTTAATAACAACTAGTGTTTATTAAGACCTTACTACACTGCAGGCACTGGGCTAAGTACCCCACATTTAATCCTCCCAACAACACTATGAGATGAAAACAAATACCAGCAATAGAAGAAATCCCTGAGATCAACAAACATTACAGATTTACAACCTACAGGTAACAGATAACCCTTCTTCCCTGTCTTCTCTCCCTCCTTCCTTTACATCTTTTCTTTCTCTTTCTCCCCTTCTTTCACTCTCTCTCTCTCTCTTCCAGTTTCATATCTGAGGAAAGGAAAAGAATGGTGAAAGAGAATGAAAAAGAAAAACCATGAAAATAAAACAGATGGGAGCAACAGGAGAGGAGGAGGGAGGAAGGTGATAAAAGGGAAAAGGAAGGGAGTATTGAACACGATTGACACCATACCATATGCCTCTGAGAAATTATTTTAAATGTAAAGCCTTCCATGAAGCTCTTTAAGGGGACTCATTGTTTAGGGTGGAATTGAGAAGGGCCAAGGAGGGTAGTGTGCCAAAAACAAGCCCTGCTCCCTCACTCTGCTCAAGGTCAGCCTTGGCTGCAAACATTCATCAGATAGGACACGACAACCAGCTTCAGACAGAATGCTTCTGATACCAGTTCTAGGTATTGATGTTACCATCTTGTGCAGGGGTAGCCTGGAGTCATGCACTTTCTCCTCTCAGAGGAGCCCTCTATATCTATTTGATTTCTGTCATGCATGCCAGTGGGCTTTGGCTCAATGTTAATGATTTTGTTCCCTTTGAATTCCTGTGAGATTTTATTCCTTTTGGTTTCCAAGAGTTATGTGCCACTGTGATTTCAGCCCAGTCACACTTTTGCTGTGATAAAAAGAAACTATAGGGAAGGCTTGCTCTGTATCCACTGCCTGATTGCTGCTGCCAGACACGACTATTAAGACTTCCTTTCAGAGAATGCAAGGGATAGATTCTGTTTCCAGGGCCCTGATCATGTGCCTTTACTGTTGGATAAACTGAGAACTCTAAACCACGTGCTATTCACACACACTCTCTACCTGGAAAAGACCCCTTCTGGCTTGAGCCAATTGGATTAATCATGACTAGACAGACAAAAATGTTGTGGTCAGTGACCTAGCTCTCACTCCTTAACCATTACATGACAAACCACCCGTTAAAAAACAACTTTATTGTTAGGCATACTTCACAGCATTTTTGTCAATGCTATCATTTCAATGTTTTGAACTAAGGTTTTGTTTGTTTCCTGGCTGCCCCTGCCCCACACACATAATGACACACACACACACCCTTTTTGCATTGAGGTAGCAGGCTGGGATAGGAAAACATCTGCTTATACTGATAATTAAGTTATCAAAATTTGTAGTTTACCAAGAAGAACCAGGTTTTAGGCAATATTACTTATACTAGCCCAGAAACTTCATTTTCAGTCTTCCTGACCCCAAAGAAATCACTAAAGTATCCCCTTTTGCTTTTGTATCTTCCACCTGGGACCCAGATTTTATCTGTGTCAATGACACTCTAAATATAGGATCTTTTAGTGACTCAGGTCATGCAGAGGCACAAGAAAACTTCAGGCTGGGGCACCAAACCCTCATCCAGTCTTTGAAAGCACCCTGAAGCATCTCAAAATATAATGAGGGCAGTAGCAGAAAAAAAAAAGCCCTCAAATTAAAATTAATTTCAATCTACTTTAATTAAATGCCTGTTAGCACTTTGTGGAGACAGATGATGATTTTGTTACAAAATCAAAAAGCAAGTGATTCTCTAATCTTGTTTTGTTGCCAAGTTCCAGCTGACCTACTTTTAAGTTGCCCTGCAAAATATGGCCTCCACCCACTGCCCCTCCTTCCTGTCCACCACCCCTGCTGATCTCTCTGCTCATCTCCCTTCTGGTTCTGCTGGGTCTTTCACAGACTCCTCTTTCTTCTTCCACTCTTGTCTATGGGAAGGTCCAGAAGCTGGCCTTGACATTCCCTTCTTCCCTCAAGCTGATGATGAGAACCCCGTCCTCATGGCTTCTTCTATGTCACTCTCACAGGGAAACACCCAAATCTTTAGACATGATCTCTCACCAACTCTCCAAAATTCCTTAAATCCAGGGTGACCCCTGGCACCCTTTGCTGGGACAGTCCCAATTTGTCTGTCATTCCAGCTTAATTAATAGTGCCCACTTTGACTCTCAGAAAGGTCGCAGACAATATATTATTTAGTCAGCATATTATTTAGTCACCCTCCTCTAGATTAAGGATTTCCCCCTGTTTACTTGATCCAAAATTTAATCACTCCACTGCTTCTTTTTCTAGAATACTGGCCTTCTTTCCCTGCATTCCCACTTCTGTCGGTGGTTCTGCTGCTCTTCCATGGCTCAGAGGCTGGAAGCCTTGGTGCCTTGCTGACCCCTCTATCCGCATCCCATCTTCACCACGCACAGCACCAAGGTCAGAGGAATGGACACAGCTCCTGACTGTGTCACTCACCAGCTCTGTGCTCTGTCTCCGTGACTCGATATGATATTGTCATTTGTAAAACAATGAGGACAATACTTTCTGACAGGGTCCTTGCAAGGAGTAAATGAGGCTGTTTCTAAGGGGGCACCAGCCACTGTGCCTGACACAACAAATCTGATGGCTTCTTAGTCACGCATTTATTCAACACATATTTACTGAGCACCTCCTATATTCCGGGCACTGTTCTAGGTCCTGTGGATGCATCAGTGAGCAAGACAGTCACAGCATCTGCCCTCATAGAGTTAGCATCCTAGTGGAGAAATTAGACAATGAACAAATAAAGAACTAACAACAGGTGGTGATAGGGAAGGAAAAGCCAAGCAGAGCAAGGCAGATGGAAAGTGTCAAGGTGAGTGAAGAAGGGTTGCTATTTTGAGAAGGGTGGTCAAGGAAGATGTCACTATTAAGGTGGCCTTTGAGCAGAGACCTAAAGGAGATGAGGGAATTAGCTCTGAAGATATTTAGGGGAAGAACAGGCACCGGCATGTTCCCTGGGGCAGGACCAGGTCTGATGTGTTTGAGGACCAGCACAAATTACAGCTTTATGGAGTGGAGAAGCAAATAGGCACATAGTAGGGGCTGAAGCCAGAGGTAGCGGGAGCCCAACGGTGCAGCCCTTGTAGATCCCGGCGAGGAGTTTAGCTTGTCCTCTGAGCGAGGTGGGAGCTGTTGGACAGTGTGCACAAAGGCGCGACTGTCTTGAGATAAGGCTGCAGGAGGCGAGGCCAGAAGGAGAGAGCCATTAGAAGAGCTGCAATAATCCAAGCCTGGACCAAGGTGGAGGCAGCAGAGGTGGTGAGAAATGGACACCGTTCCTTTGAAGTCTCTCAGATTTCCCACCGAATTTCTGTCTCACAGCCACAGCCCTGGCCCTGGCCTTCGTTGCCTAACACCTAATAACTGCAATAGCCCCTCCAGGTCCTCACTGGACCTGCTATCCCTGTTTCTCCTTCTCTCACTTTCATGATATCACTTCCCTGCTCAGGAAAAGCAGCTGTGCTCTAGCAGTTATATACCAGATCCAAACTCCTCCCCCAGCTCTCTAGACTTTCCACTGGCTTCTACACATTCAGTGTTCTTTCCTACCATAAACCAATCCCAGCCAGTGCTCCACAAATTCAGTAGCAACTCAGACAGTACCTGGCTTTCTAAATGACCAAGAGATTTGCTATTCAATATGCATGACAAAATTAATAATAGAGTAGTTCTTTTCATTGAAACCTACTTCCAGGTATGTATTACAACAATAGATAATAACGACTGATGTTGTTTACTAAGTGCCAGACACTAATCTAAGAACTTTACAAATAGCATTCCCTTTAATCCTTACAACACCCCATCACACCCCTATGAGGTGGACACTATTATTACCCCCAGTTTTACAGACGAGGAAACTGAGGCACAGAAATGTTGAGTGAATTGCCTTTCATTGCAAAGCCAGTAATGAGAATAGGTGGGTGTGGAGCTGGGATTTGAATCTAGAAAGTCCAGCCCCAGGGTCAACGCTCTTAGCCAAACCCTCTATTGCCTCCCATACTTGGACATTCTGTCTCAGATTTCTTAAAGTGACTTGTTAAATTGTCAGTGTGAGTACCGCAAAACTCTCATTACCACCCCCAGGCCTTGGCTTGGCCTCTTCTCCACCTCCCCACCTAGCTCTGCCTTGCCAAATCCCACCCAGCTCTCAAGTAACTTAACCTCCTGTTCTTCCACAAACCTTCTCTAGACGTATTAGACCTCGCTGACCTTCCATTCTCCCAGCTATTTGAAATCCATTGCCAATCACTATGTTTTCTGGGGTTTTTTTCTTGTGTCTTCCCAACTACACTGCAAGCTGCTTATGTAGAGCAGCTATAAATTATATCTCTTTTTATATCTCAATGATATATAAAGCAATCCTGGGCCATTCAGCTCAACAGACATTTTAAAATCAAGCCTACAGTGAGCCAGATATTGAATCGGTCCTGGAGACACAGTGAAGACAGTGCTCAATAACCCTTCTTGCCCAGTTAGGAGGATCCAGAGAAATGCTTCCCAAAACATAATCATTCCAGTTAACCCTTTGGTGTAAATGCCATCAGTGACACTATTCATACACAAATATATGATTTTCATGTTATTTCAGTGTAAATTCATTGAGCACCTAATTTTTCCTACTTTTTGCAGAGTGCTGTGCCAAATTCTTGCTCCAACAGGGAACAAGACAAAATTCCAGTCGAAGATTTCCCAGCCTGTGTTACCAATTTCCAGTCTATGGTGCCATATGCCTTAGGGCATAGTTAGACGTAAAGAACAGAAAAGCCACTCAAATCTACTTTGGGTGAAAGAGAATATAGGAAATCTCACAGAACTCAAATGTAGAAAGAACAGCGAGGCCCATGGGTGATTGGAACAAAGAAGGACCAACAAAGTTACTTTCTCCATCTTTCTGTCCCCCTCTCCCTCTCTCGTCACCAAACCTACCCCCAGGTCGCCACCTCTCACTCTGCTTTCACACGATCCATCATGGCTTTCACAAAATGCTACCCTCAGCCTCCAAACACCTACATGGTGACCTTCCAGGTCCAGCATCACTGTCTATTCACTCGACTTTCCATATTCTAATCCCAAATGTCCAGCAAGAGAATCTAACAGGCCTACTGTGTGATAGGTTTCCAAACACCTATGGCTGAGGAGTGGGGAAAGGATACACAGGTCATGTTGAATGGTATGTAGGCCTGCAAGGGACTACTCTTCCTGAGGCAGAACTCAAACATGTGGGATGGTGTCTTCTGTAGAATGTAATGTGATACGTGGTACAGTAGTTACTCTAGAACATAGACACACCTCAAATTCACATACTGCAGACTTCATAGATTCATGGAATTGTAGAAGAGTAAGGGATTAACACAACTTTCATACTTGAGCTCAGTGGAAACCAAAGCCCAAGAGTGGTTAAGGGTAGAGCCCAGGGTAGATCCTGTACTCTTTGACTCCTAATTTAAAATGCTTTCTACCTCATGCCCAACATTTACCAAACCAGCAGCCCTTAAAGACCACCTTTGACATGTGGGTACCCAAAGACAGTCTACACATCATCATGCAGGTTTGTTTATTCTTTTAGTATAATTTCGGTACCAACTCAAGCACTTTCACACATATATTATTTGGTCCCCAAAACAATTAGGAGAAGAATCTTTAAACCTATTTTGTAGATGATAAACTGAGACTCAAAGAAATCAGGAGACTCACCTATAGTTTATATACTTAGTACTGGGCAGGGCCAGGATTTAAACCCAGTCTATCTGACTCTAAACCCTTGCTGGTCCTGCTGAGCCATATTGCCTCCACTCTCCAGAAATCAGTTAAATGTCAATCATAAAAAAGGGATTGGAAAATCAGACTGACAAGTTCAGAGGTTCAAGGAATTAACATGTACAGGAGTGGGGTGCTCAAACTATGGACACAGTGTCCTTCATCCCTGATAATAATGGCCTCTAGCACTTCCCTCCCTCAGCATTCATGTCTCCATTACAGAAGAAGGAAGGACGGGAGCATTTTCCAATGCACAGATCAATCCCATTTGCATGGTGGGGAAAACCGGTTCTTACATTAGATTGTTTTGCAGCAGTGATTCACTCTATCAAAGGTATCACTGCTGCCTTTGATATGGACACTATCATCATCAGCCCCTTTGGAATCAATCTCAAACTCATGTATAATTCAGTTAGCCTGGTGAAATTCTTCACAGTTCTCTAAACAACTTCAAATTCTTCTGGATAACTTGACCCTATGTTCCTGGGACCAAAAAGGAGTGAGGCACCAATGTTTACATCCCAGAGTGGCTCCAAGGGATGAACTGTGCACAAGGCTCTTTCTTAAGACATGCATACTTTTACTGCCTATTGACTTATGTTTCTTTGCCGTGGTGGAGATTTATCATCCTTTAAAGGAAACGCTGGACTCCAAATCAATTCCATGCTTTGGTTTCAAGAAACCCTCATAAGGTCCTCTCAACAACACAGCTAGGGAGAGGGTGCCCAGCCTTCTCAGTTTGCTCAGGACTGAAAGGGTCCTAGGGATTTGGGACATTCCATTTTAAAATCAGGAAATTTCCTGGCAAACCAGGACAAGCTAGTCACGCTAATATGGAGATTTTTTTAAAAGGCAAATCTTTTGTCTTACTAAACTACAAAAGTTGTCTGTAGAACCAACCACCTTGGCAATGCAGGATGGCTGATAATTGTCCTTTAATGTCTTTAAACATTTTTTATAGGGGTGCAGAAAACGCAAAGTATAAATGTGTGACAATAAATACATCAAACAGTGATTCTTAATACCTCCAAATGCAGATGAAATACATCAAGCAAATGAAGAGCAAAACTGACACAGGTGACAATGATTCATTTCAATATGTAAAGACCCGGCAGGGACTTTTATATAAAAGGGAGTCTTTAGCAGTCAGCTCTGTGGTCTTTGATTCATTGCTATGAATCAAAAGGTGCCAGATTTCACTCTTCGAATGGTGAGGGGCGGGGATGCTTCAGTCCCATGCTCCGTGTTCAAACTCTTACCTCTGCCTGTGTCCAGCAGTGTTAGAATGGGCAGCCCAAACCATGTGCACGTTAATTAAATCGTCAGTAGGGGCTAAAGAGAGGGAGCCTGGTGAGAGCCCAGATTGCTTTAATCCTTTCTGGAGAATATGAAAAGTTAAAGCTTTACCAATATAGCCTCTAATAATAAAAAAAAAATCCTTCAAATCTCAGCCCTGCAGTGCTAATTGATTGATGTCATTTATAAGTAATCTAATAGTGTTGAATAAGTTATTTTAAAATGGGAGTTGTTGAAGATACAGAGCCATACTAATCTGTGTCTTTTGAATATTCTTGTGATTATCATATATGATTTCAGGTCAGGATTAAATTTTGTTTTGTTTTTTAAACAATCTCCAGATACCTCATTTTAGCACTTAATAATAAAGTGAATTTAGGAAATGAGTAATTTTGAGCCAGTAGATGAGGCTGGATTATAAATTCATCATTAGACAAATATACGCCAATCACGTTGCTAGATGGTAGGAGGACAGAGAAATAGTGGAGAACAGAAAAATGGTGCTTCCCCTCCCTCACTGGTTTCCAATCTAGTGGAAAGCCTGACAACAAACAAGTAAATAAATGCACAAAATAATTTCAGACTGTGATGAATAAAAATTAATATAAATCTTCTTTCAGTTTTCATATCACTTTATAGCTCTTTGAACCACTCACAACAGCCTATGAAACCTCAACATAATATATTATTCAACAACAGTATTTTTTTCAACTCAGTCTTTGTTAGTTCCTGCTTCATTAAAAAAAAAATCTGGGGCTTCCCTGGTGGCGCAGTGGTTGAGAGTCCGCCTGCCGATGTAGGGGGCACGGGTTCATGCCACGGTCTGGGAGGATCCCACATGCCGCGGAGCGGCTAGGCCTGTGAGCCATGGCCACTGAGCCTGCGCGTCCAGAGCCTGTGCTCCGCAACGGGAGAGGCCACAACAGTAAGAGGCCTACGTACCGCAAAAAAAAAAAAAATCGTGAAGAATGATTTAACGTTACATCATAATTTTCCCACCAGAGGAACTACATTATCCACCTTAGGCTATTAAAAATTCTTTATTACTTTTTTATTGTTTTATTCAATATTTTTAAAGCCCTGGAGACAATTTACAACATCAAAATGCCAGGCCTTACAGATAAGCCAGAAGTGCAGTTTCTCACCACTCATGAGGCCTCCTTTCCTTGCTAATAAGATTAACATCTGTTTTTTCTGGTTCCTAGAACAAATAGAAGAATAAAGGGGGAAATCTGTGTTCCATCTCTCTAAGTATAACTAGTGCTGCATGCAGGAGAAGGGACATGGAAGATAAAGCTGCATGAAGGGTACAAGATGGCCCAGCTGGCTTCTCTAGAGAGGACAGTCTTAGACTGGCTGACCCTCCTCGCCCCCAGCCTCCAAACATCCCTCCCTCCTTCCCTGCAGTGACAGCTCTCCTCCCAGTTTCCCTAAGAGCCTTCTCCTCTGGTAAAGCTTAATCTTCAAACAGGACCCAAACTCACTCATACAAATATGTCAGTGATTTATGACTGTAAGGATATTACCGTCTTAATAAGGATCAAGGTCGTTAAGAAATGAAACTCTGAGCATAAGGTCTAGCAGTGGTGAGTGACCGGGGGCAGTATATATTTGGCCAACCCTAGATGTCTTGTCTCTACATTTGAAGTCTCCTGGTCTAAAAACCAGCTGGCACATAGGGCACTGGTTGCTTCTGATGCAAATCTCAGTGTCACACTTCACAGTCATGATACAATATCAAGTAACACTGTTTTCAGTATATTATAGAGTGGCACCCAGGCAAACTACTCAACAAGAAAAAAATCACTGTAGGTACACTCAGTCCATCTTGGATTATCTTGTGTAATAGTTTTTCACTGTACTGAAATGTCCTCCATCTATTGTATTGTTATTTAGATTTTTTGTGTGCTGACATTTGTCTCTCCCTCCAGGCACGGACTTTCTTCTGAGTCGGCACATGGAAAATATTGTTGGCTAGCCTCTTGACTATTAAGTATAAATTAATCTTTCCAGGACTCATTACAAATGTTTTGTTCTGAATGCCTTTAATGTTATTATTATGAATAATAATAACAGCCATTATGTTAGCTGGATATTTGCTACATACCAGGTGCTCTTCTTTACGTCATTGCTAATGCTCACAACAGCCTCCACATTCGTTATTATTATCCCTCTTTCTGTAGTTGAAGAAGTCACCCTTTCTCTGCAGAGAAACTCTCCTAAAAAAAGTCTGTCAAGGTTTTTGCTCCTGCACAGGTTAAGGACAATAAAGCAGGAAAGATACTGTGTCCTGGCTGTTACACGGGACACATTAAGGCACAAGGTTAATAGATAAGCACCTTTTAAAACCTCTGTGTTTTCTGAGGAATATTTATGAGTCTGGAGGTGAGTCAAGAATGAAACAGCCTATTGAAGAGTATAAGAACTATAATCAACACTATGGGACTCAGCAGAAACGGCTTGAACAGAGGAAAGAGAGTTCCAATTTAGACTCGCCCTTTCCAAAGTAGGCAATAACAGAGCAAGAACCTGACTGGCAACCACAGGTTTAAAGCATGTGATGTCAGGACCAACCCTCCCTTGGCAAACCCAGCGTTGTCCCAGGCTAATTTTCAAATGCTCATGCTTTATGGGGTGTTATTATTAACCTTGCTCTCGTAGGATAAACCAGGGTTTCAGTCACCAGAGACCTGGGGGCGGCTTAAGTATGGTTCTCCACTCTGTCCTCCCTCCCACTCTCCCTCCAACACTGCTGCCAGCAAATCAGCCTAAAAATAGTCCTAACTACCATTGGTAGACTTCATCCCAGTCTACAAAGTCCTTTCACATACCTTCACTTAACCTTGTGAAATAAGTATTATTAGTAGCCCCATCTTAAATAGGAAGATGGTTCAGAGAAAAGTTATGACTTACTTTATTTTTTTAATTTATTTTTTATTGAAGTATAGTTGAATTACAATGTTGTGTTAATTACTGCTGTACAGCAAAGTGACTCAGTTATACATATATATACATTCTTTTTCATTTTCTTTTCCATTGTGGTTTATCACAATATTGAATATAGTTCCCTGTGCTATACAGTAGAACCTCGTTGTTTGTCCATTCTATATAAAAATATTTGCATCTGTTAATCCCAAAATCCCGATCCAACCCTCTCCCACCCCCTCTCCCCCTAGGCAACCACCAGTCTATTCTCTATGTCCCTGATTCTGTTTATGTTTCATAGATATGTTGATTTGTGTATGACTTACTTGAAATCACACTGCCAAGAAGGACCAGAGCCAGAACCGGGTCCAAGTTTTCTGGGTCCTCTAATTCAAAAGGAGACCAAATGAAATCCCACCAAAGAAAATGTACCACGTGATTATCATTTGCTCTACCTCATTTCAGGCTTTAAGGTTAAAATTGATAACAATTTAGTAGATGTAGTGGTGTCCTACCATTAACATACCCACCTCCAACAAGCACATCTAAGTCCCACAGAACTATTTATTTAGTATCTTGTAGCTTATTTCATTCATGAGAGTTTATAGAAAGCATTACTCACCCATCAGTTTCTCTCCTCCCCACCCCCCAAGGTTTATAGACAATGTACATGAGTATCAGTAAGTGTTAGTTAGATAAGTACACGAGAGGATAAATCCTCCTACATGTCCTGTGTAGGCCTGGGATTCATTTTCACTGCTTAGTTATGAACTTCTGAGGGAGATAGCTTTAATAAAGCACACACATACACTGAGTACTTTTTGTCTCTATAGTATAGGCAACAGTACTTAGTCTTACTCTTAAGATAGAGCTCATTTTCAACGAAAACAACTTCTGTTCACTTGGGAGTGAAAAACAAAAGAAGAATTTGAAATTACTACAAGCACTACTTAGGTTAGTGGTCAGTAATTCAAGAATCAATTATCCAGTTTGTAGATTTTCTCTGTTCCTACATTACCTCCCTCTTATTTCCTACTTGGCATTTTCACTATTCATTATTCTCTCCTGCAGAGGGTATTAAGGAAAAAGAGTGGAGGTGAGATTCAAAATAAAATTTCAGTGAATGATTATTAAGCCCTTCTTTGTGCCAGACACTGAGATAGGTATGAGAGTCCTAAATGAGTAATACATGGCCCCTGTATGTGGGTTACTGTGATAAATGCTGTATATGTATGTATACAGATACGTATAAAGTGCTACAAAAACCCTGGTGAAAGAGCAATTAGCCTGGAAAGAAGGGCAGGAGGTAAAAATAACAGATGAAAGAAATGACACTTCTGCTGGGACCTGGAGAAGTTGAAATCTAAGAGGAAACAAGGGACGGGGGGATGAGGAGAAAACAGGATGAACAGGGGACAACAGGAGGGTAAGCAGTGGAGTTTAGAAGTACGCATGTGCTCTGAGAACAGTGAATCTCTGACGTGGCCCTAATGAACACAGGTGAATAGTGAGAGATGACACTGGGGTGATTTCATGAAGGGCTGTGAGGATGGTGACCATACATCCTGGTTTCTCTGAATCAGTTCCAATTTATGGCACAACTTAATTTACTATTTTACTGTAATTATGATAGCACCCCCCTTTTACTCTCAAAAATACCTTTGTTTGGGCAATAAATTATATGGCCATGTGTGTCAATCGGAGGCACATGTCATCACTCTCCCTACCTTCACCCATGGCAGACATTACTAAATTATCATGGTACACATTCCTGGGGAAGCCCGCACTTGTCTTCAGAATCCTATTAGAGGTATCACTCCAGACATAGATTGAAATTGGACTTACATATTCCTTCCATTCTATGGGCCAGAGAAGGTGCAAACTGGCAGCTCACAGTCCATATCTGGATTGCATTTGTATTTTGTTTGGCCCACACTGGCTTTTCTAAAATCCTAAAGCCGACATTTACTCTCATGAGATTTAACTTAGAAATCTGTTTTTCTGGCTTTATTTGAGAAATGGAAAAATCCAGCAACATCAGTCCTGTGTTCCACCATAGTGACAGCTGGCTGAAACTGGATGGTAATACCACCATTTTATGACAAAACTACCCGAGGTCATCAGCGAGCAAAACGTCCCCCAATGATCCTTGTTTCCTGGTATCCATACCCTTGTGTAATCCCCTCCCACACTGTATCCAATCTGGTACTGTGACCAACAGAATAGGACAGAAGTGATGTTATGTCACTTCCAAGGCTAGGTCATAAAACACACTGACTCTGCCTCTCTTGTATCACTTGCTCTGGAGGAAATCTGCTGGCATGTTGTGAGAAGAGGCCCTCACAGTGAGGAAGTGCAACAGCCATGTGAATAAGCCTTTCTGAAGTAGATACTCCAGCTCCAGTTAAGTATTCAGATGACTGAAGACATAAACATAGACATTTTGACTGCAGCTTCATGAAAGATCTGAGCCAGAACTGCTCAGCTGAGCTGCTCCCAGATTCCCGACTCTCAAAAACTGTGTAAGAAGTAGGGTTTGTTGTTTTAAGCTGCTAAGTTTTGGAGCAATTTGTTACACAGCAGTAGATAACTAATACACCAATACAATTGATTTCCTTACAATCTACTTGCCTCTACCAGTTATGTTACCTATATTACTCTAGACAGTTGAGGTTACATCCCTGCTGTAGAGAAAGAAATATTGTCGAGGATTCTAAGCAAGAAAGTGAGATGGTTAGATCTGGTTTTCATCACAGTAGAAATGGATGGTAAGAGAGGGATGAGTGTTGTTCAGACAAGGTAACACTTGACACTGACATCTCTGAAAAGGAGAAGTAAAAGGGAGGCTCAAGATCAAGCTCAAGTTTCCTAAGAAGCCCATGAGTAGATCTTGCAACCTAACACAATGGGAATGTGATATAGTATCATGTCTAAGAGAGTAAGCTCTAGACCCTGGAGTCAGAATATGTGAGTTAAAATCCCCATACCACCACTGAAAGATTATGTAAATTTGGCAAGTTACTTGTTACACGAAGCCGCCTTTGGTTTCCATATCTGAAAAATGGGACTAGGAATGTTTTCAGCTGCAAATAATTGACTGCCTACCTAACAATGGCTTTAAAAATCATTTATTTTTCTTACAAAACTGGAAGTACATTGGTAAGCAGTTGCTGGACATGGTTTGGCTGTTTAACAATACCATCAGGATCCCAGATTTTTTTCTGCCTTTTAACTCTACCTTTCTTAGCATAGAATGCTAAGAAAGCATGTTTTGCTTTCTTGAGCATGTTGGCTCATTGCTTTATGTTTCCAAAATGGCTGCTGCAGCTCCATCATATTTATACCAAAGGCAGCTCCAGCCATCACATTTATACCTAAGGCAGAAAGAAGTGGGGATAGGCTGAGAGCGTTACTCTAGCTCTGTGTGTCCCATTTCATCAAGAAAGAAAAAAGCTTCCCAGAAGCTCCCAGCAGACTTCTGCTTACATCTCATTGTCTAGAACTGGATCACAAAGCCATCTTAGCAGTGATGGAGGCTGGTAAAGTGAGTATTTAGTTGGATACACTAATACCCCAAACAAAACTGTGTTCTGTTAGCAAACCAGAAGAGGGGATAATGACTATTAGGTGTTCAGTTGCCCAAAATGGTACAATCAACTTCAGAATATTGATACAAGCGTTAAAATAAACTGATGCATGCTTCAGAATATAGTGCCTCACATGTAGTAAGTGCTCAATAGATAGTAACTATTGAAATTACAATAGTCCCGGCACAAAATGATTCAACCCTGCACTAGGACATGGCAAAGGGAATCATTTTGAGACCAAGTTAAGCTAAAGTTCTTGAAAACAAAGACAGATGAAACTGTTGGTGGGAAAATAAAAGATTTGGTTTTAATTGTTTTTTATTACCTTTACTTCTTTCCCTTAGAACCACTCAAGTGTCTATATTCCACATCATCATCTCTTTTCTAATTATTTTATAATTGTGTGCCTTTGTTAGATCTCAAGTACTTTATTTTTAAAATCTAAGGGAAATATAAAATTTGAGTTCTTAAATCTACTTGATTAAAAACCCTCTTACAGAAACTTTAACTCTACTCCCAATTAATAGCTTGCACAATTATATAATCATATAATGCTGGGCACTGTGACCTACTCTTCACATGTATTTGGTTTAGAGATAGCTTGCGTCTGTGAAGAAATAGAAATATCTCCCATGTTCATGCTAAAATTAATTGCAATATGGTAGTCATAAGACATGAAATGTTTAATTAGCAGGCAACACAGCTCCCAGAAACCCAGTGACACACTTTGCTGAACCCATCTCAAGGCACTTTCAGGGTGGATCAAACAATTGGTGGACCCACCATACACTTTTCTAACCATGGAAAGTGGTTTAGGGGTCAGGATTCAAAAACGATTGGTAGTTATGTAATTACATAGTGTTAGAGACCAGAGAGGTAAGTGGCGTGGGATAGAGATTGAAAGGGAGAGGAAGGAATTGGAATATGATACCCCAACTTCAAGCGCTCATTACGCCCTCCCAGCCCTCCCCGAACACACTAAGTCCTCTAAAATTTGCTTAGTAAGGGGGAAAGAAGGGAACAAAATTACAGAAGAGAGCCTTCCAAGCTCTTTCTAGATATGTACAGCATCTTTTAGCCATTCTGTATTTTTCCTTTTTTTACTATAAATATGTATTGCATTTGTAATCAGGGGGAAGAAAAGGGACAGAATATTACAAAACTGGGCAGCAAAGGAATAAGTGGCTTAAGTTTCTCTTCATCTCTGGACTGACAGGGTGAAAGCAATTCTCCCCTCACCCTCACGAAGCTTGAATTTTCACCCTAAGCATGAAATATCATTCCTTTTACCTTTCACAGCTTCAGTGTATGATAAACTCGGGGTCAGCAATTACATGACTGACCTGGAATGATTTCGCATTGCTGCTTGCACCGCCTGGTTTGGGGCGATGAACTGGAGCAAATGACTGTGTAAGCAGCTTCTGGAAAGACCAAGTCACAGAGCTGCTGCAGACAACTTACTCTCTTTCATTATTTCTGATTAGATCTTTTCACTTTTTGTTTTTTCTTAGAGGAGGCAAGGGTGTCTCATCGAAGCTTCAGGGAAATAACTGAATTTTAATGGAATCTAATTGGCTCCCATGGTTATCTCAAAGGAGCTGTGGTCATAAAAGTTAATTAAATTAGATTCATTTGCATATTCAAGACGATTCCCTTCCCTCACTTTAAAACCAGAGAAAGAGAAGATGTGTCCCTCCTCCCTGGATAGGACACACAGCAGTGTCCAGATTGCTTTCTTTGTATGCTGGGAATTAGACTGGCAGGTTTTTTGGTTTTTTTTGTTTTTTTTTGTTTTATTTATGGCTGTGTTGGGTCTTCGTTTCTGTGCGAGGGCTTTCTCTAGTTGTGGCAAGCGGGGGCCACTCTTCATCGCGGTGCGCGGGCCTCTCACTATCGCGGTCTCTCTTGTTGCGGAGCACAGGCTCCAGAAGCTCAGGCTCAGTAATTGTGGCTCACGGACCCAGTTGCTCCGCAGCATGTGGGATCTTCCCAGACCAGGGCTCGAACCTGTGTCCCCTGCATTGGCAGGCAGATTCTCAACCACTGCGCCACCAGGGAAGCCCTGGCAGTTTACTTTTTTAATCCTCTACTTAGGTGAGTGTCAACACAGGAGTTAAATTGGTATGCATTGCAGCTCTTGCTTTAAAATACAGAACCAGTCTTTTATAGAAAGAGGTTTGCCGTGCTTAAAGACTGCGGTAATTTTCTAAACAAAAGGTGAATTCAGAATGTTCAGTAGATAAAGAACTAGCAACAGATACAGCCCCAGGATTGGCTAGAAGTGTTTCCCATTTGTGTATGTACTTGCATGTTTATTGGCAACAGCAGTGTCTATAGCTTTATTATGGGTCAGAGGGATGGAACGATGGGACCTTAAGAGACTGTCTAGTCTACCCTGCTGCCTGTGGTAGGCCCCAAATAATCAGCTGAAATGGAACTCTGGCCTGTTTTCTGAAGCCTCTGGGGAACGCTTCCTCTATATTCCAACCCATTTTTAACAATCCTTAATATCATACCAGAAAGCATTCCCTTATATCCAACCTATATCCCCTCTGCTGCTGATTTACTGTTTATCCTCCTGTGCATGCAGTGCAGGTGTGGGCAGTCAAGTTCAGTCTCCCCTGCCCTGCTTCTTTGTACATTTCCTTGGGATATCAACTAGTGCCTGGATCAGTCTCAATGGATTAAAGGCAGTGTCTGCCCTACTTCCCCCAGCCACTCTTGACTGTTAACACATATAAAGGTATATCATTATCATCATTCTGCCCCTCATGAGAAGACAAGGTTGATTTTATTTTTAGTGTTTTGTATGTTTTTTTTTTTTTTCTCTAATGAACACAAATGTGCCAGACACTATGCTGAGTTCTTGAGAGACAATGGTGGACAGGACAGGACAGACCAAGGCCCTGCCCTCATGCCCGAAACTCAGACATAATACAAGTAATTACGAATGGAATGAGCATTTCAAAGAAGTTTTGGCTACTAAGAAATCACACAACAGGCTGAGCTAACATAGACTAGGAGGACAGGAAATCTTTCTGAATAAAGTGATGTTTCACCTGAAACAAGAAGGCTAAGTAGGATTGATCCAAGTGGGGAAGAGTATTCACGGCAGAGGGACCAGCACAGGCAAGGGCCCTGACAAAGAGCGAGCGTGGCCTGTTTGAAGGGTGTCAGGGTCTCCAACCCCTCATCTGTAAAATGAGGAGTTTAGCTGTGGGCCCTCCTAACTCACATTCTGGAATCATTTAGCAACATAGTACCCATACGGTTCAGTTCAGAAGTGGGTCACATTATTACCAAGCTAGCCTACATTTGGGAGTGGAAGGAAGAGCTATTCAGACACAAGCCAGTAGCCTCTCTCCAATTCGCTTTTTTCGTTTTTTCAATTTTTTTTTTATTGTGGGAAAATATACATAACATAAAATTTAGCATTTTAACCATTTTCAAGTGTAGAATTCAGTGGCATTGATTACATTCAGTGTTGTGCAGCCGTCACCACTATCTACCTCCAAAATTTTTCACTCCAATTCACTATTTTTTTTTTTATGGTGAGGATAGTTTCTCTTTTTTTCCCAGTTTTATTGAAATATGATTGACATACAACATTGTACTAAAGCTGTACAACATCATGATTTGATCTATGTATATATTATGAAATGATTACCACGATAAGTTTAGTTATCTCCAATTCACTTTTAAACGAGTCTGGGCAAGTTCTACAAGTGTCCTCACAACCCATGAACCTGACTGTCTGTTGTGACTCCTGGCTTGGACCTTGAGAGACCAGGCACCGGTCTTAAAGCAAATAATGCTTCTTACTCCTTGTATAAAAATGAGTACAAAGGGTAAAAAGAATCTTTGAGTAAAAACCTTTGTAGCTAAATCTGCTCCCTCCACCTCTAGCAAAGTCACCTTGTTCAAGATCATAATGCTTAATACCCCAAATGTACTGAGCCCCACATGTGTGCCTGGCACTGAGCTAATTGCTTTGCATTTGCTATTTGACACATAGTTGATATTATTCCCATTTTACAGATAAAGAAATAGGTTACAGTGGCACCAGACTTTCAACCCAAGGCAGTCTGCCTTTAAAATTTGGTTCACCCTCTCTACCTAGCAGCTTTCCCAAAGACAGCTACAGGGGAGACTTGAATGGGGGGTTTTGAAAAATGAAGAAGAGCAAAGAAAGACAGAAACTGAATCTAAGCTCACACTGCTCAGCCTACCTCAGATTTGTGACTGATTTTGTCACATACCTTTTAGTGTCTCCACTTCAGTCTTTCTTATCTCTTTAGCCCATGGAATTGATGGTATTTACTGCCCCACTTTTCAAGGATAACATGTGGCTCAATTACTTAATTAAGAAAATCCTTAGAGCATCATGGTGCTTAGCTGGCAGATAGGGTTAATAGCCCAAGGAAGGGCTGAGTCCCTCCACCTCAGGTAGTGACAGAAGGCCGGAAATGATGAGGCCAGGTGAGCTGCCCACCCTCCAGAAGCCTTTGCTGTGAGTCTTGAAAGAACAGAAAATAAATGTTGAGACAAGGGAATTGTCGGGTAAATTGATGTGAAGAGTTCAGGTTTTGTCTTCTTTTTCCTTCAAGAGGTGTGCCATGAGAACTCACAGCCCAAGACAGGAGAATGGGTTAAAAATAGTATGACAATAGCCAAATGATGCTTGTCTTATAAAAAGAGCATCATGTAATATTTTACAAGAAGACTGTAGGAAACTGAAAAGTCAGAGCAGTGGCAGGAGCAAACATACTAACACCACAGGATTTTTAAAGGCTCAGAATGAAACCATATTGTGATACCATAAAATAAAATTTAAAAAAGCGTTCCAAAGAATGAAGATTTTTAAACAAAAATGTTTGTCCCTCAGGGTATCAGACATCATTATCTTGGCCTGCAGGGCCCTCTATGGCTTACCTCTCCAGCCGCATCTCTTCTGCCCCCGTGAACAGCTCTCTAAAGAACTGCTTGAACTCCTTTTATTTGCTGTCATCCTCTCTAGCTCTTTTTCTCAGACCCTTATTTCCCTTCTCTTAACACCTCAGACCATTCAGGGTCTCCCAGTTATACCTTCTAACAGCTCCATGCTAACCTTATTATTATCCTTGTAAATATTGTTGAACATCTGCTTTCCTGCTAGATCTGCTCTCCAAGGGCAGGGTCCATGTCTGCCTTGCTTATTGCTCTACTGCCAACCATAGCACAGTTGTGAATAAATGAATGAATACTGGTGGCCATCTAGGTTTCAGTTGCTGACTTCATGACATGTAAAGCAAACAATGGCTTCTTTAGTTCATGTATCTGTCAGAGTTTAACAAGAGAAGCAGAACCAGTGGGAGGTTGTTGTTTTTTTTTAATCGATCCATTTATTTATTACAAAGAATCGTCTTACACAGTTGTAGGAGCTGGCTAAGCAACTCTGACATCCACAGGACAGGCAGTCAAGAAGGGAGATCACAAGCAGACTGGGATCCCACAAGTATGAATTTTGTAATGAGGGTCTCCTGTGGAAGCCAGAACTCTTGGTCCTGGAGCTGAATGCATTCACTTGACCCAAGAGTCAGTGAAACTGAAGGAAGAACCACCTGTACAGGCCCAGCTGCTGCTTCACACCAACGAGGCAAATCGGCAGATCAGCAGCAACATGGGTGTTGTCCTAGAATATAGAAAAAGGTTCTACAACTTTTCTTCAGCCCTGTTACGTGGACTCTCTGATCCCAGCAAGGGTCTAACCCCTCTTTTTAAATGCCTTCCCTGAGTGTAGGGGCAGGGGATTGGATAAAGCTAGTCACAAGGTCCAAACTTTCACTTATAAGATAAATGAATACGGGGTCAGGGGTGTGTGACATACAACATGCTGACCACAGTTAACACTGCTATATGGTATATTTGAAAGTCGTTAAAGAGAGTAGATCCTAAGAGTTCTCATCACAAGGAAAAAAAACATTTACAAAAATTTTGTATCTGTATGAGATAATGGATGTTAACTAAACTTATTGTGGTAATCTTTCTCAATATATGTAAGTCAAATCATTATGCTGTACACCTTAAACTTACACAGTGCTGTATGTCAATTATATCTTAGTAAAACTGTAAGAAAAAAAAGCTTTCCACTGATTAAGACCTAGAACAATCTCCCTTTTGATTAAAGTCAACTGATTCCGAACTTTAATTACATCTGCAAAATCCCTTCACAAGTAGTATCTGGATTGGTGCTTGGTTGAACAATAGGGAGAAGGTATGTGTTTGCTACAAAATAGCTGCCCGCCTCCCTTTCATCTTCTGGTTTTTGCAAAAGAATCTCCCTTATAGCCCACCATTGCCAAAAACATATTGGAAAGAGAATTCTAGGGGATGTAGTTCAGCCTAGCCAAGTGGGCACATCACAAGTCATATTGTAGGACAGTACCTCCTTAACTTTCAGTTTGACCCTGAAGGAAAGAAATGAGTAACAGAAACTAGTGATATTCAGAAGGGGGAGGGGTCACTTTGCTAGCAGAAGTAGTGCAGAGGCAAAGGAAATGAGCCCATCTGGATAGGAGTGCAGAGCTAACCACCCGAGAAGGGCGTGCTCCCAAGAAGTGCAGGAGGCATAGGGGAGCTCTTATAGACAAAATAGTGGGTGGTAGGCATGTATTCCTATCGAAAGTTGAGGATACTCCATTCCAGCTTTCCAAGCTGGAATGTAGGTATTCATCAATGAATGTTTGTTGAATGGGTGAATGATTCAATCAAGCAACAAATGAATGAATGCCTCCTTCTAACTCACTGATTAAGAAAAACTTAAGGCCCTATGTGAAACTAGAGTGATAAATAAGACACATTGTCCTCACTTTATGGAGGGTCCCTAGGGATGGAAGGGATGGCAGCTATACAAGGGTCAGACAGCTCAGGCTACAGGCCAAGAGTTCTCTTAAGAAAGGCCACTTGACTGAAAGAGAACAAATTGGCTGTCATCAGTCCCTTGGTGGGCACTAGATACTTCCTTGTTGCCATTTCTGCATTGCCAGAGCCCCCCACACAGGACACACAGGTTTTGTGCAGCTTCCAACAGAAAATTAGGAGCCAGAGCTGAGCATCTAGCTGACAGTGACAATCTGGTGATTACAGAAGCCTAAGTATGGTATATCTTGAATAACCGATGATTGAATCGTGTGCCTTTAAGCTTAGCCTATGCCAAACGCCTCAGGGAAATGTTTAAAAAAAAACTCAGAATTTGCTCACTGGCTTAGAGTGATTGAGTTATGCTGTGGGCTATGGTAAATTCCTCGCATGGCTAAAAATAGATAAAGGGCAGTTCAGTAACCCTGGAGAATTTTATCTGCCTCTTTCATGCATCCAGAGATGCCGCTTACGTAAAGCCAAAATAAGCACAACCAAAAGGGCACTGAGGGAGATGGATAAAAGGTGATGATTCAAATAGAAACCAAGAAAACAAGCAAAGATCAGGACTAGTCCCAGTTGCAAAGATCTGAGCAGGAATTGGGCCTATGAAGATGATCAGTACCTTGAACTTTCTGATAGCTTCTAGAGGGTAATTTAGAACCTCTTCCCAGAGAAAGCCAGAGCCTCCTGCTGTCCTTACCCTACACATGCAGGCACCGACCTTCCTCACAGTCTCTCGGGGAATTACTCTTCACACTGGCAGAGCACACCCGCCATCCCTCCTAGAAATACTGGCTCCTCCCTGACCTCAGGTCAATTAAGAACCATTTTAAAATGTGACTCAAGCAACTCCGCAATAAGCAAAGATATGGAGAAGTTCCAGGAGTTGCCCTTGGCCACGTTTACCACCAAGTTATTTTATTATACAAGTGGTTTTTAAAGGAAATCATTTATCATAAGGTTGCAGGAAAGGTCTGTTTCTGGTCTCAGCCCCCTGTGGAAAGAGTCTCGGATTGGCTGGAGGTAGCTCTAAGAGGCTGGAAATTCAGTTCATGGTCAAGTGTGTCACTGTTTTAAAACATTCTAACAAACCCAACAGCACCATCTGTAAGGACTGCATAATTTGCAAAATTTCTTGCTAAATCAGCTGGCCAAATGCGGAGCCAATTACTTTGGCTTCCGTACAATACCATGCTGCAGTCGGGAAGTATTTTAAGTGGATAATGAGTAGTCTCTTCTCTCAATGACTATATTCAAATAACTTCCACTGCCTAAAATATGCGAAGTTCCCAGTCAAAGCTGCCTTAGGAACCCCTGCCCCTTAACTTAGAGCTTTAATCTTCACAGGGGAGTGTGTATGTGGGGGGGATAATTAGATCTCCCTTCTCCAGCAATATTTTAAAAGGCATTTGTCTAGCAAAGACTTCATACACTTCCCAGCTCACACATACACATATTACAACAGCACACACACGAACACAAACACGCACAGCTCACCCTAGTTCTGCGATATGCTAGGCTTACACCCTGCATCCAAGAATGGCAGTCAACTTTTTCCTTTATTTAGTTACAATATCTAAAATTATTTGGGGACTCAAAATGGCCTTTTTTTTCTTAGTGAGGAAATACAGGCAGGAAGTATTTTTCTGCCTTTTTCCTCTGAGAAAAATTGTTATCCATGGAAAATGTTCCTTGTGTGTGTGTGTGTGTGTGTGTGTGTGTGTGTGTGTGTGTAATAAAAGTGGCAAAGCAGATAGAAGTGCCTGATGTGAAGAAACCAAATTCTATACTCTTTATAAGCCAACCTCCATTGCCTCCATCTCTGTAATTTAAGGTATCAATAGACATGCAATAAATGCTTGCTTGTTTGATTTATTAAGTGAGCTTCTCCCCCAGGTTTCTTTAGAATCTTACCACTCAACCTGCAGGCCACAGACACCACCACCAGCATCATGAGCTTGTCAGAAATGCAGACTCTCAGGCCCCACCCCAGACCTCCTAAATCAGAATCCGCATTTTAACAAGATTTTCAGGAGATTTGTAAGTACACAAAGGTCTGAGAAGCACTGTTTTGAATACACCTTGATTCTTAACACTGTTAGTAAGTTACTGTCTAGTAAGTTCCGTAACTC
Organism: Pseudorca crassidens; assembly: GCF_039906515.1. NCBI lineage: Eukaryota > Metazoa > Chordata > Mammalia > Artiodactyla > Delphinidae > Pseudorca > Pseudorca crassidens. Next base: position 58,327,740 of record NC_090306.1, read on the forward strand.
CTCCAAGATCATATCTTGCATCAGGGACACTCTTCTGGAGGCTAGTGAGTAAGAGCTGACATTATTGGGCACTAGCTGTGTGCCAGGAGTAGAGGGCACAGAGTTAAAGTGATGCAAGTGACACAGCCAGCAAGGCGTGGGGCTCGGTTGGAGCTCAGTCTGCCTTCTGGGTCCACATTCTCCAGTCACTAGGCTGCTAAGCCAGGTGCTGCTTCTCAGCCGGGGCACTACTGGCATTTGGGGCCTGGCAATCTTGTGGGACTGTCCCACACTCTACAGGACATTTGACATCCCTGCCGCCACCCACTAAGCGCAAGGAGACCTTCAGTATCCTGACAACCTAAGAACCCCCCCACACACACATTACCAGACACTGTGGGGCGGCACTAGTTCACGAACCAGTGTTTTATAGCACTTCCACGTAGTGAATTTGAGAAACTCATTTCCTGGGATTTGTTTCTTTCTTCACCCATTTAACCTTTTTATAAAATTCTTTGACATTTGACATTCAATTTTCATTTCAACAGAAGGCTATAACTATTGAGTGCCTACTGTAAGCAGACTAAAAGGTAAGATCCTTGCCTTCTAGCAGCTGACAATCTCATTAGGAAAATAAGGTCTTAGCAATTTGAGGCACTCAAAGATTGTCAAGAAATGCCCCCCCCAAAAAAAGAAAAGACCTAGATTCATCTTCTGGCTTTATGCCACTTACTACTTGTGAGCTCACTGAAGTTCTCTAAGTCTCTGTTCCCCCATCTGTAAAATGGGGACATTGTTAAATAATGCTTGTGAATAGCCAACACAATGCCTGCAGCGTGATATACGCTTAATAATGGTAGCCATGCCCTCAATCACACTTCCTCCAAATCAGTGAAGATATAGGACAAAAGTGAGATGGAGAAAGGATGAAAATGAGCTCACATTTGCACAGAATCTCCTGGGGATTTTTTAATTTCCTCAGTATCATGACTTTCAAAGAAATGCACAACAATGTAAGCCTACAGAAAAGTTGAACTTCCTGCACCAAGGGGCAGAGATGTATTTAAGACCAATCAATGTCTTTAAGAAGCCTGAAGAAATAAATACATGGCACTGCTATGGGACATATTGTAAATTTTTATTTCAATTCAGACCTGTCATCTAATTTATTTTCAGCTTCACTAAAATGCCTTTTAAGCCCAGACCTGGGCTAAATCACATAGCTCATAAATAAGTGTACATATAGAAATATATTTTGTTCTTCAATTTTACAAAGTCCACAATTTCAGCATAAAAGCGGACAAAAAAAAAAAAAGGATCCCAAAATATCTTAAAATGGCCAAGAAGCTTTTGCTACTACTACTGAGTTAAAATAGCTTACGGCAACATTCTTGTTTTTACTGCTTTTTACTAAAAGGACTATAACACCCAGCGGAAAAGAATAATTAGCAAATCAATTAATCAAGGCCCTATCGACACTCCTCTTGCCACCCCAGTCCCATCTTTGTTGTAAATAAGCTTCCATGCCTTCATTAGAGTCATTAGCTCTTCGTATGTAAATAATAATGCCCTTGAATTTAAACTGATTAAATATCAGAGAATAATTTCAATCCACCCTTTCGGATCTAGCCAGGATATTGAAAACAAAGAGCATTATTGTCTTACTTAACCTAGCAAATTCAATACAACTGTATATACTTCCGAATCCATTAATTTCCAGATTCACCTTCTCTTCTGAGGACATAAGCTGGAATACTATCTTTAGTTATCTCTCTCTCTCTCTCTCACTCACTCACACACACACACACAAACACACACTACAGTAATTAAAGAGACCACCCATTTCCTTCCTGCTAAGTTCCAGGAAGCCATGTTATTTCTGTGGACCATTTCTATTTGCCAACAGTTCTCCAGATCTTTTAAGGGAAAAAAAAACAAACAAACAAACTAGAAGCTACTCTCCAAATGACAGCCAGGAACTCATCTCCTAGTGTCTCCTCCCTTCAGAGGAAAAAGCAAAAAAATGTGTGTTGGTGTGTATGTAAGACATACACTCTGAGCATCTTGTTAAAATCCTGAAAGATTTAAAGCCCCACAGTCACTTGAAAGGAAATGTTTGAAGGAGCTTCTAGTCTCTAAAGTTAGGTAGATCCTTTGCATCCTTCCCCTCTTATTTTGTCTCCTCTAATTATCCCTTTTAACTTAATGCTGGTTATTTTTTATCTCTTCCCATCTTCCATCATACCACATTGTTTACAGTTGGTTTAAAAAAATAGTCTATGTTTACATATTCTCTCTTCATTTTAACTTCTCAGTGTGTTCCCATCCTCCATTTACCCAAGGGGAGGGGATGGCTTCTTCTGTCATTTTCCTTCTTCAGTCTAAACAGCATGAATTAGCAATATAATCCCCAACAAACAACTATTTCCCAACTCCTCAACCTTTGGTCTATTATTGTAATACAAGATAGAGATGTATCTCAACCAAGAGTCACATATAGATCATTTTGTCGTGAGACAGGAGGTAGGAGGTCCTTATTTTCTTCTGATTTGGATCCAAGGCAGATATCTTCTGTCACCCAAAAGGGAGCCGAGCAATTCCTCACGCTCTAATCTTTCTTCCCTCCATTCTTGTCCCTCACAAATACCTCCCAGAAGGCCAGATTATTTTGTTAGAGAAGCTCCAAGCTGCCTCAAACCCCAAACAAGATAAAAGCTTTAGCAAGGTTTATGTAACCAACACTCATTTTCCTCATTATGACCAACACAAAAAAATAATCTCCCCTTCCTGCTCCTCAGATGATGCCCTTCACTTCCTGTCCAGGTCAGATTCCGGCACTGGAGGTCCACCCAGGGCGCCACATCCTGCTGCCTTAGAGCACTCTTCATTTCCTGTGACCTTAATGCCCGTTTTCCCCTTGGGCTCGTGTGCTTCTTAGCCTGTCACACCATTTGTTTACCTCTTGCTTGCTCTTTACTCCTTATGAATTTATCTTCTATATCTGGTTGTCTCTCCTGGTTCTTTGCCCACTCACCAGCCTCAGCCTTCCTTAAAACCAGCTCTTTCACAGAAGTGATTCAGTAGCTAAGTAAGGCTAGAACTTTTTAATATCCTATTGACTCTGGTTTGCTCTATTAGCTTTATGGTGAAAATCACCACGACCTGCAGAATTCTGTCTTTTAAAGGCCCAGAACTTCACAATTAATTAGGAATATTTTATATCTGAATTGTGCTGCTTATCAATTATGAGCCATACCTTTGGTCTTTTCTGTTTTGTTTTGTTTTCTGTTTCTTTTTTACACTGAGCAGGATTGCACCTACCAGCTACCTTCCCTGACCTCCTAGGTTAAATTAGTTCCTCTAGTTATTCTTTCTCATAATACCCTACTTTTTATTGTTGTATTTAGGGACAGTGTAAAAACTGTTTGTCTAATTATCTGTTTAATAGTTTTTTCCCCAGCAACCTGTAAACTTTATGAGAACAGAGAAAAGCCAGGTGGTTACTTCTCAAGCTGTCCTCTCTTCTTTCTTTCTGGCTTCCTCACTTTCTGTTACCAGCACAAACACAGGGCTCAGCGCATAGATGAGCAAGAAATACACATTGAATGCACCACAAAAAAAGAAAACAAGGAAAATGGTAACTATGAGAGGTGATGGATATGTTAATTAGCTTAATTGTGGGGAATATTTCACAATGTATACATATAGCAAATCATCAAGCTATATACCTTAAATATATATACTTTTTGATTGCCAATTATACCTCAATAAAGCTGAAAAGAAAAAAAATGCATACTGAATGGATAAATGAATGAATGATACCTTCTCCCTTTTCCCATCCCCACTCTTTTCCTTTCAGTGCCACACCTCCAACCATGGTGGCAAGTTGGCTCTGGTAGGACCAGAGAAGCATATGGCCAGCCCCTGGTTGATTATGTGGACAACACCTCTGAAATCCTTTCTGGAACAGCATTCAGAGCACAGATATGGTGGTAAGGCTGTGTTTTAACTGCAATAATTCATCTTTCTTTAATATTTTCCAGGAAAAAATAATCTCCCTTTATAAATGCTCTCTATGTCTCTGTGTCAGTGTATTAAACTGACATCTCTGGGCTCTATGGTGACAGATTTTGCCATACATACAGGAAATTCTTCTTCAAACATGAATAGAAGTTGGCAAAAGATCGCTTTTCTGCACTACTTTGCAAAAGCCACTAATGTGGGATGAGTTGCACAATAATAAATTATTCAAGTCATAAATCTGAAGAAATTAGTTCATCATGATCAATATAATCTAAGCGAATTGGTGTGTGGGATTCAATTTTCGTAATATAATTCATTTTAAAATATTCAAATTAAGGGGACTAAAATCATCATGAAAAGTACTGTCTCCTGTTTCTAATAGAAAAATACTACATTTTGGTCTTTATACTAATAAATCTAAATTATGTTCTTCTTCACTTAGATAAAAATTTCTATTTAAAAAAAAATTACATCATGTCTTACTGGTGTTACTATAGCCCTAACTGTTGAAAAATGTTTTAAGAATGATGGAAAGTTAGCTAAGGCCATTTGCTGATGAATTTGAGCTATCTCATCACATGAAAATTTATTTTTTCATTAATTATAAATTGGCAATTTTGAGAACTATCCCATCTAAACCACAAAGAACTTTTCTTAAACTGTTGAATTTTCCAATTAGAAACTCCAGATCATCATTCTGCTCATGTGTCCAACATAAGCTATGTCATTTCCTTACATTCATTTTTGTGTTCTGTACTTGCCAAGATAATACGTTGCCTCTGACTTTCAAATTCTTCTGTGCTTGGAGAATGTGGTGTTTACATGGCTCATTAAAAGTATATACTCAATCTATAATAACTTTAAATGGAGTATCATCTACAGAAATATAGCAAATCACTCTGTTGTACACCTGTAACTAATATAACATTGCGATCAACTATACTTCAGTTTTTTAAAAAAGTAAAGGCTCAATGAGTCCTTGTCATTTTAACATAGGGTTTCTCAACCTGGGCACTATTGACATTTGGTCCAGATAATTCCTTGCTGTGGGGGCTGACGTGTGCATTGTAGGATGTTTAGCATCATCTTTGCCCTCCACCCACTCTACCCACTTGGTCTCAGCACCTCTCAGTTGTGACAACCAAAAATGTCTCCAGACAGTGCCAAATGTCCATGGGCAGCAAAATTGTACCTAGTTGAGAACCACTGTTTTAATATATTGTTTCCTTCCAAATAAGAAGACATTATTAATTCAATATTTTTAATTCTCCTTTATTCTTTATCAATAATACTAACGACCATTCACTGAACACATACTATGGACCAAATAAGCACTTTATAGTTAGTAATAATCATTAACGCCTCACCACAGAACTATGATGTAGGTATTATTGGCCCCATTTACAGAAGAGGAAGCTGAGGATTGAAAAGTTTAAATAATTTGTAAAGGTACAATTCGGGAACAATCTCAAATCCACTGACACTAGAGCCCATTCTCTTAACTACTGTACCCAGTCAGGTCAAGATCTGTAGGCAGAATTCCCAAGTTCAGGTCCCAGCTACACCGCTTGTGGTCTTGGGGAGATCATATAACCTTCCTGAACCACAGTTTCCCATACCTAAAGAGGTATCACTTATAATTTATATCTCACAGGATGGGGAGGATTTGACAAACTAGCATATGTAATCAGCTCAGCAGTCATAAGATTATTATTATATAAATAAAAGTATATTAATCTTCTGATATACTTTTACTTCAGCAAATTAGCTAGAAAAGGGAAGACAATTTAAACAACATTCCTAAAGGACCAAATATAGTTGTGGCCACTATTTTAAAACCTTACCTCTCTGCTTTGCAGGAATGACAAATTTTAAAGAACTACATTGCTAAATCTACAGAATATTTTATAATAATACTTCCATTTGTGTCTGTTCCTCTTCTTATAAAACAGACATTATAAAAAAATGTGTATTAAAAAAAAACCTAGGGCTTCCCTGGTGGCGCAGTGGTTGGGAGTCCGCCTGCCGATGCAGGGGACACGGGTTTGTGCCCCGGTCCGGGAGGATCCCGCATGCAGCGGAGCGGCTAGGCCTGTGAGCCATGGCCGCTGAGCCTGCGCGTCCGGAGTCTGTGCTCCGCAACGGGAGAGACCACAGCAGTGGGAGGCCCGCGTACCGCAAAAAAAAAAAAACAAAAAAAAAACCTAGAATAGATCTCTGACCACTCAATGTCATGTCCATTTCCTTCAGTGACTTTTTTCAAAACCATAAATTTAAATGGTACCTCCCTTGTCTACCCTAATTAAGCATATTGGCAGCAGATAAGTATTCACTTTGCTTTTTCGGACATGAAGTACAGCAATGTGTGCATTTTTCCCTTTGGAACTTGTTTTTCTCTCGTGACAGATTAAATACTTATAAGAAATTTTTAAATAAAAATAAATTTTCATCAGTTTTTAAACAAAGCCCAAAGACAATCTCAGAGAACCAACCTTTGCATTCCAACAGTCCAACTCATCTCCACCCAATATGGCAGCAAGTTCCCAAGCTTCCTTTGGAGATGGGGGAGCCATTGGCTCCCTAAATATGCCAGGTGTTTCTGCCCCAGATTCACTTCTTCAATAGAGCATCAAAATGTTAGCTCCATGGGGGAGGGGGGGCATGAACTGTGGGGGAGGGGGGGCATGAACTGTGTTTTGTTAATTGTTACCAGTATCTTAGATAGTGTGTGGCATCTAATATATGCTCTCAAACTGGTTTGAATCTTTGATCCACCAGTTATAAGCTATGATTCTAGGCAATTGACTTAACCTCTCCAAACCTCAGTTACCTCATCTATAAACTGGAATAATAAGAGTACCTACTCATAAGGATATTACAAATAGCACTTTAAGTACTACTGTTAAAGTATCAGTACTGTGCCGGGCACAGTAAGCACTCAATATATATTTTAAATTAGTTGCCTGTGTCATTGCCTCTGCCTAGAATCTCTTCTTCCCATCCTCCTCTTTATTTCCTGGCTAGTTCCTCTTTTAGGGTCTCAGCTCAAACATGCTCTTCCACTCTGCAGGATTCAAATCCAAAGGTATTGTCCCCAAATTGTCACTCTCACAATCCATTTTAGTAAAGGTTCTTAAGGAAGCTGATGATCCACAAAATGAGACAACCCTTTCACACTATGACCCTTGGTTTCAGTCACCTCATTAGAACAAAAGACACTTCTATCACCCTATCGCTCAGAAAATTCCAAGGGTTTTAGGAGCTCTATGCCAGGAACCAGGATCAAATACCAAATTTCTTTCTTTTTACCACAGTGACTTATTAAGTTATTGCATCAGTTGAGGATGCTTTGGACCACAAACAAGTAAGAACATGCCTAACTAATAGTTAGCTTTATTTATTTATTTATTTTCAGTATCTTTATTGGAGTATAATTGCTTTACAGTGGTGTGTTAGTTTCTGCTTTATAACAATAATAGTTAGCTTTAAAAGGAAGGATTTAATTTTTTCACAAGCAGGAAATCTGGAGACCTTTTTTGGCTAGTGTTTGTTCAGTAGTTGAGTGTAGGCAGCGCTCAGAGGCAGGGCTATAATTCTCTTAGGCTCTACCTCAGTGATGAGAGGGCTACAGCAGCTTAAACATCAGATCCTCACCCGGCAGGTCTCACGGGGAGAAAATAGGCTGCAGAGAGGGCAAAGAGTTTCTACTTTCTCTCTTCCTTTTATCAGGAGGAAAATATTTCCCAGAACCTCCTGGTATTTATTCATTCATCTGTTCGCACACTCAACAAATATTTATTTAGCAGCTATTATATGCTATGCACTTTTCTAGGCACATGAGATACATCAATGAACAAAATAAACAAACATCCCTGTCTTCATAAAATATATATTCCAGGAGTATTCAGAGACAACAAGTAAACATAACAAAAAAGTTAATTAAATAGCATGTTAGAAATTAATAAGAGCTGTGGATAAAAGAAAAATTTGAGCAGAGTAAGAGGGACTGGGAATGTATTTAAATAAGGTGGCCAAGGACCTCATGAGAAGCGAACATTGGAGCAAAGTCTTGAAAGAGGCAGGGAGCTATGTAGGGGGAAAGCATTTGAGACAGAGGGAACAGCCAGTACTGAGGAGGACAGCTCTGGGATATTCATGGCCCAGCAAGGAGGCCAGTGCAGCTGGAGCAGAGTGAACCAGGGAGACAGTGGTGAGAGACAGGCCCAGAGAGGTATTGAAGGGGTCCTGATCATTTAGGGCCTTGTAAGCCAATGCAAGGATTTCCCCATCCTCCAGAAGAAGGGGTCACCATGTGATGTCTGCACATAAGCAGGATCTGTTAGCAAAGCAGGGGTAGGGGTAGAGGCATGGGGGTTGGGGGAGAATTGCAAGCCAGCGATGAACAGAGTCTGTCTCAGTAATAGGATAAGTGGATAAAACTCTTTTAATATCACACAGAGAGGTAACTTTGGAAATGTTCTAGTAATTAAGACTTTTTTTCTTTTTTTTAGTAAGACTATTTAAAATCTCACAAGAAAAATTCACCACCATTAAAATTAATGAAGGACTGCATTTTATGCAGAAATTGATTTTTTCCCTTTTCCTGATTATCTGGGCAATTTCGTCTCTTGCCTCAAATCCCAAAGTCTCTGCTCTGTCAGTGGGGACCTGAGACTTGCTGTTACAATACAGGATGCTTTTGTAACTTGACTAATACCCTAGAGCAGTGTAGCGCAGTGATTCAGAGCAGGTCACACCAGCATCAGACTGCCCAGCTGCCTATCCAGGCTTAACGACTTTGTGCCTTAATTTTTCTCATCTAGAAAATGGGAAGGATGACAATAGCAGTACTTAATCAGGTTTGTGGTAGTACATAAAAAGCACTGAAAACCATAGTAGACCCATAGTGTGTACTTATTTATTAATAGCTGGTATTAGTTAGCTGTTATTAAGTAATTTGCCAGGTCACCTAGAGATTTGCTATCTTTGCCGTGGCTGCTGCAGCAAAAACTTCTCATCTGCAAGCATAAAACTATCAGTTCCCTTAACACGGAATTCTGGGAGCTTGCTGGGCTCTGCCTTCCAGCAGCCCTCTATAGATGAATTACTCGGCAGCCCTCGTAACTCTAGGGACATGCTCACCACATTTTTTTAAGATGATGGGATTGATTTTTATCTTTAATTTTTGCTTACAAGTAATTCATCTGTTATGAGAAAAATAACAAGCTCCAAAGGGAAAATGCAGATACTAGTCTGTTCCCGTACTGCCTTCAGTCAAAGGATAAGAATTATCTACCACTGATAAGCTTAATGAGAAACAACTTGCAAGTTATAATTTCAGGTTAGACTATAAATTGAGGTCTAGCTCTACCCATGGTGGTGGTGTTCTAAAATTCAGTTGAATACCTTCTCATTACCCTGTCATATTAGTTGGGACTCTTTCTGATGCAAGTAACTGAAAGCCAACTAAAACTAACTTCGAAAACAAAGGCGGGGGCGTGGGGTGGGAATTTATTGGCTCTTGCAAGTTAGAAGTCCAGGGCATTCTGGTTTTAGGTGTGGCTGGATCAGTCTCAAGGCTCATCTGCAGTTCTCTCTGCCTCCAGGCTTTGCTTCTGTCTGTTGTGCTGGCTTCATTCTCTCCAAGGGAGAATTCATCTAGTATCAAAATGAAGGATAGGGCTTCCCTGGTGGCGCAGTGGTTGAGAGTCCGCCTGCCGATGCAGGGGACACGGGTTTGTGCCCCAGTCCGGGAGGATCCCAAGTGCTGCGGAGCGGCTGGGCCTGTGCATCCAGAGCCTGTGCTCCGCAACGGGAGAGGCCACAGCAGTGAGAGGCCCGTGTACCGCCAAAAAAAAAAAAAAAAAAAAAAAGAAGGATAACGAGGAAAAAACATGTTGAGGAGCCCAAAGCAATGGCTACTATGGTAGATAATGTTCTGATTTACACATGATTGTTAATAAAGAAATGAATTAAATAGAGACCTACTCTCTCAAGAAATCCAAATTCTACCCATTATTCAGAGTCTAGGAAGATTTCCACGCCTGCCATGAAGGCTTCTCTGATAACCTCAGCCCCTAGTGATTGCTGCTTCATCGAAACTCTAAAGCATTGTCTGCACGGTTTATTTTGCAAAATAGCATGCATTGCTTTTTATTATTAACTTTATATGTATAAAAATACGGACATGTATATTTTATATCTCCAACTCAATTCTTTTTTTACAACCACGATTATTTTTTCTTATTATGAAAGTTACATGTACTTCAAGTTATACATGGCAGATTGAACACTCATAGTTGTCACAGATTTCTCCCAATCTCCGCTGCCCCAGGCCCAAGTGATGGTAAAAGAATTTTGTTTAAGGCATAAACACACAAGGACAAAGAGAAAGCAAAAGCAACAGAATATTGGAAGCTGGAAAGTCAGTGGCAACTGACTAAGCAAAGACAAGGGACTGAAACAGCTTTGGGAGAAGCACAGACGTAAGCTGCTCTGGGCTACAGAACTCCAGAAAGACTGAGGAATGAGAGCTTCCAGAAACCTCTGAAAGTGGGGGTCCAGGGGGGCCTGAAAACAGAAGGCTTGGCTGAATGCCCATATGAAAGCACTTTGTCCCCCAGCCAGCACTGTACCCATAGGAGCAGGGCAACTGCCCTCCCCAACCTAGCAGAAAAGCAAGTGGGTGGTTTCTCACCTCTCCAGTACCTATGAGCTGGCAGAGGTACTCTGTGGCCTTGGAGGGTTCTGTGCTGACTGTTCCTATGATGGGGTGCTTTTGTGGGATCCTCAGAGCTACCCCCATTGAAGCCTTCTGACTAGCCCCCTAGATATGGGCAGTGCCTCTCTTCTGACCTCTGATTCCTCTCTCTGCCTCTGATCATCCAGAGTCACACCTCCTCTACCAGAGTCACAGCTCTCTTCCGGCCACCTCTTGGGCAGGATTCAAATATGGCTCCATGTAGTTTTGCTCCTATGAGTCCCATGTCTGGACAATGAGAAACACAAGCTCTTGCCAGTAAACATGGATGAAATTGTAGCTTATTCCCCGTGAAGACCTGTCTCCCTCTGCTGTGCCAGCGGGCCGGTGGCTCCAGCCCCCATCTCTTGCCCTCAGTATTTTCAGCACAGAACCAATGACTATCCCTTTGCCCTCAAATGCCACAGGATTTCTGTTTTTCTCTTGAATGGTCATGTTGAAGCCCTGTTGCTTGACTTGAGCAGAGAAGGAAGTCCTCCTCCATTCCCTCGCTGTTGGCTGGGGGGAAGACCATACAGCACACATTGTCAATGCTCTTGGAAGGAATCACCCCTCCTCCTCTGACTCCGCAACCCTTTGATATCCTGAAAGTAGATAATGAAATCACGAAATCAGCTTTAGAGCATCTTCTTTGCAAGCCCAGCACATGTGGTCTAGCATCCCACTTTGAAATATGGTAGTACTTAGCATCTATTTTTTCCATTTCAAACTTTGGGGTCTTAGTGGCAATCGAGGCATAAAAAGAGTTTCATTTTGATAAATAATGATGATGTGTTTTGGCAAGTGCTGTAATAGAAATCCCTTACGCAAAGAAGGACCGCTCCTTTTCCTGGAGTGACTGGGAAAGATCTCACAGAAGACGTAATACTTGAACTGCTTTCCAGGCAGAAAGTATATTATATGCAAAGCGTGACGATATGAGTAAGGCATGCTCTGTGAAGGGTTCAGTGAGGTGAGAACACAGGGTGTATGCTGGGTAATGGTGGATGAACTTCAAAAGCCAGAGGTCTCATGTGCCATGTAGACAGTTTGGCCTTCCTCTGAGTACAAAAGGGAGCTACTGAATGAAAGTGGCCTGGTGAGGAGAGGTCTGACTAGCCCAAATAACCAGGGAGGCCGAGTGAAGGCTGAACTGAAGGGAGGAGAGACAGGAAAGTTGAGCAGGTAGGAAGGGATTACAATGGAGACTTGAGGTGGGGGAGCGGTCCTAGCTCTTGGGCCTCCTTCTTGGTTATCTGCACTTGATTATTATCATTTTGACTTACAGAGCATTATTCTTGTGGAGACAGCTCATGTTTTTGCTTAATTTCCCACTGAGGTCATTCTTTGTTTTTAGAAATGCATTTTATGCAAAATATATAGAAAACAAGCTCAGAGTAATGGTTCCAAAAACAGGACTATGTAGCCCCTGAGAAAAAGAAAACCTTTGGGGTGTTGTTTCTAATTCGATTCATCTTTATGAAAAGTCACTTGAGAATTATTTTATAAGTCAAAAAAAGTGGATAAGTCTGCCACATAGCAACCACTTTCCCGACAAACAAAATTCGATATGTCAACATCTGAATTGCATCCACTAATTATTTGCTTGCATGTCTTGTTTTTTGATAGATTATTTGGAAATAATCTTATCCTTGATGCTACTCATTTCTCCTAAACACTACCACGCACATGGACATGTATTATTTTCACTTAAGTGTGGAACTTGTCTCCTGAGAATTCTGAGACAAATAAGAGCTAAACCACATAAATCCAGTCTAGGCCGTGCATTTTGGTTCCTCTTTGAATAATATGTTTCACACTACAAGGCTAAGGGGATCTTATTCTCAACATTATTGTCTCACCCTTGTATTTTCTTAATTGAATTCCCTATTGCCTGTAATAACAGCCTTCAGCAAACATTATGATTATCATATTTATGTTTTCAGTGGGATTATGAGATTTTTCTCAATTAAACATGAAGCAAATTTCAATACTCAAATCTCACTAGAAAACAGAGAGGCTTCTTGTTAAACAATTTCTAAATGTTCTTCCTCTTACCAGACTTGATTACAGATCAGTGTCAGTCACAAACTCATTGGTCACATGAACAAAATACCCCAGGGAGTGTCACCCCAAGTCCTCTATCATCTTATAGGAAGTACCCATGACTAAGCTTAAGTGCTGCTTTCTCAACACCCAACCTCACTGGACTCCTCGAAGGTCAAACTGTTGCCTTCATCTCAGCCTCCTCTGAGCCCCACATCAGGCCTGGCACACAGTAGGCCTTCAATTAATATTTATTATTTTATTGAATTTTAATAAAAAGACAGCCAGACCTCTTAGAAATCACGTCATAAATGGTTTTTTTTTTTTTGGGCTGTGTTGGGTCCTTGTTACTGTGCGTGGGCTTTCTCCAGTTGTGGTGAGCGGGGGCTACTCTTCATTGCGGTATGCGGACTTCTCATTGTCGTGGTTTCTCTTATTGCGGAGCATGGGCTCTAGGCGCGCAGGCTTCAGTAGTTGTGGCATGTGGGCTCAGTATCTGTGGCTTGTGGGCTCTAGAGCTCAGGCTCAGTAGTTGTGGCACACGGGCTTATTTGCTTCGCGGCATGTGGGATCTTCCTGGGCCAGGGCTCAAACCCGTGTCCCCTGCATTGGCAGGCAGACTCTTAACCACTGTGCCACCAGGGAAGCCCATCATAAATGTTTTGAGGTATTTTTTTTTTTGGAGTTTGCTCACAGTCAGCAATTGTTTTATTGCTTTTACAATAAAAACTAAATCAAGGAAGAATCATTCACAGAAGGGGCACTTGAGTTATTTAAGGCCACTCCATGTCTCTCCCTGGCTCTGCTTTGGTCTTCTACTGAGCCTTTAGCTTTATGCCTTTAGCTTTAAATAAAGAAAGAGAAAAGGAGAGGAAGAAGATTAGAAATATTGGGTCAGCTTTTCCGAGGAGAAAAGAAGTACTACCGTTGTCAGAAACTGCAGGAAACATTTGTTGAGCCTACTAATTTGGGTGTGACTACAGGACCAATTGAATAACTAGGAAAGCACTGCTTTGGAGAGGACAACCTATGAAGGACAAAGGGGCATAACTTCTAACTTGCTGACTTGTATTAAGAGAGGTCTAAACTATCTAAATAATCATCCAATGTTCCATTTATAATTTAAAAGCAGAACAAATGGTTGTTCATTAATATGTTGAAAATATTCATTTTACTCTGTATATTCGTTTGGGGGAAAATTTAATAATAGAGCATGGTTTAATTTTATGTTTTTACATAGATTTTACATAATCCAGGTATTGGATAATCAATGTGTATTTATGACAATTTTATAGAACTCGAGGCATGATTTTACTATGCTAAATTATTTTAGAGGATTACAGTTGTAGCTTTATCTTTCTGACATGTTATTGATCGTGACTGTATTTTATTTGATACTGAGTCCTTGGTAAGCCCTTAATTACAGCATTGTCTCTAGAGGAGAAATGTTCCATTTTATGGAAGACGTGATTTCTAAGAATACAATGTGGCAAAAAAGGGGGACTGACTATAAAATCTAGGAATATATATTTATGGCTATAACGTGATAACAGGAAGTGTCTTAGGAAGGAGGAGACTGGCTAGCAGATTGTAAGAAGGATAACCAGCAAAGACTTTCCAGAGAAAATAGGCCTCAATCTGTTATTTGAAGGAAAGAAAATGAAGACGAGAAGATATGCTGTAGGTGGTTACAGTTATTGTTATTTAATATCTGTTGAGCAGAAAGTGTTTTATTTCTTAGCTGAGTCACTCTACCTACTCCAGTTACACCAGGTAACAGAACACTCATGGCATAGAGAGTGAATGCATTTGTTTTCCTTCATAATATAACAAATCATTATTGATTACCTACCATGACCCAGGCACTATCCTGGGTGTTGGGAAATATAAAGACAATTGTAACTGGATTTTGTTCTCAAAAAGGTCGAAATCTAGTAGGGGAGACATACATGCAGTAAGGTAAATGCTGTTACAGAGATAGCATTGGAAGACAAAGAAGCAGATATTAAATCTATATTTGTGGGCACAAAGAAAGCTTCCAAAGAAAAAGTATGAAAGAATGAAGATGAACACATCCAGAAAGAGGCCCTGCTAGCCTGCCAAGGGCAGCCACCTCTCCCCAACAGGGCCAGCCTCACCCCATCCTATTGCCCTGCCACATGGCGAGAAGAGCATTCATCTAAAGGATGCTAGTGCTCCACAGAGAAGGCTCAAAGCCACTGTGCTTCTTCCCTCCCTAGCACCTCAGCTGGACATCCCTGGTGATCCCATTGGTGACAGACCTGACCCAGCGACAGGTCTGAGCTCTTCCTAGGACTTAGAGGATGGGGCTTGACTACATGTGATGTTTGGAGAAGTCACAGCATTGGACCCCCCTTGCATCTTTGGAAATAATGAAGTAAGGGTGCAGGTTAGGGCCACTTCTCAGCATCTCATCAATATCCCAGGCACACCCCCCATTCCCTCTCCAATTGTCGCTTCTGTGACCCAGCCCAAAGAAGCCTTATCTCTGCTATTATTCTTTTAAATCTTAATACAAAGATCAAGACTTTTCTAGTTTAACCAAGAATTTGATGCCTTTGTTCTCCTACTCCACCTCTCCTTGTGAAGCAGAGCTGGCCAGATTAGGGTTGGGATGGTGACAAGGTTGGGGGCAGGGAGGCAGGGTTCCACAGGATAAAAGCAGAATGTTCTTCGTTTTGTTTTTAAATCTACTAGTATATCACCCCTCTTGCACAGATGGCTTTGATTGTCTATCAGATGAGGTAGTTGCTGCTGTCCAGAGTTGCAATTGAAGAAAGTCCTTAACATGGTTGAAAACTGAAAATTGAACAGTTAGATCCACACCTGAGGTACAGTACATCATGGGTTAAACAAGCTTTTTATGGGGTGACCTGCAAAATGAAACACCAATTGCAATCAGGAAAAAAAGAGTTCCAAAGCCCGAACTTTATTTATATGTACTGTAGAGGTGATTTTGTTAATATGCATCCTGATATGTCTGATCTTGGGGATTTATAAATGCACGTGCTAATGGTTTGTATATCCACAGTACTGAGAGTTCCTTGTTTTTATCATATTATAGATATGCTTATATTATCAGGAATATATTGATATGATCTCTTTGATTCCATTCAGTTAAGCAAATTTCCCTGATCTAAAGTAATTCATCCTGATTTTTGGCAGTGACTGGCCAATCTCCTGCATATTTTGTAATGATAAGAGAGGACTCTTGTGTGTGTGCTTTATCACAATGATCCTGTGTAGCAGCCACCTGCACAAGCATAAATCTTCCCTGGTAGCCCCCCAGCTTTGGGAGCAGATCTCCAGTATATAAACCCAGTGTTCACAGTAGCTGCTGCCACAGAGCCACCAGAACAGCTTTTAAGTGACTGCTTCTCTTTACTGTTTCCACCTATCTCCCCACGCTCTCTGTAGTATGTTGCAGTCCTCCAAGGTTCGGTGCTCTGGCCTCTTTCTTCCTGATTTATCTGTCTGTCTAGGTGATCTCATTTAGCCTCTAACTCCAGCCCCAACCTCTCCTCCGAACACGTCATACTCATGTCTAACTGCCTCCTTGAAATCCTTACGTGGAAGTACCTCAAACTTAAGATATACAGAATAGAACTCCTTCCTAAGTCCCTTCTACCACCTACAAACATTACACACGCAAAAAACATGCCTTCCGTAGTATTCCTCATCTCAGTAAAAGGCAACTCCATTCATCCAATTTTCGCAGTTTCTTGAGCTGAAAACCTTGGAGTCGTCATTGATTCCTCTTTCTCTCATATCCAATCTATACCCAGGATTCAATGACATTTGGCCCTTACCTCCACCATCACCCTGATCCAAACCATCATCATCCCTCACCTGGATTATTACAATAGCTGGCTAACTGGCTTCCTTGCCTCCATCATTCCTTTCCCATAGTCTATTCTCCTCAGAGTAGACAGAATGAGTTTCTTAAAATAAGTCCGACCAGACCAGTTCTTTGCTTATAATAAAACCCCAAGTCCTTCATCATAACTTATAAGACCATGCATGATCTGCCCTTCCTTGACCTTGAAGCTCTGACCTTATCTCATCTCCCCAGTGCCCTCCACTCTCACTTAGCTCCAACTACACTGGGATACCTCAAACATGGCAGAAAACTTTCCCACGACCTTTGTACTTTCTGTTCTTTCTGCCTGGAATGTTCTTCCCTGAGGTAACCTTTACTGCCTTCAAGTTCCTGCTCAAATGTCACCTTATCAGCAATGTCACTGACCATTCTATGGAAAAGACAAGCCCTCTGCCCAGTCTTCCCCTTTTCCCCTTACCCAACTTCATTTTTCTACATAGCACTTACCACCTGACATATTATACATTTTTGTATTTGTCAACTGTCTCTCCACACTACTCAATTTAGCCCGTGAAGAGAGGGACTTGGGGTATTTTATTCTCTATCCTACCCACAGCAAATAGAACAGAGATTGGCACAGGATCAGTGCTTTTAAAAAACTTGTTGAATAAATAAATGAAAGAATTTTAGAGACCTCAAGACATCATGTTCCCTAACGCCTGGCCACATGGTTGCTGGCTGTAGCCGGAGGATGTTCCATTGGAACTGCCCTACTTCAGTCAAAACAGCTCATGAAAATCCGAGTTTCATGATGAGTATTGGCAATACATCTGGTAACATTATACTGCCCTGGCACCCAACCCAGGAGGGCCTACACCTGGAATGTTACATGCAGTTTTAGCTGTTATCTCTCAAGAAAGGTCCAAACAAAAGCAAGGAAAAGGAAAGGTCTGCCAGAGTAAGGAATAGAATATTTCAGTCTGGAGTGACAAACAATGAGGAAATATAATCAAAATCTAGAAAATAATGTGATAAAACCCAAAATGAACTTGTATACCAAATCCAAGATATTAAAATAATGGAGGGAAACGCTTTAAAATTTGGAAGGTAGCACAGTGGGACAGAAATTTCATGGGCAGTGAGATAGGCACCCTTGTGTTAAAACCAAACATTTAGCTGCGTGATCTTGGACATGAACTACTTTGAACTAGTACTTACATGTAAAATTAAGATCATGGTACCTGTGTCTTCATCTGTCATGATGAGAATGCACATACAAGGCACAGAGTATTCTCGTCCTGTGATGAGGAAAATATTGGGATAAATAAAAGGAAGGGTTTTTTTCCTTTGTTTTTTATTGAAGTATAATTGACTTACAAAAGGAAGTCTTAAAGCAGAAGGCAAGCTTAGATATGTTTTGTTAAAGAATAGAATCAGGTGAATTCATAAGAGGTAGAAAATATATATCTTATATTCATTCTGCATTTTACAATTTTTAGACTGTTTTTACTGACTTTATCTCCTTTGACCCCACAAGCTATCTTATAAGGTAAGAAAGGTAGATATTATTAAACCCATTTTACAGATGAGGAAACTGAGGATGGGTTTTCTTTTAAGTCCTCTTAATACAAGTTTAGTGATCTTCCAACTACTCCACAGGGCCTCCTTCTAGAATTTAAATCACTTCTCAGAAAAGCTGAGTCACTTAGGAGAGACTCACTGTGGGTGATTAATGAAAACAAAAATGTCTGAGTATTTAGTGTGTAAGTCAAGAACCAGCAAACTCTTTCTCAGCATACCTCTTAGGCCTGTTATGAAAATATTCAACTGGTTGAGACCTGGATCTAGTTCTCCAGAGCAAGTTTCTCAGTTCGCTGTTTGCTGTCCTTAACTAGGCATGAATGCAGTCTCTCAGGAGGCATGCCCACAGAGATTTTCCTCCTGCCTCTGGTTTGGAGGGCATGTTGTTCTGCATTCCCAAGGGTGGAGGGCAGACTTGGGAAGCTTGGGTCTTCAGTCACAATAGTCCCAGTTACAGAAACAGATAAACCAAATTTATAACAACTGTTTCCACAGCCTCAAATACCCACCATTTGTCCCATGACCTTCTGTCTTTAAACAAATGCCAAAAAAGGAGATTCAATTATTCAGTCGGTCTAATAAGGAATCAGTTTATGCTGAAGTTCAGTGTTGGGTTTATGTAATTTTACATTACAGGTCACGCTGAAAGCTTTATGCAAGCTTGTAGCTGCAGTCAGGGCAGAGTCCTGCCTTTCTTTGTAGTTAAACTAGTAACTAGGCAGAATTGAGCCTCAAAGAAGAAAAAGCCAATCACACCACACCAGTTTTGGGAATGAAAAATAACAGAGAAACAGCGTTCATTCATCCATTCAATAAATATTTATTGTGCTCTTTTGAAGTGGCAGGCACCATACAAGGTATTGGGAATATAAAATGGAAAAGAAACAGTCCCCTGGTCTCAGAAGCCCAGGGTTTGGTGGGCAGATAGACACTGCACAGTCTGAGTCATTTACAACACAATGTAATAAATATTATGACAGAAAGAATTACAAGGTACAATGGGAGTCTACGCTGCATAATTCTTAAGTGTTACTAGGAGATATCACCTCAGCAATTAGAGTGACCTATTCATCCCAGTTAGCTGGGACTTTCCTGGTTTTACCACTGATAGGCCTGTGTCCTGGGAAATCTCCCAGTCCCAGGCAAACAGGGATGGTTGGTCACCCTACCTGCGACGCTAAACCAAAAAAAATGTTATTTTGCTCTCTTTGCAAAAGACTAAGTTCATTCTGAGGGTCAAGTTCAGTCTGATGGGGTCAGAATGACCCCATCAGACTGAAGTCTCAATAGTTGATGGAAAAATCAGTGGCCTTTCATGGATCTGCCAGACACAAATGAGTCAGCCTGCCATGTTAATAGAGCTCAGACATCGTTTCCCTGGCCCTTGACTAGAGTCCTAGGCCATCTATTTCACCTGCGTGAGTGTGCATTTATTCACCTGTGAGACTGCAGGAGATGTGATATTAGTCAGTTATGGCACTAAATCTTGGTGGCGGATAATCACAGAAACTTCTCTGGACTGCAGGTCAGCTGGGGCTGTGCTGCTCAGCTCCTCACTCCAGGACCTAGGTAGATGGAGCAGCCACCATCTCCGCCATTGTCTGTCTGCAGGTCGGAGGGAAGGAGCAACAGCCTTCCTGCCTCAGAAAACGTTTTCTCACCATCCACCAGCAATCCCTAAAACAATGCCAGCTGATTTTAGGCTTTTTTGTTGCGGCAGCATAACCTGGCCTATTCCAACTGACGGGCATACCCTATCTATGGTGCAGATGTGACCCATAGAGGAACTAAGAGTGGTGAAGAATGTTTGGTGCCCTCTTAAGGGGTGATGTGAATGCCCTGGAATGCTGTCTCCTTGGATTACTCATCTAAACGGTCTTGTTTAGAAACCAAAGTTAGCGTTGAGGTTAAGGTTAGGGTTAGGGTGCTGCTAAGGAGCCAGAATTCCTAGTGTGACCTTTAATACAGACTTGTCAGTTGCTCACAGACAAACACTTTTCTCACAACCGGAGACTGTAGCCGTGGTCGCACCCAGCTATTTTTCTGACAAAAAATGAGCAACTGGTCACAGGGCCAGAAAGTGTGGCTGCCACAGCAATGCCCCTCCCTGCTACTGAACAAAACAACTATGCTCTATCATTCTCATGTTTTAAAAATGGACTTTTTAAAGCCACTGGATCATTTGGAACAGATTTCCTATGAGTTTTATAACATTTTAACTCTATTCCCCTCCATTTGAGTTTCATCGTAAGTTTCCTGTTCGTGCTAAAGATAGTCATAAACAAATTCTGTGGTCTGTATCTCAAAAAGGGAAACGTGTAAAGTCCAATTATCATCACTTTTCTCTGAGAATGGAAGAGTTCTGCTTCCTAGAGGGTGATGTTCATTTGAAAATTGCCCTTTGACAGGCAATAAAAGGAACATCCGAACTAGTGGCCTCTCATTTTTAGAAATCATTGGAAAGAATCATGTGGATAGCCATAACACCCAATTATAGGGTGAGTAACAAGAAGGGTTGTCCACTAGGGATCATCCAGCAGGAGTTTCAACATGGCTGAACTTCTTTATAAAAGAAGTCGTCCATTAACTTCTGAGGAGCATCTATATAACACAATGCCCATGTAACAGGGACATCAAAAAGTTCTGACCTTTTAGTTAAGTGAAGTGAAATATTTCTCGTAGTCTGATGGTCCTTTAAAAAATCATAAAAGTTTAATTCTGTTTAGATGACTCCCATTTTGATCTTGCTTGGAAATGAGTTCTCCTACAGCATGAGTTTTATAGTGACTGATTTCCTCCCCTGCTCAACATAGCAATTACTTAGCTGTGTTCATATGTATTAATGCACATTCTCTAGAGTTCAATTTAGTTCGTTTCACTCCTGATGACACTGGGAATGAAATTTCAGCATAATCTCATGAGGATCCATGGACAGGAAATTGTCCAATGGAGGAACTCCAGTGAGGCAGAGAGAGACCCGCTTGCATCTGCAGTTGAAGATGTCAGATGGTGGAAGCCCAGAGACAAGCATAGAGAAATTGGTTCCTGAGGATAGAAGGAGAGTCTCCTGGGCAGTGCTCAGCTCAGGAAATAAGTACCTCTCCTACTGTTAGAGGTCTATTAGGTCCCTCCTTAGTTCATGGGCAGAGGACTTTCACAGAGTTACAGGCACTGGGAATTCTAGAGGAGGCATTTTATGGAGGTTCCCAAAATGCATTCCAAGTATAAAGGACTGCAGAGCAACATTACCTGCAATGCACAAATCAGTCCTAAACAGGAGCAGAAAAGGAATGAATATTTCCCAACATAGGAGCCTCAGATCCTTAAGTTTCCATGAAGGGACTTAGAAGAATCAGAAACTATGCTCAAGATGCCCCCAAAATCTCATTCACTTACTTGTTTTTTGTTTTTTTTTTAAATTTTATTTATTTATGGCTGTGTTGGGTCTTCGTTTCTGTGCGTGGGCTTTCTCTAGTTGCGGCGAGCGGGGGCCACTCTTCATCGCGGTGTGCGGGCCTCTCACTGTCGCAGCCTCTCTTGTTGTGGAGCACAAGCTCCAGATGCGCAGGCTTATTACTTGTGGCTCACGGGCCCAGTTGCTCCGCGGCATGTGGGATCCTCCCAGACCAGGGCTCGAACCCGTGTCCCCTGAATTGGCAGGCAGATTCTCAACCACTGCGCCACCAGGGAAGCCCTCACTTACTTGTTGATTCCTTCAGTGAGTGTGTATCAAGGGCCTGTTATGTACTAGGTGCTCTGCTAGGCCCAGGGAGTTAATCTGCAAATGAGACAGCTCTAGTCCCTGACAGCATGAAGCTCATGTTCTACTGGAGTTGCCTGGTATTAACATAACAACTTTCAAAATTAATTAATTAATTAAACTTGTGGTAAATGTTGCAAAAGAGAAATATAAGATACTTGGAGAGCATATGACAGAAAACATTACCTAGTCTGAGTTTCAGGGAAGACTGCGCTGAGGACATGCTGTAGAAATTGAGAGCCACATAAGATGAGTCATAGTGACCTTGGCAAAGAGGTGAGGGAAAAACATTGCAGAGAGAACTGGAAAGGCAAAGGCCTCAGGTGAAAAGGAGAATGGCACTCTCAAGGGACAGAGAGACAGTCAGGTGACTGGAGCACAGATGATGGACGAGAAGATGAGGAGAGGGCAAGGGCTGTCAAGGGCCTGAGGCCTGAGCTGGAGGAGGGAAAATGGCTGACTGTTAAATTATACAAGTAATAGAAATTGTATTACTTGTGCTCAAATAATAAACAAATCACATAATACAGAAGAAGATGAAAAACTCCATGAGAGACTTTCTCCATCTACCCTCCACCCCAGTCTCATGTTAGAAGTAACCACTATGAGCAGTTTTGTGTGTGGATTTCCAGATCTATTGCCAGAAATATTTTAAAAGGAGAGTTGCTTTGCATTATACTTAGATGACTTTACACTATATATATTATTGTGAAAATTTTCTTTTCATTTAGTAATATGAGAATATCTTTGTGAACTTGAGACAGGAAAGAAGGAAGAGAGAAAAAGGAAGAAAAGAACAAAAGAAAGAAGGAAGAAAAAAGGGAAGGAGGGAGAGACATATGTATCGGGCTGGCACAAGCAAAGGCAAAACCAAAACACCTCTGTTGGGAGTTATCCACAACTCAGAAGACACATGATTCCAAAAATATAAAACAAGCCAAACAAATAAAAATACCCTCTAAAGATGAGCTCTCAATAAACCTACAAATCACACACAGAAACAGATGCCCAACTGGAGTTGCATTAAATACACAGATTATCTTAAAAACAATTGGCATCTTTAGTATAATAGATAACCTATTAAGTATTTACTATGTGCCTGGCACTGGGCTGAGTGCTCTAAACAGATCATTTAATTTAGTCAGATCATTTTAGTTAATTTTCATACTTGATACACGAGCTAACTAATATTGTTACTCTCCCTTTACAAACAAGGAAGCTAAGCCTTAGAGGAGTGAAGCGACTTTCCTGAGATGACGCAGAAAGGAATTGGTGGCGTTCACACTCACACAGTCAGACCTCAGGCTCATAACCACCACATTAAACTTTTCGTGTAGAAACATGGAGTGTATTTTCATGGATTCAAGTGTTATTTTTCTATCTTTCAATAACAGTTTAGAGCTTTTTAAAAATGTGGATTTACATATTTTTATTAAGTTTGCTTCTAGGTATTTTATAATTTTTGCTCCTTTTGTGAGTCAGATCCTTTCTGCCATTACATTTTCTAATTGGTTACTGCTGGTGATTGGGAGATCTATTGATTTTTTTTAAATCTTGTATCTGACTACTAAGCTGCCTTGTTAGCTTCCAGTTGATTCTCTTGTATATTCCAGGTAGTCAAGGTGAGGTATGTAAATAATGACAGCTTCCCCTCTTTCCCCTGACTACCTCACTTGCCAATATTTGTGCATTTTATGGTGTAGGGGTAAGTTCATAAGGTAGTACTGGTGGGCAGGGCGGTCTTTAATTCATTCCAGAAAGAAACAACTCTCTTTTGAGCACAAGGTTATGAAACAGCTTGACAGATTCCAGAAATTGGGAATAGTTTGACATGACTATAAGGTAGGGTACAAATGAGAAAAGCAAGAGATGATAACTTGAAACACAGGGGATCTTGAAGGATGACAAGCCATTAAAAGATGTTAAGCAAAGATGTGGCACAGTAAGATTTACATTTTAGAAAAAACCCCAGTGTCAGCAGTGTGGAGACTGAGGAAGATAAATCTAAAGAAATGGAGAAAAGTTAGGAGACTAGAGCAATAATACAAACAAGTGATAAGCCATCCATGGGGTAATAAGGAGAGGACATGAATCTGTGAGAATGGAATCGCTACTCATTCAGCCTCCTTCAAGGTGTGATCTTGAACCAGTTAATCTCCCCAAGCCTCAGTTCTTCTAATCTGTAAAATTAGGATAATAGCACCAACCAGGTATGGCTACAAAGTTTAAGATAATGTGTGTGAAGTGCACTAAAAAATGGTAGCTCTTTATTATTGAGCTATACAATGGCAGTGAAAATAAAGTTGAAGTCACAGATTCTAGAAATGCATCTCCATCAAAGTGCCATGCCAAAGCTATCACTTCCTATTCTGAGTTATCAGACTTAAGTTATTGAGGAAGATAAAGCTGTGTATCAGCACCCTTTCAGCCACACCCCAAGTTCCACCTCTCCTGTGCTCTTTGCTTCCTCTTCTCCCTGCCCACATTCCACCTTTAAGACTACTATGGGTGTTGGATTTGCATCATGAAACAGCTGAAGTGCATGGCTCAAAAATTAGTATGCTAACTCAACAACAACAACACAACCCAATTAAAAAGTGGGCAAAGTATTTGAATGGACATTTCTTATTTCTCCTAAGAAGATATATAGATGGTCAACAAACACATGGAAAGATACTTATCACTAGAAAAATGTAGATCAAAACCCCAATGAGGTACCACTTCATATGCGTTAGGGTAGCTATAATAAAAAAAAAAAACACAGAAAATAACAAATGTTGGCAAGGATGTGGAGAAACTGGAACCCTCGTACACTGTTGGTGGGAATGTAAAATGGTTCAGCCCCTTTAGAAAGCAGTTTGGTGGTTCCTCAGAAAGTTAAACATAGAATTATCAAATGACCCAGTGATTCTACTCCTAGGTGTATACTCAAAAGAATAAAAAATAGGTGTTTAAACAAGTACAGGTACACACATGATATGGTGTGAATGTTTATGTTCCCCCCAAAATCACATGTTGGAATCCTAACACCCAATGTGATGATGTTAGAAGGTGGGACCTTTAGGAGATGATTAGGTCACAAGTGTGGAGGACTCATGAATGAGATTAGTGTTCTTATAAGAGAGATTCCACAGAGCTCCCTAGCCCCTTCTACCATGTGAAGATACAAGAAGTCTGTGTCCCAAAAGGGGCCCTCACCCAACCATGCTGGCACCCTGATCCCAGACTTCCAGCCTCCAGAATTGAGGGCAGTAAATTTCTGTTGTTTATAAGCTACCCAGTCTGTGGTATTTTGTTATAGCAGCCCAAACGGGCACATGTTCGTAGAAGCACTGTTAAAATAACTAAAAGGTAGAAGCAGCCCAAATGTCTATTAATGGATGAATCCATTAATATGTGGTATATATATATACATTAAATGGAATATTACCCAGCCAGGAAAAGAAATGAAGTACTGATACATGTTATAACATGGATGAACCTCAAAAACATTATGCTAAGAGAAAAAAGCCACACAAAAATTATATATTGTATTATTCCATTTCCAATAGATATCCAGAATAGGTAAATCCACAGAGACAGAAGTACTGATACATGCTACAACATGGATGAAACCTCAGAAACATTCTGCTAAGTGAAAAAAGCCACACAAAAGATTATATATTGTATGATTCCATTTCTAATAAATATTCAAAATAGGTAAATCCATAGAGACAGAACAAAGATTAGTAGTTACCAGAGGCAGTGGCAAGGGAGAGTGAGGAACAATTACTTAATATGTA
Source organism: Pseudorca crassidens (assembly GCF_039906515.1). Taxonomy (NCBI): domain Eukaryota; kingdom Metazoa; phylum Chordata; class Mammalia; order Artiodactyla; family Delphinidae; genus Pseudorca; species Pseudorca crassidens. The sequence continues at coordinate 58,353,491 of NC_090306.1, forward strand.
TGGGGTTCCCTTCTGGAGTGATGAAAATATCATGGAACTAGAGGTGGTGGTGACACAACGTTGTGCATATACTAAATGCCACTGAAAATGTTCACTTTATAATGGTTCATTTTATGTTATGTTAATTTCACCTCAATAAGATACATAAATAATATATATTATATATATTTTTTAACTATTATGAGAGCCTCTTCACAGAAAGTGGATGTGATTGGCTGCTAGAGTTCATAGCCTCAAGTCACCCCTGGATAAAAAGTAGTTTGCATTAAACCACTATGGTACCCAGGCATTCTTTATTGTTTAACACCACCAATAGCCCCAACTGGAGCAGTGCAGTATCCTACATTACCTTTAACTAGTCGCAAACTTTGTTGGGAGCCCTTATTTTTCCTCTCCATTATCTTGTCTTCCCACAGTCCCTCTGAATACTCCCTGCCTTGGGCTGGCTCCAGGGGCCTTTTGGAGGCAATATTTCTCCTGGTGAGTTGCTGAATTTTCTTTGACTATGATATCGCTTTGAAAGAGCTCACATACTGTTATGAGAAATTATTAAGTCTTTTTTGTCTAGACTGTAAGCTCCGTGAAGGTGGGAACCAGGCTGCTTTGGTTCACCACTACACCTAGCACAGAATACAACAAAGAAACTTAGGTGTTTAGATGCCCATCTCACCGGACCTGTTTTTTGCTATTTTGCCTGCTTTTGAGTAGAACAGCACCTGAAGCAAAAAGCCAGATATTTAAATGATTTTTCAGCTTTAACATTTGACTTTATAATTATCTCGTGCACATAGAAAAGGAGATTGACTAGGAACTAGCTAATGCTTCTCTTATATCGCCATTCCCTCCCCAGTCAAACACCACCTTGGCTCCCGTATCAACTGATAAAACACAGGATCCTTCTCAACCTCTTCCAACTGTAGCTCTTCCATTGTGCTTGTTCATTACTGCCTGATGGTAAAAATTCTAGGATAGTGATTCAACATACTTTGAAAAGTGAAATAACATTTTCATTTGTTTCTTTCTACTCAGAATTCAAACTGATTAATTAGTTGTGTTAAAAAAAAAAAAAGACAAAGCATTAAACAACCTCTCACTTCACTTTTTTTTCTTTTATTCAAGGTGTCTCAATTCCGTCCAGTTGCTGACAACAGTGCCAGTACTGGAGGCTGAGATTGTACTGTTTTATTGCTCTACACAAACAAAGTGCTAATCTGGCCTTAAGGCTCCAAGAAAGACTCTACAGGTAATAATTACAGGCACGCGGTGTCCCAAAAGAAAAAAGATGTTTTGACACTGTTAAGAATCACCATGCGTAGGTGCCTCCTGCATTGAGTACAATACGTGGGAAGAATACCAATTTACTAGCCAGAGAGTTTGGGGTTTGAATCTCAGCTCTGCCACTTACCATGTGAACTTGAGCAAGTTATTAAACATCTCTGAACATCAGCTTATTAATCTTTAAAACTGGAAAAATGATTAAGTCATAGGGTTTTTGTATGCATAAAATATGTTATTGATTTAAAGACAGCCTGACACATACTAGGCTCTCAATTAATAGCCATTATCATCATTCTAAGCAGAACTCATCTTATTGGTGTGAAATTTCATTTAGCTCTTGTTTACGCGCGCGCGCACACACACACACACACACACACACACACACACACAGAGGCATCTCCTCGCCTCATTTTCAGGCTTACTTGGTAATAAAACTGCCAAAAGAGAAAAGTAAGACAAACTGTATAATGTACCAAATCCATGAAAACAGTTCTCAAAAACTCTTAATCTATATGAATTCTGTTAGACCAAACATGTCTTCATTTGTTTTACCCCTATTTACCAAATATTAAACAATTTTTGCTACTGCTTTCCTTGTCAGAATCTATAATTTTCTATCACAAATATATACCCAAGTTTCCACAACATACATGGATTCCCCACAGGAAACTAAAACCAGACATAATTTTAAAAAAGAACATCCAGGAATATATTTTTCAAACCCTATCTGATTTTTAGGAGGCCCAGAAATGATTCTTATAATTTTTATAATAAACTGAATTTAAATCAGTAACTATTTAGAGGATGCCTACTACATTCCTGACACAGGAGAGGTTCAAAGATAAATGCAATACAGTCTGTGTCCTTGAGTAGCTTATAGTCTAGTAGAAACTTGATAAGCTCAGCCAAACATCAGATCTTATTCTTCGAACAAATCCGCTTTATCCTAGCATAGTGTGTTCAGTGGATCTCACAGAAACAGATTAGACAAAATCAGTTGGAAACAGTAGAGGTAATTTTCCAAATTCTTCGGACAGATAATCTTGCTTTAAAGGATAACAAAACAGAAAAGGCATTCTGAATTATCTCTTGTGGCTGGCTCTGTGTTTGTATTCACCAAGTAGTTACTCAATTATCTTTTTCTATGCAGATGGCACCATGGCAGAGAAGCTCTGGCAAGAATGTTTGCAAAATGAGGTATTTCCAATTTTGTACCAAACATGATGACATTTAAGTAACTCAAGGGAAATAAATTTGTACACTGTGCTAGATATTCCATGCTTAGAATTTTTATGTGGTACACTAGGTAAATTCCATGTAAATAGTTTTCCTTAAGAAACAAAATGTTCACAAAGACACCCTTGTTGATTTTTTTTTTCCATTTCAAAGGTTAATCCAAAATTTGACCTTCTGTACAATACTGGCACACAGTGAGCCAGACACTTGCAAGTGAATGTTGCTTTTTGGTAGCTAAGCTCTCTGGGGGGGAAGAAGGAATGGTACATCATTTGCACTCCACCACTAGGGAACTATTTATAGTCCAGCAATCTAATGAAAACCCTGGTGACCTGGAAAAGTTAATGTGCCTTTCAGTGTCTTATTTACACCCAAGGAGTAACTCAGGATCAAATCCAAGATGTATACATGTGTTTTCTCACACACACACACAGACACACACACACACACACACACACTCACTTATCCCATTCAGTATGAAAGCCAGAAAGAATTACACAGTCTATATTTATTTGGGTTCTTGCATTACACAGCTGATAATTGAAGACACAGCAGAATAATAAAGTTCTACTAGAAACACCTTCAAGAAAATGATGGACCAAACTGGAGATAATTAGAGTCCAACAAAAACACCAAAAAAAACCCAAATCACAGTATTCCTCCCCTTAAAAGTTTAATGAAATTCAAAGGTTAAGTCAGAAAGTGAAACCAGTGGAGTGGGAAATGTAGTCTGAAAGAAGGTTAAATATCAGTTACATATACTTATGTTATTAAAATGATAGCGTAATTATTACTGGCATAAGTCTGTGTCCTAGTTTACAAGGCTCCTCTCTTTTTGGAGTTGGACCCACTTGGACTCCACTACATTCAAGAAGACTCTCCTCACTCTTCTCAGACCAGGTTAGGTGCCCTTTCATGTGCGCCTTATCTTACCACTGGTCAAGTAAGCCTGGAAAGAATTCTGTATGATAGATGTAGTTTTGATCTCCACTTTACAGATAAGAAAACTGAGTCCAGAGAAACTGAGTGAGCTGTCTCCTCAAGATCACAAAGCAGAACCGAGAACCAAACTCCCATCAAATGAGTCCAAATCCCATTGTCTGGCTGCAGCTCACAGGGCAAAGGTAATTCAGTGGACTTCTCTTCCACTTTAAGATTGCACAGCTGAATTAAGAAAGTAGGAAGATGAGCAATTATCTGTTGACTTTGGGCAAGAAACAGAGAGCATTTGAGTAATTATGATAAGAATGCATTGAGCATTACTGTGTGCCAAGCCCTTGACTAAGTGCTGAGTGCCTTCTCTCATTTCTTTCTCACAACATTTTGTGAGCTACAAATGATGATTAGTCCCCTCCACCTACTTCTACATTTTATCGTTAGAGAAACTGAGGCTCAAGTGTATTAAACAATTTGCCCAAGTTCACACCGCTAGAAAGTGAGAGAGCCAGGCTCTCTACCAAGGTTTCTGACTCTGAGTCCACTTGCTTAAGCACCACATGTGTTGCCCACTTCAAGCCCCACCCGCCTGACCCTTTTCCTTAGATATTTAAGGGGTGAAAGTGTAGGCTACAAGGTGAGGGCTGTCCTGAATTATCTTAGTAACTGCTGAGTTCTCCTCCCCCTTTTTTTTTTAAACACATATAGACATACACTAAGAACTTTTTTCAGACTTGGGTTCAGATTCTGGTTTAGTCACTTACTAGATGGAAAGACTTTGTTCACATTACTGAACCTCCAAAACTCAGTTTTCCCATTTGACAAAAGGAGCTAATAGGACCCAACCAACTGGGGTGGGGGATCTGGGGGGGTGGTACCCAAAGGGAAATCATGTCATGGAAACCATCTAATACAGAACCTAGCAGTCAGAGGTCAATCAATCAATTTCAAACCCATCCCTTTCCTTTCCCCTGACTTCTAGCTTTAACTATAGATATAAATCAAACACACACTAGATGACACAAAAATCTTCACTCATTCATCTCAGCATATTGTTGATCTTTCTTGAACCTTTCCAGTTAATAAGATTTTAAGATGACAACTTCCTAAAATTCTTGAGGGTTTTTTTTTCAGTTCTATATCTGGATGGCAACAGTCTCTTGAACATTTTTTTTTCTGAGTCTGTAGAAGTGCACAAATTTATCTGTATTTTAAATATACTCTCTACGATAGATACACTCTTTAATTCCACAGTCATCAAGTAAGTGCCTCCCATGCTGAGAACCATCCCTACCCCCAAGGAGTGCATAGTTTATTGGGTAAACAAACAGCATTATGGTAATGATGCCATAATAGAGGCATGTACCAAGCTCCTTGGGAGCAATTAACCCTGCTCAAGGTGTTGGGGACTAGTTAACAGAGGAGGTGACATTTGAGTTCAGCCACAAAGAATGAGTCAGCTTTTCAGAACTAATGAGCATTCTAACATCAGCGTCAAATTTCAAGGAGGGTATCTGGTTAAAACTCTGACTACAAGAATGTCGCATCAGAGAAAATTCTCTCCTTTAGCTTTGTCCAGATTATGAAAGACAAAAAGTTGTGATGACTTTCAGAGTTAACCTGCTGAAGTCACTCGGTGATGGTTTTACAAAGCAAATATGTGGTGTTTACCTATCCCAAAGCCGCCATTGTGTAGCACTTAGAATTCTAGACAACAGGACCTTCTCCTTTGAGGGCTCATATATCATATAATGAATATGTATTACATTAAAGATTATTGAAAATTGTAAGCTGCCTTTTTTCATGTGTAAGATTGGTAGCTTTTAAAATATTGATGCATTTGTGCAAGTTACTTGACTTGAATTTTACATTAAACTCAGGAAAGAAAATGTCAACACTGGACATCAGGCCCTGGGAGGAGACAACTTGGCTGATGGTCCTAAATCCCTCCCCTCCACTGACCAAAGCTTTGTTTCTGGGTCTGGCTTGTGCCTGGCTGCCTTACCTGTCAAGAAGAAATCCTCACCAAAGATGCCCATGTTATAGAGACAGTCTGACATGCCATTTCCTCAGATAAAGCCAAACTAGTCTGAACTTCAGAGATAGACCTACTTGGGCTTGTAGGATTCTTGTTCTTATTCCCACTTGCTCCAGTTACTTGATGAAAATAGGTTCAGCCTCATAAGAAACCTTGGAGGAAGCTAATGTCCATTTTTATTTGGTTAAAGATAAAAGGAGGAAGGAAAGGCAGGAAGGGAGGGAGGGAGGGAGATCTATCCTATTAAACTGTAACTTTCCCCAAGTAAATGGTTGGTAGAAATATTCCATCTCTGTAACCACTATCCCCAGATCACTCTTATGATTTCAAATATTTTGTTCTTTTTTCTTAAGCTAAAATTATCACATTTTACAAAGGCTTTTCCTTATACAAGCCATCATTTAGTTTTTAAGTACCCTGTGAAATAGATATTCTTGTGGTCTCCATTTTTCAGAAGAGAAAATTAAGCAGTCTCTCTCACCCATTATCACCCCCTCCCTTCACTACTGAATTTTACAAACTTTTCCAGCTAAGTCTTCATTTTCTCCAGGAAGACTTACTGACATCCTTGGCCTGGAGCTCCAATCCTCTGTTCCAGTACAGCAGAGTACCAGTTGACCAGAAGGAGCTTGGGGTGGTAGGAGACCCAGAGACCAATTACCTCAAGCCCTGAGCTGTCCCATTCATTCTCCCCAATGTCATATGAGTAATATCATTTTCCATGTGTGCCAAGATGTGAAAAACCCTGAGAAGTCCCACCACAGAATAATGGCTAAGAGCATGGGTTTTGAAATGCTGCTTAGCTGTGTGACCTTGGACAGTTATATAACCCATCTGGGTGTTAGTTTCCCCATCTGGAAAATGGAGATAATAGAGAGCACTTCCTACCGTGTAAACTATCTCATTTGCTTTTCAAAACAGTATAAAGGTAAGTACTATTATTCTTCCATCATACAGAGAGGAAACTGAGGCATGGGAAGGTAAAAGTCACATAGACAACAAGTTGTTTGGACTTCACATTAATAGTATAAGAGCTGTGATTCAAACCCGAGCCCATGTTTGTCTGTAACCACTACACTATGCTGGGATCAAAACAGAACCTTCCTCATAGAGTTCTGATAAGAATTAAAGTCGATAATCTACGTGTAGATGATGCACTTGTCTCGGAATTATAACTGAAGAGCAAATCAACCATGTCTCCCTGCCACTGCCCCACAGGGTGTACTGAGAGGTCCCAGCTCAGAGAACTGGGCCTGCCACCCACTATCATCCCCCCCACTACCACCCAGCATCGAGGGACTAATGTGCAGACCTGCCTCTATGTAATCAGAGCAAAGGAAAGAGATTTGGGGAGATCAATGTTGTGGTTATAATGCTGAGGGAGGGGATATCAATTTCCCAGCACCCTTTCCTAGAAAGGTGGATTCTGCACTTGACCATGGTCCCAAGAATTGACTGGCCAGAGAGGGTGGACAGAATTGGAAGCTATGTCTTATCATAATTGGCACTGTATGGTGAGCAGAGAAGCACTTATATCAAGGTATTGCAGTAAGATGGGTAAACCTTGCACGGGGTCACCAGTGCTTAGGGAAACTGCACTAGAGTGAGTCCCTCCCTCACGGGGCACGCTGAAGCCCCCCATGCTCTCACCTATGAAATATGGGAACTGTGATGCTTTCCCCATGGGACTGTCGTGAACACTAAATGAGATAATGTGAGTGAGGTTCCCTCTGCAATGCAGACCCACGATTAATGTTAGCTCCCTCGCCACACTTCTGCTACCCAGTGTTTAAAGCCTAGATAAATACTTTGAGTGTGGGAAGAGAGGGGTAGCTTTTCATAATGTCAGATTCAACTTAAAAAGAAAAGTCTGTGTTTGCAGAGTTCTATCTCCCTGGATTACCAAGCAGAGTCTGAAATTTATTAACCTTTTTAGTCATATGTGAGCACCAGCAAGAGGACTTTTTTGAATAATAAAAAAAACCTTCCCACTCTGGCAGCCAAATAAAGGGAGACCAGGTGATTAGGATTAAAAATGCATTACCCTCACCACTGACTTTCTGGGGATAGTGTCAAGTATTTTTTCTTTCATAGTATGTACCGATTCTAAAGCAGACAAAGAGAAGGGGGAGGTGAACAGAGGTGATAAGAGGACTTCAGGAAAAATGGGGTGGACGGAAAAATGACGGATGAAAAGTGGCAGAGAGAAGATGGAGGAGAATCCTATTTTTAACCAGTTATAGTCCTCTTCCCTCCCCTTAAAAATAGATCCTCTTCCTGCCCACAGTGAATTGAGTGGACAATATCTGGGGTTCCATAACACCATTGGTGTATCTATTTGGAGGCACTGATACTGTGTATCTTTTGGGTAAAGTTGGGCAGGCCTTTTAGATACACAACCACGGAATTTCCTCTAGAAATGTTTCTAAGAAAAATGTCGACATCCACACTATCAATTTAAAAAAATTATCCTCGGCACACAGCTAGGGCTATTTTCTTGAAGTAAAACTAAGATAATTTCTGGTTGCTAATACTACTAGCATACATTTTGAGTGTGTGTTCTCTGTGCCAGGCACCACGCTAAGCTCTTGACACTCATGGCAGCCTTTGGCAGATGGGGAAAATGAAGCTTGAGAAGCTAGACAACTGAACCAGGGCCACAGAGCTCCTATGTGATAGAATTAGGATTCAAACCCAAGTCTACCTCCAAACCCTGACCTTGTCATCTCTGCCCTATGATCTGCTTTTGAAACCTTCAGTGTTTGTCACTCCATCACCCAGGCTAAGCTCTGAGGCTGATCAGAGGAAGAAACCCAGCCCATGGGAAAGGCAAAAACTAAGATATAGCTCTGGCTGTAACAAAAGGGATTGTATTGCAAACAAGCCCTTCAAACTTTGTACACAACAAGCTCATGGTGCACCGTGAGGCCATTCTGAAACTCAAGGATTACTTCGGAAAGGATTCTGTAATTTCAGATTTTAATAATATGAAATTAGACCCAGAAACCTCAAACACACCCATTTCAAAACTACAATACCCCTGGAAATGAGTACTTCCATTAGATCTGAAACCATTATGTATCCATCTCTCTGTGAGGGAAATAGATGCTTTTACGTTGGAACAAATACAAAACATCAGTACATTTTCATCCAGTACAATTTCCTAAACTCCTTTTATCCAATTTCCCAATTTTGTCAGATATTTGAAACTGAACTAAAGCTCTCGTCTTGGCCTATTTTCTAATTCACTTTAACTCTGCAACAAAATTATTCTCAGGTTTCTATCAGTGGCCTATTTCTTAGATAGGGCTTGCATTTCCTTATTTCAACAAGATGTCAAAAAATATGAAGAAATGTTCCAGAAAAAGACTTTTGTTATTTTCTCTATAATATAATCATTGACTCTTTTTGCTATTTTTGCTCAAGATGTAAGTGTACACATTATGAAGGTGATCATCAAACAATTACAAATCCACTACAAACAATAGCTTCTAGTACTTAGGTAATGAGAAATGTCTCTAGAGATCACAGACAAAAGGTATTTACATAACAAGTTAAGAGATTAAGCAACCTAAATATAAGGGAAATAATTCCCCAATCTTATGCGTATGAAGGTTGCATATACCACAATCAGGAAAAGTTTCATATTTTTTAAATACAACAAAATGTTTTCAACCCTTGGGCCATCCTCAGTTATTAAAAAAATCCTCAGTTGAACATATTTATTGTGTATATATACAGTTAGTATTTATAAGACATTCTCTAAGACATCACTGGGACACTGGGCTAAATAATAAATACATAGGTCACTACCTTCAAGAATCTTTCAGGCTTGTAGAGGTGGTAAGAAATGTGTTTGCAGCTATAACATAAAGAAGTATGTAGATGACACAAACAGATGGAAAGATATATGATGTTCCTGAACTGGAAGAATCAATATTGTTAAAATGACCATACTGGGGCTTCCCTGGTGGCGCAGTGGTTGAGAGTCCGCCTGCCAATGCAGGGGACATGGGTTCGTGCCCCGGTCCGGGAAGATCCCACATGCCGCGGAGCGGCTAGACCCATGAGCCGTGGCCGCTGAACCTGCGCGTCTGGAGCCTGTGCTCCGCAACGGGAGAGGCCACAACAGTGAGAGGCCCGCATACCACAAAAAAAAAAAAAAAAAAAAATGACCATACTACCCAAGGCAATCTGCAGACTCAATGCAATCCCTATAAAATTACCAATGGCATTTTTCACAGAATTAGAAAAAAAAAATTTTAATTTGTATGGAAACACAAAAGACCCCAATTAGCCAAGACAATCTTGGGAAAGAAGAACAGAGCTAGAGGAATCACGCTCCCTGACTTCAGGCTATACTACAAAGCTACAGTCATCAAAACAGTATGTTACTGGCACAATAAGAGACATATAGATCAGTGAAACAGGATAGAGAGCCCAGAAATAAACCCATGCACTTATGGTCAATTAATCACAATAAAGGAGGCAAGAATATACAATGGAGAAAAGACAATCTCTTCAATAAGTGGTGCTGGGAAAACTGGACAGCTACACATAAAAGAATGAAATTAGAACATTCTCTAACACCATATACAAAAAAACTCAAAATAGATTAAGGACCTAAATGTAAGACCAGATACTATAAAACTACTAGAGAAAAATATAGGCAGAACACTCTTTGACATAAATCGCAGCAATATATTTTTGGATCCATCTCCTAGAGTAATGAAAATAAAAACAAAAGTAAACAAATGGGACCTAATTAAAAGCTTATGCACAGCAAAGGAAACCATAAACAAAATGAAAAGACAACCTACAGACTGGGAGAAAATATTTGCAAACAATGCTATCAACAAGGGATTAATCTCCAAAATATATAAACAGCTCATACAGCTTAATATCAAACAAACAAACAACCCAATCAAAAAATGGGCATAAGACCTGAATAAACATTTCTCCAAAAAAAGACATACAGATTGCCAATAGGAACATGAAAATATGCTCAACATCACTATTAGAGAAATGCAAATCAAAACTACAATGAGGTATCACCTCACACTGGTCAGAATGGCCATCATCAAAAAGTCTACAAATAATAAATGCAGGAGAGAGTGTGGAGAAAAAGGAGCCCTCCTACACTGTTGATGGCAATGTAAGTTGATACACCTACTATGGAGAACAGTATGGAGGTTTGCAGATGAATATCTGATTGTTCCAGCAGCATTTGTTGAAAAAGATTATCCTTTTAAACTGAATTATCTTTATTCCCTTGTCAAAAATTGACCATATATGTGTAGATCTATTTCTGAACTCTCTATTCTGTTCCATTGATCTTTTTGTTTTCCTTGATGCCAATACCACACTGTCTTGAGTACCATAGTATCATAATAAACCTTGACATCCGGTAGTGTAAGTTCTCCACATTTGTTCTCTTATTTCAAATTGTTTAAGCTATTTTAGGTCCTTTGCATTTCCATATAAATTTTAGAATCAGCTTATCAATTTCTACTAAAAGAAAAAAAAGTGCTAAGATTTTGATTGAGATTGTGTTGAATTTATATTTTAATTTAGAGAGAACTGCTATCTTAACCATATTGAGTCTTCCAATCTCTATACATAATATATCTCTCTATTTTGGTTCCTCTTTAATTTCTGTCAGCAACGTTTTGTAGTTTTCCACGTACTGGTCTTTCACATCTTTTTTCAAATTAATTCTAAAATATTTCATATTTTTATGTTATTGTAGATGTTTTTATTTCAATGTCTGTTCATTGCTAGTATATTCAAATACAACTGATTTTTGTATATGATCTTGTATCCTACAATCTTGCTACAAGGTCGCTTATTAGTTCTTGGAGCCCTTTGGAGATTGCATAGGATTTTCTATGTAAATGGTCATGTTATCTGTGAATAGAGTTTTACTTCCTTATTTCTAATCTGTATGCCTTTTATGTCTTTTTTCCTGCCCTATTGCAGGAAATTATGACTCCAAACTCCCCGCAAAGAGCATGAAGTACCTGACTCATTGCTGCCCCAGCGTGCAAGAATTTCTCAAGTGCAAGGGCAAATGGCTCTCCTTCCATATTAGGCCAGCTATGGACACCCCAAATCACTTCAGTACTGGACTCTTAAGTTAGCCCTTCCATGACTTTGGTCTCCAGAATGTACATGCTTACACATACATGTGCACGCAGTGTTATCTTAAAGCCTCCTTATTAAGTTCATATAGCCCATCCAGGACCCAACCCTCCTCCATTCCATTCTAATCACTAGAGGTGTACAGCCTTCATCACCACTCCAGATTCTCCTTTCTCTTATGGTGAGTTTCTCCTTAAAAGCATTTGATGTCTTTGCCAAATGACCTCAGTTGGGTCCATTTTAACACATCTGATATTCTTCAATAATATTTAACTTCAGAAAGCTTTTTTTAATGGAAGTATAGTTGATTTACAATATTGTGTTAGTTTCAGCAAAGTGTACAGCAAAGTGGTTCAGTTATACATATATACATTTTTCAGATTCTTTTCCATTATATGTTATTATAATATACTGAATATAGTTCCCTGTGCTATATAGTAGGTCCTTGTTGTTTACCTATTTTATAGCTAGTGGTGTGTATCTGTTAATCCCAAACTCCTAATTTATCCACCCCCTCTTTCCCCTTTGGTAACCGTAAGTTTGTTTTCTATGTCTATGAGTCTGCTTCAGTTTTGTAAATAAATGCATTTGTATCATTTTTTTAGATTCCACATAGAAGTGATATCATATAATTTTTGTCTTTCTCTTTCTGACTTATTTCACTTAGTATGATAATCTCTAGGTCCATCCATGTTGCTGCAAATGGCATTACTTCATTCTTTCTATGGCTGAGTAATATTCCGTTGTATATGTGCACCACATCTTCTTTATCCATTCATATGTCGATGGACATTTAGGTTGCTTCCATGTCTTGGCTATTGTAAATAGTGCTGCGATGAATATTGGGGTGCATGTATCTTTTCAAATTAGCGTTTTCATCTTTTCTGGATGTATGCCCAGGAGTGGGATTGCTGGATCATATGGTAGTTCTATTTTTAGTTTTTTAAGGAACCTCCATACTGTTTTCCACAATGACTGCACCCACAGTGTAGGAGGGTTCCCTTTTCTCCACACCCTAAATAAACGCATTTTTTAAATATAGAATTTATTATTTGTAGACTTTCTGATGATGGCCATTCCGACTGATGTGAGGTGATACCTCATTGTAGTTTTTTTTAAATTAATTAATTAATTTTATTTACTTAATTTTGGCTGCATTGGGTCTTCCTTGCTGCGTGCGTGCTTTCTCTAGTTGCGGCGAGCGGGGGCTACTCTTCGTTGTGGTGCTTGGGTTTCTCATTGCGGTGGCTTCCCTTGTTGCGGAGCACGTGCTCTAGGCACACGGGCTTCCGTAGTTGTGGCTCGCGGGCTCGTAGAGTGCAGGCTCAGTAGTTGTGGCGCACGGGCTTCGTTGCTCCGCGGCATGTGGGAACTTCCTGGACCAGGGCACAGACCCGCGTCCCCTGCATCGGCAGGTGGACTCTCAACCACTGCGCCACCAGGGAAGCCCAAGGGTATTTTTTTTTAACATCTTTATTGGAGTATAATTGCTTTACAATGGTGTGTTAGTTTCTGCTGTATAACAAAGTGAATCGGCTATATGCGTATATATATCCCCATATCCCCTCCCTCTTGGTGTCTCCCTCCCACCCTCCCTATCCCACCCGTCTAGGTGGTCGCAAAGCACCAAGCTGATCTCCCTGTGCTATGCGGCTGCTTCCCACCAGCTATCTGTTTTACATTTGGTAGTGTATATATGTCAATGCTACTCTCTCACTTCGTCCCAGCTTACCCTTCCCCCTCCCCGTGTCCTCAAGTCCATTCTCTATGTCTGCGTCTTTATTCCTGTCCTGCCCCTAGATTCATCAGAACCATTTTCCAAAGGGTATTGTTAAAGGGCATAATTACTACAAAAAAGTATCAGTGCAGAGTAAAAACCAATATTTATCTCATTCCCCTAACAGAATGTGACCTACGAAGAAGAAAAAGATGAAAAATATTATTAAAAACAGAATGGTTTTATACTGGGTCCCAAATTCTATTGTGAAATGACCTAGACTTACATTACAGACAAAAAATTCAAATAGAATAAAGAAGTTCCCATTTAGTAAGAAATTACTATATGCCAGGCCCTGTGCTAAGCACTTCATATATATTATTTAATCCTTAGAACACCTTGTGAGATGGGTGTTATTAACTTTATTTTCTGCTGAATGAACTGAGGCTCAAAGAATTTTTATCCCTAAGATATAACTGCACTATTCTATACCAGTTTTTATAAATCAAACAATTATTCACCTCTATTGAGTATTAACCATGTTTTGGGGAGTGCAAGATACTTCCTAGTCTCATGGCAGCCATGTAGGTGTCTGTTGTTATTATCCTTATTACAGAAGTAAATCTCAGGGCCAGAAAGGTAGCCACAGGATGCTAGAGCCCATCCTTTCAACCAATATGCTCTGGTACCTACGTAGATTTTAAAAAATGAAGTTGAGGAAGACTCTTTAATGTAAAAATGGCTTTACAGGATCATTTAACATATCCAGCAAGTATGAGCCAAATCTCCGATTCCTTGAAAGGAATAAAGTATAGTGTAAATATCCAAGGATGAACATGTGGCCTCTGGCATGTAAGCTTAGTAGCATAGTTAAAAATCTTTTGAGTCAAAATTGAACGCCAGTCATGAGACACTGAAGTGTGATATGTTTAGTACCTAGTCTGTAGTTGATGTTCCAAAGGAAAGGATGTGTTTGCCCTATGGTGCATTTCACTATTAGTTTCCAAGTGCACGTAGACTTAAGCCTTTAAAGGGCCCTAGCTAATCAGTTTTCTCTGAATTCAAAAGTAATAACCAGAACAATCAGAAATACTGAAAAGCATCTCTCAGCAAACTGATGTCATTATTCCATTTAGTAGAAAGAAGAAACATTACATTAACATTCTGAAGCCATACTGCCTTGGTTTATATCTAGGCTCTGCCACTTACTTATCTATGTGAACTTTGGTGATTTTCTCACCCTCTCTGTACCTCCTATCTTCAACTGCAAAATGGGGATAAAATGCTGATTAAGTGAGCTAATGTATGCAAAGCCTGGCACGTGGTAATGAGCACCATACAAATGTTTGTTGTTACATGCACTTGGATGTTTATGACACCACTCGTGATTGCCGTGTTCTCAGTTTACTCTTGCCTGGATGGATAAATAAAAACTATAACATTTTTTTCAAGGCATGTTTTCAGTATTGTCCTGGAGCATCCTCACAGAAAAAAACAAAAAAACCAAAGACCTCTTTGAAAGCCTTTTTTCCACCTCTCTTGCCATCAGGACCAGCTCCATCATTTGTGGGACCCAGTGAAAAATGAAAATGAACCTGGAAAAAATTATTAAGAATTCCAAGATGGCAACAGCATTAAGCCAAGTGCAGAACCCCTCTAAGTGCAGGACTCTGTGTGTACACATCATATATCTACAAAGCCGGCCCTGCTGGGCATCTTTTCTTTGGTAGGAAGGTAAGACTCAGCGAGCTCTCTAACTTCACTCAATTGTTTATTTATTTCTTGGAATAGTTGTTACCAACCCTACCTTGTCCAGGAAAAGACTTAAGGTAATTCTCCTTCTATGGAAAGAGTCTGAGAATCGAAATGTTCTTCAGAAAACCAACTTCCTATTCCAGGGAAGTTATTTAGTATGTCATTAAACATAACTGCTCTCCTGGAATGTGGGAAAATCAATCTTTGAGTTATTAAGGATTCTCTCTGTTCAATGATAAGCTCAGAAACCTTTTCCTGGTCTGGGAACTGCCCCAGTCACCTTGAAGCAGGGACAGAGCATCAATGAAGCCTGAGGCACTTGAGAAAGTCCTCACCTCCAACCAACAACATGAGTCCTAAACCAACAACTAAAAGTTTTTATTCCCATTGAGAGAACCAACTGAATTTTTTTAGCATGTTTTTTCCCTTGTGATTTTTTGCAAATTGATTCCTAAATCATTCAAGAATATTCAAGGCTGAAATCTGTTCACATTAGTTTTGTATCACTATTAGGTTACCAGTGTTAATATCAACTGAACACAAAGAGAAATGCCAAGCCCCCTTTCTTAATGAAGAGCCTTGATTTTATTAGATTCAAAGAATAGAAAAGTATAAGACTGTGCGTCTCAAAACCATTTAATGCTTAGCCTAGATTTATCCCATATGTCCTTCCTCTGAGCAGTGGCAAGGAGAAACTCAATTGATAAAGGACCTACATGTTTACTCAATCTCCTCTGAACCTTCTTTGAACTGACAGCTGGGGAAGAGCTGCCATTTGTTTAATTCAGCTGCTCCATTATTTTAACCTAGGCCCCCTTCAGAGCTCTCAGCAGTCTTGAATCTCCAGGAGTTGTTTAGAAGTAAGGCAGGCGTGGTTTTTGCAACTATTGGCAGATATTGATCACACTAAAACAGTAATATCTGCTTAAGTCAGGTCATTTTCTCATGTTGCTGTTTATCAGCATTTGGATTTGAGTGTTGTGGTTGGCAAGGCCAAAGCTAGGAAGCCAGACAGCCGTATAATCAGATCATGGAATAAGGCCAGGTTTCAGCTGTTGAAGCAAAAGGAACCTTGAATCCAAAGGTAGATCCAAAAGTAAGAGCATATGCAGGATAGAAGAACCAGGAAATAGAGTCAAAGCAAGTGCAAATGCCAGGGCACATATTGAGACAGTAGTGTGGGGCAAGTAAGTAACAAAGCAATGTAGCATGTGATGATGGTCAAGCAAGCAGTCCACATGTGAACGGCGCCTCACTGTGCAGAGCAGAACTTGTATGATTTGATCAACCCTGAGTCAAGAAGGCATCAGAAGGAAACACTTTCAGGACAAAAAGCAGTGTCTGGAGGCTTGGTGGTCTGTGTAGGACACCTTGGTTGTTGCAAACAAAGAAAGACTTGAGTACTGAGGGCGAGGCTCACAAGGATTAGAACATGCAACGAGAGAGCTAATGCCGCCTCAGAAAGCCACTGACCCAGGGCTTCGTATAAGTGACCTGCTTAGGAAGAAGACCAGTCCCAGGAGACTGGGCTGGCATGAATCTGTAGGGAAAGGGAGTAATGACAGTGGTGTGGAGGAGTCAGCTCCTATCCAATCATGAGAGCCAGTTGTTAAAATTGAAGGAATTTTGTAAGCCAGGTGTTAAACACCGTCATTATTAAAAATCAAATTACATAAACTTAACGGCATAATAAAAACAAAGGTAATAAACACTCAAAACTCATTGCTTCCTAATTATTTCACTACATGTTACTCTTACCTATGCTCTTCAGGTCATTTACGTCTATTGTAACTGTGTGGGGGAAATATTTTTTAATGGCATAATACTGTGGATCTAATCTCTTCCCATATCCACGTTCAGTAACGTCACACTGGTAGCTTGAAATGGACTGTGACAGATAAGGAATATGGTCAATGATACTGTAATAATTTAATATGGGGACAGATGGTTACTAGACTTATTGTGGTGATCATTTCATAATGTATGCAAACATCAAATCCTTAAGTAGTACACCTGAAACTAATATAACATTGTACAACTGTGTTTCAGTAATACATATACATATATATACATAAAATTTTTTAAAAAAGAAATTGGCAGTGACAGAAGCGTGTACACCATGGAAATAAAAAAAAACACAACTTTGTTGGTTATCCATTTTAAATATAGCAGTGTGTACATGTCAATCTCAAACTCCCTAACTATGCCTTCCAATAAGGACCTACTGCATAGTGCAGGGAACTCTGCTCAGTATTATGTAACAACTTAAATGGGAAAAGAATTTTAAAAAGAATAGATACACGTATATGTGTAACTGAATCGCTTTGCTGTACACCTGAAACTATCACAACAGTGTTAATCAACTATACTCCATTATAAAATAAAAAGTTTTTAAAATTAAGTAACTAAAAACAACACAACATTGCATGTGTATAACTGAGTCACTTTGCTGTACACCTGAAACTATCACAACACTGTTAATCAACTATACTCCAGTATAAAAGAAAAAGGTTTTAAAATTAAGTAATTAAAAAAACACAACATTATATGTGTGTAACCGAGTCACTTCGCTGTACAGCTGAGATTGGCACAACACTGTAAATCAACTAGACTTCAATTAAAAATAAAATTAAAAAAAATACAACACATCAGAACTTTGGCAGGGAAAGGGAAGGAAGCAGCTATTAAACATGTGCTAGCACAACTCTGGTTAGTGTTCCCATTGCAGAGTTATACCTTGAAAAGCATAATATCCATGGATGTGAAAAGAATAAAGGATTTTGTGACTGTTGCTTGCAAGTTTCTAAACCGAGCATAGCACTCTTCATGATCTGACCCCAAGCTTCCTGCACAGGTTTAGCCCAGATCCTCTATTTTCTGGCCTCATCCAACATCCTACCAATAACATATTAGGTTTTCTCATGCCTCCATTTATTCAACAGTTACCAAGCTCCTACTGAATACTGGGCACTGTGCTCTGGATTGATGATTCAGGGATGTAAGGAATCCTTCCTGCCCTCAGGGAGCTCACAGCTTAGGGGAAAAAAAGGAACCAACAAACAAACACACGCTTGTAATAGGGAATGGCAAGTGCCATGATGGAGATAGGCATGTGCGTGTGCTTTGTGGGAACACAGGAGATGCACCCATAAGTGAGGGCAACAAGGAAAGATTCCTGGAAGAGGTGACAGTTGAGCTGAGTCTTCATGAGGCAGTACGTTTCAGTGATTAGGCACATGGGTTCCTGAGTTGGATTTCTTGGGTTCAAAGCCCAGCTCTACTAGTTTACTAGCTGGATAACCTTGAACAAATTGCCTAACCTCTCTAAATCTCAGTTTTCTCATCTACAAAACCGGACCCCTCCTTCACAGGGTTATTGTGAGGAGTAAAAAAATAATAAATGTAAGGCATTTAGTGCAATGTTGATGATACTTAAATGAATTTACGTTTGTCTTTATATTAAGTATTAGCCAAGTGAAGAAGGGAGTGAGGAATGTTTCTGGTAGAGAAAATGGTGCACGCAAAAACCTAGAGGAATAAATGATTGTGACGTGTTTCCCCAAATGCAGTTTAAAAACTTTGACTGTTGCATGAAACAATAGGGAAGTGGGAATTTAACATCTTTCTTAAAAAATGTTTGCTTCTGTAACTTTCTGTACCTACCACTCCAGTTATCAGACCCAAGAGTCATATTACACTCCTTCCTTCCACCTACTCCCATATTCATTCAGTCACTAAGTCCTGTAGGTGAGTGCTTGTCAGCCAAATGTGGTCCACTTAGTATTTCCTGCCCATGCGGTCCAATACTTTTATAAAATACAGTAAAGATGAGTAACTAGAAAAACGAAATAGAAAGCAAAGATCTACAAAATCCAAGTCCAATTTGTTCTCTGTTAGATTTTTCAAATGTAAAATTACTCCTTTAACTTGCTACAAATGTTTCTTAATTCTTTTTTATTTTTTTAATTTATTTATTTACTTTTGGCTGCATTGGGTCTTTGTCGCTGCGCAGGCTTTAGTTGTGGCGAGTGGGGGCTACACTTCGATGCGGTGTGCAGGCTTCTCATTGCTGTGGCTTCTCTTGTTGCACAGCGCAGGATCTAGGCGCGTGGGCTTCAGTAGTTGTGGCACGTGGGCTCAGTAGTTGTGGCTCGTGGGCTCTAGAGCGCAGGCTCAGTAGTTGTGGCGCATGGGCTTTGTTGCTCCACAGCATGTGGGATCTTCCCAGACCAGAGGATTGAACCCGTGTCCCCTGCGTTGGCAGGCGGATTCTTAACCGCTGCGCCACCAGGGAAGTCCCTGATTCCTTAATTCTTACTCTCAACTTCTGTATTTATCTCACAGCAGATGGTAACAAACAATTCATAGACTGTCATCAGTTTAGGAACCGTACTTTGAGACGCATTGCTATAGAACATAATTCCCCCTTAACATTTCTAAAGCACCCCACTTTCTTTCCTTAGTTCAGCCCATAGGCCTTCATCATCTCTCCTCTAAATAACAACCTTCCAGATGGGCTCACTGCCTCCAGTATCTTACACCCCTCCAGTCCATCCTCCATGCTATAGTCAACCAGATCTTTTTAAGTCCCAAATCTAATTAATTTACTCTTCTGTCTAAAACTTGTCAATTATTTCCCACTGCCTTCAGACAGAGCCTGGAACTCCAGCATCTGGCCCTGGCCTCCTTCTCTTTCACACACTTGCACTCTGTGCTCCACGCCTTTGCTTACACTAATGCCTCTACCCGAAACACGTTTTTCCATCTTCTCCACAAAAAAAAAGATCCCCAAATTTACTTACCTTTGAAGATTAAGTTCAAGAAGCTTTTTCTGACTTCATCTCCCTGCCCAACTCCTCCTTCAGAGACCTAACACACATTCCTTTGTGTATTCAGCGCACCTTGTATATACTGTGGTGACTATAACATTTATCACAGCTATTTAGATTTATTTTCCTCACCAGACCATAAGTTGCTCTTACACAAATACCATGTCTAGACTTCTTTGTATTATTTCAGTAGCACCTAGCCTGCACATTTGCTAGCATATTGTAGGCATTTAAATCAATGGAAGGGTGGATGGATGAATAAATGATGAGAAAAAATTAAAGTTGAAAAGGTACAAGAACAAGATCAAGAAGTGCTTTTCATATCCTGCAGAGGAATTTGGATTTTATCTTAAAGGCAATTGAAGACCTTAAAGTATTTTAAATACAGACACAACAAAATGCCTTATTGGGTTTTTGAAAGACAGGTCTGGCGACGGTATGATGGGTGGATTGGGAGTTAGAAGAGACAAATGAGCCAAGAGAGACTAGTTTGGAATCTACTGCAGCAGCCCCAGCAAGAAGATGGAGAAGAGATGGAGAGAAGACTGGTTCCAGAGATATTTAGGGGGTTGAAGTATGAGAACTTTGTTGAGCAATAAGAGTGGGGAAGATAATTTCTAGAATTTTGTCTCAGTTCATTGGTGCCAACTGTTGATCAGAGGAATAAGAGTAAGGATCAGGTTTTGGAGGGAAATAACACATGAGCTCCTTCCTTTCTGTTCAGTGGCAAATTCAAACTTCACACTTTTCTCAAGCTTCACTGAAGATGCCCAGCAGAGAATCTCACTTGTTTCTCTTTCAGGAATAATAGCAGTCATCAAGCAAGAATCTTGCTGTTTCCTTATTCCCACTGACTAACTCGTCTGCATGTTCCTCCTTCACGGCTCAGTGGAAGAGGATGCCCCCTCAGGTCTCACCCAACCCTATGCCCTCAGACCTCAGCCCCAAGGAGAACCTCTCCTCAGACCTTTAACCTCTCCCTCTTCACTACCTCTTTCCTGCAGCGTATAGCTTTCAAATGTCTCTCATGACCCCTTCCACCTTTTGCTTATTCCTTGCTTTTCTTTAACCAACTTTCTCTAAGATAAATTTCTACAGTTAAATTCAAGTTATACTTGCAGTACATTATCATTGTTAAAAGCTCAAAAATACATAGACTATGAAGGAGAAATCATTTGTAATTCCACTATTTAGAAATAGTTCTTGCTAATAGACTGGTATATTTCTTTCTAGTAATTTTTCTATGCACATATACAAGTATGTATAAATGTCTACTTTATAAATACTCTCCAATTCAAAGTATTTTGCCATGTTATTAAATTTTTTCCATTAACATTATTTTAATGAATATGTAATCCATTATCTGGCATAAATGTATTTATCTCTCACTGTTGACTTTTTAAAATTTTTCTAGTATTTTGGTAAGATAAATAGCATTGTGTATTATAAACACCTTATTCACCTTTCAGATTGTTTCCTTAGAATAAATTTCTAAAAGTGGGACTCTTATGTCAAAGAGTATAAACACCTTTCAAGATTTTTTTTTTTTAATTGGGGTATAGTTTTACAATGTTGCGTTAGTTTCTACTGTACAGGAAAGTGAAGTAGAGTTCCCTGTGCTATACAGCAGGTTCTCATTAGTTATCTATTTTATACATATTAGTTAGTGTATATATGTCAATCCCAATCTCCCAATTCATCCCATCTCCCCCTTTCCCCCCTTGGTGTCCATACATTTGTTCTCTACATCTATGTCTCTATTTCTGCTATGCAAACAGGTTCATCTGTATCACTTTTCTAGATTCCACATATATGCGTTAATATACTTTCAAGATTTTGATACATATTCCCAAATTGCTTTCCAGAAAGGTTGTACCAAAATACATTTCTATTAACTCTACTTTTGCTAGGTTTATTATCATTTTTGAAGAGATTTTTTTCATTTAATAATCAAAAATGGTATCTGATTATTTTGTTCTTCATTTCTTCAATTAAAACAGTTTTAGGCCACTGAACTGTACACTTAAAAATGATTAAGATGATGAAAGTTCTGTGTATTTTACCACGATAAAAAAATTTGAAAAAAGTAAAGTTGGGCAGTTTTAATATTTGTTAGTCATTTCTATTTTCTCTTTGGTGAATTATGTATTCTTGTCCTTTGTCCATTTAACTACTGGGCTCAATAGTTTTCTTATTGATTTTTATTAGTTCTTTATATAGTAAAGGCGTTAAATCTCTTGCTGTTGATTTTATTGAAACTATATTTCCCTATTTGTTTTTTCATGTAAGTTTGTTTATGGGCTTGGATGTTTATGGAGGAGGGGGCAGTATAGACACATTTTAACTTTTCATATATTCAAATCTTTTAATAATTTCCTTTGGGTTTTCTTCCACTGCTATTATGCTCAAAAAGTCCTTTACTAGCCAGCCATCAAGTAATCATTCATCTACATGATTCTCTTACAGATATTGTTCTCCAGTCCTACAGCTCTAAAACTAACATGAAAACACTCATTCTCCATCTCAAGGAACTCTACTAGCCAGTGAAGGAGACAGACATATACACGGGTAAATATAAACACATAAGAGATTGGTGAAGGACTGCTCATCCTACTTAACAGAGGTTCATGACTAAACGCACCAACATAGGTCAGGGGACCAAATTTGCCTAAAGCAACTCATCTCCTGGTTTTATCATCATAAATTAATTTTGGACCATTTAACACATGCACAAAACTGTACTATTTCTAGAAATATATGAAATGGGAATATGGTAGCCCATCCCAGCTAATCAGCCCCTTCTTCCTGGCTCTGGAGGTTTTAAAAACAATGATTCATAAAATATTTCCCAGGCAACCATCCATCCAGTCTTCCCACAAGTCTGAATTTGTCAGCCTGTCTTAATTTTAATCTAAGAAATTAAATCTCCATTTTAGTTTTATTAACGCTTTTACTGGTTTGCTGTTTTTAAAAGAAAACATGTAAATTATGAGGAAGATAAGCAAGAAATGAAAAGCCTTAAATAAAATGGCAATAATTTTTAGTAAATGACGATTAATAAAGGTTTCCAGAAATTAATCAGCACAGATAGGCGTGGCAATCACTTGTGAAGGAAGTCTTCACAGAAATGCTTGGGGTTCTAGGAAATACTGAGTCTCATACACTGCTGACAGGAGTACAGCCTTTCCACAGGCTACTTTTTCAATATGAATTAAGAGGCTTAAAGGGGTTTTAATTTTTGAAGTAATAATTCCATTTCTTGGCATCTATTTTAAAGAAATCAGGGATTTACATATCGTTACAGTGCTATGTATTATGGCAAATATTCTAAATAGCCTCTAAAATAGGGAAAAATTAGATGAATTATTGGTAGATTGGTAGGATACTACATAACCATTCAAAATTACATTAAAATATTCTTATGTACAATGACATAAGAATATGCTTTCTGTATAGTGAAAGATGAAAAGAATCAGGTTACAAAAGATATGTATGGTTGATTCCAATTTAGATATATGTTATATAAAAGAGATCGGAAGAAAATTCACCAAAATAGTTTTCTCTGGCTAGTGCGATTACAGATGGTCTTCACATTCTGGATTTTCCAAAATTTTCTATAATAAACTAAGTTCTGAGGGGGGGGGAAGCTATTTTTTGTAAATGTTTGTGCAGTAAAATGTCAATCCTTGTGATTGGCTAAGAGCAAGCCTATTTCTACCCAGACCACTTTCAGAAAAGGAGTGATGTTTAGAGTTATGGAACATACTGAATGCGTCTATGGAAAGGATATAAAAGACATGCTTCATGCTTTACCTAAAAGATGTTCCATCTTCATCTCTTTTCCCACCCAAGCCTTACAACTTCTCTATAAAGACCCACCACTTCTTGGGGCAAACAATAAAGCTAGAAAAACACATTGAGTGTCTACCATAGGCCAGGTAATTCCACGTACATTATCTTATTTGATCCTCACAGAAACCTGTAACATTGACTTTGAATACATCTAAGCAGCCTACCCCAAGTTATAGGTATATTAAGTATCAATATTAGAGCCAAGATCTGAAGCCCAGGCCACTGACTCCAAGTCAAGAGCTTATCACAACTGCCTCCTTGATGCGCACCTGCACATCTCAAATATACACATGGTCCAAAAAGTGTCCATGTTATTTCAATTACTTATCAGCTTACAGAAATGAGACATTTGTATGTTGCACTAATTTGTTAAGTATATGATTATTGATGTATTATATATATTGGCTACTTGTCTTTATTTAAGCTCTGCTACCCACTATCATCAATACCAAAAACAAGTTTCATTACAGTTACCAAAGGGGAAAGATGGTGGGGGGAGGGATAAAATGGGAGTTTGGGATTGACATGTACACACTACTATATTTAAAATAGATAACCAATAAGGATACTGTATAGCACAGGGAACTCTGCTCCATATTCTGTAACAACCTAAATGGGAAAAGAATTTGAAAAAGAATAGATATATGTATAACTGAATCACTTTGCTGTACACCTAAAAATAACACAACATGGTTAATCAACGATACTCCAATATAAAGTAAAAATTAAAACCAAACAAAACAAAAACAAATTTCAAACAGTTTCATGCAGAACATGGTTCTTCTCAAACAACAAGCCTTCCCTAACATTTTTAAAGGATTTGTTTTTAAAAAAACGAGTCACAGATTGTGTATTTAAGTTTGTCTTTCCAGATTCACTTCTTTAAATCACTTCCCAAGTCACTAGAGATATGTGTTTATCTCTCCTGGCAATCCCTTTGTACTTACCATCCTTCCCTTGGCCCCATGCTTTCTGCCACACCGAAGAAGTCAATCTCACTCATGTCCATTAATCCTAGACTAAAGCCAATTCCAAATTTTGGTTCAGCATTCACCAACTGAAGATAGTTTTCTAAGACTGGCCCAGTTCTGCTTTGACCATTTACTCTGTTTCTCCTATTAGTGATGTATTTTATATGGCCTAAATTATTTCATACTTCTCCACATATCATTTTGTGTTTTTTCTCCTTGACTTTATTTCTGCCTATTTACATTCTATGTTTCTCAGGAATCATGACCACTTCTTTTTTCTCTTATATCACCCCAGATGTTTTGTTAAGTGCTATGTACATTTCTTTATTCATTAGGTACATAAGGGATGTTCAACAAATGCTTGTTAATCAACTGTGTTCAGCTTACTCCTATTCACCTACAAACACAGATTCTCAAGAAAATCAGTAAAATGGAAAATGAATAGATGAAGAACAGGACACCACACTTTGAATTAGCATATAAGCCTATGCTCTCCTTTGCTTTACTAGTTTCTCTTAGGCTGGGGAAAAGAAGTTTGGTATGTCTCCCAGCATTTTTAGGAATTTCAGGATTGATGGCCAATTTCAGGGTTTGCCATTGTGATTGAATCTCAATGGAAATATTATGAAAGTTCAACGAATTACATTAGTTTGGTCTTTTATGTGAAAAAACTTAGTAATGTGCTAAAATATCACCATGTATTAATTTGCCCCTATAGCTGTTGAAAGTTTCATATTAAAAAAAAAAAACTGGGGACTTCCCTGGTGGCACAGTGGTTAAGAATCCACCTGCCAATGCAGGGGACACGGGTTCGATCCCTGGTCTGGGAAGATCCCACATGCCGCGGAGCAACTAAGCCCGTGTACTACAACTACTGAACCTGTGCTCTAGAGCCCATGAGCCACAACTACTGAGCCCACATGCTACAACTACTGAAGCCCATGCGCCTAGAGCCCGTTTTCCACAAGAGAAGCCTGCTCACCACACAAAGAGTAGCCCCTGCTCACTGCAACTAGAGAAAGCCCGCATGCAGCAGTGAAGACCCAATGCAGCCTAAATAAATTAATTAATTAAAATTTTTTAAAAAGCTGATCTGATTTAAAAGCTTTTATATATGATAATTTCTACTAACTAAATGTGTGACCTTAAATCATTTAACCACTTGACTAGCAATTTCTTCATCTACACAGTAGGGATAATAATACACTGCTCACCTCACCTGGATGGTTGTAAGGATTCTATGAGATGATGTATGTGAAAGCACATTATAAACTCAGGTGAAATATACAAATAGGAACTTATTTTTTTAATGCAGAGCTCCCCATATGCTCTTTCAGTTGTGATTTTTAATATCTCTAATTATTTGCAAGGCTGATGGATATGTTCCCTGTTAATGAGTGACAATACCTTCTTGTCTTCATTGGGACCATTTCCATCTCCTTGCTTCCTGCTGGCTTTATTGAATGATAATCACCATATATCACATGCTCTTTAAAAACAGACCTATTTTAGTCACTGGTATCACAGTCTGATCCTTGAGCACACTGTCCCTTCAGGTACAGTAAAAGAGCTGAATTCAATTAAAATCCTTGCACAGTCTTAAGCGGACAGATAAAGTCCATTCTAACTATGCGAAATAAACTATGTTCCTTAAATAAGTTTTCATTCATTTTTACCACACTCTATCAGTTTCTCTATCAAAACTTTGCTTTTTTAATTGGTTCTGGCAAAATTCCAGATATGCACTCTTCCAAATGTTTAGCTATTTGGCATTACAACTCCCAAAATATCCCTAAGTAATTAGAGGAAATGTAGGGGAAAAGAAGGTATGAAAAACATTACAGGTGATACAGTGGCTTGAACACGTGTTTCCAGCTGCCTCTCTCCTATAATCTCATTGAAATGACCCAGGAAATAAAAATACATCTACGTGAGCAAACCTACATCAGCAGTGGGAACTGGGGCAAAGGGACAAACATTTACTAGCAATATCGAAGACAATCTGAGCTGGAGAAGGGACCCTTGTGTCCAGAGGGGTCATAAGTACAGGCAACCCCGGCAGACACTCAATACTAATCCCTCCTGTGGAGGGACTAAGACTAGAAAAGTCAGGGGTATTCTAGAAAACCACCACAGAGACTCTGAGAAAAGCACCGGTCCCCGAGAGTATACAGAGGGGCTTGCTCTTGACACAGACGTATGCATTTTTTAACCCAAATATATCAGCTATACCCATTACTCTGGATACTTTCTCATATTAGAACATATAGATCCACTGCACTATTTCTAATGTTTCAGTCACACTGTTGTATAGCCCCATCACATCTGTGTATATTGCTGAAAGAATAGTTAACTAAATTCCAAAAGTAAATTGCTAATCTAAAGGTGTGCGAATTTCATTTTGATTAATACCGCCAAATTGCCTTACTTAAAGTGTCAAAGCCACCTATTTCCCACCACCAAAGTATAAGTGTCAGTATCTACAAATTCTTACCAATTACCATATTTCAATTTTTTAGTTTTAATGTTATCTCCTTATTACAGTCTTTTAAAAAATAAAATTTTTTTACCACTCTAGAGGGCAAAAGGTGACATTTCATGTTCTTTTAATTTTCGTTTCTTGGATGACTCATGAGGTTTAGCATATTTTCACACTTTTGTAAACCACTGTATTTCTTCCTCCATGAAATTTCTTCTTTCCTTTTTCTTATTCTTCACTTGGGTTTTTCTTTTTGCTTATTTGTTTGTTCGCTTTTGCTTTATAAGCAAGAGAGTAGTTGAGAGAACAGAAGCTGGAGCCAGCCTAGCTGGATTCAAATCCCATCTCCACCCCTTAGTAGATACATGACGTTGGAGAAGTTAATTAACCTCTCTGTACTTGTTTCCTCACCAATAAAATGACGATGACGCTAGAACCTACCCCGTAGGGTTGTTGTGGAATTTTAAATGGCTTAAAATTAAAAAGCACTTAGAACAATGCCAGGCACAAAGAGAAATGCCTGATAAATGTTAGCAATTCATAGGAGCTCACTGACCAGGATGGACAGAAATCATTTATCTGCAGTGATTATTTTCTTCCACTCTTTAATTTTTCATTTTGTTTTGTTTTAATCTGTCTTAAAGCATACTAAAGTTTTTTATACAGTGAAATCTTCAATCTTTTCCTTATAGAAAAAGATTATTTTTTATTGAAGTATACTTGATTTACAATGTTGCATTAATTTCTGCTGAACCGCAAAGTGATTCAGTTATATAGATATATAGATATATAGGTATAGATATAGATATATTCTTTTCCACTGTGGTTTATCACAGGATATTGAATATAGTTCCCTGTACCATACAGTAGGACCTTGTTGTTTATCCATTCCATATATAATAGTTTACATCTGCTAACCCCAAACTCCCATTCCATCCTGCCCCCCTCACCCTTGGAAACCACATGTCTGTTCTCTATGTCTGTGAGTCTGTTAGAAAAAGATTCTAATATCATGTGCAGAAAGATAATTCTCACTGCAGGATTTTTTTTTTTTCATTTATTTGGCTGCTGCGGGTCTTAGTTGCGGCACGTGGGATCTTCACTGCCACTTGCGGGATCTTTTTTAATGGCGGCATGTGGGTTCCTTTAGTTGCAGCACACGGGCTCTTAGCTGCAGTGTTCAGGATCTGGTTCCCTGACCAGGGATCGAATCCAGGCGCCGTGCATTGAGAGTGCAGAGTCTTAACCACTGGACCACCAGGGAAGTCCCTCACTCCAGGATTTTAAAAGACTTCTTTCACATGTCCTTCCAATGATTTTATAATTTTATTTATTTATTTATTTATTTGCGGTACGCGGGCCTCTCACTGTTGTGGCCTCTCCCGTTGCGGAGCACAGGCTCCGGACGCGCAGGCTCAGCGACCATGGCTCACGGGCCTAGCCGCTCCGCAGCACGCGGGATCTTCCCGGACCAGGGCACGAACCCACGTCCCCTCCATCAGCAGGCAGACTCTCAACCACTGCACCATCAGGGAAGCCCTATAATTTTTTTTTTTTTTGACATTGGGCTCTTTAATCAAATTGAAACTTAGTTTTATAAGTTGGGTAAGATAAGACAAACTTTACTCTTTTCCTCATGGATAGCCAATTGTCCTGCTCCCCCTCTTACTCATTAATTTGAAATACTCAAAACATCAAAGTTCCAATTGGAATTGCATTGTTTCCATATCACCTTGGAGAGGATTGGTAATTTTACAATATAAGTTGTCCTACCTTAGGACATGGTCATTTCTCTCGTTATTCCAGTCTTGCCTTGTGTCCTCAGTTAAAGTTTTGTTGGGTTTCTTTTTATAAATCTTACCCATTTCTTGCTTATTATATTCTTAAGCACTTCTTTAATTTACCAGTTGAGTTTACTAATGTGATGAATTACATTAATATATTTCCCGACGTTGAATCATCCTAATTGATTATAGGGTTCCATTCGATGATTTCTTATGAAATGTGCCAAACATACTAGACAGTATTACATATATTTAATTTATATTATACCTTATATTTAATAGATAATATAGTATATATTAAACACCTGTGTATTATTTGCCATTGGTCTTTATCAAATCTGAACATTTTGCTACACTTATATAATTGGAGGGGGGAAAGGAAATTCATCAGTACAGGCAAGTCCCTTATATACTTCTCCCAGATTCCATTCCCCTTGCTCCCTACTCAGATATAGCCATTACCCTTAATTAAAAGTTTATCGTTACCATGGACATGTTTATAATATTAAATGTGAAGAAATCATCAGTAATATGGAGCACTATGCAGTAGTTTTCAACCTGTATATAAATTGCATGATACTGTATTATCACTCTGCAGCTTGGTTTTGCTTTGTTTTTTGACTTAAAAAAATCTTATATTTATAATTACTGATGTCTATAGTTCTAGTTTACTTATTTTGATGGAAGTATGGTATTCCAGCTTATGAATATATTATACTTCCATTTGTTCATTCTTCTACCGAGAGACATTTAGGATGTGCCAGTGTTTTCCTATTATACGCGGTGCTATGATGAAAACTCTTGTGCACATACATAGATTTGCCTTAAAGCTGCACTACCCACTACATTAGCCACTTTTCTAAACAGCTGGTTCATATCTTTGCCCATTTTTCTATTAGATTTGCTTGTCTTTTTCTTTTTTATTTGTAGGGGTACTTTACATATTTAGAATATAAATCTTATATTAGTTGTACGTGATATAAATATTTTCTCCCATTCTGAACTTTTCTTTCAACTTTGATTATGGTGTCTTTGTTAAGCAAAGGTTTTTTATTTTATCAATCTTTGCCTTTATGGTGTATGCTTTTGATTGTCTTAGTCAATAGATCCTTCCCTGTCCCAAGATCAAAAACATATTTCTTACATTTTCTCCTAAAATGTCCTAAAATGTTAAAGGCTTTTCATATTTAGGTCTTTTTTAAAAAATTTTATTTATTTATTTATTTATTGGCTACGTTGGGTCTTCGTTGTTCCGTGTGGGCTTTCTCTAGTTGCGGCGAGCAGGTACACTCTTCATTGCCGTGCGCAGGCTTCTCATTGCGGTGGCTTCTCTTGTTGCGGAGCACGGGCTCCAGGTGCGTGGGCTTCAGTAGTTGCGGCACGTGGACTCAGTAGTTGTGGCTCACAAGCTCTAGAGCACAGGCTTAGCAGTTGTGGCACACGGGCTTAGTTGCTCCGCGGCATGTGGGATCTTCCCGGACCAGGGCTCGCACCCGTGTGCCCTGCATTGGCAGGCAGACTCCTAACCACTGCGCCACCAGGGAAGTCCCATATTTAGGTCTTTAATCCCCCTGCAATTAACACTGTAGTGTACAGTGTGACAGTTTTCTCTTCTGTGTGGATAGCCATCCATTCCATGACAATATTTTGAATAGTTTGTCCTGTTCCCAGTTATTTGTAACGTCATATGCTATATCTCTAAACATATATGGCTCTTTTCTAGGCCTTCTATTCTGTTACATATATGTATAGTGGGCCCTCTATACTGTGAGTTCCATATGCAGGTATTAAACCAACCACAAATTGAAAATATTTGGGAAAAAAAATTCCAGAACATTTCAAAAGCAAAATTTGAATTTGTCATGCACCAGCAACTATTTACATAGCATTTACATTGTATTAGGTATTATAAGTAATCTAGAGATGATTTAAAGTATACAGGAGGATGTGCATACATGCATACATTATATGCAAATACTATGCCATTTTATATAAGGGACTTGAGCATCTGTGAATTTTGGTATTGGGGAGGTCCTTGAACCTATCTCCCATGGACACTGAGGGATGACTGTATTTCTATATCTTTGCATAAATATGATATTATTTTAGTTACCTTAGGTTTATAGTAAGAAAGTCCCTCAAATTATTCTTCAAAATTGGCTTAACTTTTGTTCTTTCTAATGAATTTTCGTATCAGCTTGACAAGTTCCACAGAAAACACTGAATTTGTAGATTGATTTGGAGAAAATGACATAATTATAATATTCAATCTTCCTTCTCTCAAAATTGGTATATAGTTCTATTTATTCAGATCTTCTTTAATGTGATTCAGTGATGTTCTATTTTCTCCATAAAGTATCACAGATACTTTGTTAGATTTATTCAGATATCTTATTGTTCTGTTTCTATTATGAATTATATATTTTCTACTAATTTTCTAAACAATAATTATCAATAGAAGAATGCTATTGTGTCTTACAAACCTGCTGAATTTTTAAATGGTCTCTATAGACAATCATATCCTTTACAAATAAGAGAAAGTTTTTATTTTCCTCTTCTATATATTAATTCTCTTCCTTCTCTTATTGCATTTGCTATACAATACAACATTGAATAGAAGTGGTGGCAGAAGCCTCTTAGTCTGGCTCTTAACTGACTCTTAACTTGAACAAGAATGCCTCCAAACTTTCACCTCTAAAGTATGATGTAAACCATTGTCAGGCTTTTAAAGTTTCCCTTCTATTCGTAGTTTTCTAAGAGTCTGTATATGTGAGTGGGTGAGTGTGTAAAAGAGTTCTGAATTTTATATGCTCTTTCAGCACCTACTGAGATGATCATATGGTAATCAGGAAGACAGAAATAACAGGGAGACTTATTACCCTATACCATTTTGTACTTGTTGAATTTTTACCAGGACTTCCATTTCCAGTGATAGAGTGGGCTAAATAATTGGAACAACCCTCCAACTGAAAATACTAGATAAAATACTAGTAAAATCTTAAAAGCATCAAAGGAATGTTAAGAAGAAATTATTAAGCCTAACTTTTGGTGAATGTAGGAACCCAGAAGTGAATAGGACACTGAGGGCATTTGCCAAACCTCACCAATCTCAGCCTTGGTTTCCGTGGCCTCAGGAAGTGTGGAAGAACAGAAGCCAAAGCCTAGAGCCTACCTGGGGAATTAAATAAGACACTCAGATCCCCGAGGACTGGTAAAAGGATGAACCTTTGGTATAAGAATAAATCCCACAACTCCTGCCCCAGAGAAAGCAAGAATAAAGGAAAGGAATTCCCCTGATGTGTTGTAATAACAGATAGCCCTCATGAGGATTTACAAATTCACACAACCTGGATGATCCAAGAAAAAGTCAAGAACTGATAGTGGTCCCAGGCACAGCCAAGGCAAACATAAATCCCCACTGGAAGAACCCACCATCGTCCAGGGCCTCAAAGAATGCTCACAAATAATTTTCTAAAGAAAATGAGTAGCTCATAGTCATTTAGGAGACAAAGCACTAAAGCAAAAACCAGCAGAAATAACAGAAACAGAGCTGCAAAACCTCTGATACTGGAATTATCAGACACAGATTACAAAATGACTATGATTACTCTATTAAATAAAAGTCAAGGGACTTCCCTGGTGGCGCAGTGGTTAAGAATCCGCCTGCCAATGCAGGGTACACGGGTTTGAGCCCTTGTCCGGGAAGATCCCACATGCCGCAGAACAATTAGGCCCATGTGCCACAACTACTGAGCCTGCGCTATAGAGCCCACGAGCCACAAATACTGAGCCCGTGTGCTGCAACTACTGAAGCCCAGGCACCTAGAGCCCATGCTCCGCAACAAGAAGCCACCGCAATGAGAAGCCCGCACACGGCAACAAAGAGTAGCCCCCGATCGCTGCAACTAGGAAAAGCCCATGCACAGCAACAAAGGCCCAATGCAGCCAAAAATAAATAAATAATTTTAAAAAGTCAAGCTTGAAAATAAATCCAGATAATAAGAAACCATATAGAATAACCAAGCAGATTTTTTAAAAGAATCAAATAGAACCTCAAAAACTGACAACTATAATAACTGTAATTAAAAACTAAATGGATGGTTTTAACAGCTTGTTAGGCATACCTAAAGAAAGAATTGTTGAAAACAGAAGTAGAGTCATGAATGTAGAAAACAAACTTATGGTTACCAGGAGATTGGGGGGGAGGGGAGGGATAAACTGGGAGATTGGGACTGACATATACACACTAATATGTATAAAATAGATAACTAATAAGAACCCGCTGTATAGCACAGAGAACTCTACTCAATACTCTGTAATGGCCTGTATGGGAAAAGAATCTAAAAAACAACCAAAAAGAATGGATATATGTATAACTGACTCACTTTGCTGTACACCTGAAATTAACACAACATTGTAAATCAACTATACTCCAATAAAAACTTTTAAAAAGGGGACTTCCCTGGTGGCGCAGTGGTTAAGAATCTGCCTGCCAATGCAGGGGACACAGGTTTGAGCCCTGGTCCAGGAAGATCCCACATGCCGAGGAGCAACTAAGCCCGTGCACCACAACTACTGAAGCCTGCGCGCCTAGAGCCGCTGCTTTGCAACAAGAGAAGCCACTGCAATGAGAAGCTCATGCACCGCAATGAAGAGTAGCTCCTGCTCGCCGCAACTAGAGAAAGCCTCCACGCGGCAACGAATACCCAACGCAGCCAAAAATAAACTAAAAAAATAAAATACCCAGGCCAAAAAGAAAAAGAAAGAAAGAATTGTTGAAATGGAGGATAGACCAGAATAACTTGTTTAGAAAGAAGCACAAAGAGGCAAAGAGATGTAACACATGAAAGAAAGAAAGATTAAAAGACATGGAAGATAGTGAGAAAGTAACATGCCTCTAATCAGAGTTCCAGAAGGAAAAAAGAGTGAGAATGAAACAATATCTGATGAGATAAGACCTGAGAATTTTCCCAAGTGAATGATCCTAACCACAAATTCAAGAAGTCCAAATGAATTCCAAGAGGGGTAAATTTTGAACTTTTTGAATTTATTCCATATTTGAAAAAATTTTTAATTTAAATAGCTTTTTGCAAAAGAAACCAGTTTGGGAAGAGAGGGGCAAGAGACAGTCGAAAAAGAAGGTTGCATATTATATGAGCTACTTTGTTTAAATTTACCTTTGTGAGTTAACTTGTACATCAGAAAGTACACTGAAAATATATGAAAAAAATCAATTTAATATTTTAATATATGAAAAATATTTATCCAAATTTCCCTTAAATCTAGAAGTCAAACATTATTGACGCACGTATTATGTAATGTTCTCCTGTTTTAAAAAAAAGTATTGGCTAAGGAATCTAGCCTAGCCCACTGAGTACTTTTTTAACTGGAACTTTGGTTCAATCACAGAAACGTAAATTGAATCAGGAACCTGAACTAAAATGAACCCTGAATCAAAAACCCAAAATGAACTATACTAATCTGCAGAAACACAAAGGGAACCAAAGCCAAATATGGTAATAATTGTTTACAGAACCAAAATTCTCTAAGAAAATCATTTGCCTGTGCCAGTTTTTCTTCTTTCTGATGTATTATATTTTTAATACTTTTAGAAAAATATTATCTAACAAGATAATGTGTCCTTAAGAAGAACAAGTTGGATATTAAATAAAGTGGTCATTCCTCTCTCCTCTTCAGACACCCTTAGCCAACCCAGTCTGAGCAACAAGCTGAAAATCAAGCATTAAAGGGAACCAGGCCTTAAAGGGAATGAGGCCTTAAATGGAACCAGGCCTTAAAGGGAACTCCAGGGAAGCCAGGAAAAACAGTGAGAAAAACCAAGAGAGAAGCTACAAGTCCCTGGCCCTGTTCTGAGGTGGAAAAGGCCTTGACAGAGGAAAAGAATGAGAAAGCTAATCTCTATTTTGCTTTTTTTTAAAAACTTTCTCTCCCCTCCTCCTGATCTTTTCCCCCTTTCCTGTCTCTTTTTAACAGATCATCTCTTTTTCCTACATTTCTTTTGCTTATTTCCATATCTTTGTCTTCTATATCTTCTGCTATTATCTCTCCCATTTGTCTTCTTTCATCCCTTTTATCCCCATTTCTTTCCCTTCTCCTTCTCTTCTACTTCCCCCCGCCCCGACCCTATTATTCTGTTCTCCAATATTTCCCTTCCTCCATCTTTTTTTTTCAATTATCTGATCTCATTCCCCACCAAAAGTAGAGGATGTTTATAACCTTATAAAACAGATTTGACAGTATTTACTTATTTGCTTTATGCAACATGATGATATACTTTGTTCATAATATTTGGAGGGAAATGTTATTTATCCACTTATCAGGCCATTTTGTTAAATGCTACTTCCATTTTTGCACCACTCGATAATTTGCAAAGCACTTTTTAGTGCACATTAGTAACCAATTAAAAGTTGGTGGGAGATTTTAAGGTAACCCTGATAATTTTCACTGTGACAGTCAGCCTTCAAGATTTTTCCCAATGATTTTTTTTTTTTTTTTTTTGCGGTATGCAGGCCTCTCACTGTTGTGGCCTCTTCCGTCGCGGAGCACAGGCTCCGGACATGCAGGCTCAGCGGCCATGGCTCACAGGCCCAGCCGCTCTGCGGCATGTGGTATCTTCCTGGACCAGGGCACGAACCCGTGTCCCCTGCATCGGCAGGCGGACTCTCAACCACTGCGCCACCAGGGAAACCCAAGATTTTTCCCAGTGATTCTTACCTTCTGGTATCTATGCTCTTTTGTACTCTCTTGACATGCTATGTAAGAATTGGTTTATGTGACTCGTTGAACATGGTGGAAGTGATGGTGTGTGACTTCTGAGTTTAGGTCATAGAAAAACATAGCAACTTCCACATTGCTTACTTGAATCACTTGTTCTGGAGGAAGTCAACTACCATGTTGTAGCAACCCTACAGAGCAGTACACATCTTGAGGAACTGAGGTCTCCTGTCAACCAGCACATATTTGCCTGCCATGTAAGTGTGCCATCTTGGAAGCAGATCCTCCAGCCCCTGTTAAGCCTTCAGATGATTGTGGCCCTGGTCAACATCTTGACTGCAACCTCATGAAACCACCCCTCCAGCCAAAACATCCAGCTAAGCTGCTCCCTAATTCCTCACAGAAACCATGAGAGATAAATGCTTATTATTGTTTTAAACCACTAAATTTTGTGGTAATTTGTTATGCAGAAATAGATAACTAAAATGATTACAGTACTGTTTTGGACACAAAACCAAAACAATTTGTGCATAGATAAACACCTGAAAACAGTTCTTTCTTTACTTCACCAGTAATAAATAGGCACTT
This sequence comes from Pseudorca crassidens, assembly GCF_039906515.1. NCBI lineage: Eukaryota > Metazoa > Chordata > Mammalia > Artiodactyla > Delphinidae > Pseudorca > Pseudorca crassidens. The sequence goes on from NC_090306.1 coordinate 58,389,830, forward strand.
ACCAATTCCAGAAAGGAAATCTTGAAAAGTTCCTGGAAATTTCTTTTATACACTCAGCTTAATTCAGCAGTACTTCTGTATTCTTCTCATATGAAGATGGAAACAATAGTATACACAGAATAAAATTAATAACTTCCTTGTCTAATAAGTCTAGTTACATTAAAAAACAAGTCCCCTGTGAGAACACATCACAAATAAGATCATCCAAAAAAAGTTCCACTCTCTCAGAACAATGCATTTGTATTTTGAAATACAGTCAGCCCTCTGTATCCAAGGACTTTGAGAACTTGAGCATCTGCAGATTTTGGTATCTGCAGGGGTGGGGGATCCTGGAAACAATCTCCCACAACCAAGGGCCAAGGGACCAGTGTATATTCTTTTAATTATCCACAATATGGAGCTAAAGAACATTTTTGTTATTTGTTCTCAGTTCAGAGAAACTTATGCATTCCCTGTTCACAGTTATAGTTTCAAATAAATTTTACATCAAAAATAATGTTAAATCTTGCTAAATCTTATAAATAGGCATTACTATCCAGCTTCCACAACTGAACTTTTTTTAATTAAAAAAAAAGTGAACCCATTCTTCTAATGACCCAAGAATGTAATCTAATAATGCTGTTAACCTAAACCTAAAATTGAACATGAAAACATCCCTCTATATGAAAAATGAACTCTACTGTTTTGTCATTTAATTGCACCTCTAGATACTTGGAGTGCAGAGCAGCTATAATTCTGAAATTTTTTTTTCTTGCAAAGTATCCTGATGGGTATAATATGATCATCATTTACATGATCCAAGATTAGGATGATAATCAAAAGGAATTAAATCAAAATACCAGCCACTGAATCCCCCAGTATGTCTTTTCTTTATAATAATAACCACACGGGCTTCCTTGGTGGCGCAGTGGTTGAGAGTCTGCCTGTCGATGAAGGGGACACGGGTTCGTGCCCGGTCCAGGAAGATCCCACATGCCGTGGAGCGGCTGGGCCCATGAGCCACGGCCACTGTGCCTGCGCGTCCGGAGACTGTGCTCCGCAACGGGAGAGGCCACAGCAGTGAGAGGCCCGTGTACCGTAAATAATAATAAAAATAACCACACTATATTTGTAGTGGCCTATGAGGATTTTGATAATCTCTACAGATTAGATGCTGAGTGAAATTCATTAAATGATTCAACAAATGTTTTATCGAGTTCTGATTGGGCTCCAGGCATTATCCTCGATCTTGAGAAGCAGAAATGAACAAGGAGTGTCAGTTCCCTGCTTTCATGGTCTTCATATTGCAATGGTTGGCAGACAGACCAAAAGCAGGTGAAAAATAAATGAACAGGGTCACTCCAGGTGGTGCTAAGTATTGTGAAGAAAATCCAAAGAGTGATGTGCAGGGAAAAACTTTATAAGTGGGGTCAGAGAAGGCATCTCTCAGGAGATGGTGCAATCTGAAACTTTGGGTCTGATCATTCCGTTTGGAAGAAATATCTAATGACATTGGATCATTTCTTTAGGTGATGTACCATTATTATCTTTATACCCCAAAAGTCCTAAGACACACTGTGAACCATAATCAAATATATTTTTGTCCATTGGTTTACACTGTGGTCCTCTAGGTTTGATGCTAGAACAGGTATGATAATCATGTGCAAAGGGACCAATTTGTTGGTCCATCTTCACCTGCACCTTAGCAATCTGGGTAACGAAAAATCCCTTGGGAATATTAGATACCCAATTTATACAGTTCTGAACTTATTCCTCATTCTCCAGGATTTTGAATTGATTTTGAAAAACTGGTGTTGTTCGACATTTATGAAAAGTAAGGCTGGGATCTTAAAGTTCTTTGATATTCTACTAAAACCATTATTTTCCATCAGCCAGCCTCTTAAATTAACATTATTTTGAAGTCTAGCCAATTCAAAGACTGCAAAATCAACTATGATGCTTGGTGTTTACTGCATCAATTACCATGTACCTGTCCATGAAGTAGCTTAAGACACACAGTAGTTTCCCATCGATGACGACAGTATCACAAAGTAGTGATTCTGCCCGTAAAGTAGCTGGTTTAACCAAGATGCCATGAGGGGCTCTCTCATCCCTTCAGAGATTTCAGTAAACCCATCTAGATCTGTGAGCATCTTAAAAATCCCTAACACTTATTCTCAGAGGCTTTTCTCTGCCTCCACTCTTGGGTCCACACAATTTAACTCTTGTTCTACTCTGTGATCTAGACACAGGCCGAGCCCTTACACGTTTCTATAAATAAATAAGTAAATAAACAAATAAATAAAAGACTTGCACCAAATATTTAATCAGCTCAGTAAATTTCAGCAAAGCTGGGTGCGGGAGTGAGGGGAGGAAGAGTCACGTGGGCAGATGCGAGGCCCTCTCCGCCCTCTCAGTGGCTGTGGCCCCTCCCCTGTCTCTCGGGATGCTGCTCTGGGAAGTTACTGCCAAATTGCTCCCTTTGTCTCAGAAACATTCCGCCCACACCCTAAGCCCTCCGGAGCTCTCTTCTACTCTCTCAGCTCTTATCAGGGTATTTTTCAAAGTAAATACATTTCCCTTTCTAGGAGGAATTCTGGTGCCAACTAATAATAAAATAACGTTCCTCTGCCTTGTTACACGTGATGCACCAGTTTTCATCTTGGGGCCGCTTGCAGTGTTGGGATGGATAGCAGGAGGTTCCGTGTAATTTAGAGCTTGGTAAGCTTGACTTTTACCAAAAATAAAGTAGTTTAAAAACGAAGCGGAGCCACAGGGAGGGGTGCTTAGAGGGGAGGAACCAACAAGTGGTTTTCTACATTTGCTCAAAGGGGAGGCTGTGGATCTGTGAAGTTTGTCACCTTCGGCTTCCAAAGTCAAGTTACATAAAAGAGCAGACCTTTTCACTTTCTAGAGGGTTCTGCAAACTGTCACCATGCATAAGGAGCTTTTGATGCATTTCCTTTAAGTTGCTCGGTGTAATCATAGGGTTTTGCATTTTCTGATCCTCCCCTCTTAATTGAGGGATTGCCACACACAAGATGACATCACAAATTCCTTAGTTTCATTAGAAACAGCCCTTGCTCTGTCCACTTAGGTTAGGGTATGAGAACTGCTTTCTAAAGGAACTACATTTATCTGAAAGCCACAGAAAACTTCTAAATATAGGGTAGCTTTCGGAAACAGCAGGAGCTAGTGCCTTCAGGATATTTATTTATACGGTATAATGAAATTTGAGTCCTTTGAAATTGACAAGTAGATGTAAGTAAAGGAAAAACTGACTGTCATTTTTTATGGAAACATTTCACGGTACTCTTAGTTTTCACATTGTTACATGTTCCTTGGCTCAGTTGATAACGGGCATGTAAACTGCTTCATGCAATTGAAGAGTATAATTTTCAGTTAATTTCGGGGGTGTGATTATTATTCACATATTTATGCATAATTATTATAAACAAACGCCCATAGAATTCATTTATCTGGACCTATATATCCATGATCAAGCCTCCCTCCGTTCTTTCTTGACCGCTGCTTGGTAATTTCTTTTGACTCACTTTAATCATGTTTTACCATCACATTGCTTCTTAATAAGACAGTCAATTCTTGCCATCCCTTTGCAATGAAATGCTGTTCCTGGAGCTTGATCTGTACAACCTAAATGATTTCTGCAGTCAGCACCACAGAGTTATTTGTCCCAGATGGACAGTGAATGATTGTACTGTTTCTAAAGCACTTCTCCTTTGCAAATACCCAATTTACAAAGCCTTTCAAAGGTATTAATAAGAATAATAGCAATGAGTCTCCTAATTAATTTTCTTTCCTCTGCCTCTGTTTGACCATCTCATGGAAAAGCAGGTGACAAGAATGTAACCTAGAAGAAACAGAAATGACTGTTTTCTCAGCAAAGCTGTTTAGAACTTCAATTGTCTGATTTCCACAACTGCGAATCTCTTCATGTGCCCAGGACCCCTACCAGCTCCATAAAGATCGGGCTCCCAGGGAAGACCACAGAACAGTAGGATCCAATCTACCTAAGTGCAAGTTCAAAAAATAAGGTGACATTTAGATGCATAGGATATGCTTTTGAGAAATACACCATGAATTTATGTTTAGGGCCGTGGAGCGTTCAAACTCTCATCCTGACACCTGACAATACCTGCAAGGAGAATATGCAGATTATGACAGGCATATTTTTGAGAAACCCCAGGGCCAGTTGCAACACACTGAGTCTTGTTAAAATGTGGATTCCAGGGCTTCCCTGGTGGCGCAATGCTTGGGAGTCCGCCTGCCGATGCAGGGGACACGGGTTCGTGCCCCGGTCCAGGAAGATCCCACATGCCGCGGAGCGGCTGGGCCCGTGAGCCATGGCTGCTGAGCCTGCGCGTCCGGAGCCTGTGCTCCGCAACGGGGCAGGCCACAACAGTGAGAGGCCCGCGTACAGCAAAAAAGAAAAAAAAAAAAATGTGGATTCCATTCCATTAAATAGACAGTTATTAAACACCTACCACATACAAGGTCTTGTGAGGGTGGCAAGATGAGTAAAGTAGTTCTTTCCCTCAAGAAAGGAATACCTTAGTAGTAAAAATAATTCTGACTAGTATTTACTGAGTGGTTTACCATGTGCCAGATGCCCCACATGATTATCTTATATAATCTTCATGACAACTATTCAAAAGATGATTAAAGAAGACAATTTAGGTGATACAAACAAACTTTATTTAACAGTTCATGAAGTGGACAGTTTCTCAGTTTCCTGAGAACTGCAAAAACGGACAGAAGGCAGGAAGCTCTGATAGGCTAGAGAATAAACAACAAGGAAAGACAAATAGAAAATATCTGATTGGCTGGGTCTACATAGTCCGCCTTGTTTGGGGGTGAGAAGGCCCAGAGTTGGCTTGGCGTTTGGGGATTGGCTGACTGGACATCCTGCATTTCTGGTCAAGAGGAACATTCACAGGGACACAAAAGTTATCTCAAGAGGAACATTCACAGGGACACAAAAAGTTATCTCAGTTTCTGTTTGCTGACGTGATACCCGGGCAGGAGCAGCTTCATCTTGAGCCTAGAAATTTATTTCAACACAACCTGGAAATATAAGGACTGTTATTATTCCCGTTTACAGATGAGAAAACTGAGACAGAGAGGTTAAAAACTGCATCAAGGCCAGAAGAAAGTGCTGAAGCCAGGATTCAAATTCTGAGTCTGCAGCCAGGGTTTCCGTCCTTAGTCCGTCTGCTAGACCCATGATCATGACACAGAGACAGAGATGTGCATGGGGCCTGCGGGGAGTGGGGAGCCCATGACGTGAGAGGGAGAGAAATTTTGAAAAGCTTAGAATGCTTCCTCTCTCTCTCTCTCTCTCTCTCTCTCTGTCTCTCTCTCTCTCTGTCTCTCTCTCTCTCTCTCTCTCTCACACACACACACACACACACACACACACACACACACACACAAGCAGAATGTCCATTCACTTGAACTGAGAAAACTGAGAGCGTTATTCACAAAAAACCAAAAACAAAAAAAAAAGGAGAAAAACATTTCCCTCTGCCCATCCTCACCTCCAAATATCGGTTACCTATTTATTTCAAGTGAAAGGTTTGGGTTGGGGGCTGAATTATCCTGATCATTGCTTAGATTTGCCACTTTACACATATGATCAAATCTTCCCTCCAGACTCACTCTGACAACTGTTATAAGGAAAATGAGCTCCATGGAGTAGAAACAACATTAATCATGCTCATTTTATTCTATTTTCTAAAAATGTCAAGAGTTGATTTCCAACCATGGTCCCCTATTTTATGGGCAAAGTTCCCGGCATCTTCAGTGGGGGCAAGTTTCACACATCAGGTCTAACAGCTGGATTTGTAGGAAAACTTTATTGAATTTAACACCCAAATACATTAAGGTTTTTTCCAAGTTGATTTAAATCCTGATTAGGTAAACATTGGTAACACAGAGAAGAATATTAGATCTCATGCAGTTGACAAAATTCCCAGATTTGTTACTGAAGTCATTTATGATTTTTAGGTTGACTCAGATGGAGACACACAGATAACTAGTTAATGCAAACAATAATAACCCCACATGATTAAAAAATAAAGAGAAACAAGATATGAGAAGAAATTAGCCCTAGCAACAGAAAATAACAAGTAAACAAAGCGACCTGCAATCTCCACTTGCCCCAGCCTCACCATTTCCGCTTTCTGAACATATGTACATTTCCGCTAAAAACAAAGTCAAAACCAGTGCTACATCTTAACAACTTCCTATCTTCCTCTTTCATTCCCCTGCTCCCTCCACCAGAGAGAAACCCCAGTGGGTGGTCCTAGGTCTCAGCAGTATCTGTAGATTTGTAGTTCAAACTCTTTTTCTCTAAGAGTTGAGGAAGAGGGTAACAGCTGTTCTCTGGTGGCCCTTGCCCTTGCTCTTACGGGGCCACCTCCAAACAGGGCGAGGAGCAGACCCCATTAGGCTCTGTGGGAGCCAAGACTGCACTGTCACACAGCCTCAGAGGAGCACTGAGATCTGGACTCACACTTCCTATATGGCCCTGACTACAGTATTGAAACCCCGTCTGCTTCAGTTACCTTATAAATAAAACACTTACCCCATCAGGGCTTTCAGAAGAATTAAATAAACTTGTTTGAAAAGCAACGTATCAGAGGCGTAGCAGCACTCACCAGCCTCTGTTTGTACAGTTTCTCCCCCACCCATACTCCCAAGTACTCCCAGCTCCCTGCAGCTGAGGACAATATCAAGGGGTCTTTCCTCTCTAGATCAAACTACCTCTTCTGTCCTTCCCTTCTGTCAAAATGACCTATCCTCACACTACCAGAGAATCTGATCCCCACCATGGGGGTTACCTCCCTTTTTCTTTGCTGCATTTTACCTTTGATAATAACAACCTATATTTGCTTAGCCTGGATGGTCTGAATGTTTGCATCACCCCAAAATTCATATGTTGAAACCTAATCCCCAATGCAGTTGTATTTGAAGGTGGGGTCTTGGGAAGGTGATTAGGTCATGAGGGTGGGGCCCTCATGAATGCAATTAGTGCGCTTCTAAAAGAAACCCCAAGAAAGCTCCCTCCTGCCTTCTGCCATGTGAGGACAGAGCAAAAAAAAAAAAAAAGGTCATCTACGAACCAGGAAGCAGGCTCTCATCAGACACCAGATCTGCCGGCACCCTGATGTAAGACTTAGCCTCCAGAAGTGTGAGAAATAAATTTTGGTAGTTCATATAAGCCACCCAGTTAGTGGTATTTTTGTTATAGCAGCCTTAATGGACTAAGACAGCCCCTAACTGTTTACAAAGCACCATGATAGCCAAGTCCTCATTTGATCCTTCTCATGTTCCTGTAAGATAGGCAGGATGGATGTTATTTTTTTCTCTTCATTTTATATAAAGAAATCAAGGGTCCAAGCATTGAAGGAATTTGCTCAAGGTCACATCAAGAAAGAAAAGAGTACAGTCAGGGTTTAATGCCAGGTCTTCTGCTTGAGATCCCTTGCCCTTTTCCACTCTTCATGGATTCATTCAACAATTATTTGTTGTGATGTCAGCTTTGCGCTGAGCACCATTCCAGAGCTGAAGCTGAATCAGAGCAAAGCAGTGTCTCTGTCCTCATGGAGCTTAATTTAAATTACAGTAGATTTATCAAAACTAAATTAATTCTTACATAATAACAAATAACTGACTTGTCTTGCTGAGAGTTATAAGTGCTATGAAAAAAAATGAAGCAGGGGAAGGGGATAAATAGAAAGTGAGTAGATGGGGGTGAAAGAGGAGGCTTTTTTAGATAGGATAGTCATGGAAGACACCTCTGGAGCGGAGACCTCAATCAAGTGAGGGAGTTAGTGATGTGAATATCCATAGAAACAGCATTCCAGGCAGAGGGACCAGCAAGAACAAAGGCCCTGAGGTAGGTGTGTGCTTGGCAGGTTGAAAGAACAGGATATTCATCGTACACTAATTTCACTGGTTGTTATGAGGTGTTTCCTGAAAGAAGCATTCTGTGGTCCAGTAACTTTCAGAACCTCTGGGTAAAGCAGAACTTCCAAGAGCCTCTAGCCTATGAAGGCACTCTGCAAATCTGCTCAAGCCAGAGGCAGTGTGCAGCGTTGCACAATTTTGTTCAACCATGGAAACCTTCAAGGAGCATCTCAGGGGATTCTTGTTCCACAGAACACTCTGGAAAATGCTGCACCACACCCTGCTTTTATTGGAAAAAGGAAGCTGGGCTAGGAACTAGAGCTTCAGGCACTGCGTGAAGCCTTTGGAGTTCCCCAGCGGCGGAGGCACAAAGATCGCAGCGGGCAGAGGCCGGCTCCACTTATCCACAGCGGTGAATGTTCAGCCCATCCTGATTTTTGTCAACTATCTGAAACCACTCTTGGCTCCTGTTTCCTGACTGGTGTTTCCCGTGATTTAACCCGGGTTAGCTGATTCCAAGCCCTGCTGACCTTCCTCAGGGCTCTCACTTGGGGAAATGGGACCAGGGCAGAACAGGAACGGTGTATAAATCTGCTTAGATGATGCTTCCCCTTGGGTCGGAGGTGGGAAGCCGGGCAGGGGGGATTTCCAGTGTGCAGTGGGTGGCCTCCCGACAACGGAGGCAGGAATTCCGCTGAGGTCTGTCACGTGCTCTGAGCTCTGGCTGCCTGGGACGCCTCCAGAAGCGATTCAGCTGCTCACAGGTGGGCGATGCTGCAGGAGGAAGACTCCTGTTCGGCCGGAAGACTGCCCGCTGTGAAGAATGCGGATCACTGCCTCACTTAGGAAGTATTCCCAAGCCCTCTACAAGCTATGAAGCCGGGAAATGAAGGGGAAGCAGCTGGAGTGGGCCAGGCCGAGCGGACAGCCCGGAGAGAGGGCGAGAGGACCAGGCAGGGGCCAGACCCAGGGAGCCCAGCAGAGGTCAGCTGGGCCTGCTGCCTCAGAGGCTGTGAGGGGGCAGTGGCTGGTCCCCAGGATATCACCCTGCAGGCTTGGACCAAGTCACATCAGAAGAGTGCCAGCAGGAGTCATCTGTTGGCTAAAAAAAAAAAGAAAAACAAACTGTATAAATAGACCTTGATTCCAGATGTTGCCTACTCTTAAAATACATAAAATGTGAGTGATCAAGTGTAAATACCAAATGAATTCTTTCTTTGAGGACTTTCAAAGGAATCTTTCAAAAGATCTGGCTAAGAAGTTGACCACAGATTAACAAATACATCCTACATAAAATTAGAATTTTTTTCATTATGATGCCTTGTCACAGGGGTTAAAAAGTTGACTCGGGACTATGATCTATGCACAACTGAGAAATCCTGCTGAAGACAGCAAATGCCAGATGCCCGAGATCAGAAAGTGTGAGCATTTTCTCTTCGTGTGACATAATAGATAATGTTAAAGATAAAGTAACTGTTGTAGCTTTTATTGTGTTGAGAACTTGCCGGACACCAGACACTTCACACACACATTTTAAAAAAATTTTTTATTGAAGTACAGTCGATTTACAATGTTGTGTTAGTTTCCAGTAAACAGCAAAGTGATTCAGCTAGGGTTAGGGTTAGGGATATATATATATATATATATATATATATATATATATATATATATATATATATATATATATATATATTCTTTTATCAGATTCTTTTCCATTGTAAGTTATTGTAGGATATTGAATGTAGTTCCCTGTGCTATACAGTAGGTCCTTGTTGTTTAGCTATTTTATCTATGGTAGTGTATATCTGTTAATCCCAAACTCCTAATTTATCCCTCCCTCCCAGTTTCCCTTTGGTAACCATAAGATTGTTTTCTATGTCTGTGAATCTGTTTCTGTTTTGTAAATAAGTTCGTTTGTATCATCATTTTAAGATTTGACATATAAGTAGTATCATATGATATTTATTTTTCTCTGACGTACTTTACTTAGTATGGTAATCTCTAGGTCCACCCATGTTTCTGCAAATGGCATCATTTCATCCTTTTTTATGGCTGAGTAATATTCCATTATATATATATCATATCATCTTTACCCATTCAGCTGTCCATGGACAGTTTAGGTTCCTTCCATGTCTTGGCTGTTGTAAATAGTGCTGTTGCGAACATAGGGGTGCATGTATCTTTTTGAATTATAGTTTTGTCCAGGTATATGCCCAGAAGTGGGATTGCAGGATCATGTGGTAACTGTATTTTTAGTTATTTGAGGGACCTCCATACTGTTTTCCATAGTGGCTGCACTAACTTACATTCCCACCAACAATGTAGGAGGGTTCCCTTTTCTCCACATCCTCTCTAGCACTTATTACTTATAGACTTTTTGATGATGGCCATTCTGACTGGTCACACATAGCATTTTTAATGTTTACAAAAGCTAGCATTACTATGCTTGTTTTACAAATGAAGAAACTGAGGTTCAGAAAGGTTAAGTAACATGTCCAATGTCACAAGGTTAATTAAGTGGTTGGTCTGGGGTGCAGACCCCGATCTCTGACTGGAAAGTCACTCTTTCTTCTATCACCTACTGCCTATGTTACCACATAGGTAGCACTGTAGGGTAGATAGAACTGAGGACGTGAAGTCCAAGAGATAATTAAATTACTTCCTAGTATACCCATCCACCCACCAGCAATTTATAAAATACATTGCTTTGCTATCTTCTTTGTCAGATGTTGGGAAGGTCAATAATTATTTGCATGGTGCTTTGAAAGAATTAGAAGAAAAATGCTAGCTTAAAAAAATTATTCTGCCACGAGATGGATCAGACATAAACTGGACTGGTTTGACTGCTCTGTCAGTAACTTTGGGCCCTTACGTGAAGCTGCTGGTTTAGATATCCCTGCGAGATATTAAAGGTATCCCAGCCATAGTCACCACCTTGCCAGCTTCTGGGAAAGTTGGTGTTCTTCTCATTCTCCCCTGCTCCTCAAACTGCCCTTTAATTCTGAACACTCTTTCAGAAGCAGGTAAAAAAAATGCAATCACATAATTATCAAATTGAACTCTGCAGGATCTATGTGAAAACCTCATGGATCTTCATACGCTTGATCACTTAGGTGATCACTTCTTTTTATATAAATTTATTTATTTTATTTATTTATTTTTGGCTGCGTTCGGTCTTCGTTGCTGCGCGCGGGCTTTCTATAGTTGCAGTGAGAGGGGGCTACTCTTCGTTGCGGTGAGCAGGCTTCTCATTGCTGTGGCTTCTCTTGTGTGGAGCATGGGCTCTAGGCGCGCTGCACGCAGGCTCAGTAGCTATGGCTCGCAGGCTTCATTGCTCCGCGGCTTGTGAGATCTTCCCGGACCAGGGCTCGAACCCGTGTCCCCTGCATTGGCAGGCGGATTTTTAACCACTGCGCTACCAGGGAAGCCCGGGTGATCACTTTTTTCTGTCCTTCCAACATATGCTCCCAGAGCTAAATGTCACTCGTGTTCTTAACTAAAGATGAGCTAAATCCTTTCTGTTTAATTTGCTCTTATTTTAATAATGTATTCAATTATTCAATTCATAAGCCTACTACTGTGTGCCAGCTACATGTTCCCACAAAAAAAGGGGGGAAAGGGGATTGGTTCCCACAAAACAATCAGCCATTGGAGTTGCTTTTGCATTTTGTTCTTGTTAAGGAGATTGTGCCTTTACACATTTTTCATCTACGTGTCATTGCAGTACACACCAGGGCTGGAAATAGTGCCTAAACTCTCAACCACAGTGATAGTTCGACTAGTATATAGTTCATATAATCCCCCCAGGTTGCCGAGGTAATCTAACTGCAGTTAACAAGTAGTAGCTGTGTAAAAGACACAAAAGAGAAAACATGCTTTAGTTACGTCAATATAATATGCACACTGATATTCATGATCATGTCTTAGAAAGAGTAAAGCATTATAAAAACACTTTCTGATAGTTTTTATTAACGGTCTCTATTCCCATACTATGCCCATATATTGAAAAGATCTACAGTTGAAAGAGAAATTGAGAGGCAAATTAATTCATTTAAATAAAAGTACCAAGAAAGTTAATAACAGTATGCAGTCTGGAATCTAGTTCAATTTAAGTTCAACATTAAAGCTACTGCATAAAAATTCTTTGTAGTAAAATGAGCTTTAATTTTTAGAGGCTTTGTAGCCATTATTGTAATCATTCAAGGTCAAAAGCAAAAAGACAGAGAAAAAAAAAAAAACAAAGCTTGCCCTTGTTTGCAAAAAATGTAGCAAATTTCCTTTCAATCTTTTCCCTACTTCAATTAACTGAAACCAAGTCTTTTCCAACCCACTTCTAAGCAACTATACCCACTCTTACCTGCCTAGCATCTGAATGGTTGCAGCTTTAAATGATTTCTTTTAGCATTTGCACCCAAAGCAACATCCATTTTTATGCATGGGCGGAGTTAGTGCTATAATCTGAAGACAGTAGAATAACTTCCCTTTGGCCCTGATAACCTGAACTGTGGAATTCTTCTACGAAAAAATGCATTTCTTTGGGTGAAGATATTGTCTCCTGTTAAAACATAAATATTCACTTTTTATCATGCATTGGAATCACCTGTAGAGTTTTAATCTATTAAAAGACAGATTTCTGGGCCCCATACCCAGAGTTTCTCATTCTTTAGGGTAGGGCCCCAAATTTTGCATTTCTAACAAGTCCCTGGGTGATGCTGATGGTCTTTGTCCAGGGACTACACCTTGAGAACTTAGTATATATCAGTTCTGCACATCTGGGGAGATATCGCAACTGGTGCCATTAGGGGGAAATAAGATATGAGCCTGGGACTGTGAGCATACGTAGGGCTATACGCAGAGCTCTGAGCAGTAAATCGTCATGGATAGGGTAGATATAAAAGAAACAGCATCAGGAAGCAGCATCATAAAAAGAACAAGAAACACTGAAGACACAATGGGAGAAAGTACTTGTGAGAAAAATATCACCACTTACAATTTACAATTTGGATGCTTGATGAAGCAGTTTACAAGAAGGAAAATAGCTTCCCTGGTATTAAACTTAGAATACTAACACTGTCTAGGGTCCAAACATTAATTGCATTTGTGCTTTGCTGAAAAAGGGCATTCCCAGGTTTAACAGAAGAGTAAAATGTGCAGGTGTGTCCTAGTCAGTGCTTGAATAATCAAAAGGTGAACAGCGCTTCTTGAAATCATGGCTGGCTAATGTTTATATTTTGATAGCTTTAGTCCTTTCTCTTTTTTAGTCTCTTTTCTTTTTTTAGTTCCAACTTCTCTTCCCTAATTGCCTTTCCTTGAATATTACTTCACTCTTCTAAAAAACATAGTTGAGGGCTTCCCTGGTGGCACAGTGGTTGAGAGTCCGCCTGCCGATGCAGGGGACACGGGTTCGTGCCCCAGTCCGGGAAGATCCCACATGCCGCGGAGCGGCTAGGCCCGTGAGCCATGGCCGCTGAGCCTGCACATCCGGAATCTGTGCTCTGCAACGGGCGAGGCCACAACAGTGAGAGGCCCGCGTACCGCAAAAAATAAAAAATAAATAATATAAATAAAAAACATAGTTGAGTATTTTTAGGGAAAAATCATTTAGGTCATCAGTCTTTTCTTTGTATATATTCTTGAAGTCTCTCAGAGTTCAAGAAAGAGCCACTTTCTTTTTCTCTGTGAGCCTCTTGTCTCATTAAAAAGGAAAAAAATATGTGAACGGGGTTACAAAAATTACGTAAGGGTTAACATTTGGCAACGTAATACTTTTAACACTCTTCCCACCTCACCACCCCCCGAACAATGTGATAGTCACAAGACAATTGCAGGATTTATTCTAAAACAATAATTCATGGGGATTAGATACACAGCGATAATATACACATTTAAAGTCGTAGACTGCATCTGGCACTGAGACTCTACATATGACCACACTTGGCGGTGGCACATCAAAACTCCAAATTTCACATTATTTGTGAATACGACTATTCCCAGCCATGAAAAGACCTTATTCCCTATGAGGGAAAAATATACTTGACAATGTGCTTTCTTCTAGAGCAAGGAAGAAAACGGTAGATTTAGATTTTGGATTTCCAATTTGACCACTCAAATCTCACAAGAAGAAGGGAGCTTGAGTCTGAGTTCCTTTGAAAGCATCATCCCATCAAGAAGAATTTATGATGCAATATGCAGTTATTTCTCCCATACTGTCCAATCAAACAATTTAAACCCTGAAAACAAAAGAAGCCTTTACCATGCCAGTCAAGTCAATGGCAGAGCACAAGCGTATTCATATTATTCATTTGTCAAATGTTATGATAGTAGCAACACAAAAAATTTAACTTAATATCCTAACATCATTTCTGGAATTGTTAAAATGTTACAGAAATATGGTTTAAAATAAACTGCCTATGAGGCATTTTTCTAAGAGGAAAAAATTCTACAAATGTTTATGGCTCCAGATGATTTTCAGTATAATTGTCAGTTGATACATATCATGATTCTACCAATTACGTAAATTTGAGCCTCATTATTAAGCAATGGTTTCCTTAATTTTAAAATATGGCGAACAAATGATTTTTCATCCTAGCTTTAAAATTGTCAAAGGCAACCTAGCACCACGTTTCTTTGTCTGTTTACAAAATGTACGGTTCATTTTCCTTCAACCTTTCAGCTCTGCTAGAAATGCTGGGCAACAGAAAAGAATGAGTTCACGACTCAACCAGCTTATTAGGCTACTCTTTGCAGTGACCGTAATATACTGCCGTCAGTCTCATTTTTATGGTGCTGATAAAGGAAGGTAACCTGTACAAAGGAGTTAGTTAAATGATCCAAAATGTCATTGCTCAACACTGGAGATGCATTAATTTGTAGTCCTATAATTGGAAAACAAGATATGAAGTCTTTAGGGGCTGGCTGGCCAGCTGGTCAACCAAATAGAATACCATTATTACAGCAAAAGGAAATGTCATACAGCTCTTCCCTAAGTGCAGCACAAGATTTATTTTTCAAACCCTTTTTTTTTTCTTTTTTATTAGTTCATTTGCAGGTTTTGTTTGCTTTAGCTTTTAGCTAAAACATGCTTTACAATGACTGTGTCCGTTCTGCAAATTATCTGTACTCATTTCCAAAGGACAGTTTCTCTGCTTAGCAATCTGAAGTAATGTTTGTGGTCACTTTGGAACGTAGCACAGTTAATGAGATTACTGCTAAATCAATAACACAATGAAATGCAGGGGAACTCTAGTTCTATGCATTTCCTTCTTGTGACATTATTTGACAGCCTATGAACCCATTGTTTCAAGTAGTTATAGAAACCATATAATTTATAGAAACTATACAAATTGAGATACATAAACATAGAAAACAAAATGTGTTGGGGGATTAAAATCTATATTTAGGGATTAGAGAAAAATTTTGGTAAAATCACAAAAATAATATTGAGACGTGATTAAACAGAGGTACTGGCAGGTGAGGCATTATTCCACATTGAGTGATTATACAAAAAACAAAAATACCATAGGAAACACATTTGATAGACTGGAGACTCATTCGAGATTCCCCAAAAAAGGAGTAAAAGCATGTACATATAGGGCTTCCCTGGTGTTGCAGTGGTTAAGAATCCACCTGCCAATGCAGGCTTCGAGCCCTGGTCTGGGAAGATCCCACATGCCGAGGAGCAACTAAGCCCGTGCACCACAACTACTGAGCCTGTGCACCTAGAGCCCATGCTCCGCAACAAGAGAAGCCACCGCAAGGAGAAGCTCACGCACCGCAAGGAAGAGTAGACCCTGCTCGCCGCAACTAGAGAAAGCCCGCGTGCAGCAACGAAGACCCAAACACAGCCAAAAATAAAATTTTTAAAAAACTGTACATATAACCACTCCAGACCTCAACAAAAATGAACATATATTATTACATAGAAAACTGTAAGGTTAAAAAGTAAATCTGATTATTCTTGAGAATGAGAGATACCTTGTTTTCAAAAATCCTGGCAGAAAATTAAGTATTTACTGTGGAAAAGATCTAGTTTTGCGTAAGATAGTGTATTCAACTAAAAAAAGGTATGGACCAAACATATTTTCATCATCTTGTGACAATAAGTTTAAAGAAGGAGGGACCAAACTGAACAAGACTTTTTTGGGTTTTTTTTTTTGGTTTTTGGTTTTTTTTTTTAAGGGAGAGGAGGGAAGAAAAATAGACCAAAGAAAAGATTGTGATAAGGTTTCTGAAATAGCAGATTTCCATAGTCACCCTAACCAGGGCCCTCCCAGTGATGTCAGAAACATTGTTTGTTGAAATCAAATTCTCCTCCGCTTCACATGAGAGGCCTTTTAATTTTGAGTACGAGTCTGTAGTGGTTAAATCAAACCAGCTAAAGTAAATTCTAACCATCAAGCTGTGAAATGTTGAAGACTCCTCACATTCAGTAAATAATTTCTGTGTGTTTCTACGAATTCACAGGAGAAAACATAAAACTATGAGATTCTCCTAATGACACACAGGACATCACACACGCACTTCATTTCCTGCGTATTCAAGAAGCTTTCCCAAATGTGGCTTCCACAGCATCATTCAGTCCCTGGCGAATTCCTAATTCTGCCTCTCACCTCTATAGTTCAGCCATAATTGAGAACAGCTAGGATGCAAATCAACCTGAAGCCAATTCATGGCAATCGTGAGTGACTTGATCTCCAGGAGAGCGCTCTCAAAAAGCCTTCCCAGATAAGCAAGGGAAAAGGACCCTGCCTTCTAGATTCTCTTCTCTCTAGGATTAAGCTTAATGGTAAGATTTACCCAACCCAAACCCTACACTACCCATCCTACCTCAAGCAGTTGGAAACTACTACACAGGAGTACTTTGGCCATCCTTGTTGAAAAGGGAAATGTTTATGCAAAGCCAAGACATTTTCTTACTGACCTCATCCCAACTCAGGGACCCTTTATTATCCATTACATGATGCTGCTTCCACAAAGGAGTTAGGTAGATGAAACCAATTGAAACCCAATCAAATCTAGAGAAGAACTGTGAAATTGTATAAAAATGTGGCATTATTCCACCACAATTTGTTAATTATGCTGATGTAGAATCATATAGATACTTACCCTCAAAAAAATGTAAAGACAAAATTTTTTAATTCTTTTTTAAAAAATTATTTTACCCAATTTAACTAGTTCAATTTTTTTTTTTTTCTTTTGTGGTACGTGGGCCTCTCACTGTTGTGGCCTCTCCCTGTTGTGGCCTCTCCCGTTGTGGAGCACAGGCTCCGGACGCGCAGGCTCAGCGGCCATGGCTCACGGGCCCAGCCGCTCCACGGCATGGGGGATCTTCCTGGACCGGGACACGAACCCGTGTCCCCTGCATCGGCAGGCGGACTCTCAACCACTGCACCACAAGAGAAGCCCCTAACTAGTTCAATTTTTTAAAAATTCATCTATGTGCCCAACAGCATGGTAGGCACTAGGGAAAGAGATGAACATTACATGACAAATTCAGTACTAAAAAATTGTGTCCTGGAGGAGATTGGCAAGAAAGTCAATGATAACCATATAGTATAGCAAGTACTCTACTAGAGATTTGTGCAAGAAGTTTTGGGAATATACTAGAGGGCATGGATTGAAGGGTCAAAATGTGTCCGCTGAGTACTTATGCTGAATACTGAAGAATAAGTGTAATACAGCTAAGGAAATGAAGGGGAAAGAATTTCTATGCAGTGGGAACTGCATGAGCAAAATCACCAAGGGGAAAGTGTATGGTACTTCAAAGGGACTATTAGAATAATGTTGTGGCTGGGAGCACAGAGGACATAAAGGAAAATAAGGCTAGAAGAGACAAGAGTAGATACTAAAGGATGCTGTATGCCATGCTAAGGAGTTTCCCTTTGGTCCTGAAAGTGCTAGTGAAGGATTTTCAGCAGAGGAGTTACAGTCTTTTTGGCTTTAGGAAAAAGAAATATTAGTGTCTATAAAAAGGATTGAATTGTAGTAGGGCAAATCTAAAGCAGAGAGATCAGGTAGGATACCAGAGGCAGTTACTTCTCCAGGGACTCACAGTGGAGCTACAGGTTAGCAGGGTGATTCAAAGGCCAGAAAATAGTCAACAAGATCTAACGATCAGTTTGTAATGGAGCTGGGGGGAAATCAAGTCTAGGAATTACTTCTATTTCTGGTTTGGGCACCTATGAGAGGAACTAGAGAATGCAAAGTAGATTTGAGAAGAAAGATGTTCACTTCAGGATACTTTGACTTTGAGGTCCCTGAAGACACCCAAGGGAAGGTGCCAGGGAAATGGTTGGATATGCCAATTCAGAGCTCAGAGGAGCTGCCTGGTGGGAGGTACCAAACTAAGAGTCAACTGTATACAAAATGAAAGCCAGGGGTGTGGATGAGATGACCCAGAAAGAGTGTATACCATTAGAAGAGGGCCAAGGAGAGAACCTTGGAATCATAAACAAAATTAAGTTTTTTTCAGGCTAATTTCATGCATTGGGACTAGCACAAGATGGTGGTTTCCTCACTGCAAACCCAAATGTCCCTGCCAATGTCAATTACTGCAGATCCCAGTATGGGAACTACCTAGGAACCATCAATTCAAATACCACTGTGGAAGTATTTCAGGGAATTCATGAGACCAGATTTATTTTCATGGCAAAACTAAGGCATTATTTGTCTTTTTCACTCTATTGATATTTACAATGACATTGGACAAAATTGCTGGCACTTTAGTGCGAATCAAGGAAGTGACATTAACTGTAATAATAGTCATGGCATTCATCACTTCCATGCCTTCACAGCAAAAAAAGAAAAGAAGAAAAAAGGTGCTGCTTCCACTTAAGAATGTCCTTGATGAAGTAAAAAGTATTAGTTTCTTACACCTCGACCTCTGGGTACATTTTGTGTGATGAAATGGAAAGTACGCATAAAGCACTTCTGTATACCAAAGTATAATGACTGTCTCTAGAAAAAGCATTTGTACAATTGTTTGAGTTGTGAGGCTGTACAAGCCACTTTTTTTCATGGACCACCGTTTTTATTTAAAAGAACAACTGACAGAAAAACCATCATGATTCAGACCTGGGTATTTGGCAGACAATTTCTCAAAAAAGGAATGAAGTGAAACTGTCACTTCCAGGAAAATACCTCACAGTATTTGTTGCCAATGATAGAATTCAAGGATAAAGTGAAAATAAGAGTTATGGAAAATTTATGTCCACCACATTAAGCTTGATAGCTTCCCAATGCTTAAAGACTTTCCTGATGACATCAATGGTGACATTAACAAATGTAATTTTTTTGATATTGTATGATATATTGTGTCAATCTTTGAGATATTTGCATAATTCAGTGAACCAATATTTTCCAAATGACCAACGAATGGTGTTACAAAATCAAAATTTGTAAAAGATTCATACAAAGTATGAGATAAACCAATAACCTTTTTTTTTTCGGCTGCGTTGGGTCTTTGATGCTGCACAGGCTTTCTCTAGTTGCGGAGAGTGAGGGCTACTCTGTTGTAGTGTGCAGGCGTCTCACTGTGGTGGCTTCTCTTTTTTGCAGAGCTCAGGCTCTAGGCGCATGGGCTCAGTAGTTGTGGCTCGCAGGCTCTAGAGCACAGGCTCAGTAGTTGTGGCGCACGGGCTTAGTTGCTCTGCGGCATGTGGGATCTTCCTGAACCAGGGCTCGAACCCACGTTCCCCGCATTGGCAGGCGGATTCTTAACCACTGTGCCACAAGGGAATTCCCCAAACCACTGACTTTTAATGTAACAGCACAAAATGTTTATTGCTATGGGTTCAGATCACAACTAACCTTTATGTTAACATGTAAAAGTTTTATGATTGTTCTTTTAAATAGTTGCAAATTTCTCAGTTTTAATTTTGAATATGGTAAATATTGATAGATATAACTTACAAAGACAAAAACTTTGGAGGCCTCTACAGTTTTTAAGAATTTAAAAGGACCCTGAGACTAAAGAGGTTGAGAACCATTTTCTTAGGGAAAAACAAAACAGGTTTTAGAAACAAGGATCTTCTCACTGCCCCATTGCCCAGTCTTCCCTTTTCTCTCACCTTCTCCAGCAGCCCTGCCTAAGCAATCTTTAGAAATGTCCATCTAATTCTTCCATCTGCTGGCCATCTTTGTCTGCTTCTCCCATATACCATTCAGTGGCAGGTCATGGCTTTATTACAGAGGAAATTCTGCACTATCAAATGGAGAACCTGCCCTTCTCGGAAGCTGCTCTGACCTACTACAACAAAAATATCTTCTCACTCTAATGAATACATTTTTTTCTCCCACAATATTTTTAGAATCATTAAGAACTGTGGCCATTTTTCTATGACTCTAGCCCATTGTTGTATTAGCTAAGCTGTTCAAGCGAAAGATAATTATTGGGACCTCTCCTAGTCAATAAAATTTCATTAGATCATCTCCATGCACGTGTTGAACTTGAATTATTGTGGTTTCGTCATATGTGTAAATACCTTACAATGAGTAAGTTGTTCTGGTCCTAATCAATGAAAGTAAGGAGAAATTTATACTTATGAGCAAATATTATCCTTAATGAACCATCTACTTGCCTAACTTGTGTTTAATGCTGGTGCAAATGTTTTAACTTAAGAATAACTTGCTACAGGGCTTCCCTGGTGGCGCAGTGGTTGAGAGTCCGCCTGCTGATGCAGGGGACACGGGTTCGTGCCCTGGTCCGGGAGGATCCCACATGCCGCGGAGCGGCTGGGCCCGTGAGCCATGGCCGCTGAGCCTGCGCGTCCGGAGCCTGTGCTCCACAACGAGAGAGGCCACAACAGTGAGAGACCCACGTACAGCAAAAAAAAAAAAAAAAAGAATAACTTGCTACAGATATATGTACATGAATGTTTCCTATGTTTTCTTCCTCTTCATTCAATCCATATTTGAGTATAATGAATTTCCTCTGCCCTCATTCTATTATGTTGCATTGAGATCATTTTATTTCTAAGACATGCAGCCAGTGTTTGGGGACCTCACATAGCAATTTCCATTTCACAGGTACCCATAAAATTCATTCTGACAGACACTGAATTGACAATTGGCCCATATAGCATATATTCCAACATGCTTCTAGCATAGGTTGTAAAGGCAAAAGCTCTATTTCTTAGATTTTTGAAGCTAGGGTTCTGGATTGATTGAGCATCTACCAATCAGATCCAATCATGCGGGAACTGATTTTGGAATTAAGTGAGGGGAGAAAGAGCACAGGGCACCATTTAGTGTGGATAGGCTGCAGCTGTGTGACCCTGGAGCTAGGACCTCAAGCAAGACTCATGGTTTAACAGATGGTTTCTTGATCATGGCAGGAGCAGCAGTGCAATCCTCTGGGGGCTTTGGTAGTTGTCCATTGAAGCTCAGCCTAGGGGCTATTTCTTCAGCTCCCTCTCCCCAGTGATTCTGTAAGCCATTTAAAATCCTGCAATACCTTCCATTCTGCTTCTGCTTGTTAGAGTTGATTCAGTCCTCTCAATAGTGACCAAGACTTGCATTTAAGGCATTGTTTATCAGACATGATACTATCTTTGAAAATCACTTTCTTTACCCATATCACAATTATAGGACATGTAGCTGGCATCATGTAATGGTTTGATGACCCAATAGTTTAATTTCTACCTGGACTCAGAAAATCCATTATCAGAAGTTGACAGGTCAATATAGAGATGGGATTGTTTCTTGGCTCAGGGTTTCAGGTGTGACTGGTTTACTGGGAGATCTGCTGAACCTACTGTTCTCTGATTATAGCTTCAGGCATCCTGCAGACACAACATACCTTGCATTTATGCAATGCTTTTATAGTTAGCTGTAAAAGCACTTTCGCAGTTAAGGTTCACAACAAATGGAAAGCACCAGGAAAAGAATGGTCACATCCACATTAAAAATGAAAGAACTAGGGCTTCCCTGGTGGTGCAGTGGTTGAGAGACCGCCTGCCGATGCAGGGGACACGGGTTCGTGCCCCGGTCCAGGAAGATCCCACGTGCTGCGGAGCAGCTGGGCTCGTGAGCCATGGCCTCTGGGCCTGTGTGTCCAGAGTTTGTGCTCCGCAACGGGAGAGGCCACAACAGTGAGAGGCCCGCGTACCGGAAAAAAAAAAAAAAAAAAAACGAAAGAACTAAACTTTCAAGAAAGCTCAGTAATTTGTTTAAGGTGGAGGCAGGGATAGGACCCAGGGCATTTGTCTGCTAGTCCGATGCTCTTTCTCGAGTGCTTCTCTGAAGCATGTATATACCCAAGTCCTCATGTATATACTGTCATAGGAACCATAGCTGCCACCTAGTATCCATTCTCTTTTCTTCTTTAGAAGTAAAACTCCAGTTTAATTGGAGGCAACAAGACACCTAATTATGAGATTACTTTTCCCAGTCTCCCTTAAACCTGGGTGGGGCAGTATGACTAAGTTCTGGTCAATGAAATATAAGCAGAAGTGTTGAATAGCTTACTTACTGAGAAGGCTGCTAGAAAGAAGCCAAGTCAGCTGAGAGAAGAACTCTCTTATCTTTCTGTTTGAAAAAAAATTTATTTTGTTAATGTTTCCAAGTTTCTCTCCTTGGCCCTCTCTTTTTTTTTTTTTTTTTTAATTATTTTATTTATTTATTTTTGGATGTGTGTTGGGTCTTCGTTTCTGTGCGTGGGCTTTCTCTAGTTGCGGCGAGCAGGGGCCATTCTTCATCGCGGTGCGTGGGCCTCTCACTGTTGCAGCCTCTCTTGTTGTGGAGCACAAGCTCCAAACGCGCAGGCTCAGTAGTTGTGGCTCATGGGCCTAGTTGCTCCACGGCATGTGGGATCTTCCCAGACCAGGGCTCGAACCCGTGTCCCCTGCATTGGCAGGCAGATTCTCAACCACTGTGCCACAAGGGAAGTCCTTGGCCCCGTCTTAATGGTATTCGCTAGATCAGGGCCATCTCACACACCCCTGGTCTGGGTGCCCATCATTTTACACACAGTGAGCTCCTGGCCCTGTACCTCTCACCAGGCACTTCCTCTGAGCTCTGAGCCAGCATTTCTAACCATTTCCCTGGCACTTTCCTTTGGATGTCTTCTGGCACCTCAATCCAAGATGTCCCGAATTGAACGTCTTTCTCCTCAAACCCTTCCTGCTACTTGAATGCAGATGTTATGGCAAGAACTCAATTAGCCATATTGAATCATAAGACTAGACATCACTTGCTAACGATGGAGTAGCAAAAAGACAGAGGGAGCCTGGGACAGTGACTTTACAGAGGTGTGCTACTCCTAGACTTCTTACCTCTGAACTTTTTTTTACACAAGAGAAAATAAATATCTATTTTGTTTAAGCTACTGTGATTTGGGGTTTCCAATTATATGCAGCAGATCTTATTCCTAACTGATACACATAATTTTCCTAAATCATTTCTATTTTAAGGTTATTATTTTTAAAATAAATGCTGTCACCAACGAGTAATCAGAGAAGGGGGTGATTGTCTCAAGATAATAGCTGTCCCAAGTTCAGAGTCAACCTCTGGATATGTTGTTAGATCCATATGAAATTTGGAAGAGTAAAAGCTGTATGCATCTTTAAGAATAAGGACTTAACTTGAGTCAGCATATTATACATGTTATGTATTCCCCTCAGTCTTGGTATAGGAGGACTTATACAGAAATCCACAATCCACCTGGATTCATGCCTCATATATTGTGGATAGAAGCACCTTGGCTATTGACCCCTGGGACCTGCTTACATCCCTGGCCATGGGCTGGCTGGTCTTCTTTATGTTCAAGAGTTCTGACTCAGATCTCTTAGACTGAAGGTCAATCATCCTTGCTGAAAGCTGGAAAGGTTAATGAGGCTCTCTTCCTCTTTCATAAGATGTTCTGGACACCACACAGAGAGTTTGGCCTAGAGGCTACATTTGACCAGAGTGCCCTCAGGTATAATTCCCTGTGCTATACAGTAAATCTTTGCTGCTTTTCTATTTTATATATACTAGTTTGTATCTGTTAATCCCATACTCCTAATTTGTCCCTCCCCACCCTCCCTCTCCTCTTCAGTAACCGTGTTTGTTTCTATGTCTGGGAGTCTGTTTCTGTTTTGTATATAGATTCATTTGTACTATTTTTTAGATTCCACATATAAGTGATATCATATAGTATTTGTCTTTCTCTGACTTATTTCACTAAGCGTAATATTCTCTAGGTCCATCCATGTTGCTGCAAATAGCAATATTTCATTATTTTTTACGGCTGAGTAATATTCCATTGTATATATACACAACATCTTAAGCCAATTGTCTGTTGATGGGCACTTAGGTTGCTTCCATGTTTTGGCTATTGTAAATAGTGATGCTATGAACATTGGGATGCATGTACCTTTTCTAATTAGAGTTTTTGACTTTTCTAGATATGTACCCAGGAGTGGAATTGCTGGATTATATGGTAGTTCTATTTTTAATTTTTTAAGGAACCTCCGTTCTGTTTTCCCTAGTGGTAGCACCAGTTTGCATTCCTACATGTATGAGGGCTCCCTTTTATCTGGTAGAGCCCTTTTAGAAAAATGTTTTCAAATCTATGAAATTAAAGTAATAGGATTGCAAGCCAATAATATCGAAGTACAGTTATCAACATATTTTTTGAATTTGATATTGTAATATATGTGCTTCTTTATTAAAGCACTAAATTTTAAGATGTACAATAATGTCAAATAATTACGATGACTTAAAGTAGAGAGGAGGATAAATGATATTTTGTGACATTGGTAACAACTGTAATATAAAGGGAAAATACCTATGATTTCTATTGAAGACAGAATCACAGGTATTATCAATAGGTAATACTATTGTGGTTTGTAGCCTACCTTCACAAGGAAAGGAAATTCTAAGTTTCAGCTAGAGATGAGTGAAAATAAATATATGGATTTTTTTCCAGTCAGGTCCATGGAACACTTAATTCTAACACAGTTGCCTTGGGAGTCTATGACTCCCAGGTTAAGAACCCTACTTTAGATCATGACAGAATCCTCGTGATTTCTGCATTCCATCAGAGACCACATAGGAGTTCTTGATTGTGAGACGATTAATGCCTGACAGGATTGGTCCTGGATTTTAGCACCTTTCACAGTTCAA
This sequence comes from Pseudorca crassidens, assembly GCF_039906515.1. Taxonomy (NCBI): domain Eukaryota; kingdom Metazoa; phylum Chordata; class Mammalia; order Artiodactyla; family Delphinidae; genus Pseudorca; species Pseudorca crassidens. Next base: position 58,414,847 of record NC_090306.1, read on the forward strand.
GAACCTTGTGAAAGCCGTAATGTATGGATGTCTGATTCCAGTCACTGTCATCCAGAGAGGCCTGCGTTGTAAAATGTTAATTCCACTGCAAATGACAAATGACATCAGATTGCAGTTATAGGCCAGTGCATGGATTAAAGGAAAAGTGAACTACCAGCCAGCCCCTTGAGGATCTCTTTAGTGGCTCATTGAGACCCAGGAAAATGGCTATACATTTTCTCTGGACAGATTATGTTTTGGCTTATCTGCAGATAAGAGACCCCAGTCTCAAAGGCCTTATTTGGTGCATCCTTCCGAACATTAAAGTCAAATATGAAACTAAGAAAAATAATAAAAATCAAATTCTTTCAAAAATTCCCCATAAACATTAAGCTCTACTCCCCAAACTCCAATTTAGTGAAAGAAATTTCTACAATAAAGTGGTGCTTGACAAGAACAGTTGAAGAAAATAGTTCTGGTGTCTTTGTCTACTATTAAGGAGACATACCCAAGTAAGAGATGATCAAGTTCTCATCACAAAGAATATGTTTGAAATTTTTTCAAAAATACAGGAGATCTGGGGCTTCCCTGGTGGCGCAGTGGTTGAGAGTCCGCCTGCCGATGCAGGGGACACGGGTTCGTGACCCGGTCCGGGAGGATCCCACATGCCGCAGAGCGGCTGGGCCCGTGAACCATGGCCACTGGGCCTGCACGTCCGGAGCCTGTGCTCCGCAACGGGAGGGGCCACAACAGTGAGAGGCCTGCATACTGCAAAAAAATAAAAATAAATATAAATACAGGAGATCTGAAAAGACAGCCTCAGTGTTATTTATAAAAATGGACAGTAACCCAGCCTTAGCATAATTTTGGAAGCCTAAACTTCACTAAGTTCAGTGAAATTAAGAAAAACCAAGAGAAAATATTTCTTTTTTAAAAGATATTTTTAAGTGGAGCAAAACTTGAGAATAAAATGATCTTTTAACAAAAAGATGTATTCTGTTGAGATAATTTTTCAGAAATTTCATTAATAGATACAGAAATCATACAGAAAATATATAAATGTGTCCTGGCAATTCTAGACAAAGAAATGCACTACACAATACTAAATCTGACAGATTTAGAGTCAGAGAAACCTAATGTAAATCTTTCCTCTGCCACATATTTAACTTAACTGTGTGAGCCTGGGCAAGTTTCTTAGCCATTCTGATCCTCAGTTTCCTGATAACAATTGTACCTGTCTCTTAGAGTTGTTAGGAGAATTAAGTAAGTAAATAACTGTAAAACGCCTAGAACCACGTCTGGCATATTCCAAGCACTATATATTTTATCATCAAAAAAGTCTTGTGACGGGCTTCCCTGGTGGTGCAGTGGTTGAGAGTCCGCCTGCCGATGCAGGGGACACGGGTTCGTGCCCTGGTCTGGGAAGATCCCACATGCCGCGGAGCGGCTGGGCCTGTGAGCCATGGCCACTGAGCCTGCGCATCCGGAGCCTATGCTCCACAATGGGAGAGACCACAACAGTGAGAGGCCCGTGTACCGCAAAAAAAAAAAAAAAGTCTTGTGGGGATTAAATGTGATATTACCTCCAAAGTTCTTGGCATAGTGTCTGGCATGTATTAATGCTCAGGAAATGATAGTTTGTATCAGAAATAGTAGGAACATTAGTATTGGCATTTAATAATATTGGAATTGGTGTTTGGCATCAGCATTAATAGAATATTGGTATTAGTAAGGGCATCTGTATTGTTTTGGATATCAATATTCATATCAGTATATATGATGTTATCCTGGAACACCCACCAGGGTGAGGAGCCCCTCCTTAATATGCTGTTGCTCTGAGGAACTCCTTTCCTGCCTTGCCTCAAAGAAGATGAGGGCTGGGACCCACCATCTTTCTTTGGGCATATTTTAGAGATCGATTCCAAATCAACAATTCCATGGCTACATACAGCCATGGCCACAGACCCAGTGCCATTGTCTTTGGGTTCAGGCAATAGGACCATGCAATACTAATAATATGTCTCTCTCAGTGATATCCTACTGGCAAGGAACTAAACATACGTGAGACAGTCACACTGCCTTTGGTCCCTACAACCACTAGGCCAGCTCTGAAAAGACCAGCTATTTCTGTGCTCAAGCTGGGTTCATTAAGAAAAGGCTCAACAGTCCAATGATTTATTAATTTGTTAGCGGTGAAAAATTTTTTCCATAAAATCCCATTATCCAGAATGCCTTAGAAATAAGATCTTGAAGTTAGCTACATTTCCTGGGGACAGAGGTTACCCTAGACACAATCCATAAATCACCAATCAACTATAACAAGGTCATGAGAAGTGTCCTAGTTTCCATGCCCACCTCAGGAACTCTGGGCTACCTATCTCATACTGACCAAAAGAACTGTGCCCATTTAAATAATGATCTCAGTCACCATTAACTAAGTTTCTGCTCCATCCAGGTATCTTTCATAAAGTACCTCTGTTTCTCATAACAATCATGTGAGGAGGCACTTTTGTCTCCAATAAGATACCTCAGTGTATCAGGGCGATGACTACGAAGTGTTGAGAGTCCAGACACGGTGATACTAGAAAACAGGTGATAGTTTTGCTAAAAGCAAAGCTAGTCCATCACTCCACGCTAGGTGTTGACTCTGGCATTGCTGACTAAGGACTGGGTTCTGGTAGCTGAAACTTCCAGATCCCAGCAAGAAGCTGATGGAGAAAGAAGAGGAGAATACTGGCTGATTCCTCCAATACAGAAGGAGGTGAGTGCCTGTCCCTCACCTCACCTTCAAGAGAACTTCCTGTCCCTTCCTCCAAAACCACCTCTCAGCCCCCCTACCTTTTGTCAGAAAACCACAACTACCAAGGCCCCAGATTCACAGGCCTGCAAAGAGGCACTCCGAGCAGTTTCCTGCTCTTCTTCATTTTATTTTCCCCTCACTGGGCTTGGTTGTACAAAATAATTACGACACTTTAATATGAACTACTTACCATTTATGCAGTGTTATCATGCAGCACAATAATAATTATGGCTATCATTAAATATATGTCTAACTTTATTAAAATTGTTCTTTGAAATCCTAAACTCTACTCACAGATAATCATATTTCATAATCTATTGCTCAAGTGGTATGATCATTCACTCAAAACTTTAAAAATATTAGGGGAACCATTAATTAAGAGGCCAGGTTCTAGTCCCAACTCTGGTTATAATTAGCTATGTGATTTGGGGCAGTTCCCTTAGTCTCTCTGGGTCTCAATTTCCTCAAACATAAAATGAAGTAATTGAACTATAAAACTCTCTAATTTACCATCCATCTCTAAAATTCCACAGCGTTGTGATCATGCTAATATTGAACATCCTTTAGCATTATTAAGGAGACTTTTGAGAACCTTATACAATCTCAAAAAATTATTATAAAAGCTATGTATGCTATGAGAGCCTGACATTCACTGGGCATCATATCTGTCCTAGGCACCATCCCAGGCATTTCACAAACCTGGTCTCATTTAATCTTCTTAACAGACCTATGAAGCATATACTATTGCCCTGATTTTAGAGATAAGAAAACAGAGGCTGAAGCTCCCGAAGTCAGCAGAGCTGGATTTCAAATAACTGGATTCTATACGGTTCCAAAGTCTGTGTTCTTCAAGCCACACTGTGATGCCTTCAAAATAATTTTGCATAATGTAAATGGGGCAAGAGGTTGGTTTGAATCTGTCCCAAATTTGAAATGCACTTTGGAATTCATGCTTGGGGTGTGTGTGTGTGTGTGTGTGTGCGTATTTCCTCCTCTTCCTCTTCCTTTCTTTTCTCCTCCATCTTCTTCAGCTAAATTTCCCTATCAACTGATTTTTTTATCATCTGTTTCTTTCTCATAAAAGTTTAGAATGGCCACAAATATTCCTGTTGCTGGAATTAATTGGTTGTTGGAATACCTGATAAATTCAAGTTTATTAATTTATCCTAAAAGTCAAAAATCATATAGAAAATGTACTATAATGATTTACAATCTATATGCAGAGGCAGAACTCAGTACAGTGAGGTGCATAGGCTTTAGAACTAGACAGATGAAGTGCAAATACCAGCTCTGCTGGTGCAAAGCTCTGGGACTTGGGGTCAGTTACTAAACTTCACTGGTTATGTGTTTATTCATCTGTTAAATAGATGCAATAATGCCTGTCTCACAGGATAATAAGGACTGCGGGAGCTACTCTAAGTGAAGGTAGCTAACTACAACAGTAAGAATGAATGCTGATTAAGGACCAGGTACTGTGCTAAATATTGTATGGTATTCTCTAATTAATGCTCACAACTGCAGATGAACTGAGCCCTGTCATTATCCCCAGTTTACAGATGGCAAAACCAAGATACAGTAAGATTAAGTAATTTGCCCAGTTCATGCAGGTGGAGGGTGACAGGGCTCAGTTTTCAATCTACAAAGTCTATCTTCAGGTGCTGGACTCAATGTAAGATGCCTGACATAAAACAGAAACGTGATAAAGATATATTTCTTTCAGCTCTGTAAATATTTTAAAATATTTATAATAAGAAACTGTCAACACATTATTTGATGAAGTGAATTTAATTTCTCCCCTCAAAAGTCCTAGATTTTGTAGAGAATATTGTATCTGAATGTTGAAAAGTATAGAATGACCTACTTCAAGTAAAAAAGCTTTGAATAAGGTCTGTTTTAAATAGCACGCCCCAGAGTATTCACCACAAAAATTGCCAACCATTTATCAAGTGAGCTATGTGTATGCGTGTGTGTGTGTGAGAGAGAGAGAGAAAGAGAGAGAGAGAGAGAAAAGGCATCTCACCCACTGCTTTGTCCTCCTGACATTTGGTAAGTAGACTTTTGCTGTTGTTTTTGTCTTTGACACCAAATAATTTAGTCTGAACTTGACTCTTGAATGCAATGTTAAGCAAGGTTAGTCACATTTTAAGGGAAAATACTTAGGCATCTGAGACCCTTATTAGATTTCTAAGTTTTTGTTACTTAATTTTTATAAAATAATAGAAATCCCACAAAGAAAAGAAGGAAGGAAGGCACGAAGGGAGGAAGGAAGGGAAAGAAAGAAGGAGAGAAGAAAAGAAAGGAAGGAAGGAAGCAAGCAAGGAAAAGAAAGGGAGGAAGACAGCTTCAAACCAATGCAAAAGGATATAGCTGTAAACCTCCAAATGAATAGGAGAATATTTCAAAAATAAATTTAAAAGATAAATAAAGATGCCCATCAAATACTTCAAAAATAAATGAAATACATTACTGAGACAAAAGCATACTGTTTGTATATTTATCATATATATTAAAATTCAGATATATATTCTGTGGCTCTAATGACAAAAGAACCAGTCTAGTCCTACAGATGAGAACAGGAAATAAGGGTTTCATTGGCAATAAAATGCATTACTTAGTAGGAATTGGGAAGGGAGTCTGCAGGCTTGTAAATGTGGACAATTGGACAAGCCAGGTGATGTGACATCTTATGTAGTAGGGCAGAGGTGCCCCTTCTCATTAGAAATCACCAGTTCTGGGCTCTGTTTCAGCCCTATTTAAGTTATTATGTGGTTTACAGTAAATTATTTAAAATTTTTTAATACATTAGAAATGATGATACAACCACAATTAGGCTATCATAGTGCATTTGAAACTCTTAATTTAGAAAAGCAGTTTGAATGAAATATCAGTGACATGATTTCTTCTATTTCTGTTTGACTTCATTTTCAATGTATTTCAGCTGAGTTGAGGCTAAACATGTGTATTTCAAATATAGTAATCTGCTCCATGTTTAAGGTGAATAAGAAGAGATGTAGATAGAGAATTCTTGCTACCGGGTCTCTTCTCTTAGGGTTACTCTTCATGTTCTAGGGGAAAAAATGTGTGCAAAACTGTAGAAATATGAAACCCATTGGATGGGAGGTGTGTTAATCAACAAAATAAAATTCTAGCAAATTACAGTGGGATTCAACAGAAGAGAGAAGAAGGAAGACGTAAGGAAACTGATCACAATTTTATTTTCATTTAAATAAGTTTGTTAATTCAACAGTAGAATCCTACTGTTGAAAGGAAGAGGACTATAGAAGACCAGTTTATTTATTCATTTATTTATTTATTTGGCTGCGTTGGGTCTTCATTGCTTTGCGCAGGCTTTCTCTAGCTGCGGCGAGCGGGGGCTACTCTTGGTTGCGGTGCGCCGGCTTCTCATTGCAGTGGCTTCTCTTGTTGCGGAGCACGGGCTCTAGGCACGCGGCCTTCAGTAACTGTGGCACACGGGCTCAGTAGTTGCGGCTCGCGGGCTCTAGAGCGCAGGCTCAGTAGTTGTGACGCACAGGCTTAGTTGCTCCGTGGCATGTGGGATCTTCCCGGACCAGGGCTTGAACACCGTGTCACCTGCATTGGCAGGCGGATTCTTAACCACTGTGCCACCAGGGAAATCCCCAGTTTATTTTTAGCTTGCCTAAAATTCTTCAGTGCTTCTTTCAGCTTGGAGTCAAAAGAAGAGTAAATGTCTCTTAAAGTGACAAAAGGTTAAAGTTTCTTTCACATCGGCAGCCTGCCTCTAGTGAGCAGACGGTTTGATCTGAAGACATCAGACCTGTGTTCTGTTCCTTGTTCGACACCATTACTAGTTCCCAACCTCTGGCTTATGTCGGTGGAAGTTTGACGTTTCCCAGCGTTAATGTATTGTGGCTGAGCTCTTTATAATTTTGAAACATACACCACAGCCTCATATGTATTAATTTCAAACTATTTACCACCTCACTGTTTTTTTCTTCCATGAATAATGCATAAGAGAATAAAATATGTGGAATCAGCCTTTTATTTCTCCCCTAGCAAAAATAAAACTAAAAATGAAAAATCACCTCTACCAGCTCTTACTGAACACCTTTCCAACCCAAATAAATTCAATGACTGGTGAGCGGTCAGTGATCTATCGTCTACCATTTCTATTTTTGCATTTCTCTTGAAACCCATCTCCTGGTCTGCCTTGTATTGTTACTGCTCTGATTGTCTTTATTCTTCTTTGTTAAGTCTTAAATTCCTTGAGACCACTATCTATGCTTATTCCATCTTTGATGACTCCCCAGGATCAACCTCAGTGTCTTGCAAACAGTATATATTCAATACATTTTGCTGTCACTTTTCTTTTTATGAAAGGAATCATCTTTATAGGCAAGAAAATGGAGAAATAGAAAGACTTGCCCAAGACCACACATTTAGTAAAAAAGAAAGTGCCAATTTGTGAGATTGCTTTATGGTCTTTATCATTCTATTAAATGGGCCAATAAAATTATCCCCATCATTAAGTTACTTTATCAGAGAACTTTAAGTGGAAGTTCCCAGATTTGGCTGGCTACACTCACGAGACTTCAAGCCATTCGTTGTAAGGCCACAAACCTCACTGTCTCTGAAGTCACTAAAAGCTTTATTTCTGTTTTTGCTAGAATGATCGGCACATGGATGTTCAACTGTTTATTCAGATTTGCTTCAAAGCACCATGTTGTTAGTTGTCACAAGGTGGATGCGGCTGGGTTCTCTAACAGGTATTTGGTGGAAAGCTTCCCAAAAAGTCCAGGTAATGCAGGAAGTGGCAGTTGACTCACTGTTCAGAGCCCTCATTCTAAGTCATTCTCCACCGAACTCCTCAGGATAGTGCTAAGGAAAGACAGAGCTAGAGTGTCATGACCCCAGGGAATTGTGAAAGAAGCCACTTTTGGCTTTTCTCTCATCTCCCACTCTTCACTGTGCTGCATCCCTGGCCGCACCTGCCCCTCAGGCTGCCAGACCTGGTCACTACCATTCTTTGTCTTCCTCTTACTCAGACTCTCCGTCCTGATTCTTCAGAACCAAGTCTTAATCTCATAGAAAGGAAACTCTTACTCCTGGTCAAGGCAATCTCTTCCTTGTCAGGAAGTATGTTTCCATTCCACTATAACCTTTTAAAGTTAACACCACTGTTTTCATTCTCTAGTCCAAGGGTGATAAGTAGGCTTCATCTCATGTGTTAATTCCAACTGGTTGGTAGTGGGACCTGGGATGCTGAGGCCATACCTGGGCTCAGTGGTAGAGAGGCCTGTAATAGTGAGCTGGTGCTCTGGGCATGGGCATGTCTGCCATGTGTTTGTCATCCCTGACCTCACAGGAAGTACTTTCAATAGTGGGAATCTCCATAGGGGCAGGAGAAAAGGAACTACCATAGCAGTTCCACGTGACTGATATATTTAAGTAGATCAGACACTACAGCATTCTGCAAATCATTTAACTCAAGAAGCCTCAGACTCCACCATAGCCAGAGTCAGTTTAAGCCAGAAATGCTATCCAGCAAATTCTGTGTTCTTATGAGGTTTTAACTAACATATTATCTAAAGCACTGTCCCATTTTTGTATTTTTTCGTATTGTTTCCTTCAAAAGTAAAGGTTGGAACTCTATCTTTTGGTCCTAGTTATAAATTGGCTGATTACTTACTGTCTTTCTCTGTAGAGGCCCAACTGAGCACATTAGTTTTAATTTCCCTTTCTAAAAACAACATTATATAATGACATTGTGTAACTACCTCACACCACTGAACTGAAAATACTGCAAGAGTTGTAGAGCAACCTTGATTTACTATGTATTCACAAAAATATGAAATATTTGAGAAACAAATGAATTCTCATCTCTACCTTCAGATCTGATATGCTTCCAAGCAAGTACAGAAGGCATATTTTCACTTTAAAAAAACCTCCTAACTTGCATTTGACGTCTATATAATTTGCAGAGGTGCTGGAGGCCACAGATGCCACCTAAGACCTCTTGTAGCCACCCCCTAAAACTTTCCCACTTGCCATTAAAGAGGAGGCTTCTTCAAAGTCTGTCCTTCCGAAGCCTGCCAAAGGAACCACTGCCGATGAATCAAAACTGCTGCCAGGAGCAGGGAGCCCCTTGCTTCCACTACCAGAGGCACCGCATAGTCACCAGGTCGCCTGACTCGCCACCAGTGCCGCCACTGGAGAAGCTGAGGCCAGCCCAAGAAAACCTGGAAAGTGGAAAAATGTGTCTTCAGTGCTGGCTTTTGGCTGTCACCCAAAACAGACTTTAAGCTCTGTGAGGGTGGAGACCATGTCTTTCTTACTCATTTTTGCATCCTTAATAGCATGGTGTATGATATATAGCTAGTACTCAAGAAATCATTGTCGAATGTGTTGATGGACGAATGGATAGACGGATGGATGGATGGATGAACGGATAAATGAATGAATGTCGTTCCCTTCAGGCACTTTATGTTAACATGTTGGCATGAAACAAACAACAAACCCCCAGATGGCTGCAGTCACGGGAAACATTTGATAGTTTGACACAGGAAATAACTATCAAGCAAATGATTTTTTTTTTTTTTTAGTTATAGGAGAAGCATTTTTGATGTCCCACTCAACCTAAAAGTTGTTTTCTCCCTGTCATGGTTAGGGCAGTATGACACATTGAAGAGAGAGGAAAAAAATTCCTGGGTATTCGCAGGCAGCTGTAGAAATCAGAATTTTCCTTGGGGAATGGTTTCTTACACTCCAGTAATGCTTGAATCGGTTCAATAGCAAATAGGAATGGGAATAGCTAGAGCTATATAAATACAGTTTTTATAAGATACCCTCCCTAAAGTTCCGATGCAGAGTACTCTTAGACTCCATTGTCTATACATGATTTACCAGCCCTGATAACAGAAAGTCACTACACTAGGGTGGATCAATGGGGAAATGGGGTGGGACTGGGCATAAAACATTATGAAACCAAAATGAGCTTCAGCAAATAGTGTTGGACTAAGACAGAGATTTCTCAGTCTAAGATTTCTTAGATTTCTTAATCTAATAATTGAGATATTTTTCTTAATTATTTTTAGTTGTAGTTTTCACTGGTAACAGTCAAAATGAATATAGGACAGAAGCAGCTTTATTGAGATCTAACTTACATATCATAAAATTCACCTGTTAACAAGTATATATTTCAGTGATTTTGGTAAATTCATGCAGTTGTACAACTGTCACTGCAATCTAGTTTTAGGACATTTCTATCACCTTCAAAATTTCTGTCATTCCCATTTGTAGTTAATTCCCACTCCCATGCCCAGCCCAGGCAATTACTGTTCTGTTTTTCTGTCTCTGTAGATTTACCATTTCCAGAAATTTCATATAAATAGGAATATGCAAGATATAACCTTTTGTGTCTTTCTTCCTTCACTTTGCATGATGTTTGTGAGATTCACCTATATTGTGCATATATTAATGATTTCTTTTTATTGCTGAATAGTATTATATAATACCACATTTTAACCAGTTTAAATAACCAGTTTAACCAGTTTAAATAACCAGTTTTAATAACCAGTTTAATAACCAGTTTAAATAACCAGTTTTGAATAATAATTTTATGAACATTTTTAGACAAGTCTTTGTGTGAACATATGTTATTTATTTCTCTTGGGTATATACCCAGGAAAGGAATGGTTGGGTCATATGCTAAATTTATGTTTTACTGTTTTAAGACATTGCCAAAGTATTTGCCAAAGTGAACGCATTGTTTTATATTCTCACCAGTAGTAGGTATGCATTCCAGTTTCCCCACACCTCCTATACTTGATAGAGTCAATCTTTTGGATCACAGTCATTTCAAAGAGTTTATAGTGGTATCTCACTGTGATTTTTAATCAGCATTTCCCAAAACAAGAATGTCAAGGATCTTTTTGTGTGTTTATTAGCCATTCAGATAGCTTCTTGGTGAAATGTCTTTCAAATCTTCTGCCCATTTTTCAGTTAGTTGGTTTGTCTTATTATTTGTCTTATTATTATTATTGAATTGTAAGTGTTCTTTTCTTCTGGATACAAGTTCTTCATCAGATATATGATTTACAAATATTTTCTCAAAATATTTGGCTTGTCTATTCATTCTTTTAATGGCACCTTTTTTTAATGTATTTATGTTCTTTTTTTTATTCCTTTATTTTTGGCTGTGTTGGGTCTTTGTTGCTGCGTGCGGGCTTTCTCTAGTTGTGGCGAGCGGGGCTACTCTTTGTTGCGGTGCACAGGCTTCTCATTGCGGTGGCTTCTCTTGTGGAGCACGGGCTGTAGGCGCGTGGGCTTCAGTAGTTGCGGCATGTGGGCTCAGTAGTTGTGGCTCATGGGCTCTAGAGCACAGGCTCAGTAGTTGTGGCACACAGGCTTAGTTGCTCCACGGCATGTGGGATCTTCCCGGACCAGGGCTCAAACCCATGTCCCCTGCATTGGCAGGCGGATTCTTAACCACTGTGCCACCAGGGAAGTCCTAATGACACCTTTTAAATAGCAAAAGTTTTTAATTTTGATGAAGCCCAATTTATCAATTCTTTTCTTTGTGGACTGTGCTTTTGATGTTGCAACCATATTTTTTCTTTTAGTGTTTTTATTTTCTTTGTCGTACTTCTTTTCTTGATATTTGATATTTGTTGCATCTGTATTTATGCCTGAGTTCAGCCAAATAGGTATTTCATAACAAAGTGTTTATCTCATTGCGTTCCTCTTTCTTTCATAAAATTACATGTTAAAAGAGCTCCACTGGGTATTTTTAAAGTAAGGTGAATCTGTTTGACAATTTCAATGAATATTATGATGCCTCAAAAGCCAGATAATAATAGTGATTTTATCCAGGGCTAACTGTGTGCCAGGCACTGTTTTAAGCTCTTTGCTGGTATTAACTCATTTAATCCTAATGCTCTCATGTAGTAAGTACTATTATTATCACCACTCTAGAGAGAAGCAAACAGACACACAGAATACTTAAGCAAGTTGCCCAGGAAGTGGCCGTGTTGGCATTCAAGCTCAGGCAATCCAGCTCCAAAGCCAGCAATCTTAACTACCACGCTGCACTTCTTCTAAGCAATTCCCCCTCCAGAATGACTCCCCATATAAGATCTAAGGAATATGTGGTAGGTGTCTAATACAGTGTCAGCCCAGCCCCTCCTATCTGGAAACTGCCTCATCACCCCACAGGGAGGGTTCCTCTTTCTGTTGTGTGAACTTCTCACTGCACCAATCTCTGCCCCTTCCCCCATGCAACCATCGCTGGCCAAGCCAACTGTAAACAATCAGCTCAGCTGAACGTATCATATTCTCACTCTCACTTGAGGCTTAAGATATACTGGAATCAGGAGCCAAGTCAAGTCCCTGAGTGCTCTAGGCTAGGACTTCTACCAGCTGCCACTGCAGCCCCAGGCCTTTCCGTGGCTCCTCCCTTCCTGAGACCTGGCTGTCCCATAATTCCACGGTTCTCTGAGACACCTCCCTAATTCTTCTAATCCATTCCCTTTCTGCTTAAGGTAGCTCAGGTTGGTATCTCCTACTTGCAGCCAACAGATCATCACCACCCCAGGCAGCCGTGACTGAGGCCCATTCCCAGGGTCCCATCGCTATGTGGGTTTCAGGACCCCTACCCAGACCTGCTGGCCTCATGGAGCACTGGTGACACTTGCTTGTCAGGTATGTCTTCCCTGAGATAGTCTTTCTAGGCTTTCCAGGAGACAACGAGTTTATCTGATAAACTAAACTGTGCTAATGAGAGACAGAGAGAGAGAGCTGGAAGAATCTCTGCCTGCTTCTGACTCCCAGGTAGCATGTGTATACTGAAACAGGGGCTTTCTGAAGATAATGGCACTTTTGTTTTCCAAACTGAGTGGCTTTAATAGTGGCCACTGCAGGTCAGAAAAGAGGAGAAGGAATATTTCTGGGCAGTAGGGGCTTTATTGTGCCCTCTGTTTCACCTCCTCTGAGGAGCAGCTTCTCCCTCTTAGCAGAGGGTGGGTTGGTGAGCAAAGAGCCACCATTACAATCGTCCAGGGACAGCAGCAGTCTCCAGAAGGTGATTTCAGAACCTGAGCAGCTCCAAAAGTGACACTAGCGCCAGTGACAGTAACAGGTGGCAAGAAGTTCTGGTTTGGGGAGTGTGGTTTGAGAGAAAGAACACAGCCTGGAGTCAAATCAACCTACTTTCAAATTCCAGTTCACTGCTCACGCAGGTAACTTCTGAGCCTGTTTCCTCGTCTTTAAAATGCAATGATGATAGCGGCAATGTTGAAGGGTTGAGGATTCGTTTACAAAAAGCCTGGCACACTGTCTCCTCTGTATTATTCAGGTTTACCCTTTTCCAAAAGCAGTAACTCCACAGCTTCTTCCACTGTTTCTCCTTCACACACACACACACACACACACACACACACACACACACACACACAATTATTCACAAAGGGATCATAATGCTGAGTGTAAAATTGAGACATTTCACAATTATGGTTCTGTAATTATTCAAGTTAGCAGATGTATATATACTCAGTGGCCAACTTCCTAGGGAGCCATGATCTAGGCTGGGGGAAATTTTCCTGTGGTTGCAACTTGGACAGTATCTCTTGGATTACACAACAAATGTTACCAGACAACTGAAAAACTATCTCAAGTTTCAGGATACTCAAAAATCAATATTATTTTCCTTGCTACTTATTTTCAGAGAGCTGAGAGAAAGTGGCTGAAAATTTCATTTCCCAAACATAAAGGGGTACTTTTATCATTACTCCAATACCTTTGTTTTTTCCACTAAACTTGGCAAACTCATTAGAACTTCATGCTATTCATCAGTATCTCTGGATCAGCTATCCTTGTAGCTGATCTAGATACTGAAATCACCCTCCTGGAGTCACATAATTAAGAGATCTAAATCTGGAGTAAATTTCTAAAACACATAAGAAAATCTACCCATCTAATCTTTAAAAGTGAGTTAAATGTAAATAAATGATCATAAAATTATAGTGGCTAACATTGAGTGCTGACTATGTGCAAGGCAATGTACGAAGGATATTAGATAGACTGTTTTATTTAATCCTCACAAGGCTTTTATTTGTTTTTTGGGGCGGAGACAGATTTGGTTAGAAATTGTTGCTCTCCCTGTCATACATTTAGGTATGCACTCTTCTTATTCCAACTTTTTAGATGAAGCAACTCAAACTCAGGATGTGGAAATAGTGTGGATTCTCACAGCTAATAAGTGATGGAGTCAGAATTTGAACCCAGGCTTTCTCACCCAGAGCCCAGGTTCTTAACCAATTTTTTAAGTTTTGGTAAAATATAGGTAACCTAAAATCTACCAATTTAACCATCTTTACGTGTACAGTTTTGTGGCATTAAGTACATTTACGTTATTCTGCAACCATCACCACCATCCATCTCCAGAATATTTTCATCTTCCCAAACTGAAACTCTGTACCCATTACATACTAACTCCCCATTCCCGCCCGCCCCTGACAACCACCATTCTACTTTCTGTCTCTATGAATTTGACTACTCTAGGGACCTCATATAAGTGGAATCATGCCAATTTGTCTTGTGGTGGCTGGTTTATTTCACTTAGCATAATAATGTCTTCAAGGTTCACCTATGTTGTAGTACTGATCAGAATTTCCTTCCTTTTTAAAGCTGAATAATATTCCATTGTTTGTATACACCACATTTTGTTTCTCCATTTATCCATCAGTGGACACTTGGGTTGCTTCTACCTTTTGCCTACTGTGAGCAATGCTGCTCTGAACAAAGTAATCTACTCTCCCTGACATTTCAATTTTGGGGGGAATATATCCATTAACCAAGACATTTAAAATACTTTCCTTCTCTTTGCTATTGGTCAGTTACTCTTTGCTTTTTGTTTGTTGTTTGTGGATGTCTCCATTTATGAATCAGTTATAAACATGTAATTAGCTAGGGAGACTCTTGTGTTATCTTAAGCTAGTAGCATGAAGAACAGCAGGAGGAGGCTGGGCTAACTCACAGCTGGGGTAGATGCAGGCACATGCAGGCAGACTGGTGAAACAGAACTTTTCAGGCCAATATATCTTAAAAATAATTTCTCTCCCTTGGCTAACATGGTCTTTTGACAAGATTTTTTAGGCATTAAGGACATGACAAGCCACTGAAGAATTTAGATAGAGACAGTTAGGAGAGGAAAGGGATCCTAGCGAAAAGAAGCTGTGGTTCTGAGGCCTACAGCGAAGCAGGAAGGAAATGTATAAGCACATTAGTGATGTTAAAGTCCGTCTTAAAAAGACAAAAGCATGTAATTCAAAAAGAAAAAAGAAATGGACAAAATCAGATAGAGCAGGAGGGCACTCAGAGACAAATGCCCTTAGCAGGCTGCTTCTGCCACTGTTCAACTTTCATCAGACTTTTACCAATTTTTATCAGAATCCCACTGAGTAATTATTTTCTCAAATATATTCACCTTACAACAAAATAATCTACTCCCCCTTATATAGACTCGGGTAGGACTCTTTTTTTTTTTTTTTTTTTTTTTTAATTTTTATCTTGGTAAAGCATCTACCAGAATTGTCTTTTGGTAATTTTTCCCCTATTTAAACCATCCTTCATTACTTCATTACTTTATTACTACAGCAGCATGACTGGATGAAGAGACAATGAGTGCCTGGGAAAAAGAGTCCAGGGCTTCAAGTCTGGCCTGGCCCTGTCTCAGACTGACACCGTAGTCCCATATTTTTTACTTAGCCTCTCTCAATCTGTTTCTTAACCTGAAGACGGGGATAAAAAACTCAAAGGATTTTTTAAAGAATCGAGTGAGATAAGTTCTTAGTATGTAGTATATGCACTTCTTATCTGGATTTTGATATGAATGAATAGTTTTCAATCCATCTTCCATATTTTCTTCACATAATGTGAAAGGGAGGTCCTTACTTTCTCAATCTAGCATTTGTAGATAAAGATGTATAATATCAAGGCTATAGGATTTTTGCCACAGATATCCACCAAAAGTGATATCATTTATAGAGAAGCTGAAAGATAAGGAAAGGCACAGCACAAAAGTAGAATACAAATGGTCATCCACTCAGCAAATGGAGGAGGGGCTATTAGAGATTGAAAGAGATTTAAGAAGCATAACAATTAAATATCATGTCTGGACTTTTTTGGATGGCAAACTGAACAAACCAGCAGTAAGGAGCCATCTTTGATATAATCAGGAAATGTTAAATTTGGACTGGTATTATATTTTGTTAAGGAAACTTTAAAAATTTTGTTAGGTATGATAACGGCATTGTGGTTATATTTTTTAAATGTTCGTATCTGTGGGAAATGCATACTAAATTAGTTACAGGATTTTCCTTAAACTATTCCAACTAGAAAAAAAAAGGGGAGGGGACAAATGAAACAAGAGTAGCAAAAATTAGGATAATGTTGAAACTGAGAGATGTGTACATAGGGGCTCCTCTATGTGTAACTGAAATTTTCCATTATAAAAAGCTTTTTTAAAAAATTAAGACCACTTTTAGACAATGGATGGGAAGAAGGGCAAAAGTACATAAACCAATCAGACAATGAATATGGAGAAAAGTGGTCATATTTTAGTGATTTGGGAAGTACAGTTGACCCTCGAACAACGTGGGTTTGAGCTGCACGGAGCCACTTATTATGAGGATGTTTTTCCAATAGTAAATACTACAGTTCTACGCTATCTGAGGTTGGGTGAATCTGCTGATGAGGAACTGGGGATCTGGAGGACCCTCTTCATAAGGAGGTCCAACTACAAATTATACTCAGATTTTCGAATGGGTGGAGGGTCAGTGGCCCTAACCCCCCATATTGTTCAAGGGTCAACTGTAGAATCAACAGGATTTGGTGAAGAATTTGATATGTGGAAAAGGCAGAGGGAAGTGATAGTTCTCTGTTTTAGGGAGCTGGTACCATTTATTGAATAGAGGATTCCTGGAGGAAGAGCATATTTGGAGAGGCCAACCAAGGAAAGCTTTCCAGGAGGCAATTGGCCCTACGCAACTGGAGCTTGGCAAAGAAGTCTGAACTGCAGATATAGATCTAAGAGCCACTGGCATTTAAATGGCATATAAAGCCATGGGAAAGACTAGAAATGCCTAGAAGAAAGTATCCAAGAAGAAAAGGACCCAGAATCAAGCTCTGGGGACTCCGACCCTTAAAAGTCAGGAGGAAGAAGGGATAGCGTAAAGAGGGGGAGATGAAAAAGCTAGAGAGAAAAGAACAAAACCCCAAGAATAAGGTGCCATGAAAACTAAGGGAACAGTGTTATAAATGCTGATTAGTAGCAGTTGAAATAGTACTTTTGGAACTGTGTTTTTAGTGTCAATGGATTAAAACAGGTTTTTTTTTCAGCTTTCTTAATAATCAGATAAATTTTAAGGTACCCACACCATAAACTTTATAGCATTGTTTCCATTGCATAAGTATTTTTGAGTTACAAACTACTGACATAAAGAAACTTTAGAACACAACCAATCCTTCACTGAGAACTGTCATAAGCAAAGCAAAAGGAAAGTTTAACAAGGATCTGTTGAACTCTTACCATGTTTGTAAAAAGTTTTATTGTGCCAGAGGATGTAGTAGGAACCAATATTTATAGAGAATCTTTTCATGATGACGTACCTAACATTTACAGAGTGCTTACTTTGTGGTGGGCACTATTCTATTTGTATTGTTAACTCTTTTAATCCTCACAATAATACCATAATGTAGGTTCTACTCTATTCATTTTACAAATGAGAAAACAGGCACCAGAAGTAAATTCCCTAAGATGAATGGAGCCTCCATTTGAATTTGCAATCTGACTCCAGAGCCAATCCACTTAACTGTTACCCTGTATTACTTCCGTTTTTATACCTGGTCCCTTATTATTATTTTTTTTTTTGCAGTACGCGGGCCTCTCACTGTTGTGGCCTCTCCCGTTGCGGAGCACAGGCTCCGGACGCGCAGGCTCAGTGGCCATGGCTCACGGGCCCAGCCACTCCGCGACATGTGGGATCTTCCCGGACCGGGGCACGAACCCGTGTCCCCTGCATCGGCAGGCGGACTCTCAACCACTGTGCCACCAGGGAAGCGCCTGGTCCCTTATTTTTAAAAAAATTAAAACCCTACACTTTAGATACTTTTATGTACATTTTTAAAGATTACTAATAAACTCTGAAAGGTTAAGTAACGGCCAGAGGTCACAAATCCACGATGATCAGCTTGGAGAATCACACCAAGATTAGCAAGACTCCCCACACTACATTTTATTTATAATATGTGATGCCAGGCAGTATGGTAAATACAAAGAAGTGTAAGATATGCTTTTGGTTCTCAAGGATCTCAGGATAGAGAGAAGACAAAAGCAATTTAAGTAAGGCAATGTCTGATAAGTACCAAATGAGTGGTACAAACAATAATTATTAGGGAGATTCAGAGAAGCAAGAAACCACTAGATCTAGAACAATGACTAAGATTTCGATAAATACAAAAGAGACAGGAAAGATTTTCTGGCTGAAAGAACAGCATTAACAGAGGAATAACAGCACAGCATCGTGCCAAAGGAAGGCAGGCAAACTAAGATTTAAATTTCAACTCTGCCCACATATTTATATATAGCCTTGGTCACTTAGCCTTCCTAAGCTTTAGGCTTCTCATCTGTATAATGGATCATTCAAACCAACCTCCTGAAATTTGGTCATCATTATTGAGGTATGTGATTCATACACAAGACTTGGGAGTGACTGGGAGTAGAAGCCAGGACTATCATAATGATAAGTTCTAAGGGGATGCCTAACTCTTGAGCATCTTTGGCATGATTTTATTAGCTGTTTGATTTGGAGACAGCCCAGATTCTGAAAGTATTTATGTGCGGTTTTTGAAGATTTTCTTAATTTAAATTTCTTTTGAAAATTCATGACAGGGGGAATTTCATGAGGCTGGTTCTTCCAGTGGTTTTCTACTTCAACATTCATTTACATGATGGCTCTGGGAATGTCATTTTCATTTGTATGGTTTTTCTCAGCTACAGCTTAAGAAAGGGGGAAATTTTAAGTATAATCTATTCCTTACACCATAGACATTATCAGTGACAAAATTACAGAACTGTTAGAGTTAATGTGGTGTAGGCAGGTTTGGCGGTCAAGACTACAACTGCTGAAAGAGAGTACAGACAGAATTTGAAATATGTCTTGAGACAAATAAGCAGTTATTATAGCTATTACACAGAGTAGAAAACATGCCAAACTGCCTCATTTTTCTTATATATAAGTACATGGTTTCCCCAAAACAGAAATCTTAGAGAAACACAAACTACCCTAGGAGAGTATGAGTCCTGAGTTGTTCTCCTATAATAGCAATGATCTAATATGCTCTTACCTGGTCTCTCACGTGATTAAGTGCTAGAATTTCTAAAATAACTGCATAGCATTTGAAACAATCTTGGACCAAGGAAACAGAACAAAACTAACTGGGGATTTAAGTCATTGTTTTTCCTCTTTGTATCAACAAGCAGCCCTCTTATCCTTCTCAACCTCCAACCCCAGCTATGCAAGGTGTTGCAAAGAAATAGAACTACATTTATATAATCATATACTATACACACACACACACACACACACACACACACACACATACACTTACACGACAGAGGGAAAAACCAGTAACAATGTGCCTTGAAGGATCAAATTTCAATATTGTTCATTTGTGAATGAAATAACATAATAATATTTAGGGTTAATGACTCTCAATGCTACTGATAACCATGCTTAATTGGAAGTTAAACAGCATGACTCTTGTTAATGCAAATAATCATTAACCATTAATTAGGAAAATTGTAAGTGTGAAGGTTTTTTTAAATCTAATTTTGCAGTTGCAATAAGACCTTTACTTATGTGGACTTTTTAAATGAAACTAATGAGATATAAATGGTATTTGAAGTAAAACTTCTAAAGAGGCAAATACATGGAAAATCGGAAATACCATATCAGGTTAAAGACAGCAAGAGTTATGGGTGAGCACACTATTAATTCACTTCCCCTAAAGAGGGAAAAACTAATTTTGAGCTTCTTCTAGTCTCAGGGGCTAAGACATGGCTATTTTCTCTACTTTCTCTTACAACAGTTCTGTAAGGCAGAGGTTATATATCCCCACGTTGCAGATGAGAAAACTATGCCTCGACACGATTAAGGAATTTGTGCAAGACTATGCAGCTAATAAGCAGTGGAGCTGAACTCTGACTCTCGTGTTGTCCACTATTCCACAGTACCTTAGGAACAGAAAATTCAACAATGCCTATTATATGAAAACCACCATACCAAACATGAGAAATATTTATCCTTATCTTATGGACTTTATCTCCTAGTACCAGTAGGACCTGCTACATAATTTGAGGGACCTAGGGCAAAATGAAAATGCAGACCTCTTGTTGAAAAATCATTAAAAATTTCAAGATGGTGCCATCAGAGCATGAAAAGGATCATGGGGACTTTCTAAGCACCGGGCCCTGTCACATGCCCCCGAAGCTGGCCCTGAGTACAAAAGGGCAAACAATGACAGCCTGTTTTTGTTACAGACATGAGCTAGGATAGTTTTCACATGTTTAATGATTTTTTTTTAAAAGAAGATTTGTGAAACATGAAAATTACATGAAATTCAAATTAGTGTCCATAAATAAAGTTTTATTAGAATACAGCCACACTCATTCTTTATGTATCCTATGGTTGTTTTTGCACAACAAAGGATTGAGTAGTTGTACCAAAGACCATCTGGCCCACAAAGCCTTAAATATTTACTATCTGGCTTTACAGAAAAAGTTTGCAAGCCCTTGTTCTAGTAGGAGGGTAGAAAACAAGTGACAAAAAAAGAGAGCAATAGTGTTATGGGGATTCAATAGAGGAGAGCCCACATTAAATTGGAAATATCAGAAAAGGTGCTCTTTCTTGGAGAAAGTAAATGGACCTTGAATAACAGGCAGAGGTGGGAAGGGGCATTCCAGACAGAGGAAATCACCTCTGCACACCAGAGAAGTGGGAAAGCACTATGTCTGGGCAAGATGAGAAGTCTACCTGACCGTAAGGCATTTTTTAAGTGAAAGGGAAAAATAAGATACAAGGATTTTTAACTTCAGTAGGGCAGGGGAGTAAATGAATGCTCTTTGGCAAAGAGAGTGACTTGGTCAGTATGCTTTAAGATAATTCATCTGGCAACAATGTGTAGAATGGATCACAGCAGAAACAGACAGGAGGCCACAGGCAAGGTAGGAAGGTTCACCTGAAGTCCAGGAGTTGAGAAGTAATGCCAACCCAAACAAGTGTGGTCTCAGTAGAAATGAATTGCTATCTAATAGATGTGCCAATTGACTGATGGTTTCAGGAAAGGCAGAAAAAGGAGTATCAGGATTGAAGACTGGGTCATTTAAAAGATGGCGATACAGTTAACAAAAGGAGAGGAAACTGGTTTGGTGACAAAGGTGATGAGTTCAGTTTGCACACATGACCTGTTCAAGTTGCCAGTGGAATATCCTGGTGAAGTTTTCAAGGGGATAGGAACGAGGAGCTCAAACCCATAAGTGAGTTCGGTGCTTAAGAGATGTACAGTCTGGCATTCTCTGCATAGAGATAATAGCTTAATACGAGTGAAACGATTTCCAGTGTAACAGAAGAAAACAAATGTATTTTTAATCTAACTATTTTACATATTCTCTCAAATTCTAAATAATCCTAGCTCCAATCTTCTGAAACTGACTCTTTCTGGGGAAAAAAGAAAATCAATTGCACAAAGGTCAAAGAGTTAAAAAGAGAGAGAGAGAGAAAAGAAAAAACAGTATACCCAGGTAACATTTTCTCCCATGAACTCAGTTTCAGGCTTTCAGACTTCTCAAAGTTTCATGCAATAATTGAAAAGTTAGTAAAGTCAATTTATTTGAAATTCATTCATTCAGAATTTACAATATTTCCTACAGACTGCTCTGACACGTGCCTTTGAAATTCCC
The DNA here is from genome assembly GCF_039906515.1 of Pseudorca crassidens. Lineage (NCBI taxonomy): Eukaryota > Metazoa > Chordata > Mammalia > Artiodactyla > Delphinidae > Pseudorca > Pseudorca crassidens. Next base: position 58,436,620 of record NC_090306.1, read on the forward strand.
ATCAAAAAACGGTTTTTCTAAGGAAACAGAAATTACCAAAATATTCAACATATTCAGTTAACCTAAATCGTGAAACACCTAGAAAGCACTTATACAGAAAACTTAGGATAATTATAGTTCATTCTTATCTATTCCTTTAGTTTTCAATTACTAGTATTCTTAAAAGGAGTGAAATTAATCATATTTTTTGCTCATCTTCCAAATTTATAAAAGTTCATAAAAATTTATTTCAAGAATGCCTGATACGGCTTCCCTGGTGGCACAGTGGTTGAGAGTCCACCTGCCGATGCAGGGGACACGGGTTCGTGCCCCGGTCCGGCAAGATCCCACATGCCGCGGAGAGGCTGGGCCCGTGAGCCATGGCCGCTGAGCCTGCGCGTCCGGAGCCTGTGCTCCTCAACGGGAGAGGCCACAACAGTGAGAGGCCCGCGTACCGCAAAAAAAAAAAAAAAAAAAAAAAAAAGAATGCCTTATAACACAGGGCCCAGTTAAACTCTGAACTAAGCAAAAATTAGCCTTTAATGACCCCCCAACCCCTACTTTTCCCTGCATATTTGCCCATCTTTGAATATTTTTGCTCTCTCTTTGAATATTTTTGCCCATCAAAACCCAGTTTTCATAAAAAAGCTAATATCTTGTATAAAGGGTAGTCGTATTTTAGTCTTTTCTCTAATAATGGTAAATTCCACTGTTAAGTTCCCACCCTTTTTGAAACAAGGCATTTGGAACAGAAAGTCATTTCTGTTGCCCAGTAGTTACATCATAGACCACCTATGGGTAACCCTTTAAAGTACTCTAGTCACGCATTTAAATGTGCGATTTATTTTACTCATATAAATAGTTGATTTAGGTACAAAGTTGTTTGGAATCTTGGATTAGTTAACTGAGTTTGACAGGATAATTTGCAAAGAGTTGTCCTGGGTGAAGACGCTTGACAATTCACGAGAAACCACTTCAAGAATGAAAAAGACTGTGCCCTATTCAAGGCACCCTCACGGGAGCTCTAGGTGTGGAAATTGAGCGCTGTTACTTCTCCAGCCACTTTCCCCAGCACAAAGGAGTACGGGAGCACCAAATGTTTGGTGGCGTTGGTGACTGAATTACAGTTTGCATGAAAGGCACCTTTTGAATTCGTACGGTTTTTAAGCTCTTCGCACCGTTGTAACCCGCTAGGATTTGGGAAGCCGAGGGAAGGCCGAAGAGGCAGTAAGAGGGAGAGAAAAACACCGCGGGTGAAACGCCACGAAGAGTGCCGCGCGCTCCCGGTTTGCGCTGCGGGGACGCGGAAGGCCCCGCCCCTCGGCTCCCCTCGCCCCTCCCCTAGGCCCCGCCCCTTCCCGGCCGCGCACCCGCGCGCCCCGCCCGCGGGCGGAAGCGAGAGCGAGGCTGAACGCTTGACGTCAAGGCGACACCGCCAAACCTCGCCCAGAGTCAGGCGTGTAAGCCAGCCGGAGCGGCGGCGGCGGCGGTAGCGGCAGGACCGCCGTGGCGCCGGTAGCAGCGACCCGGAGGGAGCGCGAAGCGACGCTGGCTGCGGGGACCCGGTGACAGCGTGAGAGGTTTGCAGAGTGCGTGCGTGGCCGCTGAGGGGAGCGGCGGCGGTGGCCGCGCGGGGCGGGGGCCGGGCGCCGGCAGAGGGGAGCGGGTGGGGTGCGGCGCGGGCCGGGAGGGGCGCGCGCGCGGCGGTCAGGGGGCCGGGGCGGCGGCGACGGCGGCCTCAGAGCGCGGCAGGTGGTGCGAGGGCTCGGGCCCGGCCGGCGAGTGCGCTGCCTCCCAGGCCGGCGGGCATGAGCCGCCGCCGCCGCGGGGGAACAGCGCGCTTTGCGGAAGGGGTCAAATGTCTGAAATATGGCGGAGGAAGTGAGAGCCCGAGGACCCCCCCACCCCCACCCGCCTGCTCCCTCCTGCCCGCGGCCGCCGCAGCCTCTCCCGCTGCCCGCGGTCCCCCGCCGGCTCCCCGTAAGACTCGTCCCCCCTGCCCCGGAGCCCCCTCGCCGGCCGCCTCTTTTCCTCCCGGGTGTGAGTGGAAGTTAGAACGGAAACCAGAAAGTTATCCTTTGAGGAGACCCAGCTTCCCCCAGTCCCGAGCTGGGGCGAGGAGCGTTCGGGGGAAACCACTCCCCGGCGTCCTGCGGGCTCGAGCCTGACAGGGAAAAAGTTTGCCTGAAACGGGGCTGGTTTGCTCCATTTGTTGCGGGAAGTGGCAGGAGGAAGGCAGCGGAGGGAGCCCCACCTAGTCTGGCAGCGGCCACCGCGTAGAGAAAAACTGTTAAAGGGGCCTTTCCCTTCGTCAGCAAGAGGAAATCTCTTTCTCTTACAGAGGGAGAGAAAATCCAGGAAGTTTGTCTTCTCTTTTTCGCCATCTCGATGTGTGTAATCCTAACGTTGACTGTCAGCGCCGTGAATCTTATTTAAAACTACCCCCAGTGAATCGGGCCATCCGAATATTTCTTGTGGAAAAAAGAAAAAAACCTGATGGCTTTTGGAGAAAAGATCATCCTTGCTGAGTTTAAGCAGACGATTTTCTTCCCCTTCTCCTGATCCCCCACCCCCTTTTATTAGTTCAGAACAACATTTTTGCCCTGCAGCTCTTGTGTGAACATAAGCAGTTCTGTGTTACAGTAACGGGAAATCACATTTTTAACGGGGTAGAAAGTTGACGCTAAATGAAGATTGTGATTTTAATATTTTAAAATTAATTCAACCTGATTGGATTTTTGTTTTGCTAGTAGCACAGCATCTAATATATAAATATCTAAAATATAATTTATCATGCTTATAAAACTTAAAGCTTCCAACTCGTAAATTCATTTTTTAACCCTCTTTTTTGTAATTAGAATGCTATTTGGACTTGTTCAACAAAACCTTAGCTTAGCAAGAAGTAACATAAAAAGGGTAGACGTTCATTTAACTTAAGGCTGGTATTACTCCTAAAAGCTGACCCTTGAATTGTGTTTGAGTCATATGGAGTCATGGGACTTTTTAAGGGCCGGAAAGGGCTATTTAGATCATCCAGTCCCACCCTCTGATTTTACGGAGGAGGAAACTGAGGCCTGGAAAAGATAAGATAACTAGTCAGTGGTCCTGCTGACTTGTAGGACAGTAACGTACCATAATAGAGAACCTGGAGGGAAATATATGACATTTTTATAGTGAATTACATTTTACAGAGAATGGTCGTCCCATCATACCCCAAAAAAGGTGAGTACGTTAGTCAAACAGTGTAGAATCATTTGGGTAGTTTCATTACCAGGTTTTAAGAGAGGAAGTTGATATCAGAATGGTGAATTAACTTTAAGGACACAGAGCCCTGAATGATAGTCTTATTTGAGCCCATCCATGCTTTTGATCTCTGCACTACGGGAAAGTAGTTTCACTTGCATTTTCTTTTTGTCATTCATAATAAATTGTGAAGCTCCCTTATCTGAAGAAGCCGGAAAGTAAGTCTTTGAAACACGTGTATCCAGTTTGGTTTTAATGTGCCAAGTATGGTAATACAACTGAAGAACCCAATAATAAACTGGCTTAATTTTAAACTTTGGTATGGGTTCATGAAAATGATTGCTCTTTCTGCCCCTTCCCACCCTCCCCCACCCTATGAAAGTCATCTCTCTTCCTTTCTATGACAAGCGTCACTTCCTACCTCCTGTTATCATTATATGTGTTTTTTCTTATCCCACTAAATTATAGACTCCATGGACAGGATGTGTTCTTTGCACAGAGACAATACCAGTTTGTTAAATGTAAACACCATGAGGGTAGGGACTTGGTCCATTTTATTTTCTACTGTATCTTAGTTACTAGAACCTTGCCTGTGCACATAGTAAGTGTTTAGCACTTAGATTTAGGGATTAACTGTAATAAACATTTAAAGAGATGATATTTGAAGAGAACTTTGTCTTCCTTCAAAAAGAAACATTTCCACATTGGTTTTGGAACCATTTTAAGTTTACAAATTGATTTCGATTTTATCCTCAAAACAGTCCTTTACTGTGGAATTTCAGTATTTTCTCTTAGCTGTGTAAAGGGAAAGTGAGCCCCCATGGTAAGGAGCCACCATGTAAGGAGGGTCTAGCGAGGTGTGATAGGGAATTCATAAAAAACTTTGATCCATGTACAGTAGGATCTTACAGGTGTATCTTCCAATATAATTCAAGATTGGTAGAAGACCTATGCAGAGATTGATAACATAGTAACTAATTATACATGTTGTTTTAAATATAAAGTCTAAGATTTGAATGAGAAACTGTCCATGTTCAGTTTTCTTTGACTTCTGTTGTAGGTATTTGATCAATATTTATTAAGGCAGTGAAATTAAATAGGGAAACTGGATCTCATACAAATAGGATTTGACTGATTTTGCAAAGGTGTCGTTTATTTTTCTTCCAAAAATGTAAGTAGGGAGTTTTATTATTGAATATTAAGGTCTTACTGGTATGCATGGGTCGTCATTTTCCCAAAGGCTCAAAATAATGTGTTTCTGTGTTATGTATTGGTAAAGAAGGGGTGGGTATTGATCTTTAGTGTTTAGATTTGACTGGCACCAGGAATAGTTTAGTATTTATGAACTGAATATTCAAAAGCTGTCTTTTGTATTATGGCAGTAATGTCACATGTTCAGTCTATAGAAAATCTTGATGAAGATTGATCTTAAACTCTGTAAGACCATATAGGGTTGTGACTAAATTTATGCCTTGATTTTTCTTCCCCCTCCTATAATTTTTGAGACCCTTAGAGTCAGAGATTAGGCTGAAGTTTTTACAGTTACCCTTTTCAAATTGGATTTCTTTTAGAAAAAGTTAAGAAACAGATATTTTGGCTGATGCAATGATTCATTGTTAACACTGGATAGATTTTTCAGCAAGCAGGAGGTCTGTACTGTGGCTTACCCTTGTGCTGAAAGCCTGATGTTTTTCAGTGTTAAGATATTTTGCAATAGTACTTAAAGGTACTAATTACCATTTGAAAACTTAAGTCTTTTCATTTATTAGTCCTTTGGAAATGTTATGAACACAATGGAAGCATTAGGTGCAAGGAATAGGATGAATTTATCTATTTGCAGTAAAGACTGGCTTGCTGTATAATCTCTTGTACTTTGTTTGAACGTAGTTGATCACTGGATTCTAAGACCAATCCCTTTAGTCATAGAATTTGTATTTTAGAGAAGAAAGACTATCAGGAACTTTTGTGCTGCCTTCAAAAAATTAAAATCACTTCTTAAAATACACCACTAACAAAAAGAAATACCACTTCTCCATACTTCCTAACACTGGTGTGTTTATTCCCAATGTTAGTCAAATTAAGGCTACAACAGCAACTGATTATTATTTCAGTAGCGATTTATGAAGAATTTTTCTTTGCATCAATAGTGGATCAAAATTTGTAAACAGTTTCCAAGGAACCTTAAAACTTACAAAAGAAAGAAATGAATATTTGGGGAATTCCCTGGTGGTCCAGTGGTTAGGACTCCACACTTTCACCGCAGAGGGCCGAGGGTTCAATCCCTGGTCAGAGAACTAAGATCCCACAAGCCGCACGGCGGCCAAAAAATAAAAAATAAAAAATTACAACATAGATTGCAGAATTTCCATTTGGTTTTTACTATACAGAACAATATTCTGGAGTATTACCACACTTAAAATTATATATGAGGTGCTCAGGTACTAGAAATGTGTTCACTTTTAAATTAATCTTAGTCTAACTATACAGAATAATTATCTAACGTTCTGATTTTGAATTTTATATTGGGCTGGTTCCTAACGCTTAACTCTTGTAGTTATGCTGTTTTGTAATTTTGTAGTTGTATGTGTGTGCGTATGTATGTATGTATTTATTTATTTCAGTGAGACATTTTAAATTTAAGCTGGATTCTGATCCCATGAGATAACTTGCTAGGTAATCTTTTCCAGTGGTGGGGATAGAATGTTTTTAACTGTTGTACAGGCAGACTAAAGATGTTAAAGGAAGAGAGCATCCATTAAAAGTAGTTATACGTAAAAAAAAAAATAAAAAAAAATTTTAAAAAAAAGTAGTTATACGTAATTTTGAACATTTTCAGTTATTGACTTCTTGGAATCATCACTTTTGCTACATCATGGAGCTTCTTGCTGAGTTTTTCAGTAGTTGCCTTGAATATTTATTTCAGTAAATATGTACTTTTAATTAAATAGTTTTCTCTCCTCTATTTAAAACTTAGCATTTTGTTAAGTAACTTTATTTTGAAAATATACAGTGAACTAATTGCCCCATTGGTGGATCACCTTTACCTGTTGCTTTCCTCCTCTTTGCCTTGTGGGAAGGGCACAAAGATGAAAGAAAATCTGTTTGTCCATTTAATAACAGTTTTTGGCAAAAGCTTCTAGAAAGGAAATGGAAAATGTTATGCAAAATTCTAATTATCTGAGTTTTCTATAATTTATCCTTCTTATTAGAATATATTTTTCAAGTCACTGTATTCTATAAAAAGGGGGGGGGAGTTTCTAAAAGTTCTTAGTTACTGGGAATGAAGACTATAAATATAAGCTCTTTTTGTTTAATTAATAGTTTGTAGGTGTCAAAGTGGTGTGCATATCGCATCCAACTGTTAGCTACGTGTTGTTAGATTGCAGTGAGATTACATTATGCTAACATAGTTATAGCTGCTGCTTCTAAGATTTATAAGTTATCATTAAGCTCCTCAGTAACTATAGCAAAACTTGGGAATTCCTCAGGAACTTTGAATTCTGTACTGTACAGATAATAACAAGGGATAGTAATGAGGTATATAAACATGTGCATCTGTTATTCTGCTCTTGAAATTGTTGAACTTGAGATTTTGCACTAAAGTGTTTTGAATACAGAAAAGTATAATGAAGAAAATAAGTATTGCTTGTAATCATACCAGTGCAGTGAGTTTTTAGGCAAAGTTTGTAAGCTTTCCGAACCTCTTTGCTTCCTCAGTGGGAAAGATGACGTATAAAGCTTCTGTTCACCTGTAGCATCGCTAGTGCCAATTGAAGTTGATTAGATTGCTTAATTTTTAAGATTCCTATTAAGGTATGAATGAGAAGTAAGGAAGAATAATTGTGATTGTGACCAGATAAATTGTGTAGCTCAGTGGTTTTTAAAGTATGGTTCAAGGAATCCTGGGGATTGCCTAGACATTTTGAGGGAGTCTACAAGTACAGAACTGTTTACAATAATACTGAGATGTCCTTTGCCTTTTCTCTGTGTTGACATCTATACCAATGTACAAAAGCAAAAGTGGGTAAAACTTTTGACATCTAAGAACAAATCAGGTGAGAGTACCTCCCTGTATTAGCAGTCATGGTACATATCCTTCAGTGCCATGCACTCACAGTTTAAAAAAAAGTCTAAATGCACTTGATGAAGAAGTAAAAAAAAAATTATCAGATCTCAACTTTGTACATATCATTTTAATGTACTGTGACAAAATAGGAAGTATGCTTAAAACGCTTTTTCTGCTGTCATACTGAAATATGGTTGCCTCTAGGGAAAGCATTTGTGTGATTTTTGAGTTGCAAGCTGAATTAGCCACTTTTTTCATGAACACCATTTTTACTTGAAAGAATGCTTGACAAACTGAAGAAGTTTTTCAGACTTGGGTATTAGACTGACATTTTCTCAAGAAGCGAACCTGGATCTTTAAAAGGAAAAGATTGACAGTATTTACGGGCAATGATAAAGTTCTAGTTTTCAAGGGAAAATTAGAATTTTGGAAGATTTTTCCGATGATATTGGTGATGTTAATGGACATGATTTTTAAAATAATGTATAATGAAATATGTCAATATTTGAAGATCCACATGACTCTGTAAGCCAATATTTTCCAAGTCACCAGTGCATGATATTATAAGATCACGCAAGGATAAGAAACAAAGATCTAGCTAGACCAATGGATCATTTTTTTTTAATTAATTTATTTTTGGCTGCGTTGGGTCTCCGTTGCTGTGCACGGGCTTTCTTTAGTTGCGGCAAGTGGGGGCTCCTCTTCATTGCGGTGCATGAGCTTCCCATTGTGGTGGCTTCTCTCTTGTTGCAGAGCAGAGGCTCTAGTAGGCGCGTGGGCTTCAGTAGTTGTGGCACATGGGCTTAGTGGCTCTGCGGCATGTGGGATCTTCCCGGACCAGGACTCGACCTTGTGTCCCCTGCACTGGCAGGTGGATTCTTAACCACTTCACCACCAGGGAAGCCCCCAAGACCAGTGGGTCTTAATGTGAATGTAGAGTTTATTGATAAGGTTACCCATTCCAATATATTTCAGCCAATTGAGTTTTGGTATAGTATCAAAGGAGAATATCCACATTTATCTGAAAGGCCATTAAAATATTCCCAAATGTCTGGTTATTATTTACTTTTTTGTGTGTATTACTCATTTTTCCATGCTTTGCAGTATATTGAACATATTTTTGTTGGAGGAGTAGAGAAGAATAGGAACCATAGATAAATGTGAGGCAGTGTTTTCATGTGCTTTATCTTAGAATCTCATTAATATATAATCATTTTAAGTTTAATTTCTTTGCAGTTTTTTCCATTGAGCAGTCCATTCAACTTGCTGCGCTGCGCGGCTTGTGGGATCTTAGTTCCCCAACCAGGGATTGAACCCAGGCCCTGGCAGTGAAAGCACCAAATTCTAACTACTGGACCGCCAGGGAATTCCCCCCATTCAACTTTGGATTGCAGTAGGAGATTAGGTAATTGTTATTTTTTAAGTCAATTTTTGGTTTTAATACTTGTTTTGTACGTCTGATTACTCAACCATAGATAGGTTGCTTATATGTTCAAGTTTTGACATAACCCTAAACAGATTTTTAATAGTTGACTTTCACAATTTTAGGATATGTAGTAGCTTTCATGTAGTAAAGCTATGTACTTTTTCCCACTTCTAGTTTAATCATGTGTCCTTGACCTGAGAATTTGATGTCCTTGACCTGAGAATTTGATGTTGTCTAGATACTTTTCCAAAACAAATGAGAATGTTTTTACCTTCTGGGAGAAAGTTTTTTCTTTTTCATGTTTATTTAAGAATAATTGTAGCAATCCTTGTTAAACAACTCTTTTCATAAAAGTCATGTCTTAGGACCATTCCAAATTTTAAAGGATTTTTAGGACAACCTGCATTTGGTTCAAGTAACAAGTTTCAGGTTATGAAAGAAGTAAGATACATAAGTTGTAGTTTGTAGTTTGTAGTTGTAGTTTGCACCCAGTTTCTTGGAAATTTAGTGCCAGTTATTTCCCTAGGAATAATAAAATGGGTGTGAACAAAGAGAGTATTGAGTCTGAACACCACTGTTTGTAAGAACAGGGTTGGCATCAGAGAAAGAGAAAGATTCGGAGTGGTTTAGGGAAGAAATAAGTGTAAAAAACTAGCTTCAGGATAGCTTCAGGGAATAAGCCCTATAGAATTCCTGCCCCCCCCCCCCCCCCCCCCCCGTGAGCTAATCCCACAGTAGGGGGCGTTCATTTAATAGGAAGCTTTAGTTCTCCCTATATTAAATAATTAACTGGTCAGCTGTTCTGAATTAGGGAACATACTGAGATCATATTTTATGTCCTGGACATCCAAATTAGTCACAAAGTTGCCACTCACTATTGCTTATATAGTTTAAGTTGCTAGCTGAAAAATGTTTGAAATTCCCTGTATTTTAGGTTTTTTATACTTAAGTTTTTTTTTCCTCCAAGAGCCTTGTCACCTTACTTGATCTTCGTTGAACAAAGAGAATACAGGATTTGCAAGCTTTTAAGGACGGAAGAGCATTTATAAAAGTTTTCTATTGTTTCCATGAAAGTGATGATGGTGATAATAGTGAAGAGGTGGAAGGGCAGGAAGTAGAACAGAAGAGAGTGAAGATGGTGATTAAGAGGTTCTCTTTCTAATGAGCAGGGCTGCTGTTACTGCTATTCACTTTAGAGTTCTGGTTGAGCAAAAATGATAAACTCCACTTTGAAAAGCACTTACGGTGCTTTAGTGATTGATACGTCTTGTCCACCAGTGGGTCCTATGTAGAGGATAAATTGATATTTTCTATCAGTTAGAGATTATGGTATTAGAGTAGAAGTTTCATAATTATGCAGTGTGAGTTGAGAGTACTTTTGCTCTTTTTACTCCCAACAGGCCCTTATGCACTTTTCTCTGAACCTTCAGGTGCTCGGATTGGACACTTAACTTATTTCACTTTTTCTCATAAGTTTTAACTGATTCCATTGAGCATGAGGGCTAAACTGAGAAATGATGTGCTAGTTTTGCTTTTTTGTTTGTTTGTTTGTTTTAGAATATGCTGTATTTATTTTTTGATGTGGACCACTTTTAAAGTCTTTATTGAATTTGTTACAATATTGCTTCTGTTTTATGTTTTGCTTTTTTGGCCCCGAGGCATGTGGGATCTTAGCTCCCCCACCAGGGATCGAATCTGCACCCCCTGCATTAGAGGCAAATTCTTAACCACTGGACCGCTAGGGAAGTCGTGATGTGCTAGTTTTGAGTAGTTTGATTCTACCCTGTTTAAGTAGCATGGTTTAGTAGTGGTAACTTTGACCTGCGTGATCTAGGCTTCAGTTCCCTCTGGCACAGGCCATGAAGCCTAGAACAAGTTAACTCCTCTCTTAGAACTTATCTTTATGTAGACAAAGTTTGATTAACAGTTAAGGTATTTTTGAGCTCTAAAATCCTGTGTTGCTGTGATATCACCCTTGTTAAAGCCGCAGTCATCTTTGCCTGGACTCCTACAGGAACTTTCTAACTTGTTGTCATTCCTCAGTCTTCACCCAGAAGACAAAGTCATCCTTTAAAAATGTAAACCAGATCATGTAATACCCTCCAGTCCCAATTTCCTACCCCAGTGGCTTAAAATAAAAACCAGGTCCAGTTCTTGCTTACTTCACAACTTTATCTTCTTTCCATTGCTCACTAAGCTCCAGCCATACTGGACTTCTTTCTGATCTTGACCCCACCAGCCCTTTACCACCTTTTGAGTTTTTGGTGCTTACAACTGCTTTCTGTCTGTCATGCTCTTTCTTCAGCTGTCCGCAGTTCTGCCTTAGTCTGAACCTTACATGTCAGTTCAGATGTCTCATCTGCAGAGAAGTTTTTCCTGATCACCTTATATAAAGGACTATCCCCTCTTTATTACCTTCACAGTTCTTACCAAATAATTATATTTATTTATTCATCTATCCTCTCTTCCCCTCGAAAATGTTTCAAGAGAGAAGAAACACCATGTCACTTTTCCAACACAGTCTCAAATGGTAATTGGCACACATAGTAAGTGCTCAAATTTGTTTTATTTTAATTGAAAGAATACATGAAGAGTTCAGTGGTTTGTCCTTATTAATTCCCATCATAGGCTACTTCTTACACTAATTTTTTTAAGTGTTACATTTATTTCCAACTATAATCCCTCATTACTTAGGGCATCTGTCTTTTGAGGAGTCGTTCATCTGACTGCCTATAATTGGATCTGGTTGATCTCAGTTGCTGTATGTTATGATTAAATTGAGTAATTATGCACAAAAGGTTCTTAACAAAGACATGAAAGTTTAATCATCATGAAATGTAAATAGTTCAAAATAATAATAATACCCAAATGAGTGATATAGATGAGTGCTTATAGAATCAAAGGAAGAAGTGAAAACCTTTAGGCTTTCGTAGTCCAAGAAGACATTAAAAATGAGGTGGGGGCTTCCCTGGTGGCGCAGTGGTTGAGAGTGTGCCTGCTAATGCAGGGGACACGGGTTCGAGCCCTGGTCTGGGAGGATCCCATATGCCACGGAGCAACTGGGCCTGTGAGCCACAACTACTGAGCCTGCGCATCTGGAACCTGTGCTCCACAGCAAGAGAGGCCCCAATAGTGAGAGGCCCGCGCACCGTGATGAAGAGTGGCCCCCGCTTGCCACAACTAGAGAAAGCCCTCGCACAGAAACGAAGACCCAACACAGCCCAAAATAAATAAATAAATTAATTAATTTAAAAAAAAATGAGGTGGGATCTGTACATGATATTAAAAGGGTACGTAAGTTTTAGACTAACAGTGAATCAGAGTAGACAACAATTTAGAAATTGAAAAGTGCAGAGTATGTTTAAGAGAGTATTTTGCTCTAGTAGATGTTTGTGAAATGGATTATAGGTCTGTAATACCTTACCTATATAACCCTTGGTGCCAGGTGTTTTGGAATTCAGAACTTTTTGGAAAGATTTATTTTGCATATTAGTAAGAGTAATCAAGCACTTAATATTTCTAAAGTGAAATATGAATAGTTACACTTAATGGGATAAATAAAAACTAAATAGCCGCACATCAGTGCTTGGGTGAAGTTTTGCTGTGAAAAAAATTTATGTTGGGTCAGGTTTTGCCGCTAAATTAAACTTGCAGATTTCAGAGATTTTCTGATTTCAGAATTTCTGTGAGAAGTGGGTCTGAAATAGTTGGAAAGGCTTTACTCTTTATTACTTTGTGTCTTTGGGGAGGACATCAAGGTCTGAAAATGTTAGTTTGAGGCAATTAGCTTAGAAACAGTTTCTGCCAAGGAATTTTTGACACAGGCTGAGGGTGGAAGGCACTACTGAGAGTGATGAGTCTTTACAGGTATGGGAGAACCACCTAATTCCTTAGAGTCCGGTTAAATGTTTGGAAGTAGTGGAAATTCATCAGTGTATATAGGTGCCTGGAAAATAGTAAATGTTAAAAAAAAAGTGTAATGCTTGAGAGCTCATATTTTAGATGCGATTTCTTCTTTATCAGTTTTTAAAGTCTTAAACCCTGCAGTTTGTGTCCCAATTGATAGATTTGTAAGCATTACATAATACATATAATTGTGAGGTAAGAGCACAAGAGAAGGTTAGAATAGGAATACTGTAGGACTAATGTAATCTGTTTTAACATCCTTGATGGAATCACTTGGTATTGACAAGGAAAGAAGTAAATATCTGAAGATGCTACTTTGAAACTCAGGATTGATTATAAGAAGTGCCTGCTAGCTTTCTGTGTTTTCCCCACTGCTCTCCTTATTCTTGCAACCTAATTAACACCCAGATTCAGTCCTCATTGTCTTTATCCATTCATTTGGTGTATATTAATGTCCAAGAATGAAAACATGTGTGTGCTATTTTTGTATATTGACTTGTATCTTATAGAATTGCCAAGATAGGCATGTTTCAAAACTGCTTTATAAAAAATAAAAGTGCTTACTGACCTAATAATTATGCAAGTAAGTGGAATAATATATGGAAAAGCCAAATGTAAGCATTATTTATGGCTTACAAAGTGTGGCGTGCCTTTTATTTTTCTAAGTGGTCTTTATTATACTGGGTACTAAATGCCTCTTTGAATAAACTGAAGAGGCTAGAGTATAAAAGGAAGAACTGTTACATTAGTCTAAAACAACTTTATAAGACAGCTAGCTGCACAAGCCAGTGTGGGCATTAACTAGCATAAACTGCTGCTTAGATTAAGATGTTAAAATTATTAGAGAAAACTATGAGAAGTACCTGTGCTTCCACTGTTTTTTGTTAGTTGGTTAATTATTCTCCTCTGAACTTGTGGCACATTTACTAGGGGATTTTCCATTAGGAATGTCCTGGTCTTGAAATTTCATTTAGAATGCAATGCAGATTATAAACCCACAATCTGAAATTATGGCATTCTTATTACGGCTTCAAATGCATTTGGGGGCAGTCATATTAAGCTTTGTCTTAATCTTAGGAAGGTAACAGTAAAATGAAATAAAAAAATTGTAGTCATTTGTTCCTTCTCTCATGAAAGACTAATTCTGTTTATTTCTGAATTCAACCTTGTGTTGAAATAGACTGTAAAATTGTTTAAAAAATGTTCCCCCATCCTTGTGGAGGGTGGTGTATTATAAAATCTGAGTATCTATGTTAAAAGAAATATTTGTGGCATTCTTCCAGTCATAAAAGTGGGTGTGGTTTGTTCTGGAGTCCTTAGCCTTAACTTGAATTCTGGTCTGTCTGCTGGTAGTAAAGAGCCTCACTTTGATTTCTTAAAATGCATGAAAGCACATATTTTCCCTAACTAATGGGGATATCTCTGTGGTTGATGTAATCATCTCATTCTGCAACCTATTCAGCAAACATTATTGAGCACCTTCGGTGTAAGTGTTACATTCTGGAATCACAAATTCAGGAGACTTGGAGAAAATGTGGCTTCACTAGGAACAGAGTAAAACATCTGGTTAACCTTCTTAACCCTTTGCAGTGGTGGTGTCCTTTTTTTCTGTGACATGTGGAAGCTAAGATGTTAAGAGTGGATTATTTAAATGACTGAGGATTATTTAAAATACTGATTTCTGGAGACCTGAGGAACACAGAGACCTTCCTTTTCTGTGCTAAATTAGGGGACACTTACTTGGAATCAAAGAAGACTAATAATATGAGCTCTGATAGAGCCTGATCTTTCTTTGCTAGGATATAGGTCTTAGGGTCTTAAGGAGGAAGGGAGGTGTTAAGAGTCTTCCAGAGGTGCTTTTTAAAACTTACACACACACACACACGCACTCCCACTCCCTACAATAATCACAGAAACCACTGCTCTAATGTCACTTTAATTTCTCCCAGGCTTCTGGGTCTTCAGATTTAAATTTGATCTGACCTTGAGACATCGCCTCCCACCATTCCCATCAGTGATTTTGTTTTGCCACCTCCTCAAATACCCTATGCCTGGCTCCTTAACTTCCTATCATGCCAGGGTGTGGCCCATATGGGCCAGGCTACATCTAATAGAAACATAATATCTGATGAAAAATGTCTTATTATATGGACATACAGATGTGTGTGTTTACATTTATCTTTAGAGAGACTCATCAGTGTCTGAATAGATACAGACCTAAATGAGTCTTGATGTATAACCTTGCTTTATAGAAAATGAAAATGGTAGGTTTTTCAGCCTCTCTTGGTAGCTAGGGTGCAAGTACTTAACATAGGACCAAGACACAAAGGATTTTTCTGAAACAAGTCTGAAAGGAAACTTTGCAGAGCCCTAGTGGCATGAATGCTTTAATCTTAAGCTGTTTATTATGTTAACTACTTCCAAAATCAAAGTGAGCAGATTTAATAGATCAGATTTAGCTCCAAATGTAAAAATTCAGTGCTTTACCCAAGATGCCCTTCTCAGTTTTATCTGTAAAGCTTGATGGAGTTTTGGGATATGTTGGGGTCTTACATTAGGTTCCCCTAATAACACTGTTTTTTATCATCCTCACAAATGGCCTTGACAGCTGAATCTGTTGACTAAGTGTATAAGGTGCCTGTTGAATGTTATAAAATAGAGCAACATCAACTATGCCAGAACCAAAATTGTTTTTGATAGACAGTCTTAAGCATTCAGGTGGACCATCCTCAGTGATTCCTTTCAAGGTTTTTGTTGTTGTTGTAGAGGTTTTTGCGTATTATTTTGCAGCTAACTAATTCATCTTTGTAAAACTATCAGACAACATGTTAGCTATGTGAAATATTCTACAGCAGAAATTTTCAAATGTTTTTTAGTTACAGTCCTGTTTCTCCTTTCCCTAAACCATAGTAGACATTGATAACTGAGAACTCTTTCCCTTTGAGTCCAGAATCATTATTAACACTGCACTCCAGGTAGCCATTAATATTTTGAGTTGCTGTTTGAGCTAAAACCCATTTGCCACCAGTGAATTAATGGACAAGATCTATCCTTATCTCTTCCAGGGCATATCAGCACACTTTCTGTAAAGGGCCGGTTAATAAATATCTTAGGCTTTGTGGACCACGTATTCTGTCACAACCACTCAACTCTGCTGTGTTAGTAGGAGTAACCATAGACAGTACGCAGTTGTATGGCTGTGTTCCAACAAAACATTATTTACGAAAAACAGACATGGTGAAGTTTAGCCTGTGGGCTGGAATTAGCCAACCCCTGCTCTAGGGCAAGAAACTGGTTTTGATTCATTCAACAAATAATTGCCTTCTGTATTCCAGGCACTGTGTTAAGTGTTGGTTATGCAGCAATTAACATTATACATAGATCTCTGGCCATGAACTATTTAAGCCTTAACTGAGTATTTTTTATGCTTTAGGCATATCCAAAGGGGCTTTTTGAGGAAAAATATGGCCTGGCCCATACATCTGCCTCATTTGTCAGTACAAGTGAGATCTTAGGCAAATACCCTAAGTGCCATGTTCTGTGGTCGTGGTGTTAACTAAAAGTAATCTCAGTATGCTTTAAATATCAGATGCTGTGGTATCAAAGTGAACATCCTGTTATTAAAAGGGGGAGGCTTAAGATGTGTGGATCTAGTATCTGTACTGCCTGAACATAGTAGGTACTTAGTGTTCGTACGGCGTTGTGGGATAAAACTGAAATTACCAGTTGTCTTAACTATCTTCTGCCAGTCCCTTGCAACTTCTTTCCTCTATGCAGCATATTGTTTCTGACCTCTTAATTTTGGTTTTCATTTTGTTACAGGTTTTTCTTGCAAATCAATCCATGCATTTTAAAAGTAGGCCACATATTAATCATATTTAATAAAATGCTTAACTTTTCTAGATGTATTGTCCAGATTTCTGTTAGAACTCCTTTTATTTAAAAAGTAGCTTTAGGGCTTCCCTGGTGGCGCAGTGGTTGAGAATCTGCCTGCTAATGCAGGGGACATGGGTTTGAGCCCTGGTCTGGGAGGATCCCACATGCCGCGGAGCAACTAGGCCCGTGAGCCACAACTACTGAGCCTGCGCGTCTGGAGCCTGTGCTCCGCAACAAGAGAGGCCACGATAGTGAGAGGCCCGCGCACCGCAATGAAGAGTGGCCCCCACTTGCCACAACTGGAGAAAGCCCTCGCACAGAAACGAAGACCCAACACAGCAAAAATAAATAAATAAAATTAATTTTTTAAAAAAAAGTAGCTTTAGTTTTTCTCAATATTGGTATGTTTTTCTTCAAAATATCCAGTACTGTTGATTACAAAATGAGTCAAATCTCTTGACTAATACTCAGAGATCTTCATTATCTTAACTGTAGACTCTCTTGCTAATTTTTTTTCCTGTCCCTTTGTACCTTGAGGTCCACTCAGACCGTGCTTTCTACTGTAGTCTAATCATATTCCTACATTTTGCTGCCGACCTTTTTCTGAATTTCCATAGTATTTTTGTTTTTCTCATGATATTTTCCATGATTTTTGTCTCACCTTTCTTACAAAATTGTAAGCTTCTTGAGAGCAAGTATGTTTCGTTCATCTTTGTAACCCTTGTGATCACTTGCACTTAATGCATATTCAGATACTAATTCTATGAAAGCTATACTTTTCTAATTAAGGGACAGTGTTCCTTCATGACAGATTCCTTGAATTTTTATCCAAATGAGAAAAGTCGTGTCAAAATACATTGTAAATTGTAAAGGCCATACAAATATTGTTTGTTACCATACACACTCAAACTTTGCTCTTATACTAAGTGATGTACACAGTTTGGTTTTTAGTGTCCATGTTTTATTTCAGAGAAGAGTATGATCACATTGTGAAAAAAAATAAGCTTGTACATTTGCAAGATTTTTTTTTTTTATTGATTGCCGGGAAGATGTTTTTATTTATTTATTTGGTTGTGCTGGGTCTTAGTTGTGGCAGGCAGGCTCCTTAGTTGTGGCAGGCGGGTTCCTTAGGTGTGGCATGCGAGCTCTTAGTTGCGGCATGCATGTGGGATCTAGTTCCGTGGCCAGGGATCGAACCCTGGGTCCCCCCGCACTGGGAGCGTGGAGTCTTAACTCCTGCGCCACCAGGGAAGTCCCTGCAAGATGTTTTCTAAGCCTTCACAGTTCCACATCTTTAAAATTATGAAACATGAGAGGAAGCAAATTCCTATCAATATGTATTCCACAAAAGACGACCAGCCACCTTGTTTTTCTCAGGACTGAGGATTTCTTGGGACATAAGACTGAGTGCTAAAATCAGGACTATTGGTCACCCTGATTTCACTTTGATGTGGCTATTTTTTTTGCTTATCACTGTGTTAGCACAGTTTAATAAATGCCTGGTAACTAGACAGTTGGCTTAGTGGGAAAGGGGTGTTGGGACACTTGGGCTTTTATTTCTTAAGTTTCTGAATATTATTTATTTTGGATAGATGTTCTTTAATATTCAAATGAAAATACAGAAGTGCATTTGATTAATTATTTAGGAATATATTTGTGTATGACATCATGGTGTCCTTATCAGAAGGTGGTGCTACTAAATTTCTTAACTAAAAATTGTATCATCTGTCGGATGATTAATGCTTTATTTAAATGTACTTTATTAGATATAGCAAAGTCCTAGGCAGCTTGAAATTTTCCTCTTAAAGCGGTTTAAGCTTTGATCACAGATTAACAGAGACGGTGTTTGTAAGGAAACATCTAGGGTAGTGTGTGCCTAGTCATTCCTGTGCTGCAGTTAGCTTTTGTATGTGTTCATGTTATGTAAATCAGAGAACACCATGGCTGAGATCTCTCTAATAGCAGGTATATAACTTAAAGTGGCTACTAAAAATCCTTACAAATTTGGTCAGCAGTTGAGCCATTGTGGGACATAAACTATTCTGAGACATGCACTGTGCCTGGTAGTATTGATGCAAAGGAGCCATTAAAAATATTGTTACTTATACCAAAAAGATGTCCTTAATTTGATTAATCTATTGGCTAAAATAGGCTCTTCTGGGATGGTGTGCTTGGTTGTTATCCTTTCATTATTTTTCTTGTTTTAAGAATGTGAATAGAGTCCTTCTGTTATTTTAGCTTTTTATGGTTCTTTTTGCCACCTTGTGAGACTTGCCAGCTTATATCATGGACATTGTTGTAGAAAAATTACTTGAGCCTTTAAAGCAAGTGTATCCAACATTATATTCCTGTATAGAAATGTAAAGGTCGGATTTGGGTGATGAAAAGACTTGAGAAGACAAGAAAATGGGAACATTTAGATTAAAGTCAAAAAAGAATGGTGTCCTTTTCACAAGAGAAGGAGGAAATCTGCATTTCTTTGCTTGTAGTAGTTTTTGTTGATTTTTAATAGATACATTTTATTTTTAGACTAGACCTTAAAAGAATGTTGAGTAAACACTAGCAATGGTGTCACCATAGCCGTAGTATCTATTTATTCCTAGAGAAATCAGAAATAAGATGTAAGGTGCTTACTTCTGCCCTGTTTACAGAAGGCTTAAGATAAAGAGGAAAAGGACGAAGGAC
Organism: Pseudorca crassidens; assembly: GCF_039906515.1. Lineage (NCBI taxonomy): Eukaryota > Metazoa > Chordata > Mammalia > Artiodactyla > Delphinidae > Pseudorca > Pseudorca crassidens. Next base: position 58,455,801 of record NC_090306.1, read on the forward strand.
CAAGTCCAAAGACACAGTCTAGGCAAGTGATTTTTATATGTTATGGTTTATTGTACATACAATACAAGCTAGTCACTGAGTATTTTACACTGAGAAGCTCATTAAGCCTAGAAAGATTTTTGGTTTTGTACAGTGCTAATTTTTTCTGTTCATATTCCTTTTTCTCATAAACTGGCAAAAGACTCCATCAAAGATAAAGGCTTACAACTAAAATTATAAAACCTTAAATTGAGATTTGTAATCATCTAAATAAATTGTATATTTCAAATTAATACACCAGAAATATTGAGTGAAACAAATTACACATGGTACATTTATAATCTTCCTAAACAAATCAGTGTCCGTTCTATACCTGAAGCCTTTTGAACACAGGCATTGAGCATCTTCTTTCTAATCACTTTGAGAATAAAAGATGCTACTGCCATGTCCATACTGTTGTCAGTTTTTCCTCCATTGTCTTTGAGACCTATTCCAAAAGATAAAAGATACCTACTAAACCAAGTGTGTTCCTCTTAGGCTCCCTATCTGTTTTAATGGTGTCACTATCCATCTTTTTGATCATGCTGCATCTCATCTTCCTTTCCTCACCCAGTGTTGTCTGTCCTCATGTTCTCTTGAGTCTGACTTAGAAATTTCTCAAATATCCTTTCTCTTTATTCCTTCTGCCACTACACTGACTTAGGTCACCATCTCTTACCTGCATTAAACTCCTACTGAATTCCCAGAGTTCAGGAAACTAATACGCTGCTTCTGTATTCTTTCTAAAACACAGATATGTTCATATCATTTCCCAACTTGCAAACTTTGTTTCTGTTTCTTATAGAATGCAGGTCAAGGCTCCCCTTCCTCTTGTACCTAACCCCCTTCCCCATGTACTCATGATGTAATGAATTCTCTCATGCTAGTCCTTTTTCCTGGAATGCCCTTATCTCTCAGTGAACCTCCCTATTCCCTTAAAATATCCACTGGTCTGGCTTAAATATCCACTTAGTGAAACCTTGCCTGATATATCCTTACAGTCAGACAGTTCTCTTCTCTGCACCCATAGCATTTTGTTCTGTAAAATTGACTTGATTGCGAGCTAACACAGTACAAACACTATAAACATTTTAAAGTTCCATACTTACAAAGCATCTTCTGGGATGTAAAAGCCACCGAAATATAGCTGTCATATTTGTTTTTTCTCAGATTTCTGGAATGCCCTACCTCTTTGTCTTCACAGTTAAAACTAACATCTCTAATCTGTTCATGGACATTCAAGTGTATAATAAATTAACGTTTTCCCTTCATATTTGCATCCTGTATCCCCCTTTTTTCCACATGAGAAATGAGAGTTCTTATGAGGTAATGGAGTGGAGAGAATGGAATTGATTTCAGAAACATCAGGGTAGAATGGATCAGACTTGGTAATGGGGTGGAGAAGAGAGACAAATGACAACTCCTTAGGGTATACAATTTTCTGTAGTATACTATAGTATGCTTTTGAAGTCTTATAGGTGCTTCAAGTTTTAAGCACTGTAGACAGCTAGATAGGATAAAAAAATTTTCAAGTACCATTTACTGACTGCTTATTTTGTGTTAAGCATTTTGCATGGAATAATTTATTTTATTTGAAATTTTTTTAATTTTAAGAAGTACTGTTTTTTCCCATTTTCAGATGAGGAAATGAGGCACAGAGAGGTTAAAATATCATGACCAAGGTCACTTAGCTAATATGTGTTAGAACTGGCATTCTAATCCAGGAAATCAGATCTAAAGTCTATGCTTTTTTTTTTTTTAATTAATTTATTTATTTTTGGCTGTGTTGGATCTTTGTTGCTGCGTGCTGGCTTTCTCTAGTTGCAGCGAGCGGGGGCTACTCTTCGTTGCACTGCGCAGGCTTCTCATTGTGGTGGCTTCTCGTTGCGGAGCATGGGCTCTAGACGTACGGGCTTCAGTAGTTGTGGCATGAGGGCTCAGTAATTGTGGCACACAGGCTTAGTTGCTCCGCAGCATGTGGGATCTTCCCAGACCAGGGCTCGAACCCATGTCCCCTGCGTTGGCAGGCGGACTCTTAACCACTGCGCCACCAGGGAAGCCCTGTGCTCTTAACTGTTGTTATATTTTCCTATTTTACCGTTTGTTTGTTTGTTTTTTCAATTTAAAATACAGTTAACTAAGGCCTCCGTGTGAGTGAGTGAGTATGTGTGTGTGTGTATCAGATTCTAAGATATATAGCAAATAATAAAGTTAATGTCCATACTTGGGTTACCTAAATTCAGTTCAGAAGACACAGCAGATTTTGAGTTATGTATGCCTATAGAATTTACAGCTAGATCTGACAGAGGAAAAAAACTGACAGGTTAATTTTTAGGACATGTCCAAGGACCTGGGGAGCAGGGGAGAGGAATCTGTCAGATCCCTCCAAATCCAACCTGTTTGGAGGGATCTGATAGAAACTAATATGGTGATCTTGAGCCCCCGTTATTTCTTCTTGCCTGATTTTGAAACATTTTTGGGATCTCTGTTTTTTTTGTCACTTAACTACGTTGCTCATGTATTGTTGACTGAGAAATCTATTAAGATTTCTTTATATGGTTTTTCTGCAGTTGTTAGATTAGTGATAAATTTTTATGCTGTAGTTAATATATTCTCTCAGAGATGTGATCAAGTACTGAACTTCGAAAGGTAACTACAGTGAAAAGTCCAGTAATAAAACTGGAAACATGACTTTAAATTGCATGTCATAGTATATGTTAGAATAAGCTTCATTTACTGGCAACATTAGTCCATGAAAAGGGTAAAGGAAGAATTTTATTCCTCTGTGAGGTGTTATAAATATGGTCAGAATAGAGAAAATGCTGTAAAACAGTTTGACAGTCTACAAATTCTATGCTCGACTAGATTTAGAAATCTAGTTCACAGAGAAGACCTTTCTTGGCAGAATTTAAGTTAGTAAGATTGGAAACATTTTTAAAAGAGGGTGTGAGGTAATGTTTGGACCTCTTAATTTTTCCTCCAAAAAATAATTTTTTAATCTGCTCAGAAGTTTTGAACACTGTCATTGTGTCCAAAAGATTAGTCCAGTTTCTTTTAATGTTTGAATTAGTTAATTTTATTTAGGAGTGAGAAGAGAGCACAGTAATCCTCTTTAGCTGCTAAAATACTACTTCGGGAGTTGGAGGCGGAAAGGAGAAATCAAGTATCATCTCCCCAGAAAGTGCTTAGTGGGAGTAGTGTCACTTGACTTCAGGAACCAGTAGTTAAGTGTTTTTACTTAGCCCTTTATTTATAATTTAAGATCACAGAATTTCAAACTGGGGGGGATGAAAGGGGGGAGGTCGTAGCTGAACAACTTGAGGATAGGAAAATTGCTAGTTACCAATGTTTTGGAAGAATTTTAATTTGACTGTAGCTATTTGGAGAATTTTAATGGAAAGGAACTATGAAATGTCGCTGATCACTTTTTAAGTATTGTTTCTTATTATAACCTATTTTTTACATTTATTAATGAGACTGATTTAAAGAATAAGTCAGATTAAAAATAATAATAAATAAGTCAGATTATGGGGTTGAGAGTAGGTGTCTCTGGAACCCAAAAGTTGTTGGTTTTAATACTATTTGTGCTGTAGAGCTTTTTTTTTTTTTTTTTTTTTTTTTATATTCCTGGCTGCTTTGGGTCTTCATTGCTGTGTGCAGGCTCTCCCTAGCTGCAGTGAGTGGGGGCCACTCTTCCATTGCGGTGCGCAGGCCTCTCATCGCCGTGGCCTCTCCTGTTGCGGAGCACGGGCTCTAGGCACCAGGCTTCAGCAGCTGCGGCACACAAGCTCCAGAGCGCAGGCTCAGTAGTTGTGGCGCACAGGATCAGCTGCTCCGCCGCATGTGGGATCCTCCCGGACCAGGGCTCAAACCCGTGTCCCCCCCGCACTGGCAGGCAGACTCCCAACCACTGCACCACCAGGGAAGCCCAGAGCATTTTCTTTTCTACTGAAATTACAATTCCTACAGGGCAAATATAAGAAACTAATATTAAAAAAAAATTTTTTTAAAGATATATGCCCAAAGCATCTCAAACGTTCTTTCTTCTCCTCCCCTCTCCCCCCTTTTCCTTTTCTTTTTTTTCTTTCTTTATTTTTTTGGCCACGCTGCGTGGCATGCTGGATCTTTGTTCCCCAACCAGGGATCACACCCATGCCCCCTGCAGTGGAAGTGCGGAGTCTTAACCACTGGAACTCCAGGGAAGTCCCCTCATTTTTTTTTTTTAAGTCTTCTCTTTTTTATTATTTTTATTTATTTATTTATTTTATTATTTTTGGCTGCATTGGGTCTTCGTTGCTGCACTCAGTCTTCCTCTAGTTGTGGCTAGCGGGGGCTACTCTTTGTTGCAGAGCGCGGGCTTCTCATTGCGGTGGCTTCACTTGTTGTGGAGCACCGGCTTTAGGCGCACAGGCTTTGGTACTGGCTCAGTAGTTGTGTCTCGCGGGCTCTGGAGTGCAGGCTCAGCAGTGGTGGCGCACGGGCTTAGTTGCTCTGCGGCATGTGAGAATCTTCCTGGACTAGGACTTGAACCCGTGTCCCCTGCATTAGCAAGCAGATTCTTAACCACTTTGCCACCAGGGAAGTCCCCCTCATTTTTTTTTAATGTCAAGAATTCCATTGGAACTCATGACATCTGTCAATAACTGATGAACTTAAATGGCAATTTACCTAAAAAAGTAACTTGTTAGTGGTCTTTTAAAAATCTAAGTATTTCTTTCCTTTGCTGGAAATGAATTATTAGTCTTTAGATAGTCATTCTTTTATTCAACAAACATTTCTAGACCAAATAGGGAACACCAAAATAAATAAATAATGGCTACTCTGCATCTAATTGATAATGTTAATGACTAACACTTAAGGCTTTTATAGATAATATATATTCTTATTTAATCTGCCCATCAACTCTGTGAAATTGGTATTTACATTGTCCATATTTTACACATAAAAACACAAGCCTAGAAATAAGTGACAGGTCACTTGTAAATTGCATAGGTGGCCAGTTCTAGGTCTTCTTATTTCTAGAATCCATGTTTTACCACCCTGGGCTGCAAAGGTAGTATAAGTTTTACTTTTATGGTATAAGGAAAAACTAAGTTTGGTCCTCAAACTTAGCCAAATGGCTTCTTTATTTATTGATAATGAATTAGCCACACTTGGTTAAGGAATGTCTCTAAAAATATCAGTTGATTATTTGTTTTGCTTAAAATATAGGATTGCTTTGTGTTATTGAAACATAGGTCCATCATTTAAAAACAAAGAATCAGTGTATTTGCTTTTCAAGATAATCTTGATTTCAAGCATTTTCAAGGTACCCTTGTGGATACAAATTTTGTTACTGGATTAATATAACCAAAGTTTCCTTAATTCCTTTGGTTTGATGGTGTATTATATTTTATCCTGGATAGGATTAAAGCAGTCTTTAATTAGAATCTATTATTCAATGTTTTATGGGTCAGCCTGGTGACATTTGGTCCCCACTCCACATTTTTTGCATATTTTATATATAGACTTCTCCTTTACAACCACTTTTTACTTCTTTTTATATTTTACTTCCCAATCTTAATCCCCATAATCGATATGTATAATCCCCTCTACAACCAATCTCTTCATTTGGGGTGATAGTTGAAGAGAAGTATATTTCCTGAGGGAGAATCTCATGCCCATGCCCTAATCTTAAATTACTTTGAAAGAAGCCTTAACTGCACAAAGCATCTTGGACTAGCATGCCAGAAGGAAGAAGAAAATGTAGAAGGCGTTTGCATCTTGCCTTGGTTGAATGCCCAGTAGTTGTTGACAGATTTTCCCATAGGACAGCCTATGAATAGGGAGATTGTCCTTATTGTTTCCAGTCTTTTATTTAGTTTTATCTATATTATATTTGAAAGATGATAATTCTAAAATGTCTATATAATATTAACCCTCCATTATGAAGTTAGGAAAAGAATATTTACATTATCATTAAATTTTATTACAAACATAGAATTTTACAATTGACCCTTGAACAACACGAGGGTTAGGTGAACCAATACACGTGCAGTCGAAAATTCAAGTATAACTCTACAGTCAGCCCTGAGCATCCAAGGAGTCAACCAACCTCCAATTGTGTAGTACGTATTTATTTTTAAAAATTCATGTATAAGTGGATCCCACATGGTTCAAACCCATGTTGTTCGAGGGTCAACTGTGTATCGTTTTTTATATTAATTAAGAAGAGGGAATATAACATTAGGATACTTTAAAAATTATATCTGAATTATAATTCTTCAAAACTTGATGTAACAGTACATTTTGGAATTGAAAGGGACCTTAGAGTTCATCCAGTCCAGAAGTAAAAAACTGGTGTCCAAATCTCCGTAACTCAAATAGATTTGTTGGTTTTCACAATATTCACAGTTTTTAGAATTTGAAAGATTTTAGCTGTATAAGCATTCGCTCTATTTGGCTGCAATCCACACCATTCCCTAATATTAACACCTTGCTGCTTGAGGCATTTGCATGCCTACCGGGCTGAGTAAGGCATCTCTGCTCAATACTTCACTTTCCCTTATTTCCTCATTTTACAGACAAAGGAACCTGGAAATTGAGAATAAATTTATTTATCTCAAATTATTTAACTTCTAAAATAGAGCCAAGCCTCTTAAATCACAAGATAATGTTGCTTTCTACAGCTTTTTTCCTCCTCTTAGAAGACAAGATAGTGTATGATTAAATCCTAAAGTATTTGGTGCAGCCTGTCAGAGGAACGATCAATGTGGGCTGAGATAGTGCGAGGAATACTTCAAAGATGTTTCCTGGACACTACCCTCCTAAGGACTGCATCCTGAGTATTCATGAGTCAGGAGCATTCTCTTCTATCCTGATCTATGTGTTATTCTTTCTACACAATGGGGGGAATCATGAATATCCTCCTGTCCAGAGCTGGCAAAGGAAATCACCGAGGGGCATTTTGTACATGTTGAATAACGGTACCTCCTAAGACCAGCTAATGTTTAGATTCCTCCAGAAATCCCATTTATACCCCTATTAGCAAAGGAAGAAGGGGCATAGAAGCCATGAGCTCTCTCGTGGATCCTAGACAAAATCTCTGTGACTCTCCCCAATCCACATTTAACTTCAGCCACAAATTAGTTGGAACGTTATCCCACCAAAAATATTAAAGTTACTGAACAGAACAAAGCCTAATGGTAGAGTGTTTTGTTAAAAATAGGATTTAATATCAATTTGTTGAAATGACTGGGTACTGAGCTATAATCTCTCCATTCCCACACTATCTCCCTTAACTTGTTTTATATGTTTTTCTCCATAGTGCTTGTCAGATTGACATATTTTATATTGATTTTATTTATTCCCCCACCCCACCCCAGGGCAGTAAATTATTGGGGCAGTGTCTTTTATTCACTGCTTTATTCCCTTTGCCTGGAACAGAGCCTAACATACAGAAGGGACTCACATATGAATGTTGAATATTGAATGCTATAATACAGTAATCTTGATTAGAAGGTGTCATGTCTTAGGTTTTCTTTTTTAATCATCAGGTTCTAGCACAATTCTTGGTTCACTGTAGGTCTTCAGTAAATGTCAACATGAAGTAAATAACCAAGAGGTTTTTTTTAGTACATCTGTTTATCATTTTGTAATGCTTTTTAAAATTCCCCCGATGATATTTAGATTTACTCTTATAGTTCTTAATTGGGGACAGTAATATCTGAACTTGGGTGTGCCCTAGGTCTTGTTAAGGAAAAATATGCAATACAGAATGGTAGATAATTGAATCAGTTGTTTGCTTTTTGATATGTACTTTTATATAGTGAATACATTTAGACTAAAACTTTACTGATTTTTATTTTCTTTGACTCATAAATGTCTTCAGAATTTTCTGCTCAGAATCGTTATAGCATCCATTATTGTTTTGTATTTTTGTAAAAATGCCAATCATTTCTGATTGATGAAATATTATCTTAAATAAATTTACTGAACTTTATGTAGAATATGATTGTGTCTTCTTTCCTCAACTTTCATTTCAAGCAATTACAAAGCCGACACTGAAACTTGACTTGAGAAGGAACCATAGGGGTTTTATTTTCTTGTCATTACATATCTTTGCTATGATTTTCTCTGAGACTAGAATTAAACACTTGCTTAAACTGATAAAAAGAACCAATGAAAGCAAAGATAAGTCTCTAATGTATCATTTACTTCGATTGATCCAGGAGTTGGTTGTAGTCCTACAAATTTTAGGGGATCTATATAAGTAACTAAAATTAGGAATCTTTAAATGCAAACGACATATAATACCGAAAATTACCTCCTAAATTTTTTATTCATAGATAAGTAGCAGAAATATTTATACATTTGAAAAATTAGTGTAGAAAATACTTCCAGTTGTAACCATAGTGGAATTTTCCGTGTTTTGATAGTTCTTTACAAATTTAATTGATTTTCTTCATTTGGAATGTTAGATTGTTGGAGAAGCTGTGTGAATCATGCTTCATATTTATAACTGGATAAATGTCTACTTGTATATATGCACTTTCTCGCTGATGAAGAAGTATAAATGAGAAATGGCACTACTGATAAATTCATTTTGCACGTATTCTATGTTCTTGCCTGTTTAGCCACCCCCCAAAAAATGGGCATCTGAGTTTCCCTCATTAACTAATGAGTTAATATAATTGGTGAATTCATAGATTAAAGCTTGATTCAAATAATTCTGGAATTTCAGATTAATATATAAACAGGTTATTGTTAATTTATAATTCATTACAGATAACTTCCAAACTGCATTCAGATTTTTTGGATAAATGCCATTACGTACAAGAAATGCCATAAAAGAGAGCATATATAAACCAACAAAATCAAATCCCATCACCTACAATGGAAATCAAACTAGAATGTTTTACAGTTGACCAATAGCACCATAATTCTTGGCAAAATATTTAGCCGAGATATCCGCCATTGCTGACATCTTCATCTAACACTTTTTGATGGTGTTGCCGTTAACTTGAAGGTTGTTAAAGTCTCTTTCAGTGTCAGTTTTTCTGTTGATTATAAAATAGTTTTAATTGTTCTTCCCATCTCTTTAAATGGCAGTCCACTGCAATAATACATAATAGTCAGAACTCTAAATTTTTTTTACTGAAGTATAACAATGTTATATTAGTTTCAAGTGCTTCAACGTTTATATGCATTATGAAAGTTATGATCACCATGATGTCTAGTTACCATCTGTCAGTAATTTCTAATATACTTCTAATAATTTCTAAGATACTTTGTATCTTTGTGTGTGTCTTAATCCTTATTTCCTACTTATGTACAAGAAGGCACAACAGATCAGCAGGCTTCTCAGAATACAATCCAAGTACTTAGAACTTAAATACTTTGCTACCCTGTTTATCTTTTCTTTCCAGATTTTTTAGCATGATAATTAATAAAAAAGACAAATACAGCTTATATAAGAGAGGAAAATGTTTAAAATGTCAATATTTACATTGTATAGAGTATTTTTCTATAAAGCACTTAAAATAATAAGTTTAATTTTGTAATGTTTAATAGTTAACTCTTAGCCCTTTTTGAGAAGAGGCATACTAGTTATTAAGGTTTAAAAATAGAATTGAAAGAATTTTAATTGGTTCTTCTAAGCTTGTCTTTTCTTTAAACATACATCACAATCAGCATGTTATTTATCTGAAAAATTCCCTTTTTTGCCAACATGAATATTTTATAATTATAATTCATTGTGAGTTGAGTGACAGGCTAAACTTGGCATTTTTGATTTTCTAATGGCCACTTTTTTTTCCTGGTTTTATTGAGATAAAGTTGACGTACAAGTGCTGTATAAGCTTAAGGTGTGCAGCATAATGAACTGACTTAGATACATCATGAAATGATTACCACAATAAGTTAATGAACATCCATCATCTCGTATAGATACAAAATTAAAGAAATAGAAAATAATATTTTCCTTGTAATGAGAACTCCTAAGATTTATTACTCTATTAGGAACTTTTGTGTAATATAAGCAGTGTTAATTATATTTATCATGTTATACATTACATCCCTTTTATGCACTTATAACTGGAAGTTTATACCTTTTGACTGCCTTCATCCAATCCCCCCCCCTTTTTTTTAACTGCCAGTAGTTACCAATATATATATATATTTTTTTTCTTGCGGTACACGGGCCTCTCACTGCTGTGGCCTCCTGTTGCGGAGCACAGGCTCCGGACGCGCAGGCTCAGCGGCCATGGCTCACGGGCCCAGCCGCTCTGCGGCATGTGGGATCTGCCCGGACCGGGTCATGAACCCATGTCCCCTGCATCGGCAGGCGGACTCTCAACCACTGTGCCACCAGGGAAGCCCCATTGTAATGTTTTTTAAAGACTTACAGGAGAGTTATTTCCCAGTCTTTCTCCCTAAACTACATTTTTAAATGATTAAAAATACTGACATATAATTAGCTTTTTGTATTGACAAGGGAGTTTGCTATAAGGTACATTCCAGTTTCAGAGATGTTAAAATGTATTCTAAAAGTGCCTCTTAGAAAACCATAATTCAAAAAGAGTCATGTACCAAAATGTTCATTGCAGCTCTGTTTACAATAGCCAGGAGATGGAAGCAATCTAAGTGTCCATCATCGGATGAATGGATAAAGAAGATGTGGCACATATATACAATGAAATATTACTCAGCCATAAAAAGAAACGAATTTGAGTTATTTGTAGTGAGGTGGATGGACCTAGAGTCTGTCATACAGAGTGGAGTAAGTCAGAAAGAGAAAAACAAATACCATATGCTAACACATATATATGGAATCTAAGGAGAAGAAAAAACAAAGGTCATGAAGAACCTAGGGGTAAGATGGCAATAAAGACACAGACCTACTAGAGAATGGACTTGAGGATATGGGGAGGGGGAAGGGTAAGCTGTGACAAAGTGAGAGAGTGGCATGGACATATATACACTACCAAACGTAAAACAGATAGCTAGTGGGAAGCAGCCACATAGCACAGGGAGATCAGCTCGGTGCTTTGTGACCACCTAGAGGGTGGGATAGGGAGGGTGGGAGGGAGGGAGACCCAAGAGGGAAGAGATATGGGAACATATGTATATGTATAACTGATTCACTTTGTTGTAAAGCAGAAACTAACACACCATTGTAAAGTAATTATACTCCAATAAAGATGTTTAAAATAAATAAATAAAAGTGCCTCTTAGATGATGCTTAAATAGTAAGTATAGCTAAAGAATTACAATATAGTTCAGTTGATTTTAACATGTTCCAAACTGGTTGTAGTGACAGGAGGACTAAATTAAGGATAGAAACCCACATATGATTGGAAAATAGTTTTAGGCTATGCATTGTATAAAATAGTTCTGGCTATGCATTGTACCTCTTTGCCTAACTAGAAGAAACTTTCTAAATTAGACAGAAGCTGGATAGCAGCCCTCCTCCTGCATTCTTAATGTTTTATTAAGCTAGTAGGTAAAAGGGTAGAGCAGTGATTCTCAACTGAGGGAACATCAGTTCTCCTACACTGTATTGAGCAGTAGCCCAGACCATTGCTGTTATAATTATTTTTAAAGCTATCTTTTATTGATTATTACTATGTGTAAGTACTCTTGAGGGAAATCACTACATTTCATTCTTTAATTAGTTGAGCACATACTATATGTCAGTCACTGTTTGAGGTTCGGGGATATTATAAAACAGACAAAAATTGTTGTTTTTGTGGAGTTTATGCTCTTGTGTATCCATCTCACAACCTTCCCATGTAGGCATTACTGTCTCCATTTTCCCTGTAAGGAAAGGGAAGCTCTGAAAGGTTTCATGACTTGCCAAGTTTATACAGAACGAGGATTTAAAACTTAGGTGCTGTGAACCACTATGCTATGCTGTCAAAATTGTCCCTCTTTTGGAGTTCAGTGAAAGAGAACAGTTGTTCTCAATGTCTCAAACAGCAGTTATCACAAATCCCTTTGAAATTCTGTTATAACTCTACCCATCTTAAAATTGTGCATGAAATTTTTAAAACAGAAGTAATGGTCATTGCCAGTCAATCAGAGTTGGCATTCATAATGAAATCCACGTTTTATCCCAGGCTTAGAATATGTGAACAGTTTTTCAAAGCTGGTGTAGTAGAAGGCACAGATTTGAAAAGCAGGTATTAGCTCAAATCTTGGCTTTCATACTGCTAGACTTTTTTTTTTTTTAAGGAAAATAATATCCGTAGCATTGGTATTTATTAGGATTTAAATAAAAATATTTTGGTCGTTTGTCCATATTAGGAAATACTGGCCAAAAAAATTAATGAAAGAGAATGACTGTTCATTTGTGGTTGTTACTTACCAGTGTTCCTTGTTAGAAAGCTGCTTATTGGTAAGTTAGATATGTTTTGTCACTATGTTTTTAAATTTGAAAGTCTATTGATGACTTTCATATTTCCTACTTCAAAATTTGAAATGTTCTCAATTTCCTGTGATCTTAGAGATCTGCAGTAAAAATTCTTGGTTGAGTTACTAAAATTAAAACAAATTGATAAGCATTATTTATAATATCCACAAGCTGGAAACAAACCAAATGTCCATGAGCGGGTGAATGGATAAAGAAAATGTTATCTATATCCATACAGTGGATCTGCTTTTTATCAATAATAAAGAGATAGAAGGAACACAAATTACTAATAGAAGCAATAATATGGATGAACCTGACTCATTCTAGCAACAAGTAATACTCATTTATGGGTAAATGAAGCAACTGGGAAGTAGGACCCCAGGCATCGCATTAAGAAATGCAGTTCACATAAATGTTTACTTTTTTTAGTCAGTATGTACAAGTTTCCTCACCCATAGGCCCCCATTTCTTAGAAAACAAAGACCTTTTGGTTTAATTTTTCTTTTTAGCTTGTTTACTTTGTGAGGATCTCTGAAAATGCTCAACTATTGTAGATTTTCTGATTTTCCATTTTCAGTTTCCTATTCAGGTCTGAGCCCATTTACAGAAAGAAGGGACATGTCTCCCTTTAAAATTTCCTGGAGTCAATTTTTATTTTGTTTCCTATCATGTAGTGTTCATTTTGTCTACAATACTAAATGTTGACCAATCTAGCCCTGAAATAGTGTATTTCCTAAATAGGTTCTTGTTCTCTCAAGGCCAATTTTTTTTTTTTTTAACAGGCTGGGCTGTTTGAATCTGGTCTTGACTATCATGCTGCTTTTAACCTTTTTCCTCTATGATGAAATTAAGTAATTAGTAAGTAAGTTGGGATCCTGCAACAAATTTCTGTCAGTCTACCTGAGATTTAGAAAAATCTTTAAGCATAACTCCCAACTAAATTCTAGACCAGTCTTTAAATTCAGTTTCTATAGCTCTGACTTCCACTTCAGCAATTTAAAGAGGCGGTTGTTTAGTATAATTTTTCCTTTGCTGAGAAACCCCCAAGAAAGGTAGTTCATTTCAGAGGTATGAGTAAGGAGCAGATGGAATAGAAGGGTATTGTGGATAGTATAAAGAGACAATGATTCAGGGAGGGTAGGTTTCCAAAGGTTTGAGCAGGGGAGTAAAGAGAGACAATCTTAGTCATTTTATTTTGAGGCTTCAGAATACCAATTAGAGAAGTTGATTATTGAATGTTATTTTTGTCTCATAATTTTTCTATATTTATAATTCCTCTTAAAGTATTAATTTTGACATTTTAAAAGTTGGCCGTGGGCTTCCCTGGTGGCGCAGTGGTTGTGAGTCCGCCTGCTGATGCAGGGGACGCGGGTTCGTGCCCCGGTCTGGGAGGATCCCACATGCTGCGGAGCGGCTGGGCCTGTGAGCCGTGGCCGCTGGGCCTGTGCGTCTGGAGCCTGTGCTCCGCAACGGGAGAGGCCGCAACAGTGAGAGGCCCGCGTACCGCAAAAAAAAAAAAAAAAAAAAAAAAGTTGGCCATAAGTCCTGTTGTTATGTTGCAGTTGTCAAAGTCACCATTTTTGTAATTTACCAGTGTAAGTGCAAGAGTTGAGATTATATTGGAAGTTTATAAAAGACACAGAAGTTTTTCCTAGAAGAGGTATGGCCTTGGCAAATAAGAAAGAGATCACTAGAGTCAAGAAAACGGTGTTGGGGTAATTAAGTGGGAAGAGGCACATTGGGAACTGTCTGGGTAATGGAAGTGTTTTAAATCTTTTTTTAATATAAATTTTCAAATATTTATTTTGCTGTGTCGGGTCTTAGTTGCGGCACACGGGATCTTTCGTTACGGCGTGCAGGCTTCTCTCTAGTTGTGGCGTGCAGTCTCAGTAGTTGCGGTGCGCAGGCTCAGCTGCCCCATGGCATGTGGGATCTTAGTTCCTCGACCAGGGATGGAACCCGCATCCGCTGCATTGGAAGGCAGATTCTTAACTGCTGGACCACCAGGGAAGTCCCTGGAAGTGTTTTAAATCTGAATGAGGGCTGTGTTTGTGGTTGTGAGGGTATTGGCATATGCCCAGACTCATTTAATTGTATGCTTAAGATCTGCTTGTTTTACTGGATGTAAATTATTCCTAGATAAAAATGACTTAAGAGTGCTTTAAATTTTTTTTCCATTGGGGCTTTTTTTTTTTTTGGCTGTCAGGTCTTAGTTGAGGCACATGGGATCTTTGTTGCCGTGCGCAGGCTTCTCTCTAGTTGTGGCGCATGGGCTCCAGAGGGTGGGCTCCAGAGCATGTGGGCTTAGCTTCCCCAGGGCATGTGGGATCTTAGTACCCCAACCAGGGATCGAACCCGCATCCCCTGCATTGGAAGGCAGATTCTTAACCACTGGACCACCAGGGAAGTCCCCATTGAGGCATTTTATTTGCATGTTTGTATTACATCCCTAGAAAAAGAATCCCAGGATTTTCTCTCCTGTGTTTTTATCTTGCTTCTTCATGGTCCGTGATGCCATCTGAAGTTGTCAGCTCAGTGAAACCAAACTGATAGGACAGGAGCAGGTTTTTCTGCCATTTTTCTAGATCTTTGAGTTGCACATCAAATCTAGGGACTGATCACTTCACACTTGTTTGACCTGCCTGTGAGGTTCACAACAGTTTTCCCAGCCCTGTGATCATTGATTTCAAATTTGCTAATGTAACCATGCTTCATTATCACAGAAACTGGATGATGACTTGGGAGCATGGCCTAATAAGAACCTGGCACTTGCCTCTCCTTTCAGCATTATTGATGCTCTTGAGAGCATCAGCTAGGACTTTCGTGTGCACCATTATATCAGCACAGAAAGATGGCAGAAAGAGTTTAAAATTTTTTTTAACAAATGTGTCCTTACAAACAGATTCTCAGGTTCCCTGATCAAGCAGAAGTTAGGAAGGTGCCACATAATAAACCCCATGGTTATTGACCTTGTAATGCTGTCATGAAAGTTTAAGTGACCCGAGGTGATGTTTGGCCCATCACTCAACTTTGCCTGAATTGGTCACTGATGTTACTCATCTTTAACCTTTAGTGCTTGGGGCCAGTTTGAATTGCATTGGAGGCTCTCAGGCCTGTGTCCATCCATTCCACACGGAGCACTCCCTTATTCAATGAATGGAAACAAGACAGTACAGGACAAAACAAAACATGTGAGACAAAATTTTGAGCAAGTAGATGAACAAAAGCAAAGCAAGTAGCTGAAGAATTATAAACTAATGGCAAAAATATTTATCAAATAGGACACTCCAAGCCAAAGCCAAAAGGCCTAATTGCCTTATACAAAAACCTACTTGGTACAAATCCTAGGGTAACAAAGTTAGCAGTGTGAGCTCAAGCACTGATTGGAGCACCCGTCATTGTTGAGATTGACTCATCTGATAGGAAAATCAAAGAACAAACAAGTTGGACACAGGCAGCCCATTCAGTACACTTGTTTGTCTAAGGGCATCATTTGGAGTGATGCCAAATGAGGGTCTTAGGTTGACTGTCCCAAAGAACGAGAGACACCATTCAATATATAAACAGAAAACACAAAGCTGAAATTATTGATTACTTAAGGAAAAGCTATCCTGGTCTGATACTGCCTCCCCTGAGCAGAGCAGATTGCTAGTCTTATAGGGTTTTTAGGGAATTTCAGAGTCCAAAGATTCACAGACTTTCAAAGGCAGGAGTGAGTTAATGTCAACAAGTAAAAAGCAGTGTTACTCAGGTGAGGCAATTGCTGATTGGTTGGCATTTTGCTGCGTGTTCACTGAAGTAAGTCTTTTTTTCTTTTTTTTTTTTTAAGTTAATGATAAACAATGACAAAGAAGGCATCAAAAAGTGACACAGCCCAGCTACCTAAAGGATAAAAGATGCAGGGAGATGAGTCTAATTTTATTTGTGTTAAAGTTAGTTGGTTTGCTCTTTGGGATGTTTAGGAAATTCTTGTCCCCAAAGTTACCATATTCCCTCTAGATGGGTTCAGAAACAAAAATTTATTTGAAGGCATCTTTCATGAAAATCCTAAGTTTATTTTTAAATATTTCTCAAATATTAATGTAGGTCCATGGGGTTGGCTAATGTGTGCATGGAACTGAATAGAATTATCACCTAAGTAATCCTTTTTTTTTTCTTTGCGGTACGCGGGCCTCTCACTGTTGTGGCCTCTCTCGTCGTGGAGCACAAGCTCTGGATGCGCAGGCTCAGCAGCCATGGCTCACGGGCCCAGCCGCTCCGCGGCATGTGGGATCTTCCCGGACCAGGGCACGAACCCGTGTCCCCTGCATTGGCAGGCGGACTCTCAACCACTGCGCCATCAGAGAAGCCCTATAATTTTTTTTTTTTTTGACATTGGGCTCTTTAATCAATTTGAAACTTAGAGTTTTTTTTGTTTTTTGTGGTTTTTTTTGCAGTACGCGGGCCTCTCACTGTTGTGGCCTCTCCCGTCGTGGAGCACAGGCTCTGGATGCGCAGGCTCAGTAGTTGTGGCTCACAGGCCCAGCCGCTCCACGGCATGTGGGATCTTCCCGGACCTGGGCACGAGCCTGTGTCCCCTGCATCAGCAGGCGGACTCTCAACCACTGCGCCACCAGGGAAGCCCAGTAATCCTATTTTTAAATGATTTTTTACATTAAAAGAAATAAACCTGACTGGAGTTATATGTTTACAAAGAAAGATTTATTTGTCCCAAATTAAATGCAGACTACCATGTGGAATATTCTTAAAGCTGAAAGGTGATTCAACTTTTATTTCATATCCTTTTTCCTAAAATCATATCTGGTAAGAACCATGCAGTTCACAAAAGTTACGGAGACAGTGTTCCGGAACTGGAAAAAAGTCTATGGAAATAATGAGTTCAGTAAGTTTAGAAATGTAGGAACTAGTAAGTGAGAAAGTCAGCAGCCGACTTCTTTGGTGGTTTTTATATTTGCTTCCCTGACCCCCCCACCCCCCCATTAAGGAATGGAGAAAACACAGGAAATAATCCATGTATTTAAAGGTGGGAGTGAAGGAGAAATTTTTGAAAAGAAGTCCTTGGAATTAGACATGGCGTCCTGAGAAGAAATAAAGAGATGGCATATAGAGATAGGTAAAACAAATGCTATCTTCTAAGAGTGTGGACTGGAAGGAAAGAACGTATAAAGAGATTTAACACAAAGAAATATTATGCCAAAGTGAGTCCATTCTTAACTGACTGACTTTCAGAAATAAGGGGCTATCAATAATAGGCTGGTTTGCAGAAGCATATTCACTGAAGCAAATGGTTTTTGGTTGGTTAAATGTGTTTAAACCAGTCCTGGTATTGTGTTACTATGACTAAAGAACTGTCATTTCTTGATTAAGAAGGTTTAAAACCTATTCTGGTGGCTACTTTTGTACCATGGCCACTGGCCAATTATTTTTCTCTAGGAATGTGGGAGCTTTGTGTTCTCATGTTGTTCCCCACCCTGAAACTTTAGGGATCTCTCTTTCTTTCTCCTTAGTGTACTGAAATTTTCTAATGATGAGCCTTGGTATGGATTGTTTCTTTTCAGTTTTATTTTGTTTTGATTTCCACCATTTCAGCATACTGAACACTCAGTAGACTTTTTCAGTCTGGGCTTTCGTGTTCTTGAGATCTTCTGATTCCTGACCATTTCAGTTTCCTTGTGCCACCCCATCTGTCCCCCAACCCCACACCCCACACCCACTTCAGGAATATATATTTGGTCTGCTTTCTCTGCTAACTCACTTACCGTTTATGTATCTCAGACCAGCAAGTTTTTTCTATAAATGCCACATGGTAAATATTTTAGGCTTTGTGAACCAGACAGCCTCTGTTATAATGACTTAGCTCTGCCATTACAGGATAGCAGCCATTGACAATACACAAATGAATGGGTGTGGCTGTATTTCAGTAAAACTTTATGTACAAAAACAGGTAGTCAGTTGGATTTGTCTGCAGACCCCTCCCCTATCGTGTTCATCTTTACCAGAATGTTAGCTCAGTTGAGGTCAGGAATTTTTTTGTTGTTCATTGGGTATATCCTTGTACTTAGTAGGCACTCAACTACTTGTGATTCAGGGTTGCAGATGGTTCAGTAAAGGGGGATAACATGTCTATTATTGCCATCTTATAGCTAACAGAATGCCCCTTAATGTTGTTTTTCAGCCTTCCTCCCTTTTTTTCTTGATGGAGTAAATATTTTATTGTAATTGAATTTAGGATAGGGCTAAAAGTCACGTCTATAATTCTGCAGTTTCTTTCCTCCTCTGATGTTTTGTAAAGGGCACCACCAGCAGCATCCTTTAGTAAGTCTGTTTGTGAAATGCTCCATATTAATATGGTATAGTAGTCATTTTAAATAAATGCTTGAATGTCTTGTTTATATAAGAAGGACATGAATACAAAGATAGTACTTAAGAATTCTTTTTGTTTTTTTTTTCTTTAATAAGGTACTAGATTTTACAAATTTGCACCATGCGTGAGTATAAGCTAGTCGTTCTTGGCTCTGGAGGAGTTGGAAAATCTGCTCTGGTAAGACATTCTCACTGTACCCAAGCTATTTACTCCAAGACGTGTTCTTTTTCTGTTGAGTTTTAGGTTTTGCTTATTTGTCTTTATTTATTTGTTAAGGTGAAATCTCGTAATGATTTTAGAAGTAATATAATATTTTTCTTGTAATTTAGTCAACTTTTAGTTGTATCTGGGTAGATCATATTCTCTCTGAAACATGGGTTCCAGACTAGAATACAGTTTGGACTAAGCACGGAAGGGAAAGAACACATAAAGAGATTTAACACAAAGAAGTATTATGCCAAAGTGAGTCCGTTCTTTAACTGACTGACTTTCAGCGCATATAAATGGGTGTCTGCATTTCAGAGCCAGACAGGAATAAATTTTGGTCCATCTCATTGTGAGTTGGCTTACAATACAAATTTTGTTACAAAAATTAAATACACCTTATATAAAAAACTTTTTCAAAGATTACCTTTGACTGTCCCACCATGTTTTCTGTATCAAGAAATAGTAAAGCAAGAAAGAAGACACAACTTGACAGTGGTGGGTGGGGAAGGAGAGAAACTTACGGGAAATAACTTGATGCACAGTTCAGAGTTTAGCAAAGCCCCACAGTAAGATAGATTGACCATCTTACTTTGCCACTTAAACACCTAGCACAGAATTTGACATGCTTGGATCAAACTGAGAAGTGTGTACAATGGAGCATGAACTGCTTTTTCATTTGTAAATATATCCAAAGTAATGGGGAGGTGTTGTGAGTGTGCACATATGTGTGTACACAAGATAATTAGCCACTTTCTAACTAAAATTCAAATTTAAGCCCTTAGGACTGAAACAGGAGCCATTTAATGATTTTTCAATATATGATCTCTAAATTTAGACTTAACCAATAAGGAGCTTGGTGGTTATTAACTTTTTTTAAAAAAGCTTTCTAAAGTAATTTTCCCACCACATGCGTATGTTCAAATATAGTTGCGGTTATGTTTTTTTAATCAATGGTATAACTAGCTATATGAAGTCAATACTTTAAAATGTGCAGAATTGAATATGTTCTTTTGGGGGGAGTATAATGGTATGTTAATTTTTTTCAGACTGTACAATTTGTTCAAGGAATTTTTGTTGAAAAATATGATCCTACGATAGAAGATTCTTATAGAAAGGTATGTTAACTTTAGAAGGCCTTTTGCTTTTGACTTTAAATATAAATTCTTGTTTTAGCTTAATAATTATTAAATGTTGTTTACAAAGTAGGACGAAGAAGCAGAGTTAATTTATAAAATTAGTGGGGAAAGATCACACCTGATTATTTCCTGGCATTGTGTGTTTACCAGCTTGAGAATCTCAAACAGTCACTCTTGTTCTCTGTCTTATCTCTCTCTCTCAAAGAATTTTAAGTTTATACTGACCACAAAATTGTAATTTGACACACTAACCTTAGAGCTGGGCCATGCATTTCAAGTGGTAGCTCCATGTTTCTCTCCCCTTTCTGCCCCCCAAAGACTGAATACTCTCAGGCTCCCTTCTTTTTAATATAAAGATATAAGTACAAAAGTCTCCCTAACCTTCCTACTTACAACTCCTTGAGAAAGTTCCACTGCTCATAATAGTAGAAAGGTTTATTTCTGTCCATATGTTCACTTGTACAACATGTGACAATAAAACTATAAATGCGCAGAGATTTTTTATTTAGCAGGGAGAGAGTTATCCACCTTGATATAGTGGCCAGCCTGGCCCCTGCTGCTGTGCAGACATTGTGTTTCCGTTCCTCCCTCTGTGTCCACAGTCTACCAAAACAAACTGGAAACCCCTTTCTGCACCCCAGCAGTGAGGCAATATTACTCTTCTTTCCACGTATATAACTTTGTTCCCTAGGAAATGTTAGGTAAAAAGGGTAGCAGGGATATATAATTTATTTGATAGCTCTCCTCTGCTTCCTTGCTCCCAGAAATTTTGTTGTTCCAATATGGTGAAGGGGATGTGGTTATCTAGAGAAATGAAGATATATCTAAAGTATGGGAGAATTGAGATGGACAGTTACTTCTGGTATTATTGGAACTATTACTGGTTTTAAAATAATTTTTTGAGCTATTTTGAAATCGTTTCCTCTCCAGATTTAAGTGCTGAGTGATTCATATTGAGGTTGGATCTTGTGTATCTTGTATCAATAGATATCCTTGTGTTAAATTCAGAACACATGGTTTTTGCACCTAATGCAATTTGGGGGTCAGTAGACCTGTTTTCTAGCTATTTTTTTCTCCTGTTTTGTTAAAGTGAGGATTGCTTGAAATTAGTTGTGAAGTTGCTATAATCTGTGTCTCTGTTTCAAATATCATATTAGCTGTTGGGTATATTAAAGTAGTCTTGTATACGTTTAAAAAAATGAATATCTATTTTAATTTTTCCCCAAGCAAGTTGAAGTAGATGCACAACAGTGTATGCTTGAAATCTTGGATACTGCAGGAACGGTATGTAAAACAGAGTACCAAAGTATATGCACAGCTTGTGCAGTATTGACCTTTAGATGCTAGTATTCTGTAGACAAACATTAGTTAAGCTTATTTAAAAGTACTGCTTGCATTAAATCTTAAAGCTGTTTTCCTTATCCTCTTGAATTCTTTTCTTGTGTGTGTGCTTTGCCATTGCAGTGGGTCATTTATTGAAGAAATAAGTAGAAATTTTGTATGAAAGTTTTCATAGTCCCGCTAGTACTTTTAAAACAAGTTAAACTGTATTACCATTTATTAAATAATGTGGAAAATAATATTAGAGTGTACATTTATTCCTCAGTGGCTATATGAAGTATTTTGAATGCTATCTTTCCTCCTTCAATATATTTACAGACCAACTAGATTTGTTGGTATCTGAAGGTGAAGGGAAAATTTATTCTGGATATGTGGTATTCATTCAACTAATGTTTGAGTACCTGATATGTGCTGTGTATTGTATTCTTACACTCAAAGACTTACAGTTTAGTGAAGGAGGAAAGTGTGGGAAAATGGCAAGATACAGGTAACGTGCTGGTGGCCCCCATAGAACTAGAGAGTTGTGAGCTAGCTGTGGGTAACGTGATGTGATTTGGGTGCCTTACACATTATGATATATTAAAAAGCTGCCTTTAGCATTTGGACACAGGACATTTCTGTTCCACTTGAGTATATTTACTGCACATAAATCTGCTCTGGTGTATTATTTTTAAGTAAAACACTTATTTCTTGAAATACTGATTTTTTCAAATAGCCACAGGCTGTAATTTTAAGAGATGTTACATAACACTACTGCATTCTTCTTTGAGCTCTAATTATCGACTTCGAAAATTGTCAAATTATCTGTCAAAACATTTTTTTAACATTATTTTTTTTTAATGATTCTTTCTTTCTACTGTAGGAACAATTTACAGCAATGAGGGATTTGTACATGAAAAACGGACAAGGCTTTGCATTAGTTTATTCCATCACAGCACAGTCCACATTTAATGATTTACAAGATCTGAGAGAACAGATTCTTCGAGTTAAAGACACTGATGATGTAAGCTGGCTTCGTAATAAATAAATATATTTTGTTTCAAACCCTTATTATAGTGATATCCAACTTAAAGGTTTGAATTTAAATCCAGTTTAAAGTTAATGTATTTGGGGGGCTTTGTTTGTTTTTCAAAAGCTTTTCCTTGATGGGGAAAAACATATCTTTAACACTATATATAATGTAAAAAGTGAGAAATACCCTCCTCTCCCCTGTGTAAAATAAACTTTATACCCTTCCTGTTTTAAAATCATGATTTGGTGAAGAAGGAGAGGTGTTGGTGGCAAATATTACTAATAGAGCATATGATGTTCTGGCCACATTTCTGGCAGATTTAAGAGCCTTTTTAACATGAATCAAAACAACATATGAACAGATCTCAAGCAACTGTGACAGAAGGAGCATAATGATAATAATAATTTTTAAAGAAAGGCAACAGATATATTCGATTCTAATGTAAATTTACATGCCCCTTCAGAGTACACCATAATGGAGTTTAATCCCTTTAGGAAACTTCAAATGGATTATGTTAATTCCTCTTCACTATATATAAATTCATCTTGCATCGAATTGATCTTGCATCAGAATCACCTGTAAAGCTGGTTAGATTGCCAGGCCTCACTCTCAGAGTTTCTGATTCAGTAGGTCTGGGATAGGGCTTAAGAATTTGTATTTCTAACAGATTTCCAAATGGTGTTGATGCTGCTGGTCTGGGCACTTCACTTTTAAGAACCACTGTACTATGTATAGTTTAATTATAGCAAATATTTCGAGAGCTTGAGGGCACCTATGGGAAATGCTGCCATTTCCTGGACTTCTAAAGCAGGAGAACTTTGGGGGACCCTGACATACTTACAGCAACCTCGGTAAAGCTGTTTGTTTACCAGTGTCTCTGGTAACTACTATGGTTTTCTGTCAGTTGCATTAAACAGGTATTTATTAATATAATACTATATATCTGTTCCTTAAAAAGCCAAAATTCTTAAATTTTTTTTTTTTTTTTTTTTTTTGGCTGTGTTGGGTCTTCATTTCTGTGCGAGGGCTTTCTCTACTTGCGGCGAGCGGGGGCCACTCTTCATCGCGGTGCGTGGGCCTTTCACTGTCGCGGCCTCTCTTGTTGCGGGGCACAGGCTCCAGACACGCAGGCTCAGTAGTTGTGTAAAAAGCCAAAATTCTTGATTTTCTAGTTTGGATTTTTTCCAAAACTTCTTTAGAAAGACAATCTCTAAATGATTAATAGGAGTTTTGCAGCATAAGTAGTATTTTTCCCTGTAGTGTCCTTCTAAAATTACAAACATCACATGTATCCAAACACGTGATTAATATGGTCTAGATTTTTAGTAAATTAAGATGATTTTACTTTTTGGCTTTTTAATATACACTGTATGAGAAGCTAAAAGTTCTGCTTTGGGGGCTTTCCAGATTTCTCCTTTTTGTGTTATGAAATTGGGAATGAGTATTTAATAAATACATGTTAGAAAACCAGAAAATTTTAAATTGATTTATGTCCCTTGGAGAAACATTTTAAAATTTTGGAATATATTGGCTTTTTATGGTATACCCTTTTGCACTTCCTTTTAAAAAGGTTTTGTGTTTTGCTTACTATAATTAGTTAAAAGTCCACTGTGAGGGACTTCCCTGGCGGTCCATCAGTTAAGACTCTGAGCTTCCACTGCAGGGGGCACGGGTTCAATCCCTGGTTGGGGAACTAAGATCCCGCGTGCTATGCGGTATGGCCGAAATAAAATAAAAGTCCATTGTGTTATAATTTTAAGGGTTTTTCACCCTCTTTTATAAGTAGATCATAGCTTGTTTTCTAAAAAAATTTCATGTGAAAAGTTCTTAAATTAACATTGTCAAGGCTTTCATATTTAACTGTAAATTTTATTACACGTTATTAACTTAGCATTTTTTCTGGCATAGTATAAAAAGTAATCCTTAGAAATATTTTAATTTGAATTTTGATTTGAATTTATATTGCATATTTGTTTACTTGTTTTTACCCTTTTTAGGTTCCAATGATTCTGGTTGGTAATAAGTGTGACTTGGAAGATGAAAGAGTTGTAGGAAAGGAACAAGGTCAAAATTTAGCAAGACAATGGAACAACTGTGCATTCTTAGAATCCTCTGCAAAATCAAAAATAAATGTTAATGAGGTATGGTGAAATACAACTCATGATTTGGAATTTAGCATTCAAAATTAATGGAAAATAATGAGTCTATATTAACACAACCCCAGGTTAATTAGTACTCAGGGTGCTTTGTTGATCATATAGGCAGAAGTCTTGTGTTGATCATATAGGCAGAATTTAGCATTCAAAATTAATGGAAAATAATGAGTCTATATTAACACAACCCCAGGTTAATTAGTACTCAGGGTGCTTTGTTGATCATATAGGCAGAAGTCTTGTGTTGATCATATAGGCAGAAGTCTAAGTAAATGCATGTTAATAAGCAATAATGCTCTTTGAGCCTCTTTATTAAATACTGGTACAGTGGAATTTACCATAAAATGAAGGAAAACTGGACAGAAAATAATAGGGGTGGGGAAGACAGATTAAGTCTTCAGGTATATGAAGGCAAGGACAAATTCAAAAAGGCATGAACGGTTGTTGCCTTGAAGGGACTTAAAATAATGTTGTAGAATAAGGATACATAGAGTTGAAGAAGAGTACATAATTGTTCTCTTTGGATGGTGGTAAATGTTCTGTCTGAACTAAGATCCCTGCAGCTCCTTCAACTCCGTATTTATTTTGAGGAGAACGATTTTTAGCCCTCCCAAAAAATAAACAGAAAAGAACTTGGCGATTATAAGAATACCTGGCTTTACTCTCATTCCTTAACTGAACAGAATATTTGCTTTCTGGGGAAAAGTTCATGGAAAGTTCAATTTTTTCATTTTACTCTTTCACTTTTAGTTCTTTGGGGGCTTTTTTTCCCCTGTAAATTTTTTTAAAAATTTAATGTGTTTGCAGATCTTTTATGACCTAGTGCGGCAAATTAACAGAAAAACTCCAGTGCCTGGGAAGGCCCGCAAAAAGTCGTCATGTCAGCTGCTTTAATATACTAAATGCATTGTAGCTCTGAGCCAGGTATGTTGATTTATCTTTTCCTCTGTTTTGTTTGTTTGTTTCCTCTAATTTTTAACCTCAACTTTATTAAGGGTTAAGAAAGTAAATATAGGATTTTTTTTCCTAAAAGAGAAATGGTTACTTCCCTTTTAAGATACGAGTTAATATGATATCCTAGTAATTAAAATAATTATTTCATTTATATATCATCATCAGAAGTAAGGTATTCCACATAAGTGAGAATTCTAGATGAGTTTATCCAGTATATACTCATGCCTCAGTGGGTCACTGGTTTGTGTTGACAATACAGTGGTGATGAAAACCATTCTTCTCTGCTTTCTTCTTTGTTGCCTTAAGCTAGCTAAGGTCTAGTTGGAGAATTAGACAAACAATTGCAAAATATGATAAATGCTATTGCAGAATAAGTCCAGCATGGTACTGATAATAAAAAACCCCTTATATATTATGTGCCAGGCAGTCTTAAGTACTGCCTATATATGTTAATTGCACTCTCACAACAATCCTGTGAGGCAGAATTATAATTCCCATATTACAGATGAGTGAACTGAGGCACAGAAAGATTGTTACTTGTTCAAGCCCTGCAATTAGTGAATAGCCTAGTCAGAATTGAATCTAGTGATCTGAGTACATCGCTCAGAATTTGAACTGTGATCTGTCTCCCAAGTCCATAATTAGTCACTATTATGGGTGCTATTGGAGCATTTAACTGGGGCACCAGACCAGTCAGATGTGAACTGTGGATTCAGGGAAAGTCTGTCAGAGTGAGATACATGTAAGTCGAAATCTGATGGATAAGTAGAAATTGTGTAGGGGATGAAGAGTTCCCAGGAAGAGAGAACCACAAATACAACCCTGAGATGAGACAGCAAAGGAAAACTGAGCATACAACACTGTAACATAGTTTTTGAAAACAGTCATATTAAATGAGTTAATACTTGTAAAGCAGTTAGTTCAGTGTCTGGCACATGGTAAACCCTTACCTATTAGCTGCTGTTTGCCAGGTATTGTTAAACCATATCTTACTGTATTCTTATCCTTGGGAACTTTGAATGTTTGTAGCTCTGCTGCTTCCTGTGTTAAATGGCCCTATACTACCATAGAACTCTGATTCTGTATCTCTCTAGAGTTTTTGTTCCTACTCTCCATTTAAGGCTTTCTGTTTAGAGATACAACCTCTCATGTTCTATATCCTCTCATTTCCAACCACATGCCCATTCTTAGCAGCACACATGTGCCTGAGCTCACACACTCCCATCTGTCCTTTCCAATTTGCTACATTCAACCTGCTAAGATTTAGGAAACTTAGAAAACTCATTCAGACTCCAAACGAGGGCTTAAAGTTCAAAGCATTTGTGGAAATTATTTCATCAGCTACATCTATATTAACAACGTTTCTGAAGCTTGCAACAAATCTGATTCCCAGAAAACCAGTTAAAAAAAAAAAAAGAAACATTTTTTTAGCCCAGGCATGTGTGCAGAAAATCATCCAAAGTTAAATAAATAAATGACAGACCCATGAGTTCTGATTTTACCTTCTTTACATCACTCAAATTTTTTTAATTTGGTATGATTTTAGTGTAATAACAGCCTTTTCTGACATCTATCTTAGAGTTGGTAGAATCTGTTTATGTAGAATTAAAA
This sequence comes from Pseudorca crassidens, assembly GCF_039906515.1. NCBI lineage: Eukaryota > Metazoa > Chordata > Mammalia > Artiodactyla > Delphinidae > Pseudorca > Pseudorca crassidens. The sequence continues at coordinate 58,482,988 of NC_090306.1, forward strand.
AGTATATAGCTGTCAACTGTAGAGAGCCTTCGTGAAATAAATTCTATCTTGTTCACTTCTCTGCACCAGCTTTTTAGCCACTCTTATTGGAAGAGTAGGGAAGAAAAGTCTTGATTTTCTAATACTAGAAAGCCTGGTTAGATGTGCATTCTGTATTCCTCATGTAATTCTAGGGTTGTAAACACTTATAGATCAGCCATTTTGTTAATATTGATGTCTGTTTTATAATCCTAATTCTAGTAAAGGTGACCTAATGTACAATTTTAATGTGGTGGTTTTTTTTTTTTTCCTTGCTTTTAATCTTTGGAAGGTAATACAAAGAAATTTGCATTAAGGTACACTCAACTTACATTTGACTGACTTTCAAGAAGGCAGCAGAATAGATGAAGTCATTCCAAAAAAGATGAAAATGTCTACCTATGCTTTGCCATGAATCGTGGTACCTGGTCATAATGTAATGACGAGGATAAGAACCTGTATTATATTTATTTCTGACACTTTAGCACTGTTGTCTTAATATGTCCTTTGGATCTTTAGTGTGCTGTTTACACCCCATGTTTTCAATTAATTTAATTTTCTCATTTTGACAGGTCTGAAGAACTGTTGCCCAATTCAACAGTGCCAGCATTCCAACTTTGTTAAACCTACCAACATCTTAAATGGACTTTCTGTGGTGGTACCCTTTAAGAGGCGGATGAAAGCTACTACATCAGTTTGCACATTCTAATCACTTTCCAGTATCACAAGAGAGATTTTTACTTATATAATAGTCCTAGAGTATGCAGCTGGTAAAACCAGAGGCTACAATCCAGTATTACTGCTAAGAGACATTTTTCATCCACCAATGTTGTACATGTATGAAAATGGTGTACTGTATACTTTAACACGCCCTATACTTTGTATTGGAGAGTACAATAATGTAAATCCTAAAAGCACCACTATTTTAGCATAATAAAAGAAAGTCCAAAGAGCTCCTATATAGACTACTCCAGATAACTTCGCTTCTTTGATACTTGTAGCTTATTGTAATTTTTTTTAAGAAATTCAAGGTCATTATCATTGTATTGTACAAATAAGCGCTTTGATTAACACAGCTATATAGTTTTTTTAATTTTTAAAAACCTGTGGAGACAGTGATCTTGTCTTTAAAATATGATAGTCCTTTCAGTATGTCTTAGATTAAAGACGTTGCCTTTAATATCTGTTGGGAAGGAAATGTCCAGACTTTTCAAATCTTTTATTATATGTTTCCTTTTTTGTTTACATAGGGAACAATGTTTATAGTTGTGTGTACAGTGGGGGTCTACAACAAGAAGTGTATATTTTCAAACAATTTTTTAATGATTTAACAATTTTTGTAAATCATTTTCAGGCTTCTGCAGCTGTAGATTCTCACTGTGAATCCCCTGCTTGCTCATGCATAAGTGTATTTGCAATACCAAATATACAGGTTTAGTATTTTTGCCTGTTAGTGATTGTTTCACATGTGTAACGTTTTGGTTGAGATGTTAAATGGTGGACGAGTACTGTGGATGTGAATGTGGGAAGTAATTTTAATCATGTGTAATTGGTCACAAGGCCTAAGTTGCAGTAACTATTGCTGTTTTATTTAACAATGCCTTGTTGCTTTGTATGCATTAACGTTTGGGTGTAAAGATTGTGTGTCTATCCAACAGGGAGCCACAGTATTTAAATTGACCAACCTAATGTTACAACTACTTTTGAGGTGGCCAAATGTAAACTAAAAGCCTTAATTAAAGTGGTGCAATTTTGTATAACTTAGCATCAGTAGTTCAATAAATTTGGATTGCCATGCAAGGGCTTGCATTATAATTACTTGCCACTTGAATGTGTTTTGTGTAATGTTTAACAGTGCTAGTAAATAAATATGGGTTTAACTTCTTTTTAAATGGAATGGGTGCATTTTGCATAGTGTGGTTTCATAATTTAACATTTGGGCAGACTCATTAATTACAGAAATGATGAGAGAAAGAAGTCAGATATTGTTCTTAGTATTGTTTGAATATCCACATAACCATCTTTTGAATTTTTCCTTTGGAAAGAATTTTGTAAATCAAGCAATATTACTTATGAACGTATGCTTTCTGGGCAGTGTTCAGTAGCTCTTTGAGGTATAGGAGGAAGAATTGAAAATACTTTGGCAGGTGTTACACTTAGATTATTTTTAAAACAATAGGGCGCAGTTGTACTTGTGGTCATAAAAATCTTTCAATGAAGTGGACTCAAGTACTACTTTCTTTTTATATAATGAGTGTTTGTCTTAGATGTGCTGTAATTCAGTTCTTTTTTGAAATCTGTAAATGAATCTTAACTCAAACTTTATCAAAATATTTTCCAGCCACTGAGCATATTAGCAATTAACTAGTGATACCATCTAATTTAGGGATGTCTGCTAATCCCCTAAATACTTGATATTTGAATGGGACATTTAAAAGCTTTCATTTTAAAAAAGAAAAATGTCTTATTCCTTACATATTTCACTCACAGAGTTCCATATATTAAAAGGTTCCATGTTATCTAAAGAAAAAAATGTTCTCTGAGAAACCCCACTTAACTAAGAGACTTGTTTTGGCAGAACTGGTTTTATTTAAAGTCACTGGGAGAAAATTAAATCCGCCAGAGGTGGAATTATGGAGCACTAAAATCACTTCAATTTATTATGTCCTGTTGTTACATCCATTTGGCCCTCTTTGAGGGCACCACCGTTAATTCAGTTACTTTCATAAATGTTTGTTACCTACCAGCTATGTGCCAGGCTGCGTTCTAGGCTCTTAAAAACAGATAAATATCCAACAGATAAATTTAGTAATTTCTTGTCAGCCATTTATTCTGGGTCTGAGGATAGAGCAGCATCCAAGATCAACTTAGGACCCGGCCCCCTAGGATTGATACTTTACTTTGGGGTTTCTCAGCCTCAGCACTGTGGATGCTGTATGCTAGATGATGAGTTGTTGGGGGCTTTCCTGTACATTATAGGGTTTTTAGCAGCATCTCTGGACTCTACCCACTAGATGTCAGTAATACCACCCCCGCCCCCAAGTTGAGACAAGCAGAATTGTCTCCACACATTGTCAAGTGTCCTCCAAGTTAGATTCAGGGAAAGGGGAGAGGGGTGTTGAAGGGCAGAATTGCCCCAGTTGAGAACTGTTGATCTGGTGGGAAACAACACATTAATTACAGATGAGTGTTAGGGGTACAAAGCAGACAGTTTAGGGCTTCCCTGGTGGCGCAGTGGTTGAGAGTCCGCCTGCCGATGCAGGGGACACGCGTTTGTGCCCCTGTCTGGGAAGATCCCACATGCCGCAGAGCGGCTGGGCCCATGAGCCATAGCCGCTGAGCCTGCGCGTCCAGAGCCTGTGCTCCACAATGGGAGAGGCCACAACAGTGAGAGGCCCGCGTACCACAAAAAAAAAAAAAAAAAAAAAGACAGTTTACTATAGTGAATAAGGATGGGCTCCAGAACCAGATTTCCTAGGTTTCTAATCCCAGCTCTGCCACCTCCTAGCTTGTGACCCTGGTTAGTTTCCTCAGTTGCTTTACCTGTAAAATGGGAATGATAGTAGCATCTACTTCACAGGAGTTAAAGAGAGTGAAGTACATGGCCAGTGTCATCCTCCAGGTCAATATTTTTGTTGCTTTTTATTTTGTATTTTGCTAACAGAAATGGGGCTGTGGTTTTGGCAAAAAACACCATTGTCTCCCATACAAAATAATAACTGCAGCTTAGGAATGCAAATCATATGTAGATTGACTTTTCTGGTACTTAAATGGACAAAAATATTAAAATAATTAAGTCAGAAAACTAATGAGTCCCTTTTTATGTCCCCAAGGATACTTGGAAAAAAGCAAATTTTTGGAGAAAAACAGTGGTATTTCACGTAATTTTTCTAAAAAGTGTAAAAACCTTGTTTTAACTTGCATGTTGATTCAATTCTTTTCCTTAAATATATAATCTTTACCACACGTGGATATTATGAGTAGGAAGTTTTAAAACCTCTGCTTATGAGAATAACTTTGCTTTGCTTTTTTTTAAATCGTCTCTAGATGTGGGGCAGATAGCTTAGAATCAAAACTCATTACTGCAACATTTTTTCTTCTGGTTTGTCTGTGTCTTCATTGAATTTAATCCCCATCTAGTCTGCCACTCTTTAAATCATGGAAATGTAGAGTTACAGTATTTTATAATTAATACTCCTACAGCCTTATCTTAGAAATAATCATAGTGTTTGCAGTCTTTTTTTTTTAATTTTAATGTTATTTTTTGGCTGCATTGGGTCTTTGTTGCTGCACACGGGCTTTCTCTAGTTGCGGTGAGCGGGGGCTACTCTTCATTGTGGTGCGTGGGCTTCTCATCGCAGTGGCTTCTCTTGTGGAGCATGGGCTCTAGGCGCGCGGGCTTCAGTAGCTGCGGCACTCAGGCTCAGTAGTTGTGGTGCACAGGCTCAGTAATTGTGACGCATGGGCTTAGTTTTAGTTGCTCTGCAGCATGTGGGATCCTCCTGGACCAGGGATCAAACCCTTGTCCCCTGCATTGGCAGGCGGATTCTTATCCACTGCACCACCACCAGGGAAGTCCCAGTGTTTGCAGTCTTTATCTCTCAAACTAGCAGTGAGCCTTAACAAATTGTGACTTATAAGACTCAAAAATTTTTTAATCTGTTCTATAATTTGTTACAGTGCGTCAGTACATCTGGTATTTTATGAATGTATGAGAGAAGTGAAATAGAAAACAGAACTAAACTTCTGTTCCGTTAACTGACCATTGAAAGAAGAACGTATGAGTCCTTTTTATGCTATTGATGATACTTGTCAAAATTCTAAACCTATTAATGGAGCAACTAAGTTTGTAGGCTTGACATTAATTTATCTTTGAAAGGTAGAAATAAAATACTTATTGCTGAATAGGTCGGTTTTCTAAATGCTACAGAAGTAATCCATATGTTGCACATACTTTGAACTTGTTCCCTTAAAACACCCTTTGTGTGGCCTATAGATTACTGACCTTAAAAATTAAAGATTTTTTCCAGAATTAGGGATATCCACCTGATTTTTGTATCTTAAGAACCAACAAACACATTGAGTATTGCATATTTACCATGGTTCAAGCACTGTTCACTATGCTAGTGTGGATACAGCAGGGATGTTCTGCTCACGTGGAGCTTACATTCTATTGGGGGGAGGGGGGGAGTCAACAAATGAGCAAAACTCAATTGGTGTAAAACAAACTGTCTCAGAACTTTCTATTTGGGACAACTTAATGATTTTAGAAAAGCATGGTATCGTTTTTAATATGTATAAAGATGTTATCATTTGTAGGCAGTTAATTTCTCTATTCTGATTTATTTGAAAGGGTGTGGAGAGAATTTTTACTGTTTTGTTATATTACAAACCTAGTTTAACCAGATTTTCCTGATACAGTGACTTAAATAATTATCCATATTCAACATTTGGGTCAAAATGCACGTTTTTTCCTGAATACTAAACAAGGCAGATCATACAAGGTTTTAATGTGAATAGAGTATTCACTTAAATCAAAAGGGTACAGCAGTTTTTTAAATAGGCAGAGATCAAAGCCTTCAGTGTTTTTGTCACCTACCATTATTACCCATTGAACTTTCTATTTATAGTTTGGTAGTTTATGCCCCCTGGGAGCACTAAGTTCAGAACAGGAAACTCTGTTTCTGTCAGACGTGAAATGTGCTGTGTTTGGAGGAGAGGGGAGTAGGAAAAAGTAAATGAGAGAATAAACCCAGTCACTGCTGGCAAGGTGCTTAATGTATCAGTGGTGGGGAAGGCCAGTCAGAAAGTATCTCATAAGCAAAAATCTAGTACCTCATATCTAACCACAGAGAGTTCATGCTCCATTATCCACACTAATCCAAGTGACTAAGAGTAAAAATTGTATTTTGCTTGTATGGACTATTTGATTTATATTTCTATGCGTTTTACTCGGGTCAGTGTTAATTAGATTCTCTGAGTAAATCAACCACTGATGGAGAACTACATGGCTGGCAGAAAAAAATGAGTGTCTTTCCATACTGGAAATGGAGCAAGATCAGATGGCTACAGCATAGAGTGGGAGTAATATGACTAATCAGCAGATTCTGACAGCTGTGTGAAAGATAGCTCAGGAGGTAAAATGGTCGAGCTGGAGGTAACCCAGCCAGCTTGGAGGCTGCTTGGGTGTGTAAGCATCAAGTGATAGCGTTGGAGCTGCGGTGAGAAGGAGAGCCCACAAAGTTTTAAAAAGGAATAACTGGAGAATTGTTTAATGGCTTAGATGTGGGAGCTGAAGGAAAGAGTGAAATACCGGGTTATATGAGCCAAACCAGAGGGATTGAAACCAATGATGATACAATACAGAAGCCAACAAGAAATCGTGGTTTTTAGTGCATGAGCGAAACAACTTTTTGGTATGATGAAGTTTATTTTAAGTGAAATGTTTTAAAGGGTATCTTCTGAGGAGAGGTGGATTTTAACAGTTAGACTTTGAAGTCATTGACATACAGGAGGCAACTGAAACCATGAGTGTGAATGAAATTATTTTCATAAGGATTAAGTATAGAGAAAGAAATGTAAGAAAGCCTGGCCTCAGTGGGATGGGGAGGAGAAAGGTTGGAGTACAAAGGATTGCTGTTACAAAGACAAGGGCGTAGAAGGCAGCAAATAGCCTTCTATAGCCAGAGAATACAGCATTCTTAATGGCAAGACAGTGTCCCCCTCTACTTGGTTTACACTGGTAAGGCCAGCAGTAGTTCATTCTCTCGTTGCATCATAATTTCTATCTGTCTCTTTATATACTTCTTGGTGGGGAATTAGCTACTAATCTAAGGAGATGATAGGATAGTTTTAGAAATACCATCCTCGGATTAGTACCAGGTCTGTGGATGTCTGTTCAGCAACTACAGGCACACTTCAGAGAGATGGCAGGTTTAGTTCCAGACCACTGCAATAAAGTGAATATTGCAATAATGCAAGTCACAAATTTTTTAGTTTCCCAATGCATATAAAAGTTATACTGTACTGTAGTCTATTAAGTGTGCAGTAGCATTATGTCTAAAACAAACTACAAACCTTAATTTAAAAGTATTTTATTGCTTAAAAAAGTGCTAGTCATCACCTGAGCCTTTGGCAAGGTGTAATGTTTTTGCTGGTGGAGGGTCTTGCCTCAGTGGTGGTGGCTGCTGAAGGGTGGGGTGGCTGTGGACATTTCTTAACATAAGACAGCCATGACGTTTGCCGCATGGATCGACTCTTCCCTTCATGAACGATTTCTCTGTGGCATGCAGTGCTGTTTGATAGCATTTTACCCACAGTAGAACTTCTTTGAAACTTCAAGTCAATCTTCTCAAACCCTGCCGCTGTATTATCAGCTAAGTTTATGTAATATTTAAAATTCTTTGTTGTCATTTCGACAGTCTTCACAGCATCTTCACCAGGAGTAGATTCCATCTCAAGAAACCACTCTCTTGATCCACAGGAAGCAAATTATCAACCGTTGAAGTTTTATCATGAGATTGTGGCAATTCAGTCACATCTTTGGGCTCCACATCTAGTTCTAGTTCTTTTGCTGTTTCCACCACATCTGCAGTTACTTCCTATACTGAAATCTTGAACCCCTTAGAGTCATCCATGAGAGCTGGAATCAACTTCTTCCAGATTCCTGTTAATGTTAATATTTTGACCTCTTTCCCTGAGTCAGAAATGTTCTTTCTTTTTGCTTTTCCATTATGGTTTATAATTCCCTTTGGTGTACAGTAGGACCTTGTTGTTTATCCATTCTGTATATAATAACTTGCATCTGCTAATCCCAAACTCCCAATTCAACGCTCCCCGCTGCCCCCTACCGGCAACCACAAGTCTGTTTTCTATGTCTGTGAGTCTGTTTCTGTTTCGTAAATAAGTTCATTTGTGTCATATTTTAGATTCCAAATATTTGTCTTTTTCTGACTTCACTTAGTTTGATAATCTCTGGGTCCATCCATGTTGCTGCAAATGGCATTATTGCTTTTTTATGGCTGAATAGTATTCCATCGTATTATATGTGCCACATCTTCTTTATCCATTCATCTGTCAGTGGACATTTAGGTTGCTTCCACGTCTTGGCTATTGTAAATAGTGCTGCTGTGAACATAGGGGTGCATGTGTCTTTTCCAGATATAGTTTTGTTCAGGTATATATCCATTAGTGGGATTGCTGGATCATATGGCAACTCTGTTTTTAGTTTTTTAAGGAACCTCCATACTGTTTTCCATAGTGGCTGCACCAATTTACATTCCCACCAACAGTGTAGGAGCATTCCCCTTTCTCCACACCCTTGCCAGCATTTATTATTTGTAGATTTTTTAATGATAGCCATTCGAATCAGGAATGTTCTTTTTTTTTAAAAATATATTTATTTAATTATTTTTGGCTGCATCGGGTCTTCGTTGCTGTGTGGGCTTTCTCTGGTTGCAGCAAGCGGGGGCTACTCTTCGTTGCCGTGTGTGTGCTTCTCATCGCGGTGGCTTCTCTTGTTGCAGAGCACGGGCTCTAGGTGCGTGGGCTTCAGTAGTTGTGGCTTGCGGGCTCTAGAGTGCAGACTCAGTAGTTGTGGCACACGGGCTTAGTTGCTTCGCGGCACGTGGGATCTTCCCGGACAGGGCTCGAACCCATGTCCCCTGCATTGGCAGACAGATTCTTAACCACTGTGCCACCAGGGAAGCTCAGGAATATTCTTAATAGCATCTAGAATGGTGAATTCTTTCCAGAAGATTTTCAAATTACCCAGATCCATCAGAGGAATCACTATGGCAGCTATAGCCTTATGAAATATATTTCTTAAATAATAAGACTTGAAAGTCAGAATTACTTCTTAATCCATGGGCTGCAGAATGGATCTTGTGTTAGTGGGCATGAAAACAACATGAATCACCTTGTACCTCTCTGTCAGAGCTCCTGGGTGACCAGGTGCATTGTCAATGAGCAGTACTATTTTGAAAGGAACATATACATTTTTTTTTGAGCAGTAGGTCTCAACAGTGGGCTGAAAATACTCAGTGAACCGCGTTGTAAACAGATGTGCTGTCATCCAGGCTTTACTGTTCTATTTATAGATCACAGAGTAGATTTAGCATAATTCTTAAGGGCCCTAGAATTTTCAGAATGGTAAATAAGCATTGGTTTCAACTTCAAGTCACCAGCTGCATTAGCTCCTAACGAGAGAGTCAGCCTTTTAAAGCTTTGAAGCCAAGCATTGACTTCTCTCTAGCTATGAAAGTCCTAGATGGCATCTTCCAATAGAAGACTGTTTTGTCTACATTGAAAATGTATTGTTTAGTGTAGCCACCTTCATTAATTATCTTAGCTAGATCTTCTAGATAATTTGCCGCAGGTTCTCCATTAGCACTTGCTTCACCTTGCACTTTTATGTTATGCACATGGCTTCTGAAATCTCAAGAACCAACCTCTGCCAGCTTCAGACTTTTCTTCTGCAGTTTCTTCACCCCTCTCAGCCGTCTTAGAATTGAAGAGAGTTAGAGCTTTGCTCTGGATTAGGTTTTGTTTCAAGGGCATGTTGTGGCTGGTTTAATCTTGTATCCAGACCATTGCAGCTTTCTCCATATCAGCAATAAGGCTGTGTAATTTTCTTATCATTTGTGTGTGCGTTGGAGTAGCACTTTTAATTTCCTTAGCACTCACAATTTGCCTATCTGGTACAAGAGGCTTTGGACATGTCTTCCTCACTAAGCTTAATCATTTCTGGCTTTTAAAGTGAGAGACATGCAACACATTCTTTCAGTTGAACACTTAGAGGCCATTGTAGGGTTATTAATTGGCCTAATTTCACTACTGTTATGTCTCAGGGAATGGGAAGGGCAAGACAAGAATGGCCAATCAGTGGAACAGTCAGAAGACACACAACATTTATTAAGTTCGAAGCCTTATATGGGCATGATTTGTGGCACCCCAAACAATTAAAATAGTAACATCAAAGATCACTGATCACAGATTGCCATAACAAATATAATAATAATGAAAAAGTTTGAAATACTGCAAGAACTACCAAAATGTGACACCGAGACACGAAGTGAGCAAGTGCTGTAGGAAAAATGGTGCCAGTAGGCTTGCTTGCTGCAGGGTTGGCACAAACTTTCGGTTTGTAAAAAACACAGTAGTCTGCTAATTGTAATAAAGTGAGGTATGCCTGTATAAAGTCTGTTTCAGAGCCAGTATTGACAAACTTCTTTTCAAATTCAGCTGTACCACGTCCCCAAGGCATCTTTCAAATACATGTCATTGAAATATTTCTCCACCTGCATTTCCAATGATATAAACATGTTTGTTCCTCTTTTAAATGGCACTTTGGTGTTTTACCCACAAAAATGCATTAGGGTGGTAAATTATTATTTATTAAGTGGGTTCTCATATGTTGTCGACTTGTTTCTGTTATTTTCTAAAAAGACATTGGTGTCCTAGCTAAGCAGTATGTGTTAGTTCCTAGGGCTACTATAACAAATTACCACAAATTTGGTGACTTAAAGCAACAAACTTTCTGTGACGGTTCTGGAGGCCAAAAGTCCAAAATCAAAGTGTTGGTGAGGCCTCGCTCCCTCTAGCGGTTCTAAGAGAGAAGTCATTCCTTGCTGCCAGCATTCCTGGGCATTAGGCCGCAATCACTCCAAACTGCCTCCATCTTCATATCGCCTCTGTGTCTCATCTGTCTTTTAAGGACATTTATGTTGGCATTTAGGGCACAGCCGGATAATCCAGGATAATCTCAAGATCCTTAATCACACCTGAAAAGACCCTTTTTTCAAATGAAGGTAACATTCACAGGTTTGGGGATTAGGATGGGAACATATCTTTGGAAGCCATTATCAACCTACTACACAGCGTTTTACTAATTTTGCAGTAACAAAGACCAGCATGGGTCTACTCTAGGATAATCCGAAACATGCCAAATTGAATCAGCCGACCTAAGGGTCTCCCTAGAAAGATCCCGCCTAGGAAAGCCCCAGAATTAAGCTACTCTGCAGAGATCCTTCTAAGGGAAACCTAAAGTCAGAGGAGACCTTCATGAATCAATAAGAGGTCCAGTCTGGGCTAGTTCCACAATTCCAGAACCAATATAGTGTCCAGGAAATGCTGTTAATCATTATCCCACTGAATTACCTTCCACTTGGGTTAGCACACATCCAGTCTACCCGACATTTTATAATATTCAGCGATGACAGAAACTTCCCCCTTCTACTGACTGACTTCTAGGAGTGATAAATAGTAAATAGTAAACTTTATTTTCTCTGCTTTTCATTTCTAGACACAACAAAAAGTGTTTTGCCTCCACCTCACCCCCTCACCTTCAGTCAGACATACATGATTCATATTAGAAGAAAATGAGTGCTTCTGAAACCAGTGTCATGATTTAGATTTTATTCAACCTCTGCACTGAATTGCATGTTTCATTTACTGCCTTTCTTTCTTTGTTTTTAGAAATGGGAGCAATGGATGGGCACAAGAATTAAATGATAAAAATTCATTTGGTTGGAATAAAGTACATTGAACACTCAAGCAAATAAGGGATTAATTCAACCCAGTGGGATTTGGGGGTTTTATATTTTTTAGTACATCCTGCATTAGGTTTCTCAAAAATGAATTTGAACCTTCTCCAGATAGGCCTTATCTGTTCGTTATTTCTGGTAACTATTTGAAGTAATGGTAAAAGGGGACAGTAACCATCTGTGGGGTTTATGTGTTTAAGATACAAACTTATAGTTCCCAGAAGTTGATTCAGTCATTCTCTATCAGAACTATTCTGGAAAAAGTTCTCACTTTGTTCATTTATTCCTTTGGGTTTTCTGACTTCACTAAAGCATGACTTGGATTGTGCAAGATTTTAACTGGAGACATAGAGTCTATTTTATTAGACTAAAAGACAGTCATGATTCTTGAAATGCATCTTGGGCTCCTGCAGAAGCTAGACCAGCTGGTAATTACTATGTCAAACACCTAACAGCTAGCTCTTAACTTGTTCAGAAACAAAGAGATGATACTAGCTAGCTCCCACCATGCCATTAATTTCATTCCACCAGTGCTGTCATAGAGGATGGCACTAAAGAAGGAAGAGGCACCCATCACCCCTCCCTTCATCCTTCCATTCTGAACCAGTACAGGATATTCTGATGGGCAGGGCATCCTCTCCTTAGCAGGATGTGGCTAATCCAGATACAGAGTTAGCCCTGGGCCCCCTGCCAAGGTTCTTGTTCAGGGAGGGTAAAGAGGACAGGTCTCAGGTTGTCATCCAAATAAGAACTAAAATGTCAAACCATGTCAGCCCTGAAAAGTGAAGACAATTTACAGTGCCACCTCCCTGCCCCACTGTCTGCCGGAAGAGAGCTATAGCTACCCTAGAGTTCATCTCCCCAAGGCTATTACATCATAAGGAAGTACTTTTTTCTTGGCACAGTTGCTTGTGAAACGCACTGAGAGGAGCAGTAGAATTAGTCACAATTGGCTCAACTGCCCTATCTCACTTCGAGGAAGAAAGGTAACAAATTCTAGGAAGCAAAAGATTTTGTGACATGTCTCCTTGACCTGCACACAATAAATTCAAAACCACCCCATGAGTTAAACCAAAACATATTCAGTATCTAGCCTTAAACCTAGTTTGACTATAACATCTCTTTTCCAAAGGAAGGTAACCTGTGGAATGATAATGATTCTAGAAATTGTTGTTATAATAATTATGTAATAATTTTTTTTAATCTGTTATTACATAATAACAATCTATGGAATCATCCCCAAACATAGACTATTTCTCTGCTCTCTTTTCCTGTCATCCTGTCAAGGTGAGAGAATCACAAATAAAAGCTTAAGAAACCTGTTACCCATGCTCCCCAAAACCAATTTAAATGCAGAATGATGAAAGAATAAGAAAAACCAGCAAGTGATAGCTGAATTCTTGTTCTTTGGCATGATGTTCTGATGAGAAACTTGGGATTCAAGAACTCATCAACTCTGATAGTTTAGAAGTAATAACAATATTAGTTATTTCTTGGACCCCTACCATGTGCCACCCACTGCTCTAAGCACTTTACAGGTTTTTATTTAGCCTTCAAAACGATGCTATGAAATAGGGGATATTAGTGTCCCCAATTAGTGCTAATGGATGCCTTAAATCAATAGAATAAAACATAAACACTAGAAAAGGAAGTTATTATAAATAAATACTTGAAAAGCTCAAAAAGTCAATTAGAATTATTCAGGAACTTAGGAAGGTAGCTGAATACAAAATAAATATGCCAAAAATCAATAGCTTTTTTTTTCTATATTCACAATAAGCACTTAAAAGTTGATATGAGGGTAAATATTGTAACAGACAAAAATTATAAATGTCTCAAGGAATAAAGTAAACAAGAAAGAGCTACTAAAAAGTCATTAAAGAACATAAATCAAGATCTGAACAAACTATATTCTTGAATGGGAAGACAATATGAAATATCAATTGCCCCAAATTAACATTTTAATGTAATATGATTCCAATTTGAATTTCAACTGGTGAAGTTTTGAAATTGAACTAAATGATCTTAAAGTTCAAGTGAAAGAAGAAATAACATTAAGGGACTTCCCTGGCCCTCCAGTGGTAAAGAATCCGCCTTCCAATGCAGCAAATGCGGGTTGGATCCCGGGTCAGGGAGCTAAGCTCCCACATAGCACAGGACTACTGAGCCTGCACACAACTAGAGAAGCCCTGCACACAACTAAGAGCCTGCCTGCCGTGACTGAGACCCAACACAGCCAAAAATAAATAAATATTTTTAAAAAAGAAATAACATTAATTAGTAGAGTAGAACTGAGTCCAGAAGTAGATTCTAGTATATAACATTAATATATGACAAAGTTGTATTTCAGTAAGAAAGAATGTTTCTTAGTAAATGCTGGCACAACTAGCTATCCATTTGAAGAAAATGAAAGTGCAACCCTTATATCGCACAAAAAGCAAATTCCAGATATATTAAATTTTTTAAATTAAATATAAAGTAAAACAAAAAGAAAGAAATCTAAGAGACTGGAAGTGTAGTCTAGAGATAGGGGAGACTTTCTTAGCCAATTTAAGAAACTAAAAAGCTATTTTTTAATTAAAATATTTTATATATTTATGGGACTTCCCTGGTGGTCGGTCCAGTGGTTAAGAATCCGTCTTGTAATGCAGGGGACGCCAGTTCGATCCCTGGTTGGGGAACTAAGATCCCACGTGCCAGGGGGCAACTAAGCCTGCACACCACAACTAGAGAGGAGCCCGTGCACCACAACAAAGAGCCCACGCACCACAACGAAAGATCCTGCATGCCGCAACTAAGACCTGAAGCAGCCAATAAATAAATATACTAAAAATATTTTATATATTTAAATTAAGATAATGAAATTAAAGAATTTATAGATTTAAAATTTGACAAAATATATTACAGAGTTCATGTGGGAAAATATAACAAAATATATAGGGTTAATATCTACAAAATACAAAATGTTCTTAAGAATTGAAACGAAACAATCCAAAAGAAAAATGGGTGAAAGATATTACTAGGCAGTTCCGAGGAGAGCAAATTCAAATGGCCCATAAACATTAAAAAAAAAATGCTGAAACTAACTTGTAGACAGAGAGATGCAAAACAATATACCAAAGAACCCAACACACGGGGAAAATTTGCAAAGAGATAACACTACAAGCCCAGAAGAGAGGTTAGAGGGCAAGAAAGGAGTCATATATTGCTGATGGAAATGTGCCTTGTAGAGCCTTTGGTAAGCAAAAATTTTAATTTGCTATCTGCCATTACCTATTGAAAGTCAAAGTAGGCTTATTTGACCCAGCTATATCCTACTCCTGATAGCTACACCAAAGAAATAAAAGTATATATATATATATGTACTTTACTGCTACAGTGTAGTAGAAAAACAGAAATAGGGTGAATGACCATCAAAAGAATGATTAAATAAATTATGATGCATTCATAACATAGAATATTATGCAGCCATTAAAAATGAGTTTGAGGGGATTCCCTGGCACTCCAGTGGTTGACTCGCCGCTCTCACTGCGGAAGGCCAGAATTCAATCCCTGGTCGGGAAACTAAGACCCTACAAGGCAAAAAAAAAGTTTGATATTTGTTTTTTTAATTAATTATTTATTTATTTTTGGCTGCGTTGGGTCTTCGTTGCTGCGAGCAGGGGCTACTCTTTGTTGCGGTGCAAGGGCTTCTCATTGCACTGGCTTCTCTTGTTGCAGAGCACGGGCTCTAGGCACACGGGCTTCAGTAGTTGTGGCACACGGGCTCAGTAGTTGTGTCTTACAGGCTCTAGAGCACAGGCTCAGTAGTTGTGGCGCACAGGCTTAGTTGCTCCGCGGTATGTGGGATCTTCCCAGACGAGGGCTCGAACCCGTGTCCCCTGCACTGGCAGGCGATTGTTAACCGCTGCGCCACCAGGGCAGTCCAAGTTTGATTTTTAATGGTTGATTTAGAGGGATTTCTATGAGGTATTTAAAGTGAACAAAGCAAAATACATGGAAGGATTGTGTTACGTTTGTGTGTGTGTGTTACATGAGCCTGGGAAAGGTACTGAAAAATACATTCCAGGTTGTTAACATGGTTTTAGAGGAGGGGAGGGTTGAGGAAGTTAGAGTTAGGGGGATCTGAGTAGATAAGGGAAGAATAGCAAAAATACAGCTGTGGGAAAACAAAACAGGATCACAAAGGCATAGAGAATTCCTCATTGTCAGTGTCAAGTAAATAACAGTTTCTGGAATATAAATTTTAAAAGCTGTATGAATCTCATTGCTATATGTAAAATATGAATATCAACATATGGGGGATAATGTGCTATAACAAAAATAACTGTCCTAGCCGTAGTAATATGGATGACTTTTGAATTATTTCTTTTTCCCTAACATTCTTATGCTATATTTAAGTAAAAAATAATTTTTTAAAAAATTAAGTAATAACTTCATAGCTAAATCAGAAAAAAATAAGTCATCATTCAAAAAGCAAAAGGAGTTTAACTTTCTTCTGTTACCTGAAATTCAATCTTCTTACACAGCTGAAGAACTTCAGTTGATCTTGTGAAGGACAAAGAAGCAGAAGGACTCCCCTAGGATGGCAGGCAGTTTCCTGAAGATTAAACTCAATCTTTTAAAAATTGCAAATAGGAAGCCAGGACAGATTTCTAAGCACAGACGTACCTAATGCCCTTTCGCGGCACAGACTCCAGCGTCCTAACAAGTTTCAAGGGCAGTGTTCAAGACAGACGCAGGTTTTTCTTGGCATTATAGTGCACTGCCAATACTTACATTATATCATTTTATGCTTTTAAATGCTCTTCTATTTATAGAACCTGCATAGTTGGCTCTTATATGTCAATATGTTTGTAGCTCAAAATATCCTCAAAGTATTTACAAACTAAATATACTGCATTTTCAATCATTAAAATAACCCCTTGGGACTTCCCTGGCCGTCCAGTGGTTAAGACTCTGCACTCCCAATGCAGGGGACACAGGTTGGACCCCTGGTTGGGGAACTAAGATTCCGCATGCCGCACAGCATGGCCAATAAATAAATAAATAAATGACCTCTTGAAAATTGTGTTGTTGTTAAAGAATAGATTTATAGCATACATTTTCATAGATGATCTAATTAGAAGATATTTACTTATAGAAAAAGATAACTGTACATATATGGGATCCATTCAAGTTTTTAAATTACTTGTTATATTGTTTCTCAAAAGGTTTTCATTTAGATAATGATGTGTTTGTTTTCGCTGTGTTCTTTTAACCCCTCCCTACCCTCTTCCAACTCACTGGGTATGCAGCATCTTTCTGACTGTCAGACACAGAGACCTGGACAATGACCTGCATTTGGTAAAGTGGACTGAAGGCTGAATGCCATTTTCTGTGTTCTTAGCACCATAGAAGCCACCGCATGGATTCTTATGCAAACCCTAGAGAAGAGGAAAGACCCTCTGTGATGTGTGAGGTTGAATTTCCTGCCTTCAACCCACCAAACCAGGGAGGATGAGGGCTCAGTCAGAAGTAAGACCATTATAAGAAAAACAATTTTTAATGTGACTTTCCTTAGCCAGTCGAATTTATGGGGTAAGGTTCATGCTAGCTACCTTCTCTTCATATTAAAAGCTAAATAGAGTATAAATCATGCTATTTAGAGAAAAGAGAACAAAGCAATGCTGTCTCAAAGGCCCTAAGAAATCATTCATCAGGAATGCGAGTGCGTATTTGATTTACAGAATTTCTATGCCAAGCAGAGAAGTATGCGAAAACAGCAAAGCAAAATGCAGAAGCTGCAATAATAGTTTCGTTTAGCTGGAGCATGTCCTGTATCAACAGGGATTAACGATTTTAGTTTTTTGATCGCCCCCAAGATCATGTTCACTATTGATGACGCCTAAGATGTCTGTAAAGAGTCACTGCAATTGATTTATTTGTCCAGCAAACTTTTTGTCAGCAAATTCACTACCACCTTAAAAATGTCACTGACTGCTCTATGCTTTCAACACTAGAAGCACAAGCTGCAGTGAAAACTGTATTGAGCTCACCCTTACTGTCAGAATTCTAAGAAGCAATAACATATTTATGATTTCATGTTAAAAATCTCCCAGACATCACTGTTGAAATCACAATTTAGCAATAACAGAGTAACTTGAAATTATGAAGTTTTACATTTCACCATTCTGTTTTCCTCTTCACATTGAACAAAATTTGAAAGGATTAAGAGGAGAAGCTATAACATATAAATTATTCAAGAGTTCTTCCTGTTTTTAAGCTCCACAAGACTGAGATGACAGCTCTTTTGAAGTGGTAGAGAGTACTGTGAGGTATCTATATATGATAGAATATAATATAAATGAAAATAAATTCAGTCTGATTATATAAATGTAGATATTCTTATTAGAATATTTGTTGAGGAATTGAATGCAGTTGTATTGATTGGAAATGACCCACTCATTCAAAAAAATTTGAGCACCTACAAAGTGACAAAAGGTAGAGATGAATAAAACAGATATGGTCTGGGGCTTCCCTGGTGGCGCGGTGGTTGGGAGTCCGCCTGCCGATGCGGGGGGCGCGGGTTCGTTCCCTGGTCCGGGGGGATCCTGCGTGCCGCCGAGCGGCTGGGCCCGCGAGCCATGGCCGCTGGCCCTGCGCGGCCGGAGCCTGTGCTCCACAGCTGGAGAGGCCACAGCAGAGAGAGACCCGCGTAAAAAAAAAAACAAAACAAAAAAAACAGATATGGTCCCTGCCTTCTTGGAGCTGAACAAAAGAGCAAACACATACTAAATATTTACTATATATGGTGCATTGTAATATTAGTCTATGTTTATTATTATAGACCAAACGCTGTTCTAAGTGATTTGTCTGTGTAAACTCATTTAATCCTCGCGATAAATTTCTCAGGTAAGTACTATCATTTATGTTATACAGAAACAGAGAGGTAGTTTGTTCAAGGCTCCACTGAGTAAGTGGAGGAGCCAGGATTCAACCCAAGGAGTCTGTGTTCTGTGCCACCTCTCAAATTGCTACATAATTATACTCCAATAAAGATGTAAAAATAAAAATTTGCTACATAAATAATATTTAATCACGAGTACAAACTTCTGAGGACAGTACTCTTATCTCAGTTTTGCAGAAGAGGAAACTGAAGTGTAAAGAGGTGAAATAACTCATCAAATATGAACGGACAAGACCCTACCCACCACACTACACTACACTACACTCTCTGCTTTACAGGCAAGATAGACACACAAGGGTCAATTAGGCTCCGTATTTAAACTTTGACCCCATTTGACCTCAAGGGAAAGCATTTTCCTTCAAACCAGATACTAACCCCACCCCACCCCCGGCAAAAAATGTCATATCGGAAAAGACATAATGTACTCAATCAATAGCTTTGTGCTATCACCACCACAACCACATCCTTTCCTAGACTCCTATCAATGTCTCAGGAAGTCCTTCCATTAGCATTTCTCCTATATGTGAGGTTCCGATAACACATCTGAATCTTCGAGGGCACACAAGGTTTACGCTCCACACTTAAATATTTTTTTACTCCCCTGATTCATGAGCTTCTTCTTCTTGAAATTTAACATTTTTTTCTATCTTTTTTGCTCCCTGATCTCTCCGGACCAAACTCATATCTTGCAGATTCCCCATAAAATCCATTCGAAGCTCTGTTTTCCTTCCCATCACTGATGTATAACTGCTTTACAATATCACTGCTACTTATGCATGAAATGTGTGTCAGCATTTTATTCTGACTACCAAGATCTGATGCATCTTGAGCAGGAAGCCAAATTAAATAAAAAATAATTTTGGATTTATTTTGGTTTATAATTTGGTTTCTATGTTTAAGGCTAAAATATTTCCTTGCACAATAATGTGAAATGTACCTAATGCCACTGAACTGCACACGTGGAAATGGCTAAAATGGTAAATTTTATGTGATATATATGTCATCACAATTTTTTAAAATTAATAAAGAGCTGAAAGAGCTGGTCGACATCAAAAAGGAAAAGAAAAAGAATAAAACATTGCCAATCAAGCCCTGATATCAATTTATGAGATCTAACGGTTTTACCTCATAACAGGTTTTAAGTAAGAATATTTTAAGAAAATAATGGCCAGGGAATTCCCTGGAGGTCCATTGGTTGACTCCACAGGGACTTAAGATCTCACAAGCCACAGCACGACCAAAGGAAAAAAAAAAACGCCAAATTTTATTTGGTGACTATAATGGTGATCTAAAATATTTATGTATTCCAAGTTTGTGATCAGTTATGTATATTTGAATAGGTAAGTTTACATGATTTATTTTTTTTTAATAAGCAAATGTCCTTTTCCCCAGTCAATATCTCCCAGCTACAAGCACAGTGCCTGGTACATAATTGACACTTGATAATTATTTGTGAATGGTTGAATAAAGGATTCTTCAGGATTATAACCACTGAGCTACTTTATATGGAGAACAAAAGGAGACTTTGCAATTATATTTATATTTATCAATATAAAGTATTAGTTATTTTGAGATCTTTATATAAACAGGGAAAAATGCTTCTGCATCAGAGGTGAAAAGTAAGGATTGGAATTAGTTCAATCTATGTTACTAAAGTCTCTTTCTCTATGTCTTAAGTTTGATGTTGCAAAATGAACTGATAATTATTGTAAGAATAAGATAATTTTTGAACGTGTATAATATGCCACACATTTAATGCCTGGTACTATTCTAAGGCTTTACACATATTAACTCACTAAATCCTCCTAACAACTTTATGATTTCATACTATTATTACACCCAAAAAGAATAAACTGAGGCACACACTTGCACCCAAGGTCATGTAGCTGGTATGTGGTGGAGCTAGGATGTAACCCAAGTCAATCCAACTCTCAAGTCTGAGCTTTTGACCACTTTGCTCTATTGCTATTTTTGTATTTAGTCCTCACAATTACCCTAAGAGAATATTTTCATTTATAGAGGTGAGGTTTAGAATAGTTAAATAGCTGATAAACTGCAGAACTGAGATTTAAACCTGGGAAACCTGATTTCCAAGACTGCTCTTAACAGGCCAGGCAATATTGTCTCCTGAGCCAAGCTAGGTCTTAAAACTTACATGTGGTTTTGGTTCAGCCAAAAACTGGTATTTGTATTTAATTCATGATTCATGTTATTTACTATACTTTTGGCTTGTGATTCAATTTAGCTCAAGTCCATGACCTGAAGTAAATTACTTAATCTTACTGTAATTCTACTTCTTTAGATAAAAAGAATATTATGAAATTTTAATAGCATGTTTGCAATGTTTTGAGCTCAAAGAAGAAAACTGCTATTTTAGAATTCGAACATGTTAAATTTCAGATACTCTGTATCCTCAAAGTGGACATGCCCAGTAAGCAATTGGATGTATGAGTCTGGAATACAAAAGCAAGATATGGGCTAGAACTATAGATTGGGAATCTGGGAGGAAAGAGTTGGTAGTTTAAAGCCTGAGGATAGTGCAGAGTTGAAGAAAAGAGAGCTTAGGTCAGAATTCTGGAGAAAATGAATTAACATTTAAGGGAAAGGCAGATTTCAAAAGCCCACATAGGAGACTAGTCAAGAGAAGCCAGAGAAGACTTAAAAAAGTTCATGAGGAAAGTCATGAGACCTAGGGACAGGACTGTGGCAGAGAAGAGAGTGGTCTGCAGTGTCAAATGCACCCAAGATGATGAGAGATGAAACACAAACTTTTACTGACAAAGAGAGCATTGGTGACCTTGTTTGGAGCAGTTTTCTTTTAGCAGTGAGGGTTGAAGTCAGACTGTGTTAAGTTGCATTGTCAGTGTAAATAGAGACAAAGTTTCCTCCTTCAAAATATTTGGCTAAATTAACAATGTTGCGGATGAAAAATATTTGATATGATTAAAATGTTCATACTGTTAAGTGAAAAAGCGTTTATAAAACAGTGTTATAGTCTGATCCCACTTGTTCCAGTTATCTATTGCTACATAACAAGCCACCCCAAAATGTAGTGGCATAAAACTGAAACAGAAAGGAAGGGGGCAGGGCACATTAAAAGAATGCCTAACCACTGAGGACAAGACATAAACTGGTTAGAACCAACTAGGTCCAAGATGGCAGAAGATTCAACTTCCAGTAGACCTCCAGTCTCATTATACACTCATTGTAATTGTAATACATTAGCATCTAAATGACACACCCACAGATGCCATGACAGTTTCCAGGCCTACCATAAAAGGCCAAAAAGTGGGCCGTGGCCCAGTTCCTGAAAATCCCCGTCCCTTCCCCAAAATAGTTGGAATAATCCTCCCACTTGTTAGCCTATGAAATTACTCAGTCATAAACCAACCACTCCATATTTTGGGGCTCACTCTCGCCTTTTGAGATGGACTGCATTCTGTCTATGGAATGTGTCTCTCTCTAAATAAATCCACTCCTTACCTATCACTTTGTCTCTCACTGAATTCTTTCTGTAACGAGACATAAAGACCCTGAGCTTCATTAAGTCCTGAGACCAGGTGTCGGATTTCAATTAAAAGTGGGTTCAAGGGCTTCCCTGGTGGCGCAGTGGTTGAGAGTCCGCCTGCCGATGCAGGGGACACGAGTTTGTGCCCCGGTCCAGGAGGATCCCACATGCTGCGGAGCGGCTGGGCCCGTGAGTCATGGCCGCTGGGCCTGCGCGTCCGGAGCCTGTGCTCCGCAACGGGAGAGGCCACAACAGTGAGAGGCCCGCATACCGGGAAAAAAAAAAAAAAAAAAAAGTGGGTTCAAGTCCCAGTTTGAGTTCTGGCTGGGTTCGACTCCCATCCGAGTTGTGCGGTTTCAGTATGGTGTTTATGCCTACTAGTCGATTGTTTCAAAAGTGAACCCCAGTGCACTTTTTAACAAGTGTTCTCTCTTTGCATATGAACTGAACACTAAGCTAATCCTTTGCCCAAAGTTGCTCTTCACTTTTATTGTGTGCCTTAAGGTCAATCACTTCAAGTACATTACATGAATAAAACGCATTGGAATTCACTTGCCAGGGGACACATGGCAAGAACCTGAAACACTGGCTCATACTTTGAATAAACCTGCCTCTGGCACTGACAAAAACCATTAAGACCACATTTCATTTTCCATAAGAGAAAAGTGTTCTTCTGTACAAGAAAATTAGGATATGGGAAAAATGAGAGAGCACTAGGGTGAGACCCAAGTAGTGATTGGAAGAGGAGAAAATTAACATTTCGATGAGTGCTATGTGCAGTGCACATCTGACATCTCGGTTTTTTAAAAATTTTTTGCGGTACGTGGGCCTCTCACTGTTGTGGCCTCTCTCGTTGCAGCACATAGGCTCCGGACACGCAGGCTCAGCAGCCATGGCTCACGGGCCCAGCCACTCCACGGAATGTGGGATCCTCCCGCACCGGGGCACGAACCTATGTTTCTTGCATCGGTAGACAGACTCTCAACCACTGCGCCAGCAGGGAAGCCCTGACATTTTGTTTTAATCCTCCCAACAACTCTTCGATAAAGGCGTTACCTCTGTTCTACAGATGAGGAATCTGCAGCGCAGGGGTTTCGAGCCTAGATGGAGCCCAAAGCCACGTTTCTTCAAAACCCCACGTCGTCTCAGCAGAAATTAGCTATGAAGAAGCCTTCCTAGAATGACATTTCCCAGGATTAGAGTGGAATGTAAATGCCTAAGGCAAAACTTCGACTGATTCCTTCAGGGCCAGAACATTCTTTTTGCCTATCCTGCACTTTGCAATAGAGGGCAATACCAACATCTTTTATGCTTTTTTAAGACAGGTGATCCTTTTCTCCTTAATAGGGAAAAATACCAAGTAAAGAACAAATAGCTATTATGGAAAACAATTTCAAAAACTGTAGGGGGTTTACACTACAGTTCAAACAAGGTGAGTACGGTAAGAGAGAGACAGGGACCCCTGAGGTGTAGCGCAGAGACTGCACGTCAGAATTCCAGGTCCAGGCTGTTTCTGACAGAGAATACCAGGAAATGACTTCACATTTTTCTAGACTATCAATATACGTCAAGTATCCCAGCAGGATAACCCCGGCGCCTGGACCACGCCCATAAATGCCAGTCAAGCAAAGGGGCGGCCGCACAGCGAGGCGAAACGCTCCTTCCTGCCCCGCCCCCTGCCCCGCCCCGGTCCTGCCCCGCCCCGCCCAGTGACGTCAACCGCCGGCACACCTTTGCGCCTGCGCAGACCGGACAAGCAGCGGCAGGCCGAAGAAGTTGCGCATGCGCCGAATGGGAAGTTGTTCCTTCTCCCCTCCCGCCTCTCGCTTCTTTTTTCTACAGCGACTTAGCGAGGACGTGCTTCCGGGTCAAAGGGTTTGCTTCCGGAGAGCGGGAAGGCTGAAACGCGGTGGTTAAGCTGGGACTGAGTTTGCAAGGTTCTTGGTGGGAGAAGGCTATAGCCATGGACAGGTCAGTTTTGGTGGTGACGGCCGAGCCCGGACACTTGTCCCTCCAGGGTGTTGGAGGAACGAAACAGGTGAAACCCGACTCCCAGAGGAAGCCGACGAGGGCCCGGGTGCTGACCCTAGGACTCCTTTTCCGGGCTGGGGGGACTGCACCTGATGGGAGAAAGGCCGCTTGGGTCGGGAAGGGATACGGCTAATGATAATCTCCTGGTTCCCACGGCGGCTCTGCCATCTACTCACTTTCGCGCAACATTTTTCGCTCCTGGGTTGGGCGAGGTAGGAGGTGGCCCGGCATTCGAGATGCTGAGTGACCTGCCCTAGACCACAGAGCCAGTCAGTGATGGAACAGGGATCTCAGCCCAGACTTTCTGATTACAGGTTCCAGCACCAGATAGTTATTGTGTTCTTTCTATGACCCTGGCACTATGCCAGACATCTGCGTTAAAGATGAGTTATTCAAGGTTCTTGGTCTCGGGGGAATGTGTAGTGGAGGAGACAGCCGAGCAGTACGGAGTGATAAGTATTTTGTACTGCTCTGTGGGAAAAGAAATGGGGAGCAGTGAAGTCTCCCTGTCATGGGAGGTATCAGGAAGACCTCTCAAAGGAGAATGCTTTCTAGTTGGTGTTTGAATAGTAGCAGTAGCCTACATTGAGTAACTTAAACGCTTTAAATATATTATTAGCTAATTTAATCTTTATAACAATCCTGTGAGGATAGCTACTGTGATCCTCTTTTTACACCTAACATTGGGGCTAAAAAAGGTTAAGGAACTTGGTCAGTTAGGAAGCTAACAAATAGAAGAACCAAGTTGCCAACCTGGATCTGTGTGTCTCTAGACTCCAGGAGGCTGTTTGATGAGTAAGTATTCACCAGGTAGACCAAGGGGGCAAATGTAGGCCTCTGTAAAAGAAGCAACATGTACAAAGGTGTAAGGATACAAAAGCGTAGCCGAATGGTCACATGCAGTGTATGTTTGTATGGAGTGATGTTTTGGCTGAATATAAGGCTGGACTGGTAAGCTGGGGTCAGATTGTAAAAACCATGCTAGGAAATTTGGACTTGATTCTGTAGGCCAGAGATAGCTATCTGAAGATTTTCAAGTGGAGGAAATGCATATTAGATTCTTGTCTTAGGATACAGACCTCTTAATTCACACAATTTATTTTCTAGACTTTGGGCAGAGAATGACAAGGGCATTGTGACTACAGTAGTGCTGAGACAGGAGACACCCTTAGTGTAGTCTGGGGAGAAAAAACTTGAAGGATCATTTCTCTCCAATTTACTAGATTTCTTTTTTACTTAGCCTCCCAAGTCACCAGCTTAAATAGTGGTATCCATGGTTTGAAGTATTTTGGAAACTACAGAAGATCCTTTTAAGAGTTCCTGCAGTTTTAGGGACCTCAATCCAAAGAGGAAAGGTTTACCTTCATGAAGCAGTTATCTAAAACAGTGTTATAATATAGATTTAGATTCCACGTGTTAAAATAATTCCATAAGAGAAAATAACAAGTAAGTATTAGAAAGTCATAGAAGTCTTTGTGCAGGTAAAATGTGAGCAGGACTTTGAGGGATACGCAGGATTTGGAGCCATAGGGGCATTGGCAACAAAAATATCAAAGACTTGGCTACTGGGATGATCTGCATCTTGACTGACTTAGGATCCTTTGGTCCAATCATGATGATAAAATTTTTTTGCAAATGCTACATTCTCATTTCATTCACATGAGCTTGATTATGCCATTTTAGGAGCGGCTTTGAAGAGATGGCATCTCCTGTGATCCGGGAGGCAGAGGTGACTCGGACTGCACGAAAACAGAGTGCTCAAAAAAGAGTTTTAAGTATCCTTTGCATTTTAAGCATGATTATAAAAATTGCAACATGTTGGGAATCAGGATTATAGACTTTTCTTTTTATGAGAGATATTAAACACTAGCTATAATAATAAAATGCTGTGGACATTAGTTTTAGGTTTGTTTTTTTTTAAACTTCCCAGATGTGTTATTTTGTAAGTATAATGCTGAAATTCAGTGAGATTCATGTTTCCCTGAAAATAAGGATGTTCCATTTTACTGCTAACCATCATACGGTGGTTAGCTTCTGCTGAGATTAGATTTTTTTTATTATTTGAAATCTGACTAACAACTTTTAGTTCAATGTGTAGTAACCTAAGACTGATAACTGAGAATTTAAAGGCGAGAGGGAATTATTTACTCTTTGCATAGAAAATGTGGTAGCCATAAGATACTTTGCCCTTGAAAAATGTATTCACATATTTTGTATAGTGTAAATATGGTTCATTCTATCTTTGATGGTGTCTTTTCTACATGAAAAACTTTTCTTAACTTTTCCTGTAGTTCAGGCATCCCAAGATGAAATTTTTGCTAATACTACACCAAGAAACCAGGTTATCCCCCGAACTCCCAGTTCATTTAGACAACCTTGTAAGATTTTTTTTTTTTGCTTTTAAAGCATTTAATAATGATAACAATAGTAGCAACTAATACCATAATATATATTATATTTTATAAATTATCTCTAATTAAGAACAAATAATAATGATTGCAGTTACTATTTGTTGAACTCTTACCATGTGTAAGTCACTGTTCTTTACATAAATGCATACTAACTATGACATAGGTATTATCTCTATTTTGCCAAGACTGAATGTGAGACTTAGAGAAGTTGATTAACCCAGATAACATAGCTAGGTAAGTATGTAAGTAATGGAACCAAAATTCCAACCATAATCTGCTTACTCCAGGGCCCATGTCCTCTATACTATAGTATGCTTTATAAAATTAGAATTTGGCAAATTCATGGACTCATTCGTGTCCCTTTTTTTATGCTCAGTTGTGCTATAATGAAAGCATCTCTGTTTGCAGTAAAGTTTTTCTTGGTGGGCTCGGTAGTACCAAAAATTCATGTTTAGAAAAATAAGTTGAATCTTCATATGATGGAAATGTTAATATTGAAAGTATTTATTTGGTTAGAATCTAAATAATTGAAAAGTGAAAATTATACTTTATTGTTTGTTTGCTTGTTTTCTTCCATGATCAAGGCTCACGCATTTCGAATTCTTTTTACTAACCTCTTCCTAGTAGTTACTCCAACAAACCGAAGCTTACTAAGGCAGCCAGATGTTTTCTGCATTCTTGGAACTGGAGGGAGGTCTCCTCGGCTTACACAGTCTTCAGGGTTCTTGGGAAATCTGTCTATGGTATGTAGAAAGATGGAGCTGAAATTTTCTTCCTTTTTATTAACGTAAGATATTTAGCTTAAAAGCTTTTAATGAGAATTGAAGTCTTATTTGTCATAAAGTAATTCGGTTATGTTAATTGAAATCAGGTTTTGATTAGAAAGACTTTCAGAAAACTGAGACCCTTAAGCATACTCATGTCATAGGTGGAAGCTGTGGCACCAGCGGCAGTTAGTTGCCTACAAAATGTGTTAATCTGACAGTTTGCTGATCAGAATAAATCAATTCCGATTGGTTGCTATTGGTATAAAAGCTGAGCCCAAGAAACATAGAAGAGAAGGAAGCCAGGAGTAATCAATGAAGACTGTCATAAGGCAGGAGGACAAAGCATTAAAGGAAAGACGAGAAAATTTTGGGAGAAGTAGATGAGACACTCTTTATAAATCACTATGGTACAATATTTATAATAGCAAAAGAAATGTCTTATAAACTGTGATACAGAATGACTTGACCTAGGTGCTTAAAATACCCTATAGAAAAAGAAAGAATTGTGTCTAACTGAGAAGAAGAAAATGGAAGACTTTTGTTGGAGTAGTAGACTATTATGGCCCATTTAGTTCCAAAAACAAGATAAAAATGGCTCTTTATTTGGCTCTGTGCTTATTAAAAAGAGGTTTTGCATGTTAAACCTCTCCTTGTCTTAGAAGGTTAAATCCATCTTAGCAATGTTTATTACAGTCTTATGAATTTTTAGAGTGTTAATATCTAACAGTGATCTAGTCATTGAACAGTTTTACTTTGCTTATGAAACTGGTTTATTTTGACAATGTTTATTCTTATTCCTCTTAAAAACATGAGTGAATTGACTGCTTCTGTGTTTAAGCAAAAGAAAATGAGTTTTATTATTTACTGCTTCAGAACTGCAAGATTAATAGTAAAATTGTTACTCTTTTAAAGGCCAGGATAGAGTAAATATGTATTGATTATTACAAAATGTTTGGAAATTACTTTGTAGTCAGAGATATTGTCTTGATTTGTTTTGCCTATTTTATTTTATTTTTGAATATTTATTTATTTTCCTTATTGTTTTGGCTGTTTTGGGTCTTAATTGGGGCACACGGGATTTTTGTTGAGGCATGCAGGATCTTTTCGTTACGGCGCGTGGTCTCTTTGTTACAGCGTGCGGGTTTTCTCTCTCTAGGTGTGGCACACTGGTTTTCTCTCTCTAGTTGTGGTGCGTGGGCTCCAGGGTGCGTGGGCTCTGTAGTTGTGGCGTGCGGGCTGTCTAGTTGAGGTGCGAGAGCTCAGTAGTTGTGGTGCATGGGCTTAGTTGCCCTGTGGCATGTGGGATCTTAGCTCCCTGACCAGGGATTAAACCCACATCCCCTGCATTGGAAGGCAGATTCTTTACCACTGGACCACCAGGGAAGTCCCTGTTTTGCCAATTTTAATATCAGCTGTGAGAAGTGGTCTTAGATAGCCCTGAAGGAAGTACAGTTATTTGCTATGTTGATTTTACCATGTGTCTACCTGCCAAGATTTGGTTATGGACCAAAGTATTTTTCTGAATGCAGGATATCACTGCTGTGTAAGATTTTCAGTTTGATCTTTGTAATAATGATGATTAGTATCCAGAAGGGAGTAAACTAACAATCAGTCTTCAGTAGCTGCAGCTAAGCTCTCCTCAGCCCATAGTTACTACCTCACTAAAATATAGGGCCTCAGCACCCATCTTTAGCATTTTTCCTTGGGGAGACTGATTTAAAGGTACATTTTTATTGTTGCTCATGCCTAGATTTTAAGTAAATTTAAAAAAGCTTTTTATTACTATTTTTTAATATGTCCAAAAATACAATAGTAGAGTAAGCCTCCATGTATTTATTGCCCACCTTCAACAGTTATCAGCATACGGCTGACCTTGTTTCATCTATACCCACAAGCCTTTCTCCCACATTATAGTTCCCAGATTTCATACCATTTTATCCATAAATACTTCAGTAGGTATCTCTGAAACATAAGGATGCTTTCTTTAACGTAAGTACAATATTGTTAACACATCTAACCCCTCCCTACACACACACAGAGTAATTCCTTTATGATTTCAAATAGCCATTTTATGTGTACTTTTTCCATTACAATACGTATTTCATTAAGTGTTCATACTTCTTCAGTTGTGTCAATTTTTTTTTTTTTTACGGTACGCGGGCCTCTCACAATTGTGGCCTCTCCTATTGTGGAGCGCAGGCTCCAGACGTGCAGGCTCAGCGGCCACGGCTCCTGGGCCCAGCCGCTCCGTGGCATGTGGGATCCCCCCCGGACCGGGGCACGAACCCGTGTCCCCTGCAACAGCAGGCAGACTCTCAACCACTGCGCCACCAGGGAAGCCCAGTTGTCGGTTTGCTCAAATCAGAATCCAAACAAGCTCAACACATTGCATTTGCTTGGTATGTCTCTTAAGTATTTTAATCTATAAGTTCCTCCATCATTCTTTTTTTCTTTACCATTTATTTGTTGTAGAAACTGGATCATTCATCCTGTACTATTTCCCAAAATTAAAAAAATTGATTTGAACTAGTCCTAGAGCAATAGAACTAAAGCTGGTATTAGTTTACTTATTAATATCAGCTTAAATATTACAAAATGGAATCTTTATTGGCTTTTTTTTTTAAAGTATGGAGTAGTACAAAGAAGAAAACTAAAAAGCTGGGACTGGGACTTCCCTGGTGGCGTAGTGGTTAAGAATCTGCCCGCCAATACAGGGGACATGGGTTTGATCCCTGGTTCCAGAAGATCCCACATGCTGTGGAGCAACTAGGTCCGTGCACCACAACTACTGAGCGTGTGCTCTAGAGCCCACAACGACTGAGCCCGCGAGCCACAACTACTGAGCCCGCATGCCACAACTACTGAAGGCCGTACGCCTAGAGTCTGTGCTCTGCAACAAGAGAAGCCACCACAATGAGAAGCCCGCGCACCGCAACGAAGAGTAGCCCCCGCTCACCGCAACTACAGAAAGCCTGTGTGCATCAAGGAAGACCCAGCGCAGCCAAAAATAAATAAATAAATAAATTTTAAAAAGAAGGAATATACTGCCTTTTTTTAAAAAAAAAACGCACCAGGACTTCCTTGGCGGTCCAGTGGTAAAGACTCCAAGCTCCCAGCGCAGGGGGCGCAGGTTCAATCCCTGGTTGGGGAACTAAGATCCCACATGCCTCATGGC
Organism: Pseudorca crassidens; assembly: GCF_039906515.1. Taxonomy (NCBI): domain Eukaryota; kingdom Metazoa; phylum Chordata; class Mammalia; order Artiodactyla; family Delphinidae; genus Pseudorca; species Pseudorca crassidens. Next base: position 58,513,390 of record NC_090306.1, read on the forward strand.
ATGGCCAAAAAAAAAAAGCCATGATTTCCTTAATAAAATGGCCCCATGGCTGTCTTTTAAAAGTGAAAAACACATACCTATGGTCTTTAAAAGGTTTTAATAGTATTGAAGTCTTCATTCACTCAGCAGCAATAACCACATTACTTTTCTGTATCTTCCTTTTATTTTTTCAGGTAACTAATCTGGATGACAGTAATTGGGCCGCTGCATTCTCATCACAGCGTGCAGGGCTCTTCACAAACACAGAGCCCCACAGTGTAACAGAGGATGTAACTCTCAGTGCTGTTATGTTACGGGAGGACGATCCTGGAGAAGCTGGTAAAACTTCGTTTGTAACACAGTAGCTTGTCGTTTTACTAAGATCAAGGAAATTATCTCCTATTCCTGAACATCATTAAAAAATATTTTTGGGGGCTTCCCTGGTGGCGCGGTGGTTGCGAGTCCGCCTGCCAATGCACGGGACACGGGTTCGTTCCCCGTCCGGGAAGATCCCATATGCCGTGGAGTGGCTGGGCCCGTGAGCCATGGCCGCTGAGCCTGCACGTCCGGAGCCTGTGCTCCGCAACGGGAGAAGCCGCGGCAGTGAGAGGCCCGCGTACTGCAAAAAAAAAAAAATTTTTTTTGTTAAGCCAACGAGTTATGGTAATGGCTACGACATTTGATGTAGCTCTAGGAGGTTGAGAACCTCACGTTAGTTCTCAGTTGGAGCGGCATTTTGCCGTTTAATCTTTCAGTATAAGTAGTAGCCTGTTAGGTTATTAGACTAGTCTCTAATATTTTTATTTCCATATTTGTGCTGTTGAAAGAGCTTCTCTTTTTCTTTTGGTTTAATTTTTATCTGACATTGTTGACGTGTTTTATTTGGCCTGGATGCTAGTGTTGTTTCTTCAAACAGTACCGTGACTATTCTAACTTTACGTTGGTTATCACCATTCCCTTTTGGAAAAAAATCTGCTTTTAGTGTCTCTGTACCTGCACATTATGACATAGGTTCTTCTTCATTTTATTATTATAAGCTAACATATATGAGTGCTAGTCAGTATGCTTACCACTGTATGAACACTAACTCCTTTCATGGTCCATTAAATAGATACAGTAACTGTTTCCATTTTCAGGGAAAGGAAACTGCTGCTTAAAAGGATTAAGTGACCTGTTTGAGCTCACCTGGCTAGGAAGTGATGGCACCAGGATTTGAAACTAAGCAGTTTGATTCCAGAGCCCCTCTCTCTCTCTCTTTTTTTCCGAATAAATTTATTTATTTATTTATTTATTTATGGCTGTGTTGGGTCTTGGTTGTTGCGCACAGGTTTCTCTGGTCGCGTCGAGCAGGGGCTACTCTTCGTTGCAGTGCGCGGGCTTCTCATTGCGGTAGCTTCTCTTGTCGCGGAGCACGGGCTCGAGGCGTGCAGGCTTCAGTAGTTGCAGCACGCGGGCTCAGTAGTTGTGGCTTGTGGGCTCTAGAGCGCAGGCTCAGTCGTTGTGGCGCACGGCCTTAGTTGCTCTGCAGCATGTGGGATCTTCCGGACCAGGGCTCGAACCTGTGTCCCCTGCATTGGCAGGCATATTCTTAACCACTGCGTCACCAGGGAAGTCCCACAGCCCTTCTCTTAACTCTCTGGTGACCACTGCTTCTTTGTAGTATTTGCCAGTTATAAGTACTCAAATATTGAGTAACTCAAAAGTACTTTGTACTTAATCTATAAAATATTTCATTTTTAGTGTGAACCATGGCTGAGGCCTTAAATATTATACAGTATTGTAGTAGAGTGTATGTATTTTCCCTGAGTAAAATATGTCATTTTAGTATCTATTGTAACTTTCTCAGCTACTTTGTTATGGTGTACTTAAAATATAATTCAGATGTTTCAAAATCTGGCTCATGGTTTTGTAGTAATGGTCAACAGACTACTGAATAATACATTTTGGAATCTTTAAAGACTTGTAGGTAACAAAAGACAAAATAACTTGGACTACATCAAAATATGTGTCAAAAGAACAATCAATAGAGTGAAAAGGCAGCCCACAGAGTGGGAGAATATATTTGCAAATCATATATCTCATAAGAGATTAATATTCAGTATGTAGAAAGAACTCCTACAACTCAACAATAACAGAAAACAAACAACTCAGTTGAAAAATGGACAGAGGACTTGAATAGACATTTCTCCAAAGAAGATATAAAACTAGCCAATAGGGCTTCCCTGGTGGCACAGTGGTTACGAATCTGCCTGCCAAGGCAGAGGACATGGGTTCGAGCCCTGGTTGGGGAAGATCCCACATGCTGCGGACCAACTAAGCCCATGTGCCACAACAACTGAGCCTGCACTCTAGAGCCCACAAGCCACAACTGCTGAGCCTGCGTGCCACAACTACGGAAGCCCGCGTGCCTGGAGCCCGTGCTCCGCAACAAGAGAAGCCACCACAATGAGAAACCCGTGCATTGCAAGGAAGAGCAGCCCCCACTCGCCACAGCTAGAGAAAGCCCGCGTGCAACAAGGAAGACCCAACACAGCCAAAAATAAATTTAAAAAAAAACCTAGCCAATAAGCACATGAAAATTTGCTCAACATCTGTAATGTTGCATTATTAAGTAATAATTTGCGTTAAGGAAATGCAAATCAAAACCACGAGACACCACCTGAACGCATTAGGATGGCTATTGTCAAAAAACCCCACAAAAACAGAAAAACCCCAAACAAACAGAAAATAACAAACGTTGTCAAGGATGTGGAGAAATTGGAGCTCTTGTACATTGTTGGTGGGAATGTAAAATGGTAAACAGTGGTGCTTCCTTAAAAAATTAAAAATAGAGTTACCATATGATTTAGCAATTCTGCCTCTTGGGTATATACCTAAATTCTGCCTTTTGGGTATATACCCAAAAGAAGTGAAAACAGGATTTTAAAGAGATTTGTGTTCCCTTATTTGTAGCCCCATTATTCATAATGGCTAAAAGGTAGAAGCAACCCAAATGTCCATTGATGGATGAAGGATAAATAAAATGTGGTATATACTTACAGTGGCATATAATTCAGACACATGCTACAACGTGAATGTACTTTGAGGACATTATGCTAAATGAAATAAACCAGTGGCATAGGGACAAATACTGTATGATTCCACATATGTGAGGCACCTAGAGTAGTCAAACTCATAGACATAGAAAGTAGAATAATGGTTGCCAAGGTCTAGGGAAAGGGGAGAATGGGGAGTTACAGTTTTAGGATTTTTTTTTCTTTTTTTTTTTTGAGGTGTAATTGACATAACATTCTGTAAGTTTAAGGTATACAACATATTGCTTTGATACACTTGCATATTATTAGTGTTAGCTGATACCTCCATTGTACTTTCACATCACATAATCATAATTTCTGTGGTGAGAACATTTAAGATCTAGTCTCCTAGCAACTTTCAACTAATACAGGTTTATTGATTATAGTCAATGCTGTGCATTAGATTTCCAGAATTTACTCATCTTCTAACTGCAAATTTGTACCCTTTAACCAACATCTCTCAATTCCCCCACTCTCTAGTCCCTGGAAACCACCATTCCACTCTCTGTTTCTATGAGTTTGGCTTTTTTAGATTTCCTCATGAGTGATATAGTACAGTATTTGTCTCTCTCTGTCAGATTTATCTTACTTAATGCCTTCAGGGTCTATCCAGGGTCTGTCCTGTCACAAATAGCAGGATCACTTTCTTTCTCATGGCTGAATAATATTCTGTTGTGTATATATACCACTTCTTTATCCATTTATCCGGTGATGGACACTTAGGGTTTTTCCCTGTCTTGGCTGTTATGAATAATGCTGCAGTAAGTGTGGAAGTACAGATACCTTTTTGAAAGCCTGTTTTCATTTCCTTTGAATATATACCCGGAAGTGGTATTGCTGGATCATATGGTAGTTCTATTTTTAATTTTTTGAGGAACCTCCATACTGTTTTCCATAGTGGCTGAACCAGTTTACATTCTCATCAATAGTGCACAAAGGTTCCCTTTTCTCCACATCTTCACCAACACTTGTTATTTCTTGTGTTATTGATGATAGCCATTCTAACAGACGTGAGGTGATATCTCATTGTAGTTTTGATTTGTATTTCCCTGATGATTAGCGATGTTGAGCATCTTTTCAGGTACCTGTTGGCCATTTGTATGTCTTTTGAGGAATGTCTGTTCAGTTCCTCTGCCTATTTTTTTTTGCTGTACGCGGGCCTCTCACTGTTGCGGCCTCTCCCGTTGCAGAGCACAGGCCCCGGACGCACAGGCTGAGCCGCCATGGCTCACAGGCCCAGCCGCTCCGCGGCATGTGGGATCTTCCTGGACCGGGGCACGAACCCGTGTCCCCTGCATCGGCAGACGGACTCTCAACCACTGCACCACCAGGGAAGCCCCTCCTCTGCCTATTTTTAAATCGGATTGTTTGTTTTTGAATTTTATGAATTCTTTATATATTTTGGAGATTAACTTCTTATCAGGTATATAGTTTGCAAATATTTTCTCTCATTCCATAGGTTGCCATTTCATTTTGTTGATTGTTTGTTTAGTTGTATAGAGCCTTTTAGTTTGATATAGTCCCACTTGTTGATTTTTTGCTTTCATTGCTTGTGCTTTTGGTATCTTATCCAAAAAGTATTGCCAAGACCAGTGTCAAGGAACTTTTTCCCTACTTTTTTTTTCTAGGAATTTTACAGTTTCAGGTCTTATTTAAGTTTTTAATTCATTTCAAGTTCATTTTTATGAGTGGTGTAAGATAGGGGTCTGAGTTTGTTTTTCTGCATGCGATTATCCAGTTTTTCCAGCACCATTTATTAAAGAAACTATCCTTTCCCCATTCAATATTCTTGGCTCCCTTGTCAAATATTAATTCACCATATATGTAGGAGTTTATTTCTGGACTCTCCATTCTTTTCCATTGGTTTATGTGTCTATTTTAATGCCAGTACTGTTTTGAATGCTATAGCTTTGTAGTGTAGTTTGAAATCAGGAAGTGTGATGCCTCCTGCTTAGTTTTTTTTCAGGATTGCCTTGGCTATCCTGAGTTTAGTTTTGCAAAATGCAGAGTTCTGTGGTCCCATGGTGGTGATGGTAGCACAGCACTGTGTATGTACTTACTGCTACTGAACTGTACGCTTAAAAATGGTTAAAATGGTAAATTTTGTTATGTATATTTTACCACAATTATATATTTTTAAAAATATAGCAGTTTAAAAAAAGGATTTGTAGCTATGTTTTTAAGTTTTTAAAACAAACAGAATTACCTAGAAGTATGTCATTTAACTCTTTCTGTTCCTTTTCTTTTTAATGTGTTCTAGCATCCATGAGTATGTTTTCTGATTTCCTGCAGTCTTTTTTGAAGCACTCTTCAACTACAGTTTTTGACCTTGTGGAAGAGTATGAAAACATTTGTAGTAGTCAGGTAAGTTAATTTCACTGCATTGCTGGTCAGACTTCAGTACTCTTTAAGTTTTTTTTGAACAGCATCAACTTGTGAATTTCTATACTATATTTAAGGAGGATGTCTTGGGGTGTAGTGACAAGTGTGGCATGGTTAGAAGGTCGGCCAGAGCAGCTCTGCTTTTTACATGTTGAGAGTCCATATAATATTTCTTTTAAGGACAAAAGGCTTCTGCATCTTTGAAAAAGGAAAACCCAAAATATACAAAGAACTTAAAACTCTACAGTAAGAAAATGAACAATCTAACTGAGAAATGGACAAAACATGTAAACAGACACATCACCAGAGAAGATCTATAGATGGCAAATAAGTATGGGAAAAGATGCTTAACATCATATGTCAACACAACATTATAAATCAACTATACTCCAATATAAAATAAAAATTTAAAAAAACCACATCATATATCATTAGGAAATAGCAAATTAAAACAACAAGATGCCACTATACACCTGTTAGAATGAACAAAATCCAAAACACTAACAAAACCAAATGCTGGCAAGGGTGTAGAACAAGAATTCTCATTCATTGCTGGTGGGAATGGAAAATGATACAGCCACTTTGGAAGACAGTGTCTCAGTTTCTTACAAAACTAAACATACTCTTACCATGTAACCTAACATTCATACTCTTTGGTATTTACCCAAAAGAGTTTAAAATATATGTCCACACAAAAGCCTGCACATAGATGTTTATAGCAGCTTTATTCATAATAGCCTAAATATGGAAGCAGTCAAGATGTCCTTCAGTAAGTGAATGGGTAAATCAACTGTGGTTCATCCAGACAGTGGAATATTATACAGCCCTTAAAAGTAATGGGCTATCAAGCCATAAAGAGATGAGGATTAACCCGAAATGCATATCACTAAGTGAAAGAAGCCAATATGCAAAGTCTACATATGGTGTGATTGCAACTAGACGATATTCTGGAAAAGGGAAAACTTAAAGAGAATAAAAAGATCAGCAGTTGCCAGGGTTCAAAGGGCGGTAAGGATAGAAAGTGGAGCACAGTGGTTTTTTATTGGAGTGATATTATTCTGTGTGATATTATTATGAGGGATACATGTCATTATACATTTGTCAAAACCCATAGAATGTACAACACCAAGAGTGAACCCTTGTGTAAACTATGGACTTTCAGTAGTAATGACATGTCAATGTAGCTTCAGTGACTGTAACAAACGTACCACTCTGGTACTGGATATTGATAGTGGGGGGTTAGGTTGTGTGTATTTGGGGGCAGAAAGTAATGGGAACTCGCTGTACTTCCTACTCAGTTTTGCTGTGAACCTAAAACTGCTTAAAAAATTAAGTCTCTTCTAAAGGAAAGGAAAGGACTTCAAGAAACTATTGCATTCAAGAATAATTGAAATAATAGTAATAGCCAATATTTTTTGAGCATTTAATATTAGTTCAATAATCAGTTTATGAATTGTTCCATTATAAAAGCAGTAGCTTCATTAAATAACAAAAACAATAATAATCACCTAGTGAATCACTGGAGTTAGGATTCCAATAGAGAATTTATTAAAGGAATGAGAAATACAGATAATACTTTTATTAAACACTGGCCTTAAGACAGAAGTAACATTATTTTGTGAATACTTTTTAAAGGGTGGGGAAACCTGTTGTTTTGGTAGTGATTCTTCATTTTCTGAATGAGACCAATCCTGTTTCTTAATTGCCCTTGATAAGGAGGTAATATTCATAACCTTTGAGAAAGGTTTCTTTTACCTTGGGTCCTTAAACCTCCTATTAAATAATTTGGTGTGTGTTTCTGTGAAGAACATCCATATCTTTCATTAGACTTCTGCAAAAAGTCCTCAAATGGTTAAGAACTACTGTTTTACAGCAAGGAGGGATTTTGGTTAAGGTTTGGTTAGAAATGACAATGTTTTGGTACCAGTCTTAGGAAAATATTTTTCTTGATTTTTTTATATGGTATAAATTTTTCAGATAAAACTTATTTTTAATTTTCATTGCTGCTCTGTTGGTTCATGTTATGATTTTGTTGGGTGTAGGTTAGATTTAGCTTATCTTCTGGGTTGATGTACAAGGAGAAAAACGCACTCATGGCTGTTATTGTTGAATCTGAACTCTAGAGTCTGTTAAACATATATACTCACATAAACACACCTTACTTCAAATTAAGGCCATTTCTAGTGGGAATGTTATATTACACTCAATTTAAAAAAGACAATAGACAGGAAAAATTTATAATATAAATATGTACATATATAAAATATATATAAATAGTTTTAGCACTATGTACTTGAAGAATACAAAGTTGTGACTCAAAATTATAGAAAACCTTATTACATTTGTATTTTTAATTCAGGTGAATATACTGAGTAAAATAGTGAGCCGAGCAACACCTGGACTTCAAAAGTTTTCAAAAACAGCCAGTATGCTCTGGCTTCTTCAACAGGAGATGGTCACATGGAGGCTGCTGGCTTCTTTGTATAGGTAAAGTTGTGTAGGACTTCAAAGAGAAATAAACTGGCAGATTAACTTGGAAGTTAGAGTAAGATGTGTTTGGAAATAGGTTCTGCCATTTTGTGATACTTATCATTTCTAATGCCTTAGTTGTCAGAAGTGAGTTAACGAGGAAAGGGGAATATTAATCATAAAGCTGGTAGCTACCAAAAATTGGATACGTGTAAAGATTTAAGGAAAGTGCTAAAAATACGGCAATATTTAGAAGAGGATAGATTAAGAAAAAGAACTGACAGATATACTTTATGTAATGTAGAAGTTTGAGAGAAGTTAACCAAATTTTTCTTCTCTCAGATGCTCCTTGGTTTTGGCTCTCATTCTGTTACTTTCTCATCCTAATGAGAAAATCTTGAGAGAAAATTATATTTTTTCATTTGGGCCCTGTGAAAACATTATATTAAAAAGTTAGGTGTATGAATTAGCAGGTAGCCATTAAAGACTTTGCAGTTTGTCTCTTCAGTAAATATCATTTTTGTTCAGATGTCAGTATTAGATTCAGAAGGCATTTACTACTTGATTTTTGCTTTTAAAAGCATGTTGGCTAAGTTAATTGGAAACTCATTTGTTTACAGTGGATGGAATGCAGGTTTCTGCATGTATCTAGCTTAAAAAGGTGATTTCATTTACTCATATGAAATAAGGCTTTTTCATTTTGTGTTATTTTTCCCCAGAGACAGAATACAGTCTGCATTAGAAGATGAAAGTATGTTTGTAATTACTGTAAGTTTTATATTAAATTTTTTCCTTTATAAATGCTTAAAATTCAAATGTTTTTAGTAGTAGAATTTGATTTTTGATCCTCCATCTAGAGTTTCTTCATTTAAAAAATTTTACAAGTAAAGATACAATAATCAAAATTGATTTACATTATAGAGTAAAAGGTTAAAGTTCTCTTTTATCCCTCATACTGTTCAGTCTAACAATTTAGTACATATTCTACCAGACATTTTTCTCTGCATCTTTATACATATATACACATACAATTTTGTGGGGTTTTTTTTTTTTTTTTGGTACGCGGGCCTCTCACTGTTGTGGCCTCTCCCACACAGATTTTTTTCACTAAATACATGCTGCAGTACTACATGATCTGCAGTTGGTTGAATCCTCAGGTACAGAACCTCGGTTACAGAGGAATGAGCAGTACAGAGAGCTAACTGTAAAGTTACATTTGGATTTTCGACTGTAAGGAGGATCAGTGCCCTAACCCTTGCATTGTTCAAGGGTCAGCCGTATTTCTTTCTTTTAAAGCAAAATAATTTTCAAGCACTGTAACTCCAACCTGTCAAAAGTCAAACCCACTTTTGTCTTTCAGTGGATGGCACCATAGCCAACTTTCCAAGGAACCCGAATGTTCCCTAAGCCAGCACTTCTCAAACTTTACTGTGCACATGAGTCACCTGGGGATCTTGTTAAAATACAGATTGTGATTCAGTAGGTCTGGGAAGGGGCCTAAGATTCTGCATTTTTTTTTTTTTTTTTTTTTTTTTTGAGGTACGCGGGCCTCTCACTGTTGTGGCCTCTCCCGTTGCGGAGCACAGGCTCCAGACGTGCAGGCTTAGTGGCCACGGCTTACGGGCCCAGACGCTCCGCGGCATGTGGGATCCTCCCGGACTGGGGCACGAACCCGCGTCCCCTGCATCAGCAGGCGGACTCTCAACCACTGCGCCACCAGGGAAGCCCAGATTCTGCATTTTTAAGAGGCTCGCAGGTGGTGCTGATGCTGTTGGTCTGTAAACCACACTCTGAGTAGCCAGGATTTAGACCCTGCTCTCTGCCTCATCTCAAAATTTAGTCCATCATCAGATCTTGCTCACTTTAGCTCTTCTGTTCCAACTCTGACCTCTCATCTCTGTTCCTCTTGCCACCACTTAAGCCAAAGCCTTCATCATTTTTTGCAGGAATTATGGCAATAACTTCATCTAGTCTCCCTGCTCTATACATATATGTAGTTTTGGGTGGTGGTGGGGTTGGTTTGGTGTTTTTTTCTTTTTTACTGTATAGTATGATTTCATTTATACCTTATACTGAGAGTTTTTTATTATTCATCAATATTTCTTAGTTTTTTTCATGTCAATTTGTATACGTTTACCTTATTTTTTCATAGTATGCCAAAGTATAAATGTGCCATAATTTTTTTCAGACATTCTGCTGGACATATTTGTTTCCAGTATATTTGCTATAGTTATAATGCAATGAACATTCTTCACACTTACCTACATATTTGAGTATTTCCTATATTTCTGGAAGTGAATTGTTGGGACAAAGTTTGATAGAGTTTGTCATGTTGCCTTCCTAATGAAATGTACTAGTTTACACTCTCACAGTGTGTGAAAATGTTTACTCTGCCATCAATCATTTGATTTTGCCAGTTGGAAGGAAGGTACCTTGTTTTTTTTTTTTTTTTAATTAATTAATTAATTTTTGGTTGCATTGGGTCTTCGTTGCTGTGTGCAGGCTTTCTCTAGTTGCGATGAGCGGGAGCTACTCTTTGTTGCCGTGCGCGGGCTTCTCATTGCGGTGACTTCTTTTGTTGTGGAGCACGGGCTCTAGGCGCGCGGGCTTCGGTAGTCATGGCACGTGGGCTCAGTAGTTGTGGCTCGTGGCCTCTAGAGCGCAGGCTCAATAGTTGTGGTGAACAGGCTCACAGGCCTAGCCGCTCCACGGCATGTGCGATCTTCCTAGACCAGGGTTTGAACCCATGTGCCCTGCATTGGAAGGCGGATTCTTAACCACTGCACTACCAGGGAAGTCCTAAAGTTTTTAAATGTTAATTTCCTAATATGCCCCATGACTGCATCCTACCCTTTATTATGATTTGTTTCATTTTGTTTTGTATTTTATTTTTCCCAAAAACAACGCCTCTGGGGAAATAGAACTTAAAAATTTTAAGCATAACCAAGAATTAAAATATCAAGTAAGAGCAGCTGCACATTGATCTAGCAGTTTGAAACTTACTTACAAAATTTTTTCAAAGGTGAATATACAGATTTGCTATGTTAAAATGGTTGTAGGTGGTTAAATATACTTATTTCAGATTCTCTTACCTTTCTGTTGAAATAATGTTCTTGAGGATCTTCTTCTCTTTCCACCATTTTTTTTTTATAGGTTCTTAATGCCAGTGAAAAAGCAGTTGTGGAAGCATTATTTCAGAGAGATTCACTTGTCCGACAAAGTCAGGTATGACTAGAATTTTTACATTTTTTTGGTGAAATATGGAGAAAGGTAAATGACATAAAAGAAATGAAGTTTTTTTTTTTTTTTGTGGTACGCGTGCCTCTCACTGCGGTACACGGGCCTTTTTTTTTTTTTTGGTACGTGGTACGCAGTACGCGGTACGCGGGCCTTTCTTGTTGCGGAGCACAGGCTCCGGATGCGCAGGCTCAGTGGCCATGGCTCACGGGCCCAGCCGCTCCGCGGCATGTGGGATCTTCCCGGACCGGGGCATGAACCCGCGTCCCCTGCATCGGCAGGCGGACTCTCAACCACTGCACCACCAGGGAAGCCCTGAAGTTTTTTAAGTCAAACTTTTTTCTTAATTTTTTTCTTTTTGATCTTTTAATTTATAATTAAGAAGAATTAAGAACCTTGTTTTTTATTTTCAAATAATAGCCCCACCATTTCCAGGAATAGCCTGTTAAAAACTGTATTATTCCTATAGAAAATACCTTTTGCCATAATATTTATACATCTTTAAAAAGTAAAAACAGTGATAGAAAAAATTGTTACTTGGTATTTTTGAATTAGAAACCTTTTTTTTTAAAATTAATGGTAGTAGTAATACTACTTCAAATAAAATACTTACAGATTTTATAGTTAATACTCTTTTTCCCCTCCTTTCCTAGCTGGTGGTAGATTGGTTGGAGAGCATTGCCAAAGATGAGATTGGAGATTTTTCGGATAATATTGAGTTTTATGCAAAGTCAGTATATTGGTAAGTCACTAAACTTTTATTGTTGAAGTCATTTAATGTTGGTTTTGTTTATTCATCTTTCAACAAATATTTATTCAGTTCTTACTGAACTCAGTCTGTGAGCAAAACAGATAAAAACTCTGCCTTTGTGGAATTTATAATTGTATAGGAGAGTTAGACAGCAAATAGATATATATCCTATTGGGTGCTAAGAGCTTTGAAAGAAAAATAAGAATCAGAGTTGATGGATAGAGGATGGTAATGGGAGTTACTTTAGGTAGAAGAGGTGACCAGGGAAGGCCTCTCTAAGGAAGTAACAGGTAATAAGAGTAAGAGGTTTTTAAGAAATAAAGGAGGCCAGACATGCAAAAATTTGAGGGACAAGTGTTCAGGGCAAGAACAGGAACTACAGAGACTCTAAGAAGGTAAAGTATTTGCACAAGGAGGCCAGTGTGAGCACAGCAAAGAAAAGAATGGTAGGAAATGAGATTGAAGAGAGCCAGCTCATATAGGACTTTTACAGGTAGCCCAGGTAAGGGTTTGGGACTTTATTTTAAATGTGATGGGAAACCTTGAGAATAAAAGAATGACATGGTCTGATTCAAGTTTTCAAACAATCACTTTGCCATATTTTCTTAATAATCATAATTGATTATCAGGAAAACAATTCTCCCATGTTTCTAGCTACTTGTATGTGTTTTTGTTTTTTAATTGCTTTTCGCTGCATCCTTCAGTGCTTCTAAATTATTGTAAGACCTTGAAACCAGAAAGCAAGTACCCCTAGGTTAAAGGGACAGTTTATTTCAAGACTTAAAGAAGAAGTTCAGTTTGCCTTTGAATTCAGTAACATTATATATGTATCAAGTCTATAAATCAATTGTTTTTTTCTCTGCTTAACTAGGAAATTAGTGCTACCAAATTTTTTTTTTTAATCTTAAATCTTGGTTAGTTGTGGTTTTTCTGAGAGAAAGAGAAATTTTCATTTTCAGAAAAAAAATTTTTTAAGTTAATATGTCCTGTTAAGGTTTTTACAAGTTTTTTACGAGTTAGTCTCCTTTTCTTGCCAGTCAATAGAAGAGAATAGAGAATCCTTTTAAAACAGAGCCACACTTCTGTGGTCATTTGGTTTTTAATGAGGCATCAAAGCAATCCAGTGGGGAAAGCAATGTCTTTTGAACAAACCGTGCAGGAAAAAACTGCATATCTATGTGAACAAAGCTTAGCCTTGATACCTCCCTCACACTGTACCCAACAGTTAATTCAAGATGGATCATAATCCCCAATGTATAAGCTAAAACTGTAAAGCTCTTAGAGGAAAACATAAGAGGACATTTTTGTGACTTGGCGAATAAGTGATTGTCACAGAAAGCAGTAATCAGGAGAAAGAGATTGATTTGACTTCATCAAAATTAAAACCTCATTAAAAGACATCATTGAGAAAAGGAATTGGTGGCAATCCGCAGACTGGAAGAAACGTAAAGAACCTGTAGTTCATAAAGAACTACAACTCAGTAGCAAGAAGACAGCCAGATTAAAAAGGACAAAGATTTGAACAGATTCCTCACAAAAGCAGATAGTTGAATGGCCAATAAGGCATGAAAAAATGCTCAACATCATTAGTCATCTGAGCGAAAATGCCCTTTTATATTAACGTTTTGCATGTTTTTTCTGAGTTTGTACTCTCTTTCCTTGACTTGATTTTTTTAAGTAGACCTATTAAAATTCCTCGTTTAAAAAAAAGTTGTACTTATTCTTTCAGGGAAAATACTCTGCATACCTTGAAACAGCGGCAGCTCTCTTCTTACATAGGAAGTGTCCGTCCTCTTGTCACTGAATTGGTAAGTGTTCTTTGAAATGGAAGTTGCCTTCAGAGTTAAGTGATTTTTATTCCTAAAGGCTGAGAATTTTTATTTTCTTGGATCCTTGTTTTAGTTTCCAGAAGGACTGCATATACTGTTTAACTCTAAAAATTACTAAGTTGCGTTTGAATTTGATGGCATATATTTGAACCCATCTGTGGCCTATAGATTGTAAATTGTAAAAGGAAGTATAGAAAGTGTTCTTGATTTGCCAGCATTAAAACAAATTAATTTGATTGTAAATTGTAAAAGGAAGTATAGAAAGTGTTCTTGATTTGTCAGCATTAAAACAAATTCATTTTGACTTTATAGCAAGGTTTGACTCTGCAGCTGTAAGGTGGTGACCTATGAAAGTTCTTTTATATAGAAAGCAGGGGAAAAAAATAAAGCTTTGTGAATTAGCTTGAGGTTAGAAGGGTCATTCTAGGATATGAGTTATAGGAGTAATAGTGGATTTGAAAAGAACGGGAGTCTAATTATTGTAGAAATGAAGGAACAGAACTTTGTGATAGGTGGAGGCATGTGAATTAAATGTTTATAGTGAAAAGTGAGAGAAGTAAGTAACAGTCGAAAAAATAGGTAAAATTCTATTTGGTAACAAAAGTGTGTTTTGATGAAAATTATTTGGAAACTACTGAAAGTTCTTGTAATAAATTGTAGCAAAATTACCCCTGTAGCAAGCAACTAAAAATCATTTACCCTTAACATTTGGAAAGTGGTGATTTCCTTTTGCCAGAAAGAAACTATTTGTTCCAAAATTGAATGATTATATCTGTCTGCAAAATATTTGTGAAACTAGCCAATTGACCTATTATGCCTTCCAGTTTTTGAATTGATAATCATATTACTCAGTAACATTTGGAATAAGAATTACTCCTCTTTTAAAGTTACATTAAAATAGCTTTTAATCTGAAATTCATCATGTAGATCAGGGGTCCCCAACCCCCAGGCTGTGGACTGGTACTGGTCCGCGGCCTGTCAGGAAGCGGGCCACGCAGCAGGAGGTGAGCGGAAGGTGAATGAGCGAAGTTACATCTGCCGCTCCCCGTCGCTCCCCATCTCCCCGTCGCTCCCCATCGCTCCCGTTACCGCCTGAACCATCCCCTTCCCCCCGCCACCCCCCCTGCCGTCTGTGGAAAAATTGTCTTCCACAAAACCGTTCCCTGATGCCAAAAAGGTTGGGGACCGCTGATGTAGATCATGTGTGCTCTTTGCCACAAAAATGAGGACACTATGTTATCCCCAGTGTTTTCTTTTTATTCTTGAAATGTAGTTGGTAGGAATAACAGAGGGTGGAGGTATTTATTAGAAATCTGTTTTAAAATTTCTTTTGTTGGGTGTTGGTGTGCTTTGTATAGCATTAGTCCCATACTGGGCTCTCTTCTCGTATGTTCTCAGAAAGAACCAGCTAAGCACCTTCTAGTCACAGAGTGCATTGTGATTCCTGCAGTTTCTCCTCTGCTCACTCTCCATCTAGGCCTAATTCTGTTTAGGATTAACTGGGCCATGTAGTTGCTACAACAGGGTAAAGCTCAAGTCAGCTTGAATTATGAGTAGAATTTCTAGAGCTGCTGGGCTGGACTAGGGCTGTTTCCAGCTTGCCTGACTGAAGTATGCACCTTTGTGGACCGACAGAGTCTGTTTTGAATGGGCAACAGACAGCTATGTGGCTATCTGGGACACTTGTGACACTTTGTTCCCTTTGTTACTTAAGTAAATTCAGTGAATTTATTTCAGTATGTAATTCAGGAGACATTTATCATCTCTTGATGTTTACATTGTATGTGCATATAAAGAATTTATAGTTGATGATTTAATTAATTAATTAATTTTTGTAGGACCCTGATGCTCCCATAAGACAGAAGATGCCCCTTGATGATCTGGATAGAGAAGATGAAGTCAGATTACTTAAATATCTTTTCACTCTGATTCGTGCTGGAATGACAGAAGAGGTAAATGATGTATATACCCTGCTTGTCCAATATCAAAAAGTCACAGACTGTAAGTTGGAAAGGATCTTTGTGACCACTGAGTATGCCTCCTCAATGCAGTAATCTTTTTCACAGTATTTCTGGATCTAACTCCTGTTCCAACATTTCTGGTAATAAAGAACACATTGCTTCAGAAAGCAGTGCACTTCAGTTTGCACAACTCTGGTAGAAAATCCTTTGTAAGAAGTCAAACTTTGCCTTCCCATTAGTGTACTACATACCCTAGGCATAGCCCCATTATTTCTAGTTTGGATTTTTTTTTTTAACAAATTCAATGAAGACTTTTTTTTTTTTTTTTAGTAAATTTATTTATGGCTGCGTTGGGTCTTCATTGCCGCACATGGGCTTTCTCTAGTTGTGGCGAGTAGGGGCTACTCTTCATTGTGGTGCGTGGGCTTCTCATTATAGTGGCTTCTTTTGTTGTGGAGCACGGGCTCTAGGCGTGCGGGCTCGGTAGTTGTGGTGCATGGGCTTAGTTGCTCCGCGGCATGTGGGATCTTCCTGGACCAGGGCTTAAACCCGTGTCGCCTTCATTGGCTGGCGGATTCCTAACCACTGCGCCATTAGGGAAGCCCCTATTTCTAGTTTGGATTTTTAAGAGTTAAGAATAAGTCTGACCCTAATTGCTCTTCTAGTTGATACTGTCTAGCATTTGAAGACTATGGTCCCCTCAAATTTCTTCCTTTTAACTTCACCTCTTTAATATGTAACCTCCTGGGCTTCCCTGGTGGCACAGTGGGTGGGAATCTGCCTGCCAATGCAGGGGACCTGGGTTTGATCCCTGGCCCAGGAAGATTCCCACATGCCGCGGAGCTGCAAAGCCCATGTGCCACAACTACTGAGCCTGTGCTCTGCAACGAGAAGCCACGACAATGAGAAGCCTGCGCACCACTCGCTGCAACTAGAGAAAGCCCGCGCACAGAACAAAGACCCAACACAGCCAAAAATAAAAACAAATAAATAAATAAATTTATTAAAAAAAAAAAGTAGGGGCTTCCCTGGTGGCACAGTGGTTGAGAGTCCGCCTGCCAATGCAGGGGACATGGGTTCGTGCCCTGGTCTGGGAAGATCCCACATGCCACGGAGCGGCTGGGCCCGTGAGCCATGGCTGCTGAGCCTGCGCGTCCGGAGCCTGTGCTCTGCAACAGGAGAGGCCACAACAGTGAGAGGCCCGCGTACCAAAAAAAAAAAAAAAAAAAAAAAAGTAACCTTTGTGATAGTTAAGGTCTTGTGTGTAAGGTGTGAAGTATCTGATCAGACAGCTTACTGGATGGCTCTGTGGACTTTTTTTTTTTTTTTTGCGGTACACAGGCCTCTCACTGTTGTGGCCTCTCCCGTTACAGAGTACAGGTTCCAGACGCGCAGGCTCAGCAGCCATGGCTCACGAGCCTAGCCGCTCCGAGGCATGTGGGTTCTTCCCGGACCGGGGCACGAACCCGTGTCCCCTGCATCAGCAGGCAGAGTCTCAACCACTGCGCCACCAGGGAAGCCCTCTGTGGACTTTTTAGATGAGGTAGTCTGATGCATAGGAGCTTCAAGCTTCAGATATTATGCTGTACCTGTTTTGCTGTACTCTTGGTAATGTTCTTTAGATAGAAATATGTTAGCTCAAAGTGTTGTTTGTTCTTCTGTGTTACAAACCACTAGCATATATTAAGTAATTTTTATAGTAGTAAGTGTTGGATTATTAAACATCATTCTTATTTTTTAATTAAGAAAAGAAGGGGGATTCCCTGGTGGTCCAGTAGTTAGGCCTCTGAGCTTTCACTGCTGAGGGTTTGGGTTCAATCTCTGACTGGGGAACTAAGATCCTGTAAGCCACGTGGGTGGCACGGCGCCCCCCCCCCAAAAAAAAAGGAAAGAAAGAAAGAAAAGAAGTAACACATACTCATTTGTTCAGAAAATATTTGAGTCCCAGCCACTCTGCCAGGTGATGTGCAGGATACTAGGAATCACAATGGCAATTAAGAATGTAGTTTTAAAAACAAAACAAAAATATGATCACATTATTGAAAGTCTTGAAAAATAAAAACTCTCAAGGTCCCACTACCTTTACATAATCACAGATAGTGGGGTTTTAAAATTTACTTACAAGCCTTTTTTTGTACATCTTTTTTTTTCACTTTACACGAGCCTCTCACTGTTGTGGCCTCTCCCATTGCGGAGCACAGGCTCCGGACGCGCAGGCTCAGCGGCCATGGCTCATGGGCCCAGCCGCTCCGTGGCATGTGGGATCTTCCCGGACCGGGGCATGAACCCGCGTCCCCTGCATCGGCAGGTGGACTCTCAACCACTGCGCCACCAGGGAAGCCCAAGTCAATAGTTTTGGTATATTACAGTATTGATTTTTTCATTGTGATAAAAGATATATAACAAAATTTGTCATTTTAACCATTTTCAAGTGTAAATTTCAGTGACATTAATTAAATTCACAGTGTTGCGAAACCATCACCACTATGTTTCTAAAACTTTTCATCACCCCAAGCAGAAACTCCATAACCATTATGCAGTAATTCCCCATTTCCCCTTTCTCTCAGCATTTGGTAACCTAATCTTTCTGTCTCTATGCATTTGCCTATTCTAGCTATTTCATGTAAGTGGAATCATACAATATTTGTTCTTTTGTGTCTGGCTAATTTCACTTAGAAAAATGTTTTTAAGGTTTTGCATTCAGATTTTGTCCTGCCTTTTTTAGGTAGCATATCAAATATTTAAAAAATATTTTTCCATGTTGCTACATAGCTTTCATAATTTTTAAAAGTCATAAATCCAAAATGATGTTTTGGGTATGATACTTTTTAACTGATTCAATTTTTTTAAAAATATTTATTTATTTATTTTTATTTATTTGGCTGTGCCGGATCTTAGTCATGGCATGCGGGATCTTCGTTGTGGCGTGTGAGATCTTTTAGTCGTGGCATGTGGGCTCTTAGTTGCAGCATGCGGGATCTAGTTCCCTGACCAGGGATCAAACCCTGGCCCCCTGCATTGCGAGCGTGGAGTCTTAACCATTGGACCACTAGGGAAGTCCCTTAACTGGTTGTATTAATCAGATTCTGTAGGTTCAAATGACAGAAGCCCAACTCAGATTACTTACAGGTCGGGGATTGATTGTCTCATGGAACAGAGAAGTATAGAGGGTTATATCTGGTTATAAAAGCAGGATTCGGGGACTTAGAAGATGTCATTAGGATACTGTCTCTCCCAGGCTCTTGACACTCCTCTGTGGCTTCATTCTCAAGAAGCCATTTGTGTCTGTGATGGCCACCAACAGCTCCAGCCTTACATCCTCCTGCAAGCTAGCAACCCCAGCAAAAGGAGTGTCTCTCTTTCCCAATATCTCTGGCAAGGGTCCTGGGAGTGATTCTTGTTACATCACATGCCTAATCCTTGAGTTCAGAGATGGAATCATATGACCTATTCAAACCATATGAACTAAATGGGGAGAGATGGTTCCTAAAGAGATGATGGACCAACAAACATGTTTCTATCTCACTGGTATATCAAGCTCATCTGTTTGGTCACATTTAACATGAAGAAATATCATTTTTATGGGCTGAATGAGCAATAGCACCCTGTCATTATAGAGACTAACAGTGTTTTTGTAATACTTTTACATAAATCAAGGGTCATCAGCCTCTTTAGCCCATTTGTCTCTAGCAGAATTACATGCCTGTGGGCGCCGTGGGCACCTAGTGGTAAGCCCAGAATCAAAGAGCAAACGGATTATTAGGGAAAGAAAGAAAGGAAGGAAGGGAGGGACAGAGGGACGGAGGGAGGGAGGGAGGCAGGAAGGCAGGCAGGCAGGCAGGCCCGCGGGCGGGCAGAGGCCACAGAAAGACATGCATATGGCTGAAGTGAAACGCCATTACTGATTGTCTACACCATCCTTTGTCACATCTATGCCATAAGTTATCTAATCCTCATAAATTGCTTGTACTTTTCTATAAGGCACAAGTGCTTCTTTAGTACTGCATTGGTTACATGACCAATCACTGTTTCTTGTTTCTAAAGGCACAACGACTCTGCAAACGCTGTGGTCAGGCATGGAGAGCTGCAACACTTGAAGGCTGGAAGCTCTATCATGACCCCAATGTTAACGGAGGTATTTTAATTGATTTTATTCTGAGAGTTAGCTCTAAATGGCAATTTTGTGAAGTATAGCGTTTGTTTTTAGAAATTGTTGAACTTAGGAGATCTCATTTTAAACTATAAACTTTATTTCTTTTACTGTTTTATAGGAACAGAATTAGAACATGTTGAAGGGAATCCATATAGATGCATTTGGAAAATAAGTTGTTGGAGAATGGCGGAAGATGTAAGATATAATAAAATATTTACTGATACTGATTTTTATTCATAATTCACTGAAGGCCTGCTGAAGATGCTGTGAAATGTTGAGAGTAGTTTAAGACTAAAGTTCCTGTTTTTGAAGAACTTCCAATCAAACTGAAGAACAGGGCAGGCTTTACGAATCAGAGTTATTCAGACACACTGAGTACTAAGAATTAAGCACTGAAATAAGGCAAAAATACAAAAAAAGGTAGCAGATGAAGTCACAGAATAAGCACTGGGCTGGCTTCCAAAGAGAATTGAACCGATCTTTTAAAAATTACTAGGATTTGAGTTGTTGGGCATGAAAAGCAGAGAAAGGAATTGTCGGTAGGATGCCTAGGTTGGGAAAAGTCAAGGGAAGGTAGGTTTACCAGGTTGGAGCAGAAGGCTCACAAGAGGAAATATAGTCAGTTCTGTCATGACACCACCTACGCATTCCTAAAAATCACTACAGCATGACAAATTGTGGAGAAAATCCACAGGGCTTTTAGGGAAAATAGAATTAAGAGCACGGTACTCAAAAACCACCAGTGACACATAAAAAGTTAAAAACTTAATAAAAATAGCACAGTGTCACACTGTTAAATAAACACATAAATACTGCAACAAATATGGCAGTTTACCTTGAAAAAGAACTGGAGTTTGCTTGTGGAATGAGGTGTCAGAGGGTTACAGCTTGTGAGTTATTGAGAGGTGATAGAAGGAGGTTATCTGAAATGAAACAAAATTGTAACAGTTGATGTGGATGGATTTAGCTTATCATACACCTGGAGAGCCCAGGGAGCTGGTAGATGTTTGAGGTGTGTCAGTTTTGTGTATTTCCAAGTGGCTTGGTTCATTTAGGTGTTTTCAGTATTCAGCTAATGTTTCTTGTGCACAAAATTGTGCATAAGGAAATGGGAAGTTTATATTATGTTCAAATCATTCCTTGATAAATCAATTGCATTGGAACAAATTCACATTTTCAAAACAAGCATTGTAGTAGAACTGACTGTAAGAAGATGACTGAAAAACGTAAATTAAGAGCAGGCAGTGGTGGTCCTCAAGTGCTGCTCTAAGGAATGGGAACTTTGTACCATAGATAGTGGTGAGCCATCAAAACCTTGAGGGCACATGACAGCAGTGCTTTAAGAAAATTAGCATGGCAGTGGAAAATAGGCTTAAAATTGAATGAACTAAAGACTGAGAAACTAGTTAGGAGGCTGTCAGAGTTATTCAGACACTAAGTAATAAGGGCCTGCCCTGGGTTAATATGGAGAGTACAAAAGAACAGAACAAAAATGGTCAGGACCAGAAACTGGAAACAACGCAGAGGAGGACTCAGTTGTATAGTGAGAGTCTCTGAAGTCTCTTGTTTGGATGATGAGAAAACAGGAATGTCATTAATAGAATCCAGAAGTAAAATGGGATAATTTGATGAACATAATTAATTCTACTTAGGAATTTGATGCAAACTGATGCATGACAGGCTCCGAGTGTGCCTTGTTTGGATGTTGTTCTTAGGTCACTGTCAGGTAGTATTAGGTATTTAGAAACTTCATAGGGGAAAACACCTATACAGAGTCTATCTGGAATAAAATTTGCGTATAATAAATAATCAAAGCATCCATTAGATTTGAATCTGCTTTCACTCTGTATTTGAAATTTAGATATTTGACTTTTCAGGAAGATTTCAGCATTGGCTATATCAAACTAAGGGGTCCTTCCTTCTTATTCCCCTACTAGATCTTTTACTAAAGTTTAGAAACTGTCAGGTGAGTAAATAAGTTCATTTTAGAAGACACTGCAGATTTCCAGATTATGAAAAAGTTGACATACTAAGAAAAACAGTTCAATTTTATTTATATTCATTATATTTCAGGAGCTTTTTAATAGATATGAGAGAGCAATTTATGCAGCTTTAAGTGGGAATCTCAAGCAGGTATGCGATTTATTTTAATAATTCTTTTTTTTCTATGGAATGAAATTATATATAATATATGTCATATATGTAACCATATATAATAATCGTATAAGCTTAAGCTACTAAGAATAGCAATGATAGCGATAATCATGAAATAGAATAGTAACTTGAGGTACTTAGTTTGATGTATCTCATACACCAGATGATGTTTTATTTATTTATTTATTTTAATCTTACTTTTTTTTTAAATTAATTAATTTATTTGGCTTCACTGGGTCTTAGCTGTGGCACGAGGGATCTTCTTTGCCGCATATGGGATCTTTAGTTGCGGCATGCAAACTCTAAGTTGCAGCTTGTGGGATCTATGGAGTTCCCTGATCAGGGATCAAACCTGAGGCCCCTGCATTGGGAGCGTGGAGTCTTAGCCACTGGACCACTAGGGAAGTCCCCCAAATGATGTTCTGATACATGAAATCAAATTTCAGTTTCTAAGAATTGTAAATTTAATTCCAATACACATTTATTGATGACTTATGGTTCCCATAGCTTTATCCAGAAGTGTTCCACAAAGGCACAATGACTGAATTGTCTCACACGTGTGTGTGCTGCTCACAACTCCTACTACCCCCTACATTTTACAGCGGTTTTGAGGAATGTTACCATAACACTGAAACACCATCTTATATCAGCATGGAAAATTGATGCTATTGTGTGCTCATCATGGAAAAAATCATAATAGTTCAGACTTCTTAGAAGATGTGGTTTGAGGGACTTCCCTGGCGGTCCATTGGTTAAGACTCTGAGCTTCCATTTCAGGGGGCACGGGTTCAATCCCTGCTTGGGGAACTAATATCCCTCACCTCATGCTGTGCAGTGCAGCCAAAAAAAAAAAGGAGATGTGGTTTGAGGGGTGGAGAGAGGAGGTTATTTTGGTATGATATTTTATAATACACAATGTCTTATGTCATTATAGTGACTTTACAGTCCATATAAGTGGGTGTAACTGCTTTTCCTTTCTTTTTTGTTGGCTATGTCTGCATGTTTCTGTTTTGGAATGGGGTAAAGCTGCTTCCTGTCTGTGACACCTGGGAAGACACAGTGTGGGCCTACTTTCGGGTGATGGTGGACAGTCTGGTAGAACAGGAGATCCGGACATCAGTAATAACTCTAGATGAAACTGAAGAACTCCCTAGAGAATATTTGGAGGCAAAGTGAGTGAGTTGGTTTGTTTTTCATCATGAGGATTTGTAGTATTCTCTGTGAAGTTTCATTTTGTAGTCTTTGTTCATATTATTTATTAGCGTTGTTTTATCCCTTTCCTTGTTCTTTCTTTCAAAGTTGGACTTTAGAAAAGGTTTTTGAAGAACTTCAAGCTACTGATAAAAAGGTAAATATTAATATTTTAGGATAACTGGAATACGAAACTAAATGTTACATTGTGCACTGTAGCTGAAAGGCACAAAAGTATGTGAAATCTTGTTATATTCTCTTTTCGTTTCCTCACCTCTTATTCATATAAGAGATATTCTTTAAAAAGAAAAAACTTAACTGCATATTTAAATGATACATCATTTCTGTTTATTTGGTTTAGGATTTGTTTCATCTAAATATATGGTATGCATGTAAGCTAATTTATTCCTTTCTTTTTGAAAAATTAAAATATATAATGGCAAATTAGCAAGACTTTCTTTTCCTAGATCTCAAAATAATCCAGTATTTTTTAAAGTAATATTCTTTTTTTGGGGGGGGTATGCAGGCCTCTCACCACTGTGGCCTCTCCTGTTGCGGAGCACAGGCTCCGGACGCGCAGGCCCAGCGGCCATGGCTCACGGGCCCAGCCGCTCCGCGGCATGTGGGATCCTCCCGGACTGGGGCATGAACCCGTGTCCCCTGCATCGGCAGGCGGGCTCCCAACCACTGCGCCACCAGGGAAGCCCTAAAGTAATATTCTTAAAAATTTTTTTAAATAACCAAAGTATGTACTTGAAACAAAATAGTCTAAAGATGTATAAGTAAGGCCTTTATAAAACTTCCTCCCAACCTCTTTATGGTTATTCTCATTCACTGAGATGATAAAACATTGATATGTATCCTACATATCCTTCTCCATAATCTTACAAATATATGTAGATAATGTAGATATTCCAGTATAGGATTTTGGTTTTTGAGGTTGTTTTTCACATCATTCTACCTACATTAGTCTATGGCTTTTTTTCCCCCCATTTAATGATACTGTCTTTGAGTTAGTGGATATAGATTTAACAGCCTAACTTATTATTTTTAATAGGTATATAATGTTCTATAGAATGATGTATCCTTTTTTTTGATCATTCCCCTTTTGGTGATATTTAGGTTGCTTCTAGCACTGCAATGAACATTCTTATTTATTTATTCTTATTTTTTTATGCTTATCTACTAGTCCTGTTTCTTTACAAGTTTCCTGAAAGCAGGAATGTTGGGTTAAAGGGTATATGTATATTAAGTTAATTTCCTTGTTGTAGCAATTAATTCATACTCCTACAAGTAATTTATTAATGTGGCCATTTCCCTGCATTCTCACTAGTCCCAGATATCACAGTTTTTTTTATTTTTTGCTAATCTATCAGATTAGCTGGGAAATAGAAACTCACTGTTCTTCTCATATTTCCCTGTCTATTCATAAGGCTGAGCAAATTTTCCTGTTTATTGACCATTTTTTAATTTCCTATTTAGAGCTTTCACCTATTTTTCTGTTGGATTTTATTTTTTCCTTATTATTGTATAAGAGTTCTTTGTATAGTAAAAAAAAATGTAGTGCTTTCTCTAGCAAGTGTTTTTTTGCCAGTCTGTTGTTTTGGAGATTCCAATGAATGAAAATAAAACAAGAAAGTCAAGGAATAGATACAAATTTAGAAACGGGGGAGCATTTACATATGATGAGAGTGTAAATCTAGAAACTCAAGATGCAGTAAGTTACTAGAATTAATAAGAGAATTTTTAAAGTATCTAAATTCAAGACAGAGTTATGAAAAAAATCATATCCTTTTTGTAATTGTTACAGCTAGTTAGAAAAGGATTTAGCTCCCTGCAAAAGTCCCATTTAAATTATTGACCAAAACTATAAGATACCCAGGAATAAAATTAACCAAGGGTTTGAGGACCTTCATAAAAAGCTATAGAATCCTATTGAAAGACACAAATAAATAGATATACCACATTCCTGGATGAGGTGATTTGATATAAATCTCAGCCATTCCAAAATTAACATTGAAACCTAATGCTTTGGGGCATTATTTCTGAACAGAAAATTTCCAAGTAGAAGAATAAGTGAGAATGGCGAGAAAAGAACAATAATTAATAGGGTATTTGCCTTCCTCAATAATAAAACAATATAAAGATACAATAAAACAGTATCGAATTGTCACAGGAATAAATAGATCATCGGGATATGAAAATCCATATTAGATCCAAATATATATGAGAACTTAATAGTTGTAGATGACAGAGATGACGTTTCCTTTCAGAGTAAGAGGGATGGTTTATTTACATACATGGTATGGACATAATTGACTTTCCATCTGGAAGAGAACAAAGCTAGATCTCTGCTTCATGCCATGTATTAAAATCAGTTCCAGAGGGAGCAAACATTTGAATGTAAAAAAGAAAAAATATTGGAAGAAAATTTAGACAAATAAAAATCAAAATATATTTGACCAAAAATATATGAATTATTTGCTTCAGAAAAAAATCCAACAGCAGGTTACTTGTAAATTTTGTCTGCTCTGTGCCTAATCACTATTTTGATTGGTTTTGTTACTTTTGGTGCCATTTGCAGAAGAGAATACCCAAAGAATGCTTTCAAGAACCACTGTTTATGTTGAAGGAAATCTTACAGTTTATTTTGATTTGGTCACATGTGCCCTTCTTTTCTGGTTCACCACGGACTGCCAAGGAAAACTATAGTAAAATATAAAAAATAAAAGTTTCTTAACATTCACAGAGATTAAATTGTTTTATCGCAATTCTCTGCTTTCAAAGATAACGTTGAGCCTTGAGTATATATTTCCAAGGGCAGTATCTTTCTCATGTTTTACTTTATTTTGGTCTCCTAAGACCCTTCATCTCCAGCTTTTTCTTTGTATATGTTCCTTCAAAAGTTGACATTTTTAGCTTACCAATGAGTACATACTGCAGAATGACCATAGTAGATTTATGGAAAATGTAAAAACTTTTTCAGAGAGTTCTGGAAGAGAATCAAGAACATTATCATATAGTTCAAAAATTCCTTATCCTGGGAGACATTGATGGTAAGATATATTTTATTTCACTTTGTATGAGTTCTTTGTTTTCTTTAGTAATTTTGTAAAAAGTTATCAAAACAGTGCATATGACTTACCACATTTTGTCATCTCTATAAATACCAACGTATCTGAATGCAACTATTTACTTAATTTTTAGAAAATAAAGTTTGAATTTAATCCAGAGTCTGTTTTATATGATGGTTCTTAACAATGAGATAGTGAACTGGTAGTGGTATAGGAATACAGTAAACGTCCTTGGATAGTGTTTATATCTCTTCTTTTGATTTTTATCCCTATTGTTGCATCTTTGCTTTGATTGCTTATAGGTCTGATGGATGAATTTAGCAAATGGCTTTCCAAAAGCAGAAACAATCTACCTGGACACCTCCTTCGCTTCATGACTCACCTCATTTTGTTTTTCCGCACTCTGGGACTACAGACCAAAGTAAATAAAAATGAGCTGTATACCCTTCTCTGCAAGATTGATGCTTTATACACCTATTGTCAGGAAAACATGCTACTTTTTGGTTGTTGTTTTCTGGAAATGGTGACCATAGTCTCATATGATCACTCGATGATGATTCACTGCAGGTTACTTGTTAGGGTTCTAATCTGTGGCTGCAGAATGCTGGTGGTTACCTGGATTTTGGACAATTTATAACTTTAATCCTCATCAGTACCCAACTCTAAATCAACCAGCTAAGGTAACTGAGCCAGACTAAGTTCTCTGAGATCTTAAACCTTTGTTTTCTTTTTTCTTTTTCTTCTGTCCTAAATGGTAACACTTTGGTCAGAGTACATGTAGAAGGCAGAATGATGCAGTAGTTGAAAGCTTGGGTTTTGGAGTAAGAATCCTGGATTCATATTCTTACTCAGCAGCTTCTAGCTGTGTAATTCTGGGTAAATCTCCTTAGGTCTTAGTTTCTTCCTCTGTAAAATGTGAACAATAATAGTAACTACCCACAAAGAGTTAGGGTAAGGCAATACATGAACTTTGCTAAGCACTTAGTTATTGCATGTAGTTATTGCTCAGTGGTAAGTATTAAAAGTCATTAAATCATAGCGGAATTTTTATTAGATATATTGCTGGTACACATAAGCAGTTGTATTTATAATTTAATAATTATATCTTATTTCCTATTAAGGAAGAAGTTTCCATTGAGGTTTTAAAGACATACATACAGGTAAATTTTGAGAAACCACAATTATATATATTTTTTTACCATTTTAATGAAAACAAAAATCAGAATGATAATATTTTAATATCTAGTGGCAGGAGAGTCATCAAAATCCATAAAGTTCTTTTAATTGTCATAAATACTTTCTTTTGGAATTTAAAATTCTGTTTAGCAGCACAAATCTATATCTGTATGAATCTCTCCTAAATATATTTGAAATTTTGAAGTGAACTTTTTAAAAAGCACTGTTGATCCTAGAACTTGTTTAGTTATTGACATACTTTGATCCTTTTTTGTTTTTTAGCTTTTAATAAATGAGAAACATACAAATCTCATAGCATTTTATACCTGTCATTTGCCTCAAGACCTCGCTGTTGCCCAGTATGCATTATTTTTGGAAGGTGTTACAGAATTTGAACAGCGCCACCATTGCCTGGAGCTGGCTAAAGAAGCAGGTAAAAATGGTTGAGAACATCTACTGGGCTTTGTAGGCAGATTATCATTTTGGCTTTAGTAACATTTAGCCTTCTAGTTTTAAATCCTATTTCTCTTACGAGGTGAAAAGGAATGAGGTTTTCAGTGAAATTCTGTTTTAGGAATGAAATAACCTATACTGTAACTCGTGTGAAATATCTTTTAATTTTGGCATTTTCTTTTATAATGTCTTTCATATTTTACATATTTTTAAAGAAGTGTTATCCCAAATTTACCACATCATTGTGACTGTTTAGAGGATATTAGTGTGAACGATTAATTCTTGTTTTTGTTTCTTCAAAAAATTCTTTAGATTTGGATATTGCAACTATAACAAAAACCGTAGTTGAGAATATTCGGAAGAAAGATAATGGTGAATTCAGTCATCATGACCTGGCCCCAGCCCTAGATACTGGCACTACTGAGGTAACATGAGGGGAAGAGAGAGGTGTGTTATATAACTCCTGATAATCCCTCATGTTATGCTTTTGTGAACTTCTACCTTAAAATACTCTGGCTTCTTTCTTTTTTAAAGAATTTTTCTTTGTCAGCCAAGTTATAAAAATTGGCAGCAAACTTAAGGTCTTGTGTAAGGAATTGCTTAATAGTAGTATTATGTTAAGGGAAGTTTCTTTAATGGAAAAAACCTGAGCATTGGATTTTTGCTCATCAGATTATTCTAGATACTTGATCAGTCACTTTTTTTGTTTTTTGGCTGAGTCGGGTCTTAGTTGCGGCACTCGGGATCTTTTCATTGTGGCATCTTTTCGTTGTGGCGGGTGGGCTCTTCGTTTTGGTACGTGGGCTTCTCTCTAGTTGTGACATGTGGGTTTTCTCTCTCTGTTTATGCCGTGTGGGCTCCAGAGTGCATGGGCTCTGTAGTCTGCGGCACACGGGCTCTCTCATTGAGACACGTGGGCTTAGTTGCTCTGCAGCATGTGGGATCTTAGTTTCCTGCATTGGAAGGTGGATTCTTTACCACTGGACCCCCAGGGAAGTCCCGATCAATCACTAACTTTTATGTAGCTTACTTATTCCTATTTTCAGAAAAGAATAGAAAGTTTTATCTAGGAAAGAAAAAAATTTTAGAGTAGCACTTAAAGGAATTACATGATGAAGTTGGTGGGACATCACATATATAATTCCAGATTCACAGTCCGGTAAGTTTTTTCTATAATTTAATAGAGACCTATTAAATGTGAAAATAAACTGAGAAAAGCTATTTTCTTTCATTATTTTGTATAACCTGAGGGAAAATATTCACTAGAAGTACAGACATAAGCTGGTTCTACTAATTTGTAGAATATCGTAGAAAAAACACAGTTGACATTTCTTTTTTCCAATTAAATGAATAGGAGGACCGTTTAAAAATCGATGTAATTGACTGGTTGGTATTTGACCCATCGCAGAGGGCGGAAGCACTAAAACAAGGCAATGCCATAATGAGGAAATTCTTGGGTATGCTGTATTTTTATATTCTTTTTTTTTTTTTAAGTTTTTGTTCTGTTCTAGAACTTTGTTGTTTGTTTTTCCAACCCTTCCAGTAGGGTAACGTACAAAACAGCCACTGTTACGGCTGGTATTGTGAAACAAAACATATTTAATAGTGACTTTTCATATCCTACTCAATTTTGCATATAATCTCAAGGCTTTGAAAAAATTGAATTGCCTTTTTTTAAGACACAGAAAAGTATGTAAAAGTAATTGCATTTAATGAATCCTTTTGTGACTGTTACATTGAGATAAGGAAAAGCCCAGCCATTAAGTAGAGAGATCACCCAGACCTTTAACAGAAGTACCTTGAGACATGAAATGGTTACAGGTAGCTGTGAAAGTTGCAAACCAATAATTTGATTCCTTTAGAAACCATTACACGGAAATCCATATGTATTGAAAAACTGTATATCTTTTTCACAGCATCAAAAAAGCACGAAGCTGCAAAAGAAGTATTTGTGAAAATTCCTCAGGATTCAATAGCAGAAATCTATAACCAGTGGGAGGAACAAGGAATGGAGAGCCCACTTCCTGCTGAAGATGATAACGCTATCCGAGAACACTTGTGCATTAGAGCTTACTTGGTGAGATTGTAAAAACCACAAAACCTTTCTTTATGATGACTTTCCTGATTCACTCTCAGACCTTGAACTGTTTTTCCAGAAGTGGTGATTGACTCATTATCTTAGCTCCCTTGCGACTGTGGGACTGACTGATCCATAAGAACTTTGAAGACAAGACCTGGTCTTCATTTGCATGAGCCTCTAATCAGTGCTAACCAACTAAGAACGTTTCACATGGTAGATAGTGTGTGTGATGTCTGAAATGTATGTTTTCTTAAGATTCTTTGAATGCTTCTCTCAACTTTAACATTTCTGCTTTTGGCGGTAACTGAAAAAAGCAAGATATTCTGTATTGTGACTAAACAACATACTCATTCAAAATTCATTCAACAAATAATGAAGTGATTGGCTAGGTTCTAGGACTAATTCTGGATGTCTTTCTATCCTTGCCCTCTAGAAGCTAATAGGCTCGTCAAGAAGACAGACAAGTAACTATGTGAACATCACAAACAAAACACTTATTCACCATGATTTTTTTTTGTATAAAAAGGAAATATTAAACGATTTTACTTCTTGCTACTGAAAAATTATTTCTAAGAATCAAATTTTTAAAAACTTTGTTGAACATATGTGAACAGTTTTTTGTTTTGTATTTCTCTTTTATTTTGCATTTTAGGAAGCCCATGAAACCTTTAATGAGTGGTTTAAGCATATGAATTCAGCTCCACAAAAACCTACTTTGACACCTCAAGCAACTTTTACTGAGAAAGTGGCTCATGAACACAAAGAAAAGAAATATGAAGTAAGTTGAATGTAGATGAGACATTCTATTGCATCTCAAAAATACATGTCATATATTTAAAGAGATCATTTTTTCAGCAGTTATATTCCTATTATAACAAGTGATCTTCCTTACTACTGTTCTACTCTGAAAAAAAGCCATCCCTTTAGTTACTTTTCTGTAGATAATTAACCAAACATGAAACATACCTTCAGGTGACAATAGTGCTCATTTACATGGTTAACATTTTAGCGTTTTATTGAACTGCAATCTGTCAATGTTTGTTTTTATATTTGGCTTACTGAATGTCAACTCTTTAGAATGATGTTCCATATATGTATATTCCTGTCTGTACTTTACAGATACATTATAG
Organism: Pseudorca crassidens; assembly: GCF_039906515.1. Classification (NCBI taxonomy): domain Eukaryota; kingdom Metazoa; phylum Chordata; class Mammalia; order Artiodactyla; family Delphinidae; genus Pseudorca; species Pseudorca crassidens. The sequence continues at coordinate 58,544,483 of NC_090306.1, forward strand.
TCTGTTATATATCTGCCTTATGTTTGTTTTGCAGATGGATTATGGTATTTGGAAAGGGCATTTGGATGCCCTAACTGCTGATGTGAAGGAGAAAATGTACAATGTCTTGTTGTTTGTTGATGGAGGGTGGATGGTGGATGTTAGAGAGGTAAGCTGTGTGCATTGTTTATAGCTAAAAGCAAAAATAATGTCTTTTTTTAAAAGTTTTTTGAATAGGAGCAGCTACAGATCCTATATAACCTTTGTACTTATAACTAAACATCCCATAATTTAACCTGAAATACTAGTTAGGGAATATAGAAATGTTTGACTCTTGGGTAAACTATTTTTCCATATTTAATATGTTCACTTAGGGTAGTAAAATCTGATTTTTAAAAAAAAATTTATTTATGTATTTATTTGATTGTGCTGGTTCTTAGTTGCAGCAGGTGGGCTCCTTAGTTGCAGCCAGTGGGCTCCTTAGTTGTGGCATGTGAACTCCTAGTTGCAGCATGCATGGGGGATCTAGTTCCCTGACCAGGAATCGAACCCAGGCCCCCTGTTTTGGGAGCGTGGAGTCTTAACCACTGTGCCACCAGGGAAGTCCCAAATCTAATTTTTTAAAGTTCTGGACCTAAAAATTAATTATATATTTATTCAACTCAATTTATGGATATGAAGATAAGTCTAGTAGAATGAGTAAGGCATATATAAAGCAGTGGTTCTCACCTCTGAGCTGTCCATTTAAATGATCTGGAGAACTTTTAAAAAATACTGGTTTGGTTCCACTAGTGGTTACCACTAGTGGGGAGTGGGGAGGGAGGGGCAACATAGGGGTTGTGGAGGGGGAGGTAGGAACTGTTGGGTGTAAGATAGGCTACAAGGACATACTGTACAGTATGGGGAATATAACCAGTATTTTGTAATACCTGTAAATGGAATGTTGCCTTTAAAAATTGCATTAAAAAAAAAAGAGTCCTGAAAAGACATGACAGTTAAATGTAGTATGTGATCCTAAACTGGCTCCTGCATTGGAGGAAGAAAGATGCTATAAAGGAGAGTGTTGAGTCAGTGATGTTAAGATATTACGTCACTGTTAAATTTCCTGACATCGTTAACTGCATTGTGATTATATTAGAGAAACTTCTCTTTATTAGGAAGTAAACACTGAAGTATTTAGAGGTGAGGGAACATGATTATGCAGCTTGCCCTCAAAGGGTTAAAAAAATGTATTTATAGATACACATACAGATGCAAATCATAAAGCAAACAGGGCAAAGACTGAACAAAGGGTGAGGGTATTGAGATATTCTTTGTACTATTGTTGTAATTTAGTTTGTTTGAAATGATTTTCAAATAAAATATCTTTTTAAATACTAAAAAAAAAATACCGGGTTCCACTTCCAGAGATTCTGGGTTAATTGGTCTGAGATAGGGCTGGCTGGCTTTTTTTTTGCGGTACATGGGCCTCTCACTAGTGTGGCCTCTCCCGTTGTGGAGCACAGGCTCCAGATGTGCAGACCCAGCGGCCACGGCCCACAGGCCCAGCTGCTCCACGGCATGTGGGATCCTCCCGGACCGGGGCACGAACCCGCGTCGCCCGCATCGGCGGGCGGACTCTCAACCGCTGCGCCACCAGGGAAGCCCTATCTGGAGAGCTTTAATGTGTAGCCTGGGTTGAGAAACCAGTTACAGAAGTAATAAATACCATAAGAAAAGCACAGATGAAGCATTTTGTGAGCTTAGGAAAAGAAAAGGTTCCTTCTACCTGGAAGAGATCTGGACAGAATGCTTGAAAGGTGTAGCATTTGACTGAATCTTGAACGAACTGGGTAAATTTGGATGAGCTGAGGTGGGAGAAAGGAAGGATGCTGCAGGTAATAATGGTGTGAGGGAAAGGCATTGAGGCTTGCTCATGGGGCATGACAGAAACATGGAGTAACTCAGTTTTACCTCTGCAGACCTGATGATCTGTCCAAGGATTGTAAATGCTGGATTCTTGGATATTAGGTATATTATTTTGAATAGAAAAATCACAGGAATATGTTTGGTATCTTCCCTTCTGCATTCCCTGAATCTTAGTATAGTCACTCCTTTTTCACACTTGATCTTAGCCAAAAGGTTGAGAAGCGATCATCACTCCTTTTTTATTGTTTGTTTTGTTTTGGTTTTTGCTACTACATTTTTCTAGTTCCTCTGGCTTCCCTTTTTGACCAGAAGCAAAAACATTAGGGACAGGAGACTAGATTTGAGCCCCTATTTGCTACTATTCCTGATACAGTAACTCTGCTGACTTCATAAATAGTTTTGAACCTTTAGTAGGTTCCTTGGGTTTTCTCTTCTATTTCATGCTGCTGCTCACGAAGATAAAATTTTAGTGTTGCAAAATGCTAATTAAACGGTATTTAAGGTTTGAAAAGACTTGATGCCTTATTTATACATAAATCTTTGTTATTCTAAGTATTAATTAATCTTAGATTAGGGACTTCCCTGGTGGTGCAGTGGTTAAGACTCCAAGCTCCCAATGCAGGGGCCCTGGGTTCGATCCCTGGTCAGGGAACTAGATCCCACATGCATGCCACAACGAAGAGTTCGCATGCCACAACTAAGGAGCCTGCCTGCTGCAACTAAGACCCGGAGCAACCAAATAAATAAATTTTAAAAAAAGATAGTGAAAGTCACAAAACAGACACTCTGGAGTGTTTTAAAAATAGAGTAGGAGTGGAAGGCTATGAATGATACCATTTTGTTTTACCAAACATTTAAAAATCAATATTCAGTCTCAATCATGTCTTCAAATCTAATCCAAACAAGAAGAGATTTCTTGAACAATCAAATGATAAATAATGATATTTTGAGTTGAGTTTAGCTTAATACTCTTACATACTCAGCAAAGCAGGAAATTATTCAGGGCTTCTGATAGCACTTATATCACTTGTATAAAAATTAGGAAATGGTATCCATTCTCTTACACAGATAGATTCCATGCCAAGTGCACATGACCTGTAGACTGGAGCATGGATTAGATTTCAGCCCCCACTCACTCACCTGGCTAGCACCATGTGCAAGGCACAGCTGTTCAACAAAGCCCTGGCCTTGTATGCTGACTCTTACATCTGTACCTCACTTTTTACATAACTGCAGAACGGGTGCATTCGTGTTGGAGGCTGGTGGCACACAGGGATGGCAGGGGGAATGGAGGAGGCAGCTCATCTTTACCTACTTTTCGCCGCCTCTGCCTCAACCACATTCTAGTTGAAGCCTCAACTGTCTTTCCCTTGCTTCCACTCTTCCTTACGCAGTCCCTTCCTCATAGAGATCAGCTAGTAATCCTTTTAAAATCAAAGAGGTATGACTCTCCTACTCAGACCCTTCTGATGGCTTCTCGGTACACTTTGAATAAAACCCAGAGTTCTTTTCTTGACCTACAAGATCACACATCCGCTGGCCCTGAGTGCCTCCCCAGTCTTGTATCCTACTGCTCTCCCCTCACTTTGCTCTAGCCTTCTGGCCTCTTTGCTGTTCTTCTGCCTAGAGTGCTCTTTTCCCCCAGATATCTGCATGGATGGCTTCCTTCCTTCAGCAGTCTGCTCCAGCGTCATCTCTCTTTAGAGACCCTGCCCCACCCCCAAACCCCCTATCCTAAATAGTACATATGCATATATGCACATATATGTACATAAACACATCAACACATATCAGTTAATGAGCTTTTCTCACATATAAAGCACTACATGTCCCTGATGGAAAGAATCTTTCTGTTTTATATATTTACAGAATTTTTCAAATTTTTCAAATTTACAGGATTTTTTATTCAGATGAGAAAAATATCATAGGTTGTAGCAGAGCAATTTATTCCCTTTTCCTTGTGGCAAATTGCTGGGCCCATCAGGCATGATTCTGGTTGGTTGATGGTTGATAGCAGCCAACCGACTGGTATGGAAATCGTCTATAGTCAGCAGAAGAGATCACACCCTGATATTTGGCAGCAACAGGATTTCGGAGAGGCAGGTGCCAGAATCCATCCTATGAAACGAGGTTATCAGTAAGCAGGTGGAAAGGAGTCTAGGGGCCAGGGGTACTTTGCTTCTTTAGCATAGGGGGAAAGAGTACATTGGAGCACAAATGGAGTGACCCAGAAAGAAGCAGTCTTCTTATTCTTACTAGGCCCCTAGTAGGATTCACTAATATGAATTATGAGTAAGACCTTGAGGTGTTTTAAATCCACCTCCAAAGGTAGTAAGTTCCTATTTGAGAAAATAAATGAAGGTGCTTTCCCTTTTAAAGCTAAGAACATACAAAGCATGCGTTCTAATATTTGCTTCTATGTATCTATATCTCAAAACAGGACAAAAAGGTTGACACTAATTTTTCATATGTGTGGAAACCTGACCTATGTCAGATTTAGTACAATTATTCCTTGGTATAATTTCCGGATTACATTCTGTTGCTTCACACCTCCACTTACATCTACCTTTGAAAATGTTTTAGCAATTTAATATTATAGTCTCTCACATGAAGAGATTTTTAGTGATTAATATTGTCATAAGGAAAAAATTTTTAATTAATTAGGTGTCTTATTAGGCTTTTCAAAGGACCAGTTGGTATTTTTGCTTGTCCTGTTTTCTGTTTCGTTTTACACTATGAGTCCTATGGATTTCCTCCTAATTTTTAAGATTATTTCAGAAATTTTATTGTGGTTGGGTACCTTTTTATTTTAATTATTTTAGTTTTCAATTTTTTATAAGAAAATGTAGTGGGCATGAAAGGTCTGTTCTGGGGCTTCCCTGGTGGCGCAGTGGTTGAGAGTCCGCCTCCCGATGCAGGGGACACGGGTTCGTGCCCCGGTCCAGGAAGATCCCACTTGCCGCGGAGCGGCTGGGCCCGTGAGCCATGGCCGCTGAGCCTGCGCGTCTGGAGGCTGTGCTGCATAATGGGAGAGACCACAACAGTGAGAGGCCCGCGTACCAAAAAAATTTTTAAAAAGACCCCTGTATACTTATAAAGAAATGCTCACTGTTTTCTCTACAGTGTTATCCTCATGTATCTGTTAGTTCTGTCCCATGCAAATCTTCACATTCTTTTTTTTTTTTTTTTTGCGGTACGCGGGCCTCTCACTGTTTTGGCCTCTCCCGTTGCGGAGCAACAGGCTCCGGACGCGCAGGCTCAGCGGCCATGGCTCACGGGCCCAGCCGCTCCGCGGCACGTGGAATCTTCCCGGACCGGGGCACGAACCTGTGCCCCCTGCATCGGCAGGCGGACTCTCAACCACTGCGCCACCAGGGAAGCCCCCCAGATTCTTTTAATTTTTCTATTTTTAATAAATTATACAAAGACATCATAAATTCATTCTCTCTTTAAAGAAACAAAATATGTGCAATGAAGTTGTCCTCCCTGTGCACCTCTCCCCTCATCCTGATGCTTCTTCCCAGCAGGAATCACTGCTGGTGGTATGAAGAGCCCTCTCAGTCCTCCTGGTATCTGTGTTTCCTTCTGTATATATCCAGGGCAATGGTTATTATTTTCTGTTCTGATTTTTGCTCTAGTCTCTGTTTTACCTTTTATGCATGTTTTTATTTAAAACATAGTAAGTACAAATTCAGAAGCATTCTGTTTTCATTTTCAGACTTCTGACTCCTCTGAAGATACCATGATAGAAACCCTGCCTTGTTTTATTTTTAGTTAGCATGATAAGCTTTACAGAAACACTTTAGCTTTTACCTGTTGCTTTTTGGTTTGATTCGTTGACTTTTTTGTAAGGGTATTTAGCTTAAAGTTGTTAGAATGACTACTTGATGTCTGTCTGTAGGATGCTGAGGAAGACCATGAAAGAACATATCAAATGGTTTTACTGAGAAAGCTTTGTCTGCCAATGTTGTGTTTTCTGCTTCACACCATATTGCATAGTACCGGTCAGTATCAGGAATGCCTGCAGTTAGCGGATATGGTATCCTCTGAGCGCCACAAGCTGTATCTGGTAAGTTCTAGAGCATTTGCACTTTTAAATTTTAGTGATTTGATAACCTCTGTAATAATATTTAGGTTTGTGAGATGTGTTTATATTCTTTAGATGTTCTTAGACTTTCTTAAAGTAGGGATCCAGTTTTAATGTTTGTGCTTTTTTATCCAAAATATGTATACATTTCTAAGCAGTTTGAAGTATATAGACTGGTCCAGAGAAGTAGCTTTGAAGTCCTGGGCTATCCTAATATACTGGCCTCTGGCTACATAAACCTTAAAGAGGAATTTCTTCTTGCATTAAGCTAATCAGGTTGATTAGGTGACTGTAAATTCACACTCTTTTTTGTTCTCATTCTTAACATTTTTCTCTTTTTTAAAAATCAGGTGTTTTCTAAGGAAGAACTAAGGAAATTGCTACAGAAGTTAAGAGAATCCTCTCTAATGCTCCTAGACCAGGGACTTGATCCATTAGGATATGAAATTCAGTCATAATTCGTCTGCTGTTTGTAATCTCAATAATTTCCATGATAAATGGAAGTTTTTCTGTAAAATATATATATTTGTAATTACTGGGTTTTTTCTTTTGCCTTATGGGGAAAATGTTTATGAAATTTAGGCATTTAATTTTGTACTTTTAAGAATATTATGGTGACACTTTGAAAATTTAAGGTATTATATAATTCCCTGTGTTTATTAATAAAACTATATAAAAACTAAAATTTTCTGTTCATATGAATTCCAGGAACGTCCCTCTATTATGTAATAAGAAATTAAATTTCCTGTTATCCTTTTTCCCTGTGATCATAAGTACTCTGAAATCTTAAAGAGAATGGAAAGTAGATACATGTTTAAGCCAGGTATATAAGTCCTCATCATAAAATATGGTGTTTTTAAAATATTACAGTTAATTAGATGAACATAGCAAGAATGTTTTCTAAAATAATATTATGCTATTTTCTTTATTTTGATGACGTTTCTAGTTTATTAACTCTCATTCAGCAAACCTGCTCTAAAATAAGTTGGAGCATGTACAGACTTAGAATAGTATCTGGCACACAGCAAGCAGTGAATAAATTGGGGAATACACAGTGAGTCAGATCTCATCTAGCCCTTCCAGTAGGGGAAATACAATAAATATATTTTTAAATGCCATTTTAAAATACAAGTAATCCAAGCAGGGAGAAACTATTTCCAGCTAAGAGGTTTCTGAGGAAGTAGCATTTGAGCTGGGGTCTGGGTAATGCACTGAATTTGCAAAGACAGAGATACAAGCACAAGAAGGGTGGGGCACTACAGATTAGGAAATCAGTATAAGCAAGGCCTACAAATGGTAAATGCATGTTTATGAATCAGCATTTATGTTGAATTGACTAGAGTGTAGGACTTATAAATGAGAGATGACCAAAAGAGAGAATGTGACTCTAAGAGAAAACATGATGTAAATGGATTATAAACCTGAATATAAACGCTGAAACCATAAAACCTTTAAGAAAAATAGAGAATATCTTTGGGACCCAAGGGTAGGTAAAGATTTCCTATACAAGAGACAGAAAGCAATTACCATAAAGGAAAAAATTGATTACTTAGACCATCAAAATATAAAACTCTGCTCTTCAAAGACATTAAGAAAATAAGTAAGCCACAGACTGGGAGAAAATATTTGCAGAAGGATAACTGACTAAAAAAACTCGTGTCCAGCATATATAAAGAACTCTTATGCTTTTTTCCTTGAGCTTGCAGTCTTAGCTGCGATGCGTTTCTTGGGCGCCGCGTTCCTGTTCCTGGCACTCAGCGCCTCTGCCCTGGCCAAGCCGGTGCATTTCAAGGACTGCGGTTCTGGGGTCGGAGTTATAAAGGAAGTGAATGTGAATCCATACTCCACCCAGCCCTGCCAACTGCACAAAGGACAGTCTTACAGTGTCAATGTCACGTTCACCAGTAGCACTCAGTCTCAAAGTAGCAAAGCCATGGTGCGTGGCATGTGATGGGTTTCGCCATTCCCTTTCCTATTCCTGAGCTTGACGGTTGTAAGAGTGGAATCAGCTGCCCCATTGAAAAAGACAAGACCTATAGCTACTTGAATAAACTACCCGTGAAGAGTGGATACCCCTCTGTAAAACTGGTGGTGGAGTGGGAACTTACGGATGACAACGACAAACGTCTCTTCTGCTGGCAAATCCCAGTACAGATTGAAAGCTAGAGCTATTTGATGCCAATATGTCTGTCTGGGGGTGAGAGAGCACGGGTGGAGGGAGAGGAGGAGAGATCAAGTCTAAACTGAATCAGTGCCATAAGATGAAAGGAATTTCTAGACTGCTGTTCTAGCCTCAACCTCCAAAAGCATCTAAGACCCTATTTCCTGAGAGCTCAGAACTGTCGCCCCTGTATTATCCTTTGTAAAAGGGCTGAAGGAAGGAAGAGAAAGTGAGACTGTAGGGATTGATTTGTCTTCAGGGGGAGTTGTTTGTTTGTTTTGGTTTGGTTTTTGCTTTTGGAATAAGGAGGGTCTAACCAGACATGATCCAAATGAGGCTGCTTGGGGGATATTGGATAACTTGCCCTAGGGTTACTAGCCCTTGCAGCAAAGCACGGGTTCCAAACCACATCCACCTAGCTGGGATATTACATCTGCAAGTTCCTCATCTCCACGTGCCTCGTTGAGTTCAGTGCATCTGGCCAATGAGCTTCCTCACATCCAGCTCCGCTGCTTCACTGGCCATGACTTGCTCTGCAGTGGTGTCCAGCGTGGTAGTGGAGGGGAAGTATTCTACAACAGAAATTCTCTGCAGTTAGCTCATGTCTCCTTTACTATCTTAGGTGGTTTTCATTAAATGCATCACTTGATTAGCAAAAAAAAATAATAAAAAGGCCAAAAAAAATTTAAAGAGTGGACAAAATAGTACAACAGATGATTCTTGAAGACACACCTAACCATGTGCCTGTGAAAAGTGCTCAAGTCAATGGTGAATGCAAATTAAAACCATGAGATACCACTATACATCCATCAGAATGGCTAAAATCAAAGACTAACAACCAAATGTTTGGGAGGATGTGGAGCAACTGTGACTGGGACATATTGCTGGGGAATGTAAAATGGTACAATCTTTGGGGAAAGTTTTGACTATTTCTGTTCTTGTGGATAACTATTTTATTGACCTTTTCAAATATTATAAACAACAATCTACCATTTAACCCAGGAATTTCACTCAAATGCATAATGTTTAGAATAAGTAAAGTGATGTGACAACAGATGAAATAAATTGAAAATATGGTAGAATACCATATACAACTCTGACCAAGTATATTAGAACATCTAAGTAAAATGGACACTTCTAGGACGATGAAAAACCAAACATTGATTCAAAAAAAAAAATCTGAATAGTTTACTAACCATGATGAGTATATGAGGGTTCATCATACTGTCTACGCTTCTCTATGTTTGAATTTTTAAAATAAAATGTCTAAAAATATGGTTTCAAGAAGTAATGCTTTCCCCTGTTTGGCGAGGGCTAAAATTTGCTCAGCACCAAGAATACCTAGCAAGTCTACTCAACCGACACAGAAAATACCAAACAAGAAAGGGGTCGCAGATTGGCGCAGCCAGGTTTAGGTAACCCAGGAGATAGTGGACCAAGGACGCAGCTCTCCGCACCCAGAGCTCAACGCGCCTGCGCAGGTAGAGGCCGCTTCCTGAACTGTTCAAGGGCGGAAGCGCGGGCTCCCCGAGTCACGTGGCCGAGGGCGGAAGGGGGCGGAGCGCGCGGGACGTGCTGCCGCGTAGTCGCCGGCTGAATGGGCGGTGGCAGAGCATGTGTGATCCGCTGAGGCTGCAGCCTGCCAGGGACCCAGTGGTTGCATGCCTCTCCCCGGCCGGACCGTAAAGCCAGGGGCTGCGAGGACGCGGCGGCGGAGGAGGAGGCAAAGGGCAGCTGGAGGTAGGCCGGGCGCCCCTTTCCGAGGGTGAAGGGCCCCGGCTCCGCGGGGGTCATGGCAGCGCTGGCCGATAGAGTACGAGGCAGAGGGCGCATCGCCGCCGGGCTCCTGCTCAACCTACTGGTGTCCATCTGCATCGTGTTCCTCAACAAATGGATCTATGTCCACTACGGCTTCCCCAACATGAGCCTGACCCTGGTGCACTTCGTGGTAACTTGGCTGGGCTTGTACGTCTGCCAGAAACTGGACATGTTTGCCCCCAAAAGTCTGCCGCCTTCCAAGCTTCTCCTCCTGGCCCTCAGCTTCTGTGGCTTCGTGGTCTTCACCAACTTATCTCTGCAGAACAACACCATAGGCACCTATCAGCTGGCCAAGGCCATGACCACGCCGGTGATCATAGTCATCCAGACCTTCTGCTATAAGAAAACCTTCTCCACCAAAATACAGCTCACGCTGGTGAGTAGCTTCAGCTGGGCGAGGCGCACCTCTTAACAACCCACCTCCTGGACAGTCTTTCTCCCTGGGAAATTTGAATGGTTAACCTTGCACCACGCTCTTTCCCGTGATCTGGAAATCCACTCGAGTCCTTTGTGAGCAAGTGAACTTAAGGCTTATTTGGGGAAGGTGAAAAAAAGCCATCTTGGCGCTCTGTTGGGCTTTTAGCCCGGTAGAGTGTGCTTGTGTGAGTTTTAATAACTACTGTTTGATGGAAATCCTTAAATGCTATGATCGGTAAGAAAAGAAAGCTGTGTTGGGTGATGCAAATCTGTATGGGATTAAGTGCAAAAGCTCAAACTGAAAAACGTTTATGATAAACGTAAAATGTTAAGTCTCAGGATATGTTTGCGGCGACATACTGCAGAGGCTTCAGCGTCTTTAAATAAGACTAAAATAATTTTAGCATTTCATAACTTACAGCATTTAAAATCTTAATGCTTTTGTTGTATATTTATATATTGTTTAGACACTGGTTTTGGGGTCCATTTACTACTATATGCACGCATGTGGTATTTTCTTGCAAAGTGCAATGCATCGACTCATTTTACCCAGAATTTTACTTTAAATAGAATTAAATGTGAGCATAAATATAGAATTATCATATTTCATTTTGAAGAAATAGGATTACCAGTCCGTTTTTATTCAAATGGAAAAAATATTTATAAAGGTTCATTGTTTCCTAATGATGTTTTTATGATTAACCTTTCAAGACACTGTGAAAGGAATACTAATTTTATGTCTCATAAATTTAATCTGAACAACGTTTACCTCTTTTTCTTTACAGATTCCTATAACTGTAGGTGTAATCCTAAATTCTTATTACGATGTGAAGTTTAATTTCCTTGGAACGGTGTTTGCTGCTCTTGGTGTTTTAGTTACATCCCTTTATCAAGTGGTTGGTAATTTTTTTTTTCTTTATGTGCCCTTTTTAGCAGATTTCATAAATTTTGAAGCTGTGCCCCAAGGTTTAGACAATACAGTATAGAGACAATAGACTGTTGGGAAGAAAGCATAATTGCATAAATTGTCTGACTCAAGGTGAAGAGAAGAAAGGAGACAGAGAAACTTGGGTGTATGATGCTCACCAAGTACCTCCCTACCTGTTTGTAAGTGTATATTACCCATGCTTAACAGTCTGAGTTTGGGGTGATGGTATATTATTTTCTGGGATATCTTTACAAAATGAATAGTAAGACTTTTTACTTGAGGATTGAGTCCATTGGTTGTATTTACCATTTACTCTTTAATTATGACATTACTGTGAAGGAGTGAGTACAGGTGCAAAAATTTGAACAGGAAAGGAAAATTTGAGATTTGTAAATCTTTGCCTCAGAAGATATGCTGCTGTTACAGCTCATATATTCTAATCATTTTTCTCCGTCAATATTTTATAGCAATGGGTATTTCACTTCTTGCACTAGCGCGGTGACTTGCCTGTAACAGCCATTTATTTGACATTTGTTCATGGATTCACTTACTTCATTACCATAAAATCTCAACAAGTATTTTTGTTTGTTTCTTATATATTGGAGGAAAGAATAGTGAATGACGAAGGGTACAGTGAAACAGTGTTTTCTCTGTACTGAAAACCTTGGACTGGAAATTGTGGTTTCCAGTGCCTGCGTATGGGGAATCAGAGCCAAAATGTGTGACCAGTTTTACTTTTTTCACAAACGTCCACTGGTTATAAACTAAGGCATTCTTGTTATGAATGTTAGGAGTTTAATAATACAGCTTTAGCATCTTAAATTTTCTAGTACTGGTCATTTCAGAAACATTGTTATGTGAAAATTCTGGGGTTGAAAACATTTCTTAGTGGCAGAGAAGCAGTTTAAATGAAAGAGAGCAGTGACATGAGAGGGTGGGGCACCTGCTCAATCTTGTCACTTGGCCTCAAGATATTCTGTCTTTTACTGCAGAGAGAAATCAGAGGAAGCTCAGGTTTGTGCTTTAAGAAAATTGCATTTGGGCATACTTCAGTGAGTTTAAAGTTAAATTTTTTAATTAGATACAGTCAGTGAACATTCCTATTTCTCTTTTTTGTTAAATGGACTTTATTTTTGACCCAGTATGGATTATTTATTAGATATAGCAAGAAATTTCATTTGTTGAACGTTAGAATTTCTTGTATTCCTTACACATCACTTCAATTCAGAGTACTCACTGCCCATGCCAATATGACCGTTTTTGTTCACACAAGTTTCAAAATTGCTATAGGGTGGAATCAAAGGATTCTGTATCTCTCAGGTAGATATCTGAAATGAGATTGACCAAGGAATGATTATAGACTAAGTCATGGGCAGAGTTTTTGATTATCAGTAAATGGTAAAAGTACTGGTACAGAATAGGTGTATTCCCTCCCAAAATTCATTTTAAGGAAAGTTGTATTTTCCCATTGTAACCTGGTATAATTTCTAAGTTATTTCTTCTTATACTGCTAGGGCATTAAAAGGAATTAAGAGATGAGTGACCAACTATTAGTTTTAGTGGTAGAAAGATGGTTGACTCCTTCATTCATTCAAAAGACATTTCTTCTGCTTTATGCTCAACCTTGATACAAAGATAAAGGGCAGCTATAATCCAGCATTGCAGAAACACATGGAGACAGCTGATAACAAGTGGTATAGCTCAGAGTATGAGGAAAGTTCTGAGGAGCACCAGGGAAGAAGGGGTAGTTCTGCACAAGGGCGGTAGTGAGGTAAGATTTTATGGGAAGGTTAACAATTTAAATTGAAGAATGCTCAGGAATTCGCTTAGCAAAGAAATAGAGCAGAGGTCTTTCTTTGCAGTGATGTGTGAAGGTACAGAGCATTTTTGGAGAACTTGATTTGTTTGGTGGGACTGGACTGTAGTTGCGTGGTGGAAAGACAAGGCTGAGGGGTGGGTGAGACCAGATGGCAGAGTTTTGAGTGTTATGCTGAGGAAGTGTGCCCTTTATCCTGCAGGTACCAGGAGAGGAGTTCAGATGGGCAGTGACTTGATCACTCCCTGTGTTTTAGAAACTTCACTCTGGTGGCAGTGAAGGATGAATAAGAGGGACGACAGGGTGACAGGCAGAGCAGTCAGGAAGTGCTCCATGGTTTAAGGGGAAGACAGGAAGGGCCTGAACAAGGACAGTGGTACTGGACGTGGAAAGGAAAGAATAGACTTCAGAGACCTTTTGGAGAAAGAATTAGTAGGACCTGACTGGATGTGAGAATGAGGAAAATAAGGAGTCTGATCCTTGGAGGAGATTATATCATTAATTATCGGACCAACACAGGAGGAGCTAATTTGGAGAAGGAATTAATCCGCTTAATCGTAAACAAGCTCCTTCAGGTGATATAACTGAAGATGGCTAGTTAGCTGTTTGTTGAAGGTGGGACTTAAAGGATGCTCAGGGAAGGAGGTCAGAGCTGTAGATGTCAGCGGATAGTAAAAGATCAGTGAGGGAGATAAAAGAGGAAAGCCAGACATCTCCCTTACAGGTAGTAAGTGAAGGAACAGGTGAGCGAGGAAGCAGCGCGAACCAGCAGTCAAGTTCTTCCTAGAGAAATCTGCAGGTTCTGCAGAGGGCTGCGGCCGGAAGGGGACTCAGGGCAGTCCTTCGATGTGGCCACTGGAGGTGAAGGTGCCCTTTTGGGGAGCAGTTTCACGAGAGGGTTGGTGGGCAGAAGCCAGGCTGCACGGCAGTGAGGGCAGGTGGTGGCCTGAGAGTCACCACCATTCCAGGCTGTCTGTCCTGTGTCAGAGACACACAGCTGCCCAGAGAGGCTGCCCAACACAGGGCTGTGCACATCCCCTCTGCATTCATTTTTGCTTGCTGCGGTGTCCCAAGCAAAAGAATCAATTCTCTGTCCTTCATGTTCACAGCAGACTCTCATTAAGGCTGACAGGAGTATGCTTCAGATTTCTCCCTCTTCTATTTTTGTCTTGGTGAATTTCTATAGACTTAGAGTTTATGTAACAGGATACCCGGACCTACAGGAAAGAGGATTATGTAGGAGCAGTTATTCAAAAGCCTGGCTGTTCCTGCCAGATCTTATTCAGACAGTCCTATCAAGCTTTCTTTAAAGCCTCCTTTTCAGTTATATTTGTGAAGCATTTTGAGAACTGATGGGATTTGAGGCTTTGGGGTGTTGGTTCTACCGAAGGATAGTCTTTTAAAGTTTGTGATTATCTAGTTTATTGAGGAGTATAGGTGTGGGATTACCCACCAAAACGTCAGCCATAAAGAGGAAAGTTCCTTCTACCATCGATTGGGTTTTCTGAAGTGAATGAAAAGACCTCACATACCTTTTTAGCCACACATATTGGCAGCCACCTGGGATAACTGAGGTTTCTGTCAATCTGTAATTAGAGTCCGCCCTGCCCCCCAGTCTTCGTTTTGGGGGCCATTTTTAGAAAGAAATGAAGTCTGACACTGCATCTGTATTCCTGCTTATCCTGCTTATAAATATTATCCTGCTTAGAAATTTCCATTCCTGCCTAATTTTCCCAAGATCGCTGATGCCTGTGGGCCCCGGTATGCATTGACTTTCCCCATCTACTCGGATCAGGAGGGAAGAGAGGATTTTTTTTCGCCTTTATAATTGAGAAGAAAATAGATTATCAGACATTGAATTTATAAAGCTCCTTTCATCCAGGGAGCTTAATATAATATACATATATATTATTGATCTTTGAAATCTTATAGACTCATTAGGCATTTCCTCTTCCCCCCGCCCTGCCTCACATTCCCACGTTTGTGGCTAGAGTTGCATCTTTTGTTTGTTGAGTGATGCTGTTTTTTTCTGCCTAACTCGTTCTCTCTCCTAATTTTCAGTGGGTAGGAGCCAAACAGCATGAATTGCAAGTAAACTCGATGCAGCTGCTGTACTACCAGGCCCCGATGTCATCTGCCATGTTGCTGGTCGCCGTGCCCTTCTTTGAGCCGGTGTTCGCAGAAGGAGGAATATTTGGTCCCTGGTCAGTCTCTGCTTTGGTGAGTTATAATTGTTTTGGTGTCTAAGAAACAAGATAATAATAATTTCTCCATTATTAATGCAATTTTTAGTTTTCAGAGCACTAGCTCAAATCCATTCTCATATTTAGTCTTTATAATCACCCTTTAAGGGAGGCAAGGTAAGGATTATTCATTAGATGAAGAAACTGAGGCACAGAAAGATTGAGGGACTTGCTTAGGGTTAAATTGCCAGTCAGTGGCCAAACCAGGACTAGAATTCAGGTCTTCTGATGTCTGGTTACTGTGCTGAGCCCGCCAGGCTATTGCCCACCAATACTTTGGGCATTTTTTTTGTTTCTTAAATAATGAAAATATAACTTTGTTGATTTTCTTCTAATAGTATAAGTAGTACATGCTCATTGTATGCATTTTTGAACATACATAAAATTATAAAGTGAAGGTCTCCCCAAATCCTGCCACACTAAGATAAACACCTTTACCATTTTGGTGATGATCATTTCATGGATCTCTTTCATATACACAGACACACGCATGTGTGTGTATGTTTAATTTCATATGTATGTAACCGTATTATATATGCTGGGTTTTGGGGAGGTTTTTTTTTTTTTTTTTTTTGCGGTACACGGGCCTTTCACTGTTGTGGCCTGTCCCGTTGCGGACCACAGGCTCCGGACGCACAGGCTTAGCGGCCATGGCTCACGGGCCCAGCCGCTCTGCGGCATGTGGGATCTTCCCGGACCGGGGCACGAACCCGTGTCCCCTGCATCGGCAGGCGAACTCTCAACCACTGCGCCACCAGGGAAGCCCTTTGGGAGGTTTTTTTGTGGCTGCGCCGCATGGCATGTGGGATGCTAGTTCCCCTACCAGGTATCGAACCCGTGCCCCCTGCAGTGGAAGCGTGGAGTCCTAACCACTGGACTGCCAGGGAATTCCCTATATATGCAGCTTTTATCATGGATTCCTTTTCCTCAGCCCTCCTACCCATACACACATCAACATCCCATTACCTCACCCCCTGTCCCTTGAAATAAGTCATGTTAACATTCTAGTGTTTGTTCTTCCATGTTTTTCTCCGTGCTGTGCATACCCACATGTAAACACATACAACATACATAGGCACACATGCACGTATGTACACATAAATTGCACATTGGTTTTTTTACAGAAGTGGGATCATATTACACATGATTTTCTGTATCTTGCTTTTCGCACTTAAAAATGTCCCATGAAAATCCCTTCAAATCATTCTTTCAGTACTTGTATAATAGTTCCAGTTCTTAACCACTATGAACAGTATTACAGTAAACATCCTTGTACATGTGTCCTCATGAACTGGTACTTTTTATTCTATGGGATAGAGTCCTAGAGTGGAATTGCCAGATCAAAGGGACCTGTACTTTGGGGACATTTTTTTAATAAAGTTAGAAAGTATAATCCCCCTATTTAGGAAAGGAACTCCTGCTTCCCATACTTTTAACACAGTCAGTGGGAACATCTTTTTTGCTGGTGGTGTTGATTTATCAACCTTGCATAGCCCTTACTCTGCTCCAGGCACTATTCTAAGCTCTTTGCAAATATTAACTTATTTGATCCTCATAACAACTTTATTAGGTGTTTACTGATGAGGGAACTGAGAGACAAAGCGTTAAGTAACTGACTCAAGGTCCACAGCAGAGCCAGACTTTGAATCCATGCATTCCAGATCCAAAGTCCACATTCTTAACCACCCTGCGAGGCTGCCTGTGAGCAGAATGGTAGCTGTTTCGAATTCATATACTTTAGCATTTGCGCTTTTTTCCCAAGGTAGAAATCAGTGGACCATCTCTCAGGTGATATCTCCTCTTACTTTTACAAAAGTTACCCATCTTGGTCATCTTGCCTATCAACCACTGCAGCTTGAGCACCTTAGACTAGGAGGGGAGAGGCTTTATGTGACTGGCCCTCTGACAGATTTGAAAATGAGGACCTCAGCAGAAAGGCCATAAAAAAGGTCAAAGAAACAAGAACATAGCCAGTCTGAGGCCATTGAATAAGGGAAAGTCACCTGCATTCCTTCTTGTCCCTAGAGGGCATCATTGCCTCAAAGTAGAGCATGTAATTGTGTGTTTAATGATGTGCCAGGTCATCAAGAAATAGGCATGTGACATTCTGTGAACTCAATAAAATTAACAAGGACACATTTCTAGAAACAGTTTTTAAAATCTTTAAGGAGCAAGTTTCTCTTAGTTGAAAATTTAATGGAACTCACTGTTGTAAAACAAGTAAGGTGTTACTATTTCTACCTAAATAGGCTGCAAATCCAATTGGCCTGGGCTTCTTCTGACTGCACTGGTTTAAAAACAGAAAACCCACATGGGACAGAAAGAATCTTCAAATATGACATTTTCTTTGGAATTTAAACTTCTTACTAATTCAAATTGTAACTAACATTTTCTCTAGATTCTCTTTTTTCAGAAATAGAAAATGTTTTTGTAACTTTTACAATGAGATTGTGGGATACGTGTGGACAGAATGTTGTGTGTGTCTACAGTGGTACAGCTGCTTTGGTTCCCCGCCTCAGCCAAGTCGGTTAACTCGCCATCCCATGCACACACCTGGGCTTTCACGCCTCCATGCTTTGACCCATACTGTTTCCTGCCCCTGTTATTTCTTTCTCTAATCAAAACATGCATTTGAAATCCAAAGACTGTTCTTGCTATCGCAGCCCAGAAGGACATCTCCTGTCTAGAGTCCTACAGAACCTATCGTCTGTTTGCCTATTAACGAGGTAGAGCTCAGGACTCATTTTCTTTTCTTGCCTGAGCTGTTCATCTTGTATTGCACTCTCTCTTTCATGTGGTTAAGAGGTAGCATGGCAGAGCAGGTTAGGAGCAGGGACTCCAGTACCTTGGCCCTTCTTACTGGCTGTGTGTCTTAGGCAAGTTGCTTTACCTCTCTGTGCTCTGTTTTCTTGTCTGTAAAAAGGGAAGCTATTTTACTCCCTCATGGCTGTTTGCAATGATTAAATGAGTTAATATATGTAAAATATTTAGAACAATTCTTGGTGCATAATAAGTACTATATAAGTATAAGCTATGATTATCAAGATTTTTATCATGTGCTCAAGCAGTTTCTAAGATCTTTGAGGGCAGGAACCCACTGTGTTCCTTACAAGGCCTGGCTTAGTTTTATAGATACCTGATGAATGCCTACTGATTGAATTTAAATAA
This sequence comes from Pseudorca crassidens, assembly GCF_039906515.1. Classification (NCBI taxonomy): domain Eukaryota; kingdom Metazoa; phylum Chordata; class Mammalia; order Artiodactyla; family Delphinidae; genus Pseudorca; species Pseudorca crassidens. Next base: position 58,563,008 of record NC_090306.1, read on the forward strand.
GAATAAATATAAACAATTCAATGGAAAAAAGATCTGGAAGGATATATACCAACGTATTAATAGTGGTGAGTGGTTGAGATTTAAAGAATTCCTTATGAGTTCTCTTCACAAGGAAAAAATCTTTTTTTCTATTTATTTTTCTATTATTTAATTTTGTATTCACATGAGATGATGGATGTTCTCTAAACTTGCTGTGGTAATCATTTCATAATGTGTGTAAATTAAATCATGATGCTGTACACCTTAAACTTATGCAGTGCTGTATGTCAATTATATCTCAATAAAACTAGAAAGAAAAAAAGAATTCTTTATATTCTTGCTCATCTTTATTGTCTGGTTTTTCTGTAATGAATATATATTACTTTTATAATAAGAAATTATTACAAAATAATCTTTCTTTGGATAGATAAGAAAAATGAATCTGGAGATTTACATTCAGAGGCAGGATATTGTTGGAGAATTTCCCATTGCATTTTGTAGACAAAATTACATTTGTGAATACTACTCATTCTGCTCTTTAACCCTCAGTTCTTGCTATCTCCCAACTTGATTCTCTCTTTTTAAAAATCTTGTTTTTAATGGTTGATAGAAGTGCCTGATGAAGTGTATTTTCACTTGATGATTGCAATGATTGCAGCTGCTTTGCATTAATGATTCTTCTGGTTTATTTGTAGCTGATGGTCCTGCTCTCTGGAGTAATAGCTTTCATGGTGAACTTATCGATTTATTGGATCATTGGGAACACTTCACCAGTCACGTATCCTTTTCCTAACAACTTACAAATGTGTAGTCTTTTATATTCTCCAAAACTCTGTCACATTGATTTCCTTATTTGAGTCTCACACTTTCTATTGCATGGCCTAAACTGAGTAGAATGAGTTATTTTTAGTCTCTTACTAGAGTCTGTGGAAATTTAAAGAACTGTGAACTGGGGAAATGGGTTAGCTTTCTGTATGATAAATGCTTTTGAATTTTCTTTAAGGAATAGGTGACCTTTTCCCTTATCAGAATTAACATAGAGCACCATTCCTTGTGCATAGTGGGGTTAAATAAATATTTGTTGACTGAATAATGGGGTGGATACTTACGTTTTCCATCACTTTTCAGTTCTCGATAGTTCGATAATAATAAGGTAAAGGTGTGGTTAATCCAAATAACAGAAAATAATTTCAGACCAGTTGCTCTGACTTTTGAGCTTGTTTTTGTACTTGTCTGGCTACGGGTGTGCCTGCTTTTCTCAATGTTACTTCAAATCAAGAAGTGGAGTCATGGGGGCTTCCCTGGTGGCGCAGTGGTTGAGAGTCCACCTGCCAATGCAGGGGACACGGGTTCGTGTCCCGGTTTGGGAAGATCCCACATGCCGCGGAGCGGCTGGGCCCATGAGCCATGGCCACTGAGCCTGCGCGTCCGGAGCCTGTGCTCCGCAGCGGGAGAGGCCACAACAGTGAGAGGCCTGCGTACCGCAAAAAAAAAAAAAAAAAAAAAAGAAGTGGAGTCATGACTTGAATGTCTGAATCAAACTCAACTGCCCATTTTTAACATTTTGCTTTTAATGAGTGAACACCGAGATGTCAACAAAGTAAAAAAGCAGCATATTTGCCCACTATCAGTAAATAACAGTGATGATAATGATAATTTTTTTAAAAAAACAATACCTGGGGACTCCCCTGGTGGCGCATTGGTTATGACTCTGTGCTCCCGATGCAGGGGGCCCGGGTTCGATCCTTGGTCCAGGAACTAGGTCCCACATGCCACAACTAAGAGTTTGCATGCCGCAACTAAGGAGCCGGCGCAACCAAATAAATAAATAATTTTTTAAAAATTTATTTATTTAGGGCTTCCCTGGTGGCACAGTGGTTGAGAGTCCACCTGCCGATGCAGGGGACACGCGTTTGTTCCCCTGTCTGGGAAGATCCCACATGCCGCAGAGCGGCTGGGCCCATGAGCCATGGCCGCTGAGCCTGTGCGTCCGGAGCCTGTGCAAAAAAAAAAAAAAAAATTTAGTTAGTTAGTTATTTTTGGCTGCGTTGGGTCTTTGTTGCTGTACACGGGCTTTCTTTTTTCCAGTTGCGGCGAGCGGGGGCTCCTCTTCCTTGCAGTGCGCAGGCCTCTCATTGCGATGGCTTCTCTTGTTGCGGAGCACGGGCTGTAGGCGTGCGGGCTTCATTAGTTGTGGCACGTGGGCTCAGTAGTTGTGGCTCACGGACTCTAGAGCGCAGGTTCAGTAGTTGTGGCGCATGGGCTTAGTTGCTCTGCGGCATGTGGTATATTCCCGGACCAGGGCTCGAACCCATGTCCCCTGCATTGGCAGGCGGATTCTTAACCACTGCACCACCAGGGAAGCCCAATAAATATTTTTTAAAAATTAAAAAATAAACAACACTTAATAAATGTTTATTTTGTGTCAGGCACTGTTCCAAACATCCTGTGTGTATTAAGCATTTAGTTTTTACAGCAGCTCGAAGAGATAAATTCTATCATTTTATTCTACAGAAGAGGAAATAGAGGCACAGAGAGGTTGAATAACTCACTTGGAGTTACCCAGCTGAGAAGTGTGGTGTCCAGATTTGAGCCCAGGTAGTCTAGCCCCAGGATTTATGCACCATGCTGCTAGATCAAGGCATCCAAGTGTGCGCCCTGATTAAGGGCATCCATTCATTCAGTCAACAAATACTTATTGAATGCCCCCTATAAACTGTTCCTTGACTTAATAAATATTCACATACTGAATATCTACTGTCTGTCAGGCACTGGAGATATAGTAGTGAACCGAAGAGACAAAAATCTTTGCTCTCACAGGCTTAAATTCTGGGGAGGAAGACAGGCTATAAACAAGAAAAATAAGAAATGGGCATATACAGGGCTAGATTGTGTTAAGTGATAAGGAGAAAAAGGTTAAGCAGGAAAGGGGATGTGAAATGTTGGGGACAGGGTTGCAGTTTTACGGAGGGTGGTTGGGAAGGCCTCAGCAAGACGGGTACTTTTGAGGAAAGACCTGAAGGAAGTGAGGTTGCTCTGTGCAGAGCAGGGTGGGTAGCGTTCCAGGCAGAGGGGACAGCAGGTGAGAGGCTGGAAGGAACAAGAAGCCTGTGTGGCTGGAGCGGGAAGAACAAAGGGTGGGTTCTTTGTCCCTGAAGAGTAACAGGGGGCCTGACTGAGCAGAACTTTCACACGAGGACTCCTACACCAAGTGAGAGGGGACGGTGTTGGAGTTTTGAGCAGAGAAATGCCATGATTTTCTGTCTGTTCTAATAGGATCCTTCTGGGCTACTGTGTTGAGAACAGACTGGGGGGGGGTACTTTTCAACTTCAGTGCTATTGGCCTTTTTGGTCCAGTGGACAGGCCTGTCCCGTCCACTGGAGCATGTTTAGCAGCATCTCTGGCCTCTACCCACGAGACGCCAGTAGCATCCCTTTCCCCAATTATGAAAACCAAAACTGTGTCCAGACCTTGCCCAGGTGACAAAATCACCCCTGGTTGGGAAAACCACTGTACTGAAAGTGGCAAGAGAAGAAGAGAAACCATCAGGAAGCCATGGCGGTTTGGTACCAGGACAGTCACAGTGGATATAGCGAGAAGTGATTGGGTTCTGGATATATGTTCAAGTAGAGCCAGCAGGTTTTATTGGCAGACTGGATTTGGAGAATGAGAGAGGAAAGATGGTTGCCACCCGGTTTGGGCCTGAGCACCTGGCAGGGTGGAGTTGCCATGGACTGAAATAGGACAGCCCCCAGGAGGCTTGGGGGTGGGGAGGAAGACCAAGTGCTCAGTTTTGGGTAAAAAGAATCTGAGTTCAAGGTCGAGGTCTCTGTTGGAGGTATTCCGGAGAGAGTCAGTAGTGTGTAGATGTGGTTTGAAGCAGTGAGCCTGGCTGAGATTACCAAGCAAACAAGTGGAAGAAAAAGAGGTGCCCAAAAACCGAGTCCTGGGTCACCTCGGTGTTTAGAGTTTGGAGAGATGACAGGAGCCAGGCAGAAGGGGCAGAGAAGGAGTGATCAAGGTGGAAGGAAGGAGGACAGGGTGTAGAAGCCAAGTGAGGAGGAAGAGGAGTCAGCTGTGCCCAAGGCCGCTGACAGGTCAAGCTTGAGGAATGCTGGAAAGGGATGGAGGAAGGGGTGTGTTGAGGTGGAGGTTTTGACGAGAACTTCAGCGTGTCCAGGTGGAAGCTGACCGGAGCAGAGTGGAGAATTAGAGAGAGGAATTGGAGATGTCGGGTATAGATTGCACCTGTTTTGTTCTGTGTTATTTTTCTAATTTACAAAAGGATTCACTGAAGCATTTCTTTAAATTTGCCTTTCCTCTCATGTAAATATTGTTAACAGATCATGAGCACTTCAAAGCGAGGCTGAGGAGTAAGGAAATGCTGAAGTGCGGGAGCCGGTTCACTCGTAATTGAAAATGAAGCCTGCTTTATTATGGTTATAATTAACGTCCTCGGGAAGGTCCTCCATCCCGCAGGAAAATTACCCTTCTTGGGTCGGGCCAGCACAGGTACCCTGGTGACTCAGCCCATGCTCTCCTGCTCGGAAGCAACTTCCAAGCTGCTTAGTTGGGCTCAGAACAGAGGAGGGAGCCTGGGCTTTGAGGTCGGACAGGTCCAGGTGTGCCAGCCCAGCCCCGCCGCTGCCTGTGGGCCTGCGTGACTTGTAGATCTCGGGCCTCACTCATATCACTTATGAAACGGGGGTTGTGGTACCTACAGAGTTGGGTGAGTGCTTGAGAGAATGTGTCCAGCACCTGGCAGGTGTTTATTATGCGCAAGTGCTGCTGTTGACAGCTGACCCATAGGGTGCTTCCTGGGTGCTCGAAGCCTCGCGTATATTAGCTTAGTTAATCCTCACGATGATGCTGAGGTACAGAGTGGTAGCTCTTCCTAGTACTGTGTTTGGGAAGAGTAGATGGGTACATGTCAGACGTCTGAAAAACAATAAAGTACTAATCCATATATAAAAAACTATTTAAAATACAGGAAGAGAATAATTTATAAAGGAGCCATTTGTGTGTCTTTAGTTTGTCTTTTAAATGAGCAGTGATTTGGAAACACCCTAATCCAGCAGCAAGTTACTGGCAGTCTGCTCATCTCAAACATGGACTTTGGAGTTAAATAGACCCATCTATGTTTGGCCTCTGGCTGTGCTGCTTACTAACTCTGTGATCTAAGTTACTTAAAATCTTCAAGCCTCTACAGTTGTCGATGGGAGGAGTGATACCACAGTGGAGGGAAATGTGATGCTTAAATAAAATGGTGTTATATATGCACCTGGCGTAGTGCCTGGCATGTATTGGTGCTCAGTGGTGTTCCATCCCCTGTCCCCGATTCCCTCTTAAACTTAAGCGCACTGGCTGTGTTGACCTTGTGTCAGCCATCTGGCACCTTTCACGTCTCACCTTATTTGCCAAGGGAAGTTTAGAAATGGTGCCATGAAACAGCATCACAAATTGCTCTACAAAAGACCTTCTCTGTACCTTGTTCTGAATCCCTTCCCCACCCTTGTACTGCAGGCCCTTTTCTCTTCTTTGCAGAGGTCAACAAGGAGAGTTGAGGCAGTCTCCTGTCACTGATTACTTGCTAAAACCTACCTGAAGAAGCTAGGATCAAGCCAGCACTTCACTGAAGTTCCTGTTGTTTAGATGGGGTGGGAGGCGGGGCGATGGGGGCAGGGGTGGGGCCGCCGTTTAGTCTGCGTTTCGTGCACTTCTCTCCAGGCACAGGAAGCTTTTGCTTCGTGGGGTGTGTGTGTGTGTGTGTGTGTGTTTGTGTGAATATAACATCTGGCTTGTTCTTTTTTATCCTTATCCAAAAACCTCAGCTATAACATGTTTGGACACTTCAAGTTCTGCATTACTTTATTTGGGGGATATGTTTTATTTAAGGATCCATTGTCCATTAATCAGGGTCTTGGCATGTTATGTACACTATTTGGCATTCTTGCCTATACCCATATTAAACTCAGTGAACAGGAAGGAAGTAAGAGTAAATTGATGCAACGTCCTTAATTAGGTTTTCATAGAGGAAAGAAAGTCGCCTGAAGATAAAAAAAAAAGTATTAAGTGTGCAAGTTACTTTCAAAGATGAAACAAAAATTATATTGCAAAATACATTAAATGATGGTTTGAAAGAAGTTAAGCAAAGGAATTTTATTCATAAATATGACTTTCTTGGGACTTACCTGGTGGTCCAGTGGTTGGGACTCCATGCTTCCACTGCCAAGGGTGCAGGTTTGATCCCTGGTCAGGGAACTAAGATCACACAAGCCGTGTGGCACAGCCAAAAATTTTAAAAAATTTTAAGTAAAAATAAAATAAATATGACTTTCTCTTTTACAGTACCTTTTTTAAAAAACGTAATTCTCTAAAACATGGCTCATGCTTCCTTTCAAAGATGATTCTGTGAAGTACACAGAATGTTTGGTTATATCAAATGAAGTACATGAAATTAAAGTTCTGTAATGGTGACAAAGGAATTCAGATCACTGTACTACAAACGTGTAGTGGTTTTTAAGGAAGGGCACGTAGGACTCCCCTACTTGCTCTTAGGTGGTCCCCAATGTGAGCCCAGTTATAATTTAGGCCAAAGTATTCAAGTCAGAATTTAAAGCTAGCATTTCTATTGATATTTTCGTTGTTTTAGTATAACTTCCTGCTTTTTTCATTTATAGATATGAAATAACATTTCTAGAAAGCAAAGTGTAGTAAAGGGGACCATAAGCCAAAATCCGGTTCTAAAAGTACCATTTCTCTAGTAGAAAATTGATGTAAGAACTTAGATGTTATCAAAAAAACTACAGTTTCTGTAGGTATTTTCTTGTTTTGAGCTCTCGGTGGACTCTAGAAACTATACATGAATTTAAAATCAAAATAGCTCCATGTTTAAATGGCTCAAAGAAAGGACTACGGGAGGAATTGAGCAGGTTTCTTCTTATCCTGGTGACTGTTCTTCTGGCCTCTGAGCATTTCGTGTTGGTAATTTCTTAAGACTACCTTCCTGTTGTCATTCCCTACCCGCCACGTGTGAGGCATCCGCGGAGCTTTCTTTGGCACTGAAGGATTTGGAGTGAACTATGTCAGCCTTTCTAAGGGGGCTGAGGAAAATCCTTGAGCAGCAAGTCAAGGCAAATGTACTCAAAGACTAAGCAGAAGCTTGATGAAGATACGAGGGAAGATTTGAGAGAGAAGTAGAGAAACAGTCAATATTTAACGAGTTCCATGAGTTTTTTAAAGGGATAATTAAAAAAAATGTTATGGGGGGAATACATGATACTTCAGGAAATAATTGTGCCACCTATTTAATTGCAAAATCTACTTCTGCCTTCCAACTTTTGACATTTGAGAATTCAAAGCAGTTGTTGATAACCTCTCACCATAAATTGACTGAAACAGGTAATCCCTCTTGTAAATAATTCTTTTTCTAAACATTGTTTAGAAACTTCAGGTGAGAACACAACACTTAGGAGGACAAAGAGCCACGTGTATAAAATATGCCGTTTAGGATTATTTTTTTCCTGGCCTGTTTGAAGTGAAAAGCCTCACTGAAAATCTTATTTTGACAGAATTTCAATGTATCAGTCAATCTGTTGTGTGATTTTTATGTGTGGTTTTCTGTTTTTGTTTTAAATACATTTGGTTCTTCTCTGTTTCCAAAGATACATTTTATTGTGCTAAGAAATACAAAGCAGATTGTCTTGCCAGATGGACCTCAGGAGTTATGTTTGTCTAAGAAATGTTCTCTGTGTATGTTTAAATTAACATATAATTATTTCCCCAAAGCTGGAGAAAAGTATTTCAGAGGATTATGCGACTTCTGTGCACTAACAGCTGAGTCGATTTGTGCCATGTACAAATTCTTCTTAACTGTAAATACAACTTGGGGAGGGGATTTATAATAAATGTTGGGGGAGAGTTATAATAAATGACTGATGTCAATAGGAATGCAAGGAAGGTTGGAACAAGACAGCATGGGAGGGTACGTATTTATAAGTGAATAAAATATGTACTCCTGGAACTAGAGTCTGATAAACAGTTTTTGCCCTGAAGACCATCTTCCCATTGAAAAGGAAATTCCTGGGGGAAAAATGTACCAGACCATAAGGACCAACCATAGAGACAAACCAGAAATGCAGTGCTATGGAAGAAAGCATGCTGGCTGTCCTTTTGTTACGGATGTAACTGCATTTGTTTTTTATTGTATGTTCGATGACTGGACTTCAGCTGTTACCTGTTATAAATAAAGAGAACCTGATGTTTTTACTTTCAAGTCGCATGTTAGGACCAGCGGAAGAAGGATGGCATCTGTGTATATGCAGGGGTACAGTGGCCTGTCCAGCCCCCAAATATGCAGCATCTAATGAAACAAAATCCTCATCTCCCTTTTAAAATAACATAAAGGAGAAATCTTTTTCTATGAAATGAAGCAAGCTTTTTCCTGTTGCATTTTTAAAAATACTTTTTAAATCTTGCTAGTTTCAAATCACTGGTCATCTTTTCTAAAAAAATCTACTTAAAAGCGACAGCACTAATCGACACTCCACATTGACCCCATCGGTGAGTAGTTGTTGGGTGAATGAATATGCAGAATGGCCAAAGGAGAAAGTCTGATTAAACGAATGAAGACCAGATTTATTAGATAGATTCTGTTTTGCATTTCTGTTTCCAAACTTGAACTGGATTATACTTGCTAACATCAGGAATACAATGATCATTTCATTCATTCAACAAGTTTTATTGAACATATATTTTGTGCCAAATACTGTGCTAGACACTGCAAAGACACTCCTGTGTTCCCTGTGATCTTAAGAAACATTGGTCTAGCAGAAAAGATAGACATTAATTAAATTAAAATGTGAGTTTATTAGTACAAACTCAAATAGTAAAAGGAACGTGGTTCTCTGGAGCATGTAACAAAAGAATCTGGCCTAGGATTGGCTGTCAGCAAAGGCGTCCACGAGGAAAGAACAACTCAACTGAAATCTGATGGGCATATAGAAGTTAGCTAAGCAAAGAGGGGGATTGCATTCTGATAAAAGGGAATAGCACATACAAAGGCCCATTGGTTGGAGGAGTTTATGATGAGTTTAAAGAACTGCAAAAAGGATGGAGCATAGCGGCTACATTTAGGGAAGGGGAGATGTGGTATGACACGAGACTGGAAAGGAAGGCCAGGCTCGGACCATAGAATACCTTGTAGACATTGCTAGGCATCCAGTAAGAGCAAGAAGAGAGTGTTCTGAACGTCATCACGGTCGACCCCTTTGTTTTGAAACAGTTGGAAGAGAACCAGAGAGATGCTAGGAGACGTGATAGCTTGAAGGGGTGGTGGTGAGATGACGAAGTGGGTAGATCAAGAGGATTTAGTAGACGGGATCAAGTAGACTTGAGATGGATTGGAAATGGAGGGCATGGGAGGGGATGAAGTCAAGAATCACACGTGTTTGATTTGGGCAGCTCGATAGAGGATGGTGCCACTCTCTGAGGTAGGAAACGTGAGAAGACGGTTGGGGTGGGGAGGGTGGAGCCCGAGTTCCTACGTAGCCATCTCGATTTTGAGGCATCTTTGAGAAATCCAATTATTAATCAAGTAATCAAATACACAAGTCTAGAAGTCAGGAGTGTTTTCTTTTTAATTGGGGTATAGTTGATTTACAATATTAGTTTCAGGTTTACAGCTTGGTGATTCAGTATTTTTACAGATTATATTCCATTAAAAGTTATTACAAGGTTATAGCTATAATTCCCTGTGCTATACAATATACCCTTGTTGCTTGTCTATTTTATACATAGTAGTTTCTTTCTTTTAATCCCATACCCCTAAGGAGCTCCTCCCCGCTTCCCTCTCCCCACTGGTAAACACTAGTTTGTTTTCTATATCCGGGAGTCTGTTTCTGTTTTGCTATATACATTCTTTTTTTTTCTGACTTATTTCACTAAGCATAATATTCTCTAGGTCCATCCACATTGCTACAAATGGCAGAATTTCATTCTTTTTTATGGCTGAGTAATATTCCATTTTCTGTATGTCTCTGTGTGTGTGTTTGTGTGTGTGTGTGTGTGTGTATACACACGCACCACATCTTTATCCATTCATCTGTTGATGGACACTTAGGTTGCTTCCATATCTTGGCTACTGTAAATAGTACTGCTATGAACATTGGGATTTGTGGATCTTTTCAAATTAGAGTTTTCATTTTTTTCTGGATATGTACCCAGGCGTGGAATTGCTGGATCCTATGGGAGTTCTATTTTTAGTTTTTTGAGGAACCATACTGTTTTCTATAATGGCTGCACCAACTTACAGTCCCATCAACAGTGCACAAGGGTTCCCTTTTCTTCACACCCTCACCAATACTTGTTATTTGTAGACTTTTCAATGATGGTTATTCTGACAGGTGTGAGGTGATATCTCATTGTTGTTTTGATTTGCATCTCTCTAATAATTAGCAATATTGAACGTCTTTTCATGTGCCTATTAGCCATCTGTATGTCTTCTTGGGGACAGGAGAGTTTTGGTTGCAGTGGAGATAAATGGGTAGTTACTGGAGTATGCCTGATGAGGACGAAAGCATAGACCAGGATGAGCTTACCTAGGAAGACAGTATAATGCAAAAAGTCTACAACTGAGCCTTCAGGAACTCCAGCATTTACTGGCAGTGGTAGGTAATTCTGCAAAGGAAACTGAAAAGGAAGAGTCAAAGAGGTAGGAGGAAAACAAGGATGATGATATAATGGGAGAGAGGATGGCCAAAGGTGACAGTTTTGTTGAGAGGTCAGGGTAGACATGCACAGAAAAATAACCACTGTATTTATTGACAGTTTACTGTGGACCTTAGTAAGGCTGTTTCAGTGGCGTGATGGAGGCAAAAAGTGGGTTGGAGAAAGCTGAGTGGTCAGTGTGTGAGAGTTAAGGAAATGGATCCCAGGGTATAGACAATTCTGTTGCTATTGCAGAACTGCAATATTTCAAGCAATATTGAATGTTGCTTGACATGAATGGGGGCTTTTTGTGTGTGAGTCTACGACTTTTTTCATAATGCTAATTTATTATTATAGGATTAAAATTGTAAAGCACCAAATATCCCTGCGTAACCCTGGAGGAAGTGCACATACTTCTGTAACAGTGATGATCTTGTACTCTGAAAAGGAGTTTTGTTTTTGGCTCCTGAATATACTTGAATTGTGGGTTGCTATTAATAAAATCAACAGTTAACTTTTGCGAACCACCAGCATACTTTGAAAAAAACCATCTTGCAAGCCCACTAACGGGTGATGAGTTACGCATTTTCTTGTCTCTGTCACTGCTGAGGTTAACAAAGGGGAAAGAAACCTGCCAAGAGAAAGGCCAGTCTGTTTGGGAGCAGGGCTGGCTTAGACATCAGGATCGTGGCTTCCAGTCCAGACTCTGCCTTTTTGACCAGGGTGGCCTTTGGCTTTGGACAACTCCCTTGCCTCTTAGGTCTCAGTTTGTTCATTTATAAAATGAGGGTTTGGATCCAAGTGATTTCCAAGGGACCCTCCATCTTCAAAATCCCCTGATTCTGCTTTTTCAGATTAAAATTGTAATTTCTCATTCACTTACATTGAGAGCATGTTAGATTAAATTAATGAGAAAGGTTTTGTTTGGTCCTTATGTGAACTGTTTTCTTGTTCATATGCACTTCATTACTCATATATTGTTTTTTAAAAGTCTATGCAAAACATTAATTTTCATATTTGTTGTATTAGAAGACATGGTTTCATTTGATTTATCCAGTCTGCTTTACACTTCACATGAAATCACTAGGAGGTGAATTATTGCCAATTCAACTAATTATTTATGGGTATTTGGAGGATGTTTTTTGCTATACTGTTTTTAATTTGGCAAACAGCACATCGCCCAAAGCATAGTAATTCACATTTTTCTATTTAACTAAAACTATCTCATAAATACTAGGTATACCACAAGAACAAGCCTGCATATTTATTTAACCAACCAGGACTATGCCTTTTTTAAAAAGAACTTTATCGGAATTCCCTGGCAGTCTAGTGGTTAGGACTCCATGCTTCCACTGCAGGGGACATGGGTTCGATCCCTGGTCAGGGAACAAAAACAGGAATAGGTATTTGGTTAGGAAATACCAATACCACAATTACCACACAGCACGGTCAAAAAAAATTTTTTTTAATAAATAAATAGGACTTTATTTTTTAAGAGCAGTTTTAGATTCATATTCACTTCTAAATTTTGAATTTTTTTGTTACCTACATGAGATTATTTTCCCTTTTAGAATCAAACGATCTGTATCAACCAAATGTCTTCATTTTTTTCCTGTTTGTTCTTACACTCCCTGCAAAAAGTCAGTTTCCTGTTTTCTCAATTCCTGTTTTCTCAGTTTAAAATTAGAGACAGCAGTTCCGTGCAGGAGAGTGATGGGTGGGCCTTAACCCAAGAGATGGGAGGCTCGAAATCAGCTAGTCTGTTGAGATCTCCTGGGATATCCAGAACTGCAGTTTACCACAGGAATGAGCAGACTCTCCAGGTTTTTCTCTGCCTGGAGTTTGGAAGCAAGACTAACCTTGGGACTGGAGTTCTTAGAGAATTATGGAGTGACGCCTTGGCCATATTTGTTGGAAACAGAATGCTTTATACAATTTACCAAAACATTATACGGAGAAAAATAGGCAAAAATGCTATGGAAGACACAGTTGGTTTCCTAACCAAATACCTATCCCTGTTTTTGTTCACCTACCCTCTAGAGGCTAGACATGCTAAATTCTCTTATTACCATGTTGCCACATCCACAGAATGTGGATATCTAGAATTGTGCTGAGTGGTAAAGGAGCGGTGAAGGAACCTGATCCAGAAGTGCTGAGCTGCTTAAGCAATGTCATCAGCTGCCTATCTCCAGTCTTCTTATTCTAGATGGAAATAAACCCTGATTTGTTTAAGCCACTTTTAATTGATACTTGCAGCTAAAAGTATGCCAGTGAACTTTTGAGGGTAAAAAGGGGTAAAAATGGAGGACTTGATCTATCTGATAGATTTTACAATCCAGGAAGCAATAAGTAAACGTTAACTGGTTAAAAGTGAAAATAGGCTAGTGGCTAGCCTGACGCCAGCCATCCTTGCATTCCATAGAGCACCAACCCCAGCGAGTGAGGTGGATGGAAGAGAGGGAATGATCTGATGGACCTGGGGACTCACGAATGGGGTCCAAACATGGGGCTATTGCTGGCTTGGGGTGAGTGAACCAGTTCCAACCAGGAACAAACTTTCCAACCAAGTGGGAGGTGGCCTACCTTGCCCTCCACCATCCTCTTTGTGTTCCCTGACTGTGGTCATCCCCAATTACCCAATGCTCCCCTTGCCCCAGCAACCTTACACCTCTTCAGTCACTACCTCATCCCCACTTCTTCCCCCAGTTCTTCAAGTTGAGTTGGTAGATGAAGGAAGCAGTATCACCAATGACTACAAGGTCATGCCTAGGTCTTGGAGCCAGGCATCAATTTGAAGGTTCTACAGATATTCAATAAGAGGACCTAGGAAAAACTCACTCTAATAATGGTCCAGGACCTCCATAAAACCATAGGAAGAGGGAGCTTCACTAGAGGGTCTCCCAGTGCCCCCACACAGGGCTATGGACGTTGGTGAGAACCTCTGTGCTGAAAGGAAATGTCTGCTTATTATCGCAGAATGATTGTCATGGAGAATTCAGTCAAACAGATCTTCTGTAATCAAAGAACATCTTGAGGACATGCAGCGCTTGTACTCAAACAGCATTCCTCACAGGGGTGTCAAGCCTGCGAATTTCTTACACCTCGAAAAAGCTCAATGCTGTTCTGAAACTCAGGGATTTTGCCAAGGAAACTATGAGCTAAAACTTCTGTCCACTTTTCCCCTGACACAGCACTGTGTGGCTCTGGAGAAGTATGGCCTCTCATCATGGGTTCTTGAATGTTGTCATGTTTATCTCCATTCTAACCCAACCTTGGTCTCCCCCTTCTTCCCGGTGTGAAGATGCACATCCAAGAGGGACAGTCTGAATTTCCCTGCCCTAAGGGGTCAGAGAAATCAGGAAGTCAAGATGAACATCTAGAACCTGCTAGAAAGGAAGTTCACTCAAAGAATGACCATCGCAGGGTTTATGAACTACTCCTGGATCATGCGGGCCAGTGCCATTCAAGGGATGGTCTGTGGACCAGTGCCAGCCCATGAGCAGTTTGTTACCTGTTCAAACAAAGTAAGTACAGAAGTTGAGAATAAGTGTTGAGAAACTTCCATAGCAGTTTGGTACTGCTATGATAGCCAGGCATTTGATTTTGTCTTTTACAAAAGTATCACTCTGCAGTGGACTGAAAGTAAAAAGCTGGTCTTCAAACAGTTCGTGCAGGATTGCCTCCACCCATGTGGGGAGAATACGAAGGAGATGGCCGGAGTTTGGGCCATGAGGTGAGTTGGTTATGAGGAGCTTTGTGATTAAAGCCTGGCCTCCTCTCGGTTACTTGGCTTACCGCAGGTCTTCTCTTAGGGGCTTTGAATTCCCAGACCTCCCCTGCCCACTAGAGTCTTGGAGTTTAGTGGAGGGACAAGAAGAGCAGGTGCGGTGGAAAGTTTGGAGCATCTCATACACAACTCGTTAGTCTGATGACCTCTTCAGCATCTCCGCCGGGCAGTCCAATAGATATCTCAAACCGACACACCCAAAACCAGACTGATCTTCCCCCACCCCAAACCCACTCCTCCTGCAACATTCCCTTACCGTTTGCTCGGATGAAAAATCTCAGTCATTCTTGACATTTCTCTTTTTCTTACCTTCTTGCCCAGTCTGGCAGGCTGGTTGGCTCTACCTTCCCAACAGATCCAGAATCCAACCTCTTCATCCATTTCCACTTATATTGCAATGGCCTCCTAAAGGATCTCCCCACTTTTACCCTAACTCCCCACAGTTCACAATACAGCAGCCAGAGAGGTCCTGTCGTGTCACCCCTTTGCTTGAAACCCAGCAGTGATGCCCCCATTTTACTCAAAAATCCAAATCCAAGGAGCGGCCTCAGGGCTATGTAGCATATGACCTTATCTCCTCTCACCCTTCAGCCCCTCCTCTGCCCCCCCGCCATTGGCCCTTGCACTCTGTCCCTGCACGCTGCAGGCGTGCTCACAGCTTGGGGTGTTTGCTCCAGCTCTACCTGGGAAGCTCTTTCTTTGTTGTCTGTGTGGCTAACTCACTTCCTTCTAGTCTTTCCTCAAAACCTCACGTTTTCCATGAGGCCTACCTCACCCTCACTCCCAGCAATCTGGACTCTCCGTACCCTGCCCTATACTTTTCTCTTTTTTCCATAGAACTTGTAACTTTATACTGTACCATTTTAACATAGTCATGTATTTATGGTTTACTGTCCGTCCCCACACCAGAGTGTAAGCTTCACAAAGATAGGGATCTGTTTTATTCATTGATATATACAAATGCAGGCACTTAAATACTTGACAGATGAATGAATGCATTTCCCTACAGCAGCTTTTATTAATTCCCTGAAGAATTCCCCCTAAACCTCAATGTTACTTTAGAGGAAGGAAAGCAGAGAGAGAGAGAGAGAGAAGGAGGAATAAAAGAGCTATCCCTAAAATCCAAGGTTGAATTATCCACTAAAAACTACAGGAGCTGCCTGTGCTCTGCCTCACCCTCCCGGTCTCCCTGTCTTTCATTGCTCCTGTATTCCATTCTCCCATTCAGGAAGGGCCAGAAACGCAGAGGTGACAGGTGAAGGATGAGGACTCGTCATCCTTTGACAAACTTCTGGACTTCACGTAGGCAAAGCAGGAGAGTGCATGAGGGGCTAAATCTATTTCTCCACTTTCAAAAAGTACATGTGTGCCAGAAGTTACTGGGTTTTTTTCCATCAGAGCAGGAGTTTGGAACAAGGCATCCAGATCCTCCCTTGCATCTCTTCAACAGAAAGTTGGAAAAGAGGGGGGGAAAAAAAGCAAAGAAAAAGTGTAACAGAGAGAAAGCAATCATGAACAACATAACAAGCAATAATAAAATTAAAAGGATAATCGAGATTTTTAACACACCTCTATCAGAAGCGGATAGAGCAAGTGGCCTGAGAGTAAAGTTGTCTAATAGGTTTCATGAGGACCCTTTTCTCAACAAGCAGAGGACACACATTCTTTTCAAGTGCTTGTGGAACCTTTACCTTTAACAGTAAAGATTAACAGAGATGGTATTATAAATGGTTGGTAGGTTGAAGAGTTTTTTGTTTTGTGTGCATTTATTAAAATAATAAAAACAGGGAATTCCCTGGTGGCCCAGTGGTTCAATCCCTGGTCAGGGAACCAAGATCCCACAAGCCGTGTTGCATGGCCTAAAAATAAATAAACAATTTAAGCCATCTTTTATTGTTTTGGGATACTTAATGCTGAGAATGGACTAGAATCTTTTTTTATATATTTATTTATTTGGTTGCCCCAGGTCTTAGTTGCGGCTCACAGGCTCCTTAGTTGCGGCACGTGGGCTCGTTAGTTGTTGGCAGGTAGGCTCCGCAGTCGCACTTGTGGGCTCCTTAGTTGTGCCGTGTGAACTCTTAGTTGTGGCATGCATGTGGGATCTAGTTCCCTAACCAGGGATCTAGTTCCCTAACCAGGCCCCCTGCATTGGGAGCACAGAGTCTTTTTTTTTACATCTTTATTGGAGTATAATTGCTTTACAATGGTGTGTTAGCTTTCTGCTTTATAACAAAGTGAACCAGTTATACATACACATATGTTCCCATATCTCTTCCCTCTTGCATCTCCCTCCCTCCCACCCTCCCTATCCCACCCCTCCAGGCGGTCACAAAGCACCGAGCTGATCTCCCTGTGCTATGCGGCTGCTTCCCACTAGCTATCTACCTTACGTTTGGTAGTGTATATATGTCCATGCCTCTCTCTTGCTTTGTCACAGCTCACCCTTCCCCCTCCCCATATCCTCAAGTCCATTCTCTAGTAGGTCTGTGTCTTTATTCCTGTCTTACCCCTAGGTTCTTCATGACATTTTTTCCCTTAAATTCCATATTTATGTGTTAGCATACGGTATTTGTCTTTCTCTTTCTGACTTACTTCACTCTGTATGACAGACTCTAGGTCTATCCACCTCATTACAAATAGCTCAATTTCGTTTCTTTTTATGGCTGAGTAATATTCCATTGTATATATGTGCCACATCTTCTTTATCCATTCATCTGTCTATGGACACTTAGTTTGCTTCCATGTCCTGGCTATTGTAAATAGAGCTGCAATGAACATTGTGGTACATGACTCTTTTTGAATTATGGTTTTCTCAGGGTATATGCCCAGTAGTGGGATTGCTGAGTCATATGGTAGTTCTATTTGTAGTTTTTTAAGGAACCTCCATACTGTTCTCCATAGTGGCTGTACCAATTCACATTCCCACCAGCAGTGCAAAAGTGTTCCCTTTTCTCCACACCCTCTCCAGCATTTATTCTTTCTAGATTTTTTGATGGCCATTCTGACTGGTGTGAGATGATATCTCATTGTAGTTTTGATTTGCATTTCTCTAATGATTAATGATGTTGAGCATTCTTTCATATGTTTGTTGGCAGTCTGTATATCTTCTTTGGAGAAATGTCTATTTAGGTCTTCTGCCCATTTTTGGATTGGGTGGTTTGTTTTTCTGTTATTGAGCTGCATGAGCTGCTTGTATATTTTGGAGATTAATCCACTGTCAGTTGCTTCGTTTGCAACTATTTTCTCCCATTCTGAGGATTGTCTTTTCATCTTGTTTATGGTTTCCCTTGCTGTGCAAAAGCTTTTAAGTTTCATTAGGTCCCATTTGTTTATTTTTTTTTATTTCCATTTTCTAGGAGGTGGGTCAAAAAGGATCTTGCTGTGATTTATGTCATAGAGTGTTCTGCCTATGTTTTCCTCTAAGAGTTTGATAGTGTCTGGCCTTACATTTAGGTCTTTAATCCATTTTGAGCTTATTTTTGTGTATGGTGTTAGGGAGTGATCTAATCTCATACTTTTACAGGTACCTGTCCAGTTTTCCCAGCACCACTTATTGAAGAGGCTGTCCTTTCTCCACTGTACATTCCTGCCTCCTTTATCAAAGATAAGGTGACCATGTGTGCGTGGGTTTATCTCGGAAGCACAGAGTCTTAACCACTGTGCCACCAGGGAAGTCCCCCTGGACTGGAGTCTTGAATGATCAGATTTCAAGGTACAGGTGTTGAACCAGGTGATCTTGTGGCTTCAAGGAGGCTTTGGAAGTCACTACAGGTGAGATTAGAAGTCTTAGGAGTGGACTCTCTGACCCAAGATATGTGTCTGGAACCAGAAAAGATGTAAGCAAAGCGTGAGGAAAACAGCTCAGGAGGAGGGAAATGGTGAAGCCATTTGCAGAACTTCTCAGGAAGATTAAAAGAATGAATACATACCTACATACATACATGTGATTAATAAATAAATAGGGGTTGCTGCTAAACATGGAGTGACCAAGAGGGACATTTTGGGCCACTTCTCTGGCCCCAATTTCTAATATTATTCCTAATGTGGAACAGCTGGTTGTCCTAGATCTGTTACTCCTTCTATTTAAATTAGTTCTAAAATTTTATTTTAAAATCTCAATGCATAATTTCTAAAATTTTAAATAAAATTAAATATGTTCCACATGCTTTTCCGGGAGCCTTCTTTTCTAATTGGAAGAGTTTTCTCCATGACACTTGAGGTTGAAGGAATGCAGTTTGCTGCCCTCAGCCTATGAAAATGAGACTTGTTTTCTCCAGCATCTGCCTCATAGGGCACTGATTCAGGCTCAACAACCTCAGACTCTGGGCTAACCCAGAATGCATGCACAGTCACAACATGGACGACGGGAGAAAGTCTTGTTTAAACTCTGGTTGTGGCCAGTGTCTTTGGGGAAGAAAAATGCAAGTTGAGTTTATTAAGAGGATTATTTTTAAAAGTTTAAGATTTGTGATTGCACTCTAAATGTAAGTCACTTTTTAAAAAACTCACTTTTATTGGAGTATAGTTGATTTACAATGTTGTGTTAGTTTCTGCTGTACAGCAAAGCGAATCAGTTATACATCTACTTAAGTCACTTTTGGAATGAATACAACGATGTATGTGACACAGGGATGAAAAATTAATTGTCATTCTTATTGTGAATCTGACGAAGTGTTCATAATTAGGGATACCTGTGGTATTGACACTTGCCCATTAATTCAGGATGTTCTCGTATTGAGAATTCTCTGGGCAAGCAAGGATTCTCTATTAAAGGAAGAAAAGCAAGATCCTTTAAAGTAGTATTAGTGTGAGTAGAATCTCATTTTGCTGGATAAAACCATTACAGTTACAGTTATAAGAGGATTGTCTGAACATTTTGGCGTGTAGCCCGTAACCGCTCTGCTTTGCTAATAATAAGCAATACTGCTTGCAGAAATGTTTCTTTAACTAATGCATTTCCTAAGTGGTTTCCTGTTGACTTCTCTTTTTCTTCCTTGCCCCTAGCTTCGAATATTCAGCAAACCTCAATCCTGACCTCTACTCTTTCTTTATTCTCTTAGAAGCTCCTTGAGAGGGGCTTCCCTGGTGGCTCAGTGGTTAAGCATCTGCCTGCCAATGCAGGGGACACGGGTTCGAGCCCTGGTCTGGGAAGATCCCACATGCCACGGAGCAACTAAGCCCGTGCGCCACAACTACTGAGCCTGTGCCTTAGAACCCGCGAGCCACAACTACTGAAGCCCGCACGCCTAGAGCCTGTGCTCCGCGACAAGAGAAGCCACCGCAACGAGAAGCCCGCGCACCGCAACGAAGAGTAGCCCCCGCTCGCCACAACTAGAGAAAGCCCGCATGCAGCAACCAAGACCCAACACAGACAAAAATAAAAGAATTTAAAAATAAATTTAAAAAAACAAAAAGGAAGCTCCTTGAGAGCAGAAAACTTGTCTGTTAGCCAGTGGGTAAACCAGTGTCAGATACTTATTAGACATTGTCTTTCACTATCAGTTCTAAGCTGGTAATTCTCAAAACCACATCTTTAGTTCCGTGTTCCTGTCCCTGATATATTGTTGTTCTTTCCACTGAAAATTATGTCCATGAAAAAAGCACTTTACTCCAGCTCATAACTCAATCAGGAGTGAGTTCTTCCTGAAAATAACCAATGTACATACTTCAGTGTACAGCCAGAGTGTTTTATGTGTACTTTCCATTTTATCATACAGAATCCTGAAAAGTCACGTACTCAAGGGTAATGACTAAATAAAATAAATAATTTTGACTGCTTCTTCAAGGACATTCTTAAGTGACTTGTAAGTGAAACTGGCTTTTTTTTTCCTGTGAGTACATGGAGGTGAAGAAGAATATAATGACTGCTAGTAAAGCTGGTGCCGCGGCCTTGACTTCATGCCAAGGGGCCAACAGTTTTACCCACCATTGCCTTTGCACCATCAGGGCAGAAGTCAACACGGTGAAAAAGCAAAGGAAGTCTTACTATTATTATGAAGAGACTTTTGACCTTACAAGACCCTTCCAGGGGGTCCATGGACCATACTTTGAGAACCACTGCCCGAGGCCTTCAGGATGTCATGGCAAACAAGACAACAACATCACTGCCCCTGTGGAGATTAAGTTCCAGTGATGGAAGACGATCGACAAGTAGAGAAGTAAACAGGGGTGACTTCAGAGCATGATCGACTCTGTGAAGAGCATAAACAAGGAGAATGTAGGGGACTTCCCTGGCGGTCCAGTGGTGAGGACTCTGCGCTTCCACTGCAGGGGAGCACGGGTTCGATCCCTTGTTGGGAAACTAAGATCCCGCATGCTGTGCAGTACAGCCAAATTAAAAAAAAAAAAGGGAGAATGTGATAGTCTCGAGGGATAGAGGAGGGGCTGCTTTTAAGAAGGCCCCTCTGAGGAGGTGACATCTGAGCCCAGAGCTCAAGGATGAAAGGGGGTCTGCCATGTACAAGACTGGGGAAGAGGTTTCTAAGATGATACAGCAAGGGCCAAAGTTCTGAGGCAGGAAAGAGCTTAGCATTTGAGAGAGACGAGAAAGAAGGCAGTCAGGACTGGATAACAGCAGTATTTTTTATGGCCCTTAAAATTCCTTTAGGGGGGATTCCCATGTTATTATCATAAACAATAATAACAGTATATGTATTAACTTATTTAATCCTTGCAATAATCCTGTTATCCCCATTCTATAGATGAGGAAACTGAGGCATGCAGAGAATGGGAGAGTTGGTGTCAGAGCTAGAACACCAGGCAGTATGGCCATGGAAACTATACTTGTAATCTTTAGAGCCTCTTTTTTAGAAAACAATCACTCAATAGGTAAAACTTTCTTGTTAGTGCACATAAATGCATAGTGTGTGTGTGTGTGTGTGTGTGTGTGTGTGTGTGTGTGTGGTATATCTGATGTATCCCTCTTTACTTTGGGTCTGGAGAACTAGAAGCTATCAAGTCACAGACAGGAATCTATCATTTGAGGAAGGAACAGTAGCCATCAGCTCAGTGAAAGGAGTTTCTCTGAACAATTCTCCTAAAAATTTCTCTCTCGGACTTCCCCGATGACGCAGTGGTTAAGAATCCTCCTGCCAATGCAGAGGACACGGGTTCGAGCCCTGGTCCGGGAAGCTCCCACATGCCGCGGAGCAACTAAGCCCATGCGCCACAACTACTGAGCCTCCACTCTAGAGCCTGCGAGCCACAATTACCGAGCCCGCGCGCCTCGAGCCCGTGCTCCGCGACAAGAGAAGCCACCGCAATGAGAAGCCCACACACCGCAACGAAGAGCAGCCCCTGCTCACCGCAACTAGAGAGAGCCGGTGGCCAGCAACAAAGTCCCAACGCAGCCAAAAATAAATTTATTAAAAAAAGTTTTTTCTCTCTCAATGTGAGCAGTCCGAGATACATTGATTCTTTATGAAGCTTTTGTTTTATTCTAAATGCGATATAAACAAAGAGCAGTGAGCTTTGAAGCTGAGCAGTCTACTCAGCACAAGTTCCTCTGTGCAGATTGGTTGTTGAGTGACTAGTCTAACCTCCGTGGTGGTCTGATAGGGAGGTTACAAAAGGATGGTGTCCTACTGCCAAATCTATGCAGAGAAGCAGGAAGGTTGTAATTCCCTTCCTAGGAGCAAACCTGGCCTGAGATACCCCTCCACTCCCTCACCTCCACCCCAGCCTTCAGTAAGGGGACCTAACTGTCAGCTTTGATGGGAAAGGGCAACCTTCCTGGAAACAAGGGCAGTGAGACCACCCATGGCACATTCTTGAGATGTTGGTGCTGACCCGTGGCATCTCTCTAATCCTCTCTTTGTGGAATCTTCTCTGCTTTGCTTCTTCTCAGTTCATCGCCACCCCAATCTGCAGGCACTGGGCGAAGGGTGGAACCTGGCTCCAAAAGTCGCTGTCACTTGAAATCAGACTTACTCCCTGGTTGTGGGCACTCTGTCCTCTGGATTGCAACAGAACCATGTTTCTTATAAGAGGCCAACCCCAGTCCAGGGTTTCACCATCTGTACCTTAGCCTGAATAGTAGACTCTGGCTTCAACTCACTAAGGAGCCCTGCTCTGGGCTTCTGGAAATTATGTGACTAAATCAACGTGTGACACTGTGTCTAGTCTCTCCTGACAATAAAGAAAATACAATATGTGCTTGATTAATTTTCTACCTCTGACTTTTGTAATATGTAGACTATAAGCTCCACGAGGGCAAGGTCTTGTCTGTTTCTGCTCACTTTTGTACCCCCAGCCCTGGCACAATGCCTGGCACGCCCTGTTCATTGATTATTCATTTAATGACTGAATGACTAAATAAGTGGTTTCACTGGACACATGG
Source organism: Pseudorca crassidens (assembly GCF_039906515.1). NCBI lineage: Eukaryota > Metazoa > Chordata > Mammalia > Artiodactyla > Delphinidae > Pseudorca > Pseudorca crassidens. The sequence goes on from NC_090306.1 coordinate 58,585,820, forward strand.
AAATAGACATTTGAATGTAGTAGAAGATTTATTCATCCACTTGGTCTTTTATTCACTATTCCACAAATATTTATTGAGCACTGATTATGGCAGACACTCTGTTAGATGCTAGGAATGCAAAATCCATGGGTGAAGCAATCTAACCAAGGGGACTTTCCCAACTAGGCAGACTCAAAGAAATAGTCCTTTATTCAGTGGGTAGCGTGAGTCAAGGGTCCTTTGCATGCAACACACTGTGCAGAGCTGTCAGTCTAAAGGCCAGAGAACATAGCCCTATGCAAAATACTAAACTGTTGTGCAGTGACACATATATGAAGAAGAAAATATTAACATGTCCCCAAATGCTGCAGCTCTCTGAGTAATCAAGTGATCATTACTCATGGTGTCTCTGTCGGAGTTTCTTTCTGTCTCCTGCAAAGCTCTCCCCACCCTCTGCTTAGATAGCTTCCCCTAATGCAGATCTCAGGAAGGCTGTGTCTACATCTACATCCAGATGCCCCTCTGTTAGTCTCTCTTTTAAGAACCCATTTCTTTTCCTTCCAAATCTTCATCCCAATTTGCAATTATATATTTACTTGTTTGTTTCTAGCCTTTCTCCTTCACTGCCCTGCAAGCTCCAAAAAGGCAGGGACTTTGTATGTTTTGATCAGGCTGTCTTTCAGACATCTTGCACTGTATAAATATTTCTTTTAAAAAAATGAGTTAAGGACCGCAGCCAAATTCCTGCTTAAAATATTTTGATGCCTGGCTGAGAGGGCTGCAGTGGCAGTGCAAGAGACTCCTGACACAGCTGGTCATGGTCGCTTTCCTTTCCACATTATTGCTAAATGGCTATGCCAGACACAGTTCTGATCTAGATCCTACTTTCCTTTTTATTTTTTTAACCTTATTTATTTATTTTTAATTGTGATAAGGACTCTACTTTTTTTAAAATTGGTGTTTAAATTTTAAGGGACTTGTTTCCACAATTGAAGTCATATTGGCTTTACTGAAATTTTAGAAATAAATGTTTTTAAACATCCACTGATGTAGAAACATATCACAAATCAAGTAAATTGATACCATGGAAGATGACATAAGTGGAGCCATTTAAAATAGATCTGGAGCAGGTATTCCAGAGGAACTGCCTTGCACGTCCTGTTTTTCTGACTTCTGAACTGGACCAAACTGCCAACAATCCAAGAAGTCAGCAAAGAAACGAGAATATTCTGCTGAAAGGACCAGGACATATCAATGGACTTTGACCTAGAGACCGCCAGCTTTTCCTCATCTTTTGCCAATGAACACTTCACCTGATCGATTACCTCATCTTACACCAACGAACTCCTCTTAAAAAACAACTTACCTCATCTTCCTCTCTTTTCCCCGTAAAAACCCTGAGCCCTTCTCCAGCAATCAACACCCTATTTGGGTTTCTGTCTAAATCTGGGTACCCCCAATTGCAATTCTTTGATCCCGAATAGACGCTTTGCCTCTTGAACTGGATTCCTATTTCTTTAGGTTTACAATACTCTTTCTTTATAAATTTTATCGGAGTGTAGTTGATTTACAATGTTGTGTTAGTTTCAGTTGTACAGCAAAGTGATTCAGTTCTACACATACATATTTTCATTCTTTTTCAGATTCTTTTCCCACATAGGTCATTACAGAGTACTGAGCAGAGTTCCCTGTGCTATGCAGTGGGTCCTCGTGGGTTATGTGTCTTATATATAGTAGTGTGCGTGTGTTCATCCCCAGCTGCTGATTTATCACCCCCACAACGTTTTCCCCTTTGGTAACCATTAAGTTTGTTTTCTGTGTCTGTGAGTCTGTTTCTGTTTTGTAAATAAGTTCATTTGTATCTTTTTTAGAAAAATTAGATTCCACATATGAGTGGTATCATATGATGTATGTCTTTCTCTGTCTGACTTACTTCACTTAGTATGATCATCTCTAGGTCCATCCCTGTTGCTGTAAATGGCATCATTTCATTCTTGTTTCATGGCTGAGTAATATTCCATTGTATACGGATATATGTACCACATCTTTATCCATTCCTCTGTCGATGGACACTTAGGTTGCTTCCATGTCTTGGCTATTGTAAATAGTGCTGCAAGGAACATTGTGGTGCATATATCTTTTCGAATTATGGTTTTCTCCAGATACATGTCCAGAAGTGGGCTTGCTACTATTTTTAGTTTTTTAAGGAACCTCCATTCTGTTCTCCATAGTGGCTGTACCAATTTACATTCCCACCAACAGTGCAGGAGGGTTCCCTTTTCTCCACACCCTCTCCAGCACTTATTGTTTGGAAGGTTTTCAGTGATGGAATACTCTGTTAAATAGATATCCATTGGTCTATCCTGTATTTTGTTTTTTTTGTTTTGGGTTTTTTTTTTAACTTGCTTTTATTTTTTATTTTTATTCAGATATAATTGACATATAAAACTGTGTCAGTTTAAGGTACAACATGTGATTTGATACATATATTGCAGTATGATTGCCACCATAGCATTAGCTAATACCTCCATCACCTCACATAATCATCATTTCTTTTTCGTGGTGAGAACATTTATGATCCAGTCTCCTGGCAGCTTTGAAATATATACTACAATATTGTTAACTATAATCACAGTGCTGTGCATTAGATCCCCGGAACCTACTCATCTTCTAACTGCAGGTTTTTACCCTTTGACCAACATCTCCCTAATCCCCCTACCCCAGCCCTACTTTAAAAAATAGTCAGAAATGTACTTTTTGAAATTACTCTATTAATTTTTGTTCCTATTTTTATTTATATTTTATTTATTTAATTTTGGCTGCGTTGGGTCTTCGTTGTTGTGCGCGAGCTTTCTCTAGTTGCGGCGAGCAGGGGCTTCTCTTCTTTGTGGTGCGCTGGCTTCTCATTGTGGTGGCTTCTCTTGTTGCCAAGCACGGGCTCTAGGCGCACGGGCTTCAGTAGTTGTGGCTCGTGGGCTTAGTTGCTCCGCGGCATGTGAGATCTTCCCAGACCAGGGATCGAACCCGTGTCCCCTGCACTGGCAGGCAGATTCTTAACTACTGTGCCACCAGCGAAGTCCCTGTTCCTATTTTTATGTGACGTATTTAGTTTTATGTCTCTAAATAACTTAAAAGTGATGAGGACACTTTAAGTAAGGTGATGAAAGATAGAAAACAGCCTGACCAAGATTTTTAAAAGAAATGACAGCCTCTAAGGTCGAAAACAAAACCACGGTTAGATTGTAGCATTTTCTGGTAGTTAGAGGGAGCCATTGCTACCGTTGGTTTTCTAAACCTTAAACTTATTTATAGAGAAACTTCCTCTTCTGTCATCTTAAAACTAAAGCCTCTTCAAAGTTTTAAATTTTAGTTCAGTGAATTCCCTTAAAGGGGGAAAATCCTAAGAGGAAGAAAGAAATAAAATAAGTAGTCAACTGATTTCTTTTTCAACGTTCAGAAATGCTGCTTATTAGAATTTGAATTCATTCTCAGACTTTTCAAAGAGATTTGAAGGGCCCTGCTGTGTTTATTAACAACACAACGACCAGTTAGAAAACTAGGGAGGGAACCGTTGAAAAGGAAGGAATGACTAACGTCAGAGGGTCAGAGCCCTAGAATCCTGATGATTTAACAAGTCTCAACATGTGGATTTTCCCTTTAAAGAAACATTCTGTGCTGATTTCTCATTTTGGCTCCAGTAATTACTCCTCAGCCTGTAATTATGCTTGCTCTTTCATTTCCTCCTCTAATGATAAAGGAAGCTGTAGTTGCTCAATGTTTGAACCGAAAACATCAGACAGGGCAACTACACAAGAAAGTGGGCGAGTACAAGCAGGGCACATGGTGGCAGGAGTCAGGCCCTCTCATGTCTCCATCATTTTCCTTTCTCACTTTTGCTCTTTTTGTCTCCATTTCTTATCGTATTACATTTTTGTCTTAACCTTTTCCATCTTTTTTCCTCCTAAGACACCTCTGCCTTAAACCCACAAGTTAAAGCGCACTTCTGCTTCGACTCAGGAATTTTTTTTTTTTTTTTCTCTTGGCCGGTCGAGTGGCATGTGGGATCTTAGTTCCTTGACCAGGGATTGAACCCACGCCCCCTGCATTGGAAGCATGGAGTCTTAACCACTGGACCGCCAGGGAAGTCCCATCAACTCAGGAATTTTAATACAAACAAACAAGACTCCAGCAATCATTGTAATATAATGTAAAGTGAATTCCTTTTTCTATAAACACCATACAAATTTTTTTAACTGATGAAAATAGTTCTGAAATGAAAAGGTAAATGGAAATTTTCAACATATAAAATTGGCAAACATTTTGTTTTCATTTTCACAGAGACCTAGAACTCCATATCTTTCCAAATTTAGTAATCAGGGGTATGGGAAAACAAGTACCCTCTTATAGTGCTCATAAAACTGTAAATTGACATAGCTTTTCTTTGACCCAAAGAATCTACTTGCAGGAAGTTAAGATGTGCACAAGGATTTTTGTCTAGGGAAGTTTATCACAGAACTATTGATAATAGCAAAAAATTGGAAAGCACCTAAATGTCCAACAGTTCTTGGTCCGCTAATCTGTGTGATTCCCCAGTCTTCTGGGAAGGCCTGGAGTTTTTAACTTTGTACTTGACACATGAACCTAAGCTGAATGAGTGGGACCCTGGAGGTCCATGGTCCTCTCCAGTTAAGGACTGCTAGTCTTCTCTCATTTCTGAGTGCAGATAGCTTGGTTTTCCCACTGTGTTCAATCTGCTGCTTAGAACTTCAACTACCTGCAATTGCAGTTCCCTCTACCTTCCACTCTGGTTAAATACAAGAACTGTGGTGGTTTTTGTTTTTTTAATTGTATTCCCCAGAGCGTAGCACCGTGGTTAATGGGTACTTAGTTAATTTTTATTGTATGAGTGAGTAAATGAATGAGGTATTTGCGATCTGCCTTGAATGTGATGAGCTCTACTTCAAGCTGCAGGCCTGTATTCTACTGCTGAAAGAAATCATTTACACGGTAATACTAGGAGGGGAAACGACTATGAGTCATAGCATTTCAGCTGTTAACCTAACCAAGCAACAGTGATGGTTTTAGCCATCCATTCATTCAAAAAATGTACTGAGTATTTTCTATATACCAGGCACTATGCAAGCACTGGAGATAAAACCACAGAATTAGAATTCCAGAAAACTGTATGGCTTGACCTGTTTAAACTACACGATTAAAGTCTCTTAAAGGACTGATTTGTACAACAGAGTATCAATTTTTCAGTTCAGAAAGATAGATTTACTCATTTCTTCTTTATGGGCATCCCCTCCTTTTGCATCAAGGTACCTATGAAACTGGATAAGCTAGTTGAAAGTTTAATGGGCATATAATCAGAGAGAAAGGAGTAGACTAATGTAGAAAGCTATTTCTTTCAAACTATGGAAAGGCCTGGAAAATTTTATGTATTTCTCTAGTGAATTGATCAAATTCTTACTATTTGTTTCTCCTTTTTATATGCTTCCTGTATATAAATGTAACCCTCCTTTACTATATAGAGTTGGCCCTCCGTATTCACAGGTTCTGCATCCGGGGATTCAACCAACCTCAGATGGAAAATATTCAGGGAAAAAAATTCCAGAAAGTTCCAAACAGCAAAACTTGAATTTGCCGTGCACTGGCAACTTTTTACATAGCAATCAGATTGTATGTACAACTGTTTACACATAGTTGATATTGTATTAAGTATTACAAGTAATATAGAGATGATTTAAAGTTATGTGGGAGGATGCACATAGATAATATGCAAATACAGAATTTTATATAAGGGACTTGAGCATCCATGGAATTTGGTGTGGGGCTGTCCTGGAACCCATCCCCCGTGGATTCCAAGGGACAACTGTATTATTCCAGAGAGGCTCTGAAATAACTAAGTTACTATTCTCATTTTAAGGATACATCCTGCTCTCTTAAATAAGTCTGGTGTATTTGCCTAGTTTCAGCAGTCGACGTGTAAGCCTTTTCATAGTGTGGGTTATGCCTGCAGATGGCTATTTCACCCAAGTTAGAGTGGTATGTACAATAAAGATGGAGTCAGTTTCAGTGGGGAAGTTCTAACAACTCAGTAAATGGCTTTGGGACAGTTGATCATTTGTTTTGCTAAAGTTAGGTTCTCTACCTAACACCATTCAGGAAAATAAATTCTAGAGGGACTAAAGACCCAAATGTAAAGAAACAAAACCGTAAATATATCAGAAGAAAACGTAGGAGAATATGTTTATGGCTGGGAAGCTAGAAGTCGTTTTAAACTAGGCCCTAAATGCAAAAGACGTAAAGGAGTAAATTGATATGTTTGACTGCATCAAGACGGATAAATTTGAACAGCATGTAAAAGTTCTCTACTACAAAAGGCATCATAAGCCTTCAATAATATGTCCAATATGTTTAAGTGTAGTTCAGAGACAAGCAACAGATTAGGAGATAATATTTGCCATACATATAATGCAGAAAAGATTAGTTTTTAGATCCATAAGACACACCTACAAAAATGGAAAACTCAAATAAACCAATGGGAACATGGAAAAAAATCATAGGATAAGTTATTTATAGAAAAATAAATACAATTGGCCAATGGACATATAAAAAGAAGCTGAATGTCACCAATTATCAAAAAAATTTGATTATATTTAGAATATTGAGATAATTTTCAACCATTATACTGTCAAAAATTAAAGCCATTAATAAAACGGGTTGACATGGGTGTGAAAAGACATACATACACACTGCTAATGGGAATATAAAACTGACAGAGCCATGTTGAACAGGGAAATTTGGCAATATTGAATAAAATAAAAATATACATATGCTGTGAGCCAGCCATTCCAGATATTAGTCTCTACTTTTGAAAAACACTGGCACTTGTGCACAAGAAAACATGTACAAGCATGTCCATTGCAGAGTTCCTCATAGGGAGAAACAGGAAACACTGAATCATGAATAGAAGAATGGCTTATAACGTGTACACTCAAACTGTGTATGTGGTGGTTTGAGTTAAAGGGTATGGTAGGTCTGCGCCAACCTGGATAGCTCTCCACAGCATGCAATTGGGTGAAAAAGCAAGTTACAGATACATTTCTATGAGGGATGGGAGTGTGGGTGGGACTTGACGGGGATTTGATCTTATCTATAATGATGCCCCCTTTTTTAACAAAGATAATTTGTGTATTACTTATTTTAATTTTATTTTTCAAAATTTAGTCTGTTTTCTGATTAATAACTGCTGTAGATGAAATATGTATACTCCCTTCAAACACTTAGAGATGCTGCATAAAACATCAAATAAAATTTAAATACATATAAATATAAATTTAAATACACACAAGTACATATATAGCATAACTTGAAATCAAGAAAGAGATGTTTTCTTTTGTACCAGAAATAAACAGGGAGCCCCCAAATCTAAGCAGTGAGTAAGTGATAAAGCCAAGGGGCTCACAGAGCAAGGGAATAGGGTTAGACTTTATTAGTAGGGTTGGGGCTATAAGCTCTAGATTGTGGCATCAGAAACTAACAGACTGTGGAATAACCAGGTGGTCAAAGGACATCAGCCAGCTGGAAAGCAACAGATGTGAGCAGAATTGACAGAACAACACGTGCCAGGACCACCTCCACTCCCACCCCAATACTAGAATACCAACTTAGAAAAGCAAGGGATGAGGGAGATCTAAAAGAAAGATGAGCATTTCTATTTATCTACCTACCTACCTATTTATTTTTTAAAACCAGACTATTTATTGCATGACTAATCATTGAAATTCTTAGGATAAACTGTTAAATACAACAAGCTCCTATGAACATTTCTATTTAAAAGAGACTGGACACCGCAGCAACATGGATGGAACTAGAGATTATCGTATTAAGTGAAGTAAGTCAGACAAAGACAAATATCATATGATATCGCTTATATGTGGAATCTAAAAAAAATATATATATAAATGAACTTATATACAAAACAGAAATAGACCCACAGACATAGAAAACAAACTTACGGTTACCAAAGGGGAAATGGGGGAGGATAAATGAGGAGTTTGGGATTACACACTACTATATATAAAAGAGATAAGGAACAAGGACCTACTGTATAGCACAGGGAACCATACTCAATATTTTTTAATAACCTATAAGGGAAAAGAATATGAAAAAAAGATATATATGTATGTGTAACTGAATTACTTTTGCTGCACACCTGAAACTAACACAACATTGTAAATCAACTATACTTCAAGAATAAAAAAAATAATTATGACTTACCTTTAAAAATAGTAAAATAAAAGAGACTGGACACTGTTCAAATGATTTAAATAACCAGATTTAAATAATATTGGACATTTAATTAATTTTCCTATTAAATCCCAAGTACAGCCTCAGAAATAATTGTAGGCAAAATTAAAGTGTTATTTTTTATTTGCCTGTCTGAGCTGGGGTGAGTTAAATTTTCAACCTCATTAGTTATATAATAATCCATTACAATATTGTTTACAGATCTATTTCCCTCATCCTTTCAGTGCCGTCTATGGTCACAGCCAATTAGAGCTGGTAAGGCAGTTGTCCTGTTTGCTCCAGCCAATGAGAGTAAGTGTACTATGCTGCCAAGACTCTCAGCCAATGAGTATCCTGAGCTATCCTCTGTTGAGCATGTACTGCAAGGTGGGTCATTCGTGCTTTTTTGGTTTAACTTTCTGCTGTTTATTTTGGGTTCTAGGGAACAGTTTGACCCAAAATGTCTGACATAATCTGTGTAAGTGATAGTGTTGGCTCACAATCAAGAAACAGAAAATATCATGGCATTAAAAAAAAAGAAGCCCACAAGTGTTAGGGTGACCTGAATTAGGAGCTAGACAAATAGAAGTTGGCTTCCCCTTCTAGGTTTGGCCACATGAGGAAAAACTTGAAGGTCCATGTGCCTATGAGGCAGTTCCTCTTCATGGAGAAGGCACAGTGTCTTTTTAACCACTTTGAGCATCAACAGTGGAATCATCTGGAGCCAGTTGTAGATGCTAGACAACAGCAAACACCTCAGCAACCAGCAACAGTTTAAAGTGAGTAGTCAAGCAGAGACTGCTGACCTCCAGGGCAGGAATTCTCTGACCCACTCAAGGCATCCACTGAGCATGGCAACCACCACCCCAACTTGCCCTGGGAGGATGATTTTAATGCCATCAAAGACTACTTCACAGTCCTGCAAGGCAGTACTACTTTCGTGAGATTTTAATTTGAAATCCGTGTGGACCTGTCATTCAAAGACACTTATCTCTGCCTAAGCCAGATTTTTCAGTTCTGAGTTGTACCATAATTTTTCACTCAATACAAAATACAGTAGTCATAATTCTGAGTGGTAAGTCTCGGAAACTAACTATATTAGTTTGCTATGGCTGTCTTAGCAAAGTGCCACAAATTAGATGGTCTCAGCACAACAGAAATTTATTGTCTCAGGGTTCTGGAGGCCAGATCTGAAATCAAGTTGTCAGCAGGGCCATGATTATGTTACATCGCATGGCAAAAGGGAGATTGTCTGGGTTGGCCAATTCTAATCATAGGAGCCTTTTTTTTTTTTAATTTTATTTTATTTTTGGCTGCGTTGGGTTGCTGTGCGTGGGCTTTCTCTAGTTGCGGCGAGTGGGGGCTACTCTTTGTTGTGGTGCTCAGGTTTCTCACTGCAGTGGCTTCTCTTGTTGCCGAGCACAGGCTCTAGGCGCGCGGTCTTCAGTAGTTGCGGCACGTGGGCTCAGTAGTTGTGGCTCGTGGGTTCTAGAGCGCAGGCTCAGTAGTTGTGGCGCATGAGCTTAGTTGCTCCGCGGCATGTGGCATCTTCCTGGACCAGGGATTGAACCCATGTCCCCTGCATTGGCAGGCAGATTCTTAACCACTGTGCCACCAGGGAAGTCCCATAGGGGCCTGGAAGCTCAGAGTTTTCTCTGGCTGGTAGCAGAGGGGTGAGTCAGAGATTCAAAGTACAGGCATACCTTGGAAACATGGTGGGTTCAGTTCCAGAGCACTGCAGAAAAGTGAATATTGCATTAAAATGAGTCACATAAATGTTTTAGTTTCCCACTGAGTATAAACATTATGTTTACACTATACTGTAGAGTATTGTGTGCAGTAGCATTATGTCTAAAAATCAATGTACAAACCTTAATTTAAAAATATTTTATTCCTAAAAACTGCTAACCATCGTGTAAGACTTCAGTGACTTGTAGTCTTTTTGCTGGTGGAGGGTCTTGACTCGATGTTGATGGCTGCTGACGGGTAAGGTTGCTGAAGGTTAGGATGGCTGTGGCAGTTTCTTAAAATACGCCCACAGTGAGGTTTACCACATTGCTGACTCTTCTCTTCATGAACGATTTCTCTGCAGCACACAATGCTGTTTGATAGCATTTTCTAAATCCTTTGTTGTCATTTCAATGATCTTCACAGCATCTTCATTCCATCTCAAGAAACCACTCTGTTGATCCGTAAGAAGCAACTCCTCATCTGTTCAAGTTTTAGCATGAGACTGCAGCAATGCAGTCACATCTTCGGGCTCCCACTTCTAATTCCAGTTCTCTTGCTTTTTCCACCACATCTGCAGTTACTTCTTCCACTGAAGTCTTGAACCCCTCAAGGTCATCCATGAGAGTTGGAATCAACTTCTTTCAAACTCCTGTTAATTTTGGTATTTTGACCTTATCTCATGAATCATGAATGTTCTTAATGGCATCTAGAATGGCGAATTCTTTCCAAAAGATTTTCAATTGGCTTTGCCCAGATTCATTGTGAGGAATCACTATCTATAGCAGCTAAAGCCTTATGAAATGTAGTTCTTAAATAATAAGACTTGAAAGTCAAAATGACTCCTTGATCCATGGACTGCAGAATGGATGTTGGGTTAGCAGGCATGAAAACAACATGAATCTCCTTGTACATCTCCATCAGAGCTCTTCGGTGATGAAGTGCATTGTCAGTGAGTGATAATGTTTGGAAAGGAATCTTTTTTTCTGAGCAAGCAGGTCTCAGCAGTGGGCTTAAAATATTCAGTAAACCGTGTTGTAAACAAATGTGCTGTCATCCAGGCACTGTTGTTCCATTTATAGAGCACAGGCAGAGTAGATTTAGCATAATTCTGAAGGGCCCCAGGATTTTCAGAATGGTAAATAAGCACTGGCTTCAAGTCACCAGCTGCATTAACTCCTAGCAAGAGATTCAGCCTGTCCTTTGAAGCTCTGAAGCCAGGCATTGACTTCTCCTCTTTAGCTATGAAAGTCCTAGATGGCATCTTCTTCCAATAGAAGGCTGTTTCATCTGTACTGAAAATCTGTTGTTTAGTGTAGCCACTTTCATTAATGATCTTAGTTAGATCTTCTAGATAACTTGTTGCAGCATCTACATCAGCACTTGCTGCTTCACCTTGCACTTTGATGTTATGGAGACAGCTTCTTTCCTTTAACCTCAGGAACCAACCTCTGCCAGCCTCAGACTTTTCTCCTGCAACTTCTTTACCTCTCTCAGCCTTCATAGAATTGAAGAGGGTTAGGGCTTTGCTCTGGATTAGTCTTTGGCTTAAGGGAATATTGTGGCCTGGTTTGATCTTCTATCTAGACCACTACAACTTTCTTCATATCAGCAATAAGGCTGTTTTGCTTTCTTATTGTTTGTGTGTTCACTGGAGTAGCACTTTTAATTTCCTTCGAGAACTTTTACTTTGCATTCACAACGTGGCTAACTGATTGGTGCAAGAGGTCTAGCTTTTGGCCTGTCTTGGCTTTTGATACGCCTTCCTCACTAATCTTAATCTTAGCATTTGATTTAAAGTGAGAGATGTGTGACTCTTCCTTTCATTTGAACACTTAGAGGCCATCGTAGGGTTATTAATTGCCCTAATTACAATACTGTTGTGTCCCAGGAAATAGGGAGGCCCAAGGAGAGGGAGAGAGAAAGGAGGATGGCTGGTTGGTGGAGAAGTCAAAACACACACAACATTTATCGATTAAGTTTGCCTTCTTATATGGGTGCGGTTCGTGGCGCCCCAAAACAATGACAATATTAACATCAAAGATTACTGATCACAGGTCACCATAACATATATAATAATAATGAAAAAGTTTGAAATAGTGCCAGAATTACCAAAACATGACACCCAGACATGAAGTGAGCAAATGCTGTGGGAAAAATGGTGCTGATAGACTTGCTCAATGCAGGATTGCCACAAACCTTTGATTTGTAACCAAAAAAAAGGCAACATCTGTGAAATGCAATAAAGCAAAGCACAATAAAATGAGATATGCCTCTATAAGGGCGACTCAAAATACTGTTGCCACCTTTAAGATGAAGGGAGCCATGTGTCAAGGAATGCAGGCAGCCTCCAGGAAGCAAGAGTGGCCCCCACTATCAGCAAGGAAAAGGGGGCCGCGGTTCTATAATCAACACAATCTGAATATGGGCCCAAATCTGAATGAACTAGAAAGCAGGTTCTTTTCTAGAGCCTCCAGATGAGAGCTCAAGCTGGCCAATCTTGAGTTCGACTTTGTGAGACCTGGAGCACAGAAACCCAGCTGAGTTCACTTGGACTTCTGATACATAGATCTGAGAGCTAATACACTTGTGTTACTTTAAGCCACTCTGTTCGTGGTGATTTGTTACACAGCAATAGAGAACCACTACATTACTCCTTTGGTATTGGGTTGGGAAGGTGGAAGGAGGGGAAAATGACTGCCCTTGAAGTTTGTTTCCCTTATATGAGTTGTACATAATCATGGTTCCTTTATATGAACAATCCCAGCTAAATGATGGAGACATTTCTGTCCCCTTTCTGTTGGTTGTCCTGGATTCCTGTTTAATACCAGTTGGCATCACATCAGTTCCCTCCATGTGGCAGGTGTCCAAAAGCTAGTTCTCCAAAGGGGTCCTATGGCTTGGTCCTGGCGGGAAGTTGGACAGGGGGGATCTGAACGAAGTTCAATTTCTTTTGCCCCAACTGAGCACATTCCACCATACATATCCTACAGTCTTTTGCTGCCAGGGTTCTATTACAAGGCTGTGTCCATCTTAGGGGCTACCAGTAAAACTCCTAACATCCCTTCCATCTTCTTAGGGACCACTGACCTGTGAGAAACTCCTTCAAACTTTCCACAGCAAGGCAGAGGATGCTACTCAAACTCACTATGTCTCTTCTGCCAGTTGAGTGGTTCATCAACTTCCAGACAAGATACGATCACAAGTTTCAGATTTAGTTGGGGGTATGGGATGTTATAAACTCTCTGTTCCTCCAAAAGGTGACCTCTTTTTCATGATCCTCCCTTTAAACTCTCAATGGTAAAGGTTATCAAACTGGCTGAACCTGTATTGCCCCTGTGGGAACCAGAGTCTCAAGTCAAGAACTGGGCCTAATTTGAACTTAGTCTTGGAGAACTGAGTAACTATTCTCAACAGGACAATATCCCCACTGAAATCCTCTAAGGACTGTAGCCTCTGGTAACCTCTGAGGACAGGATATCAGTTATGCTCCATATTATCCTGTTGCACAATTCTTGTTACAAATTTAATTCATCAGTGTCTTTAAAAAAGAGACAAAAAGCCCTAAGTAACTAATAACTAAGTAGAGTTTATCTGAGTAAATACAAGCATGATTCAGTATTATCAGATCTATCACTATAATCTTACCATATTAACAGATTAAGGAGAAAAACACTTGATCATCTCCAGATGCATAAAGAAGTATTTGATAAAACTGAACACTTATTCATATATTTTAAAAATTAAAAGACCTGTGAATAGAAGGAAAGTTTTATAGTGTAATAAAGGGCAACTACCTAAAACTTACAGCAAACATCAAACTTTAAAAGCATTTTTTATTGAAGTCCAGCATAAGACAAGGATGCCCACTATCATTGCTACTATTCCCTGAAGTAATAATTTTTATAATGATTTTAAGACAAGAAAATAAGGGAATTCCCTGGCGGTCCAGGGGTTAGGACTCCGTGCTTTCACTGTCCAGGGCCCAGGTTTGATCCCTGGTCGGGGAACTAAGATCTGCAAGCCACGCGGCCTGGCAAAACAAAAAACAACTGCATATATATATATATATATATATATATATATATATATATATATATATATATATATATAAAATATACACACACACACACATATATATACATAAGAAAGGAAGAGACAAATTGATGATTTTTACAGATGAGATTATTATTTACATAGAAAATTCAAAAGCATCTACTGAAAAGCTAGTTATATTTATAAAACAAAATGCAGCAGTGTTGCTGGCTCTAAGATCAAAATACAAAAATCAATAATTGTCCCATGTGTCAAAAATAACCAACTAGAAATAAAACAGAAAAAAGATATAATTTATAATAGCAATAAAAATTATAAATTACCTCAGAAAAAATAGGCAAAGATACTAGAGACCTAGGGAGAAAATGATAAAACATTATTAAAGGATGTAAAATGGAGACCTGAAAAGAAAGGAACAATACGATATGTTCTCATTTGGGAAGAATCCAAACTGAAAAGATGTCAATTTAATCTATTAATCCAATGCAATTCGAATCAAAATCCCAGTAAGATTCTTTTTTATGAATTAGACAAACTGATTCTAAAAGTGACATTCAAGAAGAGCCAAAACAATAGTGAAAAAGATAAGGACAGCTTTCCCTGTTAGATATTGAAACTTACCATAAAGATTAATACCCTATGGGCCAGCAATTCCTTTTATACGTATGTATATATGGTCTATTGTGCTTACTGTTTATAGAGTCAATGTATAAAAAAAGTGGACTCAGTAGATAAACATCAAGTTGATAATTATGATTGTCTCAAGAGAGGGAGGGGAATGGGATTAGGAATGAGAATAGGGGAATTTCAACTTTTTTTATGTTCCCTTTTTTAAATCTATCCAAAGCAGAAATGACAAATATGTATTATAGGCAGTGGTTACACTGGATATTAATTGTTTTGTGAATATTTCTGCATCCTTGAATCGTGCCAAAATAAACAAAAAGTTAGTTGATTAATTCTCCAAATAGAAATAAAAACCCTGTATTTATAGCCACATTTGCAAGGTTTTTGCTTTTTTTTTTTTTACTTTACATCTTTATTGGAGTATAATTGCTTTACAATGGTGTGTTAGTTTCTGCTTTATAACAAAGTGAATCAGTTATACATATACATATGTTCCCATCTCTTCCCTCTTGAGTCTCCCTCCCTCCCAGCCTCCCTATCCCACCCTTCTAGGTGGTCACAAAGCACAGAGCTGATCTCCCTGTGCTATGCAGCTGCTTCCCACTAGCTATTTATTTTACGTTTGGTAGTGTATATATGTCCATGCCACTCTCTCACTTTGTCACAGCTTACCCTTCCCCCTCCCCATATCCTCAAGTCCATTCTCTAGTAGGTCTGTGTCTTTTGGGTTTTTGCTTTTTAAATGACACTATCTCCAGATGTCTGCAAATACATGAGGAATTTGAACTAATTCTGTAATTTTAGATGGTCTCATAAATATTGCAAAACTTTTAGCATTCTAAACATTGTTTCTGAGATAAATCTTGTTTATTTTCTACCATTCTTTAAAGATTAGTCAGTTGTCATTAATAAATGCAAGTATGAAATGGCTCTTGGACCAGCATAAAAGTCTACTGTGCAGAGTTTAAGTGCCAAGAACATAAAGATGCTCAAGGTATCTCTATCTCTTAGAACAAAAGAGGGTGTCAAGAACAATGCTACGAAATATTAAGCAGGAGATGCCCCCAGAGAAGCCTCCAGGAAGCACAGCAAGGGCAGAGTGACATAGGACGGCAGTGGAATGCAGGGCAACAGCAGCAGCTGGTCTGCATCTTTTCATAACGGTAAAGTCACAAACAACAGGAACTGTTTTTAGAGTGACCAGATCCAGTGTGTTTTCTCATACTTCGTTTTCTTTGACTTCTGCAGTATTCAGTACCATTACTTGGCTCCTGTGGTTTTGAGACACCACCATATGGTCCTGTGTTGGTTGGCCTTCTGGTCATTCCTCTCATTCTCTGCTGTTTGTTCTCCTGCTGCCTTATCCCAGTCTAGTCTCTTCTCTCCTTTGGGGATCTCATCAGGTCTTAAGTGTGGAGCCAACCATCACCTTGATAGCTCTGTCTCCAGCCTGAGCTTCAGTTCTACATTTTCTACCACTGAACTCTTCATTCTGTGGTACATCATCTAAAACTCGAACAACTCCTCAACTGCATTTCCTCTAGACTTTCGGTCAGCAATATCATTATTCTCTTTGGGTGGAAATTCAGAGTCATCCTGCTAGGTTCTATGATGGCAGGTAATATGACCATCTTGTTCACCAATAGGGGCCTTGGGGAGTGCTTGGTACACTCGGTAAATTTTCAGTATCAATTCCTTGAAAGATAGAATCCTTGCCTCATTCATCTCTCCCCCCAACACTCCAAATCCTATCACTTCATTTCTGCCCTTCTTTTTTGGTTCCATTAGAAGAAAAAGACTAATCCTATCAGTTCTGCCCTTTTGTTTCTCCTCTACTAATTCTGCCAGGAGGATTTTTTCAGAACACAGGGCCAAAGAGAAAGGGGAAAGTTGGTCCAGAGGAGGCTGGCCAGCCTATTCATGAATTTGGTCATGGTGATGCTGTTAAAAAGTTAAAAACAGTTTGAAGCAACTCACTTGTTTACATTCTTCCCCTCTGTCCATTGCCTACCCTGTCCAAAGCCCAAATTCCTTTGCTTGACATTTAAGGAACCTCCAAATTCTGAAAATTTTTTCTTTTTCTTGGTTTTTCTTTTCCTTGGTTGTAAGTCAAACTTATTGTTTCTCAAATGGTTCTTTACATTTTCACTTCTGAGGACTTCCCTGACAGTCCAGTGGTTAAGACTCCATGCTTCCACTGCAGGGGGCGCAGGTTCAATCCAAGGTCGGGGAACTGAGATCCCACGTGCTGCGAGGCATGGCAAAAAAAAAAAACCAAACAGAAACAAAACAACATTTTCACTTCTGGACTTTCTGGAGAATATTTTTCTTGTGCCTGGAATATTCTCTGTCTTAAGTCTTACCATCCTTCAAGGCACAAGATATATCTAAACGTCTCTGAGGTCTTTGTGAACCGCCTGGGTATTCACTGAGCAATCCTGTCTTTGAACTCTTGTAGGACATAGCTGTTCCTTCACTTGGCATTAACAAATGCCAACTTGTTTAATTTACCTTTTTATGCTATTTTCTCCATCTCTTGAGATTTTCTTTTATCCTGTGTCAAGCACACGCTTTTACAACCAGAAACCTCACTATATTTGATTTGACAAAGAGGAGATTTTTTTAAAAAGCCAAATCAAATCCCTGAAGATAATGTTAGTAATTAAATTAATTGAGCGACCACTATGTTTAAGGAAGATTGCTTTCTAGTAGACTAGGGTGTGGGAGAAAGGAAAGATATAACCTTATCAAAAAGTTCTCCGTTCACAAGGAACTAGTCACTTCCTTGCCAAAGAAGAAGCTGTTTTTGCGATGACTGTGCTTTTTGGGGTGAGCCAACTCAATTCTCATGTCCTGGCTCATTTTTGAGACTGCCATGCCTATGTGCCAAAAGGGGCAAGTAGGTGAGTCTTTCAGTACTGAATGCCTAATATAGAAACAGATATTTTTAACGGTAATGAATACATTCATCATATAAACAAAAGAAACCCAAACACTCTAAAAGCATAAAGTTAAGAGTAACCGTTCTTTACCTCACCCATCTCTAACGGTAACCACCGGCCTTTTATTCCTCCAACTAGAATACTCTATGCATCCCTGAACAAGCCCATACTGTGCTATTTTTAATCATACTTAAAAAAAAACAACTCCAGCTGTTGGCGGTGCGGGCTTAATATATCGCACAGCTGTTAATTGTGGTTTCTTTTTTGGTAGCGGCACTTAGATGCGTATTTGCCTGAGTTTCCATTGCGGTAGGGAGGTGCAAACACAGAAATACAAAAATAGCGCCAAGGTTCAAAGAAGTCCCAAGCTTGGCGCCCCAAACCAGGCGGCGGCGGGAAGAACCAGGGATCAACTCCAACCGTGAAAAAGCGATACAGACTCCGGCGGGTCGTGCGCGCCCGGCGGCCCCTCCCCACCGGCCGAGGACGCTTGCCCAGTTCCTGGACCTCCCCCTTCACCGAGGCTGTTGGGCCCAGCCCCGCCCCCAATGGGCGGGGGCGGCGGGGCTTGCGCGCCCAAAAGCCCGGATGGGCCGCGGCTTCCGGCGCGCTGCGCTCGGACGGCAGGGGGCGTGCATCCGTCGTACCTCGGCCAGCTCGGCACCTTTGGGGGCCTGTGCGGCCCGGTGTGACTGGAAGGAAAATGGAGCAAGAAGCCTAGCCTGAGGGGTAGCTCTTACCCCTCTGACCGAGGTCCTGCCGCTTTTGCCGCTAGGAGCCTCCTTCTCCTTCGGACCTAGTGAGTTCGAGCGCCCCGGCGGCCTGGGCCCGGCGAGTGGAATGGTCGCCGAGGCCCAAGGCGTCGGGCTTCCGCGCGCCCCGTGACGGGAACTAGGAAGCCTCGAGGTACGGCTCCCTCACCCACCCCGCCGACTCCAGGCGCGGCAAACCCCAATTAGTGAGCAGCAGGTATCGGCCTGGAAGCGCGTGGGCAGTTCTGGGTTCGCTTTGTGACTTGGGTCTCCCCGGTCGCTCTCACCCCCCGCCTGTGCCCCGCGCGCAGCCTTTGTGCATTTCGTGGTGGGGGGCGCCGGGCATGTGGGTCTGTGGAGGTTTTGTTGGAAGGAGGCGAGGTTGTCGCCACTCGGGAGGAGGGCGGGTTTTCGGGGCCGCGCTCCCAGCGGGTGGGGGTTTGGGAGGGGGTTCCGCGGGCACGGGGGTAAAGGTCAAGTGCGCGGGGAGGGGGCTGCCGGGGGCGGGGGTGGGTGTTAGAATAATGACAGGTGCCTGTTCGGTAGCTAGTATCTGCCGGGCGCTACGTCTGGGCGAGATTGGGCTGGTTCTGGGGGCAGGTTGACTCAGCTTTTCCTGTGGGGCTGGTCAAGTTCGGACACGTTCCGCGTCGGTAGTAGAAGGAGCTAAGCCCTGACTTGTCTCCAGCTGGGGCTATTTAAACCATGCTTTTTCCCAGCTGTATTCACTGGCTGTTTGAGAGAGAGAACCTGTGGTCACCGACCTGTAGCATTTTCTGCTGATGTAGGTAAGGACCCACTTGCTAATAAAAGCATTATTTATCTTATTTCTATATGATTTGTCTTTTTTTTAAACAGGTATTTCAGTATTTCAAGTTTTTATCGTGTGTTTTCTTTTCGTACTCGTAGGCAAATGTGCAATACCAACATGTCTGTGTCTACTGATGGTGCTGTAAGCACCTCACAGATTCCAGCTTCGGAACAAGAGACCCTGGTTGGTATTTTTGTCTCCAGTGTAACTTTAGCAAAAATTTATTTTATGAGGTGATCAACTAGATTTCACAGACCCCAGTTATAGCATGGCTCTTTAAGTGAAGTTGTAGTACATAGCTTAAATTCCTGCCACTCAGGCATGACTGTGGAGCAAAAGTTACCTGTAAGAATCAATATTTATTTTCTTAGCTTTTTACCACACTGAATTAAAAGTCAGTTTCATTATCTTCTTAAGTATGGATGCTTAAGTTATGTTTATTATGTGACTTTTTTTTTTTTCTGTTTTGACCTGTCAGTATTTAACTTTTGTAGAAGTCAGAAATAATTCATGCTTGTTGTAAAGATGTTAGGCATTACAGAAAAGTATAAAGTAAAAGCTGAAAATTCCAGTCTTCTGTTTTGACCATATCTGTCATATCTCCTTTTTAGATCTTTATCTATGTGCATACCCACATATATATATGCACATGTGAGTTTTAATCTGTCGCGGTTCAGTTTGTTTTACTAAAATAGGATTATACTAGAGATGTTAAGCAAATAGCATTTATGTCAATCAATAAAACCTACAGAATTCTTTTTTAACAGCTGCATGGTAATCCACAGCATTAGTGTACCATTTAAGAAATTTATGCCTTTACTGATAGGTTTTCTAAAATTGCCTTTAGTTTTTGAGTATTACAGATGGTGCTGCTTTGCATATGTATCCTAACACAAGTGTTATGTGTAATAGTTTTCCTCTCTGTCAAAACTGAATGTTATCACTGTTATTTTGCCCTTTTTTGGCAAAAGGTATTATATTATTGTGTAAGTGTGTATTTCCCTAATCTTTGGTGAGGTTGGGCATCACATCATTGGTTAAATCATTTGTTTCTTTTGGGGCTTGCTTGGTCTTATCTATACACTTCTAGGCTTATTGTATTTTTCTTAATAATTTGTAATAGTTCTCTGTGTTTCAAGTGTATTTAATTTTTATCATTTACAAATGTTAAAAATTAACTTTGCTTATTTGTTCTTTTTCTCATTGAGAACATTTTTATAAAGTAAAATTTGACTTTTGCTAGCTTTTGAATTTCATATGATGTTTTGGAAGAACTCTCCCATCCCAAGATTATACAGATAAACTGCTGTATTTTCTTCTAGCATTTTTTATTTTTACATCTAGAATTTATCTTTCTGTTCTTAAATGTAAGATTAATAATGATATTGTCTTTTATAGTAGTTTTCTTATTAATGCATGTCTTTTAAGTCTTAATAAAAAGCTGATGGCTTTCCATTGGAGACTTTGACTTTGGGTTGTTTTATGTAGTTTGAAGTTAATATAGTATATATAAAATTTTAGAAGGAAAAAAAGTAACTTTTTATGTTTTCTGGGATAATTCATTCTTTAAATAGCCTGAAAGTAAAGCGTATATGTAAGCACATAGGAAAAAACATATGATCAGAACAATTAATGATTCAATACTACATTTATTGTGTATTTTAAAACTTTCAGTTATTAAATAATATTATGTTGATTAGCTGGAAATAGGCAGTTTTCTTAAATCTTGTTCTGAGGGTTAGATCCCGAACTGGGTTGCTGTCAGATTTCAAAGTTAGACAGGATGGGAGTATATTGAAGGGAGTGCAGAGGCACCAGTCTGTATAGGGGTGGCTGTGTAGCTGTAAAGATACTTGAGTTTTGAAGATTTTGATACGGCAACAGATAGGGAGAAAGAGCATAAACACATTACATCCCTGCCCCCTTGCCAGATATTTTCTCAGTACAACTTGAAAAGCCTCTAGGTCAGAGGCAGGCAAACTACAGCCTATGGGCCAAATTTGGCCTGCTGCCTACTTTTGTGAATAAAGTTTTACCAAAATGGAGCCACATCCATTGGTTTACATATAATTTATGCTTCTGAGTCATACTATCTGGCGAGAAAAGCTATAAACTGTTTACTGTCTGGCTCTTTAAAGAAAAACATTAAACCCTGATCTAGTTGGCTGGCTCCTTCAATACAGGTCATATGTCTTATTTGTCATTTGTGTGTGTGTGCAATATCCAGTGCTGTCTGGTGCATGGCAGAAGCTCAATAAATGTTTGTCAAGTAGATATTTGGAATGTAGACCAACTAAAAGGCAGCATGATATTATAGTAGGAAGAAAATGCTGGCTTGCAGTTGAGGGATGTGAGTCTCAGTCTCCAGATCTGTTCTTAATTATCCTTGTCAGCTTGGGTTAAAGTTCGCCAGCGTTCAGGAACCTAATCTGTAGAAAGAAAAGATTGGTAAAAGGACCCACCATAAAGATTTACTCTTTTCTCTCGTATTTTGTAATTTAGTTTATAGTAAGCTCATTGGGGTATTCCATTTACCGTTGAGTTTGTAAGGTAATAAGCAGATGATAGAAATAGCTGGAGGAAAAAGAATAATTTTCACTGCCCTGGCATGGGTACTGTTTTTGATGGCAACTGATGATACTTGAGGGTTCTGTGATTATTTGCATAATAATTATATCCCAGCATTTTCTTCCCAAACACAGTCTGTGGTATTCAGTTTACATAGTTTATTACATTTAGTGAAAACATTATGACTTAGTTTTTGAGGTCTCTAATGTTGTGAGATAACATTGTGTTTGCTACCTTTATTGAAATTCTTTATGGATGAGTTTTCTGCAGGCTTATAGTTCCGGAATAATTTGGAAGTATAATAGCAACTCTGTGTTCTTTATAGGTTAGACCAAAGCCATTGCTTTTGAAGTTGTTGAAGTCTGTTGGTGCACAGAAGGACACCTATACTATGAAAGAGGTAAGCTGAACTAAGTTAAGATAACTTAATGTCTTACTAGTTACGTATAGCCGTGGGGAGAAATTGGTCATATGGAGGGATTTTCAGTAAGCAGGAATGTTAAGTATTGTGGTCATTTGGACTATAATTTGAAGCTGAAAATTCAGTTTATACTCGAATTTCATTTGTCAGCCCGGAACTCAGACAAAGGGAAGCTCTTTAGGGGTTCTTAGCCATTTTGTGCTGTGAACCCACTTGACGCACTGGTTAAGTCTTAAGATTTAGCAGCAGATCTAATAAATGTAATTTGGAAGTAGTGAGGAGCATAACTGATATTTTGAGATGTTTACATCAAGCATAGTATGTATGATATGAAAAATGCTTGTGATTTTATTGGTGACAAAATCACAGTTATTGTTAATACTTTGTGATTTGTTGCCTATGTTCATAATTGAAGGGCAAGCTAAATTTCAGTTAAAAATTAGTGAAAATACAGACAAACATTTTTTTCCCATCCAAATTAATGGACCCCCTGAATTCTATCCAAGGACTTATTGGGCATTCATGGATCCCAGGTTAAGAACTTCTGCACTAGAGGTACATGAGTACAGTATACTGATCTTTCTGGGATAGAGGTGAGCTGATTTGTGAACATATGTTCTATTTAATGGATACATTTCAATGTATTGTTCTCTAGCTTTAAATTTGTGCACAGAAGCATGTTCTTCATTGAGAGATGGGCCATCTTAGGGAAAATTTCGATGTGAATGAAATGTGCCTCTTCCCCATCTCTCACACTTAGTTTATGGGGCTCAGATTACTTAAAACACTGAAGGACCTTACTTACATCAGCATAGTGGGCAAGAAAAGATTCCAGACCCTTTTCCTTTTTAGCCACATTCAGAAGTTTCCTTATGGGACGTTTGGTAGAAAGAGTCTAGGTTCTTCTCCTTCTTCCTTTCCACTGTCTACCATCTCTTCCATCCATGGTCACATAGGAATATTCCTTTAAGTCTGAAGCCTGCTTAGCCATTTAAGTCTATAGACGGAGCTTGCAGGGAAGTGTCAAGGTAAATGGTGTTTTTGGGATGTTAACTTGGGTTTAACCTTATATTATCATTATATAACCAGTTAAGGAAACAAAAACGTATGACTAGTAGTAGGTAGAAATAAGGAGAAAATTGATCAAGGTCATCATAAAGACTTAGAATGCTAATATTAAACCGTGTAACAGTGATGTATATATTGTCTGACACAGTGTTCAGTTGTAAAATCTTTGTTCTGTGGTATGTGGGAGAGTAATGAAAGCTAGTATGGGGTAGTAGAAAGCACACTGGGCTAGAAGTCAGAAGATCGGGTCAGTTTCTTATTTCTCATATGCTGATAACAATTCTATGAAATATCAGGAGACAGTACTTGTAAAAGTACATTGTAAACTGTAAAACACCATATGTGTTTAGGTGGTTGTTAATAGGTTTGTATGTGGATGTCTTAAAAATGTATTGCCTACTTTGTTTTAATGGAGCACACAAAATATAATTTAACTGTATGTGCATGATTCAGGGTCATTATTTTGATTATTTATTGTGTAGATTATAATGATATCTTTAAGGGTTTATTTCATTCACTGAATTCTCCCAAACTCTTCTGTAGATGTAATTCGTCATTGTCTTCTCATCTGTGATGACCTCAGAGGTTGTTGAGGTATATGGTGTGCAGGACTAAATGACTCCAGGTCACTGCTATATTTTAGTTGATGTTTTTGATTCTGCAACTTTTCATTGTGATCAGTGGTTTTGCATTTTGCTGCCTTTTCCTTTCTTCCTAATAAGTAGTACCTAGATATTTGGGCAAAGTTAAAGTCTGCCAAATAAAGAGAAGACACATTTTAAAGTTTAAGTAAATCAGAAGCAGTGTCTCTACTTCAGTCAAATTAAAAGAAAAAGATATAAAATCAGCTTTATTTTTTTATTTAGGAGTACAGAATGGTTGTTATTTAGATGGTTATTGATGTGGTTGCTGGTTGTTTAACCCTCTTCAGATAAATGAGATGTTATTGAATGTATTTGAAACATTTAATTTTCTTTAATGCTCAGAAATCATATTTCTATTTCAGGTTATATTTTATCTTGGCCAGTATATTATGACTAAACGATTATATGATGAGAAACAACAGCATATTGTGTATTGTTCAAATGATCTTCTAGGGGATTTGTTTGGAGTGCCAAGCTTCTCTGTGAAAGAGCACAGGTAAGTTCTTTAGTCTACTGTAAAATGCCAGCTGGGCAAACATTTCAGTTCACCTCCATCCTCACTCCCTTTTGGCAGAGAAAATTGTTATTATATATAAAAGATGCTGAAATTTAATTTCTTAGTAAAATAGCATGTTACTTGAGAACCTGAGTTCTGGAATCTTACAAGCCTGGGTCTGAGACCCAGCTTAGTCATTTACTAGCTGTCAGACTAGGTAAATTGACTTACCCTCTTTAAGCCTTAAGTTTCCCCTGAATATGAAGTAGGAACAATGTAAATACCTTATGTGGAGGTTATAAAGAGGCAATGTGTAAGCAGTTAAATATTAGCTACAGTAACTGCATATTAAAAAAATATTATTATTGCAGTCACTTCCAAAGACAGTCTTTATGATACCCTGTGGTAACTGCTTAAATTTGAGCCCTAGTTACTTTGAAGATCTTTTTCTTTGTCATATACCATTATGGCACTTAATCAACTGAATTTAACCCAGATAGCATTTCTAGAATTACTCTGCCGAGAACTTTTTTTCTAGACTTTTTTTTTTTTCAGTCATTCTTACTTTACATTTGGAATTCCTTGTTTCATTTTTGTTAGTCTCTTTGCAGTGTATCTTAATGAGAAGAATACTTTTCACCTGAAACGTTTACCTAGATTCTACTAGTGTTTAATGCTCAATAATATTATAGCTAAAAAGATAATTAAGTGGGATATTTATAACTTTAAAATAACTTCATTATTATATGTATATGTTCATTATTGAATATTAAGAAAAGACAGAAAGCTAATGATAGGGGAAAAAAAGACTAATTTGTCATCGAAAGGTATTTTTACTTGTCATTTTTACAATGTATTATGCACAGATGTGTTTTAACCCTGTTGTGAACATACTATATTTAATTTCATCCTGCTTTTAAATTAACATACAAGCTTCTTTCCATTGACAGACGATATCTGTTTAATATTTATGTTATTTTATACTTGGCCTTGGGATATAAGCTCTAATTTTATAAGTTTAAGAAATAACTATATTGATAATTTTGCACCATCTGAGTATTGACTCTTGATAATGTTTGGAGCTGTAATTTCTGATACGGAAAGCACAAATTTAAAATTATCTTTGACTTGAATTCTAATGTGTTGAGAGGTTAAACACTGGGGAAACTACTGACTTGGGGAAAAGATACGAGTAGGAATATTGATTTTTTTGTGAGTTTAAGGAGCTGTATCATCAGTCCCAAGGATGAAAAAAATTAGTTGGGATTGGCACTTTCCCCTTAACCTTGAGACTTAGAAATGATATCTTGTGACCAATAAATGTTCTCTAAAGTCATTAGTTGATGAAAAATGTACCATGACTTCACTGAGTATTGGCATAAGTGAATTGTTTCCTTATGCTCCAGGAGGGCAGAGATTTGTTTTTATTTCATTCTTTGTTTTCCCCGATTTCCAGAACAGTGACTGGTACTCAGGCTGTATTAAATGACCGTATACTGCTCTATCTTTTAATAAATTTTCAGATCAAGAAAGAAAATCCATTAGATGATTGGTCTAAGGTTGATAAAAGTCAAAACTATAATGAGGGCTTCCCTGGTGGCGCAGTGGTTTTGAGTCTGCCTGCCGATGCAGCGGACACGGGTTCGTGCCCTGGTCCAGGAGGATCCCACACGCCGCGGAGCAGCTGGGCCCATGAACCATGGCCGCTGAGCCTGCGCGTCCGGTGCTCCGCGGCGGGAGAGGCCACAGCAGTGAGAGGCCTGCATACCGAAAAAAAAAAAAAAACTATAATGAAGTTCCTATATAATGGGTTTTGCATAACCTGCTATTTTTTTAGGCAGTCTTCGTCTGTGCCCGGAGCTAGATAAATTCTTTTCTGTTTGAAAATACGTATGTTAACCTGCCTCGTGTGTTCGCACCAGTTCTCTGGGGACTTTTGCTAAAGTCTCAACAAGGCATGTTTCAGGAAATGGAGATGTGAAATCTTTGCACTAGGGAGACTTTAGTGATTATTAAATGTGGCTGCGTGTAATCATTGTGCAAATAATTACTATGGTGGTTTTTAGTGTCTAGAAGCTTATCAGTACTTGAATGTAGTGATTTAAACTTTGGGTTGTAGCATGATAGTTTATACTAATATGCATTTAAAAGTCTTGTTAAGTCTAGTTAAATACATTTTTATTTTAAAATGTACATGTTTTTTTTCTCTCTACAAGGAAAATATATACAATGATTTATAGAAACTTGGTGATAGTCAATCAGCAGGGTAAGTTCATTTTGAATTCCATAAGCATGTACTGTAAAAATATATTAAAGACATTCTGTGGATGTGCGGACATCTTATAATTGTGATTTGCTTTAAAAGTTGCTCTCATTGTATATTTAATTATAGTAAGGGTATGATAAATTTAACAGGAAGAAATACATATGAGCTAAAACAACATAATACTAAGTTTCTTATGCACATTTATTTGCAGTGGATATTTAAATATCCTGTTACATAAATTTAAGCCTTGGGATATCAGGTTAGAATTTGCTTTGAAAGGTAGATAATTTCAAAATCTTCTGCATAGTAGCGATAGGAGCAAACCTTGAAACGTATTCAAAGGCTTAGGGAAGTAATACAGATACCTAGGTAGGGCCATTTGAATGGAAGGGTCCTTGTCTTGTGTGTTTTTTATAATAGACAAAACTTTGTTTACCAGTTTGTTCAGGTGAGTGCCATTTTACTTCCCTTC
This sequence comes from Pseudorca crassidens, assembly GCF_039906515.1. Classification (NCBI taxonomy): domain Eukaryota; kingdom Metazoa; phylum Chordata; class Mammalia; order Artiodactyla; family Delphinidae; genus Pseudorca; species Pseudorca crassidens. The sequence continues at coordinate 58,612,945 of NC_090306.1, forward strand.
CTTTAGACTTGTAGTTCTTAACTGGTTATTTTTGGGTTCCATATCCTGTTGATAATCTGATGAAAGTGCTAGGTTCTTATTCCATAACGATACACCTAAACATACACAGTGATAGGCCGGTAAATGTTTATCAATCCACTCTCCAGGGGAAGAGCCTTGATTTGTGGTTACTGGTTTCCATAATATAAATACACTCAGCATGACCATTTTCAGCCGCAAACACGGAGTTGGGAAGAGATGAACACAGTTTGCTTGGGAGTGCTGGTAGGAGCTGGCTCCAATACACCATAGGCTTTTTTAAAAAAATTTATTTGTTTTTACTTTATTTATTTTTGGTTGTATTGGATCTTTATTGCTGCACGTAGGCTTTCTCTAGTTGCGACATGCGGGCTTCTCATTGCGGTTTCTTCTCTTGTTGCGGAGCATGGGCTCTAGGTGTGCAGACTTCAGTAGTTGCACCACAGGCTTCTTAAAATCCATTCTTTTTTTTTTTAATTTATTATTTATTTTTGGTTGCATTGGGTCTTTCTTGCTGCGTGCGTGCTTTCTCTAGTTGCGGCGAGCACGGACCACTCTTCGTTGCAGCGCATGGCCTTCTCATTGTGGTGGCTTCTCTTGTGGTGGAGCACGGGCTCTAGGTGCGCGGGGTTCGGTAGTTGTGGCTCGTGGACTCCAGAGTGCAGGCTCAGCAGTTATGGCGCACGGGCTCAGTTGCTCCGCAGCATGTGGGATCTTCCCGAACCAGGCCTTGAACCCATGTCCCCTGCATTGGCAGGTGGGTTCTTAACCACTGCACCACCAGGGAAGCCCGAAGTCCATTCTTAGTCTATAATTAAGAACTGTTCTCAGGGCTTCCCTGGTGGCTCAGTGGTTGAGAGTCCGCCTGCCAATGCAGAGGACACGGGTTCGTGACCCGGTCTAGGAAGATCCCACGTGCTGCAGAGCGGCTAGGCCCATGAGCCATGGCTGCTGGGCCTGCGCGTCCAGAGCCTGTGCTCCACAACGGGAGAGGCCACAACAGTGAGAGGCCCGCATACTGCAAAAAAAAAGAACTATTCTCAGCTTGTTCATTTTCCAGAACGAACTGACCACTCCTTAGTGCTCCCATTATTTCGTATCTAGATTTTATTGTTATATTACTTTGTTAAACTTACTTACACAAGTGTGTCCTCTTCAGGTTTGCAGTCTGCAGTACACAGTACAGTGTTTATTAATACGACGTTTAGTAAATTTATTGAATTGAATACTTATTCTTCCAGAGTTAGGATTTAAGACCCAGAAAAGCACATCACTGTCTTATCCCAGAATAGAAGTAATTATTAGGCTGGTGACTTGACATTTTGTTTTACAAAGCCCTTTATGAAATCAAATGAAGGCAGATAAACAACTGTAGTATCTCTTGTAGTATTTTCAGTTTTCTGAAGTATTATTATCCCTGATGTATTCATTCATTCATTTAAATCTTGGTTGATTGCTAGGAAGATTTTACTAATGAGATGGTGACCTGTAGATTACTTATGTTATTTCCATTCTGAGTTTGTTTCAGGTTTTAGTTTAATATAATTAACTTCAGAACTCCTGTATCATTGTTCTCAAACTTGTCACACTTAGTGCTTCCTTTTTATTACATCTGTTTTGTAACATCTCTTATACTAAAACAAAATATAACCTATTTATATGGACAGCTTAAATCAGTATAATACCTTGCCCATAATATAAAAAATAAATAAACTGTTATGATAATGCATATAATTTCAAAATGTTAATACTCAGACCGGGCTTCAGTGTTAAGACGAAAATATTTTCAAGGGAGTAGTAAAAGGTATTTGATTATGATCTTAGGTGATGGTATATATCCCACATTTGAAATTTTGACTTGAGCTCCAAGTCTGTACATCTACATACAGACTAAACCTACCTACCTGAAAGTTTTATCCACTTTTCAGTTTATCTTCCCATCCAAATCTGTTCATCATCTGAAGTTTTGAATTATACCACCCATTTATCCACCCAAGGTAGAATCTTGGAATTCTTGACTCCTTTCTCCTTTGCCTTGTATGTCAGACACCAGGTTCTTGTTGGTTTTTACCTTTTTAATTTCTCTGGAATTGATCTTTTTTCCGTGTCTTAGTTTAGACTTTAATGCTTTTCATTTATGTTATTGCAGTTGCTAATACTGGTTTCCCTGCCTCTGTTCTCTTTTTCTTCTATTTTGGCAGAGGGAGTTGTCACTCTTCTGCTTATAGTGACCATTTAGGGGTTCCTTATTGCTCGCTGGGTAAAATACTTGCTGTGAACTAGCAAATCAATTTTATCTCTTAGATTAAACCTTTTTAATGGTGCGTGGCTGCAGCAGTGCCTTAGGGAGGAATGTGAAGTATTAGCTGGGGAGGATGCAGTGATTTGGGATTGGTGGCAGGAATATTGCTTGTTGATATCTTTGTGCTGTTTAGCAAGACAGGCAGGATCCTTTATGATCCTGCTTACATTCCCATAGTAATGAAGTACCTGTAGTTCCTGCAACAAACACTGGTAGTTCACTTCTGAATGCTTTTTTCACAGTGTTTCCTCAGTCTGGAATAGCCTTTCCCAGTCGTACTTCCACATATTCTACTATGAAACCTCTCCTGATTCCTTGTTACTCAGACCTTGCCGCATCTCTACCAAATAACCATTGCTTCGTCTTCTCCATTAACTTATCTTATAATACTTCTTTTAGTGTGCTTATTTTATTGTACTTTATAACTATTCTTATGTATCTTCTATATTAAAATTGAATTATCCATTTACGTCTCTAGTATTCAGCACAGGATGGCACTTGGAGACTACACGTTCAGTGTTGGTTAAAAGGTTAAATTGTATGAGGAGTTTGTTCTGGATAACATCTATTGAATAACCCTTGCTTTCCTAGTTTGTGATTCTTTGTTTTTATTTTCTGTCAGAACCATCAGATTCAGGCACATCTGTGAGTGAAAACAGGTGTCACCTTGAAGGTGGGAGTGTTCAAAAGGTAATCTTGAACTCATTCTACTATGATGTTTCTTGAAAATTTGGAGTGTTAAAAACAATGAATTTTTAGCTTCTTCGTGTTATAAGTTTGTGGGTTTATTTTTTGTTCTTTTCTCCCTTGAATGCTTAGGACCTTGTGCAAGAGCTACAGGAAGAGAAACCTTCATCTTCAGATTTGGTTTCTAGACCATCTACCTCATCTAGAAGGAGAGCAGTTAGTGAGACAGGTATATATGAGTATTTAATTGGCACTTTCAAACAGCTTTTCAGTGTTCATTCTTTACTGAAATTAGTACATTTAGGCTTAATGAAATTGTGCTTTTTTGGTTTAGATGAATGAATTTGAGTTTCTTATTTTTATATGATTTATTTGGTTTTAAAATTGCTTTCTTAGCAACATTTTTCTGGTTGACTACAGCAGGCACAATTTTACTGTGTCCTGCTGGATTTTATAGTTAGCCAGCTTTTTGCTGTGCGTGGTAACAGAGGACAAGGATATAAACTCTATTTTAGTCATCATTCTTAGTCACCTTAACAGTTAAAGTATTTGTTGTTTCTAATAAATAAAACACACCAGTGAGTTTAAAAACAGAGAAATAGCATCTTAGAAATGAGGACGAGGTAAAGAAAATAGCTGAGAGCATTTTTAACAGAGAGAACAGGAGGAGGCTGTTGCCTGATGAAAGTCATGATAACTAAAACTATGATTCAGTGGAAAAAAAAGAGTTTGGCAAATCAGTGAAGTAGGATAGATAAATCCAGAGTAGAGTTTTGTACATGAGGGCAAAGGGCAGCAAGTGCAGAGTAATACATGGGAGTAGAACAAATGGCTATTTGGGGGGAAAAAAATCAAGTTATATCTGTGCCTTATGCCAAAATGAATACTAAATGAGTTGAGAAGATAAATGAAAAAAATTACAACATACTGAAATAAATTCACTTTAAATTTGACAGTGTTAATATCCTTATTATAAGTTTCCAAAAGTCAATAAGAAAAATATTAAAAATCCAACTTGTAAAAAAAATTTTTTTCATAGTAAATAGAAATGACTGATAAATATGAGGAGTGGATTTTAGTGATTTAGCTTTATAAATAACAAAAAATGCAAAAAAGGTGTCTTTTCTGGTCTTTCAAATTAGGAAAGATGATTTTTTTTTTAACTTGCTAACTATGTGTTGGCACTGATGCACTGTTGGTGTATCAATTCGTGTAAATTGGTTAACCTTTATGAATTATAAAAAGGCTTGGCTTTCTTACCGTTATCACAGTAATCCAGTTCTAGGAATCTATCCTAAGGATATAATCAGAAATGCAAAGATTATATGTAGAGATATTAATTATAGCATTATTCATAGTTGAAAACATATATGATGCTAGAGAATGTCATCACTCTAGTCCAGGCCATTGTCATCTCTTACCGAGACCACTGCAGCAGCTTCTGATTTTCTGTTTCTAGTTACTTGCTCTTTCTGTCCTTCATCACAGTACCAAAAGGGATCATAAAAGGTGAATTGGATTGTGTCACTTCCCCACTTTGTTTATTTACCATTGACCTTCAAATAAAACCCACACTTTTATGTTGGCTTACAAGGCCCTGTTCTACCTTTAATCTGGGTTTTGGCTTTTTTCCCCACCTTCACTGTGTTTTAACTGCACTGATTGGTTCCTCAAACAAGTCAGAATTCTTTCCTGCTGTAAGGGTGTTTGCACAGTTTTTTTCTGCCAGAAGTTCTTCTACCTCAGTCTTGTAAGACCAGCTCCTCATTTTTCTATTTTTGCTTAATTATTACTTTCTCAGAGAGGCTGTCCCTAACCACCTGGAAAAGTGGATCCCCTCTTGTTATTCTTTCCCTTAGCACCCTGCTTGTTTCCTTCATAGCACTCGTTATAGCTTGTAAATGATCGTATTTTGGATGCCTTGATGTTTGAACGTAAACTTCCTCTGGTGGTAGGGATGATGGCTGACTTCATTTTTGTATACCCACTGCCTCGCACTGTGCCAGACAGAAAGAAGGTGCTTGGATTTGTGGACTGAATGGTTCAATTATGATGAACCTATATTATGGATACCATATTCTGCAGCCATTAAAAGTAATGTAAAAGAATGTTTAAGAGAAAACAACCCCTGGGAAATCCCTGGAAGTCCAGTGGTTAGGACTCAGTGCTTTCACTGCAGGGGCCTGGTTTTGATCCCCGGGTGGGGAACTAAGATCTTGCAAGCCATGTGGTACGGCCAAAAAAAAAAAAAAAAAAGAAAACAACCCCAAGTTGTACATATAGTGTGATATAAATATGTTTTTTAGACGGAAGTAAATTTTTTAAATGACAGCTGGAAAATTATTATGCTAAAATGTTATTAGTAGTTATCTCAGTGGTAATATTATAGATGATTTACATTTAAATTTTTGTCTGTTTTTTAAAAATTTCTACTGTGAGTAATACAATACTTTAATAATCAGAAAAAAGCCCCAAATGTTATTAATAGAGTTAAAAAATACACATCAGCAGCATGGTTTTGGCCTTCTAGCCCACATCTTTCAACCAAGATCACCTTTTATAGGGAATACAGACATTAAGAACTTATATCAAGAACTTGTGATCTTGTAGAGATAAATACAAAATTAGAGGATATAAGCGTGTTTTGGGAATTCAGAGCAAGAAGAGATAACTTCTGACTAGGAAGATCAAGAGAGGGAAATGGAGTGAGCAAAGGTGTGAGTTGTACCTGTTTCAGGCATATGGATTATATTTTATTTAATCTCATAACCCTGTTAGATACTTAACATATAAGGCTGCAGTGAGCACCCTTGCTCATAAATCCTTAAATGATTATGCAGATATTTGTCTAGGATAGAGAAACTGCCCATAAAATGTTACACTGTTTTGCGTTTTTACCAGTAGTGTATAAAAAGTCCTTTCTCCCAAATCTCTGAGACTGTCTCTCATTTTAATTTCTGTCATTCTCATGAGTGAAACATGGTATCTCATTTCAATTTGCATTTCCTTGATCACTGAGAGGTAAGCCATTTTTTCATGTTTATTAGTCATTTGTGTTTTATGCATTGCCCTTTCATATCTTTGACTCTTTTTTAAATTAAGTTTGTCTTTTACTTGGTTGGTAGGAGGCCTTTATATAAAGTGGGTATTAATCATTTTTTATTATGTGTTGCAGATTTTTTTTCAGTCTGACATTTGCCTTTTAGCTTCTTTTTTATAGTATTTTATTTTGCCATGTAAGCCTTAAGTAACTAACTTAATCTTGATAGTCTTTTTCTTGAGGGCTTTGTAGTGTCACATCATACTTTCCCACCCCGGTATATTCTCTTATATAAGTAGTTGGATGGTTTTGTTCCTTGTATTTGGTATTTTAATCCACTTGGAATTCATTTTTATGTCTGGTGTAAGGTAGGACTCTTCATTTATGTTCCTGACAGATTTGGTAACATTCTCACTTTAAGTCAGAGATAATTTCTTATTTAAAATAAAATGGACCAGGGACTTCCTGGCCGTCCACTGGTTAAGACTCCGTGCTTCCACTGCAGGGGGTGCAGGTTCGATCCCTGGTTGGAGAACTAAGATCCCTCATGCCGTGTGGCCAAAAAATAAATAAAATAAAATGGACCAGTTTTAACTGGTTTTGATTCCTGTTGAAAATACTGGATACTAAGGAAATTGAAACATTAGGAATACCTTCTAAGTAAGTTAAACAGTTGGTTCTTTCCAGGAAAAAAAGTGAAATCTTATATCCTAAATTCTGATTTTGACAGAAAAATTGTAGACTGGTTAATAAAAGGTCTAGATGGATTAAATTAATTGTGAGTTGATAAAGTTCTGAAACAAGCTTTAAAGCTTTTAAAAATGTAGTGTTTTGCTATAACTCTAAGTTGGACAGATCCAATAAGAGTGTTGACTTTTGAAACAGTAGTAATTCACTATTTTTCTCTGTTTAATTTCATTGAAACAATTTTAGTACAGATAGGTAACTTAAGACAGCTCAATTTCTAAATACATTATAGTACAGCAATTTAATTAACTTGTTTTTCTTTACATATTCAGAAGAAAATTCAGATGAATTACCTGGTGAACGACAAAGAAAGCGCCACAAATCTGATAATATTTCCCTTTCCTTTGATGAAAGCCTTGCTCTGTGTGTAATAAGGGAGATATGTTGTGAAAGAAGCAGTAGCAGTGAATCGACAGGGACTCCATCAAATCCGGTAATCCTCTCATTTTAAATAAAACAGGACTCTCTTATTTTTAGTCTAGTTCTGGCAGTCCTAATAAGCATCCAGATAGAATGCACATGTATGATATGTGATTGCTGCTATACACTTGGTAAAATTTTCTTTCAAATGAAACTGTATAGATCTTCCCCACTCCCAACCCCGGGTTTGCGGAGAAGGGTGGAAGATAATGGAGTTGCACTGGAGTGTGTTGGTAAAATTAGTGCCTATGTTAGTTATTAATGTCACCCTACATATTGGAGAACCTTTGTGGGCCACTGCACCAAAGATATCTTAAGATTCTAAGCAATTTTGTTTTGCATATTTAGAGTAAATATATCTTATTACAGCTCTCAGCAAATAAGTGAACATAGCCTGATATCCACATTTGCCATATGTAGGTCTAGACATCAGGGGAGGTCTTTTTAATAAGACTGTGAAATATTGGTATATTATTGCATGCATGATGGGAAAGTATCAGTACTTTTTGATCATTGATACAAAATTCCAAAGTATTAGTCAGCATTAACATTCTTAAGAGATATCACTGAAGGAGGTTTTGTAAAGAAATTTTTGCTAACAAGAATGCTTGACAAATGGAATGTTTTCTTTCTTGTCATTATACATTTGTCTTTAAAATGTTATTAAAATTGGACTCTTTATTTGTGATATGGCAACATTTCATGGCGATTATTCTGGATATTAGTGATTATTTTATAGTTCTCTAGAAGATGTAAAGGATTGAACAAAATGTGATAGTAACCATATTCTTTTTATGTATTATTCTTCATTATCTTTACATTTTTTTCTTCCAAAGCAGTGATTTTATGGATGCAGAGGTGCCTTCTGGAGTTAGTACTTAATAGAGCTGTTACTCATGTAGGCCACTAGATGGCATGGTGAGCTCCTCCAAGAGCAAGTTCTTCATTCAGTAGATATTTGTGTCTTTTCTATGCCAGGTTCCATTTGGCACTGGAGATACAGTGGTGGTCAAGGTAGTTATGATCCCTGCCCTCATTGGGAGATAGGTCATCAGCAATCAAACAAATAATTAAAATACTGAATAAATGCTATGAAAAAAATACAGGGTCTTGAGAACAAATATGTGTGATCTAAAAATTGAATCCAATTAAATAAAACTTGATGTCTCACCAACTTCATGTTTGGATAATTTTATTCCTTACAAATGGTTTTAATACGACGACTATGTGCCATTTAAACTTACAGTCTATTAAAGTTGTTTCAGAATTCTAGCTAAATGGTATTAAAAGTCCTTGTTCTTTCTACCTGGGACACTGCCTTGTTATCAAAGCAGTATAGAGGGTATTTCTTTTTGTTAGTCCTATTCTACGCTCTCTTCTAAAAATCCTCTCTGTTAAAGATCTATTGTTTTTGAGGCAAAGTCCCTAGTTGTGAAAGCTTTTGGTAAGGCTAATTTTTTTCCTTCATTTTAGCACGTCACATTATTTGGTCTTGTCATTCACCAATTTGTGAAGGGAGTTAAAGGAAAGTGCATTTGCCTCCCATCTTTTCTTTCTTTTGGGTTTAATACATTGGGGGAACTAAGGCTATATTCTAGGCTCTATACCAGGCAATTAACATATTTTATCACCTCAGCAGCCTCAAACTCCATTTATAGATGGGAAAACTAAGACTTGGGTGTTTCAAATAACTTGTTTAAGATCACATAACTAATAATTGTCACAATTGGAATTCAGAAAAACAGGGATTTTAAGATCTTTCCAGATCAAGCCTGTCTGATACTTTTTAAATATACAGTATTTAAGAGTTTTTAGGTTTTTCTTTTTTGAACATTAGCTAAACTTTTGAAAACTTTCTTTTTTTTAATTTATTTGTTTATTTTTGGCTGCGTTGGGTCTTCACTGCTGTGCGAGGCCTTTCTCTAGTTGCGGTGAGCTGGGGCTATGTGCGGGCTTCTCATTGCTGTGGCTTCTCTTGTTGTGGAGCACAGGCTCTAGGTGCGCGGGCTTCAGTAGTTGTGGCTCACGGGCTCTGGAGTGCAGGCTCAGTAGTTGTGGCACACGGGCGTAGTTACTCTGCAGCATGTGGGATCTTCCTGGACCAGGGCTCGAACCCGTGTCCCCTGCACTGGCAGGCGGATTCTTAACTACTGCACCACCAGGGAAGTCCTGAAAACTACTTTTAATTTTGCTTTCTTCATAGAACCCTAGAATAGGAGTGGGCAAACTTTTTCTGTAAGGGGATGGATAGTAACTATTTGGGGCTTTGCAGGCCATATGGTATCTGTTTCAGCTACTCAACTCTACGGCTGTGAGGCAAAAACGGCCATAGACAACAAGTCTAACAGACAACGGGCACGGGTGTGTTCAGTAAAACTTTATTTATAAAAATAGATGGGTGGTGAGGCACAGTTTGCTGACTCCTGCCATAGAAGATGCTTTCTGAAACTTAATGTTTATTGTGATTTTTACCCCCTTATTCTAAACATAGTACACTAAAGCCTAGTTAATTGAAGTGTCCAGTTTCTTAGGTTATTAGAGCTGTTATTGTATTCTAGCTTGACTTGCGATTTTAATGTGATTGTTAATACAGCCTTTTTTTAGGAATTAGAACTGCAGTTCAATGAATGTTGCTTTTACTACTACTTTCCTATCATCACGGTTTAAAACAGTCTTTTGACCTCAGTGGTTGTAAAATAAATACCTTGTTTTTGTTTTTATAAATGATGGGAATATTAGAGATCATTTAATCCAAACTCATGTGTCATAGATGAAATAGCTGTGGCCTTTACAAGCTAAATATGTCTAGGTTGAAAGTTACTTAGTGGCAAATCTAGAATAAGAATGTATGTATCCTGACTACTAGACCAAAATACTTTTTCTAGTTCTAGCCTTCTGCTTTGTGTATGTTCCTACCCTTAGCCACTGATGGCAAATATTATGGGACTGAAGGTTCTCTTAGGTTCTTATACTATTAATCAGTTTTAAAATGAATCACATGAGCAGATACAGAATTTTAAAAATAGATTTAAAAAATTATATCTGAAAGCTCTTCCAAAGAAATTATTCTCAAAGTTCATTAAACATAAATCATAATTATTGTATATGTTGTAGCTACTAGCATTCTACCAGTTGGAAGATATAAAGATGATTGAGACATGGTCTTAACTCTTAAAGTATGTATAATTCAGATAAGAAACGTGTACAAAATTATGTTTTGCAAAATTTGTGTGTGCAAATATATAATACTCAATAATATAAGTAGCACAGATAATTAAAGGTGGGGAGTGCTCTTCTAGTTATAGTATTGACAAAGGCTTTGGCAAAAAAGGATGAGCAGAATTTGAAAACTATCAAGTTATTCCAGCTAGAGGGAAGGTGTGGAAGTTGAAGTTTGGTTTAGGAAACAGTTTAGATCTGGTTAATGTTCTTGTTTAGTGGGGATAGGGGGGTGTCTAGTTGGAGATAATATGAAAATGTTAATATAGACTTCCTGTATGTACCTTGAATGCCAAGGGAATTTGGCCTTTTCTTTTATATAATGGGGTTTTGAACAGAGAAAATATTTATCTAATCATAACCCAGAAGCTTAACCTAGTGTCAGTGTGCAGGATGGAACTGAGGGGGAATTAGGTGCACAGGGAAGAGCTAAGCTGTTGCAGGCCAACAGGTAATGTACATTAAGTCGCTTTTTTTCCCCCTCGATTTTAGGATCTTGATGCTGGTGTAAGTGAACATTCAGGTGATTGGTTGGATCAGGATTCAGTTTCAGATCAATTCAGTGTAGAATTTGAAGTTGAGTCTCTGGATTCAGAAGATTATAGCCTTAGTGAAGAAGGACAAGAACTCTCAGATGAAGATGATGAGGTAGTTTTTTTTTCTCTGATTATATTCTAAAGTTCTTAAATACTTTCCATATTCGTTGACTGATGAGATTGAAATAATAATGTGTTCAGATTTCACATCACAATCTTTGACTCTTGATTTATTCAAACTAGAATATTGGTTTGTGGACTTGAGGCTTTGTAATTCCTTGTTGTCTTATTTATATTTTTAAAAATGTAATGTCAAGAAGTCAGTAGGCCTTAATGAGCATTCTTATATTAGTCTACTCGTTTTTAAAAATATTTAATTCAATTCTCCTTTTTCATTTTTAATTTATGAAAAAGTAAAGCATGCATGCAGTTAAAAGTCACATACTACCAGCAGATCTGTTTCCTGGAAGTGACGAGCTTCAACATTTCTAGCTATTTCACTGTAATTTAATACTTCCATATTTATAAAACAAAAATGCTTGTACTGAATATTTTACTTTATTTATTTTAAACATTCCTGTATGTTGACTTTTTACCATAGTGGGTGAGGATTTTACCATCCTCCATTTCCCCCCCTTTATATTCACTCATTCCATGACACCTTTGTCTCAGATATCTCATATATAACATAATTGGACCCCCGTATTTGCGAGTTCCACATTGGTGGATTCAACCAAGTGCAGATTGGAAATATTCGAGTAAAAAAAAAAAAATTCCAGGAAGTTTCAAAATGCAAAACTTGAATTTGCTGTGGGCCATCAACTATTTACATAGCGTTTACGTTGTATTTACAACTTTTCATATAGCATTTATTAGGTATTATAAGTAATCTAGAGATGATTTGAAGTGTAGGGGAGGATGTGCATAGATTGTATGCAAATACTATGCCATCTTACATAAGGGACTTGGGCATCTGCAGATTTAGGTATCCTTATGGGTCCTGGAACCAGTCTGCCCACAAATACGGAGGAATGACTGAGTACATGTTGTTTGTTTAGGACTTATCACTTATCACTAAGAAGCCTTACTGGTTGAAGAAAAAAGGTGATGAATTGATGGTAATGGTTTTTTTTGTTTTTCTTTTTCTTAGGTGTATCGAGTTACTGTGTATCAGGCAGGGGAGAGTGATACAGATTCATTTGAAGAAGATCCTGAAATTTCCTTAGCTGTAAGTATGCATTTACTTTTTCAAGGAATCAAAAAATAACATTGAAGTCAAGATTAGAAAAATATGTCTAGTCTACTTCTTGACATGAGGTAGTTTTTATAAAGTTAACATTTTTTTTTTAAGTTTTAATGGTTTAAAATATTTTTGTTCTTTTATTGGGTTGGGATCTGTTGCTATACTTTTTAGTTTTTTGTGTTGGAATTTGAACTTTTGAAGAACTTCATTATGGAAAATTTTGGGTATGTACAGCATAGAGAATAGTATAATGTATCTCCGTTGTACTTATCACTCAGGTCTAACAGTTACCAATATTTTGCCAATCTTATCAAATATGAATATCATATTGATTTGTATTAGAATATGTGGTGGGATTTTCTATTAAAGAAATCTGGACTTAAACATTTACATTTCATGCTTCACAGGGTTCCTCAGGTATTGGATGTGTGTTTTTTTAACCAAATATTATTGCTTTAATTTTTGTTCTTAAATACTGCTTTTTGTTATATTTGGATAGGAAATCTCAGTTTTCTCTTTCTGAGATAGAAACAATTATTAATTATCCAAATACTAAAAAGGAGGAGAAATTGTAAAATCTTAGGAAAATATTTTGCTATATTAAATTCAAGTAACTAGTTGAGTCATTTGATGTCAGGCTGAGTGAAATGTTTTAGACATAGATCTTGTAATTTATCGGACTCTTGAAGCACTTTCTTCCTGTATTACAAGACCTGTCTTTGGTTTTATCATTTAGTAGATACCTGCTTTTACAACTTGAAAGAACCATTGTGGGAGAATGAAGTTTCCACCCTTATTGCTAATATCTTATGTCATTTGTCAGGCAACTTAAAAATGGTTACATTATTCATGGCAAGATAGGAAGGACCTCTTATGGCAAGTTTTACATGCACAGTGTCCTCAGGCAAGAACCATGCTTCTCGTAAGGCAGGGAGATAAGGGATATGTTCAGTAAAGAGGCTTGGGATGTGGGGGAATTTGTTATCCAGATTGCATAGTGGGTGGAAAGGTTTGAGAAATAAGTTGGAATAAGGATGAAGCAATGAGCAGTTACAGAGACGAGAACACAGAAAAGGATAGACAAGTAAGGGGCATACATTCTGGATAGTGACAAGGATGGCAGAGTTTATCTGGCTGTGATTGCTGAAAAGAATGTTTTAGCATTTCCTTTGTGGGTGTAGTTAGGGAACACCCAGTTGAGCCCTGGTTTTAGAGCACTTCTAAGAGAGTCTTAGTCAATGGCAGACTGGTTGATAGTTTTGTCTAGATTGATTTGGTGGACTGGGCACAGTATCAGGTTTGAGCCTTTAAGGGAGTGGAGTGGGTACAGGCTTCATTACAGAGAAGATCCCATAGCACTTGCTTTAACTAAATGAACCAACTCTGTCCTTGAACAGATAACTTTACAGGTACATGGTTAAGGTCATGGTGAATACGTTTTTCATTTTAGAATTTTTAGCATAGTTTGGCTGGGAAAAAAATGTATTTACAAGCTCATGCTTGAGGAAAGACTGTTGAGTGCTTTATATAAGACATGAAATGCTGAAAATTGAGCTGTATGATACATTTTACCTTAGACATATTGAACAAGTTGCTAGCGTTGCTGTGACTGGTTATTGAAGGGTTACGGAAGCTAACTGTCTTGTTTCCTTGAAGGACTATTGGAAGTGTACTTCATGCAGTGAAATGAATCCTCCCCTTCCACCTCATTGCAACAGATGTTGGGCCCTTCGTGAAAATTGGCTTCCTGAAGATAAAGGGAAAGATAAAGGGAAAATGTCTGAGAAAGCCAAACTAGAAAACTCAGCACAAGTAGAAGAGGGCTTTGATGTCCCTGACTGTAAGAAATCTACAGTGAATGATTCCAAAGAATCATGTGTTGAGGAAAATGATGATAAGATCACACAAGCCTCCCTATCCCAAGAAAGTGAGGACTATTCTCAGCCATCAACTTCTAATAGTATCATTTATAGTAGCCAAGAAGATGTCAAAGAGTTGGAGAGGGAAGAAACACAAGACAAAGAAGAAAGTGTGGAATCTAGTTTTCCTCTTAATGCCATTGAACCTTGTGTGATTTGCCAAGGTCGACCTAAAAATGGTTGCATAGTCCATGGCAAAACAGGACATCTTATGGCATGCTTTACATGTGCAAAGAAGCTAAAGAAAAGGAATAAGCCCTGCCCCGTATGCAGACAACCAATTCAAATGATTGTGCTAACTTATTTCCCCTAGTTGAACTACCTATAAAAGTAGAATTATATATTTCTAACTATATAAGCCCCAAAATTTAGACATGAAATTTATTTTTATTTTTTTAGCTGTATCAAAGCAAGAAAGTATCTTACTACATGTAGGTTTCTCCCAATAGTGAATAGTTACTTCCTTTTAGGAAAATGCCCCTTCTGTTGATATTTTATATTTGGGTTTTAATGTAATTTGGATTGGATATAGAGTTCATCCTTTACCCCTCTACCCCTTTTTTTTTTTTTTTTGGGCTGCACCGCTCTGCATGTGGATCTTAGTTCCCCAACCAGGGATCAAACCTACGCCCCCTGCAGTGGTAGTGCAGAGTCTTAACCACTGTACCATCAGGGAAATTCCTACCGCTCGTTATTTAAAATAATTTCCACTTTCTCTTAAATGAGAAGTATCTGACCTTTTAAAAAATATATAAGTAGGACATTTAAATGTAACTTATTCAGTACCTTTCATGTAAGGAGGAAAAGTTCGTGTGAAAGATTTAATATTTAAATTTTACATACTCTTAAACTTTCCAATCCTTAGTTTCTCTAGTCTTTCAGAGCCTCTTAAAAATAAGTCCCCTGCATACGAACCTTCAAATTGCCAACTTTCAAAGATGCGAATGTGAGCTGGCATGTCCAGTCACGAAAGTTCACGTGAGTGGAGTACGTTGTCATGTGCGTGCATCCCCTACAAATGGTTGTGCTTTTGTGTACTTTACTGTGTAGAGTACAGTAGTATAGTATCTTTATCTCAAGCCCAGGATGTCTGGAGGCAAGCATAAAAGCAGCAGTGATGTAGCTGATACTGCTGATGGAAACAAAAGTGCAAATAATTGAGAGTGGAGTGACAAGAGGAAGAAGTATCAGAAGAACCAAAGAGATTCACGATGCAGAAAATGGCAAGGGTTTTTTCTTTATTTGAGGAGGCACTGTTAGTTTTTGAGGCACAGGACCCGAACGTAGAGTGGTACACGAAGGTTGCAGCAGCCGTTCAGAATGCAATCCAGTGCTACCGTGTTATCTATGAGGAGAAAAAAAGAGCTACTACCCAGACATCATGGGATCGGTTTTTCAAGAGGGTAGGTAGAATTGAATCCAGCGAGGAACCAGAACCTGTGCCATCAACGTCAGGTGTGAGTGAAATTGCAGCTTGCCCTCCATCTCCTGTTGCTGACAATCCTTCAGCTCTGTCATCTCCCACCTCTTCTCCCTCCTTCAGTCAGTAACTCTTCTTGCCTGTTCACTTGATGCCAGCCCCTGTATGCCAGCTGTTGTACTGTACTACTGTACTTTTCAAGGTACTGTACTGTAAGATTAAAAATGTTTTCTTTATTTTTTGTGTTTGTTTTTTATGCATTATTTGTGTGAAAATATTATAAACCTATTACAGTACAGTACTATATAGCCGATTGTGTTAGTTGTGTTAGGTACCTAGGCTAATTTTGTTGGACTTATGAACAAATTGGTCTTACGAACGGGCTCTCGGAACTGAACTCGTTCGTTGCAGGGGACTTACCGTATTCTTTCTAGATAAAAGAACTAGGTAGATCGTTTTGGTGCTATGTAAGTAGCACTTACATATTTCTCATTCTCCAGTCTCTTTGATATGATAAGGGATATAATAAACAGGAGGACTGTTTGTTTTTATACTAGCTGAAATTGTCCTAACTTCTCTAAATTGTCCAAAAATTATAAGAATGACATCCTATAAGAATGATGGGATCAGAACATAAAATTCTGAAATAACTCTCAAACTGTATAGATTAACATCTTGATTTATATTAAATCTTCAACAAAATAGTGGAAAATAACAACTTTGATTTAAGGTCCCAGTGTATTTCTCCAGTATATGTCAGTTGTACATACTCGGGTGAGGACAATAAAATTAACTGAGCTATGAGTTTAGAACAGAACTGAGGGATAGTTTTGCACAACATGTTGGTGTGTCAGTTACAGAACATTGTGTTAAACTTTAAAAACAAAAACCACACACACATATGACTTACCCATATATAGATAATGTAAGTAACGGCTGAAGGGATCAGCACCTTAGCCAAAGAGTGGTCCTCAAATAGAGTAAAGCTTTATTAATTTGGGATTTATAATACTTCAACTAGAACTAAGTAGAATTGATCCTCTCTGAGGACAGAGAAATAAAAATGAGATTATAAACACTGTATAGTCAGCCCTCCATACCTGTGGATTCAGCATCCATGGATTTAACCAACCACTGGTTTGGAAATATTCAGGAAAACGATTCCAGAAAGTTTCAAAAAGAACACTTGAATTTGCTGTGCACTGGCAACTACATAGCATTTGCATTGTGTCAGGTATTTAAATCTAGAGATTTAAAGTATGTGGGAGGATGTGCATAGGTTATATGCAAATACCATACCATTTTATATAAGGGACTTGAGCATCGAAGATTTTGGTGTCCCGGGGTTGGGGGGGGGGTGCATCTTGGAACCAATCCGCCATGGATACTGAGGGACAACTGTATATTATTCAATGATTCTGCTGTTTACAAGACGTTCAAATCGGTGCAAATAGAGTTTCATTCACCATATATATATGCATTACTAATGCAGTCTTGATTGTCTAAATTTTTAGGTGTAGCATGCGTTTTATTGATTTACAAATAAAAGATTAAATGTTTAAGAATTGTTTAAAAAATGTGATTATTGGATCTTATAGGCAATTTTCCCATAATAATGAGTTTTTTCTTCCAGTATTGAGGTAATTGACATACAGTATTGTATAAGTTTAAGGTGTACAGCATAATGATTTGACTTGTTTACATTCATGAAATGATTATTACAATTAGTTTAGTGAACATTATCTCATAGATACAACACTAAAGACAAAATTTTTGTTCTTGTGATGACAACTCAGGGTTTATTCTCTTTCATATATAACATACCACACTGTTAATTATATATATCATGTTGTACATTATATCTTTAGTACTTATAACTGGAAGTTTGTACCATTTTATTGCCTCTATCCATTTCCCTCTCCCCCCACTCCCCACCTCTGGTAACCAAAAATCTGATCTCTTTTTCTATTTATTTGGATTTTTTGTAAGTATAAAGACCTACAGTACTATTGATTTGTTCATGTTATACAAGAGTGGTTTGGTATTTCTGTACATTTTCGAATGATTACCACAGTAAGTCTCGTTATGATATGTTGCTATGCAAAGGTATTACATAGTTATTGCCTATAATCCACACAGTGTAAATTTTACACCATGACTCATTTAAATACTTTGCAACTGAAGGTTTGTACCTCTTAATGTCCCTCACTTATTTCTTCCCTCCTTTTACCTCCCTTCTCTCTGGCAACCACCTGTTCTCTGTATCTGTAACTTTCTGTTTTGTTGTGTTCGTTTTATAGATTCCACTTATAAGTAAACGTATTTGTCCTTCTCTGTCTGACTTATCACTTAGCATAATACTCTCTAGGTCCATACATATTGTTGCAAATGTTAAGATTTTATTCTTTTTTATGGCTAATATTCCGTGTGTGTGTGTTTGTGTGTACTACATCTTCTTTACCCATTGTTTGCTAATGGACACTTGGGTTGCTTCCATATATTTGCTGTTGTAAACAGTGCCGCCGTGAACGTTGGGGTGCATGTACATTTTTTTTTTTTTTTTGGCTGCACCACAAGGCATGTGGGATTTTAGTTCTCTGACCAGGGATTGAACCTGTGACCCCTGCGTTGGAAGTGTGGAGTCTTAACCACTGGACCACCAGCGAAGTTCTGCTGCATGTAAATTTTTCAATTAGTGCCTTTGGTTTTTTCTAGATATATGCCCTGGAGTGGGATTGCTGGATCATATGGTAGCTATGTTTTTAGTTTTTTGAGGGAACTCTGTACTGTTTTCTGTAATGGCTGCAGCAATTTACATGCCCACCAACAATGTACAAGGATTCCTCACCAACACTTATTTGTTTTCTTGATAATAGCCATTCTGACAGGTGTGACGCGTATCTCAATTGTGATTTTGATTTGCATTTCCCTGATGATTAGGGATGTTGAGCGTCTTTTCATGTACCTGTTGGCCATCTGTATGTC
Source organism: Pseudorca crassidens (assembly GCF_039906515.1). NCBI lineage: Eukaryota > Metazoa > Chordata > Mammalia > Artiodactyla > Delphinidae > Pseudorca > Pseudorca crassidens. The sequence continues at coordinate 58,631,481 of NC_090306.1, forward strand.
TTCTCTGGAGAAATGTCTGTTAAGGTCTTCTGCCCATTTTTTAATAGGATTGTTTTTTTGATGCTTAGTTGTATGACTTCTTTATATCAATATATTTTGGGTTTTATCCCCGTGTCAAATATATCATTTGCAAGTATCTTCTCCCGTTCAATAGGTTGTCTTTTCATTTTGATGATAGTTTCTCTAGCTGTGCAAAAGCTTTTTAGTTTGATGTAGTCCCATTTGTTGATTTTTTGCTTTTTGTTTCCCTTGCCTGAGGACACACATCCAAAAGAAAAAAGAAAAAAATCACTAAGACCAATGTCAAACAGCAAACTACCTGTTTTCTTCTAGAAGTTTTATGGTTTCAGGTCTTACATTTAAGTCCTTAATCTATTTTGAATTTATTTTAGTGAATGGTGTGAGAGCCTAGTCCAGTTTCTTTTGCATATAGTTGTCTCGATTTCTCAACACCACTTATTGAAGAGGCTGTCTTTTTCCCATTGTACATTCTTGCCTCCTTTGTCATAGATTAATTGACCATAAGTGTGTGGGTTTCTTTCTGGACTCTGTATTCTGTTCCATTGATCTATGTGTCTGTTTTTGTGGCAGTACCATACTATTTTGATGACTAGCTTTGTAGTATAGTTTAAACCAAGGAGCGTGAGACCTCCAGCTTTGTTCTTTTTTCTCAAGATTGTTTTGGCTGTTCAGGGTTTTGTGTGTGTGTGTTTCCATACAAATTTTAGAATTAGTTCTAGTTCTGTGAAAAATACCATTGATATTTTGTTAAGGATTAGATTGATATGTAGATTTCCTTGGATAGTATGGTCATTCGAATAATGTTAATTCTTCCAATCCATGAACACAGTATATGTTTCTGTCTGTGTCATATTCAATTTCTTTCATCGATGTCCCATAGTTTTGTTTATTGAATTTCATTTTTTTATACAACAGATTCTTATTAGTTATCCATTTTATACATACTAGTGTATATATGTCAATCCCAATCTTGCATTTCATCACAGCCCCAACCCCCCCCCCCCCCGCAGCTTTCACCCTTTGGTGTCCATACATTTGTTCTCTACATCTGTGTCTCAGTTTCTACCCTGCAAACCGGTTCATCTGTACCATTTTTCTAGGTTCCACATACATGTGTTAATATACGATATTTGTTTTTCTGACTTCACTCTGTATGACAGTCTCTAGATTCATCCCTGTCTCTACAAATGACCCAATTTCGTTCCTTTTTATGGCTGAGTAATATTCCATCGTATATATGTACCACATCTCCTTTATCTGTTCATCTGTAGATGTCCATTTAGGTTGCTTCCATGACCTGGCTATTGTAAGTAGTGCTGCACTGAACATTGGGGTGCATGTGTCTTTTTGAATTATGGTTTTCTCTGGATATATGCCCAGTAGTGGGATTGCTGGGTCATATGGTAATTCTATTTTTAGTTTTTTAAGGAACCTCTATACTGTTCTCCATAGTGGCTGTATCACTTTACATTCCCACCAGCAGTGCAAGAGGGTTCCCTTTTCTCCACACCCTCTCCAGCATTTGTTGTTTATAGGTTTTCTGATGATGCCCATGTTAACTGGTGTGAGGTGATACCTCATTGTAGTTTTGATTTGCATTTCTCTAATAATTAGTGATGTTGAGCAGCTTTTCATGTGCTTCTTGGCCATCTGTATGTCTTCTTTGGAGAAATGTCTGTTTAGGTTTTCTGCCCATTTTTGGATTGGATTGTTTGTTTTTTTAATATTGAGCTGCATGCGCTGTTTATATATTTTGGAGATTAACCCTTTGTCTGATGATTCATTTGCAAATATTTTCTCCCATACTGAGGGTGTGTTTTCATCTCGTTTGTAGTTTCCTTTGCTTTGCAAAAGCTTTGAAGTTTCACTAGGTTCCATTTGTTTATTTTTGTTTTTATTTCCATTACTCTAGGAGGTGTATCAAAAAAGATCTTGCTGTGATTTATGTCAAAGAGTATTCTTCCTGTGTTTTCCTCTAAGAGTTTTATAGTGTCTGGCCTTACATTTAGGTCTCTAATCCATTTTGAGTTTATTTTGTGTGTGGTGTTAGGGAGTGTTCTAATTTCATTCTTTTACATGCAGCTGTCCAGTTTTCCCAGCACCACTTATTTAAGTGACTCTTTTCTCCATTGTATATCCTTGCCTCCTTTGTCATAGAGGAGTTGACCATAGGTGTGTGGGTTTATCTCTGGGCCTTCTATCTTGTTCCATTGATCTATGTTTCTGTTTTTGTGCTAGTACCATATTGTCTTGATTACTGTAGCTTTGTAGTATAGTCTGAACTCAAGGAGTCTGATTCCTCCATCTCCCATTTTTTTCCCTCAAGACTGCTTTGGCTATTCGGGATCTTTTGTGTCTCCATACAAATTTTACGATTTGTTCTAGTTCTGTAAAAAATGCCATTGGTAGTTTGATAGAGATTGCATTAAATCTGTAGATTGCTTTGGGTAGTAGAGTCATTTTCACAATGTTGATTCTTCCAATTAAAGAACATGGTATATCTCTGCATCTGTTTGTATCATTTTTAATTTCTTTCATCAGTGTCTTACAGTTTCCTGCATACAGGTCTTTTGTCTCCCTAGGTATGTTTATTCCTAGGTATTTTATTCTTTTTGTTGCAGTGGTAAATGGGAGTGTTTCCTTAACTTCTATTTCAGACTTTTCATCATTAGTGTATAGAAATGCAAGAGACTTCTGTGCATTAATTTTGTATCCTGCAACTTTACCAAATTCATTGATTAGTTCTAGTAGTTTTCTGGTGACATCTTTAGGATTCTCTATGTATAGTATCATGTCATCTGCAAACAGTGACAGTTTTGCTTCTTCTTTTCCAATTTGTATTCCTTTTATTTCTTTTTCTTCTCTGATTGCCATGGCTAGGAGTTCCAAAACTGTGTTGAATAATAGTGGTGAGAGTGGACATCCTTCTCTTTTTCCTGATGTTAGAGGAAATGATTTCAGTTTTCCACCATTGAGAACGATGTTTGCTGTGGGTTTGTCATATATGGTCTTTATTATGTTGAAGTAGGTTCCCTCTGTGCCCACTTTCTGGAGAGTTTTTATAAATGGGTGTTGAATTTTGTCAAAAGCTTTTTCTGCAGATATTGATATGATCATATGGATTTTCTTCTTCAATTTGTTAATATGGTGTATCACATTGATTGATTTGCGTATATTGAAGAATTCCTGGCATAAATCCCTCTTTATCATGGTGTATGATCCTTTTAATGTGTTGTTGGATTCTGTTTGCTAGTATTTTGTTGAGGATTTTTGCATCAATATTCATCCGTGATATTGGTCTGTAATTTTCTTTTTTTTGTAGTATCTTTGTCTGGTTTTTGTATCAGGGTGATGGTGGCCTCATAGAATGAGTTTGGGAGTGTTCCTTCCTCTGCAATTTTTTGGAAGAGGTTGAGAAGGATGGGTGTTAGCTCTTCTCTAAATGTTTGATAGAATTCACCTGTGAAGCCATCTGGTCGTGAACTTTTGTTTGTTGGAAGATTTTTAGTCACAGTTTCATTTTCATTACTTGTGATTGGTCTGTTCATATTTTCTGTTTCTTCCTGTTTCAGTCTTGGAAGGTTATACCTTTCTAAGAATTTGTCCACTTCTTCCAGGTTGTCCATTTAATTGGCATAGAGTTGCTTGTAGTAGTCTCTTAGGATGCTTTGTATTTCTGCGGTGTGTTGTAACTTCTCCTTTTTCATTTCTAATTTTATTGATTTGAGTCCTCTCCCTCTTTTTCTTGATGAGTGTGGATAATGGTTTATCAATTTTGTTTATCTTCTCAAAGAACCAGCTTTTAGTTTTATTGATCTTTGCTATTGTTTTCTTTGTTCCTATTTCATTTATTTCTGCTCTGATTTTTTTTTTTTTTTTTTTTTTTTGCGGTACACGGGCCTCTCACTGTTGTGGCCTCTCCCGTTGCGGAGCACAGGCTCCGGACGTGCAGGCTCAGCGGCCATGGCTCATGGGCCCAGCCACTCCGCGGCATGTGGGATCCTCCCGGACTGGGGCACAAACCCATGTCCCCTGCATTGGCAGGCAGACTCTGAACCACTGGGCCACCAGGGAAGCCCTCTTCTCTGATTTTTATTTCTTTCCTTCTGCTAACCTTGGGTTTTGTTTGTTCTTCTTTCTCTAGTTCCTTTAGGTGAAACTTTAGATTGAGATTTTTCTTGTTTCTTGAGGTTGGCTTTGGCTTGTGTTGCTATAAAGTTCCGTCTTAGAACTGCTTTTGCTGCATCCCATAGGTTTTGGATCATCATGTTTTCATTGTCATTTGTCTCTAGGTATTTTTCGATTTCCTCTTTGATTTCTTCAGTGATCTCTTGGTTATTTAGTAACGTATTGTTTAGCCTCCATGTGTTTGTGTTTTTTACGTTTTTTCCCCTGTAATTGATTTCTAATCTCATAATGTTGTGGTCAGAAAAGATGCTTGATATGATTTCAATTTTCTTAAATTTACTGAGGCTTGATTTGTGACCCAAGATGTGATCTATCCTGGAGAATGTTCCGTACACACCTGAGAAGAAAGTGTAATCTACTGTTTTTGAATGGAATGTCCTATAAATATCAGTTAAATCTATCTGGTCTATTGTGTCATTTAAAGCTTGTTTTTCCTTATTAATTTTCGGTTTGGATGATCTGTCCATTGGTGTAAGTTGAGATGTTAAAGTCCCCCACTATTATTGTGTTACTGTCAATTTCCTGTTTTATAACTGTTAGCAGTTGCCTTATGTATTGAGGTGCTCCTGTGTTGGGTGCATATATATTTAAATTGTTATATTTATGCAGTTTAATTTGCATATATATTTATATGTTAAATTGTTGATCCCTTGATCATTATGTAGTGTCCTTCCTTGTCTCTTGTAACAGTCTTTATTTTAAAGTGTATTTTATCTGATACGAGTATTGCTACTGCAGCTTTCCTTTGATTTCCATTTTCATTATCTTTTTCCATCCCCTCACTTTGAGTCTGTATGTGTCCCTAGGTCTAAAGTGGGTTTCTTGTAGACAGCATATAGATGGGTCTTGTTTTTGTATCCATTCAGCAAGCCTGGGTCTTTTTGGTTGGAGCATTTAATCCATTTACGTTTAAGGTAATTATCGGTATGTATGTTCCTATGATCATTTTCTTAATTGTTTTGGGTTTGTTTTTGTAGGTACTTTTCTTCTCTTGTGTTTCCCACTTAGAGAAGTTCCTTTAGCATTTGTTGTCGAGCTGGTTTGGTGGTACTGAATTCTCTTAGCTTTTGCTTGTCTGTAAAGCTTTTGCTTTCTCCATCGAATCTGAATGAGTAATCTTCGTTGTAGGTTCTTCCCTTTCAACACTTTAAATATGTCATGCCACTCCATTTTGGCTTGTAGAGTTTCTGCTGAGAAATCAGCTATTAACCTTATGGGAGTTTCCTTCTATGTTATTTGTCGTTTTTCTCTTGCAGCTTTCAATAATTTTTCTTTGTCTTTAACTTTTGCTAATTCGATTACTGTGTGTCTCAGTGTGTTTCTCCTTGGGTTTATCCTGTATGGGACTCTCTGCACTTCCTGGACTTGGGTGGCTTTTTCCTTTCCCATGATAGGGAAGTTTTCGACTGTAATCTCTTGAAATATTTTCTCAGGTCATTTCTCTCTCTCTTCTCCTTCTGGGACCCCTATAATGTGAATGTTGTTGCTTTTAATGTTGTCCCAGAGGTCTCTTAGGCTGTCTTCATTTCTTTTCATTCTTTTTTCTTTATTCTGTTCCACAGCAGTGAATTCCACCATTCTGTCTTCCAGGTCACTTATCCGTTCTTCTGCCTCAGTTGTTCTGCTATTGATTCCTTCTAGTGCAGTTTTCATTTTAGTTATTATATTGTTCATCTCTTTGTCCTTTAATTCTTCTAGGTCTTTGTTAAACAGGTCTTTGCATCTTCTCAATCTTTGCCTCCATTCTTTTTCCGAGGTCCTGGATCATCTTCACTATCAGTCTGAATTATTTTTCTGGAAGGTTGCCTATCTCCACTTCATTTAATTGTTTTTCTGGAGGTTTATCTTTTTCCTTCATCTGGTACATAGCCCTCTGCCTTTTCATCTTGTCTATCTTTCTGTGAATGTCATTTTTGTTCCACAGGCTGCAGGATTGTAGTCCTTCTTTCTTCTTCTGTTTGCCATCTTGTGGATGAAGCTGTCTAAGAGGCTTGTGTAGGTTTCCTGATGGGAGGGACTGGTGGTGGGTAGAGTTGGGTGTTGCTCTGGTGGGCAGAGCTCAGTAAAACTTTAATCTGCTTGACTGCTAATGGGTGGGGCTGGGTTCCCTCCCTGTTGGTTGTTTGGCCTGAGGTGACCCAACACTGGGGCCTACTTGGGCTCTTTGGTGCAGCTAATGGCGGACTGTGGGATGGCCCACGCCACGGAGCACTTCCTAGAACTTCTGCTGCCAGTGTCCTTGTCCTCACGGTGAGACACAGCCACCCCCCGCCTCTGCAGGAGACCCTCCAACAGTAGCAGGTAGGTCTGGTTCAGTCTCCCCTGGGGTCACTGCTCCTTCCCCTGGGTCCTGATGTGCACACTGCTTTGTGTGTGCCCTCCAAGAGTGGAGTCTCTGTTTTCCCCAGTCTGTCGAAGACCTGCAATCAAATCCCGCTATCCTTCAAAGTCTGATTCTCTAGGAATTCCTCCTCCCATTACTGGACCCCCAGGTTGGGAAGCCTGATGTGGCACTCAGAACCTTCACTCCAGTGGGTGGACCTCTGTGGTATAAGTGTTCTCCAGTTTGTGAGTCACCCACCCGGCAGTTATGGGATTTGATTTTACTGTGATTGTGCCCCTCCTACCATCTCATTGTGGCTTCTCCTTTGTCTTTGGATGTGGGGTATCTTTTTTGGTGAGTTCCAGTGTCTTCCTGTTAATGATTGTTTAGCAATTGGTTGTGATTCTGATGCTCTTGCAAGAGGGAATGAGAGCATGTCCTTCTTTGCCATCTTGAACCAGTCTCCTCAACGTCCTATAGTTTCTAAGTACAGGTCTTTAACCTCCTTAGTTAGATTTATTCTAAGTATTTTATTTCTTTTGACACAATTATAAATGGGATTGTTTTCTTAATTTCTTTTTTTAATTGGAGCATAATTGCTTTACAACATTGTGTTAGTTTCTGCTGTACAGTGAAGTGAATCTGCTATATGTATGCATATATCCCCTCCCTCTTAGACCTCCCTCCGTTCCCCCATCCCACCCATCTAGATCATCACAGAGCACCAAGATGAACTCCCTGCTGTACAGCTGTACAGCAGGTATGTGTTTTACAGATACCCACTAGCTATCTATTTTACACATGGTAGTGTATTTATGTCAAACCTAATCTCCCAGTTCATCCCACCCTCCCCTGCCCTCCCTGTGTCCACACATCTGTTCTCCATGTCTGCCTTTCTGTTCCTGCCCTGCAAATAGGTTCATCTGTATCATTTTTCTAGATTCCACATATATGCGTTAATATATATTTGTTTTTTTAATACAGCAGGTTTTTATGATCTGTTTTATACATATTAGTGTATATATGTCAATTCCAATCTCTGAATTCATCCCACTCCCCTCCCCCCTGCTTTCCCCCCTTGGTGTCCATACGTTCTCTACACCTCTGTCACTATTTCTGCCTTGCAAACCGGTTCATCTGTACGATTTTTCTAGATTCCACATATATGCGTTAACATGATATTTTGTGTTTCTCTTTCTGACTTACTTCACTCTATGACAGACTCTAGGTCCATCCGCATCTCTACAAATGACCCAATTTCATTTCTTTTTATGGCTAAGTAATATTCCATTATATATATATATATACATATACACACACACACACACACACACACCACATCTTCTTTATCCATTCATCTGTTGATGGACACTTAGGTTGCTTCCATGTCCTGGCTATTGTAAGTAGTGCTGCAGTGAACATTGGGGTACATATGTCTTTTTGAATTATGGTTTATCTGGGTATATGCCCAGTAGTGGGATTGCTGGGTCGTATGGTAGTTCTATTTTTAGTTTTTTAAGGAACCTCAGTACTGTTCTCCACAATGGCTGTATCAATTTACATTCCCACCAATGGTGCAAGAGGGTTCCCTTTTCTGTGCACCCTCTCCAGCATTTATTGTTTGTAGATTGTTTTGTTGATGGCCATTTTGACTGGTGTGAGGTGATACCTCATTGTAGTTTTGATTTGCATTTCTCTAATTTTTAGTGAGGTTGAGCATCTGTAACCCATTAGTTAGATTTATCCTAAGTATTTTATTCCTTTCGTTGCAATTATAAATGGGATTGTTTTCTTAATTTCTGTTTCTGATTGTTCATTGTTACCATATAGAAATGCAAAAGATTTCTGTATATTTTTGTCTCCAGCAACTTTACCAAATTCATTGATGAGCTCTAGTAGTTTTTGGTGGTGTCTTGAGGATTTTCTTTTCTTTGGTGTGCCATGCGGCTTGTAGGATCTTAGTTCCCTGAGCAGGGATTGAACCCAGGACCCTGACAGTGAGAGTGCCGAGTCCGAACCACTGGACTGCCAGGGAATTCCCAGGAATTTCTATGTGTAGTATCATGTTATCTGTAAACAGTGACAGTTTTACTTCTTTCTTTGCAGTTTGGATTCCCTTTATTTCTTTTTCTTATCTGATTGCTGTGACTAGGACTTCCAATACTATGATGAGTAAAAGTGACAAGAGTGGGCATCATTGTCTTGTTCCTATCTTAGAGGAGATGCTTTCGCCTTTTCACCATTGAGTATGACATTAGCTGTGGTCTTGTCATATATGGCCTTTATTATTTTGAGATATGTTCCCTCTATACCCACTTTGTTGAGAGTTTTTATCATAAATGGATATGTTGAATTTTGTCAGATTTTTCTACATCTCTTGAGATGATCATATGATTTTTTTTCATCATTTTGTTAATGTGGTGTATCACATTGATTAATTTGTGGATATTGTTCCATCCTTGCATCCCTGGTATAAATCCCACTTGATCCTGGTGTATGATCCTTTTAGTGAATTGTTGAATTCAGTTTGCTAATATTTTGTTGAGGATTTTTGCATCTGTGTTCATAAATGATATTGGCCTGCAACTTTCTTTTTTTGTGATATCTCTGTCTGGGTTTGGTAGCAGGATGATACTGGTCTCATAGAATGAGTTTGGAAGTGTTCCTTCCTCTGCAGTTTTTCGAATAGTTTGAGAAGAATAGGTGTTAACTCTTCTCTAAATGGTAGAATTCACCTGTGAAGCCATCTGGTCCTGGACTTCTGTTTTTTGGGAGTTGTTTTATTACTGATTCAATTTTATTACTGGTAATTGGTCTATTCATAATTTCTATTTCTTCCTGGTTCATTCTGAGGACATTGTACATTTCTAGGAATTTGTCATTTCTTTGAGGTTGTCCGTTTTATTGGTATATAATTATTTGTAGTAATCTTTTATGATCCTTTGTAATTCTGTGGTGTCAGTTGTAACTTCTTTTTCATTCTGATTTTATTGATTTGGGCTCTCTTTTCTTTTTTCTTGTCAAGTCTGGTTTATCAATTTTGTTTATGTTTTCAGAGAACTAGCTCTTAGTTTCATTAATCTTTTCTGTAGTTTTTTTAGTCTCTATTTCTTTTATTTCTGCTCTAATCTTTATGATTTCTTTCCCTCTACTAACTTTGGGTTTTATTTGTTCTTCCTTTTCTGGTTCCTTTAGGTGTAAGATTAGGTTGTTTATTTCAGGTTTTTTCTTCTTTCCTGAGGTAGGCTTGTGTCACTGTAAACTTTTCTTTTAGAACTGCTTTTGCTGCATCCCATAGATTTTGGATTGTTGTGTTTTTGTTTTCATTTGTTTCCAGGTACTTTTAAATTTCTTTTTTGATATCTTCAGTGACCCATTGGTTGTTTAGTAGCATATTGGTTAGCCTCACATTCACATTTAATGTGATTATTGATAGGTATGTACTTATTGCCATTTTGTTCATTGTTTTGGGGCTGTGTTTTTTGCAGTTTTTTTATTATAGTTGATTGTGGTCAGAAAAGATGCTTGATGTGATTTCAGTTTTGTTACATTTATGGAGACTTGTTTTGTGGCCTAGTATGTGATCTGTCCTGGAGCATATTCCTTGTGCATTTGAAAAGAATGTATTCTGTGGCTTTTGGATGAAATGTTCTGTATATATCTATTAAGTTCATGTGGTCTAATATGTCATTTAAGGCCTACCTAGTATTACTGTATTACTGTCAGTTTCTCCCTTTATGTCTGTTAATATTGCTCTATGTGTTTTCTTAAAAATAAATTTATTTACTTATTTATTTATTTTTGGCTGCATTGGGTCTTTTGTTGCTGCAGACGGGCTTTCTCTAATTGTGGCTAGTGGAGGCTACTCTTCGTTGCGGTGCGCAGGCTTCTCACTGCAGTGTTCTCTGTTGCAGAGCACAGGCTTTAGGTGAGCGGACTTCAGTAGTTTTTTTTTTTTTTTGGCGGTACGCAGGCCTCTCTCTGTTGTGGCCTCTCCCGTTATGGAGCACAGGCTCTGGACATGCAGGCCCAGCTGCCATGGCTCATGGGCCCAGCTGCTCTGCAGCATGTGGGATCTTCCTGGACTGGGGCACGAACCTGTGTGCCCTGCATCAGCAGGTGGACCCTCAACCACTGCGCCACCAGGGAAGCCTGCTTCTGTAGTTTTTTTTTTTTTTTTGAGGTACACGGGCCTCTCACTGCTGTGGCCTCTCCCGTTGGGGAGCACAGGCCCTGGACGCGCGGGCCCAACGGCAATAGCTCACGGGCCCAGCCGCTCCTCGGCATGTGGGATCCCTCTGGACTGGGGCATGAACCCGTGTTCCCTGCATCAGCAGGCGGACTCTCAACCACTGCAGCACCTGGGAAGCCCCGCTTCAGTAGTTTTGACAGGCAGGCTCAGTAGTTGTGGCTCGTGGGCTCTAGATTGCAGTCTCAGTAGTTGTGGTACATGGGCTTAGTTGCTCCACGGCATGTGGGATCTTCCTGGAGAAGAGCGTGAACCCGTGTCACCTGCATTGGCAGGCAGATTCTTAACCACTGTGCCACCAGGGAAGTCCCTGCTTTATGTGTTTAGGTGCGCCTATGTTAGGTGCATTTATAACTGTTATGTATCTTTTTATTAGGTTTATCCCTTTTATCATTATGTATTGTCCTTAGTCTCGTGTGACTGTCTATCTTCAAATCTATTCTGTCTGATGTAAGTACTGCTACCTCGTTGTTTTTATTTTTGTTTTTTTAATTTCCATTTGTATGGAATACTTTTTTCCATCCCCTTACTTTCAGTTTGTATGTTCAGATCTGAAGTGAGTCTTTTGTAGGCAGTATATATATTGGTATTGTTTTTGTAGCTGTTCAGCCATTCTATGTGTTTTGATTGGAGCATTTAGTTCATCTACATTTAATGTGATTTTTGATAGGTATGTACGTACTACCATTTTGTTAACTGCTTTGGGGTTTTTAATAGTTGTTTTTAGTCCTTCTTTTGATCTCTTCCCTTGTGATTTGAAGATTTTCTTTAATGTTATGTTTGAATTCCTTTTTTCTGTGTGTTTATATTATAGGTTTTTGGTTTCTAGTTACCTTGAGGTATCTATCTATCTGTGTGTCTGTCTATCTACCTACCTATCTATGATTATTTTAAGTTGCTGATCTCTTAAGTTCAAATGCATTTCAACAATCCTGCATTTTTACTAATCATCCCCCCATGTTAACTGTTTTTGACATCACATTTTGCATCTTTTTTGTGTGTGTATCCCCTCACTACTTATTGTGGTTATAGACAGTTTTACTACTTTTGTCTTTTAACCTTCTTACTAGCTTTGTACATAGTTGACTGACTACCTTTACTGTATATTTGTCTTTACCAATGAGATTTTTCCTTTTGTAGTTTCCATTTTTCTAGTTGTGGCATTTTTTTTTTTCTTTTTTCCACTTAGGAAGTCCCTTTAACATTTCTTGTAAAGCTGGTTTGCTGGTGCTGAACTCTTTTAGCTTTTGCTTGTCTGTAAAATTTTTGATCTCACCCTCAAGTGAAAGCCTTGCCTGGTAGAGTATTTTTTGTTGTAGGTTTTTCCCTTTCATCACTTTAAGTATATTGTGCCACTCCCTTCTGACCTGCAGAGTTTCTACTGAAAAGTCAGCTTATAGCCTTATGGGAGTTCCCTTGTACATAAGTAGTTGCTTTTCCTTTGCTGCCTTTAATATTCTCTCTTTAATTTTTGCCATTTAATTTTTTAAAATATTTATCATTTATTCATTTATTTTGGCTGCACTCTTAGTTGTGGCATGTGGGATCTTACTATTATTATTTTTTTTAGCTGTTCCATGTGGACTTCTTAGTTGCAGCATGTAGACTTTCAATTGTGGCATGCAGATTCTTAGTTGTGGCATGCATGTGGGATCTGGTTCCCCGAACAGGGATTGAACCCGGGCCTCCTGCACTGGGAGTGTGCAGTCTTACCTACTGGACCACCAGGGAAGTCCTGCCATTCAGTTTTTGTCTTGGTGTGGTCCTCTGGGTTGATCCTGTATGGGACTCTCTGGGCTTCCTGGACCTGGATGTCTGTTTTCTTTCCCAGGTTAGGGAAGATTTTAGCTATTATGTCCTCATATATATTCTCTGCCCCTTTCTCTCTTCTCCTTCTGAGACTCCTATAATGTGAATGTTGGTACACTAGATGTCCCTCAGGTCTCTTAAACTCCTCATTTTCTTTTTTTTTTAATTGAAGTATAGTTGATGTACAATATAAATTTCAGGTATAAAACAGTGATTCACAATTTTCAAAGATTATACCCCATTTGTAATTACAAAATATTAGCTATATTCCCTGTGCTGCACAATATATCCTTGTAGCTTATTTATTTTATACATAGTAGTTTGTACCTGTTAATCTTCTACCCCTATCTTGCCCCTCCCCTCTTCCTTCTCCCCTCTCCCCATTGGTAAACACTAGCTTGTTTCTATTTGTAAGTCTGTTTCTTTTTGTTACATTCACAAGTTTGTTTTATTTTTCAGATTATACACATAAGTGATATCATACATTATTTGGCTTTCTCTGACTTATTTCACTAAACATAACACCCTTCAAGTCCATCCATGTTTCAAATGGCAAAATTCCATTCTCTTTTGTGGCTGAGTAGTATTCCATTGTATATATACCACATCTTATTTATCCATTTGTCTGTTGATGGACACTTAGGTTGCTTCCATATCTTGGCTATTGTAAATAATGCTGCTATGAACATTGGGATTGTCCTAATTTCTTTTTATTTGTTTGCTTGTCTGTTTGCTTTTTCTGTTCAGCTCCAGTGATTCCCACTACTCTGTCTACTAGCTTGTGGATCCATTCCTCTGTACCATCTAATCTACTGTTGATTCTTTCTAGTGTATTTTTCATTTCAGTTATTGTATTCTTCATCTCTGTTTGGCTCTTCTTTATATTTTCTAACTTCGTTAAAACTGTATAACTTTTTGCTCTGTTCAGCCATAGAACTTTATCTAAAGTTCTGAACATCATTATGATCATTACCTGGTGACTAGGGCTGTATGCTCTAAGGGTGCCCCCTATTTGGGCTGCTTGAACCCTTCTGTTGTGGTGGGCTGATTACTATGGGCCATCTTGGTGGGTGTGGCTGGCCCTGTTCTGGTTGGTTTCCAAGCCCTGCCTTGTGCAGAGGCTGCCATCTGCTGGTGGGTAGGGCTGGATTACAAGGCTGCTGGCTATGGGGCCCTGGGGGATCCTGGGCTCCAGCTAATCCACTAGTGAGTGGAGCCAGGTACTAGAGTGGATGGTTATGGGGATGGAGGTGGGGGAGTGTGTCCTGGATCTAATGTTGGCTTGCTGGTGGGTGGGGCCAGTTCCTGACACAGCTGGCTGCTGGGTCTGAGGTGTCCCAAAGCCGGTGTTGGCCCACTGGTGAATGGGGCTGGAGCCTGGGGCAGCTGGCTAATGGGTCCAAAGGGTCTTGGAGCTGGTGTCTGCCTGCTGGTGGGTGGGATTGGGGCCTGCGGGTTCCTGGGGCTGGTGTTGGCCTGCGGGTAGACAGTGCTGGAGCTAGTGCTAGCTCACTGGTGGGCAGAACTGCATTCCCAGGTCTCTGGCTGCAGGGCCCTAAGGGTCCTAGAGCTGGTGTCCTGCTGGTAGGTGGGGCTGGATCCTGGACCAGCTGACTGAGGGTCCCAAGGTGTCCCAGAGCTGATTTTGGCCTGCTGTTGGGCAGGACCAGGGCCCAAAGGGTCTTGTGACTGGTGTAGGCCTACTGGTGGATGGGCTGGGTCCTGATACTGTAGGCTGCAGGGCTGAAGTGGTCCTGGGGCTGGTGTCCACCTGATGGTGGGCAGGGCCAAGGCCCAGGGTGTCCTGGGGCTAGTGCTGGCTCACTGGTTGGCAGATCCAGGTCCTGGGGTCTTTAGCTGCAGTGTCCTGGGGGTCCTGGAGTTGGTGTTTTGGCCTGGTGGTGGGTAGGGCTGGTGCCCATGGGATCCCGGGACTGGTGTCTACCCACTGGTGGGTGAGCCTGGTCCTGTGGCTAGTGCCAGCCCATTGGTAGGCAGGGTCAGGGTCTGAGGCCTCTGGTAGACAGAGCCAGGTCCTGGGTTGACTGTGGGCTCAGGGGATCTTAAGGCGGCAGGCCTTGTGGTGGGTGGGGCTGTCTCTCCACCTGGTTGGTTGCTTGGGCTGAGGCATCCCAGTACTGATAACCACGGGCTGGTGGGAGGGGCTGGATCCCAAGGCTAATAAGCTAGAGCAAGGACTCCAAAATGGCACTTGCCAGCAGTGTTCATTTGGTAGAGCAAACTCCCAAAGATGGTTGCTGCCAGTGTCTATGTCCCCAGGGTGAGCTGCAGTTGCCTCCTACCTCTCCAGGAGACTCCAAGATCAGATGGTGAGACTGATGCTCCTTTCAAATTACTGCTTATACTCTGGGTCCTGGAGGATGTGAGAGTTTGTGTGCACCTTTAAGAGTGGTGTCTCTATTTCCCACAGTCCTCTGGCTCTCCCAAAAGTAAGCCCTGCTGGCCTTTAAAGTCAGACATTCTAGGGGCTCATCCTCTTGGTGCAGGACTCCCCGGGCTGGGGAGCCCAATGTGGAGCTGACCACTCGCTCCTTGGTGGGTGACACACCCGCGGTATGGATCTTGACTACTACGTCACCACCCCTCTTACCCTGCTCATTGTGGTTCCTTCTTTATATCTTTGGTTGAAGATCTTTTCTGCTCGTCTTCCAGTTTTTCTCATCAATAGTTTCCCTATTGTAATTTTGGTGTGCCCATGGGAGGAGGTGTGCTCAGGGTTTTCCCTTTTCTGCCATCTTGGCCACATTTCTCCCCCATTATAATTAGTTTTTTTAAAATAAAAATTATATTTGAATATCATCTATTTGGATAATCAAAGGCAGTAGTCTGAATATGCTTCTTTTGTTTTGGAAGGACCATGCCTGCCCACTTTGGAAGTACACATATATGGGCAGTTGGGAGCCTCTAAGGCATCGAATAAGACCAACATGGGAGAATGATGTTACAATTTAGTAGGGCCACGAAATGCTGTTGTCTCCCTATCCTGTTCACTTGTGTTACCATATGGCAGCCTGGCTTAAGTGGTTTCTCAACACGTGATAGTTCTGAACGGTCTGGAAGGGATGTAGCTAGTGCATGGATGGGACTAGGGTTAGCTACCCTGTCACTTGTCAGCATGAAAACCCCTATCGTAATTGCCTGTAACTCCTCTGTGTCATCTATGAAACTAAATTCCATGAAGCCAAGAACATCTTCTTGATTGTGATACACATACAGGTAGGTGCTCAATAAGTTTATTGAATGAATCAAAGCACTGGGACTTAAGTCTTGAAGCCGGCTTTAAAAGCAGGAGATTGTGGGTCCCAAAGCTAAACCAGGGTTAGTTGTTGGCATAATTTAGATTTTTAATTTTAATAAATGTTTTAAAGGTACTGATTAGTGTTTAGGTCTGTAGGCTGATGACAATAACTGCAACTAGTCATTCATTGTATTGTGAAAAGTTGGTAGTTGCATTTTCTGGTTATGTGGATTCTGAATTGGGTTTTGATTTAGTATTTATAAAAAATTATTTCTTAATAATTATTTCTTTAAAAAGTACCAGTTGTAAAAGTTTGTAGCCATATTGTCTATCATGCAGCCAGCTTTCAATTAGATATGATAGGGAATTTTTGACATTTACAAATACTGCTTTAAAAAGATAATTATCTGAAAGCACCAGCACATTTAGAAGGTGCTCAGAAGTGTTTAATTATAATAACAAATTGTAAAATGAACTGTTAACAGGAACTAGCAAAGAGCAACAGAAAATAGAACAAGGGCATTGTGAAGTGACAAGCAGTTGGGAGACTCCACGTGTGTTTAGTAATTTACTAGCAGGTAATGTATTTGAAATTATATATTAAAATATTGTTAGAATATTATTATTTTGGATAAGAGAACCATAATTGATTGTTTTTAGGAGGGTGGTGATCCTAAAACATACTTGAATTCTTATCACTCTTCTAAAACTCTCCTTTAAAAATTCCTATTTTAAAAAATTGATAGACATTGCCTCTCTCTTTTTTTTTGCCGCGGTTTGCGGGATCTTAGTTCCCTGACCAGGGATGAAACCCGGGCCCATGGCAGTGAAAGCATTGAGTCCTAACCACTGGACTACCAGGGAATTCCCAACATTGCCCTCTCATCCTTTCAGTCCTATAGATCTGCCTTCAGAATACAACTATTTATATGTTCACCCAACAACTTGAAGTCAGCGTAACAAAATATCTTTCATATTCAAAATTTCAACTTTTTCAAAACATTTTTTTTACTGTCATGTTAGGTGAATTTCATTTATTTCTCAGTTAAGTTTTAGTATTTTTATGTGCTTATTTTTGGTCCACACCTTTCCAGGCAATACCCTGTATTAGGCCTTCTTCCAAGATCACAGTAACATCTGCCTAAATTGACTTCACCTTTTTTTTTTTTTTGATTCATTTATAGATAATTTACAGATATCTTCATGTTGCTTCCCTGATTTAAATATTAAAAAACCCCAATAATTTCACTGCTTGTTGGACATTATCTCAGATGTTTGCCTGATCATTTTACTTTTACAGCTGTCTGTGGAACAGGTGCTTTCTTTTCACCACTCTCTTCTCTCATCTTTCTTGCTGCAACAAAGGTCATAGGCCTCCTGAGTCTCTCAAGACTTTTAATTTTCATCCTAGTGGACCGGGACAGGCTAAATTCAAAATAGCAGATCTGGTACTTACCTGCTTAGTGGACTTAGAATTAGAGACAATAAATGCATAGAGCCTGGGATGGAGTCTGGTGGGTGGGAAGGACCAGAAGTCGTTTAATATCCTTCTTGCATCCATTCATGACCATAAACCCAGTGAGCTAGACTTGAATTCACCCCGCCCTTTTTTTTCCCACGTTGCTTGGTACTCTGTTCACACTTAAATTCACTGCCTTGCTGCTTTGTATCTTTCAATAGCAGATTGTAACCTCCTTTTGTGTTGCCTTGTTCCCCCAGGTGCCTCATCTAATGCATTGTGTGCACAGTAGGCATTCAGTAAAGGATGTTGCTTGGCAAGGAAATCAGCTGTGCAGTTTTCTCTAATTTACAAGAGGACAAGACACTTGTAAGAATCATCCTGAAAAAATATTGTCCATGCAATAAATTACTTAAATGGCAAAAGAGAAACATTTTAAGGAAACAGTGGTCTTTAAAAGTTGATATGGTATCAGACTTGTAATAGAATTGGGAAAGCTTTTCTTAAAAACAGAACAGCCCTCTGTATTTAAAAAAAATACTTTTTTTCACCTTTTCTCACAATCGTTCATTTTTCTTTTTTAAGAGGCATGTGAGACCAGGCCTCTGTAGTTAAGCACTTTAACCACCAGGTGGAAGCACCGCATTGGGAGTTCTCGGAAGGCAACCGTCAGCTCCTAACTACTGGTAGGTAGATTCCTAACAGTAAGTACAGAATACTCCTGGAAGACAGATTGCTGGGCTAGAAAGTAAAGAAATAATGGGAGTTGTTACACATTTTGGTCCTGAAATCTTTCACTATTCACCCTTCAGGGCTTCATGAGACAAACACTGTGTAAAAATACTATATGTTAGTGTTGAAGAACATGTTCTTGATCAATTAGGGAAAAGTTTAATTAACTGAGCTAAGTTAATAAACTATTATTTCAAGATCTGGAAATTTCAATGAATATGTAAGAAGGTGTAGCAATTGTGTACGCTGGCGCTTCTGAAATTTGAGGTTTCTTTTTTTTTTTTTTTTGCGGTACGCTGGCCTCTCACTGTTGCGGCCTCTGCGGTTGCGGAGCACAGGCTCCGGTCGCGCAAGCTCAGCGGTCCCCAGCATCGGCAGGCGGACTCTCAACCATTGCACCACCAGGGAAGCCCTGAGGTTTCATTTTTTAAATCAGTTGCTTTTCTTTCATTCTAAAAGTAGTTAGTAGAAAATTTCAAAAATGAAGTAGGAAAAAACGAAAACATACTACCAACCAAAAAGCTGACTAATCCTTTTTACAGTTTATCTTCTTTTACTTTTTTCCCCTCTACGTCTAATAGTTTAAAATTTAGTTCATTTGTATTTTGCTTTGGACGGCGGCGTAGGGAGTAATAAACGCTGCAAAGGAGCTGCAAATTTAAGGATCAATGTCTAGGGACTTCCCTGGCGGTCCAGTGGTTAAGACTCCGCACTTCCACTGCAGGGGGTGTGAATTCGATCCCTGGCTGGGGAACTAAGATCCCATATGCCGTGTGGTACGGCCAAAAAATTTTTTTAAAAAAGTATCAAAGTCTAGCTAAGATATACCAGGAAACTCCTGCTAAAGGCGGTCCTATATAATGAATTCTCTTTTGAAAATAGAAAAACTGGCCCCAATTCATCTTCAAAATTGAGATATTTATCACTTTTTAGAAATTGGTACCTGTAAATTAGTTCCTACTCAGTCTTGTCTTATTTAAACTATTATTTGTTTAGCATGTTTCAGGGGGCAGACATACACTTAAGCCCAACCTCTCTGTCCTATGACTAGAAATTCGATGTTAAGAGGTTGCATCGATGAAGGATGAGGGTTAGGGCTGTTAGTTATCCAGTTCCTAGAAGAGGCAAATTTTTTATTATTCTGTGTTTCAAAAGCACTTTGAAATCTATAAAATATTATTCAAGACAAAAGACCCCTCCCTATATACCAGCATTTCCCAAAATTTCTAGATATATAAGTTCAAAGAGATGGTACTAGGCTAAATTATTTAAGAAAATGGTTCCATGGCTGAGTCTGTTTGGGGAATCCATTTCTTTCCTGCTTGATTTCTCAGACCCTTTACAGTGTGCGCTGGGAATTTTCCAAAGATTTTGTGTGTGTGTGTGTGTTTGTGGTATGTGTTTTTTGTGTGATTTTTTGTGTGTTTGTTTTTTGGGTTTTGTGCCAGTAGGCACACTTTTCATCCATTATCTCCCCCATGGCACAAAGTAATTTGGATAGGTATATATCATATAAACTTCTGGAAGGACTCTCTGGGCTTTGAAGAATTATTGCAATATTATTGCCTCATAAAAGGTCATTAGATTTGGTCTTTATTTGATGGCAATCAATCAGTTCTCTCTGGTATGTGGACTTTGTACACTGGTGTAAGTATTTGTTTTCAAAGTAATGTAATGGAAAGAAACAGCATTTGTTGTTTACAGAAATATTAATTCTTTATTGAGAATCAGAAATATTCTGATTTTACTGAATTCAGAGGTAGTCTTGGCCCCTGCCCCATAACACTTTTTAGTCTTAGACAATTTGTGCATTTTAAGTTTTTAATTATAGTACAAAAGAAAGTCACTGAGAAAACTTATAAAATCAGCTTATGCAACATTTATAAAAGGCTATGGAGTAGTTCATATGCTGAAGTATGATAAAATGGTTTGTGAGCAATACAGTACAATATCTGCTTATCAGTGATACAATGTAAAGTCTGTAATGAAGTTAGACTGTTTCCCCAAATGTCTACGTTAGGTGCTGTGAACTTTTTTTCACTTTAACCATCATAATTTTCTCCCCTTCCCGCCAATCTAAATCTGTCATGACATAGGCATCAACTGTATTGTCACCGTGTAGAATAAGAACCAAATTTCTCAATAAGCAACTTCCCCTGTCACAGTGAGACAATATGCTATGCTCATTTTTCTAGATTCCCTAGGAAAAGATATTTTTAATCCAGTGACAGATATTTTTACTTTCTAAAGGTAGAGCTAACCTCTCATACCATTTTAAGAAATATTACAAATGGAAATTTGCTTCTAGAACAAAAATGTTGATTTCTTAGACTTTCAGAAATATTGAGAAGAGGCTTTTTAACATTTCTGATACATCCAACAGCTCAAGTCTGTGATAAATTAAGCACCAAAGTCAACACTGATAGTACCTGCAGAGACTTAACATTTCTCTAAAATACTCCCCACCATTTAAATTCATTCCTGTTAACATTTATTATAATTTGAGGAGGTACGTGGGTAAAAGCTGTGTTATTTCATGAACATTTCCTTAAATATTATTAAATGGTCATTCTAGCTAGCCACTGTTTCAGCTTTCAGACCAATTCTGTTTATTGGTCTCTAATAAGCTATACTGCCTTCAAAATATTTATGCCTCTTGAGTGTTAATTATCCTTCCTCCACCTGGGCAGGTACCCAAAACTGGCACCAGAGTGTGGCATCTTACACCGCTGCTACTGATAATCATAGAATCACAGTCAAGCAGAGACCTTCATTTTACAGGTAAGGAAACTGAACTGTGGTGGGTTGAATCACAGGGCTCCTGCCTCCTAATTATCATTCTGTTATACATGCTATCTTCTTTTCGCCTATCTTGAAAATCTTTTACTATGTTGGTTTCTCTATAAAAGGAATTACACCTGAACTTAGAACCCGGGGAGCATAATCAACAGCCTAAGAGGGTGGAGAACAGTAGGAAAGGTGTTGGGGATCTGGTCTCACTGTAGTCAGAATTCCATGGTCGTTTTTTCTCTTGAACACGTCACTTGATGAGTGAAGGGTGTAGCTGGGATTCTACCATACTAAATCCTTGCAGCAAACTTCACTTTCAAGCACAGAGCTGTCGCTGCAAAATATACCTCAAACCTGCTCTGAACTAAATTCAGGTTTGGTTTATATTTGGTTTGGAAATTTTCTAAATTGTTTTGCTTGTCTCTAAATGGTTTTAAGTTTGATTCTGATAAAATTTCTGATTTTAACAGCATTATTTCTTTCAGAAATTTACATTAAGGTTCATGTCCCTTCAGAATTGCTATCTTAGAAAAGGAAAAGTTAGAACTCAGAATGCCTGACTGAAAATTGTTCAGGACTTGATAGTAAATCAAGTTGAGTTTTGTATACTTTTATCTGTAATATTACCAAACTCATTTTCTGCAATATTAATATATACTTTCAAGTATATAATAAATTATCACTTATTTAAATAAAAATGATCAAGATATTTAGGTTATTACCAGATTTAAAAGAGGTCTACAAATATTGCTGATATTAACATGTATGATTTTGTGCATGTAGAATAAACTGGCATAGGAATAGCTGCTAAATGCCCATGTATCTCCCTTTCATTTGTGGGGCTCAAGCAGGTACCAAGCCCAGTACAGTTTCTGTTTCCAGACCCTATGGGACTTTCAATTTAAAATAAGAGCCAAGGCAACTCACTTTCATGAGCGATACACAGCACTCAGAAACCTGCTCACCAGAGTTGCTGGTCTGCTGTTTGATACCCCCACCTCCCCTAATTCTTGCATATAATGTTTTAAGAGCAGCAGTTTGCTTCAGCACTTGGTTCATTCATTCAGGTCTCACCATGTGATAGGGTTTAGAATAAGTTTTTCAAACAAATTAAATAGACCCTGGTCTCAGAGACCTCTCACTCTGCCAGAGAAAATCACTCATGGAAATAGAAGAGCATAATGCAGTGTTATAAATCCCACAACAGAGGTAACCTGTTTAATTTGTGGAGCAAAGGGGCTGGGAGGGGGTGAAACTGAGTGGAATGGGACAATGGTCAGCAAAGGTTTCCCAGAGGAGTTGATACCTGAACTGTTGTTGTTGTTGTTTTTTTTAAGGGAATCATCATTGATCTTTCTTTATATTTTACTTGTTTAACAGACTAGTCTTTGTTTCTGTTGGAGTTTCACCTAAGTAAGATATGTAATTTACACAGCATGTATGCCTTGGAGCCTTCACTTTCTAGAGTACATTATTATGAAGCACCTAATGAAGCATTATTTTAATATTTAATAGTCACTATCCTTTTTTATTGTGGTATAATATACATAACATAAAATTTACAATTTTAACCAGTTTTGAGTATACAATTCAGTGGCATTAAATACTTCACAATGTTGTACAACCATTATCACTATCTATTTCCAGAACTTTCTCATCATGACAAACAGAAACTCTACCCATTAAACAACCTGAACTGGGTTTTAAAGGAGGAGTGGGAAAGAAAATGTAGTGGGTCAGAATGTCATTGCAGACACAGGGGACACACAGTGTGTTATGTGTGTAGGAACTACAAGCAGTTGATTGCTGATTTTTGTTTCAAATAGACCCCTTTCCCCAGTGCTGTGTGGAGGTTGGATTTGAAGAGGAGAAAGCTGGAAGCAAGAGACCAGTAGAGCTGTTGCCGTGGTACAGGTGAGCTATGATGGCCTAAACCTGGTGGTGTTAGTAGCCATGAAGAGAGGGTAGACTCAATCAACACATACAAATAACATCAATCTTTAGTGACTGACTGGATAGATGGGATGGAGGAGGAGGAGGTATCAAGGGTGACTCCCAGGTTTCTAGTTTGGTGCTATCAGTAACTGAGACAGAAGGCAGGAGGAAGAGCAGCTCTGGGGAGAGAAGTATGTTCAATTTTTCAACATGATGAGTTTGAGGTATCTATGGGTCACATCCAGGTAGATGTGTCCAGTGGGCAGTCAGACCTGAGTGTGAAGCTCAGGCATTTGGGGGTCATCAGCATAAGAGAAGACTGTGGCATCTGGTTGCAGAAAGGCAGGGACCCTTACCTTAATTGACCTATTATTTTGGGGCTCAGTAGACAAATTTGTCATCCCATCAGGCCCATATTTTCTTGGGCCACTGAGACGTGGTTGCCTGTTTTCTCTCATATTTCCTTAGAATGTTGGCAAAACTTAATATTCCCAGTCCTATCATCATTTTTCCCTACACTGAGAATTATATATGGCACTATCTCTTCACATATAGTACACATGGCAAGGTCTTGTATATAGTAGGTGATCAATAAATGTTCATCTTCATTGCTTATATTCAAATGGCTCTCTGTATACAAAATTACCTCCTTTTTTTCTTGCAGGAACTTCTTTCATGCTTCTCAAGTTTAACTTCTTAAAAATTTCTAAGACTACTTCAAGATTAAGTGTAAGTGAGCAGTACTTGATGGGTAGGTGTCTTCCATCATTAAGACTAAATCATTCCTTTCATTACTTGTTGCAGGATTTGGAAACAAACATTTCTCTTCTTAGGGAAGGACCGTGGAGTTTATCCAGTCAAGGTCCCACAGAGGGAGTTAGAGTTGCAGTAACCTGGCGTGAGTAAGCCCTGATTCCAGGTGGTGATGGGGGTTGAGTTTCACATTCTGCTTTATTTGAACAATATGTGAAAAAGAGTCACTAAAAACAAGAACAGACTGGGCTTTGTTGCAGCTGAGTGGCCTTGCAAATCTCTGTAAAGAGGAATTATAGGACATAAAGGATCTGATTCTGGGATATGATCCAATTGCCCTGTGAATGGAAGTAAAATATCCTTTTTAAGAGCACTGAAGTTCTGGGATTTTGGGGGAATAGTCACTTCTGTGAGATGTGGATTGTGTCCAGGGACCGTAACCTGAGAGGAAACAAGAAAGTTATCTGAGTGATTTCAGATGTTTTGTGGTGCCAACAGTGAAAAACACTGATATCCACCACTAAAATGCAGCCTTTATGAAACACATGTAACAACCTGCCAGGTCTCCCCAGGCTAGAAACAGCTTCAGTCCTGCTCGGTGAATGAGTTACCAAGTGCCTACTGATATGGACCGCAGTTGTTAATGCTGTTGCTGAGAATTACAAAGTGAAATAAAGACAGTTCCTTTATCTGAAGATGTAAGTCAGAAGCAATAGACTGATTTCTGTCCCCATCGTTTTCATGGAGCGCAAAGGTAAAGAGCTGACTGTTTCTCTTTGTCTCAAGTCTGTACTTAATATCCTGATTCTGTGTCAAGATTATTTATAAGTGGAATTTTTTTCTCAATTTATTCCATTTTCCTTGCAGCTGATCTAAGTGTATATATAAGTTATTGCTTCTTTAAAAAGCTTTGATTTTACCTGGTTTTGTCCATGAGTCTGAATCTTCAGCTAGATTTATCTTTTTGGTGGAGGAAATGATCAGGAAAATAATGACAAATACTAAACTAACTATAGACTATTGCTACTGAGAAATGCTTTTATTATATATGGTAGAGAGGGAAAAGAATAACATTTACGTAACCACTAATTGGCATGTATCTTAGCCATTCATTTCAGCTTCCAGAGTCTTTCTTACCTTCTGTTTTTGTCCTAGAGCTAGTAACTAAAGCCAACTTGTGCATAACTTTATTCTATAAATATGTGGCTTATTTTTAAAATTTTTTATTGGAGTATAGTTAATTTACAAATTGTTAGTTTCAGGTGTATAGCAAAGTGAATCTGTTATACATATATCCAAGATGTGGCTTATTTATGGGATTGCATAAAAACAGTTTGTTGATAGATTCACTATAAGGAAAACCCTTTTTTTTCACAGAATGAAAATGTCACAGTAAATAACAGGAAAATAAAGGGTCTTTTTAGGCAAAGATTCATAGTGAGTTGAGGTCTTTCCAGCTCTATTCATGTCCTCGGTAGGAGGAAAGATACTCAAGAAAATCATGAGCCCCTCACTCAAAGTGCTGAGTACTTTGGTGATAACCTATGGAGCAGGGGTTTTTAATCCTAGAGTTTTATGAACTGAAAACCATGCCCTTTATTATGTCCTAAAGATGAAACAACTACAAAGCCAGTTTTTACTACAGAACAGATGACTACCTTCTCTCAGGAGTAGCTCTATACGGAATGACTAGTATGGCTGGCGTTAGACCCACTAAGCAAACTAGATGAATCTTGACATTCTTAAAGTCACATCAAAGAGGAAGAGTCATAATCTGGCCAAATAAATCAGATACTTATTCATTTAGTTCATTCACATAAACTCACTCAGCCTCAAACTAGTCCATGCGTCCTTAGAGGAAGAAAAGCCTTAGAAACATGCATCTAACTAAAATTAAAATCTGGAATTTTACTTGCATTGATTGGAAAACTCACCATCGTTTGCTTATGAGCGGGCTGCATCGCTTAATATAGTGGTAAACTTTGTGGATCAAATTTTATTTGTAGTGAATTCTAAGGAACTTGTGTCGCAATCAATTTTTAATAGTAGAAGTTATGGTTCACGGAACAGATGTTAAACTGGTATTCCATGAAGCTTGGAAGAACTGTGGCCACATTGTATTTTTGTTTGTGTTTTTAAATTTTTATTGGAATATAGTTGCTTTACAATGTTGTGTTAGTTTCTGCTGTACAGCAAAATGAATCAGCTCTATGTATGTATATATCCCCTCCTTTTTGGATTTCCTTCCCATTTAGGACAACACAGAGCATTAAGTAGAGTTCCCTGTGCTATACAGTAGGTTCTTATTAGTTATCTGTGTTATACATAGTAGTGTATATATGTTAATCCCAATCTCCCAGTTCATCCCACCACCCCACATGGTTTATTTATTCTTATTAATAAGGTTTGTTCCATTTTTTTTATCATAAAAGGTACCACCCGAAATGGGATTTGGCTTCTATTTGAAAAATTGCCAGTTGGGGAAAAAACATGATTTTCTGAGTTTCTTCTATTATTGCCACCTCACCCACTCCCTGCTAAATGCAAGTTGGCCTTTTATTCTGTCCTGATATATCTACTTTTGGACTTTCCAGACTTATTTTAGTTCCTTTCTAGGTAAGTAAGTATTGTGAGTTCTATAATATTTTAATAACAATAGTTATTAGCATTGTATACTTACCTCTATTACATAGACCCCAGGCAAGAGAAGGAGGTAATACTCTCCAAATTTATTGGTTCTATAGGGGCAGACATGTTTTCTGTCTTGGACTTCTACAGTTACATTGGGTAATGGAGTCCCATTCTGATCAAAAATTTGACCCTTTACACCTGCAAGACAAAAAGAATTAAATGTTAATACCACATTTTATGGCATATGAAAAAAAATTCTTCTAATTATTTAAGAAAAATATGCCCAATATTTATTAGCTGTTTTGAGTTAATTGAGTGTTTCAGAAGGGATGGTAAACTTTAAAAAAAATTGAGATATAATAAAAATATAACATATTAGTTTCAGGTGTACAACATAATGATTTAATATATGTATTGTGTAATAGTCACCACAATATGCCCAGTTAACATACACATTTTTTTTCTTGTGACGAAAACTTTTAAGATTTACTCTTAGCTAATTTCAAATATACAATACAGTATTTAACTATATTTACCATGCTGTACATTACATCCCCAGGACTTATTTATTTTATAACTGGAAGTTTGTACTTTTTGACTGCCTTCACCTATTTTTCCCCACCCCCTGCCTCTGGCAACTACCAATCTATTCTCTATATCATGAGTTGGTTTTTTTTTTAAAGATTCTGCATATAAGTAACATCATAAGCTATTTGTCTTTCTCTGATTTATTGATATTTCACTTAGTATAATGCCCTCAGTGTCTGTCCATATTGTCACAAATGGCAAGATTTCTTCTTATGGCAGAATAGTATTCCATTGTATAAATATACCACATTTTCTTTATTCATCCATCCAATTAAGTTGCTTCTGTGTTTCAGCTATTATAAATAATGCTGCAGTGAACATGGTGGGTGCAGATATCTTTTCAAGTTAGTTTTCTCATTTCTTTTGGATAAATACCCAGAAGTAGAATTACTGGATCATATGGTAGTTCTATTTTTGATTTTTCTTAGAATCTCTATACTGTTTTCCATAGTGCTGCACCAATTTACATTCCCATCAACAGTGCACAAGGGTTCCCTTTTCTCCACATCCTTGCCAACACTTGTTGCTTCTTGTCTTTTTTGACAATAGCCTTTCTAACAGGGGTAAGGTGATATCTCTACTTGTCTTTAACTCTTGATACTTTAATTACAGTGTGTCTTGATGTGGGTCTCTTTCGGTTCATCTTATTTGGAACTCTCCAGGCTTCCTGGATCTGGATGTCTGCTTCCTTCCCCAGGTCAGGGAACTTTTCAGCCATTTTTTCTTCAAATAAGTTTTATATCCCTTTTTCTCTCTCTCCTCCTTCTGGGACCCCTATAATGCAAATGTTTGTCTGTTTGATGTTGTCCCATAAGTTCTTTAAGCCATCTTCACACTTTTTCATTCTTTTTCTTTTTGCTGCTGATTGGATGAATTCCATTGTCCTGTCTTCAGGTTCACTTATCCTTTCTTCTGCCTCATCTAGTCTGCTGTTGAACTCCTCTACTGTATTTTTCAGCTCTATGACTTTTATTTGGTACTTCCTTATATTTTCTTTCTCTTTGTTGAAATTCTCATTTTGTTCATGCATAGTTCTACTGAGCTCAGTGAGTATCTTTATGACCATTATTTTGAACTCTTTATCAGGTAAATCACTTACCTCTATTTCATTAAGCTCTTTTCTGGGGTTTTATCTTGTTCTTTCATTTGGAACATATTCCTCTGTGTTGACTCTCTGTGTTGGTTTCTATGCATTATATAAAACAACCATCTCTTCCAGTCTTGAAGGAGTGGCTTTGTGTAAGAGGTGAACTTACTGTTCAACCCTGCCCCAGCTCTGGGTTTTCTCTCAAACTTTTATGATTATCCAAGCAGCTTACTTTAGTCTTAATGGCTCCAGTAGTTGAGGGTGTGCCAAGACCTGTCAGTATCCCAAAGGGGAGTATCTCAGTCAGCACAAAGGTTCAGGCAGATTGGGAGCCAAACCCACAGCTTCGAAAGTATACAAATATACCTCTTCTGGGGGAAGACTGGGAGATGGGTGTTTCTGTCTACTCCCTCTGCACTGAGCCCTGGCGTGACTGAAAGCCAGTTAAGAACCATTTCTTTGTTTGCTTTGTTCATCTCTTGCACTCATGAACACAAGCCATGTTGGCCAAGAGCCAGGCTATCAAGGGATGTGTTCTCTGGGCAGTAGCCAAAAAAGCCAAGGGGTACAGATAGGTACACAGGCTCCTTTCTTGGAGACACTGGTGATCTGGGGTACGGCATAGGTTGAGAGTGAAGATGGTGCCCAGTGGCCTCTGATGAATGATTGTAGTCAGCCGCTAGATGTGTATTTAATTAGAATCCTGCTCCTCAGGCCACAACTATGAAGATAAACTAATAGTCCTCTTTCACAGAAAGACTGGGTTTTCAGTCTGCTGCCTCTCCACTGTGCCCTGAGTGTAGCTGGTTAAGAACTCCTTCTCTGTTTGTTACAGTTCTGTGGGATTTATGAACACAAGACGTGCTGGCCAACAGACCCAGGAAATCAAGGGGTAGCCTCTGGGTGGCAACTGCAAAAAACAGTGCACCAGACAAGTGCACAAACTCTTTTCCAGGAGATTCCAGGATCCTGGAGGGAGGTGGAGGGACAGGGCAAAGATGGCAGCCACAAGCATCCATCTTTGGAGAGTATTTCAGTTGGCTCCTAGATGTATGTTAAATTAGATGACTGCCCCTCAGACTGAAACTTTCAGACAAGCAGATACGCCTCTTTCACAGAAAGACTGGGCACTTTTCAGTCAGCTGCCTTAGTGCTGGGTCCTGGGCGGTAGCCAGTTAAGTCTTTAAGAACTGTTTCTCAGTTTGCTATAGCCTTGTGGGTCTCATGGATGTGAGCCCCATCATTTTCAAAGCTAGATGTTTCGAGAGCCTCCAGAAGGAACCAGCCCTGCCAACACCTGGACTTTAGCCCAGTGAGACTGGTTTTGAACTTCCAACCTCCAGAACTGTACATTTAAATTCACTGTTACTTGAGAGGAGACAAGATGGCAGAGTAGAAGGTGAGCTCACCACTTATTATGGAAACACCAAAGTCACAACTAACTGCTGTGCAACCATTGACCAAAAAATGCTGAAACCTACCAAAAAAGATACCCTGCATCCAAAGACAAAGAAGAAGCCACAACAAGACAGTAGGAGGGGGTGCAATCTCAATAAAATAAAATCCCATACATGCCAGGTAGGTGACCCAAAAACTGGAAACAGAAGTTCTCCCACAGGAGTGAGAGTTTTGAGCCCTGTGTCAGGCTCCCCAGCCTGGGAGTCTGGTAATGGGAGGAGGAGCTCCCAGAGAATCTGGCTTTGAAGGCCAGTGGGTTTTGGTCACAGGGATTCCCCAGGACTGGGGAAAACAGAAACTCTATCTTGGAGGGTGCACACAGGGTCTTGTATGCACCAGGACCCACGGGGAAAAAGCGGTGACCTCATAATAGACTGGGCTAGACTTACCTGCTAGTATTGGAGGGTCTCCTGCAGAAGCAGGGGGTGGGGGCAGCTGTGGCTCACTGCAGGGACAAGGACACTGGTGGTGGTAGTGTGGTAGTTCTGGTCGGTACTCATTGGCATGAGCCCTCTTGGAGGCTGCCGTTTTCTCACTGAGTCCTGGCCCCACCCAACAGCCTGTAGGCTCCAGTGCTGGGGACGCCTCAGGCCAGATAACCAACAGGGTAGGAACACAGCCCCACCCATCAGCAGACAGGCTGCTTAATGTCTTCCTGAGCACACAGCTGCCTGATAAACACACTCCCTGACATGGCCTTGCCCACCAGAGGGACAAGACTCAGCTCCACCCACCCATGGGCAGGAACCAGTCGCTCCCACCAGGAAGCCTACACAAGCCTCTTAAACAGTCTCATCCACCAGGGGGAGGTGACAGCAGAAGTAAGAAGAAATACAATCCTGCAGCCCGCAGAATGGAAACTGCAATCACAGAAAGTTAGACAAATTGAGATGGCAGAGAAATATGTTCCAGATGAAGGAACAAGATAAAACCCCAGAACAACAACTAAGTGAAGGGGAGATAGATAGGCGATCTACCTGAAAAATAATTCAGAGTAATGATAGTAAAGATGATCTGAGATCTCAGAAAAAGAATGGAGGCACAGATCGAGAAGATACAAGAAATGTTTAACAAAGACCTAGAAGAACTAAAGAACAAACAAACAGATGAACAATACAATAACTGTAATGAAAAGTACACTAGAAGGAATCAATAGCAGAGTAACAGGTAGAAGAATGGATGAGTGACCTGGAAGAGAGAATGGTGGAATTCACTGCAGTGGGACAAAGAAAAACAAAAGAAAAGAAATGAGGCCAGACTAAGAGACCTCTGGGACAACATTAAATGCATGATCATTCTCATTATAGGGGTCCTAGAAGGAGAAGAGAGAGATAAAGGACCTGAGAAAATATCTGAAGAGATAACAGCTGAAAAATTCCTTAACATGGGAAAGGAAACAGTCACCCAAGTCCAGGAAGCACGGAGAGTCCCAGGCAGGATAAACCCAAGGAGGAACATACGAAGACACATAGTAATCAAATTGACAAAAAATTAAAGACAAAAAATGTTAAAAGCAACAAGGGAAAAGCAACAAGTAACATACAACGGAATTCCCATAAGGTTAGCAGCTGATTTCTCAGCAGAAACTCTGCAGGCCAGAAGGTAGTGGCACGATATATTTAATGTGATGAAAGGGAATAACCTACAACCAAGAATACCCAGCAAGGCTTTCATTCAGATTCAATGGAGAAATCAAAAGCTTTACAGACAAGCAAAAGCTAAAAGAATTCAGCACCAACAGACCAGCTTTGCAACAAATACTAAAGGAACTTCTCTATGGGCAAAAGAAAAGGCCACAACTAGAAACAAGAAAATTACAAATGGAAAAACTCACTGGTAAAGGCAAACATACAGTAAAGGTAGGGAATCATAGGCACACAAATATGGTATCAAACCCAGCAACTGTGAGAAGAAGAGAGCAAAAATGCAGGATACAGGAAATGCATTTGAAATTAAAAGACTGGCAACTTAAAACAATCTTGTTTGGGCTTCCCTGGTGGCGCAGTGGTTGAGAGTCTGCCTGCTGATGCAGGGGACACAGGTTCATGCCCCGGTCCGGGAAGATCCCACATGCCACGGAGCGCCTGGGCCCGTAAGCCATGGCCGCTGAGCCTGCGCATCCGGAGCCTGTGCTCTGCAACGGGAGAGACCACAACAGTGAGAGGCCCGCGTACCGCAAACAAAACAATCTTGTTTATGTATAGACTGCTGTAGCAAAACCTCATGGTAACCACAAACTGAAAATGTACAACAGAGACACACACAAAAAAGGAAAAGGCATTTGATTCAAACACAACACTAAAGTTAGTCATCAAATCACAAGAGAACAAAAGAGGAAGGGAAGAAAAAAGACCTATAAATCCAGAACAATTAACAAAATGGCAATAAGAACATACATATCAATAATTACCTTAAACATAAACAGATTAAATGCTCCAACCAAAAGACATAGACTAGCTGAATGGATACAAAAACCTGTATATATGCTGTCTACAAGAGCACTTCAGATCTAGGGACACATTTAGACTGAAAGTGAGGGGATGTAAAAAGGCATTCCATGCAAATGGAAATCAAAAGAAAGCTGGAGTAGCAATACTCATAGCAGACAAAATAGACTTTAAAATAAAGACTATTACAAGAGACAAAGAAGGACACTACATAATGATCAAGGGAGCAGTCCAAGAAGAAGATATGACAATTGTAAATATATATGCACCCAACATAGGAGCACCTCAATATTTAAGGCAAATACTAAAAGCCACAGAAGGAGAAATTGACAGTAACACAGTAATAGTAGGGGACTTCAACACCCCACTTTCATCAATGGACAGATCATCCAGACAGAAAATCAATAAGGAAACACAGGCCTTAAATGACACATTAGACCAGATGGACTTAATTGATGTTTATAGAGCATTCCATCCAAAAGCAGCAAAATACACATTCCTCTCAAGTGCACAAGGAACATTCTCCAGGATTGATCACAGGCTGGGCCACAAAGCATAAATTGGTAAATTTGAGAAAACTGAAATCATATCAAGCATCTTTTCCAACCACAACATATGAGATTAGAAATCAACTACAAGAAAATAAAACTAAAAAACATGGGGGATATATAGCCTGAACCAAGATGGAGTAGAAGGACTTGCTCTCACTCTCTTGTGAGAACACCAGAATCGCAACTAGCTGCTGGACTATCATCGACAGGAAGACACTGGAACTCACCAAAAAAGATACCCCACATCCAAAGACAAAGGAGAAGCCACAATGAGATGGTATGAGGGGTGCAATCACAGTAAAATCAAATTCCATAACTGCTGGGTGGGTGACTCACAAACTGGAGAACACTTATACCATAGAAGTCCACCCACTGGAGTGAAGGTTCTGCACCCCACGTCAGGCTTCCCAACCTGTGGGTCCGGCAACAGGAGGAGGAATTCCTAGAGAATCAGACTTTGAAGGCTAGCGGGATTTGATTGCAGGACTTCGACAGGACTGGGGAAAACAGAGACTCCACTCTTGGAGGGCACACACAAAGTAGTGTGCACATCAGGACCCAGGGGAAGGAGCAGTGACCCCAGGGGAGACTGAACCAGACCTACCTGCTACTGTTGGAGGGTCTCCTGCAGAGACGGGGGTGGCTGTGGCTCACCGTGGGGACAAGGACACTGGCAGCAGAAGTTCTGGGAAGTACTACTTGGCGTGAGCCCTCCCAGAGTCTTCCATTAGCCCCACCAAAGAGCGCAGGTAGTCTCCAGTGTTGGGTTGCCTCAGGCCAGACAACCAACAGGGAGGGAACCCAGCCCCACCCATCAGCAATCAAGAGGATTAAAGTTTTACTGAGCTCTGCCCAACAGAGCAACAGTCAGCTTTACCCACCACCAGACCCGCCCATCAGGAAACTTGCACAAGCCTCTTAGATAGCCTCATCCACCAGAAGGCAGACAGCAGAAGCAAGAAGAACTACAGTCCTGCAGCCTGTGGAACAAAAACCACATTCACAGAAAGACAAGATGAAAAGGCAAAGGGCTATGTACCACATAAAGGAAAAAGATAAAACCCCAGAAAAACAACTAAATAAAGTGGAGATAGGCAACCTTCCAGAAAAATAATTCAGAATAATGATAGTGAAGATGATCCAAGACCTCGGAAAAAGACTGGAGGCAAAGATCAAGAAGATGCAAGAAATGTTTAACAAAAACCTAGAAGAATTAAAGAACAGAGATGAACAATACAATAACTGAAATGAAAACTACACTAGAAGGAATCAATAGTAGAATAACTGAGGCAGAGAATGGATAAGTGACCTGGAAGACAGAATGGTGGAAGTCACTGCTGCAGAACAGAATAAAGAAAAAAGGATGAAAAGAAATGAA
Source organism: Pseudorca crassidens (assembly GCF_039906515.1). NCBI lineage: Eukaryota > Metazoa > Chordata > Mammalia > Artiodactyla > Delphinidae > Pseudorca > Pseudorca crassidens. Next base: position 58,665,139 of record NC_090306.1, read on the forward strand.
GACAGCCTAAGAGACGTCTGGGACAACATTAAACGCAACAACATTCACATTATAGGGGTCCCAGAAGGAGAAGAAAGAAAGGACCAGAGAAAATATTTCAAGAGATTATAGTCGAAAACTTCCCTAACATGGGAAAGGAAAAAGCCACCCAAGTCCAGGAAGTGCAGAGAGTCCCAAACAGGATAAACCCAAGGAGAAACACGCTGAGACACATAGTAATCAAATTGACAAAAATTAAAGACAAAAATTATTGAAAGCAGCAAGGGAAAAATGACAAATAACATAGAAGGGAACTCCCATAAGGTTAACAGCTGATTTCTCAGCAGAAACTCTACAAGTCAGAAGGGAGTGGCATGATAGACTTAAAGTGATGAAAGGGAAGAACCTACAATCAAGATTACTCTACCTGGCAAGGATCTCATTCAGATTCGATGGAGAAATAAAAAGCTTTAGAGACAAGCAAAAGCTAAGAGAATTCAACCCTACCAAACCAGCTCTAAAACAAATGCTAAAGGAACTTCTCTAAGTGGGAAACACAAGAGAAGAAAAGAATGTACAAAACAAACCCAAAACAATTAAGTAAATGGTCATAGGAACATATGTATCAATAATTACTTTAAACATAAATGGATTAGGTGCTCCAACCAAAAGACACAGGCTTACTGAACGGATACAAAAACAAGACCCATCTATATGCTGTCTACAAGAGACCCACTTCAGACCTAGGGACACATACAGACTGAAAGTGAGGGGATAGAAAAAGGCATTCCATGCAAATGGAAATCAAAAGAAAGCTGGAGTAGCAATACTCATATCAGATAAAATAGACTTTAAAACAAAGAATGTTACAAGAGACAAGGAAGGACACTACATAATGATCAAGGGATCAATCCAGGAAAAAAATATAACAATTATAAATATATATGCACCCAACATAGGAGCACCTCAATACATAAGGCAACTGCTAACAGCTATAAAAGAGGAAATCAACAGTAACACAGTAATAGTGAGGGACTTTAACACCTCACTTACACCAATGGACAGATCATCCAAAATGAAAATATATAAGGAAACACAAGGTTTAAATGACACAATAGACCATATAGATTTAATTGATATTTATAGGACATTTCATCCAAAACCAGATTTCACTTTCTTCTCAAGTGCGCATGGAACATTCTCCAGGATAGATCACATCTTGGGTCACAAATCAAGCTTCAGTAAATTTAAGAAAACTGAAATCATATCTAGCATCTTTTCTGACCACAACACTATGAGATTAGAAATGAATTACACGGAAGAAAACGTAAAAAACACCAACACATGGAGGCTAAACAATACGTTACTAAATAACCAAGAGATCACTGAAGAAATCAAAGAAGAAATCAAAAAATACCTAGAGACAAATGACAATGAAAACACGACAATCCAAAACCTATGGGATGCAGCAAAAGCAGTTTTAAGAGGGAAGTTTATAGCTATACAAGCCTACCTCAAGCTACAAGAAAAATCTCAAATAAACAATCCAACCTTACACCTAAAGGAAGTAGAGAAAGAAGAACAAACAAAACCCAAAGTTAGCAGAAGAAATCATAAAGATCAGAGCTGACATAGAAACAAAGAAAACAATAGCAAAGATCAATAAAACTAAAAGCTGGTTCTTTGAGAAGATAAACAAAATTGATAAACCATTATCCACACTCATCAAGAAAAAGAGGGAGAGGACTCAAATCAATAAAATTAGAAATGAAAAAGGAGAAGTTACAACAGACACTGCAGAAATACAAAGCATCCTAAGAGTTTACTACAAGCAACTCTATGCCAATAAAATGGACAACCTGGAACAAATGGACAAATTTTTAGAAAGGTATAACCTTCTAAGACTGAACTGGGTAGAAACAGAAAATATGAACAGATCAATCTCAAGTAATGAAATTGAAACTGTGATTAAAAATCTTCCAAAAAACCAAAGTCCAGGACCAGATGGCTTCACAGGTGATTTCTATCCAATTAGACAAGGGCTAACACCAATCCTTCTCAAAGTCTTCCAAAAAACTGCAGAGGAAGGAACACTTCCCAACTCATTCTATGAGGCCACCATCACCCTGATACCAAAACCAGATAAAGATACCACAAAACAAGAAACTTACAAACCAATATGACTGATGAATATAGATGCAAAAATCCTCAACACATTACTAGCAAGCAGAATCAAATAGCACATTAAAAGGATCATACACCAAGATTAAGTGGGATTTATCTCAGGGATGCAAGGATTCTTCAGTATATGCAATTCAATCAATGACATATTAATGAATTGAATAATAAAAATCATATGATCATCTCGATAGATGCAGAAAAAGCTTTTGACAAAATTCAACACCCATTTATGATAAAAACTCTCCAGAAAGTGGGCATAGAGTGAACCTACCTCAACATAATAAAGGCCATATATGACAAACCTACAGCAAACATCCCTATCAATTGTGAAAAACTGAAAGCATTTCCTCTAAGATCAGGTACAAGACAAGGATGTCCGCTCTCGCCACTATTATTCAACATAGTTTTGGAATTCCTAGCCATGGCAATCAAGGAAGAAAAAGAAATAAAAGGAATCCAAATTGGAAAAGAAGAATTAAAACTGTCACTGTTTGCAGATGACGTGATTGTATATATAGAGAATCCTAAAGATGCCACCAGAAAACTACTAGAGCTAATCAATGAATTTGGTAAAGTTGCAGGATACAAAATTAATGCACAGAAATCTCTTGCATTCCTATACGCTAACAATGAAAGATCAGAAAGAGAAATTAAGGAAACAATCCCATTCACCATTGCAACAAAAAGAATAAAATACCTAGGAATAAAACTACCTAGGGAGACAAAAGACCTGTATGCAGAAAACTATAAGACAATGATGAAAGAAATTAAAGATGATACCAACAAATGGAGAGATATACCATGTTCTTGGATTGGAAGAATCAACATTGTGAAAACGACTATACTACCCAAAGCAATCTACAGATTTAATGTGATCCCTATCAAATTACCAATGGCATTTTTTACAGAACTAAAACAAAAAATCTTAAAATTTGTATGGAGACACAAAGGACCCCAAATAGCCAAAGCAGTCTTGAGGGAAAAAAGCGAAGCTGGAGGAATCAGACTTCCTGAGTTCAGACTATACTACAAAGCTACAGTAATCAAGACAATATGGTACTGGCACATAAATAGAAACATAGATCAATGGAACAAGATAGAAAGCCCAGAGATAAAGCCACACACTTATGGTCAACTAATGTATGACAAAGGAGGCAAGGATATACAATGGAGAAAAGACAGTCACTTAAATAAGTGGTGCTGGGAAAACTGGACAGCTACATGTAAAAGAATGAAATTAGAACACTCTCTAACACCACACACAAAAATAAACTCAAAATGGATTAGAGACCTAAATGTAAGACCAGACACTATAAAACTCTTAGAGGAAAACATAGGAAGAATACTCTTTGACATAAATCACAGCAAGATCTTTTTTGATCCATCTCTTAGAGTAATGGAAATAAAAACAAAAATAAACAAATAGGACCTAATGAAACATCAAAGCTTTTGCATAGCAAAGGAAACCAGAAACAAGACGAAAAAACAACCCTCAGAATGGGAGAAAATATTTGCAAATGAAGCAACTGACAAAGGATTAATCTCCAAAATTTACAAGCATCTCATGCAGCTCAATATTAAAAAAACAAACAACCCAATCCAAAAATGGGCAGAAGACCTAAATAGACATTTCTCCAAAGAAGACATACAGATGGCCAAAAAGCACATGAAAAGCTGCTCAACATCACTAATTATTAGAGAAATGCAAATCAAAACTACAATGAGGTATCACACCAGTTAGAATGGGCATCATCAGAAAACCTATAAACAACAAATGCTGGAGAGGGTGTGGAGGAAAGGGAACCCTCTTGCACTATTGGTGGGAATGTAAATTGATACAGCCACTATGGAGAACAGTATGGAAGTTCCTTAAAAAACTAAAAATAGAATTACCATATGATCCAGCAATTCCACTACTGGGCATATACCCAGAGAAAACCATAATTCAAAAAGACACATGCCCCCCAATGTCCACTGCAGCACTATTTACAATAGCCAGGTCATGGAAGCAACCTAAATGCCCATCGACAGATGAATGGATAAAGAAGATGTGGGGCTTCCCTGGTGGCGCAGTGGTTGAGAGTCCACCTGCCGATGCGGGGGACACAGGTTCGTGCCCCGGTCTGGGAAGATCCCACATGCTGCAGAGCGGCTGGGCCCGTGAGCCATGGCCACTGAGCCTGTGCGTCCGGAGCCTGTGCTCTGCAACGGAAGAGGCCACAATAGTGAGAGGCCCACGTACCGCAGAAAAAAAAAAAAAAAAAAGAAGCTGTGGTACATATATATAGTGGAATATTACTCAGCCATAAAAATGAACAAAATTGGTCATTTGTTGAGATGTGGATGGATCTAGAGACTATCATACAGAGTGAAGTAAGCCAGAAAGAGAAAAACAAATATTGTATATTAACAGATATATGTGGAACCTAGAAAAATGGTACAGATGAACCAGTTTGCAGGGCAGAAATTGAGACAGAGATGTAGGGAAGAAACATATGGACACCAAGGGGGGTAAGAGGTGGGGTGGTGGTGGTGGTGGTGGTGTGATGAAATGGGCGATTGGGATTGACATGTATATACTGATGTGTATAAAATTGATGAATAGTAAGAAAAAAATGCAAAACGTATTTTTTTTTTACAATTTAAATAAAAACTCTGGTTTGTAAAGGAAGATTATACAGCTTTTGAGGACATGGGTTGGAATACTTTTTAAATGTAATTAATCTCAAATAAGCCAGGCAGAGAAAGACAAATACTGCATAGAATCACTTATACGTGAAATCTTAAAAAAAAAAAAAAAAAAAAAAAGCCAAAGGCTAGAAGCAAAGCAGAAAAGTGGTTGCCAGGGCGGGATGTGGGGGAAATAAAGAGAGGTTGGTCATAGGGTACAAAGTTTCAGTTATAAGATGAATAAGGTCTGAGGATCTAACGAAAAACATGGTGACTGTAGTGATAACAGTGTATTATATAATTGAAATTTGCTGAAAGAGTAGAACTTAAATGCTCTTACCTCCCCCCCAAAAGGATAAATACGTGAGGTGATGGATGTGTTAATTAATGAGATGGGTGGAATCCTTTCACAATGTACACATACATCACATCACCACAATGTACATTTTAAACGTCTTGTAATTTTATGTCAATTGTACCTCAATAAAGCTGAAATAATAGGTTTAAACATGTTTTATTCATATTGTTTATACTTTTGGATTTACTTAAATTACTTGAAGCTCTCAAATAGTCTAAGAGTTGGACCTGAAAGAACAGGTCTCCATCAGAGACCAGAAAAAATAGAACTCCTCTCAGCCATTTAGCATTTATCACCACCAGTACATATACAGTCTTTGGTTCATTTGTTGTCTAAAGCTATGTTGCCATGGAACTACTCCTGAGTATTTCTTTTGGCCTGTCAAACACATGCTATAGTTTCAGTGAAACCACGGATTCCTGCCCACATTCCCCCTCCATTTCCAAGGAACCAAGTAGTTATTTTGGTATGAAGGTCTAAAAATCGTGTATTATTGTAGTTAAGGGTGACAAATTCCAACAATAATAGAAAAGATTAAACAACCAGAGAGTTAAAGTGAATTCAAACAAAAATTTTTTGTCTGTTCTATTTGGAGTGGGTAAATTCAAAAACCACAGAACAGTTTTTGACATTATTATGACTGAAAGCTTGAATAGCTTTCCAGTTTTTTTACTTGTAGCTGGAATATGGTTAAGACAGAAACATACTTATTAAAATGACAGAGCAAATGGTATGGTTGTTTTAATATGTGGCTAGATAATCAAAATTATGAAAGTTCTATTTGGCATATATTCCAAATTTCTTTTAAAAATCAACATTCAAGAGAGCTTGGAGAAAATTCTCACCTATTGTTATAGAATGTGAGCTGCAGTACTCCTTCCTATGCTGTAAAGAAATTTAGAGCATATGAGATGGAAGAGACCATACCAGGAGCTAGTGTTCATTCTGTTAGTTGTTTTGAGGCTTTTAAATTAAATATTGAGTAGCTATAAAAGAAAGCTTATGAAGCTTACAGAAGATATAAAGAACATTACTGTTACCTCTGTTATTTCTTATGTGCCTCTCTCTGATCCTATTAACTTCTTTTCCCTTTGAGAGAGCACCATCCTGGATTTTGTAGTTTTATCATATGTGTTTAATCATTTTGCATGTTTTTAGACTTAATCCTATGGAATTTTATTACATCTTCTTTCATGGCTTCTTTTTTTCAATATTATATTCCAGTGATTCACCTGTGTTACTGCTTGTAGCTGTATTTCATTGATTTTCATTGCTGAATACATTCCATTATGTTAATATGCTATAATTTCTAGTATCTATTTTACTGTTGATAGGCATTTGGGTTGTTTCCATTATTTATTATTAGCGGTGCTGCTGTGAACACTTTCTGTTTGCTGCTCGTTTATAGAAATTTACTTCTGATTTGATTTGCTAACGTCTTAAGGAATGTTCACATCATGTATTTGACCTGTAATTTTCCTATTTTGCAATGACATGTTTAGATTTTGCTATCAAGGTTATTCTTGCTTCAGAAAAGGAGTTACAGAGTGTTCCTACCTCTTCTTTTCCCTTTTATGTAATCTGGAATAGTTTGTTTAAGACTGGAATTACTAGTGTATTTTTCCACTTGGTAGAGCCTGCCTGTAAGACCTTTTTTGAGGGAGGATTTTAAACTACTGACAGATTTTTAAATTGTTACAGGATTATTCAGTTTTTCTGTTTCTTAAGTCTGTTTTAGTAGGTTACAGTTTTCTAGTAATGTATCAATTTTGTTTATGATTTTAAAAAATTAGTGGCATAAAGTTATGTATAATATCCTCTTGTTTTTAAAGAATATACTCACAGTGCCCCCGTTATTCTCTGTAGCATCTGTACTTGTTCCTTATTTCTCATGTTGTTTATTTGTACCTCCTCTCTTTTTTTCTTCATTCTCACTAGAAGTTTGTCAATTTTGTCAGCTTTTTCAAAAAACCAAATTTGGACTTTGCAGATTATTGTGTATCTGTTTTCTATTTTGTTAATTTCTGACATTGTCATTTAAAATTGCCTTTTTTCTGTTTCCTTGGGCTTATTTTGCTAGAGTTTTTTTCTCACTTCTACAATGAATAGGTGCTCAGCTCATTGTGATTGTTTTAAAATGGTTTGACACCCTTTCCTTAAAAAAAAAAATGGGACCTGATTTTCCTCCTCTTGTGAACAAGACTTAGTGACTCACTTCTCACAAATAGAATGTGGCAAAAATGATGGTATGTGGCTTCCAAGAATAGGTCACAAAAAGAATAGCTTCTGCCCGGCTTTTCCTCTTTCGGATCACCCACTTGGGAGAACCTAGCCACCATCTAATGAGAACATATAAGCAGCCCTCTGTGAAGGGCCAGGTGGAGAGAAACTGAGGCCTCCCTGCCAACAGCCAGCACCAGCTTGCCAGCTAACAACCTTGGAAGTGGATGCTTCTCTTTCATTCAAGCCTTCAGATGATGTGACTGCAACCTCACGAGACACCTCAAGCCAGAACTATGTAGCCATGCTTTTGAAATCCTGACCCACAAAAACTATGAGAGAAGATAGATATTTATTGTTGTTCTACACCATTAGCTTTTGGTGTAATTCATCTTGCAACAGTAGAGACTATTATAATATATTCATTAATCACCAGCCCTTCTACCCTGACATAAGCATTTAAATGCTATAAATTTCCCTCTACACATTGTTTTAACTAAATCCCACAAATTTGGATAGGCAGTATTTTTCATTATCATTAAGATTTAAATATTTTCTAATTTCCATTATTTCTTCTTCTTTGACTTATGAGTTACTTAGAATTATGTTTCATAATTTCCAAATATATATTGCATATTTGTTATTGATTTCTAGTTTAACTGCATTTTGAACAGAAAATATAGTCTATATGACATATTCCTTTAAAAAAAAAAACGTGGGTGCTAAACAAATGCTACTAAACAACAAATGGGGCATTGAAGAAATCCAAGGAAGTAAAAAAATAACTAGAGACAAATGAAAATGAAAATAAGACAATCCAAAACCTACACGACACAGCAAAAGCAGTTTTAAGAGGGAAGTTTATAGCAATACAATCTTAGGAAACAAGAAAAATCTCAAATAACCTAACCTTACACCTGAAGCAAACAGAGAAAGAAGAACAAACAAAATCTAAACTTAAAAGGAAAGAAATCATAAAGATCAGAGCAGAAATAAATGAAATAGAGACAAAGAAAACAATAGAAAAGATCAATGAAACTAAAAACTGGTTCTTTGAAAAGATAAACAAAATTGACAAACCTTTAGCCAGACTCATCAAGCAAAACAGAGAGAGGGCTCAAATCAATAAAATTAGAAATGAAAAAAGTTACAATGGACACCACAGAAATACAAAGGATCATAAGAGACTACTACAAGCAACCATATGCCAATAAAATGGATAACCTAGAAGAAATGGACAAATTCTTAGAAAGGTATAACCTTCCAAGACTGAACCAGGAAGAATTAGAAAATATGAACAGACCAATCACAAGTACTGAAATTAAAACTGTGATTAAAAAACCCCCAACAGGGGCTTCCCTGGTGGCACAGCGGTTGGGAGTCTGGCTGCTGATGCAGGGGATGCGGGATCCTGTCCTGATCTGGGAGGATCCCGCATGCCACAGAGGGGCTGGGCCCGTGAGCCATGGCCGCTGAGCCTGCGCATCTGGAGCCTGTGCTCCGCAACGGGAGGGGCCACGACAGTGAGAGGCCCGAGTACCGCAAAAAAAAAAAAAAAAAAAACTCCCAAAAAACAAAAGTCCAGGACCAGATGGCTCCACAGGTGAATTCTATCCAACAATTAGACAAGAGCTAACACCAGTCCTTCTCAAAGTCTTCCAAAAAATTGCAGAGGAAGGAACACTTCCCAACTCATTCTATGAGGCCACAATCACCCTGATACCAAAACCAGATAAAGATACCACAAAAAAGAAAATTACAGGCCAATGTCACGGATGAACACGGATGCAGAAATCCTCAACAAAATACTAGAAAACTGAATCTGTCAGTACATGAAAAGGATCATAAACCATGATCAAGTGGGATTCATCCCAGGGATACAAGGATTTTTCAGTATCTACAAATCAATCAGTGATACACCATGTCAGCAAATCAAAGAATAAAAACTATATGATCATCTCAATAGATGTAGAGAAAGCTTTTGACAAAATTCAACATCCATTTATGATAAAAACTCTTCCAAAAGTGTGCATAGAGGGAATCTACCTCAACATAATAAGGGCCATATATAACAAGCCTACAGCTAACATCATACTCAACGGTGAAAAGCTGAAAGCATTTCCTGTAAGATCAGGAACAAGACGAGGATGTCCACTCTTGCCACTTTTATTCAACATAGTGTTGGAAGTCCTAGCCATGGCAGAGAAGAAAAAGAAGTAAAAGGAATCCAAACTGAGAAAGAAGAAGTAAAACTGTCACTGTTTGCAGATGACATGATACTATACATAGAAAATCCTAAAGATGCTACCAGAAAACTACTAGAGCTCATCAATGAATTTGGTAAAGTTGCAGGATACAAAATAAATACAGAAGTCTGTTGCATTTCTATACACTAGCAATGAAAGATAGAAAGAGAAATTAAAGAAACAATCCTATTTACCATCACATCAAAAAGAGTAAAATACCTAGGAATAAACCTACCTAAGGAGGCAAAAGATCTGTATTCAGAAAACTATAAGATGCTGATGAAAGAAATTGAAGATGACACAAACAGATGGAAAGATATACCGTGTTCTTGAATTGGAAGAAATATTGTCAAAATGTCAAAATTGTCAAAATATTATCATATTATCAAAATGACTATACTGCCCAAGGCAATCTACAAATGCAATCCCTATCAAATTACCAATGGCATTTTCCATAGAATTAGAACAAAAAATCTTAAAATTTGTATGCAGACACAAAAGACCTTGAATAGCCAAAGCAATCTTCAGAAAGAAAAATGGAGATGGAGGAATCAGGCTCCCTGACTTCAGACTATACTACAAAGCTACAGTCATCAGAACAGTATGGTACTGGAACAAAAACAGAAATATAGATCAATGGAATAGGATAGAAAGCCCAGAAATAAACCCACACACCTATGGTCACAATCTACAACAAAGGAGTCAAGACTATACAATGGAGAAAAGACAGTCTCTTCAGTAAATGGTGCTGGGAAAACTGGACAGCTACATGTAAAAAAATGAAATTAGAACATTCTTTAACTCCATACATAAAAATTAACTCAAAGTGGATTATGGACCTAAATGTAAGATCGGATACTAGAACACTCTTAGAGGAAAACAGGCAGAACACTCTTTGGCATAAATTGCAGCAATATCTTTTTGCATACGTCTCCTAGAGTAATGGAAATAAAAACAAAAATAAACAAGTGGGACCTAATGAAACTCAGAAGCCTTTGCACAGCAAAGGAAACCATAAACAAAACGAAGACGACCCACAGAATGGGAGAAAATATTTGCAAACAATGCGACTGACAAGGAGTTAATCTCCAAAATTTACAAACAGCTCATGGGCTCAATATCAAAAAAACAACCCAGTCAAAAAATGGGCAGAAGACCTAAATAGACATTTCTCCAAAAAGACATACAGATGGACAAGAGGCACATGAAAAGATGCGCAGTGTCACTAAAAATTAGAGAAATGCAAATCAAAGCTACAATAAGGTATCACCTCACACCAGTCAGAATGGCCATCATCAAGAAGTCTACAAACAAGTGCTGGAGAGGGTATGGAGAGAAGGGAACCCTCCTACACTGTTGGTGGGAATGTAAATTGGTGCAGCCACTTTGGAAAACAGTATGGAGGTTCCTTAAAAAACTAAAAATAGAACTACCATATGATCCAACAATCCCACTCCTGGGCATATACCCAGAGAAGGCCATAATTCAAAAAGACACATGCACCCCAATGTTCACTGCAGCACTGTTGACAATAGCCAACATATGGAAGCAACCTAAATGTCCATCAGCAGAGGAATAGATAAAGAAGATGTGGTACATATATACAATGGAATATTACTCAGCCATTAAAAAAGAATGAAATAATGCCATTTGCAGCAACACATTAGAATCCCAGCTCCCAAGTCACTAAACATTCCCAAGCCTCAATTTCATCACCTATAATATGGAGATAATATGTATACCTTCCAGGATTGTTGTGAAGATCAAACACAAGTAACAGAACAGGAGGCTCAACGAATATTAATCCTTTCTTAATCCTTCTCTTTCTTCTTATTTGGATAAGAAAAATGATACAAGGAAAAGAAAGACTAACTATATAAGTTTGAAGTTGACACAGAAATACTGGATAAGTTGCTGGGGTCTCAGTTCATCTTTGTTCCGCAAGAGCAAGAATACGTGAAGGAGGAAGCTATGCTTATTTCTTCCTTTCTTAGGTCTCTGAACTAGCTTATAGTCTTCCTGCCACTTTGAAAGTCTGTGCATTTGAGCAAGATAGCTTGTAGTACTGGCAGTATGTGTGTTGGCATCTTTTCTATTTTTCATTGTCGTCTTCAAAACCAACAAAATCAAACAAAACCAACCCAAACTCATAAAAAATTAAGCTATCTTTGAAATTGACTTTACACCAAAGATTCAGGATGCTAAGGCAGAAGACACCAAGAAAAAAAATGTCATGGTACCTTAAAAAAAATTTAGCAAACGGTAATCAAAACAGCATGGTACTGGCACAAAAACAGACATATGGATCAACGGACGAGAATAGAGAGCCCAGAAATAAACCCACACACCTATGGTCAATTAATCTTTGACAAAGGAGGCAAGAATATACAATGGACAAAAAGACAGTCCCTTCAGCAAGTGGTATTGGGAAAGCTGGACTGCTGCACATAAACCAATGAAGTTAGAATACACTGTTACACCATACACAAAAATAAACTCAAAATGGCTTAAAGACTTAAATATAAGACACGACACCATAAAACTCCTAGAAGAGAACATAGGCAAAACATTCTCTGACATAAATTGAAGCGATGTTTTCATAGGTCAGTCTCCCAAGGCAATAGAAATAAAAACAAAAATAAACAAACAGGACCTAATCAAATTTATAAGCTTTTGCCCAGCAAAGGAAACCATAAACAAAATGAAAAGACAACCTACGGACTGAGAGAAAATATTTACAAACTATGCGACTGACAAGGGATTAATCTCCAAAATATACAAACAGCTCATACAATTCAATTAAAAGAAAAAACCCAATTGAAAAATGGGCAGACAACCTAAATAGACAGTTCTCCAAAGAACACATACAGATGGCCAACAGGCACATGAAAAGATACTCAACATCGCTAATTATTAGAGAAATGGAAATCAAAACTACAGTGAGGTATTACCTCACACTAGTCAGAATGGACATCATTAAAAAGTCCACAAATAACAAGTGCTGGAGAGGGTGTGGAGAAAATGGAACCCTCCTACACTGTTGGTGGGAATGTAAGTTGGTGCAGCCACTATCGAAAACACGATGGAGGTCCCTCAAGAAACTAAAAATAGAATTACCATATTATTGAGCAATCCCACTCCGGAGCATATATCCAGACAAAACTATAATTCAAAAAGATCCATGCACCCCTCTGTTCATAGCAGCACTGTTCACAAAGGCCAAGACATGGAAACAACCTAAAATGTCCATCGACAGATGAATGGATAAAGAAGATGTGGTACATACATACAATGGAATCCTACTCAGCCATAAAAAAGAATGAAATAATGCCATTTGCAGCAACGTGGATGTACCTTGAGGTTATCATATTAAGTGAAGTCAGAAAGAGAGAGACAAATACCATGTGATATCACTATATGTAGAATCTAAAATATGCCACAAATGAACATATCTACGAAACAGAAACAGACTCACAGACATAGAAAACAGACTGTGTTTGCCAAGGGGGAGGGGGTGGGAGAGGGATGGATTGGAGGTTTGGGATTAGCAGACGCAAACTATTATGTATAGAATGGATAAACAACAAGGTCCTACTGTATAGCACAGGGAACTATATTCAATATCCTGTGATAAACCATAATGGAAAAGAACATGAAAAAGAATATGCATATATATTCAGCTATATATATTTATAGCTGTACAGCAGAAATTAAGACAACTTATAAAACAACTATACTTCAAATTAAAAAAAATTTGCAAATTCCTTCTTGGCTGGAATTGGTTGTTACACTTTAACAGAACAGATTTGAATTTTTTTAACAGTCTATGAACAGTGTTTTTGGATGGCCTTAGGTACCCACACAACACCCCTCTATCATGTGTCAAACTAAACAAAGATTTCCAGGGACTGGTAGTCTGACTATCCTCAAACATGGGAAAAGGAAGAGTAATTTGGATTCAGGTCGATTGCCAAAAGTCTTCATATTCCAGTTTTGACTCTCATTCAATGTCCTCTAAAGATTAAAAGATTCATTTCTGTATGACCCTTAGCCAAACCTAGAGACAATTGTTCAAGCTGGGAATATCTGAATATCACTCTGTTACTGAACAAACACAGACCATTCTTAAATACAGAGTTTCTATTAGAGGAAAACCCCATAGCACCTGCCAAATATAAGCTGCCTTTGATCTTATACGTCTTTTCAATATTCTGTCCAGGCACCACCAAACTTTTCACTTAGAAGGAAGTGATTGTTTTACCAGAAGAGATTATTTATTTCTATATGCTGAAATCAAAAATTGAAAAAAGACCAGAAGATCCAAAGAGATGCAGAGACAGCCAGCACTATGACATCAGGAGAACAAAAAGCAAAATTTTGAAAAAAGCTCAGATAATAAGCAAAGGAGAATAAAATCTGAGACTTAAATTTTGTGGCCACATCTGGAAATCAGGGGCAGAAATGTAAAGCTCTCCTTCCCTTGGGGATGTATCAAGCTGTGTGGATGAAAAGCCCGTGCTGGGCAAGGACTGGCCACAGCGCAGAGTCTGAGCCGGTGGTACTCAGGAGACTGTTCACTCCCATGTCCCCACCTAATGATTATAGCTGCCACTGACTTTGGATCTGATAACAGATGCCTATCTGTGTCTCACAGGCTCTGGAACTCAACACATACCAGATTCTCTCAGGTCCAGGTTGCTTAGGTTTCTGGATGCTGTAGGCCATCCCCCAAACCTCTGGGTTCAGATCTGCTCTGAGGAGTTCAAGGGAGAGAACAGCAGCAGGTAATATCACGTCTTGCTCATCTTTGCTTCTCCCCAGAGAGGGAACAAGCAGGACATTCCAGATCCCTAGAATTCACACTCAACTTAATGTCTGCCTTACCCTCATCCCAACAGGAGCCTAGTCAACCCTCTAAGCATGACAACACAGCACCAAAGGACCTGAGTTTAGATTGAGGTTGGCAGTGAGATTTAATTGAAAGAATGACCCCATCGGAGCCTTAGAACAAGCTGGGGTGAGAAAAAGCATATGCTATTACTCCCAGCTGACAAAGCTCCTTCACTGGCAATGTTATTTCAGCAGGATACTTCAGAGCCCACCTTAATTCAGGGCTCAGTAAATAACCTTTCCAGCTAGACTGAAATTCCGAAGATAGCAGTGCAGTTCATGGAGTGTATTTCGTGTTCAGTTGCACTCCCATGCTGATGCTTCTGAAGGAGGAATTTTAGAAAAGGACAGAGTACACACTAAAAATTGATATAGGTAGAAATACAGTAAAAGTAGAAATGTGCCTCATGAGAAAAGTCAAGTAGAGACATACCAGAATACAAAGTCTGGTGACATAATGAAAAAGGAGAAAGACCCAATAATAAGCTTAATAAAAATTATTAAGATGCTGGTGAAAAAGAAAGATGACATTTCGTAATCTCCCCCATCAACCTACCCCATAAATGTCTCAGCCAGTTAGATGCAGCTCTGACAATTCAAAAATAACCTTTGCGTACTTGTGTCATGGGGGTGAAGAGGTTGGGAGTCAAATATGAAGGGGGGAAGGAGTAGCCATGGTAGGGATGTGTGGCCAAGGGAAGCTCCTAATTTTCCTTGCACTCAGCCCTGTACCCCTCTGCTTCTGACTTTTCCCTGCCTCAACCGTCTCCATCTCTTTTCAGCAGGTGGGAAGCTTTGGTGTGAAGCATGCAGAAAATCCAGGAATTATGCAATTATGCAGCAGGCCCACGATGCAACCTCTTCAGCACAAACACACATCCTCCACTTTGGCTTGATGTGGTAGCATAACTGTCGCCCTAATTCCTGATACCTTTCTCCCCCAAGCCGTTCCCAATTGAGAAAAATAACTAACCCGGGCAATGCAGAAGAGCCTTCCACACCCTGCCGAGGATTCCATCATCATCACAAGCAACGTGTTGCTCTAGTACAATGGTTTTTGAAGAGTAGTCCCTGGACGGGCAGCGTCAGCATCACCAGGGAAGATGTTAATCATTCTAGACCCACTAAATCAGAAACTCTGGGGATGGGGCCTGGCAATCTCGTTTTAACAAACCCTCCTGGTGAGTCTGCTGCACATGTTTGAGAAGGACCACTCTTGTCACATTAAGTCTGCTCATCTGTGATAAAGGCCAGACAGCCATCAAAAAACAGGCTGCAAAGACTCCCAATGCCAGGTCATTTGGCAGAGTTGAGGGGTGGGAGGGGTTGAAGCTAACGGTGCTAGGTAACCACCCCAGTTCTAGAAGAAATGCAAAATGGCATGTCCAAAGTTCTCTGGTCTGTGATATTATATGGCAAGTGACAAGCAAACTTGGCTTCTTTCTAAATGGGCGATAAATGTAACAGAGTAACAGCCTGTTTTCCTGATCTTTTGCCAGATTTCCAGGTCATTCAACTTGTAAAATTAGAAGTACCCTGGATTTTACACCCCCATATTAAAGTAACACACACCATGCTTTCTCTTACATGAACCGATAGGTGCTGCACTTCTCACAGGCTGCAGATGTTCACGCAGAGAGAATTCTGAACCATTGTTCTGGTACTAAAAATGAGGCTATACCTAGAAAACATAAATAGGGGCTTGCATTTTCTCAGCCCAGAGGGTTTGCCAGATGCTATACTTTGTGTTAACAGGAATTAATAAGAAAATCTTACAAACCTATGTGCACCTGTTTTATATAGTCAATCAGTGAGTCTTTGTTTTCGTTCCAGAAGCTTGGAAGCTTCTCCTTGCGAGGATATTTACAGCATGACAGCTCCAACGTAATTTCAAAACACTGGGCCCAGATGTAGTTGTAATCTTGCATTCCACCTAAACACAAGCATATTTAGTTTTTTTAAGGTCTGAAATTGGAGTGAAGCCAAGTATCACGTACCTTGGGGACAGGTGAATCAGACAGTGGTAATGAAAGTACACATAAACAGGAAAAGATGAATTTGACATATTAGCAAGTACAATTAGAGCTTGACATCTTATTATCCAGGCATGACAAAGCAATCCTAAATACTCCCATATGGGTAACTGAATCAGAGCTGACTGATGCTTAGCTGTGCATCAAAATTAAGTGAGGGGTAGAGGAAGGGTCCTTTTTAAAAATCACAATTACAAAAAGGATTCTTCAAGGGTTTCCCTGGTGGCGCAGTGGTTAAGAATCCGCCTGCCAATGCAGGGGACACAGGTTCAATCCCTGGTCTGGGAAGATCCCACGTGCCACAGAGCAACTAAGCCCGTGTGCCACAACTACTGAGCCTGCACTCTAGAGCCTGCGAGCCACAAGTATTGAAGCCCGTGTGCCTAGAGCCTGTGCTCCACAACAAGAGAAGCCACTGCAATGAGAAGGCCACACAGCACAACGAAGAGTAGCCCCTGCTTGCCACAACTAGAGAAAGCCCATGCACAGCAATGAAGACCCAACGCAGCCAAAAATAAATAAATTTATTTTAAAAAAAAAGGATTCTTCAAGTTACATTTCTTCCTAAATTACATTTTAAACAGATATAAACTAGAGTGATATTTTCTTTTAAAATATTTCTACAAACCATTCATAAACACATTTATTCTGTAAAGCTAAGTATATGAATTTGGAGGAATAATAATGCCAGTGTTTACTGAGTGTTTGCTCTTGCTAGGTACTGTTTGAAGAGCTTCACCATCCACTCATTTAATCCTCACAGTAATTATCACTCGTATTTTACAGATGAGGAAGCTTAATCACAAATGGTAGGTCATGTGCCCAGGGATTCTTGCCAGTGAATGGCTGAGACTGGAGCACAGGCCATCTTCCTAGCGCCCCCATGCTCTCAGCCATCACACCGCACTGCGTTTGGGGATGAGAGGGAAGGTGCCAGGCTGGTTCTCAGGGAGCAGGGGAAGACCCAGGCTCCTGGTACTTCTGGGGTTACCACTGCCCATACTCACTTTCTAGTTCTTACCTCTCAACACCCTATTTTCAAAGGGTTATAACTGTATTTTATAGTTTCTAAGATGTAAAACTTTTCATATTTTAAAATCTCTGAATTGGGAAGTATCTTAAATTTGATGGCTGAATAACATCATTGGGTTATTAGTTTGGCTGGCAACTTTTTTCTTTCTTGGTGGGACATGTTTTACAATCAGTGGCATCTTGGATGTGAAGAAATACGGTAACTTTGAAGGAAGTAGTCTCTGCGAGATTTTAATTAGTTATACTTGATATCTGCCCAGTGAAATATGAATTCTCAATTTCATCAGGGTATTTGGGAAGTAACGAAGTAAAAATTATGCTCATAGAATGGTCAAAATATTATGTCAACATTGAGTAATATCTATGTACGTACAGATTTTAGCCAGGAAGAATTACTCTGTCCTTTCTTTTCCTTTACTTACAAGTTTTGTATTTCTCTCTGACCTCATTTTCACCAGGAAATAGAAGAAGGAAAAAAGGAAGAGAGAAATGAAACAAAACAAAAGCCCTTGGCTGGATGGCTGTGTCTCAGGTAGAAAGAAGTTAAATGGCAAAATAGGCGTGCAAAACAGGTGTGCAAAGCACGCTGGATGGAGAATACCAAGTGTGGAGGGTGTGTGCCACTCCAGATAATGCCAGGCGGGCCTGGCCGAAAAAGCCTCCAGGCTGAGCCAGAATGCTCTGTTCTAAGCGCCTCAAAGTTTCTGGCTCTGCCCTCTTTTTTTCTCACAGAGATACACAGCTGACACAGGCACACTTGGGAACAACTCCCAATAGCAAACTTAGGTTCCTAGTTAATCTCCCACACATCTGGATCTGTCTTGAAAGTTACAGACAATGCACATGAAGGACAGCACTGCCACTGGGCAGGAGGGGGCCCTCTCCTCCCTATGGAGAGTAGTGAGCGGGGACTAGGCTACAGCCCTGTGGTGGGAGTGGGGAGGCTGTCTCTCGGACATCGGAGAGAAGTTTGGGATGTTGTGGTATCTGGCTGGTCCTGGTTCCTCTCGCTTGTGGTCTATGCTTATTTATATTATCTGGAAGGCTGGTGGAGACCTGCCCAGACACAAAAGTCCCAGCTTGTGCAAGACTACTTGATAGCCTGGTGCATCCAAAGTGACAACTGAGGAAGTAGGCTGCATGCAGAAACGCAGGATGGGGGTTGCTGTTGGTAGGGTCAGCTGACCTGTCTGGAAGGGGCACTTGCCACTGAGGCAGTGGAAACCTGGTTCCAGCCCACTGTCTCCCCTCTCACCCTTCTGTCCTAGGTCCCTCCTATTCTCTGTCAATTTCCAGACTAGGACTCTGACACCCCTGGGCTTCTGCTTATATTATTCCTTCTGACAAGAACACCCCTCCACCACGTTCCCTACACGGCCAGCTTCTCACTCCCTCCCTCTCCTGGCCGTCCTCTTCCAAGGGAGAAAAACTAGAGGGCTCTCTCGTTTAGCCTGCAAAGTGGTTTTAAAATCAGGAGACTTCATGGAAATATCCAGCTTGCTTCACAAACTGGAAGATCTGGCAATATTGCCCCCCACTGCTGCATGGCAATAATTACCTTGTTCTAAGTAGCAGCTGTCCCCACTGGATGAGACATAAGCATTACATTTCTCTAAGGCCTTCACTACTCCCTGATGTATTTTGGATTTACACCCCTGTGATACACTGTACCTTTTCTAAATCTCTACTTTTAAAAATGTTTACTTTTTTTATTTTGGCTGCATTGGGTCTTCCTTGCTGTGCGCGGGCTTTCTCTAGTTGCGGTGAGCAGGGGCTACTCTTCGATGCGGTGGCGGGCTTCTCATTACAGTGGCTCTCCTTGTTGCGGAGCACGGGCTCTAGGCGTGTGGGCTTCAGTAGTTGTGGCACGCAGGCTCAGTAGTTGTGGATTGTGGGCTCTAGAGCGCAGGCTCAGTAGTTGTGATGCACGGGCTTAGTTGCTCCGTGCAACTGAGATGTGAGATCTTCCCAGACCAGGGCTCAAACCCGTGTCCCCTGCATTGGCAGGCAGATTCTTAACCACTGCGCCACCAAGGGAAGCCCTAAATCTCTACTTTTGTTCACATTACATGCCATCACAATTATTTATTTGTATGTTGCTCTTCTCTATTAAACTTGGGCTTAATATCTGTGTCCTGTTCATCTTTCCTGGCACAGTTCCCAGCTCCAAGGTAAATGCTGAACGAGTGTCTGAAGTTAGGAGGCTTTGGCAGTGGGGAACATGTCTGAGCATCTCTCAAATGATCAGTTCCCCTCACTGCTCTGTGATATTAGCTGACAGAGACATGACTGAAGGGACTGCGCTGTGCCTAACTTTTGGCAACTGCTGGGGTGAAGGCCAGCTGGCACCTCTGGGGGAAGGCAGTAAGGAGAATAGCAGAATGAAGAGAAACTCACCTTTGAGTGGATACCAAAAGTATCCATTTACAATTCCACCAGGAAACTCTATTTTAGTTCTACATGGATTTCTTTTCCTCATGTCGGGATTTCTTGAAGCGTAGGTACGTGCAAGATATTGAAAAACATCATCATCAGGGGTTAAGCTCCGAGAGTATAATGTTCCAGTGGCTGTACATGAAAGACAGACCAAGACCTTTTAGATGAAGTTATAGTTGGAGGAAACACACCATATTAGCACATACATCATCATATCACACACAAAGGCTCTAATTTCCTAGTGAGATCCTCTACCCACTTCCACGAATACTCCCTTTACTCCTCTTCCTAGTTTTTAATGGACATACAGAAGGCAATATTACACAAAACAACCATGTCCATGTCTAAACTCCTTCTCAGTCAGCTTAAAAGTTAAATACCCTCTTAGTCACCCTTGCTGATTTCTGGAGGTCAGTAAACTTTCCTTAGGTACTGTAGGGATTAAATGAAGCCACTCGAATACTTTAAGTCCTTGGTACATACCTTATCCCACAGTTTTAAGAGGAATCAGGAACTATTACTTACATGATTAGTTTTATTTATTTATTTATTTAGCCGTGTTGCCTTTTGTGGGCTAATTTAAATCCCAATTTTACTGTTTCACTGATGAATGTCAAGTAATCCCGTGTTGTTATCAGTTCAGCCACCTTGCCCATCTACTGTTTATAAATTGTAGGAAGGATAGCTGGGGGTCAAGAGAATGGGGCTCTTTCTATCCCTGCCAGAGAAGTTAAGTGGAGAGAGGAAGAGTGTATCCCCATTCAGAGGCAGAGTGTTTGCAGTTTCACTCTGGACTTAGAAAGCAAGAGCTGGGCCCAAGTTTGCTTACCTGGAACACCATTATCAAATGGGTAACTGGCCACCAGGGCACCACCATGGAGGTTTGCAGAAAGGACAAATGTCTCTGTATTCAGCCACTTCATGACTGCCACAGTTTCAGGCTGCCTCGGTACAGTATTAAATTCAAAAGCATCGGGGAAATTTCTATTCAGGTCATAGAAGTTACTATTTTCCCTTTAAAAGAAAGAATTTTTTAGGGTTTACTATTGCTGTCTGAGGGAGCAGATTCGTGCAGTGTGTAGACCTTTGCTTTGGGTTCCAGGTGTTTTTCCAAATATGAATACAGAGGTGGTGGACGGTTGCCTTGGCAGCCTCCAGTGAATCACAGCTGGCATTCACACAATATGTTGTCCCCTCCCGTGTGACTTGTTCTTGCCAATGGGACAGTAGTGATTCAGCTGTAAGCAGAGGTCTGATAAGTGTTTGCATTTCGGGGCTTTTGCTCTCGACACTCCCATTTGGAACCCTGAGACCCCAGTGCTATCCACGTCAAGGGTCAATGTGCAAGAATGAGGAACCCAGGTGACAGCCAGAACTGAGACTCTAGAGATACGGTCCCAGCCAGACCCCAGCTGAAGCCCCTGACATCATGGCATAGAGATTAGCCACCCCTGCTCTGCCCTGCCCAAATTCCTAACTTACAGAGTGGAGAGTAACTAAAGAGGTGGTTGTTTTAAGTCCCTCAATTTAGGGGCAGTTTGTTCCATAGCAATTGGTAACAGAAACAACAGGAACATGCTATTCTATACAAACGTATTTCTGAAAAGTGGACTGGCCATGTTTAAAGAGGCTAAGAAACTTAAACGGGGGAGGGAATCAAGTGGTGATTTATTAATCTTTGGTAAAAACAAATTTTTAATTGCACAAATATCAGTGTTTATCAGACATTTGAGAAATTCCAAACTTCCTGAGGCTGCTTGAAACACAATAAACTTTAAATCAGAAATACTACAAGACTCACCCTTCTTTGTGATTAGTTCGTGTGCTGGCTTAATAAATCAACCTGTTTATTGAGGGTCTAGGTACTACCCTAGGCCCTGGGATTTAACAGGGATGAACACACGGGCAGCATTCCTGCCCTCAGGTAGACATTAAACAAGAAATGAGACATTAAAGATTGTGCTATGAGGGTAAAGTGCCAGGTGATGTGAGAATAATTGGGGCTCTAATATCTGATAAGTTAGGGAAGGAGGCTTTGAGGAAATGCTGTTGAAGCAGGGTGCGGGGGGGGGGGGGGAGGGGTGGGAAATGCCAGGGGTGAGAAGGTAGCTGGTGGTTGCAGAAGATGAAGGGAGGTCTGAGCAGCTGCGGCAGGGTGAGTGCGGGGGAACAGGCAATGAAGCCGGAGCAGTGAGGCAGGCGCAGGGGTAAAGCAGCCTTGCTCAGTATTTTACTTCTCAAGGTCAAAGCAGTGGGCAGCCCTGAAAAGTTTCCAGCACAGCAGTGACATGACACAGGTTATGAGATGGTTCGCTAACTTCTCTTTCCAGGGCGAAGGGGTCTGATCTGATGGGGGGCTTATTATGCTTTTGTTGTTTTAAATAAAGATAGACTAGCCCGTGCTTACCTTCCCTTATTGTAAAAACAGTCAGGCTTTAGAACAGCTTCGAATCCATCTGGGTTCATTGAAGGCATGATGTGTATCCGGGTACTATTAATTAGATTTGTGATTTCAGGGTCTCTTCCATCGCTGGTTACGAGATATTCAATTAAATGGAGCAGCAGTTCCCGCCCTACAGCCTATAGGTGTTAAACAGAGAAGAGGATATTGTTAGGTGAGAGGAAAACAGTCCCCAAAGCACAAATTCCCCAACAAGAAGCACTACACATGATACGTGAGACCAAAACCAGTTGTCAGACCACCGTTTCTCTGGTATACTGACACTCTGGCACGTGGCAATCCATCACTGGTGTGCTGCAAAACCTTTGTGAGTAAAAGGTTTTTTTTAAGGTAACTTAAAAAAAAGTACCTATAAGTAAATAATTTACTAAAAATGAATTAAGAGTTGAGTAAAGGTTATTCTTATTATCCTACTTCCAGTTTGTCTGTCTTCCACATACTTCCTGGAGTGGTGGCGAGAGGGGGAGCTAGAGATCAGGCAGGGAGTTGTGGGTCTCCACAAGCATGCCTGGCACACGGGAGAGCCGTGGTGTGTGTCTCGGTGGATGGTTCGTGGAGAACCACTGCAGTAGATATGTAGATTTTAATAGAGAAAAGTCTGAATTTGTAATATGCATGATTTAAGTAGGTTAATTTAAATAGGTCTGATTTTCATATTCCCCCGTTTCCAAGTTCTTTTATCTCCAAATTCCCCTCCTGCACGTTTGTGCAATTTTTGCTGTACCTCTGTATTTCTGATTTCCACATCCTCATGTTTCTTTGGCACAACATCCTCACAATTTTTTGCCATATCTGCATATTACCTATACTATTATTTAGTTTGCATTTTCTTTAAATTGGCTCACTTTTTACTTACATTAAAAATAAGAAACTTTGTATAATTACCATTTTGCTAGATATGTTTCTAATTGTATAGTAAAATAAAAGCATGACTGAAAATAAACATGGTCACATTCACCTAAAATTACCTTATGTACCAACAATGATTGGGAAACTGAAGGCCTGTGAAAGAGCTTGCTTTATAATCCCCAAGGGAGAGATTTACTTTTTTTTTTTTTTTAAAGGAATTCACATATTCAACCTTATTCTAGAAAGATTTGATTAGGCTATATTACTTTTCCCCTGTAATCCTGAGTTCAAAGATTCTGCTTCTAAGTAAGGAATATTTACCTCTTACATGTGATCAGATGTTGTAGAGCAGTTAGTATATGGGAAATCAGGGCAGCAGGTGGTTAAATAAGGACAGTGCTTCTGGTGCATTAATGAAGACCGTGGGCAGGAAAAGAATTTTCATTTATGACTGCTCTGTAGCAATTTATTGTTGGGACAAAGGATGAGCAATTCCATACTTTATGCCCCTCGGTGGCAAGCAAAGAGATCACATTTTATGAATTTGTTACCCTAATGAACACAGAATAATTAAAATGGAACTAAGAAAATTTTAAATATGTAAATTACATATTTATAGGTAGCCATAAAATTCAGAGTAGAAGTAAATTCCATTCTGACTGCAATTTTTTTCCTACTCATGTCTATCTTCTTCCACCACTGTGATTTTTGTTTTTACAGTCAAAATTGTCACTTGAAAAAGGTCCTTACAAACCTTACAAAAGGTGCTTAATAACCAAAAAAGTCAAGTGAGTCACACACTGGGTTTCCGATTCAGTGTTTTGGAAGATCACGCACAGTTGGACACTCCTTACTGGCTTCCCTGAAACCAGAGGAGGAGGGGCTGGCAATTTTAAGCTGTGAAAGGTGGCTTTAAAGGTGGACAGTGTAGTTGGTTGAAGGGGCTTTTCTGGACAGGGGTTGGGGAAGAGAAAAGGTCAAGGAAAGAGAGAAGGAAGTGAGATTTCTAAATGCTGGTTGGAGACTGTAGGATGGTTCCATTAGAGGGACGTACCAGGAAAAACCTGAGGCCCCTCTGAGTCCCAGGTTAAGTACCAAGTGAGATATATTGGAATCCCCGCATGGTTCTAAATGTGAATTTCCTCTTAACTATCTGAATCCTACATTCTCAAGCACGCCCAAACTCAAGACAGGAGTTGGCAATTAAATTCATCCACCCACAAGAAAATGAAAACAAAGAGTAAGAAGCTGTGATTAAGCTATAGAACTAAATTAAGCAACTGTGGTGGTGTGGGTATAGGATAGAGGGTAAAAGTTAAGGTTTATAGCTAACGGCAAGGGTGGGTGCCGGGGGGAGAGGAAAGGAGAGGACAGAAGACTTTTCAAACTGCTAATTCCTTCACTTTTCCCAAGAATGGGTCATAGGATATTATCCAAAGTTTAAAAATATATATATTTCAAATAATTATAATTTCAGTTTTTCCTTTTTTTAAAATTCTTTTCTTTTTAAAAACCCCACATTTGTTTATTTATTTATTTTTTTGGCTGTCTTGGGTCTTCGTTTCTGTGCAAGGGCTTTCTCTAGTTGTGGCAAGTGGGGGCCACTCTTCATCGCAGTACGCAGGCCTCTCACTATTGCGGCCTCTCTTGTTGCAGAGCACAGGCTCCAGGCGCGCAGGCTCAGTAGTTGTGGCTCACGGGCCTAGTTGCTCCGCGGCATGTGGGATCTTCCCAGACCAGGGCTTGAACCTGTGTCTCCTGCATTAGCAAGCAGATTCTCAACCACTGCGCCACCAGGGAAGCCCAAAGTTTTTCCTAATTTTTTGACTTTAGAAGAATCTTCTGATAATTTCTTATTTTGCTTTTTTTTTTTTTTTTGCTGTACGCGGGCCTCTCACTGTTGTGGCCTCTCCCGCCGTGGAGCACAGGCTCCGGACGCACAGGCTCTGTGGCCATGGCTCACGGGCCCAGCCGCTCCGCAGCACGTGGGATCCTCCTGGGCCGGGGCACGAACCCGCGTCCCCTGCACTGGCAGGCGGACTCTCAACCACTGCGCCACCAGGGAAGCCCTGATAATTTCTTATTTTGAGAAAATACCAAGTTCACCAATTATTTTCATTTCACTTCAGTTCTATTCTGTTAAATTCAAGTAAAGTTAAATCTCATACTTATTTAAAGATAACACGTATAATATGACACACATTTCATTTTATATCCTTTTGATTCCTCTCATTCTATTACTGTAGAGATACATAGATGTCTAGAATAGCATCTGGCAAATACTAATGATGGTGATTTCTGAGCAATAGTATTCTGAATAGTTTTTATTTCCTCTTATTTTTCTAGTATTGCTTTTTAAATTAAAGAAACCTATGTTATTTTTACAAAAACAATAAAATCATGATTCTTTCAAGGTAACGAATGTGTGACCAAGGTATTTTCTGTTTGTCTCCATATTCCAAAACAAACCACAAGTTCATAACTGCAGAGGGTGAAAGAAAAATCTTGGAAGTATGATAAAGAACCAATTAAGAGTTAGATAATTAAAAAAAAATGGTGAGGTAAACAGATGCAATTTCAGAGGGAGTTAAACAAAGTCCTCTTGTTTTCTTGGACCATATTTTCCTGTCTCTGTAACAGCAAATTTATGCCACATATTATTCAAGTTAATTCTTCTCAACCTTAATATAAATGTCTCAAACACTCATTCATGTTTTATGTATAGACCTCCCTTTGTTTAAAATTAAGTCTTTGAATATGAAACCTTAGAGAGACTAAAATTTTAAAAAAGAATGGTCAAAACTGTTTCCGTTAGCTTAACCAGCCTTTCATTTAGCTCCTTTTGTGAGAGTGTGGACTTAATGAAAGAATCCCTAATGAAGAGCCTGAAAGGCTGGGTGAGCACACCAGCTTCTAGAGTCTTTCTCTGATAATTCATCCGGTCATTAAGATGGCAGGAACCCAGGATGGACCTAGAGATTGTCATACTGAGTGAAGTAAGTCAGAAAGAGAAAGAGAAATATTGTATAATATCGCTCATATGCAGAATCTAAAAAAAAATGATACAAATGAACTTATTACAAAACAGAAACAGACTCACAGACTTAAAGAAGGAACCTATGGTTACCAGGGGGAGAGTGGGGGGGAAGGGATAGTCAGGGAGTTTGGGATTGATGTGTACACATGTCTACATTTAAAATAGGTAACCAACAAGGACCTACTGCATAGCACAGGGAATGCTAACAACCTAAATGGGAAAAGAATTTGAAGAAGAATAGATACATGTATATGAATCACTTTGCTGCACACCTGAAACTAACACAATATTGTTAATCAACTATACTCCAGTATAAAATAAAAAGTTAAAAAAAAAAGATGGCAAGAACCCAGAAAGCAGAAAATAAATTCTTTATCAGTTTATCTTCAATTCAGTCAAGTGGGAATTTGTTAGATAAAAATCAATGTTCTAGCACTTCTAAGAACAATTGGAAAACAATTTTGAAGCAACAATCCACAACTGGGTAGTGTATTGTGCGAGAGTGAATTAGAGGGTAGTACCAACACTTCAGCTCTCCTAATGGTGGAGTCCGTTCTTGAAATGCTACACTGTAATGCAGCTTCTGGGGGAAAATAAGCCTGTCAGTTCTGGGGCTCCACATGGTGTGTTACAGACTTAATTCATCTGTCTTAATGCCTAGCTAAATCCTTCATCTTCAGATATTAGCCTAATATTATCTAGCACACTTTTCCGTGGCCTCCCCAAGTCTGGGTTCCATGACCTGCCTAGGCGGTCCTTTAACTCTCCTCACCTGTGCTCTCCTGACAGTGTTCACACATATTACAATGACCTGACTGACCCTGACTGACCCCCACCCCCACCCCTCAACTCCACCATCCAAGGTTTGATGGCAGCGATCCTAACCAGCTTCCTGTGTAGCCCTGGTATGTCACCCAGCTCCAGGTATATCATGTGCTCAATAAATGACTGTTGGCTACTGTTGCCAAATCCACTACAAAGTCGTGACTATTCTGAGGAGGAACTTTCTGAAAACATGAGGACTTAAGGTTCTCAGTGAGAGGGGGTATACAAATGATCAAGTCAGTTCATTGCAAGGACGCTCAATACTGAACACACTTCACAGGGCTGGGGGCCAGCAATTCTGATCATGCCAAGGACTCGACACCCTGGTCCCCCGGCCCACCCTCACCAAAAAAGGGAGATGGAGAGAAAGAGGATAATTACATGAGGAACTTAATACATGCTTAAAAGGAATTAGACACTTCGCCTGGAATAAGGATTAGTTTGGTCTAAATGCAAAAAGAAATAATTATCCAAAGCCATGCTGTGTAACTGAGGACATTTTGTCATCATCTGGGATAGTGGTGGAATAAAGGGCTTGAGAAGTGGCAAGCTTTGTTTTGTCTTGTTTTAGTAAGTTTGGAACCTCTATTGCATGTTGACGACACAGCCCAAGATCTTCCAGGATAGGCACAATCCTGGATATTATGTCCTGTTGTTCACGTAGAACATTAAAATACCCTCTAAATGTAGACATTTAGACATACAAACTACTGTCTAAATGTCTCTTATACCTAGAAGGTGTGCAAAAAACCATTTAGCCTTTACGTTTAGGTTGAAAAATATGATCACTATTATCCATATTTTTGCAATGTTTTTCCTTTCCATTATGTACCTGGAATCCAATAAACTATAAATTAATGCCACCAAATGTGAAATTCTAAGTGTGATGTGGGTATTTCAGAACTCTATACCCAAATAAACCATCATAGGAAAAATAATTCATTGATGTTTAAGAAACAGAAGCTTAAAAAAAAACAACTCTAGAAAAAAAAAAGAATCAGAATTGGCAATTCAGTTATGCTTAACAGACATAGACTGAATACCTTCCCCCATACTTAAAGACCATGGGCCCTGCAGTCAAGGGAACCTGTGGACCCAACCTCTCACCTGCACTTTGCCTGCTCCTGGATTAGCTTAAAATTCCAGGCACCTGACTTTTTAAACACATAGTCATGCCTCACTTGGATATTTCCATTAGACAGGGATTAGAGATGTCTTAACAATCTAGAGATTGCCCAGATATAAGATTTTCTTTCCTGCAAAAATTTTAAAACATGGGATGGCAGATAGGCACAAAGCATAGAACAGGGAGGGCTCGAGGAAGGAGCAAGGAGTGATTTTCCAGGCTTCTCTCCTGCACCCACATTTAGGCTGAGGGTACTAGATGTTTCCATTTCCAGGGGATGGTCCCAGCGTTCATTAAAGCTCTGATTTTAGATTATAGGTAATAGTTTACTACAAAGCCAGCCAGTAGCAGAATAAGGTGTCGGAGGAGGGCGAGGGGAACAAAGACCCCACTTCCAAACGATGTGAATATTTGTGGAGCAGGGGAATGGCAGAGAGCCCCGCCCAGGGACCTCTGGTCTCATCCCTCCCAATGAATAACAAGGATTGGATGTCAGGTGTGCGCACACTGCCGATTAGGAGCCTGTGTGAATGACACCCGGGACTGGGGCTTCTACAGTTCCACACGCTGATGTGTGTACAAACAAGAACCTGGATAAACCAGGAAAACACCTGCTAGTCTTACTAAAATAAGAAAAGTTAGAAGCTCAGAAATGTCTCCCTCACTCTGAAAAAGCATGAACAGCAGGTGACAAAGGTTTATCAAGGGCGGCGGGTGCTCTTTCCGTCGGCTCCCCCGTGTGACTCCCCAGCAATCAGGGAGGGGAGGCGGGCAGCAGGCATGAAACAGGGACAGAGAAAAGTGACACGGAGATGCTCACTCCAGTCTTACTCTAAGAGTTTGCTACGCTTTCACACGGTGAACGAGCCCAAATCTTCTAATCAAACGGGGCTGGAACAACTGGGAATCCATCCAAACAAAAATTAATTTGAGATAGATCACAGATCTATATGTAAAATGGAAAACAGTAAAAACAGAACGTTCCAAAGGCAGTGGAGGGGGTCAAGGAGGCAGAGCCATAGCTGGGAAAGGCTCACTGCTCAGGCTCTGATGCCAGCCCAGAGGACCAACAGAAACCTGCATTCCCTTCCTGGTCAACACACTAACAAACATGCCTTCTGCAGAGGTTAGCAAAAGAAAGGCCGCCCACAAAGCACTTAGCGTAGCCCATGCTCAGTAAGTGTTGGTTACTGTTACTCTTTTCTCGTCGGCGAGTACTGTATGGAGGGGAACTTGCCAGCCTGATCGATGCAGCATCGTGAGGACATGAGCTCATGACAACCTTGTCATGAGAACAAGAGGAATAGCATACAAAACCAGAGGAGGTTTGACTTCATTCTCTTGTAACAATTCTCACCTGAAAATGGACTGTTTCAAGTAGATTTTGCTCCCCTCAGTGTGCTTCATGCATTCCGGATGTAGCCAGGCTAATTAGCCTGGACCTTCGGCACCAGCCAAAGTCACCCACCTTCGCGATTCCGAAGATACACAGTAGCCAAAAATGTTTCACCTGAATCCCGCAAACCTTTAGATTTAACTTCCAGTTTGAAGTAAATAGAGGGATGAGAGGCACAAAATCGATGATATCATAAGGAAGGAAACAATCCAATCTGAGGGACGTTCTGCAGGACACACAGTGGATCAACGTCCTCGCTTAAGTCTAGCGTCATGAAAAGATTCTTTATATGCTAGATTAAAGGAGATTCAAGGGATATGTCAACCACATATGATGCATAATCTTGGACAGAATTTTGAATGGACACTTTGGGGGACATTTTGAGGACAACTGGAGAAACTAGAACATGGGATATAAGGTAAAGATAGGATAAACATTTACTGACATGAAAGGGTAGCTTGTATTAACTGAAAAATGTTACAAAGAGCAAATTAGCATTGCTCATTTGGTGCAACTGCACACACAAAAATATCTGGAAGGATAAATGATAAGGAATCGACAGTCCTAATTTGTAGAAGGTCAGTATACAATGTTTTCTTTTTGTTTGTATTTCTTCTAAGATGTACGTATGTTGATTTTGTAATAATAACAGGTTATTTTTAATTTAATAAAGACCCAATTCTAAAAGAAGGCATCACGAAGTAGGTGAAAATTCATGGGGGGAAAATGGTGTGTGTGATCAACATAACTGGGTCTTCCTGATGGTGCTGAGGTGGGGTCCAGGGAAAAGAGGAAACATTTAAAAAATATCGTGGTCAATTCTGTCCACCACACTACTCGGTACACATATGACCCCTGCTGGGTTTCTCCACGTGAGATCCACAAACTCCTAGAAGATCCATGGACCCTGAGATCAGCATTCAAAGTTTGTGCCAGAATAGCAAGGAATCCAACCAAAGAAGGTTAAGAACTACTGCCCCCAAATGTTATCTATGTTGCTTTCTAATAGTGGGTTCTTGAAAATGCTCTTTCAATTCCAAAAGGTCTAAGAGAAGAAGGATGAGTAGGGTGATTAAACCTTCTAATCCAAGTGACCCTTTGGCTCCTGGGTTACGCCATCACTTTCCCCAGCTCCTAGTGGCTCCAGGAGGACAGAACATACAAGATCTAAATTCAGGATAATAAGTTTCTCAATGGCCCCCAGAGCCGCCAGATACTGCTACCAGCTGGGACACACAGGGGATAGCAGGACTTCAGGTTCCCACACCCGAAACACACTGGGACTTTTCCCTCTGAGTCACCTCAGTCCTTAGCATTCCTCAAAGAATCACAGTGAATGACAGAGCCCGATTTGATGGGATACATTAACTACATGGAAGGCAAGATGTCAGAAATTTGGGAAAGTACAAGTGAATTCAGGGGTGAGTGAGAGGAAGGACCCTTGCTTTTCTTTGGAAGTTTCAACTGAGAGGATTAACTTCTAAGCATCAGGCTGCAACCTCTGAAATGCCAGGAATTCAATAAATAAACTACTGGAGTCAGTGTCTCATTAAAAATGGATCCCACAGGACCTCGATCAATTGACTAGATAGCAAAAGAGAAAGGAAGTCTGGGCTGCTGTCTGTCATGAATAGTTGTTTTGTTTAAAAACAACTATGGTCAAACTCCCAGCAATATCAAGCCTTTTCGAGCAAAGGCCATTATGCTTAAAAAAGTAATTTCCATCCACCCCCAAATCAGGTTCAAAGACCAACCACTCTCTCAGAGGCAAGTGTTTGCATCTGAGCTCTAGTGACAAGAAGTCCCCTGGCTCGGCAGGACCAGGGCGGGTTGAGCAGCGTGCCTAGGAAGGGCAGAATGTGTGTGTGTCATGCGGGGTGGAGCCTGTTCCTAGAAAGCTTGGGGTTGGGGAGGGTTAAGCCGGGACAGGAAGCCCAGCGTTCGAGCAGTGCACGCCACCCACGCTACTGCAGACCTGGAAGTGTCGTAGCAAGTCAGCAGGTTATACTTATAGGAATATTCCTGTTCTTTGACATTCCTTAAAGTTAAGTGTGTTTGATATTCCTACGTCAATTTTCTTTACTGTCAAGACTGGGCACTATCTTTCCCTCCCATTGTATTGCCCAGTTGTGTGGGGTTCTGGGGAACAGAAGACCCTGCGGTTGTCATATTCTCAAAATACTCTGAGGAAGAAAGGTGAGAAATGGCGAGGAGCATCTTCAAATGCCTGGCAAGAATGGCTGGGCAGGCAGGTGTGGTAAAGGGTATTTTGCAAAATATAAAATAAGTAACATAAACAAAACAAAATAAAAAGAGAGTTGATCCCCAGTAAGTTGGAAAAGAGGCAAGACATCATGATGGAATTTAAGGGTTTGTTGAATGATGGGGATGACAGAGCCCTAAGCTTGATGGTCTAAACCAGGGGTCCCCCAACCCTGGGCCGAGGACTGGCACCGGTCCGCAGCCCGTTAGGAGCCGGGCCGCACAGCAGGAGGTGAGCGGCGGGCAAGCGAGCAAAGCTTCATCTGTATTTACAGCCGCTCCCCATCGCTCGCATTACTGCCTGAGCTCCACCTCCTGTCAGCATTATGGTGAGTTGTGTAATTATTTCATTATATATTACAATGTAATAATAATAGAAATAAAGTGCACAATAAATGTAATGCGCTTGAATCATCCCGAAACCATTCCCCACCTCCTTCCAGTCTGTGGAATAACTGTCTTCCATGAAACCGGTCCCTGGTGCCAGAAAGGTTGGGGACCGCTGCTCTAAACTTAAGCATTGGAAACGCTAAGTGTCAGATTAAGAGAAAGCGACAAAAGCATTCAAAAAGCCAGCTCCTAGGAGTCTGGATAGCTAGTTGGGATCTGATTGTTTTAGTTCAAATAGAATATTGCTCCTCTGCTGGGTCACCTCGATGCTGAGCAGGAGATGGGGAAAACCAACACAGGCAGGAGTTCGGGGACTTGCCGGCAGTCCAGAGCTGGGGCACTGTTGTTCTTCCAGACCCCAAACAAAAAAAGTTCCAGTTACCTGCACAGGGCACTGGGTAAACAACCAGATGGCTGTGCTGGTTTTTGGAACCTGGTTCCTTCAATCCTCTCAGAAGGCCTCACCAGAAGACCTTTCCTGATTCTTTGCTACAGTGTCTGCTGCTTCCTTTGCATTTAGACAGAGCACAAGAGACCAAGGGGAAGCTTCTCTGGTGACATGTCAGATATTCAAGCCATATACATACCTCATCTCCATGCATATTTGCCACGTATTTGAATTCTGGAATCCCGATTCTGTGTTCATTTGGAAAGCGTCCCACAATAAGAACCCACAGGTTTCTGCCTTTACAGGGAAGAAGAGTATAGAAAAATGAGTTGTCTTTTGAAATGACGAAGGAACTCTGGGAGAATAGAACAGTGAACAAATGATGCTGCTTCTCCCACCTGACGAATGTTTCACAACCACCTCAGTTCATGTAACTAACGCTTCCTTGCTTAAAACACTTTTAGTTTCCAAAACCCTTTCAATTTAGCACGAATATTTAAGTTCTTATTCTAGAATGTGACTTTTTTAAATCGAAGACTTATTAGGCTATGTAGATCTTATTTTTCCAAAATGTTTCTATAGTTTGCTCTGAGTTTCTGGTGCTTTATAGAAGCGATCTTGCTAGTTCACACAATTACACAAAATTATTACTGATAGTCGATAGGGAGGGTGCCGTAACTCAGTGCAAGGAACGTGAAGAAAGCAACACCAAGAAAATATGTGACTCAGAAGGGAGACTGTTTTTACAGTAAATCCTGAGTCTTGTCATATTCAAATGCTCATGTAACACAGCCCCCCAGCAATGAGTGTCCTTGATGGGCATGAGTCCTGCCACGTAAGCCGGGAAGCACAAGCCATCCTAACAATGCCTCAAGGGAAACTTCCAAGTCCTAACTCTGCCATAAATGGTGTGATTTGGGCAAGGGAGGACAGAGACTCAAGATCGTTGAACATCTGCTCTGGGCAGATGTTACCATTGCATCTCTGGTTCACGTTACCTGAGGCAATCCCTTGTCCTGACCCAGGGAGATGGATTTTTAACCGGACTTTACAAATGAAAACACTGACCTTCAAAAAATATTAAATAAACTGCTTATGATCACACAGCCAGTAAGAGGCTGTGATTTGAGCCCCACAGCCAAGACCTGAATCCTGGCCTATGTGACTCAACTCTAGGGCTTCTGCCACTAACGAAAACTGCCTGTCTCTCAAGAAGGTTGGTGTCCTAATCTCTAAAATGAAGAGGTTTCTTTCGATTCTAAAATCATCTGGCTCTTTTAATACAAACACTTTAAAATTAGAGATTGGGTAACTATTTGATATCTAGCACCTAGATACAAAGTTCACATATCTGTGACAGCTAAGCCTTCTGTGGAATTCAAGTACCCAGGAAAGGAGTTTAACAGCAGCTCGTGGGCTAACGTTGAGCGGATTTCTGCAGAATTTCAGGTGTAGCTCCTTCAACCTGGGGCGGGGGTCCAATGGGCTGGGGAATACCCAGTTGCCATAAGGAATCCAGGGAGAAGCAGATACTGGACTTGTCTTTTTCATCATTTATTGTTTTTTTAGAACGGTTTTTGTTGGGTTTTTAAAATAAATTTATTTTATTTATTTTATTTTTGGCTGTGTTGGGATTTGGCCGCCGCACGCAGGCTTTTTCCCAGCTGCAGTGAGTGGGGGCTACCCCTCGCTGCGGCGCGCGGGCCTCTCACTGCGGTGGCCCCTCCCACTGCAGAGCACAGGCTCTGTGCGCACAGGCCTCAGCAGTTGTGGCACGTGGGCTCAGTAGTTGTGACGCATGGGCTTAGTTGTTCTGTGGCATGTGGGATCTGCCTGGACCAGGGCTCGAACCTGTGTCCCCTGCATTGGCAGGTGGATTCTCAACCACTGCGTCACCAGGGAAGCCCTCACCATTTATTCTTAATTTATTCTAACAATTATAGGGAAATTCGTCTTGACAGGGTGATGCTTTAAATTTAGTAACTGCAGAAATTGTCAGAAAACACCCCCAAAAGGCAGTCTATCTGATTGGTGCCACCTGTTCAGTGCAGCACGCTCACATCATTCATTTACACATCCATTTATTTAGTACCACTATATCCAGGCATTTAACCAGGTGATTAGACCGTACAAATAAGTCACACTCTACGCCCAGTGAGTTTCTGGTCTAGTGGAGAACAGCAGCGTGCAAACATCATTTCACTACCCTGTGACATATACGACCTTAGAGTGTGTATAAGGTACTGCTGTGGCTGTAGAATAAACGAGGAACTTTTTCCAAGGAGTGGGATCACATAAAGCTTTACAGATGCAGGGGTTTAGAGCTGCCTTCTAAACCGAGTTCTGAAGAATGACTCCGAGTGAGTCACGTGATTTCCTGCCAGAACCGCTGCACCAACCAGAACCTTTCATCCCCCAATAGTACCAATTCTCATGTCATCTAGGGCTTCAAATCTACCAAGTTAATATCTTCACGTGAAGCAAGGGAGAGGTTTTTCTGAGCTTTTTTTCTATTAATCCTGGCTCTTTAGTTTCCTACTGGGGAATTCTTTTCTGTAGCTATTAATGCTTTTAAACCTAGAATAACCACAGATTTGTACAGACTATGGCCTAGTTCCCTCACAGACAAGGGAAAAAATTCAGCATCATCTCAACATAATGTTTACTAGTTGTTATATTTCTAACTCTGCATTTGCAACAGCTGACCTGTAAGATAAAGGATAGTGTAAGACAAGAAAAACCTGACTCGACATGGGTATCCAATATTATTTGGTTTAAGGAAGGAGGGAAATCAAAATAAAACCTAAGTGAAGAAGAACTTGGGTGGTAACTCAATCTCAATTTTGGCTCGAACGGCCCCTAAGTAAACCGCAAGATGAGAAACTTCCCTTGAATAACCTCCATGGCACGAAGTCTGAGAATGAAATCCTGGAGATATTCACCAGGAATGACAAGCCTCTTGAAGTTTTTTAACCAGCCTCTGCAACGAACACTGATCTCTGGCTTAGACCAGAGTAAATGCACAAAGGACAAACTATTGACTTTTCACAGCTTGATTGCCAAGGTGAGGGTAATCTAAATAAGATTTTTTTCTGCCAAGGTTGGACAGGCTGCCTTTATTCCTCAAAGTTCCTGCTAATACCAGGTGTGCTCAAGAGTTCTGAAATGCTCGGCCACTTTCTCTTCACTACAAAGTAAACAAAACCTGGATGCCAGGATTTCAGTATCTATATCCAGGAACCCACTCAGAGCTTGACACAAAGCCCAGGGATGTGACATGGTGCCCAACTGAGTTTGCTTGTAGGACCAGGAAAAGTCTTACAATTCAGAAGGCTTCACAAATATCCACGAGGCAAGGAAACAATGCTCTACGCGTTCAGGAGAAAGTAGAAGGAGAAGCTTGGTAAATGCAGTACAGCTTCAACAGGTAGAAATGCGGGGAGTGTCATTCCCACATCAGAATTGCCAGGATCCTTGGAAAAGCACCAATCCCTGATCCCCATCTCCTAAATCAAAGTCTAGGGGGAGGGCCCCAAACCTGCACTTAACAGGCTCCCTTGGTGATTCTGAGGCCCATTGAAGTTTGAAAGCTGCTGATCTTGAGGCAGTGAATATCCAGATAGATTTGGGAGGCAGTGGATCTTGAGGCAAAATCATCTCATTTTCCATATAATCATGAACATGTTTCTATATTAACAAATAGACTTTGACTACATTCTTTATAAATGGCTGCTTAGTATTTTATTACACAAATGCAGCACCATTTATTCAACCAATGTTCCATCGTTAGGTGTCCAACTCTAAGTAATTTTATGTAAATTACAGCATGTCCACTCAAATTACGTACAGAATTTATAATGTAAAAATACTTTATCATGTGAAAGAAATCAGAATGCATAATTATTTAACTACAACCGTATAAAACAGACTGTTCAGTAAAAAAATACCATGGAAGAAAACAGATCCAAAGCATATAAAGCCTTAAATGAAATAATGGGTGAGTCCCTACAAGAACTGAAAACTGCACGTTGTCAGTAATAAGGGGCTAAGTGATAGGATGATAAAGCCAAGTACTTTTTTTTCCCCTCATTTTTCCATCTTTCCAATTTTTAAAAAGTAAAATACCAAATCTTATCATTTATTAAGTTCAGAGACCGTGCCGGGCACTACGCTGCGCACTTTATAATACTTGATCTTTACAATACCTCTGTGTGGTGGGTGATATCCACAATTCATTGATTTAAGTGGAAGAACCAGGGTTCAAACTCAGGTCTGTCTGATTCCAATATCTGTGTTCTTCTGATGACGCCAGGCTGCCTCAATCTCCCTGAAAGTACTAGGTAGTCCAGGGCCAACCCCACCCTGGGTGGAAAGTTCCCCGGCAGTTCCTTCAGCATGGCGCTGCCATAATTTGCGGCTGGAGCAAGTTCCAGGCTACTACCTGGCTTTGACGATTGAGCCAGAGCAAGACACCCGAATCGAGGGCTACCCTACAGGGACGGTCCATACTGAGTGTTGGCATAACGACCCCATCAGACTCTCTCTACTTCCAGAGTTTCAGCGGGACATGCCCAGAGAGAAGCGGAGATGCTGCGTGGGTGGCCCGGTCCCAGGAGCAGAGCTGCAGTGTCGATGAGGCTGGTTGTATTCATTATCCCACCCACCAGGCTCTGATCTCCAGGGAGATGGATCAGTTGTTTCCTAGACTTCCATATTTCTCTTTGTGTCCTTACAATTACCCTTGGACCTAAGTCAAACCTTGGGAGAGCTTTCTCAATGCATGAGTTTGTGACCTCGTACATAGTGGGAATAACAACTCCATTGGCAAGGCTGATGTAAGGCTGGCGAATTCCTCCTGCCTTCTCTAAAAAGAAGCCAATGATCTGACACCAAAACTTCAGTCTCACTTAGGTATGCTCCCATTACCACACACACAAGAAGCTGAACACAGCACGCAAAGCCCTATTTCAAATAATGTCCCAGAAGAGCTGAAAAACTGCAATGACTGCAGTCAGGTTAAACACTCAGTCTCCAAAGTCATGTGTCCTTGGGCTTGGAGGTGGAGGAAGAGGTTCCTGCTAAGTGGCTCACGACAAAAACAAAACAGACGCAAACAAAACAGGGACAAAAGTCTCCAGTTTGGCTGTGCTTGCATGGTAGTAGAACTCACAGCTCAGACATTTTACATATATTCACTTAGCCCTGAAACCACAGTGGTAGGCACAAAGATTATCCTTTCACACAGGTGGATGCCATCTTAGGGAAGCTCATAAGGCCATGGTTCTCAACGTGTAGTCCCAGGACCACCATCATCAGTGTCACCTGGGAACTTGTTAGAAATGCACATTCTCAGGCTCCACCCCTAGGTGGTGAGTCAGAGACTCTCAGGGGGAGAACCAGCAGTTTGTGTCTTAACAAGCTCTCCAGGGGATCTTCACGCACGCTAAAGTTTGAGAACCAAAGTAACAAGGCATGGTGCAGGACAGTCTATTCAGAGCCAGCTCTGTTCTTAACCACTATGCAGCACTGCTTCAGTCACCTAAGAGATGGAAAATATCAGAGAAATGTGAACCTGTGTCCCAAGCTTGCCATGTCCCATTTCTGGTGTTGAGATTTTTTCTGTCTCCCCTTGGGAGAATTGGAAAAGGAAGGAGGAGGTTGACAGGATCCTATGAGGATGGTTTGAGAAGTTAAAGCTATCATCTGCTCCCTTTGGTATGCAAATCTCAAATTGGTTTGCCAACTGATGTACCAGTTTGTCCCTGAACTGCTCTCTATTCAAAAACTACAGGCAAGGCAGTCCCGCCCATCAGGAACCTTGCACAAGGCTCTTAGATAGCCTCATCCACCAGAGGGCAGACAGCAGAAGCAAGAAGAACTACAATCCTGCAGCCTGTGTGGAACAAAAACCACATTCACTGAAAGACAGACAAGATGAAAAGGCAGAGGGCTATGGACCAGATAAAGGAAAAAGATAAAACCCGAGAAAAACAACTAAATGAAGTTTAGATAGGCAATCTTCCAGAAAAGAATTCAGAATAATGATAGTGAAGATGATCCAGCACCTCGGAGAAAGAATGGAGGCAAAGATCGAGAAGATGCAAGAAATGTTTAACAAAGATCTAGAAGAATTAAAGAACAAACAAACAGAGATGAACAATACAATAACTGAAATGAAAAAAAACACTAGAAGGAATCAATAGCAGAATAACTGAGGCAGAAGGACGGATAAGTGACCTGGAAGACAGAATGGTGGAATTCACTGCTGCAGAACAGAATAAAGAAAAAAGGATGAAAAGAAATGAAGACAGCCTAAGAGACGTCTGGGACAACATTAAACGCAACAACATTCACATTATAGGGGTCCCAGAAGGAGAAGAGAGAGAGAAAGGACCTAAGAAAATATTTGAAGAGATTACAGTCGAAAACTTCCCTAACGTGGGAAAGGAAATAGCCACCCAAGGGCAGGAAATGCAGAGAGTCCCAAACAGGATAAACCCAAGGAGAAACACACCGAGACACATAGTAATCAAACTGGCAAAAATTAAAGACAAAGAAAAATTATTGAAAGCAGCAACGGAAAGACGACAAATAACATACAAGGGAACTCCCTTAAGGTTAACAGCTGATTTCTCAGCAGAAACTCTACAAGCCAAGAGGGAGTGGCATGATATACTTAAAGTGATGAAAGGAAGAAGCTACAACCAAGATTACTCTACCCGGCAAGGATCTCATTCAGATTCAATGGAGAAATCAAAAACCTTACAAACAAGCAAAAGCTAAGAGAATTCAGCACCACCAAACCAGCTCGACAACAAATGCTAAAGGAACTTCTCTAAGTGGGAAACACGAGAAGAAAAGGAGGTACAAAAACAAACCCAAAACAATTAAGAAAATTGTCATAGGAATATACGTATCGATAATTACCTCAAATGTGAATGGATTAAATGCTCCAACCAAAAGACACAGGCTTGCTGAATGGATACAAAAACAAGACCCATCTATATGCTGTCTACAAGAGACCCACTTCAGACCTAGGGACACATACAGACTGAAAGTGAGGGGATGGAAAAAGATATTCCATGCAAATGGAAATCAAAAGAAAGCTGGAGTAGCAATACTCCTATCAGATAAAATAGACTTTAAAATAAAGAATGTTACAAGAGACAAGGAAGGACACTACATAATGGTCAAGGGATCAACAATCTAACATATAAGTATATATGCAATTTAAATTGCATAAATATAACAATATAAATATATATGCCTCCAACATAGGAGCACCTCAATACATAAGGCAACTGCTAACAGTTATAAAAGAGGAAATCGACAGTAACAAAATAATAGTGGGGGACTTTAACACCTCACTTACACCAATGGACAGATCATCCAAAGAGAACATTAATAAGGAAACACAAGGTTTAAATGACACGATAGACCAGACAGATTTAATTGATATTTATAGAACATTCCATCCAACACCAGCAGATTATACTTTCTTCTCAAATGCACACAGAACATTCTCCAGGATAGATCATATCTTGGGTCACAAATCAAGCCTCAGTAAATTTAAGAAAATTGAAATCATATCAAGCATCTTTTCTGACCACAGTACTATGAGATTAGAAATCAATTACAGGGGAAAAAACATAAAAAACAAAAACACATGGAGGCTAAACAATACATTACTAAATAACCAAGAGATCACTGAAGAAATCAAAGCAGAAATCAAAAAATACCTAGAGACAAATGACAATGAAAACACGATGATCCAAAACCTATGGGATGCAGCAAAAGCAGTTCTAAGAGGGAAGTTTATAGCTATACAAGCCTACCTCAAGAAACAGGAAGAATCTCAAATAAACAAATCCAATATTACACCTAAAGGAACTAGAGAAAGAAGAACAAACAAAACCCAAAGTTAGCAGAAGGAAAGAAATCGTCAAGATCAGAGCAGAAATAAATGAAATAGAATCAAAGAAAACAATAGCAAAGATCAATAAAACTAAAAGCTGGTTCTTTGAGAAGATAAACAAAACTGATAAACCATTAGCCACACTCATCAAGAAAAAGAAGTAGAGGACTCAAATCAATAAAATTAGAAATGAAAAAGGAGAAGTTAACAACAGACACCACAGAAATACAAAGCATCCAAAGAGATTACTACAAGCAATTCTATGGCAATAAAATGGACAACCTGGAAGAAATGGACAAATTCTTAGAAAGGTATGACCTTCCAAGACAGAACCAGGAAGAAATAGAAAACATGAACAGACCAATCACAAGTAATGAAATTGAAAATGTGATTAAAAATCTTCCAACAAACAAAAGTCCAGCACCAGATGGCTTCACAGGTGAATTATATCAAACATTTAGAGAAGAGCTAACACCCACCCTTCTCAACCTCTTCCAAAAAATCACAGAGGAAGGAACACTCCCAAACTCATTTTATGAGGCCACCATCACCCTGATACCAAAACCAGACAAAGATACTACAAAAAAAGAAAATTACAGAGCAATATCATGGATGAATATAGAGGGAAAAATCCTCAACAAAATACTAGCAAACAGAATCCAACAATACATTAAAAGGATCATACACCATGACCAAGTGGGGTTTAACCCAGGGATGCAAGGATTCTTCAATATATGCAAATCAATCAATGTGATACAGCATATTAAAAAATTGAAGAATAAAAACCGTATGATCATCTCAATAGATGCAGAAAAAGCTTTTGACAAAATTCAACACCCATTTATGACAAAAACTCTCCAGAAAGTGGGCACAGAGGGAACCTACTTCAACATAATAAAGGCCATATATAACAAACCCACAGAAAACATCATTCTCAATGGTGAAAAACTGAAAGCATTTCCTCTAAGATCAGGAACAGGACAAGGATGTCCACTCTCACCACTATTATTCAACATAGTTTTGGAAGTCTTAGCCATGGCAATCAGAAAAGAAAAAGAAATAAAAGGAATACAAATAGGAAAAGAAGAAGTAAAACTGTCACTGTTTGCAGATGACATGATACTATAAATAGAGAATCCTAAAGATGCCACCAGAAAACTACTAGAGCTAATCAATGAATTTGGTAAAGTTGCAGGATACAAAATTAATGCACAGAAATCCCTTGCATTCCTATACATTAATGATGAAAAATCTGAAAGAGAAATTAAGGAAACACTCCCATTTACCACTACAACAAAAAGAATAAAATACCTAGAAATAAACCTACCTAGGGAGACAAAAGACCTGTATGCAGAAAACTATAAGACACTGATGAAAGAAATTAAAGATGATACCAGCACATGGAGAGATAGACCACGTTCTTGGATTGGAAGAATCAATGTTGTGAAAATGACTATACTACCCAAAGTAATCTACAGATTCAATGCAATCCCTATCAAATTACCAATGGCATTTTTTTACAGAACTACAACAA
This sequence comes from Pseudorca crassidens, assembly GCF_039906515.1. NCBI lineage: Eukaryota > Metazoa > Chordata > Mammalia > Artiodactyla > Delphinidae > Pseudorca > Pseudorca crassidens. Next base: position 58,707,367 of record NC_090306.1, read on the forward strand.
AAAATCTTAAAATATGTATGCAGACGCAAAAGACCCTGAGGGTCTTGAAAGAAAAAATAGAGCTGGAGGAATCAGACTCCCTGAGTTAGGACTATACTACAAAGCTACAGTAATCAACACAATATGGTACTGGCACAAGAACAGAAATATAGATCAATGGAACAGGATAGAAAGTCCAGAGATAAACCCACGCACCTATGGTCAACCAATCTATGACAAAGGAGGCGAGGAGGTACAATGGAGAAAATACAGTCTCTTCAATAAGTGGTGCTGGGAAAGCTGGACAGCTACATGTAAAATAATGAAATCAGAACACTCCCTAACACCATACACAAAAATAAACTCAAAATGGATTAGAGACCTAAATGTAAGACTGGACACTATAAAACTCTTAGAGGAAAACAAAGGAAGAACATTCTTTGACATAAATCACAGCAAGATCTTTTTTGATCCATCTCCTAGAGTAACGGAAATAAAAACAAAAATAAACAAATGAGACCTAATGAAACTTCAAAGCTTTTGCACAGCAAAGGAAACCATAAACAAGACGAAAAGACAACCCTCAGAATGGAGAAAATATTTGTAAACGAATCATCGGACAAAGTATTAATCTCCAAAATACATAAACAGCTCATGCAGCTCAATATTAAAAAAACAAACAACCCAATCCAAAAATGGGCAGAAGACCTAAATAGACATTTCTCCAAAGAAGACATACAGATGGCCAAGAAGCACATGAAAAGCTGCTCAACATCACTAATTATCAGAGAAATGCAAATCAAAACTACAATGAGGGGCTTCCCTGGTGGCAGTGGATAAGAATCTGCCTGCCAATGCAGGGGACACAGGTTCAATCCCTGGTCCGGGAAGATCCCACATGCCACAGAGCAATTAAGCCCGTGTGCCACAACTACTGAGCCTGCGCTCTAGAGCCTGCGAGCCACAACTACTGAAGCCCACATGCCACAACTACTGAAGACTGCGTGCCTAGAGCCCGTGCTCTGCAACAAGAGAAGCCAGAGAAGCCTGCGCACCGCAACAAAGAGTAGCCCCTGCTCGATGCAACTAGAGAAAGCCTGCACACAGCAACGAAGACCCAACACAGCCGGAAAAAAAAAAAAAATACAATGAGGTATCACCTCACACCAGTTAGAATGGGCATCATCAGAAAATCTACAAACAACAAATGCAGGAGAGGGTGTGGAGAAAAGGGAACCCTCTTGCACTGTTGGTGGGAATGTAAATTGATGCAGCCACTATGGAGAACAGTATGGAGGTTCCTTAAAAAAATAAAAATAGAATTAGCATATGACCCAGCAATCCCACTACTGGGCATATACACAGAGGAAACCATAATTCAAAAAGACACATGCACCCCAATGTTCACTGCAGCACTATTTACAATACCCAAGTCATGGAAGCAACCTAAATGCCCATCGACAGACGAATGGATAAAGAAGATGTGGCACATGTATACAGTGGAATATTACTCAGCCATAAAAAGGAACGAAATTGGGTCATTTGTAGAGACGTGGATGCATCTAGAGACTGTCATACAGAGTGAAGTAAATCAGAAAGAGAAAAACAAATGTCATACATTAACGCGTATATGTGGAACCTAGAAAATGGTACAGATGAACCAGTTTGCAGAGCAGAAATTGAGACATAGAAGTAGAGAAAAAACGTATGGACACCAAGGGGGGAAAGGAGCGGGGTGGTGGTGGGGGTGGTGGTGTGATGAATTGGGAGATTTGGATCGACATGTACACCCTGATGTGTATAAAATGGATGACTAATAAGAACCTGCTGTATAAAAAGATAAATTAAATTAAATTTAAAAAATATGGGGGCTTCCCTGGTGGCGCAGTGGTTGAGAGTCCGCCTGCCGATGCAGGGGACACGGGTTCGTGCCCCGGTCAGGGAAGATCCCACATGCCGTGGAGCGGCTGGGCCCGTGAGCCGTGGCCACTGAGCCTGCGCGTCTGGAGCCTGTGCTCCACAATGGGAGAGACCACAACAGTGAGAGGCCCGCATACTGCAAAAAAAAAAAAAAAAAAAAAAAAAAGTATATATATATATATATATATATATATATATATATATATACATATATATATGGAAAAATAGGTCAATTAAAAACAAAAAATAAAACAAAAAAACCCACAGACTACAGGCAAGCCTTAGTGGTTTTGCCCCAAAGTTGTGGAATCTGGAGATGACTGTAGTTCATAGATCTGTCTGCTAAGTTGACTAGGCTGAAAAAGTAGGGTGGGTGGAACAGCAACAGAGAGACATGGACGAAACCCCTCTGCTCTCCAAAGACCCTGTCTCTGGGGCCCAAGATTCACACACGTGCCCTCCCGTCACGGCAAATGGTCCAGCATTCACTGTGGCTTCTGCACTGAGTTGAGCGGTCTGGCCAGCCCACGTGAATGCCTAGTCTGTCTGATTCTGTAGTTGCAAATCTGGGAACCCACTTGGACAGATGCAATGATCCCCAACACCCCCAAGTCAGCCACATGACCCCAAGAAGCTTCGCTGCCATTTCCCGTGTAGTGGGCTAGGAATTCCTGAGCTTGTTCATGAATGGAGGAACTTGTCAAGAAGGGGTTCAGGGGTGCAGAAAGGAATCGGGCACCCCGGGGGTCCTGCAGCTACGGTGATGAGAGCGAGCGCTCTGCTCTGCCTGGAAGCAGCCGTGGGACAGGGTTGCCTCTTCTAAATTCCAGCTGAGGCCCTGAGCTTCAGGGCCCAGTTGGATATGGGGAGGAGGTGGGCACAGGAGGCATCCCAGGACCGATAGGCAGGTGTTTCATGCCGAAGTCTGCCGCACTAGAATTTCCCACTGCAGAGATCTCGGTGTGGGGGTCCAAAGTGCGGCCACCTGCTGTGTGAGGGTGAGCCGGGTCCCGCAGGAGGCTGTGGGACTCAGCGGTCCCAGAGCTTGTGCACAGGTGTCAAGCCTGCGTGCCTTAGACCTGGGAAACATGTCCATCTGCACTTTTCCAACGGGCCCACCAGCAGTAGATCCCAATGGCCAGCTCCTTTAGACCGAGCATTCCTGGCTTCTTACACTGATGGGTCAGGCCTGGACAAGGGAGCTTCGATCAGCGGAGGGTGCGAATCCTGCTATCATTGGGGGGCAGGGCTGGCTGTTACCGAGGACCACCTCGCTCGCACCAGCCTCACCAGTGACTTGTCATCCTCCCCACTCCACCCCCTGGCTGCACCACCACCATCACCAGATATAGCCTGGTCATTCCCTAATACGGTGGAACTCTTCTTCATGCATTTTTCACTCTTTGAGATTGTAAGCTTAATCATTCCGTTGTGTAATGGCCACCTCAACTAGAACGTCACACACGAGCACTGCCGGTGTGTTTGCCATTTTGTTGGGTTTGCCTGTTTTATTCACTGCTATATTCTTGGCACCTAAAGGTGCCTCGTGTGTAGTAGGCGTTCAATAAAGATGTACTGTAGCTTTTCCAAAGTTACGGGTGCATCGCAGGACTACTTTTTCTTGGTAAATACTGGCACATCTGACCCAAATCCCTCCCCCCGGGGTTCAGGGTCCTCCACCCCAGACCTCCACCCGTATGGCCCACCATCTGCTAACACAAGTGCTCTCACTAGCATCAGGCTCAGCCTCATCTTTACTTGTGTCATCCTCAGCCTAAAATGCATCCCTGAATTTTCTGCCGTTTTATATCCAATGCATTCAGTTCCAAGAAGTTTCCCCAGGCTACTCTGGCTCACCCTGATTTCTCCTTTTGTAGGATATTTCTATAAAAAGGCATCACAAGCTTTGCCACTGAAAACACTATGGTCGACTATTTCTCAATAAAACAACCAAACAAACAACAGTCTGCCTTTCAGTTAGTTTTCTAAGGGTTTCATGTGGAAGAGTCTTGTTTGTAAATCCTTGTAGGAGCTAAAATCAGGTACACCTTCATTATATTAGCTACCATCCTGTACAAAGGCTTAACCCTTCACTTTCTCATTTATTCATTCAACAAATATGCCCTGAATGACAATCCTGAGCCTTGCATTAAGTCAGCTGAAACAAATGTAAGTCACTAACTGATTAGATTGCCCTGAAAAACACTAACTTTTTGCTTTCTGACATCACTTTCAGCATTTGAAAAAACAAAGTCCAAAAGAAAAACAACGTTTGGTAAACTTTCCGTTATTTGGTGGGTCCGGGTGGTCATGGTAATCAAATGCCAAGCAGATGGCATGGCTTCACTGCTTATCCTGTGATGGACCTGTCCCTTTTTCTCCCATGACATCAAGGTAGAACCCAAGCCCCTCAACATGGCACCCCAGCCTCTCATGGACTATCCCCTTGCTGCCTCTAGCCTTCCACCACAATCCCATACACCTAGGCATTCTTAATCGTGTGTGATTCCAAAAGGCCTCGACGCTTATAAATACACGCTCTTTCTCCTGCATGGGTAGTGCTCTGTCTACCTTACCTGATCTAAATAGCCAACTTCCACTTGCCTGTCCAAGGCTCAACCAAACGCCCCCTCCCATCCATCACCTTTCTTACCCTTCTCCTTCCTTGATCCTATATTTTACCAGCCTGAGTTGCTCTCTCTTTTCACCTTCTCCCACAGTGCTTCTGCAACCCCTCTCCTAACACTGAAACCACAGGTTTTCCTGTAGGCAAGGTATTGTGCATCTCTGTGCTTGCAGCATCTAGTGTAGTGCCCGGCACATACACAGTAGATGGTCAATAAATGCTTGCAAAAGGAACGGACGGCTGGATAAACGACCAAATAAGGGAGTCCAGTTGGAGCCAGGGTCACCCCTGGTCCAGTATTGAAGGAAATACTGGACTAGTCTCTCAAGAGCTATCTGGGGTGGACTCTGAAAAAGATCCAGATTTCTAGATCAATTCCAGGGTATGCAGACCTTCTTAGGGATATTTCCATACAAGAGAGCGCTAAGATCCAAAGAAAATATCTGGCTTCCAGTTAGACTCTTCTGTCATCACGGGGAGGTGGGATTTCATTTGCTTACACACGTGTCCCCATGGCACTAATGTTGTGAAAAGATACCTGAGAAATGGAGAGGTCAGTTCCATTTTATTTGTTCCTGAACAGCTCAATGGGAGGTTTGGGGGTTTCAATTTCTAAATCAGGGATTCTTCTGATTGCTTGGGGACATGACCTTTTTCAACTGAAAAGAGAAAAGGAGGGCTTCCCTGGTGGCGCAGTGATTGGGAGTCCGCCTGCCGATGCAGGGGACACGGGTTCGTGCCCCGGTCCGGGAGGATCCCACATGCCACGGAGCGGCTGGGCCCGTGAGCCATGGCCGCTGAGCCTGCGCGTCCGGAACCTGTGCTCCTCAACGGGAGAGGCCAGAACAGTGAGAGGCCCCCGTACCGCAAAAAAAAAAAAAAAAAAAAAAGAGAGAAAAGGAAAAATCTGAAGATGAACTGAGTTGGAGGACATTTTCCTTTCTTCTTCTTCTTCTTTTTGATTTCAAGACTAGTCATGACTCCGAGAGAAGCAAAGCGCTTGTCTCATTAATCACCACCCGTCAACCCAAACAGGAACACGGCAGGCAATTCCTCTGCCTCCATCCTCCTTCCAACACCACCTCCTCTGTTCCTCCCACTCTATGCCCAGGTCAGAAGCCAATACATCTGCTTCACTTCCTCTAAAAAATTTTAATTTTTAACCTATAAAATTAAAAGAAGCTTTTAGAAAATTGAGTTTTAAAAACTAGCCGTAATTCACATGTTCCAACCACCCTAATTTCTTTATGTTCCCTTCTAGTCTTTCTTTCATACAGAGACAGGAAACTCATTTTTAAATCCCCAAAGTGAAAATCTCTAGAGGCCTCATACTATAAAAAGCTGAGAACTTCCGTTTTTTCTTTTTTTTAAAATAAATTTATTTATTTATGGCTGCATTGGGTCTTTGTTGCTGCGCACAGGCTTTCTCTAGTTGCAGCGAGTGGGGGCTACTCGTGTTGCGGAGCACAGGCTCTAGGTGCACAGGTTTCAGTAGTTGTGGCACGTAGGCCCAGTACTTGTGGCTTGCGGGCTCTAGAGCACAGGCTTAGTAGTTGTGGCACACGGGCTTAGTTGCTCCGTGGCATGTGGGGTCTTCCCAGACCAGGACTCGAACCCATGTCCCCTGCACTGGCAGGAGGATTCTCTTTTTTTTAGTCTTCTTTTTAAATTTAATTTATTTACTTTTTATACAGCAGGTTCTTATTAGTTATTTATTTTATACATATTAGTGTATACATGTCAATCCCAATCCCCCAATTCATCCCACCCCCCCCACCCCCCCACTGCTCCACCACTTTCCCCCCTTGGTGTCCATACGTTTGTTCTCTACATCTGTGTCTCTATTTGGCAGGGGGATTGGTAACCACGGAACCACCAGGGAAGTCCTGAGAACTTCTCTTTTTGGTCCTTTAGGAGAGAGGTCAAACAAAGTCAGATCCTTTTTTTTTTTTTTTTTTTTTTTTTTTTTGCAGTACGCAGGCCTCTCACTGTTGTGGCCTCTCCTGTTGAGGAGCACAGGCTCCGGACGCGCAGGCTCAGCGGCCACGGCTCACGGGCCCAGCCGCTCCGCGGCATGTGGTATCTTCCCAGACCAGGGCACGAACCCGTGTCCCCTGCATCGGCAGGCGGACTCTCAACCACTGCGCCACCAGGGAAGCCCAGTCAGATCCTCTTTTTGAAAAGTGGTTCAGTAATAACAGCCAAGCTGAATGTCATCTTAAAGTACAAACAAGTACTTGAGACTTTTAAAAAATGCTTGATTTTAAAAGATCAATAATTACAGTTAGCACTATACGTGTTCTGTCCGTTGGTGGGTTCTCTCTTATGGTTTTCAGGGGCATTCTGGTTCAGTGTTGGTGTTTTGGTTCTTTCTCCCCAGTTGGTGTTTTCTATTTCTTATAAGTTCCTGTAGGTGTCACATAGCTGTGTTTTACAATGAGGTCAATTCAGATTCATTTGAAGCCCCCCAACCCAACCCCTGCTGCCCAAAAACCTCAGTTTGTTGGAGGCCTTCTTATCCTCATTGCCTATTCATTGCTACCATAAGAACTCATCTTTTAGCGGCAGGGAATAATGGCAATTAATTTACTCGTTTCCTCATAAGCTACTTAGGAGAATAAAGACCTTTTCTCTCAGCCATCCTACTTGCTGAGTTTGTACCTAAAAGGCTTTCATTTGAAAGTGAAGGAAGCCAGGGTCCAGACAGAAGGATGCTGAACTCCTGACAATGGGAGAAGCCCCGAAGTTGCCAAGATGAGGTTCCTTCAAGGTCTAAACTTGACCTAAAAGTAGCACATTTGATGCATTTGTGTGATTAACAAAGGTGGACTTCTCATTGGTTTTACCATTCTTTGTCTCACAAATGGGTCTATAGTTTGGTAAGCAAATCTAAACCAGAATTTCAGCACAACATATGCCTCCAGACAGCATCTGAGAGTTCCTGAAGGTTACACAGGGTCCCTTTAGTGGCACCTTATGTAACAATGCCGTGGGCAGGTTTTAGAATCAAATTGCTAGTGTTTAAACCCCAGCTCTGTCCCTTACTACCCATATGGTGTTGGGTAAACTGCTTAATCTCACTGAGTGAATCAGTTTTCTCATCTGTTGTAGGACTGATGGTACCCACACCTCATGGGGTTTCTATTTCATGTAATCCTCACAAGTTTTATAAACAGTGCCAGAAACATGGTAAGCACATGTTTGTTTGAGGGCCTTGAGTGCACAGAACTGGCTGACGGTGCTATTGTCCCTATAGGCCCTAGGAGATGATGCAGCATCAGAGCAATTAAAGACAAATTTCAAATGTAAACAGTGTCCCTAACATATTGACAGAAACCTCATGCCAAAAAAATGTGTCTTTCAGAAGATCTGCAGATCAGTTCAGGTAGATCAAAATCAACTAAAGTTTTTAAAAAATTGAAGTGTGGATTCACAGAGCAGAATGGGCTGTCTTGAGAGAACATGTCCTTCAAAATTGATGGTGACAGCGTAAAAATTGTCACGAACCTTCACACTACCAGAGGACTGAACCTCATTCAGAACTCCCAGAGCAAAATGCCTGAGGCTGGTGCCGAGTCTGGAAGCAGTGAGCACACGTTGCCACGAGGCCAGGGAGGAAGCAGGTCGCCTCAGCCTATTGTGCTGGACCATAAACACGTCTTCCTCAACATGCTCTTACGTGGTCTATTGGCAAAGTGATTGAAGCCATCCCTCAGATTTTAACCATCTCCAGGTGAATGAGGCTGGAAATCATGTTAAGATTTCCAGTCTGGTCCTGATGTGGAGAGATTCCAACTCATCACTGTAGCTGGGCAACCCCAGAGTTTGTTGAAAAGGAACTGGTTTGTTAGGAATCAGTTAGTGACACCAAACTGGTCCAACAGGAGGCGGTCAATGTCAACAAAAGGCAGGGGGACTGTGCCAGATTATGAGACTAAAGAGATAGAACACTACAGACAATGTGTTTCCAATTTTTGATTGGATTCTAAGAGGAAAAAAAAGTTATAAGAAGCATTCTTGGAACCATTGGAGAACTCTGAAAATGGAGCATATTGTTCATTGAGTATTTATTATTTTCTTAATTTAATAATGGTGTGCTGTGGTTACGAAGAAGTTATCTTTAGATGGTACATGCTTAAGTGTTTGTAAGTAAGCTTGCTATTTACCATTTCTAATAACGCAGCAAAACGTACAGATAGAACTCATGAGAGAACGCAAATGTGGCAAAATATTAACAGCTGTGGATATATAAATGAAGACTGAGTATTTAATATTTTTGCAATTTTTCTATAGATCTGAAACATTTCAAAATAAAAAGCTGGGGAGCAAAGATTTTTTTAAAGGTAAAGGTAAAAAAAAAAAATCATGGCCTGATTCACTGGCTTCTGTAGTCTGTAAGGTGAGATGCAGGGTCAAGATGTTCACCTGAAAGGTGAAGCCATGGGGGGTGGGGAATGGAGGCCCCAAGGTGAGAAATTCACAGGCTGCCTCTTCCTGATGAAAACACAGAACTGTACTAGAAAAGGGGTTAAGAAGTTACTATGGGGGACTTCCCTGGTGGCGCAGTGGTTAAGAATCCACCTGCCAATGCAGGGGACATGGGTTTGATCCCTGGTCCGGGAAGATCCCACATGCTTCGGAGCAACTAAGCCCGTGCGCCACAACTACTGAGCCTGCGCTCTAGAGCCCGCAAGCCACAACTACTGAAGGCCATGTGCCACAACTACTGAAACCCACATGCCTAGAGCCCATGCTCTGCAACAAGAGAAGCCATTGCAATGAGAAGCCTGTGCACTGCAATGAAGAGTCACCCTCACTTGCCGCGACTAGAGAAAGCCCGTGCGCAGCAACGAAGACCCAATGCAGCCAAAAAAAAAGAAGTTACTATGGGATTTCCCTGGTGGTGCCGTGGTTAAGAATCTGCCTGCCAATGCAGGGGACACGGGTTCAATCCCTGGTTCAGGAAGATCCCACGCGCTGTGGAGCAACCAAGCCAGTGCGCCACAACTGCTGAGCCTGTGCACCACAACTACTGAAGCCCACGCGCCTAGAGCCCGTGCTCTGCAACAAGAGAAGCCACCGCAATGAGAAGCCAATGCACCACAATGAAGAGTAGCCCCCACTCACTGCAACTAGAGAAAGCCCTCTCATAGCAATGAAAACCCAATGCAGCCAAAAAAAAAAGTTACTATGCAAAACCAAGGTACAATAGCTTATTAAATCTCCACATATATTAAGAAAGAAAAGTCATTTCGATGCAAATGTGAATGTTAACTACAGGATATTTAAAAACTTCTATTACAACCAGAAAAAAATTACAGAAATATTTTTAAATCACATGATTTATGTGATCATTGAGTTTTCTGGTCACAACATTAACTAAGTCATTAACTTAGCAAAGGCAAAGTGATTAACATAGGCTAAGAATAAGGGATCAGTAAAGCTTGGATGGTGGGCAGTTTTAATTGTGACTTTCGTGTCTTCCTCCAGATTGGGCTTTGGATCAGGGAAAAAAGGATGTAAATGGTTGGAACTGTTCCCTCTGCCTGCACTTGGTCACCACTCGCCTCTGGGCTTTGGGTAGAACAGAGCGGTAAGACCACTACAGGAAGGAATGGGAGGGGAGGCAGGGACAGACCATGGCTGCTGAGAAGGAGAGGATGAAAAAGTGCCTGTGAACGTGGACTCAGAGTTTGTGGCTTTCAAGGGTCCTTTCAATTTATCCCTTAGCAAAATCACAGCATATGTTTGTTGTCAACCACCTTAAGAAGCTACGTGATAATCACTCAACCTCTTTCAAAGGAGTGGTGAGTATGAGATTTATTTACCTTTCTGCTTCTGTTTACTTTTAATACGGCCAAGAAGAATATGAGCATATTGAACACTATGGTTCTAGATCATTTAAGCCACAAGCTGGTGTTACCTTCGGTAACAAAGTAACATGCTAAATTCATTGCAAAGTCAATACAAATATAAATATTTACTTCAAAAACAAAACAAGAATCAGTGCTTTGGCAGTCACATCATTGCAACACCCAACCTTCAGAAATTATCAACGGATTTCTCAAGCTTACAAAAGAGTTGGCAATGATGCTTTCAGCAGACCCGTCAACAACCGTCACTCACTGAGGGGCATTATAGGGTGAGCTGCTTTAGTAGGAATTTCTAGTGATTTTGGGCTTTTCCAGTGTTGCACTGAGAATTTGATTACTAGGATTACAGAAGGGGTAGCATATTTAAATGATGTCATAGTCATGGAATTTGAGGAAGAACTCAAAGATTTCAGGATTTTATCTACTTAAAATCCTGATATTTTTACATAATTTCCAAAGTGTTTCACACACTTCCACTCTTCATCTTGCCATTTAATCCTCAACAGAAACCCCACGAGATAGGTAAGGCAATTAGTATTATCTTCATCTTACAGTTGAGGGAATAGGCTCTGACAGCCTGGGGTCAAACTGGCTTTTTGTTTTACTCTAAAGATTGTTTGTTTGTTCCACACTGCTCCTTCTATGTAAAGTGGAACTTCCTGTTATGATCTTAGATGCAATAAATGTTTATCTTTCTTAGGACAAAGAACTTGAGGCAGCTAACCCCTAAATCCATAAAGCATCTGACTCCTAAAACAAAGCCAGAGCTTCATCTCCCATGTCCCTCTCCCTGCCCGATAAAAGCAATCCTTAATAAGTCACTTCTCCATTACTGGCATTAGACTCATCAATAAGAAGCTTTTGGAAAGTCCTTTGTTTTCCTTTTGTGTCTAGAAGATCTTTGAGACACTAACTCCTTACCATTCAAAGTCAATGTTATCTGCAAAGTAGACCTATGTCCACATGGACAAAGAAATCATTTATTTTGGAAGTTGCTAAGTTTCCCAACTGTTTCTCTGGCTGTGTATGTCCAAGTGACTGATCGTAAGTCTTCCTAAACTGAAGATCATAGCTTTAATAGTGCCATCTTGTACCTATAACTGCAACTTCGGCTTAGTATGTCCAAGGGAGCAAGACTGAATGTTCAGGCTCTGAGCTGTCTGTCAGAGCAGACCCGATACTTTACATGGGCCACTGCGACTGAACATTTCAAGGTCAGAAAATCTTCCAGATCCAATTTTTCCACTTCAAACCACATAATTAGTTTGCATCTCAGATCAGCTCCTACCTTAAAATGTGGGTTGAGAAATGCCCATTTCTAAGGAAGCGTGAGGAAACGCAGCTGTTAACCAGTCACCAGAGTTTACTCACCCACTAAAGCACATCTTATCTCGATCTTTGTTTGTATATATTTAATTAACGATTTATGCCCTTCCAACTTCACAAGGATACAAGGCAGCCTGGTCACAAAGCACCTGGCTCACTGGCAAACTATTCTGAAGGGAGAGTGGGCCAGATGCCATGTCCAGAGGCCTACGGTCAATTTCATGCACATATGATGCAAGTCAGGCCTTTTGAAAGGCACCTTCTTTTCCAGGGGTCGTGACACAGGAACCTTTAGTGAAAAGTCCAAATAGTCATAAGGAGCCATTCCAGAGGCCCTTTTTGACTATATTAGACACTTTCCTACAATGAGTCAATGTAGCCCTGGATCATTTCACATCTGCTGCAACAGAGGCAGCTCTGCACCTATCATTTGTCACACATGGTGGCCGGCCTTTATCCTCTCGGACAGTGTGCCTCTGTTTACCTCAACTGAGTTTCAGACATGTGTATACAGGGACCTCCTTCAAGCTGTCACCTATTTCACCTGACCACACTCAAGCAAATGGTTGGGATATACAGATGAGGCAGATTCTTAAGAAAGGTTGGGCAACGAGATTTGCCAGGGTTTCTCGTTGTCCAACAAGCTAGCAACGCTGGGCCACAGAATTACTATTAGGGCAACACCTTAAGATGTGCCCAACCGTTCCTCAGAATCAGGTGCCAGCGATAATGTGCTGTTCAAACCGCCCTCCCCACTTAACGTGTGTAAGTGGGCATGAAATGGTATGACAGAGGCCCAACCGGGGAAGCTGGGGGGAGCAGCTGTAACCACGGCACTTGCATTTGGGTGGAAGGGGAAGCAGAGACAGTGGAGGACGTGAACGACGATAGTCATGTACAGATGACGTCTATCTAATGGAGATAAACTTGAGTAGAATAGAGCCAGGCCTGGAGTTTATGCTCTTTTCATTAAAATGCGGGAAGATTTTTAAATACCTCTCACGCAGGCATGAGAAAGATTCAGAAAAATCTTGTTGTAGGCATTTTATACAGTGTTTCCACATTTCTGTGGCTCTTTAAAATCATATAAGATATATCTCTTGAATAATCATCCTCAAATAATTCTTTTCCTCAGCTTACATAGTCCTGTTGCTGGCCAGGGTTAATCAGGTCAACGGCAGACTGTGTTTCTTACGAGCAGGTCTCTGGGTGGCCTGCAGCAGAATTATCTGGGGTATTTGTTAAAACTGCAAACTCGTGGTCCCCTAGATGTGAGTTCAGGAGTTTGCATTTTTCCCAATATCTCAGCTGACTATAATATACACCATTAAAAACAACAACAAAAACCTCTGCAGTGAAATACAATATTCACACAGAAATCTATACATTGCACAGCTTATTGTTGATTGTATAAACTGAACACACAGTTGCTCATCCAGCAACTAGAGGCACCCTTGTGCCTACTCCGCAGTGCTATCTATCCCCTACTGTGGATTCACTCACATTGTCGTGTGTAAATGTAACTCCTTCTCAGGAGCGTGTAGTATTCCACCCTGGGTTGCAAACGAAATGGAGAACCACTGTCTTCCAGAATGTAGCAGACTAGCCCTGCATGGATGTGCCACGTGTTATATCTACAGGCACTCTTCTCAGTTTTTACTACAAGGCTAAACTTTGCCAGGAACTACGGAACTCACGTTGGAACTGAAGTCAGAGGGCTGGTCTGGAGGGCAGATGGGCCAGCTGTCTTTCTGCTTTTTTTTTTTTTTCAATAAATTTATTCATTTTTGGCTGTGCTGGGTCTTCGTTGCTGCGCGTGGGCTTTCTCTAGTTGCGGCGAGCAGGGGCTACTCCTCGTTGTGGTGCACAGGCTTCTCATTGCGGTGGCTTCCCTTGTTGCAGAGCACAGGCCCTAGGCGCACGGGCTTCAGTAGTTGTGGCACACGGGCTCAGTAGTTGTGGCTCACGGGCTCTAGAACGCAAGCTCAGTAGTTGTGACGCATGGGCTTAGTTGCTCCGCGCCATGTGGGAGCTTCCCGGACCAGGGCTCGAATCCGTGTCCCCTGCATTGGCAGGAGGATTCCTAACCACTGCGCCACCAGGGAAGTCCTGTCTTTCTACTTTAAAGAGGCTCCTTCCTGGGTGATCTGATAACCATAGAGGCATTACAACTATCTTTTCCTGATACTGGTTTTTCAGTTCTGCCTCATGAGGGCTCAGAGTATAGGAATTCTTTCCTGACCGCTGCATTTGCTGAAATCGCCAGTGTGGCAGCAGCATTAGCATAGTGGTTATGTTTACCTGGAGCCACACCACCTCGGTCCAGGCTGTGATTCTGCTACTTCTTGTGTGATGCTGGGCCCCTGTTTAACTCCAGAGCCTCAGTTTCCTCGTGTAAAATAAGGCTTAGATCTGTGGCTCATGGGGTTGTTATGAGGAGTAAGTGAGCTAACATTTGAAAAGCACTTAAACAGAGCCTGGCACAAAGCAAGCAAACATGTTTGATAATTGGATTGGTATTTTTTAAACTCATCAGCGTAACACAGACACTGAAGGATCATACGGATCTAATGCCAAGGGAGAAGGGTACCAGGTGGTTTTGAGTGGCTTAGCCCAGACTAGACCCCACCCCACCCCCCCTTTAAAGCATTATCTACTGGAGTTTCATTCACTTGTTACCCTTATTTCTGCCACACAACATTTGCTTTCTTATATCTAAAAAAGTGTTCATCAATATGCCACTTATTATTAACCACTGGTAGCCAGAACTAATGGGAATAAAGTCAATCATTAATGCAGGGCTGGATTATTTTTAAATAGGGAATTATCCCAAACTCATTTTTGTCCCAGATGATGAATTAACAAATTCTATTATAGTACTACTAGAAATACCAAAGAATCCAATCTCTGATGCATTCTGGCTTGTTTTCTCATTCTTGTATTCTGAAGTTGACATTTCGTTTATTTGAGATGTTTCATGTATTGCCTGAGTTGCTGTAGCTCCCAGGACACGAGGTTAGCCAGGGGCTCTCTTTCTGTCTCTGTCCCCATCTGGATCCACTGTGACCCAAATCCACTCCACAGGTCAGAGGCTTCTTTTCCCATCACTTTACCTTTTCTCCTCTGGACATCCACTCCCTAAGTATCTTTTCAAAATCATCATCACTCTTGCTGTTTATGAAAATTATACGTACTTTTAAAAAATTTGAGCATTTAAAAATATATACTGTAGGATGTGAAATCCATCCACAGACCACTCCATTCACCAAAATAGATTCCAGATGGATTCAGGTGCTGGATGTAAAAACTAAAACTATAAAAATATTGAAAAAAGTATAGGATACATTTATGACCTTGGGGGTAAAGAAGGCCTTTTAAAATGAGACATAAAACATAAAAGCATAAAGAAAAAGATTGATGAATATGACCTCATAGAAATTTAAAACTTCTGTAAGGCAAAAGCTGTTGAAAACAACATTTGAAGACAAGCCACAGAATGGGTGAAAATATTTGCCACGTATATAACAAAGGCTACCCAGAATATCTCAGAAGGCCTACACGCAAGCAGAAAAACAGGCAAAAGGCATGAGGAAATAAAAAAGGCCAGTGAACTTTGAATGTAAATTTCACAGGACAGCAATTTGTGTGGGTTCACTGTCTCCAGCATCTAGAGCAGTACCCTGATGTTCATTTAATGTGAAGTAGACTGTGAAAACATGCTCATTCTAAGTTTCAATCATAAAAATGCAATTTTAAAAGGAGACATTTTACACAGTGGATTGGAAACAAATTTCAGTGTTGGTTAGGATGTGGGGAAATGTCCACACTCGTGTGGTGTTGGGAGCGTACATATACATCCTATCGAAGGGCAATTTGTGAGTATCTACCAAGTACAAGAATGCACATGCCTTTTGACTTAGCAATGCCTGCCTCAGGAAATTACTGAGGGTATCAATCACAGCATTGTTGGAGAAAACTGAAAGTTGTAAATGACCTAAATACTCATCAACATGGAATTGACTGAATAAGCTATGGTAAAATCAAACCATGACTAGTATGGGGCAGTTTAAAACAATGAGGTACGCCTACCGGTACCAACCTCCAACACACATAAGTGAAAAAGACAAGCTGCATAACAATACTAGCTAAGCAATACCCATAAAACTGTAGACACGTGCATACGTTCTCTATGTAAATGCACAGAAAAAAGTTTGGATATGAATTTTTTTCCTTCACATATATTCTGGAATCTTCCCGTGTCAAAAGAAAAATCTAACTTGTTCTTTTATAAAGCTTGTGGAATGTTTCATTGACCGGGTATAGCATAAGCTAATCAATTCCCTGTTGATGAATGTATGGTTATTCTTGGACAGCTTTACTGAGATATAATTCACATACTACACAATTCACTCACTTAAAGTGTACAATTCAATAGTTTTGGTATATTACATTATTAATTTTTAAAAACTGTGATAAAATATAACATAAAATGTGTCATTTTAACCATTTTAAGTGTACAGTTCAATGGCATTAATTAGATGACTATATCATTTTCATTTTTACTATTATAAATAAATGCTGTAAATCTGCATCCTCATACATACTTTGTGCCAATGTGCTTCTCTATAGGACAGAAAGCTCTCATCTGCTGAGGGCCAGAGATAGAGTGATAAAGAGAAATATGGGTGGGTTTTTTTCCTAAGATTACTACATTACTGTTAAATGTGATTTTTTTTTTTTTTTTTTTTTTTTTTTTTGCAGTACGTGGGCCTCCCACCGCCACGGCGCACAGGCTCCGGACACGCAGGCCCACCGGCCACAGCTCACAGGCCCAGCCGCTACACGGCATGCGGGATCCTCCCGGACCGGGGCACGAACCCCTGTCCCCTGCATTGGCAGGCGGACTCCCAACCACTGCGCCACCAGGGAAGCCCTAAATGTGATTTTAAACCTCTCAAAGAGATAGGGGATTTTCCAAAGCAAATGCAAAAGTGGAAAAGCAAAAACTCCTCATTTTCCTATGTTCATTTAAGTTGTCAAGTACATAAAAACCAGTTAAAGCAAAGGATGATCTGTCACCTAGTATCTGAGCATGCATATGCTAGATCCCAATGGAATCTGTTATCTGACAACTTATCCTGAGTCTTTTTCGTCAAACATACCACAAGCAATTGGACCCTGCGTAGAGAGACACTGCCTTAATATGAGATCTGGTTTCCTAATCTGAACTTCTCAGTCTAACTAGAGGGTGACGGCTGGCAATTCACTTAATCCAATGGACTAATGTCCCTGCTTTGTAAAATGGAGGGTCTAGCCCGGATGCTAGAACTTGTGTGGGCCAGGTCACAAGGTGTGCTGGCGGGAACGAGGTCAGCCTAAAACCGCAGATATGCCGGAGGCAAGCTCTATAGTCTGGGAGCTCAGGTCTGAATGTGCCAGCGACTTGTTTTGCGGCCCCGGGCAAGTTACTAAACCGCTGACACGTCAGTCTCTAAAGCTGTCAATTGGTATTTACCTTACAGGGCGTTGTGATGGTTCAATGAGACAAAGCACGCATACTGCCTCGCTTGTGCCTGACACCAAAGATGCCCTCAATAAAGGGTAGCTTCAAGTGTTTTAAACACCAAAGCATGTGTCAGTGCCATTCATCCAAGTTGCCAAATATCCCAACTTATGTAACAGCAATAGTAGCTTATACTTCTGTAGCATTTATTACGTGCCAATCACATCCTGAGTGCTTAACATCTATGAACTTATTTAACCCTCTGGTCATCCTATGAGATGGATACTATTACTTCCATGTTACAAAAGAAGAGATAGGCACAGAGGGTAAGAAACTCATTCAAGATCACAATTACTGAATAGCATAACCAGTCTTTGAACCCAGGCAATCTGCACTCTACAGAGTCTGTGTTCTTAGGCACTATTAAATGCAAATATCTGTGTATTTATAGGTGTGGACATAAATGTGGTATTTCCCCCTTTTCTGACAGCTCTCCAGTTTCAATACCTGGTATCAACATCCCTTCCTTACCAAGATGTAAAAAATTAAGAGTATTTCGATAAAACACTCAAATTTCACCCTAGCACCTAATTTTAAAACCTATTTTTTAAATGACTGCCAAATGAGAACTTGTTTTAAAGGCGGCTATAAAAAGAATGAATATAAGCGAGGACATTATTAAACTTCTCATTGGTCACTCTAAGATTACACTGTGACTCCTGTGAGCCTAAGGTGTTTTGAAACTCAAATGCCTGGAGAGTTACCTTCTCATACTGAACAGTATTCTGTTTCATTAGCTTACTCTATTTCCCTAGAGTTTCCACCTGAAAATTGAACAGTTTCTCACTAGATCACATGTGCTTTTAACATCAGCTCATAACATGCCTCTCAGAGGAAACAGGCTTTGGACTGCTCATGGAGCAAACCTCAGTGCTTAGCAGCTGGGATTCTGTTAATTTACCCCATGTAAAAGGTTACTTTTGTTTTCCTCCCTTAATTCACTTCTATCTCCATCTCTAGCATACAGGGGAAAGCTTTCCCCCTCTAGCAAGTAGGACCCCAGTGGTGAGGAATGACACAGTTACTTGTCTGACCCAACCATCTGGTTCCCGGGATGCACAGGAGGAGTTCAGTCAGGCCAGGGCAGCTCAAGCACCCCTATACTACACCAGCGACTTCTCCTCCCAGACATTAAGGATGCTGAGTACACTCTGTCCTACCCATCGGGTGGCAGGGGTCCTGCATCCTTAGCATCTAAGGTATCTTACTCTGCTCATTGGAAAATCCAAAGTTCTTGATGGCCAGATTCCGCTCTCTACCACCTCATCCATCAATGGAGGCTGTATAAGTCTAAATCTCAGTTGTCAGGGCAGAGCTCCTGGGCCCAGACAAATCAGTAGAGGTGGTGAGAGTGTTTCTGAGCATTCTGAGAGATTTAGATAGACTATGTCTGCCCAGAGTATAGCAAGGATGTAGGCATGGGAAGGCTCACGAGGGAGATCTTTTGTCTAATCCAACACATAGGTGATCAGGCAAGATACTCTTATTTATACAAGCATTTGGCTTGATAGAGTATATTCAATGTTTTCTAACAGATACAATCTTGTTTTGATCAGTTTCAGAGGGCTCTGAACCTTTGTAAAGCATCACATATATATGTCCCACTAAAAAAGAACATGCCAAAGGGCAGAAATTAATACCCCTCAGCACCCGCCAGGAAGTCTGGCGTATTGCCTTGTTCATGGCACTACCTCAGTCTATTGCAAAGACTCCATAGTCAGTGCAGTAGTTTTCATGTTACCTGCCCCTGGGTCATGGAACCTTTATGCCAATAGATTCTTGGATGAAGATCCAATGTAAGAAGTTAAAGCTGAGCTGCTCTGGTTTAAGGAAGGGGAACCCAAGCTGTTGACTGTCTCCTTACTCACTAAGTCATCTTGACAGAAGCCTCCAGGTTCTAGAGACCATTTGAAAACTGGAAGAACTGGTACTTTGAAACCTGGGTTTGAGTTCCCAGCTCTGCCCCTAACCAGCTAAGTTGCCTTGGGCAAGTCACCTTTTCCCCAAGCCTCAGTTTCCCATCTGTAAAACCCGGATAACACTACTTAATTCCCAGGTTGATGGCAGGATTTAAAATAAGGCATGAAAGTAGCTAGTACATAACAAGCATTCAATAAAGTGTACAACTTTATTACTAATGGTCGAATACCCCCTTTTATTACTCTTTAAACATATTTTCCCAAGGACAGAGAACAGAATGTCCTATGGAATCATAGGCCCCTGGGGGCTACAAAGACTGCAGTTTTAGTGAAGAGTTTACGTGAGTCAAAATATTTCCCTATTTATCACTGTCCTTTGAACAATCTGCTTAAAAAAAACAAAACCAAACCAAAACCAAACCCATAATGACAAAATCCTTCTAAAACTTCGTATTTTCCAGTGAGCACAAACTAAGATACCCTAGATGCTAAGATACATTAGAAATCACCATCAGCTCTTTATCCTTGACCGTGTACAGGGGCAGCATTCAGTGCCCCAGCTGCTTCTGGGAGAAAAATCTCACCCTGCCCCTTAGCTCCAGTCTGTTTTCCCGTTCACTTTACCGGGAATTCCTACCCCCTCACCTATCTGCCTGGGAACAGTCAAAGCTTTGTCCAATTATCAGCTTCCCTGATAAGCCTTTCTCGACTTTCCCAAGCACCCTGGAGGCCAGGCCTTTGAACGGTCATGGCCCTGTTACAGTACTTTTCCCATTAAGGTGATTGGGTGTAAGGCCCAGCCCTAGTTCCTAAAGAGAAAGGTCCAGGTTCTTTGTATCCACCTGCCCAGGTTCTGGTAGACAACAGGAGGGCAATAAATCGTTGTTGAATGAACACGTAAATGAATTCCTGAAAGACACATTTGGATTACTAACCCAAATTTATCAGTTACCAAGACATAATTTTGGATCATCAATTTCTTCATCTATGAAGTCTCTTTGCTCTCAGCTCTAAAACGTGAATGTAAGTAACTTAGAGTTTTCATATAGCTTAAGTGAGGAAAATTTGTAAAGGGCTTAGCACGGTGCCTGGCACATGACAGGTACTCAGTAAAGAGCAGCTGCATTTCTTTCATTTTCCCATCCTTGCTGCTCTTATTCAATAGCTTACCTAGAAAATGAGCCCAAGATTATGTCCCCTCTCAGTGCTGCTATATATCACCTGAAAAGTTCAAGTGGCTGTACAGTTGACCCTTAAACAGTGAGAGGGGTCAGGAGTGCCAAGCCTCTGAGCAGTCAGAGTCTGTGTATAACTTAGCTGGTCCTTGGTATCTGTAGTTGCTCAGTGGAGGATTCAACCAACCGTGGATCATGTAGTTTGGTTGTATTTACTATTGAAAAAAGATCTGCGTGTACGTGGACCAGCGCAGTTCAAGCTCGTGTTGTTCAAGGGTCAATTGTACTTCATAATAACAATATTCCAATACTGTTTTAAAATAGAAGGTAATCTGTTTCTATTTTGTGCACTGTTGGCGGGAATGTAAATTGGTACAGCTACTATAAAAAAATTAAAACCGTAACTACCATGTGATCCAGCAATTCCACTTCTGGGTATTTATCTGAAGGAAAAATGAAATCAGTATGTCCAAGAGGTATCTGCATCCCCACGTTCAATGCAGTATTATTCACAATAGCCAAAACATAGAAACAACCTAAATGTCTGCAGATGGATGAACGGTTAAAGAAAATGTGATATGTACATACAATGGAATATTATTCAGCCGTGAAAAGAAGGAGATCCTGCCATTTGTGACAGCATGGAGGAAATGAGGGCATTATGCTAGGTGAATTGAGACAGAGCTATGATCTCACATATATGTGGAATCTAAAAAAGCTGAACTCATAGAAACAGAGTGGATTGGTGGTTGCCAGGCGCTGGGGATCAGGGGAAATAGGGAGATGTTGATCAAGGGGTACAAACTACCAGCTCTAGGTTCTGAGGATTTGCTATACAGCACAGTGACTATAGTTAACAATACGGTATTGTATAAAGTTGCTGAATGATTAGACTTAAATGTTTGCACCACCACCACAACAAAATAGTAATTGTGTGAGGAGAAGGATGTGTTAACTAATCTTTTTATGGTAAACCTTTTACAATACATGTGTTATCAAATCATCACGTCACACACTTTAAACTTACACAATGTCATACGCCAATATTACATCTCAATACCGCTGGGGAAAAATTTTAAGTGTCTGTTCCTAGGTACTCTGACATTTTTCTTTGAATTCTAGATTTAATTAATATTTATCGCTTTCTGTATAAGTCTGGCATAACCAGAATTTGTCTCCAAAATGGCTGATTAAAAAATCATTTCTTTTTGTGTGATCTGGGCTCTGTGAGGGCAAAAAGACACTATGATGTGCGATGAGCCACTGAAATGTTTCTGGTAAGCTGTATGATAAAGATAAGTGATCGTTAAGGTTTAAGTGAATAATCTGATCCAATTATGCTATTTAAATCAGAACTCTTCACACTGACAGCTCTTAGGAACTGTTATTATTTTTACAGATTTCTTATTACGTTTTGTTGGTGCTCTCGTTTATTCACCCTGGCATGTTTGTATTTTCTCACTGATTTCTTATTCCAGACATGGCTGTTTCACCTTATTTCTTAAAGGGAATCTTTATTGTAATGCAAAATGAATTGTAAAATGATCAGGAATTTTCCAATCAAGAAAACAAATCTGTCACTTTCCTATCAGGCAGGAGTCCCTAGGATGACGTGACTCCCTTTGGATGAAGCAAGAAGTCTTTCACAAGGTGGGAAAGGTCTTCCACGATCTGCCCATCTTGCCTCCTCTCGTCCCTTCATGCTTTCCTCTCCAGCCACACTCAACTTCTTTTGCTACACAAGGTCCACATGCTCCTTAACCACCAGGTCTCTGAACACGCCACTTATGGCCTTGCCTTCCACCTTTCACCTGGCTGACTTCTGTCCTTCCGATCCCCTGCCATCTACTCCCCTAGGGTGAATCTCATCTGCATTTACTAGGATGTCTCTTCCTTCCCACTCACCCCTCAGATCATCGGCTCCATCAGGACAGGGACCATGTTTGACTTCTTTACCTCTATATTTTTATATATAGTTTGTGGCCAGCACACACCACAAACTATACTAGGCATTCGATACATGTTTGCTGAATAAATTGAATGAATCTGTCTAGAGATAAATAGATTTAACTAAGGCTACTTTGGGATCTGTCAGTTAACTTTATGGCTCTCAGTCTTCACTTGTAACTGCATCCAACATGGTTGGCCACGACCTCAGTGAGGAAAGAGTTAACACAGCTGGTCTGTTTTATTCACTTCTTGCTTATCTCTGGAACACCTGCACACATTGTAATGACTCTTAACCAAACTCTGAGCACTAAACTTCTTCAGTGTTCACTAATTATTGATGCAAGACAGAGCGTCAGCGTGCACCAGGCGGAAAGCATTGTTTAAAGTAAACGTGAAGATTCATGATGGGCACCTGGGATCTAGTGTGGGTCTGCACCCTGTGGGTCACAGTAGTCATGTGACCAGCTCCTGTGAAGAACTCTGGGCCTCCAAGACTCGAGTGGGCTTCCCTGAGTGCACAGCTGGAGAGAAGCATGCATCTGTGGGGTCCTCACCGAGGGAGAACAGGCAAGCCCATGCTGACTCCTCTAGTCTTTGCCTGCATGTATCATTATTCTGCTGTGCCTGCACTGTGTCCTTGGCTTCATAAATCTTGGCTGTGAGTATGACTTTATTGAGTCACGAGTCCTTCCAGCAATTCACTAGTGGGTGGTCATGGGACCCCGAGACAGCCTCCTTTTTGAACTGCTGCCCTTCCTTCATGTCTGTGATATCACTCTTCACCTTTCTCCTACTTCCTTGCTGAATTTTTTTTTTCCATCTCCTTTGCTGGCTTCTATCTCTACCAGACTCAAAATACAACAGTATCCTCTGGCTCTATTCTGGCCCTCTTTTATCTCTACTTTCTTGTTAGATTATTTTATAATCCCATGGGTTTCAATGCCATCTACATGTTGATGACTCTCAAGCTTATTTCTACAGCCAAAACTTTCCTCCAAACTCCACCTACACACCTGCCTACTGGACGTTCCAATTGGATGTCTATTAAGGATTTCAAATTTTAAAAAATTGTCTAAATCAGAGGTCTTGATTTCAACCCAAACTTGTCCTCTTCTAGTATTTCCTATCTTGGTAAATAATACCTCAGGTGCTCAGCTATCCAAGCTGAAAACCTAAAGGTCATCCTGGATCTTCTATTTTTCCCTATCTCTGCCCACCCCCTTCCAATCCATTAAGGAAGTATTGTTGGTTTTATTTCCAAAGTAGATCTCTAATCCCTGCACTTCTCTCCGTTTCTAATACAGCATCTTCATCCAAATCACCATCATCAACAGTTGCCTGGATTATTATAACTGGATTAGTCTCCCTGCTTCTATACTTGCCCCTTTCTAATTAATTCTCTATTCAGCAGCCAATGCCATAATTTTCCCACCTACATCAGATGCCATCATTCCGATTAAAACCCTTCAATGGTTTTCCATTATTCTTAGAACAGAATTCAAACTCTCCCTGTTTGAATTAGCACACCAGGCACTCTGTGAACTGTCCCCCGCACGCCTCTCCAGCTTTACCCAGTACCACTCTCTGCATGCTTACTGTGCTCCAGCACCACTGGCCTCATTTCTGTTCTTGGAATACAGCACAATCCTTTCCACCTCAAAGCCTCTGGACTCTCCGCCCACCCCTACACTGCGAGCTAGAGTGCCGCTGAGACTGAACACACATTTTGTGCATTTAGAAGTATATGTCATTAAAACTCACAAGATACCCAGGCCCAGCTACATGTTTATTAAGGCTAGAATGTGGTATTTCCCAATTTGTCTTTCTGTTTTTTCATAAATAGAAAGGAACTTACCGGTAACAAATGATAATCCCACTAGGCTTATCTCTAGGTTATCTCTAGTAGAGAGAGATTATTCATCTCATTCTCTAAGAGTAACAGAAAACAAATAAAATGTGTTCCTTAATTGAGCAACCTGCATCTCAAATTTAACCCCACGTGCATTTGGTATTATTACTAAGGTGTAAGTAAATCTAATTTTAAAATAATGGGAAAACTCCTGTGGAATTGCCCCATGTTAAAATGATCTGTTCTCCCCATGTGTCCACACTTTCTCAGGAGTGAACAGCCCCCTTTAAAAGAATTTTAATGGATGGGCTTGACTGAGTTACCAACAATGGGCAAGGGAATGGATACTTAACAGGGACTAAAAATTAAAGTTAAGATACTTTCAACCTTCAGCCTGTCTACCTGTTTATTTCCAAAACCTGAACATCTTAAACCTGTACAGCGTTCCTGAGTATGGAGGGGAAAAAAGACCCTTAAAATCGAGGGATTCCAAGTATCTGCTTAACTTTTCTGGTGGGGGGGGGAGGGGGAGGCTTCATCACATGGTCCTTTTCGCTTTTTCATATTCTCTAGATAGACACTTGAACTATTTTTTCACTGTTCAAATAAAACCAGGGATATTTACTTAACCTCTTCTTAATGGAGGGTGTGTGTGTGTGTGTCTCCCCTATATTTACTCTCTCTTCTCTTAATACATGTTTGGTTAATGTTTGGGGGCTGAGGGAGCCAGAACCCCTCTAGGTGTGTCAGTGAATGACTCAGTTATGCCCTTGACTGCCTGAAGGACACTAACCTCCCTGTTACCCTCCAGCATGAGCTGTGTCACAATGAGGTCCTCCTATACTACCTCTCCAAGGTATCATGCTACTTCCCATAACATTGTTTTATTGCAGTATAACCTGTTTTTGCTAAAACTATTTCATTTTCCTGAGAAACTGAAGTATTTACTACATACAACATATGTATAACTACATAACGTTGTGTATATAGTTACATATAGTATGTGTAACTATATAAATGTATATAAAATATATATAAAAATATACATCTTATATACTTATACATAATAGCATACTATATACTATACTGTATAAAAGTGTATAAAAGCATATTTACATTAATGGTTCCTTTGCTATGCATGGAAAAACTCTTCAGCTGTGACCCTCACTGTGCCTGTCACATATAATCAGCACATAACTGGGTCTAAGATACGAAGATGAATGAAGCCTGGTCCCTGCCCTCCAGGTACAACATAGACAGAGCTCCTGGAAGATGCTGTGGAAGAGGGGAGCAAGGAGATTCTAACTCTGCCCAGGCGACTAGAAAAAGACTTCCAGGAGGAGGTGACATTTTGAACCAAGCCTCAATCAACTGAATAAATGATCAGGTGGTCTCTAACATCCATTCCTGCTCTAAAAATGTGACGTGCTCAATTTCACCTGACTGTATTCATAGTATACCCGTGCACTTTGTCAGAAAGGAGGCTGAGTTATGTATTTGGATAACTGTCAGTTCAGGTGACTTTGGCTGTGCTCCTTAAGTGTGGTTCTAGTTTCCTCAGAGAGATTCCTATCAGAGAAATTTTAAAAACTGAGTAAACAACTAACTGAAAGTTCTTTGTTTATACAAACAGAGGGTTTGCTTTCTTCTTCTAGACTCTGTGACAGTGCTTGCATATTTGAAGGGTTTACCCTGTCATTAATGCCTTTATACCCCACCATGAAGGCTGCTATCTTCAGCGCTGAGGAAGTTCGGGATATGTCTGTGAAGCTAGTTTGAAGGCAACTTGTTTGAAGTTGGTGGCATTTTTGTGATGCCAAGGAGAGTAAACCTCCAGTTGAGCTTTTGATGAAAGTATGTACATGAAGGGTCACAGACCAGAAAATGTATACTTTTTAAACATCTGACATGTAGCAGTCCTTGTAAAACAGGGTTGAGAAAACATTTTTAATGTGCAACTTATGTCTGTTTTATTTACTTTATGTCTGTTTATTTGCACACAAACTCAAATTAGGATTTCCTAACCTCTCAGCAAACTACTACCCTATATTACATTGAATGGCTATGGAGCTAGGAAGAATACCAATTCTTTTCAATCACTACATAGGAAGTTCTGATTTAATCTTCTTCCCCTAACCCAAATGCATGTTGGTATTTGATATAACCTTCAAAACTTTACCTTTTTTTGGGTAATAAACTCTAAGGGAAAAGAATCTGCAAAAGAGATCTATATATAACCGAATCACTCTGCTGTACACCTGAAACTAACAACATTGTAAATCGATTATATTTCAATAAAAAACATTTTTTTTTTTACTTTAAGAGTCTTCTTATCTTACGTTCTGACTTTGCACTCTTCGAGAAAGGGGCATTCTAAATTCACAAACCAAAGGAAGGAAACAGGGCGAATGGCAGTTGTCTCTCAACTCTAGATACTATTCGTCACTGCGGTGTTACCACTAGGCACTCGTGTTTTGATTAAGAACGGAAACCAAACACCTTCTGTATGCTGGCTACATAAATTTGAAGTGGGTTTTATCAGCTCTCTGCATCTGTGGTTTCAGACCGACAGTCCCTAACCCCATCAGTTGATGCCTCTTTTTTCACGCCCAAGATTTTGCAGCTCCTCCTTCACCATGCTGGCATGAAATCCACAGAAAATAATATTTGCATACGTAATTTCAGAAAGATTGATAAAATGTTCAAACTTTACATAAAGGGGAAATAAAAAGAAAGCAACTTATAATAAGAAAAAGCTGCTTAGATCAATTCTTGAGATTTACGGTGAAGGCATTTATTACAAACGCAGACTGATTCAGCTGTGTGGTCACTGATGCCAGGATTTTAAGAACGTGAAATATCTCGGAACCAAGTTCAGAGAAAAATATAATTGAATTTTCCCTCAATTTGCCTACAGGTACTATTCCTGGAAAGTTTGGTACATATTAAAATTGTGGGAAAAAAGTATTTTGTGTTTGTACATAAATCGGAACTGGTTTCAGCTGGTAAGCTGGTCTTGCACCTATGGAAGACATTAGAAAATGTGGAGGACGATTTTTCACTAGGCACGACTATTCTGTGTGCTGCTAACAAGATCAGGAGGATGCATCAGCGAGGTCCCCCCTCCAAAGACTTCAAAGTTATGGCCTAAACCTCCCCTCAATTTCCAAAATTCCCCCTAGGGGGCAGTACTTCTCTTAATGAGAACCACTGTTCTCAACTCAGGAGACAGCATTTTGGTGGGTGGGTGTCCTGAAAGTGTGCAAACCAGAATCTCAGTCTTCTCCTTTTGCCTCATAACCAAACAGTTTTAGTATATAGAAAAAAAATTAAGTCTACACGAAAATATGTAATTCACACTGCTTTGGATGAAACTGTAAATACTGAAAAGGGGTCTAGGATTCCACAGCCTATCACTCCACACATAAAATACATTTTACACGGGCCTTTTCTTGGATGATGGAGGATGCTTCTCAGCTTTTGCAGAATCACAGCAGTCGGGGCAAGAGGAGGAGCAGGATGTATGGGGGAGGGGAAAAGGGACAAGAACAGAGAAAGAGGTAACTGGAGA
Source organism: Pseudorca crassidens (assembly GCF_039906515.1). Lineage (NCBI taxonomy): Eukaryota > Metazoa > Chordata > Mammalia > Artiodactyla > Delphinidae > Pseudorca > Pseudorca crassidens. The sequence continues at coordinate 58,735,118 of NC_090306.1, forward strand.
AACTTTTCTCTACAGCAAAGAGCTTTAATGGTCCACTATTTGGCACAAGACAGGCTTTGGCTCCAATCACCCCTCTGTCATTTACTAACTGTGGATGATTCATTCAATCTCAATTCTTCACATGTAAATTGGGGGATAATAACGGTATTTCGTGCCGTTGTTAGAGTGATTGAGGGGTATATGTAAAGTGCCAGGCAAAGAGTAAAATTCACTTAATGTTGGCTGCAATTATTATTTTTTTAAGTTTCAAATGCCACTAAAGTATTGGTGGTTGAAGCAGAGTAACATCTGTGTTACTTTCTGGATATTCTGTCTCTTCCTCTTAAAATCTCATACCACAAATATAGTGGAAATCTAAATCATTTCCTTGTAAGAAAAAAAGGCAGTGTCTTTAAGAAACTTAATGGTTATAAAACAAGGCTGATGTTCCTAAGGTGTTTCAGAAAAGGACTTCACATTTCTAGTTAAAGAAGGGGAAAGGCTTGCTACCCCAATGTAACTTTAAATCACAAGTATGTATATTACAGCTGAAATTCCCAGATTTTAGTGGCTGTCTTGCTATTTAGTCCTCAATATGTCAATATTTACATCACAGAAAGCATTTTATACAGGATCTCAAGCAAACTGGCTTGCCGATCACACTTGAGAAATGAATAGGGTGACAGAAAATCGAATGCTGTGGCAAAATCTCGTATCGTGTCCTTTTCAGAGGGTAAATCGCCAGCCACATTCTACCCAGGCAAGGGGAGTAGGCAGTGAGAGGTCTGTGTACATGAGCACAGTACATGCCTCTTTGGGGCACGAGTCTTAAACCAATTCTAGCGAGATTTTTGAGTATCTGCAATGTTATGACGACTCCTGGCGGAGGAATTCAATAAATATCTGTTGAATGCATATGTGAAGGTGAGAATCCTTGGGGGAAAATGCAGGAGAAATAAATTCTCCTTTATACTTTAAACACAACAACGAAAACTTTATGCTACAGTAATCTTTCATCATCATCATCACTATAACACTTAGCATAACATCTAACCTCATAGCAAATTTTAAAGTAAACAATATTGTTAGCTATAAGCACTCTGCTGTGCAGTAGATCTCTAGGACATATTCATCCTGTATGACCAAAACTTTGTACCCTTTCACAAATACTACAGTAATCTTTCAAACCAGGAATGCCTGATTTATGACTGGTATAAGAGAAGAGGTAAGGGCTTCCCTGGTGGCGCAGTGGTTGAGAGTCTGCCTGCCAATGCAGGGGACACAGGTTCGTGCCCCGGTCTGGGAAGATCCCACATGCCGCGGAGCGGCTGGGCCCGTGAGCCATGGCCGCTGAGCCTGCGCGTCCGGAGCCTGTGCTCCGCAACGGGAGAGGCCACAACAGTGAGAGGCCCGCGTACCGCAAGAAAAAAAAAAAAAGAGAAGAGGTAAGCATACATTTCTTGAGATCATCAATCAATACTCCTTTTGGAAATCAATTTGGTTACATGTATCAAATACATAGAATTGCTTTAAGACCTGGTAATTTCCTTTTCGGAAATATATCCCCAATAGCAGGTAATGTATCTTTAACAGCAACTCTTATGTAGTACTTATTACGTGCCAGGAATTATTCTAACCACCCAGTGTCACACTGCTACAAAGTAGAGGATGTAGAATTTGAACTTGGGCCTTGTAGTTCCAAAGCCTGCGTGTGCTCTGACAACTTTTGCTGTCTTAGCTACAAAGGTGTCCACTATGGCACTTTTTTTTTTAATAACAGGAAAATTTAGAAACAAACTAAATGTCAGTGGGGTGTAAGTTAAATAAACAACAGTATATCCATTGATAGGACAAAAAGCAGGCATTAAAACTCAGGTCTTAGAAATAACATGTTTGCAGGGGCAAGCAAGATATTTGGCTCAGTGGGAGGGGAGAAAGGCACAAAACAGGGCATATAGTCTTTCAGGTCTACTAAGTGTTTCCTTTGGACGGTGAGATTTTATTTTTCTCCTTGGTGCTTTGTTGTATCTTCCCAATTTTCTAAATGAACTTGAGTTCCTTTTGTACTCAGAAAAAGAAAATTGCTAATAACAAATTTCCGTCTAGATCAGCACAGCCCAATCAAAATATAGTGCAAGTCATATATGTAATTTAAAATGTTTTAGAAACCACAACCATATTAACAAAAGTAAAAAGAAACAGCTGAAATTTTTTTTAAATGTTTCTTATTTAGCCTTTATATCTAAAATATTACCACTTCAACATGGAATCAATATAAAAATATTAATGGACTATTTTACTTTTTTGTATGAAATCTTCAAAGTCACTTTTAGCACACCTTAATTTGGTCTAGTCACATTTCAGCTGCTCAGTAAACAAGTGGCTACGGGCTACTGTGTTGGATCCTTGGTAGAAGCTTTACTTTCAGATCCAGTGTGCCCAAAACGTGACTCTGAAACCCTCCAGTAACTACCTCAGTCTTCATGTGACCAGCCACATCTGTGTCAAACTGCTTCCTTAATGAGAAAGAGATGTGCTTCAGAGAAGGTGGATCTGAGTTTGAAGCCTCCCTCTAACACTTATCAGCTGTGTGATCTTCAGCAAGTTAATTAACTTCTCTGTGCCTCATTGGATCCTTTCTGTAAATGAATATAAGGCCTATTTGAGTTGTTGAGATTGAAATAATGTATTACAACACCAAATACATGGAAAGCACTTTAGAACAGATTTTATTATCTAACCCTTGCTCTTTGCAACCTTCCTTATTCAGATCAAGGTTAGACTTAGCAGGAGGAAGGACAAGATTCTAAGAGATGTAGGAAATCTCATTTAAAGTGGTCCTAGAACCAATTTGGGGGGATGTGGAGAGAATAGCTGGGGAATCTATAATAAATACATTTGTATTTTAAAGGGGGCTACCTGACAGCAGGGCACAAATGGCACAACTTTTTGCTCGCTTCACATAGCTATCCCTCAGTAAATAGTCAAGCCACTAAACAAACAGATAAAAATCACTGAATACGTGCCAGGAACATGCTAGACAAAGGGGCTTAGGAGTAATTAAAAAAAAAAAGGATAGGAGAGGTGTTCCCTTAACTGAATGAAGGAATGAATCAATGAACATTGTACATTTTCTGATTTTTCTCAACTCAGCTGTCTGTTCTTTTTGTTTTATAGTTGCCTCTGTTGTTTTACCTAAGATTTTCTTTACTCTGATATTAGGTAGTGGGATTTCCTCTAGAAGGCTCAACTGAAATATGGTCTGTCTACTATGGCTGAATCTGGGTGAAGTGTATATATGTACTCAGCTTTTGGGTAGGTTTCAAACATTTCAAAATTAAAAACTGGGAAAAAACCAATTATAATAGAAGGCCATTAATCGTGACATGTATCAATGTTTTTTTAGCATCACCGTTTATAACAGAGGCCACCAGAAGCTATATAGATGCCGCAAAGAGGTGAATGACTAAGAAATTCACATAATCGAGGAGAAAAGACTATATAGCAATAAACTCACACCCGCAGACCTTTCAATTCATGGAAATACGTAATGAAATAATGTGAACTGGGGGAAAAAAGCAGAAGAGAATCCATGATTACAGTAATGAAAATACACGTGATATGCATCTACAAAAACTAAAAATGTATTTGGCGAGGTAGGAAGATTACTTTCCCTTCTAGGTATGTTGCCCACATTCACAATAACAAAGAAAAATAAATAACACATATGGTAAATCTTGTTTGCTAAGCAAGCTATCTTACATCAGAGGGTAGGGTGGCCAGGGGAAACTGTGCATCTAGTGAAAAGAGTACCAACAAATACGCTTGGCAACCGACTCCCAGTTACTAGCGTGCAGTTTAACCTACTACTCAGAACCTGATAGCAGATTTGGGATTTTTCTTAACCGGAGTAATTATTCAGAACATACTCAATACAAATATTTGACCTAAACTAGTGTCAGATTTTATTTTTTACACGGTAATTCCTCAGTCCTTTAACCACAATAGTGCACACCAGGTAAAAACAATTAAGCCTGCTGCCTTTCATTATTACCGTGGTCTGATAGCACACAGGGTAGATCAAAATAGCTGGTTGACGTTGAGAGTCCCGTCACAAGCACTTTGTGCTTGAAAAAAGTAAAAACCAAATCATTTAGTACTTAAAATTAACAACACTGGCATCACCTTGTGGGTTAAATGACTGAACAATAACTCAAGTTAGTTGTGTTCTATATTTCCTTTATTAATATAATTAGTATTCTTAGATCTTTTAAAATTGCTCTTCTCTAGCCCTAGGGGAAAATGATTTCAAAAGGCTGAACACATGTGCTGATTCAAGATACGCTTTCTCATACATCCAACCTCTATAAGTTTGGATGATACAGCAAAATATAGAGTAATTCTGGCTCCAACTCCTTAGCAACGTTGTTTAAAAACAAAAATGCCATTACACACATAAGCCAAGAATTCTTATGTTGCATTGCACATAAACAAATTTATGTAATACTTTTAAAATATAAAAACCATGGCCTTAATTGTTTGGAAAACGATTACTTAAGAATATGGTAATTAAGAGACTCACAAATCGGTTGAAAAACTCAGAGCTAAAATTCACACGGGGTTGAAATACACCTTATAAAGAGCTGACATCCAAATTACATACACTTGACAAAACTTATAATTTAAGCATTAAGTTATTTGCTAATCTCTTTGGGGAGGTACCAATATAATAAAAGATTGAGAAATAATAATATCTGGTAAAATTATTTGCCTTGTCCCAAAATGGCTAAGCCTTAAAGTAGAATCATCTGAGTGCCAATCCTGGTTATAAAACTCACTCAAGATCTGAGTGTTCTAGGGCAAAATACTTAATTTCACTATGATTCAATTTTCCTATCTACTAAAATTAGAATTACTTAATATATAGTTGTATATTTATACTTAATATATGGTTTCTAAATTAAAACAAAGTAATTAATAATGAACTCGAAAATACTAAGAGCAATACCAATCACTGCTGTGGTACACTTATTCTCCAGCAATTGTCTCATTCAAATGGATAACTTTTAAAATAGCCTTTTAATCAGTACCAAAGCCACTTTTTTGCATAACTTTAAGCCATAGGGCTAATTATATGTGACATAGAAATCTCACCAACAGAACTGCCCTGTTTTAGTTTAAAAGAGGCTTGAAGACACGATCCTAACAGTCCGAGTCATATTTAAAGAAGCCATCAAAAAGGGAAACAAACCTGAGATGGGTAAACAGACTCCCTTGGCAGAAGTTCATGTAGAAAACTAAAACCTAAAGTACTCATCCCAGGAAATCACTGTCTGCAAGATCCCAAAACAGAACGCCATTAACGCAAAGCACTCGACACCGGACGACAGCGGAGACGTTTAGTAAAATTCAGGTCTTACTACTCCCGACAAAAAGCAACACAACACACAAAAGCAGAAACAACCAACACGCAAGGCAGGGATGGAACCGCTCGAGACCCTTTGAGTCGCTTCATGGAGAGGGGACAGGAGGCTAAGGCATATTTAATGAATGAAACTGAGGACTAGGGGTTTGGGAAAGTACACGAAACGGACCCTACCTTCCACAGATTCCCCGATACTGTGTAAGTGAGTGATAGAACTGTAGTTTTGGGAAATACTCTTCAGGAACGCTTCCATCTCTGGCTGGTGGTGGTAGCTGAAGTCCAGGGCAGCTACCACAGGCAGCAACAGCCCTAGCCAGAGGCGGGCGCAGTCCATGTTCTAGAGATGAATAAAAACAATAATAAAGCTGAGCAGGTGAGGAAGGGGGTAGTGGGGAGTGTGCACGTTACTCGCTTCGGCTCCGCTGTCTATAGTCTCAGATCTCCCGGCACTAACACTCCCAGCTTCCGAAGGAGGTAAAAGTTGGAAGCTACAGCTTCGGGAGTTAGCGCACCCGGAACACGGGTAGCCCCTGGTGCCCTCCATCCCGCCTCCCACCCTCTCCTCCTCCCCACGTCTCGGCCGCTCTCCGCCGCCCGACAGCTGCAGCAGCTGCGCCCGACCCCCCGCGTCCCGCTCCTCACCCCGAGCACAGGCGCGCACCGCCGCCCGGCGGCTGCCGCCAGACGGGACCCAGTATTAATAGCCCGGCCAGGGTCCCACCCACGACGCCTGACTGACGTCTCTCCGGCCCACTCAGGCGCCGCGAGGAGCACTCCGGGGCGGGGCCGAGCCGGGCGGTCCGGGCTCCTCTGCCTCCTTCGAGGTCCCTGGGCGCGGCGGCGAGCTTCCCGAAACCGAGTTACCTCGCGCGGCCCCAGTTTTTGCCGGCGCCCCAGGTTGGCAGTGCGCTCACCCCGGCCACGGCTTCGTCCGCTGAAGGGGTCCGGGGCCCTCCACCAAAGGGGCACGAGGTGTCTCCAGCTGCAGCGAGCTTGGAGACGCTAAAGGCTTGGACGGCTTTTCGAGTTGGGCGGTGCGGGCCGGCGCGTATTGGGCTCACCTGGAGCCCCACGAGGCGCCGCGAGTCCCGGGCGCCCGCAGCCCCGAGCGGGCTCCTTTGCTCTTCGGCGCCGACCCGAGTCGCCAGGGCCGCACTCCCAGCTGCACCAGGCGGCCCAACCCTGCTCTGCAGTCTCGTGGCATTTCAGAACGTGCGTGTAGAAGTTTTAAATGCCGTCGTGTGGAGTCCAGGAAATTTTCCGACAAATATTTATAGTGTATGAGATTTGACTAAATCAGCGTTACATTGAAGACTGGCAATCTGGAAACCACATGGAAGAAGGCATCAGAGGCATCACTGTAAAGTCAACGCTGCCGCCACTAACACTGCCTAGGCCAGTTTCAGTTATCTCTACCTAAAATGCTTCTTTCTGGAAGGATGGGGTGATCTGTGTTTGCACTAGAGATAGCAAGGACTTTGCCGAAACCCAGAGGGTGTGTAGAACGGGCAAAGACTGCGCACACCTGTCACACATTACCTATCAGAGTAACGGGAGGCTTGTGCCACGGGTCCACTGAATGTAAAACGTTTGAAAAGCACTGATTTGGGATAACATTCCCCTTTAACAGATTAAAAACAGTAGTGCCAGGGCCCCACCCCAGATAGGTTGAACAAAACTTCTGAGGCCCAGGAATGTGAATGGAACGTGCCCTCAAGAGCTGAGAACCGCTAGTGAACGCCTGTCTCTTTTTTTGTTGTTAAATAAGTTATTGTTTTATTTTTTATACAATTTTTAAAGGTCACTTTTCATCCTGCCTCTTCTTTGTTTGTGATACAGATACTACTGTAGAATTGAGCAGTTTGGAACCTGAGGCCCCCTGTGATTCCCGGGTAGCAGAGTAAAGAAGTTTGTGCTATGATTATATCATCACATGATATGGGTCCCTGTCCTTTCTCTGACACTCAATGGTTGTGTCAACTCTCTGTGCCTTAGTTTCCTAGTCGGTAAGATGGAAATGATAATTGTGCTTACCTAAATAAGGTTGGCAGGCATATTGTGAGAACTCTGGGAGGTATCTATTAAGTAAATAACCAGTTTAATTCATAAATCTAAGCAGAATTCTCTAAGAGTTGGAAAATCTTAATACAATGGTGTTGGGTTTTTGAGTGGATTAAAAGAAAAAGTATGCAGCAGTTGCTATGCTAACTGTGATTTTTACCAGATGGTTTGAAGAAGTTCTTTCATTGTCGTTCATTGACTGGAGGCCTGAAAGGAGGTGGAATAGGGTCAAGGAGATTAAATTTAGGCAAAGTTACTCTAAGGAATGGGAAAGGGAACTGTCAAGGAACAAAGTGAAGGATTTCTGATCTGACTTTAGAAATCAAACATTTGTTACAGAAGCAAGTGGCAGTTTTGAGATTTCCTTTAGTGATGCTGTGGCTGAAGCCTGGAGAAGATGGTGGCTTGGTCATTACTGGGATGGAGGTTGCCAGGGTTCTTATTCCAGATAAACAAAGGGGTGAGGTATAGTTGAAATTACTGCCCTTGGGGTTCACACTAGGTAAGGAATGGAAGCAAATTCAGGAGAGAGCCAGTCTCCTGGGGTTTGAGGGCTGAAGGTCCAGAACCTAGCCACTCAAAGTGTGGTCCAGGACTAGCATTGACATCACCTGGGAGCTTGCTGGAAATGCAGAGTCCCTTGTCTCACACCAAACCTACTGAATCAGAACATGCATTTTAATAAGATTTCCAGTCCTATGTACGTTCAAATTTTATTTGCAATGGTCTAGAGGTCAAAGAAGTTTAGTGTTAGAGTGTGAAAGACATGGAGGAATAAAACGTTGGCCTAATAGACTAAAACACTAAAGTTTAAGACTTCAGAGGTGATCTTTCTAAGCACGACACCACTAAAGGTAAAAACATAATAAAAAGGCAGATAACTTAACATCATAAAAATGTATACCTTCTATAAGGAAAACTCAGCATAAAGTTTACCCAAAAAATTGCAAACTGGAAGAATTAATAGCTCTTACAAAATCAAGAATGGGCAAGGCCATTAATAGGTGGTTCATAAAAGCAGTAATACAAATGGTCAATAAACATAGTAAAAGTTACTGACCTGGTTAGCAATCAAAGAATTACACATTAAAAGGGGAAAGTAATATTTTGTTTTGCTTACCACCAAGAAAGATTAAAAAGATTGATAATACCTAGAAATGAACAAGATCTGGGGAAATGACATTTCTGCTATTTTAATGGTATTATAAATTGATACACCTTTCTGTAGGAAATCTGGGGAATAGACATCAAAGTTTTAAATACGCTCTCTCTTGATAAAAACTTAAGCTATAGAAGTAATTTGGAGAAGTGCTGAGTTTATATGTTAGGATCTTTATAAGCACCACTGTTTTTGTGACAAAGTAGATAAACAAACAATAGCAGGTTGATTATATCAGTGGTTCTCAACTGGGTGTTAACATTGCCCAAAGAAGACATTTGGGAATAGGTGGAAATATTTCTGATTGTCATGACTGGTGTGTAGGGGTGGGGGGCAGGGAGGACAGTGCTACTGGCATCTAGTGGGTAGAGGGCAGGGATGCTAAACATCCTCCAATGACAACACAGCCTCCCACAACAAAGAATTATCCAGCCCCAAATTTTGGTGCTGAGGTTGAGACACCTTGGGTCAGATAAAGAATATTATAGCCATACAATAAAATATTTTCAGCCACATTAATGATGATATAGGTGTGTATTTATTGGCTTGAAAAAATAAGTCATTGAGTGGCAAAAAGCAGATTGTAAAAGTAAAATGAATAGTAAATTCCCATTTTGAAAAGCAAACAAACAAAAAACTATTCCTAGCGAAAAGTTTTAAGGGTTACAGAATGCTGAGTGGTCAGCTCTAAGTTGCCAGGTTTTGATTTTTCTTTTTTAAATCTTTCTGTATTTTCTGAAAAAGTTTGCAGTTAAACGTGTTACTTTTAGTCGGAAGAACAATGAAGGCATTTTCGTCTAAAATCAAAACAGAGTGAAAAGCACAGAAGTGTCAGAGGTAAACAGTTCTAAATGAAGACGGGATCTACAATTTCTGCGGAGTGAATTACAGAAGTGAAGGTCATTGGAAATGGGATATTAAGGAATTTGAAACTAGCGTGGGTAGATGATTCTGTCAAAGGACAGAACTCTGAAGTTCCCTGAGATAGTGGTAGGAATTGGAGCAGAGGGGAAGACTAAGGTCAAGGGCTAAATACCTCAATAGATGTCAGCAAAAATGGGAAGACCAATGAAACTAGACTTTGTGACCTTCCAGCTTGCTTTTTTCTTCTTCTAAAAGTGTCACAAGAAAATATGAATAAGGTAAAAGAATTTTTTTAAATCTACAAATTCCATTTACCCAGAAACAACCATCTTAAAACAAATTTAGGTATTAATTAGTCCCCTAATGTTGTACATTTGTTTCCGGTATTTCACTGTTATACACAGTAAATAGTCTTAGAGCTAAATTTTTGAGCACAGACTTATTTCCTTAGGATCAATTCTTAGACATGGAATTTAAAGCATTTGGCCAAGCTGTATTCCTATAAAATGTCAAAAGTATAATTTCAAAATGTTTGAAAAAGTTCTTATACAAATATAAAGTAAACGTAAGTCAAGTTTTTAACTCATTATTAAGGAAGCAGCAGGAAACAAAACTGGTTCCAAGAAAGATATGGGAAATAATGTTTTATATATATCAGTGTAAGAACAAAAGAATACTGAAATCATTCTAAATTATTGATAAATTAGATATAAATCTGATTAATGTCCTGCAGAGCAGTAAACTATAACTTTTTGTGTTCTCTACAGAGCAGAAATCGTTTTCATCTGTAAAGGACAAAAGTTATTTGTATCTCTATTAGACAAAAATATTAGCATCTTACCAATTTTCTACAAGTTAACATTTAAATTTCTTTTTATTTCTTTTTATTTTATTTTATTTTATTTATTTATTTTTGCGGTATGCGGTCCTCTCACTGTTGTGGCCTTTCCCATTGCGGAGCACAGGCTCCAGACATGCAGGCTCAGCGGCCATGGCTCACGGGCCCAGCCACTCCGCGGCATGTGGGATCTTCCCGGACTGGGGCACGAACTCGTGTCCCCTGCATCGGCAGGCGGACTCTCAACCACTGCGCCACCAGGGAAGTCCTAAGTTTCTTTTTTTAAAGACAAAATTTGACCTATATCTATTAAAGAAATTGATCAATAAGTAATAACCTTCTAAAAACAGAAAATGCCAGGCCCAGATGGGTCACTGGTGAATTCTACCAAACATTTAACGAAGAAATTTAACTAATTCTCTACAGTCTCTTTTAGAGTATAAAAGCAGAGGGAATACTTCCTAACTCATCTGTGATGCCAGCATTATTCTTATACTAAAATCAGAAAAATATATTACAAGAAAAGAAAACTACAGACCAGTATCTCTCACGAACATAGATGCAAAAATCATCAACCAAATATTAGCAGATTGAATCCAAAAAAGTATAAAAAGAATTATACATCATGACCCAATTAGATTTATGCCAGGTATATAAGGCTGGTTAAACATTTGAAAATCAAATAATGTAACGTATCATTTCAACAGACTAAAAAAAGAAATACCACGTGATCATATCAATAGATGCAGAAAAAAGCATTTGACAGAATCCAACACTCATTCTTGATAAAAACTCTCAGTAAACTAGGAGTAGAGGAGAACTTTCTCAAATTGATAAAGACTACGAAGCTGATTCTCTTCATTGTACAGCAGAAACTTACACAACATTGCAAAACAATTATACTCCAATAAAAAATAAAATAAAATTCATTTGCACAAAGCAAAAAAAAAAAAAAAACCCAAAAAGAAACCTACAGCTAACATCATGCTTAATGATGAGAGACCTGAAGCTTTTCCACTAAGATCAGGAACAAAGCAAGGATGTCCCCTCTCACCATTCCTTTTCAACATCATACTGGCTGTCCTTGCTAATGAAATCAGGCAAAAAATGGTAAAAAAAAAATGTACACAATTGGGAAGGAAGACACAAAACTGTCTTTGTTCACAGATGACATGATCATATATGTAGAAAATCTGAAAGAATTCACAAAACAAACAAACAAAGACAGCTCCTGGAACAAATAAGTGATGGTTACAAGGTTGCAGGATTCAAGGTTAGTATATAAAATCAAATGTTTTCCTATATACTAACAACAAGTGGAATTTAAAATTTAAAACGTAATGCTATTTACATTAGCAGCCCCCAAAAAGAAATACTTAGGTATAAATCTAACAAAATATGTACAAGATCTATATGACGAAAACTCTGATGAACAAAATCAAAGAACTAAATAAATGGAGAGAGATTCTGTGTTCATGTATAGGAAGATTCAATATTGTCAAGATGTCAGTTCTTCCCAACTTGGTCTGTAGATTCAATGCTATACCAGTTAAAGTCCCAGCAAGTTATTTTGTCAGTATCAACACACTGAGTCTACAGTTTATTTGAAGAGGCAAAAGACCCAGAATAGCCAACACAATTAATTAAAGGAGAAGAACAAATTTGGACTGACATGATCCAACTTCGTGACTTACTATAAAGCTACAATAATCAAGATAGTGAGGTACTGGTGAAAGAGTAAACAAATAGATCAATGTCAGTAACCTCCTGTAACTGACTCTGCACCATCAACATCCTCTTTTGTCTTTTTTTTCTTTTTAACATCTTTATTGGAGTATAATTGCTTTACAATGGTGTGTTAGTTTCTGCTTTATAACAAAGTGAATCAGTTATACATATACATATGTTCCCATATCTCTTCCCTCTTGCGTCTCCCTCCCTATCCCACCCCTCTAGGTGGTCACAAACCACCTAGCTGATCTCCCTGTGCTGTGCGGCTGCTTCCCACTAGCTATCTATTTTACGTTTGGTAGTGTATATATGTCCATGCCAATCTCTCACTTTGTCACAGCTTACCCTTCCCCCTCCCCATATCCTCAAGTCCATACTCTAGTAGGTCTGTGTCTTTATTCCCGTCATTAATCATTAGAGAAGTGCAAATCAAAACTACAATGAGATATCATCTCACCCAATCATCCACATATAGATGGTCAGAATGGCCATCATCAAAAAATCTAGAAACAATAAATGCTGGAGAGGGTGTGGAGAAAAGGGAACCCTCTTGCATTGTTGGTGGGAATGTAAATTGATACAGCCACTATGGAGAACAGTATGGAGGTTCCTTAAAAAACTACAAATAGAACTACCATATGACCCAGCAATCCCGCTACTGGGCATATACGCTGAGAAAACCATAATTCAAAGAGTCATGTACCAAAATGTTCCTCTTTTGTCTTATCTGAGGATGGTATTTAAGGTGAGGCTTCAGCCATTTTGGCAAGTTGCTCAGTTTTCCTGGTCTCTCCCTTGTATACACATTATTAAACTTTGGTTTGATTTTCTCCTGTTAATCTGTCTCATGTCAATTTAATTCTTAGACCAGCCAGAACAATCTGGAAGGGTAGAGGAAAATTTCTTCCTCCCTGACACAAATGAACATGAATCATGAAAAGAATAATTGATAAGCTGAACTTCATTAAAATTAAAAACTTCTGCAGAATGACAATATCAAGAGAATTAGAAGACAAGCCACAGACTGGGAAAAATTATTTGCAAAAGACACATCTGATAAAGGATTGTTATACAAAATATATGAAGAACTCTTAAAACTCAACAGTAAGAAAACAACCAACCTGATTTAAAAATGGGCCAAAGGGGCTTCCCTGGTGGCGCAGTGGTTGAGAGTCTGCCTGCTGATGCAGGGGACGCGGGTTCATGCCCCGATCCGGGAAGATCCTACATGCAGCGGAGCGGCTGGGCCCGTGAGCCATGGCCGCTGAGCCTGCGCGTCCGGAGCCTGTGCTCCGCAACGGGAGAGGCCACAACAGCGAGAGGCCCGCGTACCCCCACCCCCAAAAAATGGGCCAAAGGTCTTAACAGACTCTTCACAAAAGAAGAGATATAGACGGCATATAAGCATATTAAAAGATGCTCCACATCATAAGTCATCACGGAAATGTAAATTAAGACAACAATGAGATTTAATTACACACCTATCAGAGTGGCCAAAATTGGGATCACTGATAACACCAAATGCTGATGAGGATGTGGAATTCTCATACATTGCTGGTGGGAGTGCAAAATAGCCACTTTAGAAGACAGTTTGGTGTTTTCTTACAAAACAAAACATACTCTTACCATACAATTCAGCAATCTCGTTCCTTGGTATTTACCCAAATGAGTTGAAAACTTATGGTTACACGAAAAAACTGCACAAAGATGTTTATAGCAGCTTTATTTATAACTGTCAAAACTTGGAAGCAACCAAGATGTCCTTCAGTAAGTGAATGTATAGACTGTCGTGCATTCAGACGGTGGAATGTTATTCAGTGCAGAAAAGAAATGAGCTACACAGACGCAGAGAACAAACGTATGGATACCAAGGGGGAAGGAGGTGGTGGGATGAATTGGGAGATTGGGATTGATATATATACACTATTGATACTATGTATAAAATAGATAACTAATGAGAACCTACTATATAGCATAGGGAGCTCTACTCAATGCTCTGTGGTGACCTAAGTGGGAAGGAAATCCAAAAAAGAGGGGATATATGTATATATATATGGCTGATTCACTTTGCTGTACAGTAGAAACTAACACAACATTGTAAAGCAAGTATACTCCAATAAAAATTTTAAAAAAAGAAATGAGCTATCTAGCCATAAAAAGACATGGATGAACTTTAAATGCATATCACTAAGAGAAAGAAGCCAATCTGAAAAGGCTACATAGTGTATGATTCCAACTACAGTAAGTCCCCTATATATGAACGAGTTCCCTTTCGAGAGTACGTTCGTAAGTCCAATTTGTTTGTAAGTCCAACAACGTTAGCCTAGGTACCCAACTAACACAACTGGCTATATAGTACTGTACTATAATAGGTTTATAATACTTTTCACACAAATAATACATAAAAAACACACAAAAATAAAGGAAACACTTTTAACCTTACAGTACACTACCTTGAAAAGTACAACAGCTCTCCCATCTTTTCACCTCACTCCACTCTCTCAATTATTTTCACTTTTGTTTCCATCGTTATCACTTGGCCCTTCTTAGCAGTGCCAGCTACATCACCGCTGCTTTTACGCTTGTTTCCGGACATGCTGGGCTTGAAATAAAGATACTGTCCTACTGTACTCTATACAGTACCGTACAGTAAAGTACACAAAAGCACAACCACTTGTAGAGGATGCATGCATGTGACAATGTACGGCAGACACATGAACTAACTTACCATGATTGGACACGCGAACGCACGTTTGCATCTTTGAAGGTTTGCAACTTGAAGGTTCTTATGTAGGGGACTTACTGTGTAGGACATTCTAGAAAAGTCAAAACTATGGAGACAATAAAAAGATCACTGGTTGCCAGGGTAGGGTTGAAGGGGTGGGAGATGACTAGGCAGAACACATAGAATTTTAGGGCAGTGAAAATACTCTGTATATTATAATGATGGATAAATGTCAATTACACATTTGTTCAAACCCATAGGATTTACAACACCAAGGGTGAACCCTTAGGTAAACTATGGATGATTGGGTGTTTATGATGTGTCAGGGTAGGCTCATTCTTGGAGGAAAATTTACTATTCTGGTGAATGATGTTGTTAATGGGGAGGCTATGCACATATAGGGGCAGAGAGTACATGGGAAATCTCTCTACCTCCTTCTCAATTTTGGTGTAAACGTAAAAGTGCTCTTAAAAACGTCGCCTTTAAAAAAGACAAGTTTTCTTGAAACTTCACCTGTAGAATATGATGCCTCATACTAATGCCACTCAATGACTCCACTGCCTGCTGCTTCCCATATAGCTGAGAGGGGTATTTACTGTAAGCCTGACTCTCCCCCCTCAGCCCTGCCCCTACCTCCCGCAAACTAGCTCCCCCAAATCAGATCTCTACCTCCACCAAAACGGAATCTGTTAGTTCTTGATAAAAATAAGAGAAGAAAGTGACTTTACAGTGTTGAAGCATGGAAAGATTACTATTTTTAGTCAGGGGTATGAAAGCTGTCAGTGAAAAGCGAGATGGTTTCCAGTAAGGTCCAAGATGCTGTCCTTCTCCTAGATGACCACAGAGTGATATCTAAACAGTGGGACCCAGAAATTTAAAGAACACAGTTCAACTCAAGCACTCTGTTTGAAACAAGAACTCTGTAGTCTGTGCTGTATCTTTTTTTCTTTTTGGTTGTGCTCCTTTATTTTTTAGAACTGTACATCTCTTTAATAAGCATTTCTCTAGGGATGGTGATTGTGTTTTTTATTTGTTATGCAAGCTTCTATTGAAATCCAAGCAGAATAGTTCTTTCATCTTGGCTGTGCAGCTGGAAAAATGTTAGCATTCCTTTGGGAGATTTATAAAGGATTTGTGTACACATCTGTGTTCATGATAAATTTCTGAATTCTAGAATTTTTGATAGGATACAGAAAGAAAGAGCTGAAAAATCCTAAGTCATCAAAAAGCACAACGTAGGTTCTGGAAGGGTATAACAATAGATAGCAGTGACTACAAAAGCATCCACCATTATCACTCTCCCCATGGTCCCTCTTCAGTGCTGCATGCATCACTGTGGGGGTAACCCTATTTGTTGCTCTGTCCACCCTTCCTTCCCTCCTTCCCTCCCTCCCTCCCTCCCTCCTTCCTTTCTTCCTTCCTCCCTCTCTTTCATTCATTCATTCTTTTATCAATTATTTATTGATACAAACCTCTCTGTGTTTTCATGCCCTTACCTGTAAAATGGGGTTAATCATGGTATCAATCTTACAGGTTTGTAGGGATCTTATAGGGTTGCACATATTAAATGAGTTATTATATGCAAAGAGCTTATAACAAACAGCGACTGGCATATTGTAAATTCTTCATAAGCCCCAGACTGGAGCTGTTGTTGTTATCATTATTATTATCACCTAGGGAAAATGAGCAAGACAGAAAGGGACAAAAGATATAGTAGATTGCTTCTGTTCCTCTCTTCTATTTCTATATCCCAGCTTCTTCCAACATATTCCCAATAGTGGAATAGATCTTAATCAATCATGATCATCTACTGTTAGGGAACAATTGTTAGAAGTGACTTTTTCTCTTATAAACTTTGAGTGCAAAAATAATTCTCACTTTTTCTGCTATACTTTATATGATAGATTTGAGAGAAAGCTCCTTGGGCCAAATAAGGCAATTTCCAAAGCCAAGATGGTAACATTTAGCAGCATTTAATTGGGTCACTGGATTATGTAGCTATCAAACCATCTGCCATAAGAGCAGATGATAAATGTACTCATGTCTGTTTAGGAAACAGTATAATCACTGAATTCCATTTTCTTCTCTAGTTTTCTTTTAAATGTTGAGAAATTAATAGCTTTTGGCTCATTAAAAAAAAAACAAACCTGTGTATTTGAGAAACGGTTCTCCAACTTTGTTAATATCCCATACCTGCCACGAAAAGAAAAGGGGTGGGGGGCAGGGAGAAAGAAAGAAGAAGATGTGTATGTACCAGAATGATAGACTATTTGCATATAGTTGAGACTTGTAAGTTCATCTAATTATTTACTTTTCAGTGATGCTTTTGAAAATAGCCCAAATCATGTCCATTCAACAATGATCTCCACAAAATCAAATTATAAATATACTTTATATTTATATATATAAATATATACTTAGTATATATTTATATTTATGTATATATATTTAGTATATATATATACTTAGTATATATAAAAATATATGCTTATATATAATATATATATAAATATATACTTAGACAACACCCAAAACAAATTCTCATCTCCTCACGATTGCTTGATTGATTCAGCCTGTCAATAATTATTTATTGACCATCTAATAATATACTAAGCACTGTGAATACCATGGTGGAAAGGAGAAACATAGCCTTCATGCTAATAGAGTTCATATTCTACTGGGGAAGTCGCAGAGATCAAGAAACACTCAGTGACCATTTTGATGTGTATCACAAATAAGGAAATTACAGGGTGTTATGAGACAGACTAACAGAAGGAACTAATCAGGTTGGGGTGGACATGAGTTGAGGTCAGAGAAGGCTTCTTCAAGATGTGTCTCTTCAAGCTGAAACCTAAAGGATGGAGAAAGGGAGGGTCCAGACAGAGAGAATAGTGTGTTTTATTTTATATACTCATGTATTTTTTATTACATTTGTTCACACCCATTAGAAACAATATTGAAATGAGTCATTGCATTTTTTATACCTTTATACTGTCATATTTTCTATTCATTTCCAACATCCTGACCTTCCAAACAATTCTAATAGCTGTTTCTCATCTAAAAGCATCTGAACACCTAATTTCAATGTGGGGACATGGGGTTCCCCCCCCCACCAACAAGCAGTTCTCTGGACACAAACTGGGTGCCTTACAATTCAACTCAATTCTGACACTACTGAAAACTAATAAACAGAAAACGTTTAAAATGGAATGGGAAGGCCAGAAGAAGGGCTCTCAGGCCCTATCTCTCAAATTTAATTGCATTACTAACAGCAAGAGACATATCTTGAATCTCCAACAGGAAGAAAGCTACTACTTTACCACCCAGCAGGAGGAAGGAAGGCTTTCTCCTTGCCCGGCCACTGCCCTGCCAATGAGACTGTCACAACTCAGCCAATAAAAAGCCACTACACTTCAAACTCCTGTTTCCACCAATGGACTCTTTGTTTATAACAGCTCTTCCAAACTTCCTCTTCTCCTTTATAAAAGAACGGTCCTCTCCTTTGTTCTCTGGACTTGCCCGTGGTTCTCCATAAATTGCGTGTCCTGGATTGCAATTCTTTGCTGTTTCTTGAATAAACTCATTTTGATGGTAAAACAACTGGCTGCTTTATTGTTTTAAGTCAACACTATCTACACAGAGATAGTATCAGATTCCACAGGTTAAGCGTTCAGTCCTACAAAACTGGTCCCTCGTCCTCCCATCCACCCACCCACCTTCAGCTGAGAATCACAAATCCAGGTTATCACCTGAGCTTCTGATCAACCGGCTATAGGTTGGAGGTTTCCACAACCCCCATCCCCTTGGGGTCAATTAATTTGCTGGAACGGCTCACAAGACTCAGAAAAACGTTTTACTTACTAGAGCACCAGTTTCCTATAAAAAGATATAGCTCAGGAACAGCCAGATGGAAGAGATGTATAGAGCAGGGTATGTGGGAAGGACTCTGAGCTTCCATGCTCTCCAGGTGAGCACCAAATCTCCACCAACCCAGAAGCTCTTTGAGCCCCCTCCTTTGGGGCTTCATTACAAAAGCACGATTGATTAAATCATTGGCCACTGGCAACTGATTCTCTCTCCCTCCCCGACCCAGGGGATAGGACTGAAAGTTCCAACTCTCTAATCACAGTTGGTTCTCCTGGCAACCAGTCCCTATCCTTAGGTGCAAAAGTCATCTCATTTTTATATAGCAAGAGACACCTTTAAGCTCTCATCACTTAGGACATTCTAGGCGTTTTAGGAGCTCTGTGCCAGAAACTTGATGAAGACAAAATACATATTTCTTATTATAAGTCACAACATCACAGCATCTGAAAGCAAATTCTCAAGGCCCCAAATAGAATCTAACTAACAAACAAATAGGACCCAAACATTTAAGGGTTCTGTGCTTTTGCTGGGTTAGGCCTTTATTTAACTCCTATTGGGAATTATCTTCAGACTATGGAGGAGTCATTTCAGTTTCACCTTTCCAGAATCAACAGAACTATTGAAACTTAAGTTTTATAATTGTCCCCTTGATCTGTTCTCCCAAATAGCCCAGGTTTCACTATCTACCTATAATAGCTGGGATATGGGTATCAGAAAAATACTGCTAACAATTTATTTTCTGGAGTTTTCAGTGGAAGTGTGAAACTACCTGTTTTATGATCTTAAATGATCATTCTCTGAGGAAGATGGAAGAGGGGTGATGAGTGGCCTTGTTCATCTGTTCACTTCTGAAGTGAAGGTGGAGACAGCTGCTCCTAAACCAGATGGACTAAGAGAGTAGAAGAAAGTCTGGCTCCTCAGAGGGAAACTGAGGCACATACACTAGAAGAAAGTGAATAACTAGTGCACAGAAAGACAAGTGCCTGTTACAACCCTCTAGATTTTCACAATTCCAAATTCCTGATTGCAATGCTGTGAGGAGAGGTTCCTCTTTGATTAAATCAAGCATGAACACATTCCATTCTGGAGAACATATAGAACTACTTTGGGAGAGCCATTCAGCCAGGACAGCCACTCCAAGTACAGTTTGCGGGGAAGGGGGTCCAAGAAAAACTAGACATGAGATTAGATAGCTGATGTAGGCAAGCCCACTCCGCACTTCAGAATTATGGGAAGCAATTGGCATGAAAATAATTATTGAGGTCATCAATATACTGCACAATATTGTATAGTATATTAATGTTATAAATATTGGATTTCAGGAAAATGGAACTCTTTTTTAACTTGTAACAGAAAAGCAACTAAGAGAGGGAGTGAAGTAGATTTACACTGTGGCAAGTAAACTAAGCTGGAACTGTGTTTCCCAGAATTCCTTTCCCTGCATAATTCTGGGTTGCTATGGTCACAAGAGATGTTTTGCCAAGATTTGGAAGGTGGGAGTGACGCATCTATTCTTTTTATGCTCAGAAGATCAGGTTAGAGCCTCAGAGCTGTTGCAGCTCAGGCTTCTCCGTTGCTTCACCTGGTTGATGTAGAGCAGCTGGGCCCACAGCTCTTCCAGACCCGCCCAGATCTCCTCCTTCAGCTTCCATGATCCCTGGGCCAGGTGTGTGCTTACCCTTGACAAAGGTGCTTACTGTTCATGGAAGTCTTTCTCGCATGGAAGTTGGAGGCTTGAGGCAGGGGACGTACCAGTGTGGGTTCCAGTCTGTCCTGGAGGATTCTAGCTGGTTCCCGCAGGCTCCTGTTTGTCCTTGCTCTCTCCCACTTCATGTCCATCTTTCCCTCCTGACTACTTGCCCTGCAAACTGCAGGCCCCAGCACCAGACGCAGAAGCAGTAGCCTTAGGTGGACCATTTAACAAGCTCCAACAATTGCCCATTCAAGACCAATCCTTAAAACAAATCCCTCACTCTGTATCATTCTTAATGGTGCTACTTCTCTGATTGAACTCCGACTGACACAGGGCGTTCACAATACAGACTAAAGTCTGACAGTATGACGGTACCACTTCCAACCGTGTGACCTTGGGCAACTTAACCTCTCTGATTAAGAGACAGATCTTAATTACTTTCCCCATCTGTTAAGTGGGAACACTAATCCTTTCCTTCTAATATTGCCATGAGATAATGAATGAAAATCACTTAACAGCGTCTGGCCGCCAACAATGTTCAACAATTTGTGTGTGTGTGTGTATCTGTGGTCGAGGGGAGGAGGCTGCCAGGTCTGGGGAATACAATGGAGAACAGGCAAGCTAGTCCCTTTGCTGATCTTGCTTGGGGTTCGGGGGGGATGCAGACAAGTGTGCAAGAATTATTAAGTGCCGTGGGATACATATTGCTATTAGGGGAGGAAAGAGGAGGATGGGAGGACCTGCTTAGTCCTGGCTGTGAGCTGGGGTGGGGTATGTCCCGGAAGGATTCCCAGCAGAGGGGGCATCTGGTCTGAATGTTTGTGTCCCTCCAAAATTCATATGTTGAAAACCTAACGTCCAAGGTGATGGTATTAAGCGGTGGAGTCTTTGGGAGGTACTTATGTCATGAGTGTGGAGCCCTCATGAATGGGATTAGTGCTCTTCTGAAAGAGACCCCACAGAGCTGCCCAGCCCCTTCAGCCACGTGAGGACATAGCAAGAAGACGGCTGTCTATTTACCAGGAAGCCTTTGCCAAACACCAAATCTGCCAGAGCCATAATCCTCAACTTCTCAGTCTCCAGAACTGTGAGAAATAAATTTCTGTTGCTTACAAGCCACCTACTCCATGGCATTTTTTTATAGCAGCCCAAACAGAGGAGGACAAGTGCCTTCTGCATCTGTGTGTTGGGTTACGGTGGTAATCCAGAGAGACTTAGTACCCGCCCCTGTGGTGCTGGCGGCCAGGTGGTAGGGAGAGTTCTTGTTAGATTTTGAAGGCAGGGACCACTTGTGACTCATCTTTATGTCTCCTTCCCCAGCAATACAGTCCCTTCCCTTTACTAGCTGCTCAATAAAAATATTTGCCAAATTAAATGGAGTATGATATGACACTTGACACTTTGTGACAAGTGTAATAAAAGTCTGTCACAATTCCAGACCAATGTTTTGCTATTGTGGGAATTGCTATAATACGAATGCCTTAACCACAGAAGTCAATACTCTAGGTTTATGGTAGCTTCATTGTTAGCATTATAACAGAGAAATTTGTCAGGCATGAGTAATTCCCAGTCAGGTTTTTTCTTTTTGTTAGACTTTTTACAATTGCTTTTATTAGTTATTCCTTCATGATGTCTTGGAGAGCTACCCCATAAAATTATTAATGCTGGTTGCTTAGGAGTTCCTTCACGGATTTCAAGATTTATGGGCTATGTAGGTGGCAATGAAAACGTCACAGCATTTTTTTGGCTGTGTGTTTTTTGTGTGCCACACAGTTTAGAAAAATAAAAAAAAAAACCTTTGAGAAAACATCATGTGCTCCTAGACCAGCACAGCTTTGATGGTATTGCCCAACCTGGAAGAACATAACATATACTTCTTCCATTTCCCTCACTCTGTTTCCATCGCTCTGAAACTGTTGCCTTGTCAAGGTTGCCAAAGACCTCCAATGACCACACATCTGTCTGCCTCTTATGCAGCCTCTTATCAGCATCCAGCACATTTCACACTCCCTCTCCATGAAACACACCCTCTCTTGTCTTCTGAGACACACATAGTCCAGATGTTTATCCTTCCCAGTGGCTCCTTTGCTAACTTCTCTGCTTATCCTCTAAGTGGTGGCATTCTCTATGTGTGTGTGTGTTTAATTGAAGTATAGTTGCTGTACAATGTTATATGTTAAAGGTGTACAATCTAGCGATTCACAATTTTTAAAGGTTATACTCCATTTATAGTTATAAAATATTGGCTATATTCCCTGTGTTGTACAATATATACTTGTAGCTTATTTTATACCTAATAGTTTGTACTTCTTACTCTCCTATACCTATCTTTCCCCTCCCCTCTTCCCTCTCCCCACGGGTAACCACTAGCTCTCTAGATTTGTGAATCTGCTTCTTTTGTGTTATATTCACTAGTTTGTTGTATTTTTTTAGGCGGTGGCATTCTTGACTCTTCATCTTCTTCATTTACCCTCCCTCCTTAGATAATCTCGTCCTACCCGTGGCTTTACGTTCCATTTATATGCCAATGACTCTCAAATTTAAAATTTTATCCCTGACCTCTCCTCTGTGCTCCAGGCACACATCCAAATGCTCACCTGACAATTCTACTTAGATGTTTAATAGACATCGCAAACTCAACATTTTCTAAAAACATAACTCTTGATTTCCCTCTCAGAACCTGTTCCACCAAACTCTCCCCTCCACCCAAGTTTTCCGTCTCAGAAAATGACACCACCATACGTTCAGTTATTTAGTGGTGTGCAATACATCATTAAGTTCTCTTGACTCTGTCTCCAAGATATATACTGACGCTGCTGCTGACACCTCTGCTGGTGCCATCCTCCCCAAGCCACCATCAGCTCTGTCCTAATTGCCCTCCCTGCTTCCTCTCTGACACCTATAGTCTAGTCACAACGCAAATGCCAGAGGGGTTGTTTTAAAACATAAGCAGAACATATCATCCCCCTGCTTAAAATGCTCCAGTGGCTTCTAATCACACTCAGAATCAAACCCAAAGCCTCTTCCTGGACTCTAAGACCCCACATGAACTGGCCCCTGCAAAACCCTCCCCCGACCCACACTTCCCTTCATCATCCTACATTCTAGCCACAACAATCTTGAACACACAGAGCTGCCTCTCATCTTAGGGCTTTTGCACTAGCTCTACCCATGTGCCAGAAGTGTTCTTTTTCTAGACTATCCCATGTGTGGTCCCTTCTTATCATTAGGGTCTCAACATTAATGTCATCTCCCCAGAGAGTCCTTCTTTGACCACTCAGCTAGAGCCCTTATGTCATGCTTTAGTAGTCTCTTCTTTTCACATCACCGGGTTTTATTTTCATCGTAGCACTTATTATTACCAAATATGTTATTATTTGTCCACAGGTTCCCTCCCCACATGCCTAGAATGTAAGCTCCATGAGAGTAGGGACCTGGTCACCTTGTTCCATGATGTATGTCCTGGCACAGTCTATGTAAGTCCTCAGTGCATGTTTGATGATCAAATGAAGAAACGAATAAATATCTTTTAGAAAGAGCCAGTCTTGTCCAAAGACTACTACCTAATAAATTGACTCAGAGGTGTTTCAAAATCCCAATTGCCGAGCCAGAAATTTCAACCTTTAGAATCATTCCATGAGCCACTGTCTTAAAATATCATTGTTATTATAAAAAATACTACCTAGGGCTTCCCTGGTGGCGCAGTGGTTAAGAATCTGCCTGCCAGTGCAGGGTACACAGGTTCGAGCCCTGGTCCCGGAAGATCTCACATGCCGCGGAACAACTAAGCCCGTGTGCCACAACTACTGAGCCTGCGCTTTGGAGCCCGCGAACCACAACTACTGAAGCCCACACGCCTAGGGCCCGTGCTCTGCAACAAGAGAAGCCACCGCAATGAGAAGCCTGCACATCGCAACAAAGAGTAGCCCCAGCTCGCCGCAACTAGAGAAAGCCCACGCACAGCAACTAAGACACAACACAGCCAAAAAATAAAATCAAATAAATAAATTAATTAAAAAAAAATACTACCTAAAGGAGAAGTTTCATGCTACCTTGTTAAAACACGAGTTCATTGAAACATGAGCCTGAGTTAGTAATCAGATTATGTTCATTTTGGGAATCAGAGGGAATGGAACAAAAGACAAGTAAATTATACAGGAAGCATGAAAGACAGAATGTGATGTGCTGACTACCTGGGGACACTACCCAATCAGGACAGATATGGGTGAAAAATTAGCAGGCGGGAGGAAGATGATCCCCTAGAGGCCAAAATTGGAAAGAAGCTGAAAAGAAGTTTCACTCAGTACTTTCCATGTGTGAGCATTGTGTTAAGTGTCTGATGGATAACAAAGAAGTGAAACACAAACTTTGGATCTCAGTGCCTTCTGGGAAAGCTGACTCTATGGTGATTTCTGGTGAGAAAGGATGATCAGGTTTAATGTATTGTAATGCACAAACATTTCATTCTGCAATATCTCTGGTCTTCTCTCCCAGCATCAGTTAATATCTCTATAAGCAAATATCTCTATAAGCAAAAGTCAGTTAGCCTCAGGATTTATAAAATTCACTAAAACATGGAAATGTAAACATAAATGTTACTTTGCTGATTTGGAATGGATTCTGGCAACAGGTCTCAGATACAGATACATACGTTCTTTGTTCATTTACATGAACGGCCCTTTTATGGCTTTAGAGACATAGTCCGAATCAGTAAATGTAAGAATTGGTGTTTCTGATAGGTGTTGGCCTTGTAACACTAGAAAAGAGAAGTCACATTTTCTCTAACATATGAACACACAAGTGATTCATTCCTGGCTCAGGATGGAAACATTTATTTTTGGCATTCTTGGATACTTCTTTCTGCATTAGCTTCACAGATTTTTCTCAATAAGATGTAGGCACCGGATGGATTTCATTGACAAGGAAACAGCAAGATAAATGGAGTGACTAACGTTCATCAGTTTGAAACTTATAACTATTTATGAGAAAATTATATCTGTCTTTGTGAGGATTTCTGTTGGAATCTCGATGTAACTATTATGTGCTCTAGCCTCTCTTTAAATTGTGGATTCTAGCATTAGTATTGCAGTGCTACATGGCAAAACTAGTATGAAAATTTTGTATAAAATGGCTACATTGAATCTTGAATAAAAGGGACAATTCTTCTTCTATACTCATATGACCCTTCCCCCAGCTGAGCATCACACTTTGGAATCAGTGACCTAAGTCCCGGACCAGCTAGATAATCTGTGGGACCCAGTGCAAAATAAAAATGTGGGGCCCCTTGCAAAAAAGTTATTAAGCGTTTCAAGATGGCAAGAGAAGAGCATTAAACCCAGCATGAGGCCTTTCTAAGCATGAGGCCCTATGTGGCTGCACAGGTCTTGAGCCCGGAAAGCTGGCCCTGCATAAGTTTTTATTTTAGATCCTCTAAGCATGACTTGTTGAAGTGAACTTGCCATTTTGAACTTACCTTTCCCTAATTGCGCAATAGGTAAGAAGAAGAACACAGTTTCAATTAAGCATGCTGATTGCCTATAATATCTGAGGGAGGAAATCAAGTTGTTTTTGTAATTGTGATCTTTAAGTAAGAAAAATAAAAATTTAAAACAAATCTTATAGTATAAGGGTTTCTCCTGACAAGGGTCTTCTCACTTAAACTTGGAACTCTTTTGTAAGAGCTTCAAAATCCTTGAGAATATTAGTCCCCAATATTTACTAGCCCAGGCAAATATTTTAATGCTTTCCCTACCATTTAGTGGTTACCAGGCCTGGCTGATCATCATAAATATTAGGAGACCATTTAAAAAGTACAGATTCCCACTGCAAACCTATGCAGAGTCTCTTGGGCCTAAGTTCCCTGTGAGAAAGTAGATAGAAAAAAATAGTAAGTAGAACATTCCTTTGGGCCTATTTATCTTGACTTTTTACTATACTCAGTCAGGCAGATGAAAGGCCATTTGAGGGACTCCACAACTGTGTGTTGGGAACTGCCATCCTCGGTAACAATTAGGAAAGTTTGTTAATTTTAACGTACTGGGTTGGTAACAGTCCTTCCCAAATCGAATGCTCAGAGCAATGGTCAGGAGGAAAAAGTTCTGACCCAAAAGTGTCAGAAGGATAGAAGGGGTCATGAGAAAAAGAATGCAAACACATTCTTTTCAAAGACTTAAATTTTAAATTTAAAAATTGTATTATATATTTTTTATTTTAAAAACCACTGTATGAGCTGGAAAGCCATCATAAGTATGCTTAAATCAGCAAACTTTTAAAATATTAGGTTATTTTAAATATCATATTTCACTTTTTTAATAATTTTTAAAACAATTTTTTAGTTGTGGTAAAATACACATAACATAAAATTTACCATCATAACCATTTTTAAGTCTACAGTTCAGTTGTGTTAGGTATATTCACACTGTTGTGTAACCAAGCTCCAGGACTTTTTCATCTTGCAAAGACGAAAGTCTGTACCATTAAACAGCTCACCTCCTCCTCCCCCAGTCCATGACAACCCCCATTCTATTGTACCTTCTGTCTCTGAATTTGATTACTCTAGATACCGTATACAAGTGGAATTGCACAGTATTTGTTTTTTGTGTGTGACTGGCTTAGTTAACTTAGCGGTGTCCCCAAGTTTCATCCATGTTGTAGCACGCGTCAGAATTTCCTTCCTTTTTAAGGCTGAATAATACTCCATCATATGTACATATCACATTTTATTGATCCATTCATCTACTGATGGACACTTGGGTTACTAGTCTTTTGTTTTGTACTCCCAAAAGGTCTTATCAAGATATTCCTTCAAAATAAGTGCAGTGTTCTCCCCCAAAAGAATCCTACTGAATAAGATGTTTCCATTATTACCAACAGCAAATTTGTGTTTTGGCTGCCAGGTTTAAAAAAAAGCAAGTCAAGCCATGATTAGGTAAAGTATTGCTACGGTTTGAGGAAAGTAACATCATCTGCCTGAGAGTCCAGGGTCCCCACTGGTAAATGTTGCTAAAGAGTGACCTTGACTCACCTTTGCAGCTCATTTGTGCACAGTAGCTTGGAACCAGAAGAATTAATGGAATTAATCCAGCCAAGAAGGATTTGATTTTGAAGGACATTTTTCTTGCCGATATGAGTTCACGGAGAAATGAAGCTCATCAAGTTTGTGTAAACTCAGCTGGAACCTTTACATACATGTGGTAGAGTTAAGGAACTCCACGAACTTTCCATAAACATCCAAATATGCTGTTATGGTGCTTGCAGACTTCCAGTCAGCTCCCTTGCTTCCCTTTCCCTCCATCTCCTCCTCTTTGATTAGAGATACATGCAGCTTCCATCTTGTATGAAGCTTATGCTTGCCTTGTATAAAGGAAATAAGTAAGACCTCTTCTATATGGAACAGGTCCTGCCCTAAATAAGAAGAGTAGGTGGTGGCCAAGAAGTACATGAAAAGCTGCTCAACATCACTAATTATTAGAGAAATGCAAATCAAAACTACAATGAGGTATCACCTCACACCAGTTAGAATGGGCAACATCAGAAAACCTACAAACAACAAATGCTGGAGAGGGTGTGGAGAAAAGGGAACCCTCTTGTACTCTTGGTGGGAATGTAAATTGATACAGCCACTATGGAGGACGGTATGGACGTTCCTTAAAAAACTAAAAATAGAATTACCATATGATCCAGCAATCCCACTACTGGGCATATACCTAGAGGAAACCATAATTCAAAAAGACACATGCACCCCAGTGTTCACTGCAGCACTATTTACAAGAGCCAGGACATGGAAGCAACCTAAGTGTCCATCAACAGATGAATGGATAAAGAAGATGTGGTACATATATACAATGGAATATTACTCAGCCATAAAAAGTAGTGAAATTGGGTCACTTGTAGTGACGTGGATGGACCTAGAGACTGTCATACCTAGTGAAGTAAGTCAGAAAGAGAAAAACAAATATTGTATATTAACGCATATATGTGGAATCTAGAAAAATGGTACAGATGAACTGGTTTGCAAGGCAGAAATAGGGACACGGATGTAGACAACAAATGTGTGGACACCACGGGGGGTGGGGGGGTGGGGGGGATGAAATGGGTGATTGGGATTGACATATATACACTAATATGTATAAAATGGATAACTAATAAGAACCTGCTGTATTTAAAAAAAAAAGAAGAGCAGGTGGGGTTCATTGAGGGTAGAAGGACAGGGAAGAATGAATGAGGAAGCCTCAGAACAAAGATCCACACAAAACATGTCAAAGACTTAAGGTAAGTGAACAGACATATCTTCATGTTTAAGTTGATAAATTGGACCAAAGAGAGATTACCAAAGGACCTGGCAGAAGTTGAAGGCATAGAATGGGAAGACATAGGACACATAATCAGCTTTTTGCTTCTATTATTTTTTTTTAATGTGTGTTGTTTTAGGCTGCTGATTTGTGGTAATTTGTTACCATACAAATTTTTTTTTTTTTTTTTTTTTTTTTTGGCTGTGTTGGGTCTTCGTTTCTGTGCGAGGGCTTTCTCTAGTTGTGGCAAGCGGGGGCCACTCTTCATCGCGGTGCGCTGGCCTCTCACTATCGCGGCCTCTCTTATTGCGGAGCACAGGCTCCAGACGCGCAGGCTCAGTAGTTGTGGCTCACGGGCCTAGTTGCTCTGCGGCATGTGGGATCTTCCTAGACCAGGGCTCGAACCCGTGTCCCCTGCATTGGCAGGCAGATTCTCAACCACTGCGCCCCCAGGGAAGCCCTTGCTTCTATTTCTTGAACTGAGATAACTGGGACATGGATTTGCTCCCATGAGTCTACAAGGCAATGTGGAAAAGTTGATTTAAAATATACTGAATAGGGCTTCTGTTTGAACTTCCAATCAGTCTCCTATTGTTAACTGAGGGGGTTAATAAGCAAAAGAGACAAAAGTACTGTTCTCTATGAGTTGACATACTAATTGGGGAGAGGAGCAGAAAACAAGTGGGTAAAATATATAGCATTTTAGAGGCAATAAATGCTTTGTATAAAAATTAGGTGGTAGTGGTTATGAAATGGCATTTCCAGAAGGTATTGCCATAGTAGATTCAGTTCGAGTTGGGGAGGAAAATCACAGACATCTATTCAATCCGCCATCTTCATCTGGAAGCTTCGGTTCTGAACGACTTGAGTTCCTGAAACTTGGTTGTGCTGATGCCCAGGCTTTGCTGTATTCCGTTCCTTCAATCTGGAACACTGAACTCCTCCGTTCCACTTTGTGTGCTGACTTCGGAGGAAGAATGAGATTTGGGGTTGTGCTTAAAAGTAATTGGTTTAGCTTTACTCATTTATTTTTATTTGCATAATCTGCACAGGAGGAAAAAGCTTCAGATGTCTTCCGCCAAGAAAAATCAGTCTTTTATCCTGGTTGAGTTCATTATAACAGCATCACTGAGGTCTTACTAGTAATTATCACAAGGCAGGTGAGCTAGTTTAACCTCCCATGACACTTTACAACCTCAAGTGAAGAAACATGGTTCTCTGCAACAACATCCTAACATGTAGAATGTAGAATGTAGTTCTGCAGTACAAATATCCAGTCTCCATGTTATGAATCAACAGTCCCTACAACTAAATAACATGTCTGAATATTACAGGAACACTTTTTGCCCTTCTCAGTAAGCAGAGAGAGGGAAACCTAACTTTACCATTACAAGGTAAAGAATCATTACAGATTGAACATAAATTTAATGGAAACAGGTGTGTAAACATTCTCTAACCTCCTTTTGTATTTTTTAAGAGAGGGTCATGACCAATCCAGTGTTATGTGAAGTTAGAAGCACTTCTCACAACTCGAAGTTTCTCATTAAGCACTATTGAAATGCTTATGATCACAAGTACAACTTTAAATGAGGATGAGTCAAAAAAATTTGAACTTACAATAATTTTATTTCACCCTTGATAACTCAGTATGGCCATCATTCCTTCCAGAAGCCTTCCCTGATCCTCCAAGAAGGGAATTGCAGTCTGTACCCCCCTTCTCTTATATACTTATTGCATTCTGATTGCCTTTGCCTATTCCCTTTGCTTGAACACCCCAGTAGACTGGACATATTTGAGAGCAAGAACGAAGTTTGTCTTTTTCTCAGTTTATACATATTCCTAAATATATAAATGAAAAGTTAAACATCATAATAGGGCATCAAATAGTTTCTATATTTTTAATCTCAGCAGTTGTCTACTATTATTTATTAAGATGTTCATTTAGATTTAAAATAACATTTAAAATGCCAGATTAAAAAATTAAATATTGAACTCTGTTCAGATGTTGCCTTCTCAGCGATGCCTTCCCTGACCATCCTATCTAAAATTGCACCTGAGTCACTTGCATTCCGTTTAAGCTCCTTCTTTTCATGCTGCTTATAACCACTGAGGCTATACATCATCTGTCTTCCGTTCTACGGGAGCTCTATGAGAGTATGGATCTCAGTATTACCACTGTATCCTCAGTGCCTAGAACAAGGCCTAGCATTTGGCAGCAGCAAATGAATAACCCCCTTTAAAACAAATTTAAGTTATTAAGCAGAAATAGAGTTACAGATGTAGAAAATAAATTTATGGTTACCAGGGGGTAAGCGGGGGGGGGAGGGATAAACTGGAAGATTGCGATTAACATACACACACTACTATATATAAAATGGATAACTAATAAGGACCTACTGTATATGTATATATAATATACACATATATATGTATAACATTCACTTTGCTGTACAGCTGAAACTAACAACATTGTAAATCAACTATACTCCAATAAAAATTAAAACAAAAAAATTTAAAAATTAAGTTATTAAGGGCTATGTTAATGAGCAGTAATTGTTGGGGTAAGGATATAGTTAATTAAGGATTCTTTCTTAATGAGAAGAACACTGGCTATTACCTACAGTCATGTGCTTTTATACCTATGTGACCACAGCCCATAGTAGGGATACATTTGACATAGTGACCTGGCATATCATATGAAGTTAACACTAACCTTTATTAAATGTGTACTCTTTTCTTGTTTTTTTCCTTTCTTTTCCCTTCCATTCCATTTCATTAAAAAAAAAAAAAAAAGCCAGTCTGACCCACTTAACTGATTTCATTACTTACTCACAGTTTGAAAAACTCTGATCTAAAGCGTTTTTACTGGGCTTCCCTGGTGGCGCAGTGGTTGAGAGTCTGCCTGCCGATGCAGGGGACACGGGTTCGTGCCCCGGTCTGGGAAGATCCCACATGCCGCGGAGTGGCTGGGCCCGTGAGCCGTGGCCGCTGAGCCTGTGCGTCCAGAGCCTGTGCTCCGCAGCGGGAGAAGCCACAACAGTGAGAGGCCCGCGTACCACAATCAAAAACCAAAAACCAAAAAAAAATAAAAACAAGGATATAAAGTGCTTTTACTTGACAAAATACCCAACTCATGAAAATAAAATAATGAGTGTCTTCACTATGGCTCTACAAGTATGTCCTGAAAGTTCCACCATAGCTCTTTTGATTGCTGAAAATAGACCAAGAGTTAGTTCCAGCTCAGTAAGCTTATTTAATTTTTAAGGTCTGTTGGACACAATTTTTTTCTAAACAACTTTATTTATTCAGTGTTGTTCATAGGGGAATTTTATGCTGTGTAAATAAATTTGTCAAAGTAATGGCCCAACATATTAGCTAAGATTACTTTGGGGGGGCATGTTTAGAGGAGGAAAAAGGGGAAATTTAAATGCCATTATGTTAGAATTATCAAGCATAGATGAAAAATAGCTTTGGCAATGGATGATTATAATAAATTTATAGAGCATATAGGTCCCTAGATATTGTAAAACTTTTCATTTTATGATGAGGTAGCACTTTATTTTTTCTAATTAATTTTTATTGGAGTATAGTTGCTTTACAATGTTGTGTTAGTTTCTACTGTACAGCAAAATGAATCAGCCCTACATATATAAATATCCCCTCCCTTTTGGACTTCCTTCCCATTCAGGTCATCACAGTGCATGAGGTAGGACTTTAGATGGGAGAAGATTTTAGACCCTGAGTTTTGATATGGAGTTATGTAATAATATATTCTCTAGAAAATGAAAAGACTTGGGTCGCAGTAAACAAGGACATACTGTATAGCATAGGGAACTCTACTCACTATTCTGTGATAACTTATAAAAGAATCCAAAAAAGAATGAATACATGTATATGTATAACTGAATCACTTTGCTGTACACCTGACACTAACATAACATTGTAAATCAACTATACTCCAATAAAATTAAAATTAAAAAAAAAGAGTTGGGTCAAAGTAATCATCATGGTGTGACTGTTCATTCTTACTCGAAAGGAAATGGTCCAGGCAGAAAGCATTTGCAACACACAAAAGAGGAACTACAAATGACTAATGTATGGAAAGTGATTAACCTCAATGGAAATAAAAGAAATACAAATTAAAACAATAGTGAAAAAATTTTAGCCTATCAAAATAGCAAATATATTTAAAATATATTTTAAATTTTGTATCTATTAATTTTTTTTTTTTTTTTAACGGTACGTGGGCTTCTCACTGTTGTGGCCTCTCCCATTGCGGAGCACAGGCTCTGGATGCGCAGGCTCAGCGGCCACGGCTCACGGGCCCGGCCACTCCGCGGCATGCAGGATCTTCCTGGACCGGGGCACGAACCCGTGTCCCCTGCATCGGCAGGCGGACTCTCAACCACTGCGCCACCAGGGAAGCCCGGTATCTACTAATTTTTTAAATGAGTTGCCTAATATGAGTAAGAGTACAAGGACATGGTCGTTCATACATTGCTGATAGGAATGAAAATTGATGCAACCCTTTCAGAAAATAATTTTGTGATATGAGCTTAAAAATGTGTATTGTGGTAATTCTGTTTCTAGGAACCTATCCCAAGAGCATCATTTGAAATTCAGAAAATGGTTTTTTCATAAAATTAGTAATCATATTATTTATAATAGCAAAAAAAATTGGAAAAAAGGTTTAAGCTAAAGACAAATGGGCTATAACCTTTGTTAACATATTGGCACTTATCTATCCATATGTTTTTTTCTCTGCATATATATTCATATATGGTTTTTTGTTCTTTCAAAATGGGATAATTCTGGACTTTGTGGCACAGTGGTTAAGAATCTGCCTGCCAATGCAGGGCACACAGGTTCAATCCCTGGTCCAGGATGATCCCACATGCCAAGGAGCAACTAAGCTTGTGTGCCACAACTACTGAGCCTGTGCTCTAGAGCCCGAGAGAAGTCCATGTGCCCTAGAGCCCATGTGCCACAACTACTGAACCCACGTGCTGCAACCACTGAAGCCCACATGCTCTAGGACCTGTGAGCTGCAATTACTGAAGCCCCTGCACCTAGAGCCCATGCTCTGCAACAAGAGTAGCCACCACAATGAGAAGCCCGGGCACAACAACGAAGAGTAGCCCCTGCTCGCCACAACTAGAGAAAGCTCGCGTGCAGCAATGAAGACCCAACACAGCCAAAAAAAAAAAAGGGATAATTCTAGTAGGTTTTTTAGTTACCAATATGTTGTCAATACCTTCCCATGCCAATAAATATAGTTCTACCACATTATTTTTAATAGCTACATGTATTCTGCATTATGACTGTACTGTATTTAACCAAATTGGCCATTTTTGATATCTGTAAACCAGTGTTTTTCACACTGCAGCTCATGACCCTTAGTAGGCCATGAAATAAATGTTGGAGGTCATGACACAGTCTTATTTATTGCACTTTAAGTATTTACTTTTATAATATGTTTTGTTAAATAATTGATAAGACAAATCCTTCCTTTACAATATTCTCCTGTTTCCCTAAATTATATTGGTTATTCTTATAAGTTTAGTCTAAAAAATTGATGTTTTTTTGAAAATTATCTTGAATAGGTCCAAAGAAAAATACAGTGGAAAGTTTCACATTAAATTTATAAATGAATTTGGGAATTGGTGCCTTTATAATAATGAATCTTCTCATCCATAAATAAAGTGTGTCTCTTCATATAATGTCTTTTTTTATGCCTCTGAGTAAACTTGTAGAGGATTCTTCATGTAGGCCTTCATGTTTCTTAAGTTTATTCATTGGTGTTTATTATTTAGTTTTGCTATTGCAAAAATATTTCCACTAGTTTTTTCTCAACTGAACACAGCCATCTGTAGGAAAGATTCCAATGTTTATACACTTATTTTGTAACTGAGCATACTGAATTCTAAAAATATTTTCGCACCCATGTGGAAGTGAAATGAGAATGAGGGTTTTGAAATGTAACTGAAGAGTTTTCCTCCCATCCCTCTTCCTCCCTCAATCACGTTTTATTTGAGTCACTTTCATTTCATTAAATATTAGTGCCATGAAACCAAAAATAAGAGCATAAGGACATCCGTACAATCAAATCTGTTTCTTGAAAGAGCCGAGTGAATTTCCAAGTAAACACGGTTAAACAGTGCATAAGAGGACCCACCTGCAGTGGTTTATTCACACACCCCCCTTTGTCAGCAGCTGGACATCCTGAAACCATGCTCTCTCTGAACAGGAAGAACATAAAGGGCCCCTCGGATGGGTAAATCCTGTTCCTGCACGTTGATGAAGGTTGTTACCTGTGTATATGTCATGTTGTACTACCATTATCCTCATTTTACAACTGAAAAAACTAGGTCCAGAGAAGCTAAACATTTCATTCACTCATTCAATTAATAAGTACTGGCCTGTGAAGAGATTGTATCATTTTGAGGAAGTGATGACTAAACTTACTCTGAAGATAATGAAGACTTAGCCTGAGAACCTAAATAGGGGCTTGGAATATGTTTCCCACTTTTGGATACTGGTTGTTTTGTTTTTATTTAATTTATCTTTTTTTCTTGTTGAATTTCTTTTTTATTTTATTTTATTTTATTGGCCACGCCACGCAGCATGTGGGATCTTAGTTCCCTGAGCCCCTTGCAGTGGAAGTGTGGAGTCTTAACCACTGGACCACCAGGGAAGTCCCTGGATACTGGTTTATAATGAAAGGTTATGGACTCTTTTGAGTTGGGAATGGCTTACATGGCATTATGGCTCCTCGACCTGGTGTGAGACCACCCATGGGCCCAAGCATTGGGCTTCCCCCTGCTTGAGGGACACCCATAGGCAGGTCCCCTCCAGGAATGAGACCCCCTCCACCAGGAATTAGAGGTCCACCTCCCCCAGGAATGCATCCACTGAGACCCTAGGATACTATTGGTCCTTCTTAGTCACTTTTTTCCCTGCCATGCATCTTGTGAAACTGTATAAAGTGTTTGTGAGCTTTTGTCCCCTCTTTGCTGTGTTAATACTAACTAATAGAGGCCTAGAGCAATTAAGCTGTGAAGAAGTAAGTATTGCACACCTACTATGCCTTAGGTCCTCTTCTATGGCTGGGAGCTAGAGAAAGTTCTTGCCCTCATGAACGCTACTTTTTAAAGGAGCAGACATGCTTAAATGAAAGTGTACCTTGTCCAGGGTCATACAGCTGAATTGTAAGTCTGGCTGCAGAGACTGTGGGCTTGACCTCTACCCTATGCCACCTGGAGAGAACATGGGCCTCGGAGGTTATCTGCCATCTCCTGACAAGCCTTTGAGCATGACATGACTTGGATGAGTTGACCATAGTCCAGGGTGTGATCTCATTCTACAGGTTGCACCCGAAGAGAGGATATCTGCTCCCAGAGACTGTTGTTTTTACCCTTTTATGTGTTTACCTTTCCTGACCCCTGAAGCCCACTTACCTGCCCAGAGTTCTTGCCTTCACATGTTTGCAAGCTCAAATGCCAACTCAAACAACGTATTAATGATCTATAAGAGCTAACTTATTTTAGCAGAGCCCAATCATGAGGCTGATGCCAGATTTTCACATACATAGTAGACCAGCGTACAGAGAAATCGTTGAGTGGAGTTAGGCAAAAACTTTCAGTTTCATTCATAATTACCCTTAGAAATAGGGCAGTTGGTTTAGAGTATTATCACCTGAAGCCACATGGATTAACTTATTAATTTTTTAACATAAGTTAACTTTTACTTAATAAAATTCCATTTACCAGCCCGTTGTTCCTTTATTAATTAAACTAATGCTCTTCTTGCTTTACACACAGAGATATTTGATACATGTAGATCTTTTCTAAATATCCAGATATTTATCTAAGTATTTATCTAAATATCCTTCATGTACTACAATAGTTTCAGGTTTCATCTAGATTTTAATTTTTCATAAAAATAGTTATATTTCTTAATTCCTTTGAAATATTTGGAGTTAAGAAGGCTTTTATTTTAATCCAGGGTTTATTTGAGAACCCTAGAAAGTTTATGAAGGATTTAAGTATCTTCTATTAAACACGGTTGGTAGTTTAAGTCCAGAAAAAAATTTTTCTCCTGCTATTAATTTGGCTTGATGTCAGATATTGTTATTCCCTTAGAAACAAGCTTCAAATTTAATTAAAAAATAGGGATTCCCTGGTGGTGCAGTGGTTAAGAATCTGCCTGCCAATGCACGAGACGTGAGTTCGAGCCCTGGTCCAGGAAGAGCCCACATGCCGCGGAGCAACTAAGCCCATGCGCCACAACTACTCAGCCTGCGCTCTAGAGCCCGCGAACCACAACTACTGAGCCCACATGCCACAACTACTGAAGCCCGCGTACCTAGAGCCCATGCTCTTCCACAAGAGAAGCCACTGCAATGAGAAGCCCGTGCACCGCAACAAAGAGTAGCCCCTGCTCGCCGCAACTAGAGAAAAGCCCGTGCGCAGCAACAAAGACCCAATGCAGCCATAAATAAATAAATAATAATAATTTGTGGGGTTTTTGTTGTTGTTACTGCTTTTGTTGTTTTGGGATCTGTGAAAGCTAGAGAGGAAAGGGGAAACCAAAGGAAAAACAACCCAACATCCTGCACCCTTTCTGTTAACACTGCCCAGAAGTGCAGTTTTATCCCTCTGAATTCTCTGCAATTAAGTGGTTCATGCAAACGTGGTAAGCATACTTGCTATGAAAACTTTACACTCTTTTTTTTTTTTTAGGACATCATGTGAAATCCTTGCAAACACAAGAACCTTTTATTCATTGACAAAGAGAACAGTGATTCTAGACAAGCAGCTCTCTTGTCTTTCTCAAAAATAAGAAAGAGAATCTGTTCCATATTTTGGGGCAGAGTCACCAGAATGAAAACTGCATATTGTGTGTTATTTCTCCTTTATTTTGTGACTGCTTTCTAGCCAACAGTGAAAATTATTTATGTAAATGAGAAGTCGCTCAGGGTCAAGAGTTACAGTACTGAGCAAACTGAACAAAGTATTAACTTACCAGTCTTTGGGAATTTGAGATAAAAGAAGGACACTGGTGAAATGATCTTCCTTCTTTCATACATTCCTGGGTGGGCAATAATGTATTCAGCTCGCAACATGGATCAAGTGCCTCTGGGGTGTGTGCTGGGCACATAAAATAAGACAGGGCCCCTGCCCTGGCACAGCTCACTTTTGGAAGAGAGGAAGGCAGGTAAACAAATAATCCCAAGGCTGGGAGATGCAGGCCCTAATCAGGAACACCTGGCAGGAGCAAGGGACCCTCCCCCTCCCCCTGCCACCCTTCCCAGAGACCCAGAGCCAGCAAAGGAAGAGAAGATGCAAGTCACAGTGAAATAATGCACCGATTTTAAATCTTTACTGATTCCAACCAACACTGCACAGACAGCTAGACAGCTACCATTCATTGCCTGTATGCTGGGTGGCTGAAAACCATAAATGGGGTACTTCAGGGAGAGTCCCTGATGTGGGTCACTTCTATTTTAAAACAGGCTTTCCTGGGGAAGTGTTATGTTCCTGTCCTTTTGTCATTTGATCTGAGTCTCGGGATACAGCCAAGGGTCCCTGCCTTCAAAGACCACAGTGGATTCACCCCGAGTCTCCAGTTAATAATAATATGTTGGGTGGTGTCAACTAAGTGTTTTCATCTTTTATGACACCTCTTCCCAGAGGCCCGCACTGACAGGCAGATTTAAGGTGACTTGTTGGGGCCTTTGTAAGTCCTGGGAGAGACTCTAGTGATCTATTCACCTGCTTATGTGTTCTTATAAATGTTGCACAAGTAAAATATTTTAAGCACAATCAGTAGAAATGAAAAACTACTCTCTCTTTTTACTCCAAATATCCCACCCTCTTGCTACCTCTGGTCAGGTAGCACTGGAGTGGCTATGGGCATTCTGGGGACCTGACTAAAGGGAAGTTGATTTAAGGATTCATTTCATCTGAGTTTAGGGGAGATATTTAAGTGATTTGTGGTCATTTCTGTGTGTTAAGTACATTATTGCCAGATGCCCCCTGCACAGTAAGGATTTCCTGGAATATTATTATCACTTGCCGCTGACTGCTTATCCTTGTCATATGCAGGCATCTCACTATGAATATGCCCCACGAAACCCAGCAACCAAGGAATGAGGAGCACGGGAGGAGAGTGAGTTTGAAACGTGTGGAGTCAGAAGCCAGTCTGCAGTACGTCTTCCCGAAGCTCGTAGCTCATTTACGAAAGAAACTTACTAGAGGCTTTCTCAAACTTGACAATAATCTTCAAAAGTCACATGATTTTACCAAATAACAAGTTCTGAAGCTGAAAGAAACTTTAACAAAATATCACTAATAAAATTTTTTTTCCATCTACCATTTTATCTTTTAGGGGAAAGATAAATAATGTCTTTATTCTCTTAGCAGAGAGTTTATTATCAAATATCAAACGGAGAGGTAGTCAAAAAATATACCGTCAAAATATGGAGGAAAAGGTATTATAGAGGTGTGTCAGGGAGTTAATTAATATAAATATCATGGGTTTCTTTTTCAGGATTTTGTGATGTTTGAAATATTTAGTGGCTTTTATTATTTGTAATTTGTTGGGATTTCTCATTCTGAACAAATCTTCATGATCGTATTAGTTTTGTATTTATGAGTTTATATCCTTTTACTTTAGAAGACACCCCTCCCCAAACTTTAAGCCTCAGGTTCTACAAAATCTGAATCTACCCCTTGTTTCATGGCCACCCAATCTAAAGTGATCACACAGTCTCATGTCACTGAGTGTCCATTCTCTCCTGGCGCTTATCACTCTCTGACATTTTCCCCTTCGAGTATATGTAGAGGGCATTGATGCTTCGCCCAGAGCCCCTTTACCAGAGGGTGAGCCTGTACCCCCCTCCTGTGAATGGCACAGCTGACAGCCTACACCTGTGACTGTCTCTGCAGACTCGTCTTTGACTGAGGAGCCACTTCAGCTGGGGTGGCCAAGGACTGACAGAGACAGGGCTGCAAAGCTTCATCCCCCTGCTTTAAAGTACAACTGGAAGATACGGTTTGCACGCCAGAGCCCCCAGTGATCAGGCCAAGGTGGGCTTTGACCTGAGCTCACTCTTGCTCAGCTTCTTCCCCATCTCCAGCCTTGTTCCCTCACCTTTTACAGGTTTCTTCTGAGTAAATCACGTGCACCCAAATGGCAGTAGTTCTTTTGAATTCATCAGGCCCAATTCTGTGTTATAGAATGGGGGCTAGTTATAGAATTGGGGCTTCAGAGAATCCAGCATAATGATCAATGGCTATATCTGTATAAAGGTTGGGAATATAGGTGACCAGGGTGGATATCAAGGGAAGCAACTGGAAGTTGCTTTGGGAAGCTCTTGCCAGCTAAATCTGGGCGCTGGAAGGGTTTGCTGTACGTGATGGGTGCGAATACACGGCTTGACAGTCTCCGGCTGACAGCGGTTTATCTGCTTATGGTCTGTCTCCTCTCCTCTCTAGAATGTAAAGTCAAGAGAGTGGGAACTTGATCTGTCTTGCTTGCTGCATACCCCTATTGCCTGGTGCCAGGTAGTAATTACAATAACAGAGGATGGGATGAGTAAACATTGAATGAATATGTAAAGTCCAGTCACTCCACACATATTTTTTCTAATCCTCATGACAACCCTGAGAGGTAGATATCGTTTCTTTTCCTCTTACAAATGGGGAAGTGAGACAGCACTTTGGTTAAGTGCCTTCCTCAAAGGACCACCCCTAGGCAGTGCCCCAGTTGAGCCCACTTGTTCCCTGCTGGCACCATCCTCTGACCTTGGGAGGGGACCCAGCATTTCCTTGTATCACTCTGACCAAAATGTGGGCGTGGACCCTTCCTGATCCAGTGCAGAATAGGCTGTGTGGGTGATGAAAGGACACATGGCACAGAGAATGATTCAGAGACGCTGCAGGGTCAGGACCTAACCTAAGGCCCTTTTCTCTGCCCACTTCGGCCTCCCTCCCAGGTTACCACTCAGTGACGAGGAGCAGCCACCCCCTATCAATAGAAGTGATTCAGGTGGGACTTCCCTGGTGGTGCAGTGGTTAAGAATCGTCCTGCCAATGCAGGGGACACGGGTTCGATCCCTGGTCCGGGAAGATCCCACATGCCGTGGAGCAACTAAGCCCGTGTGCCACAACTACTGAGCCTGCGCTCTAGAGCCCGTGAGCTGCAACTACTGAAGCCTGTGTGCCTAGAGCCCGTGTTCTGCAACAAGAGAAACCACTGCAATGAGAGGCCCACGCACCGCAACGAAGAGTAGCCCCTGCTCGACACAACTAGAGAAAGCCCCCACACAGCAATGAGGACCCAACGCAGACACAAAAAAAAAAAAAAAAAAAGAATGGGGAAGCAGACAGGGGTCAGACCAAGT
The DNA here is from genome assembly GCF_039906515.1 of Pseudorca crassidens. Lineage (NCBI taxonomy): Eukaryota > Metazoa > Chordata > Mammalia > Artiodactyla > Delphinidae > Pseudorca > Pseudorca crassidens. Next base: position 58,776,157 of record NC_090306.1, read on the forward strand.
CAGGCCTTTAAAAAAAGAAAAAAGTGCTTCAGGCAATTTCACAACCTGAGACTGGGCCACGTGCTGCTTTCCTACACCTACCATGCATGCGCCTCCTCCAGTCTGCTCCCCACCCCGAAACCAACCTCTTTCCAGGGTAGCTGAGGAGCACTCATTCCCCTTCAGGACACCCTCACCTCCCTGGGAGCAACAAGATAAGTTTATAATATCTGGCAGTATATTTCCAAAATCTATTTTACTTACTCTTTATTATTCTTAAATTTTTAAGTTGAGATATAACTGACATATAACACTGTAAGTTTAAGGCGTACATGTTGGGTTGATACATGTATATATTGCAATATGATTACCATGGTAGCCTTAGCTCACACCTCTATCACATTATATAATTACTGTCTCATTGTTTTTTTTGTGGTGAGAACAATGAAGATCTAGTCTCTTAGCAACTTTGAGTCTCTTAGCAACTTTATAATACAGTACTGTCGACTCTAATCTCTATGCTGTGCATTAGATCTACAGAACTTATTGACCTCCTAGTTGCAGATTTGTACTCTTAAATAGCATCTCCCCATTCCCTCCACTCCTAGGCCCTGGTAACCACCATTGTACTCTCTGTTTTTGTGAGTTTGGCTCTTTTAAGTTCCACATATAAGTGAGATCGTATTGTATTTGTCTTTCTGTGTCTGACTTATTTCACTTAGCATAATGCCTTCAAGGTCCATCCATGTTGTTTCAAATGGCAGGAATTCCTTCTTTCTCACGGCTGAATACTACTTCACTGCGTATGTATACACCACATCTTTATCCATTCATCCACTGACGAACACTTAGGTTGTTTCCATATCTTGACTACTGTGAATAAAACTACAATGAACATGGGTGTGCAGATATCTGTTCAAGATACTAATTTCAATTCCTTTGTATCTCCTTTCAATTCGAGATACTGACCTCAATTCAATTGCTGGGTATCCAGCAATACCTAGGAGTGGGATTGCTGAATCATGTGATAATTCAATTTTTAGCATTTTGAGGCATCGCTATGCTTTCCATAATGGCTGTACCATTTCACATTCCCCACCAACAATGTAAAAGTGTTCCCTTTCCTCCATATCCTTGCCAACATTCGTAATCTCCTGTCTTTTTTGATAATGGCCATTTTAACAGGCGTGAGGTAATATCTCATTATGATTTTGATATGCATTTCCCTGATGATTAGTGATGTTGAACAACTTTTCATATACCTACTGGCCATTTGTATGTCTTCTTTGAAAAAACATCTATTCAAGTCTCTGCTTATTTTTAATTGGATTATTTGCTTTTTTTTTTTTTTTTTGCTATTGAGTTGTATGAGTTCTTTATATACGTTGATATTAACCCCTTATCAGATACATAATTTGTGAATATTTTCTCCCATTTTGTAGGTTGCCTTTTCAATTTATTGACTGTTTCCTTAGCTGTGCAGAAGTTCTTTAGTTTAATGTAGTCCCACTTTATTTTTTGTTGCCTGTGCTTTTGTTGTCTTATCCAATAAATTATTGACAAGACCCAGGTCAAGGATGTTTTCCCGTATATTTTCTTCTAAGAGTTTTATGGTTTTAGGTCTTAAGTCTTTGATCCATTTTGAGTTAATTTTTGTGAGTGGTGTAAGATAGGTGTCCAGGTTTTATTCTTTTGCATGTAGATGTCCAGTTTTCCCAGCACCATTTATTGAAGAGAGTCTTTCCCCCTGTGTATCCCTGGAACACTTGTCAAAAATTAATGTAGCATATATGCATGGGTTTATGTCTGGACTCTCTATGTTGTGTAATTACACTTAAAATCTCTCTCTCTACCCAGCTGTAATGTTTTCAGTTCTCCTTAGAAAGCTTTCATGAAATTTAATGTGTTCTCATCATTGACTACCTTCTTACAGAAGGTAAGCCAAAGTACATGCAATGCACTGAGTGTTTTATATTCTGGTGTTGGGGATGAGGTGAACCCACACGGGACAATTATTGGGTAGTACGAAATTAAATTACAAGTAACACAGAGAATTAAGTTTACACAGAAGGCAAAAATACTTCTGTCTGAGCCTCTCAAAGGAGAGGGCAAGATCGTTTGTTGTGGCTGCATTTGTTGGTAAGTTCACACATCACGAAGGTGATAAGGGTGAGCTTAGTGGGGGTCTCCACCAGCCACTGTTGTAGATGAGACTGGAGGAGCCCCCCTCCCAGCTTCCTACTCCTGCTTTCTTATCCCTCCTTCTCTTTCCTATCTTCCCCTTTCTATCGTTCTTTCTTTTCTCCTATTATTTAATGTTGCTCTTCTCCCCTTTTCCTTTACGATATGAGATTTCATCATATATTCTACTATTTGTTCATTCATTCATTTTGGCTGCTCCGAGTCTTGGTTTTCACACATGGGATCTTGGTTGTGGCATGAGGACTTCTTAGTTGCGGCATGCATGCGAGATCTAGTTCCCCGACCAGAGATCAGACCCGGGCCCCCTGCATTGGGAGTGCAGATTCTTGCCCACTGGACCACCGGGGGAGTCCCATATATTCTACTTTTGAGGATGCAATTTATAGAAGAGAAAGGGGTCCCGAGCCTCACAGACCTGCATGCAAACTCAAATCTGTGCCTTTTGGGCAAGTTGTATAACCTCCTGTATGGTTGTTAGCATAACCGACACAATCTTGGGCCCTTACAGTTTCTCCTGTCCTCCTGCTGACCCTACCCAGGAATGTACTGTGCAGTAAATCACTCCTCTATCATCCAGGGCTTTGTAGTTAATAGATATTTTTTAATAATCATTAGGGCCAGGTAGCCTCTATGCTTTGTTAGTCCCCAAACAATGATGAAAACTTTTGCTGATGTATTGCTGGTGCCCACGAGACTAGTTACCCATTCATAAATCTTGACTTAGGAATGCATACCCTGTTTCCAAGAACCTACCTCCATTTCACAGATTAACTATAAATTGTCCCAATGACCCCTTGATGGTGCTGAGTGCAGCTGCCAATGCTTCTGTATCGTTATCACCCCATCCCACCCTGTGAGTAAGTGACCCTATAATAAACTCATCCATTGATTATATTGAGCTGCCTGCCTCATTTTTCAGTCTCAAGATACCTTCTTAGTACAGTGGGCACTTTGCATTCCCTCTGTCCTCCAACACCTCTCAAAGATCCATCTCCTTATCCATAGAGCTGGGGACACTAATCTCTCTCATTACATTATTTGGAGGAATAAATAAGATAATATATGTAAAGTGCCTGACACATAGATGGCTCTATGTAGCTGGTTATTTATCCCCTACTTCCTTTTTCCTTATTTTCTTTTTGCAGTACTATGCATGCAGTAGTCATTGAATAGATGCTTATTGAATAAGTATTTACAGTTTAATTTGGTAGACCCTCATATGCTTGGAGTGATTGAGATTAAGAGTGATTTAATAATTATTATTATAACCCATTTATTATTTTATGACAGGCACTGAGGTTGGGGAAGTACTTTTTATATAATATCTGACATGACTCTCCCCAAACATATAAGATAGACATTATTTTTATTATTAATGATACAGCCTGTATTGCTCAGGATCTACACTTCATTCTACATATTAGGAAGGTGAAGCTTAGAGGAGTTGAGTAATTTACATGAGGTAAATTATGTGAGTAATTTACATGAGCAGAATCTTGACTCTAGAACCCAAACCCTGAACCACTAAGTTAGACTGTAGGTTGCTTGTTATTTAATCCCCAGCGGCCCCACAAGGAGGATAGAGCCCCACCACTGGAAGATCATTTGTTTCCTGAGTGCAAAGTGAAATCATCCTTCTTAAAGAGAGTGTTAAGTAATGTGCAGTCATACAAAATGGAAAGATTTGAGACAGGGCCACATTGTTCCATTGGAAAGGATGAATATTCAGGGGTGGGGAAGATGGAAAATTAGCTGTCTGGGAGGAAAACGTGTTGAGAGAGACTGTGTAGGGCAGCCCAGAGCTGGTGGATAACAGGACGTTCTAATGGGAAGTTTTACTAGATTGTTTGCAGCTTAAGATGCAATATATGCCTTCCCTTTGTCTGCCACAGCATCTCTAGTAAGACTGATGTCGTTCTCTGAAGCTTTGTGTAAACCGAGCCCTATTTTCAAAGCTGGAGAAGAGTCGGCTCACAAGGAACCATGACACCTAGGCTACAGATCAATGAAATTCAGACCTTATTTTCCTGTTTTCTTTTCCCACCATTTTCCTTCTCTTCTACATCTACAGCCTTGTCTTCCAGGCTTGTGTCCTTATTAACTCAGCTTCTGCCACCAAAACTTTAAAAGGCCTTAGAGACCATCTAGATGTGACTATAACAATGTGCCCTAGGAGTTCACTGGGGTCTCATATATCCTTTGGATGAAGCAGAGTCAGAGTCAGATATGTGTGTGTTCTACTACATAAGTATATATATATAACGATATTGACATTTTGGTCACTGCAACACCACAAAATTGATGTTGGACTGTCACTGAATGTGTCCAAATATGTTCCTAACTGAACTGTTTTCTAACAAGCAGGTCACAAATGCAAAAATAAGTTGGCAAAATCCTAATAACGTGCTCTCTCATCTTACTGGGTGGGCCAAAAGGTTTGTTCAGTTTTTTCTATAAGATGGCTCTAGTAGCACTTAGTTGTCTTTAACTTCATTTGAAACAATGTTGTTAGACTGTATGTGACAGATGACATATCAGCGTGCACTTAAGACTTATCAAAATTGGTGAATTTTTGTGTAGACATTTTAGTATTGAAGATGGAAGGAAAAAAGCAACATTTTCAGCATATTATGCTTTATTATTTCAAGAAAGGTAAAAACACAACTGAAATGGACAAAAAGATTTGTTCAGTGTATGGAGAAGGTGCTGTGACTGATCGAACGTGTCAAAAGTGGTTTGCGAAGCTTTGTGCTGGAGATTTCTCGCTGGACAATGCTCTACAGTCGGGTAGACCAGTTGAAGTTGATAGCGATCAAATGGAAACAATAAATTCAGAGCAATCGTTTTACCACGTGGGAGAGAGCCGACATACTCAAAATATCCAAATCAAGCGTTGAAAATCATTTGCACCAGCTTGGTTATGTGAATCGCTTTGATGTTTGGGTTCCACATAAGTGAAAAAAACCTTCTTGACCATATTTCCACATGTGATTCTCTACTGAAACCTAATGAAAACGTTCCGTTTTTAAAACGAATTGTGACGGGCAATGAAAAGTGGATCCTGTACAACAGTGTGTAACGGAAGTGATCGTGGGGCAAGCAAAATGAACCACCACCAACTACACCAGAGGCCGGTCTTCATCCAAAGAAGGTGATGTTGTGTATATGGTGGGATTCGGAGGGAGCCCTCTGAATGAGCTCCTTCCGGAAAACCAAATGATTAATTCCAACAAGTACTGCTCCCAATTAGACCAACTGAAAGTGGCACTCGACAAAAACATCAGGAATTAGTCAACAGAAAACGCATAATCTTTCATCAGGATAATGCAAGACCGCATGTTTCTTTGATGACCAGGCAAAAACTGTTACAGCTGGGCTGGGAAGTTCTGATTCATCCTCCGTATTCACCAGACATTGCACCTTCGGATTTCCATTTATTTCAGTCTTTACAAAATTCTCTTAATGGAAAAAATTTTGATTCCCTGGAAGACTGTAAAAGGCACCTGGACCAGTTCTTTGCTCAAAAAGATAAAAAGTTTTGGGAAGATGGAATTATGAAGTTGCCTGAAAAATGGCAGAAGGTAGTGGAACAAAAGGGTGAATACGTTATTCAATAAAGTTCTTGGTGAAAATGAAAAATGTGTCTTTTATTTTTACTTAAAAAACTGAAGCCACTTTTTGGCCCACCCAATACATAGAAACTGATAATAGGTCAGATTGCATATTGTTGGCAGCAAAGTGAAATAGCAGTCAGAGCAATGATTCTGAATCATGTTTAAAATGCCAGGGCTGGGGGGAGGGGATATGGGTGAAGGTGATCAAATGGTACAGACTTCATTATAAGTTATAAATAAATTCTGAAGATCTAATGTACAGCATGGTGACTATAGTTAACAATACCGTAGTGTATATTTGAACGTGGCTAAGAGAGTAGAGTTTAAAAGTTCTCGCCACACACAAACACACAATATGTAATTATGCGAGGTGATGGATGTGTAAACTAACCTTATTGTGGTAATTGTTTTGCAATATACACATATATCAAATCATTATGTTTTGTACCTTATACTTATACAGTGTTATGTCAATCATATCTCAATAAAGCTGGAAAATAAATAATTTCTTAAAATAGCATCACAACAAATAATAATAAAATGACAGTAATTCCTGCAAAATAGAGACCAACTGATAAGAGGCAGGATATCTCGAACTGTTTGGGGAGGTCTGAGGTACGTTGCTCTGGAAAGTTTAGTACAGGTCTCTTAAACTTTAATGTGTAAGTGAATGACCTGGAGAGCTCATTAAAATGCAGATTCTGATTCAGCATGTCCGAATTGCAGCCCAGGAGTTTGCATTTCTAACAAGCTCTCAGGTGATGGCAATGTTGCTGGTCTGCAGATCACACTAAGAGTAGCAAGCACTTGATGGGCGGTAACTGTTTCCACTCTTGCATATTCTGCTTGGTACCAGAAAAACGAGTTACTGAAGAGGGACACGAGCTGAGTCTGTAGGTAAGAACTCCCGAATTGACACTTCCTACATTTAGTAAGAGTTAGGGGTAGTTGCACTGCCTTTACTTTACAAATATTTGTTTTTCTGATCCCAAGATTGCTTTATGTACCTGTATAGTCCACGCTTTCAGCAACCCTAGGCTTCACACACGATTTTAAAATAAAGTTGTTTGTTTGTTTAGGTGAACCATGATCTTAGCATATCAAACTCAAAGGGGTTAAAGGACATTAGGGTTGCCTCGCTAGCCATGATGGTGTTGTCATCCTGTTCATCAGTTTGATAAGCCAGACATCTATTCCGGGGAGCTGTCAGTCCAAGTGCAAGTTTGAGAAAGGTATTTTCTACCTGAGATTTGAAGAAAGCAGAAATAAGGTGCTGGGGTCAAAGGCTGTGTCAGAAGATATACTGGAATAATTCTTCTTTCAAGAAGTTAAATGGACATAACATCTTATAGTTGTTTAATGTTTACAATTACAGAACAACTTCATCTGAACTATGTCATTTAATTGTCAAGAAAACCCTAGGAGGCAGCTTTGCCTTTTCCTTTTTAAACAGATGAAGAAACAAGAGCTGAGAGGTAAAGTGATTTGCTCAAAGTCACCTGCTAGAGTGAAGCTGAGACTAGAGCAGAGATCTTCAATTCTGGTCCTCTTCTCATTACAACATTGACAACTACATCATATGTTTGTTCCCACTAACCTTTCCTGGGCAGACACCAATAGTCTATCCCAGAATTCTTTTCCACTGAGCTCCTAGCTTCACAACCTTCCCAACTCCATGTCCCAGGAAGCTAGAAAGCCACTACCAAGGAATTGGACCTAGCGTGGATAAGAAACATATTTCCCCCGTAGAAGTGCTAACTTTGATTATCCACAAAGAATGATTATAAAGAGACTCACTTTCCTTGGAGATCTATATAAGGATAAGCCCTCATTTTTTCAGGTCTAATTAAAGACTCTGGAGGTCCTTTCTAACCCTGGAATTCCATGAAGTTAACTTCCAAGTTATTATTTTTCCATGGATTTGCCCTGAAGTTACAGTGAGGGGATATCTATGCCAAGATAGGAAGAATTCTAAGATGGGTCCCCTGATTCCCTCCCTAATGTTCACACCCTATATAATCCCCCTCCTTGAGTTTGGGTGGGACTGGTGGCCTGCTTCTAGCCAACCGAATATGGCAAAGGGGAAGGGATTTTGCAGATCTAATTGAGGTCCCAAATCAGTTGATTTTGAGTTAACTGAAAGGGAGATTATCCTGGATGGACCTGATTTAATCAGTTAAATGTCCTTATCAGAGGACAAGGCTCTCCCTTCGGTCAGAGATTCTCTCTCCATTGCTGGCTTTGAAGTACAGTACCAAATTGTGAGAGAGCCTATGGAGAGACAAATGGCAGGGAGCTGTAGGTGTCTTTAGAGCTGAGAGCAACCCCTGGCCATAACCAGCTAGTGAACAGGCACCTCAGTTGTACAACCACAAGGAGATGAGTTCTGCCAACAACCTGAAGGAGTCTGGAAGCAGATCCTTCCCCAGTTGAGCCTCCAGATGAAAATACAGCCTGGCTAACACCTTGCTTGTAACATTGTGAGACCCTAAGCAGAAGACACAGCTAAGCCATGCTCAGACTCTTGACCAATAGCACTTGTGGGATAATAAAAGTGTGTTGTGTTAAGTTGCTAAGTTTATGATAATTTGTTATGCAGAAATAGAAAACTAACATGTATGCTTTATATTGCACTTGCCTTAATAAATCTTAATCCTGTTCTGTTTCTCCACTGTACATCTATTCACCTCTTCAAAGTGCCAGTTAAAGCTCACTTAGGCTCAGTTTTGTCCTGAGAACAAGGTAGAGCACAATAGGACACTTAAGGTGGCAGAACTCCTCCCTGGAATAGAGGGAAGACCTCACTCCACACCCCTATATTTATGAATGATATTGCAGTCCAGTCTAGTTGACAATTGGCTGTGAAATCAGCACAAACCTTGGAACAATCCTTACACTTTACTATGATTTTCCAACTTTTGCCAAGAACCACCATAGCAAAAAGCCACTTAATGATATGCATTCTGAGCAGTCCTGCTTGAAAGTCCTGCCTGAAAGTTCTGTTGGAGAAAGCAGTTAAACTTGACTTAGTTTTCATAATAAGAATAAATTCTGAGTTTTCTTTAGTGAGATTTTCCAACATAATGTAGGCTTAGAGATACAGCCATTCATTTAACCATTTAGCATTGACTCTGGGCCATGCTTAGTCCTGGGCAGTAAGGATATAAGGGTGATAAAGATAGGGCACTTGCCCTCGAGTTGCTAGAGGAGAAAATAGGCAAGAAAACCAATAATTACAATGCAACATGAATGAAAAAGGCAGTGGGTGAGAATCAGGAGTCCAAAAGAAAAAACTATCCCCCCAAATTACTACATTGAAGTTTATTGTTTATTTCTCTCTCCTAAGAGACTGTGAAGGCTATTCTTTCTATTACTATTCTTTAGATTCTAAATACTTAGCAGTGTCTGCAAATAGTAGTTATTCAATTCTGCATATCACTAAAAGAAAGACACCACAATAAGATCATATCATCATCTTAAGTCCCACCAAAAAGAAAAAAAATGCTGCTAATTAAACTACAACATGCCAGAGATCATAAACAGATTCTGATTTCAGCCATGTTAAAATATGGGGGAAAATTCTCAACTTAGTATTGATTTATATCAAGTAATCACTGAACTGTTATGTTGAATATCTAGAGGGATTATGGGAGTAATAGAGATTTCAGAGTGGATTTCAAAGATATAAGGTACGTTCATAGCATGTCATCCAGCACTGTACACTGTCAACTCAAGCCAAGTTGTCAGAAGAATGACCTCTTGAGTTCTTGACCCCAAGACAGACAGAGCTGCGTGACGATGTATCTTTATATAGTTCTAAGAGTTGTAAAGTGTCAAAGCTATGAAAGAATGAAAGATCCCATAAAGTTTAAAAATTTTTAAATAGATAGAAAATACATGTACTTATCTTAGAATCCCATCTAATTTAAAGGTCTTTAGAGTTAGACCAGAAAAAAAAAAAAGCATCTACTATTTTGGGTGGAACTACAAATTCTTGTGTTGAAGTCCTAACCCCAGTACCTAAGACTGTGACCTTGGAAATAGAGTCATTGCAGATATAATGTTAAGATGAGGTCAAACTAGAGTAGGGGGCCCCTACTTTAATTTGCCTGGTGTCCTTATAAACATGAAAAATTTGGACACAGGCACATGGGGAGAATACCATTTGAAGATGAAGGCAGAGATAGGGACGATGCATCCACAAGCCAAGGAATGTGAAAGATTGCCAGCAAACCATCAGAAGCTGGGAGAGAGGCCTGGAACAGATTCTCCCTCACAGCTCTCAGAAGGAGCCAACCCTACCAACACCTTGATTTCAGACTGCTAGCTTCCAGATCTCTGAGATAATAAATTTCTATTGTTTAAGCAATCCAGTTTGTGGTATTTTGTTATGGCGCCTTAGCAAACAAATACATCTCCATATCCTAAGAGCTAAAGAAACACCACACCCGGTCACGTGACCAGCCTGGGTAAAAGTTGCAGTCCTCTGTGAGTAGGCAGAATTCAACAGTGTGAGTCAGAAGACCAAAACTCTTTCCACATTTTGAAATCTATGACACAACATCTGTAAAAAGATGGTCTGACAGTGAGAAGAATTGCTTCGGATGTCTGCAGCTCCAGGTCCCACCTCTGACCAAAATCTCTGATCATTAGAATCCTCTAATAATTAAGGTGGTAATTATCATCCTTAGTAGCTGGGCAACCATAGTCTAGATGGTAGCACTCTTCCTGGTCTTTCCATCCCAGGAAGATCAAGAATCGGGTACAGAAAAATTTAAAAGAGTCAAAACGAAGATATTATTATGTTTTATATTAGGAAAGGATCTGTGTACATGTGACACGTTTCAGGTGTCCTTCATCCTCTCATAGAACATTCTACCATCTAGGCTGGAGAGGCACAGAGCTTGTGTTGACCCATGAGAGTGGATCATTACATTTTCAGGAATTTTGCAAGCTATTAATAAACAATGTTCCAAACCTTGCAACTGCACAAAAATCTAAAACCATGGCTAGCACTGTTGCAACCAATAGTGCCCAAGCAGAAAGAGATGCCAATTTAGTGATTATAATTTGTATGAGGATGAGAAATAGTTTAATAGCAGATGACATACCAAATCTAATGACAATACTTCTATTGGGAATGGGATGCAACTCTGTTAAATCATGGTCGAACTGCAACCACAGTTTGGCTACAGATGCAAGAGTTTGACAAAAATCTTCAATGACATTCTGAGGGAATCAGTTGACTATATGGCATATACAATCAAGAGTATTGCAGATTTTATTATTATTTGGAAATTGTGTGCTACATGTACTTACTATCATCCCCCCTCCCCTACAGCCAGTTGTTAAACATTTACCACCACTGGGGAGACAGACCATTAACAGATACTCAGATAATACATAATTAAGATGAATCCAGGTGGTGGGAAGAGCTATGAAGGCATTAAAGCAGAGTGATATGGTGGAGAATGACCAGTGGTTGGGGAAAACTCACAGAGGGATGAGTGACTAAAAGTAGCTGGCCGTGTGAATATGGGGGGTGTGTCCTTCTGGAAGGGCAAGTTCAAAGGCCATGAGGAAGGAAAGAATTTGTGTGTTGCTATTATTGTGTTGTTAGCAGTATCTGCACCTGAGATCCCAAATCCAAAGTCTCCACTAATTCCTTTCTTCCCTGATCTATATCTGGGAACCACTCAGTGTCATTGTCCCTTTGGCCCCATGGAAACACCTGTGGTTGCTGGCTTCTTCCATGAGCCCTCAGAGGTCTGTTCGGTTTAGATAATAATTGTACTATACATTCCTTTCTTGATTCTCTTCTTTGGTGGAATTCAAAGCGCTGGAACCTATATTTTTCCATTTTCCCTGTTCCTAAGTTAACTTCCTTACAAAGCTTAAACTAGACTGCATCTGAAGCCTCAGGACTACCTCCCCACATTCTCTAATGGTGCAGCTGTGATCCTTCCAAGAGCCTCATTGCAGGGCTTGTTTAATGCCGCCCTTGGTTAAGGGCAAGCTATTCCTCGTCTATGCCTTTTAAAAAATGTTTATTCTTCAATTTGGTTTTGGAAATTGACAACTCCTAAAGTAAAAGGAGACAGTTTGGGGCAGATGTTTTGATTTCCATACCTTCCATAATCCCATTTATTCAGTCATTCACGGTTCCTGAAATCTGGAGGCCCGCCTGGGCTGTGGGCTCAAAGGGTGCTTATTTTTAGTGTCACAGCACCACATTCAACTCTTAAATGCCACGGCCCTAATTCATTTCTTAATGATGGTGCAAATGAGTTGAATATCTCACATGGTCGACTTTTAACTTCTCAAACATCATTAAACAAAACCATTACAGTGATATGTTCGCTCCAAAAGATAAGTACTTTGGCTGCAGCATGAAATAGCTAATTAGTAATTTAAAATATGGTGCCTTGCCTTTTTTCCCTTTTAGTTTATAACAAGGGAAACTTTTCTCCTCCCGAGGCTGAGGGGCTGGTTCTTCTCACAGACTGTCTGCAGAGTGCTTCCCTTATTGCCAGCGCTTATGAACCAGCCTGGAGTGTGTAAGTTAGCTTGTGCAATTACTAATGTCAAGTCAGTTGCTGACATTAGAGCCAGCTGCTTGAAGTGTCAGCACAGCTGCTTTGTGAGATGAGAACGAAACCTTACCACTGCTCCTTGTTCTAAGGCTAGGCTATAAGAAAATGCTGATTATGAACCAAGGGGCTTATAACATATTCATTTTTGCTCTTTTTACCACCAGCTCAGATTTCTAAGATAGCGAAACCTAAGTTCAGGAATCTGGAAGCAAAAGCAAAAATGTGTCCCTGATTCTTAAACAGTGCTCTATTACTCATGGATTTCAGGATCTGTTTTTTTTTTTTCATTTTTTGATGGTATGACTCACGGAGTTTTTAAGGAACCACCCATGAGGGCTCCATTCTCTTGGGTAATTAAAGTTCCTCCTGGGTGAGAACAATAGTCCCTACTTCCGGAATGACGGAGTACTTAATAGCTCTGACCATCTAAGCAACATTGAGCACAGGCAAAGCCTTCCTGCCGTGAGGCTTTGCTTCAGCATGTTCAGGTCCAGATGGAACCAGTGCCTGGGTTACAAAGATGCCTAAAATGGAACAAAAGAAAGAATTGAATAGGCCTGGACAAGGCTGCCTCACCAAGGCTGGGGCAGAATGGGGCAGAGGGAAGCAGTGTGCAAGCCCAAAGATTCTTTCATCCTTTTTATCCCAAGCTCTAACCAGGTTTAGTTTCTTTAACACCCTGTATTAATGCATTCGATGCAAACGTGATTGCCTCTAGGCAAGGGAATATAGATGATTATAAAATGAGTGATTAAAAAAAAATTATGTGAGGGAAGCGACAATTTCCTCTACCCTTCCTCTCCTTGTCCTTCTCTCTCTTCCTTGTGCTGAAAACAAAGGTCAGCCCAGTAAATCTGAAGATCTCATTTGCTTTATGAGGGGATTTGTGAAAGGACAGCATCCCATCTAGGAACTAGAAGGGGGCTCAGAGGACCCGTACAAACTGGAAGACTTTCATAGAAAGGGGTGGGTGGGAGGGAGGAAGGAATCATTAGCAAAAAAAAAAGAAAAGGTTATTCTGGGCCAGGACATCATCTTTTCTGGGGTGGGGAAAGGCAGGGTTCTTTATCATACAGGTCACTTCAGGTGTTGATCAGGAACCTTCAGATAGACTGTTTTAAAGGTCACATTTCTGGGAGGGGTTGAAAAACAATTAAGTCCTGGTTTGCTGTAGTCAGCGGCATATGACTCCATTTGGGGCTTCTTCTTATTATTTTTTTTTTTTGCGGTACACGGGCCTCTCACTGTTGTGGCCTCTCCCATTGTGGAGCACAGGCTCCAGATGCGCAGGCTCAGCGGCCATGGCTCACGGGCCCAGCCGCTCTGCGACATGTGGGATCTTCCCGGACCGGGGCACAAACCCGTGTCCCCTGCATCGGCAGGCGGACTCTCAACCACTGCGCCACCAGGGAAGCCCGGGGCTTGTTATTTTTTAACACTTAGTTTTTAAAGATTAAGAAAAAACAAAACAGCACTACGTTTTGCTGTGGGAGTGTGGTTTCACCAACTCCTTCCATTCCAGTCTATCCCAGCTGTCAATCAAAGCCAAACAACCAAAGTTGGCCCTAATTCAAAAGAAGAAAATGTCTTTTATGACACACTTTGACATGTGTTGGATGATTTAGTAAGATCATGGTTTCTCATCTCATTTTCTAAGACTTACTGAATTCATCTTTTCCCCATTTGTCATCATTTTCACTGACATTTTCTTCTAATGTCAAAATATTATCTTTTTCTGCTCTTCACACTCAATGTACTTCATTAGTTGCATGACTCTGGCCAATAAGTCTTTAAATAAGAAAACAGAAAAGAAAATTTAAAGAGAAAACAGAGCTGTCAACTGAAGAAAACCGCACAACCTCAAAGTCGTGAGTTAAACTTTATTCAGGGACCTTACTGAGGACTGCTGCCTGGGAGATAGCCTCTCACGTAGATATAAGGAACTGCTCTGAAGGGGTAAGGGAGAAGCCAGGATATATAGTGGGGATTTTTGCTGGGGAAAAAAAAACACATGTAGTCAAACATCAAAAGATTACTGCAAACAACAAAAGATTACTGCTAATCACAAAAAATAGTCACCTAAAGTTAACGATTTTAGTGCTTTTCTGTGTATGGGAAGATGAAAAAAATTTGGGTTCACTGAAATTATTCCTGAGATATGCATCTTAACTGTCTAAGCCAGTACCCAAAGCACAGAATGCTTCCTGTTTTTCTCCATCCTGAATTCCCCTCAGGGTGCACCGTCAGTGGGGAGCCACAGTGGCTAGTGGCTTGATCCTTGTAGAACTGGGATGGCAGGCAACCTTCTTTGTTTACTGGAATGGCAGTTCCTCGTCCACAGAGATATTAGTATGAAAAGTGATGAAGTGCCTACCAAGGCCATGGTTCTCAAGCTGTGCTCCGAGGTGCCCTGGGGTGCTACAGAAAACTCACAGGGATGCCAAGGGATATTTGAAAACTCGAAGAGAAGCACAGGATCTATTCAGATGCTGCACCAACTGTAAGCTCAAGGTAGTTCACAGGATCAGCATTAAACTGTGCAGCATCCCTTACCATGACGTATACTTGTGAAATATTGTGCAAAGTAGTGTAGAACAGGGAATGAGGATGATGATGTCCAGTTATTGAAATAAATTTCTAAGCCCAGAGTGGAGCCACTCCTGAAACCGAGCAGGACCCTGTGAGTCTCCTGGGCAAGGAAGTCTTTCCGTGTCCCCCATTTCTTGTCTGTAGGAAATAGACTCCAGCATCCATGACATACCCTGAGTCCCAAAGGGCAGATTTGAACAGCTGCTAATGAGGGAAGGGAGGGGATGCAGAGTCAAGGGAGACGCAGTCAAGAAACAATAGTGCAGTCTTGAGGTGGGGTCCTGGTTCCACTGCAAGGGATACATGTAACAATATCTTTGAGCTCTTTATAGAACTAAAACCCCCAACAAATGGAAAATGTTAACATTCTTCATTCTAGAGAAGACTACCTGAGACCAGATTAAAGGAGTGCAGGCCCTGCACACACCCTAATCTTATCAGCAAACCTGCCCTTGAACCATTGCTATAAAACTCCTCACCAGGAAATTCACTGGCAGTCCAGTGGTTAGGACTCCACGCTTCCACTGCAGGGGGCATGGGTTTGATCCCTGGTCAGGGAACTTAGATATTGCAAGCCATGGCCAAAAAAGAAAAGAAAACAAAACAAACAAACAAACAAACAAAAACTCCTCACCAAATCCTTCCAGGTTGGGACACACACAGGTTTTTGTGTGTGTCCCTGCTGTGTCCCCCTTTGCCTGGCAAAACAATAAGGCTACTCTTTTCTACTTCACCCAAAACTCTGTCTCCAAAATTAAATTCATCACTGGTGCCTGGAGGCTGAGTTTTTGGCCTCACTCCTGCCCTGGGTACCACATCAGCTAACCAAAACTTAGGTAATTTTCATGTCCCTGTAAATGTTCTGCTTGACCAGAATTACAGGATATCCATTCAGCCAATCCCCAAACACCAAGCCAGCTCTGGGCTGTAGTCTTATTTCCTTGTTCCTTATTCCTTTTTAATTTTTCTTTTCCTTGTTTCTTATTCTTTATCCTATAAAAGCTTCCTGCCATCTACCTTATTTTTCACTGAAGTGTTCAATAAAATTTGTTTGTATCACCTAAATTGTCTCTTTTAATCATTTTTAATAAGTCTGATCATAAGATTTGAAAAGCTCTCCAGTGCCTAACAGACTACATATCTCTTAATAAGTAATTTTGGTTATTTAAGAATGAAAAAAAACTATTATTTTTCTTTCAATTTATATGTACAATTTTTTTTTCAAACAGCTACTGAGTTGTTCAGACATAAATATTTACTAAGTTGTTTAGACCTAATTAATAAATGGAACTATTATGTATTTCTTTTGTCCTAGGGATACTGAAAAAATTACCAAGACACTAAGAATGCCACAAATGGAGAAAGTTTGGGAACCTTTGTATCAAAGTATCAAAGAAATAAATATGAATAGGAGCATGAGAAAAACTGGAGGATATAATATAAAACTTACACTGGAGATGAATATACAAGGTATTGGAAATTGAGGGGCATGTGGCAGTAGAATGTAGACATTCCAGCTGATCTTTGAGGTGGTCTCTCCATGGTAGCATTACAATAGTGGTACAGGGCTCTCAGGCCACCCCATACTTCTGTCCACAAATACTGGCAGGTGCCACCGACCTATGTGGACATACTTCCCTGTTGAGTTTAAACACATCTTCAGAATCCTTCTCAACTCAGTGCTCAGACAGCCAATCATCTGTCGGAGCTGACACCTGAGATAAAACCTACCTGCTCTCCCTGTTATAAATCTAATTCACAGCTGCACAGTCTCAAAAACTTAGAATTTCTCATTCTGTCAGAACTTTTTCAACATCTGTAATTAAAACTGGCCTGTGCACACAGACTCACACTTAAGTAATGAGAGGGAACCGTTGTAGGAGCTTAAATCTGTCTCTAGAATTTGCCCAGAACCCCTCCATCCACCCCCTGCCTACCTTGATGGGTACTTTTTGCTCTTTTTTTCTCCCATGGCTGCTTGAAACCTCCTTCACTGGGAGTTAGTGTTTCAGCTTCTCCTCTCAGCCCAGCGCACCTGATCACCTCGGGACTCACTTGCTGGTTTTGACCTCAGCAGCCCTCCACAACATGGCTCTTGGCATCTGTGCCCCGATTTTTCTGGGGTCTTGAGTAGGACCCCACCCCTGCCAAGCTACCTGAGGTCCTACCCCTCCTGTGATGGTTAATTTTATGTGTCAACTTGATTGGGCTAAGGGATGCCCTGATAGATGGTGTGTCCGCAAAGGTGTTTCTGAAATATATTAGCATTTGAAGAAGTGAACACAGTAAAGCAGATTGCCCTCCGCAGTGTGGGTGGTCAGCATCCAATCCATTGAGGGTGCCAAATAGAACAAAAAAGGTAGAGAATGGATAAATTAGCTCTCTCTGCTTGAGCTGAGACATCCATTTTCTGCCCTTGGACATTGGTACTCCTGCTTCTTAGGCTTTTGAACTCAGATCAGGACTCACACCACTAACTCCCTAATTCTTAGGTCTTTGGACTCAGACTGAATTACACCACCAGCATTCCTGTTTCTCAAGCTTGCAGACAGCAGATCATGGGACTTCTCAGCCTTCATCACTTCATGAGCCAGTCCTTATAATAAATCTTTTATGTCTATCTTTCTATCTATACTGTTGGTTCTGTTTCTCTGGGGAGTCTGGATTAGACTCTGAGATTCTCAAACGTGGGTGTTGGGGAAGAAGACATCTTTCTCTACCCTTCTAGGTTCTTTTGGCTGGCCTAAGAATTAAATGGCATGAGACAAATTAACAGGAGAAAATCAAACAAAGTTTAATAAAATGTATACATGAGAGAGACCCAGAAAAAATGAGTAACTCATCAAAATGGCCGAGTTTTACATACCTTCTTCAGCTAAGGACAAAAGAGGATATTGAGGGTGGGGAGAGTCAGTTTGGGAGGTTACCAAGAAAAGCACAGTAAACAAGGGTGAGATTGTGATGCAGATTTAAGTCTTTGCTTTCACCATTGATAAGTTTCTTGAGTACTGGTCACCCTACTCTTCCTGGTACAGTGAAGAGGACATCCTTACAAATGGAGATTTCCCTTTATATATGTAAATATTTCTTACAAAAGGGTAACTCCTATTCAGTTTTCAGAGTGTTTTCCATGTCTGCTGTTCCTCAAAAAATAACCAGCTTAAAATAATTCATATGCCAAAGAGACATATTTTGGGATGACAAATTCTGCTTCCCTACATGGGAGAATTCACTAACACTAATTGATCCCACTGTGATGGGCTTATGTGCTGTGCTAAAGTGGATGGATTTTATTGGGTAGATAATTGGAAGTTGATATTGTTACTAAACTGAACTTGAATCTGCTCACCCACCGCACAGCAAAGCCAATTTACTGACACCAGGTTGTGGTGAAGGAAAGTACAGTGTTTACTGCAGGGTGCCAAACAAGGAGAATGGGCAGTTCATGCTCAAAAGACCAAAATTTCCAGGTGGCTTTCAGGGAA
Source organism: Pseudorca crassidens (assembly GCF_039906515.1). Taxonomy (NCBI): domain Eukaryota; kingdom Metazoa; phylum Chordata; class Mammalia; order Artiodactyla; family Delphinidae; genus Pseudorca; species Pseudorca crassidens. The sequence continues at coordinate 58,794,619 of NC_090306.1, forward strand.
GGGTTTCTAAAGGCAATATTTAGGGTGAGGGTTGTAGCTCACAGACTTTCTTCTGATTGGTTGGTTGTGAGGTAACATGGTGATATTTCAGGAATCTTAATCATAAACCTTCTTGTTCCAACCAGTCTGGGGTCAGCATGTAGTCACCATTCTCTACCTGGGTGGGGGGGTCTTACTTTCTGCATAACAACCCGAAGATATGCATCAGATTGTTATGTATATCCCTTGAGTAGGAACTAAAACTGTTTTACTGCTGAACTTGCTTGTGACTGCTTTTCCTTTGTTTCTACATTTCCTCACTTCCCTAATTAGTAACTGTTTGAGTCTGCTCTTTGGAACTCAAGGGAGTCTTAGGGGACCAAAGCCTTTTTCTACAAAGAAGAAATGGGACACAGGGGCTTTTGTACCCAGAAGGGTCCCACAGGTTTCTGCTTGTTATATATATATAAATACACACACACACACACACACACACACACACACACACACACACACACATTTTTCTGGCTATAGATTTATTTAACATAAAACAATCTCCTCCAACTTTACTGAGGTAGCTGACCATATCCACAACGAAATTCACCTCTAAACTGGAATCTGGTTGCTGACCCGGCCCCAGCCTTGATTTTCTTGTCCACACCAGGGGGCACAGAACTTCTCTGTAGGTGTCTCTGTAGGCATCCCCTCAGGTGAGTCTTGCAGGTCACTCTCTCTCCAGACCCTTGGGCCTTGACCTGCCAGTCTCAAGACAGCTGTGGCTCAGGGGGCAGGTGGAAGTTATCACAGAGATACTGGACACCCTCCTTGGTAAGGTAGCAATAGAAATGTCTTCAGGCAAACTGTTCTTTCACATAGCCTTGTCATTTGAGAGAGTGAATGGCCTTCATAATGTGAAGATTGGGCACATTCTTATCTGCCAGCTCCAGGCTATAGGGGAGTAGAATTTGCCACCCCAAAATATGTCTCTTTGGCATGTTAATTATTTTGAGGTGGTTATTTTCTGAGAAACAGCAGACATGGGAAGGGCTCTGAAAACCTAGTAGGAGTTGCCATTTTGTAAGGGACATCTCCATTTGTAAGGGTTGTAAGGCCAACTGGCCCGAGGCAGGGGAACACAATCAGATTCACAGGTTGCATCAGACAGAAATTCTCCGGACCACCCAGTTCCAGAAACTGCCCTGGAGACATTCCGGACCACCCAGTTCCAGGAACTGACCTAGGGACTTTGAACCCAGCCCAGCCTTCCCGCCTTTTGAGGGGCGGGACTAACGGTCCCCCAGGATACCCGAAAAGACCACCAAATAAGGAATACCCTGCACCCTCCCAGATTCACCACACCCCTTTCCCTTCTTCCCCTATAAAATCTTGCCCAACCCTCGCCCGGGTGCGACTTCTCTGGCCCCTTTCTCTCGGACCAGTGAACCTCGCCCGGGAGCGCTCCCTAATAAAGCTCACTTGAAGCTTTCCCCTGTTTCGTGGTGCAGTTTGTTAAGATCTGACCTTACAAGGGTGTCTCCCTCCTTGCTGGAAGAGGAGGATGACCATGATCCCTGGAAACACTTATCAATGGAGAAGGCAATGACTTAAATCTGCATCACACTCACCCTTGTTTACTTACTTTTCCTGATAACCTTCCATCACTGACTCTCCCCACCCTCAACATCCTCTTTTGTCTTTAGCTGATAGTGGTATTCAAGATGAGGGCTTTGGCCATTTTGGTGAGTTACTCAGTTTTCCTGGGTTTCTCCCATGTATACATGTTACCAAACTTTGATTTTCTCCTGTTAATTTGTCTCATGTCAGTTTAATCCCTAGACCAGTCAAGAGAACCTAGAAGGGTAGAGGAAAATGTCTTCCTCCCCAACAGGGTGTTTAGGTGTGTGGATATCATTCTTGGCCACCATCAGTCCCTCCTTAAAAATGAGTCAAGAGGCAATCTGGTTCTCCTTGGGCATCAAGATCTTGATTCTGTACCCTCCAGGGCTGGAGCTGGAAAACACTCAGGTCTATATTTGAGCAAGATTATTTGGGTAGTGAAACCTAGCAGGACCCTGGGGCTCCTGGGCACAGAAGTCTTTCCGTGTTCCCTGTTTCTTGTTTGTAGGGAATAGACTCTAGCCTCCATGACCTTCCCTGAGTTCCAAAGGGCAGATTTGAACAGTTGCTAATCAGGGAAGGGAGGGGATGCAGAGACAAGGGAGGAGCAGCCAAGAAACAATAAGTGCAGCCTTGAAACAAACAAGTACAGCCTTGGGGCAAGGTCCTGGTTCCCCTTGAAGGGATACACATAACAATATCTTTGAGCTCTTTACAGAACTAAAACCCCCAACAAATGGAAGATGTTAGCATTCTTCATTCCAGAGAAGATCACAGTTTGATAACCTAGAGAAGATTATCAGGAGACCACCTGAGACCAGATTAAAAGAGTGCAGGCCCTGCACACACCCTGATTTTTAATCAGCAACTCCTCTGCCCTTGAACCATTGCTATCAAACTCATCAAATCCTCCCAGGTTGGGACAAACAATTTTTCAGGGTATGAGCCCACTGTGTCCCCCTTTGCCTGCCAAAGCAATAAAGCTATTCTTTTCTACTTCACCCAAAACTCTCTGAGATTTGATTCAGTACTGTTGCACAGAGGCCAAGTTTTCAGCATTAGTAGTACGATGATGGAAAGATTGAAAAGAGAGAATTCTTGTGAGTAAACACCTGATGTTTTAGTTGCCTGCAATCTTAATTATGAGCCAACCATATATTGGGATTCTGTGGCTACCCAACAATCTCACATCAACCTTAGACATTACAGAAATTTAGCATTCATATCAAGAAAGTACAGAACCCTTCTAGACCATGCACTGATCAGATCATGTCTGTGTTACATTTTTCAGTTTCAGCACTCACATTTTATTTTATTTTATTTATTTTTGGCCACTGTGCAGCTTGTGGGATCTTAGTTCCCTGACAAGGGATCGAACCCAGGCCCTACCCATGGGACCACCAGGGAATTCCTGCAGCACCCACATTTTAAAACAGGCAATACTGTAACAAAGATTCTCTCCCTGACCAAACTTAGGCTCCTCTAAGACCTATTTTCAACTAGGTCTTGACCTTGGCCCATGTCTTATCTTCAGCCTACCTAGCCCAGTTGTAGCAAGAATCCTGCTAAGTCAGTTTACTTAGACTCCTTCTACCCTTGATGTTGCCTCCTAGTAATTTTCCATCCACTGACTCCTCACTCAGCTCACTGGCTATAAATCCCCAACTATCTTGGTTGTATTTGGAGATGAGCTGAATCTTTCTCCCCTATTACAGTACTTTGACTGCAATAGACTTTTTTTTTTTTTAATTTTTGTCTGCATTTGGTCTTCGTTGCTGCACATGGGCTTTCTCTAGTTGCGGCGAGCAGGGGCTACTTTTCGATGTGGTTTGGGGGCTTCTCGTTGTGGTGGCTTCTCTTGTTGCAGAGCACAGGATCTAGGCACACGGGCTTCAGTAGTTGTGGGATGTAGGCTCAGTAGTTGTGGCTCATGGGGTCTAGAGCACAGACTCAGTAGCTGTGGCGCACGGGCTTAGTTGCTCTGCGGCATGTGGGATCTTCCTGGACCGGGGATCAAACCCGTGTCCCTGCATTGGCAGGCGGACTCAACCACTGCGCCACCAGGGAAGCCCTCCGATAGTCTTGAATAAAGTCTTCCTTAACATTTTAACAAAGGTACGAATAATTTTTTAAACAATTGACACATTATAAAGTGTCCTGAGAGGATGACCCAAGAACTAAAGGGTCTTGAAATCACATTACTTGGGGTACAGTTAAAGGGTCTAGGGCTTAGTTACCGAGATGTGATTTTAAAAATAGCATAGTTTTTGCTCTGCCTGTATTTCAGTTACTGTGCAGCAGGGGTTCCATCTTGAGCGTCTAAGGACTCAGGAGTGGGGTGTGTCTAGAGGTTTGGTAGGAACTTCTGTCCAGGAAAGGATCAAAGGAAGAACAAAGGAGGCCTCTGGGGGAAGTGAAGTCAGGCAGAGAGAGCCATGTTATCAGCCCAGAGGAAAGCAGGGTCTGGGAGGAAGAAATATTCCTCTACCCTTCTAGATTCTTCTGGTTTAAGAACTAAAATTGACATAAGACAGATTAACAGGAGAAAATGAAACAAAGTTTAATAACATGTATACATGGCAGAAACACAGAAAATCCAAGTAACTTGCTAATATGATCCAAGCTTTTACCTTAAATACCAATCTCAGCTAAAGACAAAAGAGGGGTTGATGGTAGGGAGAGTCAGTTATGGGAGATTACCAGGAAAAGCACAGTAAGACAAGGGTGATTGTGATGCAGGTTAAAGTCTTTGCCTTCTCCACTGATAACTGTTTCTAGAGATTTTATCATCCTCTTCTTCCAGGCACAGAGAGGGAGACACCCTTACAGATGAAGATTTTCTTTACAAATGTAAAAGTTTCCTACAAAAGCAACTCCTACTTGGTTTCCAGAGCTCTTCCCAAGTTTGCTGTTTCTCAGAAAATAACAGCTTAGAACAATTAATATGCCAAAGAGACATGTTTCACAGTGGTAATTTCTGCTCCCCTACAGTGGGGACTGTGTTGTTCGCCATGGTCTCCTCATCAGGACTGTTGAAAGAGTCCTGAGGAGAGGAGAGATGAAAACAGAAACAGTTCTGTTAGCAACTCTATAAGCTGTTGGAGGAGAATGGCTGTTCTACTGTGGTTCCTCCTCACAGATGAAGCCTCACTGTATTCACTCCAGTGAGACATTCATGTGGGGATTCTCATGCTCTTGTCTGGACCTAATCCCAGTAGAAAGATAGATGGTACAGGGAAAGTGTCTAGAAAGCAACTAGACCCAGGAAGAAGGATTGGAGACCTCATCTGGTGTCAATGAAACAAGAGGGAAGGGAGCACAGCACAACCTTTAAAAGAATGACATAGCCATAGGACATGACAAAAACTGGTTAGAACCAACTAGGTCCAAAATGGCAGAAGATTTGACTTCCAGTAGACCTTGAGCCTCATTATATGCTCATTGTAATACGTTAGCATATGATAAATGACACACCCACCAGTGCCATGACAGTTCTAAGGCCAACCATAAAAGGTCAAAAAGTGGACAGTGACCCAATTCCTGGACATCTCTGTCCCTTCCCCCCAAATAGTTGGAATAATCCTCCCACTCACTAGCCTATGCAATTACTCAGCCCATAAAAACTAACCATGACATATTTCAGGCCTCTCACCTTCTGAGATGGCCCACACTCTATCTGTGGAGTATGTTTCTCTCTAAATAAATCCACTTCTTACCTATCACTTTGTCTCTCACTGAATTCTTTCTGCAACAAGACATCAAGAACCTGAGCTTCATTAAGTCCTGAGACCAGGTGTGTGATCTCAATTAAAAGACCGTGGGTTCAAGTCCCAGTCTGAGTTGCATGGTTTTGGTTTCATCAGCTCTACTTTTGCCAGCAAGAGTGGTACTACATGCCAGGATGAGAGGACGCATCGGCCAGCAAAGGTGACACACTGACTTTAATGGAATTTGAGAAGACTTGGGGTCCCTATGATCAGATAGGTTGGGCAGAACCTAAGAAATACAGCTCTAGGACTGTACTTTTGACAATTTTTATCCCCAGACTGGTGTCACCAAGGAAAACATGATTACCTTTGTAAAGATATGGATAATGATTTCTAGGAGCATAGTACCCACCTTCCTAATCCTAAAAGTTCCTACCTAGTGCAGTGCCTGGCATAGACATATAGGGGCTCAGACATTTGTTGATTTCCGAAAACATTACAGGACAGTCATTTATCTTTAAATCCAATTCAACACAATAATAACAACAACAGCAGCTAATGTTTGCCAAGCATCTAGGTGTTTTCTGAGCACTGTCTCATTTAATACTCCAGGCAACCCTGCCTAGTAATTATCAGCTTCATTTGACAGAAGAGAAAACAGTACCCCTGAGAATTGCATAGCTAGGTGGTAAGCTCCTCTGTAATCCTAGTGTGTTTGTGTGCATAGATATATGCAGATGCTCCATAGATAGCGGACCTCAATTGAAAGGGGGAAGCTGAGATTTGGGGCCAAGTCTAACTGACCATGAAGTGTACACAGTTTCCAACACTCTTTTCAAGACTGAAAACATTTTGTGCTTCCTCGGACATGCCAAGTCCTACCTGGTAGAGGAAAGAGGGAGAGAGGTTTCCTTCTCTAGAGGCCCACAGAATGGACCAAAAAGAGAGGAAAATCCATGCACAGTGTCATAGAGGATAACTTTGGCATAATAGAGGCCACGCAGAGTTCTTGTTCATTTACTCAGCACCATCTGTGTGTCAGGTGCTACTTAATGTACTGGGAACACAGCTACATCGCCTGGCTTTGGGTCCAGATCCTTAGTTCTTTATTTTTGCACCTCTGATAAGTGTTTTTAGGATTATTTGATGTGCTTCTGGTCCCTAGACAAGTCAATCTGACTTGCATGCTTCTCACGCATGATTTCCTTACAGTTTGGTGGATCGTTGAGGAACCATGAAAAAATACAAAATGTGAGGATGCTATGTATGATGTATCTTTTTAAAAAATTATTTTTGTAATAAATTGGAAAATGATGAAAGTGAACCATTAAAATGAGCTGTAATCCTATCACTGGCAATGTCTACCATAAATGCCAGTGTCTTCTTATACACACACAATTTTTTCTTTTCTTTTTTTTAAATAAAACTGGGATTGCTGTCTCATAACTTTTTCTTTCTTGTTTTTAAATAAAAATAGCTTCCCCCCACCTATAAACAAAATCCGTGCATATTGTATGGAGACCAGAAACCATAGCAATGTATAATAAGGAAATATTCCTGTTTTGTCTGTGAGTCTAAAGGGACAGTTCTAAAGGACTGCCTTATTTTGTAGGGTTGAGGGAGGGAAGAAGGAATGAAAGAGAAAACTTCATTTCTCTTTTTACTCACAACACTTATGACATCAAACCAGTGGGTTTTCCACACCAAGCTGTTCTCCAATTCTCTGCAGATACCAACTGGTGTCTTATAATTCAAATCAATTCTGACACTATCTGCCTGGAGGTAGCATGAGAACCCACAGGGTAAGGGCTCAGTCCCAGAAGATGTCCCCAGTTCAGATGCCGATCCCAAGCAGTAGGTCCATAGGTTACCCACAACTCATGTCCTACTTGGCAACAAACTGGAGGTGTCCATGACTCTTTCCTCGGGTTCAATAATTTGCTAAAACAGCTTACAGAACTCGGGGAAACATATTTATTACTTTATTCTAAAAGATACAACTCACATAAAGAACAAAATCTTACTGTATAGCACAGGGAATTCCCCGGTGGTCCAGTGGTTAAGACTCAGTGCTTTCGCTGCCGAGGGCAGGGGTTCAATCCCTGGTCGGGGAACTAAGATCCCACAAGCTGTGTGGTGTGCCCCACCCCCCAAAAACGGGGCTGTTGTGAGCTGGATGTTCTAAGCAGGACTAAGGAGGACAATTTAGTTGTGTCCCCTGCATTAAGCAGCACACAGTAGGTGCTCAGTAAACAGTGAAGAAAAATGTAGAGGTGGGACATAAAAGTCAAGGTGGTTGGCAAAGTTGACGTTAACTTTACAAGTCAATATCTTGTAATAAACTATAATGGAAAAGAATCTGTGAAAGAACTGAATCACTTTGCTGTATACCTGAAAGTAAAAAAAGCATTGTAAATCAACTATTAAAAAAATAAAAAAGATACAACCCAGGAACCTCCAAATGGAAGAGCTGCACAAGGCAAGGTGTGTAGGAAGGGGCAGAGAGCTTCCAAGCCTTCTCCAGGCATGCCACCCTCCCAGCATGTGGATGGGTTCACCAACCTGGATGCTCTCCAAATCCCTTTGGAGGCACGATTAGGTAGGCACGATTGACTAAATCATTGGCCACTAGTGATTAACTCAATCTCCAGCTCCTCTCCCCTCCCTCAAGCTGGGGAGGTGGGGCTGAAAGTTCCAACCCTCTAATCACATGGTGGGTTTCCCTGGCAAAAAGCCCCCATCCTTAGGGACTTTTCAAAAATCACTTCATTCACATAAACTTTTTTCTGGTTGGAAGGGGCTTGTTATGAATAACAAAATATACTCCTTCCACCTTTATTGTTCTAGAGCTATTTCAGAAACTAGGGACAAAAACTAAATACTATAACAAAAGATGTTCCTTTCAGCTCTTATCACTTAGGAAATTGCAAGGATTTTAGGAGCTCTGTACCAGAAACTGGGGAGGAAGACCAAATATATATTTCTTATTATATCACAATATCACAAGGACACAGTTGGAGGAAGACATCTTTTGGGATGTGCACAGCTGGAGCGCTAGTTCAGGAAGGACTTCCTTCCTCTCAGGGTGTGTGCAGCATCCTGGTAATCCTTGGACCAGAAAGAGGAACTTGGTGGGCAGTCCAGTCAGGACACTACTTATAAACAGAAAAAGTGGAAAAGGCAGCCAGGAGGAGAGGTGAGACTGACAGGCTTCAGATGGCAGTGTGAAAATTAATGAATAGAAACTTCATTTAAAATGGAGTTGGAAGACCAGAAAGGGGAGATCTCACGCTCTAGCATTTGACCCCAATTGCAGACCCAGCAGGAAAAGATATTCCTTGCAACTCCAACAGGAAGAAGGGTACTATTTTACTCCCCAGCAGGAGGAAGGAAGAATTTCTCCTTGCCTGGCAACAGCTCAATCAATGAGAAATTATCACAACTTAGCAAATGAAAAGCTACTGCATGTTGAACTCTCAGTTTCCTCTGATGGATTCTTTGTTATAACAGCTCCTCCCAAGTATCCTTTCTCCTCACTATTATATCCTGGTGAAAGGAGGACATATTGGTAAAGAATCTGTATTAGTTCCCTATTGCTGCTGTAACAAACTACCACAAACTTAGTGACTTAAAATAACACATATTTACTATCTTCTGAAGGTCTGAGGTCTGAAAAGGGGTAAAATAAAGGGGCTGCATTCATTCTGGAAGCTCTAGGAGCAAATACACTTATTTGCCTTTTCCAGCTTCTAGAGGCCACCTGTGTTCCTTGGCTTGCAGCCCTTTACCATGTCTCCAAAGCCAGCAGTGTAGCCTCTTCAAATTTCTTTCTCTCTCACCTTTGATTTAGCTCAAAATAGTCAAATAGACATATAAACAAACATAAAAAAACGAACACATGTCTACAGATCTTTATAATCCAATAATCCCTTTACAGAAATTACTAAATAGTCAGACCATAAATCGAATTCCCAGTCATTGCTCTCACCAGTGGGGAAACACTAATTGGCCATAAACAAATCAGAACACAAAATTAGTAGAGATACAATTAAAATTAGAAAAACAGAGAGTAAGCGAAGTTCAACCAGCTCTGTCAGGTGAATCCATTGGGCATCTCATGAAGACCTTCAAAACTGTTAAGAGGATAATTTTCAAAATGGTAAAATCCTGACTTTCACTCAGATATCAAATGAATACATGGTAAAGATTTTATTTAACTCATTATTTACTGATGGAACCGGGCAGATGTTACAACCGGTTCAAAAGGAGAATCCAGAGAATAGACATATGTATGGATCAGGAATACTGAAATGAACTTACAAGTGTATACAAAACTGACTTTTTCATAGTGGGGTAGTGCTGCTTCTCCACCAGATAGAATTTATTTGCATGCCTATAGTCAAGAATTATTTACATTGCTATTGCTTTGCTACAACATACAGAGTTGTAAAATAGCCTAGTCACAGTCTTGGAGACTCCTGCATTCCGCTGAAAAACTATCCAGTAGTCTTTTTTGCTTATCTCAAAGTCTTCAATGTTTCCTTATAGTCTTATTGACTCAGTTCTTCAACACCAGCACATTTTTACAAAATGAGAGACATGTTAAATGTGCAGGCTACAGAGTCACACCACCTGGATCTAATGCTGGGGTCCACCGTTTTAGCTGTGTGGCCTTGGGAAAGTGACTAAGCCAGCCATCAGCAAACAGTGGCTTAATGGTCAAATCCAACCAACTGCCTGTTTTTGTACAGCCCTTGAGCTCAGAATGGCTTTTATATTTTTAAGTGATTAAAAAATCCAAAGAAGAATAATAGTTCATGACACATGAAAATTATAAAAAATTTAAATTTTGCTGCCCATAAAAGAAGTTTTATTAAAATACCACTATATTCATTTGTTTACATATTGTCTACCCCTGCTTTCACATTTTAAAAAGAAAACCACAGGCCCAAAATGGAGTCACTTATGCTAGGCCACACATTAACCCACACTTTAATACCTAATCTAAGTGAAGCTTTGACTTCCCCCAGAAATGTAGTCTTAACCAGGTCTGTCAGGAATTTGCTGGTCAGCACCAATAAGGTAAACTTTCTCATGGTATCCCTCTCTATCCCCCAAAGGAAGATGAGCTAACTCAACTACTAAGACTCTTTTTTTCCCAAAGGGAAGATAACCTAACCTGAAATAATTCTTTTTTCTGTTTATGACTTCCTTGTCCTGCCATTAAAAATCCTTCCTTTTCCATAGCCCTTTGGAGGTCCCCTTTACTTGCTAGGTGGAATGCTGCCTGATTCATGAATATTCAACAAAGCCATTTAGATCTTTAAAGTTTACTTGGTTTAGTTTTTAAAACAGATTTGGTGGCACCAATGGGATTTGAAGTGAACTTCTGATGACATTTGGGGACAAAAAACCCCACAAGCATGGTACCCATGAACCCCGCTTTTTTTTTTTTTGCGGTACGCGGGCCTCTCACTGTTGTGGCCTCTCCCGTTGCGGAGCAACAGGCTCCGGACGCGCAGGCTCAGCGGCCATGGCTCACGGGCACAGCCGCTCCGCGGTATGTGAGATCTTCCCGGACCGGGACACGAACTCGGGTCCCTTGCATCGGCAGGCGGACTCTCAACCGCTGCGCCACCAGGGAAGCCCCCCATGAACCCCTTTTTGAGTTCACTATCCTTCTCACCATTTCCAAAGGCTGTGGGTAAGTTTCTCTTGATTCTGAACTCTGCTCTCTTTGTGTGGAGCTCCCAATCTAATTGGCTTTCCAGCCCATTCCCTATTTGTCTAGAATCACTAGTTTCACGATGGGAGCTGTTGGTAGTTTGAGCCACAATTCCCCATTTGCTTGGAAACCCCCAGCCCTTGGTTCTGTTCCCAGATTCCACTTTGGGAACTGCTGGCAGTTTGGTCTGCTGTTCCCCATTTGTTTAGAATCCTTCCCCAGATTCCACTTTGGGAACCGCTGGTGGCAGCTGCGATTCCCCATTTATCTGAAATCAGTCTGCAGCTTTCATTTGAGGTCTGCTTGTTCGATCCTTTCTTCCAGTCCCAAGTTCCACATTGGGAATTGGTGGCGGTGCGCACAGAGCCTTTTTCTTGGCCAAGCTGCAGTAATTTGTTACTGCTGGAGTGTTAAAGTGCACATATTTGTTTGTCTCGTTTTGTGTAGATAAAGGCCAGCTAAAAGAGGTTGGATCTTTAGTTTCTAAAGAACCAAGCGTGATAGCTTCCAGCACACCTGCTTATTTTATGTCCAAGAACTATAATCCTGGAAACTGTAAATATCTACAAAAATATTACTAAAACAACCTAGAGTTACAATGGCCATTATGTGGAATGTTCCAATTAGACAAAATAATTCCTTTAGGAAGTGCATTTGAAAGTAAGGCTTCCTGAATTAAACAGAATGGGATACCTATTTTAATTGGGATGCAGAAACTTCCAAAAGCCTTCACATTCCAAAATACCTTCATTAAAAGACTCGTTATAAAAGGCTAATAAAAAATTAAAAATACAAGAAGTACCTAAAGCAAAAGACAATAGGACTGACGTGACACTGCTCCCCTCTATCCTTCTTTACCTCACGTTTTACTGATTCTCTGTGTGGTGTCCTTCCACTTTGAAGAGACTACTAAACAGTTACTTTTTCTCTTTTTTAAGAAGATGTTGGGGGCAGGAGTTTATTAATTAATTAATTATTTTTTGCTGTGTTGGGCCTTCGTTTCTGTGCGAGGGCTTTCTCTAGTTGTGGCAAGTGGGGGCCACTCTTCATCATGGTGTGCGGGCCTCTCACTATGGCGGCCTCTCTTTTTGCGGAGCACAGGCTCCAGACGCGCAGGCTCAGTAGTTGTGGCTCACGGGCCTAGTTGCTCCGTGGCATGTGGGATCTTCCCAGACCAGGGCTCGAACCCGTGTCCCCTGCATTGGCAGGCAGATTCTCAACCACTGCGCCACCAGGGAAGCCCCCCTAAACGGTTACTTTTTAACATAAGAATACCTGAGTTTGCAGACAACCTCCTCAGGTATCTTTCACCCCTTTGTCAAAGACTGACATAGTTAAGAAATTTCCTAAACTATGGAGGACTCCCCCAATTTTGGGGGAAAACTTTAGAGTTATTATTGGGGCCTATGATCCCGGGGTGCCAGAACTTTATTAACTTGTGCACGTGTTCATAGGACCTGGTGAAGACCAAAAATGGATGCAGGAAGCAAAATAGCAAAGCCCTGTGAATAATATTCGAGATCTTTGACCAGAAGAAGCTCCCAAAATAGCAACTGACCTTTTATAAGCCATTCCTAGAGTCTCCCCTGTCTGCACTGATTGGTCAATTATTCAATCATGCAAACAAAAGAAAGTTGAATCTTTGGCAGATTTTAAGGCCCACTAAGAAGCCCTCTTCCTGTGGCATTCTAGGTTCCAGATAAGTAGGGTCACCCAACATGCTCTAGCTACCCTATTTGTAAATGGTTATCTCCTGAGATTAGTGGATTGATAAAAAGGCAGAAAATAGGATGGGGGGCGGGGTGAGGCAACAACCTGAGTTCATGACCACAGCTGAGCATTTTTAAAGGATCTTAGAGTAAGACCACAAGCAAAAATCTGCCAACCTGCTGGCCTTACAGCTATAACAACTCCAAGACCAGAGACCTAAAATAATACCTCTCAGCCTCTCATATTACACCCTCCTAGGGGTCCACCACCAAAATGCTGGCCTAAGGACCTTTGTCTCATTTGAAATCAACTGAGACACTGGAAAAAAGATTGTCCTCCAAGGTCCTATGCAAATTCTTCAACTCGAGTGCCCCTATGTCTACTCCCAAGGGAGGGCCCTTATGGCTTGTTCCCAGAGTTGACAGGACTCCAAGGGATTCTCCAGTAAACTATTATCAGTAATTTCCTTAAATGACTGAGGGGAAACTGAAATTAAAATTAATGAGAAACCTTGTCAAATTCTAGTTGATATCGGAGCTACTCTTTCTACCTTAAACCATTCTACTTTAAACCATTCTCATAGGCCAACAAATCCCTCAGAGGTTTCCATAGTGGGGGTAGCTAATAAAGTTCAGAGAGAATTTCTATCTCAACCAGTATAAATGACTCCAGAATCTTTTACTGAAAAGCATTCTTTTTTTGCTATTTGACACAACTCCAGTCAATCTATTAGGCAGAGATCTTATTTCTAGATTAAAAGGACTAATACGTTTTGCTTCCAATGGAGACCTCACTTTAGAATTTCTTGACCAACCTGAACCTGATCTTCCATGTTCATGCAATCTGTTCATGATACAGAAGAGGAAGAATTCCAACAAAAGTCCCCTAAATTAATCGAGATGTCCAAAAATCTGTGGGCAATTTCTAGTGCTGACATTGGGAGAATAACAAGTGCAGAGCCTATAAAGATACAGGTAGATATTACTAAACATCTTCCTAAATTACCTCAATACCCACTGAATCCTGAGGCGATATAGGGCCTCACACTCATATCAGAAGATGTAATTACCCAAAGGTTAGTCATTCCCTGTACCAGCCCCTGCTACACACAGAACCTGCCAGTTTGAAAACGTAATGGATGGGGATGGTGATTTGTCTAGGAGTTAAGAGCTATTAACAAGATAGTTTTCCCAGTTTCTCAATTGTCTCAAACCCAAATACCCTTTTGTCACAAGTCCCACCAGACTCAAAATGGTTTACTGTTGTAGACCTTTGTTCAGCATTTTGCAGCATTCATAGACCCCAATAACCAACAACTATTTTCCTTTATTTGGAACAATTGTTACCGAACGGAACTCAGGTCCACTTGCTCGTGAGCAGCAAAGCCAAGCTACTAACACCAGGTTGTGGTGAAGGAAAGCACAGCGCTTACTGCAGGCAACAAGCAAAGAGAACAGGTGGCTCATTCTCAAAAGACTCAACTCCCCAGTAGCTTTCAGGGGAGGGTTTTTAAAGGCAGCATTTGGGGTGAGGGTTGCAGCTCATGGACTTTCTTCTGATTGGTTAGTGGTGAGGTAACAGGATGATGTTTTGGGAATCTTAATCATCAACCTTCTGTTTCCAACCAGTCTGGGGTCTACGTGCTTGTGGTCAGCATGAGTCACCATCCTCCACCTGGGCGGGCGTCTTAGTTTCTACAGAACAACTCAGAGGTATGCATCCGATTAGTATATAATTGGATATAGTAATCCGATTGGTATATGGATTGAGGAACTAGGACTCTGTTTTCACTGAACTCTTGCCTAGGCTATCATTACTTTTCTTGTTAGACTGCTTTTCCTTTGTTTCTGCATTTCCTCACTTCCTTAATTAGTAACTGCTTGAGTCTGCTCTTTGGAACTCAGGGAAGGCCTAGGAGACTAAAGCCTTTTTCTACAAATAAGAACCAGGGGACATGAAGGGGCTTTTGTACCTGGGAAGTGTCTGACTAATTTTCGATCCCCCTTTTCTCTGATACTCCTCAATCCTGAGGGAAACAGGGGCAGGACAAGAAAGGCAATAAAGTACCATAAAAAAGAATGAAATAATGCCGTTTGCAGCAACATGGATGGACCTAGAGATTATCATATTAAGTGAAGTAAGTCACAGAGAAAGACAAACATCATATGATATCGCTTATATGTGGAGTCTAAAAAAATGATACAAATGAACTTATGTACAAATCAGAATAGACCCACAGAAATAGAAAACAAACTTATGGTTACCAAAGGGGAAAGGGGAGGGGGAGGGATAAATTAGGAGTTTGGGATTAACATATACACACTACCCTATATAAAATAATCAACAAGGACCTACTATATAGCATAGGGAACTATACTCAATATTTTGTAATAACCTAAA
Source organism: Pseudorca crassidens (assembly GCF_039906515.1). Taxonomy (NCBI): domain Eukaryota; kingdom Metazoa; phylum Chordata; class Mammalia; order Artiodactyla; family Delphinidae; genus Pseudorca; species Pseudorca crassidens. The sequence continues at coordinate 58,809,757 of NC_090306.1, forward strand.
GGGAAAAGAATCTGAAAAAGAATAGATATGGATATGGAGAGATATTATATATCTCTCCATATCCATATCTATTCTTTTTATATATCCATATATATATAACTGATTCACTTTGCTGTATTTTTAAAAAAAAGAAAGGGAACAAAGTAACTCAGCAGGGTAACTCGAAGTCGGGGACTCAGTTTCACAGTCAGTAATATACTTGGACAGTCGTGCCTCAGGGGTTCACTGAGGCCCCTTCTTATTTCTCCCAAGTACTCTCCCAAGTTCTCCCCCAAGATGTAATCTCCCTTCAGTTCCCTGGAAATCAATCCTTTTACGATATGTAGATGACCTTTTATGTGCTCATTTACCAAAGAGGCATCCATAAAAGATTAGCCGAAAAGGGACATAAATTCACTAAGGAAAAATTACAATTATCTCTAGATACCACTCATTATCTAGGTCATAACCTAAGCACTGAAGAAATCCAGCTATCTCGAAAAAGGTTTAAGCTAATTTAAGAATTTCCTAGATCTGCAACTATGCGAGAGTTTCATGGATTAATAAGCTTGGCTGGTTATTGCAGGCTATGGGTTTCGAATTCTTCTCTGTTAGTTTCCCCACTCTAGGAACTTACTAAACTTTCAGTCCTTGAACCCCTTCTTTGGGAAGATAAACATGAGCAGGCTTTTATAAGACAAACAAACTCTGCAAGAACCACTGCCCTAGGGCTGCCTAATGATTCAAAACATTTCACCTCGTTTTGTGCATGAGAGAGAAGCAGGCTCTGGAAATGCTCATGCAAGGACACGGTAATAAACACAGACCTGTTGCCTATTGTAGCAGGCAACTCGATTCAGTTGCTCCTGCCTGTTAGTGGAAGTTTGTGGAAGCCTCAGCCGACCTAACCCTAGGAAATAATGTTTATTTACAATCTCCTCATGTAGTCCAGAGTTGTCTTAACTCTGAACTGACACAACATTTCTCTGCAAGCAGGCTAACATCCTATGAGATTCTTCTGCTTCCACCTCCTAATCTCCATCTTAAATGTTGCAACATTTTTAATCCTGCTACTTTACTTCTTCTACCCGATGAAGGTGAGCCCCATGACTATGAGATAAGAATATCTCATTTTGTAACACTGTGTCCTGATTTATAAGGTACCCCTTTTAACCAATCCTGAGTTAATCCTGTTTGTTGACGGGTTATACTGTAGAAATGGCAATGGAAATTTCCAAGCTGTTTATGCTATTACAACCCAACATGAATGACTTGAAAGAGAAAACCTCCCACAAACTAAATCAGCTCAATTAGCAGATGCCCTTATCAGATCACAGCAGTTATCTGGGGACAAACTGTTAACATTTACACTTACTGCTGGTATGTCTTGAAGTCATCCATGATTTGGGGATATTATGGAAACAGAAGAGTTTTCCTACAGCTGCTGGGACCCCAATCCACAGTGGGCAACAAGTATTATAGATGATCTTCTTACTGCTATTTTCTTCCCTTCTGAAATTGCTGTCTTCAAAATTGAGGCTCACACTAAAAGGACTGAACCTGAGTGAGTATCAGGGGAATGCCCTAGCTGACTTTCATGTGAGGGCAGCAGCAACAAAGTCTATAAAAATTATGGCTCTTGTGAATGAAGTCCATTCTGCCTCTGCAGAATGACCCCTTGTTGCCAGATTTTTGTCATCCTGATGTCCTTGTAACATGGCAACAGTCTGCTCCTGAATCAGAGAAATTAAGATAGGCAAACAATGGTTGTAGATTAAACGAACAGTCAGGGCTATGGGAAACCCAAGACAGCCACTTGGTTCTTCCCGACTGCCTGGCAAACCCCATTTTTCAGCTTTTGCATTCCTTCACCCATCCTAGTGCATTTAAAATGACTCAATCTATGAACAGACATTGGTGGGGAGACTTTGATAAAACTGCAAAAATAGTAATGTCTGACGTGCCAGGTCCATAATCCTGAAAATACTATTTAGGCCTCAGACCTCCTCCCTCTGGACCCTTTGAACACCTGTAGCTGGACTTTATTTGATTGCCACTTAACATGTGTGATCAATATGTTGTTATTGTATAGATGTTTTCCAGATGGGTTGAAACCTTCCTTTGCCACAAGGCTGATGCCCTTACGGTGGCAAAGAAACTATTAGAAAATGTGTTTTCCACCTGGGATAGACATTCCCTTATCTCCAGTGATTGAGGCACCCAGTTCACAGGACAAATCATACAAGCCTTAATGAAAACCTGTAAACTTCTTGGAATTACACTGTCTCTATCACATTTAATCATCGGGCAAGGTCAAGAGAAAACTACTGGACTCCCTTGGCCTAAGGTAATGCCTCTGGCTTTGCTGACTCTATGCAGTACTCCCTTTGGAAAACAAAAGTCATATCTCCACCTGAGACAGTCACCAGTAGAACAGTGTCCATTAGTACGCAACTTTCTGCTGATCCCTTGAGCTGATCCCATGATCCCTTGAGCTGATCCCATGAGACATACAAGCATGTCTCATGCTTGTATGACCAGCTACTGTAAGTCTTATGCTAAAGTCTATCATCAACAGGTTGAAGAAGTTTTCCCAGATCTCAATTCTGTTGGTCACAGTCTGGAGCCTGGTGACTGGGTATTCTGGAAACATCATCAGAAGAAGACAGGCCTCAAGCCCCATTAGAAGGGACCTTACCAAATGCTCTGACCACTGACACTGCTACAAAACTAGAAGGCATGGAGCCTTGGGTACACATTTCTCTCATGGCTAAAAACGTCTCCACCTGACACCTGGTCCTGAGACCAGACACTGGAGACCTCCAAATCAAATTGACGAGAAAGAGGATAGCTCATTTCGAAGTAGACTGCTTCTACCTAAGATGCTGGATTGAGACTTCATACTTTAACTAAACATGAAACCCTTCCTCCTTCTTTTTCTTCTCTTTACTCTGGGGTTGGCCTGGAAAGGTAACACCCTTATCCGTATCTCCCAGGTTTCATAGCTAAGGGGGGTAAACTTCCAGATGGCTGGATTTGTCATCAAAGATTTTGATCTATCCATGATGCCAGAGATTTCCTGATCCTCCCTGTGACCAATTTCTCTTCTATTCCCAATGTCACTGCAAACTACAGTCAACCCTCCCAGCCCACCCCAAAGTCTCCTACAGAGTTCAACTTTTATGGCCAGGACTTGTGCCTTGTTTTTTCCTGTCTCTGATCATACCTGTATGTACTCAATTAGACACAATTACCTACGTAAATCTTAGTACATCTGCACCTCTACATTCCCATGATTATCTGGATCAGATTTGGCCCCATCCACTAGGAGATCTCAATCCCTGAGAATGAATCCATTAAAAGTACCTCCTTAATGAAAATGACTGTGCCCCAACGGGGTTTGTCTTTTTCTGTGCTGGTTATCATTCTTCTTGCGCCAAGAATGCCTAGATGGCTGGCACACAGCCGGGCAATGCCTCAGGTTATCCAACAGTGCCTCTACATTTTCACAAGCAAACTGAGAGCTCATTGGTTGATTCCCCTGGATCTACATCATTGAGTTAGAAAGGACCTAGCAGGATTTACAATAGCCAGGTCATGGAAGCAACCTAAATGCCCATCAACAGGCGAATGGATAAAGAAGATGTGGTACATATATACAATAGAATATTACCCAGCCATAAAAAGGAACGAAATTGGGTCATTTGTAGAGGCATGGATGCATCTAGAGACTGTCATACAGAGAGTGAAGTAAGTCAGAAAGAGAAAAACAAATATCATATATTAATGCATATATGTGGAACCTAGAAAAATGGTACAAATGAACCGGTTTGCAAGGCAGAAATAGAGACACAGATGTAGAGAACACACGTATGGATACCAAGCGGGGAAAAGGGGGCAGGGGTGGTGGTGGGATGAATTGGGAGATTGGGAGTGACGTATATACACTAATATGTATAAAATGGATAACTAATAAGAACCTGTTGTATAAAAAAAATAAATAAAATTCAAAAATTCAAAAAAAAAGAAAGGACCTAGCAGGAAGCACTTATGACTCAGGATCTTCCTCCTTTGGCAGGGCCATACTTACCTAGCTAGGAGTAAATACAAATGAGGACATGATCAGAAGTTTCTCCTTAACTCTCGAAAATATTGCAGATTCCATCATTAAGACAATAGCTGCCCAACAAAGATCCTTAGACTCTCTGGCCAAAGTTGCTCTCGGCAATAGGATAACCCTTGATTATCTTTTAGCTAAGCGAGGAGTCTATGCTGTGATCAATGCCACCCGTGCACTTTTGGGAAAGTTGAAACTCAATTACACAAGATCACTGAGCAAGCCGCTTGGCTTAAAAAGGTGACTCCTTCAACGGCCCTTTTCTTTGACTTACTTGATTTTGATTGGTTTGCGTGTCCAGACATTGGGAATTATCGTGCTTATTAGAATCATTATAATCTCCCCGGTGTGTTGTATTTTCTCAAAAGCTTTAAATACAAGTCCGTAGGCACTAACCACCAAGCAAATGATCTCCGTAAGATTGGACCAGCAGAAAGGAAAGGAAGAGGATGACTGACTGAAAATTGTGAGCCTGAAGCTGTGACCTTTGTATGTCACAGGGATTAAGCAAAAATGTCATAATTTATGGATACCACACAAAGGAACAACAAAAACTGAAAATTTCAGAGCAGTAGATAAGCGTAGTGCTAATGTCTTAAATTTTGATCACCTCTTTCAGTTAAGCTGAGAGGGAATTGTTTAAAAAAAAAAAATAAAAGTCACAGACCCAATATGGAGTCACTTATGCTAGGCCATACCACCAAATCGGGGCTTAATACCTAACCTATGAAGCTTCAACCTCCCCTAGACATGTAGTCTTAACTGGTCAGCCAGGAATTTTCTGGTCATCACCAATGAGGTAATCTGTCACATGGGTCCTCTGCATCCTCCAAAGGAAGATGAGGTAACCCACCTAATAAGACAATTTTTTCCCAAAAGGGAAATGACCTAATCTGAAATAATCCTTTTTTTCTATTTATGACTTTCTTGTCTTGTCTTTCAGTAGCCCTTTGGAGCACTTGCTAGATGGGATATTGCCCAAATCGTGAATTGTTCAGTGAAGCCAATTAGACCCGTAAGATGTACTCAGTTGAATTTTGTTTTTTTAACACACACTACAATACAGAGTTGAGTAGTTGGGTTGCCAACCTCTGTGTCCTTCTGTACTAAACTTTTCTAAGCCTTGGTTTGCTTGTCTGTAAAATGAGGATAAAAATGGCACCTATATCATAGTTGTGGTGAAAATTCATTGAGATAATGCATGGAAACTTACTATGGTGCCTGTCATAGAGTAAACTCTCAGTAAGTCTTAGCTAATCAGAATCCTTGCTCGAAATTGTGTATGCTGAGAAGTTGTTATAGACGCTGGGATACAAATGCTCCCCTTTTCATTTGGGGTCACTAAATTAGGATGTTATAAGTCTAGAATTGTCTACAGTCATACCTCTCTCCCTGCTTCCTCCATTAAAAACAAAAACAAACTAATATAGCTTACATTTATTGAGCACATTTTATGTGTCAGACACCGTGGTGAGTTCCTTACATATATTATCTCATTTAATCTTTACAACAACTTGATAAGGTAAATATTATTATTGTCCCCATTTTACAGATATGGAAACTGAGACTCAAAATAGTTAAGTAACTTATTTTAGGTTAAGGTGTGGAGTCACATTCAAGCCTTGGCAGTCTTACTGAGAGCCATCAACCTATCCTGCCCTCCTGCAGGAAGGATACCTAACCACAGTAGAGGGAATGAGGCCACTTTACCTGAAGAGGGCAGACTCATGAGATAGAGGAAAGGAAGAGAGCCCCGCTGAGAGCCTACCTCTGTTGGCCAGACATTCTGTTCTGTTTTGTTTGACTTAAACTAATTTGAGTTCATTTTCTGCTGTCAGAGATGGAAATAGACTGAGGAAAATAAAAGATGAAAAAGACATGAGCATTTTCTTCCAATAGCCCAGAAGGTGTAGGGAGAGATAGACAAACAAACAAACAAAATCACAATGCACTGGGGGCTAAGGCATGTTTTGAATACTATGAGGGCACAAAGGGAGGGGATTTTTAACAGCATCAATTCAGGAAATCCTCGCTGTGTGCCTTCCACATGTCAGGCACTGAGCTGGATGCCCTCTGGTCGATTTCTTTACAGTTCAAGCATGATGCAAATCATTGGATTCGGCTTTTGGGTCTTTTATCTGTACCTTTTCTGTGTTGGCTATAGAATACCTATGTGTTCTGGATAACATCCATGATTGGTCCATCTGTGATGTGGCATTTCTTTACAGTTTTATGATGATTGTACTGTGCCAATGATGCTGCAGCGAGGCCCACAAACAGACTAGGGAAAGCACTTGTTAAAATATAAAAGTGTAATTTAAAAAAAAGTCACAGGTGTCTTTCCACTAATCAAATTATACACTTGCTCAGATTTAAAACACAAACTTATTAAAAGAGGGCCCCAATTATATCTCCCTTTCACAATGCAGGTAGCTCTTTAGTCACAATTATCTGTTGTTACAAAATTGCCCACACAAATAATTGCGCTCACAATTGTGTAATTGTAGGCTGAAAATGCAGGGCAAGCAGTTAATTATTTCTCAGATGTCTGATACTGCTTGTCACTAGCTGGTTGTGGCACAAGTAATTGCATAGGTTGCTCTTTGCCTAAGTGACACCGTCCACTGGGCGTGAACTTCAAGAGCAAAACCCTCTTCTTACCTCTGCCACAGTATGCTTTTCTCTGAAGAGACCTTTTATTTTCCCTATCGACCTTACATGTGGCACTAGCTTACTGACTTTCTGTGCCTTGCTTCTTCATCTGTTCTAATTTCTTCAAGAATCATCTTGTCAACTTTTAGGATGTGTATGTGCTTTTTACTTTAATTCCATTTTAAATTACTTTCTTCATTTCGCTCTCTCAACTTTTCTCATGTGGAGTAGGACTGGAAAATTTTCCTTTTTATGGGAGAGGTGAACATGGACAGAAGTATTACGTCTCAATAGGACCAGTGTGTTCAAATTAGGAAGAAAAAGTGGAAATCTCTAATAATAGAGAGACATATCCTGTAGGAAAAGAAACAGGGGTCTGAAAATCATGCACATTCCTGAAGCAGAGTTCGAGTAAGGAGTTCTGTTTCTGTGGTGATGTCACTATTACTCACCCACATGACTGTGTGGGAAAATGGAGAGCGGGCATAAATAACAGTAAAACCAGCATCCTAATTTGAGCACTTTGTTTTATCAAGAGTGTAATCATCAACTGGAAGAAAAGGGAGCAGCTCTGAATGAGGTGATTTACTCAGCATCTAAGTGGAAAAACTGAGATTAAAATTCTGAATTATTACCTCTAGGTCTAGAGCATTCCCTCTTTCCCTATATGCTCACCTCCATCACCTCCAAGGTGTAATTTCCATGATAAAAAATCACTTCCATGATAAACAATCTTATCTTCTGAATTACTCTCAGGATTTCTGCTCTACAAAGTTAAAGTCCTGAAACTTAATTTTCTTTCTTCTCAGAAACATCTCTTTTTCTTTCAGTTGCAATGAAATCAAAGTGTCTGGGAGTGAAGTTCCTACAATTATGTGTACTATTTTAATTATGGTTTCTCACTCAGAGTCTTATTTTTTGCATCTAAATTTTGCATCTATTCCTTTGATAATCTCTATTATATCCCCTTATGATTTATAAATTTCATTAAATCAGTTTTAGAGATATTGGAAGGTTATGGGCAATAAAAGTTGGTAGAAAAGACATGATTAGAATTAAGATTTTCTCAGAAAACACTACTCTATCTTTTGAGGAAATATTACTGAGTATAATATAATTGTCTTTACTGAATATATCAGTCAGGGTTCTAGGTTGCAGACAACAGAGGTTACTCTAACTGTTGAAGTAGGAAGAGATTTATTAAAGGAACATCAGGCAACTCACAGATTCTCCAAAGTGAACAGAGAACTAGGATTTGATGCTACACAGTCAGGAACAAAGAGGCCAGAAAAAGCACAGTCAGAAAAATGCCCTGACATACCACAGAACCTTTCCAGTGGGACATCACTTGCAGCCACCTTCAGCCATTCAGCACTGATGATATAAACAATCAGATGCCAGAACCCTCCAACAACCTCAGTGGAAGAACTGGATGACCCACTACTTTACTTACCAGGGAATTTGATCTCCCCACATGTGGCTGCCTCTTGTGAGTCACTTCCACATGCAAATCTGTATGCATAAATCTGATTTGTGGAAACTGGGTCACTTGCCTACCACCTAGCTGTGAGAGAGTCTGAGAAATACATCTTACAGCTCTTTATCCTCTATCTATAGCAGAGGTTGGCAAACATTTTCTTTAAAGAGCCAGATAGTAAATATTTGCAGGATTTGCAGGAATATGGACTCTGTCACAACTATTCAACGTTGCAGCTATAATGCAAAAGCAGCCATAGATGATACAGAAACAAATGAGCCAGGATATATTGCAATAAAACATTCTTTATGGACACTGAAATTTGAATCTCATAAAATCTTCACATGTCACAAAATACTTTTCTTTTGATTTTTTTCCAAACATTTAAAAATATGAATTGCCCAGAAAGGAACACTTACATATATGATCGACTTTTTTCAATAAGGTTACCAAGACCATTTGATGGGGAAAGGATAGTCTTTTCAACAAATTGTGCTGGAAGAAAGATATCCATATGCAAAGGAATGAAGCTGGACCCTTAACTTACACTGCATACAAAAATTAACTCAAAATGGATAAAAACTTTAAACATAAGAACTAAAACCATAAAGCTCTTAGAAGAAAACATAACGGAAAGTCTTCAAGCATTGGGTTTGGCAATGATTTTCTTGGATATGACACCAAAAGTACAAGCAACAAAAGTAAAAATAGATGAATTGAACTTCATCAAAATTAAGAATGATTGTGCAAAAGGACATTGTGAATAGAGTAAAAGGGCAACCCACAGAATAGTAGAAAACTTTACAAATCACGTATATCATAAGAGATTAATACCCAGAGTATATAAAGAATTCCTAAAACTCAAGAGCAAACAACCCAATTCAAAAATGGACACAGGTTGTGAAAAGACATTTCTCCAAAGAAAATATATAAATAGCCAATAAGCACATCACTAGCCATTGGGGAAATACAAATCAAAACCACAATGAGCGATCATCTCATACCTATTAGGATGGCTACTATAAAAAACAAAAACAAAAAACGGAAAATAATAAGTGCTGGTGAGAATGTGGAGAGGTTAGAACACTTGTGCATTGCGGAGAAAGGAAAACAGTACAGCTGCTATGGAAAATGGTATGGCAGTTCCTCAAAAAGTTAAAAATAGAACTAATTTATGACCCAGCAATCCTACTTTTGGGTATATACTCAAAAGAATTAAAAGCAGGGTCTAGAACAGATATTTGTACATCCATATCTATAGCAGTATTATTCACAACAGCCAAAAGGTGGGAGCAACCCAAGTGTCCATTGACAGATGAATGGATAAGCAAAATGTAGTATACACAGACAATGAAATATTATTCAGCCTTAAAAAGGAAGGAAATTCTGAGAAATGCAACAACATGGATGAACCTCAAGGACTTTATTCTAAGTCAGTCACAAAGAATAAAAACTGTATAATTCCACTTATATGAGATATTGTACTATTGTGATTTATAATAAAAATATATATATATATATTTGGTCTTCATCTTCATTTCTGGCACAGAGCTCCTAAAACCCTTGGAATTTCCTAAGTGATGAGAATTATCAAGGTATTTTTGTTATGTTAATGAGGTTACTTCTGGAACACACCTAAGGAGGGGGTAATTGTTGCCAGGAGAACCTATCACGTAATTAGAGGTTGGAACTTTTAGTCTTGCCTCCCTGACCTCTGGGAAAGGGAGAAGGGCTGGAGGTTGAATCAATTGTCAGTGGCCAGTGATTTAATCAATCGTGCGTATGCAGTGAAGCCTCCATAAAAACCCAAAAGAACTGGATTCAGAGAGCTTCCAGGTTGGTGAACACATGGAGATTCGGGCAGACTGGTGCACTTGGAGAGGGCATAGAAACTCCTGCCCTTTCCCCATATCTTGCCCTATGCACCTCTTCCATCAGGCTGTTCCTGAGTTATATATTCTTTTATAATAAACCAGTAATCTACTAAATCAAGTGTTTCTCTGAGTTCCGAGCCACTCTAGCAAATTACTCGAAACCAAAAAGGAGTCTTTGGAACCTCCCATCTATAGCTGGTCGGTCAGAAGCACAACAGATGATGGCCTGAGCTTGCAACTGGTGTCTGAAGGAGGTTGTCAGACTTGTAGAACTGAACACTTACCCTGGGGGATCTGATGCTATCTCCATGCAGATGGTGTCAGAATTGCGTTGAACTGTAGGACCCCCAACTGAGGTCTGAGAATTGCTTGGATGTGTGTGGAACAACCACACACACAGTGGAATTGGGGATCAGACCACTTTAGGAACATAGAGTAGTCAAATTCATAGAGATGGAACATAGAGTGGTGGTTGCCAGGGGTTGGGGGAAGATGGGAATGGGGAGTTATTGTTGAATAGGTACGATGTTTCCATTTTTTAAGATGAAAAGAGCTCTGAAGGTGAAGGATGGTGATGGTTGCACAACATGTGAATGTACTTAATGCCACTGAAATGTATGCTTAAAAATGGTTAAAATGGTAAATTTTATGTTATGTAGATCTTACCACAATTTATAAGTGTGAAAACCATTCCTAGCTCACAGGCTGTAGAAAAACAGGCAGAAGTGAAACTGAGCAGAACCCTATGGGGCCCTCCTTGTACAAGCCCCTTCATGTCCCCTGCTTCTTGTTTGTAGAAAAAGCTTTAGTGTCCTAGGCCTTCCCTGAGTTCCAAAGAGCAGACTCGAGCACTTGATTAGAGTAGAGAGATAATGCAGAAACAAAGGAAAGCAGCCAAGCAAGAAAATTAACAGTAGGTTGAACAATAGTTCAACAATGAAACAGAGTCACAGGACTCCTAGTTCCTCCTCAAGGGCTATACATAACAATCCGACAAGCATCCTTGAGTCATTTTTCAGAAACCAGGACCCCCCACTGAATGGAAACTGCTGACCACTAACACGTAGACCCCAGACTGGTTGGAACCAGAAGACTGTTGATTTGAGATTCCCCAGACATCACCCTGTGACCTCACCACCAACCAATCAGAACCACAAGCTGATTATGCACCCTGCAACCCTCACCCCTAATGTTGCCTTTAAAAACCCTTGCCTAAAAGCCATCAGGGAGCTTGAGTCTTTTGAGCACGCACTGCCAGTTCTCCTTGCTTGGTGCCTAGGAAATAAACACTGTACTTTCTTTCACCAGAATCCAGTGTCAGTAGATTGGCTTTGCTGTGCGATGGGTGAATGAACCCGAGTTCAGTTTGGGGACAGTAGGCTAAATTTGACCTGTAGGCTGTATGTGGCTTGCCAACTACTGTTCTGTAGTATAAGAAGATCAGCTAGCCAAGCACTCAAATGAGTGTGCAGACTCATCGTATCTACCACAATGGGTAAAGGAATATGCTTCCTACTAGTCTGTTATATTTATTTGCTCTTCTGGAAATTACAATTTCCCTGCACTTTAAATTTTAAGAACTTCAACTTCCCAGTCCTCAACCTTTCTCTATATTCTTATCTATGATCCTGTTTCCTTTCACCCCAGGCAGAATATCCTTTTGTAAGACTCACCCTAGGTCTTTTTCTCTTGATTCCATCTCCTCCCATCCTTCTCTTAGATTCTTGCTTCATTAATCTTCTCTTCCTCTCCAATGCCTTCTTTCTCTTAGCAACAAATCTGCCCTACTTCCTTGAACAGAAAAGAGCTTTCATTCAACCTTGCATGCCCCTCAAGCTACTATTTATCGCTTTCATTCTCTAACACTAATTTCTAAAAGCATAGCTTCCACTAGAGTTACTAAGCTAAACTAAAGAGAGAAATATCTTCCCTTCATTCTTTAATTTACTGCGGACTGATTTCCTGTGAACTGAAACATCTTTCTAAGGTATTTCCTGACTATGAATCAAACAGACTCTCCTTAGTACTCCCCCATTCGACTTTTCTGCTGCATCCAGTGTATTACATGCTGCTTCTCAGATCCCTTTCAAATCCATCCACATTTACTGGGCACGTACCACGTGCCAGGCGTGGTGGTGGGTGCTGGGACACATTCTCCACCCTCTCTGTATCTCCATATTTCCAAGGTTCCCCTGAGGCCCGTCTGTTCTTGCTCTCTATTCCTTCCCCAGGTAATTTATGACTCCCTTGGTGTTGAGAGCTTACTCTACACCAAGCCTAGTTCTAAGTGCTTTACATGTATGAGCTCATTTGATCCTCAAAACCATCCCATGAAATAGGGGCTATTAACACCCCCATTTTACAGATGAGAAAATCGAGGTACAGAAAGATAGCCCACAGTTCTACAGCTAGTAATTTGCTGATCAGGGATTCAAATCAGGAAGTCTGAATGTAGGGCTTGCCCTCTTTACCCTTGACTGCCTCTCCCTCAGCTTCAAATATCCCCTCCACGCTGACTGCCAAACCCATAGCTCCAGCTTTGACATATCTCCTGGCTAGGTCATCCCCTAACATTGGTGGGGCCCTGACAAAAGAACAAAATTGAGGCCCACGTTCCAAATGCCTGAAACTTTTAAAGTTATAAACGAAGCTATCGACTGTTGAATAAATGCATTCTATCAACCTGCTTTGACAAATACCCCTTCTTCACAATCTGTCAAATTTTGAATTCTTGGGCTCTATGGAGTTCAGGCTAGAACGTGGTGGCACTGAGTGAGCCGGCTCTTAGCCCCTGGCCTACCCGCTTCGTTTCCTTACCATACTGTGCACACACAGCCTGCACATGCTAGCTCTGCCCATAACCCCCCAAACACTCAGGGTCTAGGGCTTCACCCACTGGCAGCTCCGTTCACCCTCAGCTATGTGTTCCCAGGGAAGAAGCTTGCTTGGGTCCTGGACACAGGCTCAGGGCCTGTGGGGCTGGGATTCTTTGGGTCCTAGGACTGTGCAGTCTGGGTAAGCAGGTTGCCTCTGAGCCATGGATCCCTTATGCCAGACCGGCTCTCTAAAGCAGCCTTGCTCAATCTGTCGAGAAGGATCTAACCCCCTTTTTTCCACTTCCAATCTGTTACAGATCAATACTTCTTTTAATACAATGAAAGTAAGTTACTAGAGAATAAAACAAAAAGGAAGCAGACTCAAGGATACAGAGAACAAGTTAGTTACCAGTGGGAAAAGGGAAGGGGGAGGGGCAATACTGGGGTAGGAGGAGAAAAAGGGTTATTACCGGAATTACATGAAATCATGTGTGTGAAACTGCTGAAAACTGTAAAGCACTATAGAATTTAAAGAATCTTTCATTCAATTAAAAAAATGAATTACTAGAAAAGTGAGATAAAAATACACACAATAGGGCTTCCCTGGTGGCGCAGTGGTTGAGAGTCCGCCTGCCGATGCACGGGACACGGGCTCGTGCCCCTGTCCGGGAAGATCCCACATGCTGCGGAGCGGCTGGGCCCGTGAGCCATGGCCGCTGAGCCTGCGCGTCCGGAGCCTGTGCTCCGCAACGGGAGAGGCCGCAGCAGTGAGAGACCCGCGTACCGCAAAAAAAAAAAAAAAAAAAAAAAAATACACACAATATTCGAGTGTACATTTTTTATTATTAGCTTCATTTATTTATAGATTCTTAGACATAAAATTATATTTCAATAAATATAATCAGAACAAATGTAGAAGATGGGAAAAAGTATAAAAATTGAGCATATTGTTCTTGAAAGTGTGTGTATAAATGATTGCCCTAGGCAATCACTACTACTTTTATAACTCTTGGTTATTCCATGGTCATAAACAAAAATTTATGAATGAAATGATTCCCCCTGTTAGATGCTATATGCCCACTTTAAGTAGCACCACTAATATAAACATTTAAGGGTTTTAATAAAACAAGTGAGCTTGCTTACTAACTCTGCAGTCTTGTTGGGTTGATGATCACACGCCACTTGTAGGGAACAAGGTACATCTAACGGGTTTCCACGCTTTGTTTTAATAATACTCAGAGTAGGGAACCTAGTCTCACAGGGTTATTTGGACAAAACAGAAGAAGATATTTCAGAGTAACTTGATCAAACTTAGGTTTCTCATTTAAAGTTTTTATACAAAATAGAGCAAAATTCATCCTTAGTCCTCCATCAATAGCCAGTTCTAATGACTTATCCTCTGAAATCATAATGAAATTTAAATTATCTTCCTATGAAAGATTTTAGATCCACACATTTTCTACTTAGTTCAGCTGACTTTTGTAGTGAAACTTTTGAAGGAAGCAGTACATTGATTTACATTCTGGCACCAGTTCCTTAAACGGGTAACTAACCCAGAATGCTTTCCAGTCATCGCAGCTGTGCCATCAGAATATAATCCTACACAAAAGCCTAACCCAGACACATATATGGACAATGTAATCCTTTATAGTTTTATACAGTTCACAGTTGTGTTTATTAGGCATGAAGTGAGAAAACAGAAGGACTATTTCTTCCTATCATGGTCATGTTTAAATCATACTTACACTAAAGGATGGCCATTTTAATAGTGCTTGTGCATTCATCTAGTTTCAATGAAAGATACTTTGCTAGTTTCACTTTTTTTTTTTCTGTGAATTAGCCTTCCATATCATTAATCAGTTCCCAAATATGCTGAACTATAGTTTCACTGGAAGATGGCCTTTGAGCTACCTCCTTTGCCCCCATATCACCCAACATTTCTAAGGCAACGTCTTTGTTAGACTTGCATTCATGTCTTGGCAGCTGTATGTATGCCTGGTCTTAGCAACCCCAAACACTACTTTATAAGAAGACTGCAAAGCTGCTTATATGTGAAATAGTTAACATCATCCTCTATTTTTTAATGTAATACTCTTTCTTTCAAATAATTCTCTTTTCACTTATTGCTTACATTTGATATGCAAAAGCCACCTACGTTTTGATGGTTTCATTGCTTCATTAGTCAGTACATTTCTACAGATAATATACAGTAGTTTTAGGACTTCATCATCAATTATGGCTACAAACTGAGCTCAGTAACAAGGGCTCATATTTCTGAGTAAAACTGGTATGAATTCTTTTGGTATTCATTCTTTCAGAATCACTTCTATTGTTATCATTCGGTTTACTAGTACTAACATTTTGAAATGTGTCTTTTCTTGAAAAAGAAGTCTGTAAAACTTGTTTCTTAGGGACTTCCTTGGTGGTCCAGTGGTTAAGAATCTGCCTTCCAATGCAGGGGATGTGGGTTAGATCCCTGGTTGGGGAACTAAGATCCCACATGCTGCGGGGCAACTAAGCCCTCCCACCGCAACTAGAGAGAAGCCTGCATGGGATGTAGAACCCACACACCACAACAAAGACCCAATGCAGCCAAAAATAAATAAATGTAAAAAAAAAAAAAAAAAACCCAAAAAACTTGTTCCCTAATCAGTAAATTAGGGTTAAAAAATAAATGATATAAAGTTTACTTCCTTAGAATTAATATGTTAAAGTGCCCATACTCCCCAAAGCAATCTACAGATTTAATGTGATTCCTATCAAGTTACCCATGACATTTTCTCCAGAATTAGAACAAATAATCCTAAAATTTATATGGAACATAAAAGACACAGAAGTGTCAAAGCAATTCTGAAGAAAAAGAACAAAGCAGGAGGCATAACCCTCCCAAACTTCAGACAATACTACAAAACTACAGTAATCAAAACAGCATGGTATTGGCACAAAAACAGACATATGGATCAATGGAGCAGAATAGAGAACCAGAGATAAACCCACACACCTATGGTCAATTAATCTTTAAAAAGGGAGGCAAGAATATACAATGGGAGAAAGATAGTCTCTTCAGCAAGTGGTGTAGGGAAAGTTGGACAGCTGCATGTAAATCAATGAAGTTAGAACATACTCTCTCACCATAAACAAAAATAAACTCAAAATGGCTTAAAGACTTAAACATAAGACATGACACCATAAAACTCCTAGAAGAGATAATAGTCAAAACATTCTCTAACATAAATCATAGCAATGTTTTCTTAGGTCTGTTTTCCAAGGCAATAGAAATAAAAGCAAACATAAACAAATGGGACCTAATCAAACTTACAAGCTTTTGCACAGCAAAGGAAACCAAAACAAACAAACAAACCCAAAATGAAAAGACAACCTACAGATTGGAAGAAAATATTTGCAAACACTGTGACCTACAGGGCTTAATTTCCAAAATATACAAACAGCTCATACAACTCAACAACAAAAAAACAAACAACCCAATTGAAAAATGGGCAGAAGACCTAAATAGACACTTCTCCAAAGAAGACGTACAAATGGCCAAGAGACACATGAAAAGATGCTCAGCATTGCTAATTATTAGAAAAATGCAAATCAAAACTGCAGTGAAGTACCACCTCACAAGAGTGAGAATGGCCACATTAAAAACTCTACAAATAACAAATGCTGGAGAGGATGTGGAAAAAAGGGAACCCTCCTACCCTGTTGGTGGGAATGTAAGTTGGTACAGCCACTGTGGAAAACAGTATGGAGGTTCCTCAGAAAACTAAAAATAGAATTACCATATGATCCAGCAATCCCATTCATGGGCATACATCCAAACAAAACTCTAATCCAAAAAGATATATGCACCCCAATGTTCATAGCAGCACTACTTACAATAGCCAAGATATGGAAACAAATTAAATGTCCATCAACAGATGAATGGATAAAGAAGATGCGGTACATATATAAAATGGAATACTACTCAGCCATAAAAAGAAAAAATAATGCCAATTGTAGCAACATGGATGCAACTAGAGATTGTCATACTAAGTGAAGTAAGTCAGAAAGAGAAAGACAAATACCGTATGATATCACTTATATGTGGAATCTAAAATACGACACAAATGAAACTATCTACGAAACAGAAACAGACTCACAGACATAGAGAACAGGCTTGTGGTTGCCAAAGGGCAGGGGGTTAGGGAAGGGATGGAGTGGGAAGTTGGGGTCAGCAGACATAAGCTATTATATATGGAATGGATAAACAACAAGGTCCTACTCTATAGCACAGAGAACTATTCAGTATCCTATGATAAATCATAATGGAAAAGAATATTAAGAAAAAAAGGTATATATATGTATAACTGAATCACTATGCTGTACAGCAGAAATTAACACAACATTGTAAATCAACTATAATTAAATTTTAAAAAAGTTTATATCCTTACTTTAGCTGTTGGGTTAAAAATATACTTTTTAATTTTAAAATATTTAAATATATTATAGCATATTATTATGTATTATGTATTTATATAAATAAAACAGATTTGATTAAAATGAAAATGATAAAAATAACATAAAAATAAAGAAATGCTTTCATTTACTTATATTTTACTCACTTTTGGGTTATAGGTGACTAATCTTAAAATATCATATGTTGAAACTAGTGAATATAACAAAAAAGAAGCAGACTCAACTGAGATAGAAAGCAAACTAGTGGTTACCAGTGGGGAGAGGGAAGAGGGGAGGGGCAATAAAGGGGTAGGGGAGTAAGTGGAACAAAGAATTAGGTATAGAAGTGAGAGAGTGGCATGGACATATATACACTACCAAATGTAAAATAGATAGCTAGTGGGAAGCAGCCGCATAGCACAGAGAGATCAGCTCCGTGCTCTGTGACCACCTAGAGGGGTGGGATAGGGAGGGTGGGAGGGAGACGCAAGAGGGAGGAGATATGGGAATATATGTATACGTATAGCTGATTCACTTTGTTATACAGCAGAAACTAACACAACATTGTAAAGCAATTATACTCCAATAAAGACGTTAAAAAAATGTATTGGGGGCTTCCCTGGTGGCACAATGGTTGAGAGTCTGCCTGCCGATGCAGGGGACAGGGGTTCGTGCCCCGGTCCGGGAAGATCCCACATGCCGCGGAGCGGCTGGGCCCGGGAGCCATGGCCGCTGAGCCTGCACGTCCGAAGCCTGTGCTCCGCAACGGGAGAGGCCACAACAGTGAGAGGCCTGCGTACCACCAAAAAAAAAAAACAAACAAAACTGTAGTTAGGTATAAAATAAGCTATAAGGATATACTCTACAACCTGGGGAATATAGCCAATATTTTATAATAACTATAAATGGAGTATAACCCTTAAAAATGGTAAATCACTATATTGTACACCTGTAACTTACACAATATTTTACAACTATACTTCAATAAAAATTTTTTTAAAATATATGTTGAAAAGTGGTCCTGCTGTCCTTGATGTCTGCAGTCTACACCACATGTGACTCACCACTCAATTTCAAACTGGTCTATACCCTGTTTAATGATATGATGCACCGATATCACATTGGTTCAGAAGTTTCTAAATGCTTTCTCTCAATTTCCGTACTTATCCCATGTGGCCCAGTAGCAGTTTGTGGACTGACTAGTCCCTGGACCACCACATGAATAGCCCTGCTCTGAAACACAGGCCCAGGACAGGCCCCCTCTTGCCTGGATCTCAGGGGTGCACTACTCCTGAATTAAAAGCTTGAATTTTTAGCTGTCTCCTGAATATATTTGTATGGGTAATGATAATAGTAAAGTATTATTAAGCTATCATTAAAACTACCTAGTATGGAAAACTTAGCATGTGCCAGGAATATGATAGTAAGGAAGAGGTTTCTAGCTTCACCGACTTTAAATTCTAGTGAGAGAAATGGATATTTAATTCTCACATCTCTTTGAACGGTTGTCTTATCCTCATTTTACAGATAAGGAAATTGAAGCTTATAGAGGTTAGTTAATATGTCCAAGGTCTCGGAGCTAATGAGAGGTTCATCAGGGACTCAGAACCATGTCTTACTGGCCATGGGTTTGATGTGCAGTGTCGCTGGCAGTAGCCTCCATGTCTCCAGTCTCTTACTTCCTGAGGCTCCACCCAGCTAAGAGTTTATTCCTAAAACATGAGTCATGGTAAATTATCTCCCTTCTTAGTAAACTTGTACTTCATAAAATGGATCATAATATAAAGACGAGCTCTCACCAAGTAGTCACTGTGATCTGGTAGCATTTTCTATTTGGAAAGTTGACCATAAATGTCTCCTTTAGAAAAAAACAAAACAAAACAAAAACCAAGCACTTATTTGACAAGCATCTATCTCAGAGCTGTAGTTTCTACTTGTAGAAAGTTGTGCAAATGTGGTGCATAAGAAGTTAAGTGATACAAGAGTATGACCACCAGTACTTTTCCTGCTGTGGTATGAGCATGCATGATAAAATTATACCAGTTTAGTGTCATCCTCATCAATTTGTATTCTGATTATAATTTCATCTGATTGATTTAACTACTACTGAATGCAACATTAAACATTAATCTAGAGCGATGACGTAATGTAGCAGAGACTGGCTAGTTGTTCACCGTGCTCCTTCTGTTTTCCTCCTGGGTCCAGCAGATGCTCTTTCAAGGAGGTGAGGCCATGCGGCTAAGTTCTATCCAATAGGAAGCAGGCAGAAATCAGGATGCCCGCTTCTAGGTGTAGCCCATAATACCTTTCCCAGAATTCTCCATGCTCTCTTCCTGCCCCCTTCTGCTGGCCAGAACACAGAGGATTCAACCAAGGACTCTGGATGTAAGAAACTCGGGTCCTCGAGTGACAGTGAGGAAGAGAAACCCAACCCCGCCCCAACCTACACTGGACTATGCTGTGACACGATTGCAGATTAAACTTATACTGTATTAAGCTACTGATTGTTCTGGGTAAAAATAGTAACGAACCTGCATAAATAAGTAGATGAATAAAATGAATGGGTACATTAAATACATAAAATGTGCACTTGCTAATGAAATCAGTCTGTGGCGAAAAAACAGAACTTCTGTACTCTAAACAGTGACCTGGATTTTCTAATAACAGCCTAGAGGACTTTCCTGTTTAGATTTAGCCAGGCTCAGGTAACAGGTTTATAAATTTATGCGGCTAAATATTTAGCAGTGTTGACAAAAATGTGTTTCTGGTAATAGATTGTGCATTAGAATTAAACATTGTTTCTTCCTTACTCTTTAGTTCCATGTTTACAGTTCTGATAGATGATACACCTTGGTTAAGTGGTCTTAATTAGTGACCATTTAACTAGCGTTTCAGTCATTTCCTTTATCTGTAATTGCGTTATGTCCCCAAAACTATTTGGGCTTAGACCATCTCCATAAAATTGTATTTAATTCCACAGTTTCACTGATATGGCTTTTTGTTTCACTATTTTCAGTCCTCTAAAAGTTTTCTTTTTGTCTTTGCTTTTTGTTATTAGCACGATTTTATTTGTGACCAATAGAATGACCCTCAAGATGAGTCGAATTAAATTAAATGACATTTATATCTTAGGAGAACCAAAGAAATGCATAGTTATAATTTTAGTGGAGTTACAGACTTCTGATCATTGAGGGAAGAATTAGGTTAAGATACGATTTAAACTCAGGAACAGGCTCTAACACCCGCTCTTTTTGAAAGTTATGGAACCATGTTACGACCACTATTAGGGTGCAGACTCCATGTGACCCACAGGTTTAAGAAAAAGAATAAGTCCTGTGATCTGGAAAGAAGTTTTCTTGGGGCAATAGGAAAGGTCAGTGCACTAGGACAAAACACCACTGTGGTTTGAGCTGACATAATTATTTCCTCATTGGAAATGATAAAGTAAATAAAACCCAAATTATTTATACTCTAATGTTTAGAATAATCTGTATATATTTGGTATTTTAAGTATTACTTGGAGACTTTAAGAATTTGGTATATTAAGATATCTGGCAAGTTGTGATTCCAATTTAGAAAAAGTTAATTGACTTAATTGATTTAGACCTCAGAGGGATAAGATAAATTTTCTTGGATTATAAGCAATAATTGGAAAATTAAAAGAACTTAATTTTAATCATTTTTGTAAATTTAATTTAGTAGACATATAAGAATTAAATAAGATAGGATAATGTTTGTTTGATAACCAGTTAAAGCACAAAAATTAAATATATTTAAATTATAGATACAATTTTAAATGCTTAATATATTATTTAATTAAGTTGTATAAACTCTATTAAAAGTGATACTATTAAAAGTGATTATTGAGCTCTTCTGGATTTGTAAATGCAATAAGATTTATAAGTTGAAATCTTAAGAAAGAACAAACCTTTTTAGATTGTAATTCAAAATTTAAAGGAAAACAGAAAAGGCCGTGAACAATCTTTTCAGGGCATGAAAGTCACCTCTAAGAATACTGTAAAACTGCCCTGAACATTTTTCTTTTTTTCTATTGTCATGCAGCTGCCCTTGGCACCAATATCTTCTTTTTCTTCTCCTAGTATGAAAATACTATGCCTTTTAAAATTAAATGCAAAGGTGATACTAAGTAATAATTTGTAAAATGTTTTGTAAATTGAAAATGAAATTTTGCTTTTTTCTAAAATCTCTTGTGTGGTCATTTACTGGTCTTATGGACGTTTGCCTATACACATGCAGAAGCCGCCTTCTCATGCCATAAAGGTAACAGCAGTAGCAGTGATCCACGAAAATAGCACTAAAAGTGCATAGCATCCACTCTTCTGCATGAGAGGGGCAGAAGAACAATAAACATGTGGATGACTGATTCTTTTTAATCCTTGGATCCTTGAGGTTGTTTTGTCCTTGAGATAATGGTGTTTAATCTCTTTTATAAACTTTGCAAGTGACAGAAGATCATCTTTCCTAATCCAAGCGTCCTTGACATTGAAATGTCTAATGTGAGGTTTCTGAGTCCATCTGGAGAAGTGAGGCTCTAACAGGTCTCTGCAAGCCCTCAAGATTCCAACAACCCTCTGAGAGGATAGCCTGGGGCTCCCTTCTTCAGCTGGAGCCGCTTCACTTCTATTTCTTTTACATACTGGGAGTCTGGTCAGATTTCATTTGGAGAGTGGCTTCCACCGCTTTGCGGGTTTTGAAAATCGCTAGGCTACAGTGTGCTTTTTCCATAAGCAGTGGGAGCACTGTGTAAATGAGCACACATTATCCTAAAGATGGCAAGGCCCAGCAGGAAAAATATAAGTTGCACAAGGAGATGGTTGTGGGACCGTTGATCTGTTTTTCTAAAAAGTGAAGAACTTCACAAACACTGACTTGGGGAGGTTACTAGACCTTTAGCCAAACTGTGGGGCAACCACCTTACCGTTAACTTATTTCATTTGGAAATGGGATGGTTTTTGTTTGCTTGTTTAATTTAAGACTCTCCCATGCTTCTAATTCAGAAATCTCTCATTTTACTTGGCACTGAGGATGCACTCTACGACCGTGAACCTGTGGGTTAGTAGAGGTTACTAACGTGGCAGAACAAGTCTTTTCATGCCTTCTGTTCTAGGACTCAGCTACTCCTGAGGCTAAAAGCTTTTAAAAATTTAACTCAAGACTGGTAAGGAGCCAGAAACTCAGAATAAGATACTGGCAAACTACTAGCAGGAGGTTTTTGTTTTGCTTGTGTTCTTACAGTGCAAAAGTTCTGGTTGCTTTTTAGATATCTTATTCTGTGGCCCTGCAGTCAGATGACCATGGGGGTCTCTGATACCATCCTGCTCTACCCTCAAAGGTATGAAGGACCTCCCACCCCCCCTACCCCGCACTGCACCTTACCCATAGGTGGAGCCTGTAATGACTGAGAGTGACCTGCAGCTCAAGCCGGAAGTTGGATATAAAAGGAGGCAAGGCAGGGAGTGAAATAGAAAAGGTTAAAGATGACTAAGGGCAGGTGTTTAGTGGGGAAGAAGACATAATGGAGAGGGTCATGGGGTACTATGTGGTGATCTGAGTCATGGGACATTCCTAGACCTCTAGGACCATGACCCTGTTCTTGTGGCTAAGAATTTCCAGAACCCCCTCCTCCTTAACTGGAACAAGGTTTGACCCTTCAGCAAGGAATTGCGTGAACGTTCTTCAGGATTCCAAGTGTGCGCTTGACTTACTGCTTAACAGTCAAATGGTATTTTGGGGGGAATTTGAACCATTATCTTAAGATCTGGCAGAAATGCAGGCATGATTCCGCTCTCTGGACTCTTATTTCATTTTTTTAAAAATCACAACAACATGGATGTTTAGGGACACTAAGAGTCCAGCTGAAAGGATTTTATGGTCTCTTATTTTCCTTTTGAAATTCGAGGCTAAGAAATATTCAACTCTTACCCCCACTGCTTGCAGCCCTGGCCTGATAATGGGACTTTTCACTTGACTAAATTGATCTGGGCTTTAAGCTGACACCACCCTCTAGAGCAGCGTGCTCCAAGAGAACTTTCTGTAATGATGGAAATATTGCATATTTGCACTCTCCCATATGGTAGCCACTAGACACATATGGCTATTGGACACTAGAAATGTGGCTAGTGCAACTAAGGAACTGAATTTTTAATTTTGTTCAACCAACTTAAGTGTAAATGTAAATGCCTTGTGTTCTAGTAGTCAATGTCTAGATTCCTAGCAGACAAGACAGGGAGAACTCATGCATTACAGGTGAGCCCAGTGGGCCTGGTGGGCTACAATTCCTAAGGGGGAGGTATTCTGAACATTTTAATACTTTCTTTAAGGGAATAAATTACAGGCCCTTAGCGACAGTCACACATAATTTTCCTATCTCATTTGGGACACTGAAAGGCAAGTTTCAACATAACTCTAATAGAAATGTCAAACAGCAAGCAGGCATTATCTCTAAGAAGACTTTGAACAACTTGGAGACTGTCTCTGGGAAGGGGCACCCAGAGAACTTAATGCTTTGCTTAAGAACCACACTAATAGTCCAGTCTCTTATTTCTACCTGCTTCCTATGAGAAGGAAACATTGTCACCTGGTGATATCCTATGTTTCAGAACCTGTAGGGGAGAATTTCCTGAGGTCCTCTATCAAAACTGCCTCTCGCTGTAATGTTGAGAACTGCTGCTGGAGAAAACGATAACCTTCTCTGGCTAGGAGAGCACTCCATTAGCATCCAGTCATTGGACAGTATAACTGTGATTTCTGAGCACAGAATTTATCGGTCATCTCTTATGTGTCAAGTACAAGAATTATCTCCTATAATCTTTACAATAACGAGATAAATACCATTATCCTCCAACTATAACTGAGGAAACTGAGGTTTAGAAAGGTTGATTAACTTGCCCAAGGTTAAAGTGAGCGGTACAGCAGGCAGGTAAAGCCATGTACATCTGAGGTCACTGCCCATGCTCAAATTGCCTGCTAATAATCATCTTCCTGGTATATATGTAGTTGGAAAACATGGCCTTTCTGCTGCACTTCTTTCTTTTTTACATCTTTGAGTATAATTGCTTTACAGTGTTATGTTAGTTTCTGCTGTATAACAAAGTGAATCAGCTATACATATACATACATCCCCATATCTCCTCCCTCTTGCATCTCCCTCCCACCCTCCCTATCCCACCCCTCTAGGTGGTCGCAAAGCACCGAGCTGATCTCCCTGTGCTACGCAGCTGCTTCCCACTAGCTATCTATTTTACATTTGGTAGTGTATATATGTCCATGAGGCACTTATTTCTTACTTTGTTCATGAACTCTTATTTCCTTCCCCTTTTCCTAAGTAAGTGTCATGGGAAATGAAGCATAAAGCATCTGAACAGCCAGGAAAAGGCAATATCCAGGGTTCAATTCCAGAATATCTGCCCCTTCCAGACCCACACTCCCTCAAGTAGGCCGTGCTTGCTCGGCTTATGGGCCTCCGCCATCCAGCTTCCCAGACCCCGAAGAGAGCCTCCATTCCATCACTGAGCACCTGTACCGAGCCGACGGTGGGTAGCTGCTGTCAGCACCCGTATCCATTGCTTGGTATTCGTTCCAAACGGCACCTCACTTCTGGCAAAACCCATACCGCCTGACCATATGTCTGGGTGTCTTGATGGGAAACATATTTTTTTAAACGAAGACGTGAGCAGCGTTTTGTTTTCTTTCATTAGCTGTCTTATGTTGCAGTCATAGCAGGTGGCATAATGGTGGCATCTAGTTCAAAAATAATGCTGTTGTCTTTTTTTCTCTTTGAGGTTGTTGTGTATTTACCTTGATGGTGACTTGCTAAGGAGGGTATTGTTGAAAAACAAAGACCTTCAAGTCAGGCAGACATGGCTCTGAATTCCAGCTTTATCATTCACTCATTCAAAAATACTCATGAAGGCTCCACTATGTGCCAGGAACTGTTTTAAGTGCTGGGATAAAGCAGTGAATAAAACAAGGATCCCTGCCCTCACAGAGCTTATGTTCAAGGGGTATGAGATAGACGTTAAAGAAGATAAATGAGAAGAAAACACAGTATGTTAGCCGGTAAAAAGTGCTAAGGAGACAAAGCAGGGGAGGGGGTAGAAAATGTTAAAACTAACTAGTGGTGGGTGGGGGAGGGATGGATTGGGAGTTTGGGATTAGCAAATGCAATCTATTATATACATGTATGACTGAATCACTTTGCTGTACACCAGAAACTAACAGTGTAAATCAACCATACGTCAATAAAATAAATTTTTAAAAAACTGGCTAGTCAGGTAAGGTCTATCTGAGAAAATGTCATTTGAGATGAGATTTGAAGGAGGTGAAGCATTGGACGTGCATGCATTAGTTTATGTGATATTAGGTAAAAGTTACCTAAACTTCTAGGTACTTGATTTTCTCAACTCTGAAATGGGAACAAAAGCCACCCTGCTGATTTGTTCTGAGAATCTGGCCCAGGCATTGAATAGGAGCATGACAACAGCTATTATTACTGTGTTCATCATCACCATCACCAGTAAGAGCAGCACGGCCATTATAAATAGCTGCTTGCTGGAACTGGAGATAGGTTATTTATACATTTATTATCCCCAAATAACCCTGTTAAGGAAACTCAGGTAATAGCTTAACTCTGAAGACTGAATGAAGTACTCTAGCCTTGGAAGAAGGTCATGTGGCTTAAATATTTCTATCAATGGAGGCTTGGCAGGAAACAAAAGCCCCCTTAAAGTGGGTAATTTGAGGGCAAGAGAGCCCGGGAATTGCATTGGGCCAGCCTCCCAGGGAACATAGCAGGTGGAGAAGGGTGAGGGGGGAGCGGGAGAGGCCACAGAAGATCCCCAGGATAAGACTGAAGGGAAAGTTAATCCTAATTCCCAGGTTCCACTGGGAGCCACGTGGTCACTATCCTCCTCTGTACTGAGAGAGAGCAACCTGAGTTCCTTCCGTCTTCAGATGTCCCTTTAGTCACATTTGTTGTTCTCCTCCTACTTCTTGTAAAGTCCAAGATTTGGTTGGGGATTTTGAAAGAAAACCAAATTAAATTGAAAATAAAACCCAGTTGTGTGTAAAGCTGGAGACCATAAGGCAACCCAGCCAATCTCTACCCAGGGTGTGGCACTGCTGACAAGGATGAAACACTCAGCTAGTCACTCACCAACATGAAAAAGGCCAAACCAGAGGGGTACTGACCAAGAGCACAGCAGTGTCACCATTTTATCTTTTAAATGAACTTTAAGCTATGACATTAAGTAGGAAAGTCAGATATGAAACCATATACATAATACAATGTCAGCCACGTAAAAAATATGCATATGCATTGAAACAAGACTAAGAAGAAAGAAACTATTTCCACTATCTTTGAACTATAGATTATGGTGATTTTTTCCTTGACCTTTTCCATATTTTTCTAAGTTTCATTAATGAACATGTATTCCTTTTAAAAGAAAAAGAAATCAATGAGTTACTTTTTTAAGGAAAAACTGGTTCCTATGATTCATATCTCTGTTTAAAACTACAGTAATAGTTATAACTTTCATTTTTGGAAAACTTTAATCTGGGACCATTTAAAAAAGACTCACTAGACTGATTATTTTCCATTTTTAAGAAAATTATTTTACAGATAATTTTTAAAAAGAGAATGCTAGACAACTTAAAGGATATTGGCTTACTTTCGATTCATGCTTAAATCTAACATTAAAGGTATGCTTTGAGAGCTTCCATCCATGGGTGTCAAATTCATTCTCATCAACTATGAAAATTCTTAGACTGGAAATAGATAATTATAAAACATTAAATATAATTTAATTAATTAACAATCATTTTCTTATATTGCATTAACCACAAAGTGGATCCAGATAGATCACTGGTTCAATTTTTTTTCTTCATTTCAGACTAAGGCTAATTCTGTTCGGGTCAACAAACTGTTTCTGAGCACACGGCAATGTGCCTGGCACCAGGTTAGGTGCTGGGGATACAGAGAAGAATGAGACAAGCCGCTTGCCCTTAAAGAGACGTAGCAGCAGAGACAGACATGCGAGGAGATGATTTCAATCCAGTACGGTAAGTGCAAATAAAGCTAACCGTAGGTGGCTGGGAAAGCCCAAACAAGGGGCTTAAAGGAAGAGCTACTCAATTTGAAACCCCCAAAATGAAAAACCTACTTGCCACTGAGCTGGCTGACTCTTTCATAACGGGAACTCTTTGTTTTTGATTTTTTTACTGGGCTGATCAGGATGGAGGCCACTGCAACCAGGCTTGTGGTGATGAGTGACATCTCAGCAGGCTTGATTCTGCTCAGCTGTCCCCACCTG
Source organism: Pseudorca crassidens (assembly GCF_039906515.1). Lineage (NCBI taxonomy): Eukaryota > Metazoa > Chordata > Mammalia > Artiodactyla > Delphinidae > Pseudorca > Pseudorca crassidens. The sequence goes on from NC_090306.1 coordinate 58,837,443, forward strand.
CCATTACTCTCTGATAAGTGGGGACAGCCACATACATCAAAAAATGGAAGCAATGATTCACTGAGGCCAGATGTTGTTCAAGACAACATCTGTTATGTGGATCCGTGCTCTGCCTGCTAAGGGGATCACGTTCTCGTGAGTTGCCAAGAAGTTGCAAGTTGCCTTTGGTAGTGGAACGGAGAAGGTAGACAGCAAAGGATAAGACTATCCTAAAGAATCTGGGTTACATTTTGGAAAATGTGGAATACTCTGGATGGCGGACTGTTTTGGTGCAGGCTGAGGAACCACTGCAGGTGATGAGCAAGAGCTGGTGCATGGGATGCAGGTGGAGCTGGTACTCAGGTGGGACGTACTGGTTCAGCCACAAGGCAGATCATAGTGGGATCTGCTCTACTTGGTGGGAGCTTGTGCGTACCAGTTATTACGTATTTTTACTATCATCCCTTCAGGGAAGATTTATGTACCCTGAATGTGAGGGGACAGATAACTTTTTCAGTTTTCTCTTAAAAAGGTTTGTGTTTAGGCAGTGAGGCATAAATTCTTATCATAATGGAATAATGTCATAATTTTTAGTCCAGATATGACTTACTTTTGTGGCTTAATATGACTCAGTTTAGATTTGGGATATATGATTGTACTAGAATAGTTCAACATGTAGACCATCTTTTTTCAAATAGTCTTCTGGAAAATTTTGGTAAAGTTTACCTGGATTGTATAACTTAATTTTAATGTTTCTGACACAATTAAATCATTCTCCCTAAACCTGTAAATTCTTTTAAAAACTTTAATCTTTTATAATTATATGAAGCTTGCCTTAAGAGGCCTTTTATCATTGCTTGTAATTAGAGTCCCTAAATATTTTAAAAGCTTCTTTGTCGGGTAAAATGGAAAGTCAGGATTCCAAGCCTATGAAAACTCTGCCATGCTGTCCAGCTGTCCCGGCCACTCTTTTAGCTAAAATCCTAAAAGCTGTCCGCGATCTGGAGGAGATCTAGAACAACTGGGGCGCAAGTGCCGTGGAAATCACAGATTGGCCACACCTGACTCTAGTTTCATCCTGTCACAATTACTCTAAACCATCTATTTCAGCCCAAGGCTAAAGTCTCAGCTGACTTACCACAGACGCAAACCGTCCCAAGTTAATAAGTGAGAAATTTTCGGGCCCCTGGGGTAGTATTTTCTACTTAGGAGTGAAAACGGCTTTTTATATGCCACCTCTGCCTTGCCTTTTCCCCCTCCTCATTCCTCTCTCCCTGGAACAAAGATTTAGACCACCAGGATTGCAATACTAGTTAAAATATCAATACTGATAAGAAACTTAATTAGCAGAAGGAAAAATGTAGTAGCAAAGATGAAAGGAAAGAACTCCATGCTTTGGAAATGTTTAGGTAATAGCTAATATTTGTAAAACCATCTACAGTTCACTCAGCTGTTTGACGTACATAACCACCTTATTTAATCCTTGCACCAGTCCTGACAGGTGGTTGCTTGTCTCATCTTTACAGGTGGGGTGAAATTGAGCAGGTAAATCCAGCCAATGGAAGTCGTTTGTCCTCTCAGACCCAGCTCCCTTGATGACACACTTTATGTGGAACCACAACTGCCTCATGGACCATGGGCATCATGAGGAAGCTGACGCAGCTTCAGCCAAAGGAGGAAAGTCTGACCAGACAGGTAGAGCATGGAATGTGCTGTGAAGAGGTGGGAGAGCGTGTGGGCTGATGGGGTCTGGAAATGCTCACCATCACTGAAGTCTGTGTCCTGGCAGCTGACACACAGAACACTCATTAACCAGTACCCTTATTAGGGTTAAGCATGGTGATGCATTCTGTGACTAGTATTAGTCGGAAGCCACTGATACTATGGGCCCTGAAGGGACAAGAGGAGGAGCAGTTATCAGACCCTAGTGAGAGCTGTGGCTGGCAGATTGGGGCCACCTAACAGGGCCTCTGATTCGGGTACTGGCATTCATGAAACCATACCCTGTACTTTAAACACCCAAGGCCCATAAGGTAGAAACAAAACAGAAACAAAATGATACATCAAGAACACCAAGCTTGTTTTGCAGAGTTCCAGGGAAACCACAGACATGGAAACAACTTGCTGGCAGCCCGACAGAAGCAGGCAGATTGAGGGGCTAGGACAACTGATAGTTAACCTTAGACACCACAGGTCGAATTATCCATCCCATGTTACATACGGACCCTCTTCAGATTTGCACATGCTACCCATGAAGAGGCATGAAGAACAGTCACACCTCTGCAGAGAACTCTTGAAACTTACAAATTACTTTCCAGCAATCACTTTCCAGCCCATCTCTCTCTTCCAACATAAAAATCCCACTCAACAGCTGATGGGGAGACAAATCTGAGTATTGCCTCCTGTCTCCTTGCTTGGCTACCCTGCAATAAAGCCTTTTTCTCTCTGCAAAACACCTTTGCCTTGGCATTTGGTCTTTCTGTTGTGCAGCAGGCAACGAGCCCACTTGCCCAGTTACGTTAGATAGAGAAAGTAGTAGCTATAGCTGAACCACAGAAGAAGCCTGGGGGACAAATAATCTGACACCCTCTCCTTGCCAAAGCCTAACCAGAAGTCAGAGGGCACAAGAACTCAGGTGGAGCCATCTCTAGAGGTCAGCTTCCCATGGCACACAGCAGCGTGGCATGAGTGGAAAGTGGACCTGAGAGCAGACAGGAGAAATGGACAATATCTAAGACAGAGGCCGTTTTAAGACTCACGTCATATTATCCTGCCCTTGAAGACTCCATTTCCTGGTGGGGACTTGAAAGAGGTGTGTGGGACTTCATGATTCTTCTCTCTTCTTTTCCTCACTAAACCCCCTTCCTTATCTCAAACAATTGACTCCCTGGAAATTGCTAGATGCTTTGGGAGTTGGGACAAAAAAGTAGATGCAAATTGCTAGTAGTCCAGTAGAAGAAATACACATTATGATGATATTGTAGACTGGCATTCAAATCCACCCCACTTATTTTCAAGTGTGCCTTTTTATACTACAAAGCCTGGAAAGTTAAACAAATAAAAGCAAAAGCAAAAACTGCATTTCCCAGATTCTATTGCTGCTACACTCTGGATGTGAACCTAACCTATGTTCTTAGGTTCAACCACGCATATGCACTTGAGGGAAATTAAGAAAACACAAGCAAACTAGAAGCCATAACATCTTCTCCTTCTGCTCTTTCTGCCCGTGACCAGGTCACTGAGTTTTCGGTTGTGGGTGTTCAGAGATGGAGTTCATGGCATCTATTCTGCTGGTGCAGATTGCAGCCAAAATGGTGTGTTTCTGGGGCTGGCATAACCACCAGATTGTGGTGGCTTCCCAATCATGGTGGCTTCCTGATCATGGCAGTGGTGATATAATTGAATAGTCAGTGGTTTTTTGATCACAGAGGAGGCAGCAGCAAACTTAGTGGCTTGGCTCTGCTGTGTGGTTCAGTCTAAATTCTTTTTCTTTCATCCTCCCAACAATTTGGCAAGTCACTTAATATCCTACAAAAGACTTCTTCCTACTTAAACTACATTCTGTCTTTGCAATTAAACTGTGATTGCTATAGAAATAAACTAAAATGCAAAGTAGAAGGGGGTAAGCCCTGCTAGAGATATAGATTAGGTACTATGCAAATCTTGAAATAACTAGATATTAGGCGTATGTTATAGGAGATATAGAGAAAAATTCCCCTTCATGGAATCTGAGACCTCTTGACAGTCTCACGTAATGAGTTTTCCTTTTCCAGGGAAGCAGATGGGATTAACAGACACTGTGACTATTGTCTATTGTATTTAAGAAAGCACACAAGTCTGTGTATCTATTCCCGGAGATGGGCTCCAAGTCTGTAATGAGGAAAGAGAAATACTACATTTGCAAATCTCCTGGCAATACTTCCTTTTAATTTTAGAAATCCTACTTGCTTGCTTTTTAAGTTTCCGTTAAAAAATTAATGAAAAATGTGTCTATCAGCAACTTCAGTAATGCTGTAGAAATTCAGTTTCTTCCCTGAGGAAAACAATAAAAGGAATCAGGGCATTTCATTGTCTACCTCTGTTGCCGTTACCTATTGTTGCATGAAAAACTACCCCCAAACTTAGTGACTTAAAGTAACAATCATTCCATTACATATCATGATTATATTGGTCATAAATTTGAACTGGGCTCAGCTAGGTGATTTTTCTGTTCAAATCACATTGATGGAGGTGACTTGGTAATATTCGGCTGGTGGAATGATTGGTTTAGAGGGTACAAAACGGCACCTGGTAGGGATAACTGGAGGGCTGAGCTGTCTACTGGAGCACCTATACTTGGCTCAAAGTAGTCAAAATTCTTACATAGTGGCTTAGGGCTCCAAGAGCAGTTTTCCAGTGAATAAGGGGAAGCTGCATGGCCTTTAATGGTCTAGCCTCAGAAGTTACACAGCAACAGTTCTGTCATACTTTATCGCTCAAAGTAGTCACATACCCACCCATATTCAAAGACTGGGGACCGATATGCCACTTTTAGATGGGGGAAATGTCAAAACATTTGCAGCAATGCTTTAGAAACGTCCCAGTGCCCGTACACCACACGCCTTTACCTGTGTCTGGGTAAAGCCCCTATTGCTAAGTGAGCCATGACAGGAACGGTTTAGCCACTTGAAGAAGCTCACCTTTAAGTCAAGGACTAGAAGCAAAACAGGTATGGGTGCTCTTAACATCATGCTTAATAGGGAATTAAGAGTGACATTTTTTGGCCAGCTTCTTGATGTCTTGCAATTTTCATTGCATTAAGAAAGAGAAGAATCTCACTTTTCATAGTCCTTGGGACAGCATGTAACAAAACAGAAACTTGGTCACACGAGAGTAAAGTGGATGTAGTGATGAGTTGAGGGTATGTTCCCAAGATCAAGACCAAAACCCAGGTCCTATAACTAGGCCGTAATTTCAAAGCAAATTGAGACTCAGTACCCCTTTGATTCTGTGTTACCTGAGTAAGATTATCTTCATTCCCTCCTGGGTAACTGTGGTTGGTCTCAGAACCCAACCAGGCTAAGCCTGGAGCTGAGTGTTAAGTTATGGGTCAGGAAAGGGGGTCGTTCAGCAAGCTGTTGATTCTCAATAACTAACGCTGATGAACATGCATTGGTTGAGTAGCTATTTTGTGCCGGGCATTGTTGGGCCCAAGGCAGATGTAGAAAATGAGATATTGTCTTTGCCCTGCAAGAGCTCAAGTCTAATGAAGGAGACAGATGAGTAAACAAAAAACCACAATACCATGTGATAAAAGAGTATAATTTAATTAAGTGCTAACTGTTTTAGGAGCACAAAGGAGGGAGTGACCGGTTTTAAAGGTGACCTCTGAGATCAGATTTTCTAGGTTGAGAAGGTAGGAAGAGCCCCTTGGATAGAAGAAACACCCTGTCAGCAGTGTGGGCTGTTATTTACAGGGAATGGTGGGTAGTCCTGTGAGATTGGAGTGTAGATCCTAGAGATGCGGGGGGAGGGCAGCGGGACATAAAGCTGGAAGGAGAGTTCTGGCTGGATTGTCAAGGTCTTTGTGTTTCAGGCTAAGGAGTTGGAGGTTTTACCCATAGAAAATAGTAGAGGATGCGAAAGGGTAGAAAATGTGGAAAGACACAAATGCTATGCTAGCTGTCTTTAATCAGGGAAGCCAAAATTTGTTCCACTCCTCAGAGTTTTGTCATCTTTGATATTTTGGCAAATCTCCACTAGAACCAGACTCCAAATGCAAATTTTAGACTTTCTCTTGTGTTTCTATGTTTTGTTTTTAAGTGTAAAATTTTATAGTGCTGCTTTGTTCCATCGATTTAAGACAAGATTACCTACCAAAAATCATCTGAAAGGCAAAGAGCATGGCTTAGCCAGTTTCCCTGTCATGTCCTTCACTTCAAAGTAAAGGGTAGGTCAACAAACACACAAAATGCTTTTTGTTCTGGGCAGAAGAATTAATGGTCAGCTTTGTGTGTGTTGATGGAATTGTTTTTTCTACATGTGGTACAAACCATCTCCCAGAGGCAAATTATTTAAATCACCTCTTGAAACCACACGTACATATTTATGCAGCCAGAAGTGGGAGGTGTAGGTGGCAGGGGATTACAGGTGACTCAGTATGTCTGGCATCTGGATCAGAAATTTCTCTCAACTGATGGCAGAGTTTTTGTCTCCATAATAGGCGTAGCACGTGAACTGCCGCCAAATCATCATGTGTGCTGTGTGCCGTGTGAGGCAATTACAGATCTGTTTTGAGGTGAGTCAACCTGTAAGATGATGCAAGTTTTTAAATTTTTTCCAGCTCATTTAGCTAGGATGGCCTCCAGGACTTGTTCTCCTGTTAGCTTCTTAGATGTCCGACTCCTGGTTAGTTATAGTAAGTCTATCTTGGAGTTTAGATCTTCCCAATATTGACATAAACCACTGCATGCTTTGAAATTTTTAAGTAGTTCAACCACATGCGTAGCAAGATACCCAATGAGGGAGAACATTAATTTTCCTTCCCCACCCCGTTTAAGTGAAACTGCCATGCAGATGTAAACAATGGGCACTATTTTAATGAATATTGTGTCTTTCTAGCTGGGGCTATATTCAGTTGCCTTGCACAGGTCTTCTTTTTCTGGGGAAGCTCTACCTGCTTGGCCCCTATTAGTAAGGGACTCAGATATTGCTGGGAACAAATGGACAAACTGGCATAAGGGCCAAGAAAATTCAAAAGATAGGGATAGGAACACCAATCCCCTTGCCTTAATGTTAGTATTACACCTCTATGGGGGCTTCCCTGGTGGCGCAGTGGTTGAGAGACCGCCTGCCGATGCAGGGGACACGGGTTCGTGCCCCGGTCCGGGAAGATCCCACATGCCGCGGAGTGCCTGGGCCCGTGAGCCATGGCCGCTGAGCCTGTGCGTCCGGAGCCTGTGCTCCACAATGGGAGAGACCACAACAGTGAGAGGCCCGTGTACCGCAAAAAAAAAAAAAAAAAATTACACCTCTATGGGATTAAACTGGTCACATTTCAAGGCCACCAAGCAGGAGGGCACTCAACCCTAAAGAGAAGCTTACCAGTGGAGAGGGCAGATGATCTAGTGGTTCAGTTTTTCCCCAGGGCTTGGATTGTCATGGGAGAAAGTTCCACCTGTGGCTGAGGTTGGAGACCCTCCTCTCCCAGCCACTCTGTCACTGTTGGTGGCCTTGGGGAAATGACAGAGAATGTGTGCAAGCTGAAAGAGTTATGTAACTAAAAGCTATAATATGGAAATCAGGCCCGTTCTTCATTTTGCATTCATCTCCCGGCTCCCTTCAAAGAAACTACTACCTATGCCTTTATCATCAAAGCAGAGGCTCTGGGCATAGTACTGGACCACTTCTTTTTCTTGGGGGTGGGGGGATGCGGGCTTTATTATTTATTTATCTACCTACCTACCTACCTATGTCTTTATTTATTTTTCAGTACTCTTACAAAGATCTTTATCATATATGTTCTTAAACACTTCTCTACATGCATTACAGAGTGGCCATCACACTGGACCACCTCTTTTTGTAGGAACCTCAGCAATAGCCGTAGAGAATGTGGAACTCCAGTGCACCAAGCAGATTCTCTGTGAGGCAACAGAATAGGTATGAGACTGAATAACCCCTGGGGGCTTTTGGCTTATAAAGGAAAAACTCTACAAGGAAAGAAATCATTCCTGTAATAGGTGAGGCTTTGAGTTATTAATCTGAAGAATACACTTTTTTTTTTGCAGTATGCGGGCCTCTCACTGTTGTGGCCTCTCCCGTTGCGGAGCACAGGCTCCGGACGTGCAGGCTCAGCGGCCATGGCTCACGGGCCCAGCCGCTCCCCGGCATGTGGGATCTTCCCGGACCGGGGCACGAACCCGTGTCCCCTGCATCGGCAGGTGGTCTCTCAACCACTGCGCCACCAGGGAAGCCCCCTGAAGAGTACACTCTTATGATGGTGATAGCAAGATGCATTGGTTATTATATAAACTACTTAAAACAAACCATAAGAAACATTGTAGGATTCATGTTCCAGAGAGCGCTGTTCTCAGCTCTGAATTCCTCCTTAGTGAGAATCTGCCTGCATAACTTTCATCCTTTCCCTTTCTCCTCCATGAAGTATTGGGTGTGGTGAGGGAGAAAAAGGGAAAAGTCTATGAATACATGTGTTATTAATTTTTTTCCTATTACATTTATCCAAACTAATAAAGAATAATAATAAATGACCTTTATGATGCCTTGTGTTAAAAAGAAAAAAAAAGAAAGAAACATTGTAGGATTCAAATGAAGTGAGATTATTGGAACAAAGATTGTGAAACTCCATGTTCTTGAGGGCAGAGGTCTTAAGCATGGATTCTTTCTAAGGTGTTGAACAGTTCAAATTCAGGAGTTGTATGGATGGTCTGTTCTCTAAGGATTGTATATTTTTATATATTATCCTTTACCTCTTAGACTAATCAGTGGATTTTCCCTGCTGGTGGGCCAAGGGGAGGAAGATGGCTTTCAACAGGGTGATTACCTCATATATACTTAACAACCTCATGGAGATCAAAGGGACTAAATTTATCTCAAATATTTATTAATGTGTTAAATCCAACTGAGATGCTCAAATCCACTTCTTTTTCTTCATGTAAGTGAAAGGATGTCTAATAATAAACACTAGAATTTATTTAGCACTTACTATATGTCCAGCACTATGCTCAGGACTTTTCATGGGCTATCTCACTTAGTCCTTTGTTAGATTTGACTTTCTAGACATAAAAAGTTAGTCCCCTAATAGATCAGTTGTTGTCAATTTTTTTAAAAAGTGAAACAATAACAAAAAAATCCACCAGTCTCCTGAATTATAGAAAGGTCTTTACAAATGCAACAGGATTTTAAAATGGAACTATTTCAGACTCATTTTTTGGCTGAGGTCCCATAATTATGGGTACCAAATACTCCCCCATTTTGAAGTGAGACTCCAGCCTAGTTATGCAGGACTTGCAAAGGAGTTGCCCCAGAATTGGGTGTTGATGTGGCCAGAAACCTGGAAATTAGAAGGATTCTTTCAGAAAGAGGATTTAAGTGTGAGTCCCACAGCCCCCCTCTCCCCTCACTGGGAGGTATTGACAGAGAGGGGCTTCACGGAGAGATTGATGTTTGGGGCACATAATGGACCAGGGTCTGTTTCCCACTTGAGGAATATTGAGGGCAATAGGTTCACCCAGGTAGCACCTGGAAGTAGAATAGGGGCTATTGTGTAAGTAGTGATTGTATTCCTGGGACAGAGGGTCCTAGTGGACCACGAGGAAGAGCCAGAGAGCGGCTGTGTTACATTCTGCCATGAAGTGCTGAAGAGACACTGCTTAGCAGAGAGATCCTGAAGATATACTATCCACAGCTACAGGCCAAGTGAAGAGTCCTATGTAGCCAGCTGGCAAGTACAGTGCCCATAGCTAGAAACCACACATGAGAGATCCCTGGTGATTGGGGGTGGAGGTGGGTCTCTGAAGAACCCGTGAAAGTACTCACAAGAGAGCCAGCTTTAAATACCATTCAAGGCTGACAAAACCCAGCCTCGTATGGGTGCCATTCAAGTAAATATTCCCTGACCCATCTCCTGTTTCCCCACTGGCAGAGTTGACTAATGGGCAAGGTGGAGTCACAGAGAGTAAGGAGGGAAGCCACCTACCAGCCCCCTTTCCATGGATCTTCCTGCCTGCAGCAGGTCTAGCTGGGGGGAAGGAGAGCCTTTAGATTTAATTGATGCTTGGAGGGTTTTGTTTGTCTGTTGACTGACTTGCTTTAAGCACAATGACCTAGTACAGTAATACTAACTTAACAAACAGAGGCTGTTTTTGATGGAAATGAAGAGTACTATTAATTAAGAATAACCAGGAAAGTTATACATCCTGTCCTAGATTTTATCCAAGGGGTAAGGTAAGCTAACCCACAGGTTTGCAGGGGCAGTAATAATAATCTTTAGTTTATTAGAGTGGGTAAGTCCCCCCTTTTTACCCAATAGTTACACACATAATAGGTATTGATATTTACAACTAAAGTCTATAATAGTTTGTTTCTTTCAGGTTGCAAGGAGGAGGCCTGCTGAGATACCCTTAGGTAACTGGACTTATTGTAACAGTATACGTAGAATTGAGGAAGCCCATGGAACTATCTGAGCAGGCATATACTCATTTAAAACTGCAACATTAGAATGTAGCACAGGCTCAAGGAATCAGAAATAGTGGCTTCTAATTGTTTGGGACAGAGTGGTAACTCCAGATATCCCAGGCACCGTGTCTCGCTCTAGGATTGACTGTCTGGCACTCTTCTCTTCTCTGTGGGCATCTTGCGTCTGATAGGCTACGTGTGCTACCATTCAATTATGGGGCACCCCAGTGGGCATTGTTTCCTAGGCACTTTACCTAACCTTCCCTTGCTCAAGAACTAACCCTTTGTCCAAACATTTGGGACTAGAGTAGAGAATTCTGCGGCACAGGCATGGCAGATACATGAAGACAGAACTGCTTGTAAGTCACTTCATGAGATGCGGTCTGCGAGCATAGCGGGTTTCATTGACTATCTGATGGAGTTTCTCACTAGACACCTTCTCCCCTTAACCAAATTCCCACAAACAGTAGTTGGATGGCAAAACAATTATTCTTTTGTACACTTTCCTAATTGTTTTTTTTTAATGCTGTCGTGTGTGCTACCATTTCTGTGCACCAATTTTTTTTTTTTTTTTTTTTTGCAGTACGCGGGCCTCTCACTGTTGCGGCCTCTCACGTTGAGGAGCACAGGCTCCGGACGCGCAGGCTCAGCAGCCATGGCTCACAGGCCCAGCCGCTCTGCGGCATGTGGGATCTTCCCGGACCAGGGCATGAACCCGTGTCCCCTGCATCGGCAGGCGGACTCTCAACCACTGCGCCACCAGGGAAGCCCTGTGCCCCAATTTTTATCAATAAACATTTATTGAGCATCAATTATATACGTCATTATTACCCTAGAATCTTTTTCTTTGAGATTCTTTGTTCTTTTTCTCTCGCCTTTCCTTTGTATAAGGTCCTGCAAACAAAACTGGGACTGCAGATGCCTTCAATATTCCTGGCCACATAATTCCAAAAACCTTTTGTTCTGGTGCGTTCAGGGCCGGAGTGTGTCTCTATCTCTTTCCCACAATACTTCCTGGATCTTTTCTGCTGCAGAACTCTTTATGAGCCTTCATCTTTGATTTGCCATATAAAGTTCTTTATAGGAGGGCTATAATTTTGTTCTAATCCTCATTAGTCACCTGTAGAATCCAGTGTTTTATTTTATTGCTTGATGGTTGAATTCTTTTGAATTACTAAAATAGCTCCTTTCATTTTAGCTGTTTCCATTTACTCAGGCATCTATAGATTCAGACAGTATCTGACATCTTTAGATTCAGAACAATTATGAGTTTTTCTTATTGAAAAGATCCTTCAAATACTTCAGGATAATAATTTCCAAATTCTAATTTAAAAGCATACCTAGTCAACTGCCTTCATTTTTTTATATGTAGGGAAATTACATGTAAGGAATTGGAAAAGATATCTGATTTTTTTCAACAAACATTTGTAGAAAGCCTTGCATGTGTCAGGCCTCTATCCTGTCCTAGGATTAAGTGATTATAATCGTGTCATTGCCTTTCTCAAAAACTTTCAGTGCTGAGCCAATATCTAAAAAATTAAACATCCCAACTGGATATTCAAGGCCCAAATACCAGGCTCCAAACTGCTCTTCCAGATTTTCCCCCAGCATTATTGAGATATAATTGACATATAACATTGTGTAAGTTTAAGGTGTACAATGCGATATTTGATACACTTATGTATTGTGAAATGATACCACAGTAAGCTTAGTTAACGCCTTCCTCACGTCACATAATTACCACTTCTTTCATTTTTTTTTTCTTTTTGGTGAGAATATTTGAGTTCTACTCTCTAAGCAACATTTATGTAATACAATGTTGTTAACTATAGTTACCGGGCTATACATTAGATCTCCAGAACTCTGATTGGTGGGGACTGGATCACATGATTGCACCCAGGATCACATGACAGGCCATGGCTGCAAGGGATGCTGGGAAACCAGTGTGTGGTTTCCACGTTGGGACGGTGAGACTCACAGTGAGGAAAATGTCCACATAGTTAGGGAGTACACAAAGACAGTCAGAGAATGCAAGATGTCCGGGGCAGCTTCTTCCGGAGCCTGAACACTGGCCAACCAGACCCACGGGGCCCTCTCTCTGCACCTCATCATGCACAGTTCCCTCCTCAGCCCAGCCACACCAGTGCCTTCTGTCCTCTCACACACCAGACCCACTCCCACCTCAGGATCTGGAACATTCTCCTCCCACTTCTCCAGCCAGGCTTCAGCCTAAATGCAACCCCCTAAGGTGACACCTCCCACCCCCAGTCTTTCTACCACCCCCAAACCCAAGACCCAAAGCACCGAGAACCCTACAAAGATGATTCACCACTGCCCTTACCCTGCCTAAATACAATACACGATTATAAACTTCTTTCCAGGTTCAGCAGGGCAACTATTCACTTACCCAGATGCCGTGACTCCAGTGGATCCCAGCCGTGGGTGCTCCAAGGCATCTTCCACAGACACAGGGCTCCTCCCTGAAGGAATATTCTGGGGTACAACTGACCACTTTGTTGGATATATCTGTGGCGTGTAAGCCACTGTGTGGGCTGTCTGTGCAGCTCCTTCAGAGAGTCTTTCTCTCACAGCCTGGCCAGAGTTCTCCTGGACCTCAGCATTTAAAAAGCATCAGGGCTTCCCTGGTGGCGCAGTGGTTAAGAATCCGCCTGCCAATGCAGGAGACACATGCAGGAGACACGGGTTCGATCCCTGGTCCAGGAAGATCCCACATGCCGTGGAGCAACTAAGCCCGTGCACCACAACTACTGAGCCTGCGCTCTAGAGCCCGCGGGCCACAACTACTGAGCCTGTGTGCCTAGAGCCCGTGCTCTGCAACAAGAGAAGCCACCGTAATGAGAAGCCCATGCACAGCAAAGAGTAGCTCGCGCTCGCCGCAACTGGAGAAAGCCCACGCACAGCAACGAAGACCCAACGTAACCAAAAATAAATAAAATTTTAAAAATAAACAAGTAAAAACATCAGATGTCGATAGTACAACGCTGAATTTTACAGGCATTTTTAAAGGGCCTGACCCTCGACCAACTTGGATGCTGGTAGCAATGCCGATGCCAAGTGTGGGGAGGACACCCCAGGACTGAGATATCTGCCTGTCTCTCTTGGCTTAGACACCTTCTGGGTGAACTCTGAGGAGAGGCCTGCAGAAAGGTGAAGAAAGTGCCGTTCCACATTTTCGCAGTGAATCATTTCCCCACACTCAAGAACTGAGCCCAGCTCTTCAGGGAAGGGAGGTAGATACCAGCCCCCTTGAATGCGTACAGCCCCTCAGCTGCAGTGTGTTGTCTGAGTACCCGTGGTGCTCACAGGATGGGCACTTGGGACGCCAGTGCCATAGCCTCTCTCAGGAACAGTAGAGCCATCCCCTGAAGTCTCCTGGGTGAACTGGCCACGGTCTAGCCGGTCTGTCCCTAGTAAGGGCACTGTGGCTCTGGCAGGACGTATCCAGTGGGCATGGAGGCCTCCCTTCCTGTGTGTGAGAGGAGTGGACTAGACGTGAAGAGTGTGGAGAATGGAACCTGGGGCGCAGGGAACACCTGGGGCAGTGCCCACGGCCAAGGGGCTCCCCAGCGCTCCCTGCATTTATCCACTCCACTGCTTGCTCCCTCACTGGGGATGTTTAAAGTGGGCCGTGTCTCAGGAACATGGAGGGTGGAACAGGTTGGGGTGGTGAGAGAGAAGAGTGAGCCCACAGTCTCACCCAGGTGAATGGAAAGTAAGATTGGCATCAGGTGGGAGCACAGGCAATGGAAGCCAGGGAGGGAGGAAAGGGAGGTGAGGGCAGAGCTGTCAGGATGATGGAGTCAGAGGTCAACCAGTGTTGAGCTTGAGGGGGGTGAGCATCAAAGCATAAAAGAAAAATCTTGGGCTTTCCTGGTGGCACAGTAGTTAAGAATCTGCCTGCCAATGCAGGGGACACAGGTTCGAGCCCTGGTCCTGGAAGATCCCACATGCCGCAGAGCAACTAAGCCCGTGCACCGCAACTACTGAGCCTGTGTTCTAGAGCCCGTGAGCCACAACTACTGAAGCCCGTGCGCCTAGAGCCCGTGCTTCACAACAAGAGAAGGCACAGCAATGAGAAGCCTGCACGCAGCAACGAAGACCCAACGCAGCCAAAAAAAAAAAAAAAAAAAAAAAACTCAGCTCCCAAAAGTGAGGCTTTCTTTCTCTTTTCTGCCTATGAGTTTCATACTGATTGGTTGATCAACTGAATAAAGTTAGGTAAAGTGGGGAATCATGATAAAAATAAGACCCATAACTTTCGAAAATATTATTTCAACATAAAGCATGTAAATATACAATTGTTTGCTAATACTTTGAATACAGATTTGACAACTGAGATTCACTTATTTTCCATTACGTCTACCATAGCCATAGTATAGTTCTTAGAAGTTATAGTTTCAGGGGTTTGGGGTGGTTGTTTCTTGTTTGTTTTTCAATAAAACAACTAAACCTACAATCAATTTCAGTACAAAATCCTTCAGGGTTTTTACCCAGTTCTCTACAGTTGCTTCAACCACACTTGTTTAGAAAGAACTATTTTTTAACATCTCTATTACGTGAACCTCAGGCTTTCAAGTCAAGTTTCATAGAAAGAACAACCCTATTTTGCCCTCATGTCTCATTGACTTATGATGATTTATTAAAGCAGCAAAATTCAATAACAGGTACAAATAGCATGAGCAGGTTTGGGCACAGACATGCTGATTCCTGGCACCCCACTCCCAGCAGAGCAGATGTGGCTGGGACAGGAGAGTGGCCGACCCAGCACGTGGTCAGCACATGCAGAGGGAACAGGAAGTCAAAGCGGGGAGTTCACTATGAGGGTACTGATCAAAGATCCTTCTTCTAAGTTATGATATGGTACACAGTGGGATCCTGGCTCACACTTATCTAAGTATTAGATCCAGATATGTACACTCAGCACCAGGGAGAGGGAGAAGGAGGGGGAGAGGGAGAACTATTTAAACTATTTGCATAATTCCTGTTAAGGAGTCCAAGCCCAAATGTAGAGGAGTGGGGTGGGGGGCAGGATGGGGATCCGCTGTCCCCTCATCTGTCTTCCAGGTGTAACCATCTGGAAAAAAAAAGCGGAGCAGTGTTCCCCCACCACACAGCCCTCCTTGGCAACTACCATTCTACTCTCTCTATGAGCTCAGCTTTTTTAGATTCCACATGGAAGTGATACATTATTTGTCTTATTGTTCTCTAACTTATTCCACTTAGCATAATGCCTTCAAGGTCTTTCCATGTTGTGACAAACAGCAAGAGGCAGGATTTTCTTCTTTCTCATGGCTGAATAATAATTCCACTATATACATATAGTCTCACATCTTCTCCTCTATCCATTCATCTGTTGACAAATATTTGTTTGTTTCCATCTTTGCTATCGTGAACAATGCTGCAATGAACATGGTGAGTGCAGGTATCTCTTTGAGATGCTGTTCTCATTCCCTATGGATATATACCCAGAAATGGGAATTGCTGGATCATATGGTGGTTCTATTTTTAGTTTTTTGAGGAACAAGCATACTGTTTTCCATAATGGCTGTACCATTTTACATGCCCATCAACAGTGTATACATATTCCCTTTTCTCCCTATCTTCCCCAACACTTGTTATCTCGTTTTTTTGACAAGTGTCATTCTAACAGGAATGAGGTGATATCTCATTGCGACTTTGATGAGCATCTTTTCATATACCCATTAGCCATTTGTATGTCCTCTTCGGAAAACTGTCTATTTGGTTCCTGTGCCCATTTACTAATTGGATTGTTTGGGGGTTATTTTACTATTGAGTTGCATGAATCCCTTATATATTTTGGATATTTACTCCTTATCAGATACATGGTTTGCAAATATTTTCTCCAATGCTCTAGGTTCCTTATTCATTTTGTTGTGCAGAAGACTTTTTCTTTTTTTTACTCATTGTGTGCAGAAACCTTTCAGTCTGACATAGTTCCATTCATTTTTATTTGCTTTTGTTGCTTGGGCTTTTGGTGTCATATCCAAAAAAGTTATTTCCAAGACCAATGTCGAGGAGCTTTTTCTCCATGTTTTCTTCCAGGAATTTTATGTTTTCAGGCCTTTTGCTTAAGTCTTTAATCCATTTTTAGTTAATTTTTGTGAATGGTATAAGACAGGGGTACAATTTTGTCCTTCTTGTGGTTATCTAGATTTCCCAGCATTTACTGAAGAGACTATCCTTTTCCCATGAGTAGCCTTGGACCCTCTGTCACATACTAGTTGACTGTCCATGGGAGGGTTCATTTCTGAGCTCTAAATTCTGCTCCATCTGTCTATATGTCTATTTTTAGACATATAGTCTAAAACACTACATAAAAAGTACATGTCAGTACTTAACTGTTTAATTATAGTTTTGTACAGTCTGAAATCAGAAAGTGTGATGCCTCCAGCTTTATTCTTTTCCCTCAAGATGACTTTGGCATCTCTTGTAGTTCCGTATGAATTTTAAGATTGTTTCTCCTATTTCTGTGAAAAAATGTCGTAGAAATTTTGATAGGGATTGCATTGAATCTATATGTGGCTTTGGGTAGTAGGGACATTTTAACAATATTAATTTTTCTGATGAATGAACATGGAATATATCTTATTTGTTTGCTTCAATTTCTTTCATCAGTGTCTTAAAGTTTTCAATGTACAGATTTTTCACCTCCTTGGTTAAATTTATTCGTAAGTATTTTATTGTTTTGGTGCAATATGAGTGGGATCATTTTCTTGATTTCTTTGTCAAATATTTCATTTTTAGCATATAGAAAAAACTTATTTCTGTCTGTTGATTCTGTATTCTGTAGCTTTATTGAATTTGTTGATTAGTTCTAACAGTTTTTTTTCTGGAGTCTATAGGAATATATATATATTCATATACATAGACATACATATATGATAACATCATCTGCAGAGAGAGACAATTTTACTTTATCTTTTTCAATTTATTTATTTATTTATTATTATTATTTCTTTTTAACTTACATTCACCAGTTTATTGTAAAAAGATGATAAAGGATACAGATGAACACCCTGATAGAAGAGATATGTAGGGCAAAGTATGTGAGAAGAGGTGTGGAGCTTCCATGCCCTCTCCGGGTGCACCGCTCTCCTCAGATGTCCATGTGTTTAACAACCCAGAAGCTCTCAGAAGCCTATCTTCTTGGGCTTCTATGGAGGTTTCATTACATAGGCATGATTGATTAAATCATTGGCCATTGGTGACAGATTCAATCTCCAGTCCCTCTTCCCCCGTGAGGGTGGGTGTTGGAACGGAAGGTTCCAACCCTCCAATCACATGGTTGGTTCTCCTGGCAAAGCCCCCATCCTTAGGTGTGGTCCAAAGTCACCTCATTAACATAACAAGAGACTCCTTTGTCTCTTCAGCACCTAGGAAATTCCAAAGGTTTTATTTTTATTTTTTCTAATTTATTTAGTTTTTCACTATCAAATTTTTTTTAATTAGTCATCCGTTTTATACACATCAGTGTATACATGTCAATCCCAATCTCCCAGTTCATCACACCAATGCCCACACCCTGCCGCTTTCCTGCCTCGGTGTCCATATGTTTTTTCTCTACTTCTGTGTCTCAATTTCTGCTCGGCAAACCAGTTTATCTGTACCATTTCTAGGTTCCACATATATGCGTTAATATATGATATTTGTTTTTCTCTTTCTGACTTACTTCACTCTGTATGACAGTCTCTAGATCCATCCATGTCTCTACAAATGACCCAATTTCATTCCTTTTTATGGCTGAGTAATATTCCACTGTATATATGTACCACATCTTCTTTATCCATTCGTCTGTTGATGGGCATTTAGGTTGCTTCCATGACCTGGCTATTGTAAATAGTGCTGCAATGAACACTGGGGTGCGTGTGCCTTTTTGAATTACGGTTTCCTCTGGGTATATGCCCAGTAGTGGGATTGCTGGGTCATATGTTAATTCTATTTTTAGTTCTTTAAGGAACCTCCATACTATTCTCCATAATGGCTGTATCAGTTTACATTCCCACCAACAGTGCAAGAGGGTTCCCTTTTCTCCACACCATCTCCAGCATTTGTTGTTTGTAGAATTTCTGATGATGCCCATTCTAACTGGTGTGAGGTGATACCTCATTGTAGTTTTGATTTGCATTTCTCTAATAATTAGTGATGTTGAGCAGCTTTTCATGTGCTTCTTGGCCATCTCTATGTCTTCTGTGGAGAAATATCTATTTAGGTCTTCTGCCCATTTTTGGATTGGGTTGTTTGTTTTTTTACTATTGAGCTGCATGAGCTGTTTATATATTTTGGAGGTTAATCCTTTGTCTGATGATTCATTTGCAAATATTTTCTCCCATTCTAAGGGTTGTCTTTTTGTCTTGTTTATGGTTTCCTTTGCTGTGCAAAAGCTTTTAAGTTTCATTAGGTCCCATTTGTTTATTTTTGTTTTTATTTCCATTACTCTAGGAGGTGGATCAAATAAGATCTTGCTGTGATTTATGTCTAAGAGTGTTCTTCTTATGTTTTCCTCTAAGAGTTTTATAGTGCCTGGTCTTACATTTACGTCTCTAATGCATTTTGAGTTTATTTTTGTGTATGGTGTTAGGGAGTGTTCTAATTTCATTCTTTTACATGTAGCTGTCCAGTTTTCCCATCACCACTTATTGAAGAGACTGTCTTTTCTCCATTGTATATCCTTGCCTCCTTTGTCATAGATTAGTTGACCATAGGTGCATGGGTTTATCTCTGGGCTTTCTATCCTGTTCCATTGATCTATATTTCTGTTTTTGTGCCAGTACCATATTGTCTTGATTACTGTAGCTTTGTAGTATAGTCTGAAGTCAGGGAGTCTGATTCCTCCAGCTCCCTTTTTTTCCCTCAAGACTGCTTTGGCTATTCGGGTCCTTTGTGTTTCCATACAAATTTTAAGACATTTTGTTCTAGCTCTGTAAAAAATGCCATTGGTAATTTTATAGGGATTGCATTGAATCTGTAGATTGTTTTGAGTAGTATATTTCACAATATTGATTCTTCCAATCCAAGAACATGGTATGTCTCTCCATCTGTTTGTATCATCTTTAATTTCTTTCATCAGTGTCATAGTTTTCTGTATACAGGTCTTTTGTCTCCCTAGGTAGGTTTATTCCTAGGTATTTTATTCTTTTTGTCTCAATGGTAAATGGGAGAGTTTCCTTAATTTCTCTTACAGATTTTTCATCATTAGTGTATAGGAATGCAAGAGATTTCTGTGCATTAATTCTGTATCCTGCAGCATTACCAAATTCATTGATTAGCTCTAGTAGTTTTCTGGTAGCATCTTTAGGATTCTCTGTGTATAGTATCATGTCACCTGCAAACAGTGACAGTTTTACTTCTTCTTTTCTGATTTGGATTCCTTTTATTTCTTTTTCTTCTCTGATTGCTGTGGCCAGGACTTCCAAAACTATTTTGAATAATAGTGGTGAGAGTGGACATCCTTGTCTTGTTCCTGATCTTAGAGGAAATGCTTTCAGTTTTTCACCATTGAGAATGATGTTTGCTGTGGGTTTGTCATATATGGCCTTTATTATGTTGAAGTAGGTTCCCTCTATGCCCACTTTCTGGAGAGTTTTTATCATAAATGGGTATTGAATTTGTCAAAATTTAAATGCCTTTTATTTTTCTTACCTAATTGCTCTGGCTAAAATTTCTGGTACTATGTTGAATAGGAGTGGTAGGAGTGGGCACCCTTGTCTTGTTTCTGATCTTAGAGGAAAAGCTTTCAATCTTGCTCTGTTGAGTATTATTTTAGCTGTGGGCTTGTAATATATGGATTCTATTATGTTGAGGTAGTTGCCTTCTCTGCTCAATTGTTTGAGCATTTTTATCATGAAAGGATCTTGTATTTTCTCAAATGCTTTTTCAGCATCAATTGATTATGTGATTTTTATCTTTTATTCTATTAATGTGGTATATCACAGTTACTGATTTGCATATATTTACCACCCTTGAATCCCAGGGATAAACTCCACTTAATCATGTTATGTGACCCTTATAATACGCTGTTGAATTCAGTTTGCTAATATTGTTTGAGAACTTTTACATCTGTATTCATCAGGGATATTGGCCTGTAGTTTTCTTTTCTTGCAGTGTTCTTCTCTGGCTTTGGTATCAGGGTAATGCTGGCCTCATAAAATGACCTTGAGAGTGTTCCCTCCTCTTCAGATTTTTGGAAGAGTTTGTCTATTTCTCCCTTTGGATCTGTTAGTAGTTGCTTAATATATTTAGGTGCTCTGATGTTGCTTCCTTATATATATATATTTATGATTTTTTTAATGAATTGACCTCTTCATCATTATATAATGACCTTGTCTCTTGTTACAGAGTTTGAGTAAATGTTTATTTTGTTTGATATAAGTAGAGCTATTTCTGCTCCCTTTGGTTTCTACATGCATGGAATACATTTTCCCATTCCTTCATTTTGAGCCTATGTGTTGAAGAGTCTTAGTAGGCAGCATTTAAATGGGTCTTGTTTTTTATTCATTCATCTACTCTATGCCTTTTGATTGGAGAATTTAATCCATTTACATTTAGAGTGATTATTGATAGGTAAGAATTTACTAATTTCATCTTATTGTTTTCTGGCTTTTTTGTAGTTCCTTTGTTCCTTTCCTCTTCTCTTTTTTCTGCCTCCATTTGTGAATTAATGAGTTTCTGTACTGGTTGCTTTGATCACTTTATCTTTTGTGTATCTACTGTAACAACTAGTACTTGTAGCAACTCTGTCATTGCTCTACCCAGATCCTTTTGGATCCCTTTTATGGGTTCTGTATACTTCTAGTTCGGCTTCTGCATATCTTTACTACTAAATGACCTGCAACTGTAACTCACTTTGCGAACTGCCCTTGGCTACCAGAGCTGTTTACCCATACACAGTAAAGTGTCTAAGTGCCTAGGAGTTTGTATTTGCCTGGGTGACCAATGGATGATTGATATGGGCTTATGAAAGACCAACTACTGGCCTCCAGTTAGGATGAACTCTGGAGTATAAATTACACTCTTGAGCTGCTTTCCTGCAGGATCAAGCAGGACTTTACCTGCAATTGCACTTTTCTTAGATTCTTCCCTTCCCTGTCCTGCTTCTCTTATCCACTTCATGGCCTTCTTGTGGTGACACTTTCTCAGTACATCACTTGCACATGAATCATCACCTCAGAGTCTATTTCTGGGGAAACTGAACTAAAACCTGTGTTATGTGGAAGGCAACAGAAGGCTAAGCAAGATTTAATCATTGGTCACAACGACCAGAATCACATGGAAATTCTCACCTATGGAGAGTTTGCTTTCCAGGAGGTTCTTTTTGGCTCAAAATCAGAAACATCCAAAGTTCAAAGTGCATGGCCTACATAACTGTACATGCTAAGGACTAAGGTTTTTTTAAGTTTAACATTAATGTAGTATTACATTTCGTTTCATCTGCTGGCTTATTGATTGTCTAAATCCTCAGGTATGAAAGGTGTTTGAGAATACCTGCCACCATGGAGAGTGCCTATCACTTGTTTACTGAGTAACATTTGATTCTGTTTACTTTCCCAAAGTGAAAAAGTCTATCACTGCAGCAAAGGCAGTGTTTGAAGAGCAAAATGTATATGGAAAATATTGGAGACAATTGGCCATTATTTCCTATTTGCCAGCTTCCATGTTCAGAGGCTGGGTGACTAACATTGCCCAATCATAAAGAGATGGGGAAAGGGGGCAGAGAGGGCTGCACTCAAAGGTGCGATGCTCTTTCTGAGTGGTCCCTCTTATGTGATCCTTTGGCACTTAGCACTCACACAATTGCTGTTTAAGTACCCACTTCCCTCTCTTAAGACTATGAGACCTCAGAGGGCAAAAATGTGTATGTTTTATTCATGGCTATATTCCCAGAACCTGGCATTAAGTAAGTGCTCAATAAATATATCCTGACCATACATGGGAGCCCTGTGAATATGAGTTTAGGTCTCTGGAGGGTGATTATGTTAGGTTCAACTTCTCGGGGCTAAATACAGATTAAAGGATTCTGGAGTTTAGGCTGTTCCCACTTCCGGCACAATGGTCACGTACCACAGAAACTGGCTGCTCCAGTTCACTCTTGTGCTGTTTTCACCTGTTCTTCCAGACAAGTGCTGGTAAGAAGCCTCAGGGAGAACCTGAGGGAGGTACAATTTCTTCAGACCTGAGAAGTTTAGGGGAAAACTCATCAGCCAGCCTTAGAGTTTCTTAGCTTAAAAAAAAAAAAGTTCTGAAATCACTGTTCTGAAAACTACAAGATTTTGAATGGTAGGCTAGTTTAGCAGTCTTGTTTTAATAGAGATTAGCCACTGGT
Organism: Pseudorca crassidens; assembly: GCF_039906515.1. NCBI lineage: Eukaryota > Metazoa > Chordata > Mammalia > Artiodactyla > Delphinidae > Pseudorca > Pseudorca crassidens. Next base: position 58,859,956 of record NC_090306.1, read on the forward strand.
CAGGAGAAAGGAGACCAGACTTTGGAAGGAGAAGAGAGAGTTCTAGGAAGTTGTCTCTTCCTTTGATTCATCTTTGCCCTCCAACTGTCCATAAAGTAATTTTATCAAATGTCACTTGAGTTAGATGCCTCTGAGAGCCAGATTTTCTTCTCTCTATGCCCATGACCATGTTTGTGATTCAACCACATTGTTGTGGGGTAGACCAGAAGGACCTGTTTCTTTCTCTGGTACCCAAGGAGGGTTCACAGAACCCTAATGGCAGCTGTCAAAAATAGCAATTCTCCATCAGAGTCAAGTATTTGGAAAATGATGCCAAGAGCAAAAGAAGAAAACTAGAGCTGTCTGTTTTCATTTATGTTTCAAGATAATGGTCTGTGAAAGCTTTGTGAAAAATATTTACTATTTTTAGTATTCTCCCTTACTCCATCTCATACCTTGAAAGTTTAAGCAATCTTTGGCTGACACAGAGTAATTAGAAGCAGTCTGTTTCCTCCACTGCCCAGTTTTCCCAGATGTTGGGAGAGTGGAATGTTGGCTGAAGTGAAGACTGGGCAATATTTTATATTTTAATTTATTGCTACAGAATTGATACATTATTTAACAGGTTCTATAAGTGAATTCTATTCTCTGATTTCTTTTCCAAATGCCTTGAACAGAGCCATAAAATTTTAATCATTCTGTGTTTCTTAGAACTGCTGCCCACCAAACTTCCTTAATATGCTTAATCATTTGTCCAATAACATATAGAGAAAAGCCTGTATTCCTGAGCCAAATTTTGGAGAGAAGCCTGCTTTTAGATTTAGTTTTTTAGTTTGTTTACATTTGGCACCAGAACCACAAAAAATTTACATGAGCCAGTGCTCAAAAAACACTGCCATAAACTTGTCACTAGAAACTGCTTTTGGCCCTAGATTGCCAAGAGGAAAGAAGCCAAACATAGATTTCCTGTTGAGGTCCTTGAGCAATATTATTTTCTGCCAAATGCACATTTTGGGGATTAGCTTTTTTAAACAATAGCCATCAGCTAGAGAATGTTGGGTGTATTTTAAAACAACTGAATATAACAAAGTTATCAGTGAACTTGTCTGTTACCACACTTCATCAGTCCTTGATCCAATAAATATTTATTGAGCACCTATTATCTGCCAGGAACTACATGCTGATTTGAGACAAATTTAAGATAAATTTGAGTTTACTGTTACCTTCCAAACAGTAATTACAGAAACATAAACAAACACTAGGTTTCAAGATAATCACCTCTTTATATTTTTATTCCAATAGTTCTCAAGTTGACTGGTTCTATTAGGAAAAAAAAGATTTTGATTAAGAATTATGCAAAGTCAAGCCTTTCATTTTTAATATTTATATTCTTAAATTTTCTTCCTCAATAATCAATGAAATAGAAAAGAGATGAAAATAAGGAAGTAAGAAGATCTGATAACATACAGCTCTCTGCATTATACACATTCTAAAGAAATTTTACTCAATAGGATATTTTCTGACAGGAAAATAGCAAAACTTCTATAACATAGCAGGGTAGCCTCAAGGGTGGTGGCCATTTAAGAATTGTGAATATCAATATCAATCTCACTTTATATCCTCAAACGTATTCACATCACTCAAGCAGGCATTTCATTTTTGGATAAGGACTTAATGTCCATAAAAACATACATGGGTTCTTATCCCCTCTGTGTTGTAATTCAGTCTGTGGTGCAATGAATACAAGTTTTTTTTCTCCCTCTAAAATATCTATTAAGCATCACAAATATGCATTGTTGTCATCTCATTCAGGAATATTGAGTTAACCCCATCTTTCGCTTTCAGTTTGTTTTTTAGAAGCACAAATGAAGTCATTTAAACTAGGTGTAAAGTAAGAATTTACATAAAAACACTTAAAATTTGTCCACTAACAGTTGAGTAGCCCTGTATTAAAGCACTGTTTGGTGCTGCATTTAATAAAGGTGAATAGGACATTGATTCTGCCTTCCAGGAACTTGCTGTCCAGTGGGGCTGACAAACTCATATAAGAATAACACAATGTACTAAGCAGGTTTGTACAGGGAAGAGAGAATTACCTATGCTTAGGATAGAGGGAAGGAAGGAGGTTAACACACAGGAAGTGACTTCTGGTTCTGGGAAGTTGAGTAAGTCTTAGAAAGATTAGATGAGAGGGAGGTAAAGAAGAAAATCAAGAAGTCATCATAGAAAATATAGATGTGTTTATGTAAAGTTAACTGTGATAATTGTCTGCATTTTTGGATGAGAAATGGGAGTCACTGAGGTTAAGTGACCGGCCAAAGGTCAAAATGCCAGCCTCTGGTGGAGTCAGCCCAAGAATTCCCATCTGTTGGCACATTGCACTGAAGTGATATTTCTCATCAGGACACTCACAGCCATTCGGGCAGAGCCACCTCGACTCCCATGGTTGGGTAACCTCCATGAAGCAGGCCAAGAAAATTTCCAAGGGGTCAGGCCACTGGCAGCTTCCAGGATTGTACTTTGCTGCTGTTCCCAATCACTACTCATGCCATCACACCCGGAAACCAGGCTACTCCAAAGGTATTAGGGCATCTGTCCACTCATCCTTCCCCTTACACCCATCCCCAAGTCCAGCCAGTGGGAAAGAATGAATATCTGTGACCATTATGGGACCCTTTGAGGGAGGAAAATGTGCTTGGCAAGGCAGTATAGCATGAAGCACGTAGGATATGGAATCAGCTTAATGGATTTGATTCTAGGTTCTATTTTCAGGGCAGTAGCTAGCCCATACTATGCCCTTGTTTATACTAGGAAAGGGTGCCCCCTCTGCGTAGGCACTGCCTTGCTGGTGTGTGGCTTACCAAGTGGGTCACAAGGCTAGGTGCAGTGAATGACTTACTCAGCTGTATGTGGGTGCCCCATCCTCCTTTACTATTGGGTGACTTGAGCAAGTTACTTAGCCTTTCAGAGTCTTGATTTCCCCACCTATAAAATAGGCAAAATAATAGTACTTACATCAAAAGTTGTTAGGAAGTTAAATGAGATACAGCTTGTAAACCACCTGGCATGTCCCACAGTCCACAGGCATTAAATAAAATGGTAGTCGTTATTATTAGCTGTTTAAGTTGTGACTTGGCTTTATGAAACAAGAAAAGCCTACCGTTTTTCCTACTCTCTTGAGAAGCTTGATTTGCCTAGAAATGTATTTGGTAAATGGAGGACAGTTATGAAAAGGGGGAGCAAGATTCATAATAGATTATCATTTTAATATAAATATTATTGTTATCATTCTTTCTGGGCACCACCTGCATTTGGCAGATCTGATATGGATTTTCTAATTAAACATTTAGTTCAAGAGAGGGTAATTTATAAGTCCACACCCTGACACACCTACGCCTCTGGAGAATACTTCTCATTCTGTTGGATATCTTGGGCATTGGGACAGACAACCTCATTCAAGTTGTTATTCAGTGAATTCTTGTTCTATGCCTGTGTGGCAGAGTGAGTGATACAAGTGAGTAATTCAGGGGCCAGCACTGAGGAATGTCTCATTTACATAGGCATGGAAATCAGCTTCCTAGGCTAGGCTGAAGAAAGAAAAAAGAGCTGTCGAGCAGTTCCTAGGACAGGTAAGGTCCCAGTACGTCCAGTCAGCAGCTCTGATGTCCACCCCTAGGACCAGATATACATACCATCTTCCTTTATTTAATCACATTTGTTGGAAGAGGACATTTGTAATTTAGCCCTGGGAGCTTAAAAAAAATTCCTGATAACTAATAAATATACTAGTGGTGCTTGTGTGTATCTTACAGTCACTGGAGGGCAGGGATGAATTCTCAGCTTACCTACAAGTAGAACACTTGCCTTTTCTAGACGAACTCGCATTACCTTGCAGGGAGTACATCTTTCATAAGTTAGCATAACTGCTTTGAAAGGAAGTCTGCAATTCTTAAATAACTCAGTGGTTCTCTTTGCTTGGAGTTTTCCTTTCAACCTTTTTTAAGGGATATTTAAAATCAAGTATTTACATTGATTTTAAAACAAACAACTATAAAAATATCACTCAAGAACGCACTTAAGGTTTTGAAATGGGGAGCCCATTTTACTCACAAAACAAAGCAACAATAACAACAAAACCAGCACAATAAAACCTTAACAGAAAGGGGACAATTAAAGACTCAGTGACTCAGTGTTCAAGTGATGGAAAATCAGGTTCTTTCTAATCATTATGGCCCCTTGCTTCCTGTTTCTCAGAATCGAATGAGATGGGAATGAGTCAGGGGATGAGGACGATAACCTGCACGTATTTGTTTGTGGCAGGACACCCTACCTGAGTCTAGAAACTCTTCAGGCTTAACTGTCCACAGGCTGCTGACTTCTACTTGTGGAAGTGAATGCTTGAGAGCATTTATTTCTTTGAGAGGAAGAAGAGACGAATTTTGTGTCTGGCTTGGGTGGGAGGCGGGGGAGGGTTCCTTTGGTTCCCCCCACCCCTCACCCAACACTCACACAGGTCCCACTGGCCAGAGGGGTTGGTCTAGAGCCAGAAACCAAAGGATGTGATTTCCAAGCATGTGGCTCTAGGACCCCAGATGACAAGCACAGCATGGCACTGGTGACAGAGTCAATCTTCCACCTTCACTTTGCTTCAAATCTCAACCCAGCTTTTGCATCCAGACTCAGGGCAGCCTTATGCTAAGCACATTATGCTTAAGAAGCACGTGCACTAAGCAGGCATTATGCTAAGTGAAACAAATCAGACAGAGAAAGACAAATACTGTATGCTCTCGCCTATATGTAGAATCTTAAAAAGCTGAACTCATAGAAACAGTAGAATATTGGTTACCAGAGGCTGGGGGTGAGGGAAATGGGGAGATGTTGGTCAACATTTACAGACTTCCAGTTATAATATGGATAAGGTCTGGGGATCTAATATGTTACATGGTTATTATAATTAATAACAGTTTATTATATACTTGAAAGTTACTAAGGGAGTATATCTTAAATGTTCTCACCACAAAAAAGAAATGGTTTCTGCTTCAGAGGCAAGGAGCCTGACCAGCAGCAGCAGCGTTTGTTTGGCCGAGAGTGGGTTTCCAGGACTCGTCGGGAGCCAAGATGCCATTCCTCACCACGGACCCCTGTGACAGCAGCTGCCCTTTCCATGTAAACTGTGCACTTCAGACAGTGAAGTTTAGACACCTCCTCATCCCCACTGCATACCTCCGCCACACTTTTAAAGTTTTTTTTGACAAACCAGCTGCTTGCGGGATCTTGGTTCCCAGGCTGGAGGTTGCACCCAAGCTCCTGTGGTGGGAGCTCCAAGTGCAAACTGCTGGACTAAGAGAGAACCTCACACCCCAGGGAATATCAGTCGGAGTGAGGCCTCCTGGAGGTCCTCATCTCAGCACCAAGACCCAGCTCTATCCAACTGCCTGCCAACTTCAGTGCTGGACATCTCAGGCCAAACAACCAGTAAGACAGGAATACAGCACCACCCATCAAAAACCAACAAACAAAAAGAAATGACAAAAAAAATATGTTATAGACAAAGGAGTAAGGTAAAAACCTACAAGACTAAAAAATTAGGACGACATAGGCAACCCACTTAAAAAAGAATTCATAGTAATGATAGTAAAGATGATCCAAAATCTTAGAAATAGAATGCAGAAAATACAAGAAATGTTTAACAAGGAACTAGAAGAACTGAAGAGCAAACAAACAATGATGAACAACACAGTGAATGAAATTAAAAATTCTCTACAAGGAATCAATAGCAGAATAACTGAGGCAGAAGATCGGATAGGTGACCTGGAAGATAAAATAGTGGAAATAACTAACACAGAGCAAAATAAGACAAAAGAATGAAAAGAATTGAGGATAGTTTCAGAGACTTCTGGGACAATATTAAACACAGCAAAATTCAAATTATAGGGGTCCCAGAAGAAGAAGAGAAAAAGAAAGAGTCTGAGAAAATATTTGAAGAGTTTATAGTCGAAAACTTCCCTAACAGGGGAAAGGAAATAGTCAATCAAGTCCAGGAAGCACAGAGAGTCCTATACAGGATAAATCCAAGGAGAAACACACCAAGACACATATTAATCGAACAATCAAAAATTAAATACAAAGAAAAAATATTAAAAGCATCAAGGGAAAAGCAACAAATAACATACCAGGGACTCCCCATAAGGTTAACAGCTGATCTTTCAGCAGAAACTCTGCAAGGCAGAAGGGAGTGGCAGGACATATTTAAAGTGATGAAAGGGAAAAACCTACAACAAAGATTACACTACTCAGCAAGGATTTCACATTCAATGGAGAAATTTAAACGTTTACACATAAGCAAAAATTAAGAGATTTCAGCACCACCAAACCAGCCTTACAACACATGCTAAGGGAACTTCTCTAGGCAGGAAACACAAGAGAAGGAAAAGACCTACAATAACAAGTCCAAAACAATTAAGAAAATGGTAATAGGAGCCTACATATTGATAATTACCTTAAATGTAAATGGATTAAATGCTCCAAACAAAGACATAGACTGGCTGAATGGACACAAGAACAAGACCTGTACATATGCTGTCTAAAAGAGACCCACTTCAGACCTAGGGACACATACAGACTGAAAGTGAGGGGATGGAAAAAGATATTCCATGCAAATGGAAATCAAAAGAAAGCTGGAGTAGCAATTATCATATCAGACAAAATAGAGTTTAAAATAAAGACTATTACAAGAGGCAAAGAAGTACACTGCATAATGATCAAGGGATCAATCCAGGAAGAAGAAATAATAATTGTAAGTATTTATGCACCCAAAATAGGAGCACCTCAATACATAAGGCAAATGCTAACAGCCATAAAAGGGGAATTCGACAGTAATACAATCATAGTAGGGGACTTTAACACCCCACTTTCACCAATGGACAGATCATCCAAAATGAAAATAAATAAGGAAACACAAGCGTTAAATGACACATTAAACAAGATGGACTTATTGATATTTATAGGACATTCCATCCAAAAACAACAGAATACACTTTCTTCTCAAATGCTCATGGAACATTCTCCAGGATAGACCATATCTTTGGTCACAAATCAAGCCTTGGTAAATTTAAGAAAATTGAAATCGTATCAAGTATCTTTTCCGACAACAACACTATGAGACTAGATATCAATTACAGGAAAAAAAAACTGTAAAAAAAATACAAACACTTGGAGACTAAACAATACACTACTAAATAACCAAGAGATCACTGAGGAAATCAAAGAGGAAATCAAAAAATAGCTAGAAACAAATGACAGTGAAAACATGATGACCCAAAACTGATGGAATGCAGCAAAAGCAGTTCTAAGAGGGAAGTTTATAGCAAAACAATCCTACCTTAAGAAATAAGAAAAATCTCAAATAAACAACTTAACCTTATACCTAAAGCAATTAGAGAAAGAACAACAAAGAAAATGATTAGCAGAAGCAAAGAAAGATAGTGCAAGGAAAGAAATTAGCAGAAGGAAGGAAATCATAAAGATCAGATGAGAAATAAATCAAAAAGAAATGAAGGAAATAACAGCAAAGATTAATAAAACTAAAAGCTGGTTCTTTGAGAAGATAAACAAAATCATAAACCATTAGCCAGAATCATCAAGAAAAATAGGGGGAAGACTCAAATCAATAGAATTAGAAATGAAAAAGAGTAACAACTGACATTGCAGAAATACAAAGGATCATGAGAGATTACTACAAGCAACTCTATGCCAACAAAATGGACAACCTGGAAGAAATGGACAAATTCTTAGAAAAACACAAACTTCTGAGTCTGAACCAGGAAGAAATAGAACATATAAACATGTCAGTCACAAGCACTGAAAATGAAACTGTGATTAAAAATCTTCCAACAAACAAAAGCCCAGGACCAGATGGCTTCACAGGCAAATTCTATCAAACTTTTAGAGAAGAGCTAACACCTATCCTTCTCAAACTCTTCCAAAATATAGCAGAGGGAAGAACACTCCCAAACTCATTCTATGAGGCCACCATCACCCTGATACCAAAACCAGACAAAGATGTCACAAAAAAAGAAAACTACAGACCAATATCACTGATGAACATAGATGCAAAACTCCTCAACAAAATATTAGCAAACAGAATCCAACAGCACATTAAAAGGATCATACACCATGATCAAGTGGGATTTATCTCAGGGATGCAAGGATTCTTCAATATACGCAAATCAATCAATGTGATACACCATATTAACAAATTGAAGGAGAAAAACCATATGATCATCTCAATAGATGCAGAAAAAGCTTTTGACAAAACTCAACACCCATTTATAATAAAAACTCTCCAGAAAGCAGGCATAGAGGGAACTTACTTCAACATAATAAGGCCATATATTACAAACCCACAGCCAACATCATTCTCAATGGTGAAAAACAGAAATCATTTGCTCTAAGATCAGGAACAAGACAAGGTTGCCCACTCTCACCACTATTATTCAACATAGTTTTGGAAGTTTTAGCCACAGCAATCAGAGAAGAAAAAGAAATAAAAGGAATCCAAATCAGAAAAGAAGAAGTAAAGCTGTCACTGTTTGCAGGTGACATGATACTATATATAGAGAATCCTAAAGATGCTACCAGAAAACTACTAGAGCTAACCAATGAATTTGGTAGAGTAGCAGGATACAAAGTTAATGCACTGAAGTCTCTTGCATTCCTCTACACTAATGATGAAAAATCTGAAAGAGAAATTAAGATAACACTCACACTTACCATTGCAACAATAAGAATAAAATACCTAGGAATAAATCTACCTAAGGAGAGAAAAGACCTGTATGCAGAAAACTATAAGACACTGATGAAAGAAATTAAAGATGATACAAACAGATGGAGAGTTATACCATATTCTTAGATTGGAAGAATCAACATTGTGAAAATGACTATACTACCCAAAGCAATCTACAGATTCAATACAATCCCTATCAAACTACCAATGGCGGGCTTCCCTGGTGGCGCAGTTGTTGAGAGTCTGCCTGCCAATGCAGGGGACACAGGTTCATGCCCCGGTCTGGGAAGATCCCACATGGCACGGAGCGGCTGGGCCCATGAGCCATGGCTGCTAAGCCTGTGTGTCCAGAGCCTGTGCTCCGCAATGGGAGAGGCCACAACAGTGAGAGGCCCGCGTACCACAAAAAAAACCCCACAAATGGCATTTTTCACAGAACTAGAACAAAAAATTGCACAATTTATATGGAAACACAAAAGACCCCGAATAGCAAAAGCAATCTTGAGAAAGAAAAACAGAGCTGGAGGAATCAGGCTCCCGGACTTCAGACTATACTACAAAGCTACAATAATCAAGACAGTATGGTACTGGCACAAAAACAGAAACATACATCAATGGAACAGGATAGAAAGCCCAGAGATAAACCCACACACATATGGTCACCTTATTTTTGATAAAGGAGACAAGAATATACAATGGAGAAAAAACAGCCTCTTTAATAAGTGGTGCTGGGAAAACTAGACAGCTACATGTAAAAGAATGAAATTAGAACACTTCCTAACATCATACACAAAAATAAACTCAAAATGGATTAAAGACTTAGATGTAAGGCCAGACACTATCAAACTCTTAGAGGAAAACATAGGAAGAACACTGTTTGACATAAATCACAGCAAGATCTTTTTTGACCCACCTCCTAGAGAAATGGAAATAAAAACAAAAATAAACAAATGGGACCTAATGAAACTTAAAAGCTTTTGCACAGCAAAGGAAACCACAGAAAAGACAAAAAGACAACCCTCAGAATGGGGGAAAATAGTTGCAAATGAAGCAACTGACAAAGGATTAATCTCCAAAGTATACAAGCAGCTCATGCAGCTCAATATCAAAAAAACAAACAACCCAATCCAAAAATGGGCAGAAGACCTAAACAGACATTTCTCCAAAGAAGAGATTGCCAACAAACACATGAAAAGATGCTCAACATCACTAATTATTAGAGAAACGTAAATCAAAACTACAATGAGGTATCACCTCACACCAGTCAGAATGGCCGTCATCGAAAAATCTACAAATAATAAATGCTGCAGAGGGTGTGGAGAAAAGGGAACCCTCTTGCACTCTTGGTGGGAATGTCAATTGATACTGCCACTATGGAGAACAGTATGGAGGTTCCTTATAAACCTAAAAATAGAACTACCATACGACCCAGCAATCACACTACTGGGCATATACCCTGAGAAAACCATAATTCAAAAAGAGTCACGTACCACAATGCTAATTGCAGCACTACTTACAATAGCCAGGACATAGAAGCAGCCTAAGTGTCCATTGACAGATGAATGGATAAAGAAGATGTGGCACATATATACAATGGAATATTACTCAGCCATATAAAGAAATGAAACTGAGTTATTTGCAGTGAGGTGGATGGACCTAGAGTCTGTCATAAGGAGTGAAGGAAGTCAGAAAGTGAAAAACAAATACCGCATGCTAACACATATATATGGAATCTATAAAAAAAATGGTTTTGATGAACCTAGGGGCAGGACAGGAATAAAGACACAGACGTAGAGAATGGACTTGAGGATATGGGGAGGGGGAAGGGAAAGCTGGGACGAAGTGGAGAGAAACATTGACATTCATACACTACCAAATGTAAAATAGATAGCTAGTGGGAAGCAGCCACATAGCACAGGGAGATCAGCTCGGTGCTTTGCAACCACCTAGAGGGGTGGGATAGGGAGGGTGGGAGGGAGACGCAAGAGGGAGGAGATATGGGGATATATGTATACATATAGCTGATTCACCTTGTTATACAGCAGAAACTAACACAACATTGTAAAGCAATTATACTCCAATAAAGATGTTAAAAAAAAAAAAGAAATGGTAATTATGTGAGGTGATAGAGGTGTGATGGCGGTAATCACTTTATAAGTATATCAAATCAACATGTTGTACATCTTACACAATGTTATATGTCAATTATATCTCAATAAAGCTAGAAAAGAAATAAAACGGGAACCCCTGAAAATCAGAACGTAGGCTATCTCACTAAATTGTTTGGTGGTTCATCTCTGCTTATCTATCAAAATTGCTTGGGAAACATGTTCAAATGGCAGAAGCCCAAGCTCAATCCTATTCCTATAGAATCAGAATCTTTGGGGGTAGACCTCTGTTTAAAGTTTTTTCCCAAGTGATTCTGATGTGTACCAACCTTAAGAATCAGTCAGTGCACGAAACTCGCCGTTGTAGTTAAACCTCAGGGAAACAGAGGCCTATGCAGAAAGCAGGATAATGCCCTCTAGTGGCCAAAGGAGCCATTCTCCATTCTGTTGGGCCCTGGGCCCGTGGCAGAATTAGAGAGATGGAAAGACCATTATAGTCCACTAATTCCACCAATATGTCCCTGAAACTTAAACCATAAGACCCATAATGGCAGGAACCTCTTATTCTTATCTTGCACATGACGGTGCCTAGTATAGAACTTGGTGCAAGCCCTAAAATCAAGGCTTAACATCATATACTACCTTGACACGGGTGGTAGAATCAGGAGGGCCTCAAATGGCCTAATTACAATTTCCTACCCTATTCTGCTCTCGTGGATAAGGTCTCCTAGCCAGACAACCCTCCTTACCAAAGGCACCAGGCACAGTTCTGGCTTATCCCTGACTAGGGTGTTCCCTGCCAGCCCATGGAATCATTCAGATGAGCCAATCACAGTATCCTTCAGGAACCAGAGGGCAGCTCACCCTCTTGAGACCACAAAGCCTGCCTTCACAGCACCTGGTTGTTTCCTCTATTCCTGAGTGAAACCCCTACGTGGCCCTGCCTGCTCTGTGGTGTCCTAGCCCGGGCTGTGACTATATGTGACTAATAACCTGCTCTCAAGCTCCTGTGTCCAGTGATGGGTATTGTGTGGTTGGCCATCTCCATACTCCTAAGGCGAGAATCCCTCCCTCATCAATGGGGTAAAGAGGAGGCAATCAAAACACCCATAAATGATGTTCAGTAAATATTTGTAAAATGAATAAAGGAATGAGATCAAAGTGCTCTTGATGGGTTTAGATATCTTCATTTTATTGATTTATTGCCTATTTGCATAAACTCTGAAAGTGAACATAGGCACAAATGAACAGTTCAGTGAATGTATTTATAGAATGTTAGGGCTGGAAGAGAATTTAGGAATCCTCAGGATTAATCCTCTCATTTTATGTCTGAATGAACTATTGCCCAGGCAAGATCATGAATTCCTCAAGGAAAGGGACTATGTTTTATTTATATTTATATCCCCTCAGCTTGGAACAGAATTGGTGTACAGTTCATGTTTGATCAGTAAGTAAATGAATATACAGTGATTAAGGGAATTTCCTTGGAGCACGTGCTAGTTAATGGCACTGAAAGGACTCAATTCTGGGATTCGATTTAACAGATATTTTATCAAATGTCTTGTATGAGATACAGTATCTGGTCAGGTGCCCTGGGGGTGAAGGCAGGACTTGAAGTGGGGCTATAAAGATGAGAAAGACACAGTCCCTGCCGTCAAAGGGCATAAACTCTTATAATGGTGCTGTCCAATATGGTAGCTGCTAGCCACATGTGGTTATTTAAATTTAAATTAATTAAAATTGAAAATTCAGTTCCTGTCATACTAGCTATGTTTCAAGTGTTTAATAGCTACATAGTGGTTAATGGCTACCATACTGGATTGCACATATATAGAATATTTTGATTAATGCAGAAAGTTCTGTTGGATAGCACTACTACAGAAAGAAAGATGTAATTAAAACTGAAACCATAATATGAAGCAGAAGGTGATAAGAGAGGTAAAAATTAATTGTCATGGGACCAGAGTGGGTGCATTCAGGATCATCTTCCACTAGATTCTAAATCTTCTGAGGACAGGGACTCTTTGACTCCTGGCAGCTAAAATAGTGCCTGACTCATAGAAGAGGCTCAACCCTTGTTTAATGAATGAAGATAAACTACCCACAAAGGTAATGGCTTTTTTCCCCTAACATTTCAAAAATAAGAAAGTATACAAAATGTCAATGTATCCACAGCCCAACACTGTAAAATGTCAACATTTTGGTTTATTTGTTTTAGAGCTTGTATTTGTTTTAGGAAATGAAGTACAGATTTATTTCAAGCTCCTGTATTGTCTACCCAGTTTCTCTGTGTACCCTGAATTTGGTGTTTGCCAATCCCATTCACGTTTTTATACTATATATTGATATATATGATTATAAACAGCACAGATGATTGTTTTGCATGCTTTTACAAGTAATATAAATAGTATCATACTGTACATATCCTTCTGCAACTTGCTTTTTATAACATTATATTTTATAGATGTATCCATGTTGAAACATGCAGAGCTAATGAGTTCATTAATTGTTGTATTCTATTGTGTTAAATACCCCACAATTTATTCTACTTTCTGTGGAAATTTATCCTGTTTCCAATTTTTACAATTACCAATAACACTGTAATGAACATTCTTATAAGTGTTTTCTTACATAAAAATTCATTATTCCTAGAAGTAATTTTGCTAGGTCTGAGGTTATGTATATTTTTAACTATTCTAAATATTGACAAGTTGATTTCCAAGGGAATTGACCAATTTATATTTCCATCAGCATTGCATGAATGTTCTCATTGTTCTACATCCTTGTCAACACTCAGTACTGTCAGGCTTTTATTCTTTGCCAATCTGATAAGGTGAAATCCTGCAGTGTACTGTTTCCTAGGAAGACATACAAACAAGGTAAAAATGCCTACCCTATTATAATCCTGGCATTGGGGTATGAGAAGAATACCAGAGTTATTGGCTTTTCATGTTGTGATGAGAAAACTGGCACTAAGACCAAGCCATGACTGAACTTCAGGATAAGCCTAGTCCTGCAGGAAGATTATAAGACAGTTTTACCATCCTATACCTTTTGCCACTGCTAGGCATAAAGGCCAGGAAACTTTTAAATAAGATTTGGAAATCAGTACGTGTGCAACATGTTTTCAGTATGTTATATTTTCTTCCTAACATAAACAGAATTTATTTTGTCATGTATCTCATTAAATGCATCCCAGCCTTCCTTGACTGCCACTTCTCTTAAGCCAGTTTCTGGTAGAAGAAATTACTGGAAAGTGAGGAGCTGTGTAAAATAGATATCTATTGGTGGGAAATCTTAGCAACCTGAAGGATTGTCAGTTTAAGAAGAGGTGAGATAATGAGTGTAGACCATACCTGGAAATATTTGCTCATGGCTAATTCATATAGATCCTTTAAATGCATAAAGCACAGAAAATAATCCCATAATTTAGGAACACATTACTATTTCATTTTGTAGAGATTTTCCAGTATGACTCTAGCTAATACCTAAGGAACTAAAATGAACCTGTTTAGAAAGGCTTTAGAGCCGGGGGCAGTGGGAAACACCCATGGCTCCATTTCCCCAAAGTGGTTGTTTGATGGAAATAAAGTATTTCTCAGCAACCTTTCATTATGGTTGGCATACTCATGGGAAATTTGAGATAATGCTGATTCTACCTCTGTGAAAACCCTCCCAGCATAATAACTTGAATTTTTTTTGTGTGTGGTACAGGGGCCTCTCACTGTGTGGCCTCTCCCGTTGTGGAGCACAGGCTCCAGACGTGCAGGCTCAGCGGCCATGGCTCATGGGCCCAGCCGCTCCGCGGCATGTGGGATCTTCCCAGAACGGGGCATGAACCTGTGTCCCCTGCATCGGCAGGCGGACTCTCAACCACTGCGCCACCAGGGAAGCCCTAACTTGAATTTAAGTGATACAAGATCTGAGAATTTTTTTCTTACTTCATAATATGACCTAAAGAGTTGTGACAGAGAAAGGGGATCAGACTCTGAGAAGCTAACTTAGATCAGCAGAAAAATATGATATGAAAGCTTGGATGAACCAACTGTGTTCCATTTACCAACTGGAATCCAACACTTGGCTTTCCTTTTCAAAAAGGAAGATTTGTGTCACCTATGGTGTTCTTTCCTAAAACCTATTCATGGACGGCAGCATGTAGAAAAATTTTATCTTCTTAAAATAATCCACCATGCTCATTCAAAAAAGCTGGCTGTCAATTCCCTCCATGATTTTTAGAAGTTGCAGTGAAAAACCTGCTCCACAGTAGAACAGATGACTGTGAAAAGCTAATGGACATTTTTCTTAGGAGATAAAGAGAAAAATTTATCTAAACTATAGCTCCTTTGGAGGAGCATACAACCTAGGCGTTACATGTACAAATTAAAGGCTAAAATGTAGTCTTAAAATTAAGAGTTTAAACTTTAGTTAGACTTATATAGGTTAAATTTTTTTTGGTCCTGCCATGGGATAATTTTATTTATCCTCTCTGTACCCTTATTTCATCATCTGTATAACGGGGAAAAATTGTTCTGAGAACTAAATGAAATTCCTGATTTAACAACCATTTATTAAGTTCCTTCTACTTGCCAGGCATTTGTCCTAGCTGCTGAGAATAGAGGGATAAATAGAGCAATGTCCCTGTCCTCTCAAGCTTTCATTCCTTTGGGGAAAAGGCCCACTGTAACAAATAAATGAACGAGATCACTGTAATTGCCCCGAAAGGGCACTACTTTAAAGGAGAAGCCCTCTCTGAGAAGGGGACACTTGAGCTGAGGTGTGAATGATAAGGAGCCAGTTCTGTGAAGAGTGTGGGGTGGCGGGGGAGTGGGGAAGGTTCAGGCAGAGAGAAGGGCAAGAGCAAGGCCTGAGGTTGGATCCAGCTTGGCAGGTTCAAAAAGAAAGGCCAGTGTGGCTGGAGTGATAGAAGACCAAGAGAGAGGCAACCCAGACCACGGCGAGGAGTTTGGGTTTAGTCTACATGCAGCTACTAGAGTGTTTGTGTTTGAAAAGACCACTCAGGTTGCTGTGAGAATATACATTTCAGGAAGCCAGGAGTCAGCAATACCAGGATGACCGCTGCACTCATCTACCCTTGACAATGCTGGTTTGGGTTAAAGGGTGGCAGTGTCTAGATGGAGAGAAGCAAGCAGATTTAGGAGACATTCTGGAGGTAGAACTTTCAGGATGTGGATACAAGGAACAGAAAGAGGAAACAGTGATCACTCCTAGGCTTTTGGCTTGATCAACCAGGCAGACGGCTGTGATAGTTATGAGATTATTTCTTGTCTTTAGCTCCAAACTTCCCCTTCTCTACTCTGCTTTATGACACTGGGGGCTGGAACTCTGGAAATCACTTTTCTGCTTGGCCAGTTGGCTCTACACTGGGCCCCGACAATTGCAGGTGCTCGGGGAGATGCAAGGCTGAGGAGGAAGAAGGGACTTGCTGCTCCCCTCTGCTTCCTGTTTCTGAATGAGTCATCCTAACAAAGCTTCTTCCACCAGCTGCAGCTCTTCCTTCCAGTAGCAGTGGTTGAATCCAGGTCACAGTTTTTCCAGCTCTTGCAGAACTAACTTCACTGTACCCTCCTTGGAGAGACAGCAACACCAGCCAAGTAGAGCCCCTTCTCAGAAGTCAGACTTTCCGCTCTGCAGGGCGCCCCCTCCTTTACATTTCTAAATGTTAATAATTCCAGGCTCTTCCCTCTGTTTTCAGCCCTCAGGGCCATAGCTATTTCCTGCAGTTGCTATCTCCACCATACCTTCGAGTCCTCTTTTTATCCTTTCAGTTAGCAACCTTTTTTTTTTTTTTTTTGCGGTACGCAGGCCTCCCACTGTTGTGGCCTCTCCCGTTGCGGAGCACAGGCTCCGGACGCGCAGGCTCAGCGGCCATGGCTCACGGGCCCAGCCGCTCCGCGGCATGTGGGATCCTCCTGGACCGGGGCACGAACCCACGTCCCCTGCATCGGCAGGTGGACTCTCAACCACTGCGCCACCAGGGAAGCCCCAGTTAGCAACCTTATACTAACTTTCTAGTTAACAATTTTATACCTAGTTAATTCTCTGTTCAAATAGCAGATGTGATTTTTGTCTTCTGATGGGACCTTGAGTGATCATTTGGGGTGTCACTGAGATTAGGAAGACGGGGGAAGGAAGAGTTGGGAGAGTAAGGGTGAGGAATCCAAAATTCTGCCTTGGTCATAACACTTTGAGATGCCTGCTAGGTGTCACAGCAGACATGCGGACATGGAGGGCCATTAGACAATCTGAAGCTGAGGAAAAATGTCCCATCTGGAGATATAACTTTGGGAAGTATCAGCAAATAGATGATAGATAAATTCACCTAGGGAGAGACCATAGATAGACAGAGAAAAGGGCCTAGGATCAAGCCCTGAGATGCAACATTTAGAGATGAAGGTGAGACAGTGCAGCCAGTGAACAGGAGAAAAATCAGAAGTGTGTGGGATCTTGAAAGATGCAAGAGTTCAGTTTTGCAGGAAAGAGTAGATTACTGAATTCTACTGAAAGATGGAGGAGAATGGGGAAAGAGCAGTGACCACTGGATTTAGCACTGTGGAGCCTGACCTTGTCAAACACCACACTGTGGAATGGGGCGGCTGGAGGCTAGCCTGGCGTGAGTTGAAGTGTTCAAGGGACTTGAGGATTGAAGCCAGGATTTGGGAAGTAAGGAAGTTACTGACAATAATGTACGCAGTGTTGCTGGCATAATGCCGGCAAATAGTAAATGCTCATAAGATATTAGCCACTATTAGTGTTTAAAAAATTATTTTTAAATATGCACTATAGTCCTGCATCTATTAGGTTCCATGAAACAGTGAGATAATTGGTCAGATGCCAATTAAATACTGAATAAACAAATAATGCAGTTATTTCAAGCCACAATTTAGAAGGAAAATTGAACATGTTCGTAAGATATTGTTAAGGAAAGTGGGTGACAAAGAAGGATTAAAAAATAACCTGAGGGCTTCCCTGGTGGCGCAGTGGTTGAGAGTCCGCCTGCCCATGCAGGGGACACGGGTTCGTGCCCCAGCCCGGGAAGATCCCACATGCCGCGGAGCGGCTGGGCCCGTGAGCCATGGCCGCTGAGCCTGCGTGTCTGGAGCCTGTGCTCCGCAACGGGAGAGGCCACAACAGTGAGAGGCCCGCATACCGGAAAAAAAAAAAAGAAGAAAAGAACCTGAGTGCCATCAAGAAGGCCTGTAGTGACTCCTCCACACCCAGCCCCCTCTTGCTGCTCATCTGAGCTGATCGTGTTTCCAGACCCCACACACCACTGGTTGTTCAAGGATAGACAGGCCTCAGCCAATTTTGGCTCATGAGACATGAGGAGAGCCTTCTTGGGATCTTCTGGAAAGAAGCTACATATAATCAATCTCTCTGACCCTGGCTGGCTATGAACAGAGGAGCACAGCAAATTGCTGCTGCAGCCATGAGCAAGGGAAAAACCACTCAAAGAATGAAGCCAACTTTGTGTCGAGTAGCATATAAAAACAGAGAGGACCTGGCGCCTCCATGACATCATCAACCATCTGGACTATAGGTTAGGGGAGTCAAAATTCAGTCATTTCAAGTTGAGATTCTATTACACACACACTTACACAGGGTAGGGGTAGACGCAAATATTCAATGAATATTCCCTATTATTATTTAGTAAAGAATTACAAATAATATATTTTTTAATAGGAGCAATCCCTGTACAGTATGAGTGCCTTTAAATGTCTATACATCCATACAGAAAAAACTGGAAGGCTATATCAAAATATTAACTATGGTAACCTCTGATACCTCCAGATTGCGAGGAGGGGAGAGGATGTCTGGGACAAGAGGAGAAGGTAGGAAAGAGTCCTTTCAGAGAAAAGGAGGGGAAATAGGATTGCCACGTACAACTGAGGGCCCCTTTGAAGTCAAACTTACGGAATTCTAATAGTTCCCCTCTGGATTTAAAATCACTGTGGGAATTCCCTGGTGGTCCAGTAGTTAGGACTCTGCTACTGAGGGCCCGGGTTCAGTCCCTGGTCGGGGAACTAAGACCCCACAAGCCACATGGCGTGGCCATAAATAAATAAATAAATGACCAAGATCACTGGGCTTTCCAATTTCTTGGGTTTACTTTAAAAAAAAAAGTCGTTGTGGAAACAAACCCTAAAAAGTAGTCTGAGCTAGAATGTTTGGGTAAAATTCTTCTGCTGAACTAAAAACAAGACAAAGGGAAATATCTGAATTTAGGTGGTAAAGAAGCAAATGCCAAAGAATATGCAGGAAAATGTGGGAAATGGCCAAATTTACAGTTCTCTTCTAATATGTAGATAACTCCATGAAGTTCAGTGTCAAACCACTGGCCACTCAAGAGTGTCAGCAATAGCACCAGTGGTAGGTTCTTAGAGTGCTGTTTGTCAGACTTGGGGGTTTTTTGCTTGGTTTTGTTTTTTTGTTTTTATTTTTGGCTGTATTGGGTCTTCGTTGCTCTGTGCGGGCTTTCTCTAGTTACAGAGAGCGAGGGCTACTCTTTGTTGCAGTGTGCGGGCTTCTCATTGTGGTGGCTTCTCTTGTTGCGGAGCATGGGCTCTAGGCACACAGGCTTCAGTAGTTGTGGCACGCAGGCTCAGTAGTCGTGGCGCATGGGTCTAGTTGCTCGCCGGCATTTGGGATCTTCCTGGACCAGGGATCAAACCCGTGTCCCCTGCATCGGCAGGCAGATTCTTAACCACTGCACCACCAGGGAAGCCCCAGACTTGTTTTTAACTACAACTGCCAGTGGTGTGCCGGAGCCAGTTTATGTGGGCTCATGAGAGTTGATTATTATATTTTCAGAAACTTTGTAAGCTGGTTATTAAACAGAGTCATTATTTTAAATTATATTAGAGAGGAGCTTCAAGATGGCGGAAGAGTAAGACGTGATCACCTTCCTCCCCACAAATACATCAGAAATACATCTACACGTGGAACAACTCCTACAGAACACCTACTGAACGCTGGCAGAAGACCTCAGACCTCCCAAAACGCAAGAAACCCCCCACGTAACTGGGTAGGGCAAAAGAAAAAAGAAAAAACAGAGACAAAAGAATAGGGACGGGACCTACACCTCTGGGAGGGAGCTGTGAAGGAGGAAAGGTTTCCACACACTAGGAAGCCCCTTCGCGGGCAGAGACTGCGGGTGGCGGAGGGGGAAGCTTCGGGGCTGCAGAGGAGAGCACAGCAACAGGGGTGCGGAGAGCAAAGCGGAGAGATTCCCGCACAGAGGATCAGGGCCGACCAGCACTCACCAGCCCAAGAGGCTTGTCTGCTCACCCGCCGGGGCGGGCGGGGGCTGGGAGCTGAGGCTCGGGCTTCCGTCAGAGCACAGGGAGAGGACTGGGGTTGGCGGCGTGAACAAAGCCTGCAGGGGGTTAGTGCACCACGGCTGGCCGAGAGGGAGTCCGGGAAAAAGTCTGGACCTGCCGAAGAGGCAAGAGACTTTTTCTTCCCTCTTTGTTTCCTGGTGCGCGAGGAGAGGGGATTAAGAGTGCCTGTTAAAGGAGCTCCAGAGACGGGCGCGAGCCGCGGCTATCAGCGCGGACCCCAGAGACGGGCATGAGACGCTAAGGCGGCTGCAGCCACCAAGAAGCCTGTGTGTGAGCACAGGTCACTGTCCACACCTCCCTTCCCAGGAGGCTGTGCAGCCCGCCACTGCCAGGGTCCCGGGATCCAGGGACAACTTCCCCGGGAGAATGCACGGCGTGCCTCAGGCTGGTGCAACATCACACCGGCCTCTGCCGGAGGCTCGCCCCGCACTCCGTGCCCCTCCCTCCGCCCGGCCTGAGTGAGCCAGAGCCCCCGAATCAGCGGCTCCTTTAACCCCGTCCTGTCTGAGCGAAGAACAGACGCCCTCAGGCGACCTACACGCAGAGGCGGGTCCAAATCTAAAGCTGAACCCCTGGAGCTGTACGAACAAAGAAGAGAAAGGGACGTTTCTCACAGCAGCCTCAGGAGCAGCAGATTAAAGCTCTACAATCAACTTGATATGCCCTGCATCTGTGGAATACATGAATAAACAATGAATTATCCCAAATTCAGGAGGTGGACTTTGAGAGCAACGATATATATATTTTTTCCCCTTTTTCTCTTTTTGTGAGTGTGTATGTGTATGCTTCTGTGTGTGATTTTGTCTGTATAGCTTTGCTTTTACCATTTGTCCTAGGGTTCTGTCTGTCCGTTTTTTGTGTTTTCTCGGATCTTTTTTGTATAGTTTTTAGCACTTGTTACCATTGGTGGATTTGTTTTTTGGTTTGGTTGCTCTCTTCTTTTTTTATTACTTAAAAATTTTTAATAATTATTTTTTATTTTAATAACTTATTTTATTTTACTTTATTTTATTTTATCTTCTCTCTCTCTCTCTCCTTCTCTCTCTCTCCCTCTCTTTTCTCCCCTTTATTCTGAGCCATGTGGATAACAGGGGCTTGGTGCTCCAGTCAGGCATCAGGGCTGTGCCTCTGAGGTAGGAGAGCCAAGTTCAGGACACTGGTCCACAAGAGGCCTCCCAGCTCCACATAATATCAAATGGTGAAAATCTCCCAGAGATCTCCATCTCAATGCCAAGACCCAGCTCCACTCAACGACCAGCAAGCTACAGTGCTGGACACCCTATGCCAAACAACCAGCAAGACAGGAACACAACCCCACCCATTAGCAGAGAGGCTGCCTAAAATCATAAAAAGGCCACAGACACCCCAAAACACACCACCAGACATGGACCTGCCCACCAGAAAGACAAGACCCAGCCTCATCCACCAGAACACAGGCACCAGTCCCCTCCACCAGGAAGCCTACACAACCCACTGAACCAACCTTACTCACTGGGGACAGACACCAAAAACAACGGGAACTATGAACCTGCAGCCGGCAAAAAGGAGACCCTAAACACAATAAGTTAAGCAAAATGAGAAGACAGAGAAACACACAGCAGATGAAGGAGCAAGATAAAAACCTACCAGACCTAACAAATGAAGAGGAAATAGGCAGTCTACCTGAAAAACAATCAAGAATAATGATAGTAAAGATGATCCAAAATCTTGGAAATAGAATGGAGAAAATACAAGTTTAACAAGGACATAGAAGAACTAAAGAGCAAACAAACAGTGATGAACAACACAATAAATGAAATTAAAAATTCTCTAGAAGGAATCAATAGCAGAATAACTGAGGCAGAAGAACGGATAAGTGACCTGGAAGATAAAATAGTGGAAATAACTACTGCAGAGCAGAATAAAGAAAAAAGAATGAAAAGAACTGAGGACAGTCTCAGAGACCTCTGGGACAACATTAAACGCACCAACATTCGAATTATAGGGGTCCCAGAAGGAGAAGAGAACAACAAAGGGACTGAGAAAATATTTGAAGAGATTATAGTTGAAAACTTCCCTAATATGGGAAAGGAAATAGTTAATCAAGTCCAGAAAGCAGAGAGAGTCCCATACATGATAAATCCAAGGAGAAACATGCCAAGACACATATTAATCAAACTATCAAAAATTAAATACAAAGAAAAAATAATAAAAGCAGCAAGGGAAAAACAACAAATAACACACAAGGGAATCTGCATAAGGTTAACAGCTGATCTTTCAGCAGAAACTCTGCAAGCCAGAAGGGAGTGGCAGGACATATTTAAAGTGATGAAGGAGAAAAACCTGCAACCAAGATTACTCTACCCAGCAAGGATCTCATTCAGATTTGATGGAGAAATTAAAACCTTTACAGACAAGCAAAAGCTAAGAGAATTCAGCACCACCAAACCAGCTTTACAACAAATGTTAAAGGAACTTCTCTAGGCAGGAAACACAAGAGAAGGAAAAGACCTACAATAACAAACCCAAAACAATTAAGAAAATGGTAATAGGAACCTACATATCAATAATTACCTTATATGTAAATGGATTAAATGCTCCAACCAAAAGACACAGACTGGCTGAATGGATACAAAGATAAGACCCATTTATATGCTGTCTACAAGAGATCCACTTCAGACCTAGGGACACATACAGACCAAAAGTGAGGGGATGGAAAAAGATGTTCCATGCAAATGGAAATCAAAAAAAAGCTGGAATAGCAATTCTCATATCAGATAAAATATACTTTAAAACAAAGACTAATACAGAGACAAAGAAGGGCTCTACATAATGATCAAGGGATCAATCCAAGGAGGAGATATAACAATTGTAAATATTTATGCACCCGACATAGGAGCACCTCAATAAATAAGGCAAATGCTAACAGCCATTAAAGGGGAAATGGACAGTAACACAATCATAGCAGGGAACTTTAACACCCCACTTTCACCAATGGACAGATCATCGAAAATGAAAATAAATAAGGAAACACAAGCTTTAAATGACACATTAAACAAGATGGACTTAATTGATATTTATAGGACATTCCATCCATAAAAACCAGAATACATTTTCTTCTCAAGTGCTCATGGAACATTCTCCAAGATAGATCAATCTTGGATTAAAAATCAAGCCTTGGTAAATTTAATAAAATTGAAATTGTATCTAGTATCTTCTCTGACCACAATGCTGTGAGACTATATATCAATTACAGGAAAAAAAACTGTAAAAAATACAAACACATGGAGGCTAAACAATACACTACTAAATAACCAAGAGATCACTGAAGAAATCAAAGAGGAAATCAAAAAACACCTAGAAACAAATGACAATGAAAACACGACGACCCAAAACCTATGGGATGCAGCAAAAGTAGTTCTGAGAGGGAGGTATATAGCAATACAATCCTACCTCGAGAAACAAGAAAAATCTCAAATAAACAACCTAACCTTAAACCTAAAGCAATTAAAGAAGAACAAAAAAACCCCAAAGTTAACAGAAGGAAAGAAATCATAAAGATCAGATTAGAAATAAATGAAAAAGAAATGAAGGAAACAATAGCAAAGATCACTAAAACTAAAATGTGGTTCTTTGAGAAGATAAACAAAATTGATAAACCATTATCCAGACTCATGAAGAAAAAAAGGGAGAAGACTCAAATCAACAGAATTAGAAATGAAAAAGGAGAAGTAAAAACTGACACTGCAGAAATACAAAGGATCATGAGAGATTACTACAAGCAAGTATATGCCAATAAAATGGACAACCTGGAAGAAATGAACAAAGTCTTAGAAATGCACAACCTTCTTAGACTGAACCAGAAAGAAACAGAAAATATGAACAGACCAATCACTAGCACTGAAATTGAAACTGTGATTTAAAATCTTCCAACAAACAAAAGCCCAGGACCAGGTGGATTCACAGGCAAATTCTATCAAACTTCTAGAGAAGAGCTAACACCTGTCCTTCTCAAACTCTTCCAAAATACAGCAGAGGGAGGAACACTCCCAAACTCATTCTACGAGGCCACCATCACCCTGATACCAAAACCAGACAAAGATGTCACAGAAAAAGAAAACTACAGGCCAATATCACTGATGACATAGATGCAAAACTCCTCAACAAAATACTAGCAAACAGAATCCAACAACACATTAAAAGGGTCATACACCATGATCAAGTGGGGTTTATCCCAGGAATGCAAGGATTCTTCAATATATGCAAATCAATCAATGTGATACACCATATTAACAAATTGAAGGAGAAAATCCATATGATCATCTCAATAGATGCAGAGAAAGCTTTTGACAAAATTCAACACCCATCTATGATAAAAACCCTCCAGAAAGGAGGCATAGAGGGAACTTTCCTCAACATAA
Source organism: Pseudorca crassidens (assembly GCF_039906515.1). Taxonomy (NCBI): domain Eukaryota; kingdom Metazoa; phylum Chordata; class Mammalia; order Artiodactyla; family Delphinidae; genus Pseudorca; species Pseudorca crassidens. Next base: position 58,884,587 of record NC_090306.1, read on the forward strand.
TAAAGGCCATATATGACAAACCCACAGCCAACACCATCCTCAATGGTGAAAAACTGAAACCATTTCCACTAAGCTCAGGAACAAGACAAGGTTGCCCACTCTCACCACTATTATTCAACATAGTTTTGGAAGTTTTAGTCACAGCAATCAGAGAAGAAAAAGAAATAAAAGGAATCCAAATCAGAAAAGAAGAAGTAAAGCTGTCACTGTTTGCAGGTGACATGATACTATACATAGAGAATCCTAAAGATGCTACCATAAAACTACTAGAGCTAATCAATGAATCTGGTAAAGTAGCAGGATACAAAATTAATAATGCACAGAAATCTCTTGCATTCCTAAACACTAGTGATGAAATATCTTAAAGTGAAATTAAGGAAACAGTCCCATTTACCACTGCAACAGAAAGAATAAAGTATCTAGTAATAAACCTACCTAAGGAGACAAAAGACTGGTAGGCAGAAAATTATTAGACACCGATAAAAGAAATTAAAGGTGATAAAAATAGATGGAGAGATATACCATGTTCTTGGATTGGAAGAATCAACATTGTGAAAATGACTATACTACACAAAGCAATCTACAGATTCAATGCAATCCCTATCAAACTACCACTGGCATTTTTCACAGAACTAGAACAAAAAATTTCACAATTTATATGGAAACACAAAAGACCCTGAATAGCCAAAGCAATCTTGAGGAAGAAAAATGGAGCTGGAGGAATCAGGCTCCCAGACTTCAGACTATACTACAAAGCTACAGTAATCAAGACAGTATGGTACTGGCACAAAAACAGAAATATAGATCAATGGACCAGGCTAGAAAGCCCAGAGATAAACCCATACACATATGGTCACCTTATCTTTGATAAAGGAGGCAAGAATATACAATGGAGAAAAGACAGCCTCTTCAATAAGTGGTGCTGGGAAAACAGGACAGCTACATGTAAAAGAATGAAATTAGAACACTCCCTAACCCATACACAAAAATAAACTCAAAATGGATTAAAGACCTAAATGTAAGGCCAGACACTATCAAACTCTTAGAGGAAAACATAGGCAGAACACTCTATGACATAAATCCCAGCAAGATCCTTTTTGACCCACCTCCTAGAGAAATGGAAATAAAAATAAACAAATGGGACCTAATGAAACTTCAAAGCTTTTTCACAGCAAAGGAAACCATAAACAAGACCAAAAGACAATCCTCAGAATGGGAGAAAATATTTGCAAATGAAGCAACTGACAAAGGATTAATCTCCAAAATTTACAAGCAGCTCAATATTAAAAAAACAAACAACCCAATCCAAAAATGGGCAGAAGACCTAAATAGACATTTCTCCAAGGAAGATATACAGATTGCCAACAAACACATGAAAGAATACTCAACATCACTAATCATTAGATAAATGCAAATCAAAACTACAGTGAGGTATCACCTCACACCAGTCAGAACGGCCATCATCAAAAAATCTACAACAATAAATGCTGGAGAGAGTGTGGAGAAAAGGGAACCCTCTTGCACTGTTGGTGGGAATGTCAATTGATACAGCCACTATGGAGAACAGTATGGAGGTTCCTTAAAAAACTACAAATAGAACTACCATATGACCCAGCAATCCCACTACTGGGCATATACCCTGAGAAAACCATAATTCAAAAAGAGTCATGTACCAAAATGTTCATTGCAGCTCTATTTACGATAGCTAGCACATGGAAGCAACCTAAGTGTCCATCAACAGATGAATGGATAAAGAAGATGTGGCACATATATACAATGGAATATTACTCAGCCATAAAAAGAAACGAAGTTGAGTTATTTGTAGTGAGGTGATGGACCTAAAGTCTGTCATACAGAGTGAAGTAAGTCAGAAAGAGTAAAACAAATACTGTATGCTAACACATATATATGGAATCTAAAAAAAAAAAAAAGATCACGAAGAACCTAGGGGCAAGACGGGAATAAAGACATACACCTACTAGAGAATGGACTTGAGGACACGGGGAGGGGGAAGGGTAAGCTGGGACGAAGTGAGAGCGTGGCATGGACATATATACACTACCAAATATAAAACTGATACCTAGTGGGAAGCAGCCACATAGCACAGGGAGATCAGCTTGGTGCTTTGTGACCACCTACAAGGGTGGGATGGGGGGGTGGGAGGGAAGGAGACACAAGAGGGAAGAGATATGGGGGCATATGTATATGTATAGCTGATTCACTTTGTTATAAAGCAGAAACTAACACACCATTGTAAAGCAATTATACTCCAATAAAGATGTTTAAAAAAAAAAAGATTAAAAAGAGTGATACCAGCCAGTGTCATGGGCATGTGAGAAGCAGGCCTTCTTATACCTGGTGGGTGGGAAAGTCAATTGGAAAATATCCATCAGAACATTAGATGTATCAAATCATCGATTTCACTTGTAGGAATTTACCGTGCAAATGTGCCCATACAATCGTGCAAAAATGTATAGACTTTGTATCATTGTCTAAGATCGCAAAAAACTTGGAAATTACCTTCATGCCCATTCATGGGGACCGGTTAAATACATGATGGATGGGCCACCCACATAGTGCCATCCCAGGGAACCTTCAAGTCACTGAGGTGAGTCCTTGCATGCAAATAGAGAAATATGCCAGCACTAAATAATTAAATTTAAAAAGCTATGTGCAAAATAAAAAAATTATATAAATATGTAGTTAAATAAATTCTATTATAAACAAAGGCAATAAATACTCAAGACTCATCACTTTCTAATTGTTTTACTACATTTTACTATTCTCTCTGCCCATGAGGTTATGTCTCCAGCATGTGTGTGGTAGAAATACCATATAATGATGTGCTAAGTACTTCTTTCTCACTCTGTGTCTTGTGATGTCACTGTGGTGGATTGAGATAGCCATGGTGGGAATACTTACACCACTGAAATTGGCAAACACTGTAAATCATGGCTTGATTTATTGTTTTGTTGACAGTCTACTTATGAAAGTGATAGAGAAAACATTCATTAGGCAGATTAAATTTTAAAGTGTCTGCAGCTGCTACATTGTGAGTAGCACCAAAAATATTGAAGAAATATTTTACAAGTATTTTAAAATTATGATCTGATTTAATAAAGATTTACTCATGCGATCAATGAACTAGTGAAGTTCTGACATACCTTCCTAGTTTCAGTTTCATCTTATTAATGTAAATGAAAATATCAATTAACATTCATGGTAGAAGACACTCATTCGTCAGTAATGTGAGTGACTTCTTTGCTGAATCAGATAGAAATCAAGCATTTATTCATAGCTGATTTTGTCTAATCAGAGTTAAATTGCAACAGTAGGTTGACTGTGGATACAAAAGTTAGGCAAAACTCAATGAAAGCATTCTGTGAAAATCAGCTGGCTACATGAAATTCACAATAAGGAGTATGTATATTATTATTTGTAAATTGCAATTGATACACACTTTATATCAGTAATTTATAATAGATTTATGAACATACACACACACACAGGTTTTCCCAGAGAGCCAGCTGTTAAACATTTATCACACCACCACCAAAACACAGACACATAAATAACTTAAACGAAAATTTCATAAAATTATACTTATACTTACTATATATGATGCCCTCTGATATTTTGTATTCTACTATTTCATTAAAAAATAAATCCATGTTGCAACACTGTAAATTGATTTCATGACCCACTAAAGGTTTCTGAACAGCAGTTTTCCAAGGTTTTAAAGGTTTTTGATTGCAAGTGCTGAAGTTGCGTTTGTTTTTGTTTTTTTTTGCGGTACGCGGGCCTCTCACTGTTGTGGCCTCTCCCGTTGCGGAGCACGGGCTCCAGACGCGCAGGCTCAGCGGCCATGGCTCACGGGCCCAGCCGCTCCGCGGCATGTGGATCTTCCCGGACCGGGGCACAAACCCGTGTTCCCTGCATTGGCAGGCGGACTCTCAACCACTGTGCCACCAGGGAAGCCCTGAAGTTACTTTTTGAAAAGATGTTCATAAGGATGGCAATCAAGTGTCCTTTTTATATTCAGAGTTCAACAACAACAACAAAAACTCAAAAACTATGAAGCAGAAAATTAAAAAACAAAAACAAAAACACATCAAGGCAGAATTGGAAATCTGAAAGCCTACCTTTTACAATGCCTACTCTAAAGACAAATTATATAACTTTGTAATGGCACTAATAGCAGATCCCTCTATTTCAGCTTTTCATATGAAAGGCTTTTTCTATAGTTAAAAGTTGTCAACTTGGGGCTTCCCTGGTGGCGCATTGGTTGAGAGTCCGCCTGCCGATGCAGGGCACACGAGTTCGTGCCCTGGTCTGGGAAGATCCCACATGCCACGGAGCGGCTGGGCCCGTGAGTCATGGCCATTGAGCCTGCGCGTCCGGAGCCTGTGCTCTGCAACGGGGAGAGGCCACGATGCCCACATACTGCAAAAAAAAAAAAAAAAAAAAAGTTGTCAACTCTAATAATACTTACTTCTCCATTATTTATATCCATGGGGGTGAACATTATCGTGGATAATTTTTAAAACGCTGTCCTTCTGCCCAAGTAGGTCAGGGACATTGCTGGCATACTCACTATGTCTGTATTCGGTAAAAGAGAATTCAACATTTATAGAAAATGACAGTTGGAATGAGTTCACCTGACCATACTGCTAAAAATACAACATGTTTATTTTCCATGGATCATAAAAGGGATGAAGTGAACCAACTTTTGCAGTTCACCTACATCAAGTAGACATTCTGTCATTAAATTCAAGTGCAGTGCCTCTGAAAGTGGGCTCACCGAGAGATTTTGACAAGACCTTGGGAGAGAATAAAATTCAGCTTTTCACAGCTGGTAAGTGGCTTTTCTGACAATGTTAACAAGAAGGACCTTTCAGGATTCTTATCACTCTAACAACCAAATGGAAAAGCTGGGTTCGAACACAGATGACTCACTTTTCAGATTGTCCAGGGTAATGGGACAATGCTGACTAAATAGTGAAGACCCATATTGAAGGAAGAGAAGGCAGAATTTCTGAGTTTTTCCTAAATTCCACCTGGAAACCTTGGTAACAACAAGCAAAACCTAACCTTTTGGTGGGATGGAATCATTTGAGAATCTAATGAAAAAAAAAAAATGTGAATTCTCCTGAAATGCTCCTTACCCAATAAATTCTGCCTGCAATTTCAGGAGATCCACAGACCCTCCTGATGCCCATTCTCAGGATAAAAACCTCTGCTTTCAGAGATGACCTTCCTGGTAGAGAATCTAGAAAGAAGAATGGCAAATAAGATAGACCCTTCTGATCCTTCAAAGAACCCTAAATCAAAGAAAATACATCTTGTGAGTGCTGAGTGATCCTGAATTAGCTCTGTCAATGACACCTGTGCACACAGATCACAATTCAATGTCCAGAGCATCAGCTGAGGACAACTGGATATTCTGGGCTGCCTCAAACTATTGGAAATAAGTAGTATACATGTAAATTAAAAATAATGGTAGGGCTTCCCTGGTGGCGCATTGGTTGAGAGTCCGCCTGCCGATGCAGGGGACACGGGTTCGTGCCCCGGTCCAGGAGGATCCCACATGCCGCGGAGCGGCTGGGCCCGTGAGCCATGGCCGCTGAGCCTGCGCGTCCGGAGCCTGTGCTCCACGACGGGAGAGGCCACAACAGTGAGAGGCCCACGTACAGCAAAAAAAAAAAAAAAAAAAAAAAAATGGCAATAGTACTCATGCCTCTCTATGGCTTCACTCATAGGCAAAGCTCATCTAAGACTTCTGGGAGAGAACAGCTGGGAGAAAGTTTGCTATAGAAACCCGGGTAGAGAGAAGAGATGATGGGATTTCCCTCACATTTAGACAGGAAGCAGGAAGCCTTCAAGCTCTCCACTGCCTCTCCCAGAAATCTATCGGTGCCCCAGTCTCTGATATGAACAGCTGACACTTCCAACACTTTACATAAAGTATTAGACAAACACAACTTTGAGACAAACCCTCAGACGACTGGCTTTGAAGCCCCTCCCATATATGCGTATTGGGACTGCCATTGTTACATATTGTAAGCCAAATCCACAACCCTCCGCCATTGGCCTGCGACTTCTCCTGAATACAGGGCATTCTCTACTACCCCTGCCCTCAAAGGAAGAGCTGCAATGAGGCAAGCCAGTGCCCAACTCCCAGCTTCCAGCTAACAAATTCATTCCCAGAGGAAAGAATTGACACAGAGTAAAACACTTTTTCCAGTAGAAACCATTGAGACCTCTCTGGCTCTCTTCACAGAACTCAGAAGAATCTAAACTAACAAGGCTTTCATTCTGGGACCCCAGACCTGCTTAATAAACAAGTCACCTCAATTGGAAAAGGAAGCACAGAAGAGCTGAGAAATGAGAAAATACCCTACAGAAAAGCTACCATCATTATTCTTTGTTTCTGACCTACTGATGCATGGTGGCTCCCATTGTCTCTGGTTTGTCTGAATGCTGTAACATGAAATAACCATTGGGCACTGGGTGAGCTTGACATCTCAAAAACGAAGATCTTTTAGACTTCTAAATAAGTTGCCCTACTGGTTGTAAACCACAGACTACGGTGTGTGATGGCCATCTTCCCTCTCGCTTATTATTTGAAGTGTCAATTTTTGCTTCCCGTCCATGGGCCTCAAGAAAGGTAGGAACATGTGGTAAGTGGATATACCTGGGAAACACTAAGAATAAATGCTAGTTGAAAAATAGATGCCTTTTATCGTGAATTCCTATCTCTGAGGCTCTGCAAGAATATGAAACTCCATGAAACTTTGTTATCCTATAAATAAATCAGCTCTTTACATTTCCAAACAAATTTACCCATAAAAATGGACAGTTTTATGAACATTTTTAATGGTTTTCTTATACCTTCTATCTTTGGGTTTCATTGTAAATGTTAAAGTTCAGTCAATACATTGGAATATGGACAAGGAAATGAAATGGTATCTGGGATTTGCTTTAAAACGCTGCAGAAAAGGAAAGTGTGGATAACTAAAACAAGATTGACAAAGATTGACGGGAGAGGCTACAACAGTGAGAGGCCCGCGTACCGCAAAAAAAAAAAAAAAAAGTAATACAAATGAATCTATTTACAAAACAGAAACAGACTCACAGATATAGGAAAAAAAATTATGATTACCAAAGGAGGAAGGGAGAGGGGAGAGATAAATTAGGGGTATGGGATTAACAGATAAAAAGTACTATATATAAAATAGATAAGCAACAAGGATTGACTATATAGCACAGGAATATATACAAGATATTCAATATCTTGTAACAACCTGCAATGGAAGATAATCTGAAATATATATATATAATCTGAAATATATATATGTGTATATATATATATATATATATAAAAAGCTGAATCACTTTGCCATACACCTGAAACTAACACAATATTGTAAATCAACTATACTTCAATATAAGTAAATAAACAAACAATCAAACCCTCCTTAAACAAACTGGAAGGTACACAAAGTTCATCTAACAAATCTTGCTGGTGAATTTTGGTTAAAATGAAAAACAGATTGTGTGTTTCTCACAAAACATGTCTTGATTTAAATAAATGAAGGTGTCAATGTAAATGGCTCTCAAAACTCTCCGTAGTCAAACTGTGAAAAGGACGCAGAGTAGAGGAGGGGAAATAAAAGAGGTGTGCAGAGTATGGGGTGGTCTGGTCTAGCTCTCCTACGAGAAAAGTGATGCCACAGGAAAGGGTGTTAGGAGATACAACTGATGGGAGAGAATCATTAGCAAAGTTCAGCTTAAAAGTAGGAAGGGTGCCTCAGAGAAAGGACACAGAGGAAATGAGCGAGAAGGCAGAGAGGGTGCAGGGAGTGGCAAACACAAGGCTATCAAAAACAGAGAAGCGAAAACCTTCAACTTCCTCTCAAAGAGATTTCACACAAGCTTCTGCCTGATCCCATTTCAGACATTAAAACAATCCCCACTCTGTGGTGGCTTCCAGTCCTGGGAATGGAACCCAGCACCTTGTCAACTCATATAAGGAAGGTATTATGGAGTTGAGACGAATCCCTCAGAAAGCAGTTCACTCCTTCATTCTCATGGAGCTTAGATAGAGGGGCTCAAGAAGCTTAGTTATTTAACCTGTACTGAGAAACAGGATCCAGATGCTTTGGAGATTAATTAAAAGGGCCCACCCTAAGGTTCACAAAGAAAAGCTAAATCTTGCCAGGGCCTGGAAACTCATAACAAGCGCCTGTCCAGGACATGACATGGCACGGAGGAAGGACCCAGCAGAGGTGGAATGTGAGGGGAGATTATGTACCTCTGGGTGCGCTTAGCTATTGCACAAACTTAGCTCCTTAGGAAAAGGCACTGAAGATGAAGAAGAGTCCTACTGGCCTCCAGGACCCCTTGATTACCTCCTTGCACAAAGCATTCTCCTGTCAAAAACCAGAGGAAGAGAAATGTAGAGATGCCAGTATAGTTCTAGCCAAGACAGGCTCTGAGCTAACTAACATGCCAACTAACTAACGCACCTGCATGCCATGTTGCCAAACACCAAAATACTACTCCCTGCCCAGTCCACTCCTCCAGACAAGACTCAAGGGACAGTTCTACTATTATCTGTTCATTTGCTTTCATCAAGCCAAAATGTTTAGAAGCAGTATTTAGAAGAGCATTGTGGTGTCAGATTGGTATATTTGAGTACTGCAAGGGAAAGGACCAAAATGGTTCTGGTAGCATTCTCTATGGCCCTGGAGAAATCCTACCAAGGTCTTTCTGTATGAAGAGAACAAAATGGATACTTTTTAAAATTTAAGTATAACTTACGTAGAGTAAAAAACAGTTTTAAGGTGTTCAGTCCAATTAATTTTTACAGAAGTCTACACTCAGATCGAGATATAGAATATTTCTGTCACCCCATGAGGTTTCCTCATGCCCTCATCAGTCAACAATCCCTCAAAAGTTACTATTAATCTGACATCTATAATCAATTCTTGAACCTCATATAAATAGAATCATGCACTATGTACTTATAGCATGTACTCTTTTGTCTTAGGCTTCTTTTAATCAAATCTATAACTATGGGCTTCATCCATGTTGCATGTAGCAGAAGTTCATTCCTTTTTATTGCTGTGTAGTATTCCATTTTATAAAATCTCAGTTTATTTATCCATTGTACTGTGGTTAACAGTTGGATTGTTTTATAGTTTGGGGTTATTAAAAATAAAGCTTCTATGGGGAAGCGACTCTCCAGCGTCACAGCTGGAAAGTGGGTCACTGTGTGAGACACTTCTGCACTTCCCTAGTTCCCTTGCTGGTCCTTGAGCCCACAGGTCACCTGCCCCAGCCAACAGCAAACTCTCCACAGCTTGCAGTGGGAGAAATTTCATCAAAGTCTTAGTTGAGTCAGTGGGTGAGTAGAAATGCCGTCAGTCAGCTTATGTGGGGTCTGAGGCTTATACAATTGGGGGAGTCTTCTTTAATAAAAGGAATATAAAATTTCAAATTATAATTAGGTATAAAAGAGAATATATATTTGAGAGAAAGAATGAGAAGGGAAATTATAATAAATAACAAATATTATAAAGTAACAAACATCACAAAATCCAGAATAATAAACATTTTAATTAATTAATTGCCTGACACACCTCTATAATATTTTTGATTGTCTCTTTGTGGGAGACAGAATAATGGCCCCCGAAGATATTCACATCCTAATTCCTGGAATATGTGAATATGTTTCCTTAAATGGCAAAAGGGTCTTTGCAGATATGATTAAGGGTACAAGATGGGGAGATTACCCAGAATTGCCCAAGTGAGCTCAATCTAATCACAGGAATCCTTAAAAATCAGAGAAACTTTCCTGGGTTTGGTCAGAGAAACAGATGTGATGTTGGAAAGAAGTCAGATGCTACATTGTTGGCTTTGAAGCTGGAAGAAGTTGGTCCCATGAGCCAAAGAATGCAAGTGGCAGCTAGAAGCTGGAAAAAGTAAGGAAGCTGAATTTCCCCTAGAGCCTACTGGAGGAACTAGCCTGGCAACACTTTGATTTTAATGCAGTGATACTGATTTTGGACTCTGGACATCCAAAGCTGTAAGATAATAAATTTTGTATTGTGTAAGCCACCAAGTTTATGGTATTATTACTGCAGCAATAGAAAATGTACTATACTCCTCATATAACAATGATTTCGTAATGTCATTTTTCATATAAATAACAGAAAGATAGAAGGAGAAGGAGAAAGAGAGGGAGGGGGTGGGGAGGAGTGGGGGAAGGGAAATGAAATTTTTTTCCATTGGTTGTCAAATAACCCTTTATTAAAAAATTTTTTTTGGTAGTTCTTAACTAGCTGGGCATTCCACCACACCACTGTTGATGTCATCTATTGATATGATGTCATGAGAGTGCCGGCCAGCAACATTTCAGCCCACAGACTGGGCAGTCCCCAAGAGGAGGGGGACGGGGGTAGGGAGAGGAGGCGGTAGGGAGAAGAGGAGGAGAAGGGGTAGAAGGAGAAGAAAGCTTCTATAAACGTTCTTGCACATGTCTTTCAGCAGATATAGACACTCATTTTTCTTGGGTATATACCTAGGAATGAAATTGCTGGATCATAGGGTAGGTTTATATGTAACCAAAGAGTTTTTCAAAGTTGTACCATTCTACACTCCCACCAGCAACGTATGAGGGTTCCCATTTTCTCCACACTCTCACCCTCACTTAGAATTGTCAATCCTTTTCATTTAGCCATTCTACTGGGTGTGAAATTATATTCAAGGTGGCTTTAATATGCATTTCCCTGAAGTCTAATGATGTTGAGTATGTATACATTTGTGTATGGGTACAGCAGTCACTTTGGAGTCATTTCCAAATGAGAATAATTTTAAAAGACCATTGCAAGAGAGTGACTATGAAACTAAATACTATCACCCATGCTTACCACCCTCTGCTTTTCCTCTCCTACATTACATTGTCTCCTTTCTATTTTGTTCAATAAATATTTGCCAGTGTCTGGATAGTTTGTGTCAGAATTTCAGTGGACAAGCCAGGACTTTCTCACTTCCTCTCTCCCCTCTAGAGTTCTCCTCAGAGCTGAAACAGTAAGTGAAAATTAAGGCATGAGAGTGTAATGGATAGCTTTTGGAAATTCTGCCGCACCAAATCCCTCTTCTCTGAGAAGGATTCCCAATGGTAAAGTCAAGTTTGTATAATGTAACCCTGCCCCTGCCACTGGCTTCAGTTGATTGGATAAGAGGGGACACCTGATCCAGAGGGAGGCCATTCACTGGTTGGCATGAGCCTAAAAGCTTTTCTATGCCCAGCATTTTTAGTTTGGGTATTGTGTTGCTAATCAGTTTACCAGGGACCTTGGAACTGAGAGAACAGGCAAAGAAAGAGAGAGGCCCAGTGCACAGAGAAGCAGAGAAAGCTAGTGTAGAGAGTGAGTGAGAGGAATAAAACTGAGATGTGCAGAAACTAGAAAAAACCCACACAAATCCCAATATAGAGTAGCGGCTGTGGTCCTTGATTTCTGGTTCCATCCCTGTGAACCCTCATCAGACTTCCTGCCTTAGGTGCTGGGAGATACCTTAATCGCTATTCAAGTGAATTTCCCATTTTTGGTGAAGCTAGTTTGAATGTATTTTTGTTACGTGTCCACAGAAGTCATGGAATAAAGGAATTCATGTCCAGCTCCTGAAAGGAGGCTAACCCCATGTGGCCTGTACCTGCTCCATCCAAGCACTCTCCATCCAGGCTGTTTCTGCAAATGCTAAAAATTTTTATACCAAATCCAGCAAATATTGGCAAGAGAATCAAATTGGGGAGGTTCTAAAATTAAGAGACCATGGGATCTCCTGTTTAATTTTAGTCTCAGTTGCCTTTTTCCTTTTCCTGCTTTCTTCTCTGATCATGGCCAATGTTATCTTCTTTCTACTTTACTTTGTGCCTTCTTTTATCCCCTTGCTTCAACCTCGTGCCTTTTGAAAACATGCTGTTTTCAGAACAAGGACAGTCATAAAGTAAAAGCATGTTGGTTTGGGGATGATGTTCTTTAAACCCTGAGGTGCTGTACTTTTGTATGAGATTTAGGGACACACACACACACACACACACACACACACACACACACTACTGACTAAAGAAAAACAGTGCCTGGGATGAGGTTTATAAATTGTGGTGATCAAGGACAAGGCAGGCTTATGTGGGTCCAGACCAGTTTTCAGAGCTGTCTGCATTCCAGCATGATAGAGATTCCATAGACTTGCAAACTCAAAAAGACTGGAGGATCAAACCTCTTTGCTAAATAAAAGGAAGAATCCATTGATTAAAAGAGCAGGAAATGAAAATTAAAAAAATAGAATAATAACTTCAAATGTTAAGAAAAGTGCCCTTTCAAACTATGTAACTAGTTTTGCAATCTAGCTGTGACGCAGGTATTTATTTAGAAGACATCATAGTACTGTATTATATGAAGTCATTAATATTTTCTGCAATGGTTCCCCCTCAACATTTATAAAATGTAAAAATATCAAATACAAAATTGCTCTGAGAAACAGCATGAAAGATTAATGAAGAGACAGCTTCCCAAAAGGTGTGTGATGTGCTCAAAGACAGATGAGAAGAAAACACGAATTAAAGAAAAAAAAAAGCACGATGAAAATATTGCTGATAAACAGAAGCAGCATGGTCTGTTTTTCTCACATGTATCATATTTGCTTCCATAATTCATTTTTAATCCCTGCATGTACATAATGCTTTATGATTAGAACATTCTTTTATGCAAGGTGTAAAAAGGAGGAGAGGAAAAAGATAGCTAGAGGGCATAGCCTCACAGTTAGCCTGAGGAAAGCCTTGGAAAGTTCTAGCAACCACTAGAAGCAACCTTTTAATGGTTGAACTCAGTGAGCTCCTACTAAGGCACATTGTTTACCATGACAATTACATTGCAACCTGATCCTGTGGTTTCTACTGGGAAATTCCATCCTGTCTTTCTAAGCTTTATTTTCTTTTAAAATTACAAAAGTGAAACAAGAAAAATTGCTTTTCTCACGTACTCCTTTTAATCCTTAACCTACTTAGCTTTGTGTCCTTCAAATGGCAAAGAGAATTAATAATATTGTAGGGTGTAAAAACCCAGGGCTGGGTTTTATATAAAGGGGAGGTATTAGTTCCAGGCTGAAGTCTCTTGCCTGATGCCAAAAGTGTACGCTATTCTCCCCAGACAGGATGGTGCTGGATGCTGTGTTAGCCAGGTTATAAACACAGGGGTCTCCACTGAGATTATCCCAAAGACATGCCCAAGTATGTGACTGAGGAGGACAACTTTGTAATTGTGTAAACGGGCCTTAAACTTTGTGTGTGCCTTTGCAATATTTTTCGAAGTAATTTTCAAACTCAGGTTTTTAATATTATTACCCTTCTTAAGTAAGGCAACTTTATGTACCCAGGGGGGAACAACCTCCACAGAGTGATTTGAAATACCCTACCAGGCTTCACTTGCAGAAAAGGACGTGGTTGCCTAGCATCCTGCATCTGGCACAGCCCTTGCTTCCTCTTTCCCAGAAATTCCATGCCAGAGTCTCTTCACTGGGTCAGCTAGCAGAGGACATCAGTCACTGCTGATAAGAATTTACTGAACATCCCACGACTTGGCCAGTCTTTAGATCTTAACTTAAATATAACTTTCTTAGAAACACATTCCCTGACACTCCAGATTAGTTTATGCATTATCATGTTGGTGATTGTACTGTTAGGATTACTTGATTAAGGTCAGTTTCCAACCTCCCCACTCCCAGCTCTAAGCCCCCAGAACAGTGTTTATTTTGATTATCAAAGTATTCTCAATAACCAGCACATAACCCAATCCTTTCTAGGTATTTAATAAATACCTATTGAGTGGCTGGTTCAATGAATGAATGAAATATATACATACTATATAATGGTCTGCAATTAAATTTTTTTTTCTGTTGGCATGGCTCCAGGCCCAATCCCTGAACACTCTGTCTTTGGAATCTCATCCATAATCATAATTTTGAATACCATCTTCTGTATATAGGTGTTGACTCCAAAGTTCACATCTCTCACTCCAATTTCTCTCCCAACTCTAAATTCATATCATCACCTCCTTAGTAGACAACATATCTTTTTAGTTTTCCAATAAGCATCTAAAAATATGCCTAAAGCAAAACTTTTGATTCCCATGAATTATCAAAACTACTTTTCTGAATTTCAACATTAAATGAATAAGCGATAATATTAGGAAATTATTGTTCACTTCTTACGGATGATAACAGCATTATGGTTGTTAAAAAAATGATGTGAAGTAGGGACTCCCCTGGTGGTGCAGTGGTTAAGAATACACCTGCCAATGCAGGGGACACATTGGTTCTTACAGGTTCGAGCCCTGGTCCGGGAAGATCCAACATGCTGCGGAGTAACTAAGCCCGTGTGCCACAGCTACTGAACCTGTGCTCTAAAGCCCGCGAGCCACAACTACTGAAGCCTGCTCGCCTAGAGCCAGTGCTCTGCAACAAGAGAAGTCACTTCAATTAGAAGCCAGTGCACCACAACTAAGAGTAGCCCCCGCTTGCTGCAACTAGAGAAAGCACGTGTGCAGCAACAAAGACCCAACGCAGCCAAAAATAAAATAAATAAATTTTTTAAAATGATGTGAAGTAAATAAGAGGAATTTTAAAAAATGTTTATCAAGTACTTACTACCCTGTAGGCACTGAGCTAGGCTCTAGGAAATCTCATAAATGATTCGACTGGGCTGGTGTTGCCCTAGGCTCTGCCCTCTGTCCTCTTCTCATCGCCTCACTCTCTCTGGGCACTTTACAGAGGCTTTAATTACCACCTTTGAGTGTGAGGATCACAAAAATCCTATTTCTGATCCCAAAGACACCTCTTCTCAGATTATAGCCACTTTATTATCCCAGAATAAGACCAATAGGGAATGTCACAATTTAGTAAACTCAATATCTGGAGGCAATCCAATGGACTCCAGCTATGTCCTGGGAGCGTCTGCCTTGGGAATTTCAAGACCAGGATTTAAGGGAAATCTTCCAGCTTCCTGGGGACCAGTTTATGGGGAATCTTATAGCCTAGAATAAAGAGTATGTTAACACCCCAATTATATCTCATATTTATATAGGAGATTATAGTTTTTTTTCTTAAAGTGCTCTTACATTATCACCATGGTACAGATAAGAAAACTAGGGTTCAAGGAAGCTAGCTAACTTGCCCAACTTCTAGGGCTAATATTAATATATGGTAGAATTCTAACTATATCCCAACTCACCATCATCCCTCCTCTGCAACAGGGCATCAAGTAGAGACATGACACTCTAGGAAACAATGAGCCCTGAAGTCTTTAGAGTAAGTGGATAGCAAGATGAAAGAGGTATTTAAGGAAGATTAATATGGCTGTGATATGCAGGATGGATGGAGGAAGAACTGAGGTTGGGAGACCGTGTAGAAACCACTGTGTGAGTGGTGATGAGGCCCTGGTTTAGAAAGATGAAGTAGAAATACAGAGGCATTGGGGTTTGATGCTAAATGAAGTTAGATCATGAAAGAAAAGGCTGATTTTAAAATGTCTTTAAAGCTTCAAACCATGGCCGTTAGAAGCAGAGAACTGGGAATGGGAGGAGTACTGGAGGAAGCTGACGACTTTGATTTTGACATTGGGAAATGAGAGTGTGAGACCTATGAGTATATCTGAATTCTTACCTTTGTGTGGGGACTGGGTAAGAAATAACCCCAACTAGAGAGGTGGTCCAGGAAGAAAGATGAGAATGTCTTTTATGGAGGCTGTGGTGATGGGGCCAGGAGGGCAGGAACTATAATTTAACCCATGGGGTGTATATCTAAAATTTGAGTTGTGGTTAAAAAGTAAGAAGAGGCAGGAGCAGAGAAGGATATAGAAGCGTGGAGCAAAATAGGGGTCAGTGAAGGTAGACAGCAGTGGTTTGGAGGCAGGAAACAGAAGGAGATTTATGCAATCTTTGAAAGCAGGTCCAACAGCTGGCATTTTGCATCCATTTGGAGTGAGACAAGCTAGGACCATAGAAAGGAGCCAGTTTGGAATGGACAAAGGGTGGATGCCCTTTAGGGAGCGGGGGCAAGGGGACTAGAACTAGAGTGAGAAGTGGAGCTGGGACTTCCCTGATGGTCCAGTGGCTAAGACTCCATGCTCCCAATACAGGGGGCCCAGCTTTGGTCCCTGGTCAGGGAACTAGATCCTGCATGCTGCAACTAAAGATACTGCATGCCACAACTAAAGATTCCTCATGCTGCAACAAAGATCCCACATGCCGCAACTAAGACCCGGAGCAGCCAAATAAATAGATTAAAAAAATAATAAAGTGTATTTAATTTTTTTTTTTTTTTTTTTGGCGGTACGCGAGCCTCTCACTGTTGTGGCCTCTCCCGTTGCGGAGCACAGGCTCCAGACACGCAGGCTCAGCGGCCATGGTTCACGGGCCCAGCCGCACCATGGCATGTGGGATCTTCCTGGACCGGGGCACAAACCCGTGTCCCCTGCATTGGCAGGTGGACTCTCAACCACTGCACCACCAGGGAAGCCCTATTTAAAATTTTTTATTTATTTATTTTTAATAAACTTATTTATTTATTTATTTTTGGCTGCATTGGGTCTCCATTGCTGCATGCAGGCTTTCTCTAGTTGCGTCGAGCAGGGGCTACTCTTCATTGTGGTGAGCAAGTTTCTCATTGTGGTGGCATCCCTTGTTGAGGAGCATGGGCTCTAGAGCACAGGCTCAGTAGTTGTGGCGCACGGGCTTAGTTGCTCCGCGGCATGTGGGATCTTCCCGGATCAGGGCTCAAACCCATGTCCCCTGCATTGGCAGGCAGATTCTTAACCACTGTGCCACCAGGGAAGTTCTGAAAACTACTTTTAATTTTGCTTTCTTCGTAGTACGGTCCAGGCCCGGTAACAGTCTGTGGCCTAGAGGTTGGGGACCCCTGCCTCAGGCGACATTTTTAGTGTTTTTCTTTCCTTCCTTTCCTTCCTTCCTTGACTCCTTCTCAGGAAGAGCCATATATCATATCATGGGCCCTAGTCAGGACAAAAGTGCCTTCTACAAGTTACATGAGGATCCCTGCTGTTCTCCAGCTCAATCCTCATTCTGGGTTCTTGCACACATATGGGATGAGAGAGGGCTTGAGAAACGGGATCTTTTTGAGAAGATATTTCAAACTTCCGGATGCACATTTTTCCAGAGTCCTGTCCTCAGAATATGGGGTAGGGAAGGGGCCATTATGGTTCACTTCTTTAAAAAGCTTTGTGGCTTATCTCTCTCCTTGGGCAGTATCTGGTGTGTGTACAGACACAGCTTACACCCAGTCCCAGACTGACATGGTGATAGGAATGTTAAAAGAATCCTATGGGAAGGAACTGGCTTGCTCTTTGGTGTACTAGTTAGTGTTCACCAGAGAAAGGAAACCAATAGGATCAATAGCTAGATAGATACACAGGAAAATAGGGAGATTGAGAAAAGTTTATTTTAAAGAATCCGTTCATGCAGTTGTGAGGCTGACAAGTCCAAAGTGTGTCAGGCAGACGAGCAGGCTGGGAACTCAGGCAAGGCATCTATGCTGCCTGAGGCACCATTTCTTCTTCAATAAACCTCAGCCTTTGCTCTTAAGGTGTTCGACGGATCACATGAGGCCCCTCCACATTATGGAGGGTAATCTGCTTTACTTAAAGTCTACTCATTGTTAAATGTTAATCACATCTACAAAATATCTTCACAGCAACACATAGACTAATATTTGACTAAACGACTAGGTATCATAGCCTAGTGAAATCAACACATGTAATTATCCGTCACACCGCATTCTCAGTAACGATCCCTCCAGAAGCTGTGACTTACCTTCCTGAGTCAAGGAGAATGAGATATTGCCCTTTCCAGAATGCACAGAGGAAAAAACCAGCCATGACAACATCTAGCCAGCAAAGAGGCATAGAAGGAGACAGTGGAAGATCTCAAGAAAGACTTCATTTGGGCTAGGCCTGGAGCTTACCCATCACTTCCTACCACATTCCATTGACCATACCTCATAGCATTGAACCTGGGGAACATAGTTTAGCAGTGCTATGGAAAAGTGAGAAATAAGTTTGTGGCCAGTGTCTGCCACAGAGTCAAAATTTCTAGCTTCAGGGACTCATTGGATGGTAGTTCTGTTAACCAAGATAAGCACACAGAAGAGAAGATGTGATGGAAAGATACTAAACCCAGTTTTTAGCATGTAGAGTCTTCAATGCCTGTGGAACATTCAGGCAAATATGTTCTTCTGGCAGCCCGAAATGAAGGTCTGGAGATCAGGGAAGAGGTTGGCACTGGAGATCAAGATTTGGAGAGTCTTTGGCTTCTGGGTATTATAACAAGAAAGTGAGAGAGAAGAAAGAGGATGAATCTTTAAAGAGACAAGTAAAGAAAAAGGAGCTGGTGAAAGAGTGTTTTAGGTTGAGAAGAAAGCAAAAAGGACAGGATCTCAAATGTTAAGGGAAGAGAGGGTTTCAAAAAAGGGAGTGGTCAATAGTGTCGTATGCATAGCAAAGTGAAGAGAATTTGGAAAATATTATTTGCATTTAGTTATTATTTTTTGTCTTCTACATTCAAAAATCCTCTCTCAGATTGTTTTCCTTTTGGAAAAGGAGATCAAACAGTTTACTGTAAGATATGAACATCTGGGTTCAAGATGGTAGATTAAGCACAAGTATTTATCTTCTTTCTCACCTAACATACCATTAAAATGGCAGCAAAGGAATAAACAAAAGCATATAAATCCACAACAGAGAGAATAGGAGAGTCTTCAAAACTATTTCTAGAAAACAGAGAGTGGAGAGAGGACTGTTGATACAGAGCAAAGGAAGCCAAAACTAATACAGCCTGCCTGAATCCAGAAGAGGCTCCCAGCTGGGTGAAGCAAAGGAAAAGAAGAGTGGGACAGAGGACAGGGGCCTAAAACAGGAAGTGTGAATAAAAGACAGACAGTGGAAGAGGAAAATGTGAGTATAAAAGGTGAGTCTAAAGGAGGAGGAGGCGGAGAATTCATTTCTATTTCTTTTTATTTATTTATTTATTCATTTTTGGCTGCATTGGGTGTTTGTTGCTGCACGCAGGCTTTCTCTAGTTGCAGCGAGTGGGGGCTTCTCCTTGCAGTGGCTTCTCTTGTTGCAGAGCATGGGCTCTAGGCACTCAGGCTTCAGTAGTTGTGACACACGGGCTCAGTAGTTGTGGCTCACATGCTCTAGAGCACAGGCTCAGT
Organism: Pseudorca crassidens; assembly: GCF_039906515.1. Taxonomy (NCBI): domain Eukaryota; kingdom Metazoa; phylum Chordata; class Mammalia; order Artiodactyla; family Delphinidae; genus Pseudorca; species Pseudorca crassidens. The sequence goes on from NC_090306.1 coordinate 58,903,877, forward strand.
AGTTGTAGCGCACGGGCCTAGTTGCTTCGTGGCATGTGGGATCCTCCCAGACCAGGGCTTGAACCCATGTCCCCTGCATTGGCAGGCAGATTCTTAACCACTACGCCACCAGGGAAGCCCCAAGAGAATTCATTTCTAATTGAAGCTCCTGAGTGTCTCCTGAATGTACAGGAGCTCTGACCACAGATCTCAAGAACAGAAGTACAATGGGCAGCACTGCTGAGTTAGGCCAGGAGCACTACTTCCCTGGGTTTTATAATGCACATGCTGTTTGTTGTTTTTCAGCTTAAAACCAACCCATAGATCAATCATGGAAAATTGATTATGGTGACACAATAAAATGTAACGATATCAGTCTCGGCAAGAAAAAATTTGATGGAGGTCTGCTGTGGAAGAGGGGACATGCTCAATTACCTTATCACTGTCTTTCAAAACAGAAATTTGAGAGGCACAGTCTACGTTGACGGAAAAAAGAGTGTAGGTTGAGTTGGTGGTTTGAAGGTACAGGTGTGAGCGGTGGAGGTAGTGGTACTATAGCTGTGTCTGGAGGGGAAGCAGGTACGCAGGGTAGTGAGAAGAAGTTAAATCCTCACCCATCATAACAGGAAGTTAACGCACAATGTTACAAGTTGTTAAATCAAGAAATATTTTTTTACAGAAATAAAAGTAACTGTTAGGAGAATTTAAAGCGCAAGTTTTCCAAGTGGTTTTCAAGACATGGGACCAAGAGAAAGGAGTATTAAGAAGGATGAAAGCTGCTTTTATGTCTTCTATGTTATTTGATCTTTTCAACCACATGTGAAATTGGTTGAATGTTTTCATATATAAAAATATCTACACTGATATGGGAAGATCTCCAAGTAAAGTTTTAAAAAGTACGTCTCCGAATGATATATTCATTACCTTATCATTTAAATAACAAGGAACACAACACAAAATAGTTCCTTGTGTTCTGTGGATACATATCCTCATATGCAAATCCACAGAAAAAGGTTTAGAGGATTTCTACTGAGCTAATAGAAATGTTTCCCTCTAGCAGGAGGATAGAGTTGGGATAAAGGAGTGGGTGGTCCCAGAGGGGCAGGATCTCAGGGGCTTCCCTGCATAACTGGGTCTTCTCTGGTGGTGCAGTGGTTATGAATCCGCCTGCCAATGGGTTCGAGCCCTGGTCTGGGAAGATTCCACATGTCGTGGAGCAACTAAGCCCATGCACCACAACTACTGAGCCTGTGCTCTAGAGCCCGCACACCACAACTACTGAGCCCATTGCCGCAACTACTGAAGACTGTGTGCCTAGAGCCTGTGCTCCACAACAAGAGAAGCCACCTCAAGGACAAGCCTGCGCACCGCAACAAAGAGTAGCCCCTGCTCGCCACAACTAGAGAAAGCCCCCGCACAGCAAGGAAGACCCAACACAGCCAAAAATAAAATAAATAAATAAATAACGCTGCATAACCCATGTGTGAAAAGTCAGCGTGTATATCATTGTATAGCACAGGGAACGCTACTCAATACTCTGTAAGGGCCTCTATGGGAAAAGAATCTAAAAAAGAGTGGCTATATGTATAACAGATTCACTTTGCTGTACACCTGCAACTAACACAACATTGTAAATCAACTATACCCCAATAAAAAATTTTTTAAAAGTCAGTGTGAATTTGTGCAACACTGTGGTCCTGATCAAGGGATGCTTAGCCTTCTCTGCACTGTTTCGTTTTGTTTTTTAACAACAAAAGCATATTGCTTTTGCAATAAAAATAAACTTTAAAAAATGATGGCTGACTGTCATTCAATGTGTTCTCTCTCCCATGAGCATTTTATTTTCATTAGGGGACAAGACCTTAACTCCAAAGAATGAATCTCTAATGAAGCTGTTCAGAGATCAGAGTAGGTTAAAGGAGAAACCATGTGGATCAGGAGGGATTCCCAGGGTTCTGGAAGCTTCCCCATAAGGGCAGTTGTCAGTTCCACATGTGAATGACTGTGTGGTCAATAAGCTTTCCTGATGTCTGATGCTTTCCATAAATTAAGTTAGGCAGTTCCTCTGATGCAGGAGGTCCAGCTCCATAATAGAATCCTTGCGACTTCCTGATTCCTTAATGATTCAAAATAAACAAACAAAATAATGGCAAATCCATCATATCCCAGTTCCCCCAGATACCCTCTCTGGTTATCTGACTTTGTGGGTCATCTTCTAAAGAAGTTCCCTGGGCAGCCTCTTTTGAAGTTAGGAGGGAGCATATTGTTTGGATATGAGTTGAGGGGAGGTGCTGGGAAGACGAAAGAGAAAAATGTAGTAAGCAATTAATTATATTCTTGGTTTAGCCCCCTCTATAGAAGCCACAGTCAAAAGCAAATGTCTCTGTTCCAGTTTTTACCATGAAGAGTACCAAATCTCTGGAGAGGACCTACATCGCTTAGATTTACAAAACATTAAAGAAACAAGCTTGTGAGTTTGGGTCATAAGTCACAGTGGTCACTTCAAGATGTAATTCTTAAAATCCCCATCTCTCAGCATTAGCCACAGTCGAGACTTGCTACAATCCAGATTCAAAAGAAATGTATTCTGACAATTCTATGACAAATATACTCTATATTTCGCTGCACTGGAAATTAAGGCAGAAAAAAATTGTGATTATATTTTTAAAAAGGAATCCTTATCTTTTGAAGCATTATACTGAAATTTGAATGTATTAAATGATCTGCTATCTAGAGTTTGCTTTTAAGCAATCCAGTTTGTGGGAGAGGGTGGCAATGGAAGTAAAAATGAAACAAGCTTGTCCATGAGCAGATAATTGTTGAAGTTGAAAGATGGGTACATGGAGGTTAATTATTCTATTCTTTTTACTTGTGTATGTATATATATATATATATATATACACACACACACATATATATGTATGTACATATATACATATATATGTATATATATATGAAATTTTCTATAATAAATTTTTTTTTAAAAAAACTAAAAAAAGAAAAGAAAGAGAGAAAAAAGAAATTAAGACAGGCTCCCACAGCAGGGCTTTAAAGAAATAGGAGCCTTAAGCATACACAGACCAAATGGAGTTGGAGGGGGACATTGTTTAACACAAGCTGTCTTCATTTTACAAAGAGATTGGTATGATCACAGGATATTACAGAATAATAGGACTAGAAGATATTTCAAGTCTTTTTCACAGCTAAGGAAACTGAAGCTCAGGCTGAAGAACTCGTTAAAATTACGTAGTTATTTCCGAGGACATACTCGGAGCATTGACAGTGTAAAGGCAGGAAAAACGTCCTTCTACCCTCTTAGGTTTTATAGCAGGGACTAAGGATTAAACCAACATAAGACAGATTAACAGGAGAAAAGCGTACACATTTTGTTGAACATTTTTACGTGTATGCAGTCATTTCAGAACAAAAATAAAGACACGAAGAAGGCCAAAATCTCATTAGGCCAAAAAGCTTGTATACCATTTTATGTGAAGAACTATAAATTTTGAGAATTTGACAAGACAAAGGGGCTTGAGCTGGGAGGCAGTAAATTGTGAGACAGTGACTAGGAAACATATGGGGGAAACTAATGGAAGATCAGGGTTATTTTAGTAGGTTTGTTTGTACAGGTCCTTTTAGGCACTGACTCCCAGTCTCTGGTGATAAGAATGTTCTTCTCTTCCTGGTGCATGGAGGGCATCTTTCTCATGGGAAATTTTATGACCGGCTTTTAGGTAGAAAGGGGGAGGTCATAGAGGCCTTCCTGCATCTGCCGTTTCTCAGATGCTTTCGGCTCAGAATAGTCATCAATACGCCAACGGGCATATTTTGGGTGACATGTTCTGAAGCCCCTCTTCAATGGCAAATCTTCATTGATTTATTTATTCAGTCAATAAATGCAAATAGAGCATTTACCGTGTATCCAGTACTGTGCTAGACTCTCAATAAATGCAAGCGTAAGTGTCCATGCAGGCATTCCTAATTCATCCCCACACTTTTTTCTGTCTTAAAACTCTATTCAATACAGTGTTCCAGGCTGTCTTTGGAAATGAATCCTATTTGTGGTCCCCAGACATAGGTGTTTGCTTTAAATTGTTCTCCTCTAGGGCTTCCCTGGCGGTGCAGTGGTTAAGAATCCGCCTGCCAATGCAGAGGACACGGGTTCGAGCCCTGGTCCGGGAAGATCCCACATGCTGTGGAGCAACTAAACCTGTGCGCCACAACTACTGAGCCTGCGCTCTAGAGCCCGTAAGCCACAGCCACTGAGCCCATGTGCCACAACTACTGAAGCCCGTGAGCCTAGAGCCCCTGCTCCGCAACAAGGGAAGCCACCGCAATGAGAAGCCCACACACCGCAACAAAGAGTAGCCCTCACTCGCCGCAACTAAAGAAAGCCTGCACGCAGCAACGAAGACCCAACACGGCTAAAAATAAAATAATTAATTTAAAAAAATATTTTTAAATTATTCTCCTCGAATTTGTTTAAAATGAAGTAAAAATTGTTGGACCAGGCACCTTAAATATTCCAAGGGAAGTACATCCACAATGACCCACAGCACAGATGTAGCTCTTATGGGGCTGCTGGTGCTCACGTTCATGGTCCAACTGCCATGAGTGGACAGGGTGGCACCTCTTTATAGAACCATCTCAGAAGTCACAGTGTTTGCTCTCACATTTACTTCTCTAAGACCCCACAGCTCAGTTGGCCAGGGTGAAGGTGTGCCCACACCCCAGTTCAAAACTCTGTCCCCCTGAACCCAGACGACGGCAACTCAGCTTGCCCATTAACATGGTTGTCTGGGTCATTACAAGGTTCCCTGCTCAGCTTATAGAATCAGAAATCAGGTGAGCAAAGAATCAGTGTGGGCAATCAAGCATTAAAGCAGCTTACAACTCAGACACAGAAAAGTGGCTCAGGAGGAAGTAGGGAAGGAGTGTCCAGAATTAATGACCATTTTATGGTGAACTTGCTACCAAATGTGGCACTATCCCAATAGTCTGCTTGTTACCTTGGCTATGGGAATATCCCTGAGGCCTCTTTCAAGCATTCAGTCATTCAACAAACACTGTCTGACTACTTATGATATGTCAGCCCCTCTTCTAAGCCCTGGAGGAAACGATATAAGAAAGTCCATGCCCTTGGGAAACCTGCAGTCTGAAATCTGGATAGAGACACAATAAATAAAATCACACAGAATAGGGTTTCAGACGATTAGAGAAGTAAGCCTGAAACTAGAAATTTTCAACCAAAGAAACCGTATTGGAGACCAGGATAGGCTACATAATTTGCAGAGCTCAGTGCAAAATAAAAATGCTGAGTTCCTTATTTAAAAGTTGTTAAGAATTTCAAGACAGCAGCAACAGAGCATTAAACCAACACGGGCCTTTCTAAATGAAGGATCCTGTGTAACTATACAGATTGCATGCTCATCTGATTGGCCCTGTTGCAGATTCTGGTCTCAGAAAGATAAGGACCAGCCCTGAGAATACCCAGCTCAATATTTATGAAAGGATAAGTGGTCAGATAATTCAGAATAACCCTTTTGCTTTTCCTGCACTGAGGATAACTATTACTATGAGACTGAGCAGCATGGTGATCCGGCAGGCAGAGATTCTGTGTGTCTCAATCCTATTTCTATAGCACATTTCTATAGCACATCTATAGATGTGGTGGGTCCTCACCCACATCTGCCTGCACACCTCCTCAGGATGCACAGACAAGCATTTCCAAGACAGCTGACTCTGTGTCTGGCTTTGGAGACTTGTTAGCTAGCTGAGATCAGTCTTTAGTGATAATTGAGTGCAGACACCCCGGGTTCTGATGCAGGTGCACCCATTTGGAGGGGGAGAAATAGGTATTTGAGAGGCAGTAAATTATCGTTCTGGCACCTGATACGCACTGTACAAATAAACAATACCAGCTGGTTCCTGAAAATGCATGACTTGGTCCACTGGGAAGCCAAGAGCAGAAAATGTTCTCGAATATGGTAACACCTCTAACAAGAGTGAAGAGTGCTTAATTAAAGAAGTAATTAGCTTTTTACACAAGAAGGAACAAACGGATGAAAGTATACACAACACACATAGATATCAATAACTTTTAAGTTAAGAGCTTGGAGTTTGAAAGGGAATGGTATTTGCTGGTTTGTAGGGAGAAACTCAATGTTCCCCACCTTCTTACCCACCCCAATGGGGGTAGAGAGTTTTCTGTGGGTGAAAGTCAAGGACATAATTGGGCCATGGTGCGAAGGGGTGGAACTTTTGATATAATCAACAAAGGTTAAAAACTCTGCCTTGCCCCATCATTAAAAAGTCTAGGGATGGGACTTCCCTGGTAGTCCAGTGGTTAAGACTCTGCGCTCCCAATGCAGGGGGCCCAGGTTCGATCCCTGGTCAGGGAATTAGATCCCGCATGCCACAACTAAAGATCCTGCATGGCACAACTAAAAATCCCGCATGCCACAACAAAGATCCCGCACACGGCAACGAAGATCCTGCATGCCACAACTGAGACCCAGCACAGCCAAATAAATAAATAAATATTTTTTAAAGTCTACAAATAATAAATGCTACAGAGGGTGTGAAGAAAAGGGAACCCTCCTACACTGTTGGTGGGAATGTAAATTGGTACAGCCACTGTGGAAAACAGTATGGAGGTTCCTTAAAAAACTAAAAATAGAGCTACCATACGATCCAGCAATCCCTGGGCATACATCCAGAGAAAATTCTAATTAGAAAAGATACATGCACTGCAATGGTCATAGCAGCACTATTTACATTTGGGAAGCAACCCAAATGTCCATCAACAGATGAATGGATAAAGAAGATGCAATATAGGGACTTCCCTCGTGGTCCAGTGGTTGAGAATCCGCCTTCCAATGCAGGGAACGTGAGTTCGATCCCTGGTCAGGGAACTAAGATCCCACATGTTGTGGGGCAACTAAGCCCGCGCACCACAACTAGAAAGAAGTCCACATGCCACAACTAGAGAGGAGCCTGCACACCACAACTAAGACCCAACGCAGCCAAATAAATAAATATTTTGCAGTAACATGGATGGACCTAAAGATTATCAAACTAAGTAAGTCAGACAAAGACAAATATCATGTGATATCACTTATATGTGAAATCTAAAATATGATATAAATGAACTTATTTACAAAACAGAAACAGACTCACAGAAAACAAACTTATGGTTACGAAAGGGAAAAGGGGGTGGGGGAGAGATAAATTAGGAGTTTGGGATCAGCAGAGACAAACTACTATATCTATAAACAACAAGGTTCTACTGTGTAGCACAGGGAACTATATTCAATATCTTGTAATAAACCATAATGGAAAAGGATATGGAAAACAAAACAAAAAACTCTGCCTTGCCACTGGCTGGTCTCTTGGATTTCTATCTCTTTTTATTGTTGTCTCTCTTGGACTCTTCTTATCTTTGCTGCTGGTGTGGTAAAAGAGACTTGGGATCGACCATTTGCTTGGGAGGGATGCCCATCCTGGTGAGGACCAGAGGGTGGGTGGCCAAGGCCAGCTCTGCTCCAGTTCCCCTAGAGAAATGCTCTCTTTCCTTTGTTCTTTCCTTTGGGGGTGCTCTTCCGGCCTCCCCTCCTGATGGACGTGGTAATATCTAAAAGTCAGTATGCAGGGGGTAGGCCTAGTGGAAAGAAACTAAACATGCTTTTGTTCTAGGTCTTTGCCAGAGGTATAGAAGGACAGCCTTGACCCACATGTGGTTGAGCCCAGCTAACAGGGCTAAAGGGTTTGAGGTCATAAATCTGACATTTGCATAGAAGGTCCCTTCCACATAGCTCCTTCATGATTCTCTGATTTAGCTCTCACGTGGAGCAAATCCAAGATTTCTAGCACTTTATGACTTATCTTAATTCAATTAAATCCAATGAGCACTTACGAGCCTAATATGGGTAAGACTCTCTCAAAATCAGAAACAAATTTTTATTATAGCTTGTGAAGAAACGAGTTTATTTTGACATGTTTATGACAGTTATTGATGACTTGGCATTGCACGCGATGTGGTCCGCACAAAGTTGGTCCCAGTCCTTTAAAAAGCAAATGTTTAGGGCTTCCCTCGTGGCACAGTGGTTAAGAATCTGCCTGCCAATGCTGGGGACACAGCTTCAAGCCCTGGTCTGGGAAGATCCCACATGCCGCGGAGCAACTAAGCCCGTGTGCCACAACTACTGAGCCTGTGCTCTAGGGCCCACAAGCCACAACTACTGAGCCCACGTGCCACAGCTACTGAAGCCCATGTGCCTAGAGCCCATGCTCCGCAACAAGAGAAGCCACCACAATGAGATGCCCTCGCATCGCAATGAAGAGTAGCCCCCGCTCGCCGCAACTAGAGAAAGCCGGCGCGCAGCAACAAAGACACAAAGCAGCCAAAATAAATAAATTTTCAAAAAGCAAACGTTTAATTTTGGAATGACTAAGACCACCAGTGGCAGGCAGTCTGTGTGAAAACTGGCCAGCTAAGTTGAAGGGGAGTCAAAAAGCTTTTAATTAAAACTGCTGAACAAAGTTCCCTCTCTGGCCTTCCTAGCCCTCACTCAAGGCCCTGCCTTCCTCTTCCCTGTGATTCTCAGCAATGGCCCGTGGTATGTGCACAGCGTGCTACCCATGGAGGCCACAGATCCTGTTAGGCATTTTTATTCCTATTCAGTTCAGTCTTCTCCCAGGACCTGACCTCTAACTATTTACATTGTACACTTTGAAAGTCTTGATCTATTGCCAAAACTTAAAATAATCCTCTACACTGTTAACCTTTTCACTCACTACCTCCTCTCCTTCCTGGCTGCAACTGAAAACTTGGATTTCCCTGGAGGACTCTTGTGTCTTGCAGCCCTCACAAGTGGAGACAGCTCATCTGTGCACACATGCTCTATCTGATGGCCAGAGGTAGTTTCTCCTGGCTTTAGGCTTCTGCCACATTGCTCTTGCACATTTTTTCAAAAGCCTTCCCTTTGAAAAAATTCATATCAATCAACTTCCCAGCTCTATTGGTTTCCTATGACTGCTGTAACAAACTACCACAAACTAAGGGGCATAAAACATCACAAATTTATTGTCTTAGCATAAACAGAACTCCAAAATGGATTTCACCGGGCTGAATCAAGGTGTCAGCAGGTCTGCATTCCCTCTGGAGGCTCCAGGAGAGAATCTATTCCCTTGCCTTTTCCACCTTCTATTGGCTGCTTGCATTTCTTGGTTTGTGACCCCTTCCTCCATCTTCAAAGCTGGCAATCGCATCACTCAAACCTCTGCTTCCACAGTCTTCACATCTCTTCTGCTGACCCCAGCCTCCTTTTTCTCTTTTAAGGACACTTGCAATTACACTGATCCTATCTGGATAATTCACGATGCTCTCCCCATCTCAAAATCCTTAACTTAATCACATCTGCAAAATCCCTTTTGCTATGTAAGGTAACAGATTTATAGGTTCTGAGGATGAGGACATGGACATGTTATTCCCCTTCTCTCCACCCCTATACTTCCCACCCCCAGAAAGCCCAGGCATTCCCCTAGTCCCCTTATATCAGCTCCTCTAATGCAGAGATCTCTGTCTTCAACCCTCCCATCGTCCTCAATGATGTCTAGCCTTGATCTCTTGGTTCCTCGATCTCTTTGTGCCCTTCACCTTATCCCTCTAGGTCTCTTTTTTTTGGCAACCCTGGGCCTTGTCATCACTCGTATTTGTACCTCCTCAAGCGCTTCAGAAATCCTACTCAGGGGCTTCCCTGGTGGCGCAGGGGTTGAGAATCCGTCTGCCAATGCAGGGGACATGGGTTCGATCCCTGGTCCGGGATGATCCCACATGCCGTGGAGCAACTAAGCCCGTGCACCACAACTACTGAGCCTGCGCTCTATAGCCCACAAGCCACACTTACTGAAGCCCGCGTGCTACAACTACTGAAGCCCACATGCCTAGAGCCCGTGCTCTGCAACAAGAGAAGCCACCGCAATGAGAAGCCCACGCACCGCAACAAAGAGTAGCCCCCACTCGCCGCAACTAGAGAAAGCCTGCGCGCAGCAACAAAGACCCAATGCAGCCAAAAATAAATAAATAAAATAAATATTTTTTTTAAAAAAAGAAACAAATCCTACTCAGACCAAGGTCTCCACTTCTTCCCTCTAGACGTGCTCTTTGACTTCACTGAGACCTGAGTCTCCAAATTCTGATCTGTAAACAACCCACTCTCTAGTTAATCTCTTCCGTGACATGTTTGTCAAGAACTCCATTTCCTGTGCCTCTTTGGCATCTTTTCCATCCTTCCTTAGTGACCCAGGCCCTGGCAGAATCTGACCATGAGGGTTTCAGAGTCATGTGGGAAAGAATCCTATCGCTACACTGCCTGGTGTCCCTACAAGCTGGTCCATCCAAGATGCTCCACAGGGCTTTCTCTTGCCTCTGGTGAGCTCCCTCTCACAGGCTCCATGTTGAAAATTCCAAACACAGACTTCTCCTCAAACCTCCCACACAATCTCCACATCCCTCACCCTTGGCATGGGATGTGTTCTCAGAATCCAAAGAGAAAATAGAGGCCACACAAGTCAGAGCCTCCTGCCTTTGCTGATCCACCGAAAATGCATCTCTTCTCCCCTCTTTTGGTTAGAGGGAAAGGGGTCCTTCTTCTTTCAAAGGCCAAGCCCTCTCCCGTGTGCTAAATCCCCTCTCCATCAATTTCCTCCTCTGTTAGACAAACTTAGTCTTCCTCCAATCACTCTTCTTCTTCATAAACACATTCATATTTTTCTAGTCTAAACATCATCCTTCCCTTCACACTCGCCTACCCTCAAGAGACGCGTCAAATCTCTCTTTCCCTACAAAGTTGGTACAGGGATAAACTGCAGAACATCACCGAGCCTGAAAAAAGCTTACTCCTTCAGTATGAAATGAGGTGAACTCAGCCTCCTCTAGAATGATCCAAAAGTAGGAAAGGATATAGGTTTGGGGCCTAAACCTTATACAGGATAGTAGTGGGGTTGTCCTTGCAAAAAGAACACAAAATTAGGTACAAACATACAAGGCCTCGGAAGGGACAGGTAAAAGTAATGGGTCTTGAAGCTCAAATCTTATAAGTTTCACAGCAGATCTGCCCCTGCCCAGGGGACAGTGTGGAGCCACTCCAGTCATTGAGAATGTCACTGAGAAAGCACACATCTAGCAACTGCATTATGCTCTTTGAGAAAAGTGCTTCCCAGAGGTTAGTAAGCATATCATCGCTAGTATTCAAGATTTGGGGGGAATAACAGATAATCAATTTTTTTTGTCAAAGCTACGTCTTTAGCTTTACAGTTGCCTTCTATTTGTGGCAAGGGATACTGGCTTTCCATTTATGCTCATAACGTAACATTTTCTTTTAAAATAAATCTGTTTTCTTAATTTTTAAGTAAGTTAATTTTTTGAAATTAAGCTAAAGATAGTACACACTGGAGGCACATGGATATGGCAAATATTATGAAAATGGTATGAGAATGATCATGTTTGGGAAACACTGAAGCCAAAGAAATGGGATGGTTTCTCTAAGAGAAAAATCCAGAGAAAGAAAATCTGTCAGTATGATTCTACTGCTGCTCAAAGGAGACAAGAACCACAACCAGTAAACACGAGCACCTGTTGGTACGTCCCTGGTGGAGATGGATGCACTAGGTATGACAGATTGAGGACACCAGTCATATTACCTAGATGAGTCCTCTCACTCTGCGTTCACGCTTCCTGGTAACATTTTGATTATAATTAGGCTTTGCCAGCAAGCCATAGCGCTCTCATCTGTAAACTATGAACATCTGGATTTCTCAGTAGTCTATTACTCAGTACCAATTAATCAATCAACATTCGGTTTTCAAACATAAGCTCTCATGGACTTGGAGCCCTGTGTTGGCAAACTCTGCTTCTGAGCCTGCCAGACCGAGGACTGGAGATAAGTTGGTCAAGGTGATGTCACCTGTATACTTGTGTAGGTGGCCAGCCCCCACAGCTTCTTCCTCCGGTGGCAACTGACCTGCTGCACGGCTTTTACATCAAACCGCTGCCTCATTTGCTCCTCAGCATTTACAGTCAGCCTCTGGCCCTGATGTTCACCTAGTCTGCCCTCAGGATGTACATCCATGGGCTTCTTATCTGATCTGGGCTTCGATTTAGAGCGCATCTTCATTGGCCTCTTTTTGAATGCTTTTGAGCCTTCAATGTCCATCATCTACTTTCATGGTTCGCTGTCAAATATTTTAAAAACTATTTCCTTAGAGTCACAGATGTAGAAAACAAACTTATGGTCACCAGGGGGGACAAGGGGGGGAGGGATAAATTGGGAGACTTGGATTGACATATACATACTACTATATATAAAATAGATAACTAATAAGGCCCTACTGTATAGCACAGGGAAAACTCTACTCAATACTCTGTAATGACCTATATGGGAAAAGAATCTAAAAGGAGTGGATATATGTATATGTATAACAGATTAATTTTGCTATATACCTGAAACTAACACAATATTATAAATCAAATATACTCCAATAAAAAAATTTTTAAATAAAATAAATTTAAAAAATTAAGACTATTTCCCGCCCAGACCCCACTTTTGCTTGCCCCTTAAACATGGATATCTCCAAGGCAAAGAGCAGGGGACTGGGGTCAGACCACTTGAGCCACTTGAGTTCTAATCTACTTATCAATTATGTGAATTTAAGCAAATCACTCTAAATCTCTCTAAACTCAGATTATTCTTCTGAAAAACAATAATAACAATAGTAGCTTCTAAATAAAATTTGCTGTCAGCTTTTTTTTTTTTTTTTTTGGTGGCTGGTGGGATCTTAGTTCCCTGACCAGGGATTGAACCCAGGCCCATGCCAGTGAAAGCACCGAGTCCTAATACTGGACGACCAGGGGACTCCCTGCTGTCAGCTTCAAATGAGATAATCCATGTAAAGTGTAGTGCTTGGTGTGTGATGAACACTCAGGAAGTGACAGACACCTTTTTCTCAGCCACATCCACGGCTTCCAGCCTTGAGCTTTCTCCCAAGCACCAAACTGATATTTTAACTACCTGCTAAGTTCTTTTCCATTCTAATTGATCTTCCACAATACTATAGAGTTTTATCTTTCTTTTAAAAATAATCTATGTCATCACTTGTCCAGTTACCATGTGATCAACTCCAGGCCTTTCACATCCTGGCTACAGCTCACCTCCTCACTCCCCTGCCACCACACGGAGGGACATCGTACCTCCTGCACCGAGGCTGCAACAAATACTTTGCTCTCTCTCAAGTGTCCTGCGCTCGTCTGAGACTTCTGTTCCCTCAGCCTACACACTCTCCTGGCAAACTCCCACCCAGCTTCAGGGCTCTGCTCAAACTTCCCTTCCACTGTGACACCTCCTCTGGATGAGGACTATCAATTTCCTATGACAGTGCTGATCATGTTGCACTGACACTATCTGGGTCTGTCTCCTTCACTTGACTGTGAGCCCCCCGAGGGCGAGCATCTTACTGCTTGCATATTGTTTTCCTAGCTCCATACCTGTCATAGTAGAAACAGGAGGTAGGTGGGCACTGAGAAGGCGGCCAGCAGCAGCTACCACTGGTGGAGGAATTGCCAAGCTCCACACACTAGGCTTAGCATCCTACAGCTATTGCTTCATTCAGTCCACCTTTATAATCAATCCTTCTTCCATCTTCTGTAACATTTGCCTGAGAAATCTCCATCTCTGGTAGTATTAGCTTGCTGGGGCTGCCGCAACAAAATTCCACAGACTTGGGGGCTTGAGCACCAGAAATTTTATTTTCCTCAGAGTTCTGGAGACCAGAAGTCCATGATCAAAGTGCCGTCAGGGTTGATGTCTGGTGAGAGCTCTACTTCTGGTTTGCAGACAGCCACCTTCTCCCTGTATCCTCAAACGGCCTTTCTTCTGTGCACACGTGGAAACTGAGAGCTTTCTGGTCTCTCTTCCTCCTCTTATGAGGACAGCAGCTCTATGGGATTAAAGCCCCACCCTTATGACCTTATTTAACGTGTATTACCTCCTTATAGGTTCTGTCTCCAAATACAGTTACCTTGGGGGTAAGGGCTTCAACATATAAACTTGGGAAGGACACAGTTCAGTCCATAATACTGGTTAAATCAAACTTACTCCCTACTCATGCTTATAGCCAAGCAGTCACACAGGTGAAGAAAAACCATACAACAATGCCAGTTAGGGACTTCCCTGGTGGCACAGTGGTTAAGAATCCACCTGCCAATGCAGGGGACATGGGTTCGAGCCCTGGTCTCGGAAGATCCCACATGCCACGGAGCAACTAAGCCCGTGTGTCATAGCTACTGAGCCTGCGCTCTAGAGCCCGTGAGCCACAACTACTGAACCCATGTGCCACAACTACTGAAGCCCACGTGCCTAGAGCCTGTGCTCCGCAACAAGAGAAGCCACTGCAATGAGAAGCCCACGCACCACAACGAAGAGTAGCCCCTACTCACCACAACTAGAGAAAGCCCACGTGCAACAACGAAGACCCAACACAGCCAAAAATAAATAAATTCAATTAATTTTTTAAAAATGCCAGTTAGTTTCACTTTAAATTCAGAATCTCATACCTAGAGTGAGTCCCTCTGACAAGTCTACACACATTCCTTGTCCATCCACTCACCTACTCCCTAAGAGGACTATTTCATACCTTCTCCTCTGTCTTCAAATCCAACATGTCCTCCTGTCTCCTCACCCTCCTAACCCTGCTTCCCATTTCACTGAGAAAATCAAGGATTCATCTCCCCACCTTTCTGCATCTGTTCCTGTAGGCCTGCCTTTCCTCCTACAACACTGGGTGAATCATCCTGAATGTGAAGGACCAGGATGCCACACTGAGACCAACCTCTCAGTTGTGCATGGATTTCATCTCCCTCAGGAGCTCTGCAAGAATCCTGTTTCCTACCACATCAATGTCTCCCTTTCTATTTAATAACTTCCTTCAGCAGAAAATTTGAAGCATATGACATAGACACAATATCTCCCAGCTGAAGACAACAGTATGGAAAACAACAGAAACCTTCCTAGAGCCCACCTTTTCTGGCTGCTGCTTCATTTTGCTTTGTAGAAAAATTTCTTGAAAGAATGATGATGGGACTTTCTGTCTCCCCTTCTTCACCACCCATTCTCTCTGGAACCCACACCAATGAGGTGGCCATCTCCCCACTTTCCCAGAAGCATTTTCCTTGAGGTCACCAATGGCCTCCCAGTTGCTAAACCAAAGAGCAGTTCTCAGTCCTCATCTTACTCAACCTATGAGCAGCCATTGAATTGACAGGGTTTATCACTCCCTCCTTCTTGAAATGCTGTCACCCTTGATTTACAGGACAACTTGCTCCTCTGCTCTTAGTGGACCCCATCTTCAGACTCATTTGCTGGATCTCCCCTCTTTCATTCCTCTATTGTGTGAAGCCTCAGGGCTCTGACCTCAGACCTCTTTCTTCTCTACAGTCACTCGCTAGATGCCAGGATCTTTGCATTAACTATCATCTTTATCCTAAAGACTCACCAGTTTACAGCTCTAGCCCAGACACCTCTCTCCTAAACTCCTTTTGTATGTTCAACAGATCCCTCCAAATCAACATATCCAGAACAGAACTTTTAATTTTCTTTCCCAAAATTGTCCTTCCTTTAGTGCTCCCCATTGTAATAAATTGCATCATGATTCACATAGTTTTTCAGGCCCCAAAACTTGACATCATTCTTGACTCCTTAACATCTCATATCCAATCTACCAGCAAGTCATGTAGAGTCGAACTAGGAAACAGATCAAAGATTTACCGGTTCCTATCCTCTCTCCTGCTGCCAACTGGGTCTTTGCCATGAGGACTTCTCTCTTGAATTATTGCAACAGACTCTTACTATACAACTTGTCTCCCTACTTCCATTCTTCCATCATTACCTTCTATTCTTCACACAGCAGCCAGGGTGAGCCTTTAAAAAGTAATCAGATCTTATCACTCCCCTGCTTAACACATTCTGATGGCTCTCAACACACAGAATAAGACCTAAAGCCCTTACAAGGCCTGGTTCTTTAGCATCTGACAGTGCCCTTCTTCTCTGACCCTATTGTCTGTCACTTCTCCTCCTCTCTTGCTGTGCTCCAAAACACTGACATGTTCAAGGAAGAGCAAAAAGGTCAAATACATGTTTGCCTCAGGGACTTTGCACTTGCTGTTTCCTCTGCCAGGAACCCTCTTTCCCCAGATAACCACATAGTTTTTCCCTTACTTCATCAGGTCTCTGCTCAAATATCACCTCCTTAGAGAAATTTTCTTTGAACAGCCTCAATCCAGTCTAAATAACATACTCCATCACTCTCTGTCTCTTTAACTTGCTTTATATTTCCTCACAGCACAGATCTTGATTTGACATGCTATTTTATACCTATTTATGTTCTAGATTATTGTTTCTCATGTCAGAATGTGAGTTCCCGAAAGGCAGACGCTGTGGGTTTTGTTCACTGCTGTATTCCTGGCACCTAGGACAGGCTGGCACATAGTGAGCGCTTATATTGGTTTACAAGGGCTGCCTTAACAAAGGACCACACACTGGTGGTTTAAACAACAGAAAATGATTTTTCTCCCAGTTCTGGAGACCAGAAGTCCAAAATTAAGGTATCTACAGGGTTGGTTCCTCCTGAAGGCCATGTGGGAGGAATCTGTTCCAGGCTGTCTCCTTGGCTTATAGATGGCCATCTTCCCCCTATGTCTCTTCAGATTGTCTTCCCTCAATATGTATCTCTGTGCCCAAATTTCCCCTTTTTAGAAGGAAACCAGTTGTATTAGGTTAGTTCCCACCCTAATGACTTCATTTTAACTTGATTACCTCTCTAAAGATCCTATCTCAAAATAAGGTCACATTCTGAGATATTGAGGAATGTATTTCATAGCATTTCAACATATGAATTTGGGGA
The DNA here is from genome assembly GCF_039906515.1 of Pseudorca crassidens. Taxonomy (NCBI): domain Eukaryota; kingdom Metazoa; phylum Chordata; class Mammalia; order Artiodactyla; family Delphinidae; genus Pseudorca; species Pseudorca crassidens. The sequence continues at coordinate 58,920,812 of NC_090306.1, forward strand.
GGACATAATTCAATACATAAAGTGCTTAATAAATTTTTGTTAAATTAATGAATGCATGAAGACTGACTGACTGGATAAATGAATCCTCAAAAACAGTTCTTTATATACTAAGGATATTAATCCTTGCCACTCAGTACAACGTTTAATTCTTTTCCCCAATTTATTGTTCATCTTTTAACTTTTGATGTTCCACTAGAACATGGTTTATTATACAAATCCAATCACATTCTCAAAAGCATACTAACTCCACATATTCCAAGGGTGATATAACTCATTCATCCTAAGAGATGGCTAGTGTCAGCTTTATCAAGGGGTTCCATGCTGCATATTGTTGACAAGAGCCCTTGGACCCCTGTGTGAATTAATCAGAAGTGAGTTTTTATCCTGCAGCAACACGAATATATGCTAGGAGATAAAGCACAGAGAGAAAAGATAAAGAAGCAAGGTGAAAAATGCAGATGAGTCTTTTGTTTATTAATCCTTGGATATAATGGTGAAAAGGCTACTAGATGTGTGAACTAAGTTAGTTAGAAAATAATCAAATACCATCAACTTTCTCCTGTTGAACATTCCTCCTCCCTTTATTAGATTCTAAAGCATATGCAGGGCTTCCCTGGTGGTCCAGGGGTTAAGACCCTGCACTTCCACTGCAGGGGGCATGGGATCGATCCCTTGTTGGGGAATTAAGATCCTGCATGCCGCAGGACAGTGGCAAAAAAAATAAATAAGTAAATAAATTAATTAATTAAATAAAGCATAAGAAAAACAAGGTGAAAGTCAATCATTTAAGATGCTCCTGGGGAAAAAGGCAAATAACAAGCATATGGATGAGATATGGATTAAAGAAGCATTAATCTGCATTTTTAGGGAACTTTTGATTACATAAAGAATTACTTAAACTTGTAAGTAGACAAGACAGTCAGTAGCTGAATACAGGACTCATGATGTTTAACCAATGCTCACAACGCAGCAAAACATCACCTTGCTACATGAACAACCCACTGCAAAGAAGAACTTACATAAACGGAGTTCAGTTCCACAGTAAATTAAACTTTAGAGCCAAGCTAATCTGACACATTTAATAATGTGCATCATTATGGTGGTGCTTGAAAATTAAGAGTAAATGGGAAATGGTTCACTTAGTGATTTTAATTAGCACCTTACAATCTAATCAAAATATCTAGGTTTGGCTGGGAAGGAGGTGAGATGAAACATGGGTGACCAGTATCCTGAGCTGGGTTCCTTCTGAGGAGACTTTGAATTTCAGGACCCTGATATCCATGGCGATAGACATCTTCCTTGGTCCAGTGGGGCACCCAGCGGCCTCCCAGCAGTGTGGACACTGGTGTCTGGGCTTTACTTGGCTGTTCCCTCAGTCAGAATGTCTCCACTCCTCCTCTACATCTAGGTAAGCCCTCAGATCTCATAGGTAATGCTTCAGATTTCATCTAAGTTGTCATCTAGAGGCATATACTCATTTAATCCTCATGACGCTCTCATGAGAAAGATGTACTGACACTCTGGATCAGGATTGAGCTTCTAACACATGTAGTCAGGATGGGAACCTGGTGACAGTGGAATCAGCCAGAGCAGGAGAAGCTGAGACACAGGTGTAATAGAGGAAGTCCAGACAGAGTGTTATCTGGAGTTTTAGGTGGCAGGAGGTGGTCTAAGATGGCAGAGTGTTAGCTGGAGAGGTCCAGGGTAAGAAGTCCTGACAGGTGGACAGAAGAGTGATGGAGATCTGCATCGTATGTAGATCTAGGCAGCCTGAGTCCCAAAGGCCTCCCCCCAAGACTGTTAGGACACCAGCCTCTGGAAGGGTATGGGAGGACATGGGGTCTCAAGTTAGAAACCAAGGTAGAGATCCAGTTATTGGAAAATGAAGTACAAGCTCAGTGAAGCCTCAAGCAAGACTGACCAGATGCTATACAGCCTGGTCTGAAAACTTGGAACTCCTTAATTCTCCCTTGACAAAGAGGACTTCCTGCACTTGAGACAAGGTTAAGGTAGCACCTGTGTGAGTACTGGGGGGGCAGGGGGGGGCGGGGGCTACAAAAGTACTAGAGGGCTACATTTCATTTGTCCAACTCCTTGTTCTTGTCATTTTGATAAAGGATAGAATAGATTTCCATATCATGGAGATGCATTATATGTGTTTGACCTTCCACTTTAAATAACATTCTTTTTCTTTTATCCCAATCTTACACCTTTCACTAAGCTTAATAATTTACTGTGAGAGAGACCTTGAGAGTCAATGCTCAGGAGGTAAGTTACCCCAGGGAAGTCGCCTAGATAGACTGAGTTTGTTTGGCAGTATTTGCACTAATTCTCCAGCCACCCCTTTGAATTTTGCCTTCAGTGCATTGCCTTCTCTGTTTTAGAGGAGACTAGATTTCTAGAAATCCCAAAGAATAGGCGAAACTGTGTTTTCTCCAGCCTAAAATGGTTTGGCCTGTTTCATCCCTCTTCAATATTTTTTTTTTTAACATCTTTATTGGGGTATAATTACTTTACAATGGTGTGTTAGTTTCTGCTTTATAACAAAGTGAATCAGTTATACATATGTTCCCATATCTCTTCCCTCTTGCGTCCCCTCTTCAATATTTTAAGTTTTGCTACTTGTTTCATTTTATGAAAGTAGGGTATGTGGTGTGGTTGTTAACAGTAACAAAGTACAGGCCAAACAACATCAGAATACGATGGCCTAAAAAAAGACCGAAGCGATGCGTATTTCAGGCAGCTATACCACAAAGTAAAAGCCTAATTTTTGGTGTGATTAAACTTAAGTTAAAGTGAAAGAATAGGGACTTACCTGGTGGTCCAGTGGTTAAGATTCTGCTATCCTAATGCTGGGGGCCCAGGTTCAACCCCTGGTCAAGGAACTAGCTCCCACATACATACCGCAACTAAGAGTCTGCATGCCACAACTAAGACCCGGCGCAGCCAAATAAATAATTTTTTTTAATGGAAGAATAATTTGAAAATTAAAAAAACAAAAAAACTATCAGAAAAGTGTTTCTTGGGAATGAAACAAGGGATATGGGAGGGGCCATCTTTATGCATTTTTGAAGCAGCCTCTGGCCTTGAAGGTGATATTAACAGTCTTAATAAAGTTGTTGAATGCACAAGGCAGAAGAGACCGAGTTCATACTTCGGGTTCCTAAAGGAGGCAGCCCCACGTAGCTGGGTTGACAGGTGTTTAGGGATAGCAATGGATCTTGCACTTCAACCGCCTATCATTTTCCGAGTAGCAGAGACTCTCCTACTCATGACCCTCCCGTAATTCCACAACACACAGACACCACTTTTTAAGCCAACATTTGAGTGCTTACTCTGTGCCAGACACTGCTCTAAGCACCTTACAGTAACGCATGTAACCCTCTCTACAACCTTGTGAGGTAGATACATTTTGAAGATGGGGAATTCAAAGCAGAGAGAAGTTAATTTGCCTAAGGTCCCAGAGAGAAGCATGCCACTGAGTTGGGAATCAACTCCAGACACTCTGGCTCCAGAGCAGAGAGCTTAACTGCATTTAAGTCTCTTTCCATTTAAAAAAAAAAAACATGAGGTATAGAAAAGGGTCAAAGACTTCTAGACCAAACTTAGAGCAGAGCTTGGGGAAAGAGGGAAAGACGGGAGTGCTTTTCCCCTAATGCAGTCCCCCGTTACCAAATGGGGAGAATTGAAAACACATCCCTCCAACCCCCCCACTCCCAATTCCCCTCTTCTCGTTCTTTTTTCCAATCGCACTTCTCAACTTCTAACCATACAATATATTTACCTTGTTTATGAGTGCTGTCTGTCTCTGCCCCACCCACTAAGATGTAAACACATAAAGAGTGTGTACCTTGGTCTGCTTTGTAGCTTAGGTATCCAAAGTGTCTAGAATAGTACCTGACCCACGGTAGGCACTCGGGATTTGTTAAATAAATGAATATAATACCTGCTACCCACCCACCCAATGAGATATCTGGGAAGATTAAAATCTTCAGATTTATAACACTTCAAAATTATGTTTCATGACTGGTTAAAGTATTAAGAGGTAAAGGAGACTCCGTCGGATGTAACCCAGTGCAGTGTGAATGTTATTGCTGTTTTTTTTTTTTTAACATCTTTATTGGGGTATAATTGCTTTATAATGGTGTGTTAGTTTCTGCTTTATAACAAAGTGAATCAGTCATACATAAACATATGTTCCCATATGTCTTCCCTCTTGCGTCTCCCTCCCTCCCACCCTCCCTATCCCACCCCTCCAGGCTGTCACAAAGCACCGAGCCAATATCCCTGTGCCATGCGGCTGCTTCCCACTAGCTATCTACCTTACTATATTTGTTAGTGTGTATATGCCCATGACTCTCTCTCGCCCTGTTATTGCTGTTTTTAACATCCAAGGAATCACTCAGTGTTAGAGCTGCACTGAAACCGAGGTGATACCCTTCTTGCCCAAGGGGATTATCATGTAAGACAAATAAGACCAGACAAAAAGGCACCACAGGAATGAGACAGCAGGAAGTGGGAAAAGGGAGGTTATTGGTTTCAATTTTCTTTTTCTTCCCAGGCTTATTGTTTCACTCTTTCCCCCTACTTTCTGTCTTTCTTTCTTTCTTTCTTTCTTTTTAAATATCCCTTTTGATCCACTTTGTTAAATCATGCACTCAGACACTTCATTCTAGTGAAGTCTTTACTTGCATAATTTTAGAAGATTGCTCCAGGATTAGCTAAAGCACCCTGTGGTGTAACTGAGTCATCCTCTGTGTGTGTGGAATAAGGGATCCCTCCATGAAATCCGACCTTAATGATATCAGAGGATGTGAGGTAACGCCATGGAGCCCAGGCTCCTGGTCCTGCAGCAGGAGGCCCTGCTCTTCACCGCTGCCCACCCCGCCCCCCCAGGCCCCTGTTGATCGCCTGATTCGAGACCCTCCCTGCAAGTTGAGGTCTCCACCTTTTCACCTGGTCCTACCTGTGGATGGGGCTGACAGGGAAGCAGAGGATTCTGCAGGGAGGATGTGAGGGCTGCTATCGAAGAGTGTTTCTTGTGATTCTGCAACCTGCCCAAGGACCTGTGCTCACTCACAATGACACTTGGGATCGGGCACCCTCAGGGCACATGGTGTCACACAGGCTTAGCCACCGTAGATAAATGGCTCCATGAAGATTCAGAATTACCCCGAAGGTGAACGAGAGAGAGAGGGCCTCACACTATCTTTATAAATAATACTAAGCAAAAAGTCAAGGGAGCTCATGAGGTGACCAGAATGTAATAACCACTTTACATTTATAAACTCACATGTATTTCAATTCGATCCTCACAACAAGCCTACGAGGAAAGTGCTATTATCCTTACTTAAGGCGAGGAAAACTGAGGGGTTAAAAACGTGTCCAGGGTCACAGAGCCAGAGAGCAGCAGCGGCAGGACTTGGACCCAGGCTGTAGGCCGCAGAGTCTCCTTTCTCGACCACGACTCAACTTTGCATTAAAAAATGCACATTGAGGGCTTCCCTGGTGGCGCAGTGGTTGAGAGTCCGCCTGCCGATGCAGGGGACACGGGTTCGTGCCCCGGTCCAGGAAGATCCCACATGCCGCGGAGCGGCTGGGCCCGTGAGCCATGGCCGCTGAGCCTGCGCGTCTGGAGCCTGTGCTCCGCAACGGGAGAGGCCACAGCTGTGAGAGGCCCGCGTACCACAAAAAAAAAAAAAAAAAATGCAGACTGATAATGAAAAATACCTGCCAAATAGAGTCCCGAGTACTTACAGATTCTCTTGTTAAATCCCCACAAAAACCCTATGAGGTAATCCCAGTCCAACCCTGAAAGAAACATCAGATAAACCTAGACTGAGGAACATTCTACAGTATACCCTACTCCTCAAGACTGTCAAGGTCATGGAAAACAAGGGAAGATGGAGAAACTGTCACAGACCAGAGGAGACTGGGGGCAAGACAACAAAGTGCAACATGGCTTTTCCTGGATTGGATCCTGGAACGTGATGAGGCCATCAATGGAAAAACTGGGCAAATCAAAATAAAGCCTGGAGTTTCATTAATAGTAATTTACCAACATCCATTTGTTAGTTTTGACAGATGTTCCATAATGTAAGATAATGTAAGAAGTAAACGATGGAGAAAACTGGGCGAGAAGTCTAAGGGAAAACTCCATAATGTCTTTGCAACTTTTCTGTAAATCTAAAATTCCTCTAAAATAAAAAGTTTATTAAGGAAAAATCCCTATGAGGTAGATGCTATGACTCTATTTTACAGAGAACTTCAACTTAGAGAAGATACCTTGCCCATAGTATCACAGCTGTAGGAGGATTCATCCCAATAGGCCCCTAGAATGATTTAAACAGGATTCCATGTGATTTACTTAATCTCTTAGAACTTTTTTGTGGTATCCTAGGGGCACCGTAGTCTGATGATCCCGGAGAGGGCCTGGCCTGGCTGTGTCCCTTTTCTCTTCCCCTTAACCCAGTAGTTGTATCGTGCATTTATCGAATGCTTACACGCTTTACTTTCTTTAATCCTCAAAACAACCCTATGAAGTATGACTACATTTTATAGACAAGGAAAATAAAGCTTAGGGCAGTTCAGGAACTTGCCCAAGATCACACAGCAACTAATCAGAACTGCTTGAACCCAAGTCTGTCTAAAACCAAAATGTTGGCATGATCACTAACTACTCACTCCACCCTGCTTCTCCATGCGGTTTTCTTTGTTTATTTTGGCCTTAACTAGAGCAATAATTATGAAATACAGATAAGAAATGTCTGTTACATTGATAGAAACTTTCTTAAGCCACTTCACATAAGCTATGGCTGTCATCAGGAAACTAGTAACATTATACTCAAAGAAACTATTCCTAGCATGTCTGCAAGTTATATTTGCCACTTTACTAACAGAGCTGAGGTTTTGTTTCATTATCTTACTGTAAGAGTCAGTATAGCTCTGGTGCAATGAGCTGGAGGCTCTTCTACCCTATGCATCATAAACACCAATCGTCAAAGAAAATATATTGTTTTCATTCGTTACTGAAACAAGCAGAAAGTATATAACTTTGTTTCCAAGTTCCAGGATGAGTTTATAAAATATACAGTTGAAATACAATCTTGTAACTTTATTAGCCCTGTGTTTTGAGAAGGAAAATTCTTTGTTGTTCCACAACGCTTCTTAAAGTCGTGGTGCTCAGGCCCCATATAATCGTAGGCTTTTTTTCCTTTCCTTAAACACATTTGTGTTCTCTCCTCTGTTAAATTATTTCTAGGCAAAATGAGCCTTCTAGAAAGTAACTTCTTTTGCTTTTCAAATTCTAATTTCTAAGGAAACTACTGAGAGAACTGTGTTTGCTTCCACATAACAGGAAACTGCAAGGTTGCAGCCATGCCATTTCTTTGCCCTTGAAGTGAAGGAAGACCTAGTGTTTCTTTCTCCAGCCACCAGGGGAGACAAACCAGTTACGTTCTTGGTCAAGAGGCAGTAAAGAGAACAAAGCGGTAACCTTCGACCTTCTCTCCCTCAGGTCTGACAGCTTGTCCCAGTACTGGGCCCACAAAGACATCTTCCATTTGGGAGCTCAGCTGGGGCCGAGGATAAGGGAGCTGTTTCACTTGGCCACCAGGTGAGCAGCAAAAGGAAAGAGGCAGAAATATGCCTTGAGTTCACTGTCAAACACCAGGCCTTACACCAAAATAGTTCAAGTTCTCCTTTCTTTGCAAGAAAGGTTATTTTTCAGTTGTTCTTATTGATAATAATACTGGAAGTTGCTAACAGGTATAAAATTCCCACAAACGTGCCAGACGTTGCACTACATGGTTTTCCTCAGGTGACCTAATTTAATCCCGAGTCAAGGACTACTAGCTTCATTTTACAGGTGAAGAAATAAATATAAGGCAATGATTTTGAAACTATGTCCCTTAAAGCTCCCTCGGGGGAGGAGGCGGGAACTGAGAAGGGACAGGAGCCTGCTGAGTGAGAGGCCAGCCTCCAGATTCCCTTTCCTAATTGAACCAAGCAGTTCTGCTTTATCTATTTTGCCTATTAGGCATAAATGGAAACTGTCCTTTAAAGAGTTTCAAGGTATGACAGTTTTTTGTTGGTTTGGTTTTTTTTGCGGTACGCGGGCCTCTCACTGTTGTAGCCTCTCCCGTTGCGGAGCACAGGCTCCGGACGCGCAGGCTCAGTGGCCAAGAGAGGCATGTGGGATCTTCCCGGACTGGGGCACGGAACGCATGTCCCCTGCATCGGCAGGCGGACTCTCAACCACTGCGCCACCAAGGAAGCCCCAAGGTATGACAGTTTTATGGGCCAACTTGGCTAGGCTGTAGTTAATCAAATACTAATCTAGGTGTGGCTCTGAAAGTATTTTGTAGATGTGATTAACATCTATAATTGGGTGGCCTTAAGTGGATTACCTTCAGTAATGTGGGTGGGCCTCATGCAACCCGTTGAAAGGCCTTAAGAGCAAAAACTGAGATTTCCTGGAGAAGAAATTCTGCCTCAAGGCTGCAGCATTAATTCCTGCCTGAGTTCCCAGCCTGTCTGTCCTACAGACTTTGGGCTTGCCGGCCCCCACAATCGCATGGGCCAATTCCTTAAAATAAATATCACTCTCTCAATACATGTGTATACAAGCATACCTCAGGGGTACCGCGGTTTCCGTTCCAAACCGCTGCAGTCAAGTGAATATCGCAAGAAAGCAAGTCACGCAATTTTTTCGGTTTCCTAGTGCATATAAAAGTTATGTTTACATTATACTGTAGTCTACTAAGTGTGCAATAGCATTATGTCTAAGAATATGTACATACCTAATCTAAAAATACTTTATTGCTAAAAAATGCTAACCATCATCTGAGCCTTCAATGAGTTTTAATCCTTTTGCGGGAGGAGGGCTTAAAATATTGTGAGAAATACCAAAATGCAACAGAGACAGGAAGTGAGCAAATCCTGTAGGAAAAATGGTGCCAACAGACTTGCTCAACGCAGGGTTGCCACAAACCTTCAATTTGTAAAAAAGGCAGTATCTGTGAATCTCAATAAAACAAACTGTAATAAAACAAGGTATGACTGGATATGTGTATATATCTCAATCTTGTTGGTTCTGAAACCGAGTAAGGCCCTGTGGGGCTGCCGGGCACAGAGGCCCTTCTGTCATCGTTCCCCCGGCCCCAGTTCATATAGGCAAGACTCCAGCCTCCATGACCTTCCCTGAGTTCCAAAGGGCAGATTAGAACCGTTGCTAAACAAGGGAGGAGCAGTCAAGAAACCACCTGAGGCGAGATTAAAGGGACCAGAGAAACTCATCAAGATTAGGAGACCGACCACCTGAGACGTGAGCCGTGCTCACAAGACCCTAAACTCGTCAGAGACCTCACTTTGAACCATTGTTATAAAACCCCGCTTCAGATCCTCCCGGGTTGGGACACACAGTTTTTTGGAGGCAGGAGCCTGCCGTGTCCCCCTTTGCCTGACAAGGTAATAAAGCTCTCGTTTTCTACTTCACTCAAAACTGTCTCCGAGATTTGATTTGGCACCAGTGTACAGAGAGGCCAAGCTTTCAGCACCAGTTCTGTCTGGAAAACCCTGACACACATGGCTTAAACAGAAGTTCTCTAGCCTTGCTGCTCACAGGGTGGTCCGCAGGCCCCAGCATCAACCTCAGCTGGGAGCTTGTTAGAAATACACACTCTCAGGCCACACACCAGATCTACTCAGTCAGAAACTGCATTTCAGTAACATCCCCAGATGATCCCTAAGCACGTTAAAAACAGGAGGGTTTAGTAGAATGCAAAGGTAGTGAACCACAATGCATCTTACCTGAATAAAATTCTCCAACATTTCAGCCTTGAGGGAGGTCCACTCTGGAACTTCTGAAAAAGAATAAAAACATCAGCTTTCCCCCTTTGAACCAGATGCCCACTCGCTGCCTTGTGTCAATGTCATCAACCCAATGAACTTGCCTTTAAGCCTCCAGGCCACCAAAGTGGTCATAAGCCCAGAAGTAGGCCTATTTGTTTCTATCAGATACCTCCTCAGCTCTTACTGCATTTACACCCCATTTCTCAACTTCTTCAAGAAAAATCAAGCATTTCTTTATTTTTAACCAGTAGGAAAATAAATCCAAGGCTGAGAAAAATGTTAACTGATATTCAATTTCTTCTAAAAGAAGCTGCAAAATAACCATCTAAAAGACGAAAGATCTCTTGCAGGCTCAACTTCAGATGAGATGCATAAGATTCAATAAGATTTGGAGATTTCTTTTCTTTGACTAAATTTCTGCCTGCCTCTTACCAAGCTTTGCACTCATTTACCATGTGCTGCTGAAAAGAGAGAAGACTGAGGTTTTGTTAACTGTTCCTACCTAGCCTATTTGTCAACGCAGGGATCCAACACACCTGACAATCACTTTGTCATTCTCTGCAGCTGTTTTACATTATCTGCATGTAAACAAATCGCTGCTTGCCCTGGATAGTATAACTCAGAATTATTTAAATCATTCCCCACTTCTGCTAGAACCATTTCATACTTCATTTAGTATTCTAAACAGACTTACAGGATGCCATTTCACATCCCAAGAGTCAAAATGAATGACTTAATCCGGCAGGAGACAGTGAACACCTTCATCCCCAGGCATCATAGCAATTCTTCGTAGAAATTAGCACACCCATGATATTCCCTCTGGTGGGCAAAGGCCATCCTGCCTTGTCTTTTGTGTCCTCCCACTTGAGGTTCTGTGGGTTCCAGGAGAATAGGAGAAAAACCAAACCTAACCTAAGTTGAATGCTGAGTTCCCGTGGTTGGACCATCTTCCCTCAGTATCCTGGTAGCCAGATAGCAGCCCTATAACTCCATTTTAGGGTTCCCTAAATATTAATGGTTCTCAACTGCAGAGAGAGTATACAGCAACATTGCACCAGATGCTGCTTTTTTTTTTTTTTTTTTTTTGCGGTACGCGGGCCTCTCTCTCTTGTGGCCTCTCCCGTTGCGGAGCACAGGCTCCAGACGCACAGGCTCAGCGACCATGGCTCACGGGCCCAGCCGCTCCATGGCATGTGGTATCTTCCCGGACCAGGGCACGAACCTGTGCTCCCTGAATCGGCAGGCAGACTCTCAACCACCGCGCCACCAGGGAAGCCCCCAGATGCTTTTTGAAATTGCAGCCACACCTGGAGATTTTGGTTCCGTTGACCTGGGTTGGGCACAGAAATGGTGGGAAACTCTCCACAGGTGGTTCTGATAAAGCCCTCACCTTGGCTGGGTCCCCAACTTTATATAAAGGTGCCGCCTTGACTACTACCGTTTCCACACCTAATGCCCATGGAGGGGGCGGGAAGACTCCTCATGCCAATGAGTAATTCTTCGACGGGGGTGTCCTACAATTCAACTCAATTCTGATACTATCTACCTGGAGAGAGCGTCAGGTCCCACAGGGTAAGGGCTCCGCCCTACAAGACTGCACTCCACCCCCAAGGCCAGATGCCAGTCAAAAGTCCTGTTTGTTACCTGCATTACTGACTCACTGGCTATAAATTACAGTCCTACAACCCCCTTCCCATGTTCAATTAATTTGCTAGAGCAGCTCACAGAACTCAGAGAAATGTTTTACTTACCATATTACCAGTTTATTATAAAAGAATATAACTCAGGGGCTTCCCTGGTGGCACAGTGGTTGGGAGTCTGCCTGCCGATGCAGGGGACACGGGTTCGTGCCCCGGTCCGGGAGGATCCCACATGCCGCGGAGCAGCTGGGCCCGTGAGCCATGGCCGCTGGGCCTGCGCGTCCGGAGCCTGTGCTCCGCAACGGGGGAGGCCGCGACGGTGAGAGGCCCGCGTACCGCAAAAAAAAAAAAAAAAAAAAGAATATAACTCAGGAACAGCCAGACGGAAGAGAAGCACAGGGCAAAGTATGTGGGAAGGGGCTCAAAGCTCACACTCTGAGCAATGCCACTCTCCCCACAACTCCACGCATTCACCAACCCAGCAGCTCTCCAAACCTTCTCCTTTTGGGTTTTTATGGAGGCTTCATTACACAGGCATAATTGATTAAATCTTTGACCACTGGAGATTGATTCAACCTGCAGTGCCTCTCCCCTTCCTGTGGAAGTCAGGGAGGTCAGAGGAGGGACTGAAATTTCCAACCCTCTAATCAGATGCTTGGTTCTCCTGGCAAACAGCCCCCATCCTCAGATGGGTTCCAAAAGTCACCACATTAGCATAAGCCCAATTGTGGTGGAACGGGGCTTGTGATAAGTAACACCCAAGCCACCTTTATGGCTCTGAAGCAATTTCAGGAACTGAGGCCAGGATGCCAAATAGTAAAACAAAAGATGTTCCCATTGCTCAGGAGATTCTAGGAGTTTTGGGAGCTGTGAGACAGGAACCATGGACAAGGACCAAATATATATTTCTTATAAATCACAGTATTGCAGCTACACATTAGAATCATTTGAGGTGGAGGTAAGGGGATGTTAAAAAATATTAATGTCTGTAGAAAACAAAGGGTAAGCTGTGACAAAGCGAGAGAGAGGCATGGACATATATACACTACTAAATGTAAGGTAGATAGCTAGTGGGAAGCAGCCGCATAGCACAGGGAGATCAGCTCGGTGCTTTGTGCCCGCCTGGAAGGGTGGGATAGGGAGGGTGGGAGGGAGGGAGACGCAAGAGAGAAGAGATATGGGAACATATGTATATGTATAACTGATTCACTTTGTTATAAAGCAGAAACTAACACACCATTGTAAAGCAATTATACTCCAATAAAGATGTAAAAAAAAATTAATGTCTGTAGAAAACAAACTTATGGTAACCAAAGGGGAAAGGGGGTGGAGGAGGGATAAATTAGGAGTTTGGGATTAGCAGAGACAAACTACCGTATATAAAATAGATAAACAACAAGGTCCTACTGTATAGCACAGGTATTCAACACCCTGTGATAAACCATAATGGAAAAGAATATAAAAAAGAATACGTTTATAACTGAATCACTTTGTGGTACACCAGAAACTAACACAACATTGTAAATCAAGTATACTTCAATAAAATATTAATGTATGGATTGCACCTCAGATCAACTAAATCGATGCTCTGGGAGTGAGCCCTGGCAGACATAGTTTTTAAAGCTTCCAGGTGATTCCAATGTGCAACCACAGTTGAAAACCATCAAGTCAGGAATTCTTTACATCAGGACTTCTCAAACTTTAACATGTGAACACTTCACCTGGAGATCTTGATACAAGGCAGACTCTGACTCAGCAGGTCTGCGGGTGGAACCCGAGATTCTGCACTTCTAGTAAACTTCCAGGTGATGTTAATGGTTCATGGGTCACACTCTGAGTAGAAAGGCATTTCTCATACTGTGTTCCACAGCCCCAGTGTTAATAAATTTTAGTTAACTAAGGCTGCGAGATAAATACAGGAAACCCAGTTTATTTTAATTTCAGATAAGCAACAAATAACTTTAGCGCTAATTAGGATGTCCCAGATACTGAATCCTTATACTAAAAAACTGTCCATTGTTGATCTGAAATTACTAAAATTTAACTGGACATCCTATTTGCTTTGTTTTTGCTAAATATGGCAACAGATTTCTTGCTGTTTCTGCTTTGTTTTGATGGCAAAGTGTGGCTTAGGCAAAAGTGATGGATGTTGAGAAGCTGATTTTACTTTATGTCTGTGGTCCTTTATCTTTTTAGGACGTGGATGCCTGAGAATATAATGAGTATGGACCCTCTCTCCAGGAAGAAAGCACAAATACGTACACATACTCAATATTGTGCACATAGTTTCCAGGGTTTGTGGTCCCTGCCTGAAGCCCATCCTTGGACCCTCAAGTGACCCATGGACCCTGGGTGAGAAAGCCATGTCTTCCTCTTGCTCAGCAAAAGAAAATCTTTCCCAATCACCTATGTTTCCCAGAAAGATATTCTGTGGGTCACTAGCTTCACAAAATATTTATAGATTTTGCATGAAAAACATGATTTATGGGAAAATATGGAAAAATGCTGGATTAAACAAAGTTAAGCAGGTTTCTCTGTTGCAGGATCTTGCAAGCGTTCAATATGCTATATGTTTGGGACTCTCCCAAAAAGAGATAGTGTCCAGTATTTCCCAAAAGTATTTGGTCAGGTACCTTATTTCTTGCAGGATATTTCCTAGGATTAGTATTATCTAAAATAAAATACTCTTGGGACTTCCCTCATGGCACAGCGGCCAATGCAGGGGACACGGGTTCAAGCCCTGGTCCAGGAAGATGCCACGGAGCAATTAAGCCTGTGTGCCACAACAACTGAACCAGTGCTCTAGAGCCCACAAGCCACAACTACAGAGCCCACACGCCACAACTACTAAAGCCAATGCACCACAACTACTGAGCCCATGTGCTGCAACTACTGAAGCCCGCGCGCCTAGAGCCCGTGCTCTGCAACAAGAGAAGCCACTGCAGTGAGAAGCCCCTGCTCGCCGCAACTAGAGAAAGCCCACACACAGCAACGAAGACCCAATGCAGCCAAAAAAAAAATGAAATAAAATACTCTTTGAGTAATGCTGCCTAAATCAATCTGCTTCCTTGTTTTTCTTCTTAGCATGAAAAAAATAAACCCTCATTATGGATAATTTGGTAGGTACAGGAAAATATAATGAGAAAATGTTACAATCTTATGCTCCAGAGATAACCACTGTTAACATTTTAGCCTATTTCCTTCAAAACCATGAAGCTGATGGCTCAGGAAATAAGTTTTCATGAGGAAAATAGGATTTTTGAACATGAGAAGGAAGTCTTAATGGGCTGGAAGAGAAAGAGTGGAGTAGGAAAGGATTTAACTATTTGAATGGTAATGGAATAAGTAGGAGGGATCAGGAGATAATTTTCCAACTTAGCTCTCTTACTGTAGCTGAGACCTTATATAATTTCTAGGTGTCTATTCCAGTTGCTACATTTCTGATAAACACACTGCTGAGATCTGGCCCAGTGAGCACAGCAATGACTCCATAACTTCAGCTTCTACTCTGTCATGATTTCTTGCATTTTCCACTTCATCTGCTCTTGAAGGCTAACAGTATTGCTAGTTGTGGCAGTTGCATGTTTCGCTATAACCACTGAAAAAGAATCATATTCTCCACCAGCCACAAAGTCATAATATCACATCTGTGAAAGGATCTCAATCTAAAATGGAACTGGAGGATATGAAATGGAGAATCTCATGCATTCGCCCTCAGAAGAACTGAACTTAAGAACCGAAAGCCTGATCTACAGAAGGCCGAGACTCACCTCCTGACCAATGAACACCTGCCAAGAATCTATCCCCATCCTCAAGCCAGTCAACTTACGACTGTAACTGGACCTCCCTCTTTGTATTCCTTTCCCTTAAGTACAGCCCACCCCAAACTCTCAACAGATTCACCTGAGCTTCCTACAACATGCATTTCCCATTGCCATTTTTTCTGCTATTCCCGAATAAACACAATTTCTGGTCATTTGAGCTTGCCTCAGTTTACCTCTTTATTTAGGTTGACACATCCTTTCATCATCAATGTAAAAAAAATAGCTACTATCCTTACAACCCTTAATATTTAGCACTAAAACTCAGCCCTTTCTCATAGCTTATAGCCCTGGAATGTAACAGCCACCCTGGGAAGGGCAAGAATGTTGGTGGGCGTTATTGTCTTTTTAATTTTGAACAGATATAAAGTGACTTACTCCAGCTAGTGAGTGGCAGAGTTTGAATCAGAGCTAACATCTTTGACTGCACCTTCTGTGCTGTTGCATAAAGCAGCCAAGAGGACAAATTATGGGCAATGTTTGATTTTAAAGACTTGTTAATAGCTTTATGTTTTCATGGGAGACAGAAGAAAATATTTTTTGAGTTTAATAAGTATAGGCATTCTTTAAGCAAGGAATTTATTATTTTAAAAATCTCATCTCTCATTCTTCTGCTGCATTCTAGGCCCCACTGCCTGAGTGTTTCAAAATAAATAGTGTGTTCTTAATGCTGGGAACACAAACTTGAACTAAATCCTGAAACGTTCACTCCATAGATCTTTAGTGGGTGCTTCTCTGGCTTCTACAAGAGACAGATCCAGGTATGCTGACTGTTCCGTGCTGTTAACCACTCTGCTATGGAGACTCTCCAGTCATTCTTTTGAGGCAAATCCTGAACAGAGTGAATTTTTTTTCTGACAGTTTTTCCATCTTGAAAAATAGTTTTAAGGAGCTATCTCCAATGAGCCATGCAAAATATTCATCCCGTCAGTCAATAGATATTTACTGAACATCTCCTGCTGCCAAGGAGCTGGGGCACAGTGGGAAATAAGACAGAGAGGATGCCCGTACTTAAGGACATGCTACAGAAAACAAATAAACAAGATAATTTCAGATGATATATGCTGTGAAAAAAATAAAACAGGGCAATATGATGAGATAGAGTGACCAGGAGGCTGCTTTATTTCAGGTGATCAGGGAAAGCCCTCGGAGGAGCGGTCTTTGAGCTGAAGATCTTAAACTTCCGTAAAGCTCATGGATGCCCCGGCTTGTTTCCAATTAACACTCAATCCAAATGTTTCTACTTCATGCAGTTTCATTGCTTTGGTTGAATATTTCCAAAGATTTGATATTTTCTCCTTTCGGCAAGGTTGCTTTGTGAACAGTTCCATATTAATCTGATGCCTGAAAGACAGGGTGCTAAGATTTATTTTGATGTGAACTAGTTGTCCACTCCCCTTTTTCTTCTCAGTGTGTCTGTATCAGCTCCATCAACAAGTTGGCCTTAAAAACATGCTTACTCTTAGCGCATGAGACTGGGTGTGTATGGTTTCCTTGCCTGGTGAGAAGGAGAGCAGGCATTCAGAGAAGGGCATGTTATTCTTCCTCTCTCTGCCCCTTTGCAGGCTTGCACAGTGGGAAAAAAATCTGTCTTTGGACTTCCCTGGTGGCACAGTGGTTAAGAATGTGTCTGCAAATGCAGGGGACACGGGTTCGAGCCCTGGTCCGGGAAGATCCCACATCACGCGGAGTAACTAAACCCATGCGCCACAACTACTGAGCTTGCGCTCTGGAGCCCGCGAGCCACGACTACTGAAGCCTGCGCACCTAGAGCCTGTGCTCCGCAACAAGAGAAACCACAATTGCCACAACTAGAGAAAGCCCCCACACAGCAACAAAGACCCAATGCAGCCAAAAAAAACTGTCTCCACTCCAACCCAACTCATTGTGCTGCCTTGAGCGTCCCCTCCAGCAGCCTAGGAAATACATAGCCCAGAGCCCACCGTAGGAGGCTGGGAAATGAGCAACTTTTGAGTGTGTTTTTCTTTCTTCCCTCCGGAAGATAGGAAACATGTATATTATAATCATCTGGGAAGCCTTTTCGAACTACATCCCTTCCATCATCACTAGGCGTGTGAACGGGGAGGGAGGAGGACACTGAGAAGACTTCCAGGTGAACCTCATGAATCCCAGACGACTGTGCTCTTCTTAACACAATGCATGAAGAAGGTATGAATCAAGTCTGAAGTGTAACTATGGATGGACCGTGATGAGTTAATTATCTTTTATTCAAAAGACAACTATTGGGCTTCCCTGGTGGCGCAGTGGTTGAGAGTCCACCTGCCGATGCAAGGGACACGGGTTCGTGCCCCGGTCCGGGAAGATCCCACATGCCACGGAGCGGCTAGGCCCATGAGCCATGGCCGCTAAGCCTGCGTGTCTGGAGCCTGTGCTCCACAAGGGGAGAGGCCACAACAGTGAGAGGCCGGCATACCGCAAAAAAAAAACAAAAAAACTATTGAGTCAGAATACTATACTCAGCAGTAGGGAATAGAAAGATAAATAAAATATGATTTCTACCTACAAGGGGCTCACAATTTAGTAGGCAGGGCAGATTTAAAAACAGAGAAGTTATAATGAAGTGAAATAAGTGATTATATAAAGACTTAGGTTCCACTGAGTATCATATTTCCTTAAAATGCAGTAAGATCTAAATGATTATCTAAGGTTATGAGACTATTTAATAAATGCTTTATTTAAAGTTATAATGAATAACTTTAAGGATCCTCCAAAAATGTTTCAAATCCTCAGGAGTTCTCCACAAATGTTTCTTTTAAGGAGCTAGGTATATATTTGTCAAGGCTCAGTTTAGCAAATGTAGAAACATCTTCATTGCTAGACAAGGCGAAATGACGTGGGGAAATCTTCCAAACAGAAAACATCCATTGTAGACACATGTTTGCCACCATAACTGAATTTCCATCCTTTACCAAGTTTCATGAATGGCCATTGATGTACGACATATGAACAGGCACAGAAAACCCCAAATGAATTTTATAGGAAAGTCAGCCCTGTAAATTTCAGCATTGACAAGTACCTTAGAAATCATCTTTGATCAATACGCTCCTTTTACCAACAACACATCTGAAGCCCAGAGAGTTGAAGTGACTTACTCAGGGTCACACAGCTAGTTAGTGGCAGAGGCAGAAAGTCTGCTGTCTCCTGATTTCTCTAGTGCTATTTTGCAGCTGCATCTCTGAATTAGCTGGAGGTATTTCTGTAGGAGGAAATAGATATCAAAAAATCCTTCTCAGCCCACACATAGAATAAGATCTAATCAAGAACAACAGACTGTTTAAAAAGAGAAAAGTGACAGGCTAAAAGAGATGTAATAGAAGTCTTTGGCACCATGCCGTATTTTCCCTGCATCACCCCTCACCCCGCCAACACACACACATTCCATGACCCTTGGCTTCAAGGGTACCCTTACAGGCTGGGTATGCTTCCTCAGGATGGATGTGCTATTAGTATCAGTCCAGGCTGGTCTGGGAGGGTCACTGAGTCCTTATTCATGGTTGCTTTTTCTATGTGGGAAGTTGTAACTTGAACCTGATCGATGTCACTACAAAAAAACCTGCCTCCAACTTGTTTAAGGCTTAACACACCAAGAAACACACACACACACACTCTCCTGTGTGGGCCAGTTTCTCATGAATCCTCCTCCCCTAACTGATACTGGCTCAACAGTCCATGTGGCCAGGTCTTGCTCACCAATGCCAAATTAGCCCCGATAGATCTCACATTCCAAACTAAACATTAAGTATCTCTTTTTCTTCTCCTTCTACTCAGGATAACATAATCATAAACAATTCTCTGTAAAATACCCCACAGGCTGACATCTGTTTTCCTTTCCTCACCTCCCAAAAGGTGATCATAAACAGAGCTTCAAGAAATTTCTTCTACAGCTGTTTCCATTACACCACTGCTTCTCCAGTTTCAGTCCTTCAGGTGTTTCCTACCATCTGTTTATATTTGTGTTACCTAAGAAATAAATCCTCTTAATTGAAAAACAAACAATATGTGATGGCAAAGTCCTAGGCATGACAAAAAATCTCACCAAATTAATCCTGTTCACAAAGATCTTCGAAAAATGGCTTCAACCTCGACCATTCTGCTTATATTATAGAGCCATCTGGAAACAGCCACTAACGTTAAAGGATTTGCATTCCCTTTTTTCAAGCGTCCATGATGAAAACAGAATTCTCTGCATTTGCTCAACAAAAGGGGTCTTTCTAAGGAAAGTGTCTTTAAAAATCCAGGCAAAAGAAATCCTTTCTACTCATGAAAGGGATTTGTGATTCTGGAGATGTGCCTGATAGTTCCACAAACCATAGCTCAGTTACTGAGAAAGAAAAATGAAAGTCAACCTGTCACATGCAACTCAGGCCTCTGGGAAATGCTGACCAACGGGAGGCAATAATGCAAGCTGGTCAGAGAGCAGTGTATCAACGTCATAACACCATGACTGCATTGTTGCCTATGGGGCAAGCTCATAAACCAGTGAAAACGCTGGTTTTGGATTCACACCGATCTGGATCTCAATCCAGGTCCACCAGTTATAGTCTTGTGAGCAAGAAATTTTTTTTCTAATGATAAAATAGGGTTAATTATATTTCCTTCTTCATAGGGTCACAGTTAGGATTAACTGAGATGATTCAGGTAAAATGCCTAGCCCTGACCCTGACAAATAGCCGGTGTGCAATAAACATTGGTTAATAAGTAAATGAGTTGACCTGGCAGCAGAAGTAGTGGGGAAGCAGGCCAGTGGGCTACCTTTGGAGATGAATGAAAGTAATCCTTCTGCTAGGGGAAACTAAGCCAGAATTCATGCCCCAGATATGTAAAAAAGCAGGACATGCCTCACTCATCCAATACGGCCAAAAATGTTCGTGACTAATTTTGAGTTGCTCAATCAATTACAGACTTAAGGGATAGTTGAGCATCCTTTTTTTCTCTTGCCAAATCATGATTTGCAAAATCCTATTTGGTAAGAGAAATGTTGCAAAGCTCTTTATTTTTAAAGACAATTATTTCAATAGCAAAAAGTAGATTACATGGATAACTTCCAAGGTTTCAGGTCAAAGCCTTCCATGTCTCTAACAGCCTAGAGTACGTGGTAAAAGGAAGGTACTTGGGCTTTGGTGCCAAGTAGACCTGAGGGTAAGCCTGGGCTCCACCTCCTGCTGTACGTAACCTGGTCAAGGTCCATCATCTCTCTTTCATCTGTGCACAGAGGGATGGTGAAACCTACCTTACAGTGTGGTTGTGAGAACTAAATGAGAGTATTATATGTGAAAGTGTCGCATGGTAGATAATGAATAAATGGGAGTACCTCTACCTTTCTTTTCCAAATCACCCAGAGAGCAACCTGAGTCTCTCTGAATCCCTCCAGGAGAGCTCTTTCTTAGGGAATTGTAGCTGTGGATGAGGTTTTGCCATGTATGTATGTTCTCTATGAGACCTATTACTTAAACAGCCCCTTGAGAATTTTTTTTTAGGAGGAAGGGGGACGAGAGAAGGAGTCAATGGCAGAAACCTATAGGTTGGAATTTTGGCACTGCTTAACTGGCTGCTCAGAGGATATCATCCTACCCTACATCCATCCAGCCACCTGCTGATTCCACAAATTTACTGAGCACCATTTCTGTGTGAGCACTGCACTTAGGGTTAGGGAGACAACAGTGAGGAACCAATGACCCCTGCCCTTAAGAGTTCACAGTCCAGGGAATTCCCCGGCAATCCAGTGGTTAGGACTCCACACTTTCACCCCCCAGGGCTCGGGTTCAATCCCTGGTTGGGGAACCAAGATCCCACGAGCCGTGCGGCATGGCCAAAAATAAAACAAACAAGCAAAGAGTTCACAGTCCACTGGGAGAGACAGAGAAAGAGAAGCACACTTCTCAATCAAAACACAGTCTAATGTGATCAGCATCAAGGGGGGTTGGGGGGAAGTACAAAATGCCGTGGGCATGGCAAGAGCAAGACACATGCTTCCTGGGGAGGCTATTAACTGGAGACTACTTTCAATTTATTCAGTGAGGAGTAGGGAAAAATGGATTTTAAATCCATTTTTTTAAAGAATAATATAATAAACACTGGTTCGTCCATTACACCACCTAAGAAATAAAACACTACAGAGAAATAGGGAAATGAGTGAAGGTGGTCAAAAGTTACAAACTTCCAGTTACAAGATGAGTAAGTCCTGGGGATGTAATGTACAGCATGGCGACAATAGTTAACAATACTATCTTGAAAATTGCTGAGAGTAGAGCTTAAAAGTTCTCTCATTATAAGAAAAGAAAATGTAACTCTGTGAGGTGATAGATGTTAACTAAACTTACTGTGGTGATCATTTCACAATATATACATATATCAAATCATTATGCTGTACACCTTAAACTATACAATGTTATGCGTCAACCATATCTCAATAAAACTAGGAAAAAACCCACTACAAATACGGTTGAAACCTCCCATGTTTTCCTTCCTCTCCCATTCATATCTTTACACTTTTACCACATAGGTGTGTATGTATGTCATGTAGTTTATACAATTTTTTAGAGAAATAAATATTCTACTAAAAAAACATTGTTTAAGGACATTTAATTCACTTCTACTAGCTGAACATCAAAGCAAATCAAAGTTCTGAAAATTTTTGCAAAGATTTTTATTTTTCATTTTTTTATAATTATTCCCCAAGTTTGCCTTTGGGTTTCTGAACCCCACACATTCTTGGGAGCAATATTGACTTTTTTGTGTGTCTGTGTGTGTGATACGCGGGCCACTCACTGTTGTGGCCTCTCCCGTTGTGGAGCACAGGCTCCGGACGCGCAGGCTCAGCGGCCATGGCTCACGGGCCCAGCCGCTCCGCGGCATGTGGGATCTTCCCGGACCGGGGCACGAACTCGTATTCCCTGTATTGGCAGGCGGTCTCTCAACCACTGCGCCACTAGGGAAGCCCAATATTGACATTTTAAAAAATTTAGAAAATAGAAAAAGACATCACCCATTCACTGTAAATATCACTATACTCTAAGAATTCAGTTTCAGAATTTCTGCTGCCTTGACAGCACATGCATACCGTAAAAATACTCAACAACGAAAAGGTCTGCGCTAAAGAGGACAGTTACCTAACTTTTTTAAAATGTTCCACTCAAGAGTACTGGTTGCTACAGTAAGCATGGGACCAATCTCCTCAGGTATGTAAGGCGTTGGGTTTGCAGTGGCATTTGAGTACACTCAGGGGTGGGCACCCTGGGAAGCTTGACAAGCAGAGCACATAAGGAGGGCACCCTACCTGGATGTAGGTTTAGGGATATTTTCCCATACTGTTGGATAAAAAAGTAATGGATTGGTAGAAATTACTCCTCCCCACTTCTGTTGGTCTGGTAAAGACACTATTTCAGGCATAATGAGAGGAGAATCAGAGTGAAAAAGAACATGGCATATCTGAGACAATAAATGGCATTTACTGTTGCTGGGGCATAGAATTTGAGGTGGGAAGTGACAACATATAAGCTAGAGAAGCCAAGAAACACAGAAGAACCTCTATTAGAATGTCCTACACTACAGAATACATTTATGGAAAATAAATTAAATGGAGCATGCAAAAGTGCTCAGTGGACAGAAGTAATAAATTAATGTAGAATTTAAATGTATTAAAACTCTCAGCATAAGCCACAGGGCCTGTACACAAGAGACATGGTAAACTGTCCTCCGAGCACTTGGGAATAAATGTTCACCTGGAGATGTAAACACATTACATTAACTGCTCAGAGGTATGCAGTCAGCTCAGAGAGACAAAATGCTTCTGAGGCCAGCAAGACTTGACCCAAGGGAGAACATTAAGAGATCTAAACAACTGTGAACACAATGCAAAAAGTAGAGGCAGTCCTTGACGTTCCTGTGTCTGTTACACAAACGACACTTTTACATTTCACAAAGACACTCAAGCCACCATTTCACTCACCGAATGTGCCCTTTCCCCACCTCTGCTGAGCAGTGGACACTTGGAACTGCCACAAGGTGGCACTGCCTGCCAGCCAATAGTTCAGTTCATCAATGTCACCCTTGCTCTACCCATTACAGAAAATCATTTATGTGTTTTATAGCCTTTGTCCTTAATACCTTATAAAATGAGCAAAAGTTGGAAGTCGCCATAAAGGAGAATATACTGACAAGAAGGATCAAGTGTCTAGTCCCTCTCATAGTTCCATTTCCTCTGTAAAATAATAGATTGTCATTCTTATGTATAATTTTCAATCTCTTGCAGAGTTTCCGTAGGATCAGTCAGCATCCCTGGCTACAACCAACTGACAAGATCACTTGCGGTTGCCCGCAAGGTCAGACTCTGGACCGTGGGAAGCCCATCAGGCAGCTATTACTTTGTCAGTCTCTTGGTAGATTTCTGGTTTCTCCTATTTGCATGACTCTCATTTTTATTCACTGTATGCTTTTCCATTTGAATTTCTTCCAAAGAATCGAAACCACATGGATGTACAGAGTGAAGCATTTTGAGGTCCTTTGTGCCTCACTCACGGGGGATCAAGCAGGAGAGTGGCTGTCAAGTTAGTGGGGACCCCAGGGTTGACTAGGACAGGTGTGGGCAATGAATCCAAGAGAGGGCTGTTGACTAGGAGCCAAAAGTCAGGATCAGAAAGATTCAAAGCAAGCAGCAAGGTCAAGGAACTGGAGGATCTGAAATGAAAGGTGAAGACAAAACTGGGGAATGGAACAGAGACAGGCATGGAGAGGAAGCAGAGGATAATATTCCACCAATGCAGTGGGATTTTGCACCTTACCTGGGTGAGCTGGCAGGTGTTTGGAGCATGTATCAAGAGGGGTTGAAGTTCTAGGATCAAGACAGACTATTAAATTCCTGACTCATCAAGTTCTCATTGGTTGATTGGGGAGGGGGGGACATTGTGCAAAAGC
The DNA here is from genome assembly GCF_039906515.1 of Pseudorca crassidens. Classification (NCBI taxonomy): domain Eukaryota; kingdom Metazoa; phylum Chordata; class Mammalia; order Artiodactyla; family Delphinidae; genus Pseudorca; species Pseudorca crassidens. Next base: position 58,945,059 of record NC_090306.1, read on the forward strand.
TGGGAACTAATGTAGAGCCTCTATCATGAGGCTAGGTTGAGGTAGGAAATTGATGGATGTCACTGCTCCTTTATTCTTGCAGGCTTGGAAGAGCCGGCTGACTTTTATTCTCCCCAAGCATATAGGCATGTGCCCTTCTCAGGTTTCCAGCCATGTAAAGGGTACAGCTGCCAGTATCATTGAGGAGCAGGTCAAATTTGAAAGGCTGACTGAGAAACAATGAAAGGAAAACTGTTGTGAGTTATTGGTTTAGTCGGAATAATACACTCCCTCTTCTTGGGATTACAGCACCACCCCCCGTTTCTTTGGGGAAATGCTCTTCCCAGACTCTATGGGGTTTTGTGGGGCCGCCAACCCCAGTCCTCTGCAGAACACCCAGCTGCTTACAAGGGTGGGCATGACCAAGAATGCACCTATCATAGTTCTCAGCCCCTGGCTAAATCACTGGCCCAAGGAATGGGCATGTGATTCAAGATAGACCAGAGTCCTTCCCTGGAATTTGTTGGAGTTCAAGGAAGATCTTTCTTTTTCCTTAGATGGAAAATTATAAGAATGTGACCCTAGAATGGCTGGCAGTCACATCTCCTATGGGATGCAGGGCCAAGATCCCGCTTCAGTCAAGGACTTGGCCCAGCTGTTGGGAGTATTGTTGGCCCACAGCTTTTGGCTGTCAGCCTTCAGGGACTGCCTCAGCTACAGAGAGCTTCCTCACCCAAAGTCACCCCTGCGCTGAGCCGCCCACATGCAAAGACTGATGGATGCAGCAGCCAGGCCATCTCCATCCAACTCGGGACAACTCTGAAGAGCTATTCTAACTCCACAGTTCCTGATGGGGTCAGCCCAGGCCAGCGCTGGGCCTGCATCACAGCTCAATTTTCCCTCTGCCCAGTCCTGCAACCAGCTTTTCCCTTCCACAGGTGTTAATCCTGAGGGTACTCCTCAGTAAACATCCTGAGGGGCTTCCCTGGTCGCGCAGTGGTCGAGAATCTGCCTGCCAATGCAGGGGACACGGGTTTGAGCCCTGGTCTAGGAAGATCCCTCATGCCACGGAGCAACTAGGCCCGTGAGCCATAACTACTGAGCCTGTGCATCTGGAGCCTGTGCTCCGCAACAAGAGAGGTCGCGATAGTGAGAGGCTCGCGCACCGCGATGAAGAGTGGCCCCTGCTTGCCACACTAGAGAAAGCCCTCGCACAGAAACGAAGACCCAACACAGGCAAAAATAAATAAATAAATAAATAAATAAATTTTAAAAAAAGAATCCACCTGCCAATGCAGGGGACATGGGTTTGAGCCCTGGTCCGGGAAGATCCCACATGCCACAGAGTAACTAAGCCCACGTGCACCACAACTACTGAGCCTGCACTCTAGAGCCCGCGAGCCACAACTACTGAGCCCGCGTGCCACAGCTACTGAAGCCAGCGCGCCTAGAGCCCATGCTCCGCAACAAGAGAAGCCACTGCAGTGAGAAGCCTGCGCACCGCAGCAAAGAGTAGCCCCTGCTCACCGCAACTAGAGGGAGCCCGTGTGCAGCAGCGAAGACCCAACACAGCCAAAAATTTTTAAAAATTAATTAAATAAATAAAAACATCCTGAACGTTAAATTCTATGTCGGGGTCTTCTTTCCAGCCTGCAACACCCACCGCAAAGAGGAACCTGAAAGAATGAAGCCAACACACAAAGAGAATATGAATTAGAGAGGGAGAGACAGAGAACAAGAGAACCGGCTGTGTGCAATCACCCAGGAGCCTGCTCCAATCCTGGCATCCTGTGGTTTGATTGTATGAGCCAATTAATCCACATTTGAGACGTTTTGTTTCAGAGCTGGTTTGAGCTGGCTTTCTGATATTTGTGTCCTAGTGAATACAGAAACCACCTGAACAAAGTGCATGGAATGTTTGTGTTTTTTTTAATATTTGTTAAACACAGATGATGTGTGGAGGCTACTTGTGTGATACTGTGTCATTTATTAACCTCTCTGTGCCTTGATTTTTTGCATCTATAAAACGGATACCATGACTTATTTCATTGTACTGTTGTGAGGATTAACTGAATTAATTCAGTTAGAACAGTATTGTACTGGGCACATAACTTATCATAAGTTGGTGCAAGAGGAGCCATTCTCTTCCTTCATTTAAAAATCAATGAGGTACTTCCCCAGTGGTCCAGTGGCTAAGACTCCAGCATTTCCAATGCAGGGGGCCCAGGTTCAAACCCTGGTTGGGGAACTAAGATCCCACATGCCGCAGCACAGCCCAAAAAAAAAAAAAAAAAAAAATCAATGTTACCAGCTTGTGCCAATCTTGATCCGTGACGCTTATGTAAATTCCTTTTGTTGCTTTGTATGTTGATGGCACCATGGTATAGGACACTAAAGATTATTTAATCTGGCTTGCAAACTGCAATGCATATGGGAGCAAGCCAGTAGCCCAAACGAAGGAAGCAGGGAGTGGTGAGGACCGAGGCAAAATGGAAAGCATATACTTTGTCGAAAGTGGGCAGCGGCTCAAGCACAGCTGATGGTTACCATATGCAAATGAAGGCGTGTCACTGCCAAATTTTTAATTTTGGGGGGAAATTTTTTAAAACTGTACTTTTATCTAAATTCTTATATTTTTGCAATATTGGCCATTTAAACAATACAGTGAAGGCCAAACAAAACATATCTGTCAGCCACTGGCTTGAGGCTTCCATTGTATAATATTTATTGAGTGGTACATATGTAGTGGATTTTTTTTCTTATTTTAAAAACAAAATTTATTATCTTTGGCTGCGTTGGGTCTTCCTTGCTGCACACGGGCTTTCTCTAGTTGCAGCGAGCAGGGGCTACTCTTCGTTGCAGTGAGTGCGCTTTTCATTGCGGTGGCTTCTCTTGTTGCGGAGCATGGGCTCTAGGCATGTGGGCTTCAGTAATTGTGGCACGTGGGCTCAGTAGTTGTGGCTCGCGGGCTCTAAAGTGCAGGCTCAGTAGTTGTGGTGCACGGGCTTAGTTGCTCCGCGGCATGTGGGATCTTCCCACACCAGGGATCAAACCTGCGTCCCCTGCATTGGCAGGCAGATTCTTAACCACTGCGCCACCAGGGAAGTCCCTTAAAATATTTTAATCAAAATAATACCTGAGCATGGGTTTTACAAAATAGTATAGAAGCGCTTAAAATTAAAATCAGCAATCTTCTGTCCCCGTTCTCTCAGGCCCCACTCCAAGAGAAGTTATATTTTCCTAAAGAATATCACTGACTCTTGATTTATAATCCCTTTTAGACATTATATTTTTAATTCATATCATGATACATGAAGAATGAACTCATTTACAATTAATTATATTTTTTAGACTCAACCATGGGTATCTTCAGCTTTCCCCTAGTCATCCAATTTCTTTTAACACTATTGAGAGCTGAATAAGTCAGGATTCAGCCAAAAACCATGACAATTATTTGATCAGAAGGAATTCAATATAAAGGATTGTTTATGTGTAAAATTAACTGAAAAAGGCAAAAAGAAAACTCTAACAGAGTTTCTGAAGCACGACACTGTTGACATTTTGGACCGAATAATTTTTTGCAGAGGGGCTGTCGGTGAATTGCAGAATGTTTAGCAGCATCCCTGGCCTCTCTTCATTAGATGCCAATAGCACCCCCCGACATACATCCTCTGAACTGTGACAATCAAAAATCTCCCCCCCCAAAAAAAAAAAAAAAAAAAAATCTCCCCAGACCTCTGCTGGTGCTGCTGTCTGAGGGAGCACTATGAAGCTGGGGCTGCAGGTGTTTGTTAGAAAAACTGCAAACTGGATTCCACTGCTTCCAGAAAATGACCTGCAGCTGCGGCGGTGAAGCTTGGTGGGAATGAGGCTCTCTGGAACAGGAGGGACCCTGCGAGTCACTTTTCCTCCTCCAGCCTTTCAGCCTCCCTCTAGTGCCCCCTGAAGGCAGAGCCTAGCAGCGAGCCAGCCGGCAAAGCAGAAATGTGGTTTGCAGGGTCCCAGCCCTAGGGTCACAGAAGGTCTATCACCTTCTGATAGAGAAGATGGTTTGGAGCTGAAAGAGCTGGCACAAGCGCCAAGCTCTGTACTAAATCTCTCATGTATTATCCTGTGTGATTCTCAGACTTCTTGTGCTTACTAATCACTGGGGATCTGAGATGAAATTGGAAAAGCCAAGAATAAAGAAAGGTCATGGTAAGCGGTTTGAATTTATTCCTAAGGAAAATAGAGAGCTATTGAAGGGTTTAAGCAAAGGAGGTACACATTTATAGACAATATATTGGATGATTTTTCCTGGTGGCTAATCTTATCCATTATGGATTGATTCTTCCGGTTTTGCTCTCAGTATAACCTGATTTCCAGTCCAGGGGACATTTCCCTTAAACCCCTCCAGGACTATTATCCCAGTCGGAGTTAGGGGCTCGCTCCAGTGGGTGCTCAGAGCTTCCTTACGGGCCTTTTTGCCTCTGTCGTTGTTGTTTGAATATCTGTTTCTCCCACTAGACTGTTAATGCCTCGACAGGAATTGTGTTTTATTGATTTTTGGCTGCCCGCAGTCTAATGTAATGTGCTCCTTAAAGGCTTAATGGAAGGGTAAACGAGCAGGAAGGCAAGAAGAAATCAACATATAAATGTACTTGTTAGCCTACACCTCCTAGACGCACAATTTCTCAGGTGACAAATACACATAAAAATTATGGGATGTGACCAATGTTACACTTAATTTAGCTCCTTGAAAGATGTGTCCACCCACTGACATACTCCAGGACGCACACAGAAGTAATTCTGGGTTACAGAGTAAGACTCTGAATTACTTGTTCAATTCCTGGACTCATTCCTCCTCTATTTCTGATTCTTCCCACCTGCAGAGTCTCAATCTAGGGCTCCCTAGTCGGGTGGAAGAGTTGATTTCTCCAGCCTCCCACCTTGACTTTCTTTCATTTCTTCCTCACAGCTCAGCAATTCTTAACACCCTCAGGACCTGAACCCTAGCACCTCCCTTTCCCGTTTCCACCAGAAACAGCCAGTAGGTTGAGGTGTCACAGTGAAAAGAGTGTAGCTCTGAAATTAAACAGACTAGAGTCAATCACACCTTACCACTGTGACTTTGGGAAAGTCATTCAACTTTACTAGTTTTCGGTATCCTCTTCTCTAAAGTGGTTAATAATGTCTACCTTATGGGGTTGTTAAGAAAATTAGATCACGTTACATGTAAACTTCCAAGCATCATGTCTGGTGTCTTAGGTAGGTTCCTGGCAACTGACTGAGAGGGAGATTTGCATGCAGAGGTTTTATCAGGGAATGCCCTTAGGGTCAACGTCATGGGGAAGGAAGAGATGGGAATGGGCGGAGAGGAAAGGACTGTAAAGCAGTCACAGTAAGACCTAAAGCTAGGAAGGTCCTTCAGACTAGCTCTGCCCTGCCCCCATCCCCCCTTGTAAGCCAAGGCATTGAATGCTGACTTTCCCCAGGGGGAGAAACTTCTGTAACCTTGGATGAGCTGAGGGTCCTCAACTGAGGGCAATTCCCAGAGAGCAACTCGGCTGAGAGCTGTCAGCGGGCGACACTTCCCAGCAGTTGCGAGAACGAGGCTCAGATCCGAGGCGGGCATCTCGGCAGTACATCAGAGACACTGACGAATGGTGTGGTAGGATACAAAAATATATTTCGTTCTTTGTCCCTGGTTTGGGGGCACAGAGCTCCTTTAAGAGCTTTTAAGCCTTGGAATTTCCTGAGTGATAGGAGTATCTTTTATTATTCCTAACAAGCCCCTTTGATCACGCCTGAGTTTATGCTAATCTGGTGACTTAGGGCGGGGCCCCTAGATGACTTAGATGGAACTGGTTTCAGGAAGACCAAGTAGAGCTGGAACTTTGAGCCCTACCCACCAACTCTGGGAAGGAAGAGCAAGGTGAGGGGCTGGCGGAAGGTGAGGGAGATTGAGCTCTGTAAAAACTCTTGCATGAGATTCAGAGAGCTTCTGGGTTTGGAACAACATTGACGTGCCGGGAGGCTGGCATGCCTGGAGAGGGCATAGAAGCTCTGTGTCCTCACACACACCCCAGCCACCCACCCCCATATGCATCTCTTCCACTTGGCTGTTCCTGAGCTCCATCCTTCATAATAAAGTGGTAAACGTAAACAAAGCATGTTCCCGAGTTCTGCAAGCCGTCCAGCAAACTATGGAATCGAGGAAGAAGGTCCTGAGAACCTCTGATTTATAGCCAGTTGGTCAGATGTACAGATGGCTCAGGGCTTACACCTGGTGTTTGAAGTGGGTGTAGTCTTGTGCGACTGAGCCCTTAACCTGTGAGGTCTGCACTAACTCTGAGTAGTATCAGTATTGAATTGTAGGACACCCCATTGAGGTAGGAGAATTCATTGTGTCAAAATCACCCCAGGTGGGTACTTGATATATGTAGTAGTTCTATAAATTGAAAGAAAAATAACAATACTAACACGTAGTGGACATTTGCTAAGTATTTACTGAATGATATAATAAATGCTCACTCTGGGTACAAAAATCTTGACTACACTTGTTAGTTGCCTCTACCCAATTGGGGGTTTTTTGTTTGTTTTTGTTTTTGCCACACCACGCAGCATGCAGGATCTTAGTTCTGGGACCAGGGATTGAACACCTTGCCCCCTGCAGTGGAAGCAAGGAGTCTTAACCACTGGAGCGCCAGGAAAGTCCAATTCTACCCACTTTTGATATACCTTTAACTGTACCTGAGTGGGATTAACTCACGACCTGATGAAAATATCAAAATGATGTGAAAGCATTCCAATCTAAAATGGAACCAGGGGCTTCCCTGGTGGCGCAGTGGTTGAGAGTCCGCCTGCCGATGCAGGGGACACGGGTTCATGCCCCGGTCCGGGAGGATCCCACACGCCGCGGAGCGGCTGGGCCCGTGAGCCATGGCCGCTGAGCCTGCGCGTCCGGAGCCTGTGCTCCACAACGGGAGAGGCCACAACAGTGAGAGGCCCGCGTACCGCAAAAATAAATAAATAAAATGGAACCAGAGGCTACAAAATGGAGAATCTCACACACACGCCCTCAGAAGAACCAAACTTAAAGAATTTAGTGACTGATTTCCCCATAAATGCCTGATTTACAGAAGACCAAGACTTACCTCTCGACCAATGAACACCTTCCAAAAGTTTCTCCCCATCTTCAAACCAGTCAACTTACTGCTTGGACTCTGGCTGGACCTCCCCTCTGCAGTCCTTGCCCTTAAATACAGCCCACTCCAAACTATAATCAGACTCACCTGCAGCTTGTTACAGTGAGCGTTTCCTGAATTGCAATTCCTCTGCTATTGCAGAATAAATGCAATTTCTGGTAGGTTGAACTTGCCCCTTTGTGTAGGTAGACTGAACCCTCACAATGGAATAAGAGCTATATTTTATAAATATGAGCTAACTTTAAAATGTGTGTGTGTTTTTTGTTGCAACTGTAAATAACCTGACTCAGGAGGCATTGGGGAGATAGTTCCGTGGGGCTGGGAAGGGAGATAGCAAGCAAACCAAGGAGCATGGTTAACTCAGCTCTACACCTGAGGCCTATAAGCAGCAAAAGGAAACTTTCTCAGTCCTTATGTAGCGTGGATCCTCTTCTCTGCTCAGCTCAGCTGGGTGCCATCTATTCACGCCCCTAGGCCTCACTCTCTCCTGGTCGGCTTCTGAACAGCCATCTCCAGCAACAGGGATTATATACACACAGAAGGGGATTCTCAGTGTCTGCCTGTGATTTCTCAGAGCTCAGCCCTCAAGGGCATCGTCCCATGTCTTCCTGCAAAAGCCAGTTGCTGCTGCTGTTATACAAAAGGCACAACCCCTCTTGCTTGCCTGTGAGCTCTGCCTGTGCTGGGCTGCAGAGATGCTGCAGGGCTTTACATCCATCTGGACCTTTGGCCAGCAGGGTAGACCTTACCGGCGGCACATGACCTGCAAATGCTCCTATTTAACCTAGACTCAGTCAGTGGGATCAATTCAATAAGTTAGGGAACAAGAGATACAGGAAATACAGCACAGTGCCAAGGGCCTGGATCGGGCAGGATATTAGGGATGAGTGGCAGATTACATCTGCATGTTCTTCATGTTTCTCCAGCATCACTGTGGAACCTGAGACTAGGAACAGAGACCAAGAATGTTGTGGATGGACTAGTGTTGGTGTGGCTCATTGGGCATGTCAAAAGGGCAAGGGACATTCAGAATCCACATGAGTGAGAAATTCCAAATTGAAAGACTGACCATGTTATCCAACTGAATAAAGACATTAATGTAGCCAGGAAAATGTCAACATCCCAGGTGAAAGACGAACGTTTGACTAATTGGAGGTCCTAGGGAATAGGGGATATAGTATCTGGAAGATAAATTTCAATATAAAATAATCACATATAAAATAGTAATAATTTCATATATATATAGCATAAAAACATGCTATTAAATCTCCTCTCTAAAGAAAAACCTTCTCTACCCCACTTTCCCTCTAGCTGACATCCCAAAAGAACAGTCTTCAAAAGATCTGTCTACAGGCTGTCTCCAACTCCTCACCTGATATTTTCTGGCAATCACTCCAATCAGCCTCCACTCTCATCACTCTGATGAGTGTCAAGGGCACCAATGACCTCCACATGGCTTAAATCAATGGCAGTTACCCTATCAGCAGGCTTTAACATCTTTGATCATTCCCTCCTCCTGGAAATGCTTTCCTCATTTGGTTTCAAAGACTCCATACTTACCTGGTTTTGCTTTTATCTCTCTGGCTCCTCCTTAGTCTTTTGCTGGTCCCATTTTTCTTCTCAACATCTTACTATTACAGTGTCCTAGAGCTCAGTCTGGCCTCGTCTCAGTCCCCTGGTTGTCTCACCTATTCTTGTGGCTCTAAATACCATCCATTTGCCCTATGACCCCTGACTTTATACCTCCAGCCTAAACTCCCCGCAAGCTCTGGACTTGTATCTCCAACTGTCTTCTCTTTCCCTACGTATTTCTTTTTTCTTTCTTTTTTTTTTTTCTTTTTGGCCACACCACACGGTATGCGGGATCTTAGTTCCCCGACCAGGGATCGAACCTGTGCCCCCTGCAGTGGAAGCTCGGAGTTTTAACCACTGAACCACCAGGGAATTCCCCTATGTCTTTCTTCCTTTTTTTTTATTAACTAAAAAAGTTTAATTTCAAACATATGCCCTTCTTAAAGAATTCATCTTCAAATATTTTACCACATATATATGAAACACACATACATATATTTTTCTTCTACACTGATTTTTTTTTAACATCTTTATTGGAGTATAATTGCTTTACAATGTGTTAGTTTCTGCTGTATAACAAAGTGAATCAGCTATGTGTATACATATATCCCTATAACCCCTCCCTCTTGCATCTCCCTCCCACCCTCCCTATCTCACCCCTCTAGGTGGTCACAAAGCACGGAGCTATTCTCCCCGTGTGATGATTTTTTTAAATTTTATTTATTTATTTATTATTTTTGGCTGCGTTGGGTTTTCGTTGTTGCACGTGGACTTTCTCTAGTTGCAGTGAGCGGTGGCTTCTCTTGTTGCAGAGCACGGGTTCTAGGTGCTCGGGCTTCAGTAGTTGTGGCATGTGGGCTCAGTAGTTGTGGCTTGGGGGCTCCAGAGTGCAGGTTCAGTAGTTGTGGCACACGGGCTTAGTTGCTCTGTGGCATGTGGGATCTTCCTGGACCAGGGCTTGAACCCATATCCCCTGCATTGGCAGGCAGATTCTTAACCACTGTGCCACCAGGGAAGTCCCCCCCACCCCCCCGTCATGTATTTCTAATAGATAGCTCAAACTTTATTCTGCTCTCTCATTTCGTCCCATCTCCACCACCAAACCCCCTCCATCCAGTTTTCCCCTTCCCAAATGATGGCAATTACATTATTCCAGTTGCTTAGGCCCCAAACCTTGTAGTCATCTTTAACTCCTCTCTTTCTTTCATACCCCATATCCAATCCATCAGGAAATCCCATTGTATCTATGTACTTTCAAAATATATCCAGAATCTGAACACTTTTCCCCACTTCCATTACTAACCCGCAGTGACCATAATTTTCCCCCTTAGTAACAATTAAGGAGGCTATTGCCTCCTAACTGGTCATGTCACCCTTCTGCTCAAAATCTTTTAGTAGCTGCCTATTTCTCCCAGAATAAAGGCCAAAAATACTTTCAGTGACCTACAAAGCCCTATATGGTCCTGCCTTCTGTTTCTACTCTGATCTCTTCTGTTATTATTCTCCCCTTTACTCCAGTTCTCTTGCTGTTCCTTGAACATGACAAGCATGCCTCTACCTCAGGGCCTTTGCACTGGTATTTCCTCTGCCTGGAATGTTCTTCCCTAAATGCCTGCATGGCTCACCCCTCAACTTTTCTGAGTTTGTTCAAATGTCATCTTCTCTATGAGACCTTCTCTGACAACCCAATTTAAAACTGCCATGCCACACTCTCACTGTCCCACACACCCCCAATCCCCCTGCCCTACTTTATTTTCTCTTTATAGTCCTTATCATATTTGAACACATCAGATACCATAAGTTATTTATATTGTTTGTCTACCCTATTTTGTTCACTGAATCCCAGTACCTACAGCAAGGTCTGGCACATACTAGGGTTTAATCAGTATTGTTGAATGAATGAAAACTAATTATACAATTATACTTAACTATTAAATTTTAATACAATTATTTTTACAGAGCCCATAATTCTAATATGTTTATGACATAGCTTAAAACTAATCATCGTTATTAGCGACAACTAATTATTTCCATTAACTGATTATCACTTCACTGAAGATTATATAATGCTCTTCAGCAGACTCCAAAGTACCTGTCCTTTCTAAACTTGCACAGGGGAAACTCGCTATCTGTACCCAAACATTGCCTGGATTTTAAATCACAATAACCAGCCTCTGTGACTCAAACACTGAAATAATATGGTCGTACACAGGGTCCTGGGATCAGGTTGCCATGGTAACCTCTGCTCTCATCTTCTCTGAGTTTAATTGTTCAATTCTAAAATTACATGCTCTTGAGTTCAGCATGCTTCAACTCTGCCAGGCCTCAGCCAGCAGGAAATTAAGTGACATTGTTATTATTCATCATAATTATTTGCTAATGATAATTTATATTTAGATTTTAAGAGAATAGAGAAAAAGTAAGGTATTTAAAAGGGCTTTTCAATCCACCTAATGCTGTTTTAAGTATTGGTACTGGCTTTGCATGTTGTGGGAACACTATCTTTACTTTCTCAGCCCCCCAAATGTACTCTCCTGCCCCACAATATACCTCTACCTTTCAGTCATGTTCGTGTTCCAATGTAAGATAACTGAACTTGCTTCCTTGGTCTCAAGTCCCTTAGGAGATTCAACCAAAGAAAAAAGGTGTTGGAGAATATATGATTGATATAGTGTAAGTTGTGGGAAGAAAAGACCTAGTCATTAAAAAGAAAATGAGCTAACAAAACATTCTCCGATTTCTTGATTATTTGAGAAAAGTAAGATAATCACCACTTAAAAAATAATAAATCTGTAGTAGCTCAGGTAATTAAAATAAATGGCGACTCTCTTTGTATAACCCTTTCTATTTTCAGAAACATAATTACCTTTATAACTAGGTTAATTTTCTTAATAATGGAATAAATTTATCTCGTTTTCTGGTTGTATCTGTATTTTTCAGAACAAAGAGGGCTACTGGCTCCACACTTAAACCTTAACTCTAAGGCTTAACAGATCCTGGAAGCCTGGATCAAGCCAGTGATAGTGGACATTAGCAGGGAAGGAATGCAGACTTGAAAGGTATTGATGAGATGGAATCCATTCATGACTGAATACAAGGGTGGAGAGGAAGGAAAAATTAGGTTGATTCTCAGATTTCCGACATGAGTGAGTGGGCAGAGTAGTGGCTTGGAGCGGCCAACCATTGAGTTAGGGATCTAACCCGGGAAGGATGGTGCAAGAAGATGGAGATCTCCCTTGGGGCATGTGGCCAGCTGGGTGGAGGTCAGTATTGTATGAGCAGGTCAGATGAGAGGCCTGAATTGCAACTGGAGATTTGGCAGTGAGCTAGGCCCACCACAGAGGCTGGTCCAGGTTCAAGGATTGGTGAGAATGACGACTGGGGACTCAGCAAAGGCTACTTTTTACTCTGTTTTACTTCCAAACAAACCCTGCAAAAGATATACACCAACTGAGGTTACCTGGACGTGTGAATGGACATGGGCCCCTAGGTCCCAGTTCTGATCTCAACAGTCCCTAGATATGAGGAATCTGTAGATCAGGAGAAGCAGAATAGTGGGGCTCAGTCTGCTGTCTTTTATTCTATTTTAGGCAGGGCTTGGGGTTGGGGATGGTGAAGAGAGGGGAAAACAGGTCAGCATTCAAATGTCCAACTTGTCCCCATACAAGGAATCTCCCGCTGCATTCTAACAACAGACTTCTGCATTTTATTTCTTGCCGTACCATTGGCCTATTGGAGGTTTCCTTATATCAGGCTTCCCCCAGGGAGTTATTAGCATACAGATAGTAATTCAGGCTTTGGGCTTGGCTGAAATCCCATAGGAAGAGTAGGTAGAGTGAGCAAAGAAAGGGCCAGAGGTGGAACCCTGGGAAACCCCACCATCTAAGACCAGAAAGAGGAAATACAAAGGGAATTAGGAAGAGTTTTCAGAGAAATAAGAAGAAAAATATGGGGAGGAAATGGTGTTCTGGAAGTCGAGAAACAAAGGTTTCAAGTAGGGAAGAGTGTTCCACTGGGCCAAATGCTACATAGAGCAGCTAAATAGGGGCTGAAGAGTCTGGTGAGCCTGGCAGTTAGAAGGTGACCTTGGCCAAGCCAAGTATTATTCCTTTAAGCCAGAGAGCAATGCTTGACTGAGAGGTGAGGATAGGAATCTGTGTTGAGCTGCCTGGGGGTGGATAGGGGATTGCGGGTTGTGGGGCGGTGGTCACAGAATTCAAGAACTTTTCTCAGTTCAAAAATACAATTTAAGGGCTTCCCTGGTGGCACAGTGGTTAAGAATCTGCCTGCCAATGCAGGGGACGCGGGTTCAAGCCCTGGTCCGGGAAGATCCCACATCACGCGGAGCAACTAAGCCCGTGCGCCACAACTACTGAGCCTGTGCGTGCAGAGCTCGTGCTCCGCAACAAGAGAAGCCACCGCAATGAGAAACCTGCGCACCGCAACAGAGTACGCCCCACTCGCTGCAACTAGAGAAAGCCTGCGTGCAGCAACGAAGACCCAACGCAGCCAAATAAATTTTTTTTTTAATTAAAAAAAAAAAGAACTCACTAAAGAATACCAGGGACACCTGAAGAACATTCCACAGCCTGTAAATTAAGGGACAGTTTGTCTTTATCTTCCTATAGCCACTTACTTTTTTCATTTAAGACATTTGTCTGAGTTGCATCATTTGGTACTAAACCTTATAAATTAAAAAAGAAATTACAAAGACATTTGAAATAAAGCTTTTAGAATTGTTCGCGAAGGGACAAAAGTATAAAAATTCATTTTTTGCATGCACATCTAGACATGAGAATTCTAAAGTACATTTTTAAAAGGCAAAAAGTATTTTCTGAGACCCTAATTGCATAGAGTGTATTTTTAATGTGGAATTGAAGCAGAAACAGGATTTTATAATTTCTAACTGGCTCAAGAGAAATTACTTCCAAAATGAAAGGTTTTCTCATTAGGTGCAAATTCTGGTTTCTTGACTTAAAATCAAGGATGTGGATCAATGAAGCAAACCGAATAGGATACCGGGGCAATTCCTTTAATCAATAGAACACAATAATAGAACAAAGAGCGGGTAGGCACTAAGTTACCAATTCCTTAAAATACTGTTAGTAGGATACAGTACATACAGGAAAGCGTTCCCCCAATACCACAGATGTCCTCACTCACGAAAAGCTATCATACTGACTGAAGCAAGTGACGAAATGGAGTGTCTTTCTTCTGCTACAGTCCGCAGTCTGGGTGAGAACGCGGATGATATTTTGCACCTGGCACGCGGGATGTCATTTGACCTGTAGTTGCACATCCCGCCACTGGCACTTCCTTCTGAGCCTGCTTCTTTGCTCTGTCCAAAGCCTTTCCCAAGACAGGAACCTCCAGATTGCTTGCTTTCTGCCTGCTCTGCCACTGTGTCTGCCACCAGCCTCTCTGCAATGTGCCTGAGCTCCCGCCTGGCTTCCCGAGCAGCTCCATCAGCATGCTGGCCGCGACAAGAGCCCACAGAGACCAGCAGAAGACAATCACAATGGCAAGGCTTGGAATGCAGATGTTTGGCATGCACCTCTAGGTGACATCCATCATAATCCAGTCTCCAAGCTGGATACGACTGAAGAATGCATGAGTAACACAAATGCTGCTGTTACTTAGAGTGAGCCAGGCAGAAGCAGGACAGAAGTCCCAGGCAAACACCTCAGTAATTATTCATCTGTTACCTGATTGTTCTTACACAGAAGAAAAGTAGCTCCTTGGTGTGAAAGGGGACACCTGGACATAATGCTAGTCTGAATCTTGGGTCTTCCATTGACCAACTGTGTGATCTTAGGCAAGGTATAATTTCTTCATTTGTACCTAATTTCAGGGTTGCTGGGAGAGTTTGATGAGGCCCCTCCAGAGCTGAGGCAAGAGGTGCTTATGCCCTCCCAGACCACCTTTCAGGAGCTATGGGTCAAACTGCTCTAATCCCACCCTTCCCCAGTTCTCATAACTGGCCTCTTGACCGGTTCACAAGCCTCAAGTCTCCAGTTCTCACAACTGAACCTAGTACCTGGAGTAGTCCTGAGCTAACTCAACACATATTTAGGTTCCTATTATGTTGTAGGCACTGAGCAAAATGGGTCCATTTCCTGCATATATAGAATTTACAAGTCAGATTAGAGAAACAAACATTAATCAAATAATGATACTAATGAAGGAATAACAAGCTGGGGAAAGTGTTGTGAAAAAGCAGCACAGTATGTTCTCAGAGTCAATATCAGGGAGACCAGGGTTTCAGGGAAGGATTTCCCACGGAAATGACCCATAAGCAGAGAGCTGAAGGATGAGAAGGAATTAGCTAGATGAAGGGAAGTCTGGGGAGGAAGCGGCAAAGAGTGTGGCATGAGGAACTGAATGAAGCCCAAGTAGCTGGCTTGGCTTGAAGTCCATGTTTGGAAATTGGGCTATTTCCTAAGAACAATGGGAAATCACTGAAGGGCTATAAGCAGGGTGAGATTTGCATTTAAAAAACTCCACTGGTTACTATGTGAATAATATATTGGACAGATGAAAGAGTAGAAGTGGGGAGACTAATCTGGAGGCTCTTGCCATGATCTAGGTAAGAGCTGCTAATGGCCCGGCCTAGAGTGTGACAGTGCACAGCACAGGGCTGAACAAGGCAGGCTGGGCCTCTGCCTTCATGGAGCTTCTGGAGAAGATGTTAAACTAGTGTTCACAGCTGAGCACTGAGTCCTATGAGTGCACGGAGCAGAGGTTCTAGAATACCCTGCTGCTACTCTCTCCCTTCCTGAGCCTGGAGCCTGGCCTTGAGACAGTCCTTCCAAGAATAAGCCCTGCTCCTTGAACCCCAAGTTGATGGCTCATTTATAAGTCAGTTAGATGGTGACTTCTTGCCTGGATTTCTGACCCTTTTTAAATTTTATCTATTTGAAAAAGTGGGTACCTGCTAAGCATCAATCAGGTTCCAATCTCTGTATCTTAGTTCTCTCTTTTCCAACCCCAAGCCCAGACTAGAGCCCTCTGAACACCCAAGCTTGTCAATCAGGACATCAACCATCAGTGAGTTCACCCCCAGCACCTGACCCACCCCAGTGAGGGTTTCTGTGCCAAATGCTAGACTTTCTCCAGGTTAGACCCTTACTGAATCCCACTGGTTCCCAAGATACAGGAGCAACTCTCCTCTAGCTATTATTGAAAAGACACTTTCATTGAAAGCCCTTAGTTCCAGCACTAGAAACTTCTGGAACATAGGGGAATTATACATCCTCATCTTGATATATTAATGACCAGTTTTGCTGAATTATTTTTATCATGGTGAAACTGTTATAAGAGCTTTGTTAATGTACATAAAGGCAGAGAAGAGATATTGCTTTTGAAAAGCACTCATGCAAAATATTTGATATTCTTTTTTGAAATAGGTCACTTTCTGAAAAAACAAATCATTGTGGCTTTCATTTTAGGTTTCAGAATGTGAAAAGAGGACTTCCCTGGTGGCACAATGGTTAAGAATCCACCTGCCATAGTAGGGGACACAGGTTTGAGCCCTGGCCCAAACGATCCCACATGCCAAGGAACAACTGAGCCCGTGCACCACAACTACTGAGCCTGCACTCTAGAGCCCACAAGCCACAACTACTGAGCCCGAGTGCCAAAACTACTAAAGCCCACACTCCTAGAGCCCGTGCTCCCCAACAAGAGAAGCTACCACAATGAGAAGCCCACACACCGCAATGAAGAGTAGCCCCCCCGCCTCAACTAGAGAAAGCCCGCGTGTGACAAAGACCCAACACAGCCAAAAATCAATTAATTAATTTAACAAAATAGAAAAAATATTTTTAAAAAAAGAATGTGAAAAGAAAAGGAGATCCTGACAAAAACCCTGAACTCACGAAAATTAACTATCAAGGAATGAAAACAGAATTTTAGAATAAGTGATTAATTATGACTTTTCCACACATACAATTCCATGCAGTAGAGTGCATAATGAAAACAACTGTGCATGTTTAGTAGTATTGCTACTGTAGTATTGCTTATTGTTTAGTAGTACTAAACAATAAGCAATTGTTTACTGTAGTATTGTTTAGTAGTAGTATTGCTACTAAACTGTGCATGTTTAGTAGTATTGCTGAATGATAATTTGCATTGACGGTGTCCTCAAATCAACCAATTCAAGCAAACTTAATAATGAGAAGCTTCAAGAGGAAAATAAGAGTCTGGCTCAGTTAGAATAATGATTAATTCACAACTGCAATACACACCTTGGAAGGTTTCATTAGAGAAGCTGGCTGGATGTGCAGCATGATGTAATCAGCCTGTTTATGTCTGAGTTGAACTGCATCAGTGATGTGGGGCATGGGGTACCGCCTCTATTCTTTTTTTTTTTAACATCTTTATTGGAGTATAATTGCTTTACAATGGTGTGTTAGTGTCTGCTTTATAACAAAGTGAATCAGCTATACATATACATATATCCCCACATCCCCTCCCTCTTGCGTCTCCCTCCCACCCTCCCTATCCCACCCCTCTAGGTGGTCACAGAGCACTGAGCTGATCTCCTTGTGCTATGCGGCTGCTTCCCACTAGCTATCGGTTGAGTGGCGTGGACATATATACAGTACCGCCTCTATTCTTAAAGAAAGAAAAGACTTAGGTCTTCCAGAACTGAGGTTTATAATAATTGGTTTTTATAAGAGAATTTAAAAGAAATTCTTTTCCAGAAATAGGATCCCTTCCTCCGCCCTCAAATACACACTTGACCATCCCTCCCTCTTTTGATTTCTTTAGGAAACTGACACAAGATACATGGGAATTAAAAACTATAACTTCTGTTGTACTTCTGGCTCTCCTTCTGATCTTTGGTATGATTGCAGAGCAGCTCAACAACTGAATTAAAATTTGGCTTTTATTTGGTGCTCAAAAGCCACGAATGTGCAGATGTTACTGAAATGACTGGTGTGTGACCCACGGTTTTTCCACATTAGGCACGAATACAGGACTGTCCTTTGGTTTGTGATTACAGCAGCTATTCATAGGACTCCCCTGCAGTTTGCCTCTAGGAGTCAATAAGGAGAGCAGCTACCAGTCTGATTGCCTTCTCTGTCCTCGGTCACATTGCCTGCCACACACTGAATTGGAACCTGTCCTCAAGACAGACATCAAAGTGGCTGACAGTTACTTAGACATTCACAGCAACTAAATTAAATCACTGCCAGGCAAGGTAATCAACTTCTCAGTAACCAGCTGCCGCAGTGGCAAAATCCAGTGAATGACCAGCTTAGGGTTGATTTGGGGGAATGGCATTGGCAGCAGCCTCCTGGTTCTGGGAGGGACACTGTGGGCTGGTGGAATAAAGAGTTACTATGGAATCAGACCGAACTGGGTTGCAATTTTTACTGAGCCTCCTACCAGCTGGATGGTCTTGGACTGTTTCTTAATCTTCTTGAGCTTGAATTTCCTTATCTGCAAAATGGAGAGACAGTTAAACCTACTTTGTAGATTGTTGCAATAATCTGAGATAATATGTATAAAATCCTATCCTAGAGCCTGACACATGGTAAAAGGTAGCTGAGACTCCCCCTCCAATCCATCCTCCTGTTGCTGTCAGATGGTTCCTTCCTCAAATACAATTTTTACTTCATCTTCTTTTGGTAGTCCAAACATATCTGCCTGGTCCAGTCACTCTCATGCAAATGATTCTTGCTTATCCTAGCTTGGGTTTCCTCCCTGGCCTGGAAAGTCCTCCCTTTTTACCTCTGTCCATCCAAATTCTTCCCATGTTTGCATTTGGTTGGTTGGTTTGTTGGTTGGTTGGGTTTTTTAAACCCAGCCAAGCCCACTTCCTTCTTTAGAGGAAGACTTACTCATTGATCTCCCTCTCTGATTGTAAGGGCACCTACAGGTAGTTTGCACCTCACATGCCATACCAGAACTTCTTATGTGCTAATCTCCTCACCAACAGATAGTAAGTTCCCTGATGCAAGGAGAGTATCACAAACTATATCTGAGTCTACCATGGTTCTCAGTAAAATTTTGACCATGTAATAGACTCTCATATGTTTCTCTTTATGGACTCACTCATATAGCATTCTTTTTTTTAAAATTTATTTATTTAATTAATTTATTTAATTTATTTATTTTTGGCTGCGTTGGGTCTTCATTGCTGTGCACGGGCTTTCTCTAGTTGTGGAGATCGGGGGCTACTCTTCTTTGCGGTGTGCGGTCTTCCCCTTGTGGTGGCTTCTCTTGTTGCAGAGCACGGGCTCTAGGCACGCGGGCTTCAGTAGTTGTGGCATGCAGGCTCAGTAGTTGTGGCGCACGGGCTCAGTTGTTCCGCCGCATGTGGGATCTTCCCGGACCAGGGCTCGAACCCGTGCCCCCTGCATTGGCAGGCAGATCCTTAACCACTGCACCACCAGGAAAGCCCCCTCATATAGCATTCTTATCTTCCTGTTGATTTTACTTAATTAGTAAGTACTTGTAATAGTCATGCTTTCGTTGGAGCCAAAATACAACTTTCAATGAAACAGAAGTAGAATCACTTTTAAAATCAACTGCAACTGCAGTTTCTATCTGTTCCTGATAAAAATTAGATTTGTGAGGCTAACAGTATTCCAATAGCTTTTTTGTTCCATCTTTTTTCCTCCAGCAGAAGCACCATAAAGCCATCCAAGGCCTAAAATAAATGAATGAATGGATGAAAGAAGTGGAGGGAATTCCAAGAAAGAATTCAGAGCTTCTTGCCTACAAATGCTTGGGACATTTGCTTAACTGCACAGATAAGCTTTTAGAAAGGGCTGGCAGTAAATCTTCTGCTAGGGTTCCCTTACTGTTTTAAAGGGATAAGATATTTCTATAGCAATTATTTTCAATCTAGTTTATGGCATTCTAAAGCATCTCCAAAATCTCCAAAGCAAATTAATTCTCATTTACTTTATGGTTTAAGCATAAGTGTAGCCCACAGAGTACATTTAGGAAAAAAGGCAATGATTGAAGGGTCTCAAAGTCAAACAGCCCCTTTGTTTGATTCTAAGAACACTGAGGATTATAGCTGTATATTGACTGAATAAAGGTGTGCTATATGGTGCAAAAGAGGGCCCCAAGCAAGAGAGAGTGCCAGACTGAAGTCAGAGTTTTCAGAGGGGTGAGCTGAGAGCTACAACATCTGTGGCTGACCGAAGTAAAGAGTAGGTGAGGGTTCCTCAGTTGTAGAGAAGAGATTTGGTTGGAGAGCACAGTTATCTGTGGTCAATAATTATCAAGTGGAATCCCAGGAATCCAAGAGTGCAAGAAAGAGTGCCATCACTGGAGAAGTGGGTGATGGGACTCTGTGGTGAGTGACACCTAGAGCAGTGACTCTCAGTTCTGGCTGTACTTCGAACCACCTGGGGAGAGTTGAAAACAAAAATCATATCAGGCCATCACCCCCATAGATTCTGATTTAATTGGTCTGCGGTGGAGCCTGAGCACTGTATGTGTGTGTGTGTGTGTGTGTGTGTATGTTTCGCTCTGTCTTAAAGTTTCTCAGGGGAACAGACTTGAGGACACAGGGAGGGGGAAGGGTAAGCTGGGACGAAGTGAGAGGGTGGCATGGACATATATACACTACCAAATGTAAAATAGATAGCTAGTGGGAAGCAGCTGCATGCACAGGGAGATCAGCTCGGTGCTTTGTGACCACCTAGAGGGGTGGGATAGGGAGGGTGGGAGGGAGGCTCAAGAGGGAGGGGCTATGGGGATATATGTATACGTATAGCTGATTCACTTTGTTGTATAGCAGAAACTAACACAACATTGTAAAGCAATTATACTCCAATAAAGATATTAAAAAAAAAAACATAAAGTTTCTCAGGGGATTTTACTGGGTAACCAGCACTGAGAACCACTGGTCTAGGTTAGTTGCAACGTGCTTAGTTTTCATGGCTAGGTGCATTTAACTGCACCTAGCGAGGGTCATCCCTTCTCTGGACCAATCCCATTCCCATACAGTTACTTTAGCTAAATAAGTTAATATGTAAGTGCTGTTGATTCCACTCTGACCTAAGCTGAGTACCACCCGTGGACCTGGGCAAGCAGGACTCTGAAGCTGGGTCCCACATTTCCTCTTTCTCTGCAGCACCATCTTCAAAATTTTCTAGTCCCCTTCTGGTGTTTGGGATCCACATCTGGACCGGTACCTGCATGGGTCCTGGTCCCCATTTCTCTTCTTTGGGGCACTTTCCAACACTGTAGCCCCCAATACTCCCTACTCAAGTGGAGGGGTCGACAAGATCCCCAAAGACCTCTGGACTCTGTGCCTTTAGAAGAGTTATCCCAGGAGCCTGTGGATGGCTCCAGTTCCAGGAGGATGGACTGGTGAACAGATTGCTCCACTAGCCACCAGGCACCTTTCTTCCCTTGCAATCACGTGAAATTGAGCCACTGGATGACATTGACACACTGATTTGGGGTGACCCAAATTGTTTATATAGACAGGAACCATATACCCAGGGCTAGTCCTGCCCAAAAGAATCTTAACTCATTCCCTTGAAATAAATCCTTGCATCTGCCCTGGTTCCCTATACTTTCTCCATTCCCCAACTTCCGCCAAACCAAATCTCTTCTGGTACCTCATTCTCCACAGGGTCTGGATTTCTTGCCTCTAAATCCCAGTGTTCTCATGATTGAGGTGCTAATATCAGCTGATGACTCTCTTGAATGCCTCCCATATATAAAGATCTTCCAGGTACTGGTGATTTAAGTCCCATTGATTACCTGTGTCGAGTCCTAGGTACCCAGGATCCTAGATTCAGTATAAATAATTGGTTAATGATACCTCCATACTTCTTTCTCCCCTCACTCCTTCCACCTCCATCTCCCATGTAAGCTGATGTCCCAAATTCAGTCTTAAATACATGTTCCCCTGCTGTTGTTCCCCTGCTCAGGCTTGCAGGCTTAACCGTGAATCTGACATTCCAGTCCTGGGATCTGCTTACATTCTTCAGTCTGCACTGATTGTCCCTAACAAGGACCAGTAATCATGATAGGTGCTGTAAAATTCTTGTTACGGTAGAAACACGCATCAGAGTGTAGACTGTCCTAGGTTTGCAGATGTAGGTAGTCGAGGAACTAAGGCTGATTTAAAAATTAAATAACTGATATTTACTGAAGTTATGGCTCAATATAATAACAATTGCAGCTAATATTTATCAGGCATTTACTCAAAAATTATTTCCAACACTAAAAAGCTTAGTATTTACTGAATGTTTACCATATTCCAAGTACAGCAACCCTATGAGTTGAGCATTTTATCATTATCCCTATTTTTCAGTTAGGAAACTAAGACACAGAGAGGCTAAGTAACTTGCCCATGGTCACACAACTAGTCAATAGTAGAGCTAACAAAAGAAATCAGGTCTGTCTGAATCAAACCCTGTCTGTTAGCCATCTCACAACACTGCCTCCCGAAGAGTTTTATCTAAAAAGGCAACTTTCTTTTCTAACGTTCATGCCAAATAAATTCTGAGTATTTGATGGATGGTGTTATCCTTTTGTATTTAAATATGCAAACCCATAGGGCCAGCAAGGATTCTCAATCAAAAGTCTAGCAATACGTGCAGAAAAAGTGAGAATGAATTGTACATTGAACTAAGAAAATTTCTGATGGACACTATTCCTTTTATTATTACAGAGAGACATCTAAAATATATATTAATCATCTATTATTTATTTTAAATATTAAATTCATTTGTGTGTCAGATGTTTTATTCCTCTAAACTAATACCTTTTCAGAATGAGGCTCTCTGCTTCTATCCAAGCAGGCTTAGTTCTGGTAAAGAAGTTCAAGAATGATGTTCAAGAAGAGGCATATTCCCACCTTCCTGCTCCCCTTACACCCACTCCCCCACATTACCCTCCCACCTCAACTTGGAATTAATCAAAATGTATCTAAATTCTAAGATCAAGTAGCAGTGGAAAAAGTGACCTACTTTCCACGTCTGAAAGCCTGACATCTATTTTTTAATCCATGTTAGGACTTGTGGTCTAAGGCCGACTCCCTCCATGATTTATTTATGTAATTTAAGGATTCATGAGAATTCCCATTACTGAGTAGTCAGTTAGGAGTTTGTTTGTTTGTTTCAATCTAAGGATTCAATCTGGAACCCTTAATCAGACTGAAGGAGAAGAGTTTCACTAAAGAAGAACACTCTGTGGTAGATGATATCACTTGTTTAGTAACATGAATCAGCACAAGAATTGCTTTGGGCATAATTCAGATAACAAGCAAATGAGCAGTTTTCCTCATATGGGAGCTGAATATCCACAAAACCATAATCTTCTCATGGCTGATACCTGATGGTTAAGCAAAGTGTTTACTATGTAGCTTGATTATTTTTAAATAAGAAATATGCTGGGGTTTTTTTTCAAGTCATTTTTGATTGATCTATCATTTGAGAAGTACGATTTTATATACTTCTGGGCTTCTGGCCAGCACTTTGATGGGCTGACAATAATTCAAATCTGACTTTGGCATGGTTTCTAAGCAAGACTTTCCTTGCTCTAAAAGCCAATGCACTGTGTATGTTACTGCCCTCTACTGGCTGGAGAAAGAAGTGCTGGAATTGGGCGGAATTGCTCACGTGCAAGGCACTTCATACGGGTTACCTTCCAGAGCAGTCTGATTCTAAGAGTGGACAATAAGATTAATTGACACCAGCCACACAGTCTGGCGATGTGTGAAGACCCCGCAAATATTTCGAGGAATGAACCCATAGCAAAATACCTGCAGATGCATTTTTTCATCTCACAAAAACCTCCTAAACGTGCAAATAAGCAGTGGAAGCTAAACTCCACAGATCACCACACAGCTTCTCCTTCATATAATTAAAGTAGGTGTGAGGTTTTTCTACCACCGTATTATTTCACCTGCCTACTACTCTTCCTCACTTTCCGAGGTTAAAAGAAATGTTTGGTAACAATTCATCTTTCATAGTGGAATGCCACTAAATATTTTTTAATGATGATAAAAACAGAAACAGAGGAGATAATATAGAGGTAACAATCAGGAAAATACAGGCGGAAATAGCTTAAAGTGGTTACCCAATGGGAATGGGGCTGGAAATGGGGTGAGAAGGGAGACAGGAGACTTTTACTTTGATTTTATTTTTATTTACATTTTTTAGTGATTTAATTTATTTATTTTTACTTTGATTTTAGACTCTTGTATTTAATTTTTTTTACCTGTGTATGTATTAATTTATCATTATCTTTCTAAACTTTCAAGTCTTTCATAAATAGTGTAGTTCAGAGACATCGGAAGAGTCATTCTGTGCCTAGGGAGTGATAAGATGTCGTGGTGGGTAAATTAGTTAGGGTAGAATAACTGCTATAAAAAATTAATCCCCAAGTGTATAATGACCCAAACACCATAGAAGTTTACTTCTGTCTTTCAGAGCAAGGTAGTTCCAGGTGGCTGAGGTAGGGCTGCAAGAATGGGGGGGGGGGGGGAAGAGAGGCTGGGTTACATTCGAGGACCCAGGTTGGCAGAGGCTCCCTGTCTTCAGCATGTGGTTTCCAAGGTCACCTGAGAATCAACATGGAGCCAGCAGAAGGGAAAAGGACATGGAGAAGTACGCATGTGAGGGTTTTTAGCGGCCATTACTTCTGCTCACATTCCATTGGTTGGAACTCTGTCAGTTGGCCATCCCCAACTGCAAGGGAGGCTGGGAAATATGGACCAGCAGAATACCCAGGAAGAAGAGGACCACGTGGGGTTTTGGTTAGCAGATAGCAGTCTGTCACAAAAGATTACCATACATACTTCTAGGGTCCCTGCTTTTGGGGACTCATAATCAGGTCTAAGGATACTAGGATAAAACCCAAAGACAGGATGTAGAAGGTGGTTTGTGGCACATCCCCTCAGCCCACCTCTGAATTCAGCTCAAGCTGAATGGTTCCCATGCTCACTGCCTACGTCCCACATAGAGCCCCTGTAACTCCCATCTGTTCTGCCTCTGAGGTTTTTCTGAAACCACAAGAGTTCCCTCAGCCTGTGCGGGACAGTCCAAAAGGATAGGGGAATTAATACCCTGGGGACAAACCTTACCAATGGTGGACAGAGCAGGCGGATTCTAAGGCACCTCCTAGTTGGGTTTTCATAACATTTCCAGTGGAGCTGAGCCCTAGCCACCTGCAGTGGTAACCAGCCCAATAATGTACCACTTACTGACTTTTTCCTCCTGCCCTGTGTCACCCTCTGCTTGCCCTCTCCTTCTTCCTCAGGTCACCTTCCAAATGAACCACCTGAACTCAAGTCAACTCAGAGTCCCAGGCTCTGCTTTGGGGAAGAATGACCCAAATTAAGACAGGAGAGGAGTTAAATGCTTGCCCTCAGCTTCTCAAGAAAGCGAACTGCAGGAATTTAGGAACCCACTCTGAGGAAGGATTTGTTCCCTATTTTGGAATCCTAGGCTAGAATCTGCAGAAGTTATTGCTGGTGCAACTTGGAAGTGTACTAAACAGATACCTGGCTTAACTCCCAAACAGTTGATAACATTCTCTAACAGAGGGGATTGTACACTTGAAAGAATAGGGCCCCTTGGGGACTACAAGAACCACATAGTCAAGGTGATTTGTTTGCAAGGAACAGAAAGCCTTTCAGGGTGGCTTAAGGAAAGAGTTTTAGCATGAGAATACAGGGGATTTCCAAGGCACTCGAGTGCAATAAGCATAGTCAGGCCATATGGTAACTGGGAATCATTGGACAGCTATTCTCTGTCTTTCTCTGTCTATCTAGGACAACGTGTTCTCTCAACTCTGCTCTAGGTCCACTCTGGTCTTTGAAGTCTGGCTTCTGGGCAAGGCTCTTAGTTTCTGCTCCTCCTTAGAATTATACTTCATGTGGCTTTCCATCAAAAAATGCACCAACTGTGGCTCATGTGGTCACTATGTAACCATAATTTAGTGCCTACCTCTTCAACTGGAGCTTAGTGTATGTGGGGTTTGGGGAGATGGAAGACAAACTAGAAAGGGAAGATGGATGTGGCAGGAAAATTGAGATGGATTTTTTTTTGATGTGGACACTTCGGGGTAGAGTGACCTCAGCAGAAGAGAGATCACTTTAGTTTATTAAAGGCCAAAGCAAGTTAGAATGGTAGCTGGAGAAGGTCTAAGTGTCTAAGACTTAAGGATTAAGGCAGAATTAAGGCTGGAGATGGATGAAGAAAGGAACAGAGGTGAGTTATGGCCCATGTGGTAGACAGCAGTGATGCCATGCTACAAAATCTATGTATCTGTGGCTACAACTAATAGAAAGCCCAAGTCTGGCTTAAACAATAAGAATATCTAATTACATCACATAAGAAACCTGGAGATAGGCTGTTCCAGAATTGGTTAATAAAGGAGCTCAAAGATGTCAGGACTCTGGGTTGGCTTCTCTGTCATTCTGTGGGTATTACCCTAAGGGTCAGAACATGACTGCTGCAACACCAAATATCACGTGCTCCTATATGCAAGGCAGGGAGTTTTTCTTCGTAACTGTCCCTTTCATCAAGAATCAACATCTTCCCCAGATGTTCACAGCATACTTCCCTTCAGCTTCCATTGCTCAGAACAGGGTCACATACCTAATCTTTAATCAATTACTTGCAAAGGGAAATTCCACTATAGCAGGCACCTTATCTGTCTTATTCATTGTTGTATTCTCAGAACTGAGAATATGTTTGGCACATAGTAAGCACTTAATAGATATTTGCTGAATGACTGAAAAGGACATAGAATTACCATGATTGGCTTGGATCAATCTGTGACTCATCCCCTGAGGCAGGGGCCAGACCTCATCTTCCCTAAGCATATTGTTTCCCCATAACCATACCCCATTCAGCCTTGACCATGCATGAAAATTATTCCAAGGGGGGTCATCAAACTAAATGAAAAAGTAAAACAATAAAACTTTTAGAAGAAAACATGGAAAATATGTTAATGGCTATGATTATGTTTTTTAATTGAGGTATAGTTGATGTACAATATTATATAAGTTTCAGGTGTACAACATAGTGATTCACAATTTTTAAAGGTTATACTCCATTTACAGTTATTATAAAATATTGACTATGTTCCCTGTGCTATATAATATATCCTTGTAGCTTATTTATTTTATACATAGTAGCTTGTATCTCTTAATCCTCTACCACTATCTTGTCCCTCCCTTCTTTCCTCTGCCCACTGTTATCCACTAGTTTGTTCTCTATGTCCGTGAGTCTGTGTCTTTTTTGCTATATTTACAAGTTTCTTTTATATTTTAGATTACACATATATGTAGTATCATACAGTATTTGTCTTTCTCTGTCTGACTTATTTTGCTTAGCATAATACCCTCCAAGTTTATCCATGTTGTTGCAAATGGCAAAATTTCATTCTTTTTTATGGCTGAGTAGTATTCCACTGTAAAATATATATATATATATATATATATATATATATATATATATATATATATATACCACATCTTCTTTATCCATTCTTCTATTGATGGAAACATGCTTCCATATTTTTTTTTTTGCTACACTTCCATATTTTGGCAGCTGTAAATAATGCTGCTATGAACACTGGGGTGCATGCATCTTTTTGAATTAGTGTTTTTTTTTTTTTAGGATATAACCCAGGAGAGGAATTGCTGGATCATACGGTAGTTCTATTTTTAGTTTTCTGAGAAATCTCCATGCTGTTTTGCATGTGATGATCTTTTAATGTCTCATCTTGACTAGACTACAGTCCCCAGTCATTCAATCAGATACTAACCTAAGTGTTACAGTAAAGGCATTTTGTAGATGTGATTACAGTTCATAATCAGTTGATCTTAAGTAAGGGAGATGTCCTAGATGATCTGGGTGGACCTGATTCAATCAGTGGAAGGCCTTAAGAGCAGAGCTGAGGCTTCCCAGATGAAGAAGAAATTCTGCCTGTGGACATCAGCTCCAGTCCATGCCAGGAGTTCCATCCTATGCTTCCTGATAGCCTTCCCTATGGACTTTGAATTTGCCTAGTAGGCTCCCATTTCACATACGAAAATTTCTTGCAATAAATCTCTTAATATATAAATCTACTGGTTCTACTTATCTGGTTGAAACTTGACTGATACCATTGCATTGGGGTAAACAAAGATTTTTTAACCAAGACTCAAAAAGCACTACTATAAAAGAAAAAACTTGATAATTTGGACTTCATTAAAATTCTTTCAGGAATTCCCCAAAAGTACCATTAACATAATAAAAAGACAAATCACACTGGGAAAAGATATTTACAATACATATTTCTGTCAAAATATTCATGTTCAGAATATGTAAATAACTCCTACAAATCAATAAGGAAAAAATAAACAACCCAACTAAAAGTGGACATGAGATTTGAACAGGCTTTTGCAAAATAAGATATCCAAACATCCAATAAGTGTATGAAAAGATGCTCAGCATCATTACTCGTTAGGGAAATGTAATTTAAAACCACAGTGAAGGGCTTCCCTGGTGGCACAGTGGTTGAGAATCTGCCTGCTAATGCAGGGGACACGGGTTCGAGCCCCAGTCTGGGAAGATCCCATATGCCGCGGAGCAACTAGGCCCGTGAGCCACAACTACTGAGCCTGCGCATCTGGAACCTGTGCTCCGCAACAAGAGAGGCCACGATAGTGAGAGGCCTGTGCACCACGATGAAGAGTGACCCCCGCTTGCCACAACTAGAGAAAGCCCTCGCACAGGAGCGAAGACCCAACACAGCAAAAATAAATTAATTAATTAATAAACTCCTACCCCCAACGTTTAAAAAAAAAAAAAAAAAAACCACAGTGAAATACCACTAGACACCAACCATAATGGCTAAAATTAAACGGATCAATAGTGCTAAATGATGGCAAGGATGTGGAAGAACTGGGATTCTTATACATTGCTGATGTAAAACAGTATAACCACTTTGTAAACCAGAAATCTGGCAGTTTCTGCTAAAACTATATATATCCAACCGCTTGACAGCAATTCCAGTTCTAGGAATTTACTGAAGAGAAGTGAGTATATATGTCCACAAAGGACATGCATAAGGAAGTTCATCCCAGCTTTATTCGTATTAGCCAAAGCAGAAACAACTCAATGCCCATCAACAGAAGAATAGGTAAATAAATTGAGGTATATTCATAAAACAGAATATATTTTACTTAGCAATAAAAAGGAACAAACCATTGGTACCTGCAAGAACATGATGAATCACATAGATACTGAGTGAGAGAAGCCAAGTTTAAAAGGTACATATGAGTCCACTTATACAAAGTTCAAGAATTGGCAAAACTAATCAATGATGATAGAAGTTAGAATAGTGACTACCCACCCTTCCTCTCCATGGAATTGGGATGCAGACTTGGAAGAAGCAAGAGGGAATCTTTTGAGGTGCTGGAAATTTTCTAGATCTTGATCTGTGTGGTAATGATACAAGTATATACAGATACAACAATTCATTGAGCTATACTCTTAGAATTGGTGCCTTTGGTGTTTAGGTATTATCCCTCTATAAAAGTAAAAAAACAAAACAAAACACTGGGGGGTTCTATTCCTAAGGACTGTTGGGTACAATGAACAGTAGCTGTCACAGCCACTCCAGGGGGTCTGAGAACAGAGGTTCCTGCTCTCCCTACACTACCTGAGTGCATTTCCCACTGGGTCTCTGAAGGAGAAGAACCTGAGGAGCACCTTCTCAGGACATCCACCTGAGAGGCTGGTGGAATTTGGAGTCCTGGGAGTTAAGAATTCTAGTTAATACTCCTCTAAGCTTTACTTGGCTTGGTGCAATGGTGTATAAAAGGAACATGAAGGATCAGACAGGATCTCCTTCAATTTAAACCTTTTGCCTAAAATTTGACTTAGTGAATGTTGTAGGGAGGCCTGGGTTTTTACTGCCTGAACCAATAATAAAGATAGATCTGGAGATGTAATAATTTACAGTAAGCATAAATAAGCACAAATCTCAGTTGACAACTGGGAGGTCACCCTTTCTTCCTGTTAGTATCATTTTAAAACTACATTGAAATTTGCTGTTCCTGAAGTCTTCACTGGTACCTAGGAATATCGCCTCATGTATTTCATTTGGTTAGAAGGCTTACGTTAAATAAAGCAGCAGGTGAAGACCTTCTGCTATCAAAGTTATTCAAAGCCTGTTCAAATGACATCCTCTCAAATATAGACCCATCTGTTTATTAAATGGTCCATTTAAACCTGATGCTTATTTCTTCCTTAAGATACGTCAGACTGAGGATTTCTGGATCAATATTTTATACAAGTTTCAAGCATAGATACTCCACTATTACCTAACAGAAAAAATTACCAAGAATAATATAATAGACTGTTAGTAGCCTCCCATTCTTGGAATTAAATGGGCACAACTTAAAAACTTAAATACAGTAAATGAATTATAGAGTTGGTTTTTCCTATTTGCCTTTTGACTTACCTTTCCTCTGCCTTTAATCCTGAACTAGAATAATTCTACTACGTTAAGCTTCCTGAGCACAGTACTAACTCCCAGCTCTTGGTTCTTATACAAAAGCTGCATTTTAACATCTTAGCAAGAGTCAGTATCTGTTTTCTGACAGATCTGTCTCCTGGCAAACCAGATAACTACATTGAAGGGTCTAAAGCAGGACTGTGTTCTGCTACCTCCCACACCTTCTTATCAACTGCTCTTTGAATGACAGAAAACCCTTGGATGACCTGGGTACATTCCCCTCTGCTGGAGACATGAATTAGAAATGGCTTCAAAGTTGCTCAGAACTGGACTTTTCATGGACGCATTACGCCCTTTTTTTCTACGTCTGTGGTGAGTGATTAGTAAAAGCCTCTTTGAAAATCTTCCATGCTAAGTCACCTCGTCCATACTCTATGATGAAAAAAAAAAAAGAAAAGAAACTTCAGGGACTTGAATTTGTTCATTTATTGAAGGACCAGAATAGGTTCTTAAGAATGTTCTTGTCATAGATACTCCTTTGGTGGACCTTTGAAATGAGGAGGGTGTGACAGATTGTATTTTACAAAAATGGCTGCAACAATATTTTAGGTCCCACATGCTCTTCTAAACTCTACCACTTCCCCATTAATACCTCCTGGAGTCTATATCCTTTCCTCCTGAAACTGGGCAGACCTTTGTACACGTCTCAATGGATGGAATGTGGTAGAAGTGACAGTATATGACTTCCAAGGCTAGGTCAAAAAGGTAATATGACTTCTACCTGACTTTCTCTCTCTCTCTCTCCCTCTCATTCTGAGCCACCATGTAAGAAGTCCAGTTATCCTAAAGCCTTGCTGCTGGACAGACTACATGCAGAGACTACATAGAGATAGACTTGCCCAAGGAGCCCAGCTGTTCCAGCTCCCAGCTGACTGAATCTTCTCAACCTGGTACCGGATGTGTGAGTGAGCAGACCTTCAGGTGATTCCAGCCCCAGTCACTGTCTGCAACTGCATGAGAAAAGCAGAGCGAGAACTGCCTAGTTAAACCCATTCAACCCCTATAACTATGACAGATACTAATAATAACCATTGTTGTTTTAAGCCACTAAGTTTTGGGGTAGTTCGCTAGGCAGTGATAGATAACAAAAAAAGAGAACTAGACATCTATTCTGAAGAATGGTTTGGTTAGGTGTCTCAATTTTCATAAAAGCTGGTAAAAATCTCTTTGGATAACTATAGTATGTGTTGCCATCCTAAATGAACAACATAGAACAATCACCCTTCGGGCTCTGAGAGAAGATATAAACTCCAATGATCTGCTCCCAACCCTTGTAAGAGATCTAGTTCAGAGAGGTGATCTTAATGGAGAATTGTTTGAAGGACTTGCACTCCTCTGGATTTTCTAGATGTATTCTTTGATTTAGCTAAAATTTTAGAAAGTTTTGATCTCAAACCATATTTCCCTGGTCTTCCATAAAACTGCTTTCAATGAGTTACACTACGGACCATGCACCAGGTTTAGAAGCACCCTATTAAGACACAGCTTTAGAAACACCTTATTGAGGGAATTCCCTGGCAGTACAGTGGTTAGGACGCTGTGCTTCCAATGCAGGCGGCACGGGTTTGATTCCTGGTGGAACTAGATCCCCCATGCCACGTGGCACGGCCAAAAACAAACAAAAAAAACCCTTATTGAATTTCTTGTAAAAATATCATTAAGGACACTGTTTACCACATTACTCAATGTCCCAGATATAAAACTCCACACCAGAAATTTATTTTAGAGCTAAGTTCCAATAAAAGCTTGAACAACTAGAACATTTTGCCTTTGTAGTCAAGAAAAATCACAACTGGCCTTCATTTTTCAGCAGAAAACTCAAATCCTTATCTGTGGCTCAGCTTAGATAATTATATAAAATCCTATTGCTTATATAACTCATTCCACTCCACTGACTTGTTTTTGCTTAATATATGTTCTTAATGATCCTGACTTTATTATTTATATTTTCTAATGGATCATATGTATTCTTGTAAGCTTTTGGAATCCCTTGTGGAAGAGGACAGAACAGAAATAAAGTGAGAGGAAAATGAATACATAAGTAAATTATTCTTCTGAGACCTCACCCAATTAGAGGCCTCCCACAGGTCTGATTTAATGATTTACTCATTTACCTCACAAACATGGATTAAACATCTACTATGAGCCAGGCATTGTATTAGGGAGGGTAGGGGCTGAAAACATTAACACACACACACACACACACACACACACACACACACACACACAGAGTCCTTGCCTTCAGGGGAATAGAATGCCTGAGGGTGGCCCAGAAGTTTGGGGCCTAAGAGCAGTAGGCAGCAAATGCAATGAGTGACCTCTTTGAGGTCCCGTAGTCAACATAAAGGCAGATCTCCTAATCTTTTCCACAAATAGGCCCAGGGATGGGGGTGGGAGTGGGGGCTGAAGGTAGATCTTAGATGAATATGCACTTTAGGTTCCTGGCCAGGAGCATCCAGAGGCTACCATCTCAAAAACTCTTTCTAGTTCTGGAGAAGTTTTCTGCTAAACTTGCCCTCAGACCTGGATTGCCACGTCTATGCTGACCAATTCCTTTGTCCCCTGCAAGACTAACACTTGTAACTCTGGTTTGTCACACCACTGCCACTTCTACTTCTTTACTGATTTTTTGACTCCCACTCTGGTCCTCTGCCATTTTCATTTGTACTGGTTGGGTCAACTTTTACACCTGACTCACAGGATACACTTGTAAACTCTCAGCTTCTCCTGCCAAGGGTGACAACAATCTTAATCTTCCTTACCAACCTTAAAACGTCACGTTCTGATCCACTTCATTATCTCTTTTTTCTTTCTTTTTTTTTCTTTTGCTTATGAGTAGAAGCCCCTTTCTTTCTCTTTCTCTCTCTTTCCTTCCTCCCTCCCTTCTTCCTTTCTTTCTTTCTCTCTCTCTTCCTTCCTTCCTTTCTTTCTTTCTTTCTTTCTTCCTTCCTTCCTTCCTTCCTTTCTTTCTTCCTTCCTTCCTTCCTTTCTTTCTTTCTTTCTTTCTTTCTTTCTTTCTTTCTTTCTTTCGTCCTTTTTTCCATTATGGTTTACCCCAGGATATTGAATATAGTTCCCTGTGCTATACAGTAGAACTTTGTTGTTTATCCATTCTATATATAATAGTTTGCATATGCTAATCCCAAACTCCCAATCCTTCCCTCCCCCACCCACCTCCCCCTTGGCAACCACAAGCCTGTTCTCTATGTCTCCCACTTCATTATTTCTCACAGCATTTCCAATGAATATTTCTACTCTGTTTTCTGGTCTCTGTTTTTCTTTGGTCTTTGTCTTTGCCAGCAGGGGGCTCTGTACTCTTGTCTCCAAGAGTTCCCTCTACCACTTGAGATATTTTGCTGTCTTCTAAGAGAGCTGACTCTCCCTACTCTAATATTGTCAAATGTGGTTACTAATCCAGTTATCCTAGTATCTACATTCCAAAGAAGATGCTTGATTGGCTAATGCAAATGTTCATAAATACTTCATAATTAAATTATAAATCCCTTTTGGCTTCTCCAAATGCTGGATTCTAGGTACTTAAAACAAAAATGAAAATAAGCCTGTCCTCTGTAGGCCCTTGTCTATGCAGTTTTAAGAAACTTTAGTACTCTGAGCTAAATTTAAATAGATATGAATTGCTTTTTTGAAATATTCATATGCTGTCTTCCATTTACCTAATAAGAGATATGTGACCTCAGCTAATTTCCCTGACAAATCACTGTCAAAAAGTGTGAGTACTCTACCTGGAAAATAGTCCTCATGGCTACCATTTTTTTCTCAATGGTGCATAAAAAGGAATAGAAATTCCCCTTTCTGCATATAGGAAAATCACTGAGGGGGTGACTTTAGTAATTGTCCACATCACTGAGCGCTCTTTGTTTAATGATTACTTGAAGTGTCGGTGCTGCAGAATGAAACCACATTCAGGTAATGATGGCCCCATGAATTCAATGCAGCCTTGAAGGCTGAGGTCATCCTGCATCAATATGGTACATTTCATCTCCTGTTCTAGCCCTCCATCAATACCATCCACCCTCCCTCCCCCCAACATTTTGTCAAAGAAATATCCGCCTCTAACTACTGCTGTGTTGGCTGCTGTTTTGAAGGATATGGTTCAAAAAGATATATTTTTGTATCCTACTGTCCACTTGGTTGGGTGTATTAGGTAAGTCTTAGAGCAATACTCCATGCTGTGCTTCTACAGAGAAGAACTAGGTCTATCCCATAACCAAAGCAGATATTATACACAACTCACGCCTTTCACTACCCAGAACACTTTCTTTCACAGCAGCTGGTTCCACATTTGCTATTTACCCATACATTTTTTTTTTTTTTTTTTGCGGTACGTGGGCCTCTCACTGTTGTGGCCTCTCTCGTTGCGGAGCATAGGCTCCAGACGCGCAGGCTCAGCGGCCATGGCTCACGGGCCCAGCCGCTCCGCAGCATGTGGGATCCTCCTGGACCGGGGCACGAACCTGCGTCCCCTGCATCGGCAGGCGGACTCTCAACCACTGCGCCACCAGGGAAGCCCTACCCATACCTTTAAGTACCACCATTACCCCCATCAACTGGCCAGTACCTGCAGAAGGTATAAGCCACTAGAGAAAGCCTGCAGGAAATCCTCCTATCTGCCAGAAAGCAATCCATGTTTATTGTTACTGAACATCAAGGAACTATATTGAGTGGAGGCCATCGAATTGTTATTTTTCTTATGCAAACATATTACCGACCCATGCTAAAACTGAGATGACCAGCACTGATGTCCCTCCAGGTCTTGAAAAACATTAACCTCATGGCCTATTCTATCAGTCAGAACACTTTGCATTACAAGTGACAGAAAATCCAATTTAAAATGATTTAAACAACAAATTTGTAAACCGTAACTCAAAAGATCCAGAGCGAGGGCTGGCTTTAAGAAGCTTTAACCTGCAGCACAAATTGTATCATTAAGGACTGGGTTTCCTCTCTCTCTGCACTCAGTGTTGACTTCATCCTCAGTCTCCACAACAAGGCCCTCAGTAGTTCTAGAATCTTCTCGAGATAACAAAATGGCTGCAGCACATTCCATCACACCACACCATCCAGGCAGATGCAAGTAGTTCTTCAAGAACTGAGAGGGTTTCTTAGAAGTCCCAGTAAACATTCCTTGGGTCTCATCAGCTGTGGCTAAGATATATGACCATCCCTGAACAACTAAGTAGTACCTAGGAAATAAGATTGGAACTTTCTACCCTGAAGAAAATCAGGATATGGAATGGATTTGGGGTAGTGAAAATAATGTCTGTGCAAGTTTCCTACCCATGTGCATTTATCTTTCACAACTCCCCATGCTACGTGACACCAGGTAAAGAAACCTTTGCTCATCTAAACTGATATAATTTTTCTCTTTTCAAATCAGTGGGCCACCTTCCCTGGGTTATCTCGTCTACTGCCAAGGCTTTAAATACCATCCATGAGGATACCTCTCAAAGCAGTACCTTCAGGCCAGAACTTTCTCCCGAATGTTAAAGAGATATGCCCAACTGCCTACTAGATAACTACATTTTTTTTTACTCAAAAGCATTTGAAACTCTTCTTTAAAAAAAAAAAAATCCTTGTCTTTTAGAGATACATGCTAAAATATCTATAGAAGAAATGATATGATATCTGGAATTTGCTTCAAAATATGTCAGTGGAAAGAGGGGGAGGTGTGGGTTTAGCTTAAATCAGATAGATGAAGTGGTAGCTGTTGAAGTTAAAGTTGAGTATGCATGAAATTATCATACTATCCTTTCTACTTTGTGTATGTTTGACACTTTTCATAAGAAATTTTAAAGGCACCTCAAACTCAACATGTATATGAAAGTTAAGATATGGTTTCAGCCACACAAATAAAGACTTAAAATAATAGTGGCTTTACAGGAGAAAAGGTATTTCTCTTTCATGTAAGTCTGGTAAATCACTCCACAGTGTCAGGGGCCCAGGTTCCTTCTATCTTATTGCATCCCTAGCCCTATGGTGTTCTCTTGGCCTTCATGGTCCCAGATGTGATATCGTATCACATTTCAACCAACAAGAAAGAAAAGAGGAAGGGAATATGCCACTCTTTTTAAGAGTGCAACCCAGAGTCATGAACATCACTCCCACTCAGATCCCATTTCCCTGGACTTAATTATGTGAATAATTTAGCTGTAAGCACGGCAAGGAAGTACACTGTCTTCCGCGGTAGCCACGTGCCAAACTCAAGACTTCTGATACTAAGAAAGAAGAGAAGACATGTAGAAGGACAACTAACAGCCTCCAGCCCATTCTGCCCCTCTAGTCACCCAAATATCCATGTGCACCCTTCTTCCTACACATTTATTTCCTCCCTGGGGGAAGAAACCACCAAAGTCCCATCCAGTTTCTGCATCCAGCTCAAAGTTCACAATCTCTGTTTAATTCTCAGTCCTATTTAGAGCATCCATGTATAATTCCTCATGGTCTGTTAGCCTATAAACTAAAAGAAAGTCACCTGACTCCAATCATCCTGTTATAAATTGTAGAGCACAAATAAGATTGCTCCATATATATTTTTCTCCCCTCCCTTTTAAACCATCTATTTGAAAAGAGGTGAATGGGAAAGACACAGCAGCCTCTGGTTCATCGCAATCATCAAATCCTGCAGATCAGTAATTGCAAAGACTCCCTTCACTGGTACTGGAGTGAGTCTCTAGGTTATCCTATATGGCAGTTGCTATTATTGTTGCTTGGGGGTGGACAGGTGGGGTAAGTGGGAACCTCTCTGCTGAATCCTTGCCCTTTTCTCTCCATGACCCCAAATTTTGTCCTGTGGGCGGTTCTTCCTGTCCATTCTTCTCAGTGGCCACATCTGAAGTAGGCTTTGTAGAGTGTGCTCCACTCGGGGCTGGCTGCTTAGTTTTCAAAAGGGATTTCTGTGCTGCAGACTTGGGAGTTGTTGGGCAAGTAACCACACAGCAAATGTTTCCGCTAGATATTTTTTAAGGCTGAATACTGATCTTTTATCAAAAAGGCATGGAAACAGATTACCTCCTAAAGCCTCCAAAAAGGAACACAGTCCTGCCAACACTTTGATTTTAGCCCAGCAAGACCCATTTCGTCTTCTGACCTCCAGAACTCTAATTTTGGAGCTTACCTTTAATTTTTTGAGTAACATATTTAACAAATATAACAATTTAACATATAATTTTTTTCAACCTATATCTGAAGTTATTCGATAGTTCTATCATAGTCCAGAACAGAACCTTAGCACAAGCTATTTCTATCTATTCTAGCATTATTATCACGTTGGCTTTTACATACATGTTTACTGCCTCATGGTTGCCATACGGTTGCCATAACTCCATTTGGTACCAAGTTTACATTCAAGGCAGAAAAAAGGAGGGGGGGAGGTGAAGAGAAACTTTATATCTATCCCATTTATTTATTTATTTATTTTTATCCTATCTCTTAAGAAAGCAAAACTTTTCTCATAAGCTACTAGCAGAATTCCAACTAGCTTGCATTGGCCAGAACCAAGTCCCTAGTTGCAAAGGAAGCTAGGAAAACTAAGGCAACACAGTATTTGCTAGTAGATCAGGATTCCATTCCCACTTTACAAAACTTGATAATGGTTTATAAGAGGGAACCAAATGCATCCCTTCTAATTATGATCTGGAGCAAGTCACTTTCCTCTGTTGTAAAACTAGCACATTATATTAGATCATCTTTGTTGGTGATGAAGGCCTGGGACAAAATAATAATAGAAGAATGGAAAGTATTTGAGAACTAGTTAAAGAAAAATTTAACAGTTTTGAGACTGAATGAGCTCAGGCTTTTCAACAGTTTTTTTTTTTTCATTTCTTTCAACATTACCTAGTAAACACCTATATCTCAGTTCTAATTTCTTTTACTTGGTTATTCAAAGATTTATGTGGGATCATCACTGCTCTACCACCAACCTGTTTAGAATTAGGTTTTCTCTTCTATTAAAAAAAAGGGGAACTTGGATTCATAGGTCCTTCTTAGCTCTGAAATTTCTTGATTCTTTTTTAACAAGCCAATTCAGCCATCATTCATTTAATGCCTTTTATAACTAAGGCATTCTTCAAGATGCTGTGGGAATATAGAGATGAGTAAAATGTGTTCCTTGACCCCAGGGAATTCACAGTATAATAGGTGTGACATTTGGGTTTATCATCATCATCATCATTATCATCAACATCAGGCCTGCTTTTCTTCAGGCCTGCTTGCTTCCAAACATTGTTGTAGCCTAGTACAGAGATCGTTTGTAACTTTACCCTAGGTATTTCCTTTCCTGGCTCCATGTAATTGGGATTGTTTCTTTTCTTTTTTTTTCTTTTATTTATTTTACTTTTGGCTGCGTTGGGTTTTCATTGCTGCACACGGGCTTCTCTCTGGTTGCAGCGAGCGGGGGCTACTCTTTGTTGCCGTGTGCAGGCTTCTCATTGCCGTGGCTTCTCTTGTTGTGGAGCACGGGCTCTAGGCGCACGGGCTTCTGTAGTTGTGGCGCACGGCATGTGGGATCTTCCCGGACCAGGGCTCGAACCCATGTCCCCTGCATTGGCGGGAGGATTCTTAACCACTGCGCCACCAGGGAAGCCCTGGGATTGTTTCTTGAAGAAGGGAGACAGCATACAGAAAAAAGATTGAATGGCAGGATTAGCTTCCTTTTGGAAGGATCCATGAAAATGAGGTGGAGCTGGAGACACACTAGCTTGCTAGTCAGAACTCCATAATAGCTTCCCTAGCTCCTGAGATCAAACATTTCTTTTTGACTTGAGTGAAGAAGAGGCATTAAAAAAAAAAAGAAAGAAACTAGTACAAGTGCTCACTATTGAAGAATTAAATCACTGAACTGGCCATGTGGAAGGCTTAACCAGATTTGACTAATAAACTTTAATCTCATTACTCTTGGGCTAGAATTTAGAACAATAAAGGTTGTAAAGTAAGCTTGGCCCAGAAAGATCCCTTCTAGCTTTTTGATCCCACAAGTGAATATACATGGTAGGTAACATTTACTCATTTCTATACATTCTATTCTACTTATTCTTCTTTGACCCTCCAGATCCACTTTCTACCCTTTTCCACCCTGCTCTCTACCTCAGTAGGTGACCTTTATGGACCGTATCAGTGGTACCTCTTCCACCTTTCCAGTTGGGTTCATCCAACAGGAGGCCCTACCAGGAGATGTAAGGTCAAGAGCGGAGAAATATCAGGTATTTACTTTCCAGGTTCTCTCCACTGTGTGCCTCTACTGAATTGAAGGCTACAGCCTAGGCAAGGGGTCTTCTCTTACAGTTACAGATTTCTCTGAGTTTTAGTAACTGATTGCTCTCTTTGTCCCTTCAACCTTGCCTTACAGTGCTTCATCACCCTTTATTAGTTTCTCTTAACCCTGCCCACACGCTCGTAAATCACTGCTCTATTAAATTCTCTCTTTTCATATACAAATCAATTTTCACTGCAAAGTAAAGGAGCTGTTACAGTGGAGGATTACTGGACTGAATGTCAGTATTATGACATAGTATGAGTGTGTTTCGTGTTTGGTAATTGCAATCATTGTTGCTTTTGTTGTGGACATCCATTTACAATGCTTGGTGTCAGTTTATCTCTTGTAAAAATAAAATACAGTGTGTGTGTGAAAAAAAAAATCTCTTTTCCGCATTGTGTAGCATCTCTTTCTTGCTGCGTTCTGACTGGCACATCTTCCCAGAGAATTCCAAAAGAGTATCACTGCTTCTAAGGACCACTAGTTCCCTCACATCCCACACACCACACATACTATAATTTTTGTTATAAATTTATTTATTTTATTTACTTTGGGCTGCGTTGAGTCTTTGTTGCTGCACGGGCTTTCTCTAGTTGCAGCGCGTGGGGGCTACTCTTCGTTGCTGTGCGCGGGCTTCTCATTGCGGTGGCTTCTCTTGTTGCAGAGCACGGGCTCTAGGCACGCGGGCTCAGTAGTTGTGGCTCACGGGCTCTAGAGCGCAGGCCCAGTAGTTGTGGAGCACGGGCTTAGTTGCTCTGCGGCATGTGGGATCTTCCTGGACCAGGGCTTGAACCCATGTTCCCTGCATTGGCAGGCGGATTCTTAACCACTGCGCCATCAGGGAAGCCCATACTTTCTAATTTGAGCTGATGCTTATAAAGCATTTGTCTCAGGGGCTGGCACGTATTACTATATGCTCAATAATTGTTGGCTCTTTCCCATTTCTCTTGTCCTCATCCTAACACTCTATTTGAGGTAGATAGTATTATCCCTATTTTTTTCAACAGGTCCTATTGAGTTTAAGTAACTGTTGCCCAAAATGTCACACTTGGGTCTCAAATAACAGTGTTGAGTCTCAAGCCTAGATCTGTCACATTGCATGTTACCATGCCACTTCTTACTACATCATGATGGAGTTTTATTCATATTTGTAACCCTCATTACTACCTACTACAGTGGCCCCCACATAGTAGTTGCATTAAAAATATGTGTTAAAGGAATTCCCTGGCAGTCCAGTGGTTAGGACTCTGTGCTTTCACTGCTGAGGGCCCAGGTTCAATCCCTGGTCAGATCCCACAAGCCACGCAGCTAAAAAATTTATATATATGTGTGTTGATTAATGGAATGAATAAATTATGTCATCACTTATACATTTATTTAGTTGCTGTATAAGTTGTAGGAAAAAATAAACAGTATGATTATTAATTTTGAGCCCCATTAGCTCCATAAAAATTGATTTTTGATATTAAAATAATACTTCCACTCATATTAATGTTATTGTGTTTTGCTGAAGTCCAGTCCTTCACATGGACTTTATATTTCCATTTCACCTCCAGTAATTTCCAGAAAGAAATCGCAAAGATTTGTTTGCAAAGACAAATACATTTTACAAAGCACAAAATAAGGCCACTTGTAACAAACAACACACTTTAAAGTCATGGCGAGAACTGTTTATTTTTTAAAATATATTTTCACACAAATGTTGAAAAATAGCCTATGGCAAACTACAGTGTAGCCTTCAGATGGTTTTATTTTTTAATCAGGTGTGTGTCATTAGGATTATAATTTTCTAAATTCCAAACTCCATCCTGAGTCCAAATGAATAGCTATACTGCACAATAAAGTCTTAATTCTATGGTTTTTATTTTTTAAACTAAAGTTTAAATTTTTCTTGATTATACAGTTAATAAATATATATTATAGCAACAATGAAAACAGAAGTGTATAAATAAATAAGAAACTAAAAATACTCAGATCTCCACTGCCCAAAAATGATATTAACATTTGGATGTCTTTGTAGCCAGTATTTTGTCTATACATACTTGAGATGAACTTTTTATTTTGGCCAGTATCTGATCATCCTGGCAGTGTGTACATGATCCTTTGCTTAATGTTCCAGCCCTGGACTTTGAATCTTGAGGGAATGTACAAAAAAACAACACAGAATAGGTACGAGGTGGCTTCAGCTCAGTAAAAAGTGTGTCAGTCTAGCAAGGATCAACGGTTAAGGGTGGAGTTCAGCCAAGTGACAGCAATTATCTAGTGGCAACAATGCTGGTGAAAGCTTCCTAGGCAGTTTCTCTCTGCAACATGATCCTGACTCTACTTTGCCTCCTTTGGTTCTTCTGCCTGTTTTCTAAATTCAGTTCTCAAGCCTTTTAGTCAATTTTGTGTGTTCACTGATACCTCACAGTATATTTTCTTACTTTCAGTGTCAACTTGAGTCCTCTTTCTTTTACTCGCAGCTGAGTACATCCTAAATGATATATTAGGGTGAATTCACCAATGTTAGACCACTGTTGACCTATAAAAACTGCAATTTTAGGTGGTTCAGTCTAACAGAATTTGGTTAACAGGAAGTGCAGTGCTTTAAATATGAAACTGACTGATTCAAGGAGGGAATGCCTCACTTTTCTGGACTTTAATAGGTCTTTCTTATTTAGCCATCACAAAATAGTTGGTTTAACCGTTGTCTCTGAAGTGGAGTATACAAATCTGTTCATTGGGATATAGAAAGATATTAGATCATGTACTGTTATAATTTTTATTTAAAAAATTGAAAACTTCTCCTGAACTAATATTTAATATGCGAATTGACACTAGTGTCCTCACTCAATTCATATGTCAAATGGCTTTATGTCACTAACGTATGTAGAAGGTATGAATCAAGGTTTCCTGGGGCCCAATATGTCTATATTTGGGGAACTTTCTTAAAGAAAAAGAACAAAATGATTATGAAAACAAAATAAGGTATGAAAGCAAATTGTTATTTAGAAGAAGAAAAGAAAAAGGAATTTCAAGTTCATGTGATTTTCTCAAAAAGAGGAAAAAATGTATGGTGAGTTGATAATTTTATATGCCTCATTATTTAGTGTATTCCTGTCAGTAGAGACTTTCATTTTGACTAGCCATTAATGAGAACCAGATCTTCCACTTAAAATTTTGCATGTCTCTTTAGATTAATTTTCTAAAGAATAGTATATAATTCCATACCTTTCAAACTTTGTTTCTCCTCCACTACCCACATACCTCCAGAGCCTAGCACGGTTGGACACTCCCAGATCACAGTATGACATCTGGCCTTGTGTCTTCGTACCACAGAAGTTGGGTGAGTTGGCACAGTAGCAATAAAAATATTTCTAGAGGGCTTCCCTGGTGGAGCAGTGGTTGAGAGTCCGCATAACGATGCAGGGGATGCGTGTTCGTGCCCCGGTCCGGGAGGATCCCACGTGCCGCGGAGCGGCTGGGCCCGTGAGCCATGGCCGCTGGGCCTGCGCGTTCGGAGCCTGTGCTCCGCAACGGGAGAGGCCACAGCAGTGAGAGGCCCGCGTACCGCAAAAAAAAAAAAAAAAAACAAAAATTTCTAGAAAGCATTCCTATATCAGGATGGCTAGCAATAACTTACACATAAATATTTTCTTTTAACCCCAAACTAAATGTACCCCATCATTCAATTTCCACTTAGACTCAATAAGATGCCCACTGCCATTCCAACCCCCATCCAGCATGAGGGGGCATTGTATAACAGAGGAAAGTGGAGTGGAAAGGAATAGTGGTCTCAAATTGTGGAAAGGGCCCATGAAAGTGAGGAACTTTGAATCATTAACTCCTTTTGCTTCCTACATAATCCCTCCTACTGGGGGCAATTCTGAGGAAAGAGGGGAATTTCCTCCTCAACACAGAGGATTCTAAAAAGATTCCCTCACACAGGCACTTAATACATTTCACTTGCAGTGTATTTCAATACGTGGCAGTTTATGAGAGCCCAGTTATACAGACTTACAGATTATATTCTCTAGCTTTAACCAAAGTAACCATAATGAAATGTCCAATCGTCTTAAAAACAATCCTGAGAAACCATGGTTCACAGTTAATACTAATAATGAAAGTACAAGTGAAAGCAGGAAAATGGCAGAACCAACATTATCTACTTCCAATACGAACCCTTGTCAGGAACATATAGATGAAAACAATGATGATGCAATCAGATTTGACAAGCGTAAACCCCAAAATTTCAAGAAGATTTGAAATACGGATTAACATCCACTAATGATAATACTAGGCCATTATGATTAGCAAGACATTTTACTTTTTTTTTTTTTTTTGCGGTACGCAGGCCTCTCGCTGTTGTGACCTCTCCCGTTGCGGACTCTCAACCACTGTGCCACCAGGGAAGCCCAGCAAGACATTTTAAAATTTTATTTATTTCATCCTCTAAAATTGTATATTTGTATATATGCTCATGGTATAAAAATGTTAATATAAAATGTCTCAATGAAATAATATTTACATTTTCATATACTATGGCTGTATGTTTTTAAATGTTATACTGATAGGGGTAAGTATTTTTAAAAGTTTGGGGACCACAGCACTAAACTATGGCCTGTAGTATGTTAGAACCAAAATCATGTTCCTGCAGAGGTTATGGCATTGACTTATTTGGAGTAAGTCAGAATGATAGCATGTGTTAAATATTTATGGATTTGGATTTTCCTTCCCCAACCATCGGGCTTTTGTCTATGTGTTGTCATTCAATAGGTGGAATGTGTTAGACAACCTTTGGGGTGTCCGCTTAGTTCAAAGCAACCATCTTTCACTGACAATTCTCCATGCTTTCCTAACTCACACGAGTAGAATTTCCAAGCCAAGTTGTTACTCTGTGACCTTACTGCCTTAGACAAACTTGATTGGACTAGGAGTAGACTTCTATTAAAACTGAGCTAATCAGTTGCTTTCTCCTTAGATTTTGTAATCAA
Organism: Pseudorca crassidens; assembly: GCF_039906515.1. Lineage (NCBI taxonomy): Eukaryota > Metazoa > Chordata > Mammalia > Artiodactyla > Delphinidae > Pseudorca > Pseudorca crassidens. The sequence goes on from NC_090306.1 coordinate 58,989,545, forward strand.
AACTAAGACAGGTGGCCATGTTCTTGAATAATGGTTATTTGAACTCTGGAGCTGAGGTTGCCATTGTTGCAAGGCCATGTACATGGAAAAGGAGAGCAAGTTCCTCTATACAGAGAAAAAGCAAATGTACAATAGGGAACCTTAGAACATTACTTACCTCCCTTCCAATCTCTTTGCTACTCTTCTTAAATATTTTAATTTATATTATTTATACTATTGGATTGATGTGATTGTGGAAAGGGGGCCATAGCCAAAGCATGTAGGCAGCCTATAGGCGACGGATAAAACAAGAAAAGGGATTCTCCTCTAGAGCCTCCTAGAATCCAGCCCTGCCAACACCTTGACTTTAGCCCAGTGAGATCCATTTTAGACTTCTGATCTCCAAAACTGTAAGATAATAAATTTGTATTGCTTCAAGTCACTCAATTTATGGTAGTTCGTTACAGCAGCAATAGGAAACTAATGCAGGTGAGCTAGAAGGAAACTCCTCTGCAATATTTCATATACTATTGTCAAATTTCTCCCAAGGCACCTTGAACCTTCAATTCTATGTAGATCTGAACAACAGAATTTCAGAACTGAGAGGGACCTTCATGGAGGACTTGAGGAAAAGGACTTGTCTAAGGTTACTTGACTAGTCAATTGTAAAGCCAGGACAAGAACCCGAGTCTCCTGTCTTTCATCTATGTACATTAACAGCTGTAAGATGTCTAACAAAGAGACTGTTATGCAGAAAGTACTCAATAAGCAAAAAAGTTCGTCATTGTTGTCATAATTATTATGCATTTTCCTTTGTAACCCACTACAGTGTTTCATTTTGTGGCCAAATAAGGATGTACCCTGCAACAACATTTTAAAATCATCAGAAAGTTGGGGAAGTGCGAGGTACAAACTATTGGGTGTAAGATAGGCTCAAGGATGTATTGTACAACACAGGGAATATAGCTAATATTTTGTAATAACGGTAAATGGAAAGTAACCTTTAAAAACTGTATATGGGAATTCCCTGGTGGTCCAGTGTGTAGGACTCATGCTTTCATTGCCAAGGGCATGGGTTCAATCCTTGGTCTGGGAACTAAGATCCCACAAGTTGTGTGGCATGGCCATAAAAACAAAAATTAAAATGAAAAGCTATAAAAATTACTTTTAAAAATAAAATAAAATAATCAAAAAGCTAACCAGGAAGTGAGTAAGGAATTACCTGGCCAAGAAGCAGAAGGGGATAGTGTCTACACATTCAGAGTGCTTTTGTCCTGGGGGGCATTTTTAGATTCAAAAGAGATGGCTGAGAGTTTTAACTCCACTTTTGACATCTAGGGGAACAAAATATGGAGTCTAGGACCTGTCAAAAGTATAATTCTGAACCTGTCAAAAGTGGTGATTTTGGTAAACCATATTTTGGGCTGGTCTTCACAAGGACAGTACCCTGAGAAGTAAGGGCAAACCAAACTAAAGCAATCTCCCAAAGATTCCCAATCATCTGGGTTTGTTGGTATCACCAGGTGCATGCCAGAAGAAAATGAAAATCCTCTATGAAAAAAAATCATCATATGTCCCACATTATTTCTTCAAGTGATTCAGTTATGATATCCAGAGAGATAAAACCTAAGATCGACAGTTTTGGCAAAAAAAAAAAAAAGATGTCATTAAAATGATCCTAACAGATTTTAAAAAGAATGAAATAGAAATTTTAGAACCTAAAATTAAAAAAAAAAGCTAAAAAACAAAATTAACAGCTCAACAGATGAATCTAACACTATAGGAGAGAGAATTAGTAATCCAGAAAATAAACCAGAATAAAAGCTATTCAAAATGAAGCATGGGGGGCTTCCTTGGTGGCACAGTGTTTAAGAGTCCGCCTGCCGATGCAGGGGACACGGGTTTGTGCCCCGGTCCGGGAAGATCCCACATGCCGCGGAGCGGCTAGGCCCGTGAGCCACGGCCGCTGAGCCTGCGCGTCCGGAGCCTGTGCTCCGCAACGGGAGAAGTCACAACAGCGAGAGGCCTGCGTACCGCAAAAAAAAAAAAAAAAAAAAAGCATGCGGGAGATAAAGGCATGGAAAATTAAAAAGACAAGGTAAGAGAAATAGTGGATAGAAAAGATCTAACAAACATTTCATTGGAATTATAGGAGAGAAGAAAGAGTGGGGCAGAAGCAATATTTGAAGAGATAGTGTCTGAGAATTTTCCAGAACTCATGAAAGGCACCAATCAATATATGCAAGAGGCCCAATGAATTCCAAGCATCATAAATAAAAAGAAATCCACTTCCAATAACTTTAAATCTCATATTTAAAGCATTTGTTATAATAAATCCCACTTACTCATTCATTAAAAAAAGAAAGAAAGGAAGAAAGAAATACACTTCCAGACATACACAGTAAAAGAGCAGAAAACCAAAGTGTAAGAGAAAAAAATCTTAAAAGCAGCCAGAGGGGGAAATCTCCAATGACCTTCAAAAAAACAGTCATGCTAACAGCTGACTTTTCACAGGTAGCAATAGAAGTCAGAATCTTGGAGTGATTTTTAAGCGTACTGAAAGAACAAAAACTGCTTTTACCCCACTTCTCTTCTGACTCTTGCCTTGCTCTTTCACTTATAGTACTCTTGTGATTCCTTTGGACCCACCAGGAAATCCAGGATAATCTCCCTATCTCAAGATTCCTAACTTAATCATATCTGCAAAGTCTGTTTTAGAATGTAAGGTAACATATTCACAGATTCCAGGGATTGGGATGTAGAACTCTATGATGGGCCATTATTGCACCTACCACATTACCAATCTAAAAAATGCTCTTGCCCTTTATCATGAGTGGCTCTTTTTTTCTATGAAGCCCCATAGGAAAAAGGAAATCAGTGTTTCCAAGAAGCAGAAGCAGATAGGCATTTTTCATACTATGTCATTTAAACCACTATCAACCTTCAACCTTGGTGAGGTAAATATTATTACCCCAATTTTAAAGATTCTGAAATTGAACATGAGAGAGGATAGGTAACTTGAAGGAGGTCATCTAGCTGGTAAAGTGTCTGACTAGAAATTTGTATCCAGATCACCAGACTGGTCTCTAAGACTCCAACCAAGCTTTTCTACCATATTAAGCACAGTTATCACTTGGCTTATCATTGTATGAATAATTTCTGGGCAGTATGTATCTTATGAAACACACTCTAACTTGGTGGGTTTTAAAAAAGGTGAAAAAGAAATAAAGAATGGGAGAAGGTTTCAAACTGGAGAGACACCTTTGAATAAAGTGTGGTAGTCCCCACTTACCTGAGGGGATATGTTCCAAGACCCCAGTGGATGCCTGAAACTGCAGATAGTACTGACCCCTATGTATACAATGTTTTTTCCTGGACTAATAGGTATTAACACACATATGTGGAATTTAGAGAAATGGTATAGATAAACCTATTTACAAAGCGGAAATATACACAGACGCAGAGAACAAACGTACGGACACCAAGTGGGGAGGGGTGGTTGGATGGATTGGGAGATTCGGATTGACGTATGTACACTACTATGTGTGAAGTAGATGGCTGGTGAGTGCCTACTGTACAGCACAGGGGGAAAAAAGGTACAATCTGTCTGCAGGACATATATTAAGTTAACCTTAAAAATGCATTCCAATATACTTTAGATGCAGACAAATACTGTTTGATTCCACTTATACGAGGTACCTAGAATAGTCAAATTCATAGAGTCAGAAACTGCATTGGTAGATGCCAGGGGGTAGGGGCGTGGGGAGGGGGAATGGGGAGTTAGTGTTTAAAGGGGACAGAGTTTCAGTTTAGGAAGGTGAAAAATTCGGGAGATGGATGATGGTGAGAATTGTACAACAATTTGAGTGCTACTGAACTGTACAGTTAAATATGGTTAAAATGGTATGTTTTATATTATGTGACTTTTACCACAATAAAAAAACATTAAAAAAAAAGTGCTAGACAAAAAGATGATTCTTTTCCAGGGCTGGTTGGAGTGGGATGGCTAAAGATTCCTTCACACTACTAAGAACGGTAGCAACTTAAAACTTAGAAATTGCCTATTTCCAGAATTTTCCATTTAATATTTTTGGATTGCAGTTGACCCCAGGTAACTAAAAACCTCTTTAATGGAGGACTGCTATATTGGTGGCAAAAGCTTTCTTTATTAACCACGTGACTCCGGTTAAACCACTTTGGTTCTTTTTTTATTTTATTTATTTATTATTGTTATTATTTTGCGGTACGCGGGCCTCTCACTGTTGTGGCCTCTCCCTTTGCGGAGCACAGGCTCTGGACACGCAGGCTCAGCGGCCATGGCTCACGTGTCTAGTCGCTCCGCGGCATGTGGGACTTTCCCAGACCGGGGCACGAACCCGTGTCCCCTGCATCGGCAGGCGGACTCTCAACCACTGCGCCACCAGGGAAGCCCGGTTCTTTTTTTAAAAATAAATTTATTTATTTGATTTATTTCTTTTTGGCTGCGTTGGGTCTTCGTTGCTGTGCACGGGTTTTCTCTAGTTGCGAAGGGCAGGTCTACTTTTTGTCGCGGTACTCGGGCTTCTTGCGGTGGCGGAGCACAGACTCTAGGCACACTGGCCTCAGTAGTTGTGGCACACGGGCTCAGTAGTTGCGGCTCACAGGCTCTAGAGCGCAGGCTCAGTAGTTGTGGCGCACGGGCGTAATTGCTCCGCAGCATGTGGGATTTTCCCGGACCAGGGCTCCAACCCAGCTCCCCTGCATTGGCAGGCGGATACCCAACCACCATGCCACTAGGAAAAACCGATTCTTTAGGTCTCTGTTCCCTTTCTCAACTGTAAAAGATGTTTGGATTTAATGACACCTTTTCCAGTTTTCTGACATTCTATGAGTCTAAGAGTGAAGCCCTTGCCTGAAGATACCTCCACCTTATAGGGTGGGTCCGAGGGGGACCGCATTCAAGTTAGAGGCATTTAAACTATCCCAGGGAAAACCAACTGCAGCTCAAAGGAGGAAACAAATGAAGAGAGATGAAAGGTTGGGGGTGGGGGGAGGTGGGACGCAGAGGAGAGGAAAGAAGAAGATGCCAATGATACAGATGGAAAGATAAACAGCATGCAAATGACACAAGTAGCATGCAAATAACTAAAGATTATCATCAACGGGTAACTAGCGTTTACAAGGCAAACGAAATTCTGCTGGTCTCTGAGGTTGCAGGGGTGAGACATCCTCTCTGGGCGCTCACAGAAAGCGGAGCTACACTTTGTATTTCATCGTGACATAAAACTTCCACCTCTCTAAAAGCCCTGGCTGTGAGAAATGTAAGAAAAACCGAGAAATGAAAATATCACAAAACGCTTGAGTCTACCAGGGACAACGTGAAACCACAGTCTCTGGAAATGACTGGGACCACCCCCGCCCCTCCCCGCCCCGCCCCCCAAGCCTAATCCAGACACACAAAAGAAACCGCTTGTGCCCTCCGAGGTGCAGTTTTGATTCTCCGCCTGCGGAACTGGCGGCAGCGGAGCAGACGCACGCCCCCTGCCGCCCCCGCCTCAGCCCTCGGAAGTGACGCAGCGCGCCCCGCCCCCGCCGCTAGATCCGCTGCTGCTGCCGCGGCGGGCGGACCTGCAGGAGGTAGCGGCGGCGGCGGCCGAGGCCGAGGGAAGATGGCGGACGGTGTGGACCACATAGACATTTACGCGGATGTGGGCGAAGAGTTCAACCAGGTACGTGAGGGCCCTGGGCCCACGCCGCCGAAGTAGGCGGTGCTGCGGCCGGGATGCGGACCCGGGGCCCACCGTGGGCCGCGAGCCGCCGCGGCTGCAGCCCGTGCGCCCTTGGCGCCTGTGGGCCGCACCGCCCGACCCAGGCGCGGCGCCCCCTCACCCCTCGTTCTAGCACGTCGTCTTGCGGGCGGCAGGCGCCGCCACCCGCCGCGGGTCCCCGAGCGCGGACGCGGGCCGCCGTGCAGCCGCCGCCGACCCCTCCCTCTCCGCTGCCTCGCTCCCCATTGTTGGCGGCGGCCGGCGGGCGCTTCCCGCCGTGTTAGGCCTGGGCGGAGGGGCGGCTTGTGCGCGGGGGGAGAACGGGCCGCCCCTGCGCCCCCTCCCCGGCCGCCGGGGCGAGGAGGAAGCCTGGCGGGGCGCGCGCCGGCCGCCGTCTCGCCCCCGGCCCTGCCGCTCGGGCTCCGATTCTTCCGGTCGCTCCATTTTGTCTCTGTCGGCGCACGGTCGCCTCATGGAAGGCCGCATTCACGGCCCTTTGTATCCCGCGCGCTCTGCTTCCTGCGCTCTCCTGCTCGTGTTTGCGACAGGTTTCGGCGTGGCGCCTTCTTCCTCCTCCCCTTACACTCCGGGAAGGCGGCTTCGTGGCGGGCAAGTTTGCAACAAGTCCTTTGACTTTCGGACCCATGGCTCGTGTTTAAAAAGTCGGTTCGCTGCCTCCCTGCCTCGGTGGCCCAGGGCTTGTAGTGCCTTTGAGGCCCAGTCGTTCGTGCTTGGCCTTTGTGATGAAAATACCTGTGAAGATAGGTGGCCCGGGCGAAAAGGAGACTTGGACGCCCTAGGGCTGGATGGAACAAAAAAAGGCGGTAGCTCACCGAGAGATAAGAGGTGTGATGAAAGAATCTCACCCGAAATTCACGTCGTGTTGGTTTTAAAATAAAGGATTGTAGCTGTGACCCGATTTCCGAAAACAAAATGTTTACTGTCCTCCGAGGGGTTTTGAAAGGCTGGAGAAAGTGAGAATGCAAGGTTTTTCCGGTATCTCACTGGCCACAGTAGCCTAGAAGGACTAGCTGTGGAGCTATGATGTCTGATGTTGGGCATCCTTGCGAAGGGTTGTTACTAGAGTAGTGACGTTTAAGCTGTAAGCCTACTGCTCACATCTCTACTCCCTTTTATGTAGTAACACATTTAAAAAATTAAATTGTGCGTAATTGCAGTGCACCTAATCGCTTTATCTCTTATATTTTCCAGGTCCATATGAGAAGCTTAGTAAAATTCTGGTTAATGTGTTTTTGTGGGTTTTTCCCCCTTCCATTAAGGATCTTATTTCTGACTAGGGGCTAAAGATTTTATTTTAAATAGGGAAAGCTAGAAATCTTTTCTGGTTTTTTTGAGGGATGATTGTGCCCCTGGTTTAAATATTAGAAAAAAAATGCAATTAGCTTTAAATGTTTCCTACTCCGTTAAAGACTGAATATTTAAATGTAACCCACTGTAATCAAACATTAAGTTTAAAAATTTTTCTTTTTTGTTGTGTTTATATTTTGGATATATGATGCCTGAGTTGTGTCAATGACAGTTTAGAAAATTACCTTGAGTGCTAAACAGAGTCAGATTCTAATCCTTTTTTAAGGTCAGTAGACAAAGACTTCTCAGGAAATTTCTTTTCCTTTTATTTATCAAATAAGTGTAACATTCCATCGAAAAGGGGTCCATATCTGGAAGTAAAGGAAGAGTTAAATGTTCAAGACAGTCTTCATTAGCTTTCTTACAAGAAAATATATGTGCTTTGTCTTTCTACCCACAATAAAGGAAGAATTGGGCTACAATTTTAGAAGTTGAGCTTTCTTCAGAACCTTTTAATTAAATATTTTTTAGGCTTTTGCCTGTTTAATTTGGAATGGGCATTTCTCTAACCTGTATAGCTGGATGTAGTGATACTTGCTTATCCCTGTGCAGCAACTAGTGCTGACTGAGCAGGAGGTAAGAAGAGGTTAAAATTCTGTGACCCTGATGAGGAACTGCTTTAAAGGGTTCTTTTAAAAATGTAACTTTTTGTTGATTTGTACATATAGTATTATATTTCACACATAGTTGCATGATTATTACTAGAAAGATATTTATACTTTTCAATCGGTTAATGGGATTAAAGAGACTTTGTTTTTGTTATTATTTTGCATATCACTGGCCTTTGTAATGTTTGCTGTGGTAATTCCTGTTTAAAATATGGCCACATAAGGATAGTTGGTGGGTTTTAAGGTTCATCCTTCATTTTTAATAATGTTACTATCATTGAAATATTTATCTGAAATTTTATCAGAATTAGAGGCAACTACAAAATTATTATTGATTGTTTTATTTTGCACTCTTACTTTGCACTGACATTACTTCTGCTGGTTGCTGTAGTAAACTATGACTTTTTTTTGGCTGTGTTGGGTCTTCGTTGCTGCACACAGGCTTTCTCTAGTTACGGTGAGCGTGGCTTCTCTTGTTGCGGAGCACAGGCTCTAGAGCGCAGGCTCAGTAGTTGCGGCACTCTAGAGCGCAGTCTCGGTAGTTGTGGCGCACGGGCTTAGCTGCTCCGCGGCATGTGGGATCTTCCTGGACCAGGGCTTGATCCCGTGTCCCCTGCACTGGCAGGAGGATTCTTAGCCACTGCGCCACCAGGGAAGTCCCAACTATGACTCTTTATGTTGTTGTAGTTGAGTAAAATGTTTTGCTAAGTATAACGGGTTATGACTTTGGCTTCTAAACTGCTGTAAACATTTGAAAAAAATCTTTGTTCTTCAATGTGAGCTGTAGTTTTAATTGCACAGTATGCTTTGAAATTCTTTGTGATACATGTATTTTTCATTTTTTTAAATTTTAAATGGTCATACTTTTATGATGCTTTTTTTTCCATGTGTGTTTTGGTAAAGAACAGTATAATAAACCTATTTCAAAATATGAGATATTCTGCTGTCTTAGAAGAAACTTTCATTTGGATATGGTGTGAGAAAAAGTTAGTGAAACTATAGAATAGTTCCTTTCTTCACCAGATGAATTAAGAATGGAGAATGAAGAATGAAATTGGAGAAAGGGAGAAGGCACAAGGGACTCAACTATTCCTTATAGCTGCTCTTTTAGTTCTTAAGTTGAAGGTCTTTGCATGTAACCAACCAAATTGAGAACAGTTGCTCCAGTGGAAGAATTTGAACTTCCAAACCTCTACCTTGGATTTGGAGTTGAGAAGAAAGTGGGTGGTTTCAGCCTCTATAGTGTGTATCAATTCAGTTTGAACTGGGATTTGTACTTGAAAGTAGTAGTTACTAGCCTAATATTTAATAATTATAGATTTTTATTTTGACCAAAACTAAATTAAATTTTTTAACTCAATTGTTTAATATATCTTGAGTATTTGTTATATGCCAACAAGGAAGGATACAAAGTTTAGATAGTCTGTCCTTAGAGTACGATGTAGTGGGATTGGGAGACACATACATAAATATAACACTGACAGGTCATGTGTTATAGAAACCACTCCTTTATGTGTATCTTTATCTGTAGAATTTTTGTTGGCAGAGGAGAGGAAAGTCAGATTCTATGAACTTCAGGAAAGCTTATGCTGGGTGCGTTGAAATAGTGTGTATTTTGCTTGTTTGGGGAGCAGAAGCTCTTAATGTGGCATTTAGTTATTGATGTACCTGGTGGTAGGTCACTGATAGCAGTGCTCACTTAGTAATCTGACCATCCAGCTTTAAAATGAAAATGTATATAGGTAGTGGGAAAAAATTCATTTGGAAGCTAGAGACCTAGACATGCTTATAACTCTACTTGTCTTTATATCATGAGTCGTTATAGTTTATATTTAGTTATTGTGTATCTACTATAGCCAATGTCTAGCTAATTTTGGAAAATAAGTTTATTAGGCAAATATCAGTGAAATCTTATTTCTGATAAATTTATGTTGAATAGAGAACCCTCTAAGATAAGGCTTGTAAGGTGGAAACTGAGGTAGGTAGAGATTGATTCAGAAACTTGGATAGAAGAAATGTTTAGGGGAGCTGGAACTCTTCTTACTCAGTTTTATTATTTATGAGTAGTTCATTCAGTTGCCCACTTTGTGGTTTATGTGGCATATTTTTAGTACCAAGTTGGCTTCCTTACCATTAGTTGAGCTTTTTACAGGGATTACAAACTAATTTTAATATCTACTTGAAACATAGACAAAATCAGAAAGTGAAGTATTTTAAAAAGATAAATATGTATTAGATTATTTGCTGTTGGATTTTATGTGGTGGTATATTATATTCTCTTCCATGGTATAGAATACATTTTGTAAATGCAAAATAAAACGTTTCCCCCTGCTATATTTCTCTAAATGGAAATGACTATTAAATTTCCTTTTTTTTTTTTTTTTTTACTGCGAAGACTTTGAACAAGTGGCCTTTGCTGTGCCATTAGTGGTAGTATCATAGAATGCAGGAGTGGTATTAATACAATTTTAGGACCACCAAAAGCAGTCTTGGGCCTATCAGGGAGAGTGAAAATATAGTACAACTATACCACAGTCATCCCAATAATGGTATACAGTATATCTGTGACATGAAAATTTTATGGGAGGTGATTAGGGAAAGTATGTCTAAAAAATAATTCTTTGGAGGGAGGGGTTAATGATAATGAAAAAAAGGTTGAGAAACACTGCTTTTAAAAGGAGCTGATTGAATTTTGGTTATTTTACTATCCATCTTAATTTAAGTGTTTTCTCTGACTGGGCAACAGCTACTCATATATCATGAGGAACATAATCTTGAAGTGTACAATCTTGAAAGGATACCTTGCCTTTAAAATGATTATAGTAATTAGAATGTAGGGAATGAAATAACTTAGTGGATTTTTTAACAAACCCTAAGAGCTGTTGCCTACTGGAATTTATATATAATGTACAGCTCTATTGGTGATTAGCTGCTATGAAAAGTAGATAGTTACAATTGGGCAGTATTTGGTATCTAAAATAATTAGAGGCGTAATGTTGATTATTTTTTGTTGTTTTTGAATGCCATTAAAATTTCCTAATGGTAATAATCAAAAAGACTACATAGTAGAACTTGACACTGTGGGCTATCTCTCTTTGACAAAGTTTGTCCAATAGACTTTCAGAGCTCACCTTCTTTATTTGTGACCCATGATATACATTTTCCATAATTTCTGAATGTGCACGTTTTCCCCCTTTTTAGAGTGGGAACAGAAAGTAGGATGTGTTCTGTGTGTGTATATATATATATATATACATTTTTTTTTCCTTAATCTGGAGGATAGGTGTGATATGCTAAAGCTGAAAAGGAAGATTACTGATACTACAGAAGAGTATGTGTTTTGAGTTGCATTTTAGTAATGGTGGCAAATGTATTCAGATTCATTAATATTTTTTCACCAAGTCCAAATGCATACCATTGGGGCTAGAAGTACAGGCTGTGGCCTTGGAACTGAGCGAAGCTAACTAGTCCACATGGAGATCAAACCCCAGGACCATGGTCTCAATTAGCATCATACTTCAACCAATTGGAAGCAGTCCAGCTACCAGACAAAATGGCTGATCCTAAATATTGGTAGAATCATATCAGTATGGAAAATTGGTTGGTGTCAACATAGGAATTCGTGGATGGACAAAAATAGTAAGTCATGGTGATTCACCAGGTTAGTGTAGCTGCAATTATGCTTGTAAATGATGTCTACTTATGTGAACATTTTCCTAGATTTACAACTAATGAAAAATCATGTTGTGTTAACCTGTTTCATGAAAGTGTAAATCTAAATACTTTTATTTTAGTGCTGCTATTAATAACCCTTGCATTCTCTTTTACTCTCCCTCAGACCATATAGTGTGATTATAGTCTCTGCTGAGGAGGATGGAAACACAACTCCTTTTGAATAATAGTAATAATAATTCTACTTGATGTACAGAACTGGATTGCCAAAGAGTCTAAAGTGCCCACTACCCCTTGCGGGAAGGTTTTTAGTATCTTAAGTGTGTGGAATCACTGCTGCAGCCATGCCACCTGAAGCTTCAGCTACACTGAAACTTCATAACAAAACTCACCCTTCTTTTTTCTAATTTTTGCTATCACTGCGATTTGATCATGTTGCTTGGTTTTTGAAAACTCAGTTCTCAAAGGTTATTTTGGTATTGTTGTACAAACAAAATTATGGCATTATTCAGTGACTTGTGGTCTTAGTTTCTGCCCATTGCTAATGATGGTTTTGTTCTCTGACTTACCTTGAGATTTTTGTTCCTTGTTAAATGTTACAGACATTCAACGTGGTTAACAGTGTTATGTAGAGATTCTGTTACATAATCAGTAAATTGGATAACTTCGTTATGCAGAAGGTTACCTGAATGACTTTACAAATTTCAGGTCCCTTTGGCTATGCGTTATAAGTGGTATTTCCCCTTCTAGATTTTTTTCTTCTTTTTCTGTTTCTTTTTTAAAAAATCTTTTTCTGGCTCCCTTCTGAATAACAAAACAACAGCCATGTTCCCTTGGGGCCTATAATAAAAATATTTTGTTGATCTGTTCACAGTCATCACAAATATCTTCTCTGTGTCATTCTTTATCCATATAATAGTCCCTAAAACTATTAGCTTTTCCTTATGTGCCATTTGTATTCATCCTTAGTGAATTGTATTAATGGAGATGATATGAGTTATGTCTGAACTCTAAGTTTATTATTTCCTAAGTGTAATTGCCTCTCTTCCCTTATTATCTCAAATATTCTACCTCATAAGAATAAAATAGTTCACATCCATCTAGGTACTTGGCGGTGGAAAGGGAGGAAGATAAAAATAGAACTTTTCCTCTGATACTGGCTAGTCAAGCCTGTGGCCCAGTAACTGTTACCAAAGGCAATTTAAATGGTGTTCAGTGTTCTGCCAGTACCTGCATTTCATTTTTCTTGTGCTTATTTACAGATTGAACCCTATTTTTCCATTTTTCTCCTGTTCACATATTTGCTTTTTTTTCGTTTACCTCTTACTTGCATATCACTTGGGCATGTAAGTGGCATCTACTAGCATTGCTTTAATTCTGCTGCTGACAATGGCAAAGCTTTACTAGATCCTTGTTCGTATCCCTTTTCTCTTGGCTATGTAGATATCTTTTGCCAATTGACTAAGAAGTCAGGTAAGCATTAACTCTTTGTTGATGGAGAATAATGAAACTATTAATAGATACTAATTTGGATAGTTTAACCTGTGTTTTATTTATTGTTTCTCTTTCCCCTGTTCATTTGTTGTGACATACGGAATCATTTACATACCCACATTTCTTTATCCCTTTCCTATGGCTTAGCTCACTATGCTTTCTCTAAAACTAATAGCTTTCAGAGTTGGGAAGCAAGATACTGAATACCAAAGAAAACAATAGTTGTATTTTTCTGTTAAATATTAAAATATTTGTAATGGCTCTGATTTTTGTGATATTTTTGTGTCAAAAAAATGTAAGCCCATCTATTTGTATTCATGTGTTGTTACTTTTAGAGTATTTTATTTCCATGGAAAGTTTTTTATTATTACTTTATTTTGTCTACATGTTATTCTATTCCTAGAGGAATGTTATTTCCTGTATTATAATAAATATCGGTGGGAAAATAGGATTGATTGTATAGAAATTCGCTTTATAGGCACTGTTCAAGAAGAATACGTCTGTGGCATAAAGTGAAAAGATTTGTACTGAGATCTTTGGCTGTTTCTGTCTTCTACCAAATGTTTAAAACAAAATAGTTGAATGAATTTGCATTCAAATCTGTTTAGTAGTAGTCTGACTATTGTATAATCTAGAGCATTATTTCTGTATCTCAGGAAGCTGAATATGGTGGGCATGATCAGATAGATTTGTATGATGATGTCATCTCTCCATCTGCAAATAATGGAGATGCCCCAGAAGATCGGGATTACATGGATACTCTCCCACCAACTGTTGGTGATGATGTGGGTAAAGGAGCAGCACCAAATGTTGTCTATACATATACTGGAAAGAGAATTGCATTATATATTGGAAATCTAACATGGGTAAGTGACTTAACATATGAATAAAAGCATAGGTGATTGATTTCAAACTGCTTCAGTAGTTGGTTTTCTCCAGTTTTATAAAATAAGAATTTGAAGTTACTAGATTGGTTCTACATGCTTGCTTATGCAACGAGGAGGGAAATACAAGTACCTTTAAAATGTCGTAAATTCCAAATCTTCTAGTTCTGAATTTTGTAGACATTCAACTTGTTTTGGTAGAGATTCCAGTTAAATATAGTTTGATTTTATCTTCAAATCAATTCTTTTTATTTTACTACTCCTACACTTCAGCTATCCCAGTTTTACAAAGAAAAATGCTCACATAAAGGTCTCAAACCGAGATTCAGAAGTGCAGGAGAGAAACACAGTACAACTCCTGGTTTTAAGAGTTTTCATTATCTAAATCATACTACAGACGTGTTGAGTTTCATTTTTGCTCATAAATTTGAAATCTGATTTATGGAAATGCTGCTATGTACATTGTATTTTAATTTGGGTTATTTATGAGACTGTAGGATTATTATTGGTTGGGAGTTTCATTAGCTGGATGTTCAGTGTTATCTATATTTTATTAGTATTAAATCTTAAATATTTACTAAAATAGTTCTATAGAATTTTTGCATCTCTACTTAGAAACATTTGTTACACATAATTGAAAATTTTTTAGTTGTCTAGAAATGAAAACTTGTTACTGTTCCATTTCCTTAATAGCATTTTATTTTTAAATGTTTACATTTTAAAAAAACAATTGATCTATCTCCCACTACCCAGTCTGAAGAAATTTTTTTTTTTAAGTTTTTTGGGGTTTTTTTTTTTTTGATATGGACCATTTTTAAAGTCTTTATTGAATTTGTTACAGTATTGCTTCTGTTTTATGTTTTGGTTTTTTGGCTCTGAGGCATGTGGGATCTTAGTTCTCCAACCAGGGATTGAACCCACACCGCCTGCATTGGAAGGCAAAGTTTTAACCACTGGACCGCCAGGGAAGCCCCTGAGCAATTTTTAAATATTGGAGACAGTAGCAATGTAGTTATGAAGAGTATGGTTGCTAAGTAAGCCTCTGAATCTTAGTTTTTACATATGTTAGTTTTATAACCTTGGAAAAGCTCTTTAACCTCTCTATAACCTCTCTATCCCATGTGTAAAATGGGAGTGATATAGGACTTTTATGTTTTAAGAATTAAATAGTTGATATAAAGTACATGGTAGGTACTCAATATATGTTAGGTGTTTTGTTTTGTTTTGTTTTGTTTTTTTCCATCTTGCATTGAAACATAAGATGGAGTTTATTTCCCCAAATAATTTCCTTTAAGGAAAAGAAGTGACAAGTGACATTGGTTTTATTGAAAATTTAAAGTTGTAGCAGTTGAAAGCTGGAAGAGACCAAAAACTCATTAAGAGTTAAAAAAAAAAAAAAATCTATGTTCTCTCTAAGGGTATGTAGCTTCTAATTTCCAAAACTCTTATCAAGGGATAAAATTATATCCTCAGGTGCTTTTGTGCTATTTAAAAATTGAAGGCTGACTGGCAGTAATTGTACTTAATTTGCACTGAGCATTTTGTCTTGTTTATCCTGAGTTTACCCTTAAAAAATAAATGGAAACAATAAAAATCTTGGATATGTTTTGATGGTTAATGAGGGGGAAATATCTTGCAGTGGACAACAGATGAAGACTTAACTGAAGCAGTTCATTCTTTGGGCGTAAATGATATTTTGGAGATAAAATTTTTTGAAAATCGGGCAAATGGCCAGTCAAAGGGGTAAGAATTTTGTTTTAATTCTTTTTTTTCCCTAATGGAAGTTAGTAGCTAGTGATTACAATTTTGGGGGTAACTTTCCTTGAAGTTAATGCTAACTACACATGTGTAGGATGTTTTATTTCTACATTGTCAGGAGGTTCTTGGACAAAGATTCATACTCATTTCATGTATCCTGTGATCTACCTCACTAAAACTAGTGGAGCTGGGAGTGTAGATAGATTAGGTCTCTTTTCCAGTTTTCCTGAATTTTCTCCATCTGTGGTTGAAATGATTTTTGAAATAACAGTTTGAAGAAGCATTGCTATCCCTGTAATTAAGGGATAGTGGAAGATGGGCAACTGAAGAATAATGTAACATGGATGTTTTGCTTTATTTTTTTAAACTATTAAACTACACAAATGAGGTAGGATCATTACGGGATCATTATAAAATACAGATGTCGAAACGTAAGAAAATAAAAAGCCACAATCTCATCATCCATAGATGATCGCTCTTGATATTTTAGTGAACATACTTTCAGGTTTTTAAATTTTTACTGCAAAAACAATAGGATTACAACTCAGGTTTTATAATGTATTTGATACACGGAGTAAAACAAATATTTAACACTAAACATCTTCCCTAATGTATTAAGTTCTTTCCATCATACCTTGTATGCTACTGTAATTTATTTTACCATTCTAATTTTTGGTTATTTGGGTTTCCAGTTTTTGCCTATTATAAATAATGTTGTGGCAGGCTTCGTTTTATATAAATCTTTAGGTTCAGATTTTTGACTTTTTAAAAGGTAATTTGCTAGATGCAGAATAATAAAGTAAAAAATATGCTTAATGTACTTACTTTATATTGTTTAATATGCCAGTTTTCAGTAACTAGGAATATTTTCAAAATACGTACAGAGTCTGACTGCTTTTCATGAACTTCACTTCTACTACCTGATCCGAGCCACTGTTCTCTCTTACTTGAACTTCTGTAATAGCCTCCTACGTGGTGTTCCTGCCTTCCCTCTGATTCTCTACAGTCTATATACATGACACATAGCAGAAGTTGAAAAAAAGTGACATCAATATTTGCCTGCTCAGAATCTTCTAATGGTTATCTATTTTATTCAGAGTAAAACCCAGACTCTTCACTGTGGCCTACAAGGCACTAAGACCAGTTTCCCCACTACCTCTCTGACCTCATCTCCTACTACTCTTTGCCTTCCCTATGCTGCTTCAGCCACATTAGTCTCTGATGTTCCTCAAACACATTGCTACTTAAGACCTTTACACTGTTTCTTCTTTTTGGTTTATTTTTTCCCAAAATGTCAACATTTGGGATCTTTCACTTCATTCAGGATTTTGCTTGAGTTCCCTTCCCTGGCCACCCTATGCAAGACCTTCTGCCCCCATCACTGTTTCCTTTTTTTAGTTTTTCTTATGATGTATTTTACTCGTTTATTGTCTTGTCTCCTACTAGGTTTAGATTGTAACCTCCATAAGAGCTTGGCTCACTGTTGTATCCCTAACCCTAGAATGGTGCCTGGGATATAGGAGGTGGTGCTCAGTAAATGTTTGTTAAATTAGTGAATTAATTAAATTATTTCTAAATGTTGTGACCCAAGATAATCTTGAATCAGACGGCAGACTTTTTTGACCAAGGATCTAGTTTTTTTTTTTTTTTTTGCGGTACGCGGGCCTCTCACTGTGTGGCCTCTCCCGTTGCGGAGCACAGGCTCCGGATGCGCAGGCTCAGCGGCCATGGCCCACAGGCCCAGCTGCTCCGCGGCATGTGGGATCTTCCCAGACCGGGGCACGAACCCGTGTCCCCTGCATCGGCAGGCGGACTCTCAACCACTGCACCACCAGGAACCCCAAGGATCTAGTTTTTTTTTTTTTTTTTTTTTGCGGTACGCAGACCTCTCACTGTTGTGGCCTATCCCGTTGCAGAGCACAGGCTCAGCAGCCATGGCTCACGGGCCCAGCCACTCCGCAGCATGTGGGATCTTCCCGGACCGGGGCACGAACCCATGTCCCCTGCATCTGCAGGCGGACTCTCAACCACTGTGCCACCAGGGAAGCCCCAAGGATCTAGTTTTTTAAAAAATATTTATTTATTAATTTTGGCTGTGCTGGGTCTTAGTTGTGACATGTGGGATCTTCGTTGCCGCATGCGGACTCAGTTGCAGTAGGCAGGCTTCTTAGTTGCGACATGGAGGCTTCTTAGTTGCGGCGTGCGTGTGGGCTCTAGTTCCCCCACTAGGGATCGAACCTGGGTCCCCTGCATTGGGAGCACGGAGTCTTATTCAGTGGGCCACCGGGGAAGTCCCAAAGGACAATTTTGAATACCAGGGAGAAAAGGCTCCTAAGAGTCCTTCTGAGAATAATTTAGAATATTGTATAACTGTGAGTTGACGCTCATTCATTTTTTTTTTCTATTTTAACTTTATTTTTCCTAGTGAGATATAATTCACATACTATAAAATTCATCATTATAAAGTCTTCAAATCAGTGGGTTTTAGTTTATTTATGAAGTTATACAACCATTACCACTGTCTAATTCCAGAATATTTAATCACCCCCAAAGGAAATCGCATATGCATTAGCAATCTGTCTCTGGATTTGCCTGTTCTGAAATGGTATCATAAAGAATGTGGTCCCATGTGACTAGCGTCTTACACTTAGCATAATGTTTTCAGGGTTCATCATGTTGTAGCATGTGTCAGTACTTAATTTCTTTTTATAGCTAAATAATATTCCACCATGTGGATACACCACATTTTAAAAATCCCATCCATCATTTGGTGGACATTTGGGTTGTTTCCATTTTTGCTATTATGAATAAGACCCCTATGAATATTCATATACCAGTTTTTGCATGAGCATATTTTTTCTTTTTTTTTTTAAGGAAATTGTTTCTTTCATCTAAATAGGTTACACTGATATTATATCTCCTACCACTGCTACTACTTGATTAAATAGCTTGAATTTGGGGCTGTTTTATAAAATGTTAATTTTGAAAAATAATTTTGTATTTTTAAACACTAGATAGATTATCATAAGCAAAGTGAGCTACTCATACTTTGAGAAGCACATGGAGATGAGATCTGACTGTGGAAACTGTACTAAGCATCCCATTTCTTCTTCATTCTAAGGTGCAAATTCTCTGGGAGCCAACAATAGGTTAAATTGCACTATTAACTTTTTTTGTCTTGTTTGGGGGGAAGTTTATTATTGGTCCAATACATTATACCTGATTTATTTATGTTAATTGTGTAAACAGGGAACTCTGTAATAATACTGATAAATAATAACATCAGCATAGCATGTGAAAAAAAAGATAGGTTACACTGTAGTCCCCATATGATTTGGCACTGTTCCAGAACCACCCTTTCATATAGACAGACAAATATTTAGTGAAAGAAGTTAAATTTATAAATATTTATAGTTTCCATTTTTTTCTTATAAATTATGCCCCTGTGAATATTCATGTACCAATTTATGTGAACATGTATTTGCAATTCTGTTAGGTACACGTATACACGAGGAGATTTATTTTTCTGCCATGAGGCTTGCAGGATCTCAGTTCTCCAACCAGCGATTGAACCTGGGCCACGGCAATGAAAGCGCCAAGTCCTAACCACTAGACAGACCACCAGGGAACTCCCAGGAGAGAAGATTTATTGGATTGTATTTTTAACTCTGTATTTAACCTTTTAAGGAGCTGCCGGGATGTTTGTCAAAGTGGTTGCACTACTTTACATTTTCCATCAGTGTATGTGGGTTCTAGTTTTCTCCACATCCTCACCAGCACTTGTTAATTGTCTTTTTGGTTAGTGAATGTGAAATGGTATCATTGTGGTTTTAATTTACATTTCCCTGTTGGCTAATGATATTGAGCATCTTTTCATGGTGACATTATTCATGATAATGAAAAAAGTGGAAACAACCCAAATGTCTGTCAATTTTTGGGAAATGTGGTATATCCATATAATGAAATATTATTCAGCCATGAAAAGGAATTAAGGACTGACACATGCTACAACATGCATAAACCTTGAAAACATTACACTTAGTGGAAAAAGCCAATCACAAAAGACCACATACTGTATAATTCCATTTATATGAAGTGTCCAGAATAGGCAAATCTGTAGGGACAGAATGTGGATTAGTGATTCATTAGGGTTGGAGGATGGGAAGAAATGGAGTGACAGCTAACAGTTATGGGGAGTTTTTTGAGTGATGAAAATTGTTTTTAAAATTGATTGTGGTGATGTTTGTAAAATTCTGAATATGCTAAAAAAAATAAACCACTGAATTCTATACACTTAAAGTGAGTAGGTAGTGTGATGTGTTGTTATAAAAAAAAGTTAAAGATCAAAGTGTGAGCTTTGTATATTTCTAAGAAATATTTTCCGTTTTCTTAGGTAAAATTAAATTCAGACCATTTCCTTTTTAATAAGAGTAATAACAGTTAATCCCTCCTCACTTTCTACCCACACCCCTTTAAACATCTTTTAGGTTTGCCCTTGTTGGTGTTGGATCTGAAGCATCCTCAAAAAAGTTAATGGATCTGTTGCCTAAAAGAGAACTTCATGGTCAGAATCCTGTTGTAACTCCATGCAATAAACAGTTCCTGAGTCAATTTGAAATGCAGTCCAGGAAAAGTAAGCAACCCCTCAAAGGCTTTTATTAAAAGTTGTACATTTTAACTAATCTTGCTAGCATTTGTTAGATGTTATATTGGAGAAGTCATCTTAATATTTATAGTTAGTATTTAGTTCATTGGAGAATCCATTTTAGAAAGTCCATGCTTTGAATTTGATTTAAATTACCGATTATGACTGGTCCCGTGTACTGGGAACCTACTCCCGTTTTTCTCTAGATGTCACAGACCCAGCATTATACAACACTGTGCAAGTTCTGTAGCCCTGTCATTCCCATCGTAAAAAAAGGAAGAAACTACATTCTAATCCTTAGATTGAAGGAAAGTTATGTGGGTGTCTGTTATGGTGGGGGAGGAACCATTGATAATCAGAAAGTATTTGTTGATTTTCTGCTTAGCACCAAGACCTTTCACTACTTAGTAAAGTGGCTATAGAGAAGATTTGCCATTATACACTTACAAATGTTATCACTTAAAGAGATAAATGGATGATCAGGCAATTAACAGAAATTCAAGTGGTTGTTTCAATGTTCTAGCACTTAACACTCAACTGACGAATGTTACAAAATTTAAATGATTTATACTTACTGACATTTAGATTTCTGTTGGAGAATTTTGGTCTTGGCCGCTGCAGAGTACTGGTTTTTTGAAAGTAACTCATGTTTGCTTATTGGAAATGCATTTAAGCCTGGATCTTTTGAGGCTTCAAAAGAGCTTAAATAGATATGAATGTTTTCCTAAACTGGTACTTCTCATGTAGTTTGGACAGGCCCAAGGCATCTGCAAGTTAGTATATAGTGTAAATGAACTTTGAAATAGAGTTGTTTCTAATATCTAACAGTGGTTATGTATCAGCTATTTTAATAAATGCTATTTATGAGTATTTGGATATTTGCAGCTACACAGTCAGGACAAATGTCTGGGGAAGGTAAAGCTGGTCCTCCGGGAGGCAGTTCACGTGCAGCCTTTCCACAAGGTGGTAGAGGACGGGCCCGTTTTCCAGGGGCTGTTCCTGGTGGGGACAGATTTCCTGGGCCAGCAGGACCAGGAGGGCCACCTCCACCTTTTCCAGGTAAAATTTTTCTTAAATTACCATGGATAAAATGTGTCTACCTAATACCTCTTTTCCTTTTCTCTCTTTTTCAAGTAATGCATTATTAATGTGACTTACTCTCCTTGTTATGCTATTTTTGGAATCCAGGAAATTTGATCAAGCATCTTGTTAAAGGAACTCGGCCTTTGTTCCTGGAAACTAGGATTCCATGGCATATGGGGCACAGCATAGAGGAAATACCCATTTTTGGCCTAAAAGGTCTTTATTTTTCTCCAAACTTGCTTGACTTATATATAGAATATTTACATCCGTCTTATTTTCTTACCTCTTAAAAAATCCTTTCAAGACCATTTTTCCTTGTTTCACTTTCTAGCTTGGCATCAGAGTAGACTATAAGGTGGGTGATTTCACTGTAAGAAGTGTGTGTACGCTGAAAGGTGGAAACTATCTCTAAGCAATGTAATCTATTAAAGTTTTTGTTTCAGTAGTTTTTCTTAAGCATAAATTGAGCTAGCTAAATGTGTAAGGATAAACTTCACCTTTGTAATTGTTAGTGTAGCATTTACCATATGGGTTGCATTTAAAGAGAAAGAGTCTTGGTCTATGAGTTACGCTTTAAAAGTATAATTTTGGCGTGAAGATAAACTGCCTTATTGAAGTGTTTTTCTCTCTCTCTCTCTCTCTCTCTCTCTCCCCTTTATTCTATAGCTGGACAGACTCCACCACGTCCACCCTTAGGTCCTCCAGGCCCACCCGGTCCACCAGGTCCTCCACCTCCTGGTCAGGTTCTGCCTCCTCCTTTAGCTGGGCCTCCTAATCGAGGAGATCGCCCTCCACCACCAGTTCTTTTTCCTGGACAACCTTTTGGGCAGCCTCCATTGGGTCCGCTTCCTCCTGGGCCTCCACCTCCAGTTCCAGGCTACGGCCCCCCTCCTGGTCCACCACCTCCACAACAGGGACCACCTCCACCTCCAGGCCCCTTTCCACCTCGCCCACCTGGCCCTCTTGGGCCACCCCTTACACTCGCTCCTCCTCCGCATCTTCCTGGACCACCTCCAGGTGCCCCACCACCAGCTCCACATGTGAACCCCGCTTTCTTTCCTCCACCAACTAACAGCGGCATGCCTACATCAGATAGCCGGGGTCCACCACCAACGGATCCATATGGCCGGCCTCCACCATATGATAGGGGTGACTATGGGCCTCCTGGAAGGTAAGTTAGTATGTATCTATAAAAGTAGACTTGGTGTATTTGATCTGCAAAAGGTATTTTTCTCTGTCAGTGAAGTTTTAAAAAAATCATGACCTTTTCCCCAGGTACATAATTTTTTGTATTGTTTTCTCTTAGAAGAAGCAGTGTGATATGGTGAAAAACATACTGAACGGGGTTGGGAATAATCCAGCTCTGCCACTTATACAGCCATGTGATTTTAGGGCAAGTCACTTTGTTTTCATCATTTTTAAGTTAAAAGAGGTTAATAAAGATAATTTAAGCGAGCAAATGGGATCCTTAAGCTATTTTCAAGGTTTTAAAGTCAATCTCATTTACCATTGATGACATTACATAGAATGCTAAAGTTTCTTCATTGGTTTAGGAATTAGGTCAGTTTATTAGATAGGTACTATTGATTATCTCATGCTTATCAGGAGTCCTGAGTAGCAGAATTACTAACTTTTAATTAAAATGGGAACATTAAATAATTTACAAGCATATTTGGGTAGACAAAGACTTGTAAAATACAGACTTTATGGAAATTAAAATGGTTAATGGCAATCCTTAGAAAAAAGCTGCATGGAAGTCACGGTGGAACTAAGTGATCCCTAAGCCCCCTTTCAAAATACTTTTAAAGCTATCCATACTCAAATCATAATCTAGAGATTAATCTCTAAGAACTACTTGAATTTGCCCCGTTCAGTTTCTTTTGAGTTTATCATTTGATTTTATATTCTTTAACTATCACTGTTGAATGACTTTGTATTTTGTTTTGTCTGACAGTGTTCTGCAGGGATGGATTTGAGCATCTGCCTAATTCCATACAGTTGCACAGGGCCAGGGAAATAAATTTGATGTTGTAAACAAAGTCTCCTGACAGTTACTTACCATAGAGCTTGTGTCTTTATGTGACTGCCAAAATTGCTTCGTTTTCTTTTGAAAAACGTTATAACTAGGAAGGTAGCACAACTTTTCTCCTGTTCAGCTTAATTTCAGTGAGCAACTACCTATTAAGTGTCCACTCAGTGTATAGGGGTGGGTTAGGTGGTTTGGTTTGACAGTTTAAAATTTGAATCTCATGTCTTTTTTCTAACATAATAGAATTTCTACAGTGTCAGTTTTTCTTAAAATATATTTGTGTATATATTTTTAGTTATTATTGAGTAATTTTTAATTGAAAATTGGAGAAAACTGATTATCTTGCGTGGGTTTTTTTTTTTTAGGGGATCAGATGGGTATGAGTCACAGAAATTAATTGAAATCATACATGGATTTTGAACAACTTGTGATTTGGTTGGGCTGTTTATAAAGTTTTGGGAATAACAATAATACCTTATAAACATGAAGAAGGTTATATTAGCTGTTTCCTCATTTCATTAGAATGAACTGCTACTGCTTACCTCAGTTCAACATCCTACCTAATAACTAATAACTAAGATGGCAAAAAGTTTACCTTTTCCTATACTGCACATGCAGTCACAATTTTTAAAGTTGTCCAGCAGCTTTAGAAAATCTTGGGATTTTACTGTTTTTTTCCAACAAATATTTACAGGTACTGAGTGCCTTTTATTTGCCAGATATCCTTCTAGGGATTCAGTGGCAAACAAGATAAGTCTAAAGTCTTCTCCCTCCTGAAATTTTATTAGTCCAACAGACATTTATTATCCTTCTCTTATGAATTGGGCCTTGCGCCTAGAGGATCCAAATATAAATGAAACCAAATTCCATCCCTTGATAGTGTAGGGTTGTATTTTTTGCAGTCAGGATTTTTTGTTTAGATATACATATGTGTCGGGACATCAGAACAATTTATTATATCTGTTTTTGTATGACTCTGAAAAATAGTATATTATACTTATGTAAATACATAATTTCTGGCCTCCAGAAAGATGAGGTTTCTAAGTTGCTACTTTATTTCAGCTGAAAGATAAGGGAATTTTGCTTAGACCTTCTCTTCGTAGGAAAAAGATCACATTTCAATCTGAAAAAGTAACTATTAGCTCTAAGGCACTTGTCAAAAGCAATTATTTGAATTGCTTTACACTATTGTGACTAATTTAGAAAATCTTTTGAGTATGATTTAAGGTTTATTTCGATTTTACAGGGAAATGGATACTGCAAGAACACCATTGAGTGAAGCTGAGTTTGAAGAAATCATGAATAGAAATAGGGCAATCTCAAGCAGTGCTATTTCAAGAGCTGTGTCTGATGCCAGTGCTGGTTTGTATATTTATTTCTGTATTAACATTTCTTATTTATGTTATTAGGAATGACCTAAAAAGTACAGTCTTGAAGATGGGTCATCTACATGTAGTAGTTATTTTTATATTTACAAATCATTACCTATACTTTATTTAAAAGGCATTGAAGGGAACTGTATGTCACAGTGTAGTGGAAAAACTCCTCTAATTTAAAAATTTTAGGTGTAAATTTAAATATTAGCCCTGACATTTAATGGCTCAGGGACCTTAAGGCAGCTCATTTATTCTCATATTTACTAAATGATTATGTGTTTCACACAGCTATAATAGTAACAAGTGGTGTTAACTTCATGTACATTAAAGCCTTTCAGAATGGTGAAACGCTGAGAAAAATTAAGACATCTTCTGTAGTGATTTTAAAGTGCATTCCTTTTGTAAAATGGTTGCCCCAAATGGTTTGGTGGTATTTTGAAAACAAAATTTATTTGACTTCGACCCCTCTCCTTCCACTCACAGGTGATTATGGGAGTGCTATTGAGACATTGGTAACTGCAATTTCTTTAATTAAACAATCCAAAGTATCTGCTGATGATCGTTGCAAAGTTCTTATTAGCTCTTTGCAAGATTGCCTTCATGGAATTGAATCCAAGTCTTATGGTTCTGGATCAAGGTAAAACTTTCCTGTCTCATGTCTGTTTAAAACTACTGCTTTGCAAATAGAAAAAATACTGTGTTTGGGACTTTATAGGACTTTGATTTTACTTATTACTGTTTACTTAGCAGCTAATGTGATCTTGTTATTGTTTTTGTTTAAACCCTAAATCAAATGTTAGGTGTTTGCTTGCTTAAAACCCTTCGTGGCTTCCAGTTATTCTTAGAATAAGACTGTAAATATTGAAGTGCTGTGTGATATAGTTCTATCTATCTTTTCAGCCTCACTGTGTACCTCTCCT
Organism: Pseudorca crassidens; assembly: GCF_039906515.1. Classification (NCBI taxonomy): domain Eukaryota; kingdom Metazoa; phylum Chordata; class Mammalia; order Artiodactyla; family Delphinidae; genus Pseudorca; species Pseudorca crassidens. The sequence continues at coordinate 59,015,108 of NC_090306.1, forward strand.
CTGGCTCACTGTTCTCTCGCCACATTGGTCTCCCTTTTCTTCTTGACACATCAAGCACTTGCCCACCTCACTGTTTTGTTTGGGTTTGTTTTTTGCGGTACGCGGGCCTCTCACTGTTGTGGCCTCTCCCGTTTTGGAGCACAGGCTGCGGACGCGCAGGCTCAGTGGCCATGGCTCACGGGCCCAGCCGCTCCGCGGCATGTGGGATCTTCCCGGACTGGGGCACAAACCCATGTCCCCTGTATCGGCAGGCAGACTCAACCACTGCGCCACCAGGGAAGCCGCACCTCACTGTTTTTGTACTTGGTATTTATGCCCACCTTGCTGTTTTTGTACTTCGTATTTCTTCTGCTGGGAGTCCTTTTCCCTGGCTCTAATAGCTGGCTCCTTATCCTTCATGCCTCAACTCAATCTAACTTGCTAAGAGGGGTCTTCTCTCAGGTTATTCTGTCATGTTCATTCTGTTTATTTTTCATAATACTTACTACAGTCTATTCTTATTTGTTACTAATGCACATTTTTTTTCACTAGAACACATCGAAAGATGGAAAGGACCTTACCTGTCTTGTTCGCTACAATATTTGTAATGATGAAACAGTGCTTGGTACAGATTGGGTGCTAAATAAATATTTCTTGAACAAAGGAGTTAATAATCTATTTCTTAGTATTTTTATTTTGATTAGGCAGTTCCTTTTTTTGGCATTACTGCTAACCTTGAAATTTTACATATTTTCAAAAGGTAGATCTTTAACCTTGACATGATACTTTCAGGTCTTTAGTGTACTTTATCTAGTGGTAGAGTTGTCTTCATTAAGTTAGGAAAAGAGAGCCTGTCTTTGTCATAGTCCACAACTTTATGATTATTACCTTTTTGACCCAGTATAAAGATGTTTGGACCTGAACACATTTGTTACAGCTGAAGACCGTATCTTATATAGTCTTCTTTTAACTATTTAAGTCCAGAATAATAACTTCTACTTTAATCACAGGCTTAGCACTTAATGTTTGCTAAGTTGAGCTGTCTGGTGCAGAAATACAAAATAGAGATTAAACTAATAGCCAGCTGTTATTTCCTTGTTGTGAATTTCAGAATTTAGAATAGTAGGATTTCTAAGATACATACTCTGGTTAAAGTACCTGTTTTTTGTTGTTGTTTTTAAAGGCAGTTCATGAAACATTTCTCTTTATTAAATAAAAATGAGAATAGTATCTCAGTCTTTTCTGGTGGTCATGTTTACTAAGTTTCTTCTCTGCTTCCCACCATGCCCCTCAGCACCACCACCCCCCCCAAGCATACCTACGAATATATTTCATTAGGAAGTTTCTTAGTGGGGTAACACTCATGATGAACCATATTTTGGCTAGTTTTAAATGTAAAATTGATATTTACATATAGGTTTAGGTAACATGTATTAATGGGTGGTAGTTTTATGTATTTAAGTCTCATTATATATTGAGTGATTTCATGAATTTTGTGTCTAAAAAACTACCTTCTGTATGTTCTTTAGCTTGAAACACAAGTCCTTTGAAATTTTCTCTCCTTTACCTTTCTGCTTTTCATTCAGTAAATACTACATGTCTGTTTTAGGCTGCTAGTTATAATAGATGTAATAGATGATATGGTGTATTGCCATGGTGTGTCTGGTTCCCAATTTTTATTTATTTGGCTGCGCCGGGTCTTAGTTGCGGCACATGCGATTTTTAGTTGTGGCATTCGGGATCTAGTTCCCTGACCAGGGATCAAACCCAAGACCCCCCTGCATTGGGAGCGAGGAGTCTTAACCGTTGGACCACCAGGGAAGTCCCGGGTGAATGTTTTTAAAAATGGGGTTTCTAGTTCATGCTTGTACGTGAGTAAATCATTATTGGCAGTTCAGGATATTTTAGTTTAAATTAGATTTATAAGTTATTTTTTGCCATAGGTATTTTTAAACACCAAAATATTGAATATCTTTTTAAGCTATCTAATTATGGAGAGCATTAATCCAGTAATTTCTTTTAGAAGACGTGAACGATCAAGAGAAAGGGATCATAGTAGATCGCGAGAAAAGAGTCGGCGTCATAAATCCCGCAGTAGAGATCGTCATGATGATTATTACAGAGAGAGAAGCAGAGAACGAGAGAGACACCGGGACCGGGACCGGGACCGCGATCGAGAGCGCGACCGAGAGCGCGAGTATCGTCATCGTTAGAAGGTGGGTATTCCTTGTTCCTGTTGTATTTAACATATGTATTATTAATAGTAATTATAACTCCGAGGCTATTGTTTATGCAGTATATACCCACATTTTACATGGTTCAACTACTTGTTCTGAATTTAATCTTCTGGAAACATCTGAGATAAATGACAGGTGAGTAATAACAGGTAAACATTTTGACCTCTTATCCTTAAATATTGTGTTGCTTGCTTGAGCTACAGCTTTTAGGTTTCAGGTTGTTAATGGTCCTAAGAAATAATCAAGAGGACTCATTGTCTACTTCTAAAAATCTAAAAATTGGAATTCTCTTAATCACATACAGTTTTCATGTGATTTAAAATATAAAATATAGGGAGTTAATTCATACTATATATAGTATGCTTGGACTTCAAAAAATAAAGTTTCTTTCCTTGAACTAACTTTATTTATCCCTAAAAATTTTAAAGAAAATCTGACAGTATAATAGTTTATAATACAGGAAGAATATAGGAGAGTGGTTTCTCAGCATTGAGAAAAACTTTTTTTTTTTTTTTAGAAAAGACACTTTTCCTGCCATCTGGGTTTTGTTTTTAAAAGAAAAGAAACAGTATTCTTTAATTTGCAAAGAAGATAAGAAAGTTACTCAATTAAAATGGATTCAGGGTATTCCATATAGAGAATTATAAATTGTACCAAATCATACATCCCAGGTTAGAATAACCTTGAAATAATTTTCTTTGATGTTTCATTCATAAACCATAATCATTGTGTCTTTTTTTTCTGTATTTTAAAACTATTGTGTACATTTTTCATAAAGCGGGAAGAGTTGTCTGTTTATACTTCATTTTCACGTGTAATTTTATTTTTATATTTGTGAACAGCGTTTATTCATGTGAAAAGTGGGGAGAGGGCACTATAAGGCTTGTGCATGTGACACAAAGGTTATTCTGTAAACAGATTTTTTTTTCTTCATATGTTGGTGGCATATCCAAAATAAATTAGGCTAAAACAAACCCCTTATTGGTAATTACTCTTTACATGATTATTTTCCATAAAATAAAATTGGGAAATATTGAAAATTCAATTATGGTAATTGCTAGTATTTAAATTGTTATGGGCAAAATCAAAGAATTGTATGTAATTCTGTGACAAAATAACAGTTTCTTTAGATATATTTTAGCAAACGAGATCCTTTTTAAGTAATATTACTTAGAAAATAAGCATGTAAGTCTTATTTTTATGGTACACAAATAACCTATTACATTATACAGTTTTAAGGGCTTTTTGAAGTAAAAAGGCAAGTTTTAATACTTTTCCATGCATTTTGAATATATATCAAAACCTTAATTTTAAAATAGTTCTCCATGTACTGTATTATAGAACTTAACATAAATAATTCTCAAAACATTATTTTAATATGAGGCAAAACTTTTTATTTTTAAAACTAAGCTTATTGAAATTGATACTGTTTTTGGATGTAAGAACTGAATGTTGTATCATGTAAGACTAAATACTAAATTTTAAAGATGTAGCCCTCTGCCTCTCCCACTCCCGCCCACCCCACCCCCCAGTTATAGATCTGATCCCATCTTATGAAAAAATTCTCAGTGCCCATCAGTGCTTAAGGTGAATTGTGGCCAACTTAGGGAAATGTTTAACGTATATCAGCCATTTCATTTAAAGTAAGGTACAGGTCCTTCAATTTATATTTTTATTTAGACTCTGTCAGTTATCAACAAGCTTCTAGTTACTGAAGTCACGATAATGGAACTTGCATACATTTTCAGTCATCTCCAAGATTGGATATGCCCATCAAGGGCATTCTGAGCCAGTTTATACCCAAAGTTAATTAACAAGTCTTCTTAATGGTTTTAGCATAGTTAAGTAAACTCCTTCTGAAAGGTCCATTGTTAATTTTAAATACTTTGAATTAACATTACATTCCGGTAATGGGTACACCTAACTATATCATGGTTTGAGTTTCATTACGTTCAGACATTAACTATGAATTCCTAACTTGCAAACTATTGTTGACATTTTTTCTTAATCACTGATGTGTACCATACCAAAATTCCCATGTTTTGTTTGTGCATTAATCAGAATTGAGTTGTAATATTGTTATGTGCCTTCATCCAAGCAAAATTTTACATAAGCATTTCCAGTGCAAAAAATTCTGTTATCCTGGAATATTGTACCTTTGCTATACCAAACAATATTTATTGTGAACATAGATGTGAATAAATGGGTAGGGACTGGGATTAAATATATCTGAGTGAAAAACTTTTTTGAGCAAATAAAAAATATCTGCACATTTAATAACCATCATAATGAGGTCTATTGACCTTTTTTAGAAGTTTTAAAATATGAGTCCTTTTGAACTTTCATGTAAATCTTAAATGGACTGAATGGAATAAGAGTAACTTGGAAGCTAAAGTGAATGTCAGTAGTAAGTCTGTATGCAAATAAAACAATAATGTAATCTATTATTAAAGTGATGATGAATGGCTAAAAGGGCAAGTTCTTAATTTAACTGGAAACTTAAATGATGTTGGCAAGCTGTTAATGTCTGTCCCATCTTAATTTTTTTGTGTGTTTGAACTGTTGGTAATGTTAATTGCATTCTCTCATTTAAAAAATGTATTAGTTTTTCTAAAAGCATTGAATATCTAAGTTCAAATATATAGTATTTTAATGGGAATATCGGTATTGTAAATTTCAACATGTAAATATATTGTGCTTCATATTCTGTAATTTCTGCCTCTATTCTCAGACCACTCTGAGCAAAACAAAAGTAGTTCAGTGTTTTAAGATTATATGCTTTTACAGAAATAATTTTGTTTTCATAGTTGTTTTCTTTTGTGTTCCTCTTATTACTTGCTGGGAACAACCCTACTCAGTGATTTCTGTTAACAGTTCCACTTTTCTTTGTATACTGAAGAGTAATGAACTGAAATTATTTTTTTAAATACTCTATTCATGCTTTTCCTCTCTCTGACACATGATGTTTACATTCTCAAATCATTATCCATTCCTTTGATTAGATTTTAAGCATCATATACGGGCTATAGGTTAAGTAACTATTACTTTCCTTTGCTTTATGATTACTTTTCTCCTTTCACAAATACCATGATCTTAGATTTTGTTGTCATTGCACAAGATTTAGGGTGTTTTGCATTCCTTATTCAATTTATAGCTTTGCATTAATTTGGCAGGGGGAAGCCAAAAGAATCAAAAGTTCTTGCGTAAATGTTAAGATGCTTTTATCTCCTCAAGAGTTAATGTTAACTTCGAGTCTTATGTGAAAATTAAATTCTTCTAATCATCTGATGAATGATACGGGTGGTAATGAGATTTAAAAATTATTTCTGCAACTCTTAAGTCATCTGAGATCTGACTAATACTGTCCAGCCCTGTGTTTATTGTTTCCCCATATATCCTAACCGCTTCATCTGGATATGCCAGCTTTCATTATTTTCACTCTAATTTTCCTTGCTTTTAGTATTATTTGCAAAACCTGCCTGACTACACAGTTATGTTAATTAAAGTGAGAAGAGGGTAAAAAGTGATCCTAGAATGGATGTATAGTGTGTGTTTTGCTCACTGTGGTTTAAGAATATGGTTTTGTTTACAAATGATTAATGTTCCCTGTTTAAAAAATAAAAATCAGTGCCAATGTGAGTCACCTTGATCTCTCACCTTCATCTCAGTGTGAAATTTACTACCATTGTTCTAGTTTGTAAATTAGATTGTTTTGAATAAATAATGATTTGAATGAATAGTTAGCATTGTTTAAAGGAAATCTAATAACCAAAAAAGGAGTAAGGGTGTCATATATGCTGTCCAAATTTACTACTTTGCCTTGGTGGTAGCATGTTTTAACTCTCACAGTGAAATCTAAATCACACAGCAGCTTATTTTGAAATGTCCATTTTGTCAAATTTTTTGGGCAAAGCTGGGTATTCTTTAACTGTGAAGTTTATTTCTACTATTTAGTGAACTGCCTAGAGCAACAATCCTGTATATGTTTTATAGTGTAATGAAATGCGTTAGTTAAAATGAGGTAAGTACTATCTGCAGACATGCAAAGATGAAAGTACGAAATGTTTTGGTAGTAAGGGAGTTTTTTGTAAACATCTACAACAAACAGGATTTTGTAATATGTTCTAGTCAATGCAAGAAGGAATTTTGATTTTAAAGAGTTCACTTGTATTTAGATACTTCTAGTTCTTTTGCCCACTTCATCTCCTTTCCTCTCATTAAGAAAAAAGTGAATTTTATTATACTGCATTAATAAAAGTATATCTCTAAAATTATATTAGAATCCTTCTTATTCAGTGTATTAATGTGAAAACCTGTAAAAGATCCATATCTAATATATATTTGAATCTTCTACCTGAAAGGTGAATTAACTGATACCAGTAAATTTGCTTGGATAAGTTTTCTAATAGAAACACTCGTAATTTGAGTTGTTAGTATTGACTTGATCTTGCATTATCTCAAAATGCAGGTGCTTCTCTGTATTGAAATTTTAACTTAGTGCTCACTTTATATACTTCATTAAAGAGCCATAGATTCCATCTGTCTTAGTTTTTTTAACAACTGCTTACATAGATCTTCCTTCTATAACTGATAGCTAAAGCAAGAAATTGTGTGGCTTTGACATTACAGATTTGACCACATGGTATTCTGAAAACATGACCGTTGAATGTATTCGTCACTTTAAGCTTCTTTTTGATATCTGTGTTTATGTAGATTTCTACTTAGAAACTTGAGACTATAATATGGAATTGGGTTATTGGAAATGGGTTGTATTGCCTTCAAATTTGCTTTTTCTTTTTTTTTTTGAGATTGTAAAATTTTGTATTTCCAAATGGATAAATGTAAAATGTTTAGAAATAGAAATAAAAGCTGTCAGATTATCCCCCAGATTTTGTCTGTATGGTGAAAATTAGAGACTTATTAATAGTAAAGATCTATCTATGAGACAAAAGATAAGTGCATTCATCCTAAAGATATGTGTTGTAATTTCACAATAGGATTCTCTACCTAAAAAATAGTAAAAATTCTCCATTGGAGTGATACAAAATTGCAGAGTATGCCATGTTTTTTGGAAGGGTTGGGTATTTTTGTTTTGCTCACTGTGACTTAATTTTTCCCTCTTATTTAAATCCCTTCCAGCATGATAAAATAACTAGGGAGATAAACATCTTTTTGCAATAAGATTTATGAATTTCCCATTAATCTATTTTTTCAGATTAGAACATATGCCTTGTCTCTCTTTAATACTTCAATACCAGTTTTTTTACGTATATTGCAAAGTAGTAAAGATAAAATGTGTGAAGCTACCTTTCTAGATTTTTTCCATGAAATAATTCCACCAAAAGCTTTATCAGCATAAGATAAAATACATGAAAGGTAACATTAGAAATGGCTTAAGTATCTATTTGAAAAATATGGGCAAATTAAAAACTATTAAAAGTCCAGGATTATAACATCTGCTTTTTCATTTTGTAGTTGTAAAATTTAAGTTTTTACTGCTAGGCAATGTGAATGCATATGTGTACTGATGCTGTTAAGATGCTTACACCCTAATTGAGGAGGAAAGGACATAGAAGAAGATTTATAGTTGTGACAGAATATTAATTACTCTTAATTGTAGAGCAAAAAGTATTTTTCAGTTACTTTTATGGAATACTATCACTAAACATTGTGCCCTTTTGCCTTTTACATCATATTATTGAAACACTCTCTTGGAATTTATATTTTAAATATCTGGTGTTTCAAGTGATCACTTATATCCACGTTACTTGAATGTTTCTTTTGTGAACCTCTACCTGAAGTTTGCATATTTATGTACTCCTGAAACTTTAGGTTATCTCATTTATTGGGGTTTTATTTCTTTATGTGAGTTTTCAATGAAATTTATCATTGTAGATTCCCATTTAGCTTGTTTCAGCTTAGTTTATATATTTACATCAGATATTTCAGTGTAGGTGGAATAGAGGGACAGTAATGTTATAAATTTGTATATGTCTAAAGATTTGTACGTGGATGTCATATTTATTTAAATGTGCATACTGAGCTTATATTTATAAATTTTGTAACATGGAGGACCGTTTGATTTATAACATTTGCAGAAGTTCCTGTATGTCAAATAAATACAACTAATCTGTAAAATAATTTTTTGCATTTATATTCAGTTCTCATTTAATTGTTTATGAGTTATATAGAATTTATGTGGGTGAATGATAATATTTACATTAAAATCATCCAAGTGTTTTTCCATTTATTTTTGTAGTACGCATACTTTAGAAAATGACTTATAAATGTTTCCATCTTCACAGAAACAGTAGCTGCTACATTTTCATTTCCGTTTCAGTCATTAAATTTATAAGGCAATAATATTTAAGAAGAATGAAATCAGAATGTCTCAGTTTTAATCACATACATTTGGGAGCCTTTCTCCATCACAAAGGCAGCTACTGTTTCAGTTAATTCTTATTTTGTGTTAGAATACATAACAGTGAAGTAGATGCACGACTTGTGTATGTATAGTTAAGCCAGCATTTTTCTGTGTATTATGGGGAATAGCAAAATCTACATCATAAATTTTGACACATTACAGCTGAAGGAAGAGGAACACCTTCCAAGACAAAACAGTCTTCATGGGGGAAAAATGACGCTTGTCCAGCAGTTTGCTTCTTGTGATTGAACTGAACCTGTAAGGATTCATGGATAAAATGAACAGGAATAGATCTGAATAAAGCAAATCTGCATAAATGGTAACCAGTAGCTCTACTTTTATTTTTTATGTTGCTTACCTGTTTTATTTGAAGGAAACCTGTGTGATTTAAAAAGTTATAGCTTTTGCAACTTTATTACTGGTTATATACATTTGGCCATTATAATGTGCAAGCAATTGGAAAAAAACGTCAAGTAAATGCTTGTTTTATAGTAGTTTGTTCTTGTTAAAAATGTTCATACGATAATGTCTGTAAACAGCACCACTTTGATTACAATAGATGTAGTGTTGTAATAAACTGTTTAATGGGGCTGATGTGTAAAGCTGTTCAAGTTATTTGATGTTTACACCTCAGGGAAAGTCTTGTGTTCAGCAATATCTAAAGATAATGTTACTACGACATTTATACTGTCCTTTAAAAAAACATTGCAATAGCATTTTTGGATATGCATCAATCTAATCTTGCGTTCAGTGAATTAAACATACTAATTAAGTGTCTCTTGCCCTTGATTTTGATATTAGAATAGGTGATTACATGGGTATTTAATATTTCTATATTCTGCTTTTCTAGCTGTTTTTACCTAGTTAAGCTTGTGACTTTGCTGAATGGTATGTAAACTTGTAAAAACTGAAATTTCACAACATAACAACCCAGTCATTGTGTTAGGGGTCAACAAAGATTTTGTGGTTTTAACATTTTAGTAAAAACCCACACGTGATTTGCTACAGTAATGCAGCTTAATTACAACACAGGTGTACTGAAACGCTTAATTGTAAACTGCTAGCATTGAAGAAATATTTTGACAGTTCTGATTTGATGTGGCAGTTATTAGCTATTTTATATTGATAGTGCTTATGGTTTATTGTTGAAGCCATGGGCAACGTAAATATAGGCAGCCGTGCAGCAGACAAATGTGAGTAAAGAAAGCCTTAGTTTTATTTTCCAGTTACAGGAAATAGATTTCTGAAGGGTGTGATGTTTATTAACATTGGGTTGTATTCTCCTATATGTGCAATAGGAGATTATAGGTGTACCGATCTCCATAGTTTAAGGAGTTCTGTGTATTCATGCAACCTATTAATTCATGCTAAAGTTAACCTAATCAAAGATTTTCTTCAAACCTGCCTTGCATATAAGCCCACATTAAAAGCACCTGGCTAGCATGTGTTCTTAATTGTAAAATTAGCATAGGCAGAGTGTCAATTTGATTAGACATTTTTATAGAAAGTTCATTCTGAATCATTACTTCAGAAATTTGAGTTAAAATCCTTAAGCAAGTTAATATGTTTTTTAATGTTTTTAAAATCTGATTATCTTTGAGAGATCTTCTGATAATACACTTCCTTTTTTTTCTTTTTTTAAACGTATAGCCAAATTTTAGGATGTTGCTTGTTTAGGCACCCTAAATATTATGTAAGTGCAACCTTAGAGGCCCTCCAGAGAACTGCAGTTCTTTACTTTCATGTTGTCCACCATCATACCAGTTCTTGCAGAATTAGCTGTTTTAAATTATCCATATTATTGCCAGCTTTATTTTTAAAACATTTTGTGGTTAGAGTATTTGTGCATGGAATCATTGGTGTTTGTCAGAACTGTTTGCTCTCAGAAATGATTTTTTAAGTGTTCTATCTTGTTGAAAATGCAGTTGCCTTTTTAACATTTGAGAGTTGTATCAAAATCAGTTTTCTTGCTTTGTGTATAGATGTTGTTAGTTTTATTTCTTAGATTTTTTTTGTATTACAATGCTATAATGCGAAGAAGTATGGACATAAATATATTACAAGGGAATTAGTTAATAGTAAGCTTAAAAGGTAAGTAAATGTCCATAAGGATACAATTTTCTCTGAATAATTTAAAAATGGGATCATAAAAATCTTAACTGTGCTTGAACTTGAAATGAAAACTGGAAATTTTGTACTAATTAAATCCTTCATTTACCTTTTCAATTTTTTTTTTTTTTTTTAATCAGTGGAACCCTTTAATTGCTCATACTATATCACTCTTCTCCCTACTTGGCTGATCTCATTACGTGACTTTTGTTGCAGACAATGTGAGTGTACTAGAATTGTTTGCTGCTAGTGTATTATAAATGTTATCAGAAGGGAATAACTTTTTGATTTGACCAGTTTTTGCCAAGTCTTTCTCTGATACATGAATATATAGCAATGAAGGTGAAAATGCAAGCTATGTTTTATTCTTCATATCCCTTTTTTTTTTAATGGGCTGATGTTATTTGAAAATTTTTTTAAATCTTTAAAAACAATCCAAAGAGATAAGTCTCTACATAGACACCAAAAAAAGAGTCCCAGAGATCTTTTCATTTCTTCTTAATAATAATTATAGTGGATATGAAAACAAAACTGAATTTAATTTTAAACCATAGCACTTGTTAGTGCTATGCCATCACATTCCTTTCAGCCAGTAAAGTTATGAATGAGTGATGCAGCACCTGAATGGTATTGCTTTTGAAGCAGTACTTTGAATTGAATGTGCTGCTTTTGGTTAATGGACATAGGTTTTGGAAAGGATATTCCAGTATAAATTTATAAGTGTTTATTTTGTCAATTTTTATAAGCAAGATTCGGAGTAAGTTACAGTGGCTAATGATCATAGTTTAGCCCATTTACTTAGAATATTCTTAAGCAGTTAACTACAATTTGGAGTTCACAAAAAACTTATAGATTGTAGCTTAAGGTATTACTTTCAGTTAATTCTCCTGTGGAGAATATTGCTTTGTTTTCTACTAGTTTAAGGTCAGTTCTTAAAATAAACATGGAGATTTTAATGAATGTTGTATAACATTTTATAGTGAGGGGGAAAATTTGTTGGAAGGGTAAAGACTTTCTTTCCCTTATGTATTTAAATGTGCCAATAACCTAAATACATACTGTTTTATACAATGAGATGCTACTACAAGACTTTCTGTTGGCGCGCTCTGACATTTTGGTTTTCATACCTGAATGATCATTGCGTTTTCTGTATCTTGTAAGATGGCTTCACTTTTGTGTTTTAAGCTTCAGCTTGTTATTTTAAGAGGAAGTTTATGTTCTGTTTCTTTACTGAGAATACAGTATTGAGATCCTAGCTGTTTTACAGATAACTGCCTTTTAAATTTTATTCATTAAGTTCATTTGCATCCCATAGCCATCTGTAATATTTCCCATAATTGTATGTACTTTAAGTGCACGCTTACCCATTGTACACATTAGACATTTTTGTGCTAAAATATATTAAGTGGGATTTTTGTAGCAAAGTATTTTTCTGTTTTTACAGTGTGTGTGTGTGTTGTTTTTTACGTTAACCTTCAGTTTAAACACTGGTGTATTTTATTTTTTAGCAACTTGACTCTTAGAAGCCTTAGACTAATTTTTTAATAAATATTCAACCAAAAATTATAAATTTATTAAGATGTGGCCTTACATATAGCATTCCTTATGTTTGTAATGTGAGATTTTTGATTTAGAGAACTCAAAAGATTCAGGATTAAAGTATCTTATTGTAAGTTGAAATAGAAAATGTGTTAAAATGTCTAGGCTTCTGGGAGGAAGTTCTTATACTCTTCTTTCTTGGTATTAGAAAGAAGCAATATGAATTTCTATGAATATTCAAAATATTCAGGCAGTTGTATCTTGTTCAGATTGATTTAGGTTTGTCTTAACCAATTTCTTTAAAATTTCAGGTTGTTGGCATTCACTCTGAGTATGCAGCTACCATGGTTTTTGTATGGGACATATAAACACTTGGTTAGGTATAGACAGATGTTAATGTCTTAAAGACTTCCTGCTATATTAATTAGCATATTGTAATGGAAGTTTTTTAAAATGTTAGGTGGAGTTTAATTGAAGTCACACAAATCTTGAAATGGTATCTGCAGATAATAAATACTACGGAGAGTTTTTCCTGTGGGAGTATCCTAAAACTCCGCCATGGGTGTAAATGTTTTACATTAATTTCATAATTGGATAGACCCTGCATTTAGTGAAAACATTTCATTTTGAAGATGTGTTCTTTTTGTCTCATTGTTACTGCGTAACACTTCTCAGCATTCTTTCTGTAAGTTAAATTATTTTAAAATGGTGAATTCGTGTTTATTTTTTTACTTTGAAAATTGTAGTACTCAGGTGGTATTTAATGGGAAAGGATCCTTTGGGGTAAATCATAATGTATTCTAAGGAATGCATCTATAACATTGACTTTAGCCTTAAAGAAAGGTCTATTATTCCTTCTTCCTCTTCATTCCATGGTATATTAGCAAAGTAGTTTACAGCCTTGTACAGCCTTACAAAGTTGTTTTACAATTTTTAATCGAAAGCCCTTAACAAAAAACTGTATCATATTACCAGTATACATGCATTACTGAACCATGGTTTGTAAATAATTTGACTAATACCAGAAGGCCAAAGAAAGTCTTAAAATTTTAGCTATTGACTCTATGGTGACTTCACAATAAGATTTCTGTGCAAAAGGTAAGGTGATATTTGATCAAATAAACATCTTTTTGGTGTCCCTGAGAAGTAGACTTCCATATTCGCTTCTATTAAAAAGCTTATCCCATTTTATTAAAATGTTTGTAATTGCAATTTTGTGTTTAATGTTTACTTTCTGTCTTTTCTTTCTTTAGCATTTAGGTGACTGTTCAGCAGTTTGCTATATGGCCATTGTTGGCCTTTAAACTGCACTAGTAATGAGCATGGTATTTATCTTGTATTGAAAATAAAACACAGTTTTTATAATACTTTGCAGTTTGTCTTGTTTGTTTGATTTATAATTTTTTAACCATTGTGTATGGTGTGAATAATTCATATCTAATTGCAATATGCAGTATAACAGAAATTGTACTGTTTGTATTTTATCTTTAAGCCAGCCTCCTAGATACTGGTCATTTTCTTTTGTATTGGCCTTTTGATGGTCTTTAAAGCAGATGATATGTGACTAAATTAGGATTTAGAAACCTAAAAGATTTCTAGGCTGCTTTATTTTTAAGTCTAAGATTCAGAAAATGTTTGTCTAATTTTAGAGGATTATTAACCTTACTAGACTTTAATCAAGTAAAAATGTTTCTAGGTTGCAGCGAAAATATTTCATACTAGCTTTGAAGTAATAGAGTACTTTTTAAACAGTAACAAATTATGATTTCAATAAAGATATGTGTGCCAGGTGTTAAATCAGATTTCTCTTCTGTAGGATTCAGTCTATGTTGAAGGTAGCAATTCTGAACAATTGAAATAACGATATAATAAATAAATGACCATTACTAGGATCTCTTTCTGCGACCCCATTAAAATTGTGCTTGAGGTTTTATTAGTTTCCCTAATATTCTTTTTTACATGTTTACATTTTAAAGAGGATTGTGTTCATTGATCCTCACTTGCATTGAGTTAATTGAGTCTCTTGAAGAGTATTTGAAAGAAAAGATTATTGGGAACATCTTTTAATCAGGTGCTACACAAAACTTAATAGGAGTCAGTCAAGGCCTGATTTAGTGAAAGAGGGAGCTTTTTAATAAAGGATTTGTAAGGGAATTCCTTGGCGGTCCAATGCTTAAGACTCGGAACTTCCACTGCAGGGGCACAGGTTCGATCCCTGGGCAGGGAACTAAGATCCCTGCAAGCTATGTGGTGCGACCAAATAATAATAATAATAAAGGATTCGTAGACAGAATTTTCCCAGTCTTCTAGTTTTAATTCCAAAAGTAAATGATATTAGAAATAGTTTCCAATGCTGTCTTGTCTTGTATCTTTGTTTCTCTTTTATATTTCACTAACAGTTCTTGAATTTTCATGTTATATCAATTCCAGTCAGTTGCTATTTTCAGTGTTAGATAAGGAATACATGTATATTTTTTACAAACCTTTCAAAAAACCTATGACTTATAGGAAAACTTGAGAAAATAGTTTACTTCCTTAAGTTACACCGAGTCCTGAAGAAGGAATAAGATTTAACTTGGGGAAAAGGGAAGGGGAATACCTTCTAGGCAAAGGGAGGTTTGCACAAAAGACCTTTTGGTATGAGGGAGCATATTAGGAAGAATACTGATTTGACTGAAGTAGGGAGTGAAGAACATGGCCTGTGTGTGGGACTCAAGAAACAGACAAGGACCAAGACTGCAGGGCTTGTAAATCACACTAAAGATTGTCCCAGGAATGATGTGGCATCACTGAAGTGTGTGTAGTGTCAAAGCATTTCTGAAAGCTTGGCTGCACGTTAAATCAGGTAAAGAATAGATGAGGTAAACCAGTGAAACTATTGCAAGAGTCTTTGACTAGAGAGAGAGTGGGAATAATAGTGGTGGAGAAAAGTTGATTTGGTGAAAGACTTGAGACAAAAATGGTAATAACTGAAAGTTTGGAAGGATGATGTTTAGAGCTTAGTGGTAGGTATGTCATTGCCTGAGATGGGAAACACTGGAAAAAGATAGACACTGAATTTAATGCCTTTGAGATCCAAGAAATAGCAAGTAGTCATGTATTCATTAGTTATGGTTTTGGAGTTTAGAAGACATGTGGATTAAAGCCATAACTTTGTAGTAACAATTAAAATAGAGAAGAAACTAAATAATGGGGAGAGTCTTCATCATTTTTCAATTTAATGGCTGTCAACCCAGCTGCAGAATAGAATCACCCATGCCCTCATTGTTTTTTGGGGGGTGGGGGGAGTGCCATCAGGATTCATTACATGTTTGATTTTTTATATTCCGCATATAAATGATATCATAGGGTACTTGTCTGGCTTATTTTACTTAGCATATGCTCAAGGTCCATCCATGAGCATTTTTAAAAAATTGCTGTTGTACCTATTATCTCGATAGAGTTTCTTACCCTGTCGAATACGCAAGGTGGTTTTCTCCTTTTACAAGTGGGCCAACAGGCTCTGAGGGGTTATGGCTAGCAGAATGGTGAGTTGAAGTTAGAGTAGGTTTATGACTGCAAATCCACACAGCTTGTGTGCTGAATGGTTATCAAACTAAGACTGCTGTTAAGTGCTAAATTAAAAAGCTTTATTGATAACTGTAAGCATTTAGGAGTATATTACTTTAAAATGTTCAGTTCTGGGACTTCCCTGGCCGGCCAGTGCTTGGGACTGTGCTGTTCCAATGCCGGGGGCGGGGCAGGGGGGAGGAGGGGGGAGGTGCAGGGTTTAGATCCCTGGTCAGGGAGCTAAGATCCCACATGCCGTGCAGTGCGGCCAAACAAAACAAAACAAAAAATGTTCATTTCCACAAATACTGAACATACCTGTTCTGTAAAATATACTGTGCTGTATAGGACGGACCATAGCAACTCAGTTGTATCTCGTTATTTTTATTTTAAAAAATTTCATATTAATAGTTGTACAGGTTCTACTGACATAATTCCTGTAGCTGTCCTATTAGATACAAGATCAATGAGTAACATTTGTGGAAATGTTAATTTAACATTGTGGGAAAATTTGGCATTGACTCAGGAATTGGGCCGCACCCCATTGCAGTATAGAAACTCGAGTATCACTGTGTACCACTTTAGTTCTTTTTCCCTTGAAACTGGTAAGTCATTTTACATTACTCTTTCTTCAGCTTTTCCCAAGTAAGGGAGAAAATGGAAACAAAATGCTGGAATCTAACTAAGCATCTAACTTAGCCTAAGAACATGCTCACTTTATTAGAAAGTGATTTGCAGACTGAAGACTGGAGCTAATTGTTATTTGCTGAATTTAGTGATGACTGGCTTTTCACAGTTAATAATAGTGTATCCATTGTAAACATTTGTTGAAATCATTTTTATGCATCTCAGAAATTGTTTCAGGATGGCTGGCAGCCAACATGCTGTGTATATCTACACACCGGGAAACTGCCTACCTATAAACTTCTGTGGTAATCAGTTTTATGTTGTCCTTGGCTTTCTAAATGATCTGAGTATGTAGATGAACACTAAAGGGAGGAGGGAGATAAATGGCACAACTCCTCACCCCTGGGTGAGATGACCTGAAGGTACCTTTTACCAGTTGTTTCACATGCTTACGTGAATGTTGAGGATGGAACATGCCCTCTTATTAGAAGTTGATCAGTTCAACATAAATAGGCAGATAAAATGGGGTCATAAATGAAGATTTTTAATTTAAAATTTTATTATTCCTTACATCCTTCTTAGTCTTCTGTTTCTCTTCCCTAACCTTTGAATTGTGGGGTACTCCAGGAGGCTTAGCCTCCCTGCATTCCTTGGTCCTCTTTTCCTGTCTCATGGCTCTAAGTATTAATATGCTGTCAGTTTCTAAATTTATATTTCCGATTCAGACCTTTTTCTCAAACTGGAGATTTAAGTGTCTACTGACATCTCTACTTGAATATCAAACAGGCATCCCAAACATAACATGCCAAGGTTGAATTCTTTCATCCTCACCCATTCCCCACCACCTGCTCAGCCCGCAGTCGTCCTTAACAGCTAACATCAACATCATTTCAAATGCTTAGGGTCAAAACCTGAAATTATTGACTCTTCTCACACCCCATATCCAGTACATCAGGAAATCTTGTCCACCACAGAAAATACCTAGAATCTGACAGCCCATTACTGCTTGCACTGCGCTCATTCTTTGCCTGTATTCCTGCAGTGATTCCTAACAGCTCTCTGTGCTTTCCACTCCTGCCTCCCTGCAGTTTGTTCTTAGCACAGCTGTCAGAGCTTCTGTCGTTTCTGTTCAGAATCCTGCTATGGCTCCCCATTTGTACTAGAGTAAAACTCCAGTCCTTAGAAGGTTCCTCCATAATTTGGCTCCTATTACTTGTCTAACCAGACCTCCCAGTACCTTTCCCCATGTTCGCTGCATTCCAGCCATTCTCGCCTCCTTTTTTGGCCATGCCACATGGCTTGTGAGATCTTAGTTCCCCCACCAGGGGTTGAACCTGGGCCCTCGGCAGTGAGAACTCAAGAGTTCTAACCACTGAACAGCCAGGGAATTCCCCTGGCCTTTTTCAAACAGTCCAGGCATATTCCTCTCTCTTAGCCTTTGTATGGGCCGTTTTCCTTGCTTGGAATGCTTTGGATATCTGCATGACAGTATCATTTTAATGAGATTTATTTTCACCTTTCTATTGAAGAATGGAACCCAATATCTCCCTTAGTTCTGCTTTATTTTTCTATGTGTTACCTAACATAATATATGTTGTTACCTAGCACAAGATGTTATCTTTGTTGTCTGTTTGACTATCAGGCACATGAAAGCGTGTATCTTGTAAGTGCCTACATAAGGGTATGGCACATAGATGTTCAGTAAATAATGAATGAATGTCCTTAAGGTTTAGGTCTACCACGTTATCCTGTTAGCTTATGCTTATTGGTAGTACAGTTGTAAGAGCTAATTCAGCATCTTTCAAATTGTATATAACAAAAATTGCCATTTAAACCATTTTAAATATACATTTTAGTGGCATTAAGTACATTCACAATGTGCAGCCATTACCACTATACATTTCTGAACATCCTAAACAAATTCTGTACCCACTAAACAGTAACTCCCCATTCCTGTCCCACTTCTAGCCCCTCTAGCCTGGCAACCTCTACCGTACTTTCTATGAATTTGTGTGTCCTAGGTACATTATATGAGTAAAATTACACAATATTTGGTCCTATGTGCTGGCTTATTTCGCTTAGTGTAATGTTTTCAAAATGCACATTGTAGCATGTGTTAGAATTTCATTACTTTTAAGAGTGAATATTCCATTGTATGTATATACCACATTTTGTTTATCAATTTGTCAGTGGACATTTGGGTGGTTTCCACCTTTTGGCTGTGGTGAATAATGCTGCTGTGAACATTGGTGTACAAGTATCTGTTTGAGTCTCTTCTTGAAATTCTTTTAGATATATACCTAGGAGTGGAATTGTTGGATCATACGGTAATTCTATATTTAACTTTTTGAGGAACCCTGAAGCTTTTCCACAACAGCTATACCATTTTATATTTCCACAAGCCATGCATGAGAATTTAAGTTTCTCCACATTTTTACTAAACCTATTTTCCATTTTTCTTCTAGTAGCCATCTTGTTGGGTGTGAGGTATGACATTGTGAACTGTGATTTTTATTAATTTTTTTTCCTGGAGTTCCATCAGTTTTCGCCTCATGTAGTTTGATATTCTGTTGTTAGGCACATACACATTAAGAACTATGTCTTCGGGCTTCCCTGGTGGCGCAGTGGTTGAGAGTCCGCCTGCCGATGCAGGGGACGCGGGTTCGTGCCCCGGTCCGGGAAGATCCCACATGCCGCGGAGCGGCTGGGCCTGTGAGCCATGGCCGCTGGGCCTGCGCGTCCGGAGCCTGTGCTCCGCAACGGGAGAGGCCACAACATTGAGAGGCCCGCGTACCACAAAAAAAAAAAAAAAAGAATTACGTCTTCTTGGAGAATGGACCTCTTCCTCATTGTGTAATGTCCCTCTTTATCAACTGATTTTTAAAGTGGCTCATCTTTAGCCAGTTTTTCCAAAGCACTTAACGTACTTTACATTGAACCAGTTGTGTTTGCACTCACATTTTATTGGTTTACATAATGTTAAGTCATGAAATCACAGGAAAAAATACTATCGATATAGTTTAGGAACACACGCACTGAATCTTATGTAATGTAATTAGTAAGCAGACGTTCTTGGACATGAATTTTGTGTTAAGTCAGTTTTATAGAGAGACTGTACAGGTAGGTTATGTGGAGGGCATTGGGTACTCAGGTTATCTCACTAGACTTTTGACTTGTATAAAGGATACAAAGGATGAAACTCCTTTTTAAAGGATGAAAATCCTTACAAGTAAATCTAAATGCACATCTTTTCCAAAAAGTTTCTTTTGGTGCTTGATTCAATAAGTATGAACAATTGAGGTTTTTGACACATGAAGTTGCCCTCTGATTGACCTTCACCACAGCTGTATGTGAAAATGCGTATTTCTCCACATCCTTTTCAATGATGGGTGCTTTAAAAATTATCGATTTTAGAGGTGAAAATTGATATATTAAAATATTGTGATTTTTTTTTTACAAAGGCTTAATATTTTAAAATATTAGTGTGCTGCCATCTAGTGATAACTATGTAAGAAAAAAGGGTAAGTTGTAATTTAGTAAGTTCATTTTATAATTGAGGAAACAGATAAGTGTATGCGTTCGGACCCAAAGTAATAACTAATTAAGGACAAACTCAAGAACGGAAAAATTCAAGCCAGGCTCTTATCCAAGAAAGATCTGAAGGATTCTTTTCTAATCATTGTCCCTATTAAGTCACAGCAATATAGTCCAACCAAAAGATCAAAATAATAATGATAATATTCCGATGAAGTCAGTTAATAAAACCTTTTTTATTTCCATCGTTATACTGAAAATATTTCTAAATTTGCTCAGTGCACGTAATAAGGGTCATTTGAAGGGAAGGAATTTTGTATTTATATATAGGTTATATGGAGAATATATTTAACATTTCTTTGAAAAGTATAGTATTCTAATGTCATTCTGAATAGAATTCTGTGGTAGGTATAAGAGTGTGGGCTTAATTTTACTTAGCTATATAATACTTCTTTTGTTTTTAACCTTAGGTGAAAAAGCCTATCTTTTTTTAGCGTTTGAGTGGCCACTCTGCTAAAATTGGCATTCAGGAAGGGGACATAAGCCAAGGAATATTTTTTTGCCCTTCGGGAGTCAGGAAATAAAGTAATTTATACTCAGTGAATACTCAAAATGACTGCCATGTGCAAAATACCATGAATACACAAAGAAAGAAAACGATGTGCTGTCTGGAAGAAAGCCATTGAAGAGACTAATATATGTTGGCCACTTTCCCAGGTGGTATTTTTAATGTAAGCATCAAATCAATTCCATTGGAGTTCCTCATTTTACAGGTGAGGAAACAAATTTAGGAAGATTCAATAGCAGAGCAGTAATCCACTTTAGGGTCAGAAGAGCAAATCTAGAGAATGTGACAGTGGGATTTACTGGTCATTAGTTACAGAAGATAGGAGATGGTATGAAAGATTCTACAGATAAATTATTAGAATCAAAAGGTTAGAAAGCTTTGTGGACACAACATCAATATAGAAACTAGATATAAAGTAGCTAGTTTTAAATCTAATAAAAGATGTGCAAGCCCTTTAGGAGAAAGTTTTAAACCTCTAATGGAAGGCGTTCATATAGACCCAAATCAATGGACATACCATGTTCATGAATAGGAAGATTTAATGTAAATATGGCTATTCCCTCCAAGTTAACTTAGCATCAGTGCAAATCCAATTAAAATTCCAAGAGGTTTGTCAGGTCTTACTGGATATGACAGTCTCTATCTAAACTTTATGCGGAGTTAAAAGCAAATGATAACGAAGAGAGGGAAGAGTTGCTCTTGTCACATACCAAGGCCTGTAATAAGATAGTGCACACTTTGTACACGAATAAATAAGTAGGCCATGAAACAATATAGAGGGACCAGAAACCACATATATATGAAAGCTAGATTTTATGCTAAGATGGAAATGCTGTGGATTATACTGAAATAGAAAAATGGGATCTACCTAATGTTATACGTAAATATCAATTCTAGGTGTATTAAATGTGGATTTAATGGGAGAGGCAAAGCTAGTCTATTAAGAAGAAAATATAGGAAATAATTTTATGAACTTGGATTAGAGAAGGATTTCTTAAGATACAAGTACAAATCATAAAAGGAAAGATTGATAAATGTGAATAAATTAAGAACTGTTCATTAAAAGACACCACAAAGTGAAAAGAGAAGCCCCAAACTGGGGAAAGACACTTGGAACACATAAAACTGACAAAGGATTAATATCAAGAATATATAATAAGCTACAGACCTATAAGAGAATGACAGAAACCCAGTAGAAAAATGGGCAACAGACATGAACTGATATTTCACACAATATTCCATAAATATATGAAATGATACCCAACTTCATTAGTAATCTAGGAAATGCATATTGAAATCACAGGTACCATTTCACACCTACTAGATTGGCCCCCCCCCCAAAAAAAAGTTTAATCAGTTCTAAGTATTGGCTAGGAGATGGTGCAATGAAGAATACTGCTGGAAAGGGTCTGAATTGTTAAAACCACTTTGGAAAACAGTTTAGCATTGCTTTGTAAAGTAAAGGTGCATGTATACACCAGGGAAACTTGTGTCTTTGTACTTGGAGGCATTTACAAGAATGTATATAGCAACATTATTTCCAACAGCAAAAAAACTGGAAATGGCTCAGATGCCCACCAACAATAGAGTAGATAAATAGCAGGGCATCCATAATAATGAAATACTACATAGGCTGGAAAGACAAGAACTCTAGCTACACACAACACCATAAATGAGTCTTACAATTATATTGACTGGAAGAAGCAAGTCACAGAATTCACACCGTATTATTCTATTTATATAAAGTTCCAAGACAGGCAAAATTTTGAGTGTGTATTAGAGATTCCTATGTAAAGAAAACAATAGAAAAGTTCAAGGAAGTCACGAACAACATTTAGCATAATAGTTCCGGAGGCAGGGAGGTAGAGGAATACAGTCAAGGGAGCGTGCCACAGGAGGCTCCTAAGGTGGCATAATGTATTTGTTAATCGGAATGGTTGGTACTCATGTGTTTTTACTCTTTGAACTGTAAATATACATTTTAGATATATTTAATACACAATAAAATAGCAGTGATAGAAATAGCCTTTTGTTGTGTTAAGTGCAACTGAGTTCTAGATCAAGCTATCATCATACCTAGATAATGCTACTAACGAGTATTTAAGATAATACTTAAGGTATTTTTCCAAAAACATTACAAATGCTACTCTAAAACAGTTGATTTCCTATTTATATCTGAAAATTTATTTGAGCACGAGTTGACTTGAAGTAGGAGATAGCACAATCCATTGAGGGCATGGCGATAGCCTCCTGCTCTATTCCCAACATGAAAGAAAGATGTGTAGTTTGGAAAAACTACCATTGCTTTGTTGTGTTTTATTTCAAATAACATCAATGTAAAGCATAAGGTTTATATTAGAAGTGAGCTTATGACACTACTTGCTCTCAAAACAGCCTTAAAATTAGTCTTAACACCATACTGGTTAAAGGAAGCTACGTGCCTGGTCACCAGTGTCCCAGCGTACTAGAGTGGGTGTTGGGATAAGTGCAATTGCCAACAATGGTCAGTAACAAGATAAACATTCTGAAACTTTGAGTTGCATGTCAGGCTGCACACGAGTATATTTTGTGTATTCATTGTCTTAGATGGGATGCAGTGGTCAGTACAATCATTTTACTTGGATGTAGACTGAAGAGTCGTCCTCCCTCGTCGAGCAGACTGTTCTGGAGTTCTATGCCTCCTAGAGCCACTCTGGGTGAGCCTTTGCTCTTAGTAGTATACATGTGCCAAACCATCTCTGTCCTCCTTACGGTGATGTGGTGCCTCCTTTTTTTTCAAAAACTGTTTTGAAAAACAGCTGCTTGTGCTAACGGCTCCCAAATCTTGGAATGATGACCTCAGTTGGAGTCCGCTTCTTGAAGAAATTAGCTAAGATGGAGATTACCAGAAAGAGTCGTCTTAGGACAGAATGGACCCTAGCATAGTGTTGGAAGCAACTACCACTAGGTGGCAGGCCAAGATGGGTTAGGGAAGCTATCGATATGTGGGTGGCAGTGAAGTGTCTTCCAATATTTGAAAGGCCTTAATTACCAATGGGTTCTGTGTATTCATTCTTTCAGGAATTACTGAGTTGCTTACTAGATGCCAGGCACTGTTCTAAGGGCCAGATTGGAAAAAAAAATTCCTTCATCTCAAGATTAGTGAAGAAATGAAAAGGTAATTTTTCTCTGAAGCAGTGGATATATTTTCATCAATTTGGGGGGCTCCCAATCTTCTATGACTGAGTTATTTTTGGATATTATGGAGCTAACTTGGCTGAAGAACATATAGCTCATGAACTTCACTTTTTGAGTGCTTTTTTGTGCATGCTTTTAAGGGTTAGCCCCAAAAGAGGTGGTGCTGCAGTATTCAGGATGTCTTGGAAGAGGGGTTTATGTGAAGTCATATATGGTGTTCAAACCAGGACATTGTATAGTTAGCATCTCTCTCCAGGTAGGAGAGATTCATTCATTTAACAAATGTGCTGACCACAGATCTAGGAGCTAGAAATGCAGCACTGAGTGGAACAGACAACATCCCTCTTCTCTTGGAGCTTATTTTTAATGAGGAAAGATAGACAATGGTCAAATATACCAATTGGTGTTAAAGTTATTAAGTGAAATAAGGCAGGATATTTTTATACAGGTTCATCAGGGAAGGCCCTTTTTTATAAGGTACAGTTTGAACAGAGATCCAAAGATAGTGAAGGAGTCAGCTATGTAGATATCAAGGAGAAGACCATTCTAGCAGAGGGAATGGTAAGTGGAGATGCCCTAAAGGGTAAGTGAAGCAGCAAAGGATGGTAGGATGAGGGAAGAGGAGAATGGTCAGAAATGAGTTTAGGGAAGTGTTTGGGGGCATGATTGTGTAGGGCTTTATAAGGAATGGTAAAGATTTTCGCTTTTACTCATGGTGTGACAGGAAACTTGGAAAGATATGAGTAGAGGAGTGATATAATCCTAAGTTTTATCACAGGTTGCTATCTGAAGAAGAGGCTGTTAGGGAGCAGTTGTGGTAGCAGGTAGACCAACTGGAATGATTTTGCATTAGTGTAGGTTTGAAATTAAAGTGTTTTTTTTTTTATTTAAGATTTTTCTTTTTTTTGATGTGGACCATTTTTTTAAAGTCTTTATTGAATTTGTTACAATATTGCTTCTGTTTTATGTTTTGGTTTTTTGGCTGCAAGGCATGTGGGAATCTTAGCTCCCCGACCAGGGATCAGACCTGCACCCCCTGCAATGGAAGGCGAAGTCTTAACCACTGGACCACCCGGGGAGTCCCTAAAGTGGTTTTGATTAAGGTAATAGCAGTGGAGAAGCAGTGAGACTGAGTATATTTTAAAGCCAGCTACATTTGTTGATGGACAAAAGGTGAATGTGAGAGAAAGAAATCAAGGCTATCTCTATAGTTTTTGACCTAAGAAATAAAAAAATGAGATAAAGAAGACTGGAGGGTGGGGTAGAAACATTTTCTGGTGGGAGCAGGAATAAAAAGTTTCATGTTGGGTATGTTGAGTTTGAGAGAACGATTAGACTACCAAGTGGAGATATCAAGTAGTCATTTGGATGTACATATCTGGAATTCAGAGACAATTTCATGGCTAAAGATATGACTGTGCAAGGTATCAGTGTCTAAATACTATTTAAAGCAGTGGGACCAGATGAGGTCACTGAGAGAATGATAGATAAAGAAAAAAATGTCAGCAGCCTGAACCATAGAGGACTCCTATGCCTAGAAATAGGGAAAATAGAATGATACAACCAAAAAGACAGAGGCGGCAGCCTGTAAGAGAACCGGGGAAGAGAGAGAGGAGAGAAAGAAGCCGGGGGGGGGGGGGGGGGGGGGGGGGGGGAAGGAAGAAAGGAGGGAGGGAGAGAAAATGAGGGGGGTTTCAGAAGACAAGTTTCACAAAAGAGGGAGTGATGTGTGTCATGTGCTGAGGGTTTCGATAAAATGAAGACTGAATTGACCTTTTGGTTTGGTATCTGGAATTCATTGGTGACTTTGAGTGGAATGATTTTAATGGAGTGGTGAGGATAAAAGGAGTGAATTCAGGAGGGAATGGGAGGAGAGAAAGGAGATAGTTTTTAAAAGTATTGTATTGTTGTAAAGAGCAAAGAAATGGGAAAGTAGCTGGAAGGAGATGTTATTATTAATCAGTGGATGTCTGGGGTCTGACACAAACCGAGTGTCATGATGAATATTCAGGAATGGCCAAGTCACATTTGAAAGGCCATTCCACTTGTTGCCTTATATAAAGTTGAAGCTCCCAGGGAGCACACATTTTTACAAAATACCCACCCTCCAGTAAGCTACTAACTGGTCAGGGAAAAGTGAGAGTATATAAAAGTCTGGAACAGTGACCTCATTAAGGCCTCCACAGTCCTAACAATGGAGCTTCCCATTTTTTCTAACAATGCAAGTACTTGACAAGGACACAAACGCACAATAACTCAATAGCTTTATATATTGCAGTCACACTTATACTATGGAGAAGTTCATTTGCCTCCATGTACGAATATACTCATTATATATATATATTTATTTATCCAGGATAATTTGTGAGTTAGCATATGGAATTAGGACCCAGTCCTTTTTTGGGAAATCATGTAAGCAATTCTAGTAACAGAATTCTTTTGTAAAAGTAGAGAATAATAGTGGGCAATGAACTTGATGACAGTTTAGATCCAAAGTTCTTCTACCTTCTAGAAACCAGCCAGAGCAACAAGGGGGCAGGGGAGACACCCTCTGTGTTTGTTTCCTAGTGCTGCTGTAACAATGCACCACAAAAACCATAAATGTATTGACTCACAGTTCTGAGGCCTAGAATTTGGAAATTTAGTTGTAGACAGGGCTATGTTCCCTCTGAAAACTGTATTCAATCCTCGTCTCCTCCTAAAACTATAAAACTCCTAGATGAAAACATAGGAAAAAACTTGATGACATTGGATTGGGCAATGATTTCTTGAATATGACACCAAAAGCACAGGCAACAAAAGCAAACAGATTAGTGGGATCACATCAAACCTAAAAACGTCTACATGTTAAAGAAAATAAACAACAGTGAAAAGGTAACTATGGAATGGGAGAAAATTGTAAATCATATTTCTGATAAGGCTTAATATTTAGGGTATACAAAGAACTCTTAACAGCTCAACAACAAAACAACCCAATTAAAGAATGGGCAAAGGACATGAATAGACATTTCTTCAAAGAATGGCCAACAAGCATATGAAAAGATGCTCAACATCAGTAATCACTAGAGAAATTCAAATTAAGCCAACAATGAGATACCACCTCATACCCACTAAGATGGCCACTATCAAAAAAAAAAAACCCAAAACAAAAAATAAGTGTTGGTGAGGATGTGGAGAAATTGGAATCCTTGTGTACCTTCAGTAGGAATATAAAATGGTGCACCCACCCACTGTGGAAATCAGCATGAAATTTCCTTAAAAAACTGAAAATAGAACTACCATGTGATCTGGCAACCCCTCTTCTAAGTATATATCCAAAAATATTGAAAGGCAGGATTTTGAGGAAATATTCACACACCCATGTTCACTGCGGCATTATTCACAGTATCCAAGAGTGGAAGCAGCCCAAATGTCCATCAACAGATGAATGAAGTGTGTTTCATTCATACAATGGAATATTATTCAGTCTTAAAAAAAGAAGGAAATCCTGTCACATGCTACAACATGGATGAACCTTAAGAACATTATGCTGCGTTAAATAAGCCAGTCGCGAAAGGACAAATACTGTATTATTCCACTATCATGAAACATCTAGTTTAGTCCCCAGTCAAAATTATGATTCCAAATTTCCTATTAAAATCATGGAAACAAATTTGAATGGTGGCTGCCAGGGGCTTGGGGGAGAGAAAAATGGAGAGTTGTTTTTTGGTGGATATAGAGTTTTACTTTTTCATGAAGAAGTTCTAGAGACTTATTACACAACAATGAATGTTGTGAATACAGTTAACTCTACTGAACTATACACTTAAAAATGGTTAAAAGGTTAGGGGCTTCCCTGGTGGCGCAGTGGTTGAGAGTCCGCCTGCCAGTGCAGGGGACACGGGTTCGTGCCCCGGTCCGGGAATATCCCACATGCCGTGGAGCAGCTGGGCCCATGAGCCACGGCCACTGAGCCTGCGCCTCCGGAGCCTGTGCTCCACGACGGGAGAGGCCACAAGAGTGAGAGGCCCACCTACCGCAAAAAAAAAAGGTTAAGAGGTTAAATTTTATATTATGTATTTTACCACCATTTTTTAAATTGCAAAAAAGTGATAATAAAAGATTTTACCATATAAAAATAAGTGTGAGCTTATACAGATATAAACAAATAAATTGAAGTTATGGGTGAATTGACAAGGAATGGGAAATTTGCACAGTTTCAAATATCTCCACACAAAGTACTTACTAATTATAAAGGGGAAAACATTAATTTTACAGTGGAGGTACCTTGTAGACACACCTTAATTGAAGTGATCAAAGTGATTATCATCAGTAATGGGACAAATGGAAACCATGTGCTATCTAATAGGATGCATTGAAAAGAACACAGCCTAGTATCTGCAATATTCCTGCCAAAGATACACAATCTGAATCTCGTCATGAGGAAAAATCAGACAAACCGAAATTGAGGGACATTTATACAAAGTAAATTACTATGATTTCAAAATTGTCAGGGTCATAAAAGTCAAGAAAAGAATGTAAGGAACTGTTCTAGCCTAAAAGGACCATAGAGACATGACAAAATCAATGTGTGATGGTAAACTGGATTCTTTTGCCCTAAAACACATTATTGGGATGATTATCAACACTTGAATAGGGTCTGAGTTGGTAGTAAAGTATAAGTGTCAATTCTTTGATTTTGATTGTGGTTATGTAGGAGAATGTCCTTGGTTGTAAGAATACACCTAACATAATGGGTATCAGTTCAGCAATTTATTCTCAAATGATTCAGGGAAAACAGTTCTTTATGATATTATCTCAACTTTCCTATAATCTTATGATTGTTTAAAAATTTTAATGGTTTATTTGAACTTTATCAACTTTTAGGAAAAAACATGTTGCACCTTCTTTATTGTGAGTTTTCTCTCCAAATCTTTGAAAATTTGTTTTAGAGTCCTTAGTATGTTTTTGAACCCGTATTGCAAAGTTTGAACAGCTTTATTATGGACAGATCTTCTAAGTTGGCATGTATGTTTAAAAATACTTCATCTGCCAGATGAACCTGAAAAGAACACAAATAATAGTTGCAAAATGTTGAATCCAAGTCAACACAGCCTGATAGTGAGGAAGTGACATTTTCTCCAATGAATTTAAAGAAACTAGACAGAGCACGTATTGTGTACTTGTTCACATTTTAAAAGAATGCTTTGTTCACATCTTTCATTACAGCTTTGTTATCATACAGCTGACCAGAAATGTCATTCACAAACCAATTCAAATCATCCAAAACTTGCTTCACTTTCTTGAATAAAGTCATAGCTAGTTTATAGTTGACAAGAAAGTTAAAAATCATTCATAAGGTTTTCTGTAATAACCATATTACACAAAAATCAATAATTGGTCAGGGTTGTCATATCTGAAATAAAATCTCCAATAATGGACTATTACTTGCTGTTTGATTTATTTACCAGCTAATTTTATACATATTTTCCCATTTTAAAACTAACTTTTTTTTTTTTTGCGTTACGCGGGCCTCTCACTGTTGTGGCCTCTCCCGTTGTGAAGCACAGGCTCTGGACGCGCAGGCTCAGCGGCCAATTAATTTTTAATAAAGTGTTTTGGATAAATGTTAAATGAGCTTTTCTCATTTTAGTATTTTCCCAAATGCTCATGGATTAAAAGCAGCAATTATTTTGATGATTCCTATGAAATATTTGTTATTTAAGAATGACACTGTTCATTCTGACCTCTGAAAAGAAATTCTCTCTTTTGCTTTAAAATTTTAAGATCCACAACTATTAGCACTTCAGAATAACACTTAACGTTCTTGTCTGCGTTTAAGACTTTGGTCTAGTGCATTTTTATTTGATTTATGTGAAAGAAGAAGAAAACATAAGACATGAAAACAAATGTAATGTGGTATCCTGTGTTGGGCCGTGGCACAGAAAAAGGACATTAGTGGAAAAACTAGAGGGATCTAAATAAAGCCTAGAATTTAGTTAATAGTAATTTACTAATGTCAGCATCTTAACGTAACTCTAGTTCATTTGTCAAATCTAAGAAATTAACATTGGGGAAACTCAGTGATGGAATTATCTGTATGACTTTTGCAACTTTTCTGTAAATATAAAAAATGTTTTAAAGGCACAAAGGCAACGTAGTGGAGAAAGGATAGCCTTTTAACAAGTGGTACTGGGACAAGTAGACATCCATATGCAAAAAAATGAACTTGAATCCATACCTCACATTACATATGGGAAATAACTCAAGGTGGATTGTAGACCTAAATGAAGAACCTATAGAACTTCTAGAAGAAAAATAAGAGAAAATCTTGTGACCTGTATGTTAGGCAAAGATTTCTTAGATACAACACCAAAAGCACGATCAAGAAAAGAACAAATAAATAAATTGAACTTCAACATAATTTATAAAACTTGTACTTTTAAAAAGACACTGCTAAGATAATGAAAAGACTGGGAGAAAATCTTTGTAAAGCACATATTTGATGAAGGAACAAGAGGAATCTTTTGGAGGTGAAGAATATGATCATTCTCTTGACTGTGGTGATGGCCTCACGGGGACATGCATATATAAAAACTTATCAAATTGTATACTTTTAAAATGTGCAGTTTATTTTATGTTACTTATACCTCAGTAAAGTTGGTTTTTTTCTTAAAGAAAAGGAACCAAGGAGAAATTCAGATAAAAACTAATAGAATATGAAACAAAAATTATTTTTTAAATGAGCATATAAACGAATAAAAATTACCCTGACATTGAGTAGCAAATTTTTTTTTTTTTTTTTTTTTTTTTGCGGTGCGCGGGCCTCTCCCTGTTGTGGCCTCTCCCGTTGCGGAGCACAGGCTCCGGACACGCAGGCTCAGCGGCCATGGCTCACGGGCCCAGCCGCTCCGCGGCATGTGGGATCTTCCCAGACTGGGGCACGAACCCTTGTCCCCTGCATCGGCAGGCGGACTCTCAACCACTGCGCCACCAGGGAAGCCCCTGAGTAGCAAATTTTAACATATTTTCAGATCATCCAAAAGCAGTAATTCATAAGGGAAAATTTTAATAAAAGTAGTAGACTTATGGACTGTCTGATAATACAATTAAAGAAGAGGAGTGAATTATAAGAACACAATAGGAACTTCTAAAATTTCTTGCTGATTTGACACAAAATAGTGACATCTACAAAGATAACACAAAATTCATGTCACTATGACAAGGATATTGGTGAAAAACTGGTTATTGAGTATTTAAAATTAGTCATTGCACAAGAAAAGTTTGAAATGCCCTGAAATCTGACAGCTCATTTATGGAAAAAAAACTTCATAGCAGTTGTGTCAAATTTGATCACCACCCTAAACATTTACTTGAAAATAGCTTTACTTTGTGATGCTGGAACTTTTAAAAATATAATAGCAAAAAATAAATTTTGATCAGCCACTCTAGAACAAAGACTGAATTCTCTTTCCACTTCCCATAGGATATATTACATAATCGCGTCATATAAAAAGGTAGTCACATAATATACACTATGAAATTCTAAGGAAGGAAGTATTATGAAAATTTTCATAATACTAAAATTTTCATAATAAAGTGAAATGCATCAATCATGTTTGCATAAGCCTTAAGGATTTTGAGTGGCTTTCTCTCCCACTTTAATTGTGAAATACTTCACTAGTACAACATTTTTCATTGCCTCATTTATTATACAACTGTTCCTTTTAATGAGGATGCAGTATTTACCAGAAGCTGAAACAACCACCCTTATCCCCCTTTTATATAGTGAAAATAACCACTTGGTCGTATGATTCCTTCCTTCGAGGGCCAGTCAGTTAGGATAGGTCAGGTTATGCCACAGTAACAACAACAACAAAAAAATCCTGAAATCTCAGTGGCTTAAAAACAGATTTTTTTCCTTATTCATATTACATGTCCATGCTGGATCACTCATTCTCATTCAGGAACTCAAGTTGAATGAACACTCCATCTTTATCATCTACAAAAATTTACAATGGTGGCAAGTCAAAGGGAGTGTGGTGGTGTCTCACACTGGCAATTAAATGTCACTCTCATGTTTCATTAAAGTAAGTTACATGGTATATTAGTTTCCTGTTGCTGCTGTAACAAGTTACCACAAATTTACTCACCCCGGCCTAGAACAACACACTTCTATTATCTCCAGTTCTAGAGGTCAGAAGTCCAAGATGGGTCTCACTTAGCTAAAATCAAGGTGTCAATAGGGCTGCATCTCTTCTGGAAGTTCCAGGGGAGAGTTTGCTTTTGGTTTGTTGTTGTTGTTGTTTTTCCTTTTCCAGCTTCCACAGGCTCCACCTTATTCCTTGGCTCATGGTCCCTTTTTATCTTCAAAGGCAGTAATGGCCAGTTGAGTCTTTCTGACGTTGCATCACTCTGACACTGACTCTTTTGCCTCCGTCTTCCATATTTAAGGACCCTTTAGGCCCATCCAGATCATCCACAATAATCTCCTTATTTTAAGATCACCTTATTAGCAACTTTAATTCCCTGTGCAACCTTAATTCTCCCTTACCGTGTATCATAACATATTTACATGTTCTGGGAATTAAGACATGGGACATCTTTGGGGACCCATCATTCTGCCTACCTATGTCTAAATTCAAGGTCCATCCCTCCACCTTCTTATTGCAATGCCAGATGTGTTGGCATAGTGGATAATAAGATAATATTTCTGGAAGTCATTTCTACACTAGGTCAACTAGCAGTAATTTTGCTGTATGTGAAAGTGACTGCCATCCACATAACCCAAACTAAAAGTGTCTCTTTAGTCTACTTTTCCTTAACCATTTCCCCAAAATGTTTACAGCCAGATTCTGTCTTTTCGCTTCCCCACACATCACACAAAAGGAGAAGTAAAGGAGGGGAATTTGGAGTGGAAAGAAACAGCAAGGTCAGCTGTTGAAGTTAACACATCTCAATTTTGGAATTTTTACAAACACATATGACCACGTAAATATGTTAATAGGGCCCCTCTTGGGGCCTTATGAAGAGCCCATGCAAGTGGGGGCCCCAAAACTTAAGCTTCATTAGCTTCATGGTAAATCTGCCTAATAATATAGCACAAGGTATAAATTTAAAAAGTACAAAAAGATAATGTAAGGTGAAGTTTCCTCCAAACATGTCCTTCAGCCACCAGTTATCTTCCTTGGAGACAATAAATATATTCTGTCTCCTATGTCCTGCCTGAAATATTATGCATAGATAAGCATTTTGTGCTGAAATATTTGGTAACCTCCCTCCCTCTTTTCTGACACAGTTAGCCTGTTATATACAATGTTCTGTACCCTGCTTTTTCTCTTAGACACCTTTATTGAGATATAGTTCACATACCATACAATTCACCCATTTAAAGTGTACAATTCAATGGTTTTTAATATATTCACAGAAATGTATATCATCACCAACGTTGATTTCAGAACATTTTCATCACCTCAAAAAGAAACCAGGTACCCTTGAGCTATCACCCACCTGACCCTTAACCCCAGCATAAGGCAACCAGTAATCTACCTTCTGTCTCTATTTTCCTGGTCTGGGCATTTTATATGAATGGAATCACATAATATGTGGTCCTTTGTGACTGGCTTCTTTCACTTAGCATAATTTTTCAAAGTTTGTCCTGTATCAGTACTTGTACTAATCAGCACGTGTATCAGAATTTAGTAATTTGTGTCTTCTCTCTCTTATTTGGTTAGCCTAGTAGAGGTTTATCAATTTAATTATTTTTTCAAAGAACTAGATTTTGGCTTTGTTGATTTTCTCTATTTTCCTGTTTTTAATTTCATTGATTTCTGCTCTAAGTTGTATTATTTTCCTCTGCTTTAGGCTTGAATTGCTCTTCTTTTTCTAGTTTCCTAAGGTAGAAGCTTAGGGTTTTTTATATTACATCTTCTTCTCTACCAATATATGTATTTAATGCTATAAATTCCTCTGTAAGCACTGTTTTCACTGCATCCCATACACTTTGATAAGCTCTATTTTTATTTTCATTTAGTTTAAACAATTTTTTCATTTCTCTTGAGACTTCTTCTTTGACCCAAGTATTATTTAGAAGTGTGATGCTTCAACTTCATTTTTGAAAGATATTTTTCTGTGTATAGAATACTAGGTTGACAGTTTTTGCTTTTCAGTACTTTAAAGATGTTACTCCAATGACTTCATTGTATTATTTCTGACAAGAATTCTGATGTCACCCTTTGTTTCTCCATATGTAACAAGTCTTTGTTCTTTGACTCCTTAAAAAAAAAAAAACAGCTCTATTGAGATAAAATTATTTTCATCACCCATTAATAGTCACTTCTCATTTCTTCCCAATGCTCCTAGCACTAGGCAGTCACTAATCTACTTTCTGTCTCTATAGGATTGCCTGTCTGGACAACTCTGTACAACATACAAATAGAAGTATATAATGTGTGGTCTTCTATGAGTGTCATTTTTCACTTAGCATAATGTTATCAAAATTCATCACGTTGTAGCATATATCAGTACTTCATTTCTTTTTATGGCCAAATAATGTTCCATTATATGCATTCTGTTAAATATATGTACCACATTTTATTTATCAGTTGATAGGCATTTGAGTTGTTTCCATTTTTTGGCTGTTATGAGTAATGCTGCTATGAACATTTGTTTACAAGTTTTACATGAACGTGTGTTTTCATTTCTTTTGAAATGAAACCTAGAAGTTGAATTTCTGGGTCATAAGGTAACTCTGTGTTTAACCTTTTAAGAAACTGCTAGACTATTTTCCAAAATGATTGCCCCATTTTACATTCCTGCCAGGAGTGTATGAGGGTTCCAGTTTCTTCACATCCTAACCAAGCCTGGTTATTATCTGTCTTTTTGAATCTAGCCCTCCTAACCAGTACCACACTGTCTTGGTTACCATTGTTTTGTAGTAAGTTCTGAAATTGGGGAGAGTGAGTCCTCCTACTTTGTTCTTTTTCAAGATTGTTTTGTCTATTCTGGGTTCCTTGAATTCCATACGAATTTTAGAATCAGCTTGTCAGTTTCTACAAAGAAGTTACTGGAACTCTGATAGGTAGATCAGTTTGGAGATTTTTTTTGGGGGGGGGAGGAATGTACCACTGTTTTGTTTTTTTTAACATCTTTGTTGGAGTATAATTGCTTTACAATGGTGTGTTAGTTTCCGCTTTATAACAAAGTGAATCAGCTATACATATACCTATATCTCCATATCTCCTCCCTCTTGCGTCTCCCTCCCACCCTCCCTATCCCACCCCTCTAGGTGGTCACAAAGCACCTAGCTGATCTCCCTGTGCTATGCAGCTGCTTCCCACTAGCTATCTATTTCACATCTGGTAGTATATATAAGTCCATGCCGCTCTCTCACTTCGTCCCAGTTTACCCTTCCCCTGCCCTGTGTCCCTAAGTCCATTCTCTACGTCTGTGTTTTTATTCCTGTCCTGCCCCTAGGCTCTTCAGAACCTTTTTTTTATTTTTAGGTTCCATATATATGTGTTAGCATACAGTATTTGTTTTTCTCTTTCTGACTTACTTCACTCTGTATGACAGACTCTAGGTCCATCCGCCTCACTACAGGCCACTCAATTTCATCTCTTT
Source organism: Pseudorca crassidens (assembly GCF_039906515.1). Taxonomy (NCBI): domain Eukaryota; kingdom Metazoa; phylum Chordata; class Mammalia; order Artiodactyla; family Delphinidae; genus Pseudorca; species Pseudorca crassidens. Next base: position 59,050,452 of record NC_090306.1, read on the forward strand.
TTGTGGCTGAGTAATATCCCATTGTATATATGTGCCACATCTTTATACATTCATCTGTCGATGGACACTTAGGTTGCTTCCATGTCCTGACTACTGTACAGTTTGGAGAATATTGCTGTCCTAACAATGGTAAGTCTTCTGGTCCACGAAAGTGTGGTGTTTTACCAGTTATTTAGATCTTTAACTTCTTTCAACAATGGTTTGTTTTCAGTGTATACGTTTTGCACTTTTATTTTTTGCTAAAGTTATTCCTAAGTATCTTATTCTTTTTTATGCTTTTGTAAAAGGAATTCTTACCTTAATTTCATCTTTGGATTGTTCATTGAAAGTGTATAGAAATGAAGTTGATTTTGTATATTGATCTTGTATCCTGCAACCTTGTTGAACTTGTTTATTAGTTCTAATGGGTTTTTTTAATAAAATGGATTCCTTAGGATATTCTATTGGGTTGGCCAAAAAGTTTTTTCGGGTTTTTCAGTAAGCTATAATAGAAAAACCCGAACAAACTTTTTGGCCAACCCAATATATACAAGATCATGTCATCTGTGAATAGAGGTAGTTTTACTTCTTCCTTTCTAATCTGGATGCCTTTTATTTCTTTCTCATAAGTAATTGGCCTGGGCCTTCAGTATAGTGTTGAATAGAAGTGGTGAGAGTGATCTTTTTTGTTTTGTTCCTGATCTTAGGGGGAAAGTATCCAGTCTTTCATCATTAAGTATAATGTTATCTGTGGGGTTTTTTTTGTGTTTTTTTTGCAGTACACGGGCCTCTCACTGCTGTGGCGTCTCCCGTTGCGGAGCACAGGCTCCAAACGCGCAGGCTCAGCGGCTATGGCTCAGGGGCCCAGCCGTTCCGCGGCATGTGGGATCCTCCCGGACCGGGGCACAAACCCGTGTCCCCTGCATCGGCAGGCGGACTCTCAACCACTGCGCCACCAGAGAAGCCCTGTGGGTTTTTTATAGATGTCCTTTATCAGATTGAATATGTTCCCTTCTATTCCTAGTTTGTTGAGTAGTTTCATCATGAAAGAGTGTGGGATTTTTTCAATGCTTTTTTTCTGTGTATTGAGATGATCATGTGATTTTTGTTTTTTTTCCTGTTGATGTGATGTGTTACACTGATTTTCAGATGTTAAACCAGCTAGTATTCCTGGGATAAAATCCATTAGGTCATGGTGTATAATTCCTTTTATGTGTTGCTGCATTCAGTTTGCTAGTACTTTGTCGAGGATTTTTATATCCATATTCATAAGAAGTATTGGTCTGTAGTTTTCTGTTCTTGTGATGTCTTTCTCTAGTTTTGGTATCAGGGTAATATTTGCCTCATAAAATGGGTCAGGTACTGTTTCTTCATCTTCTATTTTTTGGTAGAGTTTGTGAAGAATTGGTATTGATTCTCTTATCCATTCACATTTAACGTTATTATTGATATTGTTGGATTTACATCTGCCATTTTACTTTTTGTTTTTTATATCTCATGTCTTTTTTGTCCCACTATTTATCCTTTACTGCATTTTTTTTTTCCTTTTTTTCCCTTGGTCTCTTTATTAGGATCTATTTTGATTTGTAGGCAGGGGAATTCACTTTCTTTTTAAAAACAATTATATATTGTATATAATTTTGCAACATCTATGTTCTTTTTACAGTCATAAAACAAAATAAAAATAAAATAAATAAAACAAAAATAAAAACAGGGCTTCCCTGGTGGTGCAGTGGTTGAGAGTCCGCCTGCCGATGTAGGGGACACAGGTTCGTGCCCCGGTCCGGGAAGATCCCACATGCCGTGGATTGGTTGGGCCCGTGAGCCATGGCCGCTGAGCCTGCGCATCCGGAGCCTGTGCTCTGCAACGGGAGAGGCCACAACAGTGAGAGGTCCACGTACCGGTAAAAAAATAATAATAATAAAAACAATGTTGAGGTTCAAGCAACCTGCAACAGATACAGGAAGAAATTTAAAGATAAAGGGTACACTTTCACGCCCGGCTTATTTTCTCTTTCCTAAAATGACAGAATGTCCAGATCGTTTATGGACACCCAGCAGTTACACATTTCTCACTGGCCTCTTTTGTCCATACCAGCTTCTAAGTGTCAAAATAATTCTGTTGAAAGGTTTTCAATAAAAGGTAAGAGAAGAAAGTAGGGCTTTCCTGGTGGCGCAGTGGTTGAGAGTCTGCCTGCCGATGCAGGGACACGGGTTCGTGCCCCGGTCCGGAAAGATCCCACATGCCGCGGAGCGGCTAGGCCCGTGAGCCATGGCCGCTGAGCCTGCGCGTCCGGAGCCTGTGCTCCGCAACGGGAGAGGCTACAACAGTGAGAGGCCCCCGTACCGCCAAAAAAAAAAAAAAAAAAGTAAGTTTTAGATTCAGTAAAGTTGAACAAATATGAAAGTCTTTTCGGTATATCTCACAAAATTATTTATCATAAATTATATTTTTCAAATGTTCATAGCAGTTTTAAAAAATTCTTTATTTTGAAATAATTATAAATTCATAGAAGTTTGCAAAGAAATGTACAGAAGAATCCTGTGCACTCTCCCTCCAGCCTCCTCCAGTGTTAACATTTTGCACAACTATAGAACAGCATCCAAGTCAGAAAACTGACATTGATACAATCTTGAGAGCTTATTTAAATTTCACCAGTTATACATGTGTGTGTTTGTGAGTATGTTATATGTGGCCTTATGCTGTTTTATCACATGTAGAGCCTTAGATAATTATTGCCACAATCAAGATATTCAACTGTACTCATTACCACAAGACTCCTTTCTTTCACTACTTTATAGCCATACTCATCTCCTTCCTCCCATCCCTAACCCATGGTAACTGCTATTCTCTTCTCCATCTCTTTTATTATGTTATTTCATGAATGTTAAATAAGTGGAATCTTCCAGTATGTATCCTTTCAACATTGGCTTTTTTCATTTAGTATAATTTCCTTGAGGTTCCTCCAAGATGTTGTGTGTATCAATAGTTTGTTCCTTTTTTTTTTTTTTTTATCACTGAGTAGTATTCCATGGTGTGGACACAACAGCTTGTTCACCCATTCACCCATTCAAGGGAATTTGGATAGTTTACAGTTTTTGACTATTAAGAATAAAGTTGCTTTGAACATTCATATTCAAGTTCTTATATGGAAAGAAGACATTTCTCTGGAATACATACCCAAGAGTGGGTTCCTGGTTTGTATAATAAGTCCATTTTTAATTTTGACAGGGATTGCCAAGCTATTTTCTAGAGGGGCTGTAATATTTTACATTGCCACGAGCAGTGTATGAGTGATCCAGTTTCTCTGCATCCTTGCCAGCTTTTGGTGCTCTTGCTATTTTTAATTTTTTCATTCTCATGTGTATAATGATATCTTATTGTAGTTTTAATTTGCATTTCTCTAATGGATAATAGTGTTAAAAATATTTTCATTTGTTTACTTGCCACCTGTGTATCCTTTTTGGAGAAATGTCTGTGAATGTCTTTTCTGTGTCAATGCCCAGTTTTCTAATTAGATTATTATTTTTTTAATGTTGAAATTTGAAGGTCCTTTATGTAGTCTAGATAAAGGGGTTTTGTCTGATAAGTGATTTGCAAGGTTTTCCCCTGATCTCTAATTTGTCTTTTCAGCCTTTGAATAGGGTCTTTTGCAGAGCAAAAGTTTATTTTGATGAGGTCCAATTTATCTATTTTTCCTCTTATGAATTATGCTTTTGGTGTCAAGTCTAAGAATTCTTTACCTTGTTCTAGGTCTCAAGATTTTCTCCTATGTTCTTTTGTGTAAGTTTTATAATTTTACATTTAAGTTCAAAATTTGTTTTGAGCATAATTTTGCATAAAGTGTGAGGTTTAGGTCAAGGTTCTTTTTTTTCTTTTTGCCAATGGATATTCAATTATTCCAGCACCATTTATTGAAAAGACTATCCCTCCTCCATTAAGTTGCTTTTGCTCTTTTGTCAAAAATTAACTGGGTATATTTGTATAAGTCTATTTCTGGGCTTTCTATTCTGTTCCATTGACCTATGTGTCTATCTTTCCTCCCACATCATACTTTCTTGATTACTATGATCAGTTTTTAATAGCTGTCTTTCCAGGTGGTATCTTTTTATTGTTTATTTTTCCCCAGAAATTTCTAAAATTAACTAACAAATAGATGCCATGAAGGTAATATATTTTCTCTGTTTTCTCTCATTCTTATTCAACTATGCTCTTATATTGTATCAGCTATGATGAAATCTCATTTTATTCTTATCTCTCTGGATTTGTGGTTTATTCAGACAGTCAGAAGAGTATTATATGTAAATGCTATGGCATGTGTTGTATTAAAATAATAAGTTGTTTTTATTGTTTAGAGAGAAAGAACTGAGAGGGGAAGAAGAGGAGCTGTCATTTCTTGACTGTTTAAAATTTGCCATAACCTTCATGGTATGATTTCAACTAAGCTACAGAGTAAACATTAGTACTCTCATTTTATAGAGGAAGAAATTGAGCTTCATAGAGTATGAATAATGAGTATGAGCATATACTTCATAGAGTATGACTTCATGAGGATGATCCTGGTTAGGATCATAGAGATGAGTGCAGCTTTTTAATCTTTTTTTTTTTTTTTTTTGAAGAGAGAGCAGTTCCTTGGGCAAATATGTATGAGGCACCTGAAGCCAAGTTTATATCACTTACAGGAAATGTAGATTCTGATGGTGCTAATTCAGCCATGGATAACCTCTTCATGGTAGGATGGTTGGAAAGAAAGGGTATTTATCTAGTACCTGAGTTGCATAATTCTATATCCTGCAAGGTGCCCTGCCTTAGTGTCCTACTTCACCATTCAGAGGTGTTTTCCCAATTAAGATCCCACTTGGCCACATTAACAGAAAAGTGTGTTCTATCTTCTTTAAACACCTCTTCCTCTGAAGTTCAAAGAATCCAAGGATACTTACTCAGTCCAGAGTATCTATCCTATTTACTCTCACTTCATCCTGAAACTGGACAGCCCAGACAACTCAAGAAAATGACCTGTTCATCATAGCTGTTACTACTATTGCTAAGCCTCAGTCCTTCTCAGGGAGAGGCCAATATACTGTACCTTTCACCAGCCTGGAGACAGTTGTTGCTGAAGCATGTGGGAAGCCCTGTCAGGGAGAATAGATTTTATTCTCTGTTGCAGGATGCTGACTGCTTGGTGACCCATGATTGACCTCTCATTGGGTTTTATACTGGGACTCCCTCTCTTCCAGCCCCAGAATATGGATGTCGGTCTTCCAATGAAGAAAGCTCCTTCCAAAGTACTCTTATTCCCTAGTCTTGCCCACCCCTGACCTCCAGCAGTCTAGAAGGTCTTCCTCTTAGTGGAGCTCCCAGCCTTATCCAGGCAGGCTGCATTAGAATGTGGCTATGATAGAGAGAAGGCAAGGCCTGGATCACCCAGAAAGAAAAAACAACTGAATCATCTTTCAGAAGCTGCTGAGGTGAGAATGGGGTTGACAAAGACAAGAGGGACTACGAAAGAAACACTCATAAAGCCTGTATTAATATGCCAAAAATAATATGTATTATTCTGTTTTATCATATTAATCATGTTTTTATTCTTTGTATTTTATGACAGTTAGCATCTTGGGGACCTTGTTGGCTGGGGAGAGACTGCCCCTCCCAGGACTAGCTAATTCCTAGAGATAGTAAATAATTTGCGTGAACATACCTTTCATATGCAAACCGACCAGTTGAGAGCCCATACTTCTGACTACCTCTTTTATCTAACTCTCACACATTGAGCCAATATTTCTCCTGCCCTAAATCACCCCAGGTCCAGGGACCAAACAACTAGAGACCACTCCTATAGCCCAGAGCCCACTGAAATTATTCAAACTAACATAGGCAAAACATTTTCAGACATAAATCATACCAGTGTTTTCTTAGGTCAGTCTCCCAAGGCAATAGAAATAAAAGCAAAAATAAACAAATGGGACCTAATCAAACTTATAAGCTTTAGCACAGCAAAGGAAACCATAAACAAAACGAAATGACAACCTACGGACTGGGAGAAAATATTTGCAAATGATGGAACCAACAAGGGCTTAATTTCCAAAATATACAAACAGCTTAGTTACAATTCAGTAACAAAAAAAACAAACAACCCAGTCGAAAAATGGACAGAAGACCTAAACAGACATTTCTCCAAAGAAGACATACAGATGGCCGATGGGCACATGAAAAGGTGCTCATCACCACTAACTATTAGAGAAATGCAAGTCAGAACTACAGCGAAATACCACCTCACACCAGTCAGAATGGCCATCATTAAAAATTCTACAAATAATAAATGCTGGAGAGGGCGTGGAGAAAAGGGAACCGTCCTGCACTCTTGGTGGGAATGTAAATTGGTGCAGCCACTATGGAAAACAGGTTGGAGGTTCCTCAAAAAACTAAAAATAGAGTTGCCATATGATCCAGCAATCCCACTCCTGGGGATATACCAAGACAAAATTCAAAAAGATACATGCACCCCTATGTAAATAGCAGCACTATTTAAAATAGCCAAGACATGGAAAGAACCTAAATGTCCATTGACAGATGAATGGATAAAGAACATGTGATAAATATATATCACACACACACACAATGGAATATTAGCCATTAAAAAGAATGAAATAATGCCATTTGCAGCAACATGGATGGACCTAGAGATTATCATACTAAACCAAGTAAGTCAGAGAAACACAAATATATGATTCACTTATATGTGGAATCTAAAAAATGATACAAATGAACTTATCTAGGAAACGGAAACGGACTCACAGACACAGGAAACAAACTTATGGTTACCAAAGGGAAAAGGTGGGGGGGGAGGAATATATTAGGAGGTTGGGATTAACATGTACACACTACTATATATAAAACAGATAATCAACAAGGACCTGCTATATAGCACAGGAAACTCAATATTCTGTAATAAACTAAATGGGAAAAAAATAGATATATGTATAACTGAATCAATTTGCTGTTCACCTGAAACTAACACATTATAAATCAACCATACTCCAATATAAAATTTAAAATAATAAAATTTTTTTAAAAAAGAAGGAAAAACAGCAGCAACAACAACAGCAACGAATAAATGGACACCTGAATTCCATGATTTAAAGAGAAGAGAAATTGGTAAGGAGAAACAAAGATGAGTGGAACATAATTTCAAGAAATGAGGCAATGGAAACTTCATTCACCAAGAATTTCTTTTTTTTTTGGCTGCACCATGCATCTTGCAGGATCGTAGTTCCCCGACCAGGGATCAAACCTGGCCCCCCGGCAGTGGAAGTGCAGAGTCCTAACCACTGGTCCACCAGAGAATTCCCCCACCAAGAATTTCTAATCATAAAAAGATACTCTTGCTGTATCTCAGGAATTCTTAATTGCTGACTTCCCCCCTCCCTATATTTATTTCTAGATATATAATGGAATTCTTTTTAAAAATTGGAACTCCTACTTATTGTTGTAAATGCTAAAGTCACACTGTGATATGAATGCTTCACTTTTCTAAGTTAAGAATTTACAGCTCCAGGGCTTCCCTGGTGGCGCAGTGGTTAAGAATCTTCCTGCCAGTGCAGGGCACATGGGTTCGAGCCCTGGTCCAGGAAGATCCCACTTGCCGCGGAGGAACTAAGCCCGTGTGCCACAGCTACAGAAGCCTGCACGCCACAACTACTGAAGCCCGCTCGTCTCGAGTCCGTGCTCCGCAATGAAGAGTAGCCCCCTTTCGCCACCACTAGAGAAAGCCCACACGCAGCAATGAAGACCCAACGCAGCCAAAAATAAAATAAATAAATTTATTTAAAAAAAAAAATCACAGCTCCAGCCCAGACCCTTTTTTCTAAAGCTGAAAGATCACAGGACCCAGCTGCCTACCAGACACATCGACTTGGGATTTCAAACACAACATATTAAAAATTGGACTTATCTCCTATCCACCCTATCCTCCTCTAAGTTTATTCACTGTCCTGTATTCCCCATAATTGGCCTGCCAGAAACCAAAAAATCAAGGTAGCTTTCCCCCTCTACCTTGCATCTCCCCATCCAAGCAATCCAAAACTTCCCCTGGTTCTGATCCTTTGAATATCTGTCTTATCTGTCTGCTGTTCTCTGTACCTCCTGACTGCTTCTATCTTGGTCTTTCATTATTTCTCTTGTAGATTGTAACAGCAATTTCTCAAAGAATTATTTGCAGTCCACGGTCCTCCTAAGAGACCATGAATTGAAAAAAAAAAATTAAAACTTTTTCCCCCATTTTTATGGGCTAATGATGCATAACTCCATATATTTTCATTTGTATATACAACAAAGGATTAATTGTGAATAACCACCTACCTGAGTTACTAAGGATTACTGAAATTTTGTATTAATAAGCTAAAATTAGCACACGAATAGGATTTACCGATTAAACTATACCCTATAAAGAAGTCTGGCAGAATGCAATGTTATTGTACGTCAATAGTTGGAATTACCCTAATTTTCAGAAAGGATGCCTCATCATTGTCATGGTTTTCAGTTCCTGCTTTTTAACTATAATTTCCCATAAATGTAGATTTATATCATAGTGCTTTAGGTTTATAGCTACCCTTAAAGACATATATTCATTTTGATTCAAATATTAATCATTCACAACCCTAATGATAAAGTAGATGTATATATAATCCCATCAAACTTTGGTTTAAAAAAAATGATACTTCATCCTAAAGACTCAGTACTTGTTTCTCAGGAAAGCGGCAACAGTAGGGTAAAGTATCTTATGGGATCATTTCTTTCCCCTGCAAAGTAGACCACAGTCAAAAGAGTTTGAAGATCATGGTCTTTATTACTATCTTGGCTTTTAACTCCTGCCTTCCTCCTCCAAACACACACACATTATCACTTTAGTCTGTACTACCAAGAAGGGATCTCTTTTGCACACAAAGTATAATTATTTTGGACTTCCCTGGTCCAGTGGTTAAGACTCCATGTTCCCAATGCAGGAGGCATGGGTTTGAATCCTGGTCAGGGAACTAAGATCCCACATGCCACATGGCACTGCCAAAACAAACAAGCAAGCAAATAAAAAAACAAAATATAATTGTTTCATATCTCTTGCTCAGAATATTTCAGTTTCAACATTACCTTCAGCAATGATTATTAACACATTTAGGTGTTTTTCCCTTTAAGAATAGGTAAATAATAATTAAAGCTTTTGACATTCTTCTGAGAAAAACGTACATATACACATACACACAATAAAATCTTATACAACTTCAGAGGTTTTGCAACACCCCTGAAGCCCAACCACAGATTTAGGAATTCCTCACCCAGCCTATACAATTTACAAATTGAATCTCCTTTGAATAGCATAAAAGGTCTTTTGCTTACCTAGCCAAACTCTTTACTTCCACTCCCCACTTCAAAAGGAATTTCCAGAACATACTATGTTCTCTCTTATACCTTTTTTTAAAATAATCTTTTAACTTTAGAATAGTTTGAGATTTACATAAAAATTGCTGAGATAGTACATATAGTTTCTGTATTGCCCAAACCCAATTTCCCCTATTTTTAACATCTTACCTCAGCATAGTACATTTGTTACAATTAATGAACCAATATCTAAAAGTTATTAGTAAATAAAGTTCATACTTTATTCAGATTTCCTTAGTTTTTACCAAATGTCCTTTTTCTGTTCTAGGATCCTATCTAGAGTACCACATTACATTTAGTTGCTAGGTCCTTTTGGCTCCTTTTAGCTCTAATAATTTCTCAGACTTTGCTTGTTTTTGATGACCTTGACAGTTTTGAGGGGCACTGATGGGGTATTTTGTAGAATGACGCTTAACTGGGATTTGTCTGATGTTTTTCTCATGACTAGGCAAGGATTATGTGTTTTGGGGAGGGAGACCACAGATACCAGTTTCATCACATGGTATCTAGGATACATACTATCAACATAACTTATTACTGTTGATATTAACCTTGATCCACTGGCTGAAGTAGCATTTGTCAGGTTTCTCTGCAGTAAAATTACTCTTTTTGCTCCTTTCCATGCTATATTCTTGGGAAGAAAGTCACTATGCACAGCCCACACTTAAGGAGTGGTTAGTTACACTCCACTTTCTTGAGGGCAGAGTATCTACATAAATTTTTTGGAATACTTTGGCATGGGAGATTTGTCTATTCTCCCTTTCCTTTGTTTTTTTCTTTTTTTTCTCTCCATACACCAGTCTGTAATTTTTGATTAGAATTAACTATCAAAGACACTGCACCTTTGAAGTCTTTGAGCATAACAGTGTTTAACAGTGGCTTTATTAGGTGAATGCTTGAAAGTATTCAACATGAAATTCAATTTACTTCACATGTTTGCAAACACATTATTAGCAATTCTTAAATATTTCAAATCAACTAATTTGAAGTGCAGAAGGCTTGTTCTCAAATAACTCTTCTGAGGTGACACAAAGACTGAAAGAAGCCTATGACTTGAGTCCAGGTCTCTAATCAACAATCACTATATCATCACTGGTGAACTCATATGAGGGAACTTCAAGGTTGAGAGGTGCAGACCCCTTCCTGATCCTGCCAGATGCATCATAGTGTGACCCACGGCAAGGGCAATAATAACCACCAAAATCTCCTGCATTTGCAATGGGTACACAACCAAGATGAGTGCAAACACCTATCAAGACAAACCATTCAGGTTTCTTTACTCGTTCTAAATCATGCTGTGAGTCCCTCAACTGAAGTCCTTCAACTGCAGCTTTCTGGTCAGTTTCCTTCTTGGTTCTGTGGCGCACAAACAGGGGTTGGCCTCTCCATTTGAAAGCCACGTTCTTGCCCTCTGGAATATCGGGTAACTTGATTCCGGTTTTGGACATGGCCAACACATCAGCAGAAGCACTCATGCTGGAAACGAACTGAGAAACGACATTCTTGGCAGCATACGCGACACCCACGGTAGTTGTTGCAGTTACCAAATAGGAGAAACCTTTTGTAGCCTCACTGCTCTCTTTTGAAGACTTTGTACTATCTAACACTTGAGCACGACGATAGTCAGAGAAGTCAGGCACTTTGACGTTCGTATGGGAATAACGAACAGAAGCAGGGACATTGAGGCCCACGGAGGCGACAAAAAGCTGGCCTGCGTGGCCTGACCACTCGGTGACTCCCAGCACAGGAAGGACTGCTTCACGTCCAGCACTGGCAACTCCGAGGTGGCGGGCACCGTGGCCTGCACTAGTGGCCGACAGGACGGGCGCAAAAGGGCCCTGAGCGGGTGGCGACCAACGATATGGTGACAGCAGCTCCCTCCCTTTCCTTTGTTTTTAAAATTGTTTTACCTCCATCTGAAATGATGAAATAACAAAACACTCCCAGAATTTCCATGGCTAAACACACGATTTACTTCTTGTTCATGCCACAATCATCTATCATAGTTCAGCAAGTGGTTCTGTTCCACACAGTCACTCACGCACCTGGGCTGACAGAGGTTTTACCAACAGGTAGCTAAACCTTCTGGCACATACAACTTCACCAGCTGCCAAGGCAGATAGAAAAGTACTGGAGTGTTTTGCACTAGCACTTAAATGTTAACAGTTTAGAAGTGACTCATTATTTCTACCCATAGCTCATTGGCCAGAATTAGTTACATAGCTCTTCCTAAATTCAAGGGAGTAGGGGAGTATAATCCTCCCCTCTGCCTGGAAGGAAGAGAACCAGACATGGGAAGTTCCTATCACAAGTCTCCTACCCCAATTGCCCACCAAACAAAATCCTATTCTCCCTCCAACTCTCATCCAGCTGAAATGCTGTGAAGCCTTCACTGTCTCTTCCCCACTGACTTCAGGTCCCCTCTGTGCTCCATCAGCCCTCTGTGCAGACCAACAATAAAGCAACTATATATTGGATTGTAATTGTTGGTTTGCATGTCCTGTAGAGGAAAACAGTCATGCCTTTTCACCTTGGTATCCTCAGCATTAACATGGTGCCTCTAACATAGAAAGTATTCAATCAATCAACTTTTATTATTTATTGAATTAGTTAATAGACAAATTCCTAAACTTACAACCAAATGTACACAGAACCTTCTTCCATAATACAATTATTCATGTATAATTTCTTGACAATTGAAGTAGAAATTTTTTTCCCTTACTATAGTGAAGCGTTGAATAATACCTTCAAAAATTTTTACATATATTGGCATGAGGAATCCTGTGTCTCAAACATATTGTCTTATTTCTAATTTATTCCAGAGGCCTGAGTTAACTCTTTATAAAAAAATGATTCTTTCTTTAAAATTCTAGGTTACCTTTTTGTAATTGTTTTCTCATGTTGGAGAAGCACATCCTTATGTAGTTTGTAGTTGTTTTTTATTTGTAAGTTTGTATTATTTCCTTGCATCATTTGTAATGTCAAAACACTGTGGGTTTTTTTTTGTTTTTTTTTGTGGTTTTTTTTTTTTAAACACTGTTTTAACACAGGTAGTCAAGAGAGAAGAATAACACCTTAATTGAAGGTGGAATGCATTTTTTATACAGGGAATTTACCAGTTTTGTTGAATGTCTACACATGAGTGTGCTTCTTTCTGAGATGGCAGAGGAGAAATCTTAAAGGAGCATAAGTCCTCAAAGAGCTCATCATGATGAATATGAGGACAATATGACAGCAAACCACAGAATAGACAATAAAGCCATAGATTACATGTGATTGACATATGTGTGTTATAAACTCTGAGTCCTCTGAGTTCAGGGTTGGCATGCTCTGGATGCAAAGTAGGTTGGAGGGGAGAAAAACTGGACATAAGGGGACTACTTAGAAAGCCATGTCAGTAGTCCTGTCACAAAATTCAGATCTAAACTAGATTTCACATACCAGAGTACATTGAGCATATTTGACTTGCAGTGAATTGAATTTCTTACATGAGGAAGATATTTTAAGTGTAGTTTTTCTGTATTTAGGTTTATTTTATTCCCATTATTTTTCACAAAAATTAGTAGTCATGTGTGTATGTATATCTGTAAACTTTTCCATTTTAGAAGATAGTATTCTTATGAGGAAACTGAAAATTATCTTAAGTTCCTAGATGTTAAAACATCCATTCATTTTTTTTTTAGCAGGTTAGAGTTTACCATTCTATATTTGTATAGTATTTCTAATTTACTAAGTTACTCTTTAATTGAAAATCATTATGAATCGGCAGTCAAAGAAACTATTTTCCAAAATAAATGTGTAAGGCACTGATAACTAGCCCTCATCATCTTTGGGTCAGGTCATTGTGAGACCTGTGTGTAAATGGTGCTATGTTTGTGAGTTCAGTTCCTTTCTGACTGAGTTGGAAATAGACCACTCCTATGCCAGCAAACCAGCCACTTCACAGAGGTATGATATTGACCTGAGAGATGGGGGATTGAGATGGGGGATTGGGGTGAGAAAATGTGTGGCTGCATCTTAAACAACTTAGAGTGATGTCAAAGGAAGAACAGCACCATCTTCAATTAAATGTGTACATATAAATTGTTGTTAATAAGAAGTTAAGCATATTATCTTATTTACTTGCTAAGGGTAGCAATAAAATGTTTGTTTGTCGAGAGGGGGGAAAATACAACCCAAATACATGACCTTATTCCCCTATTTACAACAATTTCTTCTCTCCTCCCCCAACATTTTGTGATGTTACCAGAGCTAATGTACGGATTGAAATCATTGTTTTCTAGTTCAATGAAAGAAGTTTAATGATTATGCAGTTGCACTGGCACAAATAAAAAGATCAAACAAACCTGAAACCCAAAAGTCATACTTAATAGAGAAATGAAATCAGAATACTCTTCTGGAAAGAGGAAACTAAAGTGGGAGCATTTTCATCTCTTTGTAAACAAGACTGTTTTAACACGTTTGAAAAGTCAGTTACCTATTTCATTATAATTTCTCAATGATGAATGCCCAATTGTTGTGTAAACTGAGAAAGGATTTTGTAACCTGACCGATTGTGGGAAGGGAAGTATTTGTTCATAATGTGAAAAGGGGCAGGGAAAAAAAAAAGGAGGAAGTGAAGTGAGATCCAGCCTAAATTCTGATTGCATAATGATAACAGAAGTAATAGTACAAAGGAAGTATTCACAAAGAAATCAAAAGCTTGCCACAATTATCAGTTGTTCACATATCAAGAATATTGATTTTTAAATAGTCTCTTAACTGTTCCATGGCATTGCCTGGTGTTAGATCAACCTCTTAGAGAAAAATCACACTTTTAAAATAAATACATAAAATGGGTTTGCACAACTATATCGGGAGCTAAAATCAGACAAGAAGTAGACAAAGAAGTTATAGTGTGTCAAAGGGTGAGAATTGGGTCGCGGTAGAATTTCTTCCCATTCACTTCAACTTTTACAAGGTAATGTGGTAAACTGAAAAGGTCATGGAACTGACCTGAATCCAAATCCCAGCTCTTCCACTCACTAGCTATATGTCTTTGGGCAAGAGACTTTTCTTCTCTGGGACATATATTTTTTCATCTGTAAAATAGATATAATACCTATCTTTAAGACCCCTGTAAGAATTATAAGTAATGTTTATTAAGTGGTTAACACTTCATAAGCATTTGATAAACAAAAGCTAGTAGTATTTACCTTTCCTTTTCCCCTGTATCTTGAACTCGTCTGGATAATCTCTAATCCTGATTATTCAAACCTCCTAAATATCTCTGAAACACTCCCAGTTCTCTGTTACCCACCCCCACCTTTGTCTGCCATCTGGACTCCTTGCCAGTTTTCTAGTAGCAGCAATCCCTGAATCCAATCTAGAGTGTTTTGTTTCGTTAAGATTTTGATCCAGTTACTCTCCGGTTTAATACTCATGAATAGTTTCCCATTGTCTTTGGGATTAAGCGCTAAATCTCACAGTTTTGGGGATTAAGCTTCCAGGTCTGGTCCTGCTCACCCCTCCAACTTTCTCTTTGCCACCAGATATCCTAACATTTCTTTCGTTGTCTACATAGTACACTGAGGAAACAGCAGGAATGAAGACAGAGAAGAGAGTGAGTACGTGGCAAGTATCAGGAATGGTAAAGTCTCCTCTATGACTAGCAGTAAAGTACATGGCAGATTACTAGGCTAGTAGTATTTTTTAGGCTTAATGATCAATTGATGGGTCAGTAACTTGTGGCTCTGTGCTAGAGCACAGTAACTAGAGACTCTTACAGCACAGTATTGCTACCATAGTAGAAATAATTTCTCTTGTGTATGTTAAATAGTATTATTTTTTCTTGTTATGAACCAATTACCTGACTCAAAACACAAAAACAGCAAGACCATAGAGAAAATCAAGTACAAAAGTTAGATGATTTCTGGAGTTTGGATGGTGTCAGGGAACACAGGAAATTATCTTGTTTGATCTATTTTGCAAAGAGTGGGAACTGAAATTACAGGGATATCGAGAGCTAAAAGAAGAGAAAATGGTCACTAATCCTTGAGGAAAAAAATACAGTGGTCTGGATTAGGCAAACCCAAACCATTTACCATTTTTCAATGACCCATATACCTGAGGGGCCAACAAAATGCCACCTTTGGATTGGGGTCAAGCACTGCTCCTAAGTCAGGGAGTGTCCCCACAGGGAGCCACTCTGACCTGTGGCCAGGCTGCTGGACTTGCTGGGAGCAGCTGTGTGCTGGTCCTGTTTCACAAGGCTGTTACACGCCACATTAGTTGAAGAAGAATTTACTCCACCTTAACCTTTCAACATGTGGGCTCCCCCAGAGAGCCCTGCGGTGTTCCCCGCCACAGCCCTCCCAACTGCCCCACCCCTCCAAATTCTCCTAGCAGCCATGCTGCCACAGCAGAGATGAGACTAGGTCCTCTGCACCCCTGAGCCAAACTACACAAGGACGGCATCAGCTGGAGAATGCAGTGAGTGCAGCTGCCCTGACCGTGGTCTTCCAGGGTCCATAATGGCTTCAAGAAAATGACACTGCTTCACTAACAAGTGATTATTTATACCTTTTGACAAAACTCATGCCAATGCCTCTTTTCATTAATACAGACAATTTTGATTTATCAGTGTCAGTACAAACACTGCACACTCACAGATGAGTATAATTTGATGGTATAATTTGGTTGTATTTCTATTCTTAAGTTTTTTGGTTTCCTTGGAGTTAATAATTGCCTTACTTTTCTGTTTGCTTAGTTTTCCATGTATTTATTCATGTATTAATTCATTACCCAAAGTCTCAGCCAGAGTTGTCAAACTCCCTTCAATAGGTTCAGACATTCCAGGCCATCTCTTCTGGTTTTCCCTAGGGAGTCCACAGGGACACTTCTCCCTTCATCTCTATAATTTCCCTTCTCCTCTTTCCTGTATTAGAACCCTGTTTCCTAGAACCCACATCTTCTATCTTATTTGCTCCTTTTACTTTTTATTTATTTTTTGGCAGCACTGCACAGCTTGTGGGATCTTAGTTCCCCAACCAGGGATTGAACCCGGGCCCCGACAATGAATGCACCAAGTCCTAAGCACTGGATTGCTAGGGAATTCCCAAGAATACATCATTTTGCAATTTCTAGAGACATATGCCTTTTTATAGTACAATTTTTTTAAAGTGGCAAAAAGAACATGTTATTAACAGACCCAAATATCTTTAGTTTCTCTGTAATAAGAAGTCAAAAGCAGATAACCTTAACCTATGTTTGGCAATTAATGTTTCAGTATTTTCTCTTATTTGGAAATTATCTAGATATTCAATGAATATCCATCATATACAGTTAGGGTTACGAATAGATTTTGGAAACTATTTTTAAGCAGACATATTTTATAGAACATAATGATTGTTGCAAAATTCATTTACAAACTTTTCTCCCACTTACATCCATTTAATTCATGTGTTCTTAACAATTATTCTTGAGTTGCCGTGAAAATTTCATGAGATATGAAAAGTTAACCATCATTTTAAGTTATTTTTGTTGTTGATAAACTAGGCAAGTAGCAAAAATCACAGAAGCAAAGACCCCAAACATTTAAACATGGCTTTTTTTCCCCTACCACGTTGACATACATGAAGAAAATCATTTTTGTTGTAACTTTATTTCCTTAGGCTAAATTTATGATTTTATAATCTCAGGCATCTAGTAGAGATAACATAAACTTATTTGACTAGTCTTAATTTATATAAGTGCCTGTATTTTCTTTAAGCCAATTAAATAGAGCTCTTTCACAAGTTTTTAGGAATACTATCCAGAGGGAAAAAAATCTCACATATACATAACATACATATATAGATATACATAGACACATAGACAGATGCAAACAGAGATCTTATAGATTTCATTTAAAAATTTTAGCCACATATCAGGTACAGTAGTACAAAACTCACTAGCTTATAAAAGAATAGTTGGGGGCTTCCCTGGTGGCACAGTGGTTGAGAGTCCGCCTGCCGATGCAGGGGACACGGGCTCGTGCCCCGGTCCGGGAAGATCCCACATGCCACGGAGCAGCTGGGCCCATGAGCCACGGCCGCTGAGCCTGCGCGTCCGGAGCCTGTGCTCCGCAACAGTGAGAGGCCCGCATACCGCAAAAGAAAAGAATAGTTGGATCTAAATGGTGTTTCTGGCAGATTGAACAAGTTAAGTTTACCTGCTCAGATGGCTGAAGCTTTTACCAATATTTGTGGAAAAGACTTTTAAGAATTTTACTTTTCTTTAATACATGATCTTATGGAGGCTGTGGACAAAATTTGGGGCAAGGGAGCTTATGGAAATATAAAATAGCAGTTTCTTTTTAAAACTCTCTCTCTCTTTTTTTTTCCAGTCCCATGGTTGCTTTAGCCAACAATTATCTTTATTTTTTTATTTTTAATAAATGCATTTATTTATTTATTTTTGGCTGCATTGGGTCTTTGTTGCTGTGCACGGGCTTTCTCTAGTTGCAGCTAGCAGGGGCTACTCTTCGTTGAGGTGCGCGGGCTTCTCATTGTGGTGGCTTCTCTTGTTGCGGAGCATGGCCTCTAGGCTTTTGTAGTTGTGGCACGTGGGCTCAGTAGTTGTGGCTCACGGGCTCTAGACCGCAGGCTCAGTAGTTGTGACGCACAGCCTTAGTTGCTCGTGGCATGTGGGATCTTCCCAGACCAGGGCTCAAACCTTTGTCCCTTGCATTGGCAGGTGGATTCTTAACCATTGTCCCACCAGGGAAGTTCCAACAATTATCTCTTTGGATGCTTACATTTCAAAGATATAGTAAGATCAATATTTCCAACGGACTGAGAAAGGATTGTAGGTTTTATCTAAGAAGGAACTCGGGCATATTTGCCTACTATCAGAAATCTAGGATAATTACTGTAATGTTTCTCTTTTGTTTAACAATAAGATAGGATAGTTCAGTGGTTTTTTTTTTTTTTTTTTTTTTTGTAGTGCCGGCCCAAGATACGGGGAAGGTCTGGACCTGGTGGGGTCTGCTTACAGAGTAAGGGACAATAAATCAACTCTTCCTGTGTATTTTCTGAACCTTCAAAGCTATTTCCTGGCTATCAATATTTACGTAAGTTGTACACCTGCTTGAGTGCCACCTGCACTTCTTGACATTTGTTCTCTGATCTTCCCCTCCTAATCTTGTTAAGGAAGTGTTTTGTTTTTTCTCACACTAGCCAACGTATTCCTCTGTATCTCTCTTTTCTTTCTTCCTTCCTTCCTTCCTTCCTTCCTTCCTTCCTTCCTTCCTTCCCTCCTTCCCTCCTTCCTTCCTTTCTTCAATCTGATCTTCCCATAGGTACCAGTAGGACATCTGTTTAAGATGAGAGCTCTCTTAAAAATCCTTTCAGATGTAAAAGTCCAAATCTTTAATATACCTATTTCAACTGTGACTCCAAACCGGTAAATCTTTTTTTTTTTTGCGGTACGCGGGCCTCTCACTGTTGTGGCCTCTCCCGTTGTGGAGCACAGGCTCCGGACGTGTAGGCTCAGCGGCCATGGCTCACGGGCCCAGCCGCTCCGTGGCATGTGGGATCCTCCCGGACCAGGGCACGAACCCGTGTCCCCTGCATCGGCAGGCGGACTCTCAACCACTGCGCCACCAGGGAAGCCCTCTTTTATGTCTTAAAACCAATTTCAAGGCTTAACCATGGACACAAAATGTGTCCCCTAAGAAATGTAACCCTCTCAAGATGCAGAGCCACTCCAGAGGTAGCCTAAGAAAGCAAAGACCTTCATTGTCACAGGTGTCAGAGAAACATCTATCTCCCACAAAGTGAGACACCTGAAATCACTGACCTACTTATCTGTGTTACCAGAAAGGGGATACTGGGATGAGAATTTTTCCCTCACAAACAAGGCAATGAAGGTAAAGGCGATAAAGGCCCCTTATGGACTGAGACCCTTTATTAAGACAAACTCCCCTGAGAGCCAGCATGGTTCGACAAAGAGAATGTTGCCTGTCACTTCATGTCTTAGGCTCTTAGCTGGCTGACTAGCTGCTGATGCAAGCCTGACAGACAGTCTGCACCCCCAAAGTGGCAGAAACCAGAGGGAATATTCTCACCGGTTACAAAGCCAAGTTCTCAGTACATAAAATGAGACAAAAGGAGATTCTCATCTTACGGTTTTTCATCCTTATGACAAATGACACAAAAGACAGAGACACAGGAAAACATGACTCTTTCTGGGGGGCTAAGAATCAATACCCATATGTGTTGATTACCAACAACAAAATCACAAAAGTCATGGTTCAAGATCTATCTTCACAAATGTTTTTCTCATGCCACTGTGCATTTGGAAAGGAAGGGACAAGGAGAAATGTTTATCCTCCTCTCTTGACTGTCCACTACAGACAGAGATCTGGGAGACTGACATGGTAAGAATTCTTACCTTCTGCTGGTCTGTTGTCAGTTATCCCATATCTAAACTACAGTCTCTAGGGAGAGTAGAGTGTTCCAGCCTTTTACTGTCCCATCACCAGAAACTGTACAGGAGGAAAAATTTGTTTCCTTTTACCCTTTTAGGTTTTTGGCTGGGGCTGTGGAACAAAAGACAGATTAACAAGAGAACAAGTTTATTAATATATATATCTCATATATACTTATAAGAAATGCAGGGATGAGTAACTCAAAGAGGTGGCTAGAACTTGGACTTACATATCCTCTTAACCAAAGAACAATATATTTTTAGAGGAGCAACAAGCACTAGGCTTCCAAGGGTGGCAAATTGTGGGATGATCAATATATAAGAAACCAATGGAAGATAATAGCTAGTCAGTAGATGTTGTTTTGTAGAGTCCTCTGGTGCTGTCTTGGGGCTAAGTGTCTAGGGTTGTAGGTGATTAATTTCTGCACAAATTTATGTTCTGCTTTCAAGAAAATAGGGGGAGGACAGAGAACTTTTCTTGGATCTGCTTCTTTTCAATTGCCTTCAGCTCAAAATCATTCTCATGCCAAAGGGCAAGATTTTTTGGTGATATATTCTGGTATTCTTCTGTAGGTTTTGCTATAAAGTTCCCTTGCTTTGTAATGACCCTTTATGTTCTAACATGGAAATGTGAAGTAAGGCATTGTCAGAAAGGAGTTAGGAATGTTGTTGACATGAGACTTATTTATAATAGTAAACATTGGTTTATAAATTAAGAGTTTACAATAGTAACCAAAGAAGTTAGTATAGGAATCTGGCTGAGCAGCATGGTGTTGTGCTATGTAACTATCAAAACAACAGAGTGTCGTGTTCTTTTGTGGAAATTATATAAAGTAATTTTAAGTGAAAAAGATGAAGACAACATAGTGAAGGCACATAAAACAATTTAATGAAAATGAATATTAATCAAAGATTGGAGCTCATTTTCAGTTACGTAAAATGTTCAGTTTTTTTCCTTTATAGTTGCTGAAATTCATGATAAAATAGGAGGAAGTTCCTCTTTTGGCAATAGTGCTAATCCCAATTCTTCTTGAGCAATGTCATTTCATTATTTTCTTGCAGGTCATCCTTAGGACCTCAGAATATCCCTCTTCAAACATAAGGAAGAAAACTTTTAAAGACAGTGGACCAATAAACGGTTCCTGTTTTCCACCTGTCTCAAAGGGTGGAGCTGCCAGACCACTCGGAGAAGAAGGAAGTGAAAAGACGCTAAATACCAGGGCCAGCTCACCCTGGCCAGCCTGGAGGTCTGGCTTCTCAGTCAGCATGAAGGCTGTCCTTATTCTGGGGCTTCTCCTCCTTTCTGTCGCTGTCCAGGGCAAGACCTTTGAGAGGTGTGAGCTTGCCAGAACTCTGAAAAGACTTGGATTGGATGGCTATAGGGGAGTCAGCCTGGCAAACTGTAAGTTAACTCTTCTTCATCCGTCCAAATAGTTAGCCAGGTGTGGAACAGATACTCATAGAGGATGAAGAATAAGAAAGGGACTTTGAGTGAATGGACTTTTTTATTCCTTTGATGGTTTGTACACTTAAAATGGTTAAGAACATCAACTTGTTCCTTTAGAATCAGATGTACCAGGTGAAGGATTGAGGCATGGGAGGACCAAATTCTGTACCATTTTAAGCATGCCAGGACCCGTTGTACGCTTCTAGTGCCACTAAATTTGCCCGCTGGCACATGTAAGCTGACTCAAAGATTCATTTGTGCACCGAGGATATGTCTATCAAGCCCTTGGTGTTGGACTCCAGCCATTTCCAATTTGGAACTTGGGTTCTGCAAGCCTGAGTAATGTAGTATTTTTTTCATTTTTAATCCCCCTACCATGATGTTGGGTTTTTAACAGCAAAGTTTTTAAAAAATTACATTGAATTCTTAAAACAGGGACAGTAGGAACCTATTTCCCCTCAGTCAATATCTATATAAGGATTCCTGAAATGCAGCATGAAATGACATTTTATTCTTACTCTAGTTGATTATTTTTCATTTTCTTCCACAGAATTCAAGATGTGCCCTAAGTAAAAGTTACTTTATATTTTAGTCCATATCTGCCAATGTAATCACTGAATTTTTCAGATTGAATTCAGACATTTCCCCTCCATAACTATTTTTGAATGAATGAGCAAATGGCTAGATGGGTGGATGGATGACACAGTCTTTCCTATTCTATGACTCCTGTTGTCTGGATTCTAATTTGATATCCAAATTCATCTTTAGGTATCATAAGAAATTTTCTTTCTCCCAGAAAATCCTTATTTTTCCTAATAAAAAGCATTAGCATATGCATCTGCTGCTAATTACCAAACCCACTCAACATCTCTGTTGATTTTCCTATTCTAGGCTGAATCTTACCTGAGGGATGGGAGCAGGGGAAGGGTAATAGCAATGGAAGAAACAGCTATTTTAATATTTTAAAAAATATGTTACCTTGTTTCATTAGTATTACCAAATGATTTGCTAACAAAAGAATTCTAAGGGCCCTTTAACACCAAAGTGTTAAAATATTTTACAAGTAAACTACATCTTTATAAAGTCGTTAGTAAAATAGAATTAGTTAAATAGAACTATATAATTATGCTATGAACTATAAATCATATGGTGTTGCTGTTTATTACTTAAAATACGTTTTTTTCAGGGATGTGTTTGGCCAAATGGGAAAGCAATTATAACACACAAGCTACAAACTACAATCCTGGAAGCCGAAGCACTGACTATGGGATATTTCAAATCAATAGCCGCTACTGGTGTAATGATGGCAAAACCCCAAGAGCACATAACGCCTGTGGCATGCCCTGCAGTGGTAAGACAAGATAATGTTGAGTGATGGCACAGGATCCATCTGGTTATACTTACAAGAATAGAGATTCAATACAAATGAAAAGGTCTTGAAGGGTTCATCAGGGACCTAGAAAAACTCCACCTTAACTTCTAGAAACTCTTTATTATTCTCATAATTCCTTAAGGAAGAAATTAAAGAGCTGGTATCATAAAAGTTTGCTGTTTTCTAACATACAAAAGCTTCTGGAATGACATCACTTTATTATAACTGGACTTGTTGATGCTTTGTAAAGAACAATGCCAATTGGACATATGTACACTACCAAATGTAAAATAGATAGCTAGTGGGAAGCAGCCACATAGTACAGGGAGATCAACTTAGTGCTTTGTGACCACCTAGAGGGGTGGGATAGGGAGGGTGGCAGGGAGACGCAAGAGGGAGGGGATATGGGGATATATGTATACGTATAGCTGATTCACTTTGTTATACAGCAGAAACTAACACACCATTGTAAAGCAATTATACTCCAGTAAAGATGTTAAAAAAATAAATAAATAAAATAAAATTTTAAAAAAAGGAAAAAAAAAGAACAATGCCATTCCTCCTACTTACCTTGTTTGGGGAGGTTTAGGGATAATTTGGTGTGTGGTCATTTTTTTTTTTTAATCTACTCTCCTTTATTGGAAAATGAAAGGATTAGTAGTTAACCAAAGAGGAGGAATATGTGTGGTCCTTTTTAAAAAATTGTTTTTACTTTTTATTTATTATGAAATGTTTTAAATATATGGAAAATTAGAAACATTAGTATATTAGTATAATAAACATCAATATGCTCATCATGTACTTTAACAGTAAAACATTTTGTCATATTTACTTCTTTTATGTATATATTTTATATATATATATATATTTTTTTTTGCTGAGTGATTTTAAAGTGAATTAGAAACATTATGACATTTCATTTCTAAATTCTTTAGTTTGCATCTCCAAAAAATATAGTTCCTATATAAACATTGTTATTCTAACAAGTTAATTTACGGACTTGTTTAATTGGGGTGAAACAAATATTCTATTCAGTTCCTTTTTTTAAAAAAAAAATTTTATTTATTTATTTATTATTTTTGGCTGTGTTGGGTCTTCGTGTCTGTGCGTGGGCTTTCTCTAGTTGCGGGGAGCGGGGGCCACTCTTCATCGCGGTACGCGGGCCTCTCACTGTCGCAGCCTCTCTTGTTGTGGAGCACAAGCTCCAGACGCGCAGGCTCAGTAGCTGTGGCTCACGGGCCCAGTTGCTCCGCGGCATGCGGGATCTTCCCAGACCAGGGCTCGAACCCGGGTTCCCTGCATGGGCAGGCAGATTCTCAACCACTGCGCCACCAGGGAAGCCCTATTCAGTTCCTTTTAAAAGAGAGAGAACATGTGGAATCTTTAGTACATAAAATACTGGAGAAGTATCACAAAATTGATATTGTTAATTTTTAAATATTAAAAGAGAACATTCGTCTTAGAATATTCTTTTGTATCCAGTTAATTTATTTAAAAAAATATTCTGTATTATATAATAATCTGTGGTCATTGAAAAAACATTCTTACTACCCAGAGATGTATGACCACTGGAAACTTTTGGTATACATATATTCTTTGAGGATATGTATCACTTACATATATGAATGTAAAGCTATGTTATACACATATGTACACACATACAAACATGTAAGCAATGTGTGTTTCAACAAAAATGAAATTGTACTATATTTACTGCTTTACAATTTGCTCTTTATTACACAAAATTATTTTTGTCAACAAATACCAATCTTTATTATTTTTTAAAGATGAATAGAATTCCACTTTATAAATATTCTGTAATTTATCAATCCAACTCTTAATGTTAAGCACTTAGGCTGTTTCCATTTTCCCCTATT
This sequence comes from Pseudorca crassidens, assembly GCF_039906515.1. Taxonomy (NCBI): domain Eukaryota; kingdom Metazoa; phylum Chordata; class Mammalia; order Artiodactyla; family Delphinidae; genus Pseudorca; species Pseudorca crassidens. The sequence continues at coordinate 59,075,009 of NC_090306.1, forward strand.
ATTAATTGCTATGAAACACCTTGTACATACATCTTTGGGTACATCTCGTATTATTTCTTTAGGGTGAATTTCCAATAGTAGAATTGCTGAGCAAAAAAGTGCTAGACCGGTTTCTACTTGTTGGTTTGTTTCTGTTTTGTTTTGTTTTTTACAGTGCCTAGTAAAAAGAGAACCTTCTATCACATTAGTGAATAATTCCAGAGCTTCCAATGACTTTGGTAAATGAGAAACAGAATGGTTTATTTCATGCCAAATGGGATGGAATGAAGAAAGAGTTTTCCCCCCACATTCACAGATACATGGACTCTTAAAAAATAATTTTAGTTGTTCTTTTCTCAGCCTAAGAGAATGAAGCTGGCTGAACCTAAACTTAAAATGAAATTTCTATGAGCATTGTTTCCATTTCTCACCACTTCTTTTTCAGCGTTGCTGAAAGATGACATCACTGATGCTGTAAGGTGTGCAAAGAGGGTTGTCAATGATCCACAAGGCATTAGAGCATGGTATGCTTTTTTTGTCCCTTCCAGTTTTATTGAGATGTAATTGACATACAGCACTGTATAAGTTTAAGGTGTACAGCATAATGATTTGACTTACATACATCATGAAATGATTATCACCATAAGTTTAGTGAACATCCATTATCTCATATGGATACAAAATTAAAGAAATAGAAGAAAAATTTGTGTGTGTGATGCAAAGTCTCAGGATTTATTCTCTCAACAACTTTCGTATATAACATACAGCAGTGTTAATTATATATATCATGTTGTACATTATATCTTTAGTACTTATCACTGGAAGTTTGTAGTACCTTTGACTGCCTTCATCCAATCCCCTCCCCTCACACCACCCACAACCTCCACCTCTGGTAACCACAAATCCAACCTCTTTTTCTATGAGTTTGTTTGTATGTTCGTTTCTCTGTGTTTGCAGTATAATGGACCTACAACACTATGTTAGTTCCTGTTACAGAGCATGCTATGTGTTAATCATTAAAGGGGAGAGCTGTTTTACCCTACTGTTATGAGAGAAGTGAGGGAATATTTTCAAAGACCAACGTATGCTACTGAGAACTGAAAATTGCAGCTTTAGGTATATATGCTAAACAACGTATCACATAGAAACCATCTATGTTAACTGATTCAGAATCTTATTCTTTTACTCCTCAATTTTTTTTTAGGCGATTTCTAGAGTTTTTTTCTTTTTAAAAAATATTTATTTATTTATTATTTTTGGCTGCATCGGGTCCTCGTGGCAGCTCATGGGCTCTTCGTTGCCGTGCGCGGACTTCTCTCTAGTTTTGGCGCATGGGCTTCAGAGCACATGGGCTCTCTAGCTGTGGTGCTCGGGCTCAGTAGTTGTGCCATGCGGGCTTAGTTGCCCCGCGGCATGCGGGATCTTACTTCCCTGACCAGAGTTCGAACCCGCGTCCCCGGCATTAGAAGGCGGATTCTCAACCACTGTACCACCAGGGAAGTCCCAATTTCTAGAGTTTTTAAGATTTTCCCCACTCTATGAACTCCTTGTCATATCTTGAAATTATTTTTGTAATTAAGTAAATGTGGAATGTACTTTGCAGTTGTGGACTACACGGGACTCAACATTCTTCTTCAGCATTCTGTGCTCTAGTGAAGGCTTGGGGAGAGACAGGAAGTACTTGGTATACATATCTCCATTTAATACTTGGATTGATCTGTAGCCTGTATTTCAGTATTGATAAACTATTTTGTTCTCCCAAAGGATTTGAAGTATGTGTATTACAATGAAGGTATGTTTTAACCTTATTACCATGTGTTTCATCTTTCTCTGCAGGGTGGCATGGAGAAGTCACTGTCAAAACCAAGATCTCAGGACATATGTTCAGGGTTGCGGAGTGTAACTGTGGAGTTTTCTTTCTTCAGCTCATTGTCTCTTTTTCACATTAAGGAAGTAATAGTTGAGCGAAAGGTCATACTACCATTCTTTCAAATAAATAATGTTTTTACAGAAGCAGGAGCATATGGTCTTTCTTCTAAGAGGCTTAATGTTTACCTCATGTGTTTATTGTTTTATATTAGGCCTACAATATTTTTTGGTTTGCTAATAGAACTAATGCTGGTGAATATTTGTCTAAAATCTTAATTATCAAATATATGTCCAGTACATTCAGTTCTTAATCAAAGAAATAACCCAGACTTAATTTTGAATGATATAAGTACTCCCCAATATGCAATAAAAATATAACCAAAGAATATGTTTAAACAAATTGATCTTAGGCAAAATCCCACTTGTGTAGGCATGTGACACCTTCATCTGTTCTGTCATCTCCCAAAACAGTAAAAGATAACCACTCTTTGTTGGGCAATATAAAATTTTAAAAAGAGCAGAGTGCCAAGTGGCTAAAAATAAAAACAGCCTGAATTAAGAATTTTGTTTCCATAAAGTGTGACCTTTGATTTGAATGTTTTCTTAGAAATGTTGCATTTACACAGCTTTAAATATAAACTCACAATTTATATATCAATCTATCTTATCCCTTTTAAAGAACTCATTTATGCGTCTTGCTGGTCATGAAGGAATATAAAGAGGGATTAGATGACCTGTTGCTTTTCCTTAATTTTATTAAGTTAGATTCATGCATTATGACAAATTCAGAGGCAGGTGAGTTTTCAAGTATTGAAATAATTGCTAATTAACCACAGGTGTGAAATTCTGCATGCTGTAAAAAATACAAACATTTTCATTAAAAGATTTGCAATTCATACCTTGTCTCTTTGTTTAGAGCCCTTTAGTATCTCTGAAGAAATACATGTGTATATATTTGGAAAAAAATGATCTGACACTTAGTGTTTCCTACATCCTCACCTGTACCGAAACAGCTGGATATTGCTGGAAAAATCCAAAAACATGCTGACAGATGTCACTTTTTTTTTTTTTTTGGCCGTGCTGCGCGGCTTGTGGGATCTTAGTTCCCTGACCAGGGATTGAACCCGCACGCTCAGCAGTGAAAGTGTGGAGTCTTAACCACTGGACTGTCAGGGAATTCCCCTCACTTTTTCACTGTTGTGGCCTCTCCCGTTGCGGAGCACAGGCTCCGGACGCGCAGGCTCAGCGGCCATGGCTCACGGGCCCAGCCGCTCCGTGGCATGTGGGATCTTCCCAGACTGGGGCACGAACCCGTGTCCCCTGCCTCGGCAGGCAGACCCTCAACCACTGCGCCACTAGGGAAGCCCTCCCCTCGCTTTAAATTCATAACCACAAATCTCAAATGGGCCTTCAAGTCTGCCTGGTCATCTTAGTCACTTCTCTGCAATCCTTCTGTGTTGGTGTCCCCACTCTCCAAAATGACTATCACTATTTACTTCTCTCATTTCAAAGTCCCAGCACACACGCCCAGCCACTGGCCTTCCACACTCTCTGCTGTCAGTAGAGGACCTGGCCTCATATTACACTGAGAGAATAGACACAACCTTAGACAAAATTCTCCCCCTCCTCACCACCATTAACAGAGGTCACATCTTTCCCTGGGCCCATCAAACCCCTTTATTACTAGGATGAAGGGCCTCTGTTCCTGCCAATGGCAGTGTCTCCACATGCAATCGTCATCGAAGCCCTCTCACTGCTCCAATTTAGGCGGTTTCCTGCATCCTGAGTTTCTCCCTCTTTGCTGGATCACCCCCGTCACTGTACAAACTGCCCTGGTAACCTTCCATCTTACAAAGAACTCTCTGTATTCTCTACATGACCCTCCAACTACAGCATCATTCTCTGCTTCCTTTTACAGCAGCACTTGTGGGATGAGATATATCTATATTTACCAGCTCCACGTCCTCACCTCCCTTTCTCTTTTCAACTCGTCTTCATCTGACTGCTATCCTCACTCAGCTGAAAACTGCTCCAACATGACTCCTTTTATGATGCCTTGGGGCCAGTTCTAGTGATCACTTGTTTTCTGTTCATCTTACTTGATCTCTCAGCAGCATTTGTCATACTTCTAGTTTCTTCCTCAGCTTCTTCTCATTTACATCCTGCCTCATTGATGGCTCCTTCTCAGTCCTTCTTGGCTGGCTGTTTCTCTGCTGTTTGATTTTTAACTGTGGGAGTGCCCCGGGCTCAAGCCTATAACCATTTGATAGACATGTTTTACTTCCTCATTTATTTGTCTCTTCTTGCTGAATTATAACTTTCAAAAGAATAAGAGTTTTTCCCACTTTTTAAAGACATTGACATCATCTCAATCTTTCCCAAAATTTGCAAGTACAGCCTTTTATGTTTTCTGACAGTTTGAGAATACACTGTCAACATGGTGCCCAGTGGCTCTGAATCCTTCTGTGTGTAATTCCTACATAACCTCAAAACATCATCCAAATCAGGAGGTTAACACTGACAAATTAGGACCACCTAATCATCAGATCCTATTCAATTTCATCAACTGTCCCCATAGGTCCTTCTTAATTAAAAGGTATAATTCAGAATCATGTGTTATGTTTGGTTGTTATGTTTTTCAGTTTCCTTCAATCTAGATCACTTCTTCACTTTTTTTCTTGACTTTGCTGACTTTAACCCTTTTGAAGACCACAAACCAGCTATGTTGTAAAATGACCTAAGATTTTTCTGATATTCTCTTGATTAGATTAGGTTATGCATCTTTGGCAGGGATAACACAGAAGTGATTGTGCTTTTCTCGTTGGATCCTTTCAGGTGACATGCAGTTTTTAAATATTCTGTTACTGATGGTGTTCACATTCATCATTTGAATAAGGTGATGTCTGCAAGTCACCTCCACTGTGAAGTATTTGGGAGAGGGTAAGGTACTTTGAGAAATTTTGTTCCTCATCAAAATGTCAATGTACGCATTTACTTATTATATCAGTATGGACCCCTGGCTTCCTACTTTATTCAAATTATAATGAGTCATAATCCATTACTATCATTTATTTTGATGTTCACATTGTCCCTGATTTGGCCACTAGAGCCTCTGCAAGCTAGTTTCTGTGTCATTTTGACATGTCCCCATCATTCTTTGTGCACTTTTTTGTTTTCTGGCATAAGATATTCTAAGGCTCACCTTGTTCTTTTCCTGCTTCAGCCTGGAATCAGCCATTTCTCCAAAGAGCCCTTCTTCCTCATAGTGGATAACGGTATTTAAAAAATAAGCTCTGGGCACTAGAGTGTCATTGTTCCCAGGCCCCATCAATGGCCAGGGCTAGAGGATATGTGTATTGACATAATATTTATCTATTTAAATTGAATTTGTATAATACCTCCAATTCCAATCCCACACCACAAGGTTAATTCTAGTTTTTTCCTTTTTCATGTTGGTAACTCCCTTCTATGACAGTGAGAAACCTGGCACCCATTGTCCTTCATATCCTGAAAACGTATCCTTAGCACATGCATATATTTGATCAATTTGCCTGTATGTAACCAATCTCCCAACACTGCCACACCATGGAATACATGCTCTCCACTCAGGCTTTGATACCCCTCATTGGGCCACCCCTACTTCCACATCTGGACACCTTCTTTACTGTGTTACATGTGTTACTCTGACACACCATGCTGGGCCACTGTCCTTACAGGAAGAAGAGCAGAAATGTTTTACTCTTGTTTACACCCATATTCCAAACACCTAGAACAGTGCCTATAACATGATACGTGCTCAATAAATATCCACTGATTGAATCTCTCCGATTATTTAGTATATTCCCCCATGCTGGGCATTCTGAGATTTTTCTTTTCTTTTTTTAAAAATTAATTTATTTTATTTTATTTATTTTTGGCTATGTTGGGTCTTCGTTGCTGCGTGCGGGCTTTCTCTAGTTGTGGCGAGCGGGGGCTACTCTTCATTGAGGAGCACGGGCTTCTCATTGCAGTGGCTTCTCTTGTTGCGGAGCACAGGCTCTAGGCGTGCGGGCTTCAGTAGTTGTGGTGCATGGGCTCAGTAGTTGTGGCTCGTGGGCTCTAGAGTGCAGGCTCAGTAGTTGTGGCACACGGGCTTGGTTGCTTCGTGGCCTGTGGGATCTTCCCAGACCAGGGCTCGAACCCGTGTCCCCTGCATTGGCAGGCGGATGCTTAACCACTGCGCCACCAGGGAAGTCCCTCTGAGATTTTTCTTACTCTCTGATCCCACATGATTCCAGTACAGCAGCTTCTGGGGTTCCAAGGGTCAGGTCTCAAATCTATGTGACCAGCCATGAGAGGACAGCAGAGGGCCCCAATACAGGTGCAGCCTCAGGCTTCAAGATTCTGGGGCCATTTTGATATGAATAAACAAAAAAGAATATGGGTTTATTCATATCAGGATTTCCAGAGGTGTATGAAGAATGAATCAAGGTAGGGGAGAGAGGCTTGAAGAGTGACAGCTCAGATGCAGAGATAGGATATATCCAAGAAGCACCAGGACAGACCCATAACAATGGCTGACTGAAGAAATAATCAGAGATTAGCAAAAGTTGGCTTAAGAGGGAAAGCAATAGTTTTTGGCGATTCTGCTTATTGATAAATCTGTCTTACTTATACCTGTTATATTAATACAATCAAGTTCCCAAACCAAATTTCAACCCTTATTCTGAGAATGAAGTAAAAAATCAATATCAAAGTTTGACCATTTTTAAAAGAAATTCAATTCCTATGTTGCTTAGTTTCACCTCAGGATATTATTTGAAATGCAGAGTGATACTCCAGATGATAACGGGGCTCTTCATGTAGCACTAATTGTAACTAAGCCCTGAGCACATTTCTTGCACTTGTATATAGCGGACTTATTTAAAAAATATTTTCTTAGAAGTTGCTAAAGGGAATTACTAAAAGTTACAATCATGAGTGACTAATGTCATAGACATAGTGTTTTTCAATTAAATGCACGTCTTTTAGGCAAATTATATTTTGAATCATTTTAAATTTTAACAAGGTTATAAATTCTCAATGTTTAGAGTCAGATAGTTCTACAAGGTTTGTTTTGAAAGATGTAACTCCCCCTTCACATGCACAATTTTCTACTCTTTTAGCTTAATGTTAAGAATTTTAGGGAGTTCCAAATGGTTAGGATTTGGCACTTTCACTGCTGTGGCCCGGGTTCAATCCCTGATTGGGGAACTGAGATCCCACAAGCTGTGTGGCATGACCAAAAAAAAAAAGAATTTTATATTTACTCCCATGCTTTTAAGTATTAGGCTTGTATTGCTCCTTCTGGATTTTTCCATTTTAAGATATTGATTCCCACTATGCAAGTTAAGGATTAAGTTCTATTTTCTCCTCCATCTCTGTCATACATGGCACCTTTCCCTAAAACCCATCCTTCCAGTGTAATTACATATATATTTTTAGATCAATACTCAGTATTTACATAGCCATAAATACAATTACTTTCTTCTCTTATGCAAGAGTTTATTTTCCCTAGAGCTAATACCTGCATGATTTTTAAATTGGCTTAGCTTTCTTTGTTTCTATCATTAGTTCAATTCCCAAACTCTAGGTCTTTTTTTTCTTTATTGAGGTATAGTTGCTGTACAATATTATATGTTTCAGGTGTACACCATAGTGATTCATAATTTTTAAAGGTTATATTTTATTTATAGTTATTATAAAATATTAACTATGTTCCCTGTATTGTACAATATATCCTTGTAGCTTATTTATTTAGGCCACACTGCACGGCTTGCAGGACCTTAGTTCCCCTGCCAGGGATGGAACCTGTGCCCCCTGCAGTGGAAACACAGAGTCGGAACCACTGGACTGCCAGGGAATTCCCAGCTTATTTATTTTATACATAGTAGTTTGTACCTCTAAATCCCCACTGCTATCTAGGTCTTCTATTTAAATCTCCTCTCAGGTCTTCAGACACAGCTAGAATTTCATCAGTCTCATCTTTCTCCAAGTTTTTTCATTTCTGCTATCACAGTTTTAATTTCCAACAGCTGTTTTTCGTTCTCTGAATATATATTCTTTTGTTTCCTTGTTTTGTGTCACGTTTGCTATTTCTTATTTTATCTGGATATAGTAATAATAATACTTTGGGTTTGTTTTGGTTTTAGTTGACTTCTCCATGTTTCCTCTAATCTGCCATTTTGCTTGTTTAATTTGGATTATATCTTTCATACTAGAGGCATTTCTCTGTTATTTGGTAATTCTTGGTTATCTACTTATATTTAGGATTGGGGAACTAAAAAAGTAATTTGAAGTTCCAAGGGCCTATGTGGATTTGACCATGTGTACTTCACTGAAGGATGACCAAGTTGGTTGAATCAGTTTCATTGGGGCTCCTTAGATCTCTCCTCTTAGACTGGTCACATTCCTCAGAGAAGCCTATCCCTATTCTCTACTAGGAAAAAAAAAAAAAAGTCTGGCTGCCAGTATTTTAAGAGTTAAGTGCGATGAAGGTCTTAGTACCCGGCATGTGTTTGGCTAATCTACCTATTTTCTGTAGGGTATTCCTCCCTCAATTCTGTCTGGTGATCCTCAATGCAGAGACCCTGCTTTACCATTGTTCTATCCCTTGGGGATAAGTAAGGGGTAATTGCTGGGCTGTAAGGACCTGAATATTTCTTAAACAGAATCTCAACCAGTCTTTTTTTGCTAGCTCTTCTCCTCCTCCTCCCTTCCCTTATTTCCAGAGATCCCTACAACCACAAATTCTTGAGATTCGGGGGGTTTCTGCAGTGTGAACTGAATAGCTTATTGTCTCTGACTACTCAGCTCTTAGGACTGCTGTATACCACTTGCCTTTTGTATTCCAAGTTTCAAGATTTTGTTTCTGCCTTCTCTCCCATTCTCCCCACCCTTTCTAAAAGGTTTATGCCTTTTTGAAAATCTCTTTACTTATTTCAAAGGAGTTTTGAAAGGAAGCAAAAGATGTGTGTTCAATCTGCTATCTTTCCCTCAAAGTTCCCAATGTGTTTTAACGTATTAATTTCATTTTATTAAATGTTAAAATGTTATTTTGCTTTAAAAATACTTAGGGTTAGGTTTCCCTGGTGGTGCAGTGGTTAAGAATCCGCCTGCCCATCCGCCACGGGTTCGAGCCCTGGTCCAGGAAGATCCCACATGCTGTGGAGCAACTAAGCCCGTGTGCCACAACTAGTGAAACTGCGTGCCACAACTACTGAAGCCTTTACGCCTAGAGCCTATGTTCCGCAACAAGAGAAGCCACGGCAATGAGAAGCCCACGTAAGGGAGACTAGCCCCCGCTTGCCACAGCTAGAGAAAGCCTGTGCACAGCAACAAAGACCCAACACAGCTAAAAATAAACAAATAAAATGAATAAATTCATTAAAAAAAAAACTTAGGGTAACACTTTGGGCAAAGAATTAAAAAATTCGTTGAGAAACAGGGGGAAAGCAGAAATACGAAAGCTGGAGAAATAATTACAAAGGGCAAATTTGTGCTCCAGAGATCATGTTCTGAAAGCGGAAATGGAGGAGAGGGTACAGGTGAAACTGCACCTCACATTGGGACTTGAACCCAGCCTAAACCCAGATTAGGACTTGAACCCACGCGACTGGGACTCAAACCCAGCCAAAACCCACGGTCTTCCAACTGAGATCACACACCTGGTTCTTGAGGTCTCATGGCAGAAAGAATTTAGTGAAAGACAAAGCGATAGGTAAATAGGGGATTTATTTAGAGAGAAACACACTCCACAGACAGAGTGTGGGCCATCTCAGAAGGCAAGAGCAGCACCAGGGTTTGGGCTTGTCAGTTTTTATAGGGGTGGGTAATTTCATAGGCTAATAAGTGGCAGGAGTATTCCAGCTATTTCAGGAAGGGGCGGGGATTTCCAGAATTGGGCCACTGCCCACTTTTTGATCCTTATGGTTGGCCTTGGAACAGTCATGGTGCCTGTGGGTGTGTCATTTAGCTTGCTGATGAGTTACAGTGAGTGTATACTGAGGCTCAAGGTCTAGTGGAAGTCGACTTGTCTGCCATCTTGGATCCATTTGGTTCTAATCAGTTTATGTCATGTCATTCTTTCAAAGGTTGTGCCCTGCCCCCTGCACTCCTGTTTCACAGGGGACAAACAATCCTATACTGTGGTATGAAGGATGTTGTATGACAGCGGACTTTAACAGATCTCACTGATTTCAACCACCTTTGGAAAAAGAGCCTCAAGTCTTCTTAACTTCTCCATTTTTCATTTATTTACTAGTCAACAAACATTGATGACTAGAAATGTTTACTAGGGCCTAAGAACATTAAGGGGTATAAGATACGATTACTACCCTTGTGGAGTTCACAAATAACTCATATATAAACTTGTTAAGTGTTTCAATCCCTTAGGCACCATGGAAACAGAAAGGACAGTGTGACTATAAACCACCCGGAAATCAGCTGCCAGAGAGATAGGAGAAAAACCAAGAGAATGTATTTTATAAAAGGAGGCAGTAGATAGCAGAGTCAAATCCTGCCAAGAAGCTAAGGGCGTTAAAAGTGGATGTTGGATTTACTGATAAAGTCAGTAACTGGTCAGAGAGGTTTCTGTGAAGGTGAATGAAATTCAGGTTCAAATTTGACTTTGAAAGATAAAACAGAGTGTTTTGCAGGACTACATATGTGTTTGGTTGGTTTTTAACAGGAAAGATTAAAGTTTGTTTAACTCTTCTTAAGGGAAAAAGCCTAAGAAGAAAAGTTGGAGGTACAGGGCAGAATGGAGACGGTTGATGGGGCAAAATCCTCAATAAAGTGAAAAAGAATGAGATCAAGAACACTGACTGAAGGACTGATTTTAAACTGGAAGACAGACACAGTTTTGAGGGCACGAGCCCGCTGTGTCCCTTTGCCTAGCAAAGCAATAAAGCTATTCTTTCCTACTTCACCCAAATAAATAAATAAATAAAATGGGAGCCGATTCTCTCTTGAACAGAAGAGAAGAAAGGAAGGGAGGGTGGATATTGGGCAAACCAAAGCTTGTGTTCAGGTCTGGTGGCATGGAGGTCCGTTTTCTCTGTTGAAATAAGATGCAAAGTCACCTGATCAGAATGAGAGGGTTGGTGTCAAGGTTGGAGGTTTGAGATTAGGGAAATAGAATAGCTTCCAGTTTAAAACAGAAGAAAAGGGAGAGCGAACCTCTGACTAGCACCTCATATTTCAATTAAATTGGAGGTCATTCATTTAGCACTGCACTAACCTGCAAAGTAGTTAGTACCACAGAAGGGCAAGGGAGGGGAGGTTTGCGTCACGTTATGGACCTGAGAATCCAAAATGAGTAGAAAGGAAGGAAGGAGAGGAAGAAGGGAGTAAATAAAAAAAGAAATTAGCGGTTCAAGCCTGAAAGTCTGAGGACATCTGGATGAACACAACGAAAAGCTGTCGGTGGGCGAGATTTCATGAACTTAATTTCAGAACTGTCATGCTTTGGCGATGGCAAGGTATTACCTCCAAAAGACAGTTTCTCGGTCATTACGAAGCCAGGCGGTCTGGCTTGTCGACAGGCACTGGCAACCAAGACCGGTCTTCTTTCGCCTAAAAGCAGCGGCTCGGCGCGTGCGCAGTGTGCGCGAGCTCGTCGCGCCTGCGCACAAAACGTCGCCGTTGCCACCTTTCCCGGCCCGCTCTCCAACCGCGCGGGGGTGAGTGGGCTTCCGCGACGCCCTCCCCTGTGAGGCGTTGGCGATCCCTCAGCACCCCGAGCTCAGCTGACTCGTCCTCCTTCGGCCGGAAACCCTCCTCCTGGGCCCGCGCGGGAGGAGCGGGGCCTCTGAGCGGAGCGGCGAGTCCGCCGGCCCCGGTCTCTTTCCCTGGCGGCGGCGGCTTCTTCCGTAGGACAATATGTTCAAGAGAATGGCCGAATTTGGGCCTGACTCCGGCGGGAGAGTGAAGGTCAGTGCCCGCCCCGCGCCTCCCCTCCGGGAGTCGCTCTCTCGCCCCGGCCCCTCGTGGCGCGGCCTGGGGAGGGCCTGCCTGTTTCTTCTCGCGCCTTTTCTCCTCGGGCGGGAGCCGCGGTTTCCAGGCGGAAGGCGAGTCAAAGCCCCAGAGGGAAAATCATGATTTCATTTGGCCCCAACTTCATGTGTCACCGCCTCCCTTCCATCCCAGACAAAAAACAAACATAATCGGTGGTGCCTGGGGGAGAGCCGGACATTGTTGCTGAGGAAAAAGCCACTTGCGGGGCTGGGAGATCCTGGCTTGCTGCTCATCCTCTGCCAACCCAGGTCACCTGTAAAAAGGCGGTGGGGAGGGCAGTACCCACCTATTGTGAGGATAATAACAGTAGCAGATACCGTGCGAAGTAAGCACAGTGGGTGGACGCTTTACCCGATTCTCTGGTTCAGTCCCTACAAAGGCAGTATCACTCCCAGTATTTACAACTAGAAAAGTTCAGAAGACTTCCCCAAGTTCATGGTGTTCCTAAAGTCCCAAGGCTACAGCCAAGATACTAATCAAGGCATGCAAAGAACATAACACTGCCTGGCACATAGGGAACACTCAGTACACGGTAGCTTCTTAGTTTTTAATTAAAGTGATCATAGAGCCTAACGTAATGTATGACACTGTGACACATTTCCCACTCACTTTACTACATCCCCTGGCACATTAATTTTTTATGAGACGACCAACTGGTTCCTGATATAACACCTATTTTTACCCCTTCGGATTTTTATTTACCGCAGAAAGGAAAATTTTTTATAAAAGAAATCACCCACTTTTGCACCAATCTAGTTTATCTAGGTTTTTTTTTTTTGAGTCCTTCTGTATGTCGTATTGTTTTCACATAATTTTATACTGAATATACAATTGTCATACACAGTGCTTTGAAAGTTTCAAAAGCTACTGAAATTTAATGGAAGGGGGAAACAGATGCCAGGTAAAATTCATAGTACCATAAGGTTCATAAACATACATTTTCCCTCACTTTTGGGCGAGGTTTTGGAATAATAAGAAAGTACTACTGAACAAAGGTTTAGAACACTAGCTTTTGGAGAAGAACTTACAGAACTCTCTCTATTTGTAATCATGTTAGGTTCTAAAAGTCTTTTAAGTCCAGAATCACTTGAGATTAGGCCTGTAGTCCTCAAATGCTTTTCCACCGAAAATGGGTCCGAGTTAGTCATGTAAAACTTTAAAATTAGGGACTTATTTCTTCTCCATGCTGATTGTTATGTGGTCTTGTAAGCATCTTTTCCCAATTTAGATAAATTTGATCCAGGTAGAAAGTCTTTTGGCAGATGAACCCGCTTTTCATCATTGAGGAACTCCCCAAGTTCCTAGCAACATTGTAGCAGTTCAGGATCTATTATCCCTCACCATGTCAACGCTCCTTGTACTTATTCATTCGGGCCTTGAATGTGAGGCCCCATCTTTGGGTACCACAAAAGGACACTTGCTGTGATTTTTTTTTTTTTAAGTTTGTGTACAAACCACTTGCCTTCTCCTGAACTAACTTTAGGCTAATAGGTATTGGTTTTATTTGTGAATTATCTAGTCACAATGAAAAGTTTTTCCATTTGTTCACTGCTTTTCCTCATTTCTTATTAATTGTTGATTACATTGGCACAGCACTTTTCACATGTGATATATCTTGCTCTTTGACCTTCAGATACAGTCTTACTATTGAACAATTGGTCTCAAATTCGTGTGCAACATTCAGTAATTTTCTTCACTTGGAATTTTTTCTATCTCCTTTTCATCGTAATCTGCCTTTACACTTAACCGGATGTGATGAGAAACATGTATGTACATCTCAGAACTGAACACAAATATAGCACACATGCCATCAGTCCAGGGATTACCGAGCTTGAGTCGTCCAAGTGCCTCTTTGCCATTATCTGAATCGAAATGTAGTGTTTAACATTTTTGTTTAAATCAATTTTTTCAAGTCCCTTCCTAAGCATTACTATTTTTGAAATTGTGGGTTTGAATTGCTAGTTATAGTTATGGTTTTTCTAATACAGATTAAACACAAGTAATAAAATGAAAATGTTTGCCCTTATTCTACCTAAAATCCCCTTCCAAACTGTCTTTAATTTTTGTACTGTGCTTTGGAGAACCCTGGTGTAAGCTGATAAGGACGTTACCATCAGGTGATGGTAAAGTTGGTGAGCGTTATTCCAGACTGCTCTTTAAAGTTTGTAAATAGAGCTTTTTCTGTTTCTTTTTAAAAAAAAGAGAGAGAGAAAGAAAAAAGGAACTCTCAAAGTACTCCACATGATTTAAATACACGTTTTCAAAGTGAGAACATTGTAATTAATGTGGTGTTTAGTTATTTGTGGTATTATGAAATGAGGCTAATTGTCTGGAAATTATTTGTTGAGGGAAATCCATGTTATAAGCAAACTCTAGGTTGTTAGACTGCCTGCCATTTCTTAAAACAAGCTTTCAGAGTTCTAATTCTGTTTATTTGGGTAATAATACAATGTGGTGGTTTTTTTTAATAAATTTATTTATTTATTTATTTTCGGCTGCGTTGGGTCTTCGTTGCTGCACACGGGCTTTCTCTAGTTGCGGCAAGCGGGGGCTACTCTTCGTCGTGGTGCGCAGGCTTCTCATTGCGGTGGCTTCTCTTGTTGAAGAGCACGGGCTCTAGGTGCATGGACTTCAGTAGTTGTGGCTCGCGGGCTCTAGAGCGCAGGCTCAGTAGTTGTGGCGCACGGGCTTAGTTGCTCCACGGCCCGTGGGATCTTCCCGGACTAGGGCTCGAACCCGTGTCCCCTGTATTGGCAGGCGGATTCTTAACCACTGAGCCACCAGGGAAGCCTAATACAGTGTTAACTGGTGTTGAAATTGTTTTCTTGTAGGGGGTTACAATCGTTAAACCAATAGTTTATGGTAATGTTGCTCGATATTTTGGAAAGAAAAGAGAAGAGGATGGGCACACCCATCAGTGGACAGTCTATGTAAAACCATATAGAAATGAGGTAGGTAATTGTTTTTCCTAAAACTTTTTTGAAGCTATAGTTTTTTTTGCTCAGAGTTAAATTGTAATATTGTATAGTAACTGATAATAAAATTGGCCCACTGTAGAAATGTTACCAAAAAAGTTGAAAGAATAAAGTAAGAGCTGTCATCTTTCTATAATTGTTAGTAGAATCAACTTTCCAAAAATGTTTTCTAATTAAAATTAAGTTACGGTAAAAAGAACTATGCTATATGCACAGTACGTCTTCCAATCACCACACCTTAAGGTAGCCTAGTATATAATCAGGTATTTCAGGAATAGTAAATTTAAGTGATAATTTGGTAATCAGACCATCAGAAAAGATGAAAGACAAACTGCTACATAATCTAGCTGCTGGTAATTTGGTTTTGCTACTGAATCTCTAATGCCTGGAATGCAGTAAGTACATAGTGGGTATTCAACAGATACTTACTGAATGAATAAACTATTCCTCTATTTAAAACCCTTCATTCTGTATTTCAAATATCATTGTTCCAATATAGTGGAAGCAAGAAGGCAGGTGAGAATTTATGTTATCATTGTAATCATTCGTCACCTTTCAGAAACATCTGAAAAAGCAGTTAGAGATGTCACCAAGAGTTGTTACTTCTGAAAAGATGAAAATGGTGCCAAATAGCCCAAGGGTAGATTCACAGCTTGATGATGATAAAGGTAGTCTGCTTCAAACACTTTGAATTATATTTTACCACCTGTAAGAGACTAGAATTTTGGACATACTTTTACTTTATCAAGGGTCACATTTTTAAAATAAATTGAATAATTATTCAAAATAACTTTATAGTGTCAATTTTAAGGGTAGAAATGCTGACTTATCATTCAAAATTACTTCCAATGCTGAATACTCTTTTCTTCCCATGTACCCCACAGTATGTTCAGTCACATTTAATAAATTAAGAGATGATAAATTTAGAGGTAAATTGAAAGAAGGGGAATATGCCACACATTAAACTGCCATGTAGGACAGTTTACAGTAACTGAACTCAGTGCAGCTGTAGCCACAATTTAAAGGTGACCACTTGAATGTAGAGGTCTTGAGCTGAAATCTACAGGACATCAAGTAGTGATGCAACCCAAAGTTATCTTAATTTCAAGGACAAAGAATAAGGCAGTTGACTTTTGAGTTCTTTTTTTCTTCATATATTCCACCAAAAGGCTGAGTTAATACATGTTGAAACCAATTAAGCTTGATAATGTTTTTTCTTCAGCATTTATACTATTCTCTATTAAATAAAATTAAAAGACGAAGGAAAAAAACCTTCAAAGTCCACACAAAAACTTGTATATGAATGTTTGTGGTGACATTATTCATAATAGTCCAAATGTCTCTAAACTGATGAATGGATAAATAAAATGTAGTGTATCCATATAGTGGAATATTATTAAGGAATAAAATAAAGTATTGATACATGCTACTAACACATGGAATAAATTAGAAAACATGGCAAGTGAAAGAAGCCAGACACAAAAGCCACATACTGTATAATTCCATTTTTATAAAATGTCCATAATAGGCAAATCCATAGACATAGAACCTAGATTAGTGGTTGACAGCAGGTGGGAGGAAGAATGGGTATGAGGTTTCCTTTTGTGTGATAGAATGTTCTCAAATTGATTGTGGTGATAGTTGTACAACTCTGAATATATTAAAAACCATTGAATGGTGAACTTTAAATGGGTGATTTGTGTAGTATGTTAATATCTCAATAGAGCTGTTAAAAACAAAAAAACAAAACCACCTTCAGTGACTACCTATTGCCCTCATCATAAAGCTATCATGTTTAGAAGGCCTGCCATGACCTTTCCCTATCCTATCTCTGCAGCCTTGTCCCTTGTCTGTGTTTGCCTCATTTCTTTATATCCTACATTTTACCAATACTAAATTACTCTCAGTTTCCCAAAGGAACACTCTTAAACCTCTTCCTTTCTTCCCACCCACTCCATTCTTATTGTTCCCTTAGGTCTTAGTTCAAGTGTATTTTCTTTAGATCTACTTTCTTGATCTCCAAAGACTAAAATAGCTGCCTTTCCTATGGATTTGTACCTAATGTCCTCATAACACATGACCTAATATGCACACAACAGATTACAGATTACAGCATTGAAATGCTGATTTTCTTGTCTGCCCCCCACTTTACAGTGAGACCCTGAGGACAAGATTCTGTTATTTATCATTATAGCATCTAACAGTATTGGTAGTCACTCCTATTTGTAGAAAAAATGAATGAAAGTATTCCCAAAATAGTCTTCAAAGAGGCTTATGAAAATCTGCCTCAGAAAAAATGTTCACAAAATAATGTTAAGTGATGAAGGCAGATAGTAATATATTATTACAGTAGGATCCCAGTTAAAAAAATATGTAGATAATAAGCACATAAAAATTCCTGAAAGCAAATAAAAAGATTAATGAACATTACTGTTGAATGCAACTTACTCTGTTTTGCATTTTCCTGTTTTTCTATAATGAATTATTTTTGAAAAGGCCTCCTTCGCTAGCAGGATCCCTTTTGTGTGCCGGAACTAATGAATATGCTTTTGTGCTTCAAAATATAATTAAGGAAAGGAAGAGTTTTATATCCAACAGTTTTAGGTTGCTTAGCTTAGTTGACCTTTGTATAATATAATTTTGTTTTTTGAAGTTGCTTAGTTCTTAGATTTGCTTTGGTGTATATGTTTATTTCTGTAGAAAATATTGGAAATGTACTGTTGTTTTATGGAAAAATCAAAATTGATTTTGAGTATTGTCTACAGAGATATATAAAAATAGGAATGCAAAACAATGAATTAGGGACATATATATTTCTATATATTATGAATTTTGAAAGAATTCTGCACAGCCTTCCTTTGTTTAAAATTAAAAACAAACCTCCAGGGTATAATTCATGTTTCTTAGAAAATTCGTTTCCATAAAATTTAAGGGGAAGTGTATTTTATAAAATTGGCACAGGTGCTCTGTGTATTTCCTTCCTAATTGTTATGTGTAGATGGCAGAACTAATTAATGCCTCTGTATTTTAGGATATGTCAGCATATGTGAAGAAAATCCAATTTAAATTACATGAAAGCTATGGCAATCCTTTAAGAGGTACAATAGTTTTTTAAAATTCATAATGTTATAAATTTTAAAAGAGCTAGGAAACTGTATCAGTAATTTACAATTTATAATTGTTTTATTTTTTTCTTTCTTTTAGTTGTTACTAAGCCTCCATATGAAATTACTGAAACAGGTTGGGGTGAATTCGAAATAATCATCAAAATATTTTTCATTGATCCTAATGAAAGACCTGTGAGTAATGTTAATCTCTGCAAATATAAAATGGATTTTTTAGTAATTGTGAAAATTTTACAATATTCAATAGCTTGTTATATGTTGACATTTTCATTCAGGTATACTTTATGTAAGCTTATGGCTTGGTGTATCTCGCTATGAGTTAAGGTTTTTCATTTTTAAGTGAAGTGCCTTTCAAAACTCTTTTGTTTTTCTAGTATAAAAAGAAGGGATAGAATGTGAACAGTTATTTGAAAGGAATCATGGAAATTACATGATTACTACAGCAAAAAAATTTAAAATTCATTAGTATCGTTTGGTTATTAGTAACAAACAAGTGGAGTCCATATGCTCTCTGAAATGGGAGTGTCCGGTTTTTTATAGTTAAAAGCCCTAGAAAGTCTTTGTACATTTTCAAACTGTCATCAGTACTAGCAGCTTTATCTTATACCTGGATCCTTATTTATAACCACTGACTTTTTCATTATTTGATCTCTTCAGATTGTTGCTTGATAATGTAAAAAGTCTCTCAAAGCTTTCACTTTGACCCCTCAGCAGCTTTGTGAGCTTGGTGAGATCCTCATTTTAGAGATGAGCATATTAAGGCTCAGAGATGAAGTCATGTGCTCAAAAACACAGTTAATTGTGGTGGAGTTAGTTTTTGAATCCAGGTATTTGCATTCAGACCTCACACTCCTTCCTTTACTCTTGCTTTTGACTAAAACCACTAAGCCTGTTTTATTTTTAAACCTAAAGGGTCACAACTCAGGCTCTCTCATTGCACATTTGTGTGGCTGGTGTTTAACTCCAGTTTCAGGGCTTTAGTGTTCATCACCATTAATTTTCATCTTGATAGATTCAGCTCGCTCCTTTAGCACCAAACATTGACACTTTAATTATCAGATTACATTTGTAAAACGATGTGCTTTTAAAGGATTTGGATGTCACCTGGGCCAGTGATACAGAGAATTAGTTCCTAACTAGTTGCATTAGAAATGCCTGAGATGTTTTTTTATAAGTTCAGACTTCTAGGCCCCATTCCACAGAGCGTGATTCACAGGTTTGGAGAGGGGCCAGCACCCCAGGTAATTCTGATGTGCAATAATATTTAGGACCCATTGAGGTAGACCGTACTTTTCCTCATAGAAGTTCCTTTAGGCAGTCCAGTATAGCAAGAAGAGAATATTGACTTCTGTTATTAAGTGAAACATCCTATTCAGGTTTGGGGTAGTTCTAGTTTTAAGAAAGCTCTACTTTATGTTAAGCTTCCTTGAACTTTTTACTGATAACTATTCATACTTTAGTTTTCTTTTCTCCTGAAGAACCATCTATAGCTCATTTAAATATCTTCCATGTGATAAGGTTTCCAGGTCTCCTACCATTCTTGTCCTTCTGGGATACTCTCACAGACATTATATTCTGTTTGACAAGAAATTATTAAATATCCATATTTGCAAGATATTGCCCAAGGGGTGGGATACAAAGATGAGACACTACACCTATCCTTAACCAAAGTAGTCTATTAGGGAGAATAGAGCACAGAATAGGCAGATGTTGAGAGAGAGGAAGAAGAAGTTGGTCATGTTACTAGAGCAGAGGTTCTTGTTAACTTTGTATGATTGCTTTGAATTCATTTTATTTTGAGAATGTGCTGCCTTACCTGTCTGCCTCCTCATCTGTCTCCCCCTTCTCTCCTCCCTACCCTGCCCTCAATTGGAAAATACATCTCTGAAAGAAATCATTATATAATGTAACGTCATTATGAGACAGCTCTCAAAGTCAACTCTTGGCAAAGTAGGGTAATACGATCTTTTGCCTTTCTGGAGTGATTCCTTTATTGAATAGGTTTCCATATAGATCTACATAGGCCTGAGTTTTATCCCCTCCAAATTACTGTAGTGTTCTTTTAGTATAATGAACCCATTATAGTTTTTGAATAGTTGGCTCTTACAGAAAATAAGTCATATGAGGTTTATTTAAAATATAAAAGAAAGATATGGGTAACTTGTGATTTACTTCTGTTATCCAGTAACCTATTACTCATCAAACCACTGTAAAAGGAATGGTTGTTTCTAAAAGCAAAATGCTAATATTGGGTTTTTATTCCTAGAAATATCTCTGGCAAGTATAGGCATTTTCATTGCTCTAAGAATCTTCAAACACCACTGAAAATTAGAGACATCTGTCCTGAAATTATTCATTGCCTATATCTGCATGAATGCCTCTCCAGGTCTGAATAATAAATTTGGGAATGGAAGGCTTTATGATGTAGTTTTTAATACTTCTTAAATTATAAAAGACACGCATATAGTTTTTTTAAAAGATTTAAAAACTAAAAAGTACAAGTCTCCTGTATTAGTTTCCTAGGGCTGCCATAAGAAAGTACCTCAAACTGAGTAGCTAAAAACAACAGAAATTTATCCTCCCGGTTCTGGAGACTAGAAGTCCCAAATCAAGGTGTTGGCCACGCTCTCTCCATAGCCTCTAGGCGAGAATCTTTTCATGCCTCCTCTAGTTCCTGGTGGCCCCAGGCGTTCCTTGGCTTGTGGCAGCGTAACTCCAGTCTCTGCCTCCATTTTCACATGGCCTTCTCTCTCTCCCTGTTTCTGTGTCACTTCTCTTTTTATGAGGACACCAGTCATATTGGATTAGGGTCCCCCCCCAATGACTTCATCTTAACTTGATTACATCTGCAAAAGGCTCTTATTTCCAAATAACGTTACATTTACATGTTCTGAGATTTAGTACTTCAACATATCTTTTGGGGAATACAGTTCAACCCGTAACATCTTCTTTCCCCCATCTCTGACCCCTTCCTCAGGAAAACCACAGTTACTGTTTTCAGTTCCTCTAGAAATTATTCCCATTCATCTCGTGTATTTAAATCCCTAAGGTTGGATTTTTCAATTTTAGATAGTGCCTGTCAGCTCCTAGTGATGATCCTTTTTCTTTGTCTTTCTTGGTTTCTTTTTTCATTTTGCTGCAGGACTTTATTCAGAAAGGATGCGAGAGAAGTAAAATTTCAGAGCCAATGCTCTCTGAAAATATCTTTGTTTTTGTTTACCTCTCACTTGATTGGGTGAAGAATTCTAGGTCCCACAGGAGGTGCACTCTCTCGTCTGTGAGTGGGGGGAGAGGAGGGAAGGTTGGCCAGCCTAGCCGCCCCACAGCCTTCTTGATTTCTGTACCTGCCAGCTTTGTGCTCGCAGTCTCTCCCCAGAGCTCCACTGGGGGCAGCAGCTCCCACCTCTGATGCAGTTTTCTTCTTTAAGATTTTAGGTTATGGATTTCCCTGTTATGGTTTATCCATCTGTGTAGTCTCATCTGCTTTCTGTCTGTTCCAGAAATTTGTCAAATTATCTGCTTTAAATATGGCATATGATCTATACTCCTTATGATGATTTTAGCTAACTTTTTGGAAAATTCTTTGAGGCCTTTGAATTGGTTTCTATACCTTCAACATGAACTCTGATGTTTTACCAGCTAGGTTTTGTTTTGCTCAAATAATCACTCATTGCGCTGCAAAGCTTTTCCTTTGATGTCTTGCTGTATCTGTTTTTAAATATTTTGAAGACATATTGCTCTTGCCGAAGTGAATTTTCACTGACTAACTTTGTGTTTGTTTATTATGCTATTTATGTATTAATCTTATTATTACACTAAAGAAATTAACTTGTCCTCACTGAGCATTTTAGTATTGATCATTCCTTTTGAAAGTATCAAATCTTTTTTCGCCATAGTAAGTTTGTAAACTTTAACTGTCACAGTTAATCAAATGTCGCCTGTGTTAGTAAAAGAATTCATCTTAGTGACTTACCAGTTTAATTTCCATAGCTGTATCTTGTGTTATTTTTATATATAGTCACTCTCTAGAGATGCTTTGTAACTAATGTTTGCTTACCCTCTTCAAAACATACATATTGAATAGATGTAGATAATTAGGTAATACCTAATAGGAAAATAAAAGTACACACAGAATTTGGGTGACCTGCCACAGTAAGTTGTAGTTGAAACAAGATCCTGAATTTGATGTGTTTACTAACTCAGTCTCTAAATCAGTTACAGAAATGATGATGTCTCATAATGATGATAAAAACCATTGCACAGATGTCATGTCTGTTTTTGTTTCACAGGTAACCCTGTATCACTTATTAAAGCTATTTCAATCAGACACCAATGCAATGCTGGGAAAAAAGACAGTGGTTTCAGAGTTCTATGATGAAATGGTAAGAAGATTTTATAATGAGAGTTTTTAAAACATTTTAAATTGTAGATTTTGCAATTATTGGGCTTTTTTTCATTCTCTTCCATTAGATATTTCAAGACCCAACAGCAATGATGCAACAATTATTAACAACATCTCGTCAGCTTACCTTAGGAGCCTATAAGCATGAAACAGAATGTAAGTGCCATGAGTTCATAATTAATCCTGAGAAATAATGTATTCTGTAATGGTGAAAGGATTGTATGATTAGCAACTATCAAATTTTTTTCCTTAGTAGATACAGGTAAAATTTTTAGGAGTTATACAATATACGTATTACTAAAGAACAGGTAAGAAGGATGTTTTAAATAGTTCTCAAAGTAGGCCTACTTTCAAAAAGGTAAAAGACAGCCTCTGACACACTCTGAAATACTGTTTGTCTTTATTCACTAATTACATTTAAGCATAGCTTTTCATTAATCTTGCTTAACCTGTCACTCAATCATTTTCTGTTTACTAGTCTTTGCTAACAAAATCGGTGTGAAGAACCTTGCAGAACATAATTATACTTAAGTGTACGGTGAACTAGTTTCTCCCTCTCTCTTTTTAACCTGTCACCTGACATAGTTTTATATTAATGCTGGGGTGGTGAAGACCAGAATGTCTTATTGATAGTCAGTCAGTCATGCTGTCTTTTCCCTTTAGCTTACGAGGCCTCAGAATCCCCTACACATTGTTTCATGCAGCTATTGCCAACCATTTGCAGTTGTCATTCAAGATGAAATCTACTTACCGACCCTGTGTTGACATTTATGTCACCATTTATTCGGTTTTTCCTTTGCTTTTTCATTTATTTGCTTACAGTATATATTGAGCAACAGTAAGATGCCAGGCATTGTTCAGAGGATAGAGCAGACAAAAGCCCTGCCCTCATGGAGCTTACATACTAGTGGAAAGAAGACAAATATTAAATAAACAGAACAATGAAATGTGAAGTAGTGATTGGATGGCATGAAGAAAACTAAAGTAGGGGAGGGAGCGCTTTTGGTGGGAGGAGATGGTTAAGAGTTTTAAATATCAGGTCAGAGAATGCTTCCTGAAATGGTGGCATTGGAGCAAATACCAAAAGGAGTGGGGAGATGATCCATGCAGCTACATGAGAGACGAATGTTACGTGTAGAGTGGCAGCAAGGGCAGGAACCCTGAGGTAAGAGCATGCCTGGCATATCCGAGGAACAGCAAGAAGGCCAGTGTACCTGGAGTAGAGTGAACAAGGGGACAAGGAGTGGGACATGAGGCCAAAGAAGTTATTATGGGACCAGCTCATATAAGGAGTTTAAGTTATTAAACTGAAGGAGATGGGAAGTCTTTTGTGGGTTTTGAGCAGGAAGAGTGACAGTATAAGACTAATATTTTAAAAAGATCAATCACCCTGGTTGCTGTGTTGAGAGTAGACTGTAAAGCAGAAAGGGTAGAAGCAGAATAGTTAGGAGGCTATTCCAGTAATCCAGATATAGAATTGTGGGTAGTACCAAAATGATAGCAATGGAGGTGGTGAGAAGGGGTCAGGTTCTAGTTTGAAGATAGGTACAGTAGGATTTGCTGATGATTTGACAACAATATATGAAAGAAGGAGATGAACAAAGAATGACTGTTAAGGTTTGGGGCCAGAGGAAACAAACAAACAAAAATTGTTATTACTTTTCATAGAGATGGGAAGTCTGGGAGGGGCAGCTTTGAGTTGAAAGATTAGGAGTACAGTTTTGGACATGATGGCTGTGGGATGCCTGTAAGACATCTAAGTGGAGATGTTGAGAAGGCAATTGTGCTCAAAGTCTGGTATTCAAGGAGAGGTCTAGGCTGAAGATATAAATGTGGAAGTTAATATACACATGGATTTATAAATTGTGAGACCAAATGGTATCATCACAAGAGTAAGTGAAGATAGAAAAGAGGTTCAAAGGTTGAGCCCTGAGCACTCCAACATTTAGAGACTAAGGAGATGACCAGCAAAGGAATTAGGAAAGAACAGTGAGTGTGGAGGGAGAAAAACTAGGTGCACATAATATCCTAGAGCCAGGTGAAGAAAGTGTATCAGGAAATAGTCATTAGCTGTGTTCAGTACCTCTGATAGGTCAAGTAAGATCAGAGCCAAGAAATAGGCTATAGCAAGGTGGAGGTCCTTGGTGACCTTAACAGGAGCAGTTGAAGGAGAATAGTAAGGACAGAAGATCAGTTGAAGTGGATCAAGAGAGAATGAGATGAGGGAGTTCCCTGGCGGTCCAGTGATTAGGACTTGGCACTTTCACTGCCGTGGTCTGGGTTCAAATCCCTGGTCAGGGAACTAAGATCCTGCAAGCCGTGCAGTGCTGGCAAAAAAAGAGAGAGAGAGAGTGAGATGAGAAATTGGAGACAGGTGCTATGGACAACTTTGTCTTGGAGCTTGACTATAAAGGGAAAGTAGCCCTTGAAGCAGTAGCAGAGCAGGATTTGGAGTCAAGAGAGCAGAGTTTTCAGGGGAAACAGACCAGTATCGTTATAGGCTGGAAGAAGCGATCCAATAAAAGAAGGGGGGTGGGGGATGAGAAAGCAGGAGAGAAAGAGGTTGCTGTTTAACCATTGTTGGTTATAGTAGTGTTTTGTTTGTATTTTCATGAAACCCTGACCAAGAGTTAAAAGATCTGAATACTGATTATAATTGCTACTTGGTAGTCATTTAAAATTGAAAATCACACTCATTAAAAAATTTTATGTTTCACTTTCTACATCTGAAAAAATACTTGGGCTACTTTGTTATGAACATAAAACAGATACGTATATGATCACTTTTGAAAAGGTTAAAAAACACTAGTCACATGCTATTTTAATTTGTTACTGGTCATATTCTCTCCATTATAGATCTCCTTTCTCTCATACTATGAAATGTGCCCAATTCATAGAGGAAACTTCTCTTTTTAAATTCAAGTACCCATATTTCTGTGTTTTCAACAAAAATAATATCATTAATTCATATATATATTATACTATATAATATAGTATAATAGTAGAGACAAATGTTTCATAAAAAGACTTTTCTACAAATTAATTTTTGACGTGTTAAAGTTTATGTGTGGAGATTTATAACCTTCGGAAGTTTTTATCAGTAAATTGCATGTTTTATATTATCTTCAGGTTATTTTCTCAACAGTGTCAAATCCATAAGGAAGAAAAGGATAATTCTGTAAATGGTATTGACACAATTGATAACTTTTGAGAAGAAAACTTAATTTAGATCATTGCTTTATAGCACTTATCAAAACAAATTCCAGTTTAATTAATGATAGTTAACTTTTTTTTAAATTAATTAATTTATTTATTTTTGCTGTGTTGGGTCTTCATTTCTGTGCGAGGGCTTTCTCTAGTTGCAGCGAGCGGGGGCCACTCTTCATCGTGGTGCGCGGGCCTCTCTCGTTGCCAAGCACAGGCTCCAGACGCGCAGGCTCAGTAGCTGTGGCTCACGGGCCTAGTTGCTCCGCGTCATGTGGGATCTTCGCAGACCAGGGCTCGAACCCGTGTCCCCTGCATCGGCAGGCAGATTCTCAACCACTGCGCCGCCAGAGAAGCCCAGTTAACTGTTTTTTTAAAGTCAGTTAAGCTGTTTAAAAAATTAGAGAAATGACTGTCCTGGCTAGTGAAGACTTTCTAAATTTGAAGTGTTAGAAGAAATCACATTGAAAGAAAGGCAAACTTGATTCTGCAAAAAAATATTTAACTTATTCATTTCAAAAGGGCAAAAAAGAAAGATAAATTTGTAGAAAATATGACAAAGGATTAATATCTTTAAAACCCTAAAATAAATAAAATAGAATAAAATTTTAAACTTCAGTTGACAAATGGACAAAAGACATGGACAGATGAAAGAGGAGATGACTAGTAAATAAAAAGGGAAAATATTTGACCCTGCTAGTAATTTTTAAAATGCAAACCAAATAATAATGGGTGGTTATATTTGTATCAAATAAGCAAAAGGAATTTTTAATAGTTGTACCTATTAAGAATGTGGTGAACCCTGTGTTCTATGAATTGTTTGTGTGAGTAGGCCTTTTAGGAAAGCAACTTGGGAATATTAATCAAAGGTCTTAAAAAGGTAGGTATACTTTTACCAGTTTGAGAGCATTATACTCAATATTTGGTAATATCAGTTAGCTTTATTGAGTGCTTACTGTTTGTACTCTTGTAAATCTGTACATGTATAAACTCATTTAGATCTACAATAACTTTATTAGGTAATCCATTTAGAAAAGGAAACTGAGGCACAGGGAGAGTAAGAAACTTGCCCAAGTTAACATGAGTTAGTGGTAGAGCCAGGACTTTATCCTAAGCAGTCCTCAGAACTTAGGCTCTAAAAACATAGTAATATTTTTAGATAGAGTAATGGCCGGGATAGAGGTTGCTCATTATAAAATTTAAAACACATTAAAAGTTTATAAAGATGTTTATACTGGTAAACCCATGGAAATTTACTTAAGTACTAGGGATCTAGCTTTTAATAGAAATTGCTTCTACAAGGAATAATTAAAATGATAGTGAATAGGCTTCCCTGATGGCGCAGTGGTTGAGAGTCCGCCTGCCGATGCAGGGGACACGGGTTTGTGCCACGGTCTGGGAAGATCCCACATGCCGCGGAGTGGCTGGGCCCTTGAGCCATGGCTGCTGAGCCTGCGCGTCCAGAGCCTGTGCTCCGCAACGGGAGAGGCCACAACAGTGAGAGGCCCGCGTACCGCAAAAAAACAAAATGTTTAAAAATGATAGTGAATGCTTGAAGAGAGTTTACATGTACTAGATAAGTGCTTTGCATTTCTTAATTTATTGAATACCCTTAACAACCCTAGGAGGAAGGTACTACTGTTAGCCCCATTTTCTAGGTAAGACCCTAGAGCATAGAGAGATTTGATATCTTGCCCCAAATCACTCAGCAAAGCAGGATTTAAACCGAGACAGAGTGTGTGCTCTTAACCGATGAACTGTTCTATCTCTTTGTAAAAAAGCCTTACAGGGACTTCCTTGGTGGTACAGTGGTTAGGACTCTGCACTCCCAATGCAGGGGGCCCAGGTTCGATCCCTGGTCAGGGAACTGGATCCCACATGCATGTCTCAACTAAGAGTTCGCATGCCACAGCAGAGGAGCCAGCCTGCCACAACTAAGACCCAGCACAACCAAATAAATAAATAAATAAATATTAAAAAAAAAAAAAAAGCCTTACAGTCTATTTTTCTAACCAGTAAGTTACATTGGCTTTGCAAAAATATTAACTCTTCTTTGGATTGACTTACTCTAAATTGAAGCTTTATTTGGAAATTTAAAACAGAAATTTTATATCTATATCTATCTATCTGTGTATATATATATATATATATATATATATATATATATATACACTCACAGGCACACACACATACATATATATATATCTTAAATGTATGTATAAGCATTTAATATATTGGAAGCAGAAAACCAGAACAGGCTAAAAGAAGTTTTTAAATGTTTTCCCCTATCATCTCATTGGTAATTAACCCAGTTCTTTCAATATATGGTACCCTTTGCAGTCTCATGATTTGTCAAAAATAAAGTATAGTGACTAAATCAGACCACAAAAATCTGTATCTACAGTACATGCTGTCCTCTGACAAATGAGTTAAATCAGGTCTTCCTAACTAGATTTAAAACTACCTGTTACAGTCATATAGGACTCCTTGTTGTTTCCCAAATCTTTCTGTACGCTTTCCAAGGCCCACTATGTCCACTTCATCTACCTAATTCCTTTCTCATTCTTTAAAACTCAATTCAGATTTTACTACTGCCAAGAAGCCTTCTTTGATATACACACACACCCTTTCCCCTTGGTATGTCATAGCACCCTATGATTATCTCATGACACTGTAATGCATTTTTCTTTCTTGTCTGTCTCCTACTTCTGTATCCCACCATCTCACAATGTGCCTTTCACTCCATATATGTTTTATAATTAATATGGAGAGAGAGGGGGAGAGCAAGGGGATAAAAATTTCTGCATAGTAAAACAGCATTGTCAACAAAGTCTAAAGACAGACAAGCCATTAAAAAATATTGTACTCAAATCACAAATGACTAGTTTCTTTAATGTATAAAGAGCTCCTGCACATCATTTAAAAAGGCTGATAACCAGTAACTAAACAGCTTCTGCAGAGCAAAGGAAACCATCAACAAAATGAAAAGGCAACCTACTGAATGGGAGAAAATATTTGTAAATCATGTATCTGATAAGGGGTTAATATCCAAAATATATAAAGAACTCATACAACTCAATGGCCAAAAAACGCATACAATTTAATTAAAATTGGGCAGAAGAACTGAGTAGATATTTTTCCAAAGAAGACATGCAGATGGCCAACAGGTATACGAAAAGATGCTCAACATCACTAATCATCAGGGAAATGCAAATCAAAACCACAATGAGATATCACTTCATGTCTGTTAGAATGGCTACTATCAAAAAGACAAGAAATAACAACTGTTAGCAAGGATGTGGAGAAAAGGAAGCCCTTGTGCAATGTTGATTGGTGCAGCCACTATGGAAAACAGTATGTAGGGTCCTCAGGAAAATAAAAGTAGAGCTGCAATATGATCCAGCAATTCCACTTGGATACGTATCTGAACAAGACAAAAACACTAACTTGAAAAGATATATGCAACTCCATGTTCATTACACCATTATTTACAATAGCCAAGACAGGTAAACAACATAAGTGTCCATCAACAGGTGACTGGATAAAGAAGAGGTGTTTTATATATATATGTGCGTGTGTGTGTGTGTATATATATATATGTATATATATATATATACACACACACACACACACACGCGCATATATACATAATGGAATATTAGCCATAAAAAAGAAGAAATCTTGGGCTTCCCTCGTGGCACAGTGGTTGAGAGTCCGCCTGCCAATGCAGGTGACGTGGGTTCGTGCCCCGGTCCGGGAAGATCCCACATGCCGTGGAGCGGCTGGGCCCGTGAGCCATGGCCGCTGAGCCTGCGCGTCCGGAG
The DNA here is from genome assembly GCF_039906515.1 of Pseudorca crassidens. Lineage (NCBI taxonomy): Eukaryota > Metazoa > Chordata > Mammalia > Artiodactyla > Delphinidae > Pseudorca > Pseudorca crassidens. The sequence goes on from NC_090306.1 coordinate 59,104,422, forward strand.
CCTGTGCTCCGCAACGGGAGAGGCCACAACAGTGAGAGGCCCGCGTACCGCAAAAAAAAAAAAAAAAAAAGGAAGAAATCTTGCTGTTTGTGAGAACATGGATGGACCTTGAGGGCATTATGCTAAGTGAAATAAATCAGAGAAAGACAAATACAGTATGGTCTCACTTATATGTAGAATCTTAAAAAAAAAAAAAAAAGCTCACATACAGAGAATAGATTGGTGGTTGCCAGAGGTGGGAGGTGAGGGGTGGGCAAAAAGGTACAAACTTCTACTTATAAAGTAAGTCCTGGGGATGTAATTTATAGCATGGTGACTGTAGTTAATAATACTGTCTTGCATATTTGAAAGTTACTAAGAGAGTAGATCTTAAAATTTATCATCACAAGAAAAATATCTGTAACTATATGTGGTGACAGATGTTAACTTCAGACTTACTGTGATGATCATTTTGCAATATATACAAGTATTGAATCATTATGTTGTACACCTGAAACTAGTATATGTCAGTTATACCTCAATTTTTTAAAAGGGTGGTGGGGAGAGCCGATAACCTAAAAGAAAAATGAGCAAAGGAAAAGCAGACAATCCATAAAAAGAAAGCGAGAAATGTCCCCTAAACATATTAAAAGATTGTCTGCCTCAGAAGTAATAGAAATGTAAAGTAAAACTATTCTGAAATACCATTTTTAATCTTTCAGAGTAACTAAGACCAAAAAGTTGATGCAGTAGGGAAATAGACGTACAATGCTAGTGAGATTATAAATTAAGAGGACTTCTAAGAGTCACTTGTCATTCTTCCAGATTTACAAGATCAAATGTCCTTCAATTACTGTTTACTGGAATTTAGCCCACAAGTATACTGGAATGATTATGCGCAGCATACACGTTATAGCATTGTTTGTAATAGAGGAAACTGGAAATACTCCAAATGTACATCAGAGGGGACAGATGAATGAATTATGTATGTCCATTCAATGAGGTCCTCTGCAGCCTTTGAAAGAATGAGACAGCCCTGTGATATGGAGTGAGCTTTCAGATGTAGTAATGTTAAGTGAAAGAGCAGGGTGCTGAGCAGTGTGGATAGTGTGACATCACTTGTGTTGGGGGTGAGGAGAAATCACACTTAGGTGTATGCTCGTCTCTGAACCAATTATTTCTGGAAAGATACCAAGGAAACCTAACTGATTATCTCTGGGAAGAGTGCTGGTTGGTGGGGGGCAGGGGTAAAAGGAGGCTTTTTTTGTTTTTGTTTTTATTGGAGTATAGTTGACTTACAATGTTGTGTTAGTTTCAGGTGTACAGCAAAGTAAATCAGTCATACACATATAAAAAGGAGACATTTTTTCCATAGTCTACACTTTTCAGCCTTTTAATTTTGTATCATGTGTATGTACTGTCTTCAAAAATAATTTAAAAAATAAAAGCAATGAAAAATTACAAAGAAAAATATGGATTGTTTTGGCAATATAAAAGTTTACCTGTGTTACAAAATATATCACAAAAAGAAAGCACCAGCAGTGAGGAAAATAAGGACATATTGCGTGTTTTGTTTTTGTTTTTTTATAAATTTATTTATTTTATTTATTTATCTTTGGCTGCACTGAGTCTTCGTTGCTAGGCGCGGGCTTTCTCTAATTGTGGCGAGCGGGGGCTACTCTTCGTTGCGGTGCTCGGGCTTCTCATTGCGGTGGCTTCTCTTGTTGCGGAGCACGGGCTCTAGGTGCGTGGGCTTCAGTAGTTGTGGCGCACGGGCTTAGTTGCTCCGCAGCATGTGGGATCTTCCTGGACCAGGGCTCAAACCCATGTTCCCTGCCTTGGCAGGAGGATTCTTAACCACTGCGCCACCAGGGAAGTCCCACATTGTGTGTTTTTAATGCGCTAGATGCTTTAGGTATATTACTTAATCCTCATAAATCCGAGAAATACGAAGTTTTAACTGTATCATATAGAAAGACGAGATGAAGGGAGACTTAGAGATATCAGCATTCAGCTATTAAGGGGCCAAGGGTGTATTTGAACTCAAGTCTTTCTGATTTCAATGGTTTTGGTTTTTTTTCTTCACCAAACCACACTGCTTCCAATTAGTGATCCTTTTAGGTTAACAAACAACTGTGCCTCAACATTCGTCAGCAGCAATTACCTGAAATGTCCACAAGGTGGAAATGTTGGATGATAGTAGTCATTTTTCTCTGTAAAACTTGATGCTACACTATCCAAGTGGAATAGTTAAATCGATATAATCTATTTTGCAGTAATGATATTTTTATTTTGTAATTTGTTATGTAGCCAGCTAGAATGTTTTAAATATTCAGTAATAATAGTAGTTAATATGGCTTTTTATGTGCCAGACAGTATTCTTTTTAAATCTTTTAAACAAATAATATTATGAGGTGTTTGCTATTATAATCTTCATTTTAGCAATGAGGAATAGAGCATAGAGATAATAAATAGCTTATTCAGAGTGGCACATCTAGTAAATGATAGAGCTGGAATTCAAACCTAGACACTTATTGATATCTTTTTGAAAAAAGATAGAGGTTTGTTTTACCAGTGTGATTATGTAAATTTTACCTGTACATAAATTTAAGAGTACTGTTTTTAGTAAACTCTTATTAGCTGGATGTTTCTTGGACTGTATACTCCCTCATTTCCAAATCAAATTAGAAAATTAGACATAATTTTAAGACATAATTTAAGATATTATGTCTTAAAATGTTAACTGTGAATTAAAATACTAGTGGTCAAAAAAATTTTTTTTAATAAAATTTAAAAAATTAGTGGTCAGAATTTCATTCTTAGTGGTAGAAAACATATTAGATCCTCTCTGGAGAGTTCAGACTTTCTTACCTACCCCCCTCTGTCTAAAGTTACATATCTTAAGTTGTCCGCATTTCATCATGAAAACATTGGCCTAAGGAAATGCCACATTTATTGCTCTATGAAATATCTTGTACATGTGAGAAAAATGAAATAAATCAGTAAAAGTGTATGTTTTCTTTAGTTGCAGAACTTGAAGTGAAAACCAGAGAAAAATTAGAAGCTGCAAAAAAAAAAACAAGCTTTGAAATTGCAGAGCTTAAAGAGAGATTAAAAGCAAGTCGTGAAACTATAAATTGTTTAAAAAATGAAATCAGGAAGCTCGAAGAAGATGATCAGACAAAAGAAATATAAACAGTTCTGAAGAGAACTCGATAGTAAGTGAAACTAAAAATAAGGTGGAGTTTAAAGGAGAGATGTACTACAAATGCTGCAATGTTTCTTAGAGGAACTGCACATATAGTTGTCAGCCATAGATTTCTCAGCAATGGGGTCAAAGTATTTGTACTTTACAAGCAATCTTTAATATAAAATATATGTGTATAATGCTGTATAGGCATTTTATCAACCCATTTCGGGGTAGTTCTGTGATACTAAGCACAATTTTAAAACATTTTTATTGCATTGTATGTATAGCTTATCCTTTTGACAGACATCAAAATTTCATTATAAAGTATAACTTGTACGAATTTTGTACTTCCCTAGTAGTTAGAATTCGTGGTAAAATTAATGTGTGTATTTAATTTCTTAAGTTCTTACCTGCCCCCATCCCAACTCTTTTGTATCTGATGTACCCAGTGCCCAATAAGCACTCAATAAATGCAGTTTACAGTTGCTGTTTCTGCCTCTTGATGTATTTCTTTGCCTTGAAGCAATTCACACTCTCTCGTTACAGTTAATGTATCTCCATAGTATTGTGACCATGCATCTCTTATTTGCAGTCACTGTAGCATACAGAAGCTCTCTGACAGCCAAGATCATATCTTAAGTATTGTTCTGCCTAACTCCCACAGTGTCATTAGTTTTACATAGAACAATATTCAGTCCTTCATGCCTGTTCCAAAGATATATAGTAGGGGACCCCAACCGGGGCCACAGACTGGTATCGGTTTGTGGCTATTAAGAACAGGGCCACACAGCAGGAGGTGAGTGGCAGGCTGGTGAGTGAGCAAAGCTTCATCTGTATTTACAGCCGCTCCCCATCACTCACATTACCACCTGAGCTCCACCTCCTGTAGATCAGAGGTGGCATTAGATTCTCATAGGAGTGGGGACCCTACTGTGAACTGGGCACGCGAGGGATCTAGGTTGTGCGCTCCTTATGAGAATCTAATGCCTGATGATCTGAGGTGGAGCTGAGACAGCCCCATCACCCCCAGATGGGACCATCTAGTTGCAGGAAAACAAGCTCAGGGCTCCCACTGATTCTGCATAATGGTGAGTTGTATAATTATTTCATTATATGTTACAATGTAATAATAATAGAAATAAAGTGCACAATAAATGTAATGCGCTTGAATCATCCCAAAACCATCCCCACCCCATCCCCAGTCCGTGGAAAAACTGTCTTCCGTGAAACCGGTCCCTGGTGCCAAAAATGTTGGGGACTGCTGACATATAGGATGCAGCTGTGCATCAATTTTACATACTTCCCCTAATTTCTCTACCTTATCCTCAGGCTGTCCTGTTCAGATCCACATGGTGAGTCCTCTATTTTTGACTCATCTAATTTGAACATTAGTGGTATTTAATTTTTAAGGCCATGTTGGCCGACCCATCTTGGCAACCTAGGAGCAACAATAAGTAGGAAAGTATTTTGGAAAACATATAATATTAACATGTTACAAAGCTGCTAAAAATGGAAACCACACATGTGCCTAATGCAGATTCTATACCTTCTACAGAGTGATAACTAGCCACTCTAGTACTTTAAGATACTTTTAATCTACCTGCCCTGGTGGATTGGTTAATTTTTACTTTGTTGCTTTATTTTCTAGGTTGTGACATTTATAAGCATTATGGAGGTTGGACAAAGCTGTGGTCTGAGATTTCTGCCAGGGGTTCTCTGGGGGGTTGGAGATGGCACTTCTAATTGTGCTAGGCATCATTCAGCTCTCCCCTACCTTTTACCCCAATGCCCACAGTATAGGGTAGGGCTTGGGGATAAATCAAAAAAGAATGGGGAGAAGTCTCATTCTACTGGGTTTGCCAAAAGGTTAATTTGGTTTTTTCCATAAGATGGCTCTAGTAGCACTTACTTGTCTTTAACTTCATTTGAAACAATTTTGTTAGATTGTATGTGACAGCTGTCATATCAGCATGCATTTAAAAGACATCAAAATTGGTGAAGTTTTGTGTAGCCATTTTAATGTTGAAGATGGAAGAAAAAGCAGCATTTTCAGCATATTATGCTCTATTATTTCAAGAAAGGTAGAAACGCGGGGACTTCCCTGGCGGTGCAGTGGTTAAGAATCCGCCTGATAATGCAGGAGACATGGGTTCGAGCCCTGGTCCAGGAAGATCCTACATGCTGCGGAGCAACTAAGCCTGTGCACCACAACTACTGAGCCTGCGCTCCAGAGTCCACGAGCCACAACTACTGAGCCCGCGTGCCACAACTACTGAAGCCCGCGTACCTAGAGCCCGTGCTCCACAACAAGAGAAGCCACCGCAATGAGAAGCCCGCGCACCGCAATGAAGAGTAGCCCCCGCTCGCTGCAACTAGAGAAAGCCTGCGTACAGCAACTAAGACCCAATGCAGCCATAAATAAATAAATTTATTTTTAAAAACCCAAATATGCAAGATATATACAAGGATGTTCACTGCACTATTCTTTACATAACAAAAAATTGGAAACAAGGTAAATGCCCATCAATAGGAGCTGCATAAATTATGCTATGATATAGTGATATGATGGACTCCTCTGTAGTTGTCAAAGTGGATAAAGCACATCTGTATGCTCTGACATGAAAAAATACCTGGATTATACTGGTTGGTGAGCAAGAAAAAGGCACTTTGCAAAATAGTGTTCATGATTCCGTTTTTTGTAAATAATATTACATTAGCGTATAGAGAGAAAGCATGACTTGGAGGAATTTTCACCCATCTTAACAATAGGAAAAGGAATTATAGGGACTGTCAGTATCTACATAATGTGTGTGAATGTTAGACTTTTTTACAGTAATAGTGCATTTCATTTGCATTAAAGAGAATTTTAAAATAGTTTAAAACTTAAAAGGAAAAACTGATGTCTTTTGATTATCAGAACATTGCCTCCGATGAACCAGATCAATATGAAGTGTCATGTGACAGTTCAGAGAAATGAAATGTGACCTGTGAATGACGTGAGAAGCTGATGGGCCAGGACTTCTTCTGGAATTTTATTGGAGGGACTTATGGGTAAGATCCTTGCTCTTCAATGCATCATCCAGTGAACTGGGATCATAATCGTGATGTAAAAATAGGTGGTGAAAGGTGTGGGGTATATCTGACTTCTGTCCCAGTCTGGACTCTCTGATCTGGATTTTTAATTACTTTTAGTTATTTTTAATTAAAACAATGTGTAATTAATTAACCAACTAGATTGCAGTAGCCTGTGTAATATGCCCCATGACATCCCCAACTCTGGGTAGCCGCCCCCACTCCAATCTGCTTACTTTCTCACTTTCACTGGCTACTCACCCTAGCTTACCTGCTCTCTGTCCGCTACCAGACTTCATTGCTCTTCAGTAATTCCTTATCTACCCTCAGTGAATTCCTCAGCAATGCTGTTTGAAAATTCCCAGTCCACTGAATCACCACTCCCCTTATTCATTAAATTAATAGAGTCGTAAAACTAAAAGGCAGCTTAGAGAATATCTAATTCAATTCCCTCATTTGATGAGGGAGTAAAGTCTTGCAGATATTAAATGACTTGCAAAGTCACACAGTCCTTTGGAGCCAGAGGTAGAATTTGAACTCAGCTTTCTCTGACTGAGCAGTCATGGTATATCATTGTACGGCTCCACCAAGGCTTAGAGAAGAGCGTGTGAATTGGCAGGTTACTTGGAAAAGCTTTCCAAGGAAAAAGGAATCTGTAAATTGCAGTGTGCTGTTATTGATACAGTCAAATCTCTATCATCAAAATTTTGGTTTATTCTCCTTCCAGTTTATCTGGTCAAATCATGATCTCAAAATTACTGAGAATTGTCACCCCTACTTGGTTTCATTACATGCATGAACTGAAACCACAAGTCTATTTACTCTTATTATGCACATCAGCAGATGACCTCAGTTCTCATGTCACTGAAATCACAGATGCCATTCAAATTGACCCCGTAAACTTCTAGCTGTACAAAGTTTCTCTTTGTTCTCACCAAATCCTGCTTTCTTTCATCTCCCTAATGTTCTTCTCATCTGTGGTTTTGGTTTCAATTTATATGATGTATTACTGCAAATTTATAATTAGGGTAAAATCACATTACTTTCCTGAGCCTCAGTTTGCTTCAGTGAATATGAGTATACTACCCACCTCATGCAATTCTGTTTAAGGTAAGTGAAATAGTACATGTAAAAGCACTTGGAATGGTGGGAATAAAGAAGATAATAATGCTAGTAGCTGCTCATAAAAATCCTCAACAAAATACTAACAAACTGAATCCAGCCACATATAGAAAGGATTAAGTCATCTCATCACCAAATGGGATTTATTCCATAAATACAAGGTAAGCTCAACATATAAAAATCTGTGTAATACAGTTATGGGCTGAATGGTGTTCACTCAAAGTTCGTATGTTGAAGTCCTAACTAACCCCCAATACTTCAGAATGTGACTGTATTTGGAGATAAGGCCTTTGAAGGGGGTAATTAAATTAAAATGAGGGCATTAGGATGGGTCCTAATCCAATATGACTGGGTTCTTATAAAAGAGATTAGGAAGACCATGTGAAGACACAGGGAGAAGATGGCCATCTGCAAACCAAAGAGAGAGGCCTCAGAAGAAACCAATCCTGCCAACACCTTGATCTCAGACTTCTAGCCTCCAGAATTATGAGAAAAATTTCTGTTGTTTAAGCCACCCAGTCCATGGTACTTTGTTACGGTAGCCCTAGCAGACTAATACGTATACCATATTAATAGAATAAAAGACAAAAGCCACATGTGATCATCTCAATAGATGCAGAAAAAGCATTTGACAAAATACAATACCTTCTTAGGGTAAAAACTTTCAACAAACTGGGGATATAAGGAAACTTCCTCAACCTGATAAAGGGCATTTATGAAAAACCCACAGTTAACATTATACATGATTGTGAAAGACTGGATGCTTTACCCCTAAGATCAGAAATAAAACAAGGATGTTTGCTTTCACCACATCTGTTCATTGAGTTACTAGAGATTCTAGCCAAGGCAATTAGGCAAGAAGAAGAAAAAGCATCCAGATCAGAAAGGAAGAGGTAAAAGTACCTTTATTTGCAGTTGACATGATCTTGTACCTAGAAAATCCTAAGAAATACACACACACACACACACACACACACACAAACTATTAGAGCTAATAAATGGGTTTAGCAAGGTTGCAGGATACAAGATCAATATACAAAAATAAGTTATATTTCTTTTTTTTGAATTTTATTTTATTTTATACAGCAGATTCTTATTAGTTATCTATTTTATACATATTAGTGTATATATGTCAAACCCAGTCTCCCAGTTCATCCCAGCACACCCCTGCTTTCCCCCCAAAAAATCAGTTATATATATATATTTTTTAATTAATTTATTTATTTTTGGCTGTGTTGGGTCTTTGTTGCTGTGCGCGGGCTTTCTCTAGTTGCAGCGAGCAAGGGCTACTCTTTGTCGCAGTGCACGGGCTTCTCATTGCGGTGGCTTCTCTTGTTGTGGAGCACAAGCTCAAGGCACACAGGATTTAGTAGTTTCAGCACGCGGGCTCAGTAGTTGTGGCTCGTGGGCTGTAGAGCGCAGGCTCAGTAGTTGTGGTGTATGGGCTTAGTTGCTCTGTGGCATGTGAGATCTTCCCGGACCAGGGCTCCAACCTGTGTCCCCTGCATTGGCAGGTGGATTCTTAATCACTGCACCACCAGGGATCCCTATATTTCTGTATACTAGCAATGAACTGGAAGTAAAATTAAGAAAACAATTCCATTTATAATAGCATCAAAAAGGATAAAATACTTAGGAATATGACACCTAAAGCTCAAGTAACTAAAGAAAAATATAGATAAATTGGACTGTATCATTAAAAACTTTTATATTTCAAAGGACACTATCAAGATTGTAAAAAGACAACCCACAGAATGGGAGAAAAATACTTGCAAACTATATATCTTACAAAAGCAACCAATTAAAAATTGGGCAAAATATTTGAATAGACATTTCTCCAAAGAAGAAATATAAATGGCCAATAAGCACATGAAAAGGTGCTCAAAATCATTTGTCACTACGGAAATCAGAACCCACTAGGATCACTGTAATAAAAGACTCAGACAATAACAAGTGTTTACAAGGATGTGAGGATGTGAGGAAATTGAAACTCTCATATGTTGCTGGTGAGAATGTAAAATGGTACAGCTGCTAAAGAAAACATTTGGGAGTTCCAGAAAAGTCACACATAGAGTTACCACATGACCTAGCAGTTCTACTCCTAGCTATATACCTAAGAGAATTGTAAACAAAGGTCCACACAAAAACTTGAACCTGAATATTTATAGCAGCATGATTCATAATAACCAAGAGTGGAAACAACACAAATGTTCATCAGCTGATGAATGGATAAATCAAATGTGGTATATCAATACAATGGGTTATTATTCAGAATAAAAATGAATGAAATGCAGAAATCTTCTACAATATGGGTGAATCTTGTAAACATTATGCTAGATGGAAGATGCCAGGTACAAAAGCCACATATTGTATTGTCCACTTATGTGAAGTGTCCGTAATAGGCAAATCCACAGAGGTAGAAAGTGATTAGGGGTTACCAGGGGATAGGGGTATGGGAGGTGGGGAGTGATGAGGAAACCATTTCTTCTGGGGGGTGATGAAAGTGTTCTGGCGTTAGATAGTGGTGATTGTTGCACAACCTTGTGAATATACTAAAACTTGTATGCCTTATGGTGTGTGAATTATATCTCAATTTAAAAAATAATAATGCTAAGTGTTACCATTTACTGAAGACTTAATGGCCCCACACTTAGCTAAAGGTAACCCAGTGAATGCATGTTATTATCCCTACTTAACAAATAAGAAAACCTAGGTTCAAGGAGATTAAATGCTTTGCCCATAGTCACATATACGAGGAAGCATTTGAGCTGAGACTCAGGTCTAACTCCAAAGCCCCAACATTTAATCACTCCCAGCACCAAGCTTCCCCGATCAAAAATTGTTAATAGTTCCCATTACATATCTGTTAATACTCAAATAAAATATTTATGTGTGTATATATAAACACTACTTCAATATATATGCTATAGTAATATATAGAAAATATGTAGTAATATAGATGGAGTATTGTATATATATGCAGTAATATGTATACTATTATATATACTATATAATATGAAATATATAAGTAGTATATAATATAGGTTATATAATAATATATGTATTACCCACAAATCAATAAAAAAGGTTAAGTCAACGCAATAGAAAAATGGGCAAAAAATATAATTAAGTAATTCAGAAAAGGAAAAATCAAATGGTGGCCAAACCTTTGAAAAGATGTGTGAAGTCAGCAGTATTCAGAGAAATGCAAATTAATACAAGACCATTTCTCATTCATTATAATGACAAAATTTAAAGATTTCTAATACACAGTGTCACAGAGAGTGAAGGGGAATTGGTACTCATACATTGCTGGTGTGCAGTAAGATTAACAGCAATTTATAAGAATTTTACGTTTATCATTTAATCAAATAATTTCACTGCTAGGAAATACTCTCATGTGTACATAAAGATATTCATTGTTTTTGATAGTGAAAACTTGGATGTAAACTAAATGCCTACAGATACGTACACAATTTTATGTAAATTTTTAGAAAGGTTATTAACAGGAGTTACTTTTGAGGAAAGCACTGAAATTGGATTGGGCGTTGGGGAAGATGGGTAAAATGTTAACAAAACCTTTCCCCTTCCTGCTTGACAATTAGACCCTTGGTTAACTTTCTAGTTCTGTTTCTCAGGCAACTTGATAAGGATAATGTGTCAACCATGCTGCTAGGCAACACTGCACATAGGATAAATGACCCCTGTTTGGTAAAATACATCTGGAGTGAGAGAACTTCTCAATCCCTAGCAGGAAGTCCTATCTTTGGATTTCCCTGAATGCTGTGACTCTAGTAATTAGAAACCTGGAAGCTATGCCTATGAAGTTGTTACAAGAGATATCAGCTCCTGTAGGGAGTGATGCCTGTAAACCAAGGCAGCTTCCATGCTTGCAGGATGGTTGCCTTGCTTCCCGGAGTCTAAGCTGCACTGCTCAGGGGTCTACCGCCAGGAATCCTGGGGGTGCTCACCCACACCCTGGCAGACATCTGTGGTTCCTGCTCTGTACCCTTTGGAGTATCCAAGTGTGGTCTACACTCTAGTTGTGAGTCAATGTGTAGTTGAACCTAAGAAGACCGCCCCCACCCCAACCTGTGATGGGCATGGTTGGAAGGGCCTTTATGACGAAGTGAAAATAAATCTGTAAGTTAAAAAATTAGTCTATACACACCCTCCTTTTCAACGAGTAGAATCTGCATGCTGTTCCTTAAATGTACCCTGCACTCTCCTGTTTCACACCCTCCATCTTCCTTTGTTAAAATATTTCCTTTCTTCCAGGCTTAAATTTCCCTTTCCCACTCCCAAGTAAGTTCATCTTCCTCTGAAGTACCATGGCATCTTGCTTCCTTCTCTTTTGTGTTGTAGTTCACATACCTCAAAAGGGTAAACTGGAATTGATGAACTCCTGGTTCCCGCTTGGAAACTATACATATATATATATAAATATGTGGAAACTGATGTTAACCCTATACTTGTATTACCAGCCTTCAGACTTTTCACTCTTGGTAAAGAGCAGGGAGTTAGTTTTGTTTGTCTTGATAATAGAATGTAAAGCACTTGGCATGCCTACCATACAGGAAGTGCTCAATAAATGGTCGCTGTCATTTTATTGTTCTCTGCCACTTAACTTCCAGCACCTGCACCGGGATCTATTCCACACCAAGGCACAAGTCTAGTTGCAGATCTTGGCTTTCCCTTCATCTACTCTAGCCTGTCCCAGTGCTAGGCACAGAGTCTTGCCCAGCTCTGTCTCCAGATATCACAAAGAAGCACAAATAAGTCAGGTGGAAACACTTGGATTTGGCCTAAAATGGAGGCATTTATGTGGGTCTAATTATGCTGGGGTTGTTCCTATACTTAAGATTTTCAGAGATTAGACAGATTTATAGTTTGTTTTTTACTGAGGTTTCGTGACCAGAACTAAGCTATTTTTATATCTCTAAAAGGCAACCTAAAGTCCCAGGACCACCCTCTCCACTCTTCTAGAGTAGGGGTCCACAAATGTTTTCAGAAAAGGACTAGATGGTAAATATTTTAGGCTTTGCAGGCTATACATCCTCTGTCACTGCTACTCAGCTCTGCTATTGTAGCATGAAAGTAGCCATACTGAAACAAATGAGCACTGTCTTCTAATGAAAATGTCTTTAATGACACTGAAATTTGAATGTTCCTTCATTGTTTTTCATCATTGAAAAATGATGAAAAACATCCTTAGTTCACAGGCCATACAAAAACAGGCAGAGGGCCAGATGCAGCCCCAGGGCCACAGTTTGCTGATCCTTTTAGTATTTCTAAGACTAGGAATATACAAGAGTGGCCAACCCCAAGAGGGAGCTCTAGGATTTTTTCTGCAAATTCGGAATAAAAACCTGAGATTGGGCCTTAAATGTCCCCATGGCCTGTAATGTCCCCAGTTGACTAGGTTAGTCCAAGTTACTCTATACAAAGCAGATTTGCTGAAGAACTGTGACGCAAAAGCACACGGACTTATTCCTTCCATTTAATTTCACCAAGGCTTGTCACCTTGCTGTCTCATGGGTGACTACAAAAGCATTAAATCATGAGGAATTCACTTCCTAACCTCCTAAACTCATTGCAGTTTTGTGTTTTCCTTCACTTTGATGCCCCTCATCAGAGACCTTGGGGCCATATCCAACTGGGCGGTTTTCCGGGTTTATCTTATTTAGTAGAAGTCACCACTTTCTTTTCCTTGAAACTTCTCTCTTTCCTCTTTCCATGTTATTTTTTCTGTGTTGTTTCTTTTTTTATATACCAGTCCTTTGGTCAATTTTCCTTAGTTTCTTTTAGTGTTTCCTCTTCCTCTGTTTATTCTATATTTTTTAGTCTCTAGAATTGTATCTTGAACCAGCAATTTTTTTCTCATGTACCCATGGCTTCAAATACAGTTTTTATGCTGACCGTCTGAAGCCTGGATTTCTAGTCCAAATTCCCATGCTGAACTCCAGACTTTACATTCATTTACTTCCTAAACAATATATTTGGATGTTCTCTGGGCATCTCAGTTGAACATGTCCAAAACTTAAGTTATCATCTTCCATCCCTATCCTCTCCCCATCATGAATTCCCTCCTTTGATAGCATCAGAACCAATCCAGTTTTCCATGTTGTCAAGGGTAGACAGTCTTTTCCCAACCTAGGCTCCTCTGGTGAGAACTGCAGTCGCTACTCACAGAGGTGAGTCCTGTGGCCCTTCCCCCTGGCTAGAGATGATTGGATTTGGGTGGATGCTTAGCCCAGTCTGAATCAGATTATCTCCTGGGATTATCTTCAACCATCACTGATGCTTGAACTAAAACTGGTGCAGCTATGTGCATGGAGAGGAATTTGAAAGTTGTGTACAGAGAGAAATTGAAGTTGATACACAAGGAAAAGCAGAAAGAGTAGAAGAAATGGCCTTAGATAGAGTAATCTTGATTCTGCCCTCTCAACTCTCCACCTGCCTGTGCCTTGCCTGCAGGGCTGCCTGTGTCTCTGGATCACCACCTTCTAGATATAAAATAATTAGCCTCTAAACTTTTGCGATTAATTCCTATGTTAAATTCCCTCTGTTGCATTGTCTGACATGACTTTTATGCTCCTGGCTGGACCTTAACTAATGTAAATGTCTTTGTAAATAAGCACATAGAGATCTACATCATTTACTTTGAGAGCTGCCTATGTTTCACTTTTTTGAATGTTCCACCATATATTTAATCATTTGGCTATTGATGAACATTTAACTTGTTTCCAAGTTTTTTGCTGCTAGAGTTAGTGCTATAATGAACATCTCTGCATATATATGTATTTCTATAGGACAAAGTAAAATTGCTAGAAGTAATATTGCTAGGTCCAAAAAGGGTGTATGTATTTTTTTTTTTAATCACTTTAAAGCAATTTATTTTTTGGCCACACCACGCAGCATGGGGGATCTAAGTTCCCCAACCAGGGATCGAACCCATGCCCCCTGCAGTGGAAATGCGGAATCCTAACCACTGGACCCCCAGGGAATACCCTGGGTATATGTATTTTTAAATTTTAGTGATAGTGCCAAATTTCTCCCAAAAGTTTGTACCAATTTATACTTTCTACAACTGTGCATTAGAGTGTTTCCCTACTCTCTGGCCAACTCTTCATCAGTCTTAGGTGAAAAATATTTCATTGTTTTGAATTACATTTCTTTCAATTCTGAGTGAGAATGGATATCTTTTCATATACTTATTGGCCATTTGAGTTTCTTTTTTTGTGAACTGCCATGCAACTGGTCTGATTTCTTTCTTTTTTCACTTAATATTATATAGCATGAACTTTATCTAGAACAATAATAAAAAGCAACACCGTAAGTAAGGACTGCACATTATTCCATTCTATGACTGTACCATGTTCTTTTACTATTGGATACTTAGATTAGATTGTTTCCAGTTTTTTTCTTAACAGTTATATATTCTTAGATGAGGAATTATCAGGACATAAAGGGGTGTGGGTGTGTGTGCGTGTGCATGTGTGTGTGTGTGTTTAAGGCTTTTGATACATGTTGTCAGGTTGCTCAAGAAAACTTCTCCCCAGTTTGCACTTGCACCAGCAGACTATGAGGGTGCCCATTTCCCCATACAAAGGAATTCAGCTGAGAGGTGACTTCTGGAGTTTGTATCAAGAATTTCACATGCAAGACAATCGACTTGCAGCCCAAGTCATCTCCAGAATTTCAGGCTGGAGGCAGCTCAGGTCTCCAGCATAGCATATTTCTTTGTCCATCACTGACATTAAAACTACAGACCAGCCCCTTTCAATATATTCTCATTCATTCCACAACTATTTATTGAGCATCTATTGTGTGCTAAGAAGCTTTTTCTTGCCCTAGAGCTCTCCCATCCCAAATGGTGAGAGCCACAGTTACACATAATTAGAAATACCATAATATTTAGAAATGACTTGGGTTTTGGAGAAAGCCCAATATGGACTGTGTGAACTGGGACAGGTGCTTAATTTCTCTGAGCCTCAGTATTCTCTTGCATAACTGAAATTATAAAACCGATTTCAGGGGAATGATTTAAAGGGCCTGACTGCCCAGCACATTTGGGTGTTACCATAAGGATTAAAAGTGCTGGCTCTGAAGTCGGACTACGAGGTTTGAATCTTTGAATCATGGCTCCATTGCTTACTGGTTTTGTGATCACAGGCAAATTATTTACTTCTCTGTGTCTTACTTTACTCATGTTTAAAGTGGGCATAATTATACTTACCTCATAGTGTTATTGAGAAGATCAAATGAGATGATATATATAAAATACTTAGCATAGTACCTAGAACCTAATAAGTGCTCAATTGATATATTTTAAAAACAGCTTTATTGAAGTATAATTTACATATTGTTATGGGCTGAATTGTGTCCCCCACTTCACCCCTCAAATTCATAGGTTAAAGTCCTAACCCCCAGTACCTCAGAATGGAACTGTATCCACAGATAAGGTCTTTGTTTGTTTGTTTATTTTTGCGGTACGTGGGCCTCTCACTGCTGTGGCCTCTCCCGTTGCAGAGCACAGGCTCCGGACACACAGGCTCAGCGGCCATGGCTCGCGGGCCCAGCCGCTCCGTGGCATGTGGGATCTTCCCAGACCGAGGCACGAACTCGCGTCCCCTGCATCGGCAGGCGGATTCTCAACCACTGTGCCACCAGGGAAGCCCCACAGATCAGGTCTTTAAAGATGTAATTAGATTAAAATGAGGTCATTACCATAGACCCTAACCAATATGACTGGTGTCCTTATAACAAGGGGACATTTGGCGACAGATGTACAGAGGGAAGATGATGTAACGAGACTTCCCTGGTGGTGCAGTGGTTAAGAATCTGCCTGCCAACACAGGGGACATGGGTTCAAGCCCTGGTCCAGGAAGATCCCACATGCCACGGAGCAACTAAGCCGGTGAGCCACAACTACTGAGGCCACGTGCCAAGAGCCCGTGCTCTGCAGCAAGAGAAGCCACAGCAATGAGAAGCCCACGCACTGCAACAGAGAGTAGCCCCCGCTCACTGCACTAGAGAGAGCCCGCGTGTGGCAACAAAGACCCAACGCAGCCAAAAATAATAATTAATGTTTTTAAAAAAGGGGAAAAAAAGATGACGTAAAGATAAAGGGAGAAGATGGCCATCTGCAAGTCAAGCAGAGAGGCCTGGAACAGCTCCTTCCCTTATAGCCCTCACAAGGAATCCATTCTGCTGACACCTTGATCTCAGACTTCAGCTTCCAGAATTGTCAGAAAATAAATGTCTATTGTTTAAGCCACCCAGTCTGTGGTATTTTGTCCTAGCAAACTAAGACACATGACATAAAATTCACCCATTTTAGTGTATAATTCATTGATTTTTAGTAAATTAACAGAGTAGTACGATATAATATTATTTTCATCACTCCTCAAAGAAACATTGTCCGTACTTTCAGTCACTCCCCATTCCCACCTTTGGCCCCAGGCACCTGCTAGTTTTCTCTCTGTCTCTATAGATTTGCCTTTCTGGACATTTCATATAAATAATCTCCAATGATTAAGAAATTTTTTATATTGAGTCAGCCCATTCTATAGCTTGATAATCTGTTTATTAAATCTTCGTATATTGAACCCAGATCTGTCCTGTAAACTGAATATGACATACTGAATATAATATATTCATGACATACTGACATTCATGACATACTGAATATACTGAATATAACATAATATAACATATAACATATAACATATGTTATACAGTAACATATTCCTGATATAGTTTATTTCCAATATAAGTAAGACAAAAATTATTATATATACCACAGAATAGTTGGAATAGGGCTGAAATATTCAGTCAAAATTAGCACTGTAGTCATAAATTAAGAAATTATAAGTTTGTTTTTAGCAATCAATAGGGGAAAAGTTTGACAAAAGAGACTATGAGGGAGAGTGCTTTTTTGAGCTGCAGAAGGATTGAGACAGTCCAAGGAGGATTTCAGTCGAACTGCTAGTGAGAAACTATTTTTTTTTTGGTGAGACCTGAACAGACAAGCTCGTCCCCAGAGCCGCTCAGGCACATCTGATAACTAATTGGGACATTCTATCAGGCCCACGTGTGCGGGGCCACGCCTAGGCGGCAGAGCATCCAAACTGCCAAAGACAATGTTGAGGCTGCACAGAGATGGGGCTTTGTATCATGCCCCTTCTGTTGAAAAGATCCACTTAGATGAAATCTAGCTAGGGCATTATGTCAAAACTGCAAGTGAAGAGGTCTTTGCTTTTCTCACCTGGAAGACTTGGTTTCCTGTTAACTTTACCATCCCGTAGTAACTGCAAACTAAAACTATGCACAGCTGTACATATGCATGCATATGGAACCATTTATTCAAGAATACTTATTAATTGTATGTGCCACATGGTACTGTTCTAAGCACTTGGGAATATATCAGTGAATAAACAAGGGTCCCTGTGCTTGTGGCATTAGCATTCTAAAAGAGAAAGTCAGAAAATAAACAGTAAACATAATAATAATAAATAAGTTAACTAAAGCTTCAAGTCAGAAGGTGTTAAGTTAAAGAAAATCAGAGCAAGGTAAGGGGGTTAGGATTGCTGGGGGTGACCATAGACGAGGTTGCAACTTTATTTTTTTGCTTTTGAAAAAAAAACTATTGAGGTATAATTGACATACAAAAAGCTGTACATATTTAAATATAAAGCTTGATGAGGGACTTCCCTGGTGGTCCAGTGGTTAAGAATCCCCCTTCCAATGCAGGGGACTGGGGTTGGATCCCTCGTTGGGAGCTAAGATCCCACATGCCACGAAGCAACTAAGCCTGCGTGATGCAGCTACTGAGCATGTGGGGCACAACTACAGAGCCCACATGCTCTGGAGCCCACACACCACAGCTAGAGAGAAACCCAAGCACCACAACAAAGATCCGTGTGCCACAATTAAGACCTGATGCAGTCAAAAATAAAATAAATAAATAAATAAATATTAAAAAAGAAAACAACTCGATGAATTTGGAGATATGTATAGATCAGTGAAACCATCACCAATCTCGATACCATAAATGTATCTATCATCTCCAAAAGTTTCTTCCTGCCCTCTATGCTTTCCTTTGCTTTCCTTTTTATTTATTTATTTATTATTTTTTTGACTGTGTCAGGTCTTAGTTGTGGTATGCGGGATCTTCGTTGTGGCATACGGGATATTTTGTTGCAGCACGTGGGCTTCTCTCTAGTTGTGGCGTGCAGGTTTTCTCTCTCTAGTTGTGGTGCGTGGGCTCTGTAGTTTGTAGCACGCACTCTCTAATTGAGGCGCCAGGGCTTAGTTGCCCAGGGGCATGTGGGATCTTAGTTCCCTGACCAGGGATCGAACCTGCATCCCCTGCATTGGAAGGCAGATTCTTTACCACTGGACCACCAGGGAAGTCCCTGCTTTGCTTTTCTTTTCTCTTATCTTCTCTTTCTTCTTTTCTTTTCTTCTCTTCTCTTTTCTTTTTCTTTTCTTTTCTTTTCTTTTCTTTCTTCTTTCTTTCTTGTG
This sequence comes from Pseudorca crassidens, assembly GCF_039906515.1. Lineage (NCBI taxonomy): Eukaryota > Metazoa > Chordata > Mammalia > Artiodactyla > Delphinidae > Pseudorca > Pseudorca crassidens. The sequence goes on from NC_090306.1 coordinate 59,123,314, forward strand.
ATGAGGTTACAATTTTAAATAGGTGATCTATGTAGGCCTTACTGAGAAGGTGGCCTTAGAACAAGACATGAAGGAGGGGATAGACTTAGCAATTATCTCTGGAAACAGTGGTAGAAGGAACAGCTATAGTAAACTCCCTAAAGAAAAAGCATTCCTGCTGTGTTTGAGGAGTATCACAGAGGACAGTGTGGCTAGAGCCGAGTGGGCAAGGGTAGAGGAGTGGAAGGTGAGCTTAGGTGGATAATAGGAAGCCAAGCCACGTAGGGTCTTCATGTACCTTGCAAGGACTATAGTTGTTATTCCAAGGGAGATGGGGACCATACGAGCAACATGACCTGACGTAAGTTTGGAAAAGACCCCTCTAGCTGGACTGGAGGGGAGGAAGGATAGAAGTAGGAACGTTGGTTGGGACCCTATTTCAGAATCCAGACAAGAGATGATGATGGTCGGGGTTGGGAGCTGGGGATGAGCTATGTTTGTGCAACTGGAGATTCATTTTACCCAGTGAATATTCATAGGCACTGTGCTATGTGCCAGGATGCTGTGGTGGCCAGCCTAGTGACACTGCCTCCCCTATCACTATAAACAGCTAATGGTAATGATTAACATGGACAGAGGGCTTGCTGCAAAGCCAGGTCAGCTCGAAGCACTTGACAGGTATCTTCTCAGTTAATATGGACCTATTTCGAGAGCTCAGGTACCACTATAGTCCCCATTTAAAGGTGAGGAAAGTCAAACATCGAGAGGGTTAGTGAATAGCCCAAACTTGCACAATCAGGCAAAGTCAGAATTCAGGTGCAGGGGGTTGGGCTGCAGAGTGCCTTCCTTAGAGTTGGCGGGTGTGATGAGGGTTATAATAGGATGATATGGGACGGAGGAGATGACACTGAAGGTGATTCAGTTTGTTAAGGGTGGGATGCATTGTAAAGTTCGGTAGATCAAGTTTTCCTATCAGTCTTCTTTTCCAGCTATTCCTGCACATTAGTAAACAAGTTATCTGTGCAGTTTCTTTGATACCTTATCCATAGAGAAATGACAGTGCATCCAGATGTGATCCCTGCTATGCTATCTCATTTAAACTGTAGTGCTCATCCCCCATCCAGTTCACATCTGAGCGTGTAGTCCTTTCCATGATTATCACCCAAATGGAGTCACTTCACAAGTCAAAAAAAAAAAAAAATCTAAACAACAATGGCATATCTGATAAAGAGTGCATTCTTGATTATCCTACAAATTGGACAAATGTTTTAGTCTTAAGTGATATTGGAATAGAAAAAAGATTCAAATTTTTTTTGTTTTTTTTTGTGGTACGCGGGCCTCTCACTGTTGTGGCCTCTCCCGTCGCGGAGCACAGGCTCCGGACGCGCAGGCTCAGCGGCCATAGCTCACGGGCCCAGCCGCTCCGCGGCATGTGGGATCTTCCTGGACCGGGGCGCGAACCCGTGTCCCCTGCATCGGCAGGCGGATTCTCAACCACTGCGCCACCAGGGAAGCCCAGATTCAAATATTTGACATCCACAAACTCGATCCACTTCTGTCCAGAACTTTCTGTTTAGTTTACTTCAAAATAAGATGGGAATTTCTTGGCATATGATGTCTAGAAGTAGGAGAATGCACTGACTTCTTAAACAGAGAATCCCCTGGACTTCCAGGGTCAGGGCCAGCTTGGCCCACTGAGAGGTGACCAGACCTTGAAGCCAACTGACTTGGGATTAACCAGGGTGATGTAGTTGATTGCTCATCAGTGGCATTGGGAATGAATTTGCACTGCCTTGCGTTTACGTGACTTTCTTTCTCAGGGACAATGTTGCCATAAATTGTTTTGTGAGATATCAACAACTTGGCAAGGAAAAAAGTCTTTGACAAAGTACTGTAGCTATTGGAAGGGCAAAACTTTGGGAAATCCCACCCAAATTCCTGCAGGATGCAGACAGGTGTCCACAAAGAGCATAAGCAGAGCAATTCACAACCCCTAGAATCATGCATGGTTCAAGCCCGTATCACGTGCACAAGGAGCAGTACTTTGCCCTCAGAGCCAGGGGCCCTGAAGGCAGTAAGAGAGGAACACGAGAACTTGTTTCCCCAGTTGGCCTTTGTACCCTTCTATTCCAGTATTTCTAACTTAAGTCATTAAGTGGACAAAAGTCCAGTGTACTCAGTGGTTCCAAGCCAACATTTAGTGTCACAAAAGTATTTAGAGCTAGTAATGGACCCAGTGACAGTGACGGTTTCAAAGCAAAATTGGGAGTGAAGTGGCCTGAATGCTTGGTGAAAGGTGGTACATCTATAAAAGCCAAGGCCATAGGTATGGGGGGACAGGTGGGGGAAAGGCATGTGTGCAGGGACATGACCACATGTGAAACGGACTGGGAGGGGAAAGATGTCTGAAAGTCAATGCAGGAAGGGAGGGGTGGGAGGAGAAGAGGGTGGGTGACTGGCTGGGGGCTCCAGGCAGGAACTGCAGCCTTTCTTTAAATGTCCTGTGGGTCACTGTCCGAAGGTGGCATCTCTCACTCTGAAGGATTCCTATGAAGATTAAGAAACCTTGAAATACATTTTTTGTGGAAGGTCAGTTCACATCTGTTTTCTATTTGTCATGTTCTGTCAGCACTTCTCTGAAAACAGAGCCATTACACCAGCCCTAGAAGCCAAAGGCATGCTGAATCCTCTAGGCCTGGCACCTTCCAGGCCCTCAGTCCCACCTCAGTGGAAGAACAGTGAACCCAGCTCCATGCCCTCTTACGGACACCACCACTAACCCTCACCTGTACGCTGTGCTTCAAAGAGCAAACAGGGACAAATACTTCAACCTGGCTCATGAGCTGTTCTCCTGCCTGTAAAACAACATAACAAGAAACAGTTTCAAGGCTTTTCAATCCTCTGATGTGTTTAATTTGTTATCTAGCAAGCAATAAAAAAGAAAAAGAAATTCTCCTGATTTTTATATTTACAGTCCGCTAGCTAGTGAACTGGAGTTTGCCCAAGAGGCTTATTGCAAAGTGATTGGTCGCAGGGAAAGACCCAGAACTCAGTAATACTCACCGTGGCCTTGTGATGTTTATCAGAATGGTGAAGATTTCCAAATGGTGCTTATCAGTATGTGAAGGCACTTATCACAAGTAAGGAAAGATCTCCATTGATTTGGTTCAAAGGGCAGTCCAATACGCACAGTGGGTCATGTTCCCTGCCCACCTCCCTGCAACCCTCCCACCACCATCAGATGACCTAGGTTGGCTTCACCAAGGTCTGGGTTTGATATTACAAGGCACCTAGGACAGTCCACTTTCCTCTCAGGTCCATGTGTAGCGACTGACTTCCAATGCTTAATTTTGATGTTAAGAATACACTCGGTGGGAGATGGATGGTTAGTTCCCAGTTTGGTCAGGGCTGAATTATAAGATCTTGGCTGAATACCTTTGAGGCTTTGGAGCAGATGAGAAAGGATGACCAACTGCTAATGCGTAAGGGCTACGTGGGTGGGAGGCTAAAACTCCTGTGACTAAATCCTTTGTTTTTCAAGTCTAATTATCTGTGTTCTCCACTAGGAATTCTGTGATGTTTTAGGACTAGCTTTAAAGTGGAGAAATATTTAATTTTATCAATCACTATCCATGTGCTGTGTTTCCAGGACTGTTTATTTATTGGTGTCTCTGTAAAAATAACAGCAACCGCTTGTCATTGTGGAAAGAGTCCCAGTGGAAATCAGTAGCGCTTAGTTTGATGTTGGCACTTTTGTTGCATGCCTCCCCAGAAATGCTTTACTTAATATTTTTACAGTAGAAAAAAAAGTAATCAAAGCTTTTGAAGCCAGATGTCCCTTTAAAAAACTGCTGATAGGGTATCTTTTCTCAAATAGAAAGAGATTTCAGTTAAGATGATCAAATAAAATCAGTTATATTTAAGTTTCTGGCTTGTTTATCTTTGTCAAATAAAGCTGTGTATTCTAGCACAGAAATCAAAGGTCATTGTTCTGACAAGGATTCTGGTGATTGTCTTGTTTTAGGGAAGCCATTTTAGCAGTGACTTCAGCCTTGGCAGGTGATAATGCTGTTCTAATCCTGTTCGGAGGTTGGAAGAGTTCCAAAATCTAAGTCAATTTTGGACTGCAGATACTCTGCTTTCAATTTGTATAAGGCACTTTTTACCTGTTTTCTGATCTGCACCAAATCTTTTTTTTTTTTTTTTTTTTTTTGCGGTATGTGGGCCTCTCACTGTTGGGGCCTCTCCTGTCGCAGAGCACTGGCTCCAGATACACAGGCTCAGCGGCCATGGCTCATGGGCCCAGCCGCTCCGTGGCATGTGGGATCTTCCCAGACCGGGGCACAAACCCTTGTCCCCTGCATCGGCAGGCGGACTCTCAACCGTTGTGCCACCACGGAAGCCCCTGCACCAAATCTTGATTGACAACTCTCTATCCCTCTTTTTCAAAGGTCGATAATAGGGAATTCCCTGGCGGTCCAGCCGTTAGGACTCCGAGCTCTCACTACCAAGAGCCCAGGTTCGATCCCTGGTCAGGGAACAAAGATCCTGCGTGCCTCGCAGTGCAGCCAAAAAAATAAAGTAAGACGTCAATAATAAATAAATGCCGCTCTAAAACATTTACCTGTCAACAAAGTGATGTATGTGTCGGAGGGAGTAAACAACCAAGGATCAGAGTGACTTCAGTTGGTTTTTCCTCTGTGTATTTCCCTTGGTAGAATCCATCCTTGTGTGATACTTAACTCTTGTTTATCTGTTTCATATCAAAGTACAACCTACATAATCTAAATATATTTGGGCTAATCCTTCAGCCTTGCTACCTCCTCATCATCAATATTGCCATTAAGTTGTAAATATGGTTGGCCTAAGTTTCACTGCAAACATTTCTCCTGCCCACCTCTCTAACCATTCTTTCCTTGGGACCCAATTCAAGTGTCACATCCTCTGAGGCCTCACTTTCCCATTCTCAATCATCCCTCCATGAATAGATCCTCCCTTACTTAGCATACACCTCTACTGTGCTCATCCTAGTTTATAGTCATGTGCTTATGTGTCATTCTCACTGGTTCGAATGAGAACCCCATCAGAGCCAGGGCTGTGCCTTGTCCACCTTTGTATGTCAGCATCTGGCTCAGTGTCTGCCATTATAGAAGGCTTGTCTAAATGCTTGTTGATCGAAAGGGTGCCATGTGCTGGGCACTCCAACGGGATGAAAGATGGAGAAGGAGTCTGTCTCTACTCCCAAGGAGCGTAGAATGTAGTGGATCACAGAAGACCTAGCCATAAATACAATATAAGAATGTGTGTGACAGGTGGCATTATCAGTGAAACATTTGAGATGGGCCTGGAAGGATGTGGGAAGAAGCTTACAAGCAATGGACCTGCATGAGCAAAGGGAGAAAACATGAGGTAACTTCACGTTGTCTGGTGAATTTCAAGTTGTCCAGGTTACATTAGGTCAGTGTCCAAAAGCAGTGGGAGATAAGGCTGGAAACCTAATTGAGCCTGGATGGCTGAAAGTCATAAGTTTTGGATTATCTTTTTCAAATAATGGAGAACTACTAAAAGTCTCTGATCTACCAAGAACAGTGTGGGGAGGATGGATTGTCATTGCTTTGAGGTTTAAATATAACTGGATTGCTGAGAAGAACATGGATAGGAACCTTGACTAACTGCATGTTTCATTCTTTCAGCTACCAAACGTCGAGCGGTAGAAGGGCATAATCACAGCAGTGTTTTAGAAGAATAATTTTCTGAGGTATAAGGAATGAGATATGAATGATGCGTAGGAGGCAGGGAGGCTAGTTGGGAGGCCAGGAGTTTTGAGGATCTGAAGAAATGCTTTGGATGTCAAAGGAAAGGGGTGAAGTGATTTGCAAACTGCGTTGCTGTGAAATCTCCATCAACAGTTAACTAGTCAGGCACCTGGATGGTAGGGGGGAGGGGGCGGAAGGCAAGATGATGAGTTGTGTTTCAGATGTATTAAATCTGAGGTGCTGGAAATACATCCAGGAGGATATTTCCAGCAGATCATTGGAGATATGTGAAAAGAACACGAGGAAGAGACATTATAGACTGAGAGATATTTGGCAGCTCTTCACATAAAGGGATGGATGGCAAAAGCCGCATGACTTGGTGAGCCCACGGAGGTGAATGGGGACAAGAAAGAAAATTCCAGGAATTTTAGGAAAAGCTTTCATTTAGGGAGCAGAAGTAAAACAGCCAGCAACATTGGCATTAAGGATCTAATAGTACCAGGAGCATAAGGTGCTAAGGAAGCCAAGCTGGTTGTGGTCTCTACAGAGGTGACAGAGAGAGGCAGAAAGTTCAAGGACAATGAGGATGGAGCGCACACCTGTGTATCTCATAACTGGAAAATCACCAGGGACTTTCAAGAGGAAACTTGCAGGTGAAAGATAGGGACAAAACCAAACACTAGCAAGGGATTGCAAACTCAGATGCTTATAAGGACCTGACAGGTGATAGAAGTGAGCAAAGAGGGTCAGAGGAGACTGTGATGACCTACTGATCACAGGCCCCACCCACAGCTGCTGTACCCAGACCACTGTTGCCACATGGAAAGGGTGGCCCAGGGCAGCCAGCTGTCTGATCTTTACAGAGAATACCCAAATCCTTAATTTTTAAGTGAAATTTCCCAAATGAAAAAACTCTGTGGGAGTCAAGTGAAACTCTTATCAATTGTATCTGGTTTTTGAGCCACCAGTTCTAGCAACCTCTGCTAGTTTTGAAGGCATTGATGACAGGACAGGAATCTTTTGTATATAAGGCAGTGCAAGAGTAACCAGTCTGATGGGTGTTTTAGAGACTGGAGTGCTAGCTGGTGTCAAAGGGAAGATGAAAGATTCTGGGGCAAGAGGTCCAAGGAGCAGGTGAGAGGCATGAGATCCTGAGGGAGAAGAGACACCTTTTCCTTTCAGATGAGAAGTATGAAGAGAGTGAAAAACAGAGAAATGTTAAATGTTGGGAATGGGCGTTGAGGTAAATGAGGGAAGTTTAAAGACTGTGAACTTAATGTCATCAATGGACTCTAAGAAGTAGAGATTACCTGCTGAGGATGAGGGACGTGAAGACTGCACTTGGGCCTTGGGAGGGTGAGGAGTGTTTGCAACAGTCCCCAGGGTCAGGATTCACCAAGTGACAAATTAAACAAATAAAGACCTGGTTGAGATTGATAGCATACATCTACAGGGATTTTCCATTTAATCAGCACTTTTTAAGTGGCTTCTGCATTCTGGGCAGTGAGCTAAGCCCTGGGATTTCTGATCAGGTTAAGCGGGTAGATGAAGAAATAAGTAATTACCACAAGGCTGTAAATGTCATAAAAGGGGTATAATCAGGGTGCTATTGAGAAAACAGGAGAAACATCCTGGAAGGCTTTCTGAGGGGGGGGCATTTAAGCCTATGTTTGAAAGTTAAGTTGTAGTTGCTATGAAGACAATGGAGAAAGTCAGAAGAGGCATTATATAGAAAACGCTAGAGGTAACAACAAGCATGGTGTGCTCTGGGAATTTCAGCTAATGCCACGTGTGTGAAACACAGTGCCCTTTGCAGAGTGGGAGGGGATGAAAGTGATGAGTTAACATGAAGAAATATGAATGGTCATGGAACCTGGACTTGTCCTATAGATGAGGAAAAGCCCTGGAAGGATGTCAGGCATGACAGTGACATCATCAGCTTGTTTGTTAGAAAGAGCATGCTGGCTAGAAGCAAGAAGGTCAAGAAGGAGACCAATTTCAATGTGCAATTATGTGCGAAAGAAATTCAGCCACGAAGGATATATCTTGATTGATTGAAGTTAATAATGGCAATCTCAATCTCTTCATCCACTGATTGACCTAGGGTTGGGGCATGCAGCCCACTTTAGGTTAATAGGGTATAAAAGGATGTATACAAGGAGCCTCTGGGAAGCAGTTCTTTGAAAAGAAGGAAATGCTTGAGAAGAAAGTTTCTCTTGTCCCTTTCCTTCCTCTGCTTCCGGATGTTGCTCTTTGGAGATATAATGTTTGGAGCTGCAGCAATCATTTTGAAGTCTGTGAGATCTGTTTTCATCAAAGAAAGACAGGAGCCAGCGCTTCTTTCCCTTTCCCCTTCCTCCTTGATGGACCACTCTGGGCACCATGATTCCATAGGGCTTGACCAAGCAACTCACTGTTTTCTCATGAAACCAGAGCCGATTGCCTAATGCACCACTTTACGTTTACTATTTCTCCATCCCTGACTGACTTCCTTTTTACTCACTCATGCTGCTCTGGAATTGTATTCCCTTCTTTTTTATATATAAATAAATTAATTAGTTAATTAATTAATTTTTGGCTGCGCACGCACTTTCTCTAGTTGCGGCGAGTAGGGGCTACTCTTCGTTGTGGTGCATGGGCTTCTCATTATGGTGGCTTCTCTTGTTGCGGAGCACGGGCTCTAGGCATGCGGGCATCAGTAGTTGTGGCACGTGGGCTCAGTAGTTGTGGCTCCCGGGCTTAGTTGCTCACGCATATGGGATCGTCCTGGACTAGGGCTCAAACCCATGTCTCCTGAATTGGGAGGCGGATTCTTAACCACTGTGCCACCAGGGAAGTCCCAGGAGGAGAATTTTAAGAAGACAGTGACCCAAATATTGCCACAAGGATGAGAAGAATAAGGAAAAGCCTTTGGAATTACTTAGAAGCAGTCACTGGTGTTCTTTAAAAGAACAGTTTCAGACACTCCAGCTGCTAGCCAGAATAAAGTCATTGCAACCAGGGTTAAACTTGAACAACTAGAAAACTGGATAAAATATATGAAACAACTGTTTTCAGACTTTGGACAACAGGTAGTATGGAACTGTGATCCCTGAGAAAAGGTGGCCCTAAGATGGCCCTGGCTTTCTACCCTGAGACACACGCCTGGCCATGGAGCAGGGAAGTGGGTCCCATGTAAACCCCAATGATTGTATTGAATTGAGGAGACAAAGATCAGAGTTCAGGACACCTGAAGCTGCTGCAAGCTGTAGGGCAGAGTTGCAGGGAGGAGGAAGCTACTTAGAAAGAGAGTTCCACAAATCTGTATGGGCTTATTTTGAGTCTTTGCTGAATACAGTGAAACTCCACAGTTTGGGTAAAGAGGTTGGGGAGCTGTGAGCTGAACAGTCCCTGAGGTTACACAGGGCAGGATTGCTCAAGTTCTGACTAGCCAGAGAGGAGTGTCCTCAATGATCACTAGGAACATTCAAATAGAGACCCGAGAAAGGCCATGCTTTAGTGGTGTTACTTAACTAGTCCTAGAATAAAGGCTACTTTATGTCTGCCCTAAAAAGGCTTAAAAACAAGCCCCCAATGGATCAAGTACCCTTTACTGTCCGTCACAACAAAACACAACAGTCTTTAAAGAAAGGCAAGAAAATCTAGACACTCAACAATGTAAAATGCAAAATGTCCAGTAAAAAATTACTAAAAATGCCAAGAAGCAGAAATATGTGACCTATAACCAGAAGAAAAATTACTCAAAGGAAACAGACTCAGGAATGATAGAGATGCATAGAATTTGCAGACAAGAATGTTAAAGCAGTATTACAACTATGTTTGACTATTTAAATGAAAACATGATCAATGAGGAGATAAATGGAGGACATTAAAAAAAAAAGTGAAGTTTCAACAGAGCTGTGGAGAGGGATACAAGACTGAAAACAGGGAGGGGATGATGAGGGCAAAATGAAGGTAGTGGGCAAACACTGATTACTTCAGAAGTAGGACTTCAGTAGGGACTTCTCTGGTGGCGCAGTGGATAAGACTCCATGCTACCAATGCAGGGGGCCCGGGTTTGATCCCTGATCAGGGAACTAGATCCCACATGCATGCCACAACTAAGAGTTCACATGCCACAACTAAGGAAACTGCCTGCTGCAACTAAGACCTGGCGCAACCAAATAAATAAATATTTTAAAAAAGAAGAAGAAGTAGGACTACAAAGACAGAAAGGGACAGCAAGCCCTATCAAAGTCTTGGGTTGTTGGTTTATCTTTTCTTTCTTTTCCCTAGAAAGAAACTGAGAAGCTAAAAATGAAAACTAAAGAGAAGGAGGTTGTTGGGAAGGAAATGTTTAATTTGGTTAGAAAGAAGAAATTATGTGAGGTTAATGGCTTTAGGAAGCTTTAGGAGAGAAAACTTTTATCTCTAAAGAGAAGAGGAATGATTTTTCCCTGAGGTAATGGAAAGAAGGTGGATATAAAATAGAGACAGAAAGTTCAAGGGAATTAAACAAGGCCAAGGTAATGAATGGAGTTTCAGTGAACAGTAGGCAAAATCATTCACTAAGAGGCCAATGAGAAGAGGCCAAGGGAATCCAGTGAGTGAGCGAATGAGAAGAGGGAGCCTGAACCGGTGACTGTGGGAAACAAGCCTTAGAGAAAATATAAGATGAATAAAAGGATTACAAATGTGTATCCCCAAAACAGCCACATTTCCCCAAACACTGTGAATTGATTGGACGCCAGAGTCAGTAAGAAGGGAACCCTAGAATGCATAGGAGGAGGGATTTGAGTTTAAATGTTAAAAGGAAAATGATTTCCCTTTTTCTTTTAGTATACTAAATCCTAGTGAAAACTTTCTGGGAGAATAATGATGTGGAGGAGGTTAGAACTGTGAAGAAACTGTGGACTGGGAAAGAAGAAGGAAAATGAGATGTGGGGAAAACTTTGGATGAGCTGGACAAGAGTAGAAGGGCTGTGAGCATCAGACTAATAATTTTTTTTTTTTTTTGCCGTACGCGGGCCTCTCACCGTTGTGGCCTCTGCCGTTGCAGAGCACAGGCTCCGGATGCGCAGGCTCAGCGGCCATGGCTCACGGGCCCAGCCGCTCCGTGGCATGTGGGATCTTCCCGGACCGGGGCACGAACCCGTGTCCCCTGCATCGGCAGGTGGACTCTCAACCACTGCGCCACCAGGGAAGCCCTAAATTTTTGTTTTTGAAAGCACATTCGTAAACTTGGGTAATAACTTTGCATAAGCGACATTTGGTTGCAGTAAAAACTACAGTTACATTTCTGTATTGTGTGGCGAGGTGGAAGAGTCAGGCCAAGAGTCAGAAGGCTTAATGTTGTGTCTGGTCTCTGACACTGACCACCTCTATGGGCTAGTAGTCTCATCTCTCTGCGTCTGTTTCTGCATTTGTAAAATGGGCAGAATGCCAATTATGCCTATTCCAGATGTATTTGCACAAATCAGATTTGAGTACATGAAAACACTTTGTATGCTGTTAAATGCTATGAAACACAAGATAAGTGTAGACTATTTTGTGCTTTCTACCCAGCTCACAATGACTCATCTTTCTCTGAGGGTTGCCTTCCCATCCACTAGTATGACTCCAGGTCCCCAGCTGGATTTACTACATCACCCCACTCACCTACCCACAATTGATTGGACCAGGACTGAACACCTAATCCTAGATGGACCAATCAGGTTCCCTCTTCTGAGAATTTAGAATTGGGACCAAGACTATCCAGTTTGAACTGAGCATTTGAACAGAAATGTAAACTCTGGAGCAATGGATTGGCCATCTGCTGCCTGCTGAGGGCATGGAGATGCAGAGAAAGCCGGTCTAGAGAGAGAATGAAGCTGATAGACAGGAAGAGTTTGAGATGAGAGGAAGAGAGAGAGGTTATTACTTCTGATAGCTGCACAGTTCTGGGTTCTTCCTCCCGAGGCCTGACTACTTTACTGTTTCCATAAAACACTCCTATGTCCTATAAATAAAATCCTTTGTTGTTTTCTTTCTTTGTTTGTTGTTGTTGTTTTGCATAATATGGCTCAAGTGTTTTTCTGTAATTTTCAACTAAAGAAATCATATTTACCCAGAACTTCGGAATGTGACCTTATCTCCTATTTGGAGATAGGATCTTGGCAGATATAATTAATTAAGATGAGGTTATTATACTAGATTACAGTGGGTTTTAATCCCATGACTTATGTTCTTACGACAATACAAGAGGACACAAGAAATACACACAGAGAAGAAGTCCATTTGAGGATGAAGGTAGGCAGAAATTAGAGTTATGCTGCCACAGGCTAAGGAGTGCTTGAGGCCAACAGAAGTTTGAAAAGACAGGGTAGGATTCTTCCTTAGATCCTTCAGAGGGAGCATGGCCCTGCTCACACCTTGATTTCAGACTTCTGGTCTCCAGAATAGTGAGAGAATAAATGTATGTTGTTTTAAGCCACTCAGTTTGTCGTGGTTCATTATAGCAGCCCTAGAAAACCATACAAGTATTATAGGACAACTTACCTCAGAATTACTGTTTTCAAGCTCTGTTATAGAAAGGGTCAGACTCTACACTAAGGAGAAACCCTTGAAGCTCTACAGCCCCCTTCTGAGAAACAGGCCCCTTGTGGTCTGTTCTGCATAAAGCTGTTCTATTTCTTGCCATGTGAAACCAACCTTACTACTCCAGCTACACTTGGTTGGAGCCAGAGTCCCATGGGAATGGGCTAGTCAGAAGGAGGCCAAAAAAAGCTTGGTGTCAGACTGCCTAATAAGGACGCTGTGTATTGGACAGTGACAAATGGAGTCAACCAGGAAATGTAAATACTAAATAAAAGAGTAGGCAATAATCCAATCCATGCTGAGCCTTTGTTTCATTTCTCCATGAGCCTATAGATCATCCCTGTCTAGGAAGCTCTGTGACCAAGAATGGCTGCCCAGGTAACAGAGGGCACCTCATGCTGCTCCATAAATCCCAGCACTAAACCCCCGCTATAGAGTTCATCTGGGCATGCTTTCTGCTTCAACCTGTCTTAGTCTGCTCAGGCTGCTGCAACGAAATACTATAGACTATGTGACTTAAACATCAAAAATTTATTTCTCACAATTCTGGAGGCTTGGAAATCCAAGACCAAGGTGTGGGACAATTAAGTGCCTAATGAGAGCTCTTGTCCTGGCTTGCAGATGACCACTTTCTTGCTGTGTCCGCACAAGGACTTTGGGTGCACGAAGAGAGACATTTCTCTCCCTCTTCTTTCTTTCTTTCTTTATTTTTAATTTATTTATTTTTGGCTGCGTTGGGTCTTCATTGCTGTGCGGGCTTTCTCTAGTTGTGGCGAGCAGGGGCTACTCTTTGTTGTTGCGGTGGCTTCTCTTGTTGTGGAGCGTGGGCACTAGGCGCGCGGGATCCAGTAGTTGCGGCATATATGAATATATATTTATACTACATATCTATCTATATATCTATATTTATATCTATATCTATATATATTCATACTTCCTGTGTGCCTGGTATTGCACTAAGTGATCTATATATATATCAATTCATTTTAGCCTTTCAACACTTTCATGAGGCAGGTAGTGTTAGTATGCTCATTTAACATTGCAGAAAATCAAGACACAAAGAGTTTGAATAACTTGCCCAGGCTCATACATCTAGTGTTAATGCGAGGACTTGACCCACACAATCTGGCTTCAGAGTTCATGCCCTTAACTACTATACTTTGCTGCCAAATTAATAAACCATAGTCCCAGCTATGAGAAACTGCTAGTGTAGTGGATGAGCAAAACATATAGGTAAGAAGATTGGAATCAGAAAATTATTATAGGAAACATGCTATTTTGAATGAACCATCTCTCAGCCTACTAATTCCTATAGACTTTGATGGCCATGTAGTAACTGCCAGTTCCAGAAGTAAACACAGCTTGCCTTGGAATAAGGTTATATCAGTGAAGGGCTCTGTGTGTTAACATTATCTGTCTCTGGACAGTGGGCAAACCATCTGGTATATGTGGAAAGAGATGTAAAGTCTTTCTCATCAGAGTCCGTGTGTCCTGAGCAAAGAGTTGGTTGTCTGAAGTCTTGTCCCCGAGACAGAAAGGAAAGAAGATTGTACTCCTTCCCATAGCTCATACTAATCAAGTGCCCCTGTGTGCTCCAACAAGAGGTTCTTCTTAGTTGGATGAATGGATGTGTAGAGAGGCAAGAAGCCAGGACTTATGGGCTCAAGAATGTGTAAGATTTATTGGAGCTGCTGGTTAGAACACTGCTGCTTTCGTGAACTGGACCAAAATGCTCTCACACCAAGCTTTCACCAATAAAATAAATAGCCTCAGGTGTCTATCGACCTAAGAGGACCTGCTTGTAGTTGATATAATTGCCAAACCACTCACTGGGAACTTGACAGATGAGTCCTTTAGATTCCAATCCAAGATGAGGATTTGCAAGAAAAAACTAAGACTAATGCTTTTTAAAGAGAAATAGAAATACCCATTTTCTAAATCATTCATTCATTCAGCAAATATTTATTGAGTGCCTACTGTGTGATAGGCCCTGTTCTTGGAGATTGAAATACATCAGTGAGAAAAACAGACATTCATGCCCACATGGGACTTGTACTCTAGTGTGGGGAGATAGATGATTAGCAATGGACATAATAAATAAGTAAATTATATGGTGTATATGAGGAGGTTTTCAGTGTTATGGGAAAAAAAAGAAGTAGAGCAGAATAAGAGGGATTGAAAGTGTTTGGGGATAGTTGCAATTTCAAGTAGAATAGTTAGGGTAGATGTTATTGAGAAGGTAACATTTGAGCAAAGACTTGAAGGAATTGAAAGGATCAGCCAAGTGGACATCTGGGGAAAGGGCACACCAGGCAAAGGAAACAGCAAGGCGGGAGTGCGCCTGGTATGTTTGAGGAATAGTAGAAAGCTAGGGTGGCTAGAGCAGTGGGTGAAGGATGACGGGGGCGGGGGACCATGGAAGATCAGGAGAGGTAGCAAGGACCTGATCATGTGCTGGCTCATAGGCCACTGTCGGGGCTTCTACTTTTACACTGTAGGACTTTTACTCTGAATGAGATGGGATTCCATTAGAAGAGCTTTGAGCAAAGGAGTGACAAGTTCTCTCTTATGTTATAACCAGATCACTTTGACTGCTGTGTTGCAAATTGATTGCAAGAGTGGAAATGAGAAAACCAGAGAGAATGCAATTTCAGTTATCAAGAAGAGAGAGGATGCTAGCACAGACCAGATTGTAACGGTGGAGGTGGTGAGAAGTACTCAGATTTTGGGTAGAATTTGAGGGTAGGGCCAGTTGGAGTTGCTGTGGATTGGATGTGGTGTGTAAGAAAGAAAGAAAGAAAAAGATGAGTCAGATGACTATAACCATCAAGATGGAGAAGACTGCATGTGGGGCAAGTTGCTGGATATACAAGTCTGGAGGTCGGAGGAAAAGTCTGGTCTGGAGATAAATGGAGGTAAATGTGGAGTTGTTGGCATACAGATGATATTTAAAGCCAAAGGCTCGTTGTGACCACGAAGGAAGTGAGTATGTATAGAGAAGAGGTCCAGGTAGTATGACTTCAATCTTAATACCCCAACATTAAGGGATTGTGAGAAAAAGAGGATTCGAAAAAGGAGACCAAGATGGAATAACCAGAGGTAGGAGGGCCACCTAAATGCTAAATTCTGGAAACCAAGTGAAGAAAGTATGTCCTGGAGGAGGTGGGTATCAACAATGTCAAATGCTGTTGAAAAGTCAAGTAAGATGAGGACCGAGAATGATCATTGGATTTACCAACATGGAGGTCATTGGTGATTTTGTTAACAAACATTTTACTGGAGTGGTGGGGAAAATCCAGATTGGAATATATATATATATATATATATATATATATATATATATATATATGTATATATATGTATATATATGTATATGAATGAATGGGTGCATTTTATTATGTATAAATTATACCTCAATAAAGTTAACTTAAAAGCACAAGAAGAGAGGAAGTATGAAATAGGATAACCAAAACTTAGAAATTCCACAAATACCCATCAATATTCAAATGGGTAGATAAATTATAGCATATTCATTCAAGGGAATACTATAGACTAAGCAGGGGTCAGCAAGCTACAGCCTGAGAGTCAAATCCAGCACAGGGCCTATTTTCAACAAGTTGCACTGGGACATAGACACAACCATTTGTTTACGTAATATCCGTGGCTGCTTTAGTGGGCTACAGCAGCAGAGTTGAGTAGTTGTGCTAACGTCCTATGGCCACAAGCCTCAAATATTTATCATCTGGTCCTTTATAGAAAAAGTTTGCCCATCTCTGGACTAGAGCAATCAGAATGAGTGGATTATTGCTATTCATAACAATATGGACTAATTTCCAAAATACAGTGTTCAGGGAAAGAAGCCAGATACAAAGCAGTACACACTGCATGATTCTATTTGTCTGAAGTTCAAGAACAGGAAAACTAATCAACGGTGCTAGAAGTAAGTAGGCTGGTTACCTTGGGGTTACTGACTGGGAGGGGTCAGGTGGTGAGTTTCAAGTGTGTTGATGATCTTCTAATTCTTGATCTGGGTGTTGGTTACCAGGATTGTTCACTTGGCGAAAATTAACTGAGCACTTAGGATTTTCTGCACACTTCTGAATGTCTAAAGTAAAGTTTCCTAAAAATTAAAAATGGTAAGAGAGGAACTGGAAACAAGGGTCATAGCAACTCCTTCATGAAGTTTTGCTGCAAAGGGGAGGAAAGATATGAGGGGTAGTTCACAGAGGAAGGAGGGTTAAAGAAGGGTTTTTTTAAGCTGAGAGAAATAATAGCATGTTTATATGTTGATGGGAGGAGAAAACTGAACATTTTAGAAGGGAAAGGGGAAAATGCTAGATTGATGTCCTTGACTAGGTGAGAGGGAATGCAGTCTGGTATGTACAAGTAGAGGGATTGCCTTTGGACAAGCGCAGAGGGAGTTCATCTATGCTAACAGCACATTTTGGATAATTGAAGGCACCTACAATCTGGTGCCTATCTTTATACATAGTGAATAATAAGTCCTGGTTACCAAGGAATTCCTTTATGATTTTCCCAAAGCAGTTCCCAGTTGGCCACTTGGTAAATAATAACATCACTAACAGTCAATACTTCACAGGTGCTTTCACACAGATCTCATTCAACACTCATCTTCTAATGAACACAGCCTATTTTCTGTCTTTCTGATGAGATGGCACAGCCCAGCCCAGAGTAGCTGAAGTAATAGCCTAGTTGCTGTGACTAAGCCAGGAATGTAACCAAGGTCTGGGTATTCATTTGCTAGAGCTGCCATGATAAAGTACCACAAACTGAGTGGCTTAACAAAACTCTATTGTCTTATAGTTCTGGAAGCTAGAAGAGTGAGATTAAGATGTTGGCAGGGAGACAGAATCTGTTCCATGCTTCTCTCCTAGCACCTGGTGGCAATCTTTGGCTTTCCCTGACTTGTAGATGCATCACCCTGATCTCTGCCTCCATGTTCACATAGTGTTTTCTCTGTGTGCTCTGTCTGTTTGGGTCTAAATTTCCCCTTTTTATAAAGACACCAGTCATATAGTGTTGGAGGCCCACCCTACTCCAGTACGACCTCCTCTTAACCAATCACATCTGTAAAGACCTTGTTTTTAAATAAGTTCATATGAATATTTTGAGATACTGGGGGGTTAGGGCTTCAACATATAAATTTAGGGTTGAGGGGGACACAATTCAATCCATGACAGTCTTGAAATGTCACATTTAGTGTCAACCTTAATGGTAGTAGGGTAGGCAATTGCAGATGAGGTAGGACTGAGAATCAGTGGGATTAAAAAGGCCTTCTTTATGCATCTAATGCCTGCCAATCCCATCATTTGAACCTGTTGTCTTTCATATGATTCTGATGTGACTGTTTTGACCTGTTCTAGAGGGCAGAACCTTGAAAAATAAGAGGTAGTGACTAGAAGGTGAAGGGAGTTGCAGGGGAGGTGTTCCTCTAAGGCAGCGACCATTTGTATTGAATACATATTTGTCTTTTATAAAATAAAAGCAGCTTCCCCAGGCTTTACCCCTAAGATCCTGATTCTGCAGGCATGGAGCCCATGAATCTGCATTTTTAGCATGCTTTAAGGTGATTGGGATGCCACAGTCTGACAAAGATTTTCTTAAAGAGCCAGTGGTTCATGGTGTGGGGAAATTGCAGCAACAAGACACTGGGCCTTGGCATCTAGAGAGAGTGGACAGAACCATAGAACCCCTGAGGTCAGAGCTCCAAATACCAGACGACATCCTTCAAGTTCACCTCCTTATTTTCCAGATGAGAAAATAGAGCCCAGAGATGGTGAAGCCAGGAAATTTTGAGCATTTAAGAAAAGAGAGAGACACAAAAACAGGACTTAAATATAATAAGAGGATTACAATGGATAAAATGAAAAGAGAGAAGAGAAATGTGAGGCGCTGTCCCTTAAGCCGGTGTCTAGACTAGATAATGTCTCCTTTCTCTTTGTCAGGTCACAGGAGTTGTCATGCTTCAGAGTGGGCCACCTCCATGCTTTTGAGGCAGGCCTGAGTTCCTAAAGCAGGTATTTGCCCACAGGATAAAGGATGGGTCGATTTTGAGTATTTATTTGTTGGGATTCACTGCTTCTCATGGCACGGCATTATCCTTAGCATGCAAAGATAAAATAAGAACCCAAGAAAAACACTTTGAGTGTGGGATTAAATTAATCAATAATCTTCAATTAACTATGATTAGACTTTGGCAGATAGACTTGCTGCCCAAATTCTGAGTATAATAATCTGTATCTGCAGAGTTTCTTTACTGGTCTTTCACCTTCTTGTCCTTATCTTAATGCTCACAGTAACCCTGTGGTAGGTACTACCCTCACTGGACAGATACTTTAAAGATGAAAACCTGATCATACCCTTTCCCTGCTTATAATCCTTCAGTGATTCCTCACTGTCCCCCCATTGGCTCATTAATCCTTCCTTGGGGAAACGTGTTATAAGTTAATAACCTAAAAAGAAGAAAAGGACAACTTGTACAAGGATGTATGTAGTAGCTTTATTCACAATATTAAAAAACTGGAAACAAACCAAAACCCAACAATAAAGGGCAGGGCTAAGCAAGACCTGCTCTATCAATACACTGGAATACTCAGTACCTACTTTAAATGACAAGAATCTGGTCTGTGTTGAGGCATGAGCATGTGTCTAAAGGTGGGAAATGTGAAATAAACTTAACAAACAGGATAATGAACACCCTGCTTTCACCTCTGTAAATATACACATGTACATACTGACAAAGACTAGATAGTAATAAAAAGTAATAAAATGTTTGGTATTGTATGTGAATCAGATTTTCTGTTTAAGTGTGACATAAAAATTTAAACAGGGCAAATAATGCCCTTGGAATTTTCTGCTGGGGGCACTCACATGGGATTTTATACAATGAAGAGAAAACTAGAAGCAGAACTTAAAAACTTAAGACCCCAGTACAACAGGTTGGGCTAAGGACACGGTGACAGATTTTTTTATGTTGGGATGTCAGTGTTTGCATCAATTCAAGTCAGGATGGGGATGGGGCAGGCAGCCCACAGCCTATGGCTGTACTTAGTGTGCTCGTAGATGCATATACACCCTTGGCCCGTGGTCACATCAGGGACTGCTGAGCAGTAGCTCAAAACCACTGAGAAGTCACAGAGCAGGAAAAGAACTGCCCTATTAACTGAGAGAAACTGGTCAGACTTGATCAAGCAGAACATTAGTGTGTGATGTCAAACTGACGTTATGTACAAAGAGGGTCCAGGAACATTTCACCGAGTTCTCTTCTCTTTATTGGTATTTGTCACCGTCAAAGGCATAAAAGCATGGTGCTGAAGCCCCCTATTAGTGCACCCACGTGGCTGAAGTACCCAAAGTTTAGTATCTGTTCAAATGTGTTCATTAGGTCTCTTCCTAGTTCTCTTTCAGGACTCTTCCCCTGACCCTAAATCTTACAGTATGTGCTGTTTGTGTCTTTCATTAAACAATATTATCACTAATTGAATCTTCTTTAGGTTTATCGTTTCACTGTGTACAGGTGAGGAGTGGGTTGATGGTCAAGATGTTGCCCTTCTAGATTCTCTGGGTTTTCTGTCTTTGTAAATCTGGATCCTCAATCTTGGCTTACCTTGGATTGGTCAGGACCTAAGAAAAACTGACTCATGCATCCCAAATTCAGGTGAATCTGATTTGTATGAGAAAATCAGTTTAATCATTTACAATGAGAAATGTAGAGGCCAAGTGGGGTGATATTTATGTTGGCCCGTTTGTGAGTTCTCTTCCCACAAAGGAAACCAAACAAAGACTAGAAGTCTGTTGCTGTGTAAATTATTGGTACGAGGAAGGGGGTCTCAGAGAGATTTGTTTATAAATTGACCTGCCTAGAATTCCCTGATTCCCTTTAACAATGTCTATTCCTCTGAGGGTCCAGTTCACACCTTACCTGTTCTGTGAAACTTCTTCTACCCCTGGGCCCTTGGGAAAAATTAATCACTCACCCAGCCAGCTTAGCATAACTTTTATACCTATTATAGCACCAATCACTCGTATTCTAGTACTTCTTGATATACCTGTCTCCCCTGCTGTTTAGATAGTTGGGACAGGGACAGGGTCCCTGTCCGCTTTTGTTTCCTCAATGCCTAGCACATAAGTGCTCAGTGCAGAGTTGCTAAGTGAATGAAGGAATGAGTGAATGAATGAAGTTCTTTCTCCCTCTACCCTAATGACCTTCTATATCAGGTTTTATTAAATGGATGTAGATAGATATTAAGAGCAATTGTATATATGTGTGTGTGTGTGTGTGTGTGTGTGTGTGTGTGAGAGAGAGAGAGAGAGAGAGAAGAATGAATCCCATTCCCTAACGGGGAGAGACCTATCAAACATTATACCATGGGGAACCCAGAAAAGCCAGTGTTACGCAATACTTGATGCTTTACGTTTTCTCACAGACTGATCTACTCATTTGATCCTTCTGTTATTCTCTGGCCTCATCTTAGGCCCTGGCTTCTGTGTGCTTTAGCCTGCTTCCTTGTTTTATTGAACAATTTGACCCCCTACACAAGCATATTGATTTGGACTCTCCTGACTCACCTTTTACCCATACTGCTATCAGAAAATCAGTATCTCTGCTGATCCTTTAGATCCCTACTTCTCAAAGGACTAACAGCATTAACATCACCTGTGAACCTGTTCGAACTATAGACCCTCAGGTGCCAGAACTACTGAATCAGAATCGGAATTCTAACAAGACTCTCAAGTGATTTGTGTACTCATTAGAGTTGGAGAAGCTCTGCTTTACATCCTTATGATGACCGCTGCTCGTGGCTCACAGTTTTCCTTTCTATCTTGTCTCCTGTTATCCTTAAGATATCAATACCCGTTGTATTAGTTATCTATGACTGCATATAAAATCATCCCAACTTACTGGCTTAAAATAACAGACATTCACTATCTCACAGTTTCTGTGCATCAGGAATCTGGTTAAGACTTATCTGGATCTTGTAGCTCAGGGTCTCTCATAAGGCTGCAATCGAGGTGTCAGCTGGCGCTGTAGTCATCTAAGGCTGGGCTGGGGAGGAGCCGCTCCAAGCTCACTCGTGTGACTTATGGTGGGCCTCGTGTCTTCATGGGCTGTTACTTGCCTGGTTGGTCTCTCCATTGGGCAGCTCACAATATGGCTTCATAGAGCGAACAAGTGAAAAAGTAAGAAAGGGGAGGCAAGATGGAAGCCAGAGTCTTTCTGTAATCTCAGGAATGACAGTCCATTATTTTTGCCTTATTTTATTTGTTAGACGTAAGTCACTAAATCCAATCTACGCTCAAGGGGAGGGATTACACAAGGGTGCAAGTAGCAGGAGGATGTTTGGGGGCGATCTTAGAGGCTGCCAACTACATCCAAGTGCATTTTCCTCTAATAACTTGGCTGACTAGTTTTCTTTTTTTTTAAATATTTATTTATTTATTTTGGCTGTGTTGGGTGTTAGTTGCAGCACGTGGGATCTTTCTGTTGTGGCGCGCAGGCTCTTTGTTGCAGCACGCAGGCTTCTCTCTAGTTGTGGTGCGTGGGCTCCAGAGCAGGTGAGCTCAGTAGTTGTGGTGTGCAGTTGCCCCGTGGCACGTGGGATCTTAGTTCCCTGACCAGGGATCAAACCAGCGTCCTCTGCATTGCAAGACGGATTCTTAATCACTGGACCACAGGGAAGTCCCTTGGCTGACTAGTTTCTACTTCAGTCATGAATTGGTATGGCCATACCTGGGACCTCAACACCACTTGGAATTTTGTTCTTCAAACGTTCACCCTCTCTGCTCTCTGTCATGACTACTACTTGTCATTCCCTCTACTTGTCCCACAACTTCACTCACAGCAGACATGACTTCCTAGCCTCTTCATCCCTTCTTGTGCTAGTCTATTAATATCCTTCCTGTCTTTGTGGGGACTCAAAGCCCCACACAGGGTGTTTCCTATGAGCGGCTACTTATGTACAGGCTTATTAAAAACCTAGGAACACCTACACTCACCTATTTGATTTGTGGGATTGTCACCTTCCCTTCTTCCACTTCAGGAAAGATCTAGCATTCTCTGGTTTTTCTTCCATTTCCAGGTTGATGAGCATGCCAGAAGGAAATTATAAAATCATGCAGACTGGGTGTACTATAAATAGATGCTATCTAACATCATCTGGGTAACACCTCTCTTCAGAAGTGCATCCCTACAGAAGTTACCCAGCAGCATTTCCAGAACTTTCTCATTCTCCTCAAGTTCCCAAATCTACCTTCACTATTCTTAGTCTGCCTTTAGCTTTCCTCCAGTGGAAGGCCATTCCCCACTTTGGCTATCTCCGCTTGAGAAAGTTCTCATCTCTTCACTCATTATTTTTTTCTCCCTCTTGTCTCCGAGGAATAGGTGTTGATCTTCCTTTCTGGGTCTAAACTCTTCACGTGTCCTTATATTCCATCCTATCCCATTTCTTCTTTGGCTTTGCTCCATCTGTTCCTCTCTCTCTCTCTGTATTTCCTCCTTCCCTTTAGCTTGCAAACATGTCCACAGTAAAAGCAACCTGGACTCAGTTATTGCCTCAAGCTACTACTTCATCACTTTCTTTTTACCACTAAGTTTATTTTAATTTTCAAGCATACAGAAAAGTAGAATACCATAATAGATACCTATATTCTTGCACCCAGATTTAACAATTGACCATATTTTCTTCATCTTTCCTCTCCTGAAATATTAAATCAAATGATAGACATCTTGACATTTTACCCCTAAAAACTTTAGAATGCATCTCTTAAAAATATCATCATAGGTTAGGGTATGGTAACGGGTTAGGGTTAGGGTACGGGTTAGGAGTAGGGTATGGTTTAGGGTACGGGATAGTGTTAGGGTGAGGGTTACAGTACGGGTTAGGTTTAGCGTACAGAAAAAAAAATATCGTTATCACAATTAGCAAAACTAATAATAAAGCCTTCATTTTATATAACACATCATATTTAAATTTTCCCAGTGATCTCAAAAAATGTGTTTTACAGCTGTCTTTTTCAAGTAAAATTCAATTAAAGATGATGCATTGCTTAGGATGGCTTAGTTCTCTTTTGATTTCAACAGTGCTTCCCACCCTCTTTTTATGTCATTGAGTTGTTGAAGAGACTGGGCCCATTGTCCCTATTTAATGTCCCACTTTCTGGATTTGTCTGATTGTTTGGTGTCATTAGAGGTTCATCTACCCCTGTATTTTCTATAAAATGGAGATGAGATATAAAGGCTGATTTCAAGTTAAATATTTTTGTTGGGAATATTCATAGTTAGTGCTGTGTGCTTTATATTGCATCACATTTTATGCACATCACTTCTAACTGTCTCACTTTTAGTGATGCTAACGTTAATTACTGATTTAAGGAGGCAACAGCCAGATCTTCCCACTGTTAAGTTATGATACACTTTTTTTCCAATCAGTAAATAACCAATGCCTGGAGTGATACTTTGGCCCCATGTAATGCCAAGAAGTTTTTAAGACTCTCATATTGCTGCCTTTTACCCTATTCCCTAATTCTTCTTCCCCCCGCCACCGAACGAAACTCTTCTGTAGAAGGTCACTAGTGACTTCCTTACCACGAAAACCAAGAGCCTTTGGCTTTTCAGGAAGATGGTGCCGAAAGCAAAGACGGAAGTCCCTGCTCTTTACCTTCCTAAAGCCAAAGGCTTTGAAGGCGTGGAAGGCAGTGATGAAAGACATCCACAGCCACAATAAAAGAGAAGAAAGGAATGTCATCCAACTTCCAACAGCCTAAGACACTGCAGCTCAAAAAGCAGCCCAAATACCCTCAGATGAGCACACCCAGGAGAAACAAGCTTGACCATTACGCCATCATCAAGGTCACCCTCACCACTGAGTCAGCCATAAAGAAGATAGAAGATAACACACACTTGTGTTCATTGTGGATGTCAAGGTCAACAAGCACCAGATCAAACAGGCTGTGAAGAAGCTCCGTGACACTGATGTGGCCAAGGTCAACACTCTCATCAGGCCTAAAGGAAAGAAGAAGGCATATGTTCCACTGGCTCCTGACTATGGTGCCTTGAATATTGCCAACAAAATTGGGATCATCTAAACTGAGTCCAGATGGCTAATTCTAAATATATCTTTTCACCCATATTTAAAAAATAAAGAATAGGGCTTCCCTGGTGGCGCAGTGGTTGAGAGTCCGCCTGCCGATGTAGGGGATACGGGTTCCGTGCCCCCGTCCGGGAAGATCCCACATGCCGCGGAGCGGCTGGGCCCGTGAGCCATGGCCGCTGAGCCTGCGCGTCCAGAGCTTGTGCTCCGCAACGGGAGAGGCCACAACAGTGAGAGGACCGCATACCGCAAAAAATAATAATAATAAAAATAAAGAATAAAAAACAAAATCAAGAGACTTTGTTCATCTTCCTTGAGCTTTCTGAAATATTTTATATTATTACACCTTTTTCAAGAATGTCTTTTCCCCTTTCTTCCATAAAGTTTCTTATTTCAAGTACCTCTCTTTCTAACTGCTTATTTACATCTTTATTGAATGCTTTCATTGGACTG
Source organism: Pseudorca crassidens (assembly GCF_039906515.1). Lineage (NCBI taxonomy): Eukaryota > Metazoa > Chordata > Mammalia > Artiodactyla > Delphinidae > Pseudorca > Pseudorca crassidens. The sequence goes on from NC_090306.1 coordinate 59,148,167, forward strand.
TAAAGAGGGTCATAGGTCTGCTCTTTGTCTTCAACTTGGTCTCTACACTGTCCACTTTAGTAATCTTACCCACATTCACAGCTCAAGCAGATTGCTAAAAAAATGTGTACCTCTAGCTTGACATCCTATAGCTTTTTGACATTTCCACCTGGAGTCCCATCAGGTATAACTTAAACTCAACCAGCATAAAAGAGAAGTCATCTTTCTCTGTACTTCCATCCTCCCAATATAGGAGTTTTGATTATTTCAATGTTCATGTTTACATTGTTATGTTCATGTAAATATTGTTCACTGCTGAGACACAGTGTATTTTAATTACACTTACTTTTATATAATAATAACTATAATAAAAATTACCTTGTTTTTTAAAATTTTATTTATTTATTTTTGGCTGCGTTGGGTCTTTGTTGCTGCACGCGGGCTTTCTCTAGTTGCTGCGAGCGGGGGCTACTCTTCGTTGAGGTGCTCAGGCTTCTCACTGCAGTGACTTCTCTTGTTGCGGAGCAGGAGCTCTAGGTGCATGGGCTTCAGTAGTTGTGGCACGTGGGCTCAGTTGTTGCGGTTCGCGGGCTCTAGATCACTGGCTCAGTAGTTGTGGCGCACAGGCTTAGTTGCTCTGCAGCATGTGGGATCTTCCCGGACCAGGGGTCGAACCCATGTCCCCTTCATTGTCAGGAGGATTCTTAACCAATGGACCACCAGGGAATTCCCATGAAGTAATTAACATAATCTCTTTTTCTTAATAAACATATTTGCTTTCAGACAGGCTTTTCCAAGCTAATCTGCATTATTACTGCCAGTTTATTTCTCCATAACATTTTTGACCAAATTATTCCCATGTCAAAACCTGTTATTGAAGTTAAAACTCCTTAGCATCCCTTTCAAATTCTTCGATATACAGTTTCAACCTTCCTTTTTACCCTTCTCTCCCTATTCTTCCCTACATTTGTGCTGTCTTTCAATCCACCCCTGTTGGATGCCCTTTTCTGAACCTCCCTTATGTTCTCTACCATCATGAGTTATTATTATTCATGAGCTTTTCCCCATGTGTGCCCACAGGAACCTTAGCCATTTTCTAAAATATATCTGAAATTCGACTCTCTCCTCGAAATCTCCCTGTCTACCTCAGTCAGAAGCAATCTCTTTCTGGCCTAAGTTCCCAGGATACTTAGTATACTACCTTATGATAACATTTTTTTAATGAGCAAATGAATGTGGCACTTCAGCATCAGTATTACCTTTAAAACTAGATTCTAGGGGGAATTCCCTGGCGGTCCAGTGGTTAGAACTCTGTGCTCTCACTTCGGAGGGCCTGGGATCTATACCTGCGCAGGGAACTAGGATCCCACAAGCTGCTCTGTCGCCGCCCCCCACAAAATAAAACCTAGATTCTAAACTCCCAGAGGACAGAGTTCACATCTTATACTTCCTTCTAGTCTCTATAGCACCCAATGTACTATCTGATAAATGAAGGAGTGACCGTTGGAGTGGGTGAATAGAGGAGGTAAAGAGTGGACAGGGAAATATATTGTAGAATGACAAAGTGGATAAATGAAAAATAACTCCAGGAACTTATTCTGGATTGTCTGGAAATGGGCTGACTGGACCACACACCCATCTGTCTCACCAAAAAGAGGAGCTGCACTCAAACCCAACTTCCCATGTGTGCCTGTCAGTTTCCTGTTTGCTCTCAGAACCATCTCCCATCCTTTCCCCGCTCTGTGCTGTATCACAGGGAACTACGTTGTCCAGGATGTCACACTTTGGCTTTTTGGTTGTTTCAGGTAGTTTTCATATTGTTGTTTGGCTATAGTTCACTCACTTTCATTGTTGTACAATATTCCACTGTGTGCACGTACCAAATTTATGTATTTATTCAACTATTAATGGGAATGTAAATTTCTCATTTGGGGCTATTATTAATAATGCTAACATGAACATTCTGTTACATGTCTCTTGTAAAAATATATGTTAGCACTTATTTCTTGGGTTTATATCCAGGACTGGAATTGCTAGGTGAAGGGCATGTGTATATCTAGTATTTACTAGATATTTCAAATATCCAAAGTTGTTCCAGCAGTGCATGAGAGTTCCTGATGCTCTAGTCCTTACCAAGGCTTGGTATTGTTAGATTTTAAAACTTTTTGCAAATCTGATGGTTATGAAAGGAGAGCTCATTCTGCTTAATTCACTGATTACTAGGGAGGTTGAGTCCCTTTTCTTAGGTTTATTGATTATGTATTTCTTCTTTGAAGTCATTATTTATATCCTTGGCTAGTTTTTCAGTTGGTTTTATGTTTCCTTTGAGGTGTAGTAGTACTTTACATATTCTGGATATTACACTTCGTTAGTTATACTGATTCTCTCAACACATATTTATTGGGCATTTACTATGCTCAAAGGATACAGCAGTGAACAATACAGACCAAAAAACCACTCTTAGTTTATGAAGCTTACATTCTAGTATAGGGAGAGAAACAATAAACACAATAAATAAGTAAAGCGAAGGTATATTAAATTTTACATACTCTATGATAAAAGCTATAGAGAGAAATAAAGCAGGGAAGGGGCTTAGGGAATTCTGGGGAAGGGTTGCAGTTTGAAATAAAGTGGTCAAGGGAATTCCCTGGCAGTCCAGAGGATGGGACTCTGTGCTTCCACTGCAGGGGAACTAATATCCTGCAAGCGGCGTGGTGCAGCAAATAAATAAGTTAATTAATTAATTTAATTTAATTAAATAGTGGTCAAGGAAGGCGACTTTTGAGTATAACCCTGAAGGAGGTCAGGAAACAGTCCATAGAGGAGTTTGGGGGAAGAGCATCTTAGATAGAATAGTAAACGCAAAGGCCCTGCAGGTAGAACATAAATGGTATGTTCAAGGAACAGCAAGGAGGCCAGTGTGGCCAAAGCTGAATAGGGAAAATGAGTCATAAGACATGAGATTTGATTTTTTGTTTTGGGTTTTTTTTTTTTTTTGGTAAGAACACATTTAAAAAAATTTTTTTTATTGGAGTATAGTTGATTTACAATGTTGTATTAGTTTCAGGTGTACAGCAAAGTGAATCAGTTATACATCTACATATATCCACTCTTTTTTTTTTTTAGATTCTTTTCCCATATAGACCATTACAGAGTATTGAGTAGAGTTCCCTGTGCTATACAGCAGGTTCTTATTAGTTATCTATTTTATGTAGAGTACTGTTTATATGTCAATCCCAATCTCCCAATTTATCCCTCCCTGCCCCCCTTATCCCCTGGTAACCATAAGTTTGTTTTCTACATCTGTGGCTCTACTTCTGTTTTGTAAATAAGTTCATTTGTACCCTTATTTTAGATTCCACATATAAGCAATATCATATGATATTTGTCTTTCTGTGTCTGACTTACTTCACTCAGTATGACAATCTCTAGACCCGTCCATGTTGCTGCAAATGGCATTATTTTGTTCTTTCTTATGGCTGAGTAATATTCCATTGTATATATATACCACATCTTCTTTATCCATTCCTCTGTTGATGGACATTTAGGTTGCTTCCATGTCCTGGCTATTGTAAATAGTGCTGCAATGAACATAGGAGTGCATGTATCTTTTCGAAATATGGTTTTCTCCAGGAATATGCCCAGGAGTGAGATTGCTGGGTCATATGGTAGTTCTATTTTTAGTTTTTTAAGGAACCTCCATACTGTTCTCCAAGACATGAGATTTGAACAGCAAGGTGGAGAATGTATGTGTGCGGAATGTAAAGGATGTTTGTAGACCATTATAAGGACTTGACTTTTACTCTTGGTGAGGTGGGAAGCCTTTTGAGAAAAGGAAAGATTTGAGCAGAGGAGTGACACAATCTGACTTACTGCTTTAAAAGGCCCATTCTGGGGACAAGGGGAGGAGTAAACTGAGTGGCTTTCAGAATGATCCAGGTGGGGCTTCCCTGGTGGCGCAGTGGTTAAGAATCCACCTGCCAATGCAGGAGACGTGGATTCGAGTCCTGGTCCGGGAAGATCTCACATGCTGCGGAGCAACTAAGCCCCTGCTCCACAACTACTGAGCCTGTGCTCCAGACCCCGCGAGCCACTACTGAAGCCCGCGTACTACAACTACTGAAGCTGCGCGCCTAGAGCCCCTGCTCCGCAACAAGAGAAGCCACCGCAATGAGAAGCCTACCACTGCAGCGAAGAGTAACCCCCGCTCACTGCAACTAGAGAAAGCCCATGCACAGCAACGAAGAGCCAACGCAGCCAAATATTAAAATTAAATTAAAAAAAAAAAGAATAATTCAGGTGAAAGATAATGGTGGCTTGCGCTAAGGTGATACTGAGGTGCTAAAAAGTGATTAGAGAAAACTAAAAGATAATCCATGAGTAACTATGACCATGTTGAGGTTGGGTAGCATTTGTTGGGTAGTTATTGGTTAATTTTTGTTTTCTTACGCTAGAAGAAATTTCTCTACTAATGTTTAGGAGCTGGGACTCTGGATGGAGAAAACAAAAATGACCAAGACATTGGTGGTGATTGGTATGACTATAACAGTAAATACACAAAAATGGTAATGGCTTGGGCTAAGGTGGTCCCAGTGAAGTTTGCAGAATCTGGATTTATTTTTAGAGTGTAACTAACAAGATTTGTTGATAAATTGGGCATGGAATGTAAGCAAAAGTGAGAAATCAGGAGTTACTTTAGGGTTTTTTTGTTTCTAAAAGGTTAGAGTTTCCATAAGTTGATAGTGAAAAAGCTTCAAGAAGACCAGATTTGGTAGAGAAGATCAGGAGCTCATTTATGGACTATTGAGTTTGAGCTGCCTTTTCGATATTCAGGAGGAGATGCCCAGCTGGCAACTGGATATATGAGCTTGGCATTCAGGAGAATTTAAAGGGAGTTTTATTAGTCACCATTTTTGATGTAATAAACAACTCTGAAATCTCAGTGGATTACAGCAACAAACATTTATTTCTTGCTCTTGTCACATGTGGGTGACAGGTTGATTACAGTTCTGCTCTAGGCTGTGGGCCAGCTATGTGTCTCATTAGAGTGTATTCTAATTTGGGGCCTAAACTGATTAAACAGCCACTGTCCAGCACAAGCCATACTCACGGCAAAGGGCAGAATCAACAGGGGCTAAACTAAGCAATGCAATTCAATTTAAAGCTTCTCTTTGCATGTGGCTATATCACTTGCTTCCATTCCATTCCATTAGCTAAAGAAAGTCACATAGCCCAGCCCTGCATTGGGACAAGGATGTATATTGTGCACAGAAAAGGCAATTCAAATGGTATGTATGTACAATTCTCATAGAAGGGAGGGAGCAAATAGTTGTAAACCATAATTCAATCTCCCACTATGTGAGTACATTGAAGAGAAGAAATCCAAAAACAGGTATTCCAATGTTCAGAGGTCAGAAAGACAAGGAAAAACCCACAAAGGAGACTGAGAAGGAGCAAATAGTAAGGTAGGGGGAAAACCAGATTGGAAGTCAAGTAAAGAAAGTGTCTCAAGAAGGTAGGAGGGATTAACTATGTCACATGTTGCTAATAGGTCAAGCAAGGTGAGGACAGATATTGACCATTAGATTTAGTCATGTGGAAATCTTTGGTCATCTTGACAAGAGAATTAATGACATGGTGGGACCAAAACCTGATCAATGCAGATTCAAGAAAGAGTGGGAGGAGAGAAGTTAGAGATAGTGGATATAGGCAGACTACTCTTTCAAGGACTTTTGCTAAAAGGGGAAGGAAGGAAACGGATGAGTAATTGGAGGGAAAAGTGAGGTCAACAGTAGTCTTTTTTTTTAAGATGGGAGAAATAAAACCATGGTTTCATGATGATAAGAGAGATCCAGTAAAGAGGGGGAAAACTGATGATGCCAGAGAGAAAGTAGAGAATTACTGTACTGAACAGGCTAGAGGGCATGGGCTCTAGTGCTCCATGGAGGACTGGTCTTCATCAGGAGCATAGACAGTCTATTCAGAGTAACAGGTGAGAAGGCACACCATATTGTCACAAGTACAGGTAGGTGGGTAGATATGATTATGGAAGCATAGGAAAATTCTCTTTCGATTGTTTCTAGTTTTCAGCTAAGTAAGATGCAAGTCATCAACTGAGAGTGAAGATAGGGAGAAGTTGTGAGAGGTTTGAAACTTAGAGAAAAGTATGAGTAGTCTAGAGGAATGGGAGATTGAATGCACTAGGGAACAATATTGATTGGTAGTAGAATTAAGGGCCTATGTGAGGTTAGTGATGATTGTGTGGGTTTTTTTCTCCCACCACAGTCAGCTGCAGAGGTGTGGGTGCAGAGTGAAATGGAGAATTAGGTGTGTCCAGGTGACAAACAGGCAGAAATTTAGATTTAATCAGAATCTGTCAAGTTAAAAAAAAAAAAGCAAGAGAGACACGTGTATGCAAGGGAAGTTTCATCACAATGGTTGGTCATGTAAGTCAGATAATAATGGAAGTAGAACATGGCACAGATTAGGGATAATAAAATGATGGAAGAATCATGGATTATAGGTCTAGGTATATTTGACAAATTTTTGGAGACAGGAATAAGCTTAAAAAGTAGAAAGTCTTGGTCAGAGTGTGATGCTTAATACTGACACTATGGAGGAATTGCATTTACGGGTAAATGACAAGATCTAGAGCAGCACTATTTAATAGGACTTCTTCTGATGTTGGGGATGTTCTATATCCACTGTCTAATATGCCACTGGTGGCTACCAGTCCCTGGAAATGGGCTGACTAAGGAAATAAAATTTAAATTTTATTTAAGTTTAATAAATTTAAAATTAAGAGCAACATGAAGCTAGAAGCTACCATATTAGACAGTGCAATTCTAGAGATTATGACCATGTTAATGAGTAGCTAAAATGGAAGACAATGTTATTGGAGAAGAGGAGGCCAAAAACTTAGCAGCTAAGTTATTGGAAAGACCACATCAGTAAGTGGATATCTAAATCTGTAAGAATTATGACAAGAATAGTACTGAAGTGACAGTGAACCACCAGCTTAAATCTTCAAGGAAAGATAAGTGTCTCAGGATGGGAGGACAGGTATAACAAAGAGTAAAGTGAGTGCTATAGTCAGATACCATGTTAATCAAAACTGAGGGTTGGGCTTTCCTGGTGACACAATGGTTAAGAATCCGCCTGCCAATGCAGAGGACACGGATTTCAGCCGTGGTGCGGGAAGGTCCCACATGCCGTGGAGCAACTAAGCCCGTGTGCCACAACTACTGAGCTACTGAGCCTGTGCTCTACAGCCCACAAGCCACAACTGCTGAGCCCCTGTGCCACAACTACTGAAGCCCATGGCAAAGAGTAGCCCCTGCTCACCACAACCAGAGGAAAGCCCTCACGCAGCAACGAAGACCCAACACAGCCAAAAGTAAAATAAATAAAATAAAATAAATTAACTAAAAAAAAAAAACTGAGGGTTTTATGGAGGAAAGAAGCAGAAAAGTTTAGAACCAGCAATGCAAGGCAGACACCTACCCCTTGTCTAGGTTCAATGGCATAATATATGCTTTGAAAATATCTTTGTCCATCGCAGAAGAGAAGTTTGTGGATTGTCTTATCACATTTATTTATTTATTTATTTAAATTAATCAACTTATTTATATTTTATTTTTGGCCGTGTTGGGTCTTCATTGCTGCGCGCAACCTTTCTCTACTTGCGGCAAGCGGGGGTTATCACTTATTTATGATGGCTTTTATTGAATAAAAGTTTTCCTTCTTTTTTTTTTTTTTTTTTTTTTTTTTTTTGCGGTATGCGGGCCTCTCACTGCTGTGGCCTCTCCCATTGCGGAGCACAGGCTCCAGACGCGCAGGCTCAGCGGCCATGGTTCACGGGCCTAGCCGCTCCGCGGCATGTGGGATCTTCCCGGACCGGGTCACGAACCCGCGAGAGAGTCTGGCAGGCAGACTCTCAACCACTGCGCCACCAGGGAAGCCCTCTGATAGTTTTATTATTTTATTTTATTTTATTTTTTTTGCGGTACGCGGACCTCTCACCGCTGTGGCCTCTCCCGCTGCGGAGCACAAGCTCTGGACGCACAGGCTCAGCGGCCATGGCTCACGGGCAGAGCCACTCCGCGGCCTGTGGGATCCTCCTGGACCAGGGCACGAACCCGTGTCCCCTGCATCGGCAGGCGGACTCTCAACCACTGCGCCACCAGGGAAGCCCCTATAATTTTATTTTTTTAACATTTAAATCTTTAATTGATCTGGGGTTTATTTTGACATAGTTTTTGAAGTAAGGATCTCCTTTCCTCCAAATAACCATTTATCCCTACATCATTTATCAAATTATGTATTGAATTGCTAATTTCTGCCACTGCTACCTTTTAAATAGCCTTCAAATCTGTCTTACTCTTTATCTTCCCATTGGTACTGCCCTAGTTTAGGTCACTATCATCCTTCCAACTTTCACCTAGATTGCTTCCATAGCCTCCTGACTCGTTCTTGGTCTTCAATCCCTTATACATACTGCAGTCAAAATGACCTTTGTGTAACACAAAACTGCTCATGTTACTCCCTGCAGAAAGCCTTCCAGTGACCATGCCATTCCTTTAAGATGAAGTACAAACCATTATATCAGCTTATTTCTATAGCTTCATCTCTCACCATCCATCCTCCTCACCCTCATCTCTACTCTCCACCCTAAGGCCCCTGAATGTACCATGCTCTGCTTCATTTCCAGGCACATGTTGTTCTTTGCCTCTGCTCTACCCCACTACATCTTTGATGACTAACCTCGTCTATCTTGCAGGTTTCACTATGGTGTCACGTCTTTCCATAAGCCTTTTGTGATCTTCCTTGAGCCCAGATTAGGGGCTTCTCCTATATGATATTTTCCCAATTATACTTTTCTCATTATAGTACTAATCATGCAGAATGCAATTTCTTATTTACCTTCCTATTTATTACTCTTCTAGATTATAAGCCAGTTGAGGGAATTTCGTGTTCTTCTGAATCCCTAGCACCTAACATATGGTAAATTTCTACAGATATTTTTCGAATTCATCAACTACATGGTAGATAGCAGGCACTGTGCTAGGCTATGGAAATACAAGAGAACACAAGAAAGACAAGATTACTCCCCTCACGTAACTTACACTCTAGTGAGAGAGATAGACAGTGAACCAAACAAATAAACAAAATAATTGCTGCTTGTGTTAGGAAGACAGTAAACAGTTGCTTTAGTAAGGAAGAATAGAGGACCCTACTTGAATAGGTTGGCCAAGGAATTCTGCTTTGAGGAATTGACATTTAAGCTAAGAACTAAAGAATGAGAAGGAGCCAATCATGTGAAAGCCAGAAGAAGGACATTATAAGCAGAAAGAAGAGCAGATGCAAAAATCCCGAAGCAGAAAAAATCTTGGTGTATTCTAGGAACTTTGGCTGCAGAGGACACTTTGATTGCAGAGTTGTAACTGGTGGGATAAGGTACATGGTATAAATTTGGAGGCCTGAGGCAGGTGGCCAGTCATGCAGGGTCTTTTTGGCCATAGCCAGGGACTTGGATTTGTTCCAACAGGCTGGAAAATCACAGAAGAGTTTTAAAGAGGAGAATTGGCATGCTCCAATTACATTTTCAGAGTTCACTCTGGCTGTGTTGATAATGGAATGCAAGGAGGTTACCATGGAAGTGCAGGGACCAGTTAGAAAGCTACTACAGTAATCCAGGAGAGGGAGAATGGTGGCTTACACTAGCATAGTCACAAGTGGAGATGGGTAAAAGTGAATGACTTCGGGCTTCCCTGGTGGCGCAGTGGTTGAGAGTCCGCCTGCCGATGCAGGGGACACGGGTTCGTGCCCCGGTCCGGGAAGATCCCACATGCCGCGGAGCGGCTGGGCCCGTGAGCCATGGCCGCTGAGCCTGCGCGTCCGGAGCCTGTGCTCCACAACGGAAGAGGCCACAACAGTGAGAGGCCCGCGTACCGCAAAAAAAAAAAAAAAAAAAAAAGTGAATGACTTCAAGATGTATTTTGGGGGTAGAACAATTTAGACTTGCTGATGGACTGACTATGAAGGATAAGGGAAAGGGAGGAGACTAGAACAATTCCCAGTTTTCTGACTCCAGACTCCAGTGGCTGAGTGAATGAAGTCACTATTTATAGAAATAGGGACAATGGGGAGGAATGGCTTAGGGAGGACACAAGGAAATCAAACATTCTATTTTGACTATGTTAAGATTGAAATGTTTGTGAGATAACAAAGTAGAGATGTCAAATTAGTAGTTTGAATATATTAATCTGGGGCTTAGATGAAAGGTCTAGCTTTGACATACTAATGTAGGCTTCCTCAGCATGAAGCCTTAGGAAATGGATGAGCTCCCCAAAGGACAAAGTTTAGGTGGCGAAGAAGGTGGTATTTAGAAACCAAGAGCTAGAATTCCCTGGAGGTCCAGTGGTTAGGACTCAGTGCTCTCACTGCTGGGGCCGGGTTTGGTCTCTGGTCGGGACACTAAATTCCCGCAAGCCTCGTGGCCAAAAAAAAAGAAACCAAGCACTAGATCAGTTACTAGGGGTGTCCCTTCTAGGCGGTCTTACTAGACTGAGCCAGGAATATACATATATTCACACATACATTTACATCTGTGTTTGTTTCTGTATCTACCTATATTGAAAATGGTGAGTTCACTCTGAGTTCATGTTCCATTTCAGTCCATTACCACAGAGCTCATTCTAGCTTTCCTCCTTCCATATTTATACCTCTCTTCTCTCACAGTGAAAAGCTTGACTGTCATTATCCTCAGTATTCTGCTAGTTTGCTTGATAACCCTGTGTGTGGCCAATCTCCTGACACCTTTAGGCTGCCACCTTGACAGAATGCTCTCTTTGTGCAGGCCTGGCCTTTGGGCAGTTCTTCTGGTCAGGAAGGAAGGAAAGTTCATTTCCTTTATTGAGGTTCTGCACATGTTTTATTATATATATTCTTTGGTATTTTATTTGTTTGCTATTTTTAAAACGCACTTTTAAAAAAATTACATTTTCTGTTTATTGCTTATATTTGAAAAGGCTACAATATATAGTTTCATTTTTTATATTTGCCAATCTGAGGTTAGAAAGTTTTTATTTCATAGCTTTTATTGGTTACTGGTAACACTGAACAGTTTTCAAATGTTTATTAGCCATATTAATTTATGTTTCTGTGAATTGTATGCATCATTTGTTTCTTCTCTGAGAATCTTTGTGGTTTTTTAAAAATCAACTTTCTTGAGTTCTTTATAAATTCAGGAGAATAATTTCCTGTTTGTTTCAAATATTTTCCAACTTAATTGGTTGGAATCTTTTAAATTTTTTTTTTTAATTTACAGAATTGAAAATTTTTATATGGCCTAATTTTTTTTTTTTTTTTTTGGTCTGCGTTGGGTCTTCATTGCTGCGCACGGGCTTTCTCTAGTTGTGGTGAGTGGGGGCTACTCTTTATTGCGCTGAGCGGGCTCCTCACTGCAGTGACTTCTCTTGTTGTGGAGCACGGGCTCTAGGCACACAGGCTTCAGTAGTCGTGGCACATGGGCTCAGTAGTTGTGGCTTGTGGGCTCTAGAGCGCAGGCTCAGTAGTTGTGGCACACGGGCTTAGTTGCTCAGAGGCATGTGGGATCTTCCCAGACCAGGACTTGAACCCATGTACCCTGCCTCCGCAGGCAGACTCTTAACCACTGTGCCACCAGGGAAGCCCTGGCCTAATGCTTTGATTTTTTCCTAGTTACCTTTTTTTTTTTTTTGCGGTATGCGGCCTCTCACTGCTGTGGCCTCTCCCGTCGTGGAGCACAGGCTCCGGACGCGCAGGTCCAGCAGCCACGGCTCACGGGCCCAGCCGCTCCGCGGCATGTGGGATCCTCCTGGACCGGGGCACAAACCCGCGTCCCCCGGATCGGCAGGCGGACTCTCAACCACTGTGCCACCAGGGAAGCCCCCTAGTTATCTTTAAGATTCGAATTTCCTTCCCTCTCCAGAGGTCAGATATTCACCTATACTTTATTTTTGTTAAAGATTTTAAGAAACTTACATTTTAAGAAATGTTAAATATTTTTCTTAAACATTTTTATTTTTGTTAAATATTTTTAGAAATTTTGTTAAACATTTCTCTACCCATCTGGAACTTACTTTGTTATATTTTTAGCTAGTCTGTAGAAAATTCTAATATTAACAGTATTAATCCTTTACCCATCAGAGTTGTCACCAATATTTTCCCTGGATTTTTATTTGCCATTTAAATCTTATTTTGATTTTTGACATGTAGAATTGTTCATTTTTTGTAGTTAGATTTACTAATCTTTACCCTAGTGACTTCTTCTCTTTCTTCTAAGCTTAGAAAGAGACCTCCCCTATGCAGAGATTTAATAAATGTACACTTATATTTTCTTTTTTCTCTTCCTTGCCTTCCTTCTCCCTCTCTCTCTCCTCCTCTTTTTCTTCTCCTTCTTTTTTAGGGTTTGCCTCAAGTCCAGCTTTAAGTGAAATGAGTCACTAAGAAAGCCCCAATGACTTTGGTCTCTTGGGGGTCTTATAGACCAAAAAAACCACAACAAAACCTATGGGATTGGGATGGATTTCTCTGCAACACAACTCCCTCCCTTCCCCTCTTACATAAAAAACAGCTCAGTGTCAAGCTCCCCAATAAGTGTATGTACATCTGACAATCCATAAACTGCTGAAGTGAAAGGTGGCCTTTAAATATTCTGTATATAAATTTAGCCATTTATACAGAGAGAATGAAAAAAAAATGGCCCGATTCTGCTCAGATACTGCTTGTTTCTCTTTACACCATGGGGTTCTGTTCTATGTCTTTTCCTTTGAAGTCAGAGGGAGCTCTGTGCAGGACGGCAACTCGAACACCGGCCTCTATACATGAAGGTGAGAACTGCCATTACGATAAACTACTCGGCGATGTGGTGGAGGGAACATTGGTCTAACACACTTGGTGGCTGCCCTGCAGATCCCACTGTCTGTAAGAGCTTTGTTCAACTGGAGCAAACAAGAACGTTTTGAATCTTGACATACAAGGGCTCATTCAGCAGAGCATCCCCCGTTATGAGAGGAAGTGCTGGGCAGACATTGCAGTTTTTAGCCAGCACACTGAGGGCATTTCTCTCACATTCTCTCCATCTGTAAAGAGACTGTTTTCAAGACCCCGAAATGGTTTTCTATAGATTGGAGAGATGTATAAGCATTTTTACTTGTTTGTACTCACATATAATGGGGGGCAGACCACAGTCATGTCAAAGTAGCCCAGTCTTTTCAATACAGAAAGCAAGAATTCTTCGCAGATTTTAGCTGAGGGTGTTATTTGGTGAAAAGCACAACTTGGAGTAGAAACAATGAGAGAAACTTTGACATGGAGAAGGTATTGGAAATGAAGAATCAGGTACATTTGCTTTCTATCTCAGGAGAATTATTTTGTTAATTAGCCCACAGAGACTTTCCTACCCCTTTCACAATGAGTTATGTACCATTTTTTAGGACTCCAAATCAAATGATGGTTTCATGTTGTTATTCTGTAAACATTGGAATGAATAGAGGTCAAAGAGCAAATTGCCTCAATTTATGGATAATTTTTCCACCCATCCCATGCCCTGACTCTGAGAAGTGATGCCCCCTTACTGATTCCTTCATCATATCCTTTTGCTTGTGTCTGCAGACCCTTGCTTAAGCTGTAGCATACAGCTTCAAGGCCCCTGACTTCCAAGGACCCCTCTCAGAGCAGAACACCAGCATTTTGTATTTATAATTTCTCCTGTTGGATAGCATTGGAGTGGAACAGGCATTTTTTACTTACAGTTTTGAATTCTTTTTCATAAAACTTGTATCCACTTCTGCATATAGAATACCCTTTCTTTCCACAGGCCATCAGGTGGTTAGCATGTAGGCAATATTTAAATCCTTGAGACTGGATAAGATCATTAAGGGAAGAAATGTAAATGGAGGGAAAAGGACTGAGTTCTGGAGCACTCCAAGTTTAAGAAACTGGGAGAAGAGAAAATATATCTGGGAGATCACACTGAAATAATACACAGGGAGCAGCATCATTCTTTGAAATAATTGTTATGTTGTAATATAATAGTCATAAACTATTCTAGTTTGTGAATATGCCTAATTTGTATATGCAGTCCTCTACCAAAAGCTTCTTAACAGTTACACCTGCTCTCAGTTTATCCTTTCTCCAATCCATTCAACATACTGCTTAGGTTAACTTTGGATTTATTTTAGTTATTTGCGCCTGGATGAAACATAAAAAATTGGGTAAGTACCACATATTACATTTATATGATGAAATACAGTGCAGTTACAATTTTAATAAGAAAATATTTGCAAAATAATGTTGAGTGAATTAAGCATAATCTCAACTTACACACACACACACACACACACACACACACACACACACACACATGATATATATATAACCAGAAAAAATGCTATAAGTTTATCCATCAAAAGCATAGCATATTTCTGAATGGTGGGTTTCCAGGTGACTTTTATTTTATTTTTCTGCTTTTCTGTGTTTTGCAAATTTCCTTCATGAAAAAAAATTAATCGTGTTCTTTAATTTTGTTGCTTCACAGTCAGGAAAACAGCTTTGATTTTTTTTTTAATTGAATAAATTTGATGTGTAAGTTTAAGGTGTACAGCATGTTACTTTGATACATTTATATATTGTAATATGATTGCCAATGTAGTGATATTTATCACATTACTTAATTACAGTGCAATATCTTTGTCTATATTCTTATCCTACCCCCAGCCCCCGGTACACAATGTTTTACTCTGTTTTTTACAGGTTTAACTTTTTTTTTTTTGGCTGTGCTGTGCAGCTTGTGGGATTTTAGTTCCCTGACAAGGGATTGAACCCAGGCCCACAGCAGTGAAAATGCTGAGTCCTAACCACTGGACCACCATGGAATTCCGAGGTTGAACTTATTTAGATTCCATTTATAAGTGATATCGTCCAGTACTTGTCTTTCTCTGACTTATCTTGCTTAGCATAAAGTGTGCAAGGTTTGTCCATGTTGTTGCCAATGGGAGGATATCTTCCTTTCTCATGGCTGAATAATATTCCATTGTGTATCTATACCACATCTTTCTTTTCATCCATTCATTCATTAATGGACATTTGGGTTGTTTTCATGTCTTGGCTATTGTGAATAATGCTGTGATAAACATGGGAGTGCATACCTTGTTGAAATCCTGTTTTCATTTCCTTTGGGTATATACCCAGAAATGGAATTACAGCTTTGATTCTTTACTGCCTAAGAAGATAATATTCAAGTATCTTAATTTAGTAGTCAGACCCTTCAGACGAGAGGCCCAACCTACTTACCCAAACTCTTTTTTGCAGTTAAAAGGTCAAGGTCTTCTGGATGTGCTCTGTACTTTCCTACCTCTATACTTTTTTGAGAGCTGAGATCGTTTTTATTTCCCTCCTTTTCCTATAATTTCTACAAGTCCTTTAAGATACTATTTAAGTTCTGCCTCTTACTTGGTCCCACGACCATTAACGATGGAAGAGGTTTCAAAGATTAGTGGCTCTGTTATTTAGCATTTACCACAGGATGCTTGGCATTATATGGTTCTATGAGTCCATAACTTAGCTCCCCAACTGGCATTTTGATTCTTAGCGGACAGGTTCTGTGACTTAGAGTTCTTGGTATCCCTTGACACCCCTGTGTCTTGTTCACAGTAAATGTGTAATAAGCATTTGCAATAGTTTAGATCCAAGGTTATTTCAAATATATACATATGTATATATACACATATATTAATATGTATACAAATATATACATTTAAATTTTGAAATAACTGGATATCTCTCTTTGCATATATGTTTGTATCCTCAGAATGCATTGAGCTTATTCAACAGTTAATTTACTATAAGGGGAACATTTTAAATACTTGTAGTTTTAAACTATTGCTTAAGCATTCTTTCTTCCCTCACAGAAGGTCAGTGGTCTTCTCTTCAGGGAATGTTCCCTTCTTACTGTCTACTAAAATACAATGTAGCTTTACTTTTCTTCTTTATTCCCTGGTCCCATATATAATCTCCACATGTCCTCTATCTTTTTTTTTTTTGCGGTACACGGGCCTCTCACCGTTGCGGCCTCTCCCCTTGCAGAGCACAGGCTCCAGACGCGCAGGCTCAGCGGCCATGGCTCACGGGCCCAGCCTCTCCGCGGCCGCAGCATGTGGAATCCTCCCAGACCTGGACAACGAACCCGCGTCCTCTGCATCGGCAGGCGGACTCCCAACCACTGAGCCACCAGGGAAGACCTGTGCTCTATCTTTGTAGGTGAAATACGTCCTGTCTCAGTGAAATCCAGCCCCGAATGAATTTCCGTTGGTTTAGAGAGCAACTTGAGGATTCTACATTTTGGCACCATTCAATTTCCTTGGCATCTCTCCATAGTCACCATTTAGAAAACTCCTGGTCGGCAGGATTTCAATCCATCATATGCTCTGTGGAGATTAAAAAAGGATTGAATTACATTGGCTTGAAAATGTGATGGAAGATGAAATTTGCTTTACAAAGAAAGGAAGGTTTTTGAAACTCAAATTGTTCCAATAGGACCCTTATACAGAGATCGTTCTTGAAGTAAAATGGCATGTATGTTGAAAGTTCCTTTTTATTTAGGTTGCCACTATGTAAATATCACAATATTTAAAATCACACAAATAGAGAAAGTTGCAAAACAATATGATTATATTTATGGTCTTAAAAATATGGGTGTATAGGGCTTCCCTGGTGGCGCAGTGGTTGAGAGTCCGCCTGCCGATGGAGGGGACGCGGGTTCGCCCCGGTCCAGGAAGATCCCACATGCCGCGGAGCGGCTAGGCCCGTGAGCCATGGCCGCTGAGCCTGTGCGTCCGGAGCCTGTAGCAAGCTTGGATTAAGATATTAAGAAAAGCCCTAAGCACTGCAGAGCTTATGATGCATATGAAATAGTATCCTATTATTTACTTTAAGATTAAAACCATCTTAAAATGAAATAAATGTAAAGGAAGTCCCAACAAGTTCTGATTTTTTATATCAATGCATTTGTAAAGACATGAAATTCTTTACAAAATTTTTTTTTTGGGTTCTGGTTTGCTGGTGCCTTAAGTACATACTTCATCTGCCTCTTGGGTAATTCTGTTTATATAAATGTAAATGCACAAAAATAGGTCTGGAAAGGAGCATGCCAAATCATTAACAGTGGTTAATGGAGAGGATAATGGAGTGGTTAATGTTAACAGTGGTTAACAGGAGAGGAGTGGGCTGGGGAATAGGGAGCATTGTATTTTTTTATTTTACTCTATTTTTTCCCCCTAATCATCTATAGTCATTTACTTCATGCACAGTCATTAAAAACAAACAAATTAACACACTGGGAGAGTAAAACGCCTCACCTTTTTTTTTCTATCAAAATTTCATATTAATATGCTTATATTTGATAAATGTGAATGTAATCTAGAGGCAGCTGAAATCGTCCTCCAAGTTGAGTGTATTGATTTTTCTTTCTCTTTCATCCAATAACATGATTAGACAGCTGCTCACTATTAGTTGTTTGTTTTTTGGGTTTTTTTTCCAGATAATGCAGCTAGTCATCATCACCACTGACATCCACTGAGCTCTTCCAGTCTGCCAAGCACTGGTACAGAGCGCTCCATGTATTAATTTGTTGAACTGTCACAATAATCCTGTGAGGTAGGTATTATTATTAATGTCATTTTACCGTTGAAGAAATAGAGGCTGGTGAGGTTTAACTATCTTGTGCAAGCTGGGTCACACAGCTAGCAAGTGATGGAACTGAGCTATGTCTCTGGCCATCTGACTTCAGATTCTGCATAGGAAAGAGGAAGGGAGTGGAACTAGTTCGTGGTTTAAGGTTTTTACTTTATTTCATAGTTGGCATATACACTTTTGTCTAATTGGAAGGTGACTAAAGGCATCTGGGTCTGGTTGATGTGTTGGTTGAAAATTACTATTATTATGAGGATGATTATTATAGTATTTAGTAATTATGCAGTGCTTTATACTTCAAAGAGCTGTTCTTTATAATCATTTATTAGCTATGTCTCACAACGTCTCTACAATATAAAGATGCACTTATCATGCATTTTTGCAGATGGAGAAACTGAGGCAGAGTAAGATAGGCTATATCTTCATAAGAAAGTGTGAAGGTAGTATGCAACTCAAATTCCTGAGACTCCATTCATGGTTCTTTCTCAACTGACTCAAGGATAACTGTGGAATCTTAGCTTAGGTTCTCTAGGAATCAGACCCTGAAACAAGGATGTGAATGAAAATGGTCTGTTTGGGAACTGCAGCTAACATCCTTAAGGAAATGGGATAGTTGTAAAGGAAGTAACGTCAGTCAGTAAAGAGTATGCTGTTGATTTACAATGTTGTGTTAGTTTTGGGTGTACAGCAAAGTGAATCAGTTATACATATACATATATCCATTCTTTTCCAGATTCTTTTCCCATATAGGTTATTACAGAATATTGTAAATCTATCTTATTTCAATAAAAATTTTAAAAAAAATTCCTGAGACTTGCTAAACAGCTCATTTTGGACAACAACAGAAGTTTAATTCTTTAAAACTCTTAAGGAAAATGTAAGTTCCAAAATTTGTTCCCAGTTTTAATTAAATGTAAAATATGCTGATGACATATTTGAATGTTGATGGAATGTTGATTGACATTCCTCTATTTTTGAGCTTTTACTGCATTTGTGTCAATGTGACATTTTTGCTAAAATTCAGCCTTGCTATCTCCCATTTCTCCACACAAGCATAATTTGACTACAGATATTGGTTTCCACTGTCAATATTATATTGCTTCAAAGTGCTTCCATTGTCTTTAAAAGATGCCTTTTGTTCACCAAATGCATAAGACTCTTCATGATAATTTGCAATAAAAACAAACTCTGTGAAAGAATTATATTGGAATTAAAGGAAGTCTTAGACATCTGGCACTTTGTACACTTCAAAACTGAAGATTATAAACATGTCAGTATGACTTGGGTTGGGAGGGGGAGAGAGATGAGAAGGATCTGTGTGGGTTTAATATAGCAGCCTATAAAAGGCTTGGAAGAGATACATGCACTCTTCTATAAATCTGGTAGTCTCTTTGAGTTGGGAGGCAGTCACGGCCATAGCACATGGGAGAGGCTCAATAAATATTAATTTAGTGGTTAAGACCATGTTTCCGGAGACAGACTGCCTGGGTTCTAATCCTGGCTCCATTACTTGCTTGCTACCTGAACTAGCTGTGCTTGTGTTTCTCCATACAGGAAAAAAAAAAAATCACAATCCATAAAGTTAGTTTATCATGAAGCTTATTCAAATATTTGTTATTATTTGTCGTTTCTGTTTCCAAGGCAGTTGACAAATAACATTAGCTACAATGCCTGTAGAATGTTGGTGGTAATCATATTTATAATGTGATGTCTGCACTTGCTTGGCTTGTTTAGAAATGGCACAAGATGGTACCCCATGATTTTCTACCTCAGAAAAACAATTTAAAATTACCTCAGAATACACTGAACTAAATCATTAAGAACACATGTAAAATCTACAAGGCAAAATTCTATACTTGTTTCTCTAAAACATCCATATGATCCCACACACCAGTGGCTCCAAACTCAGCACTTGACATGAAGATTTCACACATGAGTGGAGCCAACTCATTGTACGACCTGAATGGAGAGTTGCACCTGAGCTAAAGATGCCAACACCTTGTGGGATGCATGCCCAGTTTGCTGGTGTCCAAATTTTCAAGAGATGCCAGAAATTGGGATTTTTATTTTATGTGACATTTCTCATTTTAAAATTTTTGGCTCAGTTTATTTCTTGATACAGAACTCTGTGGGTCAAACAGCACATTTAAGGCCATTTGTCAAATCTCTGCCAACTATACTAGTACATATCTATGAGTACACCGTGCTGTTATTCAAATTAGCAAGTGTTTTTTAAGCACTTGTGCCAAGACATGAATAAAAGGTAAAGAAGACAAAATATGACAAAGCCTTCATGAAACTCACAAGTCTAGCGGGGAGATGGGCAATAATGTCACAGAAGAGAGTGAAAAATAGTAGAGTGTGGAACCCAGGACTTAAGCCTGGTGATTTAAGTATTTGATCAGTCCTACGTTAAAACAAACAAAAAACACAAAGAACCCCATTATTTGAAAGGTTGGCAAACTGGTGGACACCCAAGTAGATGGTTCTTTTGTTTAACAAAACACCTTAATGGATTTTTGGGGCGGGAGCTATGCATAGACAGGGCTACAGCCTTGCACAGTTCCAGGGGGACCATTCCTATTGTCGCCTGTGCAATTGGCACCCCCTCGAGCACCATTCAGGTTGTATTCTTTGTGAATGGTACCCCCTGGAATTGTGCAACTTGGCGACTCTGTCAACAAAGATAGGCCTGGAGTCTGGTCTGAGAGGAGGATTGAGAGCTAAATCCTTCTACATAATAAAGTGGGAGGAATTTTAAGTCTTTGCCTAGTGGGTGGAGGCAGGAGGGTGGAGGGGTGCTTGTTATGGGGAGAAGAAAGGGTTTGGAGAAAAGATCTCTAGGATGTGGATGGGCCAACAGTTTGGCAACAACCTGGAGCCTATGAACCTGTTGAGAGATTTCTTGTAATTTTTAAGAGAAACACATATAATCCTCTGTCATCCTCTTTAACCTCCAGTAGATACTGACAAATTAAGTCAAAAGGCTTTTTCTTTGGCATCAGCTATAGTTTTTGAACCTCTTATGTATGAATCAGGAGATAACCAGGAAAGATTCAATGCTCAGGCTCACATAGTAACACTTGGCTAAACATATTAATATTGTAATAACTTGTCTTTTTACTGTTTTTCTTAAAAAACTCAGAGCACTTACACTTTTATTTCTTCATTTGTTCTAACGTTCCAGTGTGGGAGGGGCAGATTTATGATAACATTATTTATAGATGGAGAAATTGACATAGAGATTAAATTGCTTACTGAATGTTGCATAGTTGTGGTGGTGAAGCCCACAGTGGAATTTGGTTCTCCAAGCTCCTGCTATGAGGTGGAGCGATCATGAGTTTTGGAATTAGAGAGATCTTTGTTTGAACAACTCTGATTTCTGCCCCTTAATAAGAATGTGGCCTTAAGTCAATTACTTCACCTAAGCCTCAGTTTTTCTCTTCTGTACAATTAAGGCCATGAAACCTCATGGTAGTGCAGTGAAGATCAATTTAGAAAATGCATGTTAAGCCCTGGCACAGAGAAGTTCCCAAGTGAGATTAGTTCCACCCCCAACCCAGTATTATCTGGTTAAATTTCAGTACAAATTGAAAGTAATCAAAAAAGAATCCTCCATTATTTTTTTTTCTAGCCTCCTCTCCCACTGAGAGCAAAACATGAATAAAAATGCTTCAATACATCATTTAATTCATTGGGAAGAACTTTTGCTTCAGTAGAGTTATTTCTGTTGGGGATAATTAGAAAAAAAAAAGAGGGTTATGTGGAAGACAAGATAGTAGAATGCAGAGGTTCTAAAACTGGAGAATGTTTTAGAATCACTAGGAAGGCCTGTCTGAACACAGATGGCAGGACCCCACGCCAGACTTTCCGATTCACAAGTTCTGGAGTGAGGCCTAATAATTTGCATTTGTAACAAGTTCAAAGATGATGTTGATGATACTAGTCCAGGGACTACACCTCAGAGAAGCACCAGTATGGTTAAGTGAAATTCTGGGGGTGAGGTTCAGCACTCTGTGTTTTAACATGACCTTCAGGTGATTCTGATGCACTCTCAAGATTGAGAACTGTTGGCACAGTGGTGAAGAGCAGCTGAGGAGAAAGACTCACATTCAAATCCTGGCTGCACCATTTACTAGTTAGATGACCAGATTCAGTAACAAACCTTTAGCACTCCTGCGTCCAGCAGGGAGCCTGACAATGTCTGTGATTCAGGATTCCCTCTCACTATCCCTCTAAGCCCTTGGTGGAAAGAGAAGTTAGTGAGTCCTGCCAACCCAGGCTCTGTTTTTTACTTCTTCACACTCCAAGGCACGAAAGGCTGGTAAATTTGGGTATTACAGAAGTATTTACAAACACTTCTGTGATCACACACACAAAAATAACACAGCGCTGTAATAAAAGCCAAAAGCGAAGGCATTGTTTGCATCTTAAATTTGTAATAACGGGTTCTGAACTATTTCTATTTCCCCTGCCTTGCTTAGTGACAATTTTGAAAAATCTTCCTCTTCCTCCCCCTCAGTTTTTAGAGATGTTTTGCAGATAGTATGCATGCTAAACACCCCCATACCCCCCCAAAATCTGGACTCAGATACAGAAACTACCTCAGATGTTCGGTGCCTTCCTGATTTTGTGGCTGAGGAATCCCTTTTTCTTTTTCCCCCTCCTTTCCCTGCCTGGCATCTGACTCTGGGTCCTCAAACTGTCTCAGCTCACAGCCTCACAAGTATCCAGGCTGGCCCCAGGACATTCTTTGTCTCACCTACCTTCATTTTTCCCATTGCAAAAACCTCTACTCTTTATTTCCTTAACTAACCTTTTCTATTGTCTATTGCTAACCCATATTTTTTCAAATTACCCCCTGCTAGAGTGACTCCACTGGAGGAAAAACTGTTCCTGTTAATGATGAGGCATGAGAATTGTTGATTTTTACTCAGTCGTACTTTGGTACTAGGTACACCACTGTTTATCAAGCATTTTTATTTTGAATTCCCGTAACAATCCAGAGATGATTATATATGTGCATACACACAAACACACATCAAATATATCAAATATATTACAAATGAGGAAACAGGCTTGGAGAGGTCAAGCAACTTGCCCACGCTGAAAAAGTAAAAGTATTAAATAACAGGATCCAGGTAGTAAGATTCCAGAGTCTCCCAGCTCTTGGCCTCAAGTGATGATGGAATATAGGAATATAATTTGGTTCCTGCCCTTGAAGAACTTAAAAATCGTGTTAGGGATAGGTGAAATTTATACACACAACATGAGTGAAAATAAAATCAAGAACCGAAGTTTGTGGTGTTGGGTTTGGTATCTTTGACCGGCTTCCTCCTCTGCAAGACGTAGATAATAGCACCAACCTCAAGGGATTTGAGGACGATTAACTGAGTTAAGCACAGAAGCGCTTAATACAGTGTGTATCACGCAGTTAGTGGTCAATAAATGTTAACTATCATTATTTTTAAAGGAGGTAGATTGGAGTGGTAAGAATACTGGAAGAGTCGGAGGGCAGGGTGTAGGCGCTGGATCCTTGCACCTAAATTTTCTGAGACCCGGGTTTCCTCCTCTGTACAATCAGGTGGTCTGAGTGGAACATGTCGAAGAGTGGTAAAGGATACAGCCAGAGTTTGGGGAAACGAGGGGCCACGGGGCAGAAAGAGTTAGCGACCAGCCCGGGGGCGGACTTGCGGGAGCCCTCGGAGAAGCCCAGCCCCTCCCCGCCCCGCCCCACTTCGCTCCGCCCCGCCCCGCCCCGCCTCGGAGGCCCTGGCAGCTCCAGCCCGGGAGCAGTTCCGGTGCCAAAACCCTTCCCTCCCCCGCTCCCCCGGAAGTGCTTTTCCAGGGTTCGGGCCGGAGAGAGGCCTTGTAGGTACAGACGCTGAGGCTCGGTCGGCTCCGAGGAGGGCCTCTTTCCCGGGTGGGAGTCCGGGGTTCCGCGCCCGCCAACCCGCGCCTTGCCCCCTCCCAGCTCCCGGGCCGACGGTGAGTGGCCGGCGGAGTGAACTGCGACGGCCGCGGGCCGCGTCGGGGCTGGCGCTCTCGGGCCCCCGCTGCCCGCTCCGGGCTGCGGGCTGGGCTGTCGGGGTTCGAGAAAGGGGGTTGTCGACCGTCGCGGTCTTCGCCCAGCCCTCGGGGCGGGAAGGAGCGGGCGGTGGGGCCGTGGGGTGGGCGGGGCGGAGCCGGGGAGGGGGTTCCCGGAGCTGTTGTTGCTGTTGGGACTTGAAAGTAAGAATGGGCTGGGCCTCCGTCCATCCAACCCCCTCATTTCTGCTCCCCCAAATCGTCCCGCTGCCTCTCGGATTTGGTTTTCTCTGTCCGACCCGGGTCTGGGAATCTGGACGTCAGACCCAGTCTTGGGCTCTAGTTCCCGACTGCCGCGACCTCTGGGTCTGTCCTCGGGCTCAGTAATTAGCTGGGGTCCCAGAGGTGGTGTCTCCTTGGTCCCAGGGCGGGGCGAAGCGTGTGTAGATACCGGAGATCTTTTGCAAGGCTTTACATCTAGACCCGCTTAGGTGTTGCCTACGGTCGATTTGGACTGCGCTTGGGACGGGTTCTGGATACGTAGGTCAGTGTGGCACCACCGTGCCTCCGATGATCTTTACTCACTCGAAAGCTTACTCAAGCTGTTGTTGAAGTCACTTCTTAAAAAAACAACTTGCTTGAGGAAAATCGGGACCTCAGGTAAATTCCCTTATTTTCTTGGCAGACGTAAAAAATGATGCTTTCTCTAATCTACATTCCTAATTCTGTGGCTCTCAGAAGTCACAGTTGGTTGATGAGCTTAGTCTGCGTTTGTTGCACAAATTGACTGCAAAGGGTTGGAGAATTATTATGCCCCCTCTTTCCCGAATTTTGTATACTTGGAATTGTCATTTTCCTTAACAGTTCATATTTGGAATTGTCATTTTCCTTAACTTTTAAAGAAAAATTGTTCTCTGTAACTCCAAGGAGGTTCCTTAGACTGTTTCAGCTGTTCCTGCAATGCAGAGGTTCACACAGGTGGGCAGAGGTGTTTTGTTTTTTGTCTTTAGTTGTTGTTGTTTTTTAATTTATAGTATGAGGTGTTTACTTCGGATAAATCGAGCATTTCCTAGAGGAGAAAGTGATGTAGGTAGTTGTTTTTAGTGAACAGATTTTAGGTAATAAACTACTCCTGAAAGGTTTGTAGGAATTAGGATTTTCCACATTTAATGGTGATTTTTAAATTATGATCATAAGGGAATGCAGTTACTGCAGATTTTGACTACCAGTAGATGACCATTGTTTTTGCAGTGTAAAGTATATGCACACCATCTTTGTGAAACCAGTGACACTTGCCTGCACTTCTCATCTTGTGCTTATATTAGGACTTATGCTGTAGTTTTTTGGGGGTACTTATCTCATTTTCTCACCTCCCACAACTGGAAGGGGAGGTAGTCTCATGAATTAGGGAAAATAGACTGAAGTGACAAGTTCAGGGAACTCTCTTATGCAAAAGAAGATTTATTTCAGGGTTGTTGATCTTCAACAGGCAAAGGGTGGATGATTTTTAAAGTCCCTGGAAAAAATTGTGGAGTGAAGATTAGTTGCTCAACTTTTAGATTTAGATGAAAACTGTAGATTCTTAGCTATTTGAAATGCTCTAATTGTTTAGAGCCTATGGTTGGAATATTGGAATTGAGAGAATCTGGAAACGGAGTCAAGTTAGATACGGTTGTGGATCTGTACTGAAGGTATGATAGTTAATGTGTTTTGAAGGGAGGGATTTCAAGAATTGTAAGAACAGAAAAAGGTAATTGGGGAGAATCAGAAACCCTTAGTAAATTTAATTACGTTTAGTTCAACAGATACTGAACATTTACATTGGAGATTATATCATTCAAGTCAATTCAACAGATATTGCTATGTTAGGCATCAGGCTATGTTAGGCAACCATGTAGGAGCAAGTAAAGATACAGCCCTTACAGCTAAGCTTCATGTTTTTGGCAATAATTTTTTTAACGTTTGTCAGAAATCATGGAGAGCATATTAAATATTTAGGCATATTAAAATATTTTTCTAATTGGAGGTGAGTTCTTTGTGCTTCATGAAAATCACTGCTAGGCATTATAGGATGCAAAGATTAAATCTTGGGTCTTTAGGAATTTGAAATCTAGAAGGGGATGTCAGATATTTGTATAAAAATTTACAGCATATAGAAATATACGTTAATACTACATGAGTGGTTTGATCTAAAGTTTGGAGTTGTACGAAAGGAAAATGGATTCATTCTTAGCTAGAGTAACATGGAAAGTGGTGGAGGTATAGGTATATTATAAATATATATATAATACTTATAAAGTTAGCTCTGAAGCTCTTATTTATTGAGCATTTAGTGTATACCAGGCTCTATGCTAGTTGCTTTACATACATTTTCTAAGCCTCATAACAACATCTAAGCATATTTCTTAATAATGAGGGCACTGATACCCTGATACCTGGGTAACTTATCCAGGCTATGTAGCTAGCAGGTAACTGAGCCCCAATTTGAATCCAGGTCTGCCTGGTGCGAAAGCCTGTGTGTTTTCGCTACAGCATGCTACCTTGCAATAAACCAGCAGCTTGAGTTCAACACTGCAGAAGGTAAGACTTTTCTAAGCCAAAAGTTTAGGGGCTGGGAGTAGGTGGATGAAGAAAGCTTTTTAAATAAAGGTTATGATGTGAGCACAAATGTGGAGGTGGGAGAGTTCATTGTGTCCTCAGAGGAAAGTTAGTGGACCAGATTACCTAGAATATAGGGTTCATTTTTGGGAATAAGCGATGAGGTTTGAAATTTAAATTGGGGCTGGATTGTGGAACATGTTTAAATGCTGTATTTAGGAGTATTTGGGAAGTAATGAGAAACTACCAAGGTCTAATAGTGTAGTGTGTAGAATGATTTGTTGTAGACAGCTGACTTTCAATAGAGTATAAATAATAGGCAAGGGCAGTGGTATTGGTATGATTTACTAGGTGGATGGGAGGAGGGATTGTTGGGAATGGTTTGGAGGAAGTGGAGGTTGAAGATTACACTCATTTTAAGTGTGGGTGATGGCAATGGTGGTACTATTACTAGAAATATGGACAAGGTGGTGCATAATGAGATCAGTTTTGAATATGGTGAGTTTTTTATATACTTGCCAAACACTGGAAATGCTCAGAGATTTTTGGAAATATGGGTTTGTAGTTCATGAGAGAGGTCAGTGCTAGGCATACATTAAACGTGTGTAGAGAATAATATAAACAGATGTATTAGTTGAATCTGTATATGAAGATGAAAGAGCCAAGGGAGAGTTTAGATGGAAAGAAAGAAAAAAAACCTTTATTTTAGATGGCATTTATTTAAAACAGAAGGAAAAGACACTAAATAGATAATTTTATTCAGTGGGTAAAAACTTGATAGTCTGTGTACTGCTCACTCACACTGCAGATTCAGATGGAGTAGAAAAGAATCCGATCATTGAAAATCTAATTGGGAAACAAAACTTTCTTGCCGTTAATAGTAAGAATACTGTGCTATCATTACTCTATTTCAGAGAGGAAGAACTATTTCAGACTCATTTGGTTCAGGGTGTTAGTCTTTGGTTACTGTAGAGCTGTTTGTTTGTTCCTTTTGGACATTTGTTGGCAAGTGATATGGAAGCAATTCTCTGATATTGCTTTTTATTCTCTTTATTCTCTTTAAGTATTCTCTTTATTTATATGTATGACTTTCAATTTTGGTTTCAATATCAAGAACTTCTGATTATTCAAAGATAATTTTTGTGCCTTCTGTTACTACTGGCTGCTAATAGTGCTTTTCATAGAAAATGGTATTTAATTACATATTTTTCTTTCAACTCTCTTTTATAAGTACTTTTGATTAACATAAGTAGTTTTGTCTCTAATGTTTGGACTATTCTAGAGAGATAGAATGATAAGACACTTTTTATCCATCATATAATGATATGTATATAAAAACTATATATTTTAATTTGGAAACTAAGAACTATAGATTTATAGAACTTGGTGTGGTTTTCTGTTTAGATATTTAATTTAAGGGAACCTGTGTATCAATGTGTAAAAGATTGTAATTATTTGCAGAATGAGGCTTAGAGTTGTAACTTTTTGAGGGCAAGTTGATTATTTTTAGACTGAGTTACCATGGAAGTGTTTATTTCCTTCTTGATCATTCATACATTCCTTTTGTTTTTAGGAATATGGCTTTCACTCTGTGAAAGCCAGGCACTTGGGAACACGGAGGAGTCCTGTGTCAGTGTTGTCGGAGGCAGGGGTTTGTGTGTGCTTTGTCTCGGCTGGTTAGCTTAGTTGCCTTGAGCCTGCTATTCATGAGGCAAAGGTCAGGAGTTCCATTTAGCTTCAGTCTGAGTGATGGCCAGGGAGTACACCTCTCACTCCTGCCAGCTGTCTTGGAAATTCCTCGGTTGTCCTTGGTCACAAAGGTGACTGGGTTGGGATGGATCTTTTTACCACTGGAAGAATATTAGAGGAAATTTAGCATGATGGTTAGGAACTCTGACTCTGGAATCAGACAGACCCGTGTCAAAATTCTTGGTCTGTGACCTTGGGAGAGTCCCTAAACCCCTCCAAGCCTCGATTTCCTCGTTATTGAATAGGTTAATATTTGGTTTGGGCATGTGCTACCATTGCTTTCTTTTTCCAAGTGGGAGTTAGCAGCTTTGACCGTGGTTCCCAAATGTTGGACTGTGGAGCGGTGTCAGTCCATGATAAAGTTTTCACTTGTCTGAAGTGAAATGAGAATGAGTGAACTTCTCATAAACCTACACTTATTTAATTTAGAAGATAATATTTTTTTTCTAAAATTATCTCTTACCATTTTTGGTATAAGCATATTAGGTTTTTTTTTTAATGAAATAATGGTGATAGTAATTGGTAGTTATTTTCTTTTTAAGTGTCTTTGGCAGAATAAAAGTTGGCAACTCTGTGTTCGTTCCCCCCGCCTCCCACCTTTTTTGTCACCTAAAGATTACGACTTTGTGAAATCTGAAAATCTTGGTTTAAACAGAGCCAGGGGCTTCCCTGGTGGCGCAGTGGTTGAGAGTCGCCTGCCGATGCAGGGGACACGGGTTCGTGCCCCGGTCCGGGAAGATCCCACATGCCGCGGAGCGGCTGGGCCCGTGAGCCATGGCCGCTGAGCCTGCGCGTCCGGAGCCTGTGCTCCGCAACGGGAGAGGCCACGACAGTGAGAGGCCCGCGTACCGCAAGAAACAAAAACAAAAAAAACCAAAAAAGAAAAAACAAACAAACAGAGCCAGGAGATTTGGGGGAGAGTACTCATCCAACATATTTATGCATATTCAAGTTAGGTTTGGGGTACCTTCTACCCTTCGACTACGCTACAGGGGCTGTATTGTGATTCTCACCTCCATTGCATCTAATTTTGTAAAGTTTTACATTAATACTTATGGCACATTTCAAGGAGCAGTTCAGATTGTTTTCAGTTGAGTTCAAACAAGTTGCTCCAAATTATTTGTTTAAAGCTGTGTTTCTCAACCGGAGTCCCACGAGGAGACCAGCGAACCGTGGGGGCCGCTGCTGTAAGTCATCCTCTGTTGATGAGCCAGGGAGACAAATACCTCGCCTTTGACATAGTGAAGTAGCAGAAAGTGGCTTTCCTTTTCACCTCTCCTGCAGGATCGTTGAAGCTAGAGTGAGAAAATCTTCGTTTAATATAGCATGTAAACCTTGTACACATATTGGTATTCAGAATGCTTTCTAGAGAAAGAGAATGGTTCAGTACTTTGCATAATGGGTTATGTAAGTGAAGCCCCAGAAGTCCTCCTGGGGACACAAAACAATTATTAGCATAAGTGTTTATTGAAATTGCATTCAGCTGTTTAGATGAGAAGCTTATTGACCCCCTGGTTCACTTAGAGTTGGGGGAAAACTTAAATTGCAAACCTAGCCTAAGTGACTGTTAAATTAAGGCTTAATATTTGTTTCCTTCGAATGTTTTTGGTTAGGTAGTTTAAAAAATTCGAGTGCTATAGAAATACTTAATTTGTGTTAGAATGCCTAAAGCAAAATGTTCAGGTTCAGCTGAAACAGCTTAGGCCCTCTGTCCTTTGATTTTAAAGACAGTGGACGTTTGCTGCGTTAGGTATTAAGGATGCTATTGTTTTATAGAGTTTTGTTGTACATCATTGTTTCTGTTAAATAAAAAAATCATGTAGAATTCATTTATTTTAAGAATGCTTAAATTTCTCCTCCGAAGTGCTGCTGATGGCAGAAATGAATGGTATGTTCAGAAGTCTGGAGGTACGGCCCAGAGTGTCCCGCTATAAGTAGAAAATTTCATGATGCCTATAGCGTTTTGTTTTTAAAAATTCATATGAATTTTGCATTTTGCTATTTTATATGTATGTAAACAGTATTTTAAAGTACTGCCAACTAAAGTTGGTGCCCCCAAGAAGGGTCATGTGTTCATCCTGTGGATTTTTGTATCCTTTTGATGTGGCTTGTATTACAATTTAGTAGCACTGTGTTTAACTATTTAATTTTGGCTCATTAAAAAAAAAAATCCTGTGTTCTGATGATTTTGGTGAGACATGGGAGATGGTGAAGAGGTCCTCACACTTTCTACATATTTCTTAACAAACAGCAAACTATTTTAAAATACTACTAAGGAGCTGTAGTTTCATAGAAATAAAATGACTTTGAAAGGAGATTTAATAATTATAAAAGTAAGAACATCTGAAAATTTAAGATTATTCAATTATCAGTATATTTCTAATGTTATGAAAATATAGCAGCATTGTCTAAAACACTTACTGCAGTGATGGAAATATTCTGTATCTGCATTATTTAATATAGTGGACCTCAAATGGCTACTGAGCACTTAAAGTGTGTCTAGTGTTACAGAGGAACTGAATTTTAAATTTTATTTAATTTTAATTAACTTTAAGTGTGAACAGCCCCTTGTGGCTACTGTATTAGTGCCACTCTCTAGGGTTAGGAAGACAAGAGGGGGAAGAGAGGTTAGGAATCTTCATGCCTCCCCTCAGCTCAGTTATAGGCAACGATTAGGCACTCAATAGGTAGTTGTTAAATAAAATAATGAATCTTTTTTAATTCTTTCAATTTTAAATACCAAGGTCTGGGACATATTCTAGATTTTTAGGGAATGATGACTAACCTTTCAGTTTTTTTCTTGTGTTGATTTTTAAGATTTACTTTTATTACAAAAGCATATAGGATAATAAATGTACAACTTAAATAATTATAAAATGAACTACCATGTACCACTAACTAGCTTAAACAGTAGAACACTGCCTCTTTGAAGCCCCTTTGTACTTCTCACCACTTGTGTTCTCTGACATGGTTCCTAAGTAACCGCCATCTGAATTTTGTGTTAATCATTCCCTTGCTTTTCTTTTTAATTTTGGTGAATGTATTTTTAAAAAATCCATTTTCCTCTCTCTTCACATTTGGAAGATAAATTCTGTGTAGTTTTCCTTTATCTTAGTTCTCCCTGACTCCCAACAAATTAGATATTATTGTTGTTTTAAACTGTTGCTTTGATTTGCCTATATATTTACAAGTGTCTTTGCTCCTTTCCATTTGCATCTCAGACTTCCTGTCTGGGATCTGGGATCAGATCATTTTCTCTCTGCCTGAATATCCTTTAGAGGGTCTGTTGTTGAAAAACTTTTTATTTGTTTGAAAGTACCTTAGTCTTATTCCTGAAGGTAGCTTTTCTGAGTGTGCATTCAATGCTAGCAGTGTTTTTTTTCTTTATTATAGATCTTATTCCATTCTCTTCTGGCTTTTATTGCTGTTGAAAAATTGGTAATTCAAATGTAATTTGTCATTCCTTTAGAGATACAGTTGGCCCTCCGTATCTGCAGGTTCTGCATCCTTGGATTCAACCACCTATGGGTTGAAATATTTGGAAAAAAATTCTAGAGAGTTCCAAAAAGCAAAACTTGAATTTGTTGCATGTTGGCAACTATCTATATAGCATTTCCACTGTATTAAGTATTAGAAGAACTCTAGAGTATACACGAGGACATGCACAGGTTATATGCAAATACTCACAATTTTATATAAGGCACTTGAACATCGGAGGGGTATCCTGTGGCATCGTGGAACCGTTTCCGTTTGGATAACCGAGAGACGACTGTATCTGTTGTTTCATTGTAGCTAGTTTTAGAATCTTTTCTTTGTCCTTGGTGTTCTGCACTTTCATTTTGATATGTCTAGAAGACGGTTTCTTTTATTTATCGTGCTTGGTATTCAGTAGGCTTTGAAATCTGAAGATTGGTGTCTTTCAACAATTTTGGAGAACGGTTGGCCATTTTCTCCTCAGATTCATTTTCTATACTTTCTATCTGAAACTTGTATTTGAAGTATGTTAGATCTTTTTACTCTATCCACCAGGCCTCTTAACCTGTTTTTTATATTTTCCATTTCTGTATTTTTCTGTATTGTGTTCTGGATAATTAGTATCTCTTCTTCCCAGTTAGCTAATTCTAACTTCAGGTTTGTTCACCTGTTTTATTGCATTTTTTTCACTTTATTTTAACAATTATATCAATTTTTTTTTTATTGTGGTAAAATATACATAAATAGAATTTACCATTTTAACCATTTTAAAGGTACAGGTCAGTGACATTAAGTATATTCACATTGTTGTGCAATTATCACCACTGTCCATCTCCAGGACTTTTTTCATCATCATAAACTTCATGAAGTCGGTACCCATTCAACGATAAGTCCCTGTTCCCTCTTCACCCAGCCCCTGGCAACAACTATTTTACTTCCATGAATTTAACTATTCTAGGTACCTCATATACGTGGATCATACAATATTTGTCCTTTTGTCTGACTCATTTCACTCAGCATAATGTCTTTAGGGTTCATCTGTGTTGTACCATGTTTACTGAGTTTCTAAAAATTTCATTTACTATGTTGTCTTTATCTCTAGAAGTTCCATTCAGTTCCTTTTTAAGACTGTTTATCCTTTTTTTGTAGTTATTCCTTTTTTAGTCATGTTCTCAAGATATCTTTTATTTCTTAAAAATCTATTAAATATACTTATTTTATATTTGTCTGATAATTCCAGTATCTGAAGTCTTTTTTATTTTTTTATGAAACTTATTTATTTTTTATTTTTGGCTGCATTGGGTCTTTGTTGCCATGTGCGGGCTTTTTCTAGTTGCGACGAGTGGGGGCTGTTCTTTATTGCGGTGCGCAGGCTTCTCATTGCGGTGGCTTCTCTTGTTGCGGAGCACGGGCTCTAGGCACGCAGGCTTCAGTAGTTGTGGCACGTGGACTCAGTAGTTGTGGCTTGTGGGCTATAGAGCGCAGACTCAGTAGTTGTGGTGCATGGGCTTAGTCGCTCTGTGGCACATGGGATCTTCCCAGCCCAGGGCTCAAACCCTTGTCCCCTGCATTGGCAGGCGGATTCTTAACCACTGTGCCACCAGGGAATACAGTATCTGAAGTCTTTGCAGATGTGATTCTGCTGTTTGTTTCGCTGGCTCTTGCTCATGGTGCTGTGTTTTTCTAATTTGTTTTGTAATTGGACTGTGAAGTTCCTTAGAACTTTCTCTCTATTAATTTTGCAGAGTGATTTTTAAAATATAGTGTATAGCTTAGAGCTTATAAGTAACCCCCTGGAGATTAGTATCCTGTGTTCTTAAAACTTTTTATTTTGAAATAATTTCTAACTTACAGTAAAGTTTCAGGAGTGATATAGTAGACTCTTACACCCTTTACCCGTATTTACCAATTTTTAACATTTTGCCATATTTGTCTTACGGCACACACACACATTATTATTTATTTTTGTGAACCATTGAAGAGTATGTTGCATACCTTTTTTACTTCTTAATACCCCAGGGTGTATTTTCTAAGGATAAGGTATTCTCTTATATAATCACAGTACTGTTATCAAATTCCAAAGTTTAACATTGATAAATACTTCAGTCTGCATACACTTTATATTCCAATTCTGTAGATTTGATCATATCTTGTATTTGGTTGTCCTTTCTTTTTAGTCTCCTTTAAAGTGGAAGAGTTCCTTAGCTTCTCTTTGTCTTTTATGCAGTTAAAGAATATAGGTAAGTTATTTTATAGAAAGTTTTTCAATTTGGATTTGCCTGATTTGCCTCATGATTTCAGGTTATTTATTTTCAGCCAGACTACTGCAAAAGGTATGTGTCCCTCTCAGGATGTCACGTGGGGATATACATATGTCCGTTTGCCCCTCATTAGCGATTTTAATTTTGGTCAGGGTGTTGACTGGTTTATTCACTGTATAGTTACTGTTTTTCCCCTTACAGTTAGTAAGCAACCTGCAGGGAGATCCTAGTGTTGTGTTTTTCTTTTTCTTTTTTTCTTTTTTTTTAATTAATTTATTTTTGGCTGCTTTGGATCTTCGTTGCTGCACGTGGGCTTTTTTTTTTTTTTTTTTTTTTTGCGGTGCGCAGGCCTCTCACTGTTGTGGCCTCTCCCGTTGCGGAGCACAGGCTCCAGACGCGCAGGCTCAGCGGCCATGGTTCACGGGCCTAGCCGCTCCGCGGCATGTGGGATCTTCCCGGACCGGGGCACGAACCCGTGTCCCCTGCATCGGCAGGCGGACTCTCAACCACTGCGCCACCAGGGAAGCCCCTTGTTTGCTTTTTTAAACTTAACATTGTATTAAGTATTTCCTGTGCTATCATCATACTTAATTTTTGCTATTAAAAGAAACGTTGCAGAAAACACCCAAGAGTATATATTTTTTCATATTTTTAGTTATTTCCTTATAGCAGATTCCCAGGTGTGTGATACTGAGCCAGAGGATCTGAAGGTTTATTAATCCTGAGACATTCAGTCAAATTGCTTTTCAAAAGGGGACAGTATTACTAGTACTGTTTCACTGTATCTTTGTTAGATTGGATATTAGCGTTACTTTTCGCCCCCTAACTTAATAAGGTGAAAAGGTACTTCATTGTTCTAATTTTAGAGTGCATTTCTTTATGTAACAGTTTTTCCATGAAGAGTAAAATGGATTGTAATGTCAAAATGACATGAACTTTTAAAAAGGTGATTTTGCTTTTAAGTAATTTGGAAAAGCATTTTAATATCTGTGCCAGTGTTCAGCGGTTCTGAGCAGGAAGTTGAATCACCAGATCCTTCTCTTTACCTTGCCTGTAACCTCTTCAGTTTATAGGTTTGTTACCTACAGAATGCTTACCAGTTTCTGCTTTGCTTCCTCTCTTGTTTCTGCCGTTCACCTCCTAGTTACTCTCCTCAATCTGGGTCCTTGACCTTTTCCTCTGTTTGTTCCCTCTTCAGAGAGCTGTTGCTCCCTCCACTGGCACCACACCAGCATCTCATTGACTTTTCCTACTTTCTTGTCAGCTTTAGGTGCCAGGTCACTCTGATATGTTAATACATTACCTGCATTACTGTAATGTTATCCTTACAGTGTAACCCTGGGAGCCTGCAGTCTCAGTAGTATTGGACGTCTTCACTTTTTTTATGGCCACCACAGAGTTATATGGTTAATCATGTATGGAGTATGTATAGTGTACCCAAATAAAAAAATAACAGAATAACAAGGAAATTGTGTGCCTTTTACTTTTCTGTTTTGGAAGAAAGCATTACTGTATTCTTAGAGTAGTAGTCAGACCTTCAGGGTATTAACAAAACCCTTACAGTAAAACAGAAGTTTTAAATTGAATGTCATTAAGTGCCAGCACTGTGCTTAATTTTATTTAGTCGTCATAATATTCTTGTAAATTTTTGAGGTAGCTACATGTGAAGATCTCATATGCGATGTTGAGTAGAAAGTTGGAAAAGTTGATTAGCAGGGAATCATAAAAAATGATATATATTTTTAATTTTAACTCGAATATACATTCCTTCACCGTTTTTTTCCCGCTATAGGCTCAGGGCTTTTCTTTATGGATGGGTCCTTTCATTAGAGTTCTGAGTTGTCTTTTTAGCATAATCCATACCCATGAGGCATTTATCTATTAAGTATTGCTGTCTAATAGAACAGAGAATTTATTTTATTTTATTTTATCTTTTTAGTTTTTTTTATTGGAGTATAGTTGCTTTACAATATTGTGTTTATACTGTACAGCATGGTGAATCAGCTATACGTATACATATATCCCCCCCTTTTTGGATTTCCTTCCCATTTAGGCCACCACAGAGCATTGAGTAGAGTTCCCTGTGCTATACAGTAGATTCTCATTAGTTATCTATTTTATACATAGTATCAATAATGTATATATGTCAATGCCAGTCTCCCAATTCATTCCCCCGCCACCCCACCCCGGTATCCATATGTTTTAGAACAGAGAATTTTAATGTATTAAATAAAATCCTTCTACAGTTTTATGCTTTTTCCGCTATTCTCTTAAAGTTGTTTTACATATATACAACTATAATAACTTCCAAAAAATAAGTAGCTTTTGAATCTTCTTGAATTTTTCAACATAATTTTCGGAGAAACAACCCCTTTCACGCTCATAATTCATCAGTTTACATAATCTTAAATTACATAATTACAGTAACAAGTGCAGTTGGCATACATGGGTTTGGGAACAAACAGCTGGCTCTTGTTAAGCCTCCAGCTCATTTGGTGAGAGTAGAAGGGTGAGGACACAGTAAGAAAGTGGTTGACTTAGAGGACTACCAGGTGCAAGTGGTCAGCCTGTGATGGACATCAGGAAGTGATTTATGGAGGAATTTAAGCTCTTTATTTCTCTAAGTTGATAAAGTAGAGGTCCTGTTAGATGAGTTTCTATTGAATTATTATTCTCATTTCTGTTTTATAGAGGAGAGCACTGAGGCTTCAGAGTTAAGTAAGATTCCCAAGGTCAGGCAGGTAATAAATGATAGAGCCCTAGGACTTATGAATAAATTGGACTTAGGAACGTGCTCTCGGAATGGAACTCGTTCGTATGTAGGGGACTTACTGTACTGTAATAGGTTTATAATACTTTTTCCAAATTAATACATAAAAAACAAAAAATAAAACATTTTTAATCTTACAGTACATTACCTTGAAAAGTACAGTAGTACAGTACAACAGCTGGCATACAGGGGCTGGCATCGAGTGAACAGGTAAAAAAGAGTTACTGACTGGAGAGGGAGATGAGGAGGGAGATTGTAGAGCTGAAGGATCGTCAGCAATAGGAGACAGAGGGCAAGCTGCAATTTCACTCACATCCTGGGCTTGAAATACAGATACTGTACTACTGTACCCTGTACAGTAAAGTACACAAAAACACAACCACTTGTAGAGGATGCACGTACGTGACAATGTACGCACATGACAGTGTACGCCAGTTACATGAACTAACTTATGTGATTGGACGTGTGAACGCATGTTCATATCTTTGAACGTTTGGAGCTTGAAGGTTCGTATGTAGGGGACTTACTGGATTTGTATCTAGATCTGTATAAGGCTCAAATATAGCATGTCCTTTTGCCTCCTGTGCAGGTGCTAGATGCCTTTTAGGTCATCTTATTTACCCAGCCATTAAGTACTCTCGAGTGGTCTTTAGGTATGTTTGGGGTTGTGTTTTTGCAGTTATCCCACATCTTGGGCCCTTCTTTCATTTTCCTCCTTAGTGTTTCTTTTGTACTAACTATGTAAAGAATGAGGGTGCATCCCAAGGTGAAAATTAGGCTTACAATCATTTGTTTTTATTTTATATTGGCTATGTATATGTGAGAACAAGACTAAGATCTTGCAGTGTTTTAACTGCAAGATTGTGAAATAAAAGAATGTAAAGGGGAAAAATGGAGTGGGGAACAGACATAAACTTTGCTCTTCCTTCTGTTAAATTTCCTTCTTAGTTTGGAATCTGATCAATCTTTATCTGTCCATTACTTGTTATTTCATGAAGCATCAGTTGAGCCATTAGGATCTAAAGAAATGGATATGTATACAGTTAGTGTAAAAAGTTATATTTCAGACAGTATGTGAGGCTTTTAGGCTATTTAAATCTTGAAAATAGCTTAAAGAATTCTCAGTTCTACCTTAGGTGGTACTCGACTCAGGATTGAAAACCATTGATATGAATTTAAATGTTCATTTGTGTGGTTGTTAATCTGTAACTTTGGTATGATTATAATTAATATTATGATTAGTATTACTCTTTAGTTAAGTTTATCAAGTACCTTGGACACTCTTGAGCCATAGTAAATGGTTTACTAGTAAATATAAAATAAAATAGAATAAAAATGAAACTTATCAGTTGGTAACATTCTTCTCCTTTCCCTTTGTAAATATCAAGATATATGAACTCCACATATTAATTCTAAGGCACTTTTTCCTCCTACTTTCTTTTTTTTTTAAAATAAATTTATTTATTTATTTTTGGCTGAGTTGGGTCTTTGTTGCTGCGCGTGGGCTTTCTCTAGTTGTGCCGAGCGGGGGCTACTGTTCATTGCGGTGCGCGGGCTTCTCATTGAGGTGGCTTCTCTTGTTGCAGAGCATGGGCTCTAGGTGCGCAGGCTTCAGTAGTTGTGGCTCGTGGGCTCTAGAGCACAGGCTCAGTAGTTGTGGCTCACGGGCTGTAGAGCGCAGACTCAGTAGTTGTGGCGCCCGGGCTTAGTTGCTCCGTGGGTGGGACCTTCCTGGACTAGGGCTCAAACCTGTGTTCCCTGCATTGGTAGGCGGATTCTTAAGCACTGTGCCACCAGGGAAGCCCTCCTCCTGCTTTCTTAAGTGTAACTTTATTTCGTGATTTTTATTTCTTTTTCTTTTTTGACATTAGTCCAGGTGAATCTGGCAAAGGAATATACTAATTTTTTTTGATATGCCAGCTAGCATCTTTCACTTACTGAGATATATTCTAGCCTTCAGAATACTGTAATCGGTTATGACAACAAACCTTTGAGCTACATTTTTTAAACAAGTCATTAAGTCTGTAAAATTTAAATTGTACATAGTGATATAGCTGTGTGATTAGAGGCTAAGTCATAAATGTCATAGTGTTGTTAACAAGAGACCCCAGGGCTTCCCTGGTGGCGCAGTGGTTGAGAGTCCGCCTGCCGATGCAGGGGACGCAGGTTCGTGCCCCGGTCCGGGAAGATCCCACATGCCGAGGAGCGGCTGGGCCCGTGAGCCATGGCCGCTGAGCCTGTGCGTCCGGAGCCTGTGCTCCGCAACGGGAGAGGCCACAGCAGTGAGAGGCCCGCGTACCGAAAAAAAAAAAAAAAAAAAAGAGAGACCCCCAAAATGGTATTGTTTTTCACAAAAAATAAATACGATCCTCTTCCTAAATGTTACCATGTTATGTACCCCCCCGTCAAGATTTTTTTTCCCCTATTTTCCTGGTTTTATAATTGGACTCGAATCAGCGGAAGAGGGAACCAGATTAGTATTAGCTGCTGTTATATTAATTGTTCTCTTTAGCAGCAAAACCAAAAATCATATGAAATAGTAACATTTAAAAATAAGCTTGAAAAAGAGTTTGAATTGTTTCTTTCAATTGCTTGAGTTTTAATTACTGAGGGACTGCTACGTTCAATCTTACTTGGAATTTAAGAGATAAAGAGAAAAATTCTGATAGAAAAATACCATAAACGTTCTTTTGACATTTGAAACATTGCCCATGACTTTGTCCTCCCCCTTCCCCTTGTTTTCTAGCCTTTTGGATTTGAATGATTTTGGCCCTTCTTAGGTTCTTTACAAAATATTTCTGGTGCATGTACCCATTTGAGATCTAGACCCTAACCAGAAATTCCAGCCAGATAGTTTTTTTTTCATTTTGGCGAAGCACGGTTTTCAGAGTGCTGACAAAATTATACTGCATCCAATTTTATTTCTGTAATAAAGGTTGCTTTGGGTAAGATAAATTCTTCACCTCTTTCTTCGCATATTATACTTCGTTTTGATTGATGCAGAGTTGCCATAGTTGTACCTCTTCTTACTAAAGAGGAAATGAGCCCTCTACCCTGTATATTGGTTATTGGTAACCTCTAGTAGCCCAGATTCTCAGTCCTGATTAACGTTGCCTACAGATGAGGAAAGTAGAACTGTTTATGCATCAGAGGATTGGAGAGAATTGTCTAAATTCTTTAACAAATTTTTAGCTTACTCATTTTTAATAAAAGGGTAATATGTGTACATGATTCAAAATTCAAAGGTGCAAAAGGGTATATTGTGAAAACAAGTCTCATTTCCCATCTCCCTGTCTACTGGGTCCTCTTCCCTGAGGCAACTGCTGTTTGTAGCAAGTTTCTTCCTACATTTACAACCATATCCACTCTTTTTATTGGTTACATAGTATTCATTGTATTGAATATACTATACATTCCATTTTTGGTTGATATGTAGGTTTTTTCTTATCTTTTCCTTTTATAAATAATGCAGCAGTGAGTATTGTATACATATATCACACCTGTGTAAATGTATCAGTACTTTGAATTTTAGAAGTGGAATCTCTGTGCCAATAGATATATGCATTAAAAATTTTAATAGGTATTACCAAATTATTCTTCATGGTATATTCATTTCTAAAGTTAGAATATTGGTGTTATAATACATTCTTTGCAAAAGTGTGATCGCTGGTTGGTAATATGCTGTTTATAACCAGATTTATTTTCTTTCCTTTTATTAATTATGTGGTTGTAAGCTCGGTTCACTCATGTTGCACAAGCTACTGGCATTCACTTGTTTACTTTGTCACAAATCTATTGTTTTAATCACTAGCAGTCATTGTAATTTGACTCTTTTATATAGGTAGCCTCTATCTTGTAAATGAATTTTTTTTTTTAATGAATTGTTTTAAAAAAGATTGTGGCTAGAGGCTTGGGATGGGGGAAATGGGGAATTTAAAAAAAAAGGAATTTGGGATTAGGAGCCTGTTTTTCCAATAAGTCATAAAAATGGTATTTAGCTTATTACTAGGTCAGGCAATAAAAAATGTTGTAACTCATTATATAACAATATATTCGAATCACCCTTTATAAGACTGGTGGAAATTCATTCATCTTGTTGCATTCCTCTCTTAGGGAACTGGGTCTACCCAAAATCTAGGCCCTTGTTTGTGACTTCCATTACCTGGGACAGGAGAGTAGGGGTTAGATAGGGTGATGCTTGGGGAGCAGTGAATGAGTTAGGGCTAAAAGAAGGAGAGATAGCAATAGAATGAGCTTAAGGTGCTTTTATTCCTTCCATTTGTTGCTACTCTGCAGTGCTGGGCCAAGATAAGGGAGGGAGCCAGGAAATGGGAAAGATGGGATTTTTTTCCCTTTCTTTCGAGTATCAGTACTTTCCTCTTTTACTAGTCCCATTCACAGGATCCTGATACCTGGGATTCAGGTGAGTTGAGATGAATTATGATTTGACAGAGGTGATGGAGAGGGATGAAAGTGAAAATACCTGTACTTGTCAGGAAGGTTTATAGAGTCTGAGAATAGGGATACAGAATGTAAAAGAAGGTTTCTAGTGATAAGACAAAGAACCATCTGTATGTCAAGTATTTATAGCTTGTTTTTTTCTTTCTTTTTTTTTTTTGGAGGCAAGTGGGTGGGCAGTGTTGAGGGCATTTTAAGCATTGTTTTTGGGGGAGAGGCTCGTAACATCTTGGCTCCATGTGTATTTTTTTAAAGAGTATTCTAACCATTTTTCCCTAAAGTGAAAACATACACAAAGGCTCTGATTTAAAGAGAATGTTCTATTATATCTCAGTTGGTTTAAAGGTATCTGTGCTGGTCTCACTTGAAGTGGTAGCAATAATTCTCTTTCTATTCAGTTCCATGGTGGGGCAAACCAGAGTTGACTATACAGCTGTTGTCCTTAAGACATGTCTAAATTTCTCAGTCTATTTATGAGCATCAACAAACACTTTGTGCATACTTTGTGCCATGGGTTGAATGGGT
The DNA here is from genome assembly GCF_039906515.1 of Pseudorca crassidens. Classification (NCBI taxonomy): domain Eukaryota; kingdom Metazoa; phylum Chordata; class Mammalia; order Artiodactyla; family Delphinidae; genus Pseudorca; species Pseudorca crassidens. Next base: position 59,189,741 of record NC_090306.1, read on the forward strand.
TTATTTTCCTTTAATTTAGCTTAAAACTAGTAATGGAATTCCTGAGGTTTTGAGAGGAACAGTGTTAGCAAACTTAGTTTTGAAACTAAAGGCAAATTAAGACACCAAGCAAAACAGAAGGAGACTATTGCTTTAGAAAGGGATCTTAAAACTCTGCTGACACTTGCAAACCCAGTGTCTTATATTTATATAAGCTTTAGATAGGAACTGCTGTTTTTCTAAAATTGTTGGTTTAAAAATAATTGTTACATTAGTGCATTTAAAAAGTTGCTTCTAACACACTTTTGGTATGCTTGAGCTCAGCCTTTTCAGCAGTGTATTTCAGACATTTGAGCATCAGCCTTTTTGGTCTTATTCTGTCTCAGACCATTTAAAATAATTAAGATGGATTGTGGATGTCAGGAATTTGATAAGCTTCCATTAAAATCTAATGTATTTTTAAAAATTGCTTAAAATGGCCTTTGAACCTGTTAAAATATGCTACCATCATCTGAATTATGAAATTTAGCTGAGTACTGCTAAAATGACAAATGATAGCACTTGACATTTTGATGTTTGTTCTTTAAGTGTACTGTTTCATTGCCTTTGGAAGATATTAGCAGCATGTACTCTGAAGGATTATAGTAATTAAAAATAGAACTTTCCCTGATTAAATCTATATAATTCTAACTTTTTTTGTGCATCCCACTAATATTCATTTGTGACCTCAGCTCTTCATGTGAATTTTACCCATGAGATTTTTTTGAGTGCCTGCTATGTGTTAAATCTCTCTACATATTTTGTTTTGTTGTTAGATATCTCTTACTATTTTAAAACTTCTCCAGGACAAGAGTTACATTTTCTTACATTCTTTGGTAATTCTGTACTGTGCAATGCGATGACTGCTTTGTTATGGTGGGTAGATACTTAGAGCTTATTTACTCATTTGGCCATTTAACAGATGGTATCCTCAGCCTCTACAACTCAGTGCTTCCTTTGTTGTAGAGGCTGAGGATACCAAGTCCAATAAGAACCTGCCTTCAAGTTGGTTAGACTTTGATAGGAGATTCAGAAAATAAATCAGAGTACCATGTGTCATTCATAGTTTGAAGTTATCTTTGAGAGGTCCACAGCTCTACCTCTGATAGAGAAGATTTTTGTACTCACTCTGAAGAATGGAAACTAACATTTGTAAAGTGTCTAAAGGTTTCTATATCAATTTATACTCCTAAATCCTTCAACATGAGCATGCCATCCATTTTAAACATGAGGAAACTTAGAGAAGTTGCATAATTTGTTGAAAGTCATTTAGATAATAAGTTGTAAAGGTGGGATTCTAACTTAGTGTTCTTTCTTTTATACCAGGGTTTCTTAACTTTAGCACTATTGACATTTTGGGCCAGGTTATTCTTTGTTGTGGGTGACTGTCCTATGCATTATAGGATGTTCAGCAGTATTCCTGGCTGAACTCCGGGCCGGGAGTAGGGTAAAGAAAGGAGGCATCTGGAGCACAAAATTTAAGGAATCACTCACTCTCAGGATCTTTTAAGTGCTGACTCAGCATTTAATCCTCACAACATTTGAGAAAGTTCTCCCATACCAGCCTGTTGATTCTAGGTTTTCATTCAGTATTCTCTGGTAAGGACATGAGGACTAAATGGCATTTAGATGTTCCTTGGGAGGTGAAGAGCAGTGATGAGCTGGGGCTTTTTGCCTAATTTGTCTCTCTCATCCCAGAACATATACTCTTGGGCAAAAATGACTAATAAGAAATGGCATTCATAAGTGCTAAGTAAACACCTTCTAAGTAGTACAGAGCTTAGAATCTTTAGGTGATATGTTACAGAACAAAGAAACTAGTTGCTTCAAACTAATGAAAACTTAGAGCAAAAATTGTACATTGAATACACTCAGTCTAATTAATTTGGTGCTGGTGGTCTAGCACTTACCTGCTGGTATTGATTTTATACTGTTAGAAATTGTGTTAATTATTTTCTCATGCCTCTGCTTCAGTATAAGTATATTCTTGTTGTATGGATACATCCATTAATACCTTTTGATTAACTGGACTGTAGCTTGCATGCTAAACAATCTTGGTAGTTTGTGTAGTTCTCTAGAATGGAGTCTTTCAAAACTGAAGGATGTAATAAAAACTTGAATTTTAGGAGAACTGAGCAATAGTGCCTAACAGAATTATTAATAGTATCTAGATTTGGAGTCTTAAGTAGTTAGTTTTAACTTACATTTAACTTTCTGTTAAGCATGACTATTTGACCCATGATAATACTGTTTTTTTCTTTTCTGTTTCTTTTTTGTCTGCGTTGGGTCTTCGTTGCTGTGCATGGGCTCTCTCTAGTTGCAGCAAGCGGGGGCTACTCTTCGTTGCGGTGCACGGGCTTCTCATTGCGGTGGCTTCTCTTGTTGTGGAGCACGGGCTCTAGGTGCATGGGCCTAAGTAGTTGTGGCATGCAGGCTCAGTAGATGTGCTGTGTGGGCTCTAGAGCGCAGACTCAGTAGTTGTGGCACATGGGCTTAGTCGCTCCGTGGCATGTGGGATCTTCCCGGACCAGGGCTTGAACCTGTATCCCCTGCATTGGCAGGCGGATTCTTAACCACTGTGCCACCAGGGAAGCCCATCTTTTCTTTTTATATTGGTAAGACTGGGGCTAGATTACAGAAGTCCTTAAAAAGCTGGTAGAGTAGGCAGCTCTTGCTATTGGGTTGGCCAGAAAGTTTGTTCAGGTTTTTTGGTGCAAGGTTAGGAACTTTTTGGCCAGCGCAGTATTATAGGCAATAGAGAGCCATTAAAAAGTGTCTCTTATTTCTAGACCCAAATTTAAAGGGCTTACGTGGTTAGTTCAGGCCCACTTGGATAATTGTCCGTCATAAGTCAACTTTCTTAAAGTTAACCTAATCATGGGAGTGAAATCCCATCATATTTGCAGTCCCAAGGATTATGCAGGGTAATACACCAGGGAGCAGGGATCTTGGGTCTTTGAATTCTGCCTACCGCCGACAGTCCTCATTGTATAGCTGACAGTAAGTATTGCAGTTGCCTCTGTTGTGTCAGTCCTCCTTAATACATTTATCAGTGGCCACAGATGGTGAGCTTCTGCAGCAGTGGTAATAGATTTCCCTTTGGGCTCCTAAGAGGAGTTTGGGCAGATGTAGTTAGCAGGAAGTAGCCAAGTGGTGGAGCAGTGTCTCTACATTTTCCTTTTCAGTGCTAGGAGGGAGATGGGTAATGGTGGCTCAGATGTATTATATCAGTCATGAGCAATGTATCCCATAAGTTTTAATTTATATTTTAAAATATACAGGTAGTCTAGTTACATCTCAACAAGAATACCACTTAAAAAACTTGTAGTGGAGCATAAAAGTTATTAGACATGGAGCTACGTTTCTGCCAATAACTCGACATTTTGAGGACAGATAGCATCCCTATTCCAATTTGAGATTGGGTACAAAAATATCCTAGGGCTGAGAATAGGCATAGTAAATTGCACCAACAAAAACCTTTTGTGAATTTACAGTGGAGGAAAAGTCTTCATTGAGTGTGCATGGAAAAATGTAATATAAACTCTTCATGCTTTAGTATAGTAGGTGGGACCTCATATTTTATATTAATTACTCTATATAATTAATTTTCAATGCAGATTCCAAAAGTGTTTTTGCACATGAGTTACTTACCTTTTTTTTTTCCTGTTATCTTCATCTTTGGTTACTTAGAATCCTCCTCCCCCTTCTGTTCCAGAAGTGTTGCATTAGTTTTTCTTTTCTTATTTTTATCTTCATATTTACTTTGATTAATGCTTTTACTTTAACCTTAAAATTTCTCCTAGTGCTTTAAAAAAAATTATGAGACAGTAACGTTATCTTCAGATGTCTCTTATTTTCACTCTAGCACTGTTTGAGTTGGCCTTTAAGACATGCTTATTTTGCATAAGTTTCTCTTCATGGAGAAGAGTCACTTTATAGCATTAACATTTCTAGGAATTGTTTCAAAATTTAGTTTATTGTCTTAATGTTAATAAGACTTCCAGAAGTCTGTTTTTTGTCCTATATCCCCAAAGAATATATTTGATTTTGTTGTTTTACTTGGGTTCTGTAGCATTTGGTTTGATCCCAGATATTTCAAAAAATTATAATTAACTTTTAGTCTTCTTTCTGGTTTATCCAGTAATTTAGAATAGTACTGCAAATACAATTATGCTGATAAGTTGGGAAAGTACTGATATGTATTCTTCAGTGGAAATAATTTTAATAAGATATTAATACTGTTAACTACTAAATATATTTAAGGAGATTGCTTAATAAATGTTAATACTGTGTTCAGCTACTAGATAAAACTTTGTGGTGGAAGCAATAAAACATTGTATGAGTTAATTTTTGGTAAGTTATAGAAATTTGTATAGCCTTTTATACAGTCACCAGTGAAATGTAACTGAAGTTAATTAGTGTCTAACCCTGACTATTAGAGTATACAATTTTGATGGTCAAATATTTAACTAGTGTGATCTATAATCATTGAAACAAACTAATAATACATAAAAGTCGATGTTGTGTGTGTGTATGAACTGATACATTTTCAGAGAATTAAAAATAATAGATTCCTGAATGGCTAATAAAGTACTTTAGTGATTGTTACTATTCATTATTGATTTTCTGAATATTATTGATAAAACACTGATACCAATTTCTGTTTTACTCTTGATATCCACTACAATTATTTCCTTGGTGATAGGCTTGTATAATTAAATGTTAATCTAAGGCATAATCAAAGATGTGTGCTAAAGATCACATAACATATCCAAAGGTAAGTAGAAATAGTGATCCATCTACAAATACGTGGCTGCTTAGTGAAGTGGTTTAAGAGCCATGGATATTATCAAAGACTCTACTGAGCTGGACATGGCAGGCTGAATTGCTAAGTGAAAGAGGTCATTCAACTAAGAAATGGTTAAATGGCAGAGCTGGGCTTAAGACCCTGATCCTGCACTTCAGGTACATTGCTTTTGTACTGTGCCACAGCTGCCTTAGAGGGCTGAAGGTAGCTTTCGGCTCTTTTGTGCCTCCATTTAGAACTCCTTTTCCCTCCTCCTCTCGGTCACACATGAAAACACAGGAAAAAATATTGAAAGAAAACTTGGTTACACCCTTCTGTACACTGGATAAATTGGATCAATTAAGTTGTGGATCCTCATGGAAGGGGGAGGGAGCGCCTGGCTACTGCTCAGGGGTTTTAGATGGGAGTGTAATGGGAGAGCATGAGAGTGTTCTGTCTTTGGGTGTGGGAAAAGAGAAAGAAGTGAGAGAGGATGTAAGGAACCATGACTCTCAGGTGCTGGACCAATGAGTGTTTTTCAATTTGTGATGAATATTAATTTAGATTGGGGTACACTAGTGAACATAGTTACCATTTGTAGATGTATAAAAACTAATAGGATCTTACCAATTTAGAGAAGGAAAATTTTAGGTTAGGTGTAAAAAGTAATATAATTCCTGAGAAAGCTTATAATAAGTTTGTGACTAATAACTATATGGCATAATGACTTGTGCATTCCATGATTGTGTTTATTTTGTAGTGTTTCATTTAGATATATTATTTTTCTTTGATTTTCCATCTCTATTTAGGTAGCGATCAGCATACAATCAAAATAATTTAGATAAAACAATGAAAAATTTCTATATATAAATTCCTTGGAACCGTGACTTTAGCTTTGAAATTTGTTGCTTGGGCAGTACCCTCCCATTAGAATGGCCTATTGGCTAAAGGAATAGTCCTGGAATAGTAACATATCTCAGTTTAGTGGGAAGGCCATGGTTCTGGCTGTAAAAGTTCTGTGGTCTTAACTGAGACCCATTTGGCCGTTGTGTATTATAGCATACTTACTTTAAGATGGGCATCTTTTTTTATAGCATCCTAATGTTTTTGGTTATAGGAAATTGAGGTTGATAATGAAGTGCAGTGTAAAATACTTAATACATAAAATAGTGTATAGTGTAGTAATGCATAGATTATAGGACTGGGAATCAGAAAGTCTCAGCTGTCCTTATGTAGTTTATGTCCTTATGTAGTTTAAGTATACAGCAAAATTGAGAGAGAGAACAAGAGAGAGACAGGCAGAGACAGAGACATTGATCTTTCTCCTTTATTTCTTCAAATGTTTCTCTACTTCTTTGAGACCCAGTTCAATGCCTTCTTCCTCTCTCAAGGCAATTGTTATCTTCCTCTTCTCTAAATTTACCCTTTATATTTTGTAGTTTAGTACTTAGTCATTTAGTTTTTTATATTTTTCATGAATTGTTTTCATGTCTTGGTCTTGGCAACCCCACCACACACACTTCTTACCTCTCCTCTTGCACTGCTAAATCTCAAACTCTTTGAGCAGGAGTCTTGTCACATAGGAATTTCTCCGTCATGTTCTATGACACGTGGGCACTCAGTGACAAATACTTGAGGTTTTCTTTGGTTGCTCTATCTCTGACTCTATTTCTTGTTTGATTATATGAGTGTGCAGTATAAACAGTATAACACATATGATTTTAATGCTCTTAAACCTTTGTGATAGTTATTTAAGTATTTATAAATTTGTTATGTAGTTGATACATGAAAATGAACAACTATATGTTGTAGATCAGCATAGGCCATTAGTACTGCTGGAAAAACTAACCAAGGCTCATAGTTTTTATATGAAAAGAACTTTATTAATTAAAAAAAATTCAATAGATTCTGATGTAGTTGCTCATGGTTTTAATCTTGTGCTTTGAAGTATTTTCTTTTTCTGGAATGAAGTTCTTGGTTGCGACTGTGTAGAAGAAGTATGTTAATTAGATTATATTTAGTTGGTGAATTTGTGCCCACAAGAATGTGACTTTTAAAAAGTTGTAAGTTGTGCTGGGTTTGGCAGCACATATACTAAAAAGTTGCAAGTTGTACAGTTCTTGCAGATAAGATTGTTTCCTGTTTTCTTTTGCATGTTTAGTACTTTTATATATTTTTCCATGAGTAGCCTTTCAGTTTGTCCATTTGTATCATTTGACACTCAGACTTTATTTAAGTTCAGCTCTACCATCACTGGGGCTTACAAATGTTAGTCGTTTGAAATGTCAAAATTTGGATTTGATCCAAGAGTTACAAATAATATAAGCCTTTATATAAATATATCCAAATATATATTCTTAGGGGGAAAGGAATAAATAAAATACTGTGTTTATAGAGTGGTTTTAAACAGTTAGGCTTTAGAATTGCTATACGCCCAAAGTATTTCTCCAGTGAATTGCATACTGTATCAGTTCATGAATTGTGCTATAAGAAAGGTGTTTTTTTTTTAAAGTGACAACTAGATTTAATAAATTAATATACGTTTTGTTTAAAGATGTACAGTGCACATTCTGTTTAATCCAGGGTTTTAGGGTATCCAGAAACTTCTGTTTACGCATATACAGACCTCAGACAGCAGTGATGTCAGAAGATGCAGGAAGGGCAGCAGAGCCTTGCACTGCTGCTCTCTGAATGCTGAGAACACAAGTCAGATACATTTAACTTAAAAATAATACTGAGAGATCACTGGGGAAAACCTCCGAAGAGAGAAGTCCACAAAAAAGGACACATAAAGGCAAGGGGAAGCTCAAGGTAGTTGATACAACCACTTTATTCTTGGGATGAATGTGGAGGTGGTGGAGACGTGCTTTGTTTGCCAGATTTCCATTCATAGTTCATGAGGCGTTGGCCCACAGGGTACTTGTCATTTTTAATATGTTCACAAAGGGACTTAAACTGGCAGACCTGGAAGGACAAGATTCCTGTCGATACCACGACTATCAGTAAAAGTGGAAAACCCCGCCAGTGGACCAAGTTTTGCATTTCCGCAGTTAACACCTAGTAAAGGAATGGTGCCGGATGTGATGATGTAAGGTACACGTTAGGAAAGCAAGAGCACAGAGATCACTGGCGCTGCCAGTTTCCGAATGATATAGTGAAGGTCAGTGTTCCGGATGCCATCTGCCTAAACCTGCTCAATTACAGTTTTAAACCACCACTGAGGATCCATCAGTGTTATATAGCTACAGATTCTCACATGCAGGATTCCAGGTGCCCAGTCCTGTGATGGGAAAAAAAGAGGAGTTTGATCCAAGGGAACCCTCAGGGGAGCAGCAATAACCAGCTGAAACAGGAGCCCCAGAAGAAGCAGGACGACTCCAGCCAGCAGCACTGCAACTATCGAAGTCTTCATTATCATGCAGGACTACCCTTTAACCTTCTGAAGATCATTCTGCATCCCTGTGGCATCCATGTCGCCAGCACCGTCCCTGCCTTTATGGTTAGCCAGCAAACGTAGAAACCATAAGCAGCTGTGTAGAGCTCATGGATTTTGGCAGTCCCTGTCCAAAATGACATTAACCGACGGCTGGCAAATACTGGTAGAGTAAGGCAGATGAGCCTGGCCATCAGTAAGGTTCTTGCACGTGAAGAAAATCAACAAAAATATCCTGAGTGGAAAAATTAAAGGCCGACGGTAAGGCTGAAAGCCAGCAGGCCCTCCCTGCTGAAGTATGGCTTGGTGGGCTGCATACACACCTTCCCCCACCACAGGAATAGCGTTACTATTTCAAACAGGCTGGTTATTGTTCACTGGTTGGTTTGCACTGTTCTCATTTTCTTCCTGGTCTTCCACCAAATAGGAATGAAGATCCAGCAAGTTTCCAGCAGTAATGGTCCCTGCTCACACAAGCTCCTTCAGCCACTGCTGTGTGTGTCCCTGTTCAAGTAACACTGGTAAGATAACCTGAAGCAGAAGCAGCTCAAGGGACAGTTCACTCAGTGGAGCATCACTGCGGAGCGTGACGCTGTACGGAAGAAAATTAGGCAGGAGACTCGTAATTACACGAATAGGTAGACAAAGCACCAGGAGCACGATGGAGCCAAAGAGAACCACTGACAAAATAAATCTTGGGAGATGCTTATAAATAGTCAAGTGAATCATTTCTTGTACTGGATTTTTAGAAATCTGGATCATTCAGATTCCTTAGAAACCAAAATACACCAGGTTGAAGTACCTGTCTCAGTAACAGAATGGAGGCAAAGTAGAAAACAGACACCATTCCTACTAGTTAATGCAGAAACATGATCTTTCAGAGAAGCAACAGACATTTCCAGGGAACAGATATCCAGTCACCGGCCACAAATGAGAGGGAACACTTATTTCTACCACCACTAACAAAGAGACCTTTAACAACAATATAGCAGACTCCCAGCTAGTGACGAGACCTGTGAAATTTAACAAGAGTTGCCAAGCCATGATAAATTATCAGTGTTATTGCTAAAAGTACATACCCTACTATGGTTGTGATTAGGCCTTCAAAATGAGATGCTTGGAGGTGTTCTTCAAATCCCAAATGAACAAGGGAGAAATGACCAGTGTGGTCAGGGTAAAATGCAAAACCAAGAAAGAACGGTGTGTATAAAGACACCACCCAGATGACATGTTCTGGAAACACTAGTCATCCATCAAGTCCTAGCATTCTTCCCCATGTAAACTCTTTGTAGCTCTGTCCCATTCTAAAGCATTGCAGTTCATGTGACATCAGCTGCATTTTCCCCACCTGTGTTGTCTTCCTCCTTGTTCTCCTCCTCCTCCTGTTCCACCTGCTCATCCTGGGCATCAGGGTTTTCCGGCATCAGTGCGTTCTTGGCTGGTGGCTTAGCATGCTGGTCGGCGGCAACATTTTCAGCACCATTTCCTCCCGCTGGAGCCTCATTTTGGTGATGCCTGACAGCACTGAAGGGCAGAGCAGCAAGTAGCATGTTGACCTCAATACTACTGAAAATCCTAAGAATTACAGAAAGCTAGCACAATAGTTTGGGGGAAAAAAAGGCGTATACTCAGTTTAGACAATTTCAGATCGTTTTAACAATTTGACAATTTTCTGTTTTGCCTCTGAACATTTTTATTTATTTTAAAATTAAAGTGATATTTGTACATATGTAGTTTTAAAAATCAAATAATATTCAAGGCTTATAAAAATGGCAGGGCACCATCTCTTCTCATGTCCAATTCCCAGCCTTTAGGGGCAGTCAGTTTCAGTTCCTTCAGCTGTTCTGATGTGTCTTTACTTTTCTAAGTCAGTTCTGTTTTTTTGTTGGCTTTTCATTTTAGACAGTAGCTACTCACTTTCCTTCTAAGAAAAATGAGGATTAGTCATCTTAATCTCTCTGCCGCCTGCAAACATTTATACATATTTCCCTTTCTCTCATCTTCCTTTTATAGGATATCAGGTTTGGGGGGTAAATTCTTTAGTATATAAATTATTATAACTATGCAAATATTTTTCACAGCCTTGTCACAAAATTCACTGTGATCGTATTTCCTTTCTTGTCCAACTTAATGTTTTCTGGAATAATTATCTGAGTTTGAAATTTTATGTACTTTGTGCCTATTAATTAATTTGCAATTCTCTGACAAATATAAAATACAATATGGTTGGACACATCAGATAATCTGTCAGTTCCTTTTTCTTCTTGGAGACAGCCTTCTGCCTCCTATTTAGAATGCAGACTTTCAAATAATTCTCCTGTTTTTCTCTAATTATTTTGTCTTGCTTTCAGTGTTGACCTGTGTTCCAAAGATCAGGGTCTGTGGTACACTCTCTCCAGGGATGAGGAGAAGATTGGTTTTGGGGTGAGGCCACTTAAATGAACTTTCAACCACTCATCTCGTTTCCAGCCGCACCCTGCATTTTTGTCTTCATTATGCTACCAATACCTGAATCTCTTCAGCATGAGTCAGCTTGCTGCTTTTTTTTTTAATTGTGGTAATGTGGTAAAATATACATAACTCAAAATTTACCATTGTAACCATTTTAAAGTGTGCAGTTCAGTGGCATTAAGTGTATTTACATTGTTGTGTAACCATTACCACTGTCCGTCAATCTCCAGAACTTTTACATCATCCCTAACTGAAACTCTGTACTTATTAAACAGTAACTGCTTATTTATCCCAGCCCCAGGCCACCATTATTCTACTTTCTGTGTTTATCAGCTTGATGGCTTCTTCCGTTCAGGTTTAGGTTTCGGCTTTCTTGGTCTAGTTAGTTTAGTTACCTCTTTTTTTCCTAGCTTCCGAAATATTGTGCCTTCTCTTATTTGCTGTTGTCTTTCCCCATTCTCTTATCCTTATGGATTTTTTTTTTGCGGTACGTGGGCCTCTCACTGTCGTGGCCTCTCCCGTTGCGGAGCGCAGGCTCCGGACGCGCAGGCTCAGCGGCCATGGCTCATGGGCCCAGCCGCTCCGCGGCATGTGGGATCTTCCCGGACTGGGGCACGAAGCCGTGTCCCCTGCATCGGCAGGCGGACTCTCAACCGCTGCGCCACCAGGGAAGCCCCTTATGGATTTTATACTTCTAAAAATTCCTTTAATTTTTTAAGGTGAGGTTTCAGGAAGGGGTCAGGGCCAGTCATGATTAACCAAAGGTCTACTACTCCCCACCTCCATTCCTTATTATTAGTTTTAAAATTTAGGTTTTTCTAAATTAGAAATTTAAATGTAGGTATGTCAAACAAATAAAGGCAGTTTTGTAGCTATACTGGCTATAAAATTAAGCTGGATAGATAGTCCGCTTCTTATTGCTGGTTCCCATTGTGTTGACGGGGGGTTTGATCACTCAGACCTATTGCAGCCCCATACTCTTCCTCCAGCAAACCTAAGATGGTTCCGCAGTGCTGAGACATGTTTTGAGCTACTGCAGCAGTTTCACAGCAGTGACCCTTCTGTGGGGAGATAGACTGTTAGCTACAAATTTCTGTACAAGTCTGTTATTCAAGGTGTAGTTGAGGTATTTCCTCCTCTGTGCAGCTTCTCTGAGTGCCCTAGCCAGAGTTAATAACGCCTTCTGTGCCATAGCACTTGTAAAAATTCTGTTTTATTCTAGCGAGGTTAGATCTGTCTACACTAGATATCTATCTTATGATGGTCTGTCTCCACCTTTCTTAGACCTAGTATTTCTCAAGGTTAGGAGAATACTCCCAATTTTGATACAGTTTTTGATCCATAATAAATAATTATTTACCTAATGAGTAAATAATCCACCTGGATTGGTTGAATTTCCTATTTTCTGGAACACATACTCTCATTGTGTCCTGTGTCACCAATGTCCACGGAAAGCTGTTCAGTGCTTTTTGCTTGATGCTGTGGGTCAGTTCTGTGTAGTGATTAGAAGTGTGGCTGCCAGAATACCTAGGTTCAAAAAAACAAGCAAGTTTCTTTTTTTTCCGGCTGCACTCGCGTGGCACGCGGGATCTTAGTTTCCAACCAGGGATCGAACCTGTGTCGCCTGCAGTGGAAGCGCAGAGTCTAAACTACTGGACCGCCAGGGAAGTCCCAAAACAAGCAGGTTTCTAATCTCTCTCTGTTTCAGTTTCTTTACCTATAAAATAGAGAGATTAATAATCGTAATATCATGTAATGTCGTAAAGATTAAATTAATACATCTAAAGTGCTGGATCAGTGCCTGCTGATACAATGTTTTGTAGTCAATCTTTTTCATCTTTATGGGGACATTGCCTGCTATGATATCATTAGAACTTGATGGAAATAGATGATATGCAAAATCAAAGTAAAATAGCAACTCTAGTTACTATTAAAATATTTAGCTCTGAATTTTCTATATGAACGTGTTCTGAAATGATTTCCATGGACAATAGTAGATTAAGGCATATAGATAATAAACTGGGAGAAGTAATGTCTTCAGTGTGTTATATACCTACTAAAATACTGTATTCTTTAAATGTACTATAAAATAACCAAACACATGGAAATATATTTTAAACACATGGAAATACATTGAATGGTAATGTTAACGTTCATGTTCTTCTCTCCCTAAGAAGAGTTTTATGCAGCCCACTAATGAATTCGATATGTGGCATAACTGTTGTCTTCTAATTTGGGAGCCTGCTCTGTTTATTTTTCTCTTCTCGAAGTCTCTGACTGTGTGCTAAGGGGAGAGAACCCTCCATTCATTCAGCAGTCATGAGACTTGCTCATGTGCCTAGGCATTGTGGGTAAGGGAGAATAAGGCACAGTTGTTTTTCTTAAGGAACCATAATCTCTTCATCAATTCAGTAATATTAAAATCAGATGTTCTGGCAGAATATATTCACACTGTTTGACCAGAATTCCATTTATAATATTTTATAAATGGAATAAAAATGTGCACAGAGATTTATGTACAAGGTGTTCATTAAAATACTAATTATAAAAGCAATAAAAAAGATAGGACTTTTGGTACATCCATTATATTTTCCAGACTTTCAATTAGAAACATGCTAATACTTAAATAATTAAACTTTTACTTAAAAAAAATCTGTCCTGGTGGATTTACATGGGAGGATGGATAGAGGGTTAGGTCAGTTGAATTGCCCGATCCATTAAAAGGAGTGGTAAAGTGCTCAGGTCCATGTTAGGGCTCCAGTACCACCACTAGTGTATGTATGACTCTGGCAAGTTGGTTGTTTAAAATTCTGTAAACCTCGGTGTTTTTCCTGTCTGTATAGTGGGTGTAATAGTAGTTTTGAAGTTTGTCGTGAGGACTAAATGAAACAGTGTATGTAACCTTAAAAATAAAACAAATAGTTCAGTAAATATTTGTGGCTTACTGTTATTGTTTTTCCTTACACTCCTTTCCTCCTTAATAGTTTTTCTGAGTAACATTCTTCCAGTCAGTCTAAACAAGGAATGGCAATATTTTGCTTGGTCTGATAATTCCCATTGCTTTGTAATAGCCATCTAGAGGTTTTTGAGGCCTTTGCTAACCTCTACAGAGCTGTCACCTGTTACTTGCGTAGGCCAGTTTTGAAGAAGGGGAAATAGCAGTACATGTGCCTTGGGTTTGCCATTTTTGCGGTAAACCTTCTTTGTCTCTTTATACACATACTTATTCCCTGTTCTCTTCTGGGTATCATGTACTTTTTGTTCTTGCACTTTATTTTGATGGGGAGTCTGTTGGCTTCCTTTTTTTTTTTTTTTTTTTAATGTTTTGGCTGTTAACGGTAGTTTCATAGCATAAGTTACTCTTCATAACAGGGTAGTCATCCAAAGCTAGCCTTAGTTCTTTTTTAGACCTGCTTCTCCGAGGCCTCTCATGAAATGTAAATATAGCTAGTTTGTGAGACTGACTTGGACATGCCTCATTTAAAGAAGAGTTTGATTTTTTGTGAACTTTTTCTTCTTACTCTCCTGAGTACAGAGCTCCTTCTGTGTTTAATATAATGTGACCAAATACAAAGGAACTTTTCCATGAGGGATTATGGTGTCTTTTTAGAGCAGGTAGATTATGACCAGAAAATTCTTTTTTGTTGTTGTTAAATGGCATAAATTTAAATACGTGGTGTTTAGTATAAGTTATGTTCCGACAGAATCCGGGAAATAACAGCCAATAAATTATGACTGGTGATTAATGGAATAGCCCTCAGCACTTAGGCAAAAATGATTTTACACACCTTGGGAGTTATGGATACTATGAAAAGTTTTTACATTTCTTGATGATTTTTTCTACATTGATAAGTCCAGGGTATTTATAAATTATCGTAAGTCAGAACTTTATATTAAAAAGAGTATTAACAGTTGAGTTTTGAAATTACTTGCCTTGGATTTAGTACTTTTTGTCATTTTAAATCCAGGAATTAATACCATATGGTGTGCAACGTGCAATTAACTTTATTTTGAATCTGTTTGAAGAACAAGCTGAAGGTGTTTTAATGACATCACTCAGCTAAATCAGAAGATAGGTTCCTTGGGTAAGTTGCTTAACTCTCAAGGTCCTGTAACATAGCTCTAACGTATTATTGTCATGAGCCCTACAATTTTGTGGCCTTTTTAATTTTCTTTCACAAATCTCTGTCGAAATTCAGTTTTTTTCTTACTGAGTTTTTAATATGATAGCTATAGATTAGATGTCAATATACATTTCTAAATGCTTGATTCTTTTTTTTAAAATTTTAATCTGAAAAGACTATCACTTTTTAAAGACTGCTCTTTTGTTTAGATTGCTCTTTTATTCATTAAAACATTCAACTCTATATGGTAACTGGCTCCTGGGGTTAAAAAAGTACATATTTAACCCGCCATTTTCACACTCCCCACAAACCTTATATTACATTTATATTGACAAGTAATAAAATGAACAGATTTGAGTTTTAACATTCTAAACAGTGGAAAAAGCATTACTGAACTATAAAATGGCCATGCAGAGAAATCTGGCAGAGGGAGAGGAGTGTATTTTACATACTGAAAAATCAGCCTGTGGCAATCAGGCACTGACTTGCTCTGCACTGTTTTAACAGAGAATTGAATGGTTTTGTTATACAAATATTTTAGAGTTATTTGCTAAAACAAAATAGGAATGTTTAAGGCCTTTTGATGATAATTAAAATTTTTTGGACCTTAAAATAACCCTTAAGAGGAGGAGGGACTCCTTGGTTATAGAACCCCAAGTGAAAAGCTCCTGCTGGGAAGAAGGCGCTTGGGAATACAGTGAGGTTGATTTCAGGCATGTTGGGATAATTTCTCTTAACCTTAATGATACTTACTCCTTGCACATACGTATTTTCCTGTGTCATCACTTCTCCTTGTCTGTGTTCCTTTGAAATAAATCTAAAACTGATTAGACATTTCTCATATTCCAAATTAGGAAAATTATTATCCAAAATTTATAGAAATAAGGTTTCCAAAACTTCACAGGATAAATCCGTTGGTTGAAAGTGAACATTACTTTTGTGTTTCTTTGGAGAGATTAAAAACAGAATCTTTTTCCCCTGTGGGGGTAGGGTAGGTGAGAATGGATGTTCCCCCTGCCTGATTGTTTCCGTCACAATTCTTGGTGGCAGTAAAAACCAGTAAAAGCATATCGTGTATTTTAAAAGGATATTGGATAGAGCTCAGTGGCTCATCAAATTGTTTTGAGAGTTAGAGAACCAGATTCAGGGCTGAGCAGCCAGAAACAGTGCCCGAAATCACATTGCACAACGATTCCCATGAGGTTGCCAGTGCCATCTAGAGACAGACTGACAGACGCCACAGCCTGCCCCAGTGACACGGCTAGCACTGGTTGACTATAAGTGCTGTCACCTCTGCCCCAGACTTGACCTTCCTGCAGTTGCTCCACCATTAGTATGAGAGAGAGTTCTTTCTGGTCTCTTATTGTCCTGCTTGTTAGTTGCCCATTTCTTCTCTGGGCTGGGCATGTGTGTTTGGCATAGCCCGTGTCGTGGCCGTGTAGGACATGCGGAAAAGTGTCTCATCTTCTGAAATCATGAGATGGTGTGAAGTTCTTAAATTTAAGATGTGGAAAACTCTTTGATCTTCTGAAAACATAAGGTGGGGAAGTTCCCAGACTTAAGAAGGGAAGTTCAGATGCTAGGCAGACAAAAAGAGTGATAAACATTGACTGCATGTTTTAGATGTAATGTGTGCTGAGCCCTCACTATGTGCTAGGTACCACGCAAACTGTCTTACAGGTGTTATCACAGGCCATCCTCACAACATTAGAAATGAGGTAATAGGCTGAGAGAGTAAGTAACGTGCCCAAGATCATACAGTTAGTGTCGAGCTAGGACACGAACTCAAAGCTGATTCCAAAGCCAGTGCTCATAACTGTTGTATTAAACTAACTCTTTTAATACCCCCTCTCCCCATATATTTAGCTCAAAATCCTGTAAATAAATCTGCTAGATAAACTCTACTAAGTTTATTAAAGTCATATGTATGGTATATCTATGTATTTAGGCATTTTAAAGGAAATGAAAATTTGTGGCTTTAATTTTATCTATTTTCAACTAATTGAATGATTTTTTTTTTCCATTTTGTGGCTATTTTTCTAATTCACTTTGCCACAGGCTACAATCTGATAAAATGCTTGCTTTCTGAATATCAGTGCTTAGAAGCCAGTTAATAGAGTGTAATAGAAGTCAGCAAGAAGGAGAGGGGACATAGAGTGACCAAAATAGAGGCAGGGAGGAGGAAACATCACACACATATACACACACACAGCCCTGGGAGAGGGAGAGACAGAGACAAATATATATGGAAGGAATGGGGGGACACATGCATGTTATTCTATATAAATATTCTATATAAAGCAGCATCCTTTATAGCCTTTTTTATTTGCATTGGTAAGTTGAAAACGATGAAATTCCTCCTCTGCTTTAGGAAAGTCATTAAGGCCTTTTTTTTTTTAAAGTTAGAATCAGTGCTTTCTTTAAACAATAAGTTTTAAGCCTTTATACCAGTTTGCATTTTAAATTGACTTACGTACTTCTATTTTAAAGCTAAAAAAAGTGATATCTAGGAGTGAAACAGGAGCTGTTATTTAACTTGGGACATATCCAACTTGGTTTGGGGGGAAAATCATAAAGGCACACTCTCGTAGTTACCATGATGTCACCGAAGCTAGAGTATTTCTTCATGAACCACAGCTCTTGTTAATTATTCCTTTAGTATGAGTCTGTCTGTTCTGCATATTTTTCTTTGCTACCAAGACAGCACTTTATAATAATGTTATTTTGTTCACTTGTGCCTTTGGGACTAAATGGGAGACTGTAATTTTTGTGAAATTGAGTAGATCAAATGCCCTTCCACATACATACTGTTGTAAACAGTCTAAATGTGAGTTGGGTGATAGAGAAATACTTAATGTAAGGTAAATGTCCATGATGTTGAAAGTGATTTTTATTCTCTAAGTATTATATTTTTAATATTGAATATACTATGCTTTTTGTCCTTACCCTAATCTGATCTTTCCTAGAATATAGATTTAAATTTGAGAACTCTTATTTCTCTGTGAATTTTTTTATTTTTGGTCCAGTGCAGGCTGTATACAATGGGTTTTTGTATAAATGCAATTGATGTTATATATATACTCTGCTATTCCACTACTTAACTTTGAGATTTATTCCTCTTTTATGAACTGGTTTAGTGGACCAGCAATCGTCAAATGGGCAGTAGTCCTTTTATTAAGCTAACAGGTTGAAAACAGGATATTGGCATATACTTTCTTATCTTTATGAACATTAGCTAATGGTGCATTTAATTAGTCATCTAAGTAAGAAATGCCATAATGGGCCAGAGCAGTGATCCATCCGGCACAGACTGTCCTAAAAAGCTGCACCAAGGAATCAGGTTACTTATTGGAATTCTGTCATCACTAAAGTATACATAGGCCATTTCTAATTTCCCTTAATTTATATACTGTACTCAGAATTCATGCATTCATTTAAACTCTTCAACATTGCGATCCGTTCTGATTACATATGCTATGTATGTATTAAGCTAAAACACCTATTTTAGATCTGTTGGAATTGGTAATTCTAGGGTAGAATACCATTTATAATATGAACTTCAGTTCTTTCCTTGCTCATATGCTTCTTCAAGTTTCTTCACCTATAAAATATAAAATGATTTCAGTTTTTTTTCCCCAGTCTCAAAATCTGTTATTTCTAATATGGCCAAATTATGAGATTTTTCACCCTCCTTCTTACCATTTTTTCTTTCTACGTGCAGTTTAAATATAGGCAAGTTCTTTATGTATAATGAAGGAGGACCAAGTTATAGAGGGCCACTGAATTCCTTTGAATTATCTGATGTGGATTTTAGGAGAAACAATATTTCATAGTTGTAGTTCAGAGAAAACAGGTGTAGCTTATATTGATTGCTTTGTGATATGGATTTATTGAAAATTCTTTCATGAGACATGAATTCTACTTTTAATTTTGCTGGAAACTAATTTCCAGTTTGAAGGCATTTGTCATTCTTTCTTTCATTGTTCTTTGTGCAGTGCTTACCATGAGAAATTAGAGTTTGAGTGTGGCGAAAAATTGTATCTGTTACATTGCTGAAAAATATTTAGAGTCTATCAGAACTACTAAAGAATGAAGATAGTATTTTCCTCCTAGCAGATAAAGGAGGAATTTAGGGAAAAAAATGTAACTCTTCTAGGTTGACTTCTATTTTTGAAGTTATTGGTTATCCCCTAGAAAATGAAAGGGCTGAAGTGAGCTTTATAAAAGTTGTTTCCACTTTTGAGGAAGTTAATGCAGTTGGGTAACAGTTTGTGGGGCACATACATATTACAGCATCTTCAAGAAGAGACTATCAAGTACTGAAGTCTTTTGGTATTCAAGTAACTCAACCCCCTGGAATAGAGTCAAAGTAAATCTGCTTTAATACCAGGTTCCTCTCCATAGTGAATATTTTATTGTGTGTGGTATTAAAATTCATGAAAAACAGTAAAGCCACAGGTTCTGTGTTATTTATTTGTATATATCTCTTCATTACGTATAATGTTGAACACATAGAAGAAAACTAACCCAGGAGATATTTACCTTAATGTTCTACATAGACTCATATGTTAAGAGGCTTTTTTTTTTTTTTAACTAAGAAGTATATTTTATTGTCATAGCCAGAATGTGAGTAGCATGTTTATATATA
Source organism: Pseudorca crassidens (assembly GCF_039906515.1). Taxonomy (NCBI): domain Eukaryota; kingdom Metazoa; phylum Chordata; class Mammalia; order Artiodactyla; family Delphinidae; genus Pseudorca; species Pseudorca crassidens. The sequence goes on from NC_090306.1 coordinate 59,209,201, forward strand.
AAACAAAGTTTAAAAAAGTAACAGTTATTCATATTGTGTGCAAGAGGAAGGAAGGGAAGGAGAGAGAGAAAGAGACAAACACTAACTATAGGGAGAGGAGGTGTGTATGATAAAGTTTCAAGAAACAATACATACTCCATACGCTGTGTACTTCCATTTTGTTAAAATGCAAAACAAAACAGCAAACACCATAGGTGAAGGTTGCATTATTTATAATTGGTATCCTGGAAGAGTGTGTCCTTACCTTCCCTCCCCTTTCCTTCATCATTCTTAACCATTAGTGCAATGATTTGAGATTGTGAGGGAGGTTTTTTTTGTGTGTTAATTTATGCTGAAAATTCCCAGGACACAATCAAGTATTTAGAAGACTAGCATAATGTATTTAGGTCTTTGGGGAACTTTTTAATCATGAATCTGTTGAGTCTCTGCTCTGTGTAAAGCAGTAAATTATTTAAATGGCGTGTCTTTTAGTCAATAGGGATAATTTGTTCCAAGCAGTCTTCACTTTCTCCAAATAACTGAAGACATTAGTATAGTAAGGCCACAGTTCCTGGGTAATGTGTCTTTTAAAAAAAAAAAAAAAATTTATTTAGGCTGTGCCGGGTCTTAGTTGTGGCATGTGGGATCTTCATTGCGGCATGGGGGATCTTTAGTTGTGGCATGTGGGATCTTTAGTTGCAGCATATGGACACTTAGTTGTGGCATGCATGCGGGATCCAGTTCTCCGACCAGGGATTGAACCTGGGCCCCCTGCATTGGGAGCATGGAGTCTTACCCACTGGACCACCAGGGAAGTCCCAGGGTAATGCGTCTTGACAGTTAGGTAATCACCTTGATTTTTTATTTTGGAATAGGTATGTTACTTTCATTGTACGATAAGCAGTGGGTGCATCTAGTAACAAATTAAATGTACAGTTTAGAAAGAAAATATTCCTACAAAATATTTTCTGATTAATGACATGTTAAAAAATCAGATTCTGTTGAGTATAAAGAACTGAAGCCAATAAGTGTTATCTCATAGTGTCAGGAACTATGTTCTCTCATGTTCCACATGAGAGAATTTTCCGGAAAAGGAAAATTAGGAATTACAACTAATAATTTTATTGTAAATTTTAAGAAGTTAATGAAAAACTTTAATGTATGTATGTGTATGTACATATCTATACATCAGGAGAGAAAGAGAAGTATTTCAGACATCCAGAAAACTACAGAAACTATTTTGGTAAATATCTGTTACCCACTGTATTAAGTCTTAACATTTCTTCCCTGACTTCTCAGCGCATATGGAATAGCCATCAGTCACTTAAGAGTTGAGTCAGGTTAATCATTATGAATGAATACTAATTAGTGAGCTATGCTGTGCCTCACTTACTCTTACTCAGTTCCCTTAGAGCTAAATGTAGCATATTCTTCTGATTCATCCCTAATGCTACATGTTTCTTATTAATGTACAACAGTGAACCTTCCTCTTTTGTCCTCTTATTTAAAACAGCTGTGGAAGAATGGAACAAATTTCTCAAATGAGCAGCCTGGATTTACATGTTACTCCTATGGGGCAAATGTGGTATTTGTGACTAATAGTTTTATTCCAGTTTACTGCAGATTATAACAGTGAAAAAGAAAGACTGAGATTTTGCATTTTGGAGCTGTCTTTTTCTGGTTTGGACAAGTTATTTAACCACTCTGTTTTGTCAATACCTTTCCCATAGGGAAGCTCTGAGAATTAAGCAAGCTAATGTAAATTTCTGGCATACAGAAGTTGCTCAGTAAAAGGTTGCTTTAATATCACTAGCCTTTTTTCAAGTGGTTGAACTTGCTGAAAGTCTGATTTCCAGATGAATGGGGTCATTTCTGCACAACAATATTCAAGAGTTCTCTTCACGTCCCTCCCCCAAAAAGCAGATTTAACATTAGATTCATCATCTAACTCTTAGAACCCCAGCTGATTGTTTTCATAATACTTCTGGTTTATTTTTTTACGTAAGGTCTGATAGGCACATAACAAATGCTTTGTGAGCCTTAAACTAAGTGAAAATAGATTGTTCAGATGAAAGGTATGTGGATAAGTCAGTTTTGGGGCAATTCTAGAGAACTCTTGCCAGAACTGGTATCTTTGTTTTGGTCTTCAGAGACTATTAAATATGATCACTGAGTCATACTTGCTGTTTTCTCTGTCCCCTGGCTATTTCTCTTAAGACCCTGAAGCTTGGCCACCACACGCAGGATGTTTAAAAGGCAGCGTAGGCCTTAGCCCAGGAGGAGTTTGTTTATTTAAAGAAAAATAATTAAGTTCAAACATCCCTACCATGTCATAGCTAGTCTAGTCATGTTACAGTTAGTGAGTTCTTTTGATTCTCTCTGGTGGTCATGGTGCCTAAAAGGTAACAGATAAATGTGGAAGTAGTTAAACTTTTTCTGAGATTACTTGGAATTTTATAATGTAATCTCAAACAAATCCCTAAAGGAGTGGGAGGAAAGGGAATGCCATTTATTTTGCTAGTTGTTTTTTAATGGGACTCATATAATTCAAATCTTTCACCACTTCTTTCTAGGGTTATGATACAGATGATTTAAAAACAAAAGAAAAACTGAAAAAAAAAAAAGCCACGCACACTATGGTAGCTATATCTTCATTAATTCTTTGAAGTTTGGACCATAAGAATCTTTTAAAAGAGACAGTATAACTTCATAGATATTTAGATACAAAGATACGAAAAGTGATTACATTTGTGTTTCAAATGATTATCATCTCCAAAATTTATGACTGACTTATCCTTACATATTCTCTGCCAGATGAGGAAATCCGAGGCAGATATTTTGGGCTTGCCTGGGGTACCAGGGTGTATCTCTTTAATTAGATAACTTTTAAAAACCAAGTCCTAAAGGAAGTGAAGGAGGAATTAGTACAAGTCCTGAGGCACTGAAGTGAGAACATGCTTGATGTGTTTAAGGAAAGAGGTCAATGTGCCTAAAATGGAGTGAACAAGAGGGAGAGTGGTAGGAGATAAGGTTAGAGTTGAGGAAGGTAAAATCAGATCGTGGTCCTTATGGTCTTTGTAAGGATTTTGGCTTTGAAACTGGTGAGATGTACTCAATTAGAGGGTCTGAGCAGAAGAATGACATGATCTGATTTTCTTTTGAAAAGGACTATTCTGACTGATTTGTTGAGGTGAGCAAGGGAAGAAGCTAGGAGATCAGATGGAGAACTATTACAGTAATGCGGATGAGAAATAAGGTGGCTTGGACCATCATACGAGTGGAGGTGGTAAAAGTGGTCATATTATGGATATCTTTTGAAATTGGAGCTCCCAGGATAAATACCTAATGAATAGTGATGAATACTTCTGCGCATGAACTCTGGTTGATCCTTTTTTAATGATGTTAAGGTTAATCACTGGGTTCAGGTTTTGTAGCCTGATTATCCATTATAAAGTTTCCCATCAACCTTTTATCTAATGGTTTTAGCAACCATTGATCAATTTTTAGATTTATTATTTCATTAACTATTACAAAATGGGTATTCTCTAATTCTGTCATTCCTTCTACATTTATTTTTTGGAATCCTATAAAAGAGGGCTTTCACTTACTGACTGCCTGGTTACTCTGGGGGTACCTTTCATATAAGAAAGGCTGGATAAATACTTGATTCTTTTCTATTATCAATTTTCAGGATAATTAGTTCTTGCTCTAGTGACAACCAAAGATGATGGATTTTTTAAAAAATACATTTAATGTTTCAGTCAGTGGTAGTCATTATCATTTTGATGTTCAAAATGTCATTATCGTTTGATGTTCATTTGACTTTAAAACGTGTCTTCAAAGTAGAAACTATGAAACAAGATATATTCTGAGGAGTCTAACTTGCATGCCTGTCCTTTCCAACTTGCTTTCTCTTTTCTCTGTAGACAACCATTTAAAAATGATTTTGGTTTATTCTTCCACCGCTTGTTGAAAGGAAGAAAAGCAGTTCTGTAATAATATTTGTATTCCTCCCCCCAATTTTTTTTACTAAAAGAGCAGCATTTTGTGGAATATTAATTCAGCTACAGGATGGGAAGTAGGGGGTACTACTGGGTTGCTTGAGGGTTATTGTTGAGATCAACTTTTCACTCCTTATAATAGATTTATTCTTATATTCCTAGCTGTCTCCTCAAAGAACATACATGTTTGCAAAAGAAAAAGACCCTCACCCACACTATTTGGCAATATTTAGGAAGATCACACGTCCAGCAATTCCCCTTCTAGGAGTCTTTCCCAGAGGTTGCACTAATAAAATTACAAAGTAATAGATGCCTTTATTCTGTTCCTTGAAGTTCGGGGACCATGTCTTGATTGTCTTTTATTTATTTATTTATTTTTTTGTGGTACGCAGGCCTCCCACTGTTGTGGCCTCTCCCGTTGCGGAGCACAGGCTCCAGACGCACAGGCCCAGCGGCCATGGCTCACGGGCCCAGCTGCTCCGCGGCATGTGGGATCTTCCCGGACCGGGGCACGAACCGTGTCCCCTGCATCGGCAGGCGGACTCTCAACCACTGCGCCACCAGGGAAGCCCTTGATTGTCTTTTAATTATGGGCTTTGTTTGTTGGCGAAAAGAAACAATACTGATGATGTAGTTGGCATTAACATTAATGGTGTATGTGTGGAAGAAATGGCATTTTGAGACTGCCATTTTGACATACTGTCAGGTTAAATATTTCATCAATTAACATTAAATCATTCATAAAGTTATTCATTCTTTCGATGAATATTTACTGAACACTTAGGGCATGGCAGTCATTGTCTTAGGTGCTCGAGAGATACCAGCAAATAAGACAGAAAAAAATCTCCTTTGGAGCTTAGATTTCTTATAGATGTGAGGGAGAAGCAGACAAGCATAATAAATAAGCAATTAACTTACTGTTTTCAAATGTGCAATTTTAGGGAATTCCCTGTCAGTCCAGTGGTTAGGACTCGGCGCTTTCACTACCTGGGCCTGGGTTCCGTCCCTGGTTGGGGAGCTAAGATCCCGAAAGCTGCACGGTGCAGCCAGAAAAACAAAAAACAAAAACAAAAAGCCAAATGTGCAATTTTAGGGTTCCTTTTCTATGTCTTCCTTTCCTCTTTTTCCGGTCTGTAAGTGGCATCCTTAGGAATTGCAAGAGTGTGATGGGTGAAAGGGATTGAGGACTGAAGCGGTTGTAGATTTTTATACTGAGAATGTGTAGCATAACTGTATAATTGTGGTCCCTCCCACCTCATTCTCAGCCCAGTTAATGTTTTTTATTAGAAGGTTGCTTAAGAACTGTTTTGATAGTTCCCTCTAGTCACTAATATTTAGATAATTGTCCTTAAAGATTTTATATTTTTGTTATAATATGTTCTTAATTACATCTTTATTTCAGAAATGACCATTAAGAAGTAGATGCCCAGATGCCAAAGTAATGAAACAGTCAATTTGTCATAAAGTAAGATGCAGCTGTGGCTTTTCAACCAGATTAGTAAGTGTGGCCAAATTTTTTTTTTAACTTTATACTTACTTTATCTACTTTGAAAAACATTTAATAAAAAATATAGTGGACTTTTAAAAAAGTGTCAACTTGTATTTCTGTTTTTCCTTTGGGTTGTAGAACAAATTCTAGCATATATCTCTAGAAAATGTATGTTTTTGCTTTACTTTTTTAAGAACTATAAAGTTAATATTATAAAATTTTAGTTTTGAGGAAATATATGAAAAAGAGTCACTATAATAATGCTCTCCAAATACAGCCACTCTTACAGTTTTTGGATATTTGTTTTCCCTTCTGGTCTTTGTTCTACACATTTTAAAAAAAAACAAATTATGATCATAGTGTTGTAAAGAGTATGCTTCTTGTATATCTTTTAAAATTAAATTTGTTAAGATGTTTCTTCCTGGGAATAAAAATACCCTTCAGAATAGTGTTATTGGAGTGATGAAAATGTTCTAGAATTAGGTGGTGGTGATGGTTGTGTAACTGAATTTTACACTTTAAAGGGATGACTTTTATGACATGTAGAATAGCTAAAAAAAAAGGTACCCTTCAGAATATCAAATCTTGGCAAGAGTAAAACCCAATTAAGTACTAATGTCTTAGAATATGAAAATGTGCCACTCATTATTATGTACTTAGCAAAAATGATTTGATAGTAGAGTATTTTTATAATACAATAATACATTTTATAATAAATATTTTAATGAAGACAATAACATACTTTTATTATTTGAGACTTAATATTTCTTAAACTTTGTTAATACCAAATGTCATAATAATCTAAATGTACTATGCTAGCATTTTGTAACTTTTCATTTTCAAAAGGCTTTCTATTTGAAACTAACATTTCAACTTTTCTACCTGAAATTTTTTTAGGGACAAAATTGTATCTATTTTTCTCAGAAGAGAATTCCACAAGGTAAGACATTGTTAATATAGTAATAAAACAAATATGGTTGAATATAGGCTTAATTGCTCTGGCTTTTTTTTTTCTTTTTATCCTTTTCCCTTACTTATATCTTTTCTGGATTATTACAAGATTCTCACAATTTGTTAGCTATTCCTTTACTACCTCAGAATTTGCTAGCAAGACACAAGTCATCTTATTTGAAGTTAGGATTAAAAGGGTATGATTAAAGTAGTCACCTTGAAACTCAAATACTGCTTTTCATAGTCACAGCTTATTCCTAGCATCCTTAGGAGTGGGTTTGTCCATTTTGAGAAAAAAGTTCTTTTCTTTCATTGAGGCCCATTTACCTTTTACTTCAATGGATAGTACTATCTAAGTGACATTAGGGAGTAGTGGGTTCATAGAAGCTCTCTTAGAGGCTTTAAGTTAAAGGAGATTATTTTGCAATGCTTCCACCTATGGAAATTGTGTAGCTCCTATATTTAGTTTAAAAAGTGGAATGCTTCCTACCAGCTAGATAATAAGAGATTGAGTAACAGGTAGTATTAAAGAAAAAAATCCTGAATGATCACCTTGACAATGGATTTTAAATCATCATTGATGTACATTATTATTCTCTTTAGACTTCTGAAGGATGAAATGTTCAAGTGAGTAGATAGTAAAATTTCCTTATCAGTGTGCCTACCCTATGCCAGATACTTAAAATCAATTGCTTGGCAGCATTAAGAGCTTACTTTGGTTAAGTTTTCTCAGGAACTTTTGGCATAGGTAGTAGTGGTCCTTGCAGAGTAATTCAGTCTGTCAACTGGAAATGCTTATAAAGTGAATTATTCAGATCAATAACTTTCTCATTTTTTCTCCTTTTTCAGTATCCTATGTCTTGAGGGTAACATTCACCCTCAAACACAATTTTTCCACCTGCTTTTGAAACTGCCACAGATTTAGTTAATCAAGTCAGTTTTTATCCTGATAACTGAAAATAAAGCGTTAAAATAAAGGGGACCCACTAGCTGATAAGGAGGAAGGGAGAGCAAATTTCCAAGCTTTCATTTACAAGTTTCTTGTGAAACTCTTTTGCCCTATTTTTTTCTTCTACTTAACAGGGGGTTAAGGGAGGGGATCCTAGAACCTGTGTATAGCACTATCTGATCTTCCAGGGCACTACTCAAAGGCATTACTTCAGGAGAAATCCAGATCCTTCTTTTCCTGGACCACAATGCTTAAAGTAAAAACAAAAACTTCAAAAAATTTAATCTTAGTGAACTTGATCTGTTACATCTTTGTCACTGTTCTTTTGGCAAATAAAATGTAAATCTCAGACATCAGTACAATGTATGTTATGATACAATGATGATGAATTATATTGTCTGTACCCTTAGGGTTCCCCTCTACCTGTTCAATAAATATATATTTTTGTACATACCAGGTGCTTTCATAATTTTTTTAGAGTAGAAAATAATCTAAAAAAGATTATTCACGTTTATATAGTATTACCCTGCTACACAGTTAAAGGTATTAAAGGGACAGTGACAACTTAAATTATTGTTAACCCTACACTTAAAAATGGCTGAAATGGTAAATTTTATGTTATGTATATTTTATCACAATTTTAAAAATTACTGTTTAGAATTTGGGGCAGCTTTGTTTGTTATGAAAGACGATGGCTTTGTCTGAAGTACCAGTTTGTTGTTGTTGTTTTTGCCTCTGTCAAGAGGCCCTCTCCTGCCACTATTCTTCTAGGTCCCAGTAGCCACACTTCCCTTTACCCTTTGGACTGTGAGGTGGTAACAGCTCTAGCTCTCCACTGTTGCTAAGCTGGGGGAATTCCCCCTTAACCCTACCATAGTTGTGTAATACAGGTTTAACTTCTGGTATCCACTATTGACAGTTCAAAGACAAAGGAGTAAAGAAATGCAGAGAATTTCATGTTAACTAGTCCAAAATTGTATCTCAAAACATGTTGCTGCTTATGAGACACAATGTAATTTAGATGCATGCAGAATTTAAAATGCACAAAAATTTGCATCTTTTTATACTAGCTATTGTACCTTGTTTTGGAGTGCCATTTAAAAAGAAAAATATCAAGCTGAGAGTTGAAGAAAAAGTAATCCTTACAAAATACTACTATACTCAAATGGGAACATGGCCTGAAGTGTCAGGGTGATGATAAGGTCCCACAGACAACCATGGATTTAAATAAAGCAGTAAGAATTCCATAGACGGGAGAAAGGCCAGGTATCTAAACAGTCACATGATTATCTTCTCCAATATTGAAGTACCAGTTTTTAACCTCAAGTACAGGAGTATTGAGTTAATGATATTCCTCAGTTTGTGTCATACCCATTTATCACTGGTTCGTTAAAGGACTGTTCTTCCATTTTCTTTTATAACTAGTCCCTATACAAATGACCTTTAAATGTGTTTGGTGTGTATTGTTTTGTTTATATCTTATAAAAGGTTTTATTATTTTATGTGCCTGTGTTTTAATTATACATTAGGTCTTAATCTAATTCTTATAGTCCCCTCCACCCTCCTCCGTCTTATTTTTTTCTAAGATCTGACCATGTTGCTGAGTGTTCTTCTAATTTGTTTTGTCCATCTGGTACACTGTATTCCAGGTTGTTTATTAAAACGAAGCTATTAAATGTAAAATTTCTTAAATGTGTAAGGCACATAAAATGAGCATTTACGAAAAGGTCAATTTGTGCTTATTTCTTAATATTAGAATTGAAGTTGAGGAATGCGAATTAGATCCTGTGGAAGATTAGAGGAAATATAAACATCTGTTTAGAAGGCTGTCTATCTAGGAGTCTGTTAGAACAGTCAAAGAAAAGAACTGTAGGGCCTAACAAAAACATATTTTTTGTCTAGAAACAATATATTAAAATGCTTAGGTCTCAGTGTTAGCTGGTAAAAAGCCTTATGGTTGAAAGATAATACCAGTAATGTTAATAGAACCGCCCCATTATCTGTTGCTTGTTATTTTCTCCATTAAATTATATATGAACATTCATCTTATTTCTTTCTATTACTTCACTGAAGCAGAATCATGTTCTGTGAATTTCCATCACTGAATCTAACACAGAGTAAGAACAGTACAAATGCAAGATTCTAAATTTGGGATGCAGAAAGACAGTTTCATCTATGGTAAGCACAGTATCAGCAGAAGTAACTTCTCTCGGATCCCCTAACTAGAAATTGTCAGAAAGTGGGAAGTTTAGAATGTCCAAGTCTGTGGTGATGATATGCCTTGTAGTCGAGAAGAGGGGAGAGGGGAAAACTCCTAGGAGAGGATAAAGTGGGCCCTGACATTACATTAAGGAGGATAATGACAGCACTGATCAGATCAGGGATGGGCTTCTATCAGGTCGAAAAAGCTAACAAGGTACCTTCTGGGAGTACTTTCTTTTTGTGGAAGGGGGATCTTAGGGGCACTTAGTTCTGGAGGCCAGGCAGAAATGTGGAACTGATTCAGTAGTAGTGGAATGGAAAAGGGTAAGGGAATTCACATTTGCTAAAAGCCAGTGTTGAGGCTTTTTGAAAGAAGTAGTTATTTACATGTCAACACTTAAGTATTTGTAAAATCTTTGCTGGGAAGACTGGACCCTCTTGATATTGATTTGGTATCCCATGCATTGTTGAATACTCCCCACTCTTTTTAAAAATAACAATTCAGGTAACATAGTCCCTTTCTCTGATTTCTTAAATTTTCGAGTATTTTGTATGGCATAATAATTTCATGATTTTTACTTTGTTATGTTAACACATGCCGTAAGTAGGACAGATAGTATTATCATTTTACAAATGAGGAAACCAGTAGCAGAATTAGCTTTAGATTCTTTTTACTAATCTACACTGCCACCCTATCAATGGATATTTGCTCCATATAGAAGGTGTAATTACAAGGATAGTTTTAACATGAAAGAAATGTTTCTAACCAAAAAGAACCTCATAGCCTGAGAAGTTTAAAAAACACACATATACAAACAAAAATAAAACAAATAAGTAATGTAGATGGTATTCACTTAACCTTAACATTCACTGAAACAGCACTTAATAAATTAATATGGATTTTGTCCATCAGTTATATAGAAAATTATTTCATAAACTTTCCAACTTATAACAAATACCATAAATTTAAATTTTTTTAGTTTTGAACATGCCTGTTAACTATACTTAAAAATTAGGTGTTTAATTTTAACAAGTGGGGATTAGAATCCTTTTGTGGGTATGGAACAAGCAGTTTGATCTCACATTATTTCAGAATACGGTAATCCCTCCCTCCCAAATAATTTGTTTGCAGTATGAAAATCAGGCAAACTGTATTATAAACCTGTATCTTTTATCCTGAGAGACTTACTTTGGTTCAGACCCAGCTTTAGTGGTACAAGCACAGATCAAGATTGGTTTTGAGTAATCCAGTGCTATCCTAGGTCATTCTAAGTCTGGAGGGTCCTCAGATATACTAATCATTTGGTCTCAATACCTAGTTTACTTTAGAGCCTGTGGAAAGATTTCACATGTAGATGGTGGGATAAAGGGATACAGATCAACTCATAATCTATTAAATAGATTGGAGTCATAGCACTTCGAAGCTTAGCAATGTTTTTGTTGTTCAGAAATAGGCTATGACAGGTCTTCTGACTGATTTCTTATTATATATTAAGGCTTCAGATGTTACAGTTCAATTTAAGTAAATTTTAACTTTCAAAAATGTGGATAGCTTCATCATTTTATAAAAGAATACAGTTATTTCAGATACATTTTTGTTTCATGTTCCATTCTTCCTTAGAATTCCATATGAGCTTCCTTGATTTTATTTTTTAGCCATTTGCTTTTAGATTAAAAAAAAAAATAAAAGAAAGAAAACCTCAAAATAGGTTGAAACTCGACACAAATTGCTGCCACAGAACAAAAGTGCTGATCAAGTTAAATCAACCCCTGCAATGTGTATTGAAAGGAAAACCTCTCCTCTCTCCCCCAATTTGAAGAACAAGCATATTCCCTGCCAAGAAGGGCTGACTTTAAATGGAGCAGCTGTCCATATTAGGAGCATAGGGTTGCTAAGGTGACCATGGCTGTTTGGAGAAGAATGCAGCTGAGAGGGCAAGTTCTTGATGTGTGAGCTGAGGGAAGGAATGTGGTGTGATTGTGCATCATTCCTCGTAATCACATGCTCACAAAGTGCTGTGTGGGCAGCATGTAGAAACTACAAGTCTGAGTGCTGGAGCTTGTGTGTGGTTAAAATCGTTTTGTTTTCATGTGAGCCAGAGACTTACAGTTTAGGTTGAAAACATTTATCTTGTATATATATGTGTGTGTTTTGGGTAAAGGGAAGGATGTTTTTGATGGTGGATGAAATGGGAATGGATTTATTTTCCTTGATGGACATATACCTTCATATTGTTAAAAAAATTTATCTTGGGATAAATGTTCTTTCCAACTCATTCCTTTCAGTCATATGTACAGTGTTAATAGTTTCCCAAGTGCATGAGGTGTTCCTTGTAATTGCGTTTATTTCTTTTCCATTTTTAATTTCAGAATTATTTGGAAGTCCTAAGAATATGTTGTCTATTTGCTCCATTTCTTCTTCTTTTTTAAAAGTCCTTACTATTTCTCCAAGGGATATATTATCTTAATGTTTCTTCCCTAAAGCATCCAAAGATAGGTTCTGGATTTTGGTAAAAAATATGATTGAAGGAGCAGTGGGAAAGGTCAAAGAAACATCCCACTTACCTGAAACACTATTTAGATTTTACCACGGGCATCATTGCTAATATTTGCAATGAGATACAGACACAAATGTTGATGCAGACACTTACTGAACCATGAGAGTGTGTTTTTTAAAATTCTTGTTTCCAAGTCCCTACAATAACGTGTTGATCTTAAGTGACACTATAAATATAATATTTAAGATGTGAAGTAGTTGGAACATTGACAGCTCTGTGTTACATTAGCATTATATTATTTTGTTCATATAGTCTACTGGCTTTGACATGATTGCTCAATTGAATTATTTTTAAAATATGGAGGGAAATTAAAAGATTAAAACATTTGATCTTTGGATTCAGTTGGTTAGTTGACATATTTCATGTATATCTTGATAACTTTTGATGACATTCTCTATAAGCTGTATCCTTTCCTCCCAAACACAGTAGAATATAATTGGTTTACATATATACCTCATAATAGTCCTTAACTTTAATATAGTTAAATATATGTTTTTTTTCTTTATAGTTTATCTTAATCTTTCCTTAACTTTAATATAGTTAAATATATGGTTTTTTTCTTTATAGTTTATCTTAATCTTTTCCTATTCAGAGGTCATAAAGATATTCTTCTCTATCAACTAAAAGCTTCATGGTTATACTTTTTACATTTAATTCTTTTTTTTTTTGTGGTACGCGGGCCTCTCACTGCTGTGGCCTCTCCCGTTGCGGAGCACAGGCTCCGGACGCGCAGGCTCAGCGGCCATGGCTTACGGGCCCAGCCGCTCCACGGCATGTGGGACCTTCCTGGACCAGGACACGAACCCGCGTCCCCTGCATCGGCAGGCGGACTCTCAACCACTGCGCCACCAAGGAAGCCCTACATTTAATTCTTTAATCTCTCAATAATTGATTTTTGTGAGAGGTATGGATTATGAATTGATTCTTTCTGTATGGATAATTGGTTATTCCAGCACTGTTTATTGAAATAGTTCTTCATTTCCTTCCTGATATGCAAAATTCTCTGTTTCATAAATCAAGTTTTCATATATGGGTGGTTTCCTTTCTGTACTCTTTCTTCTGTATCTTTGGTCTGTTTGTCTACCTCTGAATTATTACTGTACTTTCTTAGATATCTTCAGATGCTCATGGTTTTGTTTCCTGTCTTGTTTCTGATCTCAAAGGAAATGCTTTCAAATGTTACCATTTAAAATTACACTTGTAGATTCAATAATAAAAAAAACAACCCAATCGAAAAATGGGCAAAAGACCTAAATAGACATTTTTCCAAAGAAGACATGCACACGGCCAGTAGGCACATGAAGAGATGCTCAGCATTGCTAATTATTAGAAAAATGCAAATCAAAACTACAATGAGGTACCACCTCACACCAGTCAGAATGGCCATCATTAAAAAGTCTACAAATAACAAATGCTGGAGAGGATGTGGAGAAAAGGGAACCCTCTTACACTGTTGGTGGGAATGTAAATTGGTATAGCCACTGTAGAAAACAGTATGGAGGTTCCTCAAAAAACGAAAAATAGAGTTGCCAGATGATCCAGCAATCCCACTCCTGGGCATATACCCAGACAAAGCTATAATTCGAAAAGATACATGAACCTCTGTGTTCATAGCAGCACTGTTTACGGTAGCCAAGACATGGAAACAACCTAAATGTCCAACAGATGAATGGATGAGAAGTGATGTATATATATATATATATATATATATACACAATGGAATACTACTCAGCCATACAAAAGAAGGAAATAATGCCATTTGCAGCAGCATGGATGGAACTAATGATTATCATACTAAGTGGAATAAGTCAAAAAAAGAAAGACAAATACTGCAGGGTATCACTTATATGTGGAATCTAAAATATTACATAGATGAACTCATCTACGAAACTGAAACAGACTCAGATACAGAGGACAGACTTGTGGTTGCCAGTAGGGAGAGCAGGTGGGAGAGGGAAGGAGTGGGAGTTTGGGATTAGCAGATGCAAACTATTATATATAGGATGGATAAACAGCAAGGTCCTACTGTATATATCGCACAGGGAACTATATTCAATATCCTGGGATAAAGCATAATGGAAGAAAATATAAAAAAGAATATAACTCAGTCACTTTGCTGTATAGCAGAAATTAACACAACGTTATAAGTCGACTATATTTCAATAAAATTAAAATCAAATTACACTTGTAGTTTTTTTTTTTTAAGAGAAAAAACCCTCCTTTATCAAGTTAAGGAGGTTTCATTGTATTCTTAGCTTGTTAAGGGTTGTATTTTGATTGTTTTAAATCATGAATAGATGTTAAGCTGTATTGATAGGCTTTTCTGTAACTCAGAATGATCAAATGTTTTTCCCCTTAACCTGTTAATGTGGTCAGTTACCTTGATTTTCAAATTAGGCTAACTAAGCATTCCTGGGATAAACCCAATTTAGTCACGCTGGATTATCTTTTTTATAAATTACTGGATTGATTTGCTTATGCTTTGTATAGGATTGTTTTTTACATCAGTGTACATGAGTCTAGCCTGTAATTTTCTTTTTTCATATTGTCCTGGTTGGATTTTTTAAAAAATCTCTTTTTTAATGATTATAATTTTTTTAAAATTGTAGTAAAATACACCTTACATAAAATTTACATTTTTAATCATTTTAAAGTAGTTAGTGTTAAGTATATTTACATTGTTCAGCCAGTCTGCAGAACTTTTTGCAAAACTGAAACTCTGTGCCCAATAAAAAACTCTTCCACATTTCCCCCTCCCCATGTCCCCTGACAAACACCAGTCTACTTTTCTTTTTATGTGTCTGGCTGCTCTAGTTACCTCTTATAAATGAAACCATACAGTATTTTTATTATCTTTTTGTGCCTGGCTTATTTCACTTAGTTCATCCAAGTTCATTCATGTTGTAGCATGTGTCCAAAATTTCCTTTTTAAGGCTGAATAATATACCACTGTATGTATAAAACATTTTGTTATCCATTCTTCTGTCAATGGAAAGTTATGTTGCTTTCACCTTTTGACTATTCTGAATAATGCTGCTACGAACTTGGACGGGACGTGCATATATCTCTTTGAGACTCTGCTTCAGTTCTTCTGGATATATAACCAGAAGCAGTATTGCTGGATCAAATGGTAATTTTATTTTTAATTTTTATTTTTTATTTTTTTTTATTTTTAATTTTTTGAGGAACCATCTTCCTGTTTTTCACAGCAGCTGTACCATTTACCTTATACCAGCAATGCACAAGGGTTCCAGTTTCTCCACATCCTTGCCAACACTTTGTGTTTTTTTTCCCCCCAATTTCCTGTTTTTTTGATAGTAGCCATCCTAAGGGTGAGAAGTAATAGCTCATTGTAGTTTTGATTTGCATTTCCCTAGGGACTAGTGATGTCGAATATCTTTTCATGTTCTTGTTGGCCATTTATACATTTTCTTTGGAGAGATGTCTAATCAAGTCCCTTGCCCATTTTTAAATTGGGTTATTTGTTTTTGTTGTTGTTACGCTGAGTTGTAGGAGTTCTTTATGTAGTCTGGATATTAACCCCTTATCAGAGATACGATTTGCAAGGATCTTCTCCCATTCCATAGGCTACCTTTTCATTCTGTTGTTTCCTTTGATGCACAGAAGGTTTTAATTTTGATGTAGTCCAGTTTATCTGTTTTTACTTTTGTTGTCTGTGGCTTTGATGTTATGTCCAGGAAATCCTTGCCAAATGCAATGTCATGAAGCTTTTTTTCTGTTTTCTTCAAAAAATTTTATAGTTTTTAGGTCTTATGTTTAGGTCTTTAATCCATTTTGAGTTAATTTCTATATACGGTGTAAGGTAAGGGTCCAAGTTTATTCTTTTGTGTGTGGATATACAGTTTTCCCCGCACCATTTGTTGAAAAGACTGTTTCTTCCCCCACTGAATGGTCTTGGCACCCTTTGTCCTGTTTGGATTTTGATATGATTTAGAAAGTGTTATCCTTTTTTACTGTTCTCTAGAAGAATTTGTTTAAGGTTGTAATTATTTGTTGTTCCTTGACTATTTGGTAGAACTTACCCATAAGAAAATCTGGGCTTGATACTTTTTTAGTGGAAAGATTTTAAACTATGGCTGCTTAATTTTTTTTTTTTTTTTTTTTTTTTTTGTGGTACGCGGGCCTCTCACTGTTGTGGCCTCTCCCGTTGCGGAGCACAGGCTCTGGACGCGCAGGCTGCGCAGCATGTGGGATCTTCCCGGACCGGGGCACGAACCCGTGTCCCCTGCATCGGCAGGCGGACTCTCAACCACTGCGCCACCAGGGAAGCCCAGCTGCTTAATTTTTTTAATGATTATTCATCTATTCAGGTTCTCTCTTTTATTTTATTTATTTATTTATTTTTCTATTTCTTTCTTTATTTTATTTAATTTATTTATTTGGCTGTGTTGGGTCCTCGCTGCTGCGTGTGGGCTTTCTCTAGCTGTGGCGAGCGGGGGCCACTCTTCGTTGCAGAGTGCGGGCTTCTTATTGCGGTGGCTTCTCTTGTGGAGCACGGGCTCTAGGTGCACAGGCTTCAGCAGTTGCAGCACGCAGGTTCAGTAGTTGTGGCTTGCAGGCTCCAGAGCGCAAGCTCAACAGTTGTGGCGCACAGGCTTAGTTGCTCTGCGGCGTGTGGGATCCTACCGGACCAGGGCAAGAACCTGTGTCCCCGGCATTGGCAGGCTGATTCCCAACCACTGCGCCACCAGGGAAGCCCAGGTTCTCTCTTTTAAATGGTCAGTTGATTTGTCTTTTAAAAATTGATATATAATTCATATACCGTAAAATTCACCCCTTTAAAGTGTAAAATTCAGGGTTTTTTTCCTAACGAATAATCACAAAGTTTTATAACTGTCACCACTATTTCCAGAACATTTCCGTCATCCCAAAAAGAAACCCCATACCCATTAGCAGTCACTCCCCATTCTCCCTTCCCTCATCCTCTGACAACCAGTAATCTGCTTTCTGTCTCTATAGAGTTTTCTGTTCTGGGCATTTCCTATAAATGGAGTCATATATGGCCTTTTTTGCCTGGTATCTTTCACTTAGTGTGATGTTTTCAAAGTTCATACATGTTGTCACTAGTGTTAGCACTTCATTCCTTTTTATGATGGAATACAGTTCCATTGTGTGGATATACCACATTGTGTTTATACATTAATCAGTTGATGCATATTTGTATGGTTTCCATTTTTTGGCTGTTATGAATAATGATGTTGTGAACCTCCATGTACAAGTTCTGTGTGCACATATGTTTTCAAATTTTGGGGGTGTATACATAGGAGTGGGCCTCCTGGGTCATATGGTAGTGCTATTATGTTTAACCTTTTTAGGATCTACCTACCTGTTTTCCAACTCAGTTACATCATTTTATAGTCCCACAAGCAGTTTATGAGGGTGTTTCTCCACATCCTTGCCAATGTTTACTGTTGTCTGTGTTTTTGATTATAGCCATCTTAAAGGGTGTGAAGTGGAATCTTATTGTGGTTTTGATTTGCATTTTCCTAATGACTAATGATGAGCATCTTTTCTGTTCTTTTGGCCATTTGTTTATCTTCTTTGGAGAAATGTCTATTCAAATATTTTGTCCATTTTAAAATTGTATATATATATATTTTTTTAATTTTTGGCGGCGTTGGGTCTTCATTGCTGCGTGCAGGCTTTCTCTAGTTGCGGCGAGCAGGGGCCACTCTTCATTGCGGTGTGTGGGCTTTTCATTGTGGTGGCTTCTCTTGTTGCCGAGCATGGGCTCTAGGTGCATGGGCTTCAGTAGTTGTGGCTCATGGGCTCTAGAGTGCAGGCTCGGTAGTTGTGCCACATGGGCTTAGTTGTTCCGTGGCATGTGGGATATTCCCGGACCAGGGCTCGAACCCATGACCCCTGCATTGGCAGGCTGATTCTTAACCACTGCACCACCAGGGAAGGCCCTGGATTTTTTTTATTGTTGAGCTGTAAGATTTCATTATATATTCTGGATGTTAGACTCTTTCCAGATATATGATTTTCAAATATTTTTTCCCATTCTTTGGATTGTCCTTCCACTTTTTTGATAATGTCCTTTGAAGCACAAAAGCTTTTTATTTTGATGAAGTGCAGCTTGTCTGTTTTTTCTCTTGTTGCTTGTGATTTTTTTCTTTTTTTTTTTTTTTTTTTGCGGTACGCGGACCTCTCGCTGTTGTGGCCTCTCCCGTTGCGGAGCACAGGCTCCGGACGCGCAGGCTCAGCGGCCATGGCTCACGGGCCCAGCTGCTCCGCGGCATGTGGGATCTTCCCGGACCGGGGCACGAACTCGTGTCCCCTGCATCGGCAGGCGGACTCTCAACCACTGCGCCACCAGGGAAGCCCTTGTGATTTTTTTTTTTAATTTATATTTTTATTTTTGGCTGCATTGGGTCTTTGTTGCTGTGCGGGGGCTACTCTTTGTTGCCGTGCGCGGGCTTCTCATTGGGTGGCTTCTTTTGTTGCAGAGCATGGGCTCGAGGTGCACGGGCTTCAGTAGTTGTGGCACTCAGGCTCAGTAGTTGTGGCTCACGAACTCTAGAGCGCAGGCTCAGTAGTTGTGGTGCACAGGCTTAGTTGCTCTGCCGCATGTGGTATCTTCCCGGACCAGGGCTCAAACCCATGTCCCCTGCATTGGCAGGTGGATTCTTAACCACTGCGCCACTGTGGAAGCCCTGCTTGTGATTTTGGTATCATGTGAAAGAAACTTTTGCCTAATTTAAAGTCATATGATTCCTAACTCTTAAATATAGGTCCTTTATCCATTTTGAGTTAATTTTTGTGTATAGTGAGGCAGAGGTCCCACCTCATTATTTTATAGTTGGAAATCCAGTTGTCCCAGCACCAGTTGTTGAAGAGACTATGCTTTCCACATTGAGTTGTCTAGGCAACTCATTGAGCTGTTTCTTGTTGAAAATCAGTTGACTAAAAATGTATGGGTTTATTTCTAGATTCTCAATTCTGTTCCATTTGATCTCTATGTCAGTACCACACTTGCTTATTTGATGCTTGATGATGGTAGCTTTGTAGTAGTAAGTTTTTTTGTTTTTTTTTTTGCGGTACGCTGGCCTCTCACTGCTGTGGCCTCTCCTGTTGCGGAGCACAGGCTCCGGACGCGCAGGCCTAGCGGCCATGGCTCACGGGCCCAGCCACTCCGCGGCACGTGGGATCTTCCCCGACCGGGGCACGAACCCGTGTCCCCTGCATCAGCAGGCGGACTCCCAACCACTGCGCCACCAGGGAAGCCCTTGTAAGTTTTGAAATCAGAAAGTATGAGTCATTTCTTTTTGAATCATTTTTAACAGATTGTATTTTCTATATTTTTTCAAAATATTCCTAATTCAAATTTATTGCTGTAAAATTGTCCATAATATCCTCTTATCAGTTGAATCTCTATAGCATCTGTAATGACGTTCCCCTTTTTTTTTTAGTTTGTTTTTTTTTTTACTCAAATAGTTTTTTCAGAGGATTATCATATTAATCATTGTTTTAAAGAATGAGCTTTTGACTCTGTTGATCATCTTTTTTGTAAATGTTTTCATACTTCTAAGTCCTGCTGTTTATTATTTCTTTCTACTTTCTCTGAATTTTTAGGCTTGTTTTTTGCTGACCTTTTAAAAAAGACTTTTAAATTTGCATTTTTAGTCTGTAAATTTGCCTTTAAGTAAATTTGCCTTCTTACCTGCTTCCCCACATGTTTTGATATATAATATTCTTGGTTTTGTTCATTTAAAAAAATTCTTATTTGCTCCATGAATTATTTAGAAGTGTATACTTAATTTCAAAATATATAACTTTTAAAATGAAAACTTTTATTATACAGTTCTAAGTTGATTTCATTATGGTCAGAGACCATAATAAAATTTGAGAGACTAATTTTAAGACCTAGTATATAGCTAGTTTTCATAAATGTTCCATGTGCATTTGGAAAGAATGTGAATTCTCCAGTTTTTTATTACAATACTATGTAATATGTCCATGAGCTTATTAATTGTTCAATTCACATCTTTAATGTTTGTCTGTCTATATTTTGTTTTGGATTTTGGTTTGGTTTTATTTTGGAACTTTTCTATCAGTTTCTCTACTGAGAAAGACATGTTAATGTCTCTCACATAGTAGTAAGTTTGTCAGTTTCTCTTTGTTGTAGATATGTTAATTTTTATTTTATTTATTTTGAGGCTATGTTATTAAGTAATTACAGATTTAGAATTGTTCTTTTTGTTGAATTGAACTTTTTTATCATTATGAAAAGGCTTTCTGCGTAAAGACATTTTTAGCCTTATGGCTTTATTACTGTTGTTGGCTATTTGCTTGGATTAATATAGCTATTCTAGCTTCCTTTTGATTGTTAGTATTTTCCATTCGTTAGTTTTTCATTGGTTCTGAGTTTTGGTTTGTATTTTGTAAATAGGGTATGGTTGACTTGTGTTTTGGTTCTGATTGATAATCTTTATTTTTTTACTGGAGAATTTCAGTCTTTTGTGATTGCTCTTAGATTTGGATTTATTTCTGTCTTTGCCTGTAGTTCTTATGTTTGTCCTACTCCCCCTTTCTCCCATTCTTCCGGTTTTTTGTGTTGAGCTATGTGTGTAATGCCTTCATTGAGCATGCTTTCTTCTCATTCCATCCCACCCCACAGCATCTTGCACACATGCATGCTTATTTATAAGTTAATATATTCTTTATTCTTTTAGTGTTTTTATCTGTATATTTTAACATGTATCCTTTTTTTTAAGGAAAAGTCTAAATCAGTATCTTTAACCTGTTCCTGAATAACATAATTTTAAAATGCTGATTGTCCTCCCAACCTGGAACACCATCCTCTATTGTTATAGTTTTGGAATATTTCTCTCCTTCATACATACATATTTATAGACAAATTATTGTTTTAGGTAGTCAATCTTTGTTTAAATTTATTTACTCTTTTCTTGGTTCATTATCCCTTTTTGTATTTGAGACCTTCCCTATGAGGTAATTTTTTTCTACCTGAAGTACATCCTTTAGAATTTTCTTTAGTGAAAGTCTTTTAGTGAAAAGGACACTTTTTTGTTTGTTATCTGAAGATTTCTTTATATCGAAATATCCCCGTTCTTGAAAGATAATTTCTCTGATGTCTCTGTGTGTAGAATTCTAGGTTTTCTCATTACATTGAGGTCATTATTCATGTCTTTTGACTGTCAGTGTCACTGTTGAGAAGTATTATTGCCCTTTCTTTGCATATCTCTTTTATTTATTTTTATTTATTTATTTATTTTTGATTGCATTGGCTCTTCGTTGCTGCGTGCAGGCTTCCTCCAGTTGCAGCAAGCGGGGGTTACCCTTCTTTGAGGTGCATGGGCTTCTCATTGCGGCGGCTTCTCTTGTTGTGGAGCACGGGCTCTAGGCACGTGGGCTTCAGTAGTTATGGCACGTGGGCTCAATAGTTGAGGCTCGCGGGCTCTAGAGCGCAGGCTCAGTAGTTGTGGCGCACGGGCTTAGTTGCTCCACAGCATGTGGGATCTTCCCAGACCAGGGCTTGAACCCTGGGATATATACAGGCAAGTCCCTGTATATATCTTTTATTTGACTGTTTTCAAGCCTTTTTGCCCCCCTTTGGTGTTCTGCAGTTTTATATAATGTATTGAGATGTTCTTTTCTTCTACTTCATTATTTTATTTTATTATTTATAATCCTACATGGGATTCTTTGGGCTTCCTGGATCTGAGGATATCTTTGAATAATTATGTTAAATTCTTGACCTTTATCTCTTTGAGTAATGCCTACTATTTTCTTTATTTTTGCCTTCTACAACTGTTTTAAAAGGTATAATTTTCTCTTTTTTTCCCCCAAAGGACAGGTTTTCTTCAGTCCTTAAGGATTCAGCTCCTTACATGGGCTTTGGCAGAGGTCATGAGGCAGCATCTGTAAGTCTAAATCAGGATGGGGTTTATGGTTTTTCTGGGCTTTATTAGAATGACTCTTGACTTCCCTGTTGTCAGTTATACAACTCACACAGCAGTGTAGTTTCACATACAGTTTGGAAACCATGTAGGTATTATAGACTCTCACTTCATAAATGTCTCTCATGCCTCTTCTTTTTTTTTAATGTTTCATTTTATTTATTTATTTAAAAATTTTATTTATTCATTTATTTATTTTTGGCTGCATTGGGTCTTTGTTGCTGCGTGCGGGCTTTCTCTAGTTATGGTGAGCGGGAGCTATTCTTTGTTGTGGTGCGTGGGTTTCTTATTGCAGTTGGCCTCTCTTGTTGCGGAGCACGAGCTGTAGGCATGGGCTTCAGTAGTTGTGACGCGTGGGCTCAGTAGTTGTGGCTCCAAAGTGCAGGCTCAGTAGTTGTGGCGCATGAGCTTAGTTGCTCCGCAGCATGTGAGGTCTTCCTGGACCAGGGCTCGAACCTGTGTCCCCTGCATTGGCAGGTGATTCTTTTTTTTGTTTTTTGTTTTGTTTTGTTTTGTTTTGTTTTGTTTTTGCGGTACGCGGGCCTCTAACTGTTGTGGCCTCTCCCGTTGCGGAGCACAGGCTCCGGACGCGCAGGCTCAGTGGCCATGGCTCGTGGGCCCAGCCGCTCCGCGGCATGTGGGATCCTCCCGGACCGGGGCACGAACCCGTGTCCCCTGCATCGGCAGGCGGACTCTCAATCACTGCGCCACCAGGGAAGCCCTGGCAGGTGATTCTTAACCACTGTGTCACCAGGGAAGCCCCTCTCATGCCTCTTCTATATTTCCAGTGATCAGCTTCTTAATGGCCTTGTCCTTGGGTACATATCTGGTGCAGTTAGTACAGTGAATATGCTGCAAGAGGCAGCAGCCCTTTTTGGCATGACCATTGTTCCTTCTTTCCTTGGTCATTGGAGATGAGGAGTTTATAATTCCAGTTAGACATACATTAGACCTTTAATTTGTTTTCCATGTTTCTCACCCCTTTTCATCTTTTTCCTTCTCCACAAACTCATATAAGAACTGGCTTGTAGTTATAAATTCTCACAGGAGATTTTTCTTCTTCCTTTTACCAGCACTAAGATTAAAGAAGGCAAGTTTGCTTGCCGTCACCTTCTGCCAGATATGTTTACTGCTCATTCAGTTGTATGCCTTTTGGATTTTCAGCTAAATGCAAGGTTCTTTGATTACATCTCCGTATTCGGAGTCTCAGAATATGTATCCTGTCTCCAGCACTCTGTAGTTTTCAAAGCGTTGCTGTGAGGTAACATTAAAGTCAAGAGCCACCTTCCATAGTGTCTGTATGTTTGTGCCAAATTAAGAAGTTTAAAAATATTAAAAAAAAAATTTATACAGCATTTTTTTTTTAATAAATGTATTTATTTATTTATTTATTTTTGGCTGTGTTGGATTTTTGTTTCTGTGTGCAGGCTTTCTCTAGTTGCGGCGAGCGGGGGCTACTCTTCATCGCGGTGCACGGGCTTCTCATTGTCATGGCTTCTCTTATTGCGGAGCACAGGCTCTAGATGCACAGGCTCAGTAGTTGTGCCTCACGGGCTTAGTTGCTCTGCGGCATGTGGGATCTTCCCAGACCAGGGCTCGAACTCATGTCCCCTGCATTGACAGGCAGATTCTTAACCACTGCACCACCAGGGAAGCCCTATACAGCATTTTAGATTCAGACAGTCCGGGCACCTAATCTACCATGTTGCCCGAAATGGAAATCCTTGATCCATTTGAAATAAATATACATTTTAGATAAGGTTTATGTAAGAAATATGGCACTCCAATCATCAAGCCTCCATTAAAAAAAATCCTTGGCACTAAGTTTGGATAATTCATCCCCTTTTACTTGCTCAAGCTAAAATAAAATGTTTAAGGGGTGTGTGTTTGTGTGTGTGTGTGTGTGTGTGTGTGTGTATGTGTAAGTAATAGTCATATATATGATACTTAACATATTTATTTTTAACATTTTTATTGGAGTATAATTGCTTTACAGTGGTATGGTAGGTTCTGCTTTATAACGAAGTGAATCAGCTGTACATATACATATATCCCCATATCTCCTCCCTCTTGCTTCTCCCTCCCACCCTCCCTATCCCACCCCTCTAGGGTGGTCACAAAGCACTGAGCTGATCTCCCTGTGCTATGCGGCTGCTTCCCACTAGCTATCTATTTTACATTTGGTAGTGTATATATGTCCATGCTGCCACTCTTTCACTTTGTCCCAGCTTACCCTTCCCCCTCCCCGTGTCCTCAAGTCCATTCTCTATGTCTGCATCTTTATTCCTGTCCTGCCCCTAAGTTCTTCTAGGTTTTGTTTTTTTAGATTCCATATATATGTGATAGCATACAGTATTTTTCTCTTTCTGACTTACTTTACTCTATTTGACAGACTCTATGTCCCTCCACCTCACCATATTATATAATATATTTATATTATATAATGTTAAAATATAAAATAATGTGTATATTTGATTTCCTGATTTAACCAACTACAGCTAACCTCAGGTCTGTTTTGATTTAGATAAGATGGTTTCTGCTAGGCTTGCTTAATAACTGTGCCAGTGGAAACAGTAGTACTTATTTTAGGTTGGGAGCCCTGCTCAGGTAGTAGTGAGGTAGGGGAAAAGGTAATTATACCCAGGTATTCTGAATTATGATAAAAGAATAGTTTTTCCATTCATCTCCTTTTTAATGCAAATGATTAAGTGGTGGGGAGGGGGAGGGGGGCGTTGGAGGGTGGGCAGGGCAACATTATAGGCCACCTTTGTCTTACAGATTGATTTTACAAGAAGTTTGTTAGTGGACTGTCAGAACAGCTGTATGAGGACACATCAACCATGACTGCATTTGATATGAAACATAAAAACTTGGTTAGGATTCTTCACCTTAAGTTTTTTCTTTTGGGAAAGGTGATACTGGTAGCACCTTTGTCTTACAGAGGCTTCTGCTTTCCTTGAGTATTGCAGCTTGCTTTGTCCTTGAATCCACGGAGCTGAGTCTCCCAAAACAGCTTTATAGCTTTCCTTTTCTGTTGAGAAAAACCTCTGAAAAGATTCCTCTTCTCTGAATCTGTTAACAACGATATGATTTTTTTCTTCTTTTGTTTATTAATATGGAGAATTACTTCATTTTTCCTAACATTAGACCAACCTTTGATACCTTATGTTACCGGACTCAGTTTGCTAATATTTTAAGAATTTTGCGCTAATATTCATGAAGGATATTAGCCTATAATTTTTTTTTTAATATAGGCTCTGCTCTTTTTTGGATTTTAGTGTCAAGGTTATACTAGTATCAGAATGAGTCAGAGAGTCTGTCATACACAGTGAAGTAAGTCAGAAAGAAAAAGACAAATACCGTATGCTAACATATATATATGGAATTTAAGAAAAAAAAATGGCATGAAGAACCTAGGGGTAAGGCAGGAATAAAGACGCAGACCTCCTAGAGAACGGACTTGAGGTTATGGGGAGGGGGAAGGGTGAGCTGTGACGGGGCGAGAGAGAGTCATGGACATATACACACTAACAAACGTAGTAAGGTAGATAGCTAGTGGGAAGCAGCCGCATGGCACAGGGATATTGGCTCGGTGCTTTGTGACAGCCTGGAGGGGTGGGATAGGGAGGGTGGGAGGGAGGGAGACGCAAGAGGGAAGAGATATGGGAACATATGTATATGTATAACTGATTCACTTTGTTGTAAAGCAGAAACTAACACACCATTGTAAAGCAATTATACCCCAATAAAGATGTTAAAAAAAAAAAAAAAAAAGAATGAGTCAGAGAGGGTATCTTCTTTAACTGTTCTTTGGAATACATCATGGAAAATTATTTTTCTTGAACATTTGACAGAATTCATCTGTTTAAGCCATCCAGGCCTAGAATTTCTTTACTGGAGGATTTTTTGATTCCTGATAGTTTTTTTTTTAAGATTATAATACTATTCATATTTTTATTTCTTCTTGAATCATATTTGGTAAGTTATTTTTTTCTAATTTAACATGTTTTGTTACAGTTTTGCTTGTAATATTTTCTTATCTTTGGAATCTAATTTGGAGCAGTTTTCAAAGTATGTTCTGCAGACCTTTGTGGGTCCCTGCGACTGGGTAGTCTGGGAGGTCAAAACTATTTTCATAATACAGATTTTTTTGTATTTTTTCACTTTGTTGACATTTGCAGTGATGCTGCAAAAGCAGTGGTGGATAAAACTGCTAACACCTTAGCAATGTTAAGGCAGTGATACCAAAGTGAACAATTATATTCTTCATTGCCATGTATTCGTAGTTTGTTGTTGTTTTTTTTAATCCAGTTTCATTTAAGAATGTCTTTGATGAAGCAGTAAAAATATTAATTTCATTTCATTTTGCCTTTGAGTACACATCTTTTTAATATTATGTGTGATGAAACGGGAAGAATTCATAAAGCACTTCTCCATACTGAAGCAAGATAGTCGTCTTCAGAAGAAGTTCCTGTTCAGTTGAGTTTTGAACTTAACTACCTACTTTTTTCTGTAACACCCCTTTTGTTCTTGAAAGAACAGAATAGGAAAACTTTGGTTATTCGAACTTATGTATTTGACATTTGTTTTTCTCAAAAACGAACTTAAGTGAGCCTAACATTTCAAGAAAAATAGCTGTATTTGTAGCCAATGGTTAAAAAAACAATCAAACTTTCAAATGGAATTTGCAAGTATGGAAAACTTGTATCTAACACCATGAGCTTGACAGCTTCCCGATACTTAAAGACCTTCTGGTGAGATGGATAATGATATTAAAGAGTGTGATTTTTTTTTTCCCACCTTGATGTTGTATTCTGACTTGTGTCAAAAATCTGAAAACCAGTTATTTTCCAAATGACCAATGTATGATGATACAAAGTCACATATGCGTAAAAGATCCATTAAAAGTGCAAGATAAACCAGTGAATTTTAATTTAACAGAGTGCGAAAAGTTCATTTATATAGTTTTAGCAACCACATTGTAATTAACCTTTAAGAAGGTTATTTGTTGAGTTTAGGTATAATATCAAAAATACCAACAGTTACGTGATTTTTTAAAAGTTATTAAATATTCTTTTTTCTGATTATATATCTGTGTGAGGCTAGATTTTCTTTATATGCTTATATACCTTAACCAAAACAGCATATCACAGAATCAGTCATAAGAATCCACCTGTCTTCTCTAAAGGCAGACATTAAAAATATTTGCAAAAGTATAAAATAGTGTCACTTGCCCTACTAAATTTCTTGGAAAATAGGTTTTTTAAAGTTATTTTTTAATAAAATATTTTTGTTAATGTGTAATAGGCTTATTCTTTTAGATAAACTAATATTTTAAACATTTTCATATTTAATTTCTAATTTGGTAAATATTAATAGATACAACACAGCTAAACAAAACCTGTTTTTGAAAAATCCTCAAATAATTTTTAAAACTGTAGAGGGTCCACAGACCAAAAAGCTGGTGAACTGCTTGATGACCTGTATACAGAATACGTAATGATGTTTCTTTTTTATGTCTGATATTTTACATTTGTCTCTCTTTCCTTAAAATAAAAAGGGAACAAAAGAAGATGGCATGTCCCAATTGTGTATTTAAAAAAAACTGTCTCCCTTACATTTTTCAGATTGTTTTTCAAAACATCTGTAAAAAGTGATGATAAATACATCTACCATCGTGTTGATTAATTTTAAAATGTCATAGGCCTACTCTAGTCTCTGCATGAATTTATTTCTATATTTTGTTATGCAAATCCCTACAAAATAACATATAAATTTCTTTTAAAAACTAAGGCCCTCTTGGGACTTCGCTGGTGGCACAGTGGTTAAGAACCCACCTTCCAGTGCAGGGAACACGGGTTCAAACCCTGGTCCGGGAACATCCCACATGCCGCAGAGCAACTAAGCCTGTGCACCACAACTACTGAGCCTGTGCTCTAGAGTTTGCGAGCCACAACTGCTGAGCCCATGTGCCACACTACTGAAGCCCACACGCCCTGAGCCTGTGCTCCGCAACAAGAGAAGCCACCGCAATGAGAAGCCCGCGCACCGCAATGAAGAGCAGCCCCCCTTTCGCCACAACTAGAGAAAGGCCACACGCAGCAATGAAGACCCAATGCAGACAAAAATAAATAAATTAATTAATAAAAAAACTAAGGCCCTCTTAGAAACAATGACAGCCCAATAAGCAGCACACCTGATGCCCAGATTTTGGTTTCTAATACAGTTCTCCAGTGAAGGGAACCAGGGTTTCTTGGAGAAATGTCTGCTTCTACGACTGGGGCAAGAAATACATAAGACCAGGCTGGGGACTTCCCTGGCAGTCCAATGGTTAAGACTCTGTGCTTCCAATTTGGGGGTCGTGAGTTCAATCACTAGTTGGGGAACTAAGATCCCACATGCTGCTTGGCCAAAAAAAGAAAAAAAAATCAACTTGGAGCATCTTGTAGTGTCAGAAAGTAAGAAGGTGCTTCAACAAACAAACCCACGGTAATGGGAACATGACAGAGGGCTGAAAGAGCTCTCAGTGGCCAAAGTTGGAATAATTTGAGCAAGAAAATAAGTATAAAGTAGTATTGGATTATAACCTAAAGTATAAAGTCAGTATCCTTGGTTCCATACTAATACAAATAAATGATTGAATAAAGAAGTGGAGAAGAGAAAATCTGTGCAGAAGACCTCTAAATAATTTAGGTTGATCGTTTATCTTCAACAGGGTAGAAAATAACTCCCCACTCCTTAAGTGTGGGCTAATGACTTTCAAAGAGTACACTAATGAAAGGATCTTGGGAGAAGTAATTTTACAGTGGAGAAACGGCAAACACTACCTCAGCCAGGTGATCAGGATCAATATCAATAGTGATAACTCATAGTGATAGGATACTTCCAGGAATATGATATGATGAAAATGGTACTTTATCTCTGTGTTCTTCTCCCCTAAACCCCATAACTCTTCATTTAATCATGAGAAAAACATTATACAAATCCCAGGAGAGGGCCTTTCTACAAAATACTTGACCAGTATTCCCCAAAACTGTCAAGGTCTTGCCATAAACCCTGCCCTCAGTGTGATATTCTACAAGTGGGAGGGAACTCAAAAACCAGAGCCTCGCCCTGAGGAGTGAAGGTTTCAAATCCAACATCAGGCATCCCAGCTTTTAAGAGATACATTTGAGAGATGAGACCCGAAAACATCTAACTTTGAAAACCAAGAGGGCTCATGTCCAGAGACCCACAAGGCTGTAGCAGTCTGAGAAACTGCTGTTAAAGAGCTTGTGCACTCGGACTCACCTACTTCAGGAGCCAGCTCAGAGGCAGCTGACTTGTGCCCAGACTTGCTAATATTAAAGCGCTGGCCTGAGAGGCAGGCATCTAATTTAATGCACACACCTAGGAGCCTGCTGGAATGTTCTCTGAGGACAGAGGCTGGCAGGTGCCATCTTCATGCTCTCCCTTTGTTGTGCTCTAGAGCACCAGTATTTCCCAGAAAGGAGCATTCACATGCTGGTGCCTCGATTTTTGTGGCCACTGCCTTGGGGATTCCTCTTGATCGCCTGGCTCTAGAGGACAGGGGAGCTTGTGTCCCTGGTCCCATGAGACTGTAATAATGTGTCTCCCAGAAACCCCTGTCTGTTACTCAAACTTTTGTAGCTGCTGCCAGGGGACACCTCTACATTATGTGGCACTGGTGGCCAGTGGGGCTTATGTTCATGAGTCTCACAGGACTGTAAGCAACGGAGAAAGAGTTCTTAAACAGTTCCAGGGCACAGCAAGAATTCAGAGCATAGCAAGAGGCAGCAGACCCAGGAGCTCATCAGTCTTTCTGTGAAGGAGACCTATTAGCTAGTCATCATGACTGTGGCCTGAAGGGTGGGTCTCTAATTAAACACACATCTTGGGACTGGCTGTAATCCTTTCCAGACACCTCGGAGGGTGGATACTACCTTTGAGCTCATCCTCTGCCATATTCCAGAGCACCAGTGTCTCTTGGAGGAGAGCTTTACACATGTCTGGTACCCTGGTTTTCGGAGCTGCTGCCCAGAGGACACCTTTTGATCACCTGGCTCTGGTAGCTGGGGGATGGGATGGGGAGGCTTTCATTCCTGGGTCCCACAGGACTGTGGTATTAGGAAAGATGGTTTTTGGCAGGCTGCCAGCCACTCCCAGAGCACTGCAGAAACAGTGGATTGAGACACATACACACCCATCTCCCTGACCCTGGCTTTCTGTGAAGGAAGCCTCTTGTCCTGGAGCTTTGGCCTGAGGGGCAGGCTTCAGATTTGGTACACATTTAGTGGCCTGTGGAGTGGCCTGTGGCCTGTACTCTCAAGGAACGTATGCTGTAGTTGCCATCTTTGTGCTCTTTCTCTGCCTTGCTCCAGCTCACTAGTATCACTGAGTAAAGAGCATCTACCCTGTCCTGGAGCTTGAATTTCTGCAACTGTAACCCAGCAGACACCTCCAGATCGCCTGGTTCTGGTGGCCAGCAGGTGTTATGCTTGTAGTCCCACAGGATTGCATAGGTATTCATACTTTTAAAAGCTGATGCCCAAGTTTCTGACTTCAAGTCAGCCTGAGTCTAGGTGCTGAAATCCTCCCCTTTGGGATGCTGGCAGGTCTTGGTACATCTTCTACTACTGGGAGCTATTAAAAATACGATAGGCTTCTTAGAGAAGCACAGAGGTTTGAGGGACAACCAAGAGCCGAGGCACAGTTGAACAACAAGTTTCATCTCCTACACAGGACCATTCCTTCAAGACTGGGAGAAGTGGTTATTTCATCTGCTGTATAGAAACCAACACAGAGAGTCAAGCAAAATGAAGAAACAGAGGAATTTGTTCTAAATGGGAAAATAAGATAAAACCTCAGGAAAAAACCTTAATGAAATGAAGATAAGTAATTTACCTGATAAATTATTCAAAGTAATGATTATAAAGATGCTTACTGACCTGGGGAGAAGAATGGATGAACACAGAATGTTAAAGAGATGGAAAATATAAGAAAGTACCAAATAGAAGTCACAGAGCTGAAGAATACAATAATCAAACTGAAAAATACACTAGAGGGATTCAACAGCAGACTAGATGAAGTAAAAGAAAGGATCAACTAACTCAAAAACAAGGCAATAGAACTCACCCAGTCAGAGCAGCAAAAAGAAAAAAAGAATGAAAAAATGAGGATGACTTAAGGGATTGATGAGACAACATCAAATGGACTAATATTCACATCACAGGGCTCACAGAAGGAGAAGAGAGAGAAAGGGGCAGAAGTCTTAAGAAACAATGGCTGTAAACGTCCCTAACCTGGAGAGGGAAACAGACATCCAGATCTAAGATGCTCAAAGAATTATTAAAAAAAAAAAAAAAGATCCTAAGGAGACAGACCCTAAGACACATTATAATTAAGATGTCAAAAAGTTAAAGAGAGGGAATTCCCTGGCAGTCCAGTGGTTAGGACTCCACACTTCCACTGCAGGGGGAATGGCGTTTGATCCCTGTTCGGGATACTAAGATCCCCTATGCTGCAAGCCGTGACCAAAAAAAAAAAAAAAAAGAGGGACTCTTAAAAACAGGAGGAGAAAAACAACTTGTATGCAGGGAAACCCTAATAAGACTACCAACAGATTTTTCAGCATAAACTTTGCAGGACAGAAGGGAGTGGCATATATTCAAAGTGCTGAAAGAAAAAAAAATATGCCAACCAAGAATATTCTACCCAGTTATCATTCAGAACTAAAGGAGAGATAGAGAGTTTTCCAGATAAGCAAAAGCTAAAGGAGTTCATCACCATTAAACCAGCCTTACAAGAAATGTTAAAGGACTTCTTTAAGCTGAAAAGGGGCACCAATTAGTAGCAAAAAAAGAAAGAATGAAAGAAAGGTAAACATATAGTAGAGGTAATAGATTAATCATTCACAAAGGTAGTGGAAAGTTTAAAAAACAAAAGTAATAATAACTGATTACAATAATTAAGGGATATATAAGATAAAAAGATGTTAAATGTTGGGACTTCCCTGGTGATGCAGTGGTTGAGAGTCCACCTGCCGATGCAGGGGACACGGGTTCGTGCGCCGGTCCGGGAGGATCCCACATGCCATGGAGCGGCTGGGCCCGTGAGCCATGGCTGCTGAGCCTGCGCGTCCGGAGCCTGTGCTCCGCAACGGGAGAGGCCACAACAGTGAGAGGCCCACATACTGCAAAAAAAAAAAAAAAAAGATGTTAAATGTGACATCAAAAGCATAAAATGGGGTGGGGGTAATAATACTGAGCGTTACAATGGGATCAAATTTAACCATCTTAAAGTTGATTGTTATAGATATAAGTTGTTATATGTAAGCCTCATGTTAACCACAAACCAAAAATCTATGGTAAATATTCAAGAAAAAGAGAAATAAGTATACCACTAAAGAAAGTCACCCAACCACAAAGGAACAGAGCAATAGAAGAAAGGAATAGAGAGGAACAGCAAAAACAGCTGGAAAACAATTAACAAAATGGCATTAAATCATACATTTATCAAGAATTACTTTAAATGTAAATGGACTAAATTCTCCAATCAAAAGACACACAGTGGCTGGAACAAGACCCCTCTCTCTATAAGCTGCCTACAAGAGATTCAGTTTAGGTGTAAGAACGTACACAGGCTGAAAGTGAAAGGATGGAAAAAGACATTCCATGCAAATGGAAACCAAAAGAAAGCTGTAGTAGCTCTACTTATATCAGACAAATAGACTTTAAAACAGAAGACTAGTAAGAGACAAAAAGGGAAAAGGACGTTACATAATCATAAAGGGGTCAATCCAACAAGAATAGTAACATTTGTAAATATTTATGCCCCCAACATATGAGCACCTAAATATATAAAGCTAATATTAACAAACCTAAAGGGAGAAATAGACAGCAATACAATGATAGATGGAACTTTTAATATCCCACTGAAACCAATGGATACATCATCCAAACAGAAAATCAGTAAGGAAACATCATCCTTAAAATACATATTAGATCAGATGAACTTAAATATTATTTATAGAACACTCTATCCAGAAGCTATAAAGTACACATTCTTCTCAAATGCATATGGAATATTTTTTCAAGATAGATCATATGATAGGTCACAAACTAGTCTTAATAAATTTAAGAGGATTGAAATACTAAGCATCTTTTCTGACCCCAGTGGTATGAAACTGGAAATTAATTATACTAAGAAAACTGGAAATATCACAAATATGTGGGGATTAAGCAACATGCTACTGAACAACCAATGGGTGAAAGAAGAAATCAAAAGAAAAGTCAAAAATACTTTGAGACAAATGAAAATGGAACATACCAACATTTACGGGATGTAGCAAAAGCAGTTCTAAGAGGGAAGTTTGTAGTGATAAATGCCTACTTCAAGAAGTGAGAAAAGTCTCAAACAACCTAACTTTACACCTCAAGGAACTAGGAAAAGGAGAACAAATGAAGCCTAAAGTTAAAAGGGAGGAAATAACAAAGGTTAGAGCAGAGATAAATTAGAGACTAAAAAGACAATAGAAAAGTTCCATGAAACCAAGAGCTCGTTCTTTGAAAAGATAAAATTCACAAACCTGTAGTTAGACTCACCAAGAAAAAAAAGAGAGGACTCAAAAAAATAAAATCAGAAATGAAAGAGGAGATGTTACAACTGATAACTACAGTAATACAAAGGATCATAAGAGACTACTTTGAATAATTGTCACTAACAAACTGGACAACTTAAAAGAAATGGATAAATCCTTAGAAACATACAGTTTGCCAAGACTGAATCATGATGACATAGAAAATCTGAACAGACTGATTACAAGTAAGGAGATTAAATCAGTAATCAAAAACTTCCCAACAGACAGAAGTTTAGGACCAGACAGCTTCACTAGTGAATTCTACCAAACAGTCAAAGAAGAATTAATACTAATTCCTCTCAAACTCTTCCATACTTATTTTATGAGGCTAACATTAGCCTGATACCAAAACCAGACAAGGATGCCTCAAGAAAAGAAAATTACAGGCTAGTATTTCTGATGAAAATAGATGTAAAAATCCTGAACAAAATATTAGCAAAACAAATTCAACAACATACAGACCATGATCAAGTGAGATTTATTTCAGGGATTCAAGGATGGCTCAACATCTGCAAATCGGTCAGTGTGATACGTCACATTAACAAAATGAAGGATAAAAATCATATGATCGGGGCTTCCCTGGTGGCGCAGTGGTTGAGAGTCCGCCTGCTGATGCAGGGGACATGGGTTCGTGCCCCAGTCTGGGAAGATCCCACATGCCGCGGAGTGGCTGGGCCTATGAGCCATGGCCACTGGGCCTGTGCGTCCGGAGCCTGTGCTCTGCAACGGGAGAGGCCACAACAGTGAGAGGCCCGCGTACCGCAAAAAAAAAAAAAAAAATCATATGATCATCTCAATAGATGCAGGAAAAGCATTTGACAATTATGAAAAGCAAATGAAAAGCATTTAACATCCATTTAGGATAAAACCTATCAAAGGGGCTTCCCTGGTGGCGCAGTGGTTGGGAGTCCACCTGCAGGTGCAGGGGACGCGGGTTCGTGTCCTGGTCTGGGAGGATCCCACATGCCGCAGAGCTGCTGGGCCCGTGAGCCATGGCCGCTGGGCCTGCACTTCCGGTGCCTGTGCTCCGCAACAGGAGAGGCCGTGACAGTGAGAGGCCCGCGTACGGCAAAAAACAAAAACAAAAACAAAAAACAACAGCAAAAAAAACCTACCAAAGCAGGTATAGTGGGAACATACCTCAACATAATAAATGCCATATATGACAAGCCCACAGCTAACATCATAGTCAACCATGGAAAGTTGAAAGCTTTTCCTCTGAGATCAGGAATGAGATGAGGATGTCCATTCTTACTACTTTTATTGAATATAGTATTAGAAGTCCTTGCCAGAGCAGTTATGGAAGAAAAAGAAATAAAAGCATCGTAATTGGAAAGGAAGAAGTAAAACTGTCACTATTTGCAGATGACATGATATTATATGTAGAAAACCCATAAGACTCCATCAGACTGTTAGTAAAAAAACAAAAATAGAATTCAGTGAAGTTGCAGAATATGGAATCAATACACAAAAATCATTGTGTTTCTGTACACTAGTAATGAACTGTCGAAAAGAGATAAAACAGTCCTATTTATAATTGCATAAAAAAATAAAATACCTAGGAATAAATTTAACCATGGAGATAAAATATCTTTATACTGAAAATTACAAGAGATTAATAAAAGAAACTGAAGACGACACAAATAAATGGGATATTTAGTGCTCATAGATTGGAAGAATTAATATTGTTAAAATGTTCATATTATCCAATATACATGTTCAGTTCAATTCCTATCAAAATTCTAATGGCATTTTTTCACAGTAATAGAAAAAACAATTCTAAGATTTCTGTGGAACCATAAAAAACCCCAAATAGCCAAAGCAATTTTGAGAAAGAAGAACAAAGAGGGAGGCATCATGTGCCCTTGTCTAAAACTACATTATAAAGCTATAGTAATTAAGACAGTGTGATATTGGCATAAAAACAGACACATAGATCAATGAATGGAATGGAATACAGAGCCCAGAAATAAACCCACACATACATGGTCAATTATTTTACAACAAAGGAGCCAAGAATATACAATGGGAAAAGGACGGTCTCTTTAATAAATGGTGTTGGGAAAATTGGACAGCCACATGCAAAAGAAGGAAACTGGATTGCTATCTTATGCCATACTTGAGAAGTAACTAAAAATGGATTAAAGACTTGAACATAAGACCTGGAAGCATTAAAACTCCTAGAAGAAAACATAGATGGGAATCTCCCCGACATAGGTCTTGGTGATGATTTTTTGAATCTGACACTGAAAGCAAAAGCAACAAAAACAAAAATAAATAAGTGGGATTACATCAAACTAAAAACTTCTGCATAACAAAGGAAGCCATCAACAAAAAGAAAAGGCAACCTACTGCGTGGGAGAAAATATTTGCAAATCATGTATCTGATAAGGGGTTAATATCCAAAATATATGAAGAACTCATGTAATTCCATAGCAAAAAACCAATCTGATTAAAAAATTGGCAGAAAATCTGAACAGACATTTTCCCAAGGAAGACATACAGGTGGCCAACAGGTACATGAAAAGATTCTCTACATCATTAATCATGAGGGAAATGCAAATTAAAACCACAGTGAGATATCACCTCACACCTGTTAGAATGACTCTTATGAATAAGACTAGAAATAAATAATGTTGGTGAGGATGTGGAGGAAAGGGGACCCTTCTGCAGTGTTGGTGGGAGTGTAAATTGTAGCCACTATGAAAAACAGTATGGAGGGTCCTCAAATTAAAACTAGAACTACCATATGATCCAGCAGTTTCACTTTGGGATATTTATCTGAAGAAAATAAAAACACGAGCTCAAAAAGGTATACTCCCCCCCACCCCCCGTGTTCATTGCAGCATTATTTGTAATAGCCAAGATATGGAAACAATGTAAGTGTCCATCGACGAGTGGTTAAAGAATAAGTGGTATTTATATACAATGGAATATTATTCAGCCACAAAAAAGAAGGAAATCTTGACATTTGTAACATGGATTGACCTGAGGGCATTATGCTAAGTAAAATGAGGCAGAAACAGACACATCAGTAAAAGATCTTTCTTATATGTGGAATCTAAAAACAAACCAATCACCCCCCGCCCCCCAGCTCATAGGTAGAACAGAGTAGTGGTTGCTAGAGGAAGGGGGTGGGGGGGGAGAAATGGACGAACTGTTTTTGTTCTTTTTAGTTTAAATAAATTGAATTTTTAAAAAAGGAAAAACAGACAAATCCTATTGGAGGGCCATTCAACAAAATACTTGACCGGGATTCAAAAACAAGGAAAACCTGAGAAACTGTATAGCCAAGAGGGGCCTACAAAGGATATGACAATTAAATATAATGTGATATCTTGGATAGGATCCTGAAACGAAAAGACATTATGTAAAAACTAAGAAAATTTAAATAAAATATAGACTTTAGTTAATAATACTATGTTTATATTAGTTTATTACTTGTAACAGAGGTTTCATACTAATGTAAAATGTTAATAGGTAACACTGGGTGTGGGGTATATGGGAACCCTACTGTCTTCTCAGTTTTTCTCTGAAATTGTTCTAAAAAAGTTTATTTTTATTTTTAAACATCTTTATTGGAGTATAACTGCTTTACAGTGGTATGTTAGTTTCTGCTGTAGAATAAAGTGAAACAGCTATGCATATACCTATATCCCCATATCCCCACCCTTTTGCATCTCCCTCCCACACTCCCTATCCCACCCCTCTAGGTGGTCGCAAAGCACCGAACTGATCTCCCTGTGCTATGCGGCTGCTTCCCAGTAGCTATCTATTTTACATTTGGTAGTGTACGTATGTCAGTGCCACTCTCTCACTTCGTCCCAGCTTACCCATCTCCCTCCCCATGTCCTCAAGTCCATTCTCTACGTCTGCGTCTTTATTCCTGTCCTGCCCCTAGGTTCTTCAGAACCTTTTTTTTTTTTTTTTTAGATTCCATATATATGCGTTAGCATATGGTACTTATTTTTCTCTTTCCGACTTACTCCACTCTGTATGACAGACTCTGGGTCCATCCACCTCACTACAAATAAGTCAATTTCGTTTCATTTATGGCTGAGTAATATTCCATTGTATATATGTGCCACATCTTCTTTATCCATTCATCTGTCGATAGACACTTAGGTTGCTTCCATGTCCTGGCTATTGTAAATAGTGCTGCAATGAACATTGTGATACATGACTGTTTTTGAATTAATGGTTTTCTCAGGGTATAGGCCCAGTAGTGGGATTGCTGGGTCATATGGTAGTTCTATATTTAGTTTTTTAAGGAACCTCCATACTGTTCTCCTTAGTGGCTGTATCAATTTACATTCCCACCGACAGTGCTAGAGGGTTCCCTTTTCTCCACACCCTCTCCAGCATTTATTGCTTGTAGGTTTTTTGATGAGGGCCATTCTGACCTGTGTGAGGTGATACCTCATTGTAGTTTTGATTTGCATTTCTCTAATGATTACTGATGTTGAGCATCTTTTCATGTGTTTTGTTGGCAGTCTGCGTATCTTCTTTGGAGAAATGTCTCTTTAGGTCTTCTGCCCATTTTGGATTGGGTTGTTTGTTTTTTTGATATTGAGCTGCATGAGCTGCTTGTATATTTTGGAGATTAATCCTTTGTCAGTTGCTTCATTTGCAAATATTTTCTCCCATTCTGAGGGTTGTCTTTTCATCTTGTTTATGGTTTCCTTTGCTGTGCAAAAGCTTTTAAGTTTCATTAGGTCCCATTTGTTTATTTTTGTTTTTATTTCTGTTACTCTAGGAGGTGGGTCAGAAAAGATCTTGCTGTGGTTTATGTCAAAGAGTGTTTTTCCTATGTTTTCCTCTAAAAGTTTTATAGTGTCTGGTCTTACATTTAAGTCTGTAATCCATTTGGAGTTTATTTTTGTGTATGGTGTTAGGTAGTGTTCTAATTTCATTCTTTTAGATGTAGCTGTCCAGTTTTCCCAGCACCACTTATTGAAGAGGCTGACTTTTCTCGACTGTATGTTTTTGCCCCCTTTGTCGTAAATTAGGTGCCCATATGTGCATGGGTTTATCTCTGGGCATTGTGCCCTGTACCATTGATCTATGTTTCTGTTTTTGTGCCAGTACCATGCTGTCTTGATTACTGTAGCTTTGCGATATAGTTTGAAGTCAGTGAGCCTGATTCCTCCAACTCAGTTTTTCTTTCTCAGGATTGCTTTGGCTATTCGTGGTCTTTAGTGTTTCCATACAAATTGTAAGATTTTTTGTTCTAATTCTGTGAAGAATGCCATTGGTAGTTTGATGGGGATTTCATTGAATCTGTAGATTGCTTTGGGTAGTATAGTCATTTTCACAATACTGATTCTTCCAATCCAAGAACATGGTATATTTCTCCATCTGTTTATGTCATGTTTGATTTCTTTCAGCAGTGTTTTATAGTTTTCTGAGTACAAGTCTTTTGCCTCCTTAGGCAGGTTTATTCCTAGGTATTTTATTCTTTTTGTTGCAGTGGTAAATGGGAGTGTTTCCTTAATTTCTCTTTCTGATTTTTCGTTGTTGGTGTATAGGAATGCCAGAGATTTCTGTGCATTAATTTTGTATCCTGCACAACCTTACCAAATTTATTGATTAGTTCTAGTTGTTTTCTGGTGGCATCTTTAGGATTTTCTATGTACAGTATCATGTCATCAGCAAATAGTGAAAGTTTTAATTCTTCTTTTCCAATTTGTATTCCTTTTATTTCTTTTTCTTCTCTAATTGCTGTGGCTAGGACTTCCAAAACTGTTGAATAAGAGTGGCGAGAGTGGACATCCTTGTCTTGTTCCTGATCCTACTGGAAATGCTTTCAGTTTTTCACCATTGAATATGTGGGTTTGTCATATATGGCCTTTATTATGTTGAGGTAGTTTCCCTCTATGCCCATTTTCTGGAGAGTTTTTATCATAAATGAGTGTTTAATTTTGTCAAAAGGTTTTTCTGCATCTATTGAGATTATCATATGGTTTTTATTCCTTAATTTGTTATTGTGGTGTATCATATTGATTGATTTGCGTATATTGAAGAATCCTTGCATCCCTGGGATAAACGGTGTATGATACTTTTAATGTGCTGTTGGATTCTGTTTGCTAGTATTTTGTTCAGGATTTTTGCATCTATGTTCATCAGTGATATTGGTCTATAATTTTCTTTTTTTGTGATATCTTTTTCTGGCTCTGGTATCAGGGTAATGATGGCTTTGTAGAATGAATTTGGGAGTGTTTCTCCCTCTGCAATTTTTTGTAAGAGTTTGAGAAGGATTGGTGTTAGCTTTTCTCTAAATGTTTGATAGAATTTGCCTGTGAAGCCATCTGGTCATGGACTTTAGTTTGTTAGGAAGATTTAAAATTATGGTTTCAATTTCATTACTTCTGATATGTCTATTTATATTTTCTAATTCTTCCTGGTTCAGTCTTGGAAAATTGTAGCTTTCCAAGAATTTGTCCATTTCTTCGTGGTTGTCCATTTTATTGGCATATAGTTGTTTGTAGTAGTCTCTTATAATCCTTTGTATTTCTGCAGTGTCAGTTGTGATTTCTCCTTTTTCATTTTATTGATTTGCATCATCTTCCTTTTTTTTTTTTGATGAGTGTGGCTAAGGGTTTATCAATTTTGTTTATCTTCTCAAAGAAGCAACTTTTAGTTCTATTGATCTTTGCTATTGTTTTCTTTATTTCTGGTTCATTTATTTCTGTTCTGATCTTTATGATTTCTTTCCTCCTGCTGACTTTGGGTTTTATTTGTTCTTCTTTCTCTAGTTGTTTTAAGTGTAGGGTTAAATTGTTTATTTGAGATTTTTCTTGTTTCTTGAGGTGAGATTGAATTGCTATAAACTTCCCTCTTAGAACTGCTTTTGCTGCATCCCATAGGTTTCGGGTCATCATGTTTTCATTGTCATTTGTTTCTATGTATTTTTTAATTTCTTCTTTGATTTCTTCAGTGATCTCTTGGTTGCTTACTAGCGTGCTGTTTAGCCTCCATCTATTTGTGTTTTTTACAGTTTTTATCTTGTAATTGATTTTCAGTCTCATACCGTTGTGGTCAGAAAAGATGCTTGGTATGATTTCAATTTTCTAAATTTTCCAAGGCTTGATTTGTGACCCAAGTTGTGATCTGTCATGGAGAATGTTCCATGTGCACTTGAGAAGAAAGTGTATTCTGCCACTTTTGGGTGGAATGTTCTATAAATATCAATTAGATCTGTCTGGTCTGTTGTGTCATTTAAAGCTTGTGTTTCCTTATTTATTTTCTGTTTGGATGATCTGTCCATTGGTGTAAGTGGGGTGTTAAAGTCCCCTACTATTATTGTGTTACTGTTGATTTCTCCTTTCATGGTTGTTAGCATTTGCCTTATGTATTGAGGTGCTCCTATGTTGGGTGCATAAACATTTATAATTGTTATATCTTCTTCTTGGATTGATGCTTTGATCATTATGTAGTGTCCCTCCTTATCTCTTGTAACAGTCTTTATTTGAAAGTCTATTTTATCTGATATGAGTATTCCTCCTCCAGCTTTCTTTTGATTTCCATTTGCATGGAATATCTTTTTCCATCCCTTCACTTTCAGTCTTTATGTGTCCCTAGGTCAGAAGTGGGTCTCCTGTAGACAACATATATGTGGGTCTTGTTTTTATATCCATTCAGCCAGTCTGTGTCTTTTGGTTGGGGCATTTATTCCTTTTACATTCAAGGTTAGTATCGATATGTATGTTCCCATTACCATTTTCTTAATTGTTTTGCGTTTGTTTTTGTGGCTCTTTCTTCTCTTGTGTTTCCCGCTTAAAGAAGTTTCTTTAGCATTTGGTGTAAAGCTGGTTTGGTGATGCTGAATTCTCTTAGCTTTTGTTTGTCTGAAAGACTTTTGACTTCTCCATAGAATCTGAATGAGATCCTTGCTGGGTAAAGTAATCTTGGTTGTAGGTTTTTCTCTTTCATCACTTTAAGCATATCCTACCACTTCATTCTGGCCTGCAGAGTTTCCACTGAAAAATCAGCTGATAACCTTATGGAGATTCCTTTGTATGTTATTTTTCCCTTGCTGCTTTTAATACTTTTTGTTTGAATTTAATTTTTGGTTTTTTGATTAATATGTGTCTTGGTATCTTTTTCCTAGGGTTTATCCTGGGACTTTCTGTGCTTCCTGGACTTGGGTGACTATTTCCTTTCCCATGTTAGGGAAGTTTTCCACTGTAATTTCTTCAAATATTTTCTCAGACCCTTTCTTTTTCTCTTCTTCTTCTGGGACCCATATAATTCGAATGTTGGTGTGGTTAGTGTTGTCCCAGAGGTCTCTGAGATTGTCTTCAACTCTTTTCGTTCTTTTTTTTTTATTCTGCTCCTTGACAGTTACTTCTATGATTTTGCCTTCCAGCTCACTTATTCATTCTTTTGCCTCCATTATTCTGTTATTGATTCCTTCTAGTGTGTTTTTCATTTCAGTTAATGTGTTGTTCATGTCTGTTTGTTTGTTCTTTAGTTCTTCTAGATCGTTGTTAAACATTCCTTGCAGTTTCTCAATCCGTGCTTCCATTCTATTTCCAAGATTCTGGATCATCTTTACTATCATTACTCTGAATTCTTTTTCAGGTAGATTGCCTATTTCCTCTTCATTTATTTGGTGGTGTTGGTTTTTACCTTGCTCCTTCATCTGTGACATATTGTTTTCCATCTCTTTTTTTTTGATGATGATTTGGATTGTGTTCCTGTTTTACTTGT
This sequence comes from Pseudorca crassidens, assembly GCF_039906515.1. NCBI lineage: Eukaryota > Metazoa > Chordata > Mammalia > Artiodactyla > Delphinidae > Pseudorca > Pseudorca crassidens. The sequence goes on from NC_090306.1 coordinate 59,251,621, forward strand.
TGTTTGGCCTGAGGCTTCCAACACTGGAGTTTGTAGGCTGTTGGGTAGAGCTGGGTTTTGGTGCTGAGATGAGGAACTCTGTGAGACTTTACTCCGATGAATATTCCCTGAGGTCTGAGGTTCTGTGTTAGTCCAGTGGTTCAGATTCGGAGCTCCCACCGCAGGAGCTTCTGCCCGACCCTGTGCTTGCAAATTAAGACCCCACAAGCCATGTGGGGTGGTAAAAAAAAACAATAACAAAGCTAAAAATAAAATTAGACTAGGAAACTAACAGATATGTTAGAAAGGACTTAAAAATAAAAATATAGATGACTCAGCAACCAGAAGGTAAGTCAGTACCACAATAATAAAAAGAGGAGGAGACAAAAGAAAAAAACAAGGAAGAAAAAAGGAGTGGGGGAAAGACCTTGTCTTTGGAGAGCGGGACCTAAGCAAGGGTGAGGTTTAGGCTTAGGCTCAAGGAACAGAAGGGGCCCTGGCATGCCCCCCACCCCTGGTATCAGAGGGCAGGGGACCTCCTCACTTGGGAGCCCAACAGGCTTCCTGGGTTTGAGTGGGTGGGGCAAACACCCTCCTCTCCTCTCCTGTTCCTCCGGTTTACAGTCTGGGAGCACCCCTCCCGCCTGCCTGTCCTGATCTCCCGGCCTCCCTCCTGTGCCCCCAGGACCAATGCAGGGGTCAGAGGGTCCTTGGAGGGCAGGGAACCAGCCTGCGAGCTCAGCAGGCTCCCTGTGTCCGAATGGGTGGGGCAGTCAACCTCTGCTCCTCTCCTGCTTCTCCCAGAGGGCCCCTCTCCTATTCTCCCCTTGGCCTCCTTCCTATGCCCCGAAGGACCCATCTGACCTGGAGGGGGCTTTGGAGGGCAGGGAACCGGCCTGGGAGCTCAGCAGGCTTCCTGAGCCCGAGTGGGCAGGGCAAGCACCCTCCATTCCTCTCCCACTCCTCCTGGATGGCCTGTCCCGTCTGCCACTCCTGATCTCACTGGCCTCCCTCCTGTGCCCCCAGGACCCATGCAGCCTGGATAGGGCTTTGGAGTGGGGGGAACCAGCTTGGGAGCTCAGCAGGCTCCCCATCCCCAGTGGGCCAGGCGATCACCCTCCGCTCCTCTTCCGCTCTTCCCAGAGTCCCTCCCCACTGCCTCTCCTGATCTCCCCCACCTCAGGGATGCCGATCTTGCCTGGCCTCCACTTCTCCTCCACTGTCAGTCCCCCAGCATCCTACCAGTTTACTCTGGGGTTCCTCCCATCTGCTTGGGGGTTAGAGTCCCCCACCAGCGGCCTGCACGCACCCTAGTTGTGGGGAGACGCTAACTCCGCATCTTCCCACACCGCCATCTTTCTTTTTTTTTTGCTGTACGCGGGCCTCTCACTGTTGTGGCCTCTCCCGTTGTGGAGCACAGGCTCCGGACGCACAGGCTCAGCGGCGATGGCTCATGGGCCCAGCTGCTCCGCGGCATGTGGGATCTTCCTGGACCAGGGCATGAACCCGTGTCCCCTGCGTCGGCAGGCGGACTCTCAACCACTGCGCCACCAGGGACACCCCCGCCATCTTTCTTAACACATTTTTAGTAATTTAAATAGAGATGTTGATTTCAAATAAGTATTTTTTTTCTATTTTCAGAAAAATTTTGCCTTGGACACTTGAATGATTATTTGGTTATTTTTTTTATTACTAAAGCAAGTGTCACCGGGGCCATATGTTAGGAAAACAGCATTTATTGCCTCCAATCCAGATATTTTATTGGCTGGCAACAAGGAGGGGTAATATGTTATGAATACTTTCCCTTACTAACAGTCATACTTAGTTGTGACAAATAAACATATTATTTTGTAGCAGTTTAATTAAAGTGAAAAATGTGTATGGTAGCAAACCCAAGCTTAAACAATTTCAGCCTTATCAATAGGAGGAATTTAAAGCCTTACTTTTTTAGCTTTATTTTTGGCTTATTTATAGACGAAGGGAAAAAAATGAGCTCTTTATTCTTTGAATTTTTAGACAGATTTTTGGATGAACTAGTGTAAAGAAAGAAAATATTTGGAGAAACTAATATGTTGTTAATAGCTAAACCATTATTTCGGTAGCCTGTGATTTTCCAAACTTGTGTTTTCCACTTATGTAACCACATTCCTCTTTTAGCTGAAATAACTCCCAAGTAACTAAATCATAGAAATGTCAAATAATTAGACCAAAGATGTTGGTTTTGGAATTTCACACAGCAGGTAGTTCAAGTGATAGTCAAAGATAATAGTAGTTAATATTAGGAACCTTTTAAGGTTAAAAATTAATAGCTTAGGGAGCGGTTTAGGATCAGAAACACAATATAAACAGTAGTCTTGGTCCTCGAGTATTCTCCTTCAAGTAGGCCCATACCAAGACTGCAGGAACTTCAAGTAGTGACCTAGCTTGGGGGAATACAGCTTGGATGGTGACTTTTAGGCAATTGGCTTGCCCAGATAGACTCTTTAGGCATCACATCTATAATAACTACAATCTAGATGGCAGTCTTTGAACCTGTGTAGGATGAAAAGGAAGATATCTGATGCCACGTAAATCTTGTGAGTATACTTGCCCACTTTGACAGCCACATGATAGCATTGCTTCTCAGAGAAATCTTCTGGTATTATATGCTAAAATTCAAAGCGTTTTTCCTGAAATAGCTGTCAGTGTTTACGCAAATCTAAGTGATAATTTTAAGCTCTATTTTAAAGAATGAAGGTAGCCAAAATGTACAAACTTTCAGTTAGAAGATAAGTACTAGGGATGTAATGTACAATGTGATAAATGTAATTAACACTGCTGAATGTCATTCGTGAAAGTTAAAGAGAGTAAATCCTAAGAGTTCTTATTTCAAGGAGAAAAAAAATCTTTTTTCTTCTATTTGTATCTATGTGAGAAGGTGGATGTTCTCTAAATTTATTGTGGTAATCATTTCATGATACAAATCAAATCGTTATGCCATACATTTTAAACTTATACATGCTGCGGTCATTTATATCTCAATAAAACTGGTAGAAAAAAGACAAAAAAATCTATTAAGTAATGTAGTAACTAGTGGAAGTATGAGATTATTTGTTTGTAGTTTTAGTGATATGTTTTAATATTGTAGGAATTCAGGGGCAAAATGTATCAGTATGTATGTGCTAATTTGAAACATCATCCAGTAATATGGTATTTATTCATTCAACTAAAACTATTTGAGCATTTAACATAGGCACTCTCTAGACATTGGGGATACAGCAGTGAAGACAACATAGAGTTTATAGTTTGTTCTGGCTTTGGCGTAGAGACAGGGAATCGATAACTTAATATATAGCATGCCAGCTGATAATAAGTCATTTGGAAAATAACATGGCAGTGTAGAGGAAAAGGGGTTACCATTGTGGGGTAAAAGTTTATGTGTTTTCTGTAGAGTGCTCAGGGAAGTCCTCTAAAAATTGATTTGTGAGCAAAGACTTGAAACAAATGAGGGAGCAAGCTGTGTGGGTATTTGGCAGAAGAGTTTTCCAGATAGAACAACGATTGCAAAGGCCTTGAGGTTTAGTGTATGCAGAAACAGCCAGGGGGCCAGTGTGGCTGGAGCCAAGTGTGAAGTACCTGTGATCACCACTGGAGCCAGAAGGGTAGAAAACAATAACAAAGTATTTAGGACCTTGTAGGCCAGCCATTAAAAAGTCTTTAATTTTTACTTTCAGGGGAATAGGGGGAGCCATGCAAGATTTTGTAAGGAAAAATTATAAACGACTTTGAAATGGGCAAAAAATGATGAGTGGGCTTCCTGTCTTGCTCATTCATTGGGTTCATCTCTGTCTCATTTTCCTTCCTTTATCTTGTCTATGTATTTTACTTAGAATTATTTGAATATGGTTTTTAAAATTTCATAGAACCATTACTTTATATTTCTAAGTATTTAAAAGCTTTTTTTCTTATGTCTTTCCCTTTGTTCTTCTTAATGCAAAGTATTTCAGATTTAGTTTAGTTCTTGAAATTTACTTCAATTGAAAGAAACTCAAGTCATCTCATCCAGCTTCTCATCCAGTTGAACATGGGTAGTGATTGAGAACTCAGCATTTAAAGGGAAATCAATTCTTTGTTAGATGGAAGTCTATTTTATTCTCGTAGATGTCTGTGGTTCGGTCCAGCTCAAGTCCATTATTCCATAAAACAGAAAATTTAAGACAGCTGACTTACTCTTCCTTACTGCCAAATATTATCTTCTCCAAACTAACTTACCATGGTTTCTGCAGTCTTACCTTATTGATATTAGACTGTTCTTTGTATCCCATCTCACCTTGAATCATTGTCTTCTCTAGGCCCCTGTGATACCACACTCTTGGTGATTTTCTTCCTGTTTCTTGGACAGTACCTCTCCAGTCTCCTTTGTGGGCTTCTCTTCCTTTTCAGTTTCCTTAAATGTTGGTGTTTCTGAGTTTCTCTAGGTCTTTTCTTCTCACTGGGCAATCTCATCTTGTCCTGTGCCTTGCATCCATAAGCTGATGACTCCTAGATCCTTATCTCCAATTCAGATCTTTCTTCCACTTCCATACTTGTATTTCTGTTTGTCTTTTGAGCATTTCTACTTGGATATCTGACAGGCATCACAGTACGTTCAAAATTGAGCTTATGTGCTTCTCTAAACCTTGTGTCCTTCTTATGTTTTCTAGCTCTGTGAATGGACTGTTACCTAAATGGAAAATGTAGGTATGCTCCTTGACTTCTGCTTTTCTTCCCAGTCTAATCAGTTATCAGGTGTTACTGATGCTTACTTCTGAGTATTGCTCTAATCCATCTTTCTTTCTCCATCTTCATTGCTCACTACTCTAATTCGGACCCCAGATTTCTTCAACCGCCTCCAAACCTGTAACAGTAATATGAGGTAGGTGGTGGTGTTTTTAACTTGCCTATGGGGAAACATAGATTCAGAGATGTTAAGAACTCAGCTCTGTCTGGTTCTAAAGCTCATGATATTTTTACTGTATCATGCTGCCTTGCTGGCATTATCAGAGATTGATACTGCCTTCTACTGGAGGAATTTAGAGTGATTAAAATGAAGCATTATTTTAGATTCTAATGTGGTATTTTAAAATGCATTTAGATAGCAGAGCTGTTGTAGGCCATCTATCCATTACATGAAGATGAAAATCTTGTCTTAGTCACATTCTACCTTCTATTTAGCAGGGTTAATAGTTAGAGAGAATTCAAATTTGGAATTTGCATATGCAAAATTAAAAATTTTAAGGCTTTAACAAGAATATGAGACTAATATTCTTTGTAGCTAACTGCTGAATTAAGTTCATTGTTTTCTTTGGGGGGCGGGTGGGAGTTTGGTTTGTTTGTGTTTTATTTTTTATTTATTTATTTGGTTGTGTCAGGTCTTAGTTGCAGCTTGCCGGCTCCTTAGTTGTGGTATGCAAGCTCTTGGTTGTGGCATGCAAGTGGGATCTAGTTCCCTGACCAGGGATCGAACCTGGGCCCCCTGCATTGGGAGCACGAGTCTTAACCACTGTGCCACCAGGGAAGTCCCTGCTTGTTTTTTAAAGAGAGTTTAAGGTTGATAGCTTTTCAGCCAGCTTTCATGCTGATGAAGAAACATTTGAAAGTGGTACAGAGTAAAACATCTTAGAAATTCTGGCTGTTTTCTGTAGAGATTTGTTTTCTCCACATGTGTCTTAAAAAATGAAAGGAGATATTCTCATCATTGCTTTCAAATTCTATTTCATCATACGTTTTGCTTAGAGGGAATAGCCCCAGTGACCTTAGCTGTACTTTTGAATATAGCTCTTCAGAATTTCCTTTACCATGGATGTTTGATATCCTGAGTTTAAGATCAAGGTAAATCTGAAGGAAAACAAACCATGAAACCTTTAGGGATAGAGTTCATATTATCTTTGTTAAAGTTGTATATAGGGACACTAAGAATTCTAAATTTGGCTTGCAGTAAAATCTTGATTAATTTTTTTCCTTAATTTCCCCATTCGAAGATGGAGAAGATAGTTCCCAGCAGTCTGCAATACGATTGTTCTCTAGACAAATATTTATCATGGTTCAAAAGAATATTGGGTCTTGGACACTCAAATCCTGTTACTTGATTGTAACTGTCTTCTAGTGTATAGGAAGGAGCAAAGAAAAGATATTTTAAACATCCTTTCATTACTGTTATTTGTAATAAGTTGATAGTCTTCGTTGACTATATTTCATTGATTTTCCAATTTTATTCACTGAAATTTGGGTGTATCTTACAGTCAGTGGCATCTCGTAGTTTAATTAACCACTTCTGTTTCTTGGTGGGATATAAAATATCAAGTCTTAAAATGAGTTGTGTCTCGGTTTTGATGAAAACAGTTTATATCTTCATTGGTATTAGAAGTAATAACAGTGATAATATTATAGTCTCCATTCCTGAGAATCACTATTTTGGTAGCCTCTACTTTCTTAAACATGACCAAGAACTGGAAAGTAAGCAGAAGAGGCTTCTGATGTTTACAGTTGCTGTTAAGAAGCTCATGAAGTAAAGACCATGTTCTTGAACGTAAAATATTCTGTGATCTCAGTAGAGGGCCTCATTTTGCACCTGTTCTTAATAGGCATGGGTATCTGATTACAGAGTCCAGGATTCAAAAGAATAAACTAAAAAAAAAAAAAGCACGTACATATTTATTAAGTGACAACTCTAGGACCTGCTATGAACTGAGAATGAGGGTGACCATAAATAAAGTAAAAATTCAAATCTATCTTTAAAAAACAACACAAACCCCAGAACAGGCCACATAGCACTGTTTCAGGAGGGTTAGACAGCCCGACACACACAAATCACCCTGATTACAGCTTGGAAGAGGTTCTTTTTTTTTTAAGATTTTTTTTTTTTGATGTGGACCATTTTTAAAGTCTTTATTGAATTTGTTACAATATTACTTCTGTTTTATGTTTCGTTTTGTTTTGTTTTTCTGGCTGCAAGGTATGTGGGATCTTAGCTCCCCGACCAGGGATCGAACCCACATCCCCTGCGTTGGAAGGCGAAGTCTTAACTACTGGACTGCCAGGGAAGTCCCTTCGAAGAGGTTCTTTATCAAAATTCATTCTGTCTGATTCCACTGGCGCTATCTTTAAGGGACAAATGTATTTTATTTTTTTATTTTGATTGTGGAAACATTTGTTGTTGATTAAATTTTCCCCTCTTATGGTTGAATGAGGTTGTCAGCATATTTTGCCCTGAAAGTATTGAAAAACTTTTGTGATACTCACCTGTCAGACGTCTGAAATAGTATTTGATTCTCTTGTTCTAATGGTCTCTACTCCTGTTGCTAAATGACATCAGAGTACCATTTTTGGTCTTTGGGCTAAAGACTGGGCATGGGCATAGGTTGTAGGGAGGTGTTAGAGAAGAAAAAAGTAGAAAAATTTAGAGAACACACTGTCATCCTGATGTATTTCTAGAAGCTCTCATTGGGCAGTTGTGCATGTCTAGCTGCATTATTTTTGTTTGGAATAAACCCAGGGTACGTATCCCATAAATTCCTAGTGTTAGGGGGACTTTTGGGACATTCCCCTAAGTCATGAATTCTGAGCATAACATTGCTGACTGTGAGCACCTTTAGCCTAAGAGTAGATGTTCGTGTATCATCAGGTTTCCAGCATTTACTAATTAGGTTTTGCCTACTTAGGTTCTCCTGGCAGTTTCTCTTGGCCACTGTGTTCTTCACACTCTGCCCTAACCTGTTTTATATGTTGTCTGCCTTTGGGCTCTGCTTAGACATTTATAGCTTTTCTTTCTGAAGAAGGCTTTAACAAAGTATTGATTTGTATATTCTTTAGTTAACGATTTATTGTTGATTATAAAAGCAATTCACACTATAGAAAATGTGAAGAGAAAAGTGCTTTTCATCCTACTACCGAGTGAACCACTGTTAACATTTTAATGTGTTTTCATCTAGTCTTTTTCTAGGCTTATGTATTTTGTTTAGGAGTGGGAGAGAGAAAAGTGAGTGTGTTATTTTTTAAAATGAGAATCTTCTCAAACTTGCTACTGGGCATGCAAAGTAATTTTTAAAATAAAATTTTTTTTCAGAACAATTTTAGAATCACAGTAAAGTTGCAAAGGTAGTACAGAGATTCTCATATATCCATTATTCAGCTTTCCCTAATATTAATCTTATATAACTAGAGTATACTTGTCAAAACTAAGAAATTAACACTGGTATAATTTTATTAAATAACTACAGACTTTATTTGGATTTTTCCAGTTTTTCCACTAATGTCCTTTTCTGTTCCAGGATCCAATCCTGAATACCATATTGCATTTTAAAACAACAGTTTTGTCTTTTTTTTCTGCTTAACTTTTTATACCATGAACATTTTTCTTTGTCATTAAATATTCTTTAAGCAGTGCTTATTAATGGCCCCAAAACAGTTCATCAAATATTTACTCTGATGTAAATATTTCTGCTTAACTCTTTTTTTCTTGTATTTTGTGAGGGTGGGGAATGTTAGAAAACACACACATCAAACATTTTTATTAGTGGGGTACTTGAGTTAGCTGAGTTTAATGCTAGATTGTAGCAGTAATTTTGAACGCATTGCTCTAAAAGTAGAAAATAAATTATCAAGCTTATATTCCTTAGAGAATTTAAGAGCATTTTAGATTGAGACAAGTGCAGAAAGTCATGAGTGACCTATTCATGAAGCAATTTGTTTTGAGGATTTTTTTTAGAGTTGCTTGGCATTTGGCTTAGTGTATTTTGAGCAAATTGAATGTGTATGTACATTTTATATATACACAGTCAATATTTAGACTGTTAATAAGAGTCTAGTAACTAGCATGATAACCACCTGAGTTTGAAAATGCAGATTTATGGTATATTCTTCTCATACACCGGTATATTCAGTTTTGAAAATTAATCTTTTTATTTACTTTTCTGTTATTCTTCATTAATATTTATTTAGCTCTAGGCTAAGCGTATTATATAAAAAGTGAAGTTGCCTGGAGATTTTCTTGTATGTCTTGTAGTGTTTTATTGATGTTTATAGTTGGATTGATATTGAATAATTTGTATATTCATTTAACATGAAATTGAAGTTCAAATGGTTTGCATTTAGTGTTTTGTTGTTTTGTTTTTTTTGCGGTACGTGGGCCTCTCACTGTTGTGGCCTCTCCAGTTGCGGAGCACAGGCTCCGGACACGCAGGCTTAGCGGCCGTGGCTCACGGGCCCAGACGCTCCACGGCATGTGGGATCTTCCTGGACCGGGGCACGAACCCATGTCCCCCGCATCGGGAGGCGGACTCTCAACCACTGTGCCACCAGGGAAGCCCAGTGTTTTGTTGTTTTAAAGAATAAAGCCATAAAGCCAAATTCTTTTTAAGAACTATTAGGTGTATCATACTAAGAAAAACATTGTAAAATTCATATTTGGATTTTACCTTTTATTGTTAGTCAGGTTAGTAAAACCTCATAAGTTAAATAGTTATTATGCTAGGGTTCAGTGCCTGCTAGGGGACTAGTGTCTATTAGTAAATTTATAAACTAGAGGTTTATTATGAGGGTTAAGCAATCATTGGTTTAATTTGACACAGTTGTAAGAATAATATGTAGAAATGATAACCGAGTTGAAAAATACAAACCTGGAATTCTGATGTATAATACTTAGAGAAAACTGAATGCACTGTCTCCATAAGATCAAATATATGTATTCCAGTTTTCAGAGTTAATGATAAATGCTTTCTGGAGAATGCATATACTTTATTACTGCTACCTTACAATCATGTGTCGTCTTTTTGTGGTGCAATCTGTGAATTTTTAGTAGAGAGAGCTACATGATCTGTCATATAGATTGTTCACCCTTTGATGTTGCTGGAGGACAGTACTTGATTTTCTTGTACATATTTTTATATTGCAACATAGAGCACTTAAACTAAGACTTTCTTTGGGAGTTCCCAAGGCTGATGATATTTTTTCCTGTAATTTAAGGTGCTGGGATTGTTGCCATTGGTACTGATTACATTATTCAATTAGCTAAGGCAGAATGTAACTCATCTGCTGGGTTAGCACATCTGTATGTCTGTTTTTATATCTTAGGGCAGAGATTATGGGCACCCAGATTTAACTGTGTAAATTTCATCACCAGTGTTTCTGGGTATGAGTATGTTCCAAGATTATAGGTGATTCCAGGATTGAATTATGACTGGTGTTATTAAAGGTAAAAGTTGTGTTTTGTATCATAAGCCATTTTAGTACCATTTTCTCAGTATTTGCTAAACACACACACACGCACACACACACATCTTGATTGATAGAAATATAGATGGTAGATAAAGATATACATACAGATTCTTGGATTTCTGTTCTAAAAACCCAAGTGCATGATTGAAAGTGACTTTGTCAGATTCAGTGTGAAATATGAGGTTAAAGTGGGTAATATTTTCCAGAAATGAAAGAAGGGAATCCGAGGTTCAGGTCATCATTTTACAGTGACACTCACTGCAGGTCTGGATACTGTTGGGAGAATGTTTATGTTTATAGATAGATGCTGTGACTTATAGGTTAGACTTTAGGCATCATAGTAAAACACCATTAATTTTATTCTTAGGAATTAGATGTTCTCCATGTATATATTCTAGACTTCATGCTTCTATAGGAAAGTATTTTGGTAGGACATTAGTGGTGTCTTTAAGATTGTAAGGGAAAATGTGAACTGTCCTCAGCAGTGCAAACTGGCGCTTCATGAAATGGCATGAACCTACCTTCCTGCCTATCTTCTATTATTTTCCCATGCATACCATGCATTCCAACTAAAAGGAACTATTTGGTTCTGGAGGCTGCCATGTTTTTTTAGGTTTCTGTGCTTTAGTATGCACTCTTTTTCATTTGGATTGCCCTTGCCCTAGAAAACTCCCATCTGTCTTTCAGGACTTGACTTAGTGGTCACCTTTCCTAGGAAGGCTCCTTGATCACTTCCCTTTCCTTCTGCTCTGAGTTACATGTTCTGATGGCACTGGCACATGGATACATGGATCTGTAACTCTGCCATGTATTCCTTTGCTTGTCTGCCTCCCTCACTAAACAGTAAGCTCCGTAGAATCAGAGAATGTGTATGTCCTCTTTATTTCTTTAACATTTAACTCAGTGCCTGGCAAAGAGAGTTGATACTCAGAAATTAGTTGTTGCATGCTTTAATGTATATGTGGAGAAATGAATGAACTCATTTTTTATTCTCTCCTTAATATTGATAGCTGTTTACAATCATTTTTATTTACTAAGTAAGCTTTTGTTAGCTTAATTCAAAAACTGTGTCTAAAATAAATGTTTCTTTATTAATATTTTAGATTTATCCATAGGAAAATGAATTGATGGCAGTTTAAATATACATAAGCATGTGCTTAATCTTTCTTGATTATCCTGGTTTAACTTGTCTCTTACAGAAAAAACAAAAATGAGAGGAATCTGGTTTAAATTGCAGTACAAGGAATTTAGATTAGACATAAAGAGTTTCCAGAAAATAAAGTACCAGATATTGAAGTGATTTGTAAGTAATGTAATTGATTTTTTTGAGAGTTAAAAAAAGGGGGAGTTCATAGAGGGTTGTGAATTGCAAAGTGGTTCACCAACATTGCCTTTAGTAGAATAAAAAACGTAAAGGAAGAAAATCTATTTAGAGGTATGCAGATACAACCATATTCATGGATAGATGCTTAAAAATACTTGGGTACTTTTTTGGTTTACTGTGTACATATATATTTTTAAATTTCAGCTAACCAAGGAAACTATGTTGCATGTATCCTTACTTTTTACAGAATGGCTCTCGTTTAGTGACTAGCAGAATATACTAGAATCTCCCTCCTTAGCCTTTTTTTTTAACTTCTCTTTCTTAGAGTAATATAAATAATAAAAAATCCTTAGCAGTGTTAAAAATAAACAGAAAACTAAGGTATATCAATTAAAAAAAAGACCTACCCACATAGTTTAAAAACAATCAACCAGACCACTTACACAAAGAACAAGGTTTTTGAATGCTATCCTCTTGATTGTCTTAATGAAATTAAATACAGCAGTTAGCTGTGCCCAAAATATAGAGTTATATTGCTATGCTTCTAACTATAGATATTCTGTCCTGGCTGTATTTGAACAGAACTACTGTAGTATAAGCCAAATTCACCCTCCGTGCTAGTGAACTGAAAGAGCAAATATACCTTCCTGAGCAACAGATTTATAGTCATGCTAGTGAATAGAGTTCAGTGTTCTCTTTGCTTGTCATTCTGCAAGAATCATATTGGAATAATTTAGGACAGCTTTACTAAATTTATTAATGTAACTCTTGTTATGAAGATGGTGTTTAAATTGTAGGCTTTTGTACTTGCAGTGCAAAAGCCTTCTTTGTGATATAAGAGACAGGATTTTACATGTAGTGGTGATAATGCCTGTCTTTCTAAACACTGTATATTTTTCTAAATGCCTTTATAGCCAGAATTTATTTTTCACAATAACTCTGTGAAATAGGTGTCCTAATCTTATAAATGAGAAATTTTAGGCATAGAAATTTTGACTGAGTGCCAAAGGCATACAGTATTGTTTTATAATAAAGTATTGTTACCATTTCAATAGCTTGCATTTACTATATGCTGAGCTCTGTTTTAAACTTTTTACATATATTAATTAATAAGAACTTGGGCTTTGTAGTCGGATCTGGATTTAATTCTGGCATCGTGCCATCACTGCCATTTGCAGCATCGTGGATGAACCTAGAGATAATCATACTAAGTGATATTTCCTCTTCTTAACCTTGGAAAATTTACCTAACCTCTTCAAGCCTTGGTTTCCTCATTTGCTACAAAGAACTAATGATAGTACCTGCCTCATAGGGTGGTTGTATGGATTTAGATAATCCAAGTGAATCTATGTCTGGTATAAAGTAGGGGCTTTAAAATCAGTTTGCTATAATAAATAGAGTGTTAGTAGACTGTATTTACTGTAATTTTTAGCTTTTGGTAATTTTCCTGGTAAAATTGTATTGCTCTTGAGTGTAAACTCATAGTTGATTATATATATATATATATATATATATATATATATATATATATATATATATATATATATATATATATATATACCTGTTTTATAGAAAATCATCCATGTTAGAACAAGATTATAGCTCTATATAGTGGCTATAACTACCTCTTCCCTCTCACTACCTCCCAATCACCTTTCAGTTCTAAGCCTTCCACTAGTCAGAAGAAACCAAAGTGGATACCTGAGGCTTTCATGTTCCAAAGTCAAGACAAGATATCCTCAGTCCACTGGGTTGTGTTCGTTCCAGGAGTGCTGTGGTATATCAGTTGTTTGGAACTCAGAATGTATTTTCTTAGAGAAAGTATCCTTTTAAATAAGGCACATAAATTCTTGTAATTCCTGATATAACTGATATGTGTATATTTGCACTGAAAGCAGTAAAAAGCAAGCAAAAACGTGACAGCACTCTGGCACTGCTAATAAAGTAATTTAAAACAATGAAACTGAATATATACTGATCGCCAAAAACAGGCCTGGAGAGGATTCTGGGAAGATGGAGTAGGAGGCATCAGGAGTCTGCCTCCCCACCTAGATAACAAATACAGTGGCAGAATCTGATGTAACTATTTTGGAACTATGGAGCTGTTGAAGACTTGCAACTGTCAGGAAAAGGCTCAGATGTAAAATTGCAGCCATTCTCTGCTGCCACCTTTGTGCAGCTCTCACACAGCTTTTGGAGCCAGTGGAGGCAGAAAGTACCCTCTTCTCCAAATATCAAGGATCTGTACCTGGATCAGAGATGCTGCTTCTGGTCAGAGAGGTGCAGACAAAGAGGTGGGCAGCTATTGATGTTGCACATACCCTATTGTTGCAAGCCCCTCCCCCACCTGCTAAAGTGACTTCCAGGAAATTTAAAAGACGGGCACCCTTATATGATCCAGCAATCTCACTCCTGGCTGTATATCCAGAGAAAACTCTAATTCAAAAAGATACATGAACCCCAATGTTCAGAGCAGCACTATTTACAATAACCAAGATGTGTAAGCAACCTAAATGTCCATCGACAGATGAATAGATAAAGAAGGTGTGGTATATATAAACAATGGCATACTACTGAGCCATAAAAAAGAATGACATAATGCCATTTGCAGCATCGTGGATGAACCTAGAGATTATCATACTAAGTGAAGTAAATCAAAAAGAGAAAGATAAATCCCATATGATACCACTTATATGTGGAATCTAAAATATGGAACCACCTCAACATATTGAAAGCTGTATATTGTGGGAGTCCTAGAAAGAGAAGAGAGAGAGAGAAAGGAGCAGAGAGAACCTTTGAAGAAATAATGGTTTAAAACTTCCCAAATTTGATGAAAAACATGAACATAAACATCCAAGGAGCTCATTGCACTCCAAGTAAGATTAAGTCAAAGAGACATAGAGCAAGACACATTATAATCAACCTTCCAAAAGACAAAGACCAGGAATCTTGAAAGCAGCAAGAAGAAAGCTAATCATCACATACACGGGATTCTCAGTAAGATTATTAGCATATTGCTCATCAGAAACTTCAGAGGCCAGGTGGCAGTGGGCTGCTATATTCAAAGTGCTAAAAGAAGAAAAGTCTGTCCATCAAGAATCCTGTTATCTGGCAAAACTGTCCTTCAAAAGTAAGTGAGAAATTAAGACATCCCCAGGTAAACAAAAGCTGAGGGAGTTCATTACCACTAGACCTGCCCTGCAAGAAATGCGCAAGAGAGTTCTGCAAGGTGAAACGAAAGGACTCTAGACAGTAACTAGAAGTTGTGTGGAGAAATAAAGATCTCAATAAAGGTAAATACAGCGGGAATTATAAAAGCTAGTACTATTGTAACAAAGATTTATAATTTTTTATTTTCTACATGACTTAAAAGATTAATACATTTAAAGGAAAAAAATTATTAGTATAAAAGCTCATGTTGTTGTAACATTTTCTGGGATAGAACATATGTTAGGCCACAAATTAAGTCTCAAAAGATTTTAAAAGATAGATAGCATACAAAGTATCATCTCCAGCTACAAGAGGATGAAGTTAGAAATCAACAACAGAAGGAAAACTGGAAAATTCACAAAACTGTGGGAATTAAACAACATACTTTTTTTTTTAACATCTTTATTGGAGTATATAATTGGTTTACAATGGTGTGTTAGTTTCTGCTTTATAACAAAGTGAATCAGTTATACATATGTTCCCGTATCTCTTCCCTCTTGTGTCTCCCTCCCTCCCACCCTCCCTATCCCACCCCTCTAGGTGGTCACAAAGCACCGAGCCGATCTCCCTATGCTATGCGGCTGCTTCCCACTAGCTATCTGTTTTACATTTTGTAGTGTATATATGTCCATGCCACTCTCTCACTTTGTCACAGCTTACCCTTCCCCCTCCCCATATCGTCAAGTCCATTCTCTAGTAAGTCTGTAAACAACATACTTTTAAACAACCAATCAAAGAAGAAATCACAAGGGAAATTAGAAAATACTTAGAGACCAAAGAAAATGAAAACACAGCACACCAAAACTTATAGGACACAATGAAAGCAGTTCTAAGGGGATTTTTGTAGTTATAAATGCTTATGTTAAAAAAATAAGAAAGATCTCTAGCTTTATAACTTAAGGAACTAGAAAAAAACAAACTAAAACCAAAGCTAGCGGAAGGAAATAATAAAGGTTAAAGGAGAGAGAAAGGAAATAGAGAATAGAAAAACAAAGTCAGTGAACCAGAAGTTTGTTCTTTGAAAACATCAACAAAATTGACAAATTTTTGGCTAGGTAGACTAAGAAAATAGGAGGAAAGACTCAAATTACTAAAATCAGAAGTGAAAGTGGTGACATCACTATCAAGTCTACTGAAATAAAAAGGATTATAAGAGAGTACTATGAACAATTGTATGCCAACAAATTGAAGAACCTAGATGAAATGGACAAATTCCTAGAAATACAAAACCTACCAAGACTAAATCACAATAGACCTATAAGGTAAGGAGATTGAATCAGTAATAAAAAAATCTCTTGAGTAGAAAAGCCCTGGCTTGGGACCTCACTGGTGGTCCAGTGGCTAAGACTCCACGCTCCCAATGCAGGGGGCCCGGGTTCAATCCCTTGTCAGGGAACTGGATCCCACATGCCGCAACTAAGAGTCTCCATGTCACAACTAAGAGTTCACATGCTGCAACTAAAAAAGATCCCACATGCCATAACTAAAAGATCCCATGTGCTGCAGCTAAGACGCAGTACAGCCAAATAAATAAATAAATATTTTTTAAAAAAAGAAAGAAAGAAGGAAAAGAAAAGACCTGGCTTCACCAGTGAATTCTGCTAGTTAAAGAACTACTATCAGTCCCTGTCAAACTTTTCCAAAATATTGAAGAGGAGAGAACACTTCCTAATTCATTCTATGAGGCCAGCATTACCCTGATAACAAAGTCAGACAAAGACATTACAAGAAAAGAAAACTACAGACCAATATCTCTTGTAAACATTGATTCCAAAATCTTCAACAAAATGCTAGCAAACTGAATTCATCTACATAATAAGGGGATTATATACCATGGTAAAGTGGGATTTCTTTTTGGAATGCAAGGATGGTACAACATGAAAATTGATCAGTGTAATACACCACATTAACAGAATGAAGGAAAAAAACACAATCATCTCAATTGATGCAGAAAAAGCATTTGACAAAGTTCAACACCTTTTCAAGATAAAAGCATTAAAAAAACTAGGCATAGATGGAAACCACCTCAATATAATGAAAGCTATATATGAAAAACCCACAGCAGACATCATTCTCAATAGTAAAAGACTGAAAGCTTTTCCCCTAAGATCAGGAACAAGGCAAGGATGCCCACTTTCACGACTTTTATTTAACATGGTAGTGGAAGTTCTAGCCAGAGCACTTAGGTAAGAAAAAGAAATAAAAGTTATCCAAATTGAGAAGAAAGAAGTAAAATAATCTGTTTGCAGGTAAGATGATCTTATATGTGGGAAACCCTAATGATTCCACAGAAAAAATACTTTCAGAACTAATAAATGGATTCAACTAAGTAGCAGGATACAAACTCAAAATGTAAAAGTTAGTTGCATTTCTGTACATCACAATGAACAATCTGAAAAGGAAATTACAAAAACAGTTCCTTTTACAGTGGCATCAAAAGGAATAGAATACTTAGGAATTAAAAAACGTATACAATGAAAACTGCAAAATACTGCTGAAGAAATTGAAGACATAAATAAACACATCTGATATTCATGGATTAGAAGATACAATATTATTAAAATATCAGTGCTATCCAAAGAGGTTTACAGATTCATTGCAATACCTGTCAAAATCCCAATGATGTTTTTTTCAAAAACAGGAAAACCTATCCTGAAATTCATATGGAATCTCAGGACCCTGGATAGGCAAAACAGTCTTAAAACTGGATTACTCACAATTCTTGATTTCAAAACTTACAACAAAGCCACATAATCAAAACAGTGTGGTACTGGCATAAATACAGACATATAGACCAGTGGAATAGAACAGAGAACCCAGAAATAAACCCTCACATATGTGGTAAAATAAGTTTTGAAAAGGGTACGAAGACCATTCAGTGGGGAAACAAGTCTTCAACAAATGCTTCTGGGACAACTCAGTATCTGCATGCAAAAGATTAACTTGGACCTTTACCTAACACCATATACAAACATTAACTCAAATTGGATCAAAGACCTAAATATAAGACAAAAAACAGTGAGATTCTTAGAAGAAAACATAGGGCAAAAGCTTCACAACATGGATTTGGCAGTGCTTTCTTGGATGTGACACCAAAAGCACAGGCATCAGAGCAAAAGTAGACAAATTGGACTTAATGAAAAAAAAATTTTTTACTTCAAAAGATACTATCAACAGAGTGAAAGAGGCAACCACAGAATGGGAGAAAATATTTGCAAATCATATATTTGATAATGGATTAATATCCAGAATATATAGAGAACTTATGCTAAAAGTCAACAGCAAAAGGACAGCCTGATTCAAAAATGGGCAAAGGACTTGAATAGACATTTCTCTAAAAAAGATATACTGTGGAAAACAGTATGGAAGTTTCTCAAAAAATTAATAAAGTAGAACCACCATATGATTCAGCAGTACCACTTCTGGGTATGTATCCAAAATAATTGAAAGCAGGGTCTCGGAGAGATATTTGTTCATCCATGTTCATAGCAGCATTATTCCAATAGCCAGAACATAGATAAATGTCCATTGACAGACGGATGGATTAGCAAGTGTTGGTATATATTCAGTGGAATATTTTTCAGTCTTAAAAAGGAAAGGAATTCTGACACATGTTACAGCATGGATGAACTGTGAAGACATTATGCTAAGTGAGTTAAGACAGGCACAAACTGATAAATAGTGTACAATCTCAGTTATATGAGGTATTTAGAATAGTCAAACTCATGAAAACAGAAAGTAGAATGGTGGTTGCCAGAATTTGGGCAGAGGGGAAATGAGTTGTTATTTAATGGGTATACAGTTTCATTTCTGCAAAATGAAAAAGTCCTTGAGATTGGTTGCACAATATTGAATATATTTAACACTACTAAACTGTATGCTTAAAAATGGGTAAGATTGGGCTTCCCTGGTGGTGCAGTGGTTGAGAGTCTGCCTGCCGATGCAGGGGACATGGGTTCGTGCCCCAGTCCGGGAAGATCCCACATGCCGCGGAGCGGCTGGGCCCGTGAGCCATGGCCACTGAGCCTGCGCATCCAGAGCCTGTGCTCCGCAACTGGAGAGGCCACAACAGTGAGAGGCCTGCATACCGCAAAAAAAAAAAAAAAAAGGATAAGATGGTAAATTTTATATGTATTTTACCACAATTTTAAAAATTAGAAAAAAGAAAAAAAAGATCTGAAGGTGAGAAAGAGTTTCTAACAGGATTTTTAATATTTTCAAGAGCTTTATAGGTTGGCACACTGATTCTTTTGTATGTTTAACTTCATTTCAAAGCTTTTCCTTGATATAGGATTATAGATGGATTACTCTCACTTCTCTTAATCACATTTACTATGAATAAACTCATTTCAGGATAGGGGTTGTGGGATGCTTACAAGAGGAACAAATAAAAAGAGGAAGAGAGATTTTTCTTAGTCAATTGGCTAAAATCTCTTGAGAGAGCTAGACGAACATCACATAAGAGAAATGATTTATGGTAGAATTACCTGGACAGTTTTATAAGCCAGAGACAAAGCATGATGTATGCTTCTGGAGAAAAAAAAAAGATGTGCTAAGGAAAAGGCAGTGGGTTGCTGCCCACCCTAATATGGGGTGTAGCAGCAGCTCACAAGGGGTGTAAGCAAACACCTGGCTGAACCGCTGATTTTATATACAGGTTATAAGTCCAGAACGAAAAATTTTGTTTGTGTGTGGGTTCATGGTTTTGGAAATGTTCATTTTGGGTATCAGTCATATTTGTTAACTCAAGTTAATATATAGATTAAAATGAGACTATTTGGAGGTCAGACAGCAGAAGCAAGAAGAACTACAATCCTGCAGCCTGTGGAACAAGAACCACATTCACAGAAAGAGAGACAAGATGAAAAGGCAGAGGACTATGTACCAGATGAAGGCAGAGGGCTATGTACCAGATGAAGGAACAAGATAAAACCCCAGAAAAACAACTAAATGAAGTGGAGATAGGCAACCTTCCAGAAAAAGAATTCAGAACAATGATAGTGAAGATGATCCAGGACCTCAGAAAAACAATGGAGGCTAAGATCGAGAAGATGGAAGAAATGTTTAACAAAGACCTAGAAGAATTAAAGAACAAACAAACAGATGAAGAATACAATAACTGAAATGAAAACTACACTAGAAGGAATCAATAGCAGAATAATTGAGGCAGAAGAACGGATAAGTGACCTGGAAGACAGAATAGTGGAATTCACTGCTGTGGAACAGAATAAAGAAAAAAGAATGAAAAGAAATGAAGACAGCCTAAGAGACCTCTGGGACAACATTAAACGCAACAACATTCACATTATAGGGGTCCCAGAAGGAGAAGAGAGAGAGAAAGGACCCAAGAAAATATTTGAAGAGATTACAGTCGAAAACTTCCCTAACATGGGAAAGGAAATAGCCACCCAAGTGCAGGAAGCGCAGAGAGTCCCATACAGGATAAACCCAAGGATAAACACGCCTAGACACATAGTAATCAAATTGGCAAAAATTAAAGACAAAGAAAAATTATTGAAAGCAGCAAGGGAAAAATGACAAATAACATACAAGGGAACTCCCATAAGGTTAACAGCTGATTTCTCAGCAGAAACTCTACAAGGCCGAAGGGAGTGGCATGATGAAAGGGAAGAACCTACAACCAAGAGTACTCTACCCAGCAAGGATCTCATTCAGATTCGATGGAGAAATCAAAAGCTTTACAGACAAGCAAAAGCTAAGAGAATTCAGCACCACCAAACCAGCTCTACAACAAATGCTAAAGGAACTTCTCTAAGTGGGAAACACAAGAGAAGAAAAGGACCTACAAAAACAAACCCAAAACAATTAAGAAAATGGTCATAGGAACATACATATCGATAATTACCTTAAACGTGAATGGATCAAATGCTCCAACCAAAAGCCACAGGGCTTGCTGAATGGATACAAAAACATGACCCATATATATGCTGTCTACAAGAGACCCACTTCAGACCTAGTGACACATTCAGACTGAAAGTGAGGGGATGGAAAAACATATTCCATGCAAATGGAAATCAAAGCTGCAGTAGCAATAGTCATATCAGATAAAATAGACCTTAAAATAAAGAATGTTACAAGAGACAAGGATGGACACTACATAATGATCAAGGGATCAATCCAAGAAGAAGATATAACAATTATAAATATATATGCACCCAACATAGGAGCACCTGAATACATAAGGCAACTGCTAACAGCTGTAAAAGAGGAAATCGACAGTAACACAGTTATAGTGGGAGACTTTAACACCTCACTTACACCAATGGACACATCATCCAAAATGAAAATAAATAAGGAAACACAAGCTTTAAATGACACAATAGACTAGACAGATTTAATTGATATTTATAGGACATTCCATCCAAAAACTGCAGATTACACTTTCTTCTCAAGTGCGCACGGAACATTCTCCAGGATAGATCACATCTTGGGTCACAAATCAAGCCTCAGTAAATTTAAGAAAATTGAAATCATATCAAGCATCTTTTCTGGCCAACGCTATGAGCTTAGAAATGAATTACAGGGAAAAAAACATAGAAAACACAAACACATGGAGGCCGAACAATACATTACTAAATAACCAGTAGATCACTGGAGAAATCAAAGAGGAAATCAAAAAATACCCAGAGACAAATGACAATGAAAACACGATGATCCAAAACCTATGGGATGCAGCAAAAGCAGTTCTAAGAGGGAAGTTTATAGCTATACAAGCGTAGCTCAAGGAACAAGAAAAATCTCAAATAAACAATGTAACCTTACACCTACAGGAACTAGAGAAAGGAGAACAAAGAAAACCCAAAGTCAGTAGGAGGAAAGAAATCATAAAGATGAGAGCAGAAATAAATGACATAAAAGCAAAGAAAACAGTAGCAAAGATCAATAAAACTAAAAGCTGGTTCTTTGAGAAAATAAACAAAATTGATAAACTATTAGCCTGACTCATCAAGAAAAAGAGGTAGAGGTCTCAAATCAATACAATCAGAAATGAAAAAGAAGTTACAACAGACACCACAGAAATACAAAGCATCCTAAGAGACTACTACAAGCAACTCTATGCCAATAAAATGGACAACCTGGAAGAAATGAACATATTCTTAGAAAGGTGTAACCTTCCAAGACTGAACCAGGAAGAAATAGAAAATATGAACAGACCAATCACAAGTAATGAAATTGAAACTGTGATTAAAAATCTTCCAACAAACAAAAGTCCAGGACCAGATAGCATCACAGGTGAATTCTATCAAACGTTTAGAGAAGAGCTAACACCCATCCTTCTCAAACTCTTCCAAAAAATTGCAGAGGAAGGAACACTCCCAAACTCATTCTATGAGGCCACCATCACCCTGATACCAAAACCAGACAAAGATACTACAAAAAAAGAAAATTGCAGACCAGTATCACTGATGAATATAGATGCAAAAATCCTCAACAAAATACTAGCAAACAGAATCCAACAAAACATTTAAAGGATCATACACCATGATCAAGTGGGATTTATCCCAGGGATGCAAGGATTCTTCAATATATGCAAATCAATCAATGTGATACAGCATGTTAACAAATTGAAGAATAAAAACCATATGATCATCTCAATAGATGCAGAAAACGCTTTTGACAAAATTCAACACCCATTTATGATAAAAACTCTCCAGAAAGTGGGCATAGAGGGAACCTACCTCAACATAATGAAGGCCATATATGACAAACCCACAGCAAACATCATTCTCAATGGTGAAAAACAAAGCATTTCCTCTAAGATCAGGAACAAGACAAGGATGTCCGATCTCGCCACTGTTATTCAACACAGTTTTGGAAGTCCTAGCCATGGCAATCAGAGAGGAAAAAGAAGTAAAAGAAATACAAATTGCAAAAGAAGAAGTAAAACTGTCACTGTTTGCAGATGACATGATACTATACATAGAGAATCCGAAAAATGCCACCAGAAAACTACTAGAGCTAAT
The DNA here is from genome assembly GCF_039906515.1 of Pseudorca crassidens. Taxonomy (NCBI): domain Eukaryota; kingdom Metazoa; phylum Chordata; class Mammalia; order Artiodactyla; family Delphinidae; genus Pseudorca; species Pseudorca crassidens. The sequence goes on from NC_090306.1 coordinate 59,274,352, forward strand.
CAATGAATTTGGTAAAGTTGCAGGATACAAAATTAATGCACAGAAATCTCTTGCATTCCTATACACTAATGATGAAGAATCTGAAAGAGAAATTAAGGAAACACTCCCATTTACCATTGCAACAAAAAGAATAAAATACCTAGGAATAAACCTACCTAGGGAGACCAAAGGTCTGTATGCAGAAAATTATAAGACACTGATGAAAGTAATTAAAGATGATACCAACAGATGGAGAGATATACCATATCTTGGATTGGAAGAATCAATAGTGGGAAAATGACTATACTACCCAAGCAGTCTACAGATTGAATGCAATCCCTATCAAATTACCAATGGCATGTTTTATGGAACTAGAACAAAAAATCTTAAAATTTGTATGGAGACGCAAAAGACCCCAAATAGCCAAAGCAGTCTTGAGGGGAAGAAACGGAGCTGGAGGAATCAGACTACCTGACTTCAGACTATACTATAAAGCTACAGTAATCAAGACAATATGGTACTGGCACAAGGACAGAAACATAGATGAATGGAACAAGATAGAAAGCCCAGAAATAAACCCACGCACCTATGGTCAACTAATCTATGACAAAGGAGGCAAGGATATACAGTGGAGAAAAGACAGTCTCTTCAATAAGTGGTGCTGGGAAAACTGGACAGCTACATGTAAAAGAATGAAATTAGAACACTCCCTAACACCATACACACACAAAAAAAACTCAAAATGCTTTAGAGACCTAAATGTAAGACCAGACACTCTAAAACTCTTACAGGAAAGCATAGGAAAAACACTCTTTGACATAAATCACAGCAAGATCTTATTTGATCCACCTCCTAGAGTAATGGAAATAAAAACAAAAATAAACACATGGGACCTAATGAAACTTAAAAGCTTTTGCACAGCAAAGGAAACCATAAACAAGATGAAAAGACAACCCTCAGAATGGGAGAAAATATTTGCAAACGAATCAACAAAGTATTAATCTCCAAAATATATTAACAGTTCATGCAGCTCAATATTAAAAAAACAAACAACCGAATCCAAAAATGGGCACAAGACCTAAATAGACATTTCTCCAAAGAACACATACAGATGGCCAAGAAGCACATGAAAAGCTGCTCAACATCACTAATTATTAGAGAAATGCAAATCAAAACTACAATGAGGTATCACCTCACACCAGTTAGAATGGGCAACATCAGAAAGTCTACAAACAACAAATGCTGGAGAGGGTGTGGAGAAAAGAGAACCCTCTAGCACTGTTGGTGGGAATGTAAATTGATACAGCCACTATGGAGAACAGTGTGGAGGTTCCTTAAAAAACTAAAAATAGAACTACCATACGACCCAGCAATCCCACTACTTGGCATATACCCAGAGGAAACCGTAATTCAAAACAACACATGTGGGCTTCCCTGGTGGCGCAGTGGTTGAGCGTCCACTTGCCGATGCAGGGGACATGGGTTCATGCTCCGGTCCTGGAAGATCCCACATGCTGTGGAGCGGCTAGGCCGGTGAGCCATGGCCGCAGGGCCTGCACGTCTGGAGCCTGTGCTCCACAACGGGAGAGGCCACGACAGTGAGAGGCCCGCGTACCGCAAAAAAAAAAAAAAAAAAAGACACATGCACCCCAATGTTCATTGCAGCACTATTTACAATAGCCAGCTCATGGAAGCAACGTAAATGCCCATCAACAGATGAATGGATAAAGAAGATTTTGTACATATATACAATGGAATGTTACTGAGCCATAAAATGGAATGAAATTGGGTCATTTGTTGAGACGTGGATGTATCTCAAGACTGTCATACAGAGTGAAGTAAGTCAGAAAGAGAAAAATATCGTATATTAATTCATATATGTGGAACCTAGAAAAATGGTACAGATGAACCAGTTTGCAGGGCAGAAAAAGAGACACAGATGTAGAGAAACGTATGGACACCAAGGGGGGAAAGTGGCGGTGGGATGGGGGTGGTGGTGGGATGTATTGGGCGATTGGGAGTGACATGTGTCCCCTGATGTGTATAAAATTGATGACTAATAAGAACCTGCTGTACAAGAAAATAAAATAAAATTCAAGAATTAAAAAAAAAAATTTTAAACTAAAATAAATAAATAAACTGCTCTGACTTTCTGAGCACTCCTTAAGTTTTTTGGTTGGCACCACTCATACAGCTTTTATTACTGTCTCTTTTTTCTCAATAAAAGAAATTCATTTCATTAAAAAATAAAATAAAATGAGACTCTGTAAAACCCCTAACATAACGCCTACTGTAGTATAGCTATTTAGTAAATGCTAGTGCTCGTGCTTGAGTGAATTTGATTTTTTTTCTGTGTTGTAGAAAGTGAATAAATTAACCAGAAAATTTTCAGAAGTATATTGAAATCTCTTAAAACTCTAGATTGTAATTTATTGCTGTAATTTATATCATTATTCTGTGACTATGGCATGCTAGTTCATACTGTTTTCTCATGACTGACTCTTCTGATTTGATTCTGGGGGTGTCTTGTGGATTAGAAGATACAGAGGGTGGATTCTAAAGACAGTCCACTCTTCGGCAGAGGGACAGTGAGGTTTAAGAGATGTGACTGGATATGGAGAATTAGCCTGCCCTTGGGTAAAATGGGGTTTTAGAGCTGGAAAGGAACCTTGGAGGTAGTTTAGTCTAACCTTTCATTTTATGGCTGTGGAGATAAATATAGAGAAGTGTGTTGTCTAATGTCATAGCTGTAGTGGAGAAGCTAAAATCAATGGCTTCTAAAGGTCCTGATATCCAGACATCATGAAACGTAAGCTACTGCATTTTTACTTTTCTTTTGAAAAGGCTGTATTGATGGTACCATGTACACATTATATTAATTTTTAGAATAGATCTTATAAATTATATATATTTTAATCAAAAATTCAGTCTTTTTAGTTTGTTTAAATAGATTAACTGAACTAACTGCTGCCAGAAGTCTCATAAGGAAAACTGTTTTTAAAGAAATAACAAATTCTTGACTTTTTCTTGCTAATTGTAGGTTAAGTCAGCAAACAAAGAAAACATGGTGTTTTGAAGTATGATTAAACTCCTGATGCTGCAGCAGAGGCTAAGACTATTAATGGCCAGATCTAGGTAAGTTGAAGTTTACTTTTAAAAAAGTCATTAAGTGCACCAATTACATTTTTTAAACTAGAGATTTTAATAGTGTTTTCTTGAATGCAGTTTTTTTTTGCCTCCTTATATGTTGTCACCTCCCACTTCCCAAAAATTAGGACAATTGGCTTTAATTAAACATGACAGTGTTTACTAATTTAAAATACCCAACACACTTGTTGCAAGATTGATCTTCCCAAACAGAAGCTACCTTTTGTTCTTGAATGTACCCTTATTACTTTCCTATGTGGCTTTCTTGAGGGAGTATAGTACGTCTTTTTGTGTTTTTGCTGAGTTATAAACTTGACTGGGTAAGATGATGAGATCACGTGGTTTCTCATCAAGTGTTTACAGGTATTTGTACATATTATTGGGTGTTACATAACTCAGACACTCTCCAGGTATTAATCTGATTGTCATAAATGCAGACTATCTAGTGTCTTGCCTTTCCCCCTGCCTGGGAATTCATGCTTCAGGAGGAGGAGTCAGAGATGTGGGTGAAAACTTCACATTAAAAATCTCCTTCTGTGCTGGAAGATTGACTACAACTGCCTGTAGTCCCAGCTGTTTCACAGTCTTACTCCTACTAAGCCTATTCTTCAGCCTTACTGAGGCCTCCTGTTCCTTTTTGCCTCCCTCCGTTTCTCTCATTTCATCAGCCCTCTTCTTTCTTGCTTCTTTCCTGACCAGACCTGATGGCCCATTACTTCAAACCCCTATATTGCCAATATCCTTTAATTTCCTTGTCTTTTTACCTTCTGACCCTGGGTCAGTTGAACTGTCTACCCTCTGGACTGCTGAGTACAGCTAGAAAAATAGCATAATCTTACTCTCCAGCTTCTGCTAAGTCTCAGCATAGCCTACTTAATAATCCTGCTACCTTTCTTGGGTAGCTTCTCAGAGAATAATCCTCAAGTCCTTCATTGTGCAAACTTGGCTTCTATTTTACCAAAGAAATTTAGGATGATAGGTGTTACCTATTTCTGCTTCTCTACTGTGTTCCACCCATCCTTATTTTCTGCTCTCTCTCGTCAGAGGACAAGGCACTCCTTCTGTGGGCAGACTTCTTAATCTGGGCCCCGGAACTCATCTTCTCTAGCCTCCCCGCTCCGTCTTGATCCATCCTGTAGCCGTCTATGTCCTTTGTTTTTTTCCTATATTCTTTAACCTTTACTGACATACTGATTACTAACCTGCATAAATCTATGTCACCTTAAAACAATAAGTAACTCAAGCAACATATTTTCTTTTGAAACCATGTCCAACCATACCCTATCACTTTAGGCTTTCCTTTCCAACTGTGTTCTTGAAAGAGCCTTTTCTATTCTTTGGAGGACTACTTCCTTATCTTCCATTTGCTCACTGCTGAATGGCTTCTGCCTCTACCTAACACTCCACTATGGATAGAACCTTCCTTCTTGACACTTTCTTTTCTTAGTTTGTACTATTCTGATTGTTTCTCTTCTCCTTCACTTGTTTTTCTCTACTCCAGTATTTGCGCATTTGTGTTCCCCAGAATTTTAACTGCAGACTGCTCTTTATACTGTCCTTGATCAGGGTCTTCTGTTTTACAGTTTCAAATACCGTGTGTCCCAATATTTTACCTCTTTCCTCAAACCCATTCTGATGTACTTACCTCTCTATTGCAAGTCTTCCTTTGGTAGTTCTCTGGAATCTCAATTTAACATGTCTAAAACTGAACTAACCACCATCACTTCCTCTCGAAGACCTGAGAAAGTTTTTCCTATTTCAAGTAATGGAACCAGCACCCTTCATCTGCCGCCCTGAAAACTGCCTCTTACTTCCTGTATACCTAGCCAGACACTCAGTGCTGCAGACTTGTCTTCCTAAGTATTTTTAAAATTCATTATTTTCATCTTTATTCCTACTATTGCTGCTCTGGTTTTAAGTCTTTGGCATATTCCATTTTTCAGTAGTCTCTCACTGGCTTCCCTTCCTCTGAGCTAAACTTCCACTTAAAATTACCCTGCAGATGGAGGTATCTAAAATGAATTCCTGACCACCTCACTTTCCTGCTTAAAATACTTCATTGGCTTTTCACCTTGTGTAGGATGAAATTCATTCTCTTTGGAGTGGCATACAAGGATTTTGTGTCACATGGTTGGCTTTTCATTAACTATTTTTGTACTGAACTGAAGCATTCAATGTGAATAGAGCCCCCAGGTAGGTTGTACCACCATTCATATATCCCTGACAAAATCGGAGGTGCTGCCTTAACAGGTCGCCTGTGAAGGTGTCAAGTGGAAGAATGCTTTTTCTACTTCTTTTGAGAAATAGTTGAAAAATATTTACTTGAGGCATTATTTTTTCAGGCAAAAGCCACACTGTAGTAACCATTTAGCTCTTTGTATTCAGTGGTGAGGCTGGATAAGTAATTTCAAGAAGACTTTTTGTTTCTATCAATTATCTGTCTGCTTTAAAATTTTTTTTGAAATATTCTTTTGGCCTCCTCATCTTCTAATTTATTAAACATTTACTAATTTTTAAAAATTAAACATTTATTGAATATCTGCTATGTCAAACAGTATGCTTATTGCCTTAGAAAATTCAGAAGACACAGTTCCTATCTTCTTGGAGATCACAGTGAAGTGGGTGGTGAGACAGGTCAACATTACAGTAGAATGTGATAAGTGCCATGATAGAGTCATGTCCATTTGACTACAGGGACATTGGAAGCAGGCTAGCTTCAAGTTAGTTGGAGTCCCAGATCCCTAGGTTGTTGTTCAGGATGCTTTATGGTTTGTCTCATGCTTGTGTTACAGCCTACCCTGCACTCTAGTCGTACTAGATGCCTCACTTTCTCCTGAATACATTGCCACCTTTCATGACTTTTATCGTTGCACCTAATTTTTTATCTTGTCTCAAGTGCCTATTTCTGTTTTTTGCCTAGCACACTGTTTCTGCTCACCTTTTAAAGTACCAGCTCAAATGGTGCTTCCTGCCCTTCCTAACCCAGAAAGTTAGTTGCTTCTTTCTCTGTGCCCACGAAACTCTTCTTATATTCTGATATGAGGTTTATCATAATGCATTATCTGTTGACATCTCTGTCTTTCCCTTTAGATTCATGGCTCTTCAGAGGTACATCCTGTGACTTAGTCATCTTTATACCATGATACTTAACTGGCATATTAAGACACCAAATATGAATCTTGTTTTTCTTTTATGTAACAAGATTTTATTTATCCTTATGTCATCACACATTTTCCCTATATAAATTTATTTGTTTACGTTTTTAATTGAAGTATAGTTGATTTACAATGTTGTGTTAGTTTGTGGTGTACAGCAAAGTGATTCAGTTATATATGTATATATATATAATTTTTCATATTCTTTTCCATTATGTTTTATTACAAGATATTGAATATAGTTCCCTGTGCTAAACAGCAGAACCTTGTTGTTTATCTATGCTATTTATAGTAGTGTGTATCTGCTAATCCCAAACTCCTAATTTATCCCTCCCCTACCCCTTTTCCCCTTTGGTAACCATAAGTTTGATGCTATGTCTGTGAGTCTGTTTCTGTTTTGTAAATAAGTTCATTTATATCATATTTTAGATTCCACATATAAGTGATACAATGTGGTATTTATCTTTCTTTGTCTGACTTACCTCATTTAGTGTGATAATCTCTAGGTCCATCCATGTTGCTGCAAATGCCATTATTTCATTCTTTTTTATGGCTGAGTAGTATTCCATTGTATATGTATATATACCACATCTTCTTATCCATTCATCTGTCAGTGGACATTTAGGTTGCTTCCATGTCTTGGCTGTTGTAAATAGAGCTGCTATGAACATTGGGGTACATGTATCTTTTCAAATTAGAGTTTTCTCTGGATATATGCCCAGGAGTGGGATTGCTGGATCTTATGGCAATTCTCTTTTTAGTTTTTTAAGGAACTTCCGTACTGTTTTCCATAGCGGCTGCGCCAAGTTATGTTCCCAGCAGTGTAATAGGGTCCCCTTTTCTCCACACCCTCTTCAGCATTTATTATTTGTAGGCTTTTTAATGATGGCCATTCTCACCAGTGCAAGGACACCACCAAATATGAGTCTTAATTTAACTTTACTATTTTACTTATCACTTCTTTTGGTTTATACACTAGTATCCTTTTTTATCTGCTTGATCCTTACACCTGCCAGCATTCTTTATCTTCCTTTAGTGCAGTTCGTTCAGCTCACAAGAGACTTAGAGCACCTCCTGTGTGCTAGGTATTGTGTTAGGCACATGGAATGCAAGAATGAATAAACTCCATCCCTGCTGGGAAGGAGCTCAAAGTGGAGGGAAGTAGATAGATAGGTAAACAGTCTATCACAGTTTTTACTGAGTAAACAGTGTGAAAGATGCTGTGATACTGGGAAGCTCAGGGTGCTTTGGGGGTACACAAGGAATATAACTTGCCCAGTTGGTGGGAGTCAGAGAAGGCTTCCTGAAGGCACTGTACTCTGAAGTTGAATCTTGAGAAAGGAGCAGCATGGAAGGGTGTGAGAGAACAAGATGCTCTGGGGAAACTGTTTAGTATGGCTGGGTAGGACTCAAAGCAGAGAGGAGGGAAGAGGTTAGACTGTCTTTGTAGACAGAGACCGAATTGTGAAGGACCATGTGTCATACTGATGAGCTTTGCATTTTTTCCTGAAGGTAGTGAAGATCTGCTGAAGAATTTTAGGCGAATTTTAATCAGATTTATGTTTTTAATGTTTAATAGCTTCTTATGCTTCCTTCTTTCCCCCTTTTTTCAAATACTGTCACATCCATTCTCATTCTTTCTCTTGTTTGTAAGTGAAGTTTTGAATTTTTCCTTTGTTCACTTGCAGTATTCTTCAACACTTAATGTCACTGTAACCACTTATCTCTAACCTTCTGTGGGAAGGGATTAGATAGACACACTCTTTCAGTTTTGCCAGTATTCTCTGTGTTAAGTTACAGCTTGAATTTTGAGTTGTCTTTCTCTCTTAATGAACTATTCCAGATTTGTTTTTGTGTCTTATTAACCAATTTTGTCTGTTGGGATACGTAAAGAATACTACAATGCATGGTATGAATCAAAATACTTGCCAAGCCAGAAGTCTAGCATCCTTTTGGAAATTTATTAATAAAGAGGGACTGAAATTCCTAATAAGCCATAAACGGTTAATTCCATGAATGACTTTATTTTAATAGTGTTATGTGTGAGAACTTAAATTGGTTTCTTTTAGATAATTTTAAAATAGGCAGACCTTTGCAAATTAAATTTGAGATTTCTGTGAAGTCTCCCTCACAGAATTATTCTTCTTGTTGCTCAGTAAAATTCTCCAGCTAGTTGTGTGAAATCTAGCTCTAGCCATTTATTTCCTTAGGCTTAGTTTTCCTCATCAAAATAACGCAGGGCTTATGTTCGATGATTTCTAGTGTCTTTTTCTGTTTTTTGACTTTTGTATCTTACATCTAATAATTTTTTGCAAATTATCTTTCATGTAGTGCTCACATGGTCTTCTGAAGAAGCCATGGGTAGCTGTTGTAGCTGTCCAGATAAAGACACTGTCCCAGATAACCATCGGAACAAGTTTAAGGTCAGTAAAAACTGGTTGAGATGTAGCTCTCACTGCCTACCTGGATGCTCTTCTTTTACTTCACTTAATTAACATGTCTTATTATTTCCTCACTTTTGTATTCAGATCCTTTTATTTTCCTTTTTTGTCCATTCTGCCTTTTCTTGTTTTAACAAATGATGACAACATTTCTTACTGACAGTGTGAAATCCTCTTTTCCTTTTCCTTTGGTCTTCCATATCCAGTTAGAGCCACACAATTCTGATAATACTGTCTTTTTTTTTTTTAACTTGGAAGACATTTACGTTTATTTTTACCTTTCGACATCACCAATCATGGATATGAGTGCCTAAATCTTGTATCTCCATCAGGAAAACATAGCACTAATGAGTGACTGTTATATCCTCTGAAGAACTCAATCTTTGGTCACAGTGATAAGAGCCCCTGGATTTGGTCCCATCAGCCCTCTTTGAAATGACCTACTGATAATATTGTCTTTAAAATGCCACTTTGTAGGTGCCTCTTCAGTCCTGTCACCAGCTCCCAGTCATTGTTTAATGCTTGGACAATTTCATAACTGAACTCTATCTTCAGTCACCTCTGTGATGCATCCTGCAGTTGACATCAAATTAATCTTCCTCCTTCATCATTCTAAAACTTCAGTGGTATTCTGTTACTTAGATGCTAAGTGCTCTATTCCTTACTCATCCACAGTCATTAATCTCTCATATTGTGACCTCATTCTGCTGTAAATCATAGCCACTGGATCACACAAACCTAGGTATAAGTCACAGCCCTCTTGCTTCATAGCTTTGTTACCTTTGGCAGGTTACATTATCACTAAGTCTTTGTTGATTTGTGTGCAGTGGAGAAAATACTGTTACCTGCAGTTTAGGATCAGTATTAAATGACAAAAACACAAGTAAAGCACTTTGCCCAACCCAGGGGTATAGTGAATTCTCCCTAAGTGTTATCTGTTCTTTATAGTCTCTGGCCATTTTCTGAAACTGAGCAGTGCAAAGCCTTCCCTTACATGAACTCAATGCCAGTCCTGTCCTGATCTCTCTGAAACATACCTTCTTTGTCTCTGCTGTAGCACTGCATCTTCAGGATGTGCCCCCTAACTCCTGACCCACCAGTTCTCCTTCTTAACTTTATTTCCTGTCTAAATTTAATTATACCCAAGGCCCAGCTAAAGTCCCTCCTCTTTTTATGTGAAGGCTTCTCCAACAACCCTCCGCCACAGTTCCTGCATTTCGCAGCCTCTGTTGCACTCATTTGTTAGTTAAGCATTTACAGTTTTGTGGTGTTTTTCGTGTTTGTATATCTTATCTCCTCAGTGGGAATGTGAGTTCTTTGTGGATATGAACTGGGTATTACAATGCTACATAATCCATGCCCTAAACACACAATTGGTTGTTGAATGAACTAACAAAGGAACCAATAACTGAACCAATAAGCAATAGTACATTTTCCTGACAAATTAGTGAAGTATGTGCATAACTGTCAAGTGGGAGCATTAAGTTAGCACTAATTAAACTTTATTTTTTAGGTCATTAATGTGGATGATGATGGGAATGAGTTAGGTTCTGGCATAATGGAACTTACAGACACGGAACTGATTTTATACACTCGCAAACGTGACTCGGTAAAATGGCACTACCTCTGCCTCCGACGCTATGGCTATGATTCGAATCTCTTTTCTTTTGAAAGTGGTCGAAGGTGTCAAACTGGACAAGGTAGGTAGAGCCTTTATTTTTTTTTTTCTCCAAACATTATCATATTTGAAATAGCATTCTATAATTCAGTTATTCTATATGTAATGTTTAATATTTTACTTTTATCCAGAATAAAAAAATTCTCAAATAAGTGGATTATTTAAAAAAGAGACATCGGGCTTCCCTGGTGGCACAATGGTTGAGAGTCCGCCTGCCGATATAGGGGACACAGGTTCGTGCCCCAGTCTGGGAAGATCCCACATGCCGCGGAGCGGCTGGGCCCATGAGCCATGGCCGCTGAGCCTGTGCGTCCGGAGCCTGTGCTCCGCAACGGGAGAGGCCACAGCAGTGAGAGGCCCGCGTACTGCAAAAAAAAAAAAAAAAAAAAGAAAAAAAAAGAGACATAGTACACTATGTATTCATTTATCAAGCATTTATTAAGCATGTTTTCTATGTCCAGAATTTTGGCTTATATTAAATTTAAGATTTGCAGTAAGTAAATGATTAGTCCCAGTAAATTGCCTCTATGTCTTTACTGTTGTAACTCTGGGAAAAGAACCTAAACTTTGGAGTCAAACAGAACGTACTTTTATTTTTTGCTACCTACTTCTTGAAAGTCCTTGGGCAAGTTGCATGACCTCTGACGCATCAAATTTCTTCTGTATCAGAGGGCAACGGTAATCCAATAATTAAACAAGGTAATGATTGTAAACCACAGAGCAAGGGCCTGTCAAGTGATAAGGAATTCCCTTGGTAATGGTAAGTTGGGCTCCCCCTGCTGTTAAAAAGCAGACTAGAGTAAGTTTGCAAATCTTGTTTTTGTCTTCCTTATTTTGAGCCATCACCCATGGACAAATGAAAATTATTCTGTGAACTTTTGGGTTTATGTTTTGAAACAGGGAATATAATTAATTTATCAGACATTTATATTACAGCCTTTTCTTGCTATTGGTGCATGGAATGCTTACTTTACAAGTTTGTTCTTCGACAGGTGCTCCTGTGTCTTTTTTAAAGATGCAGTGACCATTTTTTTCTTCTGGTTTGTATTTGTAGGAATCTTTGCCTTTAAGTGTGCTCGTGCAGAAGAATTATTTAATATGTTGCAAGAGATTATGCAGAGTAATAGTATAAATGTAGTGGAGGAGCCAGTTGTTGAAAGGAATAATCATCAGACAGAATTGGAAGTCCCCAGAACACCTCGAACACCTACAAGTAAGTGTCCATTTTCCTTCTTCTATTATAAACTATAGATTATGGTTTTTTAATCTATAAATTGTTAGGAATTACCATTGGCTAACGTAAGTATAGTGGTTGTGAGTTTTAAAAAACTTAGCTATAATTATAAACATTTTAAATATTTTAAATATGAAAACATTAAATGTTTCATATTATTTAAAATGTGAGTGGAAAGTTAGAGTGGAGGTGGTATGCTGTTTTGCTCTGGTTTCTCATATGTCTTGCCAGAAACACCTTCCTTAAACCTCTCAGTGCTGATTGTATTCTCATTCATTTTTATTCTCTGTGCCCTACCCCTGTATCCTTTCTTAAACCAATAAACAAACAAAAACTCAGCTCCAGGGTTTGCTGCTCAGAACTTACCTAATGGATATCCCCGATACCCCTCATTTGGAGACGCTTCATCCCATCCTTCAAGCAGACATCCTTCTGTGGGAAGTGCACGCCTGCCTTCAGTAGGTGAAGAGTCTACACATCCCTTGCTTGTGGCTGAGGAACAAGTAAGCATGTCCTACTGTCTAACATATTGTGTGGGGTTAGAGTGTTATTGTGCCAACACTTGAAGGTTTTAGTTTGAATTTTAGCTGTCGCTATTTGTTTATGACTTGTAGTGAAGACTCAGAGGAAATAGCATGTATTTTCTGTCATATACCCAAATATATATAGGTGTTGAGGGAAACCTAGCATTACAGTAAGTTTGTGGGTTCACAGGAGAGGTGCATCTATAGATAAAGACGGACATAACCAATGGCCAATTCAGTTACAGTAACCTCCAATGAAAGCTTTTTATGTTACAGTTTTTATAGTTAGTGGACTACTAGCAATAAGGCAGATTTTGTTGTGTTTTAACAGAGCAATTTAATATTCCTGACTATTATATTTTCATTTTAGGAATGAAGTTAGCTGGTTAACATTGTCTATGTATTACTTAGTTATACTTATCTTTTGTCAACAATATGGTTGTTTATCATGAAGAAATTTTTACTGTTTTGAAATCCATTTGGTTGTGTTCTTTACTTGTTAAATGAGTTCTTATTTACTATAATTAAATTTCCCTTAGTTTTGAATTTTATTTTTGAGGTTTTCAAATGTTATGTATAGACTTCTGAACTTTTTTTATATTGTCCCCCCCCGCAAAATACCACAAACTTTTCTAAGTAGCATTAATTTCCTGGTATCTATTTTATATCTATGCATTTTACAGAACTCTTATTGAATCTAGTAGGGTCTGTTTCTTTGTATAGTCAGATCATCTGTAAATTATGATAAATTTCTCTCTTCCTTTTTAATACTTGTTATTTCCTATTTCTAAATCAGGTTTTAATGCATTGATGAGAATTTTAAAACAACATCAAAGTAATAATCCCCATTTGTTCCTGAGTTTTTATTTTTTCTACAGAATGCTTATCATGTTTCACCATCACATGTATTTTGTTTTGTTTTGTTTTGTTTTGTTTTTGTGGTACACGGGCCTCTCACTGTTGTGGTCTCTCCCGTTGCGGAGCACAGGCTCCGGACGTGCAGGCTCAGCGGCCATGGCTCATGGACCCAGCCGCTCCGCAGCATGTGGGATCTTCCCGGACCGGGGCACGAACCCCTGTCCCCTGCATCGGCAGGCGGACTCTCAACCACTGTGCCACCAGGGAAGCCCCATCACATGTATTTTAAAGCAGTTATTCTTTTATCAAGCTAGGAAGACATTTCTACATTTCTCCCACCTCCTCCCAACCTTTTTGTTGGTTAAAAAAACAGGTACAAAAGCTTTGAAGTAAGAATATACTTAGAAAGTTAATAAAATTAATAGATATAGTCAGGCAAATTTTTTTTCTTTTTAAAGCAAGTTTACTGATTCACTTTCTTCTTTTGTTTTAGGTACATACCTATGTCAACACTACAGGTGTACAAGAAGAACGGAAAAACCGTGCAAGTGTGCATGTCCCATTGGAGGCGAGGGTTTCTAATGCTGAAAGCAACACACCAAAAGAAGAACCAAGTAATATTGAGGACAGGGACCCTCAGATTCTTCTTGAACCTGAAGGAGTCAAGTTTGTCTTAGGACCAACCCCAGTTCAAAAGCAATTAATGGAAAAAGAGAAACTGGAACAACTTGGAAGAGATCAAGTCAGTGGAAGTGGTGCGAATAACACGGAATGGGACACTGGCTATGACAGTGATGAACGAAGAGACGCGCCCTCTGTTAACAAACTGGTGTATGAAAATCTAAATGGGCTATCTCTCCCCAGTGCGTCAGGGCTCAGGAGAGGTCGTCTGCCGTCCACCAGTACCTCAGATACCCAGAATATCAACAACTCAGCTCAGAGAAGAACTGCATTGTTAAACTACGAAAATCTACCATCTTTGCCTCCTGTTTGGGAAGCCCGCAAGCTAAGTAGGGATGAAGATGACAATTTAGGACCAAAGACCCCATCTCTAAATGGCTACCATAATAATCTTGATCCAATGCATAACTATGTAAATACAGAGAATGTAACAGTGCCGGCAAGTGCTCACAAAATAGAATATTCAAGGCGTCGGGACTGTACACCGACAGTCTTTAACTTTGATATCAGACGCCCAAGTTTAGAACACAGGCAGCTCAATTACATACAGGTTGACTTGGAAGGTGGCAGTGACTCTGACAACCCTCAGACTCCAAAAACGCCTACCACTCCCCTTCCACAGACCCCTACCAGACGCACAGAGCTGTATGCTGTGATAGACATCGAGAGAACTGCTGCTATGTCAAATCTGCAGAAAGCACTGCCACGAGACGATGGTACATCTAGGAAAACTAGACACAATAGTACTGATCTGCCCATGTGAGCCCAGAAACCATTACATTGTTTGCACCTTTGTGAAGTTTTAAAAAATGAAGATGCAAGTGCTTCATTTTTATTTCTAAACACTAACTCCTTTTATAGACTGATAAAAAATTTTTTTCTGACTATTTCATGTGCTTCTTTAAAGGGAAATTAAAATGTAGAGCAGGTACTCATAAAAGAACACTAATTTCATTCTATACTACTCATTACTGTACAGCAGCATTCCCATTTTCACAGTGCCTATTTAAAATGAGAATTGAAGTGAGTGACATGCTGGTCAATTTTTATTAAGATTCTGGACTCATGCATATCATTCACGTCTAAGTCATGGTTGGCATTTAAAGCATATTATAAAGCCTCTTGATAATGTGCATTGCTAACAGATAACTCTAGGCTTTGAAAGTACTATTTGTAGATTTACTATTCATGGTATGTGACCTCCAGCATGTAACATGAGGAATCCTTTATTTCATTAATTGTAGGCTTTTTGACTTGAGCCAGGACATATGTATGGAAATAGAAGTACCACACCTCCTATGTACCAGTCAGTTCCTTAGCCTTCAGCGTTTCTAGAAAGAGCCCTACGTTCGTGAACATGGTTTGCTGTTGGTGTGTTGAAAGGCAGGAAAGAGACGAGGTTTTCTCTTTACTCATCTCATGGTGTCATTTGAAAGGCATGCCCAGATATCTTAGTCAGAATTACACATAGGCTCAAGAATCAGTCTCAGGTGACTTTATCCAAAAACATTTGAAAATCTGAACCATGATCTCTTGAAAGTTTCTCTCCTACAGATTATTAACAGTAACATTGTTTTCTGGAGGCATTTGTGCCATTAGATTGCCATTTACCTTCAAGTTTTTCCTTTGGTGTTTGGGATGTCTAATTTTGTTGCTTCATGTCTTTTTCAATTTAGGATGTTTGAGTTTGTATATAGTTTTGAAATTGGATTATGTGTTCATTTTTGTTTAGTTTGCATTTTTGTCAAATTGTGGTTTTGAAGGTTCATTTGGAACTTACTGTTATTCTATAACAGGGTTGCCCTTGTCCAGTATTTATTTATATGCCGTTTACTTTTCAAGTTGATAAAAGCATTCTCACAATTTTAAATTTCACTTGTGTTCATAGGTGATCTCTTAAGCAGCTGAGAAGAAAAAAAAAAGGAAGCTACTTTTAACATGCAAATTTCCCTAAAGGTACTGTGTTTTCTCTGTGGGCACTCTCCCAGCACTTTAGCAGTGATCCCCTCAGTCACACGGCTGCAGCTGTACTTTGCCCACTGTCGTGCTCCTCAGCTCTGCTGTCCTTTCACTCATAGCTGGATCTTGGGTTATCCCTTGATTTTAATAGAATGTTAAAATTGTTGCCAGCATAGCAGGTACAGTGGAAGTCTTATAGCAATGACATTGTGTCATAATTTAGGATTGAAAATGAATTGAAGTTTATATAAACTGATGAGAGTCCATATGTCTAGCTCTTGGAAAATCAAGAAGTTTCCAGTTTCCCAAATCCTAGAGAAGATAAGAGCAGGTAGAGTGGAAAGAAGGTTAGATATCCTTGCAAAATACGTCGCTGTCTCCTCTAAATATGAGGAAATTTGAGATTTTGGTCTGGATCTACCAGATGTAACTAAGGTTAATTTAGCATGAAAAATTTCAGTCATATAGCATCCAATCTGTTCCATAAATGACCTAATTATAGGACAGTGAATGGATTAGCAAAATAATAGGGTGGGACCATTATAAAGAAAATAAATTATTAAAGATGTCTTTATCATTTTTAGTGCCACTGGTTTATGTGCATAGCAGAATCTTCTTTCTTTTCTGTGAATTTGGTGCTTACCAAAGTGTTCACTGTTCTCTAAAAAGAGAGCAGTGGTATAGGTATGCAGTTTCCATTTTAATATATTGTTCCATTTATGCTTTATTCTGAGTAGATTGCTAATTGTGCCAAATTTATGTGATGATTTTTGTAATGTGGAATAAGAGTTATGATGGAACCAGTGCACATGGTTTTTTCCGAAACAAGCAGTCAAGACAGAACGTTAACCTCCAAACAAAAGGGCTGACCTATTTACTCATTTTGGAGGTTGGATACTTTCTTTTCTTACTTTTCCTCAGCCTTTTCATTTTTCCTTCCAGATTCTGATTAGTTTTTATATTTTTTTAAGCAACTATAATATAACCATTGCAATTTATTCTTTCAATACTGTGTGCTTTAAAAATGAAAATGGGACCAATTTGTCTGCTAAGAATTTGAGTTTTAGGTACTACGAGTATTAGGGAAGATGTATACAACTGGTATTAATTTCTAAATGTCTCTGGAAATCACCTGTGTTCCTATTTAATTAAAAATAACATAGAACACTATTTGTCCTCTGCAGTAGTCTAGTAATGGGCATTAAGCTCTGTCCTGGAAGAATTGTACCAATTACTGGGTGCATTTTAGAATGAGATATTTTATTGGGATATAATTGTGGCCATATGTTTCAGATTTTCTGAGACAGACCTAATTTTAGATATTCTGTTTTGTTGATAGATCATGTGATCCCACTTTTTGGTTTTGGAAATATAGTCATTGATCATATGCTTTTCCCCTAATAGAATCCTGTTTTATCCATATAGAGCGTAACAGCTTTTATCCCAGACCAGGGCTGGAAACTGATATGGGTATTACATGTGTTTTTTCTTAGTGTGTTTTATTTCCCAGGTTCATCTTCCTTTCAAAATGAAAATATGGTGCCTTCCCTCCCTCCAGGAAGATTGGCAAATAGTTCCTTTTATTTACTGCTGCTGTGGAGTGATGAGATATGCACTTTACTTTTGAAGACTCAGCAAAAAGCTTTTCACTTCTCAGTATATCCAGAATAGATCACATTTTGGACTTCAGAAAATTTGCCAAGCAGTCTTTGTTTTTACAGATATTAATGTTGACCCCACAGTTCAGTGCTGTGAGTCAAGCTAGTGTTTGTGTATCCCTCCCCCACCAAAAAAAATCCGTGGCGCAAAGTATAAAAATGTACCTCAATAATGTTCTATTAAAAATGGGACAGGGGCCTTATGTTTTCATAATTTCCCAATAATGTGCCACCATATTTTTGCCTCAAGGTAAAGGTCTTAACAAGCTAAAAAATACATCCCATTTCCCCTTGTGCTGTTCCTAACCCATAATGTCCAAGTGTTTTGTGCAATGTGTAGTGTGTGTGTATAAATATATATATGTATATTTGTATATACATATATATATATCTATATATATATATATATCCTTGAAATAGACATACCATCAGAGACAACATTCAGAAGTAACTGATGTATTGGCATCTCTTTCTAATCTCTGATATGTGAGGTATATGGTACTAAATTACCTTTTCCCTGATGTTTGCCAAATTTGAATAAAGGCATTGGTACAAAATCACAGAATGTATAGGAAATGATTTTGGCTTGAAAAATTAACAAATATTTTATGACATACCACAATATACTCTGCCCAAACCAGCACCCTATTTTTCCTGTTCTTTACGTCCCTTTTCCCCATCCCTACATCCTCTTTTTTTTCTTTTTTGGTGTAACACAATTCTTTTGTAGCATCATTACAATTGCAGTTCTATGACAATTGGACAATAGCAGCATGGAAACGGACTGGCATTAATAGTACAGTAGTCACCAGTGTGCCACATTTGCATTGGTAAATGCAAAATACACATTTTATAAAGGACAAATTTTGTGTTATGTTTTTATTTTCATTACATTGTATAATATTGTAAGATTATGTATGTCCTAATTTGCATTATAAATGTTTTTTTCCTACGTAAAGGCATAAATATAGCAACTTTGTATAAAGGTAGCTTATTAGATTTTTAATTTTGTCTTTTATAAAAAATTGTCTAACAGTGGGACTAAAAAATTGTCTAACATTGCCAAATTGTAAATGAAATATGAATTTTACCCCCTATAGTTAATTTCGTTTATAAGCATTCCATATTTCTCTAATAAAAGACATAAGTGATACAGTACTATGCATAAATTGTATTTTAATGCTGTTTCATATCAGCATTTTAAATTTTGGTTTGCATTTTTAATATTGGCAAAATTTACCACTGTTGATTAAACCTTGTTGTATATGTAACAACATCTTTTGCCCTCTAGCCCTCCCCACCCTTGTTCTCTATTTCTCCCTGTCAGTGCCAACTTCATACATTTTGTAGCATGGCAATAAAATATAACTTTTACACTGAGGCCAAGTGTGGCTTTTTGGAGGATGTGGACATGGGAGGATTACCCTCTAGTTGTTCTTTGCATATGACTTTTTGCCATATAAGCCATGTTTCCAGGCATGAGGAAGTTATCTCGTATATGATGTGAATGTACTTTTAAGGACAAGTGTGAATGTCCTTTTAAGCTTAATTTTTGTCCTAACAAATAAGAACTAATTTTTTATTTTTGGAAAAGTCAGAGTTCTTGAAGTACAATCAAACCTTTATTAACTGGAGTACTTAAAGAATAAGCTAATAATTGAATTTAGTTCAACAACGGCTAAGCAACACTTTTTAAAAATCCTTATTTATTGTAGAGTATTAATATACCATCCTAAAAATTATATATAAAATATGGTTTAATTTTAGATGATTTAGCTTCTTGCAATGACTTACTGTTGTCATTCTGGCATAAATCTCCATGACGAGGTACTCAAGTTGATACTGGAAGCTGAGCTGACTATACACTAACCTTAAGCATTAGCGAAAAACTGCTTTGTTGAATAAAATCTGATCGGAGTTCTTATGGTTACTTCCCCTCTTATTGCCTAAAGTAGATTGCAATAAAACCCCAATAAAAGTTTGGTTGGATGCCTATTTAAAGTTTCACTGTATTTATACCTCACACATTTCTTGAAACTTTATAAGAGGTTTTATTCCTTAGTCTCATATCACTGCCTCCATTTTCAAAGTTCAAAGTGAAATGAAATTTTACGTATTTGACAGACTCTCACAGTTTTTATCTTCTTGGTCATTTAAACTAGTAGTACTCAGGGCTGGGACTCCAGACCTGTTTTTTGTCACTGAGTGGCACTGCAAAGCCTATTTCGGTATAGCTCAAGATGGAGATTATTTAAACAGTAAAGGGAATAGACAAGTCCACAAATGATTGGGTGCTTACTGTGTACCAGACACCATGGAACAAAGAAATTGGTTAAGATGTGACAGAGACCACATCTTGCAAAACTTAGGTGTGTGTTCTCAGAAATTAAAACCTTTTTTTGGATTATTTCTGTATTTTTCCTTTGAGCTCCGTTGAAGACAGTAACTGTTCACATATTCTTATTTAATGAATGAGCACAAACTAGGTCCTGTGCTAGTAATAAAGATAGTAATTCTTGTTCTCAAAAGAATTTGTAGTTTAGAACAGCCCTTCTAACTGAGGGCAGTGCCCTTCCTCCCCCCAGAGGACTAAGCCCTAAGATATAAATTAGGTATAAGGAATTACCATCTCTGTGATACCTCTAGAATAGTAGTAGCTATATACTTAGGAGAATTGAAAAAAATTATTCCAATGCTGAATATGTGATGTGATAAAGGCACATACAAAGGAAGGGCATCTAACTCAGCCTGAGAATGGAGATTTTCGAGAAGGGCTTACAGGAGGTAATCCCTGAGGTGTTTGATGAGGGCAGGAGGGGAGAGGATATCTTAGGGAGAAGAAATACCACGTGCAAAGGCACAGAGGTGTAGAAAGATCACGATGTTCAGTGGTGGCCAAGGTTCCATATGCCTGGAGCATAGGATGCAAAGGCAGTCTGGGGGGATAGAGAAGGGAGAAATGAGAGACATCACATAGGTATAGAATGCGAAGGAGTTTCTGTTTTACTCAAAATGAGGTGAGACAATTTGAAGGGTTTAAACATTGGAGAAATAACATTTTATAAAGATGACTGAAATCAATATGGAGGATAAAATAGAGGACATGGTATTTTAATAAGGCAGGGAGACTAAAATGGAAGCAAAACTGGATAAATGCTTTTTCAAAGGCATTGTTAAAGGAGTGTTTAGGTTATCTGTTGCTGTGCAACAAGCCACCTAAAAACTTGGTGTCTTAAAGCAAATCATTTTGTTATTTCTCACATTGCTATAGATCACAGTAGGCAGGCTTATGGAACCCACCCCAAATTACAAAACTAATATATGGAAGAGTTGAAATCCAAACCCGCGCAGTCTGGTTCCTGAAGCTGTTTAGCCTCTGGCATACAAGAGTGACACCAAATGACACAGGAAAGGAGGAAAAGTCCAAAACACACGCAATAGAGAAAGGACAGATTGCTGGGAGCTCCCTCATAGGGGGCTCCTCCTGGCTGTCTCTGGCCTCTGCTCCACAGGTGGCAGAGCCTGCCTCCCAGTTCCCATCAAAGAGCCCCTGGCTATGCTTCTCCCCACCGCCACTCCAAAGACCAGCAGGGAGGGGGCGCTGGCTTCTCCATCACCCATAGTCTCAGACTTGCCTGCCAGAGGACATATTTCCACATGTGATTTTGCCTACAATAAAAACGTATGTTTTCAATATTGTGCAGGTATCTTAGCGCCTTGTTATTGTGACTTCTCATTACACTGCGATTTGAGATCTGCCGGTTGAGGTACATTTCCTGAAAAAAGAGCAAGTTTTCCCACAAAGAACACAAAACTCTTGGTAGATTTATAATAATTTGTCCAATCTGAACACCCCTTTTCATGATGGACCCTGCAAATAGTGTAAACTGGGGTCAGCAAACTTTGTCCGTAAAGGATCAGATAGTAAATATTTTAGGCTTTATGGGCTATAGAGTCTGTCACAACTACTCAACTCTTCCATTGTATAACTCTGTATTGTATTGCCCAGTATAAAAACGAGTTTGCTTGTGTTACAGCCAAGCTTCATGGATGTCAAAATATAAATTTCATATAATTTTAATGTATCACAAAAGTTTTTATGTTTTCAATCACTTAAAAATATAAAAATCACTCAACTCTCCGGCCATACAAAATCAGGTGGCAGGTTGGATTTGGCGCCTCATGGTTTGTCAATCCCTGGTGTAAACTAACCCTCTTAGCATATATCTGAAGGGTAGAACAATTAAAAATTGAAAATATCAGGACTTCCCTGGTGGTCCAGTGGCTAGGACTCTGCCCTCCCAATGCAGGGGGCCCAGGTTTGATCCCTGGTCAGGGAACTAGATCCCACATGCCGCAACTAAGAGTTCGCATGCTCCAACTAAAGATCCCACATGTGGCAACGAAGATCCCGCATGCTGCAACTAAGACCAGGCGCAGCCAAATAAATATTTTTTTTTAAATTGAAAACACCCACCAATGTTAACAATTGCCACAATCCAAGAGCTTGCTAAGAGATCAGTTACTCAAAGGGAGAAAAAGGTATCAGATGCAAAGCTAAACATTTTTTTTAAGTACAAAAATTTTGCTTTAAATGTCCTAGGGGTCAACTTAGAGAAAGTAGAAACTGTTCTTAACAAACGGAAATATTTGGGATTGATTTTGCTCTTTACAAAGACATTATATAAGAGGATATTAGTCATCTCTACAACTGTGTGTTGGGGGGAGGGGAGAATGAGTGAAATGCAAAACCTCCTGAAAGTGAGCAAGCCGGACAAAGTAAAAGTCTCCATCAGAGCTCACAAAGACCTTGTCCTGGACAGCCCAATTGAGAACAGCGTTTTACAATCCAGTAAAAGAAATATGTCTTCCTCCATCTTAATAAATAATGTTTAAAATTAAAATAGCAATAAAATATTATTTAGGAATATAATGGTAAATGTTTAAAAAGCTCAAAAAGTTGAGAGTGGTTGCTTCTGAGGAGAGGAATTAATGTGGTTGGTGAATTATGTTTTCCATTATTAGTATTATTGAGCCCAAGCTCGCGCTGCTTGCTGCACAACAGGCCAATAAATCTGGGGGCGAGTTGTTGGGGCAGGAAATAATGACTTTAATCGCAAAGCTAGCGGACCTTGAAAGGGGTGGGCGTGGGGGGGGGTCCCCTGCGACGTCAACCAATGGCTGAGCGGGACTGCTACCAGTGGCTCTCTAACAGCCACGTGCCTGCCCCACCTCTATTACATTAGTATACAACACTTTAAACTCTGTACATGTAGTACTTTAAAGCAACCTTTTTTAAAGGTTAAATATAAGAAAAAAATTAAACGTGCGAGAAAGAACTCCGTTGCTATGGCAACACCCACAGCGCAGCGTCCCTCCCACCTTGGTGAGTTCTACTCCAAACCTCCGGGCCTCACGCAAAATCTCCAACCCTTCCCTTCCTGGTCCCCAGCGGGTGCCTCCAAAGGGAGCGGAGCGCCAGCCGAGGCCCCGCCCCTCCAGCGGGACGCGCAGCTTTCCCGAACCGCTGGGCTCCCCTCAAACGCTGTGCCCTCCCTTCCCCGAAGGGCGGTGCCAGGGCGAGCGGCGCGCCGGCCGGGGCTCCGCCCCCTGCGGCAGAGCGTGTGGCGTCACTTCCGGTCTCTCTTACTTCCGGCCTCTCTTTCCTTCGGCCTGGGGCGCGAGCTGGTGAGGAGTTGTCGTGTGTGCTGAACTCCTCGGAACCATGGTGAGTCTGGCCCTGTAGGCCCTTGCCCAGGGCCTGCCGTCCTCGGCCGTACTCGGCCGTCCCCCGCCGTCTGCTGCCTTATCTGTATCCCAGCGCCGCGGGCTCCCTGTGTCTGTCCCCGGGCCCGCCGCACGTGGCGCAGGCCGCGGCGTGTGGCCTGCGCCGGGCCCACAGGGGAGGCATGGGCCTGAAGGCCAGCACCTTGTTGTGACTCGGCCTCTCCACAGCCCCAGAACCTCGAGGCTCGGAGCTCACCCCAAGCGAAGAAATTTCTAGTGCACCGGGCGGGTCGGCGAGACGGGCTTCCCCCTCCCTCTCGGGGCGGGGCCTGGAGCGGCCAGAGGGCGAAGATGGCAGCGAGGCCGCAGCGTCCCCTCGTCCTCCTGGCGGTCGTTGTCGCGCGAGTGGCCTACCACCCCTGCCTGCCTTATCCTTAGTTTAAAATCATCTTTGCCATCTTTGGTCTCGCCATACTTACAGTCGATCTCTTTGGGGTAGAATTTTTATTCCTGAAGCGCTTAGAGATCCAAAATGCAATGTCACCTAAGTTCCTCCTTCCGCTTTAAATATGACTGCTCCGATGATGGAGAGCTTCATTTGTTTAAAAAAGTACCCTGTGCTGTAAATTAATTTTCTCTTAGGTATCTACTTGTAAGTCTAGTGGAAGGCATCTAAGTATATGTGTTAAAGAATACTGGTATTCAAACTGAGTCTTGGTTTTCTTTTTTAGGCGTCCCTTTCCCTTGCACCTGTTAATATCTTCAAGGCTGGAGCTGATGAAGAGAGAGCAGAGACAGCTCGTCTGGTAAGATTTTATCTCATTCTTATAAAGATACAGTAGTTTTTTGGATTTTTTAAAAATTTTAAGACTGTGAAGTTGATTTTGACCATCTCTGATGTTTATTCCAGTCTTCTTTTGTTGGTGCCATTGCTATTGGAGACTTGGTAAAGAGCACGTTGGGACCCAAGGGCATGGTAAGAAAAACAGGCAATTTAAATTTTTTAATGTTGTTTTAGAGCCGTTAGAGATATAAAAACTTCTTTTGGATGCTTTGCTGTCTTTAAAACTTAACTGTTAATTGTAAAAGTTAAGATATGGATATATACTCCTTACTGAAAATCAGAACAGAACCCATATGGCTAAAGTCCCCTTCGATCACTATCCCCAGTGCCACTCACCTCCCCAGTGACAAACACTGTTACCATTTGGATATAAATCTAACCAATGTCTTTATTTTTATGTAGATGTACAGGTATTTTATGTATTATAAGATATTATTTTATGTATTCTCCCTGTAATAGATAACATTGTTTTGTTACGTGATAGATATTATTTGTATGTACTTTTGCTGTAGCTTGGCTTTTTTAATTCCTTTCAGTATAAATAGATATACTGCCTCCTCTCACTGTCAAATAGTATTCTGTATCTTGCTTCTTTTATAGTTTGTATTTATTACTGTATTGTGAGGGACCCTTAGTTTGCGTTCATTGCTTTTGCTATTACAGTATCGGAACAGCCTTGTTCATGTCTCTCTGTTCTTCTGCTGTCTTTAGGGGTAGACAAAGGTTAGGACACCAAGGTTTGCTTTTGGGGGGAGTGTATGCAATGAAAAAATTTAAATGTATTCTGCCAAATAACTATCCAGAGTATTTACACATTAGCAATATATGAGAGTACTGATGAATCTGTGCGTTCTTCCAGATGTACTTATATCTTAACTTGAACCAAATATGTTCCTTTTAGGACAAAATTCTGTTAAGCAGTGGACGAGATGCTTCTCTTATGGTAACCAATGATGGTGCAACTATTTTAAAAAACATTGGTGTGGACAATCCAGCTGCTAAAGTTTTAGTTGGTGAGTCTGAGGATGACATTTTGTTAACATTTGGAAACAATTTTAAATAGGCTGTGTTGACTGTCCTTTCTATTCATTGATTATTTACTTTTTAATTGATTATTATCGTTATTAAAATGCAAGCTTCTCGATGTGGTATATATACACAATGGAATATTTCTCAGCCATAAAAAAGAATGAAATAATGCCATTTTCAGCAACATGGATGGACCTAGAGATTATCGTACAAAGTGAAGTAAGTCAGAGAAAGACAAATACCACATACTATCACTTATATGTGGAATCAAATATGACACAAATGAACCTGTCTATGAAACAGGAACAGACTCACATACAGAACAGACTTGTGGTTGCCAAGGGTGGAGGGGGAGGGATGGATTGGGAGTTTGGGATTAGCAGATGCAAACTATTATATATAGAATGGATAAACAACAAGGTCCTACTGTGTAGCATAGAGAATTATATTCAGTATTCTGTGTTAAACCATAATGGAAAAGAATATGAAAAAGAATATATGTATGTGTACAACTGAACCACTTTGCTGTACAGCAAAAATTAGCACAGCATTGTAAGTCAGTTATACTTCAGTAAAATTTTTTTTTAAATACAGTCTTCTGGAGTGCCATGTACTTACTGATGGTAAAACTGTATTTCGGGCTGAAAAGTTCAAAGAATTTGTCAGGTGAGGAAACCTAGATAAGTGAGGTTTAGATTGGTAGTGGATATATTTGGAGAATTAGGTAAGCTACCAAGAAGTAATTTAAAAAGCAGAATCAAATGTAAGTGAGTTAATAACTAGCTTTTTTTCCCCCCAAGATATGTCAAGGGTTCAAGACGATGAAGTTGGTGATGGCACTACCTCTGTTACTGTTTTAGCAGCAGAATTACTAAGGGTAAGAATATCTGAGCAACTTCAACTTCGTCTTATTGGGGGTTTTTTGCTACTGTGGTTTTGAGTATCAGAAGTAATCAACTTCTTACTACAGATTTAGTATTCATGCTTGTCTTCCACTGTTTATTAATAGGAAGCAGAATCTTTAATTGCAAAAAAGATTCATCCACAGACCATTATTGCGGGTTGGAGAGAAGCCACAAAGGCGGCAAGACAGGCTCTGTTGAATTCTGCAGTCGATCATGGGTCGGTATACCAAAACACTACTGTTTCAAACATTTAATGTTTAAATGTTCTTTTCGAAATACAGTCAATGCAGGAAGTCTAGAGAGCAGTGAAACGCATACACAAACATGATTCTATTGGCTCATCCTGCCTCAATAAAACCCAGAAAAACCCCACCTTACCCCCCAGAGGTAGTAACTAAAGTTAAAGTTTGGGTTTCCAGGGGTTTTTTTGCACGTATAATCACAATAAATAGTATCATTGTATAGAGGGTTTTTTAGCCTCTTTAAACTAGTTGAATAACTAGAAAAGTTTCGAGGTGTCATTGTTCTCTGTAATATTAGTTTTAGTAGAGGTATGCATTTGATTTTGTGACTGCTGTAATTCATCTATCTATAATTGGAGATTTGTGTTTCGACAGTTTTTAGCTTTATAGTGTTGTGACAGACTTGTTATTTTAAAAAGTAAGTATAATTGCTGTGTCCAAAGATATGTATGTATTTAAAGGCAATTTTATTTACCTTACAAGTAGTGCTCTAGAAAAAATTCATTAATTTACAGTCCCACTAGCTGTATAACAATGCCTCGTTTCCCATGTTCTTGAAATTTTTGTTTGCTTGTGTTTCTCTTTTGGTAGTTTGCCAGCTTGGTGGGGAAAATAGTATCCTTTAATTTGTATTTCTTGATTACTGATAAGGTTTAATTTTTTTCATGGGACTTAGAGCCCTGACTGGTTGAGGTGAAAGTCTATTGACAAAAAAGTATCTGGATAGATTTTGAAAAGTAAAACAGGGTTGATAACTTCAGAGAAGCATTTTAAGAACCGGCCTGAGTTTTTTTGTTTGTTTTTTGTTTTGTTTTGCTTTTTTAGTTCTGACGAAGTTAAATTCCGTCAAGATTTAATGAACATTGCAGGAACAACATTATCCTCAAAACTTCTTACTCATCACAAAGACCACTTTACTAAGTTAGCTGTGGAAGCCGTTCTCAGACTGAAAGGCTCTGGTAATCTGGAGGCAATTCATGTCATCAAGAAGCTAGGAGGAAGTATGGTAGATTCCTATTTAGATGAAGGTATGTACATATTGAATACGGGAAAGGAAGCCTTGACCAGTTGTTGAAAGCTAAGTACTGAGTGAATCCACTTTTAGTTAGTCCGGACTAGTGACACTTTGCAAAGCCAGAAAACTTATCTTTAAGGACACAAATCATATTGCAACCATTTTTGTCATCTTAATTCATTTGTTATATTGACAGTGTGCTTGATCTTCTCAAACTATCCCAGCATTTCTTTTGATAATCTCTAGGTTTTACTTTATACCATGAAGTAAGTTAGTCTCTAATAAAGAGAAGTAGTTGGTTTTGTTTTTGTTTTTTTGTTCTGTTTTGTTTTGTTTTGTTTTTGCGGCACACGGGCCTCTCACTGTTGTGGCCTCTCCCGTTGCGGAGCACAGGCTCCGGACTTCCAGGCTCAGTGGCCATGGCTCACGGGCCCAGCCGCTCCACGGCATGTGGGATCTTCCCGGACCGGGGCACGAACCCGTGTTCCCTGCATCGGCAGGCGGACTCTCAACCACTGCGCCACCAGGGAAGCTCCGAGTAGTTTGTTTGTTTGTTTGTTTTTACTAGAAGTCAGCTATTGTCAAATGGCACTTTTTCCAGGATTACATGTATTCTCTAGGAAGGGTTTGGGTAGGTCATACCAATTAGTTGGCAGGTGTTGAGAATATAGTTTCTGGTGTTCTTGAAGAGTGATAAATGAGTTAGCAGCTGCAATTTCCTTAATAATAGTATGTTTTGTTCTTAGAGTGTGGATTTTTCAAAGCGTCTCACAGTGTATTCACAAAACAAACGGTAGAAAGTGTAGGCATTCTATTCTACAGAGAAGGAAAAAATGGGGTAAATTGTGCTTTACAGTTTCTGCTCTACCAGTTCGTGATTTGGAGTCTGGGTTTTGTTGCAAAAATGCATGTTGTTTGTCTCTGTTTCACAGGAGTAACAATTCTGAAAATATTCTTGATTGAATTTATATGTAAGGGCTGTATAGCATTTCTAAAAGACTAATTTGATAAAGCAGATTACCTTAAAAGATTTATTAACACAGCCTTGAAATATTTAATACAATACTATCCTTATATTGTAGGCTTTCTGTTGGATAAAAAAATTGGAGTAAATCAACCAAAGCGAATTGAAAATGCTAAAATTCTTATTGCAAATACTGGTATGGATACAGACAAAATTAAGGTACGTTAAACTACATTTCTTGGAATTCTAATTGCTAGCTGCTGTAAACTTGGGCTGGTAATCAGTTGCACTAATAAAAACCCTTATAGGGTTTATATACATTTGAATGTATATTTATTCTTATATAGTTTCTTAGTTTCTGATTTTATATATATAAATATGTGTTTATATTGTACACATGCATACACACATGCACACATAGTTTTTGGTGTATTTACATTAAAAAGTTTAAATATGCTATGAAACTTGCGAGTAAGGAAAGTGATGCTATTTTTTATGATTTCCTTTGTCTTAGATATTTGGTTCCCGGGTAAGAGTTGATTCTACAGCAAAAGTTGCCGAAATAGAACATGCAGAAAAGGAAAAAATGAAGGAGAAAGTTGAACGTATTCTTAAGCATGGGATAAATTGCTTTATTAACAGGTCTGTGTATGCTTGTGCTGACAATATTTATAATAATCCAAGAAAGGATTGTTTTCTGCAAAGATTTAGGAAAATTCTTTTATATTGAATTTAGTTATTTAGGAAGTGTTTTTTTCCAAATGTAAATAAAATTGTACAGCAAGGCACTTGCCTTACAATGATTTTAGTGAAAATGTATGTTAATATACTTTATTAAACCTTTTTGTGTCAACAATAACAGTTTTCTGTTTTGGCAGTTACATTATTAGTTTGGGCTGTAGTATACCTGTATTTGGAAGAGAGATTTAATTCCACATTAAATGATGGGGGTTTGAAGTAGGAAAAAGCTAATGGTAGCATAAGAATAAAACAAGGATGAAGAGGTGAAAGGTATTAAGGGTTTTAGGGCTTATCTTTAATTTGTGTGAAGAAAATATGTGTAAACCTTCCCCATGTATTCTTAATATTCAGTATCTAAGGTTTTTATGGATTATTATTTTTTTTTATGGATTATTTTGAATGGAGAAAAATACCAAGAGAAACAGGGCATTTCAGTGAAAAGGCAGTAGTTAACTTTGAGAGAGATTTACCATTTGATGGAAAATAATTGTTTTAAGCCAAATGTATGTGGGCTTTTAGAAGTTAGTTACTAGGGACTTCCCTGGTGGTACAGTGGTTGGGAATCCGCCTGCCAATGCAGGGAACAGGGGTTTGAGCCCTGGTCTGGGAAGATCCCACATGGGGCGGAGCAGCTAAGCCCGTGTGGCACAACTACTGAGCCTGCGCTCTAGAGCCCACGACCCACAACTACTGAGCCCACGCGCCTAGAGCCCATGCTCCACAACAAAAGAAGGCACCACAATGAGAAGCCTGTGCACCGCAATGAAGAGTAGCTGCTGCTCGCCACAACTAGAGAAAGCCTGCGTGCAGCAACAAGACCCAACGCAGCCAAAAATAAATTAAATAAATAAATTAAAAAAAGAAAAAAAGCTAGTTTCTAAACTTCTGTGAGATCTATGATTCTGATAAGGCACATTTTGCTTAGCAGTGCTTTATACTAGTTATGAAATTTTTTTCTTTGGCTTTTTTTAAGTTACAAACTTTTAAACAGATGTCCTTTTTACTCCTGTTGTATGAGTAACATTTGTTCATTTTGGGACGTTTGAAAGTATAAAGAAGGAACAGAATTCTCCCAGAAATTCTTTTATTAAATTGATTCGTGGTGTGTGTGTATGTTGTTTCAATTCTTCATTTAGTTGTGATCATATGGTATAAACTTTTATAACATGCTTTTTTAACCTAACAGTATATATATTTTACTTAAAATTACAAATTTTTCATAATTGGTAAGTTGAGATTTACACAATACTCTCTTCATAGACATTGGAATGTTTTCTACATAAAAATTCTTACATATATCTTCATTTAATTAATATCTGAATTTTCTTGCTGTAGATTCTCAGGAGTAGAATCAAAGCATATAAACACAGATAAGAGTTTTGTTTTGGTTTTTGGTTTTTTACTAAATTTATTTTTTTAATTTATTTATTTTTGGCTGCGTTGGGTCTTGTTGCTGCGCGCGGGCTTTATGTAGTTGCGGCGAGCGGGGGCTACTCTTCGTTGCGGTGCGCGGGCTTCTCATTGTGGTGGCTTCTCTTGTGGAGCACAGGCTCTAGGCGTGCAGGCTTCAGTAGTTGTGGCTTGTGGGCTCTAGAGCACAGGCTCACCAGTTGTGGCACATGGGCTTAGTTGTTCTGCGGCATGTCGGATCGTCCTGGACCAGGGCTTGAACCCGTGTCCCCTGCATTGGCAGGCGGATTCTTAACCACTGAACCACCAGGGGAGCCCATAGATACGGGTTTTGATGCACTACTGCTAAATTGCTTTTCAGAATTATTGGTTCATTTTATACTGTCAATGGCAATATATAAAACAATACCCATTTTCAGTACTAACATGGATGCACTAGTATAATTTATAAAGTATTATACAATAATAAGTAAGAAATGTTATCTTGTTCTAATTTGCATTTCTTTGATTACTGGTGAGATAAAAATATTTTCATGTCTTTTAGTCTAATGTATTTTATCTTGTGAAGTAACCACTTTGAACAATATTTTTTTATATTTTATTTATAGGCAATTAATTTATAATTATCCTGAACAGCTCTTTGGTGCTGCTGGTGTTATGGCTATTGAGCATGCAGATTTTGCAGGTGTGGAACGCCTCGCTCTTGTCACAGGTATGGGAAAAAGGCATTAATTTCTAACATAATAATTACTCTTGGATTTACTGAGTGTTAGTGTATTTAACTCATTGCTAAGAGGACAAAGAGATTCAAGGATCCTAGAATCTAAAGTTATTCTGAAATCTGACATACTTCTTGATATCTTTACATTATTTTTATTTATTTATTTATCTTTTTGCGGTACGCGCGCCTCTCACTGCTGTGGCCTCTCCCGTTGCAGAGCACAGGCTCCGGACGCGCAGGCTCAGCGGCCACGGCTCACGGGCCCAGCTGCTCCGCAGCATGTGGGATCTTCCCGGACTGGGGCACGAACCCGTGTCCCCTGCATCGGCAGGCGGACTCTCAACCACTGTGCCACCAGGGAAGCCCTACATTATTTTTAATATACCAAGTTAAATGCCAGCTTTGCCATAGGTGTAGGTTTATTTTTGCCGGTTTTTTTTTTTTTTTTTTTTTTTTTTTTTGCGATCCGCGGGCCTCTGACTGTTGTGGCCTCTCCCGTTGCGGAGCACAGTCTCCAGACGCTCGGGCCCAGCGGCCGTGGCTCACGGGCCCAGCCACTCTGCGACATGTGGAATCTTCCCGGACCGGGGCACGAACCCGCGTCCCCTGCAATGGCAGGCGGACTCTCAACCACTGTGCCACCAGGGTAGCCCCTGTGTTGTTTTAAAGATACTGTCTTTTCTCACAAACCCACAGGACCACTGTTCTAAACATAGTCTAAATAAACTGAAGCTTAAAAAAAGGAGTCTTTTTTTTGTTTTTTGTTTCTTTTGGCTGTGTCGGGTCTTAGTTGTGGTATGCTGGATCTTCGTTGCGGCACGCAGGCTTCTCTTCATTAATGGAGTGCAGTTTAGTTGATCCGCAGCATGTGGGATCTTAGTTCCCCGACCACGGAACGAGCCCACGTCCCCTGTGTTGAAAGGCGGATTCTTAACCACTGAACCACCAAGGAAGTCCCAAAAAAGGAGTCTTAAGTCTTACCTAGTTTATTCATTTAATTTTAGTGCTAAGTGAGTAGTTGAATGCTTTGTGCCCTGTGTGATAGTGCAGTTGGAATAGTAACCTTTATTGAACATTTAACTATATGCCAGACAGTGGGTCAAATACTTAAGCAATACTTCTGTTAATTTTTAAAAATTTATGAAAGTAATAAACGTTGAATAAGTGTGAAACATTCCAGCAACGTATGATGAAAAGTAGTTTACTCCAGTATCCTTCAGTAGAGGTATATGAGTTTTATAATCCCAGTATAGACTAGGAAGTGTGTCTACAGGTATGTGTACATCAAAGAGACATAGAGTGCAGCTGTTCACTTAAATTTGTTCTAGTAATGGTTTTTAAAGTAACCTCTATAAACAGCCCTTGAAAACTAAGTATAACAGTCTTTATCCTCTAACTTTCAGGCGCTTGAAAATGAATGAATAGGCTGGAAAGTTGGCTTGCTATCTGGCAGTGAGAATTAAGGAGAGTGGGGTTTTAGACGTAAAGCCACTAGGAACATCAGATTCAGTTCAGAACTGCTCTGTGTATTAGAAGAAATTAAATTATACTAAGTAGATGGTAGGATTGGTCTCATTTCAAAATAACTTCTTAAGCCATTTTTAATAATTTGAGAAGTATAGTGTTCTGACCTAAAAAGAGACATTTTACTTTCATTAATTATTTGGAAATGGGTTTACCTGATTTAAAAGTTATTACATACTTGATGCTTAAGGTAATAAAACTTATGATGCTCATGTTTACTTAATTCTTCCCTTAATGCAACAGAATTAAAGACATGACATAAGAACTGTGAATGATACAGCACATTCATGGGATAAGTTGATAACATAAGGACTTGATAACATGAAATTGCCACATACACTCAGGAGAAAATTAACTGCACCAAGCACACCAAACTGTATGGCTGTGAAGTAGACTCCATGGTGGCTCCCATCCTTAGTAACATCTGTTGTCAAGATGTGTGAAATTGCTTCTTGCAAATGTCTAGAAATATTTTGTAAGCAGATGCACATGAATGAGTATAGGATAAGTGAAAATTCTCATAAGCCAAATTGGTCTCATTTGGGGGATATGATGTCCCGAACATCTATTGTGTCTCACATCTAGATACAAAGCAGTCTCAGGAATTTGCCAACCACAAGTAAGAAGAGCTTCAGCTATACAGATTATGAGTATAAATTAGTGGAGTTGGGAAGACCAGAGTCCCTTTTATAAATTAATTGTAAAATAGAAATAAAGCATCAGTTATTCAGCAGATTTATCAGTAAGGTGTAGGGAAAGGGGTTGGTTGATGATTGAGGGAATCTATTAAAAGAGAGAGTAATGAACTAGAGAAAAGGATTTAATTTTATTTATATATTTTTTGGCCAAGCCGCGTGGCATAAGTTACCCAATCAGGGATTGAACCCATACCCCCTGCAGTGGAATTGCAGAGTCTTAACCACTGGACTGCCAGGGAAGTCTGAGAAAAGGATTTTAAAATTGAAACCTAACTTTTGCTTAATTAAGAACCAGGAAAGGAAGTGTTTATAGCATGGAAGATGGAGGGAAAATAGGAATAAAAATAATACCTAAGGAATAAAATGAATTTAGTGTTTTTTTTTTTTTTTTTTTTGCGGTACGCGGGCCTCTCACTGTTGTGGCCTCTCCCTTTGCGGAGCACAGGCTCTGGACGCGCAGGCCCAGCGGCCATGGCTCAGGGGCCTAGCCGCTCCACGGCATGTGGGATCTTCCCGGACCAGGGCACGAACCCATGTCCCCTGCATCGGCAGGCAGACTCTCAACCACTGCGCCACCAGGGAAGCCCGAATTTAGTTTTTTGACTTCTCCTTAAGTTTGCTCTGGGAAATCCTCAGTATACATTTCCCCTTTTTTCTAGGCCCAAGTGCTCACTATTTTAAGCAGTTCTTAGCGTCAGTACATCTGTTGATATAATAAGATTAGTTAAATATTTTCATGTTTTGTTTCGGGATATTGGATCATAAGAGTACTGGTCTCCTATATTGAATTCAGAAGAGAATCTGAAATTAAATTCAGGCTTAAAGGTAAATGTCAGAATCTCAATTGAGGTGGTATTATTACACAGTGTGTCTGTCCATATAGGTCTGAAGCCAGATTGCTTGTATTTGAATTTCAGCTTCATATTTGTTCAAACTATGTAACCTTGGATAAGAAACTAAACATTTCTTTGCCTCAGTTTTACCACTTCTAAATGGGGTGATGATAAATGAAGCCTGTCTTATTAGGGTTGTTGTGAAGATTAAATAATTAGTTTGTATGAATTGCTTCAGAGTGCTTGGCGTATAGTAAGCAGTCAACTTAAATATTGTGTTTTCTGTTCATTACTGCTTGTTAGAAAACAAATTTTAAACCTGTTATGCATTTAATTAATGTATATTTTTGTTCATAGGTGGTGAAATTGCATCTACCTTTGACCACCCAGAACTAGTGAAGCTTGGAAGTTGCAAACTTATTGAGGAAGTCATGATTGGAGAAGACAAACTGATTCACTTTTCTGGGGTAGCCCTTGGTGAGGGATTATGTAGATCCTGGTTTAGGTTCCTAAATCTTTAGTAGGCTCTTTTGAAGTGAAAGAAACAATTACTCGTTACTATAGTTACTAGAATGTATGTCTTAGTTCCTGAGAAATTCTAATTTCAATCTCTTGAGGGCAGCCTCATGTTAACTTTGTGAACAGTACATATTCAATATAGTTGTTTTAGATAGCTTAGAACTGTTAGGAATGTGGATTGTTAGCAAAGAGAAGGTAGCAATGGAAGACATGTCAGCTTTCAAAACCGAGTATAACCTATATAAGTAATAGAAGGCAAACTTCTATGTGTTATAACTAAGTGTTCACTATGACATAAGAATATTATTATTTTTTTAACTTTAGGTGAGGCTTGCACCATTGTTCTGCGTGGTGCCACTCAACAAATTTTAGATGAAGCAGAAAGATCTCTGCATGATGCTCTTTGTGTTCTTGCCCAAACTGTGAAAGATTCTAGAACAGTTTATGGAGGAGGTAAGCATTTGAAAAATATTGAACATATTTTATTTCTTGAAGTGTAGTAGTGGCTTTGGCTTTAATGTTTCTTATAGGAACTTCATATTGTTTTCGCACTTAATAGTTAATGCTTAACATATCTTAAGGGAAGTCTAATTTAGTGTCTGGGAGACAGCTAAGCATAATGATATGTTCTTGGATTTTTAATCTGTAGGCTGTTCTGAGATGCTGATGGCTCATGCTGTGACACAGCTTGCAAGTAGAACACCAGGCAAAGAAGCCGTTGCAATGGAGTCTTATGCTAAAGCACTGAGAATGGTAAGTTAATGAAAAAGAGAGCCTTGAATTTAAATTTTGTAGGCATTGATGGTTTTTAAATGAATCCATTCTTCTCTCTTGGGCAGAAAATACTTAACTTTCTTGGCTTTAAGAATTGGTTCACAGTGCTTAAATTTGATTTTGGAGTTTATCCTCTTTATGAGCAGTAATTAAAAGGAAGCAGGTTTTACGTTGTCTCTAAATGTATAATTTTAGAAAGCTTTTCTTATAGTTAGTAAATTAATTTTCTTTTAGTAGAATAGTTACCATGTCTTCTTCACTTCATAGTTGCCAACTATCATAGCTGACAATGCAGGCTATGACAGTGCAGATCTGGTGGCACAGCTTCGAGCAGCCCATAGTGAAGGCAATACAACTGCTGGACTGGGTAAGAAATTAATTGGGACCATGTGGTCGTTTTTTTTTTTTTTTTGGCTGCGTTGGGTCTGTGTTGCTGTGCGTGGGCTTACTCTAGTTGCAGAAAGTGAGGGCTACCTTTTGTTGATGTGCACAGGCTTCTCTTGTTGCAGAGCACAGGCTTAGGCACATGGGCTCAGTAGTTATGGCACACAGGCTTAGTTGCTCTGTGACATGTGGGATCTTCCTGGACCAGGGCTCGAACCCGTGTCCGCTGCGATGGCAGGTGGATTCTTCACCACTGCGCCACCAGGGAAGCTCCTGTGGTAGTTGTTCAGAGTAACTCTTGACCAGGTTCTTTTTTTTTTATTTTTTAAAAATGATGAATTCTCATAACCATATAAAAGATTCCTGTGACCTTTGCCTTTATAGCCGTTATACATTCTAGAAAAATGTTTAACTTCATAATCTCTACACTGTCAAAATTTTATTATTCTCTAAGCGGGGGGTGTAACATTAGTTAGAAGATTTTTAACTTGTTATGTAATGACCGTAGGATTTAAGTATATAAAAACAGTACTTACGTTCTCAAATGAGTGTAAACGTTACTGTATCTCTTATAATCAGTATTAACTCCTAATCTCACAGTAAACTTATTCTGAGACATTCTTTTTTTTTTTATTGCGGTACGCGGGCCTCTCACTGCTGTGGCCTCTCCCGTTGCGGAGCACAGGCTCCAGACGCGCAGGCTCAGCGGCCATGGCTCACAGGCCCAGCCGCTCCATGGCATGTGGGATCCTCCTGGACCAGGGCAAGAACCCGTGTCCCCGGCATCAGCAGGTGGACTCTCAAGCACTGTGCCACCAGGGAAGCCCTATTCTGAGACATTCTTGAGAGTAGAACTCTGTTACATAACATAAAAATGGCCAAAAAGAGGACTTAATTCAGATTGGAAAATTTCCCAGCAAAATGTCTAGGACATATAAAAGGAACAATTTTAGAGGGTAGATAGTCTTGCCACTGGACAAGAGAGAGGTTAAGGAATAATCTGTCAGAAAATGAAGGGGCATTCTAATAAGAAAAGTAGATGACTTCTGAATTCTCTTCCAGTTCTTAAGGATCCATGGTGTGTTCATTGATGAGCAAATTTTCTGCAGTTTTATTTGTAGATAGAGAAAGATGGGTGATACAGTGTTGTGTATAAATTTTTCATTATTTGACATAGTTACTCTCCATTGATACAGATGATCAGTAGTTGACCTTCCAGTTTTCTAAAAGGCTTTCCTTGAGTGATAGTCTGATGCGAATGCTCTAACTAAATTGAGTAGTTAGTTGTAATCTTATTTTTTATAAGTCAGGATTAATTTTGTGACATCATTAGATATGTTTTGTAACATCATTAGATATGTTAAGATTAGTTGTTTATTTAGTAAATACTTTCCAGATATGAAGGAAGGTACCATTGGAGATATGGCAATGCTGGGTATAACAGAAAGTTTCCAAGTGAAGCGACAAGTTCTTTTAAGTGCAGCTGAAGCAGCAGAGGTGATTCTACGTGTGGACAACATCATCAAGGCAGCACCAAGGTATCGTAACACTTTAAAGAACATTTCTTAGGAAAAATTAACATGGAAACAAAAAATAGGTATATTTTTGATAATTGTAGTTGATGGGAAGTGGAGCTATTTTGTTTAGATAACAGTATTTTGCAAGGTATTTAAAATATGTAATCACACAACTCTTAGATTTAAGCCAGAAAAGCTTAGGTGGGGAGAAGGGTGTGGGTAACACAGGGTAGCCCTCAAGATTGAAAGGGCACATAAAGAGCCAGGCTTGGGAAGGTCAAAAACCAGAGAACTTGGGGGTGGGCGTGTAGTAGTAAGAACTGATGTCTGTTTACCAGGATGAGTTGGGTTCAGTCATTTTCTGTCTTGGGTACACTTTTTCTTATATACATTCTTAAGCACATAATATGCAGAGTTCCCTACATGTTCCTATTCCAGCAGCATTTTTTTTTTCTTTTTTCTTTTGGCCGTGCCGTGTGGCATGCGGGATCTTAGTTCCTTGAGGCTTTGCCCTCTGCAGTGGAAGCGTGGAGTCTTAACTGCTGGACCGCCAGGGAAGTCCCTCCAGCAGCTTTTCTGAGATGAAAATTCTTTTAAAAACTCATTCACACAAAAATGATTGGCCAGAGAAATCTTAACATTTGAAGATTCAGTTAATAATTTTAATTAATTAAATTAACTACTAATTGCTAATTAGTAGTTACGAAAACCATTTATTTTACCTGTTAGTGGAAGTTCAGGGAGAGGGAAGGGGATGGTGGCTTGGACCAGTAGATAGAGGTGAAGGTGGTGAGAAGGGATTGATAATAGATGTATTTTTGAAGGTAGAGCCGGCAGAATTTGATGATGGGTTGGATATAAGGTCTGTGATGAAAGGGATTGGATAATTCAAGGGTGTTTGGGGCGGGGGGAGTGTCTTATAAGGTTTTTATTCAGAGCGCCTTAATAATGGCCACATTTCTCCAATACGTTAAACACACTTCCATTTCTTCAAGGGTAGAAAGAAAAAAAGAACAATTCTAAATAAATTTCATCAGAAAAATCTGAATTGTGGTTTTTTTTTTTGCGGTACGCGGGCCTCTCACTGTCGTGGCCTCTCCCGTTGCGGAGCACAGGCTCCGGACGCGTAGGCTCAGCGGCCATGGCTCACGGGCCCAGCCACTCCACGGCATGTGGGATCTTCCCGGACCGGGGCACGAACCTGTGTCCCCTGCATCGGCAGGTGGACTCTCAACCACTGCGCCACCAGGGAAGCCCTGAATTGTGTTTTAACATGACAGTATTAAACATTTTTAGTTCAGGAATAAAACATGGAAATTCCCAGCAAACAAAACAACAGTTACAAACAAAAAAAAAGAAAAAAGAGTACTGGGGCCCGTAATTTAAGTTTTTTGTTGAGAAAAATAAGAGTTTCTCTTAGGTGGAGGAAGGCTTTGGGAGGGAAGATGGGGGTTTTCCGTTTTTGGACATTTGAGATGTCTGTTGAGAAAGCGGTTAGTTGGATAGTTGAGTCTGTAGTTCAGGGGAGAAGTTTGAGCTGTAGTTATAAATTTAGGAGTTGTCAGCCTGTACGTGTTATATAAGGCCATGAGACTGATTGAGTCCCCAAGAGAGTGAACGTAGCTAAAGAAGGGAAAGGGTTTTTTTTAGGACTGAGTGCTTGAGAATTCCAGTAATAGGTTTGGGAAGATTCAGAGCAACCATCAAGGGTCACTAAGAAGGATTGTGAAGTATAGGTAATTATTAAACTGGATGATGGATACATGAGGATTCATTATACAACCTCTACTTTTATACATACTTTTGAAATTTCCCTTAATACAAAATGCTAAGGGAGCGGGGTGCCACTGAGATAGGAGGAAAACCAAGGGAATGTGTGTCCCAGAAGCCAAATTAAGGAAGTATTTGGGGAGGAGGAGTGGTCAACTGCCAAGATGATGCAAATAGGTCGAGTAAGATAAGGACTGAAAATTGATCCTAAAAATTCGATTTAGCGACAGAGGTCGGTGGTAGTCTTAACGAGCAGTTTTAGTGGAATAGAGGGGGCAGAAGTCTGAAGTAAATTCGATAGAGGCTGGGAAAAGAGGAGTTGGAGGAAATGTACGTAGACTGCTTCTTCGGGGAGTGTATTGTGAATGGGAGTCGAGAAGTGGGATAGTAGCTAGAGGAGGTATGGGTCATTACTGTGACAATTCAGTGTGTGTAAGTGGGAGCAGTTTCATAGATAGGAATGATCGATGCAGAAGAGGCGTGCAGTCCACCAGCAGGTGCTGGATCTGGAGAACAGAGGAGGACAGGAGGGAAGTAGGAATGTTATTAGGAAAGTATGCCCTAAGTGGACTAAGTTCTTTGTGCAGAATCCTGCAGTACTCCTTTCACTGGCTCTCTTCTATGAATGGCAACTATCCTCTTACTATTAAAGGAAGGAAAGAGTAGAAAATAATGATTTGGATGTGGAGAGAAAGGCTGAAACGCTATTCAAATCTACTGTCGTGAGTGGAAAGGACTGGGCTGAAAAATCTAGATTCTCTGCTCCTGGTATTGGGAGGATAGGGTAATAAGGAGCACTCATACTTTGAAATGGAAAAATAGTGAGAGAAGGAAAAATTGACACAGTTTTCCTGGAAGCAGTGCCGCCAAAGGTGGTTAAATACAGTTACAGTGTCTGATGTCTTCTAGCAGAATGATAGCAAAAGGAAACTGAGTTCTATAAGTAAAATTTTCTGACTTGGGAGCAAGGTCACATAGCTGCACCCGCCCTCAGAAATCTTTGTTATACCTTAGTACCTTCAACCACATTTGAAATATAAACTATAGTACCTCGTTTGATCTGATATCACTGTTTTCAAAGTTTAAGTGTCTCTTTTAAATATATTAGAAATTTGCGTAATTTGCAGTAAAGAGACATGAGTAACATGAGTAATTTTGTTTAACTCAGCCTCCCCAAATGTACTGGGCTATGCACTTCTTTTCAAACTCATTATTAACCTCCAGGGAATTAATTTTTCAGATCAGTGCTTTGTGACATCTGCTTGATAACTTCTTCTATATTGACATTCTTGGGTCATACTCCTATAAGCTACCGAGGTTGGAAGGTTTATACTGTATGATCCCAGTATGCTGTACTCTCTGGATCTGTTTTTATGCCTTTTCTTCTTCTCAAGTGTTGTGCTTGCCTCTGGAAGCAGTGTTTCCACAGTCATTAAGTAAAAAATTTCGCTAGTATCCCTACCACGTCCCCTTCCTGATTCACTATGTATGGTCTCCAGAAAATAAAAGTTTTAACATCACAGATGTGAGAGGTACTGTTGGCATACTTTAGTGAATTACCTAACCCCATCACCACCTTATCTATTGGCATTTGTTTTTGTTCATTTAGAATAGTGATCCAGAGGTTTTAATGTAGAAACCCCAAAACCTTGTCATTTTACAACTTCTGATTGAGAGAACCATCTTTGACTAATTTAGTAAAATTAACTAACATATTGGTTAAAAACATGAATTAACCATTTTCTGGAGAATACATATTTGGTAAGTAGGTTGTTTGGATAAGAAGCTGAGAACTGCTGAATACCTACAGGCCTTCACATTCCACAGATTTTTCCTGTCCTCTTACTAATACAATAATTAAGGGATGTTAATTGTGAGGTAGAAACATTCTGTTTATACATTTAAAATTGGTTTTAGTAAAAGTAGGATTATAGCTGTGTTTGTATTTAATATAGACCTTTGGTTACAATCATGCTTTTCATTGTCACCGTTGCCTTTGTTTTCTTAACTGTACGTTTTATGATTCTTGCAGGAAACGTGTCCCTGATCACCTCCCCTGTTAAGCATTCCCATATGCTCTTGAGCTCTGGAGCAGTTCATAGTAAAGTTGTGTTTGAAAGACCTTGACCTCCTGAAAGAAGACTATAGAATTGAAGTTTACCTGTGGCTGTTATATCCTTAAGATTTGGACATTTAACTGACCTTCTATTTT
This sequence comes from Pseudorca crassidens, assembly GCF_039906515.1. NCBI lineage: Eukaryota > Metazoa > Chordata > Mammalia > Artiodactyla > Delphinidae > Pseudorca > Pseudorca crassidens. The sequence goes on from NC_090306.1 coordinate 59,315,495, forward strand.
AACATGGGTCTAATTTATTTGCTATTTCATTTTCCATAAGATTCAGTTGATTTAAGAGTTCATTTCTCATACTGTGCATCAAAATAAAAATTTGAACAGTTACCTAGTTCTTACCTGACTTTAGTGATTTGTATCCCGTTTTAACTCTGCTTAATGGGAGTGAATGATTATAGTTTCAGTGTAGAGTTTCCAGCTTAACTAATGATTGATGTTACACATTTTTGAAAAAAATTATCCTGATTAATGTAAGTCCAAGTGAGATGTGATAAACTTACATTAATCTTTTTTTTTTTTTTGCGGTACGTGGGCCTCTCACTGTCATGGCCTCTCCCGCCGCGGAGCACAGGCTCCGGACGCGCAGGCTCAGCGGCCATGGCTGACGGGCCCAGCCACTCCGCAGCATGTGGGATCTTCCCAGACTGGGGCACGAACCCGTGTCCCCTGCATCGGCGGGCGGACTCTCAACCACTGCGCCACCAGGGAAGCCCACATTAATCTTTTGATTCTCAATCATACATAACATTTATTAACCATTTTGTTTTGTGAAAGTACCATATACTTTAGTACCCTTCTACTTTTCTATAGTCTAAGTACTGTCTCTTACATAGGAAAAAATTTATGGTGGCTTCTGTTACTTCAAGGTGAAAGATATTTTAAATGTTGGTAGCTACAAGCTGCTTCAGGCACCTCTTTTTATAGGGTATGGATATAGTTAGACGTAAGCATTGTTGTTTGTTGTTTTGTTAGGGTTTCTTGTTTTTGTTTTTGGCAAATGGATCCTAGATAGAGTGTAAGTATGTGCCGAGTTTGATGGTTTAAATGTGAATTTAGATTTGGAGGTTATTGATTTGTCAGTATACAGCAGAATGCACAAGAAATTAAACAAAAACCCAGCAGTAGTTTTTACTGAGTATCTCTGCTAGCATCATGGAGAGAGATTTTATTTGCACAGAGGAGTGAAAGTGTTTTCAAAGAAACACTGATAAACCAGCCTGTTCTGTTTTTGTCCAAAAGTGTGTCTCAGCATTTTAATACTACTTTGTATAAGCTATGAAAACTGGAAAAATTTGTTTTCTGTTGTGATAATAGCTTATATCCTCCAACGTTCACATAAAGGAGAAACTTCTGAGATCATCAGAGAATTATACAGATTTTTACTTTTTTCACTTTTAGAAACATAGCAGTATGTTTGCTATGTAATTTTTTAAAGTACTTTATCACACATCATAACATCAGTGTTCAGCCCACAACTCAGGGAGGTGGAACAGTTGAGCGTATCATGATCTAGAAAATGTGCAGAGGTTTCAGTGGGAGAGGTAAGTGGGTTTAAACATTTATCCTGAGGGACCAGGTAGCTTGGAGTAGGATTTTAATCTAAAGTGTATTTGGGCTCATTTTCTACAAAGGTCTTAAAAAGGATACACCAGTAAGTATTAAAGTTAATCTAAAAAGAGGTAGAAATGTGGGAGCTTAATTGTATATCCAAGAATACACCCATGCTGCTTTTCCTCTGAATTCATATCCTTTGAAGCCTTTATAGATCTTTACATCATAGGCCTAGAATATCCCGAAATATCACAAATTACAAAGTTTTTTCCATTTCAGAGATAAAGTACCAACCTAGGGCCCTCTAATTCCTGTAAGAGTTTTAAGATGGAGTTTTTTTAAACTCAGAAACAGTTATGTAAGCAGTAAGTTTTTATTTTTGCAGTAAGTTATTATTTTGTGACATAGAAATGGAGATTTTTGTAATGTACATTAACAGTTAACTGTGTAGAAATTGTCTAAGTGCTTAGAATTTTAAAATCCATTTCAGTAGCCTTCTGTTTTTCTTTGAAGAAGGATAATATGTGTGCTGGTTTTTCTTTTACTCTCCTCGAGTCAGAATCCATTCTTTGCCTGCTTGGAGGCCATGGGACTTATCCCTGCTAACTGCCTCACAGCTCCCTGTGGACTGGTTTCCTGTGGTTTAATTCAGGAGGCACTGGTAGGATTTGGGGAGAGGGAATTGGTATTTTCTTCCTGGTTTTGCTCTTTGTCTCTGGAATTGGCTGCATCCCTGTGAGACCTACCAGTATAGCTCTCTGGGCAAGCCCTCTTTTCATGACTCAGCTCTTACTGCATTTTGGTAACATTTCTGTTCCCACTTTCACTCAGCCTTATGGGTGGGGCTGGCGGCTGCTGTGACTCATGCCAAATACAATCACTTGTATTACCCTGATCTTTCTCCCCTTAATTCTGTTTAGTAACAGTTCCTTTGTGAAAAGTCTCTTTGTAAATCGTTTGAGGTGAATGCATTTTCTTGTCAGGACCGTGACTCATAGAAGTCAATAGGATACTTTGTATGAAATTCTTTTCCGAAGTCTGCCTTGTCTTGTACCTACTCTGGTGTTTTAGAGTATTACTAGAGCAGAAATGTAAAGAGGACTTAACCTTTTTTTAATCATAGTATTATTGTAGAACGTTGTTGATTCCCAATATGAATAAAGAGTAAAGATTTTAAAATTCTGAGTGGTACATAACACCTCTTTCAAAGAGGTATTGAAAAGACTATATGAATAAATCTACACAAGACCCTGAGGATAGTGCCTGACCTACAGTAGTGCTCCGTAAGTGTCAGTGTGTCCCCCTGTCCTGTGGCCTCGGTGCAGGATAAAATCTCCAAAATTCAGGGCTTCCCTGGTGGCGCAGTGGTTGGGGGTCCGCCTGCCAATGCGGGGGACGCGGGTTCGTGCCCCGGTCTGGGGTGATCCCACATGCCGCGGAGCGGCTGGGCCCGTGAGCCGTGGCCGCTGGGCCTGTGCGTCTGGAGCCTGTGCTCCTCAACGGGAGAGGCCACAACAGTGAGAGGCCCCCGTATCGCAAAAAAAAAAAAAAAATCTCCAAAATTCAAGTAATGTGGTCGAATTATACCAGCCACTGGGGATTCAAAGATAAATATCACCTGTTTCGTGTTCTCAGAAGTGGACAGTCCAGAAAGGGGGAAAAGCATGTAAACTTGTTTTTTAATGGCATTAATATTCTTTCTAAGATAGAGTACAAGGTGTATCTTTTTTGTTACAGTGGCAAAGGCAGTAAATTATCTAGCAGACACACACCTGTGTCTTCAGTCTCATGTCTCTTGCCCTCATGACACGAATGGGTTTAGTGCCAAGGAATAGTCTCACATTTTCATGTACTTTGGTGATTTTGCAAATTCTAGCATAACAGGCAGAGGGCAAAGTATATTCGTTTAGATGTTTAAAAAAATGAATCCTTGGTAATCTTATCTGTGTTTTCCTGTATATGTAAACCAGAAGTGTTTGACCACTTTGCAGTTATAGTTCTTATATTCAAGACTGGAGATAATATTGAAAATTCTACTGAGAAAAAGCTTTTTTTGTTTAATTGCTACTTACATTTTTTTCCTTCAAACAAGGAGTTATACTGATTGTACGGTAAATATAAGTATTGTACTGCCATGGTATAACACTTAGTAAAAGAACATGTTAAGTAAACATTAGCCATCACCTGCCAATCACTGTTCCATGCACTTCATACACAGTAATTTGTTTAAACCTAACGGGGCCCTGAGAGACAGAAACTGTTACCACCTTACTGATGAGAAAACTGAGGCACACAGGTAGGTAACTGACCAGTAAATATACAAAGGTAGAATGTGATCTCAGGTAGTTTGAAGCGTCATGCTCTTAACCATCGTAGTACACTGCCTCCAGGTTACTGTGTGTAAGATATGGGCTTTTAGTTAAAGTTGAGTAGTTGATTTTTAGAGTACAAGCTGACTTTTCAAGTGTGAAATTGCAAACTTAGTATTGTTTTAGGACAAAAACCTTGGGAATGTCCTTAGAATTCACGGTAAAGATTTTAGTTGGCATCATTCATTTTTTTTAATATATATATATAACTCCTTTAGATTATTGGAGCACTTTTTTATTATTTTTGGCTGTGTTGGGTCTTCGTTTCTGTGCGAGGGCTTTCTCTAGTTGCGGCAAGCAGGGTCCACTTTTCATTGCGGTGCGCAGGCCTCTCGCTGTCGCAGTCCCCCGTTGCGGACCACAGGCTCCAGACGCGCACGCTCAGTAGCTGTGGCTCACAGGTCTAGTTGCTCCGCAGCATGTGGGATCCTCCCAGACCAGGGCTCGAACCAGTGTCCCCTGCATTGGCAGGAAGATTCTCAACCACTGGGCCACCAGGGAAGCCCCGGCATCATTCATATTTGTGGAAGCTAAAATCCTACATAAACTTCTGGAAGAGATTTTCCTCTGATGCACTTTGGGTTTCAGAACTTTTAAAAGTAAAAATGTTGGGGATTCCCTGGTGGTCCAGTGGTTAAGACTCGGTGCTATCACTGCCATGGCCCGGGTTCAATCCCTGGTTGGGGAACTAAGATTTTCGCAGGTCGTGTGGTGCACCAAATAAAAGAAGTTAACTTTTGGTGCTTCAGCATTTTTCCCTTTTTAAGTTTATAATTACGTTAGAATTTCAAGAAAACATCAGAGGGTTATGGAAATGTAAATATGCACTTACGTAGTCAATTTATAAAATTGATTGAAATCCTATAGTGAAAACTTGGACAGCAAAATTCATGGTGAACACTTAACCATGTTGTTTAAGAAGTGTTTATTTGTTGTGTATTGATTATTTTAGAACAAAACAGTTTAATTTTGTGTCAGAATGTTTATAATTTGATATCTGTTTCAGACTAGTTAGCTCATTAGATGAAAATTCTGGAGGTCAATAGCTACAGCTTATGGCTTCCTTGGAAAAGGTGGGCCCCGTAATCTTAGGAGGGGGAAGAGAGGGTCAAAAGAAAATCATAGCCATTGTGAGGGATGAGCTGTGATTCAGCTCAGGAGGCAGTCTTGTTGGCAGAAAGTTTCTAGTATCAACTGAGTATAGTGTAATTGCAGTCATTAGGAGTGAGTAAATAGACTGAATCCTAGCTGTGTAATAGAAATCTGGACTCATTATTAAAGGAGTTAAGTATTTGACAATTTAGTGATTAAAAGGACCCTTTAGCAGTCTGATCAATGGGTTGTAGATACTCTACAGACTGGGAGGTGGTGACAGGAAGAGATTATGTGAAACCATGAAACTTTTTCTTCCTCAGGTTTAGCAAGAAATAATTGTGGTAGGAAAACATGAAAATAGTCTGCTGTATAATGTCATTTTAGAACCAAACTTTGCTGGGTTAAGATGCTTTTATGGCAAAAGTACTTTTTAAAAGCTAAATTCAGTATGTTTTAGTTAAGATGACACTTTTGTGTCCTTGACTACTGAAAGGGTTCAAGAACATAAAGGATTGTGTTATTAAACTACCCACTGACAGCAGTTTGTTTAAAATTGATGTATTCATGGGGAGAAGAAAAGGTCATGATTAACATCCTTCAGAGAAATAGCGGCCTGACTACCTAGGTTTATACACCGACCATCAAAAGATTTTATCTACAAAAATCAAACCAGAGCAAGGGCAGAGATACTGAGGCTGAAGAGGCAGACACTTCCTATATATACCACAACCTGCAATTCCAATTTCCAAATGGTTGTTGCAAGCGAACAGATTTCTCACCTACAACTTTTAACCTAATATGATTCTGGAAATGCCCTGCATGGCAAGAGATTCAATTCAATTCTGGTTCATTATGTGAGTAAACAGGAGGGCTCTGCTCCACAGAGGCAGCCATTCACAACGAGGCTTGATTTTGATGTGACCTCACTGCCAAGGAGAGATTCTGTTTTCTAGATGACTTTCAGCATTGCCCGTGACAGTCTACAGGTGGGTCAAGGAAAATGAGCGAAATCAGCATGAACCACTGTCAAGTTTTAAAGTGGCAGCTGGATTCCACCAGGGGGCATTCCCAGCCGGGGTGTCTTCTCAGCAGCCACTAAATTTCAGGGGAAAAGCTTCATCTTGAGCCTTTGCAACAACGAAGAGTCCGAATCGGACTGACTAGGTAGACATGTCATTTTTAAGTGGCCTGAATCGGTAATGTCTTCTTACCATTATGGTCATTCATAGTAAGAAAATACATCCTGCAAAGGGGTGGAGACAGGCCCCCTGAACTTTTAGATGAGCTCTGTAACAAATACCTTGTTTGAGGGGCTCATTGGCCTCATGACCAGCCACTCCTGGAGACTGGAGGAGGCCAAAGGGTCCCAGCCTTTCTTGCTCTTAAGTGTTTCAAAATACCTGCTCAGAGGGTGATTTTCTTGCAAAGAAGTTGTCATGCCACCTATAGCACACAATTTCTTCTGGGAGAGATGTTGGCCTTGAGTATTTTCTTCTTGGTGTGAGGTAGGCATTTCATTTGACTATTCCATTTTCCACTGGCAGAGCTGCCCCACCTGTCCTGCAGCAGTCCTTTGCATTCTAATGGAGAGGTCTCCAGAAGATGCTGGAGTTGGGTCCTTGGCATTGAACTACACCTGAAGCTTCTCAGGAGTTGCTAGGCGGAAGTAGAGGAGGCAGGGCAGGCACTTGTGCCTCCTGGCTTTCCTGCCTGGCCAGTGCGTAGCGCCTGGCTTTTCTGGGGTCAGGCTCTGGGGTCTCCTCCGCCCATCTTCCCACGCGACGCGCCCCTTTGGCCACCTTGGGCGCATTCCTGCAAGGATTGTGGTCATAGATGACCAGCTTCAGGCTTGACAGGTGGGCCAGGCTGGGGAAGTAGCGGATGCTGTTCCAGTCCACATCGATCACCTCCAGGGAAGGCATGTGAAGCAGCACAGGGGGGAAGTCTGTCAGCAGGTTGCCTGAGAGCCAGATGGTCCTCAGCTCCCGGAGGCGCCGGAGCCGGCCTGGCAGCAGACGCAGGGCGTTGGAGCCAGCATGCAGAGTCTTAAGGAGACTCAGCTCACACACCACATCTGGCAGCTGGGTGAGGTAATTGGCCTCGACCCACAGGGTCTGGAGATTCTGGAGCAGGCTCAGCTCACCGGGGAGGTCGCAGAGTTTGTTGTTGCCCAGGTAGAGGATGCAGAGCTGTTTCAAGGTACATACTACCTGGGGCAGAGCCTTGAAGTTGTTGAAATCCAGGGCCAGGATCTGCAGATTTTGCAGCTGCCCCAGCTCCGGAGGCAGGCTGTTGAGGCGATTGTCACTCAGGTAGAGCTTGGCCAGCTGCTGGAAGGAGCACACGTGCACGGGGAAGCGACGGAGCATGTTCCCGCTCAGGTCCACTGTCTTGTCCAGCGGCATCTCCTGGAGGTCTCTGACCATGTAGTTCTGGCAGCGGTCAGCCGGGACGAAGGCCGCGAGGGCCCTGATGGTGTTCCCCATGGCAAGCCGCAGCCCGCCGACCCTGGGGCTGCTGCCTCTGCCCTGAGGCCTGTCCTCCCCTCTCTTTATAACCTGGGGATTGCGTGACAGAAGCCAGTCACTGCAACAGAGAGAAGTGCTCCTGATAGCAACTTGAGTGTTGGGTGACAGGCAGGGTCCTGGAGGCGGGGTCTCACATACTTGCTTTCAGTCACCTAAGCCCCAGTCCTCTTTATCTACATTTTTTTGTTTGTTTGTTTCAAACGGAAAATAGCTTCACTGTTTTTTCTAATGATAAAACGTTGAGACATTACATAAAGGTGGAAAAGAAGAAAGAGAGAACAACCATAGTTACACCCACCAGGGATAAACACTGTAAACGTTTTATTTAACAGATGTCCTCCAGCCTTTTGCTACACATAATCAATTTGTTTAAAAAAAACATACACTGTTTAGGAGTCTTGTTTTTTATCAGAACATATGGACATATTTTTATGTTTGCAGGTATCCATGCAATTATTTTAAACACCTGCAAAGCATTCCATTATATGGATGCACTGTAATTTAAACAGGTCTGTTGTTGGGCATCTAGGTTGCTTACAATGTGTCGCTATTATAAATATCCTTGTACATACAGCGTGAGCAGTTATCCACTAATTTCTTTAGGAAATGTCCTTAGAAGTGTTACTGGGTCAAAGATATGCATTCTTTAAAGGCTTTTCATTGGTAGTGTCTCCCCCCGAACCCCACCAGATCTGAACGAGTGTATACGCTCCACAAGTGTCCGTTTTCTTATTTCTTCATTCTTACCAGTTAGTAGTTTTCTACACTTAAAAAAATTTGCCTTTGACAAAAGACAAGTAGAAAAACAAGAAAGAGAAGAGGAAAATCAGCCTTCTAAAGCTTAAGTAAATGAGGGTGTATTTCTACAATGTGTCTGTGTGGGATGTGGCTCACTGCCTCAAAGGTTTGAGCTTCCTTCCATGGAGCTGAGTTACTGTGGGAAGAAGCTGTCCATCTGGGACATTTCCTAGTACTAGTCTAGGGCAGTCAGGCTAGTTCTGGCCAATGGAAAGTGAGCAGAAGTGGTATAAAACATTTCTAGGCCTGGTTCATTTAGAACAAACCTCACCTTCCTCCACACACTTTCCCCATCTAATACCCAGGGTGACCTTAGAAGCCACCAAGTACGTGGAAGTCATATGTTGAAGTCCTGGGTATCCTGGATCTCTGAATAAGTGCTAGGGTCAGAACACCTCCCCTCCCACACACACTACCACCAGTTGGATTGAGGTAAATGAGAAACTTCAATTGTGTTAAGCGTGGAGATCCGGGGGCTTATCTCTTATCTTAATGAATAGAGTAGTTGTTAAAAATAAGGAGATAAATCCTTATATACTGATGTGCAAAGATATTAAGGATAAATAAAGGGCAAAAAAACAAGTTTCAGAACTCTTTTTACCATTCCATCTGGGGAAAAATACACATATTCTTGCATATGCCTAAAAGTATCTGTAAGACAAAACAGTGATTATCTCTGGGAAATCTGCCTGAAGGTTTGGGGGTGATAGGAATGCTGACTCTTCCATTTACACCCTCTTGTATTGTTTGATTTTTTTTTTAACTATATACATATATTACTTTCAAAAACTCTATTCCAAAAGAAACGGATTGTTTCCATTTCCAGAAGAAATGGGTTTCCATTTCTAGCAGCCTGCCTGCTGCCTGGATAGAGTGCCAGGTTTGAGGGGAAGCCTTCATGCACCATTTAGCCTCCTCCAGTGCCTTTACTGCTAAATTGCTTATAATAGACTGAACAGAGCAATACAGGAGCATTCCATGTGAATGACCATTCTACAGAGCTATTTGGCAGTGCGGCATCACTACCCACCTTCTTTCTTCTCAGTCATGACTAAAGCCAGTGTCCTTGGACTTTCTAAACATTAAACGTCAAGGGCTTATCTAAGCCCTCTCTTTGCTTTGCTGATTTGTCCTGTAATAACTAGCCTCTCAACAGGTACTGTGCTTTGGCTCTATATTTAGCATGGTCAGTGGTGACCACAAATGGTCATGAAGCTGCTGCCCTGATGTCCCTAAAAATGATAACAATAATAATGATTGCTACCCATTATTATTTATAACTAAGTGCTAAGCACTGAACTTGTGCTTTACATACACTGTCTTTTCTCAAAACTCCTGCCAGGTAAATATTTTTTATCCTCAATTTTCAGATGAGAAAACTGAGGCTTAGAGAGGTTTAAGAATAACATCAAATATCTATTGAGCACCTGTTGTGTTCTAGATGCAGGGAATCTGGTGGCTAACAAGATAGATAGGATCCTGATCTCACAGAGTATACAGTTCTATCAGAGTGGAGTTAGGTCACACCAGTTGACAAACTACCCTCACACACACTTCCACTCAGCACTTTAATGCCAACCCCTAAATATGAGCAGGTGGCTAAGGATAACCACACATGAGACAAGCTGCCTCCGTGAGAGGTAGAGATTGAAATAAGTAGAGTAAAAGAAATCAAACAAAAACGATGGACAGAGCAGAGGAAATTCTTAACTAATTTTACTACAGTATCTTCAGAGAGTTAACTCTAACACTTGTGTGCTGCTTACAGTATTATTAGCTCACTTAATTCTTACAACCCTAAAATGTAGGCACTTCTGAGATAATAGAAAATATATATATTGGTTTCTACCCCTGTTTCCTGGTACAGAGCTCGTAAAACCCTTGTGATTTCCTGTGTGATAAGACCACTAGGAGCATCCCTTGTTCTAATATTTGGTCTTTGAACCCATCCAGACACAGCTCTCCTAAAACCCTTGTAAATTCCTAAGTGATAAGAACACTAGGATCATATTTGTTCTAATGAGCAACTCGGGGTGGGCTCCCGGGTGACTACTGGATAGGGGCTGGTCACTGGAAAGACCAAGTCATGATTAGAAGCTTGGAATGTTCATTCCCGCTCCGCCATCCTCCAGAGAAGGCAGAGGGGCTGGAAATAGAGTTAATGATGGTTCATGCCTACGTGAGGGAAGTCTCATAAAATCCCAGTACTAGGGGGCTCCGGGAACTTCCAAGTGGGTGAACACATCCACACTGGGAGGATAACACACCCCAATGCCACGGGAACAGAGGATCCTGTGTTCAGGACCCTTCCAGACCTCGCTCAATGTTTCTTTTCATCTGATTTTTCATCTATATCCTTTATCATATTCTTTAACAAACTGGTAAACCTAAGTGTTTCCCGGAGTTCTGTGAGCCGCTGGCAGGAGGGTGCATTGCTGTGCCAGGGGAGGGTGGAGGGTCCCAAAAGAACCTCCAGGAACCAGCCAGCATTTGAATATCTGCCATGACAGAAGGCCAGTTTCCACCAAAGGAGAACTAAAACTGTGCATCTGGAGTGAAGGAAATCACCTCTCTCTCCTGCTGGACCCAACCCCCAGGGGATCTAGGGGGAGGGGAGGGGAGGGGGAGCCTAGGGAGTAAAAGAAAAGACTGTGTATCCTACCTCCAGTGCCAACTGCTTTCTCTTTGTCGGTCCTCAAGCCACAGGCCAGGCCTCAGCTGGGCAGAAATAAGTTTGAAATTGGATGAGATGTTAAAATGTTGAGGTAGACTTGACTAAACTTTTAACTATCTGAAAGTGTCAAGAAAGCTGTAGGATCTGCCCAAGCTGCTCTCCAGGGCTTGGGGTAGGAATACGCAAGGAGTGTGTGTGAGATAGGAAGAATATGGCTGATCTTCACTACACTCTACTGGATTCAGTACCCATGGTAAGCTGGTATAAAATTAGCAAAGTGGCCCCTAGAAGAACAGCCTATATCAAAAGGAGAACACACTCTCGTGCACAGATATACACATCCCAATGAAAAGACAATCCATGTTGCAAGAGACATCCAGAAAACTCTTGAAAACAGAAAACATAAAGTGAATTGTGTTCCAGTAATTAGCTTTGAGGTACAGCTGGCTTTTCCTTTGTTAAAATTCATGGGGACCGTGGTGCCGGATGCTGAGAAGGGTGTCCACTGCCAGAGTCCTGGGCCTTCAAGAAGAGTGATCCAGAAGCAAGCTTATCCTCCTCAAGCCTGAAACCAAGCCTCGACTCCTGCCTGACCATGGGCACCTGTTGGTTTTGACTCCAGACTCCTCCACTGGGGTGTCTGCACAAAAATTTTGTCTAGAACTAAGTGATGTCGGGTCTTCGGATGCTTCCAGGTTCAGTTCTAGTATTAGGGTTCTTAACTGCAATGCAATAAAAAAAAAAAACATCTTTGGATGATTCAGTGAACAGGAATTTATGACAAGGTGTTAGGATGCTCACAGACTCCCTGGGTGCCCTGAGGAACCTGGCTTGGATGCTGCAGCCAGGATCATGTCCTAACTCAGTGCAGAACTGGCACCCCTGGGCTCAGCCCCTCTGCTTCTCCCTTTGACTCCCTGGTGCTGAACGCTACCCCTAAACCTGAATGTAGCCACGTTCCCCCTGACCCCCCGAAGGGATTTTTCATAGGCCCTGCTTCTTTGCATCACTGGCAGTTGAATCTGATGGAGAGATCTCACTGGCCACATGCACACCCTAACGTAAGAGAGGCTAAGGTTGAGGTTTTGGATTTTGTGATGGGGGGTGGCCTTTTTCCACCACCAAGATTCCTAAGGTGAGAAATTCCCCAAACACAGGAAGGTGAGTTGTATACTGACAGCCGAAAAGAATCACAGATACCCATCACAACTAGCCTGTAGTTTTAACTCTGACCCTCCCGTGGCTGTCTGACCTTGCACAGTTAATTTTTCTTCCTATATCTACAGGACTATTGGAGCAGTTTATTAAAGCAGACTTACTTAATATGGAATATATGTGGATTTCCCAGAGCTGGAACATGGCTAGTTTCCTAAACAATTGTGTAATGTTAAAAGACTGAATGGAAGCATTATAATCTTAAGGCCTTCAAAAGAATCCAGGAACATTCAGTGTGACAGCTGTATCAGCAGATGACAATACTACTTGGGGAAAATGGTATGTCAATTAAACATTAATGGGTAAGAACTATTTCCATCAGTTACTAGTAAACGTTTATTGAAATGAAATGAAAGCAATCTATCAAAACAGGACTCCTACTAGGTAGCATTTTGTTAGCCTGGTTCTGTTATGTACTTAAAAGGAAAAAAGAAAAGATTTCATATTACTATAATCTATAATTTAGATTTATGATTAATTCTGACTTTTACTATCTTATTATGGTTTATGAGATGGCAGTACAGTTTAGTATTAAAAGCAAAAAGGTTTTGGCATTAAAGAGCCCTTGTACAGTTTGAACCTGGACTCTGTTATTTATTAGTTTGGGGGCTTTGGGCAAAGTTTCTGTGCCTTGGTCTCCTCATCTTGGGAATGAGGAGAATTCCCATGAGGAGAAATGGGAATCACCTTGGGCTCCACCTCATTGAGTTACTGCGAGGATTAAATAAGATAATGTACTTAAAGTAATTAGCACAGCATCTGACTTACTAACCATGAGCAGGTATTATTGCTGTGCTTTCTTAAGACACTGTGCTGGGCTCATTGAAGAGTGAGTGAGCTGCAAATGTGTCCTCTGCCTACAAGCTGCCTACAACCTGAGCGAGTGCGTGGCTTAGCGACCCCCTGTCAGCTGAAGTAGAGCTGGGGTTTTGGAAGACTTCTGGGAATGTTTGCCCAGCATCTTGAACAGGACAGACACACAGTTGGCACTTGGTAAGTGTATGTGAATTACCGGAATGGATAGACTAAGTATCTGATGAGAGGCAATTGTATGCTTACACAATAAAGCCAAGGTAACCTGGGACCCTGTTTTCACATGGTGTTGCATCAAAAAAAAAAAGTCCTACAGCATCCCAAAATAATGAAACCCAATTTAAATCTTTATCATAGTCACTTGGGAAACTGCAGAGGACAGATCACTTTCACGATGCCCAGCATTTCTTCTTAAGACTCCCTCTGCCTGCCTTTCCCTCCTCCATCTCCCACCGAGGCGCTCTCCCTGAGCACTGCCTCCATACTGTTCCAGGGGCTACGGGAGATGGTGCGGCCACCCTGCCCCAGCTCCCCGCCGTTTTCCTATTCCCACTCCCTGGCAGGCTGTCCTGTCTCACTTTCTCCTCGCTCTCTTTGTAGCCATTCTTTTTCTCCCCCAAACAGCTGTCAGCAGCCCTTTGAGGGCTGTCTCCAGATTGCATTTTCTCAATTTGCACAGTAAAGACCCAGAGCAGATGGGAAACCTCATTTGGGCACTTCCTGGGGGGCAGCCCAGACCGAAAATACCAGGCAGATCTGAATATCCCATTGCTTGTGTGGTTCTTGTTGCTCTGCAGATGGTTCCCCCTTCCAGGAGCCCTGTTCTCCCTCCCCTCTCCTTCCACTGGATTTCAACACCAGGATTCCCCAGAAAGCCGGTTTCCAAGGCAGAAAGGGTCCCATCCTTCTTACTGACAGAGCAGAAGGGCAGTCCCGGAGACCCCTTCCCACTGAGGCTCCGCCTGTGGGAGTTGAAATCATTTAACCCTTTCTAGTGGATTTTTTCTGCTGTCTGGGTTTGTCCTGCCCTTGTTACCGAACTGAACTTCGGTCCGCTTGCCCTCCCTGCAGCAAAGCCAACCTACTGACACCAAGTTGTGGTGAAGGAACGTAAGTGCTTACTGCAGGACCAAGCAAGGAGAATGGGCAGTTCATGCTCAAAAGACCCGAACTCCCCGATGACTTTCAGGGAAGGCTTTTTAAAGATAACATTTGGGGTGAGGGCTGCAGGTTCCCTTGAACCAAAGGGTGTATGTTTGTGTGTGTGTATGTGTGTATATGTGCATATCTGTATGTGTGTGTATTTATGTGGGTATGTATGTATTGCACATGTATGTATAGGTGTGTGTATCTGTGCATCCCTGCAAGTGTGTATTTATATGTGTATGTATATATGTGGTTTGCATGTATGTAGTGTGTGTGTGTGTGTGTGTGTGTATGTGTGTGTGTTCCCTTGAAAATCTTTTCAGGCCAGCTCCTGTTCTTCAGGTCTCAGCTTAATGGGTATTTCCTCAAAGAGGATCTCCCTGACCACCTTATTTGAGCTGGCTGCTTCCACTCCCCAGTTTCTCTCCACTTAGCTCTTACCACAATTTGTGATTGTTTTATTTACTTCTTAGTTCTCTTTTTTTTTTTTTTTTTGTGGTACGCGGGCCTCTCACTGTTGTGGCCTCTCCCGTTGTGGAGCACAGGCTCCGGGTGCGCAGGCTCAGCGGCCATGGCTCACGGGCCCAGCCGCTCCGCGGCATGTGGGATCCTCCCGGACCGGAGCACGAACCCGTGTCCCCTGCATCGGCAGGCGGACTGTCAACCACTGCGCCACCAGGGAAGCCCTACTTCTTAGTTCTCTTGCTGCAGGAGACCTGCCTGAAGGCAGGCCTTGTGCCAATCCTGTTCACTGTTGAATGCTTAGCACTAACGACAGCACCTCAAACAAAGTGGGCATTAATTTACTCAACAAATAAGGACAGAATTCCCTGCCTTCCTGGAGCATTTGAATGAAAGAATGAGTAATGTATTACTCTCAGTTTGATAATGTAAACTCAAATTGCTGGTAGCCAATGACTTAATATATTTATGAATCCATAGATTTTTTTCCCTTACCATCGATGATCACTGAGGTAAAAGAGAGTGGCTCTGAGAAAGACTCAGAATTTATTGAGAATAGTTAACAAGATATACACAGGGTTGGAAAAACCTGGAAAGGAGCTCATATTTGCTTGGCAACCTGTAGGATAAACTCCAATTTTGTGCTTTCCTAGAGCACAATGCTGGGATGAAGACGAAGATTTCCCCTGAGAGTTCAGCCTACCACTATGAAATGTGCCTGCTCTGTGGACTTGCCCACAGCTGGATTCCAGAGAAGTCTCCCAAAGTACTCTGTGAAGTTGATTAGATTCTCACTCAATGTCGAACTGCTGGAACCTGTTCAGTAGCATTGCTGAGCTAAGACAATTATTCTGAGAAAGGGGGCTTCAGAAGTGAGCAGTGAAGTGAAACACGAACCCTGAAGGAGTTCCATCAACTCGATTCACAACTCACGGATGGAGAGCCAGGGGGAAATGAACAGAAGTAGGAAAGGCAGCCTTTTTATAGCCTGTGTGTGAGTGAAAGGAACCAAAGCCAGGAAGATGGACCTTGAGGGGACTCAATCCCTACGAACCAGCAATGAGGGATACGCTCTCTGAAGCTGTGCTTCTTGACGGCCCTGCATAACGAACGGGCCTTACTCGTGATTACAGCCTAAGGCCATTTCAGTGACCATCTGCCCCCTGCTTTACGGAGTAGGATTTGCTATCAGAACATGGCTCAGTCCTTCTTACTTCATTGGCATGTTTCCTGGCTCTATAAGGTTTAGTGCAGCCCTTTGAGTAAATAGGTCCTTCTAGTTTATCAGCCTTTGCCAGTGGTTTTTAACTAGTGGTGGGCTTGCCCTTCAGGAGACAGCTGGCGATGTCTGAAGACAGTTCTGGTTGTCACAGCTGAGAGAGTGCTCCTGGCATCTGACAGGTAGAGGCCAAGGACCCTGCTAAACATTCTCCAATGCACAGGACAGCACCCACAGCAAAGAGTTATCTGGCCCAAAATGTCAATAGTGCCAAGGTTACCCTGGGTTATCCAAAAGCCGGAAGTTTTCTTGCAGGGAAATGCATCACTGTAACTGGAAAATGGGTACAACAGCTAGTATTTCATCTTCTTGACTAGAATACTTTTTTTTTTCAGTTGTAGGGAAGATTTTCTTTCAATTTAATAAAGAGAGGTAAGATTGACTAGAAATACCCCATATTTAAGTATATTTTCAGGAATGTCCTTTGGCATTTTTGATACTCCTAGATCTTCCTGATAAGTAAAGGGTTGATAATAGGAAAGCAGCTTTGGGTTTGGACCTGTGAAATTTGAATTAACTTAAACCTTATAAAGGAATCACGAAGTCTCTTGGAAGCTGTGCTTTGTTTTCTCGGGGAATGGGGGGTAGGAGAGTAGCAGGTGTATAGATCTTTTAATGCATTTTCCAGTAGAAATTATGCTATAAATGGTGATATCCCAGGTTAATCTCTAAGGGTTGTCTTAACCCACAGAACAGAAGTGTGCTGGTGATGCAGTGATGGCAGTCTTACTGACTATTGTGTGTAAGATGGTTTCTGAGGAAACGGATTCTGAGCTGCAGCTCAAGCGTCCGTCCAGTAGCTAGAGGTGATTTCAGAGGATGGTAGATGCTACTAAACTCTGGGGCCACCTGGAGCTGGGCACATTGCTGCCTCAATGCAACCAGGATTCTGTCAACAAGGAAGAAAGGAGAGGTTAGGTAGGAAACCAGCATTGCCTGCCATGGGGACGTCTGTTGTGTGTGGGTTGGCAGTTAGGCTTGGAATTTTAGTTCGACCGTTTCCTGTCTTTCTGGCCTTGGGGAACTTGCTGAACCTCTTTGAAAGTCTTTCTACATTTATCAACTGGAGATGATATTAATATCATGGTGGAGATTAAATGACAGTAAATACCTGGAACACAGAAGCTTAATACATGTCAACTTTTCCCCCTCCGACTGCAAACTTTCTTATCAATACTTGGTTGATACCACCTCACATCTTTAAGGCATGTCAGTATTTGCCCAAGTTTGTGGTCAGCTCTAGCCACATGGTTAAAACTACTGCCAATGTAGAACCTTCTAGGATTGATGGAACAAGCTCATAACTTTGGGAACCAGTGAGCTATCAAAAAGCCTGGAGCATTGCAAGCAACCACTGAACAAGGACAATGAAACTGGTCCTGGTGGCTCTGGTGTCTTTAAGGTCATCATGGCATGGAGAGCTAAGGGAAGCTTGGCGCAGCTGGAGGCTGTGACATCGTCTCTCCATGACTGACACCTACCATCCTCCACACACTGCTGAGTTGATGTTGAAAGAGATGAACTGAAACAGGGTGGGACTGACACCACGAGCTCACTCATCCTTCTCTATCTTTTCAGGATTTCTTTGATCCAAGTTAAGTCCCGCAGACATCATCTTGGAGAAGCAGGGACCTTGGAGGAGTTCATGGAAGGCCACCAACCGTAAGTTTTTGCTTGTAGACATCTGTGATGCTTCCCTCAGGAAGTCTATTTATAGGAGAGAATGACAGAAGAGCAGTTATGTGATTACAAGACTATATTATGTGAGTAGATTGGGGATCTGGAGACATCTGGCTCTGAAAGGCCACAAACCAACCTGGACTCCCCAGAGGCTGTGTTTTTCTCTTGTTGGAGAGTTTCTTTCTTTAATTAAAAAAAAGTGTTTTTTTGGCCCAACCAGGGATCGAACCCAGGCCCTCAGTGGGGAAAGTGCGGAGTCCTAACCACTGGACCACCAGGGACTTCCCTCTCCCATTTACTTTTGGAAGGAACAGTGGCATGGGCTCAATATTGCTCCATCTCAGGTGTCTTTGAGACAGGAGGGCTTAGTCTGAGTCCTGGTCAGTTAGGATCATATTGATGGGATGGGGTTGATACTGCGGGAGGGGCTCCAGACTTGGACTCTGCAGATCTGTGTTTGCATTACTCTATGGCCTTGGGCAAGTTGTTGAACTTCTTGCTCTTCTTTTCCTCATCTGGAGACAAGAGGGTTGGACCAGGTGGTCCGTAAGGTCCCCATCAAGCTTGGCAACAGGGACTTCCCACTGCATCACTTTGGAGTCATCAGACATGTATCACTCAGCTGCAAATGCAGGGAAGTGTGGGGTAAATGGAGTGGGGACTGTGCTTAGAAAAACATCGTTGTTTTTGCTTCAGTTTAAATTCTGGGACACTAAGTTAAAATGGCAAAGAGCTTGACCCAGTCTCCTTTTGTGTAACCCCCTCCGAGACAGTTAGGGGGGCCAGCATGACAAATGAAAAGAAGATGTATAGGGTTTGGAGTCAGAAAAATTTGAGTTTGCATATCAGGTCTACCATTCAGTGGGCAGAAGGTAAACAAATTCTCTGAGCCTTAGTTCACTTACGTGCAAAATTGGAATAATAACACCTACAGCATGGGATTGTCCCCAAGTCAATACAATAATGTGTTTAAAGTATTTTGCACACAGGAGATGCTTGAAAAGGGTTAATATTATTATCCTCTTATTATTAATGTTACTATTAGCTGTTGGGTTATGTTTATTCTGAGGAGTTCTAATAGATGCCCAAGTGAGCTGAGCCCTGAGCCAGCTCTGGGGCTGTTTCTCTCAATTCCTGGGCCCTACCTGGCTTCCTGGTTTGGTGTTGGGAAGACCTAAAACTGACCGGGCCAACTCTACATCCTTTTGGTTCACTATCTACTCTCCCAACTCCTCCCACCATGATGATTAAAACATAAATTAATCCTACGGTCTCTCAAGCAGATATTTGCTTCCTTACAGCAAAAAAAAAAAAAAGTCCCTTTATCGGCCTTAAATGGTATGCTTTGAAATGTTGGCAAGATGCTATTGTTTGAATAGTCTTATGTCCTCCTTATGTACAATGTCTTATGCCTCCCTTCCTGGGGCAGAAAGCAATATCACACCGGCTTCTCTCAGCTGGGGAATGAGCTGGCGTTTTACAAGTCCTTTGATTAAAAGTTTTCGATGGTGGTCTACAAACCTGCAGAAAATGAGCCCTAAGGCAAACCAGTGGAAGTGGCTTGTTGTTCAGCGGCTATACCTTGGGACAGAGCTGGCTTGCTCCTTTGTCAGAAGAACAGCCCTGAAAAGAATGCCTTTCTCTAAAAATAGGACAGTTGGAGGCATAGCTGCACCAGCAGATAGTCTTCCCAGCGGCTTTGGGACAGGCCAGCTGATAAGGCTTTCTGCTCCGGGTGCCCCAGATTACTCACAGCTGTTTTCTAGACCAAAGGGCGCTGGGGATGCTGGCCTCACGCCACACGTCAGGTGCTCTTCATCACACACTACCCGGGAGGCAGCCGTCGGCTTCATCAGCTATGGAGCCTTGCCCGCCCTCTAGAAGGGATGAGGAAGGGTTGGCAACCTGAACAGTAGGCACATTCCAAAACCCAGCAACCTCTCTGTTTTACTTTATATGTACATATTTTTTTCTTTTTTACTTCAATCAAAAGTTGGGTTGCCCTTCCATTAGAAGTTGGGAGATGGTATAACGCGGTGGTTAAAGGGGTGCGCTCTGGAACCAAACTCCTGGATTTGAAGCCTGTGTTTTATTTGGTTTTCTAATTAATACACTGTATTTTTTTTTTTTTTAATACACTGTATTTTTAAGAGCCGTTTTAGGTTCACAGAAAAATTGAGCAGAAAGTACAGAGAGTTCTTATCTACCCTGCCGCCCGCAACCTCCCCCATTATGAACATCCTACACCACAGTGTATATTTGTTACAATCAATGGACTCACATTCACACATCATTCTCACCCAAAGTCCATAGTCCAACTGGGGTTCACTCTTGGTGTTGTACATTCTTTGGGTTTGGACAATGTATAACGACATGTATCTCCTGCTGTAGCATCGTACAGAGTAGTTGCACTGCCCTAAAATCCTCTGAGTTCTGCCTATTCATTTCTCCTTCTCGCATGATAGGCAACCACTGATCTTTTTATTGTCTCCGTAGTTTTGCCTTTTATGTCATATAGTTGGAATCATGCAGTATGTAGCCTTTTCAGATTGTCTTCTTTCACTTAATAATATGCTGTTAAGTTTCTTCCATGCCTTGTCATGGCTTGATAGCTCATTTCTCTTTAGCGCCGACTAATACTCTATTGTCTGCACGTACCACAATTTACCCATTCACCTACTGAAGGACATCTTGGTTACTTCCAAGTTTGGGCAGTTATTTATAAATATCTGTGTGCAGGTTTTTGTGTGTATATAGGTTTGAGTAAACGTCAGGGAACATGATTGCTGGACTACATGGGAAGAAAATGCTTAGTTTTGTCAAAAACTACCAAACTGTCTTCTAAAGTAGCAATAACATTTTGCATTCTCACTAGCAATGAATGAGAGTTCCTGTTTCTCCACATCCTTGCCAGCATTTGGTATTGTCAGTGTTGTGGATTTTTGAAGGCTTAGATGATCTGAGGCAAGTTACTAAACCTCTCTGCCTTGGTTTCCTAATTTGTGAAACCCGGAAAACAGTAGCACCTCCATTATTGGGTTTTCGTGAGGATTAATTAAAGTAACCCATGTAAGGCATGTAGGACTGGGCTGGCCTATGTAAATTCTCAATAACCATTAGCTGTGTTGTTTGGATCAGTTTGGATTTCTGTTCTAAAAAGCACTTGAGATTCTTGGGCACAAAATGATGTTTAGGTTAGGGGTGGATTCCACAAAGCTATTTTAATAATAAGAGTCAACCACATGCCATTCACCATGCTGAGGACTTCATATACCATCTCATTTGAATATTACAGAGTAGATACCAGCATTGCTCTCCATTTTCAGATGTGGAAATTACCACCTAGAGAGGTTGAATTAACTTAGCTAAGGTCACCCAGCTCAGAAGTAGAGTTGGGACTTGAACCTGAGTTTATACAGTACCAAAATCCAGCACTTAGCCCCTTGCGACACTGTCCCTAACCTGGCGTCCCTGCCACCTTGCACCTTTGGTTTGGAAATTTAGATTTACAGGGTTACAGTCTTCCCAAACCATTCTCTAGTTAAGCATTAAGCCAGGCCCACGTGTTAGAATTAATTGCACCCCAAACTTGACACATTAACATGATCATATTGAAGTCCAGGTCAACTGGTTTGTTCTGCTGAGGGCTCAGCCAGTCTCTGGTCTTTGCACATGCTGCTCCGTGCTTCCCCCACCTCTTCATCTGGCTAGCTTCCACTCTCCCCTCAGGTCTTGTCTTAGACATTACTTCCTACAGTGAGACTTCTGGGTTAGGTGCACTCCTTTGCTGCCTTAGCACCCTCTCTTTTCCCTATTGTAGCTCTTGTCACCCTGTATTATAGTTTTATGTCTGGCTCCACGAGTGCAGATACCCTATGGGTCTTGCTCACTGACGTATGCCCAGCCCACATGACGTGGACTTAATGAGTATTAGTGGAATGAAAGACTGAATGAATGCAAGGGGCTGGTGTTGGGCTGCAGTATGAGTTTGGTGTATTCTTACAGGCCCAGTCTCTGGGGTTGTCAGCCCTGACACCCGACTGCAGAAATTCACAATGGTGTTTGACTTAGGATCATCCAGCTTCTGGGTCCCTTCGTCCTATTGCTTCAGCAAGGCATGCAGTAAGGAATGACATGGATAGGGGAGTTGTAGCACTTGAGTAGACTCTTGGGCAATGAAGTCCTTTTCCCCAACTCACTTACTCTGCAACAAGGCATGGGCCCCAGATGGGCTTAACACAGTCTCTGGTCTCTATGTTCTTCAGGGGTGTCCCACAATGACCTTCCCAGGGTCTCACCTCGGGGTAAATCAGTTGGTACTTGATGGTTTGGCCATATTGGTTGTTAAAAGGTAAACTGATATTTCCATATCAGCTGGTAAAGAACCCTTTCCCAGAGGCTGCTAAGTATTCTTTCCATTGCTCCAGTTTCCCTGCCCCTGTCCTAGGACCCCTCACCTCCCCACAATCCAGGAAACAAGGTGGTAACACCTGGTACAACAGGAAGCTCCCAAGACCCTGTTTCAGCTCCATGGCTGGCACCATATTGCTTCAGTCTGAGTCTTTACATAATTTGAGTATTACCCCTGGTATGGTCCGTCTGTATTCTTGGGAAATGGCACAGGAAGGAGGGGAGAGAGGTGAGGGGAGCAAGAGAGAACTCAGGCAGTGTCTCTGCTCCGCTGGCACTTGCACAGAGCTAAGAGGATGCAGGAATTTGGACATGCCAGGTGAATGACTAGTTGTTTACATGTGGTGTCCAGCTACCCACTGCACAGACAGCTGCTCTACACCCTCCTTCACTAGCTCTCTGTAGAAGATTTCGAGAACAACAGCCACCATACACTGAGGTCTTTCTGTGTGCTCAGTACTCAACTAAATGGCTATTTACTTTTCCTGACAACTCTGTGAGTATGAACAATTATTATCCTCATTTTCCAGATGAGGAAACAGGTCTGAGAGGTTAAGTTGGCACCCAGGTCACGGAGCTAGTAAGTGACAAAGTTGGGAGTCTGACTCTGGAGGCCCCGCAGGGACTGCATTCATAGGGAGTATCTTAGTTCTAAGGTAGAGGCACAGAGGCTTCTGGTGAGGGGAAGGCGCTTTTCAAGAAACAGTGCAGAAAAATGGAACAGGTTCATGAGAAGGCTGCCACAGAACCATGTCACTATGGTGGCCAGAGGAAAACTTCCCAAGAATCCTAGGTCCTGTGGATGGCTGCCCTGGGGCTCTCCATGGTCTGAGCCTCTGTGCTGACAGAAGTGAGTCAGCTCCAGTCCCCAGAGTTCCCTCTGGGACACCTCCCCTGAGGGCAGTGCATTCAGAAGACTGAACCTGTGACCTGTCCTGAGGTTTCATGCTCAGTCTCCATAGCAACCCTGGCTCTCTGGGTGGTGCCCCAGGGCAGGCTAGGGTATTACAGAGCTCCTGGCTGGGAGCTCTAGGTCAGACTCTTGCTGGATGTCCAAGTAAATACCTGTTGCTTTGAGTAAAAAATGTGAAACTCACATCTAAGAACAGAAAATTCTTGAAGGAAAAAAAATCTTAAAGAATATTCTTCAGGGAATTCCCTGGAAGTCCAGTGGTTACGACTCAGCACTTTCACTGCAGGGGCCCGGGTTCTGTGCCTTGTTGGGGAGCTAAGGTCCTGCAAGCTCTGCAGCACGGCCAAAAAACAAAAACAAAAATTCAAACCTTTTGGGACTTCCCTGGTGGCACAGTGGTTAAGAATCTGCCTGCCAATGCAGGGGACACGGGTTTGATCCCTGGTCCAGGAAGATCCCACATGCTGCGGAGCAACTAAGCCCGTGCACCACAATTACTGAGCCTGTACTCTAGAGCCTGCGAGCCACAACTACTGAGCCTGTGTGCCGCAACTACTGAAGCTGCGTGCTGCAACTACTGAAGCCTGCATACCTAGAGCCCGTGCTCCGCAACAAGAGAAGCCACTGCAGTGAGAAACCTGCGCACTGCAACGAAGAGTAGCCCCTGCTCACCGCGACTAGAGAGAAATCCCGCATGCAGCAACGAAGACCCAACGCAGCCAAAAAATAAATAAATAAATGTTAAAAAAAAGAATATTCTTCAATGAAGAATTTATATTATACCTTGCTCATAATTAAGGGAAAAAAAGATGAAAAGGAGAAAAAAAAGATTGAAAGAAAGCATTTTTAAAGTGCTGATATGGTTTTTATAATAGGCAATTTATTTTTCTTTCCAATTTTTCCAAAATATGTAATGTGTTTACTTTTAAATGAAAAACATAGATATTTAAATTCCCCCTTAAGTTCTAGGATGGCTTATGTCTTTCTTTAGGAGTTAGAAAGGGATAGATGCCCAGGAGGAGACCAGCCAACCTCCTCCGCCCTTGGTGACTTTTAGTAAATCACCTGATTGCTTTGATCAATTTCTCCTTTGTAAAACGGGGAAAACAGTAGAATAGTAGGACTTCATAAGATTAGGATGAGCAGGGAATGGGTTAATCTGGGTAATTTTTATTAGGTCTGGCTCATGGTAAATGCTCCTGGTAAGTGTCAGTTATTCTGATCACTGGCTAACTAGCTCATGGTGTTAGTTATTCTCATAATCGTCAGTGTTATTATGACCACCAGAGGGCACTCCTGGCTCTGGGAGTCTGCCTGGGGATACGGTGTTTCATGGGACACCAGGATTCCAGTGTTGTGTGCCTGTCCTAGGTAGGTAGATGTGAGAAGAAAGCACACAGATGCCCCTTCCTCCCTTGTTGATCTTTAAGTTTCCGGCCATGTGCTGAGAAAGAAATCAGCTTTAGAGTTGGAAGGGCTGACCTTCTCTAGCAGTGGTGGAAACTGACTATGTCGTCACTCCCAGAAATGCACATGGCATTCAGATCTTTCCTCTAGAGTTCCCACAGACAAGGAGGGCAGACGTTTTCCCTTCAGTACCTGACAGGGACCTCCTGGGGATGGTGAGGGTGGATGGCGGGAAGGTGAGCGGGCCTGACAGAGGGAAGTTAGGTGTGGTGGACAGAGGAGAGGCCCATATTCTCTGTTTTACAGGTTGCTGGCTCTGGGAGGCCACATGGAAAGAGGGTAGAATCCCCGATTAGTTAAATTCCTAGGCAATTTCATGCAATAACGTGGCTTCATTCTCTGTGAGTTGGTGACTCCACGACCTCTCTCCAGCCCTGAGCTCTCTTCTAAGCTCCAGACTTGTCTGTCTATCCAGTTGTCTATTTGATTGTCTTCTTGGATGGGGTTTAATATACATGAAATAAAACTGTTCCTCCTGACTATTAACAGCAAGTACCAACTACTACTGCAACAAAAACAAAACAAAGAGTGAGCCTGTATTCTCAAAATGTCATTCATTTACTAAACAAGTACTCCTTGAGTGTCCACCCAGTGCCAGACAGTGGACTCGTCTCTGGGGGGGGTGGGCGGGTAGAGCAGTGAACACAACAGACGCACCCCCCCCATCACCGGGCTACATGAAGAGAAGCCGAGTGTCTATGGCAAGGAAGCTGACTATGCTGCTCTGCTGTGCACTGGTGAAGAGCAAAGCACACAAAAATATGAGGAGTGTTGCGCTCGCTTCTGGGCACACATTTGAGTAGAGCCATTGTGAAATTATGACACATCCAGCAGAGAGAGATCAGGATGTGAAGGGACTCAAGATCATGAGATGCAAAGAACAATTTGGGTCTTGGTTTGGCAAGATTTGGTCTCAAGAAAACACTGTGTGTGTGTGTGTGTGTGTGTGCGCGCGCGCGCGTGCTCTGGGAGCTTGTATAGATGCACCATAATGGCGTTCTTCAAATGTCTGAGGCTAGTCCCGAGTGTGGAGAAGGATGGACTACTTAGGTATGGACTCAGAGGCAGACTGAGAACCAGTGGGATCTGGTTGCAGCTTTCCTTCCAGGGTGGAGAAGGCCATTTCCCGAGTGTGACGTTCCAGCGTACAGTGGCTCGCTTTGCGGAGGTGAATTGTCTTTCCCTTGAGGGATTCGGCTAGATGAATCTTGGCAGGGATATTATAGGGAGAATTCTATCACACAGTGGGGCACCGAACTAGGTGATGCCAAGATTTCCTTTCCACCCCAAGGTTCTGGGAACTGGCAGATCAATGGCATAGAGACCCAACATGAATGCATTCACTGTCACCAGCCTGGTGCCAGCGGGCTATCAGCAGCCTCTGAGGTCTGTTCCTTGGTGTCCTGCAGATGAAGAGACTCTCTATTCAATAATGTCCCATTGATTCAAAAAGAGAGGAGCAGCTAGATCTGAGGGGCCCCAAGATATGATGAGGCTGAAGCCCCCAGCTCGGCTCAGACTGGGGCATTAGGCTTCTTTTGCTGCAGCCTTGCCTTCTCTGTCCCCATCCTGATCTACCTCCCTCACCTGGCTAACATCCCCAGGCACCGGCTCACCCAGGACGGGAAGGAGCTTGTTCAGTCACCTCCTTGATCTCAGATAACACACTCATCTTTATTGCATTTTCCCTCCTGATAAGCCTCTTAGCTGCCGATTTCTTGGTTGTTCTCTTTGGTAAACAATGTATTTGGGGCTTCCCTGGTGGCGCAGTGGTTGAGAGTCCACCTGCCAATGCAGGGGACACGGATTCGAGCTCTGGTCTGGGAAGATCCCACATGCTGCAGAGCAACTAAGCCCGTGTGCCACAACTGGTGAGCCTGCACTCTAGAGCCCTCGAGCCACAACTACTGAGCCCGCATGCCACAACTACTGACGCCTGCGCTCTAGAGCCCACGAGCCACAACTACTGAGCCCGCACACCACAACTACTGAAGCCCACGCGCCTAGTGCCTGTGCTCCACAACAAGAGAAGCCACCGCAATGAGAAGCTCATGCACTGCAACAAAGAGTAGCCCCCGCTCGCCGCAAGTAGAGAAAGCCCGCACACAGCAATGAAGACCAAACGCAGCCAATAAATAAATAAATAACAAAAAAACCAACCTATATGGAAGAGATTTTAAATGTTAACAGAGATTTTAAGAAATAAGTGTGTGAGACGGGCTGTCCTCAGCCCCAGTCTGGTGACGCCCCTGGGATTACTGAGGCTGTGTGGGCCTGCTGTTCAGTGTAAGGAGGGTCCAGGCCACCCACAGCCCTGGGGGCACTGGGTGGGCCTGGGAGGTTGTATGGGACACCCTTTCCCCATTTTGGGCTGCTAGGGAATGCCCCTGCTTTCATTCCTCTCTGTGGCCTTTGCCTTTGCAAGTGGAGTTTGCTATATGCTGTTTTATCAAATGGGCTTAAGGCAGAAAATTTAAGAAATTATGTACCTAGATCTTTGACTCAGCAAGAGTCATTTTTGTGCTTCGGGGAAGAAACCTTAAACATTCTCAAATCTTACTTTTGTTCTAAAGTTAAGCCCATTTCTTTAAATAACAATAAAGATAGTTAACAATTATTGGGCCATAACTTTGCACCAGACCCTGAATTAATTGCTTTAAATAAAGTATTTCATTTAATTGTAAAAACAACCCGATGAGGAAGGTACTGGCATGAATGTCATTTTACAATTGATGAAATTAGGGCTAAGGCACATTGAGTAGCTTGACCAGGTTGCACAGTTAGTAAGTGTCTGAGCCTGACTAGAACCCGCTACCCCAGTTCTTAATCACCATGCTATTTAATAACATGATGATATAATAATGAGAGCAAACATTCATCAAGTGCTTACTATATGATAGGCAATGTACTATGAGTTTTGTATGTACTAACTCATTTAATACTCACAATAATAGGGATTACTATTATCCCCATTTTATCTGTGAGGAAACCAAGTCACAACAAGGTTAGGTAACTTCACAGATAGTGGTGGATCTGGGATTTGAACCCATGTAATCTGAGTCCAAAAGCTCACATTCTTACTCTCTATGTTCTCTTCTTAACACAGGTTGATTAGGCCACATTTGAAGTTTAGTTTTATCAGTGGAACATAAAGTAAAAACAAGAGCTCACTCTGTTTTCTGCACCCTTGGTATAGTGTGGACCACAAAAGACGAATAACTTACTTAACCTTTACCACTGACCAACAGAAGTGCACCCTGTCTACTGAACACCACATCAGAAAGGTGTGAGCGTGGTACCCAGCCAGCCTCGTGTTGTGGATGCAGGGTGGCTGTGATGCCCACATGACCCACGTCTGCTCTTTTTGATTCCAGGAGGCCCTGAGGCATGGGATTGTGTGTATCCGCAGCTTTCACGTTCTAGGTGTCACCACCAACTCTGGATGGCTCTGGATCTTAGGAGCTGTGTTTATATCAGAATTGTACTACATGTTTGATGGGGTACCAACAGGGTGGGGTTTGCAAGAGCTGTGCATGGGGGTGGCATCGACCCCCTTGGCCTTGGGTAGTGGGTGAGGAAGCTTCCAGAACCGCCCTGGTGGCTGTGGGGCTGACCCCCATAGAGGCTGATGGGACAGAGGGAGAGGGTCACTTCTAATCTGACGCTGGGCTTTCTACTCTTTGTTCTCAAACTCCTCAGGGCTCTTCCCGCAGACTCTCTGAGTATCCCTTAGAGTATATTCTGAGGAAAGCGACCCTGGACTTGGTGTTGGCTAAAATACAAGCCAATGCCCTTCTGGGAAAGCACTACGAACAGGGGAGTGTTCTTCTCTCTTGTATTTGGTGCTTCTCCGGACATCCGGTCTTTTATCAGTTTCCTTTATGGCTTTTAGAGGTTTTATTTCCCAGGCAGTGAGTGGGTTTGATCTACTTCCCCGCCATCACTTGCCCCTACTCCAGCAGGCTTTACCAACTATGGCTTAGCTGTTTCTTCTTCTCCCACTTACTGACTTGCCCTTTTCCCTAGGAGAGTGAAGTCGGCTTTTAAAAATTACACATCCTCTCCCCTCCCCTCCCTGTGGAGCAGCCCCTGTTATTCAGTGCTCCGTGCCACTTGCTCTGGAGCTGACCTCAGAGTGACTGATGGGTCCTGAGGTCGATGGCTGGAAATAGCAGGAGGGCTCCAGGCTGCCTCTGCCCATAGACAGTGACAACCAGCCTGCTGGTGACTATGACCAGCAGCTGCAGCTACGCAAACCCCAGTGGAGAGGCTCAGGTTTCTCCAGTGGGAATAACACAGAAATGACATGCTGTTCTTGGGTCATCTGGGATGTGACAGCCCTACAAGGCCTGCTGCCAGTGGGGCCTGTCAAGCAAGGTTGGTTAGTGTCATGAGTCCCTGTATCTCAAATGATCTGCACTGTTGTTGAGCCAGGGAGAATACTGAGACTGTACAGTTCTCCTGGAGACACAGGTCAGAGAAGAAATGAATGCAGGTTTAACATGTCTGATTGGCAGCGTGGGGCTGCTGGGGTCTATAGCAATCCGTAGAAAGATGCTCTGAGATTATTGGCTTTGCATCTTCTTATTCTTTCCCTCTTTGCACAGTTTAGGGAACTCACAGTGGTTGAGGTCTCCATGGAGCTGGTGATGCTTTAATAAAAGAGTTGCACTCTCAACTTACCCACCAGGGCCAAATAGGCAATGCAACTGATTGAAGTGGGCCTAGCATAGGGCAATGGGGAGTGGTGGAGACTGTGGTAAATTGGAGAATCCTGGCCAAGCAAGAGCTATCCGAAAGTCAGACTCAAACCACCAATCACCACTTTCCCACCACAGACCAAAGCTGTGAGTCTAATTTTGTCTCAGACTGCTAAGTAAAGGAGCTTATTAGTAAACATTAGTCCACTTAATGTAAAAAAAAAAAAAAGACAAAAAACCAGATTCAATAAAA
Source organism: Pseudorca crassidens (assembly GCF_039906515.1). Taxonomy (NCBI): domain Eukaryota; kingdom Metazoa; phylum Chordata; class Mammalia; order Artiodactyla; family Delphinidae; genus Pseudorca; species Pseudorca crassidens. Next base: position 59,344,623 of record NC_090306.1, read on the forward strand.
TTACTTTGTTTCTACTGGTGCACTTTCTCTTCATGGAAACTGGTACTTCCAGGATGCCCCAGTATAAACACTTGGGTAATGAACATGTCACGTAACCTTACACAGAGTTTAGGCCCTAAAGTCAGCAAACGAGAACACTGGCAGAGTGAAAATTACCGTTGAAAATCTCTTAAGGAGGTTACACGGCAGGCACTTTATTAGTACTTTTTCAGGAAGTCCACATGCCTGGATGCTAAATGTTGTTGGAAGTCTTTCTGTTGAACAGCAGATGAAATGGTTGGCTTGTGTTTAGGAGCCAAGTTGTTTGGGAACTTCTAGTGCTGTGCCTTTAAGCACCGGAGTCACTCTCAGCACATTGGAATTGGGGCTGATCGAGTGGGCTTTACATCTTGCATTTCCCACTCGCTCTGAGGGCTGTGTTCCCTGGGGAGAGGGTGAAAGTAAGGGGGGGTCTTTCCTTTATGTGTGTACACAGTGCTTCTCTTTCCTTTGCCAAGCTCACTTGGTTGAATTCATATGGGTCACACACATTCAATATGATTTCAGCATTCGGAAGGATACACGTGTACACCTCACATGTGCGCAGAGAAGAAGGAATTGGCAGTCTTGCACTGTATCCATACACTTGTTTCAGGCTTTGACTAGTGGCAAAATACAATCCTAGATTGTAGACAAGAGTTTAAGCTTGTTTCAGTGAAGGCAGGGATCATGCAGGCAGGTTTGATTGCAGGGAAGGTGTTTACAGAGAAATAGACTCTGGGGTTGGGCTATTCTTTAGGGAAACAATGTATTTGCCTCATAGTTTATGTACAGACCTGATTTTGCATCCTTCCTCTGCCCATTAACAGCTCTGTGACACGAGTACACTATTTCACTTCCCTGGACCTCAGTTACCTTATCTGTAAAACGAGCATAGTGACACCTCACAGTTTGTTAAGAGAACTAGATATGATAATGTACGTACAGCATTTAAACCGTAGCATTTGGCGCATAATAGGTGTTCAATAAAAGCTGGCTCCCAATGTTACCCACTAGTCTCTGAAGGCTGTCAGTGGGGCTGCTCGAGTGGTTATGGCAATTGACTGCTCAACTACATACAGAAATTTCTGTCCTCCCCTAGTTCATTGTTTTTTGGATGCAGAATAGGGTAGTAGAATCAGCAATGCACCTTAGAGACCTGGGTTGAAATCCCAGATTGAAATTTTAACTGTTGTGAAACCCTTGGCAAGTTATTTAACTTCTCTATTTCTTCCTACACAATGGGTAGTAGTACCTTGTGAGGGTTGATTGAAATGATGTATGTGAAACACGAGGTGCACCCCAAGTACCCAACAGGTGTTAATTCTCCTCTCGCTCGCCCCACTCCCCTTTTTGTTTCTTTCTGCCACTTGGGTCCATTCTCTTAATATTCATCGTGAACGTCTCTTCCTTCCTCACTGTGTATAGAATCTTCAGAAATGTTATTGGAACCAGCCTTTGAGAGGGACCTTAAATCACTTAGTCCAACCACTCATTTCAGAGCTGAACAGGATGAAGTCCCAAGGTCTGAGTAACTTGACTGAGTCTACACAGCTAAGGTTGTGGTCGCATTTGACTGAGATTTTCAGTTTTCCTAACTTTAGATCCAGGTCTAATTTGGTTTATTCATTCATTCATTTTTTTCTTTATTTCAGGCATTCATTCAGCTAAGGTTTTTTTTGTTTTGTTTTGTTTTGTTTGAGTCATTTCAGACACTGTTGTAAGCACTGGGATACACTGGTTGAATAAGACAGTGAATGGAGCTTACATCCCAGTGGGCAGGGCATGGCTGCCTCCTAGGACAGGTCAGCATACGCCCCGTTTCCACTCTGCCTATGAGACTGACCTCTCACAGCTAAACCCGAACCTTCTTCCTTGGTATATAGCCTCTGAACGGGGACCAGGGGAGGCAAACTTATGTCGAAGGCAGGTGAATGTGTCATTTAGGAACTGGCCTGTGTTCTCACATTCTTTCATGATGAAAGTAATCAGAATCCACTTTTACTGGCAAAAAATATGACTGATCCTTTGTTCGAAGGTGTTTTCTAATCTTGAAAAGTGCTTTTCCCTTTGGAGTTTGTAGGGTCCCCTGACCATGTGTATGAATAACAAGCTTATCATTAGTGTCAAGGATGCTGCCCATTTTGGAAAGCTTTGCTTCTTGAGGAATAATGAGAAGGTGAGATTAGTTCTTTTCTGAAACCATCTGCAACTGTCTCAAGCATGGCAGCTGATTCCTAAGAACAGGGCCTGGGTAGCAGTAAATACCTGACATCCACCATCTTTGAGCACAGCCTGGTACAGGAGAGTAAAGACAGACTGTGGGAAAGTCCCAAAGGCCCAGGGCAGTCTCAGCCAGTGAGACAAGTGACGCTGGCCTCCTAGCATAGCACCTCCTCCTCTCCGATCCCGGGCCCTAAATATAGTTTGGTCGTGGACTCCACCACTGTGGATTCGATCCTGCCTCCTTCTGAGTGTGGAAGGGTTCCAGACTATCCCTGTGACACCATCACCTTTTCTTCTTTAACAAGAGCACCTTATGTATCAAGCTTTACTCTTGCAGTTTAATCTCAGCCTGATCAAAGAGATGGCTTATTTTTAGTGGGCTTTTGTGCAGAGGTGTGTCGGAAGAGTTTACACACTCCAGGCACCAAAGGGGAAAAATCACCAGTTGAAAGATAACAAGAGGGGGATGCATTTAGGAGAAAACTTTATTTAGTGGGGAGGAGCATGAGTTTTATGAGGTTAAGGGTCGGCTTTCTTTTTTCCCATTCATACCACGCTATCTTTCAGTTCTCTCCATTGCTATTTTGTTTCAAACCAGTGCCTCTGATTTACAGGAAATATGTAGAACTTATTAGATGTGATTGTTTAGTAGGGAGTATTGGGGGGAAATTGGCTCACTCTATGGAGAAAAATAAACCAGATCCCTACCTAACATTATAAAGATAACAGAGGGCTTCCCTGGTGGCGTAGTGGTTGAGAGTCCGCCTGTCGATGCAGGGGACACAAGTTCATGCCCCGGGCCGGGCACATCCCACATGCCGCGGAGCAGCTGGGCCCGTGAGCCATGGCCGCGGAGCCTGCGTGTCTGGAGCCTGTGCTCCGCAACAGGAGAGGCCACAGCAGTGAGAGGCCCGCGTACCGCAAAAAAAAAAAGAGATAACAGAAAAAAGGGTGGGAGAATATTGTAACATGATGTGGAGAAAGATTTCAAACAACTTTCAAAAACGTAAAACAAAAAAAAGGATGAACTTGATTATATCAAAGTTAAGGATTTCACAGCAAACGATACCATGGACGCTTTTAACAGACACACAAAAAACTGGAAAAGACTATTGCAACGTCCAAAATTAACAAGGGTCTGCTGTCGTTCTGGAATATAAAAGGGACTCCCAAAAACAAACAAGAAAGATATAGAATCCCCGTTAGATAAAAGGGCAAGGAATTTGAAAAGTCAGTTTTCAGAAGAGGAGTCCCCAAAGAATGAACAAGTATATGAAGAGATACTTGATGTCATTAATAAATCAAATAACTGTCATGCAGTAACCAGTAATGTATAATTGGCAGGTAAATGTCAGTTAAACAGCAAGTAGGTGCCACTTTACACTTGTTAGACTGGAAAAATTAGAAACCTAGGTGATGCCAGGCATGTGGTGGGGAAGGGGCAGTGGAGATACGATGTGCAGTTGGTGGGGGGCTGCCACTCGGTGCCGTTATTCTGGAGCGCCATCTGGCAATAGCGGTGAGGTTAAATATATTCCCACCCTGTGACCCAGTGACTCTGCTCATGGGTTTACACCCCAAAGAAACTCCTACGGGGCCATAAAGGAATGCCTCTGAGGTGCTTACTGTGGAGGGTGGGGGGTGGAGGCAACCTGGGGAGTGGATAAGTCAGCTCCCAGACATCTTAGAACGTGCAGGACTTAGAAGCAATGGATGAGACGTACACAGGGAACTTGGGAGGATCTTAAAACATGGTATGGAGTGAAAAACAAACCAACAAAGAAACAGATGAAGCCTACAGTATAAACATTTACAGAAGTTAAGAACCCTTGCACATAAAACAGTAACACACCTTTTGTAAGACTGCAAATAAAGGGCTTTACATTAAACAAACTAAAATGGTTGGGAGGGGGAACAAGATTGGGGATGAAAGGAAGCAAACAGACATACAAACAAGCAAACCAGCTGAACTTCAGAGGGCATTTTGATATTTACCTAGACCTGCAGAAGAGAGTGACAGATGGGTGAGGAGGGTGAGAGGGACAGATCGCCCACCCACCCAGTTTTAGCTGAAACTGTAGTTGCTAATGTTTCATGAATGATTATGAATAAAAGTCCAACTGGTGACATCATCCAGAACTGCACTAGTCCTCTGATGTTAGCCTCCTGGAAGTGCTGGAGAATGCATGAGGTGGAGGAATCCGTGAGTTTGCTTGGCCCATGGGGAGCACGTATACTGATCCTACCCATTTTAACTATTTTCTACTGAAAAATAAAGTACCAGGTTATCCGTCTAGAAGATACGGTTTATTTCTTTGGTCCTAAGTAAGACATATATAAAGGCCAAAGCTGGATCAGGTGTCTATCCATGGTCTAGCAGTTTATTGGCACAAACCCTTGCATAATATTTGGCAAAATCTATTGTCGTCACCCTTTATATAAGCTACATTCTCAGAAAATTATAGTCATGCTAGCAATGGTGTTTAATTCACCTTACTGGTAAGAGCCATCCAAGGAATTCTCTAAGGGTGAAACTCAGGGTTTCCATCCAGTTTTTCGGGATTTGACATATCAGATCCTTTAGCATCGAGGGAGGAATGGTGATTAGTTCATAGCTTGTACACAGAATAAGAATTTCACCAGTTGCTGGGTTCATCTGTTCTCTTTTAGTTCTATTTCTTTCTCTGGATTATCTCTCTTCATTAATCTCCTTGGTGGTTGTCTCATTTACACCTTCCTGTTGGCCTAAGTCAGATTTCCCAATCTCATTATTTTTGGGCTCCACAGTTGTTGTGCCTGTCTGTCCTGTGCATTGCAGGATGTTTAGCAACATCCCTGGCCTCTTTCCACTAGATGCCAGTAACACTCCCCAGTGTGACAACCCAGAATGTCTCCAGACATTGCCAAATGTTTCCTGGGTACAAAAGTGCCTCAGGTTAATAACCATTAACTAGACAAAGAACTTGGAACGCATCAGCATTTCTGTACAAAAGGTATTTTAGAAATGTTCTTATCCTCTTTCAGGAGACAAGATACAGCATTCCTTTTGCTGCTTCTGTTATGTAAATATCTAAAACTAGAAGTTCAGAAAAGATGGTTCCAGGGAACCATCTGGCCAAATCTACTTGTGGTGAAAGGAAGAGTTGGGCCCATTTTCTGAACTAATTCAGAAACAAAACACAAAAACTGATGGAAGTTCCTTAAAAAGCTACAAATAGAACTACCATATGACCCAGCAATCCCACTACTGGGCATATACCCTGAGAAAACCATAATTCAAAAAGAGTCATGTACCAAAATGTTCATTGCAGCTCTATTTACAATAGCCCAGAGATGGAAACAACCTAAGTGTCCATCATCGGATGAATGGATAAAGAAGATGTGGCACATATATACAATGGAATATTACTCAGCCATAAAAAGAGACGAAATTGAGCTATTTGTAATGAGGTGGATAGACCTAGAGTCTGTCATACAGAGTGAAGTAAGTCAGAAAGAGAGAGACAAATACCGTATGCTAACACATATATATGGAATTTAAGAAAAAAAAAATCGTGAAAAACCTAGAGGTGAAACAGGAATAAAGACACAGACTTACTAGAGAATGGACTTGAGGCTATGGGGAGGGGGAAGGGTAAACGGTGACAAAGCAATAAAGAGGCATGGACATGTATACACTACCAAACGTAAGGTAGATAGCTAGTGGGAAGCAGCCGCATAGCACAGGGAGATCAGCTCGGTGCTGTGTGACCGCCTGGAGGGGTGGGATAGGGAGGGTGGGAGGGAGGGTGACGCAAGCGGGAAGAGATATGGGAACATATGTATATATATAACTGATTCATTTTGTTGTGAAGCTGAAACTAACATACCATTGTAAAGCAATTATGCTCCAATAAAGATGTTTAAAAAAAAAAAAAAAAAAAACTGACTCTCCACACAGAGTTAACAGGGTACTTAGGGCAAATGTGTTTTTTGTGCCTCTGTTTTCCAGGGTAATTGCTTCCGTTTTCTTTTTGCCACATCTAGGGTTCTCTAAGATTTGCAATAGGAGAACAATTCTGGTATTCTTGAATTGGTTCCTTTGACTCAATAGCCACTGCCATAAATACTGTCTTAAAAATTAGGGTTCACAGAACTAAGAAACACAGAAAGCATGTGAGGGGACTTCCCTGGTGACACAGCGGTTAAGAATCCACCTGCCAATGCAGGGGACATGTGTTCGAACTCTGGTCTGGGAAGATCCCACATGCCGCGGAGCAACTAAGCCCGTGCACCACAACTACTGAGCCTGTGCTCTAGAGCCTGTGAGCCACAACTACTGAGCCCGTGTGCCACAAATACTGAAACCTGGGCTCCTAGAGCCTGTGCTCCGCGACAAGAGAAGCCACCACATGAGAAGCCCACACACTGCAACGAAGAGTAACCCCCGCTTGCTGCAACTAGAGAAAGCCCGCACGCAGCAACGAAGACACAACACAGCCAAAAATAAAGAAATAAATAAATTTATGAAAAAAGGAAAGAAAGCATGTGAAAGGATTGAGGATCTACCTGAGAGTATTCCATAAGACAAAATGAGGAAGATCCTTGCTTATTCCTATTGATACCACAGCACTTCAGAAAATGACTGATGTTGATCATATAGATGATGATTGTGAAGAGGAAAAGGAATTAGATTCTAAACTGGCTCCTGCTTAAGAATTTTTTACAGTTGTAGTTATTATTCCCCCTTAACTGATATAGGACCAGGTTTAGGGAGATTAGATGCCCTAAGAGGGTCCTCCAACTGCAAACCAGAGGTGCTAAATCCTCTAGAATTATAGTGGAAAGAACAAAGGCAATTGATTTTTTTTCTAGTTCCATATTTTGACTGAGGAGATTGATACGTAAAATGGGTAAGGAGCAGAATTTATCACCATGATGATGAGGCCGGCTTTTGTGGGGAGTGAAGGTTTGAGAAAAACGCTGGAGAAAAGGAAGATGTGGTAGACATTGGGAAGCATATGAAACAAAACAAAAATAGAAGCCCAAAGAGAAATGGCAAGCTTTCTGAATGAAAGAGCTCAGCAGCCTGGAGAACAGGGGATCCCGATAAGCAAATTACTCAAGTGGAAAGGGAGAAAAGGATGCCTTTTCTCTGCAGTTCGTGGTGAATCCACGGGGGCATCAATTCCCAGTCGGGCCAGTCACCCACACAGTGCTGCCTGGGGCTCCCCGCCTTTTCACATAAACTCCCTCAGCTCCTCATGCGGCCAGTGAGGTGGGGCAGAGAAGAGCCCATTTCACAGATAAGGATAGGAGAGATAGAGGAGGGGGCCTTGTTCAAGTTCACAAAGCCACTCAGAGGGAAGTCACACACCGGGTTTCTCATCCTCATTCCATCACACCACATGGCTGCCTGGGCTCAGCAGACTTTATGATAAGAAGGTCTTAGAACAATGAATGAGGATTGAATCAATTTCTCTGGAGAAGGAGGAAGCTAGAGGGGAAACACTAAATAAGAGGGGTGTATAGTTAAGTGAGTCTTTTCTTTAAACTAATGGTAAATTATATATTTCTCCATTCTATTGAAAATATGTTTTCCAAAGCTTAGCTGAACTGGGCTGCAATGGATGCCTGGAGCTGTGGAGGCGATGCCCCAAGAAATAGACGGTACCGTTAAAGAGGGGAGAGAGTAACCTTTGTTCTGGAGGGGCAGTCATCCCTAAATTCTTGGATGACAGAGAAAAAGCTCCTGGGCTTTTATCTTTGCTGACCTGGGGATCCTGGCATCAGGGCAGAGTCATCATCTCTGGAGAAAAGAGAGAGAATGCAGTAAGTAGGGCTTGGCCTCATTGCACCTCTGGCTTGTGGATTATGTTTAATGCAGAGCAGAGATGAGCCTGTTCTTGGAATGGATGAGCCCAAACGACTAAGCCGCTGGACGTTGTGACCATTCATCCACCGGGTGGAAGTTTCCAGAACTCAGGAGAAGATGGGCTAGGCAGGCAATACAATCAGTCACAGGAGAAGAAATCATTTTGTTTTTGCAACTTCAGTCTGCATTGGGTAAAAACTCATGTAAGAGTGAAGAGAGAATTTCTTCATCTGATCTGGGCAACTGCTGGCTTGAATTTATAGCTGAATTCCACCACCTGGGCTCATTGAATGAGCCATTATTCAGTTTTCAGTGCAAGGAGGAAATAGAGGCCACCTCAAATTTTGATGAAATATTGAGGAAATTAAATAATTCTTTGGACAAAGATGCATAAGGGATGGAGGGAAGCAGAGATAAATGAACTCTCCTGGTCCTCCACAAAATGTATGATCCTGTTTGTGTATAATATATCACTTTGGATTTAGGAACACAAATTGATTATATTTCAAAAGCAGCTAAGTAGAAACTTATTTGAATTTGAGCAATAGATAAAGCCAAAGAGAAGAGAATAGAAGATTTAAGTTGAAACATCCAAGAAAATAGCGTTAGGAGGCTGGGAGAAGGTTAGGGTTCCTGCGTTTTAGCAGCGTTGCATTGGGGCCTGATTGCATAGTCCATATATAATGCTCCAGGAACATGGGTGCCTTTTCCAGGTGCTAACACTATTGACCAACACAGAGAACCATCAACGTAGAGCATTTCTTCCAACATTATTACCTTTTAGTCCTTTGAGAAAAATTAGTTCAAGAAAATGTCATTGCTGTCATGTAGCTGGGATGGCCCAGTTGGATGCAGTGTCTTGTAAAAATGTGCTAATGTTATAGCACATGATAACATTGCATAATGAGAGGAGCTGGGGAAGGAAGGAGAGGGTTCTGCTAACTTTCATCTGTCAGAAAAATGAAGAGGACCATGGCTAGGCTTCAAGTTGGAGCACTGCCCTCCTGTACACATGCATATAAGGTCCAGGTGGACTTAAGCAGGGAGGACCCAGAAAGGCCTCCAAGGCTGGAGAGACTTAGGCCTGGCTCCCGTGGGGCATCCTCCGGAATTCTGGGCAAATTGCTGGTAGATTCAGGGCCCTACAGAGAGCACAGCATTGTCGAAGTGCACTGGACAAGAGTGTGGGCTCTTGAGTCAGATAAACCTGGGCTTGAACCCAAGCCCTGCCACTTCCTAGCTGTGTGATTTTAGTCAAATTACTTCTCTAAAGCCTCTGTTTTCTTCATCTTTAAAATGGAGATAGGGACTTCCCCGGTGGTCCAGTGGTTAAGACTCTGCGCTTCCACTGCAGGGGGGTGTGGGTTTGATCCCAGTCGGGGAACTAAGATCCCACCTGCCGCGCGGCCAAAAAGAAAAATAATAATAATAAAGAAAGCATTGGTCTGCTAAGGTATATTATTTGGATAAAAGAATAACAACTAACATTGAGAAATGAAAGACTCTTTTAAAAAATAATAAAGTAAAATAGAGATAATAGTGTATCAATTCATAGGATTCCTGCGAGGATTGGTGGGATTATCTGTTTTTACACGCTATTGTGAACACTCAGTAAGTGGTAGCAATTAGGGCTAGTTTGTTTTTGAGCTCGTAGTCAAGCTTCATCATATGACAGAAATAGTGAGAGCAGCACTCATTAGCATGGCCTTCCAGTTAAAGTTGGGAGCTGCCAACAAACAGCCACCCAGGAACTCCTTGGAGGAAGTTAGTCAATGTCCCATCCCCATCATACAGTCCTGGACCCCCTTAACCTCCCAGCTCCAATACCCTACTTCATCCCAAACAACCTGGCAGACACAGTAACTGGTCCCATGTCATGACACGATGGGGATTTTTCTTTAAGAGTCTGAGTGAAACAGTTTGAAACCTTGTTATTTGGTTCCATAGCATTTGGTTATGCAGGTCTCATGCCCTCGTGGCTTCTCCGGTGTTCAAGACCTAAGAGTGGAGGCAGAGAGAGACGGTCACGGCTGAGAGGGCATGGGGGACACAGCAGGTCCCATGCCCCTTCCCTCGAGGCTGGGAGGAGCCCGGCTGCACTTACTGACACTTTGATCGCTCTGTAGGAGGCTTTGCCAATGCCTCGTGCTTTTAAAACTGTGGCAAGAAGTAAGCCACAGAGTTGGCAGGAGAAAATGTTACAGCCTGAAAGGTGGGACGGATGAGAATCACCGGAGAAGGAGCAAGACTAGGGGGACGAGAAGAACAATAGGATGAGGGAATAAAGGGGGAAGAGAGAAAAATGAAGTCCGGGAGGTCGGAGGTCGGAAAGGAAATTGAAGGGAGATGGAGCTTCCTGATGCTGATGAGGCTTAAGAATTAGGAAAGATAAGAGTTATAGAAAGTGGGGTGAGATGGTTAGAAAGCCTCAAACAAGGAATCAGCGTTAGGAAGGGGCTTTTGAGGCATCGTATGATCCATCTGCCTGTCTTTATAACTGAAGCAAAGAAGAAAGGGAAAAAAAAAAAAAGGGAAGAGAGAATCCTTTGTTTCTCTATTGGCAAAACTGGGGGATTGGACCATGATCTATAAAGCCCTTTGCAAAGCTAACAATCTATGAATTTATAAGGCGTATATATTTATATATTTCAGGTTCCTTATTTGGTTAAGATACCTCACTGTGGTCTGCGTAACTTCCATGAAAGTCACTTTGTAGTGGGTGGCGTGAATGTGTTTGATTTTCTCAGGTCTCAAAAAGTCAGGATCATAATGCCCTTCAAAGTTTTAAGTAGCTTATACGGTATGATCATTTTAAAAAAAAAATTGACCAGCCCCCAGGTATGTTCTGGAACTAATACTTGAACTTTTGGGAAAGTAAGAATCTAGGCTAGAGCCAGGTCCTAGAACTTTCTGGCCTTCCTTTGGGTGACTCCTCCGTTTGCTCGTGGTTAAACTCTATGATATCCGTTTCCTTGGTGTCCAGGTTTTCCATTAAATACAGCACATCAGGAGAGACTCGAGAACCAGCCACAATGTTGATTCCACCGGTCTCTGAGGATGTTTCTGTGTCAAGTAAAGGAACTGGCTCAGGGCTCACGGGATCCAGACTTAGGCCTGCCAGGGAGGTGCGGCTGGACTCCACCAACCTCGGGAGGCTCCACCTTTCTGGGGACTTGTCACTCTCATGAGGGTCCTCCTCAGAGGCAAACTGGAGGAGGTTTCTCTCAGCTTTGGCTGGAACAGTCTGGAAACTGGGGTCCCTAGAAGGTGTCCCTTTCTCTGAGGGGAACGGGACTGACCCCACAGGGTCCTCCTGCTGCCCAGTCCTGCTCGGCTGAACCCCAGTGAAGTCAGAGCTCTGGATAGAGGCAGTGGAGTCGTGGTGGTCGTCCTCTGCCCTGGACACTGCCGCTTCGGCTGCTGTGACCAGTACCTCAGGGACCCGCGGCGGTTTGGTGGGGTGGCCCCTCACACTGGACGGTGGAGTCAGGCTGGCCTGTCGGAGGGTGGGCAGCTCTCCCAGGCTGGCGTGCAGCTTGGGGCTCCCCTCTGGGGTGCAGTGGTGCTTCCAGGTGGCTGAGGCATGGTGGGGACTTCTCGAGGGCACGTGCAGCAGGTCCCTGGCTGGGCTGAGGTCGCCCGGGGGTAAGAACGTGGAGCTGTCGCTGGCCTGTCTCCTGTAGCTTCTCCTCCTGGGGCTGGAGGTGCGTTCGTGGGTGCTCAGGAACCTCTTGACTCTTCCAATCATGGAGCGGCGATGGCCATGCTTCTCGTAATCCCACAGCCAGTCCTCGCCAGGCAGGTCGGACCCCGACAGCCTGAAACACACAAGGACAAAATGCAGGCAGAGCAGCTTCAGGGGCCTAACTTTGTGTTGGGGCCAGAGGCTCAAAGGTAAGGACTGAGTTCGGTATTTTCACATTACAGATTTTGAAAGGGAAGAGGGAGGGGGACTTTAACTGGAGATAATCTAGCAGAGGTTCTCAAACTTTTGGGTCACTGGACCCTTTTAAACTTCTAAAAAATTACTGAGTACCCTGGCGAGATTTGTTTATGTGGTTATAGCTATTGCTAGTTACTGTGTGAGAAATGATGACTGAGGAATATGAAAAAGCACAAGAATGTGCAAGCACTCATTCCATTAACTAAGTGATGACATCACTACCTAGCCTCTGGAAAATTCTACCGTACCCTCACAAAGGGACAAGAGTGAAAAAGGCAGATAAGTTTCATGTTATTATGAAAATAGTTTTGACCTTAAGGACTTGGGTCTTGGGGTCTTGGTTCTTGGGGATTTCCAGAGGTCCCCAGCCCATATTTTGAGAATCACTGATCTAGAGACTTAGATGTTAAAAAAAAAAAAAAGATATAGTATGTGTTCTTTCTCCCTTGTTACAGGTGAACTAAAGTCATGTTTTCCCAGGACCCATATAACCCCCCAAAACAATGGATCACAGCTAAATTCAAGACAGTCCAAACAACAGCTAACATTTGCTGACTATGCACCTTCCATGTATTAATTCATTCAATTATCACAGTAATCGTGTATGTTAGTATCATTATTATTCACATTCTGCAGGTGAGGAAACTGAGGCCCTGAGAGATTCATTAAGGCTATGTAGCTAGTGAGGGCTAAACCCAGAAATCTGATTCCAGAGCCTTTGTTCTTAATCTCTTCTATATAAAGTCTGCTACGTAGGTGTCAAGAGATGAGGTAGAGCCCGGGAGCAAAATAATGTGTAAAATACAGTCCTTGCCCAGAGGTCATTTGCTGACATTCCTGGTCCATGCTTTGCACTTCTGTACTTGTGGGAAAGAGTACATCCATGAAGGTGATGTGGACTCGCAATGCACTTGGGCTCCGCTGGTGACTAAGTCTGATGGATTTGTTGTTGCTAAGAATATCCTGCTGAATTTTTAACATTTGAGACATAAAACAAATAATCCTCCCATTTTTAATCTTCTCCTTCAAGGCTGAAATAAAAGGATAACTGAGAAAACAGTAAGGGATATTGGTTAGTAAGGCAGGCTCCTGCCTCAGATTCTGTGGTTATTTGTCTCACATCCCTGTGGATATACAGTCTTAACGAAGTTCCAAGAGAAAATGCTTAAAGCCCTGCCCGTGATCAGGCCAGCCTAGTCCAGTGTTCGCACTGACATCCATGGTGACAAGATGCTTTAACCAGGTGCATTTTATGGGACATAAAGGGAAAACTTGGAACAGTGTAATATTGGTGTAACCTGAAAGGGCAAAGTGAGCAGCCAAAGAAAACGTTGTTCCTCCATGTGTATGAATAAAAGATGGATGATTGAGATGATTAACTGGCTAAATGTCCTGGGATAGCATTCGATTACAACCTTGTGCTGTTATTCTAAAGCCTCGGCAGTGCCCTTGGCTACCAGATAGACTTCTGGCCCACCTTCCACTGTTCACGGCTCGGATTCTGTTACATTGACTTGAGAAACGCAGACTCATGCTTCAGCAGCCTTGGTGACGCTGCTTGGTGCATTTCATTAGGTCAGATCTCCAGTCACACTTCAGGAACCCATTTCTTTACGGAGGACACCAGAGCAGTTGGTCACTAAGGTTGCTGTGCCGGATGTGCTCTGGGAATCCGAGGTGGAGCTGGCAGTGTCTCTTTATAGGACAGGCCTCTGTCCTCCATTTGGGATCTTCACTTTTTATTTGGGATTTGCCTTCCTTAATTACTCTTTAAGCCACACAACCTTGTAAGAATGACAAAATCTTCTAGGAAAAAAATGTTTGTATTATGGTTACTTCAAAACTTCGTGAACCCTAAGGAAAAAACTTTCTAACTATGCACTGATGTAGTGGATATGTACACTCAACTGAGGCAAAGGATTAAGGCCTTGGGTCACACACTGGAGAAAAACAAACCAGTTGCAGAGAGCAAACAGGCCAGTGCTCTTGCTGATGTTCTACTGATTCACCCACCGACGTCGGGCAGGACTGCCCATGAGGTCCTATTGCACCTTCCTGCCTCTGAGACTGTGGTGTGGATGCATGAGATTTATCCACATAGCCAGCTAAATGCATTGAGCATCTGCCATGAACACATTTGTTGCATTAAGTTCTGTATAACATAGTTTAGAAGGAGGAAGAAGGCGTATATAAATAGCTAAATTGGGGGCAAAGTAAGTTGTTGAGCTGGTCTTTGACACTGCAAAGGAAACAGATAAGCAGAGAAGGGACAGAATATTGCAGGTGGAAGAAGTGACTTGAGAAAATTAGCAGGGAACTTCAGGTGTTTGTGAGGAATGGGAAATACTTGGATTAGTGTACAGAATAGTGTCAGGCATAAAACTGGTAGCCTTGGACTGCGTCATGAAGAGTCTTATATACCAGGTAGAGGGATTAGGGCTTTCCCCCAGAGGCAGTGGGCAGCTGTGGGTTGTCTTTGCGAGCGGAGGGCATAACTAGAATTGTGTCATTTGGTAGTCGTGTCCAAGTGGGAAAAGCTACATGGAAAGCAACACTGTTGAATGTTCTCATCCAGAAATGCTTTGGATAAGAAACATGACTTGGGAACTTTCTTTCTTTCTTTTTTTTCAATAAATAAATAAATAAACATTTTTAAAGGGTTATTAAGAAATAAGGCAAATAAAATGAATATTGATAGGAATGAAGCAAAGAGGAAAATGAGAGGAGAAAAGGACTTCCCTGGCGGTCCCGTGGCCAAGACTCCACTGTTCCACTGCAGGGGGCATGGGCTCAATCCTTGGTCGGGATCCCGCATCCCACATCCCACATGACGTGTGGCACGGCAAAAAAACAAAACAAAACAAAAATCAGGGGGCTAGCAACCTGGGAGAAGGTGGACGTGAGTCCCAGAACCAGCTCTGGAGATTCTGCTTGGCCATGAAAGTTTTTAAAGGGGAAAAAGGGGAGGTAATCTTAATGACTTGGGAACTTTCCACACCATTAGTCAGAAAGACCCATTAGTGGGTCTTTGGAAGAACACTTTGTGGTCTGTGATCTGGGGGGGCAGTTTTCTGAATCTCATGCTGGAGTGATGAAGGAAGTCCTCCAGCTCTTCATGCTATCAAAGTGCAGAAGTGAAACTCCCCAGCGTGACAGACCTAATGACCTTTCTTCCAAATGTTTCTGTGATGGAGGTTTCATTGCCAACACACAAGACCCATCTCCTTTCTCTGGTTCCTAATATTACAGCAGAAACTGAGGTTTGAGGACAAAATGGTTTAAGGCTGAAAACATGCAGAATAGAATACATTAAAGATTATTTTTTTCCCAGTTGAAAGGATGTATCTTTTAGGTCCTTTGAGACTTTCTGCTCCTCCTTATTTGATTTTTATTTTATTTTATTATATTTTAAAGGGAACTTTATTATTTTTATTTATTTATTTTTGGCTGCATTGGGTCTTCATTGCTGCATGTGGGCTTCTCTAGTTGCAGCAAGCAGGGGCCACTCTTCGTTGTGGTGCGCGGGCTTCTCATTGCAGTGGCTTCTCTTGTTGTGGAGCACGGGCTCTAGGCGCGCGGGCTTTAGTAGTTGTGGCACGAGGGCTCAGTAGTTGTGGTGCACGGGCTTAGTTGCTCTGTGGCATGTGGGATCTTCCCGGGCCAGGGATTGAACCCGTGTCCTCTGCATTGGCAGGTGGGTTCTTAACCACTGTGCCACCAGGGAAGCCCCTTATTTGATTTTTAAAGACCTTTAGTATAGGATTAGTACAATCCTGAGGCCCAAATATAACACCACTTAAAATGCCCCAAAACAATTATAGCAGAAACATTGTATGATAGAATGTAATAACCCTCATTATATTGCTATATTTTAGAGAAGATCAGCTGAAAAACCTAGGTCTGATGTTCTGGAATTCACTCAGACTGAGATAGGCAGGTAATTAGAGACCGGAGGATGTGCATGGAAAGTGCCATGCAGCCATTAGTGTCCAGCAGGTGGAATTTGAGAATTGCCTCTGTGGTGAGGAGAATGATTTATTTCGGGGGCTTGCAGAGCCAGGTTTACTGCTGCCTAGGTTGACCCCAGCTGTATGACCTTCGGAGAGTCACTTAACCTCCCTGTGGCTTAGCATCATACTTGAGTACAACAATACTTACTTTACCTGCTTTGCAAGGGTGTTTGGAAGTTCAAAAGGAATAATATACATGGAAACGCTTTGAAAAGTAGACGATATAAAAAGGACTCTGTCAATGACTGGCACCCTTTCAGAGATGGTTTCCAAATCATCATCGACTACGCATGGTTAGAGGAAATAATAGTGTCTGTCCAAAAGTCACTCCCTTTTCTCCTTCAAGCGTGTCCTTTAAAAATGCTGCTACATCTCGAAGCTGCCACCTAACAATTAACATGTTGGAAGGGATGACAACAACAGTTGTTTATTGATGAGACTAGGGTACTGAGTAGGTGGAGGGGAAATATAGGATGGGAGGAAGCTGGATTTTTTGAGAGAAAGAAGATAAGACCAGTCAGGTGGTGGCACAATATACATCATCAATGCAGAAAAAGTGAGAATGAGAAAGGTTGTGGCACGTATTGGGCTATTTGTGAAAGGGAGGAGAAGTGTACGTGGCCGGAGAGAGAATAGATTATGTTAAGCTCGGCGGGCTAGTTGGTTCTAGTTGAGTCTGGAAGGAGGCAGAGCATGCATTATTTCTACAGGTCAAATCGATGTCAGGATTGGGATGTGTTCTGATTTCAATCTCAAGTGTTAAAAAAAGACCCCCAATTTTCAAGATGCCTATTGAGCACCTACAAACGGTCAACCCCTCAGTCTCCCTTGCCAATGACTAATGTCTGAGGGCTCCAGCAGCTGTGATTTAATTAAGGCCTCTTGAAAAGATGCTTGGATGCTCAGGGGTGCAGAAGAATACTTGTCACCTCCTGTTACCGTAACAAAGAGGCAGGACACAGGACTGTGGAAGATGGCTGTAATGTATTTTTTTCAAAGCAAGCTTTTTGCAAAGGAAACCCCTTCTCATTAGTGTGATCAAGTAACTATAGAGCTTCAAAGACTGAAGAATAAAACTAGATGATCCTTGTCTTTCCTTCTCTGTGGCCACTTTTAAAGTGGAATTTTGACAATTTAAATTCCAATGATAGGTCATTTTAACAGAACTGAAATGAGGAATTTAGGAAAATGATCCTTAATACGATGAATTCTACTTCTCACATCAGATTTATTGTTTTCAAATTGCTTGTGTACTCAAAGTCAGGCCGCTGCCTTGGAGGAAGCCAGTAATTGCCTGAAAATCCGTCGGGGCAGAGGCACATGTGCAGGAGCCTTTATTCATGGACAAAGCAAAATGTACTCTTCAAACCCATTAGAGGCACACACTGTAATTTTTAACCTTCTGCACTACAGAATCACCGTCAAAGCTGTAGCCAGGGATTTATAAAATGAGTAAATAACCCTCATGCTAAGCTGGGAGGGGCGGGCTGAGTGTTGTGAGAAAACTCCAGTGGACAGAACGTTGTATCCACCCAGCAACACTCCCCCCCGAGCCCCTTCCCCCAGCGCCCTGCCCCACTGGCTAGGAAAGAGTTTCAAGCTGTGGAGCATCAGTGGAGGTTGTTGAGGCCAGAGAGCTGGACACCACCTACCCGCTGCCTCTCTGTTGCCTCTCTGATAGTTTGGACCAAGGATTATGGCAAATCTGGTTAAAGAACAAGCATATCTAGCCTCACATTACCATTAGTCTCACCTGGCCTCCATTGGCTGTCACAAAAAGAAATTGTGGCCCAAAGTTAAAGTCCCCACCTTTCCGTACTCTTGTATCCTATGAGAGTTTTGTTAGAAAAGGAAAGTAAGCCATCTATACCTCTCATACCACTTAGAAGGTGAAAACTAAGCACCAGTGGTGACCCCATGCCGGTAAATGAAAGAATCCCTGAGCAAGTTCTAAAATTATGAACTTAATGCACATCCATCTCCTTGGGAGTTTCCATCTCTCCTTTCCCTTCTGGTACATGAAGTGAAAATCAATGTTCCAAGAATACGTTTTTGTAGAAGTTAGTGATTCAGAATTTGAGATATTTTTGGCTGTTTATGGCACAAGCATGCAATAGTGTGTGTGTGTGTGTGTGTGTGTGTGTGTGTATATATATATATAATCAGACTATGTTTTTTCTTGTAAAGTTAAAATATTTGAATATAGTTGGCTAAGAAGGGGTTACTGAATAAAACATCCATCTAGAAATATATTTAACCACACTTTAATAAAGTCTTTGCTTGCTTCAAAATGTATTTTGATATATTTGAAGTATTATATCACTAAGAATACTTCTGACTCTACTGTAAAATCCTAAATGCTTTGTGCACATTAAATACATATACGTTTCACTGCAAAAAAAGTACTGTATTATTTCTACATATTCTTAGGACCTTGGGAATGAAGATAGATACGTAAAAGTCATTATTTCTGGGTATGTGGTTGTAGTTTCACAGAACCAAATAAATCTTAACTTCCTCAACTCCTAACCAGGAGGAACTCTTACAAAAATTTGAATATTACTCCTCTTTGTTAAGTGGATCCTTAATTCACATACCCATTCCTTAAGATCACTACCAACGTGAGGAAATTTTGACATATTTGAACCATGGCAGAAAGGCCAATAATACAACAGTGTTTTATGAACTGGACTGCAGTCAGCAGTTTAGGTTGCCTGGCTGAGAGCCTGCCTTTAGATTAGCAGGGCAGAGTGAGCACAGTCCCACGAAGACACCCCTCACGACACACTCAAGTGATCTATTTCATAAGCAGCTGCAGACTCTCTCCTCCAGAATTTCGAATCCTTTAGCTGTTATGGATGGATATTTCGTTAGGGTTTTTCCTATGCCTTTAAGGAATTATTGCTGTTTGGATTTCCAAGACAGGATTTAAAGGGAGTTATGAGACTTCAGGTCTTTAATTTCCATGTGTTCCATTCCTCGGAGCCTTAAAAATCTGTGCTAATGGATAATTCCAAGTATTTAAAAAATAATAAGAATTTTGGAGAGAACTCATGATATTATAATGTGAAGACAAGCATTCTACCTCAAGCTAGCTGTGGTAGGCTGGGCCGGGACCTCATTTGAAAAAAAATTTATTTTCAGCAATGTTGGCTTGCATTTGAGC
Organism: Pseudorca crassidens; assembly: GCF_039906515.1. NCBI lineage: Eukaryota > Metazoa > Chordata > Mammalia > Artiodactyla > Delphinidae > Pseudorca > Pseudorca crassidens. The sequence goes on from NC_090306.1 coordinate 59,363,840, forward strand.
ATTCTAGGTTTGTTTTGGTTAAGTGAGGTTTATCAAGCATAAGTGTCCACTGTTTCCCAAAGAAGACCTTTTTCATTTTAGGGCTTGTGCATGTTTTCCTGATAGGCAACTTCTGGACAACCCTTCTTCTGGCTGCTTATGAGTGTTTTCTTAATCTTGGTTACTAGTGTCTCCATGGTTAAGCTAATGAAAAGATTCCTTAATTAAAATAGCAGATCAGAAAGCATTCTATATTATGACAAAGAACAAACTAAAGAGCTTCAACTGAAATTATCTCAGGTGTGGTAATGGGAACAGAGTTCAAATAGGAAAGATTCCTTTTCATTGTTCAGTTAATTCATAGGATGGTTTATTAAATGGAGATTAGTAGTTTATTACAATAATTAACATGGTTTATTAAATGCTTAAGACGAGTATATCTATGAAAGCATTTCTATTCTGGGTGCTCAGTTCAGATTTTCAACTGGACTTTTTTCATTCAAAGTGGTCATTCTGAAACTGATTTTGTCTAATTGAGTGCTTTTTATTTATTTATTTTGGCCACACCATGTGGCACGTGGGATCTTAGTTCCCCCATCAGGGATTGAACCCATGCCAGCTGAAGTGGAAGGACGAAGTCCTAACCACTGGACCGCCAGGGAATTCCCTGAAGTTGATTTTTAACATGCCACATACAAAGATTGGGAGATGGAACTTCAGCATTGGTTTGGTGTTAGAAATGATAAAATGCTGTTTTAAAACAGAAGCTTTTGGTCTTAGATTCAACAGAGAAAGATGGGCTTTGTTAGTTATAACTTCCTTCGGATTAAGACATGATGATGCTTGGGTGTGGTGAGAACATTGGTTCCGCTTCACTAGCTGAACAGGCACCATCTCCCCATCGCCCTTTACAACATCCATCTTCAGCTCCCTCCCTCCAGCTCAGGCTCTGAGGCCTCCTCTCTCCCTGCCACCCCCGCCCCATGTCTTCTTTAGGCCCTTCTCTGTCAATTCCTCTGGCTCCTGTGTCTTCCCTCTCCTCCAGGAAGCTCCTTTCACTCTGCCTGTCCTTTTTTGTTCCTTTCTCAGAGCAACAAGAGTTATCAATTTATTTCTTCATTACATCTTGCTTCATCTTATAAAGGATTTGAGGTAGCTTATACAAATAAACACAATGCAATAATATATAAAATTAGGCTAAGATGATAGAGCTAGAATAAGGAACACTAACAAGATGAGACCAAAAGAAACATGCCAAAAAATCTCACAGACTGACTAAAGGTGGTCTACAACTTGGGTTTTCAGCTTTCAGCAGCCAAAATGAAAAGACCCTCCTCAATTATAAAATTCACAGTCTGTAAGAGAAATAGTGTAAGAGTTACCCAGAAGAGGCAAAACTTTCTTTTTTCCCACAGATGTCTGAGATAAATTTTCCCCCGTAGGACCTCTGATAAAAGGGATGCTAAGTCATACAGTGGACAGAACTACAGTATATACCACAGGGAGTCTTAATGGGTCTGTCCAGACAAGACCGGGGCATAACGGTAAAGTGAAATTCAGTAGAGATGGTTAAAGTAATTCCAAGGATTGGTGGTAGGGTGGGGAGGGCAGGTTCCTCTTTCCCTCTAAACATGCTTAAGGTGTTCCCATCCTAAAATGTTATAAAACAAATAAAAAATATGACATTACCCTCGACTATGTCTCATTGGATACTGTCTGGTCTATCTCTTCCCCCCAGTCCAGACTTCTCAAAAAAATAGTACATGGATAATTAATGAGTTAAGGAATTATTGTGACTTTTTGGTCTTTTTTTTTTTTTTTAGGCATGAAAATGGTATTGTGCTTATATTTGCTTCACAATGGTTCAGTGGTGGGTACTGTAAAGGTGGGTGGGAAGATAGGTGACACCAGGTTGGCCATGACTTGATAGTTGAAAGTGGGTGATGGCTACGTGAGGTTCATTATAGTTTGTCCTCTACTTCTGTATATGTTTGAATTTTTCCATTATAAAATTATTTTGAAAACAGTTTTCGTTGGCAATCTTGATCTCCTTGCCTCCCAATTTAGCTTCTGCTCAGCACTCTCACTTAAGTCTCCAATGACCTTAAAATGCAAACTCCTATGGTGTTTTACAGACTTTATGTTGAAACTTCCACCCTCGGTCTCTATGACAGGGCATTCTCTGGGTTATTCTCCTGCACCTGTAGTGATCATTCCTGCTCTCTCTCAAGGACTCCTTTTCCTCTGAGCACCCTTTAAGTGACAGTGTTCTACCCTTTGTATTTTGTCCTACTCACTTGACACAGTTCCTGGGTGCTCCCACCCACTCTTTTTTTTGCGGTACGCGGGCCTCTCACTGTCGTGGCCTCTCCCGTTGCGGAGCACAGGCTCCAGACGCGCAGGCTCAGCGGCCATGGCTCACGGGCCCAGCCGCTCCGCGGCATGTGGGATCCTCCCGGACCGGGGCACGAACCCATGTCCCCTGCAACGGCAGGCGGACTCTCAACCACTGCGCCACCAGGGAAGCCCGCACCCACTCTTTAGGTTGTAACACACCCATGTACTGATAGCAGTCAAATGCATCCCCCTGCCTAGACTTTGTCTCTGTGCACCCTGCCCGCTGGCCACCTCCATGTGAATTGCCCACAGATGGCTCAAAGGCAACCCACGCAAAAGGAAGCTCATCATCTTTCCCTTTCAGCAGCTCCTCCTTGCTACTCCCTATCATCCTTGGTTCATTACCAACCACCCCGTCATACTTCACTCCTTCTCCTTTCTCGAATCTGTCCCTTCTGCCATCTCCACTGTCCGCATCCCTGGAAGCGCCACCCTAGTCTGGCCCTTATCCTCTCCCGTCTAAACTATACTAAGGGCCTGCTCACTGGCTCTCTGGCTCTGGTCTTATCCCCAGGCATCCATCTTTTAGCCAGCTGCTAGGACAACCTGCCTAAAACACAAATGTGACCATGTCATTTAATAGCTTTGGAAAAAGGCTGAAACTCTTTACTCAGGCTATAAAGTCCCCCATAATCCCCCCTTACCTCCCCCTCCAGATTCATTTCTTGGCTTTTCTGCTTGCATATCAAATTGTTACTCTAATAGAAGCACAGAGTAGAAAGACAGTTGCCAGGGGCTAGGAGGTTGGGGGAAATAGGGAGAAAATAGGTAAAAAGGTACAAACTTTCAGCTATAAAATGAATAGGGTTTGAGAAACTAATTAAAACATGGTGATTGTAGTTGATAACACTATTGCATAATTGGAATTTGCTAAAAGAGAACTTAAATGTTCTCACCAAAAAAAAAAAAAAAAAGATAAATATGTAAGGTGATGGATGTGTTAATTAACTAGATGGGGGAATCCTTTCACAATGTATACATATATCAAATCACCACAATGTGTACTTTAATTATCTTATAATTTTATATGTCAACTATACCTCAAAAAAGCTGAAAATTTTAAAAATTGTCACTTTGAATACACTATCATTCCTTTCTGTCTTTGCTCATATGGCCTGGAATGTACCTTCTGCTGAATCCCCTCACTCTTGTGTGCTAGCTCTAAATTCATTCTTTTTTTTTGCGGTACGCGGGCCTCTCACTGCTGTGGCCTCTCCCGTCGCGGAGCACAGGCTCCGGACATGCAGGCTCAGCGGCCATGGCTCACAGGCCCAGCCGCTCCGCGGCATGCAGTATCTTCCTGGACCAGGGCAGGAACCCGTGTCCCCTGCATCGACAGGTGGACTCTCAACCACTGCGCCACCAGGGAAGCCCCTAAATTCATTCTTAAAGATGCACATTAGACTCCCCAACTCTAAGGGCCTTCTTTGATTCACCAGACCCTGTGAAGTGTACCTTCACTGTGTTCCCGTAAGACGCTCAGCGTTTCTCTATTGCTGCATTTACCACATTGTATTGTGACTTGTCTCCTCATTATGTCTGTGAGCTTAAAAGGCGTGTTTTTTTGTTTGTTTGTTTTTGCCTGTCTGTAGCATCTGGCATAGAACCTACCATATACTAGGCCCTAAAAGAAAATATTGCCTGAATAAATGAATGAGTACGTTCCACATGTGAAGATACAAGGAAAAACGTGATAATTTAAATTTGCACTTGAGATAAAAATGAGAGGGGGGAATTACTTTATTTCAGTAATGTATATTTGGTAAATGTATAGAAAATAGGGCAATATTTTGGCCATGTTCCTGAATATAGAGAACAAAAGAATTGTCTCCAAGGAATTCCCTTTTTATATGGAAATGAGTAGTGTGCTGAATGTGAAAGAATGTAGGAGGCAGCGTAATTTCTCAGGTTGCCCTTGGATAGTACTTTTGCTCAGTTATTGAAGGGCATTGCCTCGGTTTTGGAATTTCTGGGTCATGGGAATTGTGATTACAAACCTGAAACATTGATATGAAAAGATGAGGCAAATCTGATTTCTGAATTAAATATGCTGGGAACATATGTTCTAAATAGAATAAGAAAATAAAAAAACTCATCCAGGAAAGGATTTTTCATGTGCATCAAGCAGCAAACACTGAAATGTTTGCATCCATACCATGTTGACACCTAGTGTTCAACCTAATGCAAAGAACTCATTGGCTCAGTCATCGTCAACCACCTGTGCTACAGTAATCCTTACTTCTACTTTCCCTTTTCCCTGAGCCCCTTTCAGATTGTTTACTTGGTATTGATGTCGTATTTGAGTGAACAATTCAATGCTTAGGGAATTAGCTTTTAAGATTTTAGAGGACATCTATTGTTTCTGCCAGCCCAGAAAACCATTCACCCTTCTCCTGGTAATAGCACCGTCATATTTCTTAAGGTATCATTTACTCAGTATGGCTGGTTGGGGCTGACCACACTCCTTGGTCCAAAGATGGATGCACGAACCAACCTTAGCTAATCAAAATATTGTGTCTTCCTGTTGATAGTTATTAGTTCAGGAATGGGCATGTTAGCCAAGCCCAGCCAATCATAATAAATCCAGTACTTTAGTTTTAAGAGTTAGAAAGGAGGTGTGCTCTTTCCATAGGATTTGCTGAGAAGATAGGTTGGACATCTGGAGCTGCTGGCTGCCATCTTGCCTTTCTGCTGTCAGGAGGGGAGAGCCTCCTGAAACCTGAGCCAGTGGAGAGAAAAGTAGAACTGAGGGACAGGGAGGGCAATGCGGGTCTTGGTGACATATCTGAGCCTCTGGATCCAGTCACACCCAAAGCTAGACTACTTTCTGAATGTGACCCAAGAAACCCCTTGTTGCTTAAGTTAGTTTGAGTTGGTTTTCTGTCATAGGCAACCAGAAACATCTTGTCTAATAGCACAATCATTGAAAGAATCGACACTGATGGATCAGAGGGCATTCCTGTGAATGCTGGCTTCCAAAAGCCTGAATTCCTGCAGTGACCTTTCCTGGACTGTGAGGCTCCCCTTTAGGGTCCTCATTCATGCAGAAAGTCAAGATCAAGTGAGCTTTTGCCTAGTTGTTTCTTTGATCAATTGGTTCTAGCAGAGTCCAGTTAAACGTCTCAGAAAAGCCTCCCCTAATAGACCCTGGCCTTTGCCTGTGCCTGGTCCATCCTGCTAGTAAATAGGCCATCTTAACTACAGGATTCTCTCTGACAACTGGTAACTTTTTGCTCCATTCTTTTTTTTTTTTTTTAAAGTAGGTGATGAGTCTTTATTTATTTTTAAAAATCATAGACCTGTTTATTTTCACTAACATTTTGTGACTCTAGAACTAGAACATTTACTTCTTTTTTTAAAATTTATTTATTTTGGCTGAGTTGGATCTTCATTGCAGTGCGCGGGCTTTTCATTGCAGTGGCTTCTCTTGTTGCAGAGTACGGGCTCTAGGCGTGCAGGCTTCAGTAGTTGTGGCACGCAGGCTCAGGAGTTGTGGCTCGCGGGCTCTAGAGCTCAGGCTCAGTAGTTGTGGCACACGGGCTTAGTTGCTCCGCGACATGTGGGATCTTTCCGGACCAGGGCTAGAACCCGTGTCCCCTACATTAGCAGGAGGATTCTTAACCACTGTGCCACCAGGAAAGTCCCTTCTTTCTTTTTAAATAATTTTTATTTTTTAGGCCGTGCCGTGCGCATGTGGGATCCTGGTTCCCTGACCGGGGATCAAACCCGTGCCCCCTGCATTGGAAACGTGGAGTCTCAACCACTGGCCCACCCGGAAAGTCCCTTTTGCTCCATTCTTAAACACCCTACCTCCTGGTTTCCTCTCAAGCATTTTATTTTCTTTCCCAAATTTCCAAGGTTAGTTTAATATGAAAAATAGCTTAGATTTGTTTAATCTTTCTGTGCCTCAGTTTGACATCCACAAATAAGAAATCTGTACTAGTTGATAATAATGCTCTACATTTATATCTAGAGTGTTTTTATGCTTACCATCTAGTTTAATCTTCCCAGTAATCATTTGGGTTATATATTTTCTCCAAGGTCTTGTAAATTCCTAATGCATGTTTCTGTATTTAGAAATAGGAGAAATATGTATTTTAATTCTTTCTAAAGAACATGGACACTTGCAAAGGAATGTAAAATTATGATGATTAGGATGAATATGTAGATCAAGATAAAAATCTTGAGGACCAAAATAAATTATCATTTTAACCATCATGCAAAAACAATTCAATGGACATTAGAAATGGAGAACAAGTGGTACTTGCAGTCCAAATAGAGTCATTACGATGATTCCCCGGCCCTATCAATGGTGCTGGTCTCTTTTCTTTTACAAGGCAGATCTTCAGATACTTTGCATTAATTAATGATGGGAGTGGAGGGGAAGTTTAAAGCTTACTCAGTGATCTAAAAACAAACTCACAGAAAAACCTCTCCTATTAATTTTCAAAATTGAGAGGGTTGCCAGATATCCATGAAACTGCCACTGCAGAATATATTGGGTTGGTCAAAAAGTTCCTTTGGTTTTTAAGTAAAAATAAAAGACACATTTTTCATTTTCACCAAGATCTTTATTGGACAACGTATTCACCCTTTTATTCCGCTACCTTCTGCCATTTTTCACGTAACTTCATAATTCCATCTTCCCCAAACTTTTTATCTTTTTGAGCATAGAACTGTTCCAGGTGCCTTTTACAGTCTTCCAGGGTATTGAAATTTTTTCCATTAAGAGAATTTTGTAAAGACCGAACTAAATGGAAATCCGAAGGTGCAATGTCTGGTGAATACGGTGGATGAATCAGAACTTCCCAGCCCAGCTGTAACAGTTTTTGCCTGGTCATCAAAGAAACATGCGGTCTTGCATTATCCTGATGGAAGATTATGCGTTTTCTGTTGACTAATTCCTGATGCTTTTTGTCGAGTGCCACTTTCAGTTGGTCTAATTGGGAGCAGTACTTGTTGGAATTAATCATTTGGTTTTCCGGAAGGAGCTCATAATAGAGGGCTCCCTCCGAATCCCACCATATACACAGCGTCACCTTCTTGGGATGAAGACCGGCCTTTGGTGTGGTTGTTGGTGGTTCATTTCACCTGCCCCACGATGTCTTCTGTTCCACATTATTGTACAGTATCCATTTTTCATCGCCCGTCACAATTTGTTTTAAAAATGGAACATTTTCGTTACATTTAAGTAGAGAATCACACACGGAAATACGGTCAAGAGGTTTTTTTCGCTTAACTTATGTGGGACCCAAACATCAAAGCGATTAACAACCAAGCTGGTGCAAATGATTTTCAACACTTGATTTGGATAATTTGAGTATGTGGGCTATCTCCCGCGTGGTATAACATCGATTCCTCTCAGTTAGTGTCTCGATTTGATTGCTATCAACTTCAACTGGTTTACCCGACTGTGGAGCATCGTCCAGCGAGAAATCTCCAGCACGAAACTTCGCAAACCACTTTTGACACGTTTGATCAGTCACAGCACCTTCTCCATACACTGCACAAATCTTTTTCTGCGTTTCAGTTACGTTTTTGCCTTTCTTGAAATAATAAAGCATAATATGCCGAAAATGCTGCTTTTTTCCTTCCATCTTCAATATTAAAATGGCTATACAAAATTTCACCAATTTCGGTAAGTATTTTTTAAATGCACACTGATATGACAGCTGTCACAATACAACCTAACAAAATTGTTTTGAATGAGGACTAAAGACAACTAAGCGCTACTAGAGCCATCTTACGGAAAAAACCGAACGAATGTTTTTGCCAACCCAATATTACAAAAGGCTGAGAACGTTTTTGCCAACCCAATATTACAAAAGGCTGAGAAGTGCACAGCAGGAAATTACTGTTTATGGAGACTGAGCAGTCTGCTGGGGTAGGGATGAGTACCTTGGTCTGGAGGAGGTCCTGGACAGGAGGGCCCAGGCTTAGCAGGCATCTAGAAGCCGAAGTAAGGAGTAGGCAACCTTCACCAAGCTGTGCTTTGAGGGCAGCAAGGTGAGCGTCCCGGCTCCTGCATCATCTCATTATTTGCCACAATTCCTGAGATTCCACTTTCAGTCATCTTTTTCTTTGGGTCTTGAAGAGGTTTCAGCCTCAGAGGTTATTTTGGAGGAGCACCCCAAACCATTATTTTTGAGGATTAGGAGACATTGAGCTAAAAATAAAGCCTTATAGGGATAGGATTGAAGCTAGATATTCTCATACTAGTATTAAAAACAAGACAACAGGCCCAAAGTAGAGTCACTTATGCTAAGCCCCATGTCACCAAACGGAGACATCGTTTCGGTTCTTCCAGAAGTGGAATCTTAAACCAATCAATCAGGATTTGCCTGATCAGCACTGCTTAGGTAGTCTGCCTTCTAGACCCCTGCCATCTCCTATAGGAAAGTGACCTTGTAATAACCAACCCACTTTTTTGCCTGGTGTAACAGCCTTTTTCCTGCCCACTTCTGCCTAGACAAGTCTTTCGCTTGTATGGCCCCTTGAAGCTCCTTTCTGTTTGCTAGATTGGATGCTGCCCAATTCATGAATTGTTGAATAAAGCAGTAAGATCTTTAAAATTTACTCAGTTGAATTTTGATTTTTAACAGTAGAGAAAGAGGAGGGCTGAACTGTATTGGGGGAAGAGAAAGAAGGTCACAGGTGGCAACTTTAGACACGATCTCACTTCACAAATCTGCTTAGAACTGACCTCAGGGAAGAACGAACCATAGTTTTGCCAAAAAGTTATAAGAGAAACTCCGTAGAAGTTTTTCTTTTTTCTGTAATTTTTTGGAGGGGCTCTTTTTACTTTTCTAAATTTGTCCATACTCTTCTCTTTAAGTTACTTGGAAACTGTAGCATCTGCCTTCAGCAAATATACTTAAACTTCCCCCACATTCACACATTTCTCCAAAATCAGATACATTATCAGATTTAATAAAATTATTCAAGAACTGCATGATTTACTGCAGGCCTCAGCCCCTTTATTTAAAGCTCATAGTACATAGGGACAGATTGTTATGTTAAAACAACTGAACAGACACTGGCTTGTATACTAAACAAGTCAGTTTGATCAAAATATAATCTTAGAGAACACTTTTGATAAAATTTATCTTAAGGCTTGCTTGTCTCAGAATAGTCTAACACAGTGCCTACACATGGTATATACTCAACAAATACTTGTTAAGATGCATTTCATTATGATAGTTATAATTAAATAATAAACAACTGTATAATTAAAATATAATTAAAATAGTATAATTAAAATAGTAAACTACTATTAAATTATATAAATTAAATTAAACTATAAATTAATTAAATTAAACTATATAAATTAAAATAGTAAACTACTCTTCAAGTTGGAAGGAAAGACAGAGGATAGTTTCACAACTACTGGAAAATTTGCTGTGGTATAAAAGCAAGGTACAATGCAAATTACCTCAAAACACACATACACACACACCATATTTAAATCAGAAACTACAGTCTCTTTAATTTCTCACTCTCTTGGACATATTAATTATGTCTGAAAATTTGAAAAGGCTACCATTGTAAGATATTAATAGTTGAGAGTTCTTATGAAAGTAACTTCAGGACCACATCACAAAAAGATCAGAACAGTGACTTCTCTTCTAAATATTGATGATTTTTAAAAATGCGCTTACCCCATTTCAACTGTTGACCCCAGAAATGAGGGTATGCAGTAGTCAGCAGCTGCCAGTGTATACGGTGGTCGAGCAGCAGAATCGTCCCAGTAAATGTCCTTCTTCATTTTGGGTAAGCTCATGTGCATTTCATCCACGGCTAAAAGGGAGACCTAAAATCATCATTATAGTGTTAGAATAATTCAGATGTGAATTGTATTTATAAAGAAAGAATAAGTTTAGTGGGTGCTGGGGTTTGGAATGGGATAGAACACAGTGTGAATGAGTGAATATACAAATGTCTCTAGTTCATATTTGCTTCAACCAGTGCTGCTACAGAGAGTTATACATGTCGTTCACTGCATAAGAGCACTTGGCAATGGGGATAAGTGGAGCCATAAAACTGTGTGGCTGCCACTTTATGTCATTGTTAATTTTTTTAGGTGGCAATAGGAAATAGATTAAAGAATGAATTAAAATATTGGTCTGTACTGAGATGGAAGTGGCTATGTAAAGTTAGTAAAGAAACCTACAAAGAAAACTGGCTTGAAATTGTATTTAAAAGGGACTAAATTGGGCTTCCCTGGTGGCGCAGTTGGTGAGAGTCCGCCTGCCGATGCAGGGGACACGGGTTCGTGCCCCGGTACGGGAAGATCCCACATGCCACGGAGCGGCTAGGCCCGTGAGCCATGACCGCTGAGCCTGCACGTCCGGAGCCTGTGCTCCGCAATGGGAGAGGCCACAACAGTGAGAGGCCCGCGTACCGCAAAAAAAAAAAAAAAAAAAAAAGGGGACTAAATTTTACTGGAACTGAGATCCAGGACCCGTGACCTCGAAACAACATACTGAATAGCCAAACCTCTTTTGTTTGTGGCTAAAGCACTCAAGTTCAGGGGCCGGCATTCAGAGTCTGTTTAGATTATTAATGTTTGTAAAGGAATGAAAAACTCCTCTAACCTGCAGATTTCTGTCAATGCACCAGTTAGTTTCAAAGTCATCATCATCTTCTCCAAAAGGGTTGATAAGTTGCTCAGCTACCTGCAATTGAGAACATAGAATAAGTCCACTGTGATGCTGTGAAGACTAAGAGTGAAGGTTGAAGAGGATTCCTGTTTCACTCTCTGCTTTCATGGGTCACCTTTCATAATAGGAAGCCTAGAGCGGAGTGGGTTGTTCTGCAAATGCAGATATTTATCAGCCAGTGAGAATGGACTCAGACCGTGAGTCATGCACCTGCAGAGTCTGCTCTCCAAAGACTCTGTCTGTTCAGCTGGTGACAATGCAGGCCCCAACTAGGAGAAGCCATGGGCTGTTTAGGAGCCAAATGACTGATTCTCAGGTACAAATCAGCTAGCAAATATCAAAAAGGCATTGTGATAGGCACTGTGCTAGGCACTTTGAGGGGTACGTAGCCTGTGCTCTGAAAGAATTTACAAAGGGCCAGGTGATGAGATAAAATGTAAATGTGGGCAAGGTTAAAGAGCAAAGAAAGACTTCACAAAATAATACAAGGAGATTTCATAATTATTGGACATAACTGCTAAATGAATGAGTCACAGAGCTAGTAAGTCATAAAGCTGGAATTTTTCTTACTTAGTTTTACCTTAAAGGCTTTATGGCTATCTAGTAAGTTACTTTGAAGTTAAGTAACTTCTTATCATATATCTTCTAACAGTTGGTAAGTATTAGATGTTCTTACCATGTTCCTGAACTGAATACCTTTCTTGATGAGAGATTTATATGCCAAATATGTCTCACCTGTTAGTCTCTATTTTCATTAATTCCCTTTGATTTTTATTACCTGGACGTGTGTGTGTGTGTGTGTGTGTGTGTGTGTGTGTGTGTGTGTGTGTGTGTGTGTGTGTGTGTGTGTGTGGTTTTACATTGGGCCTAGATGTAAAAAACTTACAAGTGTATAAAACAAAGGCGCCATTGATTAGTTGAGTTCCTAGATTCTGAGACTATTTGGTAGAAAACCTACCTACTTTTTTTTAGGATTTAAGTCTAACCACTACATCAAAATCACCTGGAGAGCTTTTAAAGAAAATTGATGCCTGGGTCCGCACCCCACCCCCCTCCGAGATTCTGATTTAATGGGTGTGAGGTTGAGCCCAGGCATCATTATTGAGTAGAGCTCCCAGGAGTTTTTGATGTGTGGCCATTGTTGACAACCACTGACTTAGAGAAGGACATCCCTTTGTTCTAAGGGACAGCCTGTGGCAGGGCCCATGCTCCTGGATCAGTCACAGCAATATCCATTGTCAGAGTCCTTCATTGCAAGTTCCAAGGGGCTGTCTACCTTTCTTGTCGGGGGTTTTCCTTAAATTAAATGGGCCACTGGATGGGTCCTGAAAATATTTTTGTTACATCCAGAATTTCACTTTTATGGGATCCATCCTGCATATAGTATTAGAGTCTACATTTAACTACAAAAATGATATCCATGTTTCTGAATTGACTGTGTCACAAAAGTATCCTTTACTCACTTGGAGGCTCCATTTCCAGCAAACAACTGAGTAATACACCATTCATAAGATTAAGATGGGTTTTCACACTTTGAAAAGATTTATAAATATTAGAATTGTCAAGACAAAACTGTTTAGAAACTGAGATCCAGTCCACTGGGTGGGAAAACTCCCTTCTCTTAGGGTTACCTGTCTCTTAATAGGGCTAAGATTGTCTTTTCATATTTTGCCTTCAAAATATTTTATAAAGGAAAAGGCTGTTAATATTTTAGAGAGCACTTCAGAAGGCAGGAACTGCTGGCTCTTCCTTCCAGGCTGGCTAAACATCTCATGTGGACACAAAGTGAAAAATAAAAAGCTCAGCACAACTCAGGGGAAACGACAATAGAAGACCAGAGTGATTGAGTGTTTGGGCCAATTGTGGTGAGTTTGTGTTTATAGAAGTAGAGTCTACTTTTTTCTCTAATGGGAAATGAGAGCTATTAGTTTCTATTACTCTTTCTCTGTCTTAAATGGGTAAAAATAATTGAGTCACTGTCATCTGGTTAAAACTGTTTTTGCCATTTGTAAAGGAAATGCCTTTACTCTTTGGAGGATAACTTGAAGTGCTAACATATTTATTTTTCCTGGTTAAAATTCAAACCAATGAAAGTAAAGGCATCTGCAGAGAAAATGCTTCCACAACCTGGAAGGCCTCGACGATGCACTGCGGCAGTTTGGAAGGTCAAACATTTGAAATTCTATTTTATTAAAATTATCTTCAAACTGTCTTTAGATTTCAGTTAACTTAATGAAGCCATTGTCTTTGATCTTTTTCTGTCACATACAAAAGAGATGGAAGAATCAGGCCTCTGACACTTTTACATACATCTGGGGTTGGGGGAAGATGGTAGTGGGAACAAATAAAATTCTACACTGATGATTGGACTAGTTGTTTTCACTGCTCTGACCTGTTTTTAATTTCCTGGCAAACCAAATATTGTCATTAATCCTGGGGTTTCTGGTTTTGATTCCGATGAATTCCTTTGAATCTCAGTTCTGGTTTTGAAAATGGAATGCATTTAATGTCGTGGCACAGCTAGTAGGATTTCAGGGGATAGAAGCTAACTATCTACAGAGCTGAGCAGAACCAAGATAATAATATAATATTAATGCTTAAGTCTGAGATACAAGGCTTCTTATTTACTCTCTTTTACTCTGCTTAGTTGCTTGTTGTGGTATAAAGTATCAATGCAGGTACACTTATTACTTTAATTAAATTATTGTAATCCTAATGCGAGCACACAAAGACTTAAAACAATCAGTGGCCATAAAAGAGTAGCGTCTGCATAAATGAGCTGCTTCAGACCCCTACAGTACAGTACTCACCACATCCCTGCCACTTTAATGCCCGGTTGAAAAGTAATAACATCTCCGAGCTATTAAGTGTTAAATCTACCTTTGACTCACTCATGAATGAGTGATTCAGTAAGGGATCAGTGTGCAGAGTCTGGAACATGACAGAGATTACAGAGCAGGTCTCAGGCACTAAGACTGTTGGCTACCTTGAGCCATCCTGCATAGAAGAAGAATTGTAGGAGAGTAAAGATCGGAATGTAAAGATCTAAGTCATGCCCTGAGTAGCCTTTGGTGGGATCCAAAAACTGGCGTCCAATCAGGCACGCAAAGAAGAAGGTATAGACAGCTAGCGTGACAACCTGAAACAGAGAGAAACCCGAGTGAGAGCACAGCGCTGGCTGCCCGAGAGAGACAGCATGCCAAAGTGGGCAAGTAGAAAGAAAAATCACATGCCAAGGATTTGATACCTGGGTGTAGACCAGCGGAATCCCAACCCAGTCATAACCAAATAAGAGGCTGCACCAGGAGCGAAATCGGTTCATTTCCTAAGCCAGAAACAAATTAAACACGATTTACTAAGGTGATGGGTGTGGTAATAAATATTTACTGGGATTCAGAATATGGCCATGACTTTTAGGAATACACCTGTAAAATGATGAGAGAGACTTTGAAAGGCTAGAAACTGGTTCTGAAATCCACTCCAAAAGGAAAATTTTGAAAATGACAAGCTATCAACATAATTCAACAATGTGCAAAAGGGATTAAGTATAGTTGGACATTTAAAAAAATATTAAGATAAATCAGGACTATATAGAAATATCCCCTACTCTGTTGAATTCATAATTTCCAACATATATATTGGCCCCAAGTGGTGGTAGGAAGGCAGTGGTTAATATTTTAAATAAATAATTTCTAAATTATGTGGAGAGCAGATTATTTTTTGTTTCCTCGATTGCTTTTGAAAACATGCTTACTGTAGATCTTAGAAAAAAGAACTAAATACATCCTAAACCGTTCCCCCAACAAATGAAGACTTTAGAATGCTTCTATTGACAGAAAATCTATCCCTGTTTAAAGCAGGAAGGACTGGGATCCATTGATTTCTTTTTTCTCTATTGAACACAAGTTATTATTTAAGACTGTGAGAAAGAGTATACGTTAAATTGGGAGCTATTTTTTTTTTTTTTTTTTTTTTGTGGTACGCGGGCCTCTCACCGTTGCGGCCTCTCCCGTTGCGGAGCACAGGCTCCAGACGCGCAGGCTCAGCGGCCATGGCTCACGGGCCCAGCCACTCCACGGCATGTGGGATCCTCCCAGACCGGGACACGAACCCGTGTCCCCTGCATCGGCAGGCGGACTCTCAACCACTGCGCCACCAGGGAAGCCCGGGAGCTATTTTTAAATCATTCACTCCTTTTAGCCTAATCGAGGCAGGAGACTGTCATGACACAAATCTCTCTAGCCCTTCTATAAATTCGTTTCTCAAATGAATTCAGGATTATTTCATTTAATGAAAACATGGTTTTGTTTCCTGGAGCATCTGGAAAGCTGGGTTAACCTTGGGATATTCCTATTTTGGGGAACTGACTAGGGGGGATTATTTCTACTACAGATTTGGTCTGGGATCCTGGAGCTAGGGATGGCAAATATGCCTTGAGGGTGCCAGATCCTTCCGAGCCCTGGCAGACATTGCTGATCAATCAAAGAACATTTTCTTACAGAGCCTATTACAAAGCCTACTTCTGTGTAAAACAGAGCCTCTAAGCAACCACCTGCAGTCAATCTGAGTTAAACTGTGTACTATTCTCCTCCTGCATTTGAGGGTTCTGATACTAGCCCAGTCTTTCTGGTTCCTTTGGAACCAGGATTGAACAAATTGGACTCGTCCAGGTCCAACCTATTGCATCCAGGTCCCTGTTGGTCTCTGATTAGCATCTTTTACTGACAGTTTACTATGTACTTACAGTCATCAATGATTGCAGATCAACACTGTCTCTGATTCTACCTTCCTTCCGGGCTTTAGCTGCAAGATTTCCAAACCAGATGAATGGAACCCAGTATTTCAGATGAGGAGATTTGAGGTGTTCAAATAATTTTCTTTCATCTGCGGTCATAAAACCTTTACACAAAATAAAAATAGCTAGATTATACAGACTTGGTTTAGCGCTAATATATTACCCTATATATTTCAGTGTCTACTATGTGAGCAAATAATGGGGGATATTCAAGAAATATAAAATAAAGGTTCCTGTCTCAAGTAGTTTTTACTTGTATCAGAGATAAGGAATGTGTACTCACGAGCACGCGTGCACACATGCACACACACACACACACAAGTTATATATCGGTATAGGAGGCAATGCATGTGAGCAATCCCTAACAGAGGCGGCCAGTAGGAAGTGAGGTGACATTAAATGTGGAGTAGGACATCTGGGGAAGGTCTCTTCTTTAGGTTTTGGTTTATTCATCTAAAATTGGGAACAAGAATACTTAGAATTGTTTGGATTAAAAGAATAAAACGTGATAATGTATACAAAACACTTAGTACAGTGCCGAACATGTGAATCGCATAACATTTCATCCTGACCCCTCCTTTCAAACTCCTAATTAACCAGGACTTCTTCTTTGAAGCCTTCCTTGATTCCTTCCTTCTCCTTCCCCGGGGATTTCTCCCCTTCAAAGCTCCACCACGGTGCTTTCTCTTGCCTTGTATTATGATAATGTTAGACACAAATGTTTCCCCTGCTAAGACCCTTTGGAAGGGCAAAGAGCATATTATCTTCGTAGTCCCCACAGCATTTCGCATATACTTTTTACAAATTTTATTATTTATTTTATTTTTGGCTGCATTGGGTCTTTGTTGCTGTGCGCGGGCTTTCTCTAGTTGCAGTGAGCGGGGACTACTCTTCATTGCGGTGCGCGGGCTTCTCATTGCAGTGGCTTCTCTTGCTGTGGAGCACGGGCTCTATGCACGCCAGCTTCAGTAGTTGTGGCACATGGGCTTCAGCAGGTGTGGCTCACAGGCTCTAGAGCACAGGCTCAGTAGCTGTGGCACATGGGCTTAGTTGCTCTGTGGCACGTGGGATCTTCCTGGACCAGGACTCGAACCCATGTTTCCTGCATTGGCAGGTGGATTCTTAACCACTGGGCCACCAGGCAAGTCCCATTCTTTCTAATGGCTGCATTCTAGTTAACTGTGTACAGTATTTTATATAAGTAGTTCTCTTTTGAATAGAGTTTTAAGTTGTTTTAATTTTCTTGCTACTAAAAATAATGCTGCAGTGACTATCCTTGTACTTACCACCTTGACTTTTTTTTTTTTAAGGATTATATAGGGGCATGAGGAATCATTTTCTTTTATTTATTTATTTATTTATTTTTTGGCTTCATCGGGTCAGTTGTGGTACGCGGGATCTTTCATTGTGGCACACAGGCTCAGTAGTTGCGGCGCGAGGGCTTAGTTGCCCCACAGCATGTGAGATCTT
The DNA here is from genome assembly GCF_039906515.1 of Pseudorca crassidens. NCBI lineage: Eukaryota > Metazoa > Chordata > Mammalia > Artiodactyla > Delphinidae > Pseudorca > Pseudorca crassidens. Next base: position 59,381,141 of record NC_090306.1, read on the forward strand.
AGTTCCCTGACCAGGGATCGGACCCGTATCCCCTGCATTGGAAGGCAGATTCTTAACCACTGGACCACCAGGAAAGTCCCCCCACCTTGACTTTTTAAGTGGACTTTTAAATGTTCAGTATGATTTAGTATAAATGTTTTCTGAATTAAAGCTTGTTTCTAAAACTGATTTTTGTTAGATATGAATTTGAGTTACTTTTGATTGAGAAATGCAATCATTTGCTTATGAAATTCTAACACATTCAGATGAAAATCAACTTTTGCCCTAATGTGACACAGTTTGTATCCTTAACCATCTGTAATCGGTTTATGAATCTGGTTTTCCTGCTTAAAGTAATCCTCCCTCCTTACCATGCAGACTGAGTTTTATTTAAGAGGTGTTGCTATAACAGAGAAGAACTCAAAGGAGAAGTGAGATATGCCATTTTGAAAGTCACTGACCCATAGAGCTTTGGAGTTACCTAGATCCTTGATGTGATCCAGGCCAGTGCTTTGAGAATATGGTCCACAGGTCGTGGGTGTCTGAATCACTTGTGACACCTATTATATATGGAGAGGGCTAGGCTCTACCATCACCTGCTAAACCAGACTCAATAGGGCAGGAATTCTTGACCCAGTGTTGCACCTTTGCCTTATCCTGAGTGCCTTTTAGAAAATACCAGTGCCTTCACCTTATCCCTTGAGATTCTGATTCAGTTGGTCTAGAGTGAGGTCCAGGTGTAAGCATCCTTTTAACCTTCCTGGGTAATTTAATGAAATTGGGTCCAGGCATTTACATGTTTACCAAGCTCTGCAGGAAATTCTGACCTACAGCAATGTTCAAAAATTACTGCCCCACTGAATGAAGATTCTGTTTATTCAGTATTTGAAATAAACAGAGTAACAACTACAGAGGCAGTATTTACCAACAAGAGGCTAGTTTTAGATAAAACTCAGGTTATTTATATTAGCTTTGAAGGGGTCTGCCCATGCCTGGGGAATTGGACTCTCTCTGGTGGTCAAAGAATGAGTCTGAGAATTCTTGTCTTGTTTCTCAGTGCATTTCAAAGTTGTTGCATGACCTAGATAATCCGTTTGGTTTTTTTTTTAAGACTTGCAGAGTATGATTAAATCTGATGATAAGAAGTTAATAGATGAACTTGACCTGTCTTGGCTCTGTGCTTGAAGACTTGCAACCCTTCACCTTTTCCCTGGAAGACTATTCTCAGACATTTCATATCAATTGTCTAACAGTTATAGTCTTGGGATTCATAGTGCAGTTTCCAAAAATGCCTGCATTTATATACTGGCTGCAATCGCTGTCATTTGACCAAAGAATAACTTTACCTCTGGTTATTTTTATTCAGGAATATGGATCAACTTATGCTGGCAAGTCCTTTCTTGGGTTCTTAGCAAAAAGCAAATATGCAGAGTGAGGGTTAATTTAATGCGAACCCTAAAGCGAGAGTTAGGTAACCTCCCCCCAGTCCCTGCCGTGTAGCACACCCACTGATTGGAAAGGGACATGTAGAGCTAGGAAAGCAGGTGGGGGGGGGTTAAATGTTCAGCCCCAATTTATTGCGTACTTTACTAGGTGCTGTGAAAGATGAACTAGACATTATTGTATCCTCCAAGAGTGTACAGGCAGAATAATTTTTGTTATTTCCTGCAGGGTTACACATCTTATCCAAAGTAACCCCATCTTTGGAAATTGAGTTGTTGGTCCATTGAAAGAAAAGTCTAGATTGTTAATCAAATCAATTCAAAGAGCATTTGTTATTACATGGAATGTTATCCTCATCAGCGCCTCAGGCCATTTTAACCAGAGACTGATGATATATTCAGAATGTGGTCATTATCCTCATCTCTAAGGCTATGTTAACCACAGGTATTGATTTGCTACAGTTTGGCTGCACCATCAGTTGGCTGGTCCTCACACTACCCTGTCTCCTTCACATGTCTGTCTTCATGCCACGCTCCCTCAGACCCTATCCACACCCTGACGTTGCTATTTTATTCAATATCTTGCCATTACATTTGCCTTGAATTTCTCTTGCTATCTTTTTTCCTTCTGGTTTTCTGGCTAGTTCAGCTCTGCTCAGCAATTTTCATATTGCATATCCCGAAGAACCCTTTCTAATATTTCAAATCAGAGTAAAAAAAAAAAAAAATATATATATATATATATACACACACACACATATACACACACACAAACACACACACACACATATATGTTTGTATTTACTTGTGTCTTGAATTGTGGCTTGATGGAGTAGGATCTGCTACTTTAAGGCAAAATTTTATTGCCTTCAAACCGAAGGACCAATTAAGTCCATTAATAAACAATATTCCGGTAATCGCAGATTCAGTTGAAACTGAGGCAGATGTCTTTTGCCTTTAAAGCAGAGTGCGTACATGAGGCTCTGTTAGGAGAAGAGCTAAAAGCTCTGCTTCTCAAAACTTTTAGGCAGGATGGGTTTATTGCCAGTTCTTTCTGAAAGAGAAAGTTGTGCATTCAGCATCTGAGCCCTTCTCAGAGATGACTTTTTCAGGCACATTGCAACAAGCCTGGCTCATTTTCCTCTCTGTACTTTCCAAATGAATGGAATGAAGCCACCAGATTCAACTGCAGCCATTCTTTAAATTCAGTGGTAGACATTTAGAAATCCCTGTCAACCGGGAAAATCAAAGTGAGGCAAAATGGGATTCAGAGAGAGATGGAATCACACTGTGAAGGCATTGTGGAGGGCAGTATTGAGATATATATATATTTTTTTAACCATGAACTATAGTAAGATATATTTGTGGTTCCCAAAACAATTATTGGCTCTTCTGTGTGAGGTGCTCTCTGATATTTTCTGTTCTGTTCCATTCCATTCCATAAAAAATGCTGGCTCAAAGCCATTAAAATGATTTAAGAGCCCAATAATAAGTTACAACCCACAGTTTGAGAAGCTTGAAGTAGGATATGGTTGATTAAAATCAGTTTCTGGGTTAGCAATGCTGAACGGAGACAGAGAAACTCCTCTATTTTCCTAATGAGTCAAACACGAGTGAAACATCTCTAGTCAGCCGTATTCCTGTCTCTAAATTAGTATCCTGTTTGGTAGTTCACTGCCTTCTACACATGACGCACAGGAAATATCATTCACAAAATCAGTGCTCTTAACTCCTGGCCTGTCCAGGTGGCCCAGAATTCCATTTGCTTTGGGTAAATAGATCTGAGGCAATTTGCAGATAAAGTTGGAGGAGTTAATAGATGCACTGTGGTGCAGTGGTTCCTAGACTTTGCTGCACATTAGGATGGTCTGAGGAGCTTAAAAACTCCTGATGCCCAGGTTGCACCGTACACCTATTGAATCCTAATGTCTGGGGGTGTGAGCCACCATCAGTATTTTTAAAAGATCCCTAGCGACTCCATCTTGTAACAAAGTTTGGGAACAACTGCACCTAGTACAGAGTCACACAGCAAGCTGGCCATTTTAGCATCCTTGTTCTGGCTCAAACATAGTGCTTCTGGGGAGCTTGTTTAGAAGTGGATTTCTGGGTCCCAAGCCCCAGAGATTCAGATTTCATAGGCTGTCTGGGAACCTGCAATTTAAATAAACACCCTGATAATTCAATGAATGTGGTGGTCTATGATCATCCTTTGAGAAGCATTGATTGGCAAGCCATGATTTAACTCCTAAAACAGAGCTGTGGTGAACCTTCAAACAGTGGGCGGAGACTGCCCATCCATGGCACTAATGCAAGGAGGTGTGTACTTTCTCTCCCATGAAGAGCCAGTGCGCATAGGTGAGTCAAGTTGCACTCACAAGACGACATTCAGTCTGTTCTGGGCTCATCACATGAGACTATAGGGGTAACTGACTCAGCCTGTAAAAGTTCAGCCAACAGAGGAAAAACTGGCACAGCCATGAATACCACCATCCCCTTGATCATCTCTCCTGTAACACAGAGCAGTGAGAGATTTCAGAGACCAGGGAACCCCAGTAGCACAGAATGCATCAGGAAAAACGTGAACAGCAGATCACAGGGCAGAAAGTCAATATTATACAAAATCCATTCGATTTTACTTAGCGAGAGAAGATTAGAGATTAAATGATCTAAGTGTGGGGCTAGGCTTCCAGACAGTGCATCTAAAGTTAGAACTTTTATCTCAACAGTCACTTGACAATTGGGAGCTCGTTCGGTTGTATTTATGCCTGTTAACTGTATGTCACTAAGAATCCTGATGGGGTCTCCACAGGCTCTCTCTCGTCAGGGCAGAAGCTCAAGGAACTTCATGTTAAGATTCCAGGCCTTTAAGAAAACAAAACAGTGTCCTTTCCTTAAAATTTACTGTCTTTTAACCACTCTTACAGGCTACCAAGCACAGAAGGAAACTATTTTAGAGAAATAGAAATGCAATGGAGTGATGTGAAGTTCAGCTGTAAATATATTTATGCTTGTCTCTGAAAGTGATTCATAGAAGGAAACACTTGTAGTAATCTTTACTGATCCTCGAGGACAGGGACCTCGCTTTCAGCTGTGCTCCAGTGCTCAGCACAATGCCTAGCGTACCGTATACACTGAGTAAATCTTTGTTAAATGAGCAAAAAGCATGACAGATTTAGTAACAGATTTAGTAACGTTTCTTTTAGAGGAATGCATATAATTTCCCATTTCCTTTTTTTGTGCTTCTGGTGAAGGGTTTTGAAGGAAAATGTTTTCTCTCCTGATCACTGTGAAACCCCAGAAAAAATGTTTTGATTCAGTCTCATACCATAACGTAAGCACCCAATTAAGGCCATCACTTAAATTGGCAAAGATCTGGAATTGTGCACACGACTTGACTTAGAATGAATGACATCTTCCAAGGCAGGTGATTGAAACGACTGGCATTTTCCAGGGCAGGCTTGTAGCCAAGAGGGAAAATAACAGAGACTCCTGGGTTCCAGCTCCTCTGCGAAGTAACTGTTTGATAACAGACCAGTTCAGGGAATTTCCAGCAGAATACACATTATTTTGCATTCAGCTGTTACATTTCTATTTTCATGGGAGCATAAATAAAGAAATTTTAATTTGAGAAATGTAACCTGTAACATCAAAGCATATGTATTTCCCAGAATAATGTAACTTGAGTGTCCAGCTTAACAGCAAGGAATGTCAGGGACCGGCGGGTAAGTGACCTAGCTCACAAGCTGTAGTCAAGCAATGGCCAGATGCTTCAGAAGGAGGTGCTGACCTTCATTCTCTCCATCCTCTCACTGTTTTTGTCCTGCTAGTCCTGAATCTTTGTGACAGGGACCCTCCCTGAAGCAATACAAAGAGCTTGGAGGGCAACTCCCATTGCCTTAAAGCCCCCTGTTTCTCAGAGTGTGATCCAGGGACCCCCTTCCTCAAAGTCTCCAGGGGCTTGTTAAACACACTCATTCCTGGACCCCAGCCTAGACCTACTGAATCAGAATCTCTGGGGGTGTCGTCTTCGGATCTGCGTTTTTAGCAGTATTGATTTTTTTTTTTTTTTTTTTTGCGGTACGCGGGCCTCTCACTGTTGTGGCCTCTCCCGTTGCGGAGCACAGGCTCCGGACGCGCAGGCTCAGCGGCCATGGCTCACGGGCCCAGGCGCTCCGCGGCATGTGGGATCCTCCCGGACCGGGGCGCGAACCTGTGTCCCCTGCATCGGCAGGCGGACTCTCAACCACTGCGCCACCAGGGAAGCCCCTAGCAGCATTGAGTTTTTAACACTATCTAAAGTGCACTGAAGTTTGAGAACATGTACTTTCCCAGACAGGTGGGTTTTTGTAGAGAGTCACCTGACAAGAGGTTTTTTTTGCGCCCTCAGCATTGCCTCCTGCCTTTGCCCCTACACTTTTGGGGCCCCTGTGCTTTACCACCAGCCCTCTCTGCCCTCAGGCGGAGCAGGTGCCCTGGCTCTGGGCTCAGGGCACCTGCCAAACATTTTCCGCCATCCCTGAACTTCCTGTTCTTCCCAGAAACGTTGGCACAGGCCAAGGACAGACAGAGAGAGGTGGAGACACGTACCCAGTTGGGAGAGCTTGGAAACTGACCCCACGTGCAGAATGAGTCAGCCTTCTCTGCTGGGGAGCGGGAAGTCTGGTAAGTCTGTGCGGCCAGCCGACAGAGAGTCTGTGCCCATCCATGTGGGTGGCCATGAGGCAGACCAGGAAGGACGCTGCCTGTGAATCATGGCCCCCAGCTTGGAAGGCAGTGGCTCAGAACCTTTGTCCCACCACCTAGCATGCAAACCTTGTGTTCCTGTTGGGCACATGCTGGTCCACTACCCCTTCTTCTGCCTTTCGAGAAAACACTTAGGGGTGAAAGAGAGTAGCAGAGACCTTTACACTGCAATCATCAGTGATGGCCCCAGAGGGCACCTGCCAAGGCTTCAGCCCCCTCCTGTCGCCCTCAGTACTCTTCCTCCTTCAGACGCGGCACAAAAACTGACCACAGTTTTTGAAGTGAGAGCGATGAAGTGAGAGCGATGCTCGTTGTGTCCAGGCAGGTCTAATTCAAGTCCCCTAGATGGTAGTCTCTGAGCAGACTGCTCAGAGGCTACCATCCAGAGCAATTCTGGAGCCTCCAGCATGGTCGAAACCTTGAATTCACCCTTTTCTTAACTGTTGCAGTTTTGTTATTAGTAATGAATTATTTGACGAATGCCAAAACCTTTTACCCCGGGGGTGAGAAAAAGCGTTAAAAAAATAAGCATCCCAGAAAAGACTCCTTACTTCTCAAACTGCAGTATATAAAAAGAGCAACATAAGAGCATGTTTAAATGCAGGTTTTCCAGGCCTTACATACAATGGTTCTGATTCAGTAGGTCTGACGTGGGGCTCAGGAGTATGCATTTTATTTTATTATATTTATTTATTTATTAATAAATTTTATTTATTTATTTTTGGCTGCATTGGGAGTTCATTGCTGTGCACGGGCTTTCTCTAGTTGTGGTGAGCGGAGGTACTCTTTGTTGCGGTGCGTTGGCTTCTCATTGCGGTGGCTTAGGCTCTAGGCACTTGGGCTTCAGTAGTTGTGGCTTGCGGGCTCCAGAGTGCAGGCTCAGTAGTTGTGGCGCATGGGCTTAGTTGCTCCACGGCATGTGGGATCTTCCCGGACCAGGGCTCGAACCCATGTCCCCTGCATTGGCAGGCAGATTCTTAACCACTGCGCCACCAGGGAAGTCCCAGGAGTATGCATTTTAAATAAACAACTCAAGTTATTCAAGATGTAAAGGGCGCATGGGTTTGTGGATCACACCTTGATACATACTCAAGTAAATGCCCCTCAAGGAGCAAATGATTCTCCTATGCCCTTGGAATGGTTGGGGGTACTGGTGGTACGGGAGAGAGGAGTACTTGAGCGTTCCAAATGCCTTGGAAAGGGGGAAAGTGTCGATGCAAGTACTGACTGGTGTTTGTGTAAGTTTGATAGGGAGTGAGTGTCGGTATTACGAAAAGTGCACCTAAAGGAAATGAACTCAGATCATTCCCCCATTCATCTCGCCGTTTCTACTTGCCCCTCAGACCTGAGCACAACTCAGGCCTTGCTGAGCTCACGTCTAACCAGAGGCCCTAAAGGCCTCTCTGTCACCAGCCACCCCCTCTGCTTTTAATATGATGGTGACGCTGAGAGGATAGATTCGCTCTGAGAATTGGGCCTGGAGTCTGATTGCTGTCAGAATGCGCTTTCTTCTTTCCAAGAATGTGTCAGGACTACAGAAATGTCACCTTCCTTCATCCAAGTAAACTTTAGCTGTCACTCATCCATTTGGAATGGGCCAAACGTTTCTCGTTTGTTTTTATGACTTTTTTCATAGGTCGAAATGCTTATCACATTTGATCCTTTAGACATTAGGGTAAGCAAAATAAGTTATCAAGTGGCATTTTAAACTTGGTCATTCTGATGCAGTATTCCACTTTTAAATTTGGAGGAAGGGTGGCAGTTAATTTTATCTTAAGTTCCGACTGGTTTTACATCATAATATACCTGTACATTTGCCAAGCCCTTTGTACCCTTCATCTGAATCTGTAACCGACTCCTTGCTCCCCATTACTTTCTCACATCTTGCTCTGTAGCCCTAACAACGGCCTCTACACTCCTCCTTCCTTATTTCCACCTTACCTTTCACAGTCTCCTGGTCATAGGGGATCAAGAAGACCTAGGATGTCATATCAAATGAGTCTTCTAAAGTGACCAAAGGACTATGTTATGCTGTTGTACTAGATGATTTCATTATTAATAGCAAGAACTCATGTCACACCATGTGCCGGGTACTGCTCTAGACACTGCAAGTATTAACTTATTTAATCATCACAACAAGCCTATGAGGTATATGAGGTAAAAGGTATTATAAATCACTCTAAACTCACTCTATGAATGAGGGAACTGAAGCATTAGAAAGGTAAAGTAACTCAGACAAGGTCATGTAGCCGGTACGCGATAGAGAAGGATTTGAACTCTGTGTTCTGAGTCACTCTCTACGTCGCCATCTGAGAAGACAAAACCAAATCAAACAAAAGCCCCCAAACCTCCAAAAACAAACAAAACATGCTACTCTTAAATATATATATATATTTTCAAGGACATTTCAGAAAAGGAGACTGGATAAAGCAACCTAATTCGAGACTGTACTCAATATAAAGGCAGAATCATCTCGTGGTTCCTATATCTACTATATATTCATTTATACATTCCAACATACTCTCAGATGGATCAAAGACAACCCAGCACAAAACCCCATTTTTATTCTGTACGTGCCAACAATGATCTCATTTAATCCTCATCCCCTTGAAGGCTGGTTTAACAGCTTCTTTGCTAAGTATTAACACACCAAAGAGAACCATTCTTCAAACGTGATTTGTTCTCAGCATCCTGTGTCCAGAAGCCCAAGTACAAAACTGCATCTACTCTGAGGAACAGGAGAGACAACAGACCCCCACTAAAGCAGCCTTTTACTGCCACCTCTCAGGCTCTGCCTAGATGAAAAGCCGCATTTCTGGTTCCTACCAGAATCTTCTGTGTTTGGTAGGTGCGGGGGAAAGGATTAAGTTAGGAGTTCTGAGCCTGAATTGAAATTTTGGCTCTCCCACTAATGAGCTATGTGATCCAGGACAGGTCATAACCTCTCTGAATCTCTCATGGTTTTTTTGAGGTCCATATGAAATAATATTTTTGAAAGTGCATAAACTGTAAAGTGCTAGAAAATGTAAGGTGATATTACAGAAGGTTTGAATAAATATGATAATTATTATATTATGGACCATGTGACTGTTTACAACTTAATTTGAGGTTGACTGTCTGCTGTTTCCTTTGCTCTGCCCCCCAAGTAAACTGCTTGAGGGCTGGAACTATGACATTCATTTTTACCTCTTAAGACTGTTTCTGGCACATGATAGGTAATCAGTAAATGTTTCTTGAATGAATGAATAAATAAAAGGCATTTTCCAAGGAACTTTGAAAGTTCTGATCGAGGTCAAGAGGAGACCCATGGAAGGAAAAGTCATTTACAGTACCTGCTTCAACCACATGGTCCATTGTCGGAAACCTTTTGTACACGGCCGTGCTCACCGAGCGGAAGATGAGCAGGGATGTGAGGTTGACGTAGCGCATCAGTGTCCTCCTGAGCAGGCGCCCGTGCTCGTCACTTCCGTGAACACTGCTGGAGATGAGGAACATCAGCCTGTCTGGCCAGGGCAGATTCACAAACTGGTTCCACCATCGGTTCACCACCAGAGTGACATAAAACCCTGTAGAGTAACAGGAAATTGTAAAGCAATTTCTTACTGTAGACATATTGTTGACACTGATGCTTTCAGCAGAATTTTAGTTTTTTTTAGGGATCGGGGTGTAAAAAATATGTTGTTATCCATATCTGATGATTTTGCCCTCCAGAAAAAAAATGTAATTTGTGCCTCGCAATGCTGTAGCACCCAGTAAGTGGCTATTAGAACTCAAATATTGATGGCAAAAATGGAGAGTTAGTGAAAAGAAAGCCGAATTGTCCAAGAGCAGATTATTACCTCAAACTTGTTGGTTGTTAATTTAGCAAAAGCAGCCTTGAAGGTAAACCTTATGGATGATTCTGGTTCTATTGCAAGCAGTGACTTTTCAGGCATGCCTCTCAGCTTGGAAACACTCCCATGCAGAGTCATTGGTGTTATCCTAACGGAGACAGCTGTGTGGCTGCATTCTGCATGTGACCTATACTTACCAAGCACAAAGGTTACTGGAATTTGTTCAGCATATCTGTCACAGTAAATTGATAATTTTTCAAAGTAACGTTTTTGGGCTCCTGTAAGTAACAATCTGGAGCAAAAATAAAATGCACAGCCCTTTATGATATTATACTTCTGCACCTGCTTTGCAAGTGACATTCAGTGCAAACAATTAAGCGAAAATAACCTCAATTTTTTTTTTTAAGGAGCAATAACTTTTTCTTTTCTACCTAAGCTGATGTATCTCAAAACCTTTTTAACTGCTGAATGTTTTAAGTACTAACATTTTTAGTACATAAATGTTGTTGGTCATTACACAGTGGGACATAATAACCATTTTATTTTTAAATACTTCATATTTAAAAATTTTTTATATGATTAATGCATTGGATTTAGAGCAAAATACTTCATAAAAGAGTCCATTTTCCAATTATTCATCATATGTACTTAAAAAAAGAGTGCCTTAAGTGGATGATACTTATTAAGTAATTATTGAATAATAACCCTGGATTCGACATCCTGATCTTACTTTTTCATGAATATGCTACTTAGTACATTGTTAATTATACATGTTGTACTTCAAGGGATGTTATAACTGTTTTTTTTTTGTTTTTTTTTGTTTTTTTTTTGTTTTTGCAGTACGCGGGCCTCTCACTGCTGTGGCCTCTCCCGTTGTGGAGCACAGGCTCCGGACGCGCAGGCTCAGCGGCCATGGCTCACGGGCCCAGCCGCTCCGCGGCATGTGGGATCTTCCCGGACCAGGGCACGAACCCGTGTCCCCTGCATCGGCAGGCGGACTCTCAACCATTGCGCCACCAGGGAAGCCCTATAACTGTTTATTTTAAAGCCTACAGTTATTTAAGGGACTTCCCTGGTGGTCAAGTGGTTGAGATTTTGCCTTGTAATGCATGGGATATGGGGTCGATCCCTGGTCAGGGAGCTAAGATCCCACATGCCTTGGGGCCAAAACACCAAAACATAAAACAGAAGCAATATTGTAACAAATTCAATAAAGACTTTAAAAATGGTCCACATCAAAAAAAAAAAATCTTAAAAAACATTTTCAAAATAAAAAAATTAAAAATATACATTTAAAATATAAAACAACACAGATTTAACAATTAGTAGTGAAATTTTTATAATTATGTTTGGTGGGTTTTTATTTCTATAGTATACATATAAAAATTTATATTATGGATCTGACACAAACCCATTTTCTGGTATTGTTAAACATAAATCCATTTAATGAAGCTATTATTGGTATTTATGTTGCAAGGAGGAGATTCAGAATCAGAAGAACTATCTCAAGGCAGGTTAATAATAATGATCAAAATCCAGAAAGAAAACACAGATCAATTTGAATAAATGAATGAATGCAGCTTTTCCAAGGGAGGAAGGAATCCCTTGAAAACAGTCATCATAGCCTGTGTCAGAGGCCTATTTGGGTCAGTAGAACTTTGAAGAAGGACACAGAGAGATAATGAGGTGACAGTGAGCCACCGACCAGACTGCAGATGAAGACCTGGGAGCTGGTGCTGACCAAGAAGGTGTGTGGGTGCAGGGTGGGCTTGGAGTTCCTGCCTCAGCTTGGAAGAGGTGTCAGAAATTCTGAAATCAAGAAAAGCTGACAAGAGAGGCATCACCTGGTGGACAGGCCTATCAAGGTCATGCTGATGACAAGTTACAGCTAGAATGGTTTCTGGTACTCAAATAAAAATGATCAGGGCTTCCCTGGTGGCGCAGTGGTTGAGAGTCCGCCTGCCGATGCAGGGGACACGGGTTCGTGCCCCGGTCCGGGAGGATCCCACATGCCATGGAGCGGCTGGGCCCGTGGGCCATGGCCGCTGGGCCTGCGCGTCTGGAGCCTGTGCTCCGCAACGGGAGAGGCTGCAGCGGTGAGAGGCCTGCGTAACGCCAAAAAAAAAAAAAAAAAAAAAATGATCAGAGAGAATTTAAACGTGGAGAGCACAGACCGTAGGGTTTAACAGAGCCAGGTTTGAATCCCAGATCTGCCACTTAACAGATTTGGATTTGAGCATATTTTTAAATCAGTCTGAGTCTCAGTTTTCTCATTTGTAAATGGGGATAATTAATACCTATTGATATGTATCAGGAATGTTATGAGGATTAAAGAATATATGATATATAAAACCACTTAGCATATGTTGTCACACTTAATCAATAATAAAGTGGTTGTTACTATTAATAGTTGGCCAAAGGAAAAAATATTTAGCTGATAGACACATAGAAATTTTACTAGCTAGAAAGTACCACAGCGAGTATTTTGTCAAATCCATCCCCAAATAAAAAGAGGTATAGGGCTTCCCTGGTGGCGCAGTGGTTGAGAGTCCGCCTGCCGATGCGGGGGACGCAGGTTCATGCCCCGGTCCGGGAGGATCCCACATGCGGAGCAGCTGGGCCCGTGGGCCATGGCCGCTGGGCCTGCGCGTCCGGAGCCTGTGCTCCGCAGTGGGGGAGGCCACAGCAGTGGGAGGCCCACATAATGCAAAAAAAAAGAGGTATAATCAAACTAGTGAATTCTGGTTCTGTCTTATGATTTTTTTGCTAGGTATAACTATTTGCTTATAACAGGATTAAAAAACTTAGCATCATTAGTAGACATGAGAATGAAACTATGTCTGTATTTGTCTACAGATATGTCTGACTCTTGACAGATTCAACCTGTAGTTCTTGGTAGAGCTTTGATCAACATATAAGGGTCTATTTTAAAAAACTTTTACATTTGAACTTTAAAAAATGAAAAATGGCTTGAACTAATGATTATTGTTATAAATGTAAGCCCTCTTTGGTCTTTAGAAAACATATGTGCATACAATTTTGTGGGGTATAAATAAGATATTGGAGTCAAAGTTAAGGCCCCATGGAGCATTTCTGGCTACAATGCAAGTGTTCTAAGAGCTATTCTATTCTAAGAGGCAGTAGCAGCAATAAATTCACATTAGTAAAAATAAACTAATTATCCTGAAGCGTCATGTGTCTTCCACCATTTCATATTCTGAAGGAGTAGGTGACACATAAATAAATCATCAAAATAATACCGTATTTAGAAGACAAATCTGAAAAATTATTAGAGGTTTTTAATAAAACTTTCCTTGTAAAGATATTTTGCCAAAATGTATACCAATATATACAGTTGTTTGGAACTGTAGTTTTGATATGGAGCAAAGTAACTCTTCCTATTCTACTTTTGGTCATTATCAGCTATAGCCAAATTAAGGTCCCTCTTCTTCACATGGTGTCCTGTCGCTGCAAGGAAGAATGTAGGTGAAAACAATGATACACAAATTTATCCATTGTATGCAGAAGAAAAAGAACAAACTGATGAACACAGTAAAGGTGGAAATACAGCCTCAAAAACCTTTAGCTCTTCTATTCTAAGTTTTAACTTTCCCCAGAGAAGAAATGTATGCAATCAATATTAATTTAAAAAACTAATAAAGCTTCCCTTTTATAATACTGATAAAATTTTATTAAAACTATAATTTTTAGTTATAAAAGTATTTCTTGGACATGATGTTACTCATATTTCCTGTCAATCTGACAGGCAAAGTTTGTGAGGTTATGAAGAATAAACGTCTTTTATGAATATAATGTGCCCTGAACTCAGAAGATATAAAGAAAATAAATTAGTTTTCAGACCTTTTCTTTAATTGAGATATTGGTAAAGTTGGGGGCACCAACTTGGATAAGATTTCGTCATTCCAGGAAAGAGGAAGGAAAGTTGCCTGATACACACTATTCACGAACATGTTAACTATGTAGGTAGTCGCTGCAAGCTGTCAAATCAGAAACTCCAACTATGAATAACATAGTTCAGAGAAGCACAAATAATTATTTGTCTGTGGACTTTGCCATTCAAAATCATCACTTAGTGAGGTTCTAGGTATAAATCTTTCATTTTACGCCTATAGCAAAATTCTTGAAGCACAACTAATACCTCATCATGACCAATTAAAGTGGGGCTGGAATGAGAGCCACCTGAACATGACGGTTAGAGTCTATTTAACACCCTAAAAATGGTTAGGTGTGGATTAAAATACCCAGTCCTGGGGAGAAGTAGGCAACAGAGGATCATGCAAAGGAGGAGGTTACATAATGCAAAAGTCAGCGGCAGCAAAAAGGGCTTGGATTTTTGAGACTGTATTCATATATGCTATCTAATGGCCATTTAAGGACACATGCAAAGGAAAGTACCTGTACATAAAACTTATTGCTGTGTAAAGTACAGCAAAAACAATAAATTCCCTGTATAGTAGTTTGTAGATGCTGCCTCTCCACTTGAGGAGTAACCTATGAAATCCAAAAAAAGTCGCATTTGCTACTTTACTGGAGTAAGTGACAGTCATCTTGGATAGTTTTTCTTTTTTTTTCTAGAAGAGCAAGAAGACAACACACAAGTAAAAAGCAATGTTTAAGACAGCGCATAAATCTGTATCTCAAAAGAAACCCTAACCAGCAGCCAGTCAACCATCTCTACTTTTTGCCTTTCTCAGCTTGAACAATTTGGAATTTGGAGATAACCACCAACTCAGTGCTAAATCTTTTAGTAGAAAAAGGGAAGAAAGGAGTGTCTGGAAAAAGAAATATTAGAAATCTTAAGCTTGCCTTCATTTCTAAATATTTTGAGATTATATAGCCATTACTCAATAAATATTTGAATGACTAAACGAGATATATGAGAGATGGTGTATTATGATCTGTCATATATTTTCTGAATCCATGGGAAGATCTAAGGTATTGATATGCCATATTAATTGACCTTTTCAAAAGCAGTGGTCAAACTTATTGTTTGGGGCTTTATTTGCTAAAATGTGTAAAGAGGTATTTACTTCACCCTTAAATTTCCTAAAAGAAAGTTATGGCTCTCTTAGAAATCAGGAGAAGCCAGCCCCTTGTGGGAATTTAATTGATGGGTTACTTTTGGTTGTTTTAATTTATGTCTCTCTAGTGGAGCTCTGAGTGCATAGTTAGCAATCTGTGCACTTCACAAGGTAGACAAAACGTCGGGCCACAGTGATACTAAGTAAGGTGCATTTTCCCATTGAAAAGTCCCACATAAAATGCTTAGGGATGGGGCACCTTCTGTTTGGAGCTGAAAAAATGAGGCCATTATTTAGGACTCTTTCCACCTGGACTGTTCCATGGATGTGGGTGGGTTGAGAACTGGGGCCCAAAGCCTAGTTTTTAGTGGATTCTCTGGAATTCCATTGCTCTTCACCAAGACACTAAACATTCAGGTTTTGAGAAGATGCCCCAAAGCTAATCTTTGTTTGAAAATCCTGCTCCACAGCTTTCTAACACAAAGCATACACGGAGAACATGAAATTTCTTTGAAACCTTTTGCTTTCAAAAGGATCTATGAGGAGTCTTATAGAGCTACTTAGACTGAAATGATCGAGTTTTTAGGTAGAACTGTACTAGACATAAGTAATAAATCCTATAGCAGATTTCTTATACAAAGTAGCCTACAGCACACATTTTATCATAAACAAGGACATTTTCTGTCTTTATTTAGAGGTAGAGAAAAAACCCAATTCTCATTTGCCTAGTTTCCCTAAAAAAAAAAAAAAAAAAGAAAAGAAAAAAAAGTGAAACTCTGGAACTATATTCTGGAGCGGTATTTTTTTTTTTCTAATCACCAGCCTAAGGCTTCAACTGCTGATGTTAACAAAGAAACCAGAGATTTTTTTGGCAAAAGTAGGTATCATTACGAAAGGTTGGGACTCAGGCCACAAAAGCAGTTTCATTTTTCCATTTTCACTTTGTCTCTTTGTCTCTTTGTCTAATGTGAATACAGCCAAAACTGGGAGAGGAGCATAATAAATTAAACCATTTCATAATTTGTTCTCACGGGCACTGGACTTTTGAATAACAGTCCTTAAATAACTCTCTTTCCTTTAACAGTTCACCCTTCTGGTACAGCTCTGTCAGAAAAACCAAGATCACATCGAGTAGAGGTCAGAGGTAAAACGCATAGGTATACTCTGTGCACTAACCTATTTGTTTGGTTTGGAGTCTCCGACAGGAAAGACAATCTCCAGGCTCCCCCTGCAGAGGTGCCTTCGGGTCGGTGTTGTACTCTCGGCTCACCCTTCGCTCATGCGGAGTCTGGAGAACTGTTTATGCCAATTTGTCCACTGGTGACGGTGATAGCCGGGAACAAACAGGAGCAACAGCTGCTGATGTGGTTTTTTTCTCATCTATAATTATAACTCCACCTGTTGCCCAAAGCACCACTTTGAATGAGAAGTCGGAGGTAATGTGAAGGAGCTTGGGTCACCTAAGTCTGTTATTTTCATTTTGACTCTCCCCTGGGATCAAGGGAGAAAGAGCCATTTGCCCCTAAAGTGCTCTGAAGAGGCTCCACCAGCCAAAAACAGGGAATTGGGACAGTCTGTGTATGCTTAAAACAAGAATAAATTCTTGTGAAGCCTTAAACTGGGGCAGACAAGAACATAAACAGGATTTTCATTCATTTGAGAGGTACTGAGAATGCTCTACCATTAAAAACAATAAGCGTGAGAAAAAACCCAGGCCCAACTGGAAAGGACCCAGAGAAAGGATCACTGAAGAGTCTTAAGGCCAGGAGAGTGCCATCATAGTGCTGACCACTAGGGACTCACCATTTCTCAGTTTCTGCCTCATTGGCTCCTTATTAACCAGGATGGCTGAGAAGTTAGAGGCCTGCAATGTGAGTCACAAGAGAGTCTAGAATGGGCTTTCTGCTGAGATGGAAGTAGGCTCGTGCAGCAGTCCCAGAAGACTTGCACAAGAAGAGTTTCAGACAACAGAAAATAATCCTAAGCGACTGTGCAGTGGGTTTCCATTGAAAGTGATTTTTGCTGGATTTGGAGGGCGTAAAGTTGTAAGCATTGAATCTTTGAATGAGATTCATCCATCTGAAGATGGCAGAGGAGTAAGACATGGAGATCACTTTCCTCCCCACAAATACATCAAAAATACATCTACACTCCTACTGAATGCTGGCAGAAGACCTCAGACTTCCCAAAAGGCAAGAAACTCCCCATGTACCTGTCCGAGTGGCTGACAGCGTCTTGGTGCTCTGGCCAGGTGTCAGGCCTGAGCCTCTGAGGTGGGAGAGCCGAGTTCAGGACACTGGTCCACCAGAGACCTCCCGGCTCCATGTAATATCAAATGGCAAGAGGTCTCCCAGAGATCTCCATCTCAACACTAAGACCCAGATCCACTCAACGGCCATCAAGCCCCAGTGCTGGACACCCCATACCAAATAACTAGCAAGACAGGAACACAACCCCACTCATTAGCAGAGAGGGTGCCTAAAATCATACTAAGTTCACAGACACCCCAAAACACACCACTAGACGTGGTCCTGTCCACCAGAAAGACAAGATACAGCCTCATCCATCAGAAAACAGGCACCAGTCCCCTCCAACAGGAAGCCTACACAACCCACTGAACCAACCTTACCCACTGGGGGCAGACACCAAAAAAAATGGGAAGTACAAACCTGCAGCCTGTGAAAAGGAAACCCCAAACACAGTAAGTTAAGCAAAATGAGAAGACAGAGAAATATGCAGCAGATGAAGCAGCAAGGTTAAAACCCACCAGACCAAACAAATGAAGAGGAAATAGGCGGCCTACCTGAAAAAGAATTCAGAGTAATGATAGTAAAGATGATCCAAAATCTTGGAAATAGAATGGAGAAAATACAAGAAACGTTTAACAAGGACCTAGAAAAACTAAAGAGCAAACAAACAGTGATGAACAACACAGTAAATGAAATTAAAAAATTCTCTAGAAGGAATCAATAGCAGAATAACTGAGGCAGAAGAAAGGATAAGTGACCTGTAAGATAAAATAGTGGCGATAACTACCACAGAGCAGAATAAAGAAAAAAGAATGAAAAGAATTGAGGACAGTCTCAGAGACCTCTGGGACAACATTAAATGCACTAACATTCAAACTACAGGGGTCTCAGAGGAAGAAGAGTAAAAGAAAGGGACTGAGAAAATATTTGAAGAGATTATAGTTGAAAACTTCCCTAATATGGAAAAGGAAATAGTCAATCAAGTCCAGGTCTTCCAAAATATAACAGAGGGAGGAACACTCCCAAACTCATTCTATGAGGCCACCATCACCCTGATACCAAAACCAGACAAAGGTGTCACAAAAAAAGAAAACTACAAGCCAATATCACTGATGAACACAGATGAAAAAATCCTCAACACAATACTAGCAAACAGAATCCAATAGCACAATAAAAGGATCATACACCATGATCAAGTAGGGTTTATCCCAGGAACGCAAGGATTCTTCAGTATATGCAAATCAGTCAGTGTGATACACCATATTAACAAATTGAAGGAGAAAAACCATATGATCATCTGAATAGATGCAGGAAAAACTTTTGACAAAATTCAACACCCATTTATGATAAAAATCCTCCAGAAAGGAGGCATAGAGGGAACTTACCTCAACGTAATAAAGGCCGTATATGACAAACCCACAGCCAACATTGTTCTCAGTTGTGAAAAACTGAAACCATTTCCACTAAGATCAGGAACAAGACAAGGTTGCCCAGTCTCACCCCTATTATTCAACATAGTTTTGGAAGCTTTAGGCACAGCAGTCAGAGAAGAAAAAGAAATAAAAGGAATCCAAATTGGAAAAGAAGAAGTAAAACTGTCACTCTTTGCAGATGTCATGATATTATACATAGAGAATCCTAGAGATGCTACCAGAAAACTACTAGAGCTAATCAATGAATTTGGTAAAGTAGCAGGATACAAAATTAATGCAGAGAAATCTCTTGCATTTCTATACACTAATGATGAAAAGTCTGAAAGAGAAATTAAAGAAACACTCCCATTTACCATTGCAACAAAAAGAATAAAATACCTAGGAATAAACCTACCTAAGGAGGCAAAAGACCTGTATGCAGGAAACTGTAAGACACTGATGAAAGAAATTAAAGATGATATAAACAGATGGAGAGATTTACCATGTTCTTGGATGGGAAGAATGAACACTGTGAAAATGACTGCAGCAGTCTACAGATTCAATGGAATCCCTATCAAACTACCAATGGCATTTTTCACAGAATTAGAACAAAAAATTTCACAATTTGTATGGAAACACAAAAGACGCCGAATAGCCAAAGCAATCTTGAGAAAGAAAAACAGAGCTGGAGGAATCAGGCTCTCTGACTTCAGACTATACTACAAAGCTACAGTAATCAAGACAGTATGATACTGGCACAAAAACAGAAATACAGATCAATGGAACAGAAGAGAAAGCCCAGAGATAAACCCATGCACATATGGTCAACTTATCTTTGATAAAGGAGACAAGAATATACAATGGAGAAAAGACAGCCTCTTCAACAAGTGGTGCTGGGAAAACTGGACAGCTACATGTAAAAGAATGAAATTAGAACACTTCCTAATACCATATATAAAAATAAACTCAAAATGGATTAAAGACATAAATGTAAGGCCACACAATATAAAACTCTTAGAGGAAAACATAGGCAGAACACTCTACAACATAAATCCCAGCAAGATCCTTTTTGACCCACCTCCTAGGGAAATGGAAATAAAAACAAAAATAAACAAATGGGACCTAATGAAACTTAAAATCTTTTGCACAGCAAAGGAAACCATAAACAAGACGAAAAGACAACCCTCAAGATGGGAGAAAATATTTGCAAATGAAGCAACTGATAAAGGATTAATCTCCAAAATATATAAGCAGCACATGCAGCTCAATATCAAAGAAACAAACAACCTAATAAAAAAAATGGGCAGAAGACCTAAATAGACATTTCTCCAAAGAAGATATACAGATTGCCAGCAAACAAACAAAAGGATGCTCAACATCACTAATCAGTAGAGAAATGCAAATCAAAACTACAATGAGATATCACCTCACACCGGTCAGAATGGCCATCATCAAAAAGTGTACAGACAATAAATGCTGGAGAGGGTCTGGAGATAAGGGAACCCTCTTGCACTGTTGGTGGGAATGTAAATAGATAGAGCCACTATGGAGAACAGTATGGAGTTTCTTAAAAAACTAAAAATAGAACTACCATATGAGCCAGCAATCTCACTACTAGGCATATACCCTGAGAAAACCATAATTCAAAAAGAGTCATGTATCACAATGTTCTTTGCAGCACTATTCACAATAGCCAGGAGATGGAAGCAGCCTAAGTGTCCTTTGACAGATGAATGGATAAAGAAGATGTGGCACATATATACAATGGAATATTACTCAGCCATAAAGAGAAATGAAATTGATTTATTTGTGGTGAGGTGGATGGACCTCGAGTCAGTCATACAGAGTGAAGTAAGTCAGAAAGAGGAAAACAAATACAATATGCTAACACATATATAAGGAATCAAAAAAAAATGTTCTGAAGAACATAGGGACTGGACAGGAATAAAGATGCAGATGTAGAGAATGGACTTGGGGACAGGGGGACGGGGAAGGGTAAGCTGGGATGGAGTGAGAGAGTGGTAAGGACATATATACACTACCAAATGTAAAATAGATAGCTAGTGGGAAGCACCTAGAGGCATGGGATAGGGCTGGTGGGAGGGAGATGCAAGAGGGAGGGGATATGGGGATATACATATATGTATAGCTGATTCACTTTGTGATACAGCAGAAACTAACACACCATTGTAAAGCAATTATACTCCAATAAATACGTTAAAAAACAGCAACAAGCATGTATGTTTGATTGCGGTGTGTGTGTGTGCTTGTGTGTATGTGAAGAAGAGCGTAGACAATTACTACATGTGATGGCATACAGTAGTGGAAACTGATAACACACTGATTCGTTACATGTGTCATCCTTCCACGGTCAGCTAGAAACATGCTTAGTTATTCAAAACGTTTTCTCTTAGTTTTATTGTGCTTCCATACTTTCCTTCTTGAAAGAGAGAGTTCATCAGCATTCTTTAAATAATGCAGTAAATAATTTCGGGGTCAATTCCCAGAAGATTTCCAACCTTCTAAAGTAACGTGTGCGCTAAGTGCTGTGCCTTAAGCTTAAATAAAGTGACTATTAAAAATAAGAAAAAAGATGCTTATTCTAAAATTGAAAGTAAATACATTTGAAATTTTTTCTGTAGTATCTTAAGTTTTATATGTACTTGACTGGTTTCTTTATCAAACTATAAGTACCTTAGAGCAAAAATAGAGTTGTCGGTGTCTGATTTCTTGCCCCTATCCCTGTACATAGCTCCAGCACAGAGCCCTGTGCATACTGGATATTGAATATCTATTTCTCATCTGATTATCACCTTGTCACTATGATACTTCTGTTAGTACCTTTGGGGGAGTTTGTGAACATTTTAAAAGCGTATCTACACTGCTGCACGTTTTATATTTGGGTTGCCATGAGAAGTGGCTGGATAGACCCAATGTTACATTTAGAAAGGTTTGCAAGGCTGATCAATGCTGTAGAGTTTGAGCAAATCTAAACCCAAGTGCTTATGAAATAGAAATGTTGGAGCTATTTAAAAACAATCTTGCTCTTGGGTGTCTTACTGGATGTGTGGTGGCCCTGAAATGTGGCATGATTCCCGGCAGTTATGACTGCATACCTGGGGGAATCGGCTTCCTCTATGGGGCTCCGTTGGCTGGTCCCACTTTTAAGCAGTGTTAATTACATTCATCTTTCCTATTGGACAGTTTTGAGGAATGACTAAGTAATAGTTGAATTAGCATTCTAAAATGCAAATTAGTCGATAATGATTGGATTGAATGAACAAACTCCCATTGCTGGGCTCTGAGTCTGTTGGCTATTTCTAATAGGTACTGAGATGCCATTCAGAAATTAATTCATTAGAGGGGACAAGCCAGTACAGCCAATTTCAAGTATCCGACAAATACCAAATTTCAAAGTTAACTGTTCATATGAATTTTTGAAGAAAACTTTAGTTTCTTGTTTAAAATAGACATCTTTTTTTCCCCAGATTCTAAAGGTAATGTGTATTAAAAAATAAAATGTAAAACAACATATAAAGAACAGAGTGGTACTCTATCATGCCACCCTAGAGAGGTGATACTCATTTAGCATAAAGTTCATCTTTTTAGGCTTTTGTAGAAGATATTTTAAATCCTATAATTAATAGCAAACAATATAAGAGACACGCAATGTCAGGGCTCTATGAAATAACTATACCAGCCATATTTTCTTTTGAAAGCAAGTATCAAGTTTTCCAGTCCTGGCCACTATGATTTTCAACAGCCCTGATAAACACATTTGTCTTTGATTCCAGTAAACCTCCAGTGACAGGACAATTCACAAAAAAGATTAACTGATCATTTCTAAGTGATGGAAATGCTGATATTCATCCATAGATGTCAAGATAAATCACCCTTTGTTCCTTAAGGAAACAAAAAGCAAGTTTAGGTAGGCAACACCACTTCCTAAAGGAGAGCCAGCTATTCATTTCCATTGATGTGAAAAATCTTTTGCCAAATTTCTCTTGAGCACTTGGTTGAACATAGTCTTGTGTATGTGAAACTTTGCATTCAAATAGTAAGCAAATGCTAGAAATTGTTTTATTTTGGAGGCTTTGATTCTGACTCTAAGACTTTTGGACATTACTAAATGGGGAATAAGAAATCAGTAAACATTTTTGAACAGGCAAAGGGCTTGACAAAAATCTGTGTTGCAGAAAGGTGAGTCTATGAGATGGGAATGTGCTGGATTTGAGTGGGCGGGGATTATAGGAAGGGAATCAGTTTGAAGGTTATTATGGTTGTTCTGGTATGAACTGGGGTGGTTGGCAAGTGGAATGCAGAGGAAGGATGGTATGAGAAAACCCAGAGGCAAACTACCACTGGAGGAGAAGGAAAGGAGGGAGATGGGGGAGGGAGAGGAGGAGGAGGAAAGAGAAGTCTGATATGACTCTTGCTTTGTCCTTTGAGCCCATTTGCACATGAAGAGCAAAACCTACAGAATATGATTTCAGATTTGTTCAGGTGACATGGTTCTTTGCAGGGCACCATGTAATTTTGATGTGTTTTATTTGATCTTGCAAATAAGAACATTTTTATCAGCAAAAATGGATGGAAACTAAAATCACAAGTAGGAGCTCATGTGTCTATAAAAATCAAGTTGAATTGAATGTGATTGGCTGAGCCTCAGTTTTTCTGCTATTGCTTCTGGTACTTATTCACTTTGCTATGTGCTGGATCTGTCTAGAAAAAGACAGTGGTTAGTGCTAAAGATTCAAGAAAAATTCATAGAGCAAGCTTTCAATTGAGAACATTCATTCATCAGTTTTTTTCAACAGCAGAATACCTTGGTTCAGTTGGCTTGAGAATCATTCACAGTGATATTTTTTTCCCTAAAACTAAATTTTTATTGGCTTAGTGGAACTGTGAGCTTCTTGAGAACTCGTGCCTTACTCTTTCTTATTTTTTTCCTATTTACTGGATACCATGATGGATGCAATAGCTGCATAACAGGCAGCTGCTTGGGATAAACCATGTGTCAATCTAGGTGCGGAGGTTTCTGATACATGTTCTTGGAGACAGAACTCTGCCAAAAAATCAAACTGAAGTGGGTTTGATTTGTTTTTCTTTTTCAATTAATTTTTTTCTCTTTGATTTCAGGGAAGAAACAGTGAACTCCTAAGACTAGAAAGACTATTGAGTTTTATTACAGATGAAGATCTAAACTCATACACTGGTTATTTTAGGAGTCATCATTACTTTCCTTACACAGAGTAATTGCCAACTCAACAAAACAGAAATGCATTAGTTCACATTCTGAAGGTTATCTTTTCCTAATGGAAGGTACAGAAACTGTTCTATTTTAGGGATGAAAGCCTAGAGTCTAGAGAATTGTTACTACAGTGCTTAAAGTGTATCCTGTACTTTATAATCAATGATATTTCTCAAATGGATGGTACCGCTTAGCTCAGGCACATTCCAGATGGATAAAGAAAAAATTGCAAGATAAGACCAATTAAAAATCAGTTTAATTTCATAAGAAAAGGCATGCAAATCCAAGTATATTGTTTATTCCAAACAGCTGTGAAATTCTGTTACTTCGCCACCATAATGGTGGAAGATGGCCATTCTGGAAATTATATTACTGTGTAAGTAAAGGGAAGATATAGAGATATGGGGAAAAAACTATGCATAAATGCTTGAACAATTATAAAGCACCTTTGCTTGTGTGATAAAATGCATGTGAAACTGAAAAACAACTGTTGGTTCTGGTTCTCCGATATGGCAGATTGTACGTTCTGAAGACATTTTTCGTTTCTTAACACATACTAGCTCCTTAATAATGTTACTGCTGGAAAAGGTCGTAGATTTGGAGTAAGAGAGTGAAGGAGAAACTCAGCTTTTGCTCCACATAATTTTGTCTTGTTAGAACAACATCCATGTTTTCATATTTAATCATATGCAATAAAAAATCTTATGTGATGCCACTTCCAAATTTATACCTCCAGCCCAGATTTTCACCCAGCTCCAGACCTATTCTTCATACTCTCCTAAACATCTTAAGCCCAACATGCCCAAAGCTGACCTCCTCATTTTTTCCCTAAAACACGCTCCTCCTGCCACCTTTTATCTCAACTGGTGAAAATTCCTTCCTTCCAAAAGGTCAAAAGCCTTGGAGTCGTCCTCAGCTCCTCCCTTTCTTCATACCATAGTCCACTCTGTCAGTAAGTCCCGTTGGCTGCACCTTCCAAAACTACTCAGCATCTGTCACCTCACTCTCTCCTCTCACATCCCTGTCTCCACTCCTCTCACCTCATCAGGGCAGCAGATCCTTCTCCCATCTTATTCTAGCAGGAGGTCTCCTCGCCTCTCTATTTGCCCCCTTCAGTCTCTTCTGACAAAAAGGTGGAGTGAAAGGCAAGTCAGGTGAATCATGTCACACCTCTGCTAAAACCCCTCCCTGGCTCCCTCCTTCTCTCAGCTTAAAGCCCAAGTTCTTAAGCAGTCCAAGGTCTGTCACGACTTGCTCCCATTTGCTTTCTGATCTCGTTTCCTATTACTCTCACCTCTCCTATGGACCCTCTCCAGCCACACTTGCCTCCTCTCCTTCCTTGAACACACCAGGCATGGTCCCACCTGAAAGCCTTAGTCACAGCTGGTCTTCCTCCAGGTATCTGAGGGAATGGCTCCCGCACCTCTTCCAAGTCTTTGGTCAAACATCGTCTCAGGGTGCTGATCTCTCTACTAAAAGCTGCATCCTGGCCCTGCACACCTCCCTCCCTCCTGATCCCCCTTCTTACCCTGCTCAACTATTGCTTTTTATCCACACCACTTACCTCCCTTGACTATACCATATAATTCACACATTTATTGTGTTTATTGTCTATCTATCCCTACTAAACCGAAGGTTTCATGAGGGCATGAAGCTGTATTATTTACTGATGATAATAAAGTGCCACCAGTAGTCCTAGTTCAATTAATATTTATTGAATGAATAAATTTAAAAAGAGGCTAGACAGTATTCCACTTTTTCTCGCAATTGTAAATGTCATGAGGACAGATTCCATGACTATTTAAAAAAATTTTTTTTAATTGATGTATAGTTAATTTACAATGTTGTGTCAGTTATATATATATATATATATATATATATATATATATATATATATATATATATATAATTCTCCAGTATGGTTTATTATTGGATATAGTTCCCTGTGCTATAGGGTAGGACCTTATTGTTTATCTATTTTATATGTAGTAGTTTGTATCTGCTAATCGCAAACTCCTAATTTATCCCTTTCCCCCTTTGTTAACCATAAGTTTGTTTTCTATGTCTGTGAATCTGTTTCTGTTTTGTAAATAAGCTCATTTGTATCATATTTTAGATTATACATATAAGTGATATCATATGATATTTGTCTTTCTCTTTCTGACTTACTTCACTTAATATGATAATCTCTAGGTCCATCCATGTTGCTGCAGATGGCATTATTTCATTTTTTTTTTAACATCTTTATTGGAGTATAATTGCTTTATAATGCTGTGTTAGTTTCTGCTGTATAACAAAGTGAATCAGCAATATGTATACGTATATCCCCATATCTCCTCCATCTTGTGTATCCCTCCCACCCTCCGTTATCCCACCCCTCTAGGTCACAAAGTACCGAGCTGATCTCCCTGTGGAATGCAGCCGCTTCCCACTAGCTGTCTGTTTTACATTTTGTACTGTATATATTTCAATGCTACTCTCTCAGTTCGTCCCAGCTTACCCTTGCCCCTCCCTGTGTGCTCAAGTCCATTCTCTACATCTGCATCTTTATTTCTGTCCTACCCCAGGTTCATCAAACCATTTTTCCTTTTTTTTTTTTTAGATTCCATATATATGTGTTAGCATATGGTATTTGTTTTTCTCTTTCTGACTTACTTCACTCTGTATGACTGACTCAAGGTCCATCCACCTCACTACAAATAACTCAATTTCATTTCTATCTATGGCTGAGTAATATTCCATTGTATATATGTGCCACATCTTCTTTATCCATTCATCTGTTGATGGACACTTAGGCTGTTTCCATGTCCTGGCTATTGTAAATAGAGCTGCAATGAACATTGTGGTACATGACTCTTTTTGAATTATGGTTTTCTCAGGGTATATGCCCAGTAGTGGGATTGCTGGGTCGTATGGTAGTTCTATTTTTAGTTTTTTAAGGACCCTCCATACTGTTCTCCACAGTGGCTGTATCAATTTACATTCCCACCAACAGTGCAAGAGGGTTCCCTTTTCTCCACACCCTCTCCAGCATTTATTGTCTGTAGACTTTTTGATGATGGCTGTTCTGACCGGTGTGAGGTGATATCTCATTGTAGTTTTGATTTGCATTTCTCTACTGATTAGTGATGTTGAGCATCCTTTTGTTTGTTTGCTGGCAATTTGTATATCTTCTTTGGAGAAATGTCTATTTAGGTCTTCTGCCCATTTTTTTATTAGGTTGTTTGTTTCTTTGATATTGAGCTGCATGTGCTGCTTATATATTTTGGAGATTAATCCTTTGTCGGTTGCTTCATTTGCAAATATTTTCTCCTATCCTGAGGGTTGTCTTTTCGTCTTGTTTATGGTTTCCTTTGCTGTGCAAAAGCTTTTAAGTTTCATTAGGTCCCATTTGTTTATTTTTGTTTTTATTTCCATTTCTCTAGGAGGTGGGTCAAAAAGGTTCTTGCTGTGATTTATGTCGTAGAGTGTTCTTCCTATGTTTTCCTCTAAGAGTTTTATATTGTCTGGCCTTACATTTATGTCTTTAATCCATTTTGAGTTTATTTTTGTGTATGGTATTAGGAAGTGTTCTAATTTCATTCTTTTACATGTAGCTGTCCAGTTTTCCCAGCACCACTTGTTGAAGAGGCTGTCTTTTCTCCATTGTATATTCTTGTCTCTTTTATCAAAGATAAGTTGACCATATGTGCGTGGGTTTATCTCTGGGTTTTCCCTTCTGTTCCATTGATCTATATTTCTGTTTTTGTGCCAGTATCATACTGTCTTGATTACTGTAGCTTTGTAGTATAGTCTGAAGTCAGAGAGCCTGATTCCTCCAGCTCTGTTTTTCTTTCTCAAGATTGCTTTGGCTATTCGGCGTCTTTTGTGTTTCCATACAAATTGTGAAATTTTTTGTTCTAATTCTGTGAAAAATGCCATTGATAGTTTGATAGGGATTCCATTGAATCTGTAGATTGCTTTGGGTATTATAGTCATTTTCATAATGTTGATTCTTCCCATCCAAGAACATGATACATCTCTCCATCTGTTTGTATCATCTTTAATTTCTTTCATCAGTGTCTTATAGTTTTCTGCATACAGGTCTTTTGCCTCCTTAGGTAGGTTTATTCCTAGGTATTTTATTCTTTTTGTTGCAATGGTAAATGGGAGTGTTTCCTTAATTTCTCTTTCAGATTTTTCATCATTAGTGTATAGGAATGCAAGAGATTTCTCTGCATTAATTTTGTATCCTGCTATTTTACCAAATTCATTGATTAGCTCTAGTAATTTTCTAGTAGCATCTTTAGGAATCTCTATGTATAGTATCATGTCATCTGCAAACAGTGGCAGCTTTACTTCTTTTCCAATTTGGATTCCTTTTATTTCTTTTACTTCTCTGACTGCTGTGGCTAAAGCTTCCAAAACTATGTTGAATAATAGGGGTGAGACTGGGCAACCTTGTCTTGTTCCTGATCTTAATGGAAATGGTTTCAGTTTTTCACCATTGTGAACAATGTTGGCTGTGGGTTTCTCATATATGGTCTTTATTAAGTTGAGGTAAGTTTCCTCTATGCCTCCTTTCTGGAGGATTTTTATCATAAATGGGTGTTGAATTTTGTCCAAAGCTTTTTCTGCATCTATTGAGATGATCATATGGTTTTTATCCTTCAGTTTGTTAATATGGTGTATCACATTGATTGATTTGTGTATATTGAAGAATCCTTGCATTCCTTGGATAAACCCCAGTTGATCATGGTGTATGATCCTTTTATTGTGCTGTTGGATTCTGTTTGCTAGTATTTTGTTGAGGATTTTTTCATCTGTGTTCATCAGTGATATTGGCCTGTAGTTTTCTTTTTTTGTGACACCTTTGTCTGGTTTTGGTATCAGGGTGATGGTGGCCTCATAGAATGAGTTTGGGAGTGTTCCTCCCTCTACTATATTTTGGAAGAGTTTGAGAAGGATAGGTGTTATCTCTTCTCTAAATGTTTGATAGAATTTGCCTGTGAAGCCATCTGGTCCTGGGCTTTTGTTTTTTGGAAGATTTTTAATCACAGTTTCAATTTCAGTGCTTGTGACTGGTCTGTTGATATTTTCTATTTCTCCCTGGTTCAGTCTCAGAAGGTTGTGCTTTTCTAAGAATTTGTCCATTTCTTCCAGGTTGTCCATTTTATTGGCATATACTTGCTTGTAGTAATTTCTCATGATCCTTTGTATTTCTGCAGTGTCAGTTGTTACTTCTCCTTTTTCATTTCTAATTCTGTTGATTTAAGTCTTCTCCCCTTTTTTCTTCATGATTCTGGCTAATAGTTTATCAATTTTGTTTATCTTCTCAAAAACCAGCTTTTAGTTTTATTGATCTTTGCTATCGTTTCCTTCATTTCTTTTTCATTTATTTTTGATCTGATTTTATGATTTCTTTCCTTCTGCTAACTTTGGGTTTTTTTTGTTCTTCTTTCTCTAATTGCTTTAGGTTTAAGGTTAGGTTGTTTATTTGAGAGATTTCTTGTTTCTCAAGGTAGGATTATATTGCTATATACTTCCCTCTTAGAACTACTTTTGCTGCATCCCATAGGTTTTGGGTCATCGTGTTTTCATTGTCATTTGTTTCTAGGTATTTTTTGATTTCCTCTTTGATTTCTTCAGTGATCTCTTGGTTATTTAGTAGTGTATTGTTTAGCCTCCATGTGTTTGTATTTTTCACAGATTTTTTCCTGTAATTGATATCTAGTCTCATAGAGCTGTGGTCGGAAAAGATACTTGATACGATTTCAATTTTCTTAAATATACCAAGGCTTGATTTGTGACCCAAGATATGATCTATCCTGGAGAATGTTCCATGAGCACTTGAGAAGTATGTGTATTCTGTTGTTTTTGTATGGAATGACCTATAAATATTAATTAAGTCCATCTTGTTTAATGTGTCATTTAAAGCTTGTGTTTCCTTATTTATTTTCATTTTAGATGATCTGTCTATTGGTGAAAGTGGGGTGTTAAAGCCCCCTACTATGATTGTATTACTGTCGATTTCCCCTTTTATGGCTGTTAGCATTTGCCTTATGTATTGAGGTGCTCCTATGTTGGGTGCATAAATATTTATAATTGTTATATCTCCTTCTTGGATTGATCCCTTGATCATTATGTAGTGTCCTTCTTTGTGTCTTGTAATAGTCTTTATTTTAAAGTCTATTTTGTCTGATATAATAATTGCTACTCCAGCTTTCTTTTGATTTCCATTTGCATGGAATATCTTTTTCCATCCCCTCACTTTCAGTCTGTATGTGTCCCTAGGTCTGAAGTCTCTTGTAGACAGCATATATATGGGTCTTGTTTTTGTATCCATTCAGCCATTCTACGTCTTTTGGTTGGTGCATTTAATCCATTTACATTTAAGGTAATTATTGATACACATGTTCCTGTTACCATTTTCTTAATTGTTTTGGGTTTGTTTTTGTAGGTCTTTTCCTTCTCTTGTGTTTCCTGCCTAGAGAAGTTCCTTTAGCATTGGTTGTAAAGCTGGTTTGGTGGTGCTGAATTCTCTTAACTTTTGATTGTCTGTAAAGGTTTTAATTTCTCTGTCAAATCTGAATGAGATCCTTACTGGGTAGAGTAATCTTGGTTGTAGGTTTTTCCCTTTCATCACTTTAAATATGTCCTGCCACTCCCTCCTGGTTTGCAGAGTTTCTGCTGAAAGATCAGCTGTTAACGTTATGGGGATTCTGTTGTATGTTATTTGTTGCTTTTCCCTTGCTGCTTTTAATATTTTTTCTTTGTATTTAATTTTTGATAGTTTGATTAATCTGTGTCTTGGCATGTTTCTCCTGGAATTTATCCTGTATGGGACTCTCTGTGCTTCTCGGACTTGATTGACTATTTCCTTTCCCATGTTAAGGAAGGTTTCAACTATAATCTCTTCAAATATTTTCTCAGACCCTTTCTTTTCCTCTTCTTCTGGGACCCCTATAATTCGAATGTTGGTGCGTTTAATGTTGTCCCAGACATCTCTGAGACTGTCCTCAATTCTTTTCATTCTTTTTTCTTTATTCTGCTCTGTGGTAGTTATTTCCACTATTTTATCTTCCAGGTCACTTATCCATTCTTCTACCTCAGTTATTCTGCTATTGATTCATTCCAGAGAATTTTTAATTTCATTTATTGTGTTGTTCATCATTGTATGTTTGCTCTTTAGTTCTTCTAGGTCCTTGTTAAACATTTCTTGCATTTTCTCCATTCTATTTCCAAGATTTTGGATCATCTTTACTATCATTACTCTGAATTCTTTTTCAGGTAGACTGCCTATTTCCTCTTCATTTGTTTGGTCTCGTGGGTTTTAACCTTGCTGCTTCATCTGCTGCATATTTCTCTGTCTTCCCATTTTGCATAACTTACTGTGTTTGGGGTCTCCTTTTCGCAGGCTGCATGTTCATAGTTCCCATTTTTTTTGGTGTCTGCACCCAGTGGGTAAGGTTGGCTCAGCCGCTTGTGTAGGCTTCCTGGTGGAGGGGACTGGTGCCTGTGTTCTGGTGGCTGGGGCTGGATCTTGTCTTTGGTGGGCAGGGCTGCATCCAGTGGTGTGTTTTGGGGGGTCTGTGAACTTAGTATGATTTTAAGCAGCCTCTCTCCTAATGGGTTGGGTTGTGTTCCTGTCTTGCTAATTGTTTGGCATGGGGTGTCCAGCAGTGGAGCTTGCTGGCCATTGGGTGGAGCTGGGTCTTAGCAATGAGATGCAGATCTCTGGGAGAGCTCTCATCAATTGTTATAGATCAGGCTGGGAGTTCTCTGGTGGTCCAATGTCCTGAACTCTGCTCTCCCACCTCAGGGGCTCAGGCCTGACATCAGGCCGGAGCACCAAGACCCTGTCAGCCACATGGCTCAGAAGAAAAGGGAGAAAAAAAAGAAAGAAAATAAATACAAATAAAATAAAATAATTAAAATTTTAAAAATTATTAAAATAAAATAAAATGAAAAAGTAATTAAAAAAAAGAAGAGAGCAACCCAACCAATAAACAAATCCACCAATGATAACAAGCGCTAAAATCTATACTAAGATAAACATAAAAATCAGAAACAAGTCAGTCTCAGACAGCAAACCCCAAGTCTACAGTTGCTCCCAAAATCCACTGCCTCAATTTTGAGTTGATTCGTTGTCTATTCAGGTATTCCACAGATGCAGGGTACCTCAAGTTGCCTGTGGGGATTTAATCCACTACTCCTGAGGCTGCATGGAGAAATTTCCCTTTCTCTTCTTTGTTCACAGAGCTCTTGGGGTTCAGCTTTGGTTTTTGCCCCACCTCTGCCTGTAGGTTGCCCTCAGGCTTCTGTTCCCACCCAGACAGGATGGGGTTAAAGCATCAGCTGATTAGGGGGCTCTCGCTCACTCAGGCTGTGGGGAGGGAGGGGTATGGAATGTGGGGTGAGCCTGTGGCGGCAGAGGCCAGCCTGACCTTGCAACAGCCTGCGGCACGCCATGCATTCTCCCAGGGAAGTTGTCCCTGGATCACAGGACCGTGGCAGTGGCAGGCTGCACAGGCTCCCGGGGTGGGGGGTAGGGGTCACGTGTGGATAGTGACCTGTGCTCGCACACAGGACTGTTGGTGGCTGCAGCAGCAGCATTAGTGTTTCATGCCTGTCTCTGGTGTCCGAGGTGATAGCTATGGCTTGCGCCTGTCTCTGGAGCTCATTTAGGTGGTGCTCTGAATCCCCTCTCCTTGCTCACCCCGAAACAATAGTCTCTTCCCTCTTAGGCAGGTCCAGAGTTTTTCCCGGACTCCCTCCCGGCTAGCTGTGGTGCACTAGCCCCCTTCAGGCTGTGTTCACGGAGCCAACCCCAGTCCTCTCCCTGGGATCTGACCTCTGAGGCCGGAGCCCAGGTGAGCGGACAAGCCTCTCGGCCTGGTGAGTGCTGGTTGGCACCAATCCTCTGTGTGGGAATCTCTCCGCTTTGCCCTCTGCACCCCTGTTGCTGCGCTCTTCTCCGTGGCTCCGAAGCTTCCACCGCAGCCACCCCCCGTCTCTACCTGCGAAGGGGCTTCCTAGTGCATGGAAACTTTTCCTCCCTCACAGTTCCCTCCCAGAGGTGCAGGTCCTGTCCCTATTCTTTTGTCTCTGTTTTTCCTTTTGCCCTACCCAGGTATGTGGGGAGTTTCTTGCCTTTTGGGAAGTCTGAGGTTTTCTGCCAGCATTCAGTAGGTGATCTGTAGGAGTTGTTCTACATATAGATGTATTTTTGATGTATTTGTGGGGAGGAAGGTGATCTCCACGTCTTACTCCTCCACCATCTTGAAGGTCTCTCCTATTTCATCCTTTTTTATGGCTAATATTCCATTGTGTATATATACCACACCTTCTTTATCCATTCATTTGTCAATGGACATTTAGGTTGCTTCCGTGTCTTGGCTATTGTAAATGACACTGCTTTGAACATTGTGGAGCATGTATCTTTTCGAATTAGAGTTTTCTCTGGATATATGTCCAGGAGTGGGATTGCTGGATCATATGACAACCCTATTTTTAGTTTTTTAAGGAACCTCCATACTGTTTTCCATAGTGGCTGCACCAATTTACTTTCCCACCAACAGTGCAAGAGGGTTCCCTTTTCTCCACACCCTCTCCAGCATTTGTTATTTGTAGACTTTTTAATGATGGCCATTCTGACCCATGTGAGGTGATCCTCACTGTAGTTTTGATTTGCATTTCTCTAACAATTTGTGATGTTGAGCATCTTTTCATGTTCCTGTTGGCCATCTGTATGTCTTCTTTGGAGAAATGTCTATTCAGTTGTTCTGCCCATTTTTTGATTGGGTTGTTTGTTTTTGTTTTGTTTGTTTGTTATTGAGTTGTACAAGCTGTTGGTATATTGTGGAAACTAAGCCCTTGTTGGTCACATCATTTGCAAATGTTTTCTCCAGTCTGTGGGTTGCCATGACTCTTTTGTTAATTGCTTTATATCCAATGTCCAGAAAAGTGTCTGGCATCTAGTAGGCACTTAATAAACATTTGTGGAGTGAATAAGTGAACATATATTTTTATTCAGATGTTTAGCCCATATTTTTCATATACATGGTTTTTATAGAATTAAAAAAAGACAATATTTTTCCTGCAGAGGTATAGGTTTTACAGTATTCCAGAATGCTAAAGACAGATTTCATTTAGGGACCCCTGAGTACTGACTTTGCATTCTCTTTATACTGTGGAATGCTACCTCTCTGCATTCTGTGTGGTCACCTGTCTTCTGAGTTTCTGTATCCTTAACTAACTACTCAGAACTTAGAGTAGGGATGAGAATGATATCTTCTATGTGACCCATTTGGAACAGTGCCTCTCACCTTCTTTTTTTTTTAACTGACCTCAAGGAGATTCAGTTGAGGATACCACTGCACACTAAAAAGCAATAAGGGTAGAGGCAGCAATAACTTGATTCCTTCTACTTCCTGTTGACCACTTCATAGCATCATCTGGTCCAGGCATGGACTGAATGCTAACTTAGCTAGTGACAAATACATTAAACACCCCTTAAGATAACAGTGAAATGAAAGGATGACTACAGTAAATGTTCTTTGATGATGATCTAGCTGGTGGTGATATCATTCTTGTGGCTCATAAGGTGCCTTGGGGTTCTTGACCTTGAAGATCCTTCTGGACTAGGAGATATGATTCCTGGTGAAGATTAAATTATAAAAGCCCTTTAGTGGAATTTTCATGACTAAATCCCAATGGTAGAGCAGTAGTACATGAGATATGTGGATATTCAGATCCACTGTTAAAGTGATATCTCAGGGAACATTCTGATATATTTCAATATTTCTGTGACATAAAAACGGAAGTAAATTGAGAATTAAGTGTATCTTCTCTATTCACTCCTTACCACCCCCTACATACCCTCATAGTTTTGGGATGACTCATGATTCTTATCCTGTTTTTCACACAGAGTCAAAATTAGATTAAATTAAAAACACAAGGGCTTCCCTGGTGGCGCAGTGGTTGAGAGTCCATCTGCCGATGCAGGGGACACAGGTTCGTGCCCTGGTCCTGGAAGATCCCACATGCCATGGAGCGGCTGGGCCCGTGAACCATGGCCGCTGGGCCGGCGTGTCCGGAGCCTGTGCTACACAATGGGAGAGGCCACAACAGTGAGAGGCCCACATATCCCCCCCCCCAAAAAAAAACAATAAAAAACACAAAAATGGGTTGCATAAAAGCACACTCAGGACTCAGCTTCTACTAGACCTCATGGAATCCCATTTCCACCTGAAGTATGAGGAATCCACCCTGAAGAATGCCTCTAGTAATATGAAAATACATATGTACCAAGTTATTAAATGCAGAATTATTTTAAATTGCAAAATGTTGGAAAAAACCTAAATGCCCATACTTAAGCAAGTGGTTGAATAAACCATGGTGATCCACAAAATTCACCTACTATGCAGGTGCAAAAGAAATAACAATCTTTGTGAATTGATATGGAGTGATTTCCAGCATGTATTGGGTAAAAAAACCAAAATACAAAAGCATATTTATGGCAAATTAAGCATATGGAAAGATGATCAACATCATTAGTCATTAGGAAAATGTAAATCAAAACCACAATGAGATACCACATTACACCCACTAGGATGGCTGTAATTTAAAAAACAAACAAATACACACAATAACAAACGCTGGTAGGCATGTGGAGAGCTTGGAACCCTCATCCACTGCTGGTGGGAAAGTAAAGTGATGCAGCTACTGTGGAAAATAGTTTGGTGGTTCCTCAAAAAATTAAAAATACCATACAATCCAGCAATTCTACTCCTAGGTGTCTATTCCAACATATTAAAATAGATATTCAAATACTTGTCCATGAATATTCACAGTAGCACTATTCACAATAGCCAAAAGGTGGAAACAACTGAAATGTTCTCAACTGATGGATAGATAAAGAAAATGTGGTATATCCACATAATGGAATATTATTCAGCCATAAAAAGAAATGAAGTACTGATACATGCTACAATGTGGATGAACCTCAAAAACATTATGCTAAGTGAAAGAAGCCAGATACAAAATGTCACACATATTGTATGATTGCATTTATGTTAAGCATTCAGAATAGGTAAATCCCTAGAGACAGAAAGCAGATTAGTCATTTCTGGGGACCGTGGGGTGGGGGAAATGAGGAGTAACTTTTCAATGGTATGGGGATTCCTTTTGGGGTGATGGAAATGTTGTGGAACAAAATAGAGATGGTGGTTTTACAACATGTGAATATACTAAATACCAGTGAATTTAACACTTTAAAATGATTTATTTCATATTATGAGAATTGTACTTCAATAACAACATCAAAAGAAGAGTTGCTATAACGTGCCCCCTTTCATGAAAGACACAAGGAGAGGTAACAAAATATACATGTATCTGTTCATCTGTGCAAAAGAAACTAAGCAGGATTAAACCTAATGAGACTATTTACTGAGGGATGGGACGGGAGTGCAGTGGAAAGAGTAAGGAAGTGGGAATGGGGTAGTAGGGGTGGGGGAGTGACATTTACCTGATATTCTTTTTTTTGTATGGCTCTCACTCTTAGAACCGAAATACCCCCAAAATAAATAATTAAAATCAACCAGAATGGGGGGCGGAGCCCAAATTAGAATACAAAGAGTAACAAATGGATACAATTGTATTACCAACGGACATCATGACCATACTAAAGAAGTTGCGGAAAATCCAACTAAGTTTGGAAAACAGTATTTTGACCTTACATTGTAAGACTAAAGACAGAACTGTGCACAAATATTAGACTCTAGTTAGTAAAAATTTTCCTGCAGTGATATGGGTCAGGAATTCTGAAACTACTTGACGTGTGTACTAGGATTGAGCAAATAGGTAATAGGCTTCTTGCCAAAATGATTGATTCCAAGGAAAATATAAGATGACCCTGAACATTTTATGGTGTCAGAAGGTCAGGAAGTACTAAAAAATTATGGGGTATATGAAAATGATACAGGAACCAATTTGAAGGAACTCCTGATATTACGATTTATGGCCTTCAGGGGCAGGATACAAACAACCCATGGTAACCAAGCAGGGGAATCAGGTTAACAAATGGTCCAATCTTACTCCCATTCTGCCTTCCAAGCTCATGGCAGGGCCTCCCATTGGCTGCACCCAACCAGAAGCTAGAGGTCAAGGGAGCCCAGTGATGCAGTTTAAACATATCCACCTCGGGGGTCCAGAGCAGAGTGGAGAAGTTTAGAGAATGGGAGGAAAAAAGAAAAGGTATCTAACACTGAGATTGGCTAGTCTAGCCCTCTCATTTTGCAGGTGTTTAAAATAAGCCTTGACAAGGGAAAAGATTTATCCGAGATCACTATAAAGGGCAATGTGATAGAGCTGAAACCCCATTAGTCTGCATTTTGGAAGACCTAGGTTCTAGTCTTGATTTGGCCACTGCACTGGGCTGCAGTTTACATATCTATGAATAAAGGAGGTGGACTAAAGCACTGGCCTTCAAACTGGGCTACACACATCCCTGAGCACACATGAGAGTTTCCAGGGGGTAAAGGGACATGGATAGTTTTAAGTGAATCATTTTCCAGACTCACAACTTCCTAATGTATATTCTCTCCTAAAATTACCTGCTTTCCCTTTCATAATAGTCCTCTCGCTTGACAAAAGAAAAGTCTTCCTCTCACCCATCTCAAATATTACTGTGGTGCGCTACTCCAGGATGTGAAAATCCAGGGTCACCAAACATAGCAACATTTTGAAAATGCATAGCTTTTGAGGCAGATTCCTGTGACAGCAAACCAGAGAGGTTCAGTGAAGTAATACCGAAGGGGCAGCCCTTACTGTTGGCAAATGTGCATTCATACATAGTCTTTCTGAGAAGGGTTTGAATCTCATAAATGAAGTTTCACATTTTAAACATAAGGTTGAAAGTGGGTCTTTGTCCCTGAAGGAGGAAAGAAGATTCTAATCCTACTCAAATGATGAGCAGTTTGAGCTCTTCCAGGAACTGGTCGTGCCACATACCAGGCTGACTGGTTCAACCACAGATGATAATATGCAATTACCTCTACCTCTTACACACATCGTCTCATTCTTATTTTATTTTATTTATTTTGGCTGCGTTGGGTCTTTGTTGCTGCACACGGGCTTTCTCTAGTTGCGGCGAGCGGGGGCTACTCTTTATTGTGGTGCGCGGGCTTCTCATTGCGGTGGCTTCTCTTGTTGCAGAGCATGGGCTCTAGGCGCGTGGGCTTCAGTAGTCGAGGCACTCGGGCTCAGTAGTTGTGTCGCATGGGCTTAGTTGCTCCGCAGCATGTGGGATCTTCCGGGACCGGAGCTCGAACCCATGTCCCCTGCATTGGCAGGCGGTTCTTAATCATTGTGCCACCAGGGAAGTCCCCATCGTCTTATTCTTGTATGGCGCTCTGTGTCTTCACAGAAAAACCAGTTCATGGTGAGCTACATGGAACCAGGAACTTCCAAGACCACTTGTCACTTGCTTTGAATCCGCCTAAACTTGGACACAGGAATTGCCACGCTTGGTCAGCCTTATGATTTATCTTATCCTGTTGTCTGCTTGGAGAGCATCAGTGATCTCTTTGATGCCAACTTTACGGTTAATAATTTCCAAATTTCTATTAGTTGCCAATTGTGATTCTGCCTTCCTTACATTTCTCTAAATAACTCCTCCAATTCCTGAAAATACTATTATGGTTTTGTTAAGATGACAGCATGCTTGCTATAACAATTCAAACAATTCAGAGTGTGTAAAAAGGAAGGACAAGAATATCCCAAATGCCACCAATCAACAATAACCATTAACATTTGGTCTTTCCAGAGCCATTCCATGTCTCAACACACATGCATATTATTTTCCATAAGTGAGACGATCTTATATGGTGCTGTGTGGTAATCAGCTCTTTAACTGAACAATATGCTGTGACATGTATGTTGCCTATCACACGTTTTATGTATGTGTCGACACTCCCTTACTGAAGTCCATTTAGATCGTTTCCAGTTTTTTACTTTCAAACAGTGCTGTGATGAACATCCTTGTGCATATTTCTTTTCATGTTTCTATAAATTGGTCTTTGCATTATTTTTGGATCATAAGACCTTTGAGAATCTAATGAGAGCTATGCGTCACCTCCCTCGCAAAATGCACATATTCATATACCTCATTTTGACTTTGATTTTTTTTTGTGGTTCATAGATAAGCCCCCTGAAGTCCATCCTTGGCCTTGCTAAGGCTCCATGGACCCCAAGTTAAGAATACCTACTTTAGGGTTAATCCCAAGATGTGAATTTTTAATAGCCTTTAAATTTATTTATATTAATGTATCACTTGCTGTGCAAAGTACTTGTGTGTCCCTCTGTCTGTTTTAATTGGGTCCACCCTCCAGTCTATGTCCAACTCTGGAGGTTTGGTGACATTATAAATAATCAGATCACATAAATTTCCATTGACTGCCATAGGGGCTAAAGGGATTTTGAGCACAAAACAACACATTCCACCTTATTTTATAGGCTTTAAGGAAGTTTCATAAATAAAAACGTTTCACAGGTTAAAAAAGGGAAAAAAATGTATCTGAGTATTTGATTCCTTCATTCAAGAAGTAGATATTGAGTAGCAGCCATGCACCGAGCTTGGTGCTAGGAGCTAGGGATACAAATATGAATAAGACTCCATCTCTGCCTTTAAGGGATTCACTGTCTAGATGGGGAGACAGACATATAGAAAAGCCATTGTCAGGTAGGGAGAGATTACATTCTATATATACAAAGGTGTGAAATAGCACAGACCCAGGGAACTTTGGGGGTCAGTTTTCAGAGGGTCTCGGTCAGGAGAAATGATCCGTCCTCTCTGATGTATATTAGCAAACCTGATCCCTTCCCATGGCCCATTCTCCAGGCCCACCCATCTGAATCTTCTTCCCTTTTCTCTACACAATATTTATTTTACTTCTCAGGGAGACTCAATACTAACTTGAAACTCAGTGAGCTCTAGGATGGCTGAAATGAATCTAGGAAGCCAAATGGTACAAGAAATACTCACGTTACATCCAGGCTGTTTGATGATAACATTCACTTCAGCAAATTTGCAAATATAGATGTCCTAGCAATTAAATCCCTCCAGCAGATGAAAAGTTGGAGAAACCACAGGTCAAGTTTACATATATAGATAAGTCGATTGCTTGCTGTCCAATGGAGTGTGTACTTATTGTAAACACAAAGCAACAGGCTACCTAAGAAGCTTATTTTTGTGTTTTTAGCCATACTTTATACCTCTCAGTTCAGACTTAACAGTTCAGTACCCTTAGAAATAAACTATTTCATTTGTCTCCTCTACAGCCCAGGGATCTCTTAGCAGCTTGATTTCCTTTTGAGGTGAACTTACCTATCTGCTGGCTTTCATGCCATTTTAGTCCTCTATCTATATCCCTTCCTCTCATTTCCCCCCATGTCTGTATTTTTCCCCTTTCCTCGCTGACCACCATCTCCTCTTTCTCTAGGCTTCTCACACGTGGATTGCCACTCACTGGCAATTCTTCTAGATCTCCACATTTGCAGCCATCTCCAGTCCCTGCTTACTTGTCTCCCTGAGTCAGGCCGGGATTCCTAGGAGCCGGCAGGAGACCATCCCTCCGCTAAGGTCTTCCCCTACATTTGGGAAATAGGAGGAAGAAGATGAGTGTAATTGTTTCCCTTAATGTCATATTTATTAAGGACAGTGCTTATAAAAATATTGAAGTTATAGTGACCTTGCCTAGGGTTTTGATGTATGGTTGTTCTCAGGATAAAGATTGATTTGTTAAAAAAAAGTGTTTGTGTGCATGTGCACTTTTCATTCAAAATGAAAGTGTATGTTGATGCACAAAAGATGTGTTTCATACATTTATTATTTACAAATAGGAGTCACAGGCATCTGAATCAAGCATTAAGCCTATTGAGAATAGGGCTAAGTGGTAATTAAATAGCACAAAGGAGGATGACTGCAACATCTGTCAGTATCTCTGTCGATCCTGTAGGTTAGTGACCGTCTCTTTTCCAAGATTTCATGGTAAAAAGAAAACTATTTAAAAATTTCTGCAATGTTTCTTGCCCATTCAATGTTCATAAAAATCTTTATATGTTAGTGTCTAATGTTACTCAATTTTGTTTTTGGTGCAAAATATAACTTACTTCCCTTAACTTTCTGTATTTCACTGATGTGAAAACACTTTGTATTGTGTTTTTCAAATCTGGTTCACACCTAGAGCCAGGGATCCTTTTAAGGTTTGAACAGCATCTTATGTTATGCTTTCGTAATTTGTATAAAGTCTCTGTTTTCTCATCAGTAAAAGGGGGATCACAGTAGGGTTGTCACAGGTCACAGGGTTCTAATGAGTTTAAATGAAATTAATACATATAATGACAGCAACAACTCCCATTACTCAAATATCTTCCATATACCAGGCACCACTTACCTCATTTACTCTTCCCCACAACTCTGGGTGGTAAGTACTATTGTCATCACAGCCCTGTTTTTTTGCTTTTATTTTTAACACATGAGGAAACTGAGAGCACTGAGTATTTGAGTAATGTTCCCAGGCTACAAGGTGGCAAATGGCAAAGCTGGGAGTAAAACGCAGGCAGATGGATTTCAGAGGCTGCACTCTTATTCACTGTGCTATACTAACTTTCAGATAAAATAGTACCTAAAAGAACTAGGCTGAAGATAGGTAGGAATTTTTATAAAAATTGAAAACGATAATGAAGAGCGTGTGAATATTTTTGTTACTGATGTTCAGTATAGTCTGGCTAAGACATCTCTAATACTTGATAGATGCTATTTCAGTAAATGTTTTAGGTCCTTGGCTTCCTTGTTTTCCTGAATGCTTTTAAACATGTGACTTCAGGTTAGAGGCACGTTAATGGAAAGAACATGAGGTTCTGAATCAGAAAGGGTTGGACTCCTTACCAGTCGTGTGGTCCTGAGCAAGTTACCTGTCTGTCTGAACCCCTGTTTTCTTATCTGCAAGGATGGCAATAACGTCTGCTTCAGTTTCTATTGCAGCAGGCAGAAAGGATTAAATATTCAAACACAGAACAATCAGGGAACTAAGACTGTGAATACAGAGTATGACACACTGACCAGGGCTGAGAGCAGTGCCTTAGCTGCCTCCCTGGGTCAGAATTTTATCAATTCTCAATGTGGTTGGAAATTAATATCAAGATCTCACTGAATTTCACAATTTTGTTGCTTAAATACTTATGTTTAAAATTTTCTATATAGAAAATTGTATATTATTCTCATTCCATAACCCATGAAATAATTCTTAGTGTATCTTTTTGTTATTTTTATTAAGTCTGAACATAAAGAAGTTTTTAAAGGTATGCTATACATATTTCTGATTTGTGATTTTAGTAAAAATTCTGGTGAGCAAATGATGTGAACAAACAATTCATGGAATAGAATATACAATTAGTTATCCAGGATAAGAGAAACAGCTAAGCCTCTCTAGAAATCAAAGAAATGCAAAACACAAAACATATATCATGTTTTACATATGAAAATATTCTGTGCTGCTGAGGGTCATATTCATTTTTGAATATGGATAAATATTTATAAGCTGGATAAAAACCTGTTGGACAGCATTTTGAAATATGTGACAAGAATCTTAAATATGTTCATATATTTTAAGATAATTTCAGTTTCTGGAATCTAGCTTCAAGAAATAACATGAAGTACAGAAAAATCTTTTAGTACAAAGTGTTCATTGTGGCATTGTTTATAAGAAGAAGTTGGAAACAACCTAAATGCCCTACAAGCTGGGAATAGTTAAGGAAACAAGATGTTCTCCACATAATAGATTAATGTACAGTTGCTTAAAGTTATGCTTATAAGTAATTTTTAATGACACGGGAAATACATGGAATATAATTTAAGTGAAAAGCAGGATACGTTTTATATGTATAATAGTATGATCACAACTAAGTAAAAAAAAGTCATATAGATATAAATATTTGGAAATAAATATACCAGAATGCTAATCATAGCTACTTGGGAGGTGGTGATTGTGGGTGATTTGTTTTCCGGCTTCTAACTTTTCTATATTTTCACTTTTTTTCACAACGAGTATATGTTATTTTACAATATTAAAATATGAGTAAGAATTTCGTTGCTAGGGTGGGCAGCAGTATCTAATCCAGGATGATGCCTGACAAGGCAGAGTCCTGTCTGATGTGATCCATGTTACGCTGCACCACGGGGTTTGTGTGGGATTTAAATATTCTACTACATGTAACTGGCCGGTGTAGATTACTATCTAGTACGAAACTGTTTTAGAAAATTTAAATTTTACACTTTTACATAAGAGATGGGAAGGTGCATCATGAAAGGGTTTTTATTTACATTTCCAAAGCATTCACAAATTTCCCTAACTCGCTAGCTTTCCTATGCATCCTATAGCATGCAACTTCTCAGGAATATTTTCTTTTCCTGTGACATAGGATACATTTGTAGATACTGGCACCTTTATCAGATGCAGACTAAGAAAGAACAACAAACGTTAATTCAGTCAGTTGTTTTTTTAAAAAAAGTTTTCACCTTTTATTGGGGGGTGATAAGTAGGGTCCTGGTTTATACCTGTTGTCCTGGCATAATTATTAATACACAGTGCCCTCTTTTTCTCTCCAAATTGCTCTGGTTTAGACAATAAGTTATATGGTCACCCTAGTAATATCAGATATGGGGGGGAGGGAAGAGTGGTACTGTCTGGATGCTGACTCTTGGAGTGGAGGGGTGTGTGGGAGAGGGACAGCTGGCTCTCGACAGCCAGCACACAGGAGGAGCCAGAAACCGTACTCGAAGGGACAGAAAGTAGCCCGTTGCCAATGAACACTGGCCCACGGGCCGTATTACTTAGTCTAATTAGTCGTATATCTATTACTCGATACTGATTCTGACAGCATTGGTTCTACCTGAAGGTGGAACAGAAAATCTATCTAGTTGATTTAAGATAGCAAAGACACGTGCCTTAGAATCTTTTTCCATCAGCCCACTCTGGTGCCTGGCATTTCTACCATTAGAGTTGTAATGAAATGTTATCAAAATAATTCAAATTTTCATCTGGAGAGAACAGCACAAAGGAGAGGGACGCAGCATGGTTCAGGGGCTGGAAGGATTCCCATACCATCTGCTCTTCCCAGCTGCACGACCCTGGGCAAACAATTCACTTTTCTGAGGTTTAGTCTAAAAAGAGGGAGACAAAACCTGCCCTGCCCTATCTCTGGA
Source organism: Pseudorca crassidens (assembly GCF_039906515.1). Taxonomy (NCBI): domain Eukaryota; kingdom Metazoa; phylum Chordata; class Mammalia; order Artiodactyla; family Delphinidae; genus Pseudorca; species Pseudorca crassidens. The sequence continues at coordinate 59,425,337 of NC_090306.1, forward strand.
GGTAGTAGGGTGAACAAAATGGTCACTGTATGTGAAAATGCTCTGTTAATACAAAAGCACTCTGCAAATGTCAGAGACCCTTAGTATTATGAACTTAGTAAATGAGGTAACACATTAGTTTGAGCTAATAGCACCACCTTGGAATGCAGTAAGCATATTTTGGGGAAAAAGACACAAATTGGGTAAATTCTGATGGGTGGTTACAAGGAGGAGAGAGAGAACTGGAGCAGGCTGGCTGATCATCTGAGCCATCTGGAGAGCTTTTTAGAAACAAAACAAAACAAAACAGCAACAGATTAGCGGACTCCATCACAAGACCTTGAGATTCAGCTGACCAGACACACAGCCCCAAGTAAGTAGTTGGGCTTTTGGGGCGGGGAAGCTGCGAAGCATGGTGCAAAAGGGGCCAGACGGGGCTAGAGAGTGATGGGGGGAGAAAACAACAGAACTCTGCTGCTAACAAGTTTTTTTCAGAGCTAGCCTTGCTAAGAAACTAAGGGCTAAAATGAATTTCTGAAATTTTTGGTTACTGTCCTTCCAACCCACTCCCCCCCAGTTCTAGAATATAAACGCCATGTGGGTGGGGATTTTTGTCCCTTTGCTTCACTGCTGAATCTCAAGCACTTAGAATATTTCCTGCCACATTGTACCAGGATAATAAAAATTGCATATATGAATATCATTTGCCTGTATCGACCGTTTTTCCCGCTTGTGTCTGTAAGTTAAAGTTGACTAAGTTTTGTTATTGCAGTTCTGGAGCTACTAAAGGGGAGGGTTGTCAGACCAGGTTTAGGACAAGGGCCTTGATCTAGGTCACGAAATGATAGCTCTCACTTGGGGTAACTGCTGCTTCCATCACCCACCTGAACTCTTTGTTTGTGACTCATCTATTTCCGTTGTCTTAATATCTTATTTATACTCTTCTTTTCAAGTATTTACTATGATTACTGTACCAAAACCAGAATTCTTTTAAAAGTTGTTTTTAATTGGTTATATCTAGAAAAATATGGAAACAGGAGTCTGATCTTTTAATTTTCACTGCAGTTTGCTGCTACCCTGTAGACAGTGCAATATGATATGATTTAAATAATGCAGCTTGGTGATTATTGTTAACTTTACTGAGAGCCTTAAGCTTTTTGGATGAGAAGTGATTTGGATTTTCTTGTGTGTACCTTACCTTCTCTGTTATTTTATAACCTCCCACTGGATGTATAATATGTAAATTACAGATTGAGGTGAATGGAGTTTGTCAGTTCAATTCAAGAAATGTTTGTTGACCTCCTACAATGTGTAGGTGCCATGTTAGGAGCTGAGGACATGAAGGTAAATAAGACAAATATAACTTCTCATGATACCCTGTATCTGATGGTAATATATATAGTACATTACATATTATTATGTATATAAAGTCAGACATACACACACGCACATACATATACATATAAAGAGTCACCCCAGGATGGTTTGAAGGCAACTAACAGAATATACAATTTAAAGTGTCTTAAACACTGAGCACATTTTTTTTTTTTTTAATAAATTTATTTATTTATTTATTTATGCTGTGTTGGGTCTTCGTTTCTGTGTGAGGGCTTTCTCTAGTTGTGGCGAGCGGGAGCCACTCTTCATCGCGGTGCATGGGCCTCTTACTATCGTGGCCTCTCTTGCCACGGAGCACAGGCTCCAGACGCGCAGGCTCAGTAGCTGTGGCTCACGGGCTCAGTTGCTCTGCGGCATGTGGGATCTTCCCACACCAGGGCTCGAACCCGTGTCCCCTGCATTAGCAGGCAGATTCTCAACCACTGCGCCACCAGGGAAGCCCTGAGCACATTTTTTATCTCACAAACCAAGAATTTTGGGGGTGGGAGTCTTCACTGTTGCTTAATACACGACCTTCATGATATCATGGCTCTGATCTGCTTTTCTGCACTTTTTTTGGCTTGTCCCTCATGCTCCCAAGGTGACAAGGGGAACAACTGGAAGGGTGAATACAAATAGAACTGTTGTCTGCCAGCAGGGAGGAAGTGTGTGTATTTGTGTGTGTCGGGGGTGGCTGTGTGTGAGTGGGGGAAGTGTGTGATTAACTGTCACACAGATTAAAAATTTTAAGAATATTATAGACTAATTTTGCCTGAGAAATACAATGATTTATTGCCTGCAAAGGAGTAAAGCAGGGGAGCATATGCTAGGCTTGTTAATATGGCATGGTCTTATGGTATTAACTTACTGTTTAGATAAATACATAAAGGTGATACATATTTATTAAAAAACGTAAGCAAAGGCGAACTACTGTTTAAGGTCTGAGGTGTATCCTTCTCATATTTCTATGCATTTACAAGCAAAGAGTTAGGTCTACGCATGTGTAATACATTCACTACAAATGTATATAGAGCCTCAATATCTAGTTTGCTCGTGGTTTTGGCTTGGGTCCTCTAGACTGGAGAAGCAGAGGCAAGGATTAACATGTGGCCTCTTTACTTGGGAAATGCAAGCTGAAGATGGTGAGGGTGAGGAAACAGTGGAAGTGAGGTAAGAAAGATGCAAAGCAGTGTGATGTGATGTGTCACTGCTCTGGCCACATTTCACAATAGGCCTGGTAAAGACATAGCAGGTGAGCAGAAGGTGTGTCTGGAAGGGCTGCAAGAAGAAATCACACTTCAGAGTGGTCCACTGCAGAGAGGGAGGGGAGGGAATTTTTCTGCTCAGATGCCTCCTGCCTTTCACTTCCGATTAGCCAAGTTTCACCTCATAGCAGAGTAACTCTCCATATTTTCAGCCCTTGACAGCCACCCAGGAAGCCAATTCCTATGCTTCACAGTGTGGCATTTCAAGTGATGACTTGATGTTGATAGGACTCAGTGTGTGGGAAGCAAGGGCTACGCAGGCCCAAAGTTCCAACTTGAACTCCAGCCATCTCAGGGAGCTCAGCAAAGGCAATGATTGTGGTCAGGGTGTAATAAGGGTGTTGAGGTTCCCTTCAGAAAAAAAGAGGCAGTAGAGGAAATCTGAGAAGGTGCACAAAGATTGCATCCAGTAACTTGCTTTGCAAAATGGAAATGTTGCAAAAATGGAAAATCTGTAAAAATGGAATCGTATACACATTGTTCTGATATTTGTTTTGTTAAAAAAAAGTAGCCATTTTTCCCTGCCAGGATTTTGAGACGAAACTCATTCTTTTAAACAAATGCCTAAGATTCCAGAGAATGGATATGCCATAATTTATTTTGCCATTTCCTTATGAGGGACATTCAAGCTGTCCCCAGTTTCCCACATGATAGTAATTATCTTTAAGGAGCATGTACAGTCTTTCTGCAGGACAAATCTAAAGTGTTAAAAGTAATTTGAAACGAAAGATCTTATTTGAAATCAGTCTCCACACTTGTCTGGAGCTTTACTGATCTGATCCTTGCGGCTGCATTAATTATGTCCCATTGCGTTTTGCACAGGGTCTGGCAGTTCTGGGCTTATGCCCCTGACTGGGATCTGCTGGGTTTTCAAATGGAGGTCTACAACACTGATAAGGCATGCTACTCTACAGGTGACTCCTAGCCCTGAGCGGAGATTACTTTCCATTTTTGCATATGCACAAAGCCTTTCCATCTGAGTTATCTTGTCAGTGAATAAATGTCTTGAATAAATACAGAAATGAAATTCCATGCATTCTGACTTTGCCCAGCCTGGGTTTCCCTACCTCTATTATTTAGGCAGATATAACTAGTCAGGCAATAGCCTAGGGGTGAGAACATGAGGAGGATACTGTGCATTCCCTAACATTGGGCTTGAAGTGTTCATTGATACGAAAAACACCACCTCGTGGGAAATTTTACATGTCTCCTACATCAGAAAACACCTTGGGTTTTAGGTATGTTTTAGAGGAAAACTGTTTTACCTTATATGTATATTTTTAATCTTGTAAATGCTTTGACATCTTGACAGTTTTGAAGGTAATGACCCCTTATGGGAAGCAACAGGGACTCCATCTGCTTCTCCTCTTTTCTAGGACAGCTCGTCGTCTTCACTGTCCAGTGCACTGCTATAGCTTCTGATCTCTCTGGTACCCTTCCCCCACTTTCCCTTAAATGGTTAACTATGGCATTTCTGAAATCTTCAATTTTCTTGACCTTAATAAGCACATCACTTTAAGAGTCAGCTAACACCTTTAAACAGTAGATTTTATTGTGTTATAGAATATGAAATATTCTTTATTCTTGGGCACTTTTGATTTCTTTCTCGGAGAAGCTTAATAACATAGACCTGCTGTAAAATAAAAATCAAAATATGCCTGAAACTATGTAAAATACTGATCAGACAAAGTAGGAAAGACAAAATTATTATTATTTTTAAATATTTATTTATTATCTTTTTATTGATGTATAGTTGATTTAATATAATAGAATATTATATTCATTTCTGATATACAGCACACTGATACAGTATTTTTACAGATTATACTGCTTTAAAGGTTATTACAAAATAATGGCTATAATTCCCTGTGAAGTACAATATATCCTTGTTGCTTATCTATTTTATACATAGTAGTTTGTTTCTCTTAATCCCGTACTCCTACATGCTCCTCCTCCCCTTCCCTCTCCCCACAGGTAACCACTAGTTTTGTTTTCTATATCTGTGAGTCTGCTTCTGTTTTGCTATATACATTCGTTTGTATTATTTTTTAGATTACATGTATAAGTGATATCACTTTCTCTGTCTGACTTATTTCACTCAACATAATATTCTCTAGGTCCATCCACATTGCTGCAGATGGCAGAATTTCATTCTTTTTTATGGCTGAGTAATATTCCATTGTATATATGTAACACATCTTTATCCATTCATCCGTTGATGGATACTTGAGTTGCTTCCATATCTTGGCTATTGTAAATAGCACTTCTATGAACACACGAGTGCTTGTATCTTTTCAAATTAGTGTTTTTATTTTTTTACAGATATATACTTAGGAGTAGAGTTGCTGGATCATATGGTAGTTCTATTTTTAGTTTTTTGAGGAACCTCCATCCTGTTTTCCAGAGTGGCTGCACCAATTTACATTCCTACCAACAGTGTACAAGGGTTCCCTTTTCTCCACATCCTTGCCAACATTTGTTATTTGTAGACTTTTTGATGATAGCCATTCTTACAGGTGTGAGGTTATATCTCATTGTTGTTTTAATTTGTATTTCTCTAACAATTAGTAATGTTGAGCATCTTTCCACGTGTCTGTTAGCCTCTGTATGTCTCCTTTGGAATATGTCTATTCAAGTCTTTTGCCCAATTTCTGATAGGGTTGGTTTTTTTATATTGAGTTGTATGAGCTGTTTATATATTTTGGATATTAACCCCTTGTTGGTCATAGAATTTGCAAATATTTCTCCCATTCAGTAGGTTGTCTTTTCATCTTGTTGATGGATTCCTTTGCTGCACAAAAGCTTTTAAGTTTAATTAGGTCCTATTTGTTTATTTTTGCTTTTATTTTTACTTTTATTTTTTTTTTTTGCCTTAGGTAACAGATCCAAAAAAATATGGCTATCATTTATGTCAAAGAGTGTTCTTCTAGGAGTTTTATGGTTTGGGGTCTTACATTTGGGTCTTACATTTAGGTCTTTAATACATTTCTAGTTTATTTTTTATATTGTGTGACAAAATGTTCTAATCTCATTCTTTTACACGTAGTTGTCCAGCACCATCTATTGAAGAGACTGTCTTTTCTCCATTGTATATTCTTGCCCTCTTTGTTATATTAATTGACCTTAGTGAATGGGTTTATTTCTGGGCCCTCTATTTTGTTCCATTGATCTATGTGTCTGTTTTTGTGCCAGCACTATGCTGTCAGGATTACTGTGGCTTTGTAGTATAGTCTGAAGTCAGGAAGGGTGATACCTCCAGCTTTGTTCTTTTTTTCTCAAGATTTCTGTGGCAATTCAGGCTCTTTGTGGTTCTATATAAACTTTAGGATTATTTGTTCTAGTTCTGTGAACAATATCATGGGTATTTTGATAGGGATTGCATTAAATCTATAAATTTCTTTGGGTAGTATGGCCATTTTAATATTAATTCTTCAAATCCAAGAGCGTGGGGTGTCTTTCCATTTCTTTGTATCCTCTTCAATTTTGTACATCAGGTTTTATAGTTTTCAGAGTATAGGTCTTACACCTCCTTGGTTAAGTTTATTCCTAGGTATTTTATTCTTTTTGATGTGATTTTAAATGGGAATTTTTTTGCTTTCTCTTTCTGATAATTTCTTGTGTATACAAAAACAATAGATTTCTGTATACTAATATTGTATCCTGCAACTTTAATGAATTAATTTATTACTTCTAATAGTTATTTGGTGGAGACTTTAGGGTTTTCTATGTGTAGTATCATGTTATCTGCAAATAGTGACAGTTTTACTTCTTCCCTTCCAATTTGGATACCTTTTATTTCTTTCTCTTGTCAGATTGCTATGGCTAGGACTTCCAATGCTATGTTAAATAGAAGTGGTGAGATTGGGCATCCTTGTCTTCTTCCTGAATTTAGAGGAAGACTGTCAACTTTTCACTGCTGACTATGAGGTAAGCAGTGGGTTTGTTGTAAGTGGCCTTTGTTATGTTGAGATATGTTCCCTCTATACCAATTCTGATGAGAGTTTTTATAATTAATCGGTGTTGAATTTTGTCAAATGCTTCTTCTGTATCTATTGAGATGATCATGTGATTTTTATACTTCCTTTAGTTAATGTGGTGTATCACATTGATTGATTTGCGAATATTGAACCACCCTGGCATCCCTGGAATAATTCATGGTGTATGATCCTTTTTATATATTGTTGGATTTGATTTGCCAATATTTTGTTGAGGATTTTTGCATCTATATTCATAGAAGATATTGGTCTGTAATTTTCTTTTATTGTAGTGTCTTTGTCTGGCTTTGGTATCAGGGTAATAGTACTCTTGTAGAATGAATTTTGGAGTTCCATCCTCTTCAATTTTTTGGGATAGTTTGAGAAAGATATGTATTAGCTCTTTTTTATATGCTTGGTAGAATTCCCCTGTGAAACTGTCCAGTCCTGAAATTTTGTTTGCTAGGAGTTTTTTTTTTTTTTTTTCAAATTACAAATTCAATTTCACTACTAGTGATCGGTCTGTTCAAATTGTCTGTTTCTTCTTGATTCAGTCATGGCACTTTGTGTGTTTCTAGAAATTTGTCCATTTCTTCTAAGTTGCCCAATTTGTTAACTGTACATAGTATTCTCTTGTGATTTTTTTCTTTGTGTACAGACCTTATTTGTTAAAATACCATTACATTATGCCTCAGGACAAGAGCAAAGACCACCCTCTGCAGAAACTTAGGAATTATGTACAGAATTTTACCGGACAGAGGACAACACTTTAGCTGAAGCCTGTCTGCTGACCAGAGAAGGGTGTTCTGAGTGGACTCAGCAAAGAAAAGGAAATCAGGCAGGGAAGGTAAGGTGCCCATCTGAATCAAATTTCAGCTGCCATCAGGGCAAGTCTTGTGATGGTCACAGATTGGAGGCTTCGTTTTTTGGAAGGTTTGAGTACAGCACAAGAGTTCCATGTGTCTTTATGGCTACACCCCAGGCTGAGGTCAATGTCACTCAAATTCCTGGCCAGCCAAACTCTGGCAGCAAAGAGTCCCAAATTGAGGATCAAGTTCCTCCGAAAGTCATTCCTATTGGTAGCGAAGTGGTAGACGCCCTGAAGCCGATCTCCCACATTGTCTGGAATTTTGGGAGCTTCATTTGCCGAGCCTTGCAGCGGTCAGGCCAACCCCACTGGAAGCCATAGTAGCACCTCCGCTCTCTTATGATTTTTTGTATCTCTGTGTTATTGGTTGTTACTTCTCTTTCATTTCTTGTTCTGTTTATGCAGGTCATCTCTCTTTTCTTCTTGGTAAGCCTGGCTAAAGGTTTATCAATTTTGTTTATCTTTTTAAAAAAACAGCTCTTGGTTTCATGTATCTTTTCTATTGTATTTTCGTCTCTATTTTATTTATTTCCTCTCTAATGTTTATGATTTCCTTCCATCTGCAGACTTTGGGCTTTGTTAATTCTTCTTTTGCTAATTCCTTTAGGTGGTAGTTTAAGTTATTTATTTGAGATTTTTCTTGTTTCTTGAGGAAGGCCTGTATTGCCATAAACTTCCCTCTTAGAACTGCTTTTACTGCATTCCACAGATTTTGGAAAGTTGTGTTTCCATTTTCATTCGTCTCAAGGTATTTTTCGATTTCCTCTTTGCTTTTTCATTGACCCACTGGGTTTTATTCGCGTGTTGTTTAGTTTCCACGTTTGTGCTTTTCCCGTTTTTCTTTCTGCAATTGATTTAGTTTTATACTGTTGTGAAAAAATGCCTTATATAATTTCTATCCTTTCAAATTCGTTGTGACTTGTTTTGTGACCTAGTGTGTGATGCATCATGGAGAATGTTCCAGGTGTACCTGAAAGGAATGTGTATTCTGCTGGTTTTGGATGTAATGTCCTGTAGATATCTACTAAGTTTAACTGGTCTATTGTGTCATTTAATATAATACCACTGTTGCCTTATTGAATTTCTGCCTGGATGATATATCCATTGTTGTAAGTGGGGTGTTAAAGTCCTCTCCTATTATTGTCAGCTTCTCCCTTTATGTCTGTTAATATTTGCTTTATATATTTAGATGCTCCTGTATTTGGTGCATATATGTTAATGAGTGTAATATCCTCTTCTTTTATTGATGGCTTTATCATTATGTAATGCCCTTCTTTGTCTTCTGGTATAGTCTTTGTTTTAAAGTCTATTTTGTCTGATATGAGTATTGCTACTTCCGCTTTCTTGTTTTTTCCATTTGTGTGAAATATCTTTTCCCATCCTTTCACTTTCAGTCTGTGTGTGTCTTTAAGTCTGAAGTGAGTATCTTGGAGGCAGCATACAGATGGGTCTTTTTTATCCAATCAGCCATCCTATGTCTTTTGATTGGACCAATTAGTCCATTAACATTTAAAGTAATTATTGATAGTTATGTACTAATTGCCATTTTATTACTTGTTTTCTGGTTGTTTTTGTAGTTCTTCTCTGTTATTTCTTCCTTTTGTTTCTCCCCTTGTGAATTGATGATTTTCTTTTGCAATATGCTTGAGTAACTTCCTTTTTGTTTTTTGTGTATCTGTGTAGGTTCTCACCAGATGTCCTCTTTATTTCTTTGGAATAGTGATGTTCCTATTTTATGGATAATGAGGCACTCATATGAGTGTGGCCTGAATTCTCTCCTGGTAATATTCAAAATTACCGATTTTTTAGGATAATATAAAAAGAGTCCTTCAAAATTATTTAGTCACTATTAATAAAAATGCACATGTAGCCTACAAAAACTAGGGATGACTCACAACTTTTGGCTAGGCCTTACTCAAAGCCTCATAATCACAATATGATGGAAATTTCAAGACCCCCAAGACACAGACTAATTAAGAGTTTATATTGTTCATTTACTCTTTATAAAGTATTATGGTAAGCAATACTCAGATATTTCTTACACTGCTCCCACATCATTGCCTCAAGGTCAGATTCTATAATTATCTGAGTCATCTGGGCCTTGAGCTGGCATTGCTGGCTCAAGCAATTGGTGACAGATGCCCATTCCTTGCAGCCAAAAGTGTCTGCCTGTCTGGCAACATTTATCTCACATGGGAATGATGTCAGAGTATTTCTCGTCCTGAAAGATATTTACCTAAAGCAAAAACTCGTTGATTAATTTTGATTATGTTAGTGACAATACTGTTATGTATGCAGCTGAACAATTCCTCAGATGTCTGGACTGTATTCAATAAGTATATCCTGAATTTCTACTCCAAATTTATGTTACTGATAGTTGCTATCAGCCTGAATTTCAGCAGTTTCATGAAAGGAAGCTATGTGGACAGAAATTTAGGACAATTTTGTGATTCATATGCCACTTCTCAAATTCTAATTGTGCCTTTTTTGATAACACAGTTTCCTTTTGGGTCTGTGAAATTAAATTCCTTTTATAACCAAGCTGCACAGATAGGAGAGATGCTTGGTAATCCAAACACATCGTGAGGTTTGCACATCAAAAGCAGCTGCAGAAACTTAAAGTATGGTTCATATTCATCAAAATATGTATATTCTGAAATTTGGACTTTATTTCTACCAAAATAGTACAGCAACTCCTCAAATCTATAATTCCATTAAGCTCAGAGAAGTTGCCATGAGCTCAACTTACATGGCTGGTTTGAGCCAGAGATCTTCACTTCCTGAAACAAAAGCCATTCCTTTCCCCTGTGGTTTCAAGCTCAGTACATTCAGATGTTTCATCAGACCAGAAAGAAAGCACAATCTCTTGGGTCCCTGCATGTTGAGCAAGTTGGGCCTCTGAGAGCCCTTTCATTCACCAAAGTCCTTGACCTCAAAACAACTCTTTAACAAGTTCCCATAACCTAGCCTTCTGATTTCATTAAAATAAACCCCAACTGTACACACTGCTTTGTCTTTGTCCAGTTTGGTGATGGTTAAGAACACAGGCACAAAACATATTGACAACCATGGTAACTTCCTTTTTTACACCAGGAAAAGAATATTTCTTGTACAGCTCAAGTCACAAATTTGCCTGATGAATGATGCAAGGAGCATCAGACTTCTCCTTTGTCTTGAATTAGTATCAAAGCATCCCTACCCCCTCTTTCATTTACAGGTACCCCACCTATAAAAGACATCCATGTTTATACCAGACTTCTCAAATTCCTTAGTGGCAGAGACAGCCCTTGAAAAGGTCTGTGTTCTAGCTAATCAGGGTCAGTTAGGTCACCTACTTTATAGCATTCCAGTCCATACATTTGGCACGTGGACTGTACATTTTAAATTTAAAATAAAATAAATATTTTTACATTGTTGTTTAAGTGTGTGTGTGTGTGTGTGTGTGTGTGTGTGTGACAGTGGTTTTCAAACTTTTTTTTGTTTAATACATCTGGAAGTTCAATATGTGAAGGAAATAAAAGAGAAGCCAGTTGTACTAAAAGGGGGCTGAGACACAAACTCCCCAGGCCTGTTTGAAGCCCATTTTGATGCATAGTCAATTTTTGTGACTAGTCCCTGGGTAAATGAAGAGAAGATATATTATTTGCATATATATATATTTATACCTTTATATAAATGTATATAAATACATATATATGTATGTATATAACCTACCATATTAATTATGTTACTTAAGTCTTCTCTATCCTTACTTATTTTGTTATTTTTTATGATGTGATTAGTCATGGTTTCTGTGGATTTCTTCTTGAATTTCCTGTAATTCTTGCTTTATGAATTTGAGTGCTATGTTATTTGGTGCATGGATGTTCCTACGTGTGACATCTTAATTTTTCAGCTCACACTTTATTGTTATAAACAAATAATCTTTGTCTTCGTCTCATTTATTGCTTTTTCCATGAATTAAGCTTTGTTTGAGATATAATTTTGATCTTGGCTTCATTTGCTTGGTATCCCTTTGTCTATTTTATTTTTGTTTTAAATCACTTTGTTTTCATTATCTTACGTATATAGCACATAGTTGGGGCTTGGTTTGATATTCCATCTGGGAAAAGTTTTCAATTAATTGGTAAATTTAATCTTTTTATAGTTACTGAAATGAAAATTATGTTTTATTTTAGTCTACTTGTCATTTTTTGTTATGATTTTGTTTTATATAACTCATTTAATTTTTTGTCAGTATACGGCCTGTATATTCTCTGTATATGCATGTTTTTTGAACTTGAAAGGCATGTATTTTTGCTCTAGTGGATAGCTTAATAACTTTATAACTGTTACTATTTTTAGATATTATTCAAAGCAGAGAGCAGTATATTTCCTGTTCTTCCCCTCCCCATTCACTAACTATACATTTCTTTGTAATGTTTACCTTATTTCTTTTCTCTTTCATCTTCTGTTGGTTGTTTCATTGCTATATTGTCAGGATTTTAAAAAATTTACTCTCTGTTCTCTGACCATAATTCTCACATTTGCTTTAGACTTAATTCTGCAGATAAGTGGATTTGAGGATCACTGCCAGCTTTTTAAATTTTTTTCTAAATTCATGGTTGGCTAAATTTCATCCTCTACTAATGTCCTATAGAAGGGCACATGAAAACCATATTGCTTGCATTTTCAAAAATGTTGTCTATTACATTTATACTTGAACAAGTTTCTCTGGTATCAAATTCTTGGATATAAAATCCTTTGGTTCAGATTTTGATTTTCCCCCCCCCTTATAGAGATCTTGATCATTTTTAACTAGCTATCCAAAAGATTTTCATTAGCTTTGAAATCTGTTAACTTTACTAGATTATGTCTAGTTTGACTATTCTGTGCCATTTTTTTTCTTTGGGATACTATATGCCCCTTCTATCTATAAATTTAGGTCCTCTTATATTTCTGGAAAGTCACTCAAAATATTTATGTAAGCTTTTTTTTTCTGTCTCAATATCTAGATTATTTTCTTGGTTTTCTTTCTTAATTATGCATATACTGACTTTCTTTTGTCTCTCTAACATTTACATAATTTTCTTTCTAATCCTTTAAAACTGTTTATTTCCATTTCATTTTACTTGCTTTTCTCAATATGGTATTCCCTGACTCTGAAAATATTTTATTTTGTTTTTGTTGTTTTCCTTAATAAGTGTTTATTTTCCTTTGTGCTATTTCTAAGTCTGCCTTCATTTTTGAGATAGTTTAATTTTGTTTCCTCCCACTTCTTTCAATTCATATTTGAATTCCTTTTGTGGTTTTGCTTTATTTTAAAAAATTTCAAGTGAAGAGAGTTAGGAAAGTTGAGTTAATCATAATTGTCAGTACTTGCTACATTAACAGTTGACTCATGCAAGTTCAGCCTTATTTATTTCTTCCTTTTTATTCATATTCCTATACCCCCATAGGCAATCATTCGCATATGTTAAATGTGCATCTTTCAGTGTGTTTTTGTTATATGTGTATTGTTTTTATGTATATACTTTTTTAATGAACATACATGGTAATGATCATATATCTTTATTTTTCACTTAGCATTATGTTTTTAAGATCCATCCATGTTGCTTTGTGGCCCTCTAATCAGTTGCTTCTAATGTGGCATAAAACTCCATGATGTGCATTTACTACTTTTTACTTATTCACTCTCCTGGTGATAGTTACCAGAGTGCTTCCAACTCCCCGCCACCACAAATAACCCTGCTGTCTTAACCCATTCGGGTTGCTATAACAAAATACCATAGAATGGGTAGCTCATAAACAGCAGAAATTCATTTCAAAGATCCTCTTCCAAGTTGCACCCTTAACTTTTAAAATTTATGGCTGTACATTTGGTTAAAATTTTCTTTTGCTTAATGGCAACATTTTTTAATGAGAATTTTAATTTGCCATTTGTTTCCTATTCTCTTCTTTTTTTCTTACGGTATCTTTGTATGCTGGTTCCTTTTTGATTGACTACTCATCTTTGAAGGAAAAGTTTTTCAAAATATGCAACTTACCAAAGGTTTATGCTGAGGAGGGGCCTCCCCAAACATGTTCCAGCCCAATAGGAATTCTCCTTATGACACAAAGTTTATGTGGATGAGTTCCTTCAGCTTCTACTTCTAAGAGAAACTGGTGGTTGCAGGGCTGCTCACATTGCAGAGTCCATCTTGCCTCAGCAACAGAATGCTTCCTGCATATATGGCATGTCTGAATGATTCCTCTTCCAACTGTGCCTTACCTCCTTCTCTTTCATAATAAATCAAATTGAGAGGAGGCATTGCTGCCAATACACATACTTGATTCCCTTGTTTCAGATGAAGGATTTTTGGTTTTGCCCCTAAGTTAAGTCAGTTGTTGAAGTGTATTTTGTTGATGTTTTCTGAGATCTGTAGCCATCGACATTTTTTATCAGTCTTCCTGTCCTTCACTGTACCTCTGCACATATTGTAGTTTAGGGTTTCAGGTGTCTCCTGTTTTCAGTGAAAATGGATTTTGCATTTTTGTGTGTCATTATCTTTGCTACTGGGTAAGTTCTGAGAGTAGAAGGACTTGTAGAAGATGCTGTATTTACTCCACCATTTTAATTCTGGATGTTTCTCCATAATACAATTTAAAAGTCACTGTTTTATGTATATATTATGTTATCTCACTGTTGATTCTTGAAGTTTAGCATTATAAGAATTGCTTCCAATGTTTGTTAAAAATTTCAGTAATTAGGCCCAGTCCTCAAAGATTCTGATTCATAGGGCCTGGGCTAAACAAACACCTCAGGTGATTCTGATGCTGGTGGCTCACCAACCGCATTTTGTAGGCGGCCGCTTAATAGTATTAACTGACTGAATTACAAGGGCATTTGCGTGAGAACTCTTGGTATATGTAGTAGAAAAGATATTGTTTTTATAAATAAGACTGGCTGAGATAACATATGTAGCGCTAGAGAAGTACTGAGGCAGGGATGTTTTCTTTAGAGAATGGAGAAACATTTTTTTTCCTACCTCAGAAATATTATGTGATCCATTCAGTTGAGTGGTATTTAGCACACTAATTATATGCAATAAATATTGATGAATGGCAACATCAAAATAAGGCATAGTTTAATAGGTAGAAAGTCTCAGACTCCCCAAAAGTGACCCAAGAAATACAAGTTATCTATAGTTTATGTGACCAATCAGGCAAGTACTCCCTTAGGGTCAACTTAACCATATGGTGGATTATCTGTTAATTTGTGGACATGTTAGATACAGTGCATGTAACTTCACCCCTCTTCCTCCCCCCACAGTATTCTTTGTGGCAGACTGCTAGTTCTCCGTTTTTCCTGGGCAGATGACTTTCAATGTAAAGACTACATTTCCCAGCCTTCCTTATAGCCATGTTTGGCCATGTGACCAAGTTCTCATGAACTAATGAGTCCTCCTTTATTTTTCTTCATAGCGTGCCTCATTACCTATCATGTTATTATATATCTATTCCTGTATTGACTGTCTCCTGCACTAGAATGTAAGAGCCATAAAGGCCAGGACATTGTCATATTCTCTGTCATATTCCCAGCATCTAAATCAGCATTTGGCATGTAAGGGACACTCAGTAAATAAGGGAATGAATGCATAAAAGAATTACTGCAAAGATATAAGGATTATTAGATATTACAGGACATGTGGCTTCCCAGTATTCCTATAATGAGGATGACTAATAGGCCTCATAAAGGATAGTTTATTCTGCTTTGGGTTACCAGTTGAGCTTGAATAATCACTCTCCCTGAGTACACTTATTTTCAAATTCATATTTTCAAAGAGAAGGGAATTGACTGGGTTTATCTCATTCAACAGAATGAAGGATCCCAGATGTGGATCCCTGTTGTTGAAGGTTGACTTTCCTCATATCCATTCTAAACACACAGGGTTGCTTTTGGCTCAGGTAACTATACAGGTCCAGTTATAAATGGTCAACACAGCATGGTTGGTTTCTCTTAATTGTACACTGGCATGAGTCTCGGCAACCTTGGGCAGAAAGACCATCTATCCTCATAAGAATGTGGTGAATATTGCTGGCACTCCCAGGCTTTCAAATGTTGCTTCATGGGAAGTTGTTTGTGCTGTATTACATGTGTTTCACATGTATTTGAAAGCATTTTTTAGATGTCCTGTTCTGAAGTGTCAGAATGATACAATGAAAATATACAGACTAGTATTCCAGAGACCTGGGTTCAAGACCAGCACATATTAGCTCTGTGACTTTGAATAAATCACCTCATCTTTCTGAGTCTCAGTTTCCTCATTTGTGAAAACAGGTGATGAGGTGAGATGACTTAAAGGTCTCCTCCAGCTCCAATATTTTATGACTCTGTAAGTACTTTTAGAGATTTCACAGCATAATTGTGAACATTCCCAACTATATCAAACATCCTCTCTTTGAATGTAGATTTGATTTTTTGGAACAGATAAAATTTATCAGAACCAAGTGTTTTAATACTATATAAGACAAATGTAGATGGTAATGTTTTTAAGGCTTGGAATTATCATGCTTGCCTTTATTTCCTGTATATTCATTTGCAAGTGGCAGAAAATGCAACACAAATTGGCTTAAGCTAAGAGATAATTACTGGCTCATATAACTAAAAAGTTCAGCGTCTCCAGCTTCAGTCACAGCTTGATCCAGGAAGTGAGATAATGTCCTCAGGACCCACACTTGGTTTTCTTATCTCTCAGTTCTGCCTTCTCCCTGTTAGTTCCATTCTCAGGCATGTTCTCCATTGGGTGGCAAGATCACTGCCAGCAGCCTCAGGCTTACATTTAATCTTCTCAGCAATCCTCATAGAAAGAGAGATTCACTTTTCTCAACAATTTCCCATAAGTCTCAGAATTGATTTTTATCAGCTGTGCTTGAGTCATTTGCTTATCATGAACTAATCACAGAGACCAGGAGGATTCTCTGACTGGTTAAGCCTGGGTCACATGCTCACCCCTGAAGTGGCGGGAATTCAGTTCTACTTGAGTCACATGTACTGAATATGGTAGGAGGGTACTTCCCCAAATAAAATCACTGCGCTGATCTCAAAAAGGTAGAATGATGCTGAACATTAGAGAAGGAGGGTGCGGGGAAAGAAAGAGGGGAAGAGATCTACTCAGTTGTTGCATTTGACAAATTGATCCTTTGAAATGTTTCCCCTTTCCTGTTTTTTTTTTTTTTTTTTTTGCAGTATAGACACTCACTATCTCGTAGTAGCTTCCTAGTAATTTCCTTGCCTTGAGTCATCCCCCGCCTGCCCCTGCCCCCGCCATCCCAAGTACATTCTAGGCATTGCCACCATGTTATTCTTCCTAAAGCACTGGTTCGATCATTTCACTCTCCAGCTCAAAATCTTTCAGGAACTCTCTTCTGACTACTGTACTGGATTCCATATTCTTCAGTCTGGCATTTAAATCTTCCACAGTCTGGCTCCCACATATTTCCAGGCTTATCTATCTACCTATGCTTGTCCCAGGTGCACTGTTCACCATCATGTTTTCCTTACAATGCCTTTGCTCTATTTGTACGTTCTACCCTATCACCATTTCTCCCATCCTAAGTGTGATATCAGATGATGAGCCAGATACTGCAGGTTGTTTCCAATATCTGTTCTCCCCTTTTTCTTTAGTATTAGAACCATTGATTTCTAGCTGGACACGTGGCCACTCAATAGAGACTATATGTTTCAACATCAATTATAGTTAAGTGTTGACCAATGTGGTGTAAGTGCAGTGATGTATACAACTTCTGCAAGTGTTTCTAAATAGAGGGATGTTCTCTTCTGCCCCATCACCTTTCTGCTGCCTGGAATAAGGATGTGATGGCTGGAGCTTGAGCAGCCTGCTTGATGGTAGAAGCTGCATCTTCAGGATGGTGAAGCCACAAGATAGAAGGAGCCTGTGTCCATGATGATGAGAGAGCCACCATATCAACCCTACACTGCCTACACATACATGAGAGGGATACACTTTATTTTGTTTAAGTTAGTGTTATTTTGAGTTTTTAACTGCAACAGAAACCAATCTTTCCATTAAAATATGTTACTTAGGAAAATTTTCTGGTGGCCAATAACAGGAATCCATTCAAAGAAGAATGGGGGAATTATTTTAAGGATATAGGATTGTTTTCAGAACCCATGGGCAGGGATGAAAGAAGACTCAGGAATAGACCTGAACCTGGGACTGAAACATTGTGGGGAAGCTAGGAGGTCTTCTCGTTGTGTCTCATCTCTCCTTCTCTTCCCTCTTACTGCAGATTATTTATGTACCTCGTGTAGAGAAACAGTAAATAAATATTTGTTTAATGGATGGCAATTTGTGTGTCTGTGAAATAAACTGGATCCAAAGCCAAGTCTCAAAACATTTCCTTATAAATATGTAGCTTGTTAAAGTGACTCATTTGTAGGGGATCATACATTTTAGAGTCTAAGCCCTTCTGTCAGCCCTTTCTCTCAGCCCTCTGATTTTTTCAGTTGCCTATTCTGACATCAGAAAAAGGGAGTGAAATGCAGAGTTGTGCACAACTGATCTCATGAAAGATACATTAAAGACAACTCTGCTTTGTACAGGAGTTGCAAAAGCAAATTTTTATGTGACACAAGCACTGGTCCACAAGTAAGCATTTTGCTAGACAAGGAAATGAGAGGTTATTTTTGGTACATTTTTTTCCCTAACCAGCTTTTTTGTTTGTTTGTTTGTTTCATTTTGCATTGTTATTATTTACTGTCTAGGTTCTTGCTTTTACCTAGTTTTTGCCCTTGAGGGCTTCTTATGTTCTTGTCAGCTTATTGATATGTTTCATAAGATTTTTATATATTTAATCTAGCATTTGGTGGGAGAATCAGCCAATCTCTCGTCTGCCATACAGCTGGACACGAAGCCCAGTGTGTTTTTTAAAAGCGTTTTTAAAAAAGTTCATTTGTTTGTAGATTCTACCCTGAGTTCTGAAGACCAGGGCCCTAACTCTGGTGGTCCAAGCTCCCGATCTGTAAAGATGAACTACCTTTACACCTACATCAAATTGCTTTTTATAAAAGGCTTATGAGATAATTAATCTGAAGTCAGTTTGAAACCAGAAAGTACCATGTAAACATACAACACTTTCTGAACTTTGAAAATAAAACAGAGGCAAACGAGCAATAAAAGTTGTAACTAAGGATAGCAACCTTAGAATGATTTGTTCAATTTAAAATATTTAGATATTTGCAGTCCTTTGTTTTCTGGCCCTTGATATGGATGGGAAAGTCTGAAGGTTAAAAAAAAAATTACTTTATTTGACATTAATTATATAACTTATATTTTAGTGAAAGAAAAAGAAGGCAAACCTGAGCACACTATAAAATCCATCATCATGTTTTTAAAGTTTGTGAGGAGTCTGTTACTTTAGTATATGGCTGAGCAATCTAACTTAGGATGCTTACAACGCTTTATGTATTTTGCAGGCTGAGATTCTGAGTGTATAACATTCTGTAATACATCTTGGTCTCTGTGCTGCAAGGACACTAAAGTCCTACTACAGGTAACTACTCAGATAGCTCTTCTCATTCTCAAACTGTGTTAGCAGGTGAAACACCTCTAAGTCCATTCCTAAGAGCCTTGTGGATGACAGGTGGGCCAACATGGGACTCGGGCCCATGGCTACTGCTCACTATTTCCTGTAGATGCATGATATCTTAGGTCCTATGTAGAACACAGCATAGGGCCTGTCCTCTAAACATTTATATACCAAGACAGTGTATCTACATGTATATCATTAACTCATTCTGCATTTTCTGAGCCAGTCCTCCTACACGTCAGGCTTTGTTCTTGTTCTCAAAAAGTTCATAAGGAAATAGACAAAACTACAATTACCGTTCTATGTGATAAGTGCTAGAAAGAGATAAAGTGCTATAAGAGTACAGTAAAGGGCACCTAGCCCACACTGGGGTGGGATAAGGCTGGGTGGCAAGGAACAGGGAAGGGTTCACAATGGAATTGATGCCTGGGCAGAATAATGGAGGATAAGCAAGAATAAGCTAGGTAAGGAAAAGATGGAGGGCCAGGGCATAACAAGAAAAAGGAGCAGCATATGTAAAGACAGCATGTACGAAGGAGTATGGCAAGACTGGAGAGCCCAAGTAGCTTGCTGTATGATGAGTTTATTTATTTCACTTAGTTGTTATCGACACATTTGTTTTCTTCACTATGTTTGCGTGCTTGGATGATGGAGATTGTGTGTAATGGTTTCTCTCTTCCTATGTCTAGCAGTAGGCACGTAGATCGAGCATAAAAAATGTTTGATGAATGAACGACATGGTGTAAGGGAGAATAGTTAGAAGTCCATTAATGAGTAGGGTCATGTCTAGTCCCAGTGAATAACAGATGGGGTAGATTTAAGAATTATTTGCAAAATAGGATGGATAGGACTTGATATATTGGAGATGGAGTATAAAAGAGTAAATAATGACTTTCTAGGTTTCTGTTTTTATTATAGGTGGATGATAATAATGATGTTATTAATAATAGCTAATATTCATTAGGCACTTTGTGTCATGAATTACACTAAGTATTTCACATATATTAAGCCATTTAATTTCTTAACGACTTAGTTACGTAGGTAATCTTATTATCCCCATTTACTGGAGCTATTAGAGATCAACTAGCCCAAGGTCACTGACACAGCTAGTAGGTGCCAAGCTCAAACCCAGGAATTCTGATTCCTATAGCCATCCACATAAGCTACTCTTCTTTACTGCCTCTAATAAATGTGATCAATATACAGAGCAGGGGTCCTACTCAATACATATATCACACAAATTGCATGTAACTCTTTTACTAAACATAGAGACACATACTATGATGTGACTGCCTCTTTTGGATCAGATTTTCGGAAGCCTGGTTTGTATTTTCACGTTTCCTCTCTGGAGGACCTAAAGTGGGGTGGAAGTTATCAAAGAGTTGACACAAAAGATGAGAGAAGGCAGGTGCAGAAACGACATTTTCGAATGCTCTAGCAGCTGCTAGAATGCTGGAATCTAGGTTCTATCAGACTACCCCTCCTCCCATCCATCCCCCCAGAGACAACAGACACGCACGAGCGCACCCACACCCACACACGTTGTAAGGTACATATGCACGCCGTGTGTCAGGTTGGTTCTAGCTGTCCTCAACTCACATCGAAGGTTCATTTTCCGACTCCTGGAAAGCCCAACACACTCGAAGTGAACCCGAGACCGCCTGTCGAGCCCAGGGCAACAAGGCTTAGCGCCAGCTCGCCCTGTTCCCAAGGAAACCGCCCGCTGAGGCACCTGGGGCCCGCGCCGGGCACCTGCGAAAGCCCCGGCTGTCGCCAGGGGGCGCGGGAGCGCGTCGGCCCCACCGGCCCCACGCCCGCCCCGCCCCCATCCCCGCCTTCCCTCCCCGGGGCCGGACCGCTCCCGGCTCCCAGCTCCGCTGCCGGCGCAGGCGCAGTCCCGCGCTCCCTCGGCGGCTGCCCCCCGGTAGTGCACCCGCCGCGGCTGAGTGTAGCGGCGTCGGCCCGCCGTTCTCCTCCGCCTGTGACTCTTTCGGCGCGCGTTGTGTGCGGTTCTGCGCGCGCCCCTGAGCGCCGGCCGCGGCCGCGGTGGGTTAGTCAGGTGAGTGCATCCGCGGGAGGGAGAGGCCCGGGGCGCGGAGCACCGCCCCCCTCGGTGCCCGCGCGCCCGCCGCCCGCGAGTCGGCCTGGAGGGGCGGCCGCGGCAGGTGCAGGTGAGGGCGCGGCGCGCGGAGACCCGGCCGACTGTCCTGGCCCAGGGAGCGCGCTCCCCCGCCTGGGCTCGCGGGCTCCGGGACCCCGGCGGCGGCGGCGGCGGCGGGGGTTCGGCGCTTCGGAGCATCTGGGCGCCCCCTGGGGCCGCTGGTGGGCGTCGGGCGGCGGCGGCGGCTCGTCCCCTGTCCTCCGGGCCCCGGCGCGTTACTCATTAACTGCGCGGTTCCGAGCGCTGAGGCTGGGAGCCCGGCGCCCGGTTACCTGTCGGCTGGGCGCGCGCGGCCGGGAGCTGGGGCCCCGGGGTTGCGGAGGGGGCTCTGTAAGGAGAGTTCGCGAACAAGTCTGGAGGCCGGCGCTGGACGGGGCGAGGCAGTAGGCGTGGACCGGAGACGGCGAGCGGGGCACCGAGTCGAGGCGTAGAGGTCACCCTCGGGAGGTTTCGGCGAAACCTGGTGGGCAAGAGCCGGCACCCGGGATCGCGCTTTAGGAGGCAGCTCAGTTCAGCCTGACTTTTGTTTCGGGGAGTTGAGGCGAGCTGCACAGACGTAATTGTAATTACACAGCCCTTCCAGCGTGGATAACTCGCTCCGACCGCCCGGGGAAAAGAGAGCTTAATGGACTCTGGAAGTGATGGTGGTAGGTGGAATCTGCAGCACGTGAAGAGTTGTCAGTTGTTATGGGATTTAAAAAAGAAAAAAAATCTGTAATGGCTAAAGGGTAAGGTCTTGAAAATTAAGAGCGCTCAGTTAATACTGATTCCGAAGAGGCAGTTTAGTTTCGTGGAAATGTAGCATATTCCGAGGATACCTGTTTCCTACTCTTCTGTTTCCCCCTCCAACTTATCCCTTGCAGGGTAGGGAAACAGCCATGTAATCTTTTGCCGTGGAATGATTACATAATTGGAGGAGAGGCCGATAAGAGGATTAAAAACAAAACCGTTCTATTGTAAATCTGTTGAAAGACCTGGTTTCTGTTCATTATCCTCATTCGTATTTTGTTGTTCTTGCCCTTTTAAAGAAAAAAAAAATGGTGAATGGCGCTTCAAGGAGAAAAGAGGCAGAATAGATTTGTAGACCAATCATAGTAAATATTTGATACTGGTAAATATTCCACCAGTTTTATGGGGCCTTGTCCTGTTAACATTTGCTATTTATTTACTAGTGCCGTGCATTTTGATAGGACACTTCATGTTTGGACAGACACGTATCCTAAATATGGTTTATGTGATATAATCCTAAAGCCCTTGTGGAATGTATAGAAATAAACTTAGCAGTTATACAGTTTTACTACAGTAGCATATGTCTTACTATTAGAAGAAAAGCCTTTTCATTTTTTTCTTTTTCCATTTCAGTAATATTATATATTGGTACATACCTTTGTGAACCAAAGTGGATACATTTAGTATAACTCTTCCTTGTGTGTTTGGCGAACACCTATCTGTGGTATGCAATACCTCTAACTTTTCACCAGGATGGATATTTGATGTTCAGCTGCTTTGTGAATTTGCTAATTCGTGGAGTTTCTAATTAGATCCAGCTGTACTTTTTGAATTGGTGTAGTTATGCATGTGCTTCCTTTGATGATATTATTTTCCTTTAATTTTCACTAAACCCTCAACCTCTGCAACACATGCATAGACACTCTACAAATAATTTTTTAAATTGAAAGAGTCTTAGAAGACAATCTACATCATCATCTTGTTTTTTGATATGGCAGAACAAAAACTGGTAGGTTACAGTAGTTTCACATGTATTATTGTAGTTAACCTTTTTCCCCCTCCCTTTCTGAGCAGGACTCGCTGAACCAATTTTAATGAAAAACTGTCTATTTTTAAAGTTTTAGCTCCATTACTTACCGTGCATATGACCTTGAGTAAAGCATTTAACCTCTGAGCCTATTTTCTCCATTTGTAAATGGATGTAGTGTTAGGTTGAACCATACGAATTTGCCAGTATTCAGCTGTTTTTAGTATGGCTCAACCTAATATGAACTTCATAATGGTGGGATGAGAATTAAATGAGATACTCCACGTGGGAGGTGGAAGAGAGGAACAGATGTTAACGTAACAGTGTGCCATGCATCCTGCTTGTTACTTCAAGTACCTTGACTCCTCTAGTCCTCAGCACATTCCTGGAGTATAGATGGTGTTGTTGCATGTTACAAACCAGGAAATTGAGGATCAGAGAAGTGAAATAACTTGCCTCTGGTTACTTAGTTGTCGGTGGTTCTATAGCTGCCTAATGGCAGAGCCAGGATTAAACACTGAGAGTGACTGCCCCAAATGGAACTCCTACCAGTTTTGCTCCTTCCATTCCTGAACTACACCTTCTGTAAAAGAGCTTTGTGACTATAAGAAGACACATAGATGAAAAGTGTTATTATTATTTGTATTTCTGGTTAAAAAATATCCAGGTTTTCTGATGATGGTGATAACCAGCACTGCTGCTACTACTACGGAGTCTAGAGCTTATGTTGTGTCAGGTTCTGGTGTAAACACTATGCCAACTCATTTATTCTCACAGTGACCTAGGAATTAGGTAATACTTCATCCCATTTTATAGTTGGGAAGGTTGAGGCACTGAGTGGTTATGGAGCTTAAGGTGATGGATGCTTAAGGTCAAAGCTAATTAAGTGAGGGCACTAAATTAGGAGTCTGGTAGTTTGTCTTTGATGTCCATGATCTTAACCACTACACTCTACTACCTCTTCATGCATAGGTTGTAATACTGAAGAATTGGTTTTAATTTAGCTTTTATGAGATACTTAATATTGGTGTAATAAGTAATTCTTAATGTATCACTGGAGATTTTTAAATCAAATATTCATTGAGTATCTACTCTGCAAGTCACAGCGGGGGTTAAAGGAAAGACTTTAAGGCATCTGGAAGGTGGGCTGTGTAATCATTCCCATATCTTTTGTAAGTTCCTCAAAATTTAGAAAGCACTTTCACATATGTTTTTGTTGTAATTTTAATGAGTGCCAGATAAGACACAGTGCTAGAATAGTTGGAGAGTGGGGAGGAAGGAAGGATGAGTTGGTAGAGGTACTTGCGTGTTGAGGGAAAGCTTTGAGGATATTCTGAGGGGAGTGCACCTTTTCAAACTAAACCTTTGCCCTATATAGTGCTGGTCAAGGTGTAGTTCAACAAAGCGTAGTAAATTGGTTACTAAATGAATTACCTAAATACACCTGATATCCTAAAATAAAATATCTGAGGTTTTGAAAGCTCCTTTCTAGCTAGTTTCTCTTTTTTTTCCTGTACTACTGCCCTTACCTTTGCCATGTAGTACGTATCTTTTTTTTTCTTTTATGCTTCCAAAGCATGGAGTATATGCCTCTATTTTGGTATTTATTTTGATATTTACATTGTTTGTAAACGTTCGTTGACAATGAGGTGTCTTTTTCTAGTGTACACATGCTTTGGAGGCAGGGCTTTAATTCATCTTACCCCATTTTATAGCTTTAGCATTGGGCCTGGAACCCAGTAGATACTGTGCTGTTTGGTGATGGATGGTCATCCATCACCATGAGAAAAAATGTTAGGATGTATTGAAATTGATCTAGCAGTAGAAATGGAAATGAGTGTTCAAAGTGGGAATTGAGGGGACTAAGGGAAGGGGAGGGGTTACTTACAACAGGTAACATTAACTTGCCAGCTCTGTTTCCCTTCTGCTTTCTCTTTCAACTTAAAGCTAAATGAGGTAGTTTCATAAGCTTCAATTGTATATAGAAAAAAGTGAAAAAGTAATATTGATTTATCTTAGGATATCAACAACACGAAATTCCATAGCTATAACCATAAGCTAAGATTACTTAGATCAAAGGGAAAAGAATGGAAATTATTGAAATAGTTCAAGTTTGAGAGATTTGTTGCTTATAGTTAACACCTGTAAAGGAGCATACTGATGATAGCTTAGAACCAATTAAATAAGTGAATTGTCATTTGATGTGTCCAGATAATAGTATTGAGTATTTGTTTGTGGGCATCTGATTGACAGATCAGGATAAAGTATAAAAGAACAATTAAAGTAAGTTAGAAAAAGAGTAAGTAAATGTGCATTAATTAATTTCCTGTTGGGAAGAGAATTACATTTGAACACTATACCTCAGAAGGGCTTGTTTTCCCCCTCCTTCTCCTTTATCTAGGATAAACAAGGATCCCTTCTGTTTTGTAAGACAGACTCCTTTCTGTGCTCTTGTTATTTTCCCCATCATTTATTCCTTTTTAGGTCTTTATAGATATTATACATTTGTGTTATGCCTTACAATCTTTAGAACATTTTTACATTGACAGTTAAGCCATTTGATTTCCTCAAATGTAGGCAGGGGGGATAACACCACTGTTATAGATGTTGAAACTGAAGCTCAGAGAAATTAAGTGACTTGCCCAAGTTCACACAGCCAGTTAATAACAGAATCTGAACTAGAAAGAAGGTTTTCTGAAGCTCGTTTGATCAAATGCTCAGGTTTCCCCAAACTTTAAAAATTGAGTTTCATCAATCTTGCTACAGGGTACTTGCTGTTTTATCTCTAATTTTTAAAGGTGGCTGGGAGTCACTATCTCTACTCTTTGCTGCTCTGCTATTTATTCCCTCTCTAAAGAGTCTTACTGTTTATTTATCCAGTCAATATATACTTCAGTGCCTATTGAATATTTAGTTGACATATATTCTTACATACATAAGATAAAGAGGCTTACACTTTTAAGAAGAAGAAACCTGGAAAACAATTATTTTTTACATTTTTGTTCCAAGAATTTGTAATTAAATACAGTGTTAGTAACCCAGTAAGTTCTGAGAATTTTCTGAAAACCTTTAATTTTAAGAATCTGCAATAACTAACATCTCTCAGTATGTTAGGTTGTACATTTAAATCCTGTGGAATTAGTAAATGGAAATTAATTTGTGGTCTGTTTTAATAAGAGTGGGAAGAGTGTGAGCTTGACAGACCACCTGACTAATATTTCCCTTGGGTTATGAATTAAATTCACACTTATAAACATAGACTGCTTCCTAAAATGTAAATGTGAAATTTTTTTTTTTTGCTACAACCAAAATGTTAGTTTGGAAAACCAACTTTATAATTATAGGGAAAGTTAATGAGAAAATTATTTTTTATATATACACCTTTTTGTTTTGTTTTTTTCTTCCTTTATATAGTATTTGAATAAATCTCAAAACTTTCTAATTATTGAGAATTTAAAATACAATAAGTAGATGCAAAAGTATGATGAACCTCAAATTTCCCATCATCTAGCCCATCAGCAACAGTCAGTCCTGCCCCATATACTTCCCTGTATTATTCCCCCTCATGTACTATTTTGAGCAAATTCCAGGAATTGTATAATTTCATCTGTAAATATTTCAGTATGTATCTCTAAAAGATAAGGGCAGTTAGCTACAATACTATGACACACTTTAAAAAATTAACACGAATTCCTTAGTATCAAATATCCACACTGTTTTTGAATACATAAGGCCACTATAGTAAAATCAGGCTTCTGTTGATTTTTATTTATATGCTATTCCTCCCCTCCCCATCAAGAACTATAAGGGGCTGAGTGAGTATTTATTTTAAACCCCAGCAGGGCAGCAGAATAGATAAGGAAATGATGATAGCAAAGAGAATATAGGAAAAAACCCAGAAAGAACACAAAGTAATAGCAAATGCTCATTTCAATAGCAGTGCATTAGAGAAACTTTAGTTTTTTCTTTCTGAAATTAAACAAGCGTTCAGAGATTAAATAGGATTCTTCTATTTGGATTGTTCTCTTCTTACGGTTGGTTGGGTAAGACTGCCTTAGAGATCCTCTGTCTTGATGTAACCTTTATCTGAGTCTTACCCCTGACCTCCAATCAGTTTTACCTTTTAAGTGATTCTTAGATGTAGTGGAGTCAGGTGTTGGAGTCAGACGCACCAGGGCTTGAATCCTAGCTCTGTGGTTTATTGACTGTTTGACCTCGACAAAATTAATTTAATCTCTCTGATCCTCAGTTTCTATACCTGTAAAACAGACATAAGAATCATTTCAAAGGGATGCTGTGAGGAATAACAGAATAATGTACATAATGTATATGTGTATGTGTCACACATATAGAATGTAATAACGTAATGCATGTGTGTGTATATGTAGAAATATAAATGAATTGTTCTGAATGTTTTTCATATATATAGATAAATATGCCTCCGTCTCCTCATTTGCAATGTGTGATCTTGGCATTAGATCAGACCTTCATAATCTCTTGCCTAGCCTGTTGCAATAACCTCTTAATCAATTGCCTCTAGTCTCCTCTCTCTAGTTAAAGTCCTCGGGAGTCATTTTTCTCATGACATCACAGTATGTCTATACTTCCTAAAACATAGATCTGAGAATCTCTTAGATAAACTCCAAGCAGCAGTTTCCATGTTAAATGAAGCTTTTAATTATCTGTCGCATATCTGCCTCTCCAGCCTGATTTTCTGTCACTCTTTTTTTTTTGGTTAGTTTCATCAGTGCCAAACCCTTATTCCTTGACTGTCCTGTCGTATTTCCTTGCCTAGCCCACCTACAGACTCTTTATTCAGCATTTCAGATCTAACTTATATTTTTTTCTCCTTGAAACATTCTCTTCCTCCTCTCCCCCGCAACCCACAGGGTAATCATTTAGTGGCTCATGATAGGCTATGCACCACCTTTTTAGTCCATTTTCATATCTGTGTTCTCAGAACTTAGTACCAGCATGTGCCCTGAGGAGTTGAAGCTGGCAGACATCTTTCATTCCAACTAGAATAAATATAATTGATAAAAATTATTAAGTACACTTATTTTATACTAAAATAATATATGTATAAAATATATTTAATAAGTATATAAATCATTAAGATTTTTTCTAGGCATTCGTTAAATGAGTTAATACACGTGAAGTTCTTAACAACACATAGTTAACTGATTCATAGTTAACTTTCAGTAAATATTGACTGCTGTTTTTGCTGTGATAGTGCTGACTTCTGCAAAGAAGAAATAACATGAGATGCGTACTAGAAATCAGAAGCAACTGGTTTTGATCAACTTTTTTTAAATTGGAAATCAGCTTTATTACCTAAAGCTGAGTAATAATAAAGCCATCCAAGCTGTGTTGGTAATTCACCCATAAGAATTTAATGCTGTTGTCCTTTTTACTCATTTTTAGTGATCTTTGACAAGTTTAGTTTATGAATTGGGATAATCTCCACTTGAAATTAGTTTTTTAAATTACTTATTACTGGGCTTCCCTGGTGGTGCAGTGGTTGAGAGTCCGCCTGCCGATGCAGGGGACACGGGTTCATGCCCCGGTCCGGGAAGATCCCACGTGCCGCGGAGCAGCTGGGCCCGTGAGCCGTGGCCGCTGAGCCTGCGCGTCTGGAGCCTGTGCTCCGCAACGGGAGGGGCCGCAGCAGTGAGAGGCCCGCGTACCGCAAAAAAAAAAAAAAAAAAAAGTTTAAATTACTTATTACTTAACGCAAAGAGTACTACTGCTTAAAAATAGTTTATGTTATTCATATAAGAACTCTGAATACAAAATAAATCTTAAAGCTTCCATGTACTATTTGAAAGAGCAAAAGATTTTCAGTCTAGTTGGCAGCTCATTACCAGCTAAGCTAAACATTTTATGGAAATTTCACATGCTTGATAAAGGGACCACATTTAATCTTAAAATAATCTCCTTTTCGGGAGTGAGTGGAATTTAAACAGTGTGTTGTAGGTAGAGGCACTGCTCAGAGGTGCTCTACTCTACGAAATACTACTTGCATTTCTCTTCTAATTCTCACCCTGTGAGGAAGAAAACCGAGCTACAGATTTCTAGATGAGAGAACCTAGGCACACGTTGGCCCAGTAACTTGATAGAAGCAGAATTCAGACCTGCCTCTCTTTGAGGTTTGGGTCTTATGTTCCTAGCCTGTGCTCCAGTTTATGCAACATTTGTATTTTCCATAAATACTTTGCTTTCATACCTTAGACATACCTGGAAAGTCCTTCCAGGGGGTTTATCTTTCTCATTATTTCCTACTCTTCTTTGGGTCTTTTCTTTGGCTTCACTTTTCTGGGAGTCCTTTCCTTCTGATTTATTTGCCCCTCCTGTGTGGTCTCTTAGTAGCCTCTGCATATTCTATAGCATTTATCACACTATCATTGCCACCGTCAGTGTCTCCTACTATATTGATACTATTTGGGAGCAGAGATGATTTATCATCTTCTTTCCCCAGAGCCTGGCACATAGTAGACTCTCAATGAATATTTGTTGAAAGAATAGTTGAGTGTTTATAGGAAAAATAGGGTGGATATTGCAGGGATGATGGATTTTAATTCAGCTTAAGGAGAAACATATTTACATGAATCATCTAACAGTGGAAAGGCAAAGCAATTCTAGTAGTAGTAGTGTGGTGTGGTGGTGAAGAGCTAGGACTCTGGAGTCCAACAGACATAGGTTTTATTTATTTATTTATTTTTAAAGTCTTTTATTGAATTTGTTGCAATATTGCTTCTGTTTTATGTTTTGGTTCTTTGGCTGTGAGGCATGTGGGATCTTAGCTTCTGGACCAGGGATTGAACCTGCACCCCCTGCATTGGAAGGCAAAATCTCAACCACTGGACCGTCAGGGAAGTCCCAGACATAGGTTTTAATACTGGCTACCCTAAGCTGCAGCTTCCTCAACTGTACATGGGCTGGAACTATACCTGATATTTAGTAAATGGTCAGTAAATATTAGCTGTTATTATGAGAGAAACCACCCTATAATCCTGTGTGACTGGGGGGGACTGGAAGTTTGATGGCCCAGCTCCCCATACCCTCCTTCTCCCCTGGATTATTTTGAAGCAAATCCAGGTAATTTTATTTCATCTATAAATACTTTCGTGTGTATCTCTAAAAGGTAAGAATTTTTTTTTTTTATGTAACCATTATCTCTAAAAATGGACAGAAATTCATAATAATATCAGTAATATCCAGTGTTCAAGTTCCCTTTATTGTCTTATAATATGATTTTACAGTTGGCTAATTCAAATAAGAATTCAAACAAGGTCCATATATTATATTTCATTATGTCTCTTAAGTTTCTTTATAAATTCCCTCTTTTTTTCCACTTTTATTTATTGAAAAAACCAGGTGGTTTATCCTGTAAGAGTTTTCCAAGGTTTAGATTTTGCTGTTTTTGTCCATATGGTATTATTATTTTTTTTTTTATTTTTATTTTTCGGTACACGGGCCTCTCACTGCTGTGGCCTCTCCCATTGCGGAGCACAGCCTCCGGACGTGCAGGCTCAGCGGCCATGGCTCACGGGCCCAGCCGCTCCGCGGCATGTGGGATCTTCCCGGACCGGGACACGAACCTATGTCCCCTGCATTGGCAGGTGGACTCTCAACCACTGCGCCACGAGGGAAGCCCCATATGGTATTATTTTTAATATGTTCCTCTAGGCTCTGTATTTCCTATAAACTGATGAAGATGTTATTTTTAGTATGTTCCTCTAGCCTCTTTCCTATAAACCGATAAAGACCTAAAGGCTTGATTGGATTGGGATCTTTTTTTTTTCTTATTAGGGGGGCAAGAATGATTCATGGATGGTGGTAGTGTTCATTTCCTGTTTTACCACATAATTCTCATAATGTCTGATTTTCTCCCTTTTTGTGATAATAATGTCATCAGTGAGTTCAGGTACTGTCATTCTGATCCATTAATTATAAAGTACCCCAGGTTTTACCTTAGGGTTTTAATAGTTATTGATAAGTGTTGCCTAGACTCATTATTTCATTAGGATTGCAAAGTTATATTTATTAAATGGGATTCTTTTAAAAGAAGGATTTTTCCTCATAAACTATTTAGTTCTTTAATGTATAGGAAAGTCAGGCTAAATACTGGATTCTTTCCTTTATTTTACCAGTTTTCAAAATAGTGAATTTGTTCCATAGCACTGATCAAAAGGGACCAGTGAGAGGCTTCCCTGGTGGCGCAGTGGTTGAGAGTCCGCCTGCCGATCCAGGGCACACGGGTTCGTGCCCTGGTCTGGGCAGATCCCACATGCCGTGGAGCGGCTGGGCCCGTGAGCCATGGCCGCTGAGCCTGCACGTCCAGAGCCTGTGCTCCACAACGGGAGAGGCCACAGCAGTGAGAGGCCCGCGTACTGTAAAAAAAAAAAAAAAAAAAAAAAAAGGGACCAGTGAGATTTTTTTGTTTTGTCTTATTTTTAGTATAATCATGAACTCATGGGTTTAGAATTATTTTTTGTTCTTTACAGGTATTATCCTTTTTGATGTCAGATTGTCCCATTTTTGGTTAGTGGGAGTCCTTTTGATACCACTCCAGTAGTCTTTGATAGCTTTCTTGCTTCCTGGTAAAACAAGATGTTGCAAGGACTTTTTGTACATTACTGCAGCGGGCTTGGAATCAGCCATTTCTCCGAGGAGTCCTTGTTCTTTTTTCATAGGAAATGGTATTACTCTGGGTACAAGGGGTACTCATTGCTCCTGAGTTGCTTGCTGTTGTTATACCTTTTCAGTGGATAAAGGTAGACATCTTTTTAAATAAAAAAAATTCCGTGGGCTTCCCTGGTGGCGCAGTGGTTGAGAGTCCGCCTGCCGATGAGGGGATGCGGGTTCGTGCCCCGGTCCGGGAAGATCCCACATGCGCGGACCACTCGGCCCGTGAGCCATGGCCCCTGAGCCTGCACATCCGGAGCCTGTGCTCCGCAACGGGAGAGGCCACAACAGTGAGAGGCCTGCGTACCGCCAAAAAAAAAAAATTTCCTGATATTTCTGATTCAAATTTAGGACTTCAGAGTTTTAAATTCCTTGATTTTGTATTTGTATCTCTTTTCTCATATGTTGAAAATCTTAGTTCTGAATGATATTAATGTAATTTGTTTTATCTTTTATAATAGTTTCAGAATAGCAGTATCAACATTACTTACTAATATGATTACTGAAAATAGTGTATGATTTTTTTAACTTCCTTTGACCTTAGAGTATATTCCACTAGGGATATATACAGTTTTATTACTATGTTTTAAAATCATTTGAAATAGTTCTTTTTGATGTTGGTTAAAACTACCATGTTAGTACACAGCTAGATTCATTTGTTTTATTTTTAGATATTCTTTTTTAAAATCTAATTTTGTTTTATCATTTACGTGGTTCCAAGTTCAAATTCAAATCTACAAAGCAGGATACATTTGGAAAAGTATAGCTTTTATGCCTGTCTCCTCTTCCTGTTCTCGCCCTTTCCTAAAAGTAACAGTTTTTTTTTTTAATTAGTTTTTGGTGTATCCTTCCATTTCTAAAATATAAGTACATATGAAAAAGTATATATATAATTATATATATATAAATAAATTTGTATTTTCTCCTTTCTTAGATAAAAAGTAGCTTACTACTTTTACTTGTCTTATTTTCAATGCCTTTTTTATTGAGTGTGAGAGTAAAATTTTTCAGTTTAATGAATGAGGTGGGGTTTTTTTGTATTTTATGATGAAATTATATGGTATATTGGTGCTTGTGTTTGGGAATTTTTTGAAGTTCTGGGAAAGTATTAGTCATGATTATCAAAGTACTATTGTAGGAAAGAAAAAAATTGGGAAGAGAGATTGGATTCAGATCGTAGAAGAACTTGATTTTCCGGATAACAAGTTTGGAATTTATGCTATAGACAGTGGGAAATCAGTAAAGGTTTATAAGATTTCTGTATATTTTTCAAGTGAAAAACTTGAGTGGTACACTTTTTAGTTTTCATGTAAATTTTTTATATAATTGTGAAGTTGCATGAAATATTTTTTACTGATGGAGAAACTGAAGCGTACATGTTATTACTAACAGCTGACTGGTAACAGATGTTTATTTGTACTCTGTGCCAGTTACATAGTACACTACTAAATACTTTATGTGGAGTGTCTGACTTAATCCTCACAGCAACCTGGAGAAGGGAGGGAATATTATTATTCCCATTCTCATCCCATTAGAGGAGAAATTTAAGGCTTAGAGAAATGTAATGCATTATCCTGGATTGGATCTTGGGCCTATCCAGAACATTATTAGGATAATCAGTGAACTTTGATTGGGGTCAGTTGTTTAGATGGTAATAGTGATCAGTGTTAACATCCTGATTTTGGTGACGGTTTACTTAGGATATATACACTCAGATAGTAAGGGGTAATGGGCATCATGCTTAAAACCTATTCTCAAATGGTTTGAAAATGTTAACAGTTTCATAATCTGGGTGAAATATGTACAGGAGCTCTGCAACTCTTATGTAAATTTGAAATTATTTCAGAATAAAAGAAAAAAAACACAGACTCATCCAAAGTCAGAGCCAGTATGAGGCAGAACAGAACAGTTAGTTGAACTACACACATGTGTCTCTATCTTTACTGCCTCTTCTCCTTATTCTAACCAAAGTCACATATGATAGCAAAGTTAAAAGTATCAAGCAGGGCTTCCCTGGTGGCGCAGTGGTTGAGAGTCTGCCTGCCGATGCAGGGGACACGGGTTCATGCCCCGGTCCGGGAAGATCCAACATGCCGCGGAGCGGCTGGGCCCGTGAGCCATGGCCGCTGAGCCTGCACGTCCGGAGGCTGTGCTCCGCAACAGGAGAGGCCACAGCAGTGAGAGGCCTGCGTATCGCAAAAGAAAAAAAAAAAATCAAGCAAATTTTTATTCCTTCCTCGTTGTTAAATATTTGTTAATTACTCACTGTAACAGTGTTAGCCATCACTTTCAAGTTTATTCTGAATCAGATTGTTTGCCTTTTGTAGTGTTTATTGTCTGAGATCACTTAATAAATTTTAAATGTAGTTTCTTTCCTTTGCTGTCTCTTTAAGTTGTAAGTTTATAGTTTATAATGGACTGTTAAACACATTTTATAAATATACATCTTAATTTAATTTTAAATGTCACTATCTCAAAATAATTTCCTGCTTTTTTAACATAGGTTATCCTATGATGAGGCATTTGCTATGGCTAATGACCCCTTGGAAGGCTTCCATGAAGTAAACCTCGCTTCACCTACTTCTCCAGACCTTCTTGGTGTGTATGAACCAGGAACTCAAGAGCAGACTACCTCACCAAGTGTCATCTACAGGCCACATCCTTCAGCTTTATGCTCCGCCCCTATCCAGGCTAATGCCTTAGATGTTTCCGACCTTCCTACACAACCTGTGTATTCATCCCCCAGACGTTTAAATTGTGCAGAAATATCTAGTGTCAGGTAGGAGATCATCAAAATGCTTGTTTTAGAGTATTGTATTAAACAAACGAAGTTTGCTTGGTTAACTTATTTTAAGTTTTATTGTTTTAGAAAATTTGAATAATACAAGGTTGTTCATGAAGAGCAATACATGTTAATGCTCAAGAGCAGGGGTCACAAACTTTTTATGTAAAGGGCCAAATAGTAAATATTTTAGGCTTTGTGGGCTACACAGTCTCTGTTGCAACTGTTGGACTCTGCTGTTAAAGTGTGCAAGCAGCCGTAGACAGTATGTAAATGAATACGCTCCAATAAGACTTTATATATAGACACTGAATTTTGAATTTTATGTAATTTTCTTGTGCCACAAAATATTATTGTTTTTTTTCAACCATTGAAAATGTAAAAATCATTCTTGGCTTGTAGGCCTTAAAAAACAGGTGGCAGGCTGGATTTATCCTGCATTTAGTTTGCAGACCCCTGTTCTAAAGTAGCACTATCCAATAGAACTTTCTGGGATGATGAAAATGTTCTGTTTCTGTGCTGTTTAATATGATAGCCATTAGACATATGTGGCTATGAAGGACTTGAAATGTGGTTGCTTTGGCTCAGGACAAGCTATTAATTAGATATAGTGGTGAACAGATTGGATAATGCAGTTATAGACGTGTGTTTATGCCAGTTATATTTAAGCACATGCTGATGTTTTTTGAACTCTCCTTTACAGCATCCATGTTACAGACCCAGCACCTTGTTCTACCTCTGGAGTCACAGCTGGGTTAACTAAATTAACTACAAGAAAGGACAGCTGTAACGCAGAGAGGGAGTTTTTACAGGGTGCTACCATAACAGAGGCCTGTGATGGCAGTGATGATATTTTTGGGTTGAGTACTGATAGTCTGTCCCGCTTACGAAGCCCATCTGTTTTGGAAGTTAGAGAAAAGGGCTATGAAAGATTAAAAGAAGAACTTGCAAAAGCTCAGAGGGTAAGCAAAAAGATATTTTATTCTTCCATATGTTATATTCAAAATTAATATTTATCCATGGGGGGGGCAACTCAAGTGAAATCATGACAGTTCTACACTTATCTTTTGAATATGCACAGTCTCAGCTCCTGTTGGGCAGCATTTAGGAATCTGTGAAATTGAGTAGGAAAGAAGCTCATCTAAGAGTACAAACTAGAAAAAAGAGATTCTTAAATTCTTTTTGTGCCCCCCCGCCTACATTGCCTGTTCCCTGTCTTGCATTATCTGTAATGCAAATTTGGTGAGTTATGTTCCATGTGTGGGTTTTTTCCTCTCTGTATGTAATTGACTTTGTGATTATTTACTTGAAGCCATTCAGTCCAAGTCATTATGTTTTGAGGAACTGTTGTAGTAATGGTGCCTTGCGATTCAGCTGGGTATGAATATTTTCTGTACCTTACCTTGGAGAATTTCTTCTCCTAGTAATTTGTTCTGTTTCTCACTTGGTCATCTTTTAAATTTCTATTTATTCCCAAATTTGTGACTATATCTCATTCTTTTTCTGCATCTGTAATTAAATTTTTAAAGGGAAATATATAGCACTAAATATTCATACATTAGAAAAAAGGAAAAGTTTCAAATCAACAATCTAGTCTCCCACTTAAAGAAACTAGAAGAACAGCAAAATAAAACCAGGAGCAAGCAGAAGGAAGGAAATAGTAAAGAGCAGAAATCAATGAAATTGACAACAGAAAAGACGGAGAAAATGAATGAAACAAAGTGCTGGTTCTTTAAAAAGATCAGTAAAATTGACAAACCTCTAATAAGACTGATAAAAAAGAACATAAGACACATTATCAATAGCAGGAATGAAACAGAGGGTATCACTATAGACCCTGCAGACATGGAAAGTATAATAAAGGAATAATACGAACAACTCTACGTACATAAATTTCACAGCTTAGGTGAAATGGACCAGTGCACATTTAGAAAATTGAAGCTATAGGGAAAACATTCTATGACATGATTTCCAGCATATTATGACATTTTACAAACATATATTCCCATCTTCTCCCCACCAGACTTTTCTCTCAAGAGCATAACATTGATTTTTGTATCCCCAGTGCCTAGAATAATACAGAACGATGCCTGGCATATATGTCTCTTTATAATGCTTCAATGAATGGCTAATGGTTAAACATCCATGAAGATATGCTAAAACATTTTTGGTTGAATGTATATTTATCAGAAAGAAAAATCAATAGCCTTTTTAATCTTTTCCCAAAGGTAGGGGGTGTGGTGAGATGTGGCTATATTTGGCGTCTGTCATTTGGCTCAGACTCTCATCTTAATACAGAGTATTAAGTGAAATAACAATTTATATAGAGGTAAACTATTGAACATATATATACATCTTTGGGAATACATTGTGGTTACTGATTGATCAGAATATATTGCTAATTTCTTAGCTCAAGTTTGGAGTTATTTTTGAAATCTTTAGTTTGTTGTATTTAGAAGTACTGTCGAGGTAATTGAAATGATAATGATGTGTGAACACGTGCATATGGTGAATTTTATTATGAAGAGTACAAGGTAGTATTAATACTTACTTAGAGCTCAGGACTTGAAAAGGACTGTTGAATATGAAAATACTTCCTGAATTAATGGCAACTCGTGAATCAGAATTATGTCAATAGTCATTCTGTTTATTCTGATTATTCTTTTAAGAGTGGCCAGAAAGTTACCATTTTTCCATCCTTTTACTCTTAACCTATTTTTGTCTCCCTATTTAAAGTGGGCTTTCTTGAAGGCAGCATATTATTAGATCTTGCTTTTTTATCCTTTCTGATAATCTCTGCCTTTTAATTGGTGTGTTTATGTTAGACTATTTACATTTAATGTGATACAGTTTGGTTTAAATCTGCCATCTTATTATTTGTTTTCTGTTTGTCTCTTCTGTTTCTTTTTCCCTTTTTTCTCCTTTTATGCCTTCTTTTGGATTAATTCCATATGTTTTTGTGATTTCATCTTACCTCCTTTGGCTTATTGGCTGTATATCTTCATTTTGCTAATTTAGTGATTGCTTTAGGGTTTGTAGTATACAACTTTAACTTATCACTCCCTACGTTCTGATAATATTATACTATCTCACACACAGTATAAGAACTTTACAAAAGTATGCGGTTGACCCTTGGACAAAGTGGGGTTAGGGGCATCGACCCCTGTGCAATTGAAAATCTGCATATGACTTTATGTGGTTCTGTATCTGTGGATTCAGCCAACCACTGATTGTGTGCTACTGTAGTATGTATTTATTTTTAAAAATCCACATATAACTGTACACATGCAGTTCAAACCCATGTTGTTCAGGGCTCAACTGTACTTTTGTTTTCGCCTTTCAGTTTTTTTGCTGTGATTGCCATAATTTTACTTCTTTATATGTTTTATTTAAATTCCATAATACATTTAAATTACTTTTTCATTAAACAGCTGGTTATTTTTTAAAGGGATTTAAATATAAGAATCCTCATATTTACCCATATAGTTACTATTTCCAGTGCTCTTCATTCCTTCATGTGGATCCAGATTTCCATCTGATACCATTTTCCTTCTGCTTGGAGGACATCCTTTAACATATTTGTTATGTGTGTGCTACTGATAAATTATTTTCAGCTGTTGTGTATTTTAAAAGGTTTGTTTTTCACCTTTGCTTTTGAAATATAGTTTCACTGGGTAAAGAATTTTAGGTTGATAGTTTTTTTCTTTTAGTATTTTAAAGATGTTGCTCTAGTGTCTTCTGGCTTGCAGTGTCTCTCACGAGAAGTCAGCTGTTATCCTTACTTTTGTTTTTCTGCATGTGATGTGATATTCCTCTTTATCACTGGCTGTAAGCTATTTGATTATGGTGTGCCTTGGTGCAGTTCTCTTCGGGTTTCCTGAACTTGGAATTTGTTGAGCAGTTCTCTTCGGGTTTCTTGAACTTGGAATTTGTTGAGCTTCTTGAATTTGTGGGTTGTTGGTTTTCATAAAAATTGGGAAATTTGGGCCATTATTTCTTCAAAAACATTTACTTACCTCCCCTATCTCTCCTCTCCTTCAGGACTCCTATTATGTGTACATTAAACTGCTTAAAGTTGTCCCATAGGTCACTGGTGCTCTATTCATTTATTTTTAAAATCTTTTTTCTCTCTGTTTCATTGTGTATAATTTCTGTTGCTGTGTCTTCAATGTCACTACTCTTCTTTTTTCCCCCTGTAATATCTAATATGTTAATTCTATACAATGTATTTTTTATCACAGACATGTTAGTCTTCATCCCTGAAAGTTCAATTGGGTCTTTTAAGTATTTCATTTGTTTTGTTTAACATGTTTAGTCTGTCTTCTAGCTTCTTGAACATATGAAATACAGTTTAATAACAGTTAATCCTTGTCTAATACTGCTTTTATCTCTTCAGGTGAAATGCTGGAACAGATCATAGGCCTCACTTTATTGTTTCCCGTTTCTGGAGGATCACTGTCTTTTTTGCCTGATGTCCAATGTCTTAAAAATCATTTCACAATTTTTTTCTGGTTTTGTTTTTAGTTCTGTCAGGCAGGGTGGTAAATATGATCCCTGGTACTCTATCTTGATTGAGAGTGAAAGTTCTATTTCTTTATTTGTATTGTTTGCTCTGCCCCATCCCAGTTAACCCCAACACAGAAGTCTACACTTCAACATACACTTCAATAATTTTGAGCTTCATGAAGATAAGGATTACATGTATTTTTGCTCATGATTATATCTTGAGTACATAATGGCTTCTCAACACATTCTGTTGATTAAATTAATATATACATGTGTATGCAGTTACACTGTTGTGTAAGTAGACACACATGCATAATATATTAGTTAGGGATGTGCTAGCTTCTTGTAAGTTACCCCTAAATTTTAGTGACTTAATAGAAGTTCATTTTTATTCATTTAACACTTTAAAGCAAATATTCATAGTTCACAGGCAATTCTTTGTGAAATAATTCGGGGATCTGTGTTTCTTCTGTCTTGGATCTTTGTAATCTTTTAGAGTTTTATCATATCTAACCAGTGAAGTGAAGGGAAAAGAAAACTTGGAGAAAGCACACCTGCTTCTAAAAAGCTTTGACTTAGAAGTGATACACATAACTTTTACTTACATTCCATTGGTGTGAACCAGTTTCATGCTGATACTTAAATGTGTGATGGGCTGGGAAATGTAGTCTTTGGTGGAGTAACCACTTACCAGCAACAAATCCATACTGTGTGTAGGGGGAGCAACCATGTGGTTACTGATTTTCAGGTGCAGGGATGCCAGAGGTGGTGATGTAGTCCTTCACTTGTTTGGCCTTCTGCAGGTCATTGCTGAAGAACAACTTTTGGTGGAATCCTGAGACAGAAGTTGGGTTTTAGTACATCACTTTTAAAATGTAGATTCCTGGAGTCTACCCCAGATTCTCTTGAAACAAAATTATTGTATTGAGGCTTGAGGATATGCATTTTCAATAAACTACGCTACTGATTCTTTTTTTAATATGTATAAATTTATTTATTTATTTTTGGCTGTGTTGGGTCTTCATTGCTGCTAGCGGGCTTTCTCTAGTTGCAGTGAGTGGGGGCTACTCTTTGTTGCGGTGTGTGAACCTCCCATTGTGGTGGCTTCTCTTGTTGCAGAGCATGGGCTCTAGGTGCACGGGCTTTAGTAGTTGTGGCATGTGGGCTCGGTAGTGGTGGCTCGCAGACTCTAGAACGCAGACTCAGTAGTTGTGGCTCACGGGCTCAGTTGCTCCACGGCATGTGGGATCTTCCCAGACCAGGGCTCAAACCTGTGTCCCCTGCATTGGCAGGTGGATTCTTAACCACTGTGCCACCAGGGAGGCCCTCCTTTTTGTTTTTTAATTGAAGTATAATTGATTTACAATGTTGTGTTAGTTTCTGGTGTACAGCACCCTATTGATTCTTATATTCACTAAAGTGTGAGACCTACTGATATAAGGTGTTACTTTCAACTTTTAATTATTCTTCCTTAAAAGATAATGAAAATGACTTAGAAAATAAAATCCAGTGGCATAGCTTGCAGCCAGAGAAAGTCATTCAAAACACGTACTCATACAGATCCGTGTTAAGCATGGCCCTACTAACTGTGACCAAGGATGCTTATAAACATTTACTGTGTTCTTTTATGAACAAACATTTCTTGAGTAACCAAAGTTCTCACAGCTTGTATTAGGCCCTGTAGAGGGAAAAATAAATTAGACTTCACCCTACTCTTAAGGTGCTTACTAGTTGGGGAGAAAAGACATGTATGCGTGGTGATGTTTCATTGATCCTTAGTTGTACGTTGTCCCTCATTTTAACATCTCTGAAATCAGTATGAGTTTTAAAATTGCTCCCAGCTAGGCAACAGTCATAAGAGTTGTCATTGCCAGCTTGCGTGCTAACTTGCCTGTAGCCGTACATGTTGTTATTAAATCAGTTGAATTATATGAGCTGGGTGCTGAATTACTGGGTTAAATGTCCTAAAAGGATCTCACTATGATAGGACATCAAAACAAAGAGAAAGGTACAAAAGAGAATGACATACGATAAAAATTTGTGTCTCCATCAGTTTAAAAGAGTTCTTCCTATAAGTACAAAATGAAAATTCTAAGTGAAAAAAACCCAAAACCCATCAGATCATAGTTTCATTGCCAGCATTTTTCTTTCTTGATGTATAAAATGTTTATGGTAAAATTAATGAGTCTTCAATTTGATGGAATATACTTGATCATAGAGTCCTGATTTTCTGTGTTTGAAATATCCCTCAAATTTCTTTTCTCTAGTACTACTACTCTTAAGTCTGTGTCTCTTGCCTGAAATACTTCAGTAATCAACTGTCTTCTCTGTCTCCAGTCTTTTTTTTTTAACCTAACCACACTGTTCAAGGTACTGTTTTGAATTGCAGTCTAATTGTCACTGTCCTGTTTAAAATCCTTCAGTGACTTCCCATTGCCTTTGGGATGATTTCCCCTTTTCTTTGAAGTAAGTTCCACTTTCTTAGCCAAGGCTTTTCAGGACTCACCATAAACCTAACTTTCTGACATTATCTGTGGCATCCACCCCTCCCCATCTTTAGCCACTGTGGAATGCACTGTTTTAGTCTTTACATTTGGCAGGCTCCTACTTTATCTAATATGTGCACATCACTACGATAGCCCTTATCAGTTTTCCTTGTGAATCTGTTTAAAGATTTGCTGCCCTCAGTAGGCTATGGCTTTGTGAAAAGCATGGCCTGGGCCTCGTTCCTTTTCTCTTTTCCAGCACCTAGATGAATGCCTGATGCATTGTTAGCACGAAATTAATGTTTGTTGAAGGAGTGAATTTCGAATAGCTATTTTACAGTATAAGGTACTGATAATGAAAAGTGCAAATGACATTCTAAAAAGTATTCACATGAAATACAAATCTGAGTTCATATGGGTAGATTGATTTAGACCTAGAAGCATAAAGAGTCAGAGATTTATGCCCAGTCCAGGTGGATGAGATCAAATTGGGGAATGCAACAGGAATGAATCAGACCAGTTTAACTCTAGTTTTAGAGTATGGATCAAGGGTAATAACTCTGAAAAGGGAAACTGAGCACATATTGTAGAGGGTCTTTAGTATCAGGGTGAGGTTTACTTTGGTAAATGGTAGGGAATGATTCAAGAATTTGCCTTTGTGAATGACATATGTGTTGCTCTGAGGATTGGAAGCTTCTCAAGGGGACAGTATCTTACTTGGTTTTGTATCCTGAGGGATTACTGTAGTACCTACATAGTAGGAAATGTTGAATGAATTGACTTTTCATATATAATTATAAAATTGTGACATTTTAGAGTTCAGAAGGATCTGGAATTAAACGTATGCATTTACAGAGTTATAAATTAACTCAGGGAGAATTGGCATCTTTATGATGACTTTCTATTCAAGAACATAATATGTCTTTCTTCCTATTTATTTAGGTCTACTTTTGTATTTTGTATTTGAGAGTATTCCATTTTGTGTTGTAGTCTTTAGCATTATGAAGTTTCCTTTATCTACTTTACTGACTTTTGCCCTGCCTAGTCTGATATCAATATTGAGGTCTCTGTTTTGTTTTTATTTGTATTATATTTTTTAGTGCACTTCTATCCATCCTTTTATTTTTAATCTGTCTGAATCACTTAGTTTTAGGTGTGTCTCTTGTATAGAGAATAGAGATGGATTTTGCTTTTTTAGCCGATCTAAAAATCATTTTCTTTTAATAAGTGAGTTGCACATGTTTGTATTTATTGATAAGTATTCTGCATTGGGGCTTGTTTCTGTCACATAGCTTTCAAATGTCTAGTCTGTGAATACAATTCTTTTCACTATGTGCTCTGTTTTCTTTGTGCCCTCTTCCTTTTTTTCCTATTTGGTATTTTGGAAGGTTTGATTTCCATTCTAGTTGTTACCTTTAATCAAAGAATTTCTCTTAGCCTTTCTTTAGGTACTGACTTTGTTCCCTACTATAAGCAATACCATAAAATTAGTAACTATTTCTTTCCTTCTCCTCTATCATTTAATTTTAGTTAAAGGTATTATCTTA
The DNA here is from genome assembly GCF_039906515.1 of Pseudorca crassidens. Lineage (NCBI taxonomy): Eukaryota > Metazoa > Chordata > Mammalia > Artiodactyla > Delphinidae > Pseudorca > Pseudorca crassidens. The sequence goes on from NC_090306.1 coordinate 59,468,297, forward strand.
ATGTTAATCTCTATGGTGTTAAATATGTTTAGGTTTATACTAATTGATTTGTGAGCCTCAAGTTATATCCCTTTATTCCTAGTTTATATTTAAGAAGTTAGTGAATTTAGTTTCATCTTTCTCCTATTTTGTTGGGTTTTTTTTTTTTTTTTTTTTCCTCTGTACGCGGGCCCCTCACTGCTGCGGCCTCTCCCGTTGTGGAGCACAGGCTCCGGACGCGCAGGCTCAGCGGCCAATGGCCCACGGACCCAGCCACTCCACGGCACGCGGGATCCTCCCAGACCGGGGCATGAACCCGCGTCCCCTGCATCGGCAGGCGGACCCCCAACCACTGCGCCACCAGGGAAGCCCTGTTGTTTTTTGTGTGTGTTATTTTTACGTTTCTAAAACTTATAACATTTATGTAACTGTTTTCTCAACTTCATCCCCATTAAAAAAAAACAGACTTTTTTGAGAGCAATTTTAAGCTCATAGCAGAAATTGAGAGGAAAGTACAGAGTTGCTATATATCCCCTTTCCCCACATATGCATAGCCACTCCCACTATCAACATCTCACCCCAGAATGGTACATTTGTTATTGTTGCTGAACCTATATTGACATGTTATTATCCCCCATTTACTTTAGTGTTTACATTAGGGTTCACTCTTGGTGTTGTACATTCTGTGGATTTTGACAAAAATATAATAATGTGTATCTATCATTATAGTATCATATGGAACAGTTTCACTGTCCTGAAAATCCTCTGTTCTCTACCTATTCATCCCTCCCTACCCCTCAGTCCCTGGCCGCCCACTGATGCTTTTACCATCTCCATAGTTTGCCCGTTTTCAGAATGTCACGTAGTTGGAGTCATACAGTAAGTAGCCTTTTCAGATTGAATTCTTTTATTTAGTCATGCATTTATTTTCCTCCATGTCTTTTCATGGCTTGATAGCTCATTTCCACTTAATGCTGTGTAATGGTTCGTTATTCGGATGTACAAAAGTTTAATTATTCATTTACTTACTGAAGGATATTTGGTTGCTTCCAAGTTTTGGCAATTATGAATGTGTAAACATCTATGTGCAGGCTTTTGTGTAGATACAAGTTTTCATATCCTTTGGGTAAATACCAAGGTGTATGATTGCTGGATCGTGTGGTAAGAGTATGTTTGGTTTTGTAAAAAATTGCAAGCTGTCTTCCAAAGTGGCTGTACCATTTTGTATTCCCACCAGCAATGCATGAGAATTCCGTGTTGCTCTCCATCCTTGTCAGTATATACTGTTCTCAGTGTTTTGGTTTTTGGCCATTCTGATAGGTGTATGGTGGTATCTCGTTGTTGTTGTTGTCGTCTCCTCGTTTGCATTTCCCTGATGACACGTAATATGGAATGTCTTTTCATATGCTTATTTGCCATTTGTATATCTTTGGTGAGGTGTCTGTTCAGATCTTTTGCACATTTTTAAATCAGATTGTTTTCTAACTAAGAATTCTTTGTATATTTTGGTTAACAGTCCTTTATCAGATGTCTTCTGCAAATATTTTCTCCCAGTCTGTGGCTTGTCTTTTCATTCTGTGTATTCCCGTCTTCTAGTTGTAGTTCTACAGTTAAATACATTTGCTTCTGACGCCCAGTTCTTAATGTTAAAGCTTCTCCAGTTTTGTTTTGTTTTTTCCAGTTTTTTCTTGATTACATGAAACTCATTTGCTGCTTGATAACTCAGCCAGGCTCATGAAGGATATATTTTCTAAAGTTTTACAGTTTTATAATTTTCTGTCTCTGGTCTGACATTTGAAGGATACTTTGGCTGGATATAAAATCCTCAACTCATAGTTTTTTCCCTTGAGTATCTTAAAAATGTGATTCCATTGTTTTCTAGCATAAAATGCTGTTGAAATTTGATACCTATCTGATTTTCTTTTCCTTGTATCAATAGTTGACTTGGCTTTATGTTTAACTTTTTTATTATGGTAACTTCACATATCTTCTGTTTGTTTGTTTTTCATGTTTAAATGAATTGGATTTCCCAGGATTATTAGGAAGAGATTCCTGTGAAGGAGTAGGATAAACCAGGATAGCTCTCTCAGTCTCATGTTCCAGGGCTTTCCCTTCTGTTGTTGGTGGTGTATCTGTGTAGCCACTTCTGTCTCTCAGAGGTAAGCCTTGTTCAAGGTTTTCTTGAGAAGGTGGTTCAAGATGATGGTGTTGGAAGATCCTGAACCCACCTCCTTCCATGGACACACCAGATCTACAGCCACATATGGAATAATTCCCTCTGAAAAAGAACTAGTTGAACAGCTTCTCCACCCAAAGGATAAAAAGGCCACATAGAGACAGGTAGGAGAGGCAGACATGCAGTCTCACCAGGAATCCCACCCCTGGTGTGGCTGACCCACAGTCAGGGGGGATCTCACAAACACAGAGCTTCTCCCTGAGAAGCAAGGGGTTTGTGCCCCACATCAGGCACCTTGGGACCTGCACTGGACAGATGAGCCCCCAAAACGTTTGGCTTTGAAAACCAATGGGGCTTATGTCCAGGAGACCCAAAAGGCTGTAGGGAACTGAGATTTCACTCTTAAAGGCTCACATGCAGACTCTCTTACCCTGGGACCCAGCACAAAAGCAGCAGTTTGAAAAGTGCCTAGACCATAAGTGAGGAGATTCATCTGCTAATCTTAAAGCATCTGCCAGAGCGGGAGGGGCTTATTGGGACTCTCTCTGGGGATGGAAGTGCTGGCAGGCTCTGTTTTTGCATTCTCTATCTTGCAAGCACTGGCAGGTGCCATTTTTGCACTCTCACACTACCTTGCTTGTGTTCTCCATCCCTGTGCTCTCCCACAGCCTCAGGAAAGCCAGTGGGCACACGCTACCCCCTTGCTCTCCTGCAGCCCTGCTAAAGCCAGTGGGTGCACACAGTCCACACAGAGCCTTGAATGCCTGGCTCTAGAGGCCAGAGGGGGGCTTGTGTTTTTGGGGCTCCACGGGACTGAAACAGTTGGAGAGACAGTTCTTGGCAGACTGCCATCCCCAGGGTATGGCATAGATAGCTGACTGAAACACACTCCCAGTCTTCCTGTGAAAAATCCTATTTACTTGTCCTGGAGCTTCAGCCTGTTCTGAAGGGCGTGACATGTTCTCAGGGAATGTAAGCCAGGGGATGCCGTCTTTGCTGTCTCCCTTGGCCTTGCTACAGCTCTCAGGTACCTCCCAGAAAGGAGCTTGAGCACTTGTCTGGAGCCCTGATTTTTGCAACTGTTGCCAAGGGGACACCTCAAGATTACCTGGTCTGGAGGCTGGCGAGGTTTTCAATTGTGGTCCTGTGGGACTGTATATATTTTCATACTTTAAAAGCTGCTGCCTAAGGGTCTGGCTTCTCATCAACTTGAAACTAGATGCTGATTAAGGTCCCGCCCTTTGGAACACTGACAGGTCTTGGCAAACCCTCACAGTTGGGACCTGTCAAGTATAAATCAGGCTGCCTAGATAGTCACAAAGGTTCAAGAGGCAACCAAGAGCTAGGACCTGAACAATAAAGTTCGTTTTTTATTTATTTATTTATTTTTGCGGTATGCGGGCCTCTCACTGTTGCGGCCTCTCCCGTTGTGGAGCACAGGCTCTGGACACGCAGGCTCAGCAGCCATGGCCCACGGGCCCAGCCGCTCTGCAGCATGTGGGATCCTCCCGGACCAGGGCACGAACCCGTGTCCCCTGCATCGGCAGGCGGACTCTCAACCACTGTGCCACCAGGGAAGCCCAAGTTCATTTTTTAAATGAGGCCACTCCTCCAAGACTGGGAAAGGGAGCTATTTTGCATAATACATGGAAACAAACACAGAGAGTCAAAATTAGGAAACCGAGAAATATATTCCAAATGAAAGAACAAGGTAAAACCACAGAAAATAGCCTTAATGAAACAGAAAAGTAATTTACCTGCTAAAGAGTTCAAAATAATGGTCTCACCAAACCTGGGAGAAGAATGGATGAACATAGTGGGAACTTCAACAGAGAGATAGAAAATATAAGAAAGTACCAAACACAGGTCACAGAGCCAAAGAATCTAATAATAGAACTGAAAAATACACTAGAGGGGTTCAACAAGAGGATAGATGATGAAGAAGAAGAAAGCATCAGTGATCTGGAAGACAGGGCAGTAGAACTCAGCCAAATAGAGCAGCAAAAAGAAAAAAGAATGAAAAAAAGTGAAGGTAGCTTAAGGGGCCTGTGGAACACTATCAAGTGGAACAACATTCACTTTATAGGGGTCCCAGAGGAGAAGGGAGACAGGAGGGGGCAGAGAACTTTTTGAAGAAATAATGGCTGAAAACTTCCTCAACCTGGGGAAGGAAACAGGTATCCAGGTCCAGGAAACACAGAGAGTTCCAAAAAAGAACTCAAAGAGACACCAAGACATATTATAATCAAAATGTCCAAAGTTAAAGAGAATATCAAAATCAGCAAGTGAAAACCAGCTTGTTACATACAAGGGAACTCCCAAAAGACTTATCAGCAGATTTTTTGGCAGAAACTTTGCAGGCCAGGAGGGACTGGCATGATACATTCAAAGTGCTGAAAGGAAAAAACTTTCAGCCAAGAATACTCTACCCAGCAAGATTATCATTCACAATTGAAGGAGAGAGCAACAGGTTTCCAAACAAGTAAAAGCTAAAGGAGTTCACCATTATACCAGCCTTACAAGAAATGTAAAAGGACTTCTTTAAAGCTGAAAAGAAAAGGCACTAAATAATAACAAGAAAACCCATGAAAGTGAAAGAAGGTTTTCTCCATCAGCCTAGTGTCTCAGTGCTTAGCATTACATCCTAAGATATTTTTTTTTCTAATAATACTTCCAGTGATCTGTTTCCTTTGGAACCTTGCCACTCCTTCCTCCTTTAGTATCTGAACCTTCTCTCTTGCTATCTCCATTATTCCCATCCTGCAATTTTGTTTTATATTCCAAGAGTTCTCCCCTTATGGTGGGGCTCTGTCCTTCTGGAAAGGTCTCTTTGCTGGATGCTTTGAGATTCCTGAGTGTTTAGAGCTTCACTGTACTGTTAGCTGCCTCTGTACTGCGTATGATTTTTACACTCATCTCTAACTTGGAGCCTGTGAAAACCCTTCCCTTTTTCTCCATTTGTTCTCACATTTTTTTCTTCCAGTTTTTACCAAGGGTATAGTCCTCTGCTTTGGGGGCGTTTGTAATGATTTTTGGGTTCTGAGGCTTTATACAGTATCTCTGTAGTCCCTTTCACTTCCTGCTGCTCCCTTCCACACAGTGACTGATCCTGTGGTCTGGGCAGTGTAGCCACATTTTCTCATGGTCTAAGATATGTTGGGATTTTCTTTTACCTAGTTTTGTTGAAGATGTAGTCATTTGGTTCTTCTGATATCCCAGTTGGAATATTTGGTTGTCAGGAATTGTCAGGGGATTCAAAAACTATGCTGCCACCACAATTACAGAATAACTGTATTTGTGGCTGATATATAGAGAGTTTGGATTTTTTTTTAATCTCTAAGTTTGAAAGATAAATTTAGGGTAACATAAAATTGCATATTTAACATCTTAATAAAGGAATTTTTAGCATCTATTTATGACCTATTGAGGAGTCACGTATAAATGTAGGATTTTTGTCATTAATATTCTTCTTAATTTTAAATGTAATATACATTGTTTGCCTCTGGTTACAGTGTTAAATGGGTATAGTCTCCTAATGGAAATTTTAGACTAATTGCAATATGGTACATGGAATTATAGGTAAACAATTTTTAAAGTAAACATGAAAAAACTTCACTGAACATTTATTGAAATGAATCAGCATAATCGAAGAAATTCCTTGGTTGATAGAAATAAATATGTTCAGAGAAAATTTAAGGAAAAAAGAATGAAGTTATTTAATTGTTTATTTTCACATGTAATGAATAATTATACTTAATCTTTGGATATTTTATGAAAAAACATGAAAATTTAATATGTGAGTTAGAATTATTTGTAATTTTAGACTTGCCTGATTGTTTCCACATAGCAAGTGCTAAATAAACACTTTCAGTGTGAATGTTGTAGGTGGGGGCAGTATTAATATTTTGTAATTTTATTAGTAAAATTTGTATAGTCTGCTGAATCTAACTTCGAACTTTGGAAATAAAAAATAAAATGATCAATTTCTCATAGGAACTGAAGTTAAAAGATGAAGAGTGTGAGAGGCTTTCTAAAGTACGAGATCAACTTGGACAGGAATTGGAGGAACTCACAGCTAGTCTATTTGAGGTTGGTCTGTTTACATCTTGGCCAAGAGCAACGTCATGATTTTTATATATTGATAGATTTGTTTTATGAGGGAATCTTGAAAAAGATATGCTTAGCTTCATGCATATTTATAAGTCCTCTAAAAAGATAAAATCTTTAAGAAATGTAAAGTCTACAACTTAAAATGATATGAAAAGAAAAAAACACTGTGGGTTACCAGAATCAGGTGGTTTAAAAATGTGTATGTGGAAAGAAAGGAGGTAAATTTTAATTTTGATTTTACCAACTATTTAGGGGCTGCTTTAGAGTATCTTTATATGATTCCATAACAAAGATGGCAAACCCTTGAGGTAGTCTTCTGATAGGGGATGATTTGAGGAAAGTTAGAAGGCACACATCTTTATTTCCAGCCTGCCACAGGATCAAAATTCCTACCCAGTTCAAGCAGTGTTTCTCAGTAGGGGGGCCATTGACTTTGCTGGACATTTAGAATCCTTGGTGTATTAGGGTTTTCCAAGAAACAGAACCAATAGGATGTGTGCATATACATATATACATTTACATGTATGTAGAAAGAGACTTATGTAAGGAATTGACTCATGCAGTTATGGAGGTTGGCAAGTCCCAAAATCTGGAGGATGAGTTGGTAGGCTGGAGACCCAGGAGAGATGATGGTGTAGTTCCAGTCTTGAGTCCAAAGGCTGACAGACTTGAGACCAAAGAAGAGCTAATGTTTCAATTTGAGTCTGAAGGCAGGAAGAATACTCTTACTCTTTGGGGATGAGCCTTTTTGTTCTAACAGGCCTTCAGCTGATTGGATGAGCCTCACCCACATTATGGAGGGCAGTCTGCTTTACTCAGTTTACCAATTCAGATGTTAATCTCATCCAGAAGCATCTTCACAGAAACATCCAGAATGTTTGACTAAAGTATGTGGCCCAGTCAAGTTGGACACACAAAGTTAACCATCACACTTAGCCCAAATTCTAGTAATACTCCCTCATCATTTTGACAGCTTTTAAATATCCTTGTGGAGGATGGGGAGAGGGTATTATTCTTGGTTAAGAACCACTACCTTTAGGTTATAAGACCTTTAGCCTTCAGAAGTTGCTTATTAAAAACATTGATGTGTTACTAGAATGACTAGTGTCATTATCACTTTACCAGTATTTTCCTTTTTTCCCTAAAAATATGTTCTTAAAAATTTTAATGTAAAGATTTTGCCGCCTGCCGATGCAGGGGACACGGGTTCGTGCCCCGGTCCGGGAAAAATCCCACATGCCGCGGAGCGGCTGGGCCCGTGAACCACGGCCGCTGAGCCTGCGCGTCTGGAGCCTGTGCTCCGCAACGAGAGAGGCCACAACAGTGAGAGGCCCGCGTACCGCAAAAGAAAAAAAAAAAAAAAGATTTTGGAGGAAAAATTTCTTTACCTTTTGTTATTTTTGTATATGCAGAGTCTTTTTTAGTTTTAGCTGTATGTATTTGCTTACCTAGTTGTAATCCTAATATATTTTGTACTTTAAATAACATCTTTTCATGTTACTACATAGTGAATGTAATGATAATCATAATCTATCAGGTGTACATTCCACAGTTTCTATCATTACAAGTAATACTGCAGAAGATATTTTCAAACGTGGGCTTTCCGTGCCCCATCTGCTCCACAACCCTTTGCCCTCTCCCCTGTCTTTTTGGGTGTCATTTGCTTTCATGGACGTTTAAAAACTAACTTATTTTCTTGTTTAGTTAGCTAGTTATCAGAGATGAGAGGAAGATAAATTTAAGCATAGAGGTAGTGGGAAGTTAAAGATCTGGAACAGGAGCTGTGTAACTTGTTACATTTTTATATGTAGAAGGACTCGGAAACATAAGACTTTTCTTCCAGCAATGTCTGGTTAGAAATGTTTATAATATATGGATAGTAGATAAGCAAACAAATATATTATGCTACTTACGTTAATTTTGATTTCCTATCTGCCTGCCCTTAATTTTAACCCTGCTTATTTCCATCCATCTGCACTTACATGTGCATTTTGTTAGATGAAGTAGGAGGAGAACAAACAAACTTTTCCCTCTCTATAGTAGGATGTGAAGTACCAGAAATGCAGTTCATGCAGTGAATGAAAAAGTTATCTAAAAAACATAGTTTTGGGATCCGTAACTTATCCCCAACCTAACAATGGCTAATAGCCTTAACTGTGTATACTTTCTGGGAAAGAAACTACACTGATTAAAGATGATTTCAGTAATGAAGAAAGTTGTATTCAAACCAATACGAATTTAGAAAAAAAGGGCAAAACGTTTTTCTGTGGTCTCAGTTGTGCCTTCATGATTTCAGTTTACCATTGTCTTATGAAAAGATGTTTTTTGCCTACATTTTATGTGTATGTGTCTGTAGTTTTTTTAAGAATTAAAGATTTTTCTGAATAAACTCAATTTGTACAATTTTGGTAAACTTGTAAACTCAAATTAGGAATTTATTATGAATGATGAATAATCTTGAATATAATTATACTTTGTATTTAGCAAACGTGAGTCTTAAATGTATCAAATACAGGAATCTAAAATTTTATGTATGTGTGTGTATATATGTATATATATATTTTTTTCTTCTAGTATTTTAGATTTTGAGATAATGTAAAATATAAAATGAAGTTGGTTGAAAGAATGCTTTACAAAGTAGTCTACATTTAACATGGAAAAAAAAGATATGTAGTCTTAAGATGTTTTTATATTTTTTCAGCCAGTTTTAATAAATGTCTATGATATGCTTAGTTTTCTCTCAACAATGCCATATGGCACATATAGTATAAATTGTTATTTTGTCTGTGAAGAAAATGAGGCATAATTAGAGTAAGGAGCAAAGTTGGGACTCAGATTCATGACCTTGATCTTGCTTTAAGTGCTATGAAAGTCATAAATGGAACTTCCATTTGTCTCAAGCCACAGAGACAAATTTGAGCATGGACCTTCATTATGATAAAGATACCTACTATTTATTGAGAGTTTCGTGTGTACTAGACACTGTTCTAAGAGCATATGTACTTACATACAAATTATGCACATACACTAACACACATATAATATGTTACATACAGTATAAAACAAAAGTTTTAAAGAGTGAGATAATAAAAATGCTTAAATTTTTTATAATAGTACAAAAATATTTTATTCTCACTAAAACATATTGTGTGTGTGTATATTTATGTAGTGAGAGCAGTGTGATTGAATATGTTACCTTTGTTTTTGAAATCTTCTTTTAAATTTATGATCCAGATGAAGGTCTGGTCTAAATTCCATTTTTAAAATTTAGATGTAATGCTGCTGCTGACTCACAGATACACTGATCCAAAAGGAACAAGTACTTCTTTTCCTGTAATAAGTCATTATACTGTATTTTCAGTCCCATTGCCAGTTATGTGAAGGCTTTTCCAGAACATTCTCTAGTGAATTTTTGTCTTCTCTAATACCAACAAATTGTTTTTGCAAATTAATCAGAAGATGTTTAAACACTTTTTAAAAAAAAAGAGAAGAAAATCCCCTTCATTTGAATCACTGCTAACCAGATAGGAAAAATTTCTGTTTTCAAAGTTTGTAAGTATACAGACATGAATATTTGTATAGATCAGAGGTCTGCAGCCTACAGCCTGCAGGGCAAAACTGGCCTATATATACTTTTGTACAGCCTAATGAGACGAGATTGGTTTTTACATTTCCAAATGGTAAGAGGTGGGGGAAAAAAAATCAAAAGAGGAATATTTGGTGACATATGAAAACTATATGAAGCTCATATTTCAGTGCTCATGAATTTTTATTGGAATGGCCTCACTCATTGTTATTACTGTCTATGGCTGCTTTCACACTGCAGCAGCAGAGTTGAGTAGTTACAATAGAGACCATATGGCTTACAAAGCTCAAACTACTTACTATCTGGCCTTTCTAGAAAGTTTGCTGACTTCTCATATAGATGATACTTATATCATTTTTCAGTTTCAGAATGAGAGTGATAGAAAAGTTTTCAAACTTTTTTGAATATATCCTTTGATGTCTTTTGTCAATTTGCTAAAACCTATGAATTATCATTTTAGATACTGCTCCTGCCTCATTCTAGCTCTTTTCTCTTTCCTTTTTGGACTCCAATAACATGTATGTTATACCTTTTCAATGTATCCCTTATATCTCTAGGGGACAAGTCACCCCAAATCCCAGCTCACTTTCCTGGATTTACCTGTTCTCCTGGATCTTGGTCCCCTGATTCTTCACTCTTTTGTTAGCTCTCTAATGTCTTCAAACACATTTTTAAAAAATGTCCCACTTTTAAATATTGTTCTCTGTAGGAAGTTTGTTTCAAGTTGCATAGTCCGCTATTTATGAAACCAGAGTCCATTTCCAAACATTTAAACAAATATTCTCTCCTTAGCACGAATTACTTCTGCATTCGTAGTTTAAATGTCACTTATCTTGGTGGGTCAGATAGATATGTTTATTATTTTGAAACTACCTGTCAAGTAGTGTTTTATTCACAGCGACATCAGAGAAAAATCTAGCACAGCTGAAACATTTGTTATTTTTAAAAGAAAAATGCTTACCTCATTATTAAATTTGATAGCTCTTACAGACTTTGACACAAGATAACCAGCATAATTGTGCATGGCATATTCTCACAGTTAATCTCATTATAAAGCATTGATAGTAAAGCTTCTCTTATTTAAAATAATATAATCTGTAAACTCACATTCATGGGCACATACAAGCTGCAGTTCATTACAGTACTCTAAGAGCAAATGGACAAATGGGAGTGCCACCGTGGAATTCTGGTGTGGAGAACTTCTACTCTCCCCTGAACAGTCAACAGACCTAGTGAGGGTTCTGTTGTCAAATGATTAAATGTCTTTGAAGCTGATTTCCTTCCTTCCTTCCTCCTTCCCTCACGTCCTTCCTTCTCATGAACTGTAAACTGAAGTTCTAAAATACATGTTCTTAAATCCTGGGGGATTATCTTGAGCACCCTGTATACTGTTCCAGTCTATTCTTATTCTTTATAGGGATTATTCCATACAGGAGAGTAAGCTTTTTAAAGTACAAGTAAGATCATGACACTCTCTTCCTTAAGAAACCATAAGGCTTCATAGTGGATTTAGAATAAAATCCAGAATTTGTACTCAGATATTTTATTTGATTATTAGAATGTAATCAGAATGTAAGCTCCTTAAGAGCAGGGACCTTGTCTCTTTTCCCAGTGTATTATCAGCACCTGGAACAGTACCTCATGAAGAGGTGTCATGACTAAGTGTTTGATGAATAAGTGATATATGAATAAAGGGGAATTAAATACCTAGAGTTTCATATTTGTGGTACTAAAAAGTTAAGATCTTATTAAACGGTTAACTCTGATTTGCCTTTTTAGATTGCTCTGCACAAAATTGTCATTTAATATCATTTTGTGAATACTTTTATTGGAAGCTCTAAGGTTTCTCAACTGTTATTCCTATAAAGTGCAACATTATTGATGTGTTAATATTTTTGTCCCTTCTGTATGCCTTTGCTGTGGGTAGTAATATGAATGAATTGTGTGTGTGTGTGTGTGTGTGTGTCTGTCTGTCTGTGTGTGTGTATATACCAAATTATAAAAACCTAACTGCAAAGAAGTTGGATTTGACATATGGGTTATGTGTTTTCCTTCATCACATTTGCAGTCCTTACACAGGGATTGATCAGAATGATCAAACTCAACTTGGCTGCCTCCGTGGTAATAGATACTAAAAGAAGGTACCTATTCCTTATTCCTAATAGTTGGTCTGGCTGATGACAACTGCTATTTCAACAGTTTACACTGGATACTTAATTTTAGGCAAAATTTTGTTAGTGTACCTTTGCCTCAATCATAGACACATGTTGAAAGATTTTTGAAAACAAATGCTAAATACTTTGTTTCCAAAATTTGAGATGTTAACTTTTTCAGGAAGCTCATAAGATGGTGAGAGAAGCAAATGTCAAGCAGGCAACAGCAGAAAAACAGCTAAAAGAAGCACAAGGGAAAGTAAGTTGCTGCTGCTTTTAATACTGTAAAGTGTAAAGAAATTAGTGATTACTATTTTAAAAATACCTTAACATTTATTGGATTTGTTCTGATTATAAAAGCAGTGCTTACTTTAGAAGATTTTTAAAACTACAGGAAACTATAAAGAAGAAAATAGCTACTACATATATATAATTAATAATGAATGTTTGGTGTCCATTTATATTAGAAGCAAATGATTTAGAGCCTTGTGAATCACATGTATTATCAAAAGGGTTACATAATCACATTTTAAAGTTAATATTTATTTTCTTAATTCACTAAAAAAAAGCCAACTGAAATGTTATCAGATTTTACTGTTTTAGGAACGAACAGCAACTAATCATAAGCTATTTTTTAATATATTTTGAAGATTTTGAAAATTCACATAAGTGAAATGTTAGACATTTTGATAATTTAAAAAATTTCATCTGATGTGAATAGCAGCTGAATCCAGACTGTATGGAAACATCAAAAAACTTGGTTTAAAAAAAAAAAACCATTTGGTTTTACTTTCCTTTTATTAATCCATAGGAAATACAGATTAAACTTATATTTCATCTTTGAAAGTAACCAAATTGCTAACATTTAGCTGCATCTGTCATAAAACATATTCAGTGTATGTGACTGTGTTGATTTCTTTTCAAGATTGATGTACTTCAAGCTGAAGTAGCTGCATTGAAGACACTTGTATTGTCCAGTTCTCCAACATCACCTACACAAGAGCCTCTGCCAGGTGGAAAGACACATTTTAAAAAGGGGCATACAAGAAATAAAAGTACAAGCAGTGCTATGAGTGGCAGTCATCAGGACCTCAGTGTGATACAGCCAATTGTAAAAGACTGCAAAGAGGTAACTCGTCCAGGACTGTCCCCTCTGACTCTGTTGATACTTATTAATTCTCATCACTGAGGTGTTGGTTATGATTTTTGCCAGCAAAATTTTTAGTACAAAATATTCAGTATTAAGATGGGGGAGGCATTATCTAGAGCTGGCTGCTTTCAGGGATTCTTCATTTCCCTTCTCTACCTGGCTGACTTTGGAGTACCTGCTGGAAACTTGGTAAGTTTCTTAATCTCGATATTTCATTTAGGGAGCAAACTGTCATGTGTTGTATAAAGGAGAGTGGGTGGCTTTAATGCTATGACTAGTCAAAATTTATTGCTAGGGTGCTCTAGCAAAATATGAATATAAGAATGTGTGAAAATATTTAGGTGATTTTCTTGAAGAATGGCACATTGCTTTTACTTAAATTCTGGGAGAAGCAGAATTTTGTATCAGTAAGGTAGTCCTAGAGTTCAGATAATTAAGCAACAAAAAATAGAACTAATGGTAGCCTTATCATTTTAAAAGATATGTTATAAAGATAACTGAGATAATAACTGGAAATATTTTGAGGATTTTTGTTTTTGTTTTTGTTTTTTGCGGTACGCGGGCCTCTCACTGTCGTGGCCTCTCCCGTTGCGGAGCACAGGCCCTGGACACGCAGGCCCAGTGGCCATGGCTCACAGGCCCAGCCGCTCCGTGGCATGCGGGATCTTCCCGGACCGGGGCACGAACCCGCATCCCCTGCATCGGCAGGCGGACTCTCAACCACTGCGCCACCAGGGAAGCCCCTTTTTGAGGTGTTTTGAGTAAAATAGTTTTTACTTACATATGATGAGAAAACATTTCCAAGGGGATTGATCACTAATTAATGAGCAGCTTTCTCCCATTTTTTTCTTAAAAACTATATTTTACATTGTGAATTCAGGTTCATCATTATTCATCAAGAAGCTGTGTGTGCTTGTTCAGATTTTTGCAGGGAAGCCAGGAGTTTATTAAATTGAATAACCAAGGTTGTTACTTATTTTAATTGAATTGCATTTTTAGTTATTAATTAAAAAGATGCTAGTGAGAGAGAAGTTCAGTACTTGGTCAAATCTGAATGTGACAAAATCTGAAATTCACATTGGTTTCTATTAAATATTTAAGAAGCTTTTTTAGTCATAACTTTAATTCTGATTTCTTTCAATTTAGATAGTATTTATTTTTTGGCTGCGTTGGGTCTTCGTTGCTGTGCGCAGGCTTTCTCTAGTTGCAGCAAGCAGGGGCTGCTCTTCATTGTGGTGCTCAGCCTTCTCATTGTGGTGGCTTCTCTTGTTGTGGAGCACAGGCTCTAGGCGTGTGGGCTTCAGTAGTTGTAGCACGTGGGCTCAGTAGTTGTGGCTCGTGGGCTCTAGAGCGCAGGCCCAGTAGTTGTGGTGCACGGGCTTAGTTACTCCACGGCATGTGGGATCTTCCCAGACCAGGGATTGAACCTGTGTCCCCTGCATTGGCAGGTGGATTCTTAACCACTGTGCCACCAGGGAAGCCCTAGATAGCATTTTTCATTGCTTGGTACAACTTGTATTTTTGCTATGGTTTCTCAGTGTGTGTAATTATGTACCTTTTTTCCCTATTGTCTACACTAAGAAAATTTAAATATTTTCTCATGGAAAATTTTAAAGTTTTGTTTTTAATTTACAAAATTCCTTAACATATGAATAGGCAGTATATAACTTTTTGCTTTCCACATATATCCTGTTTTCTGATACATGTGAAAAACTTGTCAAATAGTTTCATTAGACAGCGGAAACACATAAATTTGACTTGTGTAAGTCTTAGAAAACGATCTAACAATTGGAAGGAAAATGAAACATGTCCATGTTTCTGCAGAAAATGTGATGGGGGCATTTGGTCATAACGTATCTTCTGAAAGCATTTAAAACACACGTGCATGCATGCACACACATGTAATGAGGCAAGGCTTTGAGATCAAGTCACCCAGATGTCAACTTTTACTGATTTCTTGCTCTGTAACCTTGGTCAAGTTATTTTATTTCTCTAAACCCTAGTTTCCTTGTCAATAAATGGAGATTATAATATTTATCTTGCTCAGCTTTTAGGATTAAATGTTCGTGAAGTGCTTACCATAGTTCCTGACAGAGTCAGCTCTTAATAAATTAATTACTGCCTTTAATCTAGAATCTTTCCTTAGAACACTACTTACCTACTTTGAGCTTTATATCCATCAAAGGGTAGACTTTACAAAGAAAGTGAATTTGAAAATGTAAGTATTACTTATCTGCTAATATTTTTATCCTTTCACCTTTAGCTTTGATTCAAGGAATTTATGGATTGGGATGAAAAATATTCACATTGAGATTGCCATTATACACCTTAAAGGAAAGTCTGTAGGAAACCTGGGGTACAGTCAGCCTTTTGTTACTTTTGTGTAGACTCCCTGCACATCTGATTGAGCTGTGCTAGAGGCCATAGCTGCAGTCAGTGCTTCATTTATAGCGTATCCAGTGCTTCTGGCTTAGAGTGCCAGGCGAGTGAGAGACACTACTCTGTGTTTGGGTGGCTGTGGGTGGATGTAGCTTTGTATGTTGACAGGTAGTGTTGAGCTGGGCTGAGGGAATCTGTAGAGAAGAATACTTGGGAAAATTTATTAAATTGGATGGGTAGAGAAAGGACAACTGGAAGAGTGAATAGGAAGGTGGGTGCCAGCCTGGATTATTACAGATAATTCAGATGGTAGATACTGGATGTTGAAATGCCAAAACAATCTAAATAAATGTTATATTTTAAGATAGTCTATTTAGGAGGCTATGTGTGTGCTGCTTTTAGTCTTGCGGCTTATACAGTAAATATTTTGGAAATTCTTTTGGAAATGCCTTAAGGTAATAGCAGAAGAATTGGTGTCACTTTTGACCCCAAACGAGGTTTCACGGTTTAGTCAGTCTCTGTTTATTCAAACATGTTATTTTTAAATTCTTTTTTTTTAATTATTTAATTAATTTATTTTTGTGTGCGTTGGGTCTTGGTTGCTGCACGGGCTTTCTAGAGTTGCAGCGAGAGGAGGCTGCTCTTCGTTGTGGCATGCAGGCTTCTCATTGTGGTGGCTTCTCGTTGCGAAGCATGGACTCTAGGCGCACAGGCTCAGTAGTTGCGGCGCACAGGCTTAGTTGCTCCGCGGCACGTGGGATCTTCCCGGACCAGGGCTTGAACCCATGTCCCCTGCATTGGCAGGTGGATTCTTAACCACTGCGCCTCCAGGGAAGCCCCTCAAACACTTTATTTAATTAACTTGGCTCCAAATTACTTTTTGATTATTTTCACAAAAGACTTATCATCTTTTGTATTCAGAACAGTGTGCACTTGTATCTTTTTTTTTTTAATTTTTTTTTGCGATACGTGGGCCTCTCACTGTTGTGGCCTCTCCCGTTGCAGAGCACAGGCTCAGCGGCCAAGGCTCACGGGCCCAGTCGCTCCGCGGCATGTGGGATCTTCCTGGCCCGGGGCGTGAATCCGTGTCCCCTTCATCGGCAGGCGGACTCTCAACCACTGCGCCACCAGGGAAGCCCTGCACTTGTATCTTAAGGGGAGCTCCAACATTGCTATTATTTTTTTTTTGGTGAGGTGGATAATAGTAGTGTCCTTGGAGACCATAGTGGATACATTGAAAAGCGCCAGCTAGTCATTTGGGAGTTTGGATTGTTTTTTTAAAAGAAAAATTGCGGGGCTTCCCTGGTGGCGCAGTGGTTGAGAGTCCGCCTGCCGATGCAGGGGACACGGGTTCGTGCCCCGGTCTGGGGGGATCCCACATGCCGCGGAGCAGCTGGGCCCGTGAGCCATGGCCACTGAGCCTGCGCGTCCGGAGCCTGTGCTCTGCAACGGGAGAGGCCACAACAGTGAGAGGCCCGCGTACCGCAAAAAAAAAAAGAAGAAGAAAAGAAAAATTGCTGCAATGGAATATTACTCAGCCATAAAAAAGAATGAAATATTGCCATTTGTAGCAACATGGATGGACCTAGAGATTATCATACTAAGTGAAGTAAGTTAGAAAGAGAAAGACAAATATGATATCACTTATATGTGGAATCTAAAAAAAGATGCAAATGAATTTATTTACAGAACAGAAACAGACTCACAGACGTAGAAAACAAACTTACGGTTACCAAAGGGGAAAGGACGGGGGAGGGATAAACTAGGAGTATGGGATTAACAGACATACATTACTATATATAAAATAAACAACAAGAATTTACTGTATAGTACAGGGAGCTATATTCAGTATCTTGTAATAACCTATAATAGAAAAGAATCTGAAAAATATATGTATAACTGAATCACTTTGCTATATACCTGAAATTAACACAATATTGTAAATCAACTATACTTCAGTTAAAAAAAAAGAAAAATTACAACTGTGTATTATAACTAATCAAGAATGGTTCAATTATTATTTTAAATAAAGAGTATTTCTTTTTCAGTAATATTTAAATTAGGTTTCAGTTTTATAAAGTTATTTTATGTTTGTACTTTTTAAAAAGTTATTTTGTGTTTTCTTTTGTCAGGCTGACTTATCCCTGTATAATGAATTCAGATCTTGGAAGGATGAGCCCATAATGGACAGAACATGTCCTTTCTTAGACAAAATCTATCAGGAAGATATTTTTCCATGTTTAACCTTCTCAAAAAGTGAGGTAATTAAAAACACATTTTAACAGAAATGCATTAGAGTTGTTCCTATACCTTTTACTAAGTCATGTTACATATTTTAATATCTCTTACATAAATAAGTTATAAAGTGTCATATTTTACCATTTTATCCATTCCATATTAGGATCGTAATAATTTCTTGGCATTCCCTTACTGAACCTCCTTCCTTATTTGAGCAGAGGATCACTTATGCTGCAGTGTGTTGCATTGGAGTGAAGTATTAAATATGTAAGGGGGTAGGACTTAATTTTTAGTCCAAGGTTCAGTGCAAGGGAAGTTATGTACACTCTAAAGTGTTTGTTGGGTTTATCTGTATGTGATTAAAAAGAAGTCCTATTTAGCTTCTTCATCTTTAAAACAGGGGGAAAAAATGCCTTCCTTGCCTGTGTCACAGGATTGTTAAGATAAAATGAAGTGAATTAAGTAGATAGAAAAATTTTTTTTTAAAATACTACACGGCAGTATAGAAATGTAAGGTCATAATTTTAATTTGTTCTTACATGTGGAAAGTTTGTCTACAAATATCCTGTTAATCAGTGTTTGAGAAAGTTAATCCTAAGAGTCTTTTGTTAAGTCTTTAGAGGATTTAATTATATAACACTGCTTGTAAGGAAAAGTTAAGATGAACAGTAAAATGCTTTTGATATGTAGATATGTCAGTCATTGTGGCTCTGGTTTTAGGTAGGCTGTTCAGTATGAGTAATCTTGCCAGAATGAAATTTGTCTGTTTCATCAATTGTTTATCAGTTACTACTGTCTCCATCTGGGCATTTAATATTTGATAACTCAGTTAATTCTTTTGTAGACTCTTGTGCACATAAATACATGATCGGTAAATATATAGCTATAATTAACACATATTGCTGTGTTATGAATGACCAATAGGAAAAAATAATGCATAAATTTAGCAAAATAAAGCCTTAGGATATTCATTGTGAAGTGACGTAACCAGTGGATGTTAATTGTGGGTAAGGGGTGGCGTGGAATTAATGTCTTTAATCTCCTTCTAGATAATAAAAGTTATTTAGCTATAACTGAATTGCCTTTCATAACAATGTTTGAATTATAAAAGAATTCAAACCGAGATTATGTGGTTTCCTTCTTTTTCATTAGCTAAGGCAAATCTAGTGGACCTTGGGAGAAATAATTTTTAAAAACCAGTTTATTATAGAATAGAATTTTTATATTTTCCTGCCAGCATAGCATCTAATACTTCTTTGTTTTTTTTGAAGTTGGCTTCGGCTGTTCTGGAGGCTGTGGAAAACAATACTCTAAGCATTGAACCAGTGGGACTACAACCTATTCGATTTGTGAAAGCGTCTGCAGTTGAATGTGGAGGACCAAAGTATGTTTTCAAAACCATGTCTTAGGGAAGATACTGAGCTTTTAAAATTTTATGTGTTGTAGTTATTTAATATTTTCTGGTTTTAAATGTTAAATCTCTTGTCAGTTTTCTATTTAACGTCTGTGCAGCCCAAAGACCAATCCCTGGGCAGTGTGGGGATTTCCAATTTAGCATCAGTGGAGAGCCCTTCTAATTACAAACGTATATGTGGGATCCAGGTAGATCAGGTGTTAGAAACTTCTTTAAAAACCGCATGTTATAATCCATTAGTTGATTATGAAATCTCTTTAGTGGGTCATAAGCAGAATTTTTGTTTGTTATACTTATATGTACAGCTGTGTGTTCTGGGCTTTTGTGTAAATTATTTCTTTTTGAGGCTTGCCATCAAAAATAGTTTGAGAAGACAGTGAATTAGACCAAGTCTTACCAAGCATGAAAACAGGGTACCAGAAGGCTTGGTTAGTCCTATCCTTTACTACTCTTGCTATAAAACTTTCTCACTTTGGTAAGTAAACAGCTCTGTCTCCCATATGTGAGAGATATTTGGCAGTTTTATACCTTCAGGGGTGACTCCCACACTTCGTAGCAGGGCAAGCTGTCTTCCAACTGGTCCTGGGAGGAGGAAAGACTGAAACCAACAGTACATAAAACGTTTGCCACAGCTGTTTAAAAAGTGACTTCAAAAGATTTTGAGGAAGCTGCTTAGTTGGTGGTGAAGAACTAGATCGGTATAGGGGACCGAAGAGCCCGAGAGAGCTCACAGCAAGCAATAATTGAATCCCATCAGGCCATTTTGAAGGCAGAGGAGGAAATAGCTGGTTGAGATTAACTACTAGGTCTGTTAAAGCCAGTCGTAGGAGTTGTGTAGTTCTTGTTTCCTGTTATGCACGTCACACTCTCAGCAGCATCACACAGTGTTGGTATTTGGGTAACTTAATCCTGTATTTGCTCTGTGAGCCACACGTCTACCTAGAGTTATGTCCTGTTTGACACTCCCCCATGCCACACCTGTAGTATGGTGGCCTCTGAATTTTGGGGAAGAGATTTTCATTCCTAAATTCTATCCTTCAACAAACACCTGGGTATTTTTATCCTGGTCATTAATACTTTTTGTACTTTTAGTTTCTATGTTATACCTTATTTTAAATATAGCAGTTTTTACTGTAGGATTTTAAATTTATACTTGCATTATATATCACACATTAAACATGTGCAAATGATAACAAATCAGAGTCTCAGTTAAAGTAGGTTTTTACAGTATTTTAGTAAAATAATTATACAGATTAGGTTTAGAGAATAATTTACATCGTTAAGAATATTGTTGTTCTTGTGGGCATGGGGCCAGAAACCAAGGTGTTTGTGGTGCATATTGTGTGGAGAATACTAAAGAAGACGTTGTCCTCTTTTATGAAACGTGAAGTATGGCTCTTGTGGATGAGGTTATCAAGATAAACACTAAACGAATGGCACAGTGCTCGGGGAATTTTGTGGAAGGCAAGATCATTCTACTGGTGGTGATCAGGGACTGTTCTTGGGATTTGATTTGATCTGGGCTTTTGAAGCATGGGTGGAATTGGGGAGATAAGGAACAGTACATATGACTGAATAAAGGAACAAGAAAACAGTGTGTTCAGAGGATGGTGAGTGTATGGAGAGGGAAGATGTGAAAGAAAGGAATTAGAGGTGACTGATTAGAGGGATACCGTGAGCTTTTGGAAATCAGTAGGAAGGGCTCTGGTTTTGGAAACAAGATGATACGTCTAGATTTAGACACGTTGACATCCCTAAGTGAAAATGGCAAGCAAGGATTTGAAATGTTGGGACAAGGGCTGTTAAGGGATACTGAGGTAGTGTGGCATGTTAAAAAAAACATTGGAATTAGAGAAGACTTAGTGTTGAATCCTGGCTCAAATAAAAATATATTTGCTTTAGAAATGAGATAACTTAAACACTTTTTTATTATTTTAAAAGTTGATACTTAAAACCACTTTACCTGAGTCCTTTCAAAATTAGAAAAATAGTAGACAAACAGGTATGTCTGCTTCCAAAAGGTGATTTTTATCAGTTTGATGGTTACTTTTTTCTCTTGTGTAAATTGTGCTTAAAATAGTATAGTTCCAAAGACTTTTACCACTTGTGCCTTAAATTTCTTGATTGTCTATCCTCCCCAAGCTAGTAGTTAGTGCTTTTAAATATTGTTATAGATCATTAAAGGAATTTTCTAATAAAGGAACAATGAGGCTAAATCTCTTTGAAAAGGTAAGAATTCTTTTGTGATTTGAATGGCCACTTCCAGAATTACACTTTTAAATGCACATTCTCCGTGTGTTTGCTTAATATGGAGGCACATTTGTATCATATTTCTGGTAAGTATAGCTGAAAATTAACGTTCATTTAATATATTTTTCTTTATTATATAATTTATAATGTTGTATAAAATGCTATTGGCCACTTTATGTTACTTAGAGCTACACTAATTTTGCATTGACAAGGAATGATAACTATCTTCAGTCA
Source organism: Pseudorca crassidens (assembly GCF_039906515.1). Lineage (NCBI taxonomy): Eukaryota > Metazoa > Chordata > Mammalia > Artiodactyla > Delphinidae > Pseudorca > Pseudorca crassidens. The sequence goes on from NC_090306.1 coordinate 59,489,966, forward strand.
AGCTTCTAATTTAGGAGGTTGACACCTGGGCTGCTGTGAGTCCAGCCTGATCCTGTTGAGCAGTGGAGTGACGGGTGGCCTGTCACTTAACCAACAGTCATTGAATGTCTGCTGTGTGCTGGGCCATGCTTGGTGCCAGGCATTTGAAGATGAATAAAATACATTTACTGTTCTCAAGAGGCTTTCAGGGGGACTTCCCTGGCAGTCCAGTGGTTAAGACCCTGCACTTCCAGTGCAGGGAGTGCAGGTTCAATCCCTGGTCAGGGAACTGAGATTCCACATGCCAAGTGGTGTGGCAAAAAAAAAAAAAAAAAAAAAGAGGCTTTCAGCCTAATCGCAGCCAGAAAGCCCTCATGCCAAATTTTACATGTTGTAGTATGCAAAGAGAAAGGTTGGTGCGTCTAAATGTAGTGTGCCCTTGGTGTAATTGTTAAGATTCAGTGTATTTGTACGGTAGCTTATCCCTTTGTACTTCTTAGGCCTAGGTGCCACGTTAAATGCATATGCACCAACCCAACACACCAAAAAGCATCCCATCTGGAAGCTGTTCTCCTGCAAAGCTGTCAATAACATGTTTTGAGACCTAAGCAGTCACTTTTAAGTTTTTTTCAACTGAGAGAGAAGTTGAAGTCCCAATGGAAAGCTGAGAGCTGCCCTGCAGCTGATTACTCGTTTGTAAATGTGCCCCAGGACATATATGAACACATTTAGCTTCTATTTCTAGAACCATGGTTAAAGCTATGTCTGTAAGCTTATACTAGAATGTAAGCCCCAAAGGGCAGGGCTTTTGTCTTTTTCATCATTATAGTCCAGCATCACAAAGTGCCTGGTACATGGTCGGCTCTCAGATATTAGTTGTCTTAATGAATATACAACTTGTCCAGAAGGTAGAGGCACAATGCTTTTAATTTAAAAAACTAAAATTTATCCTTGTTTTACAGAAAATGTGCTCTCACAGGTCAGAGTAAGTCCTGTAAACACAGAATTAAATTAGGGGACTCAAGCAATTATTATTATATTTCTCCTTTTTGCAGATACAGGGTAAGTAATTTAACCACAAATTTCTTTTTTTAATTAATTTATTTATTTTTGGCTGCATTGGGTCTTTGTTGCTGCGCGTGGGCTTTCTCTAGTTGCGGCGAGTGGGGGCTACTCTTCGTTGTGCTGCGCGGGCTTCTAGTTGTGGTGGCTTCTCTTGTTGCAGAGCATGGGCTCTGGGTGTGCAGGCTGCAGTAGTTGTTGCTCATGGGCTCAGTAGTTGTGGCTCAAAGGCTCTAGAGCGCAGGCTCAGTAGTTGTGGCGCACGGGCTTAGTTGCTCCTGATTAACCACAAGTTTTAATAAAGCTTGCTTTGATGTGAGATATTTGACTGTTTAACATTTTTTTTTCTTTTTGGCATAGATCACTTCTGTATGTAACTTTTTCACGTATATTCGATATATTCAACAGGGACTTGTGAAACAGCAGGATGGTGAGTGTTCTTAATTCATTATAAAATATTTGCATGAAATTCAGTAAAAAGTATGGAACATAATAGTAAGCGCAAGTCAGCTTTATCATTGGTACATTTATATTGAATCTCTTTTGTAGGTCTAATAAAATGTGTGAAGAATTTGGGAACAAATGCATCTTTTAAACATGTTGTATTTAATCCTTATATTTGCCTCATTTTACTCTAATTTTAAGCAGGATCAGTTTTAACTTTTAAGGGGTATATGATAAACCAGATGGTAAGTGTGAGAGGAGCATAAAGCCCATTGAATTTACTCCTTAAGAAATAAAAATGAACAAGCTCTAGACATGGTCAGATTTATTTTATTTTATTTATTTTTTAATAGATTTTTTAGTTTTGGCCATGCCACGTGGCATGTGGGATCTTAGTTCCCTGACCAGGGATCAAACCCATGTCCCCTGCAGTGGAAGTGCAGAGTCCTAACCACTGGACCACCAGGGAATTCCCCAGATTTATTTTAATTACTGGAACCCACAAGGCACTAACAATAAATTTTTTTCTGTATTTTTCTACTATCATGTGTAAGTTAATAAAGCAGTCCTGAGCATAATTCTGAGTGGAATAAAGATGACTGTGTTCTAAATCACCTGAGACATGCGGATGATATATCCAGGATAGTCAGCCCAGGACTCTGCTGGATATTTTTTAATGTATGTTCATGGCATTTTTAATGTAGTCTTTCATGATTACTTATGGTTTTATAGCCGAATGTCTTAAATACCAGGCGTAGAAACTAATATGGCCTGACAGCTCAAAAGCAGTGTTTGTTTTGTGTTTTTTCTTTAAATATGTATCATTGTTTTAAAACAGAAATAGCAGATACTAGGCTAGGGACAAGTCCATGCCAATTTTGTATTTGAAGTTGTGGGAAATTTTCCTGTTTTTGTTTTTCTAAACATTGAAAATTTTCTTATACTTAAAAACTAGTAGATGCCTACTATCTTTCTGTCATGTAAACCAGTGAATCTTAATTCTTTGGAAAAATCAGTCGTGTTGATAAAAACTTAGTTTAGCGTTTTCAAGCTCTAGTACGTTGAAAATAGTCATTTATTTATAATCCCATATAATTAGGTTTTAATGCATAAAAGAAAAGAGGTGAAACCTGTCTCTAATTAACGTTGAATTTCAAAAGGCCACAGAGCATAAAAGCAGTCTTTAAACTATACAGTACTTTTTATGACTTTAATAAAATTTAAATCTTTTTTAATACCTATTGGTAGATAATATGATTTAAGCTGAAGAACAGATGATTTGTGTTGTCAAGCATATTTTTTCTCCTTGTTAAAAAAAGAAGTTTTATGTAAAAGAATGAAATTAGAGCACTCCCTAACACCATACACAAAAATAAACTCAAAATGGATTCGAGACCTAAATGTAAGACTGGACACTATAAAACTCTTAGAGGGAAACATAGGAAGAACACTCTTTGACATAAATCACAGCAGGATCTTTTATGATCCACCTCCTAGAGTAATGGAAATAAAAACAAAAATAAACAAATGGGACCTAATGAAACTTCAAAGCTTTTGCACAGCAAAGGAAACCATAAACAAGACGAAAAGACAACCCTCAGAATGGCAGAAAATATTTGCAAACGAATCAGCGGACAAAGGATTAATCTCCAAAATATTTAAACAGCTCATGCAGCCCAGTACTAAAGAAACAAACAACCCAACCCAAAAACGGGCAGAAGACCTAAATAGACATTTCTCCAAAGAAGATATACAGATGGCCAAGAAGCACATGAAAAGCTGCTCAACACCACTAATTATTAGAGAAATGCAAATCAAAACTACAATGAGCTATCACCTCACACCACTTAGAATGGGCATCATCAGAAAATCTACAAACAACAAATGCTGGAGAGGGTGTGGAGAAAAGGGAACCCTCTTGCACTGTTGGTAGGAATGTAAATTGGTACAGCCACCATGGAGAACAGTATGGAGGTTCCTTAAAAAACTAAAAATAGAATTACCATATGATCCAACAATCCCACTATTGGGCATATACCTAGAGGAAACCATAATTCTAAAAGACACATGCACCCCAATGTTCATTGCAGCACTATTTACAATAGCCAAGTCATGGAAGCAACCTAAATGCCCATCGACAGACAAATGGTTAAAGAAGATGTGGTACATATATACAATGGAATATTACTCAGCCATAAAAAGGAACAAAATTGAGTCATTTGTTGAGACATGGATGGATCTAGAGACTGTCATACAGAGTGAAGTAAGTCAGAAAGAGAAAAACAAATATCGTATATTAACACATGGATGTGGAACCTAGAAGAATGGTACGGATGAACTGGTTTGCAGGGCAGAAGTTGAGACACAGATATAGAGAACAAACGTATGGACACCAAGGGTGGAAAACCGCGGTGGGGTGGGGATGGTGGGGTGCTGAATTGGGCGATTGGGATTGACATGTATACACTGATGTGTATTATATTGATGACTAATAAGAACCTGCAGTATAAAAAAACAAAAAGACAACTAATACTAAACTTTCTTTGGGTTATTTGTATGGAAATATGTTAATATAAATGTTTCAGACATTACATGAAATTTCTAAAAATCTTATCTGTGCTGCTATAATGTTATGTCATAATTCTAGTTATTACTTTAAAATGTATGTCTCAGAAACAACTAAATTTCCTTGTCAATTGCATTATTATGAACTTTCATCAGATCTTTAACCATGGTCATTTTTAAGTCTTTTGTCATTTACAGACAGTTCTGGGTGTACTCTGATGCTTTTGCAAAAATGTTCCTATAAAAGGGTTTCATCTTCAATGAATTCATGGAAAAGACTCTGACAAGTACAGGTTTCTGGTAACTGATCCATCCATACTGCTGAACTGAATGAATGAGCATTTTCAGAACTCTAATGGAAAACTGATGAATTCATAAAAGTGCTAACAAAAGGTCAAGATGGAAAAAAAAGTTACATGGGACTGAGTGAACTGATGAGGATGATTATAATTTTTGTGACTTTCTGTTTGAATAAAAAAAAAGAAAAGAAAAAAGAAGTTTTTGTAGGGAAGAATGAAAGGTACTCTACTTTGTGAAAACAGGAAGAAGGGATCATGAGTGGTTGTGGTGATGGTGATAAAAGTGATATCTTGTCTGGTTCCTCTTACCCTTTCACTTCACAGCATTTGTTACACATTGTATACTGAGTGGGTTTGTAGTAAATTACTGTTAATTTTACAATCTGTTTATTATCTGTGCCTTGTGCTAAAAGGGATTTAAGGCAGTTAAATATAAAGCAGGGTTTCTCAGCCTTGGTACTATTATTATTTTAAACTGTATAATTCTTTGTTGTGGGAGGCTGTCTTGTGCATTGTAGGATGTTTAATAGCATCCCTGGGCTTTACTCACTAGATGCTAGTAATGAAAAATATATCCAGACATTGCCAAATGCACACCTGGGGACACATTCTCCCAGGTTGAGAACCACTGATCTAAATCAACCTAATCTGATCATATGTCAGAGAGAGACCTTTTATTATCTAAAACATAGAGCAAATTTCTTCCCACTTATAGAGGGGACTTTCAGAAGCACAGATAATTGAAATTTACAGTTCATCCTCTGCATTTATTTTTATTTCTAATTGAGCCATACACAGAATCTTTCCCTATTATTACTCACAAAGAATGTTACTAAGTTCTCTGGGCTGTCTCTTGTTTTCCTTTTTTTTTCCTGTTTACTCTGTTGGTTTTAATGAAAAGTGAAAAATGGCCAAGATACAGCAAACTATAGCAAGAAGGTGCATAAGTTAGATAATAACTCTTGTGTAATTGAGCATTGAGTGTAGTTACTCAAGAAGGCAGCAGCATTGCCAGTTACTCAGGACATTGAGATGCCTACCTTCTTTTGGGCTAAAATGGTAGTCAGTCATTGAAGTATCTAACAAATCGTTGTAGCAAAATTGGTAAATACTGCTTATTTATTCGTAAAACTGGGATGCTCACAAGTACATGGAGAAGTTAGTGTGAAGCAGTGATAGCATGTCTAAGCATTAGGTACATCATTAGGAGATGCCCAACTGGCATTTCAGCTAATCTTAAATTTTCAGTGAAACAGATTAAAAATAATTAAGATAATAGTTTATGATTTATGTGTTTCTCTTTTCTGTTTGTATAGTTGATCAAATGTTTTGGGAAGTTATGCAGTTGAGAAAAGAGATGTCATTGGCAAAGCTGGGATATTTCAAAGAGGAACTGTGATGCTCTGCCTGGGACCATGCATGAACCTCCCTGAAGACCTGGAAAATGACTGAATATTTTTATGGTTACTTGATATTTATTTCCTTTCAAGGAGTGGGTCCAAGACTTTTTCCCTCTTTTGCAAATTACACTGAAAAGTACTATGATTTCTTTTAAACTGACCTATGCTGTGTTTGCTTATTTAGTTGAACACACTATAAAGAATTACAGGTGTACTAGTGATTGTAATTTATAGTTGCAAAAAAAAAGCTAAATAAATAAATATTAGATTGAGTGTATTTTTGCTTTCTCTTCTAGCTCTGACATGATATATAGGGTCAGCTGAATATATTGAATTGTAGTTTTCAAACTTCATAGCAGCCTGCAAAAGACAAGAGAAGGGTAAGTGAACAGGATCAGCTTCCTTCCCCCCCCACTACAATGACTTTATTTTTGTCTGTTTTATATGTTAGGATTGAAAAACATTTTATTTAAAGAAAGATTTCTTCTGAAAAGAAAGTTACTTTTATTCATTCTGTTCTCTGTAACTTAAAGAATCCCTTTATTATGGTGATTAATAGAGGACAATCACATTTTATTCTAGAGATGCATTCTTGAACATCTTGATGTAGTGTATTTATACTTTACATACATTGAGCACTGTAGTAATCATTGAAAGGGTATAAAGATAAATTAGGAGTTTGATGTGTGCTCAGGGGAGTTGGAAAGGGTGTGGCTTGAAAGAGTGATACTTGCAAAGGATACACTGATCCCAGAGCCACTCGATCTGTCAGTTTCAAATTGTAAAACAAATGGTGTGGAAAAGCAAAAAGAAGAAATGAGAAACCACTTTAGTCCCTCCATCTAGAGAAAGCTACTCAATATTTTTGAAGAATAGACTTTCAGATATTTTCTACCTATGTGTGTACATTTCTGAAACAAAAAGTAGACTTTCTTTTTTTTTTACTTAAAAATTCTACAAATCTGGATCAATGTAAGGTTTTGATGATAGGATGTTAACTAATTGTGTTTGGACATTAGTTTGTTTTAAATTTCTTTTTCTTGTCATAATGCCGTGATGAGGATCTTTTTGTATACTTCTTGGAACATTGTTGGCTTATTTCCTTCATGTAGATGCCTAGAAGTAAAATTGTTGGGTCAAGCAAGGTACATGTGTGTTTTAAAATATTTGATCTGCATTGCCAAATTGCCATCTAGAAAAGTTGAACCAGTTTATATTCACAGCAGATGTGTGTGAGAGAACTGGTGTTCTGAAGGTGGTATTACTTTCAGTCCTGTCTCAAAGGTTTGGTCAGCCTTACGTATAGAAGACTCAGTCACCAGGATGGATGGAAGCGCACAGACAAAAGGATATTTGAGAATGGTATGGTAGAAACCATCATTACCATGCCCAGCTCAAGAATATGAAATTGAACATGAAAAGAAATTTGAAACTAGAATTTTATGTCTTGATAGTTCATGTGAGGGCATAATAAACATGTGCTCAGACTTTCAAAGCTTCAGAAGATTTTCCACACAAAGATGCAAATTAAAAACACTTTGGGGGGACTTCCCTGGTGGCACACTGGTGAAGAATCTGCCTGCCATTACAGGGGACTCGGGTTTGAGCCCTGGTCTGGGAAGATCCCACATGCCACGGAGCAGCTAAGACCGTGTACCACAACTACCGAGCCTGTGCTCTAGAATCTGCGAGCCACAACTCCTGAGCCCACGCGCCACAACTACTGAAGCCTGCATGCCCTAGAGCCCGCATGCCGCAACTGCTGAGCCTGTGTGATGCAACTACTGAAGCCCATGCACCTAGAGCCTGTGCTCCACAAGAGAAGCCACTGCAATGAGAAGCCAGTGCACCGCAACGAAGAGTCGTCCGCACTCACTGCAACTAGAGAAAGCCTGTGCACAGCAACAAAGACCCAGCGCAGCTGGAAAAAAAAAAAATTGGGGGAGCTTCCCTGGTGGTCCAGTGGTTAAGATTCCATGCTGCCAATGCAGGGGGCACAGGTTCGATCCCTGGTCAGGGAACTAGGATCCTGCATGCCGCATGGCATGGCCAATAAATAAATAAATTTTTAAAAAAAAGAAAACACTTGGAGAAAATACTAAAACTAAAAGAGAAACAAATCCAGGAGATGCTTTGAGATTTGGGAAGAAAAGTGATCAGATACGTAGAGAAAGTTTGTTGATAACTTTAAAAGAATAAAAAGTAAGGCTAGAGAAAATTTTAAAACTTCAGGTAGATCCTTAACAATCTAGAACTAAAATTCTTTACAATATCAACACAATGGGAATGGGAGAAGACCAGAGAGCATGGGGATATATTAAAGTTCTTGTTAGATGAAAAATGGAGATAATCAGTTAAAAGTGAAGAGACCAAGTAGAGAAAGAATATGATACGGAAATAAAAAGTAAGTAAAAATATAGTCAAGTTGGATTAAAGTATATGATAACAAAGCATAAGGACATGGAAATGTTGGAATAAAAGAATGGAAAAAAGATGCCAGGAAAATACCAAAAGAAAGCTAGAGTGGTTATACTGTTATCAGAAAAGAACATGATAGGACAAAAATATTATTAGACATAGAGTTGGGTTTTACATAATACTAAAAATTGAGTGCACCAAGAAGACTTAATGAGAAAATAGAAATAATAAAAATGGAGAAATTTAAAAATACTAAGAGCTGACTAATAATGAATATCAGAACTTACAAGGATACAGAGAAAGTGCTTCAAGGAAAAGTTTATAGCTTTAAATCCTTATTTATATTTTTAAAATGAGCTGAGTGTCCAATTAAGTTATAGGAGAACAAGATGAAGGAGATAAGAGCAGAAACAGAAAACAAGAATGCAGTAGAAGATTATCAAAGCTATTGAGTCTTTGAAAAGATGAACAAAATAGACGAAAATTTCTGGCAAGTTTATCCTGGAGAAAGAGAAAATGTACAAATAACCCATACTGGGAATGAAAAGGCCTATGTCACTGCACATACTAATGGATGTTATGAACAACATGGCAATAAGTTTCAAAATTTAGGCAAAAGGGAAAATTCCTAGAAAAAAATGTGTTATATTTTGGTTAAGAAGAAGTCAGAAGCCTGAGCAGTACTACTACTATTAAAGGAAAGGAAGTAGTTAGAAATCCTTCTGTGAAGAAAACTCTAGGCATAGGTGGTTTTACCAAACTTTATGGGTATTCTAATCTTAGATATATTCTGGAGAACAGAATGTCTCCTACATCAGAAACCAATATAACTGATAGTAAAACTAGATGGGGGCAATACAAAAAAGGAAAATTATAGGCCCGTTTTGTCGTGAATATATATGCAAAGGCAAACTGAATGTAATCTACTGAGCAAGTGGTGTTTATTACAGGAAAACAGAGATGGTATATTAGAAAATTTATAAATATTTGCTGCATTTACAGAATAAAAGTGAAAAACCATCTGCTCAATAGATGGAGAAAAACATTTGATAAAAATATTAATTAATAACTTTTAGTAATCTGTAGATGAAAGGGTACTTCTCAGCTTGGTAAAGGGTATCTTCAAGCATCCTATAATAAACATCACCCTAAGAGAGGAAACATTAGAAACATTCTCTTTGAAATGAACAACAGAATAAAGATGACCACTGTCTTCACTTTTATTCAGAATTGTACTATAAATGTTAGTGCAGCACCATGAGGAAGATAAAGATATTGGAAAGGAGAAAGTAAACTGTCATTATTTACTTATGATGTGATTATCTACATAGGAAATTTAAAACATCTTCCATCAAATTATTAGATGGCTAAATAAGGGATCAGTATATAATTGTGAATTATACTTACATACACCGACCTCAAACAATTAGAAAATAGACTTTTTTAAGACCAAACAATTGCAAACATAATTCTAAAGTGCTAAGTAATCTAACCAAAGATTAGATTTGGTTAGATTACTGTGTAATCTGTACACAGACCTGTGTACAGAAAGTTAAATAACTTCACTAAAAGACAGTAAGGAGGACTAGATTGATCCTATGTTCATGGATAGAAAGACAATATGAAAGATGTTAATTCTCTCCAAGTTGATACATAGATTCAGTGCATCTCCAAACTAAATCCCAGCATTTCTCCTTGAATTGACAAAATGAAATTTATGTGACGCGGTGAAGGATGAAGAATGACCAAGGCACTTTTGAAGAAAAAGAAAGGAGGGATAATTTGTCCTGTGAGAAGGACTTCTTATAAGGCTGAAGTACTTAAGAGTGTGATGTGAGTGCAGAAACAGGAAAAATGGCCAGTGGAATAGAATAGAGAGCCCCAATGCAGACCCATGCATAGGTGTAAATTTCACATTGACAGAGAAGGCATGGTAGATCAATGATAGGACTATTAAGCAGAGCTGACAAAAAAAGAGGAATATACAGAATTGGATCTCTTCTTCACACCATACATAAAAACAACTGTTTTAAGTGTCCTGAAACTTTAGAAATTTTGATGTAGAAAATATAGTTAAAACTATAGGTGAAACATATTTCAAAAACGTAGGTGAATATCTTCGTGATCCTGCTTTAAGAAGGACTTCTTAAACTGGAAGCAAAAGAGACCATGAAAAATAAATGTAAAAGAAAATAGTGCTTTGTTATAAATTATTAATTTAGACATATTAAAGCCAAACTGTAAACTGTAAGAAGAAATTTGCAAAACTCATAACCAATATCGATTAATATTAAGAATATATACAGAAATTCTACAAATCCATAAGAAAAAAAAACAACAGAAAAATGGCCGAAAGACTGAAACAGGTCCTTCGCAGAATTGGAAGCGCATATGGGCCAAACACATATTAAGAGGTTTTCATTTCTGTTAATAATCAGATAAACTAAGTCAAGACCTCAGTGATATGTTTAAATTTATCCAACTAGCAAAAGTTAAAAAATGCAACACAGTCAAGTTTTGAAGAGAATTTCAGTCAACAGGATTACTCATATTGCTAATGGGAATGTTAATGTGTATCTACTACTGAAAAACCATTCATTTGAAAAGTTGAACATTAGTTGCCCATAGCCTAGCAATTCCACTTTTAGGCACATACTCGAGAAATAATTGCACAAAGTGTCCCAGAATACATATATAATAATGTCCTGGGAAAAACCCAAAGTCCATCTACAGGAGGGTAAAGTATTGTGTGCTCACATGGAACATAGCAACATAAATTGAATGAAAAAGTAAAACACTCAGAAGGCTACACATGGCATAATACTTTTCTCATGAAGTTCAAAAACTAAAACAATTGTTTAGGCATCTGTGTATATGAGACAAAACTATTAATAAAAAACCACAAGATAGTAATAAAGTTCAGGATAGGGTTACCTTTGGATGAGGGGGAGATAAGGAGAGAGAACTGAGAGCAGCAAATATGTGAGTAAATCATTGTTAATGTTCTAGTCCCTGGATTGGATGATGGGTTCATTTGTCATTTAAAGTAAATGCATGAACAAATGAATTAATAGAATCATGCACAGACCATGATGGTGGGGTGTTACAAACCAAGGATTATGACTAGTCCAATTATATAAACCTGAATTCCAAAACCTAAAAGGGATAACAGGACCTGTTGATGAATTGGAAGAAGGAAAGGAAAGAGAAGTCGGTTCTGAATCCTAGGCTTTTGGCTTTAGCTATTGCTGCAATTTACTGAGATGAGCAAACCTGGGATGGGGCATATTACACATGGTGGAATAGAGACAAGAATTTAGTGTCTAACACATTGTTTGAGATGCCCGTTAAGCATCAAAGTGGAAATGTTAAGTAGGTATTGGATATACAAGTCTAAATTCAATGATATGGTCAGACCAGCAGATAAGTTTGGGAGTAGTTAGCCATGAGATCAGACGAGAGCTTTAGGGATACTTTGGAGTAGGAGAAGTACGGCACCGGGCCCTGAGCTATGACAGAGAGAGGAAAAGCCTACGAAAAAGACTGACTACAGAGGAGCTAGTTGGAATGACAAGGCGGAGGAGAGGGTAGAGTTAGGGTGCTGACTAACAATTTAGATTCTTGAGAGTATTTCTATAAAGAATTTAATCGCCCTGATTACCAATTCGGAAAAAAGAGGGAAAGATTTTGATACATTTCTATAAGTAAGTTCAGAGCTGGGGAGAGATCCTGGCCCAGTGGAGAGAACTCTGGATTGGGAGTTGCTCAGAAGACGTACATTCTGGTCCAGGCTTGGTTCCCCCAGACCTGAGAGGTTAGGCAGGTGGCCACTCCTCTCTGACCTCCTCCATAAAGCTGGATCAAGCATTCTCCAAGCATCTCTCCCAGCTCTGAAAACCCACAGCCTTTGACTAAGCATCTACACTGAAAGAACAAAGGTTTGTTCAGTCCTGGAAAGAAGTTGCAACCACCAACCTACCCACTTCCACACCACCATATAAATCCTGTGTTTTTTTGTTTTGTGCACTCAGAGTCTAAAACGGGTCTACTTTTATTCAGAAGCTTTTATTTTCAAAGATTTTCTTCACTGTTTTTCCCTACATAGATTTTTTTCTTTCCTATAAGGCACATTGTTTAAAACAGTCCAAAGCAGTATGAATATGTATTTGTGTTTAACGTTTGTGCTAGAAAATACTTTTTTGTTTTCCTCATGGGATGCAGTACCATCTTAGGAGATGCTAAGTTTCTTGTCTTTGATATGTGGGCAAATAAAGACCCAGTAATATCTACAATTTGTAGAACTTCTAGAAAGAGAATTCCTCCACACTAAATCCATTCATTCTTTCATTCACACATATTTGAGAGGCTTATATGTGTCAGGAGCTGTTGTAGGTGTTACAGGAGCAGCAGTGAGCAAGACAGGCAAGGTCCGAATTCTCATGGAGCTCTCAGTGTAGTGAGAAATGGACAAAAAGACAAATGTTAAAAGATGGGACACGTTCTCTATATATAATTAAAATGGGATAATGGCTAGAGAGAATGAATGACTACTTCAGATTAGGTGGTGAGGAAAGGCCACATTTAGGACTTGACATTTTTAGTCAGGGCTCTGAGGAGATCCATTCTTGAGAAGGGAGGAGAGTAGGGAGAGCATTTTAAAGCGGGTGTAAACCCCTGAGGAAGAAACAAAAAACGGCAAGAAGAGCTGGTGTGCAGTTGGTGGTAGGAAGAGAAAATTGGAAGGTTAAGCAGGGCCCGACTGTGTAGGTCTTTCTAAGTCATGGTTGGAAATTGGGAGCTTTCTGTGACATCTGTGGTCAAGCTCTAGCTGGCTGTTTCTCAGCACAGCTTTTAAATACTGGAATCCCCAAATTTTTGCCCTGGGCCCCTTTCTCTTTCAATATTCTTTAGATCGTCTCATTTAGGCTCACGGTCTTAAAAACTTTATGTAACCATTGCTCATAACTGTGCATCTCCAACCCTGGCATTAATCCTTCCCTAGCTCCAGACTCTTGTATCCATTTGCCTATAAAGTCACTCCACTTGGATTTCAAATGGGCATCTCAAATCTAACATGGCTGAATACCTGCCCAGTTGCTTAAGCAACAATCTAGGGCTTATTCTTGATTTCTCCATTTCTGTCACCACCACCCCAGTCCAATCCATCAGCAAGTCCCGTCAACTCTCTCCAAAACATATCTTGGATCCATCCACTCCTCTCCGTGTCCACTACGTCCACTCAGTCCAAGCCATCATCATCTTTCACCTGGACTCCTGCAATAATCTCTTACTTGGTGTCCTTGCTTCCACTCCTGCCCTTCTACAATCACTGACAACACCCAACATGATCCTTTTAAAAACAAAAATCAGAATGTCACTTCCTACTTAATGTCCTCTCATGGCTTCTTAGAAAAATAAATCCAGGGAATTCCCTGGTGGTCCAGTGATTAAGACTCTGCACTTCCACTGCAGGAGGTGCATGTTTGATCCCTGGTCAGGGAACTAAGATCCTGCATGCTGCATGGTGTGGCCAAAAAAAAAGGAAAAATAAATCCATACACCCAAACTCAACCCAAACTCATTAAGTTTCCACAGTGATAATTGTTAACAGAGAAATAATAAAAATCAGCTTGGAAAATTGCATGAACCTATTTAAAATGAAAAAAAATATCAGAGAAGAGGAGCAAGCTTGCTAAAGAATAGAAACCCTTGCCAAAGGCAGCTGTCAAGGAAGTACAAGCCCACAAACAGTCTGAGTTCAAGAGGAAGGACTGTGATATGAATACGAGAATTCTGGAGCTATCAGTCTCAGGGACAGCCTTAAGAGAGACAAGGTTCCCATCATTACATCCCCAGATTTAACCACAGCTGCTCAGCTTTGATCAATTTATCTGTTGATGTTCTTAGGAAATGTCAATACCAAAACAAATCCAAATGACAACTACGTTAGATTGCTATTCAAGAGGATGAGTCTCCATTGAATTTGTGCAAAATGGGATGCCCAGTAGAACCGGAAAATCTTAGACCATTGGAGATGTAAAGACCAGAATCAAGGAAATATGGGTAATATTTGTTATTTACTGTGAGGGAGAAACTTCCACTTAAATCCCAGTTGCCTCCAGCTGCATTGTGCTCAGCTGTGTGCTCTGGACTCATTAATTAATACAGAGGTATTTTCTAGCCCTTCCAACATCTTTCTTCCAAATTCTCTTTGCTTTCCTCAAACCCTGTTGGTTGTTATAATTTAGCCTCCAACCCAGATGTTGCAAACTGAAGGCTGAATTGCCCTTTCATACGTGTGCTATTTGTCCTTGACAATGTTTTGGTGTATTGTTCTGTTTGTTTTGTTTTTAAACATATTCGTTGCAACATTTAAAAATGAGATTTAAAATTAAAATCTGCATTTCCAGCTTCTCTTTTAAAGTTGGCCCTTTCAAGAACCTTGAGTCCATATCCTTGAGTGGCAGCATGTGGAGGAAGCCGAGTGACACTCCACCTTTTGGGCGGCTCTACCCTTAGGGCAGGTACTCTCTGGTTTGCTCTCTGCTCCACCACCCCTAAGTGTCTCCCTGACGGAGACACAGCTAAGGGTCAGTTGTCGGTTATAAATATGCTCTCATGGTTGTTTTTTTGCTTATTTTGACCCATTTTACTCACTTACCCGCCTGGTCCTATAATTATTTGAGATTGGGACTCCAATTCTCACCTTTGTCTCTCAGCTTATTAAATGGAATCTAATTTCTTTCCTATCACTCATTACTCTGCTGCTGACTATGTGAAGTCTCTGGGTGAACTGTTGGATAGAATCCAGAATCATCATCTGGCAGAGGATATAGTATAGTGACTTAACTTCCAACAGCCTCCAGAAAACTTGGCTGGGAGCTTCCAGCTAAAACATAGGCTACATGTTTTAGACATCTTAATTCATACTGCACCTAAAGGCATGGAAGTCCTTTTAAAAAATCACATTTGATTTCTCCCTTGCTCCCCATATCCAGTTGTAGCCAACTCTTCTTGGTTCTATAGCATCTTCAGGCTTTGTTACTGCCTATCTGGATTCGCAGTAGCTTCTCAGCTGGTGTAAATTTAGTTACTGCCCCAATCAACACACTCTAACACAGCTTCTTTCTAAATTAGACTTAATTATATCATGCATCACAACTACCCAAATAGAAAATATCAATAGATATGCTTAGAATGAACATGCATGGAATCAAATTCAGATTTAGCCTAACATTCAAAAGCTACCCAAACCCTTCTTCAGCCTACTTCTCATCTTTTTTTCTCACTCCACCATCCATACACCGTAACTCCAGTCGCTGTACCTGGGCTTTCTCCCCTCCAAGCCATTGCTCATGTTTTTAAAAACATGTCCATTGTTTAAGTCTCTTCAAATCCCAGCTCTTTATGATACCTTTCCAGATCTTCCCAGATGAAATTAACCTTTCCTTCCTCTGTTTTCTTGGGATGTTTTCCCCAGCTCTTATCAGAGTCTGCCTTTTTCCCCAGCTCTTATCAGAGTTATAGTTCCTTGTATTTTTCTCATGCCCTACATTTGAGCCTATGGAGGGCAGGGACCATAATTTACACATCTTTTTATTTCCTGCACCCAGCAGAGAGTTTAGCACAAGTTGAACTGAAACAAATAGAAAATCTATTTCTTGAAGCAACTTAATGACTTGTCCTTAAAGATCTGGGGTCCAATATAACTTTCAAAATAGGATTCTAAGCCTCTTTTTTTCCCCAGGATAAAATTAATTTTTTTGTTTAAACAGTTTATATGTGTGAAGTTTTAAAATACTTATTGGGAAGTATACCACATCACCCATACCAATTCTAACAAAAATGAAATAATCTGACAAATGCAGAATGTGGGACATTATATAAGACAGTGCTCCAGGACTGTTAAACAAGTGTCAATGTTATAAAAACCAACCAACCAAAAATGACAAGGATATATATATATGGGGGGGGGGGACACAAAAAGCAAAAGTGAGAAAATATTAGCAATTAGTAAATCTAGATGAAGAGTATAGGGTATTTCATGGTACTATTCTTTGAGTTCTTCTATAAGTTAAAAACTTTCAAAATAAAAAGTTGGGGAAAAAGGAAACAGGAAGGAGCTGAAAGGACTAGTTTGATTTCCTAACTGTATTCCTTTTAGTATATTATTAGATAAGTTAATAGCTAAATAGTGAAAACAAAACATTTATTTGGGTATACCTTTCTATTTAGGAGTAAAACCAGCTAGGAGTGAACCGCATAGTTGGTTGTAAGAATTACTAAATCAGAAACGCAGTTTTATTGCTCCTTAGAGGGACTTCTCATACTTTATGCTTTCTACTTTCAAAGAAAATAAACTGGAGGAAATGGACGAGGTGCGTATCAAGGAATTTTTTTCACTGCGAGTAGATTTGGAAATATTTAACAAATCCTAACTTTTCATTATCACAAGCCTCGGTATCTATGAAAGTGATTATATTGATTTGCCCTCTTTCTCTAGGTGAAAAAAAACCCCCTATATCTTTGCTAGGCTGTAGCTAAATCGATCTGGTTGATGGAGGCAGAGAAATAAATATATTGGTGTAAAAGGACAAATAGGAGATAAGGCTATGTATTTATTGCCCATTTATGTAATTACATGTGTCACTAAGGACAAAGGTCCTTGAAACAAAGACGAAAGGCAGAGTAGAAACAGTTCCCTATAGAAAGAGAGATGGATTTTCTACCACTTCCCTCTTCATGAATTTTTCTTTTGCGTGGTTACATATCCTTCTGGTTTTGTGATCACATTTGAAAACTTAACCATCTTTTTGGGCACAGTTTGATGGCTGAAGATATGCTTCACTCCAGTAAAAAGAAAATGAACATTTTTCAAGAGCATTCGTAGGCTTCGAGCTGAGAGGACAGCACTTAGTTCCTGAGGTCTGATAATCATTCTGTGCGGAAGTAACTACCAGGACCACGGCACCATGGATGTGGTAGGCGAAAACGAGGCCCTACAGCAGTTCTTCGAAGGTAAGAAGCCCGTTTCCAACATCTGAGAAATGGTACTGCTTACTATCACTGTCTTTACCTTTTGGGAATTCACTTGGGCTTTGAAAGAAATACTATTGTACTAACTGTCGTGAAGTCAGAAGTGCATGTTTATTTGCTGTGTTTGTAGCAAAAAATCAATGGTATAGGGCTTCCCTGGTGACGCAGTGGTTGAGAGTCCGCCTGCCGATGCAGGGGACGCGGGTTCGTGCCCCGGTCCGGGAGGTATCCCGCATGCCACGGAGTGGCTAGGCCTGTGAGCCATGGCAGCTGAGCCTGCGCGTCCGGAGCCTGTGCTCCACAACGGGAGAGGCCACAGCAGTGAGAGGCCCACGTATCGCAAAAAAAAAAAAAAAAAAAAAAAAATCAATGGTATAGGCAGTGATTTTTAAAAATTCAGGATTTCCATCTTACAGCTTAGTTGTTAAAAGAATCAAGAGGTCAGCATACCTATGTTATTAGAATTTGTCCCTGTCCTGTGCTAGATTTTTTTTCTAATCCCTATGTTTCATAAGACTAGATTTTTCTTATCTCTCAAATTATTGAATACAACACAGGAGAAATGTAAGAGTTTACTTAAGATGGTTTTTCTGTTAATATAATTAAATACAAAACAGCCTAACAGTAAAGGAACACCTCTTCCCCCATTCCATTCTTTGTTTTTCACAACACTTTAAAAATGTGTAACTATTGAATGATGATTTTTTTTTTGAGGTTAAATATATTTTTCCCCAAGCGAAGGCTTACTATAGGACATGGTTACAAAGATTTTTTTCCTAAAAACCTGAAATAGTGGTACCCCTTCTCATATTCAGTTGGGTTGAGATTCTCATGGTGGGTCTGCTGAAAACGTCAGGAAAGGCTTGCCTTCTTGTGACACCTTTCAGGGAGCCATTGGGAGACTGCGTGTTAGTGCAGCTGCAGTTCCTTACCAGTTAGTCATGCTCAGACTTCCACGGGAAGGGAAATGTTGCCAGAGCTTTTTGCACATTTCCAGGTATTTCCCAGGAGGGAGTATGAGAATAATTGAGCGCAGACCAGCTCACTCACAGAATCCAGAGGGCAGTTAGCAGCATATGGAGAAAGTGCTTTTGGCATTTCTTGTGATTAGCAGAGTGTCTGACAAATACTAGACGTTTAAAGAGTGAATGGAATTGACCCAACACCATATTGTATCGAACACTAAAGAGTGTTTATGTCAAAGAAACAGTGACGTCACTATCAGAAGAAATTAGTACAATACAGTAGGTTCTGTGGCTCGGATTTTGCCACATGGGATAAGAAGGAATATGAGACCTAGAGAATTATGATGTTATTTCAGCCCTATGATCCATCCCATCATGTTCTGTCTCTGACAGTGCTCAAGTCAGTGTGTCCACTTGGGTCACACAGTAGGCACACTAATGTTGCTTAATTGTTGTTGCCTGATTTTATATCCTATGTAACTTTCATTTGAGCAGTAGGTAGCAAGCTCCAAGCTACAGTTATATCTGCTTTATTTTCGGGAAACCACCAATTGATTTTATAAATACACAAAGTCTAGTTGATTTCTTTACAGAGCTAGAGAAGACCTGAAAAGTTCATCTGGTCTACCTTCCGTTTTTTGGAAGTGCTGTTATACCTATAGGGTCACTATACTGTCCTTGTTTATGCTATTTTCAGAAGTCTTTGGGGATATAGTTTCCACAAGTCCTCTGTACAGCTGATTACAAAATCTGATTTATTTTATTATTATCATTATTATTATAGTATCTTTCTTAGCCCAAACTAAACTCTGGCTCTTTTGGAAGCCTTTTTAACTAGGGAGGAGTAATTTCTCCATGGAAAGAGAATAAAATAGTCAGTGTACATTATCTTTGAATGAATAAATGGAAAAGGTGGTAAGTTTTGGAAATAAAAAATGGAAGCACTAACTTAAGTTATTCCCCTTCCCCCGAAAGTCACACAGCTGGTTGTCTATTTTTTATTATCTGTTTAGCAAATATCGATCACTGACGGTGTGCCAAGTCCAACAACCACATCTTTTAAATGATAGCCTGGAGGGCTTTGAGACATTTCCTTTAGATCATGGTTTCCTTTCTGAAATATTCCTTAGAATGAGGACAGCAAGACTGGATCTGATATTCTCATGAGGAGGGCCAGTTGTTCTATGTTGTGCTCCTGTCGATACGTCAGCTTCTAATTAAATGCAAATTCATATAAATAATCAAGGTCTGAAAAGCAAGAAAAGTTTTTGTAATTTATTACCCACCTGAAAACTATTTTTGCTTTGCTTTCTCAGACTCTTCATTCTAAGAATCTGGATCCTAAATAATATATGTTTTTCATATGAACACTTTCGTATTAAAAACTATCTGTACTGACAGTATCATCACAAATTAAATGGCCTTGAACATCAGATCTCATGCTGATCATGCTGAATCTTTATGGTGTGTCTCAGGAAGATGATGAGAACAAAGCGTGGTTCCAGGTAGCTGGCAAACCTCATTCTATTGCCTGCCACTGATGCAATAGGTAGGCCCATTAGCTAAAGCAGAAGAGGTGGATCAAGTTCTCTAGGGATCCCAACATCCACTGGAAACTCAGATACCACGTGAAATGTTTGGCTTTTTCAGCAAAGCTGATACCACTGCAAGAGAAAGGTTGTCAGAGGAGAGGCACATTATTTTATTTCTAATAACTAAAAATGGGTTACAACTTAAAATTCTAATAGTGGTAGATTAGTTAAATAGATTATGGTTCTTTCATATAATGGAATATTTTGTAGCTATTAAAAATGACAATGATGGGCTTCCCTGGTGGTGCAGTGGTTGAGAGTCTGCCTGCCGATGCAGGGGACACGGGTTCGTGCCCCGGTTGGGAAAGATCCCACATGCCACGGAGCGGCTGGGCCTGTGAGCCATGGACGCTGAGCCTGCGCGTCTGGAGCCTGTGCTCCGCAATGGGAGAGGCCACAACAGTGAGAGGCCCAAGTACAGCAAAAAAAAAAAAAAAAAAAAAATGACGATAATAAGGAAAAGTGTTTATGATATAAAGGGGAAAAGCAGATTACAAATTGGTATATATAATAGAATTGAATATATATGTATTTTTCTAGAACAAAGTTCATTAAAACTGATGTGAAAACAGTTGCTATGTATACATACATGCATACCTATATAGGTAGAAACAATTGGATGAATACACTACAAGTATTAACAGTAGTTATTTCTTAGTGGTAGGAATATGGGGATTTTTATTTTCTTCTTTATACTTTATTATCTCAGTGCTTCAAAGTTGGAATGCATGATGTCATAGTCAGTTTTTCTTACATAAAGGAGACGGTTTAATTACACAAAACTCCTCTGTTTAAGAGTTTCTTTTCTGTGTAAAGAAAAATTGTATGAAACAGATGAAAAAGAAGATTATTAGGTGTCTTCCATAGAAAACTGTACCTGGATCATGTCCTTTGGGCTGTCAGATTCTATGGGATTTTCACCCTTTATTGTCTTAGAGCTATTTTGAAACTCTGTAAATTGTAGATAATTGATATCAATGCAATGAATTTTGTCTATAGATATGTAAATGAATTATCTCCTTTTGGGCATCAATAGTTTCAGTAAAACCCAGTTTTCCATTTATTTGTAAATTCATTCCATGGCATAGCCAGATTTAGATTATCTATCTGCTTACCTATCTCTATATACATCTGTCGATCTATCTCTATTTATCTATCTAGATACCTAGATCTAGCTCTGCTGTTTGAATTCTCCTTGAACCACTTGTAACATCTTCCTGCTTCCTTCATGAAGTAAATAAAAATCTTTGACATGTGTTCATCTTACATTTATATGAGTCATGATTTTTTTTAATGTGCTAGGATTTACATTTATTGAGCTAACATTTATTTTATTTTATTTTTTTAAAGGGAACGCTATTTATTTATTTATTTATTTTGGCTGTGTTGGGTCTTCGTTTCTGTGCAAGGGCTTTCTCTAGTTGCAGCGAGCGGGGGGCACTCTTCATCGCCGTGCACGGGCCTTTCACTGTCGCGGCCTCTCCTGTTGCAGAGCACAGGCTCCAGACGTGCAGGCTCAGTAGTTGTGGCTCACGGGCCTAGTTGCTCCGCGGCATGTGGGATCTTCCCAGACCAGGGCTCGAACCCGTGTCCCCTGCATTGGCAGGCAGATTCTCAACCACTGCGCCACCAGGGAAGCCCATGAGTCATGATTTTATCTTTAAAAATATATATCCTTTAACACTAGCCAAGTTTTAAGTTAGTTAACTTCGACTTTGTTTTATCTTAAGTTTGCACCAGATTAATAACGTTTCCTGTGCATTTACCATGCATGAAGCACTGTTCCATTCACTTTACATTCATTACCTCATTTACTTAGACTTTGTTTTATCTTAAGTTTGTGCCAGATTAATAATGTTTGCTGAGCATTTACCATGCATGAAGTACTGTTCCATTCACTTTACATTCATTACCTCATTTACTTCTTACAGCAACCCCTCAGGTAAAAAAGGAATAGAAAATGAAGTATGGAAAATCCCATTCCTCAGTTTACCTCACTTGTTTTCCATAGCTGTGACCTTACATTCTTAATTTGGTTCCTTATGGGTATTTCTTTTGGGCTACTGTGATAGCAAGATTCATCTTTTATTTCCCAGCTTTTTAGAACAGTTTATAAAAACTAATTTGAGAATATTTTATTGTTCATTATATTTAATCTTTAAAAAGGAACTTTCTAAATTGGTGAGAAGCTGTTTAGCTCATCCTCTTCATAAAGTCCTGAAGTAGGTTCTCAAATGCTTTTTGGCTTATCACGAAAGCAAAAGAGGAGATGCCTGCCCTGACTGAGCAGAGTGGGAAAAACTACATACAGTTGTGCCTTGGAAGCCGGGAGGAGATTGGTTCTAGGATCCCCTCTGATACCAAAACCCCCAAATGCTCAAGTCCCTTACGTAAAATGGCAGTAGTATCTGCATATTAACCTGTGTACATCCTCTAGTACATGTTAAATAATCTCTAGATTATTTCTAGTACCCAATACAATGTAAATGCTATGTGAGTAGTTGCTAGCATGTGACAAAATCAAGTCTTGCCTTTTGGAACTTTCTGGGATCTTTTTTCCCAAATATTTTCCATCCTCGGTTGGTTGAAATCTGCAAATGTGGAACCTGCAGACACAGAGGGCTGACTCTCCTGAAGAGATCACATGAAAGCAGAAGAGAGAAACTAGCTGAAGAAACTCCCACTCACCCATTGAAGTTTGGGAGGTGAGGGGTAGCTCCTAAAACCAGAAGCTGTGGATGGGCAGGAACCACTGGACAGCTCCTGAGATCTAAGAGAAAGAACAGTCCCTTTAGGAAGCTGCTGTCAAACAAGCTTCAAGGTATTTTCTGCCCTCCTCTCTCTGCCTGAGATTTAAATTTCTAGTTAGCTATTTTTAAAGTAGGATGGTAGGGATGCAGGGTAGGCAAAAACATCTGCTACCCATGAGCTGTACAGGAATATGATGGAGGTGTCAAGTTTTTGGGAAAATGAAGAAAATGCTGAAGATTCTGGAGCAGAAAAGCAGAGACTCAAGGGACTGACCCAGATGGAATGAATCTAGAGAGGCTTCAAGGGAGGGTTGGTAGAATTGTTGAGCACAAGAGGGATGTAGCTTGGAAAAGTGCCCAAATGGTGCCGGCACATAGTAGACAGTAATCTTTATAGAATAAAAATGAATGAAGAACAGTGCACAGACTATTCTGTTCAACAGTTTGAACTCTAGGTTCGGAGCACCCAGCAA
This sequence comes from Pseudorca crassidens, assembly GCF_039906515.1. NCBI lineage: Eukaryota > Metazoa > Chordata > Mammalia > Artiodactyla > Delphinidae > Pseudorca > Pseudorca crassidens. The sequence continues at coordinate 59,512,949 of NC_090306.1, forward strand.
GTTCAAATATGGGAAGAAGAAAAACTTGCCCAGTAAGCAGAGCAGAAAGCAGCAGAAAGGTTCAGTGAATAAAACAAACAGAGGCCACTGAGACAAGTGCTGCCAGTTTGTGGGAAGCCCCAGATTCCATTATTACCAGAGGTAAAGTCGTAAATGTCTTATGTGGTTCCTGTGTATTACTTCTCCAAAAGTGAAACCAACTCTGATTGGTTGATGTTTCTGAATTCCTGTGATTGGAATCAGAAGCTCTGAGCAGCTGAATGCAGTGTAGAGGGCTGGCCCTGGGCAAGACTGTATTGCAGGTAAAGGGTATCTTTGGCCTCCGGCCAGTCTCTCAGTCTTTGTCTTTCTTTCACTTTAAGACCACCAATTTTTCACCCTCTCACATAACCAGCATTTTTATGCCCTCTTCTTCTGTCCCAATAAAACCTGAGTTTGCACAGAAGGTACAAATGGCAAAGGATCTGATGACACCTTACATCTCTAAAGAGTTTTGTATTCAATGTGCTTTCACAGAATACAAAGTCGTTTTGATCATACAAGTCAAAAAGATTACCTTCTCGAAGAGTAGGTTTGGTTGATCTCTAATGGTGGAATTTTAGACATCATGTTGCATCCTAGAAACGCTGAAATTATCCCACAGAGGCAGGTTCTCCTTGTTCATTGATGAGGCCACCTCTGTTTCTGTTTTTGGAGACACTATGGACTTTCTAGGGGACTGGGAATGAGAATACGTCAGGGACAAGAAGAACAACCCAAATCATGCAAGCTGCTTATAATTATTTGAACACGTCTGTCTGATGTTGGCAGGTGATTAGAAATTGTGTTGATTGTCATGAAGCATCCAGAACAAAGAGGCGTGGGCTTGGTGCCATTGAGGAAAAAAATCCCTTTTCTTCTTTCACGCTGGGATCCCCAAGGTGAAGCCGATTTCATTAGAATTTAAAATGTGCTGTAACTAGGTCAGAGCTAACTTCTGTCACCTGCACACACCCTACATTTGAGAACTGCCAACGTCATCAGCAACTGGAGGGAATCCGGGAGCAAAATCACTCAGACAGACGCTTCTAAGAGGAGACTACACCACCTTCTTTGGTGTTATTGATGTTGTCATCTTTTCAGCTTGGGAGTTAGAAGTCAGCTTCTGGAAGACTCCACAATATCTTGGAAGCTAAACATTGAATACATGGACAATTGTGGAAAAAATAGATAACATAAAACAAGAAATAGTTATCACCTGTAATGTCACCACTTAGTGATAACAGCTGTTCACATTTTGGTGTTGATCTTGTGTGTATTTTTTTTTAATGGGATCATACTCTTTATATTCTTTAATAATGGAGTTTTTCATGGAGTATAGAGGGAAACATCTCTTCTTGTCATTACTTATTCATTTATAGCAGGAGTCTGAAAGTAATGGCCCACAGGCTAAATCCGGCCTGCAGCCTGATTTTGTAAATTAAGTTTTATTCACTCATTCATTTAAATATTATCTGTGGGACTTCCCTGGTGGCACAGTGGTTAAGAATCGGCCTGCCAATGCAGGGGACATGGGTTTGACCCTTGGTCTGGGAAGATCCCACATGCCACGGAGCAACTAAGCCCGTGCGCCGCAACTACTGAACCTGCACTCTAGAGCCCGCGAGCCACAACTACTGAAGCCCACACGTCCTAGAGCCCATCCTCCGCAACAAGAGAAGCCACCGCAATGAGAAACCCACGCACTGCAACGAAGAGTAGCCCCTGCTCGCTGCAACTAGAGAAAGCCCGTGTGCAGCAACGAAGACCCAACACAGCCAAAAATAAATAATAAATAAGTAAATTTAAAAAAAAATATTATCTGTGGCTGCTTGGATGCTGTGATGGCAGAGTTGAATGGTGGCAACAGAGACCTTATGGCCCTCAAAATCTAAAATAGTATCTGGCTCTTTATAGAAAATGTTTGCTAACCCTTGATCTAAACCTAATTAATAATAACTATTATTTATTGAGCACCTACTATGTACTGGGTATAGAATCATAATCCTCCATAGGAAGAACATTCCAGGAAAAGGGAATACCAGTGTGAAGTCCCTAAGCTTGGAGTGGTTAGGGGCAGGGCTGGAGTGGGAAGGGGCAGGGGACAGTGTTGAATGACAATGGGGTGGGCGGTCGAAGATGACGTCAGAGTTTGGATTTTTATTCTCAGTGTGATAGGAAACCAGTGGAGGGTTTTAAGCAGGAGAACAGGCAGAACTTGCAGATGGATGGGATGTGGGGGTGAGGAAGGCAGAGGATCAAGGGTGATTCCTAGGTGTTGGTGTCAATAATCGGTGGATTTAGTACAATGTATTCAGCTGTGGAATAATGGGTGCAAGTGCACTTGTGTGTGTGTGTGTGTGTGTGTGTGTGTGTGCATGTGCATATGTGTGAAATCAAGAATTCATTTGGGACACTTTACGTTTTAGCTGCCTTTTAGAGAACCAGGCAGAAGTGATGACGAGGCAGTTGGATGTTTGAATCTGGAACCCAAGGGAGGGGTCTGGGCTATAGATATCAATTTGGGAGTTATCTGCGTATGGTTGGTGTTTAAAGCCCTGAGACTAGATGAGGTCACTAAGAAGGGAGTCGGACAAGAGGACCCCACGATAACATTTAGGGACCCAAGTGAGAGCAACCAGCTAAGGATGTTAAATGAGGTGGGAGGAAAGCCAGGAGAGTGTGGTGTTAAGCTAGGAAAGATTAGTGTTTCAAAGAGGGTGTGGTCAAATGTTTTAAATGTTTCTGAAATGCCAGTTAATTGAGCATAGAATTTGGGAAGGAAGGTTGTGGGTGACCGTGACAAGTGGTTTCCATGCAGTAGGGGAAGAAGAGAGAATGGAAGGTGAGTGGCTAATATGGATAATGCTTTTGAGAAGTCCTGTTGTGCCAGGAGCAGAGAAATGCGGCAATAGCCAGAGGAAGTGCAGAGGCAAGAGGGTTTTTACTTGATAATTTTGTTTTTAAGACGGGAGATACGAAAGCTTGATGTGCAGATGGAATGATTCATTGTGGAGGAATAAGCGTTTGATGCGGAAGAGGGAGGGGGATAATTGTGGGAGGGGAACCTTGAGAAGGTGGGTGAGGATGGGGTGGAGAGAGCTTGCCCTTAGGTACCAGGAACACTTACTGTCTTGCAAGGGAGGAAAAGAGGAGTATCTGGAACACATGCAGGTAGTGTGGTAGGTTTCAGGGTGGGAAGCTGAGACAGGTTACTTCTGCTTTACCTGTGAAGCCAGGTGGTGGGAGTGTGGTGGGGGACTGTTGGGGGCTTTAGGAGGGAGGATAAATTATGAAATGATCTTCTTAGTTAGTGTATTAATTTCCTAGGGCGGACATAAAAAAATTACCACAAACAGGTGGCTTAAAGCAACAGAAATTTATTCTCACAATTCTGGAGATAAGAAGTCTGAAATCAAGGAGTTGGCAAGGCCACAAACGCTGAAGGCTTGAGGGAAGAATCCACTCCATGACTCTCTCTAGCTTCAGGTGGTGCTGATGATATCCTTGGTATTCCTTGACTTGTAGACTAATCACTCTCATCTCTGCCTCCATCTTTACATCACCTTCTCCATAGGTCTCTTGTATCTGTCACTTCTCTTACAAGGACACTCATCATTGCCCTTAGGGCCCACCCTAATCCAGGATGATCTCATCTTGAAACACTTAACTTTATTATACCTGCCAACACCCCTTTTCCAGTTAAGTTCTCACAGGTTCTGAGTGGTCATACATTTTGGGGTCCATTTTTCAACTCACTACACAGAGTAAAAAGCAAATCGGCCAGGAAATAGTAAGAATGCTAGACAGTGCCATGTTCATTTGAGATTTGTGGTTAATTACTTTAAGTGAGGTTAGTCACTACATTTGTATGATTTTCTCAGCAACATTCAGCTACTCGGTGCAGTCTTGGAGTGGGTGAAGAATTGGGTTTAACCAAAGTCAGGATTTTCTCATGTGAGTTCCACAGGTGGAAAGAAGAAAAGGGACTTACAAGTCTTTGCAAGGGAGTAATTAGAGTGATGGACCCTGGAATTTAAGCTGGGTAACAAAGGAGTGGAAGGGGGTGAAGAGGTTTGGAAAAGTGGGGATAAGGTTCATGAGCAGAGGATCTCAATAGGTGAAGGTATTAGAGTAGGGGTATAAATGTCGGGAAGGTCAAGCTGGTCAAAGAACATGACACTTGAAACTGAGATTTCAGAGAATGGTGCGATTATTGGTGATCGCACGATTATTGGTGATGCCGAGGTTTAGGAGAGGGTCATGGGAAGTGGTGGCTGAGGTAGGAGAGAGGTGAGGAGTTTAAGAACCTGAGAGGCTGTGATATTATTGGGTGGATGTTGAAGCAACCAGCAGCGATGGCAGGAGTAGTGTTAGAGAGAGGGAGGGAGGTACCAGATGCTGAATGTTCAATGAGAAAGGAATAGTGACCGAGAGGTTGGTAGATGCTATTATTAGCAGGAGGTGGCCTGGTCATTGGCATATACCAAAGCTCGTGAAGGAGGGAGGAAGAAAATTGATCTGGAAGCAGCAATGCAGAGCAAGGAGAACACCTCTCCCGTTTTCAGGCCCCAGGTACATGTGGGAAAACCTTTATTTGAGATGTTCCATAATTTAACCATTTCTTATCATTGGACATGTAGGCTTGTGCTAGGTTTTTCCCTGTTAAATACATACCATTATAACAATTTCCCCCCAAACCCTTAGTTATTAACTTTGTATGAATCTCCCCAAAATATAATTGTTGGAACATAGTATTTTTTTTTTTAATTTTGGTCTTTGGTATTGCCAAATTATCTGCTAGGAAGTTTTAAAAAAAAAATCCATCTGCAGACTGTCCCTATCACCACTACCTGATATTAATTTACATTTTTTGACATAAAAAAAGTTACTCTCTATTCAGAGTCCTTAATTTGGGATGAGATTCTGGAGGGGACTTGAACCCTCTGAAATTGGGAGGAAATGTGTATATGTGTAGGCACATACTTATAGGGAAAGTCTCTGTAGTTTTCATCAGATGATCAGTGAGGTCTGTGGCCCACAAGAGCTTAGAAACTCTGCTCTAGCCCCAGGGCAGGTGAGGCTGCTTCTCTCACCTGCCCTGCCTGGAGCAGCCCACAGTTGAGGAGGGTGTGCTCTGAACCAGGCGGGAGATTCTGGACTGGAGCATGCTTTAACAATCAAAGAATCTAGGAACAGATTCTACTCAAAATGTTGTTAAGGGATGGGAAAGGGAGATTTGATAACGTGATTAAAAGCAATGATGAGGGACTTCCCTGGTGGAGCAGTGGTTGGGACTCTGCACTCCCAATGCAGGGGGCCCGGGTTTGATCCTTGGTCAGTAACTAGATCCCACATACGTGCCTCAACTAAGAGTTTGTATGCCACAGCTAAGGAGCCCACGACCTGCAACTAAGGAGCCCGCCTGCTGCAACTAAGACCTGGCACAACCAAATAAATAAATATTTTTTTAAAAAAAAAAGCAATGATGAAAAAAATCCCTGTTTCATCATCTTCTGAGCTGTAACAGTAGCAGTAATCATTTACACCATAAAAGTATACTGCAACCAGAAAGGGAGCAAATTCTTAAAAGTCTGTTCTCAGTTTTAATGGTGGATATAGAAAATCAGATGCCGTCTCCCTGAGCAGTTGACCTGGCCAGGAAAAGTGGTTATTTCCTCTACTTTGGGCTTCCTTCTATCCCTGGGGCCACATCAGTGGCATTTGAAGAGATGCTTCCAGGGGTCCAGGTGGTGCCCAGTTTGATAGGAGGAAGCCCCTGGCAGTGGGTCAACATCTGTTGGTTATCTGCTTCTAAAAAGATTCTGGAATTAGGTTAAATTAAAAGATACCTTAAAAAATTGATGTATATAAGGGAAGGGAGAGAGTAACAGAACTTCCTCAGGGGAACAATAGTGAAATTAAGTTATCTGTGGGTCAGCAAGGGATTCAGATCTCTTTCCTTGACTCTACCTCTCCTTCCAAATATTCATCAATCTTTCTCCTCCCTTTCATCACCAAACTCTGAAAAATACCCACTCTCTTCATTCTTCACATCCCATTCACTTTTCAACCCAATCTTCTCTGGCTTCTGCTCCAACTTACCCTTCTGAAATTTCTCCTAATTGCTAGATCGTATTAAAGATCGTCGGCCCTCATCCTCCTGGTGTCCTCTCTTCATCGACGTTTGCTCACAGAAACTTTCCTGTTTGATCCCATGGCATCTTCGCCTCTGATTCTCATCCAGTGTCTCTGTTACCTCTCAGGGGCGCTCGCTAGTACACCCTCCTCCTTCTCTGCCCCAGGGTCCTGTTTTGGAAACAGGATACATTTTTTAAATATTTTTGAGCACCAAAAACTCACCCTGAATGGTTTCATTTACTCCCATGGATCAGCATTTCCCCAGCCCTATTGCCACATTCCAGACCTATAGTTACAGGTGTTTAATGTACACTCGTATGTGCCGAGTGTGCCTTAGTTTCACCAAAGCAGTACGTTCAAAGTGGAACCCATTATCCTTCCCCTCCCTGATTCCAGTCTTCGCTGCTTCCTATACACCCTTCGGTGTTCACCAAACCTCCCAAACTAGAAACCAGGGTGTCACCCTTACGGGCTCCTCCCATGCTCTACAGCTAATTGTTTACCAAACTGTTGCTAAATGTTTTCAACTGCAGCCTCCCCTTTGGATCGTCACCTCTTGCAAGAGCCTCCTAATTTGTTTCCCTGAGCTGACCACCTTCCACTTCACTATTGGCTCACGTGAACGCCATTACTTAAACATTTCTGTTGACTCTCCATTGCCTGAGCTTAGCATATGGTCCCAAGGTAACATTTCAGTGTCCTTATCTCTGAGACTCCCCCATCCTCACAGTTGTGAGAGGCAGTTTGATGTAGTGGATAGGAGCTTGTTCCAAGGCCAGAGTTCTAATCCTGACTCTGCCCCTTGCTAGCTATGTGATCTTAGGCAAGTTACTTAATCTCTCTGTGCCTCAGTTCTGTATCTATAAAATTAGATACTACTACTACCTATCTAATAAGGTTATTGTGAAGGTTCAGTGATTCAATATGCATGAGGTTCAGAACAGTATCTCAGTTACTATGTTTATCACCATCATCATCATCAGTATTGTTATTAATGTTTCTATACCCCAGCTATGCTGAGCTTTTCATGGTTTCTTAAAAACACCTTTTTATAACACTGGGTGTTTGTGCTGTTTGCCCCAAATGCACTTTCCTACTTCTTCATCCTGTGAAGCAAAATTCTCCATGCTTCTCCAGCACTTTTTCCGTACCTTTGGATGTGCACCTTTCGCGCTGAGGTTTAGTTTATAGGTCTACTTGTCTATCTCCCCAGAAGATGGCGAGTACCTCCAGGTGAGGACCTGACTTTGTCTCATTATCTATGCAGGCTTATTGTCTTGAATGTAGCTGTTACAAAAAAAAAAGAAATATTTGTTAAATATGTGTTAAGTCAAAGAGATTCTTGACCAAAACTTCTGATAGAAAGGCAGGCACCTTTATTGCATCATACAAAGGTTGTGCTCCTTTTCTTATGTGTATATATATATATATATTTTTTTTTTGCTGTACACGGGCCTCTCACTGTTGTGGCCTGTCCCGCTGCGGAGCACAGGCTCTGGACGCACAGGCTCAGAGGCCATGGCTCACGGGCCCAGCCGCTCCGCGGCATGCGGGATCCTCCCGGACGGGGGCACGAACCCGTGTCCCCTGCATCGGCAGGCAAACTCTCAACCACTGTGCCACCAGGGAAGCCCCTTATGTATATTTTAATATCAGAATCAACTCTGGTGGGGGGGAAATCGCAGCTCCTCATAAACATTTTTTTATGTAGATTACTCTTAGATCTGTGACCCATGGCAGATATCTTCCCCTAGGTGTGATAACTCTGTTTCCCCTAAAAAGAACTCTTTATTAGCAGGAAGGGAGTGGAGGTGGTGTAGTGTTCAGTAGGAAACATGGCAGAGATGCTATCTGGGGATGGAGAGAATTCAAAAACCCAGTCCCTCCGTGAGAGGTTCAGGCTATAACTCAAAATGGGTTATAGCTGAGATTCATAATCATTACCTGGGAGTCACTGGGAGATACTAGGAGAAAAACAGAAGAGTAGACTCTCTAGTTTTGACAAAAGTAGAGATCTAGGCACCAGGAAACCAGTCAAGGTAATGGACCCTGGGTTGCAGGAATGATCTTGGAGTTTATCTGATCACAGCATCTTTCCCATTTCTGAGGTTGCATTTCACAGGCCACCCATATCAGCTCTGGAAACCGGGCACCAGTGCACATCATGCACACTGTCTCTGAGCTCCCGACACCAGCCTGCATGTGTGGTGATGAGCGACACAGTAGTCAGAGCATAGGCTTTGTATCCAGATTTCCCTGGGCTCAAATCCCTCCTCTACCATGCACTCGAGATGCTGCTTTAGCAAATGACTGGGTCTCTCTGAGACTGTTTCCTCATCTATTAAATGAAGCAGGTATTACTTCATAGGAGAAAAATGAGAATTAAGTAAAATGATATACGTGAAGTACTTTGAATAGTGCCTGACCTACAGTTGTTGCCCAATGAAACAGTATTATCAGTCTTTTGTAATTAAGAAAAATGTTTATTCTTTTAATGGAGCTCCCGGAAGCCGTCTGTGATCAGTAAGGAAACCTCTACCATTTAATGAATGCTTGACTTTATGCTAGACCTTATACAAAGGCCTTTAGCTGTATGTATTCTTAATTTGTACAACAAAATGAACAGGCAAATAATGTTATCATCATTTTAGTGATGAAGAAACAGAGATTCAGAAAAGGTTTGTACCTTGCCCAAGGTGACACAGCTATTATGTATCAGAGCTTAGAGTTGGACAGATGTCTGTCTTTCTCCAAAGGCCTGTGCTCCTTGCCACTCTGCAGTGTCCTCCAAACAGGTTGCAAGGGGGCATCTGCAAAGTTAGCTGGAACTTAATGGCTCCTCTTAAAATAACCAGAGCTCTTGTGTGTGTGTGTGTGACAATGTGCGTGTAATTCCATTGTATAGATGAAATTATTCTGGGATGTGAGCTGTTGGAACTTAAGTGCCATGTGGCATTTTTTGGCAAAGCCCAGCTCTGGCACCATAAGATGAAGTGCTAGCAGTAAAAAGGCAGTGGTTTATGTTCATGGAGCAGGCAGCTACAGAAACTCAAAAGATAAGGCTACTAATAAGCATGCAAAGATATAAGAACACCAACACTGACCTGTAGTACTGCTTGATGCAAAACAAGAATCCACAGAGGGAATTTAGGAAGTTGGGTTTGCTCAGAAGTGTAGTAGAAAATATTAACTCTCAATATTGTCCTTTTTGGTACCCAGGCTCAAGACATAAAGTCCAGTAAGATGGTACCCCAATATTTGACACCTTGGTATTAGCAATATAAGAAACCATTGTCACGTAAAGCAACGGGGAGTAATGTGTTCTAAGGCTAACATCATATGACTTGGTAATTGGAAATAGTATCGCTCTCATGGGATTAAAATGATCAATATCCTCAAGTATTAGAAGCCAAGAAAAATGCTTCCTAGAAATCTCTATGATATGCACTTGATGGCAGAAGCCTTAGTTCAGGCAGACCTGGGTTCAAATCCTGATTCCTCTGCTTCTGAATTTTGCGACCTTGGGCCAATAACATAACATTGTAAGTTTCAGTTTTCTCCACCTGTAAAATGGAGATAATAACACCTTCCTCTTGGCGTTGTGAGCATTAATGATAAAATATTAAAATGATGAAATAAATGATGGTTATTGATTTTTATTATAACATTTGCAAGTGTGGAGAAACAAAATTGCTTGCTCTATTTATTTTGAAACAAGAATGAGTAAAAGCTACATATATATTCATACTTTTTTTTCAAAGAAACACTCCTGTCCCCAGGGAGTTATTACAACTTTTCGTGTTCACATTAATTCCAGAGCCTTTATAATCATAAAACCCATTTATAGCCTTTAGTTGCCAAGCAACAAAGGACAAAGTACTGAGTATTTCTTTTTATTGCAAAAGGTTCAGCTTTTCCATGTTGGTCTTGAAATCAACATTTTTCAGAAAAAAACAGAACAGTGAAACTTAATACCATATCTTTAAGGGTTAGTGGGCATTCCTTGTTTGGAGGTTGAATCAAAGCTGAAAGGAATAAGTTGTTATCATTGTTCTTGACTAGTCTACAGCACTTGTCCTAATTTTATAGTAAATCTGTAAGAGGTTCTGAAGTTGGGACACTGCAAACTCAGTTTAAAGAGAGAACTTGTTTCATTTTACCTCTATTCTGTGATGCTCTACCTGTAAGAAAACTAGTTCTTTGATCTGTCAGTTGTCTTTCGGAAAAGGCTAGGGTGGTGTAAAATACATATGAAAAATGTTATCTGCTGACCTCAAACAGGTTATTCAACCATGCATTGGCAGGGTTTGAGAAGTTGGCTTTGAAGCACATAACTAAATTCCCTAATTCTTTGAAAGGTATCAAAGCTTTTAATTACTTCTATTATTTTTGTCTGTGGATAATCAGTAAGTAAAGGTTGGGAACCCCAAAAGAATCGAAAGACTATATTACTGTTTAACATCCTATAAAATATCCTAGTTGAACTAATATTTTTAAAAGCTTATAAAAGCATGTATGGAAACAGTTTTTAAAATTTGCATAGCTATTTCTCTATTCGTGCATACTAAAACAATACAAAAGCAGATCGGAGTATCTTGATGGGAATTTTACTCTCTTGGCCCATGTGCATTCTGTGTGTGCAGTGGGATTCTGTGGATGGAAAGCGTGGAGACAAGGATCCTCGTTTTTTTCTTCCCATGTGGGTTAGAGAAGCTTGCTGCTTTGAAACAAATCTGTAAAGTCACATAAGATGTTTATATGCAGGAAGAGGCAGAAATGACACCTACAAACTATTTCTTATAAATTCTACAAGGTAACAACTAGTCAAGTTCTTCTGCTGAGAGTAATGTCCTTTGGGACGATTTTTGTGCCCGAATATAAAAGTGTAAGAGCTAGCTATTAGCGTGACTAGGCTAATTCCGATGGACCAGAAGAGGGACACTATTATCCACACATCTCAAGAAGTGCTGTGCCTTAAGAAGCATTTGGAGTACTACTGTTTCTTCTTTTTATTTACATGGGCATAAGACAGACACACACATATCTCTCCCTTCCCCTGGGAGAAGCAGGCTTCTGTGTGAAGATCTGAATGGACCTTTCATGGTGGTGAGGGCGACAGGGCTGTAAACCGTGCTCAGGACCTGGCTCTCCTTTTACTGGCTATTTATGGAAATGTTGGGAAAAAACCCCAAAATCCATACCCAGCCACCAATTTTTACAGTTCCTTATTTTGCCAGTTCTTTCCTAACCCATCTTCGAAGTTTCCTTCTCACTCTTCCATTTGTATTATGCTTGTTTATAGAGTTTGAAATTTTACAAACTCTTTCACTTCCTTCAACTCATTGGTCCCTCATGCAACCCTGAGAGGAAGACTTTTTATGGTGAAAGAAACGGATCCTTAAAGAAGTTGACAGATGTGTCTAAAATCACAGGGCTGGTGGCCAAAGCTTTGTCTTTTCCTTCCAAGCCCAAAGCTCTTCCCATCTGCATACCACTTTGCCTTCCCAAAGGAAAAAGTGGGTGAGGACATGTATTGGCTTATTGGCTTCCATATTCTAGGGCTCGATGTCAGAAAAATACTTAAGTCAACATGGTAGATCTTTGGAGAAAACTCCTCTTTTTTGTCCTCTCCCTCACTTAACTCTAGTTACTACATACTCTACTGGCCACTGGCTACCCGACTCCTTTCCAGAGCAGAGCCAGCAAGTGCCTATATTTTAGGCTTTCCCCTAACCTCCTACTTTGATGAAACTGATCTTCCCTGAGCTTAGCAGTTGTTTTACTCTTCTGACTCCTGTGTTTGGGGTAGGGGTGAGGAACAGAGAAGGAATAGGAAGGAATGAACACTTATTATGTACCAAGCACTAGTAGTATTAAAGGAAAAAATTCAATGACTCTTGTTAAAGCATGATAAGGAGGACTTTATTCAAGGGAGGGACTGTCGTAGTAGGCAGTAACCACTGGGATGGAATTTTGCAGTGGGGGAGAGAGATTGGGCTCAACTCCAAATACAGCAAGTGGGAAATTATAGCCAAGGAGCAGGGTAAGGGGGAGATTCTTCATAAACTGGCCTAACAAGATTCTTCCTGAAAGTAGGCTCGGTGATCTGACACCACCTGGGGGCTGGTGGAGGATGAGGAACTCAATGGATCTCAGGCGTGATCAGATATGAAGGACGAGGGATTCTGGTTAAACTGATTTATCATGATTCTTGCTAAAACTGGAAAATGAAGAGAGAAACATGGAAATAGACCTCACTGAAAAGTTCAAGGGAGCCTGAGTACAGTCCGGTCAGGGAGAGAATCTGTTAGTAGTGGGATTATAGATAGATGTTATCACTTTTAGTCTGCAAGCAATGCTTTAAGGCGATAAAACCCACCTCCTTTTTTTGTTAAGGAAACAGTCCCAGAGAGTTTCAAGACCTGGAATTTAACCCAAGTCTGCCTGACTTGCGATTTCCCAAAGCTCCTGCTTTCCTTGCCTCCAGGTTACACGGGGCTCCCTCCTTCCAGAACACCCTCGCCCCCCGCCTTGTCCACCTGGCTAACTGCCTTTCACTCTCGGGGTCTCTGCTTTGGCACCCTCCCTTCAGGGCTAGCACATATTCCATAGACCTTTGCATTTCACCCTTCGAAGCATGTATTGCCTTTTTCTGTGTCCGTCTCCTGTGGACAGCTAGAAGGAAGGAACTATGTCTGATTCATTCCTGTAGCCTCAGCAGCTAGGGACTGGCACATAGTGGGCACTCAACCATATTTGCCGAGTCAATAAATAAATTCCAAGCCTGGTCTCTTTTCAGGATCCCAAGTCTTCTGGATTTCCCTCCTTTATTTCTTGCATCGGAGAGGACATGAGCCTGTCCTACACTGGCTGAAGACTCAGCCCTCAGCCAGTGCTCTGCTGGGCTGTCCCCTCCCTATGAGCGTTGGTAGGAAGGAGGGCATTGCCGAGGCAGGCAGGAACCCTGAAAGCCACACGGTGAGAAGCTTCCTTGTCATATTTTCCTGAATTTGTGCAGGGTCTGCCCATGAGGCATTGATTTAATATTCAGCACTGCCTGTTGCAGATAAGCCAACTCCTCTGTAAAGCCTGTGTGTGGTGTCTCCTCTTTGGCTTCCCTTCCTTTGGGATGTCTTCCTCTTCATCCTTCTCTTTCTCCTTCTTCCTTCTTCCTCTTCCTCCTCCATTTTGGTCTTTGGCAAAATTAGACTTTCTAATAGAACAAATCACAACAATAATTCTTCAAACCCTGGGCATAAAATAAATGAGAGTCCTTGATGAATTCCTATACCATTTAAAAGAAATGTGCTCGGTTTCAGTTTCCCAAATTTGTCTTCCATGGTTAAAAATTAATATTGGTTAACATGCAGTTGGTTATGTTTTATTTCTCTTCTTTTGTTTTATTATTCCTGTATGTATTAACATTAGTATGTGCTTTTGAAGAGAAAATGGACAAAGCTTAACCTTCATGTTGAAGGGCTGGGAGGAGGCTTAGTTGTAAGGTTCCAAAACTCCTGGAAAAATGAATCCCCAGGCTCCCAGAAAGGCCAGAGGATCTTGCTTAGTTTATATTTCAAATAATTAATTTAAAAGGAGAATAAGTATGAACTTGATAATCAGCTAGTGAAGACACTGAAATCCTTTCATGAAAATTGAGATACCTAATGCAGTAGACAGACCGTTTCCCTCTCCTACCTTAAATCCTACCAATTGTTAGATTATTCACCCAGAAGCTGTGCCACAAGGGCAGATCTTAAAAGGTACCGAGCCAACCAGCCGTCATTTATTATTTACACTGAGCAACCCTGGGTTTGTGAAAAAGCAATACAGGACACAGTCACATGGAACTGTAATAATGTTAATGCTGAAAGATCTTAGATCTATATTTCTAAGTTATAAATGGCAGGCACCATCAGCCGTTCCACCTTCTTTCCTCCTAACAGAAGCTTAATCTGTTCAGACAGAGGAGAGTCCTTGAGCCCAGGAAGGATAGGTTCTAATGTAATTGATCTAAACCAGTTATCCTAATCTCAGTGGCCTCCTCCCTCTTCCCTTGCCCTCATAATTCAGCAACCATAACTCTTCCAACAACCTTTTTATAAAGGGTAAATTCCTATATTTTCTGAAGTACTTAACAATATTAATTATAGTTTGATGTGTCCTTTAAATTTCTATTAGGAATGTTATTGTTTTTATTAGTTTTTGACTGGTTTGCTCCAACCCAACTTTCTTTCATTATTTTGCATGATTTTGCAGAAGGCAGGGTGGTTCAGGAATATGTATGTTATGTTACAGTAGAAAACACTGCAGTAAGAACCCCTGCAATAACAACTGTGTTATTGCGACTTGAGCAAGTTACTTAAGCTTGCTGAGGCTGTTTGCTCCTCTGAAAAATGGGAGTAGTACTAGACCTATCTGACAATAAAATTATTGTTCGGATTAAGTGAGAAAGTAAATGTAAAATTCTTAGCAAGGTATTGGTACGTAAAATGTGCTCAACAAATTTACCAAGTATTATTATTATTATTCTCCATTGACCGTCTCTCGTGTGGCTTGACTTATGATTCTTTCCTGCTTTGTTGGATCTCCGCCAGACACCCTACTATTTGTCCACATTCCTCTTAAGGTATGGGGCCCAGGTCATCAAGATTGGACCTGTGCCTAGAGGAACAGGGACCTTACCCTCCCAGTTCTGTCCTCAGTGCTTTCATTATTATAAGCCTACATTAGTTTCTTTGTCTCCCCAATACTTCTTCATGATGACAAAATTAAACTGATGTCTTTATCACTTATTTACGCAAAGGCAAGTTTCCCCATCTCATATTTACATAATGGAAAAAAATCAATGGAAAGCTGAATGCTTAATCTACTAAATTCCATCGTGTCAGAGTCAGCCATCAATCCAGTTGCCAAGATTTGACCTGACTTTTTTTTTATTGGCGTATAGTTGATTTACAACGTTGTGTTAGTTTCTGCTGTACAGCAAAATGAGTCAGTTATACATATAAATATATCCATTCTTTTTTTTAATTCTATTCCCATATGGGTCATCACAGAGTAGTGAATAGAGTTCCCTGTGCTATAGGTTCTTACTAGTTAACTATTTTATGTATGGTACTATGTCTATGTCAATCCCAATCTCCCAATTTATCTCTCTCCCCTGCTTCCCCCTTGGTAACAAATAAGTTTGTTTTCTACACCTGTGACTCAATTTCTGTTTTGTAAATAGGTTCATTTGTACCGTTTTTTTAGATTCCACACATAAGCGATATCATATGATATTCGTCTTTCTCTGTCTGACTTACTTCATTCAGTGTGACAATCTCTAGTGACCTGAGTCTTTTATACTGTATTTTTACCTTGTTCATCTCCTTCAGGCCATTTGCATACATGGCAGGTTTGCCTTTTCTATACTTGTCCAAATCACAAATAGCATTATTGAGAAGGATGAGAGCAGAGTCATTTTATAGTACATTTTAGGATTTTCTCCGGCTTAGCATGTTAGGGTTCAGTTCTCCCAGATACAAATTCACCTAATTCGAATGTAATTTCTTTTACCTTTCTCTGTCTTAGCTACAAGTATAGCCATCCTTGACTGCCCTCCCCGCAGCTGGATTGGAAGGCCCTCTTATGTGTCTCCTGGGCCTGACATACCACATTGTGTTAGTCCTGCCTTTTTACTGTCTGTGCTCCCGTCCCCTGGCTTGAGGGTAAGATTGCGTGTTGCTCACTGTTGTATCCCAGTGCCTAGTACATGCACTTCATTAAATATTTATTATTGGATGGGTGAGTTAACAATTTTGTTAAGTGTCTAGTTGAAATCAAGGTATACATTTTCATGCACAGGCTCTTAATCTGCTGATCAGGAAAGCAGATGAAATCCATCCACAGCACTTGTTCTTGGTGGGCACTTGCAGGCTCCTGGATGTCTTCTGCTGTTCTCAGAGGCCAGCAGCCAAGTGTTCAGCAATCCTTTCTAGAATTTTGTGTCTGTGACAGTTATTGAAAAGCCATGTGGGTGTTGCCATCCTGTTACACAACGTGCTTGAACCATTTATTTACTCAAGTTGAATAAAGGTTAATTTTCATTTTATCTTGTGAGTATCAGGCATGTAAGTTTCAGGTGATTCATATCATGTTAAAGTCCAGAGACAGTCTTTTAATTTGGTCACTGTTTCCAACAATGGGTCATGTTAACTCTGCTTGAAAGAACTGATTAGCTTCTTCCTGGATCAGTGCAGGACTACGTGTACAAGGAAGACTGGGGAGACTTCTGGGATTCCAGGTCATTAGGTGGAGGTTTTCTTGGGGGCAGTGCCCTGCAGTTCACTTCTCTCTCCAAGAGTGCAAAAACAGGATTGACATGACATGACCTGGAGCAGATGAACCCCTCCAGCTCCTTCCAGTCTCCTCAGCCAGTTCTCTCCTGTTGCCTATCTCAAGGCACCAACACCACCTCCTACCCAGCCACCAAAACAGAGATGGGAGAATCCAGTCAGTAACAAAGTCCAGTAGGATTCTCCTCTCAAATACTGCTCACAGCCAGGGGTATGCTGGTAAATGTTTAACAACCAAATCTTTGGAAAGAAATTCTCAATTTGTAATATTTCCATGGTGTAAATCTTCCCACTATTGCCGATTTCAAGTTACTAACATGAAGACTCTAAATATGGAGTTGGGAAGAGATGTGCCCAAGCTTGTACGAGCTGGCTCCAGCACACCACTGCACACTCTTCCACCTTCCTGACCCCACTTCCACTGCACCAGATCAGAATTTCATGGCATTCAAGGCTCCAGGATCTGCCCCTGAGGACAGTTCAAGCCTCATGGACCCCGTTCCTGGAAGCTTTACCTGGCACCCTTTTGCTCCTGTTGAATCATTTAGGTGACCTGTAATGCTCTGTGTACACTCAGTTGTCACATCGAGCACTATGGTATGCCTTTATGTCAGTCTTTCTCATTGGTTTATGAACCTCTTGAGCACAGCAACTGATGGTTATGACAAAGGGTAGTATTTATTGAGCTGGGAACTGTGCTAAGCACCTTATATGCATTATCTCATTTAATCCTCACAACTCCGTGAAGGAAATGCTCTTATTATCCCTATTCTATAGATAAGGAAACTGAAGCACAGAGAGGGTAGGTAATTTGCCCAAGGTTGCACAGCTGGGAAATGTTTCAGCCAGAATTGACCTAAGGCCTGATTGTAGAACCAGGACCCTTAACTACTAAGGCACCCTTGTCTTTGTGTCTCTAGCACTTGGCACTGTGCCTGCTCCACAGCAGGTGCCCGTTGATTGTGTGTTGGGTGATTTAGTGAGGGAAGGCTAATGCTGGCAGTGTCCTTGACTAGTCTCTTTGCTCTGGTCTCACCCAGCTTCACTCCCAAGAGCAGGCAGAAAGGCCTTTCAGAAATATAAACCTGATCATGTCTGATGAAAAATTGCAATGTCTTCATAACCCGTAAGGCAAATTCGTTACCTTGATACCTATGAACCTTCATGATCAGGTTTCTGAGATACGCCAGTTTCTCCAGATACACCTTCCACCATTCATAATCACATTTATTCATTCAAATGTTATTACTCATCTGAGAAATTCAATATTTATTGAATAACTACCACATTCCAGGCCTTGTTCTGGGTGTGTAGGATCTGTATAGAAAGAGGCAGTTTCTACCCTGGAGGGGCTTAAAGTTGAGTGGAGAAACAGACACGCAACATGTAATTTCTACAGTGGCTGAAATAAAAGTACACAGAGCTTGCAGCGGGGTCCGTGAAGGGTGCTGTTCTGTCTGTGCCGCGTTCTTCGCCTGCCTTCCAGCTCTGGCCAGACCGCACACTCAGTTCCACGGGAGTCCTGCTGCTGACTCCATGAATTCATTGGCACATACTCTTTTCAGTTCCTGGAATGTTTTTTTAAATCACCTTCTGCTTATCCTTAAAAATTCCTCTCAAGTGTCACCTGCAGGAAGCCCTTGCCCCAGCCCGGCCAGCCTAACAAAAAGGCTCCTGCAGTAGGATGCCCACTGCCATCCCGGCACTTATCACCCTCTGCTGCTGCGGCCAATCTTCCTGTCCCTTTTGCTGGACTGTGAACTTGTCCCCAATTTTATTCCTGGACACATGGTGAACACTAAGTCAATGTTGAATAAATGAGTGAAACAATTAGTCTTTTAATGATTGGAAGTGTCTCTGGGAAAATGTTACCTCCACTAGCTAACTGAACGGGCTGTGGCTCTCACCACTGACATTAGATTTTAAATCCAGTTTTATTTTCAGTGGATTTTCAAGACAAAAGTAACCTTAGCAAATGAGGGTCTGGTTTCTCCTCCGACTTCTCCTCTGCTTCCCCCTTCCTCCTTCTTTGGAAAAGCATGAACATTTCAGCTCCAGTTCCTCATGAGCCGTGGCACATCAGAGGGAAACTATATGTTTAACTTTAAAGGGCAATCAAAGGGGGAAGGGGGAGACACTCATTGTGGCTTTTTAGAATCTTTAAAATACCTAGAGCTGCTGTAACAGACAAATTTTGTCATCTTGCCTGTCGTTTGAATACTCTGGGCAGCGCTGTTTTGGGACAAAGGGCAAAAGAGTAGATCAAGAAGGGAGGGGGGTGTCTGGGTTTGGGGATGTGATGTGGGAAGGGAGTCCCTAGGGTGGAAAGAAGAAGTGTCCTTACACAGGACTGGGGGGCGGTGGCGGCTGGGCAGGTGGGTGGGAAGCAGAAAGGGAGGTCCTTGCTGGGCACACCCTATCCATACCTTTGGAGAAGCCCTGTTTCCCCAAAGGCATGTGTATGTCTATCAGCGGGTCTTGCGGATGCAACTTAGATTTGTCTGGGGCGTACCTGGTGGGTTGATCCTCATAACCACGCACTTTTTTCTTGTCTGCCTTGTAAGGCCAAGGGCAACAGCACAGGTGACCATTCTGCAGCTGTTGTGTGCCTGGAAGGGAAGGCAGAAAACTAGGGTGAAGAAGGGGGGCCCTTGTTTTCTAGAGCAGTTCTCCGGCACTCCCCGGAGGCCTGGGTAGCTTCTGCTTTTGTGAGCAAAACTGTGACAGCCCTTCCCGGCCACAGAGAGAAACGTAGAAAAGGTTGGAATCGAGGTCTGAAACTGAGCCTCCACGACAGGGGGCGGGATGCCCGAGGACACACTCTTTGCAGGTTTGGGTGTTATAAACCAGCGTTTAAGACATTTAGAGCAAAGTGATTATTTTTAAAAGCATGCAATTTATTTTAAGAGGCTTTTGAGAGTTGCCCTGTGTGTGCAGGGCCTCCTGAACACCGTTTTATCTGACACTGTGGATTTTTCTTGTTGAGGAATTTCCTTAGGGTCTGGAAAGCACAGCTGTGACTTTGGAGTCCTAGAGAAAGTCAGCTACTCCAGGGCTCATCTATCCTTGTTCATTAAGAGGTTTGCACAAGCCACACGGGCAGGTCCTGTATGCTGTGGACCATCTCTTATTTCTACCTGGGGATGGAGGTTGGAGAGGGTGAGTGATGTAAAGCAAGTGGCACAAAGGTCAGGTCTGAGAATCTATGGGCCACTTCCTACTTCTATGTGGGGAATTGTGTGTATGTGTTTGTTGGGCGGGGGGCGGTGCTGTATAAAGCAGATGGGACACCAGCAGGGGCTTCAGTGGGAAACTAAACAGATCTTTTCCTCCATCTGCTTCTCTTAGCAATTGGCTTGACCAAAGCCCAGTGAAGTAGTAGCGTCAAGTTGCTTGTCTGCAGTTGGCTGGCATTGTTGGGAAAGGAAGAGGAACACGGGGCGAGGTGGGGGAGTAATGGGGCTGGGGGTGAGAACACCCTCAAGAATCAGGGTAGGTCTCGTTGGCTTCCCTGCAGGTCACTTACTAGCTGTGTGACCCTGGGCAAGCTAGTTAACCTGTGTAATCACTTTGCCTTCTCCGTACACTGGGAATAATATTAATGTCCACCCCCTAGGGCTGTCATGAGGATTGACAAGGTCGGGCAAAGTGTTTCTTCTTTTGCTTGGTCCAGAGTAAGAACTCCAGACTCCCTCTGAAAGTCCCTGAACAACCGCGATAGCGTGCAAGTTGACCTCCCTTCTTCTGTTCTTGTTCCCTTATAGTCCTTTCCCTCAAAGCAACCAGAGTGACCTTTTATAAAAGCATATTATTTCACTTTCCAAAGGCGTCTCGTTGCTCTGGCCACCTCCTCTCCCCGCCCTACCCCGCCCCGTGCTCCTGTGCTCTGGCCACACTGGAATGATTTGTTTCTCAAACACGCAAGCACAGTCGAGCCCTGGGCTCTCGCGGTGCTGTTCCCTCTACCTGGCATGCTCTGCCCTTGATCTTTGCATGGCTGGCTCCTTCCTGAGAAAGCCCTACACACTGAAAGGAGCTCCTTCCCCCACCATCTATCATGCCACTCTGTTCTGTTTTCATCACCACCCGAAAAGATCCTGTTTATTTATTGTTTCTCATATGTCATGTAAGTCCTTCCCCACTGTTGCTACCTTTCCCTCCATTAGACTCCAAGCCTCCTGAGGGGATCGTGTTAATTTTTTTCATGGCTGTGTCCTCAGAACCTTGTACAGTGCTTGGCACATAGTAGGTGCTTAATAAAGAATGAATGAGCCTTGTCTTGCTCTTTCTTCCTTCAAAGTCTAGCTTAAGACAGAACTCCACTATGAGGTCATCTCTGACCATCTCAACTTTTAAAAATATCTTCCATCCATTTCCCTCTGAGTTCTTGTCACTGAATGGAGTTGGCAATCTCTCTTCTCTTCCCTTTCCCTTCTCTTTTTTTCTCCCTCCCTTCTACCTGTCTCTGGCACCCATCAATTTTTACCATTTGGGAGGTGCTCAAGATTTTTAAAATTTTGTTTTAATGCCCTTGGATGAATTAGCAAGCCCAAAGATAAAGATGAAATGGCCCTCCTATACCTCCTATAACCAGTGCAGGGATCTAGTGCAAAGGTACCTTACCCATGGGAAGAATTCAAGGCTCTGGATTACATGAGGGTTATGGGTGTGCAGGATAGACAGCTGAAGTATTGCATATTTAAATTATACCTGGAAAAAAAGTCCACAAAGTTTAACAAAGTTCTCATTAAATTATCGATAATCTATTTCAGATTTCATTACAATGAAAGAAAAAACTTTTGGCTTACCACTGTTGGCAAAAGCAAAAAGAATACCAGTTGTTTCAGATCCTATTCTATTTTATTTTCCTGGGCATTTTTACATTATTACACTTTAGAATCATTTTGTTATTTTAAGATATTTTTTATTGTGGATGTTTTAAATGTATAGATTAGTTTAGGGGTGTTGACACATTGTGTAATAGCGAGGTAATGAAAATACATATTTCTAATATTAACGAAAATAGTTCTAATTTTCTAACCATTGAACGTGATGCTGTTATTTAATGTAGGTTTTCTATCACATATATGTATACGAGAGATATAGATACGTGTATATGTATGTGTATAAATATATATAATCTTAAGCATGTATTCATTGGAATCAATATTGAATGTTTAATGCCTTCTTGGCATCAGTTGAGAAGGTCAAATACTGTTTTACCTTTGATATATGAATTCCAATATTGAATTATCTTTTTGCTTCTTGATGAATTTTTCTCTTAATGGAAATGTTAAATTCTATTTGATGGCATCTTATTTAGGATTTTGGTATATTATTCACAAATGATATTAGTCTGTAGTTTTCTTTATGCATCTCATCTCTGTCAGCTTTTGGCATCAGTTTTATGCTGGCTTCATAAAAAATTTTGGGTACTTCTCTTTTTTTCTATGTTCCAGAATTGTGAAAATGGCAGAGGAATTATCATCTTGTTAAAGTTTTAGAAGCATGACCCATGATGCCATTGGGACTTTTATCTTTTATGCAAGGGTGGGGGGATGGTCACGAGTGGAAATTTTCTCTATTTACTCCAGGGTTTGTCAGTTTAGACTTTTTCTATATTTTTTCGTTTATTTTAGCAATTTGATTGCCTACTTTTTTAGAAAATCATTTTATTCAAAATTGTGCAAAATAATTTTCCAAAGTGTATAATAGGGATTTAAAAAAAAAGATAACTCATTCTACATTCTACCATCTAACTAGTGTCAACTATGGTGGAATATTATTTCATCATTTTTCTATGAATAGCTGCAGATAGAAGGATGGATAATTAGATAGTAGAAATAACTTAGTAAGAAATGGATCTTAGCTCACATGCACTATTTAAAGAAAATATTAAATATAATATAAAATATTAATTTTAGTTGAATTTAATGGGATAAAAAGAAGGGAAACTGAAGGAATTACAGAATTTAAATAATTATTTCTATACTGTTAGAGATATCAGTTCTAAAGGGGTCTTCCAAGATTAAGAAAGGGGATTTAAAAGTTACTACAAAGTTGGAATAGTTATTTTTTTATTAAATGGTTCAGGTTTAGGGTAATGAAGATGAACTCTGAGATATGAATAATAAGGTGATTAATACCACATCTCTTCCCATTTTCCCTCGCCCTACCTTCTAATCTTTGTTGCTGATATTTTTTCCTTTTTAAGGGTTTATTACTTTTACATTTTGATCTGTAACCATAATTCCCTCAGATATTCCCTATATTTATATGATATATTATATATTTATATATAATATATAAATGATATATTTATATATTTATGATATATGATATATCATATATCATGTGATATAATATATGATATATGATATAATATATAATATATATTATATATAATATATGATATATATTTATGATATATATATTTCCTATATTTATATGATATATTTATATATATCCCTATATTTATATAGATATATTCCTTATATTTATATGAATTCACTGTTCATCATAGTTTTTCCTCTTTGATTTCTAAATTTCTGAGTTCTTTATTTTGATTCATGTTTTGCTTGGCTGAATTTCACTGTCAAGGAATTATTTTCAAGAGGAAGTCATGGGGGCTTTATACCCTGAACTTTTAAATTTTGGAATTGTCTGTTGCCTTTACGTTTGAAAACAAATTGGGTGGGTATAAGATTTTGCAAGCCACCTTCTCTTGAAACGCTGTAGAATTTATTAAATGGCTGCAGAGTATTGATATTTCATTGAATGAATGTCAATTAATGGTCATTTATTCTCAAAGATGCAGATGTAGAGGATGGACTTGAGGACACAGGGAGGGGGAAGGGTAAGCTGGGACGAAGTGGGAGAGTGGCATTGACATATATACACTACCAAATGTAAAATAGATAGCTAGTGGGAAGCGGCTGCATAGCACAGGGAGGTCATTTCGGTGCTTTGTGTCCCACTAGAAGGGTGGGATAGGGAGGGTGGGAGGGAGATGCAAGAGGAAGGGGATATGGGGATATATGTATACATATAGCTGATTCACTTTGTTATACAGCAGAAACTAACACACCATTGTAAAGCAGTTATACTCCAATAAAGATGTTAAAAAAAAAAGGGTCATTTATTCTCAATTTTCTGTTATTAAGTGTATTATCGTAAGTGTATTAAGTGGAATTTCTGGATCAAAGTATACATGCACATTCTTTCTTTTTGGAAACGTATGCTAAACACTTTGCAGACAGATTATTTAATATATACTCCTATCAGCAGTGCATAAGAGGGTTATCTTATTTCCATCAGCATTAACAGTGGATTTTATTAATTCCTTGAATATATGCCAATTTGGTAGGCAAAAAGAAAATTTTCTCATATTTTAAATTCTGTTTCTTACTAATGTTTAACATGTTTTGTGCATTTATTAACCAATTTGATTTTTTATTTTATGAACTGCCTTTTAAAGTCCTTTACTATTTTCTGTTGGGGTGTAGCTGTTCCCTTATTGATTTGAAAGAACATTTTGGATATTATGGATATTTACTCTTTTTCACGTATATTGAAAATATTCCTCACTTGGTCTTTAACTTTTTTCACGGATTAAAATGCTTATGATCACGAATGGATACTAAAACTATTAGATAAAAATTTAATGCGGAACAAAATATTTGCACAATCTCAAAGTATCTTGCCACAAATTACAAAAAAAATAGTAGTAACTTTATAGTGGAGAAAGTTGGCAGATAGTACCTTAACCAAGGGATGAAAATTAACATCAATAATGAGACACTGTGATCCTCCTGATATAAGGCACTAAGAGAGACATAATATCATTTGTGTAATATTCTTGCCAAACATACAAAACTTGAATTTAACCTTGAGAAGATATGAGGCAAACAAGAATTGAGAGGCGTTCTGTAAAACAGTTAGCCTACACACTTCAAAAAATATCTAAAGAGGCATGACAGCTACATGTACTATGTTATACTGGATTGAATTCTGGACCAGAAAAAAATGCTATAAATGACGTTATTGAGACAGTTGGCAAAATTTGAATATGGAATGTAGATTGTACAATAAAACTGTGTCAATGTTAAGTTTTCGGATTTTGATAATTTAATTGTGGTTGTGAAGATAATGTTTTTGTACCTAGGAATATATACTGAAGTATTCACGGGTAAAGGCACTTGTTCTCAAATGGTATGTATAGGTGGGTGTGTATCATTGTGTTTTGTGTGTGTGTGTGTGTGTGTGTGTGTGTGTGTGAGAGAGAGAGAGAGAGAGAAAGAGACAAGACAGAGAGAATAATGCAAATGTAGCACAATGTTAATAATGATGAATATGAGTGAAGGGTATATGTGACTTCCTTTGTATTCTTGTAGCTTCTCTTTTTTTTTTTTTTTTTTTTGCGGTACGCGGGCCTCTCACTGTTGTGGCCTCTCCCGTTGCGGAGCACAGGCTCCAGACGCGCAGGCTCAGCGGCCATGGCTCACGGGCCCAGTCGCTCCGCGGCATATGGGATCTTCCCAGACCGGGGCACAAACCAGTGTCCCCTGCATTGGCAGGCGGACTCTCAACCACTGCGCCACCAGGGAAACCCTGTAGCTTCTCTTTAGGATAGAAATTATTTCAAAGTAAAATGTGAAACATTCTTCTCCCCTCAAAAAAAGGATAAAGTAAAATTTTATCAATCTTTTTTTAAAAATAGTTTTTGGCTTTCATGCCATGCTTGGGAAAACCTTCTTTATGTCAAAATCATAAGAATAGTCACTGATGTTTTCTTTCTATCGTTTCATTTATTTATGTTGAAATCTTTGATCTATCCGCAGATTTGGTGCGGAAGCAGGAAAATGATCCAGGTTTTTTTCTCCCAAATGTATAATCAGTATTCCCCACAACATTTATTGAGTAATGAATCTTTCCTCACTAGTGTCAAAGGATATGCTTATCATGCATCTATCGTGTGTGTGTGTATATATATATAATATTTATATAAGTATAAAATATATGTTCCATATATAAGTATAAAATATATGTTCCATATATATGTAATATTTCTTGATATATCCTGGACTTGTTTGTGTTCCTTTGATGTGTTCACTTGTGTGTTTCTCAGTACTTATTTACCCCCTTCCTCCCTAATTTTTCTGGTCATTTTTATGTATTTATTTTTCCAGATGAACTTCAGAACATTTTCCTTGAGGATTATTTGATTTCAGATAACATACAAACCAATTCAAAAGGGTTTATTGGATGTATACAGGACTTTGTCATGTAATTAGAGTAGAAGGGGAACAACCAGCCTTATTAAGGGTAAAAAATCATGAAGGACCTGGGTAAAGGACCTGGCAGAAATATTTAGACTATCACTCCTGTCCTCTGCCTTAGCTATTAGGTGACTTAATCTCAACCACCAGCTTTAAAGTCTATTAGTTTGAATTTTGGGAGAAATAACTGAAGTGGTCACTGGCCAACCAATGGATTTTTTCTTTCTGATTCAAGTGCCTGTAAAGGTTGCAGGAGACTGTTTTTATAAGGCGAAAGTTCTCAGAAAATGACTGTGTATTTGGCAGACATCATAAATAATGTCTAGTAAAAGCTTTGCAATATTGAATCTTTCAGTCTAAGAACAATGAAGTTCTTTCCATTTATTGAAATCTCTTCTTATGACCCTTCATAGAGTTTATTAGCTTTTTAAAAAAATATGTTGTCCCTAAATATATGTTTAGATATTTTAGGCTTTTTGTTATTTTGAATGGAATCTTCTTTTTTTTTCATTATATTTATCTGAATTTTTGACTGGTTATTTTTTTGTACATACGAAAGTAATTAGTTTTTATATTTAACTTTAACCATTTATTTTATTGACTTTTCTGATCATTTCTAATCGTCAGTTGTTTCTCTTGAATTTTCTAGGTATAGAGTCATGTTATCTGCAAAGAAAGATTGTTTTGTCTTCTTTATAACATATTTTTATATTTTATATTCTTTTTTTGTTATGTATATATTTATTTATTTATTTGGCTGCGCCAGGTCTTAGTTGCAGCATGCAGGATCTTTAGTTGCAGCATGTGAACTCTTAGTTGCGGCATGTGGGATCTAGTTCCCTGACCAGGGATCAAACCTGGGCCCCCTGCATTGGGAGCGCAGAGTCTTAGCCACTGGACCACCAGGGAAATCCCTATATTTTATATTCTTTAAAAATTCTAGTGTCTTTGTTATGGTCAGAAAGAAACCAATAAGCTTATTTTCATTTTGTAAATCAAGAAAAAGGACAGAACTATTGTGTTGCATTTTGGGAAGTCTAACAAAAATGTGAAGCAAGATATTGAACTTCTTGTTGAACTTAACTGGAAGTAATCTATCAGACCAACATGCCAATCATCAGTCTATCCATTCATCCAGCCAGCCAGCCAGCTAGCCAATAAATGTTAATTGCTGCCTTTTTCATAACATAGATACAATAAGAAAGACATAGTCCTCGCCCTTAAAGACATTAGATAGAGGAATAAACACAAAAGCAAGCAATTATAATAGTGTGTAAGGCAAAGTACATGGTGTTAATGAATGCACATAAAAAAGCACCTAAACCTGCCTTGGACAGTCAGGGAAGGCTGCTCGAGGAGGGTAACATCTAAAAAGATTTCTGGAGGAGATATTTGAATGGAAGAAAGGCCACACTGTCAATAAATGCATTATGCCATTTAGTTGCTTTGAAATTTTAGCGATTAGCCATTCTGAAAAATTCATGAATCTCAAGATTTTCAATTTGCCTTTGCAGCTCAAGGGGCCAGTGGCACTCTGGGGAACCCGACGCTGGATACAAGTCTGCTGGAGGAATTCTTGGGCAATGATTTTGATTTGGCGGCCTTGTAAGTAATGAGGGCACTGCTCTCCATTTGGTCGTTTTTTTTTTTTATGTTTGACTTTTTTTTTTAATATACATTTATTTATTATTTATGTTTGGCTGCATTGGGTCTTCGCTGCTGCACACGGGCTTTCTCTAGTTGTAGCGAGTGGGGACTATGCTTCGTTGCGGTGTGGTG
This sequence comes from Pseudorca crassidens, assembly GCF_039906515.1. Classification (NCBI taxonomy): domain Eukaryota; kingdom Metazoa; phylum Chordata; class Mammalia; order Artiodactyla; family Delphinidae; genus Pseudorca; species Pseudorca crassidens. The sequence continues at coordinate 59,540,502 of NC_090306.1, forward strand.
GCTTCTCTTGCTGTGGAGCACGGGCTCTAGGCACACGGGCTTCAGTAGTTGTGGTTCATGGGCTCTAGAGCGCAGGCTCAGTAGTTGTGGCTCATGGACTTAGTTGCTCCGTGGCATGTGGGATCTTCCCAGACCAGGGATTGAACGCATGTTCCCTGCATTGGCAGGCGGATTCTTAACCACTGCACCACCAGGGAAGTCCCTCCATTTGGTGTTTTTAAAATTATGAAATAATTAAATGAACTGGGAAGTGCTTCCTTCTTTTCTGTTTTCCAGAAGAGCTTGAGTAGAGTTGGTCTTATTTCTTTTACAAATCTTCGGCAGATTTCACCAGTGAAGCCAGCTAGGCCTGGAGTTTTTTGTTTGTATGTTTTTGTTTTTGTTTTATTTAGTTTTAATCTGAAAGCCCTCACCTTCCAATTCAATATCATTAATAGATATGGGGCTATTCAGGTTATCAATTAGTAGTTATCAACTTAGGCAGTTTATATCTTTCAATGAATTTGTATATTTCTGAATTTACTGGCATAAAGTTGTTCATCATATTTCCTTTTTATACTTTTAATGTCTGTAGAATCTATAGTGAACAACAAGTGTTGTTCTTGATGTCAGTAATTCATGTCTTTTTTTTTTTGATCAATCTAGCAAGAGGTTTATCAGTTTTCCTAACCTTTTAAAGAACTGGCTTTTGGTTACATTTATATTCTTAATTGTTTTTCTGTTTTCCATGTCATTGATTTCTGCTCTTATTTTCTAATATTAATATAGCCATGCCAGCTTTCTTTTAAAAAACTTACATGCAATAAAATTCCATTTTTGTCTTGTGTGTGGTTTTGTGAGTTTTGACAAATTCATAGAGTTGTACAACTACTGCCATGATTACCACACACAACAGTTCCCTCACCTGAAACGTTGCCCCTACATTTCCACTTTGTGGTCAAACCCAACACACACCCCTAACCTCTGGTGACCACTGATCTTTTCTCTGTCCTTATAGTTTTGCTTTTTCCGGAATGTCATATAAATGAAGCCATATGGTATATATAAGTCCAGTTTCTCTCACTAAGCATAATGTCTTTGCTCATTCTTTTTTATTGCTGAGAAAAACTCTGTTGGATTTTTGTAACAGAGTTTGTTTATCCAGTCACTCAGTCAAGGACGTTTTGATTATTTCCAGTTTTTGGCAATTATGAATAATTTCTATAAATATTCATGCACAGGTGTTTGTGTGATCAAGAGTTTTAATTTCTCTAGGGTAATACCTTGGATAGTCTGCTGGGTCGTGTTGTAAGTGGAAACTTAACTTTATAAAAATTGCCAAATTTTCTAGAGTGGCCATACCATTTTACATTACCACTAGCTCTATATTCTAATAGGCGTATAGTGGTATCTCATTTTGTTTTAATTTGCATTTTCCTATCAACGAATGATGTTGAGTCTTATTTCATGTGGTTGTTTGCCATTCGTACGTTTTCTTTGGTGAAGTCTTTTTTCAAATTTTTTGCCCATTTTAAAAAATTAAAGTTTTCTTATTTTTGAGTTTAGAAAATTCTTTAAGTATTCTGGATATAAGAACTTTATTGGGTATGTGATTTATGAATACTTTCTCCAAGTCTATAACTTATGTTTTCATTCTCTTAACAATGTCTTTCCCAGAGAAGAAGTTTTAAATTTTGATGATATCCAATAGATCAAATTTTTCTTATGTGGTTTGTTGTTTATATCTAAGAAATATAGATATTGCCTAATTTAAGTTCCCAAGGATTTTCTCCTGTTTCTTTCTAAAAGTATAGTTTTACATTTAGGTCTATGATCCATTTTGAATTAATTTCCATATAAGTTTTGAGATATAAGTTGAGATTAATTTCTTTGTGTATAGATGTCCAGTTACTTTCAGAATCCCTTGCTGGATAACCTTTCTCTATTGAACTGTCTTTACACTGTTGTGAAAAATCAGATGACCATATTTGTGTGGATCTATATCTAAACTCTTTATTCTGTTCCACTGATCTATATATCTGTTATTTTGTCAGTACCACATTATCTTGACTACTGTACTTTTATCATAAGTCTTAAAACCATATAGTGTAAGTTCTCCAAATTTGTCTTCTTTTGTAAAATTGTTTTGGTTATTCTAATTCCTTTGACTTCTCACATAAATATTAAAATCAGCTTGTTTATATCTATACAGTGCTGCTGAGGTATAGATTAGGATTGTATTAAGTATAGAGATCCATTTGGGGAAAATCGACATCTTTACAAAATTGAGTCTTCCAATCCTGAACGTAGTATACCTCTCCATTTATTTAGGCCTTCTTTGCTTTTTTTCATCAGCATTTTACAATTTTAGCATACAAATCTTGTATATATTTTGTTTAGATCTACACCTAAATGTTTCATGTTTTTCTTTGAGTTATTGTAAGTAACAATAAATTTTTAAAATTTTTTTTCAAATTTAAAATTTCAATTTTTTAAAATTTTTTTCAAATTTAATTCCCAATCATTCATTGCCAGTATACAGAACTATTACTGGTTTTTATATTTTGGGCTTAGGTCCTATAATCTTTTTTTTTTAATTTTTTAAATTAAAAAAAAAATTTTTTTATTTGGTCTGGCCACATGGCTTGAGGGATTTTAGTTCCCTGACCAGGGATCAAACCTGGGCCCCGGCAGTGAAAGGGCCGAGTCCTAACCACTGGGCTGCCAGGGAATTCCCGGGCCCTGAAATCTTAATGAAGCCATTTACTAGTTTAAGAGCTTTTTGTAGATTTCTTGGCTTTTTATATCTTGACAATCATGTCTTCTGCACATTGGAACAGTTGTATGTCTTTCTTTCAAAACTGTATGCCTTTGAATATTTTTTCTTGCCTTATTGAACTGGGTAGAACTTTGGCTATGTTGCTGAATAGGGAAATAGAGAGATCAGACATCCTTGTCTTGTCCCTGATCTTAGAGGGCAGTCACTCAATTTTTTATTATTATGTATGATTCAGCTATAAGATTTTTTTGTAATGCCCTTTATTAGGTCAAGGAGATTCTCTTCTACTCCTAGTTTGTTGAGAATTATTTTAACATGCATGGCTCTTGAATTTTGTCAAATGTTATTTCTGTATTTATTAATATGGTCATATGTTTGTTTCCCCTGTCTGTTATTATGGTGGATTACTTTGCTAATTTTTGAATATTGAACCAACCTTGTATTCCTGGGATAAACCTCAGTTAGTTTTAAAGTATTCTCTTTTTATGTATAGCCGGATTCAATTTGCTAAAATTACTTTGAGGATTTTGCATCTATTGGTCTCCAGTTTTCTTATACTGTATTTTTATGGTTTTGATATCAGGATATTGATAGACTTCTAAAATTAGTTGGAAAGTGTTTTTATATCCTTTTAAATTCTCTGGGTGAATTGTGTGGAATTGGATTTATTTTTTCCTTAAATGTTTGATAGAATTCACCATGAAATCTTCTGTGCCTGTAGCTTTCTTTGTTGGAAGACCTTACTATGAATTGTTTATCCAATAAATTCAGGACTATTTATGTTATCTCTTTCTGCTTAAATAAGTTTTGGTAGCTTGTTTTCTTTTTTCCCCAGGGAATTGATCCATTTCATTGTCAAACTTATAGGCAAAGAGTTGTTCATAGTATTTATTATGCTTTTATAGGCTTTTACTGGCTCTAAGGAGTCTACTGATATTCTCTTCTGTTTCTTATATTGGTAATCACTTTCCTCTCTCTCTCTCTCTTTTAATTAGTCTCTTTAGAAATGTATAAGTTTTGTTGACCTTTTCAAATAAGTGTCTATTGGTTTCATTGATCTCTATTGTGTTTGTTTTCAATTTCACTGATTTCTACTCATTATTTCCTTCTGATTGCTTTGGGTTTAGTTCGCTCCTCTTTGTTTCGTTTCTTAAGGTGGAAGCTTAGTTCTTGATTTAAAGTCATCCTTTGCTTTCTAATTTAATCACTCAATGCTATACATTTCCCTCTCCATATGGCTTTAGCTGCCTTCCTCAATTTTTGATATGCTATATTTTGATTTTCTTTCAGCTCAAAATATTTCCTAATTTTCCTTGAGACATCCTCTTTAACTCTGGGTGGCTGGAATTGGGTTAATTTCCAAATATTCGGGAACTTTCCATGTATTTTTCTGTCACTGACTTGTAGTTTAATTCCATTATGGACAGAGAACATACTCTATATAATTCTAATTCTTTTAAATTTGTTAAGGTTTGCTTTATGACCCAGGAAATTGTCTATCTTGGTGAATGTTCCATGTGCACTTGAAAAGAATGTGTGTTCTGCTGTTTTTGGGTCAAGTGTTCTATAAATGCTAATTAGGTCAAGTTGGTTGACATTGTTTTTCCGGTCTTCTATAGCCTTGCTGATTTTTGTCTACTTCTTTTATTTATTACTGTGAAAGGAATGCCAGAGTCCTCAGGAATGACTGTGGATTCAGAGTCCTCAGTTAAGTTCTTTTTTTCTCAGCACTGTCTTCTGTCTTCCAACCTCTATGGTTTCTGATGAGAAATAGGCAGTTATTTGAATCATTGTTCCCTTGTATGTAATATATCATTTTTTTCCACTTACAAGATATTGTTTTATCTTTGGTTTTAAGCAATTTTATTATAACATGGCTGGATATGGGCATGATTTTCTTTGAGATTATACTGTTTGGGATTTGCTCAGTTTTTTAAACTGTAAATTTTTGGTCTTTTACTACCTCTAGGAAGTTTTTAGCCATTATTTCTTCACATTTATGTTTCTGTACCAACGTCTTTCTTTCCTCTGTCTAGGACTCCAGTGATACAAATGTTAGATCTTTGATATGGTAGACAGGTCCTAGAGGCTGTTAATTTTTTCAATCTTTTTTTTTCCTCTCTGTTGTTTATACTGGATAATTTCTTTTGATTTGTCTTTAAGTTCACTGACCCTCTTCTGTCATCTCCATTCTGTCATTGAGCCTACCTTGACATTTCTGTAAATGCCCTTCCTTCTCTCCCTCATGAAAGACAGAGAGTGGAACAAGATGTGAATCTCAGTAGTAACGGGGAAACCTATTTGCAGGTACTTTGGTACCTGGCTCTTGCTGCTCTTTGCCAACAAAAACATCCTTGCCAAAATGACTGTGGGGAAGAAGGGAGGCTCAGCATTTTGCAAGCTAGTTAAACACACACACACACACACACAACTGGTGGGTTGCCACATGTCTGAGCCCACACTCTGAGCTGGCTCTTCTGCTCCAGGCACTGCATGGGCTGAACCCAGGCACTAATCACCCTTGTGCCTGCCTTCATATTCCTCTCAATCCATCCACGCAGCTGCCATGAATTCCTGTGAGAAGGGTGGGCAATGGGTATATCCTTACCATCTCTGCCTACAAAAAACCTGCCAGAAGTTGTCAGTTTCCGTCCCCTACAAGACTTTTCCTCAAAAGAAGGTAGACCTGATTCCATCAGGGTTCTGTTTAATCATCTGGATCACTTTTATAACTGGCATAAAGTACTTTAGCTGTTTGCAGGGAAAAGTGAACAACCGTTAAGTCTTATTCGGAGAGCTGTCCTTCTACCTGGGAGTTCAGAAATCTATCATATGATCTTAGTCTCCATGATAATAATGGTTCTTCCAGCAAGACCAGAGATATCTCCCTATAGGCGATCGCTACTGAGATTCCGACATGGTTTGCCCAATCAGATTCACTCTCTACCCTTGGGAGTGGGTGTCTGGCATTTGTAAGTGAGGTAGAGGAAGGAGTTAATACTGTTGAGTATTTACCAAGTATTAGGCATTGTTCTTTGCACTTTACATATTTACTCATTTAATTGCATATTTGATTTTACACATTTCATTCTCTTATCAACTCTTCCAAATAGGCACAGTATTATCCATATTTTACACATGAAGAGGCTGAAGTGCAGAGAGGTTGAGTAACTCTTCGTATGTCGATAAGTGGCAAAGCTGGGATTAAAATGTGCCTGGCTCTAGAACACCTGCCCTTTCTTCTACATTTGTCTTTTGGATTAATTGATGTTTTAGGGGATGTTTTAGACTCCGTGACTCTCAGGGAAATACATTAAGTGGGTCTACATTTATCTGCCAAAAGGTGTGACTCAGAATGGATCCTGAGCCATAGTTTGCAAAGATGGTCAGAGTTCAGGCCCGTTAAAGAAAAGTCCTATGATCAGATAAGCTGCTATTGCCTTATAAAAATGGCTCAGGTGCATGCAGTTAAGTGGAGCTGCAATAGAAATCCAAGAGAGAACAAGTGGAAACAGTCCCAGTCCGTGACCATGGATTTGTTGGGCGCGTCCAGTGATCATTGCATCTGTACAATGTATTCAAATACCCCAAGTGTTGAGTATTTCTAAATACCAGGCTCTCTCTTTGCAGGTTAGTTGCATTCCTCACAACAGCGCTGGGGTGCAGGTTTTCTTGCCGGGGCTCCCAGCTAATAAATAGCAGAGTTGGGATTCAAACATGAATTTACTACAAAGCCTGAGTTACTTCCTCTCTACTATATTGCCCATGAATTGTGCCTTTTAAAAGTATCAGTGACAACCCTTTAAGCAATTTAAGAGAACATTAGGCTGTAAAATTTCTAGGAGCAAATTTGAATCTCATAGGCAGATTTTCAAATCTCAAAGATATTAAAAAATGGAATTATTGGCTCTGTGAAACAGATGTCCCTAAATGCTCTATGGAAAACTGGTCCCCCGAGATGCTGTGGGAAAAAAAGTTCCATGATCAGTAATAAATAAGTATGTGACTCACTGGCTTAAACAAAATTAAATGTATTTCTTTACCGCAGGACTTCTCAGGGCCTTTGATGTGCTAATATGCAACTGGGAAAGGGAAACGTTAGGCAGTGTTCTCAAACTTATGTGGCCATGGGCCCCTTTTGGGAGCATGTACCCACGTATGAGCATTGGGATGTGCTGCTCAGGACATTCTCATCCTTCCGTGTGAATCTAGTTGGTATGTTGAACCGGGGGCAGTTCTGTCAGGACGGGAAGATTTCTGACAGTTGCTCTTAACCCTGTATTTCCGTGTGTGGTGGAGTCCAGGGCAGCTGTCTGCCCAGGGGGAGTAGGAGCGGGCAGAAGTCCTCTCTGATCCCCTAGGTTAGCCAGCCTGTTACCTACTAGGCACACAGGTGAGCTAGGTGAGCTGTGGGGGCTGGACACACCGGGAAATGTCCAGGTATGGAGTGCCGCCTGGAGGGCGGGAGGCTAGAGATTTAGGGGAAAGCATAAATTCCTGGAGGTTGCAGTGAAAAAGGACAAGAAGTGTGTGTGTGTGTGTTTGTGTGTGTCCGTGTGTGTGTGTAGAAGAAGGAAGGCTCTGGAAAAGTCACCAGTGAATCTTCAAGACAGGTTTGTTTCATTCAGAAATGCCCAGAGTTTCACCTGTTTCCGTCCTTTGCTCAAACTGCAGGCCAGGTTGTAGCAGCAGCAGCAGCATCGCCTGGGAGCTACGACTGTAGCACCTCAGGCCCCGCCCCCAAAATGCTGAATCAGAATCTGCATTTTTAACAGGATCCCCATGGGATTCACAGGCATATCACAGTTTGAGAAGCCCTACTTTAGGTCACGTGCATATGCCTCCTTCCCAACCACTTCCCGAGACCCAGACCAAGTCATACAGTTTGGTTTGAGTGTGTTCAGTGCGAGTAGACAGTATACCGAGCTTCAGGCTGGCCTTGAGGTGCTGCAGATGGGGTAAGAGGGAGCTAGCTGAAGACATTGAGGTGACAGCTCATCACAAGTTCGAATGGGTGACTTCATAGGAGGGGAACCTAGAGACATATTAGGTCCGTGAGGAATCAACTCCGGGTTTCATTTCATTTCATTCTAATGGTTGAGCTTAAGCATCTAATATTCTGGGTTTCACTTAGGACATATCTTATTGAGATTGGAAGGAAAAATGAGTTAGGCATCAATGACCAGCTGCATGTTTTACTTCTGCCACCAGTAGAGTGGGGCTGATAAACTGTTTACCGTGATGTTGCGGAAGGGAGTGAGGTGATCCACATAATTCTATGAGATGAGCTTGTTAAAGGCTGAGTTCATTGACCGGTTTGATTTCTGGGTTCAAACGGATGCAGCAGGAGAAAAGGTAAACAGAATCCTGGGCAAAAACATTACCAGTGACTTCTAGATTCTAAAGATTTTGTAGAAAATGAAATCACTTATAGTAATTAATTTGATTAGGATATTTAAATATCTGTATTGAAAACATTGTGTTCTTTAGAGCATAAACTCTGGTGATCGATCACTTTACTCCAGTTTGACTAGATGCCAGGTGAATAATCTCAGGTATGTTACTTAACCTCATCAAGCCTCGGTTTCATTGCCTGTGGTATAGGGGCAGTAATAGAACCTTTTCACATGGTTGGTAGCAGAGATTAGATGAAGCAACACCTGCAAGGGTTAGCTCAGTGCCTGGACCAGAGTAGGTCCTCCATAAAGGTTGTCTGTTTCTAAAGCAGCAGGGGAGAATGGTAAGAGGGAGGGTCAGGGTTCTTGCAGTTTGCCAAGATAGAGCCGAAGGGGAGGGGTGGCAACTTGCTTTTCTTGCTTCCATTGCCCTGTCATGAAATGATTTTCTTGGGCTACTTTATTCACTGATGACATTTCTGCCAAGGCCCTTTCCCATCCCAACTTCCGGGTAGTGGGTACAAACCCTATGCAAGCTTGGTCAAGTATTTATCAAGTGCCTACTGCGTGCTCACCAGTGGGCACTATGCAGGAGATACACACACACACACACACACACACACAGTATTAAGACATGCTCTTAAGTGAATGTCTGCGTGGGAGGACATGAATCATACACATGAAAAACTGGAGAAAATACTTTCAGTAACAACTGTTTTTGTGCTGTAATTGGGTGATGGGGTACAACAGTGAACAAAACAGATGAAGTTCCTGCTAACAGTTTACCAAGGGCAATGTGGTGGAAAACGGTCTGCCCTGTAGGGCACCCAGGCATTTTTCTTTGAGTTGGTGGTGTGTGGTAATAATGATAAATAGCAGATTGACTTTCTGTGGATTTAAGTATTGTTTTTAAGTTCTCAGCAGGCAATGCATTTCCTTATCACCTGCTCCTGGGGAGAGCCATTCCCATCCCTTCACTCTTGGTGCTCCATTGTTGTGATGCGACTCCAGTGGGAAGAGAAAGACAATGGTGTATAGTATAAAGTCATTCAGTAAAAAGATGAAGAAAAATAAGTGTAAGGCAGGGGAGTAGAAAGTGAGGGGTGGGAGAAGGCTACCATGTTAGATTGGTGGTCAGGAATGCCCTCTCTTGATATATGAATTTATATAAACAACATATTTATGGCCACATGTCAGGTAAAAAGCAGTAATTCATACTTATTAAGTAATAACTCTGTACCAGGCAGTGTGCTGAGTTGATATCAATGTGCAATAGAGCTTTAGAGAAGGTGTAATTTGTATGTGAAGACCCCGGGGGAGTCATTGGAGAAAACTGAGGATTGGACTGTTGAATTGTGAATAGTCCCAGATGGGTGTTCACGGGAAGCCCTGTGTCTTAATACTGTGAGTCCTGCAGTCCTGCCTAGTGTTTAGTAGAGTTATGAGCACGTACTAGGCACTCAGTAAATGCTTGATCGAGCCTGGCTGCGATCTGAAAGAAATCCTGGCTGCTTTGGTTGCAGCATGCAGATGTCATGGATGTGCTAACCTCAGCCAGCTGGAGAGAAAAGTCTGTTTTGCACTCCTTTTGGTTTACATGGCATTCAACCCCCAGGAGACCACACTTTGCCATTCACCCTCCAAAAAACAAAAGCGAGTTATGTGTCTGAGAGGAAGGGATTTAGAAAGCAAATTATTCATTTTATAAAATCATTTTATAAGAATTTCTTGATTTTTATAACCATTTCCTGTAGAAGGTAGAGATAGAGACAGCCCCTCAAGGAGTGACCAATGGTTCTGTCAATTTCTAGGTCCCTTCATGGAAATCCCTTCATCATAATAGGAAAATTCAGAGCACTGAAGGCCCAAAACAGTCTAATGTGCATTGCTGACATCATGATTGTGAGTAGGGAGGAGTTAACTGCTTAGAAACAGTCTCAGACAACAGTGTTTTTCTTAAAGTTAATCATTGCCCTTGTTTTAAACTATTTGCTTAGTTTTGAAGGTAGCTATCCTTAAATCTTAGGGGCTTCCCTGGTGGCGCAGTGGTTGAGAGTCCGCCTGCTGATGCAGGAGACGCGGGTTCGTGCCCCGGTCCGGGAAGATCCCACATGCCGCGGAGCGGCTGGGCCCATGAGCCATGGCCGCTGAGCCTGTGCGTCCGGAGCCTGTGCTCCGCAACGGGAGAGGCCACAGCAGTGAGAGGCCCGCGTACCGCAAAAAAAAAAAAAAAAAAAAAAAGCTTAAATCTTACGTGAAATTTTCTGAAAAGGAATGCAAAATTTCTCCCAATACAGTAAAATGCATTGAACACGAAATGCAATGAAATAAAGGAGTAGCCAGAGTGAGTTTGGGAAGGGAGAGTAAACTGTAAGGAAAGTATTAAAACTTTTAAATTCGCCTTTTAAAACCACCAACACATGTTCCTGCTTCTCAACACAGGGACCTTTGGTTCTCCACAAGGACCTGCTTGTGGGCATGCATGCCAGTCTGTGATGTGCCGTGCCATATTTCTCGAGTGTATTGATAATTTGCTTGTGATTTTCAGTTTTCATGAACGTTATTGAATTCAGTGGTGCCGCAAATGTAAAGGAAAGTAAACAACTGCCTTGAACCTTGAATGTGGAATTGTGAGATCACAGAGTCAATCACAAAATTTAATTTGTAAATTTTAAAACAATTAATTAATTTATTTTTGGCTGCGTTGGGTCTTCGTTGCTGCGTGCGGGCTTTCTCTAGTTGCGGCGAGCAGGGGCTACTCTTCGTTGCGGTGTGCGGGCTTCTCATTGCGGTGGCTTCTCTTGTTCCGGAGCACGGGCTCTAGGCGTGCGGGCTTCAGTAGTTGTGGTGCGCAGGCTCAGTAGTTGTGGCACACGGGCTTAGTTGCTCCACGGCATGTGGAATCTTCCCGGACCAGGGATCAAACCCGTGTCCCCTGCATTGGCAGGAGGATTCTTAACCACTGCGCCACCAGGGAAGTCCTCGTTTGTAGATTTATACATGTAGAGTGATACGAAGTTGAATGGTGCCATATATACGGCTTATAATGAAAACCAGTAATCCTTTGCCCCACTCCTCCCCATGTCCCCAAGTTTGGCTCTCCCAGAGGCAGATACTTTCCAACTCTTTTAGATGTTTCAACCACCTTTTATCTGAATAATGGTTTATATTACTGTTCTTGCTTTATACATCTTAAGAACTTACTATCATCTTCCAGGAGGATTTAACTTTCTTATATCCTATCCGACACCCACTTCTATCCCCAGCCTCCCAGTATCATAAAATTGTATAAGAATTTTTGGTTAGGTTTATATTCAGGGATTACATTACTATCACTGTGTGTTCACATATAATTTACTACGATTATATTTTCTTTCTTGAGTTTTTTTTTTTCTCTGCTTTTATTTGCGTTTATTTTTTTCAGCATTTATTCCCAGGCCCTAAGTTTTTGTTTCTTCAGTCTCTTCTAGGATGTCTTTTCTTCTGTGCAACCTCTTCTTCTGGTTTAGGAACAGTGTGTTCTTTTTCAGTAAGGATCATCTCAAGGTGGAAGGGAGAGCTCATGTATGGATTGATCCAACCATGAGCTGTGTAAATCCTGCGCCGAATCTTGGGAGTTTTGTTCACCTGGATGTGCTCAATGAGTCCTTCCATTTTTCGCCCAATAGCTCTACAATCTCCCGGGATCCGTTTCTCCAGAGAATAAAACTTTCCAATTTCTGTTGGGATGATAGAGGTAGTTGCCTGACTCTACAGGTGGGAGAAGTTGATTTAAGGGTCCAGCTGTTCTTTAATTAAACTGTCAATCAATTCTTTCACTTTTAGCTCTACCTTACCCCTGAATTCAGAAACTGCTGGTGATGCCAATGTCTTAGGCTTTTCTGGAGTTGTTTTCAAATTGGACAATGTCTTGTTGGTTCCTACATCCCCTCTGCCATCCCCAGGCAGCTTTTCCCTTCTGGTAATTCAGTTACCATCCGTCCTATTTCTGTCTGCCATACTGTTACTGAAATGTGGTCTGTTGTAGTCTCTATTCGCGTCCTCTGTGTCTTTTTCTGTTTATGCCTCTTTATTCCTTTACTTTTATTTCAGTGGAGTTTTTGGAGTTTCATTTCGGCGGAGTTTTTTCGGTGGAGTTTTTGGAGGAAGGGAAATGTATGTTTTCTATTCCCTTATTAATAAAAAGTGAATAAACGATAAAGGACCAATTTGAGGAGAAAACATAAGTTTTCTAGTAAATAATAAAAACAGATTTCTCTCTTCATTGCATGATGTTGAAATCTTAATGAACCAAGAAAAATATGATAGCTTACTCTCTAGCAAGAGAATCAAGTGGAGGATGGTGGTGATTATATATAACTTAGAACCACAGAGTTTCTGAGCCATAAGAAACTTTTTGAACAGAAAAGATAGCGTTTTTTTGAACAGACATTTTCACACTTAGTGATGGTACTCATTTTTTAAAATGAAATTTTACTTGCACCTCAATATATAAAACAGAAAAAAAGTTATAAAATATTTCCCCCAGGCATTTAAAATTTTTCCTTTGTAAAACACCTGAGCTCCTTCCAAGAGCTTGGCGATTCCCCAGAGCACAGGTGGAAAACCACTGCTTTAGTGGTGACATTTTATACTGCTTTAGCCCAACCATCTCTCTGGCGTAAGTGCTTTGAGAATGTTAAGAAGACACAATAATGTTAATTAAGCTTTGTTGAGCACTCACTGTGTTTGGGGCTGTATGTTGTGGGCTTTACACACAGTATCTCATGTAATTTTCACTATGATGCTATGAGGAAGGCATAATGATTATTCCCATTTTATAGGTGAGGAAGTGGAGGCCTGAAGAGGTTAAGTACTTGTTCATGGATACACAGCTAGGAAGTGGAAGAGCTGGGACTCAAACCCGGGTCTGTTTGACTCAGAGCTCACTCAACACGACACTGGGCGTGTTCTGGTGGGCTTTGGCCCCCAGGAGCACCTGGAACCCTCCCTAGGGGTGCTGTACACAGAGGGCTCTACCAGTTTGTGAAAAAAAAATATAATGATGAAATAAGTTACAAACAAAAGGAATGCATGTCTCTAATCCTCAGGCAACGCCAGCTCCCAGATACCCCACCCTATTCTGCGTCAGACTCCTGCTCTCCTCCACAGGTCAAAGGTGAGTGGCACCCACCTCCCTCCCGCACATCTGGCCCTTGATTCTCTTCTTTTGGACTCTGCATGGTGAGAAAGAGGGGCCTTTCTCACTTGTGTGTTTCCCCAGGTGCTTGCTGCCCGACTCTGACACCTGCCGCCGGGGGGATGCCAGCTGCTTTCCTCCTCTCAGCAGCTGCTCCTGGGATGCTGCCTGCACACCTGCCGCAGGGCTCGTCTGAGATGAGCGACTCTGCTCATTCCCACAGTGCCTTTCACAACTGCTACCCAGACGCCCGTCATCTCAGGACCCCTCTGGACAAGTCTGTGTCCTCCCATCTGGGAACTGGTTGTTCTTACCATCCGCAGCCTCTGTGCCACAGTCCTGGGTAAAGGGCAAGATATTTAGTTATGAAAGACCAGCCAGCCCCTCTACCCCGCAGTGCTGGTAAAGAGTGAACTGTGGAGTCCTCTCCAGGAGATGGCAGTGTTGAGACATATATCAGACCCCCAGTGCCCTTGGCTTCAAACCAACTTTTAATCAACAATCCACTGAACCCAAGGCCCTCATTCAGTGGAAAGCTAAAATGTCAGAAATGTATAGAGAGATTCTGGGTGCTGGAGAAAGCACTGTTTGCATTTGCAGCCTCAACTAGACCACTCAAGTGATTTGTGAATGAGCTCTCTGAAAAATATCTTTCAACTGTCTTAATTAATATTCTTTTCTTCTCTTTCCCTTCCTCTCCGCCTTCCCTCTCTTTCGTTCCTCCTTCTGGATCTAGAGGATGGCAAAAAGAGTAAAGGCCATCAAAAACTGTGATAAAATTCTATGTGAAAAACATTTTCAGGTATAAAATATACCCTTAGATTTTAAGTATCTTCTGTCTTTGTCTCAATGAGTCCTCTGCCTTTGGAAATGTTGTCAGTTTATTTTTCAAATAGGTGAATCCCAGATCCACTGGAGAGTGAAAAACTAAGCTTCAGACTAGTAGGGCTCATAGAATAGGAGCTTGCCCGTCCACTCCATGTATCCACCTGGTGTTGCAGACTAGTAGGACTCAAGGAACCTTAACTAACTAGAATTAGTCTTAGGAAGAGGCCCAGAGCAGAGTCCTGGGCAATTAAATTTGATTAACTTGGAGAGAAAAGAAGAATCCTAACCTTATTTTGGGTTCTTAATTTTAGACCCTCATTGCCACCGACCAAGAAGAGAAAGTGCACACAGGCGCTGGAAGACTCCGGGGACTGTCACGTGTGGGCCCACCACTCCAGACCAAGTGAGCCAATCCGGGGCCTGTCACTGCCATTAAATCATGGATTTTTCCCAGCCTTGCAGTAGCCCTACAAAATTAGTTTCTCTCTCATAGAAGGGCAATGATAGGCTCTGGGAATTTATTTCTTCCCTCTTGACATAATGTTTCATGCAGTGTTAGGTAGGGTCATACAGGCGCTCCTGGGAAGAGATGCCATTGTCTCTCTGGTGGAGATGAGATGCTGGTCCCTTCAGTTTTAGGGGCAATTGTGTCTCAGGGGACCAAGGCTCCAGGCCTGGGGAAGCCGTGCCGTGTGGCAGCACCTACAGGAGCCCGCTGGTGTGCTCGTTGCTTCGTTCAACTCAATCCTTCTCAACTCAGACGTGCACACATGTAATATGGGGATCTTGGTAAAGTGCAGATTCTGGTTCAGTACGCCTGAGGTAGGGGCTGAGATTCTGCATTCCTAACAAGCTCCCAGGCGATGCCCATGCTGCTGCCTCATGGGAGGGACTCGGAGAAGCAGGACTTTAGAGCAGCGGTCCCCAACCCTTCTGGCACCAGGGACCGGTTTCGTGGAAGACAGTTTTTCCATGCATGGCGGGTGGCGATGATGGTTCAGGTGCTCATGCGAGCGATGGGGAGCAATGGGGAGCCGCAGATGAAGCTTTGATCGCACGCCCGCCGCTCACCTCCTCCTGTGCGGCCTGGTCCCTAACAGGCCGTGGACCTTACCGGGCCGCAGCCCAGGGGTTGGGGACCCCTGCTTTAGAGGATTTCTCCAGGGCAGCAGGAAGGTAGAAAGTTGAGCTTCCCTAGCGCTTGCTTCCAATTAGCAAGTTCCCAGTAGATCTTTGAAATTCTGGAAAATCATTTTAAAAGTCTTTCAGCAGCATTATACGATGCCCAAGTGGTCAGCCCCCCTCATTCTTTGTCTTATATATCATGGGACATACCATGTTTTGAGCTTAGAGACCTGATCAAGTTGGGAACAAACTGAGGCTTCTGAGCCTGAAGGCTTGAACTTCTGAATCTCCAGAGTAAACGCTGTGACACTTATTAGGGGAAAGGAGAATCCTCCGTGCCAGTGCTATTAGCCACTATAAATACTTAATGTAGGCAGTGAGAATAGTGCCCCAAATACAGGGTACCAGGTCATATCTCTTTTACTCCCAGGCCTCAGCTTGGCAAGGATCCAAGATTTCCCTCTCGAGGCTCCCCTCCCTCTGTGGTCCCTACACTCCAGGGGTTTATGCTGCCTGGACAGGAGGTGCCCGTGGCTTTCTCCCCTGCTCTGGTTGCTGCCTTTGCCCTTCACAGCCACGTGATGAGAGCTGGTCCTCTGTGTCCTGTGGAGCCTGCTGGTCCTTTCAGGGACGTCTGGCCTCAGCTCCATCATGGGCTGTGAGGGTCCTTCAGTGGACGATGACGTCACTTGGCCTTGTCCCACAGATCGTAACCCCCTGGGCATGCTGTGGTAGCACTGCACGGGGCATGCAGCCATTGTATAAACCAAACCTCTGCTGCCTTCTTATCTTTTGCATGGATCCACCATGGCCAGCAGCTGCTTGATTTTTCTTATTCAACCTCAGAAACGCAAAATGCTAATTCAAGCCTTGTTTCTGGATAATGTAGAGCTCTCCATCCACCTTCCTGTGCATGGTTACTCTAATTTCTTCAGGTATCCCTGCATCCTGCCTGCAGCTTCTTTATGCTTCTCAAATACAGAAAGCTGGGTAAATTTCTAGCCAGATGAGGGACCCATCTGTTCACTCTCCCACAGATGCAACAGCTCCCTGAGAGTACTGGGCAAGTCACCCAAACCTTCCAAGAGTTTTCTCATCAAACCAGTTTGCTCCTCAAATTCTCCTGGCTGTTTCAGAGTTAAGCTCCATCCTGTGATGATGTTCTGTGGCCTGTCCCTAGAGAGGGCATTGAGAACAGCCATAGAAAAATAACTGAAATGTTCCAACAGATAGGAAATCTTGCATCCCTTGTTTAAATCCTATTCAAAGGTCACTGAAAAGCCACCTAAAGATAACTGGCTCCAGACAACAGTTCCAGAATGAAAAATGAGCAGGTTCCCAGGGGAATTCAAAAAAAAAAAAAAATCCAAATGCCATGTTTTCAGCAGAAGTTTTCCAGTGGAGAACTCGTATTTGATGTTGCAGAGGCCAAGGGTTTTATAAAGGTCCTGGGGAAATGGCATACGGGTAGTGGAAGGAGGGGCTAGTCTTATGGGCAGGATTTTGATGGGGGAAGATGTTCTAAATCAATGAGTACGACTTTTCCAGTGACCTTTTCCCCAGCAGTTCACTTTGGCCAAGGATGCCAAGAACCCCCTTTATAAGGATCACAATGTAGAATTACTGGGTTGCTGGGGGCAAATGTAAAATCTTGCCTAGAGAGAATGTAGCTGCTGGGCAGGCTCCTGCCAGCTAGCTGGTTCCTGTCCCCCCATGGTCTGGACCCCAAATACAAGAGGGTTCCTGGTCCCACCTGATCCTAACTCTAAATAAAAGAGGGCTCACAGCCTCATATGGTTTGAACTTCAATGCATGAGGGTTTTTCAGCCCCAGAGTCGTAGCTTTTGGTCCACAGTGAGAGGTGCCTGGGCTGAAGTCACACTGTAGAGTCAGGAAAAGCCTCATGTCTCCAGTAATCGGGGACTTTTCAAGCCTGACTTTCCTTGATTATCAAATGAGAATCACAATTTCTATTTCACCCATTTCCAAGACTTTTAAAAAAAGTAATGTATAAGAAAATATTTTGAAAGACATTCAAATGCAAACTGTGAATTTTCTCCAAAAAGTTGGGACTTGGGCAGTTTGCTACCTTCATACTTCTGTTTCTCTCTTCTGTTACATTTTCTCAAGAAATCCTCACTGTAGCATGAAGAGAAGAGAAGGTTTGAATCCCATCTCTTCCACATAACAGCTGTGACACTGGACTAGTTATTTCAGGTCTTTGAACCCCAGTTTCCACATTTGTTAAATGGGATTAAGAATCCTTACCTTGTAACCACTTTATAAATCTGTTTGGCTGCATCTACTAAAACATATCCAATGACCCAGTGATTCCCCACCTAGGAATATACCTAACAGAAGTGTATACACATGTCCACTAAAAGACATCCCCCCAAATATTCATAGCAGCACTAGTTGTAATAACCATAAACTTAAAGTAACCTGAATGGCCATCAGGGATAAACTGTGGTATATTCATGCAGTGGAGTACTATACAGCAGTGTATATTCATGCAGTGGAGTACTATACAGCAATGAAAACGAACAGACTACTGCCATTTGCAACAACAATGAGTGAATCTCATAAACATGATGTTGGGCAAAAGAAGCCAACACATAAGAGTACATATCATACTATACCATTTCTATAAACTCCTCTATGGTTTGGATTTCAGAATAGTGATTATTCCTGGGCAGGAGAAAGTAGTAACCAGAAAAGGGCATGAGCGCTTCTTCTAGAGCGCTGGAAGTGTCCTATTTCTTGATCTAGTGGTAGTCACCTAGTATAATTCATTTTATAAGAAAGTATCAAATTGTGTACTAATGATCTGTGTACTCTCCTTCATATATATTATACTTTAATAATGAACGTTTATTGAAAAAAAAGGGATCCTTACCTTGAAGATGAGTTAACGAGTTGATGAGAAACTATGCCAAGTGTCTGGGACAGTGCCTGCAGCACAGAAAGCACACAGGACCAGTAGATATCATTTTTATTATCATTAATCTTGAGGTCCCAGATTGCCATCCCTGGGGCTCACCAGCTGATAGCTAGCTCCCAGGGAAGCCAGGACTATGTCAGTCCTATGGAATGGCTGCCCCGAAAATCTTGCTGCTGTGATGGGAAAGGTCTGGAAATAGCTTTATCCTTGAGGACAATGTCCCCTACCCACTGCCCACCCTCCCTACCAGCACTTGGAGGAGTGGCACTGACCTTTGGTTGATTCCCCTGGCGCCTTACTGCCATACTTGAGTAGGAAAGGGTCCCAGTTAGCTGGTGTTCACTCAGGCCCATGACATTAATTATTTCACATTAGATAGAGTTACTATGGAGGCCAAGAACAGAAGTACTTGCCAAGGCTTGTTAGGAATAACTGAGTCACCTGAGTTGAAACAGATACGTGTGATAATGACAGTGCCGCTAATACTAACCAAAGGCACCATTGTTTAAACTTTTACTGGTGGCAGACACTGTGCTAAGCACTTACTGACATGACTCGCTGAATTCCTTCAACAGTCCTGGGAGGCATCATATTGTTACTCACATTTTGCAGGTGAAGAAACTGAAGCCTAGAGACGTTAGACCATTTTCCTAATTGTGTAGCCAGTATATGTAGAGTTGTGATTCAAACCCAGTTCTGTCTGATTGCAAACTCCAAGCTCCTGAACTTCCTTTATCCTCTCTCCGCTGGAGGAGGGAGGAAGGAAAGATGGAAGAACTAGTTTCTCCCTTTCTCTGAACTTGGTGTAAGCAGGCAAACCATGGAAGGTTTTTTGTTTGTTTTTAAAAGCTTTTGAGCCAGGTAACTTTTGGAGGAGTGAGGGCATGAAGAGCTACTTGCATTGCTGACCTCCTGTATCCTTTTTATTTTATTTTGGCTGCGCCGGGTCTTAGTAGCCGCACGCAGGATCTTTTTTTAGTTGCGGCACGCGGGCTTCTTAGTTGTGGCATGCATGTGGGATCTAGTTCCCTGACCAGGGATTGAACCCGGGCCCCCTGCATTGGGAGCGCAGAATCTTACCCACTGGACCACCAGGGAAGTCCCTGACCTCCTGTATTCTTAGCTGGGAGAAAGTTTTTCAGGATTTTGAGAAAATCCTTTTCCAAAACGGTTGTTTACAAAACCCCCCAAACAGATGTTCTGCTTAGGTGACAGGAAATAGTGATACCCCAAGAAAAACACAATTTCTGTGACATTTGGGATCCAAAGTAACCTGAGGCAGCTCTGCTATTTACTTAAGTCCTCAATAAAAGTATAAAGAAAGCAAGCTAGGTGAGTGAAGGAAAAACCAGCCACATGCCCCTGCATTTTCCAAGCTATGGGCTAAGTGCACATGCTGTATAGAAGCTGGTGTCATATCCCGTGTTGTTGCTTACAGCCGACACCTGATCTTATGTACACACACTATTTCCCTTTCACTCCTGATATCAGGCATGAGTAAAGGTAGGGGAGCTCACAGAAAAGGGTAACAGCAAACATCCTAATGGAATTTACATAAACATCTGCGGTTGAATTGTACCATTTGGTACAATTAGACAAACTCAAATTAGACAAACAACTTGCAAGGATTATGCAAAAATAGTGGCTTGCACTTGTGAAATTGCTGTTATTGGACCATTTTTGAATACAAAAGTAGCAATTTCATATAGTTAATACTACCTTCTAACAAGATATTCTGTGTTACTTTATCTTGGTATGAGCTTTGAAAGTCCTTTCACTTGTATTATGATATTCTCTCTGCTTGTGTGATGTTGCAAGATGGGCAGGACACCTGTTTGAATTTCCATTTTGCCGTTGAGGGAATTAAGACACTAAGTGAATAAATAACTCATCTAAGTTCGAAAAGTAGAGAATCTTGGTGCCACAAGGGACCTATAATAGATTAGAGTGTATTGGTTGCAATTAACAAAAACAAAGAAAAAAAGGACAAAACCAAAAACAAAAAAACAAAACCCCTCAAACTGCCTTAAGCAAAAACAAAACAAACAAAAAATCAAAATGAGGGGCTTTACTGGCTCCTGTAACCCAAGATTTAGGAGTGGATCCGAGAACTCAAATCATGCCATCAGGACTGGGTGCCCTTCACTCTCAACTCTGCCTTCCGCTGTGCTGGCTTCATTCCCAGACAGGCTTTTCCCTCATGTCCCAAAATGGTGCCAGCAGCTCTTGGGGATGTGACTTATAGGTTCAAACCTCATGGAAAAGAATCAGCATCTTTGAACTCGTCTCCCCTAACATGCTGAGATCCACTTTGCTTGGATTGAATTAGGCCATGTGTCTACCTGGTGCAATTACTGATGCAAATAATGAATGCTGTAGTTTGACTGATCAATCCTGCGTCCCCTCCCCTTCTCAGGCTGGGAGTGGACTGCACCTGAATCACACAAACTGGGAGTGAGGAGACGCCAGGACAGAAATGGGGTAGACGGATACTGAGGGGAAAGTTTCTGACAAGTGCTTGCCATGGTACCTTAGAATCACTGACCCCAAGCTGCTCATTTTACAGATGAGGAAACAAGGCCAGCCACATGCCCCCTGCCCCCCAACACTTGTCCCTCCCCACACGGTCCCTCTGCCTCATACATGGCCTATGCATTAGCTCCATGCAGCTGTCGGTGAGTCTAGGAAAAACAGCCTCTGAGGAAAGATTTAATGCACTGATTTCTTTGCAGTGACAAGTAGGAGTCACAGCAGCGAAGTGCAAGACCACGACAGTGAGAGACAGAACATGATGCCTGTGGACCAGTGCTCTCCTGCTTTGAAGTGGCAGCCATACCGAAGCATTCCTTGGCATAGTTTATTCAACAGTCAATATGAAAAACTGTAAGTGGCCTTAGGAACCCTGTGCTTGGCCGGAGAATGAGGGGAGAAAGGCAGTGCTGACTCTCAAAACCAAAGCCAAGTATTTGAGCTTTGATGCCACCCCTGATCAAATGGGATGCATCAGCCAGAAAGTGTGTCTTACTCCTTATATTTTGCATTTTAACAATAAATAGTTGGTTTTCTGGCCTTCAGGAATCCAGACCTGTAATTCTAACTCATAATTTACCCACTAAATGATGGAGGAAGAGGGAATCTTTCTGAGATCACATGCCCAGTTTAAACTAAAAGCTGGAAAATGGAGATTTCCCAAATCATTAACATTTAATCCTGCAGTTAGTTAAAAATCCCATAGAATAGTTTTGGGGGGCCACATTAAATTGTTAGCTGCCCCAACATCTATGCTGCAAATCAGTATTGTCAATTTATTGTCAATGCGGCCTGCAGCGATCATAGTTGATGGTGGCTTTATATTAAGAGACTGAAATCAAACCATACAAAATATCCTTAAAGTGGAAAATTTTCATCCTATTCTTATGCCATTATAGTTTCGAGAAATAAATGTGGACTTATGCATTATTGCTCTTAAACATCCTTCAAGCCTTCTCTTTATTCCTTAGGGTATAATTTACCTACCCAACTCTTCTAGAATTTTCATTGATTACAAATGCCTTCTTGAAACACTGAAGCGTGTTAATGGTTAAAGAACAGGATTTTCAATTAATAAACATAATATGAAATGAGAAACGCTGGGCTACAAACTTGAGGGTCTTCAGGGTATTTTCCAAACTCAAATATAGCTTCATTAAGAGCAAAACGTATCACTAGGACTTTTATGTTGGATGAACTAGACAGAAGAAATCTTTTCCCTAAAATCTAAGGAGTTAAACAGACTTTGGGAGTTGGTATGTTTAATAGGAGACAAAAAGAAGCAAGTTGCTACTTGTTTCATTGAAATGTCACAACTTGTATCTTTGCCACTGTGTGCAATAGAAAAAGAAAGGAAGGATCCATAGATCTTGGTTTTGAGTCAGCCTTCATTTGATGATTTTTTGGCAGTTCTTCCATATTCTATCCTAAGTACGAGTACCAAGGTATGAAACTGTCACACATATGCACAGTATTTTAATTGAAGCCTATAATGCTTCCTAGTCTGTATGTATTTGAGTTGATCAAGTTTTCAAGGTAACATTTATCTCTCTTCTTACTTGAGTAGGTTTTTTAAGTTTATTTGGACAGCCAATCTATGCTCCACTGATCTGGAAAAAAAGGAGAACACAAGTAGTATCAACTCAAAGGTGTAGAGGCAGATTTATTTTGAAGGCTTAGCCGTAATTCACTTTTCTTAAGCAAAAAAGGAAGGCAATATTCTTCTGGATTAGAACTCAGGCCATCTTGAATTCACTACTCACATCATTGAGACAGAAAATCACTTGTCTCTTCTTAGATTATTATGTCTAACTTGTTACAAAAATATCATTTTCCTAAATAACCTAAAAGCAATAAAGTTAGGGGATTAAAATTTTATTACATCTTTTTTTGGGGGGAGTGATATTTACAACATGTGTTAAAAAGAGCTTTAAAAAGGCCAGTTTAGTTGACTTTATAATTAACTTTTGATATCAAAAACAGAATTGCTACTCTTAGGTAGGTAGAATAGTTTCTATAACCAGAGATTTGTGTTTAAGATTCAGAATACTCTTCAACTGTATGTGTTGATTCAGTTTCTGCTTACAGCTGTCCCTCAATTTCGGGCTAATGCTCATATATGAGCTGCAAATCTTACCTTGTTTCCTTAGAGTTTTTGACAGTGAAACATGGAAGATCACAGAAAGATATTTCCTTTTATTTTTCTCAACCAAGACAGTTCTTACTACCCTCTGTAGTAAAATGTATACAATTCAATCCATCCAGCCTTTCCACAAGCAAATTACAGATTAGTTCTAGAAACCTGAGTCAGTATGAAGTTCCCAGATGGCATAAGACATGTGGTCTTTATCAAATTCTTCATTCAGTGGTTTTTGCCTTTGCTGCTGGCGGGCACTGTGGTTGTCGGGCCTTTGATCAGCATCTTGAGGGTAATCAATGACCTAGTGAGTTGATCCATTGGTGAGGTGCTTAACTTGCAAAGAACACAAACACTCTTTTCCCAGGAGACCCATTCATATTTTCTGTCTCTGAAATTAGAGGAAAATTTAGAAACTATATGTTGTTCATTAAATGGCAGCCATCCAAATTGAGATCCCAGGAAGCAAAGATCCACAGAGTGACCGAGAGCTAGCAAAGCAGTTGAGTACTGCCCTCCTCTGTGTGTTATCTGAGGAAGGAGCTCCCTTCCTGAGGAACGTTTAGGAAACTTGATGCATTAAAAATCATCAAGAGGGCTTCCCTGGTGGCGCAGTGGTTGAGAATCTGCCTGCCAATGCAGGGGACACGGGTTCGAGCCCTGGTCTGGGAAGATCCCACATGCCACGGAGCAACTGGGCCCGTGAGCCACAATTGCTGAGTCTGCGCGTCTGGAGCCTGTGCTCCGCAACAAGAGAGACCGCGATAGTGAGAGGCCCATGCACCGCGATGAAGAGTGGCCCCCACTTGCCACAACTAGAGAAAGCCCTCGCACAGAAACGAAGACCCAACACAGCCATAAATAAATAAATAAATAAAATTAAAAAAAAAAAATCATCAAGATATGTTCCATATCTACAACATATATGGAAAAAATTACCAAAGGAGTTTTCAACTTCTGTATTTTCTTTTCTACTTGATAATGTTACCTGTTTAATAGGTTTTATTTTTACTAACATTTAAAAGTATTTAAATAAACATATAATACACAAAGCATTGCTATTGAAAATGATTTGATAAAACAAATAAAGCAAGAGTCTGATCAGCCACCCCACCATCATCCCATTTTTTTTTCTTGCAGAAGTAAACAGCATAGTAGGTATTCAGTGCTATTACCAGATCAGGAAGATAAAAAGGAAATGACCGTACTTTAGTGAAAACATGTAGTCTGTAGTCAGTAGTCTGACTGGCTCTGGTTACTCTGGTTTAAAGCTATTGCTGGTAGTTCTGACCAGTCTGCTTTTTTCATATGACTGCCAGGAGGCTGAACATTCATTCATCTGAGTGATATGCATTCATTCATTCGTTTGAGTGTGGTGTTGCTGATGAAATTAGAGATTTTTTTTTTAAGGAGGAAAGAGATGAATTCTATCCCAGATATTTCATATGTCTGATTAATGTACTAACTTCTCAACTTCTAGCCTCCTTCTTTCTATTGTACAGTGGAGTCAAATTAGAAGTCTAGGGAGCACAAAGGGAAAAGGCAGACTGAGGAAACAATGCTTCCATTTGGCAGGAATTGTGCTTCTTCCTCGTGAACATAAAAAGCTGGGAGAGCGCCAGCTGTACTCGGAAATACTATTTTCATTTCCTTGGTGAAAATTAACGAAATTGATTAAATATAGCAACAGGTACTTTCCACAATATATTTTCCTGAAATGGTTGTATAATTAATATTGTTCATGAAAGAAAATGTGTAGAAAATATTTGTAAAACCGGTTTCTTCCTTCCACTTTTCATAGACCTGATATAGGCTATCGAGTTGTTACAGACAAAGGATTTAATTTTTCACCAGCAGATGAAGCTTTTGTTTGCCAAAAGAAGAACCACTTTCAGATCACCATCCACATCCAAGTTTGGGGAAGCCCAAAATTTGTCAAAACCCAAATGGGTCCAAAGCCAATAGAAATGTTCTACTTGAAAGCTTTTGGGATTAAGGTAAGTCTTTTATTTAGTTCAGTTTAACTCAGCCAGCATTTACTAAGTGTTCCAGTTGTCTGTTGCTGCATAACAATCTATCCCCAAACTTGGCAACTGAAAATAATCAGTCATTGATTTGGGTCACATATCTGTAACTTGGTCAGGGCTTGGCTCTGACAGCTCATCTCTGCTCAGGAGTCATCAGCTGGGGCAGCTCATCTGGGCCTGGATCCAGTTTCCAAGATGGCTCACTCACATGTCTGTCAAGTCTGTGCTGGCCATCAGCCAGGAGCTCACAGGGGGCTGTAGCTGGGAGGCCTTGGCTCTCCTCCATGTAGATTTCTCTGTGGGACAGCTTGTGCTTCCTCACAGCATGGTGAATGGCTTCTAAGAATAAAGGCTTCAAGGCACAGGAAATGAAAGCTGCCAATTTCTTAAGCCTGGGCTCAGAATCTGGCAGAACCTCACTTCAAACTACAGTTTTAAAGTCTTTTAGTGTATAAATCTTGCACTTCTTTTGCTGAGTGTAATTGTTTTATTATTTTTGATGCTGGTGCATTTTCACATGCAGTAAGTTCATAGTTTTCACCGAAATCTCACAGAGGTCTCTAACTTAAAAAAGCCAAGCTAATCTAGTCAATGCCCCCCCTTTTCCAGTTTAACAGAGGGGAAAACCAGGCCCAGTAAAGTCACACAGTTCATCCAAAATATTAAATGATAGAGCTGGGATTAGAATGCAGGTAGGATGACTTCTGAGTGATCAACGAGTATTTATTACATTATTACCTGAGATCCAGCTCCTTAGGGTGAGGAACATCCATTACCTGCATATTTTTTTTCTGACCTGGGCTCAGGCACTGAGTCTCCCAAAGTGGGGCTTGACTGCTGAACACTCCAGCTGATCTTGCTCCAAACCAAACCAAAAGAAAACAACAGACAACAATGAAGTATATTTTTCTGAGTATGGAATTAATATGAGTCCATTGTGAACATTATGGAACATAATAGAAAAGTATGAAGAAGAGTAAAATTCATTCATATTTGAGATCCACCACTTGGTAGCCTAATTTTTCCTCATTGTTTTCTATTATTAAAATTACTCTCATATTAATAATATTATACTGTGAAAATGGCATTATATAATATCATTGAAGTCTATAAAATATTATTTACAAAGATGATATGGTTTTCCATTATATCGAGATACTACCATATTCCTGTATTATTGTAAATTTTGTTTATTTCCAATTTTTTATTGTCATTGATAAAACTGCAGTGAACATCCAGGTACATCCATCCTTGTATGAGGATAAATTCCAAAAGAGGGGTTGCACATCGGACATAGGATCGGTATTAAAAACACTTGATGTTGGTGGCCCAGTTGCTTTCCAGAAAGACTGTTACTATGCAAATACCTACAAACCATATATGATAGGGCAGATCTCACCAGGCCCTTGCCACTGTCTTCACTAATAACAAGAGTTTGTAGCAACTACTGAATAAATGTCATTCCTATATTTTATTTATTTTATTGTTTTTTGTTGTTTCTTCTTATTCGAATGCAAGCTCTGCAAGGGCTGGGATTTCTGTTAGTCTCGTCTTCTCATCTGTAATGCCTAGAGCAATGCCTGCTGCACAGCAGGTGCTCAACAAGTATTTATAAAATGAATGACTGACTGAATGAATGAGTACATGTATCCTTTGAGCTGCCTTGCTCCTGTGTTTTACTAGTCCACTCTATATTCCCTGTTTACCTGAAATCCTCTGTTGTCTTGTGTTTTCTTTGTTTAGTTCTACAGGTATTTGTTTCTTTTCTCACCAATAACGCACTGCTTTAAGGTGCCCTACATCCCTTCAGCGACTTGCCCCTCCTGCAAAGTGCCTAAATTGATGTCTTGGGAAACTTTAAGTATTTGAAAATTATTTACTAATGAACTTTTTAATTAATAAAGAAATTAATTATTAATTACTTTTTGTTGTTCTACGCAGGTAGAGGCCACCAATCAGATAATTGCTATTGAACAGTCCCAAGCAGATAGAAGCAAAAAGATTTTCAATCCTGTTAAGTAAGAATTTCTTTTCTGAATTCCCTTGTGAATGTTTTGGGAAGAAGGCCTATTGCCAAATTTATTTTGTTTATTTAAAATGAATTCTGCTGTAGGAACTAAATTAGTAATATGTTAATATTATGAACACATGCTTATCAACAAAAGTAGGTAAAACCATTGAAATAATCGCAAAAAAAGTCTTATAAAAAGCTCCACTTTAAGGTCATCATTATTTATATGATCATTTATTACTGACAACCTTGCTAACAACTTTGGTTCCTGGAGATAGATTATGATTAGATCTTTCTTTTAATTTTTCATTTAAATCAGCGTGAGGCTGATTGAATTGATTTCAAGGCTCTGGATCCATGCTGTGCTTACAATTCATTTTTTCTTGTTTTTTTTTTTTTAAGCAGTGTTGATAGATTGCCTAATGGGTTCCAAAATAGAAAGCATACAGGACTGGGATTATTCAAAACAATGTGGTGGTCCAAAGCAATATGGCAGTAAAGCAAGAGGTTGCCCTACAGAATGAATGGGATTTGCTTTTCGACTGATTTGGCTGGGATGATTTGACCCTGAGTCAATCCTATTTGGGGGAAGAAGATGGTCTTACAGCCTGGACAGGCCAGCGGGAGCTCAGCCTGAAGCTCAAGCAGGAGCCGCAGTACAGACAGCTCTGCTCTTGCCTGGTACATCTGGGTCTCCCTCGCTGTGAGGCTGTGTGCGCCCTTCCTTGGGAGCACGCTGCCTTCCACAGCCAGGTCAGGAGAGGGCAAATACGTGAAGGAGATGCGAAGGAGTTCATGAGGAGCCTAGAGGAACCGCTTCAGTCAGGAGGCGCGTGTTCTAGCAACTGTGGCACAGGTGAAACAGCTTTTTTCCTGTTGTCGCGGTCAAAGAACCCGTCTGTGGGAGCGTGCGACCCTTACGAGTCCGAAACTCCGGGCTTGAGCTGCTGCTGGATGAACGTTTCTAACTGTTCAAGAATTACTCCCTGGCAGCCATTCCTGACCAGGCTGTGGGTACTTTACTAAAAATCAGTGTCCTGCACAGTGTGATGAGAGCAGGGGACTGAACATACCTGAGAAGCTAAGAATGAGTCCGATATGGTCAAAGACTTTGTGTTCTCTTACAGTCTCTCGATATTTTTGTTGTTTGTTTTAGAATCGACCTGTTGGCCAACCAGGTAACCAAAGTAACGCTGGGCCGGTTACACTTCAGCGAAACCACGGCAAATAACATGAGAAAGAAGGGAAAGCCAAACCCTGACCAGAGGTACTGGCGTGGTGTGTATGCCTCAGGCTGGCTGGTTACGTTACCTGATGGCCCAGGGCCCTCCAGCAGCCCCTCTGATCCTGTTGGTCCTACCAGCCGGCAGGCCGGGCCTCCCTCAGTTGCTTCCCTCCCTTCTCTGACTCTTTCCGTTTGTTGACCCATCTCATTTACCCTTAGGCATCTTTCTTCTTCCATCCTCACTCCCCACAGTGCCTCCTCTCCTCCCAGCGCCTGGTCACCTTGTCTTGATTCTCTCCATGGTCCTCTAGAGGGACCATATGTTCATGTCTCAAGGCTGGCCGAGGGTTGAGGATTGACTGCATTTCTTGAGAATTCTGTGTACTGGCCACTAGTTTAATGACCCGAGCCCTGCAGCTCTGCTGTAGCATTTTTTTGAAAAGAAAATAAATTTGCATTAATGATTTATACCTGTGGTTCTCATAATGTGGTCCCAGGACTAGGAGAGATGGCATCACCTGGACACTTACTAGAAATTCAAGTTGTCAGGCCTCACTGAGAACCTACGGGATCAACAACTAGGGGTGGGGTCCAGCAATCTATATTTTAACAAGCTCCCAGTTGATTTGATGCATGCAAGTTTAAGAACCACTGGTTTTAGAACATAGGTTTTGGAGTTGGAGGGAATTGAGTTTGAATATTTCATACTGCCATTTACTAGCTGGGTGACCCTGAGCATGGAACTTAACCTCTCTGAGGTTTCCTATTCTGTAAAATGGGGACAATATCCATATTTTACTCCAATAAGGTTGTTTCGGGGTTCTAAATGAAATAATATAGATAAATTGCTTAGCCCAGTGCATGGCACATTTTGAGCACCCAGTAGATGATGGCTATCATCATCATCATCATAACAATTACTACTATTACTGACTTACTTTAGATAAAGGGGAGAACTCTTGCCCTCCAGGGATTAGAGACTTTAGAGTGTTACAGAAGTTGGTGAAGTGTTTTTTGGTTTTTTTTAATGCAGTTCTTAAAGCAAAAGCTTTTCTGATAGGGATAGTTTTTATTTTGACTTTCAAGAAATGGTCTAATAAGGACCTAACTGTATATAGCACAGGTAACTCTACTCAGTACGCTGTAATGACCTATATGGGAAAAGAATCTAAAAAAGAGTGGACATATGTGTATGTAGAACTGATTCACTTTGCTATACACCTGAAACTAACACAACATTGTAAATTAACTATACTCTGATAAAGTTTTTTTAAAAAATGCATCATGCTTTATAAAAAAACAAAAAGAAATAGTCTTATCTTAAAAATGTCTCATCAATGGTACACATGAAGAAGCAATTAAAATCACAGTGAGGGGCTTCCCTGGTGGTGCAATGGTTGAGAGTCCGCCTGCCGATGCAGGGGACACGGGTTTGTGCCCTGGTCTGGGAAGATCCCACATGCTGCGGAGCGGATGGGCCCGTGAGCCATGGCCGCTGAGCCTGCGCGTCCGGAGCCTGTGCTCTGCAATGGGAGAGGCCACAACAGTGAGAGGCCCGCGTAACGCAAAAAAAAAAAAAAAAAATCACAGTGAGGAAGGTTGCCTTGATAACAATCGGAAGGGAGGGTTCTGGTCTTTGACTAAAGTCATGGCCAGAGGATGTGAAAGGTGCAGTTTCCATGGCCAAGAGCAGATCAGGGCGGAAGGAGACTGTGTGGCTGGGCAAGCCCTGCTGGGTCACCATCCATTATGGCTAGGATGTGTGGCTTGGATGGCTCTGGACAAGGGGACCTGGAAGGTGGCTTTTTGTTGTGCAAGTGCGCGGCAGCAGTGCTGTGTTGAGGGCCCAGGAATGCAGTAGAGTAAGGTCTGCACCAGGCCAGCGCAGATGGGCTGAACCCAGGCCCCCAGCAGGATGTCCGCTCAGTGAAGGCTGCTTTGGGCCTGCAAAACAGCTCACACATCCCTCAAGCCGGGCAAAGGGCAGACCCAGAACAACAGCGAGTGAATCAACTCCTCTCTGGTTTCGCAGGAGGGGCAACTTAGAGCAGCTTTTTAAATACGCGAACCCATCTGGGTAAATTCACTCTCGATTAACTGTTGGGTGACATTCGATTGCACAAATTATGTCTCTGTTTCCTGATGTGTTGGCATTGGTCTGCTATTTCTGAACTAGATACTTCATGTTGGTGGTCGGACTGTATGCTGCTAACCAAGACCAGTTCTACCTGTTGTCTGCTCACGTCTCTGAACGGATCATTGTAAGGGTAAGCTCAGTTCTTTGACTTTTCTGGATCCCACCTGCTTTTTCACCTGTAAGTAGACTTTGCATATTCAGTGGAATGCATGAAGTATGCAGTTTCTCAATTGCCAATGATGACAAAGATAATGACAGCAGTAGCAGATACTGTTATTTGTAGTTTTTACGCAGTGGTTCTCGACCAGAACTTTTGTCTCCCAAGGGTCATTTGGCAACGTCTGCAAACATTTTCGGTTGTCACAGCTGGGGGTGCTACTGGCATCTAGTGGATAAAGGCCAGGGATGCTGCTCAACACCTTGTGATGCACAGGACAGTCTCCACAACAAGGAGTTATCCCTCCCCACACGTCAGTAGTGCTGCAGTTGAGAAAGTTTTTACAGTATGTTCTAGGCACTGGGCTAAATAATTTCTATATGACATCATTTTACATTGTTTCATTTTTACATCACATTCTTTATACCCAGAGAAGCCAAGGCTTAGGAGGAAGAGACAGTCATCCATGAGCACAAAGCTGATAAATGATGGAGCCCAGGTTATAACCCAGTTCCTCTGACCCCAAAGCCCACAGGGTAGGGAAAGAGGTAGGAAGGCATTCCATGCCCCAAAGTGATTGGTGACCCCAGGGACATCTGGGCCACTGCGCAGCACAGAGTAATGGCTCAGCACGTTTTGCTGAATGAATGATTGGTCACAGCTGTGGACGGGAGCTGTTGGCAGCTGTAGCAGCATCTGTGAGGGGCCAGGCCAGCCAGCACAGAGAATGCCGGGGCCATGAGGTAACAGGTGAGCACAGGCCTGGCAGCCCTGGGAGGGACTGCTTTGTTATGGATCTTTGAAGTGGCACCGGGGGGCATGCACGCTCCAGTAGGGAAAATGGTTTACGATGGGCACGTCCACTTACATGGCTGTTAAACTTTGGCCTGGGGACAAGATCTGCCCATCTGGGGAAGTGAGTCTTCCCTTGCTTGCCTTGAGCTATTCTGAAACAAAGGACCCTCTGTGTAATTCTTCTAGTCAATAAAAAATAAGGCATCTGTTAGTGGAACTCTTGACACTGCTTCTCAGAGTTTCAGTGGAAGTAAAGTAATGATGGAAATGAGGTAAAGCACTGATGCTGAGGGCCGGTGATGTGCCTGCCCACATGCACGCCCTGGGCTGTGTTTTTATGGGGCCTGATCTAAGCTGTGGCAGAACAGCCTGCCTCGCGGCAAAGGCAGGTGGGGTCCCCTCCTTTGGTCATGAACCGAGGGCAGAGGTTCCTGCCCTTCCCTCAGAAGGGGTCAGAGGGGTCTTTGACGCCTTACCTGATGTAATCTGGGATTGCTTTGCTGCGCTAACAAATCCGGTTTAAGTCAAGTCTGGAAACCTAGGTTGCTTACTTTTTCTGATTCCTCACAGGAAGGAATAAAGACAGACAACGCCTTTCTTTTCAGAGTTAGGGTAGATTGGATATCATGAAAGTGCCTCTCTGAGCTGTGGAATGCATGCTTGAGTCAGGCAGTCTGCTAGTCACCTGCATACTTAAATAATTTACCTGGTGTTGAGGTTTCTCCATTTCCTGCTGACAGCCCCTGCAAAGCTATACTTTGGCTGCCGTGCGAGTCTACACAGCAGCATCGTGAGAGGGGCCGCACCCCTGGACATTCTGTTACCAGGCTCTCTGTTAACGGGCACCTTCTCGTATCCAAAGCACAATAATTTCACTCATAATGATGACTTTGAGAAGTTGAAAGTGTCTGTTATTTATGTTAAGTATGAATACTAAAAAAATAAATAAATTAGTATAGATTTGGTGTCATATTATTCACTACGTTTTTATTTTTTTAAAATGATTGTATTCCAGATTCAATGGCTTTCTTCCAGCCATAATTTTTGGTTAAAGGGAATACCCTATTCTATATGTGTGCTGGATAACACAAGGGTTACCTTAACAACAATGAGGAAAAAATGATAGTAATAATATCTTCCCCTCAAACTGGAAGTATCTTATTGATATTATTTCATTCTAACCCCAAAACGCTGAGTGAAAATGAATGCAGACTTTTGAATTTGTTTAATCATATAATGTTTAAACCAACCAAGAGAAAAACTGAATTTAAGAAATGGCATTATTGGTTGAATCAGTGAGTTTTAGAAATGTCCCCAGAGCACACGTCTTGCCCCTGAGATTCTAGAGGGCACTAAACAGGTATATGTATCATGGGTTGAGCAGAGGGCAGACCAGTCTACATTCTATAAAAAAGCTAGATGTGCCCTCTTGGGTCACGGTCTGGGTCTGTTAGTTTGAGTTCTAGAACGAAGGAAGAAAAATGTGACAATTAAGACATTACAAGACCTGACCACATTACATGGAGACCTGCAAATTGCATTCAGCAGATCCAGATTCATTTTGAGACCTAAGAGTCATTTCTCGCCATAGCAGAAATTAACATAAGGGCAATTGTATGAAGGCTGGAGTAGATGAATTCTAGGGCTACAGGAGGGGTTCAGGAGACCAGGCTCGTCAGAATTCTCCTTGGAGAGAGAATGGTGGGCAGGACCCAGCAATTATTCATCCGGGTTGTCAATCAAAACAGCTTTGGAAATATATTTTGGTCCCATACTGTAAACTGACCAATTTAATGGAAATTAAAATTTACTCCAAAGAACAGATTTATTTCCCAGGTCTTTGTTTTGGGGAGCATTCCCCAGCAGGATTCCTTCAGATTCTCCTTGTTAATGACTAGGCTTCCCTTCAGCTCTACTTTTCTTCTAAAACACATAATTAAACCTGGTTTGAAGTGTGGCAAGCAGGAGGGATGATTATTTTTGTCTGCCTTTCAAAGACACGCCAGGGTTTCCTAGTTTTGAACACTAATAAATTATTCCAGTTATCTTCCAGAATAATAGAAATGGGAACGTCCCCCAAAAGTCCTCCTTTATTGCTCTGCAACCGCAGGGTCGTGAAGGTGGGAAACCAACACCAAGGGCCAGGAGAGACAAGGGAAGCGATGCAATTTCAAGGATGGCAAGGTATGGAGGGAGAGCAGAGCCATTTCAGGTGCCATCTCAGTTTTCACTGGCTCTTGCCCATTTCTGACCACAAATCTCCCTTCCCTTTCCCAACACACTAGAGCTACACACATACACGCACGCACACACACGCACACCTCCTCTGGAGTTCAGTTGAATTTTTATTTACCCAAAGGAATCAGTGTGTGGAGCAATGTCTGTTTCACTCTGCAGTTGGGATTCAACAGAACCGTCTACTAACTATGAAAGGGGTAACTCATGACCCCTTTCACAGTAGTAGCATGAAAGTAGTGTATGACATAAAGAAGTCCTTCTTAAACTTTATGGAGAATAAGAATACCCTGGAGAGCTTGTGAAAACACAGATACCTGGGTCCCACCTCCACAATTTTTGATTCAGTAGGTTGGAGATGTCTGAGAATATGCATTTCTAACAAGCTTCCTGGAGACGCCGATACTGCTGGCCTGTGGACCACACTTAGAGTAGCATCGGTAGATAGCATTTCTAGGCCCATTTTCGATAGTCTTTGCACAAGGTACAAGAATGAATTTCTTATGAACTGCCTTCCTCAGCTCAAGCTTTCCTATTATGCTCTTTGACTGCTCTTCAGAAGCCCAAACAATGGTAAAGCAAAGAAATTCCAGCTTTCCATTCCAAACTTGAATGGCCTCAAATTACTACTAGTGTTTCCTATTCCAAGCATCTGCAGGGGGCACCATTTACATTGTATTCTTTGTGAACAGAGTTCCCTTGGAATTGTGCAGCTCTGCAGATGCGTTACTGAGAGCAGATTCATTGAGTGTAGGTTGAATGGTTGTTACTCTGCACAGCAGAGTGTGTGGAGGATGAACTTGAGACTATGCATCCTCATTTTTACAAAGTGTGCATGCATACGTGATTTCATTTAATTCCCACAGCCCTGTGAGAGATAGGTAAAGAAGACACTATTATCTTTATTCTTCAGGGGAGAAAACTGGTACAGAAAGGTCAAGTAACTGTCCCAAAGTCACACAGCTAGGTTGTGTCACAATATAGACTAGAATGTTCGGGTCTTCCCTAAATATATGAGGCTGTGTGATGAATAATAAAAGTATTTTAGAAACTGTAATTCATTCTGATGTTTGATAGCAATCAACCACTATTGGGCCACATCTGAACACAACTTCATGACTCCAGAATGTTTTTCTGTGATTCCATTTCAGTTTGCTTTGACCCATTAACATTCTGGATACCAGAGAAGGGAAATAAGTTCACACATTTTATAATAACATTTCGCATTACTGACGAGGACTCCTCCTTAGGGCTCTATATTTAAACCATTGTAGATATGTGACCCTTTCCAAAATGATTTGAACATGTTTTAGAGATTTGAGTTTTCATTTGATGAAATCCAAGTGAGATGGTTGTAATTGTTCCCCAAAATCGAATCTACTTATATCTGCTGTTCCAGTACTGTCAGGTTACAAACAGGATAATAATTATCCCAAAGCTCATTAAGAAAAAGAAAATCCATCACTGTCCTGTTCTCTTCCTTGAAGTGGCTCATTATGTTCAGAGCAGAGGAAAATGCATCAACATTTTATCTGGCATACCTTTGGATTTAGTTGATTGCTCGCTATAAAAGGATTTGAGTCAAAGCCAATTTGCCATTCACCACCAAGGAGGCTCTAGGGATCTTGCGGAAAAGCTCTTTGTTCAAGTGAATTCACACAAAATAATGTTCAAAGTTGTTACTTTATATTCTTTCCCTGCTTTTGTCTATCCAGTGTCAATAGTTGAGTCTTCCAAGCAGCTCAGTGTTCAGACAGGTAGGAATGAAACAGGAGGTTGCACACACCTAAGTTTTTTAACTGAACCCAAACTTAGATCTGAACTTTGAGATTTCTTTTAATTATTATTTGTAAATTGGTAACGCATGCCTATGGTAAAAACATTCAAATAATACCAAGAGAGTAAGAGGAGGATAGGTCATAATTTAAAAAACAAATTAATTTCGTTGTGAGGATTTTGGTGGATTCATAGATCCTTACTTAAAGATATGTGGAAATATATTCAGTGGCAACAGGGAAATGGGGAGGAGGGAAGGCAGTACAGTGGAAAATTCTTTGGCAAAAAAAATGTATTTAACAGTAAAATCTCCAGAACTTTCTCTAGTCTGATAGATTCACTTGGATTTTCTTTGAAGACTGCATTTGGCCAGGGCTTTTTTAGGCAATACCACAAAACTCAAAGTTAGAATCATTATTTAATCATCAAAGGAAGCATAATCGCAGCTCTAGAACTCATTAGCTTTGTGGCCTGGGGCAATCTGTTTATTCTTTCAGAGTCTCAGCGTCAGTAAAAGGAAGATGATGGTCCTATCGCATGGAATTGGGGTGTGGATTAGCACACAGCAAATGCAGCTGTTACAGTTCTTCTGTCAGAATCATCTGTGTTTAGGGAATAGCTGAGGTGTACTAAATATGTTTGTATTGTCATTTGCTTGTCAATTGTGTATGAAATCATAAACATGAAGGTGTTTTGAAACTATGGAAGGGCTAGCTAAATGCAAGGGTTTTTTTGAAATTATCTGAGCTTTAATAAACTTGTGAGATTTTCTGATGTAATATTCTAGTTTTAAATCATTATTATTATTCTCCCTGAAAAAATACTCATTTTGAGTGTTCTTCTTCTCCTTATCATCCACCTACTATAACTGACACATTCTCAATTCCATATAGACTGGACATTGCAAACCATGACACGCTGAGCTTCTGCTGGTGGGGGCAGAACAGTTAGGAGAGCCTCCCTGGCTCTCCTGGGGTCACAGTTATTCGGATATGTCAGAGTGTCCCATCCAACTTGTGATTCTCAAGTGAAAGACTTGGCTAACATTCTGTTTTCCTTTGAGGAATAAAGCGATCATCTATTCCTGCATCTGTAACTTTAATTGTAATATATTTATGTATTTTCTCCAGGCCTCCAACCCTGGGCAATTTGAAAATGACATTGATGCATTATGGCAGCGAGGACAAGTTCCAGAATCTGTTGTTTGTCATGGTCGAGTGGGCATAAACACAGATGCACCGGACGAAGCCCTGGTTGTCTGTGGCAACATGAAAGTGATGGGGACGATTATGCATCCCTCTGACAGCCGGGCGAAGCAGAACATCCAGGAGGTGAGCGCGGGGCGGGCCTCGGACACCTCCTCTGACACCCGAGTCAGGAGTTCTGGGCCCTCCTGGCCCCCGACACGCCTGGCACAAGGCATCTCTCCGTGTCACCTGTTGGTGTGAGACGAACATGCTGCTTAACAGTTACAAGTGTTGGAGTTGTTAGGCATCTCTGCTGAAATTGTAAAGCAGTTCCTACCCAAGAGAATGCACTTACCTGCCGGGAGCAGTGGCCATGACAGCACAGCACTGGCTTCACAAGCAGGAAATCTCTGAGTTATTTCCCACAGGCCGTTGCCTTTCCATTGTCAACTGCTGGAGCTTGCCTTTTCCTTTCCATCTCCAAACTTCCATCTCCTTGTTCATCTTTCAAATGCTGTCTCAGTCCAGTTCCTGCCCGTGTTTCTCCTGGACCTCTCCAGCCCCTTCCTCCCGGAGTCCCTGGCACCAGGCCTGCCAGCCACTGTCTTCCCCACTCAGCATCCTTCTCTGAGGAGCAGTTAGAGAAACTCCACCCCCTCACGCCTCACTCGGGCAATCCCATTTCCCCAGGTTACGGGTCAAGACTTTCTTCTCCTGCGGAGAGGCAGGCGCCTAGTGGCAATCAGAAGTCAGGCCCCGAAACCAGGAGGCGGCTCATCCACTTCGGACTTGCCTGGATAAAACGCCTGACCTCGCCGAAACTCAGTGTCCTTATCTATAAGATGGAAATGGTGCCTCTCTGCCTGGACCCACAGAGTCTTTAATAATTTTGAACCCACTGAGATAATAAGAACTGAATCATCTCCGAAAGTCACAACTGCTGTGAAGACCTAAGGGATCCCGATGACGATGCCAGGTCACTCCTGGTTCCACCATTCAGTTCTGTGTCCCATTCAGTGCGTCTGCCACCTCCCCACCTTGTCACTCACACTGCTTCTCCTGTAAACATTTCGAGGCGGGGTGGCAGAATAGTTTTCAAACCTCCTTTCCTTATTCTTTCTTAGTTAATAGGAGACTTAATCTGTAAATCATTGGCCATTCTTCCAGACTGCATTCCTTTCCCAGTGCAAATCTGCACTGGTTTTTCTAAACCAGCCAAGGAATGTCCTCCTTGACTGAGAGGATTCCAAAGAATGGTTGTAATTGTAGACTTTTATACTGATCGCGAAGCTGCGGTTCGTGTTCGAAGAGCTGTGACCTCCTAACCTGATGGGAACTCTCAGGGCTAGAAGGTTCTCACATACATTTCAAGATACAAGTCTTAGATACCGTGCCTCTGCCTTTTAGAAAGAAATGAACTGGCTGTGTTTCAGATCACACCAACTTAAACTTATCCTTGCAACTGGCTATACAATTCTCCACCAGGCCTTATCTAAATGTAAATGGAAGATGACAAGTGGGGAAAGTCCTCCACCACCACTTCTGCCACCACTGGGCTTTCCCCAGAACTTCTTTTACTAAACGTCCTCAAATGGTGTTCCTTGGTTTGAAGAAAACATATTGTCTCAAAATAACAAGGTTCCCTAGAACTTCTCAAATCCCTCTAGGAAGACTTCTCCATGAAGTGAAATGTCACTTAATCCAGGCTCTCGACATGAAGTTCCTGTATCGCCTTCCTGCTCACAGAAGCAGGAGGAAATAAAGAGGAGGTGGTCTCTGGTTAGAAGGCAGAGTTTTAGTCCTGATTCTGGCACCCACTCGCCCAGGAACTTTGGCCCAGACACGCTCTATGACTCTACTGTTCTCTGAACAGGGAATGCCCATATTTACTCACGTTAAGAACTTTTTCTAAGCTTATATATGGGAAACATTTTTTAGCTGTATAAGGCTAAGCAAATAGATATTACTATTATTTACTTGCAAAAAATGCAAATTACATGTAATTCATCTGTTAAGTTATTTCACATTAATATATTTGTCCTTAATAATCTGTCCACATTTATGAAATACATGTTTCTAGAAATGTTGTCTATCCTATTCACCATTTATTACAGACAAGAGACATGATGGTAATGTTGATGATGGTGCTGACAGATGTGTGAACTTCATCTTCACCTCTCTCTGACTCAGTTTTTCCAACTTTTAAAAGAAGGCCATTCTTCCAAATGTGCTGGGAAGTGAACCTTTGGTTGACCTGATTGCAAGCGTAGGACTGGAGGCATTTCCCATCAAGGACACACGGCAGCCAGAGCTGGCTTCTGAATTAGCTGCTGTGAGACAACTGTAGTGGCCAAACATGTTGCCTGATACCGTGTTGGGAGGATGAACATCCGTTGCTGCCGTGCCTGACCCTGCGTCTCCTCGCTCAAGGCAGCGAACATGGCTTTGCAGATATTAAGCACACAAGCACTCTGCGTGGAGAGGCCTGGAGGAGATCTCTGGGGCTCATCTGGACACACATCTAAGACACAGAGACAATAAAGCAGATATGACTGAAACCTGTGAAACGGAGGCACTGGGAAATGAGGTCAGCTTCGGGGAAGAGCAGTTTCACTTACCCAGACTTGGTGTTTACAGAGGTGATGATAGACTGGAGAGGAAATGCAGCTTTTACAAGCAAAAATTAGGGTGAAAAGGGTATGCTGCAAACCAAAGGGGCGTGAAGAACAGCAATGTCAATGCAAAAAAAAGGAAGTTGAACGTTGAATGCACCAAATTCTGTGGTGAAGGCTGAAAATAAGGCAGCAAACGGCTAAAAAGAAAAGGCAGGGGAAAAAAGATCAGTTAAGGTGAAATGCTCAAAGGTAATTTCTCCCAAGTGCACCAGCAGTAAACTAGTTAAAGACAAATGTGTGAAGAGCTCAAGAAAGTCAAACATGCAAAGTCTCCCCTCAGGGCCACGAGCCAAATGCAGAAGTTCAGGGTGAGCCAATGCCATTCAAGCTGCTCCTGATGGGAGACTGATAGTCCGGGCTGCGGGCCATGGGTAATGAGATATCCCTCCCTGAACGGACTGGAGTTCACGGTCTACAATGTCTTCTCTGCGGTGAAAGGCTTGAGTTAAGATACAGAAACCTTGGGTGTGAGGCAGCATGACAGCGATGGCCCTTTGCATTCATGGTCAAAACTTTCCAAAATTGCTGTGGGCAAGATCAGATTAGACACCCAAGTTCACTTCCTACCCTCTTACTCAGCACACATGGATGAGCAAGGCATGGTGTTGAGTCGTGGCCTTTGTACAGTTCTCAGTAGAGGATTCCAAGGGGGCACAGTCCTTGCCTCAAGTGTTTTTCCTGGGCCAAGAGTACAGGCCATAGGGAGCATGCAATACAAGCAGTTTATATTTAGCTTTGGAAAGTCTACAACACGGCATTAGAAATCACAAGAGCATTTCCTTAGAAAAAGATTGTTACAGAAGGTGTTTAGGTCCCCAAGCCAACCCTCAGAATTTTGTGTGGCCAAAAATCTGTCTGAAATACAGTGGTGGTAGTACTAGCAAACCTAACTGCTATGTCTAGGAATATGTCTTTGGGGAAAATGCAGTCAAGGATCCAACTTAGACAGCAGGGGTCATTTTCCCTCTGTGTAGCC
Organism: Pseudorca crassidens; assembly: GCF_039906515.1. Taxonomy (NCBI): domain Eukaryota; kingdom Metazoa; phylum Chordata; class Mammalia; order Artiodactyla; family Delphinidae; genus Pseudorca; species Pseudorca crassidens. The sequence continues at coordinate 59,580,596 of NC_090306.1, forward strand.
TGGACAGTTGGAGTGAAGGGCACATCCTCCTCTGCTTTCCCCTTGCAGCAAATGAACTGACACTGCCTCTGCTTTGGTCTCTGATGGGGCCTCATGCAGGAACCAAGGGGATAATGAGAAGCAGGCAGGTGGGCACGGGACCCCCAGAGTGCAGGGAGTGGGGAACAGGGCAGGGCCTGGCTAGTGCAAGGCCAGACTAGCCGGCTCCTGACTGACCCCCTGCCTTTGATTCTGTTAGCATCAGGGATTGTTCTGCCATTTCACTACCTCCATTCTTTCATTCCTTCTTTCCTTCATTCAAAGTTTGGGTGCCTGTTACCTGTCAGACACTGTGCTAGGCACTGTGCAGGTCCTAAGACAAACAAAACACAGGCCTCACCCTCAGGAAAGGAACTTTCATTAAAATTTAAGCTCCAAATAAGAAAAACTCATTGAATCTCCAGGGCCTGGCATAGTATCTGGCACATAGTAGCTACTCATTAAATATTTGTTGAATGAATGTAGGAGCTCAGAGTGACAGGTGTATGCATAGGGCAATATGAGATTGTGACTGTTCCTTCCTAGCATGGCCTGCAAGGCCCTCCCTGCTCTGACCTTGATCTTTACAGTCTAGTCACACCAAACCCTGCCTTGGTTGTGCAGGCATAATTCAGGGGATTTGCTGCCTCAGGACTTGGCTTATGGTGTTCCTTCTGCCCAGCATCCTTATCTTAGTCTTACCCTTTCCACCCTCTTCCCCACCCTTCATCTTTCCCTGACTAACTCCTATCTTAAAGTTATTAATTTATTTTATAAATATTAGTTAAGCACCTACTACATGCAAGGAATGGTACTAGAAACCGGTGATGTGGTGACGAACAGAAAATCATGGCCTCAAATATGTCCTTGCCCTCATGGGGTGTTTATTCTGTAGGAGAAGACAGATAGTAAAAGTGACTCACTAGTTGTCTGGTGGTAACTTTGATTAATGCTATGAAGGAAAAGGACGGGTGCCATTAGCACATAAGGCAGAGGGAAACTTCCTAGTCTTGGAGGTCAAGCAATCCTTCTCTGGTGAAGAGGTGTTTTAAATGGGGAGAGGCGGAGGTAGAGGAGTGGAAGGGAAGATCTTCTGAGGCAGGGAAATGCCCTGAGCAGGGGCCTTGTAGTGAAAGGGGCAGAGCGTGTTTGAGAACTGAAACAAGCCGAGATCTCGGTTGGGCTTCACCATCTCTGGGAAGCCTTCTTTTACAGTCCCCTGATAATCTTTTAGGTGCTTCCTTGGAGTTGCCATGATTCTCTGTTCATAACTCCATCATCACCCTGCATTTCTCACATTGTAATATAATCTTATGGGATGAGTCTGTTTTCCTGTCTAGACCATGAACTTTAAAAAGGCAATCATTTTGAAGTTCCAACACTCAGGGTAGTGCCTGGTATGTTGAAGGTGATTGGTAAATATTAGTCAAATGAAGCAATGAATGAAAGAACTGAACCAAGCTTTTGATAACAGCAATGATCAAAACAGCAGTGAGCTCAAAATTAGACTCCCCAGCAAGTACCTGAACTAAAGTTAGTCCATTTATCCAGTTAAGCACAAAGTCACAACATTTGATAACCCACCAAACTGGTGAAGGAAAGAGAACCTTTATGATATTGGAGGAACTTTCCTGCTCACTTGACAGAGTGGGTCCAGGGAGGGGTTCAGGGCCAAAGCAGGGGTTTCTTAAAACAATAGAAAAGCATTTCTGGTTGCTCCAACATATGGATGAATGTCCAGGCGGTATATTTTTAATTGCCAAGAGACAACTGGTTTCATAATCCAGTTATGTTCTCTAAAAGAAAATTTAAGGACCCACATAGGACTGCCAACTTTTTACTTGTGGAATAAGGTCATTAAAAAAAAATCAATCATGCTATTACCATGAATTCATTAAAAAAAAAAAACCTCAAAAGGGAAGCCTTTGAATCAGCACATTTAGCTTTAGGAAAAATCCACTATATTGTCTTTATTGTTATCATTTTGCTGGGACCCAGTGAAATTTTTTTTGAGGAACTTGCAGTGACAGTTCTGAGTGCTTTTAACTACCTGTGAGAGTGGTTGGCTCCAAGGAGGACACCATCGCTGACCAGGGGGGTCTGGGGGAGAAGCCATCTGTAGGAATGTAGCCTGGATTTTGAGGGACCAGCAGATGGGTAATCCGGGCTAGCAAACTGCCACTTGAAACAATTTTCTCCAGCCAAGATGTCCATAAGCAATTCAATGATGTACGATATACCCATTCTTAATAGGTTGTTACTTAAACTAAGCACTGCATTTTTAATTTATAAATACAAGGTCAGCCTGTATTTCTTAGCTGCTTATATTGCATGCTCAATTGGAAATGATACCTTGCTATCCTGGACAGAAATTGTTTCTCTCCAAGGTGATCAACCCCCATTCTCAGAAGGACGGTTCAACTCTCAGTGGACAGAAGTGAGGCCAGAGTAATGAATGAGGGAGGTTTTGCCCTGTAATTTAGCCACATAAACTCTGGCTCAGTTTATAAGTCAGTGGATGGAAGTCGCCGACATGAACCTTGAAACTTTTGCTTCTTGGAGGAGAAAAACATAAATTTCTCTTAAAATAGTTTGGGCAAGAGGAAAGGACATTCCCAGCATTCTTCATCTCTCTGGGCCACTCTGGGCCTTGATTCGAATAGCAACTATCTAAGCGGGTGAAATCTGATCTTCTTTAATTAAATTAGGTTGACACAAATGAACAGCTGAGAAGAATAGCCCAAATGAGGATTGTCGAATACGACTACAAGCCTGAATTCGCATCTGCGATGGGAATAAACACTGCCCATCAAACAGGTACACACACAGCTCCCTTCTTAATTTTATACTGTCAGCTATTAAAGTTCTAGTTCCCTCTTCACCTGGAGGCTGCATGCTACGGCACTTGACGACATCCTGTCGGTCTAACTTGTCCTCTGTGAAAGCCATAATCACCAGAGCAGGAAAAGTTAAAGAAATTTCTGTCATCTTTCCTCAACACCCCCATCCCCACTCCTGCCCCCTAAGGTACCGGTGGAGGATTTTGAACACATTGTCTCCTTTCACTGGAGGCCTCTTGCTCATGGGATGAGGGCCGAGGGGCGGATGGCAGCGCAAACTGTATGACAGGCAGCACTGGGCAGCATCGGGATAGAGAGGGAAGGTGGCGGGACAGGCAGGTCCAGGTCAGAGAAGTGCAGAGTGATGTTCGTACTCCAGTCCAGGAATTCTAAAGAAAAAAGGACCATTTAGAGGGCAGGGCCCTCCTGCAGAAGAAGAAAGAAAATCAAGCCGATGCCCTAGCCTCACGTCTGTGTACAGGGATCTGAAGGTACTTAACCCCTTCCAACATTCGGCTCAGAGTCTCAAGAAAGAGTGGAGAAAACAACACTCCCTCTTTTAATCCTCTAGTGGTCCTTGGCTCCAAATTCCTCCTTTGCTTTTTAAATGCCTCGTAGATCAAAGCAAATGCTGAGGGGGGATAAGCATCTATTCGCAGAGGCATCCTGTGTAGTTGTCAGGGTTCCCATTCTGAGGTAGGCCTGGGAGGATTTTCTCCAGAAAGGTCTTTTCCTGACAAAACCTGTTGGAGTGTTTGTGTCTAGGGATGATCGCCCAGGAGGTGCGAGAGATCCTGCCCAGAGCCGTGAGGGAGGTTGGCCATGTCACCTGTGAAAACGGAGAGATGCTGGAGAACTTCCTCATGGTGGATAAGGTAACCCTGAACAGATACCTACCCTAGAGCTCTAACCGCACGGGCAAACCCCCTTCCGTGGCATCACAATGCACGGAACATCCACTGAGTTGTGGAGTAAGTAGGTATCAGTTATCCCACCCTGGTCATAGGTACCCAAAAGAAGTCTCATAAGCGAAAAAGGAAAAAGGACTACGCAACAGTAAGCACTGGAATCCAGTGAGTCTTGTGGGAGGAACACCGGCCCTGGGACAGTCCACTGAGCAGAAGTGCCCTTCAAACAGGGACCAAACATCAGGAGAAATAGTGACAGCAAGTTCTGATTAGACTTTGTCTTGAAAAATGGAACTAAAACTTACGAAAGTGTCATTTCTCTCACATAAGATCATTTAAGTTATTAAAACAATGTGCTCCTCCTTAGAATGATTGAAGCCTGAGTGAAGTGTTGAAATATTATGTTTTTTTTGGGGCATAGTTTTTCAACAAAACTATATGTTTAACGTCCGCAGCACAATCATAAAGTGGGTCATTTTTACAAAGATATTCATGAGCCTCATCGTTTTTCCTCAAGGGCCTGTCAGAATTCTTTGGTATTCAAATCATTCTCTTTGGAAGGAATGTCACCATCCTTGTAGATTATTTCCTCTTCGCTTGTTAAGGAGTCTACGCCTGCCATTTCCTCGCTTGCCGACGCTTTGGTTGTCATCTGAGTGGTTCTCCGAGATCACGTCTGTGAATTCTGTGAAACCTGCATCTTTTGCGAGGTTTGCAGATTCACTCTGCGGCTGATTTGCTTTATGTCACGTTATTATATTTGCTTCTGGAGGGAAGGCTGATAGGCACGGGGATTTCAGGGCAGTAGGTAGAGATGTGTGAGTGGAGACTAATTCGTAATTTGTCAGTTCCTCGGGGCAGTACTTCCCAAACTTCAAAGTGTACACGAATCAGTAAGGGAGTTATTAAAATGCAGATTCCGGTTCAGCAAGAATGGAGTGAGGCCTGAGATCCTGAGTTTCTGACCAGTCTCCAGGTGAAGCCAGTTTTGCCAGTCCTGCTGGTCAGCAAGGCGCACTTGGAGTAGCAAGGTAGCGGGTATGTCTGCATGTTGGGCCCTTCCACAGTCTCCTACCTACAAGCTCTTGGACAACAAATACTTCGATAACAGCGCCGGATGGCCTGCTCACTGGGCCGCAAGGGCCAAGTGGCGGAAGTCAAGTTACTTCCTCCTGTCTCCCAGGACCACATCCTCCACAGAAGAAATTCTTTGGTCTCTCACAGCAAGGCTATCACTTCGCTTGAGAGGTGTTACCATCAGAAATTTATCTTTTTTTAACTAAAATAATTGTTTTGGCCATGCCATGCAGCGGGTGGGATCTTAGTTCCCTGACCAGGGATCGAACCTGGGCCCCGGCACTGAGCACGCTGAGTCCTAACCACCGGACCACCAGGGAATTCCCCAGAAATTTATTTTTGATAATAAAACACAAGTTTTTTATGTAATTTGCTTAAAATATAAACTATTTTGTATATACTAAAATATAAGATATATTCAGAGGTATCTGTAAAATAAAATCACCCTCACTCTCTTGCATTTTCATAAGCTTCCTAGGTTGAGAGAAAAGAGCAGAGGCACAGCTGTCAGCCTCAGGGTACGGCCTTGGGAGTGTGTCACCAGGCGGCCAAGGTGGGGCTCTTGGGGTTTCATCTGGTAGCAGCTGTATCACTTCTGGGTGTGGCCCTTCCCTAGAACACGCAGGAAAGAGATTTCTATGTTTCCTGTGTAGGTAACGCCTGCCCGGGGCCTTAGGACCGTCACTGTTCAGCAAAATAATTAGTTCTCCCTGGCCCAGTGTTTTCCCGTTCCCAGGTGAGTTGAAGGGAGACAGTCAAGATGATTAGCAACAGGAGTTCCGAGGGCCAACCCCTCACTTTCCCAGGGGAGGTTACACCCGAAGTTCATTCCTAGGAAGTCAAGTGCAGAGACCTGGGAAAGCGGGGCGTGGCATTCCCGTTCCAGGCAGCCAGGTTCATTCATCACCTGAGGAGCAATCCATGCCAAGGGGGCACTGAGTTTATAAATAAGTAAAACTGACAGGAGTCCAGAATGGAAAAGGGGCGATTCTCTTAGTAACAGGATCTTGTAGTGATACAATCTGTGGTGACGTCACTAAGGCCACACCTCCATACTCCGAAGGCTGGCTTTCTTCTTTGGCTCACTTCTGTGGATAGACTTCAATTGCTGGTTTAATCCTCAACACTGTGGAATATCCCTCTTCTACATTATAAGTACTTCCCAGAATACCCTTTATTCTCTCATTAAGAACGCAGGGTATGTGGCTCCTGTTGTCCCGTGGTGCTCTTTGTTAACTGATAAGAAAGATGTACAGATAACCTCTTGCTTTCCTGGACTCTTCCTTATTCACGTGGGCGCCATGGCAACCTTGATTGCCACGCCCAGGGCTGTTGGTTTTCAAGACCTTTTCTAGGATTTCCGGGGCTTTGTGTGCTATAGTAACAGGTGGAGATCCAATTAAGATACAGTCTCTCCCTCTGCACTCCAGTTCTCTTCCCCCAAATGTCTCTTTTTTATAAGGAAATTCTCATTGAAGCTAAAATGCAAACTAGAACATGGAAATGTTAAAATGTTGTGCTCCGTGACTGCTGTATCATTTCCACATGTACTTTGCAACGTGGTGCCGAAATAGGAAAGAGAATGGCTGGATCTTTACAGCCTGTCCGTACAACCAGCGAACGCTGGAGATCAGAGATGTCAGCCAGAGTTGGTACAAGCCACTTTTTTCTCTTCTTAACAGGAGAAATGACCTTGCAAGATAAACTTCTCTTATACAGGGTGATTTACTGCTTCTCATAAATTTCTCATGGTTCGCGTGGCCCAGTGAAAGCTCAGCCAGGGGAGGTAGAGTGAAAGGACTCGGGGCTGATACTGAGAGCAAGGGGGCCTTAGAGTGGACACCATCGTCTCCTCCTGCATTCGACCACTGGGGCTCTGCTTTTTGGCGTGTTCATCTATCTCTTTACTTGGCAACTTTTAAATTTTGTTTCTGTGATTATTTGAGAACAGGTGGTTACATTTCCTGAGCATTATTATTAGGTGTACTTGGTGTAAGAAAAATGCACACAGTAAATGTAAGAACTGCCTTAAACAAATTCACAACCGAGTCTATGTAAAGATGAGGTTCATCTTATCATTCACTAGCCTTGAATAATCTGTATGTGCGTGTTTCTAAGACTGCATGTCACAAGCCGCCCTGCCATAACTTAGTATGTGGCTACTTTTTACTCATTGATTCTATTTTTCCTGCAACCATAATGTGGCAGGGATTGTCTATTTGAGTCATGAAAGGGTAAATAACACTTGGTTCCTATCTTCAAGTAGCTGACAGTCTAAGCAGGATGATGTGACAGGTACATAAGAAATAATGCTCTGAGTTACAACGTGAGACGTCATAAATCTGTGGGATGCATAAAGTGCCGCATCAGTTCAGAGGAAGGAGAGAGGCTCTCTGGAGACTAGGCAAGTGTTCTCAGATGGAAAGGAAGGGGGGAGATGGAGAGACAAGGGAAGGAAGACATTGGTGGACCGTGGGGACTGAGGGTGTAGCTGGCGGCAGTGGGGAGAGCATCACAAGAGGCCTCCCAAGCCTTCCTTTTTCTCATCCACGGGGTCCAGTTAGACAAGTCCTGCTGTTCTTACTGAGGTACTATCTCTTGTATATCACATTCTTTCTTTATTCTCTTTATTTTCTCCGTTTTTATCCCTAGCTATTATAACAACCTCCTAACTGACCAGCTAGCTGCCAGTAGAATCATTTTCCTTCAAACCAAAACAAAACGAATCTCTGATCCTATAATCTCCCTTTCCCAGTTTTGGCTCTTCACTGGCTTATTATCATAACCCTCCACAATCTGGATGGAATCTTCTCTTTCTGACTCATTTCCTAACACTCATACCCCCCAACCCCCAAACACCTTCAGAATATGATGTGTCTGCGCACACACGCACAGTCTTGTTCCTAGCTGCTCCTCCGCCAGCCTTTTTTCTGTTCCTCACACTCCAAGTTTGTTTCTGCCTCGAGCTGTTCTGTTGATTGTTCTCTGCCACGAAGACTCTCCCTTCAGATGATCTCATCATTTGGATTGCAAAGCAAGACCTTCCCTGACCACCTTGTCTAAGAGTCTCCATGGCACTCGATTTCATTTTGTAAGATCCAGGGCCACCGCGAGGGTGTAGAGTGCCTTTGCAGTAATTAGAAAAAGGAGCTCCCTCTGGCTGGCGCAGACCTCGTCCTCCCCCTCAGCTGGGTCTCTGTGCAGGGGATACACTGCAGACTTGCTCACAGCAGCCTGGAGACTTCTGTCCCTAACGGAAATGATCTTGTTTACTTGCCTACTTGTTTTTTGCCAGTCTCCCTGGGTAGTTGTATGAGAACAAAAAAATCTTCTATATTTTTCAAAACTGTACCTCCAATACTTTATATGAGGTGTTAACCCCAGGGCTTAGAGTACTGGAGGAGTTCAACATATCTTGGTGGATCGAGTGAATGAATTCCGTGATGCCTGGATTGCTCCTGTCCTCACACTGCCTTAGGCCTCTGGATAGACAGCTTCTAGAGTATGCATCACATTGTGTTGTCATTCTCTATTTGGTATCTCCTCCACTGGACTGTGAGCTTCTTGAGGTCAGAGAATGTGTCTTGTCAATCCTGTGTTGTTTAGAACAGTATCTGATACCTCGTGGGTTCTCAATAAGACTTTATGTTAATGCATGAGTTTTTGAATCTCAGTGAAAGGAAGAGACGTGGTTCTATCGACGTAAGGGAGTTTGAAGGAGAAGTGGTTTTCTAGGGGAAAAGATGGGTTCAGTTTCGAGTTTGAGATGTCAGCTGAACATTCAGATGAAAACATCCAGAGGTGACTGGGAGTGTGGAACATGAGAGAGAAGTTGGGGGTCAAGGGGGAGCTACAGACAGGGGTGAAGATATTAATTCATAAGGAAAAGGTCATGGACGCAGGTCACAGATGGGAAGCCTGTGGCCCAGTCTGGCCTGCAGACGTTTTTCCCTCACGGTGTTTTAAAAATTTTCAAATGTGTTGCTTACCTTTAAAAATTAGGAGATCTTCACACACATTTTGGATTTCCAGTTCCCTTGAAACCTCAGATCTGGTGACGTGGTGCTGAGAAGCGACTCCCCCAGAGGGGCTTCGGCAGCCTCACATCTCTGCTTCCTGGTTTTTTAAAAAATTTATTTATTTTATTTATTTATTTTTGGCACGTTGGGTCTTCATTGCTGCGCGTGGACTTTCTCTAGTTGCGGCGAGCGAGGGCTACTCTTCCTTGCGGTGCGTGGGCTTCTCATTGTCATGGCTTCTCTTGTTGCAGAGCACGGGCTCTACACACGTGGGCTTCAGTAGTTGTGGTGCATGGGCTCAGTAGTTGTGGCTCACGGGCTCTAGAGCACAGGCTCAGTAGTTGTGGTGCTCGGGCTTAGCTGCTCCGTGGCATGTGGGATCTTCCCGGACCAGGGCTTGAACCCATGTCCCCTGCATTGGCAGGCGGATTCTTAACCACTGCACCACCAGGGAAACCCTCTGCTTCCTGTTACCTGCCTGGCCCAGCAGGCGCTTGAGTTCATATAGGATAAGAAACAAAGAGGGCTAAAGACAGCAGAACACTTCCAGGAGGGTCTATAGGAGAAAGAGAGGCCCTGGGAAGGCCGAAGGATTGGGTGAAGGTAGGAGGAGAACATGGGGCAAACACAGTGTCAAAAAGCCAAGAGGGCAGAGAGGATCGATAAGGAAATGGGGAGGAGATGGAGGAGATGGGAGGAAAATGAACCTCACCGAAATCTCTTTGATGATTAAAAATTCCCTGATCGTACATGGCACGCCAGTTTAAGAGCATGAATTTCAGCATCAGATAAAAGTTTGTCCAGAACTTGGCTCAGCCAGTGTGGGGGATCATAAGGTCATCTTTAAAGCTATTCAAAACAAATTATTTTATTCTTTACAGTTCTACAGTAAACTAACTTTAGTATGGTGAGTTGGAATTCTACCTAAATCACTTTTTCCCCCAATGAAGCAGTTGCTTTCATAAATGAATTTTTTTTAATGCAGATCTTCTTAGGACCACAACTTTTAGGTCCACAACACAGTATAACTGATAAATGGTTAATCGTTAATAAATTTTTTTCAGGTGCCGCTCAAAGATACCACCACTTTGGGTGTCTCTGAAATGACTTATTTTTTTTTATAGAGTGACAAATACTATTTTTCATTTTTAAATATAGAAAAACTGAGTTATAAAAAATTATATTAGTTTAAGTTCATATAGCCAGCCCAGAATCTAAATGGTTTTTTTTTTAAAGGTCCTACTCAGCAGTTAGTTTAAAAGTCCCTTCTTTTCTCATCAAGAGAGGAAATAAATTTCATTCATGAGTTGCAGTGATGTTCCCCACAGGAGGTTAGTATTCCCTGTTGCGCTCACTGATTGATTTGACTCCAAGCCAAAGGATTAGAGTTAATATGCTATTAAAACCAACCCTGGATATTTTAACAACTGATCACCTGTTTGTAGATCATCTTCTTTCCCAGGAACTTCTTACACTGGCAGCAGGGAGAAAATTCTCGTTTCTAAATTTTAGAGAGAAATATGCCATTTATTGTTTTCTTGGAAAATTTCTTTCTGTAGTTATGTCTTCTTAAAAAGTAATTGCTATTTATTTTTTCCCATGCATTTAAACAAGATGGGTTGATGGATGGACAGACAGATGGAGAGACGTGTGATAAAGGAAATAGAGCACTATGCTAATTGTGGAATTTACGTCGGGGGGGTATATGGGCATTTACTCTACAATTTTTTAAAAACTTTTCTGTATGCTTGGAAATTTTAGTTATAAAATGTTGGGAAAAGGATAATTGTTCCAGACATCTAAAACTGCAATTTAAATATTGTGTCAGAAGGTGATGGCAATGCTTTGAACATCAGATAGCCCCGTTTATTCAGGCCTTCAATGATTGAGTACCTGGAATTTCACATTTTATTTACCAAAGTGGAATTTAGTTAAAATGGCTGAACTTATGCCAAAGTTTTCAAAGAGACTATTTTTTAGTAATTTCTTATAAAGTGTTTAAGGATACTTCAGTCCCTTTCTGATGATGCTGACTTTTCTTCACCTGTGAAATCTGGCCACTAGGTCAGAACTTCTTCCTCCCTGTAGGTATAGTTTAGTTCCCTTGGGCTTCATCCATGAAGTTCCCAGTCTACTGAGCTCGGTCTCAGATATTCAGAGTCTGTCACTGCCTTCAAGCTACTCAAACTGAGTAAGAGCACTGAGAGTAAGTAAATAAACTTTGGACTAGAGTGGTAGCTCTCAAGTTGTGAAATCTCTTTCATTTTTTTTTTTTTTTCTCCAGTAGATTTTCCTCTTTCCTCTTTATTATTGGAACTTTAGAGTGGAGGTACTACCCTCTTCTTTGTACTGATCTTTTTCTTCATTACATTTTTTCTTCTCTGCATTCTCATTTCCTCTTCCATCCAACTCCCCACAACGATGGCAGCCACGCTAATGTGTTTCATATATATCCTTGGATAGTCAGGCTTTCTGGAACATTATTAGTGTTGTTTTTGAATCTGTTTTAAATTTCTTTGAATTATATACATCTGCTCAGAGTCTGATACGTGGAATTCCTTGGCATATGTCCTTACGTTCTCCTCCTCGAGTGATGGCCTCTTCCAACTCTGCTGACCACAACTGTGCAGTGATGAACGTTCTCACACAGGCCTCCTTGTGAACCTGTGGGAGGTTTTCTCTGGCACGCATACTGGAGGTGGGGTATAGGATACACACAGCCTTAATTCTATGAAATGCTGTCAGATTGTTGGTCAGCTCCAACTCATAACAGCAGCACATGAGGTTGACTGCTTCTCTGTATCCTCATCAACACCTGACATTATCAGACTTTCTAAATTTTTCAATCCTAATTGGGGTAAAGTGGTATCTTACTGTTTTAATTTGTCTTTCTCTGATGAGTAACAAAGTTGTGCATCTCTTTCTTATGTTAGCTATTCAGATTTCTCCTTCTATGAATTGTTTGCCCAGTTTTCCATTGGGTTACCTGTCTTTTTCAGGATGAGAATATACTTTTCCACTTGATGCTGTTATTTTATTTTTTCCCAGTGCTCTCAAAGATAAAATAGACCAAACTATAGCAATGGCTTAAGATAGTAACAATTATTTTCTCTTTCAATGGTTTCCTTCCTGGTGCTAATTACAACTTAAAACTATATCATATACTTCTGGTTTACTTGCTCTTGGCCAATCTCCCCACTAAGGAAACATGCTCTATGAGGGCAGAGATCCTGTCTACCTTATCTAATTGTTTTCTCCCTGTACTTAAGACAGTGGTTAGCACATCATAGGTGCTTGATAAAGAACTATTGATTCTGTTCATTAGCTGAATATTGAGCTACGTGTGCCAGGTACTGAGTTGGCCCTAAGACACTGCCCTCAAAAGGAGCTCATTGGTCACCCAGAAAGAGAAGAAATCAAAGAATTACAATAAACGGTGCCATGTGTTAGTTCAACTGGAAACTTGCCTCAGTCAAAGGACTCAAGCCCTTCCACAGAAAATTACAGTTAAACTGGGATAACAAAAATTAAGCAAGAGTTCTAAAGCAAACAAAGGGCAACAATTAAAACACATAATTTGAAACAGTTTTATGAACTTGTGCTCTCCCCATTTAAGGCAGAGGTCAAAATACAACATCCAGGGAAATGAGCCCAGGAGTTGTCCTCTTTGCAAGAGAACTCTGCATGGGAGGGAAAGCTCACCTCCAGGGATCTGTGGGAAGTTCAGCTGAAGTCTGAGCTCCTACACCATCTCAGCAGCCTGCTTTTCTGGTTTGAGGATTCTAGTTTTTTTTTTAAATCCATGTCAAGGCCTGGTGAGCTTTGTACACTCTTGGACAAAGATCTAAAGCTGAGTTTATCCAAAGCCTAAACAATTGCCAGGCACACCCATTGGCTAAAAGACCGTTTTTCTCCCTTTGACAATCACTTTCATAATACTCAATTACAGGCTGTTTTAGTCCCATGATTTTATCATAAAAACATCAGTCCATGCAACATCAGATGCCACAAGGAGAGATTTTCAAGTCTGTGACTCTCACTGGAAAAGAAAGAAGAGCCTATTTCAACTTCTCAAAGCATTCTTTGCTCGCAGGCTTTGTTACCCTTACTCGGTTTTTGGACAGAGGACAAGCTGTAGTTCCCAAAGAGAGGAGAAATCAAGTCCACTGCCTGGCTGCTCCCCAGCATTGGGGCTCATTTATCGTCAGTCCTGCAAGGGACCCAGGAGCTTGCAAACTGCCTTCTACAGAGTCTAAGTGTTTCCTAGGGGATGAAGGGGAACTGAAGGGACGGTCATCTGTTTCCATCAGTGGAGGCCACGTGGCTGGTTACAAGAGAGTCACTAGCCCATCGCACTGAGGATGTTGAACACTAGTGTTTCTTTCCTTAATTCACCTGCATTTCCTAACGTGGAAAGGGAATTTGGAATATAGACTTTGCTTTTCTGAGAAAAACCTCAGGTAAAAAAATAAACTGGACGTTTGGCCACTTTCTTCAATTTCACCGGAGAGCAAGGTTATGAGTGCCTCAGGGCATGCATCACCACTGTAAGAATATTCACTCATTTAATCTTCAAGTCTGTCCTGTGTTACTGCCCTGTGCTGGAGAATCTGCTGTGGACAAGAGGCCGGCCCTGTCTCCAGGGGTTTGTAACACTGGTAAACATGACACCAAGTGAAAGGAAGGTGGGTGGAGAGGGAGGACAGCTGGTTTAGGCAGAGGGAGCAGGCAGAGACGAGGGGATACATGATCCATGTTCTGTGACCGGCACAAGGTTCAATATGATTAGAGCACAGCGTGTGAAGGGGGCTATGTGAAAGGAGAGGCTTCAACAGAGACACACGTTAAGCTAAATAATGTCTCTGATTTCACAAACACCTCCCTGTTTTCCTGTGCACTTATACTTGCCAAACTGCCCTACGTGTCCTTTCAAAAAATATGCTCACGCTGTCCATAAGTCCCCTCACCCCAAAGCAAGTCTTTTAAACAGTGGGTGAAGATTCTCATGTGATTTGAAGCAGTTGCCACTGCCCCCAAACCCAATCTCATGAGCAATTTTTGGTGGCAAGCTGGTTTAATCATTTTTACATCACAATTATAAAGCTACATTTTAGTTGAGGTAGTGGATTCCATCTGAAATGGTTAATAATAACTGGACAGAGTTGATTAATTAAATTAGATTCAATTATAAAATAGTTCTTAACCAACAGTGGGTGTCAGATGGGGAAGCTTTTCAAAATGCCCCAGCCTTATGCCCTTCTCTGTCCTAACGAATACGAACCTCTATCTGCGAGTTGGACACTTAGAAAAAGCTCCTGAGGCATCTAGGTGCACATTCGTGGTTAAAATGAACCCATGGAGACCTCACCACTTGCATTGAAAAGGTTATTTTCAGAAAACTCTAGATTATGTTTTTGAACATATTTGTACTGACTTTACTGTGATGATAGAGGACAAGAAATCAGAAGTCTTTTAATAAGAAGCAATCCCAATAACATGTCCTAGAAATTAATTTTTTTGGTAACCTCCGATTGGATCCATAAAGTCAGGGCCATCATTACTATCAGGAAGGTAGTAGTAAATTCCCTCTCCACCTCTATTTCCTCTTAGATAGGAAAACACATGAATTATCTTCATTCCCGTTGAATCTACTGGGAAGATGTATGGTGTTGTCAAATTTGAGTTGCAGAAATCAGAGCTGGCTTATCATCATTATTGACACATAACTGGACAATTGCAGCGATCGCTTCTATGCCATTAGCAGCATTAAAAGTCCTGTGGGGAGACATGGCAGAAAGAACTGACTGTGTTTTAGAGGGGACATTAATATCATTCTCCACTGTCTGCTTTGGTTTGAGCTAAATCACAAATTACTGTATCAAGCAAACATTTTTTTAAAAGAGAGAGGAAAAAAGGGAGCCAGTTGCCAAGAGAAATTAAAAATATTATTAGGTATGGTAGTGCCAGTGAGGATGGAGAGAAGTAGGTAGGTTCAGGAGATTTAGGATGCTGAACTGACAGCACTGTGTGATGGATTTCCTGTGGGGGAAGGAGTCAGAGATGATGGCTGGGAACCTGTGCTGGACTGCTGGGTGGACATCGACTGACCATGTGACCGACTCTAAATATTACAGTTATAATTCTACTATAAGGCTTTCTACTAAACACAGTAAATAGTCATATGACATTTACTATGATTTACAACCACAGAAAGTCATTCTTATCTTCATGATTTCTGCCTTATTTTTATAAAACAAATTTAGAAGGAAAATCTATACCAGAATTAGAAAATTTAGAACAGCTTGTGTCAAGAGATTTTTTTTTTTTTGCTTTGTTTTTGTTTTGTGATTTATTTATTTTTTAACTTTTTTTTTTTTTTTTTTTTTTTTTTTTTGCTGTACGCGGACCTCTCACTGCTGTGGCCTCTCCCGTTGCGGAGCACAGGCTCCGGACGCGCAGGCTCAGCGGCCATGGCTCACAGGCCCAGCCACTCCGCGGCATGTGGGATCTTCCCCGACCGGGGCACAAACCTGCGTCCTCTGCATCGGCAGGTGGACTCTCAACCACTGCGCCACCAGGGAAGCCCTTATTTTTTAACATTTTTAATGAAAAATTTCAAACATATACAAAATAAGAGAGAATAGTATTGAAACACATTTATACATTTCACTCAGATTCCAGTTATTAATTCACGTCCAATCTTGTTTTATTTAAAAAAACTCTCCTCCCATACAGCTACATTTTTTTAGCTTTGTTGAGATAAAATTGACATACAGCACAGGGTAAGTTTAAGGTGTACAACGTGATGATTTGATAAACTTATATATTGCAAAATGAGTACCACAATAAGGTTAGTTGACATACACATCACTTCATATAATTACATTTTGTGTGTGTGTGTGGTGAGAACATTTAAGATTTACTTCTTACCAACTTTCAAGTATATAATATAGTATTGTTAATTATAGTCACAATGCTGCACATTAGATCCCCAGAATTTATTCATCCTAAACTGAGTTTGTACATTTTGACCAACATTTCCTCATTTCCCCCACTGTCTCAACCTTTGGCAACCACCAATCTATTCTGTTTCCACATATAAGTGATATTATACAGTACTTATATTTCTGTGTCTCACTTATTTCACTTAGTATGACACCTTCCAGGTCCATCCATGTTGTCACAAATGGCAAAATGTCCTTCATTATCATAGCTGAATAATACATATGTATATACACACACACACACACACACACACACACTTTCTTCATCCATCCATTGATGGACACTTAGGTTGTTTCCATATCTTGGTTATTGTGAATAATGCTGTAACGAACATGGGGGTGCAGATATTTCTTTGAGATAGTGATATCATTTCCTTTGGACATATACCCAGATATGGGATTGCTGGATCATATTCATAGGGTAGTTCTATTTTTAACTTTTGTATAACTTCCAAGCTGTTTGCCATGGTGCCTATGCCAATTTACATTCCCACCAACAGAAGGATTCCCTTTTTTCCAGATCCTTGTTCTCTCTTGTCTTTTTGATAATAGCCATCCTAACAGGTGTGAGGTGATATCTCATTGTGGTTTTTATTTGCATTTCCCTGATTAGTAATGTTGAGTGTCTTTTCTTGTACATGTTGCCCATTTGTATGTCTTCTTTGGAAAAATATTTATTCAGGTTTTCTGCCCATTTTTAAACTGGAATATTTGTTTATTGCTATTGAGTTGTATGCATTCCTTATATATTTTGAATATTAAACCCTTATCAGGTATATGGCTTGCAAGTATTTTCTCCCATTCAGTAGATTGCCTTTTAATTTTGTTGGTTATTTTGTTTGCTACACAGAAGTTTTGGTTTGATGTAGTCCCACTTTTGTTTGTTTTGTTTGTTTGCTTTTGTGGATTGTACTTTTGGTCTTGTCCAAAATATGGTTGCCAAGACAAGGAGACTTTTCCGTTTTCTTCTAGGAGTTTTACAATTTTACGTTTTACATTTAAGTCTTTAACACATTTTGAGTTAATTTTTGTAAGTGGTGTAAGATAGAGGTCCTATTTCTTTTGCATGTAAATATCAGATTTTCCCAACACCATTTATTGAGGAAAATATCTTTTCCCCATTGAGTATTCTTGACTTCCTTGTCCTTCCTGGTCTATGTATCTATTTTTATGCCAGTACCATACTGTTTTGATTATGATAGCTGCTTTGTATTATAGTTTGAAATCAGGAAGTGTGATGCCTCCAGCCTTGTTATTTCTCAGAATTGCTTTGAATATTTGGGATCTTTTGTTGTTCTGTACCAATTTTATGATTAGTTTTTCTAGTTCTGTGAAAAATGCCATTGGAATTTTGACAGGGATTGCATTGGATCTATAGATGGCTTTGAGTACGATGGACGTGCTAACAATGTTAATTCTTCCAATCCAAGAGCACAGGATATTTTTCCATTTATTTGTGTCTTCATCATTTCTTTCACCAATGTCTAATAATTTTCAGTGTACAGATATTTCACCTCATTGGTTAAATTTATCCCTAAGTATTTTTCATTGTTTTTAATGCTATTGTAAATGGGATTCTTTCTTTTTCAAATTGTTCATTATTAGTGTATGGAAACTAGCTTATTTCTGTAAGTTGATTTTTCATCCTACAACTTTACTGAATTCACTTATTAGTTCTACTTTTTGATGGAGTCTTTAGGATTTTCTGTATCCAAGATATCATCTTCAACAGAAAGTCTTACTTTTTCATTCCCAAATTGGATGCCTTTTATTTCTTTTTATTGTCTAGTTGCTCTGTCTAGGACTTCCAGTACTGTGCTGAATAGAAACAGGGAGAGTGGGCATGTCTTGTCTTGTTCTTGACCTTAGAGGAAAAGCTTTCAGCTTTTCATCATTAAGTGTACATGTTAGCTGTGGTCTTGTCATATATGGCTTCTATTATGTTGAGGTATATTTTAACCAGACTTAATTTGTTGAGAGTTTTCATCATGAAAGGATGTTGAATTTTGTCAAAATCTTTTTCTCCATCTATTGAAATGACCATATAAGTTTTATCCTTCATTTTGTTAGTGGAGTGTATCACATTGATTGATTTGCATATATTGAACCATTCTTGTATCCCAGGAATAAATCCTTCTTGATCATGACATATGATTCTTTTAATGTATTGTTGAATTCAGTTTGCTAATATTTTGTTGAAGACTTTTGCATGTATGTTCATCAGGGATATTGACCCGTAATTGTCTCTTCTTGTAGTGTTCTTATCTTGCCTTGGTATCAGGGTAATGATGGCCTTTTAAAATGAGTTTGTAGTGGATGGAGTTTCCATTTTTTGGAGGAGTTTGAGAAAGATTTTTATTAATTCTTCTTTAAATGATCATCTTATTGTTTTCTAGCTGTTTTGTAGTTCATTTGTTCTTTTCTTCCTTTGCTGTCTTCGTTTGTGAATCAGTGATTTTTGTAGTGTTATGCTTTGATTCTCTTCTCTTTACCTTTTGTGTATCTACTGTAGGTTTTGCTTTGTGATTACCATGAGGCTTACATAAAATATTTTATAGATTTAACAGTCTATTTTAGGCCAATAATAATTTAACTTTGATCACATACAAAACTCTTCCCTTTTACTCCCCCCTCACCCCATGTTTTATGCTTTTGGTGTCATAATTTACCTCTTTTTATGTGTGTACCATTAACAGATTATTGAAGCTATAGTTATTTTTAATACTTTTGTCCTTTAACCTTTATGCTAGAGTTAAGTGATTTATATACCATTATATAATGGTATTAGAGTATTCTTAAACTGACTATATACTTACCTTTACCAGTGTGTTTTATACCAGTGTGTATGCCTTTAAACTCTATGAACTAAGCCTTAAATCTATAACATTCAGCTTCTGAATCCTTTCCAAGTGGTTGCTTTACAGTGTTTGAAACCCAGAAAACTTCGGTTTGCATGATGAGAATCTCAGAGACACACAGCCCTGAGTTTGATCCCCAGCCACGAAACAGTCTTTCTATTTTGGCCTTGAGCTCATCACTTTACAACAGTGGACCAGCCTCTATGAGCCCCAAAGAACGCCATGACATTCTAAACTTGTAAACACAGAGGGGTGGGGAAGAGGAGTGGTTATGGGATTGGGGTGTGAGTTGATGAGAGCTTTCCAGGATTTTTGTATGGCTAAGAAACAGACACACATGTTCCCCAAACAACTGACGTGTGTGGGTGGGGGAAGGGGTGTCTGGATCCCTGTGGTTTTGGTTGATCTCTCCTTTCTTGCTCTTTCTGACATGTCAGTAACTTTCTTTGAATAGGAAGAATTAAGTGCTGTTGTTTTAAATTTTGTTTAAGCTAAAATGTAAATTGCATGTAATAGCTTATGGGATATTAAGACAGAAATCAACATCTCAAGAATCATCCTCTCATTTATAAATGAAGAAACTGAAGCTCAGAGAAGTTGTTACATTTTACCCAGGATCTCACATCTAGCAGGTGGCAGAACTCAGAGAAAAGCCCAGGTCTTCTTTCCTCCCTCCTTCACCTGAGCAATTTGATGCACATTTTACCAGGGAGAACTGAAGTCATTCCTTCTGATTTAGTGATGCAAACACAAATCAACATTCAGAAGCCTGTTCTGACTTTCTTTACATGAGTTTTAAATAGAGCATAATGGCCACTGAAAGTAAATCTTTGGATTGGAAACTTGACAGTGTCCTTCAGCTCTGTTCTCTCTCTTGGAATACAAGGACATATTTCCATTTTATTGCAAATTGAACATAAGCAGTTTTACTACATAGCCAGAAGTTTGGCAAGACCACTTTAAATTTCAAGCCTCCAGATTTATCTTGAATGAACGTGAGGCTGGGGGGGTGTGTGTGTGTGTGTGTGTATGTAGCCGTTTTCAATGGAGTTTTCCAGCTGTCTTTGGATGGGCCATGGACAGTTGTCTAGTGGTCTCAAACTGTATGTGCTCTGAATTTTTCATTTTTAGGACCAGATCTTTATGGAAAATGTGGGTGCAGTGAAGCAGCTTTGCAAACTAACCAACAACCTTGAAGAAAGAATAGAAGAGTTAGAAATATGGAACAGAAGACTGGCCAGGCTGAAGCGGCTCAGTAGTTGGAAGTCCTCTGCCAGTGAAGTGAGCTCGATCAGGTACTTCCAGGATTGCCATAGAAATCTGGAGAAAGGAGAGAATGGGGTCTTTCCATAACTAGATCACTCTGAATGGTCTGTTCTACCAAGCAGCAACCATTACTTTCTTTTAATTAAGTCCCTATTCTTCTTTCAGAATGTTTTGGAACACAGTTGTTTTATGTGATAATTTTCTTACTTTTCCTGTTGCTGCTTTTAAAATAAAACAAAATATAATGCATTTGTTTAAGAGCAGTGATTATAGGAAGTGCTACATTTTAACAAAAGGGTGGCCTTTCCTTTGAGGAGGAAAGGTGGCCATTTCTAAATTTAGAGAACCATGTTTGGTCCTCAGGGAAAAAACTTTTATTCTATTTTTTTTATTACTTAAGGAGGCACGTGCACATTTTCTGATATATTTTGAGAAAAAGGGAAATGTAACTTTTAATGCATTTATTTATACTTACTAAGTTTCTTGTACACAAAAAGAACTCTCAGTTGCCTCGACTCTTCCTTTTTTAAATTACCACTGAATAATAATAATAAAAAAAAGCATACTGCTGTGTTAGTGACAGTCTGGGCCTATGTCATATAACTCTTGGAGAGGCAGCTGAATCAAAACTAATTTTCTCTTTCTCTTTTTAAAGCAAATGTAGCAGAGCTCTTAGTGCATCTTCTCCAAAAAGGACCATTCCCAAAAAACCCAGCAAGGTAAATAGACTTAAATTTATAATGAACAGAGGTGATATTTTCTATTCAAATAGTCTTTAGAAAAATTGATCAGGAATTTTTTTCTTCATTTATTTGTTGATGGGTTCCCTAGGCATCCTTATGCACTTAAGGCATTTAAATATTATCCTTTTAATAGATATTAACTGGTTTTTCAAAGAGGAGTTTAGAGATATGAGTACAGAACCTGTTCATTTCAGAAATATTGTTCTGCCGCTTTTTGTGTGTATAGTCCCCATCAGGTGAAATTCATCAGCAGATGACTCTGGGCTGCAAGATCTGTGTGGATGCCTTGACTTGACTCAGGCCCTTATCTTTGTCTCCAGAAGATCTCAAAGGGATGTCAGTTAATCCACAAATCCCTTTTCCCTTTGATATTTAGTACTATATATGCAAATGGAGACTAGGTATTCACTTGCTTGCAAAGGATAAAATGTGAAAGCTATATTAATGAATAGAGCATTTCATCAAACAGGATAACATTTACATTAAAGGTGAAGGTTAATCATTTATTAACTTAAAGGACACCCTCTCCATTGCAGAGAAGTGTCAGTGAGGGAGAAGCTGCAATAGTCTCTTCCTAGCTGCCATTCATAGATAGCTGTGAACCTCAGCTCGCTCCCTCAGATCCACTAGTTTTCCAAAGGTGGCCTTTCCCGGAGGAAGGTATTTATGACCTTAACCTATATCCTGTTACGGGCTGACCTGATGTTTGGGCCATTGTCGCAATTTACTCTCTACTCCTCATGTTGTACGTCACTGAACTATTCTAAGAGGGTTTAGAAAGTTGAATATTCTACTAAAAACTACTAAAATGTTATGCTGTGGACAAGCTTCTTGCTATACCAATAGGCATAAATACATGGATAAATGTATATGTAGAAGTGTTTTGGGGCAAGTTTACTTAATTGCATTGGGAAACAGATAATAATAATGTCTACCTTACAAAGAGTATTGATAGGATTAAATGAGCGAAAGCCCTTAGCACAATGCCCAGCACATAGCAGGTTGCTCAATAAACACAAAATACTAAAAATATTGTGTAGGGAAGGTGCTCTTTGTACTAAGGGGATAGAGGGAATTGTATCTACATCCATGGAGGCCCTGATTGGTACAGTTTGGCTCCTGTGCAACCTCTGTAGCACCCATCTTGCACACAAAGAATCTTTATTTTGCAGTTTTCTCAGAATATTAACTAGAACATACGGTCCATGAGAACAGGCTCTGTGTCAGCCTTCCTCATTCTGTGTCCCCAGGGACAGACACAGAGCAGGTACTCAATAAATATTTGTCAAATGTATGAATGAATGGAGAGCCCAGTCTGAAAATATTCCCTGAAGGCTCACAATCTAAATTTAAAGCATTAAGAGATTCAGTGTCTTGGGTGTATGCGTGGTGGGGGAGTTGGGGTGTGGACACAGGCTCAGGGACTTATATGGACATCCAGACATTAAAGAGCACCCATTCAATTCAGAGACTTCATGCAGTCACTGTCCTACGCCCCTGTGCATGCAAAAGTTAGTAAGATGTGGCCCCTTCTAAAGAATTTTAAGGTAGCCAGGGAAGATCAGAAGAGAAAACAAAGAACAGTTGTACCCAGATGTGATAAATATTGCAGAGGCTCAGAGCACCGTGGGAGTATCATGGGACCCGGGCCTTCAAGGGGGCGTAAGCTTTGGCTAGAAAGTAGCAGGTGCTGCTAGAGAGGTTTCAGATGGAATGGCACAAGCCAAGGTCTGGGAGCTGGCACCAGCTTCCTTGAAGGACTAGGTGGGAGTTTGTTAGGGAGGAGAGTCGAAGTTAAGGCTGAAAATATGTTAGGCTGTTTCTGGATCACCAGTTAAGGAGTTCATTTGGCAGCCATGAAGACTTTTTGAATAATAACAATAATATCTAAGTTGTATAGTGCATCCTTTCTTTACAGACAGAAAAGGGAGGCAGCATGGCATTGGGGTTAAGAGCACAGATTCCGGAACCAAGTGTTTTTTGGTTCAAATCCTGGCTCTGTGACTTACTAGCAGTGTGATCTTGAGTAAGGAACTTAGCCTTCCTGGGACTCATGTTTCCACATCTCTAAAATAGGGATGATAACAGTACTTGCCTTATAGAGTAGTTGAGGATTACTGTGAGGTTAAATAAATTAGCATACATAAAGCACTCAAGAGTGTGTGGCACATAAGTGCTATGTAAGTGTCCACCGCTATTTAGTATTTTCAAACCCACTGTTTCAGTGGTTCTCATAATTTGGCATGTATCAGTCTTCCAGGGAGCTTGATAAAATACAGGAATGGTGGTGTTTTGCTCTCCCTGTACTGTCTTTCTAGGAGGTTTTGGCTATTTCTCCGAGGTTAACTTGCCCTTCCATACACCAACCCCCTAGGTAACCTTTATTCCTCAAAGCCTCCAAGATCCTTGGAGCATTGAAACACAAGTGTATGGGTGGAGAGTGGTCCTCCTGGGTTGAGTGGGGGCATTAATGAGCAAAGTGCTGGCTATGAGCAGTTGGTGGGCTTTACCTGATGGTGAGAAGCCTGGCTGGGCCAATGCTGGCCAAGATGATGCTCATTCTGGAGGAAGATTCAGGTCTCATCCAGTCCAAACGGTTCCTCTCCTTTCCTTCTCTTTCTTTACTTCCAAGAGGTAGGTGGGTGATTCCTGCTGTGTGTTGATGATTGGGGCGAGGTGAGAAAGACCTCAGGGTTCGAGTAAAAATTCAGAGTATGTGGAGAAGGGAGAGAGGGAAGGAACAAACACAGGCTTCTTCTGAGAGCCCGCCTCCCCCCACAATTCAGGGTATTATGAAAATTAGTAACATAGAGGTCAAATGGATCATACTGAATAAATGATGTATCATCTCAATGAGTATGTTTATTTTTATATTTATTTATTTATTTATTGTTTTAATCGGGGTATAGTTGTCTTACAATGTTGTGTTAGTTTCTACTGTACAGTGAAGTGCAGTTCCCTGTGCTATACAGCAGGTTATTAGTTATCTATTCTAAACATATTAGCAAACACAGATACTTTTCATTATCTCACTTCTTACAGATTCACAGCCCCCCAACTCACACTACATGGTAACCTATTGAATCAGAATTTTTCAGGGCATTTAGATTTTTTAACAAACTCCATAGTAATTCTCATGCAGACTTGAACTTGAGAAACATTTCTCTGTTAATCAGGTCCACCCAGTAACTCTGAAAGGTAGGCAGGTATGATTTTATCTTTCCTATTTTATTGATGAGGAAAATGAGGATCAATGACACTTAGATGACTTGTTCAGGGCTTGAGTCCAGGTCTGACCCCAGGTCTTAGGCCATTTTCCTATACAAGGTCAAAGGCTTTTGAGCAAAAGCATGGAGACTTAAAATAATCTGGCAGCTTTGGGGAGTAGGTTGGAAGGGGACGCTCTTATTCTGAGATTAATACTACTTAATTCTAATCAATTCAGCAAATTTCATTGCATTGAGTTCTTTCTTTGCACAGCACACTATTAGGATGTCCTCAAAACCGTTCCAGTGGGATGTAGGAATGGTATAAACCATCCACTTCTTGGTATTCAAAGTGGCTTCCTACTGCACTTATGGATGACTCAGTTATGATAACCCTAAAATTTGGGTACTTGTTAAAAAGCGTGTGGTTAATTCCGCCCCCCCGACCCCCGATATTACGTTGAAGAACATTTTCTTTATGCAGATAACCTGCCCAAGAAATTCAAAGACCAATTTTAAACTATTTCTTAACTACCACCATCCTCCAATTCCCTTCCAATCCTGTACCCGCAGAAGGAAGCAAACATAATACTCTGTATTGCATTAGTAGGAAACTCATATTTAAGGAGCACCGTATTTAACTGGGCAGAAAGCCTCTCGTATCTCCAGCGAGATTCCTCACCAGTTGCACAGCTGTCTCTCCTATGGTTCTTGGCTCATTCCTTATGTGCAAGTTTTTAATGCCAATATGTACCAGTCCTAAAGGTTTGTCTCACTCACTTCCTAGAGAGTGTAATTTACTTATTTTCATATCCCCCTATAACGTTGCTCATAGTAGTGCTTAATGAATATTTGTTGAATGGATATAAGAATAAATAAGACATAGGCCCAGAACAGTCCTCAAAAATAGGTGGCAGCATTGGAAAAAACTGTATATGATTTAAGGAGTAATTAATAGTATTTCATGCCACAAAAATCTTTTCTACAATTTGTCATGCTGCCTGAAGTTCTTCCATTGGGATTTATTCTATTATGTCTTGAAGACTTTTTGATTTTCAAAAGTATCCTATTAAAAGAAATGGACCTCTGGGTTCTGACAGTATATTGTCTGGTAGGTCTTCTCTCATAAAACTTCAAGAAAAAGCACTAATGAATGGCACAGACAGTTGTCCTGCAGGGAAGAGAGAGTGTAGCCTGGAGTGCCAAGAAAAGGGAAGAACTTGGCTTTGAAAGGACTTTGTTTTCAGAGGCAGAGAGGAGGAGGGAGATGTAGGCTGAAGGGAGCAGCGAAGATCCCCTGGGGAGTGAGTCTTCAGGCATCCTTCTCAAAGTTGGCATCACTGATTTTTCATTTCTCATTGCTGAATTTTTTATAGGTTTCTTTTTCAGGGAAAAAACAGTCGTGTCCCAATTGGGTTTTCCAGACCTTGGTTATAACTCTCATTGCTGTGATGGCATTTTGGTAAGAAAAACATCAGTGTTGTGCTATGTCAAGCTCTTTTTCTCTTCCCATCTCCCTTTTCTCACACATGAACTGGGGACTGACTTTCTATTTACTTTGAAGACAAGGAGCCCTTTAAACCAGACATTGGCCTTTGATTTAGCTTAGAGATACAGGAGCCCTTTATAAACTCATACTTTGAAGAAAAGAAGCACAGGCTTTCTGCTCTTAAATATGAGATAAAGGATGATCTTTTTTTTAATCAACTGATATTTCTTACCAGCTCCCTGTGCCTTTCGTGTGTGTGTGTGTATCTTTTTTAGCCTTGCAAATAACTTTCTCAAAATCTTTGCTCTCCTTCCTACCTACTTAGGCGAAAAGAGTGAGTAGGTAATCAGGTACAATCCACTCTCCCATGGATGTTCATATTATTAGAATTCTTCTGGATTTTATACCAAGAGACTGAGATTACCCCAAGATATGCAATATGATGAAATGGTAGCCAAATGTACTAAGCAGCTAAAGCAAATACATTTGCTATGCAAGCATCACGTGCCTTTTGACTGCCATCCCTCCTTCGCAGGGAGGAGGGGTCATCCTTTACTGGGATGAGGGGTCTTTATCAGGTCTCTGGTCTTCAGGCTCGTGCTGCTGCTATGATGGCTCCTCAGCCTTTGAGCCCTGGTCATCTTTCCTATGTCCTCCTCGCCTTCTTGTTTTCGGTCTTTTTACATGGTGGAAGGGGTATTTATCTATCCCTCCAAAAATGCTTTGTTAGCGTGGAAAAGGACTAGCTTCTGGGCCTTGTCTCAGAGGAGACAATTATCCTCAGAGGCTAAGTAAGGGATGGTCCCAAGGATGCTTCCAGTTTCTTGATCCAAAGCAGCTTCTCAGTTATAGGAGACATTGTGGTCTCTCTGTACCCTTCTCTCCCCTCAGCATTTTAACTTTTCACTTGCTACTGCCCACTGCAGGAAGCATCCCCAAGTATTTGACACCACTACATAGAATTCCCAGTAGAAGCTGGTGTACTTTTCTCACTCTCCTAAGTGAACTTGTCTTCTTCTGGGATTCCCAACTCAGGAGAATGTGAGCATCTACTTTTCACAGACATGCTTAACATTCTCTAGAGACACAGATTCCCATGAAAATCCAATGCAAAGCTTATAGGAAGTCTAATTTTGATATGAAGAGACTGCTTTTTAAATGTGCTTATCAGATCGTACAAATTCCAATGTTGTTGACCTCTAAGACCAGAAATGGGAGGTATTGGGCTTATTGTCTTGTTTCCAGCCTGTGGTGTACCTGAGAAGGGTCAAAACCCTAAAGAAAGAAGCAGATGTCTATTTCATTCTATGATCCTAGAAGTTGCCCAGGCCATGCAATGATGCAGATGGTAAACAAATCAGAAAGAGTATTTAAGGATTAGTAATAGGGAGATAGAAAATGGGGAACGTGGGAGAACAAAGTCAGGGAGACTGGACCACAGCAAGTAGTTGCCAGGGCGACGCCACAAATTCTGTCTAACGGCATCTTTGGAGCTCAGCACCACTTTTCCCAGGCAGGGCTGTGCCCACTGGGCAGTAACCAGCTGCTGCTGAGAACACTCTGGGGCTCCTTTCTTCATGAGCAGAATTCAAATGTGTGGCACATTTCTTTGTGTATATTTAATGATGGTAAATCCACGACCTTCGGTGGGGAAAGATATCAATACTAATGAGGAGTTGAGTCTAGAGAACCAGATGTGACATCAAGCCGGCAAGAGGTCACGTAAGGTCCCCTGTGTCAGGCCCAGCGCACGGTGGGATTGTAGAGAGAGTTCTAGAGACACCCTCGAAAGAGGAGAATGCTGAGTGTTTGGATGGATGTGTGAGCAATATTGGGAAGAGCTTCCCAAAGCTCAGGACCTTTAAGGTAAGCTTCCTTTTGGCTATATAAGTGCTGATAATTGGGGGGAAAGATACACTCATTATTTTGAACTCATGTAGTGTGGAAATAGATGCTTTATTGTACTTTTTTCCTTCCTTTGCCCAATTTGGTGTATTGTGCTCTGAAAAGACAGGCAGCAGGAAGATGTCAGAAGCGGCCAAAGGGTTTGGCACCTACTGCTGACTAAACCTGTGTGGCCTTTCATTTCCCAACACCACAGTGTGGATGCCCTCCACCAGGGGGATGTGAACTTTGCTCTGAGTTTTTCCTGCAAGGAGCAGAGGGCTGCCTCCAGTGATTTACATGCTTCCTCTTGTAATCTTCCACTAGTGACAGACGTTTCTGAGACAGCTTGCCAGGGCCAGGGGGCTGCTTTGTGGAAAAATCCGTCAGCCCGGAGTAGCCAGGGAGCCTCTGAGCTCTGGGAAGATTGGGGGCTTTTTCTCACCAGGGCTGAGAGGCAGAACTGTGCTGGCTTCCATGGCGCTTCTGTCAGCCCTGGCCGCCTGCCCCCTCCTCTCCCATCTGTGTGGCCTGGGAGAGGACATCTCTGGCCAGCTGGTTGTGTGAGATATATCTGGAATCAAATCTGCCACATAACTCTTTCTTTCTTTCTTTTTTTTTTTTAACAGTGGCTTGACAATAGTCTCCCTTTACATACTTAGCTTAAAAGATCAAGACCGATGTACCCCAAGTCTCCCTTTGAGGTGAGAGTTCCAGTCTTGTTTTCCTTTGGGGAGAAGGATTCTTGAAGGCCTCTTTCATTAATTATTTTGTTCTCCTCCTCCAGCAACCTCACCAGCTCCCAGGATCCGGCTCTGCCACCCACAGCTTCCCCCTTGGGTAAGATCGTCACATTCCTCACCCTCAAACCTAGCCTGGGTTTCATGTGAATTGTCAAGAGAAGAACCAGCCTTTCAGGTTAACCTTGTCACTCTCCTCCCCTCTGTCCAATGCCTTGCAGCACCTAATACATCTCTGGCAACCACACAACCCCCCTTCCAAGTACCAGAGATCACTTTCTGTGAGATCCTGCCATGTCAGGAGACTTACTGCTGTCCCAACTGGGGAACAAGAAGAGTCCTCTCAAGCCCTGTGCAAAGACAGCCCAAGGAGAAGGAGCCCCATCAGAGGCCATGGGCAGGTAAAGAATGTTCAAAGAGTAACAACTAGTGCTTTGAACCTGAGGTTTTTCCCTCCTCACTGTTTACTTGGATAGTCTGTTAATGGTTCCACTCTTCTATTTGGGGTGGCAAGATCTTTGAAAACACAAATACACAAACTTGTAATCACTTGTAATATTGAGTTCCCCACCCAGGGATGAAATTTTGGTTGATTCAAGTGAAAGGGTCTCATTTATTCACTGCCAACCAAGATAGTAATAGTAGCACAAGAGAAGTAATTATGTGAAGATGGGTAGATCTTTTGGCTCACTTAGAACTTATAAGATGATGTGGCATCTGGGCTCTCTGCCTAAACCAAGCAGGGCAAAATGTAAAAGGCTATGAAGATTCTGATGAGTTCAGGGTAAGCTTTAAGTCCCTGAAAAAGGCTTCCACTTTCAGATTATCTTCTTCCTCCTCCTCGGGGGACGGACGGACACACACACACACGCACACGCACACGCACACGCTCTCTCGCTCTCTCGCTCTCACACACACACACACACACTAAGTAACAGAATTTTCATGTTAAAAAAATTGGGACTTCCCTGGTGGTCCAGTGGTTAGGACTCTGTGCTTCCACTGAAGGGGGCACGGGTTTGATCCCTGGTCTGGGAACTAAGATCCCACATGCCGCGTGGCCAAAAAAATAAATAAATAAATATAATAAATTATGGAAACTTGATCAAGGACTAAAAGTGTAATTATCTCTGTAAGATCAAATACTGTACATCCCAGTGTATACTAAGTTATTGTTTCTAGAAATCTCCTCTGTATACACACATTTTAACAAGTGTCTAAAATAATGATGATGATGATGCTAATAATAACAGTACATACATATCAGTGTGACTTATCAGTTAAGATGCTGTGGTAACAACAACTCCCAAATCACTGTGGCTTAATGTGACAAACATTTATTTGACTCTCTCTATATGTCAAATGTCGATCAAAAGAGGGATCTTGTTCATCACGCCATTCAAGACTCAGCTGATAGAGACTCCTTCTCAGTACGTATTTCCACAGCCTCTATAGAGGTGGTAAGAGAATGGGGCAAATTGTGCACTGGCTCTTACAGCTTCCATGTGGGTGTAACACAAGTCACTTCTGCTTACATGTTACTGGCCAAAGCAAGTGACATTGGTCATGTCTAATTTAAAAACAGTTGGTGAAGTGCAGACCTAACACATGCCTGGAAGAAGATGAGCCAGAATATTTTTGAGTAGACCTAATGACTAATGACATGTAGACTATGGTCAGTGGCTGAAGTTTGGGGGCAGAAGTGTAATTTCCTTTGATATTATTTCATATTCGAGGCTTGAATAAATAACTTCTACAAATCATCACCATCATCAGTAACACCACATAATGACGTATTACTATTGTATGCAAGGCACTGTCATAAGTAGGCTACACGAGTAAGTCCTTTAGTCCTCACAAGCTTGAAAGATAGATAGGCACTGTTATTATCCCCTTTTTTTTCCAGTGAGGAAGCTCAGGCACAGAGAGTTTTCCCCTGCACCTATAGGAGGCAATGCTTGTAGTGTTTTTCTCATGAAAGCAATTTTTCATTGAACTTGGGAACAGATGCATCACTATAGAGTGAGGATAAAAGTTCAATGTGAAGGAAGAAATTTTCAGTTTCGGAGATCATATCCTCAATAGTTTTAAATATGGAAAAATCCATTACTGTCTCAGAAATGCCCCAGAACCTCCCTTCCCTTTTTAAAGCACGTGGAACCTTGTGGCTGGTAACCCTTTTCCTCACCTTGGGAGTCCACCTTGAGGATACTGGGTGTCATTTTCTGAGAGCAGTGCTCAAATGAGACCATCTGACCCATGTGAGGTGGATAACAATGAATCCTGAACAGGAAGAGGTTGGGAAACTGGCCCAATCTTCATTTTCAGAAAGTTTTTTGACCCTTGAGCAAATTCACTCCTATAGCAACCAGCTCTTCACATCAAGGGGATATTGGGAAGAGTAGCCCTTATCAAACCACATGAAGGTTTATTGCCATCTTCTCTGGGACAATGAGTGTCTGCTCATCTTATGTTTCCATAACGATGAGAGACACTGAAGAGACTCCTAAGAAATAAGATTTGCTCCAAGGTGTCTGGCTGTGTCCTCCTAGACACAACTATCATCAGCTTCTCTGGCTAAAAACGGAGTTTAAATTCTGCTTTATCAGGCTCTCTGACACACTGGGAAAGTTGTTTCCCTCTTCCCTCTTTCAACTTGAGAAAAAAAACGGAAAGGATTTAAATGTTCTATTTACTATAACCTTCAGGAAACTTGAAAACTCTGGGGGATTTAGAGTCATAGAAGGTCAGAGAGCAGCTACACCAGTGGCTCCCTGACTTTTTGACCCCGAGATTATGCAAATTATTTTTGTTAATTCAACAGCAACATTTGAAAAATGGTACAAATCTATGGGAGAGATTGTTACTTTTCAAGTCCATAGCCAACACCACAGACCCCTTTATGTAATCATCTGGGATTCCAGAGTCCCCAGGTCAGAAGAATCTCTGATTTATACCAATTTACCCATTTTATGACTGATGAAATAGAGGCTGAGGACTTTGCTTAAGATTCTGCAGTGAATTATGAGCAAAGTAGAAATCGAAATCTGGGTCCCCTGTCCCCAGCATTCTGCCTCCACTTATTTGGGCTTGGTGTGTGCATGTACCTGGGATCAACTCTAGAAGATGCAGAAAGTATCTACTCGATGCCTCTAGAAAGCCCTTTCAGCACCCTCTGCCCCCTCCCCTTTGCCTACAGCCATTAAAAAAAATGTTATGGAAATATAGTTGATTTACAATGTTGTTAGTTTCAGGTGTACAGCAAAGTGAGATAAAAATATATATAAGATTCTTTTCCATTATTTGTTATTACAAGATATTGAGTATCTTGTAATAGTATAGTACCTATGCTATAATAGGTACTATACAAGTACTATACTTGTAATAGTATAGTACCTATGCTATACAGTAGGTCCTTGTTGGTTATCTATTTTATATATAGTAATGTGTATATTTTAATCCCAACCTCCTAATTTATCCCTCCTCCCCTTTCCCCTTTGGTGCTATAAGTTTGCTTTCTATGTCTGTATCATCTTTTTAGATTCCACATATAAGTGATATCATATGATATTTGTCTTTGACTTACTTCACTTAGTGTGATAATCTCTAGGTCCATCCATGTTGCTGCAAATGGCATTATTTCACTCTTTTTATGGCTGAGTAATATTCCGTTGTGTGCCTATAGCCACTGAGATGTTGTCCCCAGTGTGGGATATTTCTGGGGGCCCGAAGAAAAGCATTTCTCCTCTGCTGCTGCTCCATCTTTTGCCTCTGTCCAGGGCAACATATGACATCAGGGTTCCTAAATCCAAAAGAAGAGAAAACCAGGCAAATATTCTTTTCAACAAGATGTTTCTGAGGCATTTAAGACCAATTACAAATTTAAAAATAAAAATTTTTTAATTAAAAAAAACCTTAGAGTAACTCTCAGTGAGATGTGGAGTAATATTTAATAGTTTACCAAGCCCCAGAACACATTTATGAGCCTCCTTCCTGAGGAGTAAGACGACTAGTAAAATAAGTACAGGGAAATCAGCATGTTCATGACATGCTGAGCTCAAGCCATTATTCTTCCTTTGGGCCTAAGTTGGTTGCTTAAAATGTCTTTCAGAAAGGTTATCCCCTCTTCTCACACTTTAATAAAAGGTTTGCATAAGACTAATAGGAAGTGGAAAGTGGGTATTTCAAAATATTCAGCTTCTACTCTGAGGAACTGAGTGTGATGCATCAGATTTTAATCTATGGAACTAATAAAGATTTAAATAGGCAGCAGAGTTAGATATTAAAAACTTAAGAGCCTGTGGGAAAAAGCATCAGTGGAGTTCTACAGATTTTAAGAGATTTCGTAAAGACTTTTAAAATCTCACAAAGCAAAAGGCATCTGTAATTCATGCTTATTTTGATTTGGAGACCAGACCTCTGAGAAGAGTCAATGATTGAAAGAAAATGTTTCCCCGTGTTAAAGGACTCAGTCGTCGATTGGTTGGGCTCATTGACTTTTTCTTGGCCTGAGCCTGTTTCAGTCATGAAAGAAAAAGGTATCCAAGATGTACTGGGAATCAGCCATCAGTGCAGTTTTACAAGTAGCGCAATACACACATTCTACCACGACAGGATATACTTTGGTTGGACACCATCTTAAGTCTCTCCTCTCCAGAAGTTTCTGATTTAGTTTATGGGGAGATCTCATCTGCTGATTGTGAAATATATCTCCAACTTTACAATGGAAACCATTGGGAATGTATATTAACTTTATAGGGAATATTGCTGGAAGGCACTTGTAAAATGAGAGCCACCCCTGTATGACTACAGGAGAATTTATGGTTTTCCAATAACCAGCCTTTCGGAATTGAATAGTCTTGCCTCAGAGAAGTGACAAAGTCGAGGTGTTTTACAGGAGACTCAAAATTTATTTCCAATCCTGCTTTTGAAAAGCCATTTTCATAATTCTAAGCTGTAAGATTATCTCTCCTCAACTTCACCTTTTTATTACTGTTAAAAAACACTTTATCCCATTAGATGCTGAATCTTAATCACAGGGTTCTACGTCTCCAGGAACCCAGAAATACACTTCTGTGGAAGTAAGACAACTCTGTAGTTCTATTGCCAGACTTTACAATGACGTTTTTCCTGAAAATTCGGCAGGAAAATAGAACAAAAGGTAGGGAAAGAAAACAGACAGGATAGAGAAGTCGGGTTTCCCCTTCTCTTTATGCCTCATTTGCCTTGTAAATAAGCCTTCTATGGAAGCAGTCATAAGCAAAACTCATAGCAGGAGACATGTGCTCGAAAATTACTATTTGAATAGCTGGAATCCAAGAAATCTGGAGGCCTTTTAGACAGTACATACATTTTTAGGTAAAGGGAAATATTCAGTTTTCTAGAAAATCACCATATATCAAGGTCCATTTCTTCTTAAAGGGAAGCATCACGCTGGGGAGGAATTTCAGGAAACTTGCCTCACCTTCAAGTTGTCTCACTCCCATTTGCTAACAGGATGAAGAAGCCCAGCTCCCCCGAGTCCACTCCTAGCACCCCTCTGCACCCATCCCCTAGGGGTGTCTCCTTTGAGTGTGGAAGAGGAAACATTTTTCTAGAAGCTACATGATTGGCTTTCCCTCCTCCCTTCCTCTTTCCCTGACTCTCCTCCTTCCATCCTTCCACAGATATGTAGTCAGCCCCACAGTTGAGCCTGGCATTGCCTTATGTGGGGATACAATAGTGAACAAGATGCAGTCTTCCAAAAGCTCACAGTTAGGTTTCTAGACAAGAAAACCAGCCCTTCCACTTAGTGTGAGAAGTACTAACCTGGACAGATACTTAGGAGCGACTAACCCCCAGAAGTCTGCACCGTTACTTTGCTTTCTACTCTGAAATTCCATACAGAAACTTGTTTTAGCTCTTGTCTCTTTTTCTTTCCCATGAAAGCAGCACATATTGTTTTAACTTACGTCTCTTGTTAAATAAGGTTAACGTCTTTGTGTTTTGCCCCAAATTATATTGAAAAACATAGATACTGTTTAATGAAAATGAAGGACTGCAATAAAGAGTACATATACTTGAGAAAACATCTGCAAATTTAAAAACTGACTGCAAAAACTTTAAAATTCTTTTGTTAGGTTTGCTGAACTCACTAAATGGTTGCTTTTACCATCCACTTTAAAAAGATACATTTTTTTCCCCATAGCCTTAACAACAGTCATCTGAGTGGTTACCTTTTCAATATTGCTTTTAAAATGCCTTTTCAGCTCTGACGGGTCATAACCACTCCCCTGGCTTCCTTCCCCACAAGCGAGCTCTGGCCCCATACCAGTGATTTGAGTCCTCTCCTCAGCTGGCTGCAGCTCAGTTTTTAACTTAAGCTCGCTTTTTTCCTGAGTGGATCACATTATGCTTGGAGTTATAGATGATTCAAAGAATGTTAGTAGAGCTTCCCTAGTCTGGAGTTTTTGAGAAAGGGCAAAGATACAAGAAAAGTAACAATCCAGAGATAATGTGCCCTTTGGTACAGTGATAGAGAAGGTATCACTGATTGATCACCACTTAGAGGATTCGGTAATAATACATGCCATGGCAGTGGAAGTGGGGGAGCTGTGAGCTGCAGTGATCTAATCCGGGACGGTGTCTTAGTCGGCTGGGGTTGCCATAACGAAATGCCGCAGACTAGGTGACTTAAGCAACAGAAATTTATTTTCTCACAGTTCTGGAGGCTAGAAGTCCAAATTAAGGTGCTACCAGGTCTGGTTTCTTGAGGCCTCACTCCTTGGCTCGAAGATGGCTGCTTTCTCTCTGTGTCCTTACAAGGTCTCTCCTCCATGCAAGCAGGCCTCTTCATGTCCTAATCTCCTCTTCTTATAAGAATGCCATTCGGATTGGATTAGGGCCCACACTAACAGCCTCATTTTAATTTAATTATCACTTTAAAGGCCCATCTCCAAACACAGTCACATTCTGAGTGAGTTACCAGGGGTTAGGGCTTCATGCATAAGAACTTGGAGGACATAATTCAGTCCGAAACAGGTGGCTTTTTGGAGAAGGGTGACAGTAAACTAGCTCTGTATGAAATGGCATAGGGATGTGATGGGTTGAAAGGTGGGGGAAACATTCAACTGACAGAGACAAACTAGGGCACACATTGGGTTTCTTCCCATCCTGAACAAGCTTCAAGACTGACAGACTTTCTTCCTCTTCAGGAGACAGGAGCACATCATTCTTGGCAGGACAGGCGCTAACCAACCTTGACTGGGGGAGCGACTGTAAGTTTATATTTAAGTGACTCTCTTCTTTGTTTTTGTGGAGCCAGGCAGAATACTAACAAGCTGTGAAAGCATTACTGGAGTAAGGCACAGGGACGGAGGCTGCACTCTGCCACAAACACCCGTGGGAGTACATTTTGATAATCGAGGCCTCCCTAACCATTAAGGAGGCATTAGAAATGGTTGCATACCGCTAGGCCTTTTGGTTGATCTTCATGGATTTTAATAATTTATTTGAACTTCCTGCTCTCTTCTATTTTTCTGCTAAATTTTTAGTTGGTTTTCTGTTTTCTGATTTTTGTTGAATCTTTCTTTATTGGCCAGATTGCATATCACATTGCGCTCTCCATTTTCAATAAATCTCAATTTAGTAGGACTTCCACGATCCAGGCATTGTTTTGGATATTATGAGGCTGTCTATTGGAGCTTGGTTTTTTTTTTTGTTTTTTTTTTTAGTTTTCTTAAAACTTACTGTAACAACAACAAAAGCCTTCTCCCCTTTCTTCTCCTTTTTTTCCCCCATTTGAATGCAAATGGAATCCATTTATCTAAGAAACTCTTATTTCACAATCTGCAATTTGGAGCCTGCGCTGGAGCACAATGCTCTTTTTCTCTGCAGAAAAGTTTACTTTATTTCTTCTCAATTCAGGGATTGATACCACCATCAGTTCTATTCAGATTATGGAAATCCAGCAAATAATAGATCGTCGGTATTGCAGTAGAAGCCTCCAGTGCGGGTGGGTAAGCCTCCCCATTATCCCCTGATTGTTTCTGGAATTTACTCAGGGCTCTGGGTTTTTGAGACTGGAATGAAAGCTAATGCTACCCGGTAAAACCGATGTGTGCTTACATTGCTCCTTAAGTGAAAACACATTTGTTGCATGGTGGAAGAGGGAATCATAAAATGGTTGGTATTAGCAAATGTCAATAAACCACGGCTCCAAAGATTGCAGTCTCCTGGTTTAATGGGTAAGTCCAAAGCTAAAAGCTTAGGGGGCAGCTCTGTGGCTGACTCTCTGAGGCCACATACCATAGGCACAGAGCTGTTAGTTAATTTTATAGAAAAGAAAGACATTATTACTGATGGCTCCAAGTTATGAGTGAGCTGACATTTGTATATTTTAATAACAAGGGATATCATTATTTTAATTGCTGAAAAATATAGCTTATCCTAACCTTTTCAGTTAAGAGAAAAAAATCTGGGTACTGCAAAAGTTATCAGCAATGTTCATCTCTAGTGTATCGCCTGCATCAAGGTAACAATGCATCTAGACGCATAGAGGGCAAGCATAGAAGCTTCAGCAAACACAATATGCAAGTTGTAGGCATTAAGAATAAGGAGTTATTTTTCTTTATTTGATCAGTATTTACTGGTTTAGTTAAGCCTGCTAATATTTAAGCCTGCTAGGTTAAAGGCAAGGCTGTATATTTTGAATTGGTGTCACAAATCCTACGGATTCTCAGCCTTATTTCTTTTTCAGCCTAATGTACCTTAGGCTTCAGGCTGATGGTCCTGACTTTTGAAAATAACCTGTGTGGTGCTTTATGATTTGTTTATGACCTTTACATTCATTATGTCATTGAATTCTCACAAAATCACATGAGGTTGGTATTATCCCCATTTTGCTGTTACAAAAACTTGAGGCTCAGTGAGCTTGAAAAAGTCAGAGACAGACATAATTGGTTTGGTAGAATGACGTAATGAAGAGTGAGATGATTTGGGTTCAAATTCCAGCACTTTGACAAGATGTTTATTCTTCCTGCGTACCTGTTTCTCATCTGTAAGATGAGGATACTTACTAGCTAAGGAGTTGGGTGCCTGGAAAGCACACAGATGTTGGGAGGCACATAGTAGGAAAAGAATTCTATTTACCCAAGCTTCCTCCAGTAGGACAAAGCCCTCCCGATCCCAGTTCAGATCTATTGCTTTTATTTTTGCTTTCTTATTTTTAACAGCCCAGTTTAATATTCATTAACGGAAATTTTAAATGATTGGCTCTTTCCCCCATTTATCTGGTTTTAAGTTATTTCTCCATATAATTCAAGGGATGGCCAGTCATAAGAACTTGTAAGCCTTTTTGCTAGGGTTTTCATTACAGTAGGGATCAGTGGAACTCCCCCCTTTCCCTAAGCATCCCTCGTCAAGGGCAGGAGGAATGTCTGTATAAGCATTTCTGTCTTGCAGTTTTCTCCATTACTAAATGGTAATTAGGACTATAATAATTTTAGTTGATTCCAGTTCTGAAAGTACATGATATTTCCTGCTAATGTTGCCTAAAAGGGAGTGGTTTACTGTAAAAAAGCTGGTATTTATTATTTCCAATTTTCTTTCCAGAGGGATTGTTAGTTTGAGGACTTTGCCTCATTTGTCTTCTGAAATCTGTATCTCCTTAAGGGGAACTGAAGTCATTTCCTATTTGTTTAGTTTTGTGCATATGGTCTGGGATTTGACTTTCTGTCATTTCTTCTGTGTATTTTAACAAACCATAAATCTTTGTGGTATATTTCATATATAGTAAGATCCGAAAGAGATCACTTTGAAATTTAAACTTGATTTTCTGTATCAGTTACGTATTATAGAATATTTCACAGTTTACATAGTATACAAAAAGTAGAAAAAACCCTTTTGAACCCTTTCCTGAGTATTTTGATTTGTGGTTTTTTTTCCA
This sequence comes from Pseudorca crassidens, assembly GCF_039906515.1. NCBI lineage: Eukaryota > Metazoa > Chordata > Mammalia > Artiodactyla > Delphinidae > Pseudorca > Pseudorca crassidens. The sequence goes on from NC_090306.1 coordinate 59,618,573, forward strand.
TAATTAGGTCTGGAAATTACAATTACCATATTCCTGTTAATAAGTACACACCTACCAATGTCAAATTCTCTCTGGAAATCAAGTAAGTGCATAGCTGTAAAAGACAATTCTGTTTTTATCATTATTTGAATAACAATACTGAATTTCCTTCACAATTTGATCAATAAGTTAGGAGGTGGAAAGTTATCAGTTAAAGAATAATGGTTGGGTTGAGAGTTAGGCCAGCTTGAGGGAGGGGTTTTCAAAATGAAGGTTGGGGCCTTCCAGGCTCCCTCCAGTGGAATGGAAAGGCTCTGTGCTGTATACTCATACCTACAAAGTGACAATGACCCTGGGTTTGATGCTCTCAGACTGCCCCTGGCTGTGTCCCTTTGAATTGGGGTGGGAACTAGAGTAATAGTGTGGCCCTGGCCCCCTGGATGTGGGGGGCTGCACATTTTTGTGAGCTTCTGGGAGCAATGCTAATGCAGACACCACCCCCTTCCCCCAAGGGAGTTGAAAAAAAGAAGTCAGAGTTTGGAGGTGGGCAGACCAGTGTTCAGATTTTGTCTCTGTCACTTACTAATTCTGTAATCTTGGGGAAACCAGTCATCCTCTCTGAGCTACTGTTTATTCATTTGTAAGATGTGTTTGACATTATACCATAACAAGGAGAGCTGCTGTGAGAATCACAGATAATAGTGAAATTAATAACTACCATTTGCTGAGCACAGACTATATGCCAGACACTCTACACTTTACTACTGGGTCATATAATCCTCTCAACAATCCGCTGAGGTTGGCATTTTTTTTTCTGGTTTATATTTTTCAGATGGGAACAGTTAGTTTAGAGAGGTCAAAAAGCCTGTCCCAAAACTCATAGCGAATAAGTGGTGGAGCTGGGCTTCAAATCAGCCCTTCCTTTTAGCCATCACTTTCCTGCCTCCCCAGTGACATGAGATATTTAAGAACATTGCCCCTTCCTGGCACATAGCAGGCACTTCATATTATGACTGCCTTTCCTCCAAAAATCACAAAACTCTAATCTATTTTATCAGCTATTTAAAATAATTATGGTACTTTAAGACTTTTGCAGAAATTATGCAGTGAGATACCATGCAGATAGATGGTGTTTATTTTGTGTCTCTTGATGTCAGTTTCTCCTTTGTCCCTTCCACATTTCCTTTCTCCCTTTCCTTTCTCCCTTTCCTCTGTCCTCCCCACTTTCCCTCTGTTTCCCCAGCCCTGTTACTCTTCCTCCATCAGTCCCTCCCCCCTCCCCACCCCATCTCTTCCTCTGTTTCACTCAGACTTCATACTCCTTCTCTCATCCACTTTGCTTCTACAGTGAGCTAATGACACACGCCAACTGCTTGCCTTGGAAAGGTTTGTTTCAAGCAGCTAAAATTCCATGACTTAGAACCCACCATATTTACAGGCAGAGCAAAAGCTAAATGTACTATTCTCTAGCACTCTCTAAGCAACCTGGAATATCGTTTCCTCATTCGTTCCTAGCTTCGATGGAGGGAAATAAGTGAAGTGGTATATCCCCTGAAGTGGCGGATGGTCATCTTGAACCACTAAATCAGGCTATTTTTTTTTTTAATATACATTTACTTATTTATTTTTTGGCTGTGTTGGGTCTTTGTTGCTGCTTGTGGGCTTTCTCTAGTTGCGGTGAGTGGGGGCTACTCTTCGTTTTGGTGTGTGGGCTTCTCATTGCAGTGGCTTCTCTTGTTGCAGAGCACGAGCTCTAGGCATGTGGGCTTCAGCAGTTGTGGCGCACAGGCTTAGTTGCTCTGCGGCATGTGGGATCTTCCCGGACCAGGGCTCGAACCCGTGTCCCCTGCATTGGCAGGCGGATTCTTAACCACTGCGCCACCAGGGAAGCCCCTAAATCAGGCTTTTTAGATTAAGAACCATTTTTTTCTAACATGGGTGATCTTAAAATAACACATATACTCAACCGAGATTGTAGGTTGTCCCACTTGTGCAAAAATATTGTTTCCAAAGACAGATGGATCTCATCTTGATGATGATTCTTGGGCCAGCCTCCAGAGAAGAACCATTCTTTCTGACAGGTCTTCCACCCTGATACTTGAAGGGCTTATAATTCCTAACGGGGCTCACCTGCACATCCCTACCTGTGTTGTTTGCCTCTCTGATTCAAACAATACCTACTCAGAGCAGGAGTCTGCAGAATCTGAAATCCTGGAAACTTCAGATGGAAGCAAATTCAGCTGCCAGTGAAAAGAGAAGGAATACATCCAAAAATTATTTAAAAATCTAGGAAGATAAGAAGTTCTGATGTTGAGGTGATTTAAGTCATGAGATTAGGTTTTAGAGACTGTCATATGTTATCTCAGTTTTAGTTTTAGTCAGTTCCAGGCTACTATAACAAGAACCCCATAGACTGGGTGGCTTAAACCACATTCATTCCTCACAGTTCTGGAGATTGGGAAGTCCAAGATCAAGGCACAGATTCGGTGTCTGGTGAGAGTCCACTTCCTGGTTGATAGGTAGCCGTCTTCTCTCTCTGTCCTCACACGGCAGAAGGGATGAGAGACCTGGGCTCCTTTTTATGAGGTCACTATTTCCACTCATGAGGGCTCCACCGTCATGACCTAGTCAACTTTCTAAAGGCTCTACCTCCTAACACCATCACATTAGAGGTTAAGATTTAAACATACGAATTTTGGAGAGGACACAAACATTCAGTCCATAACAGTAGTCATCTGAGATTGAGTTTCTGTTATAATGAGATGTGAACTAGTATATTGGCATCCGTGAGCTTTGTGTAATAACATGCCTATTTGGAACTTTGAATGGATTTCCAAGGTATGTTCCCATTAGTCCCTCTTCTTATCAAGATGTAGCCTAGTGGGAGCTGGTAACTTCTTTTCCATTTGCCCTTTCTTTTCTTTGTCTCTTGAAGCACAACAGAGCCATTGATAGTCTTCCAGTGCAAGTTCACCCTTGGAAGTATGTGTTTCCATAGTAAAAGGGAAGCCAAAGGCATGCAAAGCCACCAAGAAGTCTCCCAGGAGATGACACAGGTAACGTTTTCCAGCTCCTCGGCATTCCGTCCCCATTCTAGAAGAAGTGTGTCTACAGTTTTGGCACAGCCTCTGTTCTTCACTGAGAGAGATGCCATGAGCCACAGGCCAATGTTTCCCTTTGCTGACTCTGATCACAGAGCTTTGTTCAGCATCTTCTGTGCATCCTTCAGAAGCTGCAGACTTTTCCAGCAACACCATCAAAAGCTGTTGTCACAAATACCTCTCCTACAGCAGTCAAGGGAATGCTTTTTCAGCCTATGTTCTTTCCAACTGAGTGTAAAATACAGTTATGAAATGGATCTCTCTTTCATTCATTATTTAGGGATATCAGCACATTTGGAGCCTCCCTGCAGCCCCGTTCTTTGACAGCGCATACCATTTCCGGGTAGCTGCGCCGGTAAGCTCTCTTTTTTTCTTTTCAGTGAGAAAGAAATGGGCCATTAGATAAATAAATAGATAAATAAACTTTAGCTACAATTAATTCTTACATTAATCATTCTCTCTTTTCTTTTCCCCCTTGTTCTGACAGGATTTAGCTGACTGTTCAACGGATCCTTATTTTGCTGGGATATTCTTTACAGACTACTTCTTTTACTTCTATCGACACTGTGTCTAATTTATTCAAGTTTGTTTGGGGACTTTACCAAAGAAAAATACTCAAATACAGTTAACGGAAACTTACAACCTCTTGCAACTTCTTTCTTCTCTTTGTAAAACATTCACATTTATTGCCAAAGGGCTTTTTCCAGGCTTTGGCTTCCAACAGTTTTGAGACATTAATGAGGAGAATAAAGCGTTTGCTGGAACTTGAGATAATGTGGTGTTTGATTTTGCCGTGACTATGAGGAAAACGTTTCCTGGAGTAAACAGCACTGTTGGATTTGAAAATACTGCTTCTGTTACTAAGGAAGCTGTGAAGTCAAAATGGGTAGGTTTAACTTTACTTTGTCTTAATGTATCTCAATGCTTTTGAGAAAAACAAAAAGGCCTATTTCAGCCATGTCAACTTGGACCCACTAAACACAGACTCTTGAGAATTTGTGATAACCAAATGTGTGTTGGGGGAGGGGTGGGTGGTGTCTGATGCTGAGCTCACATTTAGGCAAACTATTGCTATGTGTAGGTATGTGTGTGTGCACACGCATGCACACTACATACACTAGCGTAGAGAATGTAGCTTGCTAATAAATTGGGCTTAAGAAAAATAATTGCAGTTCTACTTTGTAAGGTTTGATGGATGCTAACTTTCTGTATCCTCTTGGGAAGCACTAGCTTGTGACAAGTCCTTTAAGGTAACCCAGACAGTCTAGGCTCAGATAGTTGCATTTGATCTTCCAGTTGTCATTGATTTGTTTTGTTGTTCTTCCTCTACTTATAAGGGGTTCTCTTACAGACCATTAAGACCCATTTCCATTGTTTGTAGCTGAATTAGCTTTGGATATTTCTACCTGGTTTATGGGTAGATTTGTATGCCCTTCCCAACTTAGAAGAGCCGGAAATCCTCTAGCTGGAGTGTTATCAACTATATCTTTTATTTTCTGTATTCTGATGTTTTGACGTCTTGGGGTCTTGCTGACCCTCATGGAACACCACCTCCCAGGGTTAGCCAGTTCCTAGAGATAGTAAACAACTTGCCCACCTGCGATTTTTCAAATACAAACCAGCAAATCTGGAGCTCACACTCCAACCACCTCCTTTATCAAGTTCTCATACTGGGGGCCACTATCCACCTGCCCTAATCACTCCAGGGCCATGTACCAGACAACTAGGGACAGCCCCTATAGCCCAGCGCCTGCTACGATTACTCTAGCCCAGCGCCTGCTACGATTACTCAACTAGCCAGTCCCAAGCCTGTTTCCCCTGCCTTACCTGTTCCTTCCGTGGGAACCACAAAAAAGGCTTTTACCCAAGGTTGATCCCTCTCCCCCTGCCTCCTGACTGACCCTGCTGCTTCCCAGTGTGGTCCCCCAAGGCATGGCATGTCTCCTCCTCTTGGGAACTGTAACAAACTACCTTTTCAATGGTGATCATCTTCTGATCTGTTGACCTTCCTACCTTAAAATTTTCATTAATACACTATATTTTAGGACATGGCGATTCAAGCCACTCTAGCTCTAGCTTCAGGTAGCAGGGCTGCTGAATGGCTTATCTTACTGTTGGCATGTGTGATACTGTAATTTACAATAAGCAATGTATATTTGATTTTGTCCCCAGTTCCTGGCACAGAGCTCCTAAAACCTTTGGAATTCCCTAAGTGCTGAGAGAGATAAAGGTGTCTTTTGTTTTGTCAGTGAGGTGACATTTGGATGGCACAAAAGGATGGGGCTGGTTGCCAGGACAACCAATCATATGATTAGAGGGTTTGAACTTCCAGTCCCACCCGTGATTTCTGGGGAGGGACAAGGAGCTGGAGGTTGATTTCAATCAATTAATCAATCATAATTAATCAATCATAATTTAATCATGCCTATATAATGAATCCAGAGTTCGGAGAGCTTATGGATTGGTGAACACGTGGAGATTTGGGAAGACTGGCAGCCTTGGAGAGGGCATGGATGTTCTTTACCCTTTCTCTGCCCCTAACCCTGTGTACCTCTTCCATCTGGCTGTTCCTGAGTTATATTCTTTTATAATAAACACAGAATCTAGTAAGTAAAATGTTTCTCTGAGTGCTGTGAGCCACTTTAGCAAATTAATCAAACCCAAAGCAGGAGATAGGGTCAACTCTAATCTATAGCTGGTAGGTCAGAAGCAAACATGATAACCTGGGCTTGCAACTGGCATCTGAAGTGGGCAGGAGGGGGGTGGGGGTGGGGCGTCCTGTAGGACTGAGCCCTCGGCCGGTGGAATCTGCAGCTGTGCCCCGAGAGACAGTACGAGAACCGAGCTGGGTTGCTGGACACCTCACTAGTGGCTGAGAATGGTCTGGCGCTGTGCGGGTGAGACTCCTCCATACAGTGGAATTGGGTCCCAGAACCGTGTTTAGCCTATGAGTCAAGTAGGATGAGGCGGATGGATATTTTTTCGCCCATGACAGTGGTAATCAGTAGGAATAAGTCCCCATTTGCTTATTTTCAAATGGGATTAAACACGTGCCACATGGATGGAAATTACAAGAGCTATTAAGAAAAGACAAGTTCCTTACTGACACAAAAGGCATTTCGAAATAACTTAGGGACACAAAGGTAGTTTAACCCAGTAGGACCTGAGATTTTGGAGCCAAACAGTCCTTGCCTTGGTCCTGAATCCAGACTTTGTGTATCCTTGAGCGAGTTACTTAACTTCTCTAAGCCTCAATTTCCTCATTTATAGAAGAGGATAGTGAGTATCTGCAATAGATAGGATTAAATGAGATAAAATACAGATAGGCTCTAAATAAATATTAGCTGTTATTGTTATACAGAACAGAATAGTTATAAAGATTACAGTGGGATAATAAAGGGACTGAGTAACTGAACACTCACACACAGAGGCATTCCATCAACTGTGAAAACCAAACTGCAGATAGAGCATATGCATGTGTATTACATAATTAATTACATTAACTTGACTCTTCTACTGTTAAATACTGGTCAGTAGCCAAGTTACAGGAGTTCCTTTCGGCACATAAATCCCATGTTCTTATTCACTCACATATGTTCAGGATAATATGGGGGTTTCAGATATCTAGTTGAGTAATGTTGCCTATAAGGAGATTTCTGTAAAATGAATAGTTTCCCCACTAATCCATAAAAAACTGAAAGTCTTTTCCCCACAGAAAACTTATTACAGGAGATGTGTTGAAAGACTTCAGAACGAAAGGATTTAAGATAGTGAACAGACCTGTGGCAATCTGTGGCTTCTTGGAATCAGTTAGGACTAGAATAGACTTTGCTGCAAGTTTCTTTGTATTTACAGCACTTCTCCAGTTGTTAGACATCCACTGTGGACCGGGCTGCTTCAGGCCAAAATATTTTTCCTTGTGCCAGAGAATTTTCTGAATTTCTACTGGAGTATTCCCAAATTCACAGGATTAAAATGTCTATAAGAGTATTCCTCTCAAAAGCCCATAACCCCAGTCTAATCATGAGCAGAACATCAGACCAATCCCAGACAAGAGGCATTCTACAAAATACCTGACCAGCACTACTCAAAATTCTGGAGGTTACCAAAAACAAAGGAAGTCTAGGAAATGGTCACAGCCAAGAGGAGCTTTTTTATGTTTTTTAAAAATTTTGGCCGTGCCGCATGGCTTGCGGGATCTTAGTTCCTGGACCAGGGATCGAACCTGGGCCCACAGCAGTGAAAGTGCAGAGTCCTAACCACTGGACCGCCAAGGAATTCCCAAGAGGAGCTTAAAAAGACATGGTAACTAAATGTGGTGTTCTAGAGGGCACCCTGGAACCAAAAAAGGAGATTAGATACAAACTAAGCAATTTGAATAAAGTGTGGACTTAATAATAATGTACAGTATCAATATTGGTTCATTTTCTGTGACAGATATACCATACTAACGTTAAGATGTTAATAATGGGGGAAACAAGCTGTGGGGTTTATGGGAACTCTGTGTACCAGCTTCATAATTTTTCAAAATAAATCTAAATTTGTTCTAAAATAAAAAAATTATTTAAAAAAAGTAAGAAATGAAATCCATAACAGCTGGGCTGAAATATCACATGCTGCCACAATGTGTCATTTGTGATAACATGACTTCAATTCTGCGCATTAATTTAATTAGCTTCCAAATACCATAAAGAATACTATATGATATAAAATATAAATACTATAAAATATACAATAACACATAACAAGATTACAACGATTTTTCTTGAGTTCTAATATAGGAATTCAAGCTCTGTCAGATTTTTTTTTTAAACTACCACACCATAAAAATTCACTTAAAACAATTAGCATGTATGGGTTCAGACCTCCAGCATTTAAAACTAGAAACATTTTGTAGAGCTCTTAACCTACCTCTTCTTCCATTTTTATTTTTATTTATTTTTCCTACACAATTTTTCAATTTCAACTTTAGTGGCAGATTCCCAACAACACGTTATTTGAGTCGTGAAACTAAAGATCCTCAAGAGGAGAGCAACAAAGGAATTCTGTTGGCAGTTTACAAACCTCCTCTTACTGGATTCTCACAAGAACCTTGTGATGTTGGGAATGAGGGGAGTTACTCACAGTTCCCCACTCTACAGATAAGGAGACTGAGGCAGAAATAGGTTAAGCAAGGATAAGAGGTGAGCCAGATTTTCTGGTGTTAAATTAATCCACTTCCACTATATACATATCTTATTCAGCGTGGGCTGTCATACAAAATTGAAGCTTGGGTGGCTTAAACAACAGGAATTTATTTCTCACTGTTCTGGAGACTGGAAAGTCTAAGATCAAGCTGCCAGCAGGCTCAGTGTCTGGAAAGGGCTGTATTCTTGAGCTGAGACAGCCACCTTCTCACTGTGTCCTCACATGATCTGTCCTTAATGCATGCATATATAGGGAGGGAGAGAGAGAGAGAGAAATCAAGTTCTTTGGTCTCTCTTTTTACAAGGGCATTAATCCCATCATGAGGGCCCTATCTTCATGACCTTGTCTAAACCTAATTACCTTCCCCAAATCAGATCTCCAGATACCATCACACTGGGGACTAGACTTCAACATAAAACTGAGCAGAAGGGCTTCCCTGGTGGCGCAGGGGACATGGGTTCGTGCCCCAGTCCGGGAAGATCCCGTACCACAAAAAACAAAAAACAAACTGAGCAGAACGCCGAAGGGGCCTTTCCAGGAACAGACCACCCCCTTATCCCTCACCTCTTGTTTATAGAAAAGCTTTAGCCTCCTAGGCCTTCTCCGAGTTCCAAAGAGCAAATTTAATCAGAGAAGTGAGAAAATGAAGAAACAAAGGAAAACAGTCAAGCAGACAAAAATAATAGTTTAGCCATAAAACAAAGTCGAGGACCTTTAGTTTCTCCTCAAGGGCTATTATTGATAATATCCTGAGCCATATTCTCGAATTGCTTTGCAGATACTAAAACCCCCATCAGGGGGAAGAAGTTAATTGCACACTGACCACCAGCACGTAAACCCCAGACTGGTTGGAACCAGAAGGTTGATGGTTGAGATTCCCGAAATATCACTCTGTTACCTCATCATCAACCAATCAGAGAACTGCGCACAAGCCGATCAAGCACCCTGCAACCCTCTCCCTCACACTGTCTTTAAACACCCTTCTCTAAAAATTCATTGGGGAGTTTGGATCTTTGAGCATAAGTTGCCCAATTCTCCTTGATTGGAGATAAACCCTGCAATAAATGCTGTACTTTCCTTCACCACAACTGTTGTCAGTAGATTGGCTTTGCTTCAACGTCAGGTGAATGGACCCAAGTTTGGTTCAGTAACAAGCATATGAATTCAACAGTGAGACAATTCAGTCAATATCATTACATCACTTTACCCTTTGGAAATTTTTTCCTTTCTTCACAACTCTTTGAAGTTTGCAAAAGACCACCAACACAGATAATGACCCACCAGAAAGGCACTAACATGTTAATGGCTCTGGTAAGTGATACACTTACCAGGCCCTGTGAGCTGATAGGATTTATTAGAGTCCATTTAGTCATAATACAGAATAGAGGGCAGAGGGACAGACATGAGGGGAATCTCCTGTCACCAGCCACTAAGTTACATCTATTTATATTGCACCAGGGCTTAACAGCTCACTTAAGACTGCTAAATATCAACCTCACTCTGAGGAACACTTTAGGAAAAACTTCACTTGGCAAAGCTAAAAGTGTTTTGGTTTTCATTTCTTCAAGGACATATGTGATTGATTTTTGTGTCTTATACTAAAGAGCCAGTTGAGCTCTTAAGAAGCATCCAAGGATTTAAAATCTAGTGCATTTTTGATGAGTGGTTTTTTAAAGCTTGCAGAAGCACAGCTTCAGAAACCTCCAGTTTACCAACAGTGTTCCATATACAGCTCCCTCTTTTCTTGGCTGGATTCTGTGAATGGAGAAAGTCTTTGTCAATTCTTAGGATGTATTATTGGAGGAAGGGATGGATGCCAAAGATCACAATCTCAATCCTTCAATTTCTTCATGGCCCCACACAAATATAAACAAGATCACATTTTAGAAAGACTCTTGATAACATGTCTTTGCCAGAGTTGAATTCTCAAGCCATTTTTAGCTGCATCAGTCTGACCTCCTGTTGAAATGCAGAATAACTGAGAAAAGAACTAGACTCAGAGCCAGGAAACTTGGTCCTGGTCCTGGCTCAGTAACTCGCCATTGGTGTCATCTTGGATACTTTACTTCACTTCCCCAGTTGCAAAATTGGATCCATAATAGTCCTGCCTACACTAAGGATTACTGTGGACCCTACGTGAGATATTTATGTAAAACCTCTTTGTAAAGTGGAAAGTGTACAAGTACAAGAATCATTAACGATGGTCCCTGGGAAGACATTATTTTGAAAGAGTAAGTTAGAAGTTAGAAATTCTCACTTCCTTTAATGAGCTTCAGTCCATCATACTTAGAGTAAGTTACTTACATTTCCATCCACCATCTTCTTCAACTGGAAAACATGTAGCGCACAACGGATGCTCAATCAACATTTGTTAAATGAAAGGTGAGTAAATAGAAACATTGCCTCTCATTCACCAGGGAGTATGGCAAGATGACATACTGAAACAGATTTGAATTCCTCTCACTCTTTCATCGTGATATTTTTTGCTATTATTTGGAATAATAGAGTGTTATTATTTTCTTCTCCCAGCACATCTAAAACATCCGTAAATGACTTGCAATAGAAACTAGAAAGTCAAATGGTCTATTGTCTGTTAGAGGATTCCAGACCCTAATAGTCCATTATGGCTTATTATTCATCATTTATATTTATACTTCTGCATTTTATTCTGTACAGCACAACTATGTAAGTTTCTAAATTAATTGCATATTAATTGTAAAGTCTTTAATGAGTGTTTCATACTGTATCCAAACATTGAATGAATTATGACAGTAATTAAACTGCTGTAGTCTTCCCCTGAAGTGAGTTGTAAGATCTCAAGCGTCTCATCCTATACAATTATGGAAAAACGTTTCCTTTTAGTGTAGGTATTCTTGGCTCTTAGGAGCAGTCTCTGGAATTATCTACCGTAGAGAAGCTACTCAAGATTATGTTAAGAAGAAAAAGGTTCTTAGTCACTTCATGGAGGGCCATTTACCTCTAAGAAAACACTCCACTATAGATGATCTTCTACATATTCAACCCCCGAGCTCTGTAACAGTTTGCTCATTTTCACTCTCACTCTCTCACTCACTTTAACATCTGTGGAGGACTTTCTATTGCCAGACTCTGAGTACAGTGCTGAGGCACAAGAGAAGCCTGGCATCCTTCCTGACCTTTCTGAGGCATCCACTGTCTGGTGGACTAGCCAGACAGCCATCATACAATATGAAAAGCGCTGTAACTGTGACATTGACATTGTGCTGTGAGAGTACAGGGAAGGGGTGATACATCCTGCCTCTCAGGTAAATGAGAAAGTGGATTTAAGGGAGGAAGAGGAGAGGCTTCAAGCAGGAAGAGATATCTGACCTATTTGGATTTAAAAGGATGATAAGTATTCTGTGTGTGTGTGTGTATGTTTAAACAGAGCAATGGAAAAAGGTAGCAGTTACATAGGAATCAATTTTTTCTACGAAAGAAGCTGCTTTTAAATGCACCAGGAACTGCGAAGTGAATAATTAACGCCTCCACCCACCTGAGCCAGCTCTTCTGCCAGCTTTGCTTACGGGAGAGGCACTCCTCTTTCTGAAAGACACCCCTTCTCTTCTTCGGCTCCAAGAGCTGGTCATCTGTCCCAGAAGATTCAAGGAAACTGTGGGAAAGGCAAAACAAGTTGGGTGGGGCACGGGATGACTCAGGGAACTGGCGATGAGACTCTGGATGAGGAGGAAGGAGGCTGAGCCTCAGGACAGGGACTGACTCATCCACAGGTACCGCTTGCACTCTCTCTGTGGTAGAGGCATGATAAACATTTGTGCAGTGGGCAAGGGCCAGCCGTATGTAACAAATGCCCATAAGTCTTTTGGTCACTCTGCCCATTTTAAAATAAAGAGGTTTTCCTTCCTAAAGAAAGCTTACTTCTCATTTTTAAGTCTCAGGTGCTCATGCTCATGGTATCTCCTGGAATGCCTTCCTCCTTATTTTGGTTGTAGCACCCACCGATTTTCTTTTTGCAATTACCTTGCCCAACTTTCAGTCCCTGTGAATCAGGTGAGGTTGACACCATTCCCTCACTCGAGAGAAGAACCCAAGCCTGAGCAAAGAAAATAGTGCATTCCCTTGGCAACCGTGACTGGTTTAGTGGTAAGCATGTGACCCAAATCAGGCCCATCGGAACCATCCCTGGGAGTCTGACTGGAACTCTAAGCAAAGAGGTATTCTCCATGGGAGTTGTTAAGCTGGTAGGAGTAAGCCCGGAGCCGCTGGGGCCTCCCAGCATCATGGTGGATTGCTCGCCTGAGAATGAAGCTAACACAAAGGAAAGTGGAGCTGAGATAGGAGGACAGATTTCCAAGCCTGATATCTGCTCCCCTTCCCTCTGCCCCCTTCCATGGATGTAGCACTTAGGTGGTCTAACACACTTCCACTTTGCTTTAGTAGATTAAATTTGGATTCTGCCACATAGCCAAAGAATTGTGATGAATCTCAGCCCTAATCAAGATGACTCCAGATCCTGATACCTTATTTATGAGTGTGTTGGTCACTTTCAGGGTTTGGAAGGTGGTACCTGGAGCTGCTCTTGCCTGGAAGGCCAGGCTGCCTATCCATTCCTCCTTTCCCTAATGGCTGCTATGTCCTAGGTGACAATCAAAGACAAAATTAATCTCATATTTGTATGGTGCTTTCCATGTTACGATCTTACAATTATTTCTCTCCTTTTTTTTGCAAGCAACAAAAACTTAAAGGAGCTAAACTAAAACTATACCAGTGGGTTTATTGTATTAGAATATAGAAGAATTACACACCAAATGTAGGGAGTAAATTTGAGCTGAGCTTTATGGGGACTAGAGAGTTACTAGAAGTTTTTCCCACCATCTCTCCTCTTTTGGGAAACACACAGCATCTTGCCTGTTTCTCTCTGAAAGGCCGCTTCATTCTTTTTTCTACAGGCCAGCTTCTCTGTCCACTCATTTGCTTGCACCCATTAGAGCTACTCCTAAATGTAATCTCAGGCCCCAAGTCTCCATCAACTTCCAACTTGGCTCTCCAGGGCTAAATGACTCAGTCTCTCAAATTTCAAATTCCTGTGAAAGAGACTCTGACTGGTCCAGCCTGGCTCAGCTGTCCACTGGCATCTAATCAGCTGAGGCCAGGTAAGAGGGTCGTGTGGCATGTAGGGCTGCCCCTTTTAGGCTGGAGGTAGTGGTGGATAGATTCTCTAAGTAGGGAATGTGGAAGGGAAGGAAATTATATCTTCAGTTAAACCTCTTTGTCTCATTTGATCCCCATATTTGTGACAGATAGAAATGATTCTCATCCCCCATTTAACGTAACTATGGATCCTGAAGAATGCACTGTTATCCATTAATGAAGAAGTGAGCACGAATGAGAATTCTATTAGGAAAAGTTCAACAGAAAACACAGTTGGAGAATGGTGGACCCTGTGCTCCTGGCATCCATGTAGCTTATCAGCCGCTGCGGTGGTTTTGGCAGTAGTTGAGGTGGCTGAAAATCTGATTTTTTTCTTCAAGTGACAGTATTATAGTACTATCATTTTTCATACGATGCATTTTATTTATTATTTTATTATCATTTTTTAATTGTGCTAAAATTGGCATATAATATTTTACTGCAGATAAGCAATGCCAATCTGTCCGGAGGAGAAGAGAGAATCAAAAATAAAATTGAATCTGACAAAAAACTTTATAAGTTTGAGTAGTAAATGCTGCCAACGGAATAGTTGTATTTTGTATTATTTTAACAAAATAATAGTATTTTGTTAAAAGTTCCCCATTTGGGCCTTCTGTGAGCACGGATGGCTGAATCTCGGATTTATAGCTCATTCTTCCACAAACTTGGACTATTCTGTCCTTTGTTTCCCATATCCCACCAGTCTTGGGCTGGGGAGAGGGAAGCAAAAAGTTCATTGTATTTCTTTGTCTCTGATGTGACCTGCTGTGCAGGACTCACCCCACACCCCCAATCTCACCCCTCTTAAATTCAATCTTAAATAGTTCTCAGAGTCCCTGAGGGTATGCCATTCATGCAAAGTGGTCATCCTTAGTTGTGATGTGACAGCTGCCATTCTCCTTTTCTCTTTTGTGGTACCTTGGTGAGTTATCTTGGTCACTACCACTGCCAAATTTAATGGCTCGCCCACTGATACCACAGACGGCCACTGAAGGTTCTGCTGTTACTGGCCATCAGTGTCTGCACCTCAACAGCCTCTGCCAAGCCTGTGTTGAGAGCTCTGTCTGCCACCACTGCCACCGGACTGCGTGTCTTCCATAGAACCTGTGCTGAGGTAGCTTTTTTTGGGCAGTCTTCTCTTCTGAGAACTCAGCCTTGATTGAATCACATGGCTCAGGGGATGATCTGAAAGATGGACTTTATTAAAAACACTTCCTAGGAGACTACTTTTTGTCCTAGAACCAAACTTGTGGATCTCTACTTGCTTTCCCTGGGATGAGCCCCTTTGTGTCTCATTTAAAAGACCCTGGGCACTCACTCCATGGCCAGAGATGCTTGAATCGTAGGTGAATGTAGATTTCAGAACAGAATGTAAATAAATATATGCGAATGTATGGGCACCTTCTGACAGGCTTTCAGAAGTCTGTTATTGAATAGTGCTATATATATATAATCCTACCTCTGAGGTAGAGTAAAATCAACTCATGTAGAAGCTTTTTGGAAGTGCAAATGTGTCCCGGAAGACACACAGCTCTCCCATGTTCTGGGCCCGGGAGGATCTCGATAGCCAAGTCCTCCCAAGCAACTCTCCATGCCTTACACCAGATAATCGCTGCTCAAGGAGAGGGTGCCACTGGCCCTGCCAATGTGCTAGCTTCCATTTTCTTTTGTGGTAAGAGCTAAAACAAACAATTTGGAATTGTATAACTCCTGAGGAGCACATAATCCCAACTGGGATATTCTCCAGTTGAGACTTTCTCCAATTGGAAGATTTTTCCCTCTCCTGATCCACTTCTATTCAGCAGAGATCTCCAGCCTTTGAAGTTTTAGAACAATGCACAATTATTTAAGTCTGTGCACTAATACTTCATTAATGCATTTTAGTTTGTCATTCATGTCTTAGTCATAGACTTTCTGGAAAAGACTGTTTCTTAAACCAAATTTAGGACATCTAAATTTTGCACTTTTGAAATGCAAAAAAAAAAAATTTGTCAGTAGTGATTTACAAGTGGAATCATTCCACTTCCATTATGACATTTTTGACAGATTATATATATTAAAATTTGTGTGCTCACTTGGTTAATCTTTGACCAGGGAAATGCAAGATGGAGAAGAATGATAACAGTGATGATTAAAGAAGTAACAGTGATGCCTGTGTGCATCTATACATATAAAATGGAGTTAAGCTAGTGCAAGGGAGGAAAAAAAGTTTTTCTTGACGCTTTTAGGGTCCCTGGCCGAGTCTGAAAATTAAACCGACAAAGACAGGTAAAGAGGAGAAAAGCATACAAATGTATTTAGTATACATTTTACATGATATGGGAGCCTTCATAAGGAAATGTCCTGAAGAAATAGTTAAACCTGAGTATTTTTATGCTGGGTTTGATGAAGAGTGAACAGTTGAAGAGAAACATTTTAGGTCAAAGAACATGAGGTAATTGTAGTAAACTGGGGGAAACTTAGTGAGACCTGTTTGTTCAGATTCTTCTGGTGGTGTCACTTTGTTTTCTGAGATAAGGACGCTCCTTTCCTTAGGGTGTAGGGAGAGCGCCTCTCACATGGCGTTCTTGTGCCAGTGTTTCAGAGGAGAAAGAAGGACAGTGGCGGAGTGGGGAGAAGTCCTCTTTTCTCAGACTCCTTCAGCTTAAAATATTCAATATCCCGAAGTGCTATGTTTTGGGGTAGCATATCCTGAACCCCCTAACTAGTCAAACATCAGAGAGTCCTTACATTCTATCTATCCAACCCCTGGTGTCGTAGCAGTTTCACAATTAAAGATCTCTTAACAGGTAGGGGGCTGATAGAGTTTTCAACCCAGTTTAACATGTTCAACCCTGTTACATGTCTCCCATACACAACAGGGATCTAATAAAAGACAAATTTATGACAAGAAGCCCTCCCACTCTGAGCTGCTTCCTTTAGCTGCTGCTCTCAGGGCCTCTGAGCAGGAAAGATTAGCACCCACTTCTACTACTCCCCTTCAGTCTCATATTTAACAACCTTTCCCAGGGCTGAGACAGTTATGAATATGTGGGTTTGCATTTTATTGGTTCTCCTAACTCAAAAATGGCCAAGGATTTTACAAGGCAATGCCTCTCTCAGGTGGTCCTTTCCTGAGCAGATGGAACTGCTCTCTAGGAATAACCTGCTTGGTCATATGGGTGGCAACTGTAGCCCCACACTGGGCACACTCATCAGGGCCCAGGAAAGGAGGATGTAGAAGCCTTTGAGAAGACCCAGTCCTTGAAATGTGGCCGTATTATATCTCATTGGTGGTATATGTAAGGAAAACAGAGCCCCAAATTGCAACAGGCTACATTTATTTGGTGCCTTAGAGCAGAGCTTCTCAAATTTAATGTGCTTATGACTAACCTGGGGAGCCTGTTGAAGTACAGATTCTGACTCAGTAGATCTGGGGTCAGGGCCTGAGATCTGCCTTTCTAACGAACTCCTGAGTGATGCTGAAGCTGCCGGTCTGTGGCACCACTTTGAGTAGCAAGTCTTTAAAGTTTGCCACGTATTCTCCTTGTCATCCCATTCAATCCTCATGACAAGCCTGTGAGGTATTTGACACATCCCCATTTTACAGAAGTGGAGGCAGGTTCAATGAGGTAAACAGACTTGCCCAGGGTTGTACAGCCATTCAATCATCGAAAGCCAAGTCCTGTGCTTTTCTTCCCACATGACTGGGGCTCCTCTGCATACCTCAGCTCTTGGCCCGTAAGGTTGCTTAGGGAAATTACAGATCAAGTCTCCCCATTTCAGAGAGCTGGTTGAGCAGTACACACACAGCTATGTATAATCCCAGTCCTTGTATCCTGTTAGATCTGCTCCTTTATGTTGCCTGTTAGCATGTTTTGGTTGGCAATTCTGTCATCCAACATACTTGCTATCCCTGTTCACTTTATACTGCATCCACAGGTAGGTACAAAATTCCTGATTTCTCATATTTGGATTATAAATAGGCTTTTCAGCGATGTTTGGAGGATCAAGTATTGATGGGTACATGGAGGAGAAGTAATAACAGGCATATACATAGAATTGCAAGAAGAGATTAAACATCTTCCCATTGATGATAACAATTGACAAAATGAGAATAATAATAATATAAGCTAGAAGCTGACAAAAGCAAAGTGGGTAAGCACATGGGCTTTTTTTTTTTTTTTTTAAAGCACATGGGCTTTGAAGTTTTGAATCTTGCTTCTGCCTCTTACCAAATGAATAAATGTGGACCAGTTACTTAGCCTCTCTGTGCTTTGATTTCCTTGTATGTTAAAAGGAGATATGGTTTTTTTGACAACTAAAGGATTTAATTAATTCACAACAGTGCCCAGCACACAGTAATTGCTCCGTAAATAACAGTAGGCATCATTATTACCAATATACCAACCTCCTTATTTTTACGATAGAGCAGAAGAGGCCCAAAAAGCTTAAGTGACTTCAACATTTATTAACAAACAATTATGGAGCTTTTGCTTTGTAGCGGACATTTACTAGTTGGTAACTAGACTAATGTTATAAGTTGGGAAGTAGTGGAGCTGATAACTGAACACAGACCCTTTGATTTCTAGTCCATTATGATGAGTGTATGTTCAACACACTCGCTGCCACTCTGGGTTTGTAATGGTTCCTTGATATTTCAAACAGTTCCACAGGCAGCAGTGACAGCAGTAGCCACCAAACTGTATCTTCTGTCCCCATTTATCTTCTTGAGACAGAGGAGCCTGGGAGCGTGGACTGAAAGGCAGGGGGCCTGGAGCTGAGCCATAGGCGCTACAGAGCTGGCAGATGGGGTGCCTGGCATGCAGGTTGGGAGTGCTCAAGCCCAGTGCCTGGTATTGTTCGCTCCAGGAATAACTTTCCAACCCCACCCAGAGATTGTTGGGTTTAGAATTGGCATCGTTTACCTGGCTGAAGGTAGTGCTCCTGGTGTCTCTCCCCAAGTACTGCAGGGAATCTGGTTACCCTGTGCTGAGAGGCAGGGCACCCCTTGCAGCTGACCCTTCTGCTGCTTTATGCAGTTCTCCGTTTCGACTGGATTTAAAAGCCTTTGTCACCAGGGCATCTCTGGCTCTGAGCTTTGGTAGTTTTGTTTGGAACAGCCTCTCCCCAGTGTTCAAGTTTCAGGTAAGGCCTCTGGTGTGTAACTAAAAGATAAGAACAAAGAGAAATAAAAATCTTTTATTACTTCTGTGAAACCAGGTATGTGCAAATAAACAACGAAGAAGTGCAACTGAATTCAAGAGAATTGTGTGAACTCCCAAGGGGCTATTACCCTTCTCTTCAAACCAAGAGTTGCTATTTCACTACTTTGTTTTCCTCTTCCTTTAGAATGTTAATTTATGGTCACCAGTGGTAATTGGAAGGGTACGTTCCTTTAAAAACAGCCTCTTACTGCCAATATTTGTCTCACTGCAAATTATTTCAATGTTAGCAAATAATTCCTTCAACAAAACTACCAAACCAATAATATCTCCTGTATATGAAGGCTGTGTGTGCAGAAAACCCAAGAATGTTGAAAACAGACCTTCATAGAGACTCTAGCCCAGGGGAATTCACTGTCCCAGTTACAGTGTTTTTGGATTGCAAGGCATAGAGGGCTCCAAATTGTGGAGTGTGCAAGCTGGGAGATGCTGTGGTCCTTTGCCTTTACACAGGGAATGAGAAGTTAGTAATGCTGACTTCCCAATGCATTTGTGATTTATGGAATTGGACAAAGTTCAATTATTTTAAATGTTGTTTTATCACAGTAATACATGAACGTGATTTCAGAAGTTGAATGGGACTAGTAAGCTTCCTGCTGGAGCTACATTTCTCTCACGCATACACATTTCACACTCCAAAGGCAACTATTTTCTATTCTTTAAGCTCTTTATTCTTGAACTGGGTCCATTTTTCTAAATAATACACACACGCTGCTATCGTTTATCAATTTAGACATTAAAGTGTATGAGGATTCTAGCTCTCTTACCTTCTATCCCATCCTGCAATATATCAAAGTTTTATAGCAATTCAGATTCTGGGTTTTCATTATTTTGCATGGAAATATCATTCATTGCCAAGCCTAGAAGTATGATTATATTTTCCATAAATGTTGTTACTGTTGTTGTTTTCTGGGCTCAGTTTTCTGCAGCTGTTGGGACATTTTTCATCAAACACTCTCTCCCCCTTCAATGACCAGAATTTGCTGGGTTTTGTGGTCGATAGACCTCTCCACTGCCAGCATCTCTTCTGTCAGCACATTCATCTAGATTGATTCCCTCTGGCTTCCGCCCAACCTCCCTGAACAGCAAGATGTGAGGCCCCACAATGGCCTAAGATTCGTAAGTAGGCAAGAAGAGAGGACAATGTAAATAAAGGGAGGAGGCAATCTTGAGCATGCAACTGTCTAGAAAGAGTTTTCTGAGCTCTTTAGATGCTGCGAGCTATAAAATCTTACCATAGTGTAAATGTGGACACTGAGTCAGGGGACAGCTTTAGAATCAAGTGGGGGTTGTCTGTTCTCTTCATAAATATGCCATGTACATTTGGACAGCCTGAAAATCGATTCCATTCAGAAACACATCATCTGGCTCACAAAACTTGGACTCACTCATCCCATGTTTAACCATCAGGTCCCCTTTGACTGTGTCTTCCTACTGCTCCTTTTCTCATCACTAGTTGAGGAAAGTCAAGCATCTGCCAGCACTTATATTCCAGCCTCTATCACAGATCCCTAGAAGTACCAAGCACAAAGGGAATCAGTGCCTGAGCAACCACACACAGGCATGCACATACGTACACACATCCCCAGATATAACAAAGGGATCAAAACGTGTGCATGTATGCATGCACACACGTGCACACACACGTATACACACACATATTGATCTGCTCTGGGTTTTTAATTCTCTGTGATTCTTATAAGACCTTGAACACAGACATCAGAACACCTTATAAACTCTGAGATGGAGACAACATGTGACATATTTGCCAGACTTTATGTGTATTCCTGTCTATGAGGATGAGAACCACTCCGGAATGTCTGTTTCTTTCTGGCTAGAGAAATAGAAAACGTAATAATGGATAGAGGCATTGGCAGGGAAGGGATATTGGAAAGCCTGAAGACCAATTCTGTTGCATTTTTGCTTTCAAACCCAGGATACAGGAAAACATGATTTACAATAACCAATGCAAGTTATTCCAGATTATAAGCCAAGGACATGACAAGAAAAATTCTGGTAAGTAGTTTTAATAAAAACTGAAAATTTCCCATGTCCTTGCTAGGGATGGAAATAACTCTCAAAAGATTTATATAGTTGTCAGTCTTCTCATGGCCAAGGGAGACTCCTACACTTTCTTCCAGGCTTGTTACTGGTATTCAGTCCACTACAGCATCAACTGAGATTTTCTTTATGAAAATTTCACGTTAAAAGGCATAAATTCCAAGTGGGAAAAACAAAGCCTAAAAGTGCATTCAAATCTTGTCTAAAAGGAAAAGAAATGTTTGATTAATTGTTGGAATTAATATATGCGAAGGTAGGATTTGTGGTCCATAAACCAAACGGGGTGGTCTGCAGATGATCTAAAGACAGAAAAATTGTGAGTCTTTAGCATTGTTCTTAGGAGAAGCTGCTAAGAAGCTGGCATTATAAGAATTGGGGCCACGTAGCAGGTGTATCCCCAAACCCGGAGATGGATCTCAGAGGATATTAACCTGAAGCCCGGGCCTTGCTCTTGACTCCTGTTCCTCTGACTCCACATTTGATAAGAACACGTTTGATTATAATCTGGCTTTCCGTATAGAGTTTCCTATAGGGAATGAATACTTGATCAAATGGCATGAACATCCCAGGTGGCCTGTCAACTTTGGTTCTCATTGCAAAAAAACTGGCCATCGGTTTGTGCACCACTTGCTTTAGAGGTGGGTTTTGTTTTGTTTTTTTTAATATATCTTCATTGGAGTATAATTGCTTTACAATGGTGTGTTAGTTTCTGTTGTACAACAAAGTGAATCAGCTGTAAGTACACATATATCCCCTCATCACCTCCCTCTTGAGCCTCCCTCCCATCCTCCCTATCTCAACCCTCTAGGTCGTCACGAGTGGTGGGTTTTGCATAAGCCTGACTTCTAGAGAGCTAGCATGTTATGGTATAAAATCAGATTCATTAACCTGCAAATTTGAGGTGATCCAACTAATTCACTCCTCTCTCCCCCTACGGTCCTGTTCCTGCCATTTGCAGAGCCCAGGGCAAAAGTACAAATGGAGGACTCAAGCCTGTCTTACCCCACTTTTCTTCCCACCAACAGCTCTAACCATCACAACAGGGGGGTGGGGGGTAGTTGGGGGGGCCAGGTGAGCATCCATAGGGACACCCCAGTCATCAAGTCCAAGATCTGTCCCTGTCCCTGCCTACCCAGTAGCCACTGCTTGGCCATTTCTGGAGCCCAGGGGTGTGGATATGGCAATGGCTATCTTTGGGAGAACAGACTCAAGGAAGAGTCTGGCATTTGCTACAGGCCATTTGGCGAGGATGTTCTGGGGCTGAGGGCTGACCTCAGGGCAGACACACCTCCTTGGCTTCATGGACGCCCTCACTATGTGGAGAGGGGTTTGCCCAGAGGAAGACCAGAGTGGGGCCCAGGCCATTGGACAGAGTTGCCCAGTTCTAAGGGTGACACTGCCCACATGACCAACCTTTCTCTACTTTTAGGACATTCAGGAGTGACCGTATTACCTCTTGGGAGGACCTCTCTATCTCAGCTCTCTAAAACTGCAAGACTTCCGAATAGAATGTTATTTGCCAACTTGTGATCCAAGGGGTATCTGATGCAAGTCTGTGGGCCATAAACAAAGCCATATACTGTTTGAAATTGCTCTTCAGAGAACTGGAAGTAACTTTGGGGTTCTCTATTAACATTTATAGAGGTTCCTCAGGCAATTAGACTGAATTCTGACCTATGTAGAAATGAAGGCCAGGGTCACAGCCTCATCTCTCCTAATTACAGGGTCAAGGACATGAGACTTGACTTAACTGCTAATGGAAATCCTTAATCTGAATGAACCCGAAACGCTTGGCCCAGGGAAATTAGCACATAGTGTTAGCAAATGACATTCAAATTGTTTTAAAATAATCTAATCTTCCAGAGCTCTGTGCTTGGCTGATGGAAACAAAAATTTGAAAGGAACAACCTGGAACTTACTGGCTTATAAATGTGCTTTGGGGCAGAATGATTGCAAAAGCGATCACATTTTGTTCCAAGAGATTTCACTGCTTTTTCACAAACACTCTATCCAATCTTGCTTATAGAACAAAACCACAGAGCTGCATTAAGAGTGGAGCAGAAAAGGATTTTAACCTACTCAGCCAGCTGGTCTATCACCTAGATTATACAGGGTGAGGAGGAAGAGAAAGATGTAAACATAATGTGACACACAGAGCAATTTCATGTGATTACCTGATAGAAGATGCCTTAAAGGTAAATGGATGGGAAATCAATATTTACAAAGTTCAGGGTGGGATGACCAGTTGGTCGTTTCTGATAATATTGATATAGCTAAAGAGCTGTGGCCAGGAGAAGACTGGCCTCATTGGCTGTTCATATAATTTTATTTTTATTTTATTTTTTTATTTCATGTCAATCATTCATCCAGCAAATATTTAAGTACCGGCCAAATGCAAGGCATTGTTCAACATGAGAGCATTTCTATAGATTCTTTTCCTTTGCTTCCTTTCTTATGTTTTCTTCTACTTTCCATCTTTATTCCATCACTAGGGAGGTAGTATAACAAAATAATTAGTCATGCAGGCCATGTAACCTACAGGAAGTTATTTCACATCTCTGAATCTTGTCTTCCTCATCTGGGATAAATAAATAGGGATAGTGAAAGTGCTTAGCTTACACTGGTGGCTCAGCACACTCTAAGCTCCCAATAAAAGTTAAATATGAAAAAAGGTTAGGAAAGAGATCATGATAATTTGCTTTATAGGCTGCTGAAGCTAACTTAGAGGCCACTTTTAGGAAAGAGTAGCATTAGCCAGAAATGAATCAAGGATGATATTTGTGACTTCCAATGTTTTATATTTCTTGAGCATAAAGAAACCACCAACATTAGCTGAGCATATACCTTTTCAGGATATAAACAAAACTTTTTGAATATGTGATATTGGTTGGGGAGAAAACCAAAAACTTTTCCTCTACCCTCTTAGGTTTGGTGGCTGAGGCCCTGAAAAAGAAACTGACATAAGACAGATTATCAGGAGAAGAAGGTTTATTTCATATCAATAGGGAAGGTCTCACAGAAATGAAGCGAAAACTCCAAAGAGGCAGATAGACCTGGAGGCTTATGTACCATTTTAACAAAGAGTGATAAATGTGGAGACATGACAAAAGAAAAAGGATCTGAGCTTCCAGGAGTAGTAAATTATGGGAAGGTAAATACATGAGAAAGCTAATGGAAGATAAGGGTTGTTCATTTTTGTAAGGTTTGTAAGGCAGATTCCTCTCAGTGCCATCTCTGGGCTAAGGGTCTAGAGTTGTCTCCAGTGACTAAGAATCAGTCTACCCTTCCTGGTACTAGAGTGTTGGGCAGGGAGGACATCTTCATGAAGGGAAATTTATGTCCTGCTTTTAGGCAAATAGGATGGAAGCTAGAGAGCTTTGTTCTGTGTCTGTTTCTCAGTTGCCTTCAGCTCAAAATAATCCTTATGCCAAAGTGGCATATTTGGGGTGGCGTAGTCTTATCCCTTTATATTATAAGGGGACAAGCCACTGTACTTACTCTCAGCTGTGATTCCATAGTGACCAATCATTCCTTCCTCCTTGGTTTGCCCACTGGAGATCAGAAACTGTGTTTGGCACTTGGCAGAGTCCTTGTGCATTTAAGTGGCTCCCTGTTTGTGGAATGAGAAAATTTTGGTAGATTGGTGCTCCTCTCTGTAGATGAAACAAAAAATACCACACAACTGGATAAAAACAATTCGGGCCATTAAAAAATCTTTAGGGTGGGCTAATCTGGCTTTATTAGATAATCAGTGTGTATGAAATGAGCAAAGAGAAACTAGTTACAGAATCCTGCCATGCACAGGGTTTCTTTGGTGGTTGTTGTTGTTTTTAACTCAACAAATGTAAATTCTCAAAGCCTAACTTCAACTCATCAAATTCAATTCTCAAGCAATTGGTTCTATTGTTTTGCCTGCAAATTTATCATGAGTCTTGATTACTTGGTCTGCCTTGCTACTAGAGAACCTCCAGAATTCATTGACAGGTCCTTTGGTTTTCCCACTGAATGGCTCTGAATGTGTTTCTTCTTGCAGGGGGTGGTGGAATTCTGGAACCATTTTGAGTTGGGAAACCATTTGTCGGTTGATGCCTGGTCAAATAGGTTCAGTCCCCACCCAACCCCATACCCATGTAAGGCCAAAGTAGCTTGAGGCTAGAGCAAGTATGAAGGTAAATTCAGACTATTGAATACATATACTCTAATACTGGGGTACACAAACATATTGATTATTTATTTATTTTATATATAATTTATTATAATATATATGTTATTATTTACTTATTTATTTATTATTTCCACACCAAACTCTCTCTCCTGTGGATAAAGTCTAGGCTCCTTTACACAAGAGGAAGTCTGGTGTAGTGGTTAAGAATGCAGTCCTGGAGACGGTCTGCCCGTCCAGGAGACGGTCTGCTACAGCCATCTTGCTACTAGGAGAAGGGGGTCTGCTGAGGGTGAGGCCAACATGGCCAAAAGCAAAGCTAAGACAGAGTGAGAAACCAGGTCCTGGAAATGCTGTGGGGGAAAAACTATGCCACCCCCAAGTATGCCATTTTGCCATAAGGATTATTTTGAGCTGGAGGAAAATGAGAATCAACAGATGCCAAAAGAAGCCTTCCCGGAGCTTCTCTTATCTGACTAAAAGCAGAAACTTCTGAGAAATGAAGACTGCTGTAAATCTCCTCTTCTGGGGAAGTTTTATGGCCATGAAGAGATGGAAAGTTGGCTCCGAGATGGACCTACACAAACAAACCTTCCTCCATTAGTTTTCCTATATTTACCTTCCCAGAGTTTGCTGCCCTTGGAAGCCTAAAACCTTTCCATTGTCTTGTCACTTCTCTACAAATGTACTGTTCTTTGTTAAGATGCTATGTAAGCCCCAAGTTCTAATCACCCCTTTGAGTTACTCATCACTGAGTCTTTTTCACGAAGTATATGCACACTGCACATATTAATAAACTTTGTTTTTCTCTTGTTAATCTTTCATCAGTGAAATCTGCAGGGCTCCAGCTGGAGAACATAGGAGGGTAGAAAAAAAAGTTTTCTTTTCCTCCCCTACAATGCTATTAAAGAGCCCTGATCAAGCTGAGCTCAAAGCCAGAACCATCCCTAGATTTTTCAAACATGTAAGCCAAAACCATTTTTGTTTTGCCTAAACTATTTTAGGTGGGGTTTTTCCATCATTCACATTCTCTTCTCCATCTATCAAAATTTTCCCCGGTATCCAAGCCCAGTTCAAACGCACGCTCTATGAAGCCTTCCTTGTTCCCTCCAGGCAGAATGGCGTCTGCCTGCCTCTCTCCCTCTTTTCTGTTCCTGTGTAATACTCAATTAACACTTCTCTTAATGCCCTTACCAATTATGCCATGGGCCGTTAAGTGCCTGAGAACTCTAAAGCTAGATTGCTTATGTTGCAGTCCTGGCTATAACACCTGCTAGCTGTGTCATATCTTCCCTAATAGAATATAAGGGGCTCAAGACAGAGATCTTGGCTTAAGCCATTTTCCTGTTGTGCCACCCATCTTGTTGTCCTATTCCCTTGAACAAGGCCTGTTTATAGACCTACCTATGAATCCTTGCATTGCCCTCCACCCACTCTCTCAATTAGAAGACTGATGTTCCCTTGGTCTTCCTACTATGCTCAGTCTCCAGGTCTTTGCCAGGCCCTGAAAACATGTTAGAATCCGGGACTTCCTAAACCTTCTCCATTCTGTTGATGCCTGATCAAGGTTATGACATAAACGTACAATCTCAGTGACTGACTCTTCCTTTCTGGATTCTGGAAATGGCTGGTACTTAAAGACAGATGAATGTTGCTTCAGTGGTCTATCTTGACTGCAGTTGACTCATTCCCAGAAATACAAAGTAATTTCTATTCCCTGGCTACTAATAAATGTCAGTTCCAGATCCATACTGTCTTGCCTTTGCTTTCCTGAAAGGCAGTCTGAAGGGTTAACTGTTGACATAAACCCTTTATTCAAATGAACAGACTCCAAAGAGTTTGTGGAAAGAATATTAAATCCAGATGTTCTACTAAGATGTTGCCCTTGAGCTAATGGGAAAATAAAAACAACGTAATTTAATAGAGTCAAATGCATATAAACACAGAACAGAAAAGATTGAAGGCTTTTAGACAATGACCTATGTTATGGTCCCATTTCTGTCACTTAATAAATAGATGACAGTGGGCAAATCACATAATTTCTGTGTTCCCTTCAGCAAAATGGGATTAATAATAAGCTATTTTACCTCTATTACTGAGATCATCACTGAGTTGTGATGATGACCAAATTGGCTGGTGTATAGTGGCTTTGCTACACATATAAGGTATTGTTGTTATTATTACTATTACCAAGTGATCCAGGGTGTGAAATCTAATTTCTTAGTGAGACTTTTACACAACAACATTTGGTAATGGTTGAAATCCAACATCCTTGTGAAAAGCAAGTTTGACTCTTTATGAATTGGTCCCATTTATTTTGTGGGTAAATAAAGTAATGTATGAGTTTCTGAAGTCTGTTCCTGCTACTTTCATGTTTAGAGCTGACAACCATAATTAGATTAGGAAACAATAATGTAATATAACTACATAATTATAATTCTTATGACAGATCAATGAAATGGAGCAGAAAAGCAAGTGGGAGTATTGAACTGGAGGAATCCAAGTTTGGGTGTTGGGTAAAAGGTTCTTTAGGCTCCTTGTTCATGCTGCTTGAGCTTACCCCATCCCAATCGGCATTGGTTTTCCTGCTTTAACATCATACAGGTTACACTCAGACTTCTTCTCACCATGGTGTGAACTTAGATTCTTAGGAGCTATGAAATTTGTCTCCCTAAAGTACTCCTTGGCAAGTTAATTTAGCTGATGTCTGCCTGTAGAGTTACCATGTTGACATTGCAAAAGTAATCTGGGTAAAACTGATGGTGCCCTAGCACTAATCAAAGCAGTGACACCTAACCTTACTAATAGTCACTGATGGTACTCCTTAACACCAGCAACTCCCAACCTCGACTCCCTGAACACCTCTACACAGACAAGGTCTTCTCATAGGTTGGCCACGCAGCGTCTTTGGGAGGCTGGACTACTGAGGCATTGAGCACAGGCAAAGATGCCCTATGTATGCCAGGGAAGCTGACAGCATCTGGACTTTGGTTTGAGCAACGAGGAACTCAGGAGGAACTGGGATATACTAGAGATTAGAAGACCTTCTCTCAGTTCTGGGTCCTAAGAATTCTCCTGCTTTCTTGTCTTATCTAGGAAGCAGTTTCAGGCTTCAATAATGTCTAATGAAACTTTGCACCAGACAGGTAGGATGAGCACTCAGAGGAAAAAATGAAATTGATTTAAAGGAAATGAGAAAACGCAAAGGGAATAATTCTGGCACACACTTTGTAGATCAAGATAAATATCTGCTACTACGATAAAGGGTACTGCATTTGTATTCTCCCTGTTTAGGGGACTGCTTATTTTATGAAAGATGTGTCATTGAAGTGTATATCTGTTTGACATTTGTCCTACAGCCAAGCTGAAGTTTATTACGCTCTGCTGAGCCATTAATGTCTTGCAGAGTGGAAGTGTTTTTAAGGCAATTGATGATACCACAGAAAGGGCAAGATCAGAATTTGGAAAACCTTTGGTATATCCTTTGGAAAATGGACAAACATAAGCAGAAAGGAATCTAATAGGGAGAAAAGCAATTCACTAAAAGAGGAAAAATAAATGGGGTAGAGAAGATTGACTTTGCACACACATCTTCCACTTAGTCATTGGATCAGAGGACAAACACAAATCAACAGTTCCAGTCAACTCCTTGAATTCTCATTTTCTCTAAATAACACCACCTCTCATTTTATTTTTTCTTATTGCAGTATAGCTGATGTACAATATTATATGAGTTACAGGCGTACAATATAGTGGTTCACAATTTTTAAAGGTTATACTGCATTTGTAGTTATTATAAAACATCAGCTATATTCCCCATTTGTACAATATATCCTTGTAGCTTATTTTACACATAATACACCCTCTCATTTTAAATCTACCGAGATCAGAACTTTCCTTTTGCTGCAGGAATGCAATTAACCCCTCCTCATTTATTTTCTTCATTTGGGAAATATTTACTGAATACTTCCTAGGTGCCAGTCATCACATATACAAAGAAAATGCCACATGATATTTGCTGTAATAACAAAGATGAGCCCAGTGCAGCAGCAAACCCTGTTTCTTTTTTTTTCTAGGCACATAGATAGATGGAAATAGGCTGAGAGAACGCTAAATAAGTTGCCTAAGGTCATACAGCTAGTAAAGTTGCAGAGCAGGATTTAAACTTAGGGTAGAGCAAATTTCAAATGTAGGTGACAGGCTCAAAAACAGACCATTCACTGACCATTGCCTGTATTTAAATCTCATGCCTATCCGAATTTCAGAAAGGACTTCACTAGAAGGTAAAGTTCATGTGAGCTGCCAACTTGCCCTGCAGTTAAGTAGTACCATGTGACTGAGTCTAGACCAGTAGAATGTAGGTGGAAATGGTAAGAAAATATTATATACCCCCAAATTTCTTGACAATTAGAGCTAGAAAGGGCCACTTAGGGACATCTAGGTGATATCTCCCACAAGAGAACTATGGCTTCAATGGACAAATTTACTTGTAGACAGTTAGCATTTAGCCAGTATGGTTTTTAAATGTTTTGGTATGGATGTGCCATTTTCTAGTTTGGACCCATTTCCCATGACACCCACTGTCTCACATTTGACTACTGTCACATACTCGCTCACACTCATGGATGTAAACGCCTGGCCCTTCCAGGCCTGACCCCTAAACACTTCTCTCACATTCCTTCAGGGGTGTTATTTTCCCCACCTGCCAGCCAAATGCTGATGAGCTAGTGGAAGATTCTGAGGACTTAGAGGATAAAGAAATCACAAGATGGAAGAACCTGGGATCCTGAATGACTGTGTGGGGTAAATCATGCCCCATTGGACTATGACATGAGTGCAAAAAAACCCCAAACCAAACACACTACTGTGTTAAGTCATTGATTTTTGCGGCTGATTTGTTTTAGCAGTTAGACTACCATGGCTAAACTGTGCCTTAGAAAAAAAAAAAGTGCATAGTCCAGTATTTTTATATTTATAGATATATAAAAATATCACATCCCATAATAATTACTCCTCTCAGAGACTTCATGGTATTTATAAACTCTCTTTGGTAACATATTCATAGAATTTCAGCCCTAAAAGGGAACATGGCAGCTCTTTCTACATGTGATATTGGAAATAGAAATAAAACACACAAACGTTTCAGGGGCCAGGCTTCACATGCAAGAGTGTGAGAGAATATGTGACAGCAGTCAAATGTGAGACAGTGGGTGTCACGGGAAATGGATCCAAACTAGAAAATGGCACACCCATTCCAAACAGCAAGCAAACTGACTTTAAAACTTTACTGGGTAAATAATAAATGTTTACAAGTAAATTCGTCCATTGAAGCCACAGTTGTCATGTGGGAGATGTCACCTAGATGTCTCTGAGTGGCCCCTTCTAGCTGAGACTGTCAAGAAGTTCTTGGGTGTATATTTCTTATCCATTTCCCTTGAAAATATCATACAAAGGAGAACTTCCTAGTCCAAGATGCCACTGTTTCTGGATCTTAGTGCTTTATTCCATTCACCTCTAAGAGTCTAAATCATTAACCTAGTACATAATTATTGACAGGACTAGCTACATAATTTGTGGGGGCGCTTTGCAAAATGAAAATGTGTGGCCCCATGCAAAAAGCAGGAAAACAATAGCATTAAAGGTACTAAAACAAACTTTTCCTTCTTTTGTGGTCTCTCTCTATCTGTCATGGTGTTTTTTACTTAATGTTTACTTAATTTAATTTTGCTACTTAATGTGTGCTCCCTCAGGTACAGGGATGCTCTTGGGGAAATGCAGATCCTCACAGGCAGGTAGGGCCCCACTCTAAGACTTGCTGCGCAGCACCGTGCCTGATGCATCGGGCCCTGGGTGGGACAGGTACGTCCTCTGAGGCAAGTGCACCTCCATACCAGCGTGCACTTGGTACCTGGATCAGGTGTGAATGAGAGCCTTGCCGACTCAGTCGCCCTCTGAATGCATGGTGGTGTCGCGGGTCCAGGGCAGGATGGCTGCTGCCCAAGCCCCTCCCGGAGAAACCACGGCCACTCGCATCCAGGCTTCACACCACGTCCAGACCCCTGCCTGAGTCACAGTCCCCCTCACCCCCACCATGTAACCGAGCTCCCACCCAAGGCACAGAGAGTGAAGAGTGGGCAGCCAAGAACCCAGGGAGGCGAGTAGGTGCAGAGGTGGCCGGAAGTGGGACTACACGTGAGCTGAGCCAAGACTCCAAGTGCCCTGCCCAAGTTTCATTGTCCCATCAGACTTCACCCATAAAATACAAATTCAAAGGTAAAATTATTAAGAATTTCAAGATGGCGACCACAGAGCGTTAACCCCAAGTGTGGAGCTCTTCTGAGAGGGGCCCTGATTATGGAGCACCTACTAGCTGCTAAGCACCAGGGATACAGTTATGATCAAAATAGACCAAGTCCCTACCCTGATGGAGTTTACATTCTAATAAAGTCCTTACTGAAGTGCAGATAAGTGTGGGAGGGGTCATACTTTGATGAACAGTTTAATTATAAGAAAGAGTTAGCAAATGGTCAGTTTTTAAGCCTATCAAAGAGACCTGAACTTTGCACAGCCCTAGGGTTGGACACTGCTCTTCCACATTTACTAGCCTGTGACATTGTGCAACTTACTTAACACTCTCTAAGCCTATTTCCTCATCTGTAAAGTGGGAATGGTAGTAATACCAATTTCTATAGGCAAAGAGGCTAGATGGGCACATCCTCATGTTCCGTTACTACTTTTTTCTCTTTTTAATTGAGGTATAGTTAGTTGATGTACAATTATTATATGTTACAGGTGTACAACATAATGATTCACAATTTTAAAGGTTATACTCCATTTAAAGTTATTATAAAATATTGGCTATGTTTCCTGTGCTGTACAGTATACCCTTGTAGCTTATTTATTTTATACATATTAGTTTGTACCTCTTAGTCCTCTACCCCTATCTTGCCCCTCCCCCCTTCCCTCTCTCCACTGGTAACCACCAGTTTGTTCTCTGAGTCTGTTTCTTTTTTGTTATATTTACTAGTTTGTTTTATTTTTTGATTCCGCATATAAGTGATATCATACAGTATTTGTCTGTCTCTGCCTGACTTATTTCACTCAGCATAATACCCTCTAAGTTCATCCATGTTGTTGCAAATGGCAAAATGTCATTCTTTTTTATGGCCGAATAGTATTCTTATATATATTTATATATATATGTATATGTATACACACACACACACACACACACACACACACACACACACACACACATATATAACGTCTTCTTTATCCATTCATCTGCTGATGGATACTTAGGTTGCTTCCATATCTTGACAATTGTAAATAACGCTGCTATGAATATTGGGTGCATATATCTTTTCAAATTAGTGTTTTCAGTTTTTTTGGATGTATACCCAGGAGTGGAATTGCTGGGTCATATGGTAGCTCTATTTTTTTTTGAGAAATCTCCATACTGTTTTCCCCAGTGGTTGTACCAGTTTACATTCCCATCAACACTGTACTAGGGTTCACTTTTCTCCACATCCTCACTAACATGTTCTTTTTGATGACAGCCATTCTGACAGGTGTGAGGTGATATCTCATTGTGGTTTTAATTTGTATTTCCCTAATGATTAACAATACTGAACATTTTTTCATGTGCCTGTTAGTCATCTGTATGCCTTCTTTTGAAAAATGTCTTATCAGGTCTTCTGCCCATTTTTTTTTTTTTTTTTTTTTTTTACTATTTTTGCTGTTACTATTTTTTAGTAGTAGTTCATAGTATTAATATCCATTAGCTTTAGCTTAAATGAACAGAAATAAAATGCATGGAATTGGAGAAGTGACAGTGTGGGAAAGAACAAGAGTATTCAGGTGGAGGAAGCATTTTTTTACCTTATTGCAGCTAACTAACCCAAATTTAGGTTATTTTTACTTATGTAATGCCAGCTGAACGAGATTGTATCTTTTTTACTTTACTGAATTGACTGAATGATTTGGTGCTGTATGAAAAACGAATCTAATAGTATAGCTTCCTTTTATTTTTGTAAAGGAAAATTAAGTTTTAAAGTTAAATGAAGCACAGTTTATTTCTGATTTCTAGAGGCAAGAAAACGATCATATGTCATGGATTTCTCACTAAACTATGAGTAATGAAATTTGGTGTTTATATTCACTTCCACCACTGACCTGTTAAGTGCATTCTTTTTAATCTCTGGAGAATTGTAGTGGTAACACTTGTCACATTTCCTACTGAGATATTTTGAGGATTAGGTCAAATTCTTAAAATACTAGTAGTTTAATGAAAGGCACTTAACTTGAAGAGGAGAAAAAGTAATGCAGGGGCACTGTTTCCTGATTTTTAAAAAGAATATAAGAATTGTTTGAAATACAGTTGGATTTCTACACACTTGATTGTGACCTTCCAGAAAAGCATTCATAAGTCTGGAATTTCCCAGAATGCTTTGCCAGGAATTAGAGTTGAATTACCAGAAAATCAGTATGACATGTAGCACACATTTTTCTAGATAGTAATTCACACACACACACACACACACACACACACTCACTCACAAACACCTTTCACTGTGGAGCTCCAGTTCAGGAGAAAAAGGAGTGTCCTACTCAGAGATGGAAAGGATTTGTTTACAATTTGTTCTAAAGAATCATTCCCAGCTGGAAATATACTTTTATTCATGAGGAAATACAACCTCTTTAGTTTTTATACCTTCCCTGAAAAATAGATTTTCTTTCAGATTTATTTTAGATTTTATTTTCATAACTTGTCATACAATTCCGTCAAGTCCTGCCTAGCATCTCATTAATATAAACTGCACCTGATCTAATCTAAGTCATCTACATTTTCCCCTCCATCTTGTTTCCTCCCATTTCGTGTGTGTGTGTGTGTGTGTGTGTGTGTGTGTGTGTTTTCAGCAATTTTCCTTTAGCATAATGATGCTATGAATCTTTGTTAGAATTCAGCCATAGCCCTTTTCCTGAGAGCATGGGTGAAGCCTCCACAGATCTGGTCAGGAATTGCTCCTTATTTTGTCTGAGGATTTCTTTTCCACCCCTGGGTCTTCACGTTTCATACTGCCAGAAGTCCTTTCTGTCCCTGGCTGAAAGCCCAAGATATTTAGACTCTCTTGCAAAATAAATCCTTTTCGTCTCTGGTTAGTATGCTTCTTGAAAATCTGTGTGCTCGGAGGGATCATAGGGTTAAAAACTTGAAGAACTGGGGGGCGGGGGGCAGAGAGAAAGAGAAGGGAGCCTGGGAAAAGTAAGATAGAAAACTTCTGGCTTTTCATCTGGACTGAATTACTTAATCACTGTACCTTCAACTAGATTCTCAAGAGACCCCAAGAGAATTCCTCAACTCTCTCAGGAAACAGATTACTCCATCTGAGTGAAATCTTCCTTGGAAAATAAACTGTACAAAGACAGAAAAGATAATGTAAAGAGCTCAGCAAATGTGTTCAGCAGTAGTTAGCTGTTATCATTATAATAGTATATCATTATTATATATCTTATAGATATAACATATCTTATTTAATTTTCTCAAAGTCCCTATAAAGTTGGTGTCATCATATCTATTTTTTACTCACGAGGAAACAACAGGAGGTTAGGTAACGTACACGTTTGCTTAGCTGCTAAGAGAGAGAGCAGGAAAATTTAAATTCAGGTCTTTCTTGATTCCAAACTTGTTCTCTTTTCACTATGTTGCAAAAAAATTCACCAATTTATTGTATAGAAACATTGGCTTCTGCCCTGTGGCTGCAGGGTTTCTTATTGCCTACGACCCTGCTCACAGGTCAGAACTTCGTCCCAACAGCTTTGCTGAGAAGAGGGATGGGCATTCCCTTTGGAATGTGAGGGTATTTCCACAGATGGGTTCAGTTGTTGCTGTCATTATGTACCCTTCCCCAACTCTCTACCTGGGAGAGGTCCTGGTACTACCACCACTACCACCACCACCATCACCTTGCTCTGACTAACCCTTGCTCACCTTCCAAGGCTTGGTTCAAACATTATGTTCTTAGGAAGGCCTTACCCGAACCTTGACCTTCTATTCTTTTAGTCATTTATTCAGCAACTATTTAATGAGGGCCAACCAGTGTCAAGTACTCTTCTGGAAGCTAAGGTACAGTATTGAAAACTCCCTCTGTCAAGGCACTTTCATTCTTGTTTAGGTAAGGTTCCCCACGGCATCCTGACATTCTTATTCCTAACACTGCATGCTTGTGGTTATTTATTTGTCGGAATTTGAATTAATGTCATTCTTTCCCACGAATTCCCAAATCCAAAAAAAGGCACAGACCCCATGAGATTTTATTCATTAGCATGGAGCTTTGCACTTAGTAGGCACTCAATAAATGACTGAACAGCAGTGAGACACATTAATCCACCTTTCTTCCAGGGCGCCCAAGCAACGAGTATTCTCAGTACCAACTCCCAAGAATTCCTCAAGTGCTGTGCTCAGGCATTCGGTGTGGGAGCAAGACACAAAAAGTCCATAATCTAAAAGGGAAGGGCTCCTCCATATGGAGACCTACCTCTTATAAATGGTTCCTGCCCTGGGGATATGGAGAGAGGAATTTTTACACAGTGCTAATGCAAGTAGAGGTTGGTGCAGCCATTCTGATAAGCAATCTTGCAGAATTTAGTCAAATTAAGTATACATACATTCAGCGTTCCTACAATATATAACTCCTGGGTATATGTGCCAGGGATATTCTCACATAGGTCCATAAGAGGACATATACAATGGTGTTAATTGCAATATTATTTGTGAGTGTCTGTCTATCCCTGGTAAAGCAGATGGGTAAAGCGTGGAGGCACATGACTGGGCATGAGATGGCAGTTAGGAAAAATGGATTATATATTCATACAGCAATAGATATACATACAGCGATAGGGAATATAGCAACATATAGCTAATATTAATAGACTAATATTTAGTGATTTAGAGGAAGAGGTAGAAAACAGAATGAGATGGTTAACATAACCATTTATGTAATTTAAAAATCCATGGGGAATTCCCTGGTGGTCCAGTGGTTAGGACTCTGCACTTTCACTGCTAAGGGCATGGGTTCAATCCCTGATCAGGGAATTAAGATCCCGCAAGCCACATAGTGCAGCCAAAAAAAAAAAAAAAAAATCCATGAACACAAAACATTATGCATTCTGCAAACACACCTGCAAATAAAAATATCCATACTAAACGCATTAAAATGACTGTCTATGGTGAAAGGAGCATGAGGGTGGTGGTGGGAATAAATGGAAATTAATTTATGTAACAATTATTTAATAACATAATTTATTACATAAATTAATTTATAAGTAAAATAAGCGAGAAGCCTTGTGTGGACACTGATGTCACTGAACAGAATGTTCAAAAGTAAACAAACAAAATTGTTTTCCAGAGCATTTGCCCTGTCTGTGGCACCACTTGCCAGACTTGTCTGCGTGTTGTGCCCATTCCTGATGCCACCTATAGATCACATGTCTTGCAGAGGTGCTTTGGAGTATCTTAAATTTGTTTCTTCTTCCGTGATGGTCACCCTTGCTCAGTTGCCCACGGTAACTGCTTGAGTACTCTGAGTTCCCAGTGTCTGCTCCTGTCCAGCTTACAGGGGAATTTGGCAAAACAAGGAATGTTGCTGCGGTTGGCTCAGCTGGTTCTGCCCTAGGAAATCACTGTGAGTGATCCATCTCTGTCTTGCTGAAAACGCTGAAGCCTTGCCTGCCCAATCATTCAAATGTAGCATGTGGGCAGGGCCTAGTCTCTCAGTTATGTAGAAAAGTTGACCTAACTCCTGCTTTCAGTTTGGAGCTTGATGCCACATTAGTGCAGGTGTGGTCTTGGTCTAGATCTGTTTTTGTATGTTTCTCTGAACATAGGCAAGTGTCTAATGCTCCTTGGTCCACCTCTCGCCCTGTGGTTCCCCATCACTGACATTGTCATCTTGTCACAGCTCCCAAATCACTATTTCTAGAACTTTGGTTCTTCAGGCAACAGAGAAACCACAGCACCATGATGTGGTATTGGGCCCTTACTAGGTTGCATATATATATATATATATATATATATATATATATATATATATATATATATATGCTAAGGGCCTAAAAAAATGGAAATGGCCTGAACATCTCAACCTCTGAGAAGCCTGAGGTAGAGGTCCAACTAGCAGATGTCATGAAAAAAGCAGGATCAGAATTAATTTTAACTAGAGGGTTAAAACTAAAGGAAGAGGACAACCAGATATCACTAGTTCTTAGGGAATTTTTTCTTATGTAAATTTTTTTTCTAAAATATATAATATATGCTCATTCCTGAGAATTCAGAAAGTACAGAAAAATATAAAGCTTAAAATTAGGCTGAGAAACAACTGCTGTAAAAATTGTGCTGTTCAGATTTTTTTCTCTGTGTGCACACACACACACACACCCCCCACATAGAATCAGAGGACACATAGTTTTTTCCCCACTTAGCAACATATAAATCTATATTTTCATGTCTATAAATATATATCCATATCATTCTAGTTAATGGCTTCATGGTTTTCATTGCGTAGATATGTCAAATTATTTAACTAAATTCTTTTTTTTTTTTTTTTTTTTTTGTGGTGCGCGGGCCTCTCACTATTGTGGCCTCTCCCGTTGCGGAGCACAGGCTCCGGATGCACTGGCTCAGCAGCCATGGCTCACGGGCCCAGCCGCTCCGCGGCATGTGGGATCTTCCCAGACCAGGGCACGAACCCGCGTCCCCTGCATCGGCAGGCGGACTCTCAACCACTGCGCCACCAGGGAAGCCCCCAAATTCTTAAATGACTACGTTTGTGTCATTTCAAATTTATCAGTACCGTAAAGTCGCCAGCAGCTAACATCCTGTTTGTTTATCCTAACACATTTATCCAACTATTGGCTTAGGGTAAGTTTCTAGGGGTGGAACTTCTAAGTCAAAGACTTCAAAAAGGCTTTTCTACATGTCGCCAAATTTTCCCCTAGGAAGGTTGCACCAATTTACACTCCCACCAAAAGTGCATGCTTGTACCTGTTTCCCCAAATTCTCAGCAGCACTAGATACCATCCGTCTTCTTGATCATTACCATTCTGACATCTGGTTCTTTGTTTGAAGCCTGGACTCCATCACCGGTAGCTTGACCTTTTTCAAGGATAAGCAGGCACGGCATTTTATTATCTAAAGAGCTCGCTTCTCAAGGAGACAAATCAGCTTTCTCCATAAACCAGTGAATGTTTAGCCTGGTCTTCACGGTTGAACCAAAGTTTCCTTTAACTGTGTGCCTGGATTTCTGAGTTTTATTGGCAAGGACAGATTGGGCTTGTTTCAAAGCTGAGTAAAATTAATGGCCAAGTGAAGGATCATCTGTGGTCAGGGCTGACCTAAACTGGAAAATCATTGTCAGGACACAACTCAATTGTACCCAGGTCACCATCCCTCTGGTTTATCTTAGAACTCAAGCTAAACAGTTATTTATGTTCTACATAAAAATCTATCTGTTATTCAGTCATACTATCTGTTTTAGGCATTTAAAAATGTTTTGTTAATAGTGAAACATTTCACTTAGATCTAAGAATATTAACATTTTAGGACTTCCCTGATGGCGCAGTGGTTAAGAATCCTCCTGCCAATGCAGGGGACATGGGTTCAAGCCCTGGTCTGGGAAGATCCCACATGCTGCGGAGCAACTAAGACCGTGCGTCACAACTACTGAGCCTGCGCTCTAGAGCCCACGAGCCACAACTACTGAAGCGCCTAGAGCCTGAGCTCCGCAACGAGAAGCCAACGCAATGAGAAGCCCGCGCACCGCAATGAAGAGTAGGCCCCACTCACCGCAACTAAAGAAAGCCCAGGCGCAGCAACAAAGACCCAACACAGCCAAAAAAATTAAATAAAAAAATTAAAAATTAACATTTTAAATTTGCTTCATCTGAATTCTTTTTCACTAAAGTAGTGGTAAGATAATTACAGAAATTATGACATTTAATCTCCTAGGAATAATTTAACCTTATAATTTATGTTTTCTTCCTATTTATGAATATTACTTCCATAAATACACACGCATACACACATACAATAATTTTTTTCCCGCCAGGAGTCACTGTCCTCTCAAGAATTAGTTTTCTTTCCCTTCTTTGAAATGGTGTGAAGCAAAACTCCTAGCTTTGTCCTCCCAGTCAAGGGCGAAGTCCAGCCAGGGTCTCTGCTTCCATTCTCACACAACCCAGATGCCTCTTTTTAGCCTGATTTTTTGAAAATATATTGCAAGTGCTACTCAACCTATTTCCATATTTTACGGAGTTCTTAAAAAAAGATAAAGTTGCAAGTGACTTTGCTCATCTTATTGTTCTTCTGGGATAAGTTTGTTGGATGGCTTCTAGGGCCTGTGAATGGGGAGAAAAGAATGAAAGAGGGAGTAGTTGCAAGCGACTGGCTGAAGGAGGGTAAATATATGAATTGGTGGTAAGTACTCCACATTATTTCCTGCACACAAGACCCTGGATTTCAAACAGGGGTGGCATAGGCTAAAAGTACAAGTTTCAAATTAGGGAAAAATGGGTTGAAACCCCAGCCATCTCTGCCATGTTCCCACTGTGTGACTTTGGTCATGGTATTTTTCTTCCCTAAACCTCAATAACAGTGTTTATTTTTGGATCATGTTAAGGATTAAATGAGTGAATGTATATAAATCTCTTAGGATAGCACTTGGTACATACACTACTCAATAATGAGAGTTGTTATTTCTATTCATTGAGACCTGGCAATCGTCTTTTCCTTCTTCAACACTATTTTATTATACAATATTATACTTCAAGGCAAAGTATAGCCCCTGGGCTATACTTTGTATAATTAGGCAAACTACAGCCCATGGGCCAAATCCAGCCCACTACCTGATTTTGTATAACTGGTGAGTTAAGAATGGAGTTTACAATTATAAATGATTGAAAAGAGATCAAAAGAAGAATAATATTTTGTGACACATGAAAATGATATGAAATTCAAATTTCAGTGTCCATAAATAAAATTCTGTTGGAACACAGCCATACCCAACATTTACACATTGTCTTTGGTTGTTTTTGTGCTACAAAGGCAGAGTTGAATAGTAGCAATAGTGACCAGATGACCTGCAAGGCTGAAAATATTGACTATCTGGCCCTTTACAAAGTTTGCCAACCTCTGCTTCAGGCAGTTGTTGAGCATGGAGCACGTGAGGGCTTTCGTCCTTGCTCAGGATCAAGAAGGATACTGATCTCTGTCCCCTTTTACAAGTTTTGTCTTGTTTTTGCTAAAGGAACCATTTGGTCAAAGCTGTTCCCTGCAATTTAGAAGGATCATCCTTAGCAATGGTGTGCTAATAAATACATAACAACCAAGGAAAAGAAGACCTGATGTGTACTGTTGGCTAATTTCTATGGTTTCAATACTCCCACCATGGCTGATTTCAAGCTACAAAATGTGTCATCAACTGGTTTACAAAATTCTTAAAACTTCAACCTTTGGTTCTTGTGAGCCATGCCAGCCAACATCAGCATGTCATTGTCCTTCATTTCCACTGAGAGCCTCACTACTGAACTGCAGCCTGGAGCTCTGGGGGCCAAGTCTTACTGCACAGAGGGACCATGGTTGTTATTGAGTCACCAAGGAGAGGACTCACTTAGTTTCTGTTAGGGCCTTACATGAGGATACATGATCAGAAATACTGATCACCTATGAGAGATTTAGCACAGGGGAAAGCTGACACACACGTGGGGAAAATAAGTGCTGTGAGCAAAGAAGTTGTTGATTAATATGGTAAGAGATTTGGTACATTTGGTCTTTGATCAGAAGATCTTAGGGATGCCACAGACCCTATAGATTCACCCATCTTATCCTTTTTTCCTGATGCTGGCCCTTTCCTGAGCATGGCTGAAAGGGTAAGCCATGAAGATATCTCAGGAGAGAGCATCCAACCAGAGAGAATTACAAATGCAAAGGTCC
Source organism: Pseudorca crassidens (assembly GCF_039906515.1). Taxonomy (NCBI): domain Eukaryota; kingdom Metazoa; phylum Chordata; class Mammalia; order Artiodactyla; family Delphinidae; genus Pseudorca; species Pseudorca crassidens. The sequence continues at coordinate 59,659,424 of NC_090306.1, forward strand.
TGGCTTGACTGCCTCTTAATTAACTTCCTCCTCTGTTATTCTTGTGGGTCCTGACTCATCAATTCTGCTTTTATTTTTGGAAAGTATTGGGTTTACTGTTTACACATTGATTAGATTGTGAGCTCCTAGAGGCTAGAATTCTCTTATTGGCCTTTGCATCTCCAGTGTCCACCACAATGCTAGTTACATAGTAAATATGCAATACACAGGACACATCATACAACACCTGATTAATCTACCTCCCTCTCTGTGCCTCTTCTCGGTGTTCTTCCAGCAATTTGTTTAGGCTTTCTGAGAGAGAAGCTTATCTCCATGAAACAAGCACTTCCACACTGGCCCACTAGGTCCCTTTCCTCCCCCTTTTGCAGCCCACACTTTCCTCTTTCCAATATTCATACATGTTGAGGATGAATTTTCTTCTTTACACATCCTAGGAAAAAATTTGCAAGCTGAGACAGAGAGGCATAGCAAGGATTTGTAAACAAGGGTTGCCCACAGAGTGAACAGAGCTGTAGAAGAGGCTAAGGCTCCACCCCGATTTTCCACTTTCAGATCAAGTCAGAGGCTGGAGGCAGGGAACATGAATTGCAGTTCCCTGTTTGACCAGTGTGTGAAAATGAAAGAAAATGAACCCCGGTCAATGAAAACTGTCTGAAGAGCTTTCATTTAGTCATCTTTCTTCTTCAAAGCAAGTGCCAATCAGTTTCACACTCATCCCTCTCTTTTGCTTCCTCACACCTTCCCTGTGTTCCATCAATTCATCACTTTTTTGTGGTCCATGATTTTATATGGAGACAGGTGGTCTTGAATCTGCGTGATGTGGAGTCAATTCCAGGCTGTTTCCCAATGTAATCAGGGCTGTGCAGTGCCAGCTAGAGTACGAACTTATTTGCGGCAGGAAATCCATTGACTCATAAAGTGTTATTTTTGCATTCCTTGTTTTTCTGATTATAACTATACTCTAGAAACATACTTGGACTGAAGCTTAAGCATGATGCATAAAAGCCCACAGAGTGTTCTGAACAGAGGATAATTTTAGTTCAAACCATTGGTCATGCTAATAAGCAAGGACACTTTCCATTTTAGGTTCTCATTCCTTCTCAGTTTGAACAGAAAACAAACTTCTGATTTGTCTGTGGTTTGTGTGCTAGGTTATTTTGCTCTTAAAACTGCAAGGCTTTGTTGGGTGACGTAGGTAAGTCCTTGGTTAAAACAGGCAGACTAAAGATGGCGGTGTGGGAAGACACGGAATTAGCATCTCCCCACACTAGGGCGCCTGCCAGCCGCTGGAGGGGGGCTCTGATGCCCAAGGAGACGGGAGGAACCCCAAAGTGAACCGGCAGGACATAGGGGGACTGAGGGGGGGAGAAGAAATGGAGGCCAGACAGGATCAGGGCCCCTGAGGTCAGGCAGATCAGAAGAGGCAGGCAGGAGGGGCCCTCTGGGAGGAGCAAGAGAGGAGCGGAGGCTGATCACCTGGCCCACTCAGGCATGAGGTGCCTGCCGAGCTCCCAGGCTGATCCCCTGCCTTCCAAAGCCCCCTCCAGGCCACGTGGGTCCTGGGGGCATAGGAGGGAGGCCAGGGAGATCAGGAGAGGTGGGCGGGAGGGGCCCTCCCAGACCAGAGGAGCAGGAGAGGAGAAGAGAGGAGAGGAGGGCATTTGCCCCGCTTACTGGAGCCCAGGAAGCCTGCTGGGGTCCCAGGTGAGGTCCCCTGCCCTCTGAGATGGGGGGAGGCGGGGGGGCATGCCTGGACCCCTTCTGTTCCTTGAGCCTAAGCCCCACCCCCCCACAGCCCTCAGGGCCTTTTCCAGCCCTGGGGGTCCTGAGCATTGGCCCTGCCCACCGCCCAAACCTCGCCCTTGCTTAGGTCCCACCCTCCACAGCCAAGGCCTTTCCCCCTCCGCTTTTTTATTTCTTTTCCCTCTCCTCTTTTATACTCCTGTGGTACTGATGTGCCTTCCAGTTGTTGATTCATCTATATTTTTGTTTCTATATTCTTCCTAACATATCTGTTAGTTTCCTAGTCTAATTTTATTTTTTACTTTGTTATTGTTTGTTTTTTTGCCACCCCAGGGCTTGTGGGATCTTGGTTCATGAGCCTGGAGTCAGGCCAAAGCTCCTGCAGTGGGAGCTCTGAGTCTGAACCACTGGACTAAGAGAGAACCTCAGACCCCAAGAAATATTCACCAGAGTGAGGTCTCACGGAGTTCCTCATCTCAGCACCAAGACCCAGCTCTACCCAATAGCCTACAAAGCCCAGTGTTGGAAGCCTCAGGTCAAACAATCAATAAGACAGAAACAAAATCCCACTCATTAAAAAAAAAAAAAAAAAATGAGATGGCAAAAAAACACATCACAGAAGAAGGAGCAAGGTAAAAACCTTCAAGACCAAATAAATGAAGAGGAAACAGGCAATCTACCTGAAAAAGAATTCAGAGTAATGATAGTAAAGATGATCCAGAATCTTGGAAATAGAATGGAGGCATGGATTGAGAAAATACAAGAAATGTTTAACAAAGATCTAGAAGAACTAAACAAACAAACCAGAGATGAACAACACAATAACTGAAATGAAAAATACACTAGAAGGAATCAATAACAGAATAACTGAGGCAGAAGAACGAATAAGTGAGCTGGAAGACAAAATGGTGGAAATAACTGCCGAATAAAGAAAAAAGAATGAAAAGAATAAAGATAAAAGAATGAAAAGAATTGAAGACACTCTCAGAGACCTCTGGGACAACACTAAATGCACCAACATTCGAATTACAGGGGTCCCAGAAGAAGAAGAGAAAAAGAAAGTGTCTGAGAAAATATTTGAAGAAATTATAGTGGAAAACTTCCCTAACATGGGAAAGGAAATAGTCACCCAAGTCCAGGAAGCACAGAGTCCCATACAGGACAAACCCTAGGAAAAACAAAGGCACATATTAATCACTCTAACAAAAATTAAATTCAAAGAAAAAAATATTAAAAGCAGCAAAGGAGAAACAAAAATAACATACAAAGGAATCCCCATAAGGTTATCAGCTGATTTTTCAGTGGAAACTCTACAGGCCTGAAGGGAGTGGCAGGATATACTTAAAGTGATGAAAGAGAAAAACCTACAACCAAGATTACTCTACCCAGCAAGGATCTCATTCAGATTCGATGGAGAAGTCAAAAGCTTTTCAGATAAGCAAAAGCTAAGAGAATTCAGTACCACCAAACCAGCTCTACAACAAATGCTAAAGAAACTTCTCTAGGTGGGAAACACAAGAGAAGAAAAAGACCCCCCAAAAACCACCAAAACAATTAATAAAATGGTAATAGGAACATACATCGATAATACCTGAAATGTAAATGGACTAAATGCCCCAACCAAAAGACACAGACTGGCTGAATGGATACAAAAGCAAGACCCATATATATGCTGTCTACAAGAGACCCACTTCAGACCTAGGGACACATACAGACTGAAAGTGAAGGGATGGAAAAAGATATTCCATGCAAATGGAAATCAAAAGAAAGCTGGGGTAGCAATACTTGTATCAGATAAAATAGACTTTAAAATAAAGACTGTTACAAGAGATAAGGAGGGACACTACATAATGATCAAAGGATCAATCCAAGAAGAAGATATAACAATTATAAATGTTTATGCACCCAACACAGGAGCACCTCAATACATAAGGCAAATGCTAACAACCATGAAGGAAAAAATTGACATTAACACAATAATAGTAAGGGACTTTAACACCCCACTTACACCAATGGACAGATCATCCAAACAGGAAACAAATAAGGAAACACAAGCTTTAAATGATACAACAGACCAGATAGATCTAATTGATATTTATAGAACATTCCACCCAAAAGTGGCAGAATACACTTTCTTCTCAATTGCACACAGAACATTCTCCAGGATAGATCACATCTTGGGTCACAAATCAAGCCTCAGAAAATTTAAGAAAATTGAAATCATATCAAGCATCTTTTCTGACCACAACACTATGAGATTGGAAATCAATTACAGGAAAAAAACTGTGGACGTTAAACAGTGCACTACTAAATGACCAAGAGATCACTACAGAAATCAAAGAAGAAATAAAAAAATACATAGAAACAAATGACAATGAAAACCTGACGACCCCAAACCTATGGGATGCAGCAAAAGCAGTTCTAAGGGGGACGTTTATAGCAATACAATCTCACCTCAAGAAACAAGAAAAATCTCAAATAAACAATCTAACCCTACACTTAAAACAACCAGAGAAAGAAGAACAAAGAAAACCCAAAGTCAGTAAAAGGAAAGAAATCATAAAGAGCAGAGCAGAAATAAACGAAATAGAAACAAAGAAAACAATAGCAAAGAACAAGAAAACTAAAAGCTGGTTCGAGAAGGTAAACAAAATGGATAAACCCTTAGCCAAACTCATCAAGAAAAAAAGGGAGAGGACACAAATCAATAAAATTGAAAATGAAAAAGAAGAAATCACAACTGACACTGCAGAAATACAAAGGATATTAAGAGACTACTACAAACAACTATATGCCAATAAAATGGACAACCATGAAGAAACGGACAAATTCTTGGAAAGGTACAATTTTCTGAGACTGAACCAGGAAGAATTAGAAAATATAAATAGACCTATCACAAGTAATGAAATTGAAACCACAATTAAAAATCTTCCAACAAGCAAAAGCCCAGGACCAGATGGTTTCACAGGCAAATTCTATCAAACATTTAGAGAAGAGCTAACACTGATCCTTCTCAAACTCTTCCAAAAAATTGCAGAGGGAAAAACACACCCAAATTCATTCTACAGAGCCACCATCACCCTCATACCAAAACCAGAAAAATATATCACAAAAAAAGAAAATTACAGACCAATATCACTGATGAACATAGAGGCAAAAATCCTGAACAAAGTACTAGCAAACAGAATCCAACAGCACATTAAAAGGATCATAGACCATGATGAAGTGGGATTTATCCCAGGGATGCAAGGATTCTTCAGTATACACAAATCAATCAATGTGATACACCACATTAACAAATTAAGCAATAAAACCCATATGATCATCTCAATAGATGCAGAAAAAGCTTCTGACAAAATTCAACACCAATTTATGATAAAAATTCTCCAGAAAATGGGCATAGAGGGAAACTACCTCAGCATAATGAAGGCCATATATGACAAAACCACAGCAAGCATCATACTCAATAGTGAAAAACTGAAAGCATTTCCAGTAAGATCAGGAACAAGACAAGGAGGTCCACTCTTGCCACTCTTATTCAACATAATTTTGGAAGTCCTAGCCACAGCAATCAGAGAAGAAAAAGAAATAAAAGGAATACAAATTGGAAAAAAAAGAAGTAAAACTGTCACTGTTTACAGATGACACGATACTATACATAGAAAATCCTAAAGATGCCACCACAAAACTACTAGAACTAATCAATGAATTTGGTAAGGTTGCAGGATACAAAATTAATGCACAGAAATCTCTGGCGTTCCTATACACCAAAAACAAAAAATCAGAAAGAGAAATTAAGGAAACACTCCCATTTACCATTGCAACAAAAAGAATAAAACATCTAGGAATAAACCTGACTAAGGAAGTGAAAGACCTGTACTCAGAAAACTATAAAACACTGATGAAAGAAATCAAAGATGACATAAACAGATGGAGAAATATATACCATGTTCTTGGATTGGAAGAATCAATATTGTGAAAATGAGTATACTACCCATAGCAATCTACAGATTAAATGCAATCCCTATCAAACTACCAATGGCATTCTTCACAGAATTAGAACAAAAAATTTTACAATTCGTATGGAAACACAAAAGACTCTGAATAGGCAAAGCAATCTTGAGAAAGAAAAACAGAGCCGGAGGAATCAGGCTCCCTGACTTCAAACTATACCACAAAGCTACAGTAATCAAGACAGTATGGTACTGGCACAGAAACAGAAATATAGATTAATGGTGCAAGACAGAATGCCCAGAGATAAACCCACGCACATATGGGCACCTAATTTACCACAAAGGAGGCAAGAACATACAATGGAGAAAAGACAGTCTCTTCAATAAGTGGTGCTGGGAAAACTGGACAGCTACATGTAAAAGAATGAAATTAGAACACTACCTAACACCATACACAAAAATAAGCTTAAAATGGATTAAAGACTTAAATATAAGACCAGACACTATAAAACTCTTAGAGGAAAACAGAGGAAAAACACTCTTTGACATAAACCACAGCAAGATCTTTTATGACCCACCTCCTAGAGTAACGGAAGTAAAAACAAACAAATGGGACTTAAAGTTAAAAGCTTTTGCACAGCAAAGGAAACCATAAACAAGATAAAAAGACAACTCTCAGAATGGGAAAAAATATTTGTAAATGAAACAATGGATAAAGGATTAATCTCCAAAATATACAAACAGCTCATGGAGCTCAATATCAAAAGAACAAACAATCCAGTTAAATGGGCAGAAGACCTAAACAGACATTTCACTAAGGAAGACATACAGATGGTCAAGAGGCACATGAAAAGATGCTCAACATCACTAATTATTAGAGAAATGCAAATCAAAACTACAATGAGGTATCACCTCACACCAGTCAGAATGGCCATTACCAAAAAATCTAGAAACAATAAGTGCTGGAAAGGGTGTGGTGAAAAGGGAACCCTCCTGCACTATTGGTGGGAATGTAAATTGTTACAACCACTATGGAAAACAGTATGGAGGTTCCTTAAAAAACTAAAAATAGAACTACCATATGACCCAGCAATCCCACTACTGGGCATATACCCTGAGAAAACCATAATTCAAAAAGAGACATGTACCACAATGTTCACTGCAGCACTATTTACGATAGCTAGGACATGGAACCAACCTAAATGTTAGATGTGGCACATATATACAATGGAATATTACTCAGAAATAAAAAGAAACTTAACTGAGTTATTTGTAGTGAGGTGGATGTACCTAGAGTCTGTCATACAGAGTGAAGTAAGTCAGAAAGAGAAAAACAAATACCACATGCTAACGCATATATATGGAATCTAAAAAAAAATAAATGGTACTGATGAACCTAGTTGCAGGGCAGGAATAAAGAGGTAGACATAGAAAATGGACTTGAGGACATGGGTTGGGAGGGCGAAGCTGGGGCGAAGTGAGAGTAGCATCAACATACATACACTACCAAATGTAAAATAGTTGGCTGGTGGGAAGCAGCAGCATAGCACAGGGAGATCAGCTCGGTGCTTTGTGATGACCTAGAGGGGTGGGATAGGGAGGATGGGAGTGAGGCTCAAGAGGGAGGGTATATGGGGACATGTGTATGCATATGGCTGATTTGCTTTGTTATGCAACAGAAACTAACACAGTATTGTGAAGCAATTGTACCCCAATAAAGATCTATTAAAAACCAAACCAAAACAAAACAGAAAGAAGCAGACTAAACCAAAGGAAAGATCTATTTTGTTGGGGCCAATTTCCAATTGTTGGCTTCCTCAGGGACCCTCGAATGAGGATCCATACAGGGCCAGGACATGCTTTTCTTCTTCTTCACCTTTCCTAATTGCTGTGGGTATGTATTTTTAATGTTGGCATAGAGGTAGAAATAAAGAATGACTATAGATCCATTCGAGGGTTATCTGAAGTTCACCATAGTTTAATGTAAATACAGTTGTCCCTTGTTATCCATAGGGGATTGGTTCCAAAACCTTCCATGGAGACCAAAATCCATGGATTCTCAAGTCCTTTGTATAAAATGGTGTAGTATTTGCATATAACCTATGCACATCCTCTCATATACTTTAAGTCATCTCTAAATTACTTATAGTAATACAATGTAAATGCTATGTAAATAGTTACCTGCACACAGCAAATTAAAGTTTTGCTTTTTGGATCTTTCTGGAATTAAAAAAAATTTCTTTTGATCCACAGTTGACCGAATACATTGTTGTGGTACCCGCAGATACAGAGGGCTGACTATACCATGTTTCATCAATTCTAAGGCACACATTTTTTTTCCCATTTTAATATTTCTAATATCAGAATGAGCCTCACAAACTATAATATACCATAGCTTAATTGGTAGTGATTTTTTATTTTCTTAGTAATACACAGAATTAATGGTGTGTTTGACAATCAGTGGTGTCTTAGATTCAATGACATATGATATCTGACTTGGTTACTTTATCTGTGCCTGGAGCTGTAAAGGCAGAACACACCTGTCAAAGTCTTCAAAGGTCATAAAGGTAAGGTATTGCTCCATGAAAGCCCATCTGTGTCACCTTCAGTATTACTGTCCAAATGTGCTGCTGTGTCTCTATGTATTATATAGTTCACAGTTATTGGGTTGTTAATACAGCCAGGCCATATTCTAAGCGCTTTCTACACCTAGCCTCACAATTCCATGAAGTTGGTGTTACCCTGTTTCAGTCAGGATCCAGGTAGGAGACAGAGAATGTATTAGTCATTTAAAAAGGAACAGGAATCAGGCAGGAGGAACAAATCCCTTCTTCCTTCTCAGCCAGTTGGCAAAGCCAGAATGTGGTCTGCAAGAGTCACAGCCCCAGAGACACAAAGCAGAGCATGGAAGGGTGGTTTGGATATACAAAAAAAATAGCGAAATATCTGGAACATAGTTTGTTTTGACATATTAAGATATCGAGATGCAAAACTATTAAAAGTAATGAGTACATTACCCCAAATCACAAAAATCTGAAGATACAAAACCAATATCTGAACTCAGGTCCACCTGTACTTAATGACTACACAGACTCCTATCTGTTGCCTTCTATGTGTTTCTTTGTCTCACTTTTTCATTTATTCAGTCAACAACTATTTATTGTCTATCTACTCTATGTCAGGCACTGTGCTTGGCTCTGGAGAAAAGAGCAGCAAACAGACATAGTACCTGTCCTCAGGGAACTGCTCTACTTCTGTGGACAGTATTTTGTTTTTCTGTGGCTTTCTCTCTCTCTCTCTCTCTGACTCTCTTTCCATCAGCATGTCTAGTCTGCAGGTGTATGGTTCTTTCTTTTTCAATTATTTAATGTCTGCTCTTCTCTGCCTTGCCGTCTTAATCTCTTTATGTCTTTTTAATCTGTCCTGACCCCTTTCTCTTCTTCTGTTACCTTCTTTTTCCTTCCTCATATTTTTCTTCATAACAATGGCCAAAATGTAGACCCAAATGTAGGTTCTGTTTTTGTTTTCTTCCCACAAGTCTCACAAACTTTGTCCTTAAAATTTTTTAAGTGAATGAGTGAAACAGTTTATGGTTCTGTCTTAAAACACAGACAAATCAGTGCAGTGCACAGACCTCTGGCAAAGCAGAGGGTGGATTTGCTGGGGAGGATGAGGCTGGATTCCTCTGAGAGGAGCCAAGCACTGAGAAACTGGGCAGAACCCAAAGAGTCTGTCAACGCCCCAATTTCCCTGGTGGGGCTCTGAGAGCTGAGCGGGAGCCGGTGAACCAGCTAGCAGGAATGGCTGGGCTGGGGGCAGCAGTGTGGAATCCTTGAAAGCTGGAAGCCTTGGACCCCAGAGTCAGGGAGTTCAGGATAAGACCTCTGGCCAAAGGAATTAGGAACTCGGTGGCCAGGACAGTTGTTTCCAAGCTCTGAAAATTTAGGCATGGCCAAGGACTTCATGCTGTGCTGCGCTGGAAATGCAGGCAGAGGCCCACTGAGACCCCGTGAAGCTGTTTGGATGACCTGCTCTGCGGCCAAATGTTGGTGCTTCTGTATCTGTTACCCCAGTGACTCCCAGGTGTTTACTTCCTGTGCCGGTGGAGACTGACAAAGGCTGCTTGTGCCCAGAATGTCATCCTTCGGGAAGTCTGGAGGCCGGGAGCTAGCAGTGTAGGAAGAGGACTGAAGGCTGGAAAGCCTTTTTTTCTGACCTGCCTCTGCTATGCAGGTGGCTGCAGTGTTTACAGACTGGGTGTGTGGGGGGGAGGAGGTGGCCCATCTCTTTCATCCCTTCTCAGGGAGGTTGCAAAGGTGCCTGAGGGAAGTCATGTTTCATTTCTGACAAAACTTGGTCGAGGGCCACAAAAGTAATTCATTGTTTTGTGGGATCTTTCTGGAAGGCAGAAATACAAAATGTTCTAATTCATCTGCTTTAAAATTAAAAGCAGGAACCACAGTATGGAGGTTCCTTAAAAAACTGAAAATAGAGCTACCATATGATCCTGCAATCCCAATCCTGGGCATATATCCAGAGAAAAACATAATTTGAAAAGACACATGCACCCCAGTGTTCATTGTAGCATTATTTACAATAACCAGGACATGGAAGCAACTTAAGTGTCCATCAACAGATGAATGGATAAAGAAGATGTGGTGTGTGTGTGTGTATACACACACACACACACATATATATACACACACATATATATAAATATATACACAATGGAATATTACTCAGCCATAAAAAAGAATGAAGTAACGCCATTTGCAGCAACGTGGATGGACCTAGAGATTATCATACTAAGTGAAGTAAGCCAAAGACAAATATCATATATCACTTATATGTGGAATCTAAACAAATGATACCAATGAATTTATTTACAAAACAGAAATAGACTCATAGACATAGAAAACAAACTTATGGTCACCAAAGGGGAGGGGAGGAGGGATAAATTAGGAATTTGGGATTAAAATATACACTACTATATGTAAAATAAAGAACCAACAAGGACCTATGGTGTAGCACAGAGAACCATACTCAATATCTTGTAATACCCTATAATGGAAAAGAAGATAAAAAAAGAATATTTATATATATGTATAACTGAAACTAACACAACATTGTAAATTAACTATATTTCAATAAAAATTTTTTAAAAAGAAAAAAAAAGCAGGAACCATATGAGTGTTCAGTAAAAACAAGTAATAAAAAGCACATATAGCTGTTGCCCATCTATTAAACTTTGGACAGGGATGACATGTCCAAAAAAAACCTCCCACAATTTTAATGTTCTATAACATTTTTCTTTTGACTTTTAAAACTTTATATATTTTGCTGCCTGCTAAACCAGAGTATATGGAGTACAATCTAATCACCTTTTGGTGAATCAGCATTGTCCTTATAGACATAAATTACAGTAAGTATCTCCAGAATCATACTTTTCCTAGTTTTCTTTCTCTCATCTCTGTTAGGGTTTTACTTATTGCTGCTGTGAATGTTCTCTTCTAGAAGCAGACTACATATGCTCATTTTTTGTTCCAATTTTTTGTCCTACTGTAGGGCATGAAACTAGACGCACTTATTAGAATTCTACCTAAACCCCGACTTTTAGATATAGACACAGAGACACACATAGTGCACATGGACATGTTTTTTAAAAAAGAAATTTAGATTAATTCACTAAATATTTATAGACCTCCATCTGAATGCCAGGCACTAGGTTAGACAATGGAGATCAAAGGAAATGTCTCAGTGTCTTTCATTGGAAAATACACAGTTCATGGGGGAGACAAGACACCCATAATGGTCCCTGACAAGATGATCAAATGTTTTAAGTAAGTGCCAGAGAAGCACTGCTGGACTACCAAGGAGGGGTCTTAGCCAGGTCTGGCCTCGTGGAGGAATATTCCTCAGGGTGAGCCACAGAAGATTATATTTACAGGACTTGGCTTACCTCCCCTGCCTTACCACAGCCATTTAAGTTACAATTTTGTAATGGGATTTTCTTTCTTTTACCCTTAAAATAGTTTAAGTCCGTAGGCTTTAAATTAAAAGCAAACTAATGGGGGGCTTCCCTGGTGGCGCAGTGGTTGAGAGTTCGCCTGCCGACGCAGGGGACATGGGTTCGTGCCTCGGTCCAGGAAGATCCCACATGCCGTGGAGCGGCTGGGCCCGTGAGCCATGGCCGCTGAGCCTGCGCATCCAGAACCTGTGCTCCGCAACGGGAGAGGCCGCAACAGTGAGAGGCCCGCGTATCACACACACACACAAAAAAAGCAAACTAATGCATTTTTAGTATAAACTTAACAGTTTGAATTTAGGCACAAATGTCATGTTTGAAAACTAAGAGTGTAATTGGTACTTAATGAGGTAAAATGTAGTCATAGCCCTTACAGAGAGCAGTTAATGATTAAAGGGCCAGGCGGTTCATACTAAAGAAATCCACCAAATCTTTAAAAAATGACATTATCAAATGCTAGTTCTTTCTTCCTCCAGCCTGGTTGTTCCAATTCTTTCCTTAGTTCCATGATCGAATCAATATGCAGGCAATAAATTCCATTAAAAAAATAAATAAAAACAAATTGAAATCAATCTAGTCATACCATACCCTCATTTTTAAATTGCCCAAAGATAACAACAAGATATTCATAAAAGAATTACAAGTAATCTGTAGGTACGTTAGATGTGATCAGTCTTATGAATAATGAAAGAAATGTTTCTCCTAAAAGCAAGGATATTTTCCTTCATAATCATAATGACTAAGATTAAATTCAGGAAATTTGATGTTGATTTAATACTATCATCTAAAATGCATTCTGTGCTTAATTTTGACAGGTGTCCCAGTGGCATTTTTATAACATTCTTCCCTGCCAGTATAACATGTTGTGTTTAGCTGTCACGTCTCTTTAGCCTCCTTTTATTTGGAACATTTCCCCAGCTTTTGTCTTTCATGACATTGATATTTTTAAAGCGTATATTTCACTTGTTTTGAAGGATGTCCCTCAGTTTGGTTTGCTTTCTCTTGATTAGATTCAGTTTACCATTTTTGGCAGGAATGCATTTTGTGTATTTTTTTGAGGGTGAAAATCTGTGTCATCTCTCTTCATGTAACACCGTGGGCTCTGGAGCCCCATGAGATTTGGTTTGAAATCCTGCCTGTGCCATTTCTTGGATGTGTCATCTTGGCCAGGTTACTTACTTCAGCCCAGCATCCACAGCCTCAGGATATATTATCTATCTCTATGAGCTACAGTAAAGATTAAGAGAATTAATGAATTAAAAGAAGCTAAAACAATGCCTAACCACTAAAAAGTGCTTCACCATTTTTATTTTAAATATCAAAGGACTATTAAATAGGCTAAATTGAGTGGTTTTGAAGAATTATTTTGGGCAACGGTACTGTTTTGGGGTAGTGGTATAGCCTCTACCCCAACTGTGCTCTGGGATATATAATTTCTAAATTTTGAAATTTATGTTAAGAAACATAAATGACAGACAGATTTTTGTCAATGTACTCTCTTAATGTGGGAGACTAGCCATGATACCACCAGATAATCCCTTCCTGAGAATTCCTTATATTTGTTACCAGATAGGTCCATTGGACTCTTCCCAATACACAATTTCAAGCTGATATGCACAAGGCCCTAGTAAAGATGTTGATTGACTTCATATAGGCAGAGACTGCTTAAATGAAGTGACCTTGTCATTTGAAAGAAATGGAAGTAATTGGGAAATATCTTGATGCAGTACTTGAGTGTGTGATGCAAATTTCCTTTTCATTTTGTTTTGCTGTGTTGAGTACATAAACAATACTTGAAAACACTCTTTTTGTAAAAAATACAAGAAAAAGTGTACAGAGTAGAAGACACAAGTCTACACGTATTTCTCCCACTCCTTTCCCCAGAGGTGGCCACTGTTATTATTTGCGTTTGTAGTCTCTCAGAAGTTCTCTACACATTTACAAATGTATACATACATGAAGAAATGTGCCATTTTGTTTGGTGATACTGCATTTTGCTTTTATCACATAATAATGGTTTGGGGATTCCATGTCAGTGTGTATAACCCATCAAGTTCTTTTTAACTGCTACAGAGCAATCCACAGACTGTAGGTAAGGGACTAGGCTAGGTTTAAATAAGGAAGGAACACATTAAAGGATATTAGCCAGTTCACAGAATTTGTGGAAGGGCAGCAGGACAGAGCCTGAAGCCATGCAATCAGGAATGCCCACCCACACTATATGTGTGTTTGGAGGGGGGGGTTCTGTAGTGGATACCCCACTGCCACCACTTCCCAGTCCAGCGGGGCTCAGGGCTGCACTCTCAGAGCTCCTCAAATGCCGTAATGAAGGACCCAGATGTCTCTACCCCAAACTTGCTGGAAAATTTCTTTCCCCTCAGCAGTCTCCTCCTCTATCACCATCATGGTCACCTTTCCACCCTCAAGGGGTCTGAGCAATAGAGTGATCTTTAAGAGAAGATCAAATCTTGGGTTGCCAAAATGAGCCACGAAAATATAATGGTATATGTTAGCCATAACCAGTTAACCATTAAATAGAAAAATAGATCTCATACTCAATAGGAGCAAAAGCCATGAAATATGTAGGAACAAAGCACACAATTTAATTAGATCCCGGCTTCTGGTATCTAGGTTCCACGTGGAAGCAAGGGGGATAGAGTCAGTGACTGAAGAGTTCGTCCTCTTTCATTACTCTGCCAGGAAAGGTGAAATGTAATTTCACTTCAGCACCTCTCACAGGCACTAAAATTTATTGACAGAATCATAATTAAAATGACAGGTGTGCTCTTGAATTAATCAAGTCCTCACTTTTATGAAGGATATACTGCAACATGAAGCTTATTTGTCTACTCATGCTGAGTATCCCTCTACTAACCTCCACCACACACACACAAAGTGAGGAGGAGAGAGAGAGAGACTGGCACGTGGCTCTTCCAATGTAACAGCATGAATAAAATCTCAGTTTTAAGAAGCATTTTTGATGATTTCCTATTATCATGTTACATTTACATTGGTCATACTTTCTGAACCATAACTCAGCTGCCTGCTTTGAGTAAAAAATTTTGCTGAGTTTTCTCTTGGTTTCATTGGTCCTCCCCTCCCATGGCCCCGAGTTCAGTAATGTGGTAAGGATTATTTGTAATGAATGTATTGTGCTGTGATATACATAGCTTTGAGTCATGTTCACTTAAAAAAATCTGTTCCACGTTGGGTGTGGACCTTGGGCAAGTCATTTGGAATCTCTTGGTCTCTTGGAAACTAAGAAAATTACATATACCTGGCAAAAAATAAGAGTTAAGTGAGGTAATATGTAAGAGAACATTTTTGGGGGGAGTGAACTAAGCTGTCCAAATGCAAATGATCTCTCCTTAGGTTGAGCTCCTGGGGGGTCTAGAGAATGATTCTGTCCTTATTGTATTTGGTGGTCTCCCCATTGCCTGGCCCACTGCCCAGTGCAGAAGCAAAGCTGAATAATTGAAGCCACAGCAGCAGCAGCAGCAGCAGTAGCAGCAGACATTTATCAATCACTTACTTTTGTATGTGGCACGGGGCTAGACATATGCACTTTCTCACTTTATACCTCAAAAATTCTTTTGTATAGATACTATTATTGTAATCTGCGTTTTACAGATAGGAAATGGTGATTTATTTATTAAATTAAAATTCTAAACACCAATAAGATCTCTCCCTGCAAACTTCTCCAAAGCGTCTTTCTACTGATGCCTAAAACTATACAATTAGAGATCACTTCGTTTGACAAGAAGCTTTGTTGCCTCTTAAAATGCAAACACTTTGGGACTGTGCCTCCTCAGTGCAAGCCAGGTTATCAAGTCTTCTGGGACCAGGTTTCATAAGAAGGACAGAGACAATCAGAGGAATTTTGGGGGTTGATGAATAAAAAAATGGATTTTTCTCAGAGCTCTTTAATCAAATATCCAAGCCCACTAACAGAAACAAGATGGGAGAGCAGGAAGGGGGCTGGCAAGCAAACTGAGCTGGGCAGCAGCCAGACATTAAGATGCCCTGTGGAACAGAGGCAAGAAGCTGAAGGCACAAGGACAGAGACACACAGACAGCTGCAGTGCTAGCCTATAAACATACTGCACGCACACAATTGCACATCTATCTCTGAGGCACAGGCCCAGCAGAGCAACCCATCAGTCTACAGATAAGAGGCTTCATTCTCTCAACTTATTAGGGACTTAGGCCCTCATTTCCTCCTCCCAGGAAAATATTTTCCTCTCCACCCATTCCTACTGCCCTTCCATCACCTGTCATGTAGTCTGCATGAAAACAGGTTTAAGGTTGTAGGCCAAGTCCTACATAGTACTTTTATTTCCTCATGCACTCAGCCCCCAACAGGCCACTGGTCTGCCTAATGAGGGGAGCACAGTTAAAACACGTTCCTGCTTGAATAACAGGGAAGAGAGCAGGCTCACCTTGCTCAACACACTGCTTACCAGACCAGCTGGATGGGAGGAGGCCCTCCCTGGCACAAGTTTCCCATGCAAAAGGCCTGTTTCCTATTAAGGTTACACATTCAAATCCAAAGACTCCACTGTCAGGTCTGAAAGAATGGAATGCTCATCATACATTTTAAAATGAGAAGACTACATCCTGGGTATGAATTTTTTTTAAATATCAATAAAATCTAGAATTTTTTCTTAAAGGACACAATCATATTATTCATTTTTATGTTAAAAGCATTAATGTGTTAAATGCAAACAATTATAACATGCCATACTATTAAAAATCTTGTTTGGACATTTTTTTCATTTTTTAATACAAAGAGGCTCTCTGAGAAGCCATTATTTGGCTAACTTCACTGTTCACTTTAAAATTAGGAAAGCGAGGAGACTGTCCATTTGCTTATTATTCCTATCACTGAATTTTTAACATCTTTTTTTCAAGTTCTATGATTGTTTAACTATTTTTCTTTTCCCACCTACAGTTGTCCCAGGCCATTTTCACATCCCACCTAGTCCTAGCTGGGTTCAGTTGTTGATTAGAATATATGTATTTAACTAACTTTTTAATACCCCCCCCAATCTTTTTGAGGTGTAAAGCTTTCCAGGGGTCTTTGGGCTCTCACTCCATGGACAGTCTGGAGTTCTGAGTCTCTCTCCCCGCCCTCTCTTTCAGTAGCCCTACTGGCCTTCCTTCTCCAGAGTCTAGAACCTAGGTGTAGGTGAGAAAGTGATTTAACTCTGATTTTACTGCTTGCTTTGCCAGTTGAATAATTTCACAATGCTCAAAAGTAGAAGTTCTGTCCAATATTTAGAAGCCATTACATCACTCTTCTAGAAGAAGCCATCTGAATAAGTTAACTAGTAACAGCTGTTGCTAAACTGAGTGTGGGTACAAATATCCTCTTTGGAAGGCAGTTGAGGGACCCTAGAGGAGGAAGGATGGTGGGGCTACGGGAAAGAACTGGCTGGGAGGGGAAGTTAGAATCCCAGGCTGTCTCTGAGAGCTTAGGGTGAAGGAACCTAAAGGCCCCTGCAAGATTTCATATCTCAGAAAGATTTGAGGAGTATTAAAAAGCCAAATACCTATATTCTAATTAGCTGCTTAGAACATAGCTGGATAGGTGGGACAGATTAAAATGGCCTGGGTCAACCCTTAGTGGGAGAAGATAAATAATAAAATATTTATAGATCTTAAAAGAAGAGATGTTAAAAGTTAAATAAGAGCAGTAAACAAAAAATTATAAAGTGAACAGTGAAGGTGGCCAAAGTATGCAGGGCTTCTCAGAAAGGCTTTTTGTATGAAAAAGTGAAATGCCAAAACAGCATTTCAAAAAGTGTAGTGTATGGTAATTGTCCATATTTAACAAATGCAAACATAAACAGGACGACTACCTGCACAAAATAAGATTAAAGAGGAAACAGAGTAATCTCCAGGATAGAAATGAAATCACTTGTCCTACAAAGAACCAGGAAAATCTCAATTTGAATTAGAAAAGACAATCAACAAATGTTAACAAGGAAATGACACAGACTTTGGAGTTGTCTGACAGGATTTTAAAACAGCCATCATGAAAATACTTTAACAAGCAATTGTGAACATAAGTGAAACAAATCTTTTTAAAAATAGAAAGTCTAGGATTAGAAACAGAAGATACAAGAAAGAATAAAATGGAAACTTTAGAACTGAAAAGCACAACTGTTGTGTGTGTGTGTGTGTATGTCTGTATGTGTGTGACTATCAAGTCTATTTTTTTTTTTACTGGGGACATGGAGAATTCATGAATACACAAACTACTAAGAGATAATGGGAAAACAACAAGATATACAAAGGCAATTCAAAGAATTATAAGGGAATGCTTTGGCTAGCCCCCAAACTGGATAAAATAGTTACTAGGAAAATAAAAAGTTACCAATATTTTCTTGAAAAAGAGATAGAAATTAGACCAATAACCTCAGAAAAAGTTGACAATTGTTTCAGATCCAAAATAATTTCAGATATCAAGAAAAAACTGACCTGTGAAAAAATGTTTCACAGGTGAGTTTTTTTAACCTTTAAGGAACAGATGCCACTTTAATCCCCACATCATTTTAACTATTCCAAAATATAAAGAATGCTATAAATACTTCCAAACATTTTTTATTGTGGCAAAATGTGCAAAATGAAATTTACCGTTTTTAAGTGTACAATTCAATGGCATTAAGTACATTCACATTGTTGCACAATTATCACCACCATCCATTTCCAGAACTTGTTCATCTTCTCAAACTGACACTGTACCCATTAAACAATAACTTCTCACTTCCCCATCCTCCTAGCCCCTGGTAATCCCTATTCTGCTTTCTGTTTCTATGAATTTGACTATTCTACATACTTCATATAAGTGGAATCACACAATATTTGTCTTTTTATGTTTACTTATTTCACTTAGCATAATGCCTTTGAGATTCATACACCTTGTAGCATGTGTAAGAATTTCATTCCTTCTTAAGGCTGAATAATATTCCATTGTATGTATATTCCACGTTTTGTTTATCCATTCATCCATCAATGGACATTTTGGTTGTTTCCACCTTATGGGTACTGTGAATAATGTTGCTATGAACACTGATGAATATTGAATATCCATTTGAGTCCCTGCTTTCAATTCTTTTGAGTACATAACCTCCAAATTAGTTTTTAATATATTTTAAAGCCAACTTTATGCAAAATACCTGAAGAATTCCTATTGAAGCTGGAGCAACCAAAGGGTGGCCACAATTAAACTTATATATCACTATTGTTCTGAAGCTCCCAGCCAAAGCATATGGACCAAAAAAGAAAAGGAAGGTACAAATTTTCCAGTGTTTGTACTGGAAAAGAAAAGGAAGTCGGCAAAGTTGTCCATACGTGTGATGTATATTCGTATAGCTGAAAAACCCAAATTTATTCAATTGAAATTATTACAGAAAAAAATTTAGTAGATTTTCAGTATATGAAAATGATAATAGAATATATAATAAAAGAAAGTAAGCTGTGGCCAATAACAATAGAAATATTGGGGGAAAACTTGAAGTATACTTTTATTATTATTTTTTTAAAATAAATTTATTTAGGGCTTCCCTGGTGGCGCAGTGGTTGAGAGTCCGCCTGCCGATGCAGGGGACACGGGTTTGTGCCCCGGTCCGGGAAGATCCCACATGCCGCGGAGCGGCTGGGCCCGTGAGCCATGGCCGCTGAGCCTGCATGTCTGGAGCCTGTGCTCCGTAATGGGAGAGGCCACAACAGTGACAGGCCCGCATACCGCAAAACTAAATAAATAATAATAAATAAATTTATTTATTTATGTATTTATGGCTGTGTTGGGTCTCCGTTGTTGCGTGTGGGCTTTTCTCTAGTTGCAATGAGCGGGCATTACTCTTTGCTGTGGTGTGCGGACTTCTCAGTGCAGTGGCTTCTCTTGTTGTGGATCAGGGGCCCTAGGTGCACGGGCTTCAGTAGTTGTGGCACGTGGGCTCCAGAGCGCAGGCTCAGTAGTTGTGGCGCACGGGCTTAGTTGCTCCGCAGCATGTAGGATCTTCCAGGACCAGGGATTGAACCTGTGTCCCCTGCATTGGCAGGCAGATTCTTAACCATTGTGCACGAGGGAAGTCCCGAAGTATATATATATATTTTGTTTGTTTGTTTTTTGCGGTACGCGGGCCTCTCACTGCTGTGGCCTCTCCCGTTGTGGAGCACAGGCTCCGGACGCGCAGGCTCAGCGGCCATGGCTCACGGGCCTAGCCGCTCCGCGGCATGTGGGATCTTCCCAGACCGGGGCACAAACCCGTGTCCCCTGCATCGGCAGGCAGACTCTTAACCACTGCGCCACCAGGGAAGCCCCCCGAAGTATATTTTTAAAAGGGATAATTTACATGATAACAGGTGGAATCCTTGATTGAGTGACTGGATAATATCCACTTTGGCTCTCTGCCCATCTTGACTAGGTGGTGAATCGTGCTCCCACAACACTGCTAAGCTACTTTCAAGTACAAAACCTTATGTCACTAGAGTCATTTACAGGTCCATTTCCTCCAATAGTCTGGGAGCTCCATGGATAGGGATGGAGTCACATTAGTATTTGAATTCCTACCTAACAAATGTGTTTTATTTGACCTGCCCATATTTTTAAGTTTAAATTTTAATTTCTTTGGGTAAGGTATGCACTCTGCATTTTACCATGGGCTCAGCCACTCTCTATCGTATTACAGCCAGCCTCATTCAGCCATTTATGTTACCAGACTTATCTCTGTAGGAATTTTATTTTTCTACCATTGCATGAATCTAGCATATTATTTTATATATAGTATATAACAAGGTTGTATGAATAAATTAAATAAATTAACTGATCACTATTTTCAAATATACAATACAGTATTATTAACTGTAGTTACTATGCTGTATATTATACCCCCAGACCTTACTTATCTAACTGGAAGTTTGTATATTTTGACCACCTTCATATAAATCCTTCTCTTGTATAGACCTTTCTTTCTTGGCAGTTTTGCCTGCTATTTCACTTTACTTTCCAGCTCAAACTGCTACTGTCAGCCTACCCATCTCATGAAAGCCTTAGTAGTAAAAGGATCGACATTTACAGCATAGGGAGGCTATTAAAATGTCCTCCTGTTTATCTGGGTTCTGGCTGCTATGGCCCCTAAAAGAAACAAATCAAAGAAACACATTTTCCCCAAATCCCAACCCTTAGCCTGATAAAACAATTTTCCCCTAAATCTGTGAATTTATTTATATAAAAGTTTCCACAAAAATCGTATTATTGCACTTTTCATAAATCACCCTTGCTAAAAAGAGTAAGCTACATGAAATTGGGACTATCTAAGGAAATTTCCAATCCTCTAGCTGAAGTTTGAAATGTGCTCTTTCAATTCATTCCTGGTTTTATTTCCATGTATACATTGGCCTTTTATACCTTTGACTATATTAACATTTTTTTATTTATACCTTGAATATAAATATTTCCCAGTGCCCTTGGATTTAGTATTTCAAAGATCATTCTTTTTTCCCATAGCTTCCGTTACATTTTTGAGTTTTTTCACCTAGATATAGTGGATGCTTGATCTCTTTTTGTGTATACTTCCTTCATTTTTAAAATGTGCATTCCAGGACCTGAGGCAATTGCTGTCTTGTATTGCTGAAGCTGGAATTCCAAACCTGTTAGGTGATAATTCTGAGAGCCAGTATATTATTTCACCAGAGCCCCACATCCTGTGATTATTACTGCCTATCTGCTAGGGGTACTGTCTGAAGCTGACAGTGTTTTCTCGTCACTGGTATCCCCAGTCAATCTGAAGCTACACTCCAGAAAGCAGCAATAAAAGCTGGATGGCTTATGGGCTTGTATATTTGCTTTGGAAGTGTTCTCCAGTGCCCCATTTCTGGGCTAATAATTTTCAAACATTAATTTGTTACGGTAGTATAAGACTCTCTTCAAATATAATCTTACGTGGTAGCCCAAAAGGTAAACTAGATAAAAAGGTTGTTGCTCTGCTTGATGCAAGGATAGGGCCTAGATCCCTGTGTGCTCAGTGCTCCTCATCCCCTGCTCATTCACCTAGAATAGCACCGAAATGTCTTGGTAGAAGTCCTAGCGTGAAGGTCTCAAGATGGAAAAGTCACAAATAGTAGACCTTAAGTTAAATGGTTCTGTTAATGTATTTTATTTGGCCTCCATAGTGTTCTTCTTCCCTGTATTTTTTTCCAACTGCTTTATTTTCAAAATAATCACAATGAACTCTTTCAGCTGCTTAATTTGATACTTACCTCCACACTTCTAAATATTATGTGTTTGCTGCCATTTTTTTCCTTTTTACTTTTTTACTGGTTGGTATTTACAAACAGACCAAAAAGGTTGGTATTTGGAGACACAAAATCCAGAATTTGGATACATAGCAGCCAAAAGGTGTAAAGTTATGTTTTACTATAAGTTACCATCAGCCACTTTCTTTCTACCACTAAGCAAACCAAGGATTTGAGAATGTCTTCTACAGCACCCCTGTAGATTTTCTTTGGCCAGAGGAGCCTGAAATGGTTTCAAAAAAAGACAAATTGCTATATGCTCCTGAGCTTAGCAATCTCACAATTAAATTTTCATATCAATTAGATTTTGACCAAAGGTCAAATATATGAATAGATATACTAGTGAAGTGTTATATGAGACTTTGATCATGTTAAAGTTATTTGTATTAAATATCAGGATAAATGTAATGAAAAAAAGGAGTTACTAGAAAACAGGGAGAACAAAACTAAGACTATGTGTTATATTCAGTTTAGTATGGTATTTGGTTCTCATAAATGTGACTCGGAAAACACCACAGAAAAAGTAGAAATTACTGATTTTTTGGTAATGCAAAAAAAATCTGATCTGGAAACAGTTTCTTCCAGAACTCCAAGTCTAACTTACATATTTGAATAGAAGAATTAGTTTCTATTTGAAAAACAAAAATTCAGTTTGTTCTTGTGGGGGGAAAAAAGAGAGAAAGATATATGAAATATCAGACAAAGAATAAACTCTATAGCCAATTCTGCTGCTGTGGAAATGCAGAAAGTCCAAGGTCCTGCCTCTAAAAAGCCCCTCTTTCAGATAAGTGTTGTGATAACTTCAGATTCTTCATATTAACTGCACCAGAACTCTGAAATATCCGATACATCACAGATTAGGCCAGTTCAAAGATCATGTTATTGTGACAACTGATTATTACTTTTTTTTTTTTTTTTTTTGCGCTGTACGCGGGTCTCTCACTGTCGTGGCCTCTCCTGTTGCGGAGCACAGGCTCCAGACGTGCAGGCTCAGCGGCCATGGCTCATGCGCCCAGCCACTCCATGGCATGTGGGATCTTCCCGGACCGGGGCACGAACCCGTGTCCCCTTCATGGGCAGGCAGACTCTCAACCACTGCGCCACCAGGGAAGCCCCGATCATTACTTTTTAAGGAAGCATATAAAATTGTGCTTTTGTGATAAGCATATTTTTTAAAACCTTAATCCTGAAAATGCCATTTGGGTTCCTAGTGCCTAAGGAACATAATTTTTCAATATTAAAAACTACAGTGATATAAACTCTATTAACTGGTTAAAGAAGAAATAACATGATTATCTCAATAAATAATTTAACCAAATCTTATATTCTAAATCAAAATCTTAATAACAGGATTTTATATACCTAATCTTCCTTAACATATTTTAAAAAACTCTATGTCATACCAACAAATGACATTATGCTTAATACTGAAACTCTATAAGCTTTCCTAATTGTGCAAATGTGATTTACTATAATTACTATTATTTTATTGTACTCTATAAGAACAGACATGAGAAATATGGGAAAGATAAAAATATATCAAGAACCTACTATGTTTCAAGTACTCCATTAAGATGTTTTTATGTATTATTCATTTAATCTTCACAACTTTATGAGGTAGATACTATTGCAACACCAAATTACTGATAAAAAAGGAAACTGAGGCTAAGGAAATTTAACTCAGAGATGTAGTAACATATCCAATGATGGCAAATTGAAATTATAATGGAGTAATCACAGTTAAGGCATACAAAAATGGAGTTGGGTAGCCACTGAGGATCTGGTCTCAGACATGTCCCTGTACCACTGAGAACCTGAATTTCTTTGAACTGTACCAGACCCAAGGACACCATCAGGCATATTCAGAAGAACACCTGCCAGCTGCAACTTTATGGTCTCAAGGTCTCCCCTTGTAACTATGCAACCATTTCAAACCTCAACCAATCCTTGCTTAATAAGCACTATCACTTCTTGCCAGCTCCAATTATAATTCTTGACAAACAACTTACGTAACTAACTAACTGTGGCCCTGCAGCTTTTTGCCTTTATATGCTTCCTCCATTTTGTAGGCCAGCAGAACACAATTCAAGTGTTTACTGAATCTGTGTTTCCAAGGTGCAGTTCTAATAAACCCCAAATAAATACCTTTCTATTTCAATCATGTCTCCATTTCTGAAATTTTGATTAACACCAGCAAGTAGTAGAGCTAGGATTCAAACCCAGGAACTTTGACTCCAGCTCTTAATTATTGTAGTATATTAATTTTAATTAAAAAATGTGTATTGAGTGTCTACCATGTGTCAAGCCTATGGGCACTTAGAGATATAGCAGTACATAAAAGAGACAAAAATCCCTGCCCTTATGCAGCTTATAATACAGAAAAAAAACCAAAAAAGATTGATTTTGGAAAGAAAGGCAAAATTATGATTTTATGTGGATGATATAATTGTATACATAGAAAACCTGCAAATTTCAAATGTATAATTATGAGAAACAGGAACTCTCAGCCATTGAATAGTTTCTAATTAATATACAAATCAATATTTTCTATATTCAAGCAATAATAAACTGGAAAATTATAGAATATTAGTTTCTATTTATGATAGCAAAAATGATATTTGTGTGAAAATTTCCAAGAAGATGTAGAGGACTTATATATAAAAAAATTTTTAAACCAATGAGGTTCATACGAGAAGATAAAGAAATGAAAATTTTCTCTAAATTTCATGTTAATTTTTTCTAAATTTAGATTGAAGTGTAATTTAGTCCCAAACAAAACACTAATAGTAAACTTTTTGTTATCTGTCAAAATTATATAAAATCTCATCTGAAAATGCACAAATTAGCAGAGGCATTCTCAAAAATAAGAGAGATGAGAGAGTATTGGCTTTACCAGATAGTAAATATGTCATAAAACTATATAATGAACCACTTTGGAACTGGTAAAGGAATAATAAAGAGAAGATCATTGAAACATAATAGAAAATTGAGAAATAAATAGGCCTACAAAAGAAAATTTAATGTTTGATAAAGATGACAATTCAAATGAATAGAAAAAAAGATAAACAAAAATTTTGTTGGGACAACTGGAAAACTGTTACATAACAAATTACCCTAAAACTAGTGACTACAACAAAACTATTTGATTATATCTTGTGATTTTGGGGTCAGGAATGTGGGTAGGATGTGGCTAGGTGATTATTTTGCTCCACATGGTGGTGACTATGTCACTTAGTGATATTCAGCTAACAGCTGAACTCGTCTAGAGTGTCCAAGAGAGGATCACTCATATGCCTGGAACTTCGGCAGAAAGAGCTAGAAGACTGAGCTCTTCTTGGCTCCCCTCTCTCTCCAGATAGCCCCAGGGCCTCGCCATACAACTTCTCCAGCAGGGTGATCAATCCTCTGACATGGCAACTTAGGGCGCTAAGAAACTAAGGTGGAAATTATCACTGCTATCAAATGCTAAGCCCAGAACTGGCAAGCATCACCTCTGCTGTTTTTTACTGGCCATGGACATCACTAAGACAGATCAGAATCAAGGAAAGGGGAAATAGAATCCACCTCTCATTGGGTCCACAAATTTATGAATGTCTTTAACCTTCTACTCTAGTTAGCTGAAAACAACAACAACAAAAACCTGTATACTACCTTCACTCCTTACATCAAAATAAATCCAGAGAAATCAAAGATTTAAATGTAAAAAAGTAAACCAATTACTAAAAGAAAATGGATGAAATTTTAATAGTAATTTATTAGAAAAGGTCTTTCATAGCATTAAAGAAAACCAAAAAGTTTGCTAAATTTGACTTTTTATAAAATTCTTAAACTTCTAGACAGCAAAGAAAGAAAACCACCAGAAAATTGAAAAGACAAAACATGAATTTCTGCTTCTGTCCAGGATGGAGTAAATGGTACTGCACTATCACTACCAAAATAAACAATTGTCTTCAGACATTGGACAATAGGCAGCCCAGAACGGGAATCTCTAGGAGAAGGAAAACAAATGAAATGAGCCCTACAATTCTGCTGGCTTTTTACTTGGGCACACTTTCTGGACTGCGGTAAAGAGTGTGGGCGCCCAAATAGAGTACAGTCTTCTTAGTGAGTTGAAGAGACAAAGAGTGGAACTTGGGGAGGCTAAGGCAGAATTTGTAGGACAGAGTACTGTAGATGAAAAATTACCTAGAGAACTAGATCTTCACAAATCTGCAGAGGGGTCCCTTGAGCTCTTGATTAAACTGTAAGTTAAGTGTATATAGGGTAAGATTCCACAAGGATGGGTAAAAACCAAATATTGATAGAGCTGCCAGATTTAACAAATATAAACATAGGATGCCCAGTTAAAACTGAATTTTAATAAACAACAAATAATTGTTGAGCATCAGCATGTACCTGTTGTATTTCATCTGGCAACCCTAATTACTAGAGAATAAACTGAACAATTACCAGAACTTGCACTTGGCGGGGAGATGTTCAAGTTCCAATTAACCTAGGTGGAGAGGCAGAGTAGACACCTGGAGAATTCAGTCAAGACTCCTTTTTAGGGACTAAACAAGCCTTAGAGTGTAAGTCAACCCAGACCCATGATGACAAAGCTTACAGAGACTGGATGAGATCACCAGGGTAGTAAATGTAGATAGAATAGAGAAGAGCCCCAAAGGCTGAACTTGTTAATAACCAATGTTAAGAAGTCTGGGAAAAAAAGATGGAATCAGTGGAGGAAAATGAGAAGTTACCAGTGAAGTGTGAAGAAAACCAAGATTATGTAGTGTCTTGGAAGTTAAGTTAAGAATATATATTAGAGAGAAGAATAAGAATATGGTAAATGCTCCTGAGTCTGACCATGGAAGTTAATCATGTAAAAGTCATTGGTGGAGTTGATAAGAGCAGTTACAATGGCACCATGGGGGCAACAGCCTGACTGCAGTGGGTTATTCAAGACACAAGGGGAGGAGAGGAATTGGAGAGAAGAGGTATAAACAATTTTTTGAGGAGTTTTGCTGTTAAAAGTAACAGAGAAATGGGACAGTAGCTGTAGGAGGGACTGGGCCCAAGAGATTTGTTTGTTTTCAATGAAAGAAATAATATAATGTTTAGCAGCTAATCCAGAGAGGAAGAAAAATATAATGCTGCAGGAGAAGGAGAAGAAATTTACTGGAAGAAATATACTAGAGTAATATCTTTGCATACATGTGAAAGGGATTGGAGGTTCTGTCCTTAGCTAGGTGCATGGATAGCTCATCTCTGGGAAGAGGCAGAAAGGTAATGTATATTGTACAGATGCTGCTAGAGGGTAAATGTGTAGCAAGGGTCTGAAAAAACACTCTTCTCAGTGCTTCAGTTTTCTTAAGGCAGCAGGCAGGAAGGTTATCATCTGAGGGCAAAGATGGAGGAGGGAGTCTGTTAAGAGTTTGAGGAAAAGATGGCAAATAGTTGTTTAAGAAAGTTGAATGACAAATGGACCAGGGAAATACAGTGATATTGCCAGGCAGCTTTAGGTCCATTTGATGTTTGTCGTTACGAATTTAAAATGGGGCTAATCAAAAGGAAGTGTGGCTGCCTTCAGCCATATATTGTACATAGTAGGTGGAGAGTTAGATTTAATCAGGTTTGTGTTTTTCCAAGTTAACATGAGGGAGAGGCATTTCTGTACATGCACATAAATGATGATAGTGGCTGTCACAGACGTTAAGATGGTAAAGGAGGGATGTGAAAGTGGGGTGAGGGACAGGAAAAAGGTAACAGGACTAATATACTAGAAGTCCTGATGAGGTCAAAGGATGGTTAAAGTTGAAATTTAAAGGGAGTGAACTGGAAAGATAAGAGATGGGGATGTGAAACTGAGAAAATAAAGGAGCCGCAGTTATTAGTAATAACAAGATTTACAGTATGATCATGGGAATGAGTGGCTGGGGTAGGTAGGGTGGAGGACAAAATCACCAGAGGAAAGGAAGTCAAAGGAACAGATGGATCAGGCTATTGGAAAAATCATATTTGCTTATAATGAAGTGACTAAGAATTTAGACAGGAGAAGTGTCGGAGAGAATGACTCTAAGCATGAAACGAATTCTTTTGATTTGATCGATTTCTTTTGACCAATAGGATGACAATGCACGTACTATAGGCTAAGACAACTGATGTGTTGGTAAAGACCCAACGAAACATTCTAACAAGGTGTTCTCAATTCTACCTGGTCCTCAGAGGGCTTCAGCTTTATGCTTCAGAGAGAGGTAAAGGTTAATTTTTCTGGACTACCCCCTGGCAGGCCTCCCAGAGTGAGAGGTATCTTCCTGCAGGGTGGGACCATTTGGCAAATGTCCTGAGAGAATACTGAGGTGGAAGCACAGGACTGGAGGCCAAGGTTCCACACGCAGACATCTGAGACTGCAAGACTTGTACCTGACGTCTTGTTCACTCCAAAGAGGACCTAGTGCTGCCCCAGCCATAAATGCTGAGATGGGAGAACAGGGGAAGCCCAACAAGGCTTGGACCCCAGGCCCTCATTGCATCAGAGTTGATGCTGGTGCTTCCTTAAGCATGCAGCTTATTAGCCCAAAGTTTAGACTGCAGTCCTGGTGATCACTTTGTACTATCCCAGAGAGCAAATGGCAAACAAGGAACTGCACATCTGCTCCTCTTCCTGCCTCTGTAAGTTTCTCTGAATAAATGCTATTCCAGGCCTAGTGTGTGTGGTGTCAGGTCATTCACCCTGTGTGTGGTCTATCAGCAAACATTATCAAACTCCCCTCTTTTCTTCTTCCTAGTTTTATATTTCGAGAACACAAAGGAAAAAAAAAGATATATTTTTCCTTAACCATACATCCAGTATCACATATTATAATGACTTGTTTTGAAAGCGTTTGAGGAGCTGGCCTGGGAAGTCCTGTAGAAGGAGGAAACTCAAAGCATTAAGGCATTTTTTCAGTACCAGCAATGGGTTGCTAAGGTAGAAATGGCAAGTATAAATTTCCTTACGCATCCATTGTACTCCAAAGTACTCCATAGATGTCAAGGCCCTCTTTTCTGCTGATTCACTCCCAGAGGGATTTTTGCACAGTACTCCAGAGAACCACTGCAGTTAGTTGGAGTTAGCACCAAACATCCTCATATGTGCCTTCTGTGATAAAGATGGCATTGATCATAATACTCAAAGGGTATCCAAGGTATCCAAGACTGGCTGGGAGCCAGTGCAACACATCTGAAAATTTTTATTTAAAACAACAATTACAACAAAAAGTTTTTGAAGATCTATTCACTTCCTCAATAAATGCATAGACCAACAGGCTCTAACAGCCTTTTTGCTTCTACCTCATTGCCACCAATTCACATATTAGCAGTCTTGGCTCAATTACTGGTTGTATTTAAAGCTGATTATAAGTCAAACCACAGTTTTTTAATGCTTAATTCCACCACGAAACTGAGCTACTGTGAGATTACTGACAAAAAGGAGATACTATACTGTAGTACAGTATTGTGGATTTTAAAGTCAAACATATGAATTTGTATAAAATTACCATCTCTTTCACCTTAACTAAGTTTCCTAATATTCTCAAACCTCAGTTTCTCTTCTACGGAATGGAGATAATAATACTAACAATCCTGAGGGTAATTTTGATCTATCATGAAAACTTAATATTATATGTAAAGTATCTAGTATAGATGCTAGAACAGAATCATTGCCCAATTTATGATAACGACTACTATAAATGTATAAGTAACACACTCAACTCACTCTGGGTCACATGCAATTTTCCTATGCAAGGGTAGACTTCTCCACTCACTACCATTAGCCAAAAAAGAAAAAAAAATTCAGACAGCTGTTTCCATGTGGATTTCTGATCATGTGAGTCACTGTTAAAAACCTTGGCTGCACTGACCAAAACTCTGATAGTTTTGCAAGCTGTTCCAGAATGGGTCACAGTATTTTTCTCTCTTTTAGTGGGAAAATAGAAGGATGGGGTTTTAATGTGTGAATACTGCAATTTGTTAGTCTTTTTGTTTCTTATAAACTTATTACCTTCTAGAAGGAAGCAACTAGGTGATTTTAACCACAACTATACCCCTGTGCACAAGGAGGTACAATTAAACTGTAAGGATTGTGTCCCCAGTCAATTATTCTAATCCCAGAACAAAGGACAGGGGTTATCATCATGTTTTCCACAAAGCCAAAAAACTCTGAAGCCGCAGAGGAGACATCACCATTGCTGGAGAGGGTTTCCTGAGCCAGAAAAAAGAGATAGAAATGTCCTAGTTTCTCCCTTTTGCTCACCTTCCAATCTCCAACCAGTCTCTTCTGTTGACTCTGTTCAGCAGAGCCATCTGACAAGACAGCCTTAAACAACCTGCAGAGTCAGGTCCCTGTTATGCCAGCATTCCAGGGCCTGGGGCAGGGGCAGGAATTGATCTGAGAACCAACAAGAAAACAACTGCTAGACAGCCTTCTTTCAGTTCCTTGGAAAGGCCAAGCTCTTCCCAATATCAAGATATTTACATATTCTTTAGCCCCTGCCTACAGTTGTTTTCCCTCAGCTCTTTACCTGGCTGACTCTTTCTTCATGTCCCAACTAAAATATCATTTCCTCAAAGAGGTCTCCCCTGATTATTAATATAGAGTAGTCTCCCCTATTATTCTTTCTTTAAACTCTCTTCTTACTAACCTTTATAATTATATATACATATATGTGTAATTATCTGTTTAATATCTACTTATCCAGGGGCAAGACATATCTGTTTTGCTTCCTACTGCATTGTCAGAATTCAGCACAGTGCCTAGCATACAGTCAGCACTCAGTAAAAGGTAGCCATAATTATTACCACCTATTATTTTTATTTTATTTATTTATTTATTTTTGGCTGTGTTGGGTCTTCGTTTCTGTGCGAGGGCTTTCTCTAGTTGTGGCAAGCGGGGGCCACTCTTCATCGCAGTGCGTGGGCCTCTCACTGTCGCGGCCTCTGTTGTTGCGGAGCACAGGCTCCAGATGCGCAGGCTCAGTAGTTGTGGCTCACGGGCTTAGTTGCTCCACGGCATGTGGGATCTTCCCAGAGCAGGGCTCGAACCCGTGTCCCCTGCATTGGCAGGCAGATTCTCAACCACTGCGTCACCAGGGAAGCCCACTACCTATTATTTTTAATGATAGTTGAATAATCAGAGATATCAACACTTTCTGGAGTGTACGTTAATTCCTTTCTGATTCCACTTTCTATTTTTTCTTCCTAATGTTTAGTTAACACAAGTTGTAAGTCCCAGTTCCATGAATATTTTTTAAACATTGTCTAGAATACCAAATTTCTACATCTCGGGCTTCAAAGGCCATTGGAGAAAGTTGATACATTCCCTGAACTGTCAAAACAAAAACTGTGTTGACAAAGTTGGACTAAACAAATTCTTTTCATCAGATGATCTGTAACTGAAATGAGAAAAATGTGTACAGTGGAGCAATTTATCATCTGCAAAATCTGTTTATGTTTCACACATTCTGGTTTGGATCTTTTGATTTTTGTTCTTTAAAACTACTGAATGATATATTTTCCTTGACATTTCCCAGGGGATCTTCATTATTTTTTTTTTTCTACAATCAATTAATTTTTTTCCCCAATAAAATTCAGCTCCCTTTTCTCTCTTCATGTGGAGTAGAGGAATGCACCATCTTTTGTAGATAAAATAAATCTGGACTCCACATAAGGAAGGGCTGTTTTGTCTTTAGAGACTTTGTCTCTAAGGTTCCCAGGCTTTCATAACCCCAGGCTTCCCGACCCCATCTGTCAAATCTTCCCATGTTATCATACGCAGAAAAAAAAAATCCTGCAAGCTCAGGAAATGAGGCGTTAGGAAGGTCAACAGGCTGGCACTGGGGAGACTAAGGTGACCGTCTTGGGGCAATCAGCACATATGCAGCTAAAGAGTCCACTTCCAGGTTCATTTTTGTCATCACTCTAAGATTTCATCTTCAAACATTTATTGAATGCCTACCATGTACTGAACACTATGCTAGAGTTAGAGATTTAATTATGAATAAGCTGTGGTTTCTGTTCTCAAGGTGCTCACTTTGTGGTATAGGGAGACAGGCAGGTAACAAATATTTATAACTCATTATGTCAAGTGCTCTAAGAAAAGTAAACACAAAGCACAGATCCTAGAAACCTAGGAACCTAGGAGAAGGTCCCTAAAACCTAATCTTGGGCAAGTGTGAGGTGGGGATGCTACAGCAAATGCTTCCTGGAGGAAGTGATGTTTGAGCTGAAAGATAAGTAGGAGTTGCCTGGACAAAGAGTAGAAGAATGTTCCAGGAAAGAAGAAATAGTATGTGTAGAAATAGTATGTGTAGAAGTTCATAGCAATGTGTTTGGGGGAATTCTAAGTAACTTAGGCCAGGGTCAGGGCAGGGAAGGGAGTTGGAGATGAGCTGAGGAGGTAAGCGCAGGACAGGGTGTTGACAGCCTTTACAGCAGGTGAGAACCCATTCTTTTTTTTTTTTTAACATCTTTATTGGAGGATAATTTCTTTACAATGGTTAGTTTCTGCTGTATAACTAAGTGAATCAGCTATACATATACATATATCCCCATATCTCCTCCCTCTTGTATCTCCCTCCCACCCTCCCTATCCCACCCCTCTAGGTGGACACAAAGCACAGAGCTGATCTCCCTGTGCTATGCGGCTGCTTCCCACTAGCTATCTATTTTACATTTGGAGAACCCATTCTTTATGAGCAGGTCTTTCTGAACTAACTCTGGTTAAAAGGAATTGATGATAGACAGTGGAAAGAAGGCAGACTTTTGGAGTCCGGCAATTTGGGTTTGAAACTTCGTCCTGTCACTAGTTTGTGACCTTGGGCAAAATTACTTAGCCTCTCTATGCCTCAGCGGTTTCATCAATAAAATGGAGATAATTATATCTTCTCTAAAGGATAATTATTAGGATTAAAAATATAATATCTGTACTATCCATTATATTGCATGGTATCATGTTAAGCCTCAACTATCATGGAATAAACTGCTATAATCAGGATTATCCATGCAAAGCCTTGAGTCACACGGTTAAGTGAACACAAAGTAGACTCTGGTTTGTCTCTAGTTACCAAAGAGACATTATCCTTGCTTGGACCTGTCTGGATCCTTTTGTTTGGTCTCTTTCGCTCTTTTATTTTAATGGTAACATATATATCTCACAGTTTGGTGTTAATTCACTGCCTAATAAATGAGTTGTTTGGAAGTGAATTATTATGTCCTCAGACTCATACTCATTTCATTTCCTTCATGCCACAGAAGTTTTGAGCTAAAACAGTCTGTAGAACTCATCTACAGAAGCTGGGAATAGAAACGTGGGCTACCAGCAAACAAACTAAATATCCACCAGTTGGGAAATGGATAAATAAACTTGTTATCTCTATGCTGTGAAATACTATGCAGGAGCTAACAGGAATGAGATAGCTCTCTATGTACTTATTTACCTAGATCTCCAAGATCTACTGTTAAATGAAACAATAAGCTGCACAAAGATACTTGCAGAATGATACCATCATTTTTTGTAGCAAAGTATACAAACAAACATATATATATAAACACTATTATACGCTTTCTAAGGTTACATGCATAGAAAAACTGTGGTAGGATATACACTAAAATGATAAGAAGGTTATATATGGTGACATGAGAAGGGAGGAGGGCTAGCAGTCTAAGGAGACTTATTGTAAAGACTGAAAATAAAACTCCTTGTACATTATCAGTACTCCCATGTGTTAGTTTTCTTTCCCCTATCGCAGTTTTCTTTCCCCTATCGCAAGTCCAATGGCTTTTCTTTCTTTCTTTGTTTTCTTTAAATTTTTTTTTTAAAAAACAGATTAGGAAATCAAAGTAATTAAGTCACTTCCTCAAGGTCACACAGCTGGTTGATGTGAGAGCAAGAGCTGTAACCCAGGTTTCCTATATCACAATAAATCAGCCTTAACTCTACTTGGGAGTTGGATTACTATGTGTGACATGGTTGTTTCTGCTAGTGGTTCCAATATTCAGATTCCATGTGGCAGGTTTTGCAGATTTGTAATGCAGAGCAATATATTCTGGGCTTGGGCAGCTGTTCGACCAACCAAACCAAGGAAGGCCAGGCAGGGAGTATTATGTAGACCTGCAGGGTTATGTCTGGCATGATTTTGTTCTTTTAACTTTGCTAGCTATCAAGGAAGTCTAGCAGGAAATATCAGGGACCTAGCTACAAGGAGAACATTGGAATCAGGAAAAGAATCAGTTAACAGGAAAGGGAATGGGGGCAAAAAACGTACGGACATCTGACATTCTTTATGGCTACCTAGAATCTGAACCCCCTTCCTATGTTTGAGTAATTTTTCTAATTTGTGAGGCAAAGATCGACACCCACTATATTAGTTGATAATGACAGATACTTTCCCAGTTGCCCTTGTAGCTTGGGTATAATCAGGTGGCTTAGGCTCTAGCAATCAAAAGTACCTCCCTCATCAGGGTCCACTTTCCTCCAGAACTATGGGGATTGGTTTCAGGTCTGTGGACAGTTATCTACCAAGGGCTTTTTACCGTTAATTTTAATGGAAGCCCTAAATTTTAATTTTAACTAAAACTAATTTTAACTGTCACAGACTCCTGCTGGGCTTATGGCTGTTATTATCTTGCTGAGTTCAAAACAAAGGGGATTTTGTTTTCTGAAGCCATTGCTTAGGAGCAAGACACTCTACCAGACTCGAGGTCAGGGCACTGCACAATGGTATTCTAAGTAGTTCAATGGTCTTAACCCAGATGGTCCAACCTGGGTGAAACCACACCATAGTTGGTTGCACTTCCCACTCCAGGAAAGAAGGTGCACTTCTTGAGAACCTCCATGAACTTTTTGGATCCCACTGGTTAATTTTCTGGGAAAAATTAATGACTAAGTGGCTATTCTTATATTCCTCTTCTCTACTTTTGACCCTTTTTGTGCTTTGTAACTACTGTTTGTCCAAGGTGCCTCAAGGCTGTGCTTTCTGGACTAGAGCATGAGAATTTGCTTCAATGTCTTTATGAGGTTACAAACTACCTTCCTTTAGTCATTAATAGGCATCCCAACTACTTGTAACATTCTAGAACTGAGTTGCTTCTTTCTAACCTGCAGAAGAGGACGACACATATGTCTCAGACACCTCTGAGGTCTCAGATCCTCTCAGCTTTATCTGTCTCTTGTTTTAATACCAGCAGTTCTATATGGGCTCCTGCTGACAGTGCCTCACATCAGGCTGCACCATGTGCCTCTCATTTCCAACCCCAGGGAGGTGTTAATGCCACAGGATTCTGCTTGTGGCACACATATGTAAAACACTGAAGTGCATGGAGTTAGTGCCGCAAGAGGCAAACTTTTGCAAAAGAAGACAGCTAGTAAGTATATTCTTTTCTCTTTCTCCATCTAGATGGACTGTTTTGAGATGCTGTTTATGTGACTTCCTGGAGGATGAGCCTGTGGATTTGAACAATCAGTCTCACTTGACAGCTACCAACTTGATAATGTAGTCTTATATTGGCTCCTCCTTTTCTGCTTCACTTTCCTTGTCCTTCACAGCTGGAAATGCACTCCCTAATCACGTAGAATTCCTACAAGCTCCTTGCCTGAGGCTCTGCTGTCTGGGTTACACAAGCTAAGACAACACCACAGGATTCATAGACAAAATCATGCCAATTTCACCATCATTAGTAGCTTTCCTTACTTAGGGATAATTTCTGGCTTTTCACTCAGTTCTATCCTAAATGTGAGACTTTGGAAAAATTACTTAATCTCTCCGAGCCTCCTATTCTTCAAGGTAATATGGAGATAATAATAATGCTTATCATGGGCTTCCCTGGTGGTGCAGTGGCTGAGAGTCTGCCTGCCGATGCAGGGGACACAGCTTCGTGCCCTGGTCCAGGAGGATCCCACATGCCGCGAAGCGGCTGGGCCCGTGAGCCATGGCCGCTGAGTCTGCGCGTCCGGAGCCTGTGCTCTGCAACGGGAGAGGCCACAACAGTGAGAGGCCCGCATACCGCAAAAAAAATAAATAAATAAAAATTTAAAAAATAATGCTTATCTTGTGAAGAGTTGGAGGAATTAAAATTTAAAAACGATTGTAATCACTGAGTATAATGCTTGGCATATAGTGAATGCTCAGTAAATGTCAGTTGTTGTTGCTGTTATTATTATAAAAATCAGTCCTATTTGCAACATGATGGAGCTCTAGGGGAGATGGAAAAAGGAAAGGGGTTTCATTTACAGATACTTTAGGGAGGTTGGAAAGATATGTTGGCATACCTTTGAGTACATATGATAACGTTACACAATAAACCATCAAGGTTCTATTCCATTATCCAAAGAAAGAATAATTTAGAAATGGGGCTAAAATTCCTTCCAGAATTAGAATTTTGTGGCCATAATAAAAGTGATCATTTTGAGCATTTGAGCATTTTGAAGGGATTAGTAAGTTTAAACAACTAGGACCACAGTTGTTCCAGGCTTTGTTTGACATTTTCATCTATGGCTTCCCTCCCAAGGGGCTGGCACAGCCAATGGATGGCCAGGCTTCTCTCATCTGAAGCTCTGTTCGTCAGTTCTGAGCTATACCTGGGGTTCCTGACAGTAGATGGCTTGCCTCTCACATCTTGCCATCGTTTGATCCCAGGGTTTCAGTTGTATTGTTTTGGGCTTTTACTTCCTGATGAAGAGATTTATATGGATTTAATTTTCTTTAGCCTCTGGGTGCCAAAGATTTTGGTGTTTGTAATGTTCGTAGGCAACTAGGTCCACTACAACAATTTTTTTTGCTGGGTGTAGGTTTTCACAGTAGTGGGAAGTCAGAAGTGATTTGTAGGTTACTAAATCTTGGGCTTTGTTTAACATATAATTTTTATGGCCAGTGAGAATGAGTAAGGTCCTAATATTTCAGAACTTCATACAGGAAGTAAGCCAGGATGAAAAATCACACTGTTTACCCACCAAACCTAGCAACTGCATAACGTATCTTCTCAGAAAACATAATCCTGACCCCTCTTCCAATCTCATTTTTGTCCCCCAAGTCTGGAATGAACTTTTGGTGCTTGTTTTTCTTTGGTAATGCAGTAAATACAAAATGTCCCTCATACCACACACAAATGTGCAGAGCAGATGTGGTTTCTTTGAGTGCCTCTCAACTGAAGTTTTCTCCCTGATGATCCCTCAGCCTGCTAGATAACGGAAAATTAAAAACCAAGTTTTAGTCTAAATATGGAACCTTAGTCTGGTCCAATCATTTTAAATCTCTTTAGGGAATTCAATTTCTGGTCAGTTAACTCCAGTAAATACTAAATGCTTCATTGCTTCTTTTGCTCCACTCTAAGGTGGTGTCCGGGTGTGGGGAGTAATATAGGTGTGGTTTAGGTGGTAAGATGGGGGTCCTCAAATCTATACTGGTCTCAGAATCCTCCTGGTCTTAGATGTACAGTGGCTGGAAAGGGATGATCCCTCAAATGGCACTCACCAAGGGGCTACTGGCCCTATTTGTCTGCAAATCTACCCAGCAGTCTCTTCATCATAACCTCAGGACTTTATTGGGTCACCCACCCTCTTAGTACTCAGAGCATGCCCCTTTGGGACTAACATGTATTTCAGAGCCCTTCAGGAAAGGGGAATTGGGAACTTTGTCTCCAACCCAATTGTGGTTGACTTAAGGATCACTGCTCAGATTCCCCTTCAAGGAAAGACTTGCTGCCTTGGCTACTGAGACAGTGGTCAGCAGATAGCATCTGACTTACAGCTCCTTCAGGATCTGCTTCAGCTACAGAAAGGCATCTCATCCAAGGTCATACCCTTCCCAAGGCAACCCTAAGTGAGGCGGGGTATAAAGACCTGGCCAATTCAGCAGACTGCAAAACAATGTTAATGGGCAGTTCTCACTTCTAGAGTTTCCCTTTGGGTTGGCTGAGGCTTTGTTGAGTCTCATCACAATCTCATCAATTTCTCCTTCTGTCCAATCCTGCTTCCTTCCCCCTTTTTCACAGGTACTGATCCCTAATGAACATCTTGCACCCCAAACTCTGTCTCAGCATCTATTTCTGGAAAAGCTAACTTACAACACTGATCCTTTCATCTGTTTTCTGTCACTACCTTCAATGCCATCCCTTTCCAACATGGGAATTAGCTTTGTGTAGGTTGTTTCCAAAGGCTTTCTTTAAAAGACTGACTTTCAAATTCACTGTCTTGTTGCATATCCGAAAAGCCTATTTTGAATGCCAGAAACTACACACTAGGTCTTTTTTTCTCTCTGCATTTCTGTATGACAGTCTGAATTCCTCTCCTGTTTTTCTCATAGGTTCATGGCCCTGCCCTCAAGGCAACTTTTCATTCTAATTTTAGTAGGGGTTGTAACCAGTCCTTGGTGTAAATACATGCTATACATTGATTTCTAAGTATCTCTCACAGGCTCTTACATGAAGCAAGATGTGCAAAGGAACTGTACTTCATATTGCCTACATCTTATCTAACCCAGGAGATCCACCCACCAGGTAGGAGAAGAAAATACACTATATTTTGGTACAATCCAGTGATATCAGTCTGATCTATGGTTTAATCTCTACAGTCTCTGCCTGGATGCCTCAGGAAAATTCTCAGTCGTTCAGAGTTTTGCTCTTTTCTCCTGTTCCTCTCCAAGCTGGTATTAAGAGAAAAGGGGAGGGGAGGTCTACAGGCTAACGTTTAGCTGTGAGGAAAGACAGCTGGAAAGCCCTTGCTGGTCGCTGCTGTGCAGCTGCTGATTTGGATTGCTCCTGGGCCCGGTGGTCACTGAGGTGTAGCTAGAACTATCACAATTTGTAAGGAGACATGCCAGCACCCACTACTGGAATCTGTATTTTCTGTTACCAATTCCTAGAATGGGAGTCTTTGCTCTTCACTCTAACCCTAGGCCTCTGCTGATTTCTGGCCTCTTTAGAGCTTCTGCTTACTTTCCTGCACACGTTTGCCACCTCTGGGCTCCAGGGAAACAGGAGCGCTGCTGAGGCTCATTGATGTGGTCTTCTCTTGCCACCACCTCCGTGCTCTTCTTCCCACACGACGTGGGTGTAACAATTAGCCCCAAACTGGGCTTCTCCCAGAGGCCTACAACCTCTCCACATTATACCCCAACCAGAGAAGCTGGCCATAAACCTTGAGGTTTCTGGATGCTTCTTAACCTCTCTGGGTGTTTCTGAAAGTGCCTCCTTCTACCAGCTTTCTTGAGGTGCTTTCTGGGGCTCCCAGTCCTAAGGAAAATGGGCTGCTCCAAGGAGTCTGCTAGTTGACTTCCTTAATCTACTTGTGCAATGCTTCTTACTATAATTCCTACTTCCTCTACGTTATGTTCTCATTACAGTCTAGACAGAGAGCCAGCCAAGAAAGACTTCAGAAGTCTTTTCCCTACTCAAGGGAATAAATTTACATTTCAGACATTCAGGCCCAATTTTCAGTATGCTAATAAAGGTAAAAGAAATTAAACATTATTTCTTTCTTAGCAAAACTTGGCTTTTGAGACTAATGTCTTGCTTCGATCTCAAGCAAATCGATAAGCAACAATCTCTTTGTTTAAATAGGTATCTATCCTTCTCCTGAAGCACATGAACTCCCTTTAAAGGGTGATAAGTTATCAGTTAACAAGATTTATAAGACATGGAAATATATCTGAATGTAATTCAAAGGCATATGTATAACAATAGTAAATTTGAGAGTTATTACCTATGCTCCAGTGATTGTGCTTTGCATATATTATCTCATTTAATTTTCATAATAACCTGTGGGAAAAGTATTATTATCCCAATTTTGAAAATGATAAATGAGGCCTGGGAGGGCTAGGCTACATGCCTAAGGTCACGTACTTAATAAAAGGTGAACCAGTATTCACTTTCAGGTCTGACTGACCCCAAAACCTCCAACAACTGTAATTCCTCCATTAGCAAAGATCTGGCTACAAAACAGAATTTTGATCACACAGCATCTCATTTATCGTTTAACTTTTTTATTCAGCAAGAAACAGCTAGGCATAGTGTCTGAGAACCAGGCTTTGAATTTGGGCTGTGTTCCTCTGCTCTATCACCTGTAAAATGGAGATAATATTATCCCTAACCCACGAGATCACTGTGAGGTTTAAATGAGTTAATACATGACAAGCAATTGGCACAGTGCTTGGCACCTACGAAACTTTAATAACTGTTAGCTATTGCTGTCGTGAATTCTCAGGATAATATTGTCTTTATGATTAGCCTGAAGATTTCAAAATCAAATATGAAAAAAAGGGTCTTTAATTTTTGGCATTCATAAATATTTGAATTGTGTTCTGTTGTTTCTTTTTCCCCTTTTTCTCTTAGAAATTAGCCTCTGTTCAACTGTAGGAAGGAAAATCCTGCTGTGAACATTGGAGAATTGAAGCTTTGAATGTATCACCCTGTCAGATATAGCACTGATTGTTTTAATTCGCTTGTTGTTTTGCTCTCTGCTAGAAGAAACAATTGCTTTAATGAAACATTTCCATGTGTTGTTGTTGTTATTATTATCATTATATCATTATTATTGATAGTTTGGCTTTGCAGAGAGCTGGGGAAAAAGTAGAGGAAAGTGCCTGGTCTTTGCAGTCAGACATATCCAAGTCTGAATCCAGTTTCTAACTGATCCAGTTCTACTTAAGTAACTTAATTACCAAAACTTGGTTTTTGTTATTTATGCCTATCTATCTCCCTGATAAAACTGATATCAGGTTATATGATATATGCTTCAAATGCCTAAATATTTACTGACACATTACAAGAGTTCAGTGAAAGTTATTTCACTTTCTTATCTCTGCCTTGTATTTGTCCTTTACAATTACCTTTATTTTAGAAAGGTGGCTGTATGAATTGGTGGGGGACATTTTTATTCTTAGAGGTCTTTATCATATAGTAAATGTTACAAGTTAAATTATGTTTTGATATCCATATAAATTATGAATTAACTAAATTCATATGTAGATGTCCTATACCTCAGAATGTGAACCTATTTGGAAATAGGGTTGTTTCAAATGTACTCACAACAGTTCCCCCCTTACCCACAGTTTCAGTTTTCCACGGTAAACCATGGTCCAAAATTATTAAATGGAAAATTTCTGAAACTCAGAAGTTTTAAATTGCCCATCGTTCTGAGCAGCATGATGAAATCTCACACCACCTCACTCAGTCCTGACCAGGACATAAATCATCCCTTTGTCCAGCGTATCCTGCCCAGTAGTCACTTAGTAGCCGTCTGGGTTACAAGACTGACTGTCATGGTATCGCAGTGCTTGTGTTCAAGCAGCTTATTTTACTTAATGACGGCCCCAAAGCACAAGGGAAGTGATGCTGGCAATTCGGATATGCCAAAGAGAAGCCGTAAAGTGCTTCTTTTAAGTTAAAGGAGAAAATTCCTGACTTTATAAGGAAAGAAAAAAATTGTGTGCTGAGGTTGCTAAGTTCTACTGTAAGAACGAATCATGAAGAAGGAAAAAGAAATTCATAGTGTTTTGCTGTCGCCCCTCAAACTGCAAAAGTTATAGCCACAGTGCCATAAGCAGTTAGTTAAGATAGAAAAAGCACTAAATTTGTATATTTTGAGAGAGTGCGAGAGAGCATATTCACATAACATTTATTACAGTATATTGTTATAATTGTTCTATTTTATTATTTGCAATTGTTGTTAATCTTTTACTGTGCTAAATTTATAAATTTTATCTTAGGTATGTATGCATAAGAAAAAAACATAGTACATACAGGGCTCAGTGCTCTGCGCATTTTCAGGCATTCACTGGCAGTCTTGGATTGCATCTCCCACAGATAAGGGTGTACTACTGTAGTTAAGATGAATTCATACTGGAGTGGGGTGGGCCCCTAATCCAATATGACTAGTGTCCTTATAAAAAGGGAAAATCTGCATTTGCATGGAATTTCAGATGTTAGCTGCAAGCCCCTAGCCACTTTCTGACCTATGGCCATAAATCAGGGGTTCCCACGACCACCTCCTCAGGTTTAATAATTTGCCAGAATGGCTCACAAACACAGGGAAGCACTTCATTTGCACCTACCAGTTTATTATAAAGGATACAACTCAGGAACAGCCAGATGGAAGAGATCACAGGGCAAGGTATGGGGAGAGGGGTGCAGAGCTTCCAAGTCCTCTCCAGGGCAACACCCTTCCAGCACTTGGATGTGTTCAACCCAGAAGCTCATCACATGTTGTTGTTCATGAGTTTTTATAGAACTTACTCTCTAGTCCTTCCTCCCGCCCCTCCCCAAAGGTCAGGAATGCGGCTAAAAGTTCCAACCTTCTAATAACTTGGTCTTTTGGGTGACCAGCCCCAGCCTGAGACTATCTAGGGGGCCCTCTCTTCATTAGCATAAATGCAGGTGTGCTCTCAAGGGACTTGTGAATAAAAAAACACTCCAATCACTCGGGAAATTCCAAGGGTTTTAGGAGCTCTGTATCAGGAATCTGGGACAAAAAACAAATTTATTTATTATTATACCACACCCTTCCATTGGGATTGCACCATTTTGCATTCTCACTAACATTGTTCCAGTGCCCAGTTCCTTCTCAGCCCTGTTAAAGCTTAAATTTTTGCAAATCTGATGTTCGGATGTAGTATTTCAGTTTCCTTTAGATTTGAATTTCTCTTATAAATAAAATTGGACATTTCTTCATACGTTTAATGGAAATATATATACACATATATACATGTATTCAATACAAATGTATAAATAAACATTTTTTGTTTATATCTTATGTCCATTTTCTTCTATAGGACTTTTGGTCTTTTTTTTTCTTCAATCTTTATAAGTTTTACATATTGGGGAAATTAGTACTTTATCTGTGACATATGTTTCAAATATTTATTCTCAATTTGTTGTTTGTCCTTTGACTTTACTCACGGTGCTTTTTTGTCATGCAAAAGTTTTTTATTTTTATGTAGTCAAATTTATCAATTCCTTTTATTGCATCTGAATTTAAAGTCATATTTAGATAGCTTTCCCTCCACCTAGGCTATAGAGAAAATCATTTATGTTTTCTTCTAGCATTGTACAGATCATTTTTTTTTCATGATTATTTATTTTATTTTAAATATGTTTAAATGAATACAACATTTCTAACCATTAGTGACATACTAAAGGTTACTGAGATGGTTTTGAATATATCTATAATTTTTTAACACCATAGGGCGAGATTATATATTTAGCTACAAAAATTCTGTTGGGAGAGATAACACCTATCCTTCTCAAACTCTTCCAAAATATAGCAGAGGCAGGAACACTCCAAAACTCATTCTACGAGGCCACCATCACCCTGACACCAAAATCAGACAAAGATGTCACAAAGAAAGAAAACTACAGGCCAGTATCACTGACAAACATAGATGCAAAAATACTAGCAAGCAGACTCCAACGGCACATTAAATGGATCATACACCGGGGCTTCCCTGGTGGCACAGTGGTTGAGAGTCCACCTGCCAGTGCAGGGGACACGGGTTCGTGCCCCGGTCCGGGAAGATCCCACATGCTGCAGAGCGGCTGGGCCAGTGAGCCATGGCCGCTGAGCCTGCACGTCCGGAGCCTGTGCTCCGCAACGGGAGAGGCCACAACAGTGAGAGGCCCGCATACGGCAAAAAAAAAAAAAAAAAAAGGATCATACACCGTGATCAAGTGGGGTTTATCCCAGGAATGCAAGGATTCTTCAATATACGCAAATCAATCAATGTGATATACCATATTAACAAACTGAAGGAGAAAAACCATATGATCATCTCAATAGATGCAGAGAAAGCTTTCAACAAAATTCAACACCCATTTATGATAAAAACTCTCCAGTAAGTAGGCATAGAGGGAACTTTCCTCAACATAATAAAGGCCATATATGACAAACTCACAGCCAACATCATCCTCAATGGTGAAAAACTGAAACCATTTCCACTAAGATCAGGAACAAGACAAGGTTGCTCACTCTCACCACTATTATTCAACATACTTTTAGAAGTTTTAGCCACAGCAATCAGAGAAGAAAAAGAAATAAAAGGAATACAAATCGGAAAAGAAGTAAAGCTGTCACTGTTTGCAGATGACATGATACTATACATAGAGAATCCCAAAGATGCTACCAGAAAACTACTAGAGCTAATCAATGAATTTGGTAAAGTAGCAGGATACTAAATTAATGCACAGAAATCTCTAGCATTCCTATACACTAATGATGAAAAATCTGAAAGTGAAATTAAGAAAACACTCCCACTTACCACTGCAACAAAAAGAATAAAATATCTAGGAATAAACCTACCGAAGGAGACGGAAGACCTGTATGCAGAAAATTATAAGACACTGATGAAAGAAATTAAAGATGATACAAATAGATGGAGAGATATACCATGTTCTTGGATTGGAAGAATCAACATTGTGAAAATGACTAAACTACCCAAGCAATCTACAGATTCAATGCAATCCCTATCAAACTACCAGTGGCATTTTTCACAGAACTAGAACAAAAAGTTTCACAATTTGTATGGAAACACAAAAGACCCCGAATAGCCAAAGCAATCTTGAGAAAGAAAAACGGAGCAGGAGGAATCAGGCTCCCTGACTTCAGACTATACTACAAAGCTACAGTAATCAAGACAGTATGGTACTGGCACAAAAACAGAAATATAGATCAATGGAACAGGATAGAAAGCCCAGAGATAAACCCACACACCTATGGTCACGCTATCTTTGATAAAGGAGGCAAGAATATACAGTGGAGAAA
Source organism: Pseudorca crassidens (assembly GCF_039906515.1). Taxonomy (NCBI): domain Eukaryota; kingdom Metazoa; phylum Chordata; class Mammalia; order Artiodactyla; family Delphinidae; genus Pseudorca; species Pseudorca crassidens. The sequence goes on from NC_090306.1 coordinate 59,704,212, forward strand.
AGACAGCCTCTTCAGTAAGTGGTGCTGGGAAAACTGGACAGCTACATGTAAAAGTATGAAATTAGAACACTCCCCAACACCATACACAAAAATAAACTCAAAATGGATTAAAGACCTAAATGTAAGGCCAGACACTATAAAACTCTTAGAGGAAAACATAGGCAGAACACTCTATGACAGAAATCACAGAAAGATCCTTTTTGACCCACTTCCTAGAGAAATGGAAATAAAAACAAAAATAAACAAATGGGACCTAATTAAACTTAAAAGCTTTTGCACAGCAAAGGAAACCATAAACAATATGGAAAGACAACCCTCAGGATGGGAGAAAATATTTGCAAATGAAGCAACTGACAAAGGATTAATCTCCAAAATATACAAGCAGCTCATGCAGCTCAATATCAAAAAAACAAACAACCCAATCCAAAAATGGGCAGAAGACCGAAACAGACATTTCTCCAAAGAAGATATACAGATTGCCAACAAACACATGAAATAATGCTCAACATCATTAATCATTAGAGAAATGCAAAACAAAACTACAGTGAGATATCATCTCACAGTGGTCAGAATGGCCATCATCAAAAAATCTACAAACAATAAATGCTGGAGAGGGTATGGAGAAAAGGGAACCCTCTTGCACTGTTGGTGGGAATGTAAATTGATATAGCCACTATGGAGAACAGTATGGAGATTCCTTAAAAAACTAAAAATAGAACTACCATACGACCCAGCAATCCCACTACTGGGCATATATATACCCTGAGAAAACCATAATTCAAAAAGAGTCATGTACCAAAATGTTCATTGCAGCTCTATTTACAATAGCCAGGATATGGCAGCAACCTAAGTGTCCATCAACAGATGAATGGATAAAGAAGATGTGGTACATATATACAATGGAATATTACCCAGCTATAAAAAGAAACAAAATTGACTTATTTGTAGTGAGGTGGATGCACCTAGAGTCTGTCATACAGAGTGAAGTAATTCAGAAAGAGGAAAACAAATACCATATGCTAACACATATATATGTAATCTAGAAAAAAGGTCGTGAAGAACCTAGGGCTAAGATGGGAATAAAGACACAGACCTACTAGAGAATGGACTTGAGGATATGGGGAAGGAGAAGGGTAAGCTGTGACAAAGTGAGAGAGTGGCATGGACATATATATACTACGAAACGTAAAATAGATAGCTAGTGGGAAGCAGCCGCATAGCATAGGGAGATCAGCTCTGTGCTTTGTGACCACCTGGAGGGGTGGGATAGGGAGGGTGGGAGGGAGGGAGATGCAAGAGGGAAGAGATATGGGAACATATGTATATGTATAACTGATTCACTTTGTTAAAAAGCAGAAACTAGCACACCATTGTAAAGCAATTATACTCCAATAAAGATGTAAAAAAAAAAATTCTGTTGGGAAATGGGTTCATTTTACCAACTAAACATGGGAACTGTCAAATAAATATCAGCTTGATGTACAGATCAGTTTTTAAACATTTAGATCTCTGATTCACTTAGAGTTTATTCTTGTGTGTGGAATGATTAATTGATCACATTTTATCTTTACAAGAATTTTCAATAATGTGGAAAAATGCACCTAATAACTCAAAAAACTTAAAAAAGGAAAGATACAAAATTATATGTTTAATATGACCCTTACAAATATACATAGAAAACGTATTAGAAAGGAAATGCACCAAAATGTAATATATGTTTACATCTGGTTAATAGCATTATGGGAAACAATTATTTTTAATATGCTTTTTATATTTCCTATAATGAATATTTATAACCAGAAAGAAAAGCAGTATGTGTCTTTAATTTAAAAAAATAAAACTTGGGTCTGCTTTTTTTTTTTGGTAGTCTGAAAAAGAGACTTAGAAAATATTAATATACTTAGTTGAAGTGAAAAAGAATAGGATCAATATATACTTCTTCCTTTTCCTCTTCCACATCTCTCTCTGCCTCTCCTCATGCTTTTTCTCTCCCATTTTCTCACTCCCCATGTCTTACATAGTAGTAAAATATATGCAGAAAATGAACAAGCCTTCTACAGAATATTATTTTATTGCTTCCAAAGCTACTTGGGGTTAATTCTTTCATAAAATACCATGTTATGACAAGAACTCAAAGAGACCACAATGCTAATGGATAATGGAAAGCCTTCTGGCATACAAAATATCCCTTCCCCCTTAGCTAACAGTCTTGAAACCAGCAACATGGTAACCTATTACAAGGCTTTCTCTGTGTTATACTAGAGGGTGTAAAATTCCAGGTCCCTTCAATATGCAGCTTGTCCCCAGGATTTTTCAGTGATGTGCAGCTGAAAAATCAATGTCAGATGGCTCAGTAGGAGACAGGTCTAATGGTTCTATGTTGCTCTCAACCTCCCCAAGAGGACAGCTCTGCAGTGGGGGTACTCAGGATTGTCACATCCGGCGGTTAATAATAACATTTGTTGAGTGTTCACAGTGTGCTGAAGTCTGTTTTACATTCATGTCTCCTGAAATCATCACAGTCTGTAAGGTAGGCACTATTATTATGTCATATATATATATATATATATATATATATATATCATACATGTCACAGGTGTGGATAAATATATTTCCTTATATCGACAGCCTGGGGATGGCAGAACTAGAATTTGAAACCATGCGTGTTAGACTCTAAAGTCAGTACTTTAAAGGCTATTTTAATGCCATTGGGTGAGGTGTCAGTACCAAGAAACAATAGTTTAACAACTCTCAATATATCAGTGAAACCTATGACACATCCAGATGGGACAAGGCCTCCTCTGAAAACATTTTCTAGCAGGCTTTCTCAATGCAGCTTCCACAAGAAAATTAAACTCTACCAAAAAATAATTTGAAAATTATACTCTCATTTCTTCCAAGGATGGTGGCACAGAACAACTAATAACATTCTAGATGCAAGGGAGGGAAGTTATTCATTACATACAATGGATACCTTAGGGCATTAAGGCTTATTTCTCAACCTCTCTCTCTCTCTCCCTTTTTGTCACTCTGTTTTCCTTTCTCTCCTGAGAAAGTTGTATGGGTAACAAGCCTGCACTGCAAGTATCACCTGAATCCTCCACAGTTCTGTTAGCAGTGCCTCAGGAGTTTATATTGATGATAAAAGGATAAATGCTATATTACATATTGCTACTCCGCTACCAATCTAAGCAACCATTCATAACACAACAGACTACAAATGCTTCTGGTATTTGCTCTAATCCTTCCCTTGTTAAGGGATAGGTAAATCCTGAGCTGGGAGGACCAAAGTGGGAGTCCCTACCCTCTCTTGTCTAGATGTTCTTCTTTATTTATTTTATTCTTCTTTGCTTGGTGGCTCTCTTTGGAACTTCCCATTCCCTACTGCAGTATGGTTTACACACTATTACTTATGTTATTGTAATTCCTTAGAATTCAAATTTTAATGACAAAATCTTTATCAATGTTATTTTATACCTCTAAGCACTGCTACTTCTAATTTGTTTTTCATGAAACGAAGGCACTTGGAGTACTTTGTTTCACTAACGTATGTTCTTTATATACCCAATAACCAGAACTTCCTTTTCTCTTTCTCTCTCTTTTTCTCACTGTCCCTCAACCTTGCCATTTTTTTCCAAAAGAGATTAACATTCAGGTTAAGTACTAGCTGAAAAATTCTTTCCCTTTGATACTGATGTCCCCATAACTTAATGTATCTTGTGGCTTCTGGGTAGATGCAACAATTTGGTTGCTTCATGCTGGCTTTCATTTAAGCAAAACCAGCATTGTTAGCTATCAATGATTGTTTGATGTTCCAGAAAATATCCTCATGCTAGATAGTTCAGTGCCAAAGAACATCTTTTTTCCAAACAAAAATGAAATGTTTCAGTTATGTTGGCCTTTTTATGGAAAAGAAAAACAGCATGACACTCTTGAAGTGTTTTCAGGGAAGTTTGTGGGATGTCTTGTAGACTGCAATTTGGATTGAGTGGTCTAACTATCAGCAACATTGGTGACAACATGAGAAATGTCACGAGGCATCCTAAGTTCTCTTATTTTTCACTCTTGGATACCTGATATAGTAGAATGATGCCAGAATTTCTGAACTCTTTCTTTGATTCATCCTCTCTTAAACCTCCAGTCACAGGGAGATGGTGATTAAGAATATGAGCTTTAGAGTCAGAGGATTCAAGCATGGCTCCACCGTTCCTAGGTAATAATACTACCACCTGAGAAGGTGGGAAAATAGAGGAAACAAGGGAGCACTTAGCACAGTACCTGCACAAAGACATGATAATAATCATTCTAATTGTAATCAAAATTGACATTTATTGAGTGCTCAATAAGTGCCAGACATTATACTAATAACTTCTATGAGCTGGCTCATTTACTCCCCACAACTACCCCTACTATTATAATTATTTTCATTTTATAGGTGAGAAAATTATTGTGAAGAGAGGTTAAGTCACTTGTCCAAGGTCACACAGCCTGTGCAATGGAGCCTAGATTCAAACTCAGGCAATCTGACTACACTGTACTACAGTGTTCTGTTAAATAAATAATAACTTAGCAAAATATTAGCTACCAGTAATATTAGCTACTGCTAATATTTTGCAAGCAGCTTAAAGTATTGGATGTTCAAGCAGAAATTCCTCACTCAAAGAACTAAGCTCAGAAGCCTTTTAATGGTACTAAATTCTGAGACTAAGCAGATAAAGGAGCATCATCCATAATCACTTGCCACTATCCTTGAGAATTTAAAGTTTGACCCAAAAAAATTTCCACCAAGAATAGCAATGAGTTTATTTTCTGTGAGATTAGGATGTGTGAACAGCTTAAATCCCCATTTAAAGACTCTAATCCTTTCCCTCTTCTTCAATTTCTTCCTTCTTAGGATGGCATCTGGTTGCAAGGGAACTTTACACATTCTAATGGCATTGGGTACACAGACCTATGTTCTATATGTGGCCCTTTGTGTTTTAAAAAGTACCCAGGATTTCTGATAATCAGGTATGGTAAGACACGCAGATATGGAAATGACTGTCATCAAGGAAGAAGTTTATACTCACAGATTCCTAGAAATAGGAGGCATGGCACACTGCAGGGCCACACAGGTCAGGAGTCAGAGGGAGTGAGGGAAAAATTTGGGCAAGCGCCTTCATTGTATATTTTTGGGGGAAAGAATGGGCAAGGCAGGCTAAACAGGGTAGACAGACCTAGGATTGACTAGTTTGGTGGGCTCTGGGACTTAGGAACTGCCCCTGGCTATCTGATGCCTGGCTCTGGGATGAGGTACAGTGGCTCCCAGTAAAGGAAGTAGTTGAGGATATGGGTTCTGGATTGGTTGATTTGCATCTGAAGATTGTGCTCTAAGGCAAGTGTTTACTATCTCTAGGAATTAGCTAACCCTGGAAGGGACAGTCTCTCCGCAGTGGGTGAGGCCCCAAGAGGTCAAAACATCATAAAATACAAAAAATTAAAAATATGATGAATACATTCTAGTCGAAGTATCTCATCCCTCTGTCTAATTGTCCTTGGTCTTCACTACTTCTACTCCTGAAGTATCTGTAACTCATGGCACCTTGGCCTTACACAAGCAAGCAGGTTGCTTCAGGAGAGCTCAGCTTTCTCTCTCACTGACTTGACCCAATGCCCTCAATTGCAGTAGAGTCAAAATGGCAGTATGGTGTGTTTAGGCAGAGAGAGAGAGACTGGGCTAGCACTACCAAATTTTTATCAGCTTCTGTTTGACATGCAAGAAATCCAGAAGTTTACTAGTATACTGCATGAGGGTAAGAAGGAGGATGTCCCCTGGGGTAAAGAAATATGTGACTTTTTTGCATATCTAAGATGCAGTGTATAAACTGTCGACTCCAATATACAGAGAATATTTGGTAATAATAGTATGGAGAATAATAACAAAATACATAAATTTCTAGGTAGACTGACCAAAACAAAAAGTGACAAAAAAGCAATATTAGGAATTGCAAATGCAATAGTTTTTAAATAATTAAGTATTATAAGTAATTTTATGCCAATAAATTTGAAAATTTCACTGAAATAGGTAATTTTCTAGGAAAAAAATACCAAATTATTTTTCAAACATGTCAGAAATGTTCCTACTTGAAGTAACTTCTGCTTCCTCTGCTTAGAATATTCTTCATCCAGCTAGCTGCATAGCTAGATCCTCTCACTTCCTACAGCCCTATCCTCAAATTTACATTTTTGTGAAGACTTCCCTGGACATTCAATTTAAAGTCCAACACTTCTCACAGATTTCACATCCCTTCTCTCTCCTTGTTCTCTTCTTTAATGGCAATCACTATCTAACATACTACATATTTTACTTATTAATCTTGCTTTTGACTGCTTCCTTAAGTGTAATCTATAAGGGCAAAGATATTTTAAAAATTTATTTTGTTCACTGTTGTACTTCTATTGCCTAATGTCCTGGAACACATGAAGTACTCAATGACTATGTTAAATGATATAATTAATTAATTAAAAAGTCCCAAAATTACCATAATGAGTGTATATATGTGTGTGTGTGTATATGTGGGTATATATATACACACATATATATGCTATATATATACACACACACACATATATGCCATATATATATATATATATATATATATGGATCCTGACCAAATGGATTAAGACTAGGAAGGCAAGGACGATTTAACATTAGAAAATCCTATGAATTTAAATCACTACATTTACTGCTTTAAGAGATCAATAGAGAAATGCCATGTATTCCTCTCAATAAAGCAGAAAAATATAAACTAAAAAAACGTGCAAGAAGAGAAATTCTCCTAACTAATGAAGAGAATCTACCAAACACTAACAACAAACATTAGTCTAAATGGTAAAACTTTAGAAGCGTTTCCAGTAACATAAGGAGACAAGGATGCCTGAAAAATTAAACTGGAGCTCCTAATCAAAGGAATAGGAAAAAAGAGGTATCAGGATTGGAAAGGAAGATGCAAAATTTTAATTTGTAGACCATATAAACACCTTCCTAAAATATTCAAAAGAACGTTCAGATAAGTAAAATTAAGAGAATTCAGATTATCTGACTTGAGATTGATAGACAAAAACAATAACATACTTAAATACTAGCAATAACAAATAGGAAATACAATTAAAATTTTTTAATTGGGTAAGACATTTATGGAGAATATTATAAAACTATGTTAAAGAACATAAAATTAATATAGTACAAAAATATAATTTGGATACATACACCAGATGATGCTGACCTTTGGAAAGAGAAGAGAATGGGCCAAAGAAAACATAGAGATTTTAATGTTTTATTTAAAAAAGAAAAAAATCTGAAGGGAATAAAAGTTAATATTTGTTCATTTTGGAGGTGAATATTTATCATAGATGTTTATTACATTTTCTATATATTGAGACTTCTTCCCAAATATAAATAAATGCAGCGAGGGATCTCATTGATCAGAAAGGAGGATCTCAGGGAAAAACATTAAGAAAGATGTCTTCATTGATTACTGAATCAATTACCATCCAGTGCACATGGCTATTTATAATATTTTTAGAAATACTACAATATCCTTAAATACCCTATCCTGGGCATTTTAGGTATGATCCACTTCTTGGGCTTCAAAAGTATTTGAGACCAGATGACATAAACTGCTGCAATGATTTCTGGGCTTTATTACAGTAGTTTTAAAAAGTCTATTTGCGAGTGGGCTTTTGGCAGAATCTGCACCCTCGTCTTTGAAAGTACAAGTAGAGTATGAGTATTAAATACCTGAGAAGGGGGGCTTCCCTGGTGGCGCAGTGGCTGAGAGTCCGCCTGCCGATGCAGGGGACACGGGTTCATGCCCCAGTCCGGGAAGATCCCACATCCCGCGGAGCGGATAGACCCGTGAGCCTGCGCATCCGGAGCCTGTGCTCCGCAACAGGAGAGGCCACAACAGTGAGAGGCCCGCGTACCGCAAAAAAAAAAAAAAAAACGCTGAGAAGGACATGTAGGAAGATCTTCCAAAGCTTGCTTTTTCTACCTTTTGCTGACCTGTTTGGCAAGAGATCTGTGCCCAAACATTAAATAAAGCCTTTTATTGGAAGTGATTCAAAATTCTACGGCACAGTGAGGCAGTCTCACATGTTTTTAGAATCTTGAGTTATTTTTCCATTTTGAACTATGGGAAATTCTAGTGTGTGGAGGGAGACTGTCTCAGGCTGGTTTTATTTATCTAATTGTTCCAGACTTTATGCACTGTTCAAAATATGCTTTATAACTTAATTTATATGTTAATAAGAACCACCCAAAGGGCAAAATTGATATATAAATTATTAAATCAGTCTGCATATTCTCTTTTAGACAATTACTTTTTCCAAATAATACCAGCCAATCAGACAATATAATTACTTTGTGCTCTGCTAATAGAGGTTTGGTAGAGAGCTAACAGTCAAAGAAATCCTTTATCTGTAGCTACAAGGAAGATTGCTCCTTGGAATGTCTTACAGACATACGTTCCATTTAAATAATGAGAAAATTACTACGTGTCTTCATCAGAGCAGTATAAATGTTTTGACCTAAAATGTGAACATTTTGGCTTATTTTTTATTCACTGATCTGCTTTGTAACAACTCTCAGCATGAAACTGCTTCTGTGCATGTAGAAGTCAGGAACTCAGATGTGACCACAAAGAAAAAAACATTCAAAACAAGCATCAAAGTGGGGAGGAGAGTAAACTCAAAGTGTTTGTTACTCCCTAACCCTTTACTAAAGGGTTAGCTCTGAAACAGAGCCACCATTTGGCAAAACTGAGACAGAAAAACTTATCTGAATTCTGTGCCCTTCTACTTCTTTTCTGTGCCTTTCTCCTCTCTCCTATTCCCTTGCAAGCCAGATTTCCATAGCATCCAGCACTGCCCTTCGTAGTTTTCTATATAGACTTGGGCAATGCCCAGGGCTTCAAAATTATACTTCCTACGTCCTCCACATCAAAATCCTATTTCTCCAGTGCTGAGCTCTGAGGTGATAGCTCTGGAATAAAGCAATCCCCCACTAAATTGCTAATGATTAGGTATGACTCCATATAAGCATGCGTATGGAGGGTAATTCTATAAGAGCAGTCTAGAGTTCCTCTGCTTGCTCCTTGGGCCTGCTCACACACCCCATGTCTCCTGGTAAGCAAATCAATTCAGGGACCTGAGAGGCTGCAGGGTTACAAAGCAACTTCAGAACTAAACTCAGAGCAAGGACCCAGCTCTATCAAACCTAGTGTGATGGTTACCCTGCTAATACACCTGGATATCCCATATATCCCCCCAATACTGGGAATTGGGTACACATTGCTGTGAGAGTAACAAAGGATCCAGTTAAGCTATGCATATCTAAAGCCATCAATCCCACTGGTAGAAAAAAAAATGATACTTTCCACTTTCAAAGTGGAAACTATGAATGTACCATTATCTACCTCTCAAATTCAAAAATTTTCTTCCTAGAACAAAACAAAAAGTACTCAAGAACAAGCCATGTTGACTTTGTCTTCCTGAGTATTTTAGAAGATGTGGCAGTAAAAAGATCACAGATAAATCATAATATTGGAAAAATACTTTGTGTGACTCAGAGCTCTGATAGCATTCTGAATGTCATAATAATTCTATAAAGTCTATCAGACCTTCAGAGGGGATTATCCTGGGATTCTGGGGAGGGAAACACAGTATAGTTACTGAGCATCCCAAGAAGTCGCTCTTTTGCAAATAACATTAGACAAACCATTCTAATATTTTGTAAGCAGATAACAGTCAGAAAGAGTGTGGAAAATATTTTTTAAAGTGAATACTGGAAGATGAGATGGTTCTTGTTAAAATTTAAAACATAGTGAGGAGGCATCTCCCTAGAATTCAGAATAGAGCCTGGGTAGCTAAAATCTATTTTTTAAAACTTCAGTTAAAGACTTTAGAGTCTATCTTTGAGAACTAAATCCAAAGTAAATCCAGCAGGAGGAGTATAAGTTAAATATACAGATGTTTGGGATGAGATTTTTTTTTTTTGTCCTTAGAAGTAATTATGCACATGAAAGAGGATTGACCTGTAAAAGGACATAGATTTAACTTTACTATTAAAACACTGTGTGGAGTATTTTAGTTTCTTTCTGTAGTGTGTGTGTGTGTGTGTGTGTGTGTGTGTGTGTGTGTGTGTGTGTGTGTGTGTGTGTGTAAGAAATAAAAACTAATGTACTGTGAAGTAAATGGGAATTTTTTTTTTTTTTTTTTTTTTTGTGGTACGCGGGCCTCTCCCTGTTGTGGCCTCTCCCGTTGCGGAGCACAGGCTCCGGACACGCAGGCTCAGTGGCCATGGCTCACAGGCCCAGCCGCTCCGCGGCATGTGGGATCCTCCCAGACCAGGGCACGAACCCGTGTCCCCTGCATCGGCAGGCGGACTCTCAATCACTGCGCCACCAGGGAAGCCCTAAATGGGAATTTTAAAGAGCTTAAGTGACTTTGTTTTCCCCTGTTAGAAAGTCATAGTCACTCAATTCCCACTACAAACTTTTATTCTGAGAAGTGAGTAAATAAACATCTAACAGAAATTACCATTAGGGAACAATATTCTGTGTTTTCTACTGCTACTTTTGAGAAAAGAGAATGTAGATGGCAAATATAAGAGATTTAGATGAGAGTTTCAAGTTATCTCAGGGGAATTTTCAAATGAGTAAAGTACTGATACATATTTCTATCCCCACAAATTTCTTACCTAAATAGCTATTTTTAACTTGTGAGGAAAACTAAGACTACTAGAAGGGGCCAAGATGGAGGAGTAGAAACACCCTGAACTTACCTCCTCTGACAGATGAAATTTCTAACTACTTACATGGCAACTATCTATGAGAATGACCTGAAGACTAGTAGAAAAGATTGCCCACAACTAAAGATATGAAGAAGGAACCACAAGTAGATTGACAGGAAGGGTAGAGAAGAAGCACAGTCAGGACCCACATCCTTGGGTTAGTGATCCACAAATGGGAGGAATATCACAACTGTAGAGGTCCTCCCCAGAGAGTGAGGTGTCTGAAATCCACACTGGGCTCCCCAGAGGGCCTGACCTGGAAAATAAACCCCTAGGACACTTGGCTTTGAAAACCAGCAGGGTTTATATCCAGGAGAGGTTGAAGGCTATAGGAAACACAAACTCTGCTCCTAAAGGGCATGCACAAAATCTCACATGTTCTAAGTCCCAGCACAGAGGCAGTAATTTGAAAGAAGCCTGGATCAGACCCACATACTGATTTTTGAGAGCCCCCTAAAGAGGCAGGGGCTAACTGGGACCTCCTTGGGAAGACAGACACTGGCAGCAGCTATTGTTAGAAGCTTGTTCTACCATGATGACATAGCGCGGGCAAGCAACATTTTTAAATCCTCCTTATAGCCTCCTAGCACTGGGGCATGGTCCCGTGCACCAGCAGATAAAGGCAAACATACAGTAAAGGTAATAGATGAACCACTTATAAAGCTAGTAAGAAGGTTAAAATACAAAAGTAGTAAATCATCTATATCCACAATAAGTAGTTAAGGGATACACAAAACAAAAAGATGTGAAATATGACATCAAAAATATTAAACATTGCTGGGACTATGAATGTGGTTAAATGCATTTGAACTTAAGAGATCATCACCTTTAAATACATACATATATATGTATATACACATATATGTGTATATATATATATATGCAGAAAAAGCTTTGGACAAAATTCAACATCCACTTATGTTGAAAATGTTCATCAAAGTAGGTAGAGAGAGAACATACCTCAAAAGTAGGTACAGAGAGAACATACCTCAACATAATAAAGGCCATACATGGCAAACCCATGCCAACATCATAATCAATGGTGAAAAGATGAAAGCATTTCCTCTAAGATCAGGAACAATACAAGGATGCCCACTTTTGCCACTTTTATTCACACAGTGTTGGAAATCCTAACCACAACAATCAGACAAGAAAAAGAAATAAAAGGAATCCAAGATGGAAAGAATGAAGTAGAACTACCACTGTTTGCAGAGGACATGATACTATACATAGAAAATCCTAAAGATGCTACCCCCAAATTATTATAACTAATAAATGAATTCAGTAAAGTTGCATGTTATACCATTAATATACAGAAATCTGTTGCATTTCTATACACTAGCAATGAACTATCAGAAAGAGAAATTAAGGAAACAATACCAATTACAGTTGCCTCAAAAGGAATAAAATACCTAGCAATAAATCTAACGAAGGAGGTAGATGGCCAGTACTTGAAAAACTGTAGAACACCAATGAAAGGAATTGAAGATGACGCAAACAGATGCAAAGATACAGCATGTTCATGGACTGGAAGAATTAATATGTTAAAAATGACCATCTACTAAAAACAATGTACAGATTTAATGCAATCCCTATCTAAATACCAATAGCATTTTTCACAGAAATAGAACAAATAATTTTAAAATTTGTATGGAAACACAAAAGACCCTGAATAACAAAAAACAATCTTGAGAAAAAAGAACAAAGCTGGAGGTATCATGCTCCCTGATTTCAAACTATGCTACAAAGCTACAGTAATCAAAACAGTATGGTACTGGCAAAACAACAGACACTAGATCAGTGGAGCAGAATAGAGAGTCCAGAAATGAATGATCTTATGGGATCAATTAATCTGTGACAAAGAAGGCAAGAATATACAATGGGGAGAAGACAGCCTCTTTAATAAACTGGAAAACTGGACAGCTACATGCAAAAGATTCAAACTGGACTACTTTCCCATATCATATACAAAAATAAACTCAAAATGGATTAAATATTTAAATGTAAGACTGGAAACCATAAACCTCCTAGAAGATAACACAGGCATTACGTTCTTTGACATTTGTCTTAGCAGTATTATTTTTGGATATGTCTCCTCAGGCAAAGGAAACAAAAGCAAAAATAAACAAATGGGACTACATCAAACTAAAAAGCTTTCTGCAGCATAAGAAACTATCAAGAAAATGAAAAGGCCACCCACTTACTGGGAAAATATAGTTGTCATTGGGACTCACCATCTCTCTGTCTTTCCAACTCATAGCTCTACTTTTTCTCTTTGTTGGTTTTTCTTTCAGGTAGATTCTCCCCTTATGATACCAAGATGGCTACCAGCAGCTCCAAACTGACATCTCTACCAGTATGAAAACCCTAAAGAAAAAAACAATTCTATTTTCAATTGTCCGTATAAAATCCCGGGATTGAGTCTCATTAAACCGTCATGGAAGCATGATATTCATCATTATACCCAACACAGAATTAGCACAGTGACCAGGTGTATGATATACACTGAGTGGCTTCTGCATGTAACTAAAAAGTCAAGTGCTAGTCTTTATTACGTAGTAGCACACAGCTAGTTAATTGTCTGTTGATTCTTGGGATTCAGACAGTACACTTAATTAGAATGCAACATTCAGAGCCTTGGAAGGACAAACCTGGATGTTATAATGTGTTGACTATTCTTTGAGGCCGCAGGTAGGTTTCTCCAAGAAGTTGACAACTTTCAGTTGAACTAGAAATGGGAAAAGAAGCATATACATCTTTGTTCAAAAGGCTTTTTCTGCCTAATAGCCAAGATGGATGACAGTCTAGTAATCTGGAGATGTATAAGACTGGAAAATATAAATTCCTGTTCTATACTAAGGTTAGTGCCAGGAAAAGCATGGAGGAAAAAACTAACTGGGAAATAATTGTGGAGAAAATTTGATTCCCCAGGACACTTCTAAAGGTTTATTTTTCTGCTGAAGTATGATTGAGAAGTTGCAAAATATTGTACATATGACTATGTCTCCCCAAGGATGTCCACATCCTAGTCCCCAGAACCTTTGAATATGTTACTTTACATGGCAATAGGGACTCTGCAGATGTGATTAAATTAAGGATCTTGAAACGAGAGCACTATCCTGGATTAGCCAGGTAGATCCAATGTAATCACAAGAGTCCTTAGAAGAAGGAGACAGGGGATCAGAGTGAGAGAAGGAGGTGTTACAATAGAAACAGAAGTTGGAGTCATGCAGGATCAGGAGGATAGAAATGTGGATGTAGTCTCTAGAAACTGGAAAAGGCAAGAAAACAAATTCTCTCCTAGAACATCCAGAAGGAATGCAGCCCTACCAACCCATTTTAAACTTCTTAACTACTGAACTGTAAGATAATAAATGTGTACTGTTATAGGGCACCAAGTTTATGATAATTTGTTATAGCAGCAATAGGAAACTACATGACAGAGGCAAATAATGCAAGCAGAAAAGAAATGTAAACAGAAACCCAGGAAAAACAAAATAAAATAAAAATACATGAAACACATGGTCTAAGAAAAAAATTAAAATGAAGCTACTGGTTAATAAAAGTGTAACAAAGAGTATACAGTTGACCTTAAAACTAGTAACATTTTCCTTCAAAAAGGCAGGAAGTTTTACTTTGACTCTATAAAGAAGAAAATATAATCTTGGCATAGTAAATTGGGCTGGCCTTGGATAAATTTTACTATCATAATAATATAAAGACCCTCTAGTGCTTTTCAACTTTAAGAGTTAACTTATGGCAAAATATAGAAGACTTAGTTGTGTTTGTAAGACAAAATGCAAATTTCAACATCCCTGACAGCAAATTTTAAAGTTTAGTTGACAGGAGGCAGGATATGGAAAGAGGATGAAAAGTAAAAAATAAAATAGATGCATTCATACTATGAACTTAAAAAAATGGGAGTTAAAAGAGATTGTTGAAAGCTAATGGAACAAGAAATAGAGGGTTATGAATATACACTAGAGCTATAAAGATGTACAGTAGAAGAACTAAAAATAATACAAATATCAAACATATGGAGGAAAGGAGAAAAGACAGGAATAATGTTAAGTGAGCTAAACTCTCATTTTTCTTATCAAGTTATGACTAGTTTTTAACTATCAGTCTCAGGCAGTATCTATTTATCAACAAATACTCTTTGGTTAAGTAATTAATATCCAGAATAGTTCAAGTCAGAAATTGTTAGAAAAGACTAACTGTGATAATAGGACAAAAGGGGCAATCAGAAGGTGAGAAGTTTCACTGATGAATTCTATCAGGCATTTAAGGAAGGAAAAGTGGTAATCCCACACAATATAGAAAGTAAACAACAAGGGAACACTTCACAACTTTTTTTATGAGGCCACACTATCCTGATACCAAAATCAGATAGGCATTACAAGAAGAAAAAAGTTAAAAATTTAAAATTAAATATTATGAATTCAAATCTAGCAACATATAAAAAAGTTAATACATCTAGACAATGAGATCTGTCCTAGAAATGCAAAGTTGGTTAATATTCAAAAATTAATCAATGTAATTCACCAAATTAAAGTAGCAAAAGCAAATGATCATCATAATAGATGCTGAATAAACATTTGACAAAATTCAGGAGCTGTCATGATAAAAAAAATAATCATTGGTGATATACATGGAAAATCTAAAGCTAACATCATACTTAATGGTGAAAAATTGAACACTTCTCCCTTGTAATTGAGAATAAGGAAGGATGTTCACTCATACAACCAACCTGTATTCAATATAGCCAGTGTAAAATAAGTCAAGAAAAAGAAATAAGGAGCATACACATTGGAAATATAAAACACTTTTTTCCCTCATAAACATGATTGTTTACACAGAAAATCCAAAATAATCTACAAAAATAGCTATTAAAATAAATGTGAGTATAGCAAGGCCACAGGATACTATGTCAATATACAAATATTATATATATATATAATTATATATATATTTCTAGAAGAAAACAGAAGAAAGTATTCATGGACTTGGGGTACATAAATGTTTCATAGAAGGTAGAAAAAATAAAATTAATCATCAAAGAAAAAATTGATAAATTGGACTAAGTCAATATTAAAATCTTACTCTTCAAAAAGATTCTCTTAAAAAATCAAAAGAGGGCTTCCCTGGTGGCACAGTGGTTGAGAGTCCGTCTGCCGATGCAGGGGACACGGGTTCGTGCCCCAGTCCGGGAAGATCCCACATCCCGCAGAGTGGATAGGCCCGTGAGCCATGGCTGCTGAGCCTGCGCGTCCGGAGTGCTCCGCAATGGGAGAGGCCACAAGAGTGAGAGGCCCACGTACCGGGAAAAAAAAAAAAAAAAATCAAAAGAGCAAGCCAAAGATTGGGTAGAAAATATTCACTATACATACATCAGACAAAAGACTTGTATCCAAAACATATAAAGCATTCTTACAGCAAAAAATAAGAAGAAAAAAAAATTTTAATGGGCAAAAGATTTAAATAAGTACCTCACAAAATAAAATATATTAATAATCAATAGGCACATGAAAAAAAGTTCAACATCATTAGTCATCATAGGTATGTAAAATGAAACCACAATAAGATGCCACTTCATACCTACTAGAATGGCTTAAATTAGAAAGACTGATAATACAAAGTGTTGGTGAAAATACAGAGCAATTGGAGGACTCGTATATTGCTTGTGGGAATTTTAAATGGCACAACCACTTTGGAAAACAATTTGGCAGTTCCCTATAATGTTAAACACATACAACCTAGTAACCCTACTTCTAGATATCTGCCAAAGAGAAATGAAAACAGATCCACACAAAGCCTTTACATGAGTATTCACAGCAGCTTCGTTAACAAAAGCCCACAACTAGAAACAATCCAAATGTCCATCAACAGGTGACTAGATAAACAAACTGCTCTAAATCCATGCCATGGAATACTACTCAGCAATAAAATGAAACAAACTTCAGATGCATGCAACAATATAGATGAATCTTGAAAACATGCTGAGTAAAAAAAAAAAAAAAAAAAAAAACGACTCAAAATTTTCACACTGTATGCTTCCAGTTGTATAAAATTTAGAACAGGCAAACTATAGTGACAGAAAACAGATTAGTAGTTGCCTGGGATTAAGTGTGGGAAGGATTAAAAGGGAAAGGACACAAAGGATGATAGAAATGTTCTATTTGTTGCTTGTGGTACTTACTACATAGTTGTATTCATTTCTCAAAATACATTGAACAGTATGCATATAATAGGTGCATTTTATTGTATGTAAAGTATACTTCAATAAAGATTACTTTTAAATTTGGGAAAAAATGTTACTTTCAAAAAATGAATTGTTACAGAATTGTGATTTAAAGACTGGATTATAAAAAAGGATGAGTAAGTACCACAGATGCATGATACTAAATTATGAAGTAGGTTAAACTTCTTTTTTTATGCTCTTTAACATTTTCTGTAATCTGCTCCTTTCTCCCTCCCAACCTCTGAAAATGCCTGGAACATTATTTTCAAAGAGAAACATGAGAGTAACAGTAGAAGTAATAATACCTCACTTTTGATTAGTCACTATGGTTTACTAACCTCATATACTATCTCATTGTATTTTTAACAACCCCATAAGGTAGACCTTTATTATTTTTCATTTTACAGTTGAGAAAACTAAAGCTCAGAAACTACTAAAATTCCCTAAAGCAATATCTTTGCTTCATTTAAGTCTCAGCTCCAATGACACCTTCTCAGAGACGTCTTTCCTGACCTCGCTTTCTAAAATAGTACTTGTCTATTCCCTTATGGGCTTTATTTCCTCAAATATGTACCACTAAACTGACATGAGGACAGGAACTTTGTCTACGATGTTCACTACCATATACACCTAGTTCAGTGTTTGACGCACAGTCAGTTTCCAATAAATGTGTTGAACATTGAAGTAGTTTGCCTGAAGTTATAGAGCAAGGCCAAGGTTCTAACCCAGACTTTTCAACTCAGAAAATCTATTTCAGATTCTATTTCATTCTAGAGTCTGAAGCAAAACCCTGTCTCCTGACCCCAAACACTTCAAGTTCCATTTGTCCCTTTCTCCTGATCCTATGACCCTTTTTATTATTTCTTCTGAATCATCCAAGCAGAAATTGTAGTTTTGGTTAGTGATACCAATGAGGGATGAGCTAGTTCTAGGTCTGAACAACATTATCTCTTGAAATTCTTTTTTTTTAAAGCAAATTTTATTTTCTATAGGCTACAATACAGAAAACCCAAGGAATAAACCTCTAATAACTCAAATGAATTAAAAAGCTAAAGGCAAAATACTACGTACATGAAGCCTGTGTCTTATTTATCTTTGTATCCCTGTTGCCAGGTATACAGGCATACTTCGGGGATACTGTAGGTTCAGTTCCAAACCACCTCAACAAAGTGAATATTGCTATAAAGAGAGTCACACTAATTTTTTGGTTTTCCAGTGCATATAAAAGTTATGTTTATACTATATTGTAATCTATTAAGTGTGTAATAGCATTAGATCTAAAAAAATGGACATATATAAAAAGTACTTTATTGCCAAAAAATGCTAACCATCATCTGAGGCTTCAGTGAGTCCTAATCTTTTTACTGATGGAGGGTCTTGCCTCGATGTTGACGGCAGCTGACTGATCAGGGTGGTGGTTGCTGAAGGCTGGGGAGGTTGTGGCAGTTTCTTAAAATAAGACAGCAATGACATCTGCCACATTGGTTGATTCTTCCTTTCACCAACGATTTGTCTGTAGCATACAATGCTGTTTGGTAAAATTTTACCCACAATAGAACTTCTTGCAAAATTGAGGTCAATCCTCTCAAATCCTGCTGCTGCTGCTTTATCAACTAAATTGATGTAATATTCTAAATCCTTTACTGTCATTTCAACAATCTTCACAGCATTTTCACCAGGAGTAGATTCCATCTCAAGAAATCACTTTTCTTTGTTCATCCTTAAGAAGCAACTCCTCATCTGTTCAAGATTTAGCATGAGATTGCGGCAATTCAGTCACATCTTCAGGCTCCACTTCTAATTCTAGTTCTCCTGCTATTTCCACCACATCTGCAGTTACTTCCTCCGCTGAAGTCTTGAGCCCCTCAGAGTCATCCATGAGGGTTGAAATCAACTTCTTCCAAACTCCTGTTCGTGCTGATATTTTGACCTCTTCCCATGAATCACGAATGTTCTTAATGGTATCTAGAATGGTGAACGCTTTGCAGAAAGTTTTCAAGTTACTTTGCCCAAATCCATCAGAGGAATCACTATCTGTGAAGGCAGCCATAGCCTTACGAAATGTATTTCTTAAATCATAAGACTTGAAAGTTGAAATGACTCCTTGATCCATAGGCCGCAAGATGGATGTTGTGTTAGCAGGCATGAAAACAACATAAATCTCATTGTACATCATCAGAGCTCTTGGGTGACGAGGTGCACTGTCAATGAGCAGTCGTATTTTAAAAGAAATTTCTTTTTCTGAGCAGTAGGTCTCAATGGTGAGCTGAGAATATTTAGTAAACTGTGTCATAAACGGATGTGCTGTCATCCAGGCTCTGTTATTCCACTGATAGAGCACAGGCAAAGTAGATTTTGCATAATTCTTAAGGTTCCTAGGATTTTCAGAATGACAAATGAGCACTGGCTTCAACTTCAAGTCACCAGCTGCATTAGCCTGTCCTTTGACGCTTTGAAGCAAGGCATCGACTTCTCTATGAAAGTCTGAGATGGCACTGTCCTCAATGGAAGGCTGTTTCCTCTACACTGAAAATCTGTTGCTTAGTGTAGCTACCTTCATTAATTATCTTAACTAGATCCTCTGGATAACTTGCTGCTGCTTCTACATCAGCACTCTCTGCTTTACCTTGCATTTTTATGTTATGGAGATGACTTCTTTCCTTAAACTACATGAACCAATCTCTGCTAGCTTCTTCAGTTTCCTCACCTGTCTCAGCCTTCATAGACTTGAAGGGAGTTAGGGCCTTGCTTGCTCTGGATTAGGCTTTGGCTTAAGGAGAATGCTGTGATTGGTTTTACCTTCTATCCAGAACGCTAAAACTTTCTCCATATGGGCAATAAGGCTGTTTCACTTTCTTACCATTCATGTGTTCACTGGAGTAGCAGTTTTAATTTCCTTCGAAAACATCTCCTTTGCATTCACAACTTGGCTAACTGTTTGGTACAAGAGGCCTAGTTTTTGGCCTATCTCGGCTTTCAACATGCCTTTCTCACTAAGCTTAATCATTTCTAGCTTCTGATTTAAAGTGAAAGGTGTATAATTCTTCCTTTCATTTGAACACTTAGAGGATATTGTAGGATTATTAATTGGTCTAATTTCAATACTGCTGTGTCTCAGGGGATAGGGAGGCCCGAAGGGGGAGAGAGAGAGAGATTGAAACATGAGGGAACAGTCAGTCAATGGAGCGGACAGAACACACAACATCTATGGATTAAGTTCTCTGTCTTATATGGACATGGTTCATGGGGCGCCAAAACAATTACAATAGTAACATCAAAGATCACTGATCGGGACTTCGCTGGTGGCGTAGTGGTTAAGAATCGACCTGCCAACGCAGGGCACATGGGTTTGATCCCTGGTCCAGGAAGATTCCCACGTCTCGGGCCAACTAAGCCCATGTGCCACAACTACTGAGCCTGCACTCTAGAGCCTGCAAGCCATAACTACTGAGCCTGTGTGCCACAACTACTGAAGCCCACATGCTGCAACTACTGAAGCCCGCACGCCTAGAGCCCATGCTCTGCGACAAGAAAAGCTACTGCAATGAGAAGCCCGCGCACCACAATGAAGAGTAGCCCCCGCTCGCCACACCTAGAGAAAGCCCACATGCAGCAACGAAGACCCAATGCAGCCAAAAAAAAAAAAAAAAGATCACTGATCATAGATCACCATAACAAATGTAATAATAATGAAAAAGTTTGGAATGGTGTAAGAATTACCAAAATGTGACACAGGGACACAAAGTGAGCAAATGCTGCTGGAAAAATGGAGCTGATAGGCTTCCTTGACACCAGGTTGCCACAAATCTTTGACTTGTAAAAAACACAATATCTGTGAAGCACGATAAAGTGAAGTGCAATAAAATGAGGTATGCCTGCAGTGCCTGACAATTAGTGAACTCAAATATTTGTTATTTATATGACTTAGACCACATCCTCTCTCCCAATACCACACACTCACAACTGTCTCCTGAAGATATTGGTGTGTTTTTAATCTCAGTACTTCCTGCTTTTCAATCGTAAAGTAACACTTTGCTAGAGTTCAGTTCTACCTAACTCATACCCTTCCTGCTACTGAGGCTTCCCCAGATAAAAAGAGCAATACTGTATACCCACCACTATGTTGCTCATGTAAGTAGAGACTATACTTGTACTTACTGATGACATTCTCCTGTAATTAAAAAATATATACAAGCAATAAGAATCTTATATAGTTGAAAGGTTAATTCTTCTAATAGTCTCAGAGCTTCCCTTCAGTTATATATCAGAAAAGGAAACATCACAGAAAATGACTCCTTGGGTACACAGAGTTATAACCTCATTAATAATGTTACAAGAAGAAGCTGCAGATAGAATCAAAGGGGTAAACAAGATAACTGGAAGTGGCCCATCCCACTTGTTTTATTACCTTTAATAATAATGTGTATTAAACTCTCTGCTTTTTCTTGATGAAGAAAGTGGGATATGGGGAGGGGGATGTTTTACTATCTGCAACTGACATTTCTACAAGGCCACACTAGCAGAGGAAACAAAAATCCTGGAAGGCTCAGTAGCAAAATGTGGGAGATACAGCAAGGACTATGTAGTCAAACAACCCTGAATCTGAATCCTTGTGCCGTTTAGTAGCTATGGAATCTTGAGTACGTTGCTTAACTTGTCTGAACCTCAATTTAGCAACCTATAAAATAGGGATATTAGTACTGTCTTGAGAGTGTGGTCAAGAGAACTGAATGAGATAATATGTACAAATGCTTAGAGCATTGGTACCTAATGCCTGGTACAAAGTAGTCCTCAACAAATAGGTGAATTAGAGTATAGGCTACACCATTATAATAAAGAGACCCCAAAAACAGTGGGTTAAAAAATGGTTGTTTTTTTCTCACTTCTCACTTAACAGTCCCAAATTGGTGGGCTCAATTTGGTGAGATCATCCTGGGACCCAGATTGCTATTTCTGCCACTCTTCACATCAAGGACACTGCTGCAGTTGTAGCCACTATCCAGCCAGTGGAAAGAAGGAAAGTAGGAGTCCCAAGCAAGCAGCTTTATTCTTAAGGAAATGATGCTGAAGTTGCACACATCATTTCCAGTCACATCACACTGGCAAAACTTAGTCTTCTATAGGCCACATCTTGCTGCCTGGGATGCTGAGAAATAAAGTTGGGCAGTCATGTGATCA
The DNA here is from genome assembly GCF_039906515.1 of Pseudorca crassidens. NCBI lineage: Eukaryota > Metazoa > Chordata > Mammalia > Artiodactyla > Delphinidae > Pseudorca > Pseudorca crassidens. Next base: position 59,726,462 of record NC_090306.1, read on the forward strand.
GCCAAATTCAGGTGTTCTCTTCCTAATAGGAAGAAGGGTTAGCAATTTCTGCCATAGCAAACTGGCTTTATTGCAAGAAACATCACAAAGGATGCTCTATAAGGGAAGTATACCACAAAGTAGATGAGTACCTGAAAAAGTGATTAACTTTCAGCAATGAATAACTGCAGAGCTAACAACATTCACAGATTTATGCATTTAAGCAAATTCGATCAGTTGTAGATTCTGATATCTTCAACCTGTGGACTCAGCCGCACTTGGTCCCTGAGCCACTTCTGAGCAATATGAGGAAGCATCAGCAGCTGGTTGGATCTAAAAATAGTCATGGTGTTGTGTTGACCATGATTTGAGGGAAGTCCAGGGATCTCAGCCTTCTCTTAAGGCCTTCTAAGATGTATTCTGCATTGGCTTCCTTATTTGATCTTTATTAATATCTGAGCATCTATATACTTGACTGTCATACCTCCTCCCTACTTCTTCCAGCACTTTCCACTAGGAAGGCCTTGTTTCCTTATAGTCCCAGCTGCTAGCTAAGGATCTTGCTACAAAATAAATCCAGGACTTAAAACCACAATGTTGCTACCCATCTGAGTTTTACTACTCCCTGATGCCTTGCACTCCCACTTCCTATCAGATAAGACTAACTTGGATATTAATGACAGCTGGAAGTAAGCTTACTATGTCCTTTGGACTTGCCATAGTAGGCTGCCAACTATCAGTTTGTTGGGACTGAGTGTGCTTGAAGGGGGGCAATAAAGGAACCTTCAGCCTGGCAAATCTACAAATCTTATTACTGGCTTCTTTTCCCTACCAGTCTCTGCCACTAAGGTCCCAGGCATGCCTTTTAGTTACACTTGCCCGAGTTATGACTAGAGCAGACAGGAAGCTTCAGGGTAGAAGGGTCACGACAAAATGGCAGTTCCTTAAGAAAAAATTGAACAAGGCAGTAACTCTAGGACTGGGGTAAACTTGGCTGACACTATGTTCCACGACAAAGAACCAAATCTGTCTTGTTCACTGAGTGTTTTCAGTGCCTAGCACAGAATAGTACCTATTAGGAGCCAATATTTTCTGTTAAGATGAATGAGGCACTAAGCAGTGATGTGAGTTCAAAGAAGGGAGAAGCCTAGTTTTGAAAATCAAGACTCTAAATACACCAAATTTTCCTATCGCCAGTATCTCCTTATAAGAGAATCTACTCACACCACCTAATCTTGCCCCACAGCTGAGCCCAGCGACAGAACTGGCGACATCATTTATGGGGCCCTCATTTGAAAATTAAGAATTTCCTGACAGTGACAGTGGAACATTAAAGTGAGTGTGGAGAGCCCTTCTGAGCCCAGGACCCCGTGTGACTGCACAGGTCGCACACCTATGAAGCTGCTTGCCCAGCAGCCATGTTTACACAAGTAACCTTGCTCCCCAGACACAGGTGATCCAAGCTGGCTCAATGATATCCTCTCCAAAGAACTAAATCTAAGAGACATAGAGATTAAGTCAGTTAGATGGTGGTGGGCACTGAGTGATTAGTTAATGTGGACTTTTAAAGTGGTGGCCATTTGCAACCATGTGCATGCAGTTTCATAAGCAGAAAAGCCAGTTGTAAGAAAAACTGGAGAATGTAGCAGCATTAGGTGAGATAACCAAGACACCATGTGACCACAGAGAGCATCAGAGGAGAGAGAGAAGCTACCTGATGAGTTCTCAGGAGGCCGGATTATAGAGACTGCTTTCCTATTCCCATGAGGCCCAGCTGTACTTGAAGTCCCCTATGCCATCTTAGACAGAACTAGGTTGTGTGTACTAACCACAAACAGATCTATAATTGTTTCTGTATCTATCCATTTGTGTATGTATTAAGTGGATGCATAAGATGTCTCAGACTCTAATCCAGTATCACAGAAGGCTAGTTCATTCTAGACTTCTCTTCTTGCTCATCTGTAACTTCCCTCTTCAACAGAGAGAAACCTGGCTCTTAACATCCACCATCCATTACTTATTTGTTCAATCCTTTCGATCATTTTTAAATTGGGCTGTTTATTATTTTTTTACATATAATAAATATTGAATAATCTTATTGAATTGTAAGAGTTCTTATTCTTTACTATTGTGGATATGTCTTTTACCAAGTATATGTGTTGCAAATATTTTCTCCCAGTTCAAGCTTTTCTTTTCATCTTCTTTCAAAGATCAAAATGTTTTCATTTCAATGAAGTTCAATGTATTGTTTTTTTTTCTTTTATAGTTTGTGCTTTTTGTGTTCCATCTAAGAAACTTTAGCTTAAGCCAAGGTTTCAAAGATTGTCTCCTATGTTTTCTTCTAGATGTTTTATAGTTTTAGCTTTAGGTCAAATGATCCATTTTGAGTTAATTTTTGTCAACACAGTTCTCACAAGATAGCATTTTTATTTTTGCATTCACATTTCTTTGGTTATATAATATTCAAATTACATTACTGCAGTAACAAGTCCAACTATTATGAACAGCTTAGAAAAGCACAACCAAGTCTTGGTAAGTGTACTACTCAACTGAGAGAGGGACATGCAGAGTATACTAGAGAATAGCCTCCCTAGCCTTCAGTCTTCAGCACTGTGGGCCTCAATGGGCAAGTTTTACTGACAGAATGGTAAATTTTGGTTAATCTGGTATATAGGTACACAGGCAATGGGTTAAAGAACATCTACCAGATATAAACAAGTGAGTTGACAGATCATTTTTGTGCCTGCCGAACTAGCCCCAAATTATGTCCTTATTTTCGGATGTCACAATTTTTAAAAACTGGCAAACTTGAGTGGATTACAAACTGCTCTTCAGAGTTCTGTGACTCCATGGCGGTTAACTCAGTAATTCAAGTGAAAGAAGTTGCTTTTTTTGTTTTTCTATTTTGCACGGAATTATTTTTTCTTTTCTAGCAGCTCCATAGCTTAAAAGAAAGGGAGTAAAAGTTGGAAATAATGATTGAACAGATACTTACTCAGAGGAAATCAATCAGGTATGAGTGTGCTGGATAGTACCTGTGGAAGACAGTGTTTGTTCCCTAACCAACAGCCATTTCCTCCTCTTCGCTGCACAGAACCCTGATTTTGTACCAGTAACAATGTACCCAATATAGCAGACACTAACAAAGCAGCAAAGTGTTGCCAGCTGCAGAGACCCAGTGCTGAGCCCCCATCCTGCTTGATCCTACCTCAAGAAAATTCTACAGTCCTCAGGCATTTCTCTGAGTTTTCACTTCTTAGTTAGTTGGCCTTTATAACATCCAAATAAGGTTGACAGGTAAATGAATAAATGGTGACAAGGTGATATTATAAAGAGGTCTTGATTCATTTTAGTTATTTAAGGTTGATTCATGAATTGCTTCACCAGGTTGATTCACATTTACATGTCTCAAGGGAGACCACTTTCTCTAGTTTCCTTGGAAGACAGTTTACCAGCCTTACCAGTCTTGATGCCAAAATGTAAATATACTTGTTTAGTTCTCCTGAGAAGAATTTCTCTCTGTAAAAGTGAGCTTAGAACATCGTTTTACTTACCTTCAAAATATTTTTAAGCTTGAGTGATAATGTGCTATGGAAGAAAAACCTTATTTGATCTGATTTAATAAAATCAGAAGTCCTATTTTATGATTTAAGTATACATAATTTTACATTACAATCATTTTGTTTTATTAATTTGGACTATGTTGAGAAAATCATTTTTGCTGTTAAAAGAGCGTGCCTAATTTATTCTCTGAATTGTGAACAGATAAATTTAATTACTAGTCTCTTTAAATTTCCTTTGGAAACATCTTCTCCAAACTACAAATCATAAAAGCCAAGACTGATGTTTTGACTAACCTAAAATACAATGATTGGTAGGCACAAAATAAAGAATAGTTTAAAATGCCATTCCAGATAAATTTGAGAAGACATAGAAATGTAACAAAAAGAAAATACCTACCTCAGCTCCGTCACTTGAAGGCATGGCTGGAAGAGGAATCAGCAATGATGCCAAATAAGAAACATGAAAGTCATTTACTCCCAACCACAATTTCACAGAAGTGGCAACTAGGGCTCAGAAAGATTGAGTGATTAACTTTAGATCATATTCCTTGTCATTGGCAGGAGTCTAAATCCACGTTTCCTTACTTCCAGTCGTGTTATTAATGGTTGTTGTTTTCCATTAAATTATCTGTAGTGGGGATGATCACATCTGTTATGGCCATCTTTATGCTGGATATCAATGACTAGTCTAATTGGTCAGTCATCATTATCCTGGTGATCAAAATGATTAGGGAGGTTGACCCCTCTGTTTCATTCACTTCTGATGGATGAACTTCAACCTTGTCATAGCTGCCCTGGCTTTTCGACCTGGTTTTGTGAGCATAAATTCATCAACTTTTCCAGTTTTCCATTTCAATCCTGGGGAAAAAGAATTAAGAGATCTAAATCTAGCATGTAGAGTTGTATAAGTTAATCAAAGAATGAGACTCTCTCACATTTGTAAAGCACTTCACAGATGATGAAGTGCTATACGTCACAACTCTGTGAGATATTATTCCCACTTTACAGGTAAGAGATATGACTTGTCCAACTGAGTTGCAGAACCAGACTAGAAACAAGTTCCTCTACCCCCAAATCCAGTGCTCTTTCCACATTTTACCTATTGCAAATCACTTAAGAAAAGATTTACCTTCTATTATAATGGACACGATTAACTCATTTCCGTTAAAAAAAAATGAGGAAAGACCAAATGTTTTTCTCATCTATTATTATTCTAATACTTGGAGAAACACAAACCTGAACTAGGAAGGTTTAAACATTTGTAGTAGAATGAATTAATTAATTCACAACAAACATGTATACTGAGCACTTACTATGCACCACAAGCTGTTAGTTATGAAGGGACAAACCTGTTTCTGGGAGTAATATGTAAACTGTAAACACTAATGTAGAGTGTCATTATTTTAAAAGAAAATTCACAAATTAGTTATAGCCTGTAAATCTCTGGATATCATTAGACAAAGGCCCAAATTAAAGACTCAGAAATGCTTACTAAAAAGAAATCTTCCCAGTCACCTACTTCAATAGCCACCCCTTCAAGATAAGGAAACCTAGAAGGTAGAGGTTAACTGACTTGCCAAACATCACTTCATCAGTTAGTGTCAAAGCAAGATAATTGCTTTAGAAAAGTTTAAAGTTTCAGGACACAATGAGAAGTCTTGAGACTTATTTGAAACTTCAACATCCCGGACCAAACAATGGTTTAACTTGTCTACAGCAAGTAAACATAAAACACAAAGGAAGCTTCTAGTTTCTTTTTCAGTAATGTGGCAATTCCCCGGTCCCTAATTGTGGAGAGATGACTAAATGGTTTATACATAACAGCTATCAGTAATGGAAATCGCCTGACACAACAATCAGGCAAAGTTGGACATTTACATTTCAACTACTTTGTTGTTTTTACAAAACTGAAAAGTACTGTTGGTGTTGATACAGTACCCCCCTCCCTCAAAGCTCAAGTTATCACTTTCAACTGTTATGTAGGATACTTTGAGCTGGAAAATTTTAAAGGTGTTATTTCCACAGCACATTAGCATAACCAACACAAAACACCTTAAGTCAATGAGCATGGCACTACATAGAATTAATAGAATGTAGACAAATGAGATGTGATCAGTAAGTGAATGCTTTGTTTTCAGTCCACTGTATTCATATCAAAGAGTTTCCTCAAAATTCAAAGCAATCTTAACTATCTGTCATTAACTTCCACTGAAAGAAATGGAAAAATCCATTAATAAACACTGCTTGTCAAATTGGAATCTACATTCTTTTAAACCAGTGGAACACTGTAGGCATAGAACCCAAGCATAAATAATGCTGTTAGCAATTGGGTATCCATTCACTTTACTGAATGGCAAATAAAAAAAGCATGCGAACAGATATGAAGTACTGGCCAACTTGATTGCTCTTTAAAATACCTGTCTCAACATACCTTGCAAAGTATATACCAGAGGATAAAAGGAGAATGAGGCAAAGGAGGAAATCAGGTACAGAAGGATCTATGATGATGTCAACTTAATTTTAGCTATAGCACCAAATTGGCCCCTGCTTACTTTGTTTATTCTGGGCATTAGGGTTCTGACTGCCAATGTTAATTGGGTCCATCAAATTTGGATATTTCACCTAACTGAAAATCTTTGAGAATTTCCTTGTAAAAGCACTAATTTAAAAGAATAAAACCTCCTGTATGGAGGTTTAACAGACATAAATGTACACAGTGAATTATGAATCAAGTAATAGGAATAAATACTCATAGCCAATTACAAATAATCCCACTTTACCGAGCATCAATAAAACACAATAAAACTGAGTAATGAAGATAGACTCTTTATCCTCCATGTTAAAGTATAATTTTCAAAAAATAAAATCATGACTCTCAAGCAAATGTAAAATTAACACATGTAAAAGATTTTCTTTAACTCATTAACCCTAATGAGAGAGCCAGTAAGATGTTACGATAAATTCAAAAAGAATTTAAGAAGCTGGAGTATTTACAGGAAATTTAACAAAGAAATATTAAAATAAGATTGCTGGGTTAAGATATAAGCTGGTGATGACCAAAAGGCCATAAATCTCTGGGGTTATCTGTTTGGAAGATAAGGACTGTGATTAAATGAAACTATAACTCCATCTGAAATCCCTCCTCATCCCCCAAATCAGACTAGTGGGAATTTGAAAAACAATGAGTTGAGAGAATCATCCTTTTACCTAAATTTGTATTTGAATCTCTAGTTATTCCTTTATGATAGTTTTTCTGGAAATGGAATTAGAGTTTCAAAGGCTATGAACTCTGGAGTCAGACCCAGGATTATGTCCCCCTCCCCCCTTCCCCTTATTACTAGCTTTGTGACCTTGGTAACTAAGGCCTAGGTTTGCTCATCTGTAATGTGGACATCGTATTACAGAGATGCTACACAATATATTTAAAAATTTAGCTCAGACCTATAGCTCAAATAGATGGTAGCAACCAAAAGCAACACCTCACCTCTACCCCACTTTATCACGCATTCCATTTAAATGTCATCTCTTCATAGAGGTCTTCTTTGTCTATCTCCTTCACCCCAGATATTCCCTACCTATAGGTGATGGATGCCTATAATTTATACATCTAGAAATCTAATCTATCATTACTTTGGGAAGAAAAGCATTTTATACGGTCAAGGATTGGCTACCTTTATAAATCTCTTACATTTTGGAATTCTCATAAGTTAAACAAATTTAGTTTCATTTATATTTAGGTATGTAATACAAAATGAATATTTGTACATTTTAAATAGAAGTATATGGGACTTCCCTGGTGGCTCAGTGGTTAAGAATCTTCCTGCCAATGCAGGGGACACAGGTTCGAGCGCTGGTGCTGGAAGATCCCACATGCCATGGAGCAACTAAGCCCATGTGCCACAACTACTGAGCCTGCACTCTAGAGACCGCACACCACAATTACTGAGCCCAAGTGCCGCTACTGAAGCCTGCGTGCCTAGAGCCTGTGCTCCACAACAAGAGAAGCCACTGCCAACGAGAAGCCTGCCCACAACAAAGAGTAGCCCCCGCTCGCAACTAGAGAAAGCCCATGCACAGCAACGAAGACCCAACACAGCCAAAAATAATAAATAATATTTTAAAAAATAAATAAATAGAAATATATTTGGCATATAACACTGTGTAAATGTAAGGGATACAACATATTGATTTTGATACCTTTATATATTGTAGTATGATTGTCATTTTATCAATAATTAGCACCTCTATCACTTTACCTAATTATCATTTCTCATCATTTGAGTGGTTAGAATAACTAAGTTCTTATCTCTAAGGCTTATTTACTACTTGTTGCAAGGTTGTACCCTTAAACAACATATGTTCTATCCCATTCCTCCCCTGCCCCCATCCCCTGGTAACCACCATTTTACTCTGTTTCTACGAATTTGGCTTTTTTAGATTCCACATATGAGTGATCATATAGTACTTATCTTTCTCTGTCTGACTTACCTCACTTAGCATAATGTCCTCAAGATTCATCCAGGTTATCACAAATGACAAGATGTCCTTCTTTGTCATGACTTAATAATATTCCATTTGTGTGTATTATACCACAACTTCTTAACAATTCATCTGTTGGTGGGCCGTAGGTTGTTTCCATATCTTGGCTATTGTGAATAATGCTGCAATAAACATGGGAGTGCATATATCTCTCAATATCCTGTTTTCATTTCCTTTAGGTATACACCCAGAAGTAGCATTGATGGGTCATATGGTAGATTTATTTTTAATATTTTGAGGAATTTCCATATTGTTTTCCATAGTGGCTGAACCAATTTATATTCCCACTAACAGTGTACAAGGTTTCTCTTTTCTCCACATCCTTGCCAACACTTGTTATCAATTGTCTTCTTAATGATAACCATTTAACAGGTGTGAGGTAATATCTCACTGTGGCTTTGCATTTCCCTGATGATTAATGATATTGAGCATCTTTTCAGGTACCTGTTGGCCATTTGGATGTCTTTGGGAAAATGTCTGTTTAGTTCTTCTACCCATTTTTTTATTGAATTGTTTGGTTTTTTGTTATTGAGTTGTATGAGTTTGTACATTTTAATATTCACAATTATACAGTATTCAAAAATATCCTATATCCTGTATCCTTCGGCACATGACTAAAAGAAAATTTATGCATCCAGAAATCCTTTTCTCAATTCCCTGACAGTGGTAAAGCCTGAAGGAAAAAATACAGGTTTCCCCTTTTTTTATGATAAGCCCTATTCTATGATGCTGGGTAATGCTGTCCTATGTGGGGCTTAGATTCATTTATTATCAAATATTTTCTAAATGTCTACTATATGCCAATCACTGGGCTTGATCCTGGATACACAGTGGTGAATGAGATATACATTATCCTGCTTCCTGAAGCTTCCAGTCCCATGGTCAAGACAGACAAGATAGACCCAATACAGCCAAAAATAAATTAATTAATTAAAAAAAAAAGAAAATCCATACATGCTTATTTGAAATGAGTATTATAGTAAATGTCCTGGGTGTGGTGCTGACAGAGCTTAGTTTTGTAAAGCATATACTTATTCAAATGACATTTCACAGAATTATTTCATAAGTCTACAAATCTGAAAACATCTGCCCTTACTATCTATTCTTATTCAGTCTTCTGGGAATTTCAGCTCACTTTATCGGAAGAAAACTAAATAGACATTCTGTTCTCATCATTTCTATCTAATGAGAAATGTTCTTGTTATTTCTGCAACCTAATTATTTTAAATAGTCAAACTCAGAGGGTCAAGATCAAGCTTAAGGTCAAAACCAATGGGAAAGAAAGTACCTTCCAGACTAAAGGTAAAGTGGCTTCAGTAATGGCCTTGAGTTCTGGATTGAAGAGAAGCACTGAATTTCATGATGGAAAAATTCAGAATGAACTCTTCCAAGGCAAGTAGACTTGAGACCAATCATAAGAATTCAAACAGAAATAGATCTACATGCATCAATTTATCCTTTTATTTTCTAAACTACTTTTTCTGTTAAACTACGCAAAGGGACTGTGTTTTATACTTTTGTTTCATTTGGTTAGTTTTTGTGTTTGATATGTTTTTCTACAAAAAAAATTATAACAAAGAGCCAAAAAGAGAAAAAGAACACACATTATAACATGAAACCATTTCAGACATAACTTCTGCCTTATGTGGTTCCATATAAATTGAAACAACACATAGGACAGATGGTACAGAAAATGTTTCACATGGGCATTTTAAAACTTAGGAATATGAACTGGTTGAATCTCAAGTGATTCTGTTGATAAAATCAGAAAGACACAAAGCCTTGAAAGTAAATATTAGCCACTGTGTGCCTTGGCCTAAAAAACTGGAACCTAGAGAAAATCATCTAGCAGGTGGAAAAACAATACTCTTCAAAGTCCATTCAAAATCATTTTGTTTCATCAGATTCATCTACCTTATGAAACAAAGAAGCCTCGGTGTGACCAGAAAGTTCTAGATTGAGAGAATCAAGAGATACAGGTTCTAGGCCATACTCTATTATTGCCAAGAAATTATAATCTCACCTCTCTAGGCTTCCATTTTTTATCTGTAAATTGAAGGAATGAGATCATACTTAGTATAGCTAGATAACTTAGTAGAACTCTAGATGCCAGATCTAATGTTCTAGAGGTCAATGCTCCCTACGAACATCATAATGTTCAAAGTATCTCACCTACCTTAATACAGAAAGCCCTTAATGAATACCCTTCTTCCCATCAAAGACTATTTTTTAAAAAGGGCTCCTACTGGATGGGAATTAAGAGCACTAAACACAGACTTTTGCCTTCACAATTTTGTCTAGGCATGGCTTTTCTTTGCCCTTACATGCTACAGTAGCATAGTGGCTTTGAGATCAGGTTGACCTGAGAGTAAATGTCAGCTTTGCCACTAACTAGTTTATGACCATCTTAAGCAAGTCATTTACTTTCCCTGAGATTTAGTTTCCTCATCAGTAAAATGAGCACATTAATAGTATCTTTATCATAAGGCTTTGTGAGGATTAAATGAGATAAAACACAAAAAGTCATTGGTAAGGTATCTACCACATGTGTTCAATTATTATCATTGACTATCTCTTCCTATTTTGACATGTCCTGTGGATTTGTGTGGTTGGGGGTGGGGACTTTTGGCTTACACTTGAAGGTGAGCAAAGATTGGTACAATGGAGTGAGTGAAAGGGATTGGGATGGGGGAGAGGCAAATGTAAACCACCAAATTTAAGCTTCAAAAATAAAATCTGCTGGATAATTATTTTTGAAGAATATTTTTAAAGCTAAATTAAGGGCTGCTAAGGGAACTCTTGTCTAACTAATTGGTAACTAAATGCATGTTTAGAATTAGAAGAATTCCCAAACTAGGCTCAGTAAAGCCCAAATTTGTATTATTTCATTAAAAAACATTTTCTGCAAATAAAAGAAAATACATCAAGATACTAATAGTGGATATATCTGGATGGTAAAAGTATAGATAATATTTATTTGCTCCTTTATATATACTTCATTTATTTTCCAAGTTATTGTTTTCTAAAGTAAATGTTTTATAATCAGAAAATTAATCATTATAAGATATATAATAACTGGAGAAGAAAAGGATATGGATCTTTTATGGATCTGTTTTTCACATTGGTTAGATTCTCCGGCAGTTGTTTAACATTTGCACTTTTTTTTCTTGTTAATGATGTAATTATTTAATCCTCCTCTGAGTCTGTAGCATTAAAGTCACTGCCTCAAAGACTGAAATTCTAAGATGATTTCAGTACATCAAACACTCTCATTGGAACACAGTAGAAAGATTCAAGTGAGGAATGAGGGGGCAAAGCAGGCAGAAGAAACAAGATTTTTAAAAAGTGTTTACACATTTAATTTCTTACACACACATATATATATACACATACACATACGAGTACATAAATACATACATATTCATACACATACATATACACATTGCCCCCATCTCACTTCCTGTTGCTTTTTATCTTGGATAAGGTTTGATTATTGCTAATGATACCCAGCTGTGCCAATTCCTTGGGCTCTTTACCCATGTTTTCCTTTCTCTAGGATGTAATTTCTCTTGCCATTTAAATAGTCCTTCAAAATGAGGCCATTCTGACCGGCCCTGATCTAGCATATGGTTGGCAAATATCCAATGAGTTCAGGATGCTTAGCCAGATAATTCAGATACCGCAGATGTGGCCTCTGCTTAAATGACCTTAAATGGACTCCAGGGCCTAGAGGCTGAAGGCATGCTAAGAGACCAAATAAGAAGTTGCAGTTAATGGGAAAGTGCATTATCCCTGAATCTATTCATCTAGGAATAGGCATATGTTCAGAATTATTAAAGACTTCTAAGGAGGGCAACCTTATACATTTATTTCTTTTTATAATTAGAGAAGAAATTAGAAACCATGTAGTTCGACCACTTCCTTTTCACACATGAGAAAAATAAAACCAGATATGCCAAGTATTTCACGCAGAGCCATCAGGTCTCCTGATACCTTGAGTCGGATGTCAGTCTTTGGTTGTAAGCAGCAGAAACCCCCCTGGTTATCCTAAGAAAGAAGGAATGTGCTAGAAGATAATGCAATTCTCACAGAAGTAAAGCAAAGCCTCAAGTGCCAAGATCAGAAAGTACAAAACCAGGTAGCTACAGTGGGCTCAGGAACAGGAACTGTTCAATGTTTTGACAGAGAGCAATCATAGAACATGAGGAACCAACTGTTGTCTTTATTCCTGGATCATTCCATTAACAAGTCCAAGGACCAGGAAGAAAAAGTCAGATTGACTCTTGGGTCATCCACCCACCTCTTAGTCAGTGAGGCACGTACCTTGATTTATGGTCTCAGAAAGTTTTCACTTAATAGGGGAGAGGTAATTCCACAGAAGGAAATTGTAATACTATTATGCTATTGCTCAAAAAGGGAGAATGGATGAAAAAACCTCCTATGCCCACTATGCTTGTCCAGTGTTCATTTTACCACATCGAACTGTCTTATTTAGGTGTAAAAATCCGTGAGTTCATTAAACATATTCCTTATACTCCTTACAGAATCATATATTTCTCAAATTGACTATACATATATTCCTCTGACTTTGTCCTGCCTCCTTACTGACCAGAAAATACCCTTGAGGGAGGTAATACACTTACAAATTAGAGTTAATTTAACAGAACCTCCAATAAAGGAGAAAGGGGAAAGCACTGGAGAGCCCTGTATACCCAAGATGGAGGAGTGAAAGGAGAGATCAGGAACACCAAAGACAAACACTGTCTTCTTCACATTTTTGTCTAGTCTTCACCCAACTATAGGGCTCATAAAACTTTGCATTTTTGTCCTATTGCCTTTTACATAAATCTTCTAACTTGTAGGAATTTACTAAGCAGCTGAAGATTAGTTCTTTTCTATGTGAGCCTTAGTCAGGTGAACCAATTTTTTTCTCTTCATGATGATTGTGGAAAGATCATAGAAAAATTCAGTTACAGAAAAAAGAAAATCCGTACCAAAGAGCTCCTTTTCCCTCAGATAGCTCTTTGGAATAGGAGAAATAAAAATTGATTAATATTTTTCAGTTTACCAAGAACAAGGCTTGCTTTCCAAAACTTCTGCACATGCCAAAAATTTGTAGCAATACTAACATTCAGGATAGAAATTGTGCAGTTTCAGAGTTTTTCATTGTCAGATAGTCCTAAAGTAATTGGAAGCAGTCTATTTTATCTTCCTCTCTTTCAAAACCCATGTTCAACATATAGTTTCTGGAAAGAGGAAAGAACTGACATTGTTTGAAGACCACACATTAACCCTGCACAGTAAGTATTTCATTGCCATTTTCTTTAGAGATAAAGAAACAAGGCTCAAATTTATTCTGTAACTTGCCAAGGTTTAAATTTCAGAATGAGTCCTGCTCCGGAATTTAAATATATCTGTTTAATCACAACATGTATATTTTTTTCCATTATGTCATTGTCCTATCCATTAAACCCAAACACACAAAAAAATCTTCAGTGCAGGAGTTGAAAATTAAAAGAGAATTTTCTTATCATATAATGCTGAAAACATATAGCATGGGAGTCTATTTTAATCTGACAAAATATTCAACTGTCATGCAAGATCTGTGTGTGTGTGTTTTAGATGTATAATATTTAATTAATCCACTATATTTTAGGCTCCTTGTTGTGAGGAGGGTGGAACATCTGTTTGAGTTACCTTTATATCACCAGTGCCTAGTATGGGAACTGGCACATAGTAAGAGCTCAATAAATTCTGGTTGAATGCAAGTTGTTGGGTGCTAAAATTAGCTCATTATCTCACAGATTATTAAGACTTTTATTGATTCCTAATCTACAAGTTTCTTCTTTAATCAGTTTGCTAATTCATTCAGCTTCTGATACACAGAAATGAATAAAATCTAATAACCCATAATGCCATTGTAGAATGTACATTGCTGTTGTTGTTGCTGTATGCTACCATGCTGATCCTGTTAGACACAACATATTTATGAACCACTTTTACAGTGGATGCAGTTGGTGCCTCAACAAGATCCACTTTATAAGGTGCCAATACAGCTACCCTATTCTCCAGAGAATTGCCCTAAGCTGACAGAAACCGCCAGGCCTGCAAGGTTTTGCTCCCCACCCTTCACAAACTGCCTTCCACCATCCCTTCCAGGGTTTCCCACAGGTAATAACTGACTGACATGTGGGTATCAGAAGGCAGTCTGCTCAGCTCCGTGTAAGATTAATTCTATGGTATAATTTGTGTGTCAGAACTTCCTGTGAAATCAGACTGAATGTAAACAAAATAGTGGGGGGGGGGGGACAGTCAGTAGAAACTTGCTAAGCATAGAGGGAGGAAAGTTTGAATGCAAAGGTCCTGAGGCAAGAGCTCATGGTATCTTCAGAGAATGGCAAGAAAAACGTAAGACTTGAGCAGAGATTTCATGGGGGAGAATAGTGGAGAGGAAGTTGTGAGTTAATACAAGGATACACACTATAAAGGTTTAGATGTTTATGGGCAGTCTTTGAAAACTTCTGCCTGTAAAGTAATTCTCTAATGGCAGTATGGAATGTTTATTTTATTTTCTCAGGGATATATTCACAATTTTCCTTTAAAATGGTTACTTTAAAGGATTTGCTGCTTTCCTAAGAGTGATTTTACTATTTCTTGGGGCCAACATATTTTCTGTAGACACATCTGTCTGTTAAAGGAAGCAATGGAAAAACTGGATTTAAAATCTTTACATGAAACCCTTAAAACACACATTTATTCCTTATATAGACTAGTATCTGTTCTCACATGCAGCAGGGTCATATGGTATGAATTCAGTGATTATTCTGAGCCCCTCAACTTACAGCTCAAGTGATGCGAAACAAGGACAAAAGTGAGAAGTGATAGTTAAAAAAATAACCTATAAAAATCATATTTTTAGACAAAGCTTTACTTGGTGACATTTTTTCCCATATGGGTTAAATCCAAATATACAAAATTACTGTTGTACAACATATTGGAGTGACTTGCTACAGTCAATCTAACTGCATGCTTTGCGATCAGTCATGAAAATATCCAGTATGAACACACAGGCATGCTTCAGTTCTCATCCCACTGACACAGTCATGGTATATGGGCAACTGTGGCATTCAAGCCTATATAAGTTCATGGTCTTGATTATGTACAATAGTAAACAGAAAATAATGTAATGCTAAATAATAATACCATAGCCAAATCAAGGCACATTGCTGAAAATCACTTTAATGCTGTACTCAAGTGTTCCCTATTGGAAAATTACAAGATCCCCCAAATTATAGCATTCACTATTATCAAACTGCTATTTTTCTTTTTCTTTTTTTTTTTTTTTGCGGTACGCGGCCCTCTCACTGCTGTGGCCTCTCCCGTTGCGGAGCACAGGCTCCGGACGCGCAGGCTCAGTAGCCATGCCTCACGGGCCCAGCCGCTCCGCGGCATGTGGGATCTTCCCAGACTGGGGCTCGAACCCGTGTCCCCTGCATCGGCAGGTGGACTCTCAACCACTGTGCCACCAGGGAAGCCCCAAACTGCTATTTCAAAAAAACTGCTTTCTTTCAAAAAAAATTTGAGTATGGCTTACAGGGAAAAAATGTTTAATTTAACAGACTGTGTGACTACAGATCTGAAAAAAATTTTTACTTTCAGGAATTTAGGGGTGGTACATTATCCCAATTTTAGAATCAATCAAGAAAAAAGATTAGAATTCCAAAAAATACCTTCCTGGAAACTTTAAGCCTGTATATTTTATGTGGAATATAAAAAGTCTATTTAAACTTTGAATCCCTGGAAGAAATAAAGGAAATTCTTTGATTATTGTAAAAGGTCATTCTATGCTTAATTAACTCGTCTCCATTTTGGCTTGTCACATCTAAGCTTCAACATTTTAATTAAATCATTATGCCACTGAATCACAGGTCTATTAACACCAAAAATTATTCTCTACAGCCATGAAAAAGTCATTGGTCAATACAGGGACAGTCCTGGCCAGAAGTAGAGAAGTAGACACAATTTGTTCTGGAGTTCCCCTCTCTTCCATATCAGGAACTCTTTCAGACCGTCAATAAGTAAGCAAAAATAGTTTTTTAAAGACAACTTAAACAATAAATAAGAAGGAAATTAAAAAAAAGGATAATATAATTATATCAGAAAAACAAGTCTCAAAAGAGGCTACCACAATTAAATACAAAACTAAGGGCTTCCCTGGTGGCACAGTGGTTAAGAATCCGCCTGCCAGTGCAGGGGACACGGGTTCAATCCCTGTTCCGGAAGACCCCACATGCCACGAAGCAACTAAGCCCGTGCACCACAACTACTAAGCCTGTGCTCTAGAGCCAGAGAGCCACAACTACTGAGCCCGTGCACCACAACTACTGAAGCCTACGTACCTAGAGCCCGTGCTCTGCAACAAGAGAAGCCACCACAATGAGAAGCCCGCGAACCACAACGAAGAGTAGCCCCCACTTGGCGCATCTAGAGAAAAGTCCACGCACAGCAACAAAGACCCAATGCAGGCAAAAATAAATACATAAATAAATAAATTTATTTTTTAAAAAATACAAAACTAAGCACTAAGCTTCCTGGTAGCCATGGTAAAAAAGAAAAACATAGGGAGGAGGGGTATGTGAATCCCATAAGATAATTAAAGTACAAGATCATCAAAACAAATACAGATCTCTGAGAAGAATTTACCTCTTGAGTCTTCATAATATTAATGATATTTTCCATTGGCCATTTTATATGCCATTTTAATTCCCTCATTCAGTTTCACACACCCATGTTCTCTCAACCTTTCATATTTTTTAGCATGCTATTTCCTCTGAATTTAATGCCCTTTCCTCTTCATCTTGACCTGGATTACTTCTTATTGATCCTAAGGTGTCAATCACTGCAGGAAAACTTTTTTCACCCATCTCCTGAGAACTCTTTCTGTTTCTCTGCATTTCTCTCTCTTTCTCTCTCTCTCTTTCTCATACACACACACACACACACACACACACACACACATCAGCTAAGTATCCCTCCTCATGCTATCACAGCACCTTGGTCATACTTTTGTCCTAACTCTTAGAGATGATAAATGGTGAAGCAGTTTTGAACTGAACAGGGGAAAGGTGATTGTTGCTTGTGGCATTTAGTCCTTGTCATGTTGCTCCTAGTTTCTTTATCTCTACAATGAAGGGAATTGATTGGGCTTGAGGATCCTTAATGATCCTTTCAAGTTCAATCATTTTATGATGGCCTGTGTTTTTTTTCTTTGTTTGTTTCAAGGACTCAGGATCATTGAAGTAGCAGTAAGGAAACTAACAGGAATAATAACATCAAGACAAAAGCTGACACAAACAAAACAATAACCAAGACCTATTTCACCTATGGCCAGAAGAGTCACAGACACCTGACTTATCTAATAATGAGAGTTTTCCATGCTCTAAGATTAAATGAGATCATTATCTAAAGGGCCTAGCACAGTGCTTTTTTAGTTCCTTATCCCTTTCTTATTCTCTGCCTGGTAGGGTTGGCCAAGAGAAAAAGAAATGGAATTAGAGATCAAATGCAAGGCACAAAGAAGCCCTACTAAACAGGAGAAAAGACACTAGGAAAATTAAGATTAAAAATACAAAAGTTATTATTATTTTACATTTGCACAGCACTCCATATTTTTCAAAGTACTTTGATACAAATTATATGCTTTTGTTTTAACCATGAAATATGGATACCTTTTAATTGTTAATTCCTTTAATTGCTGTATTTCCTAAGGAATATTCCATTGACATGTTGTCAAAAGATAAATGGGTAGATCATATTTTCTAAGAATAATTTATTTTGTAGCCTTGGGAATTAATTAACATACCATGCTATGCAACAATCAACATGAGAGTTAGTAACAGAAAGAAAGCCAAAGCAAACAGCAAGATGTCGCTATTTTCTACTTTGCTAAAAACATAAAAATTTTTGAGCTTTAATTTAATCTTTAATTAGAGTAAATATAGAGTAGATCAATTATAAAAATTTGTTTATTAATTGATATTTATTTTCATAATAGAAAACTTTCTCATTTAGATATCTTCTTTTACCAAACAAACTTTCAGATGAAAAATTTTACAGTTTTGAGGGTTTTGTTTTTGTTTTTAACAAGTACATACTTGCAACAGGCTTGAATGTTGTTTTTTTTTTTTGCAGTATGCGGGCCTCTCACTGTTGTGGCCTCTCCCGTTGCGGAGCACAGGCTCCGGATGCGCAGGTTCAGCGGCCATGGCTCATGAGCCTAGCCGCTCCGCAGCATGTGGGATCTTCCCGGACTGGGGCACGAATCCGTGTCCCCTGCATCGGCAGGCGGACTCTCAACCACTGCGCCACCAGGGAAGCCCTTGAATTTTTAATGTATACAAAATGGCATAAATAATCCCATCATCAATTCTATTCCAGTTGATAAAAATGGTGGCAAGAACAGGGAAAATGTAAAGTCTTTCAAAATACAATTTTCAAGAATTAAAATAAGATACTGCATCTTGGTTTTAGATAACTTTTGGTAGTAAACTAGAGGTATATTTGTTTACATTTAAATTGTTCTGTCTTCCACTGAGATTTAATGGTGTAACAATGATGAATTTTCTGCGGTTTATAGTCTTGGAGCACATAATTTTCTAGAAATTTCATGAAAGTATATGCATATCATATTAAAGGAGACAGCAAATTAGTTGTAGTTCTAGATGCAGTTCATTAGCAGAAGACCCGCAATACAGGCATACCTCATTTTATTGCACTTTGATTTACTGTGATTCACAGATACTGTGTTATTTACAAATTGTGAGTTTGTGTCGAGCAAGTCTATTAGTGACCCTTTTCCAATAGCATTTGCTTACTCTGTGTCTCTGTGTCACATTTTGGTAATTCTTGCAATATTTCAAGGTTTTTCACTATTATATTTGTTATGGTGATTATGATCAGGGATCTTTCATGTAACTATTGTAATTGTTTTGAGGTGCCATGATGGCACCCATGTAAGACAGCGAACTTAATCCATAAATGTTGTGTGTGTTCTGACTGCTCCACCAACCAGCCATTCCCCTGTCTCTCTACCCTCCTCAGGCTTTCCCATTCCCTGAGACACATCAGTATTAAAATTAGACCAATTAATAACCCTAAATGTCCTCTAAGTGTTTAAGTGAAAGGAAGAGTCACATGTCTCTCACTTTAAATCAAAAGCTAGACATGATTAAGCTTAGTGAGAAAGGCATGTTGAAAGCTGAGATAGGCCAAAACCTAGGTCTCTTGGGCCAAGCAGTTAGCCAAGTTGTAAATGCAAAGGAGATGTTTTTGAAGGAAATAAAAAAATGCTACTCCAGTGAACACATGAATGGTAAGAAAGTGAAATAGCCTTATTGCTGATATGGAGAAAGTTTTAGCGGTCTGGATAGAAGATCAAACCAACCACAATATTCCCTTAAGTGAAAGCTTAAACCAGAGCAAAGCCCTAACCCCTTCAAGTCTGTGAAGGCTGAGAGAGATGAGGAAATGGCAGAAGAAAAGCTTGAAGCTAGCACAGATTGATTCATGAGGTTTAAGGAAAGAAGTCATCTCCATAACACAAAGTGAAGCAGCAAGGGCTGATGCAGAAGCCGCAGCAAGTTATCCAGAAGATCTAGCTAAGACTTCAGACAATAGTACAAAGCAACAGTAATCAAGACTGTATGGTACTGGCACAAAAACAGAAATATAGATCAATGAAACAGGATAGAAAGCCCAGAGATAAACCCATACACCTATGGTCACCTAATCTATGACAAAGGAGGCAAGAATACACAATGGAGAAAAGACAGCCTCTTCAATAAGTGGTCCTGGGAAAACTGGACACTTACATGTGAAAAAGAATGAAATTAGAACACTCCCTAACACCATACACAAAAATAAACACAAAATGGATTAAAGACCTAAATGTAAGGCCAGACACTATCAAACTCTTAGAGGAAAACATAGGCAGAACACTCTTTGACATACATCGCAGCAAGATCTTTTTTGACCCACCTCCTAGAGTAATGAAAAAAAAACCAAAAATAAACAAATGGGACCTAATTAAGCTTAAAAGCTTTTGCACAGGGAAGGAAACCATAAACAAGATAAAAAGACAACCCTCAGGATGGGAGGAAATATTTGCAAATGAAGCAACTGACAAAGGATTCATCTTCAAAATATACAAGCAGCTCAGGCAGCTCAATATCAAAAAACCAAACAACCCAATCAAAAAATGGGCGGAAAACCTAAATAGACATTTCTCTAAAGAAGACATACAGACTGCCAACAAACACATGAAAAGATGCTCAACATCACTAATTATTAAAGAAATATAAATCAAAACTGCAATGAGGTATCACCTCACACTGGTCAGAATGTCCATCATCAAAAAGTCTACAAGCAATAAATGCTGGAGAGAGTGTGGAGAAAAGGGAACCCTCTTACACTATTGGTGTGAATGTAAACTGGTACAACCATTATGGAGAACAGTATAGAGTTTCCTTAAAAAACTAAAAATAGAACTACCATATGACCTAGCAATCCCACTACTAGGCATATACCCAGAGAAAGCCATAATTCAAAAAAACATATACACCCCAATGTTCATAGCAGCACTATTTGCAATAGCCAGGACATGGAAGCAAGCTAAATGTCCATCAACAGAGGAATGGGTAAAGCAGATGTGGTACATATATACGATGGAATATTACTCAGCCATAAAAAGGAACAAAATTGTGTCATTTGTAGATACGTGGATGGAGCTAGAGAGTGTCATACAGAGTGAAGTAAGACAGAAAAACAAATCCTGTATATTAACGCATATATGTGGAATCTAGATAAATGGTATAGATGACCTTATGTGCAAAGCAGAAATAGAGACACAGATGTAGGAACAAATGTACGGATACCAAGGGGGAAAGGGGTGGGGTGGGATGAATTGGGAGATCGGGATTGATACATATACACTATTGATACTGTGTATAAAATAGACAACTGAGGGGAACATACTGTATAGCACAGTGAACTCTACTTAATGCACTGTGGTGTCCTAAATGGGAGGGAAATCCAAAAGCAATGGGATATATGTATATGTATGGTTGATTCATTTTGTTGTGCAGTAGAAGCTAACACAACATTGTAAAGCAACCATACTCCAAGAAAAACTAATTTAAAAAAAGGATATTAATGAAGGTGGCCGCACTAAACAACAAACTTTCAGTGTAGAGGAAACAGCCTTCTATTGAAGACAATGCCATCTTGAACTTTCATAGAGAAGTCAATGCCTTGCTTCAGAGCTTCAGAAGACAGGCTAATGCAGCTGGTGACTTGAAGTTGAAGCCAATGTTCATTTACCATTCTGAAAATCCTAGAGACCTTAAGAATTATGTGCAAAATCTGCTCTGCCTGTGCTCTATGAATGGAACAACAGAGCCTGGATGACTGTACATCTGTTTACTACATGGTTTACTAAATTGAAAGCCTTCTGAAAAGGCTTCCCCATTTGAGATACCATTAAGAACATCCGTGATTCATGGGAAGAGGTCAAAATATCAGCACGAACAGGAGTTTGGAAGAAGTTGATTTCAACCCTCATGGATGACTCTGAGGGGCTCAAGACTTCAGCGGAGGAAGTAACTGCAGATGTGGTGGAAACAGCAGGAGAACTAGAATTAGAAGTGGAGCCTGAAGATATGACTGAATTGCTGCAGTCTCATGCTAAATCTTGAACAGATGAGGAGTTGCTTCTTATGGATGAACAAAGAAAGTGATTTCTTGAGATGGAATCTACTCCTGGTGAAGACTGTTGAAATGACAACATAGGATTTAGAATATGATATAAACTTAGTTGATAAAGCAAGTGGCAGAGTTTGAAATCCAATTTTGAAAGAAGTTCTATTTTGGGTAAAATTCTATCAAACAGCATTGAATGCTACAGAGAAATGCTGGTCAAAGGAAGAGTCAGCCGATGTGGCAGATGTCATTGCTGTCTTATTTAAGAAATTGTCAGGCACCTCAACCTTCAGCAACCACCACCCTGATCAGTCAGCAGCCATCAACACTGAGGCAAGACCCTCCACTAGCAAAAAGATTAGGACTTGCTGAAAGCTCAGATGATGGTTAGCATTTTTTGGCAATAAAGTAATTATTTAAATTAAGGTATATATACTGCTTTTTAAGACATAATGCTATTGCACACTTAATAGACTACAGTATAGTGTAAACATTAATTTTATATGCACTGGGAAACGAAAAAATTCATGTGACTCACTTTATTGCAATGTGTGCTTACTGAGGTGGTCTGCAACTGAACTTGCAGTATCTCTGAGATGTGCCTGTAGTGAGAATATCTGACTATCTAAATCTAGCAGAGAGGTTAAACAGAGAACAAATATGTTTACTTTTAATGTTGAACGTTATAACCTAATTTAAAATATATACATGTAGTGCAATAAGCTTCACAGCCAGTATTCCACATTCCTTTTTAACCTCTGAATCACTTAAATCGCAGCAATAATTTTATCCACAGATAAAGTAACATTCTGCAAAGTGAAAACGTTTGCACCTTCTCTGTCTTCTCATATTTTTACCTCAGAACACAGGCAGTTAAAATTCTGCTCAAGACTGGGATGAGAGCACTGTGAGTCTTAATAAGAAACACTTGAATTATCTCTGGGCTCACCCTGACCACTGAGATGAGGACTTGCTCATCCTATCAGTCAGAATCTGAGTTTTATGGAGCCATATTTTGCTGGCAGACAGGGACACCATGTTAAAGGTAGGTGTTCATGCACACCATGCCCGCCTGGCCTCTCTTCCATTTCCTGGTTTCATACCAGTCTAGTAAGAAAGCCAAGGCCTGCTCCTTTTTCCCACATGTGGAAGGAGGCTGGTCCTTCCCTCTCTGTTCATTTCTTGATGACAGCTGTGCAACATATTTTAAAATCTTGTTTGTATTTAAAATTAAAATTTTATTTCTTTATTTCATTTCCTAAATTAGAGGAGTTATCTATTTATGGGTGAAAAACATTTAAAAAACCATGAACATTAAAATATGCTCACACATTTTGCTTTATCATTTATATACAGTAAATCTCTTTGTAGCAACTACGCGTTATAAAACCATCGTTTATTATATTGGAAGACACCACATCATATATTGTTGCTTTAAAAGTCTCCTGGAATAATGGAAAAAGCATCTATAGTTTTCCAGAAAATTAATGTTATCTCATGTGCCATAAAAATTGCTATGTGGTATTAATTCCAGGAAAAAAGTAAAACCCCACTTCATTTGTAAACAAATCTTTATTGTATTTTAAAAAAAATAAAAAAATGCAGTTAACTAAAAATAATGGTAATATTACCTTGACCTCTTACTTTGACCACTACAAAAAATAGGAAAGTGATTTATATATTTAGCTTGTGCCACTTCCCTTTTATGAGTTCCTTGAAACCAGAAACTACATCTTTCTTATTTTTTAATTTCTAGTGCCAATCACAGTGTTAAAAACCACACATTAAGGACTTCCCTGGTGGCGCAGTGGTTAAGAATCCGCCTGCCAATGCAGGGGACACGGGTTTGAGCCCTGGCCCGGGAAGATCCCACATGCCACGGAGCAACTAAGCCTGTGCGCCACAACTACTGAGCCTGAGCTGTAGAGCCCATGCACCACAACTATTGAGCCTGTACGCCACAGCTACTGAAGCCCGCATGCCTAGAGCCCGTGCTCCGCAACAACAGAAGCCACCACAATGAGAAGCCCGTGCACCACAACATAGCGTATCCCCAGCTCGCGGCAACTAGAGAAAGCCCGCATGCAACAACGAAGACCCAACACAGTCAAAAAAAAAAAAAGGAAATCACATATTAAGTGCTTTCTGGATAGAAGGATGGATGAATGGGACAGATAGAATGGAGAGATAGGATGGACAGACAGCATGATAGAATAGATGAACAGATGAATAAAATTGATGGGTGGATAGATGGGATGTATGGAATAGAGAGATGGATGGAATGGGTGGATGGGATGGATAAATGAATGAGTGGGATAAATGGAAGGCCAAGTAGTTCAGAAGCTTAGGGGTTAGGTAAGTCAAGGTACAAGAACACTGCATTGTTAAGTGTCAGTTAACACATTTACTAGAGGCAAAATGTGTGATAGGTAGTGAGGCTCACAATGATGTAAGGGATGTAGAGGACAATTAAAAGTAATAATACAATGTAATACATACTAGAACAGAAGTAAGTAATGTCACTAGAAGACTAGAAAGAGATTTACAAAAAACGAAGTAATTGATTTGGATCTGATGAAGATGATCCTTAACAGTATGCCCTGAAACACTGCATGAGGAAAGCACACATATAATGTACTGGCTCATTGGGAAGAGTCCACTAAACGGACAAAAGTGGTAGAAAAAAAGGGAATTCCAGGAAGATGAAACAATATGTGTCAAGGTACAGAGATATAAAAATGCACAGTATGGCCAAGAAAGTGTAAGTAATTTAGAATGGCTTGAATTTATAGCAAAAGAACACACTGAGTCATTTATTTCAATGCTACAAATTCACTTATGTCTTAGGACTTGTATTTCCAATTTCTGCCTCACTCAGTATGACTTATTACTTTTATTCCTCAACTCTGTATTTTGAAAGAAATATTCTCTTGTAATCCATACCAGAGAAAAAAATAAAAGTTACTTGGTTTCTTTTTTTTTTTTTTGGCTGCACCCATGGCTTGTGGGATCTCAGTTCCCCAACCAGCAGTTGAACCCAGGCTACGGCAGTGAAAGTGCCAAATCCAAACCACAAGATCACCAGGGAACTCCCCACAAAATTACTTGACCTTTTAATGTGTGAACTCCTACTGATATCAATACTCATATCTCTCCTATAGTTAAGAGTAAAAAGCCTTAATAAAAAACTTGGAACCAGTGAGATTCTGATTAGAATATTAGAAGGAAGTAGATAGTGTTGTAGAATCAATTACAGAATTCATTATTTCTCCAAGATTTTATATTTTACTGGATCAACTCAAATTAAAATTTTTAATGCAGTAAAATGCATACCACTTTTTAAAGTAAGTAAATGGTACTACGGTAAAAATTCTGAGCTTGCATGAATCTAGGTTTCTGTTGTTTCTAGCATTTTCTTTAATATTCATTAGTATTTACTAAAGTTTTTTTTTTTTTAATTCTAGCCATATTTGAGCCAAAACGTTAAAGGTGGGAAAGGGTATCCCAAGGGACCAGTGTGTGGTAGTAGTAGTGGAAATTAGATTGAGAGATCCAAAATGTAAGTAACATCTAGTTAAAACAAAAACATAAAGACTTGTCTTTAATCTCCGGGAATAAGGGATGAGAGAAAGAGCAGCCAACTTGTGTCTCCAATTGCTAATAAGAGAATTTGAAAGCATGAGACTGTGAAGGGGTAAAAATTTAACTAATAACTAATTAGGAAGGTGGCTGTATACATAATCACCCTGCAAAGATGAGTATCTTTCTTATACACTGCCGATAATGTTTGTAAAATACTATAAAGATTCCATTCACAGTAGCAACAAGAACTATAAAATTTTGAGGAGTAAATGAAACAAGAAATGTACAAAACCCATGTGAAAACAATGAAACTTTTACAAACATGTAAAACAACCTACTAAATGGGGACATATCACTTTCCTGAATAGAAAGACTCAATATTATAAAGCAAAGCAATTATGGTCCAAATCCCCTCAGGATTTTTTAAAAAGTGGACCTTGATTAGCTTATTCTAAAAATTACATAGAAGGAAAAATTTATAAACATTATTTGGCTTCAAAAAGAATTACAATAGTGCTTTTGCACAGCAAAGGAAACCATAAACAAAACGAAAAGACAACCTACAGAATGGGAGAAAATATTTGCAAACAATGTGACTGACAAGGGATTAATTTCCAAAATATACAAACAGTTCATACAGCTCAATATAAAAAAAAAGAAAAATCACAATCAGAAAATGGGCAGAAGATCTAAATAGACATTTCTCCAAAGAAGACATACAGGTGGCCAATAGGCATTTGAAAAAATGCTCAACATTGCTAATTATCAGAAAAATGCAAATCAAAACTACTATGTGTTACCACCTCACACTGGTCAGAATGGACATCATCAAGAAGTCTATAAATAATAAATGCTGGAGAGGGTGTGGGGAAAAAGGATCCCTCCTACACTGTTGGTGGGAATGTAAATTGGTACAGCCACTATGGAGAACAGTACGGAGGTTCCTTAAAAAACTAAAAATAGAGTTACCATATGATCCAGCAATCCCACTCCTGGGCATATATCCAGAGAAAACTATAATTCAAAAAGATACATGCACCCCCAATGTTCACTGCACCACTATTTACAATAGCCAAGACATGGAAGCAACCTAAATGTCTGTCAGTAGGTGAATGGATAAAGAAGATGTGGTATGTATCTGTATCTATACCTATTTCTACATATAATGGAATATTACTCAGCCATAAAAAAGAACGGAATAAAGCCATTTGCAGCAACATGGATGGACCTAGAAATTACCATACTAAGCCAGACAAATATATCACTTATATGTGGAATCTAAAAAAATGAAACGAAAATTATTTACAAACAAAATTATTTACAAAACAGAAGTAAGCTTACAAAGACAGAAAACAAACTTATGGTTACCAAAGGGGAAAGGGGTTGGGGGGATAAATTATGAATTTGGGATTAACATATACGCTATTAAATATAAAATAGATAACCAAAAAGGACCTACTGTATAGCACATGGAACTACTCAATATCTTGTAATAATCTATAAGGGAAAGGAATCTAATATATATATATATATATATATATATATATATATATATATATATATATATCAGCCTCACCCTTCAATCCCTGGGAAAGGTAGAGGGGCAGAAGTTGAAAACCCCGAAGGACAGGGTTCAGAGAGCTCCTGGATTGCTGAACACATGAAGGTGCTAGGAGGGTGGCATGCCTTAAAAGGGCATGAAACCTCCACCCCCCTTCCCGCATATCTTGCCCTATGCATCTCTTCCATCTGGCTCTTCCTGAGTTGTATCCTTCGTAATGAACTAATAATTTAGTACATAAACTGTTTTCCTGAGTTCTGTGAGCCATTCTGGCAAATTATCAAACCTGAGGTGGGCGTTGTGGGAACCTCTGATTTACAGCTGTTCAGTCAGAACCCCAGGTAACAACCTGGACTTGCAATTGGCATGTGAAATGAGATAGCAGTCTTGTGAGATTGAGTCCTTAATTTATGGGATCTGACGCTACCTCTGGGTAGATGGTGTCAGAATTGAATTAAATTGCAAGACATCTGGTATCTGTAGAGAACCAAAGACTTGCTTAATATGGGAAAACCCCACACACATTGGAGTACAGAAGTATTCAGTGAGTGGTAAGTAGAGGATGAAAACAAGGAGTTTCCCATTACATCTATACTTCAGCCATTTTCTCAGAATCTGCTTTTGGGGGCATCCAAATTAAGATAAGAGGTACTTCAGTTTTCACTCTGTATGCTTCTGTATAATATTAATTTTTCACAATAACGATACATTCATGTAGGACATGTGTAATTCAAAAAATATAATTAAAAATTATTGGGGGGGGACGTTCAAGATGGTGGAGGAGTAAGACATGGAGATCACCTTCCTCCCCACAAATACATCAAAAATACATCTACATGTGGAACAACTCCTACTGAACACTGGCAGAAGCCCTTAGACTTCCCAAAAGGCAAGAAACTCCCCACATGCCTGGGTAGGGCAAAGAAGAAAGGAAAAACAGAGACAAAAGAATAGGGATGGGACCTGCACCTCTGGGAGGGCACTATGAAGGAGGAAAAGTTTCCACACATGAGGAAACCCCTTCACTGGTGGAGACGGGGTGGGTGGGGGGAAAGCTTTGGAGCCACGGAGGAGAGAGCAGTAACAGGGGTGCAGAGGGCAAAGTGGAGAGATTCCTGCACAGAGGATCAGTGCCGACCAGCAATCATCAGCCTGAGAGGCTTGTCTGCTCACCCGCCAGGGTGGGTTGGGGCTGGGAGCTGAGGCTCTAGTATATATCCTGCTGATATATACGTAAAATGAAGTAATTTGAAAAATAGGTGAAAGCTTAACATAATGCCTTCTGGCAGCTTTCAAGAGACCTCTTGAAGAAGCATTCAGTCAGCTACTTCAAGGTCAGAGCAAGATGACACAATGCCCTAAAGAGACCTCTGGCGTCTAGCAAGCTGTGGGGGTTTGTTTTGTTTTGGCCCAATTTAAAATTTTTTTCTAGTTACGTCCTCATTAAGGGAAGGCTCCAACACCCATAAAGAAATCCACATTTTCTCAGGTTTCCAACGAGAAACTAAAGGTGGGAAGTGAATCAAGGTGAGCCCTCAAACTAATAATTCATTTCTTTTCATCTTCCATAATGTAGACGGGATACAGAATCTTGGTTTATTCTCAACATCAAAGTGACCCACAACTACAAGGTCCACCACCAAGCTGGAAGAGCTGTAAGACGTAAGCTTGATTTTTTTTAAATTGAGGTATAGTTGATGTACAATACTATATAAGTTTCAGGTATACAACACAGTGATTCAAAATTTTTATAGATTATACTCCATTTAAAGTTATTATAAAATATTGGCTATGTTTCCTGTGCTGTACAGTATATCCTTGTAGCTTATTTATTTTATGCATAGTAGTTGAATTTCTTAATTGCCTACCCTTGTTGTGCTCCTCCCCCCTTCTCTCTCCCCATGGGTTACCACTAGACGCACATATGTGTGCATCTGTTTCTGTTTTGTTATATTCATTTATTTTTTAGATTCCACATATAAGTGATAACACACAGTATTTGTCTTTCTCTGTCAGACTTAATTCACTAAGAATAATACCTTCCAGGTCCATACATGTTGTCGTAAATAGCAAAATTTCATTCTTTTTCATGGCCGAATAGTATTCCATTGTGTGTGTGTGTGTATGTATATATATATACACACACACCACTTTTTAAAATTAATTAATTTGTTTATTTATTTATTTGGCCACACCGGATCTTAGCTGTGGCATGCAGGACCCTCGTTGCAGTGTGTGGGATCTTTTTTTTTTTTTTAGTTGCAGCATGCGGGATCTTTAGTTGTGGCATGTGGGATCCTCAGTTGCAGCATGCAAACTTTTGGTTGCGGCACGTGGGACCCAGTTCCCTAACAAGGGATCAAAGCCAGGCCCCCTCCAATGGCAGCGCAGAGTCTTAGCCACTGGACCACCAGGGAAGCCCCTATACCACTTCTGTATCTAGTCATCTGTTGATGGACATTTTGGTTGTTTCCTTATCTTGGCTATTGTAAGTAATGCTGCTATAAACATGGGGGTGCATGTATCTATTCAAATTAGTGTTTTCATTTTTTTTCAGATATATTCCTAGGAGTGGAATTGCTGGATCATATGGTAGTTCTACTTTTAGTTTTTTGAGGAACATCCATACTTTTTTCCATATGGCTGCACCAATTTACATTCCCAGCAACAGTGCATGAGGGTTCCCTTTTCTCCACATCCCTACTAACACTTGTTATTTGTTGTCTTTTTGATAATAGCCATTCTGAGAGGTGTGAGGTGATCTCTCATTGTGGTTTTAATTTGCATTTCTCTGATGATTAGTGACACTGAGCATCTTTTCATGTGCCTGTTGGCTATCTGTATGTCTTTGAAAAAGTATCTATTCAAGTCTTCTGTCCATTTTTAAATCAGGTTGGTTGTTTTCTTGATATTGAGTTGTATGAGCTGTTTTTATATTTGGGATATTAGCCTCTTATTAGTCATATCATTTGCAAATATTTTCTCCCATTCAGTAGGTTGTCTATTCGTTTTGTCAATAGTTTCCTTTGCTGTGCAAAAGCTTTCATATTTAATTAGGTCCTATTTGTTTATTTTTGCTTTTATTTCCTTTGCTTTACGAGACAGATCCAAAAAAACATTGCTACGATTTATGTCAAAGAGTGTTCTGCCTATGTTTTCTTCTAGGAGTTTTATAGTTTCCAGTCTTACATTTAGGTCTTTAATTCATTTTGAGTTTATTTTCGTTTATGGTGTTAGAGAATGTTTTAATTTCATTCTTTTACATGTAGCTGTCCAGTTTTCCCAGCACCATCTATTGAACAGGATGTCTTTTCCCCATTGGATATTCTTGCCTCCTCTGTCATAGATTAATTGACCATAAGTGCATGGGTTTATTTCTGGGCTCTCTATTCTGTTCCACTGACCTATGCATCTGTTTTTATGCCAGTACCAAACTGTTTTGATGACTGTAGCTTTGTAGTGTAATCTGCAGTCAGGGAGCATGATACCTCCAGCTCTGTTCTTCTTTCTCAAGATTGTTTTGGCTGGGGTTGGGGCCAAGCACATCCCAGGGCTGGTGCTGGCCTGCTGGTGGTTGGGCTGGGTCCCGCCTCATCAGGCTGTGGGGCTGTGGTGGTCCTGCAGCTGGTGTCCACTTGCTGATGGGCAGGGCCATGTCCAGGAATGGCTGTGGGCTCAGGGCATCTTAAAGCAATCTGCCTGCTGGTGGCAGGGGCTATGTCCCCACCTGGCTAGTTGCTTAGCTTGAGGTATCCCAGTAGTGGTACCTAAAGACTGGTGAGCAGGGGCAGAGCTGAGTCCAAAAGCTAATAAGCTAGAGGGAGAATTCCAAAATGGTGCTTGCTAGCACCAGTGTTCACATGGTAGAATGAGCTTCCAAAAATGGCTGCCACCATTGTCTCTGTCCCCAGTGTGAGATCCAGTTGCCTCCTGCCTCTCTGGGAGACTCTCCAAGATCAATAGGTAGGCCTGACCCAGGCACTTTTCAAATTACTGCTTCTACCCTGGGTCCTGGAGTATGTGAGAGTTTGTATGCACCTTTAAGAGTCTCTGTCTCCCACAGCCCTCTGGGTCTCCCCAAAGAAATCCCCACTGGCCTTCAAAGCCAAGTGTTCTGGCAGCTCACCTTCCTGGTACAGAACCCCTGGGCTGGGGAACCTGATGTGGAGTTCAGACACCTTGCTCCTTGTGGAGAGCATCTGGGATTGTAATTATTCTGTTCATCTGTTGACCAACTGGGGGTATAGGTCTTAACTATATCGTAACTCTAACCCCTCCTACCCATCTCATTGTGGTTCCTTCCTTATATCTTTAGCCATCAAAGATCTTTTCTGGTACACTCCAGTCTTTCTCATCCATAGTTGCTCTGTAAATAGTTGTAATTTTGGTGTGCCCATGAGAGAAGGTGAACTCAGGGTAATGGTTTTCCTACACTGCCACCTTGCAGCAATCCCTGAAGTCTAGCTAGTTTCTTAATGATTTATTGGTGTATAACAAACTTAATGATAACCATTTCATTTCCTTGTAATTCTATGGATCAGAAATTTGAGCTGAGTTCAGTTGTATGGTTCTTTTGCTGATCTCACTCATTCTGATGATGGTCACTCATTGGAGAAGTTATCAGCTAGAGGCCATTAGGGTTGCATGGTCCAAGCTGGTTTTACTCAAAATTCTGGTGGTTGGTGATGGCTTTGGCTGGGCTTCTCTGTCTCCATGTGGTCTCTCATTCTCAAGGAGACTGGCTGTGGCTTTTTTGTATGGTAATGTCAGTGTTCCAAGAAGACAAGAACAGAAGCTTCAAAGGCCTCTTGAAGCCTACACTCACAAGTCTCACAGTGTTACTTCCGCTGCATTCTATTGGTAAAGCAAGTGACAAGGCCTGCCCAGATTCAAGGGTATGGAGAAATAATTTCACCTCCTGATAAGTAACAAGGTCACAGCTGCAAAGAAACAGTTGTAGAAAGATGGAAGGAATCATTGCAGATGTCTTTATAAACAATTACTTCAGCTAGGTAATTGCTTATAAAGCCTTTCTTCTTTAGGAGCTGAGACATAAGCTGAGAAGGTCACAAGAGGCCTCCATACAAGAGGCCACCAAATACATTTATAGTGGAATCTTAGACGCAGACTAGACCACTGAGTGCTTGAACACTGAAAGAGTTAGGGGAAACACCAAGACAAACTGAAGCTCTTTTTATTCACCAAAATATTGCCAATCTTGAAACAGTTTAGGACATCCATATTTAACAATCAAATTATTTCCCCAATATTTATTTCATCTGAAATGTTTTCCTGCTACATCTTCAGATGGCCAACTTCTTCAATATTTGAGAACAGACTCAAATTTTGCCTCCTCAGTCACCACCGTAATTAAAGTTAACCTCCCCCATTTCACCATCACATTTTCTATATAGCACTATCACTATCTGAAATTACTTTAATATTTGTTTACTTGTTTACGATCTGTTTCCCTCCCTAGAATGTAATTCCATGGGATTTGAGATTCTATTCATTTGTTTAGCATAGTAGTATCAGCGAGTGATGAGTGTTTGAAAAGGTAGCAAGACGAGGACAGGATTTTATTAATGACTTCTCCACTAATATCCCAAATTTGGTCCAAGTCTTAATCTCTGCTATAAAGCACAAAGTAGATAACGTCATCTAATCACCCCTGGGCTTAGAGCTTACTAAGCTTTTCCTGTACAAACATGCCTGCTTGGAACTTTCCATTTAAATAACAGATTCTAGTCTTTGAAACACATCTAATTAACCTCAATTTCTTTCATTTGTAAACATGAGAAAATACTAATCTCATTTATTATGTAAATTAAATGAGGTTCCATTGTAAAATTCATAGTACAGTACCTGGCATAAGGTATATAATAAATTGTAGTTACTATTATTATCCACATTTCATTTGTGACTAACTGGACTTCCACATATCTCAAGCTCAATCAATAGTCCATTCACTTTTTGTTTTCAATTACCAATTCCAGTCTTCTATTTCTGAAGGATTCTCTGACTCCTCAGAAGGTTCTAGAAAAAGTCTGATCATTGATGTTTACAATTTACAATGTCAAAAACAGAAATGCAACACTACTAGCATTCATAGAGTCAGCTAAGATGTTCTTGCATATGTGGCCATTGGTGTTATTGCCTGCTGAGCAGTCTCTCCAGGTTTCTTAATCTTCTGATATTCTAGCCATGTCTTTCCCCTTCTTCACAAAACCCAGGGACTCTTTCACTTAAGCTTAAGCTGCTCCTCCAGGTGGTGATCTCTCCACTTTCTCTAGTCCTTACAACTCCATATTACAGCAGTGGGTAACTGCTCTTAGTAATGGCTTTCTTAAGACTATTCATGCCTCAGACATTTTATCATCTTACTTTTATTCATGTTATTATAATACTTTCTAGTCACATTTTGTAGTCACAGTGTGAAATCTTTTTCATTAAGCTAAAATTGCATTAATGTAACAGCTGAACCACCCTGAATCTGAAAAGCCTGCTGTGTTTATCCTAAGAGGGTGTTTTCCTCAGAAATGAGAACATTAGTTTGCTCAAATTACAGATTCCTTTTCAGCCACCTGTTAAATACTTCCTGTTTATTCTTGTTGGTATGTTACATACCATCCCATTGGGGAAGACAGCATGTAATTATGGCCTTGTCACCTTCCTCCCTTTTGGCTCTCTAGAGCACCATCTTGGACTCATTGGGCCATTTCACTGCATTCATGTCTTATAAAAAAAATTTTACTTTACATTTCTCAACTGTTCTCAAATAGTCCCCTTTTCTTCTTTATTCATCCTTGTGAGAGGGATTTAATGAACAATTAGTTTCAGTTATGTCACTTAGCTGACATAAACAGCTAGTGGCTGGTTTAATGACAGAAGCCCAGCCTTCTTGACTCCCCACACAGGGCTCAAAAAACTACCCTCAGGAAAAGAAATAGGACCTTGTTAGCTCTATCAGAGGAAAGCTCCATTAACCTAAGAAAAATGGGGTATAGCTGTTACCAAAGTAAATTCTGGGTTTTTTTTTCTCTTGGTAAAGAGGATTAGTAAATCCGATATAGGGATTTTTAAGAATATGTAAAGATGGTGTACCACGATGGTCAATTAGAGAGACCCTTATCAATGATATCACAGTTTAAATGAAAACACTGAAGAAATTATGTGATTTTGGTGCCTTGGTGAAAAATTTGGTCTGTTTTGAAAATTTGAGATGTTTTGTAGATTGTGACAGTTATACAAAAGGGAATATGAAGTTGGCTAGAGACTAATGTGAGGGATGCAAAAATGATTTCTAAAGAAGGCCCATTTGCTCTGTGAGCATTTTACTGGCCTTGGATAGGCCTAGATGTATCTCAAGCTGAGTTTGGCAGTAAGGGGCATAAACAGCTAAATTACTCTACCACTAAAGAGTTGGAGAAATTGAAGTTGTGTTCCTTAGAGGACAGGACAAGAAAAGTTAGAAGAGTAAGAAAAATACAGGAGGCTGACATCAAGTTGAGTTGTTTTCTGTTACTGTGATATGATGAGAATCCCTGCACATTACCACCTTCAGCAAAGTCATCTCTACATATAAACATCTCTGAATGTTTTTAATGGCCATTAGGGGAAAAGGCCAAAATCTACAGCTGGGTTAACATGATATGAAACAGATAACATGAGCAGGATGATGCATAATTTGTAAACTAGACTAAGTCAACGGAAGCAGGAGCTCAGAGCCAGAAATTATTATGAGATCTCAAGACCTCAGGGAACACAGATAAATCTTTAGGAAAATGGACATCTACAATCCACAGGATGATGATGGATTGAGCTAATATCATCCATGTCTTAGGTGGCCCCAGAGAACCAAGATGACCTCTGAGTTATACAAGTTATGTTTGACCATTTTATAAAAGAAAAAAATATTAAGTATTGCTTATGATCTGAAATACTACTCTTAAATTGAGTTCTGAAAATAATATCCATACACGTAGCATCAACTTAAAACCTTCTTTATCTTTTTATCTCTGAAGTTAAGTAACTGTTGGAAAACATTTAAAGAAAGTGTGCCCAAGAAAACATCAAAATATTAAACATTTAGGCACATTTATGAATAATTTTATCAGTTACAGCTGAACCTTCAACATGCCTTGGCAATCCTTTTTCCTGTCCTTGACAAGTTTATATTCCACTCCTTATAGCTGTTTCCAAACCTTCACTGCTATCTTCAAGTCCCCATCTTTTGTTTTTTTGGCCATGTCGGGTCTTAGTTGAAGCACACGGGGTTTTTTTGTTTGTTTTTGTTTTCTTTCTTTCTTTATTTTGGCTACATTGGGTCTTCGTTGCTGAGCGTGGGCTTTCTCTAGTTGCAGTGAGTGGGGGCTACTCTTTGTTGCGGCGCGCAGGCTTCTCATTGCGGTGGCTTCTCTTGTTGCAGAGCATGGGCTCTAGGCGCATGGGCTTCAGTAGTTGTGGCATGTGGGCTTCAGTAGCTGTAGCTCGCGGACTCTAGAGCGTAGGCTCAGTAGTTGTGCTGCATGGGCTTAGTTGCTCTGTGGCATGTGGGATCTTCCCAGACCAGGGATCAAACCCATGTCCCCTTATTGGCAGGCAGATTCGTAACCACTGCGCCACCAGGGAAGTCCCGGCACACAGGGTCTTTGTTGAGGCATGCAGGATCTTTTTTGTTATGGTGCGCAGTCTGCTCGGGGTTCTCTCTAGTTGTGGTGCATGGGCTTCTCTCTAGTTGTGGCACATGGGTTCCAAAGTATGTGGCCTCTAGTTTGCAGCACGCAGGCTCTCTAGTTGAGGAGCACTAGCTCAATAGTTGTGGCACATGGGCTTGGTTGCCCTGCGGCATGTGGGATCTTAGTTGCCTGACCAGGGATCAAACCCGCATCCCCTGCATTGGAAGGTGGATTCTTTACCACTGGACCACCAGGGAAGTCCCAATGTGTGATCTTTTCTTGTCTGGTTTCTTTTACTATGGCTGAATCTTATTCTATTGTATGAATATATCACATTTTGTTTATCTATTCATCAGGTGATGCACATTTGGGTTCTTTCCACATTTGGGGCTATTATGAAAATGCTGCTATGAACAGTTACGTATAAGGTTTAGTGTGGACACGTGTTCTCCATTCTTTTGGGTATATGTCAAAGAGTGGAATTTCTGGGTCACACGGTAATTCTATGTTTAACGTTCTGAGGAACTGCCAAAATGTTTTCGCAAAGTGGCTGAACCATTTTTACAGGTTCACCAACAATTAATGAGGGTTCCAGTTTCTCCACATCCTCACTAATGCTTGTTATTGTCTGTCTTTTTTATGTTAGCCATCCTAGTATGTGTGAAATGGTATCGCATTGTGGTTTTAATTTGCATTTATCTAACAGTTAATGATGTCAAGCATCCTCTCATGTGCTACTGGCCACTTATATAGCCCATAAATATTTTATGAATCATTGTATACAATCAGAGACACTAAGGCAGGCTCTCAAGGATGCCATCCATAGTTATTCAGATAGTTACTATTAGACAGTAATAGCAATGAATGATCAGCAGAGGTAGGGAGTACATTATGGCACAAATGATCGCATACCCAACCACCTTACTCAGTCAATGTAGCTGATGTCTAAACTTGGTTTGTTCTGTTAAATATTGACATGTGATTCTGATATTACCAAAAATGATCAGTGCTTCTCGTTCTGATTCCAAATTCTTTCAAGCAAATATAAAAAGAAGAAAAAGTCAAGGGTTATAAGAAAAAACAACTGTCAGAGGGGATGACTGGCTTACACCATTTGGGGGACCAAGAGTGAGGAGTTACCTTGGCTCTAATCTATCTTGATTTCCCTGTTCAAATGCTAATAAGCAATATGTGTAAGGAATCATTTTTGAGGTAACTGTACTGTAATTTTATAGAAAGGTAGTGGGCTTAGGCTGCCTAGCTTCTATTGTCCCATCCTGACAGCAACTCTATTGCCTTTTGGGGAATAGCTTCTAATCCAATGAATATAGTATGATGGGACTGTAATTCCCCTAACCAACAGATATCCTTGTCCCTCATACTAGACCAGTTGGAAACTTCTTTTCTAGAATGTTATTTTTCTAAATGTTAGTCTTTTTATTATTAAATAAAGCACAGGTACATAAAACCACACAAAATAAATGTATAAAATGTATAAAAGTGAATTATTAAAAGCAAACACCCCTGAAACCACTATACACATTACGAAAAAGAATTTTTCCAATTACTCCAGAAGTCCCTTCATGTTGCCCATCCCAAAGGCTATTCCCTTCCTATAAAATAATCATCCTACTGACTCTTATAGCAATCTCTTCTTAAGTTTCTTTATGATTTAATCATTTAAAGTATCTCTAGATATTGTAGTTTAGTCTTGCCCCATTTTTAAAAAATCTGATATGTCTTTTAAGTATCTTTTAACCTATATACTCTCTCTCCACCATTTCTCTTCCCTAAAATACATTTTTTGAAGAACCTAGAACCATTTGACCTATAGAGTACTCCAGAGCCTGGATTTTGCTGATTACACACTCATGGTGCCATTAAAATGCTCCTCTTTCCTACCTATAAAGTAGCAGTTGAATCCAGAGACCTAATCAAATTTGTCAGGAAACACATAATGTGTTTTCCCACTTTTCTGATGTTAGCAGCTATTGATGCTCAAGGCTTAGATCCATTAATTCACTGAAGATTGCAAAAATGCTGATATTTTAATTTTATCATTTCATTTTCATTTATCAGCTGAAATAATTTTACATTACTTGGCTACCCTATGGTACAGTTCATATAGGAAAGGCAGGTTAAATATATGATTCTTTTCTATTCTTTCCCTAGTTTTCGAGATAACGAACTGGTTCTCTGTTATCCACAAAAGGTAACCAATTGTTTTTTTTTCCCAATGTCATTATGATAACTCATTATCACATATTTAAACTTATCTAATGCACTTTGATCCACTGTAATTCTTATCCTCATTGAAGCTTAAATTATCTCATGTTTGGTCAGTGGGAGCTTACTCCAGTTGCTTCCTGTATTCTATTGGCATGAATTTTTTTTTTTTTCTAGAAAGAAGATATTTTATTTTCAGTATGTAAGTTGTATATTTCATGGTTTAGTGTATGTTTTTACTTTGAGTTACTCCTTGAGGGAGAAGCATCATATTTTCTGTGATTAGATGTTAATGGTCATAATTCAGTCAGAACCACAGCACAACAAAAAGACAGAGTTGGGAAAATCTGCAGAGTTCACACAGTCCATACTATTCCACTCAACCCCACTCCTGGAATTAATGTAGATGGATAAAGCCAGGCCAATTCAGAGGCTATCATCAATTTATGTGTCTGATTTTTTCCTATGATTAGATTCAGGCTATGCATTTTTGGCAGAAACACCACAGAAGTGGTAAAAATGTAAAAAATGGTATTTACAATCAAAACCTAGGCTCAGATATGCTCATTGCTACTAGAACTCATTGCTTTTAGACCCACTCAGTGGAAATCAAAGATTACTAGAATGAGTTGCTTTCAGTAATAACAGAGTAGCATGTATCAGACTAACTCTCTTGCAGATGATAAATTTAAAATCTGGACAACATATATTTAAAAAAATGTTTTTTAAACCAACCAGTTGAAGGCTCCGAAGAACAAAAAAGGCAGGCAAACTCTAAAGGATGTTGACTCTTGAAATAAG
This sequence comes from Pseudorca crassidens, assembly GCF_039906515.1. Taxonomy (NCBI): domain Eukaryota; kingdom Metazoa; phylum Chordata; class Mammalia; order Artiodactyla; family Delphinidae; genus Pseudorca; species Pseudorca crassidens. Next base: position 59,765,146 of record NC_090306.1, read on the forward strand.
GGATGTACTGTGTGATATCTCTATTCCTATGGCTTTTTGCTTGAGGGAAATCCCGAGTCTGTGAGGCATTGGGTAGCTAGAACTCAAGTAGAAAGCTGCAGTCTTAGTGGCATGAGGAATAAGACAGAGTGTGGAGCTGCCTTAAAGTCTGGAATGGGGAACCCTGAGAATTAGGAATTCTGAAAATCTGCGTAAAAATTCCATCCAAATCTTTGGCTGATCACAGAAGTATACACATGTAAGGGGAAACTCTAAAGAACTCAGTAGAAAACAACAGCTGAAAGAGTGAAGGAATTTAGCATATTTCAGCTACTGTCCATCACAAGGGAGACAGAGTTCTGAGTTTGTATCTAGTCAGGTTAACTTCTGCTCAAAAAAACAACCAACATGCTTCAGGGGAAGATAAAAAAATCCAGTGTCCCTATAATGTCCAGTATACAATAAAAATAATTAATATGCAAAGAAAGAGAAGAATATGACCCATAGATCAGAGGAAAAACAATCAACAGAAAGCAAGCCTGAATGGCCTAAATGTTGAAATTAGCAGAAAAGGATTTTAAAACAGCTATTAAAATTTAGTCATAATGGATCAACTAAAGGAAGATTTCAGAAGAGAAATGAAAACTATTTTTTCTAATCCAAATGGAAATTTCTGGGTATTATTCTGTTCTTAGGTCTGTCAGATGCCTTAGTGCTTCTCCCAGGTTTCTTCCAGCAAGACAGTGATAACACACAGGCCTGTGGATACTACTGTTTTGGGGCTTGGAGGGACATCTTATTCATCCAATCCTGTTATAAATGCTCTCCAGATGGTTTTTGCTATCTAGTTGTTTGCTCTATTTTACGTAAGGATTCAAGGAAATTCTGCTGCCACTCCTGCCACCTTCTTCCCAGAATTCCTGAAATTTGAATCTTGATTAGACTAATAAAGGTACTGAAAATAGTTGAAATACATTCATCTCAGTGGAGATGTCCTAACTAAAATTTTGCTAATAAAACTTTTCCTATTGTTCTTGTTAAATGATGCCCAGAGCTGCTTTGGTTCTCAATATCCTTCTGATAAATATCTTTTTACTTAAGTTAGTGAAGGCTAGCTTCTTTTGTCTGAAAACAAAGAACCCAAACCACAATGAAAATTTAAGAGTCAGTAGTGAAACTTCTAATCAGCTCTGACATATAGAGCTTGGAAGTTTGTCACTGCCACCCTTACAACAAGAGAAATCTGGACAAACTGAAAAATCAATTACTTTTCTTGGATCCAAATGGCAATTCTGATGAATTGCTAAAGGTTAAGTGTGGACTAATGTGAGCGTGAGAAACTCCTGGGGACTATAGTCTTGAAGGGCTCCTACACTTTCATGGGCTTTCTCTCTCGGAACCCCACCAAGTGCTTATGGTGAGGGTCCCAGAAAAATTCTCTCTTGGTTCTAAGAGGGAGAGGGGAGGAGTAACAATTGCAAACCACACTCTCAGTTTTCTCCATAACAAAAAGCTATTCTCCAGGGGAAAAGTTGTTGCCAGAGTACAATTTTGAAAACTTATCCCAGGAAGGGAAAGGGAATTCCTTCCCATTCCAGTCCCCTTTTGCATTCCTATCTCACATAAAAGAAAAAACAAAAACCCCAAAACCTCACTTAACAGGGGACAAAGCTTCAAGGAAATAGGTTGAGAACACTGCAGCCAGAGAATATGGAGTAGGGGGTAAAAACTATTCAACTGAAGATGGGATAGAAACTTTTGTGAAGGCCACAGCCCCAAGGCAAAGGCCCACTAAAAGACAAAGACTCAATTAAAAGATTATAAAATGTTCTTCTTCCCACACACTCTACTACCATACCAGCAAGGCTCTAGTGTAGCAATACATTACAGCTGCAAAAGCTGCAAAACTGATATCTCCTCAAGAGGGAAAACAAACAAACAAAAAATAAGAACACTGGAGAAATTTGAAGCTTTGGCACTTGTAGCTACAATAAGCATTGAACAGCACACCTTCTAGACAGATTAACATCCATCCTCTAAAGGCCTATTTGCCTCAGTTTCAATTACCTGATACAACATGTCTGCTTTTAACATAAAACTACAAGGCATGCAAAAAGACAATAAAAAACACAGTCTGAAAAGATAAAGCAACCATCAGAACCAGAGTCAGATATGTCGTGGATGTTGGAATTATAAGACTGGGAATTTAAAATATATGTTAAGGACTCTAAAGGAAAAAGTAGACAACATGCAAGAACAAATGGGTGACATAAGCAGAAAGATGAGAACTTTCAGAAAGAATCAAAAGGAAATGCTAGAAATAAAAATCACAGTAACAGAAATGAAGAATGCCTTCAGTGGACTCAACATAGCTGAAGAAAGAATCAGTGAACTTGAAGACAGGGCCACAGAAACATTCCAGCTGAAATGCAAAGAGAAAAAGGAATGAAAAACATAACAGAACATCCAAGAACTGTAGGACAATAGCAAAAGGTCTAACATAACTATAATTATAATACCAGAAGGAGAAGAAAAACAGAGCAGGAGAAATATTTGAAGTAATAATAACCAATACTCTTCCTAGATTAATGATAGACACTAAACCACAGATCCAGGGCTTCCCTGGTGGCGCAGTGGTTGAGAGTCCGCCTGCCGATGCAGGGGACACGGGTTCGTGCCCAGGTCCGGGAGGATCCCACATGCCGCGGAGCGGCTGGGCCCATGGGCCATGGCCACTGGGCCTGCGCGTCCGGAGCCTGTGCTCCACAACGGGAGAGGCCACAGCAGTAAGAGGCCCATGTTTCGTTAAAAAACAAACAAACAAAAAAAAAAAACCCACAGATCCAGGAAGCTCAGAGAACACCAAGCAGTATAAATACAAAAGTAAAAACAAAAAAACTACACCTAGGCATATTATATTTAAATTTCAGGAAATCAAAGGCAAAGAGAAAATACTGAAAGAAGACAGAGGGGAAAAAAACTCTTTACCTATAGAGGAAGAGGAATTTCAGCAGGTTTCTCATTAGAAACTATGCAAGCAAGAAGAGAGTAAAGTATTTAAAATGTTGAAAGAAAGAAAAAAACCACAAACCTACAATTCTATATACAGTGAAATTATCCTTCAAAAGTGAAAGAGAAATAAAAATGTTAGTAGATTAAAGATCTTAAAATCTTCCTACCACAGAATATCTAAAATGTTCTAGAAAATTGAAGATAATTTATTTTAAATTATTGAATGAGCCTAAAACACAGTAATGGAAATCCAGTGAAGATAGGACTGAACAGTAAGATATATGAACTTTGAAGCCACCAAATTCTTGGTCAACTATATGAGTCATGGTAGCTTAGAACAACAATACTGAAGAGTATGTGGGAACAATCTTGAGTAAACTAGAAATCATGCTGTATAAAGGTGGAATCCTTTAAGACCTATAATCTCAGGAAAAGAGTTGAATAGAAAAACAAGAAACTTGACCCTGTTGATAATAAAATAGATGACCAGTCTCAGAATTGGCTCTGGGCAGAAGTTAAAAGAAGTCTCTCCCCAAAATTCTGGAGCGCTTATTCAATCTTCACAAGCACTTGGGTCCTAAATCTACCCTAATGGAGTGTTGAAATTGAAGTGGCTTTGGTATGTTGTGTTTCTAGGCCCCTGGAAGAAGAAACTAAACCCTCCCTGGAAGAGTATACTCTTATGTTAGCCTTAATTTCTACAGACAGAGTTCCAAGTATTATTTAATAATAATTAAAAAATCATAAACACAAAAGGAAACAAACCACCAGGAACAAGAATAAATAATATACTAGAGAACCAGACCTTAACAGACTTCAGATATTGAAATTATCAGATAAAAACACAAAATTACTATGTTTAATATATTTTCAGGAATATAACAAGAGATTGAAATATCTGAGTATTTAGAAAACGGTAACACGGAATGATCAGGAAGATTTGAAAACTAACACATTGAACTCATAAAAATGAAAATGTAATAAATTTAAAACTCAACCAAAGGATTAAAAAGCAGATTAGATACAGCTGATTAGAATGAATGAATTGTAGAACTGAAAACACATGCAGATTGCAGCTCGAAGAGACAAATTGGTGTAAAACACTAAAATGAGTTTTGGAGACATAAAGTATAGAGTGAGAGGGCTAATTAGAATTCCTGGAAAAGGCAATTCAAATAAGGAAAGGCAATATATGAAGAAATAATGGCTAAGGATCCCTGGCGGTCCAGTGGTTATTAGGATTCTGCGCTTCCACTGCCAGGGGCCCAGGTTCAGTCTCTGGTCAGGGAACTAAGATCCTGCAAGCCATGTGGTGTAGCCAAATAAATAAATAAATAAATAAGAAAGAAAGAAAGAATGGCTAAGAATTTTCTAAAATTGAGAAAGACACAATCATATTCAAGGAAGCCCAACAAATGCCAAACAGTATAAATAAAAAGAAATCCGTACCTACACACAGAATAAAGCTGCAGAATAACAAAGACAGGAAGAAGATCTTAAATGCAACTAGAAAGAAAAGATAGATTACCCACAACGGAGACAGTTAAACTGGTAGCTAATTTCTTAATAATAATAATGGGAGCCAGAAGATAGTGAAATAATATATAATTGGAGTGATCTTCTGAAAATGAAAATGAAACATACTATCAAAAAAAAAAAAACAGAAAAAACAAACAGAGGATTTACCACTAAAAGATTCTCATTGAGGGAACAACTCAAGAATGTACTTCAAGAAGGTGAGTGATTCCAGTAGGATGTCCTGACATGCATTTCTCAAGAAGGAAAAGTTGAAACTACTTAAACAGGACACTAGTGATCCTCAGAGCCATGTCTAAGGAAAACTCTGTTTATTTCTTCCAAACATGGTTTTAGATTTACTTATATTTGACTTTGCCAACAGGTTCAAAAGCTTCTGTCATTAAGACCTTGAATGTTTTCCAGGCATTATACGTTAAAAAAAAAAAAAAAAACTCAATGGTTTTCTTGAACATTACTAGGTGGGGTGAATTTTATATTTCTGTAGTCCAAGGGACTTGCTTTTGGCTAACAAAAACATTCCAGGTACAGCTTGCTCCATATGAATCATGAAGCAGAGAAAAGCAGCAGTCAGATCAGCAGGAAGAACAAATGTTGCAAATGGAAGAAAACACAGACAGATGGTTGAATCTGTGTTAGATCACACTGAACCATTGTGAAGGCAAGTAAGGACATTAATTGTTCAGAGCACGCACATAGTGAAATGGGGGGAAATTATTCAATATATTGCATGTGAATTTCCTGATACTCTATAGAGAAGGATCACTAATACACATGCATGATGTTTTCCTGAAAGAAATGAAAATTTGGGCATTTCCCCTCAAAGCCCAGCTTAGTTTTACATTTCCAGAGAAAGGGTCTTCACTAGATTATTTATCCTTACGGTTATTTTGTTTGATGGCTTTTCCATTGGCCCAAAGCAGGGAGATATTAGAGAACTTTGGAGATATTTGCTCACTAAAAGAAGTCAGGCTAAGTCCTCATTACTTCAATTGTTGCCAGATGTCCTTAAATTACTGTCATCAAAAAATGTGAGAATTTTCCCTGTGAAAGGCAAAACTGTGAAGAAGGCAATAGTTTTTGTTTTGTGTTGTTTTTATTATAAATATGTATGTTTATAAAGTCATGGAACTGATTTTTTTTAAACATTTTTATAGGAGTATAATTGCTTTACAATGGTGTGTTAGTTTCTCCTGTATAACAAAGTGAGTCAGCTGTACGTATACATATATCCCCATATCCCCTCCCTCTTGCATCTCCCTCCCACCCTCCCTATCCCACCCCTCTAGGTGGACACAAAGCACTGAGCTGATCTTCCTGTGCTATGCGGTTGAAGAAGGCAATAGTTTCTCCCACCATACCCTAAATTAAAAATTAACTTTTTTTCTTTCTCCCTCGTGAAGATTTGACATCCAGAGCAAAAATTACTGTTCTTGGCTACATTTATCTCAGCTGTGTATTAAGAATCCAATATTATCTAACTAACTTACACTACAGTATTTCTAATTGGTAACCCTTCCAGGGCTGCATTTTTAAAAGAATTCTTTTTAACCAGAATGAAACACTACTTGGTAGACTGTCTAGTAATTTAGCAAATTTCGGAACATCTACTATATCAAGATGGGATGTCAACTCATTACGGAAAAGATATTTTGGAGACAACTGGCTAGCCATTTGGGGGAAAAGTGAAATTAGATCCCTACCTCATACAATAAAAGATTCAAGATTAATTATCATAAAGTTAAAAATAAAAATCATAAAAATTCAGAATAAAATAAATTTTTTAATTATTCTTCATATTAAGCCTTCCTTAGTATGAAGCAAAACAGAGCAAAATTTTTTTAAATACTAAAAATTTCACTATGTAAAAATTTAAATGTCTATACATTGAAGGACACCATACACAAATGGTGAAATGAAATGAAAATGAAAAATGGAGAAAATATTTGCAACACATAAAATAGACAAAGCCAGCACAGGTGGTGTTTAAGAGCACAGGCTCAGGAATGAGATTGCCATAGGTTCAAATACTAGCTACAACATTCTAGTCTTTTGACCTTGGGCAAGTTATTTAATACCCTTTGGGCCTGAAATTTATTCATTTATAAAATGGAGATAATGATAAAATCTACTTTCTTGGGATAGCTGAGAGCTATTATTATTGCTCATAGTATACAAAGAGTTAATTAAATCAATAAGAAAAAGGCAACCAATCCACTAGATGTGCAACATCAATTAATATCTATCTACCCTTTCATCTTATTTTCTGATACTCCCTGACACAATTTTGATATATCAAATTGTCCTAGTTCATATTCTCTTTAAATTGGCTTTATACTTCTTTGCTTCATACTCTGCTGTCACTGTTACCTCAGTCTAAAAATTCTCCATCCAGTCTTTGCAGAAGAAAATACTATCCATATTCTATAATAAATCCTAACTGAAATCCTGACTTCTCTATAGAGTGTTTCTGATGAGAGAATGGTACATTTTCTCTCTTTCTCTGAATTTCTAAGGTGCTTAAAATAATAGTTTCTACATATAATCAAACTTTGTTTTTTCCTTTCAGTGTAATATATGTACATGTTTTACCTCCTATAGGAATTTGTAAATTTTCACAGGATAGAATCACATATTCTACTTCTACATCCTCACAGCACATAGTAAGTATTCACTGTATAAATGTTTATTTTGTTTATTTCCCATAACTTGATCTACTACAAAGCAATCAGTGAGGAGATATATGAAATTTTCACACCCATAATTGCCCACCCCACACATCCCACCCACCCACACACAGAGAGAAAAAACCAAACATTTTCCAAACAGCACATAGCTCCTTTCTTTATTTACACTTCACTATAAATACATGAGACATGATCTGAGCTATGCTGTTAAAGGCTACAGTGTGGAGTGCAGGCCAAAGTGTGTGTGTGTGGGAGGGCGTTGGGTGGAAGGATTAAGGATATACTTTCAGTCGTTTGGGTGAGAGCTGATGGTAGCTTGGGCAGGATGGTAGCAGAGGAGGTTGAGAGGGGATCAGATTCTGGATACATTTTGAAGGTAGAGGCAGTAGATTTGTCTGCGGACTGGTTGTAGTGTGAAAGAAAGTAGTCAAGGATGATGCCGTGTTCTAGAATATCAGCTGTATAGCAGACGTCAGAGAATAACCAGCCCAGATCACAGCAGGAGGATGGAGATGTGAAGGGCATCGGTTTCCAAATGGGTTGAACATTTGGAATATCTCAGAGTTCTATATTTGAAAATTATATTAGTAGGTATGTAACAGATATAGTGGAGTGTGTAAAAAATTAAGAATAGATACATCGAAAGCAAACCAATAAACAAACCAGGCAATTACTGATAAAAAAAAATACCAGTAAGTATGTAAGAAAGGTATAAACTTAGCTTTGCAGGAAACAATATTTTTATGGTATTAATAATGTTAACACAGACTGCTTAATTTAGAAAAAAACTGAGATATAACTCTACTGGAAGGATGACGGCAGGAGAAAAGGTACAAAGAACTAAATAAATCCTTATTTACCATAACAGCTAGTCAACAGATGAAGTAGAAAATTGTCAGATCAAGAAACAGGATTATCAACACATTAATCAGGCATGGAGGCAAACAGAGAGGAAATTACTAAAAATAATCGAAAATGGTAGCCTATACAGTAAGGATTCTCAAATCCTTACTTTTAACATGAGTAAGAATCACAGTTTCCTGGGCCCCATCCTCAGATACTCTGATTCAACAGGTTGGGGTGGACCCCATGAATATATTTTTTAAAAATTTTATTGGAGTAAAATTGCTTTACAACGTTGTGTTAGTTTCCGCTCTTCAATGAAGTGAATCAGCTATATGTATACCTATATCCCCTCCCTCTTGGACCTCCTTCCCTCACTGGTGATGCCAATGCTGTTTACCCTAGGTCCAAACTTTGAGAACAACTGCTACAGGAAGTAGAACTAAGGAGTTAGAAAGGAAGGCAAAGGACACCTGTTTTTCATTATAATTATTTTAGTACAGTGATTCTCAAACTTGGCTGCTCATTGGAATCACTTGGGGAGCTTTGAAAACTAGTGATGCTGGGTCCCATCCCCAGATGCTGTAATGTAATTGATCTGGGATGTAGTCTGGTGTTGGTAGTTCAAACAGCAATCCAGGTGATTTTAATGAGTCTAAAATGAGGGACCACTTGTTTAGTATAATTTTATTTTTAACTATATGCATAAATTTAAGTTTTAATATAGCAGTAAATATCTGTGTGCACGGGAGAGAGAAGAATACAAAACTGAAAGTCAGAAGATGTGGGATCATGTCCGGTATGATCTTCTGCCATGAACCAGATCTCTGTCCTTGGGAAGGTCACCTAATCTATATGGGCTTTAGTTTTCTTATATGCAAAATTGGGATGCTGGACTAAACATTCTCAAATGTTCTTTCCAACTTCACATTTTTTTGGGTAATAGCTATAATGTCCTATGCTATAAAATCTGAATTTTTAAAAAGTATGCAGCAACAGAAATTCTCCATATGATGTTATGAGTGATTATTATCATTCTTTATTTAGTGATTATCATAAATATTTTCATTATGTCTTTTAAACTAATTACTTTTCATACATACATATCATGATTTTCCCCAGTACGTATTTACTGTACTCAGTACAATAATCGGCTCACCCAGGGAAATAAAGATCAAAACAGTTGAGATGAATTTATACTTGATGGCAGAGCAGGACATCATTTCATTTCTCCAAAACAACATTTGCTAAATTGCATCCAAGAAAATGATAAAAAGCTCACTCTTGGGTTACTGTGAGTTACTTTCCCACTAGTGATGATGTGGAGATCCTGATCCTTCTACTGGCTCCATACCTCTTTCTACCAGCAGCACCTACTTGTCTGCCCTCGGCTAATTTTTTTTTTTTTTTTTTTTTTTTTTTTTTTCAGTACGCGGGCCTCTCAGTGCTGTGGCCTCTCCCGTTGAGGAGCACAGGCTCCGGAAACGCGGGCTCAGCAGCCATGGCTCATGGGCCCAGCCGCTCCGCGGCATGTGGGATCTTCCCGGACCGGAGCACGAACCCGTGTCCCCTGCATCAGCAGGTGGACTCTCAACCACTGCGCCACCAGGGAAGCCCTGCCCTCGGCTAATTTTAAGGGAGCAATACGTGGTCATAAATTCAGGGAAAACAAAGCAATTGATTAGAGTGGTGGCTAAGCTCCTAGTGACTCATTACTGAAAAGCCTTACCCTGATTATCCTAGAGGCTTATGATAATGGCTGTCAATTCTCAATCACGAATACTAACAAAGGGAGACGTGGGGAATGAGGATTGATACAGATAATTCAAGGAATTTTATATTGAGTTTAGAATGCACTATATACAGAGAACTTTCAATACGCCTTCGTAATTAAGTTTTCTTTAAAATAATTTAAAATCAGCTTTCATTTCTTGAGTCAATAGAGGTAACTATTATGTAGGTAGAGAAGAAAACCTGGTCTGAAACAAAAAATCAGTTGTGCATAATTACAGATGAAGAATGAAGATTAAGCTATTTATAAAACTAAATATATTTGTGTGCACATGTGTTTGCCTGTGACTTTGACCGTCTGCCTTTTAAGGAACTTTTTTGCCCAGATGGAAACCGGAAGCTATAGTAATCTAGTGCTGAGACAAAAGGTGAACTCTAAAATGAAAGGTCAGAGCCATGTGTCATGATTTTGCAGGTAGTTAAAAATGAACTGAGAAGTCACCATCTGGTGGGAGGCATCTTAGGGAAGCAGCTACCTTCTGTTGGGCATAAATAGAATGAAACTTGTTGAGCTATTTATTCTTAGATAGTTGTAATCATGTGTTGCTCCTCCACTGAAATGTGCCCATCTTACTATCTCACTTTTAGAATGGATATTTTTAGCTAATTCTGGGTTAACGTAATCAATTGATTTGTGCTAACCGAAGTTCAAAAGATAGTCTCCTCTTTCAACCCCTAAGTTAGCCTTAGCTTTCCAGGTAAAATATGAACGTGTTATCAGAAGTTAGACCCTTCTTGTCTATCCTACTAGAAACACTAATTGAGAAATTTCAGTTAAAGAAGGAAAGCAGCTCAGCACCAAGGAGAAGAAAGATCAGTGGGCTAGTGGAACCTTACAACATTATCTGCAATCACAGCATCTATGTATAAGGTCTAGAAAATATACATCTACTTCTAAAAAGTTGTTTATATGTGAGTGGAGGTTTCAGCTTTGTTTTCTGGCAGAAAAACATGGAGTGTTATTCTAAATAACTTGAGAGAGAATTATAAATAACATAAAAAAGTAACCTGCACAATAAATAATAATGCTAACTCATATTTGTATAGTATTTTACAAGTGCTTCAACAATAATGATCTTATTCCTCATAACAACCTTGTGAGGTAGGTAAAATGCGTAAAATTTCAATTTTACACATGAAGAAACTGAGATTCAAAGGATTCAAAGAGATTAAATGGAATACCAGTAATGGTATATAGTTAGTCAATACATGGTGGGAAGAGAGAGAGGTGAAAGGGCTTGCATTCAAGTGACTATAATAACAACTACCATTTATTGAATACTTACTATGTCCAGTCATTATGTTAAGCATTTGTAAGGATATTATTGCATTATAAAATATTATTACTTCTTGGACTTCCCTGGTGGCACAATGGTTAAGAATCTGCCTGCCAATGCAGGGGACATGGGTTCAAGCCCTGGTCTGGGAAGATCCCACATGCCACTGACTAACTAAGCCCACGTGCCACAACTACTGAGCCTGTGCTCTAAAGCCCATGCACCACAACTACTGAGCCCACATGCCACAACTACTGAAGCCTGCGTGCCTAGAGCCCATGCTCCACAACAGAAGCCACTGCAATAAGAAGCCCGTGCACCGCAACGAAGAGTAGCCCCCACTCGCCGCAACTAGAGAAAGCCCGCGCAAAGCAACGAAGACCCAATGCAGCCAAAAATAAACAAATTAATTAATTTAAAAAAATATTATTACTCCTTAAAGCCCACAGATGAGTATCTACTAACAAAAGGGAAATAAAAAATAGACTTGCAAAAAATTTTAATTCAGCAAAATAATTTAAGGCAGATAATGATAACTATCATTTGCTGAATAGCTACTATTTGTCAGACACTGTGCTAATAAGCACTTATATTTTATCTAATTCTTACTACCCAATAAGGCATATAATATTTATCTCATGTACACATGAAAAATTTGAGGCATAGAGTGATTAAGTGACTTGCCTAAGATCACACAGCTGGTAAGTGATGGAACATTCTAATATATGTCAAGTATTGAATAGTACCCAATATCTGGTTACACATGATTTTTCCCTCTTTAAATGACTTTCTGTCATGAAAACTCACATATCATAGACTTACCTATATTTCTGGTATTTAAAACAATTTATTTGTGCTTATCACTTTTTAAGTTTTTCAATGTGAGTTCTTTCTCCTATCCTTGGGTTAAAACTCAGGCAGGCCCCATATTTTTTCTGGCCACCCTTAGGTAAAGTCCTATAATCACAAAGTCTGAGTACAGTTATTATAAATGTCCAATAACAGATAATAATCAAAATGCCAAGATTGTTTTAACATTGGAAACTTCCTGCCTCTCCCAACAAGCGCCTGCTGCAGGCTGGACACATGCAAGTTGGGAGTGAGTACAGTCCTTTCTTTCCTTGGTCCTCTTCCCCTAGTTTATTAACTATGGTTTCTGATTTTTCTGTTTCCACCAGTTGAAGTTGGGATGGGGACAGAAGAAGATATAAAAGAAATGAGAAATTTCTTATATGGCTACTATTATTGTAAGGTGGCTTTGTGTTCTCTGGGACTGGAAGATATGTAACTTTGACTTTTCTTCCCATGGGATATATTTATTGGCTCTTTGGAAATCTCCAACCCCGTTAAGTGCCTCTCAACTTCAGTTCCCTTGATCCACATGGATGGATGTTATTCTGGCAGTTAGTTACTCTCTTGTAGCTCCTAGAATCCTGCAGCACACTTTTACTTCCGTCCCTCATCACCCCTCCAAGTAACACTATTGAACAGAATCTAGTTTGAATGTTAATGCTGGCTGAGGCAGATTGCCTTTAAAGCTAGTTATAATATTTGCCCTTCATCCCATTTCATTTTTGCAATGAGAGTTTTTTGTTTTGTTTTGTTTGCGGTACACGGGCCTCTCACTGTTGTGGCCTCTCCTGCTGCGGAGCACAGGCTCCGGACGCGCAGGCCCAGCGGCCATGGCCCACAGGCCTAGCGGCACGTGGGATCCTCCCGGACCAGGGCACGAACCCGCGTCCCCTGCATCGGCAGGCGGACTCCCAACCACTGCGCCACCAGGGAAGCCCTGCAATGAGAGTTTTACACTCCTCCCATGAAGAACTGGAGTCTATTTTCCTTCCTTTTGAAAATAGGATGGTCCCAATAAGATGTGGCAAAAGTGATGCTATGTGACTTCCAGGCCTAGACTTTAAGAGATGTTGCAGCTTCTGGGTTTTATTTTTTGTTCGTTTTTGTTTTTGTTGTTACCCTTTTGGAGTCTGTCATCATGTAAAATAGTTCAATTTTTCAGCTGGAGAGAGAGGTTTAGCCAGACCCCAGGTGTTCCAGCCATGCCAGATGAAGTACCAGGTATGGGAGTAATGACAATTTAAATCTTTCAGCAACACAGAGCAGAGGCAGCCCAGCCAACACAACACAGACAAGCCAGCCCTGAGCCCTGCCCACATCACACAATTGTAAGCAAATAAATTATTGTTTTTATTTCAAGCTTCTATATTTTGGGGTATGTTTTATTTACTTATTCTTTTTTAGCAGTACTATATAACTGATACAAAGGCTATCCGGTTTACAGTAAGCACACATGTATTCCTTACCCCGGCATACTCTGAGAGAACAGACAGCTTTCCTTCATTCTGCTGCTAAAGTTGTTGATCAACCCATCTTGCAGATTTCCCAAGTAGAGTCAAACAGCCATCCAATAAAGTTAAACATACACTTAACATATTGTCCCAGAAACCCCACTCCTAGCTCAAGAGAAATGAGGGCATGTTTACAAAAGAGATCTATAAGCAAATGCTTAAAACAGCTTTATTCATAATTGCCAAAACCTGGGAGCAACCCCCAAATTTATCAACTGGGGAATAGAACAAATTCATGTATGAAACAACATGAATGAATCTCAAAAGTAATATGTTAATTGAAAGAAGGAAGATGAGAAAAGCTACATACTATATGATTCTATTTATATGACATCCTGTAAAAGACAAAACTATAGGGACACAAATCAAATTAGTGTGTGTTAGTGGCTATGAGTAAGGGGAGAGAACTGACTACAAAGCAGCACCAGGGAAGTTTGGGGGATAATGATGTGGTGTTATTAACATGACTGTATACGTTTGTCAAAGCTCATAGGACTGTTCACCTAAAAAGAGGTGAATAGTAACTGTATATAAATCTCAATAAACATTAATCAATCAATTAATTAATTAAAATAAATCCACTATGCCCTTCAATCACATAAAGCTATCTAAATGGCTGGTCCCACTGAAGCCCTTTTCATTGGACATTAGTGCCAGAACCCCTACCCCAATCCTTTTGGATGACAGAGGTTGGTAATCACAGCACAGCATAGCTCTAAGTTAATCATCCTCAAAAATCTCTTCGACTGTCCGAAAATTCAAACCTTTTATATTCTTAACATGGGTGAATCATCTAATTTATTATTAGCTATTTCCTTTGAAAACTTGCATCTGGATTACCATATCCTTTGGAATGTGCACTTTCTAAGACACCTTGTATCTTGGTGTCTAATTGAAACTTTTGATCTAATATTCTTTCACATATATTTATACACATTACTGTAAAGTAACACTACATAGAGAAACCATTATTTTCATGTCAATTGCTAGGAAATACTTATCTACCCACATATTTACCATTTGAAAAGCTCGTCATTCTTTCCTAAAGATCTGAATTTCCACCTGTTATCATTTTCCACCTGCCTGAAGAACTTCTTTCTGCATTTCTTGCAGCATGGGTCTACAGGCAATGAATTCTCTTGGTTTTCTTTTATCTGAAAACATGCTTGTATTGCCTTCATACTGAAGGATTTTTTTTTTGCTGAGTATAGAATTCTGGGTTTTCTGGGTTTTCTTTTAGCACTTTAAATATATTGTTCCTCTGCTTTCTAGTCTCATTGTAACTGAGAAGGAGTCAGCAGTCATTTAAATTGTTCTCCTGTACACAGTGTGTCATTGTCTCAGCCCTCTTTCAAGATTTTCTCTTCACCTTTGGTTTACAACACTTTGACTGTGATGTGACTAGATGTGGCTTTTCTTTGGACTTCTCCTGCTTGAGGCTTCCTGAAATTTCAGATGCTGTAAATTTCTTTCTTTCACCAAATAGAGAAAATTTCAGGCATTATTTTTTCACATATCTTGCTGCGTCCATTTTCTCTCTTCTCTCCTTCTGGGATTCCATTTACAGAATGTTAGACCTTTGGATATTATTCCTCAGGCCCTTGAGGCAGTTAATTTTCTTCAGTGTTTTCTCTCTGGTCTCCAAGTTGTATACTTTCTATTGATCTATATTTGAGTTCATTAATTTTTTCTTTTATCATATTCATTTTGTGACAATCCCATTCAGTGAATATTTTTATTTCAGATACTGTATTTTTTAGTTCTAGAATTTTTATTTTTTATAGTTTCTAGTTCCCTGTTGAGATTTCTTATCTTTTCATTCATTACCAGCATATTTTTCCTTACATCCTTGAGCAGAGTTATAATAGCTGCTTTAAAATCCTTGTCTGATACTTCCAACATCAGTGTTTTTTAGAGCTCAGGCTTTGATAACTGTCTTTTCTCTTTAAAATTGTTTATGGTTCCTGTTTTATTTTCATTAAGTAACTATGGGTTGTATTTTAGACGTTGTGAATGATGTGTTGTAGGGAATGAATTCTTTTATATTTCTCTGAAAAATGTCAATTGCTTTAACAGACACTTAACTTGGCTGGACTCAAGCTACTAACTCTCTCCTGCAATAGGCAGAAGCTTAAATCACAGTATTTGTTCTTTTAAGTTTCATTGGCCTGCATGAGTCTGCCGCAAGCAGCTGTGATTCAGGGGTCAGCCAAGAATTTGGGAGGAGTTTATACATAGAATTTGAGGCTCTCTCTTTCCAGAACTCTCCTTTCTTGGATTTCTTACCTCAATTTCTAGTGGCTGTAGTTGCCCTAAATTCTGTCCTCTGGTTCTTCAGTAAGTAAGACTGTAGGTTTTCTATTGGATTTTTTAGCCTCCCCATCTGGTGAAGACTTGGGTCTGCCCTCAGTGTAAAAGCTAAAAATGAGAAATTCACCGTGTGCTGTTCCCTTCATCCAAGAATTAACTCTCCTCCAGTATCTGCCGGCTTTGGGCCATTATCCAATTCCATCAGACAGTTGATTTAATGTTTTGTCAGGAGTTTACAGTTGTTATCTATAGGAGATTTGATTCAACAGGCACTACTCAGCTATACCAGAGCTGGAAAATGTGTGCTAAATATGAATTCAAATGTTAGAGCCCTCTCACACTCCATGATATCCACATATATAATCTCCTTACAAAAAAAAAATATATGAGGGAGGTATTATTTTCCTCATTTTATAAATAAAGAGATGTGGCTCAAAGAAGTTAAAGAGACTGGCTTTATGAAACAGGGTCCAGGAGGGAAACAGAATTTAACTCAGATAGTTCAAAAGAAGATTATAATAGACTACCTACAGAGATATAGGCAAAGTTAGGGAAACCAAAAAGAATGCTGAGGCATCCAGAGGTTAGCAACAAAGAAAAGCTGTTGCTACTCCCAAGGCAGAAAGATCCATGGGAGGAAAAAAATGTGACCAGAGTCCCAGGAGAGCTGAAGTCTCATAGGAGGAACTGTCATGCATGAGTTGTAGCTATAGAGGAATAGTGCCACCACCAGAGAAGCTTTGCTGAGGCAAGGAAGAAGACCTGGTGCCTCTCTCCTCCTATTGTCTACTCTCCTCCCAGTTCCTCCCACTGGCTGAATTCAACAAGAAGCCAACTGGCATAGAAATACAGGAAATAAGAGATCAAGGAGTCAGCCTCCAGGAGGGACACAGAGTAGGGCAGAATAGGGGGATGCATTTTGGCAGACTATAAATAACCAGCACACTTGCCTAAAATAGGTTTGCCAGACTCAGGAAATAGTAACACAGTATGCCCTGTTAAAGTGGAATTTCATAGTTTAAAAAAAAGTAATTTTTTAGTGTAAGTATGTTCCACGTGATGGGGTATACTTAAAATGAAAAATTATTCCTTGTTTACTTAAAATTCAAATTTAACTGGGTGTCAACTTAGCCTAGACCAGTAAGTAAGAGAACCTTATTTTGAATCCACACCTAAGATACAATCATAGTAGTCTTCTTTTTACCATCTCACAGCTTTTTTATATTTTACATGCTTACTTTGTACAAGTATATCTCTCTTACCAGACTGGAAGTTCCCTGGGGAGAAAGACCGTGTCTTATTCATCTGTATATCTTATTATTTTTCATCTCCTCCAACCTCATTCCCAGAATTTTGCAATGTCTTATACATAGAAGGTGCTTAATACATTTTTGTTTAGCATGTTGAGCCCTTTTTGAGTATTTCATTGAATCTGATTTTTCACTATCTGTTTCTTTAAAATACATTTCTGCTGAAGTCACATATTGACCGAAATGAAAGTCTGATGTCAGGTCAATTTTCATAAGTATTCGGAGTCCATTTTCTGCCTTTTCATCACTTCCTCTTAGAACTCCATAGTGACCATATAACAAAACTATTATCCAGGCATCTTGCTACTCAGGTTTTATGAGGTTTCTCTGAATCAAGTGACTGAGCACTGGGTCAACACAGACTAAACTGAAAAACAAAACAAAACAAAAAGCCTTTAAAAATGTATTCTATCATCAAAGCTACAAGGGAGAAAAAAAACCTGCTCTACTATAAAAGACTTCCAAATCCCAATAAGACTACATTCCTGAGAATAAAAGCTTACTTTCTCACTGATTTTTTAAAATTCCATTGTTTATTCTCTAATTCCGGAGCAAGTTATTAATAGATAATTTCTTTCAGGATAATTTGCTGGGTTCTAGTATTTATTATTAATGAGCTTTTGCTCATTGTGTGTATATATATATATATATATATATATATACACACACACACACACACACACACACACACAAGTTTAATGAACAATAATTTCTGAGTAGGTAAATAGCTATCAATTACTTAATTTTGGCTCTTTACAAAAAATCCCTCTAATGGGATAAGTTTTGCATTAATATTGAAAATCAACAAACCTCAAATATAAAAAATATGAAAAGAACCCTGTTGCCTTCAGAGCTCCTAGAATTATATACTTAGACACTCAATTTCTATCTGCATTGAGTGAATAAATATATTTTTTAAATGGGACTAAAAAGAATACTGTGTACAACTCAGGACATCATGTGCTTAGCTCACCGGTCTCAGAAAAGTGATTTTATGGTCTATGATCTTTAAAACATGAGCAGATTTGTCTGAATAATATGTGATAATTGAAATTTCTCAGACGGTAATGAAACTCTAATCAGTGTCTTGCAGTGAAAGAAAAACTTTTGAGTTAAGGCCTATTTTTCCAAAGGTTTCCACATGATCCTTCCACATGACCTTTTCCAGTCATACAAGTACATAACCTTTTTTACTGTAAACTATATACTAAGTGCTTTACATTCATCATTAAATTTACTCTTCAAGTAATCCTATGAGGTAGGTCTTATATGATTATTACCATTCCACAGATGAGGGCATTGAGGCATAGAGAGGTTATATAACTTGCCTAAGAACATATAGCTAGTAAGTGCTGAAGGTAATAAGAATCAAATCTAAGTCTATCAGACTACTAAACAAGTGTTCTTAATCTTTACACTTCTGATTTCCTAACTTCTTTGACCTTACACCCCAGCAGTAAAAAAAATTTTTACTGGTACACACATGTTCTACTAGACTAACATATTATGAAAATATTATGTACATTCTAAAACATGCAAAGATTGAAATTTTAAGAGGATAAGAAACCATAAATAGAAATAGAAGCACCCATAGTTTTATCACATGCTCCATGTGATAACATATCACAACATATCACATCATCTTGCACAAACCCTGTGTGCTGAATGTCCATTCTAGAGAATGTTGCTCTAAACTAGATTCTCTAGAAATTGCTTGATTTTTTTAAATGAAAATATTATTCACAGCTTTTGCCAAATCTAGTATACTAGTATCATACTATGTTCAAACATAGTATACTAGGACCAGCTTTGAGCTCCTATGAGATGCAATTTGCTATCTCTGCTCTAAATTTGCAAAGACTCTATTGATATAAAATGCCCTTTCTTTGGCATTCTTTGAAAGAAAACAGTCTTTGGAAATACTGTGTTGCTATTGCTTTATTCCTTTAACTAAACATCATCTCTTGTACTAATGTGCAGGCCACGCATTAACCATTCTCAGCACATCACAATAAACATTGTTTTGATCATGAACCTGGGCATTAAAAACCACATTGACTTCATTAAGCTTCAACTTAATTGTGCCCATTGCAAGGATTCCAGACAAACCTGCCTTCTGCAAAGCTGTATTTGGAGTAAGTATATACAGCAGAGATACTGCCTCCGTTTTTTCCAAAGTTACAATAACTACATGACAAGACAAATTTTTTTAATGCCTACATTACTCTTGGGAAGAAAACTCTGTGCCAAAGAAACTAATTGTTTTAATTCTTCAAATCAATGAAGTATAATCTATTGAACTACTCTGTTAACTGATATACACACAGAATATGTCATTATTTCATTTTATTTATTTATTTATTTTGTCCGGTATGCGGGCCTCTCACTGTTGTGGCCTCTCCCGTTGCAGAGCACAGGCTCCGGACGCGCAGGCTCAGCGGCCATGGCTCACGGGCCCAGCCGCTCTGCGGCATGTGGGATCTTCCCAGACTGGGGTACGAACCCGTGTCCCCTGCACTGGCAGGCGGACTCTCAACCACTGTGCCACCAGGGAAGCCCCATTATTTTATTTTTAAGTTTGTTCTGTTTTCCTTAATACTCTTTCACATTCAGATAACATAAACTTGCAACACACAAACACCAAAGTATGTCATTTACAACATAAGAGTGAATTAGATAAATAATTTATTTTATTATTCAGAATCAGTATACTTACTAATTTTTATTTATACTCTGACTCTTTCCACAAAGGATTTAGATGGTTATATAAAAATTTTAATATCTACAATATAAAGTCTGAGAGCCAACAGTGTATCAAGCAAAGTTATGTTTTGCCATGGATGACGGTATTTTAAAGTTCTACCACAGTGCTCTTAAAAAGCAACTTCACCAGAAAACGACTAGAGTTCATCAGTGAATGTGGTAAAGTTGGAGGATACAAAATTAATACACAAAAATCTCCTGCATTCCTATACACTAACAACAAAAGATCAGAAAGAGAAATCAAGGAAACAATCCCATTTACCATCGCATCAAAAAGAATAAAATACCTAGGAAGAAACCTACCTAAATTTAGAGACAAAAGACCTCTTTTCTGAAAACTATAAGACGCTGATGAAAGAAACCAGAGATGACACAACAGATGGAAGGATATACTATGTTTCTTGGATTGGAAGAATCAATATTGTAAAAATGAATATACTACCCAAAGCAATCTACAGAGTCAATGCAATCCCTATCAAATTACCAATGGGATTTTTCATAGAACTAGAACAAAAAAATTCTAAAATTTATATGGAAACACAAAAGACCCTGAATAGCCAAAGCAATCCTGAGAAAGGAAAAAGGAGCTGGAGGAATCAGACTCCCTGACTTCAATTATACAACAGAGCTACAGTAATCAAAACAGTATGGTACTGGCACAAAAACAGAAATATAAATCAATGGAACAGAACAGAAAGCCCAGAAGTAAACTCATGCACCTATGGTCAACTAATCTATGACAAAGGAGGCAAGAATATACAATGGAGAAAGACAGTCTCTTCAATAAGTGGTGCTGGGAAAACTGGACAGCTACATGTAAAAAAAATGAAATTAGAACACTCTCTAACACCATACACAAAAGTAAACTTGAAATGGATCAAAGACCTAAATGTAAGGCCAGACACTTTAAAACTCTTAGAGGAAAACATAGGCAGAACACCCTTTGACATAAATTGCAGCAATATCTTTTTGGATCTACCTTCTAGAGTAATGAAAATAAAAACAAAAATAAACAAATGGGACCTAGTGAAACTTAAAAACATCTGCACAGCAAAGGAAAACATAAAAAAAATGAAAAGGCAGCACAGAATGGGAGAATATTTGCAAATGAAGCAACTGACAAGGAATTAATCTCCAAAATATACAAACAGCTCATATAGCTCTCTTCCAAAAAACAAACAACCTAATCAAAAAATGGGCAGAAGATCTAAATAGACATTTCGCCAAAGAAGACATACAGATAGCCAAAACGCACATGAAAAGATGCTCAACATCACTAATTATCAGAGAAATGCAAATCAAAACTACAATGAGGTAGCATCTCACACCAGTCAGAAAGACCATCATCAAAAAGTCTACAAACAATAAATGCTGGAGAGGGTGTGGAAGAAAGGGAACCCTCCTACACTGTTGGTGGGAATGTAAAGTGGTATAACCATTATGGAGAAAAGTATGGAGTTTCCTTAAAAAACTAAAAATAGAACTACCACATAATCCAGCAATCCCACTCCTGGGCATATAACTGGAGCAAACTCTAATTTGAAAAGATACATATACCCCAATGTTCATAGCAGCACTATTTACAATAGCCAAGACATGGCTAAATGTCCATCGACAGATGAATGGATAAAGAAGATGTGGTACTTATATACAATGGAATATTACTCAGCCATAAAAAAAGAATGAAATAATAATATTTGCAGCAACATGGATGGACCTAGATTATCATACTAAGTGAAGTAAGACAGAGAAATACAAATATCATATCACTTATATGTGGAATCTAAAAAAAAGGATACAGGGGCTTCCCTGGTAGCGCAGTGGTTGAGAGTGCGCCTGCCAATGCAGGGGACACGGGTTCGTGCCCCGGTCCGGGAAGATCCCACATGCCGCGGAGCAGCTAGGCCCGTGAGCCATGGCCGCTGAGCCTGCGCGTCGGGAGCCTGTGCTCCGCAACGGGAGAGGCCACAACAGTGAGAGGCCCGTGTACCGCAAAAAAAAAAAAAGGATACAAATGAGCTTATTTACAAAACAGAAATAGAGTCACAGATGTAGAAAACAAACATAGTTACCAGGGGGAAGGGGGAGGAGGGATACATTGGGAGATTGGGATTGACATATACATACTACTATATATAAAACAGATAACTAATAAGGACCTACTGTATAGCACAGGGAACTCAACTCAATACTCTGTAATGACCTATATGGGAAAAGAATCTAAAAAAGAATAGATATATGTATATGTACAACTGATTCACTTTGCTGTATAACAGAAACACAACATTGTAAATCAACTATACTCCAATCAAAATTTTTTTAAAAAGCAACTTCAATGTACTAAAGAACAGAATGCTGATAGGTAATTTAATCAAAAATATAAATTAGGTTAATAAATATATGACAAAGACGTGGTGTAGCACAATTTAGTTGTAGGAGACATTTTTCAGATTGACATATTGTTAGTTACTTAGAGGGTTAATTTTAATATCAGCTGGCAATTTTAATTACCACACATTTAATTATGTGAAAGAGCAGTCATGGGGCCAAGTGGAGGCTCTATGGAAAATTCAGCTCCCTTCACTCCATGCATAATTTTCATCGACCCCCAATATCCCCAAATAAATGCTTAATCTTAGTTTAAAAAAATGTCCTACATAAGCCTTGCCTTAGCACCTTCTTTCAACCAGATGGCCTCCCCAAGCCCTTGTTGAAATTTTGGAGCCACCACTAGCAATCTGCAAAATCAAAGGTTTGAATATGACAGCCTCAGTTTAAACCTCTACTTGCTACTGAATCTCTCTATTTTCAAAGAGTAACTAAAAGGGAGAAAGCACTTCTAAGTTTTAAAAAAATTAAAATTCTGGTAATTTAATTGGAGTGGGAATGGAGAATGCTTGTTAAAATATTTGATATAAATCAATATAAAGTCTAAGAAAGAAAAGACATGAACTTAATGTAGATCCAAAATCATCATTGAAATAGACCTAATATTGTGTTGTTGGTGTTTTAAATAGCAACGTGTGTTTATGGTTTGAGTTGACTCAAGGTTTTGAAGTTGTTATGTATGTAAACAAATTCCCCCTGGCTCTCATCCTTTGTCCATATTTCCCCTAATACTACTTGATTTCTAATACTGTCATAATTTTAACTACACCTATATGCTGTTGACTACCAAATCTGGGTATTTAACAGGAGTTTCACTCTCATATCCATTTATCTCCTAAAATCTCTACCAGATGTGACATAGACTTCCTCAATCTCAACCTGCCCAAAACAAAACCCTCCTCTTATAATTACTTTATTGTTGGTATCCCATCCACTGGATCACCCATATTAGAAACTCTGAATACTTCCTATCCCTCACTCTCTTTACATTTAATCAGTGATCAAGTTCTGTCATTCTAACCTCCTAAACATTTTTAAAATCCTTATCTTCCTTCTACTACCTAAGTGCAGACCCTCGTTTTCGCTCCCCTGGAACAATGGTCTCCTTACTTATTTCTCTGCCATCAATTTTGTCCTCCTACAATTGTCTCCTACACCGCTGCTGGAGAGGTCTGAAATGCTGTCAGTGTGTTCTAAAATGCAAACCTATCCATATCATCGATCTATTTAAAATTCTTAATGATCCCCCAAAGATTTGTACATTACTTCCCAAGTGTGCTTCTCAGAACTCTAGTCCCCAAAGATGATCTTTCGTAAGTGTTTCACAGTCAGAAACTGTATAGTATACCCTTGTTTTGGAGAGTCACAATACATATTAGCATATTTAAGTTTCTAAGAGACTCTACATTAAAGAAGTCTTTTTGATCCAATGTTTTCCAAAGTTCTTTTCCCATAGAATTCTCCGGCTAGGAATAAAATATTCTATCAAGTATTTGCTAGGAAAGCTCCTTAACGTGTCACACGAGGCCTTGAATGACCTGGACTTTGCCCGATCTTCAGCCATCATTCCCAACCCCCAACCCCCCAACATCTTGCTCTGTTCTCTATCGCCACTCAAGCATTTGTTCTCAGCCCTTGGCCCTAGCTCAAGCTGCTGCTTCTCTCTAGTCTTTTTCACGACTTGTTTCAAAAGTCACTTCTGCAGAAAACCTTGCCCAACGCCTCCTATGTGCCTCCACAGCCCTCCACGCTTGCTTCTCTCCTTACACTTACTATATTGTTGCTGAATGTAACTATCTATTTGGAATTTCTCTCCCCTACTAGACTGTGAGCCTCCTGAAGGCAATGAGTACATTTTATTCACTTTGTGTCCCCAGCGTAAGTGCAATACTTGGCATTTAGTGAGACTGAAATGAAATAAATAGTGCCTGGCCCATGTAGCAGGTACCCATAAATAAATCTCAAAAATATTAGTTGTATCAGAAAGAGGTTTCTCTCAGCCATAAAGCACTTATTTGAAGGTCTTTGAATATAAATCAGTTCTTTCAATGATGATTTTTATCTGATGCATTCAATAAATTCTTTATAATCACCACTGTGCCATCACAGACACTGGCGTGCCTTTTACTGCTCTGACAGCACATACAATACCGTTCTAGAAATCTAAAGAGTTGTGGCCTTTCCTTGGGTTTCTTTTCAAGCTAAATGTTTCAGGTACACAGAACTGAGTAGGTAAAAGAAGGAGGATGTCGTTTCGGAGTCCCTGGATTGGTTCATGAAAGGATATAGTGAGGTAAAGTAATGTTGACACAGTGCCCTCTATCAAAATAATGTGCTAGTCTAAGAAAATGATCACAAGCAGCATATGTGCTGGTTGAGGAAAAGTAGTGCATTTCTGATGCTATGTTACATCTGAAATTTTTAAGCAGGCAAGACTTTCAGAATAGAGATAGGAAAAATCTGGTATCCAGGTCATTCCTAACTCTTCTCCTGGGAGATCATCTGAAGTTGTTTTTAAGCTCCCAGCAACCCTGACTGGTAAATAATAACTACTTCGTTGTAAGGCAGATGGTTCTCTTAGAACTGAAGGCTGGATTGATGTTTACTAAAAATCATGCTAAAGTATCTTTTCTTATAATTCTGTTCCTTTTTTTTACTTATCATACGTCACACCTATCATTTCTCTTATACTTCTGCAGAACAATTAAATCCCTACATACCTGCAGCTTAGTGAGAATTTGTGTATTTGGATCCTTTAATATTTCTGGGTAAGTGAGCTTTCAATTTAAACATCTCTTGCAATCTTTAATGGGTTCCTTCCACCATGGAATAGAAGTATGTGCCAAAAGGGCACACCTCCATCAAGCTGTGTAGGGAAGATCCACCTCTGGTCCAGTGGCATATGATTTCTGAAATAATCTCATTACATAGCAATCACATGTGCCGTATTTCATTATGACGTTACTTATACAGCAGAGAACAGACTGCTATATTCTCTGATAAGGAACTTTGAAAGGATTATAACCCTACAAATTCCAAAAATGTGGGAGGATGATAAAAATTGAACACTACTGGCTCTGGTTCCCTGAGACATCAAGAATGCTCCTAGGATTATAGAGGGAGCCTCAGCTTCACCACCTTGCCATGTGTTATAACAGCGACCTGGCTACTCTTTTCCAGACCTAGAAATTGGCAAGGATAAGGAAGAAAATTCTGTTTATTCTTTTCTCAATGAAGCAGCAGAGAAAAAAAGCATAATAGAAAAGAGAAGGCAGAAACAGCAATTTCCTTCTTTTTCTCTCTCTCTTTTCAATTCTACCTCTTTTGTCTTTAATTTACATGGGATCCTGAGGATATTACCAACACCTTCACATTGCACTCACAGTCCCTTTTATGTGCAACTCGTCTCTTTACTTGGTTATTTTGATACCATCTCCACTTCCACACCAAAAATGTTTATATCTCCAATATAATAACAGAAATATTTTTATTCATAGGTTTTGAGATGAAAGGTTTATATAAATGTATTTAAGTGCATAGTTGCACCTTTTTGTTTGGGGTATTTTTTCCTCTATTCTGTATTATAACCTTCTATCATTTTGCAAGCAGTTATAAGTCCCCTTTTCTTTTTTAGTCATTATCATTTTCTATGACTTTCCTGTCCTTAGAATTTCTGGAACATATTTCCATCCCAAGCTGTTGTTAGGTTTCTTTTGAAGTGAAGTCCTGCTGTATCTTCCCTGGTATATATGTCTAAACTGTATTTACTTATTTTACTTTTCTTTCCTAATTCACATTGACAATGCCTCCCAATTTAGTTACCAATGTACTTCATTATCATGCTCTTTGCCTTCTTAGAGTCTAGATAAGGAATAAAATGTCCAATAGAATAAACATGACCTTATTCTGACTCCTTTGGCACTCAGCCAGGCATCTTAACACAACAGCCTCATTCTTACTCTTTGTCTATGGCTAATAACTATTGCCCAAATTAGTTGAAGCCAGATTTCAAATGATGTACATCATATCATATCAAAAAATGTCTCAGGGCCCAAATAAGTAGCAACCTATATTCCCTTCTTTTGTTTAGCAGTTTTAGTAGGACACAATCATTTAATACAGTTGATATAATCTACTTTTTATAAAAGGCAACATGGCTTGAGATTCTATTCCACCTAACGTTTACACATTTTCTCCCCCGTGTTTGATGTCAGACTTGCAGGATCTCGCTTTTGGCTTTTTGACTTGCTTTGTTTGGTGTTTTTGTGGGCTTTGAAGGTGTGTATCTAATACCTAGACTTGAGGCAACTTGATACTGTGGGAAACCCATTAGATTTGCAGCTAAGAGACCTGGGTTCTAATCCTGGCTCTGTTATTAATTAGTGATAATCTTGGGTAAGACAATCAAGTTGTCAAGACTTGAATTTTTTCATCTGTACAATGAAACAGATTAAAATTTATCACATCTCTACATATTCTGAATCTCTGACTTTCTGTATGTTTTTAAAACTTCTTTCCTTTGGACTGATCCTATAGAAGACTGAACAGAGGCTGCCAATACAACTTGATTTAAAAGCCTCTGAAAGGTCCATCTAGCACAAACATCCACAAACATCTGGCCTTCGATTCCATCGTAAAGAGTTGTCAGCATGTGTGACAGCCAAGGAAGAAGAGGTACAGTCTCCAGAAGGCCTTGATTAACTAGTATATATATTTTTCCTGGGTATGGTTCATTCACTATGTCCTTTTAGTGGGTAGGTATTAATTTCTTTAATTACTGAGGCAACTCTTTGGAATTTGAAGGTGTGAAAGGCAAAATAATAAACATATATTGCTTAGGTAAAGGACTTTGATGTCTATCTCAAAGAAGGAGCAAGCAGCAAGGGACCATGGGAGTAAATGGTCACTGATAAATGCCACTTAAAGGAGAATACAAGCTTAATAACTAAATACAAGCCCACTAAATAAATACATTTTGAATGATTCTTGCATCCACATTTTGTATTCTCTCTCCTTTTTCTCTCCCTTCTGTCTACCTACTAACCTTACAAAGTACTCACTACACTGAACTGTCCAGGATACCCACCACAGAATCCTGCCTAGAATTGCTCTGCTCTTGTCATCTCTATAGATGTAGGTCTTTACCAAAACTGCCAAAATATTCTTCATCAGAATGTCCTGAGTCTCATACAGTAACCGATGCTTATGTGTCAATGGGGGCTAACTTTCTATATGAAATAAGGTAGGTTTCATAGGAAGAAAGACAAAAGAACTTTAAACAAAAGACGATGCTTCATAGGAATTTTAAGGGCTGATGCAACCAGTGAGGGAGATACTTTGAGACACTTAGGGACCTGTAGTAATCTTTAAGTCACACCTTTAAAGAAAGCCTACCAATGGAATAAGCTTTAATACACTGAATAATATATAAATTCATATGCCTCTTACCACAATTTGCCTTCTTACATTCTATGCCATACTAAAGACATACATTAACCTGAATTCAAGTTGATAAATATATTTATGAAAATTATTTATTATTAATACTATGATTAATTAGTTTCAACAATCCTGACCAGTGTTTATAATATGACCTCCCTAATCTTGAATTCTTTCTCATTGTACTTTTTTTCTGATTATTCAAAAAACATAGATTTGTTGTAAAAAGTTAGAAAAAACATAAAAGTATAAATAAGCAAAAGGTAGTAATCCAAACAAATAATCTATGAGCCAGAGAGAACCACTGTTAATAAGCAGGTATATTTCTTTTCAGTCATTTTTTCCCTAAAAACTATAACAATGTTATATATTAATTATATACATATATGTGTCTCAGTTAACCAATATCCTAAAAAAAGGTGCTTATCCGTCCTATGTATGTAGCATAGTTTATGTAATGATTTTCCTTTTTTTTTTGGTTTTTCTTTTTGCGGCACACGGGCCTCTCACCGTTGCGGCCTCTCCCGTTGCGGAGCACAGGCTCTGGACGCGCAGGCTCAGCGGCCATGGCTCACGGGCCCAGCCGCTCCGCGGCATGTGGGATCTTCCCGGACCGGGGCACGAACCCGTGTCCCCTGCATCAGCAGGCGGACCCTCAACCACTGCGCCACCAGGGAAGCCCCATTTCCCTATTTTTAGACATTTAAATTATTTCAAATTTTAATTATAAGAAACAGTGAGAAAAAAATGATTATAAAAAATTATCCCCATCTATAATTATTGCCATAAAAATTCCTATGCAATTACTGGTTTAAAAATATAAATATTTCAAGACTCCTGGTAGTATAGTGAAGTTATGCTTAAATAGCAGAAACAGTAAATATATGTGTAAGTGTAAAAAAATATAATCTTTTCTTCCCTTATTTAAAAGATGTATGACTTTTTAAAGCAAAAAATTATGACAGTGTATCGATGAACTTACAACAAATATAAATGCAATATATATGACAGTAATAGCACTAAAGAAAAGAGATAAATGGAATTATACTACTGCAAGTTTTCTATATTTTATCTGGAGTAATTCAATACAGCTCTAAGCAGATTAGGATAAGTTAAAGATGCATTTTTTAAACCCTAGAGAAACTAAAAAATAATGAAAAGAATAGTAGTTAGAAAGTCAACAGAGGAATTAAAATGAAATATTTTAAAACAGTCAACACAAAAGAATGAAGGAAATGAGGAACAGAAGAACAAAAACGAATCAATGAAATAAACAGAAAACAGCAAAATGGCAGACCTAAATACAGCCAAATGAGCAATTACATTAAAGCAAACTAAACACTCCAATCAGAAGGCAGAGATTACAAGAATGGTAAAAATCAAGTACTAACTATATACTGTCTACATGAGATGCACTTTAAATACAAAGACAAATAGATTTAAAGTAAAAAAGGTAAAGGTATCCCACGCAAACAGTAAACACAAGAAAGCAGTTGTTGTTAATTAATATCAGACAAAATAGACTTCAAGAAAAGGAGTGTTGGGCTTCCCTGGTGGCGCAGTGGTTGAGAGTCCACCTGCCGATGCAGGGGACACAGGTTCGTGCTCTGGTCCGGGAAGATCCCACATGCCGCGGAGCGGCTGAGCCCGTGAGCCACGGCCGCTGAGCCTGCGCGTCCGGAGCCTGTGCTCCGCAACGGGAGAGGCCACAACAGTGAGAGGCCCGCGTACCGCAAAAAAAAAAAAAAAAAAAAAAAAAAAAAGAAAAGAAAAGAAAAGGAGTGTTACTAGGGACAAAAAGAGATACTTCAATAATGATAAAGGATCAATATATTAGGAAGATACAACAGTTATAAATATGTATGTAGTCTATAATGGATGGTAAATTCTCAATGAAAACTCCATTTCTAGAGGAGGAGCATGAATTCTGGGTAGACAGCTAGCCATTTCTGCCACAGGCAGATTACTTACCCTCTCTGTAAAATAGGATAGTACTTTATAGGGTTGTGAGAATTAAGTGACTGCCCATAGTGAGCACTTAATCAAGTGGGTTGTTGTTGATCTTAATGTTACTATCATCTTACGGCAGACTGCACAATACTCAAAGTATTCACTGAGCAAAGGCTCAGGTAAAATAGTTGTCCCTCTTCACAGGTAAAACACCCCTGAGGAAGGGCCGAAGCAAGCAGAATACCCACCCAAGTGTCATTATAGTATAAGAGATATGGAAGTGGGACTCCAAGAAAGGAAAAAAAAATATATTACAGGTGGTTCGGGTGGGGGGAGAGGGTCTAAAAAGAATTTGGATTTGGGAAGAGACTAGAGAGAGAACTTGTATAATGAAAAGATTAAGTTTGCTGTGTGGTGTGAAATGTTGCCTTCTCCTCCACCCATCATGAAAACAAAATCTACATTACTCACCAAACTGGTTAGGATAAAGTTCAGCAGAGAGTAACTCTGAAGAGCAATATCATAAAGAAAACAGATGCTTCTTTCTTGCTCATTAAAGTCAAGAGACAGTCAGTCCAAGGCTGGTATGGTAGCTCTACACCATACAAAGATCCTTCCAGTTTTCTGCTGTATATAGCCTTAGGTATAGCCGTTAGGTATAACTGTTGAACTCTTGGTCCAATACCAGTTTTGGAGCATCAGTCACCACAACTGTATTCCAAGCAGCAAGATGAAAGAAGGGAAAGAATAGATACACACTCCTCCTTTCAAGAGTTTCTGTAAATATCACACAATACTTCTTAGATCTCATTGGCAAATACTCATCATATGGCCACTCTTAGCAGAGCTCTAGGCTAGGAAATGTAGCCTTTTAGCTGGACCATAATGCACCCAACCAAAATTCAGCGTTCTCTTATTGAAAAAGGAGACTTACCAATACTTATAGATTGTATTTGTAGACGTGTTATTTGTATATGTTATGTGTGGAAAAAAGATATGCACGATAGCTGGGTCTACTGAATGAAAAGCAAAAGGCTGTCAATGGGAGCCAGTTTCACAAGAGTTAGGTCATCAAACAGATGTTTCCCTTCCTTCTCATTAAATTCTTATTACAGTTATAAGCTAGCACTTAATTATTCCATGTAAGCTTGCTTCTTACTCTTAGCTCTCCAATTAGCTTTAACTTTACTGAAGGTTTGGTAGGCCTACAGGTCTAGTGTAGGGTAGATGATGCAGCAGGAAACAAACATAAAGATATTGCTGTAGGGTAAAAATAAATTTTTATGGTAGTGGAATAGATCCTTAAGTATGACCCTTTACCCAGTCTAATGTTACAAAGGTCTGCAGTTCTGAAACTCTTTGATCTGATTCCTCATGGGCTGCTTCAGTTACCGTACTTGGGCATTTATGAAGTACAAGGAAGGCATTAGGGAGTGGCATCTACACATTTGTATCCTTATTTGTATCCCTAGCACTGCCTGTTTGGTAGTTTAGCAGTAAACTGAAGTGAAAGTAGCCTTGAACTGAGTTGCCATTCTCATCAATCTTCGAACCTGAATTGGATTTTATCAACTGGCACAGCTCAAAGGGAAAAAGATTATGCTATACACATTTTTCAGCAGTTTTTCTGCACTCTTTCCTACCACATTTTTGTATCATTAGGCCAGCCTGACCCATGTACCTATGACCAGAACAAAAAGAAAAGCTAATGATGTTTCAGCTCTGTTCAAGGTTATCATACTGTGTCATCTATCCTTTTATTCAACAAACATTCACTAAACACTATGTACCAGGCATTGTGTTCAGCTCTGGAAATGTAGCAAAGAACAAGTGCTTAAAGGTCTTATCAGAAATGCCTTTCCTCAAAGTCTCATCCAAAGTTGCTTCCCTCGACTACCCAATATTCTCTCTCTCTCTCTCTCCTCCTTGTTTTATTCATAGCTTCTTTTAGCAATCTGTTTGTCATTTTATTTCTTTTTTAGTCTTAACTCTAAGTTCCATGAAGGGAGATTCTATCTGCTCCTTTTACCACTGCATCCCATCTCTAGCACAGTATGATACTTAAACACTTAAATAATAATTGACTAATGAACTAACATAATGGACCTTCAATACATATTTTTGGTTTTTCTGATTAGAGTTCAGTATTTAGAATAAAGAAATTCCCCCAAAAAAAGCTTTGAGAAAAATCTCTTTAATAATTGAATTATTCAGTTACTAAATCAAATCATTTCCCACAATGATTCAAATAACTAGTATCTGCTTTATATAAAACAAGTTGATTGTTCTAATCTCCCAACATAATTCTTATTTTTGTTTGCCAAACACTACTGGACTTAATTTACCAGCAGGTGGCACTCCAAAGTAAAGCTGAAAAGGCTATTACTACCCACTCTCTCCCCACAACTTTTTTCCCATTGGTTATAGAGTAATTAGTAAGTGGTTATTGGTGAGAAAAGCCTTCCACATTTTTCTTTCTAATAAATTCTTTACGCTTTAACATGGCATTTAGATAATTCTTGTTAAAGGAGAATCCCTAGACAAAGATATGTGACATGTAAGAAATTCTAAGGAAAGAGCTAAAAGTAAAAAATTTAGAACTGAGGAGAGGTAAATTATAAAAACAAGATCAAAGAAAATAAAAAAGCAAATAGTTGTTACGTTTTCCCAAACCAGTTCATGTAGAGATCTGACAAACCTGAACCAGGTAATTAGCAGTCTGGGTTATTAAAACTTCTTCAAAAACAATTTTCCTATGACTTCCTATTACATCAGATGGTCCAAATATTCGATTTTATATATACCCATTATGTTTTATAGAAGTGTGATTGTAAAGTTTATATATATATATATATGGCAAGTATCATATATGAGACTACAAAGCACTCTAATATATATTAGCTTATTTCATATTTGATCTTCACACCAATCCCGCAGGCATGGCAAATGTTTTTATACTGACTCAGAAAGATTCGGTGATTTAAGTGAGCTGGTAAATTGCAGAACAGGCAACAGAACCCCAAATTTTTGACAACTTCAATGCTCATTTTTCTATATCATATTAACTTTTGGGGAACACATTCAACCCAATACAAATAACTTTTACCAATAAGACAAAAATAAAGTAGTCCAATAGACCATAACCATTCTTTATTAAAAGTATGTATTTTCTTTACGGCACAAATTGATTTTTTTTCACTTCTTTATTATCTGTCTCTCTCAAATAGAATCTAAGCTTCCTGAAGGTAGGAACCAGCTTAGTGTCTAGCATTCAGTTGAGATTCAAAAAACATTTCAAAGATGAATTAGTTGATTCTGACTGGGAGAAATAAAGAAAGAAACTTTTGTATAAAATAAAAAGTTCTTAGCCATTGCTGCAGGAAATTTTCCATCACTTTCAAGTCACATTTTTATTGTGATCAGTAGATAACTAAAATAAATCAGTTAAATATTGAAAAAGTAAGCCAATTAACCAAGTGTTCCAGCCACAACATGGGCTTTAAATGTCATTCTAAGTCCTGTGATTTATAAGTATTCCATTAGAGGTTACAAGGGGAAATGGGAGAGGAAAATGGGCAGGGAGCAAACAGCCTCTACCTCCCACTTGCACCCTTGCTTCAACCCTTCTCATTTGTTTTACATAGCTTTAGTTTGGGGAAGAGAAATAGCTATTCTAAATTTTTTTTTTTTTAAGTTTGGAAATCATTGATCTACAGACAAGCAAACAGATCATCAGCTTATTTTTTTCTCTTAAATATTTTGTCTAAGTATTCTCCTAACAGCAAAAATAACTAATTGTTGTTTGGTATTGCCCTCCTGATAATGAGAGCTAATTTACAACCTCATACTTACCTTGGAATATTTAGTTGAGTTTTAAGAGTAAAGCAATAATTTGGTTGTTTGGTTATTTTTTTAACTTCTAAAAACCATCTTCAATCAACATCACAGATTTGTAAATTTGCCCTAATATTTAGATTCCAACCATTTACATAGGGTGTAGAGCTGAGAAAATATGAGTTTAGGAGTCAGATAGAACTGGCTTGAAATGATCTTGGTATTTCCTATGTGTGATCTTAGGTAGGTCATTTCTTTCAGTTTCTTATCTGCAAAATAGGGGTAATGATCCCTATTCCACAGGATTATTATGAGAGTTATATAAACAAATTATGTAAAAGCACCTTGCACATAACATGTACCAAATAAATGTTAGTTTCTCTCCCTCAAATAGTATATTCAAAACTTCTTTCAGGGATTTGTTATAATGCTTTTTCTAATTTCAACTTTTTCATGCTGAAGAAGCCTAGTATTACTTAGCAAAGTTAAATTTTTGCTTATATTTTGCTTTCTACACATGCCTAATTAAAGTTATCTCAAATCAGTAAGTGGCTAAATTCTTTCTAAAAACATAACTCGAAGAGATTAAACAATAGATGATTTACATCTCAAAAATATACATTGCCAGGACTTCCCTGGTGGCGCAGTGGTTAAGAATCCACCTGCTGATGAAGGAGACACGGGTTATATCCCTGGTCCAGGAAGATCCCACATGCCACGGAGCAACTAAGCCCATGTACCACAACTACTGAACCTGCGCTCTAGAGCCCCCAAGCCACAACTATTTAGCCCGCGCACCACAACTACCAAAGCCCGCGCACCCTAGAGCCTACGCACCGCAACTACTGAGCCCACACGCCCCAACAACTGAAGCCTGTGTGCTCTAGAGTCCGCATGCTGCAACTACTGAAGCCTGCGCACCTAGAGCCCATGCTCCGCAATAAGAGAAGCCCACACACCACAACCAAGAGTAGCCCCCGCTCACCACTAGAGAAAGCCCGTGCGCAGCAACAAAGACCCAATGCAGCCAAAAAAAAATTTTTTTTAATTAAAAAAAATATATACATTGCCTATCTTGATTTACACATGACTTTTTGAAACTGGCATAAATCTCATGAATGGGCATAGTGCCCTATAAACAGATGGATGTGAATGCTCAGGTGCCAGAAATCCATCCTGGCCAGTTCATGTAGAATGTTAAAATGGTGACAGTTCTTGAAACTGGTCATCTGTTCCTAGTAATAATTAAAGTTATCAGAAATCAAATTCCAAAATACAAGAACATTTATTCAATCTTGAGCAAGAATTTATAAATATTTCATATTCAAATATTTTTGGTGTCCTTTGAACTATCAATGTGCATCTGATGTAGATAATCTTTCTATGGTTATGGCTGAAAAAATACCAATCTAGGTTGCTGGTTTATAGTAATAGCTGTGCTTTTCTAGTTTCTGCCTTTGTAGTTTCTCCTTTCTAGTTCTCCTTAAGCAGAGTCATTCCTAAAATCAACAGACATTCCTAAATTATGTAGTAATTATATTAGCAAAGATAGAACAATGAAGATGCTCATTTTAGTGGTATTTATGATAGAGGAAAACTGGAAAGTGCTTAGACAGTTACCAACAGAGGACGGTTAAATAAATTGTTCTAAACATACAATGGCTAAATTGTGCTATATCCAAACTGTACTATGCAACCAATAACATTATGTGGTAGGAGAATAAAGAAATGAGAATTGATCATAGTATGTTACCATGGAAATCTATAACACAAATGATTATTTAAAAAACAATCAATGACAAGCTAAATACATTCAGGAGCTCTTTATTCTATATTTAGAATCTGACCATTTATCACCTCCTCTGCTACTGCTCTTGTCCAAGTCATCATCTTTTACCGAACTATTGCTATTGCATGGTATCTGGCCTTCCTGCTTCTGCTTCTTGTCCCACTTCTGTCAGCTCTTAATAAATCACGTCACCCCTCTGCTCCAAATCCTCCAATGGATTGTTAGCTCACTTAGAGTAAAAGTAACCAAAATAGCTTACGATGACCTATGTGATTGAAGCCTGTACCCTTCTCCTCAGGACTCTCTCCACCCTCACCTCATTCTTTCTTTCACCTTGTCTCCTACTGTACTCCCACCTGCTCACTCCTTTCTAGTCTTCCAATTTTCTTGCGGAACCTTGAACACACCAGGACTTTGCATTTGCAGTTCCCTCTCGCCTGGAATGCTCTTCCCCTGGTATTCAATGGCTCATACTTTCTTTTTCTCCAGGTTTCTCTTTAGTCATCTTTTCAGAGAGGACTTCCTTTCATCCTGTTTAGCATTACAACCCTCCTCTATCCCCAATCCTACTCTGGACTTCCTATATTTCTTCTCTGCTTTCTCTTTTTCCCTTGTACTTAACCACACCTAACATACCAAAATTTTACTTATATATTTTTGTCTATTGCCTGCCTCATTGTCTCTACTGTTTAAGTTTCATGAGGCAAGGATTTTGGTCTGCTTTGCTAACTGTGTTATCTCCATCTGGCACACAGAAGATAGCTAGAGAGAGGGTAGTGTGAGAAGAGATTTTGTTAACAGGGAAGAGCCAATTTTGACTCCACGTTGGATGTTTCTTTGACTTTAGCCTTTGCTTTTCGTTGCTTTTGTTACTACCATCATACATAATGGCCTGTCTCAGGGAACCCTAGCCACCTGTGAATGGCTGCAAGAAAGAATTAACGCATCCCCTCCCCGAGGCTGGCCATTCCAGGAGATGTTTTGCAAGACTGAGGCCCTTTTTACTTTACTTCCCTCTCTGATTCTATAAAAGAAACTGGCATCCAGACCCCGAAGGATGTTTTCTGTGGGGACTCTAGTCCACCATCTTCTCTGTCTGCTGGCTTTCCAAATAAAGCCGTACTCCTTGCCTCAACACCTCATCTCCCGATTTATTGACCTGTCGTGCGGTGAGCAGAGCGAGCTCGGACTCAGTAACAAATTCATTCAGTGATCCAATTTCTCAAGGCCAAGAATAAATTGTAAAATTTAAGAGAGTAATTTAGGGGGGTTGAAACTTGTTCTGTATTTATATAGCCATTAATTTGTTTTACAAACAACTGTAGAGTGAGAATTAATAATGCCTGTTCATCAACTTCATCCACTAATCTGGTAGCCATTCTAAAAATCCCAGCAAGAAATTGAAAAAAATAAAGTTAGACTTTCTACACTGTTGTAAAGTTTTTGAGAGAAAGGGTATTAAATCTGTTGTAACAGAATAGGTTGTGACAGATGGAATATTTATAAATGGAATGGAATATTTCCTGCCATATCAATAAACAAAGGATGTCACAGTCATCAAGGATTGCAGCCCTCCAACATAAGCCTGTGAGCCCTGAGGAAACTCAGGGCTGAAAAGAATACCTGCCATCTAGCAGCCATCAGACTACAGCTACTCCCTGCGGTGAGCCCTGAGGAAACTCAGGATGTGACAATACAGGATACTGACCCCAGATAGCTGAGGTGCATATCAAATGAATGAATTCAGTGAGCCCAGACTCTAGCATCTTCCCATACATAGAAAAGCGCTAAATTCCTTAAATTGAGATATCTCGGTTTTTTTAAATTAGCAATAATCTTTTGACGTTCCGGACTACCTGCCCTTTGTTGCAAAATTATATATCCTGGCTCCTCTCCTGGCCTCCTCAGGCTGCAGTCCTCACTTTGCCCCAAATAAAACTTAACTCGCAACTCGCACGTTGTGCATTTTTTCAAGTCAACAATTGAAAGGTTCTTGGTCAAATTCCACTTTCCACATTATAAGAATATGTAAACTAAGCAAGCTTGATTAAGCACATTGCAATTTAACTGCTGTACTTTTTAAGTTCTAAAGTCATAAGCTTGTCTGATAAATGTGAATTTTTCCCCCTATTTGTCTAGTGATTATTGATGATCAAGCTAATGAAGCAGTTATTTGGCATATTACTAGGGTTCCTTCACTCAAACATAACTTTTTATTAATGAGGCCAAAAGAATGTTCTATTGAAACTATGTTAATTCAAGCTAATGTCATTAACTTACAGAAAATAAGACCTAAGACTTCTTATTAAAATTTTATCCTTTTATCAGAACTGAAAAGTAACTTTTTTTCTCCTTAGAAAATCAGAATTTTTATCTGTTTAGCAAAATAACAAAAATTATGGTTTAACCAATACTGATTTCTGAATTAACATTACTAAACATTTTAATTTGGACTGAGAAAATATGCTAATGACAACTCTTTACCATTATGATATCAAATAATTTTCCAAATAAAACCTTAATAAGCACAGGTACTCTTTTTTTTAATAAATGTATTTATTTTATTTATTTATTTTTGGCTGCATTGCGTCTTCGTTGCTGCGTGTGGGCTTTCTCTAGTTGCAGCGAGTGGGAGCTACTCTTCGTTGTGGTGCATGGGCTTCTCATTGCGGTGGCTTCTCTTGTTGCAGAGCACTGGCTTCTCTTGTTGCAAGCACAGGCTCTAGGTGCATGGGTTTCAGTAGTTGGGCTCGCAGGCTCTAGAGTGCAGGCTCAGTAGTTATGGCGCACGGGCTTAGCTGCTCCGTGGCATGTGGGATCTTCCTGGACCAGGGATTGAGAACCCATGTCCCCTGCATTGGCAGGCGGATTCTTAACCACTGTGCCACCAGGGAAGCCCTAAGCACAGGTATTCTTAAGAGCTCTTACAGAAGACAGGATTAGAATCTGTGTTAGTTGCAGCAGACTTCTAGGATTTTCACTATATATCTTCTACTGATGTAGAGGGTCAGCTTCATGGACATGCATTCTGTGCAGGAGCATAGGGTTCTGTGCTTGGTTGTATTATCAGATTAACTACTTGATACCCTTTTAAAAGCAGAGATCCTTTGACTGAGAGGTTCATACATAGATCAAGTAGATTTCCATGGAGAATGTGTATAGGTAGAGGGAAGGTAGGGTGAGGAGAAATATGGCAGCAATTAATTTTGGGAAACCAAGTCTGTGTGGACTGCTCAATCTTTCCACTACCTACAGATGTGAACTTAAAAGTTCACATGAAGCTTCAGCTTTGCCCAAAGCTAACAGGTCAATGTTGTCCTTTGTCAGGAAAACTTAGGGCCCATAACGTCCATAGCTCATTTTACTCTGCATCAGTTTAACTGGCTAATCGTTCTCCAACTTTCCAGTAAAAGTAGTTGGGTTCCCTCCAACTTTCTAGTAAAAGTAATTGGGCTCCTAGGCCTTGATAACTTGTGCAGTGCCTGATTTTTCTAAGATTGGAGTCTGTCTTCCCCTACTCCCAATCTACTCTGGAATTGGAGCACTGCTGTGGGGGAAAAAAGTACTCTTTAGGGATAAGGATCTAAAGTGAGTAAGAGCTAGGTGTCAAAGATTAACTTGTTTTCGTAAGGACATCTCAGACAAAACTGATTCTGATACATGATCTAGTTTAGCATCAGTAGCTGAGGACATGTATAGTTGGGTAGAACCAGGAAACATGTCACCTTAGTTATTCAAAGATTAAATCTATCAGACGGCAGGATTCTCATGGCTGGTTTTAAAATACAATGCTCATATTTTCATGGCCTGAATGTTTCCACTGCTATATTTAACATTTGTGCAGATTAGAAGGGGAAAATAATGGAACTCTGCCCTTCCATTTGCTTATCTTTTAAATCTTCACACTGTGCTGATATAAAAGAAGAACACTGGTGTCACTATAAAACAAAAACATTTGGGGGCTAAACTTTATTTCTACCTAATACTGCTCATGACCAACTTTTTATATCTAAAACCTGGTGACTGCCAGTTTGGCTACACAATTTTTTTGATAATAGAATTCTAACTGCCACAGAGAAAGGAGGAATGGTGGAAAGCCTGACTCCTTTCTTAACTAGGGAGGCATACTATACAAATCCTTTCGAACTCAAAGAGATTCCAATTTGGGTATAACTTTGTATACTACAGTATGTCATATATTTTCACTCACAGTTCATTTCTGACAATTCTACTCACCAAATGTGTGGGTTTTTCCCCCACACCAAGCAGTTCTCCAATTCTCTCCAAACACAAGCTGGGTATCCTACAATTCAATTCAATTCTGACACTATCTACCTGGACACAACATCAGATCCCACAGGTTAAGGCCTCAGTCCCATAAGACTGCCCTACTTCAGATGCCAATAAGAAGCCCAGGTTTTTACCAACTGGCTATAAATTAGAGGTCACCACAAGCCCTTCCTCAGGTTCAATTAATATGCTAGAATGGCTCACAGCACTCAGGAAAACAGTTTACTTAACAGATTACTGGTTTGTCATAGAAGAATACGTGACTCAGGAACAGCACGATAGAAGAGATACACAGGGCAAGGTATGGGGGAAGAAGCATAGAGCTTCCATGCCTCTCCAGGTGTACCAGCCTCCCAGCACATGTTTACCGACCAGAAAGCTCTTCAAATCCCGTCTTTTGAGTTTTATGGAGGTTTCATTATAGTAGGCGTGATTGATTGGTGATTGATTGAACCTCCAGCCCCTCTCCCCTCCCTGGAGGCTGGGTGGTGGGGCTGAAAACTTCAGTCCTCTAATAATGTGGTTGGTTCTCTTGGCAACCAGCCTCCACCCTTAGTGGCTTTCCAAAAGTCATGTAATTAACATAAACTCAGGTATGGCTGACTGGAGCTTGTTATGAATTACATCTTTTTATCTCTCTTATCACTCAGGGAAGTCTAAGGTTTTAAAAAATCTGTGCCAGTAATGGGGATTGAAACCAAATTATATTTCTGATTAGAAACTACGATATCACAATAGTACAGTTTAACTTTGAGTTATATAAGTTATACTTGTATCTACTGAACAAAAAATGTTAGTGAAACAGTTACTTTTTGAAAAATCATTATGCTAACTGATAAGAACTGGATCTTTGTCCTTGGAAAATGTATAGTCTATTTCTGGAAGCTAAAACAGACACAAGACAGCTTGTATTTGTTGTTAAATAAGTGGTAAAGAAAAATCAGTTCTGAAGAGTGAGAGGAACACTGTAGACAGGACTGGAAGGGAAGAATTTTACGAAAAAAAATTTTTTAGCAAATCAAACATATTATTTCATATTAGTAAAAGAAGTATATAAAATGTTTAAGTTTATAAAGCACTTGTGACCTTTTCAATAAGATACTGTATCTAAGGTTATAAAAAGTTGCCTGTTGGGAATTCCCTGGTGGTCCAGTGGTTAGGACTCTGCACTTTCACTGCTGAGGGTGTGGGTTCCATTCCTGGTCGGGGAACAAAGATCCCAATTTGCACAGTTCAGCCAAAAATAAAAAATAAAAATAATAAAAACAAAAAGTTGCCTGTTATTCAGTATTGATTCAAAGGTACAAACCAAGGAGGTGAAATGTAATTTTGTCCTTACAAAATTAAAACAGAAAGCAATTTTAAAATGGAAAAGAGTTGTAACTGTCTAGTTACTTTTTTAAAAAGTTATGTCTTAAAAACATAAAAATTGTAAGATTTTATTTAACTCTGCAGAATAACAGATACTACATGTAAATTTAGGGTTGACTTTAAACAAATTTATAATAAAATTAGCAATAAATGGAAAACACAGAATGAAGCAAAAATAAAAGAATCTACATTATTCTAATTTCATTGAAAGAACTCATAAAAGTCCATTTTTCTAGCTACTCATACTGACAAATTATTTTGCTTGTTAGTCCTGCACTCAATTTACAGCATGAAGTAAGTAATCTATCATGTTTTCCAATTTAAGTTTTTTGTATTTCTAATATAACTTTGACAACACCACTACCCTCGAACAAGAGAGAAAGGATATAGTAGTGTTGCCACTATTAAAAACAGTATGGAAGTTCTTCAAAAAATTAAAAACAGAACTAGCATACCATCCAGCAATTCCACTTCTGGGTATTTACCCTAAGAAAACAAAAACACTAATTTGAAAAGATATTTGCACTCCTATGTTTATTGCAGCACTATTTACAACAGCTAAGATACAGAAACAATCTTAGTGTTCATAGATAAATGGATAAAGAATGTGGAATATATATATATATGCACATACACATATATATATATTTGGCATATATATACATGTAATGTATACGTACACATGTATGGAATATTACATGTAAAATGTAATATTCCATTTTCCACACAATGGAATATTACTTAGCCACAAAAAGGAATGAAGTCTTGCCATTGTGCGAGCATGGATAGATCTAGAGGGTATTAACCTAAGTGAAATAAGTCAGAAAGAGAAAGACAAATACTATATCATCTCAGTTATATGTGGAATCTAAAAAACAAAAATGAACAAACAAATGAAAATAGATTGACAAATACAGAGAACAGGTAGTTGCCAGAGGGGAGGGGGGTGGGAGCTTGGGCAAAATAGGTGAAGGGGATTAAGAAGTATACATTTCCAGTCATAAAATAAATAAGTCACAGGGATATACTATATAGTATAAGGAATATGGTCAACAGTACTGTAATAACTGTATGAAAACAGATTACCAGACTTATTGATCATTTTGTAATGTATTTAAACGCTGAATCACTATTTGTATACCTAAAATAAATATTGTATATCAACTATACTTCAATTAACAAAATAAAAATGATATAGTATATTTGCTGTGTGACCTACACATGCCAGTTCATAAAAATATATACTTTTCTTTTTTTCTTTATTTGGCCGTACCACGCGGCATGTGGGCTCTTAGTTCCCTGAACAGGGATCGAACCCTCGCCCCCTGCATTGGAAGCACAGAGTCTTAACCACTGGACTGACAAGGAAGTCCAAAAATATATACATTTTTAATCATGCTATTTTTCAGTGCTTTTTAAAATGGTAGTGACTCATAATCTGATGACAAAAAAACCCATGTATCTATCTATAATAGTGGCTATCTTTTAAGTAAGTAAAGGATAACATTCACACCTTTAAGTAGTTAAATATAGC
Source organism: Pseudorca crassidens (assembly GCF_039906515.1). Lineage (NCBI taxonomy): Eukaryota > Metazoa > Chordata > Mammalia > Artiodactyla > Delphinidae > Pseudorca > Pseudorca crassidens. Next base: position 59,807,612 of record NC_090306.1, read on the forward strand.
TATTCTATTTTTATAAGCTAAAAAAATAAGTCTTGAAGACAGTAACTTCCTTGAAGGCAAAAGCATATGTATGTGTGTCATGTGTGTATGTTATGTATGTATGTATGTGTGTGTCAATGAGAGCTGTTCCCTCAGATAGGCACTTAGCTAACTCCCTCATCTCTTCAGATGTTTGCTCTGGTCTTAACTCATTGAGACCCACTCTGACTAGCCTATTTACTAATGAAACCTATCTTCCCAGTACTTATAATCTCCCTGTCTCTGGTTTACTTTTTCTTGTATATCACAAATCACCTTCTATCACAGTATATAATTTATTTATTATGTTTATTATTTATTGTCTGTCTCTTCCTGCTAGAATGTAATCTCCACATAGTCAGGGATCTTTATGTGTTTTATTCACTGGCATATGGTAAGAGCCTAGAATGAAGCCTGAAACATAGTAATCATGCAGTAAAGATTTGCTGAATTAAAATGAAATGAAATAAATGAGACCAGAAGCAACAACAAACAACAAAAACCAGTTTCTATGAAAATATAACTGTACATGGCAACATGCCACTTTTTGTATTTTTTGTGTTTTGGCCCTGCCGAGTGGCATGTGGGATCTTAGGAAACCGTGGAGTCTTAACCACTGGACTGCCAGGGAAGTCCCTATGCTACTTTTGTAAAGCCAAGTTAACTGTGTTTCTTGGATGGGGTTGTTGATAATAATAATAAAAAATCTGTCTCTAAGGGACATTAAATTCATAGCCTGACATCTAAATCACATAAACTTGATGCAACTTCATTTCCTGCAGATATCTTGCTCTAATGTTATCCTCCTTAGTCGTCAACTGACCACCTTATCTAAAAGAGCATCCCATCCCCTAGTCATTCTCTAGCCCTTATCTTGCTTCATTTCCTTCATAATTCTTATCATTGCGTAGTATCATGTTGAATATTTATTTGTTTATTGTCTATCTCCTCCAGGAAAACAGGGACCTTATCTGCCTTCTTACTGCTCTATATTTCCCTGCTGTTTGGATCACTGCCTAGCACACAGTAAATACTTGTCAGCATTGAAGGCACTGGGAATTTGCATGCATTCATATTGTTCTTCATATGAGAATGATCCAATTGTTTATCTCCAGATCTAATGCTGCCCAGCAATCACTTGTATTATTCCCTCACTAATAAACAAACGAACAGCAATTGTTCTTCATGTTTTATACCACATCAAGCAAGATGGTTAAAAGGTTTGAGTAGATATATGCTAGATATTATTCCACCAAATACTAATGAAATTTAATATTGACCTGGAAGATTAAAGCTTAAATCATATTAAAGTTTTAGATTTACTCTCTGCTCTTATCTGGATGAAACTGTAATTTTATTCAGTTAGAAGTAAAGACATCTAAAATTCTGTGAAATTTTTTTGATCTAAATACTTAAGCAAGACAAAATGTGAAAAGTAGAGGTAGTTTATACTCCTTGGCTCTTAAATTCTGCTTTTATGTTTAAAATCTGGACTGGATGACAATATCAGGATTGAATGACAGCGCTGCTTGTCATTGTGATGGGTGGCAAGTGTAAAAAGGAGGACTTGTAAAAATACTATTCTGCAAAGGGTGTTGCTTACTTTGTCTGGGCCCCAAAATCTTCACAACTGTCAGTTACAGATATACCTCTAAAATAATTGCAAGGATGTTTTAAATTTCAGAACTGTATAAAGTTCACAAAAGAAACTGATTAACTATGAAACCACACTTTTAAATGAACTAGAGAGGGAGTTCCCTGGTAGTCCAGTGGTTAGGATTCAGTGCTTTCACTGCCGTGGCCCTAGTCAATCCCTGGTCAGGGAACTGAGATCCCATAAGCCATGCGGCCCGGCCAAAATTAAAAAAAAAGAAAAAGAAATGAACTATATAATTTAAGCATATATGTTTTAAAGTATTTCTGTCTTCTTTACTAAAATGTTTCAAACTGTTGAGAGACAAGAAATATCCTTATTTTTTTTCAATAACTATCCCCAATAACATCAGGTAGAACTTCCTATTTTCAGAATGGTGGCTCCTTTAATGATTTCTTACATATACTCTATGATTTACAGTCACTTTATTAGAACAGTAACAATCTAAGATTAAAGAATCAGTCTTTAAAAAAAGAAAAAAAAAATCAGTCAACTTGGAAGCTTCGGTCGCTAGCTCAGTTCAAAACTCTTTTCCCCTGCTCCTCCCACCTACCCATCCCCAGTACAGGTAAAGCTCTAGCACTTGGAGGTGGGGCAAAATCTGGCTCTCAGACAACTCCTTTTCCTCCCATTTTCAGGCTCAGTGCCCATGGCTTGTGGCAGAGGGAAGGGAGAGAAAAAATGGTAAACACCTCCTTACTCGAAAGAGAAAAGGGCAAATGTTTCCTTATTTGACTGGGTGAGGATGCAATCTTCATTGACTGGATACTGATACCTTTATGTGACACTGTCCAAAAGCTGGATCTTCAGTGAGGCTTCTCTGAGGGAGCCTGCAGAGGTTTACCACTATCTACTTTCCTGATGGTGGTTACCTGGCTCCAGCTTACTGAACCTCTTTTCATTCCTCTCCCTGCAACACTTCCCTCTTTTTGTTGTCAGCCCTCATAGGACAAAATGGCTCAAGCCCATTTACCCTCCCTGGTATTCACACCACCCATGGGAACTCCATTATTCTTGCCACATTAAATGATGGGCATTACGGCTATTTCCCTGTGGTCCTGGCCTCTCTCAGTCTATCATCGTTCAAATTCTCTTTCCCCTGCTCAGCTTCAGGAGATAAGCAAGTTCCGTGGCCAAGCAAACATCCAACAGAGAAATGTCTCCCTTCTTTATAAATCCCATCTTTAGAAATGAGTCTCTTCGAGCACTTTACACCCCATATTGCATATTTGAAATAGCTTGCCTATGAAGACTGCTTTCTCTAACATGCCTCCTCTCAATCTCTCATTTTTTTTGACTAAGAGTGGACAGGAGTGGCGGTGGTAGTGGTGATAGGGCTGGTTGTGACACTACTCATTTAATATTATGAGATTAAAGTTATTTTAATTTACAGTGTGGAGAATTCATGCATTTCATTTTCATTTTGGGGGCATAATCACAATTATAGGGCAATGGGAAAACTCCCATTCAATATGCTATAAATGTGTCTATATGTGTCTAAAATGTGTCTAAATGTGTCTATAAAAATATTCAGCTATAAGCATAGTATTGTTGTGATGTTAAATGTTGCCAGTCCTTGCTTAAGGTACTGGTAAATCTTACTCTTAGGTGGATAAAAGAAATATCTCTTATTTGATCCTGTTCGAAACATCTATGACAGCCCATTCAAATCCCATGCCAATTCCTTATAACAAAGTTGATGGTAGAGAATCCTCTATCTCTGTTTACAGGAACTCAAAATTCAGCCTTTCAGGTACAGTATTTTCTTAAATGTAGTTAGATGGTTCATGGTTTTGTGAGGTATTAACTGAAGTCTTCAATTTAAAAAAACCTAAGGCACTTAGAACACATATTTGCATATTAAAAATCCCAACAAACATTGCAATAATGAAACTTCTTTTACTTGGTTTAACTCCTACGCTTACTTTACAATGGAATCCTTTTTTTCACAGAATATTTACCAATATCTCACAGGACTAGTCTGAGAAACCTCGTTTGGATCCTCCCTCCCTCCCTTCTTTCTCCTTTTTGTAATTTTTGTTTCCATAAGGAATGACATAGATACATGCAAGTTCTTCAGCTTAAAGTATAATAATATGTGTGGTGTTGGTTCATTCAAAATAGAGGCCTTCTCTTCCCTCTGCTACTATAGTTAAGAGGTTTTTGTTTTGTTTTTTAAAAATAAGATTCCTTGGCTTTTAGCAGGAAAAACTAGCTATTGGGATAAGCCTACCAGAAAAGGTCTTCCTTACTATTAGAAGCGTTATGTTTTATGATTTCTTTTTGTGATATACTATTAAACATCTCCTCAGGGGCAGCTGCTGAGTTTGTAAGTGATCAATTGGCTGTTTTTCTGGGTTTTGCCATTTAACTGTTCTGTGCCCACTTACATAGGTTATGCTTACGAAGAGTTATTTCCTAATTGTAGGCTGCTTCATTAAAAGGATAAGAGAAGGTTTTGAGGATAATATTCCTTCAGGACCACCTTTACCAGTCAAAGGTATAGCAGATGTAGCAACTTTTAAAATCTAGAAGCCAACAGGAACTAACTTTACTCATACCAAAATACAAGTGTTTTATGAAATACTGTGGTTACCTCTATTTTAGGTAGTGTTTTTAAAACACCTTAATTGATTATGACTAAAGGTTCTAACTACTTCATTTAGAATTGGACACCACAGTAAAAATGTAAAGTTATTTGAGAATTATTGTAAATATTTAGTAATTCTCTTCTTGTAAACTATCTTTTAAAAGCGATGGTTCTTTTAAAATTCTGTAACTGTGGAAGGAATATATATTCAATATCACAAGAAGTGAAAAAGATTAGCTAACGATTTACTTTTAAAAACCCACTATTAAAAAATATTCTTACAAGAATAAAACATAACTAGTTAATGCTATGAAATGTAATCATTTAAGAATGTTTCACTTACTTTACCTGATTTATTTTTATTTCTTAACAGAAAATATGTCAGTCAGCTAGCACATTTATATTTGTGTTGTTTTTTTAAGTGGTCTTTTAAAAAAAATTTTTTAACTGAAGTATAATTTACAAGGCTGTGCCAATCTCTGCTGTACAGCAAGGTGACTCAGTTATACACAGAGACATTTTTTAAGTCTTTTCCATTATGGTTTATCCCAGGAGATTGGATATAGTTCCCTGTGAGATACAGTAGGACCTTGTTGTTTATCCATTCTATGTAAACAACCTTGTTGTTTATCCATGTAATAGTTTGCATCCACCAACCCCAAACTCCCAGTCTGCCCCCTCCCCGACCCCCCAGGCAACCACAAGTCTGATCTCTGTGTCTGTGAGGCTATTTCTGTTTTGTAGATAGGGTCATCTGTACCCTATTTTATTTATTTTTTTATTTGGCAGCACCGCTCGGCATGTGGGATCTTAGTTCCTTGACCGGGGAACAAACCCGTGCCACCTGCAGTGGGAGCACAGATTTTTAACCACTGGACCACCAGGGACGTCCCTGTGCCATATTTTAGATTCCACATATAAGTGATATCATATGGTATTTGTCTTTCTCTTTCTGACTTTTAGTATTAGAATCTCTAGTTGCATCCACATTGCTGCAAATGTAAGTGGCCATTTTTACAGTCTATCATTTTCTTGCATTTTCCCTTTCAGATGTTCCCTTAATAATTATGTTTCTCTCTTTATTTAAAATTCTTAGATTATAATGGTAGTTCACATAAAAATATTATCATCATAGCAACTACTATTTTTTGAGTGTTTGGGTCATTCTATATATCATGCTAAGCATTTACATAGATCATCTCATACAAATTTTAACTCTGGAAGGCATGATAATATTTCTGCATACAATTTTCAGGTAACAAAACTGAGGCTTGGGGAGGTTAAGCATCTTGCCTAAGGGCACTCAGCTTGCCTGTGTTTTAGTTGGATATAACTCCAGGTCTGAGTTATTCTGAAATCCTAAGCTCTTAACCTTTGCTTCTCAAATCCCTGGTGATTCACTAACATATTCCTGAATATCTCTGATTTCTCATCAAATATCTCTGATTTCCCATCTTTAGTTTTGAAATTTCATTTCAAAAATAATTTAAAAATTAAAAACTATACTTTGGATCACAGGGAAGACCACTATATAAAATACTTTTGCCTGATTTGAATGCCATGTTCTTGTTTGTTTTTATAAATTGGAGCCAAGCTATAAGACTTAAATTGACCTGAGCTACAGTAATGAAGAGAAACAAACAAATGAAGGATGCAAACATGCCAGGTAAAGGCCAAAAGCTGTGATTGCTTGTTTCTGGAACAAAGGCTTTAAAAAAATTATAATAGAGAAAACTGGCAGGAAAATTGAGTTACCATATAGCAATATAGGTATCCTGAAATAAAACAAATCTGTGCTGTATTGACTTCCAGTGATGATTTAGGCTCAGCAAAACAATATTCTTTGTTACATTAAAATTAATGTAATTAATTGAAAATGTTTTAGTTTAATTTCGATTTTTTCCAGATTAATAGTTAAAAAGAGCTATCAGCATAGGCTTAAACCAAGTTTCCTCCTGTATAATAAAAATAATTTGTCACATTGGGTATACACAATTCTTACAAGGTGTTCCTATATATTCAAGATTGAGAAACAGTACTGTATAATCCGTATGGCTGCTGCAAAATTGAAACTCAATGTTAGCTGAGCCAGAATTTTAATAATCCACCTTTTAATAATCCACGCTTCTCCACATTTATTCATTTGAATGACTCAGCCAAACTATCTCAGCATTACTTTCTTCCTCACAATAATGGTACTGAACTCATAATGAGTTTTAGTGGTTCTCAGACTTATTTTTCAGTAGGGACCCCTTAGAGAATCTTATGAAATCTAAGAACCCTCACTCCATGAAAACGTATATATAAAAACATTATACACAATATTAAAAAAATTACATACACTAACAATAAAAGAGAACAGGCTCTGAAGTTAGAAACAATCTGTGTAATCTAAGACCTCCTTTAAAGCCTCTTAAAGCTTCCATTTCTCCATCTGTAAAGTGCAAGTACTACCTATCTCATGTTATGCAGATTGAGTGGAATTATGTAACTATGGTGCTTGCAATTTAGTAGATGCCAAATTAAGTCGTAGTTGTTAATTATTATCAGGCCAATATTGACCACCTATTTTACGTCGAACTGCTGTTGTTGAGGTTTTCTTGTGCTGATTGGTTTGTGGCAGCCACTCTATGGTTACCAAGGATCTCATATTCTTCTCACTGGTTGCCTCATTAATTTGGCTTTTACTTTCAGGCTACCTATTTTTTAGGTGATAGTGACCCATGAAAGCACTAGAGAGTAATAACATCTTTAATGTTCGGTTGAGAATATTAAGTGGCTTTAATATTGCTGTCATCAATTCCAAAGGTGATGAGAAATAAAATGAGAGCAATTCTCTACAAAAAGTGGATACTTGAAGGGCAAGATATGGCTCACAAGTTTAAACTGGGGATCTGCCACATACATATGGCATACAAGAATATGGGGGAAGTTATGTAGCTTTCTTGAGAACTAAATAATAAGACACAATGTGGGGTACAAAATTGAGAATCAGTCACATTTGAATAACGAATGAGAAATGAATACCAAGTCAGAACAGAACATCATATTAAGATGAGGAAGCATTTATTCTACTATTCTCAAAACTGGTTATATTAAAAACATACTTTTATGTTCATATCTGGAAAACAACTCAAAAAGGATATAGAAAATTTACAAAGAGTTCAGCAAAAATGCCATGAAAATAATGCAAAGCTTTGGAAGCTCATTATAGGAGAACTCCTTATATGACAAACTCTAAGGAACTGTCCAGATTTTCTTATTTTACTTTCATTGTCATTGTGGTATTTTTAAGCAACAAATATTGCATGAAATGTATAGGTGACAGGTTGAAGATAAGAATATTTTGGTCATGTGTGTGATACAGTGTCACTGTTGTCATCATTATGAGATTAAAACAAAATGAAGTTTAATAAAGATTCTCAAGCATTATAAAATACTTTTCTAAAAGTAAACAGTAACCTCAATCTGTGTGGAAGATCATAAAAAGTGATCTTAAGAAGAATATGTACCATGGAACATGTCCCCTTCCCCCAAATGATAGCATTCTTAGAGATGCTGGTCATTTACCGTCATAATGACTCTCATTTTAGAATGGTGAATGCTTCATGTAAACAGTATGCTGTTTTTTAAAAAATTTTGTTTTAGATCTTATGCTCTTACGATTCTATGCAATTTCTTAAAATATACATAGAAACTGAGCCTGTGATCCAGTGACACTTTTTATTAGTCCTACTGAATTTGTCAGACTGGGAAGGCAAGCTAAAGGCTTTATTCCCTTCATATTTTGAAAGATTTCAGAGTTGAACACTAGTATATTTACCGTGTTGCTGACTTTTCTTAAACCTTGGCAACTTTAAGGCATCTTGGTATATGTATTACTGAAATATCTGTCACTCTTACTGCACAGACTTATTTGTGGTAACTGTTTTGTTTAAATGAAACTGGTATCATGTGTCCTCACAGATTATTACCAATGCAGTCTTTGTGGACTAAACTAACTATTCACGTTTAACCAGATAATCAACAGAGGGTTCCTTTTTGAAACAAATGCTTACTCCCGATTTCAAAGCTGCTATTTCTAGCGTGCATTGCACAAATGTGTGTAATTTTTTGTGCCAGACTTTTGACTGTTATCAAACACTGTAATGTGAAATGGATAGTTAGAAACAATGTTAAAATTTATATTTAACCCTTTCAGGGCTGAACTGTATCTCAAGGGCCAAGTGCATTTTGTTGATTCTTCTGGGGAAACATCCTGCAAAAGAATCAATTTTTATTTTATGATATTCATTTGAACAGGTAAAAACTTATATCTCATTAGTTTTGAGATGATTCACAGATAATTTAATTATCTTGGTAAGATTAGAGCAGTGATGTTAGGTGATAAAAGTGGACATGATAAAAACAAGTACTATAAAGGATTCTATAATATTTAACTTTTTTTTAAAGTGCTTACTAAACCTTGGGAATGGATTGATTAGCAATGACTTAGCGAAAGTCATCCATATCAACTCTTTCCGCCTGACATTTAAAATACTCCCAAATCCTGCAACCTTATTCTCTTGATACATAAATTCCACTAGCCCCCTCTGCTTATCTTAGGCAGCTTCTAGTCTCTGGCCTATGCTCATTTCTGCTTCTGAGTTAGCCTGAATTGTCCCCCGGCTCCCAAATTTATGAGGTACTTATCCCCAGTAGCTCACAATATGACTGTATTTGGAGACAGGACATCTAAAAAGGTAATTAAGGTTAAATGAGGTCATACAGGTATGCCCTAATCCAATATGACTGGTGTTTTTATAAAAAAGGGAAATTTGGAGACAGACTCACTTACAGGGAAAACATCACATGAACATGAAACAGACATCTATAAGTCAAGGACAGAGGCCTTTGGAAGAAACCAAACCTTTCTTGGACCTCTGGCCTCCAGAACTGTGAGGAAATAAATTTGTTTGTTTAAGCCATCCAGTTGGTGGTACTCTGTTATGGCAGCTCTGGCAAACTAATACAAGCTGCCTTTCTTCATGTTATTCCCCTCACTGAAAATGTCTCTTCCTTTCATCCACATCTATGCAAACTATGTCACTGAACATGGAACTTAAACAGCCACGCGGTGAAGTTATCCCTGACAGACACACCAGTCTGATCTCCCTTCCCTTTTCTGATCTAGCAGAGAATTTATAGTCCGTACCACAGATTTTTAGCAATTTCTAGCACATAAAAGTAGATGTAAGGATTTCATGAGTTAATACAGGAAAAATGCTTAAAACAGTGCCTGGTATGTGGTGGGTCTAAGTGTTTGCTTTATCTGTTGCTGCTATTACTATTTCCTGATTATATTTTTCTCTAATCAAATCATGTTGCTCACAACTCTTTTTAGTGCAATGCTGAGCATATCAGTGCTAAAAACACTTGTTGACATATAAAACACTAAGGTCTAACCTTATTTATCACATAGATCTCTCTGGAGCATCTGCTTATCTTCTTTCCTATTCTGTGTAAAGGAAGATAAAATGATAAAAATACAGGGTCTCTACCCTCAAGTTGCTTATAATTGGTCAAAGAATTTTTCACTTCCTTCTGGCAAAATATTTCTGAGGACTTAACATCTGTCAATACTGTGCTAGAAATGGGGAAAAAAGATAAAGGAGACATAGCTCTTGCCTGTAAACAGCTCACTGTCTAGTTGGGCAAAACCCAATTCCATAGGAAGTGAAGAAAAAAGTGGGTTCAGAAAAATTTCACACGAGTCCCGAAGGAAGATGTTTTGGTTCTATTACCGAATAACAAATTAATCCAAACCATAGCAGCTTCAGGCAAATTTTATCAGATTCAGGAGGGGCTTAGCTAGGTGGTTCTGGTTCAGGGTCTCTTATGAAGTTGCAGTCAAGCTATTGGCTGGGGATGGAAGCATCTCAAGGAGGACCAAGGATTTGCTTCTAAGTTCACTCACACAGTTGTTGGCAGGCTTTGGTTCCTTGTCAGCTGTTAGATTTCATTTCCTTGGCACATAGGCTTCTCTACAGGCTGCCTGAGTGTCCTATGACATGGCAGCTGGCTTCCCTTGGAGTGATTCAAGAGAATACGCAAGAGGAAGAAGTCTCAATGCCTCTTATGACCTAGTCTCGAGAGTCATGGTCACTTCTTATTCTATTTACTAGAAGAAAGTCACAAAGTTCAACGTGCACTCAGAAGGAGGTGAATTAAGTAGTTCCACTTCTTGAAGAATGAAATACCAAAGATTTTGCGGACATTTTCTTTTTTGGCTGTGCCGCATGGCTTGCGGGATCTTAGTACCCCTACCAGGGATCGAACCCATGCCCTCGGCAGTGAGGGTGTGGAGTCCTAACTACTGGACCGACAGGGAATTCCCTTGTGGACATATTTTTTAAACCAGCATAGGAGACTGTGCTGGTTTAAGACATTTTGGGGGGAGGAGGAGGTCACTCAAAGCAGAGGGAAGAAAACTGCAAGGTTTGAAGTATGAAGCAGCATCGAGTATTAGGCTAGAACCCCAAGTAAGTACCTAAGGCTACAAACGTAGGAAGGTGTTATAACATGAAGGGCTTTCTACCTCATCGAAAGGAGTTTGCACTTTTATCCTGTAGTGGATGAGGCATCATTATAAAGATTTTATGTGGGGGGTGGAGGGGGCGGGGGTCTCCGAAAATGTGTACTGTAAAATCTGGTGGTAGTCTTGAAGACTGGAGAGACATAAAACTTCATGAAGAAAGACCAGTTTTTTAAAAAAAATCTCTTTCAAAGTTCAGATGAGAGATTATGAGGGAATGATTACGAGAATGGTTGAAGGAATGGAGACGTATGGGAGGATCCTAGAAGTATTCAGAACGTAAAACAAGAAATGGTAATTAGTTGTGGGGCATGGGAAGAAGAAAGGATAAAAGACATCAGGCTTGGCAACTGAGTATATGATACTATTTCCCCAAATTATCCACTTTTTTCTTTAAAGTAAAGGTAGAATTTTAATCAGTATAAAAATTTATTCTGGGCTTCCCTGGTGGCTCAGTGGTTGAGAATCTGCCTGCCAATGCAGGGGACACAGGTTCGAGCCCTGGTCTGGGAAGATCCCACATGCTGCGGAACAACTGGGCCCGTGAGCCACAACTACTGAGCCTGTGCGTCTGAAGCCTGTGCTCTGCAACAAGAGAGGCCGCGACAGTGAGAGGTCCGCGCACGGCAATGAAGAGTGGCCCCCATTCGCCGCAACTAGCGAAAGCCCTCGCACAGAAACAAAGACCCAACACAGCCAAAAATAAATAAATAAATAAATAAAAATTTATTCTATGAAAATTTTAAAAAAAACTATGAAATAGAACTAATGAAACAAAAATACCTGCAACAGTTACTTCTGCAGTTTTGAATTAATAACTTGCACATATCCTGTTAGACCTTTGTGACACAAACTTTTTCACAAAATTGGAATTATATTTTAAACCTTTCCGTTTGCACTTAATATGTCAATAAAACTTCTTCCATATCATTTTTAATGGCTGAATATTGTTCTGTTGTATGGATGTAGCTTGATTTATTTACCAGAATCCTAACAAACAATGCAATAACGAACACTCTTGTAATTGAATTGTTACACATATCCCTACTTCCTATGATACATTTCTAGAAGAGGAATTGCAGGGTCAAATGTATATGCTCAAGGCTTTTGATACATATTGCCAAACTGCATACTAGAAATGTGCCAATTTTATACTCTGAGCAGTATAAGAAGCCCTGTTTCTTTGAACCCTTGCCAGTATTATCAAGACATAATCACCTGTTAAAATAATACCTGAAGAACAAATTAATGTTTAACATGTTAGGTCACTCATAAGATGGACTTACTATTAAACCTTTATAACACTACCATTCAAAGTTTAAGAGTCTTACGTATATTTTAGGTGAAGAATCTGAGATCCAGTAAGTTACATAATCACTCCCTCTACGTAGTGGGAGTTTCTGCCCTAGGTATTATTTTGCAGTGCTTTCTGATTTGCCAGTTTGCTTCACCAATTAAGCTTTTTTCCTGTAATAACCTTCTTATTATATATACCAGAAAAAGGTATACATCTTTATCATCAAGGCCTGGAAGTTAGGCATATACCGTTAGTTTAGCACTATTTCTCCTAGCTGATTCCTACCCTGGATTTTATACATTATGTGTTGAAGGAAAACTTAAGACTTTTTATTTTTAAAAAGTGTACCTAATCTTGGATAAGGATCTACTTCATTCATTCAATGGTTCATTTATTCACTGTCTCATTCATTCGACAGTACTTATCTAATGTATACTATGTGTGGGGATAAAGTAGTGAACACAACAGATGTAGTCTCTGCTCCCACGGAACTTTCATTTTTAGTAGGGAAACAATCAACAATAAAGAAGATAATGATACAATTACAAATGCTATTCAGAAAACAGAGGGTCATGTAAAAGAAAGTAAATGGGAAAAGGAGCTACTTTAGATATGGTTGCCAGGGAAGGCTAGTCAGAAATGATATCTGAATTAAGAACTGAAGGATGAGAATGAATTAGCCATACAGACATAGAGAAACCACATCCCAGGCAGAAAAAAAAAATTGGAGAGCAAAGGTCCTGAGATGGAGTATCAGTTAAGTTCAATTGAGAATAAGATGCCCTAAAAATAGTAGCTTTAGCAAGACAGAAGTTTACATTTTCCTCACACCAAAATCTGTATGTAAGGAGTGCGGGGCTGATATGGTACTCTAGAAAAGTCAAGGACGCATATTTTCACCAGGTTGAGGTTTTGCCACCCCTAGGATGGGGGAGCTTGCATATGACCCAAATTGGCAGCTAGAGTCCTAGGCCATCACATCTATATTCCAGGGTGCAGGATATAAGAAGAAAAGAAGCAAAGGACTGAAAGTGTGCACCAGCTATCTTTTAAGGATGGTTCTGGAAAGAAGCCACATATCTGCTTATAACGCATTGGCCAGAACTATCACATGGCCACAGGGAGGCTAGAAAATACAGTCTTTATTCTGGACAGCCATATGTCCATGTCTATTACTATGAAAAAAATGGAGAAATTTTAGGGGATAACTAACAGTCGTTGTTTGCTACAGACTGGAAAAAGCTTGGTACGTGACAGAAACAGAAAGGAGGCAATGAGAAGGGTGAGAGTAAGATGAGGTTGGAGAGGAAGGCAGGAGTCAGATTATGTAGTTTTAAAGGTCATGGTAAGGAAATTGGATTTTATTCGATTTCGAGGAAACCACTGCAGGCTTTTAAACAAGTAACATAACCTCATCAAGTTTTTTAAATGATCACCCTGGCTGGTATGGAGAGAATGGTTTAAAAGGGGTGCAGGGAAAAGTGGAAGCAGAGATAGTATGGATATTGCTGTGCAAGTGATGATGATGGCTTGGACAGGGTGGTAGCATCAGAGGTGATGAGAAGTGGTTGAATGCAGAATAAACACAAGGAAGAGCTGATGAATTGAACCGAGAGTGTGAGGAATCACAGAAGATTCCTACTTTTTTGCCTAAGCAAGTGAGTGAACTGTTGGCAGTACTGTTTACGGAAATCAGAAAGACTACAGGAAGACAATTTGGATTCAAATATTCTGTTTCAGCATATGCTAATTTTGAGATGCCTCTTTTTTATTCCTTGGAATGGTAAGATTTTCAGGATTGTCTATACTTTTTAAAAAATGGGAGGCCTCCCTTTTCTACAACTAGTTATGTATGAAGTCATTCTTCCCTTAATAAGGAATTTTTTTCTCAACCTAAATCGGTAATTTTTCTATAAGATGCATCTTACATTTCAAAAACACACAAAACTTACTTTTTCAAGTAAGACAATCTATCAAAATGAATAGTTTAAAGAAAAAACTCACAACCTACCAAATGGGCAAATTTTATCAATATTAGCAATAAAGACGAACTTTTAGATGCAACAGGACAATATTAAAAATGTACTACTTAGAGTGCTTATTAGAAAGCCATAAATCTAAGAAATGTTGGTTTATTTAATACCTAGAAGCTACCTCTAAGGTAGGTATTAAACAAATTTCACAAACTTATGAAAGATTGGGCACCACTAATAGAACTATTTTAAACTTGTTCTCAACAAGGCTTAAAGTAAATTTATCCTAAACAAATAGCATTCTCAAGAAAACAATAGTATCAGTGTATTTTTCCCCCAACACTGCTATGCTACACATTTACCATGAAAATGTTTGCTGCTCTATCTTTTCCAGTAAAATACCCAAGGGAACAAAACCCTCAAATTAGACCTGTCTCCTTTTGGAAGTGATTTCTCCAATTTTACCAAAGTTTATACTATTTAAAACTTGTGGGACTTCCCTGGCAGTCCAGCAGTTAAGACTCCGCACTCCCAATGCAAGGGGCACAGGTTCAATCCCTGGTCAGGGAACTAGATCCCACATGCCATGTGGTGTGGCCAAAAAATAAAAAAATAAAATTCACAGAATTGGGTGTTGAGAGACCCGAGGCACCATTAAAAACAAACAAACAAACACCCCCCAAAAATTTGTGCTCTGAGTAAACATGGGGATAAAAATAAGGGTCATCTTTTGGCTTTAACAAAGTCCTATGCTCTATATAAGTCAAACTAATAGATTAGAATGGTAATACTTGATGCTACTATATACATAGACGCATACCCCACTTTTATCATTTCATCTTACAATTCCAAATATTAATAGTTAAACTTTCAAGTTATTAATAGATTAAAATGCTCAATAATACACAGATATATGTATTAATATACCTATATGTATAACATATACTTAGAGGTATAGTCAACATTTTAACACACCATCTTACATAGTAGAAGAGAAAGCTGAAGAGGCAGGAAGGAACTGTTGGGGGAAGGGGAAGAAAAAGGGAAGGAAGAACATAGTGTTGCTGCTCCTTGAATTTTCCTTAAGTAAAAAAACACAATGAAGCAGAATGTTTAATGAAATGAATAACCAGGCAAAACATTTTCTACTGGCTACATCAGCTAATTTATCAAAATACTTTGTATTCTGTAAACGCAACAAAGTCACCTATTATTTTATAGTATGCTTATTTTTCTTGCTATTTATGACTGACAGATGCCTCTTGCCCTTCAGTGATAAATTTTAAATTGAATCACAGTAAATTTTTGGAAGGAAAGGATGATTTTATAAAAGAAACAAAACAAGGGAAGTAGAAATTTTACTTACTCCAAATGAATTGTACTTTACAGTAGTGAATTCTATTACTCAAGTAGAAAGGAATGAACAATGAACTACACAATTCCTAAACACGCATGCAGAGGCTCTTTTTAGGTCCAAAAATGTCAAGTAAAAAGGGAAGTGTTGATCAATACACGAAAGAATAGACAGAGATTTATTATTTCAAAGAAAATAAAATTTCACTTTGACAATTATTTTCTGGGAAGCAGAGACTTCACTCTCCTTAAGTTTCCCCCAAAGCCACCGTAATTTCAAACGGTCTTGGTGACAGCGCAGGCAGTCACTCCAGCTTACGTGGGGACTGGGGAGTGGGAGCGAGAAAAGTGCTATCAATCTAACTCAGCAAAGCTCACCCAACAGTATTTTAAAAACCTGCTCCCCAATATGCTCCCTCCCGACAAGTTAAAAAACAACAACAAAAAAGGAAGGGGGGTGAGTAGAAAATACCAAGGGTTTTTGGCTGAGAGGAACTCACTTTTCAAGAGGTGATGGTGATGTGCTGCCAGTCTCTGGAAGTGCGTGAACAAGCACCGGAGGTTTCGGGGGCTGAGGGAAGAAAAGGGGATAGTGCTCAGATCAGTTTCAGGTGGCTGGAGCGAGGTGGGGCCGGGACGAGGCGGACGTGGAGGGGGGCGGGGTGTCCGACACGAACACAAACACAAACACATTTCGCGTCCCCAGGGAGGGCGGACCGACGCCACCTCATCATTCCCCGCCCCTGGAGCCCGCGGTCCTCCTCGGACCTAGGGCCCGTGGTCCTTGCGAAGCAGCCCAGCCCCAGGGGAGCCGTAGGGGCCGCAGAGGCCCTGCTCGCTGTAACGACTGCGGAGAAGCTACGAACCTCCCCGCGAGTCGGTGAGAGACACGGTGGAGGCCGCGGGGAGGAAGGTGAGGGAGTGAAGCGCTCCTCCCCAACCCGTCTCGAACGCGCGGGAAGCGGTCTACCCACCCCCAACTCTGTCCCGTAGGCAATCGCCGCTCCCACCTTCCGCCGCCGCCTCGAGGGAAGTCGGAACGACGGGGGTCACGGCGGGGGTCAGAGGGTAAAGGTCTTGCTCCCAGCAGCCTCCGCGGTGGATACGTCGCCATCTTGGATCCGCGGGACAAGAAAATTCATGCGGTGAGTTTTTGGCAAATTTTCGGAAGTCTGGCAGTGGGGCGCGCGGCGGGGGCGGCGGATTCGGGGCCCCCGCAAGGCGGGGGAATGCCTCGGGGCCGGGCCGGTCGCGCCCGGGGTCCGCGGGCAGCGTCCCGGCCCGCCGCTTCCCGTTGCTTTTGTCTCGGCTCCAATCGAGAGAGGGAGAACGGAGCGGGCGGGGGGGGGGGTGGCGGTGGAGGGAGGGAGGGGGTGTGTATGGGGAGGGTGGTGGACGGGACGTAAAGCGTCGCTGTAGTCGGGTCGCTGCAGCGGCAGTTCTGGATCCTAGGCCGGGTCCCTTCAGCTGGCGCTGGGGTTTCCCCCAGACTTCTCTCCCCCGGGCTCCCTCCAGCGCGGAGGAGCCTCCGCCGCGCTGCTTCCTGGGGAAGAAGAGAAGGCGGCAGCGGCGGTGGCCAAGGACCCCGGGCCCGCTTTAGACGGCGCTGCCGCCTTCCTGGCAGCTGCCGCGGTCTCTGGCTCTTCATATTCTCTCAATACACGCACATCATCTGCAACTTATGTGTGTTTCTGTGTATGTACACGTAAATGGTGGGGGACACTGGACTGGCTAACGGGCCTCAGGAGCTGCCAGGCCCTTGGGTACAGAAGGCTATGGGTGGTGGAAGAGAAAGAGTGCAACTGGGATGCTTCCTCTGCTTCCGTACCCGGAGGGTGAAGCCTCCGTGGTCTGGTAGAGACTTAGTCCGGAGAATCCTGGGGCGGCGGAGGAACCCGAGGCGCCTCTGTCTGTGAAGTTGCTAGCCCTAGGTTTCTACTTCCGCCGGGGCCTCTCCACCTTTTGCTGTCTTGGGTCTAACTTAAAAGTTTCGCGGAACAAGTGACTGGGGTTGAAAGAGGCGCTCCTAGTTCTTAGTTTAGGCTCTGTGGTCCGTCTAGGAGAGACAGCCTCTAACTCTTGGTAACTATGGGCCTTGGCGAATACGAGTTTTTTCCTTTTATGAGAACATTTCCAAGGTCTTAGAATTTGCGTTTATTCCAGGCACTGTGGGTATATTACAACTACAAAAGTCTTACATACAGGTACCAACCTCTTGGAAGGTCGAATCCTAAGAGATGCCTTCACTTTTCAACATCCAGAAGACCGAATGCAACACATTTTGCTTCAAAACTCTTGGTCAAAGAATCCTACTCCTTTCTTAATCTTCTGGACGGTTTCTAATAATTAAATACAGTGATATCAACCCTTAGATTCTTGGCGAAATGGTAGGAAGTACCTAGTTAGAATCTGTTCACGAGGGAGGCCATGCTTGAATTTAGAGTTCAAAGTTGAACAGATTTTCTGTCATGCTTGATTTTAGGAATTTCTAGACCTCTAGAATCATAAGTACAGCGTTATTTGCCTCTTAAAACAACATAAGTGGAAGTAATAAAGTAGGGGGGCGGGGCTTAGAAATTTGAAAATATCTCTTTACATACCGGGTTTATGTTGTTGTTTGGGAATACTTGGTATATTTGACGAGTTATTTCCCAAACGCCAGTGAAGACATCTCTTTTGCAATTTTGGAAGATAACTTTATCCCAGATTTAAAGGGTTGCTTAAGAATCACAGTGGACTGAAATGGCTAAATGGCTACATTCAGGTGGTTTGATGTGTGCATTCAGATCTCTTTTCATTGAAATACTTCTTAATGGACCAAGATCTTTAGTTAACTTTGTATGTTGAACTCCGCTTCAGTTTGTAGTTCTCGTGTAATATTAAATCTAAAGGAAAAATACAAAGTGCGTGTAAAAAAAAAAGACAAAACTTCTCCACTTCTTTTTTGACTTTGTAAGATCCTCATTTAATTTTAAAAAGGTTCTTTACTCTCATTTTTTTTCCTGAGGGCTTGAGTTGCAGTGACTTCTGTGATTACTTTGTATTGTATTTTAGATAGGAATTGAGAAACTTTCACATTTTTTGGCATTCTAATTAATGTAAGCATCATTTGTTGGCAGAACCCTTTTATTCTAAGTATACTGTATAGCGATATCTGTAGCCTAATCTGATACTCTTGGGGAATTAGAATTGCCTGTACATTTAACCAAGCAAGAAATACAACCTTTTAAAGATTTTTAGTTTCTACAATACTTTAGTTTTAAAGTAAATTTATATGGCAGAAAAATGAGGACAAAATGCATGAGTGATTTATATTCCCTTCCATTTCGAAGTACTACTTGATCTTGGAAGATAAACCTCAGAATGATATTCCTCCCCAAGAGAACTAGTTACCTGTGTTTTTACTTAATAGCCTTGAATATTTAATTTACTTTTTGATTTTTCATAGGTACTTCACAGTTAGTTATAATCTGAAAATTCTCTTTGTTCAAAAGTAAATACTTAGATTTATGAGTAGATTTCATTAGAAGTGCTTCTAACCCAGTTGTTTTGGTTCTTATCTCTTCAGCAGATACTGGTATTAAAAGTATTTGTATTTTGAAAGACCTTTACAGAATTTTTTGCAACCCGTGGGAAGTTAGAGTTTTACCCTTTTTACTCACAAATATGCTTCATAAGATTTTCTAATAATACAGAAAAATAAAGAAAAGGTATGCTTCACACCTAAATATGAAATAATGACTAGACATTATTAGATTGGTAAAAATAAGGTAACTATTGTTTGCTCTTTAAAAAGCAGTGTTAAACAGTATTTTTTAATTGTCAACATTTTTAACTGTAGGAAGTTCATTTGTGATGATTACATATTTAAAGGCAAACTTTCCATGTGCTTGCTTAATAGGCATTTGAGGACAATTTATGCAAACAGTGATACAATCTTCAGAAAAGATACTACTAAATAAGATTTTGTTACCTAGACTTCTAGTGGATTTCGTAGCACAAAGAAGCAAAAGAAACCAAGGTACCTGGTAGGGCAGTTTTAGAGGCAGAGTTAATCTGAGTTGCACTGTAATGTTTGAATAGAATTACATGCAATATTGGTATCACAATATTGATATCAAAGGATCTAGTGCTGTGACAGGAATCATTCTGGTTGATGATACATGTGATTGTTCTTCTTTACTATGGATGATTTCTACCCATAATACTTAGAGGAGTTGAATTTCATTGTGACTTTTACTAGGTATTTTTGGAAAGATCTATACTAAAATTGGTGTCTGTTGTAGAACGTCTACCTTCGAAAACAAATAGAATGAACACTAGGGTTTTAAGGTTTTAAAATTATTTTGTAATTTTTAACTTGGTTTTGTGCGTTGAACTTTTCCTTCTTCAACTTAAATACTATATATATATATGTATTTTTTTTTTCTCGTTGCTTTAGTTTTTCTGTTTGACATCCTTTTTTAAACTCTTAAAACTCCTCTCATGACAAGTCATGCTGATATGGCTTGTTTATTTATTTACTTTGTCTATACTATTAGAAATGACTTGGAAAAAAGAATTCCTAATATTTTTTTCTGACATCTTGTTCTCTGAAATACAGATGATAATCTCTTGGTATTATCACTTGGGGATATGCTACATTATGCATTAATAAAATGGTTTACAATGTTTATTTTTTGGTAAGGCCACATAGCTTATATAATCATGAAATGCAAAATGAATTACCTAAGAGGAAAAAAACAATTTTCCTTTTCTGGACACACTTTAATATTTTGTATATGTTTACACCAGGGACCTAAGTCTATTTAGATATAGCTAGATATTTTGGACATATCTGCCACTTACCCTGAAAGTTTTCCCTTTTTTTGCTTTCATGCATATGTTTTTATGTGGGGCTTGGAGGGGATGGTGGTGGTATTTTTAGTATCACTTCTCTGTTGTTTGACAAATTTCTTATCGTTCAGAACTACTCTGGTGTCACTTTCTTAAAGAAACCTTTCCTGATTTCCCAAATCCTTCTGCTGTACTGCTTTTATTCTTCAAATTTCTATTATTGAATGTATCACATGGTATTGTAATTTACTGTCCATCCCCACCATCCACCTTAACCTCCACTGGATTGTAAGCACCTGAGAGGTAGGGCTTTGTCATTTATATTTACATTTCTGGTACCTTCTAAGTGCATAATACATAGTAGGTTATCAATAAATATGCAATAAACTGAACTGGTGCCAAATTGTCATTTGACAGTGCAGTCACGTGTTGTTTCCCAATCCACGGGTGGGAAACAACAGATTGGAAAAGGGTATGGGAAGAAGGGCATCCTGCATTCCTTTACTTCCTTGAATCGTTTCTTACAGTTCTGCTTCTTAATTACCTATGGGAAACTAGATAACCAGCTTCTTAGAAAAATGTGTGTGGAGTGAGTACAGGACTGAGGGAAGGTTGTACGTAACAAAGTGTTTCTGGCAGTGTTAAGGTCTGTATTTCTTGCTGTATTTTGTATGGCTAAGGTCATTGGTTGAAGGAGATACTTTGTGTTTACCCCATAATACATTTACAGTTGTTTAACGTGAGCTTCTATTAGATTTGGGCTTTTTGACGTTAGATTCTATGTCCTCCTCCTTGGCCCCCACCTTTTTACTCCCAGTGCCTGACCTAGTGCCTAGTACAAAGTAGGAGTTCTCTAGGTTTTGAATACCATTCTCCTTATGAAAACTGGATGAGATGATTTAATGTATTTTTATTGGCTGTCCAAATTTCCAAAAGCTCTAAAAACTGACTTTTTAAAAAAGCAAGTGTGAAGGCAAATTCCAACTGAAATTGGTAGCCTACTCATGGTCTATCTGTGTTAACCTGATTTTCTGTTTTGATGCAGAAATATTAGTATATTTGATGGCAAGTGCTGTCTAGGCCACCCTGGGAGGTGTTAGGTCATATGTAATATATATGCTATCTTAACTTTCTAAAATCTGACAAATTCCAATTCTGAGAAATACGTGGCCTTTAAGGGCTTGAATAAGAGATTGTGCACCAGTTTTGTGTCCCTTTTTTGAACTATAGAAATCAAAACAGTAAATGACTTACAGAATTGCATTTAGTGGAGATGCTAACGTTTTTTTAATGAATTTATTTATGGCTGCGTTGGGTCTTGCTGCTCTATTTGCAGCGGTGGTGGGGGGGGCTACTCTTCGTTGCAGTGCTCCAGCTTCTCTTTGTTCTCTTTGCCTTTGCTTCTCTTTGTTGTGGAGCATGGGCTCTAGGTGTGTGGGCTTCAGTAGTTGTGGCTCGCGGGCTGTAGAGCGCAGGCTCAGTAGCTGTGGCACAAGGGCTTAGTTGCTCCGTGGCATGTGGGATCTTCCTGGACCAGGGATCAAACCCGTGTTCACTGCATTGGCAGGCGGATTCTTAACCACTGAGCCACCAGGGAAGTCCCAAGATGCTAAACATTTGACTTAAGATCTTAGAAATGTCTCATTTGCCTACGTATTTTTCATTGACTTTTTTTCCTTTTTTTTTCATTGACTTTAATAACTAAAAGCTACTGAAGATACAGAGAGTATATTATTTTAAAAAAAAGTTTGTTCTAGTACTGGGAACATCAGTTTTTTCTCTGCTTTTAGTGAATTGAAAGGTCTCTCCTTATGTGAAAGTAGATGAGAATGCACGCACAGTACATATTTACTTTGCCAAGGAATGATAAAATAAGCAAGAGGGAGTTTTGTGTTCTGGCACTTTAGGTAACAATGAGTACACTTGGATTTTTTCAAACTTATTGATGTACCATTTTTCCATTTATATATTTGGATGTTGAAACATTACTCCATCTTGTATCAGCATCTGGACAAAATGTAATGACAGATTATGTAATACAATGTGTTTCCGAGAGGAACATTTGGTTTTGTGTCATATCTGGCAGGAATGTGTTTTTGTGTTACTTTTTGCATTGTAAATTACGATGCTTATTTTTATTTTTTTGCGGTACGCGGACCTCTCACTGTTTAGCCTCTCCCAAACCCGCGTCCCCTACATCGGCAGGCGGACTCTCAACCACTGCGCCACCAGAGAAGCCCTGTGGTTGTCATTTTGATGTTAAGTTTTAAAATAAGGTTAAGTTTTAACATTAACATAAAGATAGAACAATCAAACTGTTTTGATTAGTATGAAAATTAGTAAATGGGAATTTTGAAGGCCATTTTATCCTTGGATTGGACTCAGCATCTAGTGTCTTTCTCACTTAATTTAATGCTACTCTATAGGGAAAATCCTGATTTATCAAATTAAGTAGATGTAAGTAGAAGGTTTGTTTTTTGTTTTTAATTGATCATTCTGAAGATTCAGGCTCATTTAATTAAATATGGAAATTTGAAAGAGAAGTATTAGGAAATTTGTGTTTCAAGTTTGACTTTCTGGGAGAATGCAACAGCTGCTCACATATTTTAAAATGATAAACATATTCATCAAGAAACACCAAAACATTTAGTAATAATCCTGTGTTATAGTGAGAGTAAGTAATAATATTATATTACAGGTACTACATTTTACACATTTACTTATTGCACAATTATACTTTGAGGTAATGTGCTAACTTTGTCTTGATTTAATAGTGCATGGAATAGTGCTTTAGGGGTGTCGTTTTTATAATTTTATGTGAGTGAGCATGTCTGGCCTTAGATTAGAAAAAATTCAGAGCTATAGAAACTTTCTAATCTATGCACACTTAAGAGAAATTGTACATATATTCATAGACATGTCAGGCCAAACTTTGAGGTCTGTAGCAAAACTATTTAACCTGATGGAAGAGATAGCAGTCTCCAAATTTTAAATTTGATACATGATGCACTTTTGTGTTACGTATCTAAAATAGATATGTATGTATAAAACAATTATATATAGTCCAGTGCTTCAGGGAATTTGACCTCTGACTGCTATTAAGATGTTTCAGAGCATAGTTTGAAAGTGAAGACTTTTTCTTCTCTCTGCAGATGGAAAGTTCATAGAACTTGCTTGTTTTTGAGTAGACACTTCCAACTAAATCCTTTAATTTGAGTGTTTATTTTCTTCTAGACATTGCTGTAAGTGCTGGGTATATATGATGGTGAACAAGACAAGTTTCCGCCTTCATGGAGCTAATGTGTTAGAGGGGGAGACGGATAATAAACAAGTAAACAATTTCAGAAGGTGGCAACTGTGATGAAGAAAAGGGGGATACGGGTACAGTAATTGGTTAGGGATGGAAGGAGGAGACTATTTAAGGAAGATGATGAGGGCAAGACCTCTCTGGAGGTGGCTTTTGAGCAGAAACTGAGAAAGGAGAAAGCCATGCAAAAATCTGGGTCAATGTGTTTCCAGGCAGAAAGAATAGAAGACCCTGAGATGGAGTCAAGTTTTTCATGTTTGATGAAAACAGGAATTTCATCAGTAGTTACTTAGTGCTTTCTGCATAAATAGGGGTAAACTCTAAAGGGAAAAAGAAAAAGATGATTAAGATGTAAATCTTTGTCTTTCAACTGCTGAAAATGTTGTGATGGACCCAGTAATAGGTTATAGGGAGGAAGAATTTTCATTTAAGAGGCCATGATGTTTTCTGGATCAGGTGTGGGGGGGTATCTCTGTATTAGTAGAAATTATAAAGGAGAGTAAACTTAAAACTTCCTTTGTGTTTGCATAGAATTATCAAAACCTCTAAAAGATTTTTTTGCAATATTTTAGATAGATTTTTCTAAGAAATTAATCAGTAATGATTTTCATGTTTACTTAGACTTCCTTGTACAGTTCAATAAATATTACTAGGTGCCATACACTGTTAGAGATGCAGTGAATACTTGAAGTTCACTTTTTGTGGTGCATGTTATGGGTACATGCTAGAGTAGAACAACCTTGTTTGAGGGAGTTAAAGAGTTGGTTTCTGGTCAGTGATGTTTGAACTGGGTTCTGAAGGGTGATTTGGAGTTCACTTAGGTAGGGGAGGATGCGCAATCAGCATTGCAAATACAAAAAGTCTGGAAGACTAGGCTGGATTTAGAGAATGGCACAGTAATCTATCGCTCTTGATGCAGTTCTGCGACCTCATGAGAAGTTGACTGAGGGAATGAATTTGCCATAGTGTGAGAGACTTTTTTTTACATGATGAGGAATAATTAACCAATTTCTTTTTGACATGCAAGTGAAAATCAGATTTGTGCTTCAGGAGGAAATTTTAGATTCCACAGACGATTTATAATTAAATTTACAAGCTTGATGCTTTAGTGTATTTCTAAAGTTTTTGAAGGATTTTTTTTCTCTCTGTTAGAGAAATTATAGAGTTATTCTGTATTCATATTGGCAGGATTTTTAATTATTAAGAACTTTGAAAGTCTGTAGTTTATCTTCCAGAGAACTTGTTATACATATAAACCAATGTCCATAATGAAAAGTTTTATATTAATGGATGGAATTTGTTATGTAAGTTTTAGGGCAGGCAGAGTTTGAATGTTGTTATTTGACATTATTTGCAGGCATGAGATTTAACATTACTTCAGTAAATTAGAGTAATACCAAAAAAATCTAAATTAGCAATATAATCATTCATAGGAGCTTATACCTATAATATATTGCTAGCAGTGCATATTTTACAATGCTGAGGTGTGTGTGTTCTTCAAAATACTGTACATAACAGCTGTGCATTTATTTTAGGTTGCTAGCATTATTTATTCTGACATTGAAAAAAAAGAGCCCAAATGAATGTTTTTAAATAAAAAGAATTGATTCCCTAAGAATGCAGTTTGAGCAAATTACTACTTTGATAGTATGCATTATATACCACTTTTTCATAGCAAACGTTAATGATTATACGTGATGACTTGGAGCTGCCCAAGTTGCCTAATTGTTTAGTTCATTTTTGACTGAATAAAATGGAGCTCGTTATAACTATTTCCTATTAAAGGGAGTTATATTTTGCTGGAATTTTACATGATTTTGTTAAAGTCTCTGGTACTAACTAGCCTGAGTTGGAATCACCAATTATGCTTTTAATTAGCTGTGTAACTTAATCCTCTCTAAACTTCAGTTTTCTCACTCGAAAAATGTGGATAGGTAACTGTTTACCTCATAAGGTTGATATTAGGAATAAAGCCTCTTGTGGGTGTTTTTGTTTGTTTTTTGCTTTTGTTTTTGGAGAGTGGGACTTGCCACTTAAATATGAGCTTCTGAGGCAAATGAGAATTAGCCACAATTTGTTTCATAGAGTACACCATGCTTTTTTTGGTATCAAATTTATAAATGTAAACAAGAAGAGTGCAATTTTGTTCTTACAGTCTAGACATGTTTTTCCTACGAGGAATTTTGTTTAGATGGTGTTGTGTTAAGTATTATGTGTAATATTCTGGGTAGCATAGATACATTTTTTTTTAACATTTTTATTTCAGGAAGGAGCTTTTTTTTTTTTTAAAGTGTTTTCAGCCATTCTCTAATGTGGTTTAATTAATTTATTTATTTTTGCTGTGTTGGGTCTTCATTTCTGTGCGAGGGCTTTTTCCAGCTGTGGCAAGCGGGGGCCACTCTTCATCGCGGTGCGCGGGCCTCTTACTATCGCGGCCTGTCTTGTTGCGGAGCGCAGGCTCAGCAGTTGTGGCTCACGGACCCAGTTACCCCGCGGCATGTGAGATCCTCCCAGACCAGGGCTCAAACCCATGTCCCCTGCATTAGCAGGCAGATTCTCAACAACTGCGCCACCAGGGAAGTCCAGCATAGATACATTTTAGCATTGCTCTATCTGAAGCATTTGGCATGGTGCATGGCACCTAATAGGCATTTAATAATTCCTTTGTTAAATGGGATAAATCTAATGGGAGAGCATTGACTTAGGACTCGGACTGTGTCTACCATTTACAGCCTGAGTTAGGTTATCTATAGCAAGTTACTTCTCTATGCCTTAGTTTCCATTTCCTTAAAATTAATAAAATATCTTCTCTTAGGCTTATTTAGAGGATCAATTACAGTGCAAAACACCTGACAATAGGTTCTTAGCAATGTTGGTTCCTCTTTTCCTTTATACAGAGTAAATATTTCAGAATTCTGGAGGAAGTTCAGAGGAAATATTTAATATAGCACCTATAATTTACTTTTTGGAAGTTGCGAAAGGTCACTTATTTACCTTTGAGCGTGTGCTCTTCTTTAATGGAGGGATAATATATTATTTTGGAAGACTACCACACTTGGATTCAGAAGATGGGTGCTAGTCTGGGCTCCATGAATTTATTAGCTATGTGTCTGGGCAGATTAGTATTGGAGAACCTCAGCTTTTTAGTCATTTATACCTCCTAATGTTGCTGATGAGAACTGAGGTATTGAAAGCAAAAATGTTTGGCTAACTGTAAAGCATGTGAAATTACGGTAATGAGTCCTGATTATTAGTGGTTGTAATGAAACTAGTAGTTTCTTAAGTTGTGTGGTTCATTTATTCATTCACTCATTCAATTTACCTTGTGGTACTGCTGCATTCATATGGTTTGTCCTTCATTTTTATTTAATTAAATATTTGGGTATTGGAGTGGGGAGCGTGGAAGAGTGCGGGAAAAAATGATTCTGCTATGTCTCAGGGTAGGCAGTTAATACTTGCACATTTTTTTGCATGATGAGGTCCTGATACTTTCTGTGTAAGTGTATATAACAGGAGGTCTACCTTGTCTTCATTCCCTCTTCATTAAGGGTGAAAGATTTTGAATATTCTGGTTTATTCCTTGTTTCTGTAACCTGTGTTCTTTCTCCTTATTATTGTTAGCCAGACATATTTTTGTGAACATCATGCATGCCTTTTTTCCCTACAAATAAAATTCATTTGTAATTTATAATTAGAGCATTGAGAAGTCAGTGCAGTAGTTTGAAACTGTTGTATATTCTTTGCATTATTTAATGTGTATGAATAATTTTAAAGATCTTTTGGGTCTGAGCCTTTTGAAGCACTAAAATAAATACCATATAAGGAAAGTAGAATAGTACTAAGTAGCTGCAGTAGCAAAGTAAGGAAAGTGAATCACAGAGTAATGAATTTGGAAAATGATTGTGTATTGAAGGGAAAGGCATTGCTTTTCATGTCACCCTTCTAAAAATCTAGTTAGTGATGGTATGTGCTTGTGAGTTCTGCTGATTGTGATTAATCTCGTACTGTTATTTTAAAAAGTTGCTTTCAAGTAAAATATGTTTTCCTTCTAAAAACATATAGTAAAACTCTAGAAACTGGAAACTTGCCACCCCCAATTCTCAGGTTGCTCCTCCATTTTTCATATATCTAAGGCAAATAATTTTAAATGGAGCAAAGACAACTCTCTCCTATCTAAAACTTACATATATAACTTATAAAACTTATAAAATAAACTCCTCCGTATCTTCAGATCCTGAACAAGATACGCCCCTTTATAATTTTTGATGATTGTAATAATGAATAATGATTGTCAGGTACAGCAGTATGCTCAGGCATCAAATATTGATTTATGTCCACTGTGTTTATTATTCTAAGAAGAAGATGATTTGTTAGCACATTTTAGAAAAGTTTACAAAGCCAAAGTCTTTTTACTTAATTTGCTCCAATTAAGTAGAAGTCGTTAGAGAATTCATTCTTCAGAATAGTCTACAACCTGAACTACATGGTTAAATAGATTTTATTTTTATTGTATATGCCAGCCTTGGGCAAATAATGTACATGCCAAAATCCCAAGACATGGTAAAGATATGTATTTTTGCTTTTGCAAAATTAGACTGTCAGTTTTAACAGTATTTCAGAAATAGTGTTTCTGATTTATCAGTTGGCACAGAAAAAGGACAGTTACGTTCCTTTGATTTCTAACATTATTCAAATTAATGTATGGAGATTTGAATTTTTTAAAGGGAAGACTCTTGTAATAGAAATGATGTTCTTTTTTTAATATAAATTTATTTATTTATTTTTTGCTGCATTGGGTCTTTGTTGCTGTGCACAGGCTTTCTCTAGTTGCAGCGAGTAGGGGTTACTCTTCGTTGCGGTGCACAGGCTTGTCATTGCCGTGGCTTCTCTTGTGGAGCACGGGCTCTAAGTGCACGGGCTTCAGTAGTTGTGGCTCGCGGGCTCAGTAGTTGTAGCACATGGGCTTAATCGCTCCAGGGCATGTGGGATCTTCCTGGACCAGGGCTCAAACCCATGTTCCCTGCATTGGCAGGCGGATTCTTAACCACTGCACCACCAGGGAAGTCCCAGAAATGATTTTCTTATAACCTATACCTATTTTGTAGTTTTGGATTCTTGAATACAGGTATATATTATTGCAGCATACCAAGGAAGTAATACTGTTATTGAGTGGCTGAAGCAAATGCGAGGTTATGTGCTGAAGGAGACTGTGGTTTAAAAAAAGTAGTTATAATGGCATATACTTATTACAGAAAAAGTGGAAAATAAAGATGAGGAAAAGAAGAAAATAAAAATGACTTGCAGTCCTGCAAACTAGAAGACTGTTAACCTGGGCAAACATTATTTGTTGTTTCCACTGTTTGTGTGTGTGTGTGTATGTTTAAAAGCACTCCAGTCTCTTTTGGTTTTTCTCCCTGATATTAAAGTAACAAAAATGAATGTGGAAAATTTGGAAAATTAAGAGAAGTATAAAATAAGAGGAGGGATTTCCCTGTTGGCACAGTGGTTAAGAATCTGCCTGCCAATGCAGGGGACACGGGTTCGAGCCCTGGTCCAGGAAGATCCCACATGCCCCGGAGCAACTAAGCCCTTGTGCCACAGCTACTGAGCCTGTGCTCTAGAGCCCGCGAGCCACAGATACTGAAGCCCGCGCACCTAGTGCCTGTGCTCCGCAACAAGAGAAGCCACTGAAATGAGAAGCCCATGCACTGCAATGAAGAGTAGCCCCCGCCCACCGCAACTAGAGAAAGCCCGCGCGCAGCAATGATGACCCAACACAGCCAAAAATAAAATAAATTTATTTAAAAAAATAAAAGAGATAAAACATCCACAGACAACCAGTCTTTTCATTTTTGTAATAGGGAAATTGGGCTATACTTACTGATTTATCATCTCTGTGTTTTTTTAAAATTTACATCATAAGCATTTTCCAGTGTCATTTAGTATTTACCCAAAATATGATTCTTAATGGCCAGAGCATAACTGACCTAATGATTCCTTATTATTGAACATTCAATTTTATTTTGATTCTCCACTTATATAAGTAGCACTGTGAGGAATAGTTTTGTATCTGAATTTTTGTTTACATATTTGGTTATTTCTTTAGAAAACACTTCTGTAAGTATAATTATTATTTTAAAGTATTAGAGGTACTTTCAGTGCTTATTATGTAATGCTGTGTCCTTAGTCGAATTACTTTTCAAGCTTTAGTGCCCTCTCCTGTAAAATAGGTATAATAATGATATTTATCTCGGGATTGTTAAGAGAGAATGACAGTATATGCACAGTGTTTAGCTCGGCCTGTAGCATAAAGGATACCTCTTAGAGGCTTTCCTCAACTGCTCTTTCTTAAGTAGGCCCCTCCTCCTGTAGCATCTCTTACAATTAATCATTATTTAACAGTTTGTCTCATTCCACCACTAGAGGATGAGAAGGGATCAAGTCAGTTTTATTTACTAATGTGTATTTGAAGCCTCATATAGGGCCTGACAAATATTTGTTGAATGTATGAAAAGTTATTTTCCAAAGCTTTTAATATTTACTTGCCTTACAGCAAGGCTGTGCCAGTTTACATTCTCACCAGCTATGTGTGAATTATCTTTTTTACTTTATTGTCAGTGAAACTGAGTATAGTATGGTTGTGTAAAAAAAAAATTGTCCTAAATTTTGAAGGTGTAAGCTTATAATTTAAAAAAAGTTGAATTGTTTTGTTTTTCTGAAGAGTGAATCTTTTTATTGTGTAATTTGTGTTTTACCTGTTTTCTGTTCATATTCTTTATTGTCAGCAATAATAAGAATAAAAATAAGAATAAGAGTAAAATAATTATAATCCTGTTGGTGGTCCCTTCCTAGGCATCCTGTGGGGAAAAGTAAGTAATATTTCCTGTGGGAAAAAGTAACTAATAATTAATATTACACAAATAAATGAAGTTAGCAAACATATAGTGGTACTGTACCAAAATTGACGACAAAGTAGTTTAAACAGGTTAAAGTGACAATGTGAAAGTTTAAGGAGATTTTTGTCTAATATACTGTAGCAACACTAAAAATGTAGCTAAGATGTTATGTTAATGCAAAAATCAGATTATATTTTTACTGTTTTCTTAAGCTTATGCTGTCTGGAGGGCAATTTGATATCCATGGATAAATTTGAAAAGATTAAGTGGTTTGCTAGTGGAGAGTATGCAAAGTAAGATTTAGGTACTTTATTAGATACTTTGTGTGTTATTTATTCATTCATTTGACAAATGTTTAACTCCTGTTATGTGTCAGGCACTGTTCTAAGGGAATTATAGTGTACAAAATAAAAAATAAAACATGGTTTGGCAGATGGTGGTGTGGGTATGGAGAGAAAGAGACCAAAGGAGTATGATGTATGTATGGGATTCAGATTTAAATTGGTCATGGAAGTCCTCCCCTAGAAAGTGATTGAGTGAGCCTGTGGTGAGGGACCAATCCCGTGCATATTCAGGAGAAAGGGGTTCCAGGAAGCGACAAAAACAAGAGCAAATGCCCTGGGAGAGGATGTTTTATGATTTGATGTATTATGATTGAAAAATTCCCGGAAGTCTATGTGGCTGGAGTGTGGTGGGAAGGGAGGAGAATGGTAGATGGGTGAAGAAAAGGTAGGGACTAGAGGTAAGTTAGGAAAGATTTTGTAAAGCCATCATAAGGTCTTTGGCTTTTACTTTATGTAAAATGATCTTACATATACTCTTCACAGTTGTTATGCAAAGTTTGTTGAATGCTTCTCATTTTACAGTTGATTAAATAAAGGTTCTGTAGGACAGCCTATAATTAACTTCTCCAAGTTCATATAGCTAATGAGTGGCAGAACTAAGATAAAAACTTAGGTCTTTGACTTCAAAGCTTATGACTTTTCTTTACACTGTTATTCTTCTTGCTCTAGTATATTTCTGGAGGCATTCACTTTTTTTTCCCCCCTTAAACCAGGATCCATAGTGTGGATTCAGGTTGAGTGTCGATGCACACGTGTGTGACTGAAAGAAAAAAAAAAACCCTCAGAAAACAGTTTCCTTACTAGATGCATTCAGATGTTTTATATATATGTTTCTATATATCATGGTAGTTTTGACTCACTTGATTTCATGGCCCACTGTTGGAGTCTGTATTTTGAAAATCACTGCACTGTTTCTTTTGGAATACCAGAAGTTCCATATTTATCTATGGCTCTGAATTATGCTAATTGTGGCTTCTATGTTTACTTAAAAAGCATTTCTTATATCTATAGAACTAGCTCTTAAATTGGGAAGCAAGTGTAATGCAATTAGTAGATTACAAAAATATATATGTAACATTTGAAGATTCATAGATGATTTAAATTCCTTGCAGGAAAAACTGTAACTTAGTAAGGAAACTTTAGTTGGCTGAATTAAATCTTGTAGTAAGAGGACAGGGCAGTTAAGAACAAGGAAGCTAATGCTGCTAGTATTACTATTACTGATTTCTGTCAAATGTTTATTATACTAAGATTTTTTTTAAAGCACATTAATATGTTACTTAAATATTTTAGGAAGATTTAAAATATATTTACATGTATCTCCTATTAAGATTTTGCTTTCTCAGGGCAGGACCCATTTTCATTTGGTATCTATAGGAACTAATGCCATTCTTTTTCTTTTTCTCAAGGTTTTTTCTTACCATTCTTTTTTTTTTTGCGGTACACGGGCCTCTCACTGTTGTGGCCTCTCCCGTTGCGGAGCACAGGCTCAGCGGCCGTGGCTCACGGGCCCAGCTGCTCCACGGCATGTGGATCTTTCCGGACTGGGGCATAAACCCGTGTCCCCTGCATCGGCAGGCGGACTCTCAACCACTGCGCCACCGGGGAAGCCCTTACCATTCTTATTTTTAAATAACTTTGTTAAGTAAGTTTACGTATAATACAAGACAGCCATTTAAGTTTTTTTAACGAGAGTTTTGACAAATTTATGTACCATGTAACCATCACCACAATCCAGATAGAAACATTCCCATCACACCCAGAGTTCTTATTCCAGGCAGTCTTCACTTGTAGCCACAGGCAAACCTCTGATTTGCTTTCTGTCACTGTAGATTAGAATTCTTTTTAGAGGTTTGAACAAATGGAATTGTACAGTATGCATTCTTTTGTGCCTGACATCTTTTGCTCAACGTAATATTTTTGCTTCCTCAGGGTTGTTTCGTGTACCAATCACTCATTTCTTTTGGATAGTTTTTTGTTGTGCTCTTGTAACTGGGCCTAAAAACATGTTGGTTGAATGAATGCGTATTTGGTACAGTGAGTATCCCTCCCTCCACAGTTTTGCTGCATTTCTTCCTCTATCATGAGGACGCTAAATCCTCTTCCAGATTGTGTGTTGCTAGACTTAAATTTATGTATCGATTATGTGAAGGTGTGATTTAATAGTAAAAAATGTTAAAGGTTTACAGCTAAATGACCTTGACATGAAACCTTGTCCTTGTTCTACCATCCTATACATACAGGCAAGTTACTTAACCTTTCTGAAGCTTAGTTTCCTTTTTTCTAAATTGGAGGTAATTATACTTAACTTGAATATTGTTGAAGTATTAAAGGTGTTGTATATAAACATTGTATGTAAAGCAAACATACTAGGCTCTTGTAAAAATAGGAGTGTAATTCAATGGTGTTTATTGGGTGGTGGTGTCTAGCATCTCCTTTTTACCTACTTAACAAAATTGTGCCTACCCATGTAGCTGCAGTTTTGTATTTTTTATTAGTATTCATTAGTAGTTTGAAGAAACACGTGTTTATGCTTACTAAAAGTTTCATCTAATGAAAGTGATTAAGGTCTTGATTAGTTTACTTTAGTCTGGGGTCCCCAACCCCTGGGCTGCGGACTAGTACTGGTCCTCTGCCTGTTAGGAACCAGGCCACACAGCAGGAGGTGAGCGACAGGTGAGTGAGCGAAGCTTCATCTGCTGCTCCCCATCGCTCTATCCCCATCACTCGCATTACTGCCCAAACCATCTCCCCGCGCCCCCCGCCCCCGTTCCCCGCCGGTCTGTGGGAAAATTATCTTCCACAAACTGGTCACTGGTGCCAGAAAGGTTGGGGACCGCTGCTTTAGGTCACAAAATTTCTGCTAATTAAAATTCTAATAAAAATAATAAATCATAAAACTTTTTTAACAGCTTGGAAGGCTTAGTAAATTATAAAGAATGGGGAAAAAGACCAGTAATATCAACTCTTCGTTATTGGTGGATAATTATTTCAGAGTAATATGCTAGTGGGGAGTAAGCAACCAGGAAACTAACGTTTTTTTCAGTTACGTTCTGTAGTAGGTGCTGTTCTCTTACTGTTTATTCATTCAGCAAATTTTAATTAATGCCTGCTAGGTAGCAGATACTTTTCTAGGACATACTTTTCCACCTCACTTTTGTGGACTTTTGAGATTGATGATGATGATGGTGGTTATTTTAAATCCTCTGTATGTTTGTTGAGTGCAGTAATATTTTTATTTGGCCTTGGAACTGAGGAGAGTTAATGTGGGTTTTAGCAGATTAAATCAGTAGTGTGTACTTGTGGCCAGAAGATAGTTTTAAACTTATGTAAATAACTAAAAAGTTATTAAATTTTATATTTTGACCATAAACATTGATTGTGCTTGTATCAAATTGGACTTGACCTTTGGAAAGAACAAATTAAAATGTTAGGGGAATAATAGTAGGTTTTGCTGCTTGTGTATGGTATGTAGAAATTTGAGAATAAGGACACCAAATTTTGAAGGATATCTTTTAGTTGTTTTTTCACTACAAAATTTTAGTTTGCCAATATGTCACATTTTTTAAAAGCTTTTACAGGATGAGTCTAATTGATTTGTTGTCTTATTGATAACTGTTTAAACCAAATATTGATAACTGTTTAACTGCACAATCAGTAGGAAAAAGTTATTAGATGAAAACAGGACAAAGGATGGTTCAGTCTGACAATGTGTAATGTAGAAGAAGAGTTAACAGAAAAAGTACAAAGTGGAAATTAAGTGGGGTTATACGTGGTAAAAAAGTGGGACAGATGATAGAGTAAATTGTGCCTTTGAAGATAGAAAAAAATGAGTTAAGATTCTTAAAAACTAGTATTCAGTTTTTAGGCATTCAGATAGACTAGAAATATCTTCATTTAGGTTAATCCTGAGTGCTTTATACCCCAAGGGATCAATGAAGATAGGAGTGTGTTCGTTATTTCAGTATTTCAAAAATCAAACCTAATTAAAATTAGTATTCTTGGCTTTTCGTAAACAGTGTATCAGTTTATGGTAATAGTGGTCATTTTCTGTAGATTAAAATCCCTTGGTTAGTTACATGTGTTTAATAAAGAGAGAAAACTATTTTATTTAATAAGATGATAAATAGAAAATACTTTTGAGTCCTTACTGAACAGGTGAGCCTTTTTACACACACACACACACACACACACACACACACACACACACACACACACACACACACACACACACACACACACACACACACCCTCATCCTTTGAATGATGACTTACCAATTGTAATCTCAGAAAGTAATTCCTATTACTTTTATCCAGTATACCTTTTGCAATATCACAATACTCTCTGTCTGGCTTAACATTTATCACTATCAAAAATCATTTCTGTTCATTATTTTCTAGCTACATGAAAATTCCATGAGAGCAGGTATCTTTCCTGTCTTATTTTTACTTAGTATCTTGACTGTATCTCCAGCACCTAGAGCAATGTTACATCCCACCAGCAATGTATGAAGGATCCAGTTTTTCCATTTCCTCTCTAATACTTGTCTACTTTTGTGAATGTAGCCATTCTTGTGTGTTTGATCTCATTCTGGTTTTTATTTGGATTTCCCTAATGACTAATGGAAATCTGTTAATCTATTTAAAAAATCCTGTTGGGATTTTGATTGGCATTGTATTTAATTGAT
Source organism: Pseudorca crassidens (assembly GCF_039906515.1). Classification (NCBI taxonomy): domain Eukaryota; kingdom Metazoa; phylum Chordata; class Mammalia; order Artiodactyla; family Delphinidae; genus Pseudorca; species Pseudorca crassidens. The sequence continues at coordinate 59,843,142 of NC_090306.1, forward strand.
CTATAGATCAATTAGAAAAGAGTTGACATCTTAATTATATTGCTTTCCAATTCTTAGACATAGTATGTCTTTTATCTCATCAGTGTTTCATTGTTTTCACCATACAGAACCTGCACATGTTTTGTTAGATTTATAACTATGTATCTCATATTTATGCCTGAATGTCTAATTTTGAGGAAACTATTTGGAGCTGTACTAGCTATTCCTAGCATACAGAAGTAGGATTTTGTTCATATCTTGATCTTGCTTTTGACCTTGCAAAACTTACATAGTAGTTCTAGTTTTTTTGTAAATGGTTTAGCATATTTTACTCAGGCAGTCCGTGCCATCTTCAGATAGGGAAGATTTATTTTTTCTGTTTTTCCAATCTCTGTTTTTTTGTTTGTTCATTTCTTTTTCTTGCATAATTGTACTGCCTGGGACATCCTTGCCTGATTTGTAGTCTTAAAGTGTTAACAGCTTTATTAAGTTGTAATTCACATACCATGTTTTAACTCACCCATCTAAGATGTGCAGTTCAGTGGTTTTTAGTATTTTCACAGAGCTTTGCAAACACCACCACAGTTAATTTTAGAGCATTTTTCTCACCTCAGAAAGAACTCTTATACCCTTTAGCGGGCCCTCCCCTTCTCTTTCAACTCCCACCTCCGCCCAGCTTCAGGCAGCCACAGATCTACTTTCTGTCTCTACGCACTTCCCTATCCTACACATTTCATGTAAGTGGAATACATGGTCTTTTGAGACTGGCTTCTTTCACTTGGCATAATGTTTTCAAAGATCATACATGTTGAAGCATTTAGCAATATCTTAATCCGTTTATTGCTGAAGAATATGCTGCAGTATGGATATATCCCATTTATTCATTTATCAGTTGATGGACATTTCCATTGTTTCTACTTTTTGACTATTATGAATAATGATGTTATAGATATTGTGTACAAGTTTTTGTATAGATTTTCATTTTGTGTATGTTTTCATTTCTCTTGGTTGCATACATAGTAGAATTGTTTGGTCAAATCATGATACTGTGTTTAACCTCTTCAACTGCCAGACTATTATCCAAAGCAGCTGTACCATTTTTATTTCCACCAGCAGTGTGTGAGAGTTTCAATTTCTCCAAATCCTGGCTAATACTTGCTATTATTTGTCATTTTTATTGTTGTCATCCTCCTGTGTATGTTGTAGATACCTGATTTACATTACCCTGGTGGTTAATGACATGAACATTTTTTTGTGTACATATTTGGCTACAAATATGTGTTGTCTTCTTTGGAAACATGTCTATTCGGATCCAGATCCTTTGTTTAGTTTTAAACTAGTTTTAAACTAAACTAGTTTGCCTTTTTATTAACCAGTTGTAAGAGTTCCTTGTATACTCTAGGTACAGATTCCTAACTAGATATGTAATTTTCAAATATTTTCTCGCATTCTCTGGGTTTTATTTTTACTTTTTTAATGGTATATTTTCATCACAAACGTTTTTAATTTTGATTAAATCCAGCATATTATCTTGTTACTCATGCCATCATGTTGAAGAACCTAAGGTCACGAAGATTTATCCCTCTGTTTTCTAAGAGTGTTATAGTTTTAGCTCATGCATTTATGTTTACAGCCCATGTGAATTAATTTTTGTATGTGATGTGAGAAAAGGGGTCCAGCTTGATTCTTCTGCATGTGGGTATTAAGTTGTCCCAGCACCATTTGTTGAAAAGACTATACTTTCGCCCATGGAATTATCTTGGCATCCTGTCTAAAATGAAATGACCATAAAATGTCAGGGTTTATTTCTAGACTTTCAATTCTTTTTTGTTGCTATATCTGTTTTCAAGTCTGGAAGAATGAATCCTTCAACTTTGTTCTTTTTCAAGATTGTTTTTATTAGTCTGAGTGCCTTGAATTTTTGGAATAACTTGTCAGTTTCTTCAAAGAAGCCAGATTGTTTTGAGTCAGTAGATCAGTTTGGGGAGTATTGCCATCTATGTATTCTGGTCTTTGTACTGTCTTTTCCATTTATATGATTGATCTTTAGGTTTTTCAACAATGTTTTATAGTTTTCAGAAGATAAATTTTGTAGTTCTTTTGTTAAATGTATTCCCAAGTATTTCATTCTCTTTGATGCTTCATAACTGGAATTGTTTTCTTAATTTCATCTTCAGATTGTTCATTGTTAGTATATAAAAATGCAGTTGATTTTTGCATATTTGTTTTATACTCTGCAAACTTGCTGAACTTTTTTTTTTTAAATAAATTTATTTATTATTTTTGGCCGTGTTGGGTCTTTGTTGCTGTGCGTGGGCTTTCTCTAGTTGTAGCGAGTGGGGGACTACTCTTTGTTGCAGTGCGCGGGCTTCTCATTGCGGTGGCTTCTCTTGTTGTGTAGCACGGGCTGTAGAGCGCACGGGCTTCAGTAGACGCGGCACGTGGGCTCAGTAGTTGTGGCTCACGGGCTTAGATGCTCCGCAGCATGTGGGATCTTCCTGGACCAGGGCTTGAACCTGTGTCCCCTGCATTAGCAGGTGGATTCTTAACCACTGCGCCACCAGGGAAGCCCTGTTGAAGTCTTTTATTAAACTATTATAAAATCTATTACAGACGGTCCCCAACTTATGATTGTTTGACTTGAATTTTCAACTTTACAGTGGTACAAAAGTGATATGCATTAAGTAGAAACTGTACTTACAATTTTGAATTTTGATCTTTTCCCAGGCTAGCGATATATGGTAGGAAACTCTCTAGTGATGCTGGGCAGCAGCAGCAGCAAGCCACAAGCTCCCAGTCAGCCACGTGATCATGAGGGGAAACAACCAATACAGGCATACCTTTTTTTTATTGTGCTTCGAAGATATTTTGTTTTTTACAAATTTAAGGTTTGTTGCAACTCTGCGTCGAGCAAATCTGTTGGTGCCAGTTTTTCCAACAGCATTTGCTCACTTTGTGTCTCTGTGTCACATTTTGTTAATTCTTGCAATATTTTAAACCTTTTCATTATTATTTTGTGTGTGATCAGTGAGCTTTGATGTTACTGTTGCAAAAAGATTATGACTTGCTGAAGTCTCTGATGATGGTTAGCAATTTTTAGCAATAAAGTATTTCTTAACTTATTATTTTAATTGAAGTAGAGTTGATTTACAATGTATTAATTTCTGGTATACAGCAAAGTGATTCAGGTAGGGTGTGTGTGTGTTTGTGTGTGTGTGTGTGTGTGTGTGTGTATTGTTTTTCAGATTCTGTTCCATTATAGGTTATTACAAGATACTGAATATAGTTCCCTGTGCTATATATTAGGACCTTATTTATCTATTTTATTTTTTTGTAGTGTGTATCTGTTAATCCCAATCTCCTAATTTATCCCCCTCTTCCCCTTTGGTAATCAAAGGGTAAGTTTGTTTTCTATGTCTGTGAGTCTATTTCTGTTTTGTAAGTAAGTTTATTTGTATCATTTTTTTAGATTCCACATATAAGTGGTATCATATGATATTTGTCTTTCTCTGTCTGGCTTACGTCACTTAGTATGATAATCTCTGGGTCCATCCATGTTGCCACAAATGACATTATTTCATTCTTTTTTATGGCTGAGTAATATTCATATATATATATATTCCTATATATGTAAGAATACATACACACCCATATATATGTATGTATGTATGTATATACACCACATCGTCTATCCATTCATGTGTTGATGGACATCTAGGTTGTGTTATTTTTATATTTGCAGTCTGACAGTCTGCAGTTTGATTGGATTCTTTAATCATTTATTGATACATTTAATATTGGTATTGGTGTAGTGGAATATATGTCTCCCATATTGCTATATTTTCTGTATGTTTTCATGTCTTGTTGTTTTGTTCCTCCTTTACTGCTTTCTTTTGCATCAAGTGGTGTTTTTCTACTATAACATTTTAGTTCCTTTAATGTTATTTACACTATATTCTTTTATATTATTTTTTTAGTTGTTGCACTAGGGCTTACTGTATTCTTATTAGGATTTACTTCAGATGTACTAATTTAGTTACAGTGAGATACAGAAATTTTATTCCTGTATAGCTCTATTCCCTCTTCTCCCTTTTTGTGCTGTTATTGTTGTACATATTGCAGCTGAATATTTTATAAACCCAACAATATGTTGTTACTATTTCATATGATTTTATCTTACTTAAAGAAACTCAGAAAAGAAGGGAGAGCAAGTATATTCCCAGAATAAGGCTTATTCATTCATCATTTATTAATCTTCGGATATTTTGTTGAATTTGATTTGCTAATATTTTGTTGAGGATTTTTGCAAAAAATGAGGAAGATTGGTCTTTAAGATTTTTTTTCTTGTATACTCTTTGGTTTTGGTATCAATGTAATGTTAACTTCTTAAAAGTGACTTACAGAATAATCCCTCCCATTCTATTTTCTGGAAGACATTGTGTCAGATTGGCACTATTTCTTTTTTAGAAATGTTTGGAAGAATTCACTAGTGAAACCATCTTGACCTGGAGGATAACTGTGTGAATTAAATTTTTTCAGCAGATTTAAGACTATTCATGTTGTGTCTTAGTTTCGGACATTAGAAGTCTGAAATCAAGGTACCAGCTGGGCCATGCTTCTTTTCGAGGCTCTGGGGAAGAATCCTTTATTGCTTTTTCTGCCTTCTGGTTGTTGTCAGCAGTCCTTGATGTTCCTTGGCTTACAGCTGCATCACTTCTATTTCTGCCTTCATTTTCACTTGGTTATCTTTCCTCTGTGTATGTCTCTATGTCTCTATTTCCTTTTTTTTTTTAATAAATTTATTTATTTTTTGGCTGCGTTGGGTCTTCATTGCTGCATGCGGGCTTCCTCTAGTTGCGGCGAGCAGGGGCTATTCTTCGTTGTGGTGCGTGGGCTTCTCATTGTAGTGGCTTCTCGTTGCAGAGCATGGGCTCTAGGCGTGCGGGCTTCATTAGTTGTGGCGCATGGGCTCAGTAGTTGTGGTTCGCAGGCTCTAGATTACAGGCTCAGTAGTTGTGGCACACGGGCTTAGTTGCTCCACGGCATGTGGGATCTTCCCGGACCAGGGCTCGAACCTGTGTCCCCTGCATTGGCAGGCGGATTCTTAACCACTGCACCACCAGGGAAGTCCTCCTTTTTTCTTAGAAAGATACAGTCGTCATTAGATTTGGGCCCACGCAAATTGAGTATTACCTCCTCTTAATTTGACCGCATCTGCAAAGACTTTATTTCCAAATATTGTTACATTCAAAGATACCAAGGATTAGAACCTGAATATATCTTTATTGGTACACAACTCAACGCACTACAGTTATTACAGTTTATAATCTTGTCACCAGGTAGTTCCCGTTCCTTGCATCAATCTATGCTGTAATTGTCATATTATATCTACATGGTTCATATACCCCTTCAGACAGTGATGTAAATTTTCCTTTAAATTATCACACATATTTTAAAGAATTTAAGAAGAAAAGAATAGGGATTGGCAAACTATGACTATCGGCTAAATACAGCGTGCCACCTGCTTTTATAAATAAAATTTTATTGGAATACAGCCACAGCTCTTAGTTTATGTATTTTCTGTGGGTTCTCTTGTGCTGTAAGTGCAGAACTGATTAATCACAACAGAGGCTTTTGGGCCTGCAAAGCCTAAAGTATTTATCATCAGGCTGGCCCTTTACAGAAAAGTTTGCTGTTTCCTGGTCTAGTATACATTCCCACATATTTGCCATTTTTGTTGTTCTTCATTCAGGAAATTCTAAGCTTCATTATTTACCTTTGTCCAAAGAAACTTCCTGTTTTTAGAGCAGGTTGGCTCATGATGATTTATCTTAGTTTTCTTTCATCTGAAAATGTATTTATTTCACCTTTATTTTTTGAAGGATACTTTTGTTCCATCTGCATTTCTGAGTTGACGGTTCTTTTCTTGATAGCATTTAGCTAGAGTTAAATAGTAGTAGCTACCTTCTTTAGGTGGTTCACAGACTCTCCAGTTTGTTAGTTTCTGCTTTCTATTGTTTCCTTGATATTGATACTAGCTGTTATTTGATATCTACTGTTGTGCTTATGCTGTTGTACTTATCATAGATCAGGAGGGAAGTAAAAATTTCACTTTACCCATGTCTCTCTATAAAGTGGGAAAATAGACCAAGAAGTACATGTTTCAGGAAAAGTGGGAGAAACAATATATTTTAATAACATTTGGAATATTCAGGTATTTGGGCTATTTCTATGCATTCAGTGCAAGGAATTGTGTCTTGTGCAGAGTTGTCTTTGCCCTGTCTTGCTTTGTTATAGCAAAGTCACATCAAAGTTCATTTAGCCTTGGATCCTGAGCCAGAAAACCTGGATTCTGTTTTCTCTGGCTCTGTCACTAATTAGCTGTGTGTGTGACCTTCAACACTCCCACCAGACCACAATTTCTTTATCTTTAAAACAAGAAGTTTCAACTGAATATGCTCTGAGGCCTATTCTTTTTCTTAATTTGCTGTGCTTTCTGTTATCCTCTGCAAACAACCTTATTCTTCTTGCCCTGAAATTCTGACCCAGGTGTTCTTATCCTTTTTTGGGCTATGAACCCCTTTGGCTCTCTGGTGACACATGTCGACCCTTTTTCAATATTTTAGGTGTGCAAAATTAAATATACATGCTTATGAGGACACCAGTTATATTAGAATATGGTTTTTAAAATATCAAATAAATAAATTCAGTAATGTGCATATCAACAATGTCCAGTGCTGTATAGTAATTTTTAGGCTAGTAATGAACATAAATGAAAATTTGAGATTTGAAGCAACTAAAGTGTTTTGAAAATGTCTGTAGTTTCTAATGGTAACAAAATCACAGGTAATACCACTGTGGCTTGTTGATTACTTTTTTTTTTTAACTTTTTTTTTTGTGTGTGTGGTACGCGGGCCTCTCACTGTTGTGGCCTCTCCCGTTGCGGAGCACAGGCTCCGGACGCGCAGGCTCAGTGGCCATGGCTCACGGGCCCAGCTGCTCCGCGGCATGTGGGATCTTCCCGGACCCAGGCATGAACCCGTGTCCCCTGCATCGGCAGGTGGACTCTCAACCACTGCGCCACCAGGGAAGCCCTACTTTTTTTTTTTAACACTTTTTAAAATTGGGGTATAGTCGATTTATAATATATTAGTTTCAGTTGTACAACATAGTGATTCCAAGTTTTTCTAGATTATACTTCATTTAAAGATACTCTAAAATATTGGTTATATTTCCTATGCTGTACAATATATCCTTATAGCTTATTTATTTTATACCTACTAGTTTGTACCTTTTAATTCCCTATCCTTTGCTTGTTCTCTCCTCTTCCCTCTCCCCATAGAATTACATGGTAACCACTAGTTTCTTCTCTGTGTCTGTTTCTGTTTTGTTATATTCATTCCTTTGTTTTATTTTTAGATTCCACAATAAGTGATAACATACAGCATTTGTCTTTCTCTGTCTGACTTATTTCACTAAGCATAATACCCTCCAGGTTCATTTTTCATGTTGTCGCTAGTAGCAACATTTCATCCTTTTTTATGGCTGAGTAGTATTCTGGTGTGTGTGTGCGTGTGTGTGTGTGTGTGTACACACACCACTTGTACTTTATCCATTCATCTGTTGATGGACACTTTGGTTGCTTCCTTATCTTGGTTATTGTAAGTAATGCTGCTATAAACATGGGGGTGTGTGTATCTATTCAAATTAGTGTTTTTATTTTCTTCAGATAAATACGCAGGAATGGAATTGCTGGATCATTGGTAGTTCTGTTTTTAGTTTTCTGAGGAATATCCATACTGTTTTCCACAGTGGCTGTCCAATTTACATTCCCACCAACAGACTACAAGATTTCCCTTTTTTCCGTAGCCTTTATTTGTGGTCTTTTTGATGATTATCACTTCCTTTTTTTTTGAATGTTTGAATTTTATTTATTTTTTATACCTCAGGTTCTTGTTAGTTATCTATTTCATACATATTAGTATATATATGTCAATCCCAACCTCCCAGTTCATCCCACCACCACCACCTCCGTATTACTTACATTTTTAATTAAAGATATACCAAATTTCAATTAGAGGTTAGTAGAATAAGGATGTAACTTTTTTCCATCCAAGTTCATACCCTCTGTGTTCGATCAACGAACTCTGAATTTTTTATTTTTATTTTTTTTTGGCCGCACCGCATGGCTTGCAGGATCTTAGTTCTCCCACCAGAGATTGAAGCTGGGCCATTGCAGTGAAAGTGCCGAGTCCTAAGCACTGGACTGCCAGGGAATTCCCAACAAACTGAATATTTTTATTTATTTATTTATTTATTTATTTTTTGCGGTACGCAGGCCTCTCACTGTTGTGGCCTCTCCCGTTGCGGAGCACAGGCTCCGGACGCGCAGGCTCAGCGGCCATGGCTCACGGGCCCAGCTGCTCTGCAGCACGCGGGATCTTCCTGGACTGGGGCACGAAGCCGTGTCCCCTGCACTGGCAGGTGGACTCTCAACCACCGCGCCACCAAGGAAGCCCAAACTGAATATTTTTAGAACATAGGTTAAAACCTCCTCTTCTTATCAGTCTGGCAAGACATTTTCTTTTTTTATCAATTTATTTATTTATGGCTGCGTTGGGTCTTCGTTGCTGCGCGTGGGCTTTCTCTAGTTGCGGAGAGTGGGGGCTACTCTTGGTTGCGGTGCGCGGGCTTCTCATTGCAGTAGCTTCTCTTGTTGCAGAGCTCGGGCTCTAGGTGCACGTGCTTCAGTAGTTGTGGCTCGCGGGCTCTAGAGCACAGGCTCAGTAGTTGTGGCGCACAGGCTTAGTTGCTCTGTGGCATGTGGGATCTTCCTGGACCAGGGCTCGAACCCGCGTCCCCTGCATTGGCAGGCAGATTCTTAACCACTGCACCCCCAGGGAAGTCCCAGTCTGCGAAGACATTTAATTTAGTGTCTACTGTGTGTTAGGTAAACGTAAATTGTGTTTAATAAATATTAAATACATTTCTCAATGAATGAATATTACTATTAAAGATGTGAATGTTACTGTAACTTTGTGTTATTCATTGCTTTATAACTCTGTGGAGAATAATTTGGAAACATGGTTTCTGACCCCAGAGTCTGTACAAATGGAGTTTTTATTACAGAAATAAATTCTCTTGTTCTTTGTTTCTTATGGGCATTTCTAATTGAGTCTGTATTTACTACCTGGGATATAGTAAAGTTCCTTAAATAATTTTGGTAGGAAGTTAGAAAAGAATATGATTATTAGTATCAAGGATATTTGGCTGTTTTAATACTGAATAATTGTTCCAGAATGTCTGGTAAATTTCTACTTGAAATAATTTGTCTAGCTAGTATTTCTTAAAAGGGAATACAAATACCTCTTATCAATGGCACACTACTATAGTTATTCTTAATAGGATGTATGATAAAATGGAACTTGGCTGTTATGCATATTAAGCAAATAGTACATTTTGTCTGTATTGCCTGAAATTTTTGAATTGTGGGGTTTTGTCATTATTCTTAATTCATTAGCAGTAAAACAACTAAAGGTTGTAAAGGTTCTTTATAGTTTGTGTTCTCTTATTACAGTGCTACCTGGCCAGAGTTGAGACTGAGTAGACTCATACTCCTACTTCTTTGACTCTAGGTTTACTCTAATCTTCTCTCCTGGAAACATATGTGCTAGGCTTTTTTGTAGGACTTTTTAACTGCCTCCCCTGCACCACCACCCCACCTCCCATAGAGGAAGAATATATGTTTGTTATATACAGAATCTGTCACATGCAGAGGTGTGTTGGTGACGTGTGTCCTTATTAACAAGCCTCCACTGAAGTGACATGCTCTTAAACCATTGCTTTCAATTCCTGTAGTTCCAGAGTATTCTGAGCACTTACAGCTAGTGAACTACTCTAGCTTACTCATGTACCCTAAGAATCAGCTGTTTTTATGCCGGTGTTAATACAATTTTTAGTTTAAGTATGATCTAAGCTAATGAAAGAAGAGTATAGAAAGAACTATTGTTTTAAGCTGTTTGTATATGCTTTGGAAAAGTGAGGTAGATGCCTTGGAAAGACTTTACATAAAATGGTTTAAAAATTACTAAAGGATTAGGTGTGGATAAGCCTAAAGGTTTAGGAAGCTTTTGGTTCGACTGACTAAAATTTATTTTCTCGTGTCTCTGGAGGAATGGTCATTTGTGTGTTGGTTAATGCAACAGCTAAGTGATTGAGGCCAGAGCCAAATTCTTTTCATCTTTCTGTTCTGCCATTATTAGAGTGTGAGATTCTCCTTAAGCTAACTCTCCACAGATTTAGTTTGTTTGTTTTGGCCACATGTGCGGCTTGTGGGATCTTAGTTCCCTGACCAGGGATTGAACCCTGGGCCCTCGGCAGTGAGAGCGCAGAGTCCTAACTACTGGACCGCTAGGGAATTCCCCAAGCTAGCTCTCTTGCGGTTGAAAGATGGCTATAGTAGGTAGTTCTAAATGTGATAGTCTGATATAACAACATCTAGGGGAACAAAGGGGGCTGTCTCTCTCTCCTTTCCTAAAATCCTGCAATCAGATTTCTCCTCTCCTCTTTCTCCTAGTATCTCACTGGCCAGAGTTGGTTCAAATGCCCTTACACAAATCATTTACTGACAGGGGCATGGGGGTGGTTGGGTAGCATTATCATATTTACTTAAATCAATCAACATTTCCTCTTAAGTCATGTGGGAAAGCTTGAACCACTGAACAACTATGGCAGTCACAGGGAGAAGGACTGGACTGTTAGGGAGTCAACCAGGAGTGTCTGCTGTAGAGAGACAATTTAAAAAGTAGAAAACATGCAAAAATTCAGAAGGATGTAGAAACTGGACTTCTTTAAGGAATTTTGAAGCTTCCTTCTTACAGAATTGTATAAAGATAAGGTACATTGAATGTATTCATTTCTGTGACTGGGATAGACACAGAGACCTTGGTTGACGATAGTAATCTGGTAGCCTTAAAACTTTAACAAAACAATTTCACTGTTCGCCTTGTGACACAGTGCCTGTTTTTTCTCTGCTTAGGGTCTAAAGCTCAGTGTGAAAGGATATTGTGGGTACTTTATTTCCTGATAGGGGTCTTTCTGAACTTTGAATCTCCAGCTGATTAATGTCTGTTACTTGTCACCCCATTGCTGATTTCCTTCTTATAGAAGAATAGTGAGACTTCTGAATAGATGTATTATTTGACAGCTGGAATTTCCAGAAATGATTTCATTTTTTTTGAAACCATAATTGATATGATATATGTATATGATACATCTATGATATTTATTACCAATTACGGTTTCATGAAGAAATATATATATCACATTTTCTTCATGAAACCATAATTGGTATGAGATATATGTGTGTGCATGTGTATATATACATATACATATATGTATGTAAAGATTGAATTCAAGTTAAGTGAACAGGAGCTCAAATTCTGGCCCTGTTACTTCCAGCTTAGTTAACTACCTCTTGACCTTGTGTTATTTCCTTACTGTTAGAGTTTGTTTTCTCATCTGTAAAAAAGGGACAGTAATATCTACCTTATAGAATTATTTTGAGGGTTGAAAGAAATTATACATGAAGTAGTGCACAGTGACTAATGCTTGGCAAATGATAGTTAATATTACATTTCTAGGAAGAAATGTTAAGATAGTGGACATATTTTTAAAACCTAAGTATTGAATATATTAGAGGAACTTTTTTTACTAGAAATTTCTTGTAATAAGGAAGTTTTACTGTAATCTACTTCTTCTGATTATCTGCTTCTGCACTTACAGTGTGTGTATTTCAACAAAAGAAATCTTGTGCTTAAAAAACAGTGTAAAAATTAATGTTTAAGGCCCAGCATTATTTCTCAGAGGTACAGTAAGAGGCAAGGAAAGGGTGCATTGGCATGCATAGGAACTGTACAGTCTCTTATATACTACCTTCAATTTATATAATGTTTCTTTTTGCTTAGTACTTACACTGAGATGAAAACATTTTTGAATTTCACTTTCTTATAAAGTCTTAACCCGACAGCCTTAATCTTGGCTGTACATTTGAATCACCTGGAGCACTTTAAGCCTTTCTTTTTTTTTTTTTTTTTTTTTTTTTGCGGTACGCGGGCCTCTCACTGTTGCGGCCTCTCCCATTGCGGAGCACAGGCTCCGGACGCGCAGGCTCAGCGGCCATGGCTCACGGGCCCAGCCGCTCCGCGGCATGTGGGATCCTCCCGGACCGGGGCACGAACTCGTGTACCCTGCATCGGCAGGCGGACTCTCAACCACTGCGCCACCAAGGAAGCCCTGGAGCACTTTAAAAAGCACCTGCTGACCAGGTTCCATCCCTGACAAATTAATTAAAGTAGGGGCAAGGGAGGGGACATCAATATTTCTTAAAAAAAAAAAAACCTTCGGTGATTCTGATGTGCATCCTATGATTAAAAACAGTGTAAATCCTTTAGCCTATTTCTGTCCTCTATAAATATGCCTATTGCCTCTTCCCCTCTGTGTTAGTGCCCTAAACAGTCATGTGTCAGTGCTTTGCAGAGCATCTGTGGCTATTCCCTTGACTTTCACGCCAGGAACAGTGTACCAGAAGTTGCCCCTTTGTGTTTTACAAAAAGTAAACTTTGAGAAGTTGGGAGAATGTCTACTTAGTTAGTGTTCACTATGTTATCCTCTTTAAATGGAGGGGTGTAATTATTCTTTTCTCCTTTTTACTTAAGCTTTATTATCTTTTTAAATTTTATTTATCTATTTTTGGCTGCGTTGGGTCTTCGTTGCGGTGTGCAGGCTTCTCATTGCGGTGGCTTCTCTTGTTGCGGAGCATAGGCTCTAGGCACTTGGGCTTCAGTAGTTGTGGCACACGGGCTCAGTAGTTGTGGCTTGCGGGCTCTATAGTGCAGGCTCAGTAGTTGTGGTGCATGGGCTTAGTTGCTCCGCGGCATGTGGGATCTTCCTGGACCGGGGCTCGAACCCATGTCCCCTACATTGGCAGGTGGATTCTTAACCACTACACCACCAGGGAAGGCCTTAAGCTTTATTTTATTTTATTTTTTTAATTTTTTTTATTTTTTTATTTTTTTTATTTTTGCGGTACGCGGGCCTCTCACTGTTGCGGCCTCTGCCGTTGCGGAGCACAGGCTCAGCGGCCATGGCTCACGGGCCCAGCCGCTCCGCGGCATGTGGGATCTTCCCAGACCAGGACATGAACCCGTGTCCCCTGCATCGGCAGGCAGACTCTCAACCACTGTGCCACCAGGGAAGCCCTGTATTTCATTTTACTTGGAACTTTTTAGACTTGGTAGTAGAAATTTTCTGTCTTGAGATGCTTGGCCTTTTATTTTATTTCTTTTTCTTTAACATCTTTATTGGAATATAATTGCTTTACAATGGTGTGTTAGTTTCTGCTTTATAACAAAGTGAATCAGTTATACATATGTTCCCTCTTGCATCTCCCTCCCTCCCACCCTCCCTATCCCACCCCTCTAGGTGGTCACAAAGCACAGAGCTGATCTCCCTATGCTATGCGGCTGCTTCCCACTAGCTATCTATTTTACGTTTCGTAGTGTATATATGTCCATGCCACTCTCTCACTTTGTCACAGCTTACCCTTCCCCCTCCCTGTATCCTCAAGTCCATTCTCTAGTAGGTCTGTGTCTTTTTCCCGTCTTACCCCTACGTTCTGCATGACCTTTTTTTTTCTTAGATTCCATATATATGTGTTAGCATACGGTATTTGTTTTTCTCTTTCTGACTTCACTCTGTATGACAGACTCTAGGTGCATCCACCTCACTACAAATAACTCAATTTCGTTTCTTTTTATAGCTGGGTAATATTCCATTGTATGTATGTGCCACATCTTCTTTATCCATTCATCCGATGATGGACACTTAGGTTGCTTCCATGTCCAGGCTATTGTAAATAGAGCTGCAATGAACATTTTGGTACATGACTCTTTTTGAATTATGGTTCGAGATGCTGGGCCTTTTAGACAGATAGATCTACTGTCTATTACTCACAGTAAATTCCATGTGTCAGGTACCTAGAAGCCTCCTTGAAATAACATATGACAGAACTACACAGATATGTAAGAAATCGTGCATCAGGAACGCTACCAGTACAGAAAATAGAAGACACACAAAATTAAGCTACAAAACATTAAATTATGACAAACAGAGAGTAAATTGATTTCAAAAGCATAGTGTTGATTTATTTTTATTTGTTTTCCTTTGTAAATGTAGGCAACTTTTCATTTATGTTAATCATAGACTCTTGAAACATGTATTATTAAAACATTCAGAAAAACTATTTTTAGTTGATGTGGCATTTTTCCCAGACTAAGTTTGATATAAAACAGAAATTCCTGAGTTTTATTTATTTTTATTTTGTCTGCCCACGTTTCTTATATGTAACATAAGTCATCAACTCAGAATTTTGAAAACATTTATCTATGTGATCGAACCAAAAATTAGTTCAGAAAATAGTTCATAAAACACTTGTAACTGCAGCCTACCTACTAACAAGAAAATGTTGCTTAACATAGTTCTGGAATTTGAGAAACCCTAAGGTTTTAAAGATGATGTTAAGTGCATTTACTTCAGCTTTTATTGAGCTCTAGTGAAATTGGTCACATTTGGTAGTGTGTTTTAATTAATAGCCAACTTGGAATATAATGTCCTCTATATCAGAAAATAAAACCTGCCCAACGGGTTCAACTCTTTTAACCTGACAAATTCACATTGTAGCTTAAAGTTGAGTTTGGTAAAGACTACCAAATTAAAATCTTTTTTTTTTTTTTTTTGATGTGGACCTTTTTTTTTTTTTTAAGTCTTTATTGAATTTGTTACAATATTGTTTCTGTTCTATGTTTTGGTTTTTTGGCCCTGAGGCATGTGGGATCTTAGCTCCCTGACCAGGGTTCGAACCTCACCCCCTGCATTGGAAGGCGAAGTCTTAACCCCTGGACCACCAGGGAAGTCCCTAAAATCTTTTATTTAGATACCATTCCCAACCTCCAAAATATTTGGGCCATGTTTTAAAGTACTATTGAGCAATAAAGTGGGAGGAAAAAGAAAACATGGAAAAAAATCAACTGTAATTGTCCACTTTCCTAAATGGATTACTTTGACACAAAACATTTAAAGTATAAAATTTTGGAGCTGCACACATTAAAAAAATTCATCTAAATTGATCACTTTATTTTACAGATTAAGAAACTGAAGCCAGAGAGGAGAAACTGATCAGGCTAATACTAACTAGAATTCAGATTTTCTGGTTATTGTTCCATTCAAGGTGTATATTTTTGTATGATGATGACATCCAAAATTTAATAGAATTTGGAGAATAAAGTTAATTTTTTTCTCTCCAATTAAGTATTTTCTAGAAATGTTACTCATAAATCTCTTATTTTGAGAAGTCTTTTTTTGAAAGAAAAATTGGGGTTCAGTTACCATTTGTTTAGATAATATTAGGTGCTGAATTTTTATTAGCCTCTGATTTAGGGAAACACCTAGGATGAATAAGCCTGCTTATCTTATATTAATTAAGATTTGGTTTCTATTTTCCCTGTTACTGGCTTCTTGTCAGATTTTAAGCTGATAGCATGACTAAATCTATTTCACGGGTTTTCAGCAGAAAAGGTATAAAATGTTTATTCTTTTATCATTTATACTGGTATATTCAGTAACTTTATTCTAAAAGTATCTTGAATTTGAGAGAAGTTATTGCATGAGTAGACACTAGTGATACATGTGTTACATGAATTACTTTGCGTTCTTGAAATTTAATTCTGTTACCAGTCTGTTAAAAAGTTTAAAGTTTTTTGACTTAGTTATTTGCAAATATTCAATACAATTTGGAGGCTTTAAAACATTAGCTTTGTTTACATTGTTTAAAAATCTTTTAAATATTACCTCATCAAGCCTGTCTTTTAAAATATAATTTTGACATACCTGTTAATCACCTAGCATTTTATAAATTTTTGTTTTCAAGCAACATACAACATACCAGTGAAATGATCCATTCTCTAATAATCTGAATGGTTACCATATTTAAAGTGTTTTGTAGTTGAGAACAAACTGATACCAATAGAGGTACTACATAGTTCGTTCTAGCCTTTCATCCTTGCTTACCTGTAACTTTCCTGAAGTGGGAAATCTGGCTCCCACCAACCACCATCTATTTTACTTATTGTTTATCTTCAGTAGACATGTATAGTTGTTTCAGCATTACTAATCCATAGCCTTGTAAGGAATCACTTTACCAACCAGAACACAGTGTTTATATAGAGTTCTTTTTTTCTGTTACAGTTACCAGTCACAATACCATCTTCCAAAGTTATTTAGGCCAGCACCATTTTCCATACCCCCTTCAATGTGGCTGTGTCATACATTTGTAATACAGTTACTCTTTTGCCAGTTCTGTATTTCTAACCTCCTAGTTGATTTTTAAGATTTGCATACATTCAGCTTTACTCTTCATGTTGTGAAGTTCTATGGATTTCGGGACATGCATAGCATCTGTGTCCACTCCAGTACCATATAGAATAATTCAGTCTCTTTAAAAGTTCCCTCTGTGTCCCCTTTGTAGTCAGTCACTCCTCCAGTTCCCTGGCAACCATTGATCTATTTTCTTTCTCTACAGTTTTGCCTTTCCAGAATGTCATGAATGGAAACACTATATGGCCTTTTTGGTCTGGATTCTTTGCCTTAGCAAGTGCATTTAAGATTCATCCATGTTGCATAAATTAATAGCTTGGTTTTTTTTTAATTGTTGAATAGAATTCTGTTGTGTAGATGTGTTGTTTTATTTATCCATTCACCTTTTGAAGAACATCTTCCATGGTATAAACATTCACGTATAGGTGTTGGTATGAGCGTAAGTTTTCAGTACACTTTGGTAAATACCTAGGGGCACAATTACTGGGTTGTATGTTAAGCCTATGTTTAACTTTATAAAAAACTGCCAAACCCTTCCAAATGTATTTGCTTTCATTTTTTAAAGATATTTTAGCTAGATTTAGAATTCTTGGTTAATAGTTTTTTATAATTTTTTTCTATAGTTTAAAAATGTTGAGGGGAGTTCCCTGATGGCCTACAAGTTCGTATTCTGGGCTTTCACTGCCCTGGCCCCAGGGTTCAATCCCTCCTGGTCTGGGAACTGACATCCCACACCCCTCACGGCTAGAAAAAAACTTGATTACCTCTCCCCTGATTTGCATTGTTTTTGGTGACAAGTCTGCCATCATTTCTCTCTCTTTTTCTCTATGTATTCTTTTTTCCCCTTCTGGCTGCTTTATGATTTCTCTATCACTGTTTCTCAGTAGTTTGACTGTCAAATGATGAGGTGTGTTTTTTTGTTCTCCTTAGAGTTTGTTGAAGTTATTGGATCTGTGAGTTTATAGTTCTCAACAAATTTAGGGAAAGTTTGGCCTTTTTTCCCTGTCCTCCTGCTCTTTTACTCTTTCTGGGATACTAATTACATTAATTTTAGACTGCTTGATATCGCCCAACAGTTCACTGTCCCTAGTGATGATATCTCACTGTTCATTGTCCCATGGTTCCTTTTTTTTTTTTTTCTAGGCTCTTTTCTCACAGTGTTTAATTTTGGAGTTTTTTCTGTTGCTATGTCTTCAATTCATTAAGCTTTTCTTTTGGAGTATCTAATCTGCTGTTAATCCTATCCAATGCATGTTTAATTAGAGATATTGAATTTTTATCTCTAGATGATCAGTTTGAGCCTTTAAAAAATGTTTTAACTTTCAAATAATTATAAATTCATAAGATGCAAAAATAGTACAAGGAGGTCCCATATGCCCATCACCTATCTTCCTCCAGTGATGTCATCTTACATAACTGTAGTGCATTATCAAAACCAGAAATCGGTATAACTTATTAGACTGCAAATTAATTCACTTTACCCTTTTCTGCATGCATTCACTTTTTTGTATGTTTTTATCATTCTGTGGTATTTTTCACATGTGTAGAGTCATATAACCACCACCACCAAAAGCAAGATACAGAACGTTTCTGTCACCATAAAAAAAAATCCTCTTTCTGCCAACTTAGGTATTTTTGATACCTTGAAATTTTTTAAAAAATTTAAATAATTATTTATTTATTTTTGGCTGAGTTGGGTCTTTGTTGCTGCTCAGGGCTTTCTCTAGTTGCGGCGAGAGGGGGCTACTCTTCATTGCAGTGCGTGGGCTTCTTATTGCGGTGGCTTCTCTTGTTGCAGAGCATGGGCTCTAGGTGCACAGGCTTCAGTAGTTGTGGCACGTGGGCTTAGTAGTTGTGGCTCACGGGCTCTTAGAGCATAGGCTAAGTAGTTGTAGCGCATGGGCTTAGTTGCTCCGTGGCATGTGGGATCTTCCCAGACCAGGGCTGGAACCTGCGTCCCCTGCATTGGCAGGTGGATACCTTACCTTTCTGGTACTATGTTCATAGTTTTCTTTATTTGCTTGAATGTATGGAATACATTTACAATACCTCTTTAAGCCACTAATTCTATCATCTGTATAATTGCAGGTTTATTTCCATTTATTATATTTCACCTTGTTATGGGTTGTATTTCCTGCTTCTTTGCATGGCTAGTGTTTCTGATTGGATGCCAAACATTTAATTTTACATTATTTAATGATGGTTTTGTTGTATTGTTTTAAATATTGTTGGGCTTTGTTTAGGGGTACAGTTATGGTACTTAGAATTCTTTTGATCTTTTTGAGGCTTGGTTTTAAGCTCTGTTGGTGCTGGTCAAGAACATACTTCAGTTTAAAGCTTATTTGGTTTCATTACTGAGATTTTCATTACCTTCTGAACTCTATTCAGTACCCTGTGTGTTAAAAGGTCCTACTCTCATTGATGGGAACATGAGCTCTGGGGATTGTTCTGCCTGCTCCTTTTCAGAGGCTTTTTCTTCAGATTCAGTAGTTTTTTCACATGCATGAACAGATCATTACTTAGCTAAAACCTTGAGGGGAATCTCTCTCCATATCTTTGGAGCTCTTTGCAGCTTCCTTCTCCCCATTTGCCCTGCAAATTCTGGCTGTCTTGGTGTTTCCCCTAACTCTGAACTCTTTTTCCTTAACTCAGTGAGACTGTTGTGCTCCAGTTGGGTTCCATCGCCTAACCCCCTCCCTGTGTTTCAGCCTTGTAACTCTGCAGGCAGTAGAGCTTACTTTTGTTTTGTTCTCTTGATGATCTCTGTCCTGAGATGGTGTTCAATGTCTGAAAATCATTGTTTCATACATTTTTTTCTAGTTTTCTAGTTGTCTAAGGTAGGAAGGTAAATACAGTCTCTGTTTTTCTGTCTTGGAAGGTATCCCTGCCTTATAGAAAATTTCATTTTAGTTTTATAAATATTTGTCTTTTCTGAGTTTTTAAATATTTATAGGACTTTGTGGGAAAAGCAGTGCATAAACTTTAATAAATTTAGGTACCTAGGGTGCATGTTCTCTCTCGTTTTCTTTTTTTCACATATTCTCTGTGTCACACATATATTCACAGCCTTTTTTATCTATTCACTGTCCTTTCATTCCTAATATGATGAGTATCAACACAATCTGTTATTGAACATCTTTGTTTAATATAAGATAGTGGTGACAAATGTTAGCTTTTCATGTTTACCCAGAAGAAAATAAGAGTGCCTTAATTTCTTTTTCCCTTTGTTTACTGAAAGGAGATAATGATTTTTAGTTATTGTTCAATATAGAATGTTGATTCCTATATTGGTTAGAACACATACAGGCATACATCTTGTTTCATTGTGTTGCAGGAAGGGGGACCCCTTCCCTTCTAGGGCCCGAGAGTGGGCTCTTGTCTAACACTCTGAAATGAATTGTCCGAGGAGACACATGGGCTGACAAAGCAAGAGGCTTTATTGGGAAGGGGCGCCCATGTGGAGAGCAGCAGGGTAAGGGAACCCAGGAGAACTGCTCTACCACGTGGCTCGCAGTCTCTGGGTTTTATGGTGATGGGGTTAGCTTCCGGGTTGTCTCTGGCCAATCATTCTGACTCAGGGTTCTTCCTGGTGGTGCACGCGTCGTTCAGCCAAGATGGATTCCAGCGAGAAGGATTCTGGGAGGTTGGTAGGACATATGGACTGGTGTCTCCTCTCCTTTTGACCTTTCCCGAATTCTTCCGGTTGGTGGTAGCTTGTTAGTTCTGTGTTCCTTACCAGGACCTCCTGTTGTAAGATAACTCAAGCAAGTGGTTACTGTCGTGTCTGGCCAGGGCAGGCGGTTTCTGTCGGTGGTTCCCTTAACAACCGCACTTTGCTTTATTGTGCTTTATTATTCTATTGTGTTTTTACAAATGGAAGGTTTGTGGTAATCCTGCATCAGACAGGTCTGCGGGTGTTGTTTTTCCAACAGCATTTGCTCACTTCACGTCTCCATCACATTTTGGAACTCTTGAAATATTACAGACTTTTTCATTATTCTAATATTTGTTTTGGTGATCTGTGATTGGTGATCTTTGATGTTAGTATTGCAAAAAGGTGATGACTCACTGGAGGCTCTAGTGACGGTTAACATTTTCTAACAATAAAGTGTTTTTTAGTTAAGGGACGTACATTGTTTTTTTAGACATAATGCTATTATATACTTAATAAACTACAGTATAGTGTAAACATAACTTATGTGCGTTGGGAAACGAAAAAGTTTGAATGACTTGCTTTATTGTGGTATTTGCTTTATTGCTGTGATCTGGAACTGAACCTGCAGTATCTTGGAGGTATGCCTATAGTGGCTGCTGTTTGAAACCCTAAGCCATGAAATACTTGAAGTTATCCCAAGATGGGGAAACAAAAGAAACAAAACAAGCTTTACTTTTGTACTAAATCCATAGTATTCCAAAGTTAATATTTTTTTAATCTGGTAAATGTACAGATTAAATATTTTTAATTATATTATTTAGCATATAAAGTCCTAATTATCTCATATATATATATAATGTTACGCTGTTGAAAATAGAATAGCCTTGCCTGATTTTAGATTTCTAATATATCTTTTGATGAAACTGGTACAAATGGAAGATAGTGCATGGACTTTAAACTTATTCTTAAACTTATTTAAGAAGGAAAACATGCTTATTTTCTAAGAAAAAACTGAAATTTTACACTTACTGTCCATTGAATTCAGACTTGTCATGAACATGTTAATAGTAAAGCAAGTACTGTTTTAACCTCTCAATATTATAAAATACATTAAAACAGGGTTAATGTTGTTTAGAGGATGCATAATAAATAGGTTTGTTCTCATTTTGTGACAGTCATGAACATTTAAGTTGGAGCTAAATGTATGTCACTTAACGATTCTTGAACATCTAATTCAGTAGATAGTTTTTCTTTATGAATAACCTAATTCCTTGCTAGATTATATTTATAGCAGTAAATATACTTATGCTTTAAAAAACCTTTCTCCTTTGTTACTTTTGAGAGAGACGTATTTAATTCCACTAGTACATATAAATTTGGTAATGCACATTTACATTTTTGCCATAGAGCCAGGCATCTCTGAAGTATTTCAGCCAAACATTTACAATGCAAGATGGTCAAAATTAAGTAGAAGTATATAGCACCCGCTAACTTGTGATCAGGCATAAGAGAGGAGGTGGAGTGTAGGTTTTCAGTACATGAATTCTTTTTAAAATTTAAATCTAATAATATTAATTTTTAATGTTTTCCTTGAAAAATTTTCTGACCTTCTTACTAGATTGCTTTTTAGACGTAATCCATGTGTATGTGTATGTGCATGTTTGTTGGTTTTAGTAAAACTGATTCATACTTCCTATGAAATTAAGTTAGATGTTTTTATTATCCTCTCTGAAAGTAAATTTTGTCTAATATTAAATAATTGCTCTAAATTTGAATATAGTTTTTAGTGGTTAGCAACTATTGTTAGTTCAGTAGGTATACTAACTTACTACTTTCCTGGGGTAAACATTTTACTAAAAGTTAGGTAAAAGTAAAAGTAAGACTTTAGTCTTAAAAACAACTATTTACAAATTCTTTGTAGATACCACTTTTGAATTTTTGGTCTTTCATTTTCAATTTACGTTCTTGAGTTAGCATCTCTAGAGACTATTACCTCTGCTTCGGTGATTGTTTTTTTTTGTACCTGAAGTTTACAGTGCCTAGTCATTTTGGACTTATTTAGCTCTGTCCAGTTTAAGAAATAAGCACCATTATTTTTCTGCCCTAATGTAAAAAAGCACATTCTATTAGAGCATGCATGAAATTGGAGGATTGAAGGACAGAGGCTTCCAGAAAGTTGACATGTGTTGCTACTCTTCATTGGAGTAAATTTTAATAGAATATTGAGTTAGGTTTGCATCTGTTAATCATCCTAACATTATAGGATGAATTCCCATCTTATGGCATAGGAATAAACCTCATAAACTGAATGAATAGCGGCTGTATAAATAAGCATTTTGAGGGGAGGGATTTGAAATTAGATGACTGAATCTGAATTAATTGAACATTTCTGAGACTAACAGGAGGATGTTTATTTAAAAGGAAAAAAAATGTGTCAATTCAGGGCTGAACTTTTTTGTCCACTCCATTTTTATTCACTGTAAGTTTCTTTCTATGTGTGAGGTCTGGGAGACAGTTTTAATTGGAAGGGAAAGATTTTCATATTTAATAACTTCTATCTCAAATAAAATGTCTGCCAGTCTAGCCCTCCCTGGATGGTTAAGAGGAAGATCAATTAAGATATAAAAAGAGTACTTTTTGGTTTTGTTTTCTATGTATCGTATTGGATATTTTTGCTGCTGTTCATATGTTTACATGTTAGTAATTTTGACGGCTTTTGGATAATTCCACTCTAGAGGGAGAACTGGTGGGCGGTCCTTCCTGTGACACGACCCTTGAGTGACAGTTCTATTTGATTGCCTCCAGTACTGTGAGGAAAGGACACGACTCTATGGTGAGGACTGATGGACATACATTATCTGAGAAAAGAAACTACCAGGTAAGATCAAAAATTTTTTTCCTTTTTTCTGTTGGTCATATAGTTACATGAACTGTTTAACATGTTGTATTTAATTGGAATCAGGTTGGATACACCTTAGTTTGAAAAATTGGGGTTATAATTTTAAAAATAACGTATGTTGGGTTTGACAGTTGAAATAGTGGGAACATTTTTCAGAATAAAGCATGCTTATAATATAAATGTATATTTATTCTTATAAATAATGTATATATATTATTATAATAAATGTATATATATTCTTTTAGTGTCAGAACATAATTTTTCTGGTGTGTATATCTGTGTCAAAACTTAGATTATCTAAAACACAATTTATGACTTCATGGCTGGATTCAGAGCTAGTATTCCATAAAACAAAATGTTGATTGCTTTTATACATATTATTTCTGGAAGACTAAATCTGAAGTCTTAGGATCTATTCGGGGTACTAGAGCATCACAGGAATGTAGACAAAGTTGGTTAGAGTATAGAAAAAATAGAAATGAAAATCCCAGGGTACTCAGAGACCCCAATTCTATTGAATTTGTCATTAGCTTGCTGTCCTTATAATGTTAGATTCTTGTTTTCTCATTTATTAAGTTAGTTAATAATATCCATCCCCTATGAAATATGTAAGGATGCTGAAAGGATGGTTGAGGTGTAATATTCCTGTTTTCTTTCTGAGCTTTTAAAAGAAGGTGAATTTTAAAGATAGTGCTATTAAATAGTGATTTTTAAAACTCTTACATTTGAATTTAATTTTTTCAAAGAAAATCTGCTTTATTCATTTGATAATAATTTAATATCAAATTATGTAATGACTCAGAATACACAGTAGTTCATAGTTAAGTAGGAATAAGCTTTAGGCTTCTTTCACAAATACATATCCAGCCTCCCTCTCTCCCTTCCACCCACAAGTTTTGTTCCCTCCAGGCTGTGAAGGCAACTAGTGTGATAGCAGCTTTTGTTAACTAACCATTTATCTTCTAATCATTTATTTTAGCCCAGTTAGTCTTTTCTTCCCTCAGATTGGAACAGTGAACATTGGAGAAAATTGTAAATGGGTCTTCATGGTGAGATAACAAAGAGCCTTTGAACACAAGACTTAGGTTCTGGTTTGGGCACTGTCCATAATGAAAAGTAGTGTCATATTTAACCTTTCTAGAATTTGACCTAATTTTATGTCTGAAGTTTCTTGCCAGATTTTTGTAATTTTAATAAGCCAGAGTAAGCTGTGGCTATGCAGAATCAGTTCTCCCTGTAACCTTTTCTGTTCTGAATTGTTTTTATAGAATTAATCAACATGGCCTCTGTTCATTACTTATACTTGCTGTAACTCCTGCCTCACAACCACTTCCAACTACCTTGACTCATAGGATTTTAATTGGTTACACTACTTGGGTTGTTGTATCTTTTGATAGATTCTGCTAAATTATTTTAAGAATGTTGTGATTCTATATTGTGTGGCTTTTCAGTGTTTATAATCCAGTTTGTAAAGCGTAAGCAAAACTTTTGTATGATCACACAGTATGATTAATTTACTTTATGGAATCATATTAATAAAGAATTCCAAATTTTACACTTAAGAAAGGAATAAAAGGAGATTATATTTTATACATGAAGAGATTTCCTAATTCCTGTTCATTCTACTCTAAAAAAATGGTTTAGAGTCACAGTTTCGGTCACATTATTTACAAATAATCCAGGTCTTTTAGCTTACCTGAAAATGCATTCTTGGTTAGGGTTCTTCTGCCTGAAAATATTTTCCCTTTTCTCTTTTCTTGTTACTTAGTGACAATTAGTGCATGTTGAAATATTCTTGGAAACACTTGTTTAAATTGCCATTGTAAAATTATTTGTAAAAACCTCTTTTGAAAAATACATGTATAGAAATATAATTTCCTGTCTGATAATTATGATGAGTATATTAAGAGCATATGGGAAATTCAAAGGAATAGTAGGTAAATTACTAATATTTATATTGGTAGCACTAAGAGTTCGTATATGCTGAGATGAAATGATCTGGATTTTTAACAATTCCATTTTGGAGGAATTTTATTTGTTGTTTTTCATGGATAAAGTAGGATTTCTTTGTAGCTGTGTTTATACTAATTAATTTATCTTTGAGGCCTTTTGTTTTTGGAGGTTACTTGATGTCTTATAGTGTTATTTAAGCATTCTGATAATAATAAGCTAATAGTCCAGAGTTTAATAAAAAGGATAAAATTTCCCCAGTTCTCCTTTCATTATGGACTTGATTAAAGACTTAGGAACTCATTTGGGAAGGTGCATTCCCTCAGCTTTGTGCTAAAACCTAATGACTTTTAAATGGGTGTTGGTTGAAGTATTGATTTTTCTATTGGTATCTACTTTGTGTGTTTCATTTGTCACTACGAATTTAAGCCCAGTTAAAAGTTTTTTGAGTATGACTAGAGTAATTGAAGTTTATTTGCATAGACAGACTGGTATATTAGTTCAGATGAGATAATTTAATTATGTAAATGGTTTATAGTTTATTCTTTTAGAAAGATTGTCAAGCGTCTTCCAAGGAAATGTAACTCCAGTTTTTAGCTAGAATTTTCTTTTCTTTCTCTAATTTACACTAATTTATTCCAACTATGAGCATGCACAAATTTAACCATATTAATTACCAGGTTAACTTACCAGTGCCTTCTTCCCCTCTGTTATATAATGCAAACGAGCTCCTAAACATTACGTATAATCTTTGCACATTCTGACCCCGCATACTTTTATTTCCATTGTCTCCTCTGTTTGCTTATTGAGTAATATAAATGGAAAAGTTTTTGCGTTGAGTAATATAAAACTGCTTTTAAATCTCTATGCTATGCACTTTTACACTTTAAGCCTTTACTTGTTTGGGTTCCTCTTCATGTAATGCCTCACCTTTCTTCCATGATTCAAGAATTAGGTATCAATACTTTGAGAAGCCATTCTGTGATGGGTTTCAGCATTCCTTCTCCTTACTTTTGTAGCTTTTGTGCATACTTCTAGTTTAGTGTGTACCATGATACAATGTAGTTATGTTTATTTTTCCTTGTCTTGCTGTAACCCCGTGCTGTCCAGTACCGTAGGCACTAGCCATAAGTGGTATTTAAATTCATTTAAACAAAATAAAATAATTTAATTTCTCAGTCACATCGACCACATTTCAAATGCTCAATAGTTACATGCTGTTAATGGCCACCATATTGAACAGTGCAGATATAGAACTTTTCCATTATTGCACAGAGTTGTATTAGACAGTGCTACTGTATGTTACAAGCGTCTTGAAAACTGGAGCCATATTTATTTTGGTACTGCCTGTACCTAGCATGGTTTCAGTTACATAATTGGTGTTCAAATGCATGTTGTTTCAATAAAATTAAAACAAAGAAAGAGGTGACAGGAAGAAACTGCAAAGTGTGCTGGGGAAAATGCCACTTATATATATATATCTCCAAGATTTTTAGAATGCTACTTTGAGGTCATCACATCATATGCTAGCTAGTTCAGTGTATGTTATTTATAAACTAGATCTAATGCATCCTAGTCTGTATGTTCCTTAAGAATACCTCATTATCTAGAATACCACATTAACTTTGTGGAATGTATCCTGTCAGAGAATGATGGCAGTGATTGTATTGCTATTTCCTCCTCTCTCCCCCTGCCATTAACTATTTTATTTCCTTTCTATTAGTTTTTTTAAATTACAGAGCTATAGAATGTGAAAGTTTACCTTCACAATTTTACTTTTAACAGTTTAGTGTGTATCTTTTCTAGTGATTATATAGGTGCAAATGTGATTTGTTGTCTTTGTTTTTAACAAATATGCGTTTTTCTACCGCTTGAGTATTGTACTTAATGGAGATATTTCCATGTCCCACCCTTCCACTGCCTCCTTCCCCAGAAGTACTCTGTTGTTTGAATTTTGTTTTATTCTTTTTGTTTTTATATTTTTATTACATATATATTTCAGTATATAGGTGCATCTTTATGTATCATGTGGCAATTTTTTGAAAAGTGATTCCCTATTTTCTGTTATTTGGAATAGGAAAAAAAATAATGACTTTCCAGCCCACCCCAAACCGTAAACAATTTCCCAGATATTGCTAAAACACTCAACACCTATCTGACATTTCAGATATCTGACAATTCTGCATAATGTAAAGCATTTAAAACACAAGTTTCCTAATTATTTAACAATCAGTGGTGCACATACAAATTCATCTGGTACGTGTGCTTCCATTCAGTATGCAAGAGTATTGTACAATACTGTATACAAATTACATTTTTTTCTTTTGCACTGCAGTAAAAATTTAATGTAAACAAGCAATGAAGTACCCCATTTCTTTTATTATAAGTGATAACACATTATTGAAAATTTTTATCTTTCTGCTATCAGGATGTATTTTACAACTGATGGTATCTTAGAGTCATAGTTGTAGCATAGTAGCTTATAACCTTTTCTTGATAGCTTCTAGTATGATTGAAAACAGCACCAGCATCAAAGCACTTGGAATCTGATATATTACGTACGTTAAAGATGCATAATAAAAAGAAAACTTAAAATGGAAAAGAATTTTTGAAAAATGAATACTTAGCAATTCAAGAGTTGTCAGAATAGGTCTAGCGCGTAGAACAGAAAGACGGAGGCTTTAGACATCCTTGCTGTTTGGCCCTGGGTTAAGGTGAGTAAGAGTGAGCTGAGGAAGGAATTCGTTCGAAAATAAGTACTTGAAATCAGTGAACTGGTTCATAGTTTACTGCTCTTGAAACTCTTGGAAACAAATGGCTGTAGCCACAGGATGAAGGAAGGGGAATAAAAAACTCAAATTGGTGACTGTTAAGTTGTCTTCACTTGCAGTTATACAATTCCTGCTAAAATGAGATCGCTTTTGTAATTGCACTTTAAATGTGATGCTTCTGCTCATGTCACGATCATATTATCAGCTGCAAAAGTTATTTTGACTCCATGACCTAAATATTTGTTTCAAATAAATTTTGACATTTATTTGTCATTCATGGCTCATCTTTTTCTTCTTCCTCTGGCCAACCAAAAACATCAAATTAAATGAATTCCCAAGTTCCTCATTGGTTGGTTTATTACGTGATGCTAACAATGTTGGTCTTTCTTTGAATGCATTATATGTTCTGATACTTTTTTACTCATCTTCTGAAATCATCAAATGAGCTGACATTTGTTTTCCACAAAGCAGGTTTCACTAAGGTACATGGTTCTATGGCACCCTTAGTATCTTCGTAATTTTTTCACAGTGCCCCTGGGCCACTGTGAAATGTTAACAGTTTTGTTAAATTAAGTAATTAGGTCTAAACCACTTATGTAGTTCAGGTGGTATCTGATATCTGACAGATATCTGATATCTGACGTGTTCCCTGAGAAGATTTAAAATATCTGGCGGCATCCTTTTGTCTTCACTGTGGTGCTCCTTTGGGAACTTAGCTCTAGGCTTTTACACGTGAAATATTGTTTTCTCTTTCAGAAATACATTTTATATTTAAATAATTTGCCCCAATCATGAATATGGAATGTGTTCATCATTAAATAGAAAGTTAAAACATTAGTGTAGATACTTCTATCAATCAGAAAATATAGAAGCAAAGTTACTATTTTTTTAATTGAAGTATAGTTGATTTACAGTGTTGTGTTAATTACTGCTGTACAGCAAAGTGATTCAGTTATACATATATATACTTTTTTAAAAATACTCTTTTCCGTTATAGTTTATCATAGGATATTGAATATTATTCTCTGTGCTATACAGTAGGACCTTGATGTTTATTCATCCTATTGGATATATACCTATATATCAATGTATATGTCGATATATATAAAAGCTTACATCTGCTAACCCCAACCTCCCACTCCATCCCTCCCCCAACCCCTGCCCCCTTGGTAACCACCAGTCTGTTCTCTGTGTCTGTGATTCTTTTTCATAGATAGGTTCATTTTGTCATATTTTAGATTCCACATTTAAGTGATATCATATGGTATTTGTCTTTCTCTTTCTGCCTTAGTATGATGATCTCTAGTTGCATCCATGTTGCTGCAAATGGCATTATTTCAGTCTTTTTTATGGCTGAATAGTATTCCATTGCATATATGTACCACATCTTCTTTATCCATTCATCTGTTGATGGACAGATGTTTCCATGTCTTGGCTATTGTAAATAGTGCTACTATGAACATGGGGGTGCATGTATCTTCTTGAATTACAGTTTTGTCAGGGTATACACCCAGGAGTAGGATTCCTGGATCATATGGCAACTTGAGGAACCTCCATAGTGTTTTCCATAGTGGCTGCACCAATTTATATTCCCACCACAGTGTGAGAGTGTTCCCTTTTCTCCACACCCTCTCCAGCATTTATTATTTGTAGACTTTTTAATGATGGCTATTCTGATTGGTGTGAGGTAGTACCTCATTGTAGTTTTGATTTGCATTACTCTAGTAATCAGCAATGATGAGTATCTTTTCATGTGCATATTGGCCATCTGTACGTCTTCTTCGGAGAAATGTCTATTTAGGTCTTCTGCCCATTTTTTGATTTGATTTTGTTGTTGTTATTGAATTGTATGAGCTGTTTGTATATTTTGGAAATTAAGCCCTTGTCGGCTGCATCATTTACAAATATTTTCTCACAGTCCCTAGGTTGTCTTTTCATTTTGTTTATGGTTTCCTTTGCTGTGCAAAAGCTTGTAAGCTTGATTAGGTCCCATTTGTTTATTTTTGCTTTTATTTCTATTGCTTTGGGAGACTGACCTAAGAAAACACTGGTGCATAGTTACCTTTTAAAATATCTCAGGCCTTACTTAGATTCTGGGATGATTGCACTGATGGTGACAGCTTAGTTTTTTGTTTTTTTAATTTTTCTGAATTCCCATATAAAAATAGAACAACTAGATAGAAAACCAAAACCCATGAAAACATTTGTAACAAAAACTGGGGATGAAATATCTCCATGAACCTCAAAATATAAGCAGGTGAAAGTCTAACAAAAGACCTAAATTTATCAGTTTTTATGCATGAGAACATAGAAGCATTGGGGTGTATGGACCTGGGCATAGAAGCACCTCAAAGTGGTGAAGAGACATTTTGAAAGTGGTAAGTGTGATTAGCCAATTTGAAATTGGGGAGGTTTTGCCCACTTTATTAGATCAGGGTTAAGGGACCTGTGGTGAGGCCTAAAGTGACTTGAGCTGCCTAGCTCTGAACTCTCAAGACTGACCCACCAGTGCTCCCTTCCAGGACCCTGTTGAGAAGTTTCTGGGAGTGGAATCAAAATTGAGCAGGATAGGGACAACAGGGACAGAGGAAAGAGAACGAGCAGATTAAAGTGGGAGAGGGGAACAGAGACAAGAAAACCTCAGCAAACTTGCCATTGTACTTTTAGAGACTGCATGAAAACAACAGAAGGAGCTTTATGAAGTTAGAGAAGTTTTCTGAACCATGTCGTAGTCTCAAATTTTATGAAAATTAAATATCTATTTTATTACTTTGATGTGTTTGTCTCTGCCTGCACCAGTGTCCCACATTCTCAACTACTATAGCTTTGTGTTAAATCTTCGTGTCTGTCTCTCCACCTTGGTCTTTATTATTTTCTTGACTTTCTTGGCCTTTTGTTCAGTGACAGATTTAGAATTTGAAAAAAAAAAAAAAGTCATTGTGTTTACAAGTGGAATTTTATTGACTTCATTTTTATTTGGGGAAGAAATGATATGTTTATGTTATTCTTCCTCTCCCTGAATTCATACACTGAGGTCTTCTGTATTTTCTCTCAATAAAGTTGTATTTTTTTTAATAATGGAATTATAAATCTTTAGTCAGAGTTATACATAAGTACTTTTGTTGCTTTTTTTTGGTAAATTGTATTTTTAAAATTATATTTTATAGATGTTACTGTTATATTGACATACAGTTGACTTTTAAACTTGATTACTGTTTTTTTGGCTGCATCAGGTCTTAGTTGCGGCACACGGGGTCTTCGTTGAGGCATGCAAGATCTTCCGTTGTGGTGTGGGCTCTTTGTCGGGGGGTGCAGGCTTCTCTCTAGTTGTGGTGCGCGGGCTCCAGGGCGCACGGGGTCCAGAGTACATGGGCTCTGTAGTTTGCGGTTCGCAGGCTCTCTGGTTGAGGGGCATGAGCTCAGTAGTTGTGCTCGGGCTTAGTTGCCTCACGGCATGTGGGATCTTAGTTCCCCAACCAGGGATCAAACCCGTGTCCCCTTCATTGGAACGTGGATTCTTTACCACTGGACCACCAGGGAAGTCCCTAAATTTTTATTCTTATAATTTATCTGTAGGTTATTTGTGGGGTAGGTTCTTTCATGTAAATAAATATATCATCTGGAAATTGCAGTTTTGATACTTTACAATTTTTGTAACTTGCGTTTCTTTTCAGAACGCACTCATATTTCTGATACAAGGTTGAGTAGAAGTGTTAGTAGTAGGAATCTTTCTCTTGTTACTTGTCTTACAAACTTTATCACCAGTAAATATGATGTTTGATGCAGGTTTTGGGTTTTTTTGGTAGATATTCTTTATCAGGATTAAGAAATTATTCATAATGCTACCTATTTAAATATTTATATTAAATATTTATATTTAAATATTAATAATATTTAAATATTTTTAGCACCTTTTTTCATCCGTAAGATTGTTGACTGTGTGCCTTTTCATCTTATTTGTCACCCTTGCTTTAAATTTATTTTTTGTTTTATACTCATCAATTTATACTCTTTAAGTTATTGATATTTCCTTTTATTCCTTAGGTTTTGTTTTACTGTTCTTTAGTCTTAAGTGTTTTTAATTTTCCAAACTTATGAGGCTTTTCTAATTATCTTCATATTGCTGACTTCTCACATATTCTGCTGTAGCTAGAGAATGTGATCAGTATTATATCAATTATTTGTTTACTTACTTGAACAAAATGCATATTGACCAGTTGGCAGGTGTATTGCTCTGTTTCCATTAGATCAAGTTCGTTAATCTTGTCTATGTCTTCTATACCCACGTATTTATCATTATTTTTCACATTTTTACCATTATTTTGTTTAGATTTCGACTCTAATATATCTTCTTTTATTTATTTAATCATTTTATACATGCTTATGTTTAATATGTGATAAATCCAGCAGCTGAAAGTTGCCACAGATCATTCTCATGTCTTTTGCTTCTTCTGGTTCTCACTTATGATACCTTGATTCCTTGTAGGTGTGTAAGTTACCATTTTATGTTTCTTAGAAATCTGTGTGACTTCTTTGAGGACTAGATGGAAAGACATTTTTCCCAAGGGGATTTGTGTTTGCTTCTGCCAGTGCCTAAGACACTATCAATCCAGGAGGTTGTGTTTTTTTCCTTCCTTCCCTTCTTTCTTTATAGTATCATTTTCCTTCTACTTGAAGGACTTTAAATTTTTTTAAAGCTTTTTAAGTTATGTGTAACATAGACAACATTAAAATCATTAAATTTTTATTTAAGAATTTTGCATTTTGTGATTCCTTTCACTGCCTGTCACCTTACCTTAGTTCCTTGAAAGTTTGAGTCATGATCTTCAAGATAGCCCCTTTAAAAAGAAAGTTGGGCTTCCCTGGTGGCGCAGTGATTGAGAGTCCGCCTGCCGATGCAGGGGACACGGGTTCATGCCCCGGTCCAGGAAGATCCCACATGCCGCGGAGTGGCTGGGCCTGTGAGCCATGGCCGCTGAGCCTGCGCGTCCGGAGCCTGTGCTCCGCGACGGGAGAGGCCACAACAGTGAGAGGCCCGCGTACTGCAAAAAAATTAAAAAATAAAAATAAAAAAAGAAAGTTTACCTAACCCACAATTGTCATGTCAATCCACAGTTCTTTTTTTTTTTTGCCGTGCTGCGTGGCATGTGGGATCCCAGTTCCCCAGCCGGGGATCAAACCTGCGCCCCCCGCAGTTGGAAGCATGGAGTCTTAACCACTGGACCGCCAGGGAAGTCCCAGTCCACAGTTCTTTTAGTTGAGCTTCTTTTATCTCTGCTTGAATATGGGCATACTGATGACATATATTTCAAAAATTCCCCACCTATAATCTTTAGGATCTAGTTTCTTCAAGCACTTTACTTTAGGGCCACTTTTAGGGTTAGAGTAGATGAATATACCTGGTTCTCAATTTCACATGCCCTCTAAACATAAGTTCAAGTCATATTCACCCTAAACTATCACATCCTAGAATAGGACAGGTCTTTGGTATATTCCAATACCTAAGATAAAAAAATACGATAGTGTGTGACATTTGTTTCTCTGGAGCAATTCAGTTTTTCCACAGGTAGAGAGGTAGGGTAGAGGAGTGGTTCTTAAATCTGACTGACTGTTCTGTAAGCAGGTTAAGGAAAGAAAGCGGAGGATCCCACAGCTCAGAATGTAGGTCTTCACCTCTCAATTTTCAAACCCATGCCTCACCCTCACCTATGCTTCGGCTAACTTCTAAAATTTGGAGTCTATCCACTTGGGTTTTTGTGGAGATTAAATCTTTAGTATCTTACTGGGGTTGCAGGGACTGGGTATTCTTCATGATAACTGTGATAGAGAAATATTTTCAATCTAATGAGAGTCCATAGGCCCTACCCTTCTGTGCCTCAATTTGAGGTAAAAGTATATCTTATAGGGGTTTTGTTATGATTAAGTAAGGTAATATATATAAAGTGCTTTGAGTAATACCTATCATTTGATAAACTCTCAACACATATTAGTGCTTATTTGTACCAGGCCCACTGTGTTAGGCTGCTGTAGTGGTACACTGTTCTCAAGGAGTGCATATTCCCATGGACTACAGTGCAACCCAGTGGCTCTAAGTAGTATAATTTTTCTAGTGGGATTTTTTGATAGAAAAGAAATGTGTGTTGTCTCATATTAAACTGTTAAGTCTGAAATACTCGTGAAATAACTTTTTTTAAAAAGGTAATCTAACTTGAGAAAAAGTTTGGGAAATAGAAAAAAAAAATTTTCATCTCCAAATCCTTATTTGGTACTTCTTATGGCATGGCATTCTAACCACTGAAGGTGTCTGTTAGTCTATTAGGTATTTTGGAAGTGGTTGTCAATTTCAGTGGAAAAAGGCATAAAACAACTTTATTCATATGTTTCAGAAATGCAAAAATTAACATTAATTTTTGACATAATTCCATTAAGTTTTAAAATAATTGTTATGCTCATAAAATTTTCACATGTACTGTAAGCACTGCAGTGATGGGTTACTGTCAAATAACGCTCAAGTAACAGCATGTGTGGAGTAAGAGGAGGACACGTTCATGTTATGGGCCTACTCAGTGCCAGGCACTGTTCCAGATTGTGTGGAGACAGAAGTGAACAAAAGAGACGAAATAAATAAATAAATTCTGTTCTCGTGGAGCTGATATTTTAGAGTATAGGAGGACATTAAACAAAATAAATAAAATGCATTGTGTATTATATTTTGATACATGCTATGGAGGAAAAATTAAAACAGGAAAGGGGATAGAGAGTGCATAAGGGGTTGGGGAAAAGGACAGTATACTTTTAAATAGAATAAACAGTGAAGTCCTCACTAGGATGGCTCAATATATGAAGCATGGTGAGGTGAAGCCATGTAGATACCTAAAAAGAAAGGATTCTTGAATGGTACAAGAAGTACAAAGGTCTGAGGACAGGAGTATGCCTTTTGTGTTTGAGGAATGGCAAGGGGAGTGGGGCAGTCGGGCAGGAACACAATAAGAGAAGGGGGAAATGGTAGGAGATTGCAGGTAATGAAGGGTAAGTTCACTAAGACCTGGAGGCCAGAGTAATGGTGCAGGAGCATTGTAAATGTGTTTTCTTCTTTACTCCTTTTGATTTGTGATGTTCTTTATTCTGAGCATCAAATGGGTAAAGTACATAAGGGTATAAATGTAAATATATTTAGCGTATTACATTGTAGATGCTCACTGAATAATGTTTACTGAATTAATTTATATGGCAAGATGTTTAGAAGTATTTTAAAAGTCCTGTGTTCCCTTGCTAAAGGAATACTTTTTATTTTTAATTGCTTCATATAACATAATTTAGGATTCTGATACTTCACTGTATGTAATTTACTGTTTTAAAACATTTGCCACCTCCAATAATATTTGTTATTGAGTAGATGTTATCTTTAAATAACTTAAATGAGCATCTATTTTTATTAGCTTTAGTAGTCATAATAATCAGAGTCTAGTTTCCTCTGAATCAGTAATTTACTTTTTATATTATAAAGTGAGGATTCATTCTCATAAAAGTCACAGTTTAAGTCCTGTATTTAGATTTATTTCTTTAAAAGTCTATGATTTTTTTATCATCTAGTTTGATTAAAGTTATTTTAGTTGAGGGGGTCCTCATTTGCTTTTATCAGAGTGGAACACTTTTAAAAAATTAGTCTCCTCCCAAGGAATATACTTTTTTTTTTGGCCATGCTGCACGGCTCACAAGATCTTAGTTCCCTGACCAGGGATCAAACCCCGGCCCCCAGCAGAAGTGTGGAGTCCTAACCGCTGGACTTGCCAGGAAATTCCCCCAAGGAATATCCTTATACCGAAAGTTATCCCTGGGTTTTGAAAAGCTCATTGGCCCAATTTTAGGAATTTAAATATCAATACATCGAAATAGTCCAGCTGTCATTTTGCTGGCTGATGGTATTAATGTTAATGCGTATGAGAGCCTTAGATTTAATGTTGAGTGCTTAGGAGAGCAAGAAAGTATTCAAGGGGCAGATAGGCAGAGTATTTTAACATATTGTCTTGCACGTTTTTATGATGGCCAGGTGAGCCCTATCCTCATTTTCTGTGTGCAAGTTTATAGAAAGCTCTACTTGTGCGCTTCACCCCCCACCCTCTTTGTTTTGATTAGCACTTTGAATCAGTCTGAGGTGAATCTGGGGTTGGGGAATGATGAAGAGGTGAACAGGGAGTCATAATGTTGAAACTGGACATTCAGATCTTTATAGCATGATTTCCTTATTTTTCAAAGAGCGGAAGAATCCCATCGTTTATCATGTTCTGGTTGGACTCCTTTCTTATCGTTTGCTGGAGTTTGAACTTCAGAGCTATGGTGTCAACCCTGCTGTAGTATCTCAGGGGCGCTCCTAGTGCGGGGCTGGTGCCATGGCTCACCCTCCAACCTTTCCTTCTTCACTTCAGCCTCCAGCCCTGAGCTTTCCAATCCCCAGAGTAGCCAATGTTGAAAGAAATTGCACAGGTAAGTAGGTGGTGGGAAAGACCGGGGGAAAAACGGTGCTGTCATCAGTATTTTAAGGGTGGATGTTGGGCCATTTTGTCAGTGAGTCATTTTGTTAGTTTAAAAATATAGTGTTTCTTATAAATTATTTTTTTCATAAAATTATCTCATAAATTATTAAAGTCCTAGTGTTCTAAGAAATAATTTCATTTCTTATTAGTTAGATGTGAAAGAGGGAAAACCTTAAACTGAATAAACCATTAATGTTGTAATACAAAGGAAGTTTGTTAGATTTTTTTAAAACTTCATATTCTCCACAGAGTATAGCAGGACCAGAAAACTCATGTTCAGAAAAGAAGCTAAGAGAAAAGGTCAGGGAAAGCATAAATCCATAGACTAAAAATTTTGCTACATTTAACTTGGTATCAGAAGGAGGCATATTTTAGTTTCCTTCCACTAGCTTTAGACATGCTGTTCTTCCCTTTCCCAAAGTTTCAGGCAAGTAGCTATATTTTTAAAATTTGAAAGAATAGAAACTTCAAACATCTTTTTCCTTGAAATCTAGACAGGAAGACTGGAACATTTCTACCCATCTCTAGATTTGAGGTTAACAAAGATAAGTATAGAAGCAGTGAAGGCACAATATCTGGTACAAAGTTCAGCAAACATTTGTTGAGTGAACAGCTCACCCAAATTGTGTGTGTGTGTGTGTGTGTGTGTGTGTGAGAAATGCTAACACTCCTGTCATTTTCTGCTTGTGTTCCTTGTATCCGAAATCATGATCTAACAATACAGATTTTTTTTTCTTAATGCAGAATTTTTAGAAATAGTTCTATAGCAGTGTAGCCCTGGGTCTGCACTACTTTGCTCACAAATAAATACTATCATTTTAGGTTCTTCTCAGAAAGGCTTCAAAAATTGTTTCTTGGGCTTCCCTGGTGGCGCAGTGGTTGAGAGTCCGCCTGCCGATGCTGGGGCCGCGGGTTCGTGCCCTGGTCTGGGAGGATCCCATGTGCCGTGGGGCAGCTGGGCCCGTGAGCCGTGGCCGCTGAGCCTGCGCGTCTGGAGCCTGTGCTCCGCGACGGGAGAGGCCACAGCAGTGAGGGGCCCGCGTACTGCAAAAAAAAAAAAAAAAAAATTTGTTTCTTTAGTTCTCCCAGATCTATCCCATGTAATTCTTATTCACGTTATTTCTAGATTCTTTTGCACATAACAAGACATTCAAAATTATACCCAGGAAAAATAGAATATAGCCTGTGATGGCTAACATTTCTTCAGAGAAAGTATGTCAGGATTAAAGAGATTGGGGCACCAAATATTTGGCATTTCAGGTCTCAAAGCAGGGCCTCAAAATACAGAATCCTCAGCAGTTTCTCTCTCCTTCCCTCTAAGTTCGAGCATTTCTTAAATTTATTGGGAGGCTTGTAGAAATCCATATCCCCCGGCAAAGCAGACCATCCATCAGTTTCTTATGGATTCCCACCCTCTTTCCTCTGCATTAGGGAGTGCTCCCCACCCCCACCTCTGACACTGGTGTGAGATATTCAACCTCATTAAAAACATTTCCTTCATACTTAGAGGATTTGTTTTATATTCTAAACTTATGGGCTTTCTACTGTTATATGTTCTTCCACTTGTAATTTATAAATTTATATCTTAATATTTAAGGATAAAATATTGCTTATTTTAATTTTAGGCCCTATTGTGTGAGTTCTCAAATCTAACTTATTGGTCATAAGGCATACCATTTATAGTTGGTTTTTCAGTTAATATATGATGGTGTGCTTTTTTTACAGTTAGCACTTTTTGAGTTATTAGTGTTTTGATTTTAGGATGATGCACGTGTCTTTTAAGCTTGTATGTTAGTGGTTATAAGTTTGAATCTGCATGAGGCATATTGATACAGGCAACTTTAAGAATTTGAAAAACCACAAAATCTGTTTCTTCAAGTTGAAGCATGCACAACATATTCTCCCTAGATCAAAGTCAGACTGATCAGGAGAGCTGATAGGCCTTTTGGTAATACTCTTTAGAGGGTTTGTAGATTTGGTGGGGGCACACCCTAAGGTATGGTGTACATGGTTTTGGGAATGTCATCTCAGTAAAGCAGCTTCAGGTACCAGATTTCAGTAAACAGTTATTGGATTAGGAAGAGTGATGTGTTTTCATCGCTCTCCTGGCTTGCCCTCTCTATCTTTTTATCAAATGTGAGCTACGCTGCTTTGTGGGGGATGATATCTCTTACGAAGTATTCCTGTAACCCCTGTACAGAACTCTGTGCCAAAATATTTAACTACTCTCCAAAATAATGATTGTTGATATGTTCCTGTAAGCCCCTAGTTTCCTGCTGAATCACATTTCCAGTCAGTTTCCTTTGCATCTACCTGTTAACTGCCTTTTCAGTGTTCATTAAGCCTTTTATTGCTCATTTATCAGGCAGTCTGCATTTACTAAAACTATGAAATGAATTGCTTTTATTTCCGTATCAATTTAAGTTGATGAATTTAGAAATTATCAATTTAAAATTTATCTAAATCTTCACTTTTTTTAGATCCATCCTAAGTAGATTAGTAAACTATTAATTATACATTTATTTATATTATATCAAGCCACAGTATTCTAGAACTAGTAGGACTTCGAGTAGTATGTTTTTTAATAGGAGGAAAGATCATTCTTTTCCTAAAGACTTCCAGATATTAAATTCTTTGTTCTTTGAGGAGCTAGATTTTTTTCTAATGTAAGTGCCTTTCTCTTCTTTATTTAATCCCATTTCTTTTCTTTTCTTTTTTTTTTTTTTTTTAGTGTTTTCCGGAACGAAATAAAATTAGGATTATTTATAAGTTGTGAAGTAGGATTGGTAGCTCAGAATTCTATTACCAAAAAATACCACTAAAACAAATTCCTTGGGTTATAAATATTTCTAGGTGGTAGTATATCATATTTGATATAGGTGTACAGTATTCTAGTTCCATAGATTTTGGGCAGTGTCTCAGGGGATTTGACCTATCAGCTTTTCCCTCTAAAAGCCAGTAATAAAGATAACCAGATTATCTTCAGATATTATGGCTTCTCATGATTGGTTTCAATTTTGATTGACTACATCTTGATAAAGGCAGATAAATGTTAATGGAAATTGACTGTGATTTTTATTAATTTTCTGCCTGCTTTATAAACAACAGAGAACTTGTGTGTATTTGTATGGGTGTGAAGTGTTTGCTGATAGTGAATATGAAATTGGGAGGGAAAAGTAAGAAGTCAGATTTTGTATTCAGCAATCAGAGTGAAATAGTAAAATCTCCATTAGGGAAACAGTAGTAAAAGAGCAGTCCTGTCACCCCCAACCCCCACCTACATTTGGTTCTCTTTACCCTTTATAATACAGGTGGATGCATACTCTGTTGCTAAAGATGAAAAGTTGCTGGCTATAGAAAAGTCTTCGTACTTCAGTGTTGTGAAAGAGTTGATTTTATGATGGGACACGTGTATCAGCATGTTAACAGTAAAACTCCTGGCTACTTTAGAAATAGAATCACAAGAAAAAGTTGCCATCAGGGATTTGGTCTTGTTTTAACCCAATTGGTAAACATATTCTACTCGTTTAATGCTACAGTGTCTATTTCAGTAGCTTATAATAAAAATTTAGAGTTTTGTAATAACCATTCTAATTCCTTGAATGATTAAATTATGTTCACTGTATTTTGAAAGTAAAAATATTAGTTAATTTGGAATATGGAAATAGTAATTACTTTTTAATTGATGTGGTGGTGGTGTTCTTTCTTTTAAGCATAATTTTATTCTAAAATTAATGTTGCTTTCTCTAAAATAGATATGATCAGTCTGGTAGAGACTAGCTTTTGTTTCACATACCTCTGTCCAGGCAGTTCATTCTCATTCTTCCGCTAAAGAGATCTTTTTTTGACATGCACAAATATTTGATGTGGCACCCTCTGCTTACCATTGTTTACTGCAAAGTAAGCCCCGCACCCCTTTTTGCCCTTTACTGCTTCTCCTGTCATGAAGCTCACAATTTGGGGAGAATACAAACATTAAACTATTAGTTGTATCTCTGAGAGTCAGTGTACTATCGTGGTTAAAAGGGGGGACTCTAACAGATTGTCTGGGATCATATCCCATCTCTGTCAATTATCAGATGTGGAATCTTGGGCACATCAGATATGTGACCTTGGGCAAGTTACCCAACTTCTCCAGTTCTCAGTTTTCTCATCTAAAAATGAAGACTAAATAAGTAAATACATGAGGATTACATACATGTTTATATAGTTATTACTAAGTAAATTATGAAGATTATGTAAATACATTTTGAAACATTTGGAGTATATTGCCTGGCATAGTAAGTGGTCAATAAAAGTTATTTCTTATTATTGTATAATTATAGTTATGATAAAGTATTTTCAATGACTGCAAGCCAGGGGTCCTGATTCAGTATGAAAGTTTCAAAGAGTGGGAGAAAGAGCATTCTAAGTAGAGGTATCAGCCTATGCAAAGGTCTGGAGGCGGAAGAGAACTTGTGTTTGAGTAACTGAAGGTGTGGCAGTAGTTTAGTGGTGGCAGGGGACCTGTGGAGACAGTTAAGGTCAGAGAGGTTACATAGGGCCTTAATAAGCCTT
This sequence comes from Pseudorca crassidens, assembly GCF_039906515.1. NCBI lineage: Eukaryota > Metazoa > Chordata > Mammalia > Artiodactyla > Delphinidae > Pseudorca > Pseudorca crassidens. The sequence continues at coordinate 59,883,918 of NC_090306.1, forward strand.
ATTACTGATTTGGAAGGCTGTTGAGGCATTTCAATCAGCAGGGCCATGACTGTTAAATTTTTATTTTAAAAATTTACTTGGCTGATGTGGGAAAGTAAATTTGAGGGGAATGAGAATGGATTAATAAAGACCTGATTGAAGGATATTGGAAATGCTTGTTCTCAGAAATGACAGAGATAGAAAGATATGGATGATTTCAATAAATATTTAGAGTTAATCTGCTCAGCTTGAGTTTTAATTGTTGAAGATGTCAGGGGTTACAGATGGCATTTTCCAGAGATTATCATGTACAGGAACAACTGTGAATAACCCAAACTAAGCTGAGGCATAAGGTTGTTGTTGGATTTTGAGATAATTACTGCTGCAAAATTATGTTAAGGTCGTGATCTCAGGAATATTGGTCTGCATCCTTTAGGGGAAATTAACAAGAGATATGAGAGTAGGAAAGTGACAAAGTCATTGTAGTGGTTATGAATATGACATCATAGTAAAGTGTTAGTTGAAGGAAGTCTTCACCTAGATTTTTGTATCTGGCTTTCCCGTCTATATCCTTGCCCTATTAACCTGGCATTGAAATTTAGCCTATTTTTCCTTACCACCTATCATTGTCCTTCCAGACATCCTCCTTGTTGGCTGTATTAAAAGTTTTGTGTTTCTGGGCTTTCTCTCACTTCCGAGAACTTATGCCTGCTGTTTCTTATGCCAAAGTTTGCTTCATCTCCCACCCTACACTCTTCTCCTTTTTTTTAAATAAAAATTTTTTTAACAAATTTAAATATTTGTTCAAATATTACTTTATAAGACCTTTCAGTTGTTTCCCTCAGATAGAGTTAGATATTCCCTTATTTGTGTTCCCAAAACACCTGTACAGATTTTCATACTGTAATTGTTTATTTACAGGTGTTTCTCCTAACTAGGCTGTGAGCTTGTTCAAGACTTGGGGCTGTTACTCAGCTTTTGTGTTCATTAGCACAATTTTTGGCATAATTCATATAGGAAACCCTCAGCATGTTCACTGAAAAGTGAAGGGAGATCAGTCAAAGGGCTAAAAAAAATCTAGTCCATAGCTTAAACTAAGAAGGTGATAGGTAGAATGGCAAAAAACAAATGTGAAAGCCACTGTGAAGAAAGGTTAGAATGTGATGATAATGCAGAACAGAACAGGAGAAAGTAACTCGGAAAGTCAGTTTTAAATATTACTGATTTCGTTTATTAAAATGCACTTCTCATACAGAAATGTCTAGCAGCACTTTAAAATATGCTGCTGGAACTTTAAGACTAGAGATAGATTTCAAAATCAAACTATATTTGTTTGCTATCAGGAAAAGGACACTCTGCCATGGGATGTGTTTCTGTTCCCTGGGAATAGGATTCCGTGCCTGGGCCAGCATGCCAGCATGATAGACAATAAATGATTTTAGAGTAAGTTCCTCTCCAGAGGTCTTGCTGAAGGAAAATTGTGCAAGATTATATACCGCCCATCCTGCCTTGGATATGATCTATTTTTCACCCTTTCCTATCTGTCTACCTATCTATATACTTATTTATCTATCTAAATTTATTTTTGAAGTTTCACTTGTAAAGTGTCCTACTTTGTTTCTGTGACCATTTAAAAAGCTCCAGGCCTTGCCTCTTATTCTTTTTCCCTTTTGTAATTACCGTTCATCCCACCTGGATCAGGGACCACTTTACCCATCTTTGAAGTTGTTGGTTAAGATTATCTCAAGTTTGAGGTTTTATGAATTCTCTGTGAGTATTCTGAGTTACTGCATTTGGCTTTGAAATATTATATTTATATATTAAGAATGTTAGACCTTAGGAACTCATAGCTAGTCCTAATTAAGTAATGAAGGTGTTTACTGGGAACAGCCAGCCAACTTAGTGCTTCCATTCTGCTTGTCAGTTTAATTCCTCTCTACTACATTTTGAGGCCAACTCTTTTTTGGGGGCGGGGGGGGGGGTTGTCAGGCTAATAGAAAGAATTAGTGTAAGCTAACGTGTGTGTGTGTGTGTGTGTGTGTGTGTGTGTGTGTGTGTGTATCCTGATTAGTTCTTATGGAATCAAAGCAAATGTAAAATGTCTTAGTTACATGTTTTAGATCTGTATTCAAAAAAGACTTAAGAAACATTGCTTTTGGTACAACATATTTCATGTATTTTTCTTGATGAAATCTCAGTTTTTACTTCTCCTTTGTTAAAACATGTGATACGAGAGTTGAGAGAGAAGGTGGTCAGTTAACAGAATTGATGTAAGCCCTTTATATGTTTGCTTGAAGAAAGCTGACAAATTGTATATACCAAATATCTGAACAAATTTTATATGTAATGTAGAATGAAGTATGATTTTGTTTTTAAATTAGTATTTTAAATTTCTATTTATCAAATTGACTTTAATATATGTGATATAACCAGTAATTTTAATATATTTCAGTACAGTGTTGACATATCCCCTACCACTACCACTGTAGTCTGAGCCACCATCTTCTCTCACCAACCTGTTTCCCTGCTTCCACTCTTGTCCCCTCTTTTGTCCATTCCTTACAGAGTAGCTACACTCATATTAAATATATACATAAATAAAATATGCCAAATTATGTCACTTAAACTGCCCACAGATCCTCTCTCTCTCTTTTTTTTTTTTTTTTTTGACTGCATCGTGCAGCTTGTGGGATCTTAGTTCCCCGACCAGGTGTTGAACCTGGGCCCATGGCAGTGAAAGCACCGAGTCCTAACCACTGGACCACCAGGGAATTCCCCAAAATCCTCTCTTGACTTCTCATTTCACATAGAATAAAATGCAGAGTTCCCCAGGCCTGCAAGACACATGATCTGCTCACACTAGTATCTCTGACTTCAGTTCCTACCATCTTCCACTGAATTCATTCTGTTTGAGCCGCACCACTGAGGACCTTGTTCACTTTTGCACTGACTGCTCTTCCTGTCTTTAGCTAGTTAGTTCCTTTACTTCTCTGCTTCATTGTTACTTTCCTAGTTTCACCCTTCCTGGCTAGTCTAAAATACTTTCCTACTCCATTCCATCATTCTATATGGAATACAGGACACACCCTTTAAAATTAAATAAAACTATCTTTTTTTTTTTTGACTGAGTTGGGTCTTTGTTGCTGTGCGCTGGCTTTCTCTAGCTGCGGCGAGCGGGGGCTCCTCTTCCTTGTGGTGTGTGGGCTTCTCATTGCAGTGGCTTCTCTTGTTGCAGAGCATGGGCTCTAGGCGCACGGGCTGTAGGCATGTGGGCTCAGTAGTTGTGGCTTGCGGGCTCTAGAACGCAGTCTCAGTAGTTGTGGCACAGGGTTTAGTTGCTCCACGGCATGTGGGATCTTCCTGGACCAGGGCTCAAACCCGTGTCCCCTGCATTGGCAGGTGGATTCTTAACCACTGCGCCACCAGAGAAGCCCAAAATTAGCTTTTTTGTAAAACTTACTATGTTGTCCTCCTTTTTCTTTCTGATTTTGCCATGGATCAGAGAATTCTTTGTTTCATACCAGTACCCATCCCTGGGACTGGGGCTTGCATTTGAAGGCAGAGTATTACACTCTTACCTCTTTTTTTTTTTTTTTTTTTTTTTTTGCTGAAGTCATGTAAAAATAATTAGTATTTTCAGTGTTGTGTAATTTGTGTCGAAGCACACAAAACAAAAATGAAATTCTACATGTTTGTGTTTTCTCTCCCTCCCTCTGGCACACACACAGTGAGTCTGGGAAAATTTGGTATTGATGAAAGAGAACATTTCTGTTTTCCTCTGTCTGAGGCATTTCACGTGTTTAGTTTTGCTTTCAAAACAGTTAAACCTCTTTGCACAATATTAGAATGAAGTTTTTTTATTCAGTACAATTAATTTCAATTTTAGGATTCTAAGAGTCTGTAATTGGTTTTGATGATGAATGTTACATCACAATTGTTAAGAGTTCACTTTGCATCCATTTGACTTAACTTATGTACGTAAAATTTGATGAGAGATATCTTGGTACGCTCCTGAAATTTTAGTGAATTCTGCAAGTTTCATGCCATTTTCCTGTGTTTATCCTTTTTTAGAATTAGAGCTCAGTAGTAATTGTCCTTTAAAGAGAATTAAATGTATCCTTAACTTTTACAAAACAAACCTTTAAAATCTCATGTGTAAAGAGTCTTAATTTGCAGACTCTAAAGTGCTTTTTTCCACTGTTACTTTTCTGAAATAAAACTCACTAAAAAACCTCTCTTTCCTATTAGGGACTACTTAGGGGGGGTTAGAGGCTAGGCATGAGGGATCCTACCTAGTCCCTAAAATTACATTCAGAGTTATAGAAGCCCTTGCCTGAGATTCACCAGGGAGTCCACTGCCCAAAGAAGATAAAGTATGTTCTAACAAATTAATAGATCCTTGAAAATATCTTTCTGTATTTCACACCTAAAGAGATATATAGCCTAAAAACATGCAGCAAAGCAGTGGTTAAGTTGTCTTCAGACTGGTATTCATATTTAACTGAATAGCTTTTTCTCAGACTTCAACAGGAAGAATACTTAAATATTTGAGTTTCTTACAGATTTAACAAGGAACTTAAAATATAAAGCAATTATTAAGTAACATGGGTGTTTTCAACAAACTTGCACATCAAATTTAGCCTTAAAATCTGCAGTATACCAATTCACCATGTCTGCTGATTAACAGCAGTAACTACAGTGTTTCATTTTGAAATGAGAAGTAAAAGAAAGTTCCTTTTTTCTTACAGTGGAAGAAAATACCCTTATTCATAATGAGTGTACCAGACAGATGTCAAATTTGATGAGTTTTTCCCCATTTTTTTGTGAAAAAATATAGTCACTGTGTATTCTAGTCTTTACAAGGCTATCATGACATTTCAGTTTACTTTGAACTACAGAGTACTATTAGGGATAAGACACATTGACCTTAATTAAATAACCTGTCAGTTGATAGTTTTGGAAGCTTTATACAGGTCACCTTATGGAAAAAAATAAAATAAAATAAAAATTAGCACAGATTTAGTAATTATCTTGATGAGGGCTCAAAATTACTAGTGTTGGATATGGTAAAGACTTAAAAAGCAAAAGAGTAAGCAGGTTATGTAGTAGAGATCATAAATTTATACCAGGATGATGAGTGAAAAAATTATCCTACTATTACATGAGTGAGAGCTTGTGGCTTGAGATAAGATTTCCAGTGTGCCATTATACATGGACTCAAAAAGTGCTATATCTCAGTAAACTTAGATTGTAAGTTAAGATGATATGCTCTGGAAAACATAATTTAAAAAGTAGGTATAACAATGACAAAGACACTAATGTTGAAGATGCATGTGAAAATTTTGAATAATTTAAACCCAAACTTAATTTTTAAAAAATCTTTGTATGGGAAAATTATATTGGGTTGCCAATTTTCAAGAATAAGTAATATTTTTTCTTTTAAAATAATTGGAATCATTGCATGTGACAGACTTTAAGTTTCTCCTCTTGATTTCAGGGCCTGAAAGTAAACATTTTCTACTACATTGTTATGACTTTCTCACCTGTATCATTAATTCTTAGTTGATCTGTTTCTTTATCTTAGCAATGCTCCCTTCATTTTATGTTTTCCACATAGGAGTAAGGTAAAGCCTGACATTTTCCAAAACATTATTCTTGATAAAAGTAATATTTTTGTTTAGGTGACAAACAGCATGTTTGGTGCTTCAAGAAAGAAGTTTGTAGAGGGGGTCGACAGTGACTACCATGACGAAAACATGTACTACAGCCAGTCTTCTATGTTTCCACATCGGTCAGAAAAAGATGTAAGTTAACCCGTTAAGCTGTGTTTACTCAATAGTATATGTCTGTCTCTTTCTGATTCCTGAAAAGCAGTATATGAACTGTAGAGTACCACCTTTGGTTGAGTGACTGTGTTTTAGGCATAGTGCTAGGCCCTGGGGATACAAAGATGATGAGCTTTCTTAAATTCTTATTGGAGACAAAATACTGTATGATTCTCAAGTTGAGATATGGTAATACTGTGGTAGGAAGTACTCAAAAGACAAGGGGTAAACAAGGTATTACTTCTAGAACATCGATTGTTTTTTTAATTTGTGAAATAACTTGTTTTTATATTAAAACAATACTTTTATAAAGAGCAGAAAGCTGATTTGTACAGATTTAAAGATATAATGTCAGGCTGCAATGAAACCTTTCCTTTGCTTTCTGATATTCTGGTTATAATCCTAGACCTCAGATAGGCAGACCATCTCTCCTCTGTTAGCTATAGGTATGCTACAACAGAAAAGTTTTGAAGAACTGTATTCAGAAACATGGAAGATGATATATTATAGAAGTATGAGTTAAATGCTTTGGAAGGTTAGTAGTTCAGTAATCCCTTTTGGAATGAAAGGATTTAGAGCACAGCCAAGTCATAATTAGCAAATAGATAAAATATTTTAAAATAAATTCCATTGTTGTTTTCAAATTCTGGTAAGCTACTTTAAATTATACGCTATATACTGTAGTCAGACCAGTTGCATTCTTGTACTTTGTACCTGCCCAACTTTTTTTCCTCTTTCAAACTTTTATAAATTTGCTATTCCTAATTTCCCTGTCTATACAGCAATTTACTCTAGATATTAATCTAATGAGATTCTTTCTGATGTTTTAAAACACTTTTAAAATTCTAAGTTTTGTAACAAATGCCATCATTTTTCATTAAAGTTGATCATTAGTAAATTACTTCCTGTGTCTTAGAATTTCACACATAGGCTTACTCAAGGTTTAAGTTAGAATTTTGGTGGGGTTTTGCTTTGTTTTGTTTTCCTGTTTTGGTGTTATCCCCCCCCGCCCCCGTACGCGGGCCCCTCACTGCTGTGGCCTCGCCCGTCGCGGAGCACAGGCTCCGGATGCGCAGGCCCAGCGGCCATGGCCCACGGGCCCAGCCGCTCCGCGGCACGCCGGCATCCTCCCAGACCGGGGCACAAATCCGTGCCCCCTGCATCGCCAGGCAGACTCCCAACTACTGCGCCACCAGGGAAGCCCTCCCCTTTATTTTTATTTGAAAATTGTGTCATTTTGGCAACAAACTATCAAGTGCATTATTAGGACTCTTGTCAAATTTTGTGTTTGGTGGCTTTCTTGTGCAGTTGAATAGCTGACAGAATAATGTCATCTAATTAATTTTCTGTTATCTTACTGCCTTTCTAGCTATTTGCTATTTGATGTAAATTATAACTGAATTATTTTTTACATAAATTTCTAAGTTTAAGATTTGATGTTATAGTTTAATAATTTGGGATGTCTTTCCGGTAGCATCACTGCAGAAACTAATCTGCATGTGTGTTACTGTGATTGTACAGTGCAAGTTAAGATTGATGCAAAAATGGTAGTGGAATATTACTTATTGATGAAAAGCATTCATTCTTATCAGGAAGATATAAAGCTTTCAAACTGAAATTCTTTAAAAAGTATGTGCAGAGAATGAATGACAGAGATGTCTGTCTTCTAGGGAACAGAAATACTGTATTATATGTCAGAATTTTTTAGTCAGAATTATTACATACACTCATATACATATGTTGGTTACTATTCCAGATTAATTGTCACAGAAATAACAGAATGATTTGCTTCACAAAACTTTTTTTTAAAATTAATTAATAAGGTAGTAAGACATGGAGATTAAAACAGGACAGATATAGGTTTGGATCTTGGCTTTGCCTATTAGCAAGAACTTCTCCAAGCCTCAGTTTTTTCATCTGAAAATGGGAATAATAATATAGTAGCTACTTATAAATTTCTGTGTTGCTGATACTTTTTTCATTACAAAATAGTAAGGGGTATTGCACAAATTTTAGAAAATATGCGTGGGGTCGGGGAGGGGAAAAATTACCAATAATGCTAGTCGGGTATAATTTACGGCTAAAATTTTGATTCTGTATTTCACATATTTTTATTTAAAAATATATTAGTAGTTAAATCTCTGGGCCATATTGACATGTCTTTCACTAGAAAGTTTGCACCAATTTTTACTCTCATCAGCACTCTCTGTGCCCTTGAGAATATCAGCTTTTAAGTTTTTACAGATAGACAAAAGAAACTTACTGTTTTAATGTGCAGTAAAACATTGCTTAATTTACACACACACACACACACACACACACACACGGCTATGTGTCTTTTCCGTGTAGATGGCCTTTTTTTTTTGATTCAATCCCTTAATTTATGTGAGAATCAATTATATTATTTATAAATAGCAAACAAATAACACATACCTCAGGATCATTTAATGAACAATTTTACATGTAACCTAAACCATTATATACTATATATGCTAATACAATATATAATATATTGCATGTATCTAATAATGTGTGCATATATATTTATAAGAATTGTTAATATACTTAATTTCAACTTAGTAATTAGTATAATTATTATCATCTGTTTTTCCCCTCTTTTTTAACATCTTTATTGGAGTATAATTGCTTTACAATGGTGTGTTAGTTTCTGCTTTATAACAAAGTGAATCAGTTATACATATACATATGTTCCCATATCTCTTCCCTCTTGCATCTCCCTCCATCCCACCCTCCCTATCCCACCCCTCCAGGCGGTCACAAAGCACCGAGCTGATCTCCCTGTGCTGTGCAGCTGCTTCCCACTAGCTATCTACCTTACGTTTGGTAGTGTATATATGTCCATGCAACTCTCTCGCTTTGTCACCGTTTACCCTTCCCCCTCCCCATATCCTCAAGTCCATTCTCTAGTAGGTCTGTGTCTTTATTCCTGTCTTATCCCTAGGTTCTTCATGACATTTTTTTTTCTTAAATTCCATATATATGTGTTAGCATACGGTATTTGTCTTTCTCTTTCTGACTTACTTCACTCTGTATGATAGACTCTAGGTCCATACACCTCATTACAAATAGCTCAATTTCGTTTCTTTTTATGGCTGAGTAATATTCCATTGCATATATGCACTTTTATTTCTTCCTTTGTGGATTACTGTTTTTGTGCCATTTTCTATTTCTCTATTGAGCTGATGTCTTGTTTATTTGTCCGTGTTTTCCATATATTAAGGTTAATAACCTCTTGTCATAAATAGTTTTTCAGTTTTTTGCTTTTAGGTTTTTTTTAATATAAAATTATTTATCATTTTTATTGAATTTGACTAATCAGTTTTGTGTGGGTTTTTTGGTTTTAATGTTTTCAGTTTTTGAGATCATACCTAGGAAGACTTTCCCCACCTACTTTCTTCTAGTATTTTTGTGCTTAATTCTACACATATAACTTACATTCATTAGAAGTGTGTTTTGGATTAAGGTGTGAGTTTTGTGGTGCCAGATTACCCTCCTTGTGCCACCCCCCCACCCCCATAAGGTTATCTGGTATCCAGTTGTCCCAACACTTTTTTTATAGTTTAGATCACAGGTTAGAAGACTTTTCCATAAAGAACCAGATAGTAAATATTTTAGACTTTGTGGGCCAAGAGGCTAAATAAAGGATAATATGTAGGTACTTATATAACCATTTAAAATGTGAAAAATCATTCTTAATTTTTGCACCCTACATATATAAGCAGTGTGCTGGATTTGGCCTGCATTCAGTAAATTGCCCACCCCTGAGTTAGACCATTCATTTATGGCTAATTTGAATTCTCCCTTATATATATACTAATGTCTGATTTTTTTGGCCTGTTTCTTAACTCTTGTTCTGTATATCATATTGATTCTTTGGAAGAACTACAACATAGTTGAATAGCTGTAGCTTTATAGGCAATTTTCACATCTTAGTCAGGTAAGGTCTTTCACATCCTTTACAAAAATGTTTTTGACTGTTGCACATTTATACTGATGTTTACCTTCTTTCAGAAGAGTATGTCTCTCTCCTGTTTCTGTTCTTTATGCCGTTTAGGAAGTAGGATTTTATGGTTGCCGTTTTCATTACATTTTTCTAATTGGTTTTTACTGATATATGAAATAGTTTTTATGTGTATATATTTATTTTATAACTAACTACCTTACAAAACTCTTTTTATTAGTTTTTGTTGATTGGGAGTATGGGCTCTGGACATTCTATTTTATGAGTTTATATCTCAGTCACATGGTTTACTAGCTGTGTCCTTGGGCAGGTTACTCAGTCTCTGTATGTCTCAGTTTTCTCATCTATAAAATAAGAAAAATAGTACATGTCTAATGGGTGGTGGTTTTAATAACTGTATGCAAAACTTATAGAAGACCAAATAGTAAATATTAAATGTTGCTACTATAATGAATAATAATAACATTATGCCATGGATTCTTTTGGTTTTTTTAGTAGTTATGTATATCATCTGCAGATAATGATTATTTTGTGCTTTATAAGGCTTTTAAAGAGAAAAAATTTAAACATAATAAATAAATGACTGGGATAATTTTGTATTCTTTTCCTTCCTGGCAACAGTGAGAAAATTATTTTAAATTGTAACTTATGATAAAGGAAAACTGGCCAGTAGTTGAGTGAATCTTTAAGCCAGCTATCCAAAAAAAAACCCCAAAAGCAAAAAGACCCCCAAAACCTAACCAATTCCTGATTTACCCTAACCATAGAGCATAAAATGTAATTGTTTCTTCATCATATGCATGGTTGTAGAAGTATTTGGTAAACTGTTCTTTATAAGATTGTGTGGATTAAATTGCTAAATATTTCTTTAGGGCTACTTCATATTTTCCAAGGCCTTTTATTTCAAGAGATGCCTGTACATGTATGTGTCTTTCAAAAGAATGCTGAATTTGCTGTTTTTGAGGTATAAAAGTAATATAAATTACAGATATATTACTTAAATGTTTTCACAAGATTAAGTAAATCGTAGGCAGATATGGGCTTGATTTCTCCCTTTCCCTTTTCCTTTTTTGAATCTTAGCGCTGTCATTTATTAGCTCTGTGGCTTTGGGAAAGTTATATGACCTCTTCTGTGCCTTGGTTTCCTTATCTATATGTAAAGCTTGGATACTGATAGTTTGTGTATCATGTAATTGTGTGATTTTTAATTACTTGTTTTTAATTATCTTTTTTTGGAGACTTATAGAAAATGAAAAACATTCATATAAGACGCAAGAGACAACTCTTTGGGAGCGGTATAATCTAAGCAATTTTAGGGTTTTCTTAAAAACTATATCTGTATTTTGATTGCTAACGTATTTTCTAGTCTTTTGAGTCTTTGTTGCACTCATTTGGTGATTCTTAAGCATAATCATTTTAGACACACAAACTTGTGGGAACCTCTTTTCCCTTGTTTTAGTATGTGCTATAAAGACATGAAATGTAGCACCTATCCTTACTTTAAAAAAAAAAAACTCATGAAACTGATTAGAGTAGACTACTTCCTTGTTTTGACAAATGGCAACCATTTTCAACTCGTACCTAACTTTCATACTTGTGTTAGCCTACAGCAATTATGGCAACTAGGATTTTTCTCAGGCCAATTTATAATAAATATTTTGTTAAAATCTAGTATAAAATAAGGATACCTTCTATCACCATTATTGTTGTCATCCTCATGATTAGTGTTTAACTACATAGAGAGTCATCCTGGTTGACTCTCTGGCTCATTGAATTTGTTTCTGTCTCAGGACCTTGCGCTTAGTTTTTTCAGATCTTCACATGGTGTTCTCTCTCACTACATCCAGGTATCTGTTAATCTATCTTACCCGAGAAGCCTTTCTGATCACTCTTTTCCTAAGTAGCTTGTATATACTATCAGTACTACTACTACTCTATATCCTAACTTCTTTCTTGCATTTTAACAGTTACAGCAACTATCTCTTCCTGAAGTATGTATTTATTAATTATTTATTCTCCTGTGTACTACACTAGAATTTAAGTTTAACAAAGGCAAGGACCTTGCCTCTCTAGTTTACTGCTGTGTTCTTAGAGCTTATTATAAGGTGTAGAAGATAGTGGACTTTTACTGAGTCTTTTTGTTAGAGAAAGGGAAGGAAATGAATTAATGTTGAAAATAACAAAATTAATATTATTTGCAGATACAATTGTTTACCTAAAAAACTCAAAAATAACCTTTAAAACTTTTAATTTGAATGTATATAAGTATGTCAAAATTTTATATGGCAACAATAACCTAATAGAGTTAAATGTAAATAAATCAGACTTTAAAGAAATTAGAATTAAATGTCAAACGATTTGAAGGCAGTGTTCTAAAATCTCTTAAATTCATTGCCATTTAAATAATCTTCAAACTCTGTATTTTAAAGATAAAAAGGCAGTTTTTATAAACTCCTATTTATAAAAGGAGTTAAAATGATATACTTAAAAGATATAACAAATTTTGATACATCTACAAAAATAATTAGAAAATTTTTCATCCAGTAATAACAATCATAAAAAATCATAGTCAGAAAATACCATTTTATTCCTCTCATACTAGCAAAGAGGGTTTTTGTTGTTGTTGTTTGGTTTTTTGGTTTTTGTTTTTAAGTGGAAGAGTAGCCATTATCTGTGAGGGAACATTGAAGTAACTGCTGTGGAAGCATAAATAATACAAACTTTGTAGAAAACAGTTTAGCAATGCATATTAAGAGCCTTTAATATACCTTTAAATTTGTGCTTTGGCTCTAACCTAAGATTCACACAATATAATATAGAGATCTTCGTTGCCGTACTTTCTTTAGTATGTTCTGAATGTTAAATGTTCTATAGGAATTAATTACATTGACTATTTCAACATATATTACACTTTCTGAAAATGTTATTTTTGAAAACTTAATGCTTTAATCAAAATTACTTGAAATATCTGGTAAACTCATAATTTGTTATTGATTTTCATTGATTTTCATTGATTTTCATTGTATGTTACATAAGCTACCAGGTCCCATGACTTACTGACTGTTTTGTTTTTCTGCCTGCTTCCTCTCTTGTCCCTTTCTTCTTTTGGTCTTTTTAATATATTATCTTCTAATAGTCTTTCTTTTTGTTTACTAGATTTCATTCTGACTTCAGTGGTTTCTTATTTTTTTAACCATACTGTTTTTAATTTTTAAATGTTTTTCAGATTCTGTCTAGATTTAAAACTTCCTTTGTTTTTTTTTCTGTTTGTAGATATGATATAGTCAAAATCATATTTCTTTGTTGTTTTCATCCTGGAATAAATAACAGAATGCTAGGAATTATATTATCACCATACCTTTAAGTATATTGTACAATGAATTTTTAAGGAACACTTAAAAACTTATATATTTCATTTTTAAATTGCTTTTGTGGTCAGGGAATTTTTATTTAATAAAACTTTGTTGCATTTTGAAGTCATTTTTTATGTAGAAAATTATTTCTTGACCATACTGATTTTAATGTTTCTTGAAATAGGTTTTGTGATTGAAGGTACATTTTATTGGAGGGAGTAATTGCGAGAGGTGATCACTATTGGAAACCATGAGGGGGATAGAATAATTAACACTTCTTTGCTGTTATGGATTGCTGGAAGGAGCCAGATTGGCCTGTTATTAAGTTTTTCAAATATACATTTTGTAAAACAAAATAATTTTAGAGTTTTTTTGGTCATGGATTTCAGAATTATATCTAGTAACAGTGGAAATATTTTAGAAGTACAGTTTCTAACTTGTTGATTTCCTTGATATTCTGTATATTAAGCAAAAGGATAAAGGAGCTCTTTGTTGAGTCAGGAAAATAACTTGTATTACATTACTGTTTCTTCTAGTTGCTTTACTGTCGTTTGAATGAAGTGTTGTATTATAGACTGTTTGAGAAATGAGGAAGAATATAGTTGTTATAACGGTTTTAGACTGGGAACACAGTAACCTGCTTATTGGTTTCAGCATTCTACTGATTGTGTGACATTTAATCTTTTTCTACTATTTTCCCCCTCTAAGAACACAAGTTCTGCTCCTTATTTTATCTAGAATTCATTTGATAAACTTCTTTCTTTAGCTTCTTAAGCAAAAATGAATATAAAATTAGGGTACTATTCAATAAATTCCCCTAAGGCTGCCCCTCTGATTGCTATTGATGAGAGTCCTGCATTGGGAGGAAGATTAGATTACTAGCAGCAGCTGCTACCATTTATTGAACACTTAATATGTGTATATCTTATCTAATTTAATCTTCACGTCAACTCTATAAGGTAGGTAGTGTTATTTCCATCTTACAGGAAGGAAACAGAGGCTCGGCTCTCCCATAGGTAAGAGGCAGAATCAGGATTCAAACCTAGATTTTTTTTCTGACTCAAAGCCGGGCTCTTTCCACTTATGCTTATATTCCCTACTCTAATACGTCTCTTGATCTAAAGTTCTGTATTTTTCTAAGAAATTTACCTTTATACAATTAACTTTCAGCAGTTAAAAAATTATATAAATTTTCTGTCGTCTGTTAATTGTAGTTATTTCTGTGCCAGAGTACATTTCTTGTGTATTTTCTTTGCGCTTGTAAATAGCGTTTCTACCCCATAATCCTTCATTGTATGTTAAATCCATTTTAAAATCCATTTTTAGCACTGATATATTTCATGAATCATGCTTTCAGAGTTTAAAAATATATACCGCTAGGATTGATTTTATAAGAAATTATATATTTGCATTTTGACACATTTTGAAGCAGTCATTTTAACATTGGTTTGTATAGCTGATCAATGCTTATTTTACTTCGATGGTTTGAAGGTTATAAACCATTAAACAAACTGCTTTCATGTTTCTGTAAAGCATTGTTTACTAACCTTCATGTACTCACACATAGAGAAAATGATAATATTTAATATGTCATACTGGTAAATGGGTCACCATGCTGCTCTTCGACTCAAATATTTGGCCCAGGGAGCCATTCCCCCTTTACCTTCATGTTGTGTCATCTTCTCTACTTTATCTCCCGGTGCTGAGAGGAGTGATATGTTGGCATACCTATAACTCACTTGTGGATGTATAACCTTTGTGAGAAAGTAGACTATAAAATGTCTGTTCTTTGGAGTTATGTGCTCAATAAACATACACATTTCTGGGAAAAGTAAAATTTTTAGTGGTCCATTCTAGAATGTTCACATTATGGATCATTCTAAGTCATGGATTCATGCTGGCCAGCATCTTTTATATGAAGCCTTTGGAAACTATACTCCTTTACTTTTGTTTATAGCTTATAATGATAACAGAAAATCATGATTGTTAAGGGATTTTATTATAAACATTTTACCTTCTGTCACCAACTAAAGCTTCATTGTATGTTACATATGTTCTTTGATCTTGTTCTTGCAATTTAGAAATGAACCTTTAATGTGCTTAAAATATTTGCGGTTATGTGGTAATAGTAACGATAATTGTACCTAACAAAATAACTTGGTCAGGCATAAAATGTGTATTCTTTCAGTTTAACTGTTTATATTGTATACCCTCCAGATTTCAGAAGGAATATTTATAAGGTTTGATGCTTTTTTAGAAAATTTGTTACTATATTTAAATACTGCTGTGTTTAGTAACTTAGCCCAACCCCAGAAGAGTCTGGTGTATGTCATTAGTTTAAAGCTACTGTTGTATAAAAACTTCTGTGAATTTCAGAATAATTAAAACAATTTAGAATTTTGACATGAAAATAGCATGAAATGTGTATTGTATAAACCTCTGCTGTTTAAATATTTTTCCCCCTGGCTTTCCTACTGCGGTCAATGTCAGCCCAGTTCTTCGCTGGAAACCAGAGAGGCCTCTGATAGTTCCCTGTCTGGTGATTCTCCACCCATCTCTTTTCCCCTATATCTCAACCATTTCAATAGGACTCTTTCATAGTCGCAGTTCTCCTGTTCTAGCTTAGTATCTTACCATTTCCATCCAGTTTTGCTGTTGGAATTATCTTCCCAAAGCACAGTTTGATCATGTCACTTCTTGGCTTAAAATTATTTTTTCTCTTTATCGCCATAGTTAGAGCCAGCTTTGCATAACATTTAAGAAGACCTTTTGCATCTTGTCCCATCACTCTCTTATTTCCCATTCTTCTGTTCCCCAGTGTGCGTAGGGTAGGCCTTATCTCCCTTCCCTAATTACCCTATTGTTCAGTCACTGACGTTTCTTATTTTGTTTGTATTCTAATCATGTCACTAACTTTTATCGCACTCACTGCATAGTCTCACACTGGAAGACCCCTCATCTGTACCCACATCAGATGTTACCATTCTACAAAGTATTCCTGCTACCTCACCCTTTTTTTAGAAATATCTTCCTCCAGTGATACTTTATACTTCCTTAAGAGCACTTACCACACTGTGCCTTGGAACATAATTAGTTGTGTAATTCATTCTGTCCTTCCACTAGATTACAACCCTTTTGATGACGCAGCTCATCTTATTTAATTACGGTGTTTTGATGGTTGCTTAATATAAGACAGGGAATACACAGACATGCACTTGCACGTACACATTTTCATTTACTCAGTTTAAGTTATCTAGTTTTTTATAGCACTGCCACATGCAGTGCTAGTCTCTATGAAGAAGTAAAAAATGAATATAACATGGCTTCAAAGAATTTTTATTCTAGGAAAAAAAGATGATGCAAAAAATTGAAAGGCATTGTACACAAGTGCCATGAATGTACATGCAGTGTACATTATATACCATGTCTATACATATTTGTAAGTATTTTGGGTTTGTCCTTTGGTATTGTATCACCTCTCCACGTACCTGGTTGTGTGTATGTTTGTTAGATTTTTCTACCCATTTGATACACATTTCTGTATAAAAATCAGTAACTATTACAAAATAAAAACTTTTTTATTTAGGTAATTTTATTTTCAACTTTAATAAACTGAATTTAGAATTTAGCTTAATATATTATTTAAGAATCAAGTAATTTTACTTAAATTTAGACTTTTTGAAGTACTGTCTTCATGTATTTGTTAGCCTAGTTTGCTTTTTTTTAACTGAGGTAATGATGCTGTCATAGTTTCATTTAGAGTAACTGGGGAAAAAAAACTTTGTAGCAATCAAAAATTAATTTTATTTGCATAGTTTGATGTCATGCAATTGTGATACGCTCTTAAGTAACATGGAATTTATTATGCAATGTTTTTGTTTTTCTGAAGATTGGGAAATATGGATTTGATTCTCACATATTATGATATGTTGTACAGATTTGTAAAGTGTCAGTGCAATGTTCTGTGTACTTTCTTTATGCTCTAATATAATTAATTTGTTTCTAGATGCTGGCATCACCATCTACATCAGGTCAGCTGTCTCAGTTTGGGGCAAGTTTATACGGGCAACAAAGTAAGAATTTTGTATTTATTCTGGGATACTTTATTTAAAGAAAAAAAATACCTACCAAATAAAGAATAATGCTGCCCTTGTGGGTTTATTCTAGGGTTTAAAAGGAAAGGTATTTAATTTTCAGTTTTTCTTATTTTAGCGAAAAACCTCATTATTTCAGACCTTTCTAATTCAAGATTATTTGGATACAGGGTAGATCAAAATTTATTTCTTCATCTTTTGTATGTGTATGTTCCTTTGCAGTATTTTTGAAGAAGATTTGCTAAACAAATTAAAAATAGACATTCTCTATGTTTTCAGTTGGAGGAAGTTAAAGGTTTTTTGACTGGTCAGTTAAGGAGGTTGTTTTGTTTGTGTTTTTTGGTCTTATTATTAATGTAAGCCCATTACCTAGCAGTTTGTGAAATGTTCTCTTTGTTTAGCAAATACTTCTTTTACTTTGGCTCAGTCTGGGTATACAATCTCTGTTTTTGACTAACAGTTCAAAGCTTTTTCCATATACAAGATTTTATTTCTTTTATGTGTTGTAATACTTTTATAGCTCTCAGCACAGTGCCTGGCGCATAGTAAGCGCTCAATAAATGTTAACTATTATTATGACATAATTTTTATAAAACTAAATTATAAAATTTTCCTTTTTTAAATTAATTTTCCAAACTTTTATATATTAATAAGATTTGTCATATATTGTAATGTCAGAGGCTGCTGATCTCTCATCTCTGTAGTGGGAGGGGAGTGCTAAAAGGGATGTAAATTCCCATCAAAGATTACAGAATAATAGGGTAACTGAAGCAGACAATCTGATGACCAAATAATTTAACCACCTTCAAATAAAAATCAGTTATGTGATTTGGAACTCTTTCCCAGTATAATAAAAGGCAAAGTTTTGATAGATATAAGAGTAGTTTGTCATACCACTTTACCCTTCAATTTTATTTTGAAATTTAGTAAGGGGAAAAAACTTATTTTGTTAGACAAATATAGTTTCCATCTATTTTTTTTCTCTCTACCTCTTGTGGCATTCTTTTTGCTATGAAACACAATTTTGTTAGTACAGAATTAGTAAGGAAAATTATTAATTACAGATACTAGCTTTCCTCTAGTTAAGTAGAAAACATTTTTAAGCCTTTTATTACACAAAAAAGATGTTGCTTATTTATCAGCAAATGTTCATTCTAGTTATTGAGGGAATATTATTAGCTAGCAGTTTGTTTCATTTGGACTGTTTTTGTTTGAAGCCTACTACTTTCACCTTTCCGGTAACCCTTACGTTCGAAATATCTAGTTAAATTTTAAAGCTACCCTTTATTTCTATAGAGAAACTGCAAAGAACTTACATTCCTTTCTTTTTAAAGCCCACAATTTATCACAGCAGAAAGTAGATAGTGGAATAGAGAAAAGTTATATTTGAGAAGCCAAGGTTATTTAATGAAGGAGAATGGCAATTATTTTACAATATAATCAGCTATATGGACTTTGAAAATCTGATCTAATTTTTTTAACCTACAAATGTGAAGTTATAATTGGGCTAAGTTATAGAATGGATTAGGTTTGGAATATAGTTATTTCATTGGTAAGGTAGACATTTATTGACTTAATTTGTATACATGATTGTGCTGATGGTTAAGGATATACAAAGATTAATAAATGAGCAAAGTTATTTTCATTAGGAAAAGTATTTTAAGGTACTTAGTAATTTAAAAAGAAGTTACATATGACAGATATTTCCTGTTGGAGTTTAGTATAATAAATGGCATTGATGAACCAGCATTTTCAATTCATGGCTCACTCTTTTAACTGACATTGTAGGTATTAACTTATTTTAAAAAATGAACCTTAGATCAACTGAAACTGAAATGTCTCAAGTCAGGGTACAATCATTCCTTTCTAGTGCACAGATCTAGAAGCTACAACTAGTAAAATAAAATAAAATAAAACAGAGCCTGAATTCCTAGTCACTGTCTGTTAGGATAGAACTGACAGGGCCAGATAAGTCTCTCAGCTGGTAAGTAGTTTGAACACACACCTTCTCAGAGAGAACACCAGCTACCATGTAGGACTTGAGGGTCAGGGCTTCGGTAGTATAAGTAAGTCAGAAAGATAAAACTTGAGGGGCTGACCTTATTTAATAAAGGATGGGGAGATAGAATAAGTAGGTGGGAATAGATTCATGATGTTATTCTTATGGCAGCTAACTTTAATTGTGCATTAGGCTTGATATTACAAAGTTCTTTTGCCCCCCAAGTGTATTGAGTACCACCATTAACTCTGTATTCAGATTGGCAAAGTTCAGTAGGAATTTGAGCCATTAAAATGGAGGTTTACTATCTGTTTTGTGTTCTTGATGATTAGAGAGATTAGAGGTGGAGAAGGAAGAGTGCCCTCTCCAAAACTGAGACTCACTGAGTTTAAAACAAGGGAAGGAATTCCTCTTGGAATGGATACAGAGCTGCTTAAAGCTTTCACCAGATTTGGGTGGAAGTGATTGTATAGTACACAAGGGTACCCAGAAAATGCTGGATTAGGAGCTTGTGTGATCATGGGTTCTAGTACAGTATAGTTGTATCCAAATATGTAACTTTTCATCAAGGGTTTATGTGACTACTGTGCATCAAGTGGTAACTGTAGAAGCTGGTGAATGGAATCTTGTATTCAAGTTGCATGATATTCTCTACTTGTTCTCTACTTTTGCGTAAGATTTTAAGTACACTGTCTAGGTTTAAAGACCCCTGGGCTCCCTGAAGCTGTGTACTAGATGAGAATGAACAGGGAGCCAGGAATTAATTTCCCTGGATAGTCAATGCATTGAAATTAAGTGGTAGTATCGTTGGTGTGACTTTTTCTTTCTTACCAACAGGATTTAGGGCCTTGGAGGATTTGAGAAAAAGGAGTACTTTTTTTTTTTTTGGCGGTACACAGGCCTCTCACTGTTGTGGCCTCTCCCGCCGCGGAGCACAGGCCCTGGACGCGCAGGCTCAGCGGCCATGGCCCACGGGCCCAGCCGCTCCGCGGCACGTGGGATCCTCCCAGACCGGGGCACGAACCCCTGTCCCCTGCATCAGCAGGCGGACTCTCAACCACTGCGCCACCAGGGAAGCCCAAAGGAGTACTTCTTATATGCCTATAATCTAGCCACATAGGTTAACTAGCTGTCTGAATGAATCCATTATATACATTTGTATCTGAATTCTCAGAGGACCCAGACCACTAGCTGGGAAAGGAAATAAACTTCTCTTTCTGGGATCCGGACTCCTGGCTTAAAAGCAGTGGCATAGCCTTATGCTTTCAACAACATCCCTTTGGCCTCCTGTTTTAAGAATACATATATGAAAGCTACTTGTTTTGTGGAGAACCAGAGCACAGGTGGAATGGTTCATAAATAATGCTGTTGACAGTATAGTTAGGCATGTGACACATTTTGGTAGCTTTCAGGAAATAGGATCATTTAACAGATACTTGAATTAATAATGAATGCCCTGGGAGTTCTTGCTCTCTAGAAGCATTTTATAGTTAGGGAGGTCAAGACATATTTATATGCAGAGTGTTAAATACCATAGGTTAAAAGGTATCATGTTGAATGATACGGACAGACTTGCGGATTGGAGAGAAAAGCACAGTAAGCTACAGTGGTACGGGAAAGGTTCAAAAAGGAAGTAGGAATTGAGTTTAACAGATATTTTTGAGTGCCTATCATATATATTGCATCATGCTAGAGACTACATATGTATTGTAGAAAGAGCATTCTCTTTTATGCCATCTCTGTACAGTGTATATACGCCTTCGGTGTTGCTGTGTTTATTTATTGCACGTCTTCATTGCCTTTGTATCCTCAATACTCTGTACACGATAGGCACTCACTAAATGTTTGTTGAATGCATGATGAACAAGATATGGTCCTTATATATAATCTAGTAGGATAAATACACAAGTTATTTTTCCTACAAAATAGAGGAAGAAGTACAGAGTTTTCTGGGTACTTGAAAGGTAGGAGTAATCACATACCTTAAATGATCAGGACAGGATTTACAGATGAGGTCATGTTTAACATTGTCCTTGAAGAGACTATGAGTAAGGTTGTTTTAGTAGTGGGAACAAAATCTACAGCGTGGGATAAATTTTTGAGTGGTTTGCTTTATCAAGACAAGGGAAATCTATTAGGCTGTTACATTGGTTTCAGCCAAGAAGTAGAAATCTTCACAATTTTATGGAATCTATCTCAAGATATTTGCTACTTTTCAAGTTCAAGAACACAGCTATAACATACTCTTTTCCCCCAGAAAACACCTATTTATAGGTGAAAACCATTATTACTTCATTAGACTATCTCATTTTATCTTACCTTTAGGACCACCTGTTGATTTTCTTTCCATAAGCATGTTTCATCCCCCCACCCGACCCTCACTCCCCAAAAGCTAATAGTTATTCAGTATTTTCTATGTGTCGGGTGCTATGTTAAGCACTTGATATAAATATAAACCCATTTAATCTTCACAACAACCTGATTAAAGGTTAAGGGACTTGCCTAGGGAGTAAGTAGTAGAGCCAGGATTGCCTTACTTTGTAAGTTTTACTATGAGTAAATATGAGTTGAGAACAGCAGTTTCTTTGAAACCTGGATGCTACATATTACTTACTGAATGTCATGACCCTAGAAAGCAGTTTGCACACAGTAGAAACTGCATATGTTAAATCCACAGATTCCAAGAGTCTGCTGACTAAGGCATTATGATAGGATTTATTGTGTTATTTATCTAGTACCTACCATGAGTGAAGAATTATTCCAGGATTGAAGAGTATGGCAAATAACAATGTTCCTGCTTTCATGGAGCTTATATTTTAATGAAGGAAGACAGAGAATAAGCATGCAAATAAATTTATTTACTTAGTAAATAAATATGATTCTGATAATAAGTACTATAAAAAATTGTCAGGTTAATGGATGAGTGGATGGGATCAATAGTTTTCGAGCAGACAAAGAGGCTGTCTCTGAGGCAGTAGTATTTGAATGGAAACCAGTCTGTTGAGAAGTGGAAGCCCTTGGAAAGATCTGGGGAAGAGCTTTTCAGGTACAAACAGCAGCAAATGCAAATGGTCTTACTCATGAGAATGTAAGAATGAACTTCATGTATTAAAGGATGAATGAGAGCGCCAGTATAATGAACAAAGAAAGTGAAAGGTTAATGGGTAGCAGGTGTCAGGTCATGGAGTCTTGTAAAGATTTGGTAAAGCATTTGGATTTATTCTAAGTTTAATGGGAAGGATTTTAAGATACAGTTTCATTTTTAAAAGATCACCTTGCTGTGTAGAAAATGGACTGAGTGGAGGAGGGACAAGTGACAAGAAAAAGAGAAAGACAATTAGTGCAGTAGTCCAGGCAGGAAAGTAGGGTGGCTTTGGACTAGTGCTAGAGGTGTTGAGAAATGGTTAGATTTGGGATATTTTGGACATAGAGCTAATATGAGTTGGGGATGTGGAATATGAAAGAAAGAGAGGGATCAAGGATGATCTCTAAGGTTAGAGACCTGCATTACTTTGTGAAAGGGTGCTGCTAATGTATCATGCAAACTTAGGTTGAGGAGGAGGAGTGCAAAGTATATGTAGGAGATTCACACAGCTGTTCCACAGATGGAGTGCCACCTGCTGTAAAGATCCAGCCAGATGTTTGGGACTCCCGGCTGGTTCTAACACAGCAGCAACTTCTCATAGTTGAGGATTTTGAAGCCAGGTTAGCTCCATCCATGCTTGTCTCATACATCCTTACTATCCAGAAGGTAAGCCCACTCTTCCTCCAGGCATATTACTTGTCCTCATTTTCATATATCTTGCAGTTTTCTCAGACCAAACTGGTGTGACATCTTTATTCCCCTGACTCCTCATCACCACCACCAAATGCCTGGCTAGGTCTCTTTCATTATTCAGTTCATGTACAGTATTGTCTAGGAAACATGTTCTGATCCCAGATTCATTCTGCTTTCATGTCTGAGCGTTGCCCCACATATACACCAAGTACACTGTACATGTACTGCATGTAAACACCTTGATCATAGCAGTTTGTTTTTTGGGTTTGTTTTGTTTTCTTTTCTTTTTTAAATAGTCTTGTTTATCTCTGTAGAACAAGAGGAGGGAAAGTATTCTAGGTTGGGAGAAGGATATGAGTAAAGACACCGGGGCATATTTTGGGGAGGGGACTAGGGAAATTACAAAGAAGATTGTAAGTCGAGTATGTGGTATCTAAAAAGAGTTTGTATCGGGGTGAGTAAAGTATTAAAATTGATTAGAAGAGTATTATGTCAGTTATATCTCAATAAAGCTGGGAAAAATAAAGATTAGAAGAATCTTTTGGGTCTTGACAGAACATTTTAAAGACTACACTGATTGGATTTAATTTTAGAACAGTGATTCTCAACCCTGACTGCCCTTCTAGAAACACCTAAAGAGTTTAAAAAATCCCACTGCCCATGAATTTCCCAGACCCAGACTAAGTCACAGTTTCTGGGTGTGGGACCGAGATATTAAAGTTTCCCACGTAATGTGAAGGTTAGCAACTACTTCAAGAAGCGGAAAGTGTGATTGGTTGAAAAAAGGTATTGAAATTAGAGTCAAGAAATTGGATCATGGTTTTTTTTGTTTGTTTGTTTTTGTGCGTGTGTGGTTTTTTGCTTTGTATTTTTTGTTTTTTGGGTTTTTTTGCTGCATGAGCAGCATGCAGGATCTTAGTTCCCTGACCAGGGATCAATCCCATGCCCCCTGCAGTGGAAGCGCAGAGTCTTAACCACTGGACCACCAGGGAAGTCCCTGGATCATGGTTTTTATTCTTCATTTTTTGTGATCTTGGGCAAATCGCTTAATGCCTGATGTTAGTTCATCTATAATTAAGTTGAAATGATCTTCATCTGTAACTTGGTTGGATACTCTCTGGAGACTTTTCTGTCTCTAAAATACTTTGATTTTAATGAAGGAAATTGTATAATGAAATAGTGTTACAGGGAAGATTAACCAGCTAGGTTCAGGACAAGTTGGAGGTAAGAAGACAGGGGGACAGGTTGGAGGTAAGAAAATGGTTGGCCTTTATGTGTGGGCAAGACAGTGAGTTTAGGGAAGGTAGTTGCTTTGGGAATGGAATGGGGGATACTTTAAGCCCTCTTGCATCAGTTAAAAATTGTCTCCCTTCTCCTTAAAAATTTCAGGAGACTTCATTTAAGTATGAGTATTCAAGGATTTGGTTGCTGGTATTTTTTTTCTTATAGCTTGTATTATTATTAATATTGTTAATCTTTAGCAAAAGATTGAATAAAGCATGGCATATCATGCCATAACTATTTAAGGAATGTGCTGTTAATCAGTTTGTGCAATGGAAGTAATTCGTGGAAACATTTTTTAGGTCATTCTTTTGGATTTCTGAAAAATGATCAATAAAGAATTCAGTTCATTCTTTGTTTAGCACCCTGCCAAATAGGAATCTACTTAGAATATGTTCATGTATTCCTTCTAATATGGTATTATCCTTTACTATCACTTTGTCAAATAGAAAGGAAACTTTGCTTCAAAACTGTAACCTTTTAAACTGCCTTATAACTGTTTTTTTTGATCATTCTTTTATTCCTTGTCTGTAAAAAGGGGATAAATACCTTCTCTATAATATTTTATAAGGAGATGAAGTAGCATAGTGCTTCACATATTTCTTAGGTGCTTGATAAAATTTAATTCTACTGCCCTTCCAGTGCACAAGCTCAGGTATACATATTTATGTTTTTCTACTTGTAGTTATTTTGTGTCATTTTTTTTAAGCTAATTTTTTTATTCCCCCTCTTCCCCCTTTCAGCTTACATGTCTTCTTCTTGGTATAACATTTTAGATAATTTTCTATCATGTTTCTAATTATACTAGTAAAAATAAAATTTTCCCTCCCTTGACCGTACCCAGTTGTAATAGTTTGACTCAAGCAACTCAAATTTAATGACCATGTATTTTTGTTTCCTAGAAATAAATCTTTCTCTGTTCCTACTCAGTGGTATTAATTCTATATGTTTTAAAGGAATTCAGTTTTTAAATTAAATTTAAAATAACTCAATTATGAAGTATTCAAGGATTGATGATCCAGTTTGAAATTGATGCATTCCTCTCTTCTCTTTTGATTTTTTTTTTCCTACCCACCAGGTTCAATAAAATGCAACTCAGAGCTTTTGAACTTACTAGCTGTTTTTATGAAATCAAGTGTTTTTTAAAGGAAAAATAAAAGTAAATGCTAATCTTTGAGTTCTTTATTTCATATTGTCTTCCTCTACTCTCCTTACTATAAATTAATTGTGCCAATCCTTAATTGACTAAATATATTACCTTACGCATTGTTTCCTTCTCCAAAATTTTTTTTGCTGATGTTCAGATGATCTCCAGTCTCTAAAATATTTCCGAAGTTATGTATTTTCATAATACAGCATAGAATAATAAGTATATGAAGGGTTGAAGTAAACAAATCTCATGAGTCTTTAGAAGGGCTTATTGAAGAGCCAAAGGGCGCAATTTTTGGAACATGTATGTTTATAATGTTGAAGGTGTAGAGAGTGAATGGGAAGGCAAAGTAAATGTGGAGGAAAAGAAAACTTGACAGGTATAGAGAAGAGGAGAAAGAAAATGGAGGGAAGAGATAAGAGATGTTGGTTTAGAAAAAGTTTGAAGTAAACATATTCAGAAAAAGAAAGCAAGAGAAAAAAAATAGATAAAAGGTGTTACAAGTCAGTAGGTACTCACAAGGGTGCTCATTTAGTGTTTTATTGGGCTCCCATAGGGCTGCCATTAAGAACACTAGGAGTCTTGGTTCTGTGTGTCACCTTGGAGAAGTCAGTTAACTTATCTGAGGCTCAGGCATCTGTAAAATGTGAACATTGGATTAGGTTTCTTGGTTGTCAGTAACTGTGAGAAACATTCCTATGGGAAATTTGCAGCTATAGCTGACTTTAGAACAGCATATTTAGGGAAAAGGATGTAAGCTCCCTGAGGGTAGGAGCTTTTTCTATCTTATTCACTGTTGTATCCCCAGCAGCTAACACAGTGCTTGATGCATGGTAGGCACACAATAAATGTTTGTTGAGTAAGTGATGTGAAAAGTGTCATGTTGGTGGTTCATTACGGGAGCATCTAGAGGGCCTAGAGGAAAACTAGTGTGCTTGAGAAAAGGAAAAGACTGGTGTCTTCTGAAGAAATCTTACATAGGCTGGTTTTTAATCTCTTGTTCTTCCTTATCTTGTCCCAAATTCAGAGAAGGTGGCTGTAGCTAGCGCTATACTCGTGGTCACAAAACTTGTAGTGACCAGACATACATATAATGACTAAACCAACATGATCTAGATCAGTTCCCTTTGTGTGACTTAAAGAAATGCAGAACCAAGCTCAGGTCTTCATGGTATATGAGTACACATAGAATATAACAGCTATATTGAGTTGGATTTATTGGCTTTGTTCAGTTGAGAAGCAGTTAGGCTGCAAGCTGAGTACTGAAGCTGGCAGATTCCAGTGAAATCTTTGTGATTCACTGGTATCCCTAGGTTACAAAGCGTTACTGTTACAAACAGGTTACTGTTATGCAAAAAGATAAATTTGCAGAGATATTTGAAGGAAAATATTCAGAACATAATATATATATTCCAATTTTTGGAAGTCATAGTTTCAGAATATTCAGGTCTTTGAAATTCTTGGACCTAAAACTAGACCAAAAAGTAGGGAGGGAGTAGCTTTAAATCCCTATCGCTAAAAGTCCTCTACTTATTCACTAACTCTCATTCTATCTTACCACTTTTATTTAACCTCCAGTTCAGAATGTTTGGTTGACTGATGTGCCATTCCACAACAGACTAGTAACAGAAGGCACCAAAATGTGTGAGTAAGGAAGATGGAGGCAAGGAGGCATATTGACATCCATAGGCAGGTGTGATGACAAAATAAGTGATAGCTGAACAAACTTGCTTTGAGGGATAAAAAACATCCAGAACATTAAATATCCACAATAATTATTCTGAATCATTAACAATAATAATTTATATTTCATATTAACACAAGGCAGGAAACAATAAGTTTATCCCAGATGGTTAATTTTTCTTTTTAATGTTTTATTTCTGAGTGGTAAACTCCTCAGTAGGTTTTGAAAAATACACATATTGGAACACATCCATTCCCACATCTGGCCCCAGAAATACTAGACAAATAAAGGTCATTCATTGTACTTTGAAATCTTTTAAAATGTTATATATTCTTGTCTCTTATAACTATATCAGGTTGAGTTTTTAACAGTTGCTGACATTTTATGTTGGGTTTGTAAAAAATTGTAATGTTGAGAAGTATGTATGTGTAAATAGTAATAAAGAGACTTTTTCTTAAATGCATTTGAAAAGGATCATATAAAAATTAAAGCTCCTTCAGCAAAGTGGGGATTAAATGTCTGCGTACCTCAGTTATGATTTAAAACATAAAAACACACAAGATTGCAAATTTCTTAAAGGCATATTTGTACAAAATGTTTTTATTCTGAAACATAAGTCATCTAATTTGTTATAGTCATTGGTAGACAGTTTATTGTAAAATAGAAATATGCAAAGAAGATAGAAATATGAAAGCAAAGAAGAAATATGAAAGATAGAATAATGGAAGCAATATGAAAATTCATAATATTAAATTTCAGACATACATTTTTGTTAAAATCAGAGTCCATTTGGAGTGAAATGAATATTTCCATTTAAAATTTTCATATTATATTAATGTTAGGTCAGTTTTTAATGTTTTAAATTACCAACTCCAGAAGATGGATAACAATTTCATTCCTGATGGCAATGAATTTCCTTCTTCTGAATTTTTTTAATAGGTGCACTAGGCCTTCCAATGAGGGGGATGAGCAACAATACCCCTCAGTTAAATCGCAGCTTATCACAAGGCACTCAGTTACCGAGCCACGTCACGCCAACAACAGGGGTACCAACAATGTCACTTCACACGCCTCCATCTCCAAGCAGGTATTTATTGATGGACCAGAATATTTCTCAAAATGTATCTTTGTAGATTAAGCAAGCTTTTTAGTTTTTTAATAAGGTAACTAATTATTTGATTTTCTGGTTCAGTGCCTTTCACTGAGGAAAAGAAAGTTGATACCCTATGCTCATTTTATTTCATTGCAAATTGATAAGTATAGTGTAAGATGCTTTTATCTTGCAGCTAGGGTATTGGTTATTAGCTGGGATGGGTATCAAGGATTAATCACCACCTGGGGGGCTTTTTTCAAAAGCATGCTCTCCTCCTCAAAGGAGGACGTGCAATTTCAGATCACTCCTCAGATAATTCTGTTTATTGCTCCCTCACCACACATCCATTGCTCTAGTGAGAATAAAATAAAACAGATTTACAAAAATGGTGCATATTAGTTTGAAGAAGCTAGAATGACATACATTTGGAATGAAATTATTCTGAATATATATGTGAAATAACATTTGTATTTTATGTCATAGTCACACCAATAGTTCTCTCATCTTCAATATCACCATATATTCTTCTGTGATTTGCCCTTTCTTGTTGGTTTGTTTACTTTGGCTTTTCAAAGAGCTTTTTTTCTTTTCAAATGACCAGACAAAAGAGTTAAATGAATAAAAATTAGCAATGCAATTTGAAAGTATATTTGAGATTCTAGGATTAGGCCAATTGATTATTTACAGAGAATTTTAATGAGTGATTGTAGAGAGCTTATTTAGTATAATGGACTTCTTTTTCAGGGGTATTTTGCCTATGAATCCTAGGAATATGATGAACCACTCCCAGGTTGGTCAGGGCATTGGAATTCCTAGCAGGACAAATAGCATGAGCAGTTCAGGGTTAGGTAGCCCCAACAGAAGCTCGCCAAGCATAATATGTATGCCAAAGCAGCAGCCTTCTCGACAGCCTTTTACTGTGAACAGGTAAGATATTTATTGATACTGTGTATAATTGTTCTTTCTGGGTATTTTCAAATTTGCCTTTTCATATTCAACATTCTGTTCTTGAGTCTTGGCTTCTGTTTCATAAGTGTGTTTCATCATATATTTTGACCAAAGCTTCTCTTTCTGTTACATATCACAACTTTAACCTCCCAAACTAAAGACATGTTCTTTTGAAAATCAGTTTGCTTTTTTGTTACTGTTGTTAGAAAAGGATTGTTCTTAGGTTGCCAACTGGCAAATTTTTGTTGATATGTCCTTCCTCTATTAAATGAGGCTGGTCACCTGTGTGGTAAAAGCTTCATACCTATGAATAGGACTGGAGACATATTTGACTATTACTGCCTTGCTTCATTTACGCTTTGGTTAAGTTGCTTTTCAACTGAATTTCAGTTTTGTTCTTTGGAGACTTAATAACAGAGACTTTTTGAAGACTACATCTGTAGTATTTGAAAATAGTATCATGTCCTGCGATTTAAAAAGATGAATTTGCGCTTTTCACTCCTTTTTGCACTGGTCATTGCATATACTGCTATGCAAATAATAGTTAACAATATGAAAAACAGTTACCCATTTTGTTAGGATTTTAAAGCTATTCAGGTAATTTATATGAGAGTTATGTCTACAATAGGGCTTTCTTTACTGTAAAAAAAAAGCATTTTAGTTTGATTGTTCATTTTTTTTTAATGGGGAATATGGGGAGAAAGGATGTTGCTATCATCAGAGCCATTTAATTCACTTTCTTTTATCTAATACTCGTAAATTCTGAATTAAAATAGGTTATTAGCACATTTCCTTTTTAATCTTCATCCCATAACCTCCAATTCTTACTTTTATTTAGACTTATGATTACTTCTTTTATAATTTGACTGCTCTTTTAATTTTTACAGAAGTTATTTTTGTAAAGGGTTATCAAAATTCTCATCTCCTTGACGTTTCCTAATGATATAATACTTCTTGGGCTTTAACACATCTTTCTGCATTCTTGTAGTATCGTTCATTGAATGTATGTTTAAATTTTTTGCCTTTCCATATTTTTTCACATTCTAGTTTTTAAAAAATACTTTGCTTATAAATTGTCAATGAAGTATGGGTCTCTAAAGCCCTGCTTATTATTATTGATAAGTTGTATGTATTATGGAATGTTTTCATCTCTTACTACTTACTCAGTGTTTGAGGATACCTAGATCATCAGCAGTTCTAACATGCTATTAAACAGAAGTTTCTGTTGACTTTTCTGCTCTTCTCTAGAGTGTTTCACCAACTGCATTATTTTATGAAAATATTGTTTGGCCATAGTTAGTTTTATAAATCTAGGCAAAAAATTAAAAACCCAGTCATCTTCAAATAGTTTAACCTTACTCATAACAGTAATACACTGTCTTTTATCAGATTATTTGATGTGAAAGTTGCATACTTTCATTTTAGAATTTGCATTAACGATTCTTGTTGACATGCTTAATTACTCTGGCCTTGCTTTAAATTCAGCCTTATTTTTTGTTTGTTTGTTTTCCCATGTTTAGGCTTGTGCAAAAAAGGGAAGCTGTGGTAACTATTTACCAAGTACCTTACTTTAGAATTAAGAGCACTATGGAGAGATTTTTATTTTTAAGTAGCTAAAAGATAAACTAGATGATGTGTTTTAGAACACTGAATTCAGTTAAAGAAAAGCACCATTTAATTCACGTCAGCTGAACATTTACTGAGTGCCTTTTGTAGCCTCCTGAATGCTAAGGGCAGGAGATGCAAAGAAGTATATGACATGAACCCTGTCCATGAGGAGTTTATGTTCTAGTTGGGAAAGACAGACTGTATGAAAGATCTTTTATGAAAAGTAATAATAGCACATTTTACCAGTAGTGGAAGAAAAACAAGTATTCAGGAACAGTAGTCTTAAAATAAATTGCCTATTTTTGAGGTTTATTACTTCTTCCATTATATCCAGTAAGTTGGCTCTCCAAGTATACAAAACTACACCCTTAATCTCTATTTTCCTCAAGGCCTATATAAATTCTTTGCTTTTTGTTTTTTAATTCATCTGTTTAAGATGTTTTGGTTCTCAGTTGTTCATGAAAGGACTTTAGGGAAGCTTTAAGTAACAATAAAGATTCAACTCAAAAAAAAATTAGTATTTGTTTTTAAACATGTTGTTTTATATGAGGAGATCAAAAGTAAACACTTTTGTTTTTCTTCATCTGAAAGTTAGTGTTCTTACTGTATATCTAAAATTATTTTCTGTGTACCCAGTATGTCTGGATTTGGAATGAACAGGAATCAGGCATTTGGAATGAATAACTCCTTATCAAGTAACATTTTTAATGGAACAGGTAAGCTTATTCTGGAGCCAGTACCCTATAAAAATACGATAGATCTTGAAATATAAAGCAATTCAACATACTAGTCAAAATATTAAAGGAATTTTTGTGTTAAGATGATAGAACTTAATATAGGGAGAATTTGACAGGAAATAGGATTTAATTCAGTGAACAGTTGAAAGATAGTTAAATATATTTTTTTCACTTGGCATGTTAATAGCACAGTGTTATAACATCAGATTTATTTCTTTAACATCTGGAGAAAGTGTAAACATTTACTTAGTCTGTACTTGTGCCTCAGAATCTTTTTTGCTTCAAGAGCTTTTCCTATCTCAGTCCTGTCACTACAGTCTAAACTAGGTTGAGTGGTATGGCATTCTGGCTATAGAGACCCAGATTGAAGAAACCTTTAAAATTATATGGAGCGCTTACAATTTTTTCTTAATAGTTTTAATAATACTAATTTTGGCATTTAACTCTTACAAATTTTTAATCCAGTTTTATGTGTAAAATTCAGAATTTAATTACATGGAAAACCAATTCTGATTTTGACAATAAAGAATTCTTGCAGTCTGTTGGTTTATTTCTTTTATCAGCTGCTTCAGACAGAAGGGAACAGGAGGCTTTGTT
The DNA here is from genome assembly GCF_039906515.1 of Pseudorca crassidens. Taxonomy (NCBI): domain Eukaryota; kingdom Metazoa; phylum Chordata; class Mammalia; order Artiodactyla; family Delphinidae; genus Pseudorca; species Pseudorca crassidens. The sequence continues at coordinate 59,916,026 of NC_090306.1, forward strand.
GCTATTCTGCTTCAGGTTTCACCTTCTTCCACCCTTGCCTCCAAACCCTTTCCTGAGAAAGGAAATAAAGGATGTTTTATGGTCATAGGAGCAAAAATGAATATGATTGTTGAGAGAGAAATACGCGTGAAGGAAGTGGAAGGTGAAAGAATGATCAATGAAATGGGGCGTACGTGAAAGCACGAGAAGATTTAGTAATTGAAATGACATTTCTGGCTATCGGCTTTTAATTTTTCAGTGTTATTGTATGTATAGTAGCATAGATTGACCAAGTGAGACTTTAAAATGTCAAATTTTAGCATTTAAAGTTTTGCGTTCTAATGGAAAATACCCTATTTCATTGTTCCTCAAATGCAGATTTTTTTCATATTTTAATATCTCTGAAATTAGGCTGCATATCATAGTTTAATTAGCAAGGTTTTTTCCCCCTAAATGAACCATAAAGTAACAGTGTGTCTCACAGTGCCATCTTATATTCTGAATTATGGTTTATACACTTCTGTAAATTTTAGAATTATTTTTAAGTCATTTTTAACTAAGTATATTTTACACTAGGAAAATTGTTTCCAAGTCTTACCCTAAAAATAAAAATTTGTGAGTTAATACTATTTTTAGGTTAAAATTATTCTCAAATAACATATGGTAGTTTTAAACTCCATCTTAGAGGACCTGAAGAAGTGTATTAAAAGTTAATACTTATTGAAAGTTTTTAGTTAATTTGTAATCAAGTAATTCAAGAGATTGCTTTTTAAATTAAAGCACTATATAAATTGTTAATGTCTATTGTTGCCCTTTTATATAGTAATATCTTTTTAAAATTCAGAATTCATGAACTGCAATTTCTTTAAAAACAATGGGTATGAATGATTTTATCTTTTACCCTTCATAAATTTTAAATTGTCACCTGACTTGGAATGTAACTGTTTCCTATCAACAAAGTAATCTTGAGTTAATAGTTTCTTTCTGAGATTCTTCTAATTATGAAACTTAGAGAAAAATTAAAATTAACTGGAAAAGGGGGCAAAATAAATTGAAAATGGTTATAATAAACTAGATGAAACAGATTAAAGAAAAAGTATAGTGCAGGGTAAAGCTAAGCTAGAAAATAAGTTCTTCAAAAATTAAGAGTATAAGATTGTAAGAATAATAGAATAATAAATGTTGAGAAGAGATCAAGGTGACGATTAAAATAGGCAAAGTAGAAATGTTGGGTTAAATTTATTTTTTAAAAGGAAAGAAACTGATTTTTTTTTAATTCAAAATGAACAAAAATAAATTTTATTCATTCCTTATATATTTATTGAGCGCCTACTGTGTAATAGGTAATATAAACTTCTGGGATTTGTATCATATTCTCATACAATTCACTCACTAGACATGAGAACCCTACACTGACCTACGTTCTCCACCCTACTTTATACCCTCAGCTGCAAAACACACGTGCACGCACACACGTGCACATGCACACGCGCACACACATTTCACACACTCACGTGCATACACCTTTGTGTATGGGACTAATAGGCCACAGGAAAAAAGAAGTCCTTAGGGCTTCTGCTTCCATTGCCTATGCCTCAAATATGATTCAGGCTATCTGCAGGAGGCAGTGTCATTATCACACCTATGTTATAAATGAAGCTCCAAGCATTCCAGATACAACCTCTGCTTTTGGATACAATGAAAGAGTAGTTTTATCGCAACAGTCTCCCCTCTTGCTAACTAACAACGTATAACTTGAGTACCATCTTTCACAGGGGAAATAGTGTATCACCTTACTCCTTATTCTCTGTTAAGTCTCTAGGATTTGGGATTTTTATTATGCTAGTAAGTACATATTGCTTTGCTGAATTGTTCATAAAATTCTTTCACATGAAGTCAATCCACAAATATTTATTGTACATTTACATATGCCAAGTACAGTGCTGTACATTGTTTAGGAAGAAGGCACTGTTATTTCAAACTTTATTATAGTTCGTCTTTAATAACCTCTTTAAAATGTTTGTAGAATCAGTAACTAGTGTTTTTTCTTATTATTTAGATGGAAGTGAAAATGTGACAGGATTGGACCTTTCAGATTTTCCAGCATTAGCAGACCGAAATAGAAGGGAAGGAAGTGGTAACCCAACTCCATTAATAAACCCCTTGGCTGGAAGAGCTCCTTATGGTAATTAATTAAGCTTTTAAATTAATGGCCAGTGAAAACTTTCTGTTGCACGCACGTACACATATATATATGTACGTATATGCATGTGTGTGTACACACATGTATTTATGTGTTTTCTAATCAGAGTAGTGTAATTTTGTCAGAGTTGATAAATGCAAAGTGCTTTTTTCTCCCAGAATACCATGATAGCAAAGTTAAATGGGAAAACTTAATTTGTATAGAAATCCCAAAAGGAAGTCTTCATTGGTATTCAGAAGTTATTTTCTTCTGGCATTTCTGCCTTAATTCACCTTAATAATGATTCTATGGTCTGCCTCTTCTCAATTCATCACACATTTTTTAAAAGAATACATTCCCACATTCCTAGTGATTAATAATGACTAACCATACATTAACAATTTTTTCTAAGCCAGTTTCTCAACCTCCACACTACTGACATTTGAGTAGGTAGTTTCTTGTAAATGAGGGGCTGTCCTGTGCATTGTAGAATATTTAGCAACATCCCTGGCCTCTGCCTACTTGCTGCCAGTAGCACCACCCACCCACCCCCGCATTGTGACAACCACAGATCTCTCCAGATTTTGACAAATGTCTCATGGGGAAAAAAATTACCTCCTGTTGAGAACTGCCGTGGGTCATGTATAGTTTATGTAGGCTCTTGGTCACCATTAATACCCTTTTTCACTGTCTTTAATAAATAAGAGATTGGCTAATAGATGCTGAATGAACTAGACATGAAAATTATATAACAGGAATATAACCATATTCTTTTTATCCTTTGCACATACTTGTTTGCTTTTGGTAGAATCTGATACAGACCAGTAGCAGAAACAATGAACTTAGAGGGATCATTTCATCACTTTTCTAAGATAACTATTTTTCCCATTTTCAACCAAGAGGGATTTCTGTGGCTTTCAAAATATGAATACAAATAACAACATGTGAAGAAGGGAAAAATTTATTATTATACACATTAAGTTTCCTAATTAGCCTTCCCCCCCAGAAAAAAACAAAAATGATCTGCCCTGGAAGTTGAGTACCTAGCTACTTGATTCTCAGTTCAGACTCTAATGTTTTTAACCTTTCCTCATAGGTCCATTTTTTCATCCCTTTAATCATTCCCGTTGCTCTCCTTGGACCACCTCTAGTTTCTCCATATCGTTGTTGAATTGTGGAGCCCCAAACTGGATATTGTTCTCCAATAAGGGCCTGACTAATGCCAAGTATAGTGGGAGGATTACTTACCAGTTCTTGCATGTTTTACATCTATTACATGGAGTCCAAGAAAATCTGAAATAATATGGAGTTGTTTTATAATTGATTGCAATTTGCTCACCCTGTAAGTCACTTTCAAGTAGAATACTGACATGTTCTTTAAATTTTATTTTGTTCATTTGTATTTGACAATTAACTGGTATTTATAATAACTAGTCAAATATTTAAAGCAAGTTTTTAAACCAAAAATTTTCATAATTATTACCAATATCAAACTATGTTTTTTCAGCATCTGTATATGACATTAGATTAGAATTATAAGATTACCACTTATTTCCCTTGTATTATTTTGTATATTTAGCTATTAATCAGTATATAAGAATTTAGTTATTCATTGTTACCCAGAACACCAATTTTTTGAAGTTTGCTTTCATAGCGTAATTTAAAAATCCTTTTGGTATATTATTGTGAGAAAAGTTAACTTTTTATAATTTGTAGCAAAATATCATAAATATCAATTGCAATTCTCTGGATTATTTTCATTACATAGTTGGAATGGTAACAAAACCAGCAAATGAGCAATCCCAGGACTTCTCAATACACAACGAAGATTTTCCCGCGTTACCTGGTTCCAGTTATAAAGATCCAACATCAAGTAATGATGACAGTAAATCTGTAAGTAACTGAGAATTATGTATGTGAATTATATAGTTTTTTCCCTTCAGATTTCTGTTATATTAACAGTTTTGTACACTGTATTAAGGACTTATTAAGTACTATTATGAAATTGTTTATCTTGAATATCTGTAATAACCTAACTTCTGAAGATGTGGAAAACCTTTATAACTTAGAAGATAGCCTATTTTTTTCCCTATTTCATATAGGTTTGCAAATTTCTGTTGAACTTCTCAGAGTTAATTTAGACTTTTATTGTAGTCCCTGTCAGCTGGATCCCATGAAGTTTGATATTATAGCCTTCTAAGGAGCTGTGTTTTTCTTGAGTAAGTTTTCTCCTTGAAGAATCTTTATACACATTTTTATTCCTGTGTTGATTCAGCCAACCCAGCTTCCTCTTTCTGACTTAACGAGTGTGTTTATTTCTTCCACATTTCACTGAAAATAGCTTTTTGTGTGTGTGATGGGAGTGTATATTGTTAAAATAATTGATAAAAGAAGATTATTGGGTAGGAATTAAAATAAATATGAATTTTAAAAGTTCATAATTAAAATTTAAAAAATAAAAAGTTCATATTTTCTAACTTATCTTGGAGGTTTTTATGGTGATATTTTAGGTAATGTACTATATTTAGTTTGTCTTCTAAATATACTTCTAAAATATACTTCTAAAAATACTAATAAAGTATTGAGGAGTGTAACTCAAGAGTATCCCAAAATGAAAAGTTCTGAGATAGAGAGGCTTTTTTTGTCTGTGACTGAAGATCTGAGATAAATAAGAATATTTTCCATATATTTCTTGTCCTTTAAGTACTCAAATATGTACAATACAGGATTTATTTGTATACCATGGCACAGTTGTGGAAACAAAAAATTTCATGTAGAACTTGAAAAACAGGTAATAATTTACTACCAACTTAAATATAATAAAAAATGAATAGAAAAGTACTAGTATATGAACTTGAAATTTTTACACATAACAAATTTTAATGTCACATTTAATTTTTTTCATGTTAGAATTTGAATACATCTGGCAAGACAACTTCAAGTACAGATGGACCCAAATTCCCTGGAGATAAAAGTTCAACAACACAAAATAATAACCAGCAGAAAAAAGGGATCCAGGTGTTACCTGATGGTGGGACTCTATAAAATATATCAAAGATATTATAGAATTCACTTTTTTTACTTTTTCCTCAAAGATAAAAATGACTGTGTTTTTCTTATCCAGGTCGGGTTACTAACATTCCCCAAGGGATGGTGACAGACCAGTTTGGAATGATTGGCCTGTTAACATTTATCAGGGCAGCAGAGACAGACCCAGGAATGGTACATCTTGCATTAGGAAGTGACTTAACAACATTAGGCCTCAATCTGAACTCTCCTGAGTAAGTTTCTTTCTTTTCTCCCTACATTTGTGTATAGTACCTCCCTGCAGTTTTTAATTTCATGTCTGCAAATTATATCACCTGCTGCCACTCATTGTTGCTGGTATTTGCTGACTCTTTGGGTCATTCCCTCTTATATTAGTTCCTGGATCACTCTCACTTTATAGTAATATTCCTCTTATAATTTAGCAGTTTCAGTATACACATATATGGTCTTTCCTAAATCCTGAAATCCCAGCTTCTTGAATTTCTCTCCAAAAATCGTACCCTTCATCATACCTCAGCTGCTCACTTCTTTAGTCATCCCTTTGACTTCGTCATTTTTGGTAACCTCAGTTTCTCTGTAAGATTGTGCTGCCATGCCACTTCCTGTTTTCCATTTCTCTCCCTCTTCTACGGGCTCCTGTAATCATTAGATTCCATTGGGACCTTCATCCCACTGATTCTTGTACCTTTTTACTGTTCCTCAACATCCCTGTCTCTCTTCCCCTTAGATGAATTCACTTCTTCTCCGGTTAAATTCTATGGTCAGTCATGATTGCTTGTTTACATATACCCCTGACTGCTTTGCCCCTCTCTTGCTTTGTCATACTTGCATGGCAAAAACTACAACCCTGGTTATATCTGCCTGTTCCACTCTTGACCTGTGCTACTAAGCCTGGCTAGAGAAAAATACACAACTTCACTGCCTGGTCTCACTTCAGATTCATGGCCAGGAACCTCAAGAATGAGCCCTTAATTCTGCCAGCCATAATCAAGCTGGCATGCCTACTCCATTCATTCTTTTGTTCTCTTGTGCAACTGTTTTACACTTGCCTCTTCAAACCTCTAATACCTTTCCCCCTGTGCTTAGTGTCAGATGGTGACCTTGCTTTTTATTTCTACTTTACTAAGAACGAAGGAAGCAATCAGAAGAGTGTCAGTGTAGTCCTGCCACGAAATCAGTCACCTACAACCATCTGCACCTACCTTACTCTTGTCTTCCACCCTGTTGCCATAGCTGATTCATGCTTTCTACCTAAAACCTTTGAAAACTCAAAGATATGGATCTAACAATTTTTTGCACTTTGTTGCATCATTTCCATCAGCATACAAATACGCTGTTACTTCTTCCATGTTAACAGATGCCTTCTCTTGATCCACCTTATTCTATAAGTTATTGCCCCCCCACACCCCAATTTCTTTATTCTCCTTTGGAGCAAAACTCCTCAGGAGAGCCATTTTTGTATCTCCTATTCAGTGCTACATTATTTCTCACTTTTTTTTTTTTTTTTTTTTTTTTTGGCTGTACTTCACAGCTTGTGGGATCTTAGTTCCCCACCAAGGATCGAACCTGAGGGCCCCGGCAGTGAGAGCACCAAGTCCTGACCACTGGACTGCCAGGGAATTCCCTGTTTCTCACTACCTTTAACTGCTTCTACCCTGGTTTGAATCACCATATTCTCTTGCTTGGATTAGTCCATTAGCCAATCAGGTGTCCCTGATTCTCCCTTTGCCGCTTATAATCTTTTGTTCATATGACAGCCAGGACAATCCTTTTTGAATAAGTTCATTCTCTGCTCAATACACAGTTAGGTTTTGCAGTTTTATTATGATTAAAAACCCAAAATCTTGATAGGCCTACTAATCTGTACGGGCATGATCTGTGTCTCTCCTCTACCTACACCTTAACAGCTTCTCCCTTTGTTCACCCTATTCCAGTTTCACTGGCCTTCTTGCTGTACGTCAGACATGTCAGTCATAACTCTGCATTAGTTGCTCTAGCAGTTCCCTCTGACTACGGTAGTTTTCTACCAGATAACAGATATGGTTATCTCCCTCATATCCTTCAAATCTTTGTTCAAACGTGACCTTCTAAATGTGCCCTAACCTGACTGCCCTATTTAATTATGCAACTAATCTTCCCTCCCTACCCCACCACTAACATGGAATATTATTTATGTATTACGTAAATTGTTTTTGTGTGCCTCCCTCCCAATCCACCATCTTCAACCAGAAAGTAAGTTTCACGTTATCAGTGATCTTTGTTATGTTTGCTGATGTATAAGCATGCTAGTGCCAGGCATATAATAATAGACACTCAGTAAATGTTTGCTGAATTTGAGCTTTGGTTTTTAATAATTGCTGATATTTTTCCTCTGGCCATATAAATGGGAAAGTAATTGTACTTTAATTCATTGTATTAATGAATTTAAAGCATTCTGAGTTGAAGTAATAATTCATATACAGATATGTGTGTGTATGTATGTATTTTTAACCTTGTTTCAGTTTCCTGCTGTATAAGTCATAGTAAAACCAAGAAAAGATATTAGTAATTTAAAGATGCTCATTTTACATTTGAAGTCGTTGTTTTTCCTGATTTGCTGAAATAAAATTAGAAATCTCTTTTCCTACTTTGGACTTCAGAATGGTTTTTTTCTCCTTCATTCAGAAATCTCTACCCCAAATTTGCATCACCCTGGGCATCTTCACCTTGTCGACCTCAAGACATAGGTAGGAGAATCTATTTTTGTTCAGACCTTTAAAAAATACACTTGTAACTGAGAATCAGTTAATAAGGCTTTTTTCATTTTATTATCCAGACTTCCATGTTCCATCTGAGTACTTAACGAACATTCACATTAGGGATAAGGTGAGTGTAGTTTATTATTCTACTCAGCATGAACTTATCTATTTTCAGGTGCTGTTTTGCAGTTCAGACAGCATAATATTTTTGAAATATTTAACAGTGGTCTCAGGGGTATGCTTTTGTATGTCCATTCAGTTATATGTAATAGTTTAATTTCTATTTTTGTTTATAATCCTGTGTTTTGATGAGGTCTGGGTTATATTTTAAAAATATTTTAAAAACAATGTTAGGACCAGTAAAATCTTTCTTATAGTTATTAGTAACAGGGTACAATCATAACCACAGTTGATGGGAATAAAGTAACTTGGAAAATTTGATGAATTTCCTTCTGATATTCTCATTTTATGTTTACAGATAAAATGTTTTTAATGAAAAAATATATATTTTAAAACTGTAATCTTTGACTTTTTTATGTAATCTTCTTCTATGTTTTCATTACCTGAATTTCTAGTTATAAAATAATATTAACAGATTAGAACTTTAATCTTTTTTTTTTTTTTTTCTTTTTCCTGAGAAAGAAAATAACACCTTTGCTTTAGGGTAAAGCACTGAGAGTTCAATTTTGTTAGAATGGTATCTAGATTTTGGTTATGTGAAAGGATGGATACAGTTTGTTAAAAATGATATATTTGTGTTATACTTACGTGCATAAATATGTGTAATATAAATATATATAAATGACAGCGTTCTGCGTCTGTGCCATGCAGTTGTGTAGCCAAACGGTTGTTGATGTTGTGGACAGGCAACTAAAGAGATACACGTATTTCTCGACATGTCTTTTAATACTTGAGTAGATGGAAGACAAGAAGTACGAGATAGAGCTAGTTTTTTCTGTCTGTGGACTGTATGATTTGCTGCCACCTCCACTATAGCACTCATTTTTTGCTCCAATTATCTGAGGGTTCCAGAACCTTTTCTTATGCCAGCTTAAGAAATAATAATTTAGGAGAATTTGTCACATTCAAGACTGCTGCCTGAATGGGGATAATATGAATGGAGAGAAAAGTAACATTCAGAGAGTGTGTAACAACAGTTAAACATTTAGTTACAGGACTAGGTAAAGAGAATAATGTTTTCATTTCAGTGAGCTTTTAATAAAGATTTGTCTTACTGTGAGAATTTGAGACTATTGAACTTGTGTTTGATAGTTTGGTAGGCAGTTATGTTTCTACTTTATGGAGCGACATGTAAAGCAGTCATCTTTTCATCATCCATTTAAACAAAGAACTATCCCTTTATGATTTTTGTACTTAACTGTGATTTGCTAAAAATACATGATCGATTTGTGAATCACTGTCAGATGTAGATTCAGTTACTATTTCTTTTAAGTCTTCTGTGAGGCACTCTACAGAAGGTGCATTCACATTGTCACTTAATTTCATTTACATTTTTAGTAATCCTTATAGGTATCATTGACTACATTTTATAACTGAAAGTTCAGAGACATTAAATAACTTGGATATGGTCATATTAGTCAGGAATGAAACTAAGACTTGAATGTAAGTCCTGCATTTCTGAGCAGCACAGTGTTCCACTATTGCCACGTTGAGTATTAATAAACACCTCGAGTAAAACAGTGTTAGGTCTTGCTTAGAAGTTTTTATTTAGCGTTTTTCCCCTATTAGTACCTAAAATAAATGTATCAGAAATAATTATTAAATGACTTTAGTCATTTAAATGATAAAACTTCCCTTTAGAATTATATAACTATACCTCTGTAATCATGTAATAACAGTTGTCTGCTACAAAGAGGGGTTTCTGTTTTATCTTTCCATTTTTACTTTAGTGCAATCAATTATATGTTAGGATTTTCAAGTTCATTTTACATTTCAGAATAATTTTATTTCTTTTCCAGCTGGCTGCAATAAAACTTGGTCGATACGGAGAAGACCTTCTCTTCTATCTCTATTACATGAATGGAGGAGACGTATTACAACTTTTAGCTGCAGTAGAGCTGTATGTTCAAAGTATTTTTAAAAACTTTTGTATTATAGTGGATATTGTTTATTCTAAAAACTTCTTTTTTAAAATGATGGTGGCTGTAGTTTTTGTCTTTGTTTTTAAAGTGGAACTATTTCTTCATCAAGAAATCTAAGTTTTTTATATTTAGTAAAAATTAATTTAGATTGAAACCTTATATTACCATGTCTTCATAATCACTGTATACATAAAAACAATTTCAAATTTAAATAACTGTAAATGTATAAGAAGACAGAATCAATTTGATTCATGGGTATGATGAATCTAATTTTTATAAATATGAAGTATGAGGTGTGGTTCATACCTGTGGTTCATCTTACTCCTTGTGGAACCACATATGTTAATGACAGTGAATTTCATCATTTAAGAAATATTTATTAAACATTGTATGGGCAAGGCACTGTGCATATTTCTTGTGTATTTTGAAATATTGATAAGGTCCACATTCATTATCAGAAGCCTATTGGCCAACTTAAATAAATTAAGTCTTAAGAAATTGGTCCATTGAATACATTGTTTTTCTGAGCATTTTTGTTTTTACCTAATGCTCTGAGAATAAAAACTTTGTGTCATTTTTTATATGTCCAGGTGGTAACATTTTGTTACCAATAGACTATTCTATTAATCATGTTTACTGTAGAGTGAATTGTTACTAAAAACTTACGATGTAATGATTGGGAGACCTTTTTATAGATTTAATAAGTATTTTATAATATTCCTAATAGCATTTCTATAAATGGCCTTGGATCAGATACTTTAAAATGTAAAATTCACTGTGTTGATAATAAATTGTTTTTTTATTTCTCAACTGAGAATGTTTTTTTCCATGTTTTCCCTCATTTTTTGTAAGATAGCAATTGTTACCTGTTCGTTTTAATTTATTCATAAGTAAATAAATTCATCAGTCATTCATTCATTCATCACTGGCAGTTCTGTCTCATATCTTATTTATGACTAAAAATATATAAATATATAAAATATATGTCTAAAATAAAATATATGTCTAAAATAACCCCTCGTTGTATTGATAGGGAGGTATTTGTTTGCATGGAGGTTTTTCAGCATAGTTACAAATTTTATATGAATTTATGTAGTTAATTCAAATAGGCTTTGTATTTAGTTTCTTACAAAATAATACAAATAGTTGGGGGTTTTGTTTGTTTTAATAGGTATCTTAATTTCTATTGAATATTAAGAAGAACGAGAAAGGAGTGAAGTTTCTGGAACACAGTGATCTTTGGTCTGCCAAAGTTTTTATCACATTGCTCATAGAGCTTTTAAGATCTCGTTTTGTTTGCATAAAAAAATTCTTCAGTTAAATAAAGATGTGTGTGTTAATTAAAGAGTGTGGTTTTTGGGCAAATTAAGAAAGTCTTTTCCTATGTTTATTTTACTAGGTTGTATTTAATAACAATAAAAATCAGGGAAAAGAAGCATCAATATTTATGTATTTTATGTGTGACTATTTTCTGAAAAAATGTTTTACAAAATGTAGAAAATGTTTGATGTGAGCCACAGGAAAAAATTAATTGTCTTTTTCTCTTAAAAATTGAAGTTTTAACCGTGATTGGAGATACCACAAAGAAGAACGAGTATGGATTACCAGGGCACCAGGCATGGAGCCAACAATGAAAACCAATACATATGAGAGGGGAACATATTACTTCTTTGACTGTCTTAACTGGAGGAAAGTAGCTAAGGTATATTTTTTTCCATGTGCAAATGTGTAACTATAAATCTAGATTTTAAAAAGAAGTGTCCTCTTTTATCTGTTTATATGTACCAGTACATCCATTTCAATAATGTGCCAGATATTTGCTGAGTCTTTTAAAAGGTCTCCACCTCCTTGGCTTGATTTAAACTCTAGGAGAGTATCTGGAAACAGCTCATTTTACCTGTAGTTTAGGAAAATGATTGAATTTGGTAAGAAATTTTGTAATTTTTCACAAGCCTTGGTAACACTTGAAATATTTTTGTGTCTACTCAGTTGTAAAATAAAGATACCCTCTTGCAATCCCGGTCATGTATTCTTATATTATTATTACTTTAAGCAAATATGAGATTTGTCCTAAAACCAGTATAAATATATTTTTATATATTTTTTATGTAATATATATATTTTTTCATATAAAACCAGTATATAGGCTTTTTAAACACTTGCACTCTTCGCAGGAAATGTGCTTGAGTTTTTATTTGCAAGTGATATAAAGAAAGAAAATCACAAGCATTAATCATGATTGTTCCTTTGACTAGTATGCTGAATATCTGGGGAAAGAGGCCAGTGGAAAAAGTTGTTTTGGTTTGCAAATTTTCCTTACAAAAACACCTTTCTAACTGTCCCATGTGAACAGTTTGCATCAGTGTCATAGCATATTACACATTTGTGTTTAGTTCCTTATGTATGTACTTAGTCTACCTAGAAGAAAATATAGCTCACATAGATTTCATAACTCCAGGATTTCTCTGAATGCCTTTTCCATTGATAGGTCTTAGGATTAAAAACTAAAGAGTTAGTTTTGTTGGTTTTATTAAGTTTAAACAGAAAAAAAATATTTCTTGACAGTTCATTGGGTAATTTTTTAGTTGTTGGCTTGGGGTTTTTGTTTTTTTTTAATCAGCTTTACTAAACTGATAAAAGAGTAAAACATTTTAAAAAGATAGTGTAAAATGCTTACCAGATAATTATTACAAAATTTTACATCACAAGAAGACTTCATATAAAACATGAAATAGAAAGGATGAGCCCAACAAAAACACCCAAAAGAAGACACATACAAAAGGTTAAATCTTTTTTTATTACTACCTTTGCATGTTTCTCTAATGGTAAATGTTATTGCTTCTCAGACCAAATCTGTATACCACCCTACACTGTATTTGAGTTATTTTAACAATTCTAATTAATATGCATGTCTTGACTTTAAAAGGTAGATCCATGAAATAAGTAATAAGTAATTAATTACAAATAGTATACAGGACATTGTGTATGTTACCTGTTCTTTAAGAAGTGTAGTGAAGTAGAAAACCTTAGTTTTTTGTATCAGGATTTGAAATTAACTCCTGTTTCTGCTGTTCATACTTTGACCTTGTATAAGTTTCCTTTCCATGTCTGCTTCCTTATCTTTTAAGTCAAAATGATTTTTGCCTCCTGATTTATCATGTAGCTTAATTGATATTACACAGGCACACATATACACTGAGTACAGTGCTTGGCATATATTGGGTATTTGATATAGGAGAGTAGTTGTGGTAGTTTGTTGCTGTTGTTTTTATCATCATTATTATTACAGCTTGTTACTGTTCTTCCAAGATGGAAAAATTCTGATTATTGTTAGGTTAGGTCAGTGGTTCTCAAACCTTAGCTTGCATCAGAATTACCTGGAGGCCATGTTAAAACACAACCTGCTGGGTCATACCTGCATTGTTTCTGGTTCAGCAAGTCTGTGGATGGGACTTGAGGATTTGCATTGGCTAGCAACTTCCCAAGTGATGCCAGTGATCATTGTTGGTCTTTGGCTTCATAGTTTGAGAACCTGGTTCTTCAGGAGAGAAAGAGTATCTTTGGAAGGGAAAAATTCTAATAGTAAATGACTGAAATTTTCTCTATTCAGTTGAAGCTTTTTGCTCAATATCATCATAAATTATTCCAAACATATGTACAAAAAGAAATAGGTATTTGCAATAATAGATAGATGTGTAATTTTAGTTGAATTTTAGTTTGGTATCTGTGAAGAAATCAACTTAAGTGAAAAAAATCAATTTCCCAGAACTAAGTTCTCCCCATAAAATTAATATTCAGAAACAACTTGAACATTAATAAGGCCCCTAATTTCCCACAAAAGCAATTCCTCAGTCAGGTAAATGTCATGTTAAAGAAAATTATTTGTGTGTGTGTGTGTGTGCATAAAGTAATAATTTTACCTAATTTTATCTGATCTCTCCTATGTACAGTTGAGCTTTTGTCTTAACTTTTACCTTTAAAATTTTTAGCTGTGAAGTTGGAAAATAAAATTTGAGAAATATTATTATTAAACTATTTTTGAAAAATCTTAAGGTAATTTACTGGCCACTTGTGCTGATACTCTTCAACAAAATTATCTTCATAGTGATGAAAGCAAACATTTCATAGTGATGAAAGCAAGCAGAAATATTGGTTTCTATCAAGTATTAATATGCAGCTCACTTCTTTTGATTATATTTAAAGAATTCATGGACTTAAAACTTTTAAGTTGTGTTATATTCACAGAATAAACTTTTCACAAAGGCTTCTGAGTTTTTGTTTGTTTTGTTTTTTAAGGATGTTTTCAGTGTTTTTCCAGAAATTGGATTAGGAATTAAGAAATTTAGTTCCATAGTATATTTATTAACAGACTTCATCAAACTACAGAAAATCCATTGACGTGCCATGTCCCAAGTCAAAGTCCCCATCTGTAAAGTGGTTGTGGTTTATTATTCACAGGTAAAGAACATGCATTTAATAGCTTCAACTCATAAGAAGCCTTCAGTATGAATTAGTATTATAAGTAATAACTTGATGTTATCATGGTATCATTGAAAAGTATTGAACTGATCTAGACCATAATCAGGTCTTTAATCTCACTTCTATGAGGTTCTTTCTTTCACTTTTGCAAATAACTTAATATTTTCAGAGAATTGAAGAAGTGTAATTTTAAGTAAGGGATTAGATTATTTAAATCAGAAGTATTCCTTATCCCCTAAAAATTCTGTGAGTTCTAGGATTCAGCCCATTATTTATATAAAGAATTTCCTGTATGTACATAAAAATTTTGACACTGTATTTGCTTATTCTCTTTTAGATAATCTTGATTTGTCAGCAGACTATGTGGTCTATCCTATATGTAATTTAGCTAGAATAATTCACTGTCCCATTAATTTAAAAATTTGTTATATATAGTCTCAATGAGTAAGATTTTTAAAATAATTTTATCCACAGAGAATTTTTAGGTGATGGAAGGCCCCCCCCCCATTATCAATAGCTTTCTCAAACTAAAGACTTAAAAGTTTCAGAACTCTTTCAGTCTGACTTCACCTTGTGGGTCCAACACTGAATAGGATTTTTAATGCTTAGGATTCTTTATCATATCATAACCTGCTCTAAATGTGATTTTTTTATACCTAGAACTCTTTCTAGCCTTTAAACGATTAAACTGTAATCTAAAAATCTTTTCTCCATTAAAGCAAATATATACATAGAACTTCTAATACCTGATCTTGGAATATTTAAAAAATTTAAGTGTTCTGTTCCTAAAACAAATGAAGAAAACTTGGGTTCATTGATTCATCAGCCATTAATTACACATCCTCTGAGAGCCTGGAAGCTCAGTAGTATTCTCAGTAGTAGGTAGTGATAAACAAAACAGACACACTTCTTGCCCCTACAGATTTTACAAAGGTGTGTGTGTGTGGTATGTGTTGTGTGTGTACATATAACATAAACATGTAAAAAAGATACTATCAGTTAATCAGTTAGGGAACAAAGAGATTGTAAGCTTTATGTCTTTTAAGAAGACATAGAAGAGAAAAAAATGATTTAAAAAAATGGGAGACAAAATTTGATTCTGAATCTGATATATAAGGTCTGAGATTTTCTTAATTATAATATTAAAATATTTATGCTCCCTAGGTTTAAACTGATCTTTTTTTTTTTTTTTTTAATATGTAGCGGGGGGAAATGTGTGCATTGATGAAGTTACTCTAGTTTAAATTCTGATTATACAGTGTAGTTTACCAGTGCACAATGATGAGGATAAAACAATTGAAGAAAATTTTAATTTATATAAATATAACTTAGTGGAGTATATGATTTGTCAGTTACAAATAGACTTTTTACCCAATAACTACACATACTTTAGAACTAAAATTAGCCAATTTTAATAAAAGAATGCTACAACAAGAAGATACTTCCTCCACTAATATAGATATTTATCTTCAGCCAGGCAATAAAATTCTTTCAAAGCCTGGACAGAGTAGGGAGAGAGGGAGAGGTGCCTGCACAATGCATTAAGAAGGCTGTGGTGATTGTGATGGTGATTCTGGTGTTTGCTAGTTTTTACTGATAAGCAAAGAAGCTCTGTGCCTTAGTTA
Source organism: Pseudorca crassidens (assembly GCF_039906515.1). NCBI lineage: Eukaryota > Metazoa > Chordata > Mammalia > Artiodactyla > Delphinidae > Pseudorca > Pseudorca crassidens. Next base: position 59,932,179 of record NC_090306.1, read on the forward strand.
ACTCTGAAGTGAACTTTTTAAAAGTCATCACAGGGTGCCTTCTTTATCAACATTTGTCAGTGGACTGAATTTTTTCAACATTATTTATGGATAGGGGTGTAATTAAGTAGTTTTGGTTTTGGATCTTGGGCTAAAAATATTAAAAATAATGTGTTATACTAGAAAAATCATGTGCTTTGGTGTACTACAGATCTGGATCCTAATCCTAGATCTGCCATTTATTGTATGACTTGGGCAAGTTACTTGTGAGCCTCATTTTCCTCCAGTGCAAATATGAAGATAACGATATCTACTTTACAGACTTACAAAGATGAGAATAAACTTAGCTTTGTCTCTAGTTTTGACATATATTAGGCTTCTGATAAATTATACCTGCTATTTCTGTAATTGTTATTGTAATAACCTTAAATTCTAAATACTTGGTTTTATATCTCAAAATTTAATCATGACCTAAGTTTTCATTTTAATTTAATAATGAAATTTTCACTTAATTTAATAATGGAAACATCTGCTGTGGGATTAATTTGAAATAAGACAGATAAGGTGAAATATGTTAAGCCATGGTACTAACATTACTTGTTGGCTTTCTTTAGTACATAATACATATTATGGTTCATAGTGTTTTAAATGGGATTAACTGAGATAGTTTGTGCTACTTGAATTCAGGTTGTAGAATTAATAATTTTCGAACCTCTAGGTTTTGGATTTAAAAAGGTATGTTTTTGGTTTGCTTTTTTTTAATGTACAAAGTCATATTCTGTACCTCTTGATCTTGGAGTATCATGAAGAATTTGCTTCACCATTCTTAAATTTTAAAATTCATGTAGTGTTTTGAAAGTTTAATTAAAATGAGCTATATAGTTCATCTTCAGATGTGCCTACAGCAAAACCACTGTCTAGTTTGGGGTGGCAGTTACATCTTTTCAGGGTTTTTGGGTTTGTGAAATGGGAAGTCTGGAGATGTGTGAGTTTTAAGTTCATTGTTTTCCCGAGATAGCAAGTTTAGAGTAACTTTATTTGCTTTTTTTTTAAAAAAAACATGTGATAAGACAAATTGGAAAAGCCTTTATTTCTAAACTTTTTTCATGGAAAAAAAAATAAAGTTTTAAGTTTTATACTTCATTGAAGGTAGCTTTACTTTAAATATCCTATAATTTTCAATGCTTTTTATTAGTGATATAGTAATTGCTCCCTTCAGACTTTTATTTTTGAGCAAAAAAAATGCATAGAATTTGTGTCATAAAGTAAATGTTCATGACTAGTCTCTGGCTTTTATGCAGAAAGTCTACATTTTTGTACTTATCAGATAGAAACTACAGCATATTATTTTTCTTCAAGCTATATTTTACTTAGCGGGAAAAAGTTAATATCTCTGTTCGTTCTCATACCTGTAGTTATTTTATTTGTTCATATAGTAAATATATTTTGACAAAAATGTGAGATCAAATGAAAGGAAATCATCTAAATTTTTAAATTTGGTTTTATAGGAGTTCCATCTGGAATATGACAAATTAGAAGAACGGCCTCACCTGCCATCCACCTTCAACTACAACCCTGCTCAGCAAGCCTTCTAAAAAAAGACTTCCCTTTTCTTGGGGTATGGCTGTCTCAGCACAATACTCAACATAACTGCAGAACTGATGTGGCTCAGGCACCCTGGTTTTAATTCCTTGAGGATCTGGCAATTGGCTTACGCAAAGGGTCACCATTTGAGGTCCTGCCTTACTAATTATGTGCTGCCCAACAACTAAATTTGTAATTTGTTTTTCTCTAGTTCGAGCAGGGTCTGAATTTTTTCATTTATTTTCTTTTTTGCCAGCAGACAGACTTGGGTCTGTAAAGACAAGCAAGTACACTGAAAGAAGTTTACCATTTAGTTTCTAAAATGTAAAAAAGAAAACCCACAAAAGACTCAACAGAATTAGACCACAAAATTTGCATTGTTCATTGTAGCACTATTGGTAATAAAATAACAAATGTTTGTGCATTTTTATGTGAAGATCCTTCTCGTATTTCATTTGGAAAGATGAGCAAGGTCTGCTTCCTTCATTTTACTTCCCCTTCTGTTTTTGAAAGGCAGTTTCGCCAAGCTTAACGCAAGAATATATGACTGTTTAGAAGAAAGATATTGCCACAATCTCTGGATGGTTTCCAGGGTTGTGTTATTACTGAGCTTCATCTTTCCAGAATGAGCAAAACACTGTCCAGTCTTTGTTACGATTTTGTAATAAATGTGTACATTTTTTTTAAATTTTTGGACATCACATGAATAAAGGTATGTATGTACGAATGTGTATATATTATATATATGACATCTATTTTGGAAAATGTTTGCCCTGCTGTACCTCATTTTTAGGAGGTGTGCATGGATGCAATATATGAAAATGGGACATTCTGGAACTGCTGGTCAGGGGACTTTGTCGCCCTGTGCACTAAAGGGCCAGATTTTCAGCAGCCAAGGACATCCATACCCAAGTGAATGTGATGGGACTTAAAGAAGTGAACTGAGACAATTCACTCTGGCTGTTTGAACAGCAGCGTTTCATAGGAAGAGAAAAAAAGATCAATCTTGTATTTTCTGACCACATAAAGGCTTCTTCTCTTTGTAATAAAGTAGAAAAGCTCTCCTCACTGCAGTGTTGACTTTGATTTGAAATTGTGAAATTATTTCTTCAACAGGAAAAACAGGAAAAACAACCTAAAGTTTTACAACTGAACGGTGTGACTAAACAATTTAAAACATAGTCTTTTTTTTCCAGCTTTTGACAGCTTATTTAATGGAACCATATACCGTGTCACTTGTAGGTTAAAAATGTAGACATTCTTAGTATTAACCAAGTTCAGAACAGAGAAAACTATTTTTTAAATGAATAATGGCAGCACTAGAAATAAAACTTCCTGAACACTCTTGAGACCCAATCAAAATACTCTGCTTTTGTGAGAAGTGTATAAGATATTTCTTGTTAGACCTTTGAGATATATCTTAAAGAAGTAATGTGCAAATTAAGGTAAGCCAAAGAGGAGGAGTGGGGTAGACTTCCCCTTCAATTTGATCGCCTGGTTATTTCACATGCAAGTTGATGGATTCTTTTCCATCTACAGATACTATATTTAAAAATGTTTGAAGGCTGAAGCTATGAAAGCAGAACTAGAGATAGAAGTTAAAAAAAAAGTGTTGATTCTTTAAATTTTCATTTTTAACGTATTTTTCTATGAAGAATGGAAGTTTGTTGACATGTACCAAATCATGTTTGAAAATGAAACATTTATGACCTTGCTGTATTTGCATATCAGGAATATAAAATGACTTAAGATTTACCTTTTTCTATATATTTTGAGATATGAGAAACTGACATAAAAATATCAGGATTTTTTAATCTTTAGATTTAAACAAAGCATCTCTTCTGTAGGAAAATGGAACTTATGTATTCTAGTTTAACTTTTGTGCAAAAAAACTTCACAGAACACATATGTAATTTGACATCTGTTAAATCCAGAAATCGATTTCTTAAAAAGAGGTTACATTTTTTCATAATAATTTACTTTGTAAAATGTAACTTTTCCTACATAATCATAAGAAACAGCTGGAAAGAAAAAAGAACATGGAAGGGGATCTTTATTCTTATGAGTATAAACATAACAGTATAAAGTGTCACCACCATCATGACTGGTAGGTACTGTGTGAATGACTCAAAAACAAAACAGCTCAAGTGGTTTGTTGTCTGGCCTCTAGCTGTTTGCTTTAACTGCCATATGAAAAGTTTTAAGTGCACATTTTTCCAGTTTTCTGAATTCTATTTACCCTGAATCATCAAAATGAGAAAACTCTTACATGTAAACCAACTTTTTATAACTTGTTAATAAAATTGTCAGAAATTACCATGTTCTTGACTCCAAATCCAAGTATTAAAATTCGATTTGAAATCTTTAAAATATATTAAACTCTTTAATATAACACACTGTTATATTCCTTGGTTTTATAACTTGTGGTCATATTGTACATGTACAGAAGTTGACATAAACTAATATTTCAAATTTTCTTTCTTAGATTTAATTATCTTAATTTTTCCCTATATAACTAGTGTCATGTACATTATGTTAAATAATTTTTGTGATTATACTATAATTGGCTTTCTGGAAACAAAAGCTATTTAGTTGCAAAGGAAAGGCCTTTCAGCTGTTTAGTTTCAAATATATTTTATGCTTCTTGTGGTGATACTATAACAAACTCCATCTACAGGGATTTTTCATTGCACAGATAGTTTTCCTTAGATACAACAAATTTTAATTAAGGACTGAAAATTTATTTAAATTCTTACAGTATATAAACCATTTAACTGGTCTTTTCCTTTTTGCCACTGAACTGGGGACACAGTAGGTGCTCGGTAAATACATGTTGATTGAATGGTATAAATTGATAATTTTAATTTGAAAATAAAATGCACAGATTAAAGCAGTTGGCTTTGAAATAACTTTTTTGCTGTAGTTCCATTTTCAAGAGAATCTAAGTATTTTCAATTAATTTTCAAAACTTTCAAATTTTTCCCACTCTACCCTTTCTAACTGATCCTTCCTCTGAATCCTCCTTCATTCCAAAACCATAGATCTTCCATTCTTTGGCATCTGAGCATGGCTGCACTTATTTTAACTTAAATTTGGTTAATAGCATCAATTTTGCAAAAAAGTTGCTGAAAACCTAAATGTGCATGTGTGTAAAGAAAGGGAATGTCTGTCTTTAACGTTCTCTCTTAACCATGGTTTGTGTAGTTAACAAAGAAGATATAGGAATACTTAGTAACTGGTTCTGTTAAAACAAGTCTCTGGAAAAATAAGATAAGCCAGACATAATTGTCTTTAAAACCTAGATCCTAATGGCATGTCACAAGGTTTTCTCCTTGCTGCTAGTGTTACCGATGAATTATATCATACCATGAATAAATGACAGATCTAGGAGATGAAGCAAATAAACACATTAAAAGTCAAAATTGGAATCTAAATCTAACCCAGTGATTTTTTTTTTAAGTTACATCAAATAGGACATATTGCACCAGGATAATTACTTAGTTTTACACTTTGTTTTCTTAAAGGATGGTGGAATATACCATGGCTTAAGAGTGGTTCATATGAAGATCAATGTAAATTGTGATTTTATTGCCAAAAATACTGAAGTAATCTTCAACTACATTAACAAAAGTAGTGCTCAGAACAAGGTAGGAAGTCTGCTGTGTTTTAAGAGCTGCCATGACTGGGGAAGGCAGAAGAGAATGTGGGATGCCTTCTAGCTACCAAGCAACATACTAAGTGTTTCACATGCATTAATACATCTGTCTTCAGCATAGCATCATGAGGTAGGTTTTTGAGTATCCCCAAAATATCATTAAAAAAAAAAAACAGGAAGAAGGAATGTTTAGCATTAGAGAATGAACTTTGGAAACAGTATCTGTCTTCAAGTATCAAACTCAAGAGCTGTCAGTGAAAGACATATTTCATTTGTGTAACTGAAGGGCAGAACTATGACCCGTAAGAAAGATTTCAGCACAATATTAAAATGTAACTGAGGTAATTGAGATTTTGAAATGAGTTGGTTTGTAAGGCATTAAATTCAACCTCATCCAACAGCCGAGGAGAGGGGCTGGACAGTGTTCTGTATATAAGGTAAGGAGTTGAACTGGGTGACCTCAAGAGTTCCTGTCATTGATTGAAAAAATGTTTAAGTGGGATTACTGTATTTCAGCAAACCTATTTGCCAACAATTTTAAGGTACACCATTATTTTGTATATAAGGAAAAAAAGTTCAATTGAAGTACGAGAAATCACCAACTACAAAATGCATAGCAATTTCAAAGATGTCATGCATGGGAAGAATTGAGTTGATGAGATGTAGCCTTTGAAGAAGAGACAGTGGACAACTAAGGAGAGACATAACAGCTGTCTTCAAATATAAGAAGGTCTTAGATGAAGAAGAGGGCAAGTCTCAAACCAGAAGGTGGAAGTTGAGACATTTTGGTTCTCTATTTTAAGATGCTATCCCACGGTATTAAATGCTTCATGAAGTGAGGATTCCATCAACAAAAAACGTTCAAGCAGAAACTAGATGACTATCACTTGCTATTCAGAGGACTGAGAATAACGTTGGATTCGATAACTTCAGCTCTTTTAAGATGTTGATACTCTTCTTCACCTGAAGTTGAATAAGGTGTCGTCATCAGGGCTAAAAATGATATACTTAAAACACTGACCTAGTCTAAAATGTGCTCTTCTCTGAGTCATAGGTAAGGTTTACTTTAAATTACTGCAATATCTTTGGAAAGGAATTTAATCAAAAAAGAGTTATGACAACTTCCCTCAACTTTTTTTTTTTTAATTTTGGAATAGGAACATGAAACATTAAAGCACAACAAATAGTAAAGTATATGTATGTGTATATTCACCAGATTTATGTATGTAGTTCTACATTCAAAGGAGTGAAGAGAGAGTTATTAAATTTTGAGGTGAATTTCAGCCTGAAATTATACATTGCATTAGTGTGCAATCTCCTGTTTTTTGCCACAGTAGTGATCACAAAAATTAGATTAAGCAATAATCCTCTTATTCATAAAGCTGATCATTAAATTTGATTATAAAAAGCTCAGTTTGGATTTAAACCACTTCAGGAGCTCACCAGAGTCAAAGTTAGCCTCTAGTTAGGTAATTCTCAATGCATAAGAATCAACTGCAAAATATTAAAATACATATTTTAGGCCTCATGTTTACATACTCTGATTTTTGAATGTCTAGGGAGAGGCCAAGAATACAAAATTTGGTTAAGTATCACAAGTCATTTCTGAAGTTAGTGAACTACCAATTACACTTAAACTATACTTTGCCTACTGTGTAAGTATTAACTAGAATAAAATAAAATTCTGGTGAAACCCAACGAAGTTGATCTTGGGACAATGCATTCCTGTGTATCGGGGGTATTTTTATTTTATTTTATTTTATTTTGCAGTACTCGGGCCTCTCACTGTTGGGGCCTCTCCCGTTGCGAAGCACAGGCTCCGGACGCGCAGGCTCAGCGGCCATGGCTCACGGGCTCAGCCGCTCCGCGGCATGTGGGATCTTCCCGGACCAGGGCACGAACCCGTGTCGCCTGCATTGGCAGGCAGACTCAACCACTGCGCCACCAGGGAAGCCCTATCGGGGACATTTTTACTTGATACTTTACTGTATCAACCAATGTTCTAGTGCAGAAACTACATTATTACAGTAGCATTTATTAGAGCAGAATATGAGGAGAGCTAAATCCATTTCCAAGTATAACACAACAAAGATGCTTTTTTTTCCCCCCTCAAATCTTAGCTATTTCCTAGGGATATTTTTGCTAGATTTCCACTTCAATTTGTATGCATAAGAACTGCTAAGGGCAGCTTGTGCATTATCAACTCTGTGTCCATCAACTGAAACTTTTTTTAAATCCAGTCATCCTGTTGTATAAATACTACGACCTGACAAAATTTTAATGATATGTTTATCATAAGAATTCAATATTCAGTTTAAAAAGCTAAATATTTTCAGTTGTCTGCCACAGTTTTCCCTTGGTCATTTAAATGACTTTTTTAAAAAAATTTTTTTATTTTTGGCTGCATTGGGTCTTCGTTGCTACGCGCGGGCTTTCTCTAGTTGTGTCGAGCGGGTGCTACTCTTCATTGCGGTGCGCGGGCTTCTCATTGCGGCTGCTTCTCTTGTTGCGGAGCACAGGCTCTAGGCTCACGGACTTCAGTAGTTGTGGCTCGCGGGCTCTAGAGCACAGACTCAGTAGTTGTGGTGCAGGGGCTTAGTTGCTCCGAGGCATGTGGGATCTTCCTGGACCAGGGCTTGAACCCATGTCCCCTGCGTTGGCAGGCGGATTCTTAACCACTGTGCCACCAGGGAAGTCCCTAAATGAATGACTTCTTGAAAATGCACAATGATGATAGTCTTCATTGTCATAATTTCCTGTCTCTGTTGAAAACCCAAATTATTGCATAGTCTAATAGCTTATGACCACCACTTGACACTTGCCAAAATAGCTAATAACCTACTTACCTTCTCTATAGCAAAACTAAGTTTTCATTTCCAAGGCCTGATAGGCTTTTACCACACCACAAATATATTTCAACATTTTTGTTAGAGAAGGTGAAATAAAACGCCCTATGCCCCAAGTGGTAGTTCCTTTAAGCAACAATTGAGGATACTAGCTGAGGAAAACAAACAGAAATTTTCACTATGAATCAGAGCTAGTCTCATTAATTTTCATAAGCATATCCTGAAACATAATGTTCTGCTAACATGCATTTGTATTTAGCCTATGTAACGTTTTGACCACATAATTTAATTTTTAAAACTTTTAACAAGTGATGTTTTTCTTCCAAACTAATCTATTCTCTAGTATATACTGAAGATAATTTTAGGAATAACACATGAGAGTTCTTTAAACATTTTGGAAGAAATGCGTCAAATTTCAAGAGTGTTATGATGTCAACAAGTGGCTGGGTGAACTTGATTATTTCTAGGACCAGCTCAATGGATACTCATTTTTAATGAAAAAACTTTGAAATTGATGATTATTCAAAAATATACAGCTCAATGAGGAAAAAAATACATGCAGGAATGACATAAATAGTTTCATCCTTTTATAAAAATAAAGATTTGGGGCAGCCAGAATGCTTTGAAGCTACCTTTAAATCTGTTACATACTGAACATTTATTTTAAGATGTAGTTTTAATTACCATATGTAACAGTTGCATGAAAAATAGTCTGTCTTTAGAGAAAATTTGAGCTGTTAAATATTTCTCCTCTTAGGAGTCAGACATGTTTGATTTTTTATTTTCAATGTTTTAAGTAATTTATTATCTTCAAATGGTTAATATTCTTGAAATATAAAACAAGTTATGTCCCTTTATTGAGTGAAAATTATACCTGTTTTTAAAAATTATTTTTTTCAGCTTATTCTAAATGATTTAATATTTGAATATTAAATTAGTTGACTTGCACATCACTTTTTGGAATCCCAATTCTGTCTGATAAATATGAGCCCAAATCATTTTGCAATGGTAATGTTAATTAGTGAACAACAAAATCCACCATCCTAGAAGTGTTTGTAGACTAGATAACATGGAAAAGAAAGGTGCAGACTCTAGTTTTAGAGAATGTTTCCAACTTCAAATTGTCTATTTTTCTTAGCATTTTGGGGTAAGGATATGACTGTAGTTTTCTACACCATATCAAGAGAATACTGAAGAAATTTAAGATGAGCATAAGAAGAAAGGGCCTAAGGACATGACAGTTATCTTCCCACACCTGAAGTTTGTAAGGCAGATTATCATTTGTAAGGCAGACTATCTTTAACCTGTGTAACACCAGAGGGCAGAATAAGGATATTTACATGGATGTTATGGCAAGGCAGATTTCAATTTACAAGAAAGTAAATTGTACATCATACATTTTTAAAAGGTCCAAAAATCAGATGAGTAGCATTAGGAGTTAATGAATTTTTCTTTCTTTTTTTTAATAAATTTATTTTTGGCTGCATTGGGTCTTCATTGCTGTACGTGGGCTTTTTCTAGTTGTGGAGAGCAGGGGCTACTCTTCCTTGCAGTGCGCGGGCTTCTCCTTGCAATGGCTTCTTTTGTTGCGGAGCACGGGCTCTAGGTGCGTGGGCTTCAGTAGTTGTGGCATGAGGGCTCAGTAGTTGTGGCTCGTGGGCTCTCGAGCACAGGCTCAGCAGTTGTGGCGCACAGGCTTGCTTGCTCCGCGGCATGTGGGATCTTCCCAGACCAGGAATCGAAGCTGTGTCCCCTGCATTGGCAGGCGGATTCTTAACCACTGCACCACCAGGGAAGTCCCAGGAGTTAATGAATTTTTAATCACTGGAAGTGTCCAAGCAAAAGCAAGGAAACTGTTATTAAAAGGATTAGGTGATTCCGTGCATTAAGAGGATAGGCTTTTCTTCTACCCTAGAACTATTTAATTACTTGTGTTAACATGTAGTTGTTCCCTGTGTTTACTTCTACTTTGAATAGCTTGAATTTCTAACAAGGCTCTCTGAAACCTAAATACTACACTTAATCTCCCTCTCCTGCATAAAACAGTACTACTTACATTTGCTATGCATCTAAAAAAGAGCTATTTTCAACACAAGTGTTTCAGAGTAAAATTAAACAGGAGGATCAGATTAAATCATCAGCTCCTTGATTCTCTACCCACTGCCCCCCCCCATAGTCAGGTTTCACAATATGGATGTTGATCAAGCCTAACCATACTTGAATGTAAGTATATAAGCACATTTTAAATCTGCTTGTATTACCTACATTTCTTTTTATTAAATACAGAAATTCCTTAGAGATGGCATAGTACAGTAGAAAAAGAATGGGTCTTGTAATCTGCCATAGTCAATACATGCGCAGTCTCAGAAAGTTACTTAATCTTGTTCTTCTTCATCTCACGGTAAGATTAAATTAGAGCATTTGCTTATAATAGGTGTTCAGTAGGCGTCGGTCCATTTCTCCAAAGACAAACACTCTCCCTTTTAGTCACTGTACTAGGAGGTGCTCTCCATATTTGGGAATTATTAAAAGACTCTTTAACAGAACTAGGTGCCGTTAGAGAGTAATACCCAAGTTTTTGAAGAACATGGGAAGAACAAAATCAACTTGGAATAAAAATCATGAAATGTTAAAACTATCTTCTAGTCCAAAACCTTTTGTATGGGGAGGAGGAAACAATCTAAGAACATCAGTTATAAACTATTTACTCAATGTTGAGACCAGAATTTCTTAGCTTCTTGCTTTCCAATTTCAAAGCTGATTTCCCTTTTACTACATATGTGTATATATACCTCCCATAGAAGTTCACTTCCATTAACATGATAGACAGGTGGCAAGAATTTAGGAAATCCAGCCAGCACTTCCAGTACAGTATTATGAATTTACTAATATGAAGTGATTATCTGTGCTTTTTGTTTTTCTTTTGCAATTGCAAAGATAAAGGCTGTATGCAAACAAATTTGAACTTTGAAAAAATATTTTTTAATAATCATTCTTTACTACTTCAAACAAAATGCAAAGTCTTTGGAAGCTCTCCTGCTTAATATGTAGCTAGGTAATATTTAAGATCCCTTCCTGCTGTAATATGATTATAAATATTAGAAATAGGAAGTAGTGTCCTCAATAATTATATGCTCAATATAATAGGTAAAGTTTATGGATAAGAAAAAATAAATGTAATTAGAAAAGATAGTGGCCACATAGGAAATTTATTTCAAATGTAAAATTCTAATGCTAATAACAAATATTTAACATTCACAATGAAGCATGGCAAGAAAGTTAATATCAGCAAGCTGGAAACGATCTAGTACAACTGTAAGCATTTTTTAATTTACGACCAAATGAAAAGGAAACTTAATTTTCTGTGACAATAACAAAATCTAAAGTTATATAAGATAAATGGAAAGGATAAATTTTTTCTATATATTTTTGTTGTTGGATCACTCATGCTTTCATTCATATTTATTCTTACCTAGTTATTCTAGTTGCAAATGTCTAAAACCTATCCAGCATGTGAATTTTAATGAGAAAAGGTGATGATACAGTATTCATTTTCTCCCCTATGTATTTTAGCTATCCAAGTGTACAGTAGCAGTTTGTTATTGAAAAATTTCACAATGTACCAATTTTTAAAACCATGTATAAACATTTTCCCAACATATTCCAAATTCCCTTCTATTCCTAGGATACCAAAGCCCTACTTATGATCATTCTTTTCAGAATCTTTCAATAAAAGTATATATACATATGAAATTGTATATTGCAACTTTAACATCAGTCACAGAACTTCTTGAAGAATAGTGATCATAAGAACAAACTATAAATAACAATGGTTTTAATGTCCTTGTTTAGATAGATTTTATTTTTCTTTTAAAAAGAACTTCATCAAGGCTTGGCCATGATTCTCCTGAAAACATTGTTGCAGACAATGAAGTACATCAAATAAGTCAGTCTGGTTCTAAGTATTGCAGTTTTAATCTTAATTTTAACTGGTGGACAACTATGCAAAGAAAGGACTCGCTTTTCTTTTTCTTTTTTTCCTGTGCCTCTGCCCTCCACGGGAAACACGATGCTCAGTGACCTCAGAGCTTAGCATCTCTGACGTCCCAGGGGGTCTTACTACTATTCTAACTTAAGAGAGTCAATGGTGACCTGTTTTCAGAAACTGAGGAGCTGACATACCCAACCTTCCTTGGAAATGTGAAAAGGCAGCCCCACCTCAAATAAATGAAACTGATAACAAACCCAGTGTTCCATTAAGGATAAAACAGAAATTTGGAAAGTCTTTTGATATGTTTGACTTTCAATGAGAAACACATGAAATAATGAAAGGTTCAGAAGAGAAGCAAGCTAATTTAAAAATAGGAAATAAGAGGAGAAAAGTAAATGTTTAAAGAACAGAAGGCTAGATGGCAACAGTTTCTTCAAATACTTTTAGAATAATTATAAAGAAGGACAGTGACTAAATGCAGAACTTGAAAAAATGGATTTAAAAGCCTTTAAGAATTTAAGTTAAATTAAGACAGAATTTTCTGATGTTTGTTCTCTAGATTTACTTGGAAGACCATCTTGCTTCAGTTTTGAGGCAAAGGGTTCATTCACAGAACTCTTTGAGCTCTGGAATCATAGAAAAATGAATCATATTCATTAAATTATTTTTAGACACCCCATCCCTGTGTTTTATGAACGCTATAGGAATTAATTCTGCCTCAAGGTCAAGTTGCTCAGCATATCAGAGCTATGAGATCTTATAAGATAATAGGATCTTATTTGCTCACCACTGCCTCAGATGTTAGATTGGCTTTAGCCTTCTTGAAAAGGAAGATAATTATAACCTGCCGTAGGAAAAAGATTCACGCTGAAAATCTGTGATCTTAGGTTAAGCTGCTTCAACTATTAAACTCACTTTTCCTTTCAGGTAGTGTGTGTAACCACTAACAATGGTCTTTATGCCAACAGAAAGGGAAGAAAATAATTTAATTCCTAGGTAAAGAAGGAAAGAAATCTAGTCTCTCAAAACTTGAAAGGTATTAAAGTACAAAGTTGTCTTCTCCAAACCCTGCACCTTCTTAATTTATTCAGAAAAACACTTAGGGTCTTCCTGTAATTAAACTTGCTTTACCCCTTGCTTGGAAATACTGTTACCTGCCACATCAAGGAGTACTTCAAAGTAGCAAATCGGGACTTCAGCTGAAAAGTACTACACCAGTAAAGTAACATTTGAAATCCAAGAAAGAGAAGTCAAGAATTCCATGACTTGGTGTTTCCATATGCATCAGGAACATAACTGAATTTAATTAAGAGTATATTCATTTGGGACTTGCAAGTCAAGAAAAATATATCTTTATATATTTTGCAAAGTGAACATTCTGACTTCAAAATGTAGGTCGAAACAGTTCTCCAAGTTTGATATTTTGATAGAAGTGTGGTTTGGAGAAAGATCATCTTAACTTTTTTTTTAAAGGTCACGAAAAGTATAGAGGCTGAAGGTATGCGCGGGCGAGGTGGGGAGGTGGGTGTGGAGGGAAGAATTAAGAGAGCAGGACGCAGCTCTAGGAACGGTACCTGTCCCAAAGTGAGTCTGAACGCCGCTATCGCCTTGCACAGCGCTCCTGGAAAGCTCATCTACAAATTCCGGGATGGGCCAAGGGTGGCAAGACTCCTAAGGAGGGAGACAGAACAGAGAAGATCCTGTTCTCGGGAGGCCGGGAGCGAGGGGACGGTCCTGATGGGGAGAGTGGTGTCTCCTTCCAGGGCTGCAAGCCTCTGCACCTGTTTCCTCGGGTCCCTACTCAGTCAGCCCCAGCCGTAGGGCAAATTGAGTTGGGGTCGACCCGGCAGCCGGAGACCTAAGTTGCCGCGAGGTCCACCCAGGACCCAGGAAGCGACTTTCCCGGGTCTTGCCCGTCGCAGGTTCCTGCCCCCACGTGCGTTGCCTCCACTGCAAACTCCGTCTGACTCAGCCTGTTTGACTCCTCTCCTGCTGCCCTCCGGGCCGGGCTGGGGCCGGGGGAGCGCCGGCTGCGCCGGGGCAGTGGGCAGCGCCGGGACCCTGAGGCCCGACCGTTACAGCGCTCGCTGGCGGGGAGGGGGCGGTAGCGGGTCACGCCTCCCGTCCCGCCGCGTGCGCTCTCGCCCCAAGCGTGGCAACTGGCGCCAGGGTTTCCCCGGGGGCGCCCCCCAGCGCACGCCGCTCGCCCGGGGGTTTCCAACCTAGTCTTGCTGGTCCCGGCGGCCCGTTTCCTCGGGAGCGCCCGCCGCCTGGCCGCTAGCTCACTCTCCCCGCTGGCTGACCAATCCCCGTTTGGAGTTCAAAATTCCCGCCGCTTCACTTGCGCTACACCCTCTCCCTCGTTTGTTTTTTTGTTTTGTGTTTTAAACTTTCACTCCGGTTAAATTATATTGACCCTAAGCTTTATCTCGGATGTCCCTCCAAAGGGATTTAACGAGAATCCCGAGCGCCAGCCGCCGCTATCCCCGGGGCTCGCCCGCCCCTCGCCCACGGGAAACGCCCCGGGGCGGGGCGGGAGGACTCAAGTCGGCGGCGGGTGGGGCCGGGCGGAGCTGCCTCCCTCGCGGGGGAGCCCCCGGGCTCGCCTCAGCCCTGCGGCTCCTGCCCTCGGGGCAGCTGCCCGGCGAGTCCGTGGAGCAGCGGCAGGCGGGCGATGGAGACTGGGAGACACTGGGCGAGAGGAGGCGGGGTGGGGGAGGCGGGGAAAGCGCGGGGGCGGAGGCTGGCAGGGGGCGCTGGAGGCAGGAGCCGCCCGAGCGCTCCGAGCGCCCGAGGGTGCAGGAGGCTTTGAAACCGCGGCAGCGCCGCGAGCCTCCGGGGCCCGGGCGGCGGCTGGGCGGGGAGGTTGGGGGGGCGCTGCCGCCGCCGGGGGCGTCGCCGGCCTCAGCCCCTTTGTTCTCGCGCGCTCCCCCTGGCCGCCCACTCCCCTGCTGTCGCGCGGCGGCGGCTCCTCCCGCCCGAGGCAGTCGGGCTCTGCGCCGGGGGCGGGAGGGGGCGGGGGGAGCGTGCCTGCCGCCGGGAGTGGGGGGCGATGGCGAAGCTCCGGGTGGCTTACGAGTACACGGAAGCCGAGGACAAGAGCATCCGGCTCGGCTTGTTTCTCATCATCTCCGGCGTCGTGTCGCTCTTTATCTTCGGTTTCTGCTGGCTCAGTCCCGCGCTGCAGGATCTGCAAGCCACGGCGGCCAACTGCACGGTGCTGTCGGTGCAGCAGATCGGCGAGGTGTTCGAGTGCACCTTCACCTGTGGCGCCGATTGCAGGGGCACCTCGCAGTACCCCTGCGTCCAGGTCTACGTGAACAACTCCGAGTCCAACTCCAGGGCGCTACTGCACAGCGACGAGCACCAGCTCCTGACCAACCCCAAGGTAAGGACGCCCAGTGAGGGATGCCTCGCTCCTGCGGAGATCTTGAGGTTTGGGGGGAGCATCAGTGTTAGACCCTTCGCGGGGTGGCTCGGAGTATGCTCGCATTACCAGGAGGCGACGAGGCTTCGCAGGCTATACTCAAACCAGGAGTAAATACATCGGGGAGCCCCGGGTCCCCCGGTCCTTCAGGCGGGTTTGTGCACGGCGACCCGTGCGTGGTGCCCGGAGGCTTTCTTTACACACCTGTCTTGCCTGGTCCCAGATTTTGAGGCCTTGGCCCAGCTTAGGTTAGGGCCCTAGAGGGTTGACTTTGGAGAAATGCAAGGAACCGAAAGTTAACTTTTCCTCCGGTTAAAGCCAGTGCGTCGCGGGGATACACCTACTCCGGCGCATGGTCAAGGTCCGAGCTCCCACTGGCCGCGTCCAGAACTCGTCTTGGGAGGTGCAGGGAGTCTTTTAGCCCCTTGAAAGGTGTTAGAGGTTTCCTTGCCTTTTAACTCTTGACAGACGTTTTTAACTTGTGGTCCAAAGATGAACTTTCGTGGGTCGACAAACGACGTGGAATCAAACGCGAGATTCTGCGTAGATCCATTTTGGGCGGGTACGGCGGACTCCTAGTCTTCATGAAATAGATTGTCAGAAGGGTCTAGAGGCAGCCTAGTGACTCCTAGGCTCTGTGTGCCTAGAAACAATTGGGAGCCACCTGGGAAACGGTAAAACTTTCTGAAAATAGAAAACCGTCCGTGAAATGTACCGAATATTCCTTCCTTTGCAACTTTTTTAGTTCTCACAAGCAAAAACGAGAAAACCTGGTTAAGACTCGAGGGATGGAGAGCAGAGAGAGGGACGCTCAGAAAACTGTTCCCAGTGGAGAAAAAAACTTATAAAAAGCAGTGTCCTCAGTCTGTGAACTAATTGAGCTTTGTAGTGCACCTGATTTTGCAAGAAGGCTTTTCTTTCGTTTTTTCTTTCTTCTCTTGGCCTTTTTTGCTCTTCTTGTTGCTTAACTATCAAAGTAAAGATGTGTATCTTCTTTAAAGTTACCGGCATTTTCCCTCTTTGTGAGAGCAGTGCTTGAAGATCAAGCAAGAAAGCTGTCCATAAGGGAATGAGTCTTGTGTACACAGGAACAACTTTAAGTGTGACAGGATATAATTATATCAATCCAAAAAAAGAATTCTATCTCAATAGTTTACAAGTATTTAAAATAAGCTTATCATTTCTCTACAGTAAACCTCTTGTTCTTGTCTCCTAAACAGTAAAATCTTGAATTGGGGAAATTTTAAAAAGGGAATTCCTTTAAAGAAAAATATATGGCTTCTCTTAAAAAAGATGCTCTTGCTGACAAAGGAAGAGGACCTTAAAAATGAAGATAATATATAAGCAGTAAATATAGAAGTACAGAATTTAGATAGAGTATAATGTTCAAAGTCTTGAAGAAGCAATAATGTTTCAAAGACAAATGTTGTAAATTAATCTGCTCAACGCTCAGGAATTTCAAAACAAATTGCAGGGTTTTAGAAACATCACTTTTTTCAGGATTAAATCATTAATATAAAAGAAAGGTGTCAAAAAGAAATAGTGATTTAGAAATTATATGGTAGTTCATCATTTAAAAGGTGTTGTTATAATTGGTGAAACATTGCTAATTAGTTTAAGATTGTGGTTCAGGCACTAATAAATTACATACATTATCTAATCAAGACATTGAGAAGGTAGAATTTACTACATAAAGGCTGTTTCACAATTTCCAGGTAATTTTGAAGGATCTGACAAAAAAAATAAATTGGGATTTAGGACATAGATTTTTAAGTCACTTGGAAAGAGTGGTAATGCTTTATATGTAATCCTAGGATTTGATATTTCTCTCTTTTTGTTGCAAATAATCAGTTTTCTTCCAGTGCCAGTTTGGATCCTGGCAACAATCGTTTTGAAGAAGTATCTGAACAAAATAAGATTTTATAAAATAAAGTATACAAGAAATGACAGAACTGCAGAAAGATATGTTAATGTTACAGAAAATGATGAACAACATCCCATTCAATTTAGTCAAGGTTTCCTCGGCCAAAGCAGTATATGTCTCTTTATCCAAATTATGATTGCATCGTACCATTTATAGAACATAAGTATGTTCTTTTGCAGTCACTTTTTGACTTTTGAGCAATGAAGTGCTCAATTTGGAAATTCTTGTAAGCAATTAGTGATGGAAAAATTCAACTCAACCAAAATATTGTGCCAGAGTCCAGTATGTAAGCAGAATGTTTCCACAGTGCCTTTGCAATTAGGCAATACCCACGGCCCGTTGCTGTTGCATCTCGGCTACCCAGACCTTACCTTTTTATTGAAGGCCTGGGTGCCCCACCCATTCTCTTTGTAGAATGTCTAGATTCCCTACAGTGTCATGGATCCTAATCACCTTCAACTTTCTCTTCTTCATGGCCCACTACCACAAGAAGCCATTTGGGAAATCTCTTTTTAGAAAAAGAGAACAAGGACTTTCTCCCCTCCCTTGAGTTTGCTGCATTAGATACAGTAAAAAGCAGGGAAGGGGAAAGAATATTGCACATATCTAACATCTTAAGCCATAGACTACTAAAGAAGACAGTGTGAATAAATTTGACCTTTGACTAATAATTTCTTTAAAATATCTTTAAGTCCTATTCAACTTACGTTTTGAGTCATATCCTTGTTTCTAAAGCAATCACTGTATTCAGCCATGTAATATAGTACTCAAGTCAGTTATCCTAATTATCCAGTCAAGTCCTAATTATCCACAGGGCAAGGATCTGCTCTTTGAATTGACCGTAGCAAAATCTAAATTTGGGGTCAGCTTCCTCTGGCTACTGTTCTCATCACTGCCTTATCTCTTTGTGACTAGCAGGTGTGTGTGCTAAGAGGTTTTGTTCTCATCCATGGCCATACATTAGAATCACTGGGGGAACTTTAAAAAGAAATTCTGGGGGGGGCATCCCTGGTGGCGCAGTAGTTGAGAGTCCGCCTGCCGATGCAGGGGACATGGGTTCGTGCCCAGGTCTGGGAAGATTCCACATGCCGCGGAGCGGCTAGGCCTGTGAGCCATGGCCGCTGAGCCTGTGCGTCCGGAGCCTGTGCTGCGCAACGGGAGAGGCCACAACAGTGAGAGACCCGCGTACCGCAAAAATAAATAAATAAATAAATAATAAATAAATAAATTCTGGGGAGTTCCCTGGCAATCCAGTGGTTAGGACTCCATGCTTTCACTGCCGAGGGCCCGGTTCAATCCCTGGTCAGGGAACTAAGATTCCGCAAGCTGCGTGGCACGGCCAAAAAAACAAAAAAAAGATAAAAAGAAATTCTGATGCCTGGGTCCAGCCTTCACAGATTCAGACTTGGTCTTGGGTGGGTCCTGGGCATTGATGTTTTTTAAAAAGTTCTACAAGTAATTCTAGTCTGTAGACAGAGTAAAAATAAACACTGGCTTAGAAAATGTCCTCATCTGTTGTGCAAGAAAAGTAAAATAAGAACTGAAAGGGTTCATTGTGATTAATATTTGTGTGTTTGGGTTAAAAGATGTTGCTGATGCTACTGAATCTAGGGAGTTGGTGTGAAAGGGGGACTCAAATTCTGAAGGAAAAGAAGAGAATCATTTAAAATTAGTTTAATGTAAATGAAACGAACTTACGCAGTTCCAAACATTTAAAATTGGTTTAATGTAAATGAAATGAGCTTGTGCAGTTCCAAACATTTGCTTTTGCCTCGTTGATTACATTGGATTGCAAAGAAAAGATGAATTTTTAAAACCAGCCTCTTGTATATGGAACAAGAGAGAGCAGGTGATTAGAGGCAATATGTTTTATTTTTGAGTTTTTTTCTTTCTCTGATATGAAAAACCTAGAAAGAGAGGACAAACGTCTATTTCTAAGAAACCAGTGCTACTGTAAAAGTAAGAGAAACGCATTCAAGAGAATAAAAACTTAGGCAAGAACTAGAAAAGCTTCAGGCTTTAAGTATATACCCTGAAATTGGGTGTAATGAACTACAGGGAATTGTGGCTTAGTTACCTTCTTGGTATCCTACACATCCATACTAGAGTGCCTCTCCCCGCAGCACACACACACTTCCTGTGTAGATGGTGTGGTCCGCTGGGGTTCATTTATGAACTCCATCCTTGAATTAAATGTGCAATACTTTGTGCTCTAGGGAGGTCCATCACATCAAAACTAAGTAATAAAAGGCTCATCTGAATTGTGACAGCTTGTCTATAGTCTTTATTTCTTCATGAAAAAGTGGCTTACTATGGTTGTTTTTCCTCTGGTGACGATATGAAGTAATACTGGGGATGTATATAAAATTTAATTCCACAAATACTTCTTCAGCATCTATTATGATCAGAGAACTGGGCAAAAAACAGGAGGACATACAAAGATGAGTTCATTCATTTAACAAATATTTATTAAGTGCCACTTTGTGCTGTGTGTGTGTGTGTGTTTCCAGGTTCTAGGACTGGAATAGAGATCAGGCTGGAACCCAGGGCACAAAGATCAGAGCCCTGGGGGTAAGACAGGAGAGTAAGTTGGGGCCAGTAATGCAAAGGTCCTTGACAGATAGGATGGGTTTTGTGGACATTGGGAAGCCATGGTAGGAAGAGTAATGCCCCCTACCAAGGATGTCCACACCCTAACCCCCAGAACCTGTGAATATCTTATGTTACACAGCAGAGGGGAATTAAGTTTGCAGATGAGTGACGTTTGCTAATCAGCTGACCTTAAGATAGGGAGATATCCTGGTGGGCCAAGTATAATCACAAGGGTCCTTAAATGTGGAGGAGGAGGTCAGAGGGATGCAATTTGAGGAAGACTCAACTGACTGTTGCCAGCTTTGAATACAGAAGGAGGACACAAGCCAAAGAATGCAGGCAGTCCCCTTTTCCAAGGGAGTGAGAAAAGGCAAGAAAATGGATTCTTTCTTAGAGCCTTCAGAAAGGAATATAGCCCACCTGGTGTCTTGATATTAGTTCAGTGAGACCCATTTTGGAATTCTGACCTTCAGAATTGTAAGGTAATACATTTGTGTTGTTTTGAGCCACTACATTTATGCTCTAACAGCAATAGGAAACTAATACAGAAGTCAAGGAAGGCTTTTGAGTAGGTGACTAATATGATAAGATATTTGAAAACTTGGTCAGATAATATCCACTTATATTATGGCTCTTTAGAAACAATCTAATCTGCAGGCTGCTAGGATTTTCCTGTCTGAGATTACTTATCATAATCCTTCCCTGACATCCATTTGTGGATGCTTTTATGAAGTTCCCAATTATTTATAAGAACTCCCAAAATTATGTATCTCAAACTCTAATCAGAAACTTTTTACTTTTATAAGAGAGATTTGTGATGTTACAATATATTTCAGTCAAAGTTTGGAGGAAAAATGCATACATTTTATCACACACTTGCCTCAGAATTATAAAGATTTTTACAAGTTGTCAATTTTGTTTATCTAAAATGTTTTTGCTACTCATTTATGAATGAAGATGTCAAGTTTTATTTACCTTGGGTTTAAAATTTTTTTTCCCGTCTTTAGCAGAATTTCATATTGAGTTCCTAGATAAACAGTACATTTATATTACAATTATCATAAATATTCGCAGTAAAATACTGAACAGAATGGTTTTTAATATTACATATGTTTCTTACTATTCCTCATGCTGTGCCTGTGGTATTCTCTAGGTCACATAAATCAATGTGTAAAAATTTGTACTTTCGAGTTTTAGTAATACCCTCTTTTCTTTTAAAATAAACACTTATAAAATTGAAAACTGGAATTCCCTGGTGGTCCAGTGGTTAGGACTCGGTGCTTCCACTGCAGGAGGCACAGGTTCAGTCCCTGGTCGGGGAACTAAGATCCCACAAGCCATGTGGCATGGCCAAAAGAAACGGTGGAGGGAACTATGTGCTTATTAAATTATTTAAATTTATGATCATTTTTGTAAATAAACTAATCAGACAAACTTGTTTCATGTATTTGCTTGGTTGAGTAGCAGAGTCCAGCAGATTGGGTCACTAGAAGTTCTCTGTATACCGAAGCACATGTGAAGAAATATCCATTCATCTAAATTCTTCTGTGCCATTCATCTAACTGATGCAGTAGACCAAATGGACTTTGAAACCTTATCCAATGTCCAATTTACTAGTTGTAATCTAACAATATTGCAGTAGCATATATTGATGTTGTATCTCATTAGCAGAAACTAAATCCTAGAAAATTACATTCTAAATCCTAGGAGTTTAATCCAGTTTTTCCTGTGTAATAAATATATTTATACAATTGTCTTTATCGACACAACTTTATTTAAGATAGTTCTTAAGAATGGAAAACCAGACAATAATACTGCTTAGTGAGAGTAAGATCTATTCTGATTATAATTACCTCTGTTTCCTCTGTTACAAGGAGAAAAATGGCAAAAGAAAATCATCTTTATCTCTCTAACACCAGCTTCTATTCTGGAATCTTTTGTTTCTATCAATAGTATCATTATTCTCTGGTATTAATACATTATCAATTTTCACTGCCACTATCCTGGTCAAAGATATTATCATTTGCTTTGATTATTATAGTATCTCTTTACTAATTTCCTTATATCTAGTCAATTTCTTCCTCCAAACCAATGGTTCTCAAAGTGTGAGCCATGGATGAGAAGCATCAGCATCATCTGTGAACTTGTTAGAAATGCACATTCTCAAGTCCCATCCTAGACCCATTGAATCAGAAATTTCACCCTAATTTCTGATTTAGTGGTTCTGTGTTTAATTCAAGAATTTATACAGTAAAAAAGTATATAACTACCAAGCTAATAAGTGGGGAAAATGAAATAATATAAAGCAAGCCATTTTTTAAAAATGCAGTAAAAGAAAGTAAAAAGAATGTAGACAGGTAGAATAAATTAAAAAAAAAAGGTAGTAGATTTAAACCCAAATTTATAATTATATTAAATATAAATGGACTAATTCTTCCAATTAAAAGGTAGAGATCATAGACTGGAAAACATACAAACATCAACCCCCCAAAAAAATGAAGAAAGAAAGGCTGGAGTACTTGTATTATATGAAATACAGTAGACTTTGAAGCAAAAAAATGTTACTAGAGATAAAAAGGGACATTTCATAATTATAAAAGTTAATTCAACAAAATATAACAATTGTATATTGGGAGGTACCTAAAAATACAACCTTGAAATACATAAAAACAAAAAAATTAAAGCAGAAATATGTAGAAATATCTCAAGGGAGAAATATACAAGTCTATCATGATGAGAGATTTTTAACACACCTCTGTTTGTAACTGATAAGCAATCAGACAAAAGCAATATCAATGCACATCCAGCAGATTTGAATAACATGTTTAACAACTGACCCAACTGACATATATAAAATAGTATATCCAGTAGCAGCAGAGTGCACATCGTTTCAAGTGCCCGCATAACATTTCCCCAAACTGATCACATTCTGGGCCATAAAGAAAGCCTTCACAAATTTCATAGCAGTGAAATAATAAAGATTTTATCCTCAGTGAAATTAAGCTAGAAATGATTAAATTTTACTGAGAGACATAGAAGATGTGGGAAATTCATTAGGGAAAGAGTGACCTTATGAATAAATGGTGCTTGAGCAATTAGCTCTACGTAAAAAAGAAATAAAATGTGATACATGGGGCTTCCCTGGTGGCGCAGTGGTTGAGAGTCCGCCTGCCGATGCAGGGGACATGAGTTCGTGCCCCGGTCTGGGAGGATCCCACATGCTGCAGAGCGGCTGGGCCCGTGAGCCATGGCCGCTGAGCCTGTGCGTCCGGAGCCTGTGCTCCGCAACAGGAGAGGGCACAACAGTGAGAGGCCCGTGTACTGCAAAAAAAAAAAAAAAAAATGTGATACATACTTCACACCCATAACAACAAATTCCAAATGGAATAAAACCTAAATGTGAAAAGAAAACTATAAAACTTCCAGCAGTTGGAATAGGAAAATATCTTTATGACATAGGCCTAAGAAATATTTTCTCAAATAAGGCTTAAGGAACAAATCATAAAAGGAAAAGATTGATACATTTGAACATGTTAAAACGATAATTTCCATATGACTAAAATTATTGTAAACAAAGTAAAAATGTAAACCACAGACTAGTAGAAGATAATGGTAAAACAAGTAATCAGCAAAGGACTATCCAGCATTTGTGAAAATGTCTACAAATCATTAAGAAAATGACATATGACATAATGGGAAAATCAGTGAAGGTTATGTACAGTCAATTCATGAAAAAACTCAAATGGTCAATAAATGTGAAACAATGCTGTATTCCAGTAATCTCAGGGAAATTCAAATGACAACAATAATGGAATACCATTTCACACCCATCAGATTGGCAAAACTTAATGTTTCATAAGACCAGGTGTTGGTGAGGTTTTGAGAAAATGTTAAATCCTACTGATTGCTGGAAAATTGGTTCAACCACTCAGAAAAATAATCAAACATATCAATAGTATGTGTAACTGAAGTTGTGCATACCTGACAACCACTGTGACAATCAAGTGAAGTGACAACAATTTCACTTCAAGGAGTTTACCCTAATAAAACTATAACATGTATTCAAGGAAGTATATATGAGGATTTTCATTGCAGAACTGTTTGTAGTAGTGAAAAAGTAGAAACAATCTAATTGAATTTATTCGGATATTGGATGGGGTACTTTATTTATTTTTCTTTTAAAGAGACAGCCTTTATTTTAAGGATTTTTACATTGAAGACTTCAAAAAGTGGTAGGTTTTTAGAACTTATTGACCTGTATTTAAAAGGAACTGTTGACAGAATTTTACCAGAAATAATCTGAACAAGTGGGAAAATACAGTTAATACTACTGAAACCTACTAAACTAATTCCAGGACATATGGTTTATCTGACATAACGATACCTCTAAATACTGCCACTGATATGAAACTGACTGCTTCTTACTTTTCTAAACACACAGTGGTATAATTAACAATATTCAATCACTTCTGTTCTTTCCTGAATATATAAAAATTAAAATACCAATTAAAAAACTATTCTTCTTGGACTTCCCTGGTGGCGCAGTGGTTGAGAGTCCGCCTGCCGATGCAGGGGATGCGGGTTCGTGCCCCGGTCCGGGAGGATCCCACGTGCCGCGGAGCGGCTGGGCCCGTGGGCCATGGCCGCTGAGCCTGCGCGTCCGGAGCCTGTGCTCCGCAACGGGAGAGGCCGCAGCGGTGAGAGGCCCGCGTACCAAAAAAAAAAAAAAAACTATTCTTCTCTTTAAATGTTTCTTACAGATACTATTTCAATATTTTCATTCAATAGTGGTGTGGTTTAAGAGATTTTTCATTCACAAGTCAAACAATCCACCCAAAGGGAACTGATAGTCTGTAGGTTCATTGTGCAAATAAAGAGTTTCGGAATGAAGCAACTGACTTTTCTAAAGTACAAAACATAAAATTCTTAGAAGATACATTCAATAAGCTCTACTAAGCAGCTGGCCACAGAACTAGAACATTTGATAATTTTCCTGGTGAATTCAATGGAGTTCCAGATGTTTCCAAACTCAACTTGAACTCTCATCTTCAGCTTTGTATTTTGCTTTTCCAGTTTTGCTAATGACACAAACATGATTCAAATCCCTGAAGTATTCATTATAGTCAAGGGCATATCCTGCAACAAACTTGTCTGGAATTTCAAGTCTAACAAAGTCTGGTCTATATCCAACACTTCGAGGGATCCTTTTCACCAGCAAGCTTGCAACCTTGACCATCTTTGGATTATGCTGCTTGACCAAGGAAAGCAAGGTTTGCATTGTTTAGTGTCAATTATATCTTCAACAATCAAGACATTCTTTCCAGTTAAGGTTGAGAGATCATCTCCACCAATTACTTTTATGTCACCTGTTGACAGGTGACATAAAGATAAAATCTACATTTTATCTACATAAATTTTATCTACATAAATCTTTATCTACATAAAGATAAAATCTACAGTCATAGGTATAGATCTATCACTATTTCTGTTTCAGTGCTTTGATGTAATCCAGCAGATCAGCAAAGAATTTATAGCCCCCCCTTGAGCACACAGAGGGCCACGATGTGAGAGCCTTCCATCTCCTTCATCACATCTTGAGCCAGCCGTTCGGTCCAGTCCATAATTAGTCCATGAGGAATAAACACCTTTTCCAAATCCTCAGCATAATGATTAGGTCTACAACATAAATCTAGGTCATAACCTGGTGCATCATCACTAATCACAACGCTGGGGCTGCGAGTCACCATAACGGAACTGGCTGGCGCGGACTGATGGCAATCTGCTCTTTTTTTAAATTAATTTTTATTGGAGTATAGTTGATTTACAATGTTGTGTTAGTTTCTGCTGTACAGCAAAGTGTGGGCTACTTTAATAGGAACCTCGTAACAGTAACCTAAACAAAGGAACTACTAGGTTTTTTTCTTTTGTAAATGTATGAGCTTGTAAGCAGTCTGTGGGGCTGTGCCATTCTGATCTGGAAGGTCATTCAAACACCCAGTTTCTTACTGTCTTGTTGCTCTAACTGTCCCTTAACGTGGTTTTCCTAACTTCATCACGTCTGCCTTTTAGGCAGTGAGAAGAGTGAAAGAGAAAAATAAAAGGCAGGCAGCTTCCTTTAAAATATATATATATATTTCAAATATTGTAATATTTGCCCTTTTAACGTGTACAGGGTTTTGGTATATTCACAGAGTTGTGCAACCATCATTGCTAATTCCAGAATATTTCCATTCCTCCCAAAAGAAATCTCATGCACATTACTATGCACTCCCAATTCCTCCAGCTTGGTCATGGTATATAATCCTTTTTATATGTTCCAAGATTTAGTTTAACAGCATTTTGTTGAAGATTTTTGCATCTATATTCATAAGGTATATTGTTGTGTAGTTTTCTTGTGATATCTTTGTCTGCTTTTGGTATCATAATAACAGAATGAGCTGGGATGTATTACCTCTTCTTTTTTTGGCAGAAGAGTTTATGATTTTGCACCGTGGTCAAGTGGGATTTATTTTAGGAATGCAAGGTTGGTTAAACATAATAAAATCAATGTAATACAACATATTAATAGAATAAATGACAAAAATCACATGCATGTATATGCAGGAAAAACGTTTGACAAAATCCTTCCTTGACTTAAAAAATCAACAAACTAGGGATAGAAGGGAACTTTGTCAACCTGATAAAGGGAAACTATGAAAAACCCACAACCAATATCATACTTAATGATGAGAGACTGAAAGTTTTCCCCTAAGATCAGGAACAAGACAAGGATGTCCACTCCTGCTACTCACGTTCGATATTGTACTGTAGGTTTTACTCAGGACAATTAGGCAAGAAAAAGAAACAAAAGACAGCCAGATTGGAAAGGAAGAAATAAAAGTATCTCTATTCACAAATCACATGATCTTGTATATAGAAACTCCTGGAGAATCCCCTAAAAAAAAAAAAAAGCTATCGGACCTAGTAAATTCAGCAAGATTGCAGGATACAAAGTCAATATACAAAAATCAATTATATTTTTGTACACTAGCAATGAACAATCCAAAAGTAAAATTAAGAACACAATTCTATTTACAGTAGCATCAAAATAATCAAATACTTAGGAATACATGTGACAAATTTAACAAAAGAATGTAAGACTTGTACCCTGAAAACTACAAAACACTACTGAAAGAAATTAAAGAAAAACTAATTAAAGATAACCTTTGTTCATAGATTGGAAGACTGAATATTGTAATATGATGGCAACACTCCCCAAATTGATCTATAGATTCATTACAATTCCTATCAAAAACTCAGCTGGATTTTCTTTGTCAGAAGTTGACCAGCTAATCCTGAAATTCAGATCAAAGTACAAGGGACCCAGGATAACCAAAACAATCTTGAAAAAGGAGAACAAAATTGGAAAACTCACACTTTCCAATTTTAAAACTTACTAGAAAGCTATAGTAACCAGGACTGTGTGGTACTGGCATAAGGAATAGATTCCAAATCTATGGAGTAGAGTTGAGAGTCCAGAAATAAATGTATACATTTATAAGTAATTGATTTTGACAAGGGTGTCAAGAGCATTCAACAGAAAAAAAAAGTCATTTTAACCAGTGGTGCTGGAACAACTGTTTATACACATGCAAAGGAGTGAAGTTGGACTTCTACTTCACACCATATACAAAAATTAATTCAAATTGATGAGAGACCTAAATATAAGAGCTAAAACTATAAAGCTCTTAGAAGAGAGCATAGGTGTACATCTTTATACCTTTGAATTAGGCACAGTTTCTTAACATGACACAAAAAGCATAAGTAATCAAAGGAAAAATAGGTAATTGGACATAATCAAAATTTTAAAATGTTTGTGCTTTGAAGAATACCATCAAGAAAGTGAAAAGACAAACACAGAATGAGAGGAAATATTTGCACATCTGATAAGGGTTGAATATCCAGGATATATAAAGAACCTTTACAACTCAATAACAATAATAACAAAAAGACAAATTACCCAATTTATAAATAGGCAAAAGTTGGGAACAGATATTTTTCCAAAGAAGGTATACAAACAGCCAACAAGCACATGAAAAATTTGTTCAACATCATTAGTCATTAGGGAAATGCAAATCAAAACCACAATAAGAGGGCTTCCCTGGTGGCACAGTGGTTGAGAGTCTGCCTGCCGATGCAGGGGACACAGGTTCGTGCCCCGGTCCGGGAAGATCCCACATGCTGCCGGAGCCTGTGCTCCGCAACGGGAGAGGCCACAACAGTGAGAGGCCCACGTACTGCAAAAAAAAAAAAAAAACCACAATAAGATACCACTTTCAACCCACTAGAAGACTATTAAAAAATAAAAGACAATAACAAGTTTTGGTGAGGGTGTGGAGAAATTAGAATCCTCATACATTGTTGGTAAGAATGTAAAAGATTTGCAGCTGCTTTGGAAAACAGTTGACTGTTCCTCAAAAAGTTAAACAGAATTACATATGACCCAGCAACTCCATTCCTAGGTATATACCCAAAAGAAATGAAAACACATGTCCACACAAAAACTTGTACATGACTATTTGTAGTAGCATTATTTATAACAGCCAAAATGTGGAAATAAATCAAACATTCATCAACTGACAAATGGACAAACAAAATGTGCTATATCCATGCAAGGAATTTTATTTGGCTATAAGAAGGAATGAAGTGTTGATACATGCTACAACATGATTGAAAACGTGCCAAGTGTGAGAAGTCAGCCACAGAAGATCACGTATTATACAATTCCATTTACATGAAATGTCTAGAGTAGGGAAATCTATAGGATGATTGGGAATGATAGCTAAAGGGTACGTATATGGTGTTTTCTTGGGGTGATAAAAACATTCTAAAATTGATTGTGGTGGTGGTACACCTCTGTGAATCCACTTAAAAACATTGAATTATACACTTTAAAGGGGTGAATTGAATGGCATGTCAGTTATATTTCAGTAAAGCTCTTACCAAAAAATAATGTTGATGGGAGATTTATTTTGCAAATTTGGCATTTCAAATAACTTGTAAAGAGGTTAAAACTTCCCTACTATTTGGAAAAATATGTACTTTAAAATATTAATTTTCCAAATAAAATTTATTTGTAAAATACTCAAAAATTATTTAGAAAATTTTTAGTTAAAATAAAATTATAATTTTGATGGAACACATTTTGAATGTATAAAAATAAACTATGAAAGTACTAAAAATATAGATGAATATTTACATAATTTGGGCAGTGGGCAAAGCCTTTCTAAGGCTAACAAGAGCAAAAAATCATAAAAGAATACACTCCTTTATTTAATGACATAGTAAGAAAAAACTTAACTTATATTTTTTAAAAAACATTAAAATTGAAAGAAAAATGACAAATTTGGGAGAATATTTGCACCATGGTAGAGCAATAATTCAAAACTCATTATGTGAAGCTGTCTTAGCAATAAATGATCATCTTTTCTGTATAAGACTAGGTGTGATGGTTAATTTTCTGTGTCAATTTGACTGGAGCTAAGGGATGCCCAGATAGCTGGTAAAACATTATTTCTGTAATGAGAGAAATCCCAGAAATGTTACTTTAAAATAAATGCTCTGTGGAGCACACAGGGCACGACTAGAGAATACAGCTGAGAGGATCAGTGTGTTGGAGATGAAGGTACCGACTTGAGAAAACCACAGTGTGTTGTACTTGTATACCTGCCTCACCCATACCAGTTTACGTTGCCACAGTACTGAAGGAATGGAAAGCCTCTTCTCTGGTTCGTGTTCCAGGCACCACCTTAGGTTTCACTAATTGTGTTCATGGCAGAGGTGCACACGTAGCAGACCTTTAGAAGCTGCTTGGTAGAGTGGGAAAGGCTGCAGTGTTGAAATCGAGGTACCTACACCTGAATGTAGGTGTGCACCTCTGGGCCGGTCACTCAACCTTTTTTCTTAAACAATCCCTCAATTTTCTTTTTCTTTTTCTTTTTTTAAAAAATTTATTTATTTTATTTTTGGCTGTGTTGGGTCTTCGTTGCTGCGAGCGGGCTTTCTCTAGTTGCGCCGAGCAGGGGCTACTCTTCTTTGTGGTGCACGGGCTTCTCATCGTGGTGGCTTCTCTTGTTGTGGAGCACGGGCTCTAGGCTCACGGGCTTCAGTAGTTGTGGCACGTGGGCTCAGTAGTTGTGGCTCACGGGCTTAGTTGCTCTGCGGCATGTGGGATCTTCCTGGACCAGGGCTCGAACCCATGTCCCCTGCATTGGCAGGCAGATTCCCAACCACTGCGCCACCAGGTAAGCCCCCAATCACTCAACCTCTTGATCCTCAGTTTCTTCACAGACTGAGGATTTTTGATAATACAGGTTATAGATAATAATATGGATAAATATGATCCAAGAAGGTATAATTGATTAATACTTGTGGAATAAATAAACCTTGGCATTTGCATTTTTAAATAATTACTGAGGCATCAAGTAGGGAAAATTTCACGGGCAAGGAAAGAGTTTAGGGACTTTGTCACAAACTTTGTAATATCGAGACAACAGCTTAGTTTCTGGTATCTCAATATTTCCAACTCTCCATTCCTTAATCTTCATAGCTGGTAGGAAAATATCTACTTGTACAAATCTTCTGCAGGTTGCATTATTTTAAAATATCTGTAGAATCATTAATTCAACAGATGTTTATGGAGGACCTGCATGTGGCAGGCACACTATTCTAGGTTCTGGGGATGCAGTGGTAAAAGAAATCCCTGCTGGGTTGGAGCTTACCTTCTGTGTAGTTGTCGGAGGGCTTTACACAGTACTGGGTGTGTGTGTGTGTGTGTGTGTGTGTGTGTGTGTGAGCATGTGCATGCATTTACTGCTTAGTTCTGAGGTGACATCCACCTCCTCCATCCATTGGGCTTTCTTTCTCCCATGCCCATGTGAAGTACTGAATGTCTGTTTTCTTCTGGTTGATGTCAAGCACCTTGCCCTTCAGTGTTTTTCAACAGATACTTATTTGATTTTGCAGAGCCGCTAGGTGGAAAACTAACAACACAAATTTATGGCATTAAAATTTTGCAGAGCTTCAAAATTTCCATTGGAGGGAGTTCCCTGTTTGCCTAGTGGTTAGGATTCTGGACTTTCGCTGCCATGGCCCCGGTTCAATCCCTGGTCAGGGAGCTGAGATTGAGATCCCACAAGGCAAGCAGCATGGCAAAAAATTTAAAAAATAAATTCCCACTGGAGATTTATTGAGCATGTTCAGGAAATGCAGAATATTTTTTCAGAAAGATAAGTTCAGATATGAATACTCAGCAAGTTTAGTTACCAAAGAAATGCTCTCCAAAAACACAAAATTAGAAACAAGAATGAGGGAATAACTGTAAATATAGGAAAAGTTAAAATAATTTCAAGTGAATACTTTGATCAAATACAATGCCAGTAAATTTGAAACCATAGGACGATATGGTAATTCTCTAGGATAATACAAACTTCGAAACTAAAACAATCTAATAGTGATTAAAAAAAAAAAATAGACGAATTACCATAGAGGAAATGGAGAAAGTTCTCAATAGAACTACTATTGGGACTCCTCCGTCCCAATCCCTTTTGGCATCCAGAAACAACTATATTTAACTATTTTTGTCTTCTGTTTTTCCTAGTAGTTACCACCATGTTTCTAAACAGTAAGCTCTGTGATGTATATATTTTATTTTTTTGATTTTCGTTTGTTTTTATTGGAGTATAGTTGCGTTACACTGCTGTGTCAGTTTGATATATATATTTTAGACACAATTGCCTGCCTATGATTGAATCTGAGGATTTAGCTTTCTTACACCATCCCATTCCATCTCATTTTCCCCCCTTCATCCTTTAAATATCATGATTTTTGGCTAAATTAGCATTGAGTGCTTAACTTATTTTTACTATGTATTGTTCGGGGTTTTTTGGTTTGTTTTTTTGCGGTACGCGGGCCTCTCACTGTTGTGGCCTCTCCTGTTGTGGAGCACAGTCTCCGGACGTGCAGGCTCAGCGGCCATGGCTCACGGGCCCAGCCGCTCCGCGGCATGTGGGATCTTCCTGGACCGGGGCACGAACCCGTGTCCCCTGGATCGGCAGGCGGACTCTCAACCACTGCGCCACCATGGAAGCCCGTATTGTTCGTTTTTATTGCAACTTTTTATGTTCTTTGAGCTGATAATCATCCCCTTATAATATTTTCTTACTTCCTTGTATACCTTTCTCTTACTTTAACAAAATTCTCCCACAGAATTGTAAAACTCCTTTGCACACTGTTTTTCATATACTTATTCATTATACGTAACTGTTTCATTCTACTTCTTTCTCTTTTAAAAAAACTTACCTGGCATAACTTTTCTGAACTCCTTTAGCCTATTGCCGCAAACCGAACTGGTTGCACCTTAGGCCTGCTCTGTCTCTCCTCTGTTAGGTACTCTATTTCCTTGACCCCATGCCTTCTGCTTTATACCTTTGCTTTGGTGGAGTGCATCCTCAAGTAGCTTCCTGAGAAAGGGTGCATGGGAAGTATACATTTTGGATCTTATGTATTGTTCAGAGTTCTGTTTCTGAGGCTTTAACGTACTCTAATCTGTTTACTCAAAGTGCAATTTATTATTTGTTATCTAGTGCCCATAAATCAGTGTAGGTCTATACCTCCAACGTCATGCCTTTCAAGAGAAATAAACAATCAGGAGTTCTGCTCAAAGATATGCTCAAACTGAGCTCAAATTCTTTCATCCATCAAAACTGGTCATAGGCTTCAGGTACTCCCTAGCACACTGCAGAGTACTCCTGGAGGTATGTATGTCTTGGTATGAGAAAAACAAGCCCACATTAACAACTGCACATTAAGACAAGTTGGGGAAAGCCGCAGTACAAAAGAGAAGGTGCGTTGGGAATGCGAGCCATTTTCTCGTGAATCTTATTTGCCTGCAGGACCTGCTTTAGCCCTGAAAACCCCACCTATATGTCTCAGTGGGTCAAATAGCCCAGTATACAATGGATAACGTGGTGACTGGGTGTCGCATGTTCAGGCATTCGGTAACAAACCAAGGGTTTCTCAAAAGGAGGTTAGTGATTTGTCAAAGGAAGCATGAGTTTGATTTATGCTATCAGAGCTCTCTACAGGCTCCATCTATCCCTCCAATCTGGCACAGACGCCTTGGATACCATTGGAGGCCCTGGGCCACGGAAGTCAATCAAGAGAGCTTTCTGTAGCCTGGAGTGCCTGGAGCGGGTTCTCCTGCTCTGCCTGCCACTGAAAGCTGGCAGGTAAATGGGTTACTCAGTAAGGGGTCAGAGGAGCAATCCCAAATGTGGGGAAATGTTTCCTCCAAAGTATAAAGGATCCATCAAGCGTTGTGCCTCTTTTTTAGTTGTAAGGAATGAAAGGTACAGCAATCTGTCTTTCACTTTGAAGGGGATATCCAGAAATCCCCTGTGCCACCCCCACCCTCTGGCACACCTGTACTTTACCAAGGAATCTAGGGCAGTTTGTACTCCCTGATTTCTGATCAGCATGATCTCCTCGATGTACAGACGGTATGATGTTCTGTGGGAGGGCGACGGGTCAAGGTCCCTGCACACTAGAGCATGACGTCCAGAGAGAGTTGAGGTAGACCTGGGTAAGACAGTAGTCTACACCGTCGCTGCCAGATAAAAGCAAACTCTCTCTGGTGCTCTCTGTCAAGGATGGAGAAGATAGCATTTGTCAGATCAGTCACCATAGAATAGGCTCTGGAGGTAAGTTTAATTGCTCCAATAAAGAGACTGTATCTGAAACAGCAACTGAAGGTAGTTACCACCGATTCATTTAACAATACAGTCATTCTCCAAGACTTGTATGTCTTCTTCAAGAGCCAAATAGGCAAGTTAAACATTGGTAGGATGTGTGGTAGGAATCCCCACTCCTGTAATCTCTGTGACTTCCCTAGGGATGCAGTAGTGGTTTACTATTTGGGGAGGAAGGAGGTAGTTTCAGTCATCCACCATAATAGCCTATCTCCATGGGTAAAGGAAGTCAGGGTAGAAATTACAACCAGTGTACGACCAGACCAAGCATGTATATTGCATATGTAGATTTAGAATATCAACCACAGGAGAGTTCATGGACTCACTGGACCCTTTTTTTTAAAAAAATTTATTTATTTAATTTATATATTTTTGGCTGCGTTGGGACTTTATTACTGCGTGTGGGCTTTCACTAGTTGCAGCAAGCGGGGGCTACTCTTCGTTGCGGTGCGCAGGCTTCTCACTGCAGTGGCTTCTCTTGTTGCGGAGCACGGGCTCTAGAGGCCCGGGCTTCAGTAGTTGTGGCACACAGGCTCAGTAGTTGTGGCTCGTGGCTCTGGAGCGCAGGCTCAGTAGTTGTGGCTCACGGGCTTAGTTACTCCGCGGCATGTGAGATCTTCCTGGACCAGGGCTTGAATCCGTGTCCCCTGCATTGGCAGGCGGATTCTTAACCACTGCGACACCGGGGAAGCCCCACTGGACCCATTGTGACATCAACTTAGGTCAAAACTCCGTTTTCCCCTGACCCCATGAGCTCACATTCCGAGCACAGTCATACTTAGTGTCCCCAGGGATTAGGATGAGCACAGAGCCAGTGTCCAATAATACTGTAAATGGCTGCCCTTTCCCCACTGCACAGCTACTCTTGTAAATGTTTGCATGTTCTCTTGGGAAAGGGTAGGAGAAGATTTTTAGTAGGCATTACTTGAGGTGCTGCCACAGGTCTTTTTCAAGAATAAGTAGCCTTGCCTTCATTCAAGGAGCTTTAGGTCTGGGGAGTGGGTAAGGAGTCTTGTCTTACATCATGATGACTCATTGGACTCCACTTCATCAAACCTCAGGTCCTTTCTGGTATGTAGATCAAGTTGAACCTTAAAGGTTTTCCACATTTTTAGTCCTAGGGGTCCTATGATCTCTTAGTCACTGTCAAAAGTTATCATTGATGGATGAAATCATTTTTATTGTGCTCACAAATTCTGTGGGTCATAAATACAGACAGGGCACTATGGGGACAGTTTATCTCTGCCCTATGATGTCTGAGGTCGTTGTAGATGCTCGGAGGCTGGAGGCTAGCATCATCTGAAGGCTCATTTACTCTCGTATCAGAGAGTTGATGTTGGCTGTTGACGGGGGGGCCTTGGTTCCTCTCCACACAGGCCTTTCCATGTGATCTCTCTGCATGGGCTACTTTGGGCTTCCTTACAGCATAGTGTCAGAATTCCAAGGACACACATTCCCAAGAGAGAGATTCAAGCAGAAGCTATGTCCTCTTTTCTGATTCAGCCTTAGAAGTCACAGAGCATCACATACTCTGTAATCACAGTCTCATCCATGTTCTAGGGAAGGGAAACCCACACCTCTGAATAGAGGAGTGTCAATGTCACGTTGTAAGAGCATGTAAAATAGGATGGATATTGGTGCAGCCATCTTTGGAAAATACATTCTGCCACAAATAGGAAGCATCAATTTTTCATCACCCCCATCTATCAATCCCGGTTTTAGGGACTTATGGACAGGGCTTGTTGGTTTCATTCACGCAGAAATGATGTTGTAATATTTCATTAAATATATATATATGTATATATACACACATATATACACATTATGAGCCTATCTGAAGGCATGCATGAGCATTTAAGATGTTCTGTTTCATTTCTATGTTCTGTGTGGTTGTAAGAGGATTGGCCATCTCCTCAAGGATTTTAAATTATCATCATAAGCCTTTGAACAAATTTTTACATGTGCTGCCATGCTTAATAACTATTGAGCTTCTTCCAGATTAAAACTTCTAGTTTTGGTCTGACTTCTGTTTAGATTCGACCTCTATTTTTGGCAAAGACACCGTATTTTTATTTTCCAACTCTAGAGCTGAATGAACTATTTTCTCTTGAAAGTGGAATGTTGTTCCAAACTTTTCTCAGTTTTAATAATATCACCAACTTTAGCAGTCTACTTGAATCCAGAAGTTAAATGAATAATATTACATTACAAAAGTGCAGATGTAATACCAACACATAGTAATACATTCTAACTAAAGGAGCGTTGGGGGTGGGTGGGAATACTCTGCTGGAGGTATTGAGCAGCTTTTCACAGGGGCATGCAAGGACAGAGGAACAATTCTTCATGAGTAGTAGTTCATATAATTTGGGCATTTTCCAATGCCATCTCCCATGCCCCTCTCCTTCAAGCACATTAGATGATTCAGTCTTTCTGGAACATCCATCACATTCCATTTCTTCTTCTTGGACTGTCACCTTCCCAACCCATTCTCTGAGAAGCAAACTCCTGTTCAGCCGTAAAGACACAATCTTGTCACCTCTTTTGTGAAGCCTTCTCTTATTCCACCCCTACCCTCCTGAAGCCAAAATGTTCGCTTCCTCTTTTGCAATCACAAAGCACTTTGTGCATATGCTACTATTACTGCACTACATGCTCCTGGGAGGGAAGGAAGAAGAGGGGTCGGGAGTAACATCTAATCTTTGTATCCTGTACTCAGCAATCGAGAATGCTTTATTGGGGCTTCCCTGGTGGCACAGTGGTTAAGAATTCACCTGCCAATGCAGAGGACATGGGTTTGAGCCCTGGTCCGGGAAGATCCCACATGCCACGGAGCAGCTAAGCCCATGAGCCACAACTACTGAGCCTGTGTGCCTAGAGCCCGTGCTCTGCAACAAGAGAAGACACCGCAATGAGGAGCCCGCGAACCGCAACAAAGAGTAGCCCCTGCTTGCCGCAACTAGAGAAAGCCCGCGCACAGCAACGGAGAGCCAACACACAGCCAAAAATAAAATAAATAACTAAATGCAGGTTCCTAGTCCTACTGAATCAGTCTCAGGAGGGTGGGTCTTTTTGACACAGTCAGTGGTCTGTGGACCATACTTTGATGAACACTGTTTTAGGCTGGGCACCTCTCTGTACCTGCCCAGCCTGCTCTCTCTGAAGAGCTAATTTAGCATCTCCTTAGTTATTAATTTAGCATCTCCTAACTATTCTTTTTTTTTTTTGCTGTACGTGGGCCTCTCCCTGCTGTGGCTTCTCCCGTTGCGGAACACAAGCTCTGGACACACAGGCCCAGCGGCCACGGCTCACGGGCCCAGCCGCTCCACGGCATGCGGGACCCTCCCGGACCGGGGCACGAACCCGTGTCCCCTGCATCGGCAGGCGGACTCTCAACCACTGCACCACCAGGGAAGCCCCTAACTATTCTTAGTTAGCCTGACTTTTCACATTTTCTAAGCCATGTATTTGACCTTCAAATTCTTCCATAAGAGTATTTGCATTTAGCTTTCAGATATGGGTGTACATTCTGGAACCACCTGCCCGAGAATTTTTCAGCCGACATATAATTTCATGTTTGTTCAATTAACCTACATTCATAAGGAATGTGTGTGTGTGTTTGTGTGCATGCATGTTTGCACACAATTAATGAAGTCATGAGGCATGTGAAATAGTGTGTGGTTTATAAATGATTCAGTTATACTTTTTATTCCACAGTGCTTTTCTTTTTTTTCTTTTTCTTTCTTTTTGGCCGTGCGGCTTGCAGGATCTTAGTTCCCCAACCAGGGATTAAATCCGGGCCCCGGCAGTGAAAGTGCCAAATCCTAACCACTAGACCCCCAGGGAACTCCCCTTTTTTCTTTTTCTTCTTTTAGTGCTTTTCTGATTGTATGTATATATTGTCAGAAATGTCATTAATATTATAAATCATAGCTGACACAGAGATGTCTTACAGGATTTCAGAAAATGGAGGATTATAGTATAAAATGTAATCAAACCTGTGTTCCAGTAGATAATGTTTTAAGAATTCATTTTCTAACCAATAATTTACTTTGGAAAGTATCGAATCCACTAAACCCATTCCAGTTTTATATCTTTCAATACTATTCTCCCTAACCAAGTCAAGTCAAGGAAGAAACTGGAATCAAAAAGTTTCTTCAGTTCTCTTTCTTAGGTAATGCCTATCATAGAATCCGGCCCCCAGTGTTTAAATAGACCACGTGTCTTGTGCAATGGTTTTTTTTAAATGACTCAGTAAAGGAAGAAAGTGAATTTTGCCTACTCTGCCCACATGATTGAAACGCAATCCTCAAGACACATCACAAAGAACCCACTCAAGAAGTGTTCTATTAAAATGTAAATTCATCGTGGTAGGCTGAAAAAGAATACTGTTACAAATCTTGATAAACCCTAAAATGAGATAATGGAAAATAAGTGATAATACATACGCAGTCAAATATTCCACATCAAGTGATGATAGTTTTTCCCTTAATAAACTCACTAGAAGTCTTTATGTTAATATACTCAGAATAGCCCACTGGATCCCCTCAACTTCCTTCATGAATGCAAAGGTCAAATTTTCTTTCTAAAAGGTAGGCACTAAACAAATATATTTTTTCACATGCTTCTTTTTCTCCTGACTTTTTAAAGAAAGTGATTTCATGCAAGTTTAGGCCGCAAATGACACAGCCTCTAGTGAAGGTTATTTGGGCGCTGATGATATTAGAAGTTGGGAAATGCTGCCTTTGCAAATGAAAAAAAAGAAAGGTCAGAACTGTATGAAAAAGTTTCTCCAAGGGAATGCCTATTGTCCTCCATGACCAAACACATTGTGTCTATAAATTCACCTAAGTGAAATTACATCTGTGGCACCAAAAACCAGCCCTGAAGCCAAATTGAGACAGAAGGGAACAAGCAAGGACTTAACAATGCATTTCTCTGGGAGTGTATTGGAAAAACAAAGGGCTGCAACAGACGGCCTCAGCCCACCAGTCCTCAGGAAAACGACACCAATTCCATTCCCAAAGAAACGTTATACTATTTCTCCAAGAGAAGGGTGCAGAAGTCGGGACACCTCCCTTACCTCCAAACCAGGGGGCTCCAAAGAGAGAAAACTGGGACGCCCTAAAGGGAGGTAGTGTGGTGCAGTGGTTAAGAATCCTCTGCAGTTGGAATCCCAGCTATTCCATTTGCCATTGTAACCTAAGGAAAGTTTCTTAAACCCCTCTGTCCCTCAGTTTCCCCATCTGTAAAAAGGGGGTGATTATAATATTTGCTCATTTGAATTAAATGAGATTTGGATTAATGAGATGCTTGACATATAGTGAATAAATGTTAACCACATGATGATAGTAATGATGATGATGATGATATGACATACATTGTTATTTGTGCCCCTCCCCCAAAGGAGAGAGATTCATGAAGAAGCATTTTGGTGCATGGAAAACCATCAGACTTGAACAACCTAGAAA
This sequence comes from Pseudorca crassidens, assembly GCF_039906515.1. Lineage (NCBI taxonomy): Eukaryota > Metazoa > Chordata > Mammalia > Artiodactyla > Delphinidae > Pseudorca > Pseudorca crassidens. The sequence goes on from NC_090306.1 coordinate 59,971,432, forward strand.
GGAAGGTTTCTATGACGGATTTTCGAATTCTTTTTTCTAGAACACTGCTTTGAATTTTCATTTATAGCTTATTTTAAAATTCTAACAATCTACACTGATCCACTAAGTAAAATTGAGAAGGAATCTAGGGAGAATCTGAGTTAGGCTTCACAGAAATTTTAAAGACCGACTAAACGGCCAACCATGGTATAACAAAATAAACAGTAATGATTTTTAAGAGCCTAAAGTTTAGCCTTTTAACAAGTTTCCTTTCAAAACGATGTGAGCTTTAGAAGTTGCTGGAGTATTGTAAGCTCATTTAATCTATGATACTCTTTGGAAAGAATGCAGTCCATGGAAAAAATACTTGAATTTTGATCACAGGTTATTTTCCCCAACGTGAAAGAGTACTCTGCTTCCAAAAATCCATCCATACCAGCTCAAAGTTTCCTAAAGGCGGGAAACATTGCTTTTATCCCACATAAAATCACAACATACAAATCACTAATACAAAACTTTACACACTCAGTGAAAGTTTTTGTTTGACTTTTTCAGAAACATGTAAGTGTGATTCTCCTGGTCAGATCATAGAGTGTCATTCAGTAGAGACGTTTCTTTTAAATCCATTTCTTCCTTCCAACCCCACCAAAACTGAATAGTAAAGAATTCAGGCTGAGTTAACTTGCAAAATTGTAAAATCTGCTTTAATTACATTTGGTTATTCGTTGTTATTCCCTAAAATGTCTAGTATACCTCTTGTGTTGAGTATGCCCATTGCAAAAAGAGCTCTGATGAATTTCTTGGGTTTCATACCTCACGGCTTCTGCCTCCAAATCTAGAAATTTCTCCTTTCTACAAAGAGCACAGTGATTTGCTGCCTACTCTCACTTTACAAACTAGTTGACCATGATATAGAAAAAGAATTTTTAACAGAAGGAAAGGAAATGTCCAGCACATTATAGGAAATAAACAATAGGAAAATCAGAGGCCCCTTTTGAACATTTTCCTAGTGCAAAATACAGGTCCCCAAGTAAAGACCTGCTACACTTGTCCTTCTTGCTGGCTGGAATGGTGGCTTCATCAATCTTCCCAGCTATCTCTCCAGTGGGCAGGATCTCTTTCGGGAAAAGCACTGCAACAGTGTTTGTAGTCCTGCCTTCTTCTGGGTCCTTTCTTGCTTGTATCTCCAAGAAGAGAATCATAGAGATGTAGAGATCGAAATTATTTTGGAGATTTAACAGATTAGAAAAAATGAAATCCAGAAAAAGAAAGTGATTTACTCAAGTCTAAACATGTAACAAATAATAGGACTGGAGCCCTATCTAATAATGGTCTCCATTGCTTCTAAGCCTAACTATTGCTTTGAAGAACTCAGAATTCATAATTTCATAGAACTTTTTAGCTTTATACTGTTGTTATTAGTAGAAGTGAAACTATATATGCAGAAGATAATGTGCAGTGATTCAAGCATTGAGACGATATTTGCATAACATGTTGTGAATTCGTTACATATAACAAAAATAAACAAATTTACTAAAATTTAAAATGTTCATATATATTTTTAAAATGTTTAACCACTGTGAAAATAGTTTCACCGTCTTGAATAAGATGTATCTAAGTGTGTTATTATTTTTATTTATTTATTTATTTTTTGCGGTACGCGGGCCTCTCACTGTTGTGGCCTCTCCCGTTGCGGAGCACAGGCCCCGGATGCACAGGCTCAGAGGCCATGGCTCACGGGCCTAGCTTCTCTGCGGCATGTGGAATCTTCCCCGACCGGGGCACGAGCACGTGTCCGCTGCATCGGCAGGCGGACTCTCAACCACTGCGCCACCAGGGAAACCCCTAAGTGTGTTATTATTAATTAATTTTACCAACATTTTTGAAACTTCACTGTAATCAGGTATAGTCCTAAGTTTAAAGACAGAAGAGAAAAAAATAGCCCTTGTCCCAACTTGCCAACAAATTGGAGAGGCTGACATAAAACAGACAAGTATGATACTGTGTGATTCCATGTGGCAGATTTGGGAGCAAGTGCTTCTGTACGTCTGCATCCCAGGCTCAAGTGAGGATGAGGACAGGGCAGGGACCTCATGGAGAGCTTTATACATCGTACTAAAAAGTTTGTATTTTACTAGAAAATAGTGATAAGGCATTGACAAATTATATGCTCTAAAATAATGCAACTCAAATTATACACTAGAGCTAATGGATTTTTTCCTGCTTCTTAATAATGAACACCTTTGTAAAAACATCTGAGAGTAAAATGGGATGAATCACCAGACTCTAGTTCTAGCTGTAGAGCTAACAGAAATCTCAGTTTCCTCATCTGTAGGTTGGGCATCAGTAGAGGATTGTTGTAGGAAGTACAGGAAGTCAGGCCTCTTAAGCACTTATTACAGTGTCTTGCATAGTAAACACTCAACAACTGTAAACTGACATCATCTTCATCTTGATCATCATCATGATGAAAAACTGAAATGGAGAAAATGGATTAGAACGCTAAGGGTTAATTTTAACATCTAAGGTTAAGAGCAATTTTCTAATTCTGCTGAGTCTATATTGCTTAGAGTAATAAAGTCCCTTCTGAGAGAACTACTTTGTCAGAGGCATGGCTAGAAAAGGACATCAGTTAGCAAAATGCATTGATCCTATGCTTGATAGGAAATCTTCTGTTGATTTTGTTGTCCAAGAAAATGTAAGAAAAGAAAACTGGAGTTTCAGCAGTTGAGAGCAGTATCTGTGGAGAGCTATGTGCTTGATTTGTTAGTTAAAAGTAGAAGAAGAAAATATCAAGGTCTATTAGAGATTGGGGATAAAAATTAAGTTTTGTGTTCCCCCCCTTTGTTGATTGGCAGGCCCTCAAAGACAGAGTATGTTACGCTTTAAATTCACTAATAAATTGTAACTAATTGTTTATAAAGTATCTTTATACTGTAATGACTGAAAGTTATTTTTGGCTGTACTTTTGTTATCGGAATACTTTCTGTAATTGCGCCAAATTCAAAACTTGAAATATAGTTTCGGAATTTCAGTTTGGTTAAATTAACAATTAAATAGGTCAGAATTAGATTTACCATCAGCATAATGCCATCTGTCTATTAAAAAGGACTATATTTCAATATTCTATAGAATAATAGGTTTACTTTCTGTGTTCTGTTTTGTTAGTGCTCCTATATCCCTCCCTGTAAGAGAGAAAATCAGAAGAACTTGGAAAGTGTCATGAATTGGCAACAGTACTGGAAAGATGAGATTGGTTCCCAGCCATTTACTTGCTATTTTAATCAATTTCAAAGGTAAGCCAATATTTACATGTGCATATTAAAGTTGTTTGTAGCCTCTGTAGTTTATTATATTAGTAAATCATAGAGTGGGCTCATTTGGCAAAATATACAACGTGGAGATAGTCTCAACTCTTTCTAGCATGTAGCTAGGGAAGCCCCTTCTTATTCTACAGGTTGGGTGGCATGTAAAGAATCTGCCAGCCAAAAAAAAGAGAGAACCTGTATCATAGAGTTTACCCTCTGCATACACTAAGAAAGTGCCTTTAGGTAGGAACGTTGTATACTAGGAATGTTCCCTGAGAATTATAGATTAATGCACACAAACTGAACAGTGTGCAGATGTATCAGCATTTTGGGCTACATCAAATCTTATCTTTCTTTTTCCTTTCCGTTCTGACCAAGTATCCATAAAATGAGTTCACACCATTATAACTTTACTTGTCTTAGAGAGAACTCAAGTTATGCCGTATAGCAATGAATACTTCAGTTCCCGACCAGATTAACCATAGTAATTTGCTCATCAAACATTTATTGCGTATTGAGTATTCTCAACTCCTTGCTGTACATCTCCACTTGGGAGTTCCAAAGTTAGGTCAGACTTTCTCTTCCTCCCATAGTTCCCTCTCTTAGTGAATGGCACTATCGTCCCCTTGTTTGCAGAGTCCAGAAACTTTGAGTAATTCTTAACTCATTTTCTCCTTTACACTCTATAACCTGTATTCACCATCCTGTTGATTTTACCCCTATATTAACTCTTCTCTGCCTTCCCTCTGCCACTGTTTTAGTTCAGATCCATATTATTTCTCAGCCCTATTAACACAATAGTCTTCTAACCAGTCCTTCTACCTCTGCCCTGCACCCCCCTCCAAGACATTCTCCACGTTGCTGCCAAGGTGATCTTTCTAAAACATGAGTCTGATTAGGTTACTCCTCATAGTTTTCAGAGTAAAGTCCAAACACCTTGGCATGGCCTATGTATGTATCTGTTGTTGTGTAACAAGCCACCCCTAATCTAGTGGCCTACTGCGACGGTGATTTATTATTTCTTAGATCCTGTGGGTTGGCTGGGAAGTTCATCTGCTGGTTCTTCACATGATGGCTGGACTAGCTGCGTGGTCCACGAGGGCATGGACCCTCCCTCACATGCCCGGCACTTGGTGCTGGCTCAGCTGAGGCATCTCCGTTCTCCACCTGGCCTCTCATCTGCCACCAGGCTAGATTGCCTTCCTTCCAATATGGCAGCCTCAGGACAGTGTTTAAAGAGAGCCAGGCCTTGGCTCTGGAACTCACGTCACATCCCTTTTGACATGTTCTATTGGTCGAAGCAAGTCATGAAGCCAGCCAGATTCATGGGGTATTGAAATAGACTCTGCTTCTTCTTCTTTTTTTTTTTTTTGCGGTACGCGTGCCTCTCACTGCTGCGGCCTCTCCCGTTGTGGAGCACAGACTCCGGACGCGCAGGCTCAGCGGCCATGGCTCACGGGCCCAGCCACTCCGCGGCACGTGGGATCTTCCCGGACCGGGGCACGAACCCGTGTCCCCTGCATCGGCAGGCGGACTCTCAACCACTGTGCCACCAGGGAAGCCCAGACTCTGCTTCTTGATAGAAGAAGTGGCAATGGTTTTGTGGCCATATTTAATCTAGTTCACAGCATACAGGCCTCCTCAAGTTCTTGCCCCAGACTCCCTCCTCTCCAGCTTCATCTCCATACTCGTATTATTTGCAGTAGCCATTCTGAACTATAGGAAGTTCTATGAATATCTTATGCTTTTATATCCATGCCTATTTATTTGTCTCTCCTGCTTCTTGACTGCCTTGCTGAAGACTCTCCTCTGATTATCACCTTCTCTGGACTGCTTTCCTTGATCTTCAAGTTTGGTTTATTTGTATATCAGTTAGGATACCATCTGCTTCAGGTCAACAGAAAACTGACTCAAAATAGCACAAACAGTTAGGAAATTTATTATTTCACACATCCAAAAATGCACAGGTGGACCAATAGTAGGGTAGTTTGATACAATGACTTGACAGTGTCATCAAGAATGCCGCTCTTTTCTAGATCTCAGTTTTACCTCCCGGTGGCTCCCCTCATGGTTACAGTATGGTTGCTGTGGTTCCAGATGTCACAGCCAGGCACAGCAGTGTCCAAAGGCAGAAAGAAACCTATCTCTCCTGGTATATTTTTCTTAAGATTAGGAAACCTTTTCCCAACTTCCCACAACCAGCCTCCCCTCAGGTGTCCTTGCCTACACCTAAACCAATCACAAGAAAGAGCAATTAGAATCTACCTCTGAGATGGGGATAAGGCAGTGTCTCCTAAATCATGTGGAGGAAGGTTGTACAGAAGGGGGCAGAATTTGTGGAACGACCAAAAGTGCCAGCTATAAGGTGTATCTCCCATGTTGTGTATAGAGCTCTTTCTCAGAGGTTTGCAACCCTCACTATCATAACTATACCAGAAGAGCTTTTAAAAAAACGCATCACAGACCAATTAAATTAGAATTCTTGGTGGTTGAACCTAGGCATTAGCATTCTTTTAAATTGATTAAAAAATTGATTCCAGGGATTCTAATATACGACCAGGATCGAGAGCCACTGCTCTATCCTCTCACCTGTCACCCTCTACTGGAATTTTTTGTATGCCCATCTTCCCAACCAGACTGTCTACTGGTTAATGGTGTGGGCTATATCTTCTTTGGCTTTGAATCCCTAGCACTTCACACAGTGCCTGGTTCTCAGTTTAAAAATGTTTGGTGAATGAATGTATCAATGAATGCAATGTGTCAGAATAATAAGGCAGGTTCTTTGCTTCCAAGGAATTAGACTTATTGGGAGAAACAGATGCTTATGCAAATATAAGTATGACTTCGTCAGCTAGAAATGAAAGGGAGGAAGACCTTGAAGATGGGGTGGCTGCGATAAAGAAACCAAGCTTGACAATGTAAGATACATTAGGTAATAGGTTATATAATAAGGAGTGGTGAATCTGTAAGCTGGAAAGGTAGCTTGGGGTTAGATTTCTAAAGGGTCAAAAATGCCAAACTAAGGAGATGGTCTTTGTCATATGGGCAATGAAAATTTGTGAAAAGTTTTTTTTTTTTTTTTTGAACCAAAGACTGACATGAATAGATCTCTGATTTAGAAAGTAATTGGTGTGAGAGTTGAATGTGTACTGGAGAGGAGAGATGGGCTAAAGGCAGGAGCTCCAGCTCAGAGATGGGAGGAAATAAGGAGAGTACTGAGCGCAAAACATAACATTTTTGAGTGGCTACCGTGGGCCAACCATTGTGAATAACATTTTGGTTAGATCACCAAATTTCTTATAATAGTTCTAAATTCTGGCCCCACTTGACAAGTGAGAAAACTGAGTCTTAAAGACTCCATCTGAAGTCTTTAAGTGAAAAAAACCCAGAATCCAGCTAGTCTGATTCCCAAAGCTCCTTCTATTAACCATCTTCTTGTCCCGTTAAAGCAGTTTGAGGGCCTAGGCGAGAGTAGAGGTAATGGAAGTAGCTCACGGAGGGGTACATCAGAAAGACATTTGGAATTACAATCACCAGAACTTGATGACCACGTGATGAGGAAAAGGGAGGTACCACATTTGACTGAGCGTGAGGAGAGTCTAGCTCTGACGGTTGAATTTGGGGCTCTTGTAAGATATCCAAAAGAAAGAGGTAGAAGTACCTCTTTTAGTTCAGAAGCAAGAGGTCAGGGTCAGTGTTATGCGAGTCTGGGAATCACTGGCACACAAGCTGTAGCTGAAGCAAGGAGAAAGAATGCATACTGGAGTGAGGAGAGAAATGCTGACAGGATCGTGGGATCCTCTGTGTTGACGGTATGAGGGGAAGAGATGGAGAAAGAGTGGCCAGATGTGGAGAGGAAAGTGAAAAGACTTGGAAGGGGGAGTGTTTTAAGGGGAAAGGGGTAATCAAGACAGACTACTGGGAAGTCATCAGCTGTGGCAATTAGGAGCGTGTGCGTGATCTTTGTGAACACGGTTTAGGTACTGTCTTAAAGCACAGGGTTTGAAATCATTTTGTATTAGCCTGAGGTGAGACTGTGAAGGCTTTACGAAGTGCAGACTCCTTTTTCAAGAAGTTTGCCATGACTGGAAAAAGAATTTGGGGGAGGAGATGAGTAACTGAGAGGGAAACAGGAATGGATACAGAGAAATGAGACAGGTATGGACTAAAACTGCTGAGGAAGAAGGAAACATTGACCACAGATAGTAAATAAGGCAAAAAGGGAGCCCTGAAGAAAACAAGATAAGATGAAATAAAAAGGTTAAGCGGGGATATGTTTTTCTGTGAGGTGGGAGCACAGCAACAGGAAATAGGCACCAGCAGTCAAGACAGTTTGATACTGAACCCATCACTGTCTGAACCAGGTGAGCCTTTAAGCTTCCAAGCGCTGGACCAGAAGCTGGTTTCCGAGCATCCATGACCTTAGCTTGCAGGTGGAAGCAGACAGGTGCCCCCTCCCGTGGGCTGTCCTGCCCTGCCCAGCTGCTGGTCATTTCTTAACTTCCCCTCACTCCCCACTCAGGCACCGAGTTTTCTAAAGGCTGGCAACCCCATTTGGCCTCCTGTTAGGGCGTGAACTCTGACTACCTTCAGAGCCCAACCAAGCAGGACCATTCCCTGGAATAGTGAGAACCCTCTGAAAAGAGCTCACCCTGCATGATGTATCAATTGTATTAACTTTAGTAGCAGTACATTTAACCCCCCATTCCTCGGTCAGAACGGATAGCCATTCCTTATCCATCATCTGGCAGTCCCGTTTTCAGACTGTCGGGGTGTAGGTAGAAGTGGGGGTGGTCTGTCACAACTCAGAAGCACTCAAGACATAATTTTTAAGTGACTTCGGGAAAACAGAACTTTGGAGTTTTGGCTCTTTCACTGTGACATTTGCAAGAGGAAACAAGCATGCTGGTTGTAGGTGTGAAAAATGGCAGCTCCTTGGTGCCATCTACTCTTAGTACACTTTTTACTACTGCTAAATATGAAACAAAAATAGACTTACTGTAGAGACTCCCAGATGCTCTTGATCAGATGGACTTTATATTTAAAGTAACCTTTAGATTTCACTCAAATTCGGGAAATTAGGGAGAAGAGGTACCAAGCAGTTTCCATTTTCAAGAAGAGGGTGTTATTTTAAAAATCGAAGACAAAGACGATGGAAGTCTTAGCTTTCCATTGTTGAAGCCTTATTTAGGTGAGGTATACTCAGGAATAGAATCTGCGGTGGCCAGAGCAGCCACCAGCAGCCATGCCTGCCATGGCAGGACAGTCCCCATGCAGTCGCTCCCTCCTTCTGCACCAAGGGGCACCAAGGAGGTGCTGCTGGCGTGACGTCACGTCCAGGGCTCAGTGGAAGCTGTCCCGGGCTGCCTCCGTTCATGATCTTCCTCTACAACCTTTGGGCTCGTCTCCTTCAACCTCGAGGCTCACAATCTCCATACAAAGTGTAGATTTTTATTTTACACTTTTTGCTAAGGTCACACTTTAGGTAAGGTCACACTTACCCTCCCTATACCATTCTTTTCTCTTCTTAGCCTTTTCTTGGCTTATCCTTTCTCAGCAAAACCTGTGTGATGCCCCCTTACCAAGTTTGTTTTGAAAGCCCCATTCCATTGCTAGAAAGTGTCTCTGTAGTCTCAGTCTGTCCATACAATTCTCCTCCCTCATCTTTGCCTTCACCAGCTTCCCCTTGAAGAGGGTGTGTCCCTGGAAAATGGTTACTCATTCCTTGGGTATGTTACTCTGACCTACCTATGCCTCCATTCCCTTTGTAGAGGGAGAAATAATAAGGTTATTGTGAGGTTATCAATGAGATGACATGTGCCTACCTGTACTAATTCCTATAAAAGTTTTTGCTATTATTATTTTTATTACTCTTTTTTTAACCTTTTTATTGGAGTATAATTGCTGTACATTGTTGTGTTAGTTTCTGCTGTACAACAAAGTGAATCAGCTACACATATATCCCCATACCCCTCCCTCTTGCATCTCCCTCCCACCCTCCCTATCCCACCCGTCTAGGTGGTCACAAAGCACCAATCTGATCTCCCTGTGCTATGCAGCTGCTTCCCACTAGCTATCTATTTTACATTTGGTAGTATATATATGTCCATGCCACTCTCTCACTTTGTCCCAGCTTACCCTTCCCCCTCCCCCGTCCTCAAGTCCATTCTCTACGTCTGCATCGTTATTTCTGTCCTACCCCTAGGTTCATCAAACCATATTTTCTTTTTTTTCCTTAATTCCATATATATGTGTTAGCGTACGGTATTTGTTTTTCTCTTTCTGACTTACTTCACTCTGTATGACAGACTCTAGGTCCATCCACCTCACTACAAATAACTCAGTTTTGTTTCTTTTTATGACCGAATAATATTCCATTGTATATATGTGCCACATCTTCTTTATCCATTCATCTGTCAATGGACACTTAGGTTGCTTCCATGTCCTGGCTATTGTAAATAGTGCTGCAATGAACATTGTGATACATGACTCTTTTTGAGTTATGGTTTTCTCAGGGTATATGCTCAGTAGTGGGATTGCTGGGTCATATGGTAGTTCTGTTTTTAGTTTTTTAAGGAACCTCCATACTGTTCTCCATAGTGGCTGTATCAATTTACATTCCCACCAACAGTGTAGGAGGGTTCCCTTTTCTCCACATCCTCTACAGCATTTATTGTTTGTAGACCTTTTTTTTTTTTTTTTTTTTGCAGTACGCGGGCCTCTCACTGTTGTGGCCTCTCTCATTGCAGAGCACAGGCTCTGGACACGCAGGCTCAGCAGCCATGGCTCATGGGCCCAGCCGCTCTGCAGCACGTGGGATCTTCCTAGACTGGGGCACGAACCCGTGTCGCCTGCATCGGCAGGCAGACTCTCAACCACTGTGCCACCAGGGAAGCCCTGTTTGTAGATTTTTTGATGATGGCCATTCTGACCGGTGTGAGGTGATACCTCATTGTAGTTTTGATTTGCAATTCTCTAAAGATTAGTGATGTTGAGCATCCTTTCATGTGTTTGTTGGAGATCTCTATATCTTCTTTGGAGAAATGTCTCTTTAGGTCTTCTACCCATTTTTGGATTGGGTTGTTTGTTTTCTTGATATTGAGCTGCTTAAGCGGCTTGTATATTTTGGAGATTAGTCCTTTGTCAGTTGCTTCATTTGCAAATATTTCCTCCCATTCTGAGGGTTGTCTTTTCGCCTTATGTTTTCCTTTGCTGTGCAAAAGCTTTTAAGTTTCATTGGGTCCCATTTGTTTATTTTTATTTCCATTTCTCTAGGAGATGGGCCAAAAAGGATCTTGCTGTGATTTATGTCATAGAGTGTTCTGCCTATGTTTTCCTCTAAGAGTGTTATAGTGTCTGGCCTTACATTTAGGACTTTAATCCATTATGAGTTTATTTTTGTGTATGGTGTTAGGGAGTGTTCTAATTTCATTCTTTTCCACCTAGCTGTCCCGTTTTCCCAGCACCACGTATTGAAGAGGCTGTCTTTTCTCCATTGTATATTCTTGCCTCCTTTATCAAAGATAGGGTGACCATAGGTGCATGGGTTTATCTCTGGGCTTTCTATCCTGTTCCATTAATCTGTATTTCTGTTTTTCTGCCAGTACCATACTGTCTGGATCCTGTAGCTTTGTAGTATAGTCTGAAGTCAGGGACGCTGATTCCTCCAGCTCCGTTTTTCTTTCTCAAGATTGCTTTGGCTATTCGGGATCTTTTGTGTTTCCATACAAATTGTGAAATTTTTTGTTCTAGTTCTGTGAAAAATGCCATTGGTAGTTTGATAGGGATTGCACTGAATCTGTAGATTGCTTTGGGTAGTAGAGTCATTTTCACAATGTTTATTATTCCATTCCAAAGAACATGGTATATCTCTCCATCTGTTTGTATCATCTTTAATTTCTTTCATCAGTGTCTTATAGTTTTCTGCATGCAGGTCTTTTGTATCCTTAGGTAGGTTTATTCCTAGGTATTTTATTCTTTTTGTTGAAGTGATAAATGGGAGTGTTTCCTTAATTTCTCTTTCAGATTTTTCATCATTAGTGTATATGGACGATTTCTGTGCATTAATTTTGTACCTGCTACTTTACCAAATTCATTGATTAGCTCTAGTAGTTTTCTGGTAGCATCTTTAGGATTCTCTATGTATAGTATCATGTCATCTGCAAACAGTGACAGTTTTACTTCTTCTTTTCCAATTTGTATTTCTTTTTCTTCTCTGATTGCTGTGGCTAAAACTTCCAAAACTATGTTGAATAATAGGGGTGATTGTGGTGAACTTTATCTTGTTCCTGATCTTAGTGGAAATGGTTTCAGTTTTTCACCATTGAGAATGATGTTGGCTGTGGGTTTGTCATATATTGCCTTTATTATGTTGAGGTAAATTCCCTCTATGCCTACTTTCTGGAGAGTTTTTATCATAAATGGGTGTTGAATTTTGTCAAAAGCTTTTTCTGCATCTATTGAGATGATCATATGGTTTTTATCCTTCAATTTGTTAATGTGGTGTTTCACATTGATTGATTTGTGTATATTGAAAACTCCTTGCATTCCTGGGATAAACCCCACTTGATCATGGTGTATGATCCTTTTAATGTGCTGTTGGATTCTGTTTGCTAGTATTTTGTTGAGGATTTTTGCATCTATGTTCATCAGTGATATTGGCCTATAGTTTTCTTTCTTTGTGACATCTTTTCTGTTTTTGGTATCAGGGCAATGGTAGCCTCATAGAATGAGTTTGGGAGTGTTCCTCCCTCCGCTATATTTTGGAAGAGTTTGAGAAGGATAGGTGTTAGCTCCTCTCTAACTGATAGAATTCTCCTGTGAAGCCATCTGGCCCTGGGCTTTTGTTTGTTGGAAGATTTTTAATCACAGTTTAAATTTCAGTGCTTGTGATTGGTCTGTTTATATTTTCTATTTCTTCCTGGTTCAGTCTCAGAAGGTTGTGCATTTCTAAGAATTTGTCCATTTCTTCCAGGTTGTCCATTTTATTGGCATATAGTTGCTAGTAGTAATCGCTCATGACCCTTCGTATTTCTGCTGTGTCAGTTGTTACTTCTCCTTTTTCATTTCTAGTTCTATTGATTTGAGTCTCCTCCCTTTTTTTCTTGATGAGTCTGGCTAATGGTTTATCAATTTTGTTTATCTTCTCAAAGAACCAGCTTTTAGTTTTATTGATGTTTGCTGTCGTTTCCTTCATTTCTTTTTCATTTATTTCTGATCTTTATGATTTCTTTCCTTCTGCTAACTTTGTGGGGTTTTCTTTGTTCTTCTTTCTCTAATTGCTTTAGGTGTAAGGGTAGGTTGTTTATTTCAGATTTTTCTTGTTTGTTGAGGTAGGATTGCATTGCTATAAACTTCCCTCTTAGAACTGCTTTTGCTGCATCCCATAGGTTTTGGGTCGTCGCGTTTTCATTGTCATTTGTTTCCAGGTAGTTTTTGATTTCCTCTTTGATTTCTTCACTGACCTCTTGGTTATTTAGTAGCATATTGTTTAGCCTACATGTATTTGTATTTTTTACAGTTTTTTTTTTCCTGTAATTGATATCTAGTCTCATAGTGTTGTGGTCGGAAAAGATACTTGATATGATTTCAATTTTCTTAAATTTACCAAGGCTTGATTTGTGACCCAAGATATGATCTATCCTGGAGAATGTTTCATGAGCACTTGAGAAGAAAGGGTATTCTGTTGTTTTTGGATGGAATGTCCTATAAATATCAATTAAATCCATCTTGTTTAATGTGTCATTTAAAGCTTGTGTTTCCTTATTTACTTTCATTTTGGTTGATCTATCTATTGATGAAAGTGGGGTGTTAAAGTCCCCTACTATGATTGTGTTACTGTCGATTTCCCCTTTTATGGCTGTTAGCATTTGCCTTATGTATTGAGGTGCTCGTATGTTGGGTGCATAAGTATTTACAATTGTTATATCTTCTTCTTGGATTGATCCCTTGATCATTATGTAGTGTCCTTCTTTGTTTCTTGTAATAGTGTTTATTTTAAAGTCTATTTTGTCTGATATGAGAATTGCTACTCCAGCTTTCTTTTGATTTCCATTTGCATGGAATATCTTTTCCATCCCCTCACTTTCAGTCTGTATGTGTCCCTAGGTCTGAAGTGGGTCTCTTGTAGACAGCATATATACAGGTCTTGTTTTTGTGTCCATTCAGCCAGTCTATGTCTTTTGGTTGGAGCATTTAATCCATTTACATTTAAGGTAATTATCAATTTGTATGTTCCTATTACCATTTTCTTAATTGTTTTGGGTTTGTTATTGTAGGTCTTTTCCTTCTGTTGTGTTTCCTGCCTAGAGAAGTTCCTTTAGCATTTGTTGTAAAGCTGGTTTGCTTGTGCTGAATTCTCTTAGCTTTTGCTTGTCTGTAAAGGTTTTAATTTCTCCGTCAGATCTGAATGAGATCCTTGCTGCGTAGAGTAATCTTGGTTGTAGGTTTTTCCCTTTCATCACTTTAAATATGTCCTGCCACTCCCTTCTGGCTTGCAGAGTTGCTGCTGAAAGATCAGCTGTTAACCTTATGGGGATTACCTTGTATGTTATTTGTTGCTTTTCCCTTGCTGCTTTCAATATTTTTTCTTTGTATTTAATTTTTGATAGTTTGAGTAATATGTGTCTTGATGCGTTTCTCCTTGGATTTATCCTGTATGGGACTGTCTGTGCTTCCTGGACTTTCCCATGTTAGGGAAGTTTTCCACTATAATCTCTTCAGATATTTTCTCAGTCCCTTTCTTTTTCTCTTCTTCTTCTGGGACCCCTATAATTCTAATGTTGGTGCATTTAATGTTGTCCCAGAGGCCTCTGTGACTGTCCTCAATTCCTTTCATTCTTTTTTCTTTATTCTGCTCTGTGGTAGTTATTTCCACAGTTTTATCTTCCAGGTCACTTATCCGTTTTTCTGCCTCAGTTATTCTGCTATTGATTCCTTCTAGAGAATTTTTAATTTCATCTGTTGTGTTGTTCATCATTGTATGTTTGCTCTTTAGTTCTTCTAGGTCCTTGTTAAACATTTCTTGTATTTTCTCCATTCTATTTCCAAGATTTTGGATCATCTTTACTATCATTACTCTGAATTCTTTTTCAGGTAGACTGCCTATTTCCTCTTCATTTGTTTGGCCTGGTGAGTTTTTACCTTGCTCCTTCATCTGCTATGTATTTTCCTGTCTTTTCATTTTGCTTAACTTACTGTGTTTGGGGTCTCCTTTTCTCAGGCTGCACGTTCGTAGTTCCCATTGTCTTTGGTGTCTGCCCTCAGTGGGTACGGTTGGTTCAGTGGGTTGTGTAGGCTTCGTGGTGGAGGGGGCTGGTGCCTGTGTTCTGGTGGATGAGGCTGGCTCTTGTCTTTCTGTTGGGCAGGACCATGTCCGGTGGTGTGTTTTGGGGTGTTTGTGAACTTATTATGATTTTTGGCAGCCTCTCTGCTAATGGGTGGGGTTGTGTTTCTGTCTTGCTAGTTTTTTGGCACTGGGTGTCCAGCACTGGTGCTTGCTGGTTGTTGAGTGGATCTGGGTCTTAGCGTTGAGATGGAGATCTCTGGGAGAACTGTTACTGATTGATATTACGTGGGGCCGGGAGGTCTCTGGTGGACCAGTGTCCTGAACTCGGCTCTCCCACCTCGGAGACTCATGTCTGACATCAGGCCAGAGCAGCAAGACCCTGTCAGCCACACAGCCAGGTACGTGGGGAGTTTCTTGCCTTTTGGGAAGTCTGAGGTCTTCTGCCAGCATTCAGTAGGTGTTCTGTAGGAGTTGTTGCACATGTAGATGTATTTCTGATGTATTTGTGGGGAGGAAGGTGATCTCCACATATTACTCCTCTGTCATCTTGAAGGTCTGTCTAGGAGTAATTTTAATAGTAAGACTTGTAAAGCATCTGTAGGTTGAACTCTTACCTGAAGATGAGCAAGAGGTCCTGATATCACAGCTTCTGATGTCAATGGAGATCCCTTCCATGTCTCCCTTAATCTATTCCAAATCACATAGCTGGCAAGATGTCTTTCCGATTCAATTTCCCCTTGATAAATGGATTATTTCACTGGAAAAAATGAGTTGTTGTGATCCTGCTTGCCTGATGCCAACAGAGTGTCTCGCTCAACCCGCCGCATCCCTGGTGGCTGAGGAGGGAGGGACAGGGACGCGCACCAGAGACATGTGGGCTCCACGCAGAGTGGTGGGCTCTGGGCTCCGGGCTCCGGGATGGAGGCTGGGACGGGGGCGACAGCAGCACCTCCTCCACTCAGACGTCTGCCTATTTTTATTACTGTTAATAAGATTTGCCTCAAAGGCCACTGTGTAACCTCTCACCTTTTCAGGTATAACCAGTCACTTCCTCTTCTGAGCTCCTACAGGGCTAGGGTTGCTTTTTTCACACTGTTATAGAGTTGGTTGAATATGTATCTTTCTCCTTTTATAGATTATGAATTCCTTAATGCAGCAACTATGTGGCAGTAGGCATCTGTGTTTACATCTACCACTTACTAACTATGTGACGTAGGGGAAATTGTGGAACTTCTTGCTCTTGGTTTCCTCATCTATACAATGAGGATAATGTTATCTGTCTTAAGGGTTTTGTTTGTTTGTTTGTTTTGTTTTGGAAAGGATCATATCTGCATAAGAAGGAGTACTTAGTAAATGTATGTGCTTTTCTTTCCTTGCTCTGTAAATTTCTAACAACTGGGGTAGAAAAACTAATCAATGAATAGCCCTGTTATTCACTGATTGGAGGCTGAATAAATTATTATAATAGAGATTTGATTGATGAGTAAAGCAGTGGAACACACAAAAATAACAAAAAAGAATGGATTCTATTGTGAAATAAAATAAATACATTGTACTTCTGACACTGAACAGTTATATCCTAATTTTTAAGTTCCTTCAGAGTATGTGGGTCCTATAGTATATATTTTCAACTTAAATTTGCCCTTAGCATTTTAGAGAAAGATGAACATAATGGCCCCAGCTAAAGTTGAGTAGAATGCTCTTTAGAACACAGTTTGAAAGCCATTAAAATAGAAGGTTAAAAGCAATCAGAGAAGGAACTCTCACTTACTTAGGGCTTAGTTTTCATATCTACAAAATTTGATAGATTGATAGATTAAATGATCTCTAAGAGTCCTCTAAGTTCTCAAGTTTTACGATTTTGTGATTCCCTGATTCTGAAGGCTTGTACAATTACAACAGCTTAAGACACTAGATCAAATCCTAATGTTGAGAGAGAAAGAAGATTAGCAAAGAACCAAATGGTTAACAGTCTGGAGCCATTTAGTGGAGGAGCAGACAGTCCTCCTACCTCAACAGTAACTGAGTTTCATAATGATGACACTGAGTCATCAAAAAAGTTAAATTTGGTTCAATGTACTCTCCTTAAAAGGCAAGGAAATGTGTAATGCATTTTTAGAAAGATGTTACCAATTATATTTTAATATTTGTATTAGTTTTTATTCAACTTGAAAGGTTAAACTTCAATTATTTGGAAAATTCACTTATGTGAATACCTAGCTCCTCTCCTTGAAATAAATAATACTGTTTTAGGGGCTGCAGAAGCTTCCTACCACAAATATATTATCAGTCTTCTGTCATGTGTTATCCTTTTCAGTGTCCTAGATTTCATCCATAAAATTACCACCATTTCAGTCATTTACTCTTTCATTTATTCAACAAGCATTTATTAATCACCTGTCTTATACCAAACAACAGTGATCAAAGATCAAAGATAATAAGACTTGGTTTCTGTCTTCAAGGAACTCACTGACTACTATGAAAGACCAACATGTAAATAAACAATTGGAATGTAACTTAGTAAGTGCCATAATTACACACACACACACACACACACACACACACACACACACACACAGTATAGTGCCTGGACCTACTTGAATGGAGATAAGGAGTGGAGAGAGAAAAGCCTTGATAGAGAAAAGTTTGAGCTGTTGTTGTTGTTTTGTTTTGTTTTGTTTTAATGAGTAGAAATTTCCCAGATAAATGAAGGCTAGGGAAGGGGATTTCAGGGAAAATAAGGCATTAATATTTGGAATGTTATAGGCAACTGAAAGAAATGTAAGGAGCTACGTATTCTTGGAGAGCGCATTTAGGGGAAAAGTGATAGATGAACCGGCAGAGGTTGAATGAGATAATACTGTGCTCTTATGGCATGCTAAGGTTTTAGACTTTATTCAGTGTGCACTGGAGTAGCAAGTCACATTTGTACTTGAGGGAGACCAGTCTTGTGGCTGCATGGAAGACAGACTGGATATAAGCCAAAAATTGAGGAAGGTTAAACAAATTGAAAAGTATCACATCAGTCTAAACAAGGGATGAAAAGAGCTTGGGCAAAGGCAGAATTAGTGGAGAAGGGAAGGAGGGAATGGACATGAGATTGTACAGAAGTGAGATTAAGCAGGTAAGTGAGATTGTACTTACATGTTTATATACATGTCTCTGAATACATTTGTAACCAATACAGTGAAAAATGATTGGTCAATTGTAATTGATTTTGGCTATGTCTTTGCATTTGTTTTTGACTTATGAAGCTCTAAAACCAGATTTCTTTTAATATACTTATAGGTTGAATTTAATTGTTCCATTGGCTTCTAAGCTTTTCTTTTTTTTTTTTTTTTTTTTCTTTTTGGCGGTACGCGGGCCTCTCACTGTTGTGGCCTCTCCCGTTGCGGAGCACAGGCTCCGGACGCGCAGGCTCAGCGGCCATGGCTCACGGGCCCAGCCGCTCCGCGGTATGTGGGATCTTCCCGGACCGGGGCACGAACCCGTGTCCCCTGCATCGGCAGGCGGACTCTCAACCACTGCGCCACCAGGGAAGCCCTAAGCTTTCCTTTTATTTTTTTATAAGACAAATTACTAAAGAAAAAACCTCATCTTTACTTGCAGACCTCTTAGGATACAAATGGGGGAAAATGTGCATATAAATATGGGAAGTGATATTTTGAATAAATTCCATAGGGAAATTTTATTGACCTTTGAATGAATTACTAAATACTAGACTTGTTATTTGATAAAAATTTAATTTTTAATAGAGCTTTTTACTTTTGTTTTCTGTTTACTCTGAAAAATATTTCTTATAATCTTTCATTAAATAAGAGACTGGTTCTATAGTTGATTTTTAAAGGAATATGTTGGTTTTCTTTTTAGGCATTAAGTCCAATGATATATCTTGAGTCTTAAAAAAGAAAACAGTGAATCTGGAATTTTACCAAAATTGAGTCTTTTCTGTATACATTTGTGTCTGGTTCCATATTAAGAAAGATTACATCAGAATTGAAAGCTCTCGCTGGTCTCAAAACCTGTACTTTAAAAAAAAAAAAAAAAAAAAAAGCAGTGATGGCTGTGCCCTCTCCAGTATGCTATAGAATATGTATGGAATTCACTTCAGTGTTCTTTCAAAGTCTGACACCAAAATGGCTGTACATTACTTAGGATGTAAATTTGAGAGTCTGTTTTCTGATGGTTATTCAAAGTGTTTTTATGCTTGCAAATTCACCTTCTAACAGCTTTCATCATTGCGGCAGTAAAGTTAAGAATTTTATGTTATTAAATCACTTTTCACTTAGGATAGTTTATGTAGCTATTAAACAAAGCTGCGAGGGTATTTGGGAGGAAAACTACAGGAGCTGTAGGACAAGTAGGTCACAGAGTGCAGCACCGTCAGATGGTGGAATGCAGGACAGGGCTGTGCGTCAGGAGACTTGAGTTCTATCCATAGCTCTCTTCCTGACTTGTTGTGTGACCTTGGTCTACTTACTGAAGAGCTCTTGCCTCAGTTTCATCTTGGATAAAATGGGGCCAGAATTAGCCTCTAACACATGTAGAGGGTATCAAATCTGGGAGACATCTTCTAGTCATTTATTCCAACCTGAAGTGAATCCCTGCCACTTTTTTTTTTTAATAAATTTATTTATTTTATTTATTTATTTTTGGCTGCGTTGGGTCTTCGTTGCTGCTCGTGGGCTTTCTCTAGTTGCGGCGAGCGGGGGCTACTCTTCATTGCAGTGCGCGGGCTTCTCATTGCGGTGGCTTCTCTTGTTGTGGAGCATGGTCTCTAGGCACGTGGGCTCAGTAGTTGTGGCTTGTGGGCTCTAGAGCGCAGCCTCAGTAGTTGTGGTGCACGGGCTTAGTTGCTCCGCGGCATGTGAGATCTTCCCAGCAGGGCTCGAACCCTTGTCCCCTGCCTTGGCAGGCGGATTCTTAACCACTGCACCACCAGGGAAATCCCCTGCCACTTTTTTTTTTTTTTTTTTTTTTTGCGGTATGCGGGCCTCTCACTGTTGTGGCCTCTCCCGTTGCGGGGCACAGGCTCCGGACGCGCAGGCTCAGCGGCCATGGCTCACAGGCCCAGGCGCTCCGCGGCATGCAGGATCTTCCCAGACCGGGGCACGAACCCGTGTCTCCTGCATCGGCAGGCGGACTCTCAACCACTGCGCCACCAGGGAAGCCCTCCTGCCACGTTTTTTGAAAGTATCTTCCATCCTCTACTTTAACAACTTTGGTGACAATGGATGTCATTTCTCCTGAAGCATCCTACTCCATTTCCAAACATTTTTGGTTGTCAGTAATTCATCTGAGGAAATACCTAGAATAGGCACATTCATAGAGATGGAGGTAGATTAGAGGTTATCAGGGACTGGGGGAAGAGGGAAAGGGGAGTCATTGCTTAATGGTTACATAGCTTCCATTTGGGGTGATGGAAAAGTTTTGGAAACATAATGGTGCTGGTTGCACAACATTGTCAATTTAATTAACGCCACTAAATTGTATACTTAAAATGGCAAATTTTATTGTGTGTGTGTGTGTGTGTACATATATATATATATATATATATATATTTTTTTAACCACAATAAAAATAGAAAAACTTCATCTTGGTTAGCCCTATAGGAAGGTAGACCATATTATCTGAATTTTACAGAAGAACAAACAGCCTTTAAGGTCACATGACCAGGGAGGAGCAGAGTAAGTATCTGAACCCAAGTCCTTGACCCTCAAACCAAAGGTGTCCTCCAGTCCACTGCTGCCATTGCAGTTGGGAATAGACTTGTTCTCACTGCTTGTGATGCTCTTCTTCTTCTTCTTCTTCTTTTTAAATTTACTTACTTATTTTGGCTGCACCAGGTCTTAGTTGCAGCACGTGGGATCTTCGTTACAGCATGTGGACTTCTTAGTTGCGGCACATGGACTCTTAGTTCTGGCATGTGAACTCCTCGTTGCAGCACGCATGTGGGATCTAGTTCTGAGATCGAGGGTCGAACCCGGGCCCCCTGCATTAGGAGCGTGGAGTCTTAGCCACTGGACCACCAGGGAAGTCCCTATACATGGTACTCTTAAAGTCTGCCCCTCTCCCCATTTCTAACATTTCACTGTGAGAATGATGTTCTGGATTTAAATGAAAGAATTTAAAATGTATCCCTATATAAATACATACTGTTACTTTTTTAATGATTGTTCCATTCTCATGATTACTTTGAATCTTGATTCTGGCACGCATCATATTTGTTATTTTTTCCATTGTAAAATGTTATCCTAATTGCAAGTCAAAATGACTTTAATCTCCTTATCTAAATTATTGATAAAAATTCTGGAAAGGACTGATTCATAGGCAGAGACTTGACTACTTCCCTGGTAATCTTCCTCTGGCCTTATCCAATAATAGCCAATGCCTTCATACCATGCTTACTCTGTTCCAGAAACAGTGCTTTATACATTGAATCTCATTAAATCTGCACAATATCCTTGCAAGGCATTATTGTCATAATTCTCATTTTATACATAAGGGAATGAAGCACAGAGAGGTTAAACAAGTTGCACAGATCACACAGCTGACAAGTAGCATAAGCAGGATTCAAACCTGTGCATTCTGCCTCCATAGCCCAGGCTCTCAAGCACTCTGCTTGTACTGCTGCTGACATCAGCCAGGATTCCAGGCCGTACTGGGATCGGATAACATCAGGGACTCTATGAAATCTGATCAATGAGATTGCAGCTATAACATTCTGTAATTGTACCATTGGTGGCAAAATAATCTGAAATGACAGATGAAGGGACTTGTGCATTTGTATGTGCTATGTCTTCTCCCAAGAAACTTGGACTCTATAATCCTCTTCTTTCATGTTTGCTCAAAAGATATTTCCTTTTTATTTCCCCAGGCACACAGAAGTACTTCTCTTGTATTGCCTCTTCATTTGTACAAATGCATTTTGAAATGTATCTCAACAGTAAACAAACAACAAACATTTACAGAGCACCTGGGGCAAGTGCCTGGCATTGTGCCGGGTGATGGGAATACAGATAGGAGCAGACAGTGTTCTGCCTGCAAGCTTACCAAGCTGGCTCGTGAGAACCAACACACCAGCACCGCCCTGGTGCCTGCCACACTGTAGGTGCTGCAAGTGTTGTTGAATGGCTGAATGGAAGGGAACTGAGTACAAGAAAGTCTTTTAAAATACTCAGATGTGCACCTGCAGACTGTTTTTGTGCTTTAGATTAAGAGAGGACTGGTTGTGACCATTTCACTTGGTGAAACTGTAGGATTCCCCACCCTATATCTGTGTGATTCAGTCAGCTTCGGCCACATTGTGCTGGGATAACAACCTGAAAATCTCAGTAGCTCATAACAATGAGAGTTTATTTCCTGCTTACCGTACCTGTCTGTCTTGGGTCATGTGCAGCTTTGCCCTGTGCTTTATCACTGTGGGACTCTGGTTAAAGGAGTGGCCCCTCTCTGGGACATCAATATTAGTCTCGCATCAGAGGAAAACAGATTTCCCTAGGAATACTTGTGCCAAAATTTTTTTAGTGATTTTCGAACTCTTCATCATGTTTAGTCCAACAGTCTGATGGCTATGTATGTGTATTTTCTTGAATTTTGAATATCACATGCTACCAGTGTAAAGTTAAGTTACTGGCACAGCCAAGAGAAGCTTTATGATTGACTGATGGGGTCTTTTTAATTACTCAAGTTTAAAAAATTCTATTATTGTACCATAAGTCATCACTTTCATTGTTATGCACATTTCTCTATAAAACTTTTGTTCTCCAAACATATACATATAAGCAATTTATCAGTTAGGAAAAGAGCTTGACAATTAATTTAGCTAATCTTACCGGACTGAAGTACTTCAATATTCGCTCAGTGTACTTTTACCAAGAGAAATAACTACATTACAGACTATAACAAAACAGAACGTAAAGCTATTATTCATGTACACTTCACTGTATAATTTAGGGGTTAGGTTGAAGGGTTCATTGCTAGCCTTGATAGAAATGCTAACCTGTTTCTATCTTCCTACATGCAGCAGCAAAATATGTATACTCTGCTAATTATTTAATTAAAAAAATAACTGCTTGGTGAGTAATACATTTTAATGAGATGCGTTTTTAACAATTGGGAAATGTCTAGAATGACAAAATTATGTTAGAAGTAGCCCTGTTTCCTTCGAGCTTTCATAATAATCAAAAAAGCTATGCAATTCACGTTTTCCCCACCCAGGATACATTTTCAGATCCTCTCTTCAGAGCTGCCAAAATAATGGAGCCATGCTGATGGGAGAGGTATAGATAGGAGAAGAAATTGTGGTGACTGGCTGATTTTTCTTCATTGAGGATCTAATCACAGGGAAATTGAACTTCACCTAATCAGACATTAATAGTGATTTCCTGAGATTAAGTTGTGGAACGAGCTAAGGATCTTTTTCAGAGGTCTGGAAAAACTAGAATGTCTCTCACCTGCTTGGGCACTCTGGTATTGGCTTTACCAGGTGCTGGCAGCATTTCCTAGCATGCTAGGTCCGAAACAGTGCCATGGGTAGGAACAGCAGTGTTGGAAGTCTTCGCGGGGAGGTAAAGCACCCAAGCAGGGCTGGGGCAGGTGAGTCGAAGGAACAGGAACCATCAGTGGCAGTAGTTACACACACATGGGTTGGTTGGACAGGCTAGAGATCGATTTTTAAATAACCAAGCAGGAAGGGAAGAAAAGAAATGTTGTAATGACAAAAAGCATAGTAAACACGATCGCTTTCTCTTGGAAATTATCTGAAAATAGTTGGCACAGTCGGTGAAAACACAAGCAAATACACATGACTGTTTATGCAACTGCATCTATGGTATTTACGATCCCAAACAAATACATGTGGCCCTTCAAAGAACGCCCATGAAGTCTAGGATCCTGCCCCCACTCCCACCTCCCCTGCCCCCCCAGATCTGCTTAACTGAAACTCTGTGTTTGCTGGATTTTCATTCCTTTCTTATTCCACTGACATTTACTGAGCTCTCATTTCGAGCTTAGCACAGTGTCATGCTCAACAATTCCAGGCTTTGTTGAGTTGGGCAGACCCACTGAGATCACTGTTCTTTGTGGGGGGGCATTTGCATTCGAACCATGGGTGGGTGGGTAAGCCCTCATTGCTCTGCCCCTCCTTCAATTTTGCTAGTTAAGGAACTCCTGTCATCTTGATTTTATATAAAAAATCATGGGGGAAATGTTTCTTCACCTCCCTTTAAATGCCACATTCCAACCGTATACAATATGCCTAGCATTGTTCAGATGGTAAGAAGATACATTGACATTTGGGGGGATTCCTTACCCGCCTCATTTCCTTGAGAACCAAATTCTGAAGCTCTTGCCAGCCTTACAAATGCCCAATGGAATCCCTGCTCATATGCATATTTCGGGTGCATCAGTATGTTTGTCATCTTCTCCCTGGAAACGGTTTCTCACACCCACGTTGCAAGTGTGTGATCTGTGATTATATCTCCTGCTACTTTTCCATGTCCTCTTTGCCTGGAGGGAGGGATGAGAACATGATTCAGCTTAGGGAAATGATACAAAATGTGGCTATTAAAGTGATCTTTCAAAAGAGTCCTTTTCTATGTGTGCAGTTACTATGCTGGGTGCATCCCAGGTCTTCCTTCACCTGAAACAATGGAGTAGGTTTGAATCATGGGATCTCAGAATCACGATATTAGACAACTTGGAAGACACCAGCTCAACTGTAAGCCTGTGGCTACCATCTTATTTAATTTCAAAGGGGAACCTCTACCCTGTTTGTGGAAATTTTGAGAAAAAGGCACTTAATAACTTCTCTCAGTGATTATTTTTTTCAGGGTTTGCAGCCTTTTCTGTAAAGAGAGCTTCTCCTTCTGCTTTGGTATTGACTTCACAAAGTGACTCAGGGACCCCATTATCTTATCTTAATCAGCAAGGGGAATATTGGGATGTCCTGGTTAATCAGTACTGTTGTTTTCCGTCCCTCCCAGCCCCTGGCTTGTTAGGAAGTTCCGTTTGCATCACTGAATTCTCAGACATGCTAGATCACAGCAAGCATCTTTTGATGTTTAAGAATTAGTTCCTCTAAGGAACTGAAAAGCCAAAGGGCATTTTGAGCATTAGCATCATAAACCAACATTTCTAATTTCTGAGGCTGTTTCTCCAGGAGTTAGCATTGCTGAGGTGGAAGACAGGCTCTGAGAGACTTCCTTTGGGAACATAATGGCCCACCCTTAAATGTCCACATTTCTGGTTAAGATCTGATTTAATATGAGATTAAATCATTAAATATGAGAGAAAGAATGGTATGGAAGCATGCACATTTGTGAATAGTAGAAGGGGTTGGATAGAAATTATAAAACTTATTTTTTTTATAAACTAGAGGTAAAAGGATCAGAAATCAACAGTATTAAAATGACACTATCAAACTATACACTTACTACCTCTGAATTTCCCTGTGTAGAAATTCTACCTCAGTTTTTAAATTCAGAGTTTTAAAAAGATTTTTGAAGGAAAGATAAAGGGGAAAACAGTTCAGGAAGGTCAAATTCATGATGTGGTGTAAGCTTGTGGTTAAAATTAATATGGAGAATTACTAGTGCCATATCGTTTCGTGAAAGATGGAGTAAAGAACAATCAAGAATCTTTGGACACATTTGATAAGGAGTAAAGTTGAAAAGGAAATAGCAAAGATGTATTACGAAGACAAAAGAAATTTTATAGAAAATAAGGAGACAGTTCCTTAGGGAGGATTAGAATGGAGGATTGTTTTAAAATTTTCGGAGTTCTGTTAATGATGTGGTTAGGAGCAGTGGGTATTGGGGGATGTGGTGGAACTCTAAGTAGGAGAAAGCACAATGTAGGAAAGTGGTGTGGATGAAGGGAAGAGAACTGTTTTGTATTACCTTCAGGCAGGTGTGTTTGTATGTAAATGCCTTTGTCATAAAAGAGCAAAAATTGAAAAAAGAATGAAAAAGTAAATATTTTTTATAACTCAAGTTAGGACATTAGAAAAGAGTTTATTTTCTAGTTTTTTGGGGGTTTTTTTAGTTGCTTTTGTTGATGATTTAATTCTGAATGACTGACTGGGGAAAGGGATAGAAAACTTGCGTTAGTAAGGAACTGATTATAGGATAGCGGCACATGGCAGTGTGGTTGTCTAAATAATGGTTCCCAAAGATGTCCACATTCTAATCCCCATGTATTTTTGGTACCTTACCTTGTTACCTTATGTTACCTTGTATGGCAAAAGGGACTTTGCAGATGTGTTTAAGGATCTTGAGATGAAAGGCTTATCCTGGATTATCTGGGTAGGCCCTCAATGTATGGGTCTAAAGAAGGAGATAGTAGATCTGAGGAGTAGCATAAGATATGACAATGGAAGCAAGAGATTGGAATGATTCAGAGAAGGGGCCAGGAACCAAGGAATGCAGAGAACCTCTAGAAGCTGGAAAAGGCAAGGAAACAGTTTCTCCCCTACAGCCTCTAATAAGGAACAACCCTGCTAACACCTTCATTTTAGCACAGTGTATCAGAGTTCAGACTTCTAACCTGCACAACAATAAGAGAATAAATTTGCATTGTTTTAAGCTGTTAAATTTGTTAGAGCAGCAATAGGAAACATACTGGTAGTAATTTGTAGATAGTATTAAGTGTAATTATCTTTTACAATGAATGTCTATGAGCCTTTCTTCAATTCTAAGCTTTAAAATTGCCACAAATTTCTAAAGATTTCAGTTCTGTGTTGTTCCGTTCTATGGATTGACAAATTCAATTCTCCAAGTTTGGAAACGTGAATATGTACTTGGTTTGAGGCTTTAATGGAAAATCTCAGTTCAGTCTCCTTCTTGTGTGTCTCCTTTATTCCTCAAACAAAACACTTCACTTCTGGTAATCAAGTGTGTGTGGGTTTTTCCCCACACCAAGCAGTTCTCCACGATACCATCTAGGTGTCCTACAATTTAACTCAATTCTGACACTATATACCTGGAGATAGGGCTCAAGCCCACAGGTTAAGGGTTTTGTCTCATAAGATTGCTCCCACCCCACTTCAGATCCCAACTACAAGCAGTAGGTCCCCAGGTTACCCACAATTTCTGTCTGACTTGGCTACAGATGGGAGGTTCTCATGACCCCCTCCTCAGGTTTGATTTGCTGGAGTGGCTCACAGAACTCAGGGAAATACTTACTTGGGTTTACCAGGCCGTATCTCGTTGTGGTTTTGGTTTGCATTTCCCTGATGATTAGTGATATTGAGCATCTTTTCATGTGCCTGTTGGCCATCTGTGTGTCATCTTTGGAAAAATGTCTATTCAGGTCCTCTGCCCATTTTTAAATCAGGCTGTTTGTTCTTTTGATGTTGAGTTATATGAGTTCTTTGTATATTTTGGATATTAACCCCTTGTCAGATGTACTATTAACAAATATCTTCTCCCATTCAGTAGGCTGTCTTTTGTTTTGTTGTGCAAAAACTTTTTAGTTTGATGTAGTCCCATTTGTTTAGTTTTGCTTTCGTTTCCCTTGCCTGAGTATCCAAACAAAGTACTGCTAAGGTCGATGTCAAAGAGCGTACTGCCTATGTTTTCTTCTAGGAGTTTTAAGGTTTTGGGCCTTACATTTAAGTCTTTCATACATTTTAAGTTCATTTTTGTATATGGTGTGGGAGAGTTGCCTTTTTGCCATTTTAATTACAGTGTCTCTCAGTGTGGACTTCTTTGGATTCATCTTGTTCAGGACTCTCTGTGCTTCCTGGACTTGGATATCTGTTTCCTTTGATAGGTTAAGGACGTTTTCAGCTATTATTTCTTCAAATAAATGCTCTGCCCCTTTCTCTCTCTCTTCTCCTTCTGGGACCCCTATAATGCAAATGTTAGTATGCTTGATGTTGTCTCAGAAGTCCCTTAAACTAGCCTCATTTTTTAAAATCCTTTTTTCTTTTTTCTGTTCAGCTTGGGTGATTTTTACTACTCTGTCTTCCAGGTCACTGATCTGTTCCTCTGCATCATCTACTGCTGATTCCTTCTAGTGTATTTTTTCTTTCAGCTATTGTATTCTTCAGCTTTGTTTGGTTCTTTATGTTTTCTAACCCTTTGTTAAAATTCTCGCTGTGTTCATCCATTCTTCTCTTGAGTTTATTGATCTCATGATCATTACCTTTAACTCTTTATTTGGTAGCTTGCTTTTGCCGCTTTTTAAAGTTTTTTTTTTTCCTGAGGTTATGTCTTGTTCCTGAATTTGGAACATATTCCTCTGTTGCCTCATTTTACCTAATTCTCTGTGTTTATGTCTATGTTTTAGGTAGGTTAGTTGTTTCCTGATCTTGGAAAAATGGTATTATGTAAGAGACATCCTATGAGGTCCAATAGCACACTGCCCTCTTGTCACTGGACCTATTTACTCTATGGGTGCCCTCTATGTGGGCTGCATGCACCCTTCTGTTGTGACAGGCCAACTACTGTGGATGTACTGGTAGGTGGGCCTAGCCCCAGCACAATTGGCTGCCAGACCCTGCCTTTGTAAGATGGCTGTTAGCCTGCCCAGGAGGACCCAGGGCTTGTGCTGGCCTGCTGGTGGGCACGTACTCCCCTAGCACTAATAGGCTAGAAAGAGGACTCCAGAATGGCACTTGCCAGCACCAATGTCCTCATGGTAGAACAAACCCCCCAAAATGGCTCCTGCCAGTGTCTGTGTCCCCAGGGGGAGTCCCAGTTACCTCCTTCCTCTCCAGGAGGCTCTCCATGACCAACAAATGGGTTTTCCCAGGCTGCATTCAAATTACTGCATCTTTGTTGGCACTCAGAGCAAATGATATTTCATGTGCACCCTTTAAGCACAGAGTCTATGTTTCCTGTGTTGCACCAACTCTCCTGTACTCAAGTCCCGCTGGTCTTCAATGCGAGACATTCTGGAGGCTTGTCTTCTCAGTGCAGGACCCCCAAGCTGGGGAGCTCAATGTGGTGCTCAGACCTCTCACTCTTTGGGAAGAACCTCTGCAACTGTGATTATCTTCCTGTTTGTGGGTCATCTACCTGAGGGTAAGGATTTTGACTATACATCATCTCCATCCCTCCTACCCATCTTGTGGTTCCTTCTTTTTTTTCTTTTTAATTTTATTTATTTATTGGCTGCTTTGGGTCTTCGTTGCTGCACGTGGGCTTTCTCTAGTTGCAGCAAGCATGAGCTACTCTTCGTTGCAGTGAGCAGGCTTCTCATTGCGGTGGCTTCTTTTGTTGTGGAGCACAGGCTCTAGGCATGCGGGCTTCAGCAGTTGTGGCACACGGGCTCAGTAAGTTGTGGCTCGTGGGCTCTAGAGCGCAAGCTCAGTAGTTGTGGCCCATGGGCTTAGTTGCTCTGTGGCATGTGGGGTCTTCCCGGACTAGGAATTGAACCCGTGTCTCTTGCATTGGCAGGCGAATTCTTAACCACTGTGCCACCAGGGAAGTCCCATGGTTCCTTCTTTATATCTTTAGTTATGGAAAAAGTTTTATGCTAGTCTTTAAGTTGTTCTCATAGATTGTTGCTCTGTAAATAGTTGTAATTTTGGTGTTCTTTTGGGAGGAGGTGAGTTCAGGTTCTTCCTACTCCACCATCTTGACTACTGACACTACCTTGCTCTTCTTTTATTAAAGAAAAGAATGGAGTATCTTTTCATATGAATATTAGCTGTTTGTTTTTATTTTTGCCTATGGGTCTTTGTGGAGTTTTTTGGGCTATACAAAAATGTATACATTTCTATAATTGGATCATCCATATTTTCTTAATAGTTTCTACATTTCATGTCTTAGAAATTAGGGTTGCTAAATTTAGCAAACTAAAATACAAGAAACCCAGTTAAACTTTAATTTCTGATAAACAATGAATAATTTCTTAGTATAAGTAAGTCCAGTATAATATTTGGGACATACTTATATCAAAAAACCCCATTACAGAGACCTTTTTTTTTCTCATTCCAAGGTTTTGTTTTGTTTTGTTTTTTTTGCGGTACGCGGGCCTCCCACTGTTGTGGCCTCTCCCTTTGCGGAGCACAGGCTCCGGACGCGCAGGCTCAACGGCCATGGCTCATGGGCCTAGCCGCTTCGCGGCATGTGGGATCTTCCCGGACCGGGGCAAGAACCCGTGTCGCCTGCATCAGCAGGCAGACTCTCAACCACTGCGCCACCAGGGAAGACCCCCAAGGTTATTTTTAAACATTCAGTTGTTCTTCTAGAACATTCACAGTTTGTTTTTTACAATTAAGTTTCTGATCCATCTGGATTTTTTCCTTTTTTTTCTTTGGTGGAAAGAATAAGATGGGGAATGAATGCTTTTCCCCCAAATGATCAGTATTGTCCCAGCACAATTTATTGAACAACCCATCTTTCCCACTGATTTAAAATGGTATTAGATTTTCACTTTAAAAACTAAGTAGGGTACACAAGGTAAGAACTATTATGGAATAATCTGTCTCAAATAGAATGTAGATGTCTTCTTTTCTCTAGTTTATTTCTGTTTAAACCTTAAATTTAAACATTTTGCCCAGAACACACTTACAACCCTATGTGAAATAAGTAACTTACCTGGTAACTCAGAGACCCACAAACCAAATTACCCTGAAGAACAGCTTTTCTTAAGAAAAACTCAGAGGAATTGCTGGGTCAAAACAGTCATCCACTTTACAAAATCCTCCTCTTCTTTGATGCCGCCAGGGAGCTGAAAGTCATGCTCTCCAGCAGTCACAGTCACGGATACAGGTGACTCTTCCTGAGCAGCTCACAGAGGTGGGTGGAAGAGGAAAGGATTTCATGCAAATTTAATGCAGTCTCAGGTCTGCCTTAGAGACTATCTAGATAGTTTAAAATTTTTTTCCATTTTTTTAATGGAACAAAAACAGGATTTATAATTATGCCAAGCCAAATCTAGGATAAAATTGTTTCATTGATTTGCCTTTTTTAAAGACAAAAAGTCATAAGCATACTCCTGGTTTTCAGGTCTTGGCAATAATCAAACAAAGCTGCCATGGTTTTCCCAGGCCTCTGCTTTAGAAGAGCTGGGTTGAGACAGCTGCTTGTCTGGGCTGCATCTGTAGAGACAACCGTCCTAATCAGTAGGAAAATGTTTGCTAAATAAGCCCAACCACTATAATAATTTAATGTTGTTAAATGATGGCTTGGGATAAATTTAGGGGATACTTGTGTTCCTAGCCAAGGGACTAGTGTTATTGATTTTTTTCCCTTGCTTGTCTCTATCCGAGGTGCATATGTTAGAATTGAAAGTA
Organism: Pseudorca crassidens; assembly: GCF_039906515.1. Taxonomy (NCBI): domain Eukaryota; kingdom Metazoa; phylum Chordata; class Mammalia; order Artiodactyla; family Delphinidae; genus Pseudorca; species Pseudorca crassidens. The sequence goes on from NC_090306.1 coordinate 60,002,255, forward strand.
CAGTTGACCCTTAAACAACACATGTTTGAACTGCACAGGTCCACTTATACATGGGCTTTTCTTCGTTAAATACGATGGTACCATAGTATTGAGGTTGGTTGAATCCATTAATGCAGAACTTGGGATACGAATGGCTAACTGTAAAGTTATATGCAGATTTTTGACTGTGTGGAGATCGGTCCGGTCCCCCTAACCCCCAACTTGTTCGGGGGCAACTGTAATCGTTAGCTTGTTAAACCTATTCTCTTTCTTAACACTGTTACACTGTTAGCCACTGTTATGGCTACAAGGGGCAAAGGAGGCTGAGGGGAATGAGGATATCTATACCAAAAGGAACTTTAATTTGATCAAAAGAATTTCCTATCACTTCAGCCTGGCAGTCTTAGACTGAAGAAGACATTTGTAGGAGATATGTTACTGCCAACATTTTAACATCATTTTCTGAGTTGTGAGCCCCAAATTTGTAATGACAGTCATCAACATTACCACTCCTTATGGAATATTGAATACTCACTATTAGGCAGCCATCTGCCTACACACCTCGCATGCATTATCTCATTTACTCCTCAGGAGAACCCTATAACGTAGGTATTATTATCCCCATTTTACAGATGAAAGATTAGGACTCAGGGATTAAATACTTTTCTTTAGATCATGTAGTTAGCAAATTGTAAAGCCCATATTTAAACCCAGGTTCATCTAACTCAAGTTCATGTTCTGACATACTGTCCTACACTTCCAAGACTTAGAACTTTCCATCAGGGTGGACTTAAAGTATAATCTTTCCTATTTATAATTAATTTAACCCTTTATTGCTCCAAATATCATACCTGCCGGTTTTGCTCAATGCAAATTTCTCTTTCTGGAAACTGCAAGTTTGGGGCTCGATTTAATTTCCTCCACGAAGAACAGGCAAGCTTTAGGAACAACTCTTCTACAATTAAACATTACTACTCTGAGTTCACCTAATTGGAGAAAATAGTTAAGAAAATGTAAGGATGTTTATAACATTTATAGACCTATAATCAGCCTTTCATCCACAGATATGGGCCATCTATGGGGCAAAGCCATGGTGTTGATAGAGTACCTCCCAAGCTTTTAAAAGCCCTTATCACAATATCATTGTTGGAGTCACATGGACAGAAATGGGCTCACCATAGAGCAAATCACCATAAAGAATACTGCAAAGGGTCTCTGTGTTCTGGTCTCTGGTTCCTACTGTAATTTATAGAAATAACTTGATAACTAGATTAGCTGTTAGGTGCCTTCCTGTGATCCTATAAGAAGGTAAACATTCTTTTCTCCTCTCTTGGCAAGTTCTTATGATTGCTTCAAACAGCAACTAAACAGAAACATTAGTTAATTACTCTCAGTAAGGACAGCTCAATTATGCCAAAACCAAATTCAATGTTTTTATCAGCTAATCTTCAGCATCTGTCGGTAGAAGAAAAATCTTTCAAAAACCGTGACAGTAGATCCAATCAGTTTCTTCATGGGGTGCATTTTAATTCAGTCTCCTTCTAGAAAGTGCGTAGCATAGAGTCTTGCTGAAAACTTTCAAGAGCTGTCTGAAGCCCGACTCCAGGCAGACAAAATTATCTGCGTGAGGTATCATTTTGTCACTTCCACATCAGAATCTAACCTGACAGAAGACTCTTCTTTCAACAAATAACAGAGACTGCTCCTCAGTGATTTTAGTCTTGAACCATTTGCTCTTCAGTTATTGTGAAAAACTGGGCTGATACATTTGATATTTAAAAAGCATTGTTGGTAGGGTTGCGGGCGTGAGTGACAGAGAGGGATTACAAGGGAGTACAAAGAAACTTTTGCGGTGATGGACATGTTTACCGTCTTCATTATGATGATGGTTTCACAAGTGTATACATGTGTCAAACTCATCAAATTGTATACTTTAAGTGCATGCAGTTTGTTGTATATCAATTGTAGCTCAGTAAAGCTGGGAAAAAAATAAAAAGCATTGTTTAGGTCAGGTATTCCCAGATGTGAGTAATCGTCAGCCTTGCCTGAAAACTTATTTAAAACCTCAATAGAACTGAGACCTTGGAATCAGTATTTGAAAACCCCTCACATGGTTTCATTAACCAGCTTTGTAAAACTGCTATTAAGGGCCTTTAAATGTGTTATACAGATTGCTTTATGTAAACACACATACAACCTAATTTATGGAGTTTAGCCCTAGCAAAAAGTTCGATCTGGTGAATTGGCATGCGTCCCGTTTTTAATATGGCAGCTGTGTAACTCATCTCTGTTCTTTTTTTCCTTGGGCACTGGGATGCTCAGAGGTAAGTTGCACTTATGCTTAAGGTAGGAGCTTTTCTTAGCCTGGGATTTCTATATTATCCCCATCCTAATTACATTGTACTTATTCTTTACCGTCAGTTTAAGGATTTTATTGTACTTAAGTTTTCTGTTTTTATTTTTATCTATTTCAGATTCTTTTTAAAAGTAGGTCATGTTACAAATAATAAACAAGATTTAGAGCAGGACTAGACAGCACCTATTCAGAAGGTTCAGAGGATGAAATCATTACCTTTTTTATGTCATTTGGCTCTACTGCTATACCAGAGGCCTGGCATATTGGACTGATATTATGCCTGCAGAATTATTTTATGATTGTGATAATGACGAGGCATTTATAGACTTTAAAATGAGATTTCATCAAAACACATAAGTGCAATTTCTGGTAATGATACAGCATATTCTTTCTCATAGAAATATGGGTAAAGCTTGACAATTAAAAAACTTTCCAGTGTTTATTGTATACCTGATGTGTAAATGTACATAATTGACACACGTCTGTTCTAAAAGTGTTTAATGAGTGCTCTAAAGATGGACAGAATTTTGCAAGATGAAATAAATTAGAAATGTGTGAAGAAAATAAGACAAAGCATGAGGGGTCTGGTTGGCCCAAAAAAGTCATTATAGTCTTGCTAGAGATGGGCCAAAATTTTTACTTTCTAGCATGAAAAGGAAATTTCTCTGCTCAGATAAGAAGTACCTGTGATAATAAATCTAGAAAGATTTCTGTTTCCTATAGGATCTTTGAAGGAGATCATCTTGTCTTTTGATGGGTACAATTACCATCATGCGATACTGATAAATTATAATGCAGTTCAGATTTTTACACGAACTGGTTAAGATGAGTTTAAGAAATTTTCCAGTCCATTAAAAAAATAGGTCGCCATTTCCTCTCCCTGTTAGCCATCAGAACAAGCATTGTGAGGTAGAAGAAATCTCCTTTGGTGAGACAAAGTTAAAGGGAATCTATTTTTTATATTGAGGATGATACACACCAAATCTTTGTCTTCTTGTCTGGTATAGCTAGGTCTGCTGCTAGCCTATGGGGTGCCTTTTTACCAATTAGGACAAAGCCCCCCCCGCCGGGCAAATCTAGCATTGAGGTCTGTATTTCCACCCACTATCCCTGTTCCCATTACCAGCCCCCCTGCTGCCCTCCTGTCTTATCCCAGGGCACTTTCATGCAGTGCACATTTTTTTTAACTACTTGAATTTTTCACAGTGCTTACTAAACTTTATTATGTTTTAGAGTCACCCAAGAGCTTCTCAAAAATGCGGATTTCTGGATACCACAACCTCCAATTCTGATATAGTGAACTAGGGGTTGAAACCCAGGAGGTTGCATTACAGCAAACAGCAGAGGTGATTCAAATTTGAGAAAAGCTGGCTGAGGAGTAAATAGTACAGGTTTAAAAATCATACTCATAGGGTTTCAGATCATTATTTTAAGTTGTGTAATCTTGGGAAAACTAATCTCTCTTTGCCTCAGTTCCTTTGATTATAAAATGACAAACATTCTTCCAGCACAGGGTTATTTTAAGGATCAAGAGAGATTAAATGTCCTACCAGAGTACCTGGAGGGTGGTAAGCACTTAAAAACGCTGGCTACTGTTATCACGGTATACTTTCTTTTTTTAAAATAAATTTATTTATTTTATTTATTTATTTTTGGCTACGTTGGGTCTTCGTTGCTGTGTGCAGGGTTTCTCTAGTTGCAGCAAGCATGGGCTACTCTTCGTTGCAGTGCACAGGCTTCTCATTGCAGTGGCTTCTCTTGTTGTGGACCAGGGGCTCTAGGTGCGTGGCCTTCAGTAGTTGTGGCATGCGGGCTCAGTAGTTGTGGCTCGCAGGCTCTAGAGTGCAGGCTCAGTAGTTGTGGTGCATGGGCTTAGTTGCTCTGCGGCATGTGGGATCTTCCCGGACCAGGGCTTGAACCCGTGTCCCCAGCATTGGCAGGCAGATTCTTAACCACTGCGCCACCAGGGAAGTCCACAATATACTTTCAAAGCTCAGCTCAGGGTAAGTCCAACCCTTAGGAAAGTATTTTTAAGGGAACCCACAGACAGCACTTACTCTTGTTTTATGATGTTTGTATGCATCCCTCCTCAGGGCTTAAAAGTGTTTCTACACAACCCCAAGCAAATCTCTTGCTTACTTCTTTGAAGTCCTCAGATACAAAGTAATCATCCGTTTTTGTTTGTTTGTTTGTTGCTTATTGCCTATATCCTCATCACCATCCTGATTTTAATACATACTATTCAGATCTCATCAGGCCATTTATCTTAGTTTGCCAAATGCTGCAAACAGTGATTCTTTTTGTAAAAGTTTCTCTTTAGTCCCACCATTATGGAATTATGGAAAACTGCATTCTAAGTCTAAACCCCTTTGGAAATAATTTTTGCTAACGCATGTGAAATCTGTCTGGTAAAATTGCAGGAAGCTGAGGCGGAGGTGGGGTGTTCCCTTCAATTATGGCACTAAAGTCCCGGTTTGAAAGAGCCAGATTTTAATTATATCACAAGGACAATTTAGAGATTATCTCAGTAAATCCTATGACTGAATGATGGACTGAAGCATTACTCTGCAGAGAAATAAGTTTTTCCTATAGGCGAGGAAAAACTGTTTTTCCTTCTACCCCTCTTAGGTTCATTGCCCTGGGCCCTGTAAATTAGATTGACAAAAGACTGATTAACAAGAGAAAAACAGAGCAGTTTATTAACATGTGCACTGTGCATACACATGAGAGCGCTCAGTGATGAACAACTCAAAGAGGTGGTTAGAACTTGGGCTTATGCCATCTTTTTTTTTAAAAAAAGCAATAGATTGTTAGAGAAGTGACAAGATGAAGGAAAAGGACCTTGAGTTTCTAGGGCAGCATATTGTAGGAAGGTAAATATATGCGGAACTAATGGAAGGTAAGTGCTGAGTTAATAAAGTTTGTTTTTCCTCTGGTGCCATCTCTGGGCTATTAGGGTATAGAGTTGTCTCCAGTGATTAACTTCTGTCCTTCCAGGAGGAGAAAGGAGGAGAACTATCTTTACAAATTTATGTCCTGCTTTTAGGCAAATAGGGAAAGTGTGAAGAGCTCTCTTTGAAGCTGCTTCTTCTCAGTTGCCTTCAGTTCAAAATAATCCCTATGCCAAAGTGGCATATTCTGTACCCTTCATTCCCATCGAAGGAGACTGTGGGGCATCTTAGAACCGTATGAAATGGAAACAGACACTAGTTATTTTTAAAGAAACCATGTACACTTTTATATAATATTTTTACCTCAAAGAAGGCTTTTGAAGCGATTACAAATTCAACATGGCTAACTCAAGTGAATGATGTTGTTTTGTCATTTGAAACATTAAAATCGAATTTTGCCCCAAGGGCTTTTTTGAGTGTGGAATGCTAAGCAGTTTCTAAATAAAACAAATATCTGGGTCCACCATTTTCCAGTTATTATTTTCTCTCCTCCTTTCACTCATATTCTTTTTTAGTAAATGTTCTTCGAACTGTGTTTCAGAAAATATGTATAATGGTTCCAACCACCCTCATCTGTGGCTATTTTCCTGGCTCAGTTGTACAATACGGTAGTGCCCCCTTCTCTGCAGATGGGGGATATGTTCCAAGACCCCCAGTGGATGGATGCTTCAAACCATGAATAGTACCGAACCCTATATATACTATGATTTTTCCTATACATACATACCTGTGACAAACTTTAATTTATAAATTAGGCACAGTAAGAGGATATGTGAATTGCCAGGATCACTACTCTTGTGCTTTGGGGTCAATATTAAGTAAAATAAGGGTGACTTGAACACAAGCACTGCAATATCATGACGGTGGATCTGATAACCATGACAGCTACTACGTGACTAACGGACAGGATACGCTGGACAAAGGGATGATTCACATCCTGGGTAGGACGGAGCAGACGACAACAGATTCCATCATGATGCTCAAAATGGCACACAATTTAAAACTGATGAATTGTTTACTTCTGGAATTTTCCGTGTAATATTTTCAGACCTCAGTTGACTCGAGGTAACTGAAACCACGGAAAGCAAAACCACAGATAAGGGGAGGGACTACTGTATTGTGGTAAAGGATTCAGCTTCAATAATAGTGACTGGAGAAGAAAGGTAGAAGAAGATGCTCACTGAAGCATTTTACTAGAAAATTAGCTGTAAAACACGTTAGTGTAGAAATCACATGCAAATTCATTAAAATAGTGTTAAAAATTCAAGGTCCCCTCTGCCAACCCCCCCCTTTTTTTAAACCATTTTAACCGCATATAAGTATATAGTCTGTGGTATTAAGTACATTCACATTATTGTACACTCTCACCCTTTGATGAAGAATCTAGTTCATCTTTGTACAAATCAATTCTGCAGGAGTAGAACAATCCAAGAAAGAAGGGGAGGGAGGAGAGGGGAAAGGAAAGTAAGAAGGAAGGGAGGGAGGAATAAAGGTAAGAAGGAAGGGGGGGAGGAAAGTCACGCCGAGAAGCTTTCACCTTCCCTTGCACATGTAGGTAGAGGGTCTGACAGCAGTGAGCTCTCGTAGCTGGAAAAAGAACCATGGCAGTGCTGCAGGTGGGATTTCAAAGACTGGAAAATATGACTAGAACTGTATTGTGCCCTGACTATTTTTGGACCCAGGCCTCTGCTTTTTCACATTCAAGGCTTGAAGTCTGTTGAAATTTTGCATGGCTAACAAGGCTGCAATTGGGATAGTTTCCCCTTCGCTAGTAGCAAGCCATTACTTAGCACCATCTATGTGCAGAATAAACAGGCAATGACAAAGTCAAGGGTCTTACAGAAGCAAAGGATACGCACATTAATATATATCACAAATGAATGGTAGCACAAGTTTTGAAGACAATGTGTTGCTATAGGAATTCATAAAAAGGAGTAACTTCTGCAAGCTAGGATGATTTTTGCTTAATTGTTACAGTGACTCTGCATTCGCTTAGTTCAAATTTTAACTGAAATCAAATGTCAATAAAAATCTCACTTTATGTGCAGGATTTGAAATGATATTATGCACAAAAAAGGGCAAGGATTACGTAATTTCAAAGCCAGTCTGCAAAACCATTTTTATTAATGCTACATGATGGCTGCATTACAGGTAGAAGAGACATATCCAACATTCTTTGTCAGTCTCCTGGGAAAATAGGTCTTGAATTATGAGAGCTGTGGTTAGTGAGAGCGCCTCAGGAATGCATTCCGCTGTTAAATGCACTGCTCTTGTACTCTAAAGCCTCTGATGTTCTTGAGGGCAATTGGACTGACTATTCCGCATTATTTTATTTTCTGGTGGAAGCATTGCTACTCTAGCATAATGCAACAGACTTTCCTGTGGCTGAAATGGAAATATCTTGCAAAATGTAAACCTCTTGTATGAAAGCTAAATTCCCAGGATCTCTCTCTAGTGGCCAAAGATGACAGATCATGGCTTGTGGAATGTATCTCATCTTCACTTCCCGTGAATGAATGAGACCAATGTTGGAATTGCAAATAGAAGCCCCACATTGATAAGATTGAGATATATTGCTAAGACTTTGCAAAATATATCAAGAAAGTGGTCAGTTGTTTAAAATGATGGCTAACCCTACCCAGAAGCATGGAAAAATGTATTAAATCCAACCATTCACTAGTCTGTTCGTTATTAAAAACCTTCACAGAGTGAAGCTGAGTCGACCTGAAGACTACACCATAGGTCTTTCTGTCTAAATTCAAATAGTGACTTTAACTGACTATTTTTGTAAATTAAGATCATTTGGCAGGTACATGAAAAAATGCTCAACATCACTAATCATCAGGGAAATGCAAATCAAAACCGCAATGAGATATAACCTCATACCTGTCAGAATGGCTATTATCAAAACGACAAAAATAGTGTTGGTGAAGATGTGGAGAAAAGGGAACCTCTGTGCACTGTTGGGGGGAATGTAAATTGGTGCAGCCACTATGGAAACAGTATGAAGCTTCCTCAAAAAATTAAAATTAGAACTACCATATGATCCAACAATTTCACTTCTGGGTATTTATCTGAAGAAAATGAAGACACTAATTTGAAAAGATATATGTACCCACATGTTTATTGCAGCATTACTTACAATAGCCAAGACATGACAACAACCTGTGTCCAACAATGGATGAATGGCTAAAGAAAATGTGATTTTACATATAAATTATATATTATATATATAATGGAATATTATTCAACCATAAAAAAGAACAAAATCTTGCCATTTGTGACAACATGGATGGACCTTGAGGGTATTATGCTAAGTGAAGTAAGTCAGATAGAGAAAGACAAATGTCATATGATTTCACTTAGATGTGTCATATGATTTTACTTACACGTGGAATCACATATAAATATATAAATACATTTAAACAACAACAAACAACTGGGCTTATAGATACAGAGATTGGATTGGTGGTTGCCAGAAGTGGAGGGTTGGAGAAGTGGGCAGAATGGGTGAAAGGGGTAAAAAACAAAACAAAACATCATTTGGGTTTGGATTTATTTGACAGTGCCAACCCGAAAGCAATTTTCAGACGGATTCAGCAGACATTAAAAGATGTGTGAGAAAGTGGAATATGTTAAGCAACTTAGAATGGAGGAAAATAATAGTGTAAGAGATTGCTATACTTTTGACATTTTACACGTAAATCACATTATAAATAATATGCATCAATTACTTGATTCAAGACCTCAGAACTTTTCATAATGGATTTGAAGCACAAAGTACAGTATTTATAGTCAGTGTGAAGTCTTTGCTTTCAATGATGGTTATGACCTTTGGGCCAGAAAGCAAGTTGAGCTCCACGCTGTGAAGAGTTATGTCATGCCAAGGCAGTTGACCACTCTTTCTTTCCTATTCTCCGCTGTCTTGCAGACCAGATGATGTGCTCCTGCATCGCACGCATGATGAGATTGTCCTCCTGCATTGCTTCCTCTGGCCCCTGGTGACATTTGTGGTGGGCGTTCTCATTGTGGTCCTGACCATCTGTGCCAAGAGCCTGGCAGTCAAGGCAGAAGCCATGAAGAAGCGCAAGTTCTCTTAAAGGGGAGTCGCCTTATGGGAAGCAAAGCACAGAAGCTGCACTCATCTGCACACATCTACCTGCAGAGCCTGCTTCCTGGCGCAGGAGATGGAAGGGGCTGTGAGAGGTCTCTGAGAGGCTCCCCCTCAATGATAGCAGAAACAGGCACAACCGGAAGGCTTGGAACCTCATAGATTGTTTTCCATGTGTTGTAGTGAAGGCTAAAGGGTCAAGCTGAAAGGAGTATCTGTTTCAGAAAATCCAATAGAAGTTAATTTTCTTTGGGAAGTAATAGTATATAATTGTACAGTGTAGAATACAAACCATTATGATTTATGCTACTTAAAAATATTAAAAGAGAGTTGTCTGTGTTCTTTTCTATTTTCTTTTTTTATGCTTGGAACACCAGGGTTTTAAAAAAGGATCTTACGGGTTTCATTTGATTTTGCTAGATTAAACTTTTACTTGGAGACAGGAATTCCTGCACAAGTCTTGACCTCACAATGTAATCCCCAGTTTCCACTATTAAAGAGTACCTTTTGACTCCTGCTTGAAAAAGGAAAACTGCACTGTTAACTCAGACTCCAGTCACTCCTGTGACTCTCCAGCAAGGAACCCTCAAAGATTGGGAAAACATTCTCCCCACTCGCCTTTGTTTTTCACCAGATTATTTCTTAAGAGAGGGAGATGATTCTGAACAAGGCCTGTCCTAGCTCTAAGAGGACTGTGCCTCTTTTGTTCGTCTGTTCAGGTTATTTTTCATGGATTTTATCTCTGTGAGGTAGAATGTACACGATGTGAAGGACACTTTTCAGCTTAGTTAAATGCTATTTTCATTTCTTTTTTCTTTTAGGTCAGAAAAAAAATAGTCAAAATCAGTTAAACATTTTATTATATTTTCTTTGTCCTTCCTTGGATGTTTTCAGTATTAAAACGAAAATATTGCTGCAGTTGTTTCATTTGCTTGGACACACCTGGAGATGCAAGCCAGCTCACATCACTCTGCTGATGAGCTCTCTGTGCCTTTATCAAAAATTCACTGAGGAGACCATACTTCTTTGCATCTGTTCATAAACTCAGATTGCAAATATCAATCACAGGTCTCAGTGAATATCAAACCTACCCTATTTATTTACCATGTGGAATCAAACCTTTGTTTAGATGAGATGTACATTTTTGGTCAAGGAAAAACTGACAACATAATCTCTTTTTTGCTTTCTTCTAATATCCTTCAGACATGCTTCTATTAGAATAAAGGCAAACTGGAATTTAAGGGCAAGCTTCCCTCAGTTATTTGTGCAGCATTCCAAGAAAGATACGTATTAGTGGAATGATGATTTCCTGATTTTAATCCACATACCAGTGTTTTCTTAATTCTAGAACGCAAGTAATTGAGTGAGCCATTGTCTTCTGTGGAAGACTAGGGTGTTGGGTGATATTTTTATTCCAATTCAAGTGTTACAGATTTCACTGTGAAAAAGGCCTTGAACACACTATTTATGACATCCTTTGAGGCAGCTACAGTGCCTTGACTTCAATCCCAGTTTTCTGTTGCAGCATCCCTGTTGTCTTAGCAACACAGTGAACCATTCTGAAGCACAGAGTAACACGAAACTGGGAATCAGAGAAAGTCACCTTTGCATCACAATGTGAGAGATAAAGTCTACTTTATCCATTTTTATCTTAACCCAATAATCTGTGATGAAGTGATTACAGGGAGTAGATAAAAATAGTGCATCAACGTTTGTGTTGGTAAAAAGGGAAGGTGATATATATTGATGAGTTTTTATTTACCAGTTTTTTACTTATCCATTTATATTAACTAAATGCTTCCATTTAGGCTCAAAGAGTATACCTGATTATATTCTGTAGGCTGATTTTTTGGAAAAAAGGAGAAGCATGCTGAATGACTGAGGTCACATATAGTTTTAAGGTCTTCCTTGCTTGTAGCCAGTTAAATTTGAGGTTCTTTATTATACTTATCATTAAAGATAGAATTTGAAGGAACAAGAAGACATTTTTAAGATCATAGATGGTAAAGAAGTTTAACTTCTTAATATTTTAATTTTCTTTTTTATATAAGCAAGGAAATGGTATAAGCTGCTAGAACAGAAACCCCAAAATATAATGACTCATGTAAGGTAGGAGTTGATTTCTTTCTCATAGAGCAATCCAGAGGTAGTTGAGAAGTCCAGGACAGGGAGGGTAGCCTCTGTTTCATAAGGTAATCAAGGGATCCAGAATCTGTCTACCTTGTTGTCCTCTCATTACCAAATGTGTTATTCTCCCCATAGTCAAAGCTGGCTCAAAGAAACACAGCCAATTTGTAGCCTGTGAAAAGAGAGGAGTTTGGGAGCTAGCTATTTCCTTTTAAGGAAGCTCCACCCATCACTGTACTCAGAGTCCATTCGTGAATACTGACTACATAACTATACCTGGCTTCAAGGACTGCTGGAACATGTTATCTCCAGCTAGATGGACATATGTCCTACTAAAACTCTGGGGGAAAAAAAAAGGAGAGAATGAATACTACAGTAAAAGACAGGAATGATGGGCAGCTGTCCATGGCCGGTGCCATGATGAACATCTGAGCAGGGATGACAAAGATCTCTTGCCCTGGCAGGATATACAGTCCTTGTTAAGACTTTGCTCTCTGGGAGGAACTCCCTTGACCACTGCCTTCTGTGGCCTCTAATTGACTTCCAGGAAATTCTTGCTCTTCAGATCACGTAGCCACGTTCGAAACTTTTGGGAGGCGTCACAGCTTTTGCAGGCCCCTGCCTGCTGGTGGAGATTTGTAGACCTAGATTTCTTTAGAGACTGAACAAATGTAGATTTTTATAGTTTATAGGATTGTTGTTTAATTGACTGTTGTACGGAGTCTGACTCCATTTTCGATGTTTGACTGATAACAGCTTTCCCTTTCTGCTCCCCATTCCCTTTCCCCTTCTGTTCCACATCTGGGCAAGCTGATTAGAGAGCCTGGGTACCCCCTGCTTTGGACTGGCTGGGAAGTTCAAACCACACAAGCCCTGGCCTGCTCGCAGGAAACCTCTCCCTGCCCCACACCCTAAGAAGAATAAAAGCCAAGCGAGTCAAGTCATTTTTGGATCTCCTCGGGAACTGCCCCACTCTCCCAGAAAGTGTCATTCATTATGTGAATAATAAACCTTTTCATACCCTCTTGATGTGTGTGTGGTTATTAGTCTCAACACCCAAACCAAATTTTGGGTAACGGGGTCCGTCTGGCCTCTGAGGGGTGCTTACAACATTGGTGATAAAATTTCATCAAAACATGGTTTTTGGTCTTTTTGCTTTCAGTTTTGTTAGTTCAGATGAAAGTATTCGCAGCCAAAGGGCTACTCTCATTATATCTGGAGTTCTTAAGGTAGCAGCATCTTATTTACTGTGTCTGTGCTTGGCCTGTATCTCCAGCCCTTAATCGAGTGGCAGCCGCTTTGAAGCCTTCTAGAGAAGTGGGTTTAAGTAAGAATGCAGTGCCCTTTAGCTGGTCTTTTCTGCTCAACTGACTTCCATTGTCCAGCCAGTAGTACTTAATGGAGACTTTTGAGAAAAACTGCATAATAATCTGCTGTTTGGAGTATAGAAGCCGTAGGGCTACAGGATATAGGCCCAGCTCTTGTAACAAAGCTGAGTTACCTAGTTGTAACTAGTTTTTCTTGTTTCACTGTTTTTCACGGTTCTTCACTATAAAAAACATCATAGCTCTGCTTTTCTCTAACTACTTTCCCCATAGCTACATGTCTGCCTTTCAAGTTGCTAGTGCCAGTTTTACCTAATGGTTAGTCAAAGCATAACAAGGGTCTCTAGTTTTCCATCTTGCAGTATCTATTTCCTTGCTGCCTGGCAACAATGCAAAGCCACATATTTTAGACTTTTGTTATGATGGGGATATAATTGACATTGCCTTTTTCTGAATGGTCTCATCTGATGATCTCAGCTGGTGATTCCCAGATCTATTATCTCCTGCCCTTACCTGTTTTGAGCTCTGAATGTATTTGCAATAGCTCTGATGCATTCTTTTTTTTTTTTTAACATCTTTATTGGAGCATAATTGCCTCACAATGGTGTGCTAGTTTCTGCTCTACAACAAAGCGAATCAGTTATACATACACACATGCCCCCACATCTCTTCCCTCTTGCATCTCCCTCCCTCCCACCGTCCCTATCCCACCCCTCCAGGTGGTCACAAACCACCTAGCTGATCTCCCTGTGCTATGCGGCTACTTCCCACCAGCCATCCATTTTACGTTTGGTAGTGTATACAGTCCATGCCACCCTCCCACTCCGTCACAGCTCACCGTTTCCCCTCTCCACATCCCCAAGTCCATGCTCTAGCAGGTCTGTGTCTTCACTCCCGTCTGATGCATTTTTAGGTCTCTTTCTCAAGTGTGGTGATGGGCAGACAATGCAATGACGATAAGTAATGGGACAAAATATTACCAAACAACATGGATAAGGAACCGTTTACCTGGCTCAGATAATTTGTCCTTTTGAAAAATTACTGAGATATATCAATCCATTATAACAACATTTTCCTAATATCTCAACATTCCTGATACCTGCTGTGCAGTTCAGAGGCACTGTATTCTCCATGGTCCTGTCCCATGGCTTGGGCCTCTCCTTTCACCATATTTGTAAATCTGGTTCTTATTCATCAGGTCTGAGCTTAAATATTGACTTTTCCTAGAAGCCTTCACTAAATCCTATACAAGTAGATTTCTCCTGTCATCCTCTTCCTCTTCATCCTTCTTTCTTTCTTCCTTTGTAGTACCTACTGCTGCTTATACTTACTTGTTTACTTGTCTATTATTTATCTCTCTCATTAGATGATAAGATCCGTAAGAACAATGTTGATGGAATTTTTTCCCCACAACTGGCATAGTGCCTGACACATTAAGGTGCTAAATAAATGGATAAATTCTCCCCAGATGCATTATGTCCTTTGTACATACTGTTTCCACGTCCTTTCCAACAAGAAACTAATTGATCTTTTTATCCATAATGTCCACAATAATAATAACCCCCAATTAACTCTTATTAAGTGGTTTCCACGTGCATCTAAATGCCTTGTCAAACTGCTTTCTAAGTTCTTCACCAAAGCTGGGCAGAGTAAGACACTTAGCGTAGTACCCAGGGCATAATTAACCCTGGAAAAAATTAAAATTAATGAATAAACAAATATATATTGCAACTGTAGCCTTAAAATGAAAAAGTTATAAAACAGATAAGCTTATGTTTTTGTATTTAAATATCATATGCTATCCTTTAAACAAGTGAACCGTAGAATAATCATTCGACTCTTATCAAATTATTCTAAAAGTTAAGCAGCTTAATACAACAAACACTTATTTTCTCTGAAAATAAGTTTCTGAAAGTTAGGAATCAGGAAGTAGCTTAACTGTAATTCTAAATTATTCTTGGTGAAATTTTGCCACTTAGAAAGATAAGTGCATGGGTTAGGGTTATAGTGGAATAAATGGAAGAAGCAGGGGTTCAGCAGAATGATAGTGGGGAACTTTTGATAAGACACAATTGTCCATTAGCCAGGCACCTTAGAATAAAAAGTGAGCAAAGTTCAGTTGTCTGCATTTTTTGATTAATGTGAAGAAGCTTCCAAAGAAGCTATTGGAGACTTCAGGAATAGACTTTTCAATAGCGTAGATAGCTTTCAAGAGTAGATACTGAAGCATATGTAACCCTTGCCCTTTCCTCACTTTTTGTGAATAATCTTAAGCCAGAAAAAGGGGATTTCACATGTAAACAAAGACTGAAATTGGAAATAGCCCCATTGCCAGATCTTAACACCTCCTCAGGGAAAATTTTCAAAGAGCCCCGGAGACCTAAGACTTAGAATAAACCAGTATTCTTACATATAAAACTACTATATGCTTCAAGGGAGGGAAACAAAGATGTCTGTAGATGTTGTAAACAGAAAAGATACTGGAAAAGCAACTGTGATAGTTAACAAGCTGAAGAAAGGAAAAATAAAGTGAGTGAATAATGAAGGTCCTCTGAGAGGGGCGAACCAAGTACCCACTTAGCCCTTTACTCTTAAATTTCACAGGTTGAAATTTCTTTAAATATTAAATGGCAGTTATGCAAATGTTTTTTTGATAATGGACTGCAGGAGAGAAAAAAGTTTTCCTCAACACTATTAGGGTCCCTGGCTAGGTCTAAACATTAAACTGACAAAAGACAGATTAACAGGAGAAATGCATACAAATTTTTACATGTACCTGGGAGCCTTCACAGGAGAATGAAGACCTGAAGAAGTGACCAGAGCAGGAAGCTTTTATACCTTTTAGACAAAGAAACAATAAATTTGTGAAGAATTGACAAGATAAGGGGATTTGGGCTAGGGGTAGTAAATGGTAAAGAATAACTAGGAAGATAAGGGTTAGTTTAACAAGGCTGGTTGGTTCAGATTTCTCAGCCCCAAATGTCTTCCTTCTTCCTGGTACAGGGAGGGTACCTTTTACAAGGGAAATTTATCTCCTGCTTTTAGGGGACAAGGGCAAGTGAGGGGGGAGGTCATAGTGACCTTCTTGCTTCTGCTGTTTTCTCAAACTCCTTCAGCTTAAGATACTTAATATGCCAAGGTGCCATTCTGGGGGATAGCGTGTTCTGAACCCCATCAGCATGCTACAGTACCAACCTGAAACTCAGTGGGTGAGGGTATAGACTTGTTTAGGACCTCAGGATCATAAATAAAATAGCCATTCTTTACTTCCCTCCTGTGGTACTAAACCCAAATGCTATTTTATCATGGGGTTACATATTCTAGACTCATAAATCTGTGCTATGCTTTCTTTAATAGTTCCTTAGTTTAGATTGAAATGGTTAATCCTGCTCACCCTTTCCTGGAAAGCTGAGCAGTGTGCCTTGACAGTTATGCTTCAGTGATTTATTTAATGAGGTGCCCTCCTGCTTTTTTTTCATAAGACCCTGACTAAGACCTTATAGACCTTAACTTTCCTTGCAATTCTGTTCTTACCCAATATATGGATGACCTCTTGACCTTTTATTAGATTCTGAAGATGAGTTGAGCTCTCTCAATTAATTTCATTAATCTTCTCAACAGTTTTAACTCAAAAAGGACTTTAAGTTAGAAGGAATGTTATAATTTTGTCAAAATAAAATGTATCACCTATGACAAGATTTATCCCAAGGAGGCCAGTCCATCACTTTGGACAGACTAAAAGCCATTCAAAAATTTTCCAGGCCAGTTATTCAGACTTAATTCAGAGTAAATTAAGAGGATTTCCTGGGTTTGATAGCTAGTGTAGGCAGTTTCCAACTGTTCTAAAATCACTAGGTCTCTTGGTGATTTAATCAAGTTATCAGTAATCAAAATCCTTCCTTGAGAACGTAAACAGGAGCTGACATTTTGTGATTTAAAATTAGCTTTTCAGATGCAAACTATTATATATAGATTGGATAAACAAGGTCTCACTGTATAGCACAGGGGACTGTATTCAATATCCTGTGATAAACCGTAATGGAAAAGAATATGAAAAAGAATATATATATATGTATAACTGAATGACTTTGCTGTACAGCAGAAATTAACACAACATTGTAAATCAACTATACTTCAATAAAATAAATTTAAAAAAATAAAATAAAACGAGCTTTTTAACATCTTTCTACTCTGGGTCAACTTAAGTATCTTAAGCCTTTCGACCGATTCATGCATAAACAATCTGGACGAACCCTCAATGTTTTGACTCAGCTTCATGTTATTTATCAGAGAAAAGTTTGCTATGGCTTTTTTCTTGACCCTATGTTAAAAGTTCCACTTCCTGGTTGCAGGTTAATAGTCACTAAAGCTAAATTAGTGGAGGCTATTGCTAACTAGTAACTCCTTCAGACTTGCACCCTCATGATATACAGTCTTTGTTGCCTACTGAAAAGACACTCTATTTCTTAGCAGGTAGCCTTACCTCACGTAAAATTCTATTATTTTCTCCCTCACCCGTTTCCTTCCCTGGTAGTAATACTTTAAATCCTGCTACTTTCCTTCTTTTACCGGAAGGAGTAACTCATGACTATCTAACCTCTGTCCAAGAACAGTCTATGCCCTGAACAAATATATTAGAAACTCATCTAGAAAACTCAGAGTTAACCTTGTTTGTTCACAGGTCATACCTTAAGATGAAAACATTAAGGGAGGTGGGATGAACTGGGAGATTGGGATTGACATATATACACTAATATGTATAAAACAGAGAACTAATAAGAACCTGCTGTATAGCACAAGGAACTCCACTTCCCTGTACAGTAGAAACTAACAACATTGTAAAACAACTATACCCCAATAAAAAAATTTTTTTTAATTAAATTACTAGGCTGGATATGTCAAAACAGGTCCCAACTTACTCCTAAAATAATGATCCTTTACTGGAGCCAAAGTCACCCAGAAGGCAGAACTCATTGTACTCACCAGGACTTGTCAACTGAGTAGACATAAAGACAGTTAATAGCAATGGTGGGAGGTGGAGAATGTTTTGGAAATAACAAAGGATCTTGATCTATGTAGGAAAAAAACAAACAAAAATGGTCAAAAGACTAAGAAACTCTAAAGTGTTCTAATGTTTCTTAAGGAGGTGGAATGCCATATAAAAAGGGATAATAGGAAGGTTGAAAGAAATGCCCTACCAGCTTATTATGTGAGACAGGCAACTCCTTCTAAGGATCCTGTTTCCATAATGCCCTGGAGGGCCAAACCTTTGGAGAAGTTCGAAGAATCTATTACAAAATACCAGGGATTGGCTCCAAAATCGGAAAAAAAGCTTACTTATTAAGGACAATAATCAAGATTTTTCTCATGACCTTCACCTTATTGATTCATTATCTTATGAATTTGGTTCAGTCCCAATAAATTCTGCACCTTAAAAGAGCTACCTTAAACCACTTGAATGCAGATTCCCCAATCCTACAAACACTCTTTCCTTACTTTCTCTTTTTGTGTGACTACCAAGACTTTGTCAAGGTGGTCTCCGTTGCTGCTGTAAATTTCATAAACTCACCTCTGTTTGCTCAACAGCTTTTTCTGGGATCTCCAACAAAATTCATTTTGTTGGAGTCATAAAGCATTATTTGGTTTCTTTAAAGCTTATTTACTATTATTAACCATATTGTCTAAATCTCTTTCTTGGAAGTGTGTAAAGACATTTTAAGAAGCGTATTTAGGGCTTCCCTGGTGGCGCAGTGGTTGAGAGTCCACCTGCCGATGCAGGGGACACGGGTTCGTGCCCCGGTCCGGGAAGATCCCACTTGCCGTGGAGCGGCTGGGTCCGTGAGCCATGGCCGCTGAGCCTGCGCGTCCGGAGCCTGTGCTCCACAATGGGAGAGGCCACAACAGTGAGAGGCCCACGTACCGCAAAAAAAAAAAAAAAAAAAAAAAAAGCAGCGTATTTACTCTTCTGAGCCATTTAGTTAAGGTAATTGGTGAGATCATGTGTGGAAGATAACATATGCAAAATGCTTCATGCTTAATAGAGTTCCTGGCCCAATATGTTCAGGTGTTCGGTGAATGTTAGCTAATTATAATCCCCTAACTCCCCAGTCCTTCCTTACCCAGATCTCCGAGCAGCCTGCAAAATTAAGCCTCCAGGTTAATTGTCTCTGATTATAGAGTTCCGATTATAGGTCATCACTGGTTTCTCTTGATTGGCAAGGATCATCTGTTACCCCTCCCTCCCTCCCTCCCTCCCTCCCTCCCTCCCTCCCTCCCTTCCTCCCTCCTGGTGTTTTTTTTGTTTTTTTGTTTTTTGTTTTTGTTTTTGTTTTTGTTTTTTGCAGTACGCGGGCCCCTCACTGCTGTGGCCTCTCCCGTTGCGGAGCACAGGCTCCGGACGCGCAGGCTCAGCGGCCATGGCTCACGGGCCCAGCCGCTCCGCGGCATGTGGGATCCTCCCGGACCGGGGCACGAACCCGTGTCCCCTGCATCGGCAGGCGGACTCGCAACCACTGCGCCACCAGGGAAGCCCCCTCCTGGTGTTTTGACTCTGTTCCCTTTCTGACCCACCAGCGAGCTGAGGGAGGAATTCAGTTCTTTATATTTGCACTCCTTAGGCCCCCTCAAGGTGACTTTTTTCTTGGGGGGCACTGCCTGAGTGGAGGTCCTCCGTGCAGTGACATTTGATTTTAACAATGAAAAGTGAAAAATACTTTACCCCTGATATTTGAACAGATTTCCTTTTCTGCCACTTTTCCCAAATAAATGAACAAACCTAACAACTTCTCTAAAGCATTTTGGATGAGGTTGTGTCTAAACAAGGAAATCTTGATTAAGCTACAAAGTTAATGAAATTGGAATTCTAGAGGAAACCTCAGAACTTATTTTTAATTAAAGAGCTACAGTACCATGGACATAAAAGGTGATATAGGAAGGAGGATACCCGGGGAGGTTTCCATACTGTCCCATATATCAGAGACCAAGAGACACCAAAAGCACTGCAGTATCCTCATTAGTTCTTTTTTTTTTTTTTTTCGCGGTACGCGGGCCTCTCACTGTTGTGGCCTCTCCCGTTGCAACGCACAGGCTCCGGACGCGCAGGCTCAGCGGCCATGGCTCACGGGCCTAGCCGCTCCGCGGCATGTGGGATCCTCCTGGACCGGAGCACGAACCCGTGTCCCCTGCATCGGCAGGTGGACTCTCAACCACTGTGCCACCAGGGAAGTTAGTTCTTATATTTCTCATTAGTTCTTATATTTCTCCTTTCTGAGACAGCATACCCCTAAATGCCAACTCTATGTTATTATGAAATTCAAATCTACTCTGAAATTTAAAGAGGTAACAGATGAGATATAAATGTGTGAATAAAATTTCCAAGCCCCCCCCAAAAAAATGTTTAAAAGAAAAAAAGTCCTACCGAGAAGCTTACTTTGCCCTTTATAATTATTGGATGAAATGATGAGGCTGACAACTTCCCTCCCTCACGGGGTGAATGGGTTGCAATGTTTGTGTGGTTGGGCTGTAGCGTGGAAAGGTTTACTGATGGCAAGTGGCATGCTGGTAAATGTTTGACACTCAGCCATGGCTGAGAGAGATGCCCCCATTCATAGCCGTTACAGATATCTGTGGTGTAAATCCACCCACTGTGGCTGATCGCAGAGCCATCAGTGTCACACCACTGAACTCGGAATTTGGCATAGCTGTGCAGTGGCACGCCATTATAGTTTTTTACCCATACAGATCTAGTAGACAAAAATAACCTCAAGAGCAGAGATAATAGTAAAAGGTGGTAAAAGAATTAGGAAGTGATGAGTTTTGAGTATTTATTGCCTTTGTTTTTAATATGATTTATGAAGTTGCAAGTTTATGTAATTTAATTTTTAGTACTGGCTGTGTTTAACAGCTGGTTCAGAAATTGTAACATTTGGCTGTTGTGCACCACACCAAAGCACCACTGTGGGAGCTGAGTGTGTCCCTCTATCTCTGCTTTCCCAGTTGTGGTGTATTTGCAGTCCTTATTGGCCATGAGGGCTATTTCAAAGCCGAAGGCTCCGTGTTCCACCCACTTTTTCTTATAGTAGAGACTTTGTCTCTAATAAAAACATGTGGTCCCATTGAATCTCAGTTGCAGGCAACAGCTGATCTCTCTGGGTGGGGCAAAGGTGGCCAGGTGGACTTTCAAATGCACACTCTTCCAAAGGGGCATTATTACCTCCAGAATCTGAGAGTTGGCACGGGAAGGCAAGAAGGAAGCCTGAACCGTTACAGCTACAGTTAGGTGTTGGGACTATTATGGGATGATCTATGTAGGGACAGAGCAATGGCCCTTTTCTCAGAGTGATGTGGACCCGGCTGCTCAAATACATTAATGTTCCAATGCAAATGACTCATTTTGTAGGAACATTAAGTTCACAGCCAATTTGTCAATATAAGAAAACTACCACCTCATTTTTTTTTTAAACTCAAAAAGTAGTGTTTAAATTTTATGAGTTATAAATTCCATTTCGGCAAAAGACAAATTGAAACACACAAAGGTGGTATTGGAGCCTCCCTGGCACCGTGCTCAGCTTGGCCGCCATATTTTCCAGGATGGTTAGGGGACCTTAAACTGTCATCTGAGGATTGTTAAAGAAATTTTGGGTTTTCCTAGAGAAGACTAAAGGAAGACATGGTATCTACTTACAAATATTTGAAAAGCCGTCATGTAGAAGAAGAGATTAGAACTTGTTTTACAACTTATCATGGTAGGAGAAATAGGGGCTTTGTACTATAGAGACTCCAGCTTCAGTTTTGGCTTCATCACTTACTGCTTACATGACCTTGGACAAACTATATAAACTCTAAACCTCAGATCTGTTATCTGTAAAATGGGGTATATTAGTTTCCCATTGCTATTGTAACAAACTTTCATGAATTTAGTGGCTTAAAACAACCTAAATTTATTATCTTACAGTTCTGGAGGTCAGACTCCGAAATGGGTCTCACTGGGCTAAAATCAAAATGTCAGCTGGGCTGCATCCCTTCTGGAAACTCTAGGGAAGAATCCATGCTTTTTCTTTATCCAGCTTCTGGAGGCCATCCACATTCCTTGGCTTGTGGCCCTTTTCTTCCATCTTCAAAATCAGAAATGTTGCGCCGAGTTCTTCTCACACTGCTATCATCTCTCTGGTTCTGTTTCTCCTGCTTCCCACTTCCATTTATAAGAACTCTTGTGGTTACGCTGGGTCCACCCAAATAATCCAGGATAATCTCTCCATCCCAGAGTCAGCTGAGTAGCAGCTTCATTCCATCGGCAACTTTGATTCCCCTTTGCCGTGTAGCCTAACATATTCATATTCATATCTTTCCAGGTCCATTATTCTTTCTACCATATGAGGATAAAAATATCATGAGTGTGTATCTAAGATTCCATGCAGGTGAGAGATCATATGCATTTTGAGGCAAACCCAAACTAGTATCAAGTTCAAAATAAATCCAGGTTTAGGTAAGGAGAGACTTTATTTGAAAACACTACTGCAAATGATGGGTAGAGTGGAGAGGGATGGTTGTAATGGGAGAAGCAGACCGTTGCAAGAGGAGAAGTTCCATCCATCAGATTTGCAAGCATTTCCACTGTCAGGCAGCAAAAGGCTTTTCTTTTACAGAGGAATAAACAAGGTTAGAAAGAACTGTGTGTGGGGAAGTGGGCTGAGCTGGTGATGGTGTGACTAGATAGTTGATCAGGGAATGTTGTGCCCTGAGCTCAACCTGTTCTCAGGACAGCCGTTCTGGAGGGGTTGTTTGCTGGCTCAGCTATGAGTAGATTACTGATTTCTCTGAACCCATTTCCTCATTGTAAAATTGTGCAAATACAGAGCTTGTCAGCAGGCTTCTGTGAAACCAGATGGTCTCAAAATTCTGTGCTCTTCCAGAGAAAAGACCAATGATTACAAATGCAAACTCAGTCTTTACAAAGTCCGCTTTAAAGTTGAATCCTTTTAAAAAGCTGCAAATTTATTTTCTGAAATATGATTATCTATTTAATGACATGAAATCATCCTCAAAGAATTTAATGAAATAGCTTTCAAATTTTTGCTTCATTATTTTTTATAACACCAGAGCATAGTGTAAATGCTCTGATTTAGAAACTTTGTGAAGGGGACCCAGCAATCTGTGTTTTATTAATAAGTTCTCCAGGTAATTCTGATACACACCAAAGTTTGAGAACCGCTGGTAGATTGGTTGACACCCTCTCTGAAGCCAGATTGCCAGGGTTTGAATCCTGACTCTGCTGTTTATTGACTGTGTTATTAGGGTTCATTTTCTCATCTCACAGGGTTTTGGAGAGGATTGAGTTAATTAAGTGTGTGAGAACGAAATGAATGATTCCCGGCACTTTGTTGAAATGTGTCTATTTCAATTATATAATTACTCCATTATTATTATCATCATCATAATATCTGGAATCAATCTCAAATTTGTTCACTTGGTGCCTTGAAGAACCTGTTCTAGAAACTATGAAGTCTCATAGAGAACACAGAACACATTATTCCAACGTAATATGGCATTATGCATGACAAATGAAAAATGTCTCTGTGGGTACAGAAGTAATGCTGGGGTGAAGCAGAGTTTGGGGAGACAAGTTAGCGAACTGGTGAGCAGTCAGATAACCAACAAGGACCTGCTGTAAAAAAAAAAATTAAAAAATAAAGGGTCAATGGAGGGTCACTGCCATTTTTGAGACTTCCGGGTATAGGGAAAAAAAAAGAAAAGGAAAAAAATTTAAAACATGTCTGAAGAGGGTTATAAAAATTGCTTAATTCACAAAATAATGAAAGGATTTCTTTAAAAATATTTCTTTATAAAACATTATAGGCAAATTGATCTGATAATGAGCCCGAGTTGAAAGTTATATGAAGCTTGTCTTCGTTTCTCGTTCCCGTCTGCATCTCTGCGACTCTACATTTAACTTTACTTGTATGTAAATCAAAGGGCTATGTTTGTGACCCTTTGTGAGGGTGAAGCCTGGGCTAATGACCTTCCTGCCCCCTGTGCTGGGTCCTGGGTGTCAGAGAAGAGGTGAGAACTATTTCAGGGGGGAGAAAAAGGAATATACCAAAGCAAAAATGTACAGAACAGCAGCATATACCCTAGAAACCACAAGCGTTTGAGACAGTGAAGCATAAATTGCAGGGAGAGGAGTGGCTACAGCTACAGCTGGGGAGGAAGGCACAGGCCAAGTCATCAAAGGCTTTCTATGGCCACTAAGGATCCTGGACTGCATCTTGTGTATAATTGGGAGGCACTCGTCAATTTCAGGAGAACCATGGTCAGTTTTGTATTTTAGATCAATCACTTGGGTGGCAGTGTGGAGGTGGGGGGGACTGGAGTGCCAGACAGAGGCACAGGGACCATACAGAGGACCTCTGCCTTTGCTGAGATGATGAGATGTGAACCCAGGCAGACGGTGATCTAGAGAAGGGCCGGCTATCTAGAAGGTTAATAGAAACAGCAACACATACAGAAACTGCTGATGACTTCCTGTTTGGAGATATGGATGGAAAAGACAGCTCGTCCTTGAAACTTAATAAAGTCACACAGCTTTTAAGTGGGCCTAAATATACTGCTCTACCCCCAATCCTGTGGCAAGCTGTCCAGCCAAGTGTGTGCACAGCCTTGAGTGCTGAGGCCCTGGGAAGCTGCTCAGAGGTGGTGGGTCCAGGGAAACCCCAGTGGAGCCAGGAAGACCGCCCACTTCTTGGTCATTCGTCCCTTTGCTGAGCTCTGCTCATACCCTTTTGAGCATGCCATCCGTTTCCTGCTGGACCTCTGTCTGATGGATTGGTGCTATCTTTACCCAAGTGGAAGTGATGAGTGAGCGTTCTATCCCAAATTCCTTGTTCATGGCTAGGGCTTGGGGGACACAGTGGCAGTGGTACCTTTGAGGTCCTGACCTCCCTGTCCTTCATTCTGTCTCACTCTTCACAGCCTAAGTCATGCTTGCTTTCTTTGTCTTGCTTGTTCTAAACAGTGTTGCTGAGGCCCGTCCCTGTTCCTCTCCTTTCCCCGCCGGTTCAGCAGTCATCTGGGCCTGACCTTCATAGCCTCTAGTTGTTAGAATCTCTGAGAGTTGGAAGCTGCCTTTTAGGGCCCATTTCTTCCACCTTATTTGGGGATTCCTCTCTGTGGTGACTTCCCTTTCTTTAGGTCTCCCATCCTGTGTTGACATGCCACTTCTGCTCGGGACAACCACTGTCCCTTTCCCCTAAGAATTGACTGTCATCCTGAGAATTGTTTACCAGCATGTTTCTGGGCCCCAGAGGGAACAGATGGGATTACGTTTAGAGTAGATGACTCTGCTATCATGTTCAGTCCACAATGCTGGGGGGGACATAAACATCAAGGCTAATGGATTCATGGACCTTTTAGCAAAAGTGAACAGGGTCAGGCTGGAGGGAAGTGATTTGCAGCACATAAATGAGTCTGCAAAGCTGAACTGAAAGCTCAAAGTTGAATTTAATTCAAGCTATGGAGATGAATCAACCTTTTCTCCAACCTGTGGGATGGGAGGAAGTGGTTAAGAACACAGGCTTCAGAATTACTCTGTCCATGTTCAAAGTAAGACTATGACATTTGCCAGCTCTATGACATTTGCCAGCTCTGTGACCTATGGCCAGATACTCACTCTCTCTCTGTGCCTCAGTTTCTTCATCTGTAGAATGGAAATAATTATAGGCCCTGCCTTATTTAGTTTTGCAAGAATTAAATGATATAACACGGGTAAGGCTGTACAGAGTGCTACCTGGAACATAATAGTAATAGTTGCTAACGTTTATTAAGTGCTTATTATGCACTAGGGGTCAAAAATATTACACACTACTCTTCCTCTTTGTCATACGGGGTTCGACAGAGTTTCTTCTCAAAGAATTAGATTTGGCTGACAAGAAACTGCAAAGCAGAGAGGCTCCACGCAGAAAAGCATGCATCTGATCACATTGGGGGCTTGTTAAAAACACATTCCTGGGCTTCATCCCCACAGTTTCAGATTCAACAGGATTGTGAGGGTGTCAGTCTGAGAATTTGCATTTCTAACCAGGTCCCATTTGGGGACCAAACTTTGGGATACACTGGCGTAGAGGTTAAGAGGCCGCATTTTGAAGTCAGAAGGATTCAGATTGGAAACTGAGCTCTGGCATTGTATGGCCTTGGGCAAATTACTTTGTCTCTTTAGACTTCAGTTTCCGTGTCTCCAATATAAGTCTAAGAACTAGGCTGTGTGAAGAGTTAAATTAGATGATACTATAGTTAGCGCATAACATGCATTAACTATTATTCCTATTCTTCTGCTAAATTTTGGGCACTATCCTGGTCTTCTCTGTGCCTCTACTTTATTATCTATAAAGTAGAAACATTCACTAATCAGTAGTATATGGCAGATGAAGGCACTCAATAAGATAATAGCCTTGAGTCAAACTATTAGTGACCATTCTAGAGATTAAACATGCAGTCCCCTTCTGTAGCACTTTAAACAGGACTTGGAATGTCTTCCTCTTTTTTTTCTTAATATTTATTTGTTTACTTATTTTTTGCTGTGTTGGGTCTTTGTTTTTGCGTGTGGGCTTTCTCTAGTTGTGACAAGCTGGGGTTACTCTTCCTTGTGGTGCGCGGGCTTCTCATTGCGGTGGCTTCTTTTGTTGCAGAACACGGGCTCTAGGCGCGCCGGCTTCAGTAGTTGTGGCTCGCGGGCTCTAGAGCGCAGGCTCAGTAGTTGTGGTGCATGAGCTTAGTTGCTCCATGGCATGTGGGACCTTCCCAGCCCAGGGATCGAACCCATGTCCCCTGCATTGGCAGGCAGATTCTTAACCACTGTGCCACCAGGGAAGTCCGGAGTGTCTTCCTCCTAAATGAGAAAATCCTCTGCTACTGCAAGGGGTCTAAGACTCCCAATAGAGCCTTCAGATTCTAGCTCTCACCTTTAATTTTACTCCCTCTTTGCCTTCTTCCTCATATTTTTCCACCAAAGCGGGATCATTCATTTTATTTCTCTTGGTCCTGGTTTGCCTTTATTTATTGCTGATGTGTTATCCTTTGCAGGTAGACAGTTGTTTCCTTCCCCAGCCATCTGTCATGAGTCGGGAAGGAACATCTACCTGAGTGAAGACTGGGTCAGGGTTCACTGGAAAGTTCTTTAGGAGTGAAATATGGCTTGAACATTTAATTTATATCTCTTACAAATGATATTTTCTTTTCTTTCCTTTTATTTATTTATATTTTTTGCGGTACGCGGGCCTCTCACTGTTGTGGCCTCTCCCGTTGCGGAGCACAGGCTCTGGTCACGCAGGCTCAGCGTCCATGGCTCACGGGCCTAGCCGCTCCGTGGCACGTGGGATCTTCCCAGACCGGGGCAAGAACCCGTGTCCCCTGCCTCGGCAGGCGGACTCTCAACCACTGCGCCACCAGGAAAGCCCACAAATGGCATTTTCTGATTGAGGTTAGATTTAGGAATGTTCCCAGACTTCTGAACTTTTCCACTTTTCATGCCCTTTGTTTCTATAGTTGTATTGTCAGCTTTTTGGTTCTGATTTTTGTTCTTGTTTTTTACCTTATCTCCTCTGCAAGCCGTAAGACACAGAAACTTCTTAGCCACCAACAGCTTGCAGCAGGGTAGCAGAGACAGGAAACATATTTCATTGCTGGTTCTTTCTTAAAGACTGAAATAGATGCCAAGTTTCTTCCTGGGATCAAGAGCTCCAAAAGCAAAGAGAAAAGCAATTTAATATTAAGACACTTTACACAAAGGTTCTTGCATCATTACAATAAACCCCAGAAAAAAAGGCAAGCTTTACTTAGATCAACAATTCTTTAAAATAATAGTACAATTTTCCGTGGGAGATACTGGGTTAGGGAGATATTTTAGTGAGCATGGCCTTTGGTGAATGTTAACGCCTACACAGAACCATCCCTGCACGGTTTTTCTATGTTACTCAAGCTTGAATTTTACCAGTTAATTTTGTACACGTCTATTATGAATGCTCCTTTTATTGGCAACATTAAAAGCCTTGCCAATTCTTTCAAAATCTAGTGGCAGAACCTCTTCTGGGTTTTAGGTGTTTTGATTTAATTAGCCTTAATAAAAATGTTTTATAATAGTATTATGTTTAAAAAATCATGTTTTCTCCTTTTCTGTTCTATACTATTTCAGCTTTAAGATTGTGACGACTTTTGCTAAAGTATGGCTCTAAATAAACAGTCTGAAACTTGTTTAGCAAATGGATGTCTCCAGACATATGAGATGCAAAAAATGAAAGGAATAATCACACACAATGTTTCAAGTTCCACTGAAGGTTCTGTCTCAGTGTTGGAGATGGCTTCTGCAGCCACTGGGTCTGAGAAGCTTTCTTCTTTGTCTGTATTTACGTGTAGACAGGTCTTCCCCCACAAGTAATAGGAAAACAAGTTTCAATTCTAGCACTATCCTATTTTGCTGTGTCATTTTAAACTTAGGTCTTGGTTTCCATTATTGTCCATCCCTAAGGTGGCCCTTCCAGCTCTAACAATTTATGATTGTGGAGGATGTTATCAGCAGAGTTACTAAGTGATTAGTTCATATCATAAGATTCTCTTTTTCTTTAAGAGTAAATTCCATCAAACAAACAGCTACTTTGGAAAAAAAAAAGGGTCAAGCCTCATAGGGCAAATTATTTTGCTAACTTAATCTGAATCCAGAAACTGTTTTTCAAAAAAAAGGATGGCTTTGATTTAATGGTTTTACATGTAAATCTATTGCACATTTTTAAAAAATAAAGATTTCTGTAAGTAAGTTGTAGAAAAATGAAATACTGGAGTTGTGAAGGACACTAATTTTTCAACTTAAATATGAAAAAGACAAAATAATAATTCTGGAAATAGACACAGCAGCTCTTAACTAAACATCACACCACCCGCTTATATGTGAAGTGCCTCTGAAGGGCTCAGGGGATCCAGCTGTGGCAGCGCCTCTGCGAATACACCAGCACTGTTGGTGAAAGATGACATTTTGGTTACTAATGAACTAAAGAACTGAAACCAAGAATTTAGTTGGAGAGAGATAACCAACTCAGCACTCACAGGAACAAAGGTTAAGACAACCATGTTCTTCATGATGATGTCCCAGAAGATTTTTCTCATTTAGAAGCAGTCACTTCTGACCTTTTTCCTGAGCAGACAGATGATAGAAATTGATAAATGAGAAACAGGCAAATAGAAGACAGAACACTTTCCTTCAACAAACAGTTTTATTCCTGTACTAGTGAGAAGGTGTGTAAGACACTATATAGATTTTTTTGACCATAGTTACAAATATGAAAATATATTAAGCAAATACATAACTTAAATAGAAAGATGAAGGAAGTGCTTTCTTCAAATAGAGTTGGTTAGAGACACAATATTGTGGGGAGGTACTACCATAAGAAAAGCATAGAATCATCTACTGCCATTTTAAATAACCAGATTTGCAGAGAAAGAATACATGGTATCAAAAACGTAAAAGTGCTCTATTATAAAACATAATAAGCTCAGTTGCTAGATGTATTTACATTATTTATTTAAGCTTCACACAAATCAAGGAACAGCCAGAAGAGCCTCCATGGACAATAACGTTATTAGATATTGACTACCTAACATCCGAAGTATTGGGCCAGGTGGACATATATACACTACCAAATGTAAAATAGATGGCTAGTGGGAAGCAGCCGCATAGCACAGGGAGATCAGCTCGGTGCTTCGACCACCTGGAGGGGTGGGATAGGGAGGGTGGGAGGGAGACGCAAGAGGGAGGAGATATGGGGATATATGTATATG
Source organism: Pseudorca crassidens (assembly GCF_039906515.1). Classification (NCBI taxonomy): domain Eukaryota; kingdom Metazoa; phylum Chordata; class Mammalia; order Artiodactyla; family Delphinidae; genus Pseudorca; species Pseudorca crassidens. The sequence continues at coordinate 60,031,922 of NC_090306.1, forward strand.
TATATCTGATTCACTTTGTTATAAAGCAGAAACTAACACACCATTGTAAAGCAATTATACTCCAATAAAGATGTTAAAACAGAACAAAATAAAAAAAACAAAGTATTGGGTCAGGAGCAATTTCCCCTCAAAAGAAGTGTATGTTGAATGTCTATGAGCTGTGCACTAATTTCTATAAGGCAGGAGTAGAAATGAGTTTAAAGACTTGGTTCTTGTCATCGTAGAGTTTATAAGCCTGATGGGTCCCACTGGGAAACCAGAGATTAAGGACTCTTCAGGTAAGAATATTGGTGTACCTGGTTGTTAGTGTGGCTGAGATTAGGAGATTTCACAAAGGCCACTGTAGACTCTCCCAGTAGCTCACAGGGGAACACCACCCAACTCTAGGGCATACTCCTAAAGCCACAGTTGCATCTGCTCCTTTCTTGTTGGGATGCTTACCTGCTCACTCAGCTATGAAAACACAACATCTCAAACATAGCAAAAAGCTTGCTCTTAGGATGAAGATAGTTTTTCTTAAAAGCAATTACTTAAGGCAGAAAGCAGCCATAACTAAACTCTCTTGTGAATATTCTAGAAGGAACATGTTACATTTGTCTGATATTATTCACCATTTTCAACAACTTATTTTGGTATCTTACATAAGATCATGTACAGTGGCATATAGGTTATAAAAATAATCTTTGGTAACTCTGTTAATAGATCTTTTTATTTCTATTACATAAACCTTTATTTTAAGAGCATTCACCAACAATTTTCTTATTTCATGAATGCAACTATATAGACAACCTTTAAAAAAATAAAATGCCTCATTTTTGTTGCATACATTTATTCCTAGGGAGCCTCCCTATAAGAAGAGTATTCTTTTAGTCAGAAATATTTCCATTGCTAGAAACATTTTTAGAACAGAACAGATTTTTGCTATTATCATGGCTGCATTAAATGTTACCCTGCATTTTAACTAAAATGGCCAAACATTTTCAAAGGCATCATCCACTACAAGAATCTAAGGTAGTGTGTTCAGAATTCCAAACTCAGTTTCATCAAACACCTGGTCAATTCACAAAACTAAATGAATCAATTCAATTGCTTAATCAGCTAAATCATCTGGCCAGCATAGTCAAAGTGAACCACCCCCCCCAAAGGATAATACGCCCTAACAGAAGCATATGACATCTCCAAAGAACAGTCTGGACATACAGAAGGAATGGCATTTCCTCCTCCTGATGGTGTCTGCTTAGAGCCCCCTTTTCAAATATTTTTCCTTCTTTACATCATTTCACTCATTTTCTGCAGTCACGGTTTATAGATTTTTTTCCCTTGATGTGAAACAATCTTTGAATACTTGATATGATTTGAAATCTCAGGTTAAAAATACTCAGAACCTTAACAGCGCATTTGGGCTGATAACAGCCTTTTCCACTCTGTCTCTTCAGAAATGAGGTACTATTGAATCCTTGCTCACAGCCACTTTGGGGAGGATCAGCCATTCCTGCTTGCCACTGTGTCTTGATGATCAATTACTTTCATTTCTTCAGCGAAATGGAACCTGGAAAGTCCTTGAACTGCTACCTCAAACAAGCAGCTTATTACCTATTTCTTTTTCCCACCAGGGCAGGTTTGGTCTGGCTTACATGTGTGAACTAAAACTCTAGAGCACCCCAGAGTTGGGGCTCAGATTCTATCACTCACTGTCATCCAGATCTGGCAGATTTATGATTCCAGGATTCCAACCTTAGAGACGCAGAAAGCTAAGTGAATGAGAATTTAGTATATATACGGCTGATAGCTTTCTTGCAAGAAGTAAGGAGAGTGTTTAAATACAAGAACCTAGATCCTGAGACACTAAGAGAATCAGAGTGTGAAGTACAACATGTGAAGTCTAATTTTGTATTGCTGGACATCTGCTTAGTGGTTTCATATTATTTTCACATGTCATGTTGGGCTTTCTTCCAAGATGTAATAAAATTAATTAAAGACCCTCCCAAATAAAACTGTCCCCAATATGCTGTGTGCTGTGGCCATTTTAGTGTTTAAAAGTGAAATCATCATCATCTCTTCTATAATGTGGAGCCTGAAAAGACTATGAAATACCAAAGGGTATGAGGAGATAAGATGAACAGAAAATAAAATCACCTTCTACTAGGAAAGCAAACACATTCAAAAGGGAGAAGGGGAAGAGTAGTGAAAAAGAGGGACTCAGAAGTGTTAAGGGCTGGTGAATTATTTAGGACAAGTATGTGCAGAGCCAGACAGGAAGATGAGCCTTAGAAAAATCTGATTCAAGAGCTGAAAAACTGGCTGCTATCCAGAGAAAACAGAATAATACGAAATTGATTTAATGAGTAGAGATTAAAGGAGTTAATTATAAAGAACTTGGATAAATAATTATTAAGATGCAAGATGGGACCCTTCTGAGATTTGATAGCTCAATAACACTTTGAAGGCTTGATGATTAAAGTGTACCGCACAGGTGCACTGCCAGGATGCCCACCACGACAGGAAACGGAGTGTTTACCAAGACATAACACATCATGGGATTAAATTAAAAGACATCCAATTGAGCTGAATGTCAAGGAAACCTTTTTTTCCTCCTCCTAAATTTAATAAATAGATCAACTAGATTATGTATTTAGTCTTCGGTGGTGGTGGAAGGGAAGATAGTGAAATATTTGTTGCTAAGGAGATTTAAAATTAGACAGGTGGAGGGTAGGAATAAATATGTCCTGCATTAGACCAGAAGAACATACAGTTTTCCCTTGTCACGTCCATTTTTATGACTCCGATTCCACCCCAGATATGCCAGGGTATTTACTTTTACAGACATGTATGTTTTTTATGGTTTGAATTCTTCATTTGTTCAATTAATTGCTTTCTCTTTTTGGTCCAGCGATTTGCTAGAGAAGCAGCATCAGCTCTTGCCAGTGTGTGGTCCGCGGAAGGCTGCCGCTGCCCTGGTGCTCGGTAACCTCACTGCCTCACTGAGGCCCTCTTTCAGGCTTAACTGAAAATAGTAACAATAACCCCAGCATTATTACTGTGATGCTTTCTCTGTATTAAGTAGAAATGTGTAGTTTCTAGGACAGTGCCTAGCAAGTTGCAGGCACTAAAACTTTTCTGAATAAATGAAAAGCCAAAAATGAATTTCTTTCCATGTCTGAATGTGCTTTGTGCCCAGCGACGTTAGCTTAAAATTCTGTTTTTCTAAATTTCTTGCTTTTTCTTATTAATACAGGGAAAGTTATTCCTAACAGACACCACATCTCATAAATCTCCGACCTTTATTTTCTCCCTGGTGGTACCGCTGCCACACTCACATGTATGTTGTTCCTTTTCATTTCTAGAAGAGCCACCTGGTTTCCCGAAACAGGGTCAGAGACTAACACTGTCATTTCACAAGGGCATTGAGCACAATGATACTGTGAAAACTTGGAATCCTCTTCGCATTCATTCTTATAAAGTTTTTTCCTGTTTCCATAAACTTCAAAGAGCCCTGGAAATTTTTCCAGTTTGGGTGGAGCTTTACTTAACTATAAATAACTCTTTTAGGAATATTTAATGATTTTCCATTACTATGCCAAGGACACCCATTATATTACTTATGGGACTCTATAGTATATAGCAAAAATATACATTTTGAAAAGAAATGGACTCTTTCTGCAAATGAAGCTGTGAGATCAACAACCTTGATTTCTAATTCTTAAGTTTATTTCAGAGAAATTTGTAGTGAGAAAAAGGCAAACATTCCTGACTCATCTCTCAGATAGCCATGAGGATAACCGTGCAGATGCCTGTCAAATTCTCTCCAGGAAGACCCTCGGAACTGGACCTTGGGGAGGGCAATGCCCACTTTCTGACTCACTGAAATTTGTTATAGTCAAAATAGGCACACACACTGAAGATCAACTTGGTAGAGTACGTAGTGCTTTTTATATTAAATGCAACTGAAGGTGTCTACCCTATATTGTGACCTCAATGATTTACTAAAAAAGGCTTTTGGAAAATTTTATACTAAGCACCACTGAATTTTTGTGTTTTTTAAATTAACGATATATGATGTTTGAGGACATTTCTATAGACATTGATGTTAGGCCCTTTGATCAGGAGTATAATATGCCACCGCAATATTCTTTTAATGGGAAAACCAAGTATGACGGGTGCAATTTTGACTTTTCCAGGAATGCAGCCCCCAAGAAATGAGACAAAGATGAGCACGTGTCCCTTGGGCAACACACACATCCCAGTGTGGGAGGCGGGTTCGCACAGCACACTGTGGATGCAGTGAAACAGTTTCCCATCACTATGGATGGCACTCTGCATGGTGACTAGGTTTCCAGTCAGGAGGGCAGATGGCATGCTTCTTCATAGGGGGAATTCATCACTTCTGTTTGGGTCGTTCTCTCTCAGAACCCTCAGCCCTGCAGCCTGGACTTGCTCAGCAAGTTACGTGGCCCCTGAGCTGACCACGTTGGCTTGAACCTCAGGCAGGAGAAAGGGGAGAGACTAACCACCTGAGGGACAACCACCGATGTAACCTTTGGTGCTGCTTGATCGCATCTCCCCGGTCCTTTCTTTTGATTGTTATATTTGTCCAAATCGCATTTGGATCATCTTTGGATCCTAAGATTCATGGGACGGCAGTGCAGCCAAGCCCGCTGTACTCCCTGCTCTGTCCAGCCCTGCCCTTCATCCTGTCCAGTAAGGATTAAAACGGGTAAAAACCACGGCCCCACCACAGCAAGCACCTGCGTACACTTTTTACCAGTCATCCTGTGATACACGTTGAATTAGTTTATGTAGAACAAGCCATGAACACTTTAGTGTGGAAAAATAGTATTATATAAAGCTTAATATTAAACATTATGAAAAAATACATATTTACAGAAGAAACTACAAAATACAACTATGTACAATAATATCTGTTACCTTTAAATTATAAATTCTTTAAAATTCTCCAGATTAATAAATTATACATAGTATCAACAGAAATAGCTGGCACCTCTGTAGGGCATGAAGCAAGTTTTTAAAAAGAAATCACACAGTGAATAGTTTTGATCCAGGAGATCTCCGGGTGCATTCTCAATGCCTTGAATAACCCGCATCTGAAAGGAAGGACACCAGAATTAGAGGCTGTAGCAGGGTGTGTCACAGTTGTTTCTTCTGTGTATGAAAATGACAAATGGCAAAGACTCACAGAAACGACGGAAACTCAATATGGTTTAGGATGAGACCATCCCAGGTCATTGCATTCAGAACCATAGATTACTAGAACTGGAAAGGACTACTGATTCCAGTCTATCCCCTCTGGCTTTACAGGTGAGCCCACAGACCCAGAGAGGCACAGAAACTCACTCAGGGTTACACGGCTTGTGAATGCTAGTTAGTTCCAGAGCTGTTCCTGAATCCTAATTTTCAGATGCCTGAAGCTAACCGTACCATAGTTAGCTTCTTTCAGGAGCACCCAGGATCACACTAAAAAAAGACTCTTAAACAAGTCAAAACAATACAAAGGAACCTCCAAGATCCTCCAGAGCCCCCTCCATCCTGGAGCTTCTTAAAGAATCTGCCAGGCAAAAACCTCAGTTTACTACACAGATAAATTAGGGGGTAATTATTTACAAAACAAAAGGATTATCTGATTTACAAAGAACTCCCTTCAAGTAGCAGCCCTCTTATGTATGGGTGCTTTACAGGTTATTAACTATTTTACATACTGGCTAGATGGGTGGGTATAGAGGGTGCAGAGAACTAAATAAAACTGAAGAGCATTTAGAAATGGTGATAAAAGAGCTCTAAAATAATGTTTGTCTCCCCCCCACAAAAAATAAATCTATAGGTGGATATTGGTCCATGTGGCAAGAAACTGAAACTTATGACAACAGCTACATGAGTGAACATCTTGAAGTGAGCACTCCAGCCCCAGTCAAGCCTTCAGATGACTGTAGCCCTGGCCAATGTCTTGACTGCAACCTCATGAGAGACCCTGGGCCAGATCCACTCAGCTAAGCCCCTCCCAAATTCCTGATCTACAGAAACTATGAGATAATAAACATAGAGGTAAGCTGCTAAGTTTTGGCGTAATTTGTTAGCTGGTAATAAATAATACAATGTAACTTCAAATTTGCAATTAGCCAATGTGCTAAATTAGATCTTAATGATGGTCCTGAGTAGGAAAAGGCAGACCCTTCATGTGTCAATTAACTATTGTCTGATCAAAGCAGTGCCTTACAAAGTTTATACATACTTTTTACTGAATTTGTCATTTAAAAAATGTAACGTGCTTGTTCTAGGAAATTTAGAAAAAACATAAAATGGAAGAAAAATCATATATTATTTTACTGCTCAGAGAAATTTATTTAGTATTGTGGTATATTTCTTTCCAGTCTTTTCTTTTCCCCTTATGTGTTATTTTTGTTTGTTTTACGTTCTTCGTTTCTTACTTAACTTATTTATGAGAATATCTATACTATTGTAATATCTTTAAAAATATCATTCTTAATGACTGCATCGTGTTCTACTCAGTGGACGCACTGTGGTGTACTTAGTCCTCCACTGTTAAACATTTAGATTTTTTCACTCAGACCTTTAACTATGAAAAGCTTCATGCATAAAGCTTTTGCAGTACTTAGGGTGGCAGTAGAAATACTGGGTGAAAAGAACCTATTAAGGACCTTGATACACGTGGCCAAGTTCTTCTCCAAAGGGATTGTACAATTTGAACTCCCAGTTGCTATTTCAAAGCATCCTCCTTAGCACTGAGCCTTATCCCTTAGAAATGTTAAGCCGAGTCCTGAGTAGAGGGCACCCCAGGCCTAGGAAGAGATACCATGTGAAATCTGTGCTCCACTATGGGGGCTCTCCTCCCCACTCTGCCTCTCTTCCCTGTTGCCACTTTGTGAGGGCATTTCCCTCAAGCCTTTGGGTAGAAGAAGAGATGCACGGTGCACGTTGGAAAAGCTTGAGGTTTTTAATGGTTTCCAGATCCACTGTATTTTGATAAATAAACTTATAAATTAGTGAAGTAAGCTCCTACCTCTGTGATACTCTGGATTCACATTTTCGTAGATTGGAAACAAGGGGTTTTCTTGTTCACTCCGTAGCTTCCTTGCTCTGAGAACATCTCTTACACACTGATGTAGGTATACATACTGACACTATGAAAAAGCAGAAGACATGTCAGAGGAAGGCAAATTTTCAAGCATAAGAAAGACAAGGGGGGGCTTCCCTGGTGGCGCAGTGGTTAAGAATCCGCTTGCCAATGCAGGGTACATGGGTTCGAGCCCTGGTCCGGGAAAATCCCACATGCCGCGGAGCAACTAAGCCCGTGCGCCACAACTACTGAGCCTGCGTGCCTAGAGCCCGTGCTCTGCAACAAGAGAAGCCACCGCAATGGGAAGCCCGCGCACCGCAACGAAGAGTAGCCCCTGCTCACCACAACTAGAGAAAGCCCGTGTGCAGCAACGAAGACCCAATGTAACCAAAAATAAATAAAATAAAATAAATTAAAAAAAAAAAAGTAAGACAAGGGAGTCTCACCAAACCTCAACAGTAATGGGATTCTATATGGTTAGCAAATTTCTTGATCATCCCTTCACTAATGGTCTCTAGTATGTAGAAGAGTGACTGCTTTCTATTACCACAGAGGATAGAATAATGATAATGGGCAGAGAGGTGGTGTTTATTCATCTTTTTTTCTGTACGTGCGTATTTAGAGTATGTTCTGTGAGGGCCTACAACTATGTCTGGCCATAGTAGGTCCTCCACAAATAGTTATTAAATATACAAATGAATGCCAAAAACTGTGCAATGCATTTTACATAAATCATCTCCTTTGATTATTTTGACAGCCTCATATAGCAGATATAATCATCCATGTGAGTGGAGACTCAGAGAAGTTAAGTAACTGCTTCAAGGTCACATAGCTGAGAAATGGGACCCTAGGATTTAATCCTGGGTGTGTGAGCCCAAACTTCATGTCTTTTTCACTACACCAGTTTTCTTAGATGAAACCTAATGTCATTGCATTGTTGAATGAGAAAATCATTTCACTGCATACTGTGCTATTTCATTCCCTTTTGAGGGGGAGTATGGTGAGAAAAAGGAGGTGTATACAATAGGTGTGTACATCTTGGTTCTCTCAGCATCTGAGTCTGACTCATGGAAGAATCTCAGATATGTTGGCTGACTGCAGAAAACCACAGAGGCTTACACAGTGAGGACAGACCCACCTGTCAGCTCTCTGGAAGCTACTTTTTTTTTTTTTTTTTTTGCTGTCCCTTTGGAGAAGGTTGTGCTCTCCTTTGTGCAGCTTTTCTTTATTTTAGGAAATGCTTAAATTCTTTACAAATAGAATGATATTTTTATGCATGGTCTGCCGATGATGGCTCTGCTTCAAGAGATGAGAATTCTTTTAGTTCAAATTTCTAAGCTGCTTCGACACCTCTCCTTGGGTCAGAATTTGAGCGAAAAGTTAACCAGATGTAATGTTTAAAATGAGTTATAAAGAACAAGACAAAACTAAATTTCAAGCTATGAAATCTGGTCACATATCAGAGTTATTTTCATAAAAAGAGTCATGGACACTAATTCAGCACACTCTCATTTCGACCTGTATGAAAACAAGTCTATCCGGAATTTTTGAAGCAAGTATTGTAAGCAGAATCTAAATATAATTATGTGTTTGTGTGAGAAAGTGACAAATTTTGTGTTGCTTTGAAGCCTTATCAGACTCTCCTAGATTGGAAAAGCAATTTCTGTCTCCTCTGAATGTCTGTGTGGCCCATTTACCAGGGCATAGTGATATGGGTCTGGTCGTTGCTGACCTAAGTCACCACTTGGGTGCAGGAGCATCGTGCGTCTTGTCTGTGGTTTAGAAACTAACTACTTTGAAATAGAAACAAGTATAGAAGAGTCAGTGTTTTGGTGACCAAAAGGACACCACAAAGACCTCCACTGACAACAGAAGCTCAGCCATAGGCGGCTAAACTTGTGCATTGGGCCCCCTTCCTTACTACCAACCGAGCTGTCTAATAAGGGAATGAATGATTGAGTTTCTGTGCCTCTCTGGGTCTGTGTCAGATGAGGGACCCTGGGCTTGCAGTCTGCCACCAGCTGGCCTAGATGGGGATCTCAGTTTCCCCATCTATAAAACAAGGAGAGCAAGGTCTCTTCTACAGCTAACATCTTTTGACTATTAATGGTTTGTATTAGACTTCGTATTGCTGTCAATTAGATGGATATTGAAAAACATTACTAGACCCTATATTTAAGGTGATCCATGTGGTCAGCTTTGGAGTATTATCAAGGTTTGAGACACAAAGGGAGACTATAGAATCTTACCTCATCAATGATCTTTAAAAGTGAACAAGTATTTATTTTTATGGGTTGACACTAGGCATTGCCCCTGGCTGCATGGTCATCTACTCATTGGACCTCATCATATAGGTCTGGTATAATCATTAGATTAGGATATTTCAAAGAAATCAATCAATCATAAGTGAGGCCTGTGTTAATATTAATAACTATTCTCTGCATTTCTGCTCAGAAACCGCGCTCACTTGTTATGAGTGTTTTATGACACCTTGATCTTGAAAATTCAAGAAGAGTACTCTCCTGAAAATGGTTTTTAGTATAGGCAATCATTTTTGTCATCTTGAAAACAATCTACCAAATTATAGACTGACACTTCCCTGTTTTCTCCCATCCAAAGTATAATTCATATTTTCAATTCTACTGGGATACTAAATGAGTTTGAGAACTTAGAGTTTGGCTGTGAATGAGCTCTCGTACCTCTATGCTACGTCTTATTAATAAATTCTTCAACGGTGATCCACCCTGGGCTTTGAAACCAGTTAAAATTCATTAATTTGCCTTGTCTTAAATATAAATTCTTCTTTTCCCTACAGAATACCCCTTTGAAAATGATTACTACTAAAACCTTCAGATTGTTAATGTGCTTCCCACTTTCTTCTTTTCTTGTGAATTCCTTTATTCCTTATTCACATTTCATCTCTCTTCTTTGTTCTTGGATCTTTAAATCTTAAAGGCAGTTACAATACTTGACCTAGTAATAATGGTAGTTCATGTTCTTCAGTCAAATACTGGGTCTATCCTACTGGTAAGGGCAATACATTGATGGTTTCTTTTGGAAAACATACAGTCAAATCGGAGTACAAGAAAGCATTAAACTTTAGAATCAAAATCTACCCTGAATTTCTCCCTGGCTTGTGCTTTATTAAAACTTTCCTTTATTATTATTATTTTTTTGTTGTGCTTCTCTCTCTCTCTCTCTTTTTTAAACATCTTTATTGGAGTATAATTGCTTTACAATGGTGTGTTAGTTTCTGCTGTACAACAAAGTGAATCAGCTATATGTATACCTATATCCCCATATCCCTTCCCTCTTGTGCCTCCCTCCCACCCTCCCTATCCCACCCCTCTAGGTGGTCACAAAGCACCGAGCTGATCTCCCTGTGCTATGCGGCTGCTTCCCACTAGCTATCTATTTTACATTTGGTAGTGTGTATATGTCCATGCCACTCTCCCACTTCGTCCCAGCTTACCTTTCCCCCTCCCCGTGTCCTCAAGTCCATTCTGTACGACTGTGTCTTTATTCCTGTCCTGCCCCTAGGTCCATCAGAACCATTTTTTTTTTTAGATTCCATATATATGTGTTAGCATATAGTATTTGTTTTTCTCTTTCTGACTTACTTCACTCTGTATGACAGACTCTAGGTCCATCCACCTCACTACAAATAACTCAATTTCGTTTCTTTTTATGGCTGAGTAATATTCCATTGTATATATGTGCCACATCTTCCTTATCCATTCATCTGTCAATGGGCATTTAGGTTGCTTCCATGTCCTGGCTACTGTAAATAGTGCTGCAATGAACATTGTGGTACATGTCTCTTTTTGAATTATGGTTTTCTCAAGGTATATGCCCAGTAGTAGGATTGCTGGGTCATATGGCAGTTCTATTTTTAGTTTTTTAAGGAATCTCCATACTGTTCTCCATAGTGGCTGTATCAATTTACATTCCCACCAACAGTGCAAGAGGGTTCCCTTTTCTCCACACCCTCTCCGGCATTTATTGTTTGTAGACTTTTTGATAATGGCCATACTGACTGGTGTGAGGTGATACCTCATTGTCCCACTTTATTCTTAATGAAAAGTAGATAAAGTCTAATGTATGAACTTCACATCATAAAAGATCATTTTTCCTATGTCCAGCCAGCTGGTGAAGCCTTAGTTCCATTCAACTTCACCAATAGCTGTAGTATGAGATAATATTTATAGGATTGTACTTATAGCCTTTCATGGTCTCTGAATGCACAGTTTAGCAGAGGGGCAGGTATGTGGACAAATAACTATAGAGTGATAAACGTAAGACAGAACTGTTTATAAAGCTTCACACATGAGAAGAAGCCATCAGGTTCACTTTGGAGGGAGGAAAATATGGAGCTAGAGAGAAAAAGCGACATTTGTTAAGAATTTGAGCAAAGAAATAGGATATTCCAAATGATGTAAATAACACAAAAGTTCAAATATATTCTGAAAGCTGTGAGGAGTCTAGTGTAGCTAAAATGTAGGGTGCATAGGTCATGGGAAACTCCAGGACAATCCCCCAAATGAGCACTGAGTCCCATAACATCCCACTGTTTCCTCCTCGTGGGAAGCAGATGAGATAGATGGACAGTTACTATCACCTATTGTTCTTTAACAAGTTATTGCTCCGTCTGAGTGTCTCTCTCAGAGTCAGGCTGCAAACATGCCCCAAGCCAGGCTAGAAGAAGGAGGGACACACTCAGCAGCTAAAAGAAGGAGGGACACACTCGCAAACTCCCTGTCTAATGCCTCCTTGTTTAGAAACCTTTGCTCTTTAATATATTTATCAAAACTTGTGAAGCCCTGCACCCCTTTGTCTCTCAAATAAGGTAGAATAAAGTTGAGGTTGACTCTCTCTGCGGACCCAGAAAAGTAATACAGGGGATGTCAGAATGTCCTTTTTCCTTTGCTGGAACCATCACCCACAAGGGCTCAGCTGTGGATCGCACCCCTTTGCACTCACTCTCAGAACCAAGTGAGCGGTGCCGGTTCTGAGCATCTAAGACTGTAGAAGGAGCCCACCTTCAGCAGAGCCTTCAAGCAAGACAGATAATATCTGGATATTGTTTGGGATTTTGTTTGATAAAGGAAAAGGAAAGAGAAAATTTCTATCTTATTGCAATCTTTATTCAGCATGATCAAAAGAATTGTTGATTCTGGCCCAGAGAGGGAAGCCTTCCTTAATTTTGACAGACCCTAAAACAGTGGGGATGGGTGGCGTTATGACGTGAAACTGGGGAAATAAGTTGGAACCAGGCTACGAAGAGCTTGGGCTTCATTTTAAAGCAATGAAGAGCTTTCCACGATTTTTATGCAGGGAGTTGACACAGCGAGAGAGCACTTTGGTGGTGGCAGTGGTGATGGAGCTGTTAGGGCAGAAGCTAGAGGCAGGAGAGCCACAAGGAGGCTACTGCGAAGGCCCGCTGGGAGTTAGTGAAGAGCTGGGCAAAGGCAGGGGTGAGAGACTAGAACAAGGAGAAAGATGCTTGGTAGAATGTACAGGGCTTAGTCACTGCTCGGATGTAACTATGGGAACTGCGGGAACAGAAGTCAGATCCCCAACCAGGGATCAAACCTGGGCCCCCTGCAATGGAAGCACGGAGTCCTAACCACTGGACCGCCAGGGAAGTCCCTGTTGTTTACGTTTTTAAAGAAAGATAATGAGTTCGGTTTTGAGGGTTTTGAGTTGGAGATGAGATGACTGTAAAGCTTCCAGGTGGAACTGCCCAGGAGGCAGGTACTCAGGTGAATGCTGGGGAAGGAGAATGAGATTTGGGAGATGTGAGCACCTACGTGGTTCCCAAAGCCACGGGAGTGGAGGACATCACAAAGAATGAAGATGGAGAGAAAGAAGAGCTGTGCCTTGAGGACAGACCCTTGGGAACTCGAACACTGAAAAGGCAGGCTGAAGAACAAGAACCATAGACTCCACAGAGGTTAGGAGGAGAAGGGGAAGAGAACAGGGGAAAGAGGAGTTATGTCCAAGGAGGAGGGAGAGCTTTGGCATATCGTGTTGCCCCTGCCCTGGAAGTTAGCCAGTGATATTTACAGTAGGGGGTGCCTGCTCTTTGCCAAAATGCATCTCCAGAGTTCTGAGCAGGTGTACAGAAGTGATACATGGCCCAAGAAGCTCTGACAATAACCAGGGAGCCTGAATCCCACCCCCCGCCACACACACACCCCTTGCGATTATTTATAATGTGATAATCTCCTCTTCTCCAAATTACAAATTAAGTATGGTTTGAGTTTGTGAAAATGAAAACAAATTAGTAATGGAACATTGATGCTGACTTTTTAGCAGCATAATTGTAGGATATTTGTTCATTCATTTAATAGATTAAAAAAATATTGAGGTTAGGGCAAAGGAAAACAAGTTCCTACCCTCTAGGAACTTGTAGTCTTGTGGAAAAAGCTGAAGGAAAACAATTATGATATAGTGTGATATAATTCTACAACCCTTAATTAAAGAACAGAGCTAGACAGTGGTCATCAGTGGCTGCCAAAACCGTTAAGCGAAAGGCTGATGGGAAACGTTACAGTGGATGACCATTGTCATTTCATCAGCATGGAGAAGAGACACAGACAGGAACTGCCTCCTGATATGATGCAACAGGAAGTACTCAGCACCACCCACGAAGCATGTGGTGGTAAAAAGGAACCCAGACTTCATGATCTAGAGACTTGATCTAGAGACTTCATGAAGTCTCTAGATCTAATGACCCACTGACAAAAATTATGGGAAATAGAGGAATACATTACCTTACGTTATGAAAAATGGAATACATTATGAGGAAGCAGTCAGCCACATTCAGAACGTGGGAAAATCTATGGAAAATGAACTGATTTCTTTAACAAATAAATGGCACAGAAAACAAATCAGAGGGAGGACTGTTATAGATGAAAAGAAATTTAAAAGAGACTTCAACCAAACGCAATGTATGGACTTTGGATTCTAACGCAAACTAAGTGTAAGAAGCAATTTTTGAGATAATTAGGGATATTTTAACACTGACTAGATATTAGATGTTATTAAGGGATTATGATTAAAATTGTTAGGTGTGATAATGGTACTGTGGTCATGATTTTTAAAGAGTCCTTAACTGTAAAAAAAATATATATATAACTGTAAAAATATATATGTAGTAAAATATATAATATTATTAATAATGCATAATATATAAATATATAAAATATAAAAATATATTATATTAAATATATATGTTTTTAAATACACAATATTAGTAGGATTTGCTTTAAAATATTCCAGTGAGGTCATGGGCTGGGGGAACAGTGTATGTGGGCTATAAATGCAAAAAGAACACAGAATACTGATAACTGTAGAGACTGAGGTTTGGACATTCATTATACTATTTTCCCTAGTTTCATGTATTTTTTTAAAATTTCATAATAAAATATTTAAAATTTTATTATGGAATTGGGGATAGAGGGTCCTGGGTGTGGACCCTGCCTGTATGAGGCAATGACAACAGTGTTTTCCCAAACGTGTAACAGAATATGAGAATCTGCAGGATATTAATATGTGCTATACAACAACGGGATCCAGGGGCTTCCCTGGTGGCACAGTGGTTGGGAATCTGCCTGCCAATGCAGGGGACACGGGTTCGAGCCCTGCTGGGAAGATCTCACATGCCGCGGAGCAACTAAGCCCGTGCACCACAACTACTGAGCCTGCGTTCTAGAGCCCGAGAGCCACAACGACTGAAGCCCGCGCGCCTAGACCCCATGCTCCGCAACAAGAGAGAAGCCACCGCCATGAGAAGCCCGTGCAACGCAACGAAGAGTAGCCCCCGCTCGTCGCAACTAGAGAAAGCCTGCGCGTAGCAACAAAGACCCAACGCAGCCAAAAACAAATATAAATAAATAAATAAATTTATTTAAAAAAAAAAAGAAGGGAATCTTGGGGGGGGGGTCAAAGCAGTTTCAGCAATAGTGGGCTCAACCAAGCTCGAGGGGAGCCTTTGCTGCAGGACATCTCCGTTTTGTGGAGCATGGCCACCTGCACAGCTTTCATGTATCCTGTGACTAACAGGGGACATGGTAGCATGAAGAACTTTTCACCTTTTTGACCATAGGCAATTTTTTTTCTTTAATAGAGGACTTTGCAGAGCTACTTGGGAAACACAAGGGCAAGAGAACTTGGGCCTGGTAAGGCAATGATACAGAGGAATGACAGGCTTGGTCTCTCTGAGGACATAGATTTGACTCTGAGGCTGTGGGGCAGGGCACGTGGGGCTTAGGGCTTGTGATTCTCTAGAACAGGGTTCAAGTCCCAGCTCAGCCACTTCATAACGGTGCAAAGCCCTTTAGCCTCTCAACTTCAGTTTTCTAGCCTGGAAATGGAAAATAATACTTCTCTCATCTGGTTTTTTTTTTTTTTTTTTTTTTGTGAAAACTTAATGAGATAACATGTTCAGAAATGCCCTGCAAATGTCAAAGGACTGTATAAATGGAAGCATTTATCCTTCACAATTAATGTACACTCCTTGGTGTGGGGTTGCAGCTGGGGTGGGCTGAAGGAGAGAAGAGATTAGAATCTGTTTCCTCTTTACTAACTGAAGTTCTTGTGCTCAATCACCAGCCTATCTTAAAATGACCTTCATGATGAACTAGCTGACCTTTCTCCATGTTAATGCATTGATTAAAAAAAAAAATCCATTTTTCTTCCTACCCACCTAAAGAAGATGGGCAACCAGTTCAGTAAAGATAAGAATATACATCATCCTCAAGGTCACTGAAATTTGTTTCAAAATAAAAAGTCCCAGAAAACATCAATATTCAATTCTCTTTCTTCTCCTAAAGAGTCGTAGTTCTTTCCCCTTATCAGATTAAAACCCTGGACATTTTAGAGGAGGGAGACAGACAGGCTGGTCTGTGTCCTTCAGCCGGACTCTTACCTCAGTCTGGACCATGTGAACCCTGTGAAGTCTTAGGTCATGCACTGCTCCATAAATGTCCACAGAATCTTTGGAATCTAATTGCTGGAGGATTCGGTCCAATGCGATAAAGGTTCCAGTCCTACCCACACCGGCACTAGAAGAGAGCGTAAAGAAAGACTGAGCCTTTTTAATTAAACTGGCCTTTCTGGACTGCATCCAGAGACTCTAGCACAATCTTTCCTTTCCCTTCCAAGTTAGAGGAGACTATAGGAATACTTCTTTCTCTCAATGTGCTCTCTCAAAGAAATATAACCCAAGGCTCTGGCCTTCCATCTTTCCTCCTTCCTTCCTCCATCTTCCCACCCGGCCAGAGGTAAGGACTTGCTGTGTACCATTTCCATGCATGCTTTCATACTCTTCCTATATTCATGTAAATCCACACACAATATATTCTTTCAGTGTGTTTCCAAAATTTACTAAAATGGTAACATGTTTTATGTATTCTTTTGCTAACATTTCTATTGAATATTTTTTTGAAATTTGTCTACATTGTTACATGTAGGTCTAATTTCTTTTGTAGAGTTCAGAAACCACCACTAATCCATTCCCTACTGATAGACAGTGAGATCATTTTTAGTTTTTCTCTATTACAAATAGTTTTTCTCTATTACAAACAATGATGTTGCAGTGAACATCATTGTGCACATGTGTGGGGATTTCTCAAGGGTTGATATGTAGAAGCAGAACTGCTGGATCATAGCAATATGAACACCTTCAGCTTTACCAGGGATTGTCAAATTGCTCCCTAAAGTGATGGCACAACCTGGGGATTTTTGATGCACATATTTTAAGATAAAGAAGAACAGTTTTTCAGTGGTATTGGGTGAAAATGCCCGCCATTCTTTAGAAAGCAGGAAGCTCTTGAGAGCCTCACGTTCCTATTAAAAGCATCAGGGTTCCAATGACATATAAAAGCTGGGCTCCTAGGGTACTGGGCAGATTTGGAGAAAATGAGTACATTTGACATTTCTCTTACTGTAGCAGTTCCCTGCTTTTTATTTATTAGTGCCATTCAGTTAGGGCTATCAGAGTGTTTCTGCAAACATTAATTAGCTAAACACCAGGCTCCCCAGGGAGAAAGACAGTGACAGACTGCTTGTTAGCTTGATTTTATGGACGTACAGACTGAAGCAAAGACAAGTCAAGAGAGAACAGAAATTTAAGAGCAAAATTGGGTTGCCACATATGGCAAGTACCACTTGACTTGGCAGGAAGTCTAGAGCAGGGATCCTGAAGGCTGGTTAGGTTTTACACAGGTGGAGGAGAGAGAGAAGGCCATTCCAGGAGTAAGAATGGTAAGAGGCAAGGATGAGTGTGAGCTGTCTCCTCCCTGGCTACAGTGGGAGGGGAGCCTCTGAGCATTTGGTTAGGGGGGTGAGATGGGGCCTAATTATGAGGGACCTGGCAGTCACAGAAGAACTTTGCATTTGCTATAGTAGGAAAAAGAGCAAGAGGGAGAGAAAGATGGAGAGTGAGGGTGAGAGACAGTGCAAAGGAATGAGGCTGGAGAGGAGGGGGTGGAAGAGGGTGGAAGAACATCCCCTGGGCCTCTGTAGACTGGTTGGGTAGACAAATCCTCCAGCCACTAGATTCTTCAGGCTTACACCCTTATTTCTACTCCTGGCTGCCACTTTGTTGGCTCCGGGGGGCGGAGTACCTGCAGTGCACCGCGGTGGGCCCGGCCCCCGGGGTCCTGTTGATGTAGTCCCTGACAGTTCTCACAAACTGGATCAGGGACTGGGTGGTCTCCGGGACTCCGTGGTCTGGCCACACCGTATAGTGAAAGTGGCGGATGAGTCTGTGCGCGTCCAGCTGTTCCTCCTGTAAGAGCAGAGCGACTAATAAGAGGAACGGCCCGAGGCAAACCTTCAAATTTGACAACCGTGCCCATGCAGGGATTCCTATGAGCGAAACTACAGGAGGAGAAACCAACAGAAAATAGGATTGACGGGTGTTCTTCATCTGCCCAAGCTGTGTTATTAAACGAAGTCAAACAAACCAACATACGCTGCATATCCGAAACTCCCGGATGGTCCACTCGGGCAGCACAGACTCCGAGAGCATCTGCAGGATGAGGTCCCCGTAGTAGAGGGAATCCTGGTCCGCTGGCCAGTAATGGTCACACTTTACCTAGAGGAAGGCGGGCAGGAAAAAAAAAGTGAGTCCGGAAACGCGCCTCCTCCATGAACCTGTACTTTCCCTCCTCGAAATGTCTTCCTGAGTTGGAATCCAGGGTGAGCTGCTGAGGCAGTCTGACCATCTTTTTCGCATTAACTTGCTCATGGCCAGGGCTGAAGCTGGGCTGCTGCTCCAAGTGAAGGAGAGACACCGTTCAAGGAGCAACACCCCCCCCCAACCTTTGGATTCATTTTCCTTTCAGGTTCAGTGTTCTACGGCTTTTGTTGAGTTTTTATTGATTTCCTCAGCATTTCAATTCCACTAGCACATAAGCCACGTCTTACAATTTCTCGGTTTTGTTTGTTTTTCTGAAGAAAGATCCAGTTGCGAAGAGGAAGGCATTGTCTCCCTGGCCCTTTTCTGTTTATATTTTGATATCGTTGTCCCAACCTGGGTCCAGTGCCATGTGATCTTTGGAAAGTCAGCACATTTAGCCAAGCTCACATTCACAGGTGGAGACAGGCGAAAGAAGACTGTGGACATATAATTACTGCGCACAGTTACTGGGCACTTCATGTAATCTCTCTTTCTAATCCTCAAAGTAACCATACAAAGTAGAGGATTATAAATGCCAGTACAAGAGGTTTGCTTAGTTTGCCCAGATAACTACCTTACTTTGTTTCTGCAGACACAGCCTAAAAGTCACTTCCCCTTCTTTCCTGAAAGTAGGCACAGCGCCAGTGACTCGGCCAGTTTATCTCTTCTCTCCATACAGCAGAGAATGGAGCAGACGAGAGGCCAGGTAATCCTTCTGTGTCATGGGCGCTTCTGATAATCCCAGTTGTCAAATGCAAACATCTTTGACTGAAACTTCAGACCCAGAATCAGAATTGGGCATCACCTGGGTTTACGATAGAGCCTTTTATAACCAAGTGGTTTTAATTCACTAACAGTGTTCTTACATGACCCCTACTTGGCTTTTACGGTCTTTAACTTCTTTTTATTCTTTTTTTTTTTTTTTTTCTGTACGCGGGCCTCTCACTGTTGTGGCCTCTCCCGTTGTGGAGCACAGGCTCCGGACGCGCAGGCTCAGTGGCCACGGTTCACGGGCCCAGCCGCTCCGTGGCACGTGGGATCTTCCCGGACCGGGACACGAACCCGCATCCCCTGCATCGGCAGGCGGACTCTCAACCACTGCACCACCAGGGAAGCCCTGGTCTTTAACTTCTGATGGAGATGGGGAGTAGAATTACACCAGGTGGAGGAAAGCGAGGTTGGTATGTCAGGAAGACCGTTTACTCACTCGGCCCTTCTCCACACACTGGGTCACCATGACGATGTTGTGAACATTCTGTTCCCACGCCATTTTCCAGAAGTCATCCTTGGTGCCGGGAAGAGGTCCCTGAGTAGCGATGTATTCTCTCCTGAAGTTGTTGCCCTGCAATGAATTTACAATGTGGAGAGTCAGAAACAATGGGTCTCTTCACAACTCTAAACAAAGGGTTAGCTCTGTAGATTAGGTGAGATGTAAGTCTTTGCCAGGGCCCTGACTTGAGAAAAAAGATACTAACACGCGTCAAGGCTTGGAAGCAGGGACAAAGGCCGGAACACTGAACTACTGTTAAGAGCCAAGTTGTTTTTTATTAGGTTGTGTTTATTCTTAAAGGCAGTGGAGGACTCAGGCAATAATTCAGATAACACTTCACCCTCAATTATGAGTGTAAATATATATACTTGTGTGTATGTGCGCGCGCACGCGTGTGTGTGTGTGTGTATGGACTGTCTGAGGAACTAACATTGATCAGGCTCTTTCCCTATTTAACACAGAAGAGTCTTAGTCATTTCAGGTACTTGACTTTGGGTTGTTGGTAAGAGATACCATGCAAGGGAAACTTAAGGGAAGAGAACCCACTGTTTATTGAGCATCCACCCTATAACATGTTGTGGGTCAGGATTTTCACAGATCTTATTTAATTGTAACCACAACTCTATGAGCTAGGATATTTTCACCCACACATCCTGCACTCCAGCAGCGTGGAATTACTTGCAGATCCCAGTAAAAGCTCTTTCTCTCTTTGCCTCTCCTCAGGGCCTCTACGCTGTGTCACCTCTGCCGCCCCCATCCCCGCTCTACCCACTGCCTCTCGTCTGGTGAATCCTTATTTATCCTCCAAGTCTCAGCATGGTGCCTGCTCTGCTGAGCCTTCCTTTATCTTTCTTCCTGTTGGAGGATGTTCTCCCAGAAGCTCCTGCAGCAACCTATAGCCTCTCGCTACTCAGAGAGTGGTCCTCAGACCAGTGGCACAGGGATCATCTGGGAACCTGTTAGAAATACAGAATCCCAGGTCCCACCCCAGTCCTGCTGAATCAGAAGCTGCATTTTTTTTTTTTTTTGGCCGAGACGTGCAGCATGTGGGATCTTAGTTCCCCAACCAGGGATCAAACCCGTGCCCCCTGCAGTGGAAGCACAGAGTCTTAATCACTGGACCGCCAGGGAAGTCCCGTCAGAAGCTTCATTTTAACAAGACCCGCAGATCATGTGGATATATGTTAATGTCGGAGAAGCACCATACTAGCCTGTCAAGGGCATCGCCCACCTTGTCATTTCCTGATGCCACAACTCTGCTGAGAGTTCCCTGAGGGTTAGGATTCCATCTGACCCTCTCCTTGTACACAGCTCAGAGTCTGACTTACAGTTAGCACTTTACTATATAGTGTTTATGGAGTGAATGGAGGATTATTTGAGGTAAATATTATCCTCACTTTTTTTGGAAAAGGAAATGGAGGCCCAAAGAATTGACATAACTTGCCCGAGGTCCTAGAGTCAGCAAGGGGCAGAGATGGGATTCAAACAGGGTCTGTCTGACCTTAAAGCTTTTTCCACCGTAGGTGCTGTAGGAAGCTGGAGAAATGCTAGCCAGAATCTGAGCCCAAAGGTTTGACACAACCTTTGAGTTGTGTCTGTGGTTTTCAAAAATCCACATAACTTTGAATCAGCTTCCCTAGCTAGGCAGCCTTAGCCATGGAGGTCTAGCTTCCTCAGGGAGCTCTAATCTTGACTAAGGGCTGCAGAGCGAAAATGACCTTTGAAAATGCCTCCTGGGCTCATTATAATCATATGTGACTATAGCCATTTTGAAAACTGGGCCTTAGCAGTGATTGAATAGGACAGCCTGTGTTTTACGGCAATCAGACATATCTTTTTTTCTCTAAAACTGACATGTTTCCAGACCTAAGAACGGTGGGAGCGTGTTGGAGGAGGGTTGTCTCCAGCATAGCCACCCGTCAAAGCTTCATCCCAGTTACTACGGCCCCGTGGTTGGTTCACTTACAGGGATGTAGCTGGCATTAATATAGTCAGAGCATGGGTCATCATCCACATGGGACAGCTTCACTCGAGAGGCATCATCTGCAAGGAAATTTATTGACAGAGATTTGTCAGCGAGTCATGGTGATTCTCCTACTGTTTACAGAATGCTTGGTATTTGATGTGCGTGAGCTCTGACCCCCCTGACAGCCCCACAGGGGAGGTATTCTCATCTCCATTTTGCAGATGAGGCTTAGACAGGATCACTCACTTGCCTCTGGTTGCACAGGTGGCCCAGAAACACACAAGCAGACGAGCCAAATGCTCTCTGAAGCCCCCTCTGTGCTTTCCTTTGTAATACCATATCATTTGCCCGACGGAGTGGCCAGCTCCCTTTCACTGCTAGAATGAATACAGTCCAGAAAAACTACCTTCTATTGCTTCACCTAATTGGGTAAGGATAACATATAAATATAGTACATATATAAACAAACAAACAAACAAACAAAAATATATATAAAATTGCTAACTACAGACTTTAAGTAAACCCAGCTTGGCCCTTATTGTTAACCCTGTTACTGCTCTTAGGCCTCTATAAGGAGAAGCATTAGGACCACATGGTGAAATGTCAACAGCGTAAGAGGCCTCTCAGAGCCAGAATCTCAGCTGGTTGTTATCTCCCTGGAGGGAAGTGCAATAACATACAGGTCATTTCTTTTTAAAGACTTTTCAGAGCCTCTGATCTCCCATATCCAGCTATACCATATTGCTTTGCCCCATTTTACTCGTGGAAAAGAGAAAAAATGGCTAGAGGAAGACAGTATTACAAATTTCAACACAAAACTTACAGGGCAATATATTGTTGTATCGATTTTTCCCTCTATTCTCTGGCAAGAGTGCAATGTCACATGATTGGTTTCGACCCACGTCTTTTAGGTCCTGTTAGGTCAAAAGTAAGTTTGCAGGTGAAGAATGTGAGATAGAAAAGGGCAAATCAGACACTCCCTGAGATACATAATCCTATAACCATATGTTACACTAGCTGCATTTGTGGAATGTCTCCTATCCAACCTCTGTGCATCAGCTCTGATCCCCACGAGAGCCCCACAGGAGGTAGTCTCATCTCCATTTTACAGATGAGGCTCAGACAGGATAATTCACTTGCCCCAGGTCACACAGGTGGCAAAGCTGGGAACTGAATCCAAAGCCTGGGCACTTTTCACCAAACCACATTGTCTCCCAGGCCAGCAAAAAGCCAGCTTAAATAACTGACAGCAATCTGTATAAAACAAACGCATGAAAGATGCTCAGCATCACTAATCATTAGAGAAATGCGAATCAAAACCACAATGAGGTGTCACCTCACAGCGGTCAGAATGGCCAGCATCAAAAAATCTACAAACGATAAATGCTGGAGAGGGTGTGGAGAAAAGGGAACCTCCTGCACTGTTGGTGGGAATGTAAATTGATACAGCCACTATGGAGAACAGTATGGAGGTTCTGTTCTGTTTTTTAGTTAAAAAACTAAAAATAGAATTACCATACGACCCAGCAATCCCACTACTAGGCATATACCCTGAGAAAACCATAATTCAAAAAGAGTCATGTACCACAATGTTCATTGCATCTCTATTTACAATAGCCAGACATGGAAGCAACCTAAATGCCCATCAACAGATGAATGGATAAAGAAGAAGTGGTTCATATATACAATGGAATATTACTCAGCCATAAAAAGAAACGAAATTGAGTTATTTGTAGTGAGGTGGATGGACCTAGAGTCTGTCATACAGAGTGAAGTAAGTCAGAAAGAGAAAAACAAATACCTACGCTAAAATGTATATATGGAATCTAAAAAAAAAAATGGTTCTGATGAACCTAGGGGCAGGACAGGAATAAAGACACAGATGTACAGAATGGACGTGAGGACATGGGGAGGGGGAAAGGTAAGCTGGGACGAAGTGAGAGAGTGGCATGGACACATATACACTACCAAATGTAAAATAGATAGCTAGTGGGAAGCAGCCGCATAGCACAGGGAGATCAGCTCGGTGCTTTGTGACCACCTAGAGGGGTGGGATAGGGAGGGTGGGAGGGAGGCACAAGAGGGAGGGGATATGGGGATATATGTATACATATAGCTGATTCACTTTGTTATACAGCAGAAACTAACACAACATTGTAAAGCAATTATACTCCAATAAAGATGTTAAAAAAAAAACAACTGACAGCATTGGTTTGCATTTGAAGTTTGTCAATTCTTTCTTACCATGTGGTCTGGGTAGTGCTTTGTCTGCTGTACTATTCCAGAGATCAAAATGGCCTCTGAGACTAGGTGGTATATTGTGCAGGGAATGGATTCAGGCACAAAAGAATGCTCAGCTGAGACCTCAAGTGCCAACCTAACTCCTGAGCCCAATCAGCCTGTGATTCCACAGTGAAGGCTTGGAGGGAAATCCTGCTAAGGACCAGGGGTGCTAAAGCATCACTGCCTCTGAGCTGTACCTCGTATTCCTTGGACAGAAGGTAGTTGGAGTCGGCCTGCAGCTTCATGAAGTGTCCTTCAAACTGATTTACTTTTATGGGGCTATAGTTAAAAACATAATAGAAGGAAAAGAAAATTACTGAAGAACAGGGAAAATGCCATACCCAGCCCCAGTTACATTTCAAAAGCAGATAATACAGTAACTAATGAGTTCTCTCTCTTACCAAGAAGTCTTCCGGTTACTGTGAAGAAAAGCCAAAAGGAGAAAGATCTCATTAGCAAATGTCATGTAATACAGTCAACTCATCCTTCAATAAATGAAGTGAAGGAAAACGTGCTCACCCTTTTTGGCCCAGGTTCAAGTGGACAGACAGTGGTCGATCCCGACGAATACTCAGGCGGGCAGAGGGCCTTTCTCGACCATGGCTGCAACCCAAGGGAGAGGACTTATATTCTGATTATGAAATAATTTAAACAAATGTCTCCATGTATGGTAAGGCTGTGCATGTTTGTGCAAATATGGATTTTTCAGTACGTGTATATTTTACACTCAGCCAACATCCCTTTGAGGGAGGGAAAAGTGAGGGAGCACATAAAGAAGAAATAGATTTTTCCCACTCGGAAACCATCCTGCAATAGCTGGAGATTTGTCTTCTGGTTTTTGGCTACAGGTCATAATCACTTCCCACACTCTCAGTAAAGCTTTCTATAAACACACACACACACAGAGTAAACCTTAGAGGCAAGACACGACTGGAAGAGAGAGGACGTGCCAAAAAAAAGAAATTCCCTACGAGAAGAGGGCATGGCACTGGGGTCACATGCTGTTTAGTTCTTTTTGGTCCCTTCTTAAGTTAGCATGGCAGATATGAGCCACAAAATGGAGATGTCAACCATACTTTTCAGCATATTTCAGAAGAGTATTCGGGCACACAATTTGCAGACATCTCTGTCTTCGGGAGGTAACTGAACCACACACACGATTTTTTTTCCTGTGCCAAAGGAGCTATTTCACATCCAAATGAGGCTACAGATGGCCCCTCAGTCATTTGGTGAGGGCAAGACTCAGCAGTGGTTATGTAGAGAGGCTGAAAAAAGTGAGTCATGGTTTTAGGGTTTGATTCTTGTTTTTCTGAACAAACAAAGGTGATTTAACCTGGAGAAATTAAATGATTTTTCCCTCCTTACTTTTCAGGCTAAAGAGCATTTTCAGTTGCATCTTTAAAATTGTGGACCCAATTGCCAAAGGGATCTTTGTACTCACCTGGCTTTCTGTCTGCAGATTAATAAGGCAACAACAGCTACCAGCATGCCAATTAAGAACAGACCAGCACTCACACCTTCAATAACTCCAAACAAAGGCTCTACAATAATCCAGAGGGCAACAACAAACCCAGGTGGGAAAATTAGTGTTAAAGAACCAGCAAGATAGCTATTGGAACCCTATCTCCCTAGGAACGTTATTACAGAAGGATTCAAACGATGGCCACACTAATGCATTTACTATCGAAAGGCTAAGCGGTACGCAGCTGAACAGATGAGACATTGGCTACTACCAAGTGACAGCAGGTTGGTCATTATACTTTTGGAGTCAATGGTGTTCAGCTTATAAAGGAATTTGGGACTTCATCTATGCTTGTATGTAAAGCTTTGGGGCACTTGAGATAAAGGCCAGCAGTTTGCCACCAAGGTAAAGATGCTATTTCACTTGTATGAAACGTGTTTTACAGCATCTGGGACATTGGCAAATCCAGTGAATGGCTCAGAATTATTTTAATGAAATGCCATTTTTATTATCTGGTTCGATACTGCCACTGGGAGTTTATGAACAGGTAGCCCATTTTAAAAACAGTCTATTGAAATATAATGCATATGCCATACTATTCACCAATTTAAACTGCGCAATTCAATTATTTTACATTCAATTTTATAACATTTTCATCACCCCCCTAAAAGAATCCCCAATGCCCCTTAGCAGTCATTCTTCATTCCCTCTCCCTAGACCCTGGCAACCACTAATCTACTTTGCCTTCATAGATTTGCCTATTCTGGACAATAAATTGAGTAATAAATATGTGCTTTGTTTGTGATTGGCTTCTTTCACTTAGCATGTTTTCAAGGTTCATCCATGTTGTGGCATGTATCAGTATTTCATTCCTTTTTATGCTGAATAATATTCCACTGTGTGGATATATCACATTTTGTTTATCCATTCAGCCATTGATGGACATTTGGGTTCTTTCTATTTTTTTGGTTATTATGAATAAAGCTGCTATGAATCTCCATATACAAGTTTTTACTTTAATTTTTCTTGGGTATACACTTAGGAGTGGAATTGCTGGGTCACAGGGTAACTCTAGGTTTAATATTTTGAGAAACTGCAAAACTGTTTTCCAAAGAAGTTACACCATTTTGTTGATACATTCTACAAGCAATGTATAAGGGTTCAGATTTCTCCATATCCTTACTAACACTTGTTATTGTCTTTTTGATGATAGCCATTCTAGTGGGT
Source organism: Pseudorca crassidens (assembly GCF_039906515.1). Lineage (NCBI taxonomy): Eukaryota > Metazoa > Chordata > Mammalia > Artiodactyla > Delphinidae > Pseudorca > Pseudorca crassidens. The sequence continues at coordinate 60,058,408 of NC_090306.1, forward strand.
GTGAAGTAGTATTTTATTGTGGCTATGATTTGCATTTCCCTAATGTCTAACGATGTTGAGCATCTTTCCATGTGCTTATCGGACATTTATGTATTGTCTTTGGCGAAATGTCTATTCACATCCTTTACCCATTTTTAAATTGTGTTATTTGTCTTTTTATTATTGAGTTGTAAGTGTTCTGTATGTTCTGGATACTTGACCTTTATCAGATATATGATTTGCAAATAGTTTCTCCCATTCTGTGGGTTGTCTTTTCACTTTCTTTATGGTGTCCTTTGAAGCACAAGAGTTTTGAATTTTAATTAAGTCCCATTTACCTAGTTTTTTGTTGTTGTTGCTTGTGCTTTTGGTATCATAGCTAAGAAACCATTTCCTAAGTTGAGGTCACAAAGATTTACTCCTGTTTTCTTTTAAAAGTTTGATCATTTTAGCTCTTACATTTAGGTCTGTGGAGTAGTCCATTTCTGAAGTTGCATTTTAAGCCCTTGGATTTGTTTATTCAATGTGCTTTTCAAGACTTACCAAATCAACACAGTCATGTTTCTTTTACTGTGGTTAATATTCTTTTTTGGATATATGTTTACTATCTTCCTTTATTGGACTACATACAATGTTTGTTGTATAACAATAATTTAAATAGGGAAGAATTGTGTTTACAAATCCCTTACTTAACATTAAATTATAAGCAAACACATCTAAATCCTCCTGTGTTCTGATCCCTTTTTGGTTTGAAAAGTGGGAGATTATCCCTATATTTGGCATTAATAGATGGGAGTGTTTGTGAGGCTGAGTCATCTTTTGTCATACAGCATGAGAGACTGTTTTAGCTACAAAGAAGAACTTCCTGAGACCAAGCATTGTGGAAGGCTGGGTACAGGGAAAGGCTGGGCAGATAATGGTATCAAAGAACAATGTGCAAAAAAATAAAGCCATTCTCAGCATGTTGGAAATATTCTGAATCCGAGCAGTGCAGAGGTTAAGAGGTCAGGCAGAAAGGGCCAGAATTGCAGCTCTGCTATCTTGGGCGAGTTACATAAACTCTTGGTATCTCAAATCCTCACCTTTAAAATGGGGATGATAATAGGATCTACCTCAAAAGGTGGTAGTGAGGATCAGGTATATTCTAAGCACAATGCTTAAAACTGCTACTCCACAGGATGAAAAGTAAAATTAGCGACTATTATTACTCAGGCTTTCCCTCTAACATAAATTTATGTAAAGCCAAGTTAACATTTTGTATCATGTAAAAGCAACGTATAATAAACAAAAGGAAAAAAGTCACCTGTAATCCCACTACTCTGAGATATTCATCATTAATACTTTGGTGTTTTTCCTTCTAGTCTTTTTTCCTATGCATTTCTATGTATATATTTCATATACACATTCCCACTAACGACTTGAAAGCCTTTTGTACCTACTTCTGTTTTGGCCTGTGCAAGCTCTTGACCTGAATGTTTTTTTAAAAAATTCATGTTTAATAGGAAAAAAAATCTGGTATTTCTTTCTACGTTCTTTACACGATTAATCCCCTTTCAGTCCATTCTGCTACAGAAGTTGTGAAATTCCTCTAATCCACATCAATCCATGATCATATAAAGATTAAAATCCAAGCAAAATAAATGTTCCCCTTACCACCATCAGCCAAGTCCCCAGATCTCCCCACTAGAGGCTCTTGTAGGTGACATGGTGTTTGGCAGACTATGTAAAGTCGATGGAAAGGTTAGCCTTACCTGACTCAGTGGTGATGGGCAAAGAGAAAAATGTGTCTGAATAGAGTGGCTTTGTGAATTCCTTCAGGTCCTCATCAAATAGCTGGGTAAAAGCCCGAATGCTGATTCTGAAAAGAAAACCAATTTATTTAAGTACAAATTAGTGACTCACCACAGTAGGGTCAAGGAGAAACAGGGTGGTCACCTGGTCAATATGTATGTAGGGTAGGGTATGAATTATGAAATCAGATAGCCCTGGGTTCGTGCATTCATGCATTCATTCATTTATTCATCAAATATTTATTGAGCCCCTACTGTGTGCCAGTACCTGTCCAGGAGCTGGATATACTGCAAAGAATAAGTCCCTACCACCTCGAGGTTTACATTCTTGAATGTAAAACTAAGCTTAGTAGGCTGAAGTCACAGGGCGATATGGGAACAAAAAATCACTTTCTAACATCTAGAGTATGAGCTACCTCACAGGCAGTGAGCTTCCAGTCATTGAGGGTGTGTAAGCAGAGACTGGAGAACCAGCTCTCAGGGAATCTGTAGGACAGCAGCCCTGCACTAAGTTATAGATTGGCTTGGGTGACCTCTTCAGTCTGTTCTATCCTGAAGTTTCCTAGACTATAGGTTTACTGAGAGTATGAGGATCAGTTTATATGGGAAAACTTTTTCTAGGGTTAATTTAAATCGTAGGAAAAGTAATGGACGATTCTTTTTTCCTTAAAAAAAAAAATCTAGATTTGCTCAACCCAAAAGTATCTGGGCACATCCTGTAATAATGCTGAAGTAGTACCAACATTAGTACCAGCCAGGACAAATTGTTCTGACCTTTTGCCCTCTCCTTCTCACTCATGCCCAGGTCCAGGCATCATCTTCAAGCTGACACTGATCAATTTCCATCTCTAAAAGAAACCTTCCAAGTCAAAAGTTGTACTTCCAGGAATAACAGACTGTTGATGGAGGTATTGTGCAATGTCCCCAAAGGGTAACAAGCAGTCAACACACATTAAGTGGGAGGGGAGGAGTTGGTGTGTGTTGCTAATGTATTATACCTTTGGACATTGAAAGGAGTCTCTCCCATGAAAAGAGTTTCTTTTACAACCCTCAGAATGGGAGAAAATATTTGCAAACGAAGGAACTGTCAAAGGATTAATCTCCAAAATGTACAAGCAGCTCATGCAGCTCAATATCAAAAAAACAAACAACCCCATCCAAAAATGGGCAGAAGACCTAAATAGACACTTCTCCAGAGAAGATATACAGATTGCCAACAAACACATGAAAGGATGCTCGACATCTCTAATCAGTAGAGAAATGCAAATCAAAACTTCAGTGAGGTATCACCTCACACCAGTCTGAATGCCCATCATAAAAAAACCTACAAACAGGGCTTCCCTGGTGGCGCAGTGGTTAAGAATCCGCCTGCCAATGCAGGGGACATGGGTTCGAACCCTGGTCTGGGAAGATCCCACATGCCGCGGGGCAACTGGGCCCGTGAGCCACAACTGCTGAGCCTGCGCATCTGGAGCCTGCGCTCCGCAACGAGAGGCCGTGACGGTGAGAGGCCCGCGCACCGCGATGAAGAGTGGCCCTGCTCGCCGCAACTAGAGAAAGCCCTCGCATAGAAACGAAGACCCAACACAGCCATAAATAAATAAATAAAAATTCATTTTTAAAAAAACACAAAAAACCTACAAACAGTAAATGCTGGAGAGGGTGTGGAGAAAAGGGAACCCTTTTGCACTGTTGGTGGGAATGTAGATTGATACAGCCACTATGGAGAACAGTATGGAGGTTCCTTAAAAAACTACAAATAGAACTACCATATGACCCAGCAATCCCACTACTGGGCATATACCATGAGAAAACCATAACTCAAAAAGACTCATGTACCACAGTATTCATTGCAGCTCTATTTACAATAGCCAGGACATGGAAGCAACCTAAGTGCCCATTGACATATGAATAGATAAAGAAGATGTGGCACATATATACAATGGAATATTACTCAGCCATAAAAAGAAACGAAATTGAGTTATTTGTAGTGAGGTGGATGGACCTAAAGACTGTCCTACAGAGTGAAGTAAGTCAGAAAGAGAAAAAGAAATACTGTATGCTAACACATATATATGGAACTTAAAAAAAAAAAAAGGTTCTGAAGAACCGAGGGGCAGGACAGGAATAAAGATGCAGACATAGAGAATGGACTTGAGAACATGGGGAGAGGGAAGGGTAAGCTGGGACGAAGTGAGAGAGTGGCTTGGACATATATACACTACCAAATGTAAAATAGCTAGTGGGAAGCAGCCGCATAGCACAGGGAGATCAGCTCGGTGCTTTGTGTCCACCTAGAGGGGTGGGATAGGGAGGGTGGGAGGGAGATGCAAGAGGGAGGAGATATGGGGATGTATGTATATGTATAGCTGATTCACTTTGTTATGCAGCAGAATCTAACACACCATTGTAAAGCAATTATACTCCAATAAAGATGTTAAAAAATGTTTCTTTTATTTGTATAGTGTGAAGAACTTTTATAAATATGATTCTATTTGACCATCTCCAACCTCTCCAATATAAGAAGGTTATGATATTATTTCAGAGATTTGGAACCTGAAGCTTGGGGAGATTCCATTTCTCACTCAAGATCATAGAGAAAGCTGGTAAAAGAGAACCAAACTCAGTACTTTCTGACTCGTAGTCCAATTCTCTTTCTCTTATTTCCTCTTGGCTTAGTTTTGGTTTAACAGCAGTGACTTCTGTTGGAGGGGTGGCAAAAAGGGCCTGGGCTAGGAAGCATAGGGTTTGAGGTCTAGCTCTCACGGTCACTGATTAGGTGAATGGTTCCCAAAGTTCTTTATGCCTCAGTTTTCTCAGCTGTGAAAATAAAAGCATTGGGTATAACAACCTTGACAGGTCCTGCTCTGGAATTCTGGGATTCATAGGTGCAAATGCAAAGTACAAAATGGATGCAGATGAATAAGGGCCTTTAGGAACCCTGGAAGGAGATAATGACTTACTGTAGGCTTCGCTTAAAACTAGCAGGTCCACAGGAACTCTGCCCTTAAACCCTTCCAGTAATGGACACCACAACCACATCTCCTAGCCCAGCAATTAGCACCTGTTCAGAATCCTGTCCCATCCTATCTTCCTACTTTTGTCTTCCCCACTACCCCTCTACATGACCCCCACTTTCAAATGGGAGTATTTGCTTTTCTCTAAACAATCTGTGTATTTCTGCCTCTGCACTGTGAATCTCCTCTTGCCTCTATCGCCATAGTTTCAAATTCTTCCCTACTTTTCAGCGCCCAGCCAAAATGATACCTCCTTCAAGAAGCCTTTTGAAACTTCATAGCATTTATTTACCTATACCCTTCTTATGTCCTTCAACATTTCTGCCCATATTTTATAGACATGTCTTCTGTTTATGTATATAAGATTATTTTAATGAACTGATATCTGATAGTAAGTTTTTCAACTTTACATGTGTCCAAAATCAGAATTCTATAGCACAAAGTTACAGATCACGTGGTTCCATTTCCTTCATTTGAGGAAAATGAGGTCAAGAGAAGCTGAAACCTGATCGTGGTCACATTGCTATTCTATTTAGAATAGAAACAAAAACAGATCAGCACTTCCCCAACCACCAAACTGCTTCTCACCCATCATGATCCGCCCATTCTCTTCCCATACGGAACAACGCTAATTATATACCCGGATAGTAGGAACCCAACAATGAACGGAAACACATTATACATTCGTTGACATAATAAACTTGCATATCAGCTAAACCTAGCATTTCTCATTTCTTTTCAATCCTAATTTTTCTTTTTCCATGTTCCTTCCTGTCTACCTGTTCTCTCTGAAGAAAAAGATGCCTGAGAGCATTGAGGGTCACCATGGTGATTATCGTCGCGAGACAGGCAGAATTCTGCCTGCACAGAGCCTGGGTTCAGCAGCTACCACACGGGGGTCACTTAGCGTGCGGTTCTCTGTGCTCGTATCAAGCATCATCTGCCTGGCATGCTGTTCACAGGAGTGAACGAAATGTGGAGAAATAGAGGAAAGCTGTGTCCTAGAAAACAAATTAGTGCGGCAGGAGGTGATTAAGCTATAATAAGAATGTGTAACCCTTCATAGAGCATCTTGGCTCATTTCCTTGTTTGTTCATAACACTTAATGGCGTCTCTTTTGTGCCCGGTACTTGCCATATTGTTTTGTGACCGATGTCACGTCTGTCTCCCCTATTGGACTGTGAGCTCTTGAAGCCTAGTGAAGAGGGTAGGCTATTAAACAAAGGGCTAAAAACCACTGCTAACTGGAGGATTAGAGGGGTGTAGAGACTGGGTGCTGTGGAAATGTAGCTGAGGGCCCTGCTGCCCAGCTGTGGGTTAACAGGGGTGGCGCGGGCTAGTTGCAGGTTGAGCTGGCCTTTAAAGTGTATGAAGCAATTCACCAGTCAGACGGGAGAGTGGAGGGCGTCCCAAATAGAGTGAAAAGGATGTGCAAAGGCTCAGGGGGCTAAGAGAGCCAGATTTAAGGGAACTCAGAGGAACAGGGCAAAGCAAAAGGGCAGAGTGTACTTGGGGCAAATGGCGGGAGACAAAGCTGGCGGGGCAGGCAGGAGGGAGGAGGCGGGGGCTTTGTGTGCCCTGCTCTGGAATCTTCACTTGCTCCTGGAAATGAATGGGAACCACTGAAAGACCTTAATCTAGAAGGGACATGGCTAGGTTTGATCTGTCACCTACATGACTCCTCAGGACATTCCTGTGATGTTTTGCAGATGAGGAAAGTGAGAATTAGAGAACTGAAATGCCATTTACAAGGTTACACAGCTGAAAAGTGGCAGTGCTGGAACTCCAATTGCAGGGCCTCTTCCTAGGACCTTCCTATGGACAGGAAGGAGTGTGCTGGGAGACTGGGGGCCTGGTCCACACATGAACTCTCTCTAGCTTCTTGTTCTCTTACTTTTTTTTTTTTTGCAGTACGCGGGCCTCTCACTGTTGTGGCCTCTCCCGTTGCGGAGCACAGGCTCCGGACGCGCAGGCTCAGCGGCCATGGCTCACAGGCCCAGCCACTCCACGGCGTGTGGGATCTTCCCGGGCCGGGGCACAAACCCGTGTCCCCTGCATGGGCAGGCGGATTCTCAACCACTGAGCCACCAGGGAAGCCCCTTGTTCTCTTTCTTAAACATAGTAACGAGTCATCTTCTCTCCTTCTCTTTCAAAAAGCAAACCAGAAAACAAACAAAAACAGCCTCAACTTTCCAACCCACAAAGAGAAAATAGCCCTTAGGAGACTTTTCCTCAAATTTCCTGGAGCCCAAGTGACCAAGGAGCTGAGGCATCTCTTGATTCTAATAGGAACTAAAGGACCCTGGCGTTCTGATCTCTTTTATATTTCTCCTTTGCTCTGTCTGAGATCTCATCTCCTTCAGGTAGGCTCCTATGGCCTTTTCCTCAAGCAAATGTCACTAATAAGTGTGTGTGTGTTTACTTTGGAGGTGCCAACCTTGGCTGTGTGGCAGTAGCACTTTTGTGGTGAGTCCTGGGCAGAGGTAGCTATACAGAGTTCCTGCTCAAAGTGAGTCCTCTGTTTTAGGGCAACTGTTGGCCTGCCTTTGTTGATGCAAGGGAGGGGCTAAGAATGACATGATGCCGTGTCACTGTCTCCTTTTGGAGCTGGCAGAAAAGTTTCTGCTGAAATTCAGGGGTGATACTCAAAATATGCAAGTGTTAATAAGACCTGGACACTGCCAACCAGAATGGACACTGGCCCATAGAGAACCTGACTGACTGCCATACTGGCTGGATATCAGCTCTGCCAACACCCAACAGAGAAGGCACATCCTCTGCAGAAGTATTAATCTTGGATGTTATCTTATATCCAAGATGGAAGCCTAGGTTCTCTATCTCTTGGGGATCCTGGTTTGGGGGGCTGTGTATACTTATACCTGCTTTCGGGGAGCATAGTGTAGATGAAGGGCACAGACAATTCCTACAGATGGAAGGGCCTGTTGGCTGTAGTAGTGCTCCCTGGGGCCAAACCAAAGAGCTGCTCCTTTTCATCTGCCATCTTACTGGGAGGAGAGGGTGCTTCCACTCATTCAGGGGCCTTTCCCTTCAAGGGTTCTATCTGGACCAAAGAGCACTTTCGTCTTTTACGCCTTAGAAGGTAAATTCCAGTCCTCACTAAAAGTGGAAGATAAAACCTCATATGTCTTGAGTCTCCCTGAACTCAATCTTTCTATTTGGACATTTTCACAATTGTTAACATGGTAAGTAAATTGTCCGATTCATACTAGAGAAGTTTTAGGAGAAAGGACAATCTATTAAGAACCTTCAGTTCTTCACATAACGAATGGGAGCTTTTGCACCATGCGAAAGCCTTCTTTACACATTACCTGTGAATGCAGGCAGGAACACAACTTTTATAAATTACCTAGTAAAATGTAGAGCACTCTTGTAACGCAGGTTATTAATCTACAGGAGCTCGTGTGCATCAGAGGCCCAGACAGCTGAGCGCCCAGTGATGGAGCACGTCCCTTCTAGCAAAATGACGGTAACACATCTAACCTGTAGGCCGTGCGTGGCTTCAGCGGGCCGTCACAGAATTTTTGCTGATTGGGATCACATTTTCCACCCAGGCTCTCCATCTCTGCACCAAGCTTAATGTTAAAACTCTTAGAGTTGCTGTCAGGACTTTCCGCACATTTGCTGGCAAAATAGTCAGTCTGGTACACCCGAATGGAGGCATTGTGCCTGTATTCCAGGTAGGAGGGCAGAGGGTGCTGCTGTTCTGGCTTCAGCTCATCACTGCCTGGAGGGAGAAAACCCACAGTGAAGCACTGACTTCCTTGTGACTTCAGTCATGTCTAACCAGGTTTCTGAGGTTACCTCCTCACCCACTATCTCTAGTCATCCCTGGAGTGCAGAATCTGTCATCTCAAAGGATGCTATGAAATTCTCCCAATGAAATTAATTTAATTCACTTTTTCTAAAATAAGCAAAAATTAAAAATAAATAGTGCATATACAAAATTTTATATATGCATATTCATCTACACCGACACACACACACACACACACACACACACACACACACACACACTCTATCATTTTTCTAGTTAAGAAAATATGTGTGAACGAGAGGGTGGCTCACGCATCAAATGATAATGTGTCCGTAACTCCAGAAAGTTGGACACTCCCCACCGTGAGAGTCAAGCCACTCGAAAAGGTCTCTACCTTGCCAATAACCATTGTAGCTGAGCGAATAAGGAGATCCCTATGACCTGGGAAATAGGGAAGAGATAAGAGCAATCAGGTCTGAGGCCAGAGCAGTCGCCTCATAGGCACGCTCCCCGTGCCGTGCCCAGTCTGATAATTGCTCCGTGTCCTGCTCTGTTATCTTGAGTACAGCTTAATCCTGGCTTGAATTTGGTCCCTCATGCAGAACACTTCCCAGAACTCTTCCCCTGTCCACCCAGCCTGCTGTGTGTTTTGGCACTGCAAACTTGTTTTGATGTTGGCTGGAGGAAAGCATAATTAGGAAGGAAAATATTATAGAGATTGGATACCATTTACAGTGAACTTTAAGGAGTGGTAGTGTGGGGCTTCTTTGTGTCCTGGACTCAACCTCAATTTATTAAACTTTTATTGTTTAATAAAATTTGCTCAAAAATGAATGGATCTTAGAAACATTATCCTGTTGGCAGTAATTAAAAGGAAGGTTGCCTTTAGGAAGAGTAAATATGCTCGAAATGACACTTATGTGAGAGGGCTTGTTATCTTAGACCACCAGGGGGAGCACAGCCCATCTCCATGGACATCAGTAATTGAAACCCACCTGGCTGGAGCACACGAGGCTGAATTCTGGGGTATTACTTTTTTTCAGCTACTGCCTTATATTCAGGTAGGAAAACACTGTCTTCAGGGCAGCCTACTTAAATTTAAAGTCTCTCTACAGTTCACCTATTTATCTCCAATTAGGATGTGTGAGGAAACTTGGAATGCAGCACTGACCCTTGAAATTATTGAATTAATTATGCATAACCAGCTCTAGTACAATTAAATAAAATGTAAAAATACACAGTGAGAATGAAATACTGTTTAGCTCCAACATTTGTCATGGCAGGTTTAAAGCTTCCCACTGCCCACAAATGGGTTAAAATAGTCAAAATAGTCTGGGATGCTTAAGAAACTCCAGTGCAGCACCTTAAACAATTTTGAAAAATATAAGACATGTAGAATATATTAATGTCATTCCAGACACAGACATCTGTTTTGGAGAAATAACACACAAGACCTCAGTGGCAAATACACATATGGACATGTGTGTCCCCAGATACAGCACTCCTGCAAATGATTTGATAAATGCTGATGTAATAAGCTCTAAAGATCATACCGGGTGGTTGTATGGAATGTTATTATAAGAATTACCTAGTATTTCCCTGATCCATAAGAACTGGGTAACACTGAATAATTTAGTGGACTAGATAATGAAACATATTATTGAAAATTCAGTAGAGAAAGGAGGAATGCTCTTCATGATCATTTTTTCCCCTCTTTTAATCTTTTGAATATTTTTGTGAATTGGTGGGTGGTTTGGGAGTGTATGATTGGTGCAGGTATTGAGACAGGAAATGGAGAAGGCAGATGAAGCATATAGCTGCTTAATGGCAGAACAAGGGAGCTGAACGGGACTGAATAAGTAGCAAAGAAAACTGAATGAGTCAATACATGCCATGCACTTCCAACAGTGCCTGGCACATAGTACGGGCTCAAGAAATGATGGTTACTGTTATTACTGATGTAGTTGCTACTAATATTACTCACCCATTTAATAATTAAACCCAGCAGATAATAGGCTTTATTGCGGAAAGAACCTTTGAGCAGTTTTCTGTTACACCTCCCTGCATCCAGCAGAGAGAAAGTGAAATGACTTAAAAATGCAGTTTTCTTCTTTTAAAAACTTGTCACAAAAGGAGCTCCCACAGTGACTTTTGGGAAAGTAATCCTGTGTCTTACAGCAGAGTTAATTCGTGATCACTTACCGTCAGCCTCTCTCACCACCACTGTGAAGTATTTCACAGCTCCATTGGTGTCGCTGAACCAGCTGCAGTTGAAAGTAAAGTTGATGGAAGATTTGCTAATTAGCACATCCTTTTTATTCACCCGAATATGTGGAGGTGGAGGAGGAGGGCCTGGAAGAAGGGTGGGGAGGGAACCAAGAAGGGTCACAACTATGCTTTTACGTATAAACTATCAGTGAAATGAAGATCTCTACTCACCTACATCAGACTGTGTGCGTGTGTGTGTAATGCTTGGAATCAAGAAAACCTCCTCCTCTCCTGAAGGGAAGCAGGCAGAGGAAGTGATTTGCCAGTAGCACATTAAACATAATGAAAGAGGCAGCTCCTCAGCAGGATTTCCTGGAGTTGTAGCATCAAACTGCTTAAAAGCTCCATTATGGCTCTAACTGTGTCAGGCAAAGAGATGTATTTAAATACTAACTCACTCAGGTTCTTTAAGATCATTTAACTTGTTTGCTGCCAGGATGCGTTACACAGAGAAGTGTTTCTACTTCCCAGAGCCTTTCAGATCCTCTTCAAGTGACAACAAGACACACTAATGTGGGTGAGCCATATGCACGTGAACAGGGGTGGTGGATACCACGGAGAAAGGCACACGCCCTGTGCCCGCCTCCGGGGACACTTACGGTCTATCATGGTGATGGTGCTGTCTTCGACCACCTCACTGCTCATGCCGGCTGACTGCACCTTGATGGACACCAGGTATCTCTTATGGGGCACTAGCATCATGATGTTAAGCAGAGATTTTTCTTTCTCCAACTTTCTGGAGAACTCAACTTCTTGAGTGTCCATTTTCCGGCACTCAATGCTGTACCCATCAAAGTCAGAATCGGGAGGGATCCAAGAACAGGCAATGGCCGTGGAGTTCTGAGGACGGCAATGCAGATTCTGTATCTTGTCTGGCTCTAAAGGAGACAGGAAGAGACACTTTTCACAACTCTGTGAGACATCCTTTTAGCTCCTTTGGCTCCAAGTAGCTCAGAGACCTAAACAAATAATTCTCAATCTTCATGTGAATTGTCTTTCATAGATGTCCAAGGGGATTTCTGCCTAGGAGACTCCACTTTGAGAAACACTAAACATTAAAATTCTGTCCCTTTAGAAAAATCACCGGGTACCATTGTGACTGGAAACACGTGGGCACTGAAATCAAGTGGCAGAAGTCAGATAGAAGGTGGGGCAGAGTAGCCGAGAGGTGCAGCTTGATCTGCCTGAATTCAAATTCTATTTGCCAGCGACCACTCGTGGGCAGGTGATTTAACATATCTGTGCCCTATCTGTAAAGTGGGGAAATGAAGAATACCTACTTCCTATGGTTACTGTAACGACTCAATGAGCTGAAACATGCACAGCCACCCAGCACAGTGGCTGGCGCGCTAACTGCTCAATAAATGTTAGTTCTTAAAATGAGGAAAGAAATGGCATTGCTGACGTTTTTACCTTCTGCATCTGGCTTCTGTCCCTGTCTTCCATTTTTCGCCTGCCCCTCCCTGCTCACACGCCATGCTCCAGGGACTGAACTGCTGTGATTCCCCACATATGCCAGACTCTTCCATCCCCCTGTTTCATCCCCCTGTGCTTACGGTCGTTCACTTTCCTCTGCCTGACAGAGTGCCTGACTCAGTAGGGACTTGAATGGCAGCTGATTTGTTCCTGTGAGTGACACAACCATGAGTCTGAAAGAAAAGCAGTCACGTGACCGTGCAAGTTAACAACCAAACCGTGTAGGTTACCCCGTTATATATGCTCTTCTGGGAACTATGTGTAGACCTACTTGGCCCTCCCAGCGGCAGCACCTGTTGCTCTGGTTTGGAGCACGACCCCCCTTCCCCTGACACGTGCTTTGTTACAGGAGTCACTGTCCTCACCAAACACTCGGCATCTGCGTGCTACTGAGCGAATTCCTGTCTCATATCAAGGTCTATAAATGTAAGCTAAGTCACAGCAGGTTAGATGAGGATGATTTAGGAAAAAAAATCAAGCCGAGGATTTTTCAGGATAGAGGAAGAATTGGCCTTTGAGGCAGACAATAATTGTGTCTTTTCAAACATTAATTGCGTGTTAATCTTTTGAGCTCCCTTCAAACCAAGTCACAGCTGAGACCCAAAGACACCTCCTCTTTCAGCTTTGGAGAAATTCTTTGAAAACATCCTGCCTAATCCATAATTCTGATAATTTACACAAAGTATAATACGGAAATTTGCTTTGATCTCTTCCCTCAGTTCCTTGTCTCTCCTCCTTTTCACCTCTAAATCCTGCCTGTTTTCCAAGACTCAGGTTACATCTCCATTCACTAAGAAACAAGTACCTACTGTGTGCGATGTGCCCTTCTAGAGACTGTCAACAGAACAGAAGTGAATAAGATATTAGCTGTAACCTCTAGGAAGGGAGATGAGTCCAAACCAGTCATAATACAAGGTAGAAAAGAGAATGTACCAGAAGAAATGGGGAAGAGGATGCTGTGTGAAGTGACAGACAACTTTCTGCTTCCGGCGTTAGCGGTGGAGTTAGCAAAGCCTTTCTGGCAGAGATGACACCTCGCCTAGATATTGGGAGAGGGGCATTTTAGGCAGAGAAAACCACGAACCTGGGCACCAAGGGTGGTGCTGGGAGGAGTGGGAAGGTGGCTGGTGGAGCAGTGCAAGCTGTTCAGCATGGCTGGAGTGTGTTTGTGAGAAATGGGGCACTGGAATGATTTTACATGAGAATTCTCAACTTCTGTATTGTTTAATCCTCTGGTCTTCTGTTACCCACAGCCAAACCCAATCTGAACTAATGCAACCCTCACAGTTCATTCCGCCATTCCCCGTAAAACTCAGCATCGAGCCCCTCTTGGCGCCGGCTGCTTTCCTCTTGGGCACGCCCCATTTGGTAAATGCTTCTCTTAAATTCTAGCATCCAGGACCGAATACAATATTCCAGATGCGATCTGACCAGCCCAACCTCAACTGAGCTCTCGGATTCTAACACCTGTGATTCAATCACACAGCCCACAATATGCCACTGCAAACCCCTCTTGATCTGGCTATAAACTAAAACTCTTCGTTCTTTTTCACATATTTCTCTTGACACACACCTATCTGATCCCAAACTGCTCTTTGGATACAATATCCAAAGAGTTATAATTTTTGTAGCATGAATGTTTGTTGAATTAACAAAACAGCTACTGGCTTAAATTTCTAATTTTCAACTTCGTATTTTATCAATAACCAATAACTATTTGATCTGATCTCAGAAACTACATTTACTGGGTATTATTGAAAAATAAATATTTGGATTGAGGTTCCTATACCAAAAACTTCTGTTTCTTTGAGGTCTGTGGTATTTATCTCAAAATGCCTTGTGTGGGGGCTTCCCTGGTGGCGCGGTGGTTGAGAGTCCACCTGCCAATGCGGGGGACGCGGGTTCGTGCCCCCGGGAGGGTCCCACATGCCGTGGAGCGGCTGGGCCCGTGAGCCATGGCCACTGAGCTTGTGCGTCCGGAGCCTGTGCTCCGCAACGGGAGAGGCCACAACAGTGAGAGGCCCGCGTACTGCAAAAAAAAAAAAAAAAAAAAACCCTTGGGGAAGAAACTGATATGTACTTTATTGTTGAAGTATTTTCATCTTTAGAATTTACAGCAGTATGTCCTAACCAGTCCCTCTGTTTCTAGTTTGCCCCTTTCGATCTGTTCTCTGTTCCACCCCCATAGTGACTTTCTAAAATGCAAATTTGATTATATCTCGGCTGAAAATCCTTCAGTGGCTCCAATGGACTGAGGTTCAAAATCATCACCATGGCTCACAAGACATTGTATGACCTGTTTCTCCTAATCCTTACCTATTATCCTCTGGCCAACTAAACTCCTTTCTATTCTGCCTCCTGCCTGGTTTTGGAATCTTTTATTCTCTCTACCTGGAACATTCTTTACTTCTTTCTTCATCTCCACCCAGTGAGTCTTACTCTTTCCTTGGGTTTTTTTTTTTTTTTGCGGTACGTGGGCCTCTCACAGTTGTGGCCTCTCCCATTGCGGAGCACAGGCTCCGGACGCACAGGCCCAGTGGCCATGGCTCACGGGCCCAGCCACTCCGCGGCATGTGGGATCTTCCCGGACCGGGGCACGAACCCGTGTCCCCTGCATCGGCAGGCGGACTCTCAACCACTGTGCCACCAGGGAAGCCCTTTCCTTGGGTTTTGATTTGGATGTTTCTTCTTCTAGGAAGCTCCCTTTTATTGGGTCAGATGCCTTTACCCTGTGTTTCTCTAGTGCCAAATACTTCCTTCATCACACCCAAAATGTCTTGTTAATGATAGTACCTCCCACTCAACTGTAAGCTCCATGAGGGCAGAGATTATTTCTTGTTGTTAAAGTTGAATAAATGAACAAATCTATATAGAACTTCTGTCTGAATTCAAATCTAACCTATTTCAGGTAAAAATGTGGATTTAAACCAAGCCCCATTGGAATAAGATGTTGCAACACATACTTCCTCCCCACTTCATCTGAGAATCAAGACATGTCATACTTGTCCTCACAGATCCAAAAATTGGTTTGCTGTAGGTTTTCCAGGAATCACCACTGACAGTCTTGACACTGAATTGATAAGATCTCCCTGGACGAAGGCCATACACGATGCGTCCTTCTGATTTTCTGTTGCTGTAGGGGTTGAAGACTGTGACGGCATCTCTGGGGAACCACTGCAGCTCAAAGTCATCATAGTCTGTCCAGTCCGGTGGCCCTTTCCAGGTGATGGCCAACGATGTGTTCGCAACATCAGCAAATGACATAAGACTGGGAGGACTTGGGGCTGTATGTATGAGCAAGTAAAAAATCATGCAATCACTTCTATGCCATAACATATATAAATAAGATAGCTGAGCGACATCAGACATACGTTTAACGTACTTCATAGGAAGAGGTAATATGATAACATAATAATGAGCTTCCATTGACAGTGTTTACTACGTGTGAGACACTGTCCTCAAGTGTTTTATGTACATTTTCTTTAATTTTTATAACCAGAGAGTTTTTACCAGGGTGCTGTGGAGCATGAGCTTGCCCTGAATGGATTACAAGTATGAGAAGATATTTATTCCATCAGATTTGGGGATGTGAAGGCTAGAGTCCACAGACAGTTATATCCAATTGCAGAGAGCCTTGTTCATTGACCCCAGGGTGGTACACAGATACCAATGTTATCTGTGTGTGCCCAAGAAATAAGAAAATTTAGAAAGCACTGATCATAGTAACACAATGATGATGTATATGACTATCCCCATTTTACAGATAAGAAAGCTGAGGCTTAGAGATGCTCGGTGACTTGCCCAGCTTCACACAGGTAAGTGGTAGAGCTAAGCCAAGGACCTAGATCTTTTCACCCAAAGTCTGTCTCCTTCACCCATTCTATCACAGAGCCTTCCCAAGTTCAGGGGCTAGCACATGGTACATCATTACCGATTTTATTTCTTATTAATAAAACCGTAATTAAAACATGCCTGCGGAAGCTACTTCCCACCAACACTTGGCCATTGGCCACTGGGCTTCTTACCTGTTCTGCTCTCCCCCGTGACCTTGTTGCTGAGATCTCCACTATGAGTTATCACACACAGCGTGTATTTCCTTCCGGGAACAAGGCCATGGAAACGCCACTCTGTCAGGTCCTTGTCTTTCCAGTTTTCCTTCTTTGTGCCATTGGGGTTATAGAGAATCAGTTCATAAAAGTCGAAGTCCCCAGAGGCTGGACTCCAGCTGAACCAGAGACTGTCTGTCATGTTTCGATTGGATCCCTTGAGGTTACTCACAGAGGCTGGGACTTAAGAGAAGGACAACCTTTACTAAAAACAAGACAGATAGAAACAAAGGCATTTTGGCCCACAGGTGAAAACATGAGCTGTGTTGGGTGTACAGGTGAGTAGCGCTTATTGTAGAGTCAGATCTTGCTTCTACTTCAGGTCACTTGAGTTTAGGGGCATGTGGTCTAGAGACCTGGCACAAATTAAAATAAAACAAAGCACAAGAGGTGGTGACTTCTGTATGCTCGCTACATGTCTTCTGATAAACATATAAAGTGAAATCTTCAGAAATGACTAAGACTGGTCAAATAGTTCATAACTTAGGATATAAAAAGCCCTGAAAGTTGTTCATAAAATGTTCCTGCCCCTTCCAGTCTGGCCCATCTCACTTGGGCCACCATCCCATAACATCCCTCTCTGGGCCTCTTTACTTCCTCTCCATCCTCTCTTAGGTTCTCAGTTCTCTCTCTCAGCCCTTTCTTCCCCCAAAATCTATACTGATGGAACCTCACTTGGGAAGTGAAGTGTTAACAGTCATTTCTACCATAGTATAAATTAGTCAGGCTGGCACTTGTCCCGTGGGTATGTAAGCTTCATGATTCTTTGGAGAGTGAAGACTGTTGCCCCTTGTTGGAGGAATTTTAAACATTAATGAGCAGATAAGGGAAGACGTGCCTAGGGCAGATGGCCCTGAAGATGGTAACATCTAGGAAATTCCACTCATGGCTTATCTACTGCTCTTTTTCATTCCCTCAGAAGACAAGCTGAGAACTCCTGCTGAGTGACTAAAATGAGCTCTTCCCATGGCTCCTCTCACCTTCGGGTCTCAGCTGAAAAGCCTTCTCTGTCTAAAGGGGTCTCTAAGTCTTGTCCTGCCGAGTCACGCTGTGTCATAACATAATGTTTATTTCCTTCAGAGGATTTAAGGCGTTCCAAAATCATCACCCTTTAAAATCTGCAGTCCCGTCCCCTCCTCCTCTCTGCTAGTGTAGAGCCCTGTGAGGTCAGGGGCCCTGTGAGTCTTGTTTACTCTCCTAGTGCAACAGTGAGCCCAGTGCCTGGCACACAAGAGCACTCAAAAACAACTGTCAATTAAGAATAAAAATTGGGGACTTCCCTAGTGGTCCAGTGGCTAAGGCTCAGCGCTCCCAATGCAGGGGGCCGGGGTTCCATCCCTGCTCAGGGGACTAGATCCCACATGCATGCTTCAACTCAAGAGATCACATGCCGCAACTAAGACCCGGCGCAGTCAAATAAATAAATAAATATTTTCAAAAAGAATAAAAATTGAATAGAAAAAATGAGATAATGGACTCAAATTGTGGAGAAAGAGTAGATTCAGTTTCTTATTTGCAAAACCCAGAGATGTTTCTCTCTCTCATTTTCCTGGAACTCTTGTGTTCACTTCATCTAGTGCTGTGTTTCTGATTCACAGCAGTCTTTGCTTGTTGGCCCCATTTGTAGCTGCCCTTCTTTGGACCTGCTCTCCACTCCATCTATTTCCTGTAGAAAGCTGAAAGGCACAGCTTGAATTGAGCCCTGATGGGTTATAACCCTCGCGTAGCAGTTTGCTGTCAAGTAGAGGAGCCAGATTCATTTTTCTCACTAAACTCTATGAGGTAAGCACGTGTAGGAAACAAAGCAAAAACCAGTGCAAAAACTATTCTGATATATAATCAAAGGTCTGATTTAGGGTCAGAAATTTCATATAAAGGTCACAAATTTCATACAAAGCTACACCCTGGGTAGAACAGGAAACTAAGGACAAATCAAGGAAAAGCCAGTGAGTACTGTGACAATTTCCCTGCTATTCATTACAGCTTGGGTTCAGGTCTTACCTGTTCTACCGAATATGGAAGACTCATTAGACAGCTCCCCACTGTGAGTTACAATCACCATTTTGTACATTCGACCTTGTAGCAAGTTCTGGAAAGAGAAGCTCTGGACTTGCGGGCCAACTTGAGCTCGCTCCTGAAGAGTTCGATCTGGGTTGTACAGAAAGATGTTGTACCATTTGAGCTCCCCCTCTGAGGGGGTCCAGCTGAAGGACAGGTGTCTGGTGGCGTTCTCTGTGATCCTCAGGTTGGTGACAGCTGCTGGGACTAGAAAGGTTGAGGAGAAAGAGAATGAGACTGAGTTTTGGTACAGCCCACCCTGACCCAGCCCGGGGTTGGTGCCTAGATGGCCACACTCCATCAAGCAGCTCAAAACACACCATCCCTGCCTTTAAGAATATTGACTACATGGAGACCCCAGAGCAAAGAAATCCGAATAATGTGAACTAGCGAGGCTGAAGCCGTTAATGTTAAAAAGCAAAACCACAAGAGAACAACAACAACAAAAAACCCCACTAATGGAAAACTATCTTTAAAGACATTTTTTGCATGTAAAATAAATGTTAGTCTGACCTGTGTGACTAAATGTTTTTCCAGTACTAGGAACTAGATCAGAGACCAGCAATCTATCTCTGAGTGCCCTCTGAGAGCTAAGAAATGACCATTGGAGGGAAGGGCAGTGGGAAGGAGAGACTAGGTATGAAAGAAAGGGAAAATCAGGCAGAAAGAGAAAACTAGATTCAGAGACATGGGAAAGAGAAGGAAGAGGAAAAGCCAAAACCATTTTTTAAAAAAGGTTTACATTAGGATTTTGGAACCTTTTTGGCCTTCCGTGCTACCTGCTGGCAAGGTGAAATGACCTGCTTCCAAACTGTTGGCACAGATGCTGTCTGATACCATGGAAGTCTTAAGATGCCAGTGGAAATAGAACAGGACATCTGTCTCCTCTCTCCTGGGTTCTCTTCTCCAAACACTTTCTCAGGCTCTTTTGCTTTTCCCCTCTCCTTACGCCAGATCCTTAAAAGTTGGTATTTCCCATGGTTTCAGCCTTTGTCTCCTTCATATTCTATAACATTAGCGAAACAGTCAGTCTCATTCACTTTATGGCTCGCTATGGCCTGCATGTTTGTGTCTCCACCCCTACCCTCCTGGAAATTCATGTTGAAGCCTAAAGGCCAAAATGATGGTTTCAGGGGGTAGCGAATGGAAGATGATTAGGCCATGAGGGTGGAGACCTCATGAGTGGGATCAGTGCCTTATAAAAGAGACCCCAGAGGGCTCTCTCATCCTTCCCACCATGTGAGGACACGGTGAGAAGATGCTCGCTGTGATCCAGAAAATGGGCCCTCACCAGACACCAAATCTGCTGGAGCCTTGACCTTGAACTTCCAGCCTCCAGAACTTCCAGCCTCCAGAAATAATGTCAGTTGTTTAAGCCACCCAGTTTACAGTATTCTCGTTATAGCATCCTGAACAGACTAAAACATGGATTTAACTAGAATTTTTGTCCAAATCTTTATCTCCAGCTCACTTTTCTGAGCTCAGGACCCCTATTATCAATAACCTATTGATCACCTCTCTCTGCAAGACATTCAGACATCACAAACTCAGTTCAGAACTGAGCCCTGTATCTTTTTCCTTGACACTCTCTCCTCCTGCTTCTCTTATCTCAGTTAATAGAATCATCTTCTGCCAGGTAGAAACTGTAGAATCTTCTTCTGTTCCTCCTTTTATACTCTGCTCAGCCTCCAAATGCCACCTTACCTAATGCAGGACTATTTCTTGACTATATCTACTATTCTGCATCAGGGCCCCTGCATTAGTTTTGCTTTGGACCCTTATCGTTTCTATGACTGCCATCACCTTAGGACCCCAGTTACCTCTCTGACCACCCCCCCTCACTTTGCCATCACTCACTGTGCTCTACCAATAGTGGCCTCATTGCTGCTTCTCCAACGCCCCCACCTCAGGTTCTTCGCCTTGCTGTTTGCTCTGCTTCGGGATGCTCTTCCCCAGATATCTACACGGTCCTCTTTCTCACTTCTTTCAGACCTTTACTCAAATGTCACCTTCTCAACAAAACCTTTCAGGACTGTACTATCGAAAATTGTTAGCGTCTAGCACTTGCTAACCCACTTCCTGTTTTAATTTTCTCCTCAGTATTTATTACCATTTAACGTACTACATTTTTTACTTCTTTATTTTCTTCATTGCCTTTCTCCCCTACTAGAATAGAGGCTTCATGACTATGAGGGCTGTTTTATTCATTTCTGTGTATCCAGCATTTAGGACAGTGCCTGGCACACAGTAGGTGATCAATAACAAGTTCATTTATGAGCCTGTCTCCCCACCTTTGGTCTCTTCTCCATTCAATCTATCCCCCATCGCCATCTGATTTACCTTTTTCTTTTTTTTTTTTTTTTCGGTACGCAGGCCTCTCACTGTTGTGGCCTCTCCCGTTGCGGAGCACAGGCTCCGGATGCGCAGGCTCAGCGGCCATGGCCCACGGGCCCAGCCGCTCCGCGGCACGTGGGATCCTCCCGGACCGGGGCGCGAACCCGTGTCCCCTGCATCGGCAGGCGGACTCCCAACCACTGCGCCACCAGGGGAGCCCCTACCTTTTTCTTTTTTAAAGTACAAATTTTTATTACAGAACATTCACTGTCTGGCTGAAAAACTTTTATTGTCTCCTTTTATTTATTTTATAAGATGAAAAATAAATTCCTGAGGAAGGCACGCCAGGCACTATCTAATCTGGCCCGAACCCGCCTTTCCAGCCTCACGTCTCCACCATGTAACACACACTTCGGCCACCGCAAAATCTCCCTGCTCCTTCTCACACCTCCCTGTCTTGGTACGTGGTCATCTGTCTGCACTGGGTGTCCTTCTAGCTTTTCTCCACGTGGAGAATTGCTTCATCCTTCATGACAGTACTGAAAGGTCACTTTCAAGAAGACTTCCCAATTCCACCTGACTCCATGCTCCCCTTGATGCTGGACATTCCTCTCTCACAAACAACCCTTATCACAATGTACTGACATTATTTGTCCATGTGTCTGTCTCCCCCAATTGTCAGTCACTTCTTCCAGGGCGAGAAGCATGCCTAACTTAGCTTTATGTCCCTATCGACATCAAACCCCTTTCAGACCTGGGTGCTTAATAAATAAATGATCAGTTAGACCAGTGGTGCTGTCTGAATGATGGCCCCCAAAGATGCCCATGTCCTAATCCCCGAACTTGTGAATACGTTACCTTATGTGACAAAAGGGACTTTGCAGATGTGGTTAAGTTCAGGATCTTGAGATTATCTTGGATTGTCTGAGTGGTGACCAATGTGATCACAAGAGTCCTTAAAAGATGGAAGAGGGAGGCAAGAGAGCAGAGAAGGCGATATGGTGACAGACACAGCGGTTGGACTGAGGCCACTGCTGGAAGGAATGTGAGTGGCCTCTAGAAGCTGAAAAGGGTGAGGAATGGCTTCTCCCCACGAGGTCTCTAGAAGAAACACAGTCCTTTTGTGACCTGATGCCTTGATTTTAGCCCCATAAAACCTATTTTCAGATTCTGATCTCCAGAACTATAAGATAATAAATCTGTGTTGTTTGAAGCTGCAAAGTTCGTGGCAATTTATTACAGCAGAAATAAGAAATGAATAGAGCCAGTTTTGATGCAAAATCTGAATTGGAGTGTGGTGGGCTGAAAGCTGTGTGAATAGGCCGACTGGCGGAAGTGGCAAATCACGGTGAATGTCCCTGCTGTGTCAAGAAATATATATCATCTCCCAGTGTTGCTTCATCCCTTTGGCCCTACAGTTCTTAAGGAATAGCAAGACAGGGAGGTGTTGTACGAAACAACAAGCTGTGCGACTTACCTGTCCGGCCTTCAGTCTGGGCTTCCTTGCTAAAGAGGCCTCCACTGACGGTTAGGATCTGTATCTTGTATTTCTTTCCTGGTGTTAGGTCTTCAAATTTGTGCTGTTTAGTCGTGGCTGCCTCTGATGTGTTACTTAGGAGGATCCCATTTTCACTTAGAAGCAGGATATCATATCTTTCTGCCACGCCAACAGCTTTCTGCCAACTTACTACTAAGGAGTGACTGCTGTATGCATTGTCTGCAGTTATTCCCTGGACGGACGCTGGGACTGCAAAGAAAAGAGAGGCCAGTTCCATCACTTAGGGTTAAGTAACCAATTGAGAAAAACTTCCCTAAATCAACTGCAGATGGAAGATGATGCCTCATGGTTGCATCATCGACACTTTCCATGTGCCCTTAGGAGAAAGTATTTCTTGGCCTGAATAATCTGTATAACTGCTTAGATTCTCTTTTTTTTTTTCCTCTGATTTAGACAGATCTTGAAGTCAAACAAGTAGAAAAATTAGTGGAAGTGACACTGATAAATATGCAGAGAGATGCATATCGATGTATCTAGAAAGTGGAAGAATGCTGAACAAATTTACATTCAATGAATACAGTTTGGATGACTGAATGGTGTTGCTTGTTTAGACTTTCATTCCCAAGATTAACTCAGGTCAAAGCTTTAAGCATTGACCTAAGCAGTAGCATATAACAGTGTTTGTACTACAGCTCCTGATGTGAAAGGCCAGATAGTATTATTTGTTAATAATATTTTATGTCCTAAGCTTATATTTTTTCTCATTCTACATAATATCCTTAAGAGATCTCATCCACTCCCATGGTTTGAATTGTTAGCCATGTGGTGCTGACTCCCAAATTTAAACTCTCAGTTCAGATCTCTCATCTATTTTTGCAAATGACATCCCTCTCTGGATGTTCCACAGACACCGCCCCCCCAACCCTCAAGATGCCCAGACTTAACTGCTCATCTCCCTCCCACCACCTCCTCATTGCCCTTTGTTGGTCCAAGTCTTGGTCCAAGTCTTGATCCAAGCCAGAAACTTGTCACACTCACCTTTCTACAGAATCAGACACGAGTCTTGTCATTCCTGTCTCCTAAATCTTACATCTCTTGGGTCTTTCCACTTCTCTCCTTCTCTTCCTCACTAGCCTAGGACACTATCATCTCTCACCCACAGTACTGCAAGTCTCTTGTTTCCTCACTTCCCACTGTTTCTAACTGTACACAGTGTCTGGCAGATTCTCATAGCATGCCATGCTGATGGCCCTTTAATCGCTATCCACAATTCTAAACCCTTTAACAAGGCATACAAGGCCCTTCGAAATTAGGTCCATCTACCTACTTGGCCACATGGCTCACATCGTTATTCTAGCATAAGTAGTGTATAGCTCCGCAAATGTGCCATGCTTTCTCTTCCGTCCAGGCCTTTGCTTTTCTGCTGGAACCAGATCAACACATACTTCACCAGGATAATTTCTTAGTATCTTTTAAAATGTTACCTCCTCCTGGAAGCCTTCCCTGACTCTTTTTGTTTGCTCCTATAGTATCCTGACATTACTTTTATTTTAGCACTTATCATGCTATACTTTAGTTGCCTTTTACCTGACTCCACTATATTGTAAGCTTCTTTGGTCAGGGGCTCTATCTTGCTGCTGAATTCCCATTTTCTAACATAGTGCTTGACATATAGTTGGAGATATACGTATATGAAACAGACACAGAGAAGGGCACAGTACAGAGGCCCATGCCCCACAACTAAATAAGTGGTCATGAGAACGGAAGACATCTAGTACATATTGTATCACAGTAGAGAGAGCATGACGCTTGGAGCCAGACAGACCTAGATTTGAATTATAGCTCTAGGTCTTACTACATGTATCCTTGATAATGTTTTATAAACTTTCTAAGCCTTACTTTCCTCATCTATAAATTGAAGATAATGATCTCTACCTTGTAGTATGGTTAAAGATCATTTTAAAAGCCTGGCATTTATAGTGGTGCTGATAGCTTATGTTTGTTTTGAAAGTACTATGTGAATAGTGATATTAATATAAATAAACAGATACATTATTAATTCATCACCTAGATGGCATAGGTGTGTTTTTCTTCAAACAATTTTGAGAAAGGGGTAAAATTTTGAAACACGCAGAGTTAGAGAATCAACTACTATATCCCTTAGCAAGTATAAAAATCTATTCACATGATTTCGTTTCTAATTACCTTTCATTTGTTTTTGAATCACTCTATTCAGAAACAAAAATGCAAAGAAAAAAAATATGAGAAAGGCTCTTGAAACCACATTGAATTGTACGAACTTAGTGGTTTTGAATTTGGGTATTTTCCATTTGTGAGTGGCCAAGCCCATCCATCGTCCCATTATGGAGAACTATTTGGCCCTTCTCCAGGGGGACGCTTACCTGTACGCCCGAGCGCATCTACCTGGTTCTTCTGGGACCCGCTGACCGAGGCGATCACGATCCGGTACTGCTCCCCAGCCTCCAGCCTGTGGAACGTGTGCTCAGAGACAAGCTTGGGGACGGTCTGAGACTCAACCTTTTGATTCTGCCTGAACGCTGACACCGTGTAGGAATCCACGTCCCCTCCACCTGGAGTCCAGTTCACCGTCAGGCTATCTGTCGCCCCGTTGGGAGAAACGTGAATATTTTTGACAACACTAGGAACTAAAAAAGAGAATAAATTTAAAAACCATCACTTAGAGAATGAACTGTGGAAATTTTCAACTAAAAGTTTCGTGCTTCCTACCTTTTGGCATCTACTGAAAAAATACATATGAAAAATATTGGTATCAATCTACCATTTTTCTCTGACTTTTCTGCTTGAGCTGAAGTTGATGGGGGAAGTTTAGAGGGACATCAAGGCCAGTGAGTGGAAATGAAGAATGCCAGTTATATAGTGGGCGCTAACTAGATTGACTTGGTCCAAATCTTGGTTTTCTTATCTACTAGTTGTGGGACTATAGGCAAACTGCTTAACCCTTGTAAGTTTCAGTTTCCTTACCCGAAAAACAGCAATGATAATAATAGCGACCAGCCCACGAAATTGTTAGGACTGAACAAAATGTACATATAAAGTACTTGGCTGTGTGTCTAGTTCACAGTAAACTCTTAATAAATGTTAACTATTATAGCAACACTCCTAATAGAGTTCCAAAGAAGGACTATCCAACCAACCAATCAGGTTATTTATATTTAATCTGTAAGCCTCACAGGCAACAGCTATTTATATCAATTCAATGTTATTTTTCAGAAAGCTTTTTTTTCTCCCCCTACATCATACTTTAGTTTTGCTAAACCAGCTCGGACAACATTATTGTCACTATCAAGATAACCTTCTCCCTTCTTGCCACCCCCCAACCCCTTAGCCCTTTAAATCCTCAACCAAAACGCCTGGCTACCCAACATGCTAAATACACCACAGTATCTAGTCAGGTTCTAGAGCCAGATTTCCAATTACCTGTGAAGCCCTCAATGAAGGCTGACTGCTGCACATCTCCACTGATCGTCAAGACAAGAATTTTATACTGGCGCCCTGGTGTGAGGGAGGTGAATCGATACTCAGTTGCGGTATTGACAAGGTGAAAAGGAGGAAATACTTTCATATCGTTGAAGAGCAGTTGGATCTCATACTGGTCGACGTCCCCATCAGCTCGTGTCCATGTCACCTGAAGGTCCTCAGTGCTCCTGTTGTGCAATGTGAGATCCTTAACAGCCTCCGGGACTATGAGAAGACATTTCAGGGAAGTGACTGATCAGAGTTTACTACACAATAATTTATGAATCACATTCACAGAACTGGCAAACATCTCCCTTTCCCGAATAAACCACTTCAGCTACTTCATGCATAATTAAACAAGAAAAATTGGAAGCAACTATTACAATTGTAATTTTTTTTCTGGCATAAATCTTATATGCTAAGTATTGGTAGAATATAATTGTAAAATGAGTTTTGATCTCAATCCTAGGATAAAACAAGACATCTAGAACTTTAAATGCCACAATGCAGGAGGACAGGGAAGAAAAATGAGAAACTTGGTGTTCCTGCTACCCCACTATGCTTGCTTTCATCTGCCAATAAATATTCTGTAATTACAGGCCATGGCTTGGGTGAACGATGTTGGCTCCAACTGAGACTAACTGGGAATGTAATTTACTGATCAGTAAGCAGAGAAAATTCAAGGTTCAGATAAATTATTTACTCGATGACCTTCAAGTCCCAACCAACTACCAAATTTTGCAATCTTTCCACTTACTTGTTCTTCCATTCCCTTGTTCACTGGCTTCATATTGTCCACTTTTTGTAGTAACAGTGACACTGTACAACCGTCCAGGGACTAGCTTAACAAATATACACTCGTTTTCAGACTTGGGAATGCTTTTCGTCTGAATGAAGTTGTTTTTGTTTTTAATGGTGACTTCATAGTGATCAAAGTCTCCGGTGGCATGTACCCAGGATACCTTTA
Source organism: Pseudorca crassidens (assembly GCF_039906515.1). Classification (NCBI taxonomy): domain Eukaryota; kingdom Metazoa; phylum Chordata; class Mammalia; order Artiodactyla; family Delphinidae; genus Pseudorca; species Pseudorca crassidens. Next base: position 60,085,174 of record NC_090306.1, read on the forward strand.
AATAGTCACTCCTGGCTGAGTTGCTGATACTGACTCCTTGGACCTTGTCAGGCACTGCAAAAGAGAACAGAAAACAGCTAGGGATTTAATGGTTCTGAGGGAGCAATTGATCACAGATGACAACACGGGACGATAAAGGAAAGTGAGTAGATTTTTACTGTGTGCATTTAAAAGAAAAATCTTAGACCTTCAGATCACAAATTTCTGGAGGGGAAAGATTGTTATCAGTTTAACTGATTAAATGGATCTTTTTACAGACCTGATGAATTAATTCTAATCCTGTTCTTAGCCTACACAAAGTGTCATGTACAAAACGGAGCATTAAACATAATAACTGATGATTAATATGAATGATGGCAATGATATTAACAATTCCAGCATACCTTGGTGACTCAAGATATGACACTAAGTTACCAAGAAGAGTATAAACAATCCAAAAGAAAAATGGAAGATGAGGAAACACATATGGTAACTAATACATGAAAAGATGTTCAACGTTGTTGGTGATCAAGGGAAATGCAAGTCAGGGCCGTGGCACAATACCATTTTACATCCATTTGGTTGGCAAAATTTAAAAACTTGATAAAACCAAGTGTGAGAGAGGATGCCCATCTACAGGAGATTGGATGAATTAAATGGTATATGAACACAGTGAAATACTATACACCAGTCACAATTTTTCTTAACTCAAAACACAAAAATATGGATTTTGACCTTAATATCAAAACACAAAATATGGATGAATCTTATCAAGATAATACTAAGTGAAAAATCTTAGTCCCCAAAGATTACATACTGCATAAAAAATACCTTTTTTTATATTAAAACAACTAAAATTTAAAAAATATAATTTTAGGATTACATAAATAATAAAACTGCAGGATGGAAGGCAAGAGAGAAAAATAAGAGTGAAGATGATGGTTACTTTGGGATGGACCAGTGAGGTGTGAAATACATGATCTGATATAGATTATTATCAAGTCCCTAGCTTTTATTTTGGGTAGTGGTTTCTCAAGTACATATTAAATTACTAAAAATTATTAACTAAATGTCTAAATTTAATTAAATGCCATAAAAACAAATAGCAGTGGCAACTGACGCACAGGATCCTGAACCAAGAATTATGATTAATCCAACTTTGTGCACCTGACATTCCCCATAAACATATAAACAAACGAACAAACCAATCTGTGCACCCATGGGTTTTTTCTCAATTGATCAATCAATCAATCAGTGCTTGTTAACAGGAACACTGTAAAATAAGGTAATTCTGTATTTTGAGCATGATATTAAGCATATTCTATTTTTTCATTTGGGGCTGTATTTTAATTCAAAAGTAGGCCCTAGATTCATTACTATTTGGCTATAACCGGATTTTATAAATATTAATGAGACGGAGCATTGAAAAGAAGTATGAACTCAATCAGATCCAGGGTCCTAAATTTCTATCTTAATACTAGCATGTTCTCTGGACTGGGTAGCCTCTGTCTGTGTCTGGTTTATGTTAAGGGATTTCTGCTCTGACCACATGCCACGCCTATGTCCAAGTTTTCTCTTCCACTTTCTTCCAAAGCATGAAATGACCCAGAAATTTCAATATTTTGGTATCTAAGCTACATTTTTCATGAAGCTTCTTAACACCTACAAGTTGCATTACTATCCTTTGTTGGCTTATGTGTGCTGGTTTTTGTACTGGAATATATCTCACCACAGATATGGAGCAAGGGCAGGTGTGCTTTTTTTCAAGATATTTATCTGGAACCAATCAGAGTGTTGCTAGAATTTAGTCATCACAGACTTGTACAGAAGAAATTCTGAAGTGACACTGTAAGTATGGGCTAAGAAAGGTCAACGATCCAGGCAATTTACTGAAGGCAAAGCAGGAAGAAAAACCAGACTGAATACCATGCTAAGTCAGTAAGGGGCTCTCCAGGTGGAACTGCGGGTAATTTGTGGGACTTGCCTTGCTGTATGGTGAGATGATGTGATACGGAATAAGAAATATTGACACTTTCACCCGAAATGTAGAAGGCATTGAGACAATCAGCCAAAATCAACAAGGCAACAACTCAGACACGACTCTCCAGTTAAACTGACTTGTCAGGGGCAGTGGTTTGCCTTGATTAGTCACGTGCCAAATCCAAGTTCATGTTGGTAAAGCATCAAAAGGGTGCTTTGAATAAAGGATCACTTTTCTTGCATTTAAAATCAATCCTAGCACAAGGCCTTGCAATATGAAGGTCATGTGAATAGGAAACATTCATGAATTGACACCAAGGGGCAGCAAGGGGCTAGTGGTTGGATGACATATCCTTTAATTGCTGGCAATTTTTAGGCTCCAAATTAATCAACAGAAGACACTGACATAAGCCTGCTTTGTAAATAAAAATCAGATCTCAGTCAGTATCGCGCTTATCAGCACAATACGTAATAATTTGAGGGTAGGGACTATCTCTTTATATTCCTGACTAGTGCTTTCAGGGAGAGCATGACGTAGTGGAAACAGCCCTGGAGTGCAGTAGGGCTTGGCTACTGCTCAACCGTGTGACCTTGGAGAAGCCACAGTTTCTCTCTGGGACTTTAACTCAAATGAGATGGGATTAGATCATTCTTTTTTTTTTTTTTTTTTTTTTTTGCGGTATGCAGGCCTCTCACTGTTGTGGCCTCTCCCGTTGCAGAGCACAGGCTCCAGACGCGCAGGCTCAGTGGCCATGGCTCACGGGCCCAGCCGCTCCGCAGCACGTGGGATCCTCCCGGACCGGGGCACGAACCCATGTCCCCTGCATCGGCAGGCGGACTCCCAACCACTGCGCCACCAGGGAAGCCCGGGATTAGATCATTCTAAGGACATTTTCGATGCTAGCATGCTGTAACAATGTAAATCAGTGGTTCTTAACTTTCTGAGGTCACAGAAACTATGAGAATCTGATAAAAGCCATTCACTCTCTTTCCAAAGAAATGCACATACCTGCCCTATCCCCGACAAGTTCACGGACAATTTGAGGGTTACTACTTTCCTAAGGTCTACCCACGAAGCACTGGGTGAAAACCCCTGATCTAGGGGATTTCTGATTATTCATTTACCAAACATTCATTACTCAATGAATGACTCTGGAGCCTACTAGGCTCCAGACCCTGTGCTGGGGCACTGGATGGTGTCAGTTGTCCCAGATTCTCATGGAAAAACTGACATTTTAAAATGCAAATATCAAACCATAGATCAGCAGGAAAGATTTGATAAAATATTAACCTCACCTTAAGCAGAAATCTCAGATGTAAACCCCAGGAAGCATAAGTATATTAGGAAAACGGTAGTTGTCTAAACTTAGCTCTTTCCAGCACATCGAAGACCAACCAGGACTGCAAAGCCTTTGCTAAGAGTTTGCTCTTAGTCTCAGAATTATAAAGGTTCACATCTTCACCTTGTGTGAAAAAGGATGAACAGTGGTCTTGACCAACAGACATTTCAGGAAGGATTTCAGGACAGAGAGCTTTGTAGGCTCTGGAGTCATTCAGAACTGGGTTCAAATCCAGGATCTGAAGTGCACCGGCTGTTTAACAAGTTAAACAGTTGGACAAGTTACCCTGAACCTTGGTTTTCACCCAGTGCTTCGTGGGTAGACTTTAGGAAAGTAGTAACCCCCAAATTGTCTGTGAACTTGTCGGGGATAGGGCAGGTATGTGCATTTCTTTGGAAAGAGAGTGAATGGCTTTTATCAGGTTCTTATCAGAATCTGTAAAATGGGAATAATAACCACAACTACCTCAATAAGGACTTTATAAGGATTAAATTAGTGAACATCCACAGAGCCAGGGTCTAGCAACCCTAAACAGAAATACCTGTTACTATATTTGAATATACTATGAATTCTAGCCACGAAAATGGTGTTCATCTTACTTTAAAGGTAACATCTGCTCACATAAGGAACTTCTTGTGTGAAAATATGAAGATGCCATAATAATGTGATCTCAACGGTCTTTAATCCCCTCATTACAGAATTGCTGCAGATCTGTGATGCCCTGAACCACATAGCCGGCTGGCTCTCATAGAGCCTGAACCTCCTGAGATCCTCACCTGTCCGCTCTTGGCCGAAGGAGTGATTTTCATACTTGCCACTCCTCGTCGTTATGGTCACATTGTAGAAGCGACCCGGGGTGAGGGAGCTGAAGGAACATTCGCTGACAGACTTGGCAATCACGAGGGACTGAACCACCCTGCCATCGTGGGAGAGTGTCACCACGTAGTTATCCACGTCTCCAGGAGCAGGCAGCCAGGATATACTGAGGTAGTCATTGCGACCAGAGTTGTTCACCCTTACTCCACTCACACTGGAAGGGACTGGGATTTGACAGGGGGAGAAAATTTAAAAAGAAAGGCACAGTCAAAAGTCTGAGTCATCTATTGCGGTGGGCAAAAACAGTGTGGACTCAGGAGATCTGATTACCTATGAGGTCAAGGAAGGGTGACGATTTCACTGTAGCTTCTGGAAGCTGAGAGTTCTTACATCATAAGATTAACCAAGATAAAAATCCAAGGAAGTCTTTTGGATGCCTCTTAAATACAAGGATGCTGTTACTGCATTTTTATGGTGTGGTTGTTTGTAAAGTATTTTAAGTGGAGGTTTTTTTATGTGAACGTGTCAGGAAGTCCCCTATGTAGGAAAGGGAACAGACATTAACTATCTAAATGAAAGAGCTTGAACCAAACCCATCAATAAAGAAAGGTTTTTGAGGGGAAAGGTGAAGAGTGCAATAGCTTTTCTAAAAGTCTTAGACATTGGGATAGCTTCGACCTTCTTGTGATTAATTTATTTATTCCTGGGGAGTCTAATCATTTACACAGGGGAAGGGGTTGTATTTCCCTTCGCAAAGCATTTCCTGCCCTCTAGTGGTGAGAAATAAACCTAAACGCCTATCCTGGAAGCAATAAGTCTGGAGACCGGACTTGAGGGCAGAAAGACATGCTGTGGCAATAATGGCCTTTCTAATGTCCACCATAATTATGTGCTTCTCTCAGTTGGGGTTTTAGCGTCACAAGCATTTACTAAGAACCAACTATTTTCCAAGTATACAAAAATGGAAAAGATGTGGATGACTGTAAAGAGTTCCCTGCCTAGAAGTACAGTCTGCAAATTAAGAATCATGGTATTGAATAATAGTTGTTCCATGTATTAGAAATAAATGCATGACAAATAGTACTGTCAGTAGTGAATATAATAATAAAATATATAGTATATATGAACTGCGCTACTGTTTTCATCATTGGTTGACTGACTTCAGCTATATATTTTCATATAATTGCCAATATCCCTACATCACATATAATGGACGGGATTCGGCTAGATGACCTCTGAGAATCCTTCTCATCTAATATGCTCTGACTTTGCGGTTTAATCCCCAAAGTCTTCTGTGCATTTACAAGCACTTATCCATCACCAAAATTATAAACAGCACTCTACTAAATAATTCTGCTAATGCTGTTCCACGCATATGGACATTTCCCAGATATAACATTGAACTTTTAGCCATTCTATTTATGTATTGATGCCTTCCGTCCTTTTTTTTTCCCTGTCCTTCTTTCGTCCATCTAACCATCTGTATATCCCTTGGTTGTTCTCAGAATAACTATGCTTGTTTTTCAAAACTGCTGGGAATATTTGCAACTATTAACATTTTATTAGAAAAGATATAATTATTAAAAGTTTCACCAAAAATATAAATTCATGTTTACAAAAAAGATATATTTATTTTTTTCTTTAGAATGAGCATTTTCTCAGGTTAGAATTAGATTTGTTAAGCACATCTGATATCTTCAATTTTAAATATTTTGCCACCTTATCTAAGCTGGGAGGGTTTATATATATGTTTCAACTCTGTGGAAATATAAGTGAATTATTCAACCTTGACTAATACTTCAGTAATTTGAGTAGATGGTAATGATTATCTAGGTTTTAGCCATTGAATTTTTTTACAATCTACCATGTACAGAATTTACTAATTGAGGCACCTTTCAAAATCTCTAGTTATTGTGCTTCTATAATAATATCCCGTTTTTCTCTTTTCTCATGATAATGTCTGCACTCAATGTGTTTGAATAAAATAACTGATGTTTATATTTATTCATATCTTGTCCTCTCCTTAAGACTTTATTATCATTCTTCAAAGAATTTCTTGTCTCGTTTTTGCATACTTCTGTTATATAATGGTCAAATATTGATACCTCTGTTGTCATTAAAATATAGGTATAAAAATAATTACAAGTCCCACTTATCAAGTGATCTCAGATATCAAACTATTTTAGTATAGCACCATACGCTGGAGAGTCCTTGTGGTATTTTAAGTTGGGAATTAACCTGTGTGGCGGCATCTGACTACTTGCTCACAAAACCATTTCCTTTTCCTCTTGGACACACAGCTAGACTGTATTTCCCAGCCGCCCCTGCAGTTAGGTGTAGTCATACAACTGTGTTCCCGTTAATGGAATGTGGGTGGAAGTGATGTGTTTACTTCCAGCTTTAGTAGTCTTCCGCCTCCCCATAACCTCCATTCTCTGAAGAAATGGAGAGACCTCTGAGAACCTAGAGGAAGGAAGAACCACAGATGGTAGGAGCCTGGGTCCCTTAATTACTGCTTAGAGAAGAACCAACCAATAGAGTTGTCCCGTCAGGAACACCCACATTGTACAGTTGTATAAGCAGGAAATAAGCCAGCCTAATCTGACTAATACAACTGCAAGTCACTGGGAAATGGATGCAAGATCCTTTTCAACTCCTCTCCACAACTTGTTATTTCTCCTTCCCCACTCTGACACCCGGTGTTGGGGTGACTTACTGGGGATGGAAGAGAAAATGAAGGCTTAGATAGATAAGTGAATGGCAGAGCTAGCACCAGAATCTAGGCCTCTTGATTCCCCAACTAAGCTTTTCAGTCCCTCACCCCCAATTATGCTACATTGATGGATGGTGCCAAGAACCATTAAAAGAGAAGAAGGAAGGTATCAGGATGAACACAGGCAACAGTATCAGTTGCCACAGAATGACAGAAATGGGCAGACATCAGTGAATTTCTACCTAGACTATAAAATATCTTTTCAATGACTTAGTTGCTCTTTTGGGAGAATTAATGAAGTTAATGGTCCTTGGGTTCATTAAGCAGGTGAGATTCATGATTTTGGAAAAGGATATATCTATGGATACCTGACGCTGATACTCAGAATCTGAGCATTGGAAATATAGAGGGAGGAGACTGACATCCAACTTAACATAATCATATGAAATTAAACGGGCAAAGTCACTGACCTGAATTCACTAATAATTATTAAAGCTTCTATTGGATTTATTTAATTGTATATCTTTCTAAGAAACTGGAACATACATTTTATATTGTTTGTTTATGTTCTTTCTTTGTGTTGTGTAGAAAATTGTATTCCCTTCTCTGGTGCTGCACCTCTGCCTGACACATATGACCACATGACATTTGATTACTTAGCTCTCTGCCCTATTTGACTATGAGCTCTTTAAGGTCAAGCAACATTGTTTAGGTGGCGTACAGTATTAAGCACTGTTTAATGTTGCTTGTGAAAATATATGGGATTGGGTAATTTTATTAGCTTAACTTTTTTTGTTTGTTTGTTTTTGTTTTGTGGTACGCGGGTCTCTCACTGTTGTGGCCTCTCCCGTTGCAGAGCACAGGCTCCGGACGCGCAGGCTCAGCGGCCATGGCTCACGGGCCCAGCTGCTCCGCGGCATGTGGGATCTTCCCGGCCCAGGGCACGAACCCGTGTCCCCTGCATCGGCAGGCAGACTCTCAACCACTGCGCCACCAGGGAAGCCCTATTAGCTTAACTTTTGACCATGAAAGTTGGAGATCATTTTTTTTTCTGTCTTGAAACCAAGAATATGAAAGAGAATGGAAGATACTTTTTTAAAAAAGTTCATGACTTGTTTACCTTAATCGGACATAAATATTTCAAAGAAAATCAGCTAGATGAAGGAATAAGCTTAGGTAGCAGATGACTATCATGTCATCGCAAAGGGTTTTCTAGGAGTTCTGACACATGTATTGGAGATTTTAGAAAATTTAGAATTCATTCTCTCCTACTCTCACCCATCATCCAATTTCCATTCCTGGGAGATCAACATGTACTGTCTGGACAGCACTGAAACTTGGCTTTTAGGAAGATCAGAGTCGGGTCTGTCTTTAGGATGTTTTAAAACACCTAGGATATACCCTGGAGGTTCCACGTGCTCAGATCGCCGTAGGTCACACTCTTCTTACCTGTCCTTCCCTCCACCACCACTTGTCGGGAAGAGATTCCTCCGCTTACTGTGGTTACCACCATGGAGTAGAGGCTGCCCGATTTGAGGGAGTGGAAGCTGTATCTGCTGGTCTCACTGGAGACACTTTCATTTTTGATGACCACGTTTTCATGGATCAGTAAGACTTGGTAGAAGTCTATGTCTCCCAATGCTTGGGTCCAGTTAGTGAAGAGACTGCTTGTTGTCCCTTGGTTGGCCACATGCAAACCGGTCACTTGGGCAGGCACTAAAACAGAGTAGACAGGGAAGAAAAAACAGATGATACTTCGTCACCCTAAGGAAGTGTAACAAAAATGAGTAAAAAATGGAGACAGTCTTGAAAATGCTAAAAAAAAAATATATTTTTTGATATAGACACTCAGCTTTATTTCCTGTGAAATATGGAGAACTATTCCCCTACAGAGACTCTACCATTCTGAAAAAGCTGCTTATATGGGAAATCAAAATTATTTCAGATCCAAGGATAAGATGATGCAAGCCTATTACGTAGTCTTGATTTTTAAATTTTAAATAATAAAAGGCTGCTATTTTTTTTATTATATGATATTGCTTATATGTGAATTCTAAAAAAGAATACAAATGAACTTATTTACCAACAGAAACAGACTCACAGACATAGAAAGCAAACTTATGGTTACCAAAGGGGAAGGAGAGGGAGGGATAAATTAGGAGTATGGGATTGGCAGATACATAAAACGCTGCTATTTTTGAAGACTGCTTACTTAATGTTATTTTATCTGTCCCTACCCCGTGAGAACTCAAAGCCACATGATCTACTGGAGCTAATGGTTGTTATGGGGTGGTATTGGGAAATCCCTTTAACCTGATGATTAGATTGTAGTCTAGGAGACTGGTAATTCTTTATTGGCACATTCTCAAGAGGACTATTCTTACACATGAAAATGCTACAATGCTATATGTTATAGTATTATATAATAATAATAATGATAATGAAATGATAACAACTGATTGCCTGTTATGTGCCAGTTATGGACTCTATGCTTTACAGATGTTATATTATTGGTTACTCATTCAAAACTCTATAGAGTTGATTTTTTAAATTCCCTTTACAGAGGAGGAAACCAAGGATCATAATGTAAGTAACTTAGCCTATACAACAGTGCGAACAAATTGTCATTCTGGCGTCCAAAGCCTGATTTGTCTCACCTGTGAGCCTGTACCCTTTACCTAATTAACAACTACTGTGATTTTTAACCTGTCCATTGACAAATCTTTTACACAGATCTTGAAGTTGGCACTTGATCAACATACATCTCTTTTGTGCCTCTTCCCAGAATTATGATAATCAAAGGGAGTGGAACCTTGCACAACGCTTCTCAGAAATCACTGACTTGTGGATTTAGGTACAAACATACTTATTAAAATACATTACTGTACATGGATCAAAAGATTCAATTCCAATTCTAAATTTCATATGGAAAGCAAAGGAATTAATATGCCAAAACAGTTTTGAGAAAGAAGAATAAAGTTGGAGGACTAACATCATCTGATTTCAAAACTTCTAGAAAGCTACAGTAATGAAGACAGTGTGATACTGGCAAAAAAGTAGACACATAGACTGATGGAACAGACTTGAAGGTCCAGAAATAGACCAAACACATATATAATCGATTGATTTTTTTTTAATAGAGATGCAAGGGCAATTCAGTGGAGAAAGGAGAGTCTTTTCAACAAATAGGACTGGAATTATTAGATATGCATAAGCAAAGAAATAAACTTCCCCCCATATCTCACACATATACAAAAATTAACTCAAAATTGATTATACACCTAAATTTACAACCTAAAACTATGAAACTTCTAGGAGAAAATTTTGGTGACCTTGTGTTAGACAAAGGTTTCTTAGGTATGACACCAAAAGCATGATTCATGAAAGAAAAAACTGGTAAATTGACATCAAAATTAAAAACTTATATTCTGCAAGACATACTAATAAATTAATGAAAAGACAAGCCAGGGGAGGAGATCAAGATGGTGGAGTAAGAGGACAGGGAGCTCACCTCCCTGTCACCAAAAATATATCTACATGTGGAGTAATTATCACTGAAAACTAATTGGAAACTGGCAAAAATACTCCTGTACAACCAAGACTGTAAGAAAGATACACACGTAATAGGGTAGGAAGGGAACAGAAGTGATTGGGTCAGGACCTGTGCCCCTCAGAGGGGACTCAGAGGACAAGGAGATGACATTGGTGGACACTCAACCTGGGGAGTGAGCAGGTTAAACCAAGTTTGGGCATCTCAGTCCTGGTGTCCTACATGAGGAGACAAGCCCCCTTAGCTGGTTGGAGAACTGCTGGGACAAAGAGAAGAGCTGAGGAAGTCTGGACTCCACTCATGAGGGGCACAAACATGCTGGCTAACCCCCAAGGCAGAGTAGAGAAAGGTCTGCTCTAGTGGCTGCCGAGTTTCCCATGACCACCTGGGACACGTACCAGCCCAAGCCAAGCGAACATTCCGACCCCACTCACTTCATGCCACAATGTGGCACTGGATCTGGGGCAGCCATGGCTGGGGAAGAAACTTGACTGTGGGACCCAGAGGTGACAGGGAGCAGCTCCACCCCGGGGTGGAGGCTGGGTGGGGCAGCACGTCTATACTTGGTGCTTACTCAAGCAGTGCCTCAGACTACCCAGATTTCTGACGGGGTGGCCACTCCACCACAGCTAACCTCCAGATACACGTAGAGCTCACATGGGTCCCACCTGCCCTGTGGAGCATTTCCGCGACAGGGTGGGGGCAGCGGATGCAGGCAGTAGTGATCAGGTGGGAGAGACAAAGGTGGGACCTTTGTCACAAAGATGTACCAGAGGTTGCATCTGAGTGGAGCCATAGACACCTACACGGGCAGCACATTGGAACTCTGTCTGCACACAGGCCCCACTTGCTTCAGCACTCCCCTCCTCTGGGGTAAAGGTCCCGGTGCTGGGAGAGGGAAAAACACACACTTAAAGTGAACAAAGTCAGCTCGAGCTTGATCCTCAGGGTTTCTGCCCAGCAACTTGGGATCAGACCCCACCCCTGACAGGGCAATGATGGCCACTGAACAGAGAGGAAGTCCCACCTCACACCTGGCACCAGCTCTAGCCCCTCCACCTCCAGCCCAACCTCTACCAAGGTGACAGCTGCCAGCTATCACCCTAAAACAACACCCTGAAGAAAGATGTAACTTGCATTCATGTCAAATCCAGCTCTCTCACCAAAGACACTGGGCGAACACAGTCCGTATAGGGAGGCTCCCACATAAGAACACCCCTTTAAGACCACAATAGGTAACTGTTTCACCTAAATTCATAGAGGCAGAGATAGTTAAGCAAAATGAAAAAGCAGAGGAACTACTCTTAATTGAGAGAGCAAACAAAACCCCCTAAAAAAATAAATAATGAAACAGAAATAAACAATTTACCAGGTAAAGGATTAAAAACATTGGTAATAAAAATGTTAACTGAATTAGGGAAAAGAATTTATCTAAACAGTGAACATTTTAACAAGGAACCAGAAGATATAAAAAAGATCCAATCAGAAATGAATAACTCAATAGCTGAACTAAAATAAACGTACTAGAAGGAATGAAGAGCAGACTAAGTGGTACATAAGTGATCTGGAAGATAGAATAATGTAAATCACCCAATCAGAATAGCAAAAAGAAAAACAAATTTTAAAAAATGAAAGCAATTTAAGAGATCTCTGGGATAACATTAAGTGTACCAACATTTGCATTACAGGGATCCCAGAGAAGAGAGAGAGAAGAGGACTGAAAATGTATTTGATGAAATTATGGCTGAAAACTTCCCAAACTTGAAGAAGGAAACAGATATCCAGGTTCAGGAAGTGCAGGGGGTCCCAAACAAGACAAACCCAAGTAGAGCCACACCACATATCATAATTAAAGTGGCAAAAGCTAAAGAGAGAATTCTAAAGGCAACAAGAGAAAAACAAAGAGTCATATACAGGGGAATCCCCATAAGGCTATCAGCTGATTTCTCTGCAGAAATATTCCAGGCCAGAAGGGAGTGGCATGATATATTCAAGTGCTGAAAGGGAAAAACCTGCAACCTAGGATACTCCACCCAGCAAGATTATCATTTAGAATAGAAGTAGAGATAAAGAACTTCTCAGACAAGTAAAAACTAAGAGTTCATCAATACTAAATCTACCCTAAAAGAAATGTTGAAGGGTCTTCTCTAAATAGAAAAGAAGTAAGAATCTAAATGAAAGGGAAAAATCTCACTAGGAAAGGTAAATATATAATAATGATGGAGGATCAACTACTTAAATAAGACAGTACATACGTTAAAAGACAAAAAATTGTAAAAACAACTATAATAACACTATACAGTTAAGGGATAAGCAGAAGATGTAAAATATGGCATCAAAACCACAAAATGTGGGGGAGGAGAGTAAAAAATGTAGGTCTTTTAGAATGTGTTTGAACTTAAATGACTACCAGTTTAAAACAAGTAGATATAATTGTAGGTCAGCATATGTGAATCCCATGATAACCACAAATCAAAAAGGATAAAATATCTAGGAATAAACTTAACCAAGGAGGTGAAGTATAAACTCTGAAAACTATAAAAACATTGATGAAATAAATGAAATAAATCAATTTCATCAATTTGAAGATGATACAAAGAAATGGAAAGACATTCCATGCTCTTGGATTGGAAGAATTAATATTGTTAAAATGGTCATACTACCCAAAGTAATCTATAGATTTAATCCTTATCAAAATACCCATGTCATTTTTCACAGAACTAGAACAAATAATCTTAAAATTCACATGGAATCACAAAAGACTGTGAATTGTCAAAGCAATCTTGAGAAAAAAGAACAAAGCTGGAACTATCATATGCCCAGACTTCAGATTATACTACAAAGCTACAGTAATCAAAACAGTATGATACTGACACAAAAACAGACACATAGATCAACGGAACAGGATAGAGAGCCTGGAAATAAACCCACACACCTATGGTTATTTAATCTATGGCAAAGGAGGCAAGAATACGCATTGGAGAAAAGACAGTCTTTTCAGCAAGTGGTGCTGGGAAAACTGGACAGCTACATGTACAACAATGAGATTAGAACATTTCCTCACACCAGATACAAAAATGAACTCAAAATTGATTAAAGACCCAAATGTAAGACTGGATATCATAAAGCTCCTAGAACAGAACATAGGCAGAACACTCTTTGACATAAATCGTAGCAATATTGTTTTTGGATTTGTCTCCTAATGCAAAAGAAATAAAAGCAAAAATAAACAAATGAGACCTAATCAAACGTAAAAGCTTTTGCACAGCGAGGGAAATCATTGACAAAAAGCCAAACCTATAGAATGGGAAAAGATATTTGCAAACGATATGACTGACAAGGGGTTAATATCCAAAATATATAAACAGCTCGTATAACTCAGTATAAAAAACCAAACAACCCAATCAAAAAATGGGCAGAATACCTGAATTTTTTCCAAAGAAGACATACAGGGGGCTAACAGGCACATGAAAAGATTCTCAACATTGTTAGTTATTAGAGAAATGCAAATCAAAACCACAATGAGCTACCACCTCACAGCTGTCAGAATGGCTATCATCAAAAAGTCTATAGATAACAAATATCGGGAGGATGGGAAGAAAAGTGAACCCTCATGCACTGTTTGTGGGAATGTGAATTGGTGCAGCCACTATGGAAAACAGTATGGAGGTTCCTCAAAAAACTAAAAATAGGGCTTCCCTGGTGGCGCAGTGGTTGAGAGTCTGCCTGCCGATGCAGGGGACACGGGTTCGTGCCCCGGTCTGGGAAGATCCCACATGCCGCAGAGCGGCTGGGCCCGTGGGCCGTGGCCACTGAATCTGCGCATCCGGAGCCTGTTGCTCCGCAACGGGAGAGGCCACAACGGTGAGAGGCCCGCGTACCGCAAAAAAAAAAACAAAAAAAACTAAAAATAGAACTCCCATATGATCCAGTAATTCCACTCCTGGGTATATATCTGGAAAAAATGAAAACACTAATTTGAAAAGATACATGCACCCCAATATTCATAGCAGCACTATTTACAATAGCCAAGATATGGAAGCAACCCAAGTGCCCATCAACAGACGAATGGATAAAGAAAATGTGGTATAAGGACTTCCCTGGTGGTGCAGTGGTTAAGAATCTGCCTGCCAGTGCAGGGGACACAGGTTCGATCCCTGGTCAGGGAAGATCCCGTATGCCACAGAGCAACTAAGCCCATGCACCACAACTACTGAGCCTGCACTCTAGAGCCCACGAGCCACAACTACTGAGCCCGTGTGCCACAACTACTGAAGCCTGCACACGTAGAGCCGCGCTCTACAACAAGAGAAGCCACCGCAATGAGAAGCACATGCAGTGCAATGAAGAGTAGCCCCCACTCACTGCAACTACAGAAAGCCCAGGTGCAGCAATGAAGGCCCAAAGCAGCCAAAAATAAATAAGTAAAATAAATAAATTTATTTAAAAAATAAAAGACAATTTACCTTTGTAAATACTGTTAATGAATGCAGTCCAAGTCCATGCCATTGTTAAAAAACAACAAAAAAAAGAAAATGTGGTATATATACACAATGCAATATTACTCAGCCATGTAAAAGAATGAAATTCTGCCATTTGCAGCAATGTGGATGTACCTAGAGAATATTATGCTTAGTGAAATAAGTCAGATGGAGAAAGACAAATACTGTATGATATCACTTATATGTGGAATCTAAAAAATAATACAAATGAGTGTGTGTGCAAAACAGAAACAGACTCACAGATATAGAGGACAAACTAGTGGTTACCAAAGGGATGAGGAAAGGGTAGAGAGGTAACTTAGGGGTATGGGATTAAGAGATACAAACTACTACATATAAAATAGGTAAGCAACAAGGATATATTGTATAACATAGGGAATTATAGCCATTATCTTATAATAACTTTTAATGGAGTATATTCCATAGAAATGCTGAATCACAATGCTGTACACCTGAAACTAATATAATACTGTAAATCAACTATACTTCAATAAAATAAAAAGACAAGTCATAGACTGAGAGAAAACGTTTCAACACACATTTTTGACAAAGGACTTATTCTGGAATAAAGAATTGTCAAAACTCAATGATAAGAAACAAAGAACCCTATTAAAAAATGGGCAAAACATTTGAAAATACAAAAGATAAGTGGATGGTAAATAAGCATATGAAAAAAATGCTTGAAACCATTAGTCATTAAGAAAAGGCAAATTAAAATCGCATGAGATACCTCTACACATTTATTAGAATGGCTCAAACTTAAAAAACCAAACAAACTGAAAATACCAAGTGTTGCTGAGAATACGGAGGAACTGGAAATATCATACATTGCTGGTGGGAATGTAAAATTTTACAACCACTTTGGAAAGCAGCTTGGTAGCTTCTTACAAAGTTAAACGTTCACTTACCATATGACACAGCAATATGAGTGGTGGGAATAATGAAAATGATCTTAAGTCTAAAACAATGCCTTGGACTTTCATTGCTGGCACAAACCATGAAAATCCCCCCAATACACGCAACTGCACATGTTGGATAAAACATAAAAATGTAAATGCATGAATGAGTCGTCAAGAATGTAAGGAATTCTCAGAGACCTGTAAGAAAGTGACAGAGAGGTAACTGGATCACTGAAGCAGACTGTCACCATGAGGGCATCTTTCAAACATAAATTTAAGCTTTGATTTTATAGCTTTGCAAGAGCTATGAATAGGACTTTCCCAGGGTGAGGAACCTCATAGGTGACTCTGCAAAATATTGGATCCTGAAACTTTATATTCTAAGCGTAAGTGAAATAAATATTTCCTCTCTATTCCCCATATACTGCAGCCTCCTTAATACTAGGTGGAGAAGAAAAAATTTCCACTGAGAATTCATAATGTCAGGACGGCTTCAGTGAGTTTGCAACCCAAATTCATAAAACCCTGGGTGATCAAAAAACCTCAAATTGACAATTTAGATTGAAATAGGTCTGGGTTGATAGAAATCCTGTGCACCTGAAAGAATCAAGTGAAAAGAAAATTCTTTCTGAAACCCACCTTCAAGAAAGGCCCCAAAGAATTCCCACAGAATAAAATCCCAAGGTATATGAGTTTAGAATAAAACATCACAAACATTTAAGGCAGTAAGCACCATGAGCAAAAGGCAGAGAACTCAGTAAACAACAGCACTGACTCCTGAATATTTCAGATATTATACTGATCAGACAGAATGAAAATAAAAATCATTAATTTGCCTATAGCAATAAAGGAGGAGAATGGAAAGAGCAACAGAAAACTAAACATATTTGGAAGAGAACCAAAGAATATGTTTAACAGTGAAGAACATAACAATTAAATTTTAAAACTCAGTGGGTGGATTTTAAAATAGATTAGATAGAATTAAAGAAAGATAGATTAGATAGAACTAATGAACTAAAACTAAGAGCTGAGGAAATTATCCAGACTATAGCCCAGAGATCAAATACATGGAAAACATGAAAAAAAAAATGTATACAATGCCCAGTACAGAACAGCCCTTTAATGAACATTTATAAGTTGAATGTTAGACAATTCAGCAGACAGGATACTTTTAAAGCCTAAAATTTATAAAAAATGTTACCTGTTCTTCCTTTGGTTGAAGATGAATTTTTTAGGTCTCCACTAATACTGCTGACTGTAGCTATGTATTTTCGTCCAGGCACCAGGTCAGTAAAAGTGAATTCTTTGGCATCTTTGGGGAGCAACTTGTGGATGAGTAAAAGGTCTCTGTCGATTAGTGAAATGATGTATTTCTCCCATTCTGCTGCAGGGGTCTGCCACATGACACCCAGTGAGGTTTCATTGGCGTGTTTGACACGAAGCTGAAGGACGGCCAGGGGGACTGGGGAAAAAGCAATGGACATTCGGGTCATTGATCAACTTGGATACACTCCAGTATTCTTTAGAGATCTTTTCTCTTCCATCCACAGGAGTGTTCTAGTTGAGCATTTCTCTTCTGAATGCTTCTGCGCATTTAGGGAAAAAAAGCTAATCACAAAAAAACTTTGTTCGTGTAACATAACCAGAAATAAGGACTCAAAAGAATACTCTTGGAAAATACTTTACTGGGTCATTTATTTTTGATCATCGTCCAGCAGATATTAATATCTGGAAAATGAAGAGATAACTGGAAGACACAGAGGGCAAGCTAAAGACGTTTCTTGGTCCATTTCTTTGACGTTCTTCTAAGAACATTGCGTCAGTGTAGTTATTTCCTTATTATCAGGCAAGACTAAAAGAGAACATATTTGAATTTCACTCCAAGTATGCAGCATTCCATGTCACAGGGATTTTCATAGAAATGTTGAGTTTAGTAGGTCAACTCTCTTATTTGAAAGTTGAGGAAATGGACTCAGAGAGGTTGTGACTTGCCCAAGGAATTACAGTATAATGGTGACAGCAAGAATACCAAAACCCATGTCTCAGTAGCCTCCCTCTCCTCTGCCCTAGAATCTGAATATATTCCTCTCCACTTTAACAACTCTTCCTCGGTACCTGAAAATCCCCCATTAGTCAACAGTGGGTCAAGGCAGTGGTTCTCTAACACTGATCACCAGCAAAAGGTTATCAATTATCTACTTTGTGGGGAGGATTCTCTCAGATTGTTTCCTTCCTGTTCTTTTGGTGTTAGAAAGGTCTTTCTTTTCAAAAACAATGAACCTATTAGTGGAAGTGATTTCTAATACTCTAATTTGACAAAATTAAACATTACAAACCTATTTCAGTTTGTCAGTCTATAATGTCTCAAATACAGGGAACCCTGGGATATGACATTGACGGTTACCTGGCTTACTTGGAAGAAGGACAGAATTAAGGTTCCATCAGTCATTAACACCTTGATATTTGCTTACCTGTCCTGCCATGGCAACGCTTAGAATTCTTCAGATTTCCGCTCTCAACAGTGACTTCGACCTCATACTGTCTTCCCGGTATGAGCCCCACATCACGTATGACGTAGTGTGTTTCCTCCTTTCCCACGGTGGTGTTGAGCAGCACCGAAGAATCATTCAAGAGCAGGATACGGTACTGCTCCCAGTCTCCAGCAGGGGGCGACCAGCTCACCACCAGGGACCTTGTAGAACCATTGCTGTTTGCCTCCAGGTCTCCAACTTCCTCTGGAACTAAACAGTGAAATGATGTCAAAAGGAGATACTAAAATCCAAAAGTAAGGATGCTCATTCACTTTTCATGGGCAACAGTAGATAAGAGACCTAATAGCTGCAATTCAAAACATTTATATCGAATGGCCTTGAGGACGCAGGAAGGGGGAAGGGTAAGCTGGGACGAAGTGAGCGAGTGGCATGGACATATATACACTACCAAATGTAAACTAGATAGCTAGTGGGAAGCAGCCGCATAGCACAGGGAGATCAGCTCTGCTTTGTGTCCACCTAGAGGGGTGGGATAGGGAGGGTGGGAGGGAGACTCAAGAGGGAGGAGATATGGGTATATATGTATATGTATAGCTGATTCACTTTGTTATACAGCAGAAACGAACACACCATTGTAAAGCAATTATACCCCAATAAAGATATTGAAAAACAAAACAAAACCCCCATTTCTATCCCCTCCTGATGTTTGTGAATTGCAAATGAGCATTCTGGAGCCATTGGACACTCGAGAAATGCATGTTAAAATCATTTTAGTAATATATCAGTAATGTGATCTTCTGTGACAGTGTTAATAACCTAGTGATACAAACGCTGTGTTTTTCTGATTGCATACCAGCCCTAGAGACAATACTGATGTTGCTTATAATGATGGTGACAGTGATGAATGTGGCATCTTTTAGAAGAGACCCTGGATGTGTGGTCACAAAACATGCCTCTCTTCCAACGGAAAAGATTAATCTTGCAATACAACTCTGATTTTATTATCCTTTGCTCAAAAACATTTAAGGTTTCTCCATTAACTACAGAATAAAACATCAAGTCCTTGGTGTGGTGTTTGTAGCCCTCCCAAATCAGACCCCATATCCTGCCAGTCTTCACTCTGACTACTCCCTGCAGCCCCCCTCCCTCGTTCCCCACTCTTGAATGCTGGCCTCCAGTTTCGCGTTCTGTAGACCTGTAAGTCTCCTGGTCTCTTCCGCCTCGGTGCCTTTGCTTGTGTTATTCCTTCCACCTCAAATGCCCTTCCCTCTTTTCCCTCTCAACTTGCCAAGAGCTTCATATTTTTAAAGTACCAGTTAAAGGCCATTTCCTCCCAGAAGTCTTTACTGATCTTCTGGAAGAGAGTTTGTTTCTCTTTTCTTTCTGACCATATATATGGCTCTTACTTGGGATCTCCAATAGCACAGACAATGGACTCTGGAATAGGACAGCCTGGTTTAAACCCCACCACTTATTGGCTGGATGACTATGGACATGTTATTTGACCTCTTCGAATTATCTACAAACTGGTGATAATATCAGGACCTCTCTTGTGGTTTTGGTGAGAACTGAATGAAATAATGGTGTAAACTGTTTAGTCAGTGCCTGATCCATGGAAATATCAATATCATTACCATTATTAAAATATAATAATATTTTTATTTTGTGTGTGTGTATTTTATTTTGTGTGTGTGTGTATTCTACATTTGTGTGATTAAAATGTAACTTCCTTAAAATCGAGGGTCAGCAAAGTAAATATTTCAGGCTTCTTCGGCCACATATGGTCTCTGCGTCATATTTTTCTTTCTTTTTTAAAAAACTCTTTAAAAATGTAAAAAGCACCCTTAGTTTGGGGCTATACAAAAACAGGTCACAGGCCATATTTGGCTGAAGGGTGCAGTGTGCTGAACTCTGCCGTCTTAGTAACTCTCCAAGCTCATAATACGGTAATTTACAGGAAGAAGGCACTGGATAAATGTTTGGTGACATAAATAAAATAATTTATGGGAAACATGGGTAAGTGCTAACTGGCCTTCATTATAAGAGTCGATCAGAAATGTTTTATTCATTAGTATCAATGCTAATTCATTTATGCTACTTAAGTGGTGTGACATGAAATAGCACAGGGCATCACTCCAAATACATTTGCTTAAATAATCAGACGAATGCAATTAACCCTCGCTTGACTCTGTATAGCGGGGCCTGGCCCACAGACACCCCGAGTCATGTAGACCATACTTCCCAGGATGGGAAAGGGATTTTCCTTCTAACTTATCCTGTTCTAAGGTGGGTCAGAGAGTGATTTGAGCCAACTAAGGAATTTCTGGAGCCTTAGACTCACCTGTTCTGCCCACTGCCATCTTATGAGCAGACAATTCACCAGAGACACAGCTGATGGTGACTTGATAAAGTCGTCCAGGGGCTAAGTCTTTAAATTGAGTTTCAGTAATCTGGGGTGCTAATATTCTGGATTCTTTGATGGTCCCTTGGTGAGACAGTGTAATGTTATAGAAATCCACATTTCCAGAAGGTCTTTGCCACTTGACTTTTAAAGAGGTCAAAGTGCCATCATTTGTCACCTTCAGATTTGAGACTTCCATGGGGGCTAATTAGGAAGAAAGGGAAAGAGACTTTAACTCAGGATATCATACCACTCTTATGGCCAAATTTCGCCCTGTGTCTTAATCTCTACAAGTCACACTCCCTGCTCTGAAGAAAACAACTTCACAAGGTAAAAATAATACTGCAAAACCAAAGAAAGGTTGTCTGGCTAGTGGACAGAGGACAAACATGGCAGTCAGGAGCCTAGATTCTGCCTCAGACTTGGCCATTGGTTGGCTGGGCAACCCTGGGCAGCTCTGTCTATCTTACTAAGCCTAGGGGTCCTTACTGCCTCATGATGGCTTGATCAAAAAAAACTTAAAATGGCCTTTTCCAGTTCTGAAAATCTTTAAGTGGAATCCTCAAAGAATGTCATCTGCCTAATTTCTTCCTGTCTTTATGTATTTAATAATAGCAAGTACATAATAAATAGGTTGGTTGACTGATTGGCCATCATAAATTTTTTTGTGCTGAAAATAGTTTCTTTTTCATATTGAATCATGATAAAGTTAAAGCTTAGGAGTTGTGTCATTATTTCATCAGAGGAAAATGATTACAAAGGAGAGACACTTTGGTGAATATATTTTCTACCTTTTGCTTATGCTATAATTTTGGGCCTCACTAATGGCATAATATAAATTCACAATGTTTCATTAAAATAATGGGCGTGGCACATTGCTTTTGCATATGCCAGTTAGAAGTGCAATTTGCTCTTGATATACATAAATAATTCTTAAAATATATGGTACATTTTTGTTGGGAATATATATATATATATATATCTTTGAGGTGTGATACGAAAGGTATGTAAATATATAGGTGTCCCCAAATATCTTTCCCACCTATTATTTCAGGAACCTATTATTTCAGGAACTCTCCTCCCTAGAGTAATGTCTAAGGCACTACATATTTTAGAGTTTCTCTTAAAATTACACAGCTTCCCAAAGGAGGGGATTTATTAACACATTAGACCCACCAGAAGCATTAGGATGCACTTGAATGTAAGCTCCATGAGGGGAAAGACTTTGTCTCTCTTGGACATTGTTATATCCACAGTGTCTGGTATATAGTTTACACCTAATAAATATCGATTTAATGAACTAATGAATGAATAATATGTATATAAATGATTCATTAAAACTTAGCACAGATTAGTTTTCTGGCTATGTTAGGCTATGAGAACAGGTTCTATGGAATTGGGTCTCAGGAGATGTTTTGTTGGATAGAGGGTTTGGGCAATGGCTGTTTCTTTATACAAAGACCTAAGAGTAGGTCTTTGTATAGCACTGAGAAGAGTAATCCTGGTTCATTGTGAGTGATGTCACAAAGGCAGGGGATGATGCCTGTTTAAGCGAAGGAAGTAGGAATCCTTAACTAAAAAGAGAAGCTAAGATTATATCAGTGATTAACTCTGCTATTTCACAAGGTTGTCAAGGACGAGCCTAAACTTTAGAATGAAAGGGAATCCCTCTTTCTCTAAGTAGAAAAGTGGATACATATTAAGGTCTTCTACAACATATGCATTTCCATTTGTCCTATACTACCATTATCCAAATAATTTAATAAACCTTGTTTATTAAACATTTCCTTGATTTGCGTTTTATTCTTGTTCAGAATAGCTAGGGAAACTTACTTGTCCTGGCTGGTTTCCATCTGTAGTTTTGCAGCCCTGCAGCCTCGGTAACAATGGTGACATTATAGAGGTGACCAGGTATCAGTCCATGAAAAGCATAGGAAGTAGTAGCTTTGTCCACGGCAAAACTATGAACTAGAATTCCTTTATCCATTAGTATCAGCTGGTATCTTTCCACGTTCCCAGAGCCACGTGACCAGGAAATCAGGAGAGAATTCGTTTTCGCTGAAATACCAATATCTTCCACTGGCGATGGCACTAGTGGGATACAATGCATTTCCAAACTGTCATTCATAATTTCCTTATAGAAGGTATAGACGCATTTCATTTGAAACCACACATCCATTTATGCTTCTCTGTACATCTAACTTGTGTAATAACTAATGAAAATAGCACTCTTGAAATTTTATTGGAACCTGGATTAATGCTCTTTTCAAAGTCCACAGCCTAAAGCTACATCATAGTTTATCTGTCTCTCCCACTTAACAGGTATCAAGGTAGATTTTGTCAATGAAGTATGATGTGGCATAGCGGTAAAGGGAAAAGAGAAAGGAAAGAACTGTAGACGTTGAAAAATGGAAAGAGAGCAACAGAGCAGGAGAGAAAATGAGGGGAGAGTGAATGATAAGAAAGTAAGTTATGGAAGGAAATGGTAATGTGTCATTGATTTTGGGATGTATGGGTGCAAGAAAAGACTGGTTCCAAACATAGGAATATTCAGGAAACACCATGACTTGATGTTAAGAGAAGAATATACAGGGGAGGGAAAACGTTTAAAAAATAATTTTCATTTTGCACAAACTCAGAAAATGAGGCAGAAAATCCTGTTGCCTAACATTTGAGTTAGAAGGGTCATTAGGAAACATCTTCCTCATTTTGGAGAAAGTTCCAGTCCCAGAGAAGTTCCATGACTTGTTCAAAATCACCCAGCAAGCTAGCAGCACAACCCCACCTCCTTGTTTCCAGTCCAGTCTTTCCTCTGTATCAAACAGTATTTATTTGTCTCTCTGTCTATCTATCTATCTACCTACCTACCTATCTATCCACCTATCTATTTATTGTTGATCTTGGGGCATTCTTACTCCCATTTCCTGAATGTAATATAATTTCAAAAGAATCATAGACTACTAAATACGCAACTATCCGTAAACAGGTCTTACCTGTTGATCCATTGGCATAAATTGTAGAGGAACGTTTATCCCCAGAAACAGCTGTGACGGCAATTTTGTATTTACTACCAGCAGTGAGGTTTAAAAATGTATATTCATTCTGTGAAGTTCTTTCTTGAATTTGGGCCCCCTGTGTCTTTTGGTTATCATCAAGTAACTGCACCTCATACCAGGTGACTTTCCCGGAAGAAGGAGCCCACCAGACATGCAAACTGGTGGAAGTACTTTTCTCTTTATTGACTTCCAACCTAGCAGGAGGTAAAGGATCTGCAGAGCAAAAAACAAAAAAAAGAAGGTGGCTTGAAGAATTTTGCAGATACACGCTTACCTTGCTGTAATCCAGATGCATTTTCCTTCAAAACTTTAAGAATCTGCAGCTCATGATACAAATGGGCATTTTATGCCACTCCTAAACTTACTATTTTACTTAAAAAAGAAATCCACCTTGGCTACTAGTCATATAAGCTCCTTTTTTTTCTAATAAACCTTTTTTTTGTTACGACAGCTCTGAGCTTGGAAATCCAAGCAAGGTTATATTTTCTTTGGCTTACAAGTTTTGCACTTTTCAAACATTGACAAACATCCAGGCTCTGCCTGGATAAATACTGAAAATCTCAACAGAAAATACAGATATTAAGAAATAATTTTAAAATGTGTATTTGTACTAAACTTTCCCCTTTTTAGGTTGTGGGGTTTGGGGGGGTTATGTATACAAAACGTTGGGCTGTTTTTAGATATCAGAAAACCATGAAAGATACAGACCTGATTATGAGCCTAGGCGAGGTGTGCTCACCAAAATGAATTCTCCCAACAACTGGGATTCCCTATGTCCCTAGATTTTCTAAACTTGAGTTCTGGGACATTTTGGAGCTGCCAGAGCTCCCAGAGCAGGTGGGTTAGTCCTGTACCTGGCTGTTTACTTAGTTTCAGTTCTCAAAGCCATGGGTCAATTTGAGAAGTCCTGTTTCCCATGTATTGAATCTTCACTGTAGAGCTTGAAATAGGATGAATAGCACGTCTCTAGGTTAGGAGCTAAATCTATAACATTTAGTGAGCAGATGATGCAGTGGGACCATCCGAGAAATAAGGCTCTCCCTACCCTGAATGTTGGGAGTAGAAACGTTGACATTTACATATGAGTAATTTTCAGAAGTCCTATGTGGTTCTTGGTCTAGAAAGTGAGATAAAGATAATGGAGACTAAATTTCAAGAGTCAGGTTAGATGTTTTAGTGACATGGCTATAGAGATCTCAGTTCTTTACCTCCTGGTAAATTATATCTTACTCATGAAAGAAATTGAGGAACTCTAGCATCTACTTAGAACAGTATATGTTTTAAGAAAGTCTTCACTTGTGACTAACATTAGTACAAATAGGAACAAGGTAATCTTATTCTATATTCAGAAGGCATTTATAGCCAGACAGCTCAGTAGACTACGGGTCACCTATAGACTCCATACCTAGGCTAGATAAGGCCAAGCCAAGACAGAAACTTTGAGAGCCCAAAGCACAGGTGAGCTTAGAGGATCAGGTTGTGTGGTTTATATCCTAGAGCACAGGTTCACCTGAAGAGTGTAGGCTCTAGAGTCTGGTGGCCTGGGCTTGAATCTGGGTCTCCCACTTTGTAGCTGGGTAGCAATTCCTTAACCTCCTCGTGCCTCAGCAGTCTCCTTTGTGCAATGCTGATAACAACGCTATCTTTTCAGTAGAATTGTTATGGAGATTAAGTTGAGTATTTTATCTAGAGCACTCAGAACAGCATCTGGCACATAGTGAGTGTTCAATGTTAGCTAGTATTAGTATTAGTATTCCGCCTATAATTGGGATGATCTTGTCATAGAGGCAGGGAGGTGAAGTGGCAGAGAGCATGGGCTTTGGAGTCAGAACTCAATTCAAATTGCAGCTCCCTCATGTATCAGTAACTTGGGGAAGTTACTTAACCTTCTAAGCCTCCATTTCCCCCTCTGTCTGGGGAGTGTAATAATAGTACTTATATTCTTGGATGTTTGGAGGAGTAACAAGATAGAGAGGAGACTTTACATGGTACACAGTGGGCACTCCGTAATATAAACTTATTCTGTCTACATGATCATAAAAAGAAACTTCCTCTGAATCACTGACAAAATGGAGGCAAAAATGGAATACCATTTTTTGGGAAACTAAACTGATAATAGCTTTAATTGCCTTCTTCTTCTTCAAAAAAAAACACTTGGAAAAATCTTATCAGTTTATTCCCATGAACTAACATTCTAACCCTTAAGATAAAATAAAAAAAAAATTCCCAAGATGATTTTCATTTATGGATTCTTGAGGAAAAACAGTACGGGTTTTTTTGTGTGTGTGTTTGTGTGTGTGCGGCAATATTATTTAAATTTTCTATCCTACATAACACTCTATAATTAAGGACGTCATCATAAAAGGAAAGGACATAATTTCCCCTCACAGCAAGTTTTCTTGTTACCATGCGATTCTAATAGCCAGAGAAACTCAAGAGCAACCTTGTCATAGCCAACTGAGGTGACACATTTTTGCGGAAGAGGCATTTTAAGGACAAGGATGAGAGGGACAGCTGCTTTCCAGTGATTGTTCAAAAGGGATCAATACTATCACTTACATGCACAACCCAGCCAGATAAAGGTTAAAGAAAATGATCTCATGATCGGTATAATCTAAACATATATAATCTGCAAAATATGATCTATAGAAAATGAATTTTAAGGTTGCGTGCCTAGAGGGTGAAGTTCAGAAATGCAGACTTTATCTAATCTCTCTGAGCCAGAAAACAAAACAGTCAATCCTTTGTACATCCGCTAGAACAAAGGAACAATGAGATTGGGAAGTGCCTGGGCTGCAAGAACCTGCACTGGAAACAAACACTTAAAACCCCATTTATGCTGTGATAAAGCCCTTTGCTGGCAGTGGTCCACTATTGCTATGCATGCGGCAGGAGTTCAGTAGTTTTCAGACTTTGTTTCAATCTAACTAAGCCCAAGGAAAACTCTGCTGTATTAAAAAAAAGTTTTCAATATTTTATTAGAAATAAATTAGATACTTCCATCAGGGTGCTATTTTCATCTAGCATCTATCTATCTATCTATCTATTTATCTATCTACCTACCTATCTATCATCTACCTATCTAGATATCTAGATAGATATATGAAAGAGAGAGTTTTAATGCTATTTGAAAATTTAGTTATAGGTCTGTAATCTTCTGATCGTGTGACAGGTCATATGTAATTGGAAAACGCTACTTGACTTACATAATTTATGCTGATGGCTGGAGATATCAATGCACACGTGTGCATTTACAGCCTTTCTGGTTTTCCCACCCACTGCTCTCATACATACAGTAACCAGTGAAGTATTATAAGCTTTGAGAACTGTTGAAAACCATAAATCAATAATTTAATCTCAATCAATATATCAAAATTGATCATTAGCCATCAATTTAAGACCTCTTTGTTTGTATTTATTTCCAGAAGGATCTGGAATATTGAATGCCAAATGCAAAATTCCATAGCATTCAGCTGCTGTATTTCAATGAACCTACCAGTATCAGGAAGCCCCAGAATTTCATAAGTAGGTTTGCTGTCAACCCACTTTTTCTGATAAAGTTCTGCTAAATTCCTGAACCAAAATGGATTCTTCCTTTTTTCCCTTTTAAAAAAATCTGACTTAAGAAGAGGGAGACACCCATATGTATAAAATGGAAGTGATATTTGCTTTAAAAATTCTTTTGTATGGTCATTAAAACATTATTATCTACTGCTATAGGAATTTGCAGAGTGTTTAGAATTCAAAATGATAGTATTTATTTTGGAAATAAACTTAGCCTTACAACAAGAGAGTAGGGAATCCATAAGTTAGTGCCAAAAACTTTTTTTGAAGTCATAATAGCACACAACATATCTGTGTAGGATCTGATCGTTTACAATGTGTTTTCTTAGTTGTAATAAGGGTCAGAGGCATTAAGTGGCTCATTTACATCACATAGGTAACAAGTAATTCAGCTGAGCTTCTAACACTTGACTCCAAGTCGAGAGATCTTTTCTATCACACCTTAGTTGTCCCAGGGTGGAAAATGATGTCATGAGTCGCACAGTCAGTATAACAACAAAAAAACCAAACCAGATCTCTATGAAAAATAACAGACAAATTTACAGGACTTTCATTTGATGGTTTGGATAGTGTAGCATAGGTAAATGAATAACAACACTAATAATAGCTAAATCTAATCCTGCCGCCAGGAAAGTTCCATTGATTTTTTAAAACTAATGTTTTTCTTCTCCGTTTCTTTTTCCCCCCTAATCTTACTGCCTTGGCCTGGTGTTCCATCACCTTGTGTCTGGATTACTCTGAGTTTTCTGGGTGTCTGCCTTATTTTCTGTCTTTTTTCCACTCTTGCCGAATAACCGCTTTGTATCTCTCCCATCTGCCATCCTCATCCCCTAGGGAGCACCAAGAACTTTTCATGAGATAAAGTCTAAGTTTCTCCATAGGAACTCAAGGTCTCCTCAACCAGGATATTATCCTCCACCCACCTCTCCAAAACACACCTTATCTTTCAGCACTAACTCCAGGACAAGAGATCAATTTTTTATGGATTACAGATTCAATTTCTGTACCTTTACAGGAATTAGGATACAATTCTAGTTAAAAGCAGGGTGGCTAGGAGACTGGAAGCTGCATTTATGTAGCACTCTCTATAAAATGGAGTGAACATCAACTATTCCTATAAACTAATTGCTTATTTTCTCATGGAAACCAGGGTAAGGGTGGGGGAAAAGCCACAAACCATTCCTTGGTGCAGGTTTTTTAAAATGGGCAGAAGGAGAAAACAAGAAAGCAATTGCCCACAATCTGTAGTTAATTAAATAGATTTATAGAGATGTAATTTTCTTTTATTTTTGTAATTGTTGCTGTTTGACTATAGTCAGCTTTCTGACTTATAAGATGATATACTATATTATGCTAATATATCAGATTAACATGCATTTCATTTATCAACTTTATACACTAAATATAAAGTTCAGGTAGCGAGGAACTTTCAAAGTTTTAACAGCATCGCAATTAAAGCAGCTTTGACAATCATTTGCATCATGATTAATACGAGTGAGGAATGCCATGGTATTTTATGGGTCATCATACTTGGCTTCTGAGAATCTACAGTTTACTCAGGCATTTAAGACATATGTGAAAAAGGTAAACACAAAGGTAACTTATCAGGGAGGCTGACTTTGACGTCAGACTAAACCTGGTTCAAATCTCAACACTATCACTTCAAACAGTGACTTTAGGCAAACTGCTTAACCTCCCCGAGGCTAAGTTTCCTCATCTGTAAAATGGGACTAACAATACTTACTTTACAGAGTTGTAAGTGTTAAGAGGTAATGGAGCCAAAGTGTTAAGTGCAGCCCTGGCGCATGGTGGGGCCTCAGTAAATGGCAGTTGGTGTGAGTATTGCAGCTGTTCTTGCTGTTAAGGGTAACACAGGTCAGCACCAATGCTGAATATGCAAAAGGAGAATGATACCAAGGGGAAGGTCTCAGAGGTGGGCTTGAAATGAACTTGAGCAAGTTGGAAGGTCAAGTAGGACGCAGAAATCAGAGAGAAGAGAGGCCATTGCAGAATGAGAGAGCAGTTTAAGCAAAAGCACTGAAAAGCTCACTTCTGTCGAGTATTAGAGAACCACGTCAGCACGGAGGGGACAATGACAGCTGACAGAGACTTTAACACCCTCATGCCGTCATCCTTCAGCAGCCCTACTCCTCCTCTCTTTGATATTAACAATGGAGGTTTTCTTGGGAATTCCCTGGTGGTCCAGTAGTTAGGACTTGGAGTTCTCACTTATGGGGCCCCGGGTTCGATCCCTGGTCCAGGAACTAAGATCCTGCAAGTCACGTAGCGCAGCCAAACAAACAAACAAACAAGAACCACTTGAGGTTTTCTCAATATTATTTAAATGCTACATAAATGCAGTACAAAGGGAAATCCTTTGGCCTCCTCTTCCAGACTGTTGCCTAGAAGCTGCTCTCATGTAGAAATTCATGAGCTGTCGCTTGATGTGTGCTGCCGAACCTGGACATCTAGATACTAAGGAATTACTGTCAATGTTAGGTACGATACTGACATTGTCGTTATGTTAAAAATAATGCTTATCATTCAGAAATACATACTGAAATATTTATAAATGAAATTAAATGATGACTTGGACTGTGTCAAAATGATATGCGGTGGGGGAGTGGGTGAGGATATAGATGAAACATGATTGTCTGTCAGTTGGTAACTGTTGAAGGTAGGTGATGAGTACATGCTCGTTCCTTATACTATTCTGTTTACTTTTTATGTATTTGAACTTTTCCATCTAGAGGAAGAAAAACAAAATCAAAACCCCAAATCCCTGGAAATCTGTATGTATACCTACCATGTTAATTTTAGTTGCATAGATTCATCTTTGTTTATACACATTCATACATTTAGAATGGGTTTGACCT
The DNA here is from genome assembly GCF_039906515.1 of Pseudorca crassidens. Lineage (NCBI taxonomy): Eukaryota > Metazoa > Chordata > Mammalia > Artiodactyla > Delphinidae > Pseudorca > Pseudorca crassidens. The sequence goes on from NC_090306.1 coordinate 60,115,342, forward strand.
CTCCTACAAGGTCAGAAAGTGGTCAGTATTATCCTTTATCCCCCAGGGGGATTCCAGGGAATTGGTGTCCAGGAATGGAAGGTGCAACAAATTTTCTTCCATTCTGTCTGGACAAATTAGATTTTATTTCTTGCTAATCTGTAGAATGCCAGGCCCACCTACAGAAGTCAGACAAATGGAAGAAGCTTCCAAACACACAAAAAGTCAAGTGCAGAGAACTAGGTTGGTTGATTCCCTATACAGAGCTCAGCTTGATCTTAGAATTCCTGAAATAACTATACTGCAAATGGCTGATTCCTAAATACTGAAGTCCATCACCAGAAGTTCAACACAATCAAAATCAATATTATTTCAGTACACTAACACACATTTAATCATTATTCTACTGTTGTGTAGGCTAAGTAACTATAGATTTAAAGTATTTCATAATATATTTTTTTCTTTTTAAAAGTTGAATTGAAAAGTAACAACAAACTATCATATGTAATCTGAAAGAACAAAAACCAACTTAAAAATTATGTCCATTCTACAGAGTAGTGGAAAGAATTGGAGTTGGGGTCAGTAAATCTGGGTTCAAGGTCTAGGTCTACCATATATTATTAGCTCTATGGATTTGTGATTAGTTAATTCTTATGAATGTCAATCTCATCCCCAATCTGAAAGTAATAATAGGAAACTTACTACACACTTAGTATGTGACAAAAACTGTTCTAGAATTTATGTATGAATCAATTAAAACCTCAAAACGACCCTAGGAAGTGAGCATTCTCTTTATTATTGTCCCTATTTTATAGATTAAAAGAGGTGAGGAACTTGTTCAAGGCAACTTGGTTGGTAAGTGATGGAGGCCGCTGCTTTCAGAACTCAACTCTTAACCACCTGTGCCTTCACGATACTCCCTCCACAGGATTGTCATGTGGCTATAATTAAACAATATATGGTCAGTATAATATATATTTTATACTCTTACCTACTAAACAAGGTAGGTGAAAGTATTTTACATACAATAAAAGCACAAGACAAATATTAGAAAATATTATTTTCTTCCTGGGAAAGACAACAAATATTCCTAGGCATTACAGATTTAACCAGGCATAAAAAGGAATGGTACCAAAATCTTAATGCCAATGAATAATAGAAAAACGATGTCAACAGCTCTTAAACTTCAGTGTGCATTGATTGACTTTGATATTTGTTTAAAATCAGATACCCTAGGCTCCACTCTTTCTAAATTCATTATATATGAGGTAGAAGCCAAGAACATGCTTTTATAAAAAATTCTGCAAGAGAGTTTAATGCCAGTAGCTTACAGACATTATTGAGAAATAATGGCCTGTGTTTAAAGCCATGTAAGTGTTATGGACTGAATTGCATCCCTCTAAAGTTCATATGTTGAAGCCTTAACCACCAATACTTCAAACTGTGACTGTATTTGGAGATAAGACCTCTAAAGAGGTAACTGAGTTAAAATGGGATCTTTAGGGTGGGCCCCAACCCAATATGACTGGTGTCCTAAGAAGATTAGACACAGACAACACAGATGGACGACCATGTGGGGACATAGTGAGGTGGTCATCTGCAAGCCAATCAGAGAAGCCTCAGAAGAAACATGCTGACAACTTGAGCTGGGACTTCTAGCCTCCAGAACTGTGAGAAAATAAATTTGCTCTTTAAGCCACCCTATCTGTAGTGTTCTGTTACAGAAGTCCTGGTAAACTAATACAAGAAGCAACATTTTGAGGTGGAAATAATAGCTGATATGGTGATTTGGTAATTAAAGCTCTTAAAATTTTTTTAAATTAAAGACAGAGGAAGGAGCCATGTATAAAGAGCTAAATTTTTTTTTTGCCTTTTGCTCTAGGCTGATTAATAAGTACCTGAAACTGACTAAGAAGTCATATGCCACTAAGGTATTCTTCCTGTAGGTAAAGTTCTCTATGACTAGACTTCTTCCCTGGGCTCCATAACTTACCCATAACCCAAGGAGAATAGATCGTATTTTTAAGTACATTCTCCCACTAAAATATTCATTTTATTTACTAATATTTATCTGTTATCATCTACCTATTCATCCATAGACCCACCCATTCATCTCCCCATTCATTCATCCATCTACCCATCCAGTTAATATTTATTGAACACCTACCATGGGTTAGATGCCATTTTAGGTACTGAAAAACTACTTCTTATTGGTGGGAAGATAAAAATCCCCCCAAATTTCTAAATGAAAGCTCTACAGTTTCATTTAAACAAACTCAAATGTCCTTAGGATACATTCAGGTAAGGAAATAAATGAAGTGGTCCAGGGGGATTCCAGTGAATTTGTATCTGAAAAGAGAGAAACCACAACTCAGCTCTAGAGAGTTCTAGGCAGCCTGGCCGAGTTTTGCCAGATCTTCCAGTATTTTAAGAGAATCCATACATCTGGTATTTATGTGAATTTTCTGCTCAATGCTGGTGAAATAATCTGAATTTTTCACAAACATTATGTGAGCCAAACAAAACACGTCTATTATTTAGACACCCAGACACCCCCAGGGGCCACTTTGCAGCCTCTGCTCTAGACTCTGAGGACACAGTGTTAACAAAAGTGTTGAGGTCTTCAATATCTGTTACCTTCATAATCTATTTCTGATGAATTCACAACTAAATAATTTGGCTTTCAATTTATTACAGTTGTTGCATTGACCATTTATGACCGAACACACCTGAGAGAGGCAGGGCAAGGTCTTCACCCAAGAAAGAAGTGGTAAAGCTCTGTCACCACTTTCATCCTGACCTTCTGTCACCTCTGTACAAGACTACAAGGGCAGAGACCATGCTTTGTTTGTCATCTTTATAAGCTCACCAATCACTGCCTGGTGTAACTCCCTGCAGTACCCATGCCTGATAAATGTTTGCTGGACTGAACTTGAATCCACATAGGTTTTTCAATTCTGATTTTAAATCTGGAGTGAAAACTGATTGGTGCTGAAATAGTTCTGATTTAGTTGAAATTTTTGATCTTTAAGGTCATGTCTACATTATGTTATTTTAGATAATTTACCAGGGTAAACAACCAGACAAATCACACTTGGAACGATACAGAATGATTACAGAGATAATCTAAGCAACTGTTGTATCTCCAGCCAAATCATGCCTTGCTCTCACCCTATTTTACTCTATACTGATAAGATAGGCATAATGGAATAAGAAAAGCACAACACATTTGAGTGACTTTTTTTGTTTGAAGTTATATCTCAGACTTAATATTATGCTACTAGTTGATCCTGCTTTAATAACAGTAAAATATGATTTCTGACACTCATCTTTGTAGCTTAGCAGTTAATATAGAGGAATACTAGTACTTTCTCTTAACTTAAAAGAAAACTCAGATATGTCCTTAAAATATAGAAAGCAAAAAAAAAAAAAAAAAGTGCTGACAAAAAATAAATACCAACCAAAAATATTCTCCCTGAAACATTAAAAAAAAAATCTTAACTTAAAAAAGTTTATTTAAATAAAATTATTTTAAAAATATAGAGAGGGCTTCCCTGGTGGCGCAGTGGTTGAGAGTCCGCCTGCCGATGCAGGGGACACGGGTTCGTGCCCCGGTCCGGGAAGATCCCACATGCCGCGGAGTGGCTAGGCCCGTGAGCCATGGCCGCTGAGCCTGCGCGTCCGGAGCCTGTGCTCCGCAACGGGAGAGGCCGCAACAGTGAGAGGCCCGCGTACCGCCAAAAAAAAAAAAAAAAAAAAAAAATATATATATATATATATATATATATATAGAGAGAGAGAGAGAGAGAGAGAGGGAGAGAGAAACTCAAGTAGGGTTATACCATCACACAAATAAGTATGAAAAAATTATTATTATACAAACATCACTTTTGGTCAAATTTCATTCTTCACATTTGGCATGGAGCTCATAAAATTTGTGGTGAAAAGTATATTTGTGGTACTGTAAAAAGTAACTCCTTAAGAAAAATGATAAGACACTGAACACTAACAATTGGGCATGCTAAGTCTTTTTTAAATTAAACGTAGTCAATAAAATGCAAACATTTCTTACATTTCACAAATGTCTCTGGACTTGAAACACCTACATGCATAATTAAACTCAAAACATATTCTAACTAGTAACACCCACAGTGAGTCCTTTTTCATCAATGTTTTTTCCAAAAAAGTAAAACCTCTGGGTTAAATCAGTATATTCTGGCTTAATGTCTTCATCTTTTCTCCCAGAAGCTTCTGATGGCTCACCTGTTTTTAAACATCATTCTGCCCCATTCAATACAGACACCTTATCAAATGTAAAGAACACATCTGGAAGTTCTATGTCATAAATTTCACATTATTAGCAATCTGAGTGTTCACATCTTCACATACCAAGAAACCAAGAACTTTATAACTAAAAACCCAGCCACTTAAACTCCTGAAAAATGTTCTAATTACGTGGTTGATTTCGGTCTCTCTTTGATTCCCTGTAAAAACACAACCACATTCTTAACAAGTGGTGTCTCTTTTCAATTCAAGTTCCTGCAAATCTCAGAAATTATCTAACATTCCTCTGAAGTAAATCAAGTGATGTAATTGGGCATTCTTAATTAGTAAGAGAACAATTCATTGACTTATTACCAGGACCTAGTCACATTTCCTGACCTTACTGTAACTGCCCTGATAACGGACTGTTCTCTCACCTCTTCAAAGAACTATAGCTAAAGAAGTGATCTTTGTTCAGGTTGAATGTGAAAGAATAGCAAGGACGACACATTTCTAAATTTAACTTCTAGAATTTTTCAGTTAAATTTGACTTTCTCCATGAAAGTAAGGCTTCTCTATTGCAACAAATACGTTAAAAGGAAGACTAATGAAGTCATAAAACATCGAAGTCATTAGAGAATTCCGAGCACATCTGAGGGTGGCTCTGGGGATTAATGAGGTAACATGCATTGCAGCCCCTACCTAAGTAGGCACTTGGTTGGAACCTGGACCTGAATGACCAAGTATAACACTCTCATTTTACAGATAAGAAAACTGAGGCAGGAAAGACAAACTCTTACCACATACGCATGGAAGGGTTTACCAAAAGTGAACAGAAAATGATTGACTTAAGGTGTAGAGTAACCAAAAGATGATCTGTGATATTGGCGTGGTTTTAGTTACACAAGTGATAAAAAATAACTTTCATACCCTCATCTCAAGGGACTTTTCTAATTTCCCCCTAAGAGTGACTCTATTCCTGATGATTTTATGTCCTGGTTCCAAAAATAAAACTAAGTCGAGGAAAGTCATATCCCTAATCATTGCACTTCCATTATTTATTCTAAAAACATTTACTTAAAATTATTCCAAGGCTTGACAATTTAATGCGATGGAAGCTCAAACCACATCACTTTAACAAATTCCCTCCACAGCCCACAGTTTCTCTTTGCTGCTCTCCCCGTTTAAGTGGCTAGTCCGCTGTTTTCAGCACTAAGGAAGTCTCTGAAAGTCAACCAAGCTGCTTCTGGCCAGATCTGAGGAGACTAGAAATCTTTGTCAATAGTTATCTTCACAGGTGTTTTTACCTTTATTATTATTATTATTTTGTATGCCTGGAACTCAAGTGAAACATCAGCTTGAAAAGGCAGGGCTCAGCCGGAAGTGGCCTGGCCGTCCAACCGCACCTGTCACTTTTTACCTGTTTGCAAGACCACAGTTTTCTCTTCTCCATCCAGAGACATAATACTGAAATTATAGATGGTTCCCGCTTGTAAATCCTTGGGGTTACATCCATAGATGGTGTTGTCTATCCGCACGGGGTGGCAGCACGCGACCCCCGACGTGTCACTGCTGCAGATGAGGCTAAAGTTACAGGGTGACGCCAAAGTTCTCCACTGGAGAGACACGGACTGGCTGGAGACCCTGGACTCTGTCAGGGTGAAGTTGCATCTCACTGGCTCCCCCAGTCCAGTCTGAAAAGGAAGCAGAACAACAGCTGAAGCCCGCTGTCTAGACCTGCCCAGAGACGAGTCCGTAGCAAGCTGCCCAAACTGCTCCACTCACCCCTGGCCCCCAGCCTGAGCCCATCCATCCTTTGGCCCCCCAGCCAGAGAAGAGGCCCGCAGCCCAGGAGGGTGGCCACCTTCTCCCTAGCTGCTTTTTCTCCGGAGCAGCTGGAAAGAGAAGGTGGCTTGTTGCCTTTGACAGTGGCACGAGCTGTCAGTCTGGCTGGGGGCTCAGAAGAGGATGGCTCATTCTTCCCCAGGGAGAGGAAAAAATTCCGCCTGCGGGGACCTCTTCTCGGACCCCTCACCTGCAGCAGGCTCAGCGCGGTCCACAGGGCCAGCCCGGCTCCATGGCTCCGCATGGCGCTCAGCGGTTCCCCCTGACTCGACCGCTGGGCTGGGACGCGGGGCGGCCCCGACGGCCTGCGGAGCGGGGACCACTTGTTGCGCGCGCTCAGCGCGCCCCGCGGGCGCAGAGCGCTGGCCTCCGGGCTGACGACGCGCGGGGGCCGCCGCCGCCGCCGCCGCCGCTGATGTTGCTGCCGCCCCGGGCCGGCTGCGGACGCGAGAGGCGGCGGGGGCCGGCAGCGCGCCGCCCTTCCCACGCTGCCATTCTGACCCGCGCTGCCTCGCCCCGAGCCCCGGCCGCGGACTTCCGCAATCAAAAGGCAATTTCCTCGTCTCCCGGCAAAGGAACAATGCGCCGGCGAGGGAGGGAGCCCCGAGGAGCCAACGCCTGAGGCTGCCAAGGGGGCCCGAGGCGGGCCAAGATGCCCCCGCCTCTCCCGCCGGGGGTCCCGGCCGGGTCTGCGGAGCTCTGCCTCCTTCTCCGCCTCCCCGCCCGACTTTCACTTTTTCCCAGTCCGTGGTCCTCAACACCACCGTCTCAGCCGCAATAAGACTTGCGCCCTCTCACTTTCCATCTCCGCACCCCGCCCCCTCCCTCCTTCCACACCCTGCGCCTGCCGCTCCCTATCTTCCTCATCTGCTTTCTCCAGGGCCTCTTTTCCCAGGATTAAACTTGACCACAGCAGATTTCTCTAGGTCGCCTCACTCTTTCCTGAAGCCTTTTATTAGAGTGCTTTTGCCCTTCTCACCTCAAAGCATTCATTTGTCCCAACGTGTATCCCCCTGACACCATCAAGAGAGAAAGACCCCGAAAGGATGGTGTCCATTGTCAACTTGACCTTCATTTTTTCCTGCTATTCACTTTCCCCTTTCTCTTGTGTAGAGGTCTGTGCCCTCCCTAAATCTTACGCACATGGTGCTAACCAAGAACAAGTATAAACACCACCAATCGTCCAGCCCACAAGCAAAGCAGTTTCATCACTGACCATCCAGTAGTTAAAGTCATTTCATCCATAACTGTCCAAGCAATATAAGAAAGCAATACGAGCTCTCGTTTGTGGAAAATACGCTTGACGGCTCAGCTTCCCACATATTACAAGAAAGTGAAATTCACTTAGTTTTTAGCACTAACTTTATGCTAACTTTTAGCAGCTGCCTCAGTACCTGAGTGATCATGTATCTGAAAATGGATTTTAAAAGAGTTCCTGATAACCGAAGAACAAAAATGTTTAATTGGTCATAGGTGATAGTAGGAAAATATTGCAACAACCTTAATAATGTTTGACTGCTTTTCTTTGGGTGTCATCCCTGACAACTGCCGGAAGAGCGGAGATTTTTCAAAACAATATTTGAGCTACATCAATGGGAAGGATGGCATATTCTTTTCTTTTTCAAATAGATTATACATAAAGCTATATTATTGACTGCTATATCAAAGGTACCTACGTGGAGGAAAAGCAGAAAAAAACGAAAAAGTGAAAATTATTTCAATTCTTTTAGAAAACTTGTGTTTTTAAAAAATTTTTTTAATGAAAAGATGAAGTTTCTACTCCTTTGAAGATTCTATGGGCTTTTAATCTGCAGCCAGACTAGAGATCTTAAATTTCTTTTTCAAGTTAGCAGACACTCAAAGAAGTTCAAACCTAAAACACGTGTGTATTTCTAGGAAAATGGAATCTTTCTTATTTCTCTGCCCAGGTCACTTGTCTTACCAAAGAACTTTTGCCCTCCATATTTTGCCCCCAACTTCAGTGACTTTTCACAGCCTGGCATTCCTTCCGGCATCATCAGAGATACTCCTCTTCTCCCCCCCTTAGAGACTGCAATCCTACAGGCTGCCTCCAGCCTTTACAGGGGTCTTTTTCAGCTTTATTCCTTTTTCACATTACTGTTTTCTTTTCTGGCTATATTCAGAAGACAATGTGATCTCCTCGTCTGTAAAACTGCAATAATATCTACTCTAAATACTTCCCAGAGCTGTTATGAAGAATAAGATCACATATGTTAAAGCACCTTTGCAAACTTTAATGTGCTGTCCAATTGTCAGTTTGCCTAGTGATAGGTTGCATCCAAATCACACAGTTTGCTCTCTTTCAAATTCATCCATCACATAGGTCCCACTTACCTAACTTCTGCTGCCCATCCTTCTCTTTGTCAAAAACCAAAGAGGTTTTTACATTTTTCTCATAGATTGACCCTCAGATTTGAAACATTCCTTCCCAAATTCACTAAATATCCCTCTGTCCTTTGCAGAAATCTTCTATAAATCCTGTCTTTTTCAAGTTCTCCAAGGCTTCTCACATATTTTTTTTTAAACTACATGTTACCAACCTACTATACCTTGACAGTTAATTTTAAAATAGTATTTGATATCCAATACACTGTCTGACTATAATGCAGTATACTGCCTTATAGTAGAGGCAACTGCAACAAAAAGGCAAAATGTGAAGAGGACTAATCAAACAAGGCAATAACAAAATATGCTCATAACACTCTTCAGATGCTTCCAAATTCTGTTATTAACAGTGACCTGCTAATAATAACCCTGGGAATAGGAATTAGAAAAAGAAGGAGCAATTTCTTCAAATACAATTATTTAATTTTTGATCTATCAGAGAGACATATACATTTAGAGTCTTGTGCTTTTTATCTATTTTGATACCAATGTATATGAAGAATTATAGCAATCTGTGAAGGAAAGGACTGGGAGTCAGAGATATTTCTTTCCCAAAGGTATATAACAGCTGGTTCTTTTTTTGGAGAATCTTAAGGCTCACAGCAAAGCTCCCAATTAATTAGTGGGTCCTAAATAACCTATAGGAATGAATATACTACGAAACAAGGAGAGAAAGTTTACACTCAGGTTTTTACTGATTACATTTTAAAAGCTGATTTACCTTTTAAAAACACTTATATTAATATGAAAAATTAGAGAGATGTGTAATAGATTCAAGGCAGTAAGAAACTGGGAAAAGCTGCCAGATAACATCTCTTCCTAGAGGAGTTTATTTGAAACTACTGTACAAAGTACAAATAAGATGATTCATTTTATTCTTTGTTCTCATCTTTGTTTGGAATTCCTCAACTTCTTTTGAACCTATTTATCCTGTGTAATGACACTACATTTGCTTTAGAAGTTACTGCATTCCAGGAATTTGGAATCAGCCTCTCTGTAACTTTTCAGGGGACAACCTCTTCTCTTTGCCACTAGGAAACCTTTCCCAGACTGCAGGGGAAGGGTGGGACTGCTTTTGGTTAGACATGAGTGCCTAATGTTAAACCGTTGGTTAAACAGCTGCCTTTTAAACAAATAGTCATAACAATTAATGAATAATTGTTCTAATTTATATATTCATTAATTATGATTTCATGGATGAAAGCATGGCTCTTATCATGTCATGAACATACATGTTGAATGATACAACCGATCATCAGGGGTTCCAGGGTCACATTTTGAGAGCTGTTACTTTACATCAGGGTTTGAGCTGGGTGCAGAGAAGGTTGGGGGCTGAAGGGAGAGTGGATTGGTAAAGTTGATTGGTTAATTCAAAATCCTCACTCATGACCTAAAACGCCTTTCATGACCTGGCCCCTGCTTACTCCATGCCTCTCTCCTGCTTGCCTCCTATGCTCCAGTGGCCTGGGTCTAATAATTCATTTACTCATTCATTCAGCAAATATTGACTGAGCACCTACCGTGTGCCAGGCCCTGGTTTAGGTTTTGGAGACACCCCCAAGAAGCTGACTCTTTCCTGCCCCAGGGCCTTTGTGCCTGCCATTTCCTTTTCTTGGACCACTCCTGCCCAGGAGGTCTGCTTATCTGTCTTTCTCCCAATCTTTAGGTCTCAGCTTAAACATCTCCATGGGGCCAGGCCCTTTCTGACCTCATAGGGGAAAAGTGTGCTGTTATCAATCTTCATCTCAGCAACCCATTTATTTAATTCTGAACATTAGTGACACTTGGTAATAATCCAGTTATTTATATGTTTGTATACAGTCTGCCTTCCCTAGCCATATGGAGAATTCCTTTAGGGCAGAGTCTTTGTCTGTCTTGCTCTTCTTGCACAGAGTTTGGCATACAGTGGAGTTTCAACAAATATTTGTTGAGTGAGTAGATGAATGAATGAATGATTGAATGAGTGAACCTTTGTAGCTGCTCAATAAATATTATTAACTGAATAAACACTGTAAACAAGTCCTTCTAGACATATTCCTGCCGGATGCCTCAAATATCATCTTGAAAGGGAGGGAGGGATGGAGCAGAGGAATAAAAGAGGGAAGGGCAAAGGAATAAAAGAGAGGAAGAAGAGAAGATTGATTTTGAAGAGGAAGAGGTGGGAAAAGATGAATGGGAGGGAAGATGAAGGGAGGAAAAGGAGAAAGGGGAAGGAGGTAGTAACATTTAGGACAGTGGTTCTCAAAAGCTAGTATCAGCATCATCTGAGAACTTGCTAGAAACATAAAATCTAAGGGTCCTACTACAACCTGAGGAATTTGAAATGTTCTGTTGGAGCCAAATAATCTCTGTGTGTGCCTGTGTATGTATGTGTGTGTGTGTGTGTGCGTGTGTGCCTGTGTATGTGTGTGTGTGTGTGTGTGTGTGTGTGTGTGTGTGTGTGTGTATTTAACAAGCCTTCCTGCTCTAGTTGGTGAAAAAGAGCTATCCAAATTCCAAACAAAAGCCTTAGATTGTCAATCCCCTACTCTAAACTCTGATCCAGTTGTCATTTTTTTTCTTTTTTTTTTTGCGGTATGCAGGCCTCTCACTGTTGTGGCCTCTCCCGTTGCGGAGCACAGGCTCCGGACGCGCAGGCTCAGCGGCCATGGCTCACGGGCCCAGCTGCTCCGCGGCATGTGGGATCTTCCCGGACCGGGGCACGAACCCGTGTCCCCTGCATCGGCAGGCGGACTCTCAACCACTGTGCCACCAGGGAAGCCCAACCCCTAGATATTTTTAAAAAGAAGAAAGCCTAGCAATTAGGGTATGTGTCAGTTAAAAACAATTACAAGATGGCAAAATCCTTTTCTCCGTTTCAATCTGAAACTGTTTCAATAATACATTACAGCAAAAGTGAATACGATTTTTAACCTGCAGCCGGTGTCATGCATTTAAAAAGAGATTTATTAAAATTTAAGGTAAGATAATTTTGATAAGCAATTTTTAAAAAAGGACTGTGACTTTTGTGTTTAGAGATACTGTTCTGGGATATGTATATTTCAAGGAATCTTTCTAGCTTCCTAGGTTGTAACCTTCCTGGGTCATAGCTCTCCTGGAAAATGGAAATCATACAGGCATTTGGGGGTGGTTTAATGAGGGGGCGGATAAAATGAGAAGGTGCATGTTATATTTATAGCACCTCCCTGGCTAAAGGATGATAGTATGTTAGATAGTATGATTATTAGTACTAATAATAGTAGATGAATAACAATAAATCATGGATTCTGAGCACCCAGCAATGCTAGAGAGAATGACAAAGTCCACGGACAAGAATGTCTTTCTGAGAACATCCAAATAATCATAAATTACCATTGCTGTCAATCCCATACTCAAGAGAAATTCCTCAAGAGATCAGCACAGAAGACATTTACCGGCTGCTCTGACTATCGGCAGTGCCAGGATTTTTTTAAATCCTGGAAGGGAGGGGTGGGAGTGCTGGATGTGTCTCTAACAGCAGCTCCACCATCTCTCCCAGACACATCTCTAAGGTTTCTTGGTATTTTCTTTCTACATCAATTTTTTACCCTCTTCCCTTCCCCCACTTTTTTTTTTTTTTTAAATCTGGAGGAAATGAACTTTGCATAGCTCTTGTCAGAGCTCTGTAACTGCACACAGACGAATGACTTAAAACCAGATGTGACTGTAAACGAATCACTTTTTCAACCTCAAGCACTTCTGCTGCATCTTCATTCCCACTTTTCCGGTGCTACTACCCCACCCTTGGAAATGAGTCGGCCCACACACGAACGGAATCAAGGCGTTAATGCGGCCAGTGGGGCTGCCTGTATGGGCGTGACTGCTATACATTCTGGTTTCAGGAGCAAGGTCATGATTCTCGTGACTATCCAAGCCCTAGGTTAGTAAATAAACAAAACATGGCTAACATTGGCTTTAAGGGAAAGGAGAGTAAAAACAAAAGAAATGATCACACATCTCATCTCCCTTAGACAGTGATGATTGGAGGGTAAAGATTCTGTCTTCTTTTTTTCTGTGTATCATGTCGTTAGAACATCATTTCACATGAATTCACTGGAGCTTGCAAACAGAGGGCTCCCTATTTGACCAGCACATACGCCTTTTCTGGCTTTTATAGTGTGATCTTAATATAGTTTTCTAAAAATGGAATAAGCAGGTAATGTTGAGAAAAACAGGAGATTTTAAAGGGGAAAAATATCTGGATTTTTCACTTTTCATTAAAAAAATTAAAAGGTGGAGGCATGCTGGGCCAGCATTCTGCCCACCTTGTCCACACAGCGCATCTCAGACTCCCCTGACTGTTGAAGCTGAGAGTGATCAAAGTGGAAGATCAAAGGATCTTACCATGTTTTTCAAAAATATAATGATAAAACCATCAGCTAGATTAGAAACCTCTTGATGGAAGGAGTCATGGCTCTTCGTTATCTCTCCCACATGTCCAGGTTGTGGAGACTCAATGTCTGTTCATCTATTGACAGTAAATATTCACAGCTCACCACTAAACAAGGACATGGCTAAGTACTGGGGAATCTTAAAAGCAATTGTATTCTTCAGTTGCTCCAATGCAGACCTGTAACCCTTAGCATCACAGAATCCAATAATACCTAGCACCTAAGCCTTAGGATAGGCTAGTGCACAAGCAGCCTCTGACTCCATGGAAGACCAAATCCTTCTAGAATAATCCAGAGGTCATTGGATTCAGGCCACCAAGGTCAAAACTCTTAGCAAAGCATCTACTGCGGTATCCTCTCCACAGCTTTGCTGTCCTGGGCTGGAAGTACAGCCTTGCACAAAGAGGAGCAAACAACAAATGTTCGCAGACACACAGATGAAGGGCAAGCACCTGGTAAAGCTACACTGGTGGTGTGTGTTCATTGGCCCAGATCTATTAGAGATCCAGATCAGAAGAGCTTTGATGAAAAAACAGGTACCTCCTGTGTACTTTCCAAATAAAAATCACCCTAGTGGTGATCTCATCTGGATTTTTTAGTAGGATTCTGTTGCCAGCTCCCCCAGAGGGTGGGAAGGATGAAAAGGATCTTCCCTTCAAAGACAGCCCCTGGAATTCATAGCATTTCCCCTTTCAGTGACTTTTCACTGTATTTCATAACTGGTTTTCAAAGCTGTTATTCTGTGAGTGGAATGAATACGTGGGCACAACCAATATGTAACTGGGGTAAATTACAGGGATTTAAAGTACTTAGCAATCTTTTCCAGAGTTTATTTATCTTATCTTCATACTTATCATCCAGCTCATTCACCAGTTCTGACCCTTGGATTTACTGCTCTTTCTTGCAAATTCATCATCATTTCTCACGGTGTTTGCTCTCCTCTCCCCCCATCCACCCCCTCTCTCCTCCTGGTCCTTGAAGAAGATGGACGGGTCTTTGTAAGTCTGAGCCACTGGTCTACCCCTAACTCAGGAGCATGCCTTGGATTCTACCCTATAAAAGCCCTTAAGCAAAATACTCTTTTTATTTTTTAAACTTTTTTGTTTGGAAATAATTTCAAACTTACAGATAAGCGGTGAAAATTATATGGAGTGCTACGACATATCCTTACCAAGACCCACTCATCTTTTTTCTTTGAGCATTCCCCCACATTTGCTTTATTATCATCTTTTTCTCCCTCTATATGATACTTTTACCTAAACCATTTCAGAGTGGGCTGCATATCTTCTGAATTAAGTTTGTAATCTCAGTAAAGATATCAAATTTAAGAAATGCAAAATTGATACAATGCTTTAATCCACAATCCGTATTTCAACTTCGCCAGTTGACTCAAGCATGTCCCTTTAGCATTTTTCGTTGTTGTTGTTTTTTGTCTGTTAAGGAGCCCACCCAGGATCCTGTGTTATATTTAGTTGTCAAGTCTCTTAATCTTCCATAATCTGGAACAATTCATCAGCCTTTAAAAATGATTTTTATGACACTGACTTTTTTGCATGATACAGGTTAGTTATTTCTATGGTACGTGTTTTCCTCCATTTGCATTTGTCTAATGTTTCCTGATAATTAGATTCAAGTTATAGATACATCTCCAGCAGAACTGTTCCTCTTCTCTTGTGTTCAATGGTTTTTTCTAACAGGTTGACTATTCAATTATTCTCCAATGGATCATAAACATAATTGCACATTAGAATCAATGGGGAGATTTTTACACTCTGGTGCTGATGTCCTGTGTCAGTAAATTCTGATTCAGTAGGTCTGAGGGAGAATTTTGGAACCTGCATCTTCAAAAAGCTTCCCAGGTGATTCTGATGTATGTAAGACCAGGGCCGAGAGCCACAGACTTCCTATCTCAATTTGTACATCCTGGTTTCTCCTTCGATCTCATTTCCCCTCCTTTGCTATGTTCTCTCCTCTCTGCATCAACCCTCATCTGGGCTTGACCTCAACTGCTGAGAGAAACCCATGTGTCAGAGAAATACTGGCAGGTTAAAGAGCCCATTTCAATGCACATATTCTGTTTGATGGTTGCATTTTATGGGCATATGATTTATATTGTGACAAAATATGAACCCAGTCTTTTGGTGCACAAAATGGAGCGTCAGGCAAATCCCCTATAACTAAAAGAAAATGAAAGAAAAGAAAAATCCTTGCGATTTTAAAGCCAGAGAGGGTCGAGCGAATTGTAAACCATATTATGCTGTTGGCACCTAGTAATCCATATTAGTGGGCCATCTGAGAGAACTGCAGCCCTTTGTCAGAATTAGACTTGAATGATGCTAATTATAAATTAGGGTCTTCAGGAACACATCCCTCCCGCAATATCGTACCCGCTAGAATGGACTTCCTGTACTAGGGGCAGTCTCAGAAAAGTCTGTTTGTCTTTTATCCCATTCACTCTGGACAATCTAAGAACTACCCTTGGTCCTGAGGAATCATTAGGAGATGGTGTGGGGTGCTTTGTTTTGCTGCATCTTTGTACTTCTCCTTCTAGGTGTTTGTCTCAGTGAAGGGGAATATTGTCCCATCTTTAGTTCTGGCCACAGAGCGGTGGTGGCAGTGGAGAGACTCCCCTGTGTTTAAGTAGCACGATAAAGGGCTCTGGGGTGGGAGGAGGTGGAGGTGTTTTGCATTTGCCACCACACTTATTTGGAGACTCACGTTGGTTTGTGATGTCTCTGAGGGCCAACTGGAAGGAAGCACAGAGCCGTTAAACTCAGACCAGCACCACAATGGCTATTCATGAACTGAGGAAATGTGGTCCGTCTCCCGGGCCCAGGCCAGGGCAGGGTGGGGAAGGGAAGAAGGGGGTGTGCCTTCAAACCAGATTGAGGGATGTTGAGTAGAATCAGAACCAGACAGTAACATTTTTAATGCATGTTCAAGGCTTGATTCCTTTGAAAGCAGTTTCACATAATAACGCTGGTCCATCTGGTTCTTAGAACAACCCTGTGATGCAGGCAGGGTAGGGGTGATGAAACAACAACAGGAAGTTAGTATTGCTTGCGAACATTATTGAGTACTTATCGTGTATAGCCAAGGCACTAAGCACTTTTCTTAATCAGATTTTAATCCTCACAACTGTTTTATGAGGCAGATAGAGTACCTTAATTATCCTGATTTTAGAGAGGAAACAAGTATGACGAGTGACTAGTAGGTGACACCACTTGCATTTACACCAGCTTTCTCTGACGTGAGAGCCCTAGCTCTTTACCGCTTTATCAAACCGCCTCCCCCGAGGTCACATGGCTGAGAGGGGATCCAGACTGGACCTCTCTTGAGAGTCCACTGCTCAAATGATAAATGGAGGCTACTCAGATTTTGATGCTAAACAAAATTCCAAGGCCTGGCTTCCCTCCCTTTGGAGGACACTTCTGCACATTTAACTCTTCCCCTTGTATCTCATGCTCAGGTCCCCAAAAGATTGACTTCCTGCTGCCTCCAGCCCTGACTGTCTCTCCTTGCCCATAGGGAATGGCTAATACATGCAGGGTACACCTCTCACACCTACCTCTGGCCTGATCTACAACTGGGCTTGTGCACAAGAACACAGTATGTCTCTGTGGATGTAGTATGCAGGGATGCCTGGCTGAGGGCGTGCACAGGTGCTGAAATCCAGCTGATGTTCCAATACAGAGTCTCGTGCATTCCCGGTGGAACCATGTGCCTG
Organism: Pseudorca crassidens; assembly: GCF_039906515.1. Taxonomy (NCBI): domain Eukaryota; kingdom Metazoa; phylum Chordata; class Mammalia; order Artiodactyla; family Delphinidae; genus Pseudorca; species Pseudorca crassidens. The sequence goes on from NC_090306.1 coordinate 60,131,971, forward strand.
GAACCCCCTCTTTCTAGAACACAAAAAGCCTAGAGTCTAGCAGCAGTTCTCTATCTCCCCAGGCTCCACTCACCCACCCTGGGCCCCATTCCTTCAATGTTGTACACTCTGCAAAGTCACAGCAGGAGGCTGGAATTAGATACATTAATTTCTGCTACTTGATTGTTTAGCTTTTATGTCGCCACCCCCTCTCATCGCCTCATGACACATGCACAAAAGTGCCGTCAGTGGTGGGAAACTAAGGCGTTTAGAAGTCCATGGGACAGATATTGTGGGTGAAGGACAAGATTTATCTCGATCAGTGGTTCTGGAATTTAAAAGTACACCTCTGTGTGACTTAGAGGGCTTGTTAAAACACTGATTGCTGGGCCTTACAGCCAGAGTTTCTGATTCAGTTGGTCTAGGGTAGGGTCCAAGTGGTTGCATTTCTAACAAGTTCTGAATCTCGGTCCATACTTTGAGAACCACTGAGCTAGATATTTCCTGACTCATACTGTAGACAAGCTTCTTGTTCCACCAACTTTGTCCTTGTAAAGACACACACTGCCACATAATACTGTGATGGTAACAATAATAACAGTAGTAGCTAATGTTAATTAAACACTATTTTTCCAGGCAGTACTGTAGGCACATGATACATGTTGATTCATTTAATTCATGTCCAGGTTGAGAGGAGAGTTTTGAAGCCATGTACTGGGTCAGGTTCACAACCTTCCAAACTGGCATAAGACAATGTGACGAAAGAGAAGGAAAAGGAAAAAGGTAGGGAAAATGCTGCTCCAAAGAGAGTCAACTTAGGACAACTTTGCAGTAGCATTAATGAGTGATGCTGGATTCCAAATCATGTCCTTTTGGCATTTACCTTCATTAATAAGAGCTCTGTGCAAGAGAATAAGGTGACTAGATGTGCAGGGTGTGTGTGTGTGTGTGTGTATGTGTACTCTCCTCCTTGCTCTGCTATTCTTTAATCATTTGACCTTGGGTGAGTCCTTGCCTCTTTAAGTTTAAACTAGGCATCTACAAAATAATAATCAATTAATAAATACTATGGTAGATTGTTTAATGACCACAGATTCCTCCCACCCAATATGTATGCCCCTTTTCAATGTGACTTTGCAGCTCTTCCCATCAAGAAGCGGGGTCTGTTCCTCCACCTTATGAATCTGGCCTGGTTCGTGATTCCCTTGACTGGTAGAATGTGGCAGAAGTAATGTGTGGTTACAGAGCCTAGGTCTCACTAGGCTTGTAGCTTCCATGTTTCCTCTCTTGCAAAGCTTTCTGAAACCATCACGTAAAGAAGCTGGTATAGTCGAGTGGAGGATGAGAGGCCAGGTGGAGAACCAAGCCTGCAGCCACCATCAACTGCTAGCCATGCAAGAGAGGCTATTGTGAAACTTCTAGCTCGACGCTGAATGCAACTGCAAGGGTGAGCCCAGGTGAAACCAGCGGAGGAACGCCCTCGCTCCCTGCCCCAGCCAACAAAACCGTGAGAAAAATAAGCTGTCATTGTTTAAAACTACTAAGTTTTGGGGTAGTTTGTTACACAGTGATGGAAAATGCATACAAGTACCCACCTCCCAGAGTATATGAAGGTGCTTAGCATAGTTGCTGGCACACAAATTTTAGCTATTATTTTTATCCCTTAGATTCTCTTCTTTGCAAATGGTGTATAGCATCTCTTCATGTTTCCTTCCTCATAACTCAAAAGAACTCTTGATGGAAGGGAAAACACAAATACATTCCACTTTCTCATTGAAAGTGTATTGTGATATCCCACCCTCCATTCCCAGTCCTACGTTCCAATCCTAACTCATCCTTTGCTTGCGGATCGAGAACACTACTCACTTCATAAATGTGAGTTAGTAGTAATGACATTGCCTTTCCAAGTAAAAGGTCTTAGTATTTCAGTTCTTTTTCTTTCTTCGCTCGATTTCTCTTTCAGGTCAAGTGTGCTAAATTCTACGTAGTGGCTACATATGTATGGGGACAAAAGTAATGACAGATAATCTAATAGTGTCAGTGATTAAAATAACAAGTAGGAACTAGTGTCTGTTTCTGGATGAAGACTGCATTTCAAAACATGTGTTTGAAATGTTCATCGATATATGTTCAGTATCTGTATGTGTGAGAATTATTACAGAGCTCTTATACTAAGTCTTTTATTCAGTCTTAACAGATTGCTGATCCTATACTCAATGATTCTATGTGCTTCTGTAATGCCATCTTTATTATTTATTTTTCACATCCCCCACAATGTCTGGCAGATAGTAGGTGCTCAAAAAACAAGTATGGAATGTGTGATTGGATTGAAGTGATAAAATTCCCAAATTTCTTAAAAAATACTAATTTTAGGTGAAAGTTTAAATCACTTCTAACTTTCCATCCTGTCCCATCTCAGCTCTTACACATCCCTCCCTCCCCACTCCCCCACCTCTTATTGGTTTAACTCCTATACTCCGTGAAGCTCAGTTCAGATATTCCCTCCTCCAGAAGACATTAACCTACTGCACACTTACTAAAACCTCCACACTAGTCAGGAACCTCTCTCTTGTATTCCACAGAAGCCCGTGTAATCTCCATCTCCCTCAACACCTCAGCAGGTGGTGAGTTCCTTCAGGGCAACAACTTGTCATTCATCTTTGTGTCCCAGTAAAAAATAGCAATAACAGCTATTCCTTCTTAAGTGCTTACTAAGGATCAGGTACTGCGGTAAGCGTTTTACAGGCATTGTCTCTCCTGGCCTTCACTACAGCCCTAAGAGTTGGAGGTTCATTTTATAGACGAGGAAACTGAGACTCGGTCACCAGCTAGTAAGAGGCAGTCAGACCTTTGACCTCAAAGCCCGAGTTCTTAACCACTCTGTTCTGACACTAGTTAAGTTGTCAGGAAATATTTGTTGGATGCATGAACATTTTCCAAAGTCACTAGACAGTCATCATTGCTTCCTTCTCCTTTTTCTTTTACACTTTTTTTTTCCTTTTTGGTGGTGGGGGGCAGTTGAAGGGCGATTAAGAGATGAAATGGGAGAAACTAGAAAGGAGAAAAAGGAACTGAATAATTAGCCCCTGAATGAAACTATATATATATATATATATACACACACACACACAGTATTAGATAATAGAAACATATTAAATACTAGATATACACAAACTTCGAATACTTAGGCAATATAAAAAAACATAGTTACTCAGCATGACCATCACACCTGGGCAGTAGATGGACATTGGCAGTAGATGTGTCATTTGTTACCCAAGTGTTCAACAGTTCCACCCACTTCTATATCACTTCAATGAACTCAATACCCTAGCACTCCATCCCATTCTCCCCATTCCATTTCACTCCCCTCTGCTTAATTTCACTCCACTCCATTCCATTCCATTTCACTCTCCAGTTCCACTCCATTTTGCTCCATTCCACTCTACACCTTTCTTTCCTTTCCTTTCTACACACCTTTAGTAAGCATTAAGCATTATGTTCAGGTGCTGGAGCTACAAAGTTGAATAATTACAGTCCCTACCCTCCAAAAGCTCACATTCAGATTTTTCCTATCATCACCGATAACAGACCACTCCAACTCATGGCCCAACTACAGTAAGTCAATCCAAAATCCTCCCAAACCAGGAGCTAGCTGATAAAGAAAATAACTGACACACAAAGATTTTCTTTACACAAATCCAAGCGATTAGGTTGAACAATTTTATTCCTCTCTAATACTCTTCTAGGTGTTGAGGCAGAGTACCTTGCAAAATTACTTTTAAAGGACACGGATTTTACCTCCCAAGTGACCCATTTTTACTTTTCAAAGTATTTAACTACAGCTGTTTATAACAGACTGTTATAAAGTAAATGCTCGCACTAAATCAAATGATGATCTAGCAGGGTTGCCTCACCTAAGGCATGAGAGTCATGGAAAACTGCGGTTTTAGAAACTGCCTTTGGAAAGAGCATAGCTTTTATACATTCAGCTTCCGAGGACATAGTTAAGGTTTTGCCTGAGCTTCAAGAAAAAAATGGAACATGAGATCTTTGGCTGCAGTCATTCTGGTGCTCCATCTGGGAGCTCATGTAAACTTTAGAGTGAACTTCACTTTAGAAAAATACTAAAAATCAAAAACCAGAAAACCCTACAGAGTAGTTGCCACAGCCCAAGGCTGCAAACCTAGCTCTAGGGCTGGACCACGTGGGCTCTGTAACACAGTGCTGGGTCGGCCCCCGGGACTGGTATGCTGGCAACAGAGCTCTAGGGCTGGCTGTCCTTGACTCATTGCAGTGAGCCTGGACATGTCTGGGAGCTCTCTGTGTCTTTGTTTCACAATGGTCCGACTTGGGCAAAGATGGGGAAATATTCTTTTTGCTAAAAGACAATGCTTTAGTGTTCAGGCAGATATGTTTCTATTGTAGTTTTTATTCAGCATGTTTCTTATTTGACACAGTTTTTTTTTGTACTAGTATCTGTCTCTATGTGTATATCTGTAGGTATACTGATAAAAATTAGTACATATATACTGATATCACTACATGTATACTGGTATGTATCAGTACATATATATATATATATACACACACACACATCAGTACAGAAAAAATAGATATAAATTTTTTGTTTGTTTGTTTTGGCAGTACGCGGGCCTCTCACTGTTGTGGCCTCTCCTGCCGCAGAGCACAGGCTCCGGACGCGCAGGCTCAGCGGCCATGGCTCACGGGGCCCAGCCGCTCTGCGGCACGTGGGATCTTCCCGGACCGGGGCACGAACCCGTGTCCCCTGCATCGGCAGGCGGACTCTCAACCACTGTGCCACCAGGGAAGCCCTGGCTCTATTTGTTTTGTGATCAATAATGAGGTATGTGTTCACTAGTCGGGAGTCATGTGCAATATTCATTTCTGCACAATGCAAAAGAAACCAGAGCACTAAAATGCATGTCATATGCATAGTGTTGGGCTTTTACTCTCTAAATTATTTGGATTGCTTATTAGGAAACAGCTAAATATTGCCAAATGAAACCTTAGCTTTTAAAATTTGTTTTAATTACACTGTTACTGTCTAAAATGATAGCCTAAAACCCTGAGTGGAAAGCAAAACTGAAGAGATGAACATCTGAAATGGAAACACTATGTGAACAGACTCTATGGCTGTGTCATTGCTGCTTCTCAGCCATTTATCTCTCCTCTTGCGGATGCTGATGTGAAATTGCTATGAGACTCAGCTTATCCTCCTCCATGTTCACAAATCCATTATAGTGATTGCTGAATCTTCCATTGCTTTGTGACTCTCTCCCCTCCCTTATAAGCATAAACGATTGTGAAATATATCCAGGGGGACCTGCAAGGGACTGATTTCAAATTTTATTTCCTGGTTTTAGGTTATCGTAAGCCTATGAACCCTGACGTCGGTTCAGAAATGTGGCCAACCTACAGGAGTGCAGTTATAATTCTCTTCAGCTTATAAAGGTGTAGCAATTTTAATTCTATCCCAAAGATTTTCTCATTACACAGAATGCATTCATATACAATTAGCACCCAGGACACAGAGTGCCTGATCTCCCGCTTGAGTAGCAGTATTTCCAGCAAAGCAAAACTTTTCAACCAATGGGCTTTCTGAGACCTTACCAAACCACACTCCATCCCCTCCCCTCTCCCCTTACCTCTTCAGTGGTGCTGGAGAAGGGTTGAGTAGTCCAGGGAACCCAAGATGTAGTTCCAGCCATCTGCAGATTGGGGTGCTGCCTCTGGCTGCTGTTTTGGCTGTAGTTTTCTGTAGTACTTCTCGTGAAGGTCTCTGTGGTATTACTAATAAGGTGTCCCGGGCTATATGGAAGTGCATTAAAAGTAGTGGGGATTTGGGGAGGAGTTGTGTTTCTAGTACTCCTTACTGAGACTTCTGCTCCCAGGCCAGCTGAGGTAAAGAAAGGACAGTTGCTAAAATTACCCTCATGTTTTAGGGATTCTTCACATAAAAGCAACTTTACTTAGAAAAAGACCGCTTTAACAATGGGCATGTAGATAAGCTTCAGTTATACGAAAAATAGAAGATACTTTGAGTATGACCATACTCATTTGCCCTGTCCATTTCACCCATCTATCAATTTTATCCATCTATCAATTTTACAGGGTGCAGGGAGAGTTGTGGAAACTGTGCTATCAGGGCTATAACTGTGCTATAAGCATACAAAGAGGCTCAAAATGGAAACGGTATTTTTTAACATTTAGCAAGATGTAAATATCAGCTGTTCTCTTAAATGTAAATAAAATAATCATTACCATTAAGCGTCTTTTCCTTGAGATGTGGAGGGTTGTGCAGAGTACCCTGTATACAGTGTGGCCAAATTTTAGCAAATAAAAATATGTGATGCCCAGTTAAATTAGAATTTCACACGAATAACCAATAATTCAGTATATTTAATAACCTCCCCAATATACAACATTACATTATATTATATTATATATTAGGAATATGCTTATGCAAAAAAATTGTCATTTATCTGAAATTCAAATGTAACTGAATGTTGTATATTTTATCTGGCAACCCTACCTGCACATCTACCAGATCTAGGCTTTGATAAATGTTTAGACATTCTCCCTAGTTTCTGTTTGTTTTTATCTTCTTGAATCCTGTGCCAATATCACTTCCATTGTGCCTGGCAGACCAGATTCATTTATCCCTGGGGTGTCTTCTACAGGACAAACCCAACTGTACTATTAGCAATATGCTTTTACAACAAATTCCAAGAAGCAGTCTTAATTCTGCAGTCTTAATTGAGTTAGGTGTTAGAATGTCCTTTTACATAGATATTGATCTATTGTTGGGATGTAAACATTTCTGTATGTGGAGATTAGTATTTTGGTCATTTTGAGCTTTGGCCAATGCCAGTCCCCTGAGTTGACAGGGGATTTCAATTTTAGCTGTGACAATTTTAGCTCTCAGACCCTCAAAAAAAAAAAAAAAAAGATTTAATGATGAGGTGAGGACAGAGACAAGCTTCCAAATACCTAGCATGTAATTATATGTCTTAGCATGTCAACCTATGATTACTCTTCTTCACTAAGGAGCAGTTGGTAAGTTCTCATCCTCAGAACTATTTTTTTTTTAGTCAGCTTACAGAATTAATTCAATGGATGAAACAAGACTTCCCCCAAATTCGGTAAATGATCAAAACACTCTTGAAATTTCTTCTGCAAATAACATAGCTTATCGCCATTGCGTGTAGCTTTGGAATATCTTGTGGAAAAATTTTTACTCTTCTGTAATTGTCTTTAATTAACCTTCTAAATGTATTTTTAAAACCCTCCAAACCAAACAAGTCCATTTTCCATTTTAGGCCACCACTTTTTTTCCAAAGAAAGGACCTACAGAATATTCAGGTCCGGTACCCCTTCACTTTGTGCCTATGTTTTTAACTTGTGCTATTTAAGAAGCAGGAAGGAAACTTTAGTCTTAACATTCGATTTCCAAATTTCATGAATTTCAAAGCAGTGATCTGCAAACTTTGCTAGGCATCACATCACCTTTGGGGCTTGTTAGACAACTGAAGCCTAACCGCCCTACCACCCTCCACCCCCGAAATTGTGATTTAGTAGATCTGGTGTGGGAACCAGCGCCTGCATTTCTAATAAGTTTCTCAGGTGTAATATACATCCAAGTATATAATTTTATCCATATATACAATAAGAGGCAAAGCTGAATTCTAATCATTTCTTATGTGGACATTGAAGGATTATAAAGTAGATGAGAGGAAAGAAAATCCATCATAGAAATATATAAGGTGATGAAAATAAGTTCATCTTTCCATTGCCTGAACTCTTTGTTGAAATGGGTGCTATGAAATTATACTAAAAATAGTAGATCTTTGGATGTTTTGGGTTCTATAATTCTTCTGATGTTCTTTGAAAAGGTATATACATTTTACAGTTCATGAAAGAACAAGATACATTTTGACAAATGCAAGGAAAAGTTCTTACACAATGGAACAATATGTTGAAGCTATTTTTAAAAAGCTTTATTGTACCATTGCCACTACATTGTTTCCACATTATACACAATTCCTCTTAGAACACAATTCAAAATAAGGCAGACCATCTTGGGTCCAATCTCAGAAGTTTTAGCACTTAATGTGTGAAAAATAAAGTTTAGCACTGATAGCTCACCTATAAGATGATTTGCAATGACTGCATCATATCAAGCCCATATTTCAAATACATTTCTTAAAAAAGCAATATGTATTTTAGTTTATTAATTCATCTATGATTGCCTCAGAAAAAATCAATAATAGAAATGGAATTTTTGTATGATGATAATAAAGACAAAACACAATTTGTTAGTTTCCCCTGTTTTAAATGATACAAAAAACTTTCGAGCATATTGAAAGAAATAACTTGAATAAAGCTCATTTTGGAGATAGAACATTTTAACTACATTGATACTTTCCATTCTGTAGGAAGACACCAAATGTAATGTGCCCTTTAAAAGTGGGAAAATAATCTGGAGAAGAGTTAGGAAATGAAACAGAAGATACCTTAGAAAAATGATGATTTGTGTATATATATCTATACATAAATATTTACATTTAATATATAAAATATTTTAAACAAGACTGGGATAGAATAAAGATAAAGTGAAAGGTCTGGGAATTATAATAGTCTAAATAATTATTAGAAATGGTAAAATGAATAATTAACATTTCAGAAAATGTAGCCAATGAAATAAAGGATACATTAAAAAATACACATGCCTAAAATTTGAAAAGGTGAGTAAGGAAGTGAAAAGTTGTTGAAAAGAGTACCAAAGATGGAGAATTTACAAACAACGGGAGACACAACAAATGAGAAGGCATACATAATCAGAGGTTAAATTTTTTTTTTTTACAGACCTTAAAAAAGTTGCAAGATTAGAAAAAAGTAAAATTAATAAATGGAAATTGATACCAGGACATAGCATAGTAAAACATCAAAGCATAGCATAGTAAAAAAAGTAGGTTAAAAAAAATAAATGAAAGCTTAGCCAATCAAAGAAATACTTTTCAAAAGCCAATTACTACTCAACTACTGTACTATGGGTTGCCTTATGAAGATGTGCCTGGTTTATCCTAATGCCCCATGTTTTCTTTTGGGAAGGTACAAACACATACATTGGAAAAGGATAAGATGGTGGGGTAGAAAGATGGAGGGGGAAGAATGGCTTAAAAGTTCATGGCTACCAGGCTGTGGGAGAGACATGCTGAGCCAGAGGCTACTTAAACAGGGTCAGGGCAAGGGCAGATGGAAAGTGGGTGAATAACTTGGTGTGTCCAGGGCTGGCTCATCCATTAGGCACATTGGAACATTGCCTAGGGCCCATGATTTTAGGGCCCATGAAATGATTTAATTTCTTTGAAAATAATTTTTCATAAAGAACTTTCACAGTCAAAGAAAATGTTAAAATTTTTTTTCACATATCATGAAAGAATGAGAATGTTAGGACACATGAAAATCTATTAACTTATTTTATTTTTCCCAGTGGAGAAAGGGACCCACAAAGATATAAGAGCACATATGAAAGTCATTTGTGGCCCTGGTTACAGGGCCCTGATAAGTTCATTGATGTGTCACAGGTTGAAAATCGTTGGGGGACTCTGGATACTGTGTTAGATATTTTTTAATGATCGTATAAAGCATGTATTAATAATCATGACCAGATGATTTTCAATGATCATGTAAATAAATGGTTAATTGCAGGACCCATGTTGTTATAATGATGCTAGGAGAAAAACTCTAAAATGGCTGTGACAGCCAATTTGGTCAAAGTAGAGTCTGTATATACAAAAGACACTTTCGGTTTTGCTTTGTTCATTTCCCATCAAGCTCCCTGTATTTACAAGCACTCCAACAATCCCTAAAGGAAATAAGTTACTAAAACCCTGTCTCCCAAGAGCATACATGATTGTTTACCTATTACAATGCTTATTCCCTCACCTGTATGAATACAATTAAACAATTACTTTAACCAACAGGTATATCAAGCCAGCCAACAGTATGATTTACTTCAGCAGTGAAATCTCTTTTAACGATTTTACTAACTCAGCTATATCAGGGATATTGAAAATATGTCTGCAAAAATTCGCCTGTCCTCAGATAAATATGAGAGCTGAATGAATGAATCTGTAGTAGATGCTGAATAAATGTTGACTGGTTGGCTGACATATACAATGTTTCTCTTCATACAATATGAAACATCTTAGTGAAAGTAACAATTTTAGACAACCATCCAGGTGTTTATACTTGTAGGGAGACTTGGCATTCCTTGGAATAGGTATCCAAAGGCTAGACGGAATTTTGTACTCTTCATCCAGAAGACCTAGAACTACATGAGCATAGTCTACCTGCCAATAGATTTGTGCTGGTGCTGTGGAAACTTTTCAAGTTTAGAATGCTTTTATTTCCCTCTCCTAAGGATTATTTGCTTAGATATGCTTGCAGATCAGTAATATCCTTTGAGTAGATTTCTCTGTTACCCATATAAAAGAGGGGGCCAATGAATGAGTTATTTTCCAGATCATGTAGGTCCATAAAACTTCAATGATTCGGCCACTGTAACCTTTGTTGTCTGCTTGTGGTGTCAAGACTATTTCCGGTTGGAATAGATGCAACTGTAACTTTTGACTTAAAAATTCTTCTTAACTTGGGAAGAAGAGAAAAGTAACAGTCATGACTTCAATAGTGGCATAAAGTAGTCCTTAGCTTTCCTTTATTGTTCCCAATAACTTTGATATTCAGCACCTTTTAGAAATTGAAACATTTACTAATTTAGACAGCATTTATTGACCAAAGGAACCAAGATTACCTTGAAAGGAGATGAAGATTTCTAAGTTATGATCCCTGTTAACAGGTTTATAGCACAGTAATTTAGTTTTTCTAACTCTTTTCCTTTTGCATCTCCTGTATATACAAAAGACTTGGTCATGGAAAAATGATCTTTTCAATTGAATTTCTAGTGAACTTTCCTAGAAATGTACAAGGACCCCCTAAACTGTAGACCAATATAATTTTCACTTTAGCTTATAAGGTTTTTGCTATGCAGGAAGCCCTTTACTTAGGAGTGCTATGTTTTAAGAGCTTGTAAATTAGAGATTTGAGCCTCAGAATGCATTTTTACTACTAAAGTAATAATAATCCTTAAAAAAGTCAAATGTGTGATTATTTAAAATTGCTATACTGTTGAACAAAACACAATTTGGTTTTTCCTTATTGCATTATTGACCACTGCCTTGTGTGAATTTATAGAGACTGAGAAATTATACACAAAATATTTCTAAAAGTCATACTCTTAATACAGTGACTCTAAGGATGTAGCTATACAATATAACACCAAAATATAGGGAGGAAAAATTAGAATCTGTCAATCACTTGTTTTATTGACACCTTGCTAAAGGTAAGATGGTTTCCAGATAACTGGATATCTGGCAACTGATTGACAAAAGAATATATGTGGAGAATGAAATTTTGTAATTTTTAGCCAGATGTGTTGGCATTTTGGAGGCAATTCTTTTTATTATTACTCTTACTATTCAGAATAATAGCTATAAGCCTCTAATTTTTAAAAAATTGATCTTAAAAGTTTGAATTTTTATAAAAGAGTCTGTCTACCAGGTACACTTTTTTTTTTTTGTCCAGGATGAAGATGTGTAGTATATTCTTTAAGGGTAAACTTGAAATTCAGAGGGAATGGCAAAAATCTCAATCCATCTTTTCTTTAGTTTGGTATTCTACTATGTACTGGTGATCCTGGTTCTACACAATCTATATATTCTTTTTAATTAGATTCCCATTAATTAGGTCCCATTAAATTCTATTTGTCCATTAAAAGCTTGTTTTAAGGGGTTTTATTTATTTATTTTTTAAGTCTTTATTGAATTTTTTACAATATTGCTTCTGTTTTATGTTTTGGTTTTTTGGCTGCAAGGCATGTGGGATCTTAGCTCCCCAAGCAGGGATCGAACCTGCACCCCCTGCATTGGAAGGCAAAGTGTTAACCACTGGACCACCAGGGAAGTCCCAAGGGGTTTTAAAGAAATATAAATTATATGAAAAATTTTAAATACAGGTCAATTTTACATTCTTCTCCTAATAAAAAATCATTGCAGTAGCGCTGATTATTTGAGGAAATCTGACCCTACTTAGTATAGGTCCTTCTCTCAAAAACCTTCACCTTAACTTTTGAATTGAATTTTAACCCACTTTGGAAGCCTATTCAATTCACCCTCCCTGTATAGAGGGACTCGAGTAAAGGAGAGGTAGAAGAAGAAAAAAGGTGTCTTATTGAGAATGAAGCATAGCTAAATTATGACAAAATCCAGTGGGCACTCAAAGGATTGTTTAAAAAATATCCAATTTAAGAATTATCTTTTAAATGAAAAAAAAAAAACAAACCCCACAGTGGCTTAATGTGACACACTGGCAAGAATATATATTGGAGGGAGGGGTATTTTTTTTTCCTACTTACACTCTATTGTAATTAATTATTTACCTATTTGCCTTCCCCATTATCCTAAGAAGCAAGATGTATTTAGTGATTCTCAACTTCGGCTGCACATTAGAATCACCTTGGAAGCATTTAAAAATTATAATGCCTGAGTTAGTTGGCCTAGAGGATGAAGCCTGGCTATTAATACTATTTCAAAGGTCCCATTGGGATTCTGATGTGAAGCTTGGGTTGAGAATCACTGGTGTAGAGTACTTCAGTTACTAGCACGAGCTCTGGCACCTAGTAGGTAATAGAGAAATATTACTTAGATACTTGAATGGCATCATGAATGTTTCCTCTATGAAACAAATATGAAATGTATGGTTCAGATTTTGACCTTCACAGGTATGCTTTTACTGAAGAACCTAATTTAAAAAATCACATCCTATGGATTAACAACATGCATATTTGTACTGCTTAAGAGTACAGTATTTAGTTATCAACTCTTTAAGAAAGGACATTTGGAATCATTCATCACAAACATCTGCATGCAATTTAATTTTTCACAATGGACTCTCTAGAAAATCAGTGAGTGTTCATGCTATGGGTCAACCAATATTCCGTGTGGATTGAGAAGAAAAATGTGTCTGTTAGCTTATAACCATGTTAAGGCAAAAGTATACATTGTACATATGCATATTCAAATATAAGATTTTTTTAAACTAGAATCATGCAAATTTTAGCTCTGCTTTTTCTAGAAGTCCATTTTTTTTCCAACACACATTATCAGGCATTTTTGGATATGGAATGTTCAGTGGTTAACTGTAACTGATATATTGTATCTACTTTACTTTTGAAGTGAAGTCCATCACTGGGCATGTTTTGTATGAAGGTCAAAGGAGATAGTTTTTCCATGAATTATCTTCTATCTTAAGTAACCCATATTTTTTCCATGAATTATCTTCTACCTTAAATAACCCATATCTACTGAATCCATATGTGCTTTTAAAAAGTTCTAATGAAAGAATATTCTTCTAAATAAGGTTTGATTAGGATTTGGGGAGGAATCTCACTTCTTGTGAGAAGAACTGAAATATTTACAATGTTTCTGTGTTGTTTAGGACAGGCCTAGTTAGATGAACTACAGGAAAGGAATTGTATGAACTGGTGCTATATGCTGTATACTCTCTGATAAAGTTGAATTTTCTAATTAACTTTTACATGTTTTTTATCTTACTCTCATATCAGAAATTTTATAAGAACAGGGACTCTTCTTGTATTGTAGAAGAGCCCATGCATTTAACTGGCACCTAATTAGATGTTTGTCTAATTTTTGAAGTGAATGAATGACAGATAACTGTTCAAAGATCAGTGTGGTGAAAAAAACTCATATAAGCCTCAAAAATCAACACCTAATAAAAAGATTTAAAGGTACAGTGGATGTTGATCCCCAGATGAGGTGAATCAAAATTATTTGGGGAACTTTTAAAAAAATATCAAGTATCATGCCCAAATATAGATTTCTTGGAATCAAATCTTGGAGATGATCACAGAGGAAGAAATGATGGCAATGATTCCCTCTACTCCGTCTCCCCACCAGATGATTCTGGATGTAGCCAATTGGGCAAGAGTCTGTGTAAGCATTTGGGAAGTACTATAAAATGGAACATGTACTGGTTGAAGACTCAAGAAACTTGGGTTCTAATCATACCTCTGCCACTTAATTATCTGGGACAAATCCCTTAACCTTGACAAATTTTAATCTTAATGAACGGCTTCATTTCTACAGAATTCCTCCAGTGACTTATACCTAATATGTAATAATTCTTTTATCCTTCATGACTTCCTAAAGCAAACCTCTAATAGAGGAGTAAATAAGCAATAAGATGATTCAATAAAACAGAAAATTAAGCCATATCCACAAATAAAAATTCCTAGTGTAGGACTGAACTGTATGTTGTACCAAAAATGTATGCACGTGTATACAAGTTTTTATATGTGTCCATCAGCTAGGTTATATCCATCAATGATCAACAAATTAGAAAACTCTGTGGCTGCACATTGGTTCTTACCATTCCAAAATATGTTATCTCCAAAAAATATCTACCCTTAAACATTAGTACAAGAGATTGTCAAAAGCATAATTTATTATCTTCCCAGTCTTAGCAAGCACCATTATGATGTTGTAATAGTTCCTCATAATCAGAGAATAGAAGTGTCTAAATCAGCAAAAATATTAATTGCCTGATCATTGGTTTTAGTCATTGCATATACATATGTACGTAGAGCTACATACCCACATTTAGTAGTACTTAACCAAAGTGCTTAATGTCTGGAACAAAAGAGAAGCTCGGGAAATATTTGTTGAATTAACAAAAGAAGCAAGAAAAAAAGGAAGGAAGAATGAGAGATAGAAAAAGCTGAGCTTATTTTAATGAAGATAATGAAGTTTTCCAAGTCAGTGGGTACCATGTGATCCATTTCCATTAGCTTATGAATCTTCCATAGGAATTTTGTTGGGGCATGTGGACTTCCCTTGAATGTGAAAAAACAAGACATTTAGCAGAAAAACTTTCAGAATCGATTCTGAAAGGAAGAGCTCACCTTTTTTAGAGCAGAGGCTTTCATTGACTGGTTTTCCCTCTTCGTTGACATCTATTTTCATCCAGCTGTGGAGGTACTTCCTGCCCTTCTTGACCACTACCCTGAAGCCTTGTTTCTTGAGAAAGAGAGAGGCATTTTTCACCTCAAGGAACCCTTCCGTCTCATAGCAAGTCCATCGAGGTGCCCGGGAGCAGGGGGCAAAGATGGCGGATCGGGAAGGGCCACCAGAAGAATCAGAGATGCCCAGGCACAGAGCAGATTTAACATGAAGGAGCTTTCCATCCTCAGTCCACATCCACTGCTGGTTCTGGCTGGTCCCATTGCACAAGTCCATGACCACTCTCTCATTTTTGAAAAGGCACTGTTGTTTCTGGACATGGACAATCTGAAACCCCTCTGGAAGATGAGAAGCTCATCAAGTACTACGTAGCAAATCATAAGGCCCACCAGGAAACAAAAACAACCCACCCGCAAATCAGCCAGGTCAAAATACGAGGTTTACTTATCTTTTGCAATTGCTATCATTTCAAGTAACTATTCCCAGATTCAACACATGTGATTTAAAATCCCAAAGCAGACAATGTCAAAATGTCACACTTAGCTCCCTTTCTTTTCCTTTCACATGGCTTAGGGAAGAAAATACACCCCCACTGAAATAATGAAAGGAAGCTTGGAAAAGAAACAAAACCATCCAAAGAGTATGGTGCGATATTTTAGCCCAAATAATTAAATATGTTAAAGTTATAAAAAACCCAGTTCCTGTTTTAACCATTTCACTCCTTCCACCTCACCTCCATCCCCCACTCTAAAAAAGCAACCCTTTTTCCAAACCTTAAATTACTATTGCAATAAGTGTTAGTATACAAATGGACTAGTTTGAACATAATTTTTAAAAATTGGATATATTTATCCACAAATAAAATTTCTCATTCCTCTTAGCACACCCTCCTAGCTAATAGCAACCAAATGAAAGTATTAATTATCACAAACTAATTTTTTTATAATCCTAGGGAGAAGCATTTCTCTATTTTGTGACAGTATCTACAGTCTTCCTTCAAATGCTAATAGATTAAAAAAATCACCTCTTCTCCATGTAAGGAAACTAAATACCCAATTGTTAAACATCAGGATTAAAAAATGAGATATTCAGGCTCAAAAACCATTTTCAAGGTGCTTTTACTTAATTTTCTCAGCTCGCCCATGAAAATATTCAGACGTTCCAAATAACAACTTCCAAATAAAACACACCACAGTTCCCCAACCCCCTTTAAATCATATTTCGTATATTTTCTTTCTTTAACACAAAGGAAACAAAACTAGAGCCTGACAGGGAAAAAGCATGGAGATGCCACAGACTGTTACATAATGATACATTCTTCCCCCCTCAGGGTTGCTTTACTCTCTGCTGTAAGGATGCCATTTCAGGAGCTGCCTGAGGCATTTGGAAGACACAAGAGAAGGCCATTTATTTTCTTTTGGAGAGAAATCTCAACTGTGTGGGCATGGCAGGCTCTTTTTATTCCCCCTCCTCATTGTCTTTGGCTAAACTGCCATGGAGACCCGGCTCCATTTCCGCCTTGTTTCAGACACTTTTCAAAGGACAGAGACTGCACTGCAGGCTGTTGGAGAAATGCCTCAGGAAACTGAGGCAGACCCACTCACCTGAGTTCCCGAAGATGAAGCAGGTAAGAATTGCCACGTAAAATTCAGCCTCCATTTTCCACTTAACGACTGTTCATGCTTCGCTTGGAGGAAAAAAAAAAATCTCCCAGATAAGAGAAGCAAAGACTAGGAAGGAAATGTGCCTTCATGGTGGGGGGAAAAGTCAGTGACGAGCACTTCCTCCTATTGAATTGTTTGGGGGAAGTTTTACACCAGTTGTCCTTTTCTGTTTCCTTAGAAAGAAGGGATTATGATCGCCTCTCTTTTTTTATGTAGAAAATATTCCAGCCTTCAGGAGCAGAATAAAACTTGTAAGTTTTCTTCTACCATCCCTGTGGCACATGACTACTTAAGCTCAAGAAGGAAGAAAGGAATTGTAATCTTAGGTAACTGAATGTTCCTACATTACATCTCTTCAGGTGATGTGATTCTGCTGAACAAACAGAAATCGTGTAATTTATGAGAGTCTGCGACAAGTGATACAAAGACATAAACATGTACTGTTTGTATAGGGATAGCTGGGAGCCTATCGAGGAAAACCACATAATGATAGCACTTCTAGATCATTATCTCTCAAGTGTTGACAATACTACAGTTTGAAATAGCCATCTCCACTGGGGAGAGGCAGACTAAAATTAAACCCATCCCACTATCGACTTCAGGCTTTCCCCAAAAGATAATGGTCTCTCTTCAAATAGGAAAAAAGAAGTCCATGCCTTACTCAACATTTAGTATTAAGAGTAGTTTATTGGCAGTAGGAAACAAAGTCAACATTAAATGCATTAGCTGCATTAAAAATTCATATTTGAGCAGAACATCTAGTGTTTGCTGAGTGTAGTTTTTTTTTTTTTTTAAGCTTTATTTGTCTCTTGAGGATTAAATCCTTTCAGAGATTTAAGGATATCCATGGCAGCATCCTTTTAAAGAACCTCTGGAAATGAGACAGGTTACATCATTCCCAAAGGCATCTGCCTTTTGCTGGGAGAGAGATTTCAGGTAGACAGCATATTCAAAAATTCTTTCTTAGTAAAAGAGAGACAAGTATTTAAAATTCGTAACACATCATAGTTGCTACAAATTTGTTTTTCCCTTTGAAAGTAAAATGACTCACAATGTAGAAATACAGTGGGTAGAATTCTGGAGCAGAAACCACCTCTATGCCCAATAGTAGAGAGTAAATACATATACACCCAATGACAATCATTGTGCTCTGTAACTGATTGGTACGAGGTACTGATAAATACACATTTAATAGATAATATTTTCAAGACACATTTCCATATAAAATAGTTACTGCTTCTGATTTTTTTTTCGAAAACAAGGACTTATTTGTTAAAAATCCATTTTCAATCACAACTTTAGCGGCAAGATTCTGGTAACTGAGAAAGGAATTAGCACTTAAAACAGGAACAGTTTAACAGCTGACAGTCCATTCACAAGACAGAGTTTTTGCAAACATAAAAGCATCTAAACACACAATAATAATTTCTTCAGCAGCTCTTCAAGTCGTCATCTGATGACATAAATTTCATACATATATTCTGTGTGGCAGATAGTCAATACAGACAAAACAAAATCCTCCTTAGCTGTGTGAGAAATCAATCATACCTCCATCAGCAAAGGACCTTCAAAATAATTTCGGGGATGCTTACAAATGCATTCATATACACAAGAGGCTGGCAATCTTGAATATGTTGCCATCTTCCACAATCCATGCCCCAGCTTGGCTTCACATCTTCTCTTTGCTTCCACTGCAGGAAGCTCCTTCCAGAAGCCTCAAGTGGGTAATTGACTAATCACCCCTAGAGAGCAATGGTCTGGTAAGTCTTCAGAGAATCACTGGACAGTTTCTGCCGCAAGTCTGCTCTCGTACAGGCACAGAGCGTGATGCACAAATTCATACTGCTCACTGGTTTGGACCATTCCACCCCTGCAAGGAAGAGATAATATAATAATTTATTGCTAACGTCCCACAGTCTCAAGAAACTCAGCGACCACACCCAAACGCAGGTGTTAGCCTAAAGACACACAGAACAGTTGGCCTGGTGATTCTTGTTACCTCTCTTACCTACGTCCAGATGACCCAACTGGTGAATTTAATATGCTAATGTATATAAAGGGATTAACACAGTGCCTAGTACACAGTAGGCATTTGATTAATTTTACCAACATATTGTCACTGGAGAGGCAGTACAGCCTCATGGTTAGGTACTTGGACTTTGGAACCAGACTGAGTTCAAGTCCCTCCTGTGCCAAATCTTAGTTGTGTGATCTTGGCCAAGTTCCTTAAAACCCTTTGTGTCTCAGTTTCCTCCTCTGTTAAAGTGGGAGAATAACAGCACCTATTTCATAGGATTGTTTTGAGGGTTAAATAAATTCATGTATCTGGAGTGTTAGTATTACTTCTCGGGTGCCTTATCATTCATTTTATACAGATTTATGCACTTGGATTAAAATTGATTGATGTAGGTTTACTAAACAAAACTCAACTGTGAAATGTTGCTCTTTCTACGAGTAAAAAAACTACCTTGGAATGGTCTATTTGAGTATGTTGTGTGGAAGCAACCTTTGGGGGTGGTGTGCCGAGTATCTAAACACAATAGCAGATACTATGTATAAAATAGACAACTAATGAGAACATACTGTATAGCACGGGGAACTCTACTTAATGCACTGTGGTGACCTAAATGGGAAGGAAATCCAAAAACGAGGGGATGTATGTATACGTATAGCTGATTCACTTTGCTGTACAGTAGAAACTAACACAACATTGTAAAACAACTATATCCCAATAAAAATTAATGAAAAAAACCCACAATAGCAGGTGGGTCCTTATATGAGTTGGAAAGAGAATTGGTTCTTGCTTTTTTCCCTTTGTCATTTTCATTATCATCCCTAGATACCTTATGGTTTTTTTTTTTTTTTTTTTTTTTGCGGTACGTGGGCCTCTCACTGTTGTGGCCTCTCCCGTTGCAGGGCACAGGCTCCAGACGCGCAGGCTCAGCGGCCAGGGATCACGGGACCAGCCGCTCCGCGGCACGTGGGATCTTCCCGGACCGGGGCACGAACCCGTGTCCCCTGCATCGGCAGGCGGACTCTCAACCACTGCGCCACCAGGGAAGCCCAATACCTTATGTTTTAGCTTAGTAGAAGGTATCTGACTTCATGAGAAGTAATGATGCTTCTCGTTATACTTTTATACATAAAATAGCTATACGGCATTTTGTTTTTTTGATAATGGTTCTTTTACGTGGCAAAGCTACTGATAGTTGTGTAAACGTTACATATTTTTTCTGCTCAC
The DNA here is from genome assembly GCF_039906515.1 of Pseudorca crassidens. NCBI lineage: Eukaryota > Metazoa > Chordata > Mammalia > Artiodactyla > Delphinidae > Pseudorca > Pseudorca crassidens. The sequence goes on from NC_090306.1 coordinate 60,151,974, forward strand.
GGAATAACTACATCCCTATTAGTAACTATTTGAAGTCTTATCATCTTCATAACTCTACAACCAATGCTACAACCGATTTTAAACTTATGTTTTAGCTAGTTCTTCCTAGTGGCTGTTGTTACCATTCGAAATAATTATTTTGAGGCCTTTGAGCTCTTCAACTTAAAAAACGAAATATACTGCCTCACTGTAGTGTGATTTCTAGTTAATGGTAATAACTAAAACTGGGCTTGTACCTATGTTTACTTGCCCACCTCTATAAACACAAGCTCACAAGATACTAAAGCAGTAAGATTTCACCCTTTTAAACTAAGCAGTGATATTAAGTTAGTAACACTTCACCCTTCAAGACGACACTAAATTGGTCGACATAATGCCCAAATGATGTATTTGGCAAGAAATAAAAAGGTAAATATACGTTTTTTGGTGACTGCAACTTATTGGCAGAAATATTTCATCGGTCCTCTTCCCTAGAACTGCACATTTTGTTGTACTGAAGGCAACTTTCTGGCCAAAGTGTTCCTTGATCCTAAGTTGACAACAGGAATGGCCAACTGAGGATGTGGTGACTTTTCCTCTTCTTAGCTGATGACATCTGGGCACACCTAAAAACAGCAGGTGTCCGGAATATGCTGGCTTTGACTGTGAAGCTTGGGAGATCCAGCCATGGTAAATATTGAGGCGGCTCCAGGGAGCTGAGAGGTGCCTCCCTTCCTCTGGCATCCTCACAGCTCATTAGTCCCCTCCTTGAGCTGCAGATGGTATGTGGAGCCTTATATGTGCTCCATCTCACAGACTCTGGTCTGTGAACTTCTTCCCACCATTTACTTCACACTGAGGCAAGATTTTCCCCTGATTGTATGCTCTGGTGAACACTGGTATTTACATGTCCAACTGGTGAATGAATGAAGGCACAGTCTAGGTTTTAATTACCATTTTTACCCCAGATAGGTTAGCAGTGTATTTTAATGCTTGGGGGATACTTACTATGACATTCTGTTAACTAAGTCAATGCTGTTTCTGCCAGTGAAGTTGGAGAAGATGGGGAAATGAACTCATTAGTTGTAGGCTAGCAAAATTCTTGTGGGTCTCAAGGCTTAAGGAAGGTATAGGAAAAGTTAGGTTATTTCCCACTTGTTTTGAAAAATAAAAGGGAGAGCATTGACATCAGAGGGATCCTCTGAGATCATGTATTCCAACTGCCAACAAAATGTTGCCTTTCCAAAAGGGAGCAGTCTACATGGTAGATGGTCAGCTAATTTCTGCTGCAGTGCTCAGGCTTTGCCAAGGTTGGCAGGGAAACTTCTGAAGGCATCAGAACGAATCTGCCCCTCTCTAACTTTCACCCGCCCCATTGGTCCAACTGAAATAACCCCAAAAAACCTTAAGGCTCCTCTTACAGTCACACAATAGTCTCTAAATGCTGGAAAACAACCATCAAAGTCCCGTAATCTTTTCTTCTCTAGACTAAACATCCTGTGGTCACTCAATATTTCTATGCAGGCTGGTTTCCCTGTCACTCACCAATCTAGTCTCCCCTTTCTACAGGCTGTTTTTATCAAATATGACCTTCTTAGAGTGTTGTGTCTACTCCCAATGAGATCCAGTCAGTGGGAATATTTTCCCCCTTGAACTCCACGTTATAGACCAATGAGTTTGCATCTACAGGTGCACTGGGTGGAAAGATCCCACAGTGCCTACCTAGTGCCTGGCGCTTTGCAAGCATTTTAGGATAGTAAGTGAAGCTTTGGGTTAATGAAAAAGTCCACAGGATTTTTTTGAATGTGAAAATTACAGCTCTCTTCCATCCTGTACTTATGCTACTGAGTTTTTTCAAACTAAATGCAGAACTTTTTGTTTATTCCTATTAACTTCAACTTGTTGGTTTCAGCACAAAGTTCTTATTTACTGATATCACTATTTCTATCATTCAGTATATTAGCCTCTATTTCTCACCCCCAGATTAGTGTCTCCCAGATAGTTAACAAGCATGCCTTATGTCTTTTTTATCTGTCATTTATAAGGTAGTAGAGAAAGACAGGGCTAAGACAGGGTCTTTATTATAAGTAATTTGATATCGTGTGATATACTGTCTAATCCCATTCCAAAATTATGTCTAACTAGGTTTTAGATCCTTTAAGAGCAGGCATGATGTTATAGTCTTTGCATATTTGCAAAAGTGAAAAGCACTTACTAGTCCTAAGTAAACACCTGTCAAGTAAGTTACCCAGGCCATGCTGTCTCACGTTATACGAAAACATATAAACTCCAGACTAAAAGAAGGCAAGGGACATCCCAGAATACATTAACTGGAGGCTGACTCAAAATCAGGAACTCATTACACTCATCTTTTAAAATATTAAATTTCCAATTGAATATATTGGTATGTAGAATTCTCTGTTGATCTTTGTAAGAACTTGAATTCTAGGATTACCCTGCAGATCTTATTCTGTTATGGGACAAATACAGTCTTCTTTAGGCTGGCCATAGTGAAAAATACTCAAGAAGCTAATATAGTGCCTATATACAAAATACATTTATGGAATAAATAAACAACGTGAGATTAATCATGAACCCTCAAGAGAGCCCTGTACTGATTCAGCCTCCAGGAGAGCTCTGACTTGGACTGCAGGTACCTTTCAGGTCAGACAGGGCTCCATGGACTTGCTGAGGCCTGGATCTATAAGTTCCTAAGCAAGCTGGTCTTCGAAGGTAAGAAGCAGGGATGCTCTTTTTATTACTTTAAAAGGCATTATCCAACTCCCTTTTAAAGAGCAGGCACTAAATAATCTTTGACCTCCAACAGATCACAGTTTAAACTTGACCAAAGTTAAGATTTTAAAAGATTTCCATGGTGATCAAGATGCTGCTTCAGTGGAGAAAAGTTGTCATCAGTCGGGCAGCACGCTGACATCACCACCATTACTTAGTACATTATATTAAAGCATCGTCTTCTCATTGGAGAATCCTCTTTGGGCACAAATCTTTTCCCAGGGGGTATAATGCATTAAGCTACAATATCTACTGCCAAACAGCAATCAGATTATCAAAAAAGGGTGAGGTCATATAAAAGCAGGGCAAGGCAACCCAGTTAGCTGTGAGAGTCACTGTGAGTTTGAAAAGGCACTTAGAATGCCAAAGCATCACGTTCATTACCAGTAGGGACCAAAGTGTGTTAAGAGGTTAAAAGGCACCATACACTGTTGTCAAGACAAATCCTGTCACTACCACTTACTAGCTGCTTTACCTTTATTACATAATCTTTGCAGTGCTGTTCTCTTATCTGCAACATGATGAGGTATTCAAAGAGTACCTGCCTCATAGCACTGTTGTGAACTATAAATGGGACAGTCCATTTAAACTGTTTATTAGCACATAGCTAAGCACTTGCAGGTACCATAGTGCTAACTGTTTTTATTACTATTACTCTTTGGTGCTACCTGGTCAAACAGGACTAGTTGGAAGGCTCTGGGATGAGTCCTCTGAGGACCTTGTAGAACTAAGAGCACACCTGGCAGAGGACAGCTCTGCCATATTGCTCAGGTTGGGCAAGCCAAGATGGAAAGATCCCAATATGTTTCTAAATATTAACCAGCCTAGAAGCCACCTACAGTGGAGGTAGATGACCTAGTGGCAAGAAGTGGACTTGGAGTCTGACAGAGTCAAGTTTGAATCCTTGCTTTTGAACCTATCAGCTATAGGATTTTGAACAAATCATTTGTTCCTCCCAGCTGGGTTTTCCTGACCTATAAAATGACATCAATGACAAACCTCATCAAGATTGTGAGGATTAAATGAGTCAGAGCCTATCAATGTCTAGCCAAAGGCTATTCACAGAATTCCCAGGAGCCCAGGGTTCTACAGTGGTGCCTGTAGTGGAGAAGGAGGGTGGGCCTTTAGGACTGGCTTCTAATCACAGTTTTGACCAGGGCAGCAGTTCTCCTTTTTACAGTTTTTCTTTTTCTTTCTCTCTTTCTTTCCTTCTTCCTTCCTTCCTTCCTTCTTTTCTTTTCTTTCTTTCTTTCCTTCCTTCCTTCCTTCCTTTCCTTCTTTCTTTTATTAATTATTGTTAATGGTTTTCCATATTGGTGTTTTGTAGAAGATTTTGTCTTCCCAATGTTTTGTTTCCTGTTGTTCACTAAAAAAAAGTTTAAAAACCACTGGCCTGGCAAACGGTGTTTACCTAATAAAGTTTCACTTTTTGCAAGGTTTAAATGAGATAATCCATAAAATGCTTAGCACAGTGGCATTTAGAGTACTAAATAAATGCCACGTGTTCTATTTCTTATTCTGTTGGTAAATGCTTAGTTAACATAAGCCCTTAGGGTGATCATGCATCTGGTTTGCTTGGGACAGTCCTAATTTACTCCTGTAAATGGTGTAATTTTTTTTTTTTTTTTTTTTTTGCAGTACATGGGCCTCTCACTGTTGTGGCCTCTCTTGTTGCAGAGCACAGGCTCCGGACGCGCAGGCTCAGTGGCCATGGCTCACGGGCCCAGCCGCTCCGCGGCATGTGGGATCTTCCCGGACCAGGGCACGAACCCGTGTCCCCTGCATCGGCAGGCGGACTCTCAACCACTGCGCCACCGGGGAAGCCCAATGGTGTAATTATTAATAAAGCCCCATTTCACTCTCAGAAGTGCCTGGGTTTGGATGACATATTATTTGTTCACCCTAATTCTGCCCCATTTCATGCTTTGGAAGAAAGTCACTTCTTTTACTGCAGAAATGGTGTTGGGTGCAAGGCTCTGATTTCTTTGTGGCCACAGAATATGAACAGTGTGTATGGCCAGGCCAGAGAGGATTCAGATATACTGCCCTTCCAGAAATGTCAGATAGCACATGTCACCTTAGCCCCGTCGAACAAAAAAATCAGTGTCTTCTCGGACGCTCTGCAGAAAAGCACATAGCTTTGTCAGCTGAGGGTAAACTCAGGTTAGAAGAGAAAAAACTATATATTTTTTCACCTTCACTACTGGGAGGGTGTGTTGAAAAAACCCCCTCCAGATGCCCAGGAGAGAGATTTGGTTTTTAACATGTTAAAATTGTGACCTTTTGTGACTATTAACTCATACGTACAAAGAGCAACAAGCCTTTCCTGCTGCACCGCCCAGAGCGTATCCGGTCTAATCAGTAGACAGAAGAAATGCTGCAGCGGTGACTCACTTCTGGGCTAACAATGGAACTTACGCTCCTTGGCTTTTTATTATTTTTGAATCTGGAATTCTTTTGGTAAAGTTTGGTACAGTAAATTTAGAACAAAAGTTGTGGATGTTAATGTGCCTCATGGGTCTGATAGCTTGGGCATGAGTCAAACAAGGCTAACGTCTGGGGCTGAACTTGGGGTGTCTCAGACAGACATCTTCCCTGTGTCTATATACCATGTCATTTCAAGGACGAAGAACTTAAACATTTTGATTGTTTCTGACCAGGTGTTTTGAATATAGATACTTTTTTCTACAAAGTATTTGTAGGGCATAAAAGCCAACACAAGTCAAATGATAATTCAATGCACTAGCATACCTTGAGTTCCATTTTTTTTTTTCCTGAAAACTAGCCAATCTTCTTCTGAACACCCAGGTTAACACTCAATTGACTCCTAGCTGAGAAGAAGGAAAAGGTCGTCCTGACAACCACTTGGAAGATTCGGTTGGCATTATCTGTTTTACGAGAGGACGTCTTGTTGTGGTCTCAAGAACTGTGATGTCAAGTAAATCCAAACCAATTTCTAAGCTTTACCTTCAAGTGTTCTGAAAATAAGTAGACCAAAATGTTCAATCCCTGATCTTCAAATGAGATCGTTGAAATTCACTAATTAAGGGGAATCTCTGGGATTAGTTGGGATTGCAGAAGGATATGGCTAAATGTAAGACAAAGGTTGGTAAAAATTATACCAAGAGGTGAAAATGTTAGCTTTGGAATTATTTTAACCTAGTTTTGCTAATATGGACACATATTAGGAAACTGGTGGCATATGTATTCCTCTTCTTAGGTTGTTATAGTTAAAAAAAAAATCGTCAAACTAAAGTGATTAATCAAAACATTTAAACAATGATATGACGCACACTGGAAGCATTTTTTCTATCCTGTCTGGGAAGCCACAAGTAAGGTCTTTGGATGTCATTCCAATTTAAGGCCTCCAAGGTAAGGATGTACAAAGACAACTGCAGATTTCACTACTGACTCTCAAAAGGGTGGATTAGACAGATTGTTTCCTGTTTCTGGGGAAGGAAAAAAAAGAGGGAAAGAGGAGAAAAAAAAAGGCTTTGGGATCACAAATTATTTTATGTGTTTCACTTCCCAAATTCTGTTTTCAAGTTCTTCCAGAGTTCAGAGGTGTCGAGTGGGATGAAAAGAAATACAGTGAGGAAAAGATTGCCTGAGGTCAACCTACAATGGAACACGTTCTTTGCCTCCCTGCCTAGACGTCTTCTGGTGTCCCCACCTTGCTCCTTAGTCATTCTCCATATGCATGTGAGGCAGTCTCTGAGTATCCTGGGCCATTTTATTATTATGCATTATTATTATTACTTTTAAAGGGACAAGTGCATCTCTCAGACTCAATGTGTAAATGACCTTCATCACTATCTCACACCATGAAAACAGTATACACAAGCCTAAATGAATCTCTTGTAGCAGGCTCTAAATATGATGAAAGTGTTGGTTTAGCTTTAATAGCAACTGGAATTCTTAATTCGGTGGTATCGTCACAATAATTTAGTGATATTTAAGATGAGAAGATTTAAGCAAGCCATGGAAGGGCTAAATAATAAAACAGGATTCATTTATAAGCATTATGGGATTCAAAGTATAACCATCAGGTTGGGGTCCACGAAATATTCCACTCTTGTAAAGGGGTCCTCAGACCAGATGAGGTTGGAGGCTTCTGATATGCACCACTTCTCTTTCTCCATATGTAGACACAGAGGCTTAGAGTGACAAGTGGTCACACTGGAAATTAGGGTCAGAGCCAGGATTAGCACCAACATCCTCGACATCTGGTCCAGGAATCTCTGGCACCTCTTTCTCTAGTGGCTGCCTGCTCCCCACTCCCACCAGCCAGTGCTCTGTCCCAATTGCCTGCTACTACCTTCGTCTTTTAATTAAAAATGAGTATCATGGCAATGAAGGAATGATCCATGAACACACTGCTAAATAAAACACCTGTGGGTGCCCTGCACTGAATCTGAACTCCTATTTGGAAAAAAGAAATCCCATTTTAGTTCAAAATATGCTCAAAAGTATTATTAATAGGAGAATCACAGACTCATGAATCTGCAGTGAGAACTGTAGTATCTATTAATAGAAGTTGCCTGAAAGCCAATAAAAATAATGTCTTGCCAGAGAGTGAGGAATCCACTAAATGGTTCTGTCATTGTTGTTATACTGGAAACATCCATTCAGCATAACACACTCATCTCTAAACCAGACCATCTGAATTTATTGCTAAAATGCAGACTTGTGATCTGAGTACAAATTGCCCGTTTATGTTATGTTGAATAACAATGATCGAACATTGTAATTTTTTTTCTTTCTTTCTTCCTTCTTTCTCTCTCTCTCTTTTTTTTTTTTTTTTTTGATAAGGTCTTTGATCCTACTCAATGCTCAAACTGTTGATTTATCAATCATGGAAGCCATTTCCAGTACCAAAACCACTTTCTTTTTCTTTGCTGTGAGCCAGGCTCTGGACTTCTCAGAGGAGGCACATAAAAGTGGTGGGGGGTAAACTATAAAAAACATGCAATGTGCAGCCTTGGATCACTGGTGGGCAGAGGCCATTGCTAAGGAGGGTATGGGAGGATAGGAAAAATTCTATGGAGCTGGACCCTGCAGAGTACAAAATATTAGCCCTCTGATATATTGGCTCTGTCTTTTGTAGCCCTTATTATGCTCAGCTGGATGCTTCCAATTAGTCCCACCCTTTCCTTTCCCCTTTTTAATGGTCTCCACCCAGGCTCAAATTCCTACGCCGTCTCTAGTCTTCTCTTCGCCACCAAACTTCTTGAAAGAATAGCTTATATTTATTATTTTACAACTTCTTTCCCTCCCTTTTAGATAGTGTCTGAGGAAAGTTTTGTGTGGTCAAATAAATGTGAAAGAGTCCTTCAAGGAAGTGTAATAGATTTCCATGCTGGGGGACACTTCAGATCCTTTAATGCTTTAATACTTTTTGTGAATATCCAAGTGGAGAGGGGTTCTAAGAAATATAGCATATAGCTTTTTCTCAAAATGAATTGAGAAGCTTTTAAATTTTATTTTATTATTATTTTTTTTTGCCTGAGTACAGGCTAAGAGAGTCTGACACTTAGCGGGTTCTCATAGTGTAATTAATCGTTAAAATGTGCCCTGAGAAACACAGTCTGGAAAAGTCTGTTAAGGAATCCAACTTGCTCCACCCAGGTGCCTGATGCATGTTCAGCAGTAGATGTTTAGTAAATGTTTGTTGAATGAATGACCATATGCATGATTCAGGAGGACTGCTCTGAGCAGAGAGCGTGGGTGACTGTTCCACAGGACACAGAATTCACACCCATCTACAAACATCCATCCTAAAACATCCCCGACAGGGTCGACTGCATGGACTCGACATGCTCAGTCACACCAGCCCCATCTCCCTGTGCTGAGAAGGACCCCATATTGGCTTCAAGCTTTGCTGTTGCCACCCTGAAACAGTTAATCATTTTTAAAAATGGGGCTCCACATTTTCGTTTTGCACTGGGCCCTGCAAATCAGGTAGCGGTCTTGCAGCTCTTCTGCCCTCACCTCCCCAATGCCCAGAGCTGTCTATCAGTCTCCTCAATGACAGGGCCTCTTCTGGAGCCCTCTCTTCAATTCCTCTTCATCAAGACCTCAGTTCTGAACGTCTTCCCGATGTGTGGAGTTACACACTCTCTAGCTAACATACCCTCTAGCTAACATACCCTAACTGGAAAAGGATAGATCACCCTGTTTAAAGTGTTAATAGCCAGGAAGACATAAGGTATCACTCTCACCTCTCAACTGTAGGTTCAAGAAACTTGAAAAAGGAATGACTCTTTAAACCAAAGGTTGGCTCTCTAATAGTAGTCTTTTAAACATTCACTACACACAGATATTTTAGGCACCCTCCATAGATAGATATTTTGGGATGAGGCAAATTCTCCATGTTCCTCAAATTATATTTTTAAGGCAACTGCTGACAATATCACTTTATCTATTCATGAAACAGCTCTCCTTCATATTAACCATTGTTTTAAAAATTATAGTGTCATTGCATTTTTTTTTATTGGCAAAGAATGATCAAAGAGCTAAGTTTTTGCCTAGCAATTCTGCAATAAACATATTCCAAAAGATTTTTTACTATCAAAAACAGTCGTACCTTTTGAGTTAGAAATCAGAAGTCCCAGATGCCAAAGAGGTCTATTTCACTAGTTTTCTCAGCTAGGTGACACTGGGCAAGTTACTTGCTATCTTGAATTCTTTGTTTCCTTATTTTAAAAAAGTGAGGCCAAGGAATATCTCTTTTCTGACTCTTGGGTTCATTTTGGGAGTTAAATGAGGCATGTGCTTTGAAGACCATGGTGCAGTGACCATCATTAAATAAACCTCTGCTGTCAACAGTGCATTTTGGAATGTTTTGAAGACAAAATTGAAGGCAAGGACCGCCACAGAGACCAGGATTGGGTGCAAGGTTTGAAGAACTGATGAATAACAATAAGCTGCAAGAGCAGAAGGACAGGCATTTGGATTTTCTGAGGCCACTTTTCCCTTTACCAATATGAGTTAAAGCCATGGTCGACAGCAGCAGTCACCTACAAACTGGAATTCTGAAAGTGAAGTATGACAAGAAAAGAATGAAAAAATGAAGCAAGATGCAAGAAGGATGGAAAGAAGTTGGATGGAGACAAAGAAAGGAGGGAGTTTTCTGTTTTGCTTTTTATAATAACTAAGGAAGTGCACAACAGAAGGAAGAGACAAGAAAAAGAAAATCTGTTAATCCTGTGAAGGAAGGAAGGCAAAGGAAAGACTTTTCAAGGAAAGTTTCAAGGAGACGATCTGCTTCATAAACAACAGAAGCAGCGGCTCAGAATTTATGTAGAAGGGATCTTGATGAATAAATCAGTTAGAATGATATCAAGACACATATTGGCAGTAATTCAGATCCAGGGGGTAGGGAATCCATAGGCTTTAGATCAGCAGAGAAGTTGAATATGTTTTGAAAATCCTATCAGGAGTAAAAAGACAAGCCTTGTGGGAGACCTTGGTGGTGATGGAAGGCCAAGGCTAAAAATTTCTGCCCATTTGCTTTAGGAAGGAAGGAGCCGATAGAGGAGGCTTTGTGATATGGTTTTAAAAATGTATTTGTAAAAAAAAAAATGTATTTGTGATTCTCTTCAAAGCTAGAGAACAATTTGGTAGACTTGACAGAGTAATGTGACCGGGAAGTGGAAACCAAGGTGGAGGTCAGGCTATAGAAGCCAGTGGGGGAGGAGGGAGATGGGAGGGCGAATAGACAAGATCTAAGAGTAACAAGAGCCCAAACAACGAGCAAACCAAGCCCCCCTTTTTTTTCAGGGTGTTGTTCCAAATAGGGTCAGAACAGGTGTTGGACATCAACTTGGAGTCCGTTTAGATCTATGTATTTGGCATTCATGGAGCTCTGGCTCTAGCTAATAGGAAAGTGGGTGCACGGACATGAACTGGAGTCCCTGGGGGATATGTGGGTCCCATGCAGGAGCCTTGTTTACAGAAGCACAAAGCAGAAGAGATCAAGGTCACCGCAGACTGACTGGGTACTGTCCCTCACTCTCTGACATAGGTCTGACATAGGTCCCCTCTTCTTGGTGAAGTTAGGTCGCGGAGTCTGAAGTGAAGCAAATGGGTCCTATTCCAGTTGGGGTGGGCTGTAGTGGATGGAAGGCAAGGGGGTTTCAGGAAACCAAGACAGCAATTATAAGAGGAGGGGGAGAGAGAATTGAAGCTGATCTTCTTATGCACAAAAAGTAGACATTTTTGGAAGTAGTTACATGCGGGGTATGGAAAGGCAGAAGTGGGGAGGGGGGTAGAGAGAGGGTAAGAAACCTAGACTAAATGTTCTACTCAGTACTCCACAGGTATAATCTCCTCTTAATGTTACTGCAACCCTGTGGCGTATATATTATTAGTTCCAATTTATAGATACATGTTCAGGTTCTTGCTATATTTATTGATAATAACTGTGGCTAACCTTGGTTGCATGCTTAAGTGCCAGCCACTTTACAGATTATCTCTTAATCCTTATAACAACATAAGAAGTAGATACTATTATTACTTCCATTTTCCAGATGAGAAAATCAAGGCATGGGGAAGTCTTATAATTTGCCCAAGGCCACACAACCAGGAAATGGTGGGAGCCAGGATGCAAAGCCAGGTAATAGATTTCCAGAGTCCATAATCTTAATCATCAAGGTAAACAGCTTCTAATAAGCCAAAGTTAAGAGAAAAATAGAGGGAAGATACACTGACAAAGACTTAGAAATTACTATTTAAAAGGAAACAAAGAACGATAGTGATGGGGAGGGAAAACCTCATCTGGAAAGGAGATTTGAATGTTTAGTTTTTAGAGACTGGAGAAACTTCACTGATGATTTTAATAATAATGAAGATGATAGTAACGAAGTGAACATTTATTGAAAGGCTTCCCGGGTGCCAGACTCTGTTCTGAGTGCTTTGTATATATTTTCTCGTTGAATTTTCTGAACAATTCTTTTGTCTCTATTGAAATTCTAGGACCTAGTACCTAGTAGGGGCTCAACAAATATTTATTGCATGACTTAAAAATGTGACTTTTGTAGTTTTACTTTTAGGAAATTCTAGGTCACAGGGCTAAATTCCAGGAGGCTCAGATCCTGTGACTCTTGTTTTATTACCTCAGAGCATTTACCTCTGTCTGAAATTGTCCTGTTTATTTCTGTGCTGTTTATTATCTCTTCTCTTCTCTCTGTTAGCATCTAAACTCTAGGAGAGCAGAGCCACACTCATCTCTTTTAAGTACGTGCAGCATCCAGAAAAATGTCTTGCGTTTAGGAGATGATTCATAAATATTCGCTGTGCGAATGAAAGAAGAGAAACCATAGCTCAGCTCTCAGAACAACTCTTCATCCACGATAGCACAGCAAACTGCAGAGCAGGGAGGTCCACTGCTCATGTGCCCATACAGCATCTTCCTCTCTGTGCCTGCTCTCAATGAGCACCTGTGCACGTTCTCGGTCACTGACTCAACTGTTCATTTCCCCAGGCTTAGTTGTGGAGCAAGGAAGAAAAGAAATTACTTGTTTGTTCTGTTTCCAGTGCATAAACAGACATCATCACAAAGGTGATCAAACCATCTATACATAAAAATGACTCTTCCAACTCACACCCATTAGGATGGCCACTACAAAAAACAAAACTAAACAGACAGAAGTTGGAACCCCTGTACACTGTTGGTGGCACTGTAAACGGTGCAGCTGCTGTGGAAACCAATATGGTATTCCTTGAAAAGTTTAAAATATTACCATATGGTGCAGCCATCTCATTTCTGGGTATATACTCCAAAGAACCTCAAATAGCTATTTGTACATCCATGTTCATAGCAGCATTATTCCCAGCAGCCAAAAGGTGGCAGCAAACCAAGTGTCCATTGACACATGAATGGATAAACCAAATATGGTATATATGTACAATGGAATATTATTTAGCCTTAAAAAGGAAGGAAATTCTGACACGTGCTACAGTATGGATGAATCTTGAAGATAATACGCTAAGTGAAAGAAGCCAGTAACACAAGGACAAATACTGCATGATTCCACTTACATGAGGCACCTAGAGTAGCCAAACTCATAGAGTGAGAAGGTAAATAGTGGTTGACAAGAAATGGGTACTTGTTGTTTAATGGGTACAGAGCTTTTCAAGATGAAAAGAGTTCTGGATTAGGTTGCAGGACAATGTGAATGTACTTAACACTCTGAACTGTACTCTTAAAAATGGTTAAGATGGTAAATTTTGTTATCTGCATTTTGTGCAATTAAAAAAGGAACAGTGAAAAAAAAGACGATTCTTGGTATTATGACATATGCCTCATTTTTAAGGATCAAGATCCTAAAGTGAATGATTCACTTAAGTCCCATGAAAATGCAAAGTCCCTATGGAGGAACAGAGGTGTGAGACTAAGAAGGAACAGCTACCACCATAAACAACCTGCAGCAAAGACAAGGAAGGGTTAAGCATAAGCTCTTGGCTTTGGACTCCTGAGGGTGAGTGTTGCAAATAACAGTTTCTTCGATGGCTTTTTAATGTAATGTACATTCCTAAGCATTTTACACAAACCTCTACAGAGAGTTAGGACTTCAGAGCCTGTGGTGTTGACAAAGTCAGGCTGATCGGATTAGGTTGTGACGATGACGCTGCTCTGAAGTGTCTCTCACCCTCTGCCCCTGACACTCACCTGTCCACACGCAGCTGGCAGACGATGCTCAGCACGTCCACAACTCCTTCTTCTCTCAACTGTCGACAGCCGATGGATGTAGCAATAAAACACCCCGTCCTGCCTATCCCTGCACTGAGAAGAAAAGGTAACGCATTAAAAGGTGCAGGAAAAATAGCGAAGGTAAAATATATTCTTTTAAAAAGGTACTTTTAAAATTGGAAACAATTGCGATTAATAATAGTAATTACAGCAGCAACAGCTCTCATGTACTGAGTGTACAAACCCGGCCCTGTGCTGAGTGCTTTAACGGCAATTCTTCCCTTTAGGTCTAAGCAGTAGGATGAATGGGGTGGAGGGAGGTAGTAGGGGGGGAGAGAATAGTGAAAAAGGTACTAGTTGTTCTACAAAGAAGAATTAAGGCCTGAAATTAGGTAAGGTATGGGCAGTAGCAAGGAGGGGAAAGACTTATACACATCATAAATGTGAGTGTGGAAGAGTGGAGCTGAACTGTGAGAAAAGCAAGAAGTCCAAGGTGACTCGCCTGGAGGACTGGAAGAATGGCAGCGTTTGTCGAGAGGAAGGGGGAATTCTGGAATGAGGGCTGATTTGAGGGAGAGAGTGGGGACGTTGGTCTTGGATATACTGATGTGGAAGATGCTAGTGAATAACTGAAGATTCAATTCAGTTAAGGAGAGAGGATGTGGCTAGAAGCACATATTTCCAAGTTTTCTTTTTTTTTTTTTTTTTATCAAGGTAACAGTTAAACAGACATACTACCTGTCATGGAAGGTTTACTCATGAATCTCCTTCAGACGGTAAGTCATCAACTTAACAAACAAGCTTTCTCTCTCTCTCTCTCTCTCTCTCTCAGCAATTTCAACCACAAATGTAAATTTCTCTCAGATCTACACTTAAATTCCCCAAGTTTCTCCTAAACTCTAGATTGGCATTCCACCTCCTAGCTGGCACTCTTGCTGTTGCTTTTTTACACTTGCTGCATTTCAATGTATCTAAATTCAGTGTATCTAAAACAGAATTAATTATCTTTTTCCTCAATGGCATTACCAGGCAGCCACAAGTTTTCCAGCCTAGAAATCTTGGAGCTATTTTCAACATCTCCCCCTCTCTCAACTCCCACAACCAATCTGTTACCAATTCTTATATTTTCCACCTCTGCGGAGCTGTTGTGATCCATGCTTTCCTTTCTATAAACTGTGCTCACGTTTTTGAAATCTTACTTTATGATTAGCAATGATCTCATTATGGTTTCCCAGGCTCAAGACTCTTCCTGGGCTAATTCATGATATACTCAGCTACTAGGTTCATCTTTCTAAAACAGGGACCGGATCATATTACGCGCTACTCAAAAACTGTAGATGGCTCCCAGTGGTCACAGCACAATGTCTAAGCACCCTTCCATGGTATTCAGGCCCTTACATAATATGACTGTGACGAACTTTCAAGCTTTTTGCTGTCAACTTTGTACCCTTTGCGTCATCGTTTTCATTTGAATCATTGCAAAAAACTCCTATTTTCTAATTTTTCTTTTTGTGTTAATGGATATTTCTCCAGTCAGAAATGCCCTCCCTACCACCTTTTAAAACCACAAACATTGGACCTCTTTTCAAGATCCTGTTCAACTTTATTCCAACTTTTAGAGGCTTTTTCAATCCTCATGGTTTGAATGAATAATTCCCCTCTTGGCACTCATGTAGCACTATTTCTCCTACATGGCATTTACTTCCTGTTGAATGTGGGTGCAGAGGAATTCAGATGAGGCATGAGTCCCTTTTAGTTGAAGTGTCTATGGAGACTTTGTCTCAATAAAGAGACAGGACTTGAACTATACCCTGTGAATGGCAGGCATTTGGGTTATCATGAAGGAGAGAGAATGTTCCATGGATGAGAATGGTAAAAGGAAAGAATTGCTGCAGAATAGAGTGACAATGAGTAGGCTAGTTTGGCTTAAAGAGAAAGTTACATTAGAGGAACAGTGGGAAATAAGACTGGGAAGGTACAGTGGGGCCTATAAGGATCTTAAATGGAAAGCTAAAAGGTTTGGACATCATCCGGTAAAAGAGTGGTAGTCTTTTTTCTTCCTTTTTTTTTTTTTTAGAATTTGTTGAAAACAATGAGTTTTCACTCCCAGGAAATTCACCTAACTTCATGTACTCAAATCTGTTCAAGTCATTTCAAGTGCACTGGCCCTCACAGCTAATCCACAGGTCCGAGGTTGAGAACTTCTGCTCTAGGGAATGGGAAGCCTTTGAGAAGTGTTGAGCGTAGACTCCATGTGATGAAAGAGGATTTTAGGCACCTCATCCAAGAGGAGTGCACAGAATAGGCTGTAGTAGGGGTGGAGCATGGGGAAGTGGGGTGTGTATGTGCAATTAGCCGACTTCTTCTAAAATACATGGGTGAGGTCATAAGGGCCTGAACTTGGGTGGTTGGGCAGGAAGTGATGATTATGGGAGAAGCTTTGAAGGGAAAGCCAATCTGGTGACTGATTAGATATGGAGGCTGGAATTGAGAGAAGGGCCAAAGATAACTGTCAACATTTGATGTTGAGTGCCTGGAAAAAAGATGGTCTCATTCTTAGAAATAGCAATCAGAAGGGGAGCTGGTTTCACAGGGGAAATGGTAGGTTCATTTTAGATATCCTGACTGTTTTATGATTTTGGGTGGGGGACACTTCCAGCCCTAAAGTATGGCCAGTTAGGTATTTTTCTTCAGCCCCAAGCTAAGTTTAGGATGAGGCCTAATGTTAGAAACTAGATAATGACACTTTGGATAAACAGACATGTAGTAAATTTTACCCTTAATTAAACCACAAAGGTTCAAAAGAAGGCTAAAATTATAATCTAAAATAATATATTTTATTTCTTAACAATATCAAAAACTATCTTGCAAGACTTAGGAGGGTCAATAAAGTAACACCAATTATTTGGAGAAAGTATGGAGACTAAATGGCCAGTTATATAAATAACCTTAAAATATATGCTTTAGTTTGGGCACACTAACGGGAAAACAGGGGGAAGAGGTATAATTTAAAGGAGAAGACCTTTAAGCTAGACGTTAGGGAAGGGAACCACTGCAGGCATCTGTCACTGTGTCGGCCCAGCCTCCAGTACCGCATGTTCTGGTAACAGCACTTTGTTCTCCTTTTGGCGAATTACCACTTGCCCACTTCCCATTTCATAAATTTATTTCCATCTGTTTTTCATGAGGTAACTTTTAGAATAGTTGACTGGTTTTCACCAAATTTGACATAATAGTAAATGTTATCAAGATACAATCCTAGTAAAGTCCAGGGGCCATCTTGAAACAACAAAAGGCTGTTGATAATTAAAAAAACCATATGTGATTCCTAGCATACGTGAGACTGATGAGACTAATTGAATCCATCTACGTTTCAAGGTAGAGGACTGAGTGAATAAGTTCTCCTGTTCCCTGAGCTATTAATTAGAAGTGATATTTTCTCCACTGTGTGACTGTTCGCTGAAAATATGCTAATGATGTCACTTCATTTCTGTTAAGTATCATCTCGGTCAAGCCACAAGTATGAGGAAGTTAATCATTTTCAATACATATTTAATTTATCAGCCAAGTCAGAACCAGGAAGTAAAACCCAACTTCCACCTGCTCTATGACTTTACAAAGGACAGCTGCTTAGGCAGAAAGGACAGCTCATCCCTTACCTGCAGTGGACAATCACAGGCCCTCGGCCCACGGAGGCAAGTCTGTCTTCTTCCACATCCAGCATGAGCTGTAGAAGGGGCTGGGCACTGGCTGGAGTCTTGTGATCGGGCCATGAGGTGTACCAGTAATGCTTCACGTGTTGCGTGTGACTTCCTTGCTGAAAATAGGAACAGCCACCAGATGCTTCATTGTCCTGTGGAACTAAAAGTCACCCAAACCACAATACTGAATGCCTTCTATCACTCCCATCTTGCTGGCAACTGATTTCTAGGCGGAAAAAAAAATCTAGGAGATTTTTGAAGAATACTCTTTCACCCTGAGAAAACTTTACTGTAACTATGCTGATGCCAAAGTTTGACAGCCTTGCTCTGTTAAATGATAAATATGTATTTAGTACATATGTTTAAGATATATTTAATATAGAAAACATACATATGCTAAATATATGTTTGTAATTTGTTATAATAAACATAATGGATGTTAGATGAAGATATAGCCAAGAAAGAGTCAGGATATAGTGCGTTTCCTGCTCTTTGAACATTCCTGAGACGTTATTATAAACATATTGACCAGTATAAGAACGCTTAATTTTATAGTCAGTCTCTCTAATAATTCTACACTCATCCCAAATTCCAGTTTTTCACAGCAGTGAGGAATTCCTGTAGTAAAGGAGCGACAAGGGGGGTCACTAGATTAGAAATGCTTTGAGTGAGGGTCCATGCACATCACATCAAAACCCAGTGGGGGGCCTGGTGTGGACGAGGCACTTGAGAACACCGTGTTGAACAGGTCTCAGTAAGTGCCTCGCGGCTCTGCATCTACCCTCTTCCTCTCTGCGGTGATTCTGTCCCAGTAATGAGGCTCTAGATAGAACTGGAATCTTTGGGATGATTGCTCTCCAGAAGTAAAAACAATACCATGGCAACATTCCTCAGCATCTGCTGCCCCAAATTTAAATAACTTTTCTATGACATAATGTGGTCCGGGAAAGTCCCCATAAATGACTGTGACTCCAGGTTTTGGGAGATCTCATCAACACTTCAGGCTTTTCTTGCCTCCCACAAGCGCAGATTTTCCCTTTCACAGTTTCCAGGCCTTACTTAAATCTGCTTAGACCAAAGGGACATTAAAAAAAGAAATCATGGTACAGTCTCTAGCACAAGCCTTTAGTTAAAGGCATTCAAAAGGTTAAATCAGAGACGTCATATTTATGCAGAGTAGAAGACCTGAGCCTCCCACTTAGTGAATTTCCTTAATTGCTGCTTATATTAATTTAATAATTCCACATACTAATAGTGCCGATAACAAAGAAATCCTTAAGGGAGTGATTATAATTTCTCCTTGATCTTGACATTATTTAATTTATTTAAATTGAATCTGCAGTACTTATTAGGATAAATAATTTCAAAGTAGAAATGTAATCCTCCAACATCGTCTACTTTGTAGATAGCTACAGCTCCACAGTTTTACCTTTAAGACAAGGTTTCGAACGGTGTAGTTATCACATTCATTTACATTGATAACCAGAACCTCGACTTTCCCATATATTCCTCTCTTTTCTGGCCAGTAAAGCACACATTTCTGGAGGAGGGGAAAGAAGAACAAATATTAAAGAAGCAAATATTAATGGTTTTCATTGGCCTTGGAGTATTTTTTATTCAAGCATCTGAAAATTTTCTATTTAGTTAATCTAAAAAAGTCAAGTATCAATTTTTACAGTTCTGTAAATGAGCTAAAACCACTGAACCATACATTTTAAATGGGTAAGCTTTATAGTATGTATAGTGTGGTATAAATTATATCTCAATGCTTTTTAAATAAAATATCAATTTTTACATATGTCTGCCCAACACTATTAATCCCACACCAAAAAATAATGAAGGCAAGATTTTCCAAATCCCCATAGAGAAATTAAGGACTAATTAAGAACTGAATTAAGAATTAGGAAACTAAGATCCAAATATTAGAGTTTATCCTGTGATGACTAGGATTAAAACGAATGTTTTCCCACAGTGACTGCGGCAAGTCACATTTCCTGCTTCATCCAAAAAAAGTCTCTAATTAGAGTATCTGTGATGTGTTAGGTGCCACAGGATCCAGTTTCCCTTGTACGTAAAGCAGATGTAATGACCATTAATACACCTAAGGTATTATATTTTCTAGGACCGATGACCCTTTCGCCTATGGGATCCATTGAAATAAATGTATAGCAAAATTATTTAAAAAATCTTTATGATGGATCCTCTTTGAAGGGTTTAAGAGCAGTAATAATAATTACATGGCAAGCAAGAAAATATAATGTGGTGGTTAAGGTGCAAGCTTTGGAGTCAGAGAGCCTGGGGCCAAATTTTGGTGCTACCATTTATCTGTGAATCCATAAACAGGATACTTAATCTCTCTGGACTCAGTTTCCTCAAGATTTAATACATGGAAAGCACTTAAGACAAAGCCAGGCATACAGTAGGCATTAAAAACATGATGTTATTATTATTATTGTTATTTTACAACTACTCAGTTATGGAATGGGTTTTTGATCTAAAGTGATTAGATTATTACTTAAATATGCATTAGACCATGCATTAAATATTATATTATTTTTATGATATCCAAGCTACATTATTTAAAAAACTACAAAATGAGACTCAAGCATACATATAAGCTCATATTATTTATTATTTTGCCTTTTAAACAACTGCAAAAGAGCTATTAATTTCTTGCCACATATTTTAATGACTAAGAATGTAAAGTGTGAAAGTTGACGTTTTATTTTCAGTGCCCAGGGAAGCAATTTAATTTTAGAAATATTGTTTAAATAGAATTCATGATTTTCTTTCAAACACACATGCATATTTATAGAGAAATTCTTTCACTTCTTGCCTTCAACAGGGACTTTGAGGTCCTCAGGACACTTGTTTCTTTACATCTATGTCAAAGGCACGTGACCAAACTTGAAAAAAATTAAGTACTTATAGATTTAAAAGAGTAACAGCAAAAACATTACAGAATTACAGAACTAAAGGAAAAGACACATAAAGTATCAGAAACACACCTCTGGGGCTCTATCATGCTAAGTACCAAGTACCCTATGTGATAAAGCCACAAGGAAGTCACTTCACCTAGTGGAATCAGTGTTTTTCATCCACTACAATAAAAACACATTTGCATCCTCTACGTTCTGGTCCTTTTCCAAACAAAGTAAATCATTTTCACCTCTATTTACACGCCACCCCACACCCAAGACTGTCAAGCAATCAGGCTAAAGGCTTACCCTGGCTAATATAACATTAACATTAAAAAAAGAAATCTTTAGCACAGGGAACTATACTCAAAATCTTGTAATAACCTATAACGGAAAAGAATCTAAAAAAGAATTATACATATATATATATGTATATATATATGTATAACTGAATCACTTTGCTGTACACCTGAAACTAACACAGCATTGTAAATAACTATATTTTAATAATTTTTTAAAAAAAGCTATCTTTTAAAAATACAGCAATTTCTTTCCCTCCTCATTTACGAGTTGCCAAATGTCTCAAATTCCCCCAGTTTGTTAAAGGTAATCATACTAACCAATTTGCCTGGTTTCTTTCAATGGAGCATCAATTATGTCGCTGCAAGACCCGAGCTATTTTGTGTCTTAAAACCCATGCCTCCTGGATGAATTCAAGAAGAGTGACAAAGAATCTTGAAAAAGGTACTGAACAAAGAAAGTGGCATTCAGTGGCCCAGCAGTCTGGCATACGTGGCCCCATTGTCCAAGATCACGTCTGAGGAGCAGGCCCCTCTTTGGGAAGGTGGCTCTTGAAACCGGTAAGAAAAGCTGCGAGGCAGGAGCTCTCAGCCTGCACCCTGACTCTTAACAATACAATCCAGGCTTGTGCACCTACTTGATAAATGGAAGCGCTGCTCGCTTCTCTCCCAAGCTTGCCGGGGCCCTCTTGAATGTTTTTCTTGACTCTTTACCAAAAATGAAATTGGCAGCGGGCTCCCAGTAGACAATGCAATGTGACTTGTTCATTCAAACAACCCTTAATTAGCATGGCATCTCCTTTCTGAGATACAATAGCTTATTTCTACACACCGAATACATTTTTTCCCCCTTTTAGGAGAACGTAGAAAAAGAGACCAGAGAAGTGTGGGTGCTTTTGAATATGAAGTGAGGGAGAGTGGCAAACGTAGTTGTTTCTAAGAGCACAAGTTCATGTTCAAATTATTTTTGTGAAGAGCTTTTTAGGGTTTCTTTATTGTGGTGCTAACAATGATATAAAAAAGGAAAATGCAAGGAAGGAAAATGCTCTCTTACAGATAATATTGTGAAACCATAATAATTGTAGGTAATTCGAAATAGCACGCTATCTAGCAGTATGCAACCCCAAATCATCACTATTCTTCTGCTAGATGGGCTGATTCTTGCAGTAAAATTGTCTATTAATTCCAAGAATTCATAATTTGGAGGACAAAGAGGTTTCCAGAAGGTCATGTGTCTCTTGTGCAAACAAGCAATTAGTGAACCCTAACTAAAGATTCTGGACATCAACCAATGTTTCATAATCAGTGGTTTACAGCAAAAGTAGAACGCAATGCAAAGCAAACTGATATTTTTATAATCTTTTTTCTTTGACCATCCCTCTCACACCCACATTAGGACTATTTGTGTATAAAGAAGGAACAGGTCTAGCTAGTATTTTAGTTGCCTGAAAAAAAAATCTATTTTTAAGTTACTTTCTTTTTAAATTCCATGCACTTAAAATCAAAGAGATTTTGCTCTATGAGCTAAAGACTATCATCACATAGAAAGTGGCTCTAAATAAACAAAAAGAAGATACTCAGTTGCATTTGGGTTACATTTGCATATAAGACAGAATGGGTCAGATTGTCTAAAATTATTATGGTTTTGGTTACTCTAATTCTTAGTGTTCCAATTAAATATTAGTAACATAGGTGCAGCAATTTAATATTAAAAGCACCTTCACCAACCTTGTATCACTGAATCCCTTCCACGATCATTTGCGTTAGGTAGAGCAGAGAGTAGATATTGTTGTTATTATTATTTTTTTTTATCATTTTACAGCTGAGAAAACTGAAGCTCAGGTGTTTTCATAAGGTTTTCTGGGACCATCCTCTTGGGGCTAGGACCCTCTGAGCAAATATCACTTTATACATTCAAGTTTCTGTCTTTGATTTCTGCACTAATAACCGACACTTCTTTTTACAGCAATAACCAATGCCCTCTCTTCCCTCTATGAAATATGCTGATGCTCGTGGAACACTGAAAGCCCTCTGTCCGCTCTCTTACTAAGTCCAGCAAGTCTGTCACTATCTGCTGAGCTGTATGTTCAACAAGTGGTATTTATATCCGAACCTCTTAATGACAGTTGTACTTGTTATTAGAGCCCAGTAATTTTTTTTTTTTTTTTTTGAGGTACGCGGGCCTCTCACTGTTGTGACCTCTCCCATTGCGGAGCACAGGCTCCGGACGCACAGGCTCCGTGGCCATGGCTCACAGGCCCAGCCGCTCTGCGGCATGTGGGATCCTCCCGGACTGGGGCACGAACCCGCGTCCCCTGCATCGTCAGGCGGACTCTCAACCACTGCGCCACCAGGGAAGCCCAGAGCCCAGTAATTTAATGAAACTTTACATAAATCAATGAAACATGAGGGTGGAAAGAAAAAAAGAATTGTTCTATGAAATAATTGCATAAGTTAATTAGGTTTTCGCTGGGGAGAAAAAGTAAATCAGCAAAGAAAACTGTGGTCAAATCAGGTACAGGTGAGACCATTATAAAAGGGCAAAGTTTGAAAATATAGACAGGATTCTGCATTCATATTGCTTTACAAATTTTTCTATGTTCTCTCACATTTCAAAGAAAAATGGGACATTTCAATGACGTATAAAGGGCATAATTTACACAAACTATATGACCGAGAGCCAATATTAAAAATAAAAAAAGACAGTCCCATAATAAAATAATGAACAAATTTGAATGTGAACAAATGTACCTGTTTTAAGACAAAGTAAAACATTAGAGTTTTTTTGTGTGTTTGAGTCTCCACTTTTTTTTTTTTTTTGGATTAACTGTGTCAAATAAGAAGGCTTCTAACTATAGTTAGAAGTAAAGCAGGCTACAGCAATTGAATAGAACCTAGCAGATTAAAAATTAAGGTGCCAAGTTATATTTGGAATGTAAGCATGTTTGAAAGGACAGGTGAGTAATTTTTCTTAGGGGCCGTCAGCCTCTGAATTTCTGGCTACTCTTAATTGCTTGGGTAGCATAACTGTCAAGCCCCTGGTCTTTCAGGAAATGAGCTTAGGCTGCTCGGCATTGCTGGGCAGTGCTAGGTCAGGGTGCTTCTCTAGATACCAAATATCTAATTCTGGTCCTCCAGGACAGCAGAATACCAGTCAGTGGGTCTCCACTGTCTTGCAAATTACCCTCCCTGACCTTGTTTGTACAGACACTCTGATTATGGGACTTTGCTCGTTTCTTTTCATTCTTGGTACAAAATGTGAATCCTCTTGTCCACCCCACACTTCAAAGACTGACCTCTAACTTCAGCATGACTCCCCCATCACAGTTCCAATCCACACTTTCAAATTGTCCACTACTTTGTTTTTTTTGTTTGTTTGTTTTGCTTTATTTTGGCCGTGTCGGGTCTTAGTTGCGGCATGCTGGATCTTCGTTGAGGTACGCGTGATCTTTCGCTGCGGCGCACAGACACTGCCTTGGGGTGCGCGGGCTTCTCTCTAGTTGAGGCGTGCAAGCTCAGTAGTTGTGGCTCGTGAGCTTAGTTGCCCCGCGGCACGTGAGATCTTAGTTCCCTGACCAGGGATCGAACCCACGTCCCTTGCATTGTAAGGAGGATTCTTTACCCCGGACCACCAGGGAGGTCCCCTTGTCCACTACTTTGAATGAGCAGATCTGACACTTTTTGTTTCTTTAAACCAAATCAAAATGCCTTGTTCATCTCCTCTTTCCTTCCTGGAGAGAACGGTTAGAGATTTTAATCTGGACTGTAAGCAATCCCGCACACTTTTCTCTGGCCACAATCACTGCTTGGACTGGAACTTTCTCCCTTCCCACCCTAAGTAGGGAGAAGATTTGAGGAGCGTGTATATAGTGGTGAGGAGTTGGGAGTCAGGTTGCTAGCCGTTTGCCCTTGGGCAGGTTGCTTAACCTCCCTGTGTCTCCGTGTCCTCTTTTAGTGGGATTTACAGATACGTTTATTGTAAAGATTGCTTTCTAAGCACATTGTTAGTGCTCAATAAATATTAGTTATTTGGAAGATCAAACAGCCCAGTTTCTAGACTTTCTATGTATATTTGGTGAACTTTCTAGATTATCTAACTTAAACTCTAATTTTTTTAGCTAACTTTAAATAGCTGAGAAGATGTATTTTCATTTCATTCATTTAGAATATAACATAGAATAATTAACATTTAATTACGAGTGTTTTATCAGAAAAATTTATTTTCTCTTCAAATGTACAGCTTAAAAAGGTCTACTTTATTTTTAAGTATAAGTTACTTATATATTGAATAGCCAGTCATTCCCAACTGAATACCCATCAGATTTTATCATGAAACTTAAGGTCAACATGGGATATAATTAATACTTATATTGCAAAAAAACCCCCTACCTTTTCTGGATGTATTTAATTAAGTAAAGATATCTAGAGTAGCTGTGGCTTGACTCAATGAAGTCATTGCTTATCTTCTTTTGTATTCATAAAATTCTTACAGGCTGCCATTTATAAATTTTAAAATGACCTCCTTATCTCATTGCAAACTGTCTTCCATCTCTCTTACTCTACCATATGTTTGTTTTCTCCACCCCCCATAGCACCTAACATTTTGTACCTGTATACAATATTTTAAAATTTTGTTTCTTGTGTATTGTGTCTCCCCTTTTAGATTGTAACTCCATGAAAGGAGGGATCTTTGTCTGTTTTGTCAATAAAGATATAATCCAAGCACCTACACTGGTGCTTGACGGTTGACAGTTGATAAATATCTGTCAAATGAATGAATGAATGTGCACAAATACAGCATTGGATGTTTTATAAAGAGGAATGTACTGAATGTCTTCAAGGTTAGCTGGAGAATTCCAGATGCTAAAGATGTGGTACAGTTAGATATATTTCTGGAAAACATGTTTTTTCAAAAGTCCACAGCATTTAGCCAGGTCGTTGGGAATACGTTTTTTCAAAAGTCCACATCATTTAGCCAGGTCATTTCACACCTAAAAATATACATTAATTAAATAATCAAAGATGTGGGTAAAAAGATTGGAAATGACTTAAATATCTCTTAATAAGGAAATGATTACATACGTTTTAGCATGCACACAATGAAATTCTAGCAGTCATTTAAAATCATGTTTTTTATGAGTTACTAATGACATGGAGAGCACTCATAATATAATGTTAAAAGCAGAATATACAATGAATACAGAACCCTCTTTTATTCTCTATATTCGTCAGCAAAATTTAACATTCCCGTCCTATCTCTCTTCACTCTCTACTATGCCCAGACAACATCAAACGGCTCAATTCACGCATGCTATGTGGTGTCTTGTCTGCCTCTGTGTGCTGTTGCTTTGCCTGGTTTATGTTCCCTGGTGCACTTACTTACTCTGCAGCCCCTACTGAAAAACTGTAAAGCACCATATGAGCTGTACGGACAAAGAAATGTAATTAAAATAAATCCTTTCCATAATTTTACCAGAGAGAGAAAGGAAGGGAATGAAAACAGAGAAGACTTAAAACACGATTTATTTATTTCACTTTCTGAGGTCAAACTGCTTGCAAAGTGTGAATAGGTCAATGGGCAAGATGGGGTTTGTAAGTATTTAAGTCACATAGCTGAATCCAGATGAAAAAATGTAAATATTAAGAAAGAATACGGCTGTGTTAAATACTTGAGAGAAGTATTTTGTTAGGCCAAATGACCAAGTAATTCCCTCATTTCCTGAAGATAAATTCAGTGTCTTACTGCTCCCTGAAGCCAACAGTGGGTCCCTTGTCTTCTAATGTCTTGTACCCTTATTTGGCCCGTTTATTATGTTGGGGCAGTGATTAAGTACATGAGCTTTGGAATCAAATAAACCTGTACTAAAATTTGGACTCTATCACTCACTTACTTTGAGGCTGTAGGCAAATGGTCTAAGCTCTGAGCCTCAAGTTTCTCATCCATAATATAGGGATAGTAGATCGTGCTTTGTAGAGTTAGAGTGAAAATGCACAGAATGAACTGTGCTTACTACGTATATTTAATAAATGGCAGTCAGTAGAAAATATCTTCCACAGTATGTATACTATGACCAACATTCATACTGCTTCTCTTCTTTCCTAGGAGAAAGTCTGAGCTAGTCTGAGGACTTTGGAAATATGCAAATGATTCCTGTCCTGCTTAGATTGATCTAACTCCAGCTTTGCAGATTTTGGCCACTGTGCCTTCTCTAGTCAAGCAATAGTTCACCTTGAAAGTTTGAACACTGTGTTTCCAATGTTTTATTTCTTTCAAAAGGAATTCCCTTCTTGAGATTTATCTAAATGAAGAAATCAAATTTACCAGCAATAAAAATCTCTTCTCCTTTCTTGCCATAGAAGATAACTGATTCTTCAGCTCTATTTTAAAACTTTTTTATTCTCATTTTATAAAGTAACTATGAGAATATTGGGATTATTGAATAAGAACTGGCAACTATTCACTTATTCCTTTATTTATGTATTAGAAAATAGAAAGGTTCATGAAAATATAAAGCCTGGGAATTTCTAAAGATAACTCCACCTTCACATATTTTTGGAGGAAATGATTTTTGTCTGTTCCAAACAATGACGCTTAACACAATTGAAAGTTGGCACATTTTTGGTAAACAGCATCTTCCTGGCAGTGTGAAGTCTACTGCCTATTTCTTTTGAGCCAGACTTCTCAGTATCATTTTGATCTGTAAAACATCAAAGTTTCCTCCATAGTATTGTATTTACATCTTTAGAGAATCTGGACGGAAAGGAATTTTTATTTTAATTTAATGGGTAATCAACAATAACAGAAGTCAAAATCTTTACTGCAATATTTGGAATTATGACTGGCCACGGGAAAGTACATGTAGCAAATTACACATAGAAAACATGTAACATAATCTATTTACTTTGATATTTCCAGAAGATATATCCCAGACATTTAAAAAGGCAAGAGGCTAAAAATGGTAAGAAAAAAATAATACCTCTTCAATTTCTGAATTATGCAGCCAAAGAGAAAAATAAAAACCTCAATCACCCTTTATGTGGCCATTATTATTATTATTACTTTTTGCGGTACGCGGGCCTCTCACTGTTGTGGCCTCTCCCGTTGCAGAGCACAGGCTCCGGACGCGCAGGCTCAGCGGCCATGGCTCACGGGCCCAGCCGCTCCGCGGCACGTGGGATCCTCCCGGACCAGGGCACGAACCCGCGTCCCCTGCATCGGCAGGTGGACTCCCAACCACTGCACGTGGCCACTATTTTTTTAAAATTCTGGCTTTTCAAAAGATCTACTTGGCTCTCCTATGGAGAACGTGAATTCTGAGAATGGTACCAACAGGTTAACTCCAAGTATGATGCACTTGAAAAAGAAAGAACAAGATGGGCTCTATTCCTCCGCACATTCAGAATGGAGATGTCTGAGCATCATCAGTAAATCAACTCAGTGTCACTTTGAAATACATATTTATCTCATACAGCAGTTCTTTTAGAATCACAACTTTGGTCTTGGGGACAGAAGGGAAGAATATAACTGTCTGTTGGGGCTTTGGCATATTTGCCAAGTGTTCAATCTATCTTTGTTGGACTTCTTTAAAATATGTCACATCCTACTCAACTTCTAGGGAATTCTTTCTCACTAACCATCAATCTTGGCTTCTTCTGTCCTGATGAAACCCTGATTCAAGAACAAGTTAAAGCACTATTGGTGTATTTCTGACTTTTTGTCTAAGGCAACAAATATATCACAAAATTTGAGGATTGAAATGCTCAAGACACCAAAATTATAATTTATCTTACACAGTTACTACAACCTATTTGCTAATCCTTGTTAGATATTGTTTCACATATGCTTTGCCAAATATTAATCCTTAATAAATATGTAAAAAGAAAGTAATGTTTTCTGTGGAAAATATAACTTGTTTCAAAACATTTACATACTTATATTTATGTAATTGCATACATCACAGTGCTTTTTCTATGTTGATTTTATAAGATTTTATTTTTAATAGAAGAAATAGAATTAATAAGGGTATGAATGTGCTTTGAGAAAACACATCGTGACAATCTATTCAGAAAATTGTAATTCAGACCAAAGTGGGCAGGAGTAGTACAGTCTGTTCAGATCTAGGAAATGTTGCTAAATCCTGTGTGAGTTCTGGGTTGTCTGTGATTTTCTCTCGTTCCTCTGTGGGTATTATTCTACTGATTTTTGGCTATTGAGAAGTCAATTGTTAGTCACTCTGGTTGTTAAAATAGTCTCTGTAGTGTTTTTCAGTTCCACAGATGTGTCTAGTTGTGGATTTATTTTTACTTATCCAGCCTAGAATTTACTGTGCTTTTCAAATCTGAGAGCTCAAGTCTTTCACCAGTTTTGGAAAATCTTTAGCCATTATTTCCTCAAATATTACTTCTTTTTTTAATATTCTCCTTTTTCATCTTCTAAAATATCCATTAGACATATATTGGACATCTAAATACTGTCCTCTATATGTCTGAAACTCTCTTTCATATTTTTGGTCATTTTGATCTTCTAGGTAATTTCCTTAGTTCTATTTTTTAATCCAGTAATTATTTATTCAGCTGTGTCCAGCTTGCTAATAAAACTATCTCATGATGTTTCTTTTTTTCATTTTAATGTCTGTATAATATTTATTTCTAGGACTCTTTGGTTTGTTTTTAAATCTTCCTAGTCTTTTGTTGTTGTTGTTTTTTTTTTTTCTCGGTACACGGGCCTCTCACTGCTGTGGCCTCTCCCATTGCGGAGCATAGGCTCCGGATGCGCAGGCTCAGCGACCATGGCCCATGGGCCCAGCCGCTTCGCGGCATGTGGGATCTTCCCGGACCAGGGCACAAACCCGTGTCCCCTGCATCGGCAGGTGGACTCTCAACCACTGCACCACCAGGGAAGCCCTTCCTAGTCTTTTTTGATAGTAACTTGTTCTTTTGTCAAGTTTTTAAATTTTATATTTTGTGTGCTTAATTATAAAACAGCCTCTATTATTTCAATTTCTTGTGGGTCTATTTCCACTATTTGTGGCCTCTTCTGCTTTTTACTTATGTTGCTTATTTACATGTGTGTCTCAGAATTTTGACTTCTGAGCTTACGTTTGGCTGGGCTTTTTCTTTTGAAATTCTGTGTAGTGTATGCCGAGAGTACATGCATCCAGAAAGTTTTTGCCTTTGTTTTTGTAAAGTGCCACAAGAGCATTACCAATGCAGTATTACTTTTTATATTATTACTTAAATGAATATAAATTAGTTTATAAATGATTTATATAAATAAAAGAATCACTAATGTATATTAATCATTTAACACTTGGTGTTTCCGGGGTTTTGAATTCTGAATACTC
This sequence comes from Pseudorca crassidens, assembly GCF_039906515.1. Classification (NCBI taxonomy): domain Eukaryota; kingdom Metazoa; phylum Chordata; class Mammalia; order Artiodactyla; family Delphinidae; genus Pseudorca; species Pseudorca crassidens. Next base: position 60,181,701 of record NC_090306.1, read on the forward strand.
AAGAGTACCTCTTTATTGATCCCACGAGAAGGCCAGACTTCGCTGGATTCATTTCCTCTTATAATCCTATTTTGGTAGGTAGGTTTATTTTTGTGGTTCACCCTTTCACTGAAGGCCTAGCCCTTGAAGGTGTTCACTTCATGGAAGGTCTCAGTTCCAAGTCCTGGTTCCTACAAGCCCAAGGCTTTGTCTCCAGTTCTTATATTGTCATTAAAACACAAGTAACCTGTAATTCTCTGGTTTTATGCCTTTTATTCAGTTTTTGACTGATTTACCTTTTTCCTCCCAAGCTCTGCTATGCATGCTGTATCATATTTCACCCAGTATGACTGGTTTTTCAGATTATCTAGTCTGCCATATTACATAAGTTCTATGTATGTATGTATGGGTGTATATACACAGACAGTACACCTTTAAAACTTGAAGAATATTTTCCTACCTTGAAGGTAAATTGTCGCAGATATTAAACAACTGTGCAGGAATTGTCAGTAGCTTATTATGTTGACAGATTGATAGTGGGTGAAACACCTGAGAATATTAGGTTATTTTTATTATGCCACCTCAGGCTTTCATATAAGATTCATAGAAATGCATTTATTTAGTGAGCATATAGTTAATGTAGTATAAAACTTCATCTACTGGCCAAAAAATGTACTTTTTTTCCAGGATAAATTTCAGAAAAAGATCCTTTATCTATTGCAGCAAAAATGGAAGAAAACAACAAACTTTAAAAAACTTTAAATTGCTGTTTGTGAGCCTGAATTTTCTTGATTAGCAGCAGAGTTATAGTATAATCAAAGGTTATGACTCACCAAAGGAGTATAAAGGAAAGTTCAGTTTTCTTAAATTCTGATTGTCCTGGTGAGGCCCTGGTATAGTAATTTTGACAAGCAAATAATCACAAATGCTGACTAAAATCAGACTGGAACTTATCTCAATAAGATGCCATGAGATGTTAAAGGAAAAAAGAAAGATGCCATGAAATGTAAGCAGTGCCTAGGAAAGCACCCTTTAGGAATTACACAACTTTATTTTTATTTTATTTTATTTTATTTTTGTGGTACGTGGGCCTCTCACTGTTGTGACCTCTCCCGTTGCGGAGCACAGGCTCCGGACGCGCAGGCTCAGTGGCCATGGCTCACGGGCCCAGCCGTTCCGTGGCATGTGGGATCTTCCCGGACCAGGGCACAAACCCGTGTCCCCTGCATCGGCAGGCAGACTCCCAACCACTGCGCCACCAGGGAAGCCCTAATATGCTATATTTTTATGAAATTATGTTTTTTGTTTGTATCTCCCCAACTAGAAAGTTAAAATCTACCAAGGGCAGGAATCTTTGTGTTTGTTTACTAATATATTGCCAGCAACTAAAATAGTATCTCAGTTAGTAGGTGCTCAAAAATTGTTTGGGATGTAAATGAACAATTTTTTATTTCCCTGCCTCTAAATCAGAATGATAATTCATGGCCCCTCATTTCCTTACAGAGATACATGGGTACAAATGTGATCCGTGTATGCCAAGTACATTGATTTAACTGAAAGGAAGTCGTCATTCATAGAACACCAATTACCGTTTTTTGGAAGCATTAAGTGGCCTAGCCTTTAAATGTCTTAATGTTTCCATCTTAAATCTGTTATTAAGTATACGGCAATTTTCCTTAAACAATCTCTCTTCTATAGCAACAGAAAAAATATAATGTTCCGTACTTGGGTAAAGGTCATACCTCATTTTTTTCCTTGAGTTTTGTGATCATAACAATCACAGGACTGTCTTCCTGCCAAACCATCTGCCAGAAATCATTCACGGTGTTGATCATGGGGCCCTGCGTGGCGATGAACGCTTTCTCTTTGCCACTGTAGCCCTAGTGTGAGAAAGGAGACAGAAATGTTGGCTTTGAAGTTCATGCCTTGCACTGAAAGTTTAGGTGAAAGATCTTCAAAACAAAATAGCTCTGATAATCCAAAAGCAACACAGACTTTTGCAGCTTTATTGATTCTAGCACCACAATTCTTGGGGTTGTTCTCCCAGCAAGTCAGGCACAGCATATGGTACTGAGGTTTCTAAATCTCAGTCCTCCCCAGAGCACCTCAGAGGGAGCACTATAGCCACAGACACACAGGAAAGGAAGACTTACTATAAATGACCCACTACCAAGGTTGATTATGACCAAGCAAGCAAAAAAAAGCAACAAACTTGCTAGTAACCAACTCTGAGGGAAAATAAAAAAACAACTAACAATTCTAAATAGTAAATTGACATGCTCATCAGAAAGAAATTTATTTACTTACCCTAATATAATTAGCATTAATGTAGGTGCTCAAAGAATTAGTTACATTTTTTGGTCTTAAACATACTCTGCTGAGGGGATCTAATGAAGAAAACAAGAAAGACTGTGTTAACCAGATTTACTCTTTTAAGTTTCTTAGAACATCAATAACCAGTACATAGCACACTTATATACTGACCATCTGGCATGTGTCAATGTTTTTTGTTGGTGTGGCTGTGCGTCTGTCTCTCTTTTTTTTTTTTTAAACATCTTTATTGGAGTATAATTGCTTTACAGTGGTGTGTTAGTTTCTGCTGTATATCTGCAAATGAAGCAACTGACAAAGGATTAATCTCCAAAATATGTGTGTCTGTCTCTTGATCTGTGTTTATTGAGGGACATTTGAGACCATCTTTACCCCTTGTCCTGACACAGATCTCGTCCATAAGCCCAAGATGATGAGTTTCTACTTTACGCCATTTTTGGTGGGTTTCTGATTCTTGACCCCATTTCTCATTTACGCTCCTTTTCTTATTCTTTGCATTTGGAATTTGCATCATATCTCCCTACTCAAGTCTCTCTTCTGTCCTCCGCAACAGCAAACACTTGGTCCAGTCCAAATCTCCTCTCACTACTTGGAAGAAGCTGTCTTTACCATGTGTTTGTTCACTGACATCACAAATATCTGATATCGGATAGATTATTACAGTATTAAATTCTAAAATCACTTTCCATCAAGAAGAGTTGAAAGGCTCTTTGTGAACCACGGTGGTGATTTTTACCAACATTTACGTAAATAATCCCTTTGTGATTTCTTTAACCCAGTTACACTCTGAGCCTCTTGAAGGCCAGGATGGGGATTTTTCATGATCTGTATAAGACCTGGTGTCTAGCACAGTGCTTATATATGTAATAGACATTCAGTAAATGTCTATTGCATTGATTTAAATGGCTCATTCCAGTTTTTAAGAAGTCAGTTCTATGCATTCCTCTCTAGCAATTGTTCTGTTGTTCTTCTTCTCCCGACAGGTGAAGTCTGAGTGTGTATTTTGCCCACCTCCTCACCTACACTTCAATCCTTCTTGCGTACACTCCAATCTATCCTAACCCTAGTCTTATGCAGACACGGCTCTTGCTCTTGCCGCTGGTGACACTTTTGCTACTAAACCCAATGGTGGTATTTATTTTTTCACGTCCTCTGTGTAGAATTTAAAAACTGTAGATCATATATCTTTTTATGGAGTTTTCTATGGAGTTTTCTCTTCCCTTGGATGCTGCGTCACAGCATTCTGGGTTTCCTGCTACCTATTCGATGGTCTTTTTTCAATCTTTTGCTTATTTCTTCTGCCTCCTTTAGTTTATTTATTTATTTATTGGCTGTGCTGCACGGCGTATGGGATCTTAGTTCCCCAACCAGGGATTGGACCCGTGCCCCCTACAGTGGAAGCGTGGAGTCCTAACCACTGGACCGCCAGGGAAGTCCCTCGTCTGCCTCCTTTAATGTTGCTGATTCTAGGATTCAACTTGACCCTCTTCTATGCTCACTTGACACTGCCTTGTTGGGTGATTGATTCATCCCCATGATTTCGTACCCATATCCTGCAGACTCCCAAATATATATCTTACACCAGACTACTATCCTCACTTATAGACCACATTTTACATTTTTTCATTTCCTTCTGGATATACTACAGCTTTGTGAAACTTCACATGATCACGTGCTCCTGACAGCCCTGTGTTATTCTATGTTGCGTGTGCTACCACAGCTCCTGAGTCCATGTTTGAAAACTAGTTGGACTAGTCTCCATATTCATGTTCTGTCCATTTGGTTTTCTGAAACTCGCTAGGATTTATCTTGCCTCCCTCTTCCCAAGGCTTTCTTCTTAGGCTAGGACCTGAGCATCCCATCTGGTCTAACTGCCTTCAATCTTGTTCTTTACCCACCCATCCTTCTCATAGCTGGCAAGGCGGTCTTTGTAAAATAAAATCTGATCGCATCATTCCCTTGCCTAAATGCCATCCATGGTTCCTAATTGTCCACAGCAGTATTTCCCAACTGTTATCTGTAAATCATTTCTTTTATAACATATAGAATTAGGTCATATAACTTGTAAATTAGATCGTCCTTAAAAAGGGGGTTCAGTAATCAAATAAATATGGAAAACACTGAATTCAACAAACTTGAACAACAATCTTTTCACTGCAGAATTTCTCAGGGTCTATATTATGCTAATATACTCTGTGAATTTCCAAGAAGGTATTATTTATAAACTTATTTGCCCACTGCATTCATTTTATTATGAATACTTATTGACAATTCGACAGTCCAGAGCAGCATTGCCCAATAGAACTTTCTGTGATAATGGAAATGTTCCTTATCTGTGTTGCCCAAAATTGTGACCACTAGCCATGTTGGCTATTGAGTACTTGAAATGTGGCTAGTACACAATGAGGAACTAAAGTTTTCATTTTATTTAATTTTAATTCATTTAAATTTACTTAGCCATATGTGGCTGGTGGTTGCTCTACTGGACAGTGCAGATCTAGGGGATGAAATCTCCTTAGTGGGTCCAACAAGTCTTTATCTTTTCCCACAGCCTCATCAGTAATCACTTTTCTACGTGTACATGCTCTAGTCATATGGGCCCAGGGAAATCTCTCAAATACTCCACATTCTTGCAGAGTCTATGTTTTTGCATGTATTGTTTCCCTGCCGTCTCTGCATGGTTAAAGTCTTCCTCATTTTTCAGAGAGCTCAGTTCAAGCAATACCTCCTTTCGGAAGCCCTCCCTTGTCCTCCTGGTGGAATTAGGCATTCCCTTCTTTGCTCAGGCTGCCTGAGTTTTATTTTAGAATTTAACATCTTGTATTTTAAGTGCTTAAATGTTTGCTTGCCCTCAATGGTTTGTGATGAGCCCCTTGAGAGCAAGGGCTGTCTTTAATTAACGTTTGTATCCTTTGTGATTTCTATTTGGTATGTGGCTGAGAGAGTGTTTAACATTAGAATTAATTTCGATTAGGAAGAGTTAAAACAATGCTTTTTTTCAATTTTTTTCTTTTCATAGCAAAGGGGACAGGAAAACTTCCATTACTTTTCAGTATCCACTGATTATTAAAAGTTTCCACAAACGCCCTAAACCACTCAGACTTGAAAAGAGGCCCACTTCCTTCAGTTTTTATAATGCCTACGATATATATGATCTACTGGGAACTCAACCCGAAAATTGCTTAGAAACAGGTGTCCTGTCACGCTTAATTAAGTTTATGTTGTAAATTGGTAATTTATAGTATTTCCAAGTATTCAGAGATTTCCAAATATTAAAACAAAAACAAAAACAAGAATACAACATATGATGGAGTAGGGGAAAATAAATTTGGTTCCAACCAAAGCCTTTTTAGTGTTTTTAGTCTAATAAAAATGTCAAGGATTAAAAAAACAAAATTTTGTCATCATCAGTTATTATTTTCATCTTTATTGTTATAAGTTTATTCATGTGATACATTTTAAGTCTACATATTAGTCAAATTCACTATGATAATTTTTTTCAGAATTGGTATTTCTGAATTATATGTTAAATGCTTAGCATACCATTTATGATTCATCTGGGCAGTATCAATAATAACTACAAATATTACATTGAGCACTGATGACTTTTCCTCCCTGTCTTCTGCTCTTCCCTTTTTATTCAGTATTTCCTTCTTTCCTTCCTTTGCTTTCTTCCTCTTTCATTCCTTTTTCCCCTCCCTTTCTCCTTAGATCCCTTTCCTCCCTTCCTCCCTCCCTCCCTTCCCTTCCTCTCCTCTACCTTCTTCCCTCCTTCTTGTTTCTTTTTTCCTCTCAACAAATTATTGAACACATAAAGTTTTGGTGTATAGAACACATGAAATTTCCCCACTTTGATCTCTTTAAAATACCCTCTGGCAATCTTAAGTCTTCTTTTTAACAGACAAAATGGTACCTGGATTCTGAGTTGAAGATTTCCTCTCCAGGAGGAAATGTGTTTAAGGTTTGAAGTCAGAGAAGAAGCTATTAGATGAGGGAAAAGTGTATCACTCCCAGTGATGGGCAAAGGCAGGAATGAGAGGAATAGAATAGTTTTCAGAGATGAATTTAAGATAAGTGGGAAATGGAAGGAAAGCAGGGACTGGCCACACCTTCAAGATGATTGGGAATCATCTTCAAATTTGTTGGAAGAGAGAGAAGACTCTAGGCCTGTGTTGTCCATTACGGTAGCCACTAGCCACATGTAGGCAAATTTAAGTTAATTAAAATATAATAAAATTTAGAAGTCAGTTCCATGAGTGCACTAGCTATACTTCAAGTGCTCATTGCCACATGCAGCTAACGGCTATCACACTGGAGATACAGAATATTTCCATCATTGTAGAGAGTTTTAGTGGACAGTGCTGAATTTGGCAATGCAGTGATAGATTATGTAAAATTCACTTTTTAACATGCATGTGAACATTATAAGAGAAAACAGGGCTCTTCAATACTGTTTTTGAAACTGTAAACATTTCTCTCCAAGGTTAGTGTTCTTATTTTCTGGAATTGTTTCTGGGGTTAATGATGGATTCAGTTAGGTAGAGAAGGAAAGGAGAAACTAACATTAGCTGAGGGTTTACTATTAGTTGGAACTTTCCTAGCCATTTTTCATACCTTTATTTGATTCTTTCAATAGCCTTACAGGGTAGTATCACTATTACTATTTTTAGGGACAAAGAAAGGATGGCACAGAAAGATTAAGTATCTTTCCATAAATTGTAAATGTTTTTGCCAGGATAGGAAATCAAGTCTAAACTCCAGTATTTTGCTGAGTCACACAACTCGTTGCTTTAATGAGTGGTTCACTTATTTGTATATTTACTCTGTTCTAGGCACTTTATACAGTGAAATGGAAAACATAATGTAAGTAGGAAACATTACTAGACTTTAAATTTTTAAATATAAAATGATGGTCCGAGTAAATAGGGTTTTAAATTTTGATTTATATTGTTTTATAGTTGTATAAATAAATTGGCTGCATGGAAAAAAATATACATAAAATTTCTTGTTATACTTCTTTGTTATACAAATAATTTCACATTGATATATGATCAGTTTTTTCCCATTGCTCTTGTGTTTAGGACATAAGATAAATTTTTATCACAAATATTTGTTTATATTGTAAAGTAATTTGATATAAACTGGACCTAAGCACTTTAATCTACCACTTAAGAATGTTCTGAGCCAGGCTGACACTGTCCTTAGAAAAAAAGCTACAATTTAATTGGTTCTTGGCCATCCATATTTCTGCTGCAAAACATCCTCCAAATTATACAAACTCACTAATATGTACAAGCTGGAAGCTTTTAAACTTGAGAGTTTATTGTAGGCTAAAACAATAAAAACAACTGTAATATTTAAAATATTAATCATTTTAAGATTATTATTTTATGTAATGTTTCAAATTTACGCCATATTACAGTCTAAAATAAACCATAAAGAGCAGCTTTTCATATTCATTCCAGTCTTTTCTGATGATTTTCCAGCCAGTGATGTGGCTTGTCCAAGCTATATTTACTAGATTATATTCTGTGCAACAGGGGGTGGGTGGGGTATTCAGGCTATAGACATTTTCAACAGAAAATCTGTTATTTGCAACATCAGTTGTCAGCACAGGTGCCCTGGTTCAAGCGACCCACCCAGTTCTGGGAATGGAAAAGCTGACACAGGACTGTGAAGCAGTTGTCTGATAGCATCTGGCAGGAAACAGAGAAGGCTGAACTTTAAAATAGTCCTAATAATTTCCAAATCCTTCTGAGATTAGGTGGTTAAGTATAATACTTGCAATACATGTATATGCCCTAATTACTTATGGTTGGTAAATTTCAGATGAAAAGTCCTGAGAGAGAGTCGGGGGTGGCGGGCGGGGGCGGGGGGGGGGGGGAGAGAGAGAGAGAGAGAGAGAGAGACCAGTTGTAACACACAGCACTTTCATCCCCTTCAGCCAATTATAGTTATAAAATATCTTTCAACAGTGACTATATCTTAGGTAAATAGGTTTAACTATACAGACCAATTAAAAATATGTTACAGTGGAGTAACTGTTACAATGTGTTTCCGAAACAACTCCAACAGAAGGGGAAGCCCAAGGACACTATTAACAGTAATTCTTGCTCTATTACTATAAATATGAAGAATTTGGTGTTTTATGAGTGAATTAATGAACTGAATTATGAATACTCTACTATTTCAATGTCAATACTCTAAAACAAATCTTCGTGGCTCCATCTTTCCAGAGCTATTGCCTTGAGATGTTTATGGATTTTTGCCCAAATCCCAACTATATCTTTGTTTAGTGATTGACAATATTGCTTCTTCTCCAAAGTATTTTTGCCTTTCTAGGCAGAATTACTCAGTCCTCCTACACCGGTTAGGCAAGATCTCTATTCAGGCTCTTACACTGAACATAATTACTTATTTACATGTCTCTCCTCTGGTCTGTGACCTCCTTGATCTTATATGCTGCTCCTTATTCCTTACTGGTTCCGGGCATCTAGCTCACTGCTTGACATCGATAAATTTCATGGAGTTAAATTTAGTTTTAACATAGTCTAAAAGTGTTTCTCAAAGTGTGGTCCTGCTATCACCTGTATCAGAATCAGTTGGGTGTTTGCTAGAAGTACAGATTCCTGGGCCCAACAGAACCCACTTAGACAGAATCCCCAGGGTGGGGCACAGGACTGGATTTTTAACAAGGACTCTAGGTGATTGTTATGCACAATGAAGTCTTTTGGTAACAGCTTTTTTGAGATATAATTCATATACTATACAACTCACTCGTTTAAAATGTGCCATCACATAATTTATTTTTATTTGTTTAATCCACAGAGTTGTGCAACTATCAGTGGTGGAAAGCATGGGGGCAGATGTGTTTGGATTTGAATGTTGCTTCTTTACTATCTATAAGCCTCACTTTCCTCCTCTGTAAGAAAGGAACAATAATATCTTTCTGAGTTAGGATGAGAATAGCTAACATTGAGCACTTTATCATGTGCAAAGCACTGGGCTCTACAACAACCCTGTGAGGTGGCTACTACTACTCCCATTTCACAGATGAAGTTAAGACATTTACCCACGGCCATACAGGAAGTGGTGCAGCTGGATATGAACCCCAGCAGATTGGCTCTGGAGGCAGCCCTATAGCTACTAGACTCTTCTGTAAGGGTACAAGATAGTATATAGAATGTTTCTAGCAGGGATGGCATTTAATTATCTCCCAAAAAAACTCATACCCTTTAGTAGTCATTTCTCATGCCTCTCACCACTAGGCAACAACTGTAGTTTCTATGTCTACAGATTTGCCTAACCGGACACTTCATATAAATGGCATTATGCAGTATGAGTTCATTTGTGATGGCTTCTTTAAAAAAAGAGGTACCTCATAAAAAAAAATACCTCATTACTTTAAAAAAAAATTAATTAATTAATTTTATTTATTTTTTTGGCCGCATTGGGTCTTCATTGCTGCACGCGGGCTTTCTCTTGTTACGGCAACCGGGTCTACTCTTCGTTGTGGTGCACGGGCTTCTCTTTGCGGTGGCTTCTCTTGTTGTGGGGCATGGTCTCTAGGCACTCGGGCTTCAGTAGTTGTGGCACGAGGGCTCAGTATTTGTGGCTCTAGAGCACAAACTCAGTAGCTGTGGCACACGGGCTTAGTTGCTCCGCGGTATGTGGGATCTTCCCTGGACCAGGGCTCTAACCCGTGCCCGCTGCATTGGCAGGAGGATTCTGTTTTTTTTTTTAGCATCTTTATTGGAATATAATTGCTTTACAATGGTGCGTTAGTTTCTGCTGTATAATAAAGTGAATCAGCTATACATATACATATATCCCCATATCCCCTCCTTCTTGCGTCTCCCTCCCACCCCTCCTATCCTACCCCTCTTAGGTGGACACAAAGCACCGAGCTGATCTCCCTGTGCAATGCAGCTGCTTCCTGCTAGCTATCTATTTTACATTTGGTAGTGTATATATGTCCATGCCACTCTCTCACTTCGTCCCAGCTTACCCTTCCCCCTCCCCGTGTCCTCAAGTCCATTCTCTACATCTGCGTCTTTATTCCCGTGGCAGGTGGATTCTTAACCACTGTGCCACCAGGGAAGTCCAGTACCTCATAACTTTTTATTGCTGAATAACATTATGTTGTGTGAATATACTACATTTTATTTATCCATTCATCAGTTGATGGATATTGTCATTATTTCTACTCTTTGGGCTATTACAGATAATACTGTTACAAATATTTGTGTACAGCTTTTGTGTGGATACATGTTTTTATTTCTCTTGTGCATATACCTAGGAGTAGAAAGTCTGAGTCATATAGTCAGTCTAGGTTTTACCTTTTGAGGAACTACCAGACTGTTTCCTCAGTAGTTGTACCATATTACATCCCTACCATCAAAGTATGAAGGTTCCAATTTCTCTACATCCTTGCCAACACTTTCTATTGTCTTTTAAATTATAATCATGTGGTTATGAAGTGTTATCTCACTTCGGTTTTGACTTCCCTGATGCCTAATTGTGTTGAGTACCTTTTCATATGCTCATTGGCCATTTGTATATCTTTTATGGAGAAATGTCTATTCAAGTCCCTTGCTCATTTTAAAACTGGGCTCTTTGTCTTTTTATAATTGTGTTATAAGTGTTCTTTATATATTATAGATACAAGTCTTTTATTAGATGTATAATTTATAAATATTTTCTCCCATTTTGTGTCATTATCATCTTTTTAGTTTCTTGATGGTGTCCTTCGAAGCACAAAACTTTGAAATTTTGTTCAAGTTCAATTTACCTATTTTTTTCTTTCGTTGCTTATACTTTTGGTGTCATATCTAAGAAATCATTGACTAATTCAAGGTCATGAGATTTACATCTGTTTTATGTGAAAAGTTTTATAGCTTTAGCTCTTACAGTTAGGCCTCCGATCCATTTTGAATTAGTTTTAGTATGCTGTGTGGGGCAGGGTCCAACTTCAGTTTTTTTTGCATGTGGCTACTGAGTTGCTTCAGCATTACTTACTGAAAAGACTAGCCTTTCCCCACTGAATTGTTTGACACCCTTAGTGAAAGTCACTTGACCATAATGTGTGCCACAGTAAAGTTTTAGAACCATGTGTCTACTGAAATTATGAGCAGACCATTATTTTAAGAGTAATACAAGATAAAGTTATTAACCTTAGACCACTTTAATGATTATTAGTCTTTTTTTTTTTTTTTTTGGCTGCACCACTTGCGGGATCTTAGTTCTCTGACCAGGGATTGAACCCGGGCCCTGGCAGTGAAAGCGCAGAGTCCTAACCACTGGACCGCCAGGGAATTCCACTTTAACGATTATTAGTCTTGAGATGTGTTTGCAATTCCAAATTTGGTGTGTATATGGAAGTTGTGAGGATGGGAAATGGTGAGGTAGGGGTGGATGGGGAAGGCTTGCGCTTTACAACACAAACTATTTAATTCAAGAAACTTACTTGGCAAAATGGTCTTATAGCGATTTTTAGTTCCATGACATGGAATGTCAATTTCTTTGGGATCCACAAAGTTCATTGGTATTTCCTGCAAAAATAAATGATATCAAATACTGTATTTAATGCTGTCACAAAGAAAATCTTCACGGGGGGCCATCTGATCCAGAGCTCTACTGGACTTCAAAGTCATTTATGAAACAACAGACTACCACCTCTGGTTGACCAACACCCTTCCCTTCATAAACACATCAGCTGCACCCTGACAAGCTGACTCCAAGAAACGGCTTTGTGTGTTAGAAAGTATTATTTGATATGTAGTTCTTAAAGAGACATAGAAAACTTTGGTTAGGTTTTAAGAATCCTGTTCTGACATAATTGCTGGAAATATATAAACAGGCAGCTGAAAAATTGCTTTTTCTTAAACAATGTATTCAGATTTCTTCCTATCTTTGTGTAGATTCAGTACCAAAAATTTTATTATGATAGATTCTCTTTTAACAATAATTGTGACTCTTTTAGGATTATGAAAACCTTCCTCCCCAAATGGTAAATATAAAGGGCATTTTTGCTGATTTAAGTGACGATGATATGATGCATTTTTTTGGATGAAGAAATGGTTTATAATTGTACTGTTCCATTTGTGGTTGTAAATGCAACATTTGTAGTGAAGGGCATTTAGGCACTGTCCTCTCGCACTTAACAAGAACACAAATATTTTTATTAAGTCAGAATATATGTCAAATGATGGAGGAGGGAACAATTAAAGCAGAAGTTGCTCTGTGTGTCAGACAGAAAAGGTGGGCGTCTGATGCTGACTGGGACAAAGGGAACAAAAAGCCAACGTTTTCAAAAGGGTCTGAACAAATATTTAAGGAGTTGATTATACAAAATAGTATGTTTTCTAACTTAAAATTCTGCAAAGGATTGCTTAGATAAGGTCAATGTGCATTAAAATACCTTTTGTCCCTAGATCACATAAAATAATATTTTTGTTATCTACACTTTCTCCTACAGAAAATAGAACTTGACAGCTTAATATTCATTGAAATGAAAGAAATTATCTACAAATTTATTTAAATTGTCCTTGTTTTCAGTCAATCTGAAAATTCAAGAAAAGCCTGACTACTGTGAATTTAAGACTCGGTCCAGTGAGAGGAGTAGCTTACTTTTAAAATATTGTTTCCTAAGCTTGCATTATTTTAGGTATTTACGATATTTATTCCTACTCTCTGCTCCAACTAAATGTTGTAAGTTCTCAGTTCCAAGTTACCAAAATAAGCAAAATTGTTGAATGTTCAGTAGAAACCACATGTTCATGCTTGGGAATTTCCAACAAGTTAGTCTGTTTTAGCAAAGCCGTGAATATCTTTATTCCTCCCCGATCTTTCCTGTTTTCTGACACACACTGACAATTTGTCATCATCCAGCATTATCTCTCTCCTCGGCATTCCTTGCTGGCCTCACCTCTCAGGGAAGTAGACTGTGTTAAGGGCTTATCTCATAGAACAAAGAGCTATCTGTGGTTGTAGAAAAGAATACTAGGTGTACCCTTGGCCACTTCTGTGATCACTGACTGGTTCTTTTATTCTTCCCAGTTCTCCTTTTTTTCATACATAAAAGATGATATGCTATGAAGTCTAATTTTTAAAACAACATGCTTGTATTTTAATAATAGTTGATGAAGCTGATAGATCTAACCTATTGTTGTCTCTCGTCATTAGGGTGGTTGCAAACACCTGAACTGACCCTGAAGTCGTCAACTTATTATACCCATCAGCTATGGCTTAAATGTACAACTGCTTTAAGATGCAAGGGGTTCTATAAAATGGATATTCCCCTTGGGCAACAGTGAGACCTAAGAAGGTCTAATCTGTCTCCATGCTCTCTAGATTGAAATGTGTGTTCGTGCATTATCACCAGCAACACTGATGGGTCAGCATCATTTTTAGCTGAATGAAACTCACCATCATTTTTAGCTCACATTGGGTCTTCCTCTTGTGTTCCTTATTTCATTAAATGACAATACATGCACGCTGTTGCTCAAGTCTAAAAATGGGGGTGTTATCCCTGACTTTTCCTTGGCCGCCTTAGCCTATTAAGCCCACTTCTTGTAGGTGCCTATAGACCCTCCCAAATTTTTTTTTTTTTTTTTTTTTCAGTACGTGGGCCTCTCACTGTTGTGGCCTCTCCCGTTGCGGAGCACAGGCTCCGGACGCGCAGGCTCAGCGGCCATGGCTCACGGGCCCAGCCGCTCCGTGGCATGTGGGATCTTCCCAGACCGGGGCACGAACCCGTGTCCCCTGCATCGGCAGGCGGACTCTCAACCACTGCACCACCAGTGAAGCCCCCCTCCCAAATTTTCACTGCTACTATTTTAGTTTTGACCACCATCACAGCTCCACAGGATTATGTCTACAAGTCTCCAAAATACCTCTTTCTAATGCTGACTCTACTGCAGATAGTGATCTTTTTAAAACACAAGATAAGTCCAAACCCTTAAATATGTATTAAGACTTGGATTTCTTTTATATCTGAAACTCATTTTCTGTCACTTCCCACCTTAATTTCAATGCTCCTGTCAAACTGCACAATTTAATTTCCTGAACAGTGACAGCAAGGCTGTTCCTTCATCCTGGAATGCTCAGCTCCTTCTTGTCACTTTGCCTGACCAGCCCTTAAATACTCTGCCGCAATTCACATTCTAGTTTGAACACTTACCAATAGTTGATGAGATGCAGGGTGGATCTAAAATCCTTGCACTTAACCTTTTGAACTGTAACCATTTTACCGTAAGCTGCCTGAGTGGAAGACAGTGTCATTTTAGAATGTGCCTCTAGTGCCTAGTATATCAAAATACCTACTGAAGAGTGAATCATAAATAGCAGGCTCACCATGAATTCACTTTGGAGTAAATGTGAACTTGCCACGACGTCCCTGAGCTGTGACCTTGTGAGAATACGGCTGGCTGACTGCAGATACTCCATTGCTACCTTCTCCCGTGGGGTTGGTGTGGCCACAAAGGGTTCAACATTCCCCAAGCTACTCATGTCCAGGGTAAGAGATACGTTGGACCCTCGTCTACATTGGAGAAAAATGTTATTAGGTTTAAATACTGCATGAATTATTGTGAGCAGATCAGTTTGTCTTTCTGTACATACATATAATTCAGTGAGAACTATTACAGAAATAAGGACCCAATATCTTCTTTTATGGTACTATAATTGACTATAGCAACTACTCATAGTTTCTTAAGAAACGGACAGTTTTGTTGTTGGAAATAACTCTGAATTGAGAAAATGCACTATAGTTTATTAAGGGGTATAGTTGCTACAGAAATAATAACATGGCTAATAAATTAAGTGAAAAATTTAGGAAAAGTAAACACAGCATTTGAATTGAGGAATGAGATGTAACGCAAACCTACCTTATTTATCTGTATATCTGAGAGTCCAGTATATAAATTCTATATCCACCCTAATTCTTCTGATATCCATATACCATACCCATGATTTTATTGAACACAGGAAGCTCACAGGAGAAAAATAATCTTTTTATTTTAGTTCAAATGATTGTCATTGAAATAGAACTTAAAAGTTTAAAATGTACATATTTTTTATAACTTCTGATTTATCCCTAAAAGATAGGTTTTTCATCCTCCATTTATGTATGTATGTAACGTATATGTAGGTCTATGTGTGTAATTGCATATGCATATATGTATTTATTTAATTCTGTGATAAACTTACCAGGGACCATAAAGACCACAGACCCTCGTACTAAATTACAATTGATTCTTCCTCTGTGATTTCCCTCCTCTTGTTGGGAGGCAAGGTGGTGTTCTTCCAACATATAAAGGCTCCTTGTGTCCTGAAAGAAGGTGTGAGTGCCTCTTACTAGTAATATTGCCTGTGTGGAACCAAGAATTAACTATAAAATAGCATATGCTGAGGGTCAAAGTCAGAAATTGTACTTAAAGAAACGTTAAATTTAAAGGGGCCTGAAGTGAGCATCAGGCGATCAAATATGGTGCCAACTGGTTGGTGTCCCAAGGTAATGGAGAACCGGCAAATACAGGTCAAAACAAATGTGAGTAGAGAGAATACAAGAAGACACCAGGCCCAGCATATTATTTCCTTGGAATGGTATTTTACATGTATGGAACACTACCTCAGGAAATACTGAAGTGGCTACAGCTTAATTTTAAGGAATGCAAAATTGTTAGAACATACAACAAAAACCCCAGTAAACAAAAACATATCAGTTCTTTCCTCCTATGAATCTGCTTCTGGTCGTAGCTTTGGTGTCATTCTATAGTTTGATATATAATGTTGTCATTTTTGTTAATTTCTAAATGGTTTGTAATTGTAGTTTTAATTCTTGCTTTAACTCAATGGTAACTAAGTGTTTGCCCATTTATTGTCCTTATTAATGTCTAGTAAGAGTACATGCAAATCAGTGAATGGATTTCTAATTACTGGAATTTCTTGATTCTTTCTTCGAGACAAATACTCTAAAAAATTTTCTAAATATTTCATACATACTTCTGCTGGCAGCTGCTTTGTTTATCTATCTATGTATCTATTGACATATATCTCTATATATCATATATAAGCACATATGTACATATATAGCACCTTATATATTATATTATGATATATTATTAAAGATATTATTCCAATCTATTTTTTTCCTTACTTTTTTCCTACTGGATTTCTCATAGCCTGAGATATGTATGTGACTCTTCCACAGTAACTGTTTTTGTTATTTTTCCTTATATTTCTAACAGCTTTTACTTTATATATTCAGCCATTACGTTATTTGATGAGATTCATAATTATATCTTCACTGTAAATTTTATCAATATCAAATACTTTCTCAATTTTATGTTTGGCCTCACATTTGACTTTTGCTTCCCAGTTTTATTGAGACCCAATTGACGTACGGCATTGTGTTAAGTTTAAGGTGTTTGACTTACATATATTATAAAATGATTATGCACTAAATTCAGTTAACATTCATCACCTCATATAGATACCAAAAACAAACTTTTTCCCTGTGATAAGAACTCTTAGGAACTACTCTCTTAACACTTTCAAATACTGTATACCACATAGCAGTGTTAACCATAGTCATCATGTTGTACATTACATCCGTAGTACATATTTATCTTATAACTGAAAGCTTGTACATTTTGACCACTTTCATCCAATTCATCCTCCCTCCACCCCTCACATCTGACTTAAAAAAAATTAATATTGACATACCTGCTTTTTTTTTTCTTGGCATGTTCCTGAAAATCTTTTCTAGTTTCTATTATTATTTTTAACCCTTTTGAATCACTGTACTAGGGATTAGGGGATAGCATTTTGGACACCCCATAAAATATCACCTACCTGATAAGAGGGACGGTTGCCCCCCACCATGTTTTCTTTTTGGTGGCTGCTGGTGGTGACCGACAGGGCTCCTTTCTTTCTGAGTAGGGGGGAAACAGCTGAGGAGGAGCAAAGGGTGGTTCTCCTTTCAGGCCAAGAATTTTAATCTTTTTTTTTTTTTTTTTTTTTTGCGTTACGCGGGCCTCTCACTGTTGTGGCCTCTCCCGTTGCGGAGCACAGGCTCCAGACGCGCAGGCTCAGCGGCCATGGCTCACGGGCCTAGCCGATCTGCGGCATGTGGGATCTTCCCGGACCAGGGCTCGAACCCGTGTCCCCTGCATCGGCAGGCGGACTCTCAACCACTGCGCCACCAGGGAAGCCCTTTAATCTATTTTTAATGGGAAAGTGGTTTTTAAAGTTTCTCAATCCAGTTCTTTTGGGCTTTAAATTGCAGAAATTCCTTCCTAATTCTGATAATAGTTTGCCTATTGGTCTTAGATTTTAGCGTATTTGTGAGAATTTGACTTTTGCTGGTTACATAGATAGTTGAGTAAGGAGCTGGGAGAAGCAGCTTAGGGGACTGCTAATCAGATGCCATTTTAAACCACTATTCCATTCCGTCCTTTTTCAGCCCTAAAATACAAAAGTATGTACAAACCTGTGAACTGAGGGATACTCAGTGCTACAATGGTTTAGCAGAAAGTGAGGTCTCTTCCGTCCAGAGTGGTCGGAGCAGATGTATGAATGAGGATGAATTGAGTTGGGTCTTGAAGATAAAAGATAAATTTTGAGTAGATGGTTATTTCAGAGAGAGAGTCTGGCAGGAAAAAAAAAAAGTGTGGGAGCAGGAAATGATAAGGCATCTTTGAGAAATCTCGTATCATCAGTTTGAGCTAGAGTTCAGTTGTGTAAAATGTATTTTGGAACCAGGGGGCAGGGTTATGTAGGAGAGTTGAAAGAGAAGCAAGAGTCATAGAAACAAGAGTATAAAAAGCCTCCTGAATCCAGAAAAGAGAGAATTCAGAGCATCAAGTTATATCAGCCTCTGTTTTGGCTTCTCGCAGCATACTCTGCCGAAACCTGGAGGATTAAAAGCCTCTGGGATCCCTCTCTAAGGTCTTTTTGATCTTATGAGTAAATTTTCTAAGGATTCTGTGATAAACTGAGAGCGCTGGAAGCATTTTCATGCAAACTGACTTGGTCAGGAAGAGCCACTTTTGTTTGTCAAGGGAAGGAAGAAGGAAACGAATATTATTTATTCAACATCTACTATTTGCCAAGCACTGTTCTAAGCACTTCCACATATGGTATCTCAATCTTCAGAGCATCCCTCTGAGGTATTATTTTCCCCCATTTCACAGGTGAAGAGATAACTCATAGGAACATGATAGCAGAATAAAGATTCAATCCAAGTTAGAACATAGAACCCAAGCTCTTTCTGCTTTGCCACCCAAAAGCAAGGGTAAGGTGGGCAGATTATGTTAGACTGTGCAGTGCCCTATGAGAGTAGAGTTGGGGTCAGTTGTTGGGGGGAAAGTTAGGATTACTGAATTATAATGTGGAGACAGTGCAGTATTCAAGGTACAAATTCAATCTTTACAGGCATACTTGTCTGGGCTCAAACCCTGCCCCTCTCATGTCGTCGTGGTGGACCTTTGGTCTGGCTATTTAGACTTGTTACATCTCAACTTCCTCCTCTTTTGTGAAATGAATAATTCAGTGTACCTACTTCAGAGGATTAGTACAAGGATTAACCAGATAGTTTAAGTAAACTGCTTTTAAATAAGATGCCTGGCTACTAATAAATTTGGGTCATAATGAATAAAGTCCTATATAACTCTCACCTTCTACTTCTCTAAGAGACCCATTTTAAGAGATCTTCACAAAAACTCGAAAATTCTTTACACTGAGATTAACGTTTTGAAATCAATGGATAGATTCTATAGCTTGTCACTAAAGAAAAACACATCCTTCTTGATAACCTCTTTCTCTTAAAATTTCTTTTTATTATGGCAAAGCCATCTTCCCTGAACCCTAAACAATTCCAGAACACTTCACCTCAATGCCTCAGACAATGTCTTAAAGTTTAATTATGGAGTCGAACTGGTACAGGCTGTTGACCTTACAGAAAACACTTTCCACAAAACAGCCCTTATCATGAGGGCTCTTTTATCCTGGCCATGAAATATTACCATATGATGTCATTAGCTTGGAAAAATCTCTGCTTTTGTTAATTCTTATTTTCAAGGAACAACCAATATCTAGGTTAACTGAAATATAGTGGAATTAGGAAACAGAATCAGTAGAATCCACTTAAAAAGGTGTACACTTCTTAGTCATGTCTTGGGTTGGAGAGAAGAGATTAAATACACATCCACATATATATATATATATATTTTTTTTTTTTTTTTTTTTGCGGTACGCGAGCCTCTCACTGTTGTGGCCTCTCCCGTTGCAGAGCACAGGCTCCGGACGCGCAGGCTCAGCAGCCATGGCTCACGGGCCCAGCCGCTCTGCGGCATGTGGGATCTTCCCGGACCGGGGCACGAACCCGCGTCCCCTGCATTGGCAGGCGGACTCTCAACCACTGCGCCACCGGGGAAGCCCCACATATATTTTAAAGTGTTAATTTTTCTGTTATAAAAGTAACACATGTTCATTGTAGAAAATTTTAAACTTAGGAGTTTCAGGGACTTCCCTGGTGGTGCAGTGGTTAAGAATCCGCCTGCCAATGCAGGGGACATGGATTCGAGCCCTGCTCAGGGACAATCCCATATGCCATGGACCAACTAAGCCCATGCGCTACAACTACTGTGCCTGTGCTCTAGAGCCTGCGAGCCACAACTACTGAGCCTGCGTCCCACAACTACTGAAGCCCGTGCCCAGAGCCCGTGCTCCACAACAAGAGAAGCCACCGCAATGAGAAGCCCGCGCAAAGCAACGAAGAGTAGCCTCTGCTTGCTGCAACTAGAGAAAGCCTGCTCACAACAATGAAGACCCAATGCAGCCAAAAGTAAATAAATTAATTAATTAATAAAGCTTAAGAGTTTCAAAAAAGAAATTAAAACCACTCAGTCTCATAAACATCACTAACATTTAAATTGACGTTTCAAATTTGCGATTTTATAGGCAGTACTGGGAATGATTTATTGTTTTAATTTTTATTTCTTTGGTTATAGATGAGGATAAACACTTTCAAATGACTATTGTTCATTTATTGGTCATTACCTTTGAGAACTGTCTGTTCATCCTCTTTCTTAATGTTTATATTGTGGCATTAATGTACTTATTATTGATTGCTATGATAAGTAAGATACTATTTTTCAGACCCTATTGCATATATACATCTTATTGTTACTTTAAAATACTAAGGATTTTTTTTAAAGTATATTTACATTTAGTCAAACACATTAAATTCTACAAATTAAATATTAAACTAAAAAGGAAAAGGTATCAATCTTTTCTTTTGTGGTTTCTTGCATTGCTTTAAAATCCATAGAAATTCTTCTCCTGGAAGTTTAGATATTTTTTAAAAACTTAATCTTTTAATCGATTTATAATTTATTTGGGGGTATGGTAAAGGTAAGAATAACCTAGGTTTTTTTTTTTTTTTCCCCAAATAGGTTATCCCTGTTTCTAACACTATTTACTAAACAATCTAGAGAAGGGATGTGTTTTATAAATATGGGAATATTAGGTTTTTAACTAGCTATCCCTGACTAATGATCTGGAGGAGAAAAATACCACTTTACTGAACTAAGAGAACGTACTTCTTCTCCACAGTATCCATAAACCAAATGGTAAGAAGTGAGGTGAGAATCAGAAAGACATCTCAAGAAGAAGACAAAACCGATGTAAGAAATTAAGAGAAAATTTAAACTAAGGGATGGGAACAAAAAATCTAAAGGATTTAGAGAAAATAATCAACAAAAATAACAGAAGGAGATCTGGACCTTTAATAAAAACGGAATGCGGAAAACTAAGAACACAAAGTCTTATTAAAAACTTTGCTTCTTTTTTTGTTACGTAACTCTGGCAAACTGTTTAGAATTTTTTTATACCTTATGACTGCTGTTGGACAAAAGGGAACATAATGAAAAGCTTTATCACACTCCCACTGTAGCACCAATTTTTATTTATGCCAAAAAATAAATAAGAGGGAGGAAATTCAAAAGATACCAATGCAAACAATTGAAGGAAAAAGCAAATTCTTAAGGAAAGGTAAAAGGAATGCAATAAACAGCATGCTAATTACAATTAAGTAAAAAGAAAAACATGTATAAATATTATGGGCCAGGGCCACACATTCATTTCAGCAAGAGAATATAAACATCTGTTGAAATTGTTCAGTTTTTGCCTTGCTGTTCCTAATGACCAAGAGGTGAAAAGAAAATACAAGCTAAAAATACAAGAACAGTTGAGTGCTGGAATATCTCAGAAACTAGGCATTTCTTTTCCTGGTAGTTGGGACAATATGCTGCAGTTCAGAAGCTGGATTTAGGCAGAAAGGCTACAGTTTCCAGCATTGTGACCATGGCTCTAATCCTCAGATATGGCTGCTTTTTGCGGTACCTTGGCCACCAAGAACAGTGAGACTTCAAGTGTGGCCCCTCATTTTGTGCCCAACAAAGAATGGAAATGGGAGTAAGAGAACAAAATGAAAGTGATCCTTCTGCCTGGAGTCCAGAAAGATGTACTTCTGAAACTACTGAGCTATGAAATTACATTTCAGTGGGAAATGGTGGCAGCTGCTTATCTCGAAGCACTTGAAACGGGAATGGAAAAAGATGCATCGAAAAATTATGAGAATAATTTAGTACAGAATGAAGGTGAACAGTTCTCTGAGAGCTTTTCCAGTCTTATTTTTTTTGTTCTGTCAAAAATATGCATAATTTGTTCAGAGCTGTCTATCAGTATACACATCTAATCCTACATGATGAGAAGAAAGAAGTTTAATATTGAAGTCCTCTCCAGATCTGAAATGTTGTGAGTCTGAGACCTTCAGGCCAACAGTTCCTCCCCGTGCATTAAAATCATAATGATCACGAACCTGATAATCTTGGCTTGATTGTTATGGTGTGCTTAAGACCCCTGCCCACCTACTTGATTTTTCTGAATTCGTTTTGCTCATTAAATTTGTCCACATATTAAGTTTTCTAGGAGATTTCTAATAAAGACAACAGAAAAAGAAAAGAAAAAGAAGCTCTAACTCATTTGAATAACAAAAGAAAAACATCTAGATACAGAGATGGAATTCCTTTACTATGCATAGATTGACTGGCCTCCACAGTTCTTTTTTTTTTTATGAATTTTTTTTCTTAATTAATTAATTTATTTAGGGCTGTGTTGGGTCTTCGTTTCTGTGCGAGGGCTTTCTCTAGTTGTGGCAAGCGGGGGCCACTCTTCATCGTGGTGCGTGGGCCTCTCACTATCGCGGCCTCTCTTGTTGCAGAGCACAGGCTCCAGACGCGCAGGCTCAGTAGTTGTGGCTCACGGGCCTAGTTGCTCCACGGCATGTGGGATCTTCCCAGACCAGGGCTTGAACCCGTGTCCCCTGCATTAGCAGGCAGATTCTCAACCACTGTGCCACCAGGGAAGCCCCTCCACAGTTCTTTGAAACTCCAGATTCTATGATTTTTAAGTTCTAAGGGTAATGGAATTAATGAATGGTTTGCTGTTTCCTTCCATCTCTTTACCTTCAAATAAATTATGTATAGTGCTAACCCCTATCCTGGATCTCTTGACAGATGAGAGGGCAAATTAAAAAAAGAGAAAAAAAAAGAGAAAAAAAAAAGAGGAGGATATGGAGTGCTAAGTTAAATTGTGACAAATTCAAAGCTCTTGGAAAGTTAAATGGTGACATAAATGCAGTATTACTAACTTCTAGAAGCTGAAATAAATGAATAGGTATTGTGACCATCTATAATAAAATTTCCCAAAGGAAATCCTGTAGGCAAGACATGTATTAAGTATAAAAGATACCAGGCCCAGGCCCAGGAAGATGAAAAACAAATTTCACTCTAAAGTAAAAAGAAAAATCTTACAATGTAGAGAAAATTTTTGGTTTGATAAATGATTGATTTCCTTACTTGAAAGCACCTGTTTCACTAGGTAGAACATTCCTGACCCTTTTGAGTGATTAAATAAATATTTTTTAATTCATACAATGATATCTGACCTTTTATATATGTACAGCATGAGGTAAAATTTACTACACCCTTCTTTCATTATTTTAAAAAATAAAAATCAAAACAATCATTAAAAAAATAAATTGAACTTGTTACATTGTTCTTTGAGCATTGACCTTGGAATCTGAGTTTAAATCAATGCTCTGGGGCTTCCCTGGTGGCGCAGTGGTTGAGAGTCCGCCTGCCGATGCAGGGTACATGGATTCGTGCCCCGGTCCGGGAAGATCCCACATGCCGTGGAGCGGCTGGGCCCGTGAGCCATGGCCGTGGAGCCTGTGCGTCCGGAGCCTGTGCTCTGCAACGGGAGAGGCCACAACAGCGAGAGGCCCGTGTACCGCAAAAAAAAAAAAAAAAAAAAAAAAATCAATGCTTTGCACTTCACTAAGCTCTTTCAGCCTCAGACTCCTTAATCTGCAAATGGGGACAATAATAAAACTCACAGGATTTGTTCACATTTTAAAAGATAAAGAAGCAAAAATATGTGCACATTTCTAGCCTAATAACTGGCATATAACATAATATGTGAATGATTATAGTAATTAATAATGATCATGTGATAATTCTTATTTCACTCCATGCACACATGGCTGTGTGGCAGCTATATGGCATACACTGATAAACATTTGAAGAAGGCAAGGTTAGGAAAGTTGGTTAGTGATGAAGAGTCAGTAGCAGTGTTACATATGCAAAGTCAGTGGTCACCTACGTTGGGACCATTTTTCATTCCTCAAGCCCTTAAAATTCTTACCTTAATAACTTTTTTCAGATTCAAAAATAATGCATAGTCACCATGAAAATTAAAAATATAGATACAAGAAAGAAAAATATCCTATAATACCAACATGAAGAGTAATTGCTAATAACATTTTAAGTGTCTGTCCTTCAAGTTTTAAACATGTATATATATGCATGACAAATTCTAGATTTTTTAGTCTACATATTCTTTTATGGCTTGCTTTTAATTTAACTAAATATATTACAAATATATTTATTTGTGTCTTTGTGTCTTCAAATTTATTTACACACGAATTGCCAACACTATATAGCACTCCATTGGACGGATGTATCAGTCTGTATGTACCCCTAGGTCTGAAGTGGGTTTCTTCTAGACAGCATATATACAGGTCTTCTTTTTGTATCCATTCAGCCAGTCTACGTCTTTTGGTTGGAGCATTTAATCCATTTACATTTAAGGTAATTATCGATATGTATGTTTCTATTACCATTTTCTTACTTGTTTTGGGTTTGTTATTGTAGGTCTTTTCCTTCTGTTGTATTTCCTGCCTAGAGAAGTTCCTTTAGCATTTGCTGTAAAGCTGGTTTGGTGGTACTGAATTCCCTTAACTTTTGCTTGTCTGTAAAGGTTTTAATTTCTCCATCGAATCTGAATGAGATCCTTGCTGGGTAGAGTAATCTTGGTTGTAGGTTTTTCTCTTTCATCACTTTAAATATATCCTGCCACTCCCTTCTGGCTTGCAGAGTTTCTGCTGAAAGATCAGCTGTTAACCTTATGGGGATTCCCTTGTATGTTATTTGTTGCTTTTCCCTTGCTACTTTTAATATTTTTTCCTTGTACTTTATTT
The DNA here is from genome assembly GCF_039906515.1 of Pseudorca crassidens. Taxonomy (NCBI): domain Eukaryota; kingdom Metazoa; phylum Chordata; class Mammalia; order Artiodactyla; family Delphinidae; genus Pseudorca; species Pseudorca crassidens. The sequence goes on from NC_090306.1 coordinate 60,206,617, forward strand.
CTGATAGTTTGATTAATATGTGTCTTGGCGTGTTTCTCCTTGGATTTATCCTGTATGGGACTCTCTGTGCTTCCTGGACTTTATTAACTATTTCCTTACCCATATTAGGGAAGTTTTCAACTATAATCTCTTCAAATATTTTCTCAGACCCTTTCTTTTTCTCTTCTTCTTCTGGGACCCCTATAATTCGAATTTTGGTGTGTTTAATGTTGTCCCAGAGGTCTCTGAGACTGTCCTGAATTCTTTTTATTCTGTTTTCTTTATTCGGCTCTGCTGTAGTTATTTCCATTATTTTGTCTTCCAGGTCACTTATCTGTTCTTCTGCCTCAGTTTTTCTGCTACTGATTCCTTCTACAGAATTTTTAATTTCATTTATTGTATTGTTCATGATTGTTTGTTTGCTGTTTAGTTCTTCTAGGTCCTTTTTAAACGTTTCTTGTATTTTCTCCATTCTATTTCCAAGATTTTAGATCATCTTTACTATCATTATTCTGAATTCTTTTTCAGGTAGACTGCTTATTTCCTCCTCATTTGTTACGTGTGGTGGGTTTTTACCTTGCTGTTTCATCTGCTGTGTGTTTCTCTGTCTTCTCATTTTGCTTAACCCACTGTGTTTGGTGTCTCCTTTGAACAGGCTGCACATTCATGGTTCCCATTGTTTTTGGTGTCTGCCCTCAGTGGCTAAGGTTGGTTCAGTGGGTTGTGTAGCCTTCCTGGTGGAGGGAACTAGTGCCTGTGATTTGGTGGATGAGGCTGGATCTTGTCTTTCTGGTGGGCAGGTCCATGTCTGGTAGTGTGTTTTGGGGTGTCTGGGACCTTATTATGATTTTAGGCAGCCTCTCTGCTAATGGGTATGGTTGTGTTGCTGTCTTGCTTGTTGTTTGGCATAGGGTGTCCAGCACTGTAGCTTGCTGGTTGTTGAGTGGAGCTGGGTCTTGTCGTTGAGATGGAGATCTCTGGGAGATTTTTGCCATTTGATATTATGTGGAGCTGGGAGGTCTCTGGTGGACCAATGTCCTGAACTTGGCTGTCCGCGCTCAGAGGCACTGCCCTGACACCTGGCTGGAGCACTGAGAGCCTGTCATCCACACCACTCAGAATAAAAGGGAGAAAAAAAGAAAGAAAAAAAGAAAAAGATAAATTAAAATAAAATGAAAAAGTTATTAACATAAAAAACAAAAAATAAGTATTAAAAATTTTTTTGAATTAAAAAGAAAGAAAGAAGAGAACCACCAAACCAAAAAAAAAATCCACCAATGATAACAAGCACTGAAAACTATACTAAAACAAACAAACAAACAAAACCGGACAGACAGAACCCCAGGACAAATGGTAAAAGCAAAGCTATACAGACAAAATCACACACAGAAGCATATGCATACACACTCACAAAAAGAGAAAAAGGGAAAAAAAAAAATATATCTTTGCTCCCAAAGTCCACCTCCTCAATTTGGGATGATTCGTTGTCTCTTCAGGTATTCCACAGATGCAGGGTGCATCAAGTTGATTGTGGAGATTTAATCAGCTGCTTCTGAGGCTGCTGGGAGAGATTTCCCTTTCTCTTCTTTGTTCGCACAGCTGCTGGTATTCAGCTTTGGATTTGGCCCTGCCTCTGCATGTAGGTCGCCTGAGGGCATCTGGTCTTCGCTCAGACAGGACAGGGTTAAAGGAGCAGCTGATTAGGGGGCTCTGGCTCACTCAGGCCATGGGGAGGGATGGGTACAGCAGAGGCCAGTGTGACACTGCACCAGCCTGAGGCAGGCCATGTGTTCTCCTGGGGAAGTTGTCCCTGGATCAAGGGACCCTGGCAGTGGTGGGCTGCACAGGCTCCAGGAAGGGGAGGTGTGGATAGTGACTTGTGCTCGCACACAGGCTTCTTGGTGGCTGCAGCAGCAGCCTTAGGGTCTCATGCCTGTCTCTGGGGTCTGCGCTGATAGCCACAGCTTGCACCCGTCTCTGGAGCTCCTTTAAGTGGCACCGTTAATTCCCTCTCCTCGCGCACCAGGAAACAAAGAGGCAAGAAAAAGTCTCTAGCCTGTTCGGCAGTTCCAGACTTTTCCCCGGACTCCCTCCCGGCTAGCTGTGGGGCACTAGCCTCCTTCAGGCTGTGTTCACGCAGCCAACCCCAGTCCTCTCTCTGGGATCCAACCTCCAAAGCCCGAGCCTCAGCTCCCAGCCCCAACCCATCCTGGCGGGTGAGCAGACAAGCTTCTTGGGCTGGTGAGTGCTGGTCGGCACCAATTGTCTGTGCGGGAATCTCTCCACTTTGCCCTCTGCACCTCTGTTGCTGCGCTCTCCTCTGTGGCTCCGAAGCTTCCCCCCTCCGCCACCCGCAGTCTCCGCCCACGAAGGGGCTTCCTAGTGTGTGGAAACCTTTCCTCCTTCACAGCTCTCTCCCAGTGGTGCAGGTCCTGTCCCTATTCTTTTGTCTCTGTTTTTTCTTTTTTCTTTTGCCCTACCCAGGTACGTGGGGGGTTTCTTGCCTTTTGGGAGGTCTGAGGTCTTCTGCCAGCATTCAGTAGGTGTTCAGTAGGAGTTGTTCTACATGTAGACGTATTTCTGGTGTATTTGTGGGGAGGAAGGTGATCTCTGAGTCTTACTCTTCCGCCATCTTGAAGCTCCTCCTCCACTTGCAGAGTTTCTGTTGAAAGATCAGCTGTTAACCTTATGGGGATTCCCTTGTATGTTATTTGTTGCTTTTCCCTTGCTGTTTTTAATATTTTTTCTTTGTATTTAATTTTTGATAGTTTGATTAATATGTGTCTCGGTGTGTTTCTCTTTGGGTTTATCCTGTATGGGACCCTCTGTGCTTCCTGGAGTTGATTGACTCTTTCCTTTCCCATGTTAGGGAAGTTTTTGACTATAATCTCTTCAAATATTTTCTCAGACCCTTTCTTTTTCTCTTCTTCTTCTGGGACCCCTATAATTCAAATGTTGGTGCATTTAATGTTGTCCTAGAGGTCTCTGAGGCAGAGGTCTCAATTCTTTTCATTCTTTTTTCTTTATTCTGCTCCCTGGCAGTTATCTCCACTGTTTTATCTTCCAGCTCACTTATCCATTCTTCTGCCTCAGTAATTCTGCTATTGATTCCTTCTAGAGTATTTTTAATTTCAGTTATTGTGTTCATCACTGTTTGTTTGGTCTTTAGTTATTCTAGATACTTGTTAAATGTTTCTTGTATTTTCTCCATTCTGTTTCTGAGATTTTGGATTATCTTTACTTTATTACTCTGAGTTCTTTTTCAGGTAGGTTGCTTATTTCGTCTTCATTTATTGGTCTTGTAGGTTTTTACCTTGCTCCTTTGTCTGTAACATATTTTCTTGTCGTTTCTTTCTTTTTTTTTTTTTTTGATGGGTGGGGCTGTATTCCTGTCTTACTGGTTGTTTGTCCTGAGATGTCCAGCACTGGAATTTGCAGGCAGTTGGATAGAGCTGGGTCTTGGTGCTGAGATAAGGACCTCCAAGAGGCCTCACTCCAATTAATATTCTCTGGGGTCTGTGGTTCTCTGTTAGTCCAGCAGTTTGGACTCAGAGCTGCCACCTCAGGAGCTCAGGCCCAACCTCTGGCCTAGGAACCAAGATTCCGCAAGTGGTCTCTGGGGGTTCCTCCCATCCCCTTAGGTGTCCTTGGTCCCCCACCAGTGCCTGGTAGGTGCCCTAGTTGTGTGGAGACATGAATTCCATGTCCTCCTAGTTCGTCAACTTGACTCTGCCCTCCAATGGATGTGTCATAGTTTACTTAACTAATACCTTATTTTTGGACACTAAGTTGTTTTCAGTTTTTCACCATTATAGACAAGACTACAAATGAATATCCTTGAATCTAATGTTTGTATATTTCCATGATTATTTTTAGGTCAAGGAGTTTTAAAAACTCACTCAAAATCTCTGAGTTTGGATAAATCACTGGATACATGGAGAATGGAAGAAACATGAAGACTGACTCTTGGGGTTCACTGACATTGAATTAGCTTAGACCCTCTTCATCTCTTGTTCAGACTTTTGCAGTAGCTTCCTAGCAAACTTTCCTAACTCTAAAGTCTCCTAGTCCAATGCATTTTGTTCCAGATTTCACCAGAATGATGTCTGAGTACTGAAAAAATGATAATAAAACCCATGTATAGCTGCCCTTGGACATGAATTGCTTTCTCATCTATTCCCTATATATTTCCCCAGCCTCATCTCCTCTCACATCCTTATCTAGATCTGTGCTCCAGGCAGGCCAATCAACCTGCAACTCTGCTTTCTATGTCTGAAATGCACTTGCCCAAATGCTATGGTCTCTTCCCTCTGAATCCTCTTAACAATTTTTTTCCAAAATGTCTCTAGTAATATCATATTCACTAGAAATGATATATCTTAAAGTGTGAATTCCTTGAGGGCAAAGATTTTGACTTTAGTCTTCCCTCTGTATCTAGTCTTGAACACATGGAAAGCAACACTTTTGTCATATGCATGTATAAATAGTTGCAAATGAATTGGTTACGGTAATTCTATGTGTAATTACTGTGCTCCACTGGCTTTTCCAACTCTCTGAAAACAGGGGAAATGGGAAATCATGTTAGACAGGAGTTTGAAAATTTAAAATGGAGAGCCAAGCTTATCTAGGTACTGTAAATGTTACAGCGGGTATTTAGTTTGAGTCTTAATGAATATCAATGATGTCTGAGCATTAACATCCTAAAGTGCTATGGTGATTTCGTTTGTAAAAAAGAGAAAAAAAAGTAGTGCTTTGTCTTGTATCCAAGTATGATTAATTTTTTCTCTTTTTTTGGCATTTGGTATTGTTTTGACTGTCACTCATGGTGAGGAGGCTGTTTCCCTTTTAACAAAAGAACAAAATGACGGTAGCTCTAATTTTAGTTCCCAAGTTTACTTTTTCCAAGTTCATATGTTAAGAAAAAGATGATGCTGAGGAAACATTAATAAGTGTCAATGAATAAACCATTCTTTCTGAAATGAGAAATCTTTCTTTGAATTTTAGCTGATTTATATACAAACATACATACATACACACTCACACAATGATGTTTCCTAAGTAACACAATACAATTAATAACTCCCTGTCTCTTGAAGTAACCAATTACCAAAGAACCCTTTTAGTACTGAACATTACAACTCAATTAAATACATTCACTTACTTTCAAGACCAGAAATGACACACACGATTACAATGACCCATACAGCCCAGCTAAAATGCCAATCATCAAAAAATATACAACTTCTCAGATGCTTCAGTTTTTTTAAACAACATCTGGTGGTTCAGCCCAAGTTTTTTAAACCAAACTCTGCAATTCTTACAGAAATCTAGCTGCTTTTTAGTTTAAGACTACTTTTTAAGTTTTAACTAGCAATGAAGGCACAGTTTTATTCCTCAGTGGTACAACATGAAATATAGCTATAAAGCAACATAACTGATATTGCTAAGTCTGTATGTAAGAGAATTTAAGTGCAAAAATGTAGTAGAGCTGTAAGTATTTTCACCTCTGGCTGCAGCTAGAGTGAATGCTGATAGTACATCTCAGGAAAGAAACCTACATAGAAGATTCAAATATTTTGCTGCCTGTTACGGAATAGAATAATGACTAGGAAGTTATAGGGGTAGAGAATATTTATTTATCTTTAAGAGCACATTGCTTTATACCAAACCCTCGAAGTTCCTTTTAATCACTGGAGAAGAACATTCATAAAATTAAAATTTCACAAAGAAAAATTTCACATTTAATGGGAAGAATTAGATATTTTGAAAAAGTAATTCAATTTAATGTCTATCTGAAAGCTTCTAGAAGTCCTTCTCAGTTATTTGATGTGAGAAGCAGGTGTCTTAAGCCTTTAGCTGGAGTCCATCATGGTCTCCCTTTACCTAAAATGAACTCAGTCAAAATTATGAAAATCTACTGCCTCCAGAGCTTCCCCAGATGTTTATCCAAGAACAGTAATTTATTTAAATATACATTCCTGTGTTTGTTCAGTGTTCATTTAAAAGTGCACCACCCAGCAATGCCGTCGCGGGCCTTGGTCAGTTCAAATGCTTTAGGAATAAACCAGGATGATGGTGGCCAGCTAAAGTCATTGGCCTTTCACCTTGGAATTTTGGAGTAGGGAGTTGCTTCCTCTTGGCCAGTGAAGAGTAAATGATTTTGCTGGGTTACTTTGTGGCCATGGATTGTATCTAAAGTGCCATCAGTTCTCAGGTGGAAGGAAGGCCTCAATTACCTGGAAGAGTTGTGTTAGTGATAAACGAAGAGAGTGACACTTGATCATGAGGATTTCATTCTTGCCAATGTAAATACACAATCATGCTATCAGTCATGCCTACTACAAGGATAGATGTTTAAATATAAATTATTGAACAAAGTTGCTAATAGTTAAAACAAGCCTTCCCCCCCTCAAGTAACTGGGATTTGTTGATCTGATGCCATTCATAATAATTCATTTTTATTTCTGGGTCTTCTCTTATCCACTGTCAGATGAAATAAGTGCAAGATAACTCTGAAAATAGAATAGCCATTCACCCAAGGAGAGATATCATGCATACCAGACAAAGTAAAGAATTCTTACTTTGGATTCTGTGTTTTATTATCTATATTATGTTCAAGGAGCAGATGGACTGGTAAAAAATAAATATTTCTGGAATGCAAAATGCCATACACATTTTTAAGAGTGAACTGAAATTTGTCATGTAAAGGATACTTTTATACTTGTTGTAGGAAATACATCCCTTTCCTTTTCCATAAATAAAAATGTTCTAAATTATCACATTTCAACCAAATCAAATAAAGTGGAAAAAATGTCAGAAGCACCATCCAACTAATTTTCTAGAAATAGCCAACATTTTGCTATAAAATTAAAGTTATATATACTTCCCCCTTTGTTATTGAGGTGTAATTTACATACCATAAAGTTTTCTTTTTTAAAGTGTGCAATTCAATAGTTTTTCGTAGAGTTTATATGTCGTGTAAACAACACAATAATCAATTTTACAAGTTGACCCTTGAACAACATAGGAAAATCCATGTATTTATTGAAAAAAAATCCATGTACAAGAGGACCTGTGCAGCTGAAATCTGTGTTGTTCAAGAGTCAACTGTATAACATTTTCCTCACCCCAAAAGGAACTCCCTACTCATTAGAGGCTACTCCCCATTCCTCCTTTTCCCAGTCCCTGGAAACCACTAATCTACTTTCTGTGTCTATGAATTTGCCTATTTTGGACATTTCATATAAATGGAACCATACAACATATGGACTTATGCATCTGACTTCTTTTACTTAGTTTAATGTTTTCAAGGTTCATCCATGTTGTAGTAGCTATCAGTACTTCACTCCTTTTTACGGCACAGTATATTCTATTGTATGGCTATACCACATTTATTTATTCATTTATCAGTTGATGGACATTTGCATAGTTTCCACTTTGGGCTGTTATGAATAATGCTGCTAGGAACATTTGTGTACAAGTTTTTTTGTGTGTGGCCATATGTTTTCATTTCTTCTGGGTATACATGTTGGAGTGGGATTGCTTGGTCATATGGTAACTCTAGGTTTAACTTTATGAGAAACTGCGAAATGTTTTTCTAAAGTGGCTGACCATTTTACATTTCCACCAGCAATATATGAGGGCTCTAATTTCCCCACATCCTTGCCAATGCTTGCTATTGTCTATAGTTTTGATTGAGGCTATCCTAGTGGGTGTGAAGTGGTCTGTTATTTGGTTTTGATTGCATTTCCTTAATGACTAATGAGGTTGAGCATCTCCTTATGTGCTTACTGGTGACTTGTATACAGTGTCTTCTATGGAGAAATGTCTATTCAAACACTTTGCCCATTTTAAAACTGGGTTATTTGTTTTTTTTATTTTTGAGTTGAAAAGTTATTTATACATTCTGGATGCTAGACCCTTATCAGATATAAGATTTGCCAATATTTTCTCCAATTTTGTGCATTGCCTTTTTATTTTCTTGAGAGTATCTGTGATGGTTAATTTTATGTGCCAGGGGATGCCCGGATATTTGGTCAGTCATCATTCTAGGTGTTCTGGGGTGAGACTAACATTTAAATCAGTTGACTGAGTAAAGTAGATTGCCTTCTTTCCCTCCATAATATAAGTGGGTCTCATCTAATCAGTTGAAGGCCTGAGTAAAACAAAAAGGCTGACTTCTCCTAATTAATAGAGAATTCTTCCTGCCTGACAGCCTTTGAACTAGGAAATCAATTTGTTCCTGCCTTTGGACTTGAACTGAAACACTGACTCTTCCTGGGTTGCAAATCTGCCAGCCTACACATACTGGAACTACATCAGCTCTCTGGGTCTCCAGCTTGCCCACTCACCCTACAGATCTTGGGACTTGCGAGCTTCCATAATCACGTGAATCTCTTTACATACGTGTGTGTGTGTGTGTGTGTGTGTAAATACATCCTATCAGTTGTTTCTCTGGAGAACCCTGACTTACATACTCTCCTTTGAAGCACAAACATTTTTATTTTGATGAAGTCCAAGTTACCTATTTTTTCTTTGGTGGTTGTGTTTTTGGTGTCATAACTGAGAAATCATTGCCTAATCCAAGGTAATGAAGACTTACGCCTATGTTTTCTAGGAGTTTTACAGTTTTATCTCTTACATTTAGGTATTTGAGATGTAGTAAGGCAGAAAGATACATACGTTGGGGTATCATTTGTATAGAGTTTATGAAAAATTATACTATATATTGTTTATGTTTTATATATTATTTATGATATACACTACATATTATGCTATATATATGATACATATTTATCAAGTAAAAGTGTAACAATAGTTATGGGAACGATTAAACACCAAATGTAGAATAGTGATTGTCTTTGAGGGATAGGAAAGGGAATTAGATTAGTTAAAAGCAACCAGAGTTCCTATTGTATTTATAATAAAATGTTTTATTAATTAAGCTTGATGGTAGAAGCTTAGATTTCATATTGTAATACTGTATATATTTGTAAATGAAATATATCATAATAAAAGAAGCCAGTGTAATATCAAGAATCACATGAGGGATGCTAATTAAAGCTATGTCCGCGTAGCATAGATTGAAGTGTAGTTTTGTCACTGCTTGGTTATTCTTACATAGACACTCAAAGCTACATTCCTGGCCTTAAAGACTGTGTCTACTTACATTATCATTCAAATAATGTGGTTACTGTTCCACTCCCACTTCATTCTATCTTGAGTAGACATACCTATGCTATAAATATCTATTAATTCAAAGAAAGCAATAACTTAATTTTTAAAACATTAACAATTATAAAATTAATATGTACTTACAGTAAAGTTTTCAAATAAAAAAACGGAAAAAAAAGTCCCTTCCCCCTTAGTTCCTCCCATCTCCTGATTTTCTGGTTCTACTTTTCAGAGCTCACCACTGTTCAGGTTCTTATGCACTCTTTCTGAAATTATCAGTGCACTTACAAAGAGAAACGTGTATGTTTTTTAAAATATATTGGATCATAAAATTCCATACAGTTTTGCAACTATTTTTCCATTTTCCATTATATATTAGAAAGCTTATCTTATTAGAGTAGCAATGTAGATTTCATAAATAATAAATATATAATGATGTATATGTGTTGATGAATATCTAATAATAGCTATTTACCTCCAATTCTTTTTGCTATTAAAAACAATGTTACAGGGCTTCCCTGGTGGTGCAGTGGTTAAGAATCTGCCTGCCAATGCAGGGGACACAGGTTCAAGCCCTGGTCCGGGAAGATCCCACATGCCGCGGAGCAACTAAGCCCATGCACCACAACTACTGAGCCAACGCTCTACAGCCTGCGAGCCACAACTACTGAGCCCATGTGCTACAACTACTGAAGCCTGTGCGCCTAGAGCCTGCGCACTGCAATGAAGAGTAGCCCCTGCTCGCCACAACTAGAGAAAGCCCATGCGCAACAGCAAAGACCGAATGCAGCCAAAAATAAATAAAATAAGTAAATTAAAAAACCCCAAAAACCAGTGAATTGTTTAAAAAAACCCCAAAAAGGCAAAATAAAAAACAAAAAAACAATGTTACAATGGATACTCTTGAACTATATCTTTGGTTATTTGTGCAAATGTATTTGTAGGAACAATTATGAGAGATATAATTAATATAAGTTTCTGGTATATATCAAGTACAATGAAAGTAAATTATCTTTGTTACTTAAGAATTACAAAAAGCAACCTCTTTACAACTTTAATTTCCCCCTCCATCAGCTTCTAAGACTTTAAAACAGGATAGAGTCATTAGAATATTGGGATTATGGACACACTATAAAATACTTGGATTGATTTCACTATATTTGCACTCTATCTCCCATTTTCAGGTAGAATTATTAGTAATTTTCAATTTTTTCTATTGTTTACCCTTGTAAGTGAAAAAAAGTAGGTGCACATCCACTGAAGTTTATTTATTTGTAAATTATATGTGTGTGTGTGTGTACTGCAAATTATAAAACATTTACAAGGTTTGAAATAGGAAAGGGCAAGATAAAAACAAAATTTTTTTAATACTTTTTTTACACCCCAAGGACCAGTCTGCACATTCCCTGGGGTGCACATACCCACTCTGAGGCCTTGCCTCAATTATCTAGACTTACATATGTGTGTGGTGGCTTCTTCCAACTGCTTTGGATATGTAAGAGCGTATGCACTTGAGATGCTGCAACAGAATATCTACCAGATCAGCCATTATTCATGAAATAACTTTTTTTTTTTTTTGGTTTATCATGGAAGCCACTTCAATCTGCCCTCTGGATAGGCAACTGGTAGTCACTAAGTTTTCACCATAAGAATTTGCCATCCAAATGACGTCTATAACTGTAAAGAAAAAATTAAGATGTTCTAAACTTAATATTTTCAGCAGCACTTCTCCAAGGCAGATGGCAGTGGAGAATATGTAAAAACAGGCTTTTAAACCACAGCTACAAGAATATTCCTTGTTTCTCTAACAAACTATTCTCCTTCAGATATTGTTTTATAAGTTAATTCATTATTTCTCTGCAACAGAGACCTCAACATAGAAATCCTAATATTTATCTAGACAACTCTTAACCTCTGAGATATTCAATAATGACATTTTAATTAGATGCCCAGGACATGTTTCGTGAATGATGTGATAATGAACAAAGAAAATATGTATATTTATCACCTTTCAGAAAAAGGGAGAACATAAGACTAGAATGACTTTAAATACCAACTAACTCTGTCATCTGAGCATGCTAAATGGTCCTCAGCTATACCAGTGACACTTCATTCTAAAAATGGTCATTTCTGATGATGAGTAGACTTAAGAAATATACAAATGAGTCTACTTACTAAAAGACTCTTAACAAGGGATGACAAGGTGTAGGGTCACCAGATTTAGCAAATAAAAAAACACAGGGGGACTTCCCTGGTGGTGCAGTGGTTAAGAATCCACCTGCCAATGCAGGGGACATGGGTTTGAGCCCTGGTCCAGGAAGATCCCACATGCCATGGAGCAACTAAGCCCGTGCACCACAAATACTGAGACTGTGCTCTAGAGGCCGTGAGCCACAACTACTGAAGCCCACGTGCCACAACTACTGAAGCCTGCACACCTAGAGCCCGTGCTCCACAACAAGAGAAGCCACCACAATGAGAAGCCCGTGCACCGCAACGAAGAGTAGCCCCCGCTCGCTGCAACCAGAGAAAAGCCCGGGTGCAGCAATGAAGACCCAACACAGCCAAAAATAAATAAATAATAAATAAATAAATAAAAACCTCGAGAATATTTAAAAAACAAAACACAGGATGCCCAGTTAGATTTGAAAAATAGCTCTAACTGCCAAATTTTTGTAATTTAATGAAAAAAGCTGAATAGAGGACATTTAGGGTGTCCTGACAAAGTCAATACAAGACGCCAGAACAAAATCATTAAAATACAGGACATATATATATATACAGAACGCCTGCCAACACGACCAGGGTGGAACATAATTGACCTAATTTCAATTCCTTCTATGCATCTGTGCTTCTCTTCTACATGCGTCAGAGATTTGTAGACGTGGAAAAGGAAATAAGAATTAAGTACCAGGAGATTTTCAAGACTGACTAGAAATAAATTGGTTCTTATATTTATCATGATGTTTTTCATTGATTCCAAAGAAAAAAAGTAATATTTGCTTTTACTGGTGCACCAATTATAATATAAAATGTGATAATAATAACATAAAACTTATAGCCTAACAATATAAAACTTTATATTCCTGTAATAATGCTTCTTGATTTCTGGTATGAATAGGGATCCATGCTAAGAAATGAAAAATAAAATCTTCTTTTAAAAAATCCCACACAGCGACAGTATTTGAAAGGTCTCTCAAATGATCTGATTCAGAACGAGTTTTAGAAAATCTGTTATTTTGATTTGAATATTATATTATTTGTATCAATAGTATTTGGAACTGCTTCTTGACTGCTGGACATTTGGAACTATAATGTACTAGAAGCCTTAACACTGGCAGTTATATTTCTAAGAAGGATTTATTTTTTTAAAAAAAAGACAAATGTCATGGTCCACTGCTTTATATACAAACATACACCCTTTTTGTGCCTTACCATTTTGGGTTGACTATCTGGTAGAATATTTTGAAAAGCTGAATGTTACATTAATTCTTTGTATTTCATGTGAAGAAAATTTATTCACTCTAAAAACAGTCTTCAACAATCTAAATATTTTGAGTTCGAATTTCAATATTATACGTAGATGAGGTGAAATATTTATAAAACATAAGAAATGCAATCATAATGGGGAATAGAAGAATACATAATTTTGTAGATTAAAACGTTTACAGCAGTTTGCATTTGTTTGAAATACTGTATAGAAACAATTTGAAGATAAGTCCTTTGAATTTTTTTTTAAACCTTCATTTGTCTGAATTATCAATGTATGCATTTTCCACCAATAATTCTCCATGTCAGATGAGGACAGTCAGAACTGCAAATGATATAGAAATGAGACACTTAAGACAATCTGTTCCTGGAGTTCGGGTCCACACCTAACAAATTCCAAAAGTTCTTCAGACCTCAGCAAGTCAAAATACACTACGGAAATCGTTTGTGACAGGAACTCTTGGGCCAAGCCTTAAGTAATCAGTATCTGGTTAGGACAGGAATCACCCAGTATCCTGTGGAGGAAAACAGCTGACATGAGGGCCATTTCAGCTTTCCCTCTTATAATCATGCTTTCTAATGTACTGCCAATTTGCTCCTGGGCTGCCCTCGATAAGGCCTGTAGCATTACGGGAATCCAGGGTTCACGAATGCAAACTTCTCAAGGCTCCCACCCCCATCTTTTCCTGCAGATCATTTCTACAGTGCAATTGCGCTTTATCACAGAAATCCCTTTTATTTATTTATTTATTTGCAGTACGCGGGCATCTCACTGTTGTGGCCTCTCCCGTTGCGGAGCACAGGCTCCGGACGCGCAGGCTCAGCGGCCATGGCTCACGGGCCCAGCCGCTCCGCGGCATGTGGGATCTTCCGGGACCGGGGCACGAACCCGTGTCCCCTGCATCGGCAGGCGGACTCTCAACCACTGCGCCACCAGGGAAGCCCCAGAAATCCCTTTTAAATGCAAATCCTAATGAATCTTATAAGACTCCCTGATTAAACTGCATCATTGTTTTGTTGGAGGTGGGGGGGGGGGGGGGAAGAAGGTAACACTTCCTTTCTTTTTTAAACTGAAAACTGCAAAGGCAGAAACACCCAAATTCTGTTGCTTCCATATAACATAAACCTTTATCATCGCTAACAAAGAAGAAATAAAACCCCTTCTGATTAATACCAAACCAGAATCTTCTAAAGGCCATGAACATCGTAGCTGGGTAACCCTGTTGAGTACATTTGCTGTCTGAACAAATACAGGGACTGCCTTCTAAGGGTAATAAGGTACCCCTGGGAGGGAAGGCTTCTCAGACTCCCTGTGAGCTTTAGGATCGTTACATGGTCCTCTCCTTCTTTGATTTGGCTTTAAATCTTAAAATGGCAACATATATTGTAAATCAACTATACTTCAATAAAATAAAAATGTGAAAAAAGGCAACATATTCCTCAAGCAGGATTTTTGAGGACAGAGAAACGATCTGCTTAAAGGTCCTTTGAACAAAAGCAAGAGCTCAACCTGCTATTGACCCTGAATTTTCTTCTGTTTGTGGCACACAGGTGCCACCTAGGGGTGGAAAGCGGCACCACCGGCTCTTCTCCAAGTGGGATGGGTTTATGACCGCTAGAAGGAACAAATTCTTTCGTTTTAGAATGTTTCTATTTCTCCACTGACAAAATTGAACACAGCCCAATCATGAATACAGAAAAGGCAAAAACAGAAGAATTACAGGATGCCTTGGGCATCAGGAGAGGCAGGAAACAGGGAAGAGTGTGAGCTTTGGTGGTACACAGACATGGGCTCAATCCCATCTCTGCAGCTTGTGGGTTCTATGATGTTTATTGTGTCTGCGTCTCACTTAAAATTGAGACTATAAAATCTGCCTCTCTGCGATGGTTATCAGGAGCAAATGATACTACATAGTTGAAATGCATCTTGTACAGTTCCTGACACATAGCAGCTGCTCAACAAATCTTAGGTATTGGCAGAGCCATATCCAGGTTTTTCTCGTTTCTGGGACTTTTTCATATTGGTGTTGACACTAGACCATAATAGTTTATCCTATATTTAAATATGCCCAATAAATGATCTCACTGCCCCCCACCCGCGTATCTTTGCCCCAGCAACTTTTTCTATCTGGGTTCAGATTAAAGTGCAGGTTGGGTTCTTCACTGTATAGGGTTTGCCTATACAGAAAGCCACCCCAGAACAGTAATGCTTTCTATTCTAAGCAAGTCAAGAGAAGTTAGGTACTTAAAACACATGTTTTATGTAAACAAGATCATCCAGAAAAATACACTTGCCATAAGTTCTTGAAAGAAGTGCGTTTGCAGATATTTATCTATTGTTATCTCTATTGCTTGGATGCCCCACAAAAGCTCTTACTTATTCACACTGCTGCCAAACGTCCTAAAGCTCTCAGCTTAGTAGGTTAGAAATGATGCTAAAGAACCAAAGGAACAGTTTTGATTACGATCAAAGTCAGTCCACATTGCACACGGGTATATTGCACACATTGCTATACCTGGACAGTCCACTGCTGTCCAGGTATAGACACTCCTCTATCCTGGTCAAACGTCTGATGAGGGGTACCCACCACTACTGCGGACAGCCACCTGCCTTGGGCATAATCCTTTCCACTGCTGATGGGGATGCAGGTGGAAAGAAGAGCAGGTGCACAGCAGATTGCTCCTGTTCAAATAGACTGTCATGCATATCAAAAGGGAACTGATATGAGCGCAAGAGGAGAGATTTGTAAGTGCTTTTCAAATGCATTTTAGGTTTGCTACAGGATTCTATTTGGGGTCACCACCAGATTTCTTATAGGGCCTTGGCAAATGCTTAAAAATACTTACTTAACGTCTTGAGTTTTCCTTCTACTTGGTTATTGGTAAAACCGGGATTATAGCTCTGCAAAATGGGTAGGATTCAAAACATTGCAAAATGCTGCTAGCCCTTCATCTTTATTTCACAGCCCTAGCCTCTCTATGGAAGATATTTTAGTGAAAAAGTACAACAAGTGGATCAAAATTCCCCCTACTAGTGCATCAAGGAAAGAAATCTTTGGGAGGGCAGTTGGATGATATTGAATTTGCAGGGTTAGCAAGGGCAGCGAACTCTCAACGAGCATGCTTACCAATTCTGTGGTGTCTCTGTGGCCTGAGTCAACCCCAATTTTAAATGTATCCAATTTTTGGTGTGGAAAATATTAGGAAAGAACAAACTAACGGAGTTTGTTCTCAAAATACAGGAGACATGGATGTATTTCTACCCTTTGGGAAACTTGCCCTGGTTATGGACCCACCACGGACACTTCCTCTCCCACCCACTTCTTTCCTGCTTCGTTACCACCACAACCCAGGGTACTTTTAGGTCTTGCGCCTAGGACTTGCAAACGCCTCGGGTGGATAAGAATGCTTTTCCTGTATAAGAACACAAGACATTTTAGGAACAGGAAAAGCCTATCCGGTCCAACATACCTGCCCTTTTTAGGTTTATCTTAATCTCACCTTCCTGCATTGTTACCTTCCTTCATCTTCCTACACAGAAAAAAAAAAAAAAAAAAAAAGCATTTCTTGTCCATTTCTCATGATCTTTACTATCATTAGACCTGATAACATCAGACATCCATTTTAGTATCACTGTCTTTAAACTAATGATTTCTAAAAAACACTTTGCAAAGCAAGTAGACAGCGGATAATTTTTCTTTCATAGAGTCATAAACTGTGAGTTTGAAAGAGGAGGCTGCACAGCAGCTTGGCTTTGAGGGATGGGAAGGTCATCTGGCTTGATTTTATGCTTAGCTTTTAATTTTGAGTTCTGTTACTTGTCATGTTCTGGGTACCAACATTTGCTTTCAGTGTGTTTAGTGATAAGGGGTATGTTTATGCAGAACAGGACTTACTATGGAGAAAATATGCAGGTGGCTAAAGTTAATCACAAACAGCAGAGACCTGTTAAAAAGCTTACCATTCTCTGAGCCCTTCCTTGTCCCTGTTCCACATTTCATCTCTGGAATTTACAATAGGGTGAGGTAAGCCACTGACCATCATAAAAAAGGTGAAATATTTATTCAACAGATGTTTCATTACTCGAGAAAATTCACATTTTCAATTAAAAAGCCAAAAGATGGGCTTTCCACGCAAGCCCTTATAAGGGATCCTTGGCAGCATTTATTTTTAGTGCATACAAGTTTTCTGCACTGAATTTTTACTTTTTAACTGTGCAGGTCAACAAATCACTGAGAAGACACCAAAACTGTCTGCCAGATGTTGACCACTGATTAATGTGTCTTAAGGTCAGCCAAAAGGGAAGAAAATATGATGGGTGGAGCGTGAACAGCCAGCACAATCAACATCTGACCAACCAGGGTTTCCTGTCACCTTGGGAAAAAAATTGATTGGCACTGGTTTCCTGTGTACAAGTTAAAAACCAGTAGCAACTGCAGTAACAAGAATAAACTACAGATAAGAGACTTGGAAATTAAATCAAGTCATATCACCAAAACTTCAGCTTGAAACTGAGCAGAAAAGTCCTAAGATGACTCTTAAGGGCACTTTTTCCTTTTAAGTTATTTTATATTTAAAGTATATTGACTTCTAGTTTTGCCATTTCTGGCAGTCTGAAATCATTAAAAAGGACACAAGAATTATAACTTATGTTAGGGGTCATATATTTTGCCCAAGACTCAATATTTCCCATCATCCAAAAGATTACATTTCACTAGTGCACGGGAGTGAATTTTTGTTTCAGGTTTTACTCTATCTTGAATGATAGCTTTCAGGGGGCAGAGGAAATCTTTTCTACAAGGACAGTCCAAGTGTACAAGCAGATTAAATATTATGAGTATTATTTGTAATCTAACCGTTCAAAATCTGGAATTATGGAAGGCAAAACAGAACCAAAATAGAACCAAAGCGTCAACAACATTCACCTTTTTAGGTTTTTTCTTATCCCCTTTGCTCCTGTTGCCATCAGCATTAAACAGCATTCTTATTACAGTCATACGTGTTTGGTCCAGCACAGTTTTATTTGCCATCAGTGTGGATTCTGAAATTTTATTTCTTATTTCTTTATTCATTCATTCACAAATACTTATTAAGCACAAATACTCCATATATCTAAATACACGGAGGCACATCTATAAGCTGAGGATATGACAAATTAAGCAGCACCGTTCATTTGCCTTTTATTTTTTAAGAAACTGCAGTCAGAGACTCCAAAATGTTAGACAAGCATACAAAGGGATAGGGGCAAATTGTTGAGGACTAATGAAATAGGGAAGTAAAAATGTTTGCAAAATATATTATCTTTGAAAGACAGTTTAAGTTGAAAATTGTAAGAAATGGCCATTTTAGCGATGTTTTTTGGTAGTTAGTTCATATCTTCTTATTCTATTTTTCTAATTTCAGAATCACTCTCAAAATTCATTCATTCATTATATAAATATACACATATAAATTATAAAATACTCCTCATACTGTATTTTAGAATTCATGCTTCTTCTGCTATTACTACCAGGGTCGTGGTTAAGAGTGGATTATGGAACCAGACTAGCTGGGGTTCAGATTCAGGTTCTGCCCTTTAAGACTGTGTGATCTTGGGCAGTTTACTTCACTGGAATGTACATCAGTTTTCTCATCTGTAAAACGATGATACAACTAATACACTTACTTCATTAGATTATTCTGAAAATTAATTGAGATAACATACGTGAAACACTTAGAAGAGTACTTGGTACATAATAAATGCTATGTAACTCTTACCTGGCGTTTTTAATATTATTACTGCTACTACACTTCTATTGCTGTTGCTTCTGTTGCCAAGACTTTTTTCAACACAGCTGCTACAATTACCACAGCTTTCTCTGCAGTTATGGCGATTGTGGCTATGGACTCTCTTGTTATTGCTATTGCTGGCTTACCTTTGGTAGCTAACACTGCTGCTGCTACTGTTAGAACTATTGTTGCTGCTTTTTCTTGCGCCTGATGCTACCATTGCTGTCATGGTTATCAGCAATTACGAGAGGTGTGGTGTGTGTGTGTGTATGTGTATGTGTGTCTGTGTAATTCTAGAGGGACATATACAAAATGTTAATGGTGGTTACCTCTGGTGGTGGGACTGACCGTGAAGTAATTTCTATGTTTTTGTTTTGCCTTAAATATGCTTTCAACATTTCTGCAGGGTAAGAACATATTATTTGTATAGTTCATTAAGAATCAAAAAAAATTAATAAGGGCTAGAGATACACCAAGGTCTCATATTTACCAATATTTTATACTGCCTTATGGTCAATACTACCTTTCTGAGAAAGGAAGGGTGTCGAGGGTACTCCTCCCAGTGCACAGATGGCATCTTATATATCCTCCTATTATAACGTCTGCACGAAGAGACAGGGCTGGGAGACACGATTTATCTGCCATCTAACTACGCACTAAGATCACATAAGACATTTAGTCACTGACTTATTTTGTTATTTTTATCTCATGTCAAACCTTTCCTCATTTATCTTTATGTTTAAGAAGAGATATTTTTGATAAGAGAAGAGATCTTTTGTATATTTTAGCCTAACTGTTCCCAGGAGAATGCCCTTGGGTTGGCCCATAGCTCAGTTCTGAACAATTAACCTGACATTATCCAGAAAACAATCCCCTCAAGTTCTACTAAGAATAAATAAAGCACAATAGAGTAAAATTATCCACTAAATCTAGGAAAAGCAGCCATATTTTAGTCAGGAAATCTAAATCTTTTCTTTTCAATGAATTACGTTCTTATGCTTCTGTCATTAAACCTTTAGTGGAAAAAATTCTGATTCCCCAGGTATTGATTTTGGAGCTGAATACTGGGGAAAAATGTGCCAATAGCCAACTTGGGTGAGTTTGTCTACAATGACAATTGTCCTTGCCGTACAGTACGAACAGTTTTAGTAGAACAGAGAAAATGGAGGAAAAGAATGGAAAAGCATTCAGAACAAGGTGATTTTTGTTTAGAATAATGACAAAGGAACACAATCTATTTACTATTTCCCTTACCAACTGTCCCGAAACTTTAAACATCAAAGGGTTAAACATGTGGCTCTGAGACAGATGAGCCGAACGATGACTTTATTTCTTGACTATTTGTCAAGGTCTAGGATGAATGGATTCACACTTCAGGACTCTAGCAAAACTCTGATTGAAGGCAAACTCAGTAAGTTTGTCTCTCTTTGCTAATGGAGGGCCTTTCTCGGGCCTAAGCCTGAATAGGAAAATCGTAGTTAAATAGTATTGCTTCTTATGTAGACTCACATCAGAGATTGATCATTATGACAGGTGATGTTTTCAACATAACTTTTAGACATCGTCCAGGGGACCCAAGGTGAAACCCAGTAAAGAATGATGCCTCTCCCCCTCCCCCCCCATCCTCCTCCTCCTTTTTTTAAGACTGCTTAATCTTTTTGTTTATATTTTAGTCAATTTAATTCAGGAATATTTCATCAAAAATCCAATTCAATGCGACAAATATCTATCATGTGCCTATTGTAAGCAAGACATTCTCAGGCAAAAATCAGGCTTCAAGTTTGGGTAGAAGTTTAATGCCCTAGAAATGTATGTACAACAGTTGACAGCTTGGGGTCTGGAGCCAGACCACCTGTATTCTTCCCATGGTTCTCATGACCAGCTAGGTGCTTTGAGCAAGTGACAAAACCTTTTGGGGCCATGGTTCCTGCTGTGAAACAGGGATAATAATAGTAGGATTGTTCTGTATTTGAATTATACATGTAAAGCATTTGGAACAGTGGCTGGAATGTAGGAAGTGCTCGATAAAATGTTAACTGTTATTACTATTATCATCATGGGATAGCTTGCATTTAAAAAGTAGGGTTCCTTCCTATTTATTTCCATTTCCTCCTTTCTATTTTTTTTTTTCCAAAATTTTGGTATATATAGGGGAGAAGGTGGGGAAGAGATGGGGGTGGGGTGGGATCAGTTTTTGGTAGAAAGAATACGTATGTTAAAATTCCTACTAGTGTTAAAGATGTCACATATTATTGCTGTATATTTGATCATACATGGCTGGCTTCTGACTGCAATATAGTGGAAGAAGGAAACTTGAAACTGTCTCACAAATTTTTAAGGGCCCCATTGCTGGACGAGACTGAGTTCTGGGTCCTAGTCCTCATTTTTCCTCTCTCAAAAGATTAGAACACTCTGACACTCATTTTTGTTTGTTTGTTTTTTGCAGTACGCAGGCCTCTCACTGCTGTGGCCTCTCCCGTTGCGGAGCACAGGCTCCGGACGCGCAGGCTCAGCGGCCATGGCTCACGGGCCCAGCCGCTCCGTGGCATGTGGGATCTTTCCGGACCGGGGCACGAACCCGTGTCCCATGCATCGGCAGGTGGACTCTCAACCACTGCGCCACCAGGGAAGCCATCTGACACTTATTGATACAAAAGTCCTCCGGGACAGAGATTTTTGCTGAACATTAAAAAACGGAATTACTTTTGAGAAAAGGTGATTGAAGACTTTAATTATAATGATAAGGTAAAATACCAACATTAGAATGGATTATAAGGATAAAAGAACAGAATAATTAACTTTTAAGCATAAATGATATATAACATATTAAAGTTAATCCGTAAAGAATTATAAAAGAAAACTTCATACAAGAACTTCTAAGAGAAATTATCAGACACCTTTTTTTACTGCAATCAGGTTTCCATGTGGCCAATGAAAAATGTATCTGAGAGTAAGCAACAGCTTTTCTAGGAATTATTTTTGGATTTATATTCATTGTAAACAGCCCTAGAAAAGTCTAAAAATGTCTCAGATACACTGAGGGGAATGATAGGTGGGTAGAACATAGTCTAGCTACTTCACTGCACCAATAAAGAGGAACCAGACCCGAAGAGTCATAGAAAAGTTCTTCCAAACAGAGCAACTGGCATGAACACAAAAGTGCCAGGGTGTGAGAAAGACACATGTACCAGAACATAACGTGACCTGTGTTCACCCTCAGGTCTCTGACTCCACCTGAAGAGGTTTATCCCTATCTGAAGAAACAATTATATTGGTGGTCTTCAAACTCTTTTCAAAACTTGGGGCTCTAGGTTAAGAAAGAAAAGAAGACCTTTCCTGCAAAGCCAATATGCAGAACAAGTGTATGCAGAGCTGGGCTCACTGGGGAGCCTGAGGAGGGCCCAGGCCCCTCCAGCCCACCTCTCCACTAAGGCGCTATGGGACATAGTTGAAAACCACTGATTTAGGTCAAAATGTGGAATAACCTATAGCTAGCCACGAATCCAGCCACGATTCAATGAAGAACCCAATTCTGACAGATGGTTCCCATAGGATTTACAGCTCTTTGTGAACAAGTCATTTAACCTTGTCTCAGTTCTTTCATTAGTCAAACACTAAGGAGGGCATGTTCCGGCACCCACATCTTGTGATCCGAATAATTTTAGTAATAAATTCAGCTCCAGGAGCCCAGTGTTAAGTGAGCAGGTAAGAGCTATTGGGGGAGTGTGGGGCGAAAGTGAACCTGGGTTTAGACAATCATTGGGAAAGTTTCCAGGTTTGCAATTGATGAGATTTCAACTTCAGAGCTCTGCTTCCAATAAGGTGTGTGACCACTCTTTCCATGACAGAAGCTCTGCCACCAGCTGCATAATTACAGGAACATCCCCGGGATTTGGACCAGGACTGCTAAGATCATGGTTCTCAAACGTGAGTGATTTAAATATGTAAATATATAGTAATTTAAGTATATTTGAGTATACACAGGCACTTAAATACATGTATGGAAATGTGCACATATTTGAATATATGCATTTAAATGTATATATTTTAAAATATATACGTATGTGTTTATATTGATGTATATCTATCATGTATATATCTATATCTATATCCATATCTGTTTCCTCAACTCTGCTCCAGAGCTATTGAGGTAAAGATTTGAGTTTGTTTTGACTCTAGAATATTTTCTATCTAGAAATTCTATCTAGATAGAAAAAAAAATTTTTTTTTCTATTTAGAATATTTAGAAATTTTACAAATATCTCTAGGGGAGGATGATATAAAATCAAGTTTGGGAACCCCTGCTCTAAGGTTCTTCTCAACTCTAAAATGTTGTATTTTTGAATTTTCAAGAAGCCCCTAGAGCTCTACTATACCACCACCTACTTCCAGACTGTCACCATGCCCACCACGACCACTGCCACCAACAGCAAGTGGGAATGAGGGAGGGGATTCAGTGTTTATTAAGGTCTAATGTGCCCCAGGCACCTTGATAGACAATATGAATAAAAATGATGTAAGACATTATCCTTATCCCACGGAGCCTACGGTTTCATTTACTGAATTACACAGTTTAGTATTTTGAAGAATAATGTCTGGGGTCAAATAATCATGTTTAAGCCATGTTTTAATTATTTTACTTATTAATATTTTTAGGCTCTTGGCAATCTAATGCCGTTTGATTTTGTGCATACCCTCCCACCTCGGGGCTGGATGACACGTAACAAACGTATTTCAGCGAGACTCCTGACACCATATTCAAGATTTCATGAGACACCCTCCCCACCCTTGATTTCACTGGTATCACTGCAGAGGATGTACAGCCGAGCTTGGGAATTTCTGTCACACACAAGAGGAGCAGATTTTCACTTTCAGGGTATATTGTTGTTTCCGTGCTCCCCCTACAGGTCATATATGGAAGGATATTTAAATTAGAAATCTTTGGGTCACCACTTCTTAAAAAAGTATTTGCTGAGCATGTCCATCACGGCTCTCAAGGATTCAACATTTAATGCAGGAACCAAGTGCTCTAATAATATCTCTGTGCACATGCTTCCAAAATATCTACCAACCAAGCTCTTGGACTCAATCTGCCCAAATAACAAAATACATAAATTCTCCCCCAACATCTAGTATATGCATAATACTTTATTCCTTACATTCTTTGATTCTCACCCATTCAACTGGAAGGCAATTCACTCTACTCTGAACTGCTCCAGTACCTAAGCCCTTCCCTTATACAGATTTTGGCTAAAATAGGATTTTTTCCGATATATTTAACACTCCATGAATTATGAGGATGGAGTGGGCAATAGAACACTTTTAAAGTTGAGATAATACACTGTAAAGGCTGGTTTAAAAAGTGAAATAAAACAGAGCAATGATGGCAAATCAAGCCTTTATCACCAAGGTCAAGATTATAAGGATCATCTGGAACAAGAAGGTGGCTGGAAGAGTCTTCCCTCTGCAAAATGTTCATGATTGTTTTTTTTAAAAAAAGAAGGTGGACGTTTTAAAATGCCTAATAGGAAAGTAAAGGCAGGGATAAGGAGAGTCACCCGTACAAAGCTCTACATAATGTTCAAAGATGAAGAAATCTTGCCTCTTCTGGAGAAACTTGAAATCTTGTTATCTGAGACCTCTGTCTAGATTTCTAAACCATTATTTTACAAATGTGGAACCATTCAGCTGCATGATGCTTCTTGCTCAAATGTCTTGATGCATATTTGTGCTGTAATAACAGGTTCAGGATAGACCCTCTTTAATTTTACAAGACTCTTCATTAACCAGGAGCAGACAGGCCTAAAAAACTTTTAAAAATTCATTGGTCACATTAAGTGGTTGGAGAAAGTAAGCACCCAGGAATGAAACACGAAGTGAGCAGCTTCCCCTGCCCTGGGGCTTTCTAGAACTAAATGGACATTTCAGAGCTGAAACAGATGACTGAGGCTAACGTTGGATCATTTAACCAATATTTAAAGAACCCCAACTATATGTGTGGAACAAGGAAGTCAGAAAACAGATGAATGAGCTCTTAAGAGATTCAACGTGTGTGTGTGTGTGTGTGCGTGCGTGTGTGTGTGTGTGTGTGTGTGTGTGTGTGTAGGTATTTGTAGGGTCAGGAAAGGGAATTTAAGAATAGTACAGATCTGGAAAAGCTGCTTTGAGCAACGAGAAAGAGAGCTGATTGGAAAAAGACAGACTGTAAAAAGGATGCAGTGTTGAGTGTCCATCAGAGACTAATGTGGCCAAGGATACACATTGGAGGTCTATTCCTTCAGGCTATACAGCAGGTCTTTGCTATACTTCTAACGTATTCACTCTCATAGATCCTTTAGCACTCAATCACTTCTACTCACATTATTGCTTAAGGTAGGTTTAAAAATTCCACTGTGTTTCTCAGAATCCTTAGGTAGACTAAGGATTCTCTCAGGAGAAGAATAGTCGCCTGGATAGAGATTTAGGAACAAGATGCTAACTTAAAATTAATTACTTTTTAAACCAGCCTTTAAAGTGTTTATCTCAACTTTAAAGGAGCCAAAATTCAACAGCAAATAAAACATAACAAGAGTAAAACTAATCAATCAGGAGACCATACTCAGAGCAGGAGAACGAAGGTTTTTAAGCTCCCCTTAGTGGCCTGTGGTGCAGCGTGCTATCGACGACAGGCAACAGGAGCAGCTCAGAGACCCTCGTGGTGGCTCGTGAGGCCAGGCAGCACCAGAGACTTCTCTCTGTAGGGCAGTGGAGTGATGATAGGGATCATCTGCTCTTTCTTTCTTTTTTTTTTAAAAAGCATTTCTTTCCATAAAATGGACCTAATTTTAAGAACTTGTTCCTTTTTTCATATAGAGACTTAACAAATATCTATGGAACATGTACTATGTGTCAGGCATTGTGCTATAGACACCTCCTTGTGGGGAAATCAGATTCAAGAGGGAAAAGGTGGGAAATGAGAAATGAGGCAGGCAGGCTTGGGAAAGGGAAGAATTATTGAGGCTTGTATTTAAACCTCTGACTTAGGAAAAAAATTGACTCCTAAATAAAATGATTCATATATTATAAGACATACTAGGCAATAATAATTTCATTTGACACACTGTCCTTAAAATTACTTGTGGATTTAATGAGACATGAAAGTGATTGGAAGCTAAGCAATTTTAGAAAGCACATCATATTTGAAAACGTTCACACCAATTTGTTATTTCTCAAGTTATAGCTCTTTCATCACTACGCTGAGACCTTTTTCTCTAGTATCTGCCAAAAGAGATCATGCTTCATCTGCCAGAGAGGACATTAAAGTCATTATGGATTGTTTTTTATTTTTTACAAAAACTAGAGCCAGCTTCCTTTTCCCTGTATGAAACTAGCTAATAACAGCTTCAACATGCGGTTCTCCACTAGAGGGCACTATTTCCACACAGTACTACAATTAGATGGGCTTCAACTGGGGTGGCTTCAGAACATATGAGAACAGAGCCCTGACCTATGTTTAAATCACACCCAGATAATCATGGTGCGTTGCTCAATGGAGATGACATTTTAATGTTTGTAATATACTTACAGGTGAAAACCAAACAAACCCATCAGTTGAAAAATAATTTTGCTAAAGTCATCTGCCATGGGTGATCTGTGATTTTTCAGTGTTTTGCTACAGAGTCATGTATCAACAGCTGGGAAAATCTGATGAGAACAGAGTGGAGCATCATTTCATAAGAAAACAATGTTCAAGCAGTTCATTAAATGCAAAGAGTGGGACCCTGAGCTGTAGCTTCATGACACGTTTCAAATAACTCCAAAAGCGAACGTCTCTGCCTACAAGGTAAAAATCTCCTGACACAGTAACTGAGATTCAGAGCTGGTCTTTCCCCAAATAGGAAGCCAATACTCTGGGAACTGTCTGTGCCTGCCCTGATTAAAATGCTTCTACAGAAACAGCTATTCTACCTAATCCAGTCAACCTGTACATCAAGATCTGGAACATGGTCCCCTAGCAAAGACTTGAATTCTGACTTTAGAGAAAGATAAATATCATATGATATCGCTTATATGTGGCATCTAAAACAAAATGATACAAATGAACTTATTTACAGAACAGAAACAGACTCACAGACTTAGAGAAAAAACTTATGGTTACAGTGGGGGAAGGATGGTGGGGAGGGATAGATTGGGAGTTTGAGATTGACACGTACACAGTACTATATATAAAATAGATAACACAGGGAACGCTGCTCAATATTCTGTAATAACCTAAATGGGAATAGAATTTGAAAAAGAATAGATACATGTATATGTATAACTGAATCACTTTGCTATACACCTAACACAACAGTGTTAATCAACTATACTCCAATATAAAATAAAAATTTTAAAAAGCAGTGCATTTAGAAATATCCACAGTAAAACTCTAATTTGATCACGGGAAGAGGAATTGGTGAACACGAACCTCAAACAATTATACCGCACAATCTCTTCTTTAGGGTGAGGACAAGAACTCTGGAGAAATGCTACCATCATGCAGCTAGGGGAAGCATATAACTCTCTCTAAAAATAGGTCATATGCTACAGAATGGCTCTAAGAGTTCCCAAAAGGTAACTGGAGTTTGCCCCTCATAGCGTGAGTGGACATGGAGACCACCTAGGAAAGCTGGAAGCCAGTGTCAGGATCAGGTTGCAAGTTCATGGATGTTGAAGGATGGGGGGCGATGGTGTGCTGAGAAGCCCTTTCTGCTTGAATCTCAGGACAAGGCAGCCTGTGTGATGGGTGGTCTGGTGGAAGATATAGTAGTAAGAGGACCCAATGGGACTTCTGTTACTCTGCCAGGGGCCACGAGTGAGAAATGAAGGAAGGTGGAGAGAGGAAAGGAGCTATTACAGTGATTGCTATTAGAGCTGCTTCCAGGTCCGCACTCTTGGGGCTTACTCACAAAGGCTCAAACATTTCAGTCTGCTTGGAGAGAAGCTAGGTCTGTGCTTGCCAATAAGTAATGACCAATTTTTACCTTTTTAGGCAGAACTTTGCTACATTTAACTCCTTAAAAATACATCTTGATTTCTGCTCTACTCTCCCTGGGTTGTATCCACTGTCATTTCTTTCATTTACCACTATTACCTTTTGTCTCATTTGCCATAAATTTTTAGGCAGATTTAAAACCTTTGCCTCCATTTTTTCAATCCCAGTGTTTTTTTTTTAAATAATAAAAGAACCATTTAAAGTTTTTTTCTAACCCTTCAGAACTCCAATCCACCTTTATAAAAATGGAATTGTGTCTATCCTACACATAAAGAAGAAAACAGCTTGAGGTACACCATTAATGCAGGGTTGGAGTATGTTTCCAATGCTTCCCCAAATCTGGACATCCCCATAAAAATATTTTATAAAGATATGATTATAAAATAAGAGAAGCTTAAAATGTTATCATCTGTATCATCTAGGAGGAAGTAGGACAGAGTGGATATGTGCAGATTTCGGAGCCAGGCTGTCCAGATTTGAATCGTCAACTCCATCTTTATTTCTTTGTGACACTGTGCATGATATTCAATCTCTCTAGGTCTCTGTTAGCTCACCTGCAAGAAGGACATAAAAATAGTACCTGCCTCAAGGGGTGTTGTGAAGAGTGGATGAGATAATATGTTAGCCTGGTGGTTGGCATGTGGTAGATGAGCAGTCAATACGTTAGCTTTTATTATGCGTTCTCTCTTCCCACGCATGGGCAGCAGCTTGCTGGAGGAGCATGGACATGTGCCCTCCCTCGTCCCCTGTCCACTACACACACACAGCGACATGGGCTCAGTTATTATCCGGGCTGTTTGAACAATAGAGAGACCTCCCTGCCACAATCCTTGAGAACAGTTTTCAACTTGAGTTTTCTGGGTTATTGCCTCATGTCTTTCTCTCCGCTTTCTTTACTATATCCATGTTTGCCGCCATCTTGGTCCTTTGTGTTGGAGTGGCACCTGGTCTCTAGAACAGGAGCAACCAAGTGCAAGAAAAAACTGAGACCAACAGTGAGCTTCTAGACTGGCCATGAAATGTTTAACTGCCTTGAGTATTTTAAAACTACCTCATAAAACTGAATTCTAGGGGAATTCCCTGGTGGTCCAGTGGTTAGGACTCCATGCTTTCACTGCCGAGGGCCCGGGTTCAATCCCTGTTCGGGGAACTAAGCTCCCACAAGACACACAGCACAGCCAATACATACATATATACATAAATAATAAAACTGAATTCTACTTGACTTAGAATCTGAGTGGTGGTGGTGGGATGAATTGGGAGATTGTGACTGACATATATACACTAATATGTACAAAATAGATAACTAATAAGAACCTGCTGTATAAAAAAATCAATAAAATTAAATTTAAAAATTAAAAAAAAAATCTGAAAAACATTCTGAAAGCCAAACGTGAAATTTGCTGAGAGGAATAACAGCATGACACAACATGATGTGCCTACTTACTAAACATATTGATTTGTAATGTATTTTTCACTTATTTTCCATAAAAGATGGGAATGTGCTCCCGCCCCCCAACAATATAGGGCTAGTTAGGAGTACAGCCTCTGGAGCCAGACTGCTTGGGTTCAAAGTCTATTGTCAGCCTCACACCCCCGGTAATTTACTATTCCGTTATTTCAGCAATAACGTAAACTCTCTGAGCATTAGTTTCCTCACTGTAAGGAGGGGATAATAAGTCCCTTGTGAGGATTAAATGCGATAAGGCACGTAAAGGGTCACTACATCTTATCGAGTTGTTACTTTTAGTGATGTTACTTGGCGTTCAGTAGGATTGACTTCTAAATGGTTGTTTGCTACGTTATGATCCCCATACTGTCAGGCTGAGAAAACAAGCTGTGGTTGATAGACTGTGTTGCATGGTGTGGGTCATAGGTTTCGCTAGAATGAACGGTGTTTGTCTGAAGGAGGCTATGTTGCATGTGCATAACAGCCTGGAAAGATCAAGGAAACCTAGAATATAAACTGTTATAACTAGTGTTGTAACCTGTGGTAAGTGTAGTAAAGCTGTTGGTGTCCCACCTAGATCACCTTTACCGGGCTGGTTCCCCTCCACTGTTGCTGGGAGTATTGGCCATGGATGGCACACAGCTGCCACTTCTCTGGAGAAATCACCCTTGGCTGTTGAGAGTGGCCTAGTCCAGAGGTGCCTGGGAAGTTATGCCTCCACCATCCCCAGGTGGCCTGACGTCAATGGCTGACTGACATGGGGTACAGATGCCCCGCCCACTGGCCACAAGGTGGAACAACTCATGCTCCATCTCTCCCTGTGTGATCAGCCTGAGGCCAGACGTCAGTAGAAATCACCTCTTTGCTTGGCTTCGTCTCCTCTGTTTTGCTTCCCTTACTTTCCTTTAGGCTTCTCCTGGAACCTTCCTCTCCAATCACTTGGGACAAGAATCCTCGTCTCAGGCTACTTTTGGGGAACCTCACCTAACACCTAAAAGAGGAGATTCTGGGTCTCAGTTTCACATGACAGAAAATGAGGGCGTTGAATCCATTTTTCACCAATGGGTCCATTTCGTGAATACAGATTTTAATTTCCCGAGTATTTTGTATGCTTTGTACCCTCATATTCAGTTGTATGCATTCTACACTCTTTCCCGTACTGATATAGCCAAAGGGAGATCAGTTGAGGAACAGTTAAGTATATATCGCCTAAGTTAAAATTTTTGAGCACTGAAATGTTTTTCTGCTAGGGAGAGCAGGGGACAGAGGTCAGGACATTGCCCCTTGCCTGGAGGAAATTACAGTAAACAGAGGCTTTGAGCTTAGGTTGCTTCCGCCACTGCAGACATCTTTCTGGCTGCGACAGAAATCTCCCAGGCTCCGCCAGGTTGAAACCCCTAAGAAAACCTTTCAACTCACATACCTGGGTGCTGTATCATCACTTGCACCGTATTTATGGACACCAAAACAAAGCATGTTATGGTACAGTGTAAAGAAAAGTTAGAGAATGATTGCTCATTGGGTATCAGCAACCCTTGGGGGCCTGGGGAGGCCTTGGTTATGATAGGAAGAAAACCTCCATTTATGCCATATTCCTACTGGCACACTCACTGATTTCTGAGGCAAATTTAAGTCAGGAGTGAAACTGCCTTGTTATAATGAGGCCACCCCTCCTTTCTGGACGGTTCTCTAATTGTCTTTGCTTGCTTTTTACCTCCAATAAAAAATCAGATGAGAAAAATGAGGAAATAATGTGAATCTACCTGTTGATTTCCTTTCCATAAAATTGGCTATTAGTCATACAGTAGCCTAAAGGGGAAATCTGCAGAAACTCATATGTACAAGTTCTCTGTCTTCCTACGGAAGAAAATGTGTCGTTCTAGGGTCTGAATGTGATCTCTTGTTTACTGGGCATTTGGAAGCTGGCAAAAGCCAGCTATAAAAGTACAGTTCCCTTGAGAGTGACAAGTGAGGAATTTGAGGAGGACAGGAATGGGACAAAAGAACAAGGAACAGGAGCTAACTGTGGCCTCCTGCTATGCCAGCCATGTGACATTTGTTGTGTGGCTTAACTGTCACAAGAACTGTGCAGGGCATGTGCTATTCTTCTCATCACAGATGAACAAACAAGTTCCAAGTTATACATGGAGTAGGTGTGGAGCAGTCATCTGAATGTGTTTCCCAAATTCATGGACTCACTATGGGAAATAAGTTCATCTGTTAGATGAGAATAGATTTAATTTGGTATTAATAGTTATTAAATAACATTAAATGGCCCAATTTATAAACAGGATGAGAAAACCTGTAAGTCAATTGACAGTTAAAAAATATTTATTATGTCAAATGGCAGGTTCAACTGTATCAATTCAGTTTAAAAAAAGTTTCCCTGTTCCTGAGTTCAAAAATATAACTGACCGAGTATAGGCTTGTGGAATGGAATCAGAGAATAAAAAACGAAAAGAGTACTAGATTTACGTTCCTTTTCCTTCTCAGAGGCACAATACCATTTTATATTGCTTGTTAATTCTATGGTACCCTTTGAAAAAAGGTGGAACAGATATTATCATACCTATTTTGTAGATTAGGAAAGCTATACCAAAAGGACTTAATTAACCTGTTGAGTCACTTATTTAGTAAATGTCAAGTAACATTAGCACAGAGACTCAGCACTGTAGTTTATCATTAGGCTATTTGTTTTTATGGAATTAAAAAAAATAAATATATGAGATCCTCAGATGTAAAGGAGCATTAATGAATTAACTCCATAATATTTTTCAAGTGTTTACAATGTATCAGGCTTACAGGAACCATGGAACACACAAGAATATCTTGAGCCTGTACCTGTCCTTAAGATTCTCACAAGCTGGTGAAGGGACAGGACAATCCATCAGAAACCAGTTTCAGTCCCTTTCTAAATTATTCTTTAATTAAAATCACTACTAGGGCTTCCCTGGTGGCGCAGTGGTTGAGAGTCCGCCTGCCGATGCAGGGGACGCGGGTTCGTGCCCTGGTCTGGGAAGATCCCACATGCCGCGGAGCGGCTGGGCCCGTGAGCCATGGCCGCTGAGCCTGTGATCTGGAGCCTGTGCTCCGCAACGGGAGAGGCCACAACAGTGAGAGGCCCGCGTACCACAAAAAAAAAAAAAAAAAAAAAAAAAAAAAAAAAAAAATCACTACTAGAGGAGCGGTACATGTGAAAATTCAGAGGTGTTAAAAATCACCATGGGCTTCGGTAGGTGTCATGGACAAAGGTAGAAGGTATGTTTCGTGTTGGGATTTGGAGACTAGAGAGAGATATAAGAAGGCTGAAGAGGAGCTAGGTGAACAAAGGTGTACATGTGGACAGGGACATGACACACTGAGAACAGACTGGAGGGTTTATTTGGGGGCAGAGTGGCAAACAGATTTGGAGAGAATGATCAGAGCCAGATGGTACAGGACCTCTGAGGCTCAGCAAGGTATTCTGTGCCTTATCCTATAGGCAAAGGGGAGCTATTGAGGATTTTTACACAGCAACAGAACATAATGCAAGTATTCCTATAGCGAGATAAATCTG
This sequence comes from Pseudorca crassidens, assembly GCF_039906515.1. Classification (NCBI taxonomy): domain Eukaryota; kingdom Metazoa; phylum Chordata; class Mammalia; order Artiodactyla; family Delphinidae; genus Pseudorca; species Pseudorca crassidens. The sequence goes on from NC_090306.1 coordinate 60,239,047, forward strand.
AAGAGTGTATAGTATGAATTGAGGGAGAGAAAAGAATTAGGTCAGACAGAAAAGATGAAATAAAGTAATACATGTGAAATATCTAACACCATTAGTCCTGATGTCATTTTTATAATCATAAGACATAATAATTCAAATATAAAGCTAATGACAGCTGGGTCCAGAGTGATGGTTACAAAGAGAGGAATTGATAATGAGAAAATCCAAGTAGCAAGAATCAGTATGACCTGGTGACTAGTTGGAAATAGGGAGAAATGAGGGGACTGCTCTGTCCCTCACCTTATAATTCTTTAATCTTCAGAACTTTCAGGGTATATCCTTTGTACTCAGTTAAGCATATGCAATAAGTCTATATTTTCTCTTATTTAATTTTAATTTAAAATTATGTTTTATTATCAATTATGTCAGAGTAATACATTCTCTCCATCAGGGATGACAGATTTATATGGCATGACCCAAAAGATTTTTGGGGACAAATGACTCATAATACAGCCTTTATGGTCTCATGGTGATTTTAATGAAGCCAGACTTTCATGCAATAAACAGAGGATTATTATTTCACTCCGGGATCAGGAGATGGAAGGCTGTAAAACACAAGGCTATTTTCAAAGCGCCATTAGAACATATAAACATAAATTAAGTTTTAAGGCTTAAAACTCTCATGAAAGTTTTCTTACTACATGGAACACTGTATGTCTCTCATCTTTTATCACTCTTAAAACTCATCACTATGTCATCTTAGCAAGGGAATTATGGTAGAAAAGCAGGGTGAAAATAGGGATGGTGGAATAAGCAAAGTGTTTCCCTACAACTACTGGCCGTTAACCTGAGAATTATTCACTATAACACTCATTCATTCATTTAAGCATTTATTTCCAGGAGCTCTTGCTTTTTAGGAATTATGTTCTATATGAAAGAGACAAAGAGACAATTCAATCATGTATGTGCCCTAAAGAAGCTTAGAGTTTACAGGGTAAGACAGATTAGTAAATGAAAATTTTACCTATACCTAAGAAGTTTATAAATCCTGTATGCACACAAGGCTATGGGACTCGGGTAGAGAGGAATGGAGGAGACCGAGCTGAATCCATGTTGGTAGGTGGGCTACAGGAAGAAGGGAAGGAGGTAATGGCTTACAAGAGAAAGTGATGTTTGAATTACCCTCTCCATATTCCTTGCCCATTGATCACTTCTACTGCTCACCCCAGGACCGCTTCTCTCCTTTCTGGGTAATCCAACCACAGCCTCTTCTTCTCTTACTGCCTTTTACATGGTTGATTCCTAAAGGAGTACCTCCAGCTCAATCTACCTGTTTGATAAAACTCTGAAGTTAAGGGGAGAAAGGAGTGTGTGTGTGTGCCTAAAGGTAACCACCCAAGAACCGGAAAAGTAATGTCTTGGAGGCCAAAGAAAGAGAGTTTCAAAGAGGAAGTAAGCATTAGGGTTGGATGTGAAAAGAAACGAAACGTGTGCTTTGACTTTGGTGGTTATACCATTGATATACTTGGCAAGCATATGTGAGAGAAACAGTGGATGCAGGACCTGAAGAAGACCGATGAGGCACCAAATAAACTCTGCTCATTTAAGACACATCTGAACAAGGAAGAGAAGACAAGACCATAGGAGGAATTGCATTAAGGGAGTTTCTTTGATACCAGAGAGAACCATTTTCATGCTGAGGGTATAGCATTAGCAAAAAGGTTGCACTTGAACATAGAGGAAGAAATTTGATGGAGTAGTCATCAGCGTTGGGAGGAAAGGACATGGAGCCCTTGTGGAAAGAAGAGCTTTCTCCTGCTCTGAGGCAGGAAGGAAGTGGGAGGTGATGGGTGGGGATGACCAGGGCGTAGGGAATCCACTTAACACTGATCACACACTTACTCTCTACAGTCTCCCATGTGGACCAAAAGATGAGCAAGACACCATCCCTGTGCTCTCCTTTCTCAAACATTCACTTCATTTAAATGAATTAATGGATACTTAACCTTATGTTCCTCGTAATTCAAACATGCCCAGCAGTAGCCTATGAAGGGCAGGATGCTGGGAATAGGTACTCCCCGAAGGACTGAACCACTGACTTTGCTCAGAATTGGTGGTGCATGATGATAATAAAAATTAGTCTGACTTTCAGTCAGTTTTATGATCATATTTAAATCATCTGTAGAAAGTGACCCTCTTATCACTTTCATCTGAGCAGATCTTTTCTGCCACCCTGCCCTTGCTACACCACCAGTACTCAGATGCCTGCTTCAAGGTTTCTCTTTGAAGCAAACATAAAGGCATGAAACTAATTTAGGTAACAAGAGTAAAAGAGCCTGAAGGAAGTGAAGAAGTCAAGTTTAACCCCTTCATATTACAGAAGAAGAAAAACGAGGCCCAGATAGGTGAATGATTCATCTGAAGCCACTCAAACCAAAAATGGCAGAGCTGGGTCTGGAGTCCAGTTCTCCTGACTCCTAGTTGGCCTTAGGGAGAAAGTCCATCTTGTCTACCTTTCCAGACTGCAGCTGAGACAGCAATTTGGTGGCATCCAAGTAAGAGAATGGTCCATGTAGACTCATGGATTCATAAGGAAACCAAAAAGTCTTTTGGGGAAGGAGGTAGGAAGGATGACTTGATTGTTCTCCATTTCCCTTCCATTATGGAGTCAAAGTGTTCTCCTTTTATAGAACTTTGGAGATCACTGCAACAAATCCCTTTCTTTTCACTTCATTCATTATTCTTTGACAATACTTTCAAAGAAATTTGAATTACCCACTTGGTCTTTTGCAGTTCTTAAAGCCCCAAACTATATTTTCTGAAATGATATATGGGGTGTGTGTGTTTGTGTGTGTACGTGCATGTGATGGAAAATATAATAAAAATGTGTATACATGATCTAAAAACCTAAGGCAACAACAAGGACAGTGACAGAAAATGGAGATCCAGGAAAATAAGTGGAGAATGAACCTGGGAGAGTACCCTGAGAAGCTCTTAGTTCCCCACTACCCTGATGTGCAATGTTGGATATAATACCAATCATATTTTAAATATAAACATGAAGCTTCTTATTTTAAGACATACCATGGGAAAGCTTTGCTTAATATTTTGGGGAAGCAAAGAATTAGCCCCTCATTTAAACATTTTGCATATTCTAGTTTTCCTATTTAAATTTGCTTTAAATGAGAATGTATCAGTGTAAGTACATCACAAAGGCAGGTAAGGCAACAAAGATAATGTCATGAAGCTTGAGATATTTACTGTTTGTTTTGCTCAAAGGAAGCAGAGGGAAAACTTTATAAAAATTAATTTGTGGTATATACTCCTTCTACCTTACTACAAAGAATGTGGTCTTTGGTGGGAAAGACTCTAAGTTTATTTCCAGTCTTTCTATCTACCAGAGTTTTGATGACGATTAAACAAGATTAAATGGTTATAGAAGTTGTCCTGTAGTTGATGAAGACTCGGCTTGGGTCTATACCAGCTTATGAAAATCAGATGTGACTAAAAGATTATTGATAACAGAGCAAGACTCTTTTAGGCGGCAAGAAAGACTACTTCCTCCTGGTGTTTATTTGGTTAAGGTTAGGGTTCTACCCAATATGCCAATCATCTCTAGTTCTATCTTTTTCAGTTGGTGAATACTCTACAAAAAAAAAAAAAAAGTGAGGAGGGACCTTCAATATGGCGGAGGAGTAGGACATGGAGATCACCTTCCTCCCTACAAATACAACAAAAATACATCTACATGTGGAACAACTCCTACAGAACACCTACTGAATGCTGGCAGAAGACCTCAGACCTCCCAAAAGGCAAGAAACTCCCCACGTACCTGGGTAGGGCAAAAGAAAAAAGAAAACACAGAGACAAAAGAATAGGGACAGGGCCTGCACCAGTGGGAGGGAGCCGTGAAGGAGGAAAGGTTTCTACACACTAGGAAGGCCCTTCACTGGTGGAGACTGCGGGTGGCGAAGGGGGGGAGCTTCGGGACCGCGGAGGAGAGCACAGCAACAGGGGTGTGGGGGGCAAAGAGGAGAGATTCCCGCACGGAGGATCGGTGCCGACCAGCACTCACCAGACTGAGAAGCTTGTCTGCTCACCCGCCGGGAGGAGTTGGGACTGGGAGCTGAGGCTTGGGTTTTGGAGGTTAGATCCCAGGGAGAGACCTGGGGTTGGCTGTGTGAACACAGCCTGAAGGGGGCTAGTGCACCATGGCTAGCTGGGAGGGAGTCCAGGAAAAAGTCTGGAACTGCCTAAGAGGCAAGGGACCATTGTTTCTGGGCGCGTGAGGAGAGGGGATTCAGAGCACCGCCTAAACGAGCTCCAGAGATGGACATGAGCTGTGGCTATCAGCGCGGACACCAGAGACTAGCATGAGACGTTAAGGCTGCTGCTGCAGCCACCAAGAAGCCTGTGTGCAAGCACAGGTCACTGTCCACACCTCCCCTCCCAGAAGCCTGTGCAGCCCACCACTGCCAGGGTCCCGTGATCCAGGGACAACTTTCCCAGGAGAACACACAGTGCACCTCAGGCTGTTGCAACATCACGCCAGCCTCTGCTGCCACAGGCTTGTTCTGCATTCCGTACACCTCCTTCTCCCCAGCTTGAGTGAGCCAGAGTCGCTGAATCAGCTGATACTTTAACCCCGTCCTGTCTTGGCGAAGAACAGACGCCCTCAGGCAACCCACGTACAGAGGTGGGGCCAAATCCAAAGCTGAACCCCAGGAGCTGTGCGAACAAAGATGAGAGAGGGAAATCTCTCCCAGCAGCCTCAGGAGCAGTGGATTAAATCTCCACAATCAACTTGATGTACCCTGCATCTGTGGAATACCTGAATAGACAACGAATCATCCCAAAATTGAGGAGGTGGACTTTGGGAGCAACTGTAGACTTGGGGTTTGTTTTCTGCATCTAATTTGTTTCTGGTTTTATGTTTGTTTTCATTTAGTATTTAGAGCTTATTATCATTGGTAGATTTGTTTATTGATTTGGTTGCTCTCTTCCTTTTTTTAAAAACAAAATATATTTTTTCTTTTTTCTCTTTTTGTGAGTGTGTATGTTTATGCTTCTTTGTGACTTTGTCTATATAGTTTTGCTTTTACCTTTTGTCCTAGGGTTGTGTCTGCCTGTTTTGTTGTTGTTTTTTTAGTATAACTTTTAGCACTTGTTATCATTGGTGGATTTGTTTTTTGGTTTGGTTGCTCTCTTCTTTCTTTCTCTTTTTTTTATTATTTTTAACAATTAAAAGATTTTTTTGATTTTAATAACTTTCTTTTCTTTCTTTCCTTCCTCCCTTCCTCCCTCCCTCTCTCCCCCCCCCCTTTCTCTTTTTCTTTCTCTCTCTCCCTTTTCTTCTGAGCTGAGTGGCTGACAGGGTCTTGGTTCTCTGGCCGGGTGTCAGGCCTGAGCCTCTGAGGTGGGAGAGCCGAGTTCAGGACATTGGTCAACCAGAGACCTCCCGGCCCCACGTAATATCAAACAGCAAAAGTTCTCCCAGATATCTCTGTCTCAACGCTAAGACCCAGCTCCACTGAACAACCAGCAAGCTCCAATGCTGGACAACCCGTGCCAAACAACTAGCAAGACAGAAACACAACCCCACCCATTAGCAGAGAGGATGCCTAAAATCAAAATAAGGTCACAGACACCCCAAAACACACCACCGGATGCAGTCCTGCCCACCAGAAAGACAAGATCCAGCCTCATCCACTAGAACACAGGCACCAGTCCCCTCCACCAGGAAGCCTACACAACCCACTGAACCAACCTTACCCACTAAGGGCAGACACCAAAAACAACGGGAACTAAAAAAGGTCTGAAGAACATAAGAGCGGTAGAGGAATAAAGACACAGATGTAGAGAATGGCCTTGAGGACACCGGGAGGGGGAAGGGTAAGCTGGGACGAAGCGAGAGAGTGGCATGGACATATATACACTACCAAATGTAAAATAGATAGCTAGTGGGAAGCAGCCGCAGGGCACAGGGATATCAGGTCGGTGCTTCGTGTCCACCTAGCGGGGTGGGATAGGGAGCATGGGAGGGAGATGCAAGAGGGAGCGGATATGGGGATATATGTATACGTATAGCTGATTCACTTTGTTATACAGCAGAAAATAACACACCATTATAAAGCAATTATACTCCAATAAAGGTGTTTAAAAAAAACAAAAACAACATGTAGGGGGATCCCGTAAAACCTCTTACCTCTCCTGAAGTCCTATGGGCTTCATTTTGAAAGGAGAAGGGCAGACAGAGGTGGTGGCTTTGATCTCAGGAGTGTATTGGCCTTGAGGGTCCACGACCACATTCAGTACCTTTGGAACCTGCTCAGGTTGGACCATACTGTTGGCTGTCTTGGCCTCAGACTGTGCTGGCTGTAATGCAATGGGTGATAGGTGGATCTCCTGATTTTTCTCTTTATCTTGTCTCAGGGAAAGCTGAAATTTTTCTTTTAATCTGTAAAGAATCTATAGAAGGAGATATAAAGGGTTCCTGTCACATTTTTTCATGTTCAACAACAAAGTATGATCTCCTCCATCCCAACCTAGAAGACAAACCAAAATAAGGTTTGATGATAATACAAGGAAGGAAAGCTTTCTGGGATGATTTCTCAGTTTTATGGTATTGAGGATTTTCCTCAAAAAGATATGCTATTTGTTTCTCGTTATGGAGGACAAACATATTAAATATATACATACATGATCTACTCCTCAAATATAATTCAAAAGAAAATATGGCTAATTTTATAAAAGTGTCAGATGTCAGTTTGATCACATGTAAGCTCTTACTCAAAGTGACTGAAATGGAAAACTTATAGAAGGAATAGCCATGAAATGGGGGTTTGTGACATGTATAGAAACAGAGATTTGTATCCAGTACAACAAATACTTGAAAAAAATTAAATTTAGGATATGTGTCAAAGAATAATTTGGGCAACCAGCATTTCCTTTCTTACCCCTTGCTCCTTTAAATTTTTAATGCATGTAGAAAAACCGCAGAAGTATCATGTTCCTTCATTCTCAGAGCTCTTTCTGGAATTGGCTAATTCAATCCAGAAAACTTTTAAACTTTTAAAAGAATTAGACTGACTTTGCTGGGACACTTCAGTGGACCAAGTTTGTCCTTCCTGTCCTCAGTCTTCCCTTTTTATCAGCCTTCCCCCCCCACACACACCTTTCTCTCCTTTCTTTTAAAAATACTTATTAACTGTTATATTTTTATATATTTTTAATTTATTTTATTTTTTCAGTTTTATTAAGATATAATTGACATGTAACATTGTACACGTTTAAGATGTACCATGTAATGATTTCATATTTTTTCTCTTTTCTTGATAATAACTCCTTTACTCCAGTTCCTACAGAGAGTAGATGTCCTTGTGTTTCTTCAAGTCTGTTCTCAGGGAGGTGATTTGATAAGTTATTCACATGAAGTGGTGACTCAACCTGTAATCTGCAATTACAGCACTGATGACAGCAGCATCGTAAAAAACCTTAGGCCAATCAAACTCCCCTGTTTAATTTCTGGAGTCCATTAGCTGAATGACTTATATTAGGGGAGAGGGCAGTCCTGGCACTTGTCAACCACATTTACTCTAACTAGACTTGAGGCTAATTTTTTCTTTCCAATTGCCTTTAAATTCTAGTCACCTCTATATTTGAAATCTATTGAAAATATATAAGATTGAAATATATATTTTTTCTTGTTAAAGGATGAACACTGATGAGAATTTATTTCAGGAAAATTTTAGAAAATCTTTGTCCGGTATTCTCAGAATATACTGGTAAAGAACAGTCTATTTGACAAAATATGATTATAAAAAAAAGAATCAGGATGAAATAAAAACACAACAATCTAAGATGAGAAGGTATCAGACTGAGATTAAGAAGAAAAGAATTCAAAGAACTGAAAACTCAGCAGCAGGGTGTAAATCTTCTTTTAAGCAATAAAGAACAGAGCTGACAATGCAGAAAATACAGTCAGTGGTGGATACGGCAAAGTTGAGAGACTGCCTGGAATTTATAGCAAAGGATAAACAAATGAAGATGAAAACAAGAGAAAAGACGGGATATGGATGTCAGAGAAGAGTCATGGTAAATAATAAACAAGAATAAATGAGAGGGAAGCAGGTCATTCAAACCTATTTTTCAGTGCCCACTTACGTTATGCCTTGTGTGAGGTACAGGGTATTCCGTTGTGAACAGAATAGAGTGTACCCTCTTCTTATGGAATTTAGGGATATGGAATGAAAAAAGTTCTTAGTTTTATTTTTTTTTAAGTGTGTCAATTGAAAGAAGAGTAAATGTGAGAAGAAAATGGAGCAATTTTTGTGACTTGAGAAAAAACGAACATTACTGAGGATGCATGAACCCCGTACCTAGATAAATTGATGTTCATGTGAATAAAGCCAACAGAAAGAATTTCTCAGATACACAGCATCTCAGAAAATATATTATGTGTCTACTTTTCTTGAAAAATTTTACTCAAAATCATGAGAAATATGACTCAGAATAAAGAACTGAAGACGTAGAAATTGTAATATGAAAGGGAGCTCTGGAATTATTTAAACACAGAATGAAAATGAAATTTAATTATGTCTCAGTTCCAACATCTCAGGTTGTGATAACAGTAAAGAAGTTTGAGGAAGGCAGAGAAATAAAAACTAGGGGTGAATATATGTTAAGTGACTTTTTAGTTAGGGATACAGAGGGAATGGGAGTTAGAGCGGTCACTAGAGGTCCTTCTGACCTAATTATACATTAAAGAAATTGCAGTCTAGCTAAATAACGTTTAGCTGCCGGTCCAAAGTCAGCAGTTAGCCGTGGCAGAGCCAAACTCAAAGGCAGCTCTGCCTCACAGGCCTGATCACTTCCCACCCCTTACATGCTCTTCGCCACACCATCCTTCTTAAAGATTGACTCTGAAATCACATCGGCTGCCGATGTGATTCTCACCACTGGGTTTCAACAGCACCAAATCTGAGTATATCTTTTGTACATTGAAAGCTCTCTTTAAGGAAAAGGACTCTATGAACATATAAGGTGTAACTAGATATACATATTAAAATATGAAGATGAATACCCTTACCCCGTGCATAATGCCTAAGGATGGGGAGGTTTTTTCCAACTTACTGCTTCTTTTCAGTTTCTATAACCCTCAAAAGGCAATTTGCCGCCATTCTGCACAAACAAAAACCACACTAGAACAATATCAATCAGATGACACATCTGTGTTAAGCTAAATACCTAATTACTAAAAAAATGAGGCAATTAGAATTTAAGGTGGGACAGCTTTTTATTTTTTTAATTGTAAGCAAGTTATTTTCCTGAATGAGAAAAACAGACATATCTGTAACTTTACAAAAATATATTTAATAGAAGATAATGCATATATTGTATATTCTAAGTTTTTCACATCTAACTATAATATGTAAATAAAACACTCACTTGCCTGTTTACATTTGGGTTTTGGAGAAGCATATTTCAAAAATGGAAATGAGAAAGCCAAGAAAATGTTGACCTTCTCCCTATTTCCTGACAGGTGACTTTTATGATGATGTTAGTGTAAAACTAGTTCAAGTCCGAAGTCCTTCTTTACCATTCGTGAGCTTATGTTCTTGATGGAGAACCTTTGCCACATATTTTACAGTCATCTGTTTACTTTATCTCTGTTTAGAGGTCAATTTTTTTTTTTGCGTTACGTGGGCGTCTCACTGTTGTGGCCTCTCCCGCTGCGGAGCACAGGCTCCGGACGCGCAGGCTCAGCGGCCATGGCTCACGGGCCCAGCTGCTCCGCGGCATGTGGGATCTTCCCGGACCGGGGCACGAACCCGTGTCCCCTGCATCGGCAGGTGGACTCTCAACCACTGCGCCACCAGGGAAGCCCTAGAGGTCAATTTTTAAATCTATATCTAGGTAGTACGTGTAAAAACTGATTTATACATCTTTAATTAGGGAAAAGCAGAACTTGGAGAATATACAGTGTTTCTAAGCAGAGAGATTTGGGCTGTCTGACAAAATGTGGAAAGAATTGGAGAGGTTGCTACTTGGCAATAGAGCAATTGTCATGGAATTAAGCTCTAACCGAGTGTTTCTCAACCGGCAGGGATTTTGCCCTTCAGGGGACATTTGGCAACGTCTGGAGACCTTTTTTGGTTGTGGTACTGGGGTGTGTGCAGGGTGCTACTGGCATCTAGCGGGCAGAGGCTGGAGAAAATGCTAAGTATCCTACAATACACAGGACAGCCCCTTTCCCCCCGACAGAATTAGCCAATCCAAAGTGTCAGCAGTGCTGCTGTTGAGAAACCGGCATAAGGGACCTTAAAAATAATCTGGTATAATCTCTTCACTTCACATTCAAACCCAGAGCAGCTGAATAATTTATGGTAGGTTAGAAATGAAGTCTAGGATCTGGGCTTCCTGACTTATGCCTGTAACCATTCTACTCTACTGTGTCTTCTAAATCCCCACAGCTTTCTTCCCAACCTCTTTTCCAAAGCCTCTGGAAAAGTGATGTCAGAAATTTTTCTCTGCACAGATAAAGATCTGGAATATACCATATGCATGTTTCTCTATATGAATGCACTTTGTTTCCAAACTCAACCTAAAAGCTGCCATAGGAATGGCAAGTCTATATATATATATATTTTTTCTTTTTTTCTTTTTTTTGCTGTACGCGGGCCTCTCACTGCTGTGGCCTCTCCCGCTGCGGAGCACAGGCTCCGGATGCGCAGGCTCAGCGGCCATGGCTCACGGGCCCAGCCGCTCCGCGGCATGTGGGATCTTCCTGGGTCGGGGCACGAACCCGTGTCCCCTGCATTGGCAGGCGGACTCTCAACCACTGTGCCACCAGGGAAGCCCACAAGTCAATATTTTTGACTTTCCCTTTAAGAGCTTGTTGTTTCAATCTTGGGATGCAATAGAGTCACTTGGTAATTTGAAAAAAGAAAGAGAATGGAATATTGAATGAAAGGATCTGTAAAACTCAAAACTATAGCAGGAGAAAAAAATAATAGCAGGAAGAAGAGAACCAGAGAAACACAGTAATGAGAGGAAGCTAAAAAAAAAAAATCCTATAAAGTTATTTTGCAGCTTATAATTTTCATTTAAAAAATCTTATTAAGTGGTACACCTTAAATTTACACAGTGTTATATGTCAAATATATTTCAATAAAACAACACATAGGTGGGTAACACACAAAACATCTGTTTGGATTAAAATATGTTCAAATCTCAAAATGATGCCACCAACTAACAGTCATAGCATTTGTCCTTTGCAGTAGTTTACAGTTAGTTCTGAAATAGTTCATTCATTCATTTCTTTTAGTTTAAATGTGAATCAATTGTTACTACGTTCCAGAAACAACATTGTGGATGCAAAGATAGCACACAATCCTCGCTTTTGGGAGTTCACTGGCTTCCAGAAGAGAGATGGGTAAAAATGATGTCCAGTACCAGATACTAGGTGCAAAAACAGAGATGTGTCAACAGCAGGTATGGTGTGGTACACACTTATCACCTCTGTCTGGGTTGAATGTCTCTGATTAACACAGGCATTCCCATTTATTCCTGGACCCCTTTGTGGCCAGAAACAGATGTTCACAAGATAGTGTGACAGGACTGGAAGAAACTAACAGTGTGACTCCTTTATACATGAGATCGCGGTAAAGAGCCCAGACTTTTAATCCAGATAGACTTGGGTTCGAATGCCAATGCCTCCCCTCAGACACCCACACACATATACCCACCCACTGCTTGTTCTTGGTCAAGTCACTTATCTTCTCTGATTCTTGGTTTCCTCTTCAGTAAAATTAGGAAACTAAAATACATTAAGTGTTTATACATAGGGCCTATAATTAATAATACTGTATTGTATACTTAAAAGTTCGCTAAGAGGATAGATCTTACGTTAAGTGCTCTTATCACAACACAAAATAATAATAATAAATAAATAGGGCAGGAGGAAACTTTTGGAGGTGATATATATGTTCATGACATAGATTGTGGTGATGGTTTTATGGGTGTGTGCTTATCTCCAAACTCAAGTTGTTTACATTAAACATGTACAGCTTTTTGTATGTCAATAAAATGGTTTTAAAAATACATTGTTTAGTACCAGGCAGTAAATTTAGTACCAGTAAATGGCAGTAAATTTAATACCAGTAAATGGAAGAAAATAATCGTTATTATTGTTATTATTATTTTTCCTATTATCGAGAGGGTTGTATTTTGAGCTAAATGGTTTTTATTAACCAGAAAAAAATTGAAAATTAGTTTGAGACATGCCTACTTTGGTAAATGGTTCTGTAAACAAAGCGTTTCAGCTAGGAACCTAGTCCCATTTTCCTCAATCCCTAGGAATTATATATAACATATTAGAAAAGTATGGCTATTTATGTCCACCTTTGACATGCATTTTCTTTGTGATGCTTGGGCTGTAGTAGGTAGTCTGATAAAGAATTTCCTGCCTCAGCTACCAAGACCATGACTAGAGAAACTCTTTGGATGACACATGAATGGCTCTTCTATGGGTCTAACAAGCCAGAGCTTTTATGGACCCAAACAGCTCTTTTTTATGTGTTTTCTAAAATTGCTTTTCAGTAGCGATCTGGTTTATAGACAGATCTACCTACATTCCATAAATACCTTTTCACTTGTTAATAAACCTCTAAGTGCACTGAAGATCTAATGTAGTTGATAAATGGTGTTCTTTCTATTATTTATTCCAACTTAGGGACTAATTCTTCTTAGTAATATATTCCTCCACCTAAAGCAGACTGAATGGATTGGAAGTTGCCCACACATCTTTTCTTGGAAAATTGTATTTGTCTATTTGTTGCACCACCCACTCTACATTCACATTTGAGAGGTGCTAAATAAGTCACACATTTGAAAATGTCATGCATGTCTAATTTTATGCCTGGCAACACACATTTTTTCTTAAATTTTAAGGAAAGTAAATAATATGCCACATTTCAAAAAATTTGCCAAGGCTTATGTTATTGTTACAGAGCACATAAGCCTCCATGACAGCAATTCACCTATATAATTTCATAATAAAACCACATGCTTTTCATTTCTATGATATGAGAAAGGCTTGGACACAAATAATGGCATTCGATCTTTCATAAACATAATTAATGCCAGAGGGAAATTTCTGAGTGATATCTTTTCCTTTGCCATGGAATCAACAAAATTATGGGAAACAGAAACCAGAATATACTTGTTTGAAAATCACAAAAGTGATAGTATAACTATTACTGACAGATCCAAGGAAAAACTTACTTTAAATCAAGATCAGTATCAAAAACATTTGAACAAGTACAAAGATAAGCTTATTTTAGAGAATCACATTTGACTAGTCCTTAAATGTGAACTGTTTACTTGTCAGTGGTTAAGCTGTATCAGATAAATATAACTTCATCTTAATCCTGTCTATCAGGTAGTATTTATTTTTCCATCAATATTAATTCCTTTCTGTACTACTGGTTCCCCTGTTATTTTATTTTATTTTTTTGCAGTACGCGGGCCTTTCACTGTTGTGGCCTCTCCCATTGTGGAGCACAGGCTCCAGATGCACAGGCCCAGCGGCCATGGCTCACGGGCCCAGCCGCTCCGCGGCATGTGGGATCTTCCCGGACCGGGGCACGAACCTGTGTCTCCTGCATCGGCAGGCGGACTCTCAAGCACTGCGCCACCAGGGAAGCCCCCCCTGTTTTTTTTAAAATGACTCTTTCACTTTAAAAAGTAAGACAGTGTTTGAAATATATCATTCTACTACTTTTATTTATTCAAGAACTGTTGGAATACAAATCAAAATGTGTTTCTTCTCTCTCACTACTCGCCATCTCCAATGCATTCCTCTCCCAGGAAATGGAAGCACCACCCATCCAGGTAGTCAGTCAAATAATGTAGGAGTCACCCTTCATTTTTCTCTTTCTTCCTCCCAGAGAATCAGTACACAGCAAGTCCTGTCAGTTCCACCTGCAGATGAATCTCCATCCTTCACCCCTCTCCATCTACACCACCACCCTCTACTCTGGGCCGCCATCATATTTCTCATCAGCCTAATACAGCAGCTGCCAGAAGGGTCCTCCTACTCCCACACTTCACCCCAAGCTCTGTCCCCGACCACTTGCCACCAACAGAGACCACAATCTTTTAAAATATACAAATCAGATCACATCAAAGCTCTGCCTAAAACACTCAGCTTACAGCCTTCTCCTGGAAACTAGCGAGGCCCAGCTGCCCCACCTGCCGTATCCTCTGCCAGGGAGCCCCTTCCCTACATGTTCGTATGTCTCAGATGTCTCCAATTGCTCCACTACCTATTGCTTCAGCTCACTATCATCTCTTCATGGCCCTTAAGGCTTTTGAGTTTCTACAAAATTAATAAACTTTATTTTTTAAAAGCAGTTTTAGGTTTACAGAAAAACTGAGCAGAGAGCACAGAGTTCTCATATACCGCCTCTCCCATAGCTCCCTCAGCAACTTTCCCTGTCATTAACGTCCTGCATTCGCATGGCGTACTTGTTACTCTTGAGCCTACACTGATATGCTATCATTAATGAAGTCTAGAATGTGGATTAGGGCTCACTCTCAGTGTTGTACATTCTATGGGTTTTGACAAATCCCTAATGTCATGCACGCACCATTACAGTATCATACAGAATAGTCTCACTGCCCTAAAAGTCCAACTATTCATCCCACAGCTTCTGGCAACCACTGATCTTTTTACTGTCTCTATAGTTTTGCCTCTGGCAGAATGTCATATACTCGGAATCACAGAATACGGTCACTACTTGATTTTTTAAAATGTTCATGTAATTACTGTCTGGGTACCCCTCTGGACTATAGGACTCATGAACACAGGGACCTCATCTGTCTTGTTCCTTCCTTTGTCCACAGGGCCAACAACAGGCTCACAGAGAGCCCTCTGCAGGAATTCCTGGATTGAATGAATGGATGAATCTACCTACCAGCCCAGTAGGGAGCGATCACCTTCACACTTCTGAAACATTCCTTTCTCAGTCTGTTCTAGTAACTTTGGAGTAGCCTTATTTAGATTTTTGAATTTTACATGGATGTTTTGCAGACACTGGGAAAGGAAGAGTTAGTTGTTCCCTGGCCCCAGGTAGTTGAGGGTGTGGCTACTACAAGTCCTGTTACTACTTGCGATCAGTATGTCAGGCAGGAGTTCATCCAGCCATGGTGGATACAGGGGCGCTCCCTGAGCTGGAGATGCAGAATCTGGACCATATCTAACAAGTGAACGGTTGCTCTGCTCTGTCTCTCTCAGCCCTCTAGGACTCACCAGCTGCTCCGGAATCTGCTTTCCCACTTTCCTCCTTGCCTTTGCTCTTCTGAATTGTAAGTATTTACTCCCTGAATAATCTCTATTTTTATCACTCTGTATCCCTTTCTATCCTCCCCTTCCTTCCAACGTTCCAAGCAGAAAAATACCCTAATTGTGACTTATGAGAGGGAGGACAACACTCGAGATTTCCTTTATTTAAAAAAGAAGAACCACATATTTTAAAACACAAGGAACCATAACAAGGAACCACACCCTCTCTACCTAAAAAATGCCCAGGGGTCTCTGCCAAAATTTCCATAAAACCTCCAACTTTCATTAAAATTCTTTACCCTTAATCTCCACTATTTAAGATATAAAAATCTTAAATTATTCTTTTGTTGATATTGTCACAATTTTTAGAAATCTTCTCTCTTAGTGCCTGGCCCATAGGAGATGCCTCTAAATTCATGATAATAGAAACTTCAGAGTGCATGGGAGCTTGCTACTTTCTGTATTTTAGATTCTAGGAAATATGCCCATCTTCACACTATTCAAGGCCTTAATTGTTTTATATCCTTCAAGTTGAGACCCACTCAGCCTCTGTTTTCCAAACGGAGCCCTAACCTTTCTAACATAAACCTCTTCCAGGAGGAGGAGCAGAAATAAACAAAATCCATTAAGACACTTCGCAACACTATTGCTTGTGGGAAGAATAATTAGCATGATGTCTTTGGGGGGGGGGCTGTTAAAAACTAAGGAAGGAATGTTTTTAAAAATGTGCAAAATTAAAAAGAACATAGCACACAGGAAGAAAAGATATTAAAACCCATCTGCAAACTTTAAATATTTTAAGTTATATCACAGAATTTTCAAAAGAATAGGAAAATCTTATCATTCTATTAGAAACGTACCTGTTAACTCATTCAGTACCAAAGAGCACTGCCTAGTCTAGTGTGTTTAGGTTTATTTGGGGTTCTATGTTTTTAATATGAAATACACTTTTAAAGTCTTCATATCTATAATTTGTAATTTACAGAGCTATTTGCAGTGTATTCTTTCATACTTTTACGTTATTCATTCACCTAAAAAATTAGTTGATTATGGATTGTTTAGCCCTTTAGCCTATAATCATCTCCTTTTCATGCCTGGAATTTCATATATTACTTTCAAGGCCCTTTAAAAATAAGAAAACCTTATTTTTACTCATTAAGAAGTAAGCTTGCCCCAAGACATATTTCTTTATAAAATTTTGCCCAAGTTGCACAAAGATAATATAAAAGAAGAAATAAAGCAAGTCCAAAGTGTACCCATGAGACTTAAATGGCTTTGAGGATTCCACTGACCTCGGTAAATCACTTTCTAAAACTTCGTTCTCAGGGTTGATCAAGTTACGAAAAGCCTCAGTGCAATTACAGCCTTATTCTGCAGGTCAGAATCCATAATTCCGTAGGTTTTCCTTTAGCTATCACTCTGCTGTCAGATGTGAGATATTCCCAACCTATCAGGGTCATAGTCTTGCTTCTGTTCTCAGTCTTTTCAACATTCTTTTGAATGGCAATATATCGAATATATTAAGCAGTGGGCTCAGTAAAGGATAAAATATATAAAGAAGCAAACTTACCATCAAACACGTTACTATAATAACAAATATGCTGAGAAAAATGACAACAGCATAAAATCCTTCTTTGCTCCAGATTTTGTCCGCTTCATGCTGCCCTTGTAAAACATTTTTCTTTGAAAGCAAAACAGAAAGTCCGATGTTAAATGAGAGCTTGAGGAGACTGGCGTTCTTATCAGACACTAAACATATTTTTAGCTTGATTCCATTCAGTGTAGAACACACCTACATCCCCCGCTGCCAGAGCTGCTTCTCAATCTGATCTAAGACATTGGATTGCCGTTCTTATACGTTAAGACGCTATTTTATCTCCTGTACAGGAGCAAGCATGCCCAACATGGCATATAGGTCCTTAGGCTTTGTGAGTGTCCCTCAGGGTCTCTCTTGGAAACTACCTGGTTCACAGGTGAGAGAGTTCTGTTCTTTTCTGTGCTGAGGAAATTGTTTATGAAGCTCTCCTTACTCTGCTTTCAGGCTCCTCCCATAACATCAACACCCTGCTTTACGTGCTGTAATACTGCTCTCTGCTTTTAAACAGAAGTGAAACAGGTGCAAACAAAATCTCATGATGCATCAATAAACAGAGCAACAATGTCGGCATCATTGCCTTTTTTTTGTTTTCTTTTATGAAATCTTTTTTTAAAAAATGCAGTCTATTTTGTCAAAATCTGATTAATGTACCACTTTAACCACATAAATTGTTAGGGTTTTATATTTTATTTAAAGCAACAGGGAACACCAGAATGTCCAGAATTATTTGGCACTATAAGGGAAAATAGTTTTACTTTAATTTATTTCTCTCTTTGTTTATTTACTTAGCTTACTATTTGAAGGGTGGAAGGGTAGAGAAAAAGCATGAATAACATGTGAATGAGTGGTTTAGTTTTATTTTACCCATTCTTTTTAAAAAAGCACATCTACTAAAATCACATCTTATAATAAGGCAATGAAATTTAATAATTCAGTGAAATTTATAGATTTATGGTTAAAGAAAATTGAGCTTGAAACCAAATGGTCCACAATTAGGAAAAAAATATAAAGGCTAAATCAAGTCAAATGCTCCCACTCATCTAAAATTACATTTTGTTGGAGTCTGCTTTTTCCCCTTTTGGTTGAGATGTCTCTAATGATTAAGAAAGCCTTGAGAAGCATGATAGTGGATAATGAAAGGCCACATGGAGAGTGGCCCTGGAGAATGAGAGGTCGTCTTGTGCATTCCAGCGTCAGATGAATTCCCAGCTTAATGTAACCCCTGGGATGACTTCAGCCTATACTGTGTGGAAAAGAAGAACCACCCAGCTGATCCTAGTCAACCTACAGAATCATGAGAAATAAATAGTAGTTGTCTCAAAAAGAAAAAAAAAAAAAGCCTTCAGCAAAACCTGTACTTGTAGGTGTCTGAACCTGGAAATCACTGTTAATTATTTTTCAAGACTTAAAAAAAATAAAATGCATTCCACATTTGTAAACTAGACAAAAAGAAATATTTGCCTTGAAAAATATTTTATGAAAACTTTTATCCTGAAACTCAAGCGAGTCTTGGTGGGGAGTTGAACAAAACAGAATGGAAAGGATCTCTGAGTTCAATTGTGGTTACAATAACTATGTGAGGAAGACTTCTATTGCTTGAAGTAGTTGAGTTTCCATTTCCTTTGCTTGTAAAATATAGATATGCTCACTGTAATATCTTGCCTTCTTTAAGACACAGACACATTTATAGATGCAAGAAATGATTTATGCATGTTTTTAAAATACATAAATGGTAAGTTGACGGAGAATCTGAAAATACTTGCTGGATGAAATGAGTAGAAACCAATATGTCCTGAAAAGGAAATCTTGGGGTCAAGTGACAACGTGTCTTTTACTCATTGACCTTAGCCAGATCATATTTTATTCCTATGTCTCTGTACACATAGCTGGAAACTAAGAGAAAACTCTTGTAGAAATCAAGTATAAATATGGAAATGAGTTTTTTTGCAGGCAAATAAATAGCATCTATTGCTTGCTATAAAAGCAAGCCACTTAAGCCTTCAAGTAGGTAGCATAAACTTGTCAAATTTAAGTGTGAGAATCTGAGCTTTAGTTCATGTAAAATTTGGATTAAAAAAGGAGTGGTTAGGTGGGTGGAAAGAGATTTTTTGTTCCTAACCTGATTTGGTTCCTTTCTTGTTTTTCCTACTATAGTTCCACACCTCCTGGAATACCAACAGGTTCCTTTCTGCTTAAGACAAATCTATTTTGCTTTCTCTTTTAACCAAAGCAGTAATGATGGAGGAATTAACCTCCCACCTCTCCATCCCCCGCCAGCACTTAGAAAGACACATGTTTTGAACTCCTAGAACTTAGCCACTGCACTTTCTTGGTAAATAGATTTCCTTCTGAGTCATGCTAGCCCTGCTGAGCACTACTATATTTGTACAGAGATCTAAAAACCTTGATAAGGGCAGGGTAATAAATGGAAAAGTTTGTGGTTAAGATCCCACAAGTCATAAGATTGTAATTCACAAGAATCTCCAATCTAACCTTTGTATAAGGTTAATGTGATGCCTTTCACATTTTTTTTTTTTTTTGCGGTACGCGGGCCTCTCACTGTTGTGGCCTTTCCCGTTGTGGGGCACAGGCTCTGGACACACAGGCTCAGAGGCCATGGCTCACGGGCCCAACCGCTCCGCGGCATGTGGGATCTTCCCGGACGGGGCACAAGCCTGTGTGCCCTGCATCGGCAGGCGGACTCTCAACCACTGTGCCACCAAGGAAGCCCATTCCTTTTACATTTTGACAGGGGACTGCAGGTTCAATAATTCAGAGGCTCCATGGCTGGGTCAAACCAATGCGCTGTATCATCTTAATGTCTTATGTCACAACGATATCACTTTCCCTTTAGCTTTGCGGCAGTGAAAGAAGCTGCTGGGTTTTGTTTTGTTTGATTGTATAAAATTTGGGCAGTTTCCGGTACCGATAGCAATGGCTTCTCTATATCCTGTTTAATAATTTGATATACTAGAGTTTTCTTTTCTTTTCTTTTTATTAAAACCAATTCTGACCCCAAATGCTGGGAGAGATGATACAGAGACTTTCAGAGCTACATCTCTTTAGAGACATGGAGCACAAAGAATAAGAATAAAGTGGAAATGTTATAAATTAGCTGGTTAATTAATTGATTTAGGCAGATAAGTGAGTTGTATCCTACAACAATATGGTTTTGTTAGATAAATGCCAAACTTCCACTGTATCATGCACAAGGTAAACAATTTGGTCTGAGAGATCTGACCCATGTTAACATTGATTGCATTCCTCCTCGGCACTGTATGGCTAGGACTATATAATTCTTTAGACTGCTGGCTAATGTTTAAAGGAACAATCACTAAACTCGTGGATTACGATTGTATTTATTTGGTATGATTTTTTTTCTCTTTGTAAACATGCCATGAAAGTATCAGTCAGTATATTGTCCTGTTATTTAAAGAAGGTAACTTCCTCCTTTGAAATATAAGACCTGTGAAACTGTGGTAATTTGCAACTGAACAACAAAAAAATCCTAAATCATTTTTTTCACTATCATTGCAAAATTACTGCTTCAATAGACATTTAAGTTTGTAAAAACATCTAAAAATAGAAACTAAAACAATGCATTTAATTTTATTTCCCTGAGATTTAACTTATTAGGCAAGAGGAAGTCTGGTTTTTAATTTTTAGGAGCATCTTATTATAAAATAATATTTGAGGTCCTCCAATGTTCTAGGTACCATATATAAATATATAAAAGAAATAATGTCTTTGTCTCTCAAGAAACTTAAATTTGAAATAAAAATAGATGAATAAGCGAAAGGAAATCTCTATTTGGTAATTGTCTTTGTTTCCCAAGAGTCGTTTCTGACTTAAATAAAATCAAGCAAATAAAGAAATGGCAACAACAAAAAACACACCCTTCCCTAAAAGTAATTAATAAAAGTGTAGGAAGAGATGCTTTGAGACAGCATTCACCATGTTCTGTAATCCATGTAAAGGATGAAAACCCAAAATACCAATATTCCTTTTTTTGTTCTGGTAATAAACATGTTACCATAACAGAGCTATAATTTGGAGATAGAAATGTGAAAGAATGGGTTGAGGCATAAGCTGTTACTCCACATTTACCACAAATGATGAATAAAGAAGTGGGAAAACTCACAGAATACCTATCAGCTTAAACAACTATCAACAAATGCTTTTGCGGCGCCTCTGGGACTGTATGTGTCTGAAGCTCCCTCTGAGGGCCTGTGCACACTGCAGACGGCTCTCTCCTGTCTGCAGTTAGAGCTTCCGATCAGAGGGTACCGCTGGGCCCATTCTACAAGTGACAGAACAAAACGCTCAAACAATACACCAGTCCCTGATGAAATGCTCCTTATATCCAATTAAAATACTTCCCAGTCTCCTGTAATATAATAGTTTCTAGATTCTAGATTGCCTAGATTTTTAGATTCCCAGAATTTTATAAGAAAATATCATATTTTGATCATCAAATACTTTCATTATTCAAATGCAATACAGACCTATGGTCTATTGAGGGCTAATCGTTCTGTGACAGGCATTCAGGCTAAGCTCCTTGCCTTCACCAGTCTGGGGTATGTTGGAGGACCCCCAAATACTTGAGTTTAATTAATTTTTTGGTATGGTGAGCTTCTCTTGGTCTGCAAAGCTGGCTGACTCACTAAGCTGCCATACTCCTAAAGCCTTCAGAATGGCATTTAAACTCAGAATAAAGCAACAGGGTGAAATGCTTATTTTATTCACTGAAAGCTTATGGGAAGCAGAATAAATTAATCTAATGGTCTTTTAAAATTTTAAAGAAGAATTGTCCAGAGCAAGATGTGTGGAAGTCAGTCTGTGAGGGGCTTGAACTGTGGGCATGGAGTTTGGTTTGATGTACAAAAGGGAGCCCCTTCAGAGTCACATGCAGGGAGGGCTGGGGAGGGGTCTGGGTGTTTAAGCTCATGTTGACCTTTCTCCTGGTCTCTCTGAAGCATGAAGGGACCTCCTCTTTCTCAAAACTCCCATGGCACAGTGCGGTTATGTTATCATAGCCCTGTATTTTCCTTATCTGCTTGTCTCTTGTTGCCTTATTAGAACTCATTGAAAGCAAAAATCTTATTTTATTTATGTGTGTGTTTGCTTATTCATTTATTTTTCTGACTTTGGACACCACCTAACCCAGCGCTTGGCTATTTGTACGCCTACTGTATGCCAGGCCCTGAATGAAGGCACTGAAGACACAGATAAAATGAAATGAAATGCTCTCAAGGAACGACGGTGCAGAGATGGACATGAAGGCCAACGTGGGGTATGGGGTTTTTGTATAAGCTCCATGAGAACACAAAGACAGCGCCCACATCTGTGGAGGTACAAGGGAAGGCTTCACTATACAGTAGACTGATCTTGAAACATGAAAGGTGCACAGATGGACCAACATACACACAGGCTTGGAGGGAAGAAATGATGTGGGGTGTCCTGGTGCCTATTAAGTTTGGAATGGCTGAAGCATAAACTAAGAGAGTGTTGTTCAACAGTGATAAACTCAGCACACAAAGAACCATATACCACATTAAGAAATCCAGACTTGATTCTACAGGATTTAGGAAGCCAAAGAAGAGTCATGACATTAGGAGGGCATGGCCAGATTTGCTTTTAGAAAAGTTACTCTGGTGGCAAGAAAGAAAACACTGTGTGCATGTGTGGATGTGTGCATGTGCACGTGCGTGTGTGAGCTGGGGTTGGCAGCAGAGACAGCAAGGAGGGAAGCAACACTAAATGCAGGAAGACCAGTTGGAGGTTGTTATTACAGTCGTGGTTCAATGATGAAATACATTTTCATTCTGCAGTCAAATTACATTTGTTCAGTGCCTACGCTTTGTGAAGATTTCCATGTTTTTTTTTCTTTTTTTTTTTTTTTTTGCGGTATGCGGGCCTCTCACTGTTGTGGCCTCTCCCGTTGCGGAGCACAGGCTCCAGACGCGCAGGCTCAGCGGCCATGGCTCACGGGCCCAACCGCTCCGTGGCATGTGGGATCTTCCCGGACCGGGGCACGAACCCGTGTCCCCTGCATCGGCAGGCGGACTCCCAACCACTGCGCCACCAGGGAAGCCCTTCATGTATTTTTTTTAAATTTAAAAATTTTATTCATATTTCAAGTTTATAAGATAAGGACTCTACCCATTTTTCCTTTCCTTTCCTTTTCTTTTCCTTTCTCCCTTCCTTCTTTTTTTCCTTCCTTCCTTCCTTTCTTCCTCCCTCCCTCCCTCCCTCCCTTACTTTTTTCCTTCCTTCCTTTCTTTTTCTATACTCATTTAGGATATGAAGAAACTGAGGCTCAGAGAGGTTGATACTATGTAAAGACAGACTTAATCTCACAGAGATTAAATCACCCAAGGTCACACACATTTTAAGTGCTGGCTTTGGGATCCAAGCTCAATCTTGTACCAAAGCTTTTTATACCATACCTGTGGCATTTGCTGTAATGAGAGGCAGTGTGCTTTACTGCAAAGGGAAATAGACTAGGAATAAGGTATCTAGATTTTAAATATTGCTTTATACCTCATTTGCTTTGTCACCTTGATGAAATCACTTAATTTCTACAGGCCTTACTTTCTGTATCTTTAAAATGTTCGCATGTGTTCCCTCAAGGTCTAATGCTTTGATTCTGTGAATTTAATTACATATGTTTGGGATGATGTTCATTCTAGCAAGTTTGGAGTGGGATGGAGTAGGTGAAGTAAAAAAGAGACTGGATTTATTCAGGAATGAGAGTATTGGAGTGGTGGGGGAAATCTGAAAAGTGCCGAATTTAGAAAGCACTATGAAGGAGATATTCATAGTTCTTAAGACTGGGTTCCTCAGCAAAAGAAAAATCACATTTCAAATTAATCCCAAGGTAGTGGAAAAAAGGGACCATTTTGACAATGAAGGCAATGAGGAGTAAACCCGGTGAGGAGGAAAGATTTGAGGGTGTTTTTGGGGACACCCAAAATTCAGTAAAATTCAGTAAAAGTAATCAATTGACAAATATACCTAAGTGGCTTTTCTTCTGGACAATTTGTTGGATAAGTCAAAATAAATTATAAGGCCATAAAGATTGGAGAAGAAAGTGTCAAAAAGGGAACTTTGACATGAAAATGAACTTCCTTAAGGAAGAAACATATGCAATGTGAAATCAGAGAATTTTGACCCTTAGGGAGATTTTTATATTATCAAATAACACACGATAAACAGCTTTCATCTCAAAGGCTCCTAGAATTGGGTCATGTCATGCTAACCGTGCAAATTTTTAAATGAAATATTCCATGAAACAGCCTACCTCGGGGGAGACTTCTGTAATTCCAAACTGGGATAAACTTTGATGCAAAACATTGATATTAAGTGAACGCAGCACTTCCTCAGACGGCAGAGCATCAGAAATTCCTGCTTTCCCGTTTATGGGAGACACAAATAGTTCAACACTGTTCTTCTTTCCCTAGTAAAAGAAGATCATTTGTATATGTTAATAGACATTTTAAACAACTTTGGGAAATATTTTTGACTTCCTTCTAGAAACATTAAAGAAAATCAGAGCTTTAGGATCCTAAAAGACATCTTGGAGATCACCTTTATTAGGTATTCCTGGTACACTTAATATTAGCAGCCCAAAGCCCGAAATCTTCAAATGGCCTTTCAATTAGTTGACACCTCTAGCTTTGTAATTTTATATTTCATTCGATGCTGGTTTATTTTCCATTCGGTATTGTAATTTTTGAGATATATT
This sequence comes from Pseudorca crassidens, assembly GCF_039906515.1. Taxonomy (NCBI): domain Eukaryota; kingdom Metazoa; phylum Chordata; class Mammalia; order Artiodactyla; family Delphinidae; genus Pseudorca; species Pseudorca crassidens. The sequence goes on from NC_090306.1 coordinate 60,263,716, forward strand.
GTTCAGATGGTTCCTGAGTAATTGTGTTTAAAGAAGCATTTTAAAATCAATTAAATGAATTAAGTAAAACCTGATGTAACAGTACAATTATTAGACATCACCACCCCATATATATATTTTTTACAACTTGTATTAATGTGAAGGCTGGACTAAGGAAGGTGATGCTGTCTTTGAAGCTGCTTCCCTGATCCTGTTCTTCACCTTAAATAAGTCACACTTTTAAGATCTATTGTTTGGTAGAAACAATGTTATGCAATGATATCATGTTACTTTCCTATTAGTATGACCTCATTACCTGAAACAGAGAGAGAGGATTTCTTACCTTAAATGGCTGATATGCCACATACCCATAAAAAACAAACACTACACAAAAATGACACTGCCTTTGGTAGATTCTCTTTGACAACTTATACAAAGCACTTATAAAAGAAAATTGTTGTTAGTCTTTTCTTTTTGATACATGGAGTTCTCTCCTGCTAGAAAATTTTCTTTTCTTTTTTTTTAGAAAGTTTTCTTTTAATGCAATTTATCAGAAGTTCAGCCATGTATAAAATGGAGTACTACTAGTCATCCAGGAAAAATGTTCCCGTGTTTGCAGTGAACAACAGACAATGACTAAATATTGCGTAATACTGATGTGAAACATGTTTATAATAATTTAAATAGTTTATGACCTAATAACAACAATAGTAGGAAGAGAGCACTTGTTTTGGGCTTGTCATGCTCCCATGTGCCTTAAATCTGTTATCTCCAGGACAGAGGTATTAAGTTATTTCATTTTGTAAATGAAGGAACATTAAGTAGCTTGCCTTAGGTCATAGAGCTGGGACACGGCCAAGTTGGAAATGGAGTAGAATTCTGTGTCTGTCTCCAAAGCACACGCTCTTAATCACCGTACTCTGCTGCCTCAGGTATCATTATAACTTAAACTATTATAAGAACTACTCTTAGAAATAGACATGCATAAATGCTACTAACATTCTCTGAGGATATGCATATCCCTCTCTGGGTGTGGCAAATCCCTCTTTTATCCTTTCAAAGAGCTATTATGCTCTTTAAATCTATATATGTAAAAGTATATCTAAGATATCTGAGTATATATATAAAATCTAGATCTAGATCTAAGACATCTATAATACCTCACTTCTCACTTGAGCAAGGTACACTGTGGATATAAATAACCTATTTCACTCTTTCATGATAATGGGAAATGCTGTATTTCTTCTATGCTATTGAGTTAAAAACTTTGTTTTTTTTTTAAAGCTTATTTAGTCCCAGAAAATAGTTGACTCACAGAACAAAAGTTGTTATGGGGACGAAAACAATTCACCCTCCACACAGAAAAAAAGTGAAAAGAAACAAAAATTCTAAACCAAAATAAAAGCAAATTCTTCTCCGTAGTGGGAAATGCAGGTGTTGATGCAGTATAAAACTGAACTCAAGCAGGAGCGTAAGGATTTAAGGCAAGGAGAACAAGAAGTCCTTGCTTAAGTTTCTAATGCAGGGGAAATTAAGAACCATTTTAAAACTGTTAAAATGATTCTAAAGTCCTTTTTCACAGGAACCTCGGATAATTAGCTTTTTACAAAGAGAAAGTCGTTAAGATTTGAATTTGCTTTTCCTTGCTCACACCCACCTTCAAGTGCAGATGGGAACATGTAGTTGAATGATATCAAGGTCCCTAAACACTGAGGAGAAGGGGGAAAGAAAGGATGTGGGTGATAGATCGGTCTAAAGTGAGCCTTATACGAAAGGTCCTTTGGGCTTCCTTCATCCCCACCTCAGACACCCATCCAAGTTTTCTCTCGACTTTTTCAAGGCTATTCTTGCATTGTACTTGGACTGCTGTCCTTAAGCATGGTTCTTCTTTATTCTTTATTCAAAATCCTCTGCCGATGTGTTCACTATCCTTCATCCTGATATATATAAAGTTATTTATTTATTTATTTTTGGCTGCGTAGGGTCTTCGTTGCTGCGTGGGCTTTCTCTAGTTGCGGCGAGCGGGGGCCACTCTTCGTTGTGGTGTGTGGGCTTCTCACTGCGGTGGCTTCTCTTGTTGCGGAACACGGGCTCTAGGCACGCGGGCTTCAGTAGTTGTGGCGCACGGGCTTAGTTGCTCCGCAGCATGTGGGGATCTTCCTGGACAAGGGATTGAGCCCGTGTCCCCTGCATTGGCAGGCAGATTCTTAACCACTGCGCCATCAGGGAAGTCCCTCAACCTGATATACTTGAAGGGATTTTAATAGATGCTGTCTGGAGACAGTGCCTTACCTGATACAGAAGGTTTCCGTCTTAGGGAGAATATTTTGGGAGTAGTATCCGGTTGGTGAGACAAGTATTTTGGGCCCTTCTATTCATACCTACCAGGATAGCTAGTCTTGAACTACGAGAAGGTTGACAAACTTTTTCTGTAATGGGCCAGACAGCAAATATTTTAGCTTTTAATTTAGACAATCTGTTGCAACTACTCAACTCTGCCATTGTAGTGTGAAAGAAGCCTTAGACAATATGTAAACAGATAGGTGTGGTCTGTTACAATAAAACTTTCTTTACAAAAACAGGTGTCATGCCAGATTTGGCTCATGGACCATAAAACTATAGCATGGGTGTTCTTAACTATTGTTCATTATTCTTGAGTCCTGCAATAAAGATCAAAGCTTGTCATCTGGGAATGCGAAATGTTGGCATCTTACAATGAGGCGATTGATGTGCACTTGCTGGGGCAAGAGTCCTAAAGCTGCGGCCACTCCTTGGCGGAATATCCGAAGCAAGGTTATGTTCAGCCTATTTACATCCACTTGCAGTGTCTGGAAAATAAAAAATTCAAATTACAGTAAATCTTTGATTTTGGACATTCAGTTCCTGACGGATGACTGACCACAACAATTCCTGTGACTTTGAGAAATTCACACTCATCGTGCTTTATTGCATTTTTAATGCAGATAAAAAAATTATAGGGACATTTTATGTGAAATTTTAAATGGTCTTACTTAAGAAGATGGTATATTGTATAATAATGCAATTTGTCTAGTTATAATCAAGAATCATATGAATGATCAATTCATAAAGAATTTCACTGAAATGTGTGTTGGTTTATTTTGCTTTAAGTCCAGATGACAGAATGTAATATGCAGCCAAGTATATTTCAGTAATCCAAGCCAGAGGACATCTTTAATTTGTGTTCACACACAGCCACAGAGAGGAAGATGCTGTGTAAGTTCCGTAACACCAGACTTGGCAGTTTCTCTATATAGTGATTTGCTGCCAGTGCAAGGCAAAAGAATGAGCTGCAATAATGCATTTTCAAACTCTGGTAAAGAAGTCAATGGAAGTGATGATTAAATCTAAGGTAAACAATTCGTATTCCATTGCTTGGACAAACACTCTTAATTTTCAGGTTGTTTTGGAAAAGGACAAGTAAATATTTTAAAATTCCTAAAATATAAATCAAGTTATGCAATTAACACTACATCCTTAATTTAAGCCACGGGTGCTATGATTACATTTACAACATAAACTGGTTAACTATGTATTTCCAAAAATGCACCATAATCACTTGAAACAGATACTTTACAAGGTGGGGAAACCAAACCTTTATATGCATTTCTTATTTTATAATGCTTAATTTGCTAACTTGACCATAGTAGGTTATCAGTAACTGTTGGATGTCTGCAATATCATTTGTTCTATAAAGTGAGGCACACTTCTATGTACACACTTCTGTGATAAAGAGATTGGCTTACAAGTGTAACCTACTATAGTGTAAGAACTCTCAGAGTACCTTCTCCAGTTTGCTGTAGAAGAAGAATAATACTCTTCCCATAATTTATAGTTTTGTTAAGAAATAATAAATCCTCTATACATAAAGTTGGTACAAAATAAGTGATTGGAAACTGGACCAAATACTTATTGCTACAGGAATCAGAGGGAGTTGAGGAGGTCAAAAGAGATATAATGGTTCCCAGTCAAAATGGCAGACCCAGCTAAAGCTCTAGACTGCTGCTGCACATTAGGATCTTTTAATACTTGCATAGGGGCAGGGGCCATAGAGCTTGGTCATGTTAGGCAGCTGGAACTGGACTCCTGGCAAAAAATTGAGATCCACAAAAGGGAAGAACTATTGAAAATTCTACCCAGTACCCCAACTATAAGGTACAACTTGCTCCTGGGAGGGGAAAAGGAGAATTACGCTGGGAGTAGGCAGAAAAGTGACATTAACACCATCGGTAATAATTTTTTTATTAACTAAAAGTCATCTAATGGTTCACAATTGTTTGCTATATTATCCTCTGTACTTTTCTCTAGTCTAAAAATGTTTCCAATATATAAAAACACATTTTCATGCAGAAAGTAAGACTTGAGCTCAATCCTGAAGGATGAGTAGGATATGGAAATGCAGTAATGAGAAAAACATTATACTTTTAAGCATGATTTATGTTTTATGGAAACATGCTTTATGGAAAATCCAAGAGATTAGAAAAACTAAATCCACCTGGTGGCTCCGAGAAACAGAGGTTTCCTTTTATGCAGCAGCTTACTTTCAGCTCTGTAAGTCTGTGGAAATTGCTAAGAGATTGGAGTTTCTTTGCAGAGATGGGTTCCTTGGTTTCTGCAAACACTGCTGAGGAACCACTGACTTCTGGCTCACCAGCAGTGTTTGTCAGGCAGGGTGAGCAGGCAGGCACAGCCCTTGATTCCCACGGGCAGGATTTGGAGCCAATGGTCTATACTGGGAACTGAGAGTCAAGGGGGTTGTGCACACACTTGAGAATTCAGTTCCCAGGGCCATGATTAACGAAGCTTGCAACTATGGAAACAGTATTAAAGTCTAACTTCCTTAGATCGAAATGGTGTATGGAAGTGAAATGGGAACTCAAGATTTAAAATCACTCAAAATGGCAACTTTCCAAGAAGGTAGAACAGTGCATTTAAAACAGAAATTTAGACTCCCTAACTAAAATGAAGAAGTGAGTTGAAATAATTAGATTAAAACTGCAATCATCTGGTTCATTGCATCAAACATTTGAATAATTTGCCTCAGTTCTCTGCTTGCCTGTGAAAAGCTGGATTGATTCCAGAGCACATACATGTATTTCTAACTATTCACCATAAAATAGTGATGCTAAAATACAGTACAAACAAAAAAATACGTATTTGAGGGCCTAATACATGACAGACACTATGTATGATCACAATTTGAGAAAAAGAAAGGATCCTAGACAAAACGAGAATTTTATTTCAGAGAAAATAAAATAAATATGACTTCCTATAATAAGAGGATATATGCTACCACCTTCCTCCTGGATAGATGCTAGAAATACATAGCTTCTTCTCATCCTATTAGATGAGATCATAACAACTATGACAGAATATAAATTTCCATGGCAATGACAGTGTCACAATTCAAAGTTACCATATAACAGTACAAGATATATTTTAGTCTTATTCTAAACCCATTTGGTCATTTCTATTATTTAACATACAAATGACTGAAATTTTTAACTTTAAAAGGGATTATAATGCTCTTTCCAAAGGTAAATGCTAAGCCACTTCACAGTAATGAATTATACAAATAGAGTTACTATCCAAAAACAAATGAGTATTTGTATTGATATTACAAATATATAAACACACAGAAAAAATAAACATAATGAAAATTCAAAGATTTCAGACTCCATCTGTATTTAAGTTTATTGGACCTCTGCCTTGTAAAGAGATTCCTGAGTCAGTTCCTTTTATCTGGGGCCCATGTCCCCTCACCCACTTCTGCTTCCTCCTACAAAGGAAATACCACTGTGTAATATGACTTTCTTTCTTTGGTCACCAGACAGTCCACTAAAGTAGCTGAAGCCTATGAGCCTTAGACATAAATCAGCTTGAGGAAACTGATTAAAATGTAGTACTTGAATTTAGGCACCAGCATTATGTTTAAACTTTAAGTATGTGATTGGCTTTTAGCTATTTATATTTAAAGGACAGTTGAATTATTTTTGCCGGAGAGGGGGTCAGGTTTCAAATGTTAGTTACCTCTTGATGCTATAAGGTAGCCTGGTCTGTCATCTGATCACCCCCAGTAAGAGTCAAGATCACCCCCAGTAAGAGTCAAGATCACACCCAGTGGCCCCATTAGGGAGAGGAAGGCCAAAAAGATGTCCTCAAAGCCCCTCAAAGAAGTCCAGTCTCGATTCCCCACAGCAACAAACAAACCCAGCTTCCTTCAGGACCAAGCCAGTCAGGAGGAATCCACTCATCTCCTTCTAACTTTAACGTGTGCTCACTGCTACTCGGGATCTCTAACTTTATTCTTGGCAAGGAGTCTCCCCTGTATGGCCAGCAGTTGGATTGGCAAGTGATCCCCAGGAATAAAAGCAAAAATTTCTCTGTCTCTGAACAAAGAAGAAAGCCCTGACCTATTGGAGGCATTTTACACCGTCACCCAATCCCTTCTTATAACTCTCTGTGTTGTCCTCTGCTCTTACTTACATACTAATGATTTTTATTTCCATATTTCACGTTCCCACCTTTCTCAGAGTCCTCCATCTGTTTCCCTCCACCTGAATGTTCCACTTATGCCTCAAACTCGGTATTACCCAAACTGAACTTATCTTTTTCCCCTCTCCTCATCCACAATCAAATTTACTTCTAATTCTATATTTCATATAATGTGATGAAGTACCATATTTTGAAGTCATGTTGACTCACTCTTTTACCTTATCTTTCACCCTACCATCATAACATCCAATTAATTATCAAGTTCTGTCTATTCTACCCTCTAAAAATCTCTTGAATGTTGAATCCATCTTCTCTTCATCTGTATTTCCACCATCTTCGTTCAGGCCACTATCATGGCTATCTGGACTATTTGAATAGAATCTTCATGGGTTGCCAATCTTCTATGGTCTCTAATTCATTCCTCATATGGACCTGTGCAACATTCTGGCTCAATTAAGTCACTATTCTGCTTAAAATACTTTGAGGAAATCTCATTTTTTAATGAATGGTCCTAACTCCTTGGTTCACTGCCATTGTCCTGTCCTTCCAGTCTTACCTCCCAAACCTATCCACCATGTACATTATACTCCAGCTGTACCTAAGGTGTCTTAAACATGCCATGTCTTTTTGTATTGGGTCAGTGCGTATGTGGATCACTAGCTAAGCCTTCTTCCTTCTCTTTGGAGACTCAGCTCGAGCACCATTCTGTCAGATTTCCATGACCTCTCCTTCCCCTTCCTTTGCTTGCAGCTTTCAGTTCTATGTTGGACTTTACTTATTCTCTGTTTAAATTTTTATAATAAAAAATTCATATTTATTACAAAAAATATAAAGTACAGAAAGATACATAGTAAAAAAATGAAAGCATGCTTGTCTTCTCCTAACCTTTTATTCTAATCCTCAGAAACAACAAACAACAACAAACAATACTATTTCTTGTGTATTCTTCCAAATATTTTTGATGCATATAGAATGTAAAATAATATGTATTTATTATACATGTTTATTATTATTAAATACAAATAGGATTAAACTACACATGTTGTTCCATAAGTTGCTTTTTTCACTTAATATATAAGTGAGATATATTAATATATTTAATATATGAAATATATCTGAGATGCATTTCTGTATTCATAATATATACTGTTATTGAATATGTTTTGAGTCTCATCTAATAATTTCTTACTTTTAATAGTTTAGCTTATCCCATTGACTTTTATTATTTTAACAGATCTAAATGTGTTTTGTTATTTTATGTTATGCTATCTTTTAAAATTTGTTTTTATACCTCCTTAGTTTTCTGTCTTTTGCTAAGTGGTCTGGTGTTTTTTTGGTTGTTCTATATTTTTTTTTCTTCCTGTGCCTATAATCATAATGTTAAATATTGCATGATAATATATATTAAATCTTTATTTCTTGATATATAAACTTCAGAAAGTATTTATTAACTGCTGCTATGAAAAGTGAGAAAATGTACATCTCTTCCCACCAATTCTCATGATCACTTTCCAGTTTTTATAATTATATTATTATTGTTGTCTTAGTATATTTTATGGTGTTTATATTATATTCTTTATAACAGAGACTACTCACCAAACCGATTGTCTCCTCCTGGAACCTTAGCCCGTTTATATCTTGGTGGAGCCATGTAATAGTGCTCACCAATTAGTGTAAATGAAAGTAAAGTGATATTTTCAGTCTGAGGTAGTCTTCTCCACTCTCTCCTCTCTTCCCTCTGTCTGCAAGCTGGATGGTTCCAGGATGACCCTAAGCCTGTAATAAAACGGTGGCCCCACACAAAGGAAGATGCCTGGGACCCGAATCACTGCATGAAGCAGAGGCCCTGCCCAACGCTCCTCACTAAACAGTAACATGAGTTAAAAATAAACTTCTACTGCATTAAGTCACTAAAACATTAGGATCAGGTTAGCATTAGTTACACTGATGAATATATTCTGTAATTATAATTTTTAAAGTCTATAGCATTAGTTACATATCCAAATAGTCATGATCACGATCAGCTCTTTTTTAGAAGGGTGAGCCATTCCTGAATTCTTTATTTTGATGTATCTCTTATTTAGCTGGATGTCGTTACCAAAAAAGCTTCTTTCAAGCAGGGTTCGTGAGTGCTACGTTTCCTGAGGCACTTGAGAATGTATTTATAGTGGCTTTAACAATAAATGACAATAAATGACAACTTGGCTGAATATTAAATTCCTGATTCAATCTTTATTTTTATTTTTTGCCTTTGAACTCTGCTGCTATTATTCCAATGCCTTCTGGCCTTGAAAATTGCTACAAAGAATACCCTGGCCTGAGGCTAGCCTGTCTTTTGGATAACTTGCTTTTTCTGCCTGCAATCTCGCAAGAGTCTTTAAAGTTAAAAAACTTCACCAGGATATTTCCTTGGTTTGATAGTTTCTGCAATATAGTATGCTCTTGAAGTCTACATATACCAGATTCCTTATTTCAGAAGTATTTTCTCCTATTATATACTTGAATGATTTTTCTCCTAAATATTTTTTGGTTCATCTTTAAGGACACATTATGCAATTTTATATTCTTTCTCTTTAGCCACATTATGTACTTATTGCCTCTTACCACTTGTATATCTTTATTCAACTGAAATTTTCTCAGGTCTGCTCTATATCCTTGTATGTTTTCAGCAGACTCTGATCTAATTCTTTTGTTTCTAATGTGATTCTGATTCTATAATGTGTGTTTTATTATTATCTTCATTTATCTTCTGAGTTGTGCCAGTGTACTCTTTGTGATGCCCTCTTTTAACTGTTTCAGACAGGAAGTGACACAAGACTTTCGTTTATAGTTTCATGATCTTCTCTATCCATTTTAAAATCTATTTCTCCCAAAGAGTTCATCTCCCTTTCTCTTTTAACATCCTCCAATAACTTTCTATTACATTTAGAGTTAAATTCAATTACATGGCTTACAGGGCCTTACTTTATCTGGCTTCTGTTCCTTCTGAATTTCATCTCCTATCTCCCTCTCAAGCCACTCCACACTTTTTCCAGTTCCTCAGACAAGCTGTGCTTATTTCCACCCCATGGCCTTGGCATCTGCCTGCCCGCTGGAGAGATGTTCAACACCACTGTATGGTGGGTCCTTTTGATCGTTCAGCTCTCAGTTTAAATGTCATCTCCTCAGAGAGGCCTTCCCAGCCTGGCCATTCCCTATCACATCACCCTGCTTTATTTTCCTCATATCATTTATCACTATCTAACAGTTTCTTGTTTATTTTTTTGTTTATTGCATATCTCCCTTTACTAAAATGTGAGCTCCACTGGTGTGGCAACTTGCCATTCTGGTTCTCTGTTATATCTCCAGGACCTGAAACAATGCCTGGCATTTGGTAGGTATTGAATAAATCTTTGTGAAATGAAGGAATACATAATTCATCATACTCAACGTTGCGTAGTTACTACATTTGACCTGTGAATGACATGTGTTTGAAAGGCGTGGGTCCATTTATACACAGATTTATTTCACTAAATATGTACTACAGCACTACCCAGTGCAAGGATTGGTTGAATACAAGGATGCAGAACCTCGGATATGGAGGGCCGACTGTAAAGTTATACTCGGATATACGACTGCACGTGGGGTCAGCTCATCTAAGCCCCGCATTATCTGAGGGTCAAAAACTGTAATTGGAAGAATCTGAGTTCCATGATAGGGGTAGAAAGGGTTACAAAACCAGGGTTATAAGCTCTTGAGGAGGTTAATATTTGGTTAAGTAGTTCACTTGAAATGCCTAATCACTCAAAAAACATGAGTAGATTTAACACAATTTATATTTGGCTTGTTATTAATATGCCTCTGATACTCTGACTACTACACAGTTCAGGAGGGAAAAAACAGTTTATTTCATCTAACCAATTCTTTGAAACTTGTTTCTAATAGGCAAAATCAATATAAGTTTTCTGAGTCATGTGCTATATTGGTTGTCAATGGCACTCAAACTTAATCAGTGTAAGTGTCTATTTCTTGTGACTAATTTGAGAGTTTTAAAATTTATCTTTCTAATTATAAAAATTAAATATGCTCATGATAGAAGATTTAGAAACTGCAAAGAATTAGGAAAAAGAAATAAATATTATGCATAATAGTTTATTCCGTCATCCTGAAATAAAGCTTGTGGTGCTTTTAGTGTTAGCTGTTTTCTGATATGTAGGTAATATAATGTAGAATGCATATATATACCCATGTATATCTAATATATAGTCATACAAATGTTTATCCATTTTAATGTGATGCCATAACTATCACATTTTTATGGCTTTTCTCTTTCCATGATGTTAGGAGGAAACACTTATTCCCCAACGCTGATGTTTTATTCTGTGCGGTGGCAGCTCAAATACAGTAATTGTCCTGGTGCCTTCCCTCCTCTGTCTCCTCAGGGGAGGGAAGTGACTTGTATAATTGGTGCATTTGGAATGAGATACTGGGGCATGTGTAGCTCTGTGCTTTCCTTTTGGGGTCTTCTTGCCTGTAAAGACACTAAAACCTAGCATTCTTTTTTTTTTTTTTTTTTTTTTTTTTGTGGTACGCAGGCCTCTCACTGCTGTGGCCTCTCCCGTTGCAGAGCACAGGCTCCGGACACGCAGGCTCAGCGGCCATGGCTCCCGGGCCCAGCCGCTCCGCGGCATGTGGGATCTTCCGGGACCAGGGCACGAACCCGTGTCCCCTGCATCGGCAGGCAGACTCTCAACCACTGCGCCACCAGGGAAGCCCAAAACCTAGTATTCTCATTGCAAGTAGTAAAGTAAGTTGCAAAGGCTCTGTCCCTTTAGGTGAGGCCACGGTTGGCCAGTACTCCTGTGACTGGTGGGTAAATTTGCCTAAGAAGGAGAGGCAGCCATAGAAGTATACTGTCATGCTCCTAAGTCACATCTCCAGCAGCTCTATCAGCAATAAAGTTATATTTCTTATCTCCCCAGGTCTGCTTCCTCTGTCTTTCTGAGTCAGGAGAAGAGGGATGCTATTTCGTATGCCCCTCAAACACCAACTCATGGTACCACAAAGTTAGACGTTACATTGCACTCTGTTGCCCAGACCCCTAAAAGGCAAAAAGGCTCTAAATCTTTTCATGTTAGTTGACCTTGATTTCAGCGTGGATATTTACAGTGGCAGCAGGGTTAGAGGAAAATCAGGTGTATGGTGCTGTGGAGTCAGGAGCAGAGCTTGCAAAAGAAGTGTGTCAACACTGCTAGATGCTGCTGAAGGTTAAGAAAAATGCAGACCAAGAAAAGGCTCTTGGATTTGTTGATGAGGACTAATTGGTGGCCTTCAAGTAGTGATTCTCAAAATGTGGTCCACAATCCACTGGAAGGCCAAGTGAGTCTTTGTTGGAACTTATCTGAAAGTGTGGGATCATTGTGTGGATATACGGGTGCCTAGGGTACAATTCCACAGACTTTCTTTTGTCCCAAAGGGTCATTTAATGGGTTTTTTAGGGTTAGTACAATTTGATACTCATAAAATAAAATTAGTGTGTCATTAGTGTATATTGAGACTTTGAGGGGGTTAAGATGTGATTGTATACTGAAAAAACAGGCAGAACACCACGACCAATTTTTGCTGAGGACAAAGGAGGAAGATAAGATGGTAAATAGATAGAAAAATCTTTTTCCCTCAGGTGGGAGGAACTTTGAGCTTTATACTATAGCAATAGTACTTCAGGTGACTTAATCTTTCTTTTTAAGATCCTTACACTGTGATGAGCTACCCCTTTTAACACATGATATGCCGACACTAGTTTTGGTCAGAGTAATGTTTTGAGACGTTTTGAAAACAATTGCAATGCCAACTTCATGAGTTTCTCACATCCTGGGCTCTGTTGTAGTTATGGCCTGCTAAAGCAATCGATCAGCTTATCAGTTAAAACAATTTATGAAGGAGCTAAATGCATATTGGTAGTAAGTGAGAAAAAGTATCTAAATTTCTCATTTAGAAAGGAAAGACTTAGTGGACAAGGGAGATATTCAGGAGGTTCTTGAATTATGATCTCACACATTTAAAAGCTTTTGCCTACTCTGTTTTCTAATAGCTAGAGAGAATGTACATGACTTTAAATATTGTGTGTTTGGAAGTTGCAGGTAGGTGAGCAAATACCAAATAAGAAAACTTTGACACACTATAATAGTTAAGAGCATGGGTTAGTAAGACAGACTTGGATTTAGCCTGGGCTGAGTGGCCTTGGTCAAATTATTAACTCTCCCTGGGCCTCAGTTTCTTTGTCTGTCAAATGGAGATGATAACTGCATCCCTTTCACAGGGATTTTGAGGATCACATAAGTTATCAGACACGAAACAGCTAAAACTGACAGATAAAAAGGGCTCCATAAACTTTGCTTAAAGATATGGATTTATCCTTCATTGATGTTAAAAACAACTAAATGATCTGCTTCTTTGGATACGCAGTACAAGGGGACATTGAGTTGCAACTTTGTTGATTAAATGAAGGTCTTATACTTATTTCCTGGAACAGTAATAATATTAATACACAAAGAAGTGGCCTGATTGGACGTCCAGTGCTTACATTTACTGATTTAACAATCAAGGAGTTTTAGCCAAAAGTCAATTAGGAAATCTAGGTCAGAGGAAAAAGCAATGGTCAAAACAATTTGATTTTGCTAAAGTGATATAATTTTTGGAAGAATATATACCTGAGGTTTAAGGTTAAAATAGCACATTTTAAGAAGGGTTCTTTGATTCCAGAATCTCTACTTCTATTTACTCCCTACTCCATCCACCCTTTCTAACCATGGCTGTGTGAGCTATCAGATCAGATCCCAAATTGTACAGAAGACTCCTTATAGCTACTGAATCAAATTCATATTCATCATCCTTTTCTTTTTTTCTCTCTACTACAACAAATTAAATATTAATATTGAAACAGTCAAATTTAGTGACTTAGATTAGAAGCCCTATCCTACTCATTTGAAAAGCTTTTTATAAGCTATTTATTTCTTCACTTCATTAATCTCTCTTTTCTATTTTAATAGTACCTCTTAGTGTTCCCTTTCACATCCTCTAATAACATTCTTGTAAGAAAATCTTTTCTTTTGCCTTTAAAGATTCCTATACTTCAGCAATTAAGTTAAGAACTTTTATACATTGTTCCGAAAACTTTAAATTCTATATAATTTTGAGTAAACCCCCATCCTTATCATTAGCTATTTTAAAAAATCATGAAATGGTTAAGGTCTTGACTTTTCCAAGTACAAATTCAATGGAGGAGATAAGGCTTCCAAAAATTAGAAAATAACACTTTATGTACTTTTATGATACTATCATTCCCATACTTTGTGATTTTGTGTCCATTTACCCTTAAATGGATGAAATAGAGGAAAACAGAGGTTTAATATAAATATAGAGGTTTAATATAAAGTTCTTTGGAGACAGGAGAAAATCATGATTTATCCACAAATAGATATTATCCTGAGTACAGTAAACAAATATAATAGCAAGTCACTGGCTTTTAACAGAGTTTTCAAGTCTCATTATTATATGTTCAAGTCAACAGAAATTTCCACATTCATCTCCCCTGATTATGTACTGAATATTATTTCTTCTCCATTATTCTTATTCCTGTGTTCTCTTTTGGTCTCCTCTAAATTGTTACTCTCCGCTTCCTTCAGTATCTCTCATGCTGGGGCAGACACAGTAACCAAAAGTTTGAGTGGAAAATGGCTGGAATCGAGGCCAGGCAGAAACTCTCTGGACAAAAGCCCAAAGCTCAGGCAAATGTTGCCTGAAAAACGAGGTTAGACAAATTCAGGTTTCTACAACCAGCCCTGTCAGGATGACGAAATTCTAATCACCACAGCTGTGACCGCTCCATTCATGCAGCTTTTCTGAAATGGAGGAGACATTTGACTATCGTATCCAGTAAGAATTGAGACCAAACTGACTTCTAAGTGGCATTTAGGGATGCTTGGAAATAGATGTCCAAAGGCAAAATAATAATCCTTCAAGCACTTTGCTTCATAGTCAAAAAGTGATACTGTCCCAAGCCACCAAGAATATAAATACTACTTTAAAAAAATGAAGAAATTATCAATCGTTACAGGCTACTGGGTACTTTATTCCAGATGTGGGTAAAGTAGGGAGATGGCTCACTTTTATTTTCATGGGCTTGTATTCAATCAACAGGAATTTATTCTTTCGGGAATTTCGACTTTTTCACATGCAAAATCTTGGACTGTGAGGTGGCAGGGAGACCACACAGGCTCTCAGACATCAGTCTGATCAAAAGGGTGGTTTGGAGTCTAACATCCCTGGAAGGACGTTATAAATTTACTTTCATTTCCATTCCCTCCATGATGTAGTTTATGGTTCACTTCAATGACTGTAATAGGATTCTGTTTTTCACTCTGCTGGTGAACCACCCAATTCCCCAAGAAACATGGTAAAATAAAACGAGGTTTATTGGCATGTGTTTGGGGATGCAAATAAAAACTCTATGATTTAGTGTCCTTTCAACTTTTATTCTCGGTAATCTTGATTTTTCTGTCACGATGGGAATTAACCATTTTCTGCATAACTAAAAATGAACAGAGAGAACGTGGAATAAGTTTTAGTCAATGTTCTTGTGGTTTTTTTCATCTGCAGAATGAGATGCCAAAATAATAAGTGTATAATTTTCCACAATGTGTTATTTTTGTGATTAGCACTCCGAGAACCATCTCATTTCTGGAAAATAAAGATTCTGAGTGAGGTTGTCTGCAGCATAACTTTAATGCACAGCATGACTGTGCCAATTTCATCCTGTTATTACTTCTCGATCTTCCCAGTAATACTCTTTTTTTTCCTTTCAGCATAATTGGGGTCATGGTATTTATTAGGATTGCTATATCTCTGAGCTAATTATTAAATTGTTAAACAGAAGTACATGGATTGATCAGAAAAACAAAGGAGACTATATGACTCTTATTCCTCCTTGTTACAGCTAAATATAGAAATGGCTAATATCATATAACACAATCTAGCATCAACTATCAACTGAATAATTCACACCAGCAATTTAAAAAATAAATTTAAGACTGTGGAAGCTGTAGGGAAAGATATTTTGGTGTACAAAATTAAGAAGCCACATCTTCTTTAAGGCTTTAATTTCTATTAAATGACAGATTTAAACAGGTTAGTCCTCTTCATATTAAAAAGACATTAAAAGAAAATCACTAAAAACTTTTATTTCTCTTTAATCTAAAATCTTGCTGCTAAACCTTAAACCCCTCTTTGAAATTATTGCCAAGCCATTATTTGGCATTATTATCTCCTCATGTTTCACACTAGAGACATACAAAAAAAACAAAAAACAAAAACCTGACAGCGCTATATTTTGTGGCAAATAGAGACTGACTTCTTGAATCCAATGATATATTTGGGGCATCTTGATGATTGTTTTCTGCAACATTGAATCAGACAGGAAGTTAATCCAATTTTATGATTAAGATGATGGAAACACCAGATGCACTATTTTTTGACATTGTTATTCATCATCGCAGACCACAGATAAAATCAGAATAAGCCATAATTTTTTTTTTTTTTTTTCTTTTTGGTATGCGGGCCTCTCACTGTTGTGGCCTCTCCCATTGCGGAGCACAGGCTCCAGACGCGCAGGCTCAGCAGCCAAGGCTCACGGGCCCAGCCGCTCCGCGGCATGTGGGATCTTCCCGGACCGGGGCATGAACCCGTGTCCCCTGCATCGGCAGGCGGACTCTCAACCACTGCGCCACCAGGGAAGCCCATAATCCATAATTATGTACCAACACCAGAACCACTATATTATCTTTAAACACTCAAACTAAATTCTTATTTTTAATGCTTGTACACCCAGAACTTCATACAATGCCTAAAACACAGTGGGAACTCAATACATATTTTTTGAAATAAACTTAAGTGAACTAAATAGTACTTTGTGAGGCTTTTCATCTGAGGATAGCACTTTCTGTACAGATTAACTAATGAATTCACACATAATTTTTAATGAGAGCCCTAATTCTTATGAGGACAGCCAAGCTTTCATAATAAGGGTCTTGGTTTACCGGTAGAAAACAACAAAGCTGAGGTCCCCGGTTGGGAATTAGACGGGGGATGTCTCCTGTCCCGCACTTACATTCATTGGTCCCCCACATACGATTACAATGGAAGATACTGACTAGTCTTTTAGTGAAGTCTACGTGCAAAGGCAGGGTCCCCAAGATGCGGTATGATAGAAAGTCTGGATTTAGTGACTAAGCCCATTGTTAGCTCCCCTTTCCTTTTCTAGTTATCATAAATGCAAGGGGTCATCTTTTCCCTAGTGTCAGTGTAGGGACTACACCAAGCAAAGCCAAGGAAATAGCTGCTCCACTCAATACCTTTTATGAAAATTTTCAGTTCTGTCCAAGTGAATGTATTTGTAATTCTATTCTCTTTAGGATGGATACAAAATTTTTTATAAGAAACTTCTTGTGATGGTGGTAAGGTCTTTACTGTTCAGAGATATTGAATAATTGCATAGCATTTAATTTTAATTTCAAACTTTGAGGCTAAAGCTGTTTCCCTGGATATCACAAAGACTCTCTGCTGACTTACACGCTCACAGGAACAGATACAGACAGAAATCGCAATATTCACCCTCTTAACCTAGCACTGTAAATGTCATGAAAGATTCTCTTACCTGTTTGGAAATTGACTGGAATGTTGTGGTAAGTTCGACTTCCATTTGCTCTCCTTTTGTTATTTCCTCACCTTAGCAAGCTGGACTAATCATAAAGCTTTCTAAGCTCACGTGCTGAGATGAAGCCTCATTCAGTCACCTGGAGGTAACTGCCTGGTACTATTTCTAGAGACATTGCTGATCCCAGGCCTACTGTAGCAGCCTGTGCAGTCCCAAGAGGTACCCCAGGTGCTTGCTGTTTCAACAGTTTATAAGAATTGAAACGCATGATTTTTTTTCCATGGCCATTAGCAAAACAATAATATGAGCACTCTATGGGCTATAGACAAGGTGAGTTGCTGAAGAGTTTTTTTTCTGTCTTTTAAAAAAATATATGTTCACAAGATATTTTCATGATTAAGTTCTTCTAAAAGTTTCACTATTTCCTCCAAAATTTCCTACTCTGTGCTAGGGACTTTACAGATATCTCATTTCAACCCTCACCAGGACTTAAATAGCAGGCATTATCATTAATCTATTAATTGACAGGGAAATTAAAGTGATTTAGGCAAAACCCAAGTAATGAATGTGGTGTTCAAATACAGGTTGGTCTGATTCCATAATTGATAATTTTTTCCACATTACACCATATGCACACCATTATGCTTTAACACAGAGGGATTTCAGATAAATGATTATTGTAATTATTATTAGTGAAATATTTGGTTTAAAAAATAGGAGAGAATGAAGATAATTTCAAGATATGATCTTCGTCTTTAAGGAGCTGTCAGTCTGTTAGAAAAAGCGTAGTTGAAACAGTATAGGGATTCCATAAACTATGGCCACCAAGATATGTGGCATAACATTAGCAAGGTTGGAATAAAACTTAATCATTTATACATTATGGGAGGCAAGGGAAATTTTTTTTTAAGGCAATAGGGTACTGTCAAGAGTCTTAAAAATGTTCATGATCTTTGATCCAGTAATTTCCCACCTGAATATTTATCTTAAGGAAATGATTTCAATGAATAAAAAAATAAACAGGCACAAAGATTTTCTTTGCAGTATTATAGTAAAACATCAGAAGCAACTTAAAGGAACATTGGTGCAAATGGATAAATATATTATGGTACATCAAGGGCAGGTAATTATTGTATAATTCTCTCTCTCTTTCCTGCATCATTAGCTCACCCTCTCTAACATGTCTTTCTAATCTGCTTTCAAATATGCTACAATACTTCTTTTATTAAAACAAAAGTCAAACTGAAAGATCTCCTTGTCCAGCTATCATCGCTTTTCATTATTCTCCTTTCAAACAAAGGTCTAAAGAGAGTTGTCCGTATTCACTTCTTCCAGTTCCTCTATTCCACCTCCCTTCTCCCTATATTGGCTCCTGCTATATTAAACCAGGATTGCTGAATCCAGTGGTCAATTCTCAATCTCCATCTTACTTGACCTATGAGCAGCCTTCAACACAGATAATTTGTTCTTCTTCCCTGATGTTCTTTCCTCACCCAGCTTCCAGGATGCTACACCTTCATCTTCCTGACCTCTCTATACTGGAGGGCTCAGTCCTTAATTCTTCATGTCTTCTTTTTCTTCTAAACCACAGTCTAAAATTAATCAGGACCTTGCCCTCAGAACTCAAGTCTTGTATACCCAGTTGCATACCTGACATATCCACTTAGATGGTTAACTTGAGCTTGTCGACACTGAGCTCTTGATTCCTACCCTACCCACCTCCACCCCAAATCTGTTCCTCCTTCAATTTTCTTCCTCTTCACAACTGACAACTTCAATCTTACTTGTTAAGAAAAACAGGTGTTATTTTTGCCTCCTTTCTTTCTCTCATGCCCTACAATTGGTAACTCCAATTGAACAATATTCAGAAGACCACTTCTTACCACCTCCACCATTACCACCCTAACTCCTATCATCTCTCACTAGGGCTATGGCAATAGCCTCCTAACCAGTCTCCTTGTTTCCACTCTGACTTCTAGAGTTGATTTTCTGTGCAAAGCCAAAGTAATTTTAAACCATAAATTAGATCATGTCAGGACCTTCCTAAAACCACTCCAGACTGAAGACTCTTTTCCAGCAGAAAAGATCTTCTACATCTAAAGATATAGAGGAACCACAATGAGATGGGTAGGAAAGGTAGAGATGCGATATGGACCAATACCCGCAGGGAAGTGACCCCCAAAAGGAAGAAAAATCACAATTTCAGAGGCTCTCCTATAGGATCGAGGGGTCCAAGTCCCACATCAGGCTCTCTAGCTTGGGGTTCTTGCACTGGGAAGACAAACCCCAAAATACTTGGATTTGAACACCAATGGGGCTTGCTTTCAAGACAGCTAGAGGGCTGTAGGAAACAGAGACACCATTCTTACAGGGCACACACAAAATCTCACACACTCTGAGACCCAGGACAGAAGCAGTAATTTGAAAGGAGCCTGGGTCAGACCTACTTGCTGATCTTGGAGAGCCTCCTGGAGAGGTGGGAAGCAACAGGGACTCACCCTGCAGGATAGATGCTGGCAGAAGCCATTTTGGGGAGCTCATTCCACCACAAGGACACATGCTGGCAAGCACCATTTTGGAATCCTCCCTATAGCTTATTATAGGGAGGGGGTCTGGCCCCACCCACCAGCTGGTTGGCACCAATTCTGGCAGCCCCCAGGCCAAGGAGCTGGCCACATAGGAACACAGCCACACCCACCACCAAGCCAGCTGCCTTGGGTCCCTTTGAGACCCCCAGTTGTCCCAGAACCCCACCTTGTCCACCAGAGGGCCCAGGACTGGCTCCAACCACCAGCAGGTCAACACCAGCTCCAAGACCTCCACAGCTCTGCAGCCAGCTACACTGGGACCCAGCCCACCCATCAGCTGGCTGACACCAGCCCCAGTACCTCCCCCAGGCCCTGTCCCTGCCCACCAGCAGGCCAATACCAACTTCAAGATCCAGGCCCATGGCCAGCTGCTCTGTGACCAACACCACCCACCAGTGACCAGCAGCCTCTGCACAAGGCAGAGCCTGGCAACCAATCAGGCTGGGAGCCAGCATCAACTACCAGTGTGCCCACAGTAGTTGCCCTGCCACAGCAGAAGGGCCCATGCAGCCAACAGAGGGGGCACCCCAAGAACATATAGTTCTGATGACCACAATGGATTCCACTGCTGGACCCCACAGGACATCTCCTACATAAAGCCACTCATCCAAGATCAGGAAATATAACTACTTTACCTAATATATAGAAATAAACACAGAGGATTAGGCAAAATGAGGCAATAGAGGAATATGTTCCAAACGAAGGAACAAGATAAAACCCCAACAGGAAATCTAAGTAAAGTGGAGATAAGCAATCGACCTGATAAAGTGTTCAAGGTAATGATCAAAAAGATGTTCAATGAATTCAGGAGAAGAATGGATGAATGCAGTGAGAACTTTAACAAAGACTTAGAAAATATAAAGAAGAACTAAACAGAGCTGAAAAATACAGTAACTGAAATAAAAAATACACTAGAAGGAATTAACAGTAGATTAGATGATACAGAGGTACAGATCAGGACATGAAATCACTCAAGCTGTACAGAAAAAAGAAAAAAAGTAAAAAAAAAATGCGAAGAGTTTAAGAGATCTGTGGGACAACATCAAGTATACTAACATTCACATTATAGGGGTCCCAGAAGGAGAAGAGAGAGATAAAGGGGCAGAGAACATATCTGAAGACAGTAGCTGAAAATTTCCCTTGCCTTGTAAAGGAAACCAACATCCAGGCCCAAGAAGCACTGAGAGTTCAAAACAAGATCAACCCAAAGAGGTCCACACCAAGACACATTGTAATTAACATGGCAAAAATGAAAGATAAAGAGAGAATCTTAAAAGCAGCAAGAGAAGAGCAACTAGTAATGTACAAGGGAATTCCCATAAGGCTATCAGCTGACTTTTCAGCAGAAACTCTGCAGCCCAGAAGGGAGTGGCATGATATACTTAAAATGATGAAAGGAAAACATTTACAACCAAGAATACTGTATCTGCAAGGCTATTACTCAGATTTGAAGAAAACATAAAGAGTTTTACCAACAAGCAAAAGCTAAAAATGTTTAGCACCATGAAACCAACTTTATAAGAAACGGGACTTCTTTAAGAGGAAAAGAAAAGGCCACAAGTAGAAATATGAAACTTATAAAGGGACAGCTCTCATTGCAAAAGGCAAATATATAGTAAATGTACTAGAACAACTTCTTATAAAGCTAGTAGGAAGGTTAAAAGACAAAAGTAGTAAATCATCTATATGTAAAATAAGTAGTTAAAAGGTACACAAAACAAAAAGATGTAAAATATGTCAAAAACATTAAATGTGAAGTTGGGGGAGAGTAAAAAATGCAAGGTTGTTAAAATGCCTTCAAACTTAAGAGATCATCAACAAATAATCATATATAATTATAATTATTATGTTATATATAATTATATATAATATATAATTACATATAAACATCATGGTAACCACAAACCAAAAATTTATGATAGACACACCAAAAAGAGCAAAGAATCCAAGCATAATGCTAAAGATTGTAATCAATCACAAGGGAATAGAGCAAAAGAAGAAGAAAAGAACAAAAAAGAACTACAAAAACAATCCAAAAACAATGAACAAAATGGCAACATGTATATACCTATCAATAATTACTGTAAATGTAAATGGACTAAAGGCTCCAATCAAAAGACACAGATTTGATGAATGAATACAAAAACAAGACCCATCTGTATGCTGCCTACAAGAGACTCACTTCGATCTGAAGACACATACAGACTAAAAGTTAGGGGATAGAAAAAGTTATTCCATGCAAATGGAAATGAAAATAAAGCCAGGGTAGCAATATTTACAACAGACAAAATAGACTTTAAAACAAAGACTGTAACAAGAGACAAAGAAGGACATTACATAATGATAAAGGGATTGATCCAAGAAGATACAACAATTGTAAATATATATGTGTCCAACATAGGAGCACCTAAATACATAAACTAAACATTAACAGACATAAAGAGACAGTAACACAATAATAGTAGGGGACTTTAACACCCCACTTACATCAATGAACAAATCATCTAGACAGAAAATCAATAAGGAAATACTGTCCTTAAATGACACATTATAGCAGATTGACTTAGTAGACATATATAGAACATTCCATCCAAAAAGTAGCAGAACACACATTCTTCTCAAGCACATATGGAACATTCTCCAGGATAGGTCACATGCTAGGCCACAAAAAAAGTCTCAGTAAATTGAAGAAAACTGAAATCATATCAAGCATCTTTTCTGACCACAATACAATGAGACCAGAAATCAATTGCAAAAAAAAAGTGCAAAAATGTGGAGGCTAAACAATATGCTACTAAACAATGAATAAACCACTGAAGAAATAAAAAAATACCTGGGGACTAATGAAAACAAAAACACAATGATCCAAAATCTATGGATCACAAGCCTACCTCTGGAAACAAGAAAAGTCTCAAATAAGTGAAATAAAGACTAAAAAGTCAATAGAAAAGATCAATGAAACTAAGAGCTAGTTCTTTGAAAAGATAAACAAAATTTATAAACCTTTGGCCAGACTCATCAAGAAAAAAAGAAAGAGGGCCCAAATCAATAAAATCAGAAATGAGAAAGAAGTTACAAGTGACACCACAGAAACACAAAGCATCATAAGAGATTACTATGAACAATTATATGCTAATAAAATTGACAACCTAGAAGAAATGGACAAAATCCTAGAAATATACAATCTCCCACGACTGAACTAGGAAGAAATAGAAAATATGAACAGGCCAATTACCAGTAATGAAACTGAATCAGTAATAATAATAATAAAAAAACTCCCAACAAACAAAAGTCCAGGACCAGATGGCATCACTGGTGAATTCTACCAGCATTTAAAGAAGAGTTAACACCTACCCTTCTCGATCTATTAAAAAAAATATTCAGAAGAAGAAATGCTTCCAAATTCATTCTTCAAGGCCAGGATCACCCTGATACCAAAACCAGACAACAAAAAAGTAAATTATAGGCCAATATCATTGATGAACATAGATGCAAAATTCTCAACAAAATATGAATATTACCAAACCAAATTCAACAATACATTAAAATACACTTTCATGGAAATACATTTCCCTTGATCAAGTGAAATTTATCCCAGAGATGCAAGGAGGGTTCAATATTCACATGGCAATGTGATACACCACATTAACAAACTGAAAAATAAAAGTTATATGATCATCTCAATAGATGCAGAGAAAGCATTTGACAAAATTCAACATCCATTTATGACAAAAACTCTCAACAAGATGGGTATAGAGAGAACATACCTCAGCATAATAAAGGCCATATATGACGAGTCCACAGCTAACATCATACTCAATGGTGAAAAGCTGAAATTATTTCGTCTAATATCTGGAACTAGACAATGACGTCCACTCTCACCACTTTCATTCAACATAATAGTATTGGAAGTCCTAGCCACAGCAATCAGATAAGAAAAAGAAAAAGAAATAATAATAATATATATGATAATATGTATGATAGAATATTACTCAGCCATAAAAATGAATGAAATCTTGCCATTTGTGACAACATGGACGGACATAGAGGGTATTATTCTAAATGAAGTAAGTCAGACAGAGAAAGACAAATACTGTATGTTTTACTTATATGTGGAATCTAAAAAACAAAATCAATGAACAAACACAACAAAACAGAAAGAGACTCATGTATACAGAGAACAACCAGGTGGTTGCCAGAGGGGAGGATGGTGGGGGGGATAAGAGAAATAGCTGAGGGAGATTAAGAGGTACAAACTTCCAGTTGCAAAAAGATGAGTCTCAGGTATGGAATGTACAGTGTGGGGAATGTAGTCAATAATTATACAATATATTTGTTTGGAGATAGATGGTAACTAGTCTTATCCTGGAGATCATTTTGCAATGTATAGAAATATTGAATCACCATATTGTGTACCAGGAGCTACCCTAGTGTTGTTGGTCAATTACACTTCAAAAACAAACAAACAAACCCATGGAAAAAGGGATCAAGTTTTTGGTTATCAGAGGTGGGGGCTTGGGGGAGGTAATCAAAAGGTGCAGCCAGTTATAAGTAGGTGCAGACTTCCTAGTACTTATAAATAAGTACTAGGGGTATAATATACAACATGATAAATATAATTAACTGTGCTGTATGTTATATGAGAAAGTTGTTAAGAGTAAATCTTAGTTCTCATCACAAGGAAAACATAGTTTTTTCCATATCTTTTATTTTGTATCTATAGGAGATGATAGATGTTCACTAAACTTGTGGTTATCATTTCATGATGTATGTGAGTCAAAAAGTCATACAGCACACCTTAAACTTATACAGTGCTGAATATCAATTATATCTCAAAAAAACTGGAAGGAAAACTTTAAAATAATAAAAATTAAACCCCTCCAGAGTTCCTGCTTGATCTCCCTAACAGCATCCCTCCTCCCCATCCCACATCCCCTTCTGACCCATCCCAGCCACCATCTTCCACTACTCTTTCTCTTATTTCACTCCTCACATCCTGATCTTCTTGCTGCTCTTCAAACACAGCAAACTCCCTCTCCCATCACAGCCTTTGCATTTACTATCTCACTGTTAGGAACCATATGCGGGGCTCACACCCTCATTTTACTCAGATCTCTACTCAAATACTACCTTTTCAAAGATGCCTTCCATAATCAGACAATTTTAAAATATCATCTTGTCTGTCACTGTCTGCTTCCTTACCCTGCCTGCTTTTTTTCCCTCAGCACTTTTCATCATTGATATATAATACTCTCTCCCTACTAGGAAGTATTACTCAAGATAGCAGGGATATTGGCTATTTTGCTTCCTGATGATTCAGAGTCTAGACAATGACTAGCTTATGGCAGAAGCTCAATAAATATCTTTTGAATGAATGAATAAAGCAGATGCATAATTTAAGATTAGGTAAAATAAGCATAATGCAAAGTATGGTATGCTTTATAACTATATAAATATGTTAAGATTTGTAAAGTGGTACAAAGACATTAAAATAATTCTGAGTAATGGTTTTTGAATAAAATTTTACAATGTTGGGCTAATTTCCAAGATTTTTAAAATATAAAGTCACCATGTATATCTGGGAAATGATATCAGTTGACGGTTACAGAGAATGCAGTTGCTTTTTTTGAGAAATGACTAGCTTCAGCCACATATCTCAGAGGAAAATAACCACAGTGATTTCAGAGTTAATACCACTCATATACATTTGAACATTATCTCCTATTCAGTATAGCACACAAGATAAGTGCAGCAATTCAGAGTCAGAGGGTCTGGGTCTGAAGCATAGCTCTTCCACTTAATAACTAGATGACTTCGCTGTACTTTCTTAACCACTATCAAGGTCAGTATTTTGTAAGACGATTTTTTAGAGCAGTTTTAGTTTCGTAGCAAAATTGAGTGGAAGGTACAAAGATTTCCCATATATCTCCTACAAACCCCCCCACATGCATAGCCTCCACCATTAACAACATCCCCCCAACTGCCCACCCCAGAAAGGTACACTGGTTACAACTGATGAACCTACATTACACATCATTATCATCTAAAGTCTATAGTTTACATTAGGGTTCACTCTTGGTGTTGTATATTCTATGGGTTTTGACAAACGAATAATGACATATATACACCATTATAGTATCACAGAATATTTTTACTGCTCTAAAAATCCTCTGTGCTTCATCTATTCATCCCTCCCTTATCCCTATCCCCTGGCAATCAATGATCTTTTTACTGTCTCCATAGTTTTGCCTTTTCCAGAATGTCATATAGTTGGAATCATACAGTCTGTAGCCTTTTCAGATTGGCTTATTTCACTTAATAATATGAATTTAAATTTCCTCCGTGTCTCTTCATGGGTTGCTGGCTCATTTCTTTTTAGCACTGAGTGACATTCCATTGTCTGGATATACCCAAATTTATTTATCCATTCACCTACTGAAGGATATCTTGTTTGCTTCCAAGTTTTGGCAATTATGAATAAAGTTGCTATAAACATCCATATGCAGGTTTTTGTGTTCTGTGTAAGTTTTTTGTACATATCTTGGAGGTCCGCTAAGGGGATTAATTGAGATAAAGCTTCTAAGATGTTTATCATGTTGTCTGGAACCTAGTAAGCATTCACTAAATATTACCATTATTTGTTTTGCTATTTTAAAGCTCGGCAGATATTTTTGCCTTTATTTCACAGACAAGGAAACTAAAATTAAAAAAACCTAAATGACAAACAAAAAGTGGCAGAACCAGAGCTCATAACCAGGACTTCCTACTGTAACTTCAATTGTTCTATTATGTCATGTGTCTATTCTGCAGGAAGCAAGCAAATGCAGACCCACTCTGCTTAGTATGGAAAATGATGCTTTGTCTCTTTGCGAACTTTCCTGTTATATCTCTTATTAAGATTATAATTTACCCTAGATTTTATACACCTACTAACTCCTATATCACAGGATAATCACATTTCCTTACTAATGAACTATTTAACAATGAAGAGATGAGAGAGGAGAGGGTGACTAATTCAGTGAGCTATGTTGTCTCTAGATCACTTCACAGGTACCAAAAGAAGATTCGGGAAGCATATATGGAATTTTAAAAATCCACATGTAATCACATTATTGAAAAATCTTTGTAGAAGATGTTGGTTGAGAAACTTAGTTGCCAAAAATAGAGAACTTATATGAGAGGGACCACGGCTTGAAATAATGATATGTGCATCTGGGGATTCAGGAAAATCTGGCATAATTAGAAAACGGATAAGCTAGAAATAACCTTGTGTCTTTTCTATTTACATGAGAGCCTAAGAAGCTTCTTGGGGCAAAACCTCTAGTAGGGGAAATGGGGGTTGGGTCTCGGGTCTCAAAAGAGGGATTTAAGGACAATGGACTTGGGTGAAATGGAAGAGGAGGAAAGAGGAATTTAGGTTTAGATTTGTTCCAGTACCCTGGGGAAATTAAGCCGGAAATAACAAAACATCATTTTGGGCACATACATAACCGAGGAACACACAAGAATGGCGGAAGCAAGGCAGTAGAGGAGTTCCCTTCCTTTGGTGTTACACAGAACACAGCTTCAGCCCACGGAGGGCCCATGCAGTAGTCAGGTCACATGGGTCCTCAGTCAGGAGACTCGGGGCCTTGAGCATCAGCAGCAATCAGACAACAGTGTCCTTGGCACCATTATCAATGGCATTAGCATCAGTAGTGGAAGTTTCCATACAGACACAGGCAGATATCACCACTGCCAACAGCTATGGCTACTTGGAGACACAGGAGACCCTAGGGCAGGTGGCCCCAGGGAGCAAGGGCAGGAGACATCTGTTCTGAGTATGTCATGCAAAACTAAAAGAACTGTGCTTAAGAGAAAAAGGTAAATATCTTCTAGGGAGTCTCAGCAAATATGAAAGTTGAAGAAGGGAATTGAAGAAGATAGAGATGCGGTAATAGTATTTATGTGCATGAGGAGGTGGGCAGCAGGGAGAATGCCAATAATTTCTATTACAATGCAGGTCTTATCACCAGGCTGGTAAGACTAGGGCAATATGGGTTGTTTTTTTTTTAACTTTTATTGAAGTAAAGTTGATTTAAAATGCTGTGTTAATTTCTTCTGTATAGCAAAGTGACTCAGTTATACATATATACATATATATGTGTATATATATATTCTATTTCATATGTTTTCCCTTATGGTTTGTCACAGAATATTGAATATAGTTCCCTGTGCTATACAGTATGACCTTGTTGTTTATTCATCCTATATATAATAGTTCGCCTCTGCTAATCCCAAACTCCCAATCCTTCCCTCCCCTACCTGCCCCCCGCAAATATGGGTTTCTTTTGGCTTTTTTTTGGTTTGCCACATACTCCAACATTCTATTCTCTGTCACTTTTCAACTGCCTCACTCTTTTTCATCATTTGGATCTCAATTTAAATGATGCTTCCTTAGGGGTTCTTTTGTTACAGTCCCCAATTTAAATTAAACTTCCTATTTCCCAAGCTGAAATTGTTTCTAAATATGATAACTATTATAAAGTACCACTCAAAGTCTCTAGAAAGTTCAAGCAAATAATCAGGATGTTGGAATAGCCTCCAACAGAATAATAAGAGGTGAGATAAATCTTCGATGATTTTCTAACAAACCATGAATGAAAATTTCATTCCAGAATAACATAAAATAAATCCACTGAATTGTGAGAATAAATTCATGTTTGTGATTAACTCATCAGAATTCTTCTGAGTATATTATTTTTCAATTTTGTATTACCATATGATAAAAATATAGCTGCATCATTTATTATCCATACACCTCATTAGAGTGTATATATCATTTATTTGTATTACATTAAACTAGAGAACTATATGAAAACCTCAAAGTTTATTATTTCCTTTACTCCAAATGCACTGACAACGTTTCATGATTTATTAACATCAGTAGAATCATTCTTGATATAAAAAGAAAACAAAAATCTGAAGTATTTCTGGTTATTAAATGTATTTTATTTGATGTACTTTCTTTACAGTGTTCAGTTTTTGAGTACTGCTGGCTGTCATGTATTTTGAGGAAGGCGATTGCTAAATAACAAATTTCCAAAAATATTTTATAGAGTCCTGTATATCCAAAATGTGTTCAGGACATTTTTAATAACAGATAATCTGTCTTTTGGTTCATTTGAACATCCTGACATAGGCACAATAAAAGTGAGTTTATTTGAACCTCACCAGAGTATACAGATTTTTTTACATGACAGTGTTCTCAGCCTTGTGAAAAAACATTGACTCTATAACTGTGAATTAGATATTATCAAGTGCCAATTTGTATCACTAAGGTAAAAATGGTATGTGATTTATAAATGTTTTGGTTTAATATAATCAGTAATTTTATCAGTGCTGAAGATAATCATAAAAACTAAGGAAAATTACGTGCAGAACAATAAATTTATTAGACTCTTGCCATGGATCTGGAAATGAATTACTGAGGCAGAAAACATATCTCTTCCATTTGAGGATTCACACTGCTAGGGGATCATAATAGGCATTAAGTAAACTAAAAACTAAATTAGCTAAACACCACATAGGCTGGGTCTCCCCATTTTAAAAATCTGGTTTGATTTTTAAAAATGTTGACTAAGTTGTCTAATCAAGATCGTAAAGAACATATAAAAATAAGCAATAACTTATCAAGGAGTATGAATACGTCAAGTCCCTCTCTTTGCTCTTTCCTACTCTTTACTTTTTCTGAGTCTGCTGCTTGTTTTGTTCCCCTGTCTTGGAGTGGATGTTTACTTGATTCACTCAATAAATATTTATTGAACTTCTAATATATGCCAAGCACTGGATACATTGAACATACAATGGTTATTAAGGCTCCATCTCTGCCCCCACAGTCCTTTCCTGCTCTGATCGAAGGCAAATCCCTCCACTTATGCTCCCATCCCCTGTCGTATTCTTGAGAATTTTGTTCCTCTTCTGTCTTCTGCATTATCAGTTCCTGTCTCAGTACCGGATTATTCCTATAAACATATAAATATGTACAAGCCATCTTGAAAGTTAAGCCTTCATAGAGTCCATATCTTTTTTTTTAAGTTTTTAATACTTTTATTCAACAAACATGTAGACCTTAGTGTGGGCTGATACCGTTAGTGTTTTACAATGATCAGCCCTTTCAGTTCTTATGAGAACCTGCAACGTAGATACTATTATTTTTCCTATTTGGCAGATGAGGGAGTTGAGGCAAACAGAGGGCACGTGATTTCTGTCCAAAGTCACAAATCTAATTAGTGAAAAATCTAGGATTCAAACCCAGGTTCCTGCTCCAGAATCCATGCTTGTGAGCCTTCTGCTTTGCTGCTTCTAGGGGACAGTTGGAATAGACATGATATAAACAAAGATTCAGTAAGGCACCTAAGCATTATGAACCTGAATGTTTTCCCCTTGAATCTTTAGCTTTTTATTAGCTAAGAGGTAAAAATATCTTCAGAGCATTAAAGTCTGGCATTTGACATATTCCTATTTAAAAAGAAATTGAAACAATTTTCAATTAGTGAGGATATGCGGGAGGACTCTGCCCTCCATGTGCACTTGTTGGGACCAACCTTGCCTGGTCTGTGCACTGGGGACTGGAGACAGTCCGCTACCCACTAAGGGTCTCCAGGAGGAGCACATGCTTGGGACATGATGGGTCCTCAGGGCTGAATGAATAAACGCCACACCTTATCCTTCCATCCCACAAGGGGGGCTTGATTCAAGTACTGGGGGAAGACAGCTTAGTCCTGCTTCTAGTGGATCCCGAGATCCACCCTTCAGTCTCTCATGGGCCTTTCAACTTCAACCCTGCTTCACTGTACCCTTTCCTTCATGTGGCTTTTACCAGTTCCACCTTCCGGTTTCACCACGCCTTTATTGTCTTCTACTTTCTAATCATTTAGTTAACATATATCTTATTTAACTTATATCTATTGGGCAACTACCATGAACAGGCACTCCACTTACAGTTTCATTTTAACCCTCGTAGAGTTACAGAAAACTCCTAAGTCATCTCAGTTTATGTCATGTGCAAACAACTGTGTCAACCAAATATTCCATGAACTTTTATAAGAGGATTCATTAGTTTCCTATGGCTGCTATAACACATTACCACCCACCTGGTGGCTTAAAACAACACCTCATCACCTCTCTTTCTCTTCTTCTCAAATCTCCCTCAGCCTCTCTCGTTTAAGGACACTTAGGATTATGCTTAAGGCCCCTTTGGATAATCCAGGATAACTTCTCCATCTCAAGATCCTTAATCTCATCTGCAAAGTTCCTTTGGTCATATAAAGGCTCATTCACAGGTTCCAGGATGCAGATATCTTTGGGGCCATTATTCAGCCTACCACAGATGCCCAAATAGACTTATTTATATTTCTAAGAGTAAGATATCCATTTTCGTGCTCAGTGGACAAACCAAAACCACAAAATGTTAACTGACGTTAAATCTACACACCCAAAAGATAAAGTCAATAACGTGTTTCCTCTTTTTAGTAAAACAGACAGTCTGAATGCAATTAAGCACCATCACAGTTGAATTATGTAAGGAGCCATTTTTTTCTTCAGTACCATTCCAAAGAAAGTTACAGTATGACAGTGTGACCACAAGTCTCTATTTTTAACCTAAATTTTGGAATCATCCGAGCCATTATGAAACTTCAAACTTTCCTTCTGAAAAAAAAAAGTCTCTTGACCTTTGGTTATTTCTTAGAAAGTATGGTGGTTTTAGACATGTCCATAAATTTTAATGATCCTACCAGTAAGAGAAAACTTTTCTTCCTTTTTCTCTCCTAGAACCTCGGTGGACCTTTGTGACTACAACAACTAATGAAATACAGCAGAAGTGACATTCCATGACCTCCAAGACGAGGTAAGAAAAAGCCATGCAGATTCTGCCAGTTTTTCCTGCCAGGCTCCCTTTCAAGCCCTGAGCTTTTCAGAGTGTAACTAACTGAAGCGCCACGCTTGAGGGATCCCGTGGAAAGATCACCGCACTGACATGGAAAGAGATGCCTGAGGAGCGGCGGCATTCCCGCCCCAGCTGGCAAGTCCCCACCCGAGCCCCAAGTCTTCACATCTTGTCTTCCACATGTGAGACCATATCTTTCTCTACCGATTGTCCCATTTCTTTGTTCTGCATCACATGAAATACTTCCGAGGAAATCATCTGTAGTCTCTGCCTCATCCTTATCTCTGTTTCATTCTTCAAACACTCTCATCTAACACAGACCCCAACAATAGAAAGAAACCAGTCTTGTTAAGATCACCAGTGACCTCCATGTTGCCAGGTCCAATAGACATTTGTATATCCTAATCTAATTCTCAGCAGCTATTTGGCACAGTTGACTATTCTTTCCTTTCGAAACTTTCTTCTCTTATCCTCTGTGGCATCATACCCTCCCAGCTTTTCTTCGACTTCAGTTGTTTTCCTTCTCATTTCTTTTGCTGACTTTTCTTCCACCCAACTTCTAAATGTTGATGAACCTTACGGTTCCTTCCTGGACACTTTCTATTTTCTATCTATACTCTTCCTTTAGGAAATATTATCCTGTCCCAGGCTTTGCACACTCCTTGTATGCTGATGTCTACCAAATGTCTATTTACTGCCCAGATCTTTCCCCTGAGTTCTGTAGACCCAGATATCTAACGGTTACCTGACATCTCCATCAGGGTGTCTAAAAGGAGTCTGAAATCTAATCTGTATGAAATTGAGATTATGACTATTCTTAAACCTGTTATTCTTCAAACTTTCCCATTTTAGTAAATGGAACTATTAACCATCCAATTGCACAAGATAACAACCTGAAGCACCTACGAATCCTTTCTTTTCCACCACACCCACTGTATCCTCAAGATCTCTCAGTTCTGCCTCCAAATACAGAAGAAATCTTCCCATTTTGGTCTATCTCTACTGTCAGCACCAAGTTCAAACTGCCATTATCTATATCTTGGGATATGATATAACATCCCTGCTTCCATTCTTGTTCCTTTCCAATCCGTTCTTCACATAATATCCAGAGAGATCTTTAAAAACTGTAAAGAAGATCACATATATTCCACGCAAAAACTCTTTAAGGCTTCCTTCCCATTGCTTTTAGAAGAAAGTCCTAATCTCTCACCCTGGCCTACAAAGCCCTCCATGTCTATGTCTCCAGCTCACTTCACTAACCTCATCTTCCTCTCTTTCCAATGCTCCTGCCACATTGGCATCCTTTTTGCTTTGCCAATGCTTTTACTGGCTGTTCCTTCTGCTCGTAATGTTGTTCTGCCAGATCTTGAAATTCTGCTTTACTCTCCTTCTTCAGGTCTGGCTCAAGTGTTCATCCTCATGGTGGCTACTCTCAGCATCTTATCTAAAGAAGCACCCCACTCCCACCCTCAACACAATCTCAGTAACCCGTGTGTTTCTTTAATAGGACTTATTCTGATCGCTAATGACCACAATTTTGTATTCACTCTATATATCTGTCTGAATGTTAGCAATTTGAGGAGTAAGCCACATTTGCTTTGTTCACCCCAGTGCCCATCATATTTCCTGGTAAGTAGATGCTCAATAATGAGAGATGAATGAATATATAATATAATATATATCATAAAATATAAGGATTTAGGTTAAGATCCTGGATCTCTCACTAATTGTATGAGTTGGGTAGTCACTTTATATCTCTGGAGTTCAGCTTTCTGAGGTTTAAATGGATAGAGTTGACTCTACAGTCTTAGACTGCCCATTGTGATGGTTAATTTTATGTGTCAATTTGATTGGGTCACAGGGTGCCCAGATATTTGGTTGACTGTTATCCTGGGTGTGTCTGTGAGGGTGTTTCTGGATGAGATTAACATGTGAATCAGTAGACTGGGTAAAGCAGATTGCTCTCCCCCACGTGGATGGACCTCATCCAATCCACCGAAATCCTGAATAGAACAGAAAGGCTGAGTAAGAGAGAATTTGCTCTGTCTGCTTATCTGCCTTCAAGCTGGGACATTGGTCCTCTCCTGCTTTAGGACTTGTACTTCGACTAGAACTTATACCATTGGCTTTCCTGGTTCTCAAACTCATTCTGGAACTATACCACTAACTCTTCTGGGTCTCAGCTTGCTGACTTCAGATCTTGGAACTTCCTAGCCTTCATAACCATGTGAGATAATTCCTTACAATAAATCTTTATAGACACACACACACACACACACACACACACACACACCTCCTATTGATTCTGCTTTTCTGGAGAACCCAGACTAATACACCATCTAATAATACTGACATTCTATGATGAAAAACAGTTTTTTCAGCTTTCTTGTGATTGAACTCTCCTTTCTCCCACATCCTCCTTGAACTTGTAGGAAGTTTTGTCTTTCATCCTATAGACATGAGGGTAAAACACAGATTCTGTAAGGGTGTAGCAGAGTAGATTGTGGTTACCAAATTGAGAGATGATTTATCAGAAACCTGTAAGAATCAGTTTGTTTTTAACCCACTTTGCTGAACAGAATGCTCATACAACTGAAATAACTGTCACCCTTTACTTTAGCTCTCCCATCTGACAGCAAAGAAAAAATAGTCGGTTACGTGGAATTCTCATTGAAATCAACTGAATGATAATAGTAAAACAATTATTGAATTATTCACAAAATACAAGCAGCACCAACTTAAAACAGCTGTCTTTGCAAACATAATTTGTTAAGTTGATACAATTTTATAAAGGGTAATATTTTCACAGATGTCCCTTCATGACTGATAAAATATTGTTTCATGTACTCCATTAGGCAATGATGAGCAAATTATATTGAAGAGAGCTGTGTAGAAGAAGCCATATTTTATGAGATGTTCATTGATGTATAGTTATAGGAATTAGGTATATGACCCAACGCTTAAATGGCTTTGCATACTAATGGCAATGACTGGGCAGTGAATTTGTAATTAGTTCCACATGCACTGTTATATGTTTTGCAAATATCTGTTAGATAATAGTTAAGGAGCAAGGCGTGTTTAAGTAATCGGATCTTAGAGATTAACGTTGTCTTACCTCTCTCAATTTACAGATACATTTTACCAAACTCAGAGGAAAGTATTAGTTTTCCAACTGAGGTCACATAGCTATTGGGAGACCTGGAGCTCTTACCCAGGTTTTCAGATTTCCATGCCAGGAATCTTTTCTCTTTGCTTGCAACATTTGCAATTAGTGTCTATACTTTGAGATACATTTTCAATGCATGATTCTGTGAGAACATAATAAGTAACTGCTTTCAGTAATGAGTAAGTTTGTGCCAATAGAGTGCCTCGGAAATTTCTTAGTTTACAAAAAAAAATTAGGCCTGAAAT
Organism: Pseudorca crassidens; assembly: GCF_039906515.1. Lineage (NCBI taxonomy): Eukaryota > Metazoa > Chordata > Mammalia > Artiodactyla > Delphinidae > Pseudorca > Pseudorca crassidens. The sequence continues at coordinate 60,298,826 of NC_090306.1, forward strand.
AGCAACATAAATGTAACTACATATGTCAAAATTACCTACTTCAACTCATGTGAATGAATGAGTATTTGGGTAAATTATTATCATGTAGGTTTGGTTTATATTACATATCTACAAAGAGTAAAAGCCTAATGTAAGAAGGTTAAACTGTTAATTTTGTCTCCAAAAGCAAAATTTAGAAAGAATTATCTATCATATCTTATAAAAGTAAATTTTTGATTTGGGGTCATGCTGAAGTTTTGTGACTGAAGCACTATATGCCAAAGAGAATGGTCATGTTAATTTGCTATCTTGTCCCTACAATTCCTCAGCACCCTGAAAATTTTATCACTTCAACACCTTCCGGCAAATGGAATTCAAGGACCTACTCTGGGCGTAGGCAGTTAGCAGCTTCAGATCACAGATAGAAGAATAGTGAGGCAATAATGAAAAGAAGCATATTTTGAAGTTGTCAGGTCAATAGCAAGTCCAAATGTCCAGAATTGGATACTAAATATAAATGGAAACACCAAGAAAAAGAGAGTACGAGTTACAGTAGATAGAGGCCAACAGGCACTACTTTTCAAACATGTGAGGCTCGAAGCTCGTAGTGAGAAGATGTATGGAAGATTCACTGGACGACTAGAGACTTTTAATACAATTCCTATGGACTCTAACGTGGGAATTCTGGGGTAGGCCAAGAAGACAATAATGTCCATGAAAAAACAGAATGGGAATCATGTGGAAGGAAAAAAAGGACAGGATAGTGTCTGAGTAAAGAGGTTTTTCTACCACTCCCTATCATCTATCAGAAGACAGAGCAGTTTCTTCTTTCTAAGTGTAATTAGGTCGTTTCTATGTATTTGACAAGGAAACATTATAGAAATGACAATTATTCTAGAGAAATATTTGTGATCCCTCTTCCCGATTGCTGATAAAACGGGTGTGTGTGTGTGTATACACTTACATGCATGGCAGGGACTAGGGTAAGAGGCACGTATGGTACAAAATGTAAGGAGGCTCTCACTGTCAGGGCTGAGTTGATGTCAAGCGTTTGGCGTTTTGGGGATTAGAAATGGGACTAGAATCAGAAAGTCTGCTTCATGACCCTTAGAGTGAGTGTCTCCTTACATTTTGTGCCTTCCGTGCCTCACTTCTCACTTGCCTGACCCTGGTCCTGGCCCTGTGTGTATGTGTGTGTGTGTGTGTGTCCTAACTCCAAATTTGGGCCTTTAATCCATGGTAGGCTCTTTATAGTTAGGTGGGTTAGGGCTATTTTGTTTTAGCATTTGAAGATCCCTGATGCTAGCTACTTACAAAGCAAGTAAATTTACCTACATTTAATAACAATATTATATGACTATCTGTCTCTTTACAATGGAAGAACGTTTACCCGAGGCCACATGGGAAGTTAACAACAGAAATGGGATTAGAATCAGTCTGCTTCTTGGTTCTTTGCTTCCACACCACCCACCACCTTCACATCCAAAGACAGACTGTTGACAGCCTTGAGGAATGTGTGAACACACTGAGAACCACAGGCCATTGCACTGGTGTTTGTAAAAACTGATGTTTCAAGATGATTGCTTTCACAAGAAGAAAGCTTTATTTTTTGTGTGTGTCATTGTGAAAACATTAAAAATTAGTATAAAGAAAAAAATGAAGATCATTCATAGTTTCTCTAAAAGGAAGCAACTAATATTTTATAGTTCTCTCACAGGCTTATTTTCTCACACATAAACAAGATACGATATATTCTTTTTTTATTATTATTTTATATTCTTTTTAATTATAGCTCTTATGTTACCCTTTTGTTTTCACTTAATATGTCATTTTCTCAGTCAAAATATGGGTTTATTGTATCATTATATAGAATTTAAAAATGTATTTAATTAATCCTTATCGATGGACATTTATGTTGTTTCCATTTTATCCTGCAACATTCTTTGTGTGTTTCTTGAATTACTTTCTTAGAATTGATTGAATTAAAGTAACTGGGTCAAACTCTATGATTTTTTTTGTAGGACTTCTGATAATTTTGCCAAATTGCCTTCCAGGGAAAGCACAGAATGTGCATTTCCACCAGTAGTTTACTAGTGTGGCGCTGGCTGCCTTTTCACAGTACTAATGCTTTTCTGTGTTTGAGATAAGCCCACTCATTTTAAATTTCTACTGCCACCCTGTGTCATTGGTTGTTCTTATTTCTAGAGCCATGAAACACTGAAATTGATTAATTCAGTCATTCATTCATTTTTCAAATATTTATTGTTCACATGGCAATTTTTAAATATGATAGAGGAAAATATGAATGAGATAGTCTTCTCCCTCAAAAAAAAATCTACATTTGACAAACAACATCAGTTAATCTGAGGCACTGGTTTAAAGAGTCATGGGCTCTTTAATCCTCAAAACAACTAAATGGGGTAGATACCATTATTGTTCCCATTGTATAGATGAGGAAACTGAGGTGCACTGCTCAAGATCACATAGCTTGTAAGTGGTGGAGTTGAGATTTCAGTTCTGGTAATTTGACTCTAGAGCCTATGCTCTTAACCACAATGTTACAACGTGTAATAGATATACATAAATAACTCTAATATTAGAAAAAATATGTAGTAAGATAGTGTGTAAGTTCTGGCCAGAAACAGAATGTGGGAATGTAATTGGGCTGAAGCAAAAAAATAACTTACATGGTAATAGATAGACCCTGATGCTGATGAGGTCCCTCCCCTAGCCAAGTGTATAAAAGACATTGAACCTGCAGTTCTGCCCTCCTCAGATCTGGTAGATTTCTTGCCCCCATAGGCTTGAATTGACCCACCAATTATACACATGAATCATGAGGGTTTAGGGAGAAACTGGGGAGCTACGTCTACTCATTTGCTTCCTAATCCTGTGTCTATCCTTGGCCCTGCTTGACTGCCTGCTTGGGAGCCATCTGAAATGAAAGCAGCTTTGAACTGAGTCTAAGTCATCATTCTTGCCAGTCTTTGCATCTGGGCTAGGAGTTTGGGTCTCTCCCACCCAATACAGGACGATAACAGTTAAAATACTATAATAGCTCAAACGAGGGACTAGATATAGTTAAGGTGATCAGAGATGATTCCACTACATCTCTTGATGGGACGGTCTTGATGGGCAGGACTTCAGTTTGGAAAGGGATGAGGAGAGCATTTCAGTAGAATCCACAGCAGGAGGCTATGGCTATAGAAAGAGAATGTTGTTTTGGGGCGGGGTGGGGGGGGTGATAAGAAATCCAGTTTGACCAAAGATATCATCATATACATAGGGTATAGTGGTAGGAAAGAATGCACTAGCAAAGCAGGTTAGGTCCAAATCATCAAGAGCCTTGACTGTCAGGCTACGCAGTTTGATTTTGTAGGTTCTGGGAAACCACTGAAAGTGAAACTATTTGGCTCAGCAATAAAAGTCCTCTCTAGGAGAATCTCAAAATCCCTTTGTAAATTCTTAGCATACTACTTCCCCACCAGCACACTTATACATTCCCTTAGATCCACACATTTTTCTCAATCCCCAGACATGTCATGTCATTTTATACCCCCTCCCTTTCCTTTCCTTATTCTGTTCTGAATTGTTTTGTAGCCTGCAACTCCTTTATCAAATTTTATTTATCCTAAAAGCCTCAGTCTAAGTGCTCTTTTCATGATATCCTTACCCCAAATCAGAAATTGTTCTTTTCTTCTCCTACCGCTGATTTCTTTTTGCCTTATTTAGTTGGTCCATGTGGGGATAATACTGGGAGATTGACCCGACAGCAATTCTCAAGTCCCTTCTTTCTCCCTTGCCACTTCCCACAGGGGGATTGGTAAAACTGAGCGTTTATATCTGAGCCTTCCTTACAGCTAAGTGAGGCCAATGGCACAGCTCTGACATATAATCAGGACGCTTAGCAAGTAACCTTATGCTTCCTTATAAAAGAGTCAGGCACCAGAGGGGAGCTCTCTGTGTCTTCCTCATGCTTTGAACATTGACATGATGCTCATAGATGGGGCAGCTATCTTGTAATCATGAGGTGGAAAGCACAAGGCCTGAGCACACGCCATGGAAGGCAAAGTGAAGGGATGGGACATTGTTGAACTACTGCATCTGATCAAGACTGCTTATCTATAGACTGCTTATCTATGTGAGCAATTAAAATGATTTCTTGCGTGAGCCTCTGTTAATTGAATTTTTTGTTTTTCGCTGCTGAAGGCATTCCTAATTGATACAGTTTACTTGTCCATCTTTACCACTAGATTATAAATTTTGGGTTCAATATATGTTAAATTCCTCAATGGAAAGTTTCAAATATCTTTATCTTTGTATTTACTTTATATTGTCCCAACCTTTAGTACAGACCCCCAATAAGTGCTGAATTGATTGAATATGGTTTCATCTATCAATGTGATTAATTCAACTAACAGTGAGAGGGAGAAACTAAACATAATAACTAAATAAACACTGCTTAATATTGTACTTTCTTTAAAGATACTGTGAAACCCTTTTTTAGATTTTAACATTGTCCCTTATTAATATATTATTTAATCTGGGCAAAGAGGAGCTTAGAATGTTAGTGAGCCAATTTCCACCTTATTTAGATGAACTTTGGAATGGAAGGCATATTAGTAATTTGTTGTTGTAAGATATCACAAGGAAAAGATAAACAACTAGCAGCAGTCATGTAAATTCAGCTGGACTTTCCCAGTGATGTCATCACTTTTTACTGTTTATGGCTCCTTGTGTGCACTATTCCCCTATAAATACATCCAGGTAAGCATCTGCTACGTTCATTAAACCCTAAGAATCTGCTCTGAAGTTATTTTCAGATCCTGTCCCAATAAAAACATCATCTAAAATTAATAAACAATTGCTGTGGTTGCATGGGAGGATTTAAAGCACATACAGTCCCTAGAATTTATTTTGTAGCAGTTAGCAAATGTTAAGGGGTGGAACTGCCCAGTATATTTTCTAACTTTGAGTAATAATACTAAAAAAATTTAGTCATTAAGAATATAGACATAATATAATTACCATTACTTCCATAGAGGTCTTTTTCCTTATTTTCCAGGTATGTGCAAACATTAGTAGTAAAATTCATAAACGTCTTTTAGAATAATCATCTAACTTTTAAACAATTATTTGAGTATAAGTTTTAAAGGATAATCTTCTTGAATACTGACTTAGTGCAACAATGCTGCTCTTATATACAATAAATATGAAATCTATACCAAAAACTCATGCTGCCTGGAAATGCTTGCTGAGAAAACATTTCTCTGATCAATGTGTTTGGGACTTAAGTAGTTTCTCAACTAGAATGAGGATGTTGTGGGAAGACAAAGTACCTAGTATTTAAATAACAATGGAAATCTCAGTGCCATGCACGTTTTTTTTCCCTTAACAAATAGCATAATTGTGTGTCTGTCTTTCACAGAAAGACAAAAGCTCTCTGAGCCAATTAGCTTTAAGAACTTGTGGGTAAGAAAATCAAACCTAATTGAAATGCACTCCAGAAATTCTATGACTGCATATCCTGTCAGCATTAACTAGGATTATTCTCCTAAAGGGTAAAGCATGTTAGTGAATGTGCAATGAAGCATCTTACAAAAAGGCATTGTTCCCTTGAGTATCATTGTGATTTGTCAGGGACAGTGAGGACAGGGACATGAAGATTCACTGTAATAAAACCTCACGTCAATAAAAAATGAGACGAAAAGGGTGTCTTCAGTATAAATGTTACGTATTTGCATTTGATGGACACAACTACGGTTTCGGAACCAATGCAAAACTGACAAGGAGAGGCTCTACTCTGAAATAATAATTTCATGGGACATTATTATGAACTGACAGGTGCCTACAAAATATGATATCCTCATCTTTATTTTGTTTGGATTTTATGCCAGAAGTTCAGTAAATATGTCCCCACATGTGAAATTCTTCAAGCAGCTTTAAAGGAAAAATGAAAACAGAGAGGACATATATATAGTCTGGCTGACTGAATAAGTTAAGGTATGCATTCTCTAATATACTTCTGTGGTTTTTTTTTTGGGGGGGGGTGGAAATCTGCCTACAAAATGCTCAAAAGCAAATGTTTTGGCTGTTAAAGAAGTACCCCCAATTGAACAACATTGTTAGTTAGAGGTTGGCCTCCATGCAAAACACAGCAGAAATCTTGGCCTTTCAACCCAGGCCATCCTGTCTCCAGGCCACTTTCATTGTATATTTCTAGATAACTGAAGCAAATGTAGGTTGTGATGGATATTTCTGATTATTAATAACAACACCAGCATTTACGGAACCTTTGCATGCTCTAGTTCACTGGAATTTTCCAACACTCCTATTCAATAGGTTTCATTACCATGTCCACTCTGCCAAAGAGGAAACTGCAGAGGAAGAGCAGAGAGGCCAATGACGTGCCCAAGGTCAAATAGCTATAAACAGTGGACATTAAGGCCCAGCTCTGCTTCTAGAGCATTATCCATTATGTTGCCCTGTAGAGACTTTACCTGATTTTTCACCTGACTTGGCCTGATTCCAAAGCAGCAAATATAGCAACATTTTGATGGGTTCATTTAGCATTGACTAATATTTACATCAAGAGTTTCCTGTTTTAGACATTACTTCATTTTAGCTTTTCAGCTCACTTTATTTTAATCAGGATCCCCTTATAAGACACGTTGTGCAGTTGGTAGGGCTCGTCAAGGTGACCTTTCTGCTATGTTTTAAGGATCGTTTAAAATTCTGCTTTTACTCTTCACCAGTTGACCTTTTTTGTCACCTTTTCTTCTATTCTTTTCCCCAATTAGGGAAGCCACAAAATCCCAAAGGTGTTACATTAGAAGAGTTAGCTCACAGTGTTGTGAAATGCTGTTCCAAATGCCAATATAATTGTACAAGAGCCCCTGGCAGTAGAGAGGGTGAAAGAAACACTTGAGTAATGCATGAAGCATTACCATGGGCACCCATGTTACCCCGCAAAAGGCAAGCTCTAGAGATGCACCAATGCAAATCATTCCAGAACACGAGATCTATCATGAAACATTAACATTGATATACTATCCCAGGCGGACTACTTGTGTAAGTGAGTGACTCTCTAAAGTGCTTCAAAGGAGAGGAGAAAGAAAAATCCATAGGCCCACTCCATTTAATCCTCCAAGGAATAGGTTTATTTTCTGCTGCCTGATCACCTCTAATAATATTGCAGCACTTTTAGAAAGGATGGATGTGATTTCCCTAACCCACATCTCCCATCCGAGAAACTGCACTAACAATTAACTATTAATGACAAGAAGAAAAGAAGCTTTCTTTCTCTTGGCAGTCTATCACATTGAGTGGGTAGCTTGAGAAGCAGTTTGGTGTGTGTATCTGTCCAAAGGATATTATCTTAGGGGTAAGAAAAGCACACTCTTCAGAAGGTGCCCTTCTCATGGGTAAAACTGGAGCTAAATGGTTTTCCCATTATTACTGCAGATGCATTTCCATTTTCATAGACGGTGGACAGATTAAAAAATTCACTGAATAGAGTCAGCAATGAGAAAGTTGTACCACCTGCTTTCTGGATCTATAAAATCAACACTTAGTTTTTTTAAAAAATATTTTATTGAAGTATAGTTGACATACAATGTTGTGTTAGTTTCTGCTGTACAGCAAAGTGATTCAATTATACATACATGAATCAACTACTAGTTTAATTGCTTGATTATTTGGGTATTCTTTCTGAAAATCAATATTTGAGTACCATATTAATTTTAAATTTTAGAATCTGGGAGAAAGAATTTCAGCACACTCTTGACATAATATGCTGCACTTAAAACTTATTCAATTTATTTAAACTAAAACAAACACACACACACACACACACACACACACACACACAGATACACACACACAGAGTTCACCCATTTCTTCCACCCCACCTCCTGCCTCTGGCAACCTGTCTGTTCTCTGTATCTATAAGCTTAGTGTTTCTTTTCTTTTCTTCTTCTTCTTTTTTTTTTTAGGTTTCATATATAAGAGAGATTATAGAGTATTTTGTCATTCTTAGTCTGACTTATTTCACTTAGCATAATGCCCTTGAATTTCATCCATGTTGTTACAAATGGCAAGATTTCATTCTTGTTAATGGCTGAATAATATATTTGTCTATCACAATTTCTTTACCCATGCAACCACTGATATTCACATAGGTCGTTTCCATGTCTTGGCTATTGTAAATAATGCTGCAATAAACATAGGGTGCATATATCTTTTCAAATTAGCGTTTTCGTTTTTTTGGATAAATACTCAGAAGTGGAATTAGTGATCATACGGTAGTTCTATTTTTAATTTTTTGTGGAACCTCCATACGTATTTCATAGTGGCGGCACCAATTCGCATGAGGGTTCCCTTTTCTTCACATCCTCAGCAACACTTGTTATTTCTTGTCTTTTTGATAGCAGCCATTCTAACAGGTGTGAAGTAATATTGGGTGGGCCAAAAAGTGCCTTCGGTTTTTTAAGTAAAAAATAAAAGACACATTCTTCATTTTCACCAAGAACTTTATTGAACAACAATAAGGTGGAACAATTTGTTCCACTACCTTCTGCCGTTTTTCAGGCAACTTCATAATTCCACCTTCCCAAAACTTTTTACCTTTTTGAGCAAACAACTGTTTCAGGTGCCTTTAACAGTCTTCCAGGAAACTGAAATATTTTCCATTAAGAGAATTTTGTAAAGACCTTAATAAATGGAAATCCGAAGGTGCAATGTCTGGTGAATATGTAGGATGAATCAGAACTTCCCAGCCAAGCTGTAACAGTTTTTGCCTGGTCATCAAAGAAACATGCGGTCTTGCGTTATCCTGATAGAAGATTATCCGTTTTCTGTTGACTAATTCTGGACGCTTTCTGTCAAGTGCCTCTTTCAGTTGTTCTAAGTGGGAGCAGTACTTGTTGGAATTAATCGTTTAGTTTTCTGGAAGGAGCTCATAATAGAGGACTCCCTTCCAATCCCACCATATACACAACATCACCTTCTTTGGATGAAGACCAGCCTTTGGTGTGCTTGGTGGTGGTTCATTTCACTTGCCCCACGATCTATTCCATTCCACACTGTTGTACAGTATCCACTTTTCATTACTCATCACAATTTGTTTTAAAAACAGCACGTTTTCATTACATTTCAATAGAGAATCGCGTGAGAAAATATGGTCAAGAAGGTTTTTTTTGCTTAACTTATGTGGAACCCAAACATCAAAGCGATTCACATAACCAAGCTGGTGCAAATGATTTTCAATGCTTGATTGAGATATTTTGAGTATGTCGGCTGTCTCCTGCGTGTATAACGTTGATTGTTCTCAATTATTGTTTCGATTTGATCGCTATCAACTTCAACTCGTCTACCCAACTGTGGAGCATCGTCCAGTGAGAAATCTCCAGCACAAAACTTCAAAAACCACTTTTGACACATTCGATCAGTCACAGCACCTTCTCCATATACTGCACAAATCTTTTTGTGCGTTTCAGTTGCGTCTTTACCTTTCTTGAAATAATAAAGCATAATATGCCAAATATATTGCTTTTTTTCTTCCATCTTCAATTAAAATGTCTACACAAAAATTCACCAATTTTGATGTCTTTTTTAAAACGCACGCTGATATGACAGCTGTCACATACAATCTAACAAAATTGTTTTGAATGAAGTTAAAGACAACTCGGTGCTACTAGAGCCATCTTATGGAAAAAACTGAACCAATATTTCATTGTGGTTTTGATTTGCATTTCCCTGATGATTAATGATGTTGAGCATCTGTATGTCTTCTTTAGAAACATGTCTATTCAGATCTTCTGCACAGTTTTTAACTGGATTTTTTTTTTTTTTTTTTTTTTGGCTATTGAGTTGTATGAGTTCTTTGTATATTGGATGTTAGGCCCTTGTCAGATACATGGTTTGTGGTTATTTCTTCCCATTCACTAGGTTGCCTCTTCGTTTTGCTGATGGTTTCCTTTGCTGTGCAGAAGCTTCTAAATTTGATGTAGTCCTACTTGTTTATTTTTGCTTTTGTTGCTTTTGCTTTTGGTGTCAGATTCAAAAAACTCATCTCCAAGACCTATGTCAAGGAGCTTACTGCCTATGTTTTCTTCTATGAGTTTAGGGTGTCAGGTCTTACAATCAAGTCTTTAATCCACTTGGAATTAATTTTTGTGTGTGGTGTAACAGTGGTCCAGTTTCATTATTTGGCATGTGGCTGTCCAATTTTCCCAACACCATTTATTGAAGAGACTATCCTTTCCCCATTGTATATTACTGGCTCCTTTGTTGTAAAATTAGTCGGTCATATATGTATGGGTTTAATTCTGGGCTCCCTATTCTATTCCACTGTGTCTGTTTTTATGCCAAGACCATGCTGTTTTAATAAGTATAGTTTTGTAATATAGTTTGAAATCAGGGATTGTGATGCCTCCAGTTTGTTCTTCTTTCTCAAATTTATTTGGCTATTCAGGGTATTTTGTGGTTTCATACAAATTTTAGGATTGTTTCTTCTATTTCTGTAAAAACTATCATTGGAATTTCGATAGGGATTGCATTGAATCTGTATATTGTTTTGGGTAGTATGGACATTTTAACAATATTAATTTTTCCAATCCATGAGCATGGAGTATATTTCCATTTATTTTTGCCTTCTTCAATTTCTTTCACTAATGTCTTATAGTTTTCAATATACAGATTTTGCACCTCCTTGGTGAACTTTATTCATGGGTATTTTATGCATTTTGATGCAATTGTGAGTGGGACTGTTTTCTTAATTTCTCTTACTGATAGTTCATTACTAGTGCAAAGAAATGTAATAGATTTTTGTGTACTGATTTTGTATTCTGCAACTTTACTGAACTTGTTTACTAGTTCTAAGTTTTTTGATGGAGTCTTTAGGGTTTTCTATATGTAATATCATGTCATCTGCAAATAGTGACAGTTTTACTTCTTCCTTTCCAATTTAGATGCTAGGATTTCCAATACCATGTTGAATAAAAGTGGTGAGAGTGGACTTCCTTGTCTTGTTTCTGATCTTAGAGATAAAGCTTTCAGCTTTCTACCATTGAGTATGATGTTATATGTGGGTTTATCATATATGACTTTTGATATGTTGAGGTGTGTTCCCTCTATACCTACCTTGTTGAGAGTTTTTATCATAAATAGATGTTGAACTTTGTCAAATGTTTTTCTGCATCTATTAAGATGATAATATTATTTCTATCCTTCATTTTCTTAATGTGGTGTATCACACTGACTGATTTGTAGATGTTGAGCAATCCTTGCGACCCTGGAATAAATCCCACTTGATTATGGTATGTGATCATTTTGGATGGTTTTCCAATCAGGGTTGAGAACCATTGCTTTTGCCAATCTCTCTTTTGCTATAATATGTGCTGCTTTAAATTTTTAAAATATGCATCAGAACTAAGCTTTTCATCTTTTTTTGCCCAAGCACAAAAATTTATCATCCTGTTTATGGCATTAGCTAATGATATACCATAACTCTGAGTCATTTTCCTTTCAGAATGCTGACATTCAAAGTATAAAACAAATCTTAGAATTAAATGAAGACTATACCCTCTTGACAAAGTCTTCTAGAATATGAAGGATAATTTCACCACTGACCTACGACAAGTCCTTTGGGAAACCTTCTGAAAACTCTGATTGTCTCAAAGCAAACATTTTACTTTCTTGCCAAAACAGAATTTAAACCTATTAGACATTTCCCTATCAAAATCCATTTCCTGTGTCATTCAACCTAACTGATTAAATTTTTAAATCCCATGGATATTTGGTTTCTTCAAATTTAAGAAGTCTGGAATTACATTTTTAGGCATCATGAAGTGACAGGGACTGATTTACCCTCTTGCCTGAAACAAATGCAGAACCGGACAAATATATGAAACGATGGTTTTCAGACACTGAACAACAGGTAGCACAGGACAGTGATCCCTGAGAGAAGAAACCACATGGGGAGAGTCTTACCAGTTCTCAGATTGCTGCCTGTAAAGACGAGAACCTGAATGGAGCCCAGAGCTGTCGCTGAGTTCAGAATTCAGGAAGGGGAAGGAGGCTAGATTTTGCAGGGTAGGGTACTAGGGAATAGAAGCTTCTGGGAAAGGAGATAGCTACCTAGAGAGGTTGTTCCAGAGATCAGTACAGGGTTCCCCTTGAATCTTCAGCTAAGTCTTGATTAGCACACAGATGGGACAAAGCTTCCTGAGGCAGAGGGAAAAACCACCAGAAAGGAATGGGAGAAATAGTCCTCAGAGCTCACACAGGGCTGGGAATAGCTCCTGTTTCCACCAGCCAGAGCATCAAAACCTTAAAATACACAGGGTACTGGATAGAGTATTCACAATGGTGTTGCCTCAGTAGTGGGGCAAAATTAGTCCTAGGTCAAGGTCCACAAACTTTTCTTTCTTTTTTTTTTTTTGACATCTTTATTGGAGTATAATTGCTTTACAATGGTGTGTGAGTTTATGCTGTATAATAAAGTGAATCAGCTATACATATACATATATCCCCATATCTCCTCCCTCTTGCATCTCCCTCCCATCCTCCCTATTTCACCCCTCTAGGTCGTCACAAAGCACAGAGCTGATCTCCCTGTGCTATGTGGCTGCTTCCCACTAGCTATCTATTTTACATTTGGTAGTGTATGTATGTCCATGCCACTCTCTCACTTCATCCCAACTTACCCTTCCCCCTTTCCATGTCCTCAAGTCCATTCTCTACATCTGTGTCTTTATTCCTGTCCTGCCCCTAGGTTCTTCAGAATAATTTTGTTTTTTTTTAGATTCCATATATATGTGTTAGCATATGGTATTTATTTTTCTCTTTTTGACTTACCTCACTCTGTATGACAGACTCTAGGTCCACCATCACTACAAATAACTCAATTTTGTTTCTTTTTATGGCTGAGTAATATTCCATTGTATATATGTGCCACATCTTCTTTATCCATTCATCTGTCGATGGACACTTAGGTTGCTTCCATGTCCTGGCTATTGTAAATAGAGCTGCAATGAACATTGTGGTACATGACTCTTTTTGAATTATGGTTTTCTCAGGGTATATGCCCAGTAGTGGGATTGCTGGGTCATATGGTAGCTCTATTTTTAGTTTTTTAAGGAACCTCCATACTGTTCTCCATAGTGGCTGTAACAATTTACATTCCCACCAACAGTGCAAGAGGGTTCCCAGCTGTCACTGTTTGCAGATGTCATGATACTATACATAGAGAATCCTAAAGATGCTACCAGAAAACTACTAGAGCTAATCAATGAATTTGGTAAAGTAGCAGGATACAAAAGTAATGCACAGAAATCTCTTGCATTCCTATACACTAATGATGAAAAATCTGAAAGAGAAATTAAGGAAACACTCCCATTTACCACTTCAACAAAAAGAATAAAATACCTAGGAATAAACCTACCTAAGGAGACAAAAGAACTGTATGCAGAAAACTGTAAGACACTGATGAAAGAAATTAAAGATGATACAAATAGATGGAGAGATATACCATGTTCTTTGATTGGAAGGATCAACATTGGGGAAATGACTATACTACCCAGAGCAATCTACAGATTCAATGCAATCCCTATCAAACTACCAATGGCATTTTTCACAGAACTGGAACAAAAAATTTCACAATTTGTATGGAAACACAAAAGACCCCGAATAGCCAAAGCAATCTTGAGAAAGAAAAACGGAGCAGGAGGAATCAGGCTCCCAGACTTCAGACTATACTACAAAGCTACAGTAATCAAGACAATATGGTATTGGCACAAAAAAAGAAATATAGATCAATGGAACAGGATAGAAAGCCCAGAGATAAATGCATTCACATATGGTCACCTTATCTTTGACAAAGGAGGCAAGAATATACAATGGAGAAAAGACAGCCTCTTCACTGGGAAAACTGGACAGGTACATGTAAAAGAATGAAATTAGAACATTTCCTAACACCATACACAAAAATAAACTCAAAATGGATTAAAGATCTAAATATAAGGCCAGACACTATAAAACTCTTAGAGGAAAACATAGGAAGAACACTCTTTGACATAAATCACAGCAAGATCCTTTTTGACCCACGTCCTAGAGAAATGGAAATAAAAACAAAAATAAACAAATGGGACCTAATGAAACTTAAAATCTTTTGCACATCAAAGGAAACCATAAACAAGACGAAAAGACAACCCTCAGAATGCGAGAAAATATTTGCAAATGAAGCAACTGACAAAGGATTAATCTCCAAAATACACAAGCAGCTCATGCAGCTCAATAACAAAAAAACAAACAACCCAATCCAAAAATGGGCAGAAGACCTAAATACACATTTCTCCAAAGAAGATAAACAGATTGCCAACAAACACATGAAAGGATGTTCAACATCACTAATCATTAGAGAAATGCAAATCAAAACTACAATGAGGTATCACCTCACACCAGTCAGAATGGCCATCATCAAAAAATCTACAAACAATAAATGCTGGAGAGGGTGTGCACAAACTTTTCTTATGAAAGTTCATATAGTAAATATTTTAGACTTTATAGACCAAGAGGCAAAAATCAAATATATTTTGTAAATATTTACATAACAAGAGAAAAAACTCCTCACCACACTCCCCCATTTGACTGAGATGGGCCATCCCATGCAGTAGGCATGTTTTATATCTAATTGCCATCTGCTGGAGACATTCTTAGGATGAAAGCACTAGCCTGAGAAGAAAGGTCAGTCTAGTGTGTAGTGTTATGGACTGAACATTTGTGCCCCTCCCCCCTCAAATTCATACGTTGAAACCTTAGCCCCCAGTGTGATAATTTTAGGAAGTGGAGCCTTTGGGAAGTAATTAGGTTTAGATATGGTCATGAAGGTGCAGTCCCCGTGAAGGAATTAGTGCCCTTATAACAAGAGATCAGAGAACTTGCTCTCTTTCTCTTGTGATGATACAGCATGAAGGCAGCCATCCTCAAAAGAATTCTCAGCAGGGACCAGGAACTGAATTGGCTGGCACCTCGATCTTGGACTTCCCAGCTTCCAGAACTGTAAGAAATAAATGTTTGTTGTTTAAACTACTTAGTCTATGGTATATTGTTATAGCAGTCCAAGCTAAGAGAGGTAGCCACCTTGGTCAGTTTCACTCTCTGTCCAGTGACACCCAGATCCTGTTGTGCCTGGTTCTCCATGAGGCTGTCTTAACATGGGCAACTTGCTGGAGGGGAGTGGGCTTGATAAGTTGCTGATTCCCTGACTGAGAGTCTACCACTTAATGCTTTGAGGTTGCCAACACTGAGGCCTCCAACTTAAAAGTGGAGTCTCATGCCAGGTCTGAATAGCAGTGAGGCACGGCCACCAGCAAGGTGGCAGGCTTTGGGGGTGAAGAGGGATGTCCTAGTTTTGTCTTTGTGGTTCACAGTGTTTGAGTGGTGCCCTCAAGACATACAAAATCAGACAGTGGGCTGCATTTGGCTTGAAGATTATAGCTTGATGACTCTTGCCTTAGATTAAACATTGATCTGGTCCTACCTAACAATAAGTCTTGAAAAAATCAACAAAGATTTGAGAGCAAGTCTTGAAAAAATCAAACTTTTTATAAGTAACTTTACTACTTGGAAATTTAACAAAGAAACTTAACAAAGCTCAAAATATTTAAGAAATAAAAAATACCTAGCACCCAACAAGTTAGAAAATAGAAAATTTTTCAATAGAAAATTTGCAAAGTATGCAAAGAAGTGGGAAAATACAACCCATATTGCAGAGGAAAATTTAAAAAATAGAAAGAGACCCAGATGACACAGATGATAGAACTAGTAGACCAGGGCATAAAGAAAGTTATAACAACTATACTCCATATGCCCAATAAGGTAGAGGAAATCATGAACATTCTAAGGACAGATACTGAAGATATAAAAAAGACCCAAGTCTCACTTCTAGAGATAAAAATTACAGTGTCTAGGATAAAATATACAGAGGATGGGATTAAAAGCTGATTAGACCAGGCAGAAGAATAGATTAGTGGGTTTAAGGCCATAGCAATAGAAACTATACAAAATGCAACACACAGAGTAAAGATTGAAAAAAAATGAGTAGAGCCTCAGTTAGCTGTGCGACAAATTCAAGTGGTCTGATATTTATTTATTGGAGTCCCTGAAGGGAGGGGGCAGTCAGAAAAATATTCAAGGAAACAATGGATGAAAAATTTCCAAATTTAATGAAAATCATATAACCACATATGCAAAAAGTTCAATGAAACTAATGTAGAAGAAATGTAAGCAAAACTATAATATAGAACCTCATTCACAAAATGGTTTAAAAATGTCAGAAGCCAGATTGTCAAAACTGAGTTTGCCATGAACATAGGCATTTGAAGGAAATACAAATATATTAAACTATAGAGGGGGCAGATTTAGCATCATGAAAATTAAGACTTCAAAGAGAACATAGAACTTCTGGCAATTTGTATGTGCTAAGCAGTTCAGGTTGTTAATTCTGACCAAAATTATTGGTATTGAAGCTGGGAAAATGGTATCATTCATTAATCCACTAACATTCTTTCAACAAACACTTGAGCTCCTGTTTTTGCAGAAGCACATTAGGACACAAAAAAATGAACACTAGCCCTGACCTTAGAGATCTAATAATCTAGTTACCTTCCAAGTGTTATGGCTGAAACAATTTTACAATTGTTTGACAGACACACAAGTAGATTTTAGCTGTCTCTTCCTCATTTCCTTATCATTGCACTGAACATGAAATTATTGCTAATTTAGAAGAAACGCTCTTTTCCCAAGTTATCTATATCTTCTTAACATGTGAAATCATCCTCTAGGTGCATGACATGGGTGGTATTGCTTGTGGTAAAAATAGTTTTCTGCTTAGTCACCTCTTTAATTTTTCATTCTTTATCTCTAGCACAAATGTTTTCTGAAGCTTCTTATCTAAAATTTTATGACAAGTAAAAATGTAATAGTCATGCCATAGAGCACAAATATTTACAAACAAGTAGAAAATGAATGAGCACACCCTAAGAAGAATGACCTTTATATGATATACAAATGTGAAAATGAATAAGCATTCCTCAAGAAAAATGACCTTTAAACAAATTTATATACTGTAGTAGTAGTCATCACCATAAAACGATAGCCAAGAATAGGTAATAAAGCAGAAAAGAGTTCGGCCTTGAAGTACTGAAAAGTATGGTACAAGGACTCACAAGGGGTCCAATGGAGTCCATTGGATCAACAAGATGATCCAATAGAGTCAAGAAAGAGATTATTAGAAATTTTATACTCATTTTTACTTGGTTTTTTAGAGTTTTCTTTTTTGGGTAAGTTGTATAATATACATAAAAAACTACTACACCAGTATATACTTATTATATAAATAAACCAGCGTACATACATTAGGGAATACGATAATATTTTAAACTTACGTTTCCAAAAAATATTTGGAAACCACAGGTCTATACAAGTTATTTTTAAATATTATTAGAAACATCACCCTTTTTCATACAAATGCATATGTAAACCCCAAAAATAAAAAGGTAAGAATATACATATTTTAAAATACATTAAATTAAAAACTATTTTCCAACTTACAAGTTCTAACATTTGGTTTTTACAAAATCAATCAAGAAATCGATGAGGTTATTTGATCCGAAATGAAGGATTATGGATAGTTGTAGCATTTTATCAGCCACAGCTTCTGGATTTATTTCTACGGATTTTGCAGAACTCATAGATAAGCAGCTATGAATGATCACAGTTTAACAGCTTATCTCATCCAGAACAGGGCTTTAGTAGATCCTCAATACTACTAGCACTGCTAAGTGGATGGATGAACAAATGAATAAATGCCAGAATGTCTTTCCGTTCAATAGAGATCGCAGGAGAAACCTTAACATCTACATAAAAATGAGTCCAGCAGGCAGCACATTTTAATGTGTTTGTGGGCTGCAATGTGTCAAAATTTAGCATATGTACTTGTCTTTTAAAATAGTTTAAAATTTCTTTTAGAAGCTTGAAGTATATGAAAAAAGCAAAAATGAAAGATTTGTAGACCTTCTGCCCTAGTTTTCCAAGGAAAGCAACAAAAAAATCACTAGTCTGAAGATTCCTTCCCCCTTCCTTCCTCCCTCCCTTCCTTCCTCCCTTCCTTCCTTCCTTCCCTCCTTCCTTCCTTCCTTCCGTCCTCCTTACCTCCCTTCCTCCCTTCCTTTCATCTTTCTTTCTTTGCTATAAAGAACATTACAGGGCTATTTGGCAATGAATAGGATGTGTGTATTAGGTAATAGTATCAATGTTATTTTTCTGCTTTTAATAATTATTCTATGATTAAAAAAGAGTATTTTTGTTACTAGAGACCATATACTGAACTACTTAGGGTTAAAGAGCTCAACATGTTTGCAATATATTTTAAAATGGTTCCAAAAATTTTAATATATTTTAAGTTGATATCTGCAACTTAAACTATCATGAATTACTTGCTCAAGAAATAACCATCAGACATCATTCTTCTATTATTTTGGTACACAGTGATGCTCAATAGGCTGAGAAAAGACTGAGAGGGGCTCCAAAGGAAATGTCAGTTCAGATGCCAGATTGACTTAAAGGAGGCCAGGCCTTTCATACAATACATATTCTCTAAGAAAGGAGATGGGTATATGTCAAGAGATAGATTCAAAGGATATATTTGATACACACACATATCTTGATCTATCTATCTATCTATCTAGAAAGAGAAAGGAGAGGGAAAGGGAGAGAGAAAGAGGGAGGAAAGAAAAGGAGGAGGGACAGAGAAAGAGAGAGAGAGAATGATAAAGCCAATGTAAAATGTTAACAAGAGGGGAAACTAAGTGAAAGGTATATGAGAGTACTATTCTCCTACTTTTCAGGAAATCTGAAATTATTTGTAAATAAATAGTTACATTAGAAGATTGAAATTGATAACCTAGAAGGGACTGATACATAATGGGGCTGCTATGGTTTAAGATTTTGGAGTTTCTCTACTTACATCTTATAGTGATTGGAGTTATAGCTGCTTCATAGTTCTCATGTTGACCTGAAGGCCTGTTTCATTTTACCTTATGGAATACTTTACCAAGAATCTATATCGTCACCCCAAAAGTAACAGATATCAAATGAATATAAAATATTTGTATTGAAGATGTCTTCAGAAAAAAATAATAAGAAGAACAATAAAAATAATAAAAAAATACCTCATTGATCCGTAAAACAAAGACCAATTTTAGATTAGTTGCCTATTTTCCACTTTTGAACGTGAGACATGATAGGGCTTTATCCAAGCTTGTAACTTGATTTAACTCTACAAACATATATTGAGAAAGATCCCATTTATGTAGTGAATACACAAGTGAAAAAGCATGAACCCTGACTTCAAGGAGATCACAGTCTTCCACAGAAAAGGAAGAATGAAACAGGATAAAGAGTAAGTAGGAAAAATTTGGCACTGGCCAACACTTCTTCCTTCCTTCCTTCTTCCCTCTCTCTCTCCCTTTCTTTTTCTTTCTTTCCTTCTCTCTCTCTCTCTTTCTTTCTTTCTTTTCTGTTTAGAAGAAAAGTTTCATTCTTTGACCAAAGAACAGAGAGGTGTGAGCTTAAGCTCTACAGCACAGGCTCTCTGCTCTCCCAGACAGGCTTGGGGACAGGCCATGGGCTGGGCTGCTTTATAGGGTTTTCTTCAGCAGGAAGGGGTTTGGCCACAGCTGTGCCAATAATGCTCCAGATCTGGGAGCCAGGGCAGCGTCTCTGCACACAGCCCACCTCACTGCGCCACCTTGAATCACAGTGTTGTGTGCAGTGCTTCTGCAGGCCCACGGAGCTGAGGTGTCTGCACAGCTGTTTAGCACCAGGAACTCTGGTCTCAAGGGCCAGGTGCAAGGCCTCTGAACATGGCACCTTCTGAGCAAGTGAAACTGGATGTGGTTAGTAGTGTAGGCTCTGCAGTCAAAATGCCTGGATCCAAATCCTGAATCTTCAGCTTATAGCTGTGACCTGAGACCAAATCCTTAACATTTTGGGGCTTTCCCTTCTTCACCTATAAAATAGGGACACACATACTACCTACAGGTAATAGTTGTTTAGAGAATAAATGAGCTGACATATAAAAATGCTTAGAACTGGACCTGATACATAATAAATAATAGAAATTAGCTCTTATTACTAATGCATACAACAGTCTTATGAATACTACTATTATGTCCATTGGGGGACATAGAAGCTGAGGTAAGAAAAGTTGGAAAATCATCCAAGTTTAAAGAACCGATAAATGGTAGAGTTGTAATTCAATACTAGGCAGTCTTATTTATGATCTGTAATTTACTCGGCAGAGGAACTGGGTGGGGCAGCAAGGGTGCTGGAGAGAGGATTATCTAAGATAAGACAAATAAATGCTAAAGCAAAAAAAAAAAAAAAAAAAAAGGCAGATGATGTCTCGGATATTTAAAGGTCATTCTTTCCTGTCCTTACCTTCTAACTGCATTCATGACTTTCTGAAACAATCCTTTTCAACCTATGACTTTCTAAAAGAATCCTTCCTCTAGCCAAGCTGCAGATTCCTCTCACCTTCGCTGTACTGTTTTCCTTACCTGGAATGCCATTTCTGCCTGCTCCTGGATGAAGCTGGATTGACCCTATCCTGTCTTTCTTGGCCTAGCTCATATCCTCTCTCCCACAACTTCTGCCATCATATGCTCTCTGGAGCTTCCCAGAGAGAAGTACCTTGTTCTGTCAATACCATCACCACCAGCCTCATGGTCTTTGCTCTCAATGTGATTTCAAAATCCTCTCTCTGCCTAAGGAAGCTCTTACTCTTCTTCAGAGCCTAACCTAAGTGCCTTTCTCTCTGTGAAGTCGTCCAGGTCTCTGCAGGCTGAGTTAGTCAGTCCATGCTCTGTGCACCCCTTTCCTCCTGAACTTCTCTCTCGCAGCATTTATCATCAAGTTGTCACTGTCTATTTCTAGGTTTCTCTCAGCTTAGTCCTTGAGGTCAAGGATTGTGTTTCACTCATATCAGGGTCCCTAGCACCCAGCATAGGTCAGAGGTATCAGCAAGTATGTGTAGATTAGACAAGCTGAAGGAAATTGAACTGAAGTGAGCTTTGGACAATAGTTTTTGAAAAGTATTTTCAATACTTTTTGTGAAGTATTTATGGTCAGGGTCACAAGTAGAGTCACAATCCGAGTAGACGTGCCAGTGAGCTGTGATAAGAGGGGTTGCTGGAAAACTTCAATTGTTCAAAAATTTCACTTCAATTTATTTTGCATTGCCTGAGAGTCCTACTACAGAATGTAAATGTTTTGTAAGATGTAGACCTTTAAGTCATTATTCCCTGGTAGGAACCTTTAGGTCTTTTCCTCTTTATGACCGTCAAAGAGAGTCTTAAGGAAAAGGCAGTTTGAAAGGGAAGGTGCAGGTCAGTTAAGGGCATAGCGTGGAATAATTGGGTGGAGCCCTGGAGTAAACATAGTACAGAGACTTGGAGAGGAAAGGATGCTGAGAGTACACACCGCCTCTTCATGTTTTGCTTTCTGTCAGACTTGTTTGTACAGTGGCAGTAGAGTTAAATAGTCCAATAATATAAATGTGTACACTCTCAACATCATAGCACTATTTAAAGCTATTCTCTGTATTCAGTCTAAACTACACCTATGAAGAGAAGCTCTCCAACTACCACAATCTAATTTTGTGAAATGTGAACAAAGAGCAATTATTTTGTAAAAACGTAAGCTAAAAGTTAGAAAAGAATGAAAAAAAGGTATATTTATATGTGGAGTGAAGAATATTAGAAATAGCTTGAAATAACATGAGAGAAATAAAAAAACCACTTCTAATGAAGCAAACTGGCTGCATCTAAGACTCAGGGAGTGTATGTTTATGTATGTATCAGCAGCAATGGTTGATGTGTGCAATTAAAACACGATGGAGGACCTGCTCAACAATAACCATAAAACACCACTCTGTTCTATTGTTTTGGTGCACAGTGGTACTCAGGAGGGCAAGAACACACTGAGTGTGACTCCTGACAAAGGCTCTCTCCTTGCCTAAACTTTAGGCAGGCTCTTCTGAGCTCTTTGCACTACTAGGCCCACTCCTTGGGCCCTTCTTCAGCCTACTGAGTCCAGCAGGCTGGACCCTTGCCTCAATATCTGATCAATTTTCTCAACCCCACATTGCCCTCAGCAAGAATCCTGTTAAATAGGTTTAGCAAGAATTCCCCTACGTCTTAAATTTCCTTAGTAACTTTCCATCCACTGATCACTCCTTGTGCTCAATGGCCATAAATCCTCAGCTGTCTTCATTGTATTTGGAGTTGAGCCTGGTTTCCCTCCCCTACTGCAATACAATCGTCTGGCCACCTATTGCAGTAGTCCCAAATAAAGTCTTCCTTACTGCTTTAACAAGTGTCAGAAAAGTTTTTTCTTTAACACTCCAAAATAAATGTCAGTTCAAAAAGATTAAGGAAAATGCCAGGCATTATCCATATAACACTGTTTCCCCCAAGGAAGGAGATGTCCATCTTTCAAGAGATATTTCAATATTTGTCAACATTGCTCATATAAATGCAAAATATGTTGAAAGAGATCATCACTTCTTTCAGCCTTGATCCTGACACAAGAATAAGTTTGGCGTACTTACGAATCATTGCGAAGACTAGCGAGGCTGGAGCTTACTTGGTGAGGGGAGAATAGTAGGGGAAAATCTGTATATTTATTGAGTAAAATATTTGTTGACATATCTGATTTCTGTGGTTAATGTACACAATTTCAAATACTGATAGAAAAATCAATCTTAACATTCCAGGAAGCTCTCACTTATTTAATAAGCATTCATTGAGCATCACTGTATACAAGGCATGGTGCTGGGCATTGAAGGAAATACAAAGGAAAGGCTGCTTTTGACGAGGTGACAATTTAACCCAACTTGGAGAACAGAGAACCCAGAAAGTGGCATAAAACTTGAACAGACTTGAATTACCAATTGGTATCCACACAAGTGAGGGGTAAAGACAGCAAACGTTTCCCTAGAAGATGGATGGAGTTTGCAAAACATACAAACAAGAGAGTTATGCTTTGCTACATCATAGAAATAAACAATTCATGCTGCCAGGAGAAAGACAAGTGGAGATTAATGCCAGAACCTAGGTTTAATTTTCTCTCAATTAAAAAAAAATGAATTTTAATGCTCATGAAAAACATGTGTCATGCACTGTAGAGGCTGAGCCAATTCATAATTTCATGTCTCTGGTATCAGACACATGGTGGGGAAGCAGCCAAGGATAAAGCAAGAGGTGCCAGGATTCTGCATGCAATTAGACAGCAAGCGTGGTGCCTCTTTTCTCCCAGCTCACATTTATATAAATAGCTCCTCCCTCCTTCCAGAGCTGATCTGAATGAATGCAGAGGAAGGAAAGTAAATGACTTCCTCCATCAGTACCAAGGCAGGATCGCCAATAAACAGTCTCTGAAAAAAAACATTTTAAAATGCTCTTTTGGCCTTTAGAAAATTGCCACTACAGAAAAAGGCACTGGCTTCATGTGACAGTAATTGATTGAAATGTCCTCTCATCTCTTAATTCATTGGTTGATTAGAGCATAATGCCCATAAAATGCAGGTCATGGGGCTTGGATCCTTCTTAAACCAATTTTGTGAGTGTGTTTTTTATCCTTGGGTTTAATCCCTTTCCCCTATAGCCCAATTTTTAAAAACATCAAGTAAAAACATTTTGGGCTCACTTCCTTTTTTCCCTCCCTTTGCCTTTCCCCCAGCAATGCAAAGTGTGCGCTTGGGTATACATGTGCACGTGTGCACACACACACACACACACACACACACACACACACACACACACACAGAGCTGGCGTTCTTCTATTTGAAATAACATGGTTGGTACTATAGGATTACCCAGAATTTAAGACTATCATTTACTTAAGCTAGAAAGACAATGGAACAGTAGAGGTATTGTTGTAATTTGCATATAACACTATGCAGTTATAACAATGAAAGAAATGGATGGTAAGCTACTGAAGCACATTCTAAAACTGACCCACAGACAGGGCAGACCAGTGATGGAAACAACTATCTGGAAACCTAGACCCTGTTGTCAACTCTCACTCAAGTTAAAGCATCCAGCTTCACCGACCACAGCAGCTCAAAGAAAGCAGAGACAGTGATTAGCCAGAAAACTGCCCTGGACCTAGTTCTGACCCAGTGACAGAGTGATCAGCTCCTCCCCCTGTATTCCCACAGTGCTCTGTATTTATTTTATGTTAGTAGTAGTTTTTTTTTTTTACAACTTACACTTATCACACTTCCCTCCTAGTTCTGTTTAGCTTGAAGCTTCATCTCCCTCCCTCTGGTTCCCACAGGGTGTGGTGGCAGTGGTGACGGCTGGGATCTCCAGGAGAGGGCGAGACCTGACCCTAGCTAAGGGACGTGGCAGCTGCCTGTCCAGGGCCAGGGCCTTTCCCCGGGGGATGTGAGACCATATAGAGGTCTCAGAGGGCAGCAGCAGCTGAGAGAGGGCCAACGAGGGCAGGACAAGCCAGAAAGGGGCTGCCCCTGCTGTCTTGTCAGGAGTTGGATGTGGTATTCAGCCTGGGGCCCCAGTTCAACTGGTTAGGTGCCCATGGGAGTGGGGGGCAGGGCTCTGTGAGCGGCAAGCAGTGGAGACAACGCAGCAGTGAGGGCAACTCTCCTCTACCTGCGAGGGGCAAACGTCTCCTCCCTCCAAGCATTCTCGGAGCCCTTAGCATCGATGGAGCTTCCCACCTCGGACAGAACTCCATCTGGGAAGCTGCTCCTCGCTTCGATGTCCTTCCTCTGTGTCCTCATAGCATCCTTTGCTTAGTCCTAACTCACCACTCAACATTCTCTGTTGTATTGTCTGATGAAGAGCCTTTTGAGCCAGGGGCTGTATTTTATTCACTCTTGCGTCCCAAGGCCTCACACAGTGCCTGGCATATAGTAGCCACTTAGCAAATATTTATTCAGGTTGAAGGAATACATACTTTTGAGCAATTTAAATGTTTAAAAAACGTAAGGGATGATCACGCCATAAACGTTAGTATCTCCATTGGGAAACTGATGGCTAAAAGCTACAATGAAGGGTATTAAGGAAAATTGTATTTGATTACCTCAAAAAAAGCATTATCACACAGGTGAAAGGACTCTCCCATATATGACTGAGCCTGGTTTCCACACACTGCTTGGTTCCCAGGTGGATCACTGTCTCCTTGGTCTCAGCAGCTGCCTGGCCTGGGAGAAGCCACAGGGTGGCAGTGTGGCCGGTGAGGTCAGCTGCTGAGGCTTACTGTTTGCATGTCCTCCTAGCACTAGAAAGCAGGGACATGGTTGCAAATATTTGTCTCTGTCTCCACGAGGGAGCATCTGTGTACGAGTAAAGATGAAAAAGCACCATTCCATCGGGACCAAACAAAGACGGCTCTCACATCCAGCTTTGACAGTAGGCCACTAGAATTAATACTCACTAGCATCATTCAATGTTCATTAAGTTTTCTTGAACTATTCTAAGTGCTTTTTATACATTTACTCCTCATATGTACCAGATCCATCAAGGGCTAATTATGTACCAAATACTGTAATAAGTCCTTTCATGAAGTATATAAGGAGTTTATATGAACAGTATTATTACGCTACTTTACAGTCAGGGAAATTGAAGAGAAAGGTTAAGTTACTTGCCTAAGTTCACCTAGACAGTAAGCAAAGGAGGCAAGATTCCACTCCAGACAGCCTGGTTTGACAGCACTCACTTAAAATCACCATATTATCTTGCTGCTAACAAAACTGCACCCAATTCCAAATATACGCCTCATAATTCTACAGAGCCAGAATCAGCCACCGGCCATCTAAAATGTAGGTGCGCAGGCCTTGGTTTAGTGCTAGGCCTGGGACTGCCTTAAAGCAGCAGTGAGAGGTAGTGTTATCTGGTCTCTTCTCAAATCCCTTCCCTATCAGGCCCCCGTTGGAATAAAAATCTCCCATTCATCCTCGGTTCTACCATGGAAATGCATGTCTCTGTAATAGCCCTTGTTACAGCCTCTCTGCCTGTGATCCCTTGTGGGTTCTGTGTTGCCCTGTTGGAGGGCAGGGAGTGTGTCTTTGCCTGCTTATATCTCCCTCAGCATCTCACACTGTGCCTGGCACACAAAAGGTCCTCAGTAAATAGGGGAAGAGACGATTGATATAAAATAAACATTATACTCGATACTTTAGCAATCTCAGCTCTTTTCAATCTAGAAAAGATATCACGAGTCTCTTTTTACTAAATAATAAGCTTTTACAAATATATATATATATATATATATATATATATATATATATATATATATATATATCCCCTGATTTAAATATATTGATGATCAATCTTCTTTTTCAGAAACGATGTTTCTCTACCACAGTGGATTTTAAACATTTTTAGCCTGGGACTTTCTTTCTTTTTTTTTTTTTTGCAGTATGCGGGCCTGTCACTGTGTGGCCTCTCCCGTTGTGGAGCACAGGCTCCGGACGCGCAGGCTCAGCGGCCATGGCTCACAGGCCCAGCCGCTCCGCGGCATGTGGGATCTTCCCGGACCAGAGCACGAACCCGTGTCCCCTGCATCGGCAGGTGGACTCTCAACCACTGCGCCACCAGGGAAGCCCAGTCTGGGACTTTCTGAAGTCCTGGGTGAACCTCTACTAGAAAAGGAGGAGTTGAGAGAGAAAAGGGAAGAAGAGGGGGAAGAAAGAGGTAATAAAGGAAGGAGAGAAGGAATTGGCAGGAGAGATAAATGTCAGTGGTATCAAAATCCTAGGTTATTACTAAGATAAAGGCTGAAATTTTGGTAACACCTTTCTACCAATTAATCTGGAAATGGAATAGTGCTAATAGGGTGTGGAAGAGAAGGAGTGAGGTGCAAATGGAACGGTGATAGTGGACAAGGTGAGAAGAGGGTGGGAAGGGTCGGGCACTCACACCCCTCCCCTTACACCCAGCAATGGGGGTGGTGCTAACATTGAGAACAACTTGTGCTAGTGGGCCCTGCTGTGTCATCTGCTCCCCGACTCCTGCCTGGGAACTCCTTGAAATGTCTGTTTAAAAACACTTGAGAAATACCTTCTATAAATCACATAGAGCTAAGAATCCAGTCTTTTTATTCCCCCTGACAAGATGCATACAGCTAGGCACAATTAGAGACAGGGTGATCATTTATCTTAAGTTTTCCCCCAGACAATTCTGATTTAAAATATTGTATCTTATTGACCGCATAAGCACACTTAAACTTGTCAATTCATATTCTGGGATTTTTGGTTTGAGGAAGAATACACCCAACATCAATGGATCACATGAACGCTCAGAGATATGAGTGCCTGAAAAACACTTTGAGTTCATTAGCTCTTTGCTCTAGATCATGTGCAAATCTCTGCCAAAAACTCTCCAGTGACTCTCATTAGGTCCAAAAGAAAATCTTAAAATCCTTGCCACCTCTCGAGGCCCGATGGGATCTGCTCTCTACCTTCTCTACCCTTTAATCACTACCTTCCAGTCATATTGGCCTGCTTTCTATTCTGTGAACATGCCAAGCTTATTCCTGCCTCAGGGCCTTTGCACTTGCTCTTTCCCCTGCTTAGAATGTTCTTTCTTCTATCTGAAGCTTCTCATGATGAGCTTCTCCTCATGGTTCAGACCTTGACTCAAACGTCAGCTTTTCAGGATGTCTTCCCCAATAGCCTTGCCTAAACTAGCACTACCTGCCCCACTCCAGACACCTTCTTGGGTATGGTCCTCTAATATCACCCTCGTGGCATGTATCATGGCCTATAATCATCTTATTTATATAGTTAGTTGCTGATTATCTGTTTTCCCCATCAGAATGTAAGCTACAGCAGGGCAGGGTCCGTGTCTGTCCAGCTCCTACAATAGTATCTGGTACAAAATAGGTACCTAAGACACAAAGATACAAAGAGTCGATATCCAATAAATATGTGCATGCTAAATGACTAAATAAAGGTGTATCTCTTCTCCTTCGGTAATTAAACACATGGTAAGGTACACAACATGCCTTAAAAACCAATGAGGAGGCATAACAGTAGCCTAGCATGTGAATATCACTAAGAAGCCCATTCCTGTCTCCACATCCTTTGCCCTTTTTCCTCCCCTTCTTCCTCTTGTCTTTACAGTTCCTCAACCTCTGAACTAATAGTGCCTTTTTAGGAAAACATTCCTTAATCCGTGTAGCGTTTGCTATACAAACTGCCGCAATATTCAAAGATTACCTCTAAGTGACTCTCTCTCGGGAACAGGATGAGAAGGAGAAGAAAATACTTTCAAATATGCTCTTTGGTTTCCTTTTTCTCTCTGCACATTTTTCTCTCTGCACAACACTCATACACCACCGGCTGTACGAAGGTAAACAGATGGCTCACATGGCCGCATTCCCATGCTCAGCCTTGACCATGTCAGGGTTATTTCTTAGCCTGTAGTACTTTCTGACACCTACTGTTTGCAAAGTACTTCACAGCAATTTTTATAAGCTAGAAGAATGTAGCTAGTTTTCTGCATTTATTCAAACTCTGATCTCCTCTAAGTCTGTCAACAAATGCACAGCAGCACCTAAAGCAACATTAGTCTTGTTATAAATTTTCACAAAATGAACCAGTTAATAATGGCTGTTGATAGCGCACTGTGATTAAATCCTTGATTTTTCACATTTTTGGGGGGAGAATTGAACTTGAAAGTCAGCTCTTCTAACTCCTGATATTTACTCATTTGAAAGAAATATTTATTGGATTCCTTCCGTATTTCAGGCGCCAGGCAAGGCACAGAGGATACAAAGTCTAATGAGATATGTTTCCTTCATAACTTTAAGGATCATGTAGTCCAAACCTATGACTATTGCACATGGAGACTGATGGAAATGTGGAGGGAGCTGTGGAAACACAGAACATTGGATGCCCTTGGACATGTAAGCCCCACACATGCAGGGACTTGTCTGTTCTGTATCTCAGCACCTAGAACAGGGATGGGCACATTATAGTCACTCAATAAAAACTTGAGAAAGGAATTAATAGATGAATGAATCTAAATCAGATTGTGCTGTCTAGTAAGATTTCTTGGATGGAGGGTTGAGAAGGAGTCTTCTTGAGAAAGAATGATAGGAAAGAACATTCTAACTGCCCCTGCCCCTATTTTGCCCTGAGTCTTCCAGGGCTGGGGGGAAACCCTCAGGCTATTACAAACCACTGTGTGTGATGATGAAGCATCTCTAAAAACAACTTGGGTATGAATGCATTTACTTACGTACTCTTTAAATGAGAATTCTGTGTGTATTGATGGTTGGGTCTGAGCTTTTCTCCCTGACACACTGCATTTCAAAGACAATTGTAATATTATTTGGCATAAGAAAATGGGCCCCTTGAAAAACCAAGAAAAGTTGTCATCGAGTCTCTTCTTTCTGAATGGCACTTTTGGACTGAGAAGTGTTTTTTGAGTAAGGACGTATTAGATGAGGACCTTCACCTCCCACTCATAAACCAACCTTCTGAGGTGTCTCGCCTTTTGTGGTCATGCTCGTCAGTCAATTGGTGTTGTTGGCTGAGAGTTTCACGGGTTGAGGGTGGTCGGGCCTGCCCATGACTTCTTAAGAACTAAAAATTATTTTCTATATTAGCATAAAATTTTATAGTGTGCTTCTGAAGAACAAAGTTGGGGTACATTGAGCAGATATTATATTACTCCTCCTATTTTAGCAAATAAACTTGAGGCTCACATTGATTAATTGATTTGCTGAAGATCGCAAAGTTAGACAGTGGAGGAGCTGGACCTTGATCTCAGGATTTGGCTCCAGGTCTAGTGCTTATTCTCCTGCTCTGCATTCCCTCCAAGGGAACAGCAAGACTGGAAGCATCAGTGTAGCCACCAAAGACATAAAACAAACAAAAAAGTGCAGCATGAGGTCCTGAGGTTGAAAGATCGATGCAGTAGGGTATTCTGGCCATCATAGCAACCTTATGTGCCTGAGGATGATGTATTAGTTCAAACAGGATAGGTGATGCTACAGTAACAAAGGGCTCCACATGTTCAGTAGCTGTAACAATAACGAATTATCCTCCCTCATGCACTTCATATATAAAAGATTCACCCCTGGGCTTCCCTGGTGGCGCAGTGGTTGGGAGTCCGCCTGCCGATGCAGGGGCGCGGGTTCGTGCCCCGGTCCGGGAGGATCCCACATGCCATGGAGCGGCTGGGCTCGTGGGCCATGGCCGCTGAGCCTGCGCGTCCGGAGCCTGTGCTCCGCAAGGGGAGAGGCCACAACAGTGAGAGGCCAGTGTACCGCAAAAAAAATAAAATAAAAAAAAGATGCACCCCATGTACAAATGATGCTCACTGTAATATTTCAGAGACCCAAGCTGAGGGAGCCTTCATTTGACATGCTTCCATAATCTCAGAAGCAAGGAAAAGAGTATGGTTGATGGTACAATGGCTCTAAAGCTTCTGCCTAGAAGTGACAAATATCACTCCACTCCAATTTTATCGACTAAAGCAAGTCACATGGCCAAGTCTGCCATCAATACTCTCCCAGGGAAGAGCAATGAATCCTCAATAGTAGTGCAGTCTACCACAGTTGCTCGAGCAGCTTTTGTTATCTTTTAAAGCTGTTAACAGCTACGGACAGCAGCTTTGACAAACCAGCACCTCTGAGTCTAAAAGACATCACTGATCTCTCACCTGAGCAGGCTGTCAACACTCCGTGCTTCTGCCAGAGGATATCTTTGTGCAGGGATATGACCTCTTTGCCAGAGAAAAAAGGCTGCCATCAGGGGCTCTAAGGTCTCTTTTATATCCAAATGAGCTGTCTGGAGTGACAGGAATCAAAGTAGCTATGAAACATTTTACACCTAGCCAGCCACTAGTCTTAAGCTCTGTGAAAGCAGAGACCCTCTCTATTTTGTTCACCAATAGATAGTCAGTACCTAGCACAGTGTCTGACGTATACAGTGGTGATAATAGCTAACTCATGTGCTAGTCACTTTTTAAAGACTTTGCCTGTATCAGCTCTTTGAATCCTCACAGCCCTAAGAAGAAGGTACTGTTATTATTCCCACTTTACAGATGAGAAAAAGGTGGCACAGAGAGGTTAAACAACTTTATCAAGTTCCCTTAGCTAATGAGTAGTGATTTGAATCAAGAGAGTCCACACTTTTAACCCCACAACGCAAAGCTGAAAATGATTAATGTTGAATATAGTAATTAATTCTTCATTTTATTTGTGAATTTGGGGATAGGGGTAGATTTTAAAAGCATTTCGTTGGCAATTCACCAGAAGGCACTACCTCTCTATTTTGGACCCAACAGTCTTAATGGGCTAATAGTCATAATCATAAATCAATAGTCTAGGTAAAGGCTCAACTAAGTTCTTTCAAATATTATTTTGGCATTCTCTGTAACAAGGAGCCAGGCTGCAGAGAAAAGTGAAAGGTGATTCTTTGAGCCCACCCACGGAGAAGATGGAATCAGAGGAAGTTAGGGCTTCCCAGCCCTCCACTCAGCTATGGAATGCTCTGGCTTCATTCTGGGTGAAGTGTTCTGTTGTTACAATTGCTACAAAATAGAGCAGCCCACACAAGTGTTACCGTTTTTGTTTTGGCTGGTGTCCTGCAGAGCTGGCTCTTGGAGAACAGATGGCAAGCTGTCACTTCAGGCCTGCCTTTTGGCTCACCTGCATGTAGCCACGTGACGCTTTCTATTTCCTAAGAAAGCATTTCCTTTCTCAGGTCATATTTATAGTCCTGACACCTCATCGCTCCTCCTAGATCTCTTAAAGTCTTAACGGTCAGGAAGTCTTCCAACATAGATCTTACCACTTACACCCAACTAGGTTTCTTCTAGTAGCACCCTAATTACGTTCAAATCTGATGCTGCCTGTTCTGGTTCACCAACATGCTTAGTTTTAATGCTAACATTCTGAAACAAAATCTTTCTTGCCCAACTTTAGTGTCTCCTTCAAGATCTAAATATCAGATGCAGGCAGACCTCGGAAATATTGCGGGTTTGGTCTGAGGCCACCACAATAAAATAAGTACTGCGGTCCAGCGAGCCACATGCATTTTTTGGTTTCCCAGTGCATATAAAAGTTATGTTTATGCTATACTGTAGTCTATTAAGTGTGCAATAGCATTATGTTTTTTTTTAAAAAAATGTACATACCTCAGTTAAAAAAAATACTTTATTGCTAAAAAATGCTAACCATCATGTGAACCTTCAGCAAATCATAATCTTTTTGCTGGTGGAGGGTTTGAAATATTGTGAGAATTACCAAAATGTGAACATAGAGACATGAAGTGAGCAAACACGGTTGGAAAACTGGTGCTGAAAGACTTGCTCAATGCAGGGTTGCCACAAACCTTCAATTTGTAAAAAACTCAGTATCTGCGAAGTACAATCAAGCAGGGTGTAATAAAACGAGGCATGCCAGCATAACCTTATCTTACCAAGCTTGTTATTCCCAATGCCTGGAATAGAATAAGAGAGCAGAATTTCTTGCTCACTACAGCAACACTTCATTTAAGTCATGGCAATGCAACTGTCCCATATGCTGGAAGCTCTCTGATTCATTGGTAAATGATTTCATAAGCTTTTGCATTTCTGTAGATCAGAGGTTGCAAATTCAAATACCAACAGTGAGAAGACAAGTAATGTAAATGAGTAAAGCCAGCAGGGCTTGAGAGTAATGGTGTGAAATAGAGTTGAGGTTCTATCTACAGGACCAGCTGTCCGGAGCTCTGGCCAATTGTTGCTGTGTGGGAAAACAGGCTCTATGCTGCCAGAGCTGATTCTTCAAGAGAAGTTCAAAATTCAGATTTTTAAAAATGTGAAAACCTCTGATTTTTAAATGTTACCTCAAATTGAACTATATTATGGAGAAAGGACATTCCAGGCAGAGGGAACTTGAGAGAATGTGGTACATTTGGAGAAACTCAAGTAATTTCATGTACTAGGGTGGAGTGCAGAGAAGGCAATAGCAGGAAATGGGGCTGGAAAGTCACGTGGATTTTATCCTGTAGGCAATGAAATTCTAATGAAGGAGATTAGCGGTTATATGGCACTGTTAGATTCACATTTATATTTGAGTGGTTAAGAGGATGGGTCAAGGAGGAGAAAACTGGTGTCGGGACAGGAGTCAGGAGGATGTCACCACAGTTCTGGGGAACATGTTGAGGACCTCACATTGACAGGGATGCAGAGGACATACGGATTTGAGGGTGGGATAGGGAGGGTGGGAGGGAGGGAGACTCAAGAGGGAAGAGATATGGGGATATATGTATATGTATAGCTGATTCACTTTGTTATAAAGCAGAAACTAACACACCATTGTAAAGCAATTATACTCCAATAAAGGTGTTAAAAAAAAAAAAAAGAGCTCATAGGAAGAGAAGAAGCAAGAAGTGGCGACAGTGAGGGGGAAGGAAGTATAGAGGCTGCCACTCAGGTTTCTAGGCTGGAAGTGAGTAGTGAGTGACTCCTGTCATTCACTGAGGTTGGAAAGATAGGGGCAGGAGTAGGCATGGCGGATTCATGGTGGGGGGAAAGTGGAGGTAAGGAGTTCAGTTTTTGACAAGTTTTGTATGATGTGCTATGAGACATCCAGGTGGGCTTGGAGATAATTTCTGGGGAGACGTCAGTGTAAAGACAGTGCCTGAAGTCCTGGGAGTGGATGGTGAGATAATAAACAGCGTGGGAACTGGAGCTGAAGCACAACAGCCCTCAAGGTGGGGAGCAGAGAATAATGACTCAGGGGTTAATGAAGACAGTACTCTCACTTCCATCACGTATGCCCTCGGAGACCTGAATCCCACAAACAAAAAGCCTCGGTGGGCAGGCGAAAGCAACGCTTTCCTGTCCCTACACGTTGCAGTGATTTGGATATCTAAGCTGACAAGTGGCAAGCTCACGTTGCACGTGGCAGCCCAACGAAAGACCCCTGATGGAACGAAGGGGTGACATCTGTAATGATCCCTGAAAAGGCCCCCAACAGTACAGATTGACTATACTGAAGAAGCTTTTCTGGGGCTGCTCGATCCCTCCCATGCAATTCTGCTTCAAATAGCCCCTGCAGCTATGCATTTGATCACACCTGGAAAAGGGTGTACAATGAGTTTTGGCCTTGACTCCATCAGAAGGCTTTCTAGAGATTCAGGCAGCTATTGACTTTTAGGCCTGCACAGGCACATTGTGGGGGACAGAAACCTTGCCTTTTGCCATAAATATCAGCCTCATGGGGCTTGGGCTAACGTTAACTGCAAAGCACCACATGGCACTGGGGCACCAGAGGCACCCTTGCGGTTATTGTGGGACTCTGGTCGTTCCACAGTGCCTTGGTGGCCTTTAGAATATTATAACCATTTTTGAAACTTATTTCTAAAGAAAATATATTTACACTTAATCTTATGTGATCTTTTAAATTAAAAAAAAGTAATTTTATTAAAAAATTTTTTAAAGTGTTTTACAGGGCTGCAGGCTTTTGCTCCAGATTTATGGTGACAAACTCGAAGGCAAGGAGTTGGGGCCTTTTAAACACTAGTTACCTGGATTCCTTGCTTGGCGCCCTGTAATAAATGCTGCACTTTCCTTCACCACAACCGGGTGTCAGCAGATTGCCCTTACTGCATGCCAGCAAGTGGACCCAAGCTTGGTTCAGTAACAATACTATATTATTTCAGGTTTATAGAATTGACTTGGAACTCATTTTTTCATGACCTTCAAAAAAAATTTTGGTGTTCAATTGAGTTTTGTACTACTAAAGGGCTTTCAATCTGTGAACTTCTGAAAGTCTTAAAAGAGTTTTAAAATTCTCTTCCTACTCTTGTATATGTATATGTTTTTGTTTCCTCTGACTTAGTATAAACTCATCTGGTATGTGGAATTTGCAGAACTGGTTAGCCACATTACCAGATGATTATTTCCTTGAGCATTTTCAAAATTCAAGTAACCTTGTTAGTAAACAAAAAACAAAATGGTAAGAAGAGATAAAAGGAGATGTAGCTATAAATGTAGGTCAGTCAAAAATCCAAGATACTGTGTTCTGCATTGAACTTCTATACCTGGTTCCAGTTCTGGTTTTCCCAAGTAAAATTCCCCCACTTTCTTGTATGTAGCTTTCAATCAGTAAGATGAAGGATGCTGGGCTATATAATCTCTAAGTGTTCTTCTATTTCTTATATTTTACATTGCTGAGGCCATTGGCTGCCTTCACAAGCACTGATAAGTTACTTTGACAGAAAATAAATGTCCCTCATTTTGGTGGAATATTATGATTTTCCCCATTACAAGTTCAATTTATATATTTCTTTTCCTGATTATTACAGGGAAAGCTATTGACCTGGAAATGTCTCTTCTTTACTTTGATCCGGAAGTCTGGACCTCATTTCTCAGCATTCCCTTCCAAAACAAACAAACAAACATTTCAAAATGCTAACAAAGCATCTTCAAGATATCAAGAATAAGTAATCCAACTGAGGGTGGTATCCTCAAAGGTTCATCCACATGACTGCTGCTAATCCTACATTATGACTCATGTGTTACCAGGAATGAGGTTGCATATTGACTACTTAATATAGATTTGGTCTCAAAGCAATCTAACTTGTTTAAGTAGAGTTACTAGCTATATAGCACAAGCTTTATCTACAGTAAAGGTCAATAACACTAAAACATAAAACCTGCTGATGTCATTCTTTCTTAATGCATTTTGGCAAAGGATAAAGCTCTTGGGTACTGTCGGCATAAAGATTTGTGTCACACACATCATCGGTTGAGATTACCTGGGAGTGGAAGAGAAGAACCCGGGCTATTTGGGATCTCAGATTATTTGGTTGACTAGGAAGGTGACCATTTAAATACAGACTATAGGAGTGACAGACAACCATAAACCGAAAATGATATCCCAGGAACATAGTGGAGAAAGACTGTAAAGTGGTAGCAAAGGCAAGTAAAGCCACGATGGGCAAACAGAGATACAGAGCGGGATACAAAGGAGCAAACAGGCAGCCAGAAATGGATCAAAACCAGGCACATTACAGCAGGAGTAAGGTGAGGATACACATACAAAGGTCTGGGACAAATCTGGTTTGACTGGTAGGAATTGTCCTAGCTCTCTACACAAAGATTGCTAATTACTTCCCCAATATCCAGACTCTCCATTTCTCTTAACTAATAGAAAACTCCAAATTTTAACTGAACATGTGGCCACCTATCTACAGATTACATTTCCCAGGCTCTCTTGCAGCTTGGCTATGTAACTCAGCTCTGGCTAATGAAATGTCAGCAGAGGTAATGTGTGCACCTTTCTGCATACCTTTGAACAGAGCTGTTTGCCCTCTGTTTCTTTTCCCTACTTATGGACCAGAATGTGTATACTGTGATGCTGAGTAATGTTGTGACACTGTGATGTGAATGTGGATAGAATTATCTCCTAAAGTAGGGTGGGGCGGCAAGAAAGACACAACATGGGTCTCCGATGAACTTATAGATCAGAACTTTTCTGCCCACTTGATATGCCTCTCAGGTCAGATTTTTGTAGGAAAGGAAAGTAAAGCCACTGGACTGATATCCTAACTCAGTCAATCTTTTTTATTCCTCCTTATTCTGTATGTGTGGACATATATGTCTTAAAGACATTCAATACATCATTGATCGTTTGAACGTGACTACCACAAGTCAGATGGCTTAAATCGCTAAAGATTAAGGGGAAAAAATCTTGGGAATATATAACTGCAAAATAGGCTTCATCTGAAGCTATACATGTTATTTTAAAACTATTATTACAATCTAGTTTAATTGTATCAATATTGATTTGGGGTATCCAAGTGAGGAGGATAAAACATTCCATGAGAAATCATTTCATGGTCTGCAAACCCCTTTCTTTTACTGGTATAAGAATACCCAGAAACAGTTAGCAAGTAAAAGAAGTGATTATTGGATTATCAACCTTGTGACAGGGACAAAGAACCTGGTTATGATATGGTTCTGGGCTTACCCTCTTGGTGACTGACTGGTTGTGCTCACATGTGAGCCAGGTATAGAGTAGTGGTTGCTACTCTTATTGGTGCTAGAAGCAGATATAAACCACTGCTATTTCAAAACCAAAGTGCCTATGCCATGCTACAATATTAATGCCCTCTTCTTGGCTTGATGCTGTCTGATAAATGTGATCTCGTCTTTGGATTTTGCAACATAAATTAAGTAACCATGGTCACTGGATTCTGATCTTGTGTTTGTTCCTGAATGCCACTATATTAATTTAATATTGTTGCCAAAACAAAATTACCTCAAATCTGTTTCCTTAAATAATACAAACTTTCTTATAGTTTTGTAGAAGTCTGACATGGGTTTCACTGACTAAAATCAGTGTCTATCGGACCACATTCATTTCTGCAGGTGCCAGGGCCAGGGAGAATCCATTTCTTTTGCCTTTTCCAGTTTCTAGAGGATGTCATGTACCTTGTGTTGTGGCTCCCTCCTTCCATTTTCAAAGGCAGCAATGGCACACTGAGTCCTTCTCATGCTCTATCACTCTCACATTGCCTCTCTCTTCCACTTTTAAGGACCCTGGTGATCACATTGGGCCCTGGATAATCTCCTCATATCAGGGTCAGTTTATTAGCAAACAATTCCATCTGCAACTTTATTTCCCCTTTGCCATGTAAAGTAACACATTTACAGTTCCAGGAATTAGGACGTGGATATCTTTGGGTCATTATTCTGCCTACCATAAGCATTTCTGAATTAAATGGATTAATTTCTGAGTCTCTGATTGTAGCTGGACTACTTCTTCAACTTGACTCTTTCCAACACAGGATAGAGATTTATGTGACTCTGAACAATTAGGATGAAAGCACACGTAAGAGTTAACCATGGATCATCCCTGAAAACCAAGGGGAGCACCCACTGCAAATTCTTCTCCCTTTTAGAATGGCTGGGGCGCTGTGGGAGGGGCAGGAGTTGTCCTTGTGTCTCCATTTGAATATTCTTCACTACCTAGCATGAGATTAAGATTAAGCGAATTCCAGAATATTCTCCTCCACCAAAATCATCAGGACAGGGGTAAGATTTAACAGAGATACCATGAAGTCATCATGCATTCAAGTATACTATGATCAATATGGTCAGATTATCTTTCTCTCTGTCTTGAGTTTTTACAGCTTTGTTTTTTTTTTTTAACTGGCTTTACCTCAGAAATAAGAGACCCTTGCAATGAAGTTCTTTTGTACTCTCAGTAACTAAGCCTGCTTTAGTTGGTCTTAGAGAAATTCCTGCACTGAGACTTTTCTCTGCCCCAGAAGAGCTGTTCAGTGGAAATTCCATACCAGCGCTACTGCCGTTGGACTCAGACTCCAGTGTACCAAGATAATACCACAGTGCATAAATAGCGGCGGCCAGCCTTCACCTGAACCACCTACTGTGAACTACTGTGAATCAGCAGTAGAGTTAAGATGCAGTGCCTCAATATGCTACATGACAAGAAGATCTAATTTCAAACTTATTAATATGATATGGGTGACTCAATTTCCTATAGAGGTATCACATAGTTTTCTACATTTCTTATTTATCTCCATTTGCATCACAAAGTGGATATCCCTCACTCCCTGGCTGATTCTCTCAACCCCGACTTGGGTGACCTCCCCAAAACGATTAACATCTCTAGAACAGAAGTCTCACAACTTGACTCCCTGACTCTGAGTACCAGAGTCCATAGGAAAAGCTGAAAACTGGGACATAATTGCACAATATGATGCTTAAGGTTGGGTAAAGTAAGAAAACTTTTGCCATAGAACTGAAAGTCTATTGAAAATAATGTAAGGATTGAAAGTGTACATTAATCCTGATTTACAATAATATTTACAAAAATATGTTACAAAATAATTTACAAAAATATATTAAAATATTCAACACATTCCAAATGTTTCACTTAAGCTGAATAAAAGCAAAGACAACTTTCCTCCCAATATAATAGAGATTTCTGATATCAGATTACTATTTATTCATTTAATTGCTCATGGCATTAAGTTTCACTATGAATTCAAAATCCAATTAACATTCTATTAGTGAGAGTATATGTGTGGGCACACAGTACTTACGAAACAATTTACTAATACTTGTGGATAAGCCTTTCTGTTAACATCCCCATGGTGCTCTATTAGTATTAGCATTGCCAATTTTCTTTATCAACACTCAGGTCTCGTATCTTCAAATTTAATTTTACATGTTTTCAAAAACCAAATACAATGTTACTACTTTCCCTGAAGGAACTCAGGACCAAATTTCCTCTCTAAAAGCCCAATATAGCAATTCCTATGGAAATGAAAATATACTGTATTTGTAACCAACTACTACCACTTTTTACATGACTTGTGAATTTTGCTTTTTCATATGAATATATCAATATTTTACCTTTTCCCCATAATTCTCTATAAGCAACATAACAGATTATAATGAACACAATCAGATCCATAAAATCATTGAATTGCTCAAATACTGTTCTTTTGGAAATCTTTGTCTAATGAAAACTCAAATATCTATTTACTCTTGGTTGTTCCCAGTATAGGGATTCGCTGACAGATGCTTACTGGTTTTACTTATGGCATATTAGTTTCCTATGGCTGTTGTAACAAGGTACCACAAACCCGGTGGCTTAAAACAACAGAAATGTATCCTTACACAGTTTTGGAGGCCAGAAGTCTGAAATCAAGGTGTTGGCCTGGCCGCCCCCCCCCCTCCAAAAGCTCTAGGCAAGGATCTATTCTTTGCCCTCCTCCGGCTTCTGGCAGCTGTATGCGTTCCTTGACTTGTGGCCAGATCACTCTAATCTTTGCCTCTGTGGTCACATTGCCTTCTTCTCTTCTCTGTGTCTTCTCTTCTGTCTGTCTCGAATTTACCTGTCTTTCTCTTATAAGG
The DNA here is from genome assembly GCF_039906515.1 of Pseudorca crassidens. NCBI lineage: Eukaryota > Metazoa > Chordata > Mammalia > Artiodactyla > Delphinidae > Pseudorca > Pseudorca crassidens. Next base: position 60,338,788 of record NC_090306.1, read on the forward strand.
ACACTTGTCATTGGATTTAGGGCCTATCAGAATAGTCCAGGAGCATCTCAAGTCAAGATCCTTAACTTAATCACATCTGAAAAGACCACTTTTCTAAATAAGGTAACATTTACAGATTCCAGAGATGTGGTGTACAGAGTTTTTGGAGGGCCATTATTTAGCCTATGACAGCATGATATTTAAAACTATTTTGCTTGAAATCTTCTAGTTTTTCTTCCTTATAATTCCATTGTTTCCTCAGTTTATTTGAAGAACTAGAGCTAATCCTAGAAAAAAATTTGCATATATACTCTACTTAAATATTTTAAGAAAATTGTTCTCATTAAGTTTGGAAAACATATTTTACTCCAGGAGTTGAAAGAAATTACCCATAAAATGAAAAAAAACCACAGAAATACTTGTACTAAAATGTGACAATTGTCTGTATAATTGACTTTGTTACACTGAGAGCAGAGACTGGCAAAAAGTAGTTATTAAAAAAAATGCGTTGATTGTTGGATTAAGACATACAAGGAATGAACTAGACCTTTACTTGTTCTGCAGTCTCACTACTAACTGTTAGTTTTAATGGTTATGGTTCTCTTATCCCAGAAATGTAGATTGCAAGCTAAACAGTCTACGAAAGTCTTTGTGAACTTAAAACATTTAAAAATATTTAACTTTCTCATGAAACTTGTGAATGGCTGATATTTATTGAGCGTTTTTTGTGTGCTAGGACTATCTGTAGGAGGACATGAATGTCTAAAATGGCAATGTGAATATTATATGCTCATAGAAGCTCTCAGTGATATCTCCATAATTAAGTGCTTTCAATGAACTCTCCAATTGCTCTGTAAAATATAGAGCAAATCTCAAGGCCTGCTGAATGCTGGTGATAAGTGGATTCACTTCTAGTAGGTCTGTGTGATTCTGCACCAACTCATTGTCTGTTCACTAAAAGTCAGTCGGGTGTGTTTCCAAATCTGTTTATGCCAATTGCATTTATTATTGTCATTGCTGTAATTTAAGAACTCTTATGTAGGATGATTAAAATAAGTACCAAAACCCAGATTGTTTTTCTTTTTAATTTTTATTTTATACTGGAGTATAGTTGATTTACAATTTTGTGTTAGTTTCAGGTGTACAGCAAAGTGATTCAGTTATACATATACATGTATCTATTCTTTTTCAAATTCTTTTCAAATTCTTTTTCAAATTCTTTTCAAATTTAGGTTATTACAGAACATTGAGCAGAGTTCCCTGTGCTATATAGTAGGTCCTTGTTGGTTATCTATTTTAAATATAGCAGTGTGTACATGTTGACATGTACACCCAGATTGTTGTTATTTCTGTGAAAACTAAGTTGAAAACTTTGAAAGATTTAAGACACATATGTAGCTAAAAAGAATCTCTGATAAATTAGGTTTAGATTAGAAAACTGTACTAGACTAGGAAAAATTACAAAATTCTAGAAGGATTCTGTACTCATATTGTATCTTTTAGGTTCTCCTTTTTTTTTTTTTTGCAGTACGCAGGCCTCTCACTGTTGTGGCCTTTCCCGTTGTGGAGCACAGGCTCCGGACGCACAGGCTCAGTGGCCATGGCTCACGGGCTAGCCGCTCCGCGGCATGTGGGATCTTCCTGGACCAGGGCATGAACCCGTGTCCCCTGCATCACAGGCAGACTCTCAACCACTGCGCCACCAGGGAAGCCCTGTTTATTTTTTTATTTGAGGCATAGTTGGTTTACAATGTTTCAGGTGTAGAGCAAAGTGATTCAGTTATATATATAGTCTTTTTCAGATTGTTTTCCATTATAGGCTATTACAAGATACTGAATATTGCTCCCTGGCTATACAGTAGGTCCTTGTTGTTTATCTTTTTTCTATATAGTAGTATATATAGTAATGTGTATCTGTTAATCTCAAATTCCCAGTTTATCCCTCCCCCACTTTTCCCCTTTGGTAACCACACTTTGTTTTCTGTATCTGTGAGGATATTTCTGTTTTGTAAATAAGTTTATTTGTATCATTTTTTTTGCTTCCACATATAAGTGATATCATATGTTATTCACCTTTCTCTGTCTGGCTTACTTCACTTAGTATGATAATCTCAAGGTCCATCCATGTTGCTGCAAGTGGCATTATTTCATTCTTTTTGATGGCTGAGTAATATTCCACTGTATATATGTACCAAATATTCTTTATCCATTCATCTGTAGATGGATATTTAGGTTGCTTCCATGTCTTGGTTACTGTAAATAGTGCTGCTGTGAACATTGGGATGCATGTATCTTTTTGAATTAGAGTTTTAGTCTTTTCTGGATATATGCCCAGGAGTGGGATTGCTAGCTCATACAGTAACTCTATTTTTAGATTTAAGGAATGTCCGTACTGTTCTCCATAGTGGCTGCGCCAATTTACATTGTAAATTTACAATTTACATTTACGTTCCAATGGAATGGAATGGAAATTGAAAAGGTAGGAGAGTTCCCTTTTCTCCACACCCTCTCCAGCGTTTATTTGTAGACTTTTTGATGATGGCCATTCTGACCGGTGTGAGGAGGTACCTTATTGTAGTTTTGATTTGCATTTCTCTAATGATTAGTGATGTTGAGCATCTTTTCATGTACCTGTTGGCCATCTGTGTGTCTTCTTTGGAGAAATGTCTATTTAGGTCTTCTGCCCATTTTTTTGATTGGGTTGTTTGTTTTTCTGATATTGAGCTGTATAAGCTATTTGTATATTTTGGAAATTAGGCTCCCGTTGGTCACATAATTTGCAAATATTTTCTCCCATTCTGTAAGTTGTCTTTTGGTTTTGTTTCTGGTTTCCTTTGCTGTGCAAAAGCTTTTAAGTTTAATTTGGTCCCATTTGTTTATTTTTGCTTTTGTTTCCGTTACTCAAGGAGACTGATCCAAAAAAATATTGTTGTGATTTATGTCAAAGAGTATTCTGCCTACGTTTTCCTCTAGGAGTTTTATTATAGTATCCAGTCTTCTATTTAGATCTTTAATCCATTTTGAGTTTACTTTTATATATGGGGTTCCCACTCCATTTTAAAGACACTAAAAGTAGAAATTAGATATGATAAAATTTGAGCATGGTTTTTATAAGAAAGGTAACATGGTAACTTAATCAGTGCATTCATAATCAAGAGTGGTCTAAGGTTATATAATTGAAGCTAAATAAAATAAAATAAGACTAAAAGATATATCATTTTTATTATTCCCTACTCTAACTGACTTAGTCAACCAATTATCAGTTTTGATTACATTACGTAAGAAGGTTCATACCAGATTTGGACTTGAATTATATGATAGTTTTCGCTGACTTTAAAATTAATCATTTGGATACTGTGGAAAGACTAACCAGTGGACAAATATTTATGAAAAATAAAGCATCAATACAGTTTATATGTACAATATATGCCTAGCACTGTACTAGGTATGGTATGAAAATATCAGAGAAGTATAAATCATGTTGCATGCTCTTAGGGAATTAGAAATTGGTTGAGGGTAAGACCACAACAATAACATAAAAAAGATCAATAATCAATACATAAAGGCCAAAAGTCTGAGGTACATTTTTTAAGTATAATAAAAAGAACATAAAAGGGAAGACTTTGTGGGCTACAGGAATCAGACAAAGTTTCGAAAGGGAGATTGGATCTGAATTGGACAGTGAAGAAAGAAGAGTGGGGAAGTTAGGGAAGATAGCTGGAGGGAAATTGGATGAGCAAAGGCAAAGAGGTAAAAGTGAGGATAGTGAATGAAGGAGCGATAAGGGGACAGCTGATGTGAATGCAGTTGGTTCAAGCTCTCATTAAAGTTCTGAAAATCATGAAAGCAGATCATGGAGGGTGCCAGGTGCTCATTTCCTTCTTCTAGGAAGATTTCAGTGGGAGCTGAGAGTTGAAGGAATATAAAAGTGGAGGGAGGGACTCTCCTGGTGGCTCAGTGGTTAAGAATCTGCCTGCCGGTGTGGGGGACACGGGTTTGATCCCTGATCCGGGAAGATCCCACATGTTGCGGAGCAAATAAGCCCATGCGCCACAACTACTGAGCCCATGTGCCACAACTATTGAAGCCCGTGCGCCTACAGCCCGTCCTCTGTAACAAGAGAAGCCACAGCAGTAAGAAGCCCACACACCGCAAGGAAGAGTAGCCCCCGCTCGCCGCAACTAGAGAAAGCCTGCGTGCAGCAACAAAGACCCAATGCAGCCAAAAAAATAAATTAAATTAAAAAAAAGAAAAGTAGAGGGAGAAAGAAGCTTATAGGTGTGCACAGGAAATTTCTCCCAAAACACAAAGCTCATGATAAAAACAAGCAAGAATATTGGAAGTACTTATCTTGGTTAGAAAAATCAAACGGGGAAAAAAAGGAAAGAAACAATACTGAGCCATAGGGATTGCACTGGACAGAATCTTAATATATGTTTACATCATCGAAGAGAGGAGACTGAAAAGTCAGAATCATGGCAGGACACATTTGGAAAGGATTTGTCTATGGGCTTAGAGCAGTGACATTTAGCATGCTTTTCCATATTCCTTTACGATGACTTCTCTGTTCTTTCTGGATTAATCATCTCTATCACACCCACGCCCACCCACATACCTACAATGCATATACTTTTTCATTAACCTAAAAAGTCGATTATTTCCTTTAAGAACCACCTGAACCACACCATGAATCCTAGGTCTTCACTGACTAAAATGACCAAGAAAGGCTTGAAATCCAGGGCTGTGCTTTGAGCCTAGTAGTTCTATAAATGGCCACATGAATAGAGCCTAGGGAGCTAAGAGAAAAATGGAAAGTCTAGAAAGAAAAGAAAGCAATTCGCTTAATCCTGGCATCTTGCTCTGGGGAGTCATTATCACTGAAGAACTGTCTGGTGATCTATCTTTTCGATGATTTTCTGGAAAAAGCTCATGCACCTGCTTCCGTTCCTGCCTCCCCAAAAGATGAAATGCCAATTAATAGGATTTGTCAATAATGGACTTTAGGTCTAATTCTCCCATAACCCTAATGCTTGGAAGCAGAGAATTTTTAAATTTCAAACTCTGTGGCTTTAAGTACCAGATGGACACCTAGAGATCCCAGAAAGACTCAGCAGAACTGGGAAACTTGACTGGATTTTCATTTGAAGAAGTATTTGTTCTATTTTTTGTAAAGACCAGTTTAGAAATAGTTGGAACATGTAATTTGTGTTACTTGATTTGCATAAACATAATGATTTTCAGTGAAGATAATTTGCAGTCAGTTGATTTTGGAGTACTCCATCTTGTCATTGAGATTCTGAAGAGAAAACTATTTCATGTGGGCATGATCATAACCTATTACTACCTAGAACTAAATGTATATGGGGTCATTACGAGGAGTTATAAGAAATGCCTACTCATATTACAGATAATGGGACAAATGCCTTTAAAATTAACAGAGCTCAGATGTTGACTCAGTATAGGCCTAAACTAACCATGAAACATCTCTTAAAAATAAAATATAATGAATTAGTGTGTAGACAGCTGTACTTGCACTCAGTAATCTCCATTTGCAATAATTATCCGGTTCTGTGATCAAATTTCCTTCTCAGTACTATTCCCTCTGGATGTTTATATGCTCATCTGTGTTCATGCAGATTAATGGATATTAAATTGTAATGATCAGATTAGAGACTTATCTGATAATTTAAGAATGGAAATGTACTTTGAATGCTATTTAGTTACTCTTAGATTTTGAATAATGTAAAATAATCATTTACAATTCAGATTATTTACAGCTATACCAAAACACTGGGGCAGAATATGTGACAGATGCTTAGAATTATGATTTGAATCTGGGAAAATAACTCTCAAATAAATTTCTGTGTAGTTTCCATTCAACCAAATACAATTAACAAATTAAATAACCCTTAGTGGGAATTCTTAATTGGGTATTTCACAAATATTTACTGAATAAAGGTAACTTGTGACTATTTCATCTTGGTATAAGTTAAATAAAATTTTGTGATCTAGCCCACAACCCTAATCACCATTTATAATTTTGTGTTTATGTGAAAACATGCCCTTAATTCTAAACAATTGACTCATCAATGAATTTGGGGGACATAACATATTTAGCCTGGAGAAAAGAATACACAGATGGTACTTAATAGCTACTGAATTATTTAGATGACTATTACTTGGAACAAACATATTAGTAATTACTTATATAGTTTCCAAAGGTAGAAATTCCAACAGTAGCTGATAGGCATAAGAGGGAAACTTTTTTTTTTGCGGTACGCGGGCCTCTCACTGCTGTGGCCTCTCCCGTTGCGGAGCACAGGCTCCGGACGCGCAGGCTCAGCGGCCATGGCTCACGGGCCCAGCCACTCCGCGGTATGTGGGATCCTCCCAGACCGGACACGAACCCGTGTCCCCTGCATCGGCAGGCGGACTCTCAACCACTGTGCCACCAGGGAAGCCCAGAGGGAAATTTTTGATCAAAGAAAGAATTTCCCAATAGGCAGAGCCGACCAGAGTTAGACCAGCTGCTTTGGATAGGAATAGCTCTCTCACTGAAGTAGATTTTTTTTTTGCTGTTGTTCTTTTTTTCAAAGGTATGTTGGCTATTTTAGGTCCTTTGCATTTCCATATACATTTTAGAATCAGTTTGTCAATTTCCACAAAAAGTCCTGCTGGGGATTTCTATTTGGATTTCACGCTGAAGTAGATTCTTAAGAAAAGGTCAGATAGCCTCTTAGCAATGATAGTGTAGAGGGAAACCCAGTCTGGAAAGATTGTTTAGACTTAGCTGCTAAGGTTTTGTCATTTTGCAGTTTGCCAAAATAAGCCTTTGGGATTGTCTGTGGATTTTATTCAACTCAGCTACCAGTTACTTTCATTAATATAGTGTGACACTTATTTGTGTAGTAACACGTCACCATGTTTGAGAAGAGGGACATCTGGTGGATGAAATAAGCAAAAGAATAGGGGTTTTGTTTTCATATTCATATTTTAAGTGTTTTTGACATTTCCATGGGAAAAAATTATAAATCTATCTATATAAATATGTTGACAAGTAGCAATAACTATTCATGATCAGGTGATTTGGGTAAGATAATTGTTTAATCTAGTCCTTTAATATTTATTGAATGAATGCCTCTTTAGTCATTTTTCTTTCATCAATTCAAACTAGGCTCTTTGAGGATGAATTTGCTTGTCCTTGTAAAACATAAGCATGTGACTTTCTTGGCTACCAATTAATATCTGTTTTTAAGCTCAATCATTTAGCAGAAGAAATGGCATACAAACAAACATAAAATACCCAATTGCCTAAACTATAAATGCAACTGTTTTATTTGCCTTTGCCGAAATATTCATCTGAATTTTTTGCTCTCATAAATTTGAAATTAATTCAAATATTTAAGTAGAGTAATACATTTCTCTATGGGAATAAGGTACTTTTGTATCCATTCAAGAAAGAACAATACAGCAGCAGTTTAGAGCCAGCTTGCCTTGATTAATAAGATGAATCCAACTCTGTTGACTAAAATGACTACCTAACTCCTTAGTGATACTTTCCATCATTAATATCTACACATAAATAAATAATTGCTAGAAGAATCACTCTTGAGAGCAGGGCGGACATTCTATTCTCTGTATCTGGAAGAGAGTATACTGTCGGCACTTAAATATTTGGCGAGTGAATCTCTTCAAATCCATCTTAGCTGGGAGTGATTTCACCCTTCTTTGAGCACTCAGAGCTCTCTACTCTTTTTTAATTTATTTTTTATTTTTATTATATTTTTATTGGATATAGTTGCTTTACACTGCTGTGTCAGTTTCTGCTGTACAGCAAAGTGAATCAGCCATACGTATACATATATCCCCTCTTTTTTGGATTTCCTTCCCAGTTAGGTCACCACAAAGCACCAAGTAGAGTTCCCTGTGCTATACAGTAGGTTCTCATTAGTTATCTGTTTTATGTATAGTAGTGTATATAAAATCAATCTCCCAATTCATCCCACCCCCCCCTTTCCCCCTTGGTATCCATACTTTTGTTCTCTATGTCTGTGTCTCTATTTCTGCTTTGCAAATAAGGTCATCTTTACCATTTTTCTAGATTCCACATATATGCGTTAATATACGATATTTGTTTTTCTCTTTCTGATTTACTTCACTCTGTATGACAGCCTCTTGGTCCGCCCACATCTCTGCAAATGACACAATTTTGTTCCTTTTTATGGCTAAGTAATATTCCATTGTATATATGTACGACATCTTCTTTATCCATTCCTCTGTTGATGGACATTTAGGTTCCTTCCATGTCCTGCTATAGTAAATAGTGCTGCAATGAACATTGGGGTGCATGTATCTTTTTGAATTATAGTTTTCTCTGGGTATATGCCCAGTAGTGGCTCTCTACTCTTTTGGGGGATAAGAATTGGTGTACCTCTCCTTCTCATTCACTCATTCATTCATTCACTCTTTCAGTGCCAGGCCCTGTGCAGAACACAAAGGCATTTTGCAAGGTATCTTCCTTCTATAGACTTTTAGTTAAAAGAAGGAAGATACTGCCCCTATGTTGCTTTGGACAAAATACAACCTCATATGTATTTTGTCAAATATACAAATAAGCTAGTAAACTGCTAACTTTTCTGAGTGTTTCTTCCTAAGATTTTTTTTTACTTATTCCTTCCCCTCTTACCTCAGTCCCATATACTGCAATTTCATAAAAAACTGTTAACATTTGTTGGGCATTCATTACGTTCAGGCACTGTCCTAAATACTTTATACATAAGTTATTTGATTTAATACTCAAAATAACTTTATAAAGTAGAATTTCTAAGAACATTAAATGCTTATTTTTTTTAAATGAGGAAACTGAGGTTAGGTAATTTGCCCAAGGTAAGAGGGCCGGTAAGTGGGCAAGCCAGTATTTGAACTCAGGTAGTTTCTGGTCCCAGAGATGCTTTTTTAAACTACTGCATTTATCCTGACTCTAATAATGACCCTTGGGAAAAATACCCAGACAAACACAAATTATTAATTAATTTCAAGTTACAGTAAGAATGAAAATGGATATTACAGTGATTTTATGGAAAATGGGAAAGTATTCTAAAAGACAAACCAGGAGATGGAAACAAGAAGAACATCCAAAGTCCTACGTGGAAAAACCAGAAAAATGTAGTAGGTAGAGGTCAAGAGTGCAGCCTTGGGAAGGAGTCTGGGTTTATATGCCAGCTCTCTTACTGACTAGATGTGGAACTTAACTGCCGCTCTGCCCTTGTTCCACTAATCTGAAAAGAAGAGGGATAAGAGAACCCACTCTGGAAGTATTTGTGAGGATTAAAGAAGTTAGTATGTATCAAGTACTCAGAAGACAACCGGCCCACAATAGCCACTAATATTGCTATTGTTGTAGTTCATCATATTGAAAACACCCTCCATTATACAATGACCTATTATTTTTTGTGTTACTCTATAGAAAAAGTGCCTATTATAAATGCAAGATGCCATCAATCTGGAGATCCATCCTAATGTTAGAGATGGTGAAATGTTACAAAAAAGTATGTCTCGGAATTGATGAAAGACCATTTTATTATTATAGGCAGAATAGAGAAGAAAAAAGAAGCCATCTGGAGAATTAACTGTTTGAGTACATTAACATTTTCTTTTTTTAAATTCTGTTTTTCACTTTCTCTTCATATGTTTTCAAAGATTTTGTGCCTGATCATCAGCTTTTAGTATCATTTTTGTGGGAATACTACTTACGTTTAGATGTAAAAGTTAATTGCTGTACTAAGTCCTCTGAAGAAAGGCAGAATGGTCTAAGAAGGAAGGCACACAATGTATGAGTGTGTGAATGTGAAGGGGTAGAGAGTTGAAGAATGTGTGGATACTCTAAAAGCTTTTCAAATCAGTATCCAAAACTACCTGGCAAATATGAGAATCAGAAAAATGTAAAGGGCTGAAAAGTTGAATCAAGGGTCAAAATGAGTTGTCAGACTTAAGACAAATCAATTATTCAAATTATTCATTCAACAGATATTAAGTTAACCAATGTGAATTCAATATGCTCTATGTGCTCTGTGAAGGATATAAAAAACATGGAAGACATTATCAATTACAGGAAGAAAAAAATACCTAAGAGAAATCTGGAATTAAAAGTGTGTTTAAAAATGGCATAAGTAGGGCTTCCCTGGTGGTGCAGTGGTTGAGAGTCCGCCTGCCAATGCAGGGGACATGGGTTCGTGCCCTGGTCCGGGAAGATCCCACATGCCGTGGAGCGGCTGGGCGCGTGAGCCATGGCCGCTGAGCCTGCGCGTCCAGAGCCTGTGCTCCGCAACGGGAGAGGCCACAGCAGTGAGAAGCCCGCGTATCAAAGAAAAAAAAATGGTGTAAGTAACTGTGCCCATAACATAGTTTTCACATTGTAGCATAATGCTTTCCTGATTAATACTGTATTATTTCTTTCTGTACTCTGATTACTATCAGAAGGACTTAGCACTCATCAAGCAGAAATTGGGGAACTACTCAGGAGAGGCTCATTCCGTATTGAAGTTAATCTAAGCCCCTTCATGGAACTTAAGTCAGCCCCAGAGGAGGCTCTGGATAGACTATGAGAATTTAGAAGAGGCAGCATTAGCATGGTGTAGTGGAATAGATATTAGTCTAGGAGTCCAAGTAATTGAATTCAAGAAGCAGCCTTGTAACAAACTAGCCGTGTGACGCTGCAAATTACCTTATTTTTCTGGGCTTCTGTGCCCTTGTTTGTACAAAGCACAGACTGAATTTAAGATTTTAGATTTCCTTCAATCTCATACTCTTCAATTTTCTGATATTATGATTTACATGATGAGAAGGCAGGAAAGTGGCTGCTGTCAGATGCTGGGCTTGGAGTATATGCTTTATGCTTTATCTGATTCATTGGTAGGATCTTATGGCTCTTAAAAGAAGTTCTGACCTCATGGGATATTACCTTAGCAAACATCTCCTCTATGGACCTGATAATAATTATGACTACTATTCCGGAGCTGCTGCCTCCCTGCCTGATCTCATTTATTCCTCACTACAGTCCTCTAGGGTATGTGTTATGACTTCCATTTTATAAAGGAGGAACAGAAACACAAAAAAAGATGATTAATAATGATAGTAACAATTTTTTGTGCTTACTGTCTGTAAGTACTGTGCTAAGGGCTTTTCATACATTAACTCACTCAATCCTCACATCCACCTTATGAAGAAGGGGTCTGCTGTAATTCCCAGACTCACAGCTGAAACATCCAATGATTAAATAACCCACTCATGTTGAGACAGGCTGGCACCTGGGACCTGGGACCCTTTACTGAAGTGTTTGGACCTGAACAAACATCTCCTGGAGCAACAGAATACAAAAAAACTATAAGGGACTAAGAATAACTGCATGCACGTGCAGTTGGGGCAAAGTACAAACAGTAAGATACAAAAAAGCCAAAATCCCACTGCCACTTCTCAGGTGCCAGGAGCAAAAGCAGGGTACCACGCATGATCCCTGCACACAGCATCAGCAAGGGGGTGGGCAGACCACCTAAGACAACCCTCCTGCCGGACCCATCGATCTGCCCCCACCCTCACTCCATTTAAGGGACCTGCTCACCCCCTATCAGGGAGCGAGCAAGGGCATCTGTTACTTGTTCCTGCTCCCTCGTGTGGTAGCAGGAGACCCAGTAAAGCCTTGCCTGAATTTCTCATCTGGCCTCTTATCAACTTCTATTGATTAAAGAGTCCAAGAACCCAGGTCGGTAACAACGTCACATGGTTGATAGTGGAGAAATAGGATTCAAACCTCAGCAATCCAATCGCAGAATCCAATACCTAGCCGCTGCACATTCTGCTTACAAATATGCACACAATTAATAATAAGAAAAGCGGGAATCCAGATTTGACTCCAAAACACAGATTTTTAACTTATATTAAGCAATACTGCCTTGTCTCCTTGCCAGGCCACATCCCCTCCCCTCCCCAACTCCCTCCTGGATTTGTCCATGTCTCTGGCTTTCCCACCCACCTTTACTCAGTTTTGATCTCTGACCTGACTTGTGACATTGCCCTAACCCCAATTATGTTTTTGCTTCTTGTACAGGGCTCTGTGGTCCTATTGTGCTCACCCCAGGACATCCTATCTTTGGCTTCACTGCTTCTAACTTGGCATGACAGTTCTAGGGTCTCAGGCTTGCTATAGGACCCAAGTCAAGTCAGCCAGCAATGCCATAACCAAAAATAGAAAACACTGATCACATATGCTTATGAAAAAATTTACTATAGACCAACAAGTAGGAATGATAAGGAGCATAAAATTCCAAGTTTAGGAATGTTTCTGTCCTTCACTCTTTGTATATCAGAAAGTGAGATATAGCACTCTCTCTCCCTCTATATCTCCATCTCTATCTCTATCAGACTGAATCAACAACAAACCTCTGAAATTCCAGTAGTGAAAATGTCATTATTACTATTATCGGTGTTAGAGTTTTTCTATCAAATCTTAACACTTAGAAACATCTGAATCGTTTTTCTTATTTTCCATTCTAAAATTGCATACAGGTGAGAAATGGTCATTATTTCGAAGCCGTATACTGGGAAGGAATTACTTACCCTCCCCTTCCCTTGCCATGATCACGTATAATTCCCAGTTTGACAGATAAGGGTTTCTTGGGAATCTCATTCAACCTGTGTGTGACACTGAGCGATATTAAGGGCTTGCAAAGAGGAGTGGAATTGATAAGAAGGAAAATGCAGAGCAAAGCCGGCTGCTCCTACCAATATAATCTAGTAATCTACATTTATACAAAATCAGAGTAGCACAAAGACACATACTACCTTTCGATTTGATGGGTCCACTCTATGCCATGTGCCCTTTACATCGTTCGGCTGAAGTAATAGGTGCATCTTCATTAGACCCACAGAGGCACATGCTCATTGTTGCACATGCAGACACGGCCCTCTCAGTTCATTTATTCAAGCTCTCTAGCTCACTTTTCTTTGAGAAGGACTACTGACCAGTGATTTGTTTTCTGTTTCCTTTTATGAATCTGACAAAATCTGACCTTGTATGTGGGCACTTGAGTGCAGAGCTCGGCTCTGGATCCAGAGTGCCTGGTCTGAATTTCAGCTCTGCCACTTATTGACTATGTGACTGGGCAAGTTACTTAACTCTTGGTGCCTGTATCCTCTCCTTTATAAAATGGGGATGATGAGGCAGTACCTACTCCTAAGAGTTATCTACCTGTTAAGAATTTGTTGTGAGAATTAAATGAGCTAATATTTGTAAAATGTTGAAAACAGTGCTTGGCACATAGATGGTACTTGATAAATATTAGCTGTTAGTTTTACCCAATGAGGTATATTAATACAGACAGGGGATGCAAACTCAGACTTCTTCTGGGACCAGAAATGTAAAATAAGTGACTTAGGATGGGGCCTAGGGAAGGGTACAGAGTCTGCTTAAAATCTTCCAAATTCTGACTTCTTTTTAAAGCACTGTGAAATCCAAACAAAACATATCTGTTGCTGAATTTAGCCTTGTGTAGAGAAATGTGGGCTCAGAAATTCTTCCCTGAGGGATGCAATAAATATTCGAGTCCTCTGCAGAATTAAAGAATTTCAGCTTATCCTTTTAAAAAAATTTGTTGTGATGGTTGTTTTACATCCAGGAAGACGGAACCATAAAACCATCAAACACAGGACTGCAGTTTAGACACAAACCCAAGAGCAATAATCATTATGTAAGGTCAGTAAAGGGTTTTGTTGGTGTCAATAACTAGAGCTGGCGGCTCCAGCCTCAACTAGGGCAGCTGGGAAAGCTGTTGAGGAAAAGCACTTGTGAAATGAGGGAACTCCTATAACATCCACGGTTTTGACAGTGACCGGTAACCTTGGGGCCATGAGAAACAATGTAGGAATGCAAACTGAGCTGGGGAGTGACTAACAGCCCACAGCTCTGTGCCCTGCAGATAGAAACCACCAAGAAGGCAGCAAGCCTGGAGAGGAGGAATATGGGTTTAGCCTCCAGAAGTCATGCATTCTAGCTCCAGCTCCAGTAACTGTCAGCCTTGAGCAAGCCTCCTAGCCTCTCAGAGCTTCTGCTGTATATATTAAAAGATGATCACTTTTGACCTGACTACCTCACTGAGATACTTTAAATACCACATAAACTCGGGGTGTGAAAATGGTTTGGCAACTGTTAAGTACTGTACGAATATAGTTTTTCTTTTAAAGGCTTTCAGGCCAAATTCCATTTAAACAACAACAAAGCAGTGCATATGAAAACCTTCATCTAACAACGTGTTTTAAGACTCCCCCCATGTCCTACTTACACTGAGAATATTTGATACAATTGAAGCTATCACAGGTAGTTGGAGATAATCTTCTGAAGTTGCTTGTAATAGAATGAAATCTGTACACTTTAGTAAACAGAGGAAAATTTTCATCCACAATCCACAGCCTTTTCTGCTCCCCAATATTTTTTCTCCTCTATCGCTTTAGGCAAGTATTTTAAAACAATTTAGGAGAAGGCATATTTTAAAAAACTTATTTTCAAGGTTCAATTCTTTGAACTTATATAGCTTTGACAATTCATTCATATGCTAATTGATATACAAATATCATGAGGCACTTAAACGCCCAGGCTGTGGGAATATATTGATTAAAAGATGTAATCTCTGCATCTAATTAGTGTCATTTATGGTGGGGAGACAGACTTGCCAACAACTATAGGACAATGGTAATGGCTTACAGTGAAGGTACATGAAAGAAAGTGAGAGAGTGGCATGGACATATATACACTACCAAACGTAAAATAGATAGCTAGTGGGAAGCAGCTGCATAGCACAGGGAGATCAGCTCGGTGCTTTGTGACCACCTAGAGGGGTGGGGTAGGGAGGGTGGGAGGGAGGGAGACGCAAGAGGGAAGAGATATGGGAACATATGTATATGTATAACTGATTCACTTTGTTATAAAGCAGAAACTAACACACCATTGTAAAGCAATTATACTCCAATGAAGATGTTAAAAAAAAAAAAAAGAATAGGAGCACAGAAGAAAGACACCAAATGTCACACCGGGGGTGTGAGAAGAGAATAGGCATTTTCCATGTTAGCAGATGCAGCTTCATACACACAAGCGCAGGTAAGAATGAACATGGTGAATTCTCCCATGTGAGTAGTTCTGTTCAAGCAGAGCACAGGAATGTAAGTGAGACTTAGAGGGGGTGGAATCGGACACGTTTTCAGGGCCAAGATGGTGAAGGGCTACATGTGGTAGAGTAAGCAGTATTTGACGGTGAACTATTGAAGACTTTTGAGTCATATGAACAGATTTGCCCGTGAGAATAATCACTTCAGCAATAACAGAGATCAAACCTGGAGTCAGGAATGCTAGCTTGAAGGCTACAGCTGTAAAACAGCAGGAAATTATAAGTCCCTAATTATTGACATTGCGGTTGGGATGGCAGAGAGTATATAGATTAGAATTATTTAGGGTTGGTGTTCAATTTGATACAGTAAGTGAGACATGGCTGGAGGGGACGAGAGAGAGAGAGAGAGAATATAGTGTCACTCTGTAGTTATGTTTCGGGAAACTGGGTGGATATTTGTTACCAAAACGTAATAATAGTCAGGAAGATGGGGGAAATACGTGGGATATGATTTTAGAATGATTACCTTTGAGGTACATGTGTAACGTCTGAAGGGAGATATTGATGAAGAGTTCGAATGATCAAATAATTGTATTAACAAATGGTGGTTGGTTCTGGAGCTGTAGAGAAGAGTCTATTGTGGAGACATACATTTGGAGAGCCATTAGCAATTAGGTATTTGATATCTTGAGTGAGAATGATATTGACTAGAGAGATACATAGAGTAAAAGAAAGGACTGGGATAGACCCCTGGGAAACAACAGCCTTTAAAGGGTGATTGGGAGGTGGAGGAAGAGCAGACAGAGAAGCAGTGGAAAAATCAGCAGAATAGAGTGTCATGAAGAATGGAATAGTCAACGGTATCAAAATCTCCAGTTACACAGGAGTGGACAATTATTGGCTTGGTCAGTCAGGTGACTGAGACCCTTATAAGACTGTTTCATTGGAGAAGTGAATGTGGATCCCTACTGCGTGGATTAGTGGAAACTGAGAAAGTGAAGGTAGAGTCTTTCAAGATGACTGACTTTCAGACTATAAAATAGAATATATAGTATTTAGTACTTATTTTATCTTGCATGAAATAAGCCAGGAAGCATAAAATATACTGTTAACATATTTGGGAGATGGATGTTGGCAGTGGTGGGAGAATAAAAATAATTTGGTTAAACTTTTGAAATCTGTACACAATGAATATGATTGGCCACTTGTGAAATTGTCTATGAATGTGTGATAGGAATTTGGGAACACATAAAAGTCTAATTAACGTGACAAGATTTAACTCAGGGAGACAGGAAAAGAATCTATGCAAAACCTGGAAAGCAAGAACATAACTCAATTATATTGTTTCTCAACAATAGACTGCAAGATAAAAGTCAGCCTGGGGCCACAGAAGAGGAACTAGTAAGACACAGAGGTTAGTGGCATTTACCTAGCTGGTGGCAGCCATGGGGTATGCTGCTCAGATCTCCCTTCAAGAGAAAACCTGTTGCTGATGGTCTCCAGCTGCTGTGCTTTCAGGCTCCACCAGAATTTCATGCTGAGGTCATACTCTCTCCTCACCATTCCAGTCAACCACTGAGCTCAGCAGGGGCACAAAAGCCAGGCCCTTCCTGCCCAATGTGCGACTCTGTTTACAGGCAATCTTTCTTATGGGCACTCGTTCCCCATCAGGCTGGCTGAGCCTTTCTCAGAGCTGTGTTTCAGTCTGAGGATCTTCTTAGCCAATCCTTCCTTATTTCCCTCTCATTTCACAGGAATGGTCCTACAAACTGCCCTGTTCTTTTACTCTAGTTTCCTAGTCAATTCTCAATCCAGTTTTCCACAGTGACTATTTCCACCCTTCTTCATTGTTCTCAAAAGCTCTCTTCCCATCAGTGATAATAAATCAGAGACAACTCCCCTGGAATTCCACTATCATACACACTGGTGTCTTGTCATCCATTTCAGGCTCTTGGTCTTTTACAGTGGTTCTAATCAAAATGATGTCCTTTCTTCTATGTGGGAACAAATCCTCTGCCTGAGAGCTCTGGCTTCTCAGAAATGCTGCTCTAGGGACTTCCCTGGTGGTGCAGTGGTTAAGAATCCGCCTGCCAATGCAGGGAACACGGGTTCGAGCCCTGGTCTGGGAAGATCCCACATGCCGCAAAGCAACTAAGCCCATGTGCCACAACTACTGAGCCTGCGTGCCACAACTACTGAGCCTGCGTGCCACAACTTCTGAACCCCACATGCCTAGAGCCCACGCTTTGAAACAAGCGAAGCCATCATAATGAAGAGTAGCCCCCCACTTGCCGCAACTAGAGAAAGTCCGTGCACATGCACAGCAGTGAAGACCCAATGCAGCCAAAAATAAAAGGATAAATAAATAAATTTATAAAAAAAAAAGAAATGCTGCTCTAGCCCCTTTCTCTCGATTCAGTCTTAATCTCTTCTTCTCTCTTGGTTGCTTTCCATTCTGTATTAGAACATTGTTGGGGGAAAAAAATTTCCTCTACACTTCTAGGTTCTTCTGGCTAGTCTAGTAATTAAATTGCCATAAGGTAGATTGATAGGGGAAATCACATTTTCATTTCATATGAAGAAATATGAGACTCAGAGAAATGGCCAAAGCAGGCAGCTTTATACCTTTAAGGTAAAGAAACAATGTGTTTGTGAAGAACAGACAAGACAAAGAAATTTAGGCTTGGGTACTGATTAGTGAAGAATCTAAGTAGTTTGTTTACACAGCGTCTGGACCCTGAATTCTCTACCCCTGGTGATAAGGATGTCTCTCTACCTCCTGGTGAGAAAGGGTACCTTTCAGAGGGGAGATTTATTTCCTGCTTTCAGGGGGACAAGAGGAGGGTCAGAGTGTTCACCTTGGCACGTAAAAATGCTCAACCAGTATTTGCTGAGTAAATGAAGGGCTCTTGTGCAGTAGGATTTAGAGTAGGACAAGACTACAGCAAACTAACAGTGATAAGAAAGTTCCACAGAAGCAGCTCCTCTTGGCCTAGCAGGAAATGAAAGGTGAGATACCCACATGGGGAGAAAATGCCAGCTAGGAAGGAAGATTAAAAGAGATCTCACAGCACAGTCTCTAAGGGCATTTGTTAACATTATGGTTAAACCATTTCCTTGCCATGGGTTTCTGTAAAATTAATTTCACATATCGTCTTTCCCATTCCTAGAATTGATAAGTATTTAATTTTGAAATGTTTTCATATGGTGGCTCTAAAGTTGAGCTTGAGAAACTGCCTGGCAAATAGGATAAGCTTTCATAGAGGTCATCAGTCAGATTGTGAAATCTATAAAACCATAAGGCTGGGCTGTTCTGTTCCAAATATCCTTGTGGAGATTGAATTCCAATGGCATCCATGCAAATCTCCCAAGGCCTTGTGGAATGACTGGGATTGATCTCAGTCTGGGCTGTGTTCTGGGTTATACTGAACTCACTCAGGTCACACAGAGACCTTTGTTTAGTCTGGGCTTGGGTAAGCAGATGTGTCCATTCTCCCCATCCCAAGTTATGGTCCTTTGCCTATAGGAGTTATGACCTTGTTGAAGGACCATCAATCTCTTTCATTGTATGTGCAAACACATCACTGTGCACATAAGCAGGTGGCTTTAATTGGCTACTGCCTTCCAAATCTAGTTCTAGAGGAATAAAATTTGGATTTCAAAACCAGGCTGTAAACTTAAATTCAGAATGGAATGATCCTCAGACTGTCATGCTCTTTTAAGGAAGAATTTTAAACAGAATAACATCTGGTTGGAGGGTGAGGGCACAAGGCAAATATATCAGTACTGCTCATGATCAGACCTTTCTTTCACACACCAATCTAGTCAGTATGACAAAGTTTATGATTAGTGGTGGAGAAAGTAGGGCGAGTGCCCACAGTCCCCAGGAAAAAGTGAAGGAGTGTGCAAAAAGTTATAAGAGCTTGAACATTCTCCAGGGCCTACTTAAAAAGAAATGTCTTCACAAGTTTAAATGTCTTCAGCTTTGCAGCCTTGGAAAAGTTACCTGTTGGTGGCATACATGAGCCTCAGTTTCCTCATCTGTAAAATGAAGATAATGATCCCTCTTTTACAGACTTATAGGTATTATAACTAGCGCTGTTAAGTGTACATAACTAGTAGACCTAATTATTTGTATTAAAGAAGGGAACTAAGATGGTTAGGGAATTCAAAGGGTAAAAACTAACGAAATTATATAAATAACTTCAGAACAATAAAGTATACCAGCCATTCCATCTATTGTTTAATTTATCAAAAAGAAAGAAAGAAAAGATCAATTAATTTATCATTAATAATAGCATCTCATTTGGGATCTAAAAAAATGTTCAAGTTTATCATAGCAGTTGATGAGTAAGTATACATAAAAGGAAGATGGGGGCTTCCCTGGTGGCACAGTGGTTGAGAGTCCACCTGCTGATGCAGGGGACACGGGTTCGTGCCCCGGTCCAGGAAGATCCCACATGCCGCAGAGTGGCTGGGCCCGTGAGCCATGGCCGCTGAGCCTGCGCATCCGGAGCCTGTGCTCCGCAACCGGAGAGGCCACAACAGTGAGAGGCCCGCGTACCGCAAAAAAAAAACCCCAAAAAACAAACAAAACAAAACAAAAAAAGGAAGATGGAAACAGGATGGCATGAGGATTGGTCTAGTGTCAAGGTTGCTGTAGAATATGTCTTCTTATCAACAAATTGCCCTAATCCCTACTTGGGGCCTAACACTATTTTTTGCTTTTCTATACAATTATAGCTCACAATAACTTATGCTGTATCTGACTAGCATTGATCAGAATGAAAATAAAAGATAAACAATGTGCACTGACCAGAAGATGACTGTAATTAAATAAAGTCCCACGACTCAACATGACTGTGTAAGTATGTTTAATATACCAGGTTCTCAGCCTCCTAAAATTAATTAACTCCCTAATGAAAGTTGTCTGCTATCAGAATTACCAGTTTACTTTTTTTTCAACAATATAGCCATGACAGTTTTCAATTAAGATTCAAAAAGCCAAGTCCTGATGAGCAAGGAAACCATAAATGATTTATGAGTGTCCTACTTTTATGTAATGTGACATCTATTATTCTGATTTAATCCCCTAGCATGCTTTTTAATTCGTAAAAAATTAATGCCAAGGCTATTTTATAAAGATTATACCCACTTTGAAGGTAGTTATTCCAGGAAGCATATTCTAAAACTAAGAATGCAATCTTTACAAATTTAGCAAGCTGATTCCTCAAATGCCTAATTAAATATTAATAGTTTCTTTTTGCTTAATTTACATCCTTTTCAGTCCAATGATTCTAACGAACAGTCGTTATCATTTCCTTTTGCTTTATAAGAGGGTGAAGTATTTCCCAGGTACTTTTATTATTTTTTCCCATTCAGAATGGAATGACTCAGGAACGGCCACTCGTTGAAAAACATTCAACACTTAAAACGGTTCAGTCCCTGTTCAGAACGACTTGCTGGGAGTATGAAGCCGTCAGAATTCTTGGTTTCCTTTGATCTTCACTTTGGCCACAATGCTATTTGACAAACTCTCCTTCATTAAATTCTCCTGTCATACTAGGATCCCAGATTAAGGCAGCATTCTGCGCGAGTGTTTTAAAGATAGCCTCTCTGAATTAAAGGCAGATGAAGCAAAATTGTAAGGATACAAAAGATAATTTCAGAGGCATCCCAAAATAGCCAAGCCTCATGTAAAACGTAACTGTGCACTGGAAAATCAGGAACTGAGATTCTCCTCCATGCCTCAGTTGCTGCGTTATTTCTGCATAATCATTTTGCATGTAGCCAGACTGGGAGTTGGTCCCTAATCCACAGCATGACCCATTTGCTCAAGCATCTGCTGCCAACTTTAGACAGACCATTTCTCTTGATTTGAGTTCTCAAAATGAAAAAACCCTCAAGGGCTAGGTTCATTTCTTGGGAGTGCTCTTTGCAACAGGCCATGTCGTAGGTTCCTGGTCAGGTTAAGGATAGAGTGTTGGCTTAGAAGTCTTTCTGTGGTCCCATCAGCTGTGGCCAGGAACAGAGAGGGTCACATGATCGATAGGGTTGCTTTTCCAGGGCCTATGGGAGGGCAAGCCCTCACAGCAAACTTGTCTCTATCAGGATTGCAATTTCTAACTCATTTAAAGATGCAACATTCATTTATAAGTAAGTTCTCATAAATGTTAGCTACCATTATGAATATGTCACTACCATCATTTATTCGTTCATTCAGTATATATTCATAAGTCATCCACTAGATGCCAGTCACTCTCTGAGACTGTGGACATAAAGAGGATGAAAGTCTTTATCTGGAATAAAGTAGATTCTAAATTTTAAGAAACTGATATACTTATGAGACAGTCTTAGGAAGAGGGAAAAGATGGTCACTTTCCCAATGACAGGTAGAAAATTTTGCCTCCAGTGCAATGGAAATATTGAACAGATGATTAGGAATGCTTGGCCCAGGTGTTGGTGGATCAAAGGCTGCAAGCCAGGCTGAAAAAAGAAATAGCCAAAGGGAAAATCCAACCAATCTGCAAATGTCAGGATGATGCTGGATGACAAGGATCATTCTCTGCTTTGCCCGGATACCCAGGGACTAACAGAAAGTTTTCTAGTACATATAGAGAAAGTTACTGTCCCTGCCTTAATTATCTGAACAAATGTTCTCTAATATGCATGTTAATGCTGTGGTTTGAGAATCATGATTGTAAACTCTGATACTTAAACTACAGGGTCCAAACAGTTAAAATAAGTGAAATAGGCCAGTGTAATTCATCATCAGACAGTGCCAGGGACTACGATGAATGGGAAAGCACAAACTGTCTAAAGTGGAAAAGTGGAAGCTGTTAATGCAGCCATTTGAAAACACGGCACTGTGATGCCAGATCTCCCAATTAAAAAAAATTTTTTTTTTAATTTTTATTTTTTCTGGTTCTTTTTAAAAACATTTTTTATTGGAGTATAATTGATTTACAATGTTGTGTCAGTTTCAGGTGTACAGCAAAGTGAATCTGTTATACAAATACTTATATCCACTTTTTTTAGATTCTTTTCCCATATAGGCCATTACAGAGTATTGAGTAGAGTTCCCTGTGCTATACAGTAGGTCCTTATTAGTTATCTATTTTATATATAGTAGTGTATATGTGTCAATCCCAATCTTCCAATTTATCCCTCCCCCGCTACTTACCCCCCGGTAACCATAAGTTTATTTTCTACATCTATAACTCTATTTCAGTTTTGTAGATAAGTTCATTTGTAACCTTTTTTTAGAATCCACATATAAGGGGTATCATGATATTTGTCTTTCTCTGTCTGACTTATTTCACTCAGTATGAGCATCTCTAGGTCCATCCATGTTGCTACAAATGGCATTATTTTGATCTTTTTTTATGGCTAAGTAATATTCCATTGTATATATGTACCACATCTTCTTTATCCAGTCCTCTGCTGATGGACATGTAGGTTGCTTCCATGTCCTGGCTATTGTGAATAGTGCTGCAATGAACATTGGGGTGCATGTATCTTTTAGAATTATGGTTTTCTCCAGATATATGCCCAGGAGTGGGATTGCTGGGTTATCCCAAATTTTAAAGAAATACTTGAAATGCCAATTTTTGCATAAAACCCCCAACTTAAGAAAAAATGCACTGAAGTGTATTCAAAATTTATCTGTGGGCTGCATCCAGATTGAGGTCTACCAAATTGAAAGTCCTGTTTGACAGCGAGAAGCACAAATCGGCATTGCCACTCACACTCTTGCCTTGAGGAGGGACACGTGAGGGAAACTCTGAATGCGGTATCTCAGGAGATGCTGGGGCAGTCCTGAGCTGCCCAAAGTGGGGTATCATTACCAATGGAGAAATCACCAGGATCAGTGACTGTGGTATGCTGAACAATAGGCCCCCAACGATGTCAACATCTTCCTCCTATGAATGTGACTTTACAGGGCAAAAGGGTCTCTGCAGATGTGATTAAGTTCAGTATCTTGAGATGGGAAATTACCCTGGGTTTTCCAGGTGGGCCCAGTGTCATCACAAGAGTTCTTATAAGATAAAGGTAGGAGGGTCAGAGTCAGAGAGAGTGAAGGAAATATGATGATGGACGGCTGGGTCAGAAGGAAGCCATTGCTAGAAGAAGGCCATTAGCCAAGGAATGCAGGTGGCCTCTAGAAGCTGGAATAGGCAAGGAACCATTTCTCCCCTAGAGCCTCTGGAAGGAACCAGCCCTGTAGATTCCCTGACTTTAGCCCAGTGAGACTTATTTTGGACTTCTGACCTCCAGAATTATATGATGATACAAGTGTGTTGTTCTAAGCCATTATGTTTACAGAGATTTGCTGCAGCAGCCATAGGAAACTAATACAGCAAGATGGAACTTCCCAAAGAGTCGGGCATCCTCTTCCGGTCCAGAGAGAAAGCTGTGGGAGAGTTAGAGAGGGAACTTTATCACAGACTCAGGCCATGAATTCCAGAGCTTCCTGGCACCAAGGGAACCTACTATCTATTAGAAGGCCCTTGACTTTCCTTGCACAGATAATTCTCCTCTTGCTAGAGCCCCAGGAGAACAGCTACCAATCATCTCCAGTCCTGACCAGACCTTCCCCAAAGCCCACAGATGAGAGGGGATGCAGAGCCATATGGTGGAAAAAACACTATCTTTAAAAATCAAACGAGCTACTTTCTGGGTGACAACCTCTGTGAGCCTTGATGTCATTATCTGTAAAATGAGAATAATAATATGACATAGCATTATGAACTAGAGGGATGAAAAGCCTCTACCATAGTGTCTTATGAACAGTGGGAACACAATACATGGTAATTCCTTTATTGTTACCCTATATTCTCTAGATTCAACATTATCACAAGGTTGAGTTTTCTACATATCCTTAGTAAATGGGCAGCTCAATGGAAACAACAACAAAAATCTTTCATTCTGATCTTCGTACTCTATTCCCTCAAACACAGAGGGAGAACAGATGCTTCTGACACTGTGGAAATGGTACATTTACAATACAACCTCCTGTCACTAGAATGTCAGAAGAATGAGAGGCTTCTAGAAAAGTCCACCATGCTTAAGCCATCCTGACAACCATCATGTACAATACACACAGTGTGTTACTAGAGCTTGTTAAAGAAGAGCTTAATTATCGCAGCTTCCAACTATGTGCTTATAGCATTCAGCAGCCTTTAGGCTTTGCAAAGATTCATAGTGACATTTGCACCAAGGTTTTCAAGGTTTATTGCATTAACTGATCAGAGGATATGTAAAGTGGTGTGAATTCACAGATTTGATCATAAAAAAACAGGCAAAGGACGTGAACAAATTTTGGAATGGATTAAAAATACAGCCAACACTTGTAATATAGAGGTTCGGTGGATTTTGAAATCCCAAAACAATGTCACAAACTCAAAAGATTTCAGGAGCCAGGCAGGAAACCCAAGGAGTAAAGGAAGAAGGATGTACCATCTGCAGGGCTAGTACAGACTGAGTTGTAGGCCCTGCTTGAAGTCCTTCCCCTGGGATTTCCATCACATCCCCGGAGCCAAAAGACTCATCTGTGGGCTGACTTCAGTTCACAGACATGGAGCATATGACCCCTCTGACTAATGGATATTTTGCTAAAAAAGTCAACAGTGCCAAACTCAGCCTGAGGGAAAAGAAGGATGTGGGAGCTGTTTGTCTTCAGAGCCATCCCTACATCAAATCACCCTCACTGCCACCTCTTAGGTGTCCACACCCTGTACTTCCCACTCTGAGTTTTCAGATCTCCACTAACCCCAGGCCTGATTTAGCCCAACTTAAAGAATATTCCAGGTCTAGATCACTCTCTTTGTGGGCAAGATTATGTTATTTGAAGACTCATTTATTCCTTTAGGACAAGGCTAGGGATCTACAGCCCCTCACGTACAGCAATATACATCATCATGCCAGGATCGATAAGGCATGCTACAGAAGTAAACAATTTGGTGGCAATATTTGGAAAATTTATATGGGGAATATCTCAGTACCTGAGTATTGCTAGAAATCAAGAACTTATTCACCCCAGATATCCTGGAAATTCAGTGCCATTATTAAATTATCCTCTACTGGTGGAAATGTAGACTGTGACAGAGTATATATTTGGGGGCAGGGATCTCTCTTCACTTCATATCACACCTTGGCCTCATTTTCATAAAGAGAATAATAATGGTCAGTGGAGAAACCTGAAAGAATTCAGAGAAGTAACAATACGAGCTTTCAGAGTGGCTCTTTTAAACTTATTTTTGAAAACATAGATTTCATCTTTCTGAACAAAAGCCCATGGAAATAAATTGAATAACCTGACTTCTTAACTTTGAACTCATATAGATTTTTCATAAAGACCATGAACAGAATTGAAGTGATATGTAATTTTTTTTTAAGTTCACTCTAGTTTTTAAAGGTCATTTATAATGTGGATGTAAATAGACTTTTTTTTTTTTGTCTGCGTTGGGTCTTCATTGCTGTGCGCGGGCTTTCTCTGGTTGCAGCGAGAGGGGCTACTCTTCGTTGCGGCATGCAGGCTTCTCATTGCGGTGGCTTCTCTTGTTGCGGAGCTCAGGCTCTAGGTGCGCGGGCTTCAGTAGTTGCGGCACACGGGCTTAGTTGCTCCGTGGCATGTGGGATCTTCACGGACCAGGGCTCGAACCCATGTCCTCTGCATTGGCAGGCAGATTCTTAACGACTGCGCCACCAGAGAAGCCCCGTAAATATAACTTTATGTTCAGAAACAGTTTTTATTTCATGTTTGTAAAAATATTTACTCTTATTTCTACAGAAGGTCATAGTGGCACATAAAATAGGCTTCACGAAGACAGGTGGGTTCAGTTCACAGACGCTGGAAAGGGTCTGCCTGAGTTCAAATCTTTTCTCCATGACATATTTCCCATCTTAAATGTCTTTTGAAAAAAAGATGGCAGAAACATCCTGATGCCTAACAAGTCAACTCTTCCATTCTTTTTGGGCAAGGGTAGAGGTGTGACAATAAAGATCTCTAAATGTAATAAGTTTGGTAGAGGGCTTGGTCATAGATAGTATCTCAATAAATTATAATAAATTATAATCCATCCAGAGATTCCTACTACAAGAAATACAACACTGAACTTTAAAACAATTTTATGATACCTGACATTGGTGCCTAAAACAATTATTTCAAAGTGTTTTCATATGCATTGATTCATTTGTTCCTCACCAAAATCCTTGTGAGGGAAATGGAACAGACATTAATATCCTAATTTTTCATAAGAAAAATTGAGATTCAGGTGATCTGGTTCAAGATTCTTCAGTCCCTGACGAGCTTTCAGTCTCAAGTGAGCCACCTCATATTTCTGGTCCTATCTGAAAAATAAGTGAGTTAGACAGGTAGGTGGTGTGTAAGACCACTTCCTCTACTAGTACTTGTGCAAATTTAAAGATCAAGTGGTGGGAACAGGCCAGACTTAACTGTGTGGTAAACTGATCAGGCCGCCAACTTGTGGAGCTGAGCTTTGAGACTTTACTCCTCTTGCCAGTGCCTAGATTGTGATGGAACCCTGAGAGAACGCATGCCAATCAAGATGCCTGGGACAGCTGGGTGTCTAGTGATTTCATTTACAAAGAGAAGTGATTGCACAGGAACCAGAATTCTTTTTTTTTTGTTATTTGTTTTTGTTTTTTTAATTTCTTGGGAACCAGAATTCTTAAAACCCATTTTCTTTGGAGTATTTTCATCCTGAAGTTAAGCTGGATGGGAGGGCTAGTCTTGAACAGAAGTCACCTTTGTTGATTCTAAAATCAAACCTAGGGGTAAGACAGGAATAAAGACACAGACCTACTAGAGAATGGACTTGAGGATATGGGGAGGGGGAAGGGTAAGCTGTGACAAAGCGAGAGAGAGGCATGGACATATATACACTACCAAACATAAGGTAGATAGCTAGTGGGAAGCAGCCGCATAGCACAGGGAGATCAGCTCGGTGCTTTGTGACCGCCTGGAGGGGTGGGATAGGGAGGGTGGGAGGGAGGGAGATGCAAGAGGGAAGAGATATGGGAACATATGTATATGTATAACTGATTCACTTTGTTATAAAGCAGAAACTAACACACCATTGTAAAACAATTATACTCCAATAAAGATGTTAAAAAAAATAAAAATAAAATAAAAGCAAAAGGAATTTAAATGATCAACGAAAAAAGTCTTTAAGATAGCCGAAGGATTTTCTGACTATGCATGAAACTATGGAATCCTTTGACAAAGACTCCATTCCCTGGGAGAGTGCTGGGTGTACAGGACCATACTCGGCATGTATTCTCTCTCCTTTTGTGAGCCATCTTCGCTATCTTCTACTGGGGTCATTTGTCTAGGCTACAACTTTACCCTGAGACTATACCAGGGACATGGTCGGGGGAGGTAAGAAAGAAAATAAATGTTCCCAGACACCAACACTCAGGACAGTATAAAGACCAGAGTCTGTAAATTTCAGTGACATGGTGGCAGGATGCAGGGAGAGTGAGTGACAAACAGAGCTTGTCATTAAAGAATCTGTCAGAATGTCATGATGGAGGTGATCACCCTTTTCTAAGCTGGTGATTTGAGGTTATACATTTTTCTTGCTGTGTGATAAGTGGGTTCTGAGGCTATTAATACCCCAAGCACACTGAAAATGGTGTCCAGTGGTTATAAATAATAGACCCCAGCCTTTTAACTGCTGCTCATTAGCTAACTTTTTTGAAAACAAATTTTTCTTAAGAACTGAATAATCACTGAAGTATCAAGCTAAACTCATAAACTGTACTCTTTGGGTCTTCACTGAGAGTTTATTGGCTGATGTTTAAATGTTTAGGGCAAATGCTGTCCTCTGGTTTTAAAGTCCAAACTTTTCAAACATATCAGAGACAACCAAGCAGATAGGGTAGAGGCATGTACAGCCAGTGACAGAGACATTCAGAGAAGTAAGGAAACTCACAAAACTAACAGACTGCACACTGTAATAAAGGAAATCAACTGATCTGCCGTCATCCAGAAAGGGCAAGTTATTCTTGGTAGCTTCTTTAAGAAACTAGAAGTAATAATGAGATATAAATTTATACCTATCAGTCACAAAAATACTGATAACATCGCTGCTGATAGAGATGAAGGGTGGTTACTTAGTACTTATTGGTAGAAATGCAAATTACTACTGTCTTTGGGAAACAAATCCAGCTATATACTACTTCAGTCTGGCAATATCACTTTTGGGAAACTATTCTGTAGAAATAAAAGCACTAGCATGTAGCAGCATATGTACAAAGATGTTTTTATAACGTTATTCATAGGGCCAAAAATAAGGGTGGAAACAATGTGAGTTACCATGAATAGAGAAAGGGTTGAATAAATTATGGTATAACCGCATCATGAAGTAGTATGACCATTGACTAGAAAAGTTTTCCATGAGTATCAGTGGGACAGAAAGGAAAAAAGAGCAAAGAAGTATTTATAATATTATACCATTTTTGTGGAACATAAAATGACAAAAATTCCAATATAGGTATATGTATACATGTACATATATGTGTGTGATCATGCATGTATATGGATATGTATGTATGTGTGGATTATATGAGCATGAAGAAAATAAATAAAAGGATACATATTAGGTTCTTAGTATGAATGACCAGGATAATATGGGCGTTCAACAGAAGAAGATAAAGTGGATGAAGGGAAGGAAGACAGGGGAAGGAAAACACAAAACATACTAAACAAGAATGATTACAATAAAAATAAAATGATTTCTCACTTATGTAGAACTATGCATGCATACGCTTATCCACATATAAAGAAACTAGGGAAAGATAAATGAAAGAGTTAAATGTGCCTTGTAAAAATGACCATGATATATCGTTAAGTAGAAAAAAGAGAGACAGCCACAAAAAAGTTATTTTTAAAAGGAGGCGAATATAAACGTTTGAACACAAACAATTAAAATTTTGTATAGCAAAATACACCATAAAAAAAGAGAAATGAGAATCTCGAAATAAATCTATGCAACCCATATGGCAGACAAAGGGATTATATCTCAATAAACAGAGAATCTACAAATTGTTAAGAAAAAGATAATTAACCTGATACACAAGTAACAAATAAGCTATTGCATGAGAGGAAATCCAAATATTCAACACACATGAGAGATGCTCAGTCTTTTACATGGTCACGGAAATGCAAATGTAAGCAATAACGAGGTGCAGTTCTTTCCCCCACTCCCCAGATCAGCAAAAATGAAAAAGAATCAACAATCAGCTGCTGCTGGAGAGATTTTGAATCAGTCAGGTGTCTTTATACATTACTGGTCAGAGGGCGAATTGCTACAACTGTCCAGAAAATAATAATTTGGTAATATATTAAATACTCTTGGGATAAATAATCTCTCTTTTGAAAATCTCTTATTCATATATATAAAAATACATAAATGAACAATATATACGTATGTACATACTATATGTACAAGCACATATGTGTGTAAATATATACATACATATTATATACACACATACGTATATACGTTCTTTTTTCTCTAAGGGTGTATATTAAAGACACTTATTGCAGCAATTTTGTCATGGCAATTACAAAACACATAAAGAACAACCGAATGTACACTGAATCTGAGGAACAGTTTAAGAAAATGTGGTATATAAAAACTTCAAAATTTTAAATTATTTAGAATTAGTCTTCTGTTTAGAAGAAATAAGTCAAATTTATATCTAAAAGACTTCAAGGTATATCTATGACCTGCTATTATTAAGCAAAGCAAGCTGTAGAGTCTGACCCAATTTTTAAAAAACAATTGAAAACACTATATATGCATTTAAAACAAAGAAATGTGTAATATAAATTTAAAAGATTCACATCCCTACATAATTATAAAGGTAAGCTTCAATTACCTAGAGTATGTGTTTATATGTGTGGAATCCTTATTACCTGATCTTCCCTAATAAATTGGGAATAAATGATGAGGTTATTAATTATTAGGTTATCAATAAGTTAGTCTGCATTTGGATTAATAACACCTTTAAAAAATAAAAGTCTTTTTTTGTAACAGAAACTACTGACAATACAGCAAGTGTTAAGATCCTGACGGCAATTAATACATTATTTTACTTCAGAAAATTCTAGGCAAAAAGAAGGCATTGCATCTGGGAGCATGACAAGAGGTGAACGCAGAGCAGGTGTTAGGACATTCTGGCTGACAGAAGAGATGGTTAGGCTTTCAGCAGATAAGAATAGCAGGTGGGAGTTTCACAAGACAAGGCCAATGGCAACATGAAAAGCTACCAGGAGGTAGAGGTGTGGGCTGGCTGTGACATCCGAGTTGAAAGACAGAACTAGTAATAACGCAGGTTTCCAGGCTCAGAGAAACTGAAGTGCTGGTTGGCCGAACAAAGCAGACACTCAAGAAAGGAAGGTGACGTCAAGAACCCAGGTAATTAGCAATGGAACTTAAGGAGGGTTTTAGTCAGGGCCACCACGTGTGGTTGTGTGGGCTGTGTGATGCACAGCTTCAGGGGATGCTGTTGGCTTAAGCTACAGTGCGAGGGGTACCTCCTAGGTATGTATAGCAAGGCAAGAAGCCCATTACAGTCCTGGGATTTTACCCCAAGATCAGAGTAGATCAGCAACAAAACTGACAACCTGCTGATTATCACCATCACCATCATCACCACCACCACCGACAACATGACTGTGCTGGCTGACATTATGACAATGTGCTATGCTTTACAGAACACATTCACTGGTCCTAGAAAGAGCCAAAGAAGGTAGCCAGGTCAGATATTACAATTGTCATTAAAATGGAAGAACAAAGACTCAGAAATGTTCACTGACTTGCCCAAGATCTCAAAGGTAGTCAGTGGCAGAACAGGCATGTGAACTCCAGACATCGCCTTCTAAAACCATTCTGTTCCCACTGTCTTAAACTGCTCACGATGGGAATGAAGATTGGTCCATGACATTGGGACTGGGTTGAGGTTGGGGCCTGCTGAGCAGTGAGCCAAACAGATCATCATACGCATCGTAATTTTAAAATATGAATTATATTTTCTTATTTTTTCAAACCCAAGGGGTAAACAAATTCTCCTTAGAAGGGGATTTCCTGCTGTGTAGCATTCAGACTCAACTTGTCCATACTGATTTCTATTTTGTTGTAGTGACTATTTGTTTAGACAGAATATATTACACAAAGGATTTATGGCAGCTTACAAAAACACATATAATACAAAATAAAACTGAATAAAAAGTAAGGAAATGAAGAAATTGAATTAGAAGGAAAATGAGTGAAGAAAAGAAAACAACCAGCCAAGAATGAGGTTAGTTCACAAAATAAATAAGGCCCTCAATACAGTTCTCTCTATTTGCTAGAGGTAGATCACAAATTTGGCTCTCAGCTTTTCAGCAGTCAAGAGAAAGAGGGAAACATGATTCACAGCATTTAAAAGATACAATTATAAGCCAGTGGCTCAGGAGAAATACAAGTATTCTTGGTACTAAGACTAGAAAGCTCTATTTTCCATGGTTTCCTATAATGCTAATAATAGCAGTCAGTTTTTATAAGGATCTTACTATGTGTCAGGCATGACGCTAAGTGCTTTGAATGCTTTATCTCCTTCAATTCCCACATGAATATCATAGTATTATTAGTATCATTTTTTTTTTACAAATGAGGAAAATGAAATACAGAGATGTTAAGTAAGTCCCTGAAGGAAACACAATTAATAAGTACCTCATTTGGGATTCCAACACAGTTCCGCGGACTCCAAAGTTATGCTTCTACCACACAGCTTCCATTTGGGAGCTATACCTTGATCCAATCCCTAAGTATCCCTGAATATACAACAGAACCCCTCAAGATCCAATCTAATAGAGTCCCCACCACTTCCTCTCTGCCACATAATTTCATTTTGTTTTCTTCATTGCACTTACCACCATCTGAAATATCTTCAGTTGCTCGACTTATTTTACTGTCTTTCTCCTATCAGAACGTGAACTACACAGCTGCAATGATCTTGTTTATCTTGCCACTCTTGTATCACCAGAGCCTACTTTACTGCCTAAGACATAGGAGGCACTCAATGATATTTCTGAATGAATGAATGTTTCAAGGAGCAGGTATTAGGTGTTCATCAAACCTTTTGCATGTCTGAGGATCCAGTTGCCCCTACTTATTCTCAGTTCCTTCTCCAGTCTCCATGATTTATCTATACTAGTTACTCACCAGAAATATATTGTTTTCTATAACTTGGCTATTTTTCATAATCCAGCTTGGCATAGATTTGATTTTATTCAGTTGATCTTGTAATTTTAAAAATTATGTTTAAGAATAAAGATGATACCATTACTTGTCATACATGAAGAAATTTTAAGACATTCATTTGCCCATAAAAAAATGATTGCTGATTTCTAAAAGTCTACTTTCAAAGAATTTGCATAGAGGCCTATTCCATACAGATTTTGCTATTTGCTGCCCAATAATTCCTATTTAAAAAATGGACCAGGGGCTTCCCTGGTGGCGCAGTGGTTGAGAGTCCGCCTGCCGATGCAGGGGACACGGGTTCGTGCTCCAGGTCCGGAAAGATCGCACATGCCGCGGAATGGCTAGGCCCGTGAGCCATGGCCGCTGAGCCTGCGCATCCGGAGCCCGTGCTCCGCAACGGGAGAGGCCACAACAGTGAGAGGCCCGCGTACCACAAAAAACCAAACCAAAACAACAAAAAAACCAGACCAGTTCTAAGCAACTTAATGGCTTAAAGCACAAAGAACCACATGTTAACTTGTTCTGGTTAAACACCTAATTCTAGTTGTCATGTTTTCAGGCAGGAAAAGTAGTCAAATTCTTAAACAGTGCAGCTTCACTAGGTCAATAATGCTCCCATTATTAGAAAATTAAGAGGCTTTTGAACTATAGACACACGAACACATAGAGAGCCCCAAGATATTCAGAATAAATGAACGACATTCATAAATGCAATCCAGGAAATCTGGGATTAAGACTGTTAGCCCTGATTGTCTTAAGTCATATGTTCAGTGTTCTCTAAGTCCTTCCGGCTCTCTTGGAATCTGTATCACATGGCTGTCATTTCCAGAAAGGGGGGCAAACAAATCTCACAAACATCGCTCCCTGCAATCTTAGGAACTGTCTGTGAACATCTGGCCTATCCCTCAAAAGTAGGTCTCTTTGCTTCTTGTTTCTTGAAGTTTTCTGTTGCTAACTTACTGTTTCAGTTAAATGACTAAATCATATGAACATGTAGGCTAAACTGAAAGATATGTAAAGTTGATGATGTCCTCTTGATTTATTTTTCTGGATTCAGGTGGTCCAAATGTAGCAGACAGGTAAGGAAAGAAGCAACTTGGGCTATGAACAATATCTGGATTATACTTTCATACTTCAAAAAGAAAATTTGGAAAATGTATAAAGTACAAGATAATGACCCATCTCCTCTATGAAAACACAATAATAAATGGCTAAGGTGCTGTGATATTGTGATTTATAATAAGAAAAAATATTTTGGTCTTCATCCACAGTTCCTGGCACCCTCATAGTTTCCTACGTAAGAGCAATGGAAACATCTTTCTTAATTTAGTTTTGTTCCCAGTTCCTGAACTAACTCAAGTCATGAAGGCGAAAGAGGTATGTTTTGTTATTCATAACAAGCCCTTTCACCCACACCTGACTTTATGTTAATGAGGTGACTTTTGGACCACCCATCCCCCAAAAGATGAGGGCACGTTGCCAGGAGAAATAACCTAATGATGAGAGGGACAGAATTTTCAGTCCAATCCCCCAGCCTCTAGGGGAGGGAGAAGGGTTGGAGGTTGAATCCATTACCAATGACCAATGATTTAATCAATCGTGCCTATGTAATGAAGCCTCTATAAAAACCCAAAAGAACAGGGTTTGGAGAGATTCCAGGTTGGTGGAGGTGCTTGGAGAGTGGCTCACCCAGAGAGGGCAGGGGAGTGCTGTGTCCCGTCTCACATAACTTGCCCTTTGCATCTTTCCATCTGCCTTTTCCCAAGTTATATTTTTAACAATAAACTGGTAATCTAGTGAGTAAACTGCTATCCTGAGCTCTGTGAGCCACTCCAGCAAATTAATTAAACCCAATAAAGGGGTCGTGGGAACTCCAGTTTATAGCCAGTTGATCAGAAACACAGGTAACAACCTGGATTTGTGATTGGCACCTGAATGGAAGCGGGGGGCAGTCTTATAGGACTGAGCCCTTACCCTGTAGAATCTGGTGCTCTCTCCAAGTAGATAGTGTCAGAACTGAATTAACTTGTGGGATACCCAGCTGGTGTCGCAGAATTGCTTGGTATGGCAATTCGCCCCCTCTTCACATTTGGTGGCCAGAAATGTCATGAGTGAAGTATTGAGAGTAATGTAGAGAGTAGAGGAGAAACACAGGAGGAATTCTTCCTTTGCTTTTTGGTGTTAGAAGTGGAATTTGCTATAACAGTTCTGGTTCACGAAAACATGTGGTTTGGGAAGGAAAAGGATGAAAGGGCAGGGGATAAGAACCTTTGATTCCTGGGCGGCCACGTGGTCAGCCATGGTATGAAGCAGCAGCTGTGCTGTGCTCATTTACTAAAGATAAAAGTTACCAGTGAGTAAGCTTCATAACTTTGCTTAGGGAGACAACCTTCCAGAGACTTTTAGCTCCTATGTTTTCTTAAAACAAGAGAAAGGAACAAATTATTTCTACCATCTGAGTTACAGGGATCATCTTGAGAAAACGAAGTCATTTGCTGAATGGTGCCAATCCCATCCTGCACCGGCAAGGCCAGATGCCCAGAAAGCCCAGTTTAATTATCCATTGGTAGTTAGATTTTAAATACAGCATTGTGCAGTAAAAAAAAAAAAAAAAAAAAAAAACTAAGAATAATTTATAGGTATTTATGATTAGAGAGGAACAGAGAAAGAAGGAAAGAAAGAAAGAGGTACAAAGTCATTCACAGAGGGTGCAAGAGAACAGTTCTTAACAACTAGCAAACCAAAGGTAATTTTTGGACAAGTAAATATTTGCTCCAAAGAAAAGATATCCTCTTTGTTTATCTGCAGACTCCATTTGTTTACACATTATTGTGAAAAGTTTGGACTAAAAGAAGAGTTTTTAAGGTCTAACGTAATGAGACACAGTACTTTCCATCTTCTTCAATGAAAAGTCCTGAAATACAATATGCTCTTAACAGAACATCCTTTTTTTGTCCTGCTAATTTCTTTGGCTGCTTTAAATATTTCCCTTGCTTGAGATTTAAGGTCTATGGAACACGCATAATTTGGCCAAGTGCAAAAAAATAGATACCATATTACAATTATATAGAGAGTTCATAAAGAAAGTAGTTTCCCTTAAGATAAGCTCCCTAATTCTCTCAATATTATTAAGTAGGTAGTTGCAATGAAAAAAAATACTCTATTTGATATATTCAACATTTATTTCTCCTTCTCAGAATTAGTTGCCTTAACTTACTGAATGTGTTGGGAATATGTCAATACATAGAACTGTAAAATCTATTACACAATGGAATTTTTAGCAGCTCATAAAAGTGATGCTATATAACGATAGTTAATGACATGGAGAAGTGTCCATAATATAAACTAAGTAAAAAAAACTATAAAACCTTATGCATGCAGATTGCATATTTTTATAAAAAATGGTCTACATTCACATATATATAAAAGACCATATAGATACATATATCAAGATGAGATTGTTATCTAACAGTTAAGGATTATTTTTACTTCCTCCTTTTCCTTTGCTATATTTCTAAATATTCTGAAACTCTATGAAAATATATTCCTTTTGGAGTTAAAATAAAAACATTACTAAATATCCAATGTCCAATTAGTATGATCATTAAACCAGTTCTCTTAAGACATCAATCATCCTAATGTTGAGTCTAATTATGCAAAACAAACAGATGTACTACGTGGTCCAGTGTTGAAACTTCACACAGACATTGCCTAAGCTTGACCTCTAGCTTTCCAGAATGTGTTCCAGCATCCTCCTTGCTGCTTTAGTAGCTAGAAATGTAGAAAAGCAACAGATGGTGACAGTTGTGACTGTCAGGATGCCAAGCTCAAGAATGGAATTTCTACTTCAAGATGATTTTGCAGGGGTACAATAATATCTGGAGAATCAAAGCACAAAGTTTTCCAAAATGCAAACGTTTGGGACTTAAAAAGAAAGGTGATTATGTAAGAAGCTCTTATAGTTTAACATTAAGCCTTTAGGTTAAGAAAAGAGTAGAAAGTTAACCAGATACCTGAAGTAGATTACAGAATTTCTTCTTCTAGACTTTCTTAAAGTGAAATCTAATTTGACATTATAATTCATTTTTTATGATGATCTATAGGATGGCCATTACAGGTCTTTCACATTTTAACCTCTGGCTCCAACATGAACACCTAGCTATCGATGACTGTATGTTCAGAGCATGAGAATTTACATTATCATTAGCTTAAATAGAATATAATTCATGAAGTTAAATTTTCTGTTGGGAAAATTTATAATACTTTCCCAAAGCAAACCAAAAAATTAACTTACATTAAACATTACATTAAAAATTAACATGTTTGAGTTTTGAAGTCACACAAATCTGAATTCTGCCTCTAGCACTTTTTTTTTTTTTGGATCCCCGACTCTACTAATTTTTTTTTAACATCTTTATTGGAGTATAATTGCTGTACAATGGTGTGTTAGTTGCTGCTGTATAACAAAGTGAATCAGCTATACGTAGGCATATATCCCCATACACCCTCCCTCTTGTATCTCCCTTCCACCCTCCCTATCCCATCCCTCTATGTCATCGCAAAGCACAGAGCTGATCTGCCTCTAGCACTTTTTATTAAGCAATTAACCTGGAGAAAGTTATTGATTTAGGGCCTTGATTTTTTTTGTCTGTAAATTGTCATCTAATCATGAGGGGCTTTTTTTTTAATGCTCAAACGTTCTTTGTTGACACAATTTCTTCCACCTTTACAATATACGACGCAATTTCAGTAGCCATATGGTTTCAGCACACAGCTACCTCTCCTGAAGTTTACACGAGGTCCTTAAATCCTCATGTTCCCTGAACTTTATAGGTAGAAGTGCATAACAAGCAATGGCATAATACAAAGATTCTCCAATTTTGCTTTGAAGACTGTGACACCTAAACTCCAAGATAGTCCCCAATGATCCCTGCCTCCTGGTATTCATGCCCTCTGCAGTCCCCTCCCCATGAGTGTGGGCGAGACCTAGCAACTCATTTCTAATGAATAGAATACAGTGGAAATGATGGTGTGTGACTTGAAGACGAGGTCATACATGGCACTGTGGTGTCTCTCTCTCCTCACATATTCTGGGGGAAGCCATGTCTGAGCAGTCCTGTGGAGAGGTCCACGTGTTGAGGAACTGAAGCCTCCTGCCAATACCCATGTGAGCGAGCTTGGAAGTGAATCCTTCAGCTTAGTCAAGTCTTCAAAGACTTAGCCCTGCCTGACAGTTTGACTGCAGTAAGCCCTGAGGCAGAACTACACAACTAATCTGCTCCCAGATTCCTGACCTTCAGAAACTATATGAAATAATAAATAGTCCTTGTTTAGAGCTGCTAGATGTTGAGGTAATATGTTATGCAACAATAGACGACAAATACACAGACCAAATCCAAAATGATAAGGTGGTAGGGTCTACAGAAAAAAACGCCATTTTCAAGGTAGACGTAACTACATTTATTTGAAAATCAAGGAAAAGAACTACACATTTGATTGTTTTAATAAAAGTACTACCATATAAAACCATGGCAGAGATTTTTCTCTCAGGCTTTTATATTCATTCCTTCCAGGAACTTGGGTCTAGTGTCCCAGGACAGCATTGGAAGGCATCAGAGTCACATCCTACACTGCAGTAGACTTGTGTCTTATATCCATGTAGTATTTTGGACTTGGTATTTACTATATGGCCCCGAATACCCTTGACACATAATAATTCATAATTTTCCCAAAGCCTGCATTTGCTTCCCATGTTCTGTGAGTTTGCCCACCACAAGCAACTCACTTAGCCTATGTACTAATGTAGCTTTTCTGGTCCCCACCACATAAGCAGTCACTATCAAGAAGTATACAGGTTACAGTGGTTTTCACAGATTTGAAACATTCTTGGGATAAAATATCCTGGGTGCAACAGATTGCCCTAAATCACAGTCCTCATAGGCAAATAGTCTGGGTGTTAGGACACAGCCCAGGTACCTTAATTTTCTCCGGTGTCAGAGTGAATCTGCTGCCTTTTTGGGCCACTGTCAGAGAGTTTAGAGTATGACTTTAGTCACCCTGTTTTTGTACAAGAATCATATTCTTGAGGCCAAGTTGTAAGCTGTCATATCCTCATTATTTCTTGAAGGGGCTATCATGTCTTAGTAAAAACTACAGTCTAGATCTCTGCTTTAGCATACATTCAGCTGCTATCTGGTGTCTATTCTGCCTTTGGTTGTTAATAGTGTCTCAATTTTTATTCAGGTAACCTCCCCTCTCATAAACAGATTATGGGTTTTTAGGGATGCTCTCGGGGTAAGGCATATGGTTTAGGTTTGAGATAATTTGCCTTATTTTACCACCTGGCCACAAACTGTTCAGGGATGAAGTAAGTAAGTAACTTAAATTGGTCTATAGGGATGCTCAGGATATTACTGACAGTTGTGAAAGACTCATTCTTTCCCACTGAATATGAACCTCCAAGGATAAAACTCCAGGAGTTTCAGGAAACCATGATAAGATGAAAAAGAATCAGTCTGAGAATAAAGTCACTCCATGGAAAGCAGAGATGGGAGATTGATCCTGGCCAATTATTTGAGCCCTTGATCAAACTACACCTAAAGCTAGATATACTACACAAGTGTTGTTATTTGAACCATGAAATGTTCTTTAGTTTTGATTGGGTTCTTATCACTTGCTACAAAATATTCTTAACCATTAAGCCTTCCCTGACATGGAAGAATTCCAGGGGTAGTTATACAGCTTAAACTCACCTTTTGGGACATTCACTATACTAATACAAAATTATGATTAAACTAATTTGTCTATTAAAAAACAATTATTTATGCACATCACATAACACACTAAATGCTACAAAATTTATTTACTGTAGCAAAGAAATGAGAAGGCAAGACTTTCAAAGCCCTTCAAACCACATCTAGGAATTATCTGTTTACCTGCAAGATGAAACTCAAAAACTTGGTCAACAGCAGAACCAAGTTGAGGAGAGGCATAAACCAGAGCTCAGGATGTAACTGAAACACAGAGTCATCCAGAGCTTTTGGCTTTAATGGTCTTTGAAATCAACCACTTGATAAAAATCTTTGCAAAGAATGTTTTGTGTCAAAAAACAAGAGAATGTCTGTCTGGGTGATGGTCTGGGTGAGTGGTGAGCAAGACAAGAAGCTTCAGGATTCTAGGAATCTCACAGCGACCATCTCAGGCTCTTGGAGACTCCCCATCATCTTCTCATGTGCTCACAGAAGTCTTCCCACTGCCCCCAAAACTGCCACTCTATCTTCTCTTTTCTCCTCCTTTCTCCTTCTCCCTCTCTTCCCTCCTTCCCTCCCTCCATCCCTCCATTCCTTCCTCTCCTGTCCCCTTCCCTCCCCTCCCCTTCCCTTTCCCCCTTCCCTTCCCTCCCCTCCCCTCCCGTCCTTCTCCTCCCCTTTCCTTTCTCCTCCTCCTCCTCTTCTTCCACCTTTCCCCCTATTCCTTCCCTTTATTTTCCTTCCTTCAAGGAAAGGAGTAATCCATAATCTCCCCATCCTTCATATTCCAAAGCCTACCTATTCCCCAGTTCTCTCGGTTGCAGGTTTTTCTCCTTCATCACTTTAAATATGTCTTGCCAGTCCCTCTGGCTTGCAGAGTTTCTGCTGAAAGATCAGCTGTTAACCTTATGGGGATTCCCTTGTGTGTTATTTGTTGTTTTTCCCTTGCTGCTTTTAATATGTTTTCTTTGTATTTAATTTTTGACAGTTTGATTAATATGTGTCTTGGCGTATTTCTCCTTGGATTTATCCTGTATGGGACTTTCTGTGCTTCCTGGACTTGATTAACTATTTCCTTTCCCATATTAGGGAAGTTTGCAACTATAATCTCTTCAAATAGTTTCTCAGTCCCTTTCTTTTTCTCTTCTTCTTCTGGAACCCCTATAATTCGAATGTTGGTGCGTTTAATGTTGTCCCAGAGGTCTCTGAGACTGTCCTCAGTTCTTTTCATTCTTTTTTCTTTATTCTGCTCTGCAGTAGTTATTTCCACTATTTTACCTTTCAGGTCACTTATCCGTTCTTCTGCCTCAGTTATTCTGCTATTGATCCCTTCTAGAGTATTTTTAATTTCATTTATTGTGTTGTTCATCGTTGTTTGTTTGCTCTTTAGTTCTTCTAGGTCCTTGTTAAATATTTCTTGTATTTTCTCCATTCTATTTCCAAGATTGTGGATCACCTTTACTATCATTACTCTGAATTCTTTTTCAGGTAGACTGCCTATTTCCTCTTCATTTGTTAGGTCTGGTGGGTTTTTATCTTGCTCTTTCATCTGCTGTGTGTTTTTCTGTCTTCTCATTTTGCTTATCTTACTGTGTTTGGGGTCCCATTTTTGCAGACTGCATGTTCGTAGTTCCCGTTGTTTTTGGTGTCTGTCCCCAGTGGCTAAGGTTGGTTCAGTGGGTTGTGTAGGCTTCCTGGTGGAGGGCACTAGTGCCTGTGTTCTGGTGGATGAGGCTGGATCTTGTCTTTCTTGTGGGCAAGTCCACGTTTGGTGGTGTGTTTTGGGGTGTCTGTGGACTTATTATGATTTTAGGCAGCCCCTCTGCTAATGGGTGGGGTTGTGTTCCTGTCTCGCTAGTTGTTTGGCATAGGATGTCCAGCACTGTAGCTTGCTGGTCGTTGAGTGAAGCTGGGTGCTGGTATTGAGATGGAGATCTCTGGGAGATTTTCGCCTCCCCAGGTCTCTCATACTTTGCCCAAGCTAAAATGTTCTTCACCCAGCAACCTATGCTGAACTTGCTGAACTGGAATAGCCTGCATCTGCTTCCACTCTACCATTTTCCCTCACACCCCAGGGTTCCCTCCTTCCTAAAGTGGTAGCCTTGTGGCCTGATGTATATTGATGGAATTCTCAGCACTCATTTGGTTAAAGTCATTTTTTTTCTCCTACCACAGCCTTGACCTTGAGGACATTCATATTCCCTGTATATTGCATTTGTACAAAAATCTTAATAACAGCTTCTTAATTGAACCTCTGGAATATAATTAGAATGCTTTGGGATAAACATTCTAATTGTGCTGTCCTCTCCTTGGAATAAATAAACTGCATATTTTCCTGACTCTAAAAGAAAGAAGATAAAGGAAAAAATTCATTTGTGGACAAATGTTCTTATGAAATGCTTTGCGCCAGAAACTTGGAATCAGGAAAGGAGGAGGGATACATGCATCTTTCATGTTCCTGTTAAATTTTTAATTTTAAAACTCATGGTTTTGATGATGTCAGAAACAAGTGAGAGAGAAAGAAACAATTGATCTCTCCTCTGAGCTAGGAAGATTTAAAAGTTATGTACTTGTATATTTTGGAAGTTGGGAGTGGCTTTTTACTCTGGCTAAAAGAAAATCACAATAATTTCCCCAATTCAGGAAATGGATACTCATTAATACTGCTCATTTTGGTATAAATGAAGCCACAAAATAATTCTTTGGTACCACAAGAATTCTTTTGGTACCATATATTACACACACACACACGTATGCAAACACATATCAATTACTCAACCAAATTCATTTAGCAGCTGAAATATCTCCCTTTCATCATGTACGTTCTATTCCTAAATCTCTTTTCTGTAAAGCATGAACCTTCAAACCCGCTGATACTTGGTTAAATGCTGACCCTCTGCTTTTTTCGAGTAAGCTGAAAATTATTGATTTATTTAAAAATAACTCCACTTCCCTGGTTTTCCTACTAAATCACCATGTGCATAAGTAATGTAAGTGGATTACAGGAAACATTAGCACTAGCAATGGTTGTTGCAAGCCACCAGCGCCATGGCACCGTTAGAGACTAGATCAAGAGAGGTTAGGGAAGGCTAAGCCGCAAAATCGCCCATTGCCTTCATGTCATCCTCACCCAAAAGAAAAAGCACAGCTTCTTCATGAATCTCCAAACCACAAATGAGCTAAAAGTGAAAGGACCTGCCAGAGTTCCTCACTGATGCCTTTTATTCTCCATAATATTAAATTAACTAGACAGTACATGACATTATAAGATAGAACAAACCTCTTGAACCGTAATTCACAGCGACTTTAGGAGTTGACGACTATGGGTGGATGATGGTCAATAGAGGAAATATCTCTCCTGAGCCTGAGCATTAGCACAGGCATATCCAGATACAGCGACATTATTAACATCATTTGTCTTCACTCAATAGACACAGTGCATGGCTTTCACCTTCAGAACATCTGTTACTCGTGTAAATGCAGAAAATTTGTTCAAGTATTTCAGGAAGCCAAATCACCCACATATTTTCTCTTAACAACAGCTCATCTTATGTTCTCTATTTATGATTCT
This sequence comes from Pseudorca crassidens, assembly GCF_039906515.1. Lineage (NCBI taxonomy): Eukaryota > Metazoa > Chordata > Mammalia > Artiodactyla > Delphinidae > Pseudorca > Pseudorca crassidens. Next base: position 60,381,515 of record NC_090306.1, read on the forward strand.
TATTGGCTTACCAACATTTCTCCCCAGACATTTCCCAAGCAAAACTAGAGACTCCATTGCACTTGTGGATGCCCCAAATGATGGGTATTTCTAGATACCCCGAATGATGGCCAGATCATAATAAATATTGAATGGATGCTAGTTGAAAACATCAATGAATGGATCTTTGATTCTCAATACTAAGTGTCCTATATGTAGTAGATTAAAAAAATAAATAAAAGGGAAAAAGCTTATTAATTTTAATTACATTAGGTTTATAGAGAGGTTGCCAAAATGCAAACATGGTTTCATTGAATCATCCTGCCTTAAAAGTCAACATATTTGGTTATGGTTGGGGGCAGAAATGCAATTAACAACCATTTAGCTTGTAGTTTTAATGTGGATCCTCCTATTGTAATTTTAAACTCGAGAGGGACTATAGTCCAAACAGTGTGTCAACCTTAGCATGTGTTTAAACTATGATACGTCCACAAATTGGGAACCTCTGGCCTGGTTACATACCCTAAGAATACAAAAATGGACCCATTACATCACCTTGATTAATAAAAGGTGATGCTTGTTCAGTGATATTAGGAATATTATCCATCAATTACTTCCAAACCATCTTATCTACTCCAGTTATAGAAAACTCTCCTCCCTGTACATCACTCTCTCCCTTTCAGGGTCTCTTCATTTCTTGTAATTTGAGTCAAGTGACCAGAAGATCTTTAATAAGTACTATTTATTTACATAAACTGAGACTCAGGCCTATCTGCTTAGAACAGATTATCACAGAAGTCAGGAGGCTCCATAGGATATGATCCAACATAACTGTAAGGACTTCCTGAAGCAATTTTTTGTTCAAATTATTAAACACCTACTATGCACCTTGCATTGTGCTGTGTAGAGAAGATACAGACAAGGTTTCTTATTTTATGGGCTTACGTTCAAGAGGAAGCCAACAGATAATAATCAAGTAACAAAAAAGAAATACCAGAGAATAAGAAGTGCTATGGTAAATAGTCATTGAGATCCAATGATAACTATTCACCATTAGGTTTTGTTTGTTTGTTTGTTTTAAAGTATCAACCACAGAGGAAACCATCAGATGAGTATCAGTTAAATGCAGTACTTACCACCACAATCACATTTGCTGCTGGGATTGGCAGGTTTTCCACTTCAAGGTCTTGACCAGCCATGGCCAGTAGATTGAGAGATGGGTCATATGCAGGTCTAGGAAATGCTGAATTAACAATTTGGTGGCGTTTGCTTATTTGAGCTTTAGAAGAGGAATGGTAGCTATGTTTCTGTATGTTTTGTGGAGCTATATCCAGGCTCTTCTCAATGTCTTGTGAATGGTGATAAATGAAAGCTGGCTTCCCACTCTTCTTCTGATGAATTGCCAAAAAGTGATCATTATTTCTTGAAAGGCACCCTGAAAGGGGGAAGAAACAGAAACGAAAATCAAAGACCTTATTCAGTAAGTTGAATAGAATATCTGATAAAGAGAATTACCCGTTCTTAGGAAGCTTTAAGGCTTGTGAAGGATTTAGATCAGTTCATCTCCATTTTTGTCCCTGCTCCATTATCCCCGACAATGAGAACACACTTGGTGGTATGGAGTCATCTCAGAGACTTTGGGTGGACAGAAGTGGGTATAGTCAAAAAAGTTCTATTTAAAAGATATTCTAATGCCTCTTTTAGTTAGGAATTTCCTCCTTTATCTAAGCTCATGGTCGTAATACCCCATTGAGCATCTCTTCTTGGATGTCCTAACTGTTCCTCAAATGACAACCATTTATATCATATTCAAGCTTTCTTCCCTTTAATCAATAGCATTTCACACAATTCTTATTTTATACTTCTTTTATCCTACTTATAATCAACTATGTCCAATTTTTAAGATACTTATAGACTATTTTAAGCTGACTAAGGGAAGGAATCTGAGTATATGCATTGTGGTAGCAACTTCCAGTTGTGTAATGATATCCATTCTCTCCTTCTTACTTAGTAATATGGCCATCTAGATAAAGTAGTACATCTCCTTTATTTCTTCTGTTAGGGAAATATCCACTGACTTGAATAACTTTTTCCTATTTGTCATTGGCCACAGGAGGAAACAGATAACATACACATGTGAGTCAAAAGAATATCACTAGGTCAAACACCAATTAGAAAAGTAAGTTTAAGACCTTCTGTATAAGACGATAAGCAGATTGAACAGATCACAACATAGTAATGCCACCCACACTGTCCTAGCGACCCTAGGCACCGCAGATTTCCCCTGGGTATGCCTATGGCAACAACAGCTGTACAAGTGCTGTCCTTAGAAGATTACTTCCCTCCTTTTATAAGAATTCTGGGGTGCCTAGAATTCTCACTGAATATTTATAGTAGAGGAATTGCTAGTTTTTACAGCTTTTTCCATCCATCAAGCCTCTGTGACCAGTATATATTTCTAGCACCTTCAGCAATCCTGTCTTACCAGTATGCTGTCAAATTTCACTTAGAGATAGGAAGACAGGTTATTTTTTCAGTCAGCTCAAGTGCTTTCATCATGATATAATAGTTTGGGAATCACTGGGTCCCAGGGACTTTAGGCTTTTACAGCATTCAAATCACAAATACATTTCACATGAATTCTGAGATAGTCATATTGGGTTGGCCAAAAAGTTCGTTCGGGTTTTTCCTTAAGGTGTTACAGAAAACCCGAACGAAATTTTTGGCCAACCCAAGAGAAACTAGTCCTCATGTCTTCAATCCTGAGCATGCTGAATTGACTGTAATTTTTTTTTTTTAAAAAATCAACCTACCATAATTTGCCAAAGATGATGATTGGACAGTGTTACCTTGAAATGACTGTAAACTTTGTTTCTCTGAATGAAATAAGATTTCCTCAGATTTGGAAATGACATTGTCATTAGGAACATATGTAAATGAATATGGTCCTTCACTGTTAATATTCTTGCAGTTTTTGTTTGTTTGTTTTTTTGCGGTACGCGGGCCTCTCACTGTTGTGGCCTCTCCTGTTGCGGAGCACAGGCTCCGGAGGCGCAGGCTTAGCGGCCACGGCTCACGGGCCCAGCCACTCCGCGGCACATGGGATCCTTCCAGACCGGGGCACGAACCCGTGTCCCCTGCATCGGTAGGCGGACTCTCAACCACTGTGCCACCAGGGAAGCCCTATTGCAGTTTTATTAATGGAGACTAGTGCTAAAATATTTTAGATGTATATTAACTTTCTGACCACAAATGTTTGTTTAGTATTTTACTAAAAGTAATTCACTAAATGATACTGTAGTGTCCTACAGCATTTCTATACTACAGGTGAAGTTTCCTCCCTCCCCTATTAAAGGACTGAGTCTGACATTGTGAAGAGCAACAATGACATGGTCACCTTGGGGTTAAGAAATAGAGCACATGTATTATTTTTATCCTAGTTGACTTTTTAAATACTCCTCATTTAAAGATGGTCTCTTGTTTCAGGAAAGGCATACTGCATACTTGAATGAATTTGGGTTTTTCACCTGAGGGATTGGCTCTTCTACCAAAAAGAGGAATCTATAACATTCAGTAGCATGGCAGCTGTATCTAACATGATAGTGCTATCGAAATAGTCATGTTAATAAAAACTAACATGCAAAAAAAGCTTGCAAGATTCAGGAAGCAAAAAAAAAAACCCATAGTGGGGGATGGCAAAGAATTTCACTAAGAAAGAGAAGCTGCTCAGAAGATCAGAGAATGCAGATTTATAAGGAAGGGAAAAATGAATGAAGAACTGAGAAAATTACACAGTTATCTTCAATCTTTCTTTTTACATGATCTCAGTCACAGAAAACCTTTTCAGAGCCACCTTATGTAAACAGAATAGGTGAGTCCAACTAACAGATGTCTCTTGTGCTAAAATTGGCCTACAGGGAAAGGTAAAAAAATCTAATTTTAAGTGCAGTTGAAACACAACTAACATTTCCCAGCCCTATCCCGTCATATATGTGTGAAAGGACTTAGTCCTGCTTTGTCCTTGAGTAATGAGAACCAAGATGGCAGCACAATATTAGGAACCCCACCATAGCCATTAGGTAAGAAAAAGTTTTCCAAAGTGTTGTGCTTAGATCCCTACATCAGAATTACCTAGGATATTAAGATGCAGATTCCCAGATCTTAGCCTAGAACTACCATAGCAGATCTCTGGATATGTAGCCTACAAATCTGGATTTCTAATTGAAATTTTCTCACTTTCCAACCCTAAAGTTGAGGACCACCAAGCTAGTATCTGGAATAAGTTTTAGTTTTTCTGTCTTCAAACATTACCCCTCTATCATCACCTCCTTCACTTTGACATTATAAATATACTCAAGTAAACATTTTAGAAATGTTAAGATTGAGATGTCTGTTAGATATCAAAGTGGAGATGTTGAATTAGAAATTTAATAAATGTTTAGTTCATGGTTGGAGAGAGAGAGAGATTTGTGTCATCCAATACAGATAAAATTTAAAGTCAAGTGACTGGAGATTGATTGAGAAGAGTATATAGGACAGAACTCCTGGTAGAATTACAATACTTAGTGTCAAGGAGCTGAATGAAATGGAGCCAGCAAAGATAAATGAGAAGGAATGGTAGTAAAGTAGGAGGAAAACCAAGAAAGAGTAGTTCATAGAAGATTAAGGAAAAAAATGTTTTAGAACCTGTATGCATATAGGGTCTTAGACAGAAGCAACTGAAAATCAATCTTATAGTGATGTCTCTAGAAACTAGAATATAAATGGAATTTCCACGTGTTTCCATGCAAGCTAAGTCACACTGAAGACACACGCATAGACTTAAAAAATTACAAGGCACATGGTGACCATTGCCATGAGAGATGGTCAGAAGATGGAGAAGTAGGAAGATTCTTATCTAAGAAAGAATAAATAAAAGAGAAAAATAAAGGGGCCTTCAAAATAAGTTAATTAAAACATCCAAAGAGATAAAAGAGAAAAATAAGAATAAGGGATTTGAGGAAAAGAGAACAGGCATGTTTCAATCCAAGTGGAAATCGTAGAAATGAAAAATATCATAATTGATGAAATTCAATATATGGGTTAGACAGCAGACTAGACACCACTGAATAGAGAATTGGTAAGTTGGAAAAGTTTCGGTAATAATTCAGAAAGCAGCACAGAGAAATTAAGAGAGGAGATAAGAAAAAGAAGGTAAGAGTTTGTAGTGGACTCTTCAGATGGGACTCTAAGACCCATACCTACTGGCATTCATGCCCATTGACAGTGAGCAAGATCTTGCTCTTGACTTACTTCTAACCAACAGGTGATGGGATGTCATTTAGCATTCCTGCTAAAAAAGATGTGACTTCTGTGTTGCTGGGAAACTCCAGCTGACTTTGATGAAGCAAGTTGCCATGTTGGAGAGGTCCATGTGAAGAAGGAGGCTTCTAGCCAAAATCCAGGGAAGAACCGAGGCTCTCAGTTGCAACAATGACTGAGGAACTGAATCCTGCCAGCTATCATGTAAATGAGCTTGGAAGCAAGTCTTTCCTCAGTTGAGTCTTCTCCTAGGAGCCTAGTGCAGGCCAACACCTTAACTGAAGTCTTACGAGACACCTTGAAGCAGAAGTCTCAGTTAAGCCACGGCCAGATTTCTGACTCACAGAAACTGAGAAATAATAAATATATATTGTTTTAATCTGATAAATTTTAGGGCAATTTGTCATGCAGCAACAGGACACTAATGCAGAAAGACTGAGTGATACTGAGGATAACATGATAGGTTATAAAATACCTTTAACAGCATTGAAGACATGAAGCATTAGAAAAATTGAACATTTTACAAGATTTAAGGAGGGAAGTGATATTATAAAATTTATATTTCTCAAAAATTACTCTGGCTATACAAGAAAATGGATTGGGAGGAAGCAAGACTAAGTGCAAAGGTACCAGGTAAAATATTTTAGATGACAGAATAGCCCAGACAAGGTGGCAGTAGAGGGATAAAGCAGAGACAAATTCCAGAAGTGTTAAGACATAGGAATTGACCAAAAAAAAAAGGGGAATAAATTCAGTTATTGAGTTAATGTTGTAGGAAGGAACCAACAGTAGATATTTAAGGATAATTCTATTTCTAGTCAGCAACCCAATGTATGGAGGTGCCCTTTACTGAGACAGAGAAATGTGATTCTGTGGTGCCTACAATATAAAGAAGCAGAAACATCTAGAAAGCAATTATGTTTATGTGGAACTCAGAAGAAAGTTCTGGACTAGAGATAAATACTTAAAAACCATAAGCATAGTAATGGAAAACTGAGTGCCTGAGTGATGAGACTGCCTTGTGGAATGAGAAGAATTATGAGTTTGCAGCAAAGACCCAGAGGAGACCACATTTAAGGAGCAGCTGGAGGATGAAGAAGAAAAATTAGAGATTTTGGAAGTATGGAAGCCATGGGAAGAGTATACCAAGGATCTGTGATTGTCAGTGTCCAGTGTCACTGACAGTCTGAGAGTTCAAACAAGACAAACCTGAACACTTACATAGGATTTACTGATTTAAAATTCATCAGTGGACAGCTGAGCATGGATATTCAGAGGACCAGATTCAACACAGAAAAGGTTTGGGGACAGCATTCTAGAAGCACAAAGCAAAGCACCCTCCCTGTTGAGTCCCTGAACAAATTAAAATAATTTTAAAGGGTTTAAAAGGGTATGAAAGATTCTGAGTCTGGGTAAGATGGAGCAAACACACTCCACCTTGTTGCTTACATTAAATAGAGCTATAAAACCTGGACAAAATGCATAAAACAGCTATTTGAGAACTCTGGAAAGTAAACAGTAGCAGAGGGATTGGGGATGAAGAACAGAATTCAAAATTCCACAACATCAGCAGTAAGTTTACCATCTCCCCCTGCCCCCAGTATCCTCTAGGCAACCCGTAGTGGACACCAAAGTGCAGACAAAGACATCTCCAGGAGAAAATAAATACAACACCATAATTTGTGGGATGCAGTTGAAGCAGTGCTTAGAGGAAAATTTATAGCATAAATGCTTATATTAGAATTTAAGCTTCCACTTTAAGAAATGAGAAAAAAGAAGAGCAAAATAAATGTAAAGTATGCAGAGGAAAGAAAGTAAAAAGTTAAAAGCAGAAATAATTACACTGAAAATAGGAAAACAATAGAGAAAATCAATGAGACAAAAGCTGATTCTTTGAAAAACATCAATAAATTGATAAAACTCTAGCAAGATTGACAAAGAAATACAGAAGACATAAATTACCAAAATCAGATGAAAGAAAATCACTAAATACCCAGTAGACATGAAAAGGATAATAGGAGAATACTATGTACAATCCTTTGCCTATACATTCAACAATTTAGATGAAATGACCAATTCCTCAAAACCCACAAACTAAAGAAACTCACCCAAGATGAAATACCTGACTTGAATTGTCCTAAAATTATAAAAGAAATTGAATTCCTACTTAAATTTGTTTTCTGAAAAAGAAATCTTCAGGATCAAATAGTTTCACTGGTAAATTTAAACATTTAAAGAAAAAATTAACTTCAATTCCAAACAACCTCTCCCAGAAAACAGAAGAGAAGGGCACACTCCCCAAATCATTTGTGAGGCCAAAATTACTCTGATAACAAAACAAGAAAAAGTCAGTACTAAAAAAAACAAACAAACTATAGACCAATATCACTCATGAATACAGATGCAAAACTCCTCAAGAAAGTATTAGCAATTGAATGCAGAAATATAAAGGCTAATACACCATAACCAAGTAGGGCTTATTCTGGGAATGTAAGTAAGGCTGCTTCAATATTTGAAAACCAATCGATGTAATCCATCATATTGACAGTCTAACAAAGGAAAATCACATCACACCCCTTGATGCAGAAAAAGCATTTGACAAAATTCACATCAACGCATAGTAAAAAAGTTAAGCAAACTAGAAATAGAAGGGAACTTCTTCAACCTTGTAAAAGGCACCTGCACAAAACCCCACAGCTAACATTAGGTTTAATGGTGAAAGACTGAATGCTTCCTTCCCTTAAGATAGAGGACAAGGCAAGTATGATATTCTTAAAACTTCTATACAATGCTGTACTGAATGAAAGTCCTAGTTACTGCCATAAAACAAAGAAAAGAAGTAAAAGGAATCCATATTGGAGAAGCAGAAACAAAATTGTTCTATTTGCAGATAGCATGATTGTCTCTGTATAAAATCCTAAGGAACTCATCAAAATTTTTGTAGATCAGGTGAGTTTAGCAAGTTAATAGAATATAATGTCAACCTATGAAAATCAATGGCATTTTCTAAGCTAGCAATGTACAATTCAAAACTGAAATTTAAATAAATCTACAAAAGTTGCAAAAAATAAAATATTTAGGTATAATTCTAACAAAACATGTACAGGATATATATACTGAAAACTACAAAACGCTGAGAAAGTAAAACAAGAAGACCTGAATAAATAGACAGACATAATGTGTTCATGAATTGGAAGACTCTACATAATGAGGATGTTAATTATCCCCAATTACAATGAAAATTCAAGCAGAATTATATATATAATATACATAATTATATACAATACATATTATATATAATTTTATATGTTCTCTGAACAAAGGCAACTTTGTTCTCTGATCATTTTGTAAAAGGACAATCATTGTTTTTCAAGGATTGCCAGCACTTTCTTCTCTAGAAAGGAGATATAAGTGGATAACATCATGGAAGTCCCTTGGGAATTTCTACATGAGCAATGACAAGGTTCTCATTTGATTTGTAAATGTCTCTCAGGCAAAGTTAAAAATACACAAGTACCAGTGGAAGTTTACTTAGAAAATGCCAATTAATAGTACTGAGAAAGGAAAGAAACATTTTTTTTTCAAAAAAGCAATGGAATAAGAGATAAGGGACCTAGATTGTTGCTTCAATACCCACCCCCTGTCATCTATGTAAACTTGAGCATGTGTCCTCAACCGCTCTAAACTTCAGTTTTCTCATCAGAAAGCAGTGAGAGGCTCACGTACCACAAAAAACAAACAAACAAACAAAAAAACCCCACTCTTCCAGTTATTCTATAATTCTATTGGTAATGCTAACCCCTGAGGTCACCACGGCACTAATCTCCAGTTAGAAGCACCCACAGTACCAACACTGAATCTTCCTGGTGAACACTATAGCCATCCCAAGATGTGACAACTGAGGTCTGTTAGAATAACCTCCCAGGTATAACTTGTGCTCATTCCTACTAATCTTAATAGCAAATTATATCAGTGTTTTGAAAGACTCCACTATGGCTCTGTCTGTATATAAAGTTAATTTTGTAAAATTCAGTTTGTGTGTCTTAGTTATGTTCTTACAACATACGTTATATGTATGTATGTATATATTTATATGTGTACACATTTGTCTTATATCCTGACACCAAACAACCAATCTGACAAAAAAAAAGTACATCTTCAGACCAGTAATTCTGTCATAAAAAGTAAAATAAAATATGTTTCTAAAATATAACAGATACAAATTTTAATTGAATTATAATTATATTTATGAAAATTGTAAACAATCATGGGCCCTCCAAAAAAGAGCTTGTTATTGAAAGAACACCTCCCTCCAGAAGTGTTTTTCCTAAAATCTAGTCTATGCACTGGTCTCTAGGATGTGAAAATATAATCCCGTGATGAAGCTCTGCGTCTTCTTCTGATACTACTTAAATGCTTCACATGTTTGGCCAGTGATGTACCTAGTATATCTAAAATAAAAATAAGAAACGAACACCAAAGTAACTAGTCTTATTTTTATAGAGCTGCCTCTATTCTTCTCCAAGTAGGAAAGGCCCTGAATCCTACAAGAATAAGGAATGATTTTAATTAAGGCATCTTGAAAACTCTTCCTGCATGTTCTTTGATATAAACACTCCTTCACATTTCCTCAAATATTCCATTAGAAAATGTGGCTCCTGCGCCCACGTACAGCCCACCGTAACTACTGTGGGTGACCCTCAATTCTTCCTATTTATCCCTTCCAATCAAAGTTGAGCTGCACAGTGGAGAACTCTATCTGGGAGTCACAGAATGGAAAAATGTGTGTCTGCCATGCGCTGGTGGCAAAATTACAATGAAAAGAGTTTCATGTTTCCTGGGTTTTGCCCAGCTTTAATAGCATTATATTTCATCTGATAAATGTATTACAGAGTGAAACATAATACACTTAGGACAGCACTCTTTGGGGCAGCGTGACTAGACATAAGTCATAAAGGAGAAATGGGTGAAGACCACTGGCCTCGGACCCTGCTGAGTGAGACTTATGTTGGCTCAGACAGAAGCGCCCCAGTTCCTGAAGAACTGAGTTGGAGGATGCCTGGAGGAGAGGTTGACAGGAGTGAATGCTATCTCTTAAACTTCACAGCCATTAAGAGAAGACTTCTGTCAAGATATGCCCTCTGGGGAAATGCAGAAGTGGGGAAAAACGATCATAGGGTTACAAAGCTGAGAAACACGAGCCTTTGCAGAAATCATAGGAATCGCGTTCCAAGTGCACTTACTGAACCAGGAAGCACCAAGTACATTTGTAAAATCTGATATTTATGCCTCATTGTTATGCAAACAGTTAAAATATTACTATTTATAAATAGTTACAGGAATTATAAAATATTACCATCATTTTTACAGTAGAGTTCTCCAGATGACTTAAAAGCCTGACTCCACTGCAGGACAAGGAAAAAGAAATATCTATTTTAAGAATAATTCTCGTGGTAGATTAGGAATTATATTAAAATATAGCAAAATGAATATTAGAACATATAAAAAATTACAATATTGTCATAGCAATGATACTACAGAGACATAAAGCCCCGAATATTAGGGCAAGAGGAGGGTGAGGAAGGAGGTCCACAGTGGCCACTTGAAGAGATCCCTGGCCTAGTATCCTTTGCCTGCATTTAGGGATTTGAGGGGCACTTGGTAGGCCCTTCAGGTCAACACTTGTACTCCATCCTGCCCTAGTCCCTTCATCCATCACTTGAAATTAATGCCACTGGTCTAAGGTACTGCTTTCTCATGGGTCTTTGGACAAAATGAACATTGGCTAGGGAAAGACCATCCAATTAACAGCTATTTTTATCAGGAGTAGATCAGTGTGTCACATCTCTTCTAAAATACAGCTAGTTGAGGAGAGACCTCTCCTGCAATGGGAAGCAAGAACTACAGACTTTAATCGGGGTGGAGAGGAAGAAGAAAGTAGGAGGTTGAGGTTCAGCCTGAGCACACGGCTCCAGAGGGTGAATGTCAAGACATCAAGGGTAGGGGTGGGCGGTTGCCAGCAGTGAGGGCTGATTTTAGGCTGAAGTATAGGAGACCGGAGGCACCTCTGCTTCAGGCACGGGGCAGGACTGGCCTGGAGGCGTGGACTCTGCACCCGCTGAGAATTTATGGTCGGCTCAGCAGAATTTAACACTAGGGAAGGCAGGATGCCTGATCCCCAGAATGCACATGTGGAAACTCTGATTTCATGAAGCCTATACCCTCCCCTGCCACACACACACCAAAGGTATGTGGACAGGGCTCTCAAAATGGAGTTTGCAAACCCTACAATGCACAGGGTTTTCAAGGTGTCCGTGGACATGGAGAGGGTTCAGCATTAGAAGTGGGATATTTGGACTCCTGTTGGATGTTGTGAGTTCAGACAGTTTGTAGAGTGAGACAGCAGAAGGGATGATACTAGAAATCCTACCCAAACCCTAAGACTAAGAGATACTTTACCAGGAAGACGGTTGCCCATGATTGCAGTGCCTCTGGGGGCTATAGGATTTTTTTCTCTTAGATTCTCCACTTTGGAAAACAGCATTTATTTCCTCCAACACAAACTTGCTAATTATGAGCATTTTTTAATTTATAAGGCAAAGGTTCTACAAGGATTTTTTTTAAATGGAGGCATGAAAATCAGATTTTCATGGCAGGCACTCTTCACAAAAGAAGGCTTTAGGGTGATTTTCTTTTTAGTGGGCTGACAGTCAATGTGCACATTTTTTCCTTTTCAAGTATGGAACCTGAAATATAGGACCAATGAAAGTTTTCACATGCTAATATGATAATTCTTACAACTACTAGCCATTGAATGTATTCAGTGTTCCAGCCCCCATGCTGTGGGCCCTTAGGAATTAGCTCTTTAAATCCTTAAACCACCTTACGAGGTAGTTACTATGTTATTAGCCTTTTTTTTTCTGATAAGAAAAGGGACGTACAGAGAATTTAAATAGTAAACAGCAGAGATGGGATTCAAGCCCAGGCAGTCAGATTCTAGAACTTTTTAATTTTTACTATGCTACATGAGTTAGAGTGTATTTTTGCTGTTTCTGTAGTACAAGCATGTCATTTCAAACAAACTTTCCATCCTAAAGGGTGAGATGATTATCTTACATAAGGCACTTGGGATAGAGTGTAGCACATCATAGGGACTTAGGAAATAGTCCTTTGTATTTTCCTTCTTTGCTTATAAGGAAATCTATTTGTTTCTTCCCTATAAAATATAATGTTTATCTTGGTAGGAGACCCTTTTATTATATTTTCATAGCTTCAGTTAATGTCCAGATTTAGGAATTACAGAGAGATTTGTGGGGGAGGTGAACTGGGATGGGGGGAGGATGTCAAACTATTTTACTGAGGGGCTTGGTGGGGGGTATTGAGGAAGGGCTGGGAGAATGAGATCTGATGTCTTAGGCTTGGCCAGGCTCTCTCCAGCCTCTCGGTGGCCAAAAGCAATAGGTGGATGTTTTGGAACTTCACAGTCCATCACAAACCTGCACACTTAGTAAGCCTCACGCCAAAGGTAGAGGAAAACTATGCAGATAAGATCAAATTGAAGAAATGATTTGAATTCAGAATCTCTCTCGGGCATGCATGCTTCTGCAGCATTGGCTCAAACACAAAAAGAATGAGAAATTGCTCCAAGATACTAGTTGACCATTTAGCATCTGACCTCTCCCACCCCTAGTCAAATAATACCTAACACTTACATGGCACTTACTAAGACAGCACAGTTTATTTTACATTACATTATCCTGTTTAACACACAACAACAACCTTATAGTTGTATAGTACCTGATCTCCATTTTAAAAAGAGGAAATTGAGACTTGGAAAGATTAAGTTGGCCTAAGTTACAGAGATAGTAAGTGATCACGCCTGGATTTGAGCTGGACCACAATATATGTGCTCTTAACTACTATCTTATTCTGCTAAAAGTCATCTAAAAATATGGCATTTACTCCTTTATTTCAATTTTCTTTTTACTTCTCTGCTTACACCATTTCATTTTCTTCCAGGGAGAATAAAAACACCGTCTTGAATCAACAAGACCAAGAAGGTGAACTACTTTAACTTAAAACCACATCTTTATATTGACGGATTGATGGCCTTTCAAACTAACTCATCATGATGTTTGGCATACTTTGTATTCAGCATCTTTCCCAGGTAAGTGAAAGTAACCCTAGTGATGGGAGCTGACTCTGTGCAGTTATGGGCATTGCTTCATGTCCCCTCTAGTCTTCATCTGGAACTGGATCAGTACTGCAGTGAAATAGCTGTAGAGTCTTATTCTATACATGTTGCTGTACAGGCCAGTAAATCACTGTGAGACACTCTTACTCTGTGCTCATTTATTGATCTTTTCCAAAGAATCAGTAGTTTAGGGCTGCCTTAAGCCATTCTGCACATTTAAGTCAGCAAATGTACATTGCTTCAGGTCTGAACTAAGACAGAAAATAATTCATATCCCCACTGAACTTGGCATCTACTTCAGTGCAATTAGACATATTGATCTAGACGTATTGCTTCACGTAAACAATTAGTTTTGTTTTGTTGTTGGTCCATGTGGCTGCAATTTTAATGGATATCAACATCTTAATAAATTGAAGTCAAATGAGATTTGATTATGAGAAAAGTCTACATAGCCATTATGAATAAAAATTTAAATGGAAAGTGCTCATATTCATAATATAAATTTGCTAATTGTCATTCTGTGGCAAGTATCATCTCAATAATAGACACAGTTATATTATTTGGTCAATAAGCATTAGGAAATTTGATCTTAAAATAACGTATTACCATTAAGTTTTTTCAGGCTATTAAAATCCCTTTTGTTGGGAAACATCAGTGCTACTCTAAGTGTGTCAGCATTTGTCTAAGTACTTTGAAGATGAAGAATGCACTCATGGCCAAGTGGGATCTTTCAAAATCGTCTTTTAAAGGGAAAAATGGCTTTCTCTACCTTTTGAATCAGACTTTACAGACACCTTTTAAGAGATTTAACAATAAACTTACCATGAAACAACATCCATGTTATCATTAATACTAATGTCAATAAATGAGCCTTTGATGTGTGATCCCATCGGCTCATAAAAAGTGACTTTTTCTAATTCGTAAACCAGTCTCCATTCTTCAGGTATAAGCATGGCTCCCATAAAAATTGTTTACGGTTTTATAAAGATTTTGTCTGTATATAAAGAGACAGAAAAAATGTATAAAACCATCCAAATACTCAGAAATTTTCTGTGATCGTTTGGTTTCTGTTTGGGGGAATTAAGGGAGGGCTGGATTATTTTTGGTCTCCGTTTATTGAACCCACTGCCTCACACTCCCACCTGATTTTGAATGTGTAAGTGGTTCATGTTTGTTATTACAAGGTAGCTGATAACCAATCAGTAATCAGAGTCAGGGGTTCTGGGTCCATTCCTTAGTGCAAAACTATCACGCTATGTACCTTACCTAATTATCTGGTCTCTTTAAAATAAAGACATTCATCTCACTCCCATCCTGAAGTAGTACTAGAATATCATATAGGAATGTCTATCTATCTAGGAGGAGTTCAACAAACAACTCCACTACAATAAGCATCATGCCTATAGAACACAAACTTACCTTAAACAGACTATGTTTGAATGAAAGCTTTTCTGCCCCATTTCCACTTCTTTGTAACCAATAAATGTAAATTGGATTGAAAGAGCAGTAGCAAAGTCAATTCTACTCTTTATGATCAAAATGAGATATAATCTGTCAATATAAATTAATCATAATTTATTTTGTCTAATACATCCTGAATATGTTTAGTCATTCATTCAACATTTATTGATGGTGTACTAGATAACAAGCACAGTTCTATGTTATTGGTACATAGAGATAAAAGCTACAATTCTGTTATTGTCCTCAAATTTTTTAAATATTCATGTTCAGTGCATTAATAGAGAAATATACAGGGCCCAAAAGGAAAACCTAGGAAAGCTACTTGAATGAGGTGGGGTGTCACAGGAAGGGTTCTCAAAGTAGGCAATGACCAAGATTTGAAGTTGGAGAAAAAGTTATCTAGAAAAAGAAGCAGAGTTGGGTATTTAAGATAAATAGAACAGTATGTGAAAAGGATGAGAGGCATGGCAAACCAAAAGAAATTTGCTCTTAGTATGATAATAGTGTGCAAAGCAGAACATGATGACAGGAAAGAAAGATGGAGTTAGTAAAAGATTTTCCCAAGCTAATAAGTTTAGGTTTATTCTAAGAGAAAAGGAAATAGCTGTATTAGAGAATCTTATAAAGAAAGAATGTGATCGGGTATGCTTTTTCAAGTTTTACCTCTGATATCATTATGAAGGATGGATTTGATGGTAGGTTATTGTGAAATACTATATGAGAAATAAGGACCTAGCACAAGGCAGTGATGTGGACACGGAAAGTGGAGAACAGTTGGTGAGCAGACTTGGTGACCTTTTGGAAGAAAACAGCAAAGGTAGGGTACAAATTGCGAACTTTCAAAGACGTGAACGTGCCCCTGTATGCCAGCTGTTGTATTGTACTACTGTACTTTTCAAGGTACTGTACTGTAAAATTTTAAATGTCTTCTTTATTTTTTGTGTTTGTTTTTTATGTATTATTTGTGTGAAAAGTATTATAAACTTATTACAGGACAGTACTATAAACCTATTTCAGTAGAGTACTATATAGCCGATTGTGTTAGTTGGGTACCTAGGATAACTTTGTGGAACTTTCGAACAAATTGGACTTACTAACATGCTCTCAGAATGGAACTCGTTCATATGTAGGGGACTTACTGTATACATATACCTATGCCTCAAATGCCAAAGAAGTAGACAGGTTTGTCCTAGTGCCTTAAACCCTGCTTGTAAATTAGCTGTATGAATCCTTTCATATAACTATAGCCATTCCCATATGTACAAAGCATTTCACTAAGAAGTAAAAATATAGCCAACCAGCAAGGCATTGGGCTGTATAGCATCTGGCAATCAGTTGGAAGGACTTTGCCACTGAGTTTATAAGTAGTTCAAGCTCACCCCCAGTTGCCCTTCAATTCCCAAAGTAGCAAAGTCTGTTTGAGATGGTATGTCCCCTGGGCATGTGAGACTCCTGGGGAGCAACTTGAGTTTTGGATAAATGAGCTCTGCTGAAGTTCATGCTGGAAGTGGCTAAGCTGACAAGGTGACTTGCATGAGTGCCAAGAAGAAACTAAATGCAAAAAGAGGAGACCAGAAATATTACTGTGTTGTTTTTATTTATTCAATGTATTTATTTAATCTTTAGGAGTTTTATGCCAGGCACTACTCCCCACCCCCAGTGCTAGGCTGGGCAGAATCTGCAGTAGAAACAGCAGTAAACAAAACAGACCTCTGCCTTCAAGTTACTTATATTTTAATGGGGAGAGGGGGAACCATATTAACAATATAAATAAGTAAAATATTTGGCATGATAGATGGTGAAAGACCTCTGGTAAAAAAAAGTAAAGCAGGAGCAACACTATTTACAACAGCCAAGACATGGAAACAACCTAAATGCCCATCAACAGATGAATAGATAAAGAAGATGTGGTATATATACATATACAATGGAATATCACTCAGCCATGAAAAAGAATGATATAATGCCATTTGCAGCAACATGAATGGACCTAGAAATTACCATACTAAGTGAAGTAAGTCAGAAAGAGAAAGACAAACACCATATGATATCACTTATATGTGGAATCTTAAACACGACACAAATGAACACATCTACAAAACAGAAACAGATTCACAGACATAGAGAACAGACTGGTGGTTGCCAAGGGGGAGAGGGGTGGGGGAGGGAAGGACTGGGAGTGTAGGATGAGCAGATGTAAACTATTGTATATAGAATGGATAAACAACTAGGTCCTACTGTATAGCACAGGGAACTATATTCAATATCCTGTGATAAACCAGAATGGAAAAGAATATGAAAAAGAATATATATGCATAATTGAGTCACTTTGCTGTACAGCAGAAATTAACACAACATTGTAAATCGACTATTCTTCATAAAATTAATTTAAAAAGTAAAGCAGGGAAGGGGTATCAGAGGGTTTTTGGGGGGTGGGATATGAAAATATTAATTAGGATAGCCAGTGAGGGCTTCACTGAGAAAGTAACCCTTGAGCAAAGACCTAAAATTGAGGGATTAAGCCATGGAAATACAGAGAAAGGATAGTTCAGGCAAAGAAATAAAGAAAACTTTTTTGGGAGGTCGGCAAGTGCCTGGCATCTTCTTGGAATAGGAAGGAGACTACTGTAGCTGGAGAGAGACAAAAAAGAGGAAAGCAGTGAGAGATATCAGAGAGGTAACGGTTGGATAGAACAGAGTAGAACTTGGGCCAGTGTAAGGACTTCGTTGAGTGATTTTGAACAGGAAAAACCAATTTGGGAGTTCTAAGGGACTCTTCTTTGAGGAATAGACATCTTAGAACATATTTTCCTATCCGTCTACCCTTTCTTTTGAGGGTGATGTTTCTGCAAATGACTTCCCTGATCCTCTTGATCCCACAGGAACTCTTCCCTCTTAAAGACTAGAGAAACTGACTATGCACTTCTCTGGGAATGAAGAGGCATCTTCAGAAGATATACTGAAGGTAGTCTCTGTGCCATCCAGAAAGGCCAATAGTAAGAACAATGTAGAAATTTGAAAGAACCTTTTCCAGAGCCTGATGAGAGAGTAATCCATTGACATCAGCTTCTATGTCTTATTAGCTATTCAATAGGAAAAAGAAAGCTTTCACATGATAATTTTCAAGACATTCACTCCTTTGCAACTACAATACTACCCAATAAATATCATCTCCTGAAACACAATATAGTTCTTTGGGAAAAGAAAGAGAAGAAACACTGAAGAAAAGCTATCTATGGCTCTTCCACATAATATTTTTGCCATCCATATTATTGGGTAGCTTTTAGCTGCCTTCTTGTATATTCCTGAAGTGGTCTTTTCAACAGAAGTTGATACATTATGTTGGTTCACAGAAAGGTAAAGAATGGGATGGGCAGAAGACCTAAATAGACATTTCTCCAAAGAAGATATACGGATTGCCAACAAACACATGAAAGAATGCTCAACATCCTTAATCATTAGAGAAATGCAAATCAAAACTACAATGAGATACCATCTCACACCAGTCAGAATGGCCACCATCAAAAAATCTAGAAACAATAAATGCTGGAGAGGGTGCGGAGAAAAGAGAACACTCTTGCACTGTTGGTGGGAATGTAAATTAATACAGACACTATGGAAAACAGTATGGAGGTTCCTTAAAAAACTACAAATAGAATTACCATATGCCTCAGCAATCCCACTACTGGGCATATACCCTAAGAAAACCATAATTCAAAAAGAGTCATGTACCAAAATGTTCATTGCAGCTCTATTTACAATAGCCAGGACATGGAAGCAACCTAAGTGTCCCTCGACAGATGAATGGATAAAGAAGATGTGGCACATATATACAATGGAATATTACTCAGCCATAAAAAGAAACGAAACTGAGTTATTTGTAGTGAGGTGGATAGACCTAGAGTCTGTCATACAGAGTGAAGTAAGTCAGAAAGAGAAAAACAAATACTGTATGCTAACACATATATATGGAATCTAAGAAAAAAAAAAGGTCATGAAGAACCTAGGGGTAAGACAGGAATAAAGACACAGACCTACTAGAGAATGGACTTGAGGATATGGGGAGGGGGAAGGGTAAGCTGTGACAAAGTGAGAGAGTGGCATGGACGTATATACACTACCAAACGTAAAATAGATAGCTAGTGGGAAGCAGCCGCATAGCACAGGGAGATCAGCTCAGTGCTTTGTGACCACCTAGAGGGGTGGGATAGGGAGGGTGGGAGGGAGGGAGATGCAAGAGGGAAGAGATATGGGAACATATGTATATGTATAACTGATTCACTTTGTTATAAAGCAGAAACTAACACACCATTGTAAAACAATTATACTCCAATAAAGATGTTAAAAAAAAAAAAAGAATGGGGACAGTTAGTGAAAAAGAATCTGGCACCACTATCTCAATGGTGGCCTCAACTGTCAGAAACAGTGTAGGATTTTATATAGTGTGCAATCACAGGCCTGGAAACATAGGTTTTTTACCCTGGCTATACTGTTAATTGGCACTTTAAAGTAATTACCAGCTATCATTTACTGGATCATAGTTTTCTCACCTGTACACTAAGCAGTTAGATGGACAATAATTAACACTTTTCTTGTTAAAGACATCTATGAAAATCAGCCGCCATAGATAAGAGTTGAGTCCAGGTTCTCTAACAAGTTCCATGCTCAGTAATTCGTTAAGGTTATCTTACCCAGAGATGTTAATTACACAGCATTGTACCCCCTCTTCCCCTTTTTGTTCCCACAGACATTACAAACAGATACAATACTTTCCACTGTTAAGGCAATCAGAACTCAGGGTTGGTCAGAATTTTTTTTTTTAATTTTTTTTTTTTTTTTGCATAGTGACTCAGGAGCTCATGACCAAATAATTAGAGATGACGCTCAAGCTGAAAACAGTTTGCTACTTATCATTAGGAGAATGACAACTGAAGTCAACAGTTCCTAGTATAGCTACAAAGAGCACTCACATCCTGGCAGCCAATTTCTCCCATCCCAAAAGGGGTGTAACCTGTCATCAGTTCCACCAGTATAAAGTAGTTGCTGGTACCCTGGACATAACCGAAATGGATCAATTAGCTTTTCAGCCAAAGAGGCCTGACTCTATAGAATTCATTTCCCTTCTTTATAAAGCTCACTTCTCTCCTGAGAGGAAAACCTTCTGCAAGAGAAGCCAAATCAGACATTCAACAAGCAGAGACAATCACTGACTTCTTGATCTTTGCCCTCCCACTTACTCATTTTCTTATTACCCAAATCTACAGGAGCTGAGATCAAGAAATCTGGTTTGTCTCAGTTCTAATGAAAAGTCCTAACAATGTTATTTAGATAACTGTGATGAATTTTAATCTGATGACAGCTTGTGACCCACAAATTGCTGTTTAAATTAAAATGCATTCAAAATGAAACTGGCAAGACAACCACAATATTAAACTTGCAATCTGCTGTGAAAAAACACCTATCAAAAGCACTACATTAAATATGAATATAATTAATTTCTATACAGCATCTTGCAATTGAAATCTGAAGATAGTCTTCAATGCATTGCCTTATTAAATTCAAATTGATTAAATAGTCTTTTTTTTTTTTGCAAATTAAGAAGTCAAAGTAGAGTTGGACTGGTTTGTCTTTGGTAATATACCCTTTTGGCAGAACTCCATGTATAATCTAGGGCTACAGATGCCTAGGTTTCTCCTTTAATGAACGAAAGTCTTCTATTTCCTCATCCCAAATATTCATCTACAATAAATTTAGAAATGTTTTCCACCTGCTTAGTTTTAAGTTTATCTATAGCTTTTATAGCTTTTAAGCTATAATTACTCAAGATATATTAAATGTTATCTTTAGAAATGTTATATATTAGCTTTAAAAATAACGACACTAAAATTTTTCATAGATCAGCTAAATCAGCTAAATTGATAGGAATTGAGGATTTTTCAGTAACAGATGTTTCTATCAGTGCTACAATAAAACAATAACGTAAATAAACCTCAACCCAATGTGTATATTTTCATCCTATATTTCAACATTAAAGAACTGTATGTGGTAATGAAAGTATTCACTATAACTGTTTGCAAATAATTTAATAACCAAGTCATAGCTATTTCTTAGTTTTCAAAAAGTGTCAAAGAACTCCTGAAAATTCCACAATATAACATCATAATTATACAATTAACATGGGTACTTAATTATAGCCAGAATGTCCCTAACCATTACTTGTTCAAGAGATTCACAATATGTTAAAATAGTATTAGCTAGAAATAAGGAAGTACCATATTTCACTCTCATTATCACCCACATAGAAAAGGACTCACCCACACTCTTTTTAAAAGATAATACAAAAATTGTAATTTTGCAACCATTATTTTTATTCATTACCCCTGGAATGTAGTACATACTCTATAAATGTTGGTTGAAAGAATGAATGAACGTCTGTGGTTGGATAACAGGCAAACTCTAGGAAAATACCTAGTCCTTGATTGCTACAGGGATACTGCATGGACAACTGCTGTCGCAGCAGGGTTCCTAAAATCTCTCTGCCATATTCTATTTTGGTTCACGTGTGTGTAAAAATGATAAAGGATTCAGTCCAGCAAGTCCTTGCATTACATAGAGGCTGCATGTATCCAAAAAGCAGGGTCTGTAGCAACATCGCATATAAAATTCCCCAGGTACTTCCTAAGGTTTGCTTCCATACAAAACCTGATACTGGTATCAAATATGTTTATATTTGGGAATTAGTCTCACTGTCACTCCTGGCTAGACCTCATCTAATCTGTCCCAGGGACAGTGCCGACCCCGGGGTTGTCAGCTTTGAAACTGTGATTGGGTTTCTGTCTGGTGCCCTCGCAATCTGACCATGATGCTGAAAGAGAAGAGAGGGTCTTATTTTAAATCTTTCGTTCCTCTCATTGGTTTAGAAAATTCGACTGACAAGAGCAGGGGCCAAAGGAGCCTGAAGCGGCATCATTAATGCGAACCATGTATTTCGATCTTTGCGGAGGAGATGTGGTCCATCGGGTTACAGCCAGTGCGCCCCTGTGAGCTCTCGCTAAACCAAGAGACCTTACGGATGTAGCCGCTGCAGTAGAAAAGGTTACATTCAGTAGGATGTCTTGTCTGCCTCCTGAAAAACTGACAGTCAAGTGCAGAGCCTAGAAACAAAATCTGGGAGTCTACATGGAGGGGAGGGGTGGAGCAAGCCAACCTCTATTCGTACTGCAAATGTTCATACGAGGTAAGGAAAAATCAAGAGCTGATTTTAGCTTTAAGTTTTCGGCCGCAGTCTTCCAACAGGTGCATGACTCCCTCACCGCTTTCCTGTCAGCACTGTCCTGCTTTGCCTTCCTAAGGCTTTCTTCGCGAAGCAGGCTTTTCCTACAGCCCTCAAGCATGTGCAGTCTCCCAGCGCATCCACATCTCTGGCTCTATGCCCGGCAACCCCTTACCTGCAGCGTGAAGAAGCAGGCACAGCGCAGGGAAGCCAACCGCCCTCCGCATACTGTTTGCATTGAGAGGTGGAGGAGAAACTCAGCCACGCCGCCACTTCAGGCAAAGTGTTATTGGAAAGAGCCCCCGCCGATGGTCCTCTGGTCTCCGGGATTCATTCGCAGGTCCTCGGCTCGGGCTGGCAGAGCCGTGTGTGGCGCCCACAGAAGGAAGCACCAGCTTCGCCTCCTTAAGAGAGGAGAGGAAGAGGAGTAGGATGCGGCGGCGAGCTGGGCGGCGCAGGGCGGGGAGCGACGCCCTGGGAGCCGCTACTGCTCGGCCTTCTGGAAGCTCCGCAGGCGCGGAGGGGAAGGCGCGGGGGGGCGGGGCGCACTCCCGCGCCAGCCCTGGAGCCCGGGGCCAGCGCAGCGCGAGCAGCAGCTCCGCCGCGCCGCGGCTACTGAGCATGCCCAGCGCTGGCCCTCGCGCCGCACGCACGGGAGTTTCAAAGTGAAATTCCATTTCTCCGGGTCTTAGCTGCGGCTGCGAGGGGAGCAGGCTCCACCGCGGGGCGCGGGCGGGGCGGGGAGAAGCAGGGACGGTTGTCAGGGGTACAGCATCTGTCCAAAACGTGGGGGTGGGACTAGATGAAGGCCCCATCTGAGGAACCAGAGGAGAGAGCCTAAGAAAGTGTCAACCCCTACACCCACCCTGCTCCTTCCCCAAATCTTCGTTTACACGTGGACAGAGCTCATTGCTAGCAGTTGACGCTTCCTGGGCCGCAGATTGCCCAGCTTCTCCAGGCTGCCTATGGGAATAGAGTACAGGTGTCTTCCGCTAATCAGGATTGCCAGGGGGAGCGGTCATGGGGCAGCCTGCTGGGTGTAAGCAGTAAACGTGCATCCTGGGGGTGCCTTCTTTCCAACACGGTCCCTTTTCTCTTTCGCCTGTCTCCAGCGCGGTCCCTGTTTTTAAACTTTCTCAAGCTCAAAGTCAATGACCATAGTGACAGAAGTGGGATATATCCATGTAATTGAAGAGAAGGCACCTTTTTGTTTTTTGGAAATAATTATCTTCAGTCTCCATTTTTACTTTCTAAGGGGAAAGATAATAGAATCACCTCTGTAACTGGTCTCCTGCCGTGCAGCTCTGCGTCTCTAGGGAGTCTGCACCAGGCTAATACAGGTGTTCCTCCCCCCTCATCTGTGACACTGGAGTGTGGAGATGCTTCTGTTACTCCAGTGGCTAATTACTCCTAGTCATGAAGTCCCTCGGCCAGACTTTCTCCATTAACTATCCCAGCAACTCTTTTCTGCCTCTGTGTCTTCATGGGATGCTATTGCCCCTTCCCCAGTTGCTCCCACTTGCTTCAGTACCACATTCAAGTTTAAAAAGGTCTAACCTTGATCTCACTTTTCCAGAAAGCCCTGGGCTAACTCCAGATTACAATATTTCTCTTCCACACTTGAATGTATAGACAACATTTGCTAAGCATTGCCTCACAACACAGCCCAAGGCTCCCTAGGAACTTCTGCATCTTTGTATTACTTAAATTGAACACAGTGGTTCTAGGTAAATAAGAGGTAGGAGTAAGTGCTTGTTGAATTGAACTGCATATCTCATTCAATGCTTTCTTCCTCCATCCTCTGTGAATTGGGACAACTAATGGGAAACATGCTACCCACAAGAGCTTAAATTAGACAGGATGTCACAGGATCAGAGCCCAGGCAGTATCATTTCCTTTATAATTTATTTTATCTCTAGCATTGAGAGGCAAGGCTAGGAATTACACTCAAATAGTTGAGAGAAGGGGGAGAATGAAATTTATTTTTAATACGTTGACAGGACTTCTATGCTGAAAATAGAGATAAATGCAGCTTTACTACTCCACCTCGTCCACTTCCCCACATGGGTGTGTCACATACCATTTCTGTGGCACTACTGTTTCGCCCAAAACCTCTCTAAGCTGTAACCTCTTTCCCTACTGTAGATTCACTTTTCCCCAGTATCCTCTCCCCACAGCATATATCAGTTTCTAACATACCAAAAGAATTACTTATTACATCTATCATTTATTATCTCTTTCCTTACCCCCCTTCCCACAATGGAATCCAACCTCTACAATGGCAGATATCTTTGACAATTTTTTTTTTTTTTTTTTTTTTTTTTTTTGCGGTACGTGGGCCTCTCACTGTTGTGGCCTCTCCCGTTGCAGAGCACAGGCTCCGGACGCGCAGGCTCAGCGGCCATGGCTCACGGGCCCAGCCGCTCCGCGGCATGTGGGATCTTCCCGGACCGGGGCACGAACCCGTGTCCCCTGCATCGGCAGGGCGGACTCTCAACCACTGCGCCACCAGGGAAGCCCATCTTTGACAATTTTATTCTCTGATATATGCCAACTGACTAGAACAGTAGTGCCTCACACAAAACAGGTGCTCAAAAAAAGGAATAAATCAAAAGCAATTAGCTGATAAAATTCAATTTGACAATTATCCTGACCCTTTGGAATTCTTACTAAGTAGATATTTAGCTGTGTTTAAAAATTAGAGGAGTAGCCCTTCTCATCTAACATCAGGTACTAGAATTGCGGCAGGGCTGAGAGGTGAAGTGAAATAACTGTAGTCCACTTACAGTGGATGTGCTTCTCTTATTTTCTTCCTCCCTAAAAAAAAAAAAAAAATTTACCACACTTTCATAGCTCTCCAAGAAGAAAATGCACATACGGTAAAATGAAGAAATGCTGCTATAATGCCCTGAACCCTTTGCTTTCCCACAGATAATCCCAACATTTATTTCGGGGGGGGGCACATTTAAAGTTTCAAATAATATAATTTTTTGTGACTTTGCCAAAAAGCATTCAGCCAGCTATTTATTTTGCCCAGGGGTGCAGGTAGCTGAATTATTAAACTGTGCATGAAAATCCCCTTCACAGCAAAATTCCCAATTTCTAATTCAACTAGATATACTACTAGAATAGTTCAGCATGGTAAAAATAACCTCCAGATGTATTTTTGGTGACTGGATATTAATTATTAATTTACTTGTAAAAGATAAAGGAGCAAAAAAGTTCATATTCCTTGGTGAGTTGACCTAATATACCCTCAATAGATTTGATCCCATGACATGTGAAGTCAATGGACAGTAAGTGAATTAGCCCATTAGTGAAAAGTCAATCCCTTATTTCTTTGAGACATATTCTCTGTGAGTCCATAGATGCTGCTTTCCCTTGACCTGTGATCTAACACTAGTGAAGGCAATTTGGTGTTTTAGAGAAGAACCTTGGTTAACAAACTGTGCCAAGGTTTTAAAAAGTTCCAATGTAAAGAAGCATGGAAATTAATATGAGAGAGCCATGCAAATTGGTACTGGCCTACAGAGCTGTGTCCTAAAGGAAATCATTTACATTTTGAAAGAGAAACAGAAAATTAGTCATGTGGACTTTTTCTCCCCACAAAATGCACAGTCTCTGTTTCTTATGAAGTGAGAGTCAGGAAGAATTTATACAGGAAAGAAGCCTTTCAGAGCCTGTCCTCAAACCAAATATAACTGCTATGAGCTTCCACATTAACATGTCTATAAATGGATGACAACCATTCATATTGGCCATCTTTCCCCAGGACACTTTAAAGAAATTGGATCCATTGACTGTTAGAGTTTCCTATTTAAATTATTTGATTATGATTATGATTTAAATATAATGAGAGCTAACACTGTTTACTGCTTCCTGTGTGCCAGGCTCTGCTCTAAGCATATGGATGTCCCATTTAAACTTTATAACACCCCTACAAGGAGGCATTATCATCTCATTTTAGAGATGAGACAATGGAGGTACAGAGAAGTAACTTGCCCCAAATCAAGTAGTAGGTAATCAACCAAAAGGTAAACTGGTAGAGTTAGGATGCGCGATCAGATAATTTGATACCAAACCACTGTGATATACTACTGCACATATAATAAACATAAATAGTGACAGTTGTAGGCAGCTCACTAGAATTAGATGAGGGCCAGAGCAGAACACTGACCCTAGACCTGGCAGTAAAGGTCTGGTGAGACACACCCACAGGAGATGGTCTCCAGAAAGGTGAAGCACTGCTTGTGGCAGTGGACTCCGGGGTGTAGCATCTAGTGAACAAAGACACACAGCAGGCAGAATCACGCTTAGAAGAACTTAAGGAGAAGGATGCTTAAAGTAATGGAGAGCAGGATAGAGGAGTTTATCTCTTTTTTTTTTAATGGCTTGACTTTATTTTTATTATTATTTTTTGGCTGTCACACAGCACAGCTTGTGGGATCTTAGTTCCCTGACCAGGGATCAAACCCGTGCCCTCGGCAATGAAAGTGCGGAGTCTTAACTACTGGACCGCAGGGGAATTCCCAGAGGAGATTATCTCTTCTTGGAGGGTGGCAGCAGAGGTGGGAATGTGTAGCAGGCAAGAAGCTGTTAGTGGAGAACAGTAAATGAGCCGAGCCCAGCTGGATGAGCAAGTTCTAACTGCTCTGCATGAAGAGAGGCTGTGGGATGGTGTGAGCTGGTGCAAGAGACGTGAGACAGTGAAATGACTTCAAGGAACTTACCAAAGTGTACAGGAGCAATAGGTGACAATGCCCAACATGTTACTGAGATCCATAATGTACTTACCCTGCACCATGCTTCACAGAGCGACTTTATCAATCACGAAGTCCCTTTCCTTTTGCCTGAGAGATATCTACAGATAAGAGGGAAAAAGAAGGGCAATAATTTATCTTTACAAATTAAAGAATTGATGTGAATTAAGCTGTATTCAGAGTAGAATGGCCCAGGATCAAACGGAATGAACTGGAAATTCACGGGGGAAGACATGTTCAGATGAGTGGCTTCACCATTAATTTTTAAAAATATTTTTCCTAACCACAAAAAAGCAGAACAATCTACTCCTCTGTATGAGCATACAGTGAAGAAAATGGTGAAATAAAAAGTGCACTAAGAATGAGGAAGAAAAGCATTACAATTTACAAAATATATATTTTCACACCAAACTCTCGCAAGAGCTCTGGGAGGTGTTACTCTCCTTTTGTGATGGAGGAAGAAACTGAAACTCAATAACGCCAGTAATTTGCCCATGGTCATCCAGCCAGTAGGTGGCGTAGCTGGGATCAGAAGTCAGGACTGGTGACTCTAGCACTATGCTTTAACAACTCTGTTGTACTGACTCCCTGATTAATGGAAGGACTTAACTTCAAGACTTAAGTGGAAAATGCAGTGTTTTCAACTCAAGAAACAGACTTCAATCAAGATGGTTAATGACAATTAAATTTTACAACCTAACACAGCTCTAGTTTTGCTAAGATTTATCTATTTAAAGTGTTTGATACACGCACACGTACACAAATACATAAAGACAGCAATACGTATTCTAAGAAAAAAATTAGGTACCCCAAATAAGGTATATATTCTTCTATATACATGTGAAATATGCTGTCCTAGTAAAATACAAAATATCAAAGATAGGAAGGCTATGAGTACCTATAGATTCTTCTATTGGTTCATCATTAAAATTTTATTCAGAATGAAGCATACACTTTCCTGGGAGCTAGCCCTTGGTATCAGTGTATTGTACTGTCACCTACTCTGGCACTGCAAAGGTCAGATTCAGCCAAGATGTCAGTAATAGATTTATAAACCACTGACTCTCCTGCATTAGCTCTCTGTCCATCCCAAGACACTAATCAGGATGCACTTACCCCATGCATCATCCTCAGCAGCACACAGATGTGAGAGTCCTCAATTATGGCTTAGGCCAGCTATGTAGGGCCAGTCAAATACATTTCCTACATTGCTTGATCATTCTCTTGGATCTCCTTGAATGAGGCCATTTTGGAACAGCTCATTCAACCAAAAGCTCAAGACACTAAGAATATCCAGGGAATGTAGCTATAGCTTGATTAGATCATTTAATGCCACTCCATTTCTGTTACATTATTTTCTCCCATAACTGTAAGATGATGTGAAAGAACATGTCCCAAATATGGGCCTTCATGCCTGTCGCTGACTGCTCACTCTTAGAAACTAAAAGTCACGGTTCTCTCTGTCTTGTAGTTCCTTCTTTCCCTCATTCTTGCAGCTGTATGTCCACAGGAGAGAAGAGGATAATTTATCAGTCTATGCTTCAGGGCTGAGAAACATTTTTAGATTAAAATATTCCTTTGTGGAAGACCTACTCCTCCACAACATGGTAGGGAGAGTTAGAAGTAACCTTACTAAAAATGACTGTAACATGACCACTGATATCCTCAAATAACTAAGCAGTCATCTGTCTGTGACCATGATTTTGACTTATTCAACAGAATCCATGTGTGCGGGAGCAACACCAGTATCTCTGTTCAGTGAATATACTAGAAAATATTATTTGAAGTCAAGTTATAGTGGGATATGCTACATCACATACATTCCAAAAACAGTGAAATAATCTGCTGACTTTTCATTGATACATCATTTGATTTCAAATGATTTAAAAAAAACATATACTGAGTATCTGTGATGATCCAGGAAGTGTTTTTAGTTCTTGGGATGTATTATTGAAACAAAAAAGACAAAGACTCCTGCCCTCATGACGCTTGCATTCTAGGAGGAAGCGTTACACATTTAACAGTAAATATAAGAAAGAACTAAATTATATAGTACAGTGAAAGTTGATAACTGCTATGGGGAAAGGAAAACATAGATCAAAGTAAGGGAAATTAGGGGAGTGAGGATGGGGACAAAATGTGAGTATAAGGAATTTGCAGAATTAAACAGGATCTTTAAGATAAGCCATGTGGAGAAGGTAAGCAAAGAACAGAGCCTTGAAGTTGCTGAAAGAGTTATCAAAACAGGCCCCTGGTTAAAGAACTTTCCAGGAGAAGGGAACAGCTAAAGGCTCTCATGAGTCCATAGATATTTTAACCAACCTGGAAAACCACTCTGTGTCAGAAAAAATTTCCAGCACGACTTTAAATATACTATGCATGTCCAGACAAATACAGTAGGAAAAATGTCAAATTAGACTAAATGAATAATTCTCCACCAGAATTTTTAAATTAATTCTAGTTCCACTGATTCCAAATTACAGTAATACAACTTTGCAAATAACAAAAATTCAGAGATTGCAACTACCCAATGGACACAATCACATGGAATTCCACTCTTTATTTCATGCTTTTAGTATAAAATAAACATCTTATTAATTTAGAAATGTGGGTGCATATGTTGATATTTTATTCGCCCGAAGAGACTTAGAGAAAAACTCTGTGAACTACCCTTATACTAAATTACCAACAAAAGAGTAGATCCAACGCATTATGGACGAGAAATCTAAGCAGGAAAAGAATGAGAAAAATACCCGAGCAAGCATTTTTGTGTTCTCAGTTTCTTGCTTGGTAAATGGCATCAAAATATGTGGGTTAGGTATTGTCCAAATGCTGGAGAATAAAGATTTTACAAATGTCCTGTTTCTTAGAGTAACTTAAAAAATAATTTTGATTTTTTGTTATTTGGGGATAGAATAGAAAGTAACCTCATTTTACATTTTAATAAAATGTCTTTTTTATTCAAGTCCATATAATAAGGGCCCACCAAAATACTACTTTGTTGTTAATACAGATGGAGAAAAATATAAATCATCCCTCTTAAAAGGAGTCATCTGGACCCTCTAGTCTTAGACATACTCTGCTTAGAAAAGAAAGTAAGTAATCTAGCCTAGATTTTGACTGCAGAACTTAAACTAAATCATATTTTATATTAGGTCTGTTCCAAAAGTGAAAGTCACAAAGATTGAAAAGTATACTCCCTTCAAAACCAAATTCAGTAACAAATGTGGAAATAAAATTAATTGAATTATTTTTGAATTAGTTGTAAACATAATTAGATAGCAGTCTAACTTTACCACACTATTTGTAGAAAGTGGGCAAAACAGACACCATATTTCTGAAATTTACCCTTATCTAAATTAATTGTCTCCAGTCTGAGTTGAACATTCTAAATTACAAAAGTAAAAACATCCATTGAACAACAGACAATACAAAAAGAAAGAAAAAAGTGTGGCCATGAATTCCATTAACTGGTGATAAACACTGATAGCATTTTGGTACGTCTAGTTCCCTTCTACTCCCACCCTGGGGAAATATGGGTCTGTGCATGCATGTATTTATAATTATTATTAACTTTAACTTAATTTTTACACCAATGACATCATACTATGGATTTGGAGACTGTTTCTTTACCTAATAGTATTGTGGGAACACATTTCCATGTCATTATTTTTTTTTTTTTTTTTTTTTTTTTGCGGTACGCGGGCCTCTCACTGTTGTGGCCTCTCCCGTTGCGGAGCACAGGCTCTGGACACGCAGGCTCAGCGGCCATGGCTCACGGGCCCAGCCGCTCCGCGGCATGTGGGATCTTCCCGGACCGGTGCACGAACCCATGTCCCCTGCATCGGCAGGCGGACTCTCAACCACTGCGCCACCAGGGAAGCCCTCCATGTCATTACTTTTAATTGTTGCATAGCATTGCACTATGGCATTCCATTTTTGACTTCTTAGTTTTTAGAGCTCTTCTTCAATTAATGTGAGCTGCTTTACAAAGCAAGAAAAGGCATTCAAATGATACTCACTTACCCTGTAAAATATTTAGAAACACGTACAGGAGAATGAATGTTCTAATATTCCTAACATAGCCATGGCAGTTCTAGTACTGGTGAAGCCATTGCCCCATTAAAAGAGGAAATTCTAAAGTGTCAAACCAAGTGTCAGGAATAGGACATCAGGGATTTTGAGTTATACCTCAACCCTTAGCCAATTAGGAAAAACGTAAATGTGTACATTCCAATCAGACTCCTGCCTTTCCTAAGAATGATGAATAAAAGCAGGAGGTGGATGAGGAGTATTTGTTCCCTTTTTTATTATCCCTGGATAACTCAGTCGACTAACGCTGAAATTATCATCACAAAAAATACTATGGGGTAAAAAGGACTGAATTGTATAAATAGGAGCTATAAGTAATTGTGTATTTCCTTTCTTTTAAAAAATTATTATTATTATTTTTGCTTCTGGTTTCTTTTTAAAACCTTAACAATACAGCTACCTTCTCATGCCTATTACCTTCCTGCTCAAATGTAATGACTCTCATGATTTTGTAGTTCCTAATCATACCTTTAAACTTTACTGTAGTATCCATAAACAATATGCAGTAGTTGTTTTATTTTAAAATTTACTAACTAGTATTATATTCTATAAAGCTAAATTGTTTCCCATATTTTCCTCTATTAAAAACGGTTTTTTGGGGACTTCCCTGGTGGTCCAGTGGTTAAGACTTTCCAATGCAGGGGGCGAGGGGTCGATCCCTGGTTGGGGAAGTAAGATCTCACATGCTGCGAGGCTCAGCCAAAAAAAACAAAAAAAGTTCCTTAAAAAAAAAAAAAAGGATGGGTTTAAAAAAATTTTTTAATACATCTTTGCACATGTTTTCCAAGCATGTTTACCATAGTTTATCTAAGGCACACACATAAAAGTTAAATTGCTCACTCATAGGCGGTCACCATCTTTACCTTCAAAGCACTAAGGTACTCTATATAGTGCTGGTAGCAATTTATTTGCATTCACAAATTTGCATTCAAAAAATTTGCATTCACACTAGCAATGTATAAAAGTATCGATTTTGCTATAGCTTCACCCACACATAAGTATCATACTTACCAATTATTTTGCCAAATCAATACATATGAAATGGTATCTCATTTAAAAAATTTGTCTTTTCTTGACTATTAGCACTGCCATTTTATTATTCATTTTTTGTTTGTCCCCCCTTTTTACGTTTCTCTGAGCCTCCTTTCCTTCCTTCTTTTGGATTATTGAACTACTTTTAGTATTCCATTTAAGCTTATCTATTGGCCTTTTGGCTAACACTCTTCGTAACATTTCTTTAGTGGTTGCTCTGGGGAGTAAAACATATATACCTCCTGCTCACAGTCTACTTAGAGTTATTATTCTGCTGCTATTTCAAGTAAAATGTAGAAGACACACCCATATAGGTTCCTTGAACCTGCCCTTGTAATTCTCATATATATTACTTTTACATACATTGAAACCCATCATAAATGTGATAATTTTTGCTTTTAACAGTCATACATGCTTTGCAGATCTTAAAAAATACAGTCCTTTATATTTACCCAGATATACACCGTTTATCCTGCTTTATTGACGTTTAATTGGTGTACAAAAAAACTGCACACATTTAATCTTCTACGTAACGTGGGTTTTTTTTTTCCTGCTTTCAAGATTTTTTTTCTTTGCTTTTGAATTTCAGCAGTAATGTGTCTTGGCAAAGGTTTTTTTGTTTGTTTGTTTTAGTTTATCATGTTTGGAAGTACTGAGCTTCTTGAATCTATAAATTTATAATTTCGTACAAATTTAGGAAAATTTTAGCCATTATTTAATGCAGATTTTCTGCACCCTTTTCCTCTCCTTCTGTGACTCCAATGATATGAATATCAGTCCTTTCGATGTTGACCCGCATTTCCCTGAGATTCTGCGCATATTTTTTTCTCTCAGGTCTTTAGATTTTATACCTATATTTCTATTGTCAATTTTACTGACTCTTTCGTCATCTCAAATCTGCAATTAAGCCAATCCAGTGAATTGTTACAAATACTGTGTTTTTCAATTCTAAAATTTCCATTGGATTCTTTTTTATAGTTTCTTGGCAGAAAACGTCTATCTTTTTATTCATTTCTAGTGTGTTTAACTTTACCTCCTGGAAAACAGTTACTGCTCTGACGTCTACTGGTAACTGCAATATCTGAGTCATCCTGGGATTTGATCTATTGATTATATTTTTCACTTGAAAAGTGGTCACATTTTTCTGGCTCCTGGCATATCAAGTAATTTCAGATTTTATTCTGGACATTTTGAATACTATGCTCTTAAGCCTTGGGATCCTATTAGAATCCTCTGGACAATGTAAGGTTAATGTTAGGTTCTGTTAAGACTGCAAGTTCTGCCTTGCCTTCTGGGCTTGTAGTGCTTCTGATATCAGTTCAGTAGGTGAAGTCTTTGCTAAGCTGCTTTGGGTCAAGGCCAGTGCTTTCACTGCTCAAGGAATTGTCTATGACGGGTGGTAGTTTAAATTGTAGTTCAGTGCTCAAAGCCTCTGTTATGTTGTTTTGGGCCTGTCCAGTGCACGTGGAGCTCAAGGGTAAGCATGGGGCTTTGGCAGGTTCAGAACATAGAATCAGAAAGGTCCATTCTCTTTAGCAGGAATCTGTTCTCACCCACCCATGATTTGGAAGCAGAATTTATATACATGATTAGGGCATCCTCTTTCTTTTTTTTTTTTTTTTTTTGCGGTAAGCGGGCCTCTCACGGTTGTGGCCTCTCCCGTTGCGGAGCACAGGCTCCGGACGCGCAGGCTCAGCGGCCATGGCTCACAGGCCCAGCCGCTCTGCAGCATCTTCCCGGACCGGGGCAAGAACCCGTGTCCCCTGCATCGGCAGGTGGACTCTCAACCACTGCGCCACCAGTGAAGCCCAACATCCTCTTTCTTGTTCTCTCTTTAATGGGGTTCTTTCTTGATTTTAAGGTAGCAGAAGTTGCCCCAAACTCCACTCACTAGTTCTTTGTTCCAGAAGAACTGCAAGCTTTTTAATGGAGTTCACGATGCCCTCTTTACTAAATGCCACAAAAGTAACTCACTCTTTGCCATTCCCTTCAAAATGCCACCTCTCCTCCACAATATACCTAGTTTTATCTTCTTTTCTGTGCTGCTAAGTTCATCTTGTTTGCATCTTTTGTTCACTGTTTATAGTTAGTATCTGCGAGAGCGTTGGTCCAGTAGCACCTAGACCAAACCAGAAGCGTTAACTCAGCATCTTTACACTTTGTACTTATGACAGTCCTTCAGGGGTTCCACGTACATGTAGAAGTATCTCACTTTTCAACTCGCTGTCTTACTCAAGTTTTATTATTTGTCTGCATTGGGAATTAAAGCGCAATTGCAAAACACGATAGAACTAATTTCCCTCTCCTCTGTGCCACCACATCCACTGCCATTCTAAACTTCTGTCTCAATGCCAAGTTGTGCTTAGTACCCTGACTTCCACTTCCCTGTTGATTTTTGTCATTTGGGGATACTTCTCTCTTTACTTTGAATTTGGCTCTACTTTAAATTTAACTGTCACAATTTATTCACCACTTCCAGGTCTTTTCTAACAGAAGGCTTATGAAGAAGTTAGTTTAGTCTACCATTTTGTCAGAATGAGAACTCTTTCTTGGCCTTCTTTATTATTTTGTTCTTCATTTCGGAACACTCTGAAGCAGAAGCATTATATATACTTGCCATAACAGGCACTGTAACTTGGTAGAAAAGACAATGATGATGATGTTAGTGATTATAACTTCTACTGAAACAAAAATCCCTATAACCACAAGAAAATGGGAGTATTTCTTTTCCTCTATCCAAATGCTGCTTTACAAAAGTGCAATGTATACGGTACAGCTTGGTGAGATCACCATGGTTTACCACTAGCTCATATTATCAGCAGGGCATTGTTACATAAGTACCAGCATGAAATCAGGTACTGTTCACTCAGTATTAGGCAGCTGAATCAGGAACACGTTTCTCTTCTTGTATTGTCCTCAAGAGCTCTTTAAATACACTGAACAGGTATATAAAAGTGAATTCAGTTACTCAGTGCCTTCTGCTTACTTAGTAGGCCTGAAATGGCTTCTAAAAATTAGTTATAACTGCAATCATAGTTTATGTCTGTTTGGCTAAAAGAGGCCAAAGACCTTTTCAAAATCTAGAGCAAATAACTGGGAATGTTTATTTGGGGGATGGAGAAGGTCAACACGAAACTGTATTTCCTCAATAACTTTATCATTTCTGCTTTATTAAAAAAAAAAAGACAGAGTGAAACTCCATGCCTATAAGATGTGCCAAAATGCTGATCTCTGTTTTGGTCAATCAGGATATGGTTCTCTGATGCCCTCCGCTCAATACCTATGCTCGCCCATTTGTTTCTCTCTGTTCTATCACCACAAACACACCATTGGCTTCAGTCAGCTATTTTATAAATATGTGTGTTTCTTGTCACTGGGAGACCAAATAAGCAAGAAGATGTGGATCAACAGAATGTCACTCTATTCTCAGAAGAGAAGGACTTTTCAAAGTAGCATAATCCCCTTACATCAAAAGTATATCCAATAAGGGGTTAATATCCAAAATATACAAAGAATTCATACAGCTCAACATCAAAAAAACCAAACAATTGGATTTAAAAATGCACAGAGGACCTGAACAGACATTTTTCCAAAGAAGGCGTACAGATGGCCAACAGGCACATGAAAAGATGTTCAACCTCATTAATCATCAGAGAAACGCAAAGCAAAACCACAATGAGATATCACCTCACATCTGTCAGAATGGCTATTATCAAAAAGACAACAAATAAAAAGTGTTGGCGGGGGTGAGGAGAAAAGGGAACCCTCCTGCACTGCTGGTGGGAATGTAAATTGGTGCAGCCACTATGGAGAACAGTATGGAGATTCCTCAAAAATTAAAAATAGAACTACCATATTATCCAGCAATCCCATTCCTGGGTATTTATCCAAAGAAAAGAAAAACACTAATTCAGAAAGACACATGCATCCCAATGTTCACTGCAGCATTATTCACAATAGCCAAGTTACAGAAGCAACCTAAGTGTCCATCAACAGATGAATGGATAAAGAAGATGTGGTGTATATATACACAGTGGAATACTATTCAGCCACAAAAAGAGTGAAATCTTGCCATCTGTGATACAACATGGATGGACCTATTGTGCTAAGTGAAATAAGTCAGACAGAGAAAATCAAATACTGTATGATTTCACTTATATGTGGAATCTAAAAACAAAACAAATGAATAAACATAACAAAACAGAAACAGAATCATAGATACAGAAAACAAACAGGTATTTATCAGAGGGGCAGGGAGTAAGGGGAGAAAAGAAAGAGAGGAGGGAGATGAAGAAGTAAAAACTTCTAGTTGCAAAATAAATGAGTCACAGGTATGAAATGTACAGTGTGGGGATTATAATCAGTAAGTATATAATACCTTTATATGTTGACAGATTATAACTAGACGTATCATGTTGATCACTTTGAAATGTACTGAAATATTGAAATACTATGTTGTGTAACAGGAACTAACACAGCATTGTAGTTCAGTGGTACTTCAAAAACAAACTCACAGAAAAAGAGATCTGATTTGTGGTTACCAGAGGTGGGAGGTCGGTGTGGGGGGAGGGGGAATTGGATGAAAGCAGTGAAAAGGTACAAACTTCCAGTTATAAGATAAATAAGTGCTAGGGACATGATGCACAATGTGATAAATACGATTAGTACTGCTGTGTGTTAATACATGAAAGTTAAGAGAGTCAATCCTAAGAGTTGTCAGCACAAGGAAATTTTTTTCTAGTTCTTTAATTTTGTATCCATATGATATACTGGATGTTCACTAAACTTACTGTGATCATCATTTCATGACGTATGTAAGTCAAATCATTACACTATACCCCTTAAACTTATACAGGACTGTAGGTCAATTATATTTCAATAAGACTGGAAGAAAAAAAAGGAGCATTAGCGTTGCTCTCAAGGTTGATGTACCTGACCGTTGCGAGCCACTGCGATCTGCCGTGTGTACTGCAGTAATCTGCAGGTCATTTGGGAATGCTTCACAAGTAGGCATTTGCTGCACATTATACTACACATGACTTGAGGAAGGTTTCTGAGGAAAGTTTTCTCTTGAGTGTATGGTTAAATAACTTGCTAAAAGAGGAAAAGGACCACTTTGCATTTTGATATGTGGATCAATGCTTTTGGGACCGATTTCTGAATTTCTTGAAACTGGAAATCCTCAGTGCTTTGTTAGTTTCATAGAGATTAAAATGCTATTTTCACTGATCAGATGGAAGATGAACTCATGTCGTATGATTCTTTGAGGTTTGCTGGTGCAACATCTTACCAAGTTCTAGAAAACCACAACCCAGTAGAAATCTAACCGAGAAGCAGAAATACAAGTAAGTGCCGGTATTCCATCTCTGATGTGTTGGGTGTTCTCTTTCTCTCCTCATCCTATCCGAGCTATTGTCAAAGGATCATAAAGGTAATCTCTTCCTGAAACTCTCATAAATAAGACAGATTGCTGCATAAAATTTGCCAGAGACAGGCCACGGTGTTTCCCTATAATGAACTTTTAAATACTGTTTCAACTACTCTTTAAAATCATGCATGATTTTCATAGATAAATTTCATTTATGAAACCTGACTGTGAGTGAAAGGAAATAACCATAAGATAGGCAGAGCATAACAAGAAATAATTTGGGTTTTTCCCTCTTCTAGATAAAAGAGAGGAAAGGAAAATATATACTGCAATTTGATTACAATTATATACTATCTATTCTGAGCAGTTATTAATATTGTCTGATGAGTCAATTCACAGTCCACTTAACCTAACCCCTTTTTTTTTTTTTTTTTGTGGTACGCGGGCCTCTCACTGTTGTGGTCTCTCCCGTTGCGGAGCACAGGCTCTGGACGCTCAGGCTCAGCAGCCATGGCTCAT
The DNA here is from genome assembly GCF_039906515.1 of Pseudorca crassidens. Classification (NCBI taxonomy): domain Eukaryota; kingdom Metazoa; phylum Chordata; class Mammalia; order Artiodactyla; family Delphinidae; genus Pseudorca; species Pseudorca crassidens. The sequence continues at coordinate 60,419,494 of NC_090306.1, forward strand.
GGGCCAAGCAGCTCCGCGTCATGTGGGATCTTCCCGGACCGGGGCACAAACCTGTGTCCCCTGCATCGGCAGGTGGACTCTCAACCACTGCGCCACCAGGGAAGCCCTAACCTAACCCTGAATGTCCAACTCAGTTTCCACATCCTGTATGAAATCTTTACCTGCTTCTCAGCATACACTTATCCCTCCCTTCCCTGATTCTTTTGGCCTGAACTGCATATACCATCCATTGTGCTAGTTCTTGTATGAGCTCCTCAAATCAAGGGCAGGTGTGCTCTCTTATGCAAGTTCCTGGTGCCCAGCACAGTGCCTCGTACATAAAGCTCCCATCACACTGCATTTAAGTTTGTGATCGCTCCTCGGTTTATTCCCAAACTAGACTGTAAACTCCTTGATGGTCAGGATCATGGCTTACTAGCTGTGAAATGCCTGGTATACAATAGCTAATCATAACTATATTCTGAATGTATACATATGTGCGATACTAATGTATACAAATTCACGAAGTATACACATGAACTTTATGAAACATGCAATATATGTAATTAAATAATGATTATGAACTATCTTACATCTCTGATTACACAAGTAAATTCCTTCAGATTAAGAACCATACCTTACCCTCCTCTTGTATCCTTACCCTGAAAGCATCAGAAATAAATTCACTAAACACTTTTAAAATTGAATAATAAGGTATAATTATGAGGAGCCTCAAAATTTAAGCCATGATCCACGTGTCCATAGTGATGTTCAAAACCCCTCTCAGTTCTCATCAAGAAACACTAACTGAGCACTTACTATGTGTCAGGCACTATGCTACTCATTAGGCTAGAAGAATGGAGTAAAAGAATAAAATAGGGAGGCAGCTCCTAAGGAGCTTATATTAGGGTAAGACGACACTTAATATACTGTCATAAGTAATAAATATGGATGTACACTGGATATTTTGTGAGCACAGGGGAGCACTTATTCCAACCTTGGGTTAATGTATGACTCTCAGAAGAAAATAACACCTTGAAAGACGAGTAAGCATTAGCCCAGAATAGAAAGATGGGTGTCCATCTTAAATGGATCAAAGTGAAAGAAGGCACAAAATGCTAAAGGAATATAATGTATATTTATCAGAGTATGAAATATGAAGTTAAGAGTGAGGGGGAATTAGATGTAGAGGACAACTGGATCAAGACATAAAAGGATTTATATGCCATTCTAAGGAACTTAAACTTCTTCCCATGGCCAATGGAGAGCCTCTCAGTGTCTTGAGGCCTGGAGTGGTATGCTCAGGTGTCCACTGTAGGGACACCGCTTTGGTTGTGGGAGGGATTGATTAAGGAGTTGGAGCAGACTGGAGTAAAAGAAAACAGGAAGCTACTGAAATTTTACAGGAAGAGATGGAGAGGGCCTCTACTTGGTTGGCAGAAGTAGGTATAAAGAGGAACAGAAAGGGAGTACATTCTAGAAACATTCTGAATATATGATTGACATGACCTGGTGACGGATTGAAAGATGGATATGTAGGAGAGAGATGAGTCGAGAGTTACTTCTGTGCTCCTGGAGAAGACTGGACCACACACCAGGAGAATCAGAGTACAGAGCAGAGATAATGAGTCCTGTCCAGTGCAGGTGTACAGCCTATATTTAGATATCTATGACTGAATCACAGGGTAGAGGCTAGAACTGAAGGCAAAAGCATATAGGTAAAAGATAAAGACATCAGACTGAATCCGATAACTGATGAGCAGTATGTGAAGACAAAAAAGCAATGCGTTTTCACAATGAAGTCCGAGTAACATCAATATTAAGGAGAAGAGAGATGATGAAGGAGACTTTACCTGGCATGAGTGTAAGAGGAGTGTCAAGTCTTGGACAACATCCAAAGGCATGAACGATTAACAGTAACCAACACTGTTGGGCAGGTATTACTCCGTTCCTCAATGCAAGCATTTTAGCAATGCTCCTCCGTGTTATACCTTGCCATCACACAGTTCCTATTTCTAGTAGATAGCTTTTTAAAGATGAGACTGTCTTTAAGGCACTAAGGATGCGCTAAATCATAATGCATCACAGAATGGAGAAGGGGTAGAAGCATTTGTTCACCACTGTGACCTTCCCAGTCATGCTGGGAGAGCAGAGCAGGCCTGTGGAGGTTCACTTACCGAAGAGTTGATGCCAGCTCAGCATTAATGGAAAGCCACAGATGGTGAGCTGTACGTGATGGGCGTACCCTCCCTGAGACACTTTTGGCAAACTGATGCTCTTGTGGATGGCTATTTTGACTATACCTTTGAAGACCTTAATACTGTGTCTTGATGTATATTCGATGTGGATTTTTAATGTATCTTAGAGTAAACTCTCTGCACAGCTATAGTCTTTTCTGAGCCCCGAAGGGATGTTATTTGTGAATCTTATTAAAAATTAACAGGAATCTATTTCCCATGCTGTGTCTGTCATAGATGAAGAATGGCATGTGTTGATAAGCACAAGCCATTCATTGCTTTCTGGACCCTGAGGCACTGGAAAGCATCACAAATCGTGTGATGGGACTGGCAAAGCTCAATGATTTATCTAAACGATGTTCAGAATTTCACGTGTCAATAAAAGCTCCTTGGTGACTATAAATCCAGAGAACTGTATTCCTCTTTCAAAGGGAAAAATATATTATTCCATGAATTGGGTTCCAATTTATACATTCCTGACTGCACCTGCTTTTTATTCAGCCTTTGTATATTAGAACAAAACCACTCAGGTCAGCATACCACCAATGATGGTTACAGAGTTTGAGAGAGGGCACCTAAGATGAGAATTAACTGAGAAAACCTCGCTAATACTACAGAATCCTTGTTGCAACAGACCATTGTTTAAAGTATTCAAGTTCAATTCATATCCTGCTACCTTGCAAAAATGAGAAGAATGACACCCTCCCCATCAAAACTAGAAATAAAATAAAAGCTTTATGAAACACAGCCTAAAAGTTCTGAGATAATTTTTTCCATCACATGAATATCACAAAGAGATTCAGTTAGAATATCCTTCTCTGTTCATTTCAATATAATTCCCAAGATTATCTGAAATTCAGGGCAAGATAATGATGAAGAAGCTGCAGAAACTTTAAGATGCATTGGACAAGTTATTTATTCTCTGTAACCTCAGTTTCCTCGTTTGTAAAATGAAAACAGAATCCTCTGGTGTTAGTGGGAGAACCACATTATATAATGTATATAAACAAAACTCTTAAGATAGTGCTTAGTACATACGGAACAGATGATTAGGGTGGGTATTTTTATTATTATCATTATGGAGATTGCATTAACACTCATTCACTACTTGTAAGTTCATTCTCTCATCTACTAGCAGGAGCCATGGAAAGAATTAAACAGTGAAGAATAATCATGAGAGAAAAACACAAAATGGACTAAATGATATTCATTAAATTTACCTATAAATTAGGAAAAATATTTCTATTATTCAATTTAATGGAGAAATATATGTCTATAGAAACACAGTTTGAAAAAGCATTTCACAAGATATAAAGTAATTAACACACTCTGAAAGATACAAACTACCTTCTATCCAGGGAGAAATTCTCTCCTGCCGTAAGTATTGAGTCTTCATAGAATTTTTTGAAATGTAGAATATTTCCATTCAATCTTTTCTACAACAAAGAAAGAAATAAGAAATAAATTACTGCGATAATTATGTCTGTTTCACCAATCTCATTCTTGTTCAAGGATATGTGCATTCGGTGTTGTGATTTTTATCTCATGTACATAGAAATATAGCCATGTTTTCCATAATTAAAATTGCTTCTCCTTTAAGTGGGAGTTCATTACATCAGCATGCATCATTTTTTCAGGCGTTCTGCCACCTGAACAAATTTGAGAAACCCCAAGCTATGGTATGAGGATGGCTAATTTCAGGAGTAAGCTGTAAATCTCCAGCAATGAAGAATTATGCTGAGTTTGAAGGACTCCAGTGGAAGACATGATGAAGTGAGGTGGTAGGAAGACGGTATTGTCATAATAAGGGGTAGTTAAACAATCAGGATACAGTGCTTGGGTACTTTGTAAAATAGTTCCCACACATAAAAATGCACCGACTAGATGAATGCTGGTATCCCACCAGAAGAGACAAACACCATGACAAGTGTTTATAACAAAGAAACATTCCCAAGCATCACGAGGGAAAAATCCAAATAATCAATATTTATTCTTAATGAAAACCTGAGAAAAGCAGGTAGTAGCAGGAGAATATGACTTAATTATAAACAGAAAAGATGAAACGTTTCTGAACCTGACACTATCCCATGAAGAGTTCCAAGAACGTGACATTTAGTAGTCAAGGAGCCATTGTTACGAAGGCATTCACATACTCAATTCACACTTACCTCATCCTGGATTCAGAGGTAGACAAGATGCTGCCTAGGATGACAGATCTCTTAGTATATTTGGAAAACAGATGAGAAAGTAAAACAGTCACTGAACAGTGACTTAACTGATGTAGGGTCACAGATGAGGATCACCTCACTTGGCTTGGGGTTGCCAGAATACTTCCAAGAGGAGAAGACACTTGAGCTGGCCTTGAAGACATGAAGGAATGCCTGGAATGACAAGAAAGGATAGAAAACATTTCAGTACACAGAGACTCAGAAGTACAAGAGTAGACAAAGTAACTAGGAGGATAACAAGTAGTGTTTCATTGCAGAATATACTGTGTTGAGTAGGAGAATGTCTGTAGGAAGATAACAGGGACCCCAGTCATGAAGCCTCATATAAAAAAGTGATTCAAATATGTCTGGAGTCTAGCTTCTTCTGGAGGGCTGACTCCAGTGTTCTGTGTGTTCTGGCCCAACAGCAGCAGTCAATAGTGTCTCTTATCCATGGCTTGCAATACTTAGGCCACAAGGGCAAATACCAGAATCATCTTTGAGAGGAAATGACCAGCAAATTTTGAGCCAGGAATTTTTGTCTAAAAGTAGCAGGGGATCTTGAGCCAAGCATGAGAAGCCAAGATCTAATGCCAAATGGGAATCTGAGAACTACACAGCTGAGTGCAAAGAGCAGGAGGACAGAATGGGCCAATTGTTATCAATTGGGATAAATTCTGGAGGAAGCTGAAAATCCCACGATGGGATGTTTCAGCACTCTCGGCTGTTTGCTTATATGAGAGGTTGGTCTGACGATCCACAGCAGACGAGTTATTTGGCACACAGTAGGCTCTCTATAGGGTGTGTGATTGTGTTATACCATTTGTCTACTTAACATATGTGCCTATATGTAATGATTCAGCTTAGAGCCAAGAATCTCTAATGGCAGGTAATCATTTAGGATATTTACTAGCCACATGAGTATCTTACCCCTTCAAAATAATTCTGTTTGTCACTGTACATCAAGTCCTATTATAGTGCCCAGAGTAGACGTTCTCTGAACTGAACTGAACTGAAAGAGCCCTCCAATGCAGCCTCCCCGCCCTGCGAGTCCCACCCCACCCATTGGAAGGTCGACCGAAATTGTGGCAGATCAGTGATTTCTACACATTCCTCAGTTTCAATTTTTAAATGGACAGATTCGTTTTTAAAGCAATAATAATACAAGCATCAGCCTTATATCAAAATTAAAATAAACAGTTTTATACAAAACAGTAAACTAAAGTTAAGAAAAACATCAGACTGTATAACAAGATATTGAAGAATGCTTTACAAAGCACTATCTTCATAACAGCAAAAAAAGATTTTTTATCATTAACAAATCATGACAAAGAATTTTTATGATTTAAAATGGGTTTTCAGTTTTACAGATTATTTGTAGATGTATAACAAAACCATGGAATTTTGAGAGCTGAAAGAAAAGAGAGAGCTTGTCTGACTCAATCCCTTGCTATTAATGAATGGAGACCCACAGAATGGTTTACTCCAAAGTTCTTTTTGTGCAACTCTTTTTTCAGTACTTGATGATACACTAAAATCAGGTACATCAGAGTCTTTATTTTCCTTAATTACACGTTTTTAAGTAAAGGCATTGTGCAAAGGTGAATATCTTGGCATCTCCATACTGCAGCACAGAGCAAGGCGTTTGATACAAAGTCAATGAATATTTGTTGGATGAATGAATAAGTGAATGTATGTAGTCTTCATGTATGTAGTCTGCCTATGTATCACACGTAGGATTGCTATCTCACTCATTAATAAGCTCACTAATGTATATCCATTCTCTGCATCGTCTATACTAGACTTCATCCTAGAACTCCTTACTTAGTGATGGATACCAGGTACCTGATTTGTTCCATGTTTCTGAATCTAGATTTCTTAAGACCAACGAATTCATTTGGTCAAAGGTTTCCCCATCTCCTATTCCTAGAAGCTTAACACAATTATCTACCCCTAAGGATCTTACCTTTTTCAGACCAATTCTGAAGACTGGTTGATTATGGATTAATCCCAGCATTAGAATCTCAAGGGAAGCTAAATTGTTTTATACCTGATCCTTCATATTTTTATGGCAAAGATTTGAGAATTTGCTTTGAATGCATGAAATTGCCCTAAGATGAGACATGCCATCAGCACTAAAGTAAACAAAGTCTGTTTCCAGCTAATGTGAAACTGACCAAGATGGCAATCTGAGTTAACACTTCCTTTTTTTTTTTAAACTATTTACTCAGTACCATTTATATTGACATATAACATTATAGTAGTTTCAATTGTACAATGTAATGATGCCATATTTGTATATATTACAAAATATCACCTTAATATTGTCTCTATACACAGTTACAAAGATTATTTCTTGTGGTGGGAACTTTTAAGATTAATTCTCTTAGCAACTTTCAAATATGCAATAGAACATTATTAACTACTGTCACCATGTTGTACATTACATCCCCATGACTTATTATTTTATAATGAGAAGTTTGTACTTTTTGACATGTGTGCTCAGTAACAAATTTTTACATAAAATCCAATTAACCCAGAAGGTCACTTTAATACTGGTGCTTCCTTGGGAGATTCACAGAAATATTGGGGAAACCAGTTACCCTCTTGGCCGGTATCGTTCTCTGAAAGACTTGTCTTTTTTTCAGGAACATTTGAAGTGTATCCACACACTTTATTTCCATATCAGTTTGGCTAATACCTGACATACATTGATTGGCACATATTCCAATATTGGTCCAGATAAATATTACTCCTGGGTGGGTAGAGATTTTATTTCAAGATGAAGAAAAGAAACCTGGAAAATGGAGGTGATTTTCAACACCATTTTGTATCTTTATTTCACTTATATTTTTCTAATACGCTGAAATGTGAATTAACACTTTCTTTGATTTGAATCCAGAAGAGGCCAGGTTGAACCACTAAGCCATTCAGAAAAACTGTCTAAAAGACATAATCCACTAGCCAATGTTCTTTGTAAACAGATGACCAGAGATACTGGCTTAATACTAAAAGAATAATCAATACTTTTTTTCATTAGATTTTCTTGCAGAAGATCCCTGAGGTGAGGGGTCAATAGGGTATTTATTCCTCAGAGCTCACAAATAAATAGGGTTGTGTGGGCTAAATATTATTGGGATTGTGATCTTCGGTGGGACCACTGCTTGAGACATATTCTCCTGCCAGTAAGAAGGGGAGGAAGCAGCAGTTGATAACAGTGGGAGTCTTAAGTTATGGGACAGCAAGTTATTGCCATTCCCTTGCTTTCGTATTCCATAGAATTCACTATGCAAAGCTCTGACAATGCTGTTGAATGAATGCTATAAAGACAGAATTTTCAAAGAATTCTCTCTGCGGCAGAAGATACAATGGCAATTTTTTTTGATGTTTTAATTTTTGTTCTTATTTTCAATAGAAAATGGAAATTAACAATAGTACCATTCTTCTCACAATTTGGATTCCTTCCCTCTCAGTGAAACTAATTTCTGTGCCTGTTGGTTATTCATATCGTAGCAGAATAATTACAGAAAAAAATGCTCACCTGTCATTATGCAATGCTCTAGATGAAAAAACTAAGCATCTTTCTTTTAATAACAGAAACATGTAAAATATAATAGGAAGGTATCCTTTACAAGAACAGTTTATGTTTTCTCTAAGGCACCTGTTTTATTCTCCTATGAGATTGTATTCATGTTTCAAAAGTCTTATTCGTCAGGATATTGAGTAACTTGATAAGTTGCTATTATTTAGAGCATATATTAAATAAACATATTTGCAATGAGTTGACTGAAGAATTTAAATTCATTGGAGTGTTATGATGAAATAGATTTCTTTGTTCTAGTAGCTGCCCTCCACTATCGTATGTTGAATCTAACCTTCCCATTGGGTAAAAGATCTCTTCATAATATCTTGGGTCAGATTCCAAAACTTTCCCGATATGTATTGATGTTAGAATTTTCTCATTTCAATATTTAAGCCAATATTTAAAACTATAACACCAAACTCTTTATTAAGTTTGTCTTCATCCAATGTTTCATGCTAACTAGACATGAGCTAAGCACTCTGCAGATGTTATTCCCTGACAGAACACTATAAAGTAAATATTTTCATTATCCCCATTTTACAGATGAGGAAATTGAGGTTCACAGAGGTTAAGTTACTTGTACAATATGCATAATAATGAGCAGAAAGTAACCTTAGCTGCCTAATTCCACAGCCTGAGAAATTTCCAGTAGAATACAATAATCCATAGTAAAGGTTTCATATCACCATTTTATGACAGACCATTTTTTAAAAAGAAAGGCACTTGTAATTGTCTGTAATTGACATTCCTTAAACATGCATCTTGCTTATTTCCCATGAGGCTCCAGACGTTAAAAATCTATAAATTTATTTTCTCCCTTAAGAAAAAAGGCCCTATTTCATTTTTCTTCAAGAACCTTTGATGTGACCAATTTCTAACACCCAATCATTATAAATACATCAATAGATCAGCAATGTCAATATTATTAAGTGTTTTATATGTGGACAGTATTAACTGTAAAATCAAGATTCCTTATTTACAAGTTACATAGCTGAACATAACAGAGACCCTTTGGCCTTTACTGCTTCTTTTCCATGTTATTCAAAGAGGTATAGCAGGGTTTTGTTTTGTGGGTTTTTTTTGACAGTCGTTCCAAAAGTACACATTTCCTATTTTGCCACATTGATTCTTTTCTTGGACCTATGTTCTCTATTTCCTTTGGTTTCTGTTTGACTTCTAAAGCATCAACAACTGTTAGACATTCACTTAGCTTGTCATTCATCCACCGTTTTTACTTCCTTGGCCAATAGTTAACCTTCAAAACCATGTTATCTGGAATTGCTGACATGTGTATTTTCAATTTTCCCCAAGCACTCCCTTAGCAGTTTTGTTGTAAAGTGAAGACCAACACGTTCCTTTTCAAAGACCAACTTAGAAGAAGCTCTGCATAATCTCCCTTTCAAAACTCTCATGATTTTTTTTCTCTTCTTTTGATAATACATTACTTTTGTTTTACTGCTCAAGTCTAATGTATACCTGAAAGCCCTTCTAAGAGTTCTTGACATTAGATCATTTACTTTGAACAATACTTGATATTAAATACTATATGACTTGGAATTCCCCAAAGAATTTAAAGAATCTTAGCAGATATGAAAAACGTTCATGTTTATCTTAACCAAAATAGATCAAGGTGTGTAATGAGATCCTTTCAACTAATGCCCATATGGTCATGCAAAGTTCAGCTTACCTTAGCAACTCAATTTTTTAGGGTAAACAAGTTTAATTGTTGCTATAACTAGGCAAGTGGGACCCTCAAATTCAACATCTATCATCTAAAATTCCAGCGCTACTACTTATTTGCCCAATAAATTATCCAGATCATTTCATTTAAATGGAACCTTTAAGGTTTTGACTGTTAATCTCTACTTCACTTTACTTTTTGACCCCCATCTGAATAATTGTCCTTTAAGCAAAGGTACACGGAAATAAACTGTAACAGACACTTTTTAATTCCATGGTTTTAAGTGTGATTGGTGTGTATAGAGTTTACCATGTGGAAGATATTGAAAAAGCAGATGGGGGAAAAGGGAAGTTGGCCAGGTTATTGACTTTTCTTAATAGACTTTATTTATTAGAGTAGTTTTAAGTTCACAGCAAGATTGAGGGGCAGATACAGAGAGTTCCCATACACTCCCTGCCCTGATACATTCGTAGATTCCCCACCATTATCAACATCCCCTGCCAGAGTAGTACATTTGTCACAACTGATGGGCCTATACTGACAAAACATTATCACCTAACAATCATAGTTTAGATTAGGGTTCACTCTTGGTGCTGTACATTTTATGGGTTTGGATACATTTATAAAGACATGCATTCACCATTATAGTATCGTACAGAGTAGTTTCACTGTCCTAAATATCCTCTGTGTTCCACCTATTCATCCCTCCCTCTGCCCTAACCCCTGGCAACCACGCATCTTTTTATTGTCTCCATAGTTTTGCCTTTTCCAGAATGTCATATAGTTGGAAGCATAGAGCATATGGCTTTTCCAGATTGGCTTCTTTCACTTAGTAATATGCATTTAAGTTTCCTCCATGTATTTTCATGGATTGATAGCTTATTTCTATAATACATGGAGAAGAGTAAAGTTCATCACTATGTCAATCACCAGGAGTAAAAGTCCAAACAATTCTGCCCTTTGCATCTTGGTGTCAGAGTCACCAAGGAAAACACAACACAGTCAAGCACTGGATGGAGCCACACTTTACTTAGATAGAAAAGAGACAGAGCTAGATCAGCTTCAGCAGTGGGTATTGGTACCCCATGGCCAGAAGGTCTTTCCCCTTCTCTTGCTACAGTGCAAGGAACCCCATCCATTCTTGCTTGGAGAACAGATAAAGCAGTGGGGTTGGCCAAGTGCCATATGACACACACTGTTTAAGCAAAGACAAAGAGTAGTCACTAAGCCTGAAACAAGGAAGTATATTTCCACACAAGGTGATAAGCCCAGCACAGGCTGTGTGGGCACTTTAACTCTTGGTAAGGAAGTGTTCCAGGCCCTAAGGCCAGCCTTGTGCAGACAAGTGGGGGCAGAAAGACTGAGTGCACGAGACTGCCATCTCCAACAGATCGTTTGTGTTTTTATCAATGAATTTTAAGAATTCTTTGTATATTTTGAATCTGCATTTGCAGAGCAAGATTTTCAAAGGCCTTTCTATTGCATTATTTCATATAATTTTCATGATGATTCTGTTATTCAGACAGCACAGTTATTCCTCTCTTCATCAGGCAAATGGTGAGACCAAACAAAGAGAGGTTACACTGAGAACATAAACAAGAAGATGTAATTCCTTTATCTGGGACACCAGCTTACTATGGAATCCAGCTTGCTTTCCTTGAGACCACTGAAGAACTTTAATTCTCTGAGTGCTATGTAGTTAGCAACTGCATTAGGAACTGTCTCCAAGTTCATTCAAATACTTTCAAATTTCCCTGTTTTCCTATCCTTCTTTAGGCACTTTACCTGACTTACAGTGGGAAAAATAAACCTCCAAAATTGGTGGGCTTGACTCATGTGCAATGGAAAATGACTCCATTGGTTATGAGGTATGATGTGAGACATCTGCTAGAATAATTTGGCTACTACTGGCTGTATGACTCTTTTATTCTTTGTATTTTTAGTGATCATTTTATGTGACTTAATTATTTTCTCAACTATACTGTAAATGCCTCTAGGGAAGAAATGATAATTTATACTTTGTATTCTTAGCACCTACGCTTAAACATAGGTAGTCACTAAAATGAACTTTTGTTGATGATGTTTATGTCGAACAGAGTTTGATGTATGCATGCAATATGGATCCAACTGTTTCCAAATGAATAAAAATTGCTGAATGAATAGCTTCTTTCAGATTACTAAATGTACCATGCAACCTAGGCATGGCTCAACATCTGTTATATTTGGGCTTTTTATATTGTATCATGTTTCATATAGGAAATGTTGCTATAATACTAACTTTATGATGTTTTTCTCCATTGCTGCATAGTATATTTTGATCTATATGAAGTTCATTCATCCAGAAAACACTTACTAATCTGCTTTTATATGCCAGACACTGGATATGAGCTCAGCACATAGGATATGCATAAAATTGGCTCAGACTTTAAGAAACTTTACATTTTGTAGTTAATTTAAAACATGCTGTGCATTCCTTATTTCTTCTATTTCCTCTTTTGCTTCTTACTTCCCATTTCTCCTCAACTTTTCTCATGTTTGTTTATATAGTTTAGCAGCAGCTGGTTAATACCAAGAAGGCTTCCATTTATTGCATATTCAGAATACCTGTGCTAAGTGCTCTTCACACAATGCCTCACTGAATTTCATTTTAAGCCTTGGAGCAAACCTACTAGGTGGCTATTATTGTCACGTTCATTTTACAGCCTAGTAAATAAAGGTTTGGAACAGCTGGGTAATTTGCATAAGACCTATAGCTCATGTGGGAGAGCCAGGATTGAACCCAGGTCTTCTCTCTTCAAATTCCACTTGCTTACCCACTAGGCCATTACTGCCATTTAAGGATAAAGTCACTCATTTATATAATGATAGACCTTTGGTATTTTTCTGATGTACGTGAATCAACAGAAGAACATGTAGAGACTAGGAAAGATGTAGAGAGGGGCTTAAAACAATATCCAGGAGGGCCAAAGGAAGTGACATTATTTAGGTGGAAAAAGAAAACTGACGGGATATAACAACGTTTTGTCTTTAGGGCTGTCATGTGGAAAAGGCATTTTACTTGTTGAACACTACTCCAAGGATAAGGCTAAGAGAAAGTTACATGTTAAAAAGAAACAAGTTTGGGCTCGGTATGAGGAAAGATTTTCTGATAGAATTGTTATAGAAGAAATTAATCCAGAAAGAAGAGAATGCAATTTGTGCAGAAGTTCAAACATTATAGTGTTATGGAGGGGCCTCAGCAGGACGGGGAAGTGGAAGAGATAGTGACTGTGGTCCTGCCTCTGACTCCAAAGGCGGAAGAGCTGAATCACTGGTGGTTCTAGCCTTAGAACATCCCCCAGGATTAGCCCCACCGAGCAGTAGATGTCACTGTTTCATAGAAAGAGAAGTAAAGAGGCACCTTTCTGATTGTAAATAGGATGCTTTAGAAAGATGTATTCAGATCTCCCTCTATTTTTGATGGAGAGGAGATTCCAAAAACTATTTGGGATTAATGTTGTAGCTAAGAAACACGCAATGAGAAATCCAAGATTGTACAGCATTTTGCTGAAGAACTTAGGCTTTATTTTTATTGGAAGGCTTAGCTCAACATTGTAGTGGAAGATTATGCTTGTTCCAAAGAGTCTCCATGCATAAGATGAGATATAATAAAGGAGAAAAAGTCTTGTTCTGATGGTGCTGCTGGTATTAAGGGTGATATATATGTACACACACACACGCATTTTGAATCAGTGCTTTTTTTATCTTCCTTTCTGTCTCTCTATTCTTTCTGTGCTTAACCCAAGCTCTTTAAGGAAAAGGGCGTGACATGAGGCATATTGACTAGGATTTTGCATTTCTCACTTTGTAAGACACTCGAACTGAGATCACCATGAATCAAGTTCCAGGCAGAAGCAGCTTTTCTTGGCAGAGTTATCTGTAAAACCCGAAGGTTGGGACTGAAGTGACTTCTCAGCCTCAGAGAAAATTACAGGGTCACTGACACTGTTTAGCAATAGGAGACAGCAAAGCCCTCTGGACCACATTTCAAATGTACCCTCTTCCCTCTGCTTTGTCTCTTCAGTTCAAAGATCCCTACTGGAGCACAGATCCTCATCTGACCTGTTTCCCTGAGGAGGTTTTCTCAGGGTAGAGGTTTCTTTCACTTCAAAGAGACTTCAAAGACAGCGAGAAGGAGAAGAGTAGAGGGGGTCCTTTAAACCTGCTCTCTGCATTGGCTGTGAACTACTCCAACCATGGCTTCCTAAGAACTTATAAATATATGTAACTCCTGGTTCATTTTCTTAAGAAGCTTATATTCTCAGAGGAGGGATGCAACGTAGACAAATGACATAATAAAAAGTGGAATGCACCCTAAAAGTAGAACAAAGAGCAATATGTTTTAAAATAGGAAAGTGAGCTGGAATAATCACAGAAGGTTTTTTATGGAGCATATGAAACTTTAATTATAGTGCTGAAGGACGAGCAGAATTTTGATACATAGAAAATGCAGAGGAATGACATTCCACAAAAAAAGAAATGGTCATAATGTAAGTTCAAAGGTGGAATAGAAAGGGATTTGGGGCTCCTGTTCAGATTGGTTGAAATGTAGGGTTCCGAAAAAGGAAATAAAATCAAACCAAAATCATGATCATGATATTGCTTTGTATGTGAGAACTGACACTGAATGATTTTCAGGAGAGAAATAATAGTTCTAACAGGGATGCTTTAGCGAGATTATTACAGTATTGATTTATGCTGTCACATCATTTGCTATACAGTGGTGATCTTCTTCGTAACAGGAGGCCAGATAATCTGTTGAGAGTAAAGAAGGTACAACTGGGTTCTTTAAAAGAATGTAGATTTGGGGAAGTTACTATGGCAATTTCAATCTAGCAGGAGAGAAATAAAACTTGGAATGAGGACCAAGCAGACTGAGGTCAGAGAGCACAGATTATGTAGCATGAGTTAGTAGCTGCCAACATAACACTGTAATTAGCAGTATTGGAATGGAAACCTGGAAAGCAGATGGTGGCAGCAAGTGAAGGTTAGGAACGTGCATGGTGAGTAGGGTAGAGAACAAAGAAGGAATTCTAGGGTTTAGAGAGGACAGGATTGAGAATGGCTGAATCCTAGCTTCTGTTCAGGTGGAATGGTAAATAAAGCTTATATGGCTATCTACCAGTCCAAGGACCTATGTGTGCCAGGCAGTAGGTTGAACAATTAATTTTTACACACTCTGAATTAGATGTCGAGGTATTCATTTTACGGACAAGGAAATGAAGAGTTGGTAAAGGACTGGTACAACTGGTATGGGACAGAATTAGGATTCTAACCCAGGTCTGCCCGATGGAGACAGAAGAAAGCAGTTGGCGGTTTCCTCGAGAGTGAAGGTAGTGGCAGGAGTGGTCTCTTTTGGAGAAGTCTGGGTCAAAGCACGCCAGGGGGCTCTTAGGATGTAAAAGGAGGGTAATCCAATACATGCCGAGGGGAGCTCAGCTATGGTTCTGATAAGTATTCATTTCATATCTTAGATGCTATGATAATGGGATTCTTCAAAATTTACACAGCATGGTAAGATTGCCTCAGCCATGGTAAAAATAATAATAAATCTTAGGATCCGAGTGGCTTTCAGGAGGACCATGAGCTGACATTCCAGTGTTATTGTTGGAATCGCTCACGATCCTGGGAAGGAAAAAGACCACTTTGACCAGCAGGAGTGACTCTGCTATAAGCACAGGCCCATCGAGAGATAGCCTCACGTTGTGAGTAGGAGTACTAGAACACCTGAGAGCACATGGCTGAGAGTGGGAGACAGCGCCAAAGCAGGAAATAGGAGACGGAGGCACGTGCAGACCAGGTCTGGGGAGGCGGGGGGGGGGGGGGGGGCGGCGGGACATCCTCCTGCTGGCCCTGCCTGCTTGGCCGGTCCCAGCCACTACAGAGGGATTTGCAAAGCAAGTCCCACGGGAGAAGGAGCGCTGAAGCTTGGTCCCCTTCTTGGCTCCCAAGGCTGCCCTGCTATAAGTGTGGTACTGCTTATAACAGACACTAGTGGTGAAGAGCATGCACTCTGCAGTCAGAACTGCTTTGGGTTCCCAGCCCTACCACTTCCTAGCAGGTAATTTTGGACATCAGCTCTCTCATTTCTATAAAAGTGGGACTAAGATATCTCTCTCTCTCATCAGCTACTTGATATTAGCCCAACAACTAAGAGTACAGTAACCGGCACTTTGCATGAATCAATAAATGGTAGTGGCTACTTGCTGCTATAGTAAATGATGGAAAAAAGGAAAGAAACTGTCTAACAATAGAAGTTGGCTTTACAAATTCAGACTACTTTGTATAAAGTCACTAAATAGTATTCATGGTAGGAGGGTTGGAATAAAGTGAGAGACAGGGTGGGGATGAATTACGGATTGTTCTTTTGGCTTTTTTGTGTATTTTATGTTGCTTTTGTAATAAAAAAAAGGAGAAAAAAGGGGTTGAAAGCAAAAGCATAGCTATAAGGAACATTTTTAGGTTTATGTTTCACACTGTTCTCTAAGTCTCAAATTCAAAATGCTCCAAAGTTTACAATATAACACTTTTGGTTAATTTAGTGTTTTCACTTCATTATAATACCATATACCTAGTGATTTCAGAAGAGATACATTTGCTCATATATACATTTAGGGCTCAATCTATATGACTCCAAATCTTCTCCACTCAAAGACAACTGATCTTTTTTTCTTCTGTTTCGCTTCACTTCTTGTCCATATAGAAACATATACCACATATTGTAATCATGACGAATATAGAGACTTTGTATTCCTTTTCTTTCACTTAACGCTTTTCGCGTTGCCCCATTGCCTCCATGCTTAAAACTTTTCACGGCTGCTTAGTAATATTCTAACAAGAACTGTGATCTTATCTGTCCATTCCTCTGAAGTGTAACATTTCGGGTCCTCCCACATTTTTACAAGGATGAACCAATCCGGCTGCCACACACGTTTTCACAACTATAACCTTTTTCTTCTTGTGAACTGTTGCCTTAGGATAAGAATTTTCAATGGTAGGGAAATATTTTCTGGTTCTTAAAATTTACTGTCAGATTGTTTTTCAAAATGACTGTGCACATTTACAGTGCCAATCTCCTGGCAGCTGCCACAGCTGCTTCATCTTCTGGCCCAAGCTCACAGGATCCCTATTATCATTTTAATTTTCGTTTCTTTAATTACTAGCAGGTTGAAGCATTCTAATTTATATGTTTACTTTCTTATGTTTCCTCTTAGAGCTCTGATATTTACAAATAAATGTAACCTTTTGAAATGTGACTGGAGACAATAAAGTCCTTTTACTGTTGGCGTTTCTCTATTTGTGTTCAATTTAACCCAAAATATTCATTCCTCTTTTCAAGTGCCCCCCAAATGCCAAATGCCATAATTGGAGAACAAAAGTAGAAAACAAATATATAAATTGTTTTGTTTCTGTATCATTCCACAGTCAGGAAAGAAACCGAAGGCCTCAGTAGGTCCTTTCTCAACGTTCTGAGACCTGACGGCACCCATTCAATAGTCTTCTGATGAAATTAGTTTGGGAACATTCAAAACAGTCATATTCTGGACAACAGATTGGATTACTGACCAGGATCAACCCTTAATGGGCCAGTTAGTTTGGTTGTTATAGCAACAAAATTTGATTTGACATTTAGTTATTCAATCAACGGCTCAGCAATAGACCTGCAAACAGTACATTCTGTTGAGACTGAAGGCTGCCTTCCCCTCCTTTATAAACCTTATGCCAACATCCATTTGAAAATTTTCAGAGCTTAGTATTTCATCTGAAAAATTTCAGGGCTTAGTATTTCAAATTTGAAATGTGTTCTCCACCGCTTCCTGAAAAAGGTCTGAGCTCTTCCTTGAGACATCTGTGTCACCTTAAGTCAGAAATCCTAAAAGATGTACGTGGGTGCACAACTGGATATAATACTATGCCACTCACTAGATCTGAACCTTGGGAAGCTGAGGGGATTTGATCTACTTTACTCAGTTTTATAAGAGAACCAGAGAAGATGGCTGCCCTGGAGGATCAAGTAGTTTCTCTTTCTTCTGGAGCTTCCTGAGTTTTACCCTTCCCTTCATTAATCATTCTGAAATTGACTCTTCCTCACGGCTCATTGAGTTAAATGGGATCAATCACAACATTTCAAACTGTTGTGATGTCATATATATGTCAACACAGACCTAAGAGGTTACATATACTTTTACCATTTGGGGTAAATGCATTATAGATTGGTAACCCAATATGCTAGTAACCCCTTAGGGAAGTAAATATGGTATTTAACTGTAGCTCTAAAAGTAAAACTATACCTGCATGTCTGTTTGTTCCACTTAAAAGAAGTTTTACCTTCTATCTTTAGCTAAATGTTACTTATACAACTACACAAAAAATGCATGACATTTTTCATCCAAGAACCTATTTTGAATCCAAGTTAAAACTGTACATGTATGCATTTATGAAGGCTTAGAATTAAAATAAGAAACTTAGGGGTGGGGGTGATGCTTGATTGAAGCCAACTTATGAGGTCCACCACCAGTAAAGAAGCTATAAATATTGTCTCCTGCTGCTTTTGTGGCAACATTAAAAAGTGTGTTGAACTGAATCTAATGTATCTTCCTGTGAGTTCTTCCACAAATTATGATACACATTGTAAGTATGTATATTCTATTTAAGAAAACAATGATCTAGATACATTTTGATTTTAATTTCTGAGCTTCTTTATGAGGGGTCACTTTATTTTTGCTAATCTTTGTCCAAGAAGACAATGCCACCACCCATCAACCAATGTACAATATACATTCTGAGAGCATTTATTTGCTTTTCCAGTAGTAGGGATGGATTTGGTTTCTTACATGTTATTCTACTTTCTGTTTCCAAGCAACAGTATACACGGGAGAAATGGTTAGAATTTAGAGCACAACAAAGCTAACTGACCCACAAAATGATTGAACCCAGAACACTGTCCTGTTCAGTTTGCCAAGTCAGTTTTCTGTTACATGGTAGCCTTTTGCATGGCAAGCTGGAGTTGGTTACTCAACCTCATTTCTTTAAATCAAGGAAGAACTAATGGTCACTTGTAAACAAGGTTGCTTCTTTCTACTTGCTTTGCTATTGACTACATGCCTGAACAATTAAGCAAATTTAATGAAGCAGTTTTTTAAAAAGAACTTTCTTCTAACCTTTTTCATAATATCAAAAAGCTGAGAGGTCGGCTGATAGCTCCTGACTTTGCTTGGATAAAGGTGTTACATTATTACACTCTCATGCAAGAACTTTGTAGCCCAGAATACCGAACCAGCTCCTAGACGGAGAGAAGTTTCCTAACTATGTGTCCCTATGTTTTTTTAAAGAACACATTACTTCTATTTTTTTTTATAAACTAGTTTTAAACTGAGGTCACAGGTAGTGTTTCAAGAATCAAGGTCATGTGGCTTAGGGCTTTAATTTTTGAGGCTGACATATTCCACAGATTGATACTGATCTCTCTCTCTCTCTCTCTCTACTTTCTCTCTCTCTTCCCCTCCTCCTTCTCCTCCCCTTCTTCCTCCTATTCCAATCTTTTCCCCCAAGCCCCTCTCTTAAAACTGTTTTTGGTATCAAATGTTTTCTTTTGGCTGTTCTTACTGCATTTGGAATGAAGCTAACTCCATGATTGCCTTGGGATTGCCTATGGGGATTCACACAGGCTCGGGCAACCTCCCTGAACAGGGTGATGAAAGCTCCCTCAAGCCCCTCTACTAGGGAGGGTCTCCTGGGCATCTACCCCACAAACTCCATCAAAGCACAAAATGCAGATCCCCAATCATATACCTGACTCTTTTCTTGAAGTTACCTACCTTTGTTCATCTCTTTCTGCTCCCTAGGGTAGAAGGTAAAAATTCATTTTTGTATACTCTCATGGTCATTCTTTTCAGTTCTATATCCTTCCAAAGCTCCCTTCTTTGCATCTGGACAACTCCAGAAGAGTGGTGCCAGGGCATTTGATATGTATGGTTTACACTGTGACCATTTAACCATGCTATTCAGCTACTTATGTCAGCCATTAGTCTTATCAGTTTAGCTGACATTACTTTAAAGCTTTCAAATCTCGTTCAGCTTTAGTTATAGCTAATATAAAAAGAAGATTTGGACAGATATGAAATTCAGTGCTACAGATAAATGGATTCATTTAAGAGCTGAGCAGAAGATGACTTTCCAATAAATACCCTGTCTGTCCTAAATTCTCAATGAATTGTGGTGTGACCATGTAGGCGTGCACACTCTAAAATAACAAGGGTTACCATTTTTAAAACAAATGCATATGGATAATTCAGGATCAATAATCAAACATATTCTATTTCTGATATCTCAGACCACTGTCAGGAAAAGAAAAGGTTCATTTTGGAAAGAGACCTTACTTTTTTCCCTCACACTCTGATGATGAAAAACACTTGATCTTGGCTTTCTTGCCTGGAAAAAAGAGCGCCTGTGCAGATTTGGATTTAAGTCCTGGCTCTGCCTCTAGTTGTTTTGACCTTCAGCAAGTCACAACCTCCTTGTCTGTTTCTTCAACACTGCGTGAGCAAAGTAGATTTTCATAACCCTTTCAGCGTAAAAAGTCTAGAGCTAATGCAAAACTGAAAGGATCCATCAATTCAGAAATAATTAAACCATTTTATTTTTCATTGTGCATTTGTGAAGCAGTCACACTACATGAGCTGGACTGGTATTAAGTAGAAGACCCAGCCTGAGCTGTGTCAGCTCAGCACTAAGGTTAAAGGTGCATTCAGTCAACCTCCTAAGAACTCATCAACCAGGTGCTGTTCCACAAAGGCTCCTTCCAGAAACTTATCATAGGATATTGTTCTCAAGAACCCATCAGTCTACCTGGGTCCTCCTGATAACAATGGCTAAGTAATCGTCACCCTTTATAACTTATTTCTGCAGTCAAGAAAGAAAAGCTACTGCATCCAAGACATTGTTTGGGCCAGTGTGGGAGATGCATTTATGGTCTACGTTTTTAAAGATCAAACTTTGAAAAATTCTTAGCAATAAAGCAGGCTATAGTACACATGCGAAAATATATTTTTCAATGGCAGGAAAAAAATTCCGTCTTTTACAATAGCAAAAATTTTGGAATCAGAATCTTTGATTAAAATTCAAATCCCTATGAAGCTTTTCATGTTTCTTATCACTGAAAAAAATCAGCAAACATTTTTGTTCAAGAGGTACATCTCTAACTCCAATAGAACCTGCATATTTTCCCCAACAACTGTATCAAAGCAATAGTGTTAGCTAGTCTGGGAATAAATAATACTCATTTTAAGCCTCACCATAGTCTTAAGCCAAATGATATTGCCAACAGCCCAATGAAGATTAGCTCTAATGGAGAAGAAATGACAGCCTGCAAAATTTCTTCTCAAGTTTCTTCCAATTGTCAGTGAGTCAAAACCACAGTCACTAACGCAACAGCTCAGAAAGAGAGGCGGAGTTGAAAAACTTCCAATAACTGTCAAAGAAAATTCTAGTCTTTCTTAAGTTTTTAAATTAAGTTTTACTCATGTCAACCCCATCAACAAAAAGGAATAAACTAAGACTGTGTTTATGTGACACCACAACAACTAGTCAATTAAGTGGGGAGTGAACTCAAATCTTTTGATTGACTCAATTTTATACTTTCAGTTTGCTATTTCAGTGTATTTAATTGGTCACAGTCTAAACATGGGCATATTCATTCAATAACATTCATGTGGCATTTGATCACTATTAACAACTTTCCTGGAGATCTAAGAATATATAATACAAAGGCTCTGAGTCCACTTAAGTGCATATTAATTTCTGAAAAGCATTTTTGCTTTGAGCTGTCACTGAGAAATCATGCAAATGAAACCAATGTAAAGATGGTGGTAAATATGGTATCCAAACAAATTAGGTCCAGATTAATTTAAACATTGCTAGGGTAGAAAGAACAAATCTTACTCCTTTGTTATTCAAAGATGAATATACACACATACACATGAAAAATGGTGAGTATATCAATCATATCCTGTTGTAATTATAAAACTGTACTTTGAAGAATAAACCATAATGTTTTACATTGGCACTTATAGTGATCAGAAGCAATATCTTCTTATTTACCAAACAAATTATTAGATAGGAATCATATTTCACCTATAACATTGCCTTGATGTACAATTTATATATGTGGCAGACTCTAAATATTAGCTGTATTTGGTCAAAAATAATATAATAAGTATTTATTTATTTCAAAGAAATTCTGTCTAGTCTAATGAAAAGAAATTTGAACATGGAATCAAAATATTTGAGGTTATTACCAGGCTTATTGCCTCCTAGCTGCTTGATCTTGGGAAGGTCATTAATCTGCCTGAACTTTGGTTTCTTAAAATGGAAGTGAAAAAAAGAAATCTGCTTCACAAGTTTGGATAAAAATTAAACAGTCAGTGGACATAAAAAATGTGTTATAGAATGATAAAGCACCATAAACTGTCATTATTATTTATAGTATGAAAGTGTAAATACTCAGTAAAAATAATTAGTAAAATGCCTACTATGTGCTACACGATATGTGAATCATTAGTCTTTACAGTTATCTTGCATAATGGGAGGTTTTAATGCACATTTTTAAGAAGTTGATAGATTAAGCAGGCAGAAACAATCAAACCTTAAAAATATAGAAGAGAAGATGGGAACAACACAAATAACAAGTTTTATCTAATAAATGTGCGTGTGTCTAACAGTATTCAACATGGGCAGAATGCATCTTTTCATCCAGAACACACCATGCATTTACAAAAGGTGACCGCACACTGGGCCATAAGACATGTCTTAACAAATGTCAAAAAAGTTTATTACGGTCATAGCATCTAACCAAGATGTGATTTAATTAGAAATCAGGAAAACAAAGTAAGTGTGTTAGTTTTCCATTGGTGTGTAACAAATTACCACAGACTTAGCTGCTCAGAACAGCACCCATGTATTATCTCATAGTTCTGTATGGCAGAAATCTGAGGAGGCTTAAATGGGTTTTCTGCTCAGGATCTCCCAAGACTGTCATCTACATGTGGGCTGGGCTGGACTCTGCTCTGGAGGCTCTGGGGAAGAACCTGCTTCTGTATTAGTCAGGATCCTCCAGAGAAACAGAACCAACTGGATAGAAATACAGAGATATATACAAGAGCAGATTTACTACAGAATTTAACTCACATGGCTATGGAGGCCGAGAAGTCCACAATCGTCCATCTGTAAGCTGGAGGTCCAGCAAAACTGGTGGTGTAATTACTCCAAGTCCAAAAGCCCGAAGAGCAGGGGCACCAGTGTCTACCGTTCAATAAGATTGTGTAGATAGAAAATCTAAACAATAAATTATTAGAATTAATAGGATAGTTACCAAGTTCGGGAAATGAAAAATAAATGTAGAAAATTATTGTATTTCTACATATCAGCAACAATGGAAGAATTAGATACTGAAATTTTTTAAATGTATCACTTAGTCACAAAAACATAAAATAGCTACAAATTTAATATAGATACACAAAATCTCCTGAAGAAAATTTTTAAACTTTGAAAGACTTTAAAAAAGGCCTAAACAAACAGATAGATATCCCACATTGATGGGTTGGGAGACTCAATGAATAAAATAAATATTTCCATTATTTCCAAATCGATGTTTTATGCAATTTTAATTGAAATCTCATCAGATACTCTTTGGTAAAAGTGATAATATGATTCTAAAATTTATATGAAAGCAATGTATAATACCTAAGATGACACTGAAAGAGAAGATGTGACTACTTACTCTTCAGGTACTTAGAATAATTACAAAGCTATAATAATTAAAGCAGTGCAGTACAGAGCATAGAGAGACAAATAAACCAGTATAACAGAACAGAGTCTGTTATTTCTAAATGGACATGATATATGACAGAGGTGCAGATCAGTAAAGATGACCAATAAATATATGGTACTGGAGCAACTGGTTATCCATATGGGGGAATAAAGTAGTGGGATTCCTACCTCGTACTGTAGACAAAACAAAATTCCACTTTGATTAATGATCTAAATGGGACAAATATAAACCTTAATATAGAAGAATATCCTTGATTTTGAAATACGCAGGATTTCTTTGAAGAAAATAAAAAGTACAAAACAGAATGATATTTTAAAAACTGGCACATATATGAACCATGTAACAATTCATATCTTATCCTACTATCATCATATTTTGGTCAACTTTGGGAACAGGCATGGTGCCAGAAGCAACTTCCTAACTTCAGCCCCTTCTCCTTGGCCAGGCCAGCAGTACATCAGGACCAAGCTGGAATAAAATACAGATGCTGAAGAGAGTTTTAGAAGAGACTGCAGAACATAAGAATGTGGACAAAGAGAAAGGAGAAAACTAGAGGAAAGTTCAAGGGGAGAAGCTGCCCCTCTGTTCAAGCCCCTTTTAGCCCTTTAGGAGCTCAACAGGTTCCAAGGGTGGTTCACCATTGGAGGGGTCTATGTGTACATTATGGGCAATTTGAATCTAGACTAGAGGACTTCAGAAAAAGTCACTGCCCTTTCATTATTTGAAAAGGACGTCATACGAACATTGATTTTACTTCTTTTTTTTTTTTAGATGTTGGGGGTAGGAGTTTATTAATTAATTTATTTATTTTTGCTGTGTTGGGTCTTCGTTTCTGTGCGAGGGCTTTCTCTAGTTGTGGCAAGCGGGGGCCACTCTTCATCGCGGTGCGCGGGCCTGTCACTATCGCGGCCTCTCTTGTTGCGGAGCATGGGCTCCAGACGTGCAGGCTCAGTAGTTGTGGCTCACGGGCCTAGTTGCTCCGCAGCATGTGGGATCTTCCCGGACTGGGGCTCAAACCCGTGTCCCCTGCATTGGCAGGCAGATTCTCAACCACTGCGCCACCAGGGAAGCCCTGATTTTACTTCTTAATTTATGTGTTAGTCATGTGAATAAAAATCAATGCCTGCAATACTGTGTGTAAAAGTAGCACGTGAACTTTGCCAGAAACTGTACTTGTAATCTTCTACTCAACCTGGAACAACAGAGGTTGATAGTTTGTATTGATAATCACAACATCCAGCACACTCCACTGAGCAAAATTTATTAATTTCTCTATGCTGAATGAGACAGATAGAAACCAATTCAAGTTTGGGGGGTTTTTTTACTAAAAAATTTTTTTTCCACTTTAGAGAGTCAACCTTTTTAAAGACACACTATATAGAAATGTGCTCTCAGGGGTGATCATTAGGGGTATAAAAGTAGCTAAATAACACATAAAATGATAGAAAGTAATTTGAAATGATCTCAAATATTTGAAATAAGGTTAACTGGAAAATATATAGAAGTTAAATAACTGTTATTCAGGGAAAACAAACTGCAATGGCTCTTAATTGCTACTAACATTTATTGAACAGTTTGTTTTATTAGAGGTTTCACATAGATTTTGATTTTCAAGGGTAACATCTGGAGAAATGTCATTTTGCCCAGCCTAAACTCTGTAAGCCAAAATACCAGTTCTCTCTGAAGGCAGCTCTCAAAAATCACAGTCATAATTACCAGTAGGAAATCATTATTCTCTTGGGACTGGACTTTGTATATCTAACCACTTCAGGTACTGCAAATATCTCACCACTGCATGGATTTATAAACTAAGAACGACATGTGCAAGACACAAAAGCAGAAAGACAGAGAATTCTGACAGGTCAACTGTCCAGTCACATTTTATTTCCTTTTCTCTTATCAATGCCAAAAATCATACAACAGATACGTACTCAGTACAAGTAAAATTTATCCATGGACACCATTCTCACAGAAACAACAAATGACCTCATGTTATAGAATAACATATCACCAGAAATGAAGGAAGCATGGACTGTCAGCAATTGCTTATGCCTACTGAAACATCCAAGGGTAGTACTGGATTATTGTAATATTTTGAGAATATTCTTTTTAATTAAAAGTGAAATATTGGCTCTCCTCTTAAAATATGCATCACAGCATATTTGGAAACAATGTTATAGGAAAGTGATTCCAGATGTTCTCTGAGAAGTCATGAAAGCCCATTTGAGAAATACTGATATAGAGTGATGTATGTGTGTGTGTGAGCTAAATCTATGTGTATACATACATTCATGTATATCATATACAGACAGACACACACACACACTCATACACGATGACAAGAAAATAAACCAGAGTAAATGTGGAAATTTGGGGAAAGAAATTGATAACTCTCCATAAACAATTTGCTAAAGTAAATCACTGAACTTAATGGTTGACATGAAACACACAAGGGAGCAATTAGGTAGAGTGATGCAAAGGCAAATAAATAAGACCAAATTTCATGTAAATACAATGCATTTCAGTGTTGCTGATAAGTTTCAAGAAAAGTTAGCTTGACTAGTTAAATCTCAGGAAGGAGAAGTATTATGACCATCTTCGGAATCCAGATGGAGCTACAAGCTCCATTTTTCTGTTCAAAAACCAAGAGTAAATATGGTGAACGTGAAACAGTAGATTTAAGTAGATCCTTAGAACAAATATTAAGGATTAATGTTTTTCTAAAAGAATTAGTTAATAGAAGAAATAAAACATAACACTTTTTTTCAACAAAGTAGTAAAAGACAGTGAATTAAAATTTTAAGTTAAATATTTAATTATCTTCTTGAACATTCATTTTCCAAATCCTGAGAAACAATGCTTATTGATTTTTTTCTGACTATGAAAGGAACAACTATCTCTTTGCAGAAAATTTAGATAAATAAAAAGAAATAAAATCTCAATTCAACCCTCTGTAGGTGGACATACCAAGGCAATAAATAAATTCTATATAAATTGGAATAAAAATAAGTTTGTAAATATATAGATTAAAAAGAAACAAAGTCATTTACCTAGAACTTTGTGAACTAGAGTTCAGTAAGGTAACCACATAGAAAATGAGCAAAGAAAAATTAGTAGCTTTCCATCCCACACAAACACACACAAGGATTAGATATTTTTAGATTTCCTTTTAAAAAAGCAATAAAAACTTTATTGAATTATAAGTAAAAATTGTGCAACAAGTTATGATAATCTATAAAACGTTACTGAAGGATCTAAAGAAAAACTTAAGTAGAAATTAAACTATATTTATGGATAGGAATGCTCAATATTGTAAATATTTTAATAACCCAAATTAGTCTACAAGTTAAATAAAATCGCAACCAAAATCCTCGCGAGAATTTCTTGGAACTTGATAAAGTGATTTTAAAATTCATATGGAGGAGCAAATGCTTAAGAATAACCAGGACAATCTTAAAAAGGAAGAAAGCAATTGTGTGATGCATTCAACTAGGTATCAGAACAAAGTATAGAGCTAAAATTAAAATAGTGACAAAGCAGCATGCATGATATAGCACAAAATGGATTAATCATATATACCAGAGTGAAGTTCTGAACTTTTCATTCTGGAAATACGGAAAATCCGGAATTTTACTAAGGTACGTGTGGTAATTTAATGTATGATAAAGGCCAGCATTACAAACCAGTGGGAAATGATAATGAACTCAATGTTTTGGGTAAATGAAAAGGTATAGGAGTAGAGTCTTATCTCAAATCATTAAATAAAATAAATTTCAGCTCATCTAGAAACCTAAATGAAAATATTAAGTATTAGTAATGAATATGGTGGAGTGTTTATGGTCTGGGAGGAAAGAAGGCCTTAATTAGCAAAACACAGAAATCAAATGCCATAGAGGAAAAGATTGACAAGTTTGTCTAAATCGAAACTAAAAGTAAAGTGAAAGAGTAATCATTACCTTGGGAGCTCATATTTGCAATACGTATAACAGATAATCGCTTAATACCCAGGAAAATGTGAGTGTATTACATAATTTATATGTATATACCCTTCAAAATCAATAAGCTAGAGACAAACAACCCAGCAGAAAAATGGGCAAGGGATATAAACAGATAACAAGAGGAAACTTAACTGACCAATAAACATGAAAATATGTCGTTTTCCTGACAGTCAGAAAAATAGAAATTAAAATAAAATGATTTATCAGTTTTTGATCTCACAGGGAGGCAAAATGTAAAATTTTAATAATATCCACTGTCAACAAGGGTGTAAGGCAACATGTGCTCTTTGCAGAGCAGATGGGAGTGTGAATCAGCACAGCCATTTGGGTGGACAACTTGGGAGGCTCTGTTAAAAGTGAAAATGTGCAAACCTTAGCTTTGTTTACAGAACAAAAAATTGGAAACAAGTTGAATGGCCATTACTAAGCAGAGGGGAACTATGGAATAAAGTAGATTTTTATATACTAGCATGACAAATGTCTTAAGTCATGCTTAAGTAAACAAAGAGAACAAAAGATCAAAATAAACAAAAAAAGAAGATTGCAAATTACTATATTACAGTATGATATTTTGGAAAAAATACAATGAAAATCAAAACTGTGTAATTTTACAAATGTAAATACAAGAAAAAGTTCTAGATATACGCCCATGAACTTCATAACAATGTTACTCCTTTGAAGGAGGAAGGGACCAGGACAGAAAAGGGCCAAATATGGACAGAGACTATATCCTGGGATGTCTGGGACAGTTCATATATATTCTTATTTTAATCACTGGTTAACTTACCTCTATTCAAATTGCTTTCCATTCACACCACCAGTCTGTATTTTTGGAGCAATAATAACAATAAATACCATTCATAAAACTGTGCCAGGCATTATTCTAAAAATGCCAGATTAATTTACGTATGTTCCATATAGACACTATGCTTTTCAAGATGGCTACAATAAGATTTCTCATTCCACATCCCCTTCATACAATGTGACACTTACATCCATCCCATTGAGAGGTGGGATCTATGTTCCCTTCCTGTGAATCTGAGTGGGTCTATGACTACAGTGGAAGTGACACAATGTAGCTTCCAAGATTCTTGGGATATGTGCTCTTGAAATCCAGCTACCATGCTGTAAGGAAGCCCAGGTTACGTGAAGAGGCCACATCTAGCAGTTCCAGGTAAAATCCCAGCTGATCTGTATCAAGTATCTATTGCTTCATGATAAATCACCCCCCAATTTAGTGGCTTACAACAA
The DNA here is from genome assembly GCF_039906515.1 of Pseudorca crassidens. Classification (NCBI taxonomy): domain Eukaryota; kingdom Metazoa; phylum Chordata; class Mammalia; order Artiodactyla; family Delphinidae; genus Pseudorca; species Pseudorca crassidens. Next base: position 60,448,297 of record NC_090306.1, read on the forward strand.
TAGTCATTTTATTATTCTCTCTCATGATCTGAGGGGGTGACTTGGCTCAGCTGGTAGTTCTTACCCAGGATCTCTCATGCATTTGCAGTCAGAAAATGCCTGGGCTAAAGTCATCTCAAAGGCTTCCTCACTTACAGTAGCTATTGGCTGAGACCTCATCTAGGGCTGTCTGCTGGAGCACCTAAATGTTTAGGCTTCCTCATGGTTTCTGGGTTCTAAGAGTGAGCATCCCCAAAGAAAGCCAGACAGAAGCTGTATAGCTGTTTATGTCCCAGCCTTGAAAGTCACACAACTTCATTTCTGTCATACTTTATTGGCTGAGTCAGTCACAGAGTTCTTCCCAGTGTCAGGGGGAAGAGATACAGATTCCAACTCTTGAAGAGGAAGTAGCAAAATCACACTATAAGAACAGGTGAGATGAGAGATATTATTCCAGCCATCTTGGAAAAATATTGGGTTGGCCAAAATTTTCGTTCGTTTTTTTTTTTCCATAAGATCTTACAGAAAAACCTAAACGAACTTTTTGGCCAAGCCAATACAATTTGCCACAGTTCACAACAATGCTATTATCATGTCCATTTACAAATGAGAAAACAGAGGCACAAAAAAGTAAGTTAACTTGCTCACAGACACATAGATAGTATGCATGAGAGCTAAGATTTAAATCAGGCAGTCTGATTCCAGGCAGTCTAAATTTTTGACCTCTAATCTATGCCATGCTATCTCTCTCTAATACAGCACATTCTTGTGTGAGTGTGTATGAGAGAATTTAATTTTATCACACTTAATAAATCCTAAGATGACATAAAACATTTATAATTGGTCCTGGTACATACAGGCTTTCAATAAATATTAGTTATTTCCTAGCTGGAAGATGGGGATTCTTGCTATAACATGTATGGATGGAGAGTGAGGGGAAAAGGTATGAAGAAGAAGGGACATTCCAGGTAAAGGAGAGTAGTATTAAATTGGTTTCAAGAATAGATGAGTTTTCATCCATAAGAATGACATAATGCCATTTACAGCAACATGGATAGACCCAGAGATTATCATATGAAGTGAAGTAAACCAGACAGGCAAAGAAAAATATCATATGTTATCACTTATATGTGGAATCTAAAAAAAATGATACAAGTGAACTTATTTATAAAACAGAAATAGACTCACAGACATAGAAAACAAACTTACAGTTACCAAAGGGGGAAGAGGGGAGGGATAAATTAGGAGGTTGGGATTAACATATACACACTACTATATATAAAATAGATAATCAACAAGGACCTACTGTATAGCACAGGAAACTCTACTCAATACTCTGTAATAACCTATTATATAATGGATTCCACTGGAATCTTGCTGCCAGCCCTCTGCTCAGCCCTTCCTAAAAATAGGGAACCTCTTCTTACACACCCCCAGAGAGAGGACGGACTGTCACACTGGTGCTGAGGGACCCAGGGGCTGGAGTCCTTAATCCTTTCCAGAACCATCCATCCCTAGAAAAGCACAGAACCTGAGTGCTGGGCCAAGTCCCTGGTCTCTTCTTACAGTTCACAGAGGCTTTTTAACCAATCTAAACCCAGGAAAGAAGATGCAGCAAAGCTAGAATGTGAATATAACAGTGGACCAATAATAAAATGCAAGAAGCCCAATGGTGCGAAAAGTGAATTCTCTCAACATTGCTTCCTGTTTTCTTCCTCATGGCCCTCCAGGGAAAACTACCTTATTGCTTAATTTCTGCCTTTTTCCCCTCATACATGCACTTTTGGGCCTTGTTTTTAATAGATGGAAAAAAAATACCACCCCACAAACCTGTATTTAAAAAGAAATGGAAATGACTGTGTGAAATTTGCCTCTGTCCAAACATTTCATCCATGTCTGTGTGAAGCTGTCCATTCATCTTTCTATATGGGGTGGTTGTCTTTTCTTGGTCTGTTTTGGTCCCCTCCTTTGTGAACTTGTGCTTGGGATCAAATCTTTCTGGCCCATTATGAGTTTGAATGCTTGACTTGGACCACAAGTGAATCTTTCTCCTGATGACGCAAATAAAAATATAATTTTAAAAAATCCTATAATGGAAAAGAACCTGAATGTATGTATGTTTACTGAATTACTCTGCTGTACACCTGAAACTAACACATTATAAATCAACTATACTTCAATAAAAAAAAAAAAAGAACAGATGAGTTTTGATTCCTTCATGGAAGTTTTCAGTAGGCTGAAACTCTCCCTAGTACAGCCAGAAGCAACTTTGGGTGTATTGGTCGGGGAAAAGGAGATAGACATCTCTTAAGCACTTACGTTGTGTCAGGCACTGAGACAGCTGCTGAACATTCATCATCTATTTCAAGAGAAGAAATGGAAGGTTTCTAACTGGAAGAGATTTTCGTAGTGTATGCACAATTTAAATTCAACACAAAGAAAATCAGGGGATTTTACGTTTCGTCAACACCAATAAAACTTTCTTGATCCTCCCAGCAAGAATTAATATCTTCTATAGACTTTATGGTACTTTATTTGTACCACTATAATTGTAGTGTTTTTAATATTGGCATTTATCTATAGCTTGATCACTCTCAGAGACCCACAAATAAGCTTTGTTCATCTTCCTGCTGCCTGTAGGAAGGCAACATCTTGAATATAGTTGGGGCAGGTGTAAAAGAAATTAAAAATTGAGTAAAACGCTTGGTTTCAAGCATGAACTTGCATGTTCAAATAATATATTATTTCTGGTACAGAAGAGCAAGTTACCATAATTCAAAAAGAGTCATGTACCACAATGTTCATTGCAGCTCTATTTACAATAGCCAGGACATGGAAGCAACCTAAGTGTCCATCGACAGATGAATGGATAAAGAAGATGTGGCACATATATACAATGGAATATTACTCAGCCATAAAAAGAAATGAAATTGAGTTATTTGTAGTGAGGTGGATGGACCTAGAGTCTGTCGTACAGAGTGAAATAAGTCAGAAAAAGAAAAACAAAGACTGTATGCTAACACATATATATGGAATCTTAAAAAAAAAAAAAGGTTCTGAAGAACCTAGGGGCAGGACGCAGACGTAGAGAATGGACTTGAGGACGCCGGGAGGGGGAAGGGTAAACTGGGACGAAGTGAAAGAGTGGCATTGACATATATACACTACCAAATGCAAAACAGATACCTAGTGGGAAGCAGCTGCATAGCACAGGTGCAACGACCTAGAGGGGTAGGATAGGGAAGGTGGGAGGGAGACGCAAGAGGGAGGGGGTATGGGGATACACGTATACGTATAGCTGATTCACTTTGTTACTCAGCAGAAACTAACACAACATTGTAAAGCAATTATACTCCAATAAAGACGTTAAAAAATAAAATAAAATAAGTTATGTCTAATTGATTACATTGTTTTTCAAAAAAAAAAAAGCAAGTTACTGACTTACATAATTGTATTCTGTCAATAACAAGCTTACTTAAGAAAACTTGACTCGCAATTCATAGGACTGGCTGGAAATTTACGGCACATTCTGCACTACCAGATGTGTAAAAGTGTCATCAGGTGCTAATTTATTCAAACTACAGACACGATTCCTGACATCCTGAAGTCTTGATGATTCAGTGCTAGGTATCTTAGGTTTTCTTACCTTCTCCCTCCCTCCCTCCCTCCCTCCTTAGTATAAACTGCTACTGACAATGAGTATAAATTCTAGAAAAAAAGAAAAACAGATTGAGGTGTTGCAACAAAGGTTGACTCACGAAAAATCGTTCCATGGGATTTGTATAGATACTCAGCATAGACTGAGACTCGCCTCCACACTGTGAGACCCAGTAATTGTACCATTACTAATGTAACGGCACCTCTTCCTTTGGCCTGAATTCAAACACAGTATGAAATCTAAAGATGATTTCCTCATTTCTGTTACCAATGAAATAGTATGTGGGCTATTTAAAATACATAATAGGGGCTTCCCTGGTGGCGCAGTGGTTAAGAATCCGCCTGCCAACGCAGGGGACACAGGTTCAACCCTTGGTCCGGGAAGATCCCACATGCCACAGAGCAACTGAGCCCGTGCACCACAACTACTGAGCCTGTGCTCTAGAGCCCGCGAGCCACAACTACTGAGCCCGCGTGCCACAACTACTGAAGCCCGTGTGCCTAGAGCCCATGCTCCGCAACGAGAAGCCACCACAATGAGAAGCCTGTGCACAACAAAGAGTAGCCTCTGCTCGCCACAACTAGAGAAAGCCTGCGCGCAGCAACGAAGACCCAATGCAGCCAAAAATACACAAACAAATAAATAAATTTATTAAAAAAATAAAATAAAATACATAATAGTCTTCATCTTGGTAAACTATAATTAAGTAACAAATGTGCAGAATCATCTTATTCTCCAATTAATTTTATGTGTGTATTGCTTATCTAGAATAACCAAAACTAACGTTAACAAGCATTTCTTTAACAACTAACAGAAATGGGAGACAGTGAAAATAGCACTGTGTTGGAGATCCAGAAACTTGCCAATTCTGGTGCTACTCTACCAGCGACTCCCTATGTAGCCTCAATATGTTGCTTAGTTATGTTATTTTCCATCTCCATAGAGGAAACATTTGTTTTCACAGTTTTTAAAAACTATTTTTAATCTGTTCTATTGAGATAAAATCAAAATTCACCAATTTTAGCTGCACAAACCTGTGTTTTGACAAATGTATACAGTCTTTTAACAACCATCACAGTCAAGATATATATAACATTTCCATCACCCCCGAAAAGTTCTCTTGTGCCTCTCTGCAGTAAAACTACTCTCAGCCTCTAGCAGCCTACTTTTCATCATTATAGTTTTGCTTTTCTAGAATTTTGTACAAATTAAATCAATCGGTATGTTGTCTAATATGTCTGGTTCCTTTCAACAGCATAATTATGTTAAGATTCATTAAGATTCATTTTTAAAAGACTATCACAGCCCACACTGAATGCAGGCACCTTTGTAGAAGATCAACTGATCATATATTTTAGAGTCTGTTTCCAGACTCTCTTCTGTTCCATGGACATACATGCCTATCTTTAAGCCCATACTATGCTATTCTGATAACTATCACCCAAGTGAGTCTCGATATCAGGTATAAGTCCTCCAATTTTGCTCACCTTTTGGATTTTTTTCACTCTTATAAGTCCTTTGAATTCCCATATACATTTTAGAGTTAGCTTTTCAATTTGACAGGCAAGCCTGCTGAGATTTTCTATGGGACTATATTGAATATATAGGGGAGAACTGAGATCCTAACAATATTGAGTCTTCTGATCCATGAATATTGTGTATCTCCATGTGTTTAGTTGTTCAGTTTCTCTCAGCAATATTTTGTAGTTTTCAGTGTACAAGCATTGCACATTTTTGGTTAAATTTTCCCCAAATTACTTCTCTCTCTCTTTTTTTTTGCTATAGTAAATGGTATTTTAGAAAAATCAATTTTGTAGTCTGTAGAGCTTTTAATTTTTATGTATTAAACTTGTGTCTGTGACCTTGCTGACCTCCCTTATTAGTTCCATCAGCTACTTTTTTAGATTCCTAAGGATTTTTTTATAACATAGCTAATTACATAATCTGCAAAAAAGAGTGAGCTTTATATTTTCCCATATAATTTGTAAGCTATTCAGTTATGAGTGTGAGACAGAGATCAGGAAACTTTTCCCCCCATAGGTAAATCCAATTGACTCAGTACTATTTTTGAAAAGGTATTTTTTTTCCCTTTGCAGTGCAATGCCACTTTTGTCATCATCAGGTGACTGTATGTGTGTGTGTGTGTGTGTATGTATATACATATATATCTCTCACAGGATTTTGTGCTACAATTTTTTTTAGAATTTTTTTTGCATTTATGTTCCTGAGAAATATTTGTTCATAATTTTGTTGTTTGTAATGTTCTTATCAAGTTTTTATATTTAGGCTATGCTGCTCTCAAAAGAGTTCAGCTACATTAAGTCCTTACTTGGTTTCCTTTCTTAGTTTTTTTTCTTGGATATGTTAACTGCTTTGAAATGTATTAGTTTCAATCTTTTGGGAAATGCTTCCCCTGTAAATCTCTTTTTCTTGTTTCTTTTGTTGCTCTCTAGGTGTTCTGCACAACCATCATCCTAGGGCTTTCTTCTGATCTCCGTCTTGGAATTCCCTTTGTTATTTTCTCTGTTATTTCCCTGGGTCCTTGAGATTGGGAATGACATATACAAACTACTATATATAAAATAGATAACTAATAAGGACCTATTGTATAGCACAGGGAACTCTACTCAGTACTCTATAATGGCCTATATGGGAGAAGAATCTACTGAAGAGTGGATATATGTATATGTATAACAGATTCACTTTGCTGTACAGCAGACACTAACACAACATTGTAAATCAACTATACGCCAATAAAAATTTTTTAAAAAAGAAATAATAAAATTAATTTTAAGGAAAAGTGCAAAAAAATTGCATTTATTTGAAAGACATCAAAAAGAAAATGAAAAGAAAAGCTACAGAATGGGAGATAACATTTTCAATATATATAACTGATAAAGGACTTAAAATCTGAATAGAGAACTTCTGCAAATAAGAAAAATAAAATTAAATAGGATAATGGAAGAAAAATTGTGAGCACTCATAAAAAAAATAGAAAATCCATATGACCAATAAACACATGATAGAATGTTAAATCTCCTTAACTTTCTAGAAAACATTAAGTTGAAACTAAAATGAGATACCAATTTCTGTGCATATACCCTATGCTGGAAAAAATTAAAAACTCTGAATATACCAAGTTTTTTTTTTTTTTTTTTTTTTTTTGCGGTACGCGGGCCTCTCACTGTTGTGGCCTCTCCCATTGCGGAGCACAGGCTCCGGACGCGTAGGCTCAGCGGCCATGGCTCACGGGCCCAGCGGCTCCGCGGCATGTGGGATCTTCCCGGACCGGGGCACGAACCCGCGTCCCCTGCATTGGCAGGCGGACTCTCAACCACTGCGCCACCAGGGAAGCCTTATTCCAAGTATTTTTAAAAATATGGAACAACAGGACTTATTCACTGTTGGTGAGTGTGTAAATCGGTGCAAATATTTTGAAATATTGGCAATATCTTCCATTAAATTTAAACATACACATGCCTCACAACTCAGAAATTCTAATCCTGGTATATACCCTAAGGAAATATGATTATATATGTCCCAGAAGATAGGCACAAGAATATGTATGTCAGCATTGACTGGTAACAGCAACAAACTGGAAACACAAATATCCATTAACAGTAGAATGGATAAATAAACTTGTGGTAAAATTTCAATCAAATTAATAATATAAATCAAAAAAATAAACTAGAGCAACACACAATAATGGGGATGGAATTAGCCAATATAATGTTAAATGAAAGTAGAAATTCTCAAAACAATGGGCAATGGATATATAGAGGTGGGACTTCAGGGGTGCTGTTAGTGTTTATATCCCAACTTGTTTGATTATTCTATGAATGTCCACTTAATAATTACTCATTATACTATACATTTAAAAGTACTTTTCTTTATGTATGCAATATTTTACATTTTTATGTTTATAAACAGTTTTAAATGAAAGGAATTCATATTATACATGTCTTTATAAAAGCACATACTGACAATAACATTATTAAACTTGACACAATAAATAAAAACTTCAAGATTTCATAACAAATATACTGTTTCTAAGAATTTAGGTCTTTTGCTATTTGTAATAATATTCAATGCTTTTTAGAACAGTACACTGCCTCCTCATGACTTAAGTGATAGTAAATTTAAAACAAAATTTCTTTTTTGACCTGCACATCTTAAAAGTTAAAGCCAACAGAGTTGGTGAAACTCCAAATATATGAATAACAGTTTGTGATATCTTTTCAAGTCTCAATTACAATTGATTTAGTTCATCTATTATGATAAAAATACACATTATTATTATTTCATAAGTATAAGTTAATAAGGATAAATTATCCATTAGGGAAAGAATGTTTTCTATGACTCAATTTTTAAAAATGGGACAGATTAATCCTATTAGTCTGAGAGGCCACTATGTAATATTGGCCATGCATTCTAGAATACTTTGTTTTGTTGGCATAGATGATTAGGAATGTACATAGAGACATCTTTACAGGTCTGTTCAGTCAAAAGCAAGTAATTTTTTTTCTCAGAATTGACTGAAATGATTAGTGATCTACATGCTTTGAGATTTTGTAGTTCATTTGTGCTTTTGGGGAAAGATGAGAAGTATGGCAGGAAAAAACACAAACTTTGGAATCATGTAGAACTGTGGTTCTGGGCAAGTTACCCAGTTTTCTGAGCCTTAATTTCCTTATCTATAAAAAGGGGGATAATATTAGGGACTTTTCAGGTTCTTGTGGGCATTTACAATGAAAAAGTAATTTATGACATATGATAAACACACAATAAACATCAGTTACCCACTTTCCAGTTAGGATCTTTTCCAACCCTTTGACTGTGTATCTAATTTAAATGGAAATTTTTCTATTTAAAATTTAGTATATTTGCATCATATAAAAATATTTCACCCAACTAATTTTGGAAATGCTAGAAATAGAAAACAATATTAAAAAGAAACAATGTTACAGTCAGGCATTTTTACAAATACATGCACATATGACAAACTTCAACTTGTATCCAATTCAATGGCATATATTGATTACCATTTCCTTTCTTCAAGCTATTTAGGAAAAAGGCACAAATCTATCTTGAGGAAAATCTGACGATCCTCAACCATTCTAAGGCCAACAGTGATATGCAGTAAAAAAAAAAAAAAAAAAAAGAAGACTGGACTAAAAATCAGACAAGGTGGTTCCTAATATTATGAATTCCACTAACTAGTTATGTGACTTTGTACAGTTCATGTGTCTTCTCTGAGTATCAGATTTCTTAACTCTAAAATGGGGCTAACAATATCTGCCTTGCCTCTTTTACAAGATTCTTATAAGGATCTAAAGAGAAAAGAGAGGACTTCTCTGGTGGTCCAGTGGTACAGAATCCACCTTACAATGCAGAGGACGCGGGTTCGATCTCTGGTCAGGGAACTAAGATCCCACATGCTGTGGGGCAACTAAGCCCATGCGCCACAACTAATGAGCTCGTGTGCCTCAACTAGAGAGCCTGCGCGCCACAGCTACAGAGCCCACCCACCCTGGAGCCTGTGCGCCATAACTAGAGAAGAGGAAAAAACCCACATGCCGCAACTAGAGAGAAGGCAGCGCGCTGCAACAAAGAGCCTGCGCACTGCAACAAAAAATTCCGCATGCCTCCACGAAGATCCCACATGCTGTAACTAAGACCCGCGCAGCCAAAAATAAATTAAATAAATAAATAATAAAAAATAGAGAAAAGAGTGAAAAACGACATCTAATTAGGAACCTACATCCCTTTAATTAAAAAATAAAAGATATCTGGTAATATTGGACAAGAGAAAAAAAGGGAGCATTCACTTTAAATATAAAATAAATTTCCTTCTGAAAAGTCTTTTCTAAAACACAGAAAGGATTTTAAAATATAAATAAATAACCTACACTTTACATCAGCAAACCTTACAGATTTCAGAGTAGAAAATGGAGCCAAGCCCTGGGCAATTCGCAAAGTCCTCTGAAACACAGCGTTTCATCTACAAAATAAAAGGGTTAGAATAAAAATTTCTCCAAAGTTCTTTCCAACCTAAACTTTCTTACGATTTCATTTAAGGAAGAGCTTTATGGCTTCCCTGGTGGCACAGTGGCTGAGAGTCCGCCTGCCGATGCAGGGGACACGGGTTCGTGCCCCGGTCTGGGAGGATCCCACATGCCGCGGAGAAGCTGGGCCCGTGAGCCATGGCCGCTGAGCCTGCGCGTCTGGAGCCTGTGCTCTGCGGCGGGAGAGGCCACAGCAGTGAGAGGCCCACGTACCGCAAAAAAAAAAAAAAAAAAAAAAGGAAGAGCTTTTGTAATTGGAAAATGACCGACACTTTACATCAGCATAATAAAATCTCTTTGTGAACCAGAAGGCAGGATAAAATAAGTGAGTGAAACAGAACCTGAAATATTAGACTAGTTTAATCAGAATTACCAATTTTAATGGTTGCAAATCTACAAAACATCTGTACAATGCTTCTCTCTAAATGAAACAATCTAGGTGAAAGCATTTTGGAAGCCATAAGATGCTATGCGAATGTAAAGTATTATTGACATCATCATCTTCTTTACTTGAGCCCATTTCAGCTGCACCAGGCATCCAGGATGGGCATGGAGGGGAGGAAGGAAGAGGAAAGAGGAAGAGGATTTGCTTTTCTTGTGTTCTAGTTTCCCCTTGTTCCCTGAGCATGTATGTCTGTGATATAATACAAGCATTTTTTCCCCAAACATTAAAAGGTAGTTACTTCCTAATACATAAAAAGACAAATAGACAGGTCTTTTTGTGTGTTTAGGCTAAAGATATAGTTACTTTAATTTCTCATTTCTTGATCTGAGACATTTTTAAACAAAGCAGGTGGTAGGGTATGTATTTTACCATTGTATCCAGTATTTTCCATATACTAGCTTATTTCTTTTCTAAAATAAGCTATCATTTGAATAACTGGAAAGTGCTTTAAAATAAGAATTGCTAGTTATGAGTCACTGCAATGATAGACAGCTTGACAGTGTTATTTGCATTTGGCCATGAGAGAAACTGAGGGGATTGAGACAGAGGTAGAGCAAGAACTAGACCTCCCAGGCTGTCTGCAGAATGCCAAACCTCTGGGAAGGAGTAATAGAATTGTAGTTTTCAAGATGCCTGAAGATGGACAAATCTAGCTGCCTAGGCACCTAAAAATCCTCAGCAGATAAATCTGTGTCTTCATGACCTGGCTCAAGGGCTTATTGGAAGTTGCTTGTTTAAACTGAATGTTGATTTGCAAGAACCTTTTGGGAAATCATTGTGACCAATTACGAATGAGATCATTAAGAAGGAAAGCTGGAACCAACATGGATACCCCGGGAGGTCACTCTCCCCGGGCTCTGTCCTGGTGGCGTAGGGGAGCATAGGGCTCTGCCCCATGATGTACAGTCCCTTTCCACAACGTTGGAGATGAAGCCGGGCCTTGAGTCTGTGCCTGCATATTCCTACAGCTTCTCAGAGTCCTGTGGACAACGACTGAGGAGACAAACCATGCAGGAAACAGCTCTCTAGAGCAGCATATCTGAATCTAGGTTGATCCGAAGTGAATGAAAAATTTGTTTTAATCAGTTTGGGTGTACTACTGGATTAAAGCTCTTACCTGCCTTGTTTTGCAAAAAGAAAAAAAAAAAAAAGGAAAGCTGGGCTTAGCATTTGCTTGAAGTTGTATTTTCATCAGAACTCATCTCCCTCCTAAAAGAATGATTGTTAAACAGTGCATCTTGGCCTGGGGATTGGGGTGGAGGTGGGGATTGGAGAGAATCTTGCCTTCCTTTTTTTTTTCTCCTCTAATTTCTAGCGATTATAGCCATGGCTAAGCCATTAGTCAAACTCCCTCATGGTAAAAGAGGGATAATGTCAACATTAAAAGCTCCAGAGCAAATAAATAATGTATTTATTTCCCTAAAGTTTTCCTAAAACTACCTGCTCAGCTCAGCTCAGGATAGAGGACTTGCAGCTTGAAATACAAGTCTTTTTCAAACTCAATTTGAGAATCTCTCTTGTATCCTCTGATAATTATAAAAGGAAATCAACGGGCACCATTCAAACGTGCATAACCAAACAGTAATGTTCAGAGCTACTGTGGCCTGGAGAGGTTTGAATGGCATTACCCAGCAAGTGCCATAGTCTGACCCAAATGGGAGAAGGAAGATTAAATTGCTGAGTGGGGGAGGGAAGCTGCTTTACATTTTAACTACAATCCAGAAAACTCTCTCCCTGCTATAAGAACATTAATCCTTCACAAACGAGAAGAGTTAACAACCAGTTATATGGTAGCACAGAGCATTACACAGTGATTCCTGGGGTAAACAAAAAAAAAACTAAGAAACATCAGTGATCAGGACTTTGAAGCAAGAGGTGGACATTCCAACAAAGACTATATAAGAAGAAACGAGTGAATCGGGGAACCTAAGAAGTGCACCCAGACTGAATCAAGACAATACATGATACTATCAGAAACCCCTGTACTGTTAGGATGGTTTATTGTGCTCCAACTTTACATATATAGTAGGGTAAAAAAAAAATTAATTGTTATCTTAAAAGTGAAGTAAAGTTACTCTTAGGGAGGGAACTGCCTTTGGTAAGAAAATAACATGGTAACTCATCTTGGGTGTAGAAGGTGAAGCTTTGCAAACACTTGGAAGCAAGCAGCAAAGCAGAGTCAAACTGCTCTGCCCGAGAAGTTTAGGAATTTATGATCCTGCAAACAGTGAGTGGGTAAAGGAAAGCCTTTTAGAGCAGAGGCAGAGAAGGCTGAACTGCATGGTGGGAAACTACAAGGAAGAGGGTCCAGTGAGAAAATCCCTGCAGTGGTGCAAGGGAGATTACCAGGAGCCTTTTAAGAATAGAGATGCTAATAATTAATTCTAAGTTGTTTAAGGGTTTCCAGGCTCTGTTATCCCAAACTTTTAATACAGGGATGGGAAGCAGGGTCTAACAGGGAGCAACGCAGTGCAAAACAGTGGAAGCAGGAACTCAGAGCCAGGGGGACTGGATGAAACGTAAATACTTTCTCCCCAGCCTTCCAGCACCCCGAAGAATCTCTGGCAAGATGACGGCAGCTTCCATCTCAAGCATCTGAGTCTCTCTTCTCTGCACAGCAAGTGTGGAGAAAATGCTCCTGGGGTGCTCTTGACCATGGGGGAAGGTTAAGAGTGAGGGTGGGTGGCTCATCCCGAGAGAAAATTTTGAAGTGTGTTTCACATTATTTCTGAAGGAGTCCCCTGTGGGACTGAGCCCTGCTTGTCCAAAGTGGTCATATGCTCATTATCATACTCTTTGGATTTTCTACTTTTCTGGTCTCACTTTCCCCACTCCTATACTTGTGCTTCCTGCCCTCACCTCTCAGGGATTACTTGCACCCGAGTTCTTAACTCAGCTTCTGCTTTGGAAGAAAACCAAACTTAGACACCCTCCCACCCTTGTCCCTGACCTCACTATTCTAATCCTAGAGGCAGCCACTTATACCAGTTCCTTACCATCCAAAAGTATCCTTTGCACAGTCAAGCATTTAAGTATTATGTATGTGTGTACATTTATATATATATATATATATATAGAGAGAGAGAGAGAGAGAGAGAGAGAGAGAGCATACGCTTTTAACAATTTTCAATTAGAAAATTGAAAAAATTTAACAATTTTCAATTTTCTCTCTATTCCAAAATAGAGAGAAAAAAATCCATACCCTACACAACAGTCGAAGATAGCAATGTCTCTTTTATAAAAAGGTACATCTGAACTTGAAAGAGAATAAATCTTATAATACTGTTAATCACATTTAAAATCAGGCGGAATGCATGCCATGTAGTCTCAATTGTGTGGCCAAGGAGTGTTCGAGGGCTCACCATTCACTAGTGGCTTCCCAGCCACTATACTCATCTTCCATCCGTGCCTTCGTATTTTGTTGCACATACGCGAAATACGTAGCACACTGGACTTCCTACCAAAATTGTTCTTATATTTGAGGTAATCATTTCAAATATTTATTGTCAAAGACTGAAATTTTACATAAAATTGTCTTAAAACCAAGAAGTTTAACAAAATTGGATTTTAATGGTGCTATGTCTGAAAAGTTATTCTAACATTCAAATGGTCTGTTAGTTGTGCTGGCTATCCATGTGCTGAACCAGAAAAATTAAATTAGTTCTTTGTAGCTTACTATTCCTTCTGTTAGGACATGTGGTTTTCTCCAACATATGAATGCAACATTTACTATAACACTTAATACTTCTTATTGTTAAATTGGAAGAGACTGCTTTCTTCTGAAGCTAAATTGATCTTACTACTGCTTGCCTAAAGATAAATTTTTCTAAAGGTTTATACTATGATGAATATGCTGTGATGACTTATAAACACACACACACACACACACTCATGCATACTGTTTTATGTGTACCATGGGAATTCAGAATGGAACGGGTACCACTAGCAATGCAAGGATAACAACTAGTGGTTTATCTTTTGTCATTAAGTTTTATAGAAACTATTTACATTCAGCACAATTATATTCAGCTGACTGAGCATCACAGGAACTACTTTGTTCACCTTATAATGAGTCAACATATTTCAAAGGGGGATGTTCAAAATCAGCTATGTTTCCATGGTTTCTTTGCTTCTTTGAGTTCTTGTGAAATACTTTTGTATTTTCAGATGTATCTTCACGTTATTTTTAAATGCCAAGCATACATGAAATAATAGCTGCATTCAGAAACAAATATTAGGACCTCATTTTAATGTCCTGCCTATTACAGGCCAATGTTTCAAACTATGTATCATTTTTCCATCCAGATATGCTTTTTGGCCAGTTCCCTACTTAGCAATTTTAGGGGCATCCTTTTTTCACCACCCCACTAATATATGCTGTGCACTGATTTCATCCTAGCCTTCCATATCAAAACTTGCTCTTGGGAAATGTATCTGGATCTAATTCACTCCTCTATGTAACTTAGTGATATCATTTGTTTCTTGGAAAATTGGGAGCCATGGGGGGAAAAATTCTTTTTTGAACATAAAAAATTTAGGGGGCTTTTCTGGTGGCGCAGTGGTTGAGAGTCCGCCTGCCGATGCAGGGGACACGGGTTCGTGCCCCGGTCCGGGAAGATCCCACATGCCGCAGAGCGGCTGGGCCCGTGAGCCATGGCCGCTGAGCCTGTGCGTCCAGAGCCTGTGCTCCGCAATGGAAGAGGCCGCAACAGTGAGAGGGCCGCGCACCAAAAAAAAAAAAAAAAATTTGGAAGCTTGGGGGAAATTTTAAATATATTTATAATTTTTATTGAATAGTCTCAACATGGGTTTATAACATGAAATGTTTTTAGTTTTCTCTAGTCACTTTTTTCAGTCATGCTCTGTCTAGTGTCAGCTCCTTACTCGTTATGGACACATCTTGGAAACGTGCCATACCTTCCACTAGAAGTCCAGGTCTGTTTAAGCCTCTCGTCTCATATGGGCTTAAATGACATTTGCTAATCTTCCCACCCACTCCTCTTCCCTCTCCCCAGTAGATCAGGCTTGTGGGTGAAAGATCTGCAGTGGGGTGAAACAATGGTCTGATTCTGGTTACTCCTTCCCTTCTGTATTTCAACAATCAGTTCCTCCGATTTGGGAGGTCGAAAGGAGAAACAGGAGAGGCAAAGATCTTCTGGAGTAACTGGTCACCTGCTCGTGGTGGGGAGGCAACCAAGGTCTTAGCCAGGCTCAGGTCCGGAATCTCTACTCTGCTGATATAACAGTCTCCATTGAGATTCTGTGCATGGCTCTCTTGGGAAAGATTTCTACTTTCTCTCAGCTTCCTCAGCCCCTGGGGCCCTCAAAGAGGGGCCGCCTGGTCTCCCTTTAGTCTCTCTCAATTAGTCCATGTACCAATGTCCCCCAACCCTACCCGCCACCGCAGAGTGGTGCATCTCCTGACCTCCTCCCTGGGAGTCTTGGGAACTGGAATGGGTGACTCTCTCCTCTTCTAAGGCACACCACATCACCATCTGTTATCACCTCTCTGCTGCCAAGTATTCTGCCAAGTCCTCTCCTTTTCAGAAAATACACTGGCCATAAAAAGGAACAATTTTTATGTATAACCACAAACTTCAGGGAATGTACCTCACATTCTACCAGGAACTCCCCTACCATGCTCTGTGCTGGTCCAATAGCACCAACAGGGTAGGACTGCAGTAAGAAACAAGATTCTTCTCTCCCATCTTAGATCACCTCTCACTGCACTTACAGAGCTCCATAAACCCCTCCCATAATGTCTTTGTGGTAGACAGAATTCTCAGGGCACCCCCAATATTCTTACCCCTTGTGTACATGTTTTGTGTAATGCTCTCCTCTTGAGTGGGCAGAACCTGTGAATACGATGGGATATTACTCCTTGAATGGGTTATTAATGAGTTGACTTCAAGTTCATCAAAAGAGAGGTATCTGGGTGGACCTGATCTAATCAGATCAGCACTTAAAAGACACTGGGCCTTCCCTCCCCGAAGGCAGAGAGATCGGAGGTGTGAGAGGGCCAAGGGCAGGGACCACATGGTATGGGCCTGAGAATGGCCTTTAGAAGCTGAAAGTAGTTCTAGGATGAGAACAGGTGAGCCAGTGGGGACCTCAATCCTACAAGCATACAGAAACGAATTGTGCGGACTTTCCGAGGAAGCTTGAAAGCAAACCTTTCCCTAGTTGAACCTCTAGATGAGGACACAGTCTGGCTGATGCCTTGATTTTAATCTCATGAGACTTTGAGCAGAGGACTCAACTAACCTGTACCCAGGGAAACTGTTGCATAATAAATTCATGTTGTTTGAAGCCATTACGTTTGTGGCCATTAAGCCATTTGTTATGCAGTAATAGAAAACTAGTATACCCTCTCTCTTCCCTGTCTGTTCCTCTTATTTCATCTTAAGGTGGGCGTCAGTGCTGGCATGATATCTAGGAGGTAGCAGGGCCAGTTAACAATCTCAGAGCAAGCCTAGAAATATCTGGCTTAATTTCTTGATGACTCTCTTCAGAATGGAGAAATGTGGGATTATTGATACTTTTTTATCCTTAGGTAGGATCCTTACAATCCCAGAGCATCAACATATTAAATATATACAAATGTCTTGTTATATATGAATGACTGGATATTTTAGTAGCTTTCTTATACTGTCCAGTTCTAACTAGAACGTGTGTGTGTGTGTGTGTGTGTGTGTGTGTGTGTGTGTGTGTGTGTGAAAGAGAGAGCGGGAGTGGGGCTTGGCTTATTCACAAAATTAATACATGATAAACACCTTTTCCATTACACAGTACCATACATTCAGGCATTAAAATGTTGCAGCATTCACTCAACCTTTGTTGAGAAACCCCTGTGTCCAGTCTTTGAATTTGCCCTTAAATATCTATAACTGGTGACAAATTGAGCCTCAAGTAGCTGAAACTCAAGGCATCTATTCATTCAACAAATATATATTGAGCGTCCAGGAGATAAAACCTGGATAAGGGATAGACCTCATCTTCTAGGAGTTTAGCATCCTGGAGACGGTCAAATACATAAACAAATATTCCAAATACAGTGACAGATGTGGGCACACCATCAGCGTCTGGCAGTGCAAGGATTACTTTGTAGGGGACTCTGTCTAAGCCAGGCAGGGTATGCAAAATTCTGTGTATGTGCATTTAGGAGAAAAGAGTCCATTACTTTATATTTTTCTAACAAATCCATGTCCAGGTTTACAAAGGAGAGTGCCCTAAGCAGAGAGAATAAGATATGCAAAGACAAAGAGATGACAGTATACTGCCTGGTCCAGTACAGGTTGACATCATTACCTCAGAGGGTATGGACAGGGCCTTCTGGCAATTTTTTACTGTTACTGCTCTGGGAGAAGTTCATAAATATGTAAAAACGATAAAATCCTGAGAGGAGAGCCAAGCAAAAGATTTTCTAAGCAAGGTTTTCTTTTTTTCTTCTTTCTTTCTTTTGGCCGCGCTGCACAGCTTGCAGGATCTTAGTTTCCTGACCAGGGCTTGAACCGGGGCCCTGGCAGTAAAAACACTGCCAGGGAAGTCCTGCAAGGTTTTCTAAGTTTAGAATGAGCAGTATCACACAGGCAAAAAGACCACTCACTTTCAGAAAAGCAAGAGACAAAGAAAAGAAGCTTTCCAAGTACAAATTTTGCTCCATCGAACCAGGTTTTAACCATTAGAATCTTCTTTTGGTACGTCACTTTATCTTAATTTTAATTTCATTAAATTTTTAAAACTGGACTGGTGCCCAACTTGAAAGCTAATTCTTTACCTTTTCATATTTTCACTTTTTATTTGTTGATTGGATGCGAATTTTTATTGCAGAAAATAAAGGAATCTGAAACAGGAGAGGTCAAGAGGGAGGGATTCAGTCTGTTCAAATGTGTTACAAGTGTTTTGTAACATACTTGCAGAGCCCCAAACTGCATTACTGGACCAAGCCTCTGCAGACAAACGGGCATCCTACAGCAAGGTAAATTTCCACCATTCACTCCAAAAGGTGCTGCTTGTTTTACAATCCTGATGCTATAGCAATGTTATCATCAGTGATAGTTTTGCATTCGATTCCAATGACTACTTTCTAGATTCAAGTCATTTGCAATAGCATGATTTTGCCTAATGAAACAGCAGTTGAAAAATTTTAAAGTTCCTCTGCTTTATTTCTAAGCCCCTTCTTCGCTTATAGTAGATATATTCCTAAGACCCCAGTGAAAAAATCTAATATCACATATATTTCTATATTAACAACTTTCCTATTGCATAAAAATATTTGACTTCATTGGAAACAAAGACCAAAAAGCAATGCGAGCACCTTATGTTAGATTTTGATTTATCATCCTCAAAACACTGTAATTATATAATTATATACTATAATTATAATCAAAGAAGTTATAATTAAATAGTATAATTATATTATTAAATTATAAATTATGCATATAAATACATCAATATTATAATGAAAATTACTAAAATTATTAACCTTTTCAGAGATTATTTTCTTTTAATAGTGATCAGAACTTCAAAATGAAGTTAATAAATATGGAATCTGAGGCATGAACCAACTTTTTAAAAATTCAGCCTTCTTAAAGCCCTGGAAATCCTCACTCATGTGATGCCTATTCCATGGGTGGATAAGACTATCTGCATGATCAACAGGCCAGTTTCCCGAACCTTCCCAACTGCGTGTCTGCTGCTCGTCTGCATAATCGATCAGAGAAATTCCATAAACCACGTGACTTTATATATATTTGCACATAGATCTGAAATGAGCAACCCCAGCATAGCACTCAGAAATGCCCCACAGCCCATAGCTACATAACCAGGATTTTCAAAGTCATGGCTCATCTCACTAGTCTGATTCTATTTCATCAAGTTTCCAGGGCTGTTTAGGACCTAACTGTGACACTACTGTCTCCTCCCAACCATCCCATTCTCACATTACAGGAGCGCTTTGAAAGGGCTGCTCTGATTCTAATGTAGTTCCCCATTCTAATATCTCATTTACTCATGTAAAGAATTCACTGATCTGGGGCTTCCCTGGTGGCGCAGTGGTTGAGAGTCCGCCTGCCGATGCAGGGGACACGGGTCCGTGCCCCGGTCCTGGAAGATCCCACATGCCGCGGAGCGGCTGGGCCTGTGAGCCATGGCCGCTGGGCCTGCGTGTCCGGAGCCTGTGCTCCATGGCGGGAGAGGCCACAACAGTGAGAGGCCCGCGTACCAAAAAAAAAAAAAAAAAAAAGAATTCACTGATCTGGGTCAATATTATGTCAGACCTCGACCTTCTTCCACACCTCCATCTCAAGACAGTTCCCTTTCCTGTGGAGAATACTGACCTTGCTGTCCATTGGAATAAACAGTGGTGATACAATGTTGGGCTAATTTTATACATTTCATGAAATGCCTTCAACTAGCTAGAGATTTTGCTGCTCATGGACTTAAAGATCAGTGTACAGAGACATTTATCCCTTTCTCTTTCCTAAATTTTGTGCTTTTTGAACCAGAAAAACTCCTAGATATAGCCTGTGAAGAAAAATTCAAATCACCAAGCCAGCCAGTTTTTATTTGCAGTATTCTGTAATTCAGAGGCCCCTGCTGTGCATCTCTCAGAACACTGCTGATCTCTATTTGAGATGAAAGGTTGTTAATGATTTTGTGTGGAGTGTCCCAAAGCACTTATTTTTATGGAAGGAGTAAGCCACACAAAGTTACTGTATTGCAGAGTTATTGTGACGATCTCATAAGATAATATATACAAAGTGCTTAACACCGTGCATGGTGTGTAGCAGGTGCTCAATAAATAGATGCTGACTAATTAAGTCTTAGCCGAGTTGGCCAGGCAAAGGTCTGTCTCATGATGTCTGTTTCCTCTGTGACAAGCTAAGGGCGTCTTAGTTCTTCATCACAGGAAGACTTCAGTATATTTTGCACACTGGTCACTCTTTCCCTATATTCAGTTTTTAAAAGCTATTGAGATACAACTGATGTACAATAAACTGCACATATTTGAAGTATAAAATTCATTTAATTTTAACATATGTATATACCTGTGAAACCATCTCCACAGTCAAGATTATGAAAAATTCATTATCTCCAAAATTATCTCTTGCCCCTTGGTAATCCACCTCTTTCTACCCTGCCTCCTTCCCTCAGTAATCATTGATCTGCTTTATGTCCCTATAAGTAATAGTTTACATTTTTTAAGACATTTACATGAATGGTCTCTAGATGCTGAGGGCCTCAGTCCTACAAATGCAAGGAACTAAATTCTACCAAAAGTTGCAGGAGCTTGGAAGAGGACCCAAGCCTCAGATGGGATTGTAACCCTGGGCAACACCTTCATTATAGCCTGTGAGACACGGAGGAGAGAACCCAGTGCTGCTGTGCTCAGATGTCTGACCTACAGAAGTTCCGAGATAATAAATGTGTATTGTTTCAGGCTGCTAAGTTTCTGGTAGTTTGTTATGCAGCTATAGAAAACTAGTGCACTGCCACAACAGGGACTCTAGTCAGGCTACCATTTCTGAATATTTTAAACTGTTCCATTAGGTTCTAATGAGAAGTTTTCCACCGAAGGGTCTAATACCATTATTATGGTAGCCTTCCTCAACTGCAGCTAAAAACGTTAACTGCAAATTCCATTGACGATGGCATCAGTCTGCCAAGATACTGCAGCTGCCTTTTTATTGTTCACAGGCTCTCTCCAGTGCATTTGATCATTCTGATGACTGATCACATCTCTGCATATGTTAGTCAAAGACAGATGAACTGGAAAGCATTTTTTTTGAAGGTTGGCACTAGGACTAAAAGAATGATGGGTATCAGAACTCTTTCTTTGAATCTCCTTTTCCTCTTTTGTTCCCTCACTCTTAGATCCAAATGAAGCTGAAAATACAACGCAAAGCCAAAAAGCGTCCGTAAGATACACTTGACAGTTCTAACTGACATTTCCCACTGCAGGTGAATTCGGTATCTCTACATGCCTGCTCTTCTAGGAGAGCAAGGCCATGAATACCTGCTCTCAGGCTGGTCTAGAGAAAAATGTTCTAAGATTGTGTCATTAGTGTACATACTGCTAGAATGCAGCCATTCTGATACTTTCACATATACATTTTAAAATTCTGTACAATGTTTTGATGACAGGAAGAGACTTTAGACACAACTGACCTGAGTTCTACTCCTGCATCTCTCAGTTCCTTGCCATACACTTCTGTGTAAGTCAGCTAACTGCTCTGAACACCAGAGTATTTATCTGTGAAACAGAGACGAGATATACCATCAATTGTAATTGTGAAGTTCAAGTGAGATCATGTATGACATGCATTTAATGATGACTGGCATAGGGCTATTAATGTTATTAATATTAATGTATTAATATATAAATATATTAATAGTGGAGAGTCTTAGACTAATTTTAAAATTTTCATATTAGTAAACTCATGTTAGTAAGTACCATTTATTAACTATCTATCTATTATTTGCAAAGTTTAGAGCAAGAGAAAGGGGAAATTCTAGGTTAGAGTAGTATTTCTCAATCATAGCTCCTTTTTAAAGAAAAATGTTCGGGTGTACCTCTGTTAATTTGAACAATTTTTATTTTAACACCACACACACACACACACACACACACACACACACAGCTGTACCATTTCTTATGAAGTGTGTTACAGATGATAGATTTATTGATTTGTTCATTCCTCTTGACCACAATAATAATAATTATGATTTGACTGTTAGGCACCATCCTATGCAATTTTAATGTCATCCCATTTAACCATCTACAGCCCTAGTAAGTTCAATTATTATCCCTAACTGTCCAATTAGAGATACAGGGGAAAAAAGCTCAGGAAAAAGAACAGAGTTAGAGATATATATTGAGAACTAATAGTTAAAATTAAGATCATGAATATGAAACTTGAAGAGTTAAGAAAACTGACATCTGCTCCGCCACATATAAGGGATTTACTAAGACATATATACCAGAGCACAGTTTGAACCACAGTCTCTCTGACCCCAGGATTGTACACTTTCCAATACTTTGTATTAAAATTGAATCAGAAGTCAGGTCTGGTTTTATTCATAGTGGAATTAATAAGCTCCAGTGTTTGAACACCACCATTTAATCCATGCTGTGAAAAATCTGAAACAGTCTAAAGAATAGTTGGGACACCTAATGTCTGCCCTTGTTAGGTCTAGGGGGAAATTACCATTGCAGTCAAGGAGATGTGAATCTAGATTTAGATGCTCTGTTCTTTTTATCTGTGTGGATTCAGTGAAAGACCATTGTAGAAAGCAAAGACAAGAAGAGGGCTGTTTCTAGAAAGCAAGTCTAGAAAGGAAGATTAAAAAAATAAATGCTTATTTGGGAGACACTCCTTTGGTTTCTGTAGTTTCCAACACTCTTGTTCACAGATGTCCTATTAGTTTTGTGGTCTATGGAAATGTTATAAAACCTTCAAGACCAAGAAATGTATGTTGATCTTTCCAGGAGGTTAATTACTTTGCCAAACAAAATAGAAGTTCTTCAAAAATGCTGTGCCACTTTGGAATCCATGAGCACCAATTAAGTTCATACTTGGTTATTTCCTTCTAAGAAGGGAAAGGAGAGAACGGTTATTGAGTGATAAAGTGAAAGTCACCCAATGTCTGTAAAGCAGATGAACAGCGATGCCAACGTCGTACAAACATTCTTAGTTGGGATCATGGCTGCTCAGTTAAAGACCTCATTCATTTTCTAGCCTTCCTTACAGTGAGGTGTGGTCATGTGATTAAGTTCTGGCTAATGTAATAGGAGCATAAGTGATACAAAACTCTCAAGTCATGTGTTTAAGAGAAAGAAGGTACTTTCCCTCTCTTAGTTCCTGCTTCGCAGCAGCTATCACATAAGTGTGATGACTAACGCTCAAGAAGTCATCTTCAACCACAAAGTGGAAGTTGTCTCAAAGCTGCCTTCCCTGCTCTGGACTGCTTTCCTCTGGTCTACCATGGAAGACAGAAATAGGCTTATCTTGTTTAAACTACTGTTATTTTGGCATTCTGTAATAGCAACTGTGTCTATAGCCTAATTAATTTAGAATTTGATACTAGAATTGGAGTTGCCACAACAGAATCTAATACATGGGACCTTGACCTTAAGAGGTAGGCAGCGGGCAGATGGGACAGAGACATTAGAAGCTGGAAAATCGGTGACTCTTACTATTTCTTGGGAATACATTTAAGAAAACTGTTACCTCCGATGCCTTGGAAGGCAGAACACGTTCGAGCATGGCCTGCGAGTCTAGGAACTTGTTGCAAAAACTCAGAATGCTGGTGTATATTGGCTGCATTTTGAGACTTTCAGGAAAGACCTAGAAAAAACACCTAGAACGTTTCTAGAACATTTGCGAGCGTAGATTGAACGGAACACATTTAAGGAGGTTTTTGTCTGCATGTAAACTTCAATCTAAATGGACAAAGAGTCCAGTAATTTAGAAACGTGGATCACTGAAAAAGTTCATTACTTCTACATCCAAAACTGAAACAGAGCTAAGAAGTGGTTCTAAAGATGAAGACTCAGCATGACCTAAGACTGTGCCTCCAGGCCCTCTCAGGCATCTCCCCATAGGTCAGTGAGTCCAGTTCACAAGCAATGATCTTGTTAATGTTAGAGGCTTCCTAATTAACCCTGTTGTTCTGGATACCCTCAAGCAGGCATGAATAACATGGGGAGAATGGGCAAAGGAACAAGTCCAGTTAATAAAAGATCTTCAGATGTAAGTCTGACTAGAGAATATCTTTGGCTACTTGTTTGTGAAATCTGCCTGAAGCCAACAGACTATAAGCCTACTAAGATTTTGAGGAGAATATATTGCTAAAGAAGCCATACATATAATGTGAAAATAGCTCAACCTATAAAGCAACCCCTGAGAATATTTCCCAAGAGCAACATATGGTCTCCTGCTTACCTAAAGTTACTACGGAGGATCACAGACATGGAAGAGTGTCCCAGAGGGCAAATCCAGGGAGCACAGAGGAGGAAGAATTTCCTCAGAGAGCAGAATAAGAGGTTTCCAAATGAACCAACCAAGGACTAACCAAGCTGCCAGACATGGAGGTTCTGCAGTGTCCTCCTCAGCAAGATTTCATGATTGCTAAAAGCGTGACTGCTCTAGGGTTTCCCATTCTTCCCTGCTTTGACTGAGCATTTTTACTGTGGATATCCTGTCCTTCCTCCATGATTTTTATTGAGTTTGGGTGCAGAACTCTCAAAGACAGGGCCAAGGGCTGGGCCATTCTTGACCTGGTCAAAGGGCCACACTGGCCATAACCTAGAAGGATACAGACCATACCAAGGAGCCATTATGTCTGCTCTGGGCTGCTTGCTCTTAAAGCATTCCATGAGAGAGAAATAAATTTTATATTGTTTATACCACTGGTGTTCTGGGTCTTTGTTATAATAGCTATACCTATATCCTAACTATAATGTCTTTAGGCAATATTTACTGAGATTTCACTGCCATACAATACTACACAAAGAAGGATCTGAATCTTTTCTCCTAAATCTTCATCCTGGTATGTTTCTGCCATGATTGTGGATAACTGTATTCTTCCATCCAGCTGCTTACATGTATGGTTAACATCAACTACATGGATTTTCTTTTTAGCCTCTGCCTCTAATGTCGTTTTCTTACTGGTTAGGCCTGAACATTGTTGACAAAATGACAGGATTCCATTCAAGCTTGATCTAAACAACAGTGACAAAATCAATATGTGTCTCAAAAAACAGTAAAAAAATAAAACCATAATCCTGGATGCTTCCTGTGGTTAGGATGCTTTTCTCACTTTTAAAACAATTTAAACACTTTTCTCTAAATATAATTTTTTCAGCACTTTGTTTAGTCTATTTATGAATGAATAGGCCAATGTATATACCTGTACTTAACACACTTCTTAGTATACATATGTTTCCAATTCCAAGCACTGGTCTTCATAGACGATGCGGATATTACAGTATCAGAATGTCATATAATTTAATTATCATCCTTTAGTGAAAATAAGTGGCACTTATTCATTTATACTTTCTTACCTAATGACTGCAGGGACCACATCCTGAAATCTTCAGACATCCATCTTCAAAAGTTTATTGACCCTAAAAGAGATAAAACCTATGGCCTTGGCCTCTCTGGACTTGAAGTAACTGAGGAAAGGGGAAGGTATTGTGTTCCTTCAACAGGTCAGACACTGTATCACATTCTTTCTTTTAATTTTCCTATTTAATAATCTAAACCACTTTGTGAGGTAAGCATAACAGTAGGGAAGTCAGACTACAAACTGGAGAGTACAAGAAACACAGATTTCTAATTCATTCATAGCTAAACTTAATTTGTACTTTAGGCCCCCATTCTGTGAAGTGAAAGCAACTCAGTCTCATCCACGTTAAGGATACTGACCTTAATTCTTCCCAGAGCTGGCATCTAAATCGGGAAGACTTTATGAGTGTCATGGTAAGAGGGACATATTTGGGCAGCATCTAATCCTCAGTTTTCATCTTACAGCCACTCTGATATTACCTAAGACAGGTACTTTCTTCAGGCTCTAGATCTTTGTTATCCAATGTGGTACTGACCACATGAAATTGGCTGGTCAGAATTGAAATGGGTTATAAGTATGAAATATACACAGAATTTCAAAGACTTAGTATCCAAAAAAGCCCCTCGTTTATAATATGCAATTGACTGTATGTTGAAATGATAACATTTTGGATATATTCGGCTAAATAAATTATTAAAATTAATTTCTCTTGTTTATTTTCACTTTTTAAATAAGGCTACTAAGAATTTTAAGATTGCATATGAAGACTGCATTATTTCTATTGTTCAGTGCTGCTTTGGTTAAGCAAAGTCATCTCCACTGTTACTCTGCAGACCAGTGGACCTACTGCTATGAGAAATTTAACTGAGTTTACTCTGACTCAATTCACACAGTATTGCTTAGATATTCTCAGATACAAAGTCTTATATAAGCCTATTTCATTTTCTCTAAAAATTAAAATAATTTTCATTCGAGGGTCATCTATAAAGTTTTTTTCTACAGGGCTCTGACAGACACTCATGAACTCATACTTTGTTACTTAAAAATGAAAATCCATGCTCTGTTCCTGACCATCAGGAAAACATCAATTTGTGTCACAAATGAATAAGGACTTCCCATAAATTTAAAAAAAAATGTTTGGGGATCTCTCTGAGAGGTGTACAAATGTGACACTATTACAAGATTAGTTGCTATTTGAACTATTTAATTTTCAAAGGGAAAAATGACTCAAAGTCCCTTAAGCAGGGCTCTGTAGAAGTTTATAAAATGCTTTAAATTGCTAGGCACACCTGACTCAAAAAGAAACCGAAATTGTGGTTAACAAAGTCACTATTATTATTATCATTATCATTATTATTACTATTATTTAAGAACACTTAAAATGAGATCTACCCACTTCGGCAATTTTTATTGGTTAATAATGATGTACAATGCTGTATAATGCTGCACAGCTGATCTCTAGAACTTATTCATCTTGCACAAGTAAAATTTATACCCATTGAATAACAACTCCCCATTTCCTCCTTCTCCCAGACCCTGGCAAACACCATTCTCCTCTCTGTTTCTTTGACTATTTTATATACTTCATATAGGTGGAAGCAGGCAGGATTTGCCCTTCTGTGACTGATTTATTTCACTTATTAGCATAATGCTCTCAAGTTGAATATGGAAAGATTTCCTTTTGTAAGGCTGAATAATATTCATTGTATGTATATACCATATTTTCTTTATCCGTTCATCTATCAGTGGGCTTTTAGGTTGTTTCCACATCTTGGCTACTGTAAATAATGATGCAATAAACATGAGAGTACAAGTATTTCTTCAAGAACCTAATTTCAATTATTTTGGATAAATACTCAGAAGTGGGATTGCTGTATCACATGTTATTTCTATTTTTAATTTTTTTAAGGATTCACAAAAACCAACTCAACATTGATTAGAGACTTAAACGTAAGATCTGAAACCAAAAACTCCTGGAAGAAAACATAGGGGGGAAAGAATAATGACATTAGACTTTGCAATGATTTCCTGGATATGACCCTAAAAGCACAGATAACAAAAGCAAAAAATAGATAAGTGGGACTACATCAAATTGAAATGTATCTGCACAGCCAAAGAAAACAATTAACAGAATGAAAAGGCAGCCTATAAAAGGGGAGAAAATAATTACAAACCATGTGTCTGATAAGGGGTTATATCCAAAACATATAAGGAATTCCTTCAACTCAATAGCAAAAACAAACAAACCAAAAAAAAAACAATTAAGAAATAGGCAAAGGGCCTGAAAAGACATTTCTCCAAAGAAAACATACAAATGAACAACAGGTATATGGAAAGATGAACAAAGTCATACCTCAGGAGGGCAAAACATCCTGACAGATCAGAAAGCAGAGGAGAGGAGGAAACAGAACGAAGAGAGAATCATTTAGTCACTCTCTTTTCTTTGCAGGAAAATCTTGGAGGCTTGGAAAAGATTTGGGGGAACATTTTTGTCACTATCCTTTGAGTTAGAACTTGGAAATGGGAGAAGAGTAGAGGCTGTTGAAAAAGCAGTAATTAAGGTATTCCTCCCTGCTTGTTGTTATGACTTGAAAGCAGTCTCAGATAAAGAAAAGGGATAGCTGAGGTTTTAGAGAAAGCAGCTAGTTAGAGATGATGCTCACAGTGAATGCACTGAAAGGAACAGGCTCAAGACTTCTAGCAGAGGCACCACATAATTGATCAGTAAGGAAAATGTGACCGCATTGTGATGAATTCAGATGATAGGGTAAGGCTCCACAGTAGTTCTCTAGCTGTCCAAAAGAAAGTCAAATTTGTTTACCTTCGCACAGTGATACTATGATAACAAATCATTAGGAACAAAATATCTTATCCCCCGTTCTCCCCCGCCCTTTCATACAGACACAGGGTAAGAAGGGACATCAGCTGGACAGGCAATGTCACGGTGAGGGTCGTTTTCCAAAGCAGTTAAAACAGAGAGGTCCAAAGGGCTGGTATAAAATACATCCAAGAGAGAACAAGTGCCAAGATCAAAAGAAGAAAAGCTGAACCGAACGTCAGATTCAACGGCAGCAATCACAAAATAGCATGCAGGAGAGAAGCCCAGATGTCCAGAAGTCAATGAAATATAGGAACGAAATCAGGAGTAAGGGGCAAGTGGGCACAAGGTAATATTCATCTAGCAAGTACAAAGCAACTACCTGTTATGTGCCAGGCACATAACATCACAGGTGCTGAGGACTCAGCACTGAGCAATACATGGTGCTTGTCCTCGAGGAACTCGTGGTCTAGTTGCAAAGGTAACAAATAAATAGGCCATTACATACAGAGTAGTATGTCTTATGGGAGCACACAAGCATGGCATTATCTAATTCAGTCTGGGGAGTCAGAGAAGATTTCCAGAGTGTACAACATCAAGGTTTATATCTAAATGATGAGTTCAACTGGGCAGGCAAGATGGTTTGTCAGGGAGGAGGGGGAAAAGGCAATGGAAGAGGCAGAGGGAGAACAGAAGGAGAGCATCGTTCCAGGCCAACGGCAGCATATGCAAAGGCTTAGGATCAACAAAGAATACGAGAAACAAAGAAGCCGGAAACATGAAAGTGAGAACTGACAGTAGAGAGGGGTAGAAATACCATGTTGAGTTTGGACTTTATCCTGGTGACAAAAGGAAGCATCTGAAGTATTTGCATTTCAGTAACACTGAAATATAGACAGCCAACTTCTGGGAGGTGAGACCGAAGGCCAAGGTGACAGTAGGGAACTTTGGCAGTGATACAGACAAGCGATGATAGTGACCAGAGCTAGGATAGTGGTAGTGGGCACGGAGAAAAGTGGATGGATTCTGAGATTTACAGGTAGAATACAGAGGACTTATTCAATGACTGGATTCAAGATTGAAGGAGCTCTTAGATTTGGAGTTGGGCAAGGGACTGAGGTTCCAGTACTTTTTCTGTGAATAAGGACAGAAGTATCTTAGTTCCAAATTCTAGGGACTTGTGTGGGCCAGCCTACTGTGTAAAGACAAACTCTATGAGGACTCCTGGTTCTTTGAACAAAGCTTCGTTGTGTAGGGAGGGAACATCAGAGGAAGGCTGGGGCTTCTCTGTTCTGATTTGTGACAATAGCCTCTGAGAGATGAATGACAAAGGAGCAGTCACAAATATAGTCCTCTCAAAGGCAGACCAGGTCCTGGCCCAGCTGGAGGAAAGCCGTGTAAAAAGCTTGCCATTTAAAAGGAACTCTATGGTACATCACTTTGTAATACAAAGACTATTTTTATATCTCAAGGACTATACATCAGATTAAGCTTCTAAAACCTAATAATGACAGGCAGTACAAAACTGGATGTAGCAGTGTCTAAGAGGAGAAGTCTGCTTGTCAACCCCTGTACAAGCAGTGTGCAACCCCTGTACAACCCTGTACAAGTGTCTTAACAGGCTCCAGTATATTTTATGACTAGAAAACGTGAAATAACCATCTTGGAAATTGCCAACTTATTAGAAGCCTACTTACTTTAGGCAGTCTCCAGTCACGATATCCAACTGACATGATGATTTTCCATTATTTTTGTAAGATAAAAATCTAAAGAATCTTTCCCAATCATACCTGTAAATTAAATATTTTATACTGTAAAATATCTATGGATTATAACAAAATATTACAGTGAATCTGATACTCAATATCTCATCCAAAGATGTTGACTTTATATATAAATATATCTAAGAATATTGGAGTGGAATAACCTTACAGATTTTGGAAAACACAATTTAAATGGAAAAGAATAACTTGGTTTTAGGAGCCACTTGGCACTACTCACTAATATTAACAAGCTACAAAAAAATTGAGAAGCTAATGTTAATAGCACTTTTTAAAATTTGAAAATTACATTTTGATATTTGATACATTCTAAACAACTGAATTTGTTCTGAGTACTTTTGGTATGTAATTCAATCTTTCTGTAAAATACTGTTTTTCTCCCCTCCAGAATCTTATTCTTCCAAAATAGACTTTTGCTTTCTACACCTTAAGATAAATACACAAAATTCATATTCAAACAGTTTAATATATGTGCTAAAATAAAAATCATGTTCCACATTAAGTACACATTAAACTGTTTATAGGATACAATCTATAATCTATACATACGCACCAATTAACTATACATTTTGATGAAACTTCCCAAACTAAAACAATTTGGATGAAGTCTAATAAGTTAACTATGTTCACATATTTTCGTATGTGAAGTCATCATTTTACAAATTACAATTTTTCATATCATCTTTAGGCTCTCTCATGGGAGAACAACCAACCAAAACTCTAATGGAAGGTTCCATAAACTTTCTATGGAAGAAATTCTTACTTCTCTAAAGCTTTGAAATGAGACTGTGAAACAAAAGTACATTCAGAAAAGACCCTGAGCACGCGGTGAGGGATAAAGGGAGCTGATCATAAGCAGTGTGGAGGGAGATGATGCCCCCCACACACACACACTGTGTTCTTGAAGAACAGAAATGCTCTCTGGGGCAGCGGGAAGATGGCAGCCCTACGCTAAATAGGTTCAGCTTTGCAATGACTGGCCCATCAGGATCAATCAGGTAGAGAACCTTGTAGAGCCAAACACTGAGTGGAGGCTTTGCATATTTAGAAGAAGCTGTTATATATCAATAAGACAATATGAATTTGAAGGCTAGAAAAAATTACATTGCTTTTGAAGAACAAATATTTATTATGATACAAAAGCACTGAAAAAAGAAATGTTGAGGCAACAAACTCAATAGAGAAAAGGGGAGAGGGAGGTTGGTTGTCTAAAATGATTCTTCATTTACCCAGTTGCCTAAGTTAGAAAATTCCACCACTAACAAACATTTGGGAGAAAAGACAGAGCAAGATGTCAGAAACAAAGGCCAGTTGAGAAAAAGCTGAGAATGGGCAGGAAGCAAGTTGGAGGAAATTAACTTGGCAGTAAGCTTGCTCTTATGAGAGCAGTCAGATAACTGAATATCCAAATGGTTTAGCAAGGCCAGAGGTAATACAAGCAAATCCTAGGACCAAGAAATACTAATTAATGTAAGCAGTGGGGGTCCATACAGCAACGATTCTGAAAGAAAATTTGGCATGGGGTAATCAAATCACAGTAGGTTCTGAACTGGGCCTGGCAGTTGAGAGACAGAACCTAACCTTCTAGGAGAGGTTACTGAGCCTTCTCAGTTGGGGTATCAGGAGCCAGCCAAGGAGCCAGGGTACATGGCGTCATTAATAATCCATTCATGTATTCATTCAACAAATGATTTTGAATGCCCACTGTGTGCCAAGCACTCCTCTGGTCATGCAGTGGTACACCAGGCAGGCAGACCTCACACTCGAGGAGCTTATTTATGGTGGAGGAGACACACAGCTGGGGTTTTGGAAAAAAACTTTCATAACAGATAAAATTAGAGTCAGGAAATAAAAACAGGAGTCAGGAAAATCAGGGCCCTATCAGTTTTATAATATGGAAAATTGAGAAATTCTGATGTGCATAAACATGCATGCCTAATTAACCACACCACAAGCAATACAGGTGAATTAGAAACAAGATTAATCCCAAATCTCATCAGATTCTCCCATCTATCCTGAATCTCTCCCTCTCTATCACACACTCCATGGTATTGCCAAGCCCTACAAATTCTACCTCTAAAATGCCTCTCAAATAAATCTCCTATTTCCCATGCCTCACTATTACTCCTCTACTTGTCTCTCATAATTTTTCATTAGCCTTAGATCTTTCCCCATTCAATCCAATTTGCACACTGATCCTAAAGTTCCTTTTCTGAACCATATGTCTGACCATGCTCCATTCCCTTGATCAAAAGCCTTCAACAATTCCCCACTGGTAATTTTCAACATTATTTTCCACCCAACTGACAGGATAGATAAAATTGAAACCCATAATTCCATGAATAGAGCCCAAATTTGAAAAATCTGAAAATATTTCTCAGGGAAGTGAAACAAATTTCATAGCATACTTTAGTTTGGGTAGGTTTGGGAACTCCCAAGCATTCACAAGAGCATTTTACAAGTGTTTGAGTAATAAATGGGGCCATTAACAATCCATTCATGTATTCATCCAACAAATGATTATGAATGCCCACTGTGTGCCAAGCACTCCTCTGGTGATGCAGTGGTACACCAGGCAGGCAAACCTCACACTCGAGGAGCTTATGGTGGAGGAGACACATAGGAAATGTTGAACAAATGAAGAACTTATTTTTAATATAATTATTTATATTATAGTTGTTAAAAGTACTATGAAGGAGAAGGATAGCATGTGAGGACACTGCGTAAAAAGGACTCCTCCTCTAACTCAGCAAAAGCGGTTGGGGGAAACTCACTTGATGAGATGATATTTTAACAGAGGTTTGAAGCAGGTGTAGGAGTTAGTCCTGGCAGATGAAAGAACTTGGGTAAGAGTTCCCAAGAAGTTTAGAATTTAGACAAGCGTGATTGCAGCCTAGTGAGTAAGAGAGAAAATGTCTTAAAATGTAAGATAGAGAGGCAGGAAGATTTCTGGAGTGAGTGGTTGAATTATGGTGTCTTATGACTGAAATAAGTAAGACTAGAAAAGGATCAGGTTTGGAGGCTGTTGGAGGACGGAAAGACATCAGTACCTGGGTTTAGTTTAGGACATACTGAGTTTCAGGAAACTGAGATATTCAAGTGGAGATGTCAAATGGGAATGGAACTCAGAAGAGACACAAAATTCCATTGTACATAGATCGTTAGGTTTCATTAGAAACAAGATGGTGTTTAAAGTCATCTTAATTTACCTAGGAAATGAACACAAAAGGAGAAGAGGGTCAATAACAGTCATAGAAATTCTAACATTAAAAGATGAAGACAGAAGGATTAGTTCCCATGTAGGACTGAAAAACTAAAGAACCGGAAGATAACACACTATGGAAGCCAAGGGAAGTCAGTGATTCAAGACATAGGGAGTAGTTTACGGTATCAAAAGTGATGACTGGTCAAATGGGGCAAGAACTGTAATGTATCCATTGAACTGATGATCTCTCTCCTCCATAAGACTATGACTCAAAACTATACTGTCAAGTTAAAGGTAAACCAGAAGCAAACTCAACTGATCCCCCACTCCCAGGGGACTGCAAGGAAAATCCTTGGGGCTGAGAAGCAGCAGGGAAAAAACGGTTATTCGTGGGACAGTGTGGAAATACACTGCCCTTCCCAGAAAAGGCAAAATTTCCTTATATACTTGGTTATGAAGATCATTTATAAGGATTCTTTGAAACCTACAATAAAGGTAAATTCCTCCAGAAAGAATTGCACTTGCTTTACCCTAGGGCCTTGGGCAACTAGAATTTTAAAGTAAAACTATGACTTCAGGTTTTTGTCTGTTTTTTTATTGGACAACTCAGGACTAAAAGTAGTTTCAAGGGGCAGATAAAATAAATAATATGACCTTGTATTATACCTGAAATAAACAAAAAAGAATTTATAGGAATGGAAAACATAATACTTGAAATAAATTTTTTTAAATTATTGAAGGGATTAACAGTAGATCAGATCCAGGGGAAGAGAGATTTGGTGAGCGGGAACAAAGTTCAGAATACAAGAGAGAAAAGCAAAGAAATTATGAAAAAGAGGTTAAAAATTAAAAATTTGAGAAGTTTAACATACGTACAATAGTAATTCTAGAAGGAGAGTAGAGGGATAATAAAAAAATGCAGTATTTGAAGAGATAATACTTGATTATTTTCCAAAACTAACAAAAGGTAATAGTTCCCAGATTTAAGAAGTTCAAGCAGAATAAATTTTTAATGATCTATATCTAGAAATGGAATAATTAACATTTAGAATATTAAAGATATACAGAAGATCCTAAAAGCCACCGGATTACCTTCAGAAGACAGACATGAAGTGAAACCAAATTTTCCACAACAGTAATTAAAGCCAGAAAATTGTGTAATAATATCATCAATATACTCAAAAAACACAACTGCCAAAATGTGCTTTTGTACTCAGAGACTAAGGTACTTCTACACAAACAAAGAGAGACAGCGTGCCACTTTAAGGCCATTTACTAAGGGAAATTCTAAAGTAAGCATTTTAGGAAGAAAGTGACCCCAGACAGAAGGTTTGAGATGCAAGAAGGAATGAAAAGCACATAAGATTATAATTTTTTGAGTAAATCTAAATGAATATCAACTGTTTAAAACAACACTAATACTGTCTTGTAAGGTTAAACACCAGAATTAAATTACACAAAAACAGTAACGTATAAGAACGTGGGGTGAGGGGGATAAAGTTAAACTGTTCAAAGCCTTTTAAAATTACTATTATCCCAGAGAAAGTTAAAGTTATTGATTAAATTTAGATTTTAGTTTTGCTTAGTTTCAAAGGTAATCAGTAAGTAATAGAAACAGTATACAGCTTCTGAACTAATTGAGGGAGAAATGTAATGAGAAAAAAATTAGTTGTAAAGAAGGCAAGCACGGAGAGAGAAAAGAACCTAGAAAAAATAAGCAAACAGAATATATAAGACAGTAGATGTAAACCCAGATATATCATTAAACTAGACATACAGTCAGTGCAACTGACTAAATGATATAGTTAACATTGTCAGAAAAAAGAGAACATCTAAAACACAGAACAACAAAAGAAAGGAACAGTGAAATGTACCAGGCAAATTTTTTTTAAGTTGCTATTTATCAAGGAAAAGATAAAAGTAAAAAGCATCACAAGATAGAGAGGATCTCTTCATCATAGTAAGTGGTACAATTCACCAGGGAGATAAAATAATTTTAAGTGTGCATGCAACTAACTCCATGGCCTCAAACATATGATTAAAAAATTACAAACCACAAAAAGAAATTTAAAAATTCATGAGTGTAAGACACATGGCAATAGTACTTTCCAAAGATGGATGCAACAATTAAATGATCCCACATCCGGGGTGGACCCCATTTCTCCACGCCCTTCAGCCTGGGTGGGCCCTGTCCCTGCTTTGATCAACAGAATATGTGGGAGTAGTGCTGGGCCAGTTTGAGGCACAGCCCTTAACTAGCTGAGCAGTTTCCTCTTCCTTTCTCCTGAGTCTATATGTATATGTCTCACAGAAGGAAAAAAAGAGAGGGGGGAGAAAAATGAGGAGAGCAGTAAGAATGTGGAGGAAGTGTGTGCAAGCAACCTATCTGAAAGTCTGGCTATGATGGTAGCAGAAAGATGGAGCCACAACCAGAGGGAGATGAGGAGGTGGAGAGGAGGTTTGTGGGATTTTTGTTTGTTTGTTTTGGTTTGTTTAAGGTGGGTGCTATTGGATGTGTTTAAAATGTCTGAATACTGTCAGGAAGGATCCGGAATAACATCGAAGGTGGAGAGATAGGAAAAGATTTTACCGAAGAATCGACACCACTCAAGGAGGCAAAAGGAGCTGGGAGTCAGGGCACTTAAGAAGGGAGAATTCTTTCGCTGTGACTGAGAGAGCCATTAAGTCCCCCTCAGCCTGAGCAAACTTTAGACAGTTTTCTTCCTACTTATAGGCTCCTGATCTCCCTTTTCTTAGAGTATTTACTTTAGCGCAATTATGAATCCTTTCTGTGACTCTTTGAGATGTAAATTTTCTACCACCCAGGAATGTCCTTCTCAAGGACCTGGGAGCCATCCCCTTGAAATGTAATCATCAACAAGGATAGGGTGGTTATCTCCCAGTCTCAGTGGGAGGATAGGTGCCTGACTTCAATAAGTGCCAATTAGCAAACACAGATGATCTAACTGCATTGCCCAACCTCTCCCTAATGTCCTCCAGTATTTTTCCACTAGTTCACCCCAGCATTTAAAAACGCTCCCATTTTTTGTTTCAGCAGAATTGGGTTCAATCTCTCCCCCACAGTGCAAGAGTCTTGTATAAAATCTTCCTTGCTGTTTTTAATGAGTGTCTGGTGCAATTTCTCTTTGACACCTGTAACAAGAGAGGAGAAAGGATGGGTCCAGAGGCACTTGGGTTTGCAGATACAACCTCAGGAATTTGAAGGAGTTCCCTAAAATGGCCTTGATTAGCAACATATATATGAGGAAGTGTTACCTACTGAGAAGGAAAGAGTGCAAAGGTGTTCAAGGGCTTGAGGAAATTAGAGACGGTCTTCAACAGTCATTGTGGAGAAATGAGGGAGCAAACTGACCAGAGAAAGTCAGCAAGGATGCTGGAGGATATTGAAGGCCCAGTTGAGGCCGGTAGTGATGAATGTATAATGATACGACTGTGATAGCTCCCATTTTATAAGGGAGAAAACAACTAAATTTAGCTAATTGAACTTTGAATTTTGAACTTCATCACTAAATCTTTTCCTCACACTTTGCCTCTTCACAGAACATTAGGGTACTTTAGGGTAGTAAAAATACACCACATTTACCACAATACACCAAATCTTCATGTTTTGAATCCCCTCTTGCTTTTCTAAGATAGAGTCCAGTATGTCCTCAGGACCTCCCTCGCTGAATGTTCCACCGAATTCCTAAGGATGCTGCCTGTAACCCACGTGGGAGTCACTTCCTCTGAGAATTCTGGGGGATGGGGCATGGGGACTGTCTCACGTATAATCACTGCCCCTTCCAAGAGCCCCAGGTTCTGCTCCAGTGTCTGCTGCTGCTGCTACCTTTCTGTTCACCTGACTGCAGTCAGTCTTCTTCCCACAGGTAACGGTGCCGGCTGCTGACAACCTTCTCTGGTTCTTCCTGTCAGTAGGAAGGTTGCCACTTTTCATGATTAGCTTTTTCAGAGTGGCTCTCCCCCAGCAGAACAGCTGAGCCCCAGAGGACTAGTTCATTCTTTTTACCACAGCCACTCCGTCCTAGAATATGGGGAAACTCCAGGTGTGAGGGGAGTAGCATGAGGCAGCAGAAGTCACATGCCTCCCAGGGCTGAGTTGTGTTTACTTTCTCCCTTGTGGTGACTGTCTCTCAAGGACCTCAGGGTCTCTCTTCCTCTAGTCCAGCTTCCTTAAGAGATCTTTCCCCTAGTCTATGAGACAAGTGTGCATATATATGATCTCCAAACGTTTTGTTCATGGGCTCATGGACTTCATGCACAGGAAGGAGTGTAACTGATCATCTCTCCCCATGCCACTGGACAATCTAAGACAGTAAGAAGTGTCTAGAATATCACTTGCCCAAAGGTCAGTTGACTCAGCACACTGACAATCTCTGAGAGGCAGGTTTGCTTCATTTCACAGTCTCAACTCTGTCCTATGTGCAATAGTTTGTTGACCCCTGGTCTGTAACTGTTATGAATGTTTGTGCCCTCCCCCCGACCCTAAATTCATATGTTGAAGCCATAACCCCCCAATGTGACTATTTGGAGACAGGGCCTGTGAGGAGGTGATAAAGATTAAATGAGGTCCTAATGGGAGGGACCTAGTCCAATAGGGCTGGTGCCCTTATAAGAAGAGGAAGAGGCACTAGCGACCTCTCTCCCTCTCCACCGTGTGAGGACACAGAGAG
Source organism: Pseudorca crassidens (assembly GCF_039906515.1). NCBI lineage: Eukaryota > Metazoa > Chordata > Mammalia > Artiodactyla > Delphinidae > Pseudorca > Pseudorca crassidens. Next base: position 60,486,011 of record NC_090306.1, read on the forward strand.
ACACCAACCCTGCCGGCACCTTGATCTTATATTTCCAGTCTCCAGAACTGTGAGTAAATAAATTTCTGTTGTTGAAACCACCTAATCCACGGTATTTTGTTATGGCAGCCCAAACAGACTAGGACAGTAGGATAAAACAGGATATGGAGGCTCTTTCATATGGAATTCAAGGCTGCCCGCAGCCGACTACTGCCCAACTTTGAAGTCTTTCTTATGCAAAATGTACTGTCCTGCTTATTTTTCTAACTGCCTGACTCTCTCCCCACTCCAACTTTTATTCATGTTTTAAGATCCCATTCTACTGTTACACTCTCTGAGAGACAGATGGCTGTCATGGGTTGAACTGTGTTGCCCCCAAAGATATGTTCAAGTCCTAACTCTCTGGTACCTGTGAACATGACCTTACTTAGAAACAGTCGTTGCAGACTTAATCAAGTTAAAATAAGGTCATACTGGATTAGGGAGGACCACGATGCAATGACTGGTGCCTTACAGGAAGAGGAAAATTTGGACATGACACACGGGGAGAATGTCATGTGACGATGCAGGCACAAACTGGAGTTACGTTGCCACAAACCAAGGAGCACCGAGAGCTAGCAGCAACCGCCGGAAGCTAGGAGAGGGGCATGGGACAGAGTCTCCTTCTAAGTTCCCAAGGAAGAACAAAGCAGACACCTTGATTTCAGACTTCCAACCTCCAAAACAGTGACAGAACAAATTTCTATTGTTTTAAGCCATCCAGTTCGTGATACTTTTTTTTTTTTATGGCAGCCCTAGAAAACTAATACAATGACTGTCCTTACCCTTCCTCTAATCTCAACAAAATTAACTGCTTCCTGTACTCGTCGAATAGGGCCTTGTGATTCCTTCACTCTTAGCATAAATATTTATTGAGGGACACTGTGTACACCAAGCTCTCTGCTAGATGTTGAGAGTACAGCAGAGACCAAGATGCTGATTTCATGAAATCCAGTGGAAGAGGCAGGAAAAAAAAATCCAGAAAACAGACAAAAATAAATGCACATTCAATAAAGGTGAAGAACAAAACAGAAATGGAGTTTAAAGTGGAGAACTTTGGGCGACGAAGAACTTTCTAAGGAGGTGACATTTAAGCCAGGGGACATTATTTCTCGGTAGAGAAAAGAGCTAGCAGCAGAGTTCTGAGCCAGAAAAGCATTTAGCTCCTTGTGAGAAATGACAGAGACCAGACTGGGAGGGGCAGTGCTATGAGATAAGACTGGAGAGATTGGCAACGGCCTTCCCTGCAAGGCTTTATTAATGCTTTTGATTACTCTGGTTGCTATGAATTGGATGGGGATGGCAGTGGCAGGAAAGGACATGTGAGGAGCAGACAGCAGGCTGTGGGTGGTCCAGGAGTGATAACAGCGTCTTAGACTAGGATAATGCCAACAGAGGGATGCAGATAGATTCCACGTAAACGCTGGAGTAGAAGCAGCAGGAGCTGCTGGTGGAGCAGTACATACCATTGTCACAGCAACGTCTAACATCTAGCTTTCCTTATACACTTCAGGGTTTGGATGACAGGTATTGTCAGAATTATCCTTCAATTTCTAACACTTGGCATAAAACTCAGTAATCATTTGTTGAAATTAAAGAAAACATTCTCTGACTTTGCATCATGTAGACACAGTTTATGTCTAAGATCCAGGTAAGCCAGATGGCACAACCATAAAATTCAGGTGATCCAGGTTACTATGGGTTTATAATAGTTGTATTCTGAGATAATTGTTTCCAGGTCCTAAATGGATGACCCTTACAATCACAGACTCTAGCAAATCACTTGAAATGAGACTGCTTTATTTGGGGGAAAGAGACAGAGGCCAAGTGGGTCTGAAAATCACTGTAAATTTCAATCATCTCTTAAGTCCTTTTCATTTTCCAGGAGCAATGGTTTGTATTATGGGGACTTTAATTCAGCTTCTTTTTGGGTGGTCCCTTCTGGAGGGGGTTCCTCATGGTTAGCTCATCATATTGGTACCACCTCCTCGTTAAAGCAGGGTATGTGTTGAAGGGTCAATGTTAATAGAATCTGTAGCAAGATCATAGCTGGACAGCACAAAACCACATTAATTGACCAACATCTCTTTCCTCTTACCCGGTGTGCAGATCGTGTCTAACGATCAAGAATGGTCAAGACCGTGGTGCTATAGCTCGTTCATACATTCTGTGCATGTGGCATTAAACAGTCTCTAGTTCAAAAGTGATTCCTTTTGAACTAAAAACAAGCCCTTAAGTCTTAAAATGTGGGCTATATGAACCACTGAGTACAGAGGTGAACTGCTGAGATGTCTTTTCCTGGGTTTGTTTCATCCGGGGCAGAAGTCACAGCAGGCAGCTCCCAGGCCAGATCCAGCCTGCTGCCATGGTCGTTTTTTTTTTTCCAAAAAAACTTGAATAATCAGAATAGAATATTTTTAAATTACAAAATTGCATCTAAAAGATAGTCTGGATTTTGTGTTTCTTTTGAAAATAAAGAATGGAATCTCTAATAACGTGGGTCATGTATGTGTCCTGGTTGAGAGCTGAGTAGAAACCTCTCCTTCTGTCTGGGCTGTGCTGCCCATTCACTGCAGGCCCACGTCACTCATTTATAGCTCTTGATTGCAATCTCTGTGCTTTTTTGTGTTTTTAAGTTAATTTTTATTGGAGTATAATTGCTTTACAATGTTGTGTTAGTTTCTGCTGTACAGCAAAGTGAATCAGTTATATGTATACATATATCCCCTCTTTTTTAGATTTCCTTCCCATTTAGGTCACCACAGAGCACTGAGTATAGAGTTTCCTGTGCTATACAGTGGGTTCTCATTATCTACAGTAGGTTCTCATTATCTATTTTATACATAGTAGTGTATATATGTCAATCCCAATCTCCCAATTCATCCCACCCCCTCTCCCCCTTGGTATCCATGAGTTTGCTCTCTACATCTGTGTCTCTATTTCTGCTTTCCAAATAAGTTCATCTGTACCATTTTCCTAAATTCTACATATAAGTGATATTATACGATATTTGTTTTTCTCTTTCTCACTTACTTCACGCTGTATGACAGTCTTCAGGTCCAACCATGCCTCTGCACTATGTTGTTCCTTTTTATGGCTGAGTAATATTCCATTATATATATGTACCACATCTTCTTTAGCCATTCCTCTGTTGATAGACATTTAAGTTGCTTCCACATCCTGGCTATTGTAAATAGTGCTGCAATGAACATTGGGGTGCATGTATCTTTTTGAATTATGGTTTTCTCTGGGTATATGCCCAGGAGTGGGATTGCTGCGTCATATGGTAGTTCTAGTTTTAGTTTTTTAAGAAACCTCCATACTGTTCTCCATAGTGTTGTGCCATACACTAACAGTGAATGATCAGAAAGAGAAATCAAGGAAACAGTCCTATTTACCATTGCTTCAAAAAGAATAAAATACCTAGGAATAAACCTACCTAAGGAGGCAAAAGACCTGTACTCAGAACTAACTGTAAGATACTGATGAAAGAAACCAAAGATGACACAAACAGATGGAGAGATATACCATACCCTTGGATTGGAAGACTCAATATTGTGAAAATGATTATACTACCCAAAGCAATCTACAGATTCAATGTAATCCCTATCAAATTACCAATGGTATTTTTCACAGAATTAGAACAAAAAATTTTACAATTTGTATGGAAACACAAAAGACCCTGAATAGTCAAAGCAATCTTGAGAAAGAAAAACAAAGCTGGAGGAATCAGGTTCCCTGACTTCAGACTATACTACAAAGCTACAGTAATCAAGACAGTATGGTACTGGCACAAAAAGAGAAATATAGATCAATGGAACAGGATAGAAAGCCCAGAGATAACCCCATGCACATATGGTCACCTAATTTATGACAAAGGAGGCAAGAATATACAATGGAGAAAAGACAGCCTCTTCAATAAGTGTTGCTGGGAAAACTGGACAGCTACATGTAAAAGAATGAAATTAGAACACTCCCTAACACCATGCACAAAAATAAACTCAAAATGGATTAAAGATCTAAATGTAAGGCCAGACACTATAAAGCTCTTAGAGGAAAATATGGGACTTGTGTGCTTTTGTGTTTGTAATGCTTGCTTCTAGCGTCAGTGCAACCATCAGGCACATCAAAACCTTGGTAGGAAGTGTAGGGCACCCCCCGGGTCACAGGTGAAAGACAGGGAAGGGCACCACAAAAAGCCTAAGCCAGAACACAGGACATTAAGGTTCAACGCTTCCCAAAGAGCACACTTCTTATTATTCCTGCTTGTTTCAAGGTGAAAAGCTGGGATTTACCTCCCCCTAGAGATGCCACTTACGAAGCCTAGTCCCCTGTAGTTGTCCTGCCAGCAACTGTTTTTAAACTCACCTTCTAGCTTCTTGCTGACAATATGCTCAGAAAGGCAAAAAGATTTCCTTAACACATTTCACAATACAATTTCAAGCACAGCATTCAGAAGCATTAGGAAAGAAGTGTTTAGTCACTTTCTATAGACTCTGGAGTTTTATTTATATGTTTAATTGTTTTTTTTGTTTTTTTTGTTTTTTTTGCGGTACACGGGCCTCTCACTGTTGTGGCCTCTCCAGTTGTGGAGCACAGGCTCTGGACGTGCAGGCTCAGCGGCCATGGCTCACGGGCCCAGCCGCTCCGCAGCATGTGGGATCCTCCTGGACCGGGGCACGAACCCATATCCCCTGCATCAGCAGGCAGACTCTCAACCACTGCGCCACCAGGGAAGCCCTAATTGTTTTTTGAATAGGTAAAATAGTCACATGAGTCAGCATATCAAGACAAGAATTTGGATGAGAAAATTTCCCATGGGCACCCTTCTAAAATGAAACTTTCAGATCCTTCCTTGACAAGGTAGCTAAATAAATTCTACACGGGGTAATTTGGGAAAATGTATTCCAGGGTCAACAGATAAGCAGGTTCATTTTATAACAAAGGATTAGCACCCTTCAATTCAATTGAAATCTCCCAAGGAATTCAAAATGGTTTACAGATTAGCTCTCCTTTCCTATAGTTTCCATCTAAACTAAATGATCTCTCGTTTAAGTGGTTCTCAAAGTGAAATTTAAGAATTGCCATGACTACTACATGAGGCTTTATTTTTATAAGGCTAAAAGTGGTATAAAAATGATTTTGGTAGTATTTTTAAATCTCAATAGAGGATAGCAAATGCCCACTTCTCTCCTTCCCCATCTTTTCTCATACTTTCCCAGTGTGGGGAAAAAAAGCAACCAGATGAGCTGACAGACACAGTCAGGCAGAAAGAGAGTAACAGTGAGCAAAAGATGATTACAGAGAGAAAGACACAGCCAGGGGTATGGGAGGAGGGTCAGGAGGAAGGATACAAGAGGGAGGGAGAAAGATGTCACCAGGGAAAATCCAGGGTCAAGGAGAAACAGGAAGTGCAAGCCACCCAACGCCCATCCTCCTATGTCTGGGTTATGAGAGCAGGCTACTAGTTCTCTGGGTTGCCAAGTCCCAATGCAATTCTAGTAGGGTTAGGCAGGGTGATTACATGGATAAATTTAGAGCATTAAATACCCCTAATCCTCCCCGCAAATTCCGTAGCCAGAACTATTAATGAGGAACTGAATTAGCTAATTTTAGTTTTACTCCTACTCCCTCCTGATTAAGACTCGATCTGGGCCAATTTAGATGAGTTACTTAAAGCCAGATGTAAAGGCATTCTAGCTTGGCAGTTGTCCCGCATGGGGTAGATATATCAGACCTGGCTTTCATGGAAAAGTTCAATTTATCCAGATAATCTTTCTCCAATGATACAGGAGGATCAGTCTTTGGTCAAGGATAAACATGTAGTAGCTGGATTTTCTAGCTTGGATCTCCACATGGGTAATGCTTGAAACTAGTAAAGCCCAAACGATAGGTTCTATTCTGTTATACACCATGGAGAAAACTGTGCACAGTCTACATACTGATCACTCAGCATGTGTGATCATACACACAATGTGACATCTCTGATGGTCCCAGACATGTCACAGCGAGCCAGCTCACACGTTGAGCGCTCCTCTAGGCCATGTGTGGCACTGGGTCTTTCCCATGTTAACCAAGCACAGAGAGCACCACCTCCAGAGCACCAAGTCATGGTGAGGGTTGATGGCTGATGATGGAGCAGCAATTCGCGTCATGAATCAAGGAACAGAGCGGGTAGCATTCACCCTCTGGAAGAGAAGCTCCTGTGCAAGGAAGTTGTTTCAAGCTGAGCATCAGAAAGGAGAGGATGATTGACAAACAGGAAAATATGCAGAAAGCATCCCAATTATTCACAAACTATATATAAGGTCACAAGCCCTTCTCCCAAACCTTGGGGCCAAAATGTTTTAGAATTCAGAATTGTATGTATTTCAGAAATGTACTGAAGTGTGTATATTATATAACCTCCCACCAAGGTCTGAAGTGGGACTGAGAAATCAAATGCACCAGTATTTTTGCAGCCAAATACGTGAATATTTACACTAAGTGGGATAAATAAACAACCCAAATAGCCTCTGTCAGGTTAGGTCTGGTTTTACCCTCAAATAAGTTACAGAAAAGGCCTTCAGTTTTTTGAGCTTTTAGAGTTTTGAAAATGGATATAAAAGATTGTGGGCCTGTATGCTTTCCTTCAACATAAATTACCAGTTTGGTGATAAAGATGCTACAGATTCTACCGCTGGTGCTTTTATTGCTACTCCATTTCCATGCTTTGCTTCCAAAACCACACTGCCACTCTGAGAAAACCACTGGTTGTACTACGCATTAACGCACTGAGGGCACAAATTTATTCATTCAACTAGCACAGATGACTGATTTACTGAACACCTACTATGGGCCCACCTGAAACTAGGAACACACTAGGAATAGTGACTCAGCTATTCTATTAAGTGATTCTCTGGAGCCAAAAGTCACATATTCTTAAATTCTAGACTTCCCAGTTTACAAATGCTATTGAAAAAAAAAGCAAATACTTGGCTTTATACCTTCTACTCTAAGGATTTTGATGGTAAGATCTATTTTTAAATTTTTATTTTTGAATTATCTAAGAAAACACCGCTGCTGATCGAGTTTATGTGAAATTTATCTTGAGCAGCAAGTAATACTAAAATGTCTGTTCTTGAATTATCTGGGATTTAAAAAATTCATTTAATTATTTTTATTGAGAGATAGGCTCTCTCCTTGCCACTCATTTCCTCTCTAGGAAAAAATTTTATAAAACAACGAAGCGCTAATCCAAATAATCCAATATTTACTGATTATCCAAACAAATGAAAAATATAGCAAAAGATTTATTATGCCACGTAAGTTAAAACTTAGTTTAATTAATTTGAAAAATTACTATTTTATGAGGCACAGATTTAATTTGACACATTGGAACCAATGATTGCTATTTAAGAAACTGTTTTAATGTTTTTTTTTATTCCAATGCAATGCTTCCCATATTCCATCTTTGTAGAGTGGCTGTATTTTACCTTTAAGTATTAAAGTGGTCATCCAAAGGATTTTTAGCAGTCTTCCAGATTCGGAATTCTTCTGGTTTGATAAACACAAGCCAGAGAATAATTTGAATAGGAAATTTGAAAGAGGGACAATAACACAAGATCATGTCAAAACAGAAAAAATACCACTAGTGATATAATTTGGCACTGAAGTAAGGATATGAAAACCATGGCTCTGAACTTACGGAAAATCAATCCAATATTTTTAGTTTCGTGCCAATACCTGGAACAAAGCTTTTAGCTTTGTTGGAACAAAGCTTTTAGCCATGTTGGAGTATGATTTACACCTTCATAATTTTCTGTGTCTTATGCCAGCAACCTATAGGAAAATCTAACCCATGAGTTACAAGCAGACAATCTAGGCCTTCCATTTGATATGAGCAAATTCTATGAATAAAAGTGTTGCTAATTTTTACATTTCTTACGAATCCTATTGACCCAGGGAATGAATATTAGTGCAAAGCTTTAAGCCAGTCGCCAAAGCATGTATAAGATTATAACAATCTGACATGCTTTACGTCGTAGAGAAATAGGTCAAAAATGATGCACACTAGGACAGAATTTTGTCACCATATGAAATATTAAAACTGAATACAATTAAACTCTACCAACCATATATAGCTGGATAGAAGACTCCTGGGATGTCAGGCGCACACATCTGTTGGTCAGCATACTTACTACAATTCATGTAACAGGTTCATTGGATATTTAACTATATAGGGAAGTTAAGCTCCCACAGGAAACATGTCATAATTGAAAATTCACAGTCCCTAGAAAGAGCTAAAAACCTTAGTGTTGCTCTATCACCAACGACTGAATATACAATATTTATTAAAACAGCACCTTACTGGGCTTCCCTGGTAGCGCAGTGGTTAAGAATCCACCTGCCAATGCAGGGGACAGAGGTTCGAGCCCTGGTCCAGGAAGATCCCACATGCCATGGAGCAACTAAGCCCGTGCGCCACAACTACTGAGCCTGCGCTCTAGAGCCCACAAGCCACGACTACTGAGCCAGCGTGCCACATCTATTGAAGTCTGCGTGCCTAGAGCCCATGCTCCGCAACAAGAGAAGCCACCACAATGAGGAGCCCGCGCACCACAACGAAGAGTAGCCCCTGCTTGCCGCAACTAGAGAGAGCCCATGCACAGCAACAAAGACCCAACACAGCCAAAAGTAAAAATAAATAAATTTATTTTAAAAAACAACAACAACAAAAAACAGCACCTTACTTTTAAGAGATAGTTCTGCTTAAATCAGATTATCCTCATATCTCAAGCTGTATTTCAGTTATCTTTTTCCAAATGTTAGAACATTTTTTAAATTGTTTACTCAAAAATTCCATCTGCTTAGATATCGTTGTTCATTCAATATTTTTATTATTGCTAGTCATACTAGCACAATGCTTGTCAATGATGACTTTTATGTTCTGTCAACTGACAGCTTTGTTAAATATAATCATATAATGCACTTGAGATATTTCATAAAATATGTACTGAAATAATTCCTTGCTGAAGAACCTGGTCAGTCCTGTATCCTTGTGTCCCACCTATAGGATATACAGTCAAAATACTGTAGATTCTGTTCTTTGTAATTTTCAAAACTGGTCATCTTATAGACAGGTAAGATTTTATATAAAAAACCATAATGATAGAATATATAGTTCCCTACTTCAGAATGAGGAAACTAAAAACAACTAGCTAGAATTCAATTCTTAAAGCTTTTAAGCCTCATATCCCAATTTTGTAGCAGATCATTAGGAGAGAAAGCAATATACATCCAATTTTGCTTATCTTGTTTCAATCCTTGAACAAACTGGGCCCTTCCTGGAAGTAAAACCTGCTCAGAAGTATGATCAGAGGTCACTTGACTCTTGGGGTCCTGTTTCTTATTCCTGAGCTTAGTGGTATCCTTGGATATAGACCAAAGTGGCCCAGGTAATTTTCTTACCAGAGTCATTTCTTTCTAACATATCACTGCTGAAATTTGTACATGTTTGGGAAGTGAACAAAAGAAATAAAGATTGAACCTCTAATTCTAGTTCAATAAAATACATTGTAAGAATTAGCCAAATAATTCGAGCAAAAATGTGGTTTCATTTTTGCATGAGTCAGCAACCAAAGAGCCAGAATGGAAAACAGAATTCAGTCTTTCAAGTTTGAAGTTCAACACTGCTACAAATTCCAGCACTATATCCCAGCACTCTGCCTGACATTTATTACAGGGCTGAAGGAGAGATATTCTTCTTTGTGTATTTCACATCTTCTAGCCTCCTTTCTGACAATTCCAACCTAACACTTAAAAGCATAGACTGCTTTTTGTGCACCCAATATGCTGTCTGAACTTCTTTTCCTTGAGCAGTATTGACATCCAGTGGAGATACAGAATAATTACAGGTGTGTCAAAATCCCCAAGGACTATAGTCTCAAACAGATATATGGTTTGAGATGGATATCGCACAATGCAGCAACAAAAATTCATTTTCCCCATGCACACGACTGAAGTAGAATGAAAGGAACAATAGCTTAAAAAGTAGAAAAGGTGGAGGAGAAAACTTTTGTGACCTGGACGCTTAGGAAAAGAGTTATTGGCTGTGAGAACAAATTGAACATCAAAATTAAAACCTTCCTCTATGCAAAAGACACCATTAAAAGAATAAAAAGACAAACTATAAGTTGAGTCCACCCCGCTCCGGAGGATCAGCCGTGTGGCTGACAGGGTCCTGGTGCTTCTGCCGGGTGTCACGGCTGTGCCTCTGAGGTGGGAGAGCCGAGTTCAGCACGTTGGACCACCAGAGACCTCCTGGCCCCATGTAATATCAATCGGCGAGAGCTCTCCCAGAGATCTCCATCTCAATGCTAAGACCCAGCTCCACTCAATGACCAGCAAGTTACAGTGCTGGACACCCCATGCCAAACAACTAGCAAGACAGGAACACAACCCCACCCATGAGCAGAGAGGCTGCCTAAAATCATAAGGTCACAGACACCTCAAAACACACCACTGGAAGCAGTCCTGCCCACCAGAAAGACAAGATCCAGCCTCATCCACCAGAACACAGGCACCAGTCCCCTGCACCAGGAAGCCTACACAACCCACTGAACCAACCTTAGCCACTGGGGGCAGACACCAAAAACAACAGGAACTACGAACCTGCAGCCTGCGAGAAGGAGAACCCAAACACAGTAAGTTAAGCAAAATGAGAAGACAAAGAAACACACAGCAGATGAAGGAGCAAGGCAAAAACTCACCAGACCTAAAAAATGAAGAGGAAATAGACAGTCTACCTGAAAAAGAATTCAGAGTAATGCTGGTAAGGGTGATCCAAAATCTTGGAAATAGAATGGAGAAAATACAAGAAACATTTAACAAGGACCTAGAAGAACTAAAGAGCAAACAAACAATGATGAACAACACAATAAATGAAATTAAAAATTCTCTAGAAGGAATCAATAGCAGAATAACTGAGGCAGAAGAATGGAAAAGTGCCCTGGAAGATAAAATAGGGGAAATAACTACTGCAGAGCAGAATAAAGAAAAAAGAAGAAAAAGAAATGACAGTCTCAGAGACCTCTGGGACAACATTAAACGCACCAACATTGGAATTATAGGGATCACAGAAGAAGAAGAGAAAGGGACTCAGAAAATATTGGAAGAGATTATAGTTGAAAACTTCCCTAATATGGGAAAGGGAAGAGTCAATCAAGTCCAGGAAGTGCAGATAGTCCCATACAGGATAAGTCCAAGGAGAAACACGCCAAGACACATATCAATCAAGCTATCAAAAATTAAATACAAAGAATAAATATTAAAAGCAGCAAGGGGAAAATGACAACTAACATGCATGGGAATCCCTATAAGGTTAACAGCTGATCTTTCAGCAGAAACTCTGCAAGCCAGAAGGGAGTGGCAGGACATATTGAAAGTGATGAAAGGGAAAAACCTACGACCTAGATTACTCTACCCAGCAAGTATCTCATTCAGATTAGACGGAGAAATTAAAACCTTTACAGACAAGCAAAAGCCAAGAGAATTCAGCACCACCAAACCAGATTTACAACAAATGCTAAAGGAACTTCTCTAGGCAGGAAACACAAGAGAAGGAAAAGACCAACAATAACAAACCCAAAACAATTATGAAAATGGGAATAGGAACATACATATTGATTATTACCTTAAATGTAAATGGATTAAATGCTCCCACCAAAAGACAGACAGGCTGAATGGATACAAAAACAAGACCTGTATATATGCTGTCTACAAGAGACTCACTTCAGACCTAGGGACACATACAAACTGAAAGTGAGGGGATGGAAAAAGATTTTCCATGCAAATGAAAATCAAAAGACAGCTGGAGTAGCAATTCTCATATCAGACAAAATAGACTTTATAAAGACTGTTACAAGAGACAAAGAAGGACACTACATAATGATCAAGAGATGAATCCAAGAAGAAGATAGAACAATTGTAAATATTTATGCACCCAACATAGGAGCACCTCAATACATAAGGCAAATGCTAACATCCATAAAAGGGGAAATCGACAGTAACACAATCATAGTACGGGACTTTAACACCCCACTTTCATCAATGGACAGATGATCCAGAATGAAAATAAATAAATAAGAAAACACAAGATGGACTTAACTGATATTTATAGGACATTCCATCCAAAAACAACAGAATACACTTTATTCTCAAGTGCTCATGGAACATTCTCCAGGATAGATCACATCCTGGGTCACAAATCAAGTCTTGGTAAATTTAAGAAAATTGAAATCTTATCAAGTATCTTTTCCAACCACAATGCTGTGAGACTACATATCAATTACAGGAAAAAAAATCTGTAAAAAATACAAACACATGGAGGTTAAACAACACACTATCAAATAACCAAGAGATCACTGAAGAAATCAAAGAGGAAATCAAAAAATACCTAGAAAGAAATGACAATGAAAACACGATGACCCAAAACCTATGGGATGCAGCAAAAGCAGTTCTAAGAGGGAAGTTTATAGAAATACAATCTACCTCAAGAAACAAGAAAAATCTGAAATAAACAACCTAACCTTACACCTAAAGCAATTAGAGAAAGAAGAACAAAGAAAACTGCACAAAGTTAGCAGAAGGAAAGAAATCATAAAGATCAGATCAGAAATAAATGAAAAAGAACTGAAAGAAACAATAGCAAAGATCAACACAACTAAAAGCTGGTTCTTTGAGAAGATAAACAAAATTGATAAACCATTAGTCAGACTCATCAAGAAAAAAAGGGACAAGACTCAAATCAATAGAATTAGAAATGAAAAAGGAGAAGTAACAATTGACACTGCAGAAATACAAAGGATCATGAGAGATTACTGCAAGCAACTATCTGCCAATAAAATGGGCAACCACGAAGAAATGGAAAAATTGTTAGAAAAGCACAACCTTCCAAAACTGAACCAGGAAGAAACAGAAAATATAAACAGACCAATCACAAGCACTGAAATTGAAACTGTGATTAAAAATCTTCCAACAAACAGAAGCCCAGAACCAGATGGCTTCACAGGTGAATTCTATCAAACATTTAGAGAAGAGCTAACACCTATCCTTCTCAAACTCTTCCAAAATATAGCAGAGGGAGGAACATTCCCAAACTCATTCTACGAGGCCACCATCACCCTGATACCAAAATCAGACAAAGATGTCACAAAGAAAGAAAACTACAGGCAATATCACTGATGAACATAGATGCAAAAATCCTCAACAAAATACTAGCAAACAGAATCCAACAGCACATTAAAAGGATCATACACCATGATCAAGTGGGGTTTATTCCAGGAATGCAAGGATTCTTCAATATACGCAAATCAATCAATGTGATAAACCATATTAACAAATTGAAGGAGAAAAACCACATGATCATCTCAATAGATGAAGAGAAAGCTTTTAACAAAATTCAACACCCATTTATGATAAAAACCCTGCAGAAAGTAGGCACAGAGGGAACTTACCTCAACATAATAAAGGCAATATATGACAAACCCACAGCCAACATTGTTCTCAATGGTGAAAAACTGAAACCATTTCCTATAAGATCAGGAAGAAGTCAAGGCTGTCCACTCTCACCATTATTATTCAACATAGTTTTGGAAGTTTTAACCATAGCAATCAGAGAAGTAAAAGAAATAAAAGGAATCCAAATCGGAAAAGAAGAACTAAAGCTGTCACTGTTTGCAGATGACATGATACTATACATAGAGAATCCTAAAGATGCCACCAGAAAACTACTAGAGCTAATCAATAAATTTGGTAAAGTTGCAGGATACAAAAGTAATGCACAGAAATCTCTTGCATTCCTATACATTAATGATGAAAAATCTGAAAGAGAAATTAAGGAAACACTCTCATTTACCATTGCAACAAAAAGAATAAAATACCTAGGAATAAACCTACCTAAGGAGACAAAAGACCTGTAGGCAGAAAACTATAAGACACTGATGAAAGAAATTAAAGATGATAGAAACAGATGGAGAGATTTACCATGTTCTTGGATTGGAAGAATCAACATTGGGAAAATGACTATACTACCCAAAGCAATCTACAGATTCAATGCAATCCCTATCAAAATACCAATGGCATTTTTTACAGAACTAGAACAAAAAATTTCACAATTTGTATGGAAACACAAAAGACCCCAAATAGCCAAAGCAATCTTGAGAAAGAAAAACTGACCTGGAGGAATCAAGCTCCTGGACTTCAGACTATATTACAAAGCTACAGTAATCAAGACAGTATGGTACTGGCACAAAAACGGAAATATAGATCAATGGACCAGGACAGAAAGCCCAGAGATAAACCCACACACACGTGATCACCTTATCTTTGATAAAGGAGGCAAGAATATACAATGGAGAAAAGACAGCCTCTTCAATAAGTCGTGCTGGGAAAACTGGACAGCTACATGTAAAACAATGAAATTAAACACTCCCTAACACCATGCACAAAAATAAGCTCAAAATGGATTAAAGACCTAAATGTAAGGCCAGAAACTATAAAACTCTTAGAGGAAAACATAGGCAGAATACTCTATGGCACAAATCACAGCAAGATCCTTTTTGATCTACCTCCTCGAGAAGTGGAAATAAAAACAAAAATAAACAAATGGGACCTAATGAAACTTAAAAGCTTTTGCACAGCAAAGGAAACCATAAACAAGATGAAAAGACAACCCTGAGAATGGGAGAAAATATTTGCTAATGAAGCAACTGACAAAGGATTAATCTCCAAAATATACAAGCATCTCATGCAGCTCAATATCAGAAAATCAAAAAACCCAATCCAAAAATGGGCAGAAGACCTAAATACACAATTCTCCAAAGAAGATATACAGATTGCCAGCAAACACATGAAAGGATATTTAACATCATTCATCATTAGAGAAATGCAAATCAAAACTAGAATGAGGTATCACCTCACACCAGTCAGAATGGCCATCATCAAAAAATCTACAAACAATAAATGCTGGAGGGGGTGTGGAGAAAAGGGAACCCTCTTGCACTGTTGGTGGCAATGTAAATTGATACAGTCACTATGGAGAACAGTATGGAGATTCCTTAAAAAACTAAAAATAGAACTACCATATGACACAGCAATCCCACTACTGAGCATATACCCTGAGAAAACCATAATTCAAAAAGAGTCATGTACCACACTGTTCATTGTAGCTCTATTTACAATAGCCAGGACGTGGAATCAACCTAAGTGTCCATCGACAGATGAATGGATAAAGAAGATGTGGCACATATATGCAATGGAATATTACTCAGCCATAAAAAGAAATGAAATTGAGTTATTTGTAGTGAGGTGGATGGACCTAGAGTCTGTCATACAGAGTGAAGTAAGTCAGAAAAAGAAAAATAAATACCATATGCTAACACATATATATGGAATCTAAAAATAAAAGGTTCTGAAGAACCTAGGGGCAGGACAGGAATAAAGACACAGACATAGAGAATGGACTTGAGGACACGGGGAGGGGGAAGGGTAAGCTGGGACGAAGTGAGAGAGTGGCATGGACATATATACACTATCAAATGTAAAATAGATAGCTAGTGTGAAGCAGCCACATAGCATGTGGAAATCAGCTTGGTGCTTTGTGACCACCTAGAGGGGTGGGATAGGGAGGGTGGGAGGGAGACGCTAGAGGGAGGAGATATGGGGATATATGTATATGTATAGCTGATTTACTTTGCTCTAAAGCAGAAACTAACACACCATTGTAAAGCAACTATACTCCAATAAAGATGTTTAAAAAAAAAGACAAACTATAGATTGGGCGATAATATTTGCAAATCACATATTTGACATAAAAAAAAATTGTGTTCAGAGTATTTAAAGAACTCTCAGAACTCAGTAGTACACATCTGCTTCCACACAAGATCAAGAAACAGGCCTTGGACTTACCTTCCTGGCTAAAACAACCAAAACAGAATGGACAAAATATATGACACAATGGTTTTTAGGATTCTGGACATCCAGCAATAATGGACAGTGATCCCAAGAGAAAGGAAACAAGTGAGCCCTAGGATTTCCTAGCCTACCTTGGGAAAGTTTCCATTCCACAGTGCAGGGAAGGAAAACCCAGGCAGAATCCAGTGAAATTCCTCAGTTGAGGAGGGGCTGAGAGTCTGGGGAGGTAAAGGCAGCTAGATTTCACAAGACAGGATCAAAAACAGAGTCTGTCTTATTCTTATTCTTCACTGTACTACCAGCCACTCACTTGAGGACTGGCATATACTAAGCACTCAAAAGATACTGGATGGGGCTTCCCTGGTGGTGCAGTGGTTGAGAGTCCGCCTGCTGATGCAGGGGACGCGAGTTCGTGCCCTGGTCTGGGAAAATCCCACATGCCGCGGAGCGGCTGGGCCCGTGAGCCATGGCCGCTGAGCCTGCGCGTCCGGAGCCTCTGCTCCACAATGGGAGAGGCCACAACAGTAAGAGGCCCGCGTACCACGAAAAAAAAAAAAAAAGATACTGGATGGATTAATGGATGGATGGATGGGTGGATGAACAGATCAATAAATAAGTGCTAAGGAAAACAGTCCCTAAGCAAGAGCAAATTTTGAAGTCAACATTTATGAATGAAATGAAGGAAGCATTCCTCCACGGTTCGAAAGACCAGGTGATGTATACTAGCTACAGAAGTCCTAATCTGATCTCCATTGGCCTGGTATTTGTAATTGTGTGTATTCCGTCGCTACCCATCACATGCTGCATATCCACTCTGTTCATGTATCTTTAAAGTTCAGTGTAAAGTAGAATTTAAGTCAGGCATTGTGGAATAAAAATATGCAGTGATGCTGGAAGGCTTATTTCTCAAGTCCAAGAGGTGCTGTGGCTCAATGTTCTGTTTATGTTTCCTACAAGTCTCAGAGGTTGTCTTCACTGATCCAGGACGAAGCTAGACAGCAATATCTTAGCCCAGTGAAGCACATTCTGTTGCAAGCTTCCTTGACTCTTAACACTTCTACCCCGACACATGAGCTTTCCTAAAATTCTCTGAAAAGATATGCTTCATTTAAATGGCACCAATGCTAGAAACGTAATACCAAAACTTTGCAGTCATCTCTCAAAGAGATTATCATATTAAGGCTTTGGAAAGTCCAAAGTGATATAATAATTTCCTTCTACTTTCTTCTGGGCACATTTCCATATCACTTAAGCTTGGGCAACTGACACTCCTGTTCACCATCTTATGCAAACAGTCTACCTCCATAATGCTAGATGTCTAAAATTAATTCTAGTCTCTTCTGAAAGTGGGTGTGGGGGAAGTATGTTTGCAGAATATTATACACAGCAATTGGGACTTACGTTTTATATTCATGTTTTTTCAGTATCTTACAAAGATATATGCCTTTAGGGTATATGCCCATAGTGGGATTGCTGGGTCGTATGGTAGTTCTATTTGTAGTTGTTTTTTTTTTGCGGTACGCGGGCCTCTCACTGCTGTGGCCTCTCCTGTTGCAGAGCACAGGCTCCAGATGCGCACGCTCAGCGGCCATGGCTCACGGGCTCAGCCGCTCCACGGCATGTGGGATCTTCCCGGACCGGGACATGAACCCGTGTCCCCTGCATCAGCAGAAGGACTCTCAACGACTGCGCCACCAGGGAAGCCCTATTTGTAGTTTTTTAAGGAACCTCCATACTGTTCTCCATAGTGGCTGTATCAATTTACATTCCCACCAGCAGTGCATGAGTGTTCCCTTTTCTCCACACCCTCTCCAGCATTTATTGTTTCTAGATTTTTTGATGATGGCCATTCTGACTGGTGTGAGATATCTCATTGTAGTTTTGATTTGCATTTCTCTAATGATTAATGATGTTGAGCATTCTTTCATGTGTTTGTTGGCAATCTGTGTATCTTCTTTGGAGAAATGTCTATTTAGGTCTTCTGCCCATTTCTGGATTGGGTTGTTTGTTTTTTTGTTATTGAGCTGCATGAGCTGCTTGTAAATTTTGGAGATTAATCCTTTATCAGTAGATTCATCTGCAAATATTTTCTCCCATTCTGAGGGTTGTCTTTTGGTCTTGTTTATGGTTTCCATTGCTGTGCAAAAGCTTTTAAGTTTCATTAGGTCCCATTTGTTTATTTTTCTTTTTATTTCCATTTCTCTAGGAAGTGGGTCAAAAATGATCTTGCTGTGATTTATGTCATAGAGTGTTCTGCCTATGTTTTCCTCTAAGAGTTTGATAGTTTCTGGCCTTACATTTAGGTCTTTAATCCATTTTGAGCTTATTTTTGTGCATGGTGTTAGGGAGTATTCTAATCTCATACTTTTACATGTACCTGTCCAGTTTTCCCAGCACGACTTATTGAAGAGGCTGTCTTTTCTCCACTGTATATTCTTGCCTCCTTATAATTCAAAGAGTCATGTACCAAAATGTTCACTGCAGCTCTATTTACAATAGCCAGGACATGGAAGCAACCTAAGTGTCCATCAACGGATGAAAGGATAAAGAAGATGTGGCACATATATACAGTGGAATATTACTCGGCCATAAAAAGAAACGAAATTAAGTTATTTGTAGTGACATGGATGGACCTAGAGTCTGTCATACAGAGTGATGTAAGTCAGAAAGAGAAAAACAAATACCGTATGATAACACATATATATGGAATCTAAGAAAAAAAAAAAAGGTCATGAAGAACCTAGGGGTCAGACGGGAATAAAGGCACAGACCTACTATAGAATGGACTTGAGGATATGGGGAGGAGGAAGGGTAAGCTGGGACGAAGTGAGAGAGTGGCATGAACATATATACACTACCAAATGTAAAATAGATAGCTAGTGGGAAGCAGCCGCATAGCACAGGGAGATCGGCTCGGTGCTTTGTGACCACCTAGAGGGGTGGGATAGGGAGGGTGGGAGGGAGGGAGATGCAAGAGGGGAGAGATATGGGAACATATGTATATTTATAACTGATTCACTTTGTTATAAAGCAGAAACTAACACACCATTGTAAAGCAATTATACTCCAATAAAGATGTTAAAAAAAAAGATATATGCCTTTAAATAAAATTTGGGAATTAACAGAAAATAGTCGAGTGAATCAAAGCTCCTGAGAACTCTTTCTCTTTTTTTCATTAAAATACCTGTAGAATCATCCAAAGGAGAGAAGCCACCTCATCAATTGCAAAGCAAATGGAACTGAGCACATTCCTATTTGTGATCAATTGAGGCAATACTGGCCCCCAAACTGACCTACAAATATTGTCTCAAGAAGGATTTCTATCAGAAGCCATATGGCCCCATCCTAGTCTACACTAACATGAGCTTCACAACAAGCATGAGGTAGGATTTTTTTTGTCTGCCCCAACTTCCCCTTCTGTCTAAATTGCCCAGTACATCACTTACTAGCTCCCTATAGTCTTAGGGATTTAAGACTCAACCCTCAGCCCTCCAATCCAAAGCCACTTACTTCGCTTTCCATCCCAGGGTTTTACACCAAGTCTTTGCCTCTCTTTCTTCACACTGCTGCCTTGTTTGGACTTTCTCCTTGGATCTTGACCCTGGCTTCATCACTCAATGTTGCTTTTCAGATTTTTTTCTCCCCAACCTTTAACCCACAGGTCAATCTTGACCCACTTCTATGTTGCTCCTGGAACCACAGCCTACTTCCAGCATCCTGGATACAGGAAATTATGAGTAACGCAACCACGCTAAGAAAATACCCCACGACAAGAGAAAAAGAAACGTGCAGAAGAAGTCTCAAAGGACATGCTTGAGTTAGGACTATGAGCCATTATCAACAAGATGAAAAGAAGCATGGCGAAGACAGACTAGATTGAATTCTAGAACTATTCTGCTGACAGCAGTGGCAGTAAAAAGTATAGACCTTCCTGTGAGAATCACATTCATGAAACAACAGATAGTTTCTAGGAACATATGTGGGATACATAACGACAAACAATAATGTAAGAGAAGATGACAGATGTGGAAAGTAGAACAGCAATCTAACTAAAAATTAACATGTATTTCTGAATGTAGAATCAACCCATCAGGACAGATAATTAAGGATATAACTGAAGAAAAATTTTCAGCATTAAAAAAAAGCAAAACTAAACTAAAATTGGATATTGAAAAGGCTTACTATTTTCTAATCAACATCAATAGCAGTAAAGTAACCAAAATCTGGTAAAATCTTCAAATTTCAATAAAAATGAAAGAATTTTCCAAACTTCCAAGTATAAAAATAAAATTGCATTAAAAGAAGCCAAAATCAGGAAATTCTCAGACTTCTTACTATAACACCCAATGCCAGAAGAGAATCAAGATAATGGGGTGATGACTTCACAGCCCTGACAAGAGTTTCTGCAGGAACACTTTATAGGCCAAGCTGCCACTCATTCATATGTGGATGTAATAGACAGATGCTCTTTGTTCTGCACACTTGAGTACCCTGCCTTCAGGAATCACTGTGGGTATTATCCACAACTCCCAGGCCCTGAATGAGAGGACAAAATGATCATCAGATTAGCTTCAGGGATAAGCAAATGAGAGAAAGGGGACAGGAATTTTCTTAAGGGAGAGAGATGATGCTAGTAAGTCAACAAAATTAAACCTCATTACCAAATTAGGACACCCATAGGAAATGAGAATGCCAAACCCTTATATGAAACTGCTGAAGAGCAATGAATGGGAGAAGAAAAAAATGGTTAAAATTCCCTATAAGTTAAAGCAAAAAATTATTTGATTTGATTAAGTACATTTAAGTTCATTATTTTAGTATTGATAGAATTTATGGAATGTCAGCAATATTATGAGCACCACTAAAAATCTGGCACTTATCTCTTATATTATACCTAAATATTCATTTTTAATCCTTACATTAATTCAACAAGCATATACTGACATTTAGCTGTGCCAGACTGTGCTCTAGGTTTCAGGGCACACTTGAGCCTTTATCTCTCCTCCTGACTCCAGACATAAGCAGGGGTACTCATGAGTTGGGTCAAGGTCAAGCACATCATTACTTCCTAGATTAGTTAGGTGATGCTTTTGGTGAGATGAGCCAAGATGGTCACGTTTCCTGTGTCTTTGTGTTTTTAAACTGAATCTTCCTTTGAAATGTCTATTGAAACCAAAACCCATTGATAGGTAAAATGGGACTGGGACTGACTTCAATGTAGGAGGAAACCTTTGGCCTGGGAAGGACTAGCAGGACCAGAGTAGAGTCACAAAGCACGAGGCAGAAGGCCTTGGTGAGCCTCTCTAAGCTTAAGGGAGAAAGGTCCTTTCACTTGGATTCTTGAACTAAGGCTGGTGTTTCCTTGCTTCTTCTCACACCAGAAGATAAGTCATCTTACCTGCACAAGGTGAGTTTAGGGAAAAAAGGCCAAGGAGGCCACATGCCTATTTTGTGTCTAGGCCACTCAGCCCTCTTTCAAAAAGCACATTGCGGTTCCTTATGATCCAGTCAAGAGGGCCAGGTATTTTACATAAAGATTGAGGTCAAAATCCTTAGAGTGGCATTTCCATAAATGTATTCTCAAAAACAAAAAGTTTGATGATAAAAATCAGGGTTTTTCAAGCTGATTTTTTTAAAAAACCCTCTTCGAGTTTTACAGAAAAGATTAGCATATTGATGTATCCAGCAGCAAAGTTTATTTAATCTTGGTTAATTCTGCATTTCCAAACCAAAACTGACCACAGAAGTCTTTATGCGGAAGGCCTATTTACATGTGGAAAAACAGTAAAATTGTTTATTTAAAACTGTTTTAGAGTAATAGAGTAACTTTTATTTGCAGTTGTTCTCACATTGCGTAAAGTAACAATAATAATTACAGCTACTACATATTGAATGCTTACTGTATGCCTGTATGCACCAGTCTAAATGCTTTATGTGTTGTCATATAATCCTCATATCATCACCATGCGATAGGTCCTGTTATTATTCCTACTTATCAGATGAGGAAACTAAGAGATGACATAACTTATCCAAGAGCACTCCGTTTGTAAGGGACAGAACAAGAATTTGAACTCAGGCAGACTAACTTCAGAATCCAGCACTTGATTGCCTCCTACCCAACTATTAATGTCTTCCTATAATACAGTTAATACGTGGTTAAACAGCCAGAAAGTAATTCTAGATCCCAGCCAACTCCTCACCTCTTTCCAACTTGACGACTCCATTCATATCAGACAGTGGATAAAATGACAAATATAATTCTTATCTTTAGACGAGGGACAATCTGGGAAGAAGAACAGACAAGTTAGTCGATAAATACAACCTATCATGATCCATACAGTAATAAAGGAATATATCCAGGAGTTTTACGTTATTTCACAACAGCTGGCAAAGGCACCGACCAATTAGAATAGAAGCTAGCCATAAGGCAGGTGCAAAGTCCCAGAGGCTCCCTGCTGTACTGGCATTTCCCCTTTCCTTGCTGGATCATGGGGTGATCCAGACAGTCCTGAGGTGAGGCCAAGGTAACCAGGGTGTTGGAGCTCTGTGTGGGCTCAGAGCAATAGCTGTTTTTCAGCTTGCACAGAAGTCTTTCAATGTTTTAACAACAGATATGGCCATAAGGCAGCCATATTGTCTGCATATATCATGGGGGTTTTCCTGTCTACTGCATTCATTGTAGCCCTCAGGTTATCAACCAAAGGTAGCAAAGCTGCTCCTAAGCTGGCTAAATTCAAGACACGGGAGGAGGACGCTGCTTTTCTCCCTCCTCTATTCTCCCTATGCCTCCCCCTCCAGCCCGCAGCAGACTTGATCCTCTATCTCAGCATTTCCCAGTGTGGCATTCATGCCATTTGTAACAAAAACAATCACTTTAGGAGGTCACAAAGAGCTTAAAAAATTCTAATAGCCATGTATTTAAAACTAGCAAATCAACCCATCATTATGTTGCCATTATTGCTTAGAACGAGACTACATTTTTCTTAAGCTTAAAAAGTTAAACAGATGTATACCAAAAAGGCAAAAATCATGAAGCTATTAAATAAAGGATTAGATCTGAGAAGCACTGTTCTATCTTAACCAGGATGACTTTCTTCACTCATCTGACATTTTTCTATATTCTCTCTCAGTGCTGTGCTTAAATACCCTTTTTTTTTTTTTCACTTCATCCTACTATTCTAGGTCACTGTTCTCTCTGGCAGCCCAAAGCCTATTGCAATCTCTTTTTCAGGAATGAACAAAATGATTTCCATATTCATCGCAGCTTGCAGCTTTTGAAAGCCAGTGATAGAAATGCAAACTATCTAAAGCAAAGGAATGCAATTTATTACCTAAGTATCCAAACCACAGAGATGTGGATCCAACTTCAGGGATGACTGGATCCCTGGGGTAGGATATTGTCAGAACTGACACTGTTATCTCTGAGTGTTTGCCTCTTTCTTTCTCACAGACAGACTTTTCCACGACAGTCAATGTGGCAGCAGATAGCTCCAGGGTCGCACAATCTTACAATGTTGAGAACAATTTAAAATTTTCCGATAAGCCCACTTAGAAAAATTTCAGGGAAGGACTCTGATTGGATAGAACTAAGTCACATATTCAGTAGAAGTACATATTTAGGGTGGGAGAAAAGAATTTCCCCTAAAGAGAGAAAAGAGAAAAATGTGGCATAAAATTTAAAATTCAAAAATGTCAACTATATAAACAGCATCTTATGTAATTTTATGCCAAACTTTGGGTGTTTGAGAAGGCTTCTCTCATATTAAGGGAGCTCAGATCTTTGAAGGGCAAGAAATTCTGTAAGATTATGTAGAAAGGTGGTCCCCATACTCTATAAAGTGCTCCTAAAAGATTTTATAGATGCGGAGATGCTTGCAGGATGAGTTGGAGTTTGCTCGGTGAGCAGTAGGTAACAATCTAGGCAGAAGGAACAGTACATGAAAATTCAAAGAGGGAGAAAATAGCATAACCGGAGGGAAAACAATGTTTATCAGCTGGTTGGTTTATTTCTATTTCATCATTCCCTACAGGACTTGTGGTAGCCAGGACAAAAGTGGGAAGTTGTTGCATTCCTCAAGAGCAATAATAGAGAAAGGAATAGGAAGCTGTATTAGTCAAGATGGGCTAACTGCTGTAGAAAGTAACCTGAAGGTCTCAGGGGCTTAATGTAATACGATATGTCTTTTGTCTCAGTCCAGTGAAGTGAGAAGGGGGACAGGAGAGGAGTCTCTGTTTTGTGCAGTCATCCAGGGACCTATGATTCTTCCAACCTCTGGCCTTGCTATTGTCCTGAAGGATGTTTCTCAAATTCAGAATCACCTAGAGGGCTTGTTAATACCTAGATTGCTGGGCCCCAACTCCAGAGTTGCTGATCTTGGTAGGTCTTGGGTGGGTCCCAAGAATCTGCATTTTGAACAAGTTTCCAGGTGGCATACATGCTACTGCTCCTGGGACCCCATTTTCACAACCACTGCTGGATAAGCCTCCAGCAACTGCCTTCAGTGTTCAGCTAGTGGATGGGGAAGAAGACAGTGCTCAGAGAAGGCACACCTGCTCTTAACTGCCTTCGCTAAGAGGTGGCAAGCATTACTGTCGTTAAAAACTAGTCACCCAGACCTATCTAGATATAGGAACTCTGGGAAATGTACCCCAGCAATGCGTTGGGAAAGGAGAAAAACTCAATTTTTGTGTGCACTAACAGTTAGTGTCACAAAGCACAACTGAACTAAAAACATCAAATAAAACCTGAAAGGCCCTCCTAGGGGCAAAAAGTGATTGGATTACTGAACTATTACAGACGGAAAAAATATTGGTTTTGTAGAATTATATTCAGAGAATATTTTCACATTGCTGGGTTTTTTAAAAAAAAATTTTTGGCCACACCCGTGGCATGTGGGGTCTTAGTTCCCCAACCAGGGATTGAACCCGTGTCTCCTGCAGTGGGAGCGTGAAGTCTTAACCCCTGGACCACCAGGGAAATGCCTCCATATTGTTGTTTAGCCCTCTTATTCTTTCATCCAAAAATATAAAATATCTAGAATTCTTCTGGAAAGTTTTATTAGTTTGTCCACACACACACAAACACACACACACACACACACACACACACACACACACACACACACACCCCATACTTTAGTTTGCCTTGTATCCTAGTTTGCTTTCTCTTTAGAGTGGAATTAGGTTGTATCAAGTCCTTTGTGGAAGCACGCATACTGTAAATTATTTTAAAAAATACATATATGCTAAAATAAAAATTGTTTTCCATTGGGGGAGGGTCAGCTAATGAGAAAGCATCATTTCAGTCCGGGGTTCACAATTTAGTTGAAGTTTTTGCTAAAATCATCCTTGCCTTCCACTAACATGGTGACGACCTGAAAGATTAAAATATCCTCCTGCTGCTTATGATACAAATGAGCTGCTACACGTTATGTGCACCAATATGCTCCTCGTCTGGAACCTAATTCATAACGCAGTATAAATGACGGGGCAGTTACCTCCCAAGTTGCAAAGTTGCCTTCACCTGTGGTTTAATTCTTCCAGCTGCCTTTTCCTCGTTCAGTTTTCTTTCAAATACAGAAGGGCAGTAATTACGTCCTATTTTTAATTACGCATCCACTCTCAACTGCCTTTGCTTCGACTAGTGCTGCGGTTGACAGCTGAATTTTCGGCTTGTATTAGGCTCACTTGAATTTCGGATTTTTCTGGGATTGCAGTTCCTGAGGATGACAACACGGCATTACAAAGGATTGTGAGCAATAGACTTCTCATTCTCTAATTAATTCACTGTCCTTTGCAGAGACTTTGTCAGAAGCCACAAATTGCAGTGCTTGTAAAATTTTATGAACACGCAATAAAAAGTCCTGGGAAACTTCCATCAAATTTCGGGCTCCCGAGATATATTTAACTTCTATGAGCAATTTAACATCATATTAAATCAGTATAAACTGATTGCCAAGAAAGCATAGTTTTGAGGTTTAATATTTACTCACAAAGCAAGCTAATACTGAGATATCACAGAGGCCACTTCCACTATGGGTTTATAAACTAGCAAAGTCGGGCTTCCCTGGTGGCACAGTGGTTGAGAGTCTGCCTGCCAATGCAGGGGACGCGGGTTCGTGCCCCAGCCCGGGAAGATCCCACATGCCGCGGAGCGGCTGGGCCCGTGAGCCATGGCTGCTGAGCCCGCACGTCCGGAGCCTGTGCTCCGCAACGGGAGAGGCCACAACAGTGAGACAAAACTAGCAAAGTCAAGGAATGATGTGAAATCCACTACATATGTGTATATCCAGCCCCACATTTCTGCTTCCTCTCCATTCCCAGTACACAGTGCTTAGCAACTGGCCTCTGAAAGGCAGTCCCTGTAATGAAAAGAGCCAAGGGCTTTGCCATCATAAGACTCCAGGTTCAAGCACTGCCTCAGCAATTTTACTAGTTGTGGCCTTGTGTTGTTAATCTTTCTAAATTTCAATTTCATCATCTGGAAATGGGAATTAGAATATGAAAAATAGAACCTCCTTCACTGCATTACAGCTACAAATCTGGGTTGTTCCCATTGACTCAGCACTGAACCTAAGACAAACCTAAGACAAAGTAGGAGAAGTGTGATCCCCTTGCCTGAGTCCCGCTTCCTTTGGCCAACAATCTCGTAATGCTAATGCCTGCCCAGCCTCACCCATCTGTTCCCCTTCTGTACTTTCACTCAGTCAATGCTCTACATCAGGCTTTGTCCCAAACTCTCCTATCTTTTGGAGACAGACTTCCAACGTGGACACTTACAGCCATGACCATTGTTTACAGAATCTCTTTTGGACAGGCAGTGGCTTTCAAAACCTTGAAATCTGTATAGTGTATACAGTGTATATACTGCATAGTGATGGATGGAAACTAAACTTTTTGTGGTAAGCACGCCATAGTATAGACAGACATCAAATTATAATGCTGTGCACATGAAATTTATATAATGTTATAAACCAATGTAACCTCAATAATAAATAAATAAATTGATAAATAAATAAATAAACCTTGAGATTACTTCGAGTACATAGAGTCTTATTTCAGCTCTCTACCATATGCAGGCCAGTCCTGGATATTAAATATTTGTTCTATCAGATGTACAAGTACCATCTCAACTTTGCAGCAGAGTGTAGAATGAAACTTGGTGTAAAATAAACTAGCTTTCTTGCTAGTTTGTTTGATCTTGATCTTAGGAAAGTCACCTAGCTTTCCTGAGTCCAGTTTACCTATCTATAAATAGGGATAATATGTGCCTAAGAGCGTTTTGGGAAGGATTTAATGAGGTAATAAGTATAATAGCTAAGAATTATTGAGCAGTTAAGTTGTTCTAAGCACTTTACATGTAGTTTCTCAAATCATCTTCACAATAAACCCATGAGGTAGGTAAGATTATTATTCCTATTTATAGATACAATCCAAGGGGAGTAAGTAATTTGCCCAAAATTATACAATCAGTAATTGCTGGAACGGAGACAATCCCAGACCACCTGGCTCCCAAGAGCTTATCACACATATAAGGTGCTTGGTTAATTGAAGCTACAATTATCCACAGCAGGGAATATCACAGATTTACTCCTGGACAGCATGGCTTAGGAAATACAAGGTGTAGTAGAAGGAGCATAAAACTCAGGACAAACGTATTTAGATTTGAGTCCTACATGCATCATATCACTATATGATCTTTCACAAGCCACTTAACTGCTCCTAGGTTGTTTCCTTGTGTGGTCAACAAGAATACTTACTCCTAAATCACAACTTTTTTTGAAAAAGAAATAAGATACTCTTTTAAAGAATGCCTGTTAGGTCACAGCTGAATAAATTTGGGAGTTTCGTTTAGCAGAACGTTATTTCTGTTTCCCAATCTGCTTCTGCCCCTCTTTGTTGCAATAGTGCCCTATCTCTTTTCACATCAGGGCCCTGCAACACTCATGAAGGAAAAAGTTATTGATATAAATACCTATCAAGACATAGTCTTTGATCTTTTTTGAAGTGTATGAAGAGAGAGGTTGGTTAATCTGAAAGAATGCCTTTATAATAGTGGAATTTCAAGCACTGTTCCATTCATATAAGGGAGCTATTTAAGGCAAAATAAACTTTCTCAGTGTGCTGGAAATCATAAATCAGACCATGGAGGTCACCTCCAAGTCAGAGGGTACAAACAGGCCCAACCAGTATTGTTTGCCACGCAGTCTTTTTTTTTTTTTTAAAGTGACTATAAATGACTAGAGGTGAAATATGGGCTTAACTATTCTCGCATTAATTTAAATCCCTGACGCTTGGCCCCTATCATAGGCCGGTGAGTTTGCCATCCCTACAGATCAGCACTTTTCTAGAGCTTTGGGGAAAGCTCAGTTGCTTAGATGAGCCACAAAGGATTGACTACCATCTGCTGTTTTCATTCATTCAATCCTGTACTTAAAGAAAAAGACCTTAGAATTTACTGTCAATGAGAAAAGTAACACACCCCTTTCGATCTCCACCTCCAGTCAGTTTTAGCCCACCCAAAAAGTCACTAATATACTTAGACCTATTGTATGCACTGATTTATAGGGTAACGATATTTAACTAGGCTATAACTAAAGCACCTGCACCAGAGACCCACACTCTGTGAAAACTACAGGAACAGGTTTATACTCATGAGATAATCCAGATCGCTTTCCATTAACACCTACCTTGGCATTCAAACAGCTATGTACAAAGAATCCCTTGAGTGGATCCCCACAGTAGTATTTGCTTGAACAGTTGCCCCAGAATTGACTAGTGTAAGACTGAACTGACGGGCAGGAATTTGAGGATTAAGACTAGGATGTGAACACCTCCCAGCCAAGCGAATCTCTGGGACACTAGACAGAATTACTATCTTGAGAGACAATATGTCTAAATAACCACAAGGAAACTGATTCTGCAGGCATCAACTACCACACCTGTTGACAACCGTTATTTATTGAACACCATCAGCAAAGCCTTTGACTCTACGAAGCATAAAAAAAAAAACCCAGTAAAATCTGTGTAACTGAGTCATACACGCATACCTTGTGTTGATCTGAGTTTGTCCAAGGAAACTTAGGGGCCTTAGTGCAGGTGAAGAGATCAATGTAAATGCTTTGGGGCAAATGTACCATCCAACTTCCTGTTGTGCAGTCACGTAACGCTGGTCACTCGGGCCCACTCCTAGCATTCATGGAGTCCAGAGTAACAGTGCAAACGGAGATCCAGACATCAAAAGTCAAATACCTAACAGACACTAAGCTAACACTCTATTAGGTAACACATGTTCATTTTTGCTAGCTGGACATATAAACAGTGGTCTGGAAGCTCAGTTTGAATTTAGGTTTCTCAGACTCCTCAAAGTTCCACGCTAGAACCTGACCTCCAGCCTGCAATGACTTATCCCACCTTTCGCGAACGCCGTGAGGGGCCCCACCTGCATGTGTGTGGACTCCCCAGCCGGTATGTGCGAACTCAGCCACCCTTTGGCCACATCTCAGCCGACGGGGGCACACACTGGCAGCATGGGCAATCTTTGGGAGGACTGAGCAGGCAAGAACGGCAGGGGACTCTGAGGTCCGTGGCATCCCTTGACTGCTTCAAGGGGACGAACAGAGCCAGAGGAGTACCAGTGCAGGACCCTCTAATGTAGGGGGGCCTCTAAAGGGGGGGAGGCTCAAGGTAGGGGTCCTTCTTGCCTCTTCTGCCTAGGTCTTAGGCCTAAAGGCAACACTGGGTCCACTTGGAGGCAAATCATAGTACTTGATTCATACTTTCCCCTGCAGTGTTGGGAATGACGGCACTGCATAAAGCCACAATTCTTGCTTGATCCACAGAATTCACAGAAGCCTGTGTGGTTTTAGGCCTCTCCAAGAATTTTAGATGATCTGAAATCTGAACTACTTTGCAAGAAATCTAAGGCCCACGGATGATCCTGGGCTTAAGAGACACTCTAAGCGTTTTCCCAGGAAAGTAATGTCCCTACAGCTAGTTGTCTCAGCCCAGCCCTTTCACCTTCACTCCACTTGGAGTAAGTAAACACTTGACTCAGGTGTTTCAAGATCTGGGTCAGAAACAACCCAACGTCTCAGGGTGTAAACCATGCTTCTTCCCAGGACTTTGCCTCCCTTTTATTAATCAACTGAGAAGTTATAGTTATTTGTATTGATTGTGTACGTTTTCTATTTTTCACACACACTTTCCCAGAGCCAAGTAATGTTTATTATTTTCTCCCTCCCAGTGAAAGATGCAGTGCCTTTCTTAAAACATGCTATTAGAAAGGGTGAGCTCAGGGACTTCCCTGGCGGTCCAGTGGTTGAGACTTAGCCTTCCAGCGCAGGGTGTGTGGGTTCAATCCCTGGTAAGAAAGCTGGGATCCCACATGCCTCGTGGCCAAAAAACCAAGACGTAAAACAGAAGTGTGGTAAATTCAATAAAGACTTTAAAAATGGTCCACGTCAAAAAAATCTTAAAAAAAAAAAAAGGGTTCACTGAGTTACTTTTAAAGAATGGAATAAAATATAATTATCTAGTCTTCTTTTAAAAGCATCGCACATATCTTTATTTAAAGTATTATTTGTAGGGGAACTTGGAGATTATCAATCTAACCTTCTCACTTCACATGATAGAAACTGAGGCCCAGAGTAGTCAGAAAACCTATGTAAGGTCACGCAGCACAATTCACGGCAGAACTGAATCAAGTCCAGAGTCCTGTGTGCTTTGCTGGCCCCAGTCAATGACAATTTTAATATATCACATGACTTGACTTTAGAAGGAGGAAAAGAGAGGGATTAGGGAAATTGGCCAGGGGAGCCCTGGTCAATTTGGGTGAATAGGCCATGGATCTTGGGCTTTTGCCATTTTACCATTTTTTCCTTTTTGTCTGTACCTCCTACATGGAGGTGGTGGTAGGGAGAGGGCATCACTAGTTCTGTTCAGAAATCTGAAACTTTGGAGAAAAAAAAATCACCAGCAAATGACTGAGAAACGATAACTCATTATGAGGCCAATAACTCGTCATGACCGAATAAGACAGCTTATTGCTCAAATAAACAAATATTTATGTTTCAATGGCTTAACGTAACAAAAGTGTATTTCTTGCTCATGTACCAGTACAGTGAGAATGTTCCTGGTTGTGGACGATGTTTAGGAACCCAGACTCCCTTCCACCTTGTGGATCCATCATTGCCAAGGGTCTCTGAGATCTCTTCAAGACTCAAAACTCATCTGCTGTCTAAAATCTCTACCCCATATGCTCCATCAGTTCTGCTCACACTTCATTGGTGAGAACTAGTCATGAGGCCACACCTTGATATATGGAGGGGGTGAGATGGGAGGAGGCTGGCAGATGCTGTCAATGACAGGGCAGCCCTTTCTCAGGGGTAACTCCACCATATGGAAAAGGAAGCATGTCTTTTTGGTAGACAGCTAGGCATCTCTACCACATTAATAAACATCATCTTGAATAGAAAGTAGAAGGTGAAAGGTCTTCAAATAGAACACCTTCTAATTAATGACTATGCCTTAGAGTTCTAAACTTATGGACTCATTCAAAGAATTAATTAGCTTAGGATCTGCCATGTAGAAGGAAGTATCACTGGTCTTTGACCGAACAGTCTCCTAATATACAAGTTAAAGGAAATGTTATTGTGCTAAGGTTGTAGCTATACATATATTAAGTGTCAGATGGATTCTAGAAAGCAATAAGACTCAAGAATGATGAAATAAAATTGAAGATAATTAGTGTCCCAAATGTTCTTGAGGACATTTAGAAAAACAGGATTCAAGAATATCTACCTTTAGTTCAGGCAATGATTTATTTTTACTTTCTCCATCCCTGAGTTTTATAGATATAAAATGGTAATAGTAATCACAACTTATGTCAAATCTTTCTAATGTCTTAACCTTGTGGTTTCAGTGTTACAGAACTTGAGATAGATGAGAAAGTTCCAAGAAGATGATGGCAGTCAATAAGATCAAATGATGCACTAAATAGAAACACGACACAGACTGAGAAAAGGTCATTGGCTTTGAATACTGAGACACCACTGGAATGCTGTGAGAAATGAGTTTTGATGGAGGAAAGAAATTGAGAATTAGCATGCAGTAAGAAAATGAATTAATATCTTATAAGAAAAAAAAAATCAAAGAGTATATACCAGCAGTTCCCCAACACAGCTGCTCGTCAGAATGATATGGAGAACTTTTTTCAAATAGACTCTGCTGTCCCCACCCACTAGAAAAATCTGATTATGCAGATCTGGGAAAGAAACGTGCATTTTTACCAAATACTTCAGGTGACTCTGTTAGCCTCGCTAAAAACTATGACATAAGATAACAAGGCGGGAAGGAAGAATTATTTGTTAAGGAAAGTAGAAACAGTAGAATGTTTTCAAGAGAAGGAAAGGAGCAGAGAGCAACGAGAAAGAAAATTAAACTGGAAGAAAAAGGTAAGAGACAGTGGTTTAAGGCCAAAGTCACACGCACACATGTGAAAAGGTACACCTAAAGCATGGGTGGAAAGGGTAACATTTGGAAAGGACGGCAGATCTCTATTTGAAGACATAAAATAAGGAACTTAAAGTTTCCATCACATTTTGAGGCAAAGAGAAAGTGTCTGATAGATGGCCTTGATCTCCAAGGAGAGTAAGGGATAAGCTACTGAGGAAAATCCTGGTTCAGTTGGAGTCTGGAGCTCGAGGACCATGGAGAGATTTGAAACAGCCACTGGGCAGACTGGTCTAAGGAGCCACGTAAGCCAACACGAGGGGAATAAAAAATATTTATAAACTGGGTTTGAGTTTTATGGTAAGGAAATTCTGCGCTTTAAATAGGCTTCAAGTGCTGAACTTAGATTAAAAGGAGTAAAACCGAAAAGAATCGAAGGTGACTTAAAGTCTACTAGTAGCCCTAACATAGTTAAGGAGACCTTTATAAAGAACTTCTTGTAGACTGTTTTGCTCTTCCATGCATCTTTCCACCAACATTTGCACTGAACGTTTCCTCTGCCTCAAACATTCTGCTCTCCCCAGCACCTGGGCCACCTTAGAAGGTAGGGGCAACTTTAGCAGGGTCTTGCACAAATGGTACCTTATCACAGAAACCTTCCTTGATCACCCATATAAAATAGGACCTACCCTCCTATTAGTTTCTCTCTCTCTCGTAATCTGCTTTTTGTCTATAGATTCATCATCACCTGACACGTTACACATTTATCTGTTTATCCACTGTTCTTTTCCACCCCAACTAAAATATAAGCTACACGGGAGCAGAACTTGATTTGTTTTGCTCTTTGCAAAATACTCAATGCATAAAAGAATGCCCAGCACATAGGAGGTACTAACAAAAAACTTGTTAAATAAGTAAACAAAATTTTTGCAACTACTGCCAGAGCTAGCCCAGACACTTTTACCCAATAGGGAAATTTGATCAACGTATTAATAAATTAATGAGTAATTATGGTAGTCAGCTTTCAAGATGACTCCCAATGGATGCCCTTATGCAGTCCCCTTCATAATAAATAGGGCTCACTTGAACAACAAACAGGATTTTGTGGAAATGATGGTATGTGACTTTCAAGGCTAAGTCCTAAAAGACATTACAGCTTCCATCTTGACTTCCTGGATCATTTGCAGTGATCTCTGGGGGAAGACGGTTGCCATATATTGAGGACACTCAACCAGCCTTAGAGAAAGGTCCACATAGTGAGGACCAGAAACCTCTTGCCAACAGCCAGCACCAATACACCAGCCATGTGACCGCCCTGGAAATGGATCCTGCAGCCTCAGTCAGACCTTCACGTGACCGTACCCTGGCCAACATCCTGACTGTGGCATCAAGAGACACCCTGAGCCAGAAACACCCGGCTCAGCTGCTCCCAAAGTTCTGAATTACATAAACTGTGTGAGATAATGTTTACTATGATTTTAGCCACTAAGTTTTGAGATAATTTGTTATACAGCAATAGGTAATTAATACAGTGCCTTAGAAACGATTTTCAAAACATGGTCCTTTCCATTTATGTTTAATGCAAGGACAGTTCCATCATTTTATAAAGTGCACATTTCCCCCCAAAAGCCAAACACCTGATGAAGCAGCAGGTTGATTTTCCAAACAATTATTTTAATGGATTTTGACAAGACTATCAGCCCCATGAAAAACCTAGTACGTGTATATGACATGAATTCTTAGCAGGATGGTCATTTAAAGTTTCTCAACACCCAGATTCTACCAATGCTCTTCTAGCCCACAATCCTAGAGATTCTTACCCAAAGGAGTACTAAAGTTTTGGCTACATCATCACTTCCGACATTCGGCTTTTTGTTTGTTTGTTTTCTTTGCCAAAGGATAAGAGAAGAACAACAATGACAAAAACCCCTTTATTTTATAATTTACTATATGTTTTTTATGAATGCATGTGCTCATTTTCCCCACAGAGAGGAATATATGAGTGTATTCCTTTGTGTGTGTTAAAAAAAAAAAGGGAAAAAAATGTGCCTTGGCAAATGTGTTCAAAATCTGACTCAGTGTGCACGTGCTATCGGGAAAAATGTTAACGCCTTCAAATGAAGGCCTGGCAAGTGTGATGCTTGAAAGCTAAGGAGATGCAGACCGTAGTTAAAATTCCAACACTCAGAATTCTAACAAGCACAGGCTATTGTCACGAGGTGGGAAGAATTACCGGGTAAGCATTACGGTGGAGAGTAGAAAATTCTGGTGCACGTGTGGACGCAGGAGCAGAAGGCATGAATCCTCGAAGCCCCCTGAGAATGAGGCCGTCATGGCTGAGAAAAGCATAAGTGAGCTGAAAATCAGAGAATCACAAATTCAAAAATAATGAGAATGAAAAGAGTTTCTTAGATTGCAAGTCAGTTTGCTCTATCTTCCAAGGAAAGAGTCACATGACAATCGAATGCTTTGAGCAATTAGAAAAGGAATGTTCTACCTTTCCTTTCTAGGACCATCTACCTCCTGGTCACAAGCAACTGACAGAAAGTAAAAACAGAACATTTACCATGGATTGGAGCGAAGACAGAGATGGGTCAGTGAAGTGTGATTCAAAGGAAAGGAGAGGAAGTACAATGATGGGACTGCGTTAGGGCTGTGTACTTAGATGGCATAGAGGGTACAGTGCAGGGGAATAAAGCCAGACATGCAGGGAAAGGTCAAATTAAGGATGATTTGAGGTGAACACCTGAGCAGTTGCATTTTCATTCTCTGTGCAACTGAGAGTCACCAGAACTTTTAAAGCAATTTAAAAATTATATTTGCTGGGCTTCCCTGGTGGCACAGCGGTTGAGAGTCCGCCTGCTGATGCAGGGGACGCGGGTTCGTGCCCCGGTCCAGGAAGATCCCACATGCCGCGGAGCGGCTAGGCCCATGAGCCATGGCCGCTGAGCCTGCGCATCCGGAGCCTGTGCTCCGCAATGGGAGAGGCCACAACAGTGAGAGGCCCGCGTATCGCCGAAAAAAAAAATTATATTTGCTAAAGTAACCTCAATTGATATAGATAAACATCCCTTTGATAACTCTAGAAGATAAAGTGTTACAAACAGAGACTGTACAAAGGGTTGAACAACCAGTTCCCTTACACTCACTCTTTAGGTTTTGTTTTATAGATAAGCTAAGAGCTCATATATCTAGACCAGAGGGAGCCAGAGCTTTAACATTACATGAAAGAAAAGTGGGAGTAGAGACACTTGTCTCTCAAAGTGAGTTTTTCCAATTGTAAACACAGTAAAATCTCAAGTGAACAGTAACAGAAAGTAGTATCTAATCTATAATACATGAATTGCAGATCAGGGGAAAAGCAGGTGGGAAGACCCTGTCCTGTTAAATAAGCCACCTCAGCCTTTGCTCCGCACCGCACCAATGTCTACAGACCACGATCCCAGTGAAGACAGAGAGCTTTGATAGTTTCGTGAAACCAGGGTCAACCATCAGTTTGGACTAACGAGATTCCAGAGAAACAAGGTGCTCTCTTGTAAAAGAAAAGGAGAGAGGGTGGTGCAGAGAGAGAGGGAGGGAGGGAGGGAGGGAAGGAGAGAGAAAGGGAAATTGGGAAGCCAAAGGGCTTCTCTTTATTAATCTTGTTCCTTGACCTTCTCCAGGTTTCCAAGTTTAGATCATAGTTCCATCATTTTCTAGCTGCCAAATCTTGGAATGCTTACCATGCTTCATAAAGTAAAAGACTCCGTTAATTGTAAAACACACTTTTATCTTATGTGACACTAAGAAAGAACAAAAAATGCTGCTAACTATATGACCTATATTAATTGTAAAGTGAATCTCTATTTCAGAGAGGTTAAAATGGAGGGGGAAAAAGCACCTTGGAATCAACAGAAGCATTGAGTAAACTGACAGACAATGCTGTATGATGTAAAGAACCCAGATTTCAGTGTCAGGAAAACCCAGGTTCAAATCATGGCTCAGCCACTAACTAGCTCTGTGGCTTTCAGAAGTTTTCCACTCTGAGGCTTATTTTGCTCTAGTACAAAGTGGAGATTGTAACATCAATCTTTTGGTGTTTTTATGTAGATTCAACATGATATATATAACTAGTAGCACCAGTAACATAGGAAGGGCTCAAGACTTCTAACTATTCAGACTTTTTTATGTATTAATAAACTGAAATGAAACAAGCCATCATAAAATCATCAGAATGAACAGGTGGTTGTTTAATGCTACCAGACTGAAGACTGCCTATTCATCAGTGAGATCACAGTGAGATTTACTCCTTCCCTGAAAAGAAAACAGAATGAAACATGGAAAAACCACAGGGCAGTTCTGCTCTCTGTGAGCCTCCCCTTAGCTCCATAAAGTAAGGGCATGATAGAGCAGGCCCTGGATAAATAATTCTTTAGGGCTCTAGGCAATTACTAAGGAAAACTACTCTCATGGAAACACATTGTGCATGAGTTTTTCTCCATATTTCCAAAGGTCACTAGAACAATTCATTTGTTCTCTAGTCTATCATCCTAATAATTCATGTAAAAATTAAAACAGATATTGCTCCATCAAAGAAATGTTCTAGTTTGACACTGATATGAGTTAAATCTCCTCATCCTTAAAGTAAGAAACAGCCTTCAATTCTGTCCTAGATTTCTGTAAGATAATTGATTGGTAGTAAAATTAAGATATAATAGATGCATGGCATTTTATAGATGCAGTTTCAGGCGGTCTTAAGCTACCCCGAAGGTTTACAGTAGTTTTTTTTTTTTAATTTTTGCTGAGAAATTAATGTGAATCTCATGAGTCGTAAGGCTGGTGTGCTATAGCTGGTGAGTCTAGCACAGCCAGGATCTCAACTTCTCTGACTGCTCACCCTTATTAATAAAACATTTGGAGCTTGGTGTCTCTCTCTCTCTCCCCTCCCCCTTCCCTTTCTCCTTCCATATCCCTCTTTGGAGAACACCGGTCTAGTAAACTGTCTAGTGTAACATCTCAGTGGGCCTGGATTATTCTGTATTCAAGCATTCACAAACTGGCTGCCTCTGGGGTTAATCAGCCTGCTGACATATTTTGTTTGGTTTTCGTGGCACTTGAAAATCTAGCCAAAGTTTAAAAACTGAAAGAAGTCAGATTCTTTTTAATTAAAAAAAGAAAATATTTACAGCTTCTCTTAAAAAATTCCTAAGTGGCAAGAACTAGCTGGATGTGTACTCTTTAGTTTGCCACACTCCTTACTCTGTATTATTCCCAGATGAAACCAGGTTAAGTTGCCTTTTACTATTACACTTGATTCATTATGCTTCTTAAAGTAAAAGAATATTCATCTGAATTTTTTTAAATGGTTCTCTTTTTTTTTCATTTATGTCAACTGCCAGTGTTTTTCAAGCATTTAAATCTGCCTCTCCTGTTTTACTCATCATTGTTTATTCAGCATTTCCTGAGAAGTAATAAAGTTTTGTTTCTTGGTGGAATATGGTCCTGAAAAGAAAGCCAATTGCTAGTGCTGGTAATGGTAATGAAAAAAAAGTGAATGGTTCTTGGCCAAAAATTATAAGGAAGTTTAGAACGGAATGTTTAATTAAGCTCTCAAGATGTCACATTATAGTTTTGTTATACTTTATTGAATTATACAAAAAATTAAATAATCTAGTATTTTTTTGCAAATTTGAGAGTTCTTTAAGTTCTTAGGACATGCCTCTAAGTTTGCTTAAATGTCTTGGGTTACAGGTCCTGTTCCTTATACCTGAATTTTTAAATTCAATGTCTGGTCACATTAAAAACAAAGTTTATCAGTAGTCACCGAGGTTGTATAATCTATTACATTATGTCAGGGCTGGGAAAACATTCATCAATATAAAATCATGATATTAAAATTATTCCTCTCATCTACTCAGGCTCATTGTTACAGCTATTGCTCTGGTTGCCTGCTCAAAGCACTTTATCCATTCATCAAACGGAGTGAAACAAGCCATAAAGCTTCCCACATAGTCATGGAGCTTTCTTAGAACAAAGACTGGCCCAATTTTTCCTACGGGAAACAACCTGTGAAAATTCTTCACAAAGTAAGGAAGCTATAATTTTCATCGCACCTCCTGATTCACAAAGATGATGTCATCAATCAACAGTTCTCTTTAGTAAACTATTGAAATATGCTGTGGGAAACTATTCCACA
This sequence comes from Pseudorca crassidens, assembly GCF_039906515.1. NCBI lineage: Eukaryota > Metazoa > Chordata > Mammalia > Artiodactyla > Delphinidae > Pseudorca > Pseudorca crassidens. The sequence continues at coordinate 60,524,610 of NC_090306.1, forward strand.
TCACATAATGAGCCAAAAGATTATTGAAAAAATAGTGTTTTGCTTCCAGAATTATAGGACCATCCGATTCTCTAAAATAAAGCCCCAACTCCATAACATGGCCTGTTAGGTCCTTCATGCTCTGGTGCCCTCTTATCTCCGCAGGCAAGTCATCCCTTCCATGATCACCACCACCATCTCCACCGCTACCTCCATGACAACACATACAACACCACAAACACACACAGCTTTCACAAAAACACACTCCAAGATTCCACCTCACCTGTTCTCAGGCTTTACATAGAAGTCATCCTTTTGACATTTTGGAAGTACCCAACCCTAAGGCTACCTCTTCTCATTTAGGGAACTCTGTTGTATTTCTGCTGTCAGGAGTTGACCTTGACTTTTCTAATTCTTGAAGGAAACCAACTGCTAACAATTCTACTGACAATGGCAGATGTGCAAACTTTTCTTTGTATCTTCTATGTTCTCAGCTATTGGCCTACATTGCCTTCCAGGTTCTTATGTGCTATGAAAGTGAGAAGGATTTTAAAGCTTGCTTGGTAAAAAGTGCAAATTTTGCTACAGAATCCAAACCTAACACAAATCACGCATTTGTCCACTACCTTGACACTTCCTTCAAAACACAGGGAAGTTGCATGAACAACTTTGTTTCATCATTGCATGCCCATAATTTGCTGGGCCCTACTACAAAATGAAAATGTGAGACGCCTTGTTCAAAAAGCAGGGGAAAAGTACAATAAAAGCACAGAAATATACAAAAATAGAACTACCATATGATCCAGCAATTTTACTTCCAGAGAAAATGAAAACACTAATTCAAAAAGATACATGCACCCCAATGTTCATAGCAGCATTATTTACAATAGTCAAGGAACTGAAGCAACCTAAGTTTCCATCAGCAGACAAATGGATAAAGATGTGGTGTATACATACAATGGAATGTTAACCATTAAAAAAAATGAAATTCTGCCCTTTGCAACAACATGGACGGACCTAGAGGGTATTATGTTTAGTGAAATAAGTCAGACAGAGAAAGACAAATACTGTATTATTTCACTTACATGTGGAATCTAAAAAATAAAACAAATGAATAAATATGACAAAACAGAAACAGACTCACAGATACAGAGAACAAACTACTGGTTACCAGTGGGGAAAGGGACTGGGGGAGGGGCAAAATAGAGGGAGAGGATTAGAGGTACAAATTACTATGTACAAAAAATAAGATACAAGGATATATTGTACAGCACAGAGAAATATAGCATTATTATATAATAACTTTAAATGGAATATAATTGATAAAAATACTGAATCAGTACGTTGCAACTATTATTTTTGTAAATAAACTATACTTCAATTTTAAAAAATGCACAAAAAGTTTTCTCTTAAAACTATGTTAAAGGTATGTTAATATTTATAAAACGTAACAAGGATAATAGTGATATATGAGTCCCAGCATAAACTTACAAATTGCAAAAAAATCAGTTTGGCTTATAATTTTATATGATAAAATTTAAAATAATATTTTATATTATATCTTGATTAATTGTAATCTTGGATTACAAGATTACTGAAACTTGGATTGCTGAAACTACTTTTATTAGTTCATTAAAATTATACAGTTAGCAACTTAATTTTCAATTGATATAATTGAAAGTGATGTCAGCTACTCTTGGCAAATGGAATACCACAGATTTGGTAATTTTTAATTTGGTAATTTTTAATTTAGAGAAAGATCCTTCTGCTAATGCAACTGTTAATAGAGCTGTTAAGAATATTTTATAGACTGTGACAAGAAAGAAATAAATTTTGGATAAATTATTTCAAAATATAAATTTTAGTACATCTAGAACTAATGATTCTTGTGGAGCAATTTTCCGGAAAGATTTAATTCTTCACACGTACCAGTTTCACGTAAGTCTGAATTTAGATGTAAATATAAATTTATACAACGGCATTTTAACGTTTCCTCTGACATTTCCTGTAACTTGTGGAGTTTGTACCAAAACCCGAAACTGGCTTCATGACTTTCGCATAGTTCAAAGTGCCTCTTTGTGCATTCTATCTCCAGTCACGAGGAATTTTTAAAACTGTCTTCCTCTTAATAATTGGTTCATCCAAAGTTTTATTCGAAAATAGCATTATTTTCCAATGGCTGTGACGATCTTTAAATTTAATTTCTAAGTCTACAAATGCAGAATTTGTTTTGCAATCACAGAAGTTTTCAAAACCAGAGATTATGAAATCTTTGGAGAATTCTGGTAACTCCCTGATTATGCTTTACTGGGCTATCCATGTGAACAATTTTATTTTGTAATATTTGCTGATTAGCTTATTACCTGAGTGCCAGCAGGTCCTGTCCCAATGCTCAGGCCTGAAAGTTAATACATTTGCAGACGCCACAGGAAGGAGACTGGCCACGGGAACGACAGGCAAGCAGGCCTCCCATGCTGTCGTGCCGCTGCTCCCAAGTGGAGCCCTCCTCTCTCCTAGGGTCCAGGGCGCTGCGGCGGCCACTGCTGTTGCATTCAAGGGCCCCATCAGTGCGGAGCCAGGTTCCAGCCTCAGCTGCCTCCTCTGAACCCCCGGGCGCCCGGACTGGCCCAAGGCGCATGAACGCTGGGCGTGCCTGGTCCGCCGCTCCGGGCCGCGAGGGCCTCGCCCCTCCTGTACGTACGCTGCGTTCAGTGCCACGCCTCTGCTTGTGCGCATGCTCCAGTGTCCCTTCGGACTTCGCCTACAAAACTCGAGTTCAGACACAGTGAACACTTAGATGGTGCCAGCAGAGCGTTAACCAGACACAGGGCCCCTTCTGAGAGCAGGGCCTTGTAGGACTGCCCAGGTTGCCCACCTATGAAGCCACCCTGCTAGTACGCTGTGCGTTATACCAACGCCCTTGGGTCTCAGTCCATCAGCAATTCCCAAACCATGTTCTGCAGAAGAGGGGCTCTGTGAAGAGGTGGCAATGGGAAATGCTGCTTGGGTCCCCACCCTGGGATTCCGAGTGCACATTAGTAAATTACAGGCTCTGGAAATCCTGAATTAAAGGCACAATCTCGTTTAACCCATCCGTTCTGAAACCTGTCTGGCACCAGAATCCTATTTACATAAAATACCTCTGCATATGTTGGGAGATGTCAGTAGCCCATAGAATAAAAATTTTTAAATGCTGTGCTAGGCTGTAGTCCAGTCTTCATTCAAAAAACCCTAAAGGCTCTTTTCATTTTTATCCTCTACCTCAGAATAGGCATTCTATTTAAACCACTATCTTATAAGGATAAAGTAAACGAAGTCTATCAAGGCTTAATATAATATATAAAAGTGTAAGAAAGTCTATTTTGTTTGGTAATAATAAAATTTTAATTATTTTAAAATAATGTTTTTATCCTAAAAGTCCTTTATCCTAAAAGTTTTATCCTAAAAGTTTTTATCCTAAAAGCCCCTCTAGACTAAAAATTACATGATATCAGGTTATTCTGCTCTATAGAAGGAGTTATTTTTAATCTCACACAAGTGATTTTTGTTAAACAGAGTTATATAAAGCAACTGAAAATACATTCATTAACGACAGGTCCATTGAATTTATTCCTGAGGTCAATAAAACATTCAAGCTCACAGACAATTTCATTGAAAATTTTAAAAAATGTAAATCAAGTTATATCTGTTCCTTCTTAAAACCTTCAATGGCTTCTCACTTCTAGGGAAAAGTACAAACTTCTTAAGATGGCCTACAATGCTTTGCATATTTTAAAAACACCTACCTTGCCTGCCTCACTTGTACCACTCCTCTCCTCATTTACCATATATCAGCCATACTGGCTTTCATTCATTCATTCCACAAATATTTATTGACATACTAGAGAAAATATGTCAAAGGAATAAGGACTATGTCTTCAATAAAACAAATGAATATGGAATCTCTAATACAATGTCAGGTAGAGGTAAATACTATAAAGAAAAATAAAACAGGCAAGTGGCAGCAGGGTGCTTTTTTAGTTAGGGTGCTCGGGACCTTTCTGAGAAGGAGACTTTTTAAAAGACACCTAAGTGAGGTGAAGGCACAGCCATGCACAGACCCAGGGGAACAGCATTAAAGGTAGAGCTCGGGGCATGCACTGCACCTTGTGAGGAACAAGATGAATCTTGGGGACAGATGAAGGAAGGTGAGAGTAGCATAAGATGGTAAATGAAAAGTAGGCAGGGCCAGAAAAGGTAGGACAGCATGTGAGTTGGAGTCCAAATGTCACAGGAAGTCCTTGCAGGGTTTTGAACGTGGAAGTCCCAGGATCTGATTGATGCTTAGAAGCTACGCTTTGCTCATGCTTGCAGAATAGACTGAGGCAGTGCAAAGGTGGAGACAGAGAGAGAAGTCAGAAAGCTCTTGCTTTGGCCTGAAGGTGGTGATTTAGACCGAGGCAGCTGGAGAAGAGCTGTTGAAAAGCTGCTGTGTGCGGGGATGTTTTAAATGCATATCCATCAGAATTTGCTAAGGGAGTGAATGTGAGAGCAACAGAAGACTTAAATATCCAAGGTTTGGGGGTCTAAGCAGCTAAGTAAATAGCGATGCTAAAATGCCAAACATTGGAGGAAGAGCAGATTTTAGGAGAAAAAGTCAAGAGCTGTGTTTTGTCCTTGGTGAGTTGGAGCTGTCTATTAGACATCCAGGTGAAGATGTCACCTTGACAACTAGATAGAAGAGAGTGGATTTCATGGGAAGGTGAAGACTTGGAGTTGTAAATCTGAGAGTTATCTTCTGCCTTTTAGCCCCTCAAATGCATCATGTTCTGCCTCTAGTCTTTTGGACATGCTGGTCTCTCTGTCTGGACCTCTTCTCCTTTGCCCCTCATTTCACTGGCTTCCATTTATCTTTCAGAAATTTCGTTTAAATGTTATTTTCCCATGGAGGATGTCTTCCTGGATTCCTCAGTCCACATGAGACCCCTCTGAAATATGATCTCCTAATACCTTGTAACTTTTCAACACAGTATGGGTCACAATATTAATGGCAAATAAGTATTTTTGAGACTAATGATTGTCTTGCCTGAGTCTCATTTCTATTATTGCAGGGATATCTATCTTATTCATTTTTAAATTATCAGCACCTAGTACAGTGTCTGTTATGTAGCAAGCACTCAATAAATGGTTGTGGAATTAATTAATGAGTTAATTAATTAATTGGTTCCAAAGACACCTATTTCTTCATGACCACCTCATTGCCCCTCCGCCTTCTCTTGTTTCTCCAACATATGAAGACATATGTGCTTATTGCCAACCATACCTGAAGGTTACTCTCAATTATTATTTTCTAAATCCTATGAAGATGTAACTCACTGGGAGAAGAGAGACCAGATGTGCAGAATTGCTTTTAGGTCCAGAATTACATTTAAGGCCAATTTTTTGGTAATGACTGATAGGATTGTTTTTGAGAAAACAAAAGTCCTCATTGGTGCCAAGAAATAATCAGAGAGACATATTATCATGACGTGTCTTTTGTACCATAAAACTAAAGTATGAAATTGGACCTATAACAGTACAAAAGCTTTCTGACCAATGAAGTATAGATCTGTGTTTTTCTGCTTCATAACAGTGAATTACAGCTGGAAAGTTCAAAGACCAGTCGAGTAATATGTAATTTACTACGTTGCCTTAGCTCATGTTGGGGGAAGAAGTGTTCAACTGGAAAACTAAGGCATTTAAAAGTGAAGTAGACTTTTTAAAAATATTTTTCTAGCATCAAATTAGAAATGGGTCCAGAAGAAACTAACCTTATCCACCCAACTCAAATATAAGCTTATTTCAGGTAGAGTGTTTGAGTGAATTCCCCTGTCCTTCCACTTCACTTTTCCCATCTTTTACCTGAATAAGTCTTGTATTTCCTTGGAATTTCAAATAAAGCACCAGGGAAATCTGAAAGTATCTTACAAAGTCATGGGTCATGATAAAGTTTGAACTTATATCTCTGCTATAGTGTTTATTTCCTTATAACAAATAGTTAAAACACCCCAGTGGAAGACTATTGCAGACATTTGTCTCTTGGAAAGGACATCTCCACAAGGACTTAACTTGAGAATCTTAAACTTCCTGTTCTCCTCTTTCTAACTTAGGGCTAACACTGTTCTCAGTATTGGTCACCTAACGTGGCTGAAAGATGGATAATTTAAGGTGAAGTTGTTGCTAAATGAGATGATGCAAGCATCTCAAGTAGAAATAATTTTTACATATCACATTGCAACCAAGTGAATGAAACAACAGCAGCAAAATTACTACCCAGATACCAGACAACCACGTAACCATAATTGCGTGGTTTCGAATTTAACTTTTTCTAGTAACCATGTACCTGAAAAATAGATAGTCTACCTATTGTTTACATTGTCTTTAATAGTTGACAGACATTTATGAGTGAACTTAAGCTGGACTGAAACTATGAGCAGAGCCCATAAATGCAATGTTCATGGCAATGTTTTCAAGACTTAACACAGTGCCGGGCATTCAGTACATGCTCAATAAACAGACATTATTCACACAAAGAAAAGGTGGGGAAAATATAAAGGATGGTTGTATTATAAAAGCTCATATATTTTTTTAAACCAAGTGACCTGAATTCTAATCCCAGTGTTCGTTGGATGAGATTTAAGTTACCGCTCTCAGCTTCTAGGAATGATGCTGAAGTTCTCTTTTAGATCTGCAATTCCATTGTATTAGATGCCATTTTTCTGCAAATACCTTACTTTATTTTATGGGGCTAAAATATTACAAAAGCAATGCAAGTTCATCGTGTCAAATTAAATGATATAGTTACATGAAGAAAAAATTAATAATCTCCCTCTTCTCTTCTTCCTGTCCTAAGCCTTGGGGTGACAGTGCGAATGCTGGGGCATAAATCCTCCCAAATCGGCCTGTAAATTTACACATGTACTTTTCTCTGGGTCACTGCGTCTCCAGTCCAGAGCTGAAACACACAGACACCTCACAACCATTCTCCTCCTGGTTTAATTGTTACTCTTCTCTCAGATGTCACCTCCTCTGTGCGTCCCTTCATATCTCCCTAAGTAAATTCCTCTTCGTATTGGGAACTGATAGCTGTTGATTAAAATCTATTCTCTCTTTCTAGGGAGGTCTTATGATGGCATAGCTAGGAAATGCCTTAGTAGCTCCCGTGTTGCAGTGAGGTGTGCCCACGTGACTAAACTTTCTCACATGCAAGTTGAAGCACTGTGGAGTGTATGTCCCCTGAGTCCTCATCTCCACCCCTCATACCCACCCACCCTTTGGAGGTCACAGCTATTCCTTCATAGATCCCATCAATTGTTTGGGATGTCTTTGAAGTCCTGTTGCTTTTATGTGCCCAGCATTCATGTCTTCTTATTCTAATAACCCTGATTTTCATTTGGAAAAGTGTTCCTCCCTCACTCTGAGTTCTGTGATTTGGACGGACCCGACTCCACCTTTTGGGGTCCAGGGAAGTGGTACATGACATAAGCCTTGCCGATAAGCCTACTCCATCTGTCTGGCAACAAAAATTAACTCATGGCTAGGCACTTTACCAAAGTTATTCCAACAAGAGGGCATTCCAAGAGTTTTGCTGAAATTCTTAAGAAGAGGTATTCTTTTGCTACTACTATTACTCAAGTGGTACGGCATGACTACAAAGCTGCCAATGGTCATCTTTGCCACAGCATGGAGAGAGCCTGTCTTAAGACTGTCCCAACTCAGAGGAAGGCAGAGCCAAAATAGTGGAGATAGACATTCCTGATAGGTCATCGGAACATCTGATCAGCCTAAATCTAGTAACACTCTACTTTGCAGTTGACTGAGCCAATAAATTCCCAGTTATGGTTTAATCCACGAATTTGAGTAGAGTTTCTCTCATTTGGTATTGGGAAGCCTGAGTTATACGCTCCCCCCTCCCTGACAGATAAGCCCCACGTCTCTTTGATTTTACCTTATTGAGGGCAGATATTATATTCCATCTTGTGTTACTCTCTTCCCCGAAGTTTTAAGTGCTGTGAGGGTAAGGATGCCTTACTTTTCTTTGGTATCTTCTAATGCCTTTGTGTACTACCTAGTACTTAATAAATTTTGAAAGACTAGATGGACAAAACAGATTCTACGGCACCCAGGAGACTGACTGAGGAAGGTGAAGACATAGCTCCTTTCCTTCAGGAGTTTATAAATTACTATTAATTATTCCCAGATGGAGGTGTATTCAGCCTAATTCATCAGCTCCAGCTATGAATTTGAGGAGCTATTAATTGTGTGTTTCTATTGGATGGCTCTACAAATATGTCTTCTATAAATGATCATAACTCCATTCACCCTTAGATTTTTCCATCACTTTATCTTTTGGGGTCTGGCTTGCCTGCTTAACTGAATCCTCTCCAGATATCCTTCCAGTCAAATGATATTAATCCATCAGTATCAGAGAAGGGCTTCAGGGGAAGGGAAAGTGAAAAGGGAGGGAGGAGAGAGGATGGGGAAAGTGAAACCACATGAAATGGGCACAGTACCAAAAACATTTTTGAAGTCTCTGGTGAAACTTTTTCTGGCATCACTACATAACAATAGCACATCATTTTCATTAACTTGAACAAACAAAACCAAACGGAGATTAAAAACCAGTACAGATGTGATATAACTTTCCACTCCTAGCCTGGTCTAGGCAGCCACATGGAGCCCCTGCCCTCAATAAGGCAGGACGTGTCCTTTCAGTCCATCCCAGGACAAATAGCACATGACACCAGGATACAGCCATAAATGCACAACTCTGGACGGGGCCACTTGTCCTCATTCTGCTCCTCCCCATGATGCTCCTTTTGGATGGCTGCTGTCATCCTGGTGCTCTCACTTCCACCCCCCACTTTTTATTCCTTTTGTTGCTGACCTTCACGACGCTTCCCGTACCTGAAACATGTCTTGTTCCTTCAGTGTCAAGCAACTTTCCCCCCTTCCTCTCCTATCAAACACTTCCTTTAGCTGAGCTTTCCAAGGCTGATCTCATTGCAAACCACGTTTGCACACCCTGAGTAGCTTTATTGTTATCTCATGAATCATGACCATCTGAATTTCATTTCCACTTCCTTGGGGGAAAACCCTGTCTGGTGTGTGTTCCACACAGTCCCATATAAAGGGATGGCACTCAATAAATAATAAATTGTGATGATAACAATACCATGAACACACACTCCAGAAATAATACATAAAAAATGAATGACTGTTGGACCTAGCCCTTGGTCCAGGGACTGAACTCATCTGATCCTGATGGGCTTTGGTTTGAAGGTGTCTCTCATGCTGTTAGTGGCTTCCCAACTCTCAGTAGTAGCACATGGCTCTTCAGGATCCCGAGAACTACAGGGTAAACACATAACAAAACAGCTGCAAGGAATCTCAGAGATATTATTTTCCTGACAAGGATTATGAAATCCTGAGAGACTACATTGTTCTTAAATACCAGAAGATCTCAGGGATACTCTACCAGAAGATACTCATTCTAGTTCTGGTCTGACATTCACAAGGCAAGACCTGTGAACCTGGGAAGTGCTCCTGATTTTTTAAAACCTTTCTTTCATCTGAAATGAGAATAACCTGTTCTTCCTCATTCATAGGGTTGGATGAGAATCAAATAAGATAACCAATGTGGAAGAGCAACAGAAGATAGCAGCTCACACTTTATTACATAGTCATCATATGCCATGTACTATTGGTGAAAGTTTATATGAATTATCTAATTTAATCCTTACCACAACCTTAGATATTAGTTATCGTTTCATCCCACACTTTAGAGATGAAAAAACTGAAGCACAGAGAAGACAAGTAATTTTTCCAGTGTTTCACAGCTAGTAGGTGGTAGACCAGTTACTGAAGCTGGACATTTTGAATTTAGACACCACTCTATGATATATTATCTAACCCAGGAGCATGGTAAAGTGAAGCAATGTAGAAATGGGAAACATTGTTTAAATGACTCTGGACATATGAAGGGTTATTATTAGAACAGGTGGTCTTATAAAAATAATTCATAATAGTATAAATATAAATCAATTCTGTCTTCATCTTGTAAGAGAACATCTTACCAGGATGCATTCAAAGTAATACAAACGTGATCTGTGGGATGGCATTCTGTGTGCTTAGAACATATTCTGCTTCCACTATGTGCATATAGAAAGAAAAAGGAAAGGAATAAAAGATCTGAATACTGTATGCGATTCACCTGCCTTGCACTGAAAGAGCACAGGCTTTGCAATAGGAGACGTGGATCAGCTGCTTCTGCAACAGCCTCACCCCTAGTGAAAGCATCTCTCACACTCTGTGTGACTTCAGGATTTAGAGATATATATTTTTCAGATACATGGCCCCTAAATATATGCCAATTCTTTCATCTGGTGCCCATCAAAAGAAACCATGATCTGCTCTTACCCTAAGGGAAAACTTGGCTATTGCTTGAATTTCTGAGATGTTGTCATTCTTCAATATGGAACCTTCCTGAGGATCCCTATGGTATTTCAGCTATGCACAATGGTCACATTACTCCCCGAAGCTAAAGTATAACCCCAGATGAAATGGAGGGATAAGCCAAGTACTGGAAGAAAATGTGTGTGGTGGTGGTGGTGGTGGTGATGGAGGGGTACTCTGTCCTGCTAAGAGGTGGGAATACCTAAAATATTTTTGAGTAGGAGAATGAATTTAGGAAGAATATCTTCTTTGAGTGAATGAGTGAAAGTACAAAATGCATCCCAGTTTCTTATTCTCTTCTTCCCTCACTCCCTTGTGCAAGAACAGCCAGTAATCAAACAGTATTCTCCATCATGTGTATATACTGTCCTAGACATATACAGCATTTTTCATACATGAAAAAGGCAGGCAAAGTACCTGCCTGCAAGGAACTTAAATTCTCAAGGAAACAGACAGAGAAACTTGAGTCATAAACAAATAACATCATTTCAACTTCTGATAAATGCTACTAAGAAAATAAAATATTGTATTTCATCAATTTTAAAATGCATTTTGTCCCATTTCACCACTTCTGAGATCTTGAAGCATCTTACAATCTGACTGTGGATCTGAGTTGAACAGGCAGCATTTTTTTTTTCCTTTGGGTATGTAGACGTATCACATTTTACAACTGATGACAACTTAGATTCAATGAAAATGATACAAAGTGTGGGCACCTTTGCAGAACCATTTTTAACATCCATGATCATGTGACAAATTAATAATTTGACTATTTCCAACACTAAATAGCTAAGGTGCATCAAATAACCTTGACAATGAAAAAGCATATAAAGGGTAGGATGAAAAGGGAACATTTCAAATTTTTATAAAAAATTTTACTTCCTTTTAACCTAACTTCCAGTTTTTGACTTGATTCTTTCTAGCTTGTGCTAAATTTCCCTTAATTTAACTTTTCCTTGAAATGCCTATATTATCTCTTCCACATATATATTTATAAATAGCTGCTCTAGCCAGAAGATTGTCTTTCCTTACATTTTAGTTTTTTATCTTTAAAATTTTTCCTTTCATATTTTAGTTTACTTTTAAAAAATCTCCACCCCACTTTTTTTCTTTTCCTTTACTTCTGTTAGTTGGAGGTTACTTCCTCTAGACTTTCCTGAGTACATATCTCCCTTCCTCACAGCCTTGTACACAAATCTTACCTGTTGGTCCTCTCAATCTGCTTTTAATTCATCCCTACTCTGCACTTTCCCTCCCAGCTACCTGTGTTTACTGAGGTCTGACACCAGCTGATACTGATACTGACACTGCACGGCCTAAGTACTTCTGTGTTCTCCTGTACAGTTTTGGGTTTCCCTTCATGACTTAATATTAAGACACGGCAGCACATGCTGGGCCTTCACATTTTTCTTCAACATTTAAGTCACATTTTATTTTTGGAAACTGAAGTTATGGTTAGGGAAATCCCTTTTCCCTTCTCCTAATGTTTCTGTGGGGGAACCTCTACTCCCAGGCATGAATGGTATTGAAGTAACATGTGTAGTCCTCCTTCCCCCCTTCCCTCCTTCCTCACCAAGGAGAAGAAATGATTTATCTGACTAGCAAGTTGGGGAGAGAGGACTGAGCATGCTCAGCTCTGCCCTGCTGTCTTTCCTGGCAGATGGGGTACCTTGGGTCTGTTCCTGGGGCAGCCTCTGACCCTGTGTGGGGAAAGGGTTCCTACTGCACTTGTGACCTGGTGGTTAGCAGGTCCAACTGAGCATTGGAAATCCACATAGGCTCCGTCTCAAGCTGTTATTGCCCATCAGTTTTACCAAGGTAGCTGATGTCTTGATGTCTGTCTGACACCTGTGCTTTATTTTTCAACTGGTTCAGAAATATGGAAGATAAGAGAGGGCTTCTTTTTTGGTCCCAAACACTCCCTCTCACTGTGTGTGTCTAGAGGTTTAAGAACACAAATGACATAATCAGAAGAAGGGATTTTAAAAAATCAGAGGTGTCCAAAAATAAAATTAGCTGCCTGAGAGTATGGTAGGCCCTCATTTCTGGAGATGTCCAAACATAGAGAAGGGAAGGGTAAGGTAAAATTTATTATGTCTCTGTTATAAGTGAGCATTTTTTTCCATTCAGTCCTTACAACTGCCCTTGGAGTTGGACGTCATTAGACAGTTTCACAGTTGACAAAACTGTGGCTCAGAGAGTTTGAGTCTTTAGATCTCACAGATGATAAAAGAAATGACATTGTATCAATCAGTTCTGGCTTCCATAACAAAATACCAGCTGAGTGGTTTAAATAACAGAAATTTTTTTTCTCACAGTTTGGAGGCTTGAAGTCCAAGATTAAGGTTCCAGCCGATTTGGTTTCTGGTGAGAGCGCTCTTCCTAGCTTGCAGATGGCTGTGTTCTTGTTATATCCCCACAGGGCCTTTCCTCCGTGTGTACGCACAGTTGGGAGGTCTAGGGGAATGAGGAGAGAGAGAGACAGAGAGAGAGAAAGACAGAGAGAGAACACTAGCTCTCTGGTGTCTCCTCTTATAAGGACACTAATCCTATCGGATCAGGACTCCACACTTACGACCCTCAGTTAACCTTAATTACTTCCCTGGAGGCCCCATCTCCAAATACACCCACACTAGGGTCAGGGTTTTAACATATGAAGTTGGGGGGATGCAACCATTCAATTCATAAAAAAAGATTAAACCCAAATCTATCAGATTCCAAAGCTAAAGGAGAGGAAGTGATTTGAAAAAACAACTAAGTAGAAATTCCAGAAATTAAAAAATACAGCACACTAAATGAGAGATTTGAAGATAGAAAAGGAGGGAGATGTGGAATGGTGTGAGGCAGGAGCTAGATGAGCTCCAGGCTGAGCAGCTGGAGTCTGTCCCCTGTGGACAGATACTCCAAGACAAACATAATGGCAGGGGCAGAGAGGAGATGAGCCCTGCCCAGATGAGAGATAAAGAAGCCATATATTTCTCATTCTCGAGGTCAAGGAGACCTTCCCAACTACACATGTGCAGGAAGGCTCCTTGGGGGCCAAAAATGGAGGGGGCACCACCCCACAGTAGGTGATGTCAGCCTACCCATAGGCCTCTTTGCAAGAATCCATCTTGGCTAAGAGATGCGCACGCGCACACAGGGGAGGACCCTGAGATAAAGCAAATATAGATTCAGAGCCAGACAAAGCAAGATGATTGGCCAGAGGAAACTCAGAAGAAATGCCCCATAGAAGTGATTCAATCTCCACGAGGGCACAACTCTGTCGGAGCCCACCCGTGTGTCTATCCACGCCTAGTGTACTCTTTTCCTCCTAATAAACACTTTACTTGTTTCACTACTTTCCGTTTCTATGTGGAAACTCATGTCTACAAAGCCGACGGACCAGGGCCTTGTCACTGGCCACTGTCCCTGGTGCTTTAGTGGCTAGGATTCAGCGCTCTCACTGTCACTGCCTGATTTCTGTCTTGGCCGGGGAACCGAAATCCTGCTTCAAGCCCCTGCAGGCCAAGGCCACCGGAGATCAGGTCAGAAAATCTTGAAGGGTTTTTCCAACTCTGAGTGTCTCTCTCTATTTTATAATAAGGAAATCCAAGGTCCAGACAAACCTGTATCTCATTAAGTGAATTCACATTTCCTAGTTCCAGGAGCCCAAGAAGATGTTTGTCGAATGGACTGACTATGGGTAATATGTTCGTCTGTTGACATGATTCCTCACCCACATTTAAGTCAGTCTTGGCTCATTCACTTGGCTACCCCTTCTCTCCTCAGGCAAACCCTTAGCGTTTGAAAACAGGTAATGCCTCTAAGTGTGCAGTGTCCTAGATAGAGTCCTTTGACTTTCTGTCGGAAAAGCTCTTTTCTGAGTGAGTGTGAGTGTCAAGTGTTCCCTGGAAAGACTTCCCCACATTCAGTATCCTTCCAGGGTCATGTCTCAGACTCCAACAGGTTGAGCTCACATGCTTTCCCTGTGTGACTACTTCAAATAGCCTTTTCCCATTTTTTTAACTGAATTTGCAAGTAAGTAAATGTTCGATTCCTCTCCTCCCTATTCTAGGGAATTAACAGTTTCACTATAAGAATTTTGCTTGTAAATTTCCTCATCCAAAAGGTATTTGTTTCGTATTTACATTTTCAAATTAAAACGTCCATAAAGCGAGGCTATTAAGGAAGTACACTGAAAGGACCAGCTGAAGGAAATGTAAAAGCTCTTCGGAAATGTCTTTTTGGCTGAGAAAGGAGGAGGCTAAGAGATGATGCTGAGATACCCGTGCAGAACCAAATATTGTTAGCAAAAACTATTGTGGAAGTAAATAAAATGGTTTAGCAACTTGGGAGTAGGGAGTCTCCCACAGCCTAAAGAAGCCCATTGCCAGCTACATCTAAGTGTCATCAGCCCATCCTGAACAGATCTATGTGTGCATGTGAATTGTTAGTTGCTTTCTGGTAAGAGACCTTGATTTATTATAGATCCCCTCTAGAGCAACTTTTATTTCAAACCTTTTCACCTACCTCCTTCTGCTTTAGGTAGTCTAGCCAGATCTAGAAGCATTTGAGGAGAGTCTGAATTCCATTTATCCCTCTCTCCCTTGGACCAGATGCTGGCCCAGGTCTGTATGACACTAGGATCTACATGAACTCACAAAACCCTAAACATACTCAGGGGCTCCAGAGTTTTCCTAGAGCTTACAAATGCAATTAGAAGGATGTACCCCTGCAAATTCTGAAAGACCAATATTTTCTGCAGTATTTTTAAATATATTAACCTTCTGGGAAAATTTTATTTAAAGCTCCCCGTTTGACTCCTATCTTGCAAAAATGAGGAGTTCACCAGTTGTCTTCAAGTCCACATGTTTGTAGCGTCTCTGGCTGAGTAAAATGGATGGAAGGGGTACCAGTAACCAACTCAACCAGTCAACATGCTTATGTTTTTAGGGGCAACAGCATGCAAGAGCATGAATTTCTTTGAAATCACTCAAACCTGGATCTTAATCCCATATCACACTGGTAGTACCATCTGTGAGCTGTGGGACTCAGATTTTAATTGTAGTAATTGCATTATCTCACAATAATCCTTTTATTTTTATTTTATTATTATCCTCTTTTATGGATAGAAAGAAATCAGGCTCAAAAGAAACCACCCCAAAATGTTTTCATGAGGGATATAAGAACAGAGCTGTGTCTTGACTGATCAATAAAATAGAAAGAAAAGACTTGCCTAGAGTATTATGAGCCAGAGTCCAAAGACAGAACCCCAGAAAGCATGTTAGGGGCATCAGATTGCATTTGTTGGTGCACAGGGCTCATATAGAATAGCAGATGTCAGCATTTAACCTGTATAAGGATTATTTGAAGAGCTTGAGTTTCAACTTTAATAAGCATTCGGTTTTATTTTGGTACATGTGATCCGAGGACCATACTTTAAGAATGAGTGATAATAATAGGAAATAAGAATGGAAATCTAGATTACAGAGGCTCTTGAATGTCAGACTAAGGAGTCTGAGCTTAATCCAGAAGATAAAGAGAAATTAACTAAATACGTTCCAGCACGAGAATGGCACGAGTCAGGCATTTATTTTTACGCAAGGTAATTCAGGTACCTCTGTGCTTCGGAGGAAATATTATCTGAAACCTTCTCAGCACAAAGAGAAAATCTGAAGTTAGTATTTTCTCAGATTTATGATCAAATCTAGCTTCTCTACTTCTGTGGTTACCTTAAAGCTTGCTTTTATAAAGTGCCTAAAAGGCTAGTTTAAAATTGCCTGATTAGATCTCCATGCTGTGGGCACTGTAGACAGAAGACACGATTAAAATGGTACATTTCAAATAAACTATTCCCTCATTTCTTCTTTTTAGTTTTTTTTCTAATTTGAAGAGTTATTTTTCAAATATAGTCAGTAATGGTCTTTTTGATCCATCTTGTTCATATAGTCATTATGCGCAAGGATTGAAATTCATGCCTAGACAGGCATGAGGCATGGTTGGAAATAATGATATTGTTTCCACAAGCCACTCATGAATACCAATCTCATGACTTAAAGTATCCTCTTATAGTTATAAAAATATATCTGGAAAAAATATTTATGTTTATTGAGCACTCAAAGAAAAGTAACATACAATACTATAATATTGTCCTTATTTGTTTACAAAACTTAAAAAAGAGGATACTTCCGTTCCAATGCAAAAGCCTCAAATACCTGACACCTGATTTACTCATATCACTTAGAAATCATTTTAGCCCTAGTTAAATCACACAAAGTCCCCACTGATCTCTTCTATAGGATGCTCTTTGTTAATCTGGACCTCACTCCTCTTTTCTTGATTTATTTTCTTTCTATAATAAGTCCCAGAACGATAATGCTGGGTCATGTGCCTTGATCTTAAATTGATGATCATTATAGGTCAAAAGTCCACAGAAGAAAGAAAGGCAACATTTGCTGATGAAATCACATGAGTTGATGAAATCCATAAAGAGCAGCTGTTCTTCTAGTCAAGTCAACCAACATTTCCCTAAGAGTCACCCCCAACTTTTTATCCTGTGGGATTGATGGTGGCCCAAGTTTTGTGCTTTGGTGTGTATTTAGAAAGTTTCCTATGTGAACTTAGGTAAGATTTCACAGAAATGAACCTAATAAGGTACTGATTACCTGAGTGGATTCTGTGATTTCTTCAGGAAATTCTTGATGGTAGAAAAAAACACTTTTGTTCCTTCACTACTTGTTTATATGTCCTCTTATTTGCCTTTTATTATCAAGTTAAAATATCTTTCTTTCTTTTTTTTTTTTTTTTTTGACCTTTCCACAAACCAGTAAAAACTGCTCTGCTCCACAAGAAAGAAAAAGAGACCAAGAGTTAAGCCAGATGCACAAAGATTCAGCACACACACATGAAACTCTCTTTGGTCTTATCTCCACAGAATACCCTTTCCTAATGCTTCAAAGACTGACCGATACAAGCTCACACATACATTATGCCTAATATTTGATGATAATGTTCCTTTCACAGCTAAGAAAGTAATGAACAGAGTCTTCCACGGTAGTTTGTCCAAACCAAAGTTGTACAATTTGTAAAGATTTTTTTGGAAGAACGCCCAAGTGGACTAGTGAGAGTCCACTCCACTTAACTTTTTTTGGCTGTGCCACGTGGCTTGTGGGATCTTAGTTCCCCCACCAGGGATCGAACCCGGGCCCTGGCAGTGAAAGCCAGGACCTAACCACTGGACCGCTAGGGAATACCCCCACTCTACTTAACTCTTAACTACAACCTTTTTTACCCACAGAATTTATATAGTAAAATTTAAAAATGACATAGAATTATTTTTTTCCTTGGGAAAGAGGAATATTATGGCCCTTAAACCCACGTGATTTTAGAAATACAAAATCATACAGCCTACAGTGTTTAGAAGAGTGCAGGGATGGATTGTATGATGTTTCCTGCCCTTTTTTTCTTAAAAATGATTTAAACTTGTGGATATTTGCACCTGGGAATGCTTTTCCCACTAATCAGCCCGAAAAGACTATGAAGTTGGTATTTCCAATTTACTGGCAGACTCTGAACTGAAGTGGCATTTCACACATAATGTAACGGTCTTCCTTGACTCAAAACCTCCAAGCAGGGCTTGGAAACAGGCCAGCACATCTGCTATATATCCCTGGATATATCATCACCATCTAAATAGAGATACATTTTGAAACTTGAACATTTTTAGAATAAGTTGTTTCTTCATTTCTTCTTTAGAGAATTTTAAATTGTTTCCTCGCCATTTTACTTCCAGATTGCCAGACTGGAACATTCACACAATTTGATTTTTTAAAATATTTTTAAATTAAATGTCAGGATAAACATCTATATTTTTGAACTTTGTTTCATGCACTATGAGACATCAGGGATTTTATAGAAAGCATTATTTTTAAAATTTCATACCAGAATTAAAATATGCTCTAAAATCTAAAGTAAATCCTTTTGGTTCTCTTCACACAACAGGTTTCCTTTCTGCTTATGTGAATTCTGGGGACTATCTCTTCTTCCTAGTGCACAACAGATTAAATATTTGTGTATGCCACTCAAGTTTTGAAGAGGATCTTTAAACAAAATGTTGAAGTCCCTCCTATAAACCAGTAGGAAAAAGACAGAAAACTTATTAGAAAAATGGGCAAAAGACTTGAACAGATATTTCACAAGAGGATTTCCAAATGGCCAATAACTGTGAACAAATGAAAAGGTGCTTACGTTAACCATCAGGAAAAAAACAAACAAAAAACCGTGAATTAAAACTACAATGAAATATCAGTGCACACTAACAGTATGGCTAACACAGACAATACAAGTAATGATGTGGAGCAACCAGAACTCTCACATTGCTATTAGAAAGGTAAATAGATAAAAAAAACACTTTATAAAATAGTTTGGCAGTTTTCTAAAGCTGAATATTTGCATTTCCTACAACCCAACAACTCCCTATTTCGGCATATGCCTAACAGAAATTCCTACATATGTTCACCAAAAGACAGGCACTGAGTCTTTTTGGCACTACTATTCGTAGCAGTCCCAAACTGCAAACTATCAAATGTTTTTCAGTAGTAGAATGGATAGATAAATTGTGGTATTGTCCTACAATGGAATTCTAGCCGGAGTGGAACAAACGGTCCTCAACTATATGCCACGATATGGATGGACCTCACAAACAATGAACACTCTACGACTCCATCTGTATAAAGTACAAAAGCTGGCAAAATAGTTTATGGTCCTGGAAGTCAATGTAGTGGTTACCCTTAGCCAATGTAGTGGTTACCTTAAAGAGGAACACAAGGAGGGGCTGTGGGATTCCAGTAATATACTACTTCTGGTTCTAGATGCTGCTTTAATAAGCTGCACACTTATGGTTTGAACACTTTTTATGAGTTATCTTAAACTCCAATAGAAATTTCTTTAAACGCTCTGATTGTTATTCCTACCAAGTCTCGTTCTAGGTATTCAACCTGAGGAACAATATTACGGTAAAGTTCAAATATATATCCTATCCTACAAAGATGATCATTATGACGTTAATTTAGATTGAAAAATTGAAAAAATTCCAAATGTCAAATAGTAGGAAATTTGTTTAAAATTTTGATATATTAAAAAATGAAATACAGTTAGTTATTTAAAAATATATTTGAGATACCTATTTATTTTACATAAAAATATCTTGAAATATTAATAAATGAAAATAGGTTATATGAATACATTTGATACGTCCCAAGTATGGGTGTCAGGGCTATGAAGTGCACAACCAGTCTAATGGTACATGACCATCCTTCCAGGCACCTACCAAACGTTTAGTTTAAAAACTGAAACAGGGAATTCCCTGGAGGTCCAGTGGTTAAGACTCCATGCTTCCAATGCAGGAGGCACAGTTTCCATCCCTGGATGGGGAACTGAGATCCCACATGGCATGTGGCACGGCCAAAAAAACCAGAAACAGATTCACAGATACAGAGAACAAACTAGTGGTTACCAGTGGGGAGAGAGAAGTGGGGAGGGGTACAATAAGGGGAGGGGATTAAGAGGTACAAACTGCAATGTATAAAATAAATAAGTTATAAGGATATATTGTACAGCACAGGGGATATAACCAATATTTTATAATAACTTTAAATGGAGTGTAATCTATAAAAATGAATCACTATGTTGTATACCTAAAACTAATATAATATTGTAAATCAACTGTATTTCAATAAAAAATATTTTTCTTTATCTCTCTGGAGAGATTATAGACATTTTTATTTTCCTCTTTGTAAATTTTCTGTGCTTTCCAGAAATAAATTTTTGTTTCTTCTTTTTTAAATTAAAAAAGAAGTTAAAATAATTCAAATCCCAGAACACTTACTTCAAATGTTATACAAGACAGCTAGAAACTACAATTTCATTATTTATTATTTTCACCAATTATATTTATTATTAAAAGTGAAAGAAAATTTATTTTTTACCTCCTGGAACCTATGATCAAAGTCAACCTACAATAATGCAATGGATATATGGATATAAAGTAGAAACATATAGGAAAATGAACATTGGACATAGAAACCATGCTGAAAAAATATACCTTTACAAAACTCTCCCCTTTTCTTGGAACTCTCCACATTTTTCAATGGCCAGTTTAAGTCCCAGACTCCTTTATGAAGAACTTCTGGACCAAGCCACCACAAATGATCTGCTCTCCCTTCTCCAAACTCCAGTTTCATTTTTAATCACTACAACTTGTTCAGTTCTTAGAAAATTCTACCTAAGTTGTCTTCCCAATTAGAAGTTAAGCTTTTTGAAAGCAGGAAGGGCCAAGGTAAATTTTTACTTCTGAATAACTTTTTACTTCTGAATAACTTCTCTCCCACTTCACCTGTCATAATGCTTTGTATTACAAATAAAATATGTGTTAGTGCCCAATATTTGTTAGTGGTCATTGGTGAATCTTAGTGAAGGTTTCCATTAATACTAAGTTGTTAAGGAGGACACCTATGAACTCAATAGGAAGGAAAGGATGTAAGAAGATACTCAGGATCAGCTCTCACCACTTCTCAAAAAGTGACTGCTTAACCATAACAGGACCAAGAATAGAGGTCATCCATTTAATTAAATCATTTCAGAGAGAGTCCAGCTCTTCCCATGGACAAGAAGGGCCAAATACTGTGGGAAGGAGGCTTCTGGGACACCCCAAGCCCTAGCACCCAGCCTGCAGGTGGCAGAGATTAAGAGGGTGACTTCAGATGGAGAGTACCCATCCATGGCAATTGGATTAAAAGCGCTTTTATCTGAGCCACTCTAGCCAGATTATCGTGGAGTGACAGTCCTAAAGAAGATGAGAGCTAAACTATCAAAAAAGCATGTATTCAGGAATATAAGTCTGGGTGAAGTTACTAGTATTAAAAACTCTGGACATTATGGTTAACAGAGACAGGAAACAAGATGGGAACCAAGAGTAGAGTCCCTTGGACAAGTGAATTTCAGGGGAGGAGTTTCAGGAAAACAAAGTCAGGTGTTTACTAGTCGAAGCAATTACATAAATAGTGGAAGCATCACATCAAGTTCTAATGCTGTAAATGGGTGCTAGGAGAAGTGAGGATGGGAAAGAGACAGAAAAGGAGTAGGGAGTTTGGAAAGGGGTCCAACATGAGGCTGGGCCACCAGATGAGAGAGTTCCTGGGACTTAAATAAAGATCTTCCAGTACCTTTTCTACCCGATCCAGGCTCCAGCTCACCTGCTCTGTTTCTTTCAAGTCTCCTACATTTCTTAACAGAGGTATCAATTTGCTTGTATTGTATAAACTCAACCACTGTTGGAAATCAAAGAGAATAGAGAGAAATCTTTTCTAATTCCATGGCTCAAGGTCACAAGCCTTGCAGCCTGCTGTGTTTTAAAAAAAAAAAAAAGAGAGAGAGAGAGAATTTCAACATGATTATGGCTGTATTTCCTCACTGAAAAAACTGAGAATCAAAAGAAACTCATGTGTTTTTTTTTCTTTTATGGCTGTTTTATTGATCAAAGTTTAGCTCCTATTCCACTAAAAATAAAGTCAGCTGTCCTAAAATCTTCATCACTTGCAGGTTCTGCAACTGACCCATAGTGAACCAGTTAGTGAGTGCAGATGGAGAACTGGAAGAGAAGGGGTGTGGGTTTATAAAAGTTTCTCCTGGACTTTAACTAGCCTCAGGCTACAATAAAATGTTAATGAAAATGCATTAGAAGAAACAGGACAATAATAATTAACCACATGAAACAACATCAAATTATTTAAAACAATGCCCACCCCCCTCCACTATTACACTTGCACAGAGAGAAAAAGTCAGATGGAAAAGATCTCAAAGCTTTGCCTGAAGGTCAAGGTCCTAGGGCAAACTACAGAGGGCAAAGAATTCCAGAGGACAGGATGGAACATCTGCCTGAGGTCAGATCTGGGGAGGTTACCGGAAGCACATCCCCCTGGATGCTGTCTTCAAATCCATGTTCAGATCCCTCCTGAAGGAGAAGTGTTTGGAGGATGGTCAGAGCAACTCAGTCTCTGCTGAAGATGTAAAGAGTTTACTTGTTAGTAAACTTAACCAAAATAATAGGAGTCAGTTGATGACTATAGTTTTTCACATAAGTATACATTTCTGTGTTTATCCTCTATCCGCCACCATACTGAACACAATACTAATTTGTCATACTTTGAGAAACAGAGTTTTGAAATCGCCTCATTTGAAGTGATGGAATGAAATGAAATGTTTTTGTAGTGCAGACAAGAAGAGTAAGGTGCTCTTTCAAATGCACTCATGCCCTGACCTGACACGTTCACAGGCCTTAAGTCCCACAGAACTCTTCATACAACAGAGTGACATTTGTTTTCCTAACCACAGGAGAAGACACCCTAAAGATGAGAAACTGTCCCCAGGGACGCAAAGTACTGGTAAAGCAACATGGCAACATGCATAATGCAAAAAACAGGTTAAATTTATGATGGATGAACATCAAACAATCTCTAGCTCTGTTTCAATTTAGATACTTAACTCAAAGCATGTCGAAATGATATAAACCTCATGAGCCTACATAATTGAGCTTAAAAATTTTTTTTCTTGAGCAGTTTTTCCTCACAACATTCTCTCTCTCTCTGTCTCTCTCCTTCTTCTTTTCTTGCCTCTCTTTGCTTCTCTGTATTTAATCTGGAATGTAAAAGTCGAGGACTACACAAATATGAAAACAAACATTACAAAGTTTATAAATATGGTTCTGTTTGCTAAAGTGGGATTCAATTTTCATTCAGCCACTTTTTCTACACCATCATATTAAACCCGTTTTCCTCATGCCTCACAGGATGGAGAGCCAACATGACCCCAAGATCTCAACTGTCTGCCGAGGATACTTTGTGGGTAACAAGGAGATATAAGTCATTCTCTTGGATAAAATAATACCTTCCTTTCAAATTTTTGAGTTTAATTTGCTTATTTTTCTAATACTACAGTAATATATATAAGGATACATATTTATGTTCCCAGTTAAGAGTAATGTAAAGGACAGAAGATTTGGAATCAGTTGGCCTCCCTGAGAGTCCAGATTTGCCACTTGGTTTCTTTACAGTAAAGTGTTCCCTTCAGTAAATTTGGAAGATGCCTTTGAAGTTAAAGTAAGAAAGTAGAAACGGTCACACCTGAAAGATCTGAAGACAGTTGTAGTGCCGTGTTTAAATATAAAGACAGAGAGACTCAAGGATTTGCCCTAGAATCAAGAATCCCCAGAAATCCTAGACAAAAGCCCCCAAACTTTTGAAGTTCTAATCCTGGCCCTCACTCAATACCAGATGCCAATGTTTTGAAATATGCCACATGAATTACTTACTGAGTATACTTCACTCACCAGAAACTATACCTATCAACAGAATCAGAACCAGAAGGAAGAAAGGGTAAGGGAAACCAAAAAGCAAGTCTCTGAACAATACAAACCAAGATTTTAATGCCATGCACATTTCTTAAAAGAGAACCACTTAAGCTTTCTCTACAACTATTTACTCTTACTTTATATAGAAGTCTAACAACATTAATAATACGGTTTGCCAACCCAGAATAAATTAGAAAAGAAAAAAGGAACTCCTAGACACAGGCAATTTATAGAAGACATTCACTTTTTTTTTAACATCTTTATTGGAGTATAATTGCTTTACAATGGTGTGTTGGTTTCTGCTGTATAACAAACTGAATCAGCTATACATATACATATATCCTCATATCCCCTCCCTCTTGCTTCTCCCTCCCACACTCCCTATCCCACCCCTCTAGGTGGACACAAAGCACCGAGCTGATCTCCCTGTGCTATGCGGCTGCTTCCCACTAGCTATCTATTTTACATTTGGTAGTATATATAAGTCCATGCCACTCTCTCACTTCGTCCCAACTTACCCTTCCCCTTTCCTGTGTCCTCATGTCCATTCTCTAAATCTGCGTCTTTACTCCTATCCTGCCCCTAGGTTCTTTAGAACCATTTTTTGTTTTCGTTTTTAGATTCCATGTATATGTGTTAGCATATGGTATTTATTTTTCTCTTTCTGACTTACTTCACTCTGTATGACAGACTCTAAGTCCATCCACCTCACTACAAATAACTCAATTTCATTTCTTTTTACGGCTGAGTAATATTCCATTGTATATATGTGCCACATCTTCTTTATCCATTCATCTGTCGATGGACACTTAGGTTGATTCCATGTCCTGGCTATCGTAAATAGAGCTGCAATGAACACTGTGGTACATGACTCTTTTTGAATTATGGTTTTCTCAGGGTATATGCCCAGTAGTGGGATTGCTGGGTCGTATGGTAGTCCTATTTTTAGTTTTGTAAGGAGGATCCATACTGTTCTCCATAGTGGCTGTATCAGTTTACATTCCAACCAACAGTGCAAGAGGGCTCCCTTTTCTCCACACCCTCTCCAGCATTCATTGTTTGTAGACTTTTCAATGCTGGTCATTCTGACTGGTGTGAGGTGATACCTCATTGTAGTTTTGATTTGCATTTCTCTAATGATTAGTGATGTTGAGCATTCTTTCATGTGTTTGTTGGCAACCTGTATATCTCCTTTAGAGAAATGTCTACTTAGGTCTTCTACCCATTTTTGGATTGGGTTGTTTGTTTTTTTGATATTGAGCTGCATGAGATGCTTGTATATTTTGGAGATTAATCCTTTGTCAGTTGCTTCATTTCCAAATATTTTCTCCCATTCTGAGGGTTGTCTTTTCATCTTGTTTATGGTTTCCTTTGCTGTGCAAAAGCTTTGAAGTTTCATTAGGTCCCATTTGTTTATTTTTGTTTTTATTTCCATTTCTCGAGGAGGTGGGTCAAAAAGGATCTTGCTGTGATTTATGTCATAGAGTATTCTGCCTATGTTTTCCTCTAAGAGTTTTATAGTGTCTGGCCTTACATTTAGGTCTTTAATCCATTTTGAGTTAATTTTTGTGTATGGTGTTACGGAGTGTTCTAATTTCATTCTTTTACATATAGCTGTCCAGTTTTCCCAGCACCATTTATTGAAGAGGCTGTCTTTTCTCCACTGTATATTCTTGCCTCCTTTATCAAAGATAAGGTGACCATATGTGCGTGGGTTTATCTCTGGGCTTTCTATCCTGTTCCATTGATCTATATTTCTGTTTTTGTGCCAGTTACCATACTGTCTTGATTACTGTAGCTTTGTAGTATAGTCTGAAGTCTGGGAGTTTGATTCCTCCAGCTCCGTTTTTCTTTCTCAATATTGCTTTGGTTATTCAGGGTCTTTTGTGTTTCCATACAAATTGTGAAATTTTTTGTTCTAGTTCTGTGAAAAATGCCATTGGTAGTTTGATAGGGATTGCATTGAATCTGTAGATTGCTTTGGGTAGTATAGTCATTTTCCCAATGTTGATTCTTCCAATCCAAGAACATGGTAAATCTCTCCATCTGTTTGTATCATCTTTAATTTCTTTCATCAGTGTCTTATAGTTTTCTGCCTACAGGTCTTTTGTCTCCTTAGGTAGGTTTATTCCTAGGTATTTTATTCTTTTTGTTGCAATGGTAAATGAGAGTGTTTCCTTAATTTCTCATTCAGATTTTTCATCATTACTGTGCAGGAATGCAAGAGATTTCTGTGCATTAATTTTGTATCCTGCTACTTTACCAAATTCATTGATTAGCTCTAGTAGTTTTCTGGTAGCATCTTTAGGATTCTCTATGTATAGTATCAAGAAGACATTTACTCTTTGATGCATATCTTTGACAGTTGGGGCAAAGCTGAGGCTCAGTTATGTTTTGCATGAATTTAGGTGATGCCATCACTGGTATCTAACAGATTTCCAAGATTTTAATTGTGCAAAACTATGTCATGGGAAGAACAAGGGCTCTATAACATAATTGGAGATTGGACATATGTCTCCATGTGAGACAGAATGAGAGAAAGATGGTCACAGAATTCAAGTTGCATGGGGCCGTTGCATGGAAAAATTGCCATTATTTTAAAAGTTGGTTTAGAACAGAACATGATGTGCTGATAGTAAGCAATTTTTCTGGGATAGACCATGAGGGCGGCATCTAATTCCTCTCATTCCATCCCTGAAAGGTTATAAATATATATTCAGGAGTCCTAGCAACTCTGCTTTAGGAACACTAAAAGGTGGATGCTAGTCAAAGACAGAAAGTTAAGAGCCTGACATCCAGAGGCCCATGGATCTGCAAGGTACTTAGAGCAGTAGTAGCAGACAGAGCATCCCAAGGAGATTTATATCACCTATTTTCCACCTCCCCTGACTTGAATACCCAGGAGAGCAGGAATTTTTGTCTGTTTTGTTTAGTGTAGCCCAAGTCTATAGAAAAGTGCCCGGCGAATAGTAGGTGCTTAATAAATGATTTAATAAATGATGATTTTGATGCATTATTCAATTAACAGACCAGTGTAGGAAGTACAGGCAATGAGTAGATCCACAGCAATAATCACAAGAGAAAGTGAGAGCAGCTGGAGCAGAGGATGAAGAAGCTGGGAGGGGTGTGAATGCTATGAAAGGCAACCCTCCCTTGGGGGAAAGAGCTGAGACCCTGTCACCTGACAAGTGGGCACTACTGATTCAGCGGACTTGGACACAAGGGTTAGAATGACCTCATTTAAGATCTACTACCTTGGGCTTCCCTGGTGGCGCAGTGGTTGAGAGTCCGCCTGCCGATGCAGGGGACATGGGTTCGTGCCCCGGTCCGGGAAGATCCCACATGCCGCGGAGCAGCTGGGACCGTAAGCCATGGCCGCTGAGCCTGCGCGTCCGGAGCCTGTGGTCCGCAACGGGAGAGGCCACAACAGTGAGAGGCCCGCGTACCGCAAAAAAAAAAAAAAAAAAAAAAGATCTACTACCTTGTGGGATCCAGGGGACATTCACATTATAAGTAAAAACAGCATTATGCATATCAAATGTTCTTGAGGACCTTCTTTCCTAGAAATGGAATTTTTAAAAATGTCCTTGATACTATCTTGAGATATAAAAAAGATCTATCATGTTCATTTTGCTTTGGAAAATCCATGATATATTTTAGAACTATTTTCATCAAAAGTATCTAAAATGTAAAGATAGTGAGGCTAGGTTTATGTTATCTTCTGTCTTCTGTAAGTATCTCAACTGCGGACAATGGAGCAGTGGCAATGCAGAACCACAGAACCCGTTCTCTGCCTCAGTCACACCAGAGATGATGCCTCTTGATTCGAGATGAACAGAAGTCTGGCTCCAGAGCTGAGCATCAGTACAGGAAGTGCATACCACAATTAAGCATATTCAGGCCAGAGAGACCTAGAACTAAGTTACCAGGAAAGAAAACATGCTTAACAATGAGTCAGTGGACCCAGGAAGGATGAGACAAGGAGAAAACTCAACTTCAAAATATTGTCAGGAAACTGTAACGGTAAAGAGAAAAAGAGCTGTAAACACTGCCTTCTAGTAGCTCCTCATGGCCAAAGCTAGAGTAATTTGAGCAATAAATAAATGATGGTGGGATTGGATAACTTGCCAAAGAATAGAACAGACATCCATAAGTCCATACTGATATAAATACATGATTGATTAAATAAATAAAAGACAACAAATATGTATTATAGAAGAATTCAAAATACTAAATGTAAAAGGAATGAGGGAAATAGGAAACCAACATTAGAACACCACGGTATAACTGCTGCAGGCAAGATCCATGGATGAATGCTAAAATTAGTGGGTGAAACTTTTAGGAGAAACAGGATGTTTGAATAGCCTCAATGTAACTCCCCCAAAATATATATTAATTACTGTGGTGGTTTTAACATATGTCCACAAATTCTTTGATACTCCTCTTTCCAGATGTGGAGCTTAATTTCTCTCCCCTTGAGTGCTGGCTGACCTTAGTGACTTGTTTTCAAAGAATAGAGTATGGACAGGAAAAAAAATAGAACCTTCACAGTGGAGAAGCCTGGCAGACACCATTTTCACAAGGTGATCAAGGTCAACATCACCAGTGATGAGTCATGTTGCCATCATGTACCCCTTGATGTGAGAAGGGCACTTCACCTCTGATATTCTTCCCTAAAATACACTACCCCAGTCTAATCATGAGAAAAACCTCGATCAGCCCCAAATTGAGGGGCGTTTTACAGAATATTCTTTAAATGCATCAAGGTCATAAAAAGCAAGGAAAGACTGAGAAACTGACACAGATTAGAAGACACTAAGGAGATATGAGTAATAAATGCAATTTGATATACTGGATTGGATCCTAGAACAGAAAAAAGGACATTAGTGGAAAAACTGGTGAAATCTGAATAAAATCTATAGTTTAGTTAATAGTTTAATACCAATATTAGTTTTTTCGTTTTGATGAATGTACCATGGTTACATAAGATATTAACATTAGAGGAAGCTGGGTAAAGGGTATAGGGGGATTCTCTCTACTGTCTACAACTTTTATGTAATTCTAAAATTACTCCAAAATTAAATGTGTGTATATAATACAAAAAAAGAATAAAAAATAAATGCCAGGAAACAGGATAAAAAATAAAAATCATTCATGTTGAAAACATAAATTTAGACTCAGCTCTAACACTGGCAAATTGAGGTTGAGAAATCTCAGAAAGATTCTCAGGTTTTTGGCTTCTTGTTGCCAAACTGTTGATCACCGTCGTGAACAAAGGCTGGGACAGGCTACGGAGTGGGTGATAAGTTTACTAAATCTTTATTATATGCATATAAGGTTGAGAGAAGAAGTCAACATCCAATTGATCTATTGATAAAACTAGAGTGTTCACTTACCTAGCTCATTTGTCACTCGAAAGAATGGTAAAGTGAAAAGGTCACATGATTTAGAAATACAAAATTTGGGTTCACATCTTAACTCTCAGCAAACTATTTAGTTAAGTCAATGCCTTTACTGAAACACAGTTTCCTCATCTGCAAAACATAGGTAATAATAATAAAAATAATAATATCTATCTTATCCACTTCTAAAGTTTTGGGGAAACTTAAAAGAGATTATGTAAGTCAGAGGACTTGGCAAAATTCACCAAATGTAGTCCTACAGGGCCTTCTGCATTCTCTAAAAAGATGAAATTATAAACTGTGTACTTTTAATGATTAACAGATTCTAGGCATACTGTGGGATATGGGAAACTTTCCCATAATAAAGATATTTAGTTAACTATAAAGTCTTCCTCCTTCATGATGCTCAAAAACAGAGACTTTTCTAAACTGGGTTTCAAGTAGACTAGAAGAACATATAGTTACAATAAAATTTGCTTCATTTCCTGGGGTTTCATCATCTCAGTATATAACAGGGAAAATGATAAACACTCTTCATTTCCTCACCTGTAAAACGTAGAGATTGGTAGGTGATCTCCAAAAATCTTCCCAGTTCAAAAGTTTTTAGGATGTCTATATTCTTCCAAAGGAGTGATAATTCAAGACAAGGCTTTGCCTGATTACAGTTGAGACATAGGAAAAGAAATCTATAACCTCTGTAAGTGCACTGTAGTTTTCAACACATTACATTAAAAAAAAAAAAACAGTCTTTGTGGTGAACGTCTTAACAACGAACACACCCTGAGGAGATCCTGAGCAAAATAATCTTATTATTATAAATTGCAGTTTCCTGCCGAGATTTTTTGGGGATCTATCATCCACAATGTTCAACCACCAACTGTCAATAATCTAACCAACAAATGAGCCAGAGTAAAAAATGTCACTGTGTTTGTTCTTGTCTCAGATGTTACAACTGAACTCAGTACGTTCAAAAATTCCATTTATGTAATCGAGTGTGTGTGTGAGTGTATGTTTTCTTCATATTAAGGCCTCTGAATTAAGTGAAATTCTTATTAATTGTTTTCAGGCATATAAAATTGCCCAACTGACTCCAAATAGGCAAAATCAAAGCAATCAACTCATTTTATTTTCAACTTTGACCACGTCATAGGAGAGGAACTTATAAATCTAGTCCAAATAAATCTGTTACATATCAGTCCAGAATAATTACCAAGCCCAGCTCAATCCCAGTTCAATTGACCAATCCTTTTATCTCTGTGATGTTTACATAAATCTTATCACAATCATCACTCAGGGTTTGGCTTGAAGGCTGCCCAAAGAATAATAATTTTTTTTAACGGTAAAAACTTCATATTAGCCTCCACTTTTACCAGCTCTGGAGTGCTAAAAAGAACCTTCAGGATACATGACTAGATGTTGCCTTCTATTTTCTGAATTAAGAACCATTTAACATGTGAAAAGGTCTTCCTACTCTGTTCAGGCTACCTCAGAGGTGTGTTTCCCTGTAAACACCCATAGCTACTGCCACATTTTGGCCTGGGAAAAATAAAAGTACCAGGTGTGGCATCTCCAATCCACCAACCCTAGAGAGCATTTTCATTCTTGTAAATTCACAAGTTTGGGCATATTCCTAACATCAGCCAGATATACTTTGGTATTCGTATTTTTCAGATTTTGGAAAGGTAATAAGGATCATATACCAAGTACCATGCAGCATCCCCAGGGAAGTCTGAGGAAACACCCAATCAGTCATAGGATCATGACTCCAGTGAAACATGAATATTCACACTCAGTAGAATAAGTAAAGATTATTAATAGCCTCAAGTCAATTCAGGACAAGTTTTGTCCTCAAATGAATTATGAAAACAAAAACTCACTTTCAAGAATTTTTTGGATTTGGAAATTGAGGCTCATGAATTGTGGACCTGTAGTGGAACTAGGATTTGAGTGTGAGAAGGGAACAAGGGAAAAAAATTCATATTATTTTAGTGTTTTCATGTCTAGAAAAGAAACTATTTCGCCACTTGCAACAGTTAAGAGTCTTTTGAGGGTCGATCCTCTCTAATTGAGACCTCAGCATCTCACCTTCAAAAGGATCCTTGCAAGTAGATAGCATGTGTATGTGCTTCCAACATATACTCTACAGTAATTTACTGCTTCCAAACTCCACCCAGTTTCTTTTATGATGTTCACAGTTTCAGAAGACAGTTCTGCTCAGGCCTGAAATAGCAGCCCACCTGGCTCCATTTATCCCCCTTTCATATTAAGGACAACGTAACCCCAAACCTTTACCTTCAACTTTTAAAGATTTCACACAGGCCATTTGGGAAATTTATTGTCGTCTTAAAGAGACTTGTCGTTTTCATTCAGTGGACCCCACTACAAAAACCAGCTCGGTACCTGTCGGCCATCTGGTCTCTGTGTATACACCAGGCCGAAATGTCCAGATTTCCTCCTTTGAGTTTGCTCTATAGAAGACAAATCCGATTAGGTGAAAAATAATGCTGCAAGACTTACAAGCCATTATTCTGAATGCAAATGACATTTTCTTTAATAAGTGTTCCCAGTCTAAATAAGCTTTGAACTTCAGATCTGCCTGGGTGCTGGGGTTTGTTTGCAATATTCATGTAGCCAACATGACGACACCTTTGGCTGAGACCCAGATATTTTTAATCAGCAAAGCTGTAGCGTATGAAACAGATTCAAATGGCCCTTCCTTTTCCATGTCAGAAATTTCCGGGAACATAACCTAGTGATTCTAGCACAGAGCAAACAAAATTAAACCAAGGTTTATTGTATCATAACAGCCAGTGTCTACTGGTAACTTGAAATCTAGCAGACTCTTGTAACAATAAATAGGGAAGTATTTATTTTTTGAGAATACATAAGGTTATATGACAGTGACAGGTGGCAAGAGTTTTAGGTTCTGAACAAGCCATGTTAGTAATTTACTAACAATTATCCTTTCCTCCAGATCACTGTTTCTTGTCTCTACCTGTATATCAGTATCACCCGAGAAACTCTTTAAAAAATACTAATGTTTCACTCCATAGCAGAAATTAAACCACAAACTCTAGAGGTGGGTTTCAGAGTCTTTAGATTTTACGGTTTTCTTGGTAGTTCCAATGCGTAGCTGATTTTGGTAACAGTTACTCTGATATTCATTCATTCACTCAATTATTCAACAAGTATGTATTGACTACCAATTATGCCCTGGGACTACTCTAAACACTGGAGATTCAGAAAAACATGTCCAGAATGGCTGGAGGATGGTCATCAAAGGTCACAACTGATGTTGGACAGAGTGCAGGAGCTGGGTCTTGCAGAACCTTGAAGGACTTTGCATTTTATTCTAGGTGCAATGAAAAGCCATGGAGTGGGAAGGGAGAGGGTTAAGCAAAGGAGTGACATGATCTGACTTATATTTTTAAAAGATTATTTTGACTGTCTCCTTGGAGAATATCATTAAAATGAAATCAAGTCCAAGGACAGAACAAACCATCAGTTTGGGGAACAAAACAATAGAAACTATTGGACACTTGCTTTTATTACTGGTTTTGTCTTAGACCAACTGAGTGGTATGCCTGCTGTTTTATAGTCATCATTCCTCTGGGCCACGTTTGGATAAATTACTGCAGCACCAGTGCACTTAGTGAGCTTCCAGTGTTCAGAGGAGACTGCATATGACTTCCTCAGCTACTAGATAGAACTCACCTTCCGAGCACGGCACACATTTCTCATCTTGATTGTGCATGACTGACTGCTTCCCAGCCGAGGCATTCTCTCAGTAATAGGAGGATAAAAAGAATCTAAGTGATGACTCTTCCCAGCTGAGGCTTTATATGCTCATAGCCTAACATCTTCTCTTTGCCAAATATTGTTCGAATTATACGTTCATTAAATGATGTCACGGACAGCATCATCTTTCTAATCTTTGCAAAATGGAATTAAATATTTACTCCATTATATCCTTAAAAGCACTTTAAACTTTAACTATTTAAAAAAAATGTTTAAGATATGTATTATTGTGATTATAAGAAGAGTAAGCCTCCAGCCTAACTTGATTCTATTTTTATCCTAATTACACTTTAGAATGATAATTAAACAAGATATCTAGGCAAACTAATTTTAGTTGGCTGCCCAGTGAGGATACATTTACTTACATTTATCTACTCCATTTATTAGTCATTAACTTATGAATAAGTAAGTAGAAAGCCAGTATGTTACTTAAACAATGTGGGCATGTCCTCCAGCCCCCAAATACCTCCTTTTAAGCATGGTGCCAAAAATACGAGACATTCATTTGCTTGGGTCTCAGTCAAGTATTCATTTCATTTTGTAGAGCCCTCGGCTTTATTTTCTAACACCTTAAGAGATAAAGAATAGCAGTCAATTAAAAGCAAAAAATGCACATGAGGCTGAAACATCAGTCATAGGCTCTAAGTGTACGGTTACAGGGTAGGAGGAGCAATGGAAAAGAGGGCATTGGAGAAAGCTTTCTGAAAGAGAATGTAGAACAGTACAAAAGAATGATATTTCTGACTTCACAGTTATGTCCAAGATGATCCCTATGGTCCTAGACTTCCATTGTGAGTCAGAGCATAATGTTTCAATTCTTAAAAATATTAGCTTTTCTTTTCATCTGCGCCACCCGTTGATAAGATTACTAAGGGAATAAATGGAATTATTCTTATTTCCTGAGCTCTTTATCCCCTCTCAAAGGGTCAAGTTCCTAGAGGATGGTAATAAATGAACCATGATAGAGCAGTTTGTGGAAATTTTTACTTGACCTGTAACTTAGCTTTATAAATAATTCTAAACAGCCATAAAATGACTATGCTTGAAAGATAATTGCTCGTTGAGGTAACAGAAAAACTCTCTCCATGCAATTCAGCAAGAATATAATATCCAGGACTTCCCTGGTGGTGCGGTGGTTAAGAACCCGCCTGCCAAGGCAGGGGACACGGGTTCAAGTCCTGGTGCAGAAAGATCCCACATGCTGCGGAGCAACTAAGCCCGTGCGCCACAACTACTAAGCCTGCGCTCTAGAGCCCACAAGCCACAACTACTGAGCCCGTGCGCCACAACTACTGAAGCCCGCGTGCCTAGAGCCCGTGCTCTGCAACAAGAGAAGTCACTGCAGTGAGAAGCTCACTCACCGCAGTGAACAGTAGCCCCTGCTCGCCGCAACTAGAGAAAGTCTGTGTGCAGCAACAAAGACCCAACGCAGACAAAAATTAATTTTTTAAAAAAGAATATCCAAAAAAAGGCTCTCATTTAAAATTATGTTTTCTAGCTATTATTTTTGTATACTTTGCTAATTATATAACTTTATTTTTAGAAAGTATACATTTTATATATTTTAAAGGAAGAGGAAAAAATACCGTTCCAGGATTTTTTTTTTTTCTTGCGGTACGCAGGCCTCTCACCATTGTGGCCTCTCCCGTTGCAGACCACAGGCTCCAGACGCGCAGGCTCAGCGGCCATGGCTTACGGGCCCAGCCACTCCATGGCACGTGGGATCCTCCTGGACCGGGGCACAAACCCATGTCCCCTGCATCGGCAGGCGGACTCTCAAACAATGCGCCACCAGGGAAGCCCCATCCCATAGACTTTGGATCATCGTGTTTTCACTGTCGTTTGTTTCTAGGTAGTTTTTGATTTCCTCTTTGATTTCTTCAGTGATCTCTTGGTTATTTAGTAGTGTATTGTTTAGCCTCCATGTGTTTGTATTTTTACAGATTTTTTTCTGTAATTGATATGTAGTCTCATAGTGTTGTGGTCGGAAATGATACTTGACAATATTTCAATTTTCTTAAATTTACCAAGGCTTGATTTGTGACCCAAGATATGGTCTATCCTGGAGAATGTTCCATGAGCACTTGAGAAGAAAGTTTATTCTGTTGTTTTTGGATGGAATGTCCTGTAAATATCAATTAAGTCCATCTTGTTTAATGTGTCATTTAAAGCTTGTGTTTCCTTATTTATTTTCATTTTGCATGATCTGTTCATTTGTGAAAGTGAGGTGTTAAAGTCCCCTACTATTATTGTGTTACTGTCAATTTCCCCTTTTTTAAAATAATTAATTATTTTTTTAATTTTTGGCTGCATTGGGTCTTCATTGCAGCATGCAGGCTTTCTCTAGTTGCAGCGAGCGGGGGCTACTCTTCGTTGCAGTGCACGGGATTCTCATTGCAGTGGCTTCTCTTGTTGCAGAGCATGGGCTCTAGGTATGCAGGCTTCAGTAGCTGTGGCACGTGGGCTCTAGAGCACAGGCTCAGTAGTTGTGGCACACTGGCTTAGCTGCTCCGTGGCATGTGGGATCTTCCCAGACCAGGGATCGAACCCATGTCCCCTGCATTGGCAGGCGGATTCTTAACCACTGCACCACCAAGGAAGTCCCTCAATTTCCCCTTTTATGGCTGTTAGCATTTGCCTTATGTATTAAGGTGCTCCTATGTTGGGTGCATAAATATTTACAATTGTTATATCTTCTTCTTGGATTGATCCCTTGATCATTATGTAGTGTCCTTCTTTGTCTCTTGTAATAGTCTTTATTTTAAAGTCTATTTTGTCTCATATGAGAATTTCTACTCCAGCTTTCTTTTGAATTCCATTTGCACAGAATATCTTTTTCCATCCCCTCACTTTCAGTCTGTATGTGTCCCTAGGTCTGAAGTGGGTCTTTTGTAGACAGCATATGTACGGGTCTTGTTTTTGTATCCATTCATCCAGTCTATGTCTTTTGGTGGGAGCATTTAATCCATTTACATTTAAGGTAATTATCAATATGTATGTTCCTATTCCCATTTTCTTAATGGTTTTGGGCTTATTATTGTAGGTCTTTTCTTTCTCTTGTGTGTCCTGCCTAGAGAGGTTCCTTTAACATTTGTTGTAAAGCTGGTTTGGTGGTGCTGAATTCTCTTAGCTTTTGCTTGTCTGGAAAGGTTTTAATTTCTCTGTCAAATCTGAATGAGATCCTTGCTGGGTAGAGTAATCTTGGTCATAGGTTTTCCCCTTTCCTCACTTTAAATATGTCCTGCCCCTCTCTTCTGTCTTGCAGAGTTTCTGCTGAAAGATCAGATGTTAACCTTATGGGGATTCCCTTGTATGCTATTTGTTGTTTTTCCTTTGCTGCTTTTAATATTTTTTCTTTGTGTTTAATTTTTGATAGTTTGATTAATATGTGTCTTGGCGTGTTTCTCCTTGGATTTACCCTGTTTGGGACTCTCTGTGCTTCCTGGACTTGACTGACTTTTTCCTTTCCCATATTAGGGAAGTTTTCAACTATAATCTCTTCAAATATTTCCTCAGACCCTTTCTTTTTCTCTTCTTCTTCTGGGACTCCTATAATTCGAATGTTGGTGTGTTTAATGTTACCCCAGAGGTCTCTGAGACTGTCCTCAATTCTTTTCATTCTTTTATTCTGCTCTGCAGTAGTTATTTCCACTATTTTCTCTTCCAGGTCACTTATCTGCTCTTCTGCCTCAGTTATTCTGCTATTGATTCCTTCTAGAGAATCTTTAATTTCATTGATTGTGTTGTTCATCATTGTATGTTTGCTCTTTAGTTCTTCTAGGTCTTTGTTAAATGTTTCTTGTATTTTCTCCATTCTATTTCCAAGATTTTGGATCCTTTACTATCATTATTCTGAATTCTTTTTCAGGTAGACTGCCTATTTCCTCCTCATTTGTTAGGTCTGGTGGGTCTTTACCTTGCTCCTTCGTCTGCTGTGTGTTTCTCTGTCTTCTCATTTTGCTTATCTTACTGTGTTTGGGTCTCCTTTTCGCAGGCTGCACATTTGTAGTTCCTGTTGTTTCTGGTGTCTGGCCCCAGTGGGTGAGGTTGGTTCAGTGGCTTGTGTAGGCTTCCTGGTGGAGGGGACTGGTGCTTGCGTTCTGGTGGGTAGGGCTGGATCTTGTCTTTCTGGTGGGCAGGGCCATGTCCGGTGGTGTGTTTTGGGGTGTCTGTGAACTTAGTATGATTTTAGGCAGCCTCGCTGCTATGGGTGGGGTTGTGTTTCTGTCTTGGTAGTTGTTTGGCATGGGGCGTCCAGCACTGGAGCTTGGTGGCCATTGGGTGGAGCTGGGTCTTAGTGCTGAGATGGAGACACAGACACAGACAGCAAACCCCAAGTCTACAGTTTCTCCCAAAGTCCACCTCCTCAATTTGGGATGATTCGTTGTCTATTCATGTATTCCACAGATGCAGGTACATCAAGTTGATTGTGGGGATTTAATCCGCTGCTCCTGTGGCTGCACAGAGAAATTTCCCTTTCTCTTCTTTGTTCGCACAGCACCTGGGTTCAGCTTTGGTTTTGGCCTCACCTCTGCGTGTAGGTCGCCCTCAGGCATCTGTTCCCGCCCAGACAGGATGGGGTTAAAGCCGTGGCTGATTAGGGTGCTCTTGCTTGTTCAGGCGTGGGGGCATGGGGGGAGGGTATGATAGTCATAACCGGAACGCGGGGCGAGCCTGCGGAGGCAGACATTGCACCAGCCTGAGGCGCTGTGCGTTCTCCCGGGGAAGTTGTCCCCGGATCCCGGGACCCTGGCAGTGGCGGGCTGCACAGGCGCCCAGGAGAGGAGGTGTGGATAGTGACCTGTGCTCGCACACAGGCTTCTTGGTGGCGGCAGCAGCAGCCTTAGCACCTCATGCCCGTCCCTGGGGTCCACGCTGATAGCCACGGCTCGCGTCCGTCTCTGGAGCTCCTTTAAGCGGTGCTTTTAATCCCCTCTCCTCGCACACCAGGAAACAAAGAGGCAAGAAAAAGTCTCTTGTATCTTTGGCAGCTCCAGAGTTTTTCCCGGACTCCCTCCCGGCTAGCTGTGGCACACTAACCCCTTCAGGCTGTGTTCACGCAGCCAACCCCAGTCCTCTCCCTGGGATCCAACCTCCAAAGCCCGAGCCTCAGCTCCCAGCCCCGCCCGCCCCGGCGGGGGAGCAGACAAGCCTCTCGAGCTGGTGAGTGCTGGTCGGCACCAATACTCTGTGCAGGAATCCCTCCGCTTTGCCCTCCGCACCCCTGTGGCTGCGCTCTCCTCCGTGGCTCCGAAGCTTCCCCCCTCCACCCCCCGCAGTCTCCGCCCACAAAGGGGCTTCTAGTGGGTGGAAACCTTTCCTCCTTCACAGCTCCCTCCCACTGGTGTGGGTCCCGTCCCTATTCTTTGTCTCTGTTTTTTCTTTTTTCTTTTGCCTTAGCCAGGTACGTGGGGAGTGTCTTACCTTTTGGGAAGTCTGAGGTCTTCTGCCAGCGTTCAGTAGGTGTTCTGTAGGAGTTGTTCCACGTGTAGACGTATTTCTGATGTATTTGTGCCGAGGAAGGTGATCTCCACGTCTTACTCTTCCGCCATCTTGAAGGTCCCCTTATCAAATAATGCAATTTTAAAACAAATATTCTTTCAACTTATACAGTGCTGTATGTCAATTATATCTTTAATAAAACTGAAAATAAAGAATCTAAGCCTAATAAAAATTAAAAATATTCTTTCAAATGGGCATTGTTAGGGAGCTATTCTTCCCCGTATCTGATATTTCTTCCATATTCAGGGAGCTCTGGAAGGCTCTCTTCATGCCCTTCTCAGCCCCTCTTCAACACCAAACTATCCTAGGGGCCTCCCCTCCCGAGGGAGGTAGAGGGATTCATCTGATGGTAAATTGGAGTTGAATAAACTGGGCTTAATTCCTCCTTTTCCCCTTTGGAAGCCAGCAAGTGTCTCAGATAGCTCACTTCATGGCCGAATTTTATAGTTTGTGAAGTGTTATCTGAAGCCCAACTTTTGGTGTATGTGCTTTGACACAGAAATAAAATTGAAAGTAGAATTTATAGACCCAAATAACACATTAAGAATATTCTTGCAGGGCTTGGATTCATGGACAATGGACTTGAATGTGTGGGGACGGAATGACCCTTTGGCAGATCATAAAGCCTGACTTACACTGTGCCAGGAGGGGGTTTGCCATGGTGTGATTGGAATTTAACTGCTGCAACTTGACCTTGGCAGGTGATTCCTACTTTTGGCAATTTTGTCCACAGGCTAGTGGCTGTTTCATACAGGCAGAACTGTGCACGTGGGTGGATTCATGCAAGTCTTTGGACCATGTAGGCCTCAGCAAAGGCATGGGGGTGGGAGACCTGGGGTGGGTTGAAGAGGTGCAGTTCTCATCTCAGGGAAAATGTGTGCCATTAGCCCACCCTAAGCCAAATGCTGGAGGCTTTATAACACAGGCTGTTGCATTTTATTCCACAGGCACACCTGAGGCAGAGACTCAAGTCTAAAAGACAGTAATTCCACATTAGACAGCAGAAGAAAGAATAATGTTTGCTGCATTCAATGCAAGACTCTCGAGTCCTTTCCATGCTCCAGAACACTGGGGACATAAGAGCTATGAATTATCAGAGCCAGTCTTTACGAAGGCAGAACTTGATCAGCTGCCCCAAATTCACTCTGAAATAAGGATGAGATGGAATCTATGGAAGGCCTAATATTGAATTTATGAAGTTTGTCCACAGGCTCAAGAATAGAAAATATTTAAGAATTATTGGGTGTGTTTCAAGATGATCCCATTATTGTAGGTGGCATGCAGGTGCTCTGAGGGAACATGTTTGAGAAAATTTATGAAGTTCAACACAACAAAAATAGGTACTGTGGAGCAGAAACTGGTTCTCACTGGACTCCTCTAAGCACATGGTTCGCAACTGCACAGCACATATAATCATCAATTAATTCAAAATCTCTAGGGATAGGAGCCAAGCATTGGTATTGAGATATCAACTTGGAATAAAGTATGTAAAGTGCCTAGACTTGAACCTGGCAAATAGCTGGCATCTTCCAGATAGATATTGGTGCCTGTCCCAATTTCCTCCCCTACACAATGTGGTCTTTCCTTTTCCTAGGATGACTGGGTAAATTACCCAAAGAATTTAAATGGTCTTACCAACACTTTTTCACAACAGGTAATCCAACACTGCAGTTTAAATCCAGCCATCTCAGAAAAGCTTATTTGAACAGTTATTTTTCTTTGAAGACTTAGTAGTCTCATAATCCCAACATTGTTCCTTCTTTTTCCCCTTCCCTGAACTAAAAAATACAAGTTTCTCAGTTCTTTAACCAGGACACACATCACTACCAACCATAAAGATATAGGATAATTACATATAAGAGTAATCTGAGCAGTAGGGAAATAGAATTTCTGCTTTGTATGTTTCAAATATATGCTGTTTCCAAGATATTTTTAGACATTTTATGGCTGGATTCTTCCCAGGAAAGTTGGTTCTTCCATCAGAAATTTGCTCTTTCTATCTAAGGATTTTCAGATCTTTGGAAAGTACTTTCCAAAGTCCAGAATTTTAAACCACTGAGGGATAATTAATGAGGATAAAAAAGGTATTGGGGGTTTAGCCAGCATCGCACAAAGCCAGGCCCACAGCCTGACAGCTCCAGCTGCCAGACCCATGAGACTTTGCTTTTCCCAGGTCAACAAGGATTCACCGCATCCTAATGCTCATTATACACATTTGATATTCATTTTGTTTCTGAGTACTTATTGGGCTTAGTTTTCTTGACTTGACTGTCTCTAGGTTAAGATTTTTTTTTTTTTGGTTATTAGAAAAAAAAGGTCCGATTGCCAGTTATGACGGCTTCTAGTTATGAACTTATTAACGATTTCTTGCATG
Organism: Pseudorca crassidens; assembly: GCF_039906515.1. Lineage (NCBI taxonomy): Eukaryota > Metazoa > Chordata > Mammalia > Artiodactyla > Delphinidae > Pseudorca > Pseudorca crassidens. Next base: position 60,565,525 of record NC_090306.1, read on the forward strand.
TTTATAACATTCCTGACCATTTCCATTTCAAATTTTGCCATGACCCTTAACCTGTTTTGCAAAATCACAATTTCTGCAGAGAACAACATGTTTTGTTGGAATCACTTGAAATAATGTCACAAATTACTCTTGGAGATATCGTGAGCCAGGTGCAATGTCATGTTCGCCTCGTTTAGTTATTGCTCTTGGCTTTGCCGCAACTGATGCTCAGATTGTACTAAATAGACATGACTTATTCGGGTCTCACCTTACCGGCAAAGCTGACTGAGCTTTCTCTCCACTTGATGTGTGCTGTTTAACATCACGATGATTCCTGGATTACATCCCTTTTCATTTACTGTCTGTCATTCCATGTGGCTCACTTCCTGGCTCATTATTCCTTCTCTGTCTTTTTGTTCCATAACTTAACATGATCGCTGGATAGCAGTCTTGGAAAGAGAGTCTGAGCAGATTTATCATTCTGTGGAGGAGCTGGTGTCAAAATCCATTTCAAAAATTCAGATCTTTGAAGATGAATTCCTTGATGGCCCCAAACTTTCTTTGAAGTGTAAAGAAGCTTCATAATCAAAACCAAAACTCGATAAGTGAGTATTGAAATGCTAATGCTAGGTCTACTTATTCTTATAATGATGGTGATATTACAGCTACTAACGTTTATTATGTACTAACTGTAGTATATGTTCTAAATATTTTGCATGCATTGATTGCCTCATTTAATCTCACAACAGCCCTATAGAGATTTCTTTTCATCCTTGGTTTTCAGATGAGGTACAGAGAAAGTAAGTAATATGTCCAAGATCACTCAATGACTAGACAGTGAAGCCATGATTGGAACTTGAACAAATCTGATTCCAGATTCTATAGCTCTTAACCACCACCTAGTGTAACAGAAAGAGGAGATCAAAGTGGTACTAAACAAACTCTTCTCAGGAAAAAGGACAGGATATTTTCATCTTCAGGTATCTTTTGGAGTCAAGTTAATTGGTTGTAAGTCATAGGACCTGTCAACTTTCATTTATGGATATGGCAATTTTAATGTCTTTAAAAACGCAAGCACTATTTCTTATTCTTTCATTTAATAAACATTGGTTGGATAAGCATCTATCAGAAGGTACCATACTATGTGTGGGTAGTACATAAAGTTAAAAAAGACACATTTCTTGCCTCAATTGTTCCCCAAAAGACTAAAGCAGCAGGCATGAAAACAGAGGCTTGAAATACAGAGTGATACATGTTATGATGGGGGCGTGCACAAAGCATAAGGCTAAAGGAAAGGAGACCACTCAATTTGGGTTTATGGCATTATGTCAACATACTCTGATATTCAGGTATTACCCTCAGCAATTTAGCTCCTCTGGAAAGAATCTAAAACTGTTTCTGTAACAAATCAGCTTTTTTCCAAGAGATATACTACAGTGTTGTGTTTTAAGAATGTAAGCTGTGGAGTCAGGGTAGTTGAATTTGAATCCTGGCTCCATGAACTTTGGGCAACTTACTAAACCTCCCTGTGGCTCAGTTTCCTTATCTATAAAATGAGGATAACAATTTTAATAATGGAATTGTTGTGAGAATTGAATGAGTTAATACATGTGAATTCCTTAGAGCATTACCTGACATATAATACATATAATACTATATGTATTAAATATTTTTACTATAAATAAAAATATTGATAATCTATGAAAAATCTTTATAAACTAAGAATGGATAACTTTCTTCAAATGGACCAGGTATTATTAATGAGCCTCTAATATATTCTAGGAACCTTGCCAGGGTGTGGGGAACAAATTCAATTTAGGGGCTCAGGAATACTCCAGAAGCTTATAATAAAATGGAGGCAACAAAAAAACTAGGCAAAATACATTAGAATAAGTGATATTTAAATATAAAGTGCTATGGGAAAATGCAGATGAATGGAAAAAATTAATTCAGTCCTGATGGATCCAGAAAAGCTTCACTGACATTTGAGCCAGACCTTGAAGGAATCCAACTAAATGATTACCAAGGTCATTCCTGGCATAGGGAACAGCATGGAAAAGATATGAAGAGATAACAGAAGAAAAGAAAGTTGAAGGCTCATGAGGTGCTACTGGAGCAGTGTCTGGAGATGAGCCGGGAAGAGGGGGATTAGTTCTTACTAAGAGCCTTGTAGTCAATTCCAAACTTGTGAGCGAGTAATATAACATGATAACATCTGCATTTTAGAAATATCATTCCTCTTGCACAATGGGCAATGGATTTGAAGACAGTATAAAGTAGAAAAACTCATCAAGAGATTGTTGCAATGATCTTAGAGAGAAGTGATGATGACCTGAACCAGGGCCATGGCTAAGGGAAGAGGAAGAAAGAAGATACAATAGAAGTATCAACAAGGCAGAGTGACAAGCTAGACATGGTAGCTAAAGAGATGTACTGTAGGATGTTTAGCAGCATCCCTGGCTTCTGCCCACTAGATACCAGTACCACTTCCCCTCTACCCCAGCTGTGACCACCCTTCAGACATTGTCAAATATCCCCTGAGGGGCAAATGGCCCCAGGTAAGAACAACTGCTCTAAAGTCCTCTCTATCTCTAAATTGCTTTGAATATTCATCAAAGCAGAAAGAATCCAGGAAACTTCATAGAATTTCACATGAAAATTTTAAATCTTAGTTATACTTTCCACAATTTTCATACCCTTTAATCAAAAAGTTCAACACCTGTGTGCTTGCTCTCTAAATCTCCAATTGCTATGGCAGTCTTCCCGGTCTGCTTAGGCCAATCCTTGCCTATCTCAGCTTCGCTTTGCATCAGAAAACTGCCTTTCCCAGGCTCCCTTGCTTTCTGGTGTCCAGGTGAAGTCAGCCAATGGAAGGCACTGTCAGAAGACTGGAGAGCGGAAGAAGGAAGAAACCACGGCACGTCTCCCTTTCTCTGTTCTGACAGTAGACACTGAGTCACCTTCATGGCTTCTATTCCGGCTAGACAGTCCTTCTTCTGTGTCCCTGCCATGGTTCCATCTTCCACCAGGTGGCCTTAGATCCTGGGATCTGGTAACATTTTCTCTGTCCCTCCAGGCCTACAAGTGGTAGCAACTTCCTACTGTTGCTAATCTCTGGTTTACCTTGCCATCGCATTTGACTTCTTACTTCTTCCGTCACCTACCTGTGCAAGCAGTTGCTACAAACTAAACTGTGTCCCCCCTGCACCCCAAATTCATATGTTTGGGCCCTAACCCTCAGTGTGGCTGTATTTGGAATAGGGAAGTAATTAAGGTTAAATGAGGTCAAAGGGTGAAGCCTAGCCTAGACAGGATGGCTGTACTTTTAAGATGAGACACTAGAGAGCTCACTCTCTCTCCCTGTCATGTGAGAACGAAGCAAGCAGGTGGCTGTCTGCGAGCTAGGAAGAGAGCTCTCACCAGGAACTGAATCTACCAGAACCCTGATCTTGGACTGCCAGCCTCCAGAACTGTGAGAAGATTCATTTCTGTTGTTTAAGCCACCAGTCTGTCATATTTTGTTACAGCAGCCTGAGCTAACTGAAACAGCAGTTCCCTGTGTTATATTTCCATTATTTGTAATGGCTAGAGAGGTTTTGTTTCTCTGCCTACCCTGACTGACACAGTTCTTTACATCATTGATACCATAAAATATTTACCATGAACTATCTTAGTATGTGCCTGACTATGCAAAAGGCATGTTCATATTCATTTCCTAATCTATTTCTTCCAAAAACTCTGTAAGGTAGGGCAAAATGATACAACATAAGGAGCACAAGTTCTGAGTCACTTGACTCAGTCACAACTCCTCTACTTACCAGCTGCATGACCCAAGAAAAGGTGTTTAATCTCATTAGACCCTGGTAGCCTCCTCTATTAAATGGGTCTAATAATAGTACTAACCTAAGAGGGTTGTTCTGGATTAAATGAGTTACTCTATGCAATGTACTTACAATATTTTTAGGCATATAGTAAGCTCTCAATAAATCTAAATATTATTTTTAGCTACAATTTATTGAGTGCCTATTATGTGCCAGCCCTGGGATAGGTACTAGGGACATAAAGACAAATAAGAAACAATCGATGTCTTCAAGGAGTTGCAGTATAATCACAGAGGCAAACACATAAACAGGTAATCATAATAAAATATGGCTCCTTTATTAACAGACATATTCTGGGAAAGCCAAATAGAGCACAATCCACAGACAGGGTTTGAGAGGCAACTGTCCATGTCTGAATCCCAGTTCTGCCAATTACTTATGGTTTGGCTCTGGGCAAATTACCTAACTCCTCTAAGCCTCTATTTTCTCACCTACAAAATGAGGCTAGTAGTAGTATCTACGGCATATGGATGTGGTGAGAAGAAACAGATAATACAAGTAGTTTCTGGTATAGTTCCTGGAAGATGGCATGCTCAGCAAAGGATAGTTATATTTGTCATGAATAGGGAGCAGAGAATCGGGTTGCCTAACCTAGCCCAGGGCTCCCCCAAGTTCTTGCTCCCCACTGGTTCCTCTGATCTATTTCATCTACTTCCTCTTCCTCCTCAGAAGAGGCGGCTGAGTCTATCATACTTTTCTACTATGAGTATAGATTAATATAGCCACTTATAAAATTTCTCTACAGACTCTATGAAATCTAATTACAGTATATGTATACAAAGCAGTTCTACTCCTGCATGTCTACCTAGAAATGAGTACATACGTGTACCAAAAGATGCAAGCAAACCCAATGCCCATCAACAAGAGGATGGATAAATACACTGTGATATATTCATATAGCATGGGATACTACATAGCAATGAGAATAAACTAAAGTGACGCCAAACAATACAGATGACTCTCACAGACAACATGTTGAGCAAAAGAAGCTGGAGTTCAGACTTTACTTTCTATTTAAAGAAAGTTCAAGAAGGAGTAAAATAAATCTATGGTCATAGAAATCAGAAGAATGGTTACCTTTGGGGAGGTATTTGCTGAGAAGGGCAGTGGTGTACTGGTAAATGTTTCACAACCAGCACTCCAAAAAAAGCCCTGATTTTATAGAATTTGCCTATTTCTATGATGTAAATACTTAAATACCCCCAGTGTGGTGGATTTCAAGTTACCAACTTGATGTCACTGAGCACGAAGTTGGGAAGAGATGGATATGTATATAGTCTGCTCTGGCACGTCGGTGAGCTCCAACTCCAGCCGCCCCGGGGGGTAACATGAAGGGGTGCTCTGGTGTGCTGGAAATGCTCTATATCTTGATCTGGACAGTGCTTGCTATCCAGGTAGTGAATACTTAAGATTTGCTCACTTTATTGTGTGTATACTATACCTTGATATAAAGTAAAATGTAAAAATGCCTGTGAGAGCTACAAAGGGAAAAGCACTTAGAACTATTTCCCAGAGGAAGATTCAGAGACGTACCAGAGATTCAATGGCTGGAAAGGCAGCATTCAGATCTTCTTGTCCTCACAACAGAGAGAAAAAGAAACACTATTAGTAGACACTGGCATAAACAGACAGGAGACGGTGACTCTTTTAGCTGGGCCACTCTCAACCTTCCAACATGAGGCTTAATTCGATCTTACCACCAATGGTTGATACATCACGCAAGACAGAGTGTTGCTTCTGAAAAGCCTAGACGCACTGCCTTAACTAACTATGGTCCTGTTACTTAGAGATTATTATTCCACTGGGTGGCTCCAGATGAATGCTTTAAGCACAGTACCACCTGAACACAATGATCAGACAGGAAAAAGCATCAATGTAAACAATGTTACTTTTATTTTGAGGAAAAATGCACATTCATCTAATTTCCTTGTGTCCCTGAAATCTTAAATATGTTCAATATGACTGGAAGATCTCTGTGATCTAGCTAAATGACACATTTTAATAGGACAGCTGCTCGTAACACAGCACTCATATATTTAAAGTTACAAATCCAAAACAAAATTTTAAAGGGGTTTGACCGATGATGACTTGACACATCTACAGACTTATTTCTTCCTGATCTGGCAGTACAGGACAATAGAAAGTATCAGACCAAGTACCTAGAAAATAAGAGGATTAACATGGAATTTAAAGTAAAACACTAGAGATATTATAAATAAAAAGAACATTGTATATGAAAAGATTCTGGCTACTGACAATTCGAATGTTATTTATCTAAGTCATCTCTCTTCCTGGGAAATTAGAGACTCTAACATTGAGAAAATGCTCAGTATTTTTGTGTTTCAATCAGGGTTTTCAGCTAGCAGTCTGCCTCTAACTGGCCCTATTTGATTGTGCAGTAGCAGCTGTCACTGAAGCAACCCACCCTTCTGGAATACACACACCCTTCTGTAGGGCATGGCCATGGAACTCTGGGGACTCAGGCCTCTGGGTCTAAAGATGCCTACTGCTTCTATGAAAAGCTTATAATCATCTGGTTTAGATCATCCACATAAAAATCAAGGAGTCTAGAATTTCTCTTGCCATATTTTTAGGCATCGCCAAGAGGAATGAAAGAAAAAGTAACCCTTTTCTTAAAAAGCTTCTAAATTGAAAGGGAATGGCATCATTCAGGAATTTCCTTTGAAGTGAAAATGTACAGCTGAAAATCTGGGGCATAATTTCCATCTCATTAAGTGGCTCTCCCAAGAATGAGGGACCCCAGCACTTGCCCTAATTGGCTCTGAAGTTGGTGAGTGGCATGCTGCGGCTTTGATGTAGAAATGACAGAACCTGTGTGTATTGCAGATAGAAAGTTTCCTCTCCACCAGCCTCCTCTGAGGGGAGTCAGGGAGAGGATGAGATGCCGTTTATGCTGAGTCATCTCCAGCGCTCCTACTATACGGAGATGTCCTGCTTACTAATTCTTTCCCGGAAATGCCTTTCAAATGAGAACTGCTGCCCAATATTTTTTCCTTCAAAAAAAAAAAAAATACTGAGGGACTTCCCTGGCCATCCAGTGGTTAAGACTTTGTCTTCCAATGCAGGGGATGAGGGCTCGATCCCTGGTCGGGAGCTAAGATTCCCACATGCCTCGTGGCCAAAAAACCAAAAAGAAAACAGAAGCAATATTGTAACAAATTCAATAAAGACTTTAAAAATAGTGCAAGTCAAAAACTCTTAAAAAAAATATTGACACCAATTCTTTGCAAAAATAATGACTTTCATTCAGAATGTTCTAAAAGTCATTCTTTTTGAATGACCGGAGAAAATGTTACAATTTAGTCTTTTGCTTTGGTCCCAAGCCTTAAGTCTGGGAGATGAGTATCAGGGAAGAATCACGAAAATGGGCAAAACAGTGGGATAAGGCAGCTATCATCTTTCACTGTCACATCCGTGAAATAGAAGCCCAGCTTGCATCAGCAGACTAGACAGTTAATACCATACTTTCTTGCATTTCACTGCCTCTGAAAAGAAAATGTATCATTGTTCGTAAAAATAGGTAATAATTAAAAGAGATTCATCCTATAGTAATGTATGCTAAGACTCAGGATAAACTTGCTAAGTAATGTACACGTGCTCCCCATATTCTGAAGCCATCTAAAAAATGTAAAATTATTTTTTCTCTCTTTTAACTGCTCCATTCCTGGGACCATTCCTGGGTCCATTCCTGGGACCTCCTGTCAGGATAACTTTTATCCTACAAAGTGGTGACTATCAGTGTCAATGGCTTTTTTTTTTTTTCCCTTAATTAAAGTGAGGAGAGAAAGTGCTGATCATTTTTTGTGCTTGTAAGTTGCTGTAGTCAAATAAGGAGAGATATGATAGTCTGGTTAATGCAGAATAATGAGAATTCCAGTGTCTATAGATAACATTTTCTTACAAAATAAAGCATTTTGCATAGATTTCTAGCATCCTACCTGAGAAGAATCCCTCAGGTATATGTTCTTAACAGAGCCTTGACAAAAACCATCGGCCATTCCATCAGAGCCTATGCCTAAACAGACTAACGCCAATGATGTAAACGTCAGAGGGTGGGTTTTTTCATATGATATTTTTCTATGGAGATAGTTTTAAGTGTATTTTCTGCAGGGAGATATTTGCTTTGTTTGCTTCTTAAAAATATTTATTAGAAGTGTTTTTCTGTCTATATATCTTTATGTTTTCTTGAATTTCAAGTTGGGGAAAAGAGAATGTAGATGGGCCTAAGTGTTAGGCAACCAGTATTAAGACTGTAAGACAGACTGATGGACATTTTTTGGATACGTTTTTATAGAATAGCTACCTTAGCTATAGACTATTTTCAAAGCTATTTTTTAAAGTAAAAATGAGAGGGGATACAAAATGATTTTTCTTTCTCTTCAAATCCCAGAGGGAGGGCAGATTTTCTATTGAGAGAGTGAATGAAAAAAAAATTTCAAACAGTTCTTTGAACCAACTATCGTATCTACATAAAGTCTACAAATCACACTTAACTGGCATAACTTGAAATGGTTATAGTTTGTGATATTACCATGTAAATTCTATATCTAAAAATTCCTCTATGAAAGGTTTTCAGTAAGGTATTTTCATATATATATATATATATATATATATATCTCTTTAGAACAACCAATAGAATATCTAAATATATAACAAATATATATATGGAGTATATCAATTTCATAAAATACTGAAATGCTATTCCTCTTGTAATCTTATTTTCCATCAGATGTCTTTAGATTCTTGGCAATGTCTTTGGCTATGATATGAGAGACATCAATCTTCCCAGCTGATTATGTCCTTTTTTCCCCGGCTTTGCTTTTGAGAAGCTTCTTAAAAGCATCCGTGGGTTGTGGCCAAAGTCAATTGTCTGAATTTGAGTCTAAGATGGAATGTGACACTTATATTGACACTTACATTGAATACCTCAATTATTTTTTTTAATAAACTTATTTTATTTTTGGCTGTGTTGGGGTCATCGTTGCTGCATGTGGGCTTTATCTAGTTGCGGCGAGCAGGGGCTACTCTTGGTTGCGGTGCGCGGGCTTCTCATTGCAGTGGCTTCTCTTGTTGCGGAGCGTGGACTCTAGACGCAAGGGTTTCATTAGTTGTGGCACATGGGCTCGGTAATTGTGGCTCACAGGCTCTAGAGCGCAGGCTCAGTAGTTGTGGCGCACGGGCTTAGTTGCTCCGCGGCATGTGGGATCTTCCCAGACCAGGGCTCAAACCCGTGTCCCCTGCATTGGCAGGCAGATTCTTAACCACTGCGCCACCAGGGAAGCCCTGAATACCTCATTTAAAGCTGGCTCATTTAAAGTCTACTTTACCAACACATGTGTGTGTTTTAGTTTATGGATGTGTGAGTACATATGTGATTGCTCACTTACATCCACAGCCATTAACTCATATTTCTAAATTAGCATAAACCCAAAATTAGCATAAACCCAATTAGCATAAACCCAAAAGAGTTTATGCTCTTTGTAGAGCATAAACTCTACAAAGCAGAGAAACAAAGGACATTTTACAGTGGGTAGAATTGACAGAAACAGACCTAATGCACAGCACCATTTGACTTTGGTCATATATCAGACATAAAGGAAGACAGCCGCATCTACCAACAAAAAATTCTTCATATTTAGACCTATTCGTTTGGGCTACAGGGAGGTCATGTTTAATAGCCCAATTTGCTTCTCATAGTTCCAGCCCTTTCTCTTATGGTTGGCTGAGAAATTCCACCGGTAACCTAAATGACCACTTAGGACACTAAATTGCTTCAATCTCAGCTAAAGTTACTCTCTGACAGTGATGTGGCACAAGTAAGAGGTAAAAGCTACCAGAAAACCCAAGGAGAACGTTGTACAATATTTCATGAGAGTGAAGTAAAACTCACTTAGCTGAGCAAACCAGCCCGCAGAGGCGTTAACTAGGGAGACACCTAACATCGTTAGGATTCTTGCCAATGCCCTGACGTGGACTGGTGAGTGAATTTGACTCACTTGATATCTAAATTAGCAAGATCTGGGATGATTACAAAAACACTTCCCTGAAATAGTTTTATTTCATCTTTTTGCAAAGAATTTCAGGCCACGTTAAAAAAAAAAAATCCTTCAGGTTCTGAAAACACCATGCCAGAAGAGTCTAGCAAGATAAAAATCCTATACAGCATTTTTTTTTCAAAGTCAATAATCAAATTGATGAGAGTAAATGCAGAAACCTCAAGCAGAGCGTCCTTAAACACTTCTCCAAGTGAGTCCATAGTTCTTACAGTGAGAACATCAAAGTCAACTGTCTAGTTTTTAGAACTTGTTAGATTTCTCTAGACTAGAATAGCAGGAGAACAGTTCTCCACACTCTTGAGCTCAGTTTTTATTTTCTATTTCAAAATCAGAAAGAGGGATAAAAACTTGTAAAGCTTGTGTTTTTATTTTGTTTGGTGCTTCTTCTAACTTCAGGAAACATTAACCCTTGTGCTAGTTTTCAATGGGAAAAGGATATCTGGGACTAAGAACTGTGTGGAAATTAATTCAACTTCTTCCCCCAGGAGAGAGATCATTCAGAAATAATAGCTTCTGCCCTGCCAATTTCCTAAGACGATAATCCCCTCCCCAGACCCAAGGCCAGTAGAGGCAGATGCTGGGCCTTGGGCACTTGGTACCCAGTGCTTTTCTGAAGCACCTGGTTTTTATTTGGCTCTTAGATTTGTTAGAAAAATTTGTTAGAAAAATTAATGAGCAAACAAGGGAATAAACAGAGAATTAATAATGCAAGATAATACTATACCTCAACAGCTGCCAGTCCAAACGCTAGTCCAATAACTATGGAAAGACTTCTTGAAAATAAGCATCTTATCAAAGAAAAGCATGACTGTTAAAAACATTAAAAAATTACCTTTAGTCAAATTTTGACCTTATTTTAGTACAGTACAAATTTTTATTTATTGAGCTAACTTTTTACATTGCTATCAAGGAACATACTCAACAGAAAGGAATTGGATTATTCCCGCCACTCCAAACTCCTTCCCTGCTCCGAAAGGTTATAACTGTTGTGGTTTGTTCATACATTAGGAAGCATTTGAGGAACAAAGTTTTGCTTCAACTACCTAATTACTGAATCTAGGGCTATTTAGTTATAAATACTCATTTTATCCTAACTTCTGATTGTTCATTTTAGAGCTGTTATCACCTTGACTGTGTATTTTTTAGGTTTGTAACCTGCAGCAGAGAGTACGCTCATTGAGGTTTCAGTTAATTATAGTGTAGATTTTCATTTTTTTAATGATTTAAAAAAATTTTATTTATTTTTTGTCATGTTGGGTCTTCGTTGCTGTTCGTGGGCTTTCTCTAGTTGCAGCGAGCAGGAGCTACTGTTCGTTGCGGTGCGCAGGCTTCTCATTGCAATGGCTTCTCTTGTTGCAGAGCACAGACTCTAGGCACGCGGGCTTCAGTAGTTGTGGCACACGGGCTCAGTAGTTGTGGCACATGGGCTCAGTAGTTGTGGCTCACGGACTCTAGAGTGCAGGCTCAGTAGTTGTGGTGCACAGGCTTAGTTGCTCCGTGGCATGTGGCATCTTCCTGGACCAGGGATCGAACCCATGTTCCCTGCATTGGCAGGTGGATTCTTAACCACTGAGCCACCAGGGAAGTCCCTACATTTTCATTTTTAAAACAAGGTTTTTTTCAAAAATCCCTTAATATGTGTCAGGGTTATTTTTACCTTAAAAAGGAAAAAAAATCATTATGTCCACTGTTATGCTCTTACTTTAGACAAAAAGAGAATTTAGAAATTTGTCTCTCTGCCACATTTTTAAACATTTATTCAAACCAGCATGAAATTTCAAGCTTAACATATTTTAGACCAGACCTAAAAATTTCAACAATTGTAAATTATATGAATAATTTAAAAAATGGAAAAATAATATACAATGTAATAGTGTTATTGTCTGTATTGCCAGAAAATATATCATCCCTATGATGGTCTTATATGTGCAAAGGGCTAACAAAATATTGCTATTTGTTAAATAAAATAAAAGTTCTCCATGAGGTTAAGACAGTCTCTTCCCCTTCATTCCTGAATGTAATGCGTTTCTCCATTCTCATCTGATCCAAAGTGGTAAACATTAGAGGAAATTATTACATCATCTAAGATTAACTATGAGATTAATGGTATCTACTGAGTCACATTCATTATATTTTAGGGGTTTTCTCCCCCTCCCCCTCTACATAACCAGGTTATCTTGGCAAAAGGGAGGGGAAAAGAGAAATGTGAATTATGGACATTCCAGATTTCTTATTTTTCCAGACTTCTTGCAAGTGACACAAGGCAGATGGAAGTCTTTCATGAATTTATGATCTTCCTTTTGGGAAACTGGTGCAGCTATAAGTCTATCTTCAGCTGAATTATGTGTGAATTTGGAGGGAATATCTATTATTTTTCAGGATAATGCTAGGGCATTTCAAAATCTATCCTGAGGAAACACATCTTTGAGTTGAATCTTTAACAGGACACAGATAGCAATCTACAATTTAATTTACTAATTTCCTCATTATCCTAAGTGGAAACTCCATTTGTTTACACCATAGTTATTTCCCCTCCTCCTTGTGGATATTGCATCACTAAAATTACATAGAGAGGAGGAGAGTAGGGAGGAATATAAAAATTAATAATGAAAACTTTTAGTGATATTACTTTGATGATGAAAAGACATGGTAGCTCTGTAATCTGGTAGATAACTTCTCCCCCATGTGTTACTTTAAATACTAGTAACAGCAATTTCTCTTCAGAACAGTCTCCTTTATTTTGATAAAATTAGTAAAAGGGATGTGATAGTCAACAGGTGAGACGTTTCCCCTGAGATACTTCCTATTTCCTAATATATAATTAACCTCAGTAGCCATTACTAAACCAATGCTAGATTGAAAATATTCTTTAGGGATTACAGAAATTAACTCACTGAACTATAATAGCTTTCATGTATCTCTCTCTCATCTAGCCTATAATCTCCTAGAGGGTCCACAAGCATGTCTGATTCCAGCAAGGGTCTGTCTGACACCTAGTAAGCAGTGAAGAATAACAGCAAATAAATGAAACATTCATATCAACTGTCATTTCTGTACACTTCCCTTCCAGGCAGAAGGAACAAATTATGTAAAGCCCTATGGTAAGAGACATATCATGTCCTGCAGGAAGCTGTATCTTGAACCCCAAAGACTGAGTTAAATGGGGTCCCATCATATCCTGTGCCTGGTCCTATCCAAGAAATACCAATAGTTCGTTGGACTGAAGTTGCCTACTTATCTTTCTCTCTTCCCTATTAAAGCATTCACTCTGTGAGTGCAGACATTGCGCCCTATTTAGGAATGGGTCTCCAGCAGTTGGTGAAAGGCCAGTACATAGGAAGTGGTCAATAAATATTTGATGAATTAAGGAATAATAAGAAATATAACATCCACATATTAACATTCGCAAGTGACATAAATATGTCATCTCTACAACACATGAAAGACAAACCTAAGTTTTTCTTTTCTTTTTTTTTTTTTTTTTTGGCTGCACCAAGTGGCAAGTGGGATCTTAGTTTCCAGACCAGGGATGTGCCCGCTGCAGTGGAAGCACAGAGTCGTAACCACTGGACCACCAGGGAAGTCCCCCAAGTTTTTCAATTGACTTTAAAGGCATGAGGCAACTTCTCAGTTGGAGCAGTAATTAGGCAAATTGGTAGGTACACTTAACAACCAGAGCGGAAACCTCTAAAGCCCAAGTTATTTCTTTACACCCAATACAATTACTTGAGAAAGAGAAACTTTGATTGGAAAAAGAAAGCTTTACTTTGAAAATTAAAGTGAAAATATAGATTTCTAAGACCTATGTTAAAATAGAAAAATAGAGGAGGATAATGATTAAAGTCACCAAAGACAGGACAAAATAAACTTTTATCTGTTAGCTTGTACTTTGCCTCCCCTTGCAGTAGAATGTTTCTTTGATCTACTAAAGTTGAATTTAAATGATGCCAGACTCATAGAAGAAATAGAATACTTTCATTTTTATATCTACTTTTATCTTTAAATAAGGATTTTTTTTTCATTTGGGAAATTCCTGGGACTTTTATATCATGATTCCCATTGTAATTGCTGCAATTTAATATTTTGTGGAGACTTTCATTGTGGGAAAAAAAAAACAACAGAAGCACTTACTGTGCCAAATTTGATTTGTTCTCACCTGTTTGTAAATAGTTCTTCCATCATACTTTGTACAAGAAGAATCTGATGCACTTGGACATTCACATGACTTGTAATAGTATTGAAAATTATTTCCCCAATCAGAAGCTCCATTGATCAAACCACAACATTTTAACTGTTTGATGAAAAGTAGATATGAAAAACAGTCACGAGAGAAGACAAAAACATTGTCAATACATTGAATCACATTCTTCTGAAACCACTATTAAGATGTTTCTTATACTAGCATATCGTATAAGTCACCTCACTTAACTCCCTGAATGAAGAAACAAAAATGAAGGAATCTTCCATTTTGGCCTTCATGTTAATGAAGGAAAAAATAGAGTTTCAGATGAAAAAGTCTGAAGAACTTGGAGAGAATATAAAAAACTCACCTTCTAGTTTTTAATGAAAAAAGAGAGGGGCAGAATCAGATTTATCCTTCTTAGGTCTTAGAAAAGAAGCTTCCAGAGAGTTCATGAGAGAGTCAAGGTCTCTTTAAAGAACTTTTACTCAAAAAAGATGAGAGGTTTGAAAAGTGAAATTTCTATCTCATGACCTTTGATCACTTTTGGAGGAGAGGGGGAAAAGAATGAGAGGCATCTCAAAGGCCAAAGAAGATGCTTAGTGGACCTTCCATGAGACTGAATTTTACACGGACATCTGTAAAACAGCTAAGGGGTGAAAATGATGAATGAAACTCTTAGAATAATGTCGGGAAGGTTAAGGCTCAAAATAAACCAAAACATGGCGAAACACTAAGGAAAGTTGTGATCATGTTTGGGGAAGTAAAACAAGAAAGGGATAAGCCCAATGACTCAGAGTAATGGCACATAATATTATTAGATGAAAGAGAGAGGTCATTATCTCATCTTGCCCTATTTGCTTTAATTAGAGAGAAAACTTCTCATGCAGAAAGGTAGAAAAAAATTGAAGAAAATAGAACCAAGACTGGGTGTTTTTCTAAGGCTCAAGTGCATTGCAACGGTAGGCTATTGAAAGGACTTACACCTACTGGCTGGTGACCACGTTACCCATGTTACTTAAACCTCTCTGTGCCACAGTTTCTTCATCTGTAAAATACAGATAATAATAGTCGCTAAGGATAGTATCTAATTCATAGAGTTGTTGGAAAGATAAAAATAGAATACCCATGTGAAGATATGAACTGTTTAGCTCAATGCCTGGCTTGTAGAAAGTACTCAACACGTGTTAACTGTCATCATTGTTGTTTTTGTTTTGTGTTTATTGTTGTTGTTTCCTTTGTGCTCTAACATGAACATGATCTGTTCAACATTGATATCAGTACTTTAGATAACATAAAAAGTGTCTTTTCAACTCTGTAGTTGATATAGAGCTGGGAGTGATGATTAATACATTGGAGAACAAAATGGAGTTCCAAAAATAGTTCAAACAATGGACTTAAACTAACAGGTTCAACTGTGGCAGATATAAAGTCTTGTGCTTTAGGTCAAAGATTTACTTGCACAAATGTATGACTCATTAGACATTCACGTGACAAAGAGCTGGAGATTTCTGATGGTCTCAAGGTCAATCAGTATTAGCAAAGAGAGTAATCTTGAAACAACTTCCTTTCTTGTTTCCATGGTAGACATAATTAATTGCTCACTCTTTCTGATTAAATAATCTTGAATGATATTGATACAGACACTCCAGATCAAAAAGAATATGTCCCACTATATACACTCACAGATCAATCCATTTTTGGAATACAGTATTCCTTAGGGAGGTATAGAGACACACTTACAAAAGACAGAGCAGGAGGTAGAAAGGCTAAACTTGGTATAATATCTAGTCACCAGATCAGATGTGGGAGCAGCTGGGGAAGAGGTTGGTCAGGATGCATTGAAAGTGTGATAGCAGTTGGATGAACAAGGCACTGTTCAGTGAATGATACAACAACCTCTAGACAAGTAGTCATCACTAAGAATTCAAGAGAGGCACATTCCGCTAGTACGTCAGCAGAGAATTTCTGTGGGAATTCCCTGAAAACCAAAAAGAAAGCCACTTAATATCTACAAATTGTCAGTGTGATGGGGCCCCAGGTCACCTAGCCAGAGTCTGGGGTAGGATTCTTTTTCCAAAGAGGCATTACGAAAAAAAAAGAAAAGAAAATCCTTGTGGATATACATTTAAAACAAACAAACAAACAAAAAAAGAATAGACAATAAAAGAGAACCATAGTCCTGGGAACGCAAGGAGCTTCAGGCACAGAATTTGTGTACAAGAGCAGAAGTAATTCAGAACTGTGCTACATCAAACAGAACATTTAAAACCCTATGGTTGGCACTAAGCCCTTGGATACCAGGGACAACGTGCAACAAGTGTGATGCAGGACGCAACCCAGAGACCCAGTGGTTACCTGTAGTACATTTTGCCCTAGATCAGCAAGCAGGGAAGATCAAGGATGCTTGGTCCCACCCAGTGGAGAAACTGAGTTGCCTAAATTCTTCCTGCTTTTAAACTTGGATTAATCTGGACTCTAAAGTGGGAATAATCCTGGAGGAGAGAGGATCAAGGAGTACAGCTCTGGGGGAGCTAGGAAAAACACAACACAGAGGAAGTTAAACAGAGACTAACTCATATCAGGTTTCAGCTCCTGGAAATGATGCTTTAAGCAGAATTTTTACAAGCTGGGGTCTATCCAAATAGGAACTGGGGAATGCTCTGGGAAAAAATGTCATCTGATAAATAGTTCAAGAAACAAGTTCAAAATCAAAGCTTTTAGAAGTCATATGAGAAGCCATTTTCAAAGAAAAAATTGCAATATGTAGAAGTAGATTTTTTTTTCCTCTGAAATTCCAGAAGGAAGAACTAAGACTAAATGATATAAATTCTAGGGAGGAAGATTTTGTTTCAAATTAAGAAAGAACACATTAATCATCAGACTTAGATGTAAAGGAAATGGGATGGAATGGGCAAAAATGGGCAAACTTTCAGCTCTTCAATATTTAATTAGAGGGTGTATGAACATAAACATAAAAGACTTCAATTAATGAGAAGTCAGGTTAAATGTCCTGTAAAATCTAGCTCCCCTCTAAGATTAGGAGGATTTCTATGACATATGTGAAATAAATGCTACACGTAGTTAATATGATGGAAATTCTGAGTAAAGAAGGTGTGGTTGGGAGGAGTTTCACAGAGCAATACTTTAGTCAAACCTCAAAGCACATGTAGTATTTGTAAAGAAAGAAAAGTAGTAAGTACATTCCGAGGATGAGGAATGATGCAGAGACAGGAAGGCAGATTTGTTTAAGAGATCCTGAGAAGACAAACCTGGTTGGACTAGAGTGCTTTCTTCATGGAGTAGTATTTAGTAAAGTTAAAATATTAGGTAGGATCCAGGTAGTAGAATACCTTCAATACCTGCCCAAACTTTGACTTTACCCTGAAGACAGTGAAGTAGCCAAAGTAAATACATACATACATATATACTGGAAGGGCTACTGTACTGCTTAAAAAGAATTAGTGAGTCAGACAGATCTGTATTCAAATTCCAACCCCATCACTTGTTAGCTGTCAGACCTCTCGAAGTCGTAATCCCCTCATCTGTCTAATAAAGATAATGAGGATAACGATATTATCCATCTCATAGAGTTGTGAGAATTAAATGAGCTACTGAATGTAAATCTGGTACACACTAAGTAGCAATAAATGATAGCTATAATTAATTTTATGAGAGAAGGGTGGGCATGGAGGCAGAGAAGGAGAGAGAGAGAAACTCCAAGCATCCCAAACACACTATCCTTCTAAATGGTAAATATTAAAATCCTTATTGATCTGGCTCAATCGAGGCTTAATCTTTCATAAACATATCTTCTTAATCTCTGTCCTATGCTGCCTCAGAACTTTGTAAGAAGGTGGGGAAAAATTAGAAATATTCCTGGATTTTTCTTATGGCATAGTGACAGAATAATCAGTCAAAATCTGCAGAAGGGAGAGACGTTTTTCAATCTTTAGAGAATACACCTGTTAAAAATTAAGTAAACAGAGAACTACGTCCAACTCTCCAGATAACTTACAAACTCTAATTACCTTTTCTTGAATTTCAGAAAAGGCTTTCTGGAATGGTTTTCCATTGGGTGCACTCAAAAGATGTACATTAGTCTGGAGAGTCTCTTTAAGAGCACGTTCAGTCTGAAAATTGAAAAGTATTGTTAAATTATTCATGCCAGAAGGTAGCATGTCAATTTTTCAGACTTTTCCAAGATTATTAAGTATCATACGTGTACACACCTTAGATTTGTTAGTAGCTCCTACGATACCTGCCACCACTTGCAGAAGTAGGACCAGAATCAACCCTATGAAAAACTGAAAGAAAAGAAAAGGAATATATATTACACCCAGTACATTCAGTAACATCTAGGGACATTTTGGCACCATGCTTCTTTCTGCAGTTGGGATCATATTACAGTTGGAGTATTAACCATGCTCTTCATTTACTCCATCCTTTGCCTCAAGAATCAAAATTGGGGTCATTACTACTCAGAAACATTCTCTCCAAAGACTGACTAAGGAAAATGGTTAAAACTAAAATCGACTGATAGGACTGTATGCATCAGTATGATGTTGAATGGAGGGAAGTTTGAAAACTTAGATGAAGTTATTTGAATATGATCTTTCTCGTCCTTCATCAAACACAAACTCAAACTTCAAGACAAACTTCAGAACTGAATACAAAACAACATCTCTACCACTATTAGAATCACCTGGGGTCTTGTTATAAATAGAGAGTCCTGAAATCTGCCTCAGATCTACTGAATCCTACTTTTGGAGGATCCCACAAATTAGTTTTTTTGTTAAAACAAATTCTTCAAGTAATTAAATTCCCCAAATTGGGGCTTCCCTGGTGGTGCAGTGGTTGAGAGTCTATCTGCCGATGCAGGGGACACGGGTTCGTGCCCCGGTCCGGGGAGATCCCACATGCCCCGGAGCAGCTGGGCCCGTGAACCGTGGCCGCTGAGCCTGCGCGTCCGGAGCCTGTGCTCCGCAACGGGAGAGGCCACAACAGTGAGAGGCCCACGTACCGCAAAAAAAAAAAAAAAAAAAAAATTCCCCAAATTGCAAATGAAGCCTTATTAATCAAAAAGCAACCCACCAGGGATGCTATTAGAGTCCCATTAAAACTCTATCTTTACCTTCCCTCATAATCAACCATCAGTTAAAAATTATTTGTTCAGGGACTAACACAATACTACTTTTATCAGAGAAACAAGTTTAGATGAGCTCTGATAAACTCATGTCAGATTTCTATCTAGTAAATACTTGATGAATTTTTCTAATATTTTTTTCTATACCCATTTATGATTTTCTACTGTATATGTGTTAAAAGTGAATATCTGTGGGTTATCCCAACCCAATCTATCCTTGAAGCTTTCTAAGGGACAAATTTGATTATCTCACACCCTTACAATTTTCTTAGCATGGACTACGATTTGACTGTAGCCCACACCCAGACCCGGCTTCCATTATTTACTGAAAGTAGCCCTTGCACTCTCTAGCCATACCCAAGGCTTTGCAGTTCCCCAAACATGCTAGCATTGTACTGCCAGGTCCTCTCCCTGGAAAGCTCTTCACACACTCACCCGTACAAACACCTTATTCACTTTTGCTTCTGGCTTGAAAGTTCCCTTCTCTATCCTTGCCCTTCTCTTCTTGGGCCACCTTCACTGTTGCTAATTGTTTACTTGTCAGTCTTCCCTAATGGGTTCTAATTGTTTTCATATCTATGTATCTTTTAGCACAGTATCTGGCACATAGCAGGTACTTAGTAATTGAATGAATGACTGAATGAATAACTAAAATTTGTCTTCTCTCACAGTATCCTCTAATCTAAGATAAATATATTAGCTTCCACAACCAAACCCTCTAAACAAAAGTGAGAGAGTTTCATCAATCTTGGCAAGTCCTTTTGACAGACAATGGGGATGGGAGATAATCCTTAAAGTTTGAAGGTTGGGTATTGGGATTTGTCAGGAAAACTCACCAAAACAAGCACGAACTGGTTTTCTTTCATGGCACCAAAGCATCCCAGGAAACCCAGAATCATGATGGTAACACCCACAACAATCAAGATATTCACAGCAATATAGGGGTTAATGGTAGCAGCCCCAGGACTGAGAATCTGAAAATGAAAAAGATCAATGACAGAAAATCCCTTTTCTTGATGTTTTTTATTCAACAAATATCCACTGGGTAACTACTGTTGTGCCAGGCCCTGTTCTAGGACCTTGAGATACCTCAAGGATGTAAACAAGCAAAAATTCCTGCCTTCAAGGCACTTACATTCTATTCTATTGCGGTATTACTTGTCCAGATAACGTTTCCAATTTTATATTTTTTGAAGATGATATATTGGACGTTGGATGGAAGAAATGAAATAGGCTTTTAAAACATCAATTATTCTAAAAAGCTTAGAAGGACCGGTAGTTTCAACCATGATGTGATCTTTGATTTGCATATTTTGTGTTTTATACCTGACAGTAGCATCATAAAGCATGTTTTTATGGCAGTTTAATTATTTAAATTATAAAGCCTAAGTTCCTCAAACAGATAGACTCAACAATATGAGTGAATCTCAAAAACATTTCATTGAGCTAAATAAACCATATTCAAAAGAGTGATTGCTGTATGATTCCATTCATATGGCATTCAAGAATAGGTAAATCTATGCAAAAATAAACAAATTGGTCCTAATCAAACTTACAAGCTTTTGCATAACAAAGGAAACCATAAACAAAATGAAAAGACAACCTATGGAATGGAAGAAAATATTGCAGGCAATGCGGCTCACAAGGGATAAATTTCCAAAATATACAAACAGCTCATGCAACTCAACAACAAAAAAAACAAACAACCCAATCAAAAAATGGGCAGAAGAGCTAAATAGACATTTCTTCAAAGAAGACATACAGATGCCTAACAGGCACACGAAAGGATGTTCAACATTGCTAATTATTAGAGAAATGTGAATCAAAACTACAATGAGGTACCATCTCACACAGGTCAGAATGGTCATCATGAGAAAGTTTACAAAAAAACAAATGCCAGAGAGGGTATGGAGAAAAGGGAACCCTCCTACACCGTTGGTGGGAATGTAAGTTGGTGCAGTTACTATGGTAAACAGTATGGAGGTTCCTCAAAAAACTAAAAATAGAGTTGTCATATGATCCAGCAATCCCACTCCTGGGCATATATCCGGACAAAACTACAATTCAAAAGATATATGCACCCCTACGGTCATAGCAGCACTATTTACAATAGCCAAAACATGGAAACAACCTAAATGTCCATAGACAGATGAATGGATAAAGACGATGTAGTGTGTGTGTGTGTGTGTGTGTGTGTGTGTGTGTGTGTGTGTGTGAGAGTGTGTGTGTGTGTGTATATATATATATATATATATATAAAATGGAATATTACTCAGCCATCAAAAAGAAGGAAATAATGCTATGTGCAGCAACATGCATGGACCTAGAGATTATCATATTAAGTGAAGTAAGTCAGAAAGAGAAAGACAAATACCATATGACATAACATATGTAGAATCTAAAATATGACACAAATGAACTTTTATGAAACAGAAACAGACTCATAGAGAACAGACTTGTGGTTGCCAAGTGGGAGGGGGGTGGAGAAGGGAAGGACTGGGAATGTGGTATTAGCAGATGTAAACTATTATCTATAGAATGGATAAACCACTAGGTCCTACTGTATAGCACAGGGAACTATATTCAATATTCTGTGATAAACCAGAATGGAAAAGAATATGAAAAAGAATATATATGCATGACTGAGTCACTTTGCTGTACAGCAGAAATTAACACAACATTGTAAATCAACTATATTTCAATTTTAAAAAGTATCCATTTGGGGAATAAATAAAAAAGAATAGGTAAATTTAAGCTATGATGATAGAAATCAGAGCAGTGCGGCCTTTGAGAAGAGTATAAAGGAAAGAAGGAACTGACTGCAACGGGACATGAAGGAACTTTTATGAGTTAATACAGATGCTTTTGCATTTTGATTGTAATAGTGATTACATAGGTCTATACATTTGCCAAAACAAACAAAAATTTAAACTAAGAAAATAAGATAAGTCTAGTTTCTAATATTCCGTATCAAGTCTATCTCCTTGTTCCCAGGAAGTATAGTCTATAGAGTCTTCCAGAGACTCTTTATTTTGACTGACTATTTAGTAATGGGATATTGTGGAAAATATCCTAGGGCCCATTACGATGGGTTGGGCTACCCATTCTGCATAATTTGGTTCTTTTCTGCCCCACATGTATACTCTTCATCACTTTCATAACACCTAGCCTCAATCTATCTCTTTCTCTACAGATATGTCCAGAAGTAAATCACAATTAAAAAGTGAAACCTTGTTCCTCTGTTATATTCGAGTGCTATGTGTAGCCCATCTACCTCTTATGACCTCTATCTACTGGGCTATTTCTAGGTAGAACACTAGGTCTTACACTAGCTCAGAGACTGCCTCTTGGAATCTGCTGCACAGCATGTAGACTAGCTCCTTTAACAGGAAATACCAAAATAAAAAACAAAACAAGCAAACACACACATACTACTATTCATGATCTTTACATTTTTAAAGACTTTTTAAATCAACTCATAGCCTAGACAAAACCTTTATTTGATAATCAGGAGGAAGGAATATGCTAAAGTTGTAAGAGCACTAAAAACTAAAATCTATATTCCAGTCAGAGTCTTTATAAATAACTAAGTTTCTAACCATAGAACAGTCAACTAACTCTACTGGGCTCCAGTTTCTCACTTATAAAGGTATCAGCCTCTGTGATACCTAAGGCTTCCTTTGTCTCTAAGAGTCTATGCTTACAGATGATGTTTCGATTTACATATTTAGAAAGCTGGGTTATGTCCTAAAGATTTTCTTTTTGTCTCTTTTTCAGGTTTTCTGGTTGTTTTTTTGTTGTTGGTGGTGGTGGTTTGCTTGTTAAGATTGGAGCTAAGAAATCAGTTTCGTTAATAAACAGGCATGGTAACTGAGTCAAAATAGGTAATGACAAAAAAAAAACCCCAAAAAGCAGCATTAGAAACCCCATTCTTCTACTCACCATCAAAGACTGCTTCACTCACACATTATGGCCAATGCAGGAAAACCCTAAGTTATCTAAGACAGTTTAAGCCTCAATGGCTGAGTTATGAAGACTTGGTTAGTCAGTCCAGATATAGAAACAGTAGGTCAAATACCTACCAGTGAGACCTGGATAGTGCGGCCAGCACTTATTTGGCAGGTAATGAGGCACTTCTCTGAGACTGATCTGGGCAGAGTGACCCACTGCCAGAGTGGCCAGAAAGCCATGTGTTGGCTACCTGAGGATCACTGCTTCAAGTCCAGCCCAACAAGTGGCTATTCTTATTCAGAAAAGAAATAGAAATCTGAGTTCAGGTATTTGTTCCAGGGGAGAGACAGCAGAGTTTTAAAAGCTGTCTTGGATGAACACTGTCTCTGTGTGTCTTACAACAAGGGGAGAATTTCTACAGGAAGGGACACGGCTGAACTTTGAAGAGAGGGCTGAGGGTCTTCTTTGGATTATAAAGGATCTCCTGGGACAAGGATGGTTGTGCATACGTTTTGCCTCCTGCAGGGCTGAGTTCATCCTGATGGAGAACAAGGCATCCCTAAGAGACACTTTAGCACCAAAAGCTTTGCTAAAAGATGTTCATAAAGACATCCTGACATCCTTGTTTTCTGTGTTTGCACTCAGGTTTCTCCTTCTAAAACTTCTTCCTCTGTTTTTCCACTAGTAAAATTCAGTTTTCTGCACAGTCTTGATTCTTTGTCACTGACTTTGAATAAAAATAAATCAAGCCAATTTCACGTAAGTCAAGCTGGTTAAAATCGTCCTGGAAGATACTGACTTTTGTTTAGGGTTAGAGGCTGACAGAGCACAAGAGTCAAAATGTAACTAAAGATGCTGCCTAGCTCTATTAAATCATTCTTATCCCCAGATTCATAGTAACACCCTCTCAAGGACAACAGTTCTTTAATACATTCAATGTGTGTGATTTCTTAGACTAAACACCAAGTTTGTTTACCAGAAGCACTGGGGGGAAATAAAATGTTCCCATATCAAACAGAAATAAAATAAAATTTAAAAATAAAATACAGGCTGCACACACATCTCAAAAAGGCCAAAGCACCATCTAAATCAATAGCTTTTAATCTCTGTGCTTAATTATGAGTCCCAACGTCAAACATCACCTTCTAAATGATTCTAAGAATCTTCAAATACTCTTCTAGGACTCAAATCCCAGAGTCCAAGGGCATCAAGAAGTCACAGATATATTTATATCACTATAAAACAACAAATGAAATCCTGATGGACTAGAATGTTACCAACTATTGCCACACCTATCCCCCATTCAACTTCTTCACCATGGTAAGGCACAGAATGAAGAGGCAGCGAATTGCCACTGTGACTCTCTGGGTTCTCTAATGGTAGAAAGCAAATTTTAAGGAAAAAGAAAAGGAAAGGAAAGAGAGAAGAGAAAATAAAAGAAAGGGAAAGGGAAAAAGGAAAGGAAAGGGAAAAGAAAGAAAGAGATGGGAGAGAAGGAAGGGAAAAAAGGCAGGAAGGAAGGAAAGAAAGAAGGAAAAGAAGGAGAGAAACGGTGAGAGAGCAAGAAAAAAAAGTCCAAAAAAACCAATTCTTTTAAAAAGGGAATCAGAACAGATGTCAATTTGCTTTTGCTTTTAATATTTCTTTCAACTAGGCTAAGCCCAATGGCATGTAACTGCACCGTGGTATAAGTTTTAATAGAAAATGCATTACCTTAATTTCTGTTTTAATAATATCTTAATAATTATTAAATAGGAATCAACATTCCTCTTAGAGAGGGAAACTTTATTTAGGCAAATACTTCGAAAGGGCCCTAGGAGTACATGTGAGCCTGAATAGTGGCAAGAGCCCAGATAACAAAGAACAAGGTAACTGCCCTGCGTGAGATAAGAATCGTAACTTGCGGGGCGGAACACCCCTGGGAAGAAGCGAGCTGGGAGAATGGAAGCAGGGGAGCCAGGAAATGGTGCCAGGCACTGTGTTAAGTGAAACTGACAGACCAACCCTCCCACATGCTCACCCTGCTCCCACCCACCACACACACAATCTTTCCACACTTGTGACACTGTGGTACAGAACAGAGACAGTGTGTGTGGAATCCAAAGACCAGAGCTAGAATTAATTGTAGGAACTAAACTTCCTCCAGACCCACAGAAATCTTGGTAAGACCTTTGCCACCCATGGAACGGTGTGTGGTGGGGCACAGGGGATCATGCTAATCTTATCTTGATGTCAGGAGGCTGGACATTGCCGGTCAACTCCTGAGTTACACCGGTGACCAGCCTCTTGCTGTTACAAGGGGTTACCCTCAATACCAAGTGCCCCAAGTAATTACCAACTATCTTTGTACTTTGCTGCCTTTAAAACACAGATTCAAATTCTTCTTCTCCAAGAGAACCTGTCACCTTCTTTTCTTTTGGATCACTACCCCACCTTGGGAATCAGCCAAATTATTGTCAATACCTTGTACAAAAATTGCTCTTGGTGGGGAGGCAAGGTGGTCTATATCCTCTAGATAACTTCAGGCTGCACTTCAGCAAATAACGAAGGAGGCTAATTTCTGCTTTGGCCCCTTCCCGCCTCCTCTTTCATTCCCATCTTCCTATTAGGGGAATAACATCTTCTCCATTCTCTAGAAGGATTGATCAATGCCTAGCACAGTGCCAGGCACATAGTGGGTAATTTTGATTAATTAAATTTAATTAAATTATAAAATCACAGATCAGCACAAATGATTACATGAGGCAGTTAAGGAAATGCTATAGAAATATTTTTTTATTATTATTATTACTGTCATTACTTTCATCATTATAAGAGAAATAAACTACTTTGGCAGCGGAGAAACTTGTATTTACTTACCTCTGGACCATCTTTGCCTGCTCGTAGCCAAATTGCTACTGCCAGGATTGAGGCACCGCATAGCTGCAGAAAAAAGAAAATATGTTAGAGTACGCCCAAGATAAACTACAACTCTAATTCCACACACCTCTAGCCATCTGGTAACAATGGTTTATCATTAATTCTACCATTACAACCTAAAAGACATAAATGAGGCATATTTATGTGTAGATAATTGCTAAAATGTTCTGTTGTAATTGGAAAGTTTGATAAGAATAATCTGTTTTCCATCCACTACAGGGGAGGGGAAAGATGGTTTTCCGTGTTTCAACTCTTAACTGCGTTTCTGCTAGATTTTAACATACAAAAGATAAGTAATAACAGTTTAAAGACAAAATATCCTTATTGGGCCTCTGGGTTTGTCTTTGAGAAGCTGTCTTAGACCATAAAGGAAGGGAATAACTGATTAATCACCAAACGTTCCTTCAAGATTCAAGAAGTCGGGGTGTAGAGGGAACAGCAGAACATTTGACAACATTTGCTGTTAAGCAACAAGGGTTTACGACACTTTTTGTACCCAAATAAGCTCTTTTAAAAATAAGCTCTTTTAGGTAGTAAAGAGAAGAGGAACAATGAGGAACAGTATTTAAAGTCTTAAATTCCTTTAATGACTTTACCAGATTATTTAATTTGGACCAAGACCAACACATAAAATGTGAAACACATTTTACTTTAATGTAAGAAAAAACCTTGTCTTTCAGCTTTGTTTTTGTTTTGTTTTGTTTTTTAAGGTATAGATGTTGTGGCCTCAAAAAATAAAAAAATCAAAGATCTATTATTAGATAGAGATGTTGAGAACAAGCTTGGTAACATACCAGACACAGCAGTAGACTTTGGAGGAGTTTCTAGACTATTCTGGCCTTAGGGTTCTCTGACAGAGAAATACCTGAGTCCTCCAAACCCCATGACTTTGTAGTATCATTGCTTTCATGTATGGTTGGGCCATATGCCCAAAACCCCCAAACAGCGGTTTCACTTAACGGCTTCTCATTACGTTTGCTTTGGGAGTAGAGTCGGGGCTTTTGTGAAAGGAATAGGGAGTGCAAACAGCAGCTGAACCTATGCTCCCTAAAAGATCTCAAAATTCATCTAGGTTCAAGCCCTTTATTTCAGATTAAAGAAACTGGAATCCCAAATGATAACAACGGTCACATGGTGAAAATCCAGCAGCACTCCTAATCTAGCCCCACCCTTACTACATGCTTCAACTCCTGCAAAACAACAAATGCAATGGAAAACCAAAGCTTTTTACCAAAGAGCTCTTTGCCAAATCACCAAATCACCTATACAACTTAATTATCTTATAGGTGTGCACACGCACACACTATAAACTGCAAATCTTTGAATAAACAGCTTTAGAGCCTGAAAACTCTCCTTATTTCTTTTCCTCTTTTCCACTAAATCCTAATTTCATTTGCAGATGGAGATAAATGCTCATTTTAGTGGTTCTTTGTTAATAAATAAACCTGCAAGAATTTATATCAAATGATAATGAGACCCTCTGTGATTTTCAGTAATTTTATAACAGTTGGATATTTTGTTTTTCCAATTTGTTCACTGATATTTTTCTTTCTCTTTTTTTCTCCTTTCATAGGTAGATTTACATTGTTTGTCTAAATAGTCACTCTGGCTTTCAGGTTTAAATGAAAATAACATTATCTGAATAGCTATTATGATTAGCATCTTAATCTGATGTTTTTATAAAACTATCGATGAGAATATTTTAAGAAATGTATCATAATTTGCTAATTAAATTAATTAAAAGTAATTGGTTTTCTATCAAGAACAATCAGTGTAGAGCCATGATTGATACTAACCTGTTTTATCCCAATTGTTATAAGATTGATCATCATAATTGTTCTTTGAGTCCTTTCTCCAGTTTGGCTTTAAGGGTTTGCCCCTGATCTTTTTATAATGTTTTAAATAATTTGGAGTATGAATTAAGAAATAAGCATCTAGGTATGTCCTTCTTTCTGTTGATAAAGTTGTACAAGGAAATTAGCTGATGTGTTAGGTCCCCAGGTTAGGGGGTTAGGTTAGGTCCCCAGCCATCAGTGGACACTGCAGAACTTACTAGGCCTACTCCCCACTACCCCTTTCTGGTTTCTCTTTGAAGAAAGTCACTGTTGTTGCCATTCAGCTCTCATGGGACATCCTTCTTTTTATGAAATTAGGATGCAGTTGGTCTGAGCCAGCATTCTAAGAAATTACGTAATTGATGTTTGCTTATGAATATGCTATGGACTGAATTATGTGCCCCTAAATTCATATGTTGAAACCCTAATCCCCAATGTGGCTGTATTTAGAGATAAGTACCCAAAGTGGAGGCCAGACTCAGGGTGAGCATCTCCCTCCAGCCCCACAGATTCCTTGCCCCACGAGGCCAGAGGAGGATAAGAGTAGGACTAAAATACTATCACACCAGATTCCAATATTTTTAAATTAAAAATCAATACGATTGTTGGAATTGGGAAAACAGCATTAATTGAATTATTATTGTGTGTCAGTCCTTGGTCACAGGCTTTCATAAAGTATCTTAGTTAATCTTCACCATTGACCCTGCTGCGTAAAATTACCATCCTCGTTTAACAAGTGCAGAGACTGAGGCAAAGAAAAATCAAGGAACATGTTCCAGGCCACAAAGAAATGTAGATTCAGGATTTGAATCTCAGTCTGCCTGTTTCTTCAGAATCAACTTTCCAACATTCTTCTAATTTATGATAGAAAAATTTCTGTCTTATCATAATTCTTGCCATTTTATTTCTTCCTCTGTTTCAAAATCCAAATTGGAATTTATTCATCACTGCAGAGTGGTTTCATACTCCTGACTCATAAAAAAGCCTGTACAATGATGGCTGAAATGTCTGTTTCTTAAACATTTACTTAGCATTATTCTGAGTTCTTTATATGTATTAAACCATCTAAACTTCACAACAACCCATGAAGTAGATATTACTACTATCCCAATTTTACAGATAAGGAACTATAAAGCACAGAGAGGTTAACCAATTTCCCCAGGGCCACACAGCTGGTGGTGAAGGAGGTGAGGTTCAGCTCTTAGCCTCTGGGCTCCAGTGTCTTTGTCACTGTTTAAGTTCCAAGCTGACTGCATAGTGGCAGGCAACCACTGTATTTACAAAATTCACACATTTCATCCATAGTCAAGTCTATCTTGGGGGATTTCATCAATCAGAATGAAATATAATTGCACCTTATTTTTCAGTTATCCCATCTCATAGTTATGTCTGCTCTGCTTCAACTCTCTTCATTGCGCTCGGCACAACCAATCTAGCGTCCCAGGTACCATATAAAATACAACGATGACATTGAAATGCTGGTTCTTGAACTCTCTCAATTCCTGACTTCCTTCTGCTCTCTTCAAAACTCTTCATGGTTGGCTTCCTTCAGTTGCTAACACCTTTGGCTTTACAGCTTGTCTCCTTCTCACCTTCCCCCATTTGGGTTTGGTAATGTTACGTCACTCTGCTTTCCTTCATAAAGAGCCAGCCTTTCCACAGCTCTCTGCCTCTGGCAATGGTTCCACTGAATCTGTGGGCTAAAGGCCCTGTTTTCCATGCTTACCCAGACCCCTAAGACGCTCCAAGCATCCACAACACTCCCATGCCTGACTTATCTAAGAGGAGCATATGAAAATGTGGGCAGTTTATCTGTTTTGACACAAGACTCAGAGAAAGAGGTTTTGCACCTATGATTTACCTATTATCTACCGCACCTCTAATTCACTCTAATTTGCATCAAACTCTAGCATGAGTGATTAGGAATGATTTTTACTTTCTCACGTTTTTCTTCAATTACTAATTCTAACAAATAGAAATCACTGCGTATTTATGTGGCATATCTCAAGTTCTCTCACAAAAGAAACTGGTATGTTTAGCTTAAATGACCGTATGCATACTTTAGAGATATTCCAACATCTGGCCCTACTTTGCAAAGGCTTAGTTTCTCTAAAGTTACACCAGAAAGAATTCATTTGAAAACATAAGGCCATGGATGTCTACAAGAAAACCACATCAGCGGGACCGTAAAATATTTGCTTAAGTAAACATTAGAAATGTGACAAATTGCTAATTTCCTATGAAGGATTATAAAATTCCAGCTGAGAACTCTGGGCTGGGAGTAGAGGGGAGAGTAGAAATAGGAATGGTTCCCGAACCTCACAGACTCCTGCTCTAACATTTGAATGAAAATATGGATGTCACCTGTTGGCTGAGAAGTTATCATTGGTCTTTACAACTGTTGCTCTTACTCAAGATGTCTCATATAAAGATTATAGGTCCCTTCCCATCACTATGCTGATGGGAAGAACAAGGCCTTTTAAGGGAAGTCAGAAATATCGAACTGAAATCCGTGGCATCAGAAAGACTTCATTATCAGAAAAACAGAGATAACGGTAACCATAAAATAATCAGAGCTCTCCAGGAAAGCAGTAACAATGACTGGGTACAGTATTGTACAGATGTCTACAACTCACCTTGTACTCTTATATCAAATTTATAATCCTGAGCCTATAACATACCCCTTTCCTAGACTGTCTTTTTCATTTCAGTTTAAAATTCAGATCTGTTTCAAATTCCTATTAGCTACTGAATAGCTATTCATTAGCTATTTAATGAAATACTGACCTCTGATGTATTTAAAACAGCCATCAACACTTTGTATGCTGTTTTTATACAACATGGATATATTTTGACTATTTCATAATCTGAGGATTGCGACTAGTTTGAAGACATTGAGAGGTTATTAAAGTAGAAGCCATGCATTTATTAGCATATTTATATTTTGGTTTGTTTAAAGGGCCCATATATATTCTGCATCATAAAGAGACAATGGTTGCAGCTTTTTAGAAACAGATATCAAGACTTCTTGGAGAAATGCTGATTCCAGGTCTGGGGCAGGAAATAGGGAAGTGAGCCTGGAACATCTTATCATCCCAAATAGTGAAGAAGTTATCAAAGTTATTAGGGTCACATCAAAAGGACTCAGGAGCCAACTTGAAGACTCTCCCACTGGCCAAAAATGGAATAAATTGCACATCAACGAGGATAAGAACTGTGATGGTATTTAAATCTGTTATTTCATAAGGATATTTAAAGAAATACTTGCTTATCACCGTTGTATGATACCAGAAAATAAACTCATCATTTTGAAATCTGTTGAGTAAAGAGTAAGAAACAGGGCTTCCCTGGTGGTGCAGTGGTTGAGAGTCCACCTGCTGATACAGGGGACACAGGTTCGTGCCCCGGTACGGGAAGATCCCACATGCCGCGGAGCGGCTGGGCCCGTGAGCCATGGCCGCTGAGCCTGCGCGTCCGGAGCCTGTGCTCCACAACGGGAGAGGCCACAACAGTGAGAGGCCTGAGTACCAGAAAAAAAAAAAAAAAAAAGAGTAAGAAACATTTATGCTGCCTTTCTTAAAAAATAAAAACTGGGCACTAATGGTAACCAATTAGTAAATGCTAAATCTCTCCTTATTGAAAGTATTCCAGCTAGTAAAGGAAGAAAATGATAGAAATAGTATGTCACCAGTTTGAAACTCAGTGAACTGATGGGTTGAGGTTCTTAAGCATCAATAGCTACTAACATCACAAAAAGTGAGATGGTCAGACAGTATACACCTCTTGATGAAAGAACAAAATATCACTTATAAGCTAGTTGTGCCCCATCCCCCGAAATAATATCCTGAATCTTATCAAACTGCCAAGTGCAACTACTAAGTTAGAGATAACACAGAAGACAAGGGAACATGTTAAACTATACCGTGGGTATGCAAATAGCAAAATCCAGATCACAGAAAATGCAATAGGACAAACCAAACACACAAGTACATAAAACTTCCCGGGTGGGGGAAAGATGAAGATGGATGGAGAACCTAAAGATGAAAGTTGACATAAAAGATATATCAACCAATCAATCACAGTCGTGGACCTTGTTTGTATTCGGATTCAAAGAGGAACATTTGTGAGGCAATTGGAAATTTGAACCCTGGATAGACACTTGATAATCAGTTTTAAAATTCTTATTAAGTTTTTAGTGTGATGACATCGTGGATACATTTTTTCAAAAAAAGAATTATTTGTCTTTTAGAAATATACACTAAAGTATTTACAGATGAAATAGTATATCCAGGATTTGCTTCAAAATAACATGGAGTGGGGAAAGTGGATGAGAATATGGACCGGGAAAGATTGGCCACGGTTTCATGGCTTTGGGGGCTGGATGACGGGGTTGATTATCCTTTTCTATTTTGTGAATGTTTGAGGTTCTCCACAATAAAAAGTTAAAAGCAAAACCAACCAAAGTACATAGGAATTTCTTTGTTTATATTCTAATCTCAATGTTTAACCAATTTTAAATATTTCAAGGGAAGAAATTTATCGGAACAAACTTTTAAACTCTGGCATATATTCATGAGCTTCATTTAGTATTTGCAAAAGCAGCCCATTTTTCTAAGGAAAAGAGGAAGTACGAAGAACAAACCTTTCTTATTTTATTCATTTATAGTCTCACTTACTTACTTTACCAATATATATCACTTGTACTCATTAGGGCTACTGACATTGAATGGAAAGTCATTCTAGACAATAAGACTATATTCATCTATTTAAGTTTAGCTAGGTACATCATTATTTTAACAGGACAGAAATTTACCAACATGTAGATACCAGCTGCCTGTTTACTAAAGATAACCAGGTAAAAAACAAAACCAGAACTTTCTCCTGCTTATACTGCATAAGCCATTTTTTAATCCAGTACACAAAATAATTTTTTCATTTAAGTATTTTGGGCTATTTCTATTGACTTACTTTTGAACAATCTTTAATTGCATCATTTATATTACAAACGATAACATCAATTTTCGAACATCCCAACATCCAACATCCCTTAACCACTTTGCCTTTCCATATTTCAGTTTTCAACTTTCCAATGTTAGATTTTGCTTATCAATTTATTTGTTATTTCTTATGTCTACAGACTTTCAAGAGAAACATAAGAGCTGGCTAAAACACAAACCCTGTTGATTAAAAGATGGGGCAATGACACATCAAAATACTAACTTTAAACTTCTGATACAAAACTAGTGCCTTAGTTTAATCTTTCCATGATTAAGTAACTTTACTGTTTCTCTTTAAAGTTTAGCATGACCATTGTTTCTTCTTTGGATCTCTGAAAATGATCCTCTTCTCACGTCTTTCTCATCACACCCCACCATTCACCTGTTTCAAACCCAGATGTAAAGGTTAGAATTTAGGAGCTAGGCTCCAAATGGAATCAAATCAGATTTTTCCCACAGGGTCCTTAAACTAGGGAGGCCTGAATGATATACAACTGAGAATTGTCTTTTAGTTAAGGGGTATTTTTTTCCCTCTGTGATTGTTTTGTAACAATATCAAAACATTTATGAAATGTTTACCCCCACAGAACCCGAAGTGCACTTTTTTGAGTCATTGGCTCATTTTCAATTACTGAAATAACCAAAGAAAGAACAAACACATCCAAACAAGTAAATGGAAAATACACTCTCCTCCTCTTCTGTTTCTCTAGTGCAGAGTCTGTTCTCATTTATGATATTTATGATACCAAGATCCCCTTTCTTGCATAAAATTGATCATTACAAGAAAAACACTCACCCAGGACACGAAGTTGAAGATAAACATAGAATATTTTATACAGACACTCACACCTGCCATGTCGGAAAAGGATCAGGAATCCAGATGCTGTGAGTTTAACCGTTCCTTCTAGGATTGTTCTGCAATGGCTCTGGAGTAATTTGCCTGCAGAGATTTCTGTGTTCACGGCCTCAGAGCAGAAATAGAAAGCAAAGAAGTTGGGGCTGGGGGGTGGAGGGTGGATAATCCAGTTATTAAAGTGGATTAAAAAAGTAACACACACAGTTAAATATCACAAGGTCTATCTCTAGGCAGGTGTGTTCTTTGCTTGTCGTGGCCCCTAGGGTACTGGGCCAGAATATTGATGATCCTTTCTCCAAAACTGCCTTCTGTAAAGTAAATGGATACCAAGTTAAGGGAGTGGTGCTAGAGCAGGGAGAGAAGGGCACAGCCATACAGGCTGTTGATTTCAGATACCACAACCCGACTTCCCCTGCCTCTATTTCAACTACAGGGAAACAAGATTGTTTTGCCCTGAGATAAAGGGACATTGTGTCTCAACTCATTTTTGCACTGTCTTTTCTCAAGAGTGCAAAATTTCTTCTAGATACAACAAAATGCATTTAGAAATCTGCAAAGTCTGAAGGCTTAAGACACAGCAACCTTTCATCCTCAACCCCAGAATGGTGGGAACAACCATGGACCTGCCTTTCAAAGCTTCTAAATTTATTTCAAAACAGTTCCATGGAGCTGCCTTCAAGGCAGTGCAGCTGGGGGAAGTGGGGAGGGAGAGGTTGCCCTCTCCATCACAAGACCATTTAGTTTTTATCTTTATGATGTAAAAGGGAAAAAATTCTCAGGAGTTACTCTCTGACTGTCCCTATTGTGTTCATTTTCTAACATGTAGCCATTCTGAGAGCTCAGTTTGTTTTTAAGGTGGGCCCTCTACCCTTCCTCTGACAAATTGTATCTAACAACACTCCTCTCCACTAACTCAGTTTCTGGATTCCCTGGTCCTCTTGGACAAAAAATTCAGAATGAGAAGGTGGTCATAGTTCAGTGACCATAGATTGTACAATTTGTTTTTCGTGCTAATAGAAGGCAGCTGGCACAGGTAAAGGCAAAATTCCCTGACCTAATCAGGGAGGTGTAGACTGCTTTTCTGTAAACAGTTTGGGTCATGCTACTTTCCACGTCCTGCCTCTAAAAGGGAGCTCTTTTCCCCCAAATAAAAGAAACGTATACTTCAAAAATTGTTAGGGAAAATAATTCTTTAAAATCTTTGTGAAGCTCTATACAATAAGCAAGCATGGACTTCTTAAAAATTTGATTAGTTAAAAGAATATTTTTCTAATTTTCACTGACAAAGGTGTCTTTGAAACAATCCCATTACCTGACTATTAAACATAATATATTTTTAATGTACTAGTGACAATAATATCTAGTGTTAAGACCAAATTTAGGATTAGTTCAAAATAATGGCTTAATATTTAAATAATCACTAAAGAGAGATTGGTGCTCTATGCTGTTTCCTCCTAGAAAACGGAAATAATTTCACGAACTTCTACTGAGACATTCATGTATATAGGATTATCCATGGCTGAAAGAAGAGAGTTTTTGCTTAAATGAAAAAACAAATGGATTTATAGACCTAGAAGTGATTATTTAAAGTTTAGAGATAAAATCAAAAGAAATATATAGATTACAATGCTGTTTTGTTGACAAGAATATATTGAGTACCTAGCAAATTCCAGTTTGGAACAGATTTTTTGTAGATGCTGAATCTCCTTAAGAAGCATATAGTCTTTAGCTAAATCATCATTGAACCCTAAAACAGAAAAATCGATGGATGTGCTTTCACAGCAAAATTACTCTGTGTAATAGAACACCCAGTCCAATTCAACTCTATATGGAACAGTTCACTCCTCTAAGTTCCTATCTCAGTAAACTTTATAATCACACAACATTTACCCAAGCTAAAGGCTGCAGAGTCATTTTGTATTCCTCTTTCTTTGTTGCCTTATGTCCAATCACTTCCCGGAGTGTGTTGAGCTCCTACCTTTCCTTCAAACCTGTTTCTTCCATCTCATCCTTTTGCTTTTCAGCTTTTTATCACCTCTTACTTGAGCCATTTCAATAGAATCATAATTAGTTTTCTTGCCAACATTTTCCCCCTCCTATCCGTCTTAGCACTCCAGAATTTTCTCTTTTCTTTCTGTAATTCCCTTTATAAAATACTTATTGATCATGTAATTCCCCTGATTAAAAACCAATCTAAGGATGGTTTCCTATTACCTAAAGGATAAATTCAGACTCCATAGAATGGCACTTAAAGCACATGGCAAACAGGCCTCTACTCATCTCCCGGAACTTTCTCCTGTTCCTCTCTCCCACTCTTCCACTCTTAGATTCCATAACCACAAAATTATTTCACAGGCCTAGAATATACCTGGGGCTTTTATGCCTCTGTGCCTGTTGTTCCTTCTTCCTGGACTATCCTTTCCCACCTTCTCTACTTAGTGAATTATTGCAACCACCCCTTGGTGCTCAGCTCAAGTGGCATCTCACCTGTGGAAGCGTCCCCTTCTTTATCCACTGCCCCTACTCTGGGCAGACCTCCTTGCTTCCTTATGCCCATTACAATTTGAACAAAGCTTTAGTCTAAAATTGCCATCCTTTACAACACTGATTTTTGTGTCCACCCTCTGATTTTTTAATACATGAAAGGCCAAGATGCTGACTTACTTATCTCTATACCCACAGCAGCTGGCATTGAAGATAAACAGATGTGTGATTACAGCCAAGATTTCTAGAAAGTTCAACTGAGATTCCCTCATGGATTCCCAAGCAACTACCAACGTGTTTCCTCTCCTCACAATAAAAGTCAGTTATTGGGTAAAGAAAAATATTTCCTTTATTTTGGGACTTGTCAGCACCTTAACTTGCAAATGTTTAAGAAGGTGACAAAGTACATAGCAATTCCCAAATGCATGTGACCCGAGAACATATTTCTGAAAGACATCTACATGGATCAGTGCTATAGCACTTACTTATAGAAACACTGATCTAGACAAGCTCACACATTTTATATATGAGAAAAGTGTATCCCAGAGAGACTGAGTAGCCCAAGCTCACAAAGCTGGTTAGTGGCAGAGCTCTTTCTAAAAATGAGGTCTCATGATGATCAGATCGGTATTCTGTCCACTCGCATCAACTACCTCTTGGGTTAAGTAGTGTGATTGTAAGGTGAGTCAGTTACCACCTTAGATCATGAGAAATTGTCATATAACATAGTTAACAGTGAAGGGAAGGGGGTAGGGCAGGGCTAGAGAGTGTAAGTCTCAATAATTTTAGATAAAGTTTTCCTAATGCTGCCATCATGTCAATTATTATCACACACAGTGAATGCACAGGGCAGAGCAGGATGAGGATTCAAATCTGATTAATCATGAAAACTCTCCACGAGGCAGTCATATTAAACTAGGTTTTGATAGCAGTATGGGGGACCCTGGCACAGAAAAAAGACAGAGAGAGATTCTCTGTGCTCAGGGTAGAGGAAAGGGCATGAATAGAACCATCAGATACTCTATATAAAATATGGCATTTTCTCTAGGTCATCAAGCAAATCAGGCCCACATTTGGGGCTTGAACCAGAAAACAGGCATTGATACGAGGTTCATATTTTTATCACTATAACATGTTTCCCTCTACAAGATATGCCCAATAATTCATTCAACAAATGTTTTGAATGCCTTCTATGTCCCGTGCATGATACTAGGAACTGGTAATACTGCAGTTAACAAAATAAGATAAAAACCCCTGCCTTCACGGAGGAGATATATATATATATATATATATATATATATATATATATATATATATATATATATATATATATACACACACATACACACACACACACATATATTAGGTAACTAGATTTTGGAAACAAAAGTATAAAAAGGAAGTTATCTTCTCATTATAATGTGAACAAAAACAGATGTTCTTTGTTATTATTAAAAAATAAATTAGCATATTCAGATCACTTGCTATTTAGTCATTCTTTCAACAAATATTTATTGATTACCTACTATATTCTGAGCCCTGGGGATATGGCAGTAAACAGCAACACAGAAATACTCCTGATCTCTTGAAGTTTACATTCCAGAAAGGAAGATAACTTCCTCTTTGTATTTTTGCTTCGAAAATCTAGTTACCCAATATATTTGTCAGTGGAGTGTGTACTGAAAAACCAAACCATGTGTTTTAGAGAAAAGATTACATTCTCTTTCATCTTATATATTCTCCCATTATCACCATCACTCTATACTAAAGGGGCTTTTTTATGGCATTGTGAATATTCAATTCATTTTCTCAAAGGCTGGTAGCAGGAGCAAGAAAAATGA
The DNA here is from genome assembly GCF_039906515.1 of Pseudorca crassidens. Classification (NCBI taxonomy): domain Eukaryota; kingdom Metazoa; phylum Chordata; class Mammalia; order Artiodactyla; family Delphinidae; genus Pseudorca; species Pseudorca crassidens. The sequence continues at coordinate 60,603,671 of NC_090306.1, forward strand.
TGCTGAAGTTTCTCTTCCCTATGACTGTGCTTACGTGTGGGTGTGTGGGTGCATGACGTCATGACGTCATGCATTCTAAGCAGAGTGAAGAGAAAGTTACGGTACTCTTTAGCATTTCTCAATTTCAAAAACCTTTTTTCTTATTTTAGGAAAATTGAGGTGGCTCATTTGTGGATTTTATGATCCCTTTTACAGGAGCAGAAGCTTGGCGTTTGTCCTCCAGTCCGATTCCAGCATTCCTGAGACCAACATTCCTCTTATGCTTTCATTTGAACACAATGCTCTATGCTTCCTCTCCTGTGTGCTTATGGAGCCTGGCTCATAAAAACCTTCTGCATATTCCCACTGGGAATGGGAAGCATCTGGTATGAGAATGATCCATCTCCTGCTTTGCAGGACATTTTGAAACCACCGTATCTACTTGCAGTATTAATTCCAGCTCAGAAAAGGACGTGCTTGGAATTGTCATTGTGAAATAGCAATATGGTGTTTATAAAGAATGGGTACCGATATTCTTCCTCTTTTTATAGATACTTTTATTCTAAAATATACACGATTTTTACCTGGACATCAAGTTAATAACCAATAAAGGTCGTATAAAGAAAAACATGAAAGTATGTATAAGAGAATAGACTCTGGATCACCAAAATCTCTTGTTAAGTGTTTATAAGTAAAGATTGAGGCAAAATGGTGCAGTAATTAAAAATGTGTATTCTGACCATGATGGATTAGAGATGCTCATGAATTCTTATTAGCCTCACTGCCATGTTTATACTCCTTGTATATTTGCAACAATTACAGCAAAATGAAAAAGTGCCCAGCTTCTGGGTGGGGTCCAGGGTCTGGTCCTTGACTTGGCAGCCCTCTAAGCTCAGCTTTGCCAGCCTTTCCTCAAGTATCTCACAGGAGCCAGAACGTCAATTTCTTAGTTTATCATGAGAAATGCACACATCAAGCCACCCAGCATAACATAAAAGCAGATCAGAAAATCCTCTACCATAAAGAAAACAGACTCATAGATATAGAGAACAAACTAGTGCTTATCAGTGGGTAGAGGGAAGGGGGAGAGGCAGTAGAGGGGTAAGGGATTAAGAAGTACAAACTACTATACATAAAATAAATAAGCTACAAGGATATATTGTACAGCACAGGGAATATAGCCAATAGTTTATAATAACTATAAATGGAATATGACTTTTAAAAATTGTGAATCACCTGAAACATATTATATTGTACATCAACTATACCTCAATTTAAAAAGTTTAAAAAATAATAATAAAAAGAAACAAAATCCTCTTCCTATAAGAAAACAGCACTGAAGCAGAGCATACGGAGATGGTTGCTTGGTGGAGGGAGTGGATGGTAAATTCAGTAAAGGAGGTAGTAGATACATTGATAGGCTGCTGGTGAGTATAGAACCATCCCAGGAATCCAAAAGCTAAACCCTCCAGAAGATGCTCTTCTCCCTCAATATGGCTGTGACACACCACCTTATTCTTTCTCCCCCAGGTTGCTTTCCCTGTACTCTCTTCAGTCCATGCCCCCTCTTGTGATCACAGTCTAACCCTAGATAAGAGGACATCAAAATTCACTAGGTATTCATTTACCAAACTGTAATTACAGTTCAGTCCTGCTTCCAAGATTGCCTTTTCATTGCATTTTAAATATTTCCAAAATACTTCACTTAAACATGACTGCTTTCTTGATGCATTCCTATAGATTTTACTAGTTGATTTCTTGGAGGTCAATCTTATTGTCCTTCTCTCCAAATTGGGATGTCTGCCCTTATACAGACAATGATATTCAACAAGAGAATGAAGGATACAAAACAGAGCTTTGTAATCACCAGCCCAGAATCACTGGATTCTCCATTTTTGTGCTGAATATTGGCCCGGTTGTTTGCTTTTAAATGTAAAGTTTAAATGCCAACCTGCTTTCCCGTGAGTTCTTTCTGAATCAGACTTTGTTTGGTCAGCTCACAAGGTACACATTGGCTGCCAGCATGATTCGGCTCTGGGGTAACAGTGATTAAGAGGGAAGTAAGTGGAGGCCACCAACACAGAATTTAAAAAGAAAAAAGAAAGTAGAATAGGGTGGGCATATTTAATGCTTGTATCGGACACCAGATTCTCATACTAAAGGAGCCAAGAAGATGTGACACAGAATCTAACACAGGCTTCTCCCATGACTGGTCAGGAAAAACACAGACATTTTACTCATAATGCTAATTAGGATCCCACAAGTGATTAATTCCAAATTATAAAGGTTTATTCAACCTCACAGAGCGGGAATGAATTGCATGGCTATTCTGGTTCCCAGGAGAAAATAAAATAACAGGAAGTCACTATAAAAGGTCATGTATCAGGAAATCCCAAACTTCCATTTTATACCTTTATAAGAAGCGACAAAACGTACCCCAAATAAGCTCAGGTAGAAAAGAGCTCAGACTCTGGTTTGAATTTTTTTTAAGCACAGAGAGTCCTATTTAGATTTTCCTTGAGCACTTGGAAGGCCTCTCTTAACGCGAGAAGGCAAAAGAAACAGATATTGCAGGAAGCCTGTGGTCTAACACTTAGACCATCATTCCTGAAACAAAGAGGGTCTGGCTGCATTTCCCTCACTGTCAACCCATATGAATGCATCACCCTAATTTCAATCCACATGAAATGAAAGTACGCTCTCCAGATGCAATCTTTAAAGATACAATATCCAAATGGAATTATTCTAGAAACCGGGCACGGAATACACCATTTCTCCTAGAAATCTCCTCTAGCTCCTTTCTTCATTTATACTCAGGCATTAATGTATCCTTCCCTGAACTTCCAAGTAATTCTCTTATTTATTAACAATGTGATTGATTCAGAAAATGCTTCAGCCATAGACCAACCATGTGAGGAGGTCAGAACATTTTTAAATAAGCTACTCTTGGGGTCATCAAGTGCCTATGGGTAGAACAAAACCAAGGGATTGTTTTTCTTTACATGGAGTCATATTGACCTCTAATTTTGCCTACACTAATCATTAAACCTTCAGGAAATATTTCAAGGGAAAACATACTGATTTTTTTAAATTGTGGAAAGAACCCAAACCTTTTCTGCATGCTAATATATTTATACAAGTTCATATTGAAGCTTCATTGAGCCAGAGAATTCCTGTAAGTGCTCTGCTCTCTTTCCTCTTCACTCTTCATGCTTTCTTGAATACATGAGTGTGAAGAGGTATTGTTAAGCCGAAAATATTGGCCTAGCCAAGTCCCCCACAAAGGAATGTGCAAATCTGGGAACACATTCCAGGATTTCTAGCTACCAGTACAGGGCCTGAAGTATAAGAAGTACCAGCCAGAAATATCAAGTTTCTCGAGAATCAGTGCGTCTCAGCCAATCCCCTGAAGAGCTTTCTGAGAAGTAAATAGTTCAAAAAGCAATTCTCCATGCAGCAAGAGATTTACTTTAAATTTAAATAATAGTAATAGATATCACTTTAGTCTCTCTTTAATAGATATCTCTTTAGTAGATATTTAAGAGATTTCCCAGGCTTTGAACCCTCTAATGGATTCCCATCACAATTAAAATGAAATCCAAAGCCACACAAGATGGGCCCTTGGCTGCCTCACTGACCTCATTTCCAACTACTTTCTCCCTCACTCATGCTGCTCCAGCCACAGTGGACTCCATGCCGGCCCTTGGACTTGCCAAGTGTACTCCCAGCTCAGGGGCCTTTCCATCTCCTCTCTCCACTGTGGAATTCTCTTCATCTGCAGATGCCTTCATCCACAGAGGAGATGGCTCATCCTCTCCACTCCCTGTATTATATGTTCATTTGTCTGTTAGTCTTACTGTCAGTTTCCTTTTGGAGTGTAAACTTCAGGAGATCAGGAACAATTTCTGTATTGTTCATTACTTATCCCTGGGGCTCAGAATGTAGTAGGTGTTCGGTAAATATTTATTGAATGAATGACTAAACAGCAAGTTATCTGAATAACTAATTTATTTTTTAATAATAACAAAGAGCATCTGTTGTGTTCACCATTACACTCTCACTGCCTAGCACAGTGACTGGCCAATTATAATCTCCACATGTGCTGGGATACAGCACTGCAAAAGAAAAATGAGGCTGCTTGTATGGACCTTATATTCCACCAAACAAACAAATACACAAATAAATATGCAAGAAAACACCAGGGAGAGAAAAATGGCAGGATCCTGTGCTACAGAGTGACCAAGGGAACTACTTATTTCACAGGAGATGGAATGCTTAAGGAGGTGACACTTAAACTGGGTCCTGCACCTGGGTCAAATCGTGAAGAAACACTGAACAAGCCCAAATCAAGGGCATTCTACAAAATAACTGGCCTAAATCAATTAAAATGTTAAGATCATGAAAGTTAGGGAGAGACTAAGGAATTAACCCCTATTCAAGAGAGGCTAGGGCTTCCCTGGTGGCGCAGTGGTTGAGAGTCCACCTTCCGATGCAGGGGACGCGGGTTCATGCCCCGGTCCGGGAAGATCCCACATGCTGCAGAGCGGCTGGGCCCGTGAGCCATGGCCACTGAGCCTGCGCGTCCGGAGCCTGTGCTCTGCAACGGGAGAGGCCACAACAGTGAGAGGCCCGCGTACCGCAAAAAAAAAAAAAAAAAAAGAGAGAGAAGCTAAAGAGACATGGCAACTTGGTGAAATGCATGACCCTGAATCGGATCCTTTGCTATATAAAAGATGCTACTGACCAAATCAGTGAATGTGAATGGGGTCTCTGAGCAAGGATGTATAGAGATTCTTGATACTGTTCTTGTAACTTTCCTGCAGGTTTGAAATTATTTAGAATAAAAATAAACGGCCTCTGTGGGGGAAAAAATTGAGGCACAGAAAAGTTAAATAACTTTCCCAAGGTCCCATAATATGTGATAAAGCCTGGATGTGAACCCAGGCAGTCTAGCTCCCAACTAGGTGTCTTCAACCATGTTGCTTCTATAAAATAGAGTATATTAGCATAATGCCTCATGCAAAGTAAGCTCTCAAGCAATATCTATCACTATTAAAAATTAATATACTGTAAACAAACAAATAAGCTGAGTCCTGCATGATAAGAGGACACAAGCCATGCTAGGAGCTAGGGTAAGAGAATGCCAGACAAAGGTAACAGAGCGTACAAAGGCCCTAAGGTGAGCACAAACTTGGCATGTTGGAGAAAAAAGTCTGGTGTGTAGGTAGCATCAAAAGTTATGGGGAGCAGGGTTTGAGATGAGATCAGAGGCAGTTCTTCAGGTCAGACGCTGCGGAGAGTTGTAAGCCAGGAGAAAAAGAATGTAATGTATTTGCGTGTTATTGGAAGTGTAGGCAAGTTTTATGGGCTGAATTATACCCCCCCAAATGCATATGGTAAAACCCTTACCCTCATTGCCTCTGAATGTGACTATGTTAGTGACATCAGCAAGATGTCAGAGTAGGGGGCCCTGGACCATCCTTCTGCCCACAAACACACCAAATAAGCAATAGTTCACAAATTCTTTTTATGAGGCATCTAGAAACTAAGTGAAAGGCTCCTAAACACTGGGTGACCATGAAAACAGATTTATTGAAACCAGTAAAGGAGTTCAGGATATCCTCTTCCCGGAGTCCCTTCCCCTGGTGCAGTGTCACATGGTCAGAAAGAGACCTCCTGGCTCCTGACTTCTCCCCTTCTACCAGGGGAGGCGAGGGGTTGGTCTGCCTACCCTGTGCTCCTCCCCAGAAGTTTGACCTCAGTCCTGTCAGTCTTGGAGGCTAGATGGGTCTACCATAGCCTAACAGCCTGAAGGAAAATGGAAACAGCAGCGTGGGATCACAGACACATCATAGCCCTACCTCCTGCTCAGCACAGAGTGTGTGGATGAAAAAGTCCCGCCCTCAGCTTCCGCCAGGGAGGGAAAGAGTACAGCCATGTGTACAGCACCCCTACTTTTCTGAGGGGGCTCCCCCGGGGACTGACCTCTGCCCTGCCTGACTTGGAGTTATACAACTTAATAACAAAAAAACTAATAACCTAATTTAAAAATGGGCTAAGGTATGAATAGAAGAAGACATACAAATTGCCAACAAGCATACAAAAAAATGCTTATGGTCACTAAGATAGGGAAATGCACATCAAAACCACAATGAGCTATCACCTCACACTTGTACGGATGGCTATTATCAAAAAAAACAGGCGCTTCCCTGGTGGCGCAGTGGTTGAGAGTCCGCCTGTCGATGCAGGGGACACGGGCTCGTGTCCCGGTCTGGGAGGATCCCACATGCCGCGGAGCGGCTGGGACCGTGAGCCGTGGCCACTGAGCCTGTGCATCCGGAGCCTGTGCTCCGCAATGGGAGAGGCCACAGCAGTGAGAGGCCCGCGTACCGCAAAAAAACAAAAACAAACAAACAAAAAAAACAACAGGTGTTGGTGAAGATGTGGAGAAATTGGAACCCTTGCACACTGTAAACAGGTATGGAGAATGGTACAGCCACTATGGAAAATGGTATTGGGTTCCTCAAAAAATTAAAGATAGAACTACCATATAACCAGCAATCCCACTAGGTGCATATCCAAGTGGACTGAAATCAGGATTTCACTGAGATATCTTCACTCCTATGCTCGTTGGAGCACAATTCACAATAGCCAGGATGCACAAACAACCTAAATTTTGATCACCAGATGAATAAATAAAGAAAATGTGGTATAAACATAAAATGAAACACTAGTCTTAAAAAAAGAAAGAAATTGTGCAATATGGGACAACATGGATGAACTTTGAGGACTTTTAGCTAAGTGAAGTAAGCTAGACAAAGGAAGACAAGTACTGCATGACTCCACTTACATGAGTTACCTAAAACAGTCACATTCATAAAATCAAAACCAGGAACTGGGGGCGGGGTGGGGAGGAGGGGATGGGGAGTTATATATTAACAGGCATAAAGTTTCAGTAAAGATAAATAAGCTATAGAGATCTGCTTTACAATATTGTACATTCATTCAATAATAAGGTATTGTACACTTAAATTTCATTAAGAGAATAGATCTCAGGTTAAGTGTTCTTACCACAATAAAACAGAAAGAAAGAAAGAGAGAGAGAGAGGGAGGGAGGGAGGGAGGAAGAAGGAAGGAAGGAAGGGAAAGAAAGAAGGGAAAAAAAGAAGAATGTGGCTATATTTGGTCATACCTCTTTAAAGAGGTAGTTAAGGTAAAATGAGGTCATTAAGGTGGGCCCTAATCCAATATGATTAATGTCCTAATAGGAAGATAAAATTAGGATACAGACACACATAGGAAAGACCATGTGAAGACAAAGAGAATACCACCTACAAGGCAAGAAGAGAGGGCTCAGAAGAAATCAACCCCACCGACACCTTGAGCTTAGACTTCTAACCTCCAGAATTGTAAGAAGATTAATTTCTGTTAAATCACGCAGTCTGTGGTACTTTGGTATGGTAACCCTAGCAAATTAATATAGCAGGTTTTAAGCAGTTCAAGTGACACGATGCAGTGATCCAGGCAGAAGATGATGGTGGCTGGTCTAGGATGAGAGTATAGAGGAAGAGAAGCAACTGGATTCAAGGTATGCTCTAGAGGTGAAATCAATGTTGAGAGTGAGAGAAAGAGAAGGTCATGGATGCCACTCAGATCTTAATGTGAACAACTTGGTGGATAGTAATGCCACCAAGATGGAGAAAAACCCTGACCCCGTGACAGTTTCCCCTATTAACAGCATCTTGCTTTAGTTTGGTACATTTATTACAATTGATGTGTTAATACATTATTAATAACTAAAGTCCATAGTTCACATTAAGGTCCACTCTTTGTGTTGTACATTTAATGGGTATTGGCCAATGGATAGTGACATATATCCACCATTAAAGTATCATGCAAAATAGTTTCATTGCCCTAAAATCTCCTGTGCTCCACTGACCCATCCCTTTCCTTCACCCCCTTCAACTGCTGACAACCACTGAGTCTTTTTTTTTTACAGTATCTACAGTTTTGCCTTTTTTAAAGTGCTGCAGAGTTGGAACTATACAGTTTGTATCTGTGGCATAATAAGAAATATAGATTTAGCCTTTGTCCCCAGTTCCTAGCAGACTTCTAAAACCGTTAGAACTTCCAGAGGATAACAGTGTCTTTTGTATGCTAATGAAAAGACTGGTGGCTGGGGAGCCCTAAATAACTTCAGGATGGTAGCTGGTTGCCAGGAAGACCAAGGCATGATTGCAACTTTCAGCCGCCCCCCTCTACCTCTGGGAGGGAAGAGAGGCTGGACATTGAATTAATCATCAATAGCTAAGGATTTAATCGGTCATGCCTATCTTATGAAACCTCCATAAAAACCCCTAAATGATGGTATTCAGAGAGCTTCTGAGTTGGTGAACACATCGAGGTGCTGGGAGGGTGGCACAGCCAGAGTGGGCATGGAAGCTCTGTGCACAGCAACCCCCCGTACCTTCTCCCACGTATCGCTTCCATTTGGCTGTTCTTGAGTTGTATCCTTTATAACAAAGCAGTAATTTTAAGTTAAGTGCTTTCCTAAGTTCTGTGAGTCACTCTAGCTAATTACAGAACCTGAAGGGGGAGTGTGGGAACCCTCGAATTTAGAGCCAGTCCCTCAGAAGTGACCAGCATTTGAAGTGGGGAGGGGGAAACATTGTGGGACTGAGCCCTTCACCCCTGGGGTGTGTGCTAACTGTGAGCAGTTAGGGTCAGGACTGAACTGAATTGTAGGACATCTAGTTGGTGTCTGGAAAGTTGGAGAACTGGTTGATATGGGGGGGAAAAACACATATTTGGGATCAGAAGTGCTGTGAGTAAAAGCAGTTCAAAGCACCCTTTTCAGAATGGCCTCTTTCACTTATGGATGTGCATTTAAATTTCCTCCATGACTTTTCATGGCTCAATAACTCATTTCTTTTTAATACTAAATAATATTCCATTTATGGATGTACCAGTTTATTTTTACCCATTCACCTACTGAAGGACATTTTGATTGCTTCCAAATTTTGGCAGCATGAATAGAGCTGCTATAAACGTGCATGTACAAGTTTTTATATCGACAGAAGTTTTCAACTCAATTAGTTAAATACCAGGGAGCACGATTGCTGGATCATATGGTAAGAGTATGTTCAGTTTTGAAAGAAACTGCCAACTGTCCTCCAAAGTGGCTCTACCATTTTATGTTCTCACCAGCAATGACTGAGAACTGCTGATTCTCCACATCCTTGACAGCATTTGATGTTGTCAGTATTCTGGATTTTGGCCATTCTAATAAGTGTGTAGTGGTACCTCACTATGTTTTAATGTGCAATTCTTTAATAACATATGATTTGAGTCTTTTTTCATTCTCTTATTTACCATCTGTATATCTTCTTCTGTGAGGTGTTTTTCAGATCTTTTGCCCAATTCTTAATTGGGTTGTTTGTTTTCTTATTGCTAAGTTTTTGGAAACAGTCTTTTATCAGATAATGTGTTTTGCAAATATTTTCTCCCATTCTGTGGCTTGTCTTTTCATTCTCTTAATCCCGTTTGTTTTCTAATGAGACAAGCATCATTCCATAGGAAACTGAGACTCAAAATCCATTATTCTTGACTAATTCTTTTTCCAGTTTACAGACACATTTTGTTAATTGCATCTCTGAAAATTTCCAGCCTCACGTCCACTGCCAATACCTTATCATATGTTATTACGTTACTACATTAACAGTCTCCTAGGACTTCAAGATTTCAGCCTGTCAAGAGCTGTGAAAGCTCTGCGATTTTACCCTACTTCCAAACTAACAAGTTAGCCTGCTGCAGTTTAATGGCTGTTGTCGGAAGACATGAAACTCCTGGGTCAGAGACAAGCGTCTTTATAACCCACAGCACAGCAAGGTCTATGAACCTCATTTGTATTGGTTCTTTTTGTTCCCCAAGTACCAAAGGAGAGATGCCCAGCAGCCCAGGTAGATGCTGAACACACAGTAAGTTTGTATCACACTGAGAAACTCTGAGGTTAGGAAGCTCCGATTTGTTAAAGGGCCTCCTTCCCCTTTAAAATCTTCCCTCTGCCACAAGGGAAATACAGTAGCTTCCAAGGATATTCTTGAAAAGTTATCTGAAATGAAAGCTTTCAATGTCTGCTCAGAAGATATGCAGAAGTGTGAGTGACCCATGGAGAATTTTCCGCCAGATAGTCTTCCAACTCTCCAGTTCATGGTGGACACTCAGAATAAGGATTCAATTAAAAACTCCTTATGTGTAACAAAAATACCTTTAATAGTTCTCCATTTCCTAAACAAAACATAAATTCCTTAGCAGAGCATTCAAGGCCCTTCAACACCACTCTCCCAATCTCCCCTTTTAATATTAGTTCCTAAAACGTGGCAACGTGTACCATCCATGCCAACCAATATTGACTTTTTTGCCTTTACCAGCTCTATCTACCCTCCATTCTTCCTGTCTCAAACGTTCTCCTCATAACAACAATCACCGATACAATCAGATCTGTTCAACTCTTAACTCAAAAGATACCTCTCACGACATGTTTTTTAAATAGATCTCTTCCTTCTCATCTCTTACAGCATTTCCCCCATAACTCAATTTAAGCATTCTCTATTAAAGTTAGTCATCTATTTGGGCTTCCCTGGTGGCGCAGCGGTTGGGAGTCCGCCTGCCGATGCAGGGGACATGGGTTCGTGCCCCGGTACGGGAAGATTCCACATGCCGCGGAGCGGCTGGGCCCGTGAGCCGTGGCCGCTGAGGCTGCGTGTCCGGAGCCTGTGCTCCGCAACGGGAGAGGCCACAACAGTGAGAGGCCCGCGTACCACAAAAAAAAAAAAAAAAGTTAGTCATCTATTTGTATTTTCTTTCTACTAGAGTGGAAGCAACAGGGTCTATATTCTTCAACTTGGTGTCTCTCATACTATGACTGATATCTAGTGAATATTGAATGTATGAATGAATAAATAAATATTGTGATTACTGTTTCTCCCTAAGTAATTTCTGTAAGAGGATATGATTTTGAAAAACTACCACCTTTTGTCAATGAAACAACTGTTTCCCAAGTCACCAACTTTTTCTCACCATCACCATAATTAGAGGTACTTTTTAGACTTCCTGGTGGTTTTGGCACAAAACCCACTACTTCTTTTTATTCAATCTGCTGTAATATTTGGGTTGGCCAAAAATTTCGTTCCTGTTTTCTGGCCAACCCAATACTTTAACCTAATGTGAGAGTAACAAAGCAAAGTCAAAAACTGCACTTTGACTTTTATTCTCTTTTTATTCCTTTTAGTCTCTTAACTAAAATCCCCTCCAACTTTCCTAGCTACCTGACACACCTTGAGTGCCTTCATGCTAGCACTACTCATCATGAAGTCAACTTGCACAGCCCAGCCCTCCCAAGAGGAAGGCAGGTTCCAACTAGGCTAACAGACAGCAGGTTGAAAACAGTGTCCATTGACATCAGAATAACACAATGTTTTCAAGAATGAAAAGTTCACAACTTTTTTTCCCAGAAACAGGAATGTCCAAGGCAGCCCAGCTTGCAGGGAAGATAAGAAGGCTCCATCAGAGAGACTGTGAGGTAAAGGGGCAAAAAAAGGGAGACCACAGCCATCCGAAGAGAAGGAGGTACAAACCACTTGCTGTTGGCAAAAGCATGGGCTTTGCCTTCAGGGAGTCCTGAAGTGGAAAGTGAGAATCTGCTTCTTACCAACTCAGAGAACATTGTTCTTTTGTCTATTCAACAAATATTCTAAGTGCCTATAAGGTGCTAGATTCTGGGTATATGACAGTCACTAGAGCAAATATAGTCTCAGCCCTGGTAGAGTTTACAATCTAGCAGGGCATAGTTACAATGCAAATAAACAAATCAATTTTAACTTAAAAATTATGATGAGTGCCATGAAGGAAAAGGACAAGGTGTGGAGAATGTCAATTATAGTAAGAACCTATTGATACTTTGAAGGTACCTCTTGGGAGGTAATATTTTAGTGGATGTGAAAAATAAGGAACCAGTCATACTAAGAGTGCGGGGGGGAAATTATTCAGGAAGAGGAAAGGTGTTTTACTTCTTTCACAAGATGGTTACGTATACAGTGTTTGGCACAAGACTGCTTTTTGTAAATTCTCAGCAAGTGTTCCTTCTTGTAATTGCTATGACTGTTGACCTTATATTCTTGGTAGCCAGTCTATAAAAGCCTACAGAACACTGAGTAATCTTCTAAACCCTAATGGACACTCAAATAATAAGCATCAGCAGTTACATATTTAGATAAGAGGGAAATATATAGAACATTTTAAAAAACAGAGAAAATCTCATGAGAAATTCAGTATCCTTTCTCTCTTCTTTCCTTGATTAGTCATTCTCTGGATTCCTGTATTATGACAAAACCTCACTAATTCACATGCTGATAATTAGGGATTTTACATTTGTTCTGTGAAGCAAATGAATAATGTAATCAAAATGGAAGGAGGCAGAATGTTTCATTTACTTAAGGAAACCTGTTGTTTCCAAACATTTTTAACCACATACATTTGTGTACAATTAATGTGTTGATTACAAATGATGGATTTTTTCATGAAAGCAAGACACGTTAAGATCTTACTCTGTAACACTTGACCTTCATAAACTTATATTTCTTGTCAAAGTTTGCCATAAATAAGGTATACCACTAACTGAGACAGATTCTTCACTTAGTCCAAATTAGAGTTCTCTGTGTGACCAGTCCTAAATTGACCTGCTTTCCTTTAGTAGATTTTTACAATTCATACTTTGCCATTTTCCAGAAGTTAGTGGATCCAATTAAGGTGTACTCTTTTATGGTTAAATGATTTTTATAATAATTATAATTTGATAAAGATTGAAAGGATGTTCAAGATGTAATTTTCCTTCCTTTATTATTCTGCCAAATATTCCTTTCTATAATCCTCAAGACTATTCCCACATCTCTAATTCCATATGTCCAGAGCCTCATAAGGGCCCCATATGATACTCTACATACTTTTTAAAAAATTGTTTTTGTTCTCAGCCTCATGGGAGGAGATGAATTGTTAGAAAAGTTTTGCAAGTTTTAGCACCAAGATCCTGATGTCAGGCCTCTCATTAGACAAAAAGTTTTAAACTTGGCCCTAAATGACTAATGTGTTGAATGATAATCTTGATGTCCTATAGGAAGGATGGTTTCAGATCACCTCTAGAGTGTGTTTTATTCAAACCATCTCATAAAATATTTTAAAATGTCCAAGATAATCATTAGATAAGACAATAATCCAAGACAACTTTTGGGTACTGTTAAAGGATTTTTTTTAAAAAAAGATAAAGTCATGGTGCTCATGTAGATATCAAATAAGCATGTGTTGAAGATCGTATTTAATTAGTCATTAATGAAGGAGTTGATAAGAGGTTACAATCAGCTTAAAGAAGACTCCAAAGACAATATGTAGGTCAAGAGTATTGAAATGAATGTGCAAATGGAGGAAAAGTTAGCTGCTTTCATAGTGAGGGACAGGAATCAACTGAGTCCCTGCTGTGCTGAATTTATTTGCATGCCTAAAACAAGAACTATTATTCATTGCTATCAATTATCTATAATTTACAGAATTGTAAAATAACTCAAAGGCAATAAAAGGCCCAGTGCTTTCATAAAATCAGAACTGGATAACCCAGAAAGAAATGTTCTAAACAAAGCAGAGATTTCCACTGAAGCACAAATTTTTCCCTACAGTGTAAATGGTACATATGCTTTCCACTGTCGGTCATTCCTATACTCATTCAACCCCAAATGTATATGGAAATATTCCTATATGCCAGACAGAGTGCTAATCTCTGTGGACCCAGAGGTGAATTATACATAGTCCTTGTCCTCAAATACCTTCAAATATCACAGGGAGAGACATAGGTGTAAACAATTGAGGGCAAAAAAGTGCCACAGGGGTTATAATAAAGGTTTATACAGAACACTATGGGGACAGAAATAATGAGTAAACTTCAGTAAGTGCCTGGAATTGTTCTAAGTGCTTTTACATTAGTGTTTCCTTTCAAGCCTCATAGTGTCATGTGATAGATACAATTACTATCCCCATTTTACAGATGAAGAAACTGAGGCACAGAGGAATAAAAGACATGTATCCAAAATGTGACGGATCACAAGTGGTAGAATCAGAATATAGACCTAAGCAGGGTTCCAGAGCCCATACTCCAATCTCTATTCTACACAAACCACAAAGATCAGAGCACTTAATTCTACCTTGGGTAAGGGATACAGGTAGAACACTGGAGAGACAGCTGGGCTGAATTTTGAAAGATGACGGGGGTGCATCTATAGATTATAGACAGGGTCTTTCCAGAAAGAAAGAGAGCCACATGAACCAACATACCGAGATATGTATTGCTAGGAAGAGATCAGATCATGAAGAGCCTCTTAGGACAAACTAAACCTGTTTAACTTTATCTATGGTGAATGGAGGACTGACAAAGAGTTTAAAGCTGGGGAAAGTCATGATCCGTTATGCCTTTTAGAAAGAACTATGCTCTTTATTCTTTTGATGGCAATATGGAAAATGGATTTGAGACTGGGATAATCATTAAGAAACTATGGGAATAGAGCAAACAAAAGATGATAAAGACCTAAACTAAGGCAGTAATACTGGAGAAGTAAAGGAGGAATGCACACACATACACACACACACACACACACACACACACACACAATGTAAAGGAAATAGAGTTGATATAACTTAGATATAGGGCTATTAGAGGCCAATGATTTTAAGGTAACTTATAACAAAGTTTCTATTTTAAGTTACTGGGGAGATGTTAAATCATCCATTGAGGTAGAAGGAAGGTAAGAAAAGCCAGATTTGGAGGAAAGATGAACTTAGTTATGAATAGTTTGAAGTTGAGGTTAGAAACATCCAGAAGAAAGTTGTATACCAAGGACTAGAGCTCAGGAGAAAAGTCTAAGCAGTGATAGAGATTCATGAATCTCTCATCGTAAGGAGGTAGGTGAAACCATGAGAGGGAATTAAATTACCCTAGGTAGGCAGAAAAGTCAAAAGAGAAGATAAGAATGTTGGGACACTCTAACATTAAAAGTATGGACTAAGAAGGAGGACCCCATGAAGGGACTAGTAATGAGGAGAAGTAGGGGATTCAAGAGTGAGACAGCTGCAAATCCTAAAGAAAGGAATGGTTTCAAAGATGATAAAATGCTACTTATAAGACAAGTCCTGCTGAGGCCTGGGTCATCAGTTTCCTTGCCGGAGAGGTTTCAGCAGTGAAAAGTGTGGTTGGAAAAGTTACTTGAAAGGTGTGTAGGAATACCTGGTTAAAGGTAGCAGATTGAAAATATTCATGTACCCTTGTTCTTTTTTGAATCGACCAAGATAAGAGTAAAGAGCTTTTGAAATCCATTAACCTGTGAAGACAAAGCCAACAAGCAAGGAGGCAACAAAAAAATGTTGGAATCTGGAAAACTGACAGATGAGTGGTAGATGATTTCATGACATCAAGAAAGCAGAATCCTAAATCAACAGTGAGGAAAGTTAAGAAGCCAACCAATTCGTACCACAAATCCCTTATCCAAATATTCTGGAAGTAGTGGCACCAGATTGTGATGCTGCTGGAAGTTTGAATGAAAGTGGGGTTAAAAAGAGAAGAATCATTTGAGAATTTGTACAGAACAGACTCCAAGATGGCAGCCCTCTATGGCAGGTAGACTTCACCTCTTATGGAAGACTAGACATTAATAGTCTGCAGAGAGTGAAAAAGTTCTTGCACTAGAAGACACCAAGTCATTGAAGTGTGCCATATTGAATTCCGGGACAGTGGAGGTTGCAATTTAAAGGACACTTTAATGCCAAATATTGAAATCTTCAGCCCTCCTCCCTAACTCTGCCCCCATAAAACTGGCAGCCGGAATTATACCTTCCAGGCAGGAGACTAAAAGAGTCTTCTCCACAGACTCTAACCAGCATAAGGGAAAAGACCTAACATACTGACATCAGGGGTTCTCTGAGGAAACAGCCAACTTCTCCTCTACCATCAAGCTCACAGTCCACAATGCAGAATGCACACTACCCCATCAGAAATTTCCATCAGCTTTTTACTTCTTCAACCTTAAACATGAACATACAGTCAAGGATCCCCAAACAACTAAAGAAAACCTCTAGGGCTTCCCTGGTGGCGCAGTGGTTGAGAGTCCGCCTGCCGATGCAGGGGATATGGGTTTGTGCCCTGGTCCAGGAGGATCCCGCATGCCACGGAGTGGCTGGGCCCATGAGCCATGGCCGCTGAGCCTGCGCGTCCAGAGCCTGTGCTCTGCAACGGGAGAGGCCACAGCAGTGAGAGGCCCGCGTACCACAAAAGAAAAAAAAAGAAAAAAAAAGAAAACCTGTAAAACCAAAGACAGAAAACAAAACAAGCAGCAAATAATCACCTGTGCAGGGAGGTGAAAACCTCAAAACACTGATATTTATATAGTCAGAGAAATAAGACATGTTACCCTTGAAACATGAACAGAATGCTATTGATAAGGGAACAATCAAAGAATAAGAAAGAACGCTTGGAAAAATAAAAATATGTTTGCAGAAATGAAAAACTAAAAAGGGGGTTAGAAGATAGTGAGGAAATCTAAAAAGCAGAGCAAAGTGTAACAAGAAAATAGAGAAAATAAATTGGAAAATCAACCAAAGAAGTCCAACATTCAAATAGTAGAAGTTTCAGAAAGAATGATTAGAGAAAATGGAGGAAAGGAAATCATAAAGTAACAAATTCAAGAACACTTCCTACATTGAAAGCATCCACAGAGCGCTCCCCCAAAATACAACAGATAAAACATATCCATATCAAGGCACAACCTGAGAAATTTCAGGACACTATGCACAAATAGGTGGTCCTAAAAAGTAACCGTGGAGAAAAAATAAAATGAAAAGTTAAGCAGGGAAGGTGAAGATGGCAGAGTAGGAGGACATTGAGCTCGTATCTCCCTGCGAACAGATCAAAAATATGACCACATGTGGAGCAACTCTCCTGAAAACAACCTGGAGACTGGCAGAAAGACTCTTCTACAATCAAGGCTATAAGGAAAGATCCACAGAGTCTGGTGGGAAGCATGGAGAAGCAATCTGGTCAGGACTCACACTCCTACCAGGGCACACAGAAAAAGAAAGAAACATAATGGGCTCAGGGATCCTCCCTGGGGAGTGAGAAGTTCAAGCCACATATTAGGCACCCCAGCCCTGGAGTCCAGCACTTGAAAAATGAGTCCCCTTAGCTGGTTTGAAAATCAGTGGTCTGTAAGAAACTGAGACTGCTCTTGAAGAGCACGTGCGCACACTCACTTGCTGCCAGTCACAGTGCAGAGGCAGCAGATTGAAAACTGTCTGTGGCTCTGGCCCACTAGCCAGGACCAAACCAGAGCATACCTCACCCCACACCAGGTGCCTGCTCCAGCCCCTCTTTCTCTGGTGCTGCTCTCCACTAGGGCAGATGCTGCCGTTGCCAAGGAGAATGCACACACTCGGAGCGAATGCAATCAGCTCAGACCTAACCCTGCCTCTGACAAGGGCAGAGGCAGCCTTTGCCAGCTCACATGACTCTGTCCACATTTAGGAGGAGCAAAACTAGCTCCAGGTCAGAGACTGACATTGCCAGCAGGAGCGAGTCATCAACACCTCCAGCCCTGACTCAGACTCTAACCAAGGTGCGCACAATGGGAAAAAAGTGAAACCAGCACAGAAGTGCAGCCCCAGGCCCTCAGGCCACTGACACTACCCCACCCAAGTCAGAGACTGAAATCACACACACACACACACACACACACACACACACACACACACCCCACCCAACTCCCTCAGGGCTTCTGCTCCAACCCCTTGGACTCCGATCCCACCCCCAATAGGGCAGTGAATGTCACTTGAGCATAGAAGTCTCGGTTCACACCTGGCTCTGGCTCCAGTCCCTCCATTTTCAGCCTTACTCCCACCAAGGTGTTGGCTGCCAGCACATCCCTGAGGAAGATGTGACATTTCTCACTTCAGATCCATATCTCCAACCAAAGCCAGTGGGCACACACAGACTACATAGGGATGCTCCCACACAAGGACACACCTTCAAACTAGGATAGGTAACTGTTTTACCTAATTTCATTGAGACAGAGAAAGTTAAACAAAATGAGAAGCATAGAGACACAGAAAGTTAAACAAAATGAGAAGATAGAGGATTATGCTTCAAGTGAAAGAGCCAGGAAAAAAAAAAAAAAAACTGGAAAAAAGCCCTAATGAAAGAAAGGAATAATTTACCAGATAAAGAGTTCAAAGCAATAGTAATAAGAATGTTAATTGAACTTGGAGAAGAATAGATGAACACAGTGAGAACTTTAACACAGATCCAGAAAATATAAAAAAGAACCAGTCAGAGCAGAACTGAAATGAAAAATATACTATAAGGAATTAACAGTAGACTGGGTGATACAGAAGAATACATAAGTGATCTGGAAGATAAAATAATAGAAATCACCCAATCAGAACAGCAAAAAGAAAAACAAATTTTAAAACATGAGGATAATTTAAGGGACCTCTGCAACAACATCAAGTGTACTAACATTCACATTATAGGTGTCCCAAAAGAAGAAGAGAGAGAGAAAAGAGTAGAAAATGTATTTGATGAAATCATGGTAGAAAACTTCCCAAAGCTGAAGACGGAAACAGATTTCCAGGTACAGGAGGCAGAGAGGGTCTCAAACAAGATGAACCCAAAGAGACCCACACCGAGACATATCATAATTAAAAAGGCAAAAGTTAAAGAGAGTATTTTAAAGGCAGCAAGAGGAAGACAAAAAATTACATACGAGAACCCCTATAAGGCTCTAAGCTGATTTTTTCTGCAGAAACTCTGCAGGCCAGAAGGGAGTGCCACAATATATTTAATGTGCTGAAAGTGAAAAACCTACTACATAGGATACTCTACCCAGCAAGGTTATCATTCAGAATTGAAGGAGGGATAAAGAGCTACTCAGACAAGCAAAAACTAAAAGAGTTCACTGATTCTAAACTGACCTTACATGAAGTGTCTAAGGGTCCTCTTTAAGTGAAAAAGAAAAGGCTGCAACAAGAAATAAGAACTTTTAGGAAGGGGAAAAATCCCCCTGGTAAAGGCAAATATATGGTAAAGGCTATGGATCAACCATTTAAATAAGCCAGTATGAAGTTCAAAAGACAAAAATCATAATATCAACTATAACTACAAAAACAGTTAAGGGATAGACATGAAGATGTAAGATATAACATTAAAGACACACACAGACTAAAGGTAAGAGGATGGAAAAAGGTATTCCATGCAAATAGAAATGAAAACAAAGCTGGGGTGGCAATACTCATATCAGACAAAGTAGACTTTAAAACAGTCTATAACAATAGACAAAGAAGGGTATTATATAACGATAACAGCATCAATACAAGAAGAGGATATTACATTCCTAACATATATGCACCTAATATAGGAGCACTTAAATATATAAAGCAAATATTAATAGACATAAAGGGAGAAATTAACAAAAATAAAACAGTAGTAGGGGATTTTTAAATCCCACTTGTATCAATGGACAGATTATCCAGACAGAAAATCAATTTAAAAAAAAACAGTGGTGTTAAATGACATATTAGACCTGTTTGACTTAATAGATATCTATAGGACATTCCATCCAAAATTAAACAGAATACACATTCTTTTTAAGTGAACATGGAATGTTCTCCAGGATGGATCACATTCTAGCCCACACAGTAAGTCTCAACAAATTTAAGAGGATCAAGCATTTTTTCTAACCGCAAAACTATGAAACTAGAAATCAATTACAGGAAGAAAAATGGAAAAAACACAAAAACATGGAGAATAAACTAAATGCTACCATAAAAACCAATGGATCAATGAATAAATCAAAGAGAAAGACTGTAAATAACTTGAAACAAATGAAAATAAAAACACAACTTTCCAAAATCTATGGGACATAGCAAAAACATCTCTAAGAGGGCTCTAAGAGGGGAGTTTAGAGCAATACAGGCCTAATTCAAGAAACAAGAAAAATATCAAATAAACAACCTAACCTACTATGTAAAGGAATTAGAAAAAGAAGAACAAAGCCCAAGTCAGCAGAAGGAAGGAAATGATAAAGATCAGAGCAGAAATAAATAAAACAGAGGCCAAAAAAGCAAACAAACAATAGACAAGATCAGTGAAACTAAGACCTGGTTTTTTGAAGGGGTAAACAAAATTGATAAACCTTTGGTCCAAATAAACAAAACAAGAAATGAAAGAGGAGAAATTACAACTGATATCACAGAGATACAAAAAAATCATAAAAGAATACTAAGCCAATAAAATTGGACAACCTGGAAGAAATGGATAGATTCCTAGAAACGTACAATATTCCAAAACTAAATCAGGAAGAAATACATAATCTGAACAGACTGATCTCTAGTATTGAAATTGAATCAGTAATCAAAAAACTCCCAACAAACAAAAGCCCAGGACCAGACATCTTCACAGGGAAATTCTACCAAACATATAAAGAAGAGCTAACACCTATCCTTCTCAAACTATTCCAAAAACTGAAGAGAAGGGAACACTCTCAGATTCATTCTATGAAGCCACCATTACCCTAATATCAAAACCAAAGAAACTACAAAAAAAGAAAATTACAGGCCAATATCGCTGATGAATATAGATGCAAAAATCCTTAACAGAATATTAGCAAACCAAATTCAGCAATATACAAAAAGGATCACACACCATGATCAAGTGGGATTTAGTCCAGGGATGCAAGGACGGTTCAATATTAGCAAATCAATCAATGTGATATACCACATTAACAAAACAAAGGATAAAAATTACATGATAACCTCAACAGATGCAGAAAAAGTATTTGACAAAATTCAACATTTATTCATGCTAAAAACTCTCATCAAAGTTGGTAGAGAGGGAACATATCTCAACATAATAAAGGCAACTTATGACAAACCCACAGCTACCATCATACTCAGAGGTGAAAAGCTAAAAGCTTTTCCTCTAAAATCAAAGAATAAGACAAGGATGCTCACTCTTGCCACTTCTATTTACCATAGTATTGGAAGTTCTAGTCACAGCAACCAGACAAGAAAAAGAAATGAAAGGCATCCAAATTGGAAGAGAAGAGGTAAAACTGTCACTATATACAGATGACATGATACTATATATAGGAAACCCTAGAATCTCCACACAAAAATTATTAGAACTGATAAATGAACTCCATAAAATTACTGGATATCAGATTAACATACAGAAATCTGTTGCTTTTCTACACAATTATAATAAACTATCAGAAAGAGAAAGCAAGAAAACAATTTCATTTAAAATCACATCAAAAATAATAAAACACCTAGGAATAAACTTAATCAAAGAGATGAGAGACCTATACTTTGGAAACTATAAGACATTGATGAAGGAAACTGAAGATGATACAAAGAAATGGAAAGATATCCTGTGTTCTTGGACTGGAAGAATTAATATTGTTAAAAAGTCCATACTATCCAAAACAATCTACAGACTTAATGCAATTCCTATCAAAATACCCAAGACCTTTTTCACAGAACAAGAACAAATAATCCTAAAATTTATATGGAACCACAAAAGACTTCAAATTGCCAAAGCAATCTTGAGAAAAAAAAAAAAACAAAACTGGAGTATCACACTCCCTGACTTCAGACAATATGATAAAGCTATAGTATTCGAAACAGTATGCTACTGGCACAAAATATACACTTGGATCAATGGAATAGAATAGAGAGCCCAGAAATAAACCCACACACTTGCAATCAATTATGACAAAGGAGGTAAAAATATACAATGGGGAAAAAAGTCTCTTTAATAAGTGGTGCTGGGAAAACTGGACAGCTATGTGTACAAGAAGGAGATTAGAACATTTTCTCACACCATATATAAAAATAAACTCAAAATGGATTAAAGAACTACATGTAAGGCAGTGCATTCTTTGACATAAGACTTAGCCATATTTTTTTGGATCTCTCTCCTAAGGCAAAGAAAACAAAAACAAAAAGTAAACAAATGGGACTTAAACTTAAAACGCTTTGGAAACCATTGATAAAACAAAAAGATAACCTACTAAATGGGAGAAAATATTTGCAACTGATATGACTGACAAGGGGTTAATATCCAAAATATATAAACAGCTCATATGACTCAATATCCAAAAAACAAACAACCCAAATTAAAACTGAGCAAAAGACCTGAATAGGCATTTTTCCAAAGAAGACATACAGATAGTTAACATACACATGAAAAGATGCACAACTTCGCTCGTCATCAGGGAAATGGAAACCAAAACCACAATGAGATATCACCTCCCACCTGTCAGAATGGCCATTGTCAAAAAGACCACAAATAACAAATGGTGGCAAGAAGGTGGAGAAAAGGGAACCGTAGTACCCTTGGTGGGAATGTAAATTGGTGTAGCTCCTGTCGCACTCAAAAAACTAGAAATAGAACCATGATCCAGCAACTCCACTCCTTAGTATACCTGAAGAAAACAAAAACACTAATTTGGAAAGATATATGCACCCCCAATGTTCATAGCAGCATTATTTGCAACATCCAAGATATGGTAGCAACCTAAGCGTCCATCAACAGATGAACAGATAAAGAAGATGTGAGATATACATATATATATATATATATATATATAAAATACATATGTATATAAAATGTATATAATGAAATATTACTCAGCCATAAAAAACAACAAAATTTTGCCATTTACAACAACATGGATGGACCTGGAGGGTATTATGTTTAGTAAAATAACAGAGAAAGACAAATACTGTATGTTTTCACTTATATGTAGAATCTAAAAAATAAAACAAACAAATGAATATAACAAAACAGAAACAGACTCACAGATATAGAGAAAAACTAGTGGTTACCAGTGGGGAGGGGCAATATAGGGTTAGGGGATTAAGAGGTACAAACTACTATATATAAAATAAATAAGATACAGGATATAATGTACAGCACAGGGAGTATAGCCAATATTTTATAATAACTTTAAATGGAGTATAATCTATAAAAATATTGAAACGCTGTGCTGTATACCTGAAACTAATATTGTAAATCAACTATTCTTTAGTAAAACTAAATAAATAAGCAAAATTAAGTCACATACAAGAGATCAGGAATTAGAATGGCTTTGGATTTCTTAGCAACACAGGAACAATGGCAGAATGTTTTCAAAATTCTGATGGAAAGTGATTTCTGGCTCTCAATTCTACATGGAAACACACTACTAATTAAGTGTGATAAGACTACACACATTTTTAGACATGCAGGGAACCAAAATATTTACACACTTCCCCTATGTACCCTTTCTGCAGAAGTTATCGCGAATACCCTACCGAAATGAGGGTATGGAAACAGGGAATCCACCTCAAGGGTGAGGCAGAGGAAATCCTGAGTGATGAAGAAAGATTACAAAAGGGCAGGCATTGGTAACAACCAACCTAAACTGAAGCAGATCAGAAGGTTCAGCAAAGAAGTCTGCAAAAGGTGAAATTGATAGAATCCCTGGTGTGTTTGAACATGAGAGCGAATTTAGACAATTGAGGGATTGAATCAGTTCATAGAAAAACTAAGCAAATGAGGGAAAGAAGAATTGTTAACTCCAGGAAATACAAAGAGGTGTGCAGGAAAGGAAACATAATCATGTGATTCACCTATGAATGACATTTAAAAGTCATAGTCACGTGACAACAAAATTAGTATTTAACTATATAGGAAAGGGAGCTCTGGGAAACGTATGTGTGAAGGATGGTGTTAGCAACAGAAGAATCCTCATCTTTCATAGAATAGAAGTGGTCAGTAGATATTGCCTACAATGGAAAAATCAAGGAGTAGTATGTTACATAGAGATATAAAGAGTAAAACATAAAGGAAATAAAAGTGTATTGCCTATGGGCTGCCAGAGAGGCAAAACTCGGTGTTTTGTTACAAGTTTTGGAAAACTATCTGACCTCTTAAGCTGAAATTTTAATCAAATTTTACATTTTGGTAAAAATGTAAACTAAATTTTTAAAAAAGTGAATGGGAGTTGAGGATGTTGAGATAAGCACACATGAGTTTTGGATGAATTTGGTGGGGGAGAAAAGGTAAGAGATAGGTAGGCAGGTAGAGAAAGACACGAGAAGGTTTTTAAAAATATGAGATGTTTGAGCATTATACGAGTTGCAATGTCAGAGTCAGAACATCTAAAGAAGTTACAAATATAGATGACAGAGGAAACTGTACAGGACCAGGGTCCTCCCCTTGATGGGGGTGGGGAGAACTGACTTAGAATGCACAACTTTGCAAAGAAGAGGAGAAACCTCTTCGGAAATTTGAGGTGGGGGGAAGTGTATGTGATTACAGACAGAAATGAAGTGATCTTGGCAGGGAGGAGAAATAAAAACACAACATTCTAACGACAAATTCTCAAAACTCAATGAACTATGGAATTTGAATCTTCACTAGACATTTGAGATACTCTTCTTCCTTTCCAAAATCAGTCTCCACTATTTTTGTTTTTATGTTGTTAAGTCAATGCACTCAGTGATCCCTGGCCTTTTCAAGCCACTTCTGCAACAGTAAATGTGGGCTTGTGTTCATGTACACACACACACACACACACACACACACACACACCTCTTTTTTTTTTTGTGTGGCCTCGTCCGTTGCGGAGCACACAGGCTCCGGACGCGCAGGCTCAGCGGCCATGGCTCACGGGCCCAGCCGCTCCGCGGCATGTGGGATCCTCCCGGACCGGAGCACGAACCCGTGTCCCCTGCATCGGCAGGCAGACTCTCAACCACTGCGCCACCAGGGAAACCCAACACACACACCTCTTTTACTTACTGATAGGCACCTGCTTCCTGAGAAACTATGCCGATAGCATAGCAAAGAAGGCTTTCGTATTTTCTTATAATTAAAAGAAATCTTTTTCTTTTTTCATCTCTCAAAGAGACAGGCAGCAGCGGTATCTTGTGGTGGCTACCAGCTTAACTCTACACTTAATGTACGGACAGCAGTTCAACAACAGGTTCACCAAATTACATTTTCTATGCACTTCTAGAGCCATGTAATCTGTCATGCCACCAACAGTTGTCCTGTAAGATCACATCTTCCAAATGATAAATCATAGCCCTGGAGCAATATGTAATCAATTACCTCCATCCTCTTAGACGGTCTTAAAGTTTCATTTCAGTTTTCCCATATTAATGCACTTTGTCAAATGTCATTCCTAGTTGCATTTCAAATACAAATGACTATCATTAATAGAGAATCTACAGTGTGTCAGACACTGTCTATGTTTGGTATATTCGTGTCAGCATTTTACATTTCATTAACTTCTTTTATTCTCCTAACAGCCACCCTAGAGCAGAAGCATGATACATATTAGCCTCACTTTAAGGAATTAGAAGTGACTGAGCTATGATTCCAACCCAGGCGTGTCACCCTCCAGAGTCCTAGAATAGCAAGTGCTACTGCCTTTCTCACTCCAGGTGTAAGGGCAAAAGAATGAGGGCTTAACCCTAAACAACAGTCCGTGGAAAAGACCATTTCTCCTTTTTGCTCCACAGCACATTTGATGCAAGTCTCTAATAGAGCTGACATCCACTACAAAGCTTATATAGACCCCCCTCCTATTACAAACACTCTTCCTGAATTCTTTAGAGTTTGCAGATGACTACGTATGTGTGTGTACATGTGCTTATATGCCAGAGCTCTATGTTACTTTATCAAATTTAGCAATAACACGAGTTATACATGATTATCCATGTTTTATGGAAAAAATTGGGATTCAGATTGGCTACCTGAACTGTTTAATCATGGTTTTTACTTTCCTCACATCTTATTCTTTGGTTGTTGAAAGAGCCCTTGTTTGTTTATTTCAGTTGGAGCAGACAGAGGACTGGCATAGTACAGAGCAAATTTAATAAGTCACCCTCTCAGGAGTTAGAAAAGGATAATTCAATTCTTTTAAAAATCATATAAAATTATATTTTCCTTCTAAGGTTATCTTGCTGTATACTCCAAACCCAGATACACTAAGGACATCAAAAAATAGAGTATGTTTGTACATGCTATGCACACCATCTTCAGAAAGCTCTGCCTACTTTAACAGACATTTTTTTTCCCACAAGGAAGATTCTAGAAACTATCCAAGCTTACCTTGTTAGAAAATAAAGAATAAATTTGCACACCGATGCCAGCTAAACCCAGAATCGGCTTTAAGATACAAAACAGTTCCACATTCATAATTATGCAAAACATCCCAAATATGAGGCTGTCACACCCAAGGAAAACACTCAAAATTTAAAATCTCAAAAAAAAAAAATCTCATCACTTGTGTGACTTTCAGAGATTTGTACTCTTCTCTCTTTTCAAACTACATCATATGCTACAGTTTCATCAAAGCAAACAGTTTGTTTCATTTAAAATATCTTCAATGAGCTTAGTGAGAACAGCTGCAATGCAGGTCTCTTCTCTCGCATTAATACTACTGAGTATTCCTTTTTGTTTTGTTTCCAGACTAGACTTGATTAACCAGATTTGTGCTGTCTGCCCAGCCACCTGTCTCCACGTCCAAAGTTAATTGTTGTTTCTCCCAGGTGAGTATGAGTAGATGAACAACATGAGTGTATTTTTTATAGGGAGAACAAACAAGCTTTAACAATTAAAAAGGAAGGAAGGGAGGAAGGAAGGGAAGGAAAGAAGGAAGGAAAGAAGGAGGGAGGGAGAATTTTTATTTTTTGAATTTTTGAATTTTATCTTATTTTTTATACAGTAGGTTCTTATTAGTCATCAATTGAGAATTTTTTATAATGGTTTGCCATGGTCCTTTTTTTTTGGCATAACTAATCAACATAATAGCTGTATTATCATTAGCATAAATCAGTTACCCTGGGACAGGAGTCGGTGCTGAGACAGGAAGTATCCAGTTGCTCTGCTGGCTTCAGTATATGAAATATAGTGACGTATCTTACTCACGTTATCTATTGTGACATCATTTGGCCAATGAGCCCGCACCCTTCAGGCTGGAACCCGTAAAGCGCCACCACGCGCCCTCCTCCTGCGCGGCCCCGCCCCGCCCACTCCGCCCCGCTCCACCATTATTTGAAAAATGTTACTTCACTACACTATGTTTCAAATCGGTTAGGATTCAACAAACTATTTAATGCAAAAAAACAAAGACATATAGACAAAAGTCAAAGAACAAATTAAAGAAAACATTTTAGCTGTTAAGATGAACATAAATACACTCTGCTTTAATAAACGAATCAGATGTTCCTCCATACATTACACATAGAATCACCATCAAGAAAGCAGAACTGCCAAGACCGAATCCTGAAAATCAATTAAAGGAAATGCTGACGCTAAATTTACACACATTTTGAACGTATACCATTAATCTTTTAATTCTTTCTAATTTCACACATACGGTCCTCTTTTTTTCCTTGTGAATTTCCATATATAAAGAAATACTAGCTAAGGTCAGAAGCTTGGCATTGTTCCTCTGAAATCCCTAGGATGCAACTTTGCAAACATGCTTCTTTATTGGGGCAAAATATTCAAAAGAGTAGAGACTCAGCATCTCCAGGAGGTCTGTTTATAGTTATAAAAACCTACCAGTACAAGAAGTACAGTGTCAAAAGCCATTGACTCTTAACTCACATTGCTACAACCACTGGTAGCAAAGTATATGTACATAGCACCCTGGATCACAGGTATATCAGCACATAAACACATCCTATATTTTAAGAGGGTCTTGTCTCTAGAAAAAAATTTAAAAATCTGTGTAGAACAGAAGTGTATGCATCTGTGATGCACTGATTGGGGATGAGAATCTAGAGGCCATAGATGCATTCAGTATTAGTTCCAAGCTTCATCTAATAACAGTCTCATCCTCTCAAGTGAAATAGTTGGAAAAAAATTCCCCCAAGAATCTTTTAATTACCTACTAATGAAGAAAGTGAATAGATTAGGCCTAATTTAATTAGTTAAATGCCCGTACATTGCTTTTCCAGGGAAATGGGTAAAAAGAAGAACCTCAGTCTGAAATCTATAAGCGTATTCTACACAGTGTCGTACATATGGCAGTTCCATCAATGAGAAGCAGCATAACGCAGTGAGGTGTCAGATACCTGGTTTCTAGACCTGGTTTTCCCATTCAGTAGCTGTATGATATTAGAAAGGTTGTCTAAATTCTCTGGGCCTTCATTTGTTCATGTTTTCCAAATGAATAGGAACTATCTTTGTCTTGCTTTGTTCTGTAACCATAATGGTTTTTAAACTCAGTTACTGAAATATATACAGAACAGAAAAATTACGTTGTAAAACTAATAATGTTAACTTGCAGTTATAGCTCCTTCTATTTCTACTTCATTAATCCCAGGCAACTGGTAACACACAACCATTATTAGGCAACCTAGACAGCTCAGCAGCACAGGCAAATATGAGCTTCCTTGTCCAGTGTTAATATCCACTGATGCAATTAATCAAGCTGGCAGAAATTCCAGGGAAAACAAATGCCTACAAGGGGAAAATGGCACGGACCTGCTTCACAATGATTTCCAGGCAGCTCTCCTGGTAGATGCCAGATGACTGACTAAATCAGGATTCGGCAGACTTTCCCTGTAAAGGCCAGATCATAAATATTTTAAGCTTTGCAGGCCTTTGTCAAAGCTACTCAACCCTACCATTATTGTACAAAAGCAGCCACAGACTATATATACATGAAGAGTGTGGCTCTGTTCCAGTGAAACTTTATGGTCACTGACATTTAAATTTCATATAATTTCCACATATCACAAAATATTATTCTCCTTTTCTTTTCTTTTCCAACTGTTTAAAAATGTAAAAACCATTCTTAGCTCTTCAGTGTACAAAAGCAAGAGTTCTCCAGAATTTGTCTCAAGGGCCTTAGTTTGCCAATCTCTAGATAAATGTTAGGAAATTATAGAGGTTTTTCATCTGGACTCTGTTGAGATGTCTGTTTGGGTTACATTGTGTGATCATTAAATGTTCTCAGCACCGATAACCCTTGGCAAGGTATGGTAGTTGTGTCCGTGGATCAGGGACACTGCACAAAGTGAATACACTGAGGGAGGGAAAAAAACCAAAACCAAACATCTCACATGTGGCACTGAGACAAAGGCAAGCAGTAGTCTGAAGCCAGCTGGCAGGATCTCTGATCGCTGATGCTGCCCTTGCCACAGAATCACCGTGAGATGAAAGGAAAGATAAAGGCGGGAGCCCGCACACGACACAGGCAATGCCACGTTGATGTCTGCACATGAAACGCAGCGTTCTCCCAGCTAACAGAGCTTATCTAGTACCTCAGTAGTCACCTGCTCCCAAACGGGTTTAACAGGTCTTAAAGGTCCCCTGCCTCTTGTGGATAGAAAAATTCTACATGTACACTCAGTCTAACTCCCTTTGGAAATTGCAAATACTTCTCAAAAAAATAACACGTTACGTCACCAATGTTCGTGTTGATCAGATTATTTCACTCAGAGCTTGGAGCAAACGGGGCTGGTGGGGGGCGGATCAGGCATTCAAGGAGGAGAAAAAAGGTCAACAAGGAGGAAGCACCCAAACTGTCAGTTTCATAACTCAGGCTAAGTGGATTCTTGCCATTCATTCCATAGCATTTATTGCATTCCCCCTCAATTCAAAGTTGGAAACCAGAACCTTTACCTTTGCAATGCTTATAAACACACAAATATGATTGAGCATTCTTCCTGTGTTAATAATAGCTAACATTAAACTAAAAGGTCAACTGTAGCCTAGTAACAAAGTTAATTGGGAATTTCAGAAGTATCCATTTTCATTCAAAATACCCCATAATGAAATCTGCAGTGTAATGATACACTGAGCTTACTGCCTACCAGATCCTTTCGCTTATACATTTTTTCTCACATTTGTAACCAGAACACATTGGTTATTCAATACTAATGTAACGGTTGTAATGGTTAATCAACCATGTGCAAGAAAAATACATAAAAGGAATAATCCCAATTTGAATTTGACAAGATTTCCTACCATTTGCTTCACTAATACTTTGTGGTAGGAACAAAGCTCAAGAAATTCTCTGTGGAACATTCAGCTCATTAAAGTATACATTAATTACCATACTGCCACTAACAGTGTTGGAAAGGCAGATTGATTGTAAATGCCTAAAAAATAGGGGGTAACAACAGAGATGAAATAAACTCTAGAGTTGGATGGTTCCAGATTTGAGTTCCAGCTCAGCCACCTAACGGCAGTGTGACCTCAGGAAAGTGTGGTCTACTTCCCAAGACTCAGTCCTCATGTGTGAAACATGGGTAGGAATTCTTACCCATGTAGGTTTGTTGTGGGAATACCATGACATGCTGTCTAGAAGAGGGCTCAGGACAGCACCAGACACAGAGCAGGCTTCCAATCAGTGTCAACTTTTCTGAAGAGACCAGATTATGCTAGTCTCAATTTAAAACTCTGCAAAGCCAGAATCCAGGGCATAATCATTGGGTTCCTGGTAAACTGAGGTTATACAACAATCTCCGGTCCCCAGTCACTGAGACCTGGATTCACTTTCCTACTTCAAGTAAGCAGGCCTGGAGGAACAGATTTAGGGGATTTTTTGGTAACTGAGGACCTAGCAGTGACTCAGTTTAGATTTGAATCTTGTCACTTATTGTGACTTTGCAAGTTTTTTTAACCCTTCCTATGCCTCAGTCCCATGTCTTTAAGGTTAGAAGAATAATAATACCTAATTCTTAGGCTATTAGGGTTATTGCGTGGAGATATACACACACATACACACACACATATACACACATATGTATATATGTATATATATATGGAGAGAGAGCTTAATAACAGTAATTCTATGTAAGTTTGTAAGTATTAGCCATTATGATTAACACTAACATTCTGGACATTAAAGATAAGTACATATGGAAAAAAATAGTGAAGCTAAAAGACTGAGAAGGTACAGGGAGTCAGCTAAATGTATAAAGAGAGCAAGCTTTACTCATTTACAAAATCATTATTGAGTACCGTAATGTGCCAGGCACTGCTTCTTTCTTGTTACCTTCCTTCTAGGTGATGAGAGACACATATAAGATATAGCTTCAAAATTATTTGCTTGTTTTAAAATTTTTAAATAAATCTCTTTGTAAAGTTATGCTATGGCTATTTGCCTCTTTCTCCTAAAATCTGAAGGGAGAGAAACACAATTCAATCCACTGGGATTTTTTCTGTAGTTCTGGTCCCATTATAGATGTGTGTTTTTGGTTAGGTCTGCAGCTCTATCACCTTTCAACTTGGCTTTTTAGTGGAGGTTGCACCATCTTTGCTATGTCACATGAGATGCAGCCCATTAAAGGAATCCCTGAACTTGGAAGCTGCACTTAAAGCTGTACTTTAAGCTGCACTTAAATGTACTTTCTATGAATACTGTATTTAAGGCAAGAGGTAGCTATGGGCCAAGAAGAAACTGAAATAGTTCTTACAACCTAATCCTAACTTACGATGATAGACATATGCTGGGAGTATAAACTCCAGCTGATATGAAATAACAGCAACAGGCTAAGTCTTTAAAGAAGCTGTCACTTTGGTTTTTCAGGGATGGGGAGAGGTGGAGATGAGGAGCTTTATAGTATGTGTGACTCAAATCAGTACTCAAGCCTTAAAATATCTCTTTTTTCCAGATGACTAATAAAAAGTACAATATGAAAACAAATGTTCTGGGGTCAAGAGGCTTATTGGTTTCCTAATTATAGAACCCTCTGGAGTTAGGCTTCTTTGGATGTAAGGCTCTGGGACTGCAAGAGCAGCACTCTAAGGTCCCAGTGATAAAGGCCCCTTCGCTCTCCTCTGCCCTGTGGTCGCAGCTGGAGCCGAGGTCCCAGCTGTCCTACATCAGATGCTTGCTTTCTGGTGACCTGTACAGCCACTTCCCAGAGCACTGGGCCTTCCTTCACCAGATAAGTAGACAGCACCGTGCCCAACACCACCTCCTAGGAAGCTTTCCTGGATTTTGGTTTAAATAGGTCGAAATATAAAAGAGCTAGTTATACCCTTCCATCAGGAAAATGATTCATACTTTCTCACACTTATATAACTGAGGTAAACCAATGAAATGTTTTGCACAGAATGAGGAAGATCTGCTTCATTTTCTCTTCTGCAAATAACGATCAAAGTCTCTGAGGAAAAAAAAAGTCACCTCTGCAGATCTCTGGTTAGGCATTCACTCACAACAATTAAAAGAGGCCTCCAGCTGACCTGAAAGAATTCAATTTTGGAAAATTACTAACCAAGTACTAGCTACTAAGGTCTCACCATGCATTTTAATATACTTGTTTGAAAACAAAACCAAGAAAAGCCTGTTCTTTTTGTTTGTTTGTCTATTGTTTCTCCTTGAAAATGTTACATTAAATTGGTAGGGTAACTTGATACCCATGACATCGTAACCCTGAAAAAATATGGTATAGAGTCTCTCCATAACATCCCAACAGAAACCAGGTTGTGAATATTCGCTTACGTACAAGGGTCTCCATTTGGAAAGTAACGGAGAAGCAGTACACGTATTTTAAACAAGTGACTGAGTAGATTGGATTGGTTTTACTATAGTAACTAGTCAAAACTAGTAGAGAGGAAGGACTAGAGAGGGCAGCAGGAGCAGTGAACAAGGTCAGCAATTTAGAGGCTATTTCTCTGGGACCGAAAAAAAATCGGAGCAAATCCAAGAGATATTTAAGCAACAGCACCTAAAATATGCAGTTGTCATTCTAATATATAGGTCATGATTAAGAGGAGAGGAATAGGCACGCGAAGAAAACCACACTGATCCTGTTATTCAGACCTAGAACAGGGGGAAGAGAAAAATGATTGGCCTTCCTGAGTACACTCTTCAAAAGCGGCTCATATGATAATATTATAAATCAACTGTACTTCAGTGTTCTAAAAAGGAGCCCATATGCAAGGGCAGGCCAACTGTGATGAAAAGAGAGAAAACAAAGCAACGTCACTGAAACATTCTGCGATCACACCTTGAGTCAGGTACAGAAGGTAATCAAAGCATGGCCCCTTTTTTATGCGCTTGACTCCTCACCAACAAAGACCCAGGCCCTGTCCCAGATTAAAACTGTTTCCAAACTGATTTTCTCTAATATCTGAACCTATCTTGGCCCCTTTCAAGGTCATATTAATTCACCACGGTAACAAACAATTGTCCAACTATGGTCACAGCCCTGGGTTTTGGGGGGAAAATTCATGGGGTTCTCTGAAATGAATAGGAACAACCCAATTCAGTAAGAGTGAGACAGACAGATAGAGATGATGCTTCAGAAGGGAGACACCAGTAAGAAGGAGCTCAGTTGCTATGGTTTGCCGGTAACAAACCAAATGCTATCGGCACTGGATCATTTTGGATCACCTAAATGATCCTCATGTTTCCTTGACTCCATGGATTGTGGGATGTACCGCTTTAATATTGTTTTCCAAGATGGTGAAGGGCAAAGAGGCACCCTATTAAATATATATATATCACTTGTAAGATATTTTCTAATTTCAGAAAGTTTTTAAAACACGTATCTTAGAATGAGGAAATAAAGTAATTGCATGCATCAAAAGGGGAATTTATTCATTGGTTCATTCTCTCATTTACTGACTCTTTTGATGTGCTACGCACACGCTGTGACCTGGAATTACAAAGTTGAACAAAGCAAAAATCCTTGCCCTCAACAGAATCTCAGCCTGGAGGTGGAGATAAGCTTGGGAACACATTTTAAAAGACCATCATAAAGAACCTCTGAGAGGCAGCAGAACACAGTGGTTCACAGTCTGACCGGCTAGGTTAAGATCCTAGCTGTGCCGCTTACTAGCTGGGCTGTAAGGTGTTACTTAACCTTTCTGCCCCTGTTTCATCAGGCATAATATGGAATGTTAATAACCATACTTACCTTTATTAGACAGTAGGAAGAAGTAAATTAGTTAATGAATTAAAAATGCTTAGCACGGCTTTGGACAGGTAATAAAAGCTGACTCCTAATATTGCTATGTACACACAGGATGCACAAGTATCAGGGAAGGAAGAGCCTGTAACTGTGTGTGGAACGGCGCCAGGGAAGCCTTACCAAAGGGGTGCCTGACCCCAGCATTGAGGGAATAGGAATTCATTCGGCAGATAAGAAAGACTTTTCTGAGTCTTTTATGTTTTATGAGAAAACATGAACCATTTTAGGAACCTAAGTCAGAAGATGGCATCTGGCAAACTACCTCTGGGTCAGATTACCAAAGAATTTTGTGTCAGCTCTGTTTGGTTAGCAGTTTCATCTAGTCAGGACAAACAAAGTTTTGTCAACTTAAGCCAAAGAAAACAGGGAAAAGGAGAAGACAATTTATTGAAAAGTTGCGGATAACATACAGAAGCAAAGAAAACATTGAATAAGCAGGTCTTTGAAAGAATCCAGGACAACTAAGGGAATTCAGGTAACAGGAGCAAATGGTCAATTTTCTTAGCATGCCTTACTCTAGAATACGTGTCAGCAACAGAATCTACAATATGTACCTGAAACAAATCGCTTCCAACTACTTTCAATCCTTCCTTCTCTGTATTCAAAATTGAAAATGTTCAGGAGAGAATTGGTCTAACTTGGCCAGGGGAGCAGAGGGCTTCTTGAATAACAGCCCTGCAAGCCTCCAGGCATTTCCTGGAGTCGTACGGCTCCCAGGAAAGCTGAGGACGGATATTTCACAGGCAAAAAGAGACACACAAGAGTCTCGCATGCTCTGCCAAAGAGTTTGGACTTTGTCCATAGGCAGAGGGAAGCCCGTGGAGGTATAAAGATGGAGATGATCCACACGTCTCTTCTGGAACACGAGAGTCTACTCTGGAAACTGTAACAAATACCAGTGAGCTGGCCCTAACCCCAGGACCCAGCCTCAACCACCAGTGAGCAAGCAACAGCCCCAGGACACCCCGGGCCACGGCCCTACCCACCAGCCAGTGCACACCAGCCTTGGGACCCCCAGGTCCTACAGCTAGAGACCCCAGGACCCAATTCTGCCCACCAGTAGGCAGATACCAGTCCCAGGACCACCACAGCCCTGCAGCCTGCCATGTCAGCACCCAGCCCACTCACCAGCAGGCTAACACTTGGACCCCTCAGCCAGCCACGCCCAGATCCAGCCCCCTTCACCAGTGGGCCAGCACCAGCTTTGGGACACCCTGGATCCTGCAGCTAGCTGCGTCAGGAACTGGCCCCACCCACTAGCAGGCCAACACTAGATCCAGGAACCTCAGCCCTGTAACCACCCACCCCAAAACCAGGCTCCACCTACTAGTGGGCCAGCATTAGCCCTGGGATCACCCCATTTCCACCCTGGGCTCCATAGCCAGGCATCTCATGACCCAGCCCTGCCAGCCAGAGGCCAACAGCCTCCATACAAGGCACAGGCTGGCAACCAACCAGTCCAGGGCCAGCCACACCTGCCAGACCACCCCCAGTAGTCAGCCTGCCACAACAGAAGGGCACGCTCAGCCCACACAGGGGGCACCCCTAGAGCATATCACTCTGGTGACCAGAGGGGAGTGTGCTGCTGAGACACACAGGATGTGTCCTACAAAAGGCCACTTCTCCAAGGTCAGGAAATGTAACCAACCTACTAAGTACATAGAAATAAAAATGAGATGACAAAGGAACGTGTTCAAAGAGAAGCAACCAGATAAAACCCCAGAAGAAGAACTAAGTAAAGAGGAGACACGCAGTCTACCCAACGAAGAGTTCAAGGTAATGATCATAAAGATGTTCAAAGAAATCAGGAGAAGATTGGACGAACAGAGTGAGAAGTTAGAATTTTTTAACAAAGAGTTAGAAAATATAAAGAAGAAACAAACAGAGATGAAGTAATACAATAACTAAAATGAAAAATACATTCGAAGGTATCAACAGTAGATTACATGATACAGAGGAACAGATCAGCAAGCTGGAAGACAGAGTAGTGGAAATCACTGAAGCTGAACAGAAAGAAGGCAGAAGAAAAAAAAAGAAATGAGGACAGTTTAAGAGACCTCTGGGACAACATCAGGCATACTAACATTTGCATTACAGGGGTCCTAGAAGGAGAAGAGCGAGAGAAAGGGGCAGAGAACACACTTGAAGACATAATAGCTGAAAACTTTCCTAACCTGGGAAGGGAAACAGACATCCAGGTCCAGGAAGCATGGAGAGTCCGCAATACGATCAACTCAAACAGGGAGTTTAAGATGTACAAACTTCCAGTTGCTATAAATGAGTCATGGGTATGAAATGTACAGTGTAGGAAATATAGTCAAAGATATATTGGTATAGTGACATATCATAACTAAACTTATTGTGGTGATCAGTTTGAAATGTATACAATTATCAAATCACTATGTAGTGTAACAGGAACTAATGGTGTTGTAAGTCAGTTATACTTCAAAAACAAGCAAACAAACTCATAGAAAAAGAGATCAGATTTGTGGTCATGAGAGGTGGGGAGTAGGGGGAGGGGGGATTGAATGAAGGAAGTCAAATGTGCAAACTTCCAGTTATAAGATAAATAAGTACTAGGGAGGTAACGTATGATATGATAAATATAATTAACACTGCTCTATGTTATATATGAAAGTTGTCAAAAGAGTAAATCATAAGAGTTCTCATTACAGAAAAAAGTCTTTTCTATTTCTTTAATTTTGTATCTATATGAGATGATGGATGTTCACTAAACTTATTGTGATAATCATTTCATGATGTATGTAAGCCAAATCACTATGCTGTACTCCTTAAACTTATACAGGGCTGTATGTCAATTATATCTCAATAAAACTGGAAGAAAAAAATATTTAAACCAGAATACAGTACTCAAATTTCATTTCTATAACCTGGCAGAGAATGCTCTAATTTCTGCTTGACAGCGTTTATATACAAGCACTGTACTAATTGCTGGATGAAAAAAGATATGACATTTTGCTGAAGGAGCTCATAGTATAAGTGTTTCTACCTCTTCAGAGTTCTTTAAATTTCTATATTATTACTTAGCTGAAGATTTCTCACATTGAGTAACAAATTATGAATGTGATATTCATCAGGTCCCAGATAGGACTATACTCATCTGTTAGAAACAAAAAGAGCTACATAAAAAAATACAAAGGTAGATTTTCTTACTAGAGTTAGAACAAAAAAACCTCACTTATCATTTAAATGGCAGAAGAAAACAAATTTTAGATAGGGTAATAAATCCCAAGTAATTTATATTTAGCTTTTGAATATTTGAGGAGAAAGATATACTCTCTTCCTGTACCCAATTCCTCCATCCATCAGGAACTTTATACATTCTTCTGTTAGTTTAGTTATTGTATGTATTAGAGGCAGGAGAACCAAGTGGTTAAAAGCTAGGGCATCCATATAATATGTTATCCAAACCAGAGCACTTTTGGAAGTGAATAAAGTCACAACAAGTACTCTGGGATAGCAGTAGTAACCTGGGACCATCCCAGGCAAACAGAGACATACGGTCACCCTATTGAAAGCTTGTGCACTGAGGTCAGAGTTTGTTCATGGACAGGGATAAATAACTGAAGGCTTTTGATTACTGCTAATAAACGACCAAGACTTCAGGAAGCTTAGTATAAAAGTGGGTTATGGCTGGATTGGAGCAGAGACAGACTGAGGATAGGAAAGCCCATGAAGACGTTCTTATGGCTAGGAAAGAAATAATGAAAGGCCAAGCTAGGATGGTGGCAATAAAAAGAGAAAACCTATATAAAGAGATAGGGCAGCTAAAGAAGTCAGACAGGTTGTGAACTATCCCAAGTAGCTATAACTTATTGAACACCACTCAAGGGTCTTGACAGGTGAAGGTCGGGCATAGCAGAGCACCTGCCAATAGGAAAAACCAATAGGAGCTCAGATTCTAGAGCAAAAGCCTTTGCTCCCTATCCATTTTCATACTTTCTGTTCATGTCAGTACCAGGGTCATAGGTGTGTGCTTCATCCCGAGGAGAATTGAAGCCCTCCATAGACCTCTTGTTACTATGCACGGCATAGGTAAGCCAAGGGTTTCTTTCACTGGTAGGGTAATCAAACAGCACCAACAATTGCTTCAGACACCACTTGGTGGCACCAGTACCTTGAAATGATTGAATGCAACTCGCTGCTCTTGATCTTAACACTGGAAACGTTAGACTCATAATGGTCTTCAGCCAATCTTCAAGGTCAAATATTTTTTCATGATTATTTGACTTCTTCCAGAACATTTACATCCTCCTTTATCTTAATCTATGGAGATCCTGAAAACTGGAAGATAGTATATTTTATTTTGATAATGATCTCTTATTATTTCAAAAATTCTTTTGCATGTATTATACATATACTTTTGCATAAATGTGACCATAACTTTCATACCTAATTTTCTTATATCAGCCTCTTCCTTTATCTTTCTCACACGTCACCACTGCAATTCCTCCCACCCCCTTCCAGAAAACCCATCTTAACCTAGTGTGTGTCCATCCACATCCATTCCCATCACCATAGGACCTTATACAAATGTGTGTCTAGACAAATTATAGACAGATTAAACGTATACCTATAAAAGTTTTTTGATCAGTGATTTATAAAATGGGCTCGTAATATACTCGTCTATACATCTTGCTTTTCTCCCTCAGCAATATCTGGTGGTAATCCTTCTAAGCAACTAGTATTGCTCCAATTCACTTTTTTGTGAGTCTACGTAATATTCCATGGGATAGGCATACCTTAATTTTTTCAACAACAGTCCCTTACTGAAGGGTATTCACATGGTTTCACTTTTTTTGTCTGTTTGTTTTGCTACAATAAATAATGCTGCTGTAGAAATCCTGGGCCTATATCTTATGTACTAGTGCTTTTGTCCCTATGATTTAGATTCCCAAGAGGGGAATGCTGGATGGAAGGCTAAGTATGTACTTTTAGTTTTAAAAAAAATGTTGCCAGATTTTTTTCCCAAAAAAAGCTGTTTAAAAATCCCCATTTCCACCAGCAACATATGAAAGTGCCCTTTTCTTCACATCTCCGCTAGCAACGTTATGATTTTGCTTTTCGCTTTTTGCCAGCCTGATGGATGTAAAGGGATAACTCATCATTATTTTACTTTTTGCTTTCCTCACTGTTTGTGATTTTGAGCATCTTGCCAGGTGTTTGGGTCATTCTGATTTGATTCTTCACAGCTTCTGCCCAAAGCAAGAATATTTTAAAAGGATCTTTGCTTAGTGAAGATGCTAGAAAAATACTGCTAAAATATTTTAGAAAATAGAAAAATAGCATTTATCATAGTCACCAGTATCTATATGTAATGTCTAACACTAACTAAAAGCCCTGGGGTACCAGGAAATAATCTTGTGAGTACTGTTCAATTCTGGAATGAGAGAATTGAATTCAATTCTCTCAGGGCCAAAGATGATTATTTTTTTTTTCATAAGGGATCGTCTCCCTCTTAGTGCTTCTTTTCTGATTGGATGATGTATTACTGTATATGCTTAAGTAGGATTTGTTATTAAATAGAACCAGCCCCATTTATTTAAGTGTCATTCAAAATACGTGTTTTAAAAAAAGAAAAGAACAAAAATCAGTAGGGAAAGAAATTGTATTTTTAAGCTTCTAAGGAGATTTTATAAACAATGGAGCCCAGAGAACAAAAAAAAAAAGTCATAAAATGACTTGACAGTGTCCTTTTAAGTGAACATATGTGAGTTTTATGCATCCATATGTGTTCACATATGCCCTACATATGCACAGCCAGCTGCTAACCAACCAGATTGTTCAATGTGTATGTTTACTGTAAAACAAGCCGAAAGTGTTTGGTCTCTTTGTTAGAGAAACAGCTCATAATTTCAAGTATACAAGTATCAGTTGTTTTTCATTTCTTTGTCTTCCAAAAGCCAAATGAGTTGCTGCTGCTCCATTTGGCAGCATCCTAACTGAGGCCGACTCTTGGCTGGCCACGGAAACCTGGCCCTGAAAGTTCAGGAAATTTTTACAAGAATAAGGAGTTTTTCCTAATGGATCCCTAAACCATAGGAAGTTTCTTTAGAGCCTCAGCCAGTTCTTTCCCACTCAGTATCCCAGAGGATAATCATTAACATTGTTTGGACACTAATGGATGGATTTAGGGTGTGAAATGAGGGTACTGAGTCCTCCCATATTTGACCAAATACTCTTTCAAAACGCACTATTAACAGAGAACAGCCTGGGGTGCAGAGATGATTTTTGTGATAACAACTTTATCTAGGCACCCTCGGTATCTCATCTTTTATTTCACCCTTGATGACAGTGCCCCACAGCTTAAAATGGTTAAGTGAAGTTTGGACCAGTTTCCAATTGAGGATAAAGGCTTTGGGCCAATTATACATCGACTTCTACAATCACGGTATTAAACCCAATTACCACTAGTATTCTCTAATACTAACATTAATATTCTCTGAATAGCAGAAAGAAAAAGCATGTAAGGAAGTAGGCTGTGATGAAATGAGCTTGTGCTTGGGAGTGGGAGAGTCTGTGTTCAGTCCTATCTATTTCTGACATTCCCTGGCTGTGTGGCCTTAGGTAAGCAGCTTCATGCCTCCAACTTCAGTTTCCTCATCAGCTGGATGGGAATAGTGATGCTGATTTCCTAAGTTTCTGATGAAGATGGAATGAAATAATCTATGTAAAAGGACAATGCACAGTACTGGGAATATAGTAAACACTCAATAAATGTGAATTTCCTTCTTCTATCGTTCCACCTTCCCTCTCTAAACGAGAGAAACATGAGAACTAGGAATGTTTCTTGTCAAGGACCAAGTCCCCAGTCCCAGTGTTGGGAACAGGAAAGGCTGAATTCCACAGCGAAAATTCATTTAAAATGTTAGCTTTTGATATCATTAACACGAGACTAGACTGAGAAATGTGTGTATGTATGTGTATATATGCTCATTTATAAAAAGCATACTCATTTATTTAGCACCTACTGTGTGTCTAGAATAGTGCTTGCCATGTAGTAAATGTCCATAAATATTTTTTTTTAATGAATGAAGACTAAACCCTTAAAGCACCATCATAATTTCTTCCTAGGTGCTTAGTGATGATGCCCTGCTTTCCAAGGAAGAAGTATGGGTATCTGTTATCGCTGACTTATTCACCCCTGAAAAACAACTATAAGTGTCCTGTCTACCTTCCAGCTTGCCAACACAGGCTTCTTCTACATCTAACCACTTCTCATTCCCTCTTTCTCTCCCTCCATTAAACCTTCCTGAAGCTGTCCAGTATTTCACCACAACTGCAAAATAAAATTCCTATTGCTGCAGGTGTCCATGTGTTTGGGGCAAAATGAGCCACTGCTTGACAATTGTAAAGAAAGAGAGAACAGCTGTTTGCATCTGGATATGGGGTAAGAAAGAGAGAACAGCTGCTGGCAGCTGTGGCAGATAAGAAAGTGAGCAAGTGAGCAGCTGCTGGTAATTCAGAATCTACCAGACTGCCCAGAATAATTGAAATCCAGAGGAAGCATGCAAGACTCGACTTAACTGCTTTACTGTATCCTGCTCTTCATTAGATCCTACTTGTCCTTCGTTAGAGACATTGCCATGAGAGCCACACGGGGGCTCCCAGCAGGAATATCAACCCCCAGCTCCCCAGCCATAATAACCCTTTGGAGAATCAAAGCAAGAGAGTTAAAATGGCACAGACGTTTCTTCCAGTAAGTCCATACTCACTTTTATGAGAAGAAAAGTCTATGGTTGGCAAGGGAAAGAATAC
The DNA here is from genome assembly GCF_039906515.1 of Pseudorca crassidens. Lineage (NCBI taxonomy): Eukaryota > Metazoa > Chordata > Mammalia > Artiodactyla > Delphinidae > Pseudorca > Pseudorca crassidens. The sequence goes on from NC_090306.1 coordinate 60,645,509, forward strand.
TAACCGATGATGGATCTATCAAAAATGGTGTGAAAAGAATTCTTTCTATATTACAAGAGGTTGTGGTCATTTTGGTGATGATCTCACATTTTAGAATTCAGTAGGCTAAAAAAAATATGCGATAACTTAAGTATAATTTATACTTCAAAAAATATATTTTAAAACCCTGTCAATAGTTTCAATGTTTCTTTTTCTGTGTATATAATCCCATGAATGTGTATACATAGAAAACTTTCCCTCTACTTTCTTTTTTATTTTTAATAAAATGAAGAGGATAACATCTTTGTATCATGCATTGGGTAATAAAATGTTGAGTTTGGTTTTGTGCTTCACACTGGTTCTTCTAGTCAGCTGGGATTCTAGGATAAATTGAGTGACCCAAAAGTATATAGTCAGTCTATTTCTCACCTTCCTCAACACAGAAGAAAAGCATCTCACCACTCCAGTTTGTAGAATTTCAACCCTTTAGTTTCTGAAAGATACAATTCAAGAGAAGAAAAAAGAAGCTACGGCACAATGTTATTTATTACTGAATTATATACAACTACATGCCCCAAGTAAAAGAATAAACAAATTATATAGCAATCTATACATATTTAAAGAAATCATTTTGAAGACAGTGATGGAGAAAATGCTTGTGATATAACATTCATGGAGAAGACTCTGCTAAGATGATTCATAAGTGGAAAGTTGAATGCAAAATGTACACTGTGATTAAAACTAAGGTATCAGGAGGGACCTTCAAGATGGCGGAGGAGCAAGACATGGAAACCAACTTCATCCCCACAGATACATCAAAAATACATCTACATGTGGAACAACTCCTACAGAACACCTACTGAACGCTGGCAGAAGACCTCAGACCTCCCAAAAGGCAAGAAACTCCCCACATACCTGGGTAGGGCAAAAGAAAATACCCAGACAAAAGCATAGGGACGGGACCTGCACCAGTGGGAGGGATCCGTGAAGGAGGAAAGGTTTGCACACACTAGGAGCCCCTTCGCGGGCAGAGACTGCAGGTGGCGCAGGGGGAAGCTTCGGAGCCGCGGAGGAGAGCGCAGCCACAGGAGTGCGGAGGGAAAAGCAGAGAGATTCCCGCACAGGGGATCGGTGCCGACGAGCACTCACCAGCCCGAGAGGCTTGTCTGCTCCCCCACAGGGGTGGGCGGGGGCTGGGAGCTGAGGCTCGGGCTTCGGAGGTCGGATCCCAGGGAGAAGACTGGGGTTGGCAGCGTGAACACAGCCTGAAGGTGTTAGTGCACCACAGCTAGACGGGAGGGAGTCCGGGGAAAAGTCTGGACCTGCCGAAGAGGCAAGAGACTTTTTCTTGCCTCTTTGTTTCCTGGTGCGCGAGGAGAGGGGATTCAGAGCACCACAAGAATAAGCTTCAGGGACGGGCATGAGCCACGGCTATCAGTGCGGACACCAGAGACGGGCACGAAACGCTAGGGCTGCTGCTGCCGCCACCAAGAAGCCTGTGTGCAAGCACAGGCCACTACCCACACCCCCCTCCCGGGAGCCTGTGCAGCCCGCCACTGCCAGGGTCCCGTGATCCAGGGACAAGTTCCCCAGGAGAACGCACAGCGCGCCTCGGGCTGTTGCAATGTCACGCCGGCCTCTGCCACTGCAGGCTCGCCCCACATTCCAGTTATGACTATCATACCCTCCCCACACCCCCAAACGCCAGAGCGAGCAAGAGCACCCTAATCAGCCGCGGCTTTAACCCCCTCCTGTCTGGGCAGGAACAGATGCCTGAGGGCAACCTACACGCAGAAGCGGGTCCAAATCCAAAGCTGAACCCCAGGAGCTGTGCAAACAAAGAAGAGAAAGGGAAATTTCTCCCAGCAGCCTCATGAGTAGTGGAGTAAATCCCTACAATCAACTTCATGTACCCTGCATCTGTGGAATACCTGAAGAGACAATGAATCATCCCAAAATTGAGGCAGTGGACTTTGGGAGAAACAGTAGAATTGGGGTTTCCTGTCTGCAACTGATAAGTTTCTAATTTTTTTTTTAAGTCTTTATTGAATTTGTTACAATATCGTTTCTGTTTTATGTTTTGTTCTTTTGGCTGCGAGGCATGTGGGATCTTAGCTCCCCGACCAGGGATCGAACCCACACCCGCTGCATTGGAAGGTGAACTCTCAACCACTGGACCGCCAGGGAAGTCCCTCTGATTTTTATGTTTATCTTAGTTTAGTTCTTAGCTCTTGTTATTATTGGTGGATTTGTTTATTGATTTGGTTGTTCTCTTCATTTATTATTATTTCTTTATTTTAACAAAAAAAAATTTTTTTTATTAAAAAAATTTTTTTTCCTTTCTTTTTTTTCTCCCTTTTCTTCTGAGCTGTGTAGCTGACAGGGTCTTTGTGCTTCTGCCAGGTGTCAGGCCTGAGCCTCCGAGGTGGGAGAGCCAAGTTCAGGACATTGGACCACCCAGACAGGACAGAGACCTCTATCAGGACAGAGACCTCCCAGACCCTCGTAATATCAATCGGCAAGAGCTCTCCCAGAGATCTCCATCTCAAAGCTAAGACCCAGCTCCACTCAACGACCAGCAAGTTCCAGTGCTGGATGCCCCATGCCAAACAACTAGCAAGACAGGAACACAGCCCCACCCATTAGCAGAGAGGGTGCCTTAAATCATAATAAGTTCACAGACACCCTAAAACACACCACTGGACATGGTCCTGTGCACCAGAAAGACAAGATCCAGCCTCATCAGCCAGAACACAGGCACCAGTCCCCTCCACCAGGAGGCCTACACAACCCACTGAACCAACCTTACCCATTGAGGGAAGACACCAAAGATAATGGGAACTACGAACCTGCAGCCTGTGAAAAGGAGACCCCAAATACAGTAAGTTAAGCAAAATGAGAAGACAGAGAAATATGCAGCAGATGAAGGAGCAAGGTAAAAACCCACCAGACCAAACAAATGAAGAGGAAATAGGCAGTCAACCTGAAAAATAATTCAGAGTAATGATAGTAAAGATGATCCAAAATCTTGGAAATAGAATGGAGAAAATACAAGAAACGCTTAACAATGATCTAGGAGAACTAAAGAGCAAACATACAATGATGAACAACACAATAAATGAAATTAAAAATTCTCTAGAAGGAATTAATAGCAGAATAACTGAGGCAGAAGAACGGATAAGTGACCAGGAAGATAAAATAGTGGAAATAAGTACCATAGAGCAGAAAAAAGAATGAAAAGAATTGAGGACAGTGTCAGAGACCTCTTGGACAACATTAAATGCACCAACATTCCAATTATAGGGGTCCCAGAAGAAGAAGAGAAAAAGAAAAGGACTGAGAAGATATTTGAAGAGATTATAGTTGAAAACTTCCCTAATATGGGAAAGGAAATAGTCAATTAAGTCCAGGAAGCACAGAGACTCCCATGCAGGATAAATCCAAGGAGAAACACACCAAGACACATATTAATCAAACTATCAAAAATTAAATACAAAGAAAAAATATTAAAAGCAGCAAGGGAAAAACAACAAATAACACACAAGGGAATGCCCATAAGGTTAACAGCTGAACTTTCAGCAGAAACTCTGCAAGCCAGAAGGGAGTGGCAGGACATTTTTAAAGTGATGAAAGGGAAAAACCTATAACCAAGATTACTCTACCCAGCAAGGATCTCATTCAGATTTGACAGAGAAATTAAAACCTTTACGGACAAGCAAAAGCTAAGAGAATTCAGCACCACCAAACCAGCTTTACAACAAATGCTAAAGGAACTTCTCTAGGCAGGAAACATAAGAGAAGGAAAAGACCTACAATAACAAGCCCAAAACCATTAAGAAAAGAGTAATAAGAACATACTTATCGATAATTGCCTTAAATGTAAATGGATTAATGCTCCAATCAAAAGACATAGACTGGATGAATGGATACACAAACAAGACCCGTATATATCCTATCTACAAGAGACCCACTTCAGACCTAGGGACACATACAGACTGAAAGTGAGGGGATGGAAAAAGATATTCCATGAAAATGGAAATCAAAATAAAGTTGGAGTAGCAATTCTCATATCAGACAAAATAGACTTTAAAATAAAGACTATTACAAGAGACAAAGAAGGACACTACACAATGATCAAGGGATCAATCCAAGAAGAAGATATAACAATTGTAAATATTTATGCACCCAACACAGGAGCACCTCAGTACATAAGGCAAATGCTAACAATCATAAAAGGGGAAATCAACAGTAACACATTAATAGTAGGGGACTTTAACACCCCACTTTCACCAATAGACAGATCATCCAAAATGAAAATAAGTAAGGAAACGCAAGCTTTAAATGACACATTAAACAAAATGGACTTAATTGATATTTATAGGATATTCCATCTAAAAACAACTGAACACATTCTTCTCAAACGTTCATGGAACATTCTCCAGGATAGATCATATCTTGGGTCACAAATCAAGCTTAGTTAAATTTAAGAAAATTGAAATCGTATCACGTTCCTTTTCTGACCACAACGCTGTAAGACTAGATAACAATTACAGGAAAAAATCTGTACAAAACACAAACACATGGAGGCTAAACAATACATTACTAAATAACCAAGAGAGCACTGAAGAAATCAAAGAGGAAATCAAAAAATACCTGGAAACATATGACAATGAAAACACAAGGACCCAAAACCCGTGGGATGCAGCAAAAGCAGTTCTAAGAGGGAAGTTTATAGCAATACAATCCTACCTCAAGAAACAAGAAACATCTCAAATAAACAACCTAACCATACACCTAAAGCAACTAGAGAAGGAAGAACAAAAAAACCCCAAAGGTAGCCGAAGGAAAAAAATCATAAAGATCAGATCAGAAATAAATGACAAAGAAATGAAGAAAACAATAGCAAAGATCAATACACCTAAGAGCTGGTCCTTTGAGAATATAAACAAAACTGATAAACCATTAGCCAGACTCATCGAGAAAAAACAGGAGAAGACTCAAATCAATAAAATTAAAAATGAAAAAGGAGAAGTAATAACTGACACTGCAGCAATTGAGAGATTATTACAAGCAATTATATGCCACTAAACTGGACAACCAGAAAGAAATGGACAAATTCTTAGAAAAGCACAAGCTTCCGAGACAGAGCCAGGAAGAAATAAAAAATATAAACAGACCAATCACAAGCACTGAAATTTAAACTGTGATTAAAAATCTTCCAACAAACAAATGCCGAGGACCAGACGGTTTCACAGGCAATTTTATCAAACATTTAGAGAAGACCTAACACCTATCCTTCTCAAACTCTTCCAAAATATAGCGGAGGGAGGAACACTCCCAAACTCATTCTACGAGGCCACCATCACCCTGATATCAAAAGCAGACAAAGATGTCACAAAAAAAGAAAACTAGAGGCCAATATCATTGATGAACATAGATGCAAAAATCCTCAACAAAATACTAGCAAACAGAATCCAACAGCACATTAAAAGGATCATACACCATGATCAAGTGGGGTTTATCCCACGAATCTAAGGATTCTTCAATATACGCAAATCAATCAATGTGATAAACCATATTAACAGACTGAAGGAGAAAAACCATATGATCATCTCAATAGATGCAGAAAAAGCTTTCAACAAAATTCAACACCCATTTATGATAAAAACCTTCCAGAAAGTAAGCATAGAGGAAACTTATCTCAACATAATAAAAGCCATATATGACAAACCCACAGCCAACATCGTTCTCAATGGTGAAAAACTGAAACCATTTCCACTAAGATCAGGAACAAGACAAGGTTGCCCACTCTCACCACTATTATTCAACATAGTTTTGGAAGTTTTAGCCACAGCAATCAGAGAAGAAAAAGAAACAAAAGGAATCCAAATCGGAAAAGAAGAAGTAAAACTATCACTGTTTGCATATGACATGATATTACACATAGAGAATCCTAAATATGCTACGAGAAAACTATTACGGCTAATCAATGAATTTGGTAAAATAGCAGGATTCAAAATTAATGCACAGAAATCTCTTGCATTCCTATACACTTATGATGAAAAATCTGAAAGAGAAATTAAGGAAACACTCCCATTTACCATTGCAACAAAAAGAAAAAAATACCTCAGTATAAACCTACCTAAGGACACAAAAGACCTGTAGGTAGAAAACTATAAGACACTGATGAAAGAAATTAAAGATGATACAAACAGATGGAGAGCTATACCATGTTCTTTGATTGGAAGAATCAACATTGTGCAAATGACTATACTACCCAAAGCAATCTACAGATTCAGTGCAATCCCTATCGAACTACCAATGGCGTTTTTCACAGAACTAGAACAAAAAATTTCACCATTTGTATGGAAACACAAAAGACCCCAAATAGCCAAAGCAATTTTGAGAAAGAAAAATGGAGCTGGAGGAATCAGGCTCCCAGACTTCAGACTATACTACAAAGCCACAGTAATGAAGACAGTACGGTACTGGCACAAAAACAGAAATATAGATCAATCGAACAGAATAGAAAGCCCAGAGATAAACCCATGAACACATGGTCACCTTATCTTTGATAAAGGAGGCAAGAATATACAATGGAGAAAAGACAACCTCTTCAATAAGTGTTGCTGGGAAAACTGGACAGCTACATGTAAAAGAATGAAATTAGAACACTCCCTAACACCATACACAAAAATAAACTCAAAATGGATTAAGGATCTGAATGTAAGGCTAGATACTATAAAATTTCTTAGAGGAAAACATAGGCAGAACACTCTATGACATAAATCACAGCAAGATCCTTTTTGACCCACCTCCTAGAGGAAGGAAAATAAAAACAAAAATAAACAAATGGGACCTAATGAAACTTAAAAGATTTTGCACAGCAAAGGAAACCATAAACAAGACGAAAAGACAACCCTCAGAATGGGAGAAAATATTTGCAAACAAAGCAACTGACAAAGGATTAAACTCCAAAATATACAAGCAGATCATGCAGCTCAATATCAAAAAAACAAGCAACCCAATCGAAAAATAGGCAGAAGACCTAAAGAGACATTTCTCCAAAGAAGATATACAGATTGCCAACAAACACATGAGAGGATGCTCAACATCACTAATCATTAGAGAAATGCAAATCAAAACTACAAAGAGGTATCACCTCACACCAGTCAGAATGGCCAGCAATGAAAAGTCTACAAACAATAAATGCTGGAGAGGGTGTGGAGAAAAGGGAACCCTCTTGCACTGTTGGTGGGAATGTAAATTGATACAGCCACTACAGAGAACAGTATGCAAGTTCCTTAATAAGTTAAAAGTAGTACTACCATACGACCCAGCAATCCCACTACTGGGCATATACCCTGAGAAAACCATAATTCAAAAAGAGTCATGTACCACTATGTTCATTGCAGCACTATTTACAATAGCCAGGACATGGAAGCAACCTAAGTGTCTATCAACAGCTGAATGGATAAAGAAGATGTGGCATATATATACAATGGAATATTACTCAGCCATAAAAAGAAACAAAATTGAGTTATTTGTAGTGAGGTGGATAGACCTAGACTCTGTCATACAGAATGAAGTAAGTCAGAAAGAGGAAAAGAAATACCATATGCTAACACATATATATGGAATCTAAATAAAAAAAAAAAAGGTTATGAAGAACCTAGGGGCAGGACAGGAATAAAGACCCAGATGTAGCGAATGGACTTGAGGGCACAGGGAGGGGGAAGGGAAAGCTGGGACGAAGTGAGAGAGTGGCATGGACATATATACACCACCAAATGTAAAATAGATAGCCAGTGGGAAGCAGCCACATGGCACAGGGAGATCAGCTTGGTTCTTTGTGTCCACCTAGAGAGGTGGAATAGGGAGGGTGGGAGGGAGACGTAAGAGGGAGGGGATATGGGGATATATGTATACTTGTAGCTGATTCACTTTGTTATATAGCAGAAACTAACACACCATTGTAAAGCAATTATACTCCAATAAAGATGTTAAAAAAAACAAACTTCCTTTTGTATTGTTGTCCTATGTCTACCTTTTTATTGATATCTTAGTTTTTTTTTAACATCTTTATTGGAGCATAACTGCTTTACAATGGTGTGTTAGTTTCTGCTTTATAACAACGTGAATCAGTTATACATATACATATGTCCCAATATCTCTTCCCTCTTGCGTCTCCCTCCCTCCCACCCTCCTTATCCCACCCCTCTAGGTGGTCACAAAGCACCAAGCTGATCTCCCTGTGCCATACGGCTGCTTCCCACTAGCTATCTATTTTACGTTTGGTAGTGTATATATGTCCATGCCACTCTCTCACTTTGTCCTAGCTTACCCTTCCCCCTCCCTGTATCCTCAAGTCCATTCTCTAGTATGTCTGTGTGTTTATTCCCGTCTTACCGCTAGGTTCTTCATGACCTTTTTTTTTTTTTTTTAGATTCCATATATATGTGTTAGCATACGGTATTTGTTTTTCTCCTTCTGACTTACTTCACTCTGTATGACAGACTCTAGGTCCATCCACCTCACTACAAATAATTCAATTTCGTTTCTTTTTATGGCTGAGTAATACTCCATTGTATATATGTGCCCTGGCAAAAGGAAGTTTTTTAAACAGAGGAAGTCAAAAGAGAATACCCAAGAGGGAATTTTTTATTTCATTTCAGTTATTTTTCTCTTTATGCTGATAAATTATATATAATATAAAATATCTAAATAATAATTAAATTATTATAAAAATTACTAATAAAATCACTTAATTATAAGCTCCATAACAACCTGGTCCTTCCCTGTTTTTGATCACTTTTTATCTCCAATGCCTGCCACAGGGCCTAAACACCAATAAATATTTGTTAAGTGAAGAAGCAAATGAAATGAGTGAATCATCTACATTTTTAAACCATGGTTGTAGAAGAAAGAATGAAATCACTTCTACCAATAGCACATATGCGAGTGAGAAAAGAAGGCCTGCTCTACTCTAAGGATCGATTAGAAACATCTCAGAAGGCATGCACTCACAGTGTTTTGAAACTGGCTCTTCCTTGGTGATCTATGTGGCCCTGAGTTCCCACATTCTGAATTGGAAGAGACAGAGAAATTAGCCAGTCTCTAAATATGCCTCCAACTCTTAAGATATGATTCTGCCACCTGGATTAGGAGAAAAGTGAGAGAGAGTAACTGCCGAAGGACTAGTGTCCCAAGCACCTGGCCCCTGATTTACCAACCAAGAATGGCCTGTGACAAAGTTCCCAGATGTTTTGTGATCCAGGTAAGTAACTTTGCTCAAAGCAAATTAGATTATTGTTTCTATCCACAGCTCACCTCTCAGGTCCAAGCTTTGTTCCCTGGTCTGGCACTGAAAGAAGTGCTTGAGCTTTAAACAAGGTGGAAAAAGCATGAGATGTCGTCCACTCTTGATCTTCCCGTCGTGTACTCCTGCAACAGTAGACTCCAAAGTTTAAAGACTTTTTACTATGTCAAAGTTGCCTCTGAATCTGCCTCGTCTATTCAACTGTTCCCTGGTGACACTGTGATAGGCTCATCATTGCAGTATGAGCATCTTTATACAAAGTCTGTTTTCCGGATATTTTGAAACTTCCCCAAGCCCTGCTTATGTAAAGTGTGAATGTTCCATATTAACATAAGGTACTCCTGCACTCTGGGCATGGAGTAACTCAAGACCCTGACAAACTTGTATGTTTTCCAAAATATGTTTGCAGCATTTCCCTCTTGCCTATAAAATAGCATTAAAGGAAACGTCTCGCTCCATAAATATAACTGTCAAGTACTTAAGTGACTTGCACTTCATCATCATCATCATCGAAATAGTAAAGTGCCTTTTTTGTCCAGGTCTAGGATCATAGTGTACTGGGCATATTCCACAGATATTTGAGTCACACATTGAGAAGATGCAGCCACTGGGTTTTTATCAAACTTTTCTAAAGGGACCATAACATCCAGTTGTTTTCAGATATAATTTCTATATTTTAAATGTGATGGCTAATTTTATGTGTCAACTTGACTGGACCATGGGATGCCCAGGTATCGGGTCAAACGTTACCCAGTGTTTCTGTGAGGGTGTTTCTGAATGAGATTAACATTTAAATTGGTAGACTGAGTAAAGCAGATTGCCCTCCATAAAGTGAGTGTGCCTCATCCAGTCAGTTGAAGGCCTGAAGAGAATAAAAAGTCTGACTCCCCGCCAAAGTGAGGATTCTTCCTGCCTGATGGCCTACATACCAGTATATTGACTTTTTCCTGCCTTTGAACTTGAACTGAAACATTGGCCCTTTCCGAGTCGTGAGCCTACTGGCCTTCAGACTGGAACTACACCATTAGCTCTCCTGGGTCTCCAGCTTCACCCACTCACCCAGATCTTGAAACTTGCCAGCCTCCATAATTACACAAGCCAATTCCTTACAATAAGTCTCTATCTCTTTACATACACATTCTATTGGTTTTCCTTCTCTTGAGAACACTGACTAATAGAACACATAAGAATCAACATATTATTCAACATGGAAGATTCTGTCCACTGATAGAGGATTCTGGGAAGATAGTGGAGTAGGGAGCAACAGGAATCCGTCTCCCCATGCAAACAACAATTGGCAGAATCTCTCTGATGTACTTGGAACTCTGGAATCTGTTGAAGGCTTGCAATTTCTAGGGAAAGCCTCGGATGGTAAATTGCAGTTAATTTTAGTCAATTTCGGCTCTTAGCACAGTAGCAGCCCTCCATCCCCCACTCCCAGCCCCATGGCAGGCAGCTGTGCTGATGTTCCTGGAGCACCTTGCACACAGCTTGTGGGAGCCAGGGCAGGCAAAAAGGATGCTGTCCTCTAAATATTGGAAATCTATGCACTGCTCACTGATTGCTGTTTCTGATCACAGAGGTGCAGACAAAAAGGCAGGCAGCCATTGTTGCTCCTCCACACATCGTTTTGCAAGCCCTTCCAGCTGAAATGAATTCCAGGGAATTTAAAGGGCCAGCCTTCTGCCCCTACCCGCTTCGTTTTTCACTTTTCCCTCTTTCAGAAGCCAGACGTTAAAGATTAGGACATTCAAAAACAACTATATATATGGGGAAAATTAGAAAGTGTCCATGCATGACCAGGGAAAGGCTCAGGAAAGAGCTGATAAGACCTTAAGTTTACAACTCAGCCTGACCCTCAGCATAAAGATACCTGATACAATTAAAAACAAACATATAAACAAAAACAAAACACAAGAATAATGACAAAAACCAGCAAATCCTGGGGAAGAGGGAGAATCTGACTTCCAGAGTTACCACATTATTAGATTCAAATGTCCAGTGTGCAAAAAAAGTACATGGCATACAAAGAAACAGGAAAGTACAGCTCATTTAAAGGCAAAAAATAAATCAACAGAAACTCTCTCTGTAAAGGCCTAATGGCAGATCTCCAAGACAAAGACTTAAAACAACTGTCTTAAAAATGCTCAAAGAATTAAAGGAAGATATGGAAAAACTCAAGAAGATGATGTGTGATCAAAATGGAAATATTATTAAAGAGACAGAAGATCTAAAAAGAAATCATAAGGAAATTCTGGAGCTGAAAAGTACAGTAACTGAAATGAAAAAATTCACTACAGGTAAAGGCAGGTTTGAGCAATCAGAAGAAAGTATCGGCAAATTTTAAGATAGGAAAATGGAAATTATTAAGTATGAGGAACAGAAAGAAAAATGATTAAAGGAAAGCAAACGAATCTATGTATGTTATTGCAAATGGCAACATTTCATTCTTTTTATAGCTGAGTAGTATTCCATTGTGTACATGTACCACATCTTCTTTATCCATTCAGCTATCAATGGACATTCAGGCTGCTTCCACATCTTGGCTATTGTAAATAATGCTGCAGTGAATGTGGAGGTACAGGTAACTTTTCAAGTTAGTGTTTTCATTTTTCTTTGGATAAATACCCAGAAGTGAGTTGATGAATCCTATGGTAGTTCTATTTTTAATTTTTTGAGAAACCTCCATACTGTTCTCCATAGTGGCTGTATCAATTTACATTCCCACCAACAATGTAGGAGGGTTCCCTTTTCTCCATAGTCTCTCCAACACTTATTTCTGTACAGCACAGGGAATATAGTCAATATTTTATAATAACTTTGTATGGTGTATAATCTATAAAAATATCAAATTACTGCATTTTACAACTGAAACAATATAACATTGTAAGTCAACTATATTTCAATAAAATAATAATAAAATAAAATTTAACCATCACCAATTAAAAGAAAACAAGTGAACAAGGCCCAGGGAACCTGTGGGACACCATAAATCTAATCCAGTAAAACTAAGATGTGCAAAAAAATATATAGGATCTTTATTTTCTTATCCTTATAACTCAATCTCTTCCAGATTAAACAATCTATGTCTGGTAAATGCTCAGTCTTTCAAACTGCCTCCCTCTTTGCTCCTACAGGAAGTGTCATCTTGGGGTACAGAGGCACTGATGTGACTTCATTATGGCAAGTGTTGGGAGGATGGGGGGATCTTGGATCCCATTCACCATCTGAGTGCTTGCTGGTTCCTGCTGTGGGACTACATCTAGGTCCTGAACTGATATCTGCTGAAGTGAAAATGGACCTATCTGTCTTTGGGGCATTGTGCTGGCATTCACTGCTGAAGTCAATAAGAGCAGCCAATTATCTCTGGTCTTAAACTCTTTCATATCCCTCATTATGTTCTTTGACTAGTCCTCAGACCTCCATACAATCTAGTCCAACTCCATTACCTCTCTGGCCTCTTCCTTGTCACTCTTCCCTTTGCCTAGCCTTCCCCAAGCACATTAATCTCCTTGCTGTTCCTTAATGCACCTGGCATGTTTCTACATCAGGGTCTTTGTACCACTGTTCCCTCTGTTTGGAAGTCATGGCTTGCTCCCTCGCTGTATTCAAGCCTTTGCTCCGATGTCATCTTCTCTTTACACATTCCTTAACCATCTTATTTAAAACTGAACATGACTCCTGAGCTCCCACACTCCCTTCTTGCTTTATTTCATCCATGACAATCAACACTATCAAATATATCATATGCTTTGCTTATTTGTTTGATTTATTATCTGTTTCCCTCCTCATGAATGTAGGTTCACTGTAGAGATTAGGGCTGATAAATAGTGCAGAGGACTCAGAATTGATATGGTATCTGCTCCATGACCTTGGGATTCAATGAAGTGCATCAGTGCCTTAAGTAAGGATGAGCACTGAATGGTACAATAAACACCTCATATGATTTGGGGTGGGATCAAGTCAGTATCAGGCCATCCCCAACCATTCATGTCCTCCACTTTTCAGATTTCCATAACTGTCCTCTTCTCAGCCTCTACTGGCTTTTATTTTAAAATTCCAAAGGTACTAACAAATGACAAAGATGTCTTATTTTTTTATCAAAAATTTATTGAGGGCATATATACTTAAATTTTTGTGTTAGTGAAGGTAATTCTAGCTGCTATAACAAAAACATTTCAACCAAATAGAACCTATTTCTCACTGAGATGATCAACCCAGGGCGGCTGGTGGGTGGGGTTTTACCCACAGAGGGATTTAAGAGCCCAGGCATGTCCCATCTCATGGCTCCACCCTCCCTGTCAGTTGCTCAGCATCCAGTTAGGAAAGGAAACAGAGGATGAAAGAGACAGAGCAGTTGCCTAACCACCTTGACCACACACATCACTTCTGCTCACATACCATTGGTTAGGACTAGATCATGGAATAACTGGAGGCAAGAAGCCATGGAAATTGCAGTCTCTGCCTGGGCAACTCTTTCCCTGTGCCAATTCTATGCCATAGAAGGAAAAGCACAGATCTTGGGCAGTTAGCTATTTCTACCATGCGTGTTACATAATATGTAAGCATTTTCACATACATTGCTTCATTAATTCTTTCAACATCTTCATAAGTTATTAAGATCATTCCTATTATACAGAGAAGGAGACTGATACCCAGAGATAAAAATTGAGGCTTTAGAATGTGACTCCATTTTTGGAGATTTGCATTTTTAATATAGTCTTTATGGAGATATAACTCACATACCATATAATTCACTAATTTAAAATGTACAAAGCAATGGTTTTTACTATGTTCACAGAGTTGTGCAACCATCACCATGATCAATTTTAGAATATTTTAATCAGCCCAAAAAGAAACTTTGTACTCTTTAGCATTTTCTTCCCATTTTCTCCTCAGCCCCTTCAGCCCTAAGCAACCACTAATCTACCTCCTGTCTCTACAGATTTGCATATTCTGGACATTTAATAGAAAGGAAATCATACAATGTGTGGTCTTTTGTGACTGGCTTCTTTCACTCACCTTCATGATTTCAAGGTTCATCTGTGTTGTGGCATGGATCATTCCTTTATCTCTTTCTATTGCCCCCAAATATGGCACTGTATGGATAAAGCACAAATTTGTTTATCCGTTCATCACGTGATCAACACTTGGATTGTTTCCATTTTGCCTATCATGGATAATACTGCTATGAACATTTGTAAACAAGTTTTTATATGAACATATGTTTTTATTTTTCTTGGGTATATACCTAGGAACAGAATTGCTGGGTCATATGGTAATCCATGTGTAACCTTTTTGAGGAACTGCCAGACTCTTTTCCAAAGTGGCTGTGTCCTTTTACAATCTCCCTAGCAGTGTAGAGGGTTCCCATTTCTCCACATCCTCCCCCCACACTTGTTATTATTCCTCTTTTTTATAGTAGGATTTGCATTTTGAGAGATGACTACTTTGGTCAACTTCAAGACTTAGAATTATGGTTCAGTTCCCGCAGTAAGAAACTAGATAAGGAGAGAGGGGCTTAGGAAACATTTGAAAGGATTTGTCTTCTGTGCTCTTTCTCCTAGGTACTCATACCTTATCCTGCCATCTGGATCCCCAGGAACCTGAAGTGGTGGCACTCCATGAATGCTTACCCTTCTTGGGTTTACCCCACATTCCAGACTTTTCCTGACCACTCCTTTCTTGACACCCCACAATAAATAATTGGATGCAGAAAGTTTTAAGCCTTTTCGTTTTGACCTATCCATGTCGACCCTGTGGACTTTCTGCTCTGAGAATATTTTGACCCCTGTGTTTGGGAGTTTACATTAAAATTTACATAAAACTTTACATTAAAATTATGCATACATAGATTAAAATACTCATTAAGAAAGTATTTCTGGAGCCATAGTAATTTCTATTAAGCTACTATAATTCCTTGATAAAATTTTTATTCCCAGGCATTAAGATATTTCTAATTTTTTTCCATTTTAATTTTTAATTTACTGAAATTCTTTTCATTGGAATCAATTATTTTCCACATATGGTTTAAATGAAAATGTTATTCAATGTGGTTTTTCTCCTTATTGCTCATATCAAATTTTTACTGATTACAGTTTCTGCAATTGCAGCCTTTCTTTTATAGCCATTATTTGTACCAAATCCAATTGTCTCAGGTCAAATTATTCATACCTAAACTTAGTCAAAAAATGGGATTCTTCTGTCAATTTTTAGGCAATAATAAATTTTAACATGTTGTTGGCAGTTTTATTTAGTGTTGATTACTTCCGCCAAGTCTAATTTTTCCCTGTTTAACGTTTGCATGTTTCAATGTGAGCATCAAGACACGATTCTTCAGATTTTCATCTCTAACAAATTTTATCATGTACAGTTTTCACCACTGTCATTTTCTTTTGTACTGATTATTCCTGCCAATAATATTTAGTAGGAAATGGATAAAGGACTGATAGTTGGAAATTTTTTTCTTTTTAGCTAATTAATGAGAAAACTGTGAGAAGTTTCCCTCCACTATTTCAAAGTTGTTCTGCTGTCTGGAATTTCTCTGTATTGATGACTTAATTCTTTAACGTATTTCCAGTCAAGTTGGGTATTCTGTACTAACCACTCATGTTGATGGCAGAGCAATGAGCAAATGGTGGGATTATCATATCCTTGGGTCAAACGTCCCTGGATCAGTATAATCCTGGGTCACAAAATTAATCTGTTCAATGTGTTCTATACCTGATTCATCACTGGAATCAGCTGGGGAACTTCTTTTAAACATACATGTTCCTAACCCACCTCTTCCATCCCTATCTGTCCCAAGTCAGCAAAGTCTCACTTTACATGTCTGAGATAGGCTCCCAGCAGCTATTTAATTTTTTTAAATTCCTCTAATGATTCTCATATCTATCCATGGGAGTCTTCTGGGCTAAGCCATACCCAGAAGGGGGCTGTCCACATGAGCCTATGTCAGAATACTTTTATAACTTACCGAAAAAGAGAAAAAGGACATTAAAGAGGAAAAGGAAACTGCTGGTGGTCAAGAAACAGTGGATGGGTGCGCTCACTGAAAGGTCCTGGTAAAGATATAAGAGGCATACAGGCAGTGGTCGTCAATTTGGAGGTCAAGAGAAGGAGATGGAAGTAAAGCAGCACCATTCAGAGTCTAAGTTCTCAAACCTTAGGCACTATTGAGTCTTCCCTCTTTTCTGGTCCTCGTTCTGCTTTGCTTGGCTGGGGGGAGACTTTTAAGGCTGGGCAAGATGGTGCCCTGCTCAGTGACTAAATTGTCGGTAACCTGATAGAGCAGATGTGAATCTCAGTCTACAACTTAAGAGGAAGTCTACAACTGAGAGGAAGTGGTTACGGGAACCAAGAAAGTGAGTTGTGGGGAGAAGGCCATCTGAGAGGACCTGTGGCCTTTAGTTTCTTAAGGTGGGAAAGAAATAGAAGTTCGTTTTCTGTCATTCAACTTATTTTCTATTTTTGCGATGCCCATTCATTGTAGGAAGGAAAATAAGTTCAGTCAGTTCAAGGTTTTCCTTCTCTTACCCCAAGGTGGGTCAAAAGCAGGGTAGTGGACCAGTAGTTTTAGTGCCAATGTGTTTTGAATGGAAGGCTATGTCACCTGCAGAGGCAGATGGATCCACACCCAAAGTTTGGTTCAGATGTTGCTACTGATGCTGCCACACATACACACCAAAATGGTATAAAAATGTTTATTACTTACATAATTGGTGTCTGTGTCTGGGGTGCACAGGAGAGGCTTCTTAAGCAAGTCTGAAATAAAAAAGCAAGGAAATGAGACTGGCCTGGGTTTTTACTGTGGTTAGGGTTTGGGGCTGGGCATGAGAGTCCCCATGCAGCAACGTCTTGTGGTTTGGCTGGTGCCAAAATGGTGAGCACCCGGGCTTTTTTATCAGCTTGTCCAGATGTGGGGCAGAAAGGGAAGAGGAAGAGGTAAGGCTTAGAAGGTGTCGGCAGTCAAATATCAAAATATGAAATCAGATTCTTCATTAGAAGGGCATTTGTCTTTGATTTCACTTGTCCACACAGAAATCTTCTGAAGCAACCAGCATCTTGTCTGATCCTTGGTATTTAAGAATAATTATTATTACAGTTATATTTAATGATTAATTAGAAAGTCCCAGGAACTCTGTGTCTTACACGTACATTTCATTTAATCCTGACTGCAATCTTATGAGACAAGTACTATTATTATCCCAATTACAGATGAGGAAAGTGAGGCACAGAAGTAATGGCATCTGGGACTTCCCTGGCTGTCCAGTGGTTAAGTCTCCGTGCTTCCACTGTGGGGGACGCGGGTTCGGTCCCTCGTTGGGGAACTAAGATCCCGCAAGCCGAGTGGTGTGGGCAAAATAATAATAATAATAAATAAATAAATGTTAAAAAAAAAAAAAAGAAGATGTAATGGCATCTGCCTGCTGCTGGACTCAGGCTGTCTGGCTTCAGATTCTGTGCTCTAACCTCTGCATCATATCTCTCTTTCTTGTCTTCCTGGTCCCTCTCATCCTACCACTACATGATAAAACTGAGCTGCTTTGGTGCACAGGAAGTTCCAAGAGGCTGTCTCTACCTCTAGAGCTTCCTGCTTCCATGTGAATCTAATCCTGGAAGCAGGGCTCTAATCCCACTCTCCAGAAATGGGTCATCCAGGATCCGGGCAGAAATCAAATGGCACTTTCAAATTGGGTAATTTAAGGAGAACTCATAAAGGAACTGTTTACAAAAATGTGGGAAGAGTTTAGGGAAAGCAACAGAGAAGGGGACAGGGATCCATCACCACCCTACACCCCAGCCTGAATGAATGAGGGGAGGAAGTGGTTACGGGAACCAAGAAAGTGAGTTGTGGGGAGAAGGCCATCTGAGAGGACCTGTGGCCTTTAGTTGAGGAACACAGCTGGGAAGACGAAGGAATAAATATCCTGACCTTACTTTCCTCCTGCTCTCCAGGTCTCTTGCCAATGTCTTCTACTAGTCAAACCCAATGGAAGAATGGAAGGAAAGGAAACTGTCGATGCAGTCCATATGGACAGCCACCCAGGGCACCAGGCAGGATGAAGGATGGGAAGTGGATCTGTGGGGTAAAATGGAAAATGTCCATCATAGGCTTACCGATACCTATGCTTTTATCACTCCTCCTCCCTCTCTTCTCTCCCCAGTCTAGGTAAAAAACAAACAGACAAATATATATATATATATATTCAGGAAGCTGGCAGGAGCAGAAAGGAAGCTCTTTTCTCTCTCTCTCTCAATTTCTCTCTCTCTCTCTCTCCATTTGCTCACCCTCTCCATTTCTTAGAAACCCATTCAACTGCCAATATTAGAGGGTCTGCCATATACTGGCTTAAACGCAAAAAAAAGGTTTACATGGTTCACATAAGTAGTTTTATGACCCAATAAGCCATCGAGAACCCATCTTTCAGCTCTACCATCACTGACATTGTCGCTTTCATCCTCACTCTGGTTGTCTTATGGTTCTAAGACGGCTGTTACTGCTCCAAGCATCACATCGGTACATCTGTGTAGTAGGCAGAAAGAAGGATAAAGGAAAAAGAGGAAGAAAAAGACCCCCCAGAAATGCATCATTTATATCTCATTGGCCAGATTGTGTCATATAACCACCTTGAACCCTTGGACTACAAGAGAATGTGTCCAGCAATTGTCTTTAGTTGGGAGAATTCGAGTTCTCTTCAAAAGGATGGAAAGAAAATAGATTCTGGGTAGGCAGCTATTGGTGCCTGACATACTTAACATTTTATCTATATTAGAAATCTGCTCTGTTCCCATAACTCTTTAGGCCATTGGAAATCAAATCTAGGAAGAGACTTATAGACACTCAGAGAGAGAAAGAGAGAGAGAGGGAGAGGTGGATAAGTAGATGGATAGATAGATAGAGAGATAGATAGAGAGATATAAAATTGAGCACATGACTGCTCAGCTAGTACACATTTCTTAGACCTTCCTGCAGCTAGATGTGAATGTCTGTCCATCTTCTCACCAACTGAATGTGTGTATAAGAGGTATGCGCCCCTGTGTTTAGGCCTTAAGACATAGGACATGTGTTCCTATACAGCTTCTTCCCCTTCCTACAGTCTAAAAGCTACTGCCTGTGACCAGCTTCTGCTATGCTCTAGGGGATAATGGACCAACAAGACGTTATATCTCTAAATGTCTACATGGATCAGAGACATGGCCAAACCTGGACTGTTAAATCCAAGGCTGTTATGAGAAAGAGATAAGAGCTTCTTCGTTCTATAAAGCTACTTCTTTTTGAGGTCTCTGTGTCACAGCCTCAAATACCTTCTGTTCCAAACATGATTCTCCAGGATGGTTACTACCTCATGCAAAGCTGTGCCTGGGTTTATTTGTGATATTTTCCCAGGCTCCCCAATGCAGAATTCAGATGGGAAGAAAGGGGATTATTCTTGTGGATTAGCAGCCATTCTCTGAGAAGTCTGGATGTTCTCAAGAAGGATGAAGACAAACAGGAGCTAAAGTTATGCATAAGAAGGTCACAGAGGAACAGCTAAAGGAGACCAGGACATAAGAAGGCCACAGTGGAAAATTCTCACAGTCCTTCCTCTAGGTCAGTGGGGAGACTGAGTCTCATTCAACCAAATCTTGATTTGTTCAGTTTTCTAGGTCTATATCACTTGAGGCAATTATAGTCCCAGACTCATTGTTAATGATGCCATTGGGGCTTTTCTTAACATTGTACCTCTTTTTCCTGTCTTCCTGGCAAATTTTGCCTTTGTGATTGAATTTTAATCATTTATCAAGTGAGTGGCTGAAGTATTTAAAATTCTAGAGAGAATATAGCAAATGACTGTAGAGACAAGTATTGACATGAGAATCATTAGAAGGCCTTGGACAATGCCTCTTAGACAAGATCCTGCCCCATCTGGGATTATCCAGGAAAACAAATCCCATCTCCACCCTGAGTCTATAGCGAAGGGAGGTTTGACCTAAATATGTTTGCATAATACTTGTTCATCCTCCTGCTTTATCCAGAGAAACAAAACTATGGCAAGAAAGTTTAAGAATCTCACAGATGGTTATGAAAAGGAGGAGATGAAGAAGGATGTGGTAGTTTGTTACTTTTAGGGTACAGGAAGTCTTGAACTGAAGATCTTGGATAGAAGCTATCCATTTTGAGCAGCCTGCTGCTTTGTCCAAAGATCTTGGAAAAGCTATCACATTCTTGATGTCATCTTCTGGAATATTCCAGGGGATTCTGTTTTGGATCTCCTGTTGATATAGAAGTCTAGGAAATAAATGTATG
Source organism: Pseudorca crassidens (assembly GCF_039906515.1). Lineage (NCBI taxonomy): Eukaryota > Metazoa > Chordata > Mammalia > Artiodactyla > Delphinidae > Pseudorca > Pseudorca crassidens. Next base: position 60,666,097 of record NC_090306.1, read on the forward strand.
ATAACTTTTTTACTGGAAACAAGGATCCAAGGGTTGATTCCCTAGAGTTTTACTGCAGTGTTTATGGCTAACAACACTTGATATGATCCTTTCCAATGAAGTTTGAGAAGAGTCTTATGCTGTTGTTGTTTCCTGTAATCCAAGACTTGAGGCTGAAGGTCATGCAGGGGTTCCTGTGCTTTATCATTGAGAGAAGCTGCTTGGACCTGTTGATTATGAACTTGAATATGCTGCATTCATTTTCTACAGTATTTGCCATGTTGGACTGTAAAAGGGCAGTCAAGAGAGGGGGTGAGAACCCTATAGGCAATGGGCATCTAGTGACAAGTTCATATGGGGACAGTCTATGAGTTCCTGTTAGACTGGCCCTAATGGCCATGAGAACTAAGGGCAAAGCCTTTGGCCTTGGCAACTCAAGTTCTTCAGATAGCTTTACAAGTCTCAGTTAGTACCTCAATCACTAGATAAATAGGTGGGTATTGCCAAGTGGAAAAAACAAAGTCTAAAAGTTTCTTTGCTACTATCAAAGGAGTTGCTTTATGGCAATGAAAGACTTCTAGAAGCCCAGGAAACACAAAACACATTAGTAAGGACATATTCATAACCACATGAAGTGAGTAACTGAATGAAGTCCGTTTGTAGATAGATTTCCAAAAGGTCCTAAAGGTTTTGGCTTGTCTTTATGCCTCAGCTTTACAATTCTCTCAAGATGGTAGGTTTGACAGATGGGAAATACATCAGAGATGTACTTTGAGATCTTATTGAAATGTCCCTACCAACGTTTATTTTTGATGGGTTTTTTTTTTTTGGTTTTTTTTTTTTGGTTTTTAAATTTGCCTTTCCACAGTGGGTCACAACACTTTTTGAGAAGATTCATTTCAGCATCTTGGGACAGACCAAGAGATCATCTTGGTGCCACTATAGCTTTCTGCAAGAAGAAAACAATTTGATTTTTTTCAGTACACTTTTTCAGAATCAAATGCTTAATATTGGACTTAACTCAAGACCTGATGCCAATAGTTAGGAGTTAGTTTTGGCTTTGACTCTTGGACTTGCTGGACAGCTTGGAGGTGTTAAAGCAGCTCATTTAGTGTAGTAACCTGCTAAAGCATTACCCTTTGATCCCTGAGTCTGCTTTTTACTGTGGGGCTCAACACTAATATAGCCAATTCCTTTGGCAAAACAAGGCATCTAATAGGACTTTTATGTGACTGCCATGTTTAATTGGAAAACCAGATGCAGTTAAGAAGCCATACTGCTTCCAAGCATATCAAAATCATGAATTACTCCACACACATATTTGTTATATGTATAGATATTTGCTCTCTTATCTCTACCTAACTGGGAGGCTGCAACTGTAAGTGCTGCAATTTCAGCAACTTGTATAGATTTTGCCTCTGGGAAAAGACAATATTCACATAAGTCTGAGTGGGCTGCAAGCACACACTAAGCTTGATAGCCTCTTTGTTCAGTTCTCAAATGGGCTCCTTCCAAAAATAGTTCTAAATCTGGGTTGTCTAAAAGAGTTTCGAGGAGATCAGAGTGAGGCAAGGAAAATTCCTGAATACGTGCATGACAGTGGTGAGGTTTTCCTTCTTTTGAGAGAGGGAAAAAGTTGGAGGGCTTTGGGGACTACAGCAATGGATAGAAATATGTGTGAATGAGAAGAGGAGGATTTTGTAGGTCAGTCTAGAAACAGAAAACCATTGAGTGTTTTCAATAAAGAGTAAGATCTGCATGACATGAAGGACCAAAGGTTAAGTGGAGATCTTAAGACTAAGTCAGTAGAAGCCTCAGTTAACTTTGCTGCTGTTGCCACTGAGCACAAACAAAGAGGGTAGGCTTTTGGTGTAGGGTAAAATTAGAGGCTGTTTAAGTGATGGGTGTTTGAAACCCATTGTGCTGTTGAGTTAGAACCCTCACAGCTTGTCTTTGGATCTTTTGTATACAAACAGAAAGAAAGGTCTATGGTAATTGGGGAGTAGAAGCATAGGAGTTTCTGAAAGGCATTTTTAAAGTTACACAAGGCTCTAGGTGAGTCTACCCCAGACAGGGGCTCAGGTACTGGAAAATCAATCTGTACCAACACCAAATGATTCTTCTCTTCTATAGAATTCCAGAAAGATGTGGTCCAACCACGGCACATTTAAGAGTGGCACTGCATTAGCAAAGTAGCTTTCACTCCAACAGATTCACGATATTCATTCAACAGATTCATTACCCAGAAGAGAATGCTGATTAGTGAGAGGAATATCTGAGATTCCTACCACTGAAATGTTTTGGTTACTCCAAGGAAGGAATGATGGAAAGCTGGGTTGATGGTAGAAATGTGTACATCTGGTATCAAAAAAGGAAGATCCTATATTTTTTTCACGACTGCATGGAAATTTCTTCTTTTTGTTTTAAGGGAAATTTTAGAAAACCAGAGAATCTACTTACTCAAAGAGGAGTCATTGTGTTAGACAAAGTTGGTACTTTGTCACTTTAGAGTCTGTCTTGCAATGAAAGTTAAGGCAAAGCAAGTGTTTTTCAGTGTCCTTTTTCCTTATGATATCCACAGGTATCTTTGTCTAGACTAGCCATAGAGATGTTTTTGTTCCTGGATTTATCTAAGTGCTTAATCTGAAAAGTTATTAAGTTAATCTGTATTTTTCTTTTTTCTGAGCCAAAGTATCTTCAAAGCGCTCATCAATCTCTTGTAATTCAGAGGGAAAGCAGTCTACCATCCTATATTCTGTTTTCTAACTAAATCTGTCGCATCAGGTTTAAGACCATCAACAAAGAACGTAGTTAGGGCAGTTGTGATATCTTCACTCCTATTGAGAAAAGAATATTCTAGAATGTGGTAGTTAAGCTGTTTCTGAAATCAGGGATGGATCTATTTTTCTCCCTCCTTACATAACTGGATTTTTCACCAATGAATTTTGACAGGAAATACCTCAGGAATAGCTGCTAAGAGATCTGCTCCTATTTTTATATTTTTTATATTCATTTACAGTTAAAATGTGTCCCTTTTTTTTTTTTTTTGGTATCATTTTGGTAATCAATCCATCCCGATTTTCAAATGAAGTTCTACCATCTCTGGTTTCCCACAAAGAGATGAACTAACTGATAGAGATCAGGGAAGCCCAGACTCTAAATTCCTAAGACAATGCTTAAAATCTTCAACTATCTTCCATTTTTCCCTAGGAGGAATCAGAAAGTCCCTTGTTACATTATGAAAATCTGATCTTGACCAAGATTTAAAGCTGCAGAATCATCTCCATCTACATTAAAAGATACTATGAGGAGATATTCTCCAGTGAGAGGACTATATTTAGGAATGGGCAGTGGAGGATAGAAAAGGGGGTTGAGAGAAGGTGCAGGAGAAGGAGGGAAGGAGCAGAGCAGGGACAGGAGGAAATTGAGATACAGGGGGCCAGGAGGAAAGCCGATCCAAAGATGGAGCAGAAGTGGAAAAAGAGAGCTTAAGTTTGGATTTTCAGATCCTTCACATTTTTATTAGATTTTCCTAAGGAGTCCTTAAGAGAAGTAATTTTATAACTTTGCTGTCTTTTAGAGGTTTTCTTGTCTTTAAAAGTCTTCTTCATACCAGTTAAAATTTTGTTGACCATTGAATATTTGGAATCTTTGAATCTTTTCATGCTAAGGTGCTATACAAAGGCATTGTCTTACCCATATCCCAAGTTCCCCAGGGTGGCCTCTGGAGTTCTAAACTACTCCCAAAGCTTCCAATGTTTAATGCTGTTGGCTCTATGATGTTAAACCTATATTCAAGTGGCCTGAACAAACTAACGAAACCTCCTTGGCACTGTGGCCCCACCATGACTATGAGAACCTCTATTAGTAGAATGAATCAAACCAAGAGATGTAGACCAAAGATAATAAAGCGGAAGAATAAAGGCTTAGGCAGTGCTTCAACACCAAGAGAGCTGGGCACTGGTGTGGTCCATAGAAGGACTTGCTCCTCTATGAAGTGGCCTGGGCTGAGCAGCAAAGGGACCAAACCTGCCTGAATCTCAGCAGCAAAACTGTGGAAGAAATCAACTAGAGAGCCATTAGCATAAGGCTCTGAAGGAAGGCTCCAAAGAAGCATTCTACTTGGAGAAGGACAACGGAAAATTTTGCATGGCTTTAGCAGGAGGGAGTTGGCTGAAGTTCAGCTAGACCTAGCAGGATAAGGGGTTGGCTGAAGTCCAGCTAGTTTTGGAAATGGGAATAGAGGGATTGTTCTTGCGGAATAAGAGTCATTGTTCGGGCAGGCTGGATTTTACTGAGTGAGGTAAAAAGGAAGAATTAGGGGTTAAAGTCACATGTAAGAGGGGATGGGAAGGAACAGCTGTGGGGTGAGAGTGGGGATACAAGGACTTGTAAAGGCCAAAGTGGAAAATTCTCCAGTCTCAATTTGTTTGGGTCTCTTGTATACAAAAGCAGTAAAATTTGTTTTCACGGGGGCCTTCAATGCCTTCATTCAAAGTGATTTCCAACAACGTGACCATGTCAGTGGGGACAATGTCTTGTAGCAGAACTCCCTTGACTAAGTTTCTTTAAGCTTCTGGACTAGGCTGTGGATTGGGGGATTCTGGGAAAATAAGAGGAACATTTCCTTTGATGGCCTCTTCTTTTCACAGAGGATAATTCAGATTTGTCAGGAATTTTGCAGGGTAGGATTCAAATGGAAAAAAGGTAAATCCAATAGATAAATTCCTCCACATCATTGCATATACAGATAAATGAGAAAACCTTTTAGAATTCAGCAGTGTTCTTTTACTCTGTCAAGATCCCAGAATAATGAAACATAATTTTGAGGAAGAGAATTCAAAGTACTTGGATGTTTGCTTATTTTGGTTCAGGGGAATGCTGGCGCCCTTAGAAGACTAGCCCTTAAGTATGCGACATTGGAATGGAAGTCAAGTAGGAAAAAGCATTGGTTCTTCTTACATAAACTTCAGCTGAATATAACTTTCTCATGACATTTCAGCCTTTTTTTCCCCTCCCATCTTGGATAGAAATAAGTGAAAAGATAGAACCAAAAGAAGGGACAATATTAAAGAGATTTTCCAGATGTTTTAAAACCCTGGAAAGCATTCAATTCTGGTTTGATGTGGGGTATAAGTTAGTCCACTTATTTTTTTTCTCTGGATCATACAGCTGGTTCTGAACTGAATGTTCATCTGTGCCCTTGTGAACAAGTTCCACCACAGTCAGAGGTGAAAATATTGGAGAGGCTTCCACAAATCTGAATCACTGAAGGGAAATCGTGTTACTTTTGTCCTCCTCTTCATGATTAAAAAAATTGTAATAAAAGCATTGTTTTTGCCATAATTTCAAAGGAGGTCATAACATTGATGGATCTTGCCAGAAGTGGATCATTTAAGTAACTATTTATTCCAACTTTGCCGCAGATGTAGAGTAACATGCTGTAGGTGTTACTTGCCTGTACTTGAGTCTCATGAAATATAAAACCCCGTTCATTATTAAAGTTGTCTTGTTTGAGGTTTATTTGAACTTGTTTTTTCAATGTGCATGGAATGTATAAAAATTTACTTTGTCCAAACCATTCATTTAATTGCTTTTGACTGCTTGGTGAGCGAACCATATACCAGGCGTTGACAGTGTTTTGTGCTAAGAAAGTGTAATTCTGAAATAGCAGAAAACCAAGGATACTGTTGTCATAGTTTAATATAAAACCCATCAGGGCCAGGACACTGATGTTCATTATTTCATTCATGTATCCCTGAAAAGCCTTAATGATGAATCATGTTGGTTCTTTCAGAATATGTATTTTCTTCTCTTCCATTTGGCGTTCAACTACTACATTCTGCTAAAGGCAGTGTTTAGAACATTTTTCAATTGTTTCAAGAACATATACTGTAGATATTCTATAATTTTTAGTGCTATGCTTTAAAATTTTTCGGAGAAAGATAACTTTTTTCCTGTACCTAAAAGGAAGGGTCTGCTTAAGGAAATTCAATTTAATAAGCTTATGTCAAGTTAAGTGACTGACATTGTGGTAAATCCTGTAAATATACATTTTTTCAAAGATAAGATTTGTACATTTGCCTGTGAGTATAGGGATATTTAGAAAAAAGATATACAAGAAATTACAAAACAAAATAAAACTTTACAAGTGTTTCAAATTAGGGGTTCAGGTAAGTCTTTGGGTAAAATTGTTACATAAGTAAATTTTGTCTTCCTTTGCTCTCCTTATCCTTCTTAATGCTATTTTCTCTCAGCTGTGTATGCACTTTTTCAATCAGATGTATAAACTAATTCACACTAGAGTAATTTTGATTGAAATCTCTAAATATTTGTTCGACATCTCCCCATGGATCAAACTCTGTACTTGGGACTACAGGCGTTCTTTCTTTGATCTTCAGACTGTCTCCTAAAGCATCAGTATTACCTGTGACCCTGATAGAAATGCAGAATCTCAGACCAACTAAATCGAAACCTGCATTTTAACATAATCTCCAAGTGATTTGTAAACACATTAAAATTTGAGACAGTGGTCTAGAGCAAATGTTCTCAAACTTTAGCTTAATCACATTCATCTGGGTGGCTTGTTATGAGGTCTACATTTGAAGAACCTCTGGTTTAGAGGATATAAAAGAAATCCTTGCCTTTAAGCATTTTATAACATAGCTGGGAAGCAAATTGATCATGCATTGAATAATTAGAGAACAGCTGAGTGCTAATCTATGTGATTTTGAGTTTAATGCAGTGGAGTTTTGAGAAGGGAAAGATTAATGTGGAGTTGAGTTGTCAGGAAAAGTTCCATTGCCTGGGAAAGGTGATAACACTGATGAAACTGAGAAAGGCAGAAAGTATGGCCAATTTGTAAGACAAGATGATATGTTTCATCACAGATATACTGAGCTAGAGGGACTGATGGACCAAAAGAAAGTTCATATCACTGACACTTGGAAATGCATGATTTTAGTGCAGCTCAAGCTAAGGATCAAAAGACCATTTGCATTGTGAGGGCAGGAACCTTCCCTTATTCTTCCATCCCCAGTGCTCGTGGTATACCTGACACACAGGAGGTGTTCAGTAGCTTTTTGCTGACTTAATGAATAAATGAATATAGATTTAGATTCCCTAAAGCCCTGACCCTTCACAAATTTTCCCACTTAGATGCATTTAGTCTTTGAAAGAAGACAACAGGAATAACCAAAAAGCTTAAGCCAAAACTATAAATCTTTTTTTTTTTTTTTTTTTTTTTTTGCGGTGTGCAGGCCTCTCACTGTTGTGGCCTCTCCCGTTGCGGAGCACAGGCTCCGGACGCTCAGGCTCAGCAGCCATGGCTCACAGGTCCAGCCGCTCCGCGGCATGTGGGATCTTCCCGGACTGGGGCACGAACCCGCGTCCCCTGCATCAGCAGGCGGACTCTCAACCACTGCGCCACCAGGGAAGCCCCAAAACTATAAATCTTTAATAGTATATTTTCCAGCCCTGAGGAAACCAGAAGAAAAATATTTTTGGTGGGAAACATTGAACTTCCTACATTACCTATGAATAAGGCTATTATATAGGGAACTCTATATACATTCATTCTATTTTTTTAAATGTTTGTCATGTGTTTTGCTAGGAGAAAACTTGTTAGCAATCTTAAACACTCTCAGAAAAGTTTTAAAATTAACTTGAACCTTATGATTTTCCCATTATCATTACTGGAAAGCATTGGGTGTTACTGCCTGCAAAATCTCGTCCGAGCCAAGAAAAACCTGCGTATTGTGAGAAGTCTTATAGAGAGAAATGTAGTTTCTAGCCAATTCTTCTATAACCATCCATCACATCTCTTGATTTCCAGTCTGTCTCCTTATATAAACAAGATTGAATTTGCTTTACTGCTACCAGGCACAACTGAAGTTGGTGTCAGGGTTGGTATGTTCCATCGCTGTTAAACTAGTTCTTTGATCTTAAGGTAATATTTACTGACTTGGGGAGCTTGGGACGTGATGTGACATTACATCCGGGTCATTCAACATGACTAAAAAATGATTAAATATGTGATCCAGCTTTCAACAGAGTAGAAAAGGGGATAGAAGAAAGAGAGAATCATAGCACCCTCTCCCCCACTGAAGCATGTTGGATGAATTGCACATACAAAGAGATAGCTTTTATGTTGAGTTTTAATCAAACGTATCATGCTTTATTATTTTATAAGCATGCTGTAGTATATAAAATACTTATGGAACAAATCAGTTAAACTTAAACCTCTTTGTAGGTGTTTCTGACTTGGTAAACAGCTTTCCCCTTTACTCTGTTATGATGTATGATGTCATACTTACATACAGCTGCCATACTTACAAACACATACCATATATTTCACCCATACATAGAAATGACTAGCCCACCCATGCCCTACCTTCTGAACCAGAATCCCCCTCAACTATTGCTTTGGAGCCATTATGAAAAAAAAATCTGTGGCTTTTAAATACCTTATGGGAAAAAGTGGAGAAAAAAATTAAATAAAACCAGCTTAGGGAAGCTGACCCTAACTGTTTTCCTCATTGGAATGACATTAATCCTAGATTCATTCAGGTTAGAAAATCACCTTCTTTTTAAACTGTAAATACCATTTTGAAGGTTACTATTTTCCAATTACATTTTAGAATGATTTGCTTGACCCAGCTGCTTTCCTCTTAATCATGGGTTGAGTGAACTGGGCTCAGGATTGGGGATAAAGGAAGGCAGATAACCATGGCATATGGAGCCATTGGTGGGGGGGAAAGGGATCAAATATTAATAGCATGTTGCAGTGGAGCACTGAGGGTAACATAGAAGTACTAAGGATTGAGACTAGATGGCAGGAAAGGACTATAGAAAGCAAGGTGAGGCAATGTCAAAATTAAATTTTATGTGCTTCAAAATTTTGTTTTGCTAATCCAAAATTAGGAAGAGAAACTGTTTTGTCCTTCTTCACATATCCCAAAGATCCTTTCTCTTGGGATCCAGAATTCTGGTTAGTATTGATTAATAAAAAGGGTTTTTGTCTTGCCTATCTTTGGTTAGTCACCTTTTAAGTACACAAACAATCATTTCGAGTTTCTGTTTCTTGACAACACGCCTGTTTCCTACCTCAACTACCTTAAGTGCAAAAAGCTCTGTCTCCACAGTATTTACAGTTCAATTATGAAATCATATACATAAAGGTAGGAAAGATAATTGTTTGGATGCAAACACAAACTTAGAAACTTCAAACCATCAATGACATTATCACGATTCTGATTACAAAGTTGCTGAGAATAGATTGTATCATGAGTTTTCCATCACTTCCCAAAAGGTCACCAGAATAGTGTGCTGTTTTCAGTCTAAGCACTGAAATAACATAAAGAAGCAAAATTCCAAGAAAGATTAAAATCAGTTGCATTGCTAAATTAAAAACTAATTCAACAGGAGCCAATTGCACATGAGACAAGGTTCCTCCCCACCACTCCACCCTACCCCAACCCCTGAAACATAATGAACAAGTCATTTGGCTCAAGAAGTCATGGTTGGGCTTCCCTGGTGGCGCAGTGGTTGAGAGTCCGCCTGCCGATGCAGGGGACACAGGTTCGTGCCCCGGTCTGGGAGGATCCCACATACCACGGAGCGGCTGGGCCCATGAGCCATGGCCGCTGAGCCTGTGCGTCCGGAGTCTGTGCTCCGCAACGGGAGAGGCCACAACAGTGAGAGGCCTGCGTACCGCAAAAGAAGTCATGGTACTATTCACAATTGCCTTATCACCAGGGAAGAACTAGGGACAAACTTTGTTCTTCTAAAAATCAGAAGTCCGTTTTGTACCACGTTAGAAGACCTCACTATACCCCGCAGAATGGATTGCCCATGGCTTATTGCCCATTGCCTATTGAGTTGAGTTAAGCTGAAAAAACTGGGCAAACCCACTGTTGCATTATTTTACAGTTAAACAGAAAGAAAACTAAGAGCTTCAAAGAACCTTAGTGTTCAGAAAATTAGTTGCGATATAACGTATATATTATGAATATATATTCATATATATTAGGTATATATATAATATAAAGTTGTATAGTATAAATGAATATATTAAAAATCAGGTTAATAAATACAACTCAATTTCCTGTCTTTAAGACATGATTTCTGGTTTGACCATGTAGCTTTCAAACGAGACATACTAGTCACGTAATTACTTTAGCCAGCCGGTAATCTGGGCTGTCCATGTGATGGAAAACAAACGCTTCGTATATAAGCCTTTTCTAGTTTTGACAGGATAGACCAAATAATTTTTTTAGAGAAATGTTTCATTGTGGGCTATGGTCAAGCAATAAGAACCCTGCCAGTCACCCACATTCACTGGCATGCTCTATACCCTTTCAAGCCATTTGTTTGCTTTTATGAAAGCAAACACAGACTGAAAACAGGCTGAATATTAAATCCAAGGAATATTAAATTATTATTTAATGAGGATGTTTGTGGGACATAAAATTAAACCATAGCAGTATTCTACAAGACTACATGATTACAGAGAGAAAGAGAGAGAGAGCGAGAGAGAGGGAGGGAGAGCGAGAGAGAGGGAGGGAGAGAAATGATGGAGCTAGTTTACCACTGTTGGAGTTTAAAGTTATCACAACCAGTTTCAGAAGCATACGGTATGCTTCAGGGTCTAGTGTACCTGAGAACATGATACTCCCAACAGGAATTTATTTAGCTTCCAAATGATCCATTAAGAAAGTTATAAAGTACAAGAAATGTTCCCAACTACTGTTTAGCAAACAAAATTTTTCGTACTTGTAGGTGAGCCCAAAAGACACTAGTGTATAACTATAATAAAAGTTTTGTGTTCCAGAACCTTTTGCCAAGATCATTTATGTCTTATTTTGTTAACCATACTTTTCAGAATTGCCCGGGGTCTTTGCTTTCTGCACTTACTTTTCCCCTCCAAAAAAAAAATGGAGAGAAACATGCCCTCCAAGAAAGAAACTTTCTCCCCTCCAACAAAGAGGCTAACATCTTATGCATACATATATTCTCTTTCACCTCATTCTAAAGATGTGTAACAATAGACCATAAACCAATTTATTTGCTAGGGGTCACTATGTTTAAAAGATAGTAAAGATGTTTCAAACTGGCAACATTTAAAATCATCTCTGTGTCATCTATTTATGTGTATCCCTTGGAGATAATAAGTAATTGTTTGTGCTTTTAAAACATCTTTCTCATGATTATCAACTAAATCTTGAAACTCACTTTAGGGCTGTTAGAATTGCATAACTAGACCCAACAGTTTCTCATCCATCTGGGGAATCCCAATGGATAACCTAACTTCTTGTTATTTAGAATGACTGAAAATTCTCTCCTAAAGCAAATCGCAAATCTCCATTTAACTAAGCCCAAAAGAAATTCAAAAATTTACTTAAAATAAAGATGGCAATGAATTAATTAGCACTACATAATAACAAATTGCCAAGAATGTTATTATATGAATATAGAGTATTTAAAAATCTATAGCTGATTCCTTCCTGCCAACTAGTTTCTGCAAAAAATGGCACCTTCACTTTAGCTACTCAAGTCAGAAGTCTGGGAATCTGCCATGTCCCTTTGCTGCCCACATCTCATTCCCAGGTCCTTTGGATTCTATCCCCTAAATATTTCTGGAATATGTTCACTGATACAATGCCCATCCAGGCCATCACTGGCCCTTATCTGTGTTATTCCACCAGGTCTGTGTCCAGGCTTGCTCTCCTTTAAGCCATTCTCCACACAGCAGCCACAATGATCTTTCTAAAATAGGTATCGTCATGTTTCTCTTCTACTGAACAACCATTAAATTACCTCCCATAGTCCTTGTAATAAAAGCCAAACTCCTTAACACGGCTTAAAACCCTCCAACTTTACCTTCTTCTGCCCTTTCCAGTCTCATCTGCTGGCTCCATTCTCCGAGTTCCACCTCTTTATCCAGCTACAATTCCTTGATCTCTCTGTTGAGTTAGACGGCCTGTAAAGAACAGCAATAGCTCCCTGTTACCTGATTCCCTAATCTAGCACATATCATATATTTTTGATAACTGCTTGTTTAATTTTCCATTATTCCTGATATGCTGTAGAAGCTACAAGATAGCACGGATTGTGTCTGCCTTTGTTTAAAATTGAATCCTCAAATTCCGGTAATGAGCCTAACAAAACCTAAGTGCTCAGTAGATGCTTATGGAGCATTAAGAATGAATAAGGCTACGGACACCAAGGAGGGAAAATGGCGGGGGAGGGGGGTGGTGATGAACTGGGAGATTGGGATTGACATATATACACTAATATGTATAAAATGGATAACTAATAAGAACCTGCTGTATAAAAAAATAAATTTAATAAAATTCAAAAAAAAAGAATGAATAAGGCAAAACACAAAGAAACAGAAAAGAAGGTACAACCAGTTGGGGGAAATATTTGATGACCGTATCATAGATCAAGAGTAATTTCTTTATTAGCTAAAGGCTCATACAAATAAGGAAAATGCTCAACGTATAAATGTGTAATAGTTCACGAAAGTGTAAATAGGGCTCAATAACAAACATATAGGCAACTATTTAACCACACTTCAGTGAAATATCCACTTTTCCATGCAAACTGACTTGGTGATTTTGTTTTCTAATATTAGCATCCTAGCAAGGGTGTGATGAAAGGAATAATCTCATACAATTTCTGTGGGAGGTATAAATTGATCCAAATGTTTTTGAAACAAAATAGTTAATGTGTAACTTTAATGAGTACACCCTTAGGAATTCATCCTAAACAATTATAAATATGAGAGATTTATAAAACTACACAAAGCAGCATTATTTTCAGCAGTAAAAAATTAGAAGCAAATTAAATATTCAATAAGATACACAATGTAAGACATGACGCATCCTCTATTTAGATTATTATATAATTTTGTGAGAATGATTAGGAAGCTTGAAAAATAGCTTATAAGTGAAAAAATAAGAAATATAAAATTTTAAGTACAGTATGATTAAGTACATAAAAACTATGTATAAGAAAAGGGCTGAAAATATTTCATTTAACTAGCAGTCATAATTATTCTGCTAATTCAGTGAAAAGAGAACTTGTGCCCTAATTAGCCTTAAATTTCCACTTTACTTTGTTCATGTGAGCTGGTCTACTAATTACATCTTTGTTAAAAAGAAATAAAAAATACTTTCCATTGGCTTTGCTTTTGCTATTTTGATGGGTGTCCTGGGAGGAATAAGAGAAAGAAATAGTCACAATGACTCGAAACCATGCCATGTATGCATGTTTCCTTTGTTTGCATGTTATCCTTATTATTCTTAGGAGGATAGTTACTCAAGTTCTTTTGAAATAGTATCATAAAAAGCATCAGATGTGTTCCTGACAAACCATTCTTATAATTCTTAAAGAAAGTATTTAACAGTTGAAAATGTCTGTATTGTTATACGGTATAAAATAGGTTATTGCTTATGCCCACGTAAATGGATACTACAGATTGATAGGGAAACTTAGCTACCAAATTACAAAACCATAGAAAAATCTCACAATGTATTCTCAAAGGGATTGTCCTTCAAAAAGGTATTGTGTAAAAGCAGATGTCAAGATGGGATTAGTTATGCAAAAGATTTAATGGAGGAAACATCTATGAGGGAAAATGATGAAGGGCTCCAGGGGAGGCTCAGAGAACTGTCAGACCATAATGCAAGTCTGACCCCTGTGAAGGAAAGAGGCAAGGATGTGGGGTTGGGTAAAAAGCATCTGAGACTGAGTGCAATTTGAAGGAAGTTCAGCGAGGTTGCTGGGAAGTCCTTGAGACAAAGTCTCCCACCAGAGGAGTCCTTTCTCTTCAAGAAATGGCCCTCTCTTAGTAATCCTACCATATTCAATCACAGACTTGAAGCAGCCCGTCGTAAGTGTGGCTTCCATGTGACAGCAGGGGGGATTTAGAGTGAGGCAGCTGGGACCATCTGTTAATTATGCCTTCTGCAGTAGGAGCTCTGAGAGGCTCTTTTTCATGGCTGCACAGGTAGTATTTAATTACACTCAAAATAGAGCATCTTATTTTATAAAAGAGCATCTATTTCAGTGTTTGCTCAAAGTAGCCACCTAGTTATTTGGTGGCATTTTTTGATGTAAAATGACCATGAGTTTCTCATGACAACAGCCTGGGAGATAATTAGGAAAGCGTATATCTCTATACGCTTGGTGGGGAAACTGAGGCATGGAGAAGCAAGACGACTTACCAAAGTTAAAAATAAGTAACAAACCAGAACCCAAATCACTGTTATTTTAGGATAAGAAGGCCCCTTCTCTTTTATATTCATATATGTAGAAATTAATAAAAATCTCAGAATGTTAGCATAGATAACATGTAAATATCCAAGACCACATGGCTCTCTTGTTCACTGTTATATAAGAAAGCAGATTTCACAGTTAAGTACATTTATTTCAGAATGAAATCAAAGGGCTCAGTGTCTATTCATAAACTTTCCTGAGAGAAATGATTTTTCACCTATTATTTCATTTTCTGAGTCATCAAATAAGGGAGAAATATTAATATTTTCCTAAATAAGTCTTGAGAGTACATACTCAATTCTGAAATTCAACCAAAGGAAAAGAACCTAACATGTCCTTCTAGCCATTGGGCACAAAGAAATTAATTAAGGCCTTTAAAACAGCTCCTAGCTCCAAATATTCCGATCCACATAGAAAACAGGTTTCTCTTTTAATTCTATGCATGTAAAGACCCAAATTAACCTTAAAAATAAATGTTTTACTCTGCCCAACTGTTATGAGAATGGTCCCCTGTACTTTATTAAGCCAAATTTTGAAGTGAGCAAAATGAAGACGTTAGAAAGCTGAATTAAATCATTAATGCAAAATAGCTATATCTTTCTTTATGATGGTCTATTTGTCAAAAAGAATTTGTTTAGGCTCAAGGGGTACTTTATTGATGTGAGATGCTTATATCACTTCAAATCCCATAAACATCAGGAAGAAAGAATTTTACTTTCCAAACATCAAGAACATATCTGTCCCAACATATGAGTCTCATCAGAACCAGCTCTAACCTTATCATCTCTATTGATGGCTGCTTTTAGTTCCAAATGTTAGGATTTAAATATTTCCCAGGATCTTCTGAATATTACGTAACAGGCTTCGGGGCAAGGAGGGGGATGTATGTTAAACTTACTAAAAACATCATTTCCAAGGCATCACTTGAATGAAATCCAAGGTTTGTTTGTCTTGGATTTTTTTTCTTATCTTCAACAATCCACTAGTTTTATGAGGCAGTGAAATGGATTCAAAATGATGAGCGACATTAGTAATCTCCACTCAGGTACATTATTTTAAAAATAAAATTCATTGCCATAGATATTTTCTCTTTCCCCAGACTTTGAAAAATGAAATCCTCTGCTTAGTTAGAACAACAGTTACAGCAGTCCAAGTTTTAGGGACCATCACTGCCAGATTTTAAATTGAGCCTGAAACAGCCTACCTCAAAGACCTCTCTTGGGCAGCTTAGTAACTTTATCTTTTTCTACTCTAGCCATCTACATAGTTAAACAGAGCAAACTAACATCATTTATTTTGCACATTTGACTCCACTCCCTTGGGGCAAATTCATTCTCTGGATGAAATGGAACTGCAAAGGGTGTTAGTAACACTTGATCATTTAGAAGGAAATAGAACATACACTCCCTGGTCAATATACATTAGGTCATCGGTATTTTTGCATAATGATTTCATAAAAATATAACCATGTGCATGCCTGAAAATAAATTTAAGTTCCACTCAGTAAAAAAAAAAAAAAAAAAAAGCATTCAAGGAATTAATTCCAAAAGTTTAAAACAATGATTTGCCTGTTTCAAGTCAAAATTACTCAAATATATTCAAATTCCAAATCAACTAGGGGTAAAATAATCAGAGAATTTTGGAGCTTGAGAGACCTAAGAGGTTGTTTTAATTCAGGTACAGCTTTACATGTGTGTAATAGAGACCCAAATTAAAATTGGCTTAAACAGATGGAAGTTAATTTTTCTCTCATGTAAAACTACTGAAGTAGCGAACTGCTAATAGGGATACTCTGCTCTAGAGTCATCTGGGGACCCAGGATCCTTTCATAATGTTGTTCTGTCATTTCTAGTGTGATATCTTTGTCCACATGGTCCTAGATTGCTCATCACCAAATTCCTATTTCAGGCACAACCTGAATTTTGTACACATCACTCTGCTCCTATCCCATTGGCTAGAAATCAGTCACATGGCCATACCTAGATGCAAAGGATGCTGGGAGCTGTAGTGTTTATTCTTAACATTCACATGCTCAGCTAAAATTCAATTACTGTGGAAGAAGGACAGAAGATATTTGAGAGGATTAGCTAAAAGTCTGTGCCCCGAGGCCATTTTAGATCCTAATATATAAAACAAATAAAAACTGAACTCTTTGCTTAAAGGTGGTGAGAGGTTGGACCCCTGTTCCCGGCCTCTTGATTCCTCATAAGGTTCCTTTCATGACTAAGGCTCTGTAAGACACATTTAGAAACCATTGCTCTAGACAAGGGGTGGAAAACTAAAATGTCTAAAAAGGTCAGGTGGGTAAAGTAAATAAATGTAGTGAGTTGAATGGATCCAGTGGCTGGCAATGGGACAGTCTAAAGAGAACATTCCCAATTAGATCAAAAGGTGTCTGATGCACTCAGTACCAGCATATTTTTGCTCCATAAAACGGTGGGTCCTGAGTTACCAGACCTTCCAATTTTTCAAGAGAAGCCAGAAATCTAAGTTTTAGTGAAATGTCCTGCTTTTTTAATATCGGTTACTAGTTAACACATATTGTGATACTGCAAAGGCCAAAAGTACATCTGCAAGCCAGATTTACCCAAGGGCCACTCAGTACAATTTATAATCATCTAAACCAATCACGTCATTTTCTTGACAGAGAAACAGAGGCTTCGAGTGCTTAAGTAACTAGCCCACGGTCACGTAGCTAACCACACCTGGTCAGGTTTTTAGTCTTTGAATTTAGTACTCCTTACACTACACCATCATAAAATGCCACAGTGAAGTTCAGAATAAGCAAATAAGAAAAAAAAAGTCTTTAAAAGTAACAATTCTATGCTACAATTTAGTGTTCGGCTTTTGAAATAAAATATTTGACAGCAGATCAAATGTGTGTTCTATGTCCCGTTCCCTCTCAACCCCATAATTGAAAGTAAAATCTGTTCTGTTTTCTACCTTCCTGGCCTGGGTTTGCCAGATCCCTGGCTGCCTGATCAGGAACACATGAGGCCAAGAAGCGTCAAAGGATACCACTGGCATCTACCCAGTAGCCAATCTTTCCTTTCTCCAGCATGGCCCATTTAATTGCACATTCATATCATATCAGTGGCAGATTCATTGGAAAACACATTTTTTACTTTTATGTGTATTTTTTTTTCTGTATGCTGTAAAGTTATATGGCTAAAATAGTTTTGGCTGAAAATTTTAAATATATAGAAATGGATAACATTTACCTTCTAAATGCCTGAGTGCAACTAAATTGTTCATGGATTAGTTATATGGTACTTACATAAGCTGTTTTATGAATATTTCTATTCTTTAGAAGCTTCTTGCAGGAGAATCTTATACTAAAAGTGTGTGTCAAGCATGAAAAAGTCCCTCATACATCACTTCTACGTTATGGTGGGGTCTTCTGAGTCCAAAACTTAGATGAAAGGATGTGCTTATTTTCTGCTTTTATTCCTAGAACTTTTGCTTTGGTCAATCTTTCCAACACTTAAATTAGATTTTTTTTTGGTGTAGTGAGTGTTATCCTAAATGTATAACAAGAGGAAAGGTTAGAAATATAAGTAGTCTATATCCAATAATAATTCAAAAATTAATTAGTTCTCAAATTTGAATTTTCTTTAATTTAAAATCATTAGGGCTCTTTTTTTACCTGAGGTTTTTGTGGTTTCTGTGATGCTAGCAGTTGGTAAAAGTAAGGTCTATAGGGGGCCAACCTCAGAAAATAAGAGCTAAGGACTGGGTTTGGTTTGGCTGGGGAAATACATTATTTTTCCATTCCCTATTTCTAATGTCTTAAATCATCAGATTTTATTAATAAAATAAGTAGAACCACATGGAGCAATTCCAACAACTATTAGAAAAACACAGACATAAATGTACAAACAAAACTACTCTATTCCCTGGTCACTTTCTGCAGTCTTTTTTTTTTTTTTTAATCTTCTATCTTTCTTTATTCTTCATTCTCTTTCTCTCTTCTATTTATTTGCATTAACTTCAACCTAAATATTAAAGCATTACATTTTCACTACATTTAGGGTAAAAGCTTATTTTCTTTTTTAAAAGTGGACTCTTTTGCTTCCTGTGCTAAAGAGAACAGCCTAGCTAGTGTACAGGTGGCAGCTTTCATTACATTAAACGGGGAGCAAAGGTAGGAATGTGATAGATAAAATCCCAAGCAATGAGAGTCAGAGAGGAAAGCTTACATAGCAATGAGGTGAGAAGGAAGATGATTCAAAAAGCACAGAGAACGGCAAAAGCAGTTTTAAAGTGGTTCAGGGTGAATCACTTCATACACATGACACTGAATCAGTCATAAGTTAATGGGTTTAACTAAATCACTAATGATTGAACATTCATTAGTGAATGTTCTGGGTCTTTCCTTGCCTCAATGTCACTTACCCACCTTCTTCAATGACAAGGAGGATGTCTAAGGTAAGAAGTAAAGGAGATAAAAAGAACTTATCAACAGGTCCACAACTTGGCAAAGACTTTTCTGGTTTGATCTCACTTGTCTTACTGCAGTACTCTTCCCTTTTTAAGAATACAAAGAAACTGAGGTAGTTATATTTAGGAGAAGGAAGCAAAGGAAAAACTATTGAGAGTAGTTGCAAGGGCAGAGTTGGGCAAAGGAAACAAAAAGTAGAACAAAGACGGGAAGTAAGCAACAGTAGGGATTTTCTCTCTCTCTCTCTCTCCCCTATCCCCCTCTCTCCCTCCCTCTTTTTTTCCCTCCCTCCCTCCCTCTCATCTTCCATTTGCTTGATCTCTTTATCTCCTTTGAAGCTACCAAGCATCTCTCCTCCACTTAATAACCTAGATCCTTAGGCTGTTCTTATTCGTTCTTCTGCTATTTTCACACTTTATTTATGACTCAGAGTGCTTTGGAACTAAGGAAGGAGGAGATGGATGGTTTTTCAAAACCATAATGTTTCATCTAAATTCCTACAATTCCTAACTGATCTCTCCGCCACCAAGCTGGCCTCTCACTAATCTGTCTGCCACACCTCTGCCAGAAAGTTCTTCCTAAAGTGCAAATAAATCACATTGTTACTACACTGGAAGCCTTTTGAAATAATTCCTGAACGTGTAAAGAATGCTGTCACCTTAATCAACTGAGCACGAAGACCACCCCTTCACCTCCAACTATCCCCAAATACTTATTATTCCCCAAACGTGTCATGCAGGGTTTTGTGCTGGGTGTCTTTGCACACACAGATCCCTTTGCTTCTGGTTATTCCCTACCCATCCTTAAAAATTCACCTTGAGCAGTCCTTCAGCAGGAAGTTTTCCCTTACCCACATGATTTCATTTGCTCTACATGTATCACAGCAAATTTTATATGGAATTATAAGTGGTAGATTTATTTGTCTGTCCCCTGCTCTACAAGACCCTAAGCAAGGAAGCAAAGTATTAGCAATAAGGGAGGCGTTTGGTAGTGGGAGGTGCTCTCACATAGCTCCGATCCCATCACATACAAGTGATAAGAGATGAGTCCAGCGGTCACACCATTTACCTTCCTGAATTGACCTCAGTTTCATCATCAGTTTCAGCATTCATCTAAAACTGAAAAAGCCTGGCTAACAGTAAACACTCCAAAACATGATAGGGACTTCCCTGGTGGCACAGTGGTTAATACTCCATACTCCCAATGCAGGGGACTCGGGTTCAATTCCTGGTCAGGGAACTAGATCCCACATGCATACCGAAACTAAGAGTTTGCATGCCACAACTAAGGAGCCCGCCTGCCAGAACTAAGACCCAGTGCAACCAAATAATTTTTAAAAATTACAAAATATGATGATAGTTTTGAATATCTGTATCTGTTTACATCTGTAGCTAGAGCTACACGTAAATCTGTGTATCTGCCTAGGGTATTAGCAGAGTATAAACCTTGTTGTCACTCTTCCTGCAGGCGTGTCTAAAGGCTGCTCCCTCACGTAGGCTGGATTCTTTTAGAAATGTGCTCTAGAAATCAGTGTTAGACAAATGTATCAAATACTCTTAAGACTAACTATGTTCAATGGATACATAAAAGGTTACAGATTTGAAAAAGACTCCAAGCCAAACTTTTAATTTTATTCAGCCAATACACACATTACTCTTTATTTATGACTGGAGTGACCATACATCCAAGTTTGCTTGGGACGGCCCCTGTTTATGCCTCTCATTCTGGCATAATTTTTAATAGTGCCTCATTTCACCCTCCACCGTATCCTGATTTGGACAGTTAATTATATGGCCTCTCTACTTGTGGCTCATGAACCTTCTGATTGATTACAGTGTTTTTGCTAATTGGCCAGTGTCCATGCCATACCAGTTGTTAAATATTTTTAGTATCAGATATGCTTATGAGGTAATTAAAGCATAGAACAGTGACATGATTTCTTCTCCTATAAGTCAAATTAAATACAAATACATTAAGTCCCTAGAATAAGAAAAGTGAGAAGAAACACAAGACAGGAGAGCACCTAATTCACCCCCCAAGGACTGACCTAAAAAGGGAAGGAAACCTGAGCCATTCCGAGTCCCACTGGTGATGTTTTCCTCGGTTGCATTCCACCCTCTCCAACACGCCTCTCCCACCTAGACCTTCTCTCTTTCCTGTGTTTTTGGTTTTTGGTTTTTCCGTTTCAGTCACTGTTGAGAAGAAAAATTAGTTTCTTCCCTTTGTAATCCCATAAAAATTTAAGATGCTAACCTGGTCATGCCCAGTTGTCACAGACCATTTTCGTTCAAAAGTAGAAATTCTAGCTATTGTCCCTCTTTATATGAGCATCCTCCACTGATTTGCAGATGACTTAGCTAGAAATGTCTTCTACTTGGCCATAGAATTTCTTCAAAGAGTACATTTCCTTGAAAGGCAGACTAGGGAAATTGAGTTCTGTAGTTAAGAAAGCATTATCCTTACCATATCCAGAAGGCTGACCTCATTAGACTAAAAAGATGGTAAGAATCGTACCATTCGATCATTTGGCAATGAGGAAAGATTTTCTATGGCAAAATTTCTAATGGAATTAATGCCAATTGAATTCATATGGAAAGAAAAGTTGTGCATACAGTCAGAGTAAGTGGTTCCCAAGAATAATACGATCTTGAAAGAGAGTATTTTAACCCTCACTAGAAAGTTGAAAGAGTTATGGGATCTAGAGCAGTGAGTAGCTATTGGTGCTTATTCCATGGTTTTCTACAGATAAAGATAGAAGTGTAGTGGTTCAGGTTGGGGCTTAGCTAAGTAATTTTAGCAGTAATAAAGACTGTCCTTAAAGGCTTACACAGGTCTGTCCATTTATTTCCATCCATACAAAATGCATTCTGATAAACACAGTAGGATCTGGGGGATGGGGGTCAAATAGTGTTGAACTAACCCAAGTTCAAATAAGAATAAAAGCTGCCATATATTTAGCACTTACTACATGTACTGGCAAACCATGTAATTCAATCTCCACTCTGAAACTGAAGCCCAATCTACGTGTAAAACAACTGCTTTGTGGTATGCAAAGTTTGCTGTCAGACAAATGGCATACTAAGAAGCATGTAATGAAAAGTTTTTATTTTGCTTTCAAGTAAACAAAATGTCAGACACTGCTGTGATTACAGAAGTCTGTGAAACCAAATCATGTGTAATAATTTTTCACTATCATGCTTCCAAGTGAGGTAGTTAAGGGATTCCTTAAAAGAAGATTTCTTGGGCTTCCCTAGTGGTGCAGTGGTTGGGAGTCCGCCTGCCGATGCAGGGGACACGGGTTCGTGCCCCAGTCCGGGAAGATCCCACATGCCGTGGAGCGGCTGGGCCCGTGAGCCATGGCCGCTGAGCCTGCGCGTCCGGAGCCTGTGCTCCGCAACGGGAGAGGCCACAACAGTGAGAGGCCTGCGTACCGCAAAAAAAAAAAAAAAAGAAGAAGATTTCTCAGTAGTCCCAGTCAATAATGACAGTTTTAAATTTCAAAATGGAATCAACAATTGAATGAAAGAATTTTTGTTTATCTCTTTCTGTTATCTCCCAGTGCATCTGTCTCAAAATTACACTTTGGGATATATCTCTTAGATCAGTGCTTCTTAAGGTGGCAGTATACAAACTCTTTGCTACCAGTCCATCATGAGATAAAGAGCTTACACCAGAAAATAAATCATCATACTGCTTCATTGATTGAGAACATCTTGCAACCCCCACAAAAAAATTAGTTGAATTGCACAGTGTGTTTAGTGAAGAAAGTGGTCTATATTCTGGCGCTAGTTTCTGGTTTTATTGCCACTGCTAGCAAAGTCCAGGACTGACAGTAGCTTACACAACACAGCTCGAGTATCATGTTGTGAGATATAAAGTTTTGTGTCAGTTAGAAATTGTATTCAGCTGCTGATAAAAGAGCCAACTACAGAAACTTAAGTGAATTAAGAGATTCTTCTCTCACAGAAGAGATGTGACAGACTTTATGGGACATGCATGCCCACCACAAGCTGAGTTCTACCAGACCCACCAAAACATGAGGTTGGGTGGGCCCAGCAGCATCCCATAAGATGCAAATGGTACATTTGGGATCAGGTGTCAATAAGCTGCATAGAAGCTGCCCCAGACCCTCGTGGTATCTACCACCATCACACCAGTACCTCTCTCCCAGCTCATAGCTATGGCTCCGTGGGGAGTCCAGTATGATCAGCTAATGGAGGAGGGAAATGGCCAAGTTTGTTTCACAGCCTGATCAACTCCATATGTGAGTATAAGCCGAAAAGAGACGGTTGCCGCTGTACAGCCCAATTCAGAGCAGGCCTGAAAGGAAGTGGGGAGGGAAATCCTTTCAATACGTAGGGCTTTAGGCAGTCCACCTGGTCATCCACTTTGTGTGGAAAGAGAAGGGTTTGAGTCAAGAATAAATATGGCTTAAAGAATAAATGGTAAGATTGAAGACACAAAGGTCTGGAAAGGCATATGTGGAGACACCTGTGGGAGTGGGGAAATGTACTGCATTTCATCCATGAGAGAACACCTATGGCAGAGAAGACAATAAACAAGAAGTAGACAGAATGACTGCCAGTGGCCATCAGCAGCCTCTGTTCCGTCTTGGCACAATGTGGACATGAACAGGACAGCCATGGTGATTCAGATGGGGGCATGCGCCTAACAGCATGGGCTCCCACTCTCCAGAGCTGATTTCAATTTTGCTTCTGCTGAACGTCCAAACCTGCCAGCAACAGAGACAAATTCTGAGCAGCCAATAAGGCCCCAGCTCTCCAGACCAACTTGGTGTCAAGTTGATTACACTAGACTCTTTTCACCCTGGAAAATGCAGTAATTTATCTAGACTGAAATCCGCACAGATTCCTAATATGGGTTTGCCTTTCTTGCCTGCACTGTTCTCCACAGGCTTACAGAATCTGTGACCTACTGACTTGGGATCCCACATAACATTGAAGGGGACAAAATGACACACTTAAAGGGAAGGAAGTTAGACAGGAAGCACACGATCATGGGGTCTTTTCTCTAAATACAAAGATGCTTAAACTCTCTACTCCCCACCGGACCTATACACATTGGGGTATCAAATAAGACTTGACACATTCTCTATGAATACTCTAATTTTCGAAAGCCTTTCTCTGACAATTTGGGCCTCAGCCAGAGCACTTTCCCCAGTGCTCTACTCTACTTTCATTGTTCTCTTCTGAACATGGTTATGGTGTCCGTTTTCATTATTCCTCTCTTCTTTTCCTATCATATCTTACTCTCATACAATCTTGCCCTTACTCTATATAATACAGTTCTTGGAATTTATGTCCCAACATAATGTTGCCAGCAGTGTTGAATTATAGCAATGTCCTTTTGGTTCTTCTAACAGCTAAAAATAAAATTGAAAAGTAAAAGCCTGTTAAGTAGATAGTACCTTCTAACAGGTTAGTGGTCACAAAATAAGAATCAGGTTGATGTGTCACACAGGGAAATGTTTTCCTATGCCTTCTGTTCTCCAATCCCTCTGAATAATTGTTTAATTAATAAAAATATTTTCTTTTTCCCTTAAGAGATCTTTTCTCTGCTTCTACAAAATACAGGCAGGATCAAATTTGGTTACCTCTAATTTTTTTCATCTTCTCTTTATCTTATGTTTTCTATTCAAATATGTTAAAAGCCTAGAAAAAATACGTTCCTCCTCAAATCAAGATTTTTTTATCTCTTCATTAAATGCAACTTTCCCTGTCTGACTTGACATGTACACATTACTATATTTAAAATAGATAACCAACAAGGACCTACTGTATAGCCCAGGGAACTCTACTCAATATTCTGTAATAACCTAAATGGGAAAACAATTTGAAAAAGAATGGATACAAGTATATGTATATAACTGAATCATTTTGCTGTACACCTGAAACTAACACAACATTCTTAGTCAACTATGCTCCGATATAAAATTTAAAAAAATTTTTTAAATGCAACTTTCCCAATATTCTAATCATGTGAGCAAAAGTCAACCAACTCCTCAAAATTCACACGTTCATTTATAAGGCAGGTTCACAGTGGTTTCATTTATCAACATGAACTTCTCTCTGCTCCCAGAAAAAAAATTTGTACATCTGGCTTTTTCTAGCCCCCATTTCTATGCCTCCTATTCATATTTCCATTGTCATCTTCTATTTTATTCATCCAGCTTAAAACATCACAGTGCCTTTTTACCCATGCAACATTGTCTTCTCATTTCTGTAATATGCAATTTTTCTCTTTTAATAAATCTTGGTCTGCTTAGCTGTATTCCTGGAACATCAAGCCAGAAGTTCTTGTGATTTTTTTCCAGTTATTTCTTCCAAAATATATCACACATTACTTTACTCTTGAAGCTTACATCACCCTCTTTTATCCCTAGCAAGGAATGACTACAATTATGCCTCCTGGAGTAAATCTTAGTTATTTGATAATCAAAATTCCCATAACATAATCTCCAGGCAGCCCATACTGATTTATCTTTTGAATCTTTTTCTGACAATAAAACATTACTGAAACAATTCAGTAATGCCTGTGTTTTCATGGCTTCAAATAGGTTTCCCTTTCCCATTTGGGCTTCCCCTTTCTTTACGTAGATCTCAGGAGGAATAGGAGGGATCTGAAAGAAAATAAACCCTTAAGTCCCAATAACAGATGAGCCTTAAATAGTCCAGCAATAAACCGGCTATTTTTTAAAAGACCACACATTCACAGATAAAGCATTAAGCATTTGAAAAATACTAGGCTTCTGGAGTGTAAAATACGTGTGAAATTAGCATCCAGCTAAATTGGACAGATAAAGCCTTAGTAAAAGGTGGAAAGACTATAACAAAACTAAAACTTCGAAAAAAATCTTCCATAATTCATCAATTTCGACATATTGACTTTTTGGAAATTTATTTTTAGTGAATTGTCCTGAGAAATTGTTTGGAGAAATGTCTAGCCTCAGTTGCTTACACATGCTGCTTCTATCGAGGTTCCAGGTTTGCGTATGGGCAACACAGCTGGTTTCTGATCCAAGACCTTAGTCTACACCTTAATGCTACCCTACCTGGTGTTGCTTTTTCTTGTGTCTTTCTCTCAAGATTTTAAGTTCTATGAAGGTTGGGAATATACATCACATCTCATGCCCCTTTATGTTCCTAGTACCTTGCACACATATATTTGGTAGCCAGCATGTTAGCTATGAGGTGAGACCAGGGCACCAATCCAATTACCCCACCTTTGAGGGGGTGGTTAGGGGAACCCTCAAAAGATATTCCCTCCTAACGGTGGTTCAAAAGTTTCATCTTTCTATATGAAAGATATATTATTATTACAACTAAATTGAGAGTATTCTGGAGGAGAATAAAGTTTTCCTGCCCTATTCTAACCCCATCTAACTTGACTAAAGTCTGTTCCTTTTCTTAAGTGGAAATTGGGAAAAGGAACCATATGTTATCCTACCAATTACTGTATAATTTTCATATAATAAACTTTGAATTGCAAGAGATTTCTGTTATTGAGACTTCCTTTTAGTAGGAATTTGAATTATTTTAATAACCTGTTATTTCTATTTCACAATGATGCAAAGCCTAACCAGAAAGCAGAGCTTCTCAAGCTATGAATCTGGGCTTCTGACTATTTTATTATATTAGACATGCCTCCACCATTCCCCCAGATATTATAACCGCTGTCTGACCTGCCTTCACCTCTGACCCTCAGGGAGAAAGGTCTACCCATATCTGCTCGTGAGACTCCTCTCTTATATTTCAGATGTCCTGAGCTATCCTGTAATTACCTCCTGGATGTCTCCTTGATTCTCAGCTAGGGAAGTCTCTCGTCTGGTCCAGCTTGGTGCTGAAACTCATTTATTAGGTTGTTATTAAAGCCTAAATTTACCCTCTTGTGAAATCTGATTAATGCCCATTATTCTAAGGTATATCTTGTTTATATGCTACCATAGCATTTTTCATATTATATTTTAACTATACTCACATCTGACGTCTTCACTATTTTCGGAACATTCTTTTTTCCCCTTATCCTCAAACAGACAGTTCTGTCTCTCATAATATATGCTTTCATACTAGGAAGAGCCACCTTTTCTGCACATGAAATGACTAGATTCCCAAATCTCCTAGAATATAGTCTAATCAAATCCAAAACTTCTAGAACATAAGCTCCATGAGAGCAGGGAGCTTCTCTCTGTTCATCACCGTAGCCTGCTTTACCGAACACAGCCTGGCAATGGTCAGATCTAGTCTCAACAATGTTTGTGGTACAAAACAGTACTTGGTTAATATGCAACATTATGAAGGGAACCGCGTTATATCAGTTTCTTTAGATACTTGTCAATCATAAAGACTCCCATAATCCTTTCATACCCTAGAGACAGAACATTGTCTAGGATTTAAAATTTTTCCCTCACTGGTATTCTACATTCTTGTGGTTTCACAAGAACACTCTTATTTCAATACTCAAATAATTGTCATTTTTTAAAGCTTCACAGGTTCTGGGCTTTCTGCTTATAAAGTGACTGCCATGTCCATCTAGAAACTCAAGCAGCTGATATGATCTTGGGTACAAAGAGCAGTCCTTCAGGATGACTTGAAGAGGCAGGCCACCCCACCCCTAGATGCCTCCTGTGTGCTCCAAGCAGTTTTCAGACTGTTTCCTGACATGGAATGGCCAGGAACCCTACTCTGCATGGGCCCCGGAGCTCTGCAGGAAAGAATTGAAACCTGACCAGCAATTGGAGTTTGGACATGTGCCCATTATATGGTACAAGGGTTCCCTGAAAGAAACCAGACTGAAGGAAGAGAAAGTCCAGCATTGAAAACAAAAACAAAAACAAAAATTGCCCAAATGGAGACAACAGCCTGACCAAGTGGGCAGACTGAACTTCAAGGAAGATGGGTTCCAGGGACTGTGTTCGATCTGGGTCCATGCCTGGGTCTGAGCCTAGCGGGAGGGGAGCAGAGTGCCTAAAGGTTAGCAGCAAATGGGCAATGAGGGCGGCAGCAGATCGGTGACTCACTGAAACAAAAGGTTCGTGGAACAGCAATGCAAAAGCAGAGGGCATCAGATGGAGAGGCCACAGCTCTTATTATGTGTGAGGCCCTGTCAGACTTCTTGGGAAAAACTCAATGAGGTGAGAAAGACTGGATTTCCTACCAAACAAGGCTCAGACCATTGTTCCCACCCCCTACCTCCAGCTAGAGGAAAGAAACGTGGCATGAGTAAGAAGCATTAAGCCGAAAGGAAAGGAAAAAAACTTTTCAAAGTTTAAGTCATGTCACCAGTTCAGCTCCTAGCAGCTTTTTCGACAAAAATGTACATTCGTGTAGAAAGGAAAACAAAGCATATTTGAAAGTCTCGTGTCATAACACCTTGCGAAGGAAGATGAATGGATGCAGATGGTCTAGACCAGATGGAAATAGAAGTGTGGCACCAGGAAGGTGCGCTCACCATCAGACTCATTCAGCATGCGTGTGTTAAAGGGAAATACCACTGAAAGGAGCGGTGTAGCAACTCACCAGCACCTTGGCAAGAGCTGGAGTATCCAGGTTCCGAGTCGGCAGAGCGTGCAGGGGCCAGGGTGCACAATGCCCGGAGGGAGGGCACGAGGAACCTGAAATAACAAAAACAACTTACGACTCCTGAAATAACAAAAACAACTTACGACTGGCTGGGTATGTTCTGTGTTCTCTGTAAGTTCTCATATATTCATTTAGTCCTCAAGACAGCCCTATAAGGTAGGCACTATTATTACACCTCCATTTTACAGATCAGGGAATTGAAGCACAGAAAGGCTGAGTAACTTGCCCAAAGTCACACAGAGGTACCAAGTAGCACAGTTGAGATTCACACCCAGACCGTCTGGTTTCTTACCCTAATGCTCCCAAGTGCTCCTCAGACGATAGTTCTCCAGCACTTACTCTGTGCCTCATTCCCTTCCAAGCACTTTGCACAGGTTAACACATTTGAGGTTGCAAGTCACGATAAAGACAGTGGAAGATAAAATTCACCTAGGGCTTCCCCTGACATGGAGTAACTTAAAAAAAGAAAATTACTGGGATTCACTAATCTTCACTACTGCAGAATGCAACCTGAGAAGGAAATGAACTAATATTAAGGAAATACAAAGGCATAGCTATAGTAAATATTCTGAATTTTAAAATCATAGGATTCTAATGTTGAAAACAGAAAGTGAAGTTGTGTCATTAAGTCATAGAATACTGTAGAACAATGAAAGTGAATGAAAAAGAAATAGTGCTAAATGTATCACCCTGAGGAGATCCCCAAAAATAAAAATATTGAGTGAAAAAATCAAGTTGCAGAATGGTACATGCAGTGTGATATCATTTCTATAGTTTTCTAACAGCTTTATTGAGGTATAATTGCTATATAAAAAGCTGCACGTGGGAGTTCCCTGGTTGCCTAGTGGTTAGGATTCCGGGCTTTGACTGCTGCAGCCTGGGGTTCAATCCCTGGTGGGGGAACTGAGATCCCACAAGCCACGTGGCAAGGCCAAAAAAAAAAAGCTGCACATATTTAATGTGTATATTTTAATGAGTTTGGACATATGCACACACCTGTGAAACCATCACCACATCAAAGTAATAGATATGTCCCCACTTCCAAAAGTTTCCATCTGCCTTCCTTCCTTCCTTTTGTGGTAAGAAAGAACACAACACAAAATCTACCCTCTTGACAAATATTTAAGTGCACAATACCATCTTGTTAACTGTAGGTACTATGCTGTACAGGAGATCTCTAGAACTTATTCATCCTGCATAACTGAGACTATAAACCAATTCAACAATAATTCTATAAATTTTGGGTTAGGTAAAAATATATGGTAACGGGCTTCCCTGGTGGCACAGTGGTTGAGAATATGCCTGCCAGTGCAGGGGACACGGGTTCGAGCCCTGGCTGGGAGGATCCCACATGCCGTGGAGCAACTAGGCCTGTGAGCCACAACTACTGAGCCTGCACGTATGGAGCTTGTGCTCCGCAACAAGAGAGGCCGCGACAGTGAGAGGCCCGCGCACCGCGATGAAGAGTGGCCCCAGCTTGCCACAACTAGAGAAAGCCCTTGCACAGAAACGAAGACCCAACACGGTCAAAAATAAATGAATAAATAAAATTTTAAAACATTAAAAAATATATATATGGCAACATTTCTAGACATGAATGAGAATGATAACCACACGATTCCAGATGCTGGTTACCTCTGTGGAGGTGGAAGGGAAAGTGAATGAGGAGAATACCCAAGGGGCTTCCATCTGTTTTTCTTAATGTGTTATTTATTAGGCTGGATGATAGGTATATGACTGTGCTCTCTATATAAACCTTCTTATATAGGTCTGAAATAATTCTTAAAATGAAAATATCATTAAGTAGCCTCAGAATAGGTGGCAAGGCTATAGAGAGAGATATTTCCATTCATATAAATACCCTATGTCTCTCTTTTCATGTATGTCTTTTAGAAATCCTTTCCTTCAGTGGACCAAAAGAGAAATCTTTTGAAAGAAAGCTACAGTTGTATATAATCTTCCATTCCACTCACCATATTTCTGAACCCTGCTCTGTGACTTGGGAGTCTGACCTGGACCAATGGCATCAACAGGATTTCCCCATCCTCTGGGTTCTGGTTGGGCTCAGTCAATGGTGAGCACCCAAGAAATCAAATGAAAGGGGTAAATTTAGGTCAAAATATTTATTCCTTTGCCTCCCTTCTGCTAGGCTGCCTTGAATTGGCCTGCCCATCCACCAAAGTTCATTGGTCTGCTCAACACAACTCAGGATAATTCTCTCCCCTTTGTGGTTCTTTCTAATTCCAATAACTGCTCTCTGCTTCATCTCTTTGTGCCTATGAGTGGTAAGAATTGAGCTGATATTAGCCCTTAGTCCCTGTGCTATCCCTTGTAAATAGTTCATTTTTTAAATAAACTCTCCTTGAGTTGTCCTTTATAGAAACCATTAGTTTTATTCTCCTACCCTTATTTATACCTTAACTAGTTTTCCACTCCTCAAAAACAATGAGAATCTAACTTATCTTTATATGTTCGTGCAACATTTATTTAACAAGTATTTAGAATATGCTAATAGGGTTCCTAAGGATACATAATTTTAAAAAATTGTTATTATCATTAGGCCACAGGTAATCTTCAAAGATGCCATAATAAATTAGGAAGACAAAGTCACAATCAACTAATACTTATTTATATTATCATATTATTATATATTATATTATCCTTAAATTCTGTATCACAGTATATGCAAAATGATATGAAACTATAGAGAAGGGAGCACTAAATTTGAACCTTTTATTAAAGTCTTCTTGAGAAGTGCTCCTTAAAATAAGTCAATACACTGCTTCCTTCATCAGGAAAGCCTTATTACAGTAATAATAACTAGTGAATTAATTCTGTATGCTTAATGATGTACTTGATTTGCCTTCTGATGTAAGTGTCTTATCTTCTAATGGACACATAATAGTTTGTAGCCCAGGAATGGACCACTTATTTCATAAAATACAATAAAATCAAAAGTGAGACAAATGTCTGCCTTGAAAGTTTATCAATAACTTCTTACATACACACATTTACAAACTGGTTGACAATCTTTTTATACAATAATTCTAATGAGCTCCTATAATAAGACATGTGGCCACAAATGGTAGAAATTAATATGGCTCTTAATAGTCATTTTTCTCCCAACATTATTGCCCTTCAGGTAAGGGGAAAAAAGAACTCCATATTTGTGCAGTATAAAAGATTTTACCAATTGCTGGAAGTTCAATCCAAGAATGTAGTGACAGGAGAGGGGCACTGGCACACACACAGGAACAGCTCGAGAAGACTGTGATTCTTTTCACTTTAGCTTTATAGTCACTTGCTCTGGCATGCGTGTAGTTGTACCATAAATATCTCCATTGCCATAAAAATTTGACACCATCCTGTCTGGGTACCATCACCTTAAGGGAAATAAGCTCTAGTTTCTGGACTAGAGAAAAACTTTCATAAACTGTATCAGTCAGTGTCCAGTCAGGATAAGAGAAACCACTCTGTGCATTTCAAACAGAGAGAATTTAATACAGGAAACCAGTCACAAAAATGCTGGAAGAGCTCCATGAGCCAGAAGAGAGAAGTTCACTCCAAAATCAGTAACTGCAGGGAGCCACTAGGACCAGAGGAGTGAAAGAGGAAATGGTATTACCAGAACCCAGAGTGTGGGCATCTCAGGCTGCCGAGAACCCCTACTAGTGATGCTCCACTGGGGCTCCTGGTGCCAGTGCCTCTTCAAACCCCCACCGTAGCTGCCATTGAAGCAAGAATTCAGAGCCCACGCTGTCTAGTGACGTCTATCTACTGCCAGACGCAGCTGCCAGATGCCAGGAGGAAGAACATGGCTCCTGCCCTCTTCCCAACTCCTAATCACTTGCCAGTGTCTCCCATTAGCAGAACTTAATAGGAAGGCAACTGGCCAGGGAATCCAGGGAAAGTGGTGTGCAGGCTTTCGGCCCCCAAAATGGAGAGGAGGATAGAGAAGGGCAGGGGTGGAACTGAGAGGTCAGATACTCTCAGCAGCTAACTAAAGCATATCTTACATTTTCAAGAGGAGTTCAATTGCCTTCTCAGAAATGAAGAAAAGGAGCAATTAGTTCAAGACTATTGTCAATTTTTTAGGTTTTTTCTCCCAGAAATGTATTTTCCGACTTTACTGAGACATAATGGACACAAAGCATTGTGTAAGTTTAAGGTGTACAACATGTTCCTTTGATACATTTATAAATTGCAACATAAATTACACTTATAAATTTACAAGTTACCACCATAGTATTAACTATCACCTCCATTCTATCACATATCTCTCTCTCTTTTTTTTTGGTGAGAACATCTAAGATCTACTATCTTAGCAACATTCGTACAGTATTATTAGCTATAATCACTATCCTGTATATTAGATCCCCAAGCTTGTTAAGCTTATAGCTGGAAGTCTGTATCCTTTAACCAAATATCTCCCCATTTTCCCCACCCCATAACCCCTGATAACCAGCACTCTACTCTCTGTTTCCAGGACTTTGTTTTTTTTGAATTCCACACATAAATGAGATCATACGGTATTTGTCTTTCTCTTTCTGACTTATTCTACTTCGCATAATGCCCTCAAAGTCCATCCATGTTGTCACAAGTGGCAGGATTTCCTTCTTATGGTTGAATAATTCCATTGTGCATGCGTGTGCATGTGTCTGTGTGCATCGCATTATCTTGATTTGTTCCATCTGCTGACAGACACTTAGGTTGTTTCTATATCTTGGCTATCATGAGTAACACTGCAATGAACATGGGAGTGCAGATATCTCTACGAGATCCTGATTTCAATTTCGTTGGAGATATACACAGAAGTGGGATTGCTGGAACATACGGTAGGTCTGTTTTTAATCTTTCGAGGAACATCCATACTATTTTTCCTAGTGGCTGTATCAATTTAGATCCCCAAGAACAGTACAAAAGTGTTCCCTTTTCGCTACACCCTCACCAACACTTATTATCTCTTATCTTTTTGATGACAGAAATTCTAACTGGTGTGAGGTGATATCTCATTGCAGTTTTGATTTGCATTTCTCTGATGATTAGTGATGTTGAGCAATTTTTAATTACCAGTTAACATATGGTTTAGTTGAGAACTAGATTTTCTACTTTCCTCTACCTTCCACCTAATAATGGAACTAAAAAATATCAATATATGTGTATTTATCCACATATTCTCTTTTATCCAAGACTAAATCAGGGCCAGAGATAGTGTAATTTATTATCCTACTTACTACCCTGAATTCTCAAGGCCAGGCCAGAAAGTTGATGTATAGTGTCAAAATGTTTACTCTTACAAATAAATATTGCTTAAGTAATTATATGAACAACAAAGTATAAATATTTAAGAATGCTAAAGAAAATTTCCTGCAACTACGTAAATCATTAAAATAAGGTATTTCCAAATTTTAAAATCTTAGCTTTAGTAGAGACTTTTACAAATTTCTAACATTATTATTAAATGGCAGAAACTTTTTGAGACCTCTTGTTGACACTTTAATTTTTTTTTATTTTTATTTTTTGCAGTACGCGGGCCTCTCACTGTTGTGGCCTCTCCCGTTGCGGAGCACAGGCTCCGGACACACAGGCTCAGCAGCCATGGCTCACGGGCCCAGCCGCTCCGCGGCACGTGGGATCTTCCCGGTCCGGGGCACGAACCCGTGTCCCCTGCATTGGCAGGCGGACTCTCAACCACTGCGCCACCAGGGAAACCCCTGACACTTTAATTTTTTATTCAAGGGTGTTTTCATCAAGTCTGAACTGACATATGGCATTTTCTTCCTAAATAATTTTGGAAATTACATGTTTTATTTTCTCTTTTACTTGTAGTGAAGGCCTAAACTAGCCATAATGAGGGGTAATTAAGGAGTAACTCTTCAAAGACTTAGTCCCTTGCATTGAATACAGCCACGAAGTTGAAAAAGATAAAGATAAGGACTGAGAATTGTTAGATTTGGAAACAAATAGCCATTGGTGACCTGCCCAGTTTCAGTGGAATAGCAGATTGTGACAGTGAGAATGTAAATTCTGAGGTCAGGCTACCAGAGTTTGAAATGTCTTCAATTTTGTACAAGTTACTTGTTTCTCTGTGTCTCATTTTCCTTATGTAAAGAGATAATACTACCTAACTCAGGGTACATTAAATACAATAATACATTTAAAGTTCTCAGCACAAAATACGGCAAATAGTAAACAGTCATTTAATGTTTACTGTCATCAGTATTAATGCAGTGGGTTACGGAATAGTCATACACTGCTGTTGGAAGTCCCAAAATAGTAACACTCAGTGGAGGTCAATTTGGCATTCACTTGTTAATTTAGTAATCCTGAGTCTGGGAATCTGTCCAACAGATAAACCTGCTCACACACAGCATGGTGTGTACAATATTGGTAATTGCCTCATTGTTTGAAAAAGATAAAGATTAAAAAAAACACAGGGGATTAATTATATGCACCAGCCTATATCACCAAAGGAATACTAAGTTACTTACAAAAAACCTGAGGAGGTCTTCAGTGTTCTGAGATAGACAATCTCCAAGATATATGATGAAGTGTAAAAAGCAAGAGGCAAACAGCCATGTATCATATGCTTCCTTTTTGTTTAATAAAAGAGAAAAGGAAAACAAAAAAAGAATCATTCTTCAAGGGGTTTGTTATCCCATCATGGAAGTCATTCAATGATAGAATAAATTCTCCCATACCAGTGTTTAGAGGGATTAAACTATAGACCATGACATAGGCATCTGCCTGAGACAACAGTTAATTATTCCCACCATGAACTCAGCTTTCTTCTACCGGTCTCCTGTTACTCCATCAATCTCACTTCCTTCCAGGTCTCCCTTCCCTTTCCATCCTTTCCTTTTCTGCTCTGTTCTCTTATTTTCCTGCTTTTTCCTTTGCCCCCACTTGTTCCTCGTACCCACAGGCATTCCCAAGCCACACAGGCAGCACGCAGGACCAGATACCTAATTATCTGTACCTGAGCATCTCATCCTGTAAATATCACAACAACAAAACCCTGGTTTTAACTTTCCACATTTAATACTTTCACATCAAATCTCTAAACAACGCTTCAGCATTTTCATCTTAAAAGCCAAAACCTGGAAGATCATCTGGCCAACAGCAACACCATCTAGTTCAACATCATTTGAAGTTCAAGAACTGTGTTATAATTTTAGCTCCATTTCTTATCACCTCCAATTAGCTGAAAACTCACTAGGGAGATTAAGGGCCACAGGAAAAGGTGTTATTTGCACGTTATGCTCATTTCTATGCTGAACAGACTTCTCTGTTTCCAAAGTTGGTAGAGGAACTAGTTTCAAAGAACAGGTTTTACAGACGAAACGTAACAAATCTTGAAAGAAAAGCCACATTGCCCCTTAGCATTTGCCAAAACCTGTTAGTACACCCAGGGAATAATACAAGGCACAGACAATACCAGTACCCAACAGGATTTTTCTTAGCCCAGGTCCAGATAGACATTTACCAGAAACAATGTTTGCTCATCTCTATCTTATCAATTCAATTTTTCATGCTCTTTTTCTAGGGGATTATAGAAAGAATTATATTCAAATTAATGGGGAGACAGTCAAAGGTAGTGTCTGATAATATAGGTTTTGAAATCAGACTTACTGGCTGCATGATTATATGAAAGCTACATAACTTCCTTGAGATTCAGTTTCATCTCAAAATGGCGATGAAAATGATTTTCATATCCATAGGGTTGTTGTGAAGATTATATGAAAAATGGGTCAAGTACTTGGCACAGAACCTGAGACATAGTGGACACATAAAATTAGCTATTAATACTCTTACTACTTTTTACAACCCAGATTGGTGACTATGTCCTTATCACTGGTGATCTGCAATATGTACAATATTTACATGGTCCACCAAAACTCATCTCTAGGGTAGAACTGTATGCCCTGATGACTCAAAAGTGCTCATTTCACCACGGCTTACATCAGAATAGGTATCTTATTCTGTGTGCTCATCGGATGGCAAACGACTGCTAGAACCATCCAGGAAACAGAGCAGCCCTCCTCTCAAAATAAGTTTTTTAAAAAATATCAAACTTATAATATACAATTCTCATTTTAAAAAATACAATCGGGCTTCCCTGATGGCGCAGTGGTTGAGAGTCTGCCTGCCGATGCAGGGGACACGGGTTCGTGCCCCGGTCCGGGAGGATCCCGCATGCCGCGGAGCGGCTGGGCCCGTGAGCCACGGCCGCTGACCCTGCGCGTCCGGAGCCTGTGCTCCACAACGGGAGAGGCCACAGCTGTGAGAGGCCCGCTTACCGCAAAAAATACAATCATCCCTGATGTCATCATTAAGTCTTGTTTCTCACTGTCAGACTAGCTCTTCTGTTAATATTTAAATGATAACGTAACAATTTTTTAAAAGAGCAAAACAAAATAGTGGGGGGGGAGGGGAAGCAAAGCCAAAGAGGACTAAAGAGCAAGAGAATGAGAACAAGAGCGTAAATCAATTTAAAATGTCAAAACTGGGAAATAAAAGGAAAAGCAGCTCTGCTGAATATAGTCCAGACCTGTAAGAGCATTATAGGAAGGAGGAAAAAGATAAACCCCTCAATCAAGCCCCAATCATGCTCTAGCCCTGGCCAGATGCTATGGTCCAGGATGTGTTTACAAGAAATGTACAAGTCTGCGTTAGTTCCTAATTAGGTTAGGAGGGCTGCCAAAGA
Source organism: Pseudorca crassidens (assembly GCF_039906515.1). Taxonomy (NCBI): domain Eukaryota; kingdom Metazoa; phylum Chordata; class Mammalia; order Artiodactyla; family Delphinidae; genus Pseudorca; species Pseudorca crassidens. Next base: position 60,703,106 of record NC_090306.1, read on the forward strand.
AAGTAGTAGTGTTTTTAAATGTAAGGTTATGGTTACAAATGGATATCAAAAGCCTTGACACTTAAGTGGCCATGACAATAGCCACCAACTGAATCTACATAATTGGTCCTCCAAGGTTGAGCCAGCGACTTGTGTTTCATTCTCATGGGGGCCCGTCCCTCAAAGAATCACAGCATCTAGAAAGTGGTACAATGTTGACTCATTAAATTAACTGACATTATTAACTTGGGTTAGGATAAAAGGCAAAAAGTAATTGATTTAAAATAATTGTAGGTTTTATTATGCTATTTACCTCTACCACTCACCTGGTAAGAGGGTCCTTTGACAGTAGTTTCTTTAAAAATCTCTGAGGTGGATTCAGGAACAACAACAAAAAAATTAACTATTTCTATACAAAATGTGGACCATTTTTCGTTCCACACAAACCACTCTAAGACGTAAAATAATTGACTGAATTCTCCAAATCAAGTTAAACTATTCTTTCAGTTTAATCTGCTTTTATTAGCCAGGGAAATAAATAATAAAAGTAGACCATTTGGAATCATCATCAGTGGCACTGTCTCCAGTGAATGGTACAGATGGAATTCTTGCAGATCACAAATCTAAATGCAATATGTCTTAGCATCTAAAAAAATGTCATCGAGAGGCTCACAGAATCCAATTTTATACTGCACTGCCAAGGAAAAAATGGGCAAAGTTCAAAGTGTCTGGAGAGCAGAGAAGTCCTGTTGAACCACTCTTGCCAATTAGCACATTTATTTTACGTGAATAATACTTTTCTGCCATCTCCTTTTCTTAGTTCAGTGTTTTACCTTTAATGAGTCCTAAAAATATTTATTGAAAACGGCATTTATTGTTAATAAAAATTTCTTCTTTCCTCCTGCAGAATTCAGTGCTGGATCAAAAGCAGCAAGTGAAATAACCTGAAAATGCAATGCGCTGTTATTCTCCACTCCAGAATTATACCAGGAAGCCCACTGGAGTGGTACATGTGTGTCAGACAGGTACATTGTCAGCAATATGAAAACATGAATATTATTTCTAAAGAACACACCTAATGAAATGTTACAGAGATCCACTCCGCCAAAGCCAAACTTAATTTCACAGCTCTCAGGAAAGACAATGGGAACTATGGGATCCTACAGCTGAAGAAAGTGACTTTTGATCATTCTTTACCTAGAACAGTGGTTCTCAGCCAGGGACTATTTGTCTCTCAAAGGACATTTTGGCAATGTCAGAAAACATTTTTGGTTGTCACACTGGGGGTGGGGTGCAACTGGCACCTAGTGGGTAGAGACCAGGAATTCTGGTAAACATTCTACAAGGCACACCATAGCACCAACACCCCCAAAGGAAAAAAAAGAGAAAATCATCTGGTCCGACATATCAATACTAGTTCAGAGAACGAAATCCCTGAGACAATGTTAGAAATATCCTAGAACTATCGTACTCTACTTATGGGAATCCAATAATTTCACTTTAATTTTTTCAGTTGCATCATCCAGATCTTCAAAGCATCATCTTAAGATCAACAACAAAATAGCTCACATTTACTGAGCAGTCTCTTTATACCATGTGCCTTCCTAAGCATTTTCACATCTTGTTTAATCTTCCCGACAGCCCAATGAGCGATAAACTCTTGTCACCATTTCACGGTCAAGAAAATTGAGGCACAGGGAGGATGTGACCCACCCAGGACACACAGCTACAAAGGAATGAGATGCAAACTGAGGTCCATCTGACTCCAGAAGCAAATCCTTAATCCACAACACCCCACAAAATAGCCACAGAAATAGAAACCAGAGGAGAGAATTTAAAGACAATTCCCTGAAAGAGAAAAAAACAAGATTTTTTTAATGAGCTGCTGGATGAAATTAAATTGTACTTAATCAGCTCTATCTCCCCCACCCACCATTACCAGCACTCAATCCAAAGGAGCCCAGCACCTCCCCGCCCTTTTTTTACACATGGGAATGACTAGAAATGGCCCAAGTTACAAATACTGAATTAGTCCAGTTTCCATCTGGGTGGTTCTCCAAATCTCTCTAGCTTCATTTTATGCTTAAAAGAAAACAAACAAAAAAAACGATTTCTAAACTAATTCAGAGCTGACTTGTATATATAAAAATAACTAATATTTTCCATGGACTCTTGAGGCAAGGTTTTTGGCTTGAATGATGTTGAGTGGGTGGGGAGCAGGGAGCTAACTGTTCCTCTTAACTATTTTGCTTTGTGTGGGAGACCCGATTAGAAGCACTCTAAAGCTGCGTTGGCATTCTACCCCAACTTAGGTTAAACAAGACTAGAGCAACTATCATTTAAATACAAACACAAGTGTAACTGGAAATGGAAAACAGCTAATTGTTGCCATCTGTGACTAAGTGAAGTCACCTTAGTCATGGGTATGGGGCAGAATCGGGGGTGGGGGGAGCATAGATAAGTTATGTAAAAGGAAAAGGGTCAAAAATAGTCTTCACGAGAGAGCAGTAAGTGGTTGTTCTCATCTATCTGGTAAAGAGCATCCAGCCAAGATGAAGAGTTCAGTACCACACCATCGCTGGGCCTTCAGCCTAATGGCCAATAAACCCACAATGGTGGTCATTTTTTAAATGTTGCATAACAGTGACGAAAAGGGTTCATAAGATTGGAACTACCTGAGACAAGTGTTTCTAAACTATGTAGGTCTACTTGACCCCAAATGGATTTTCATCATTCCATGCTTATTCTACTCAAGTCCTGATTCTACCTGTGTATTTCGTGTATCCTTCTAGTGTTGATTTGTCTGTTAATGTGTTAGTCTTCTTCCTTAGGCTGTGAGCCTCTTGATAGCAGGGATAAGCAGTTCATAATTTATCCTTAGGACATAATGTGTCATTTGGTATATCATAGGTACCTAAGAGAATATTGCCAAGTGCAGCAATGTCATCTAGAAGGGAGATCCTAGGGAAATGCACAAGTCTATTACTGTCAAATATTTTCTATTAGTGACTTGGATGAGGGTATAGAAAGCTTGGTAATATTTTTAAATGGCACAAGGATGGCAGGGTTAGCTAAATATATTGTATAACAGAAATAAAATTTAAAAATACCTCTAGAGGCATGACTATTGGGCCAAAACTAACAAGAAGCAATTTAGCAGAGATAAATGTAAAATCCTGCACTTGGGTTCAAGCACTCAATTGCACAACTACAAGCCAAATTTGTCTTAGTTTAGTAGTACTTTATGTGACAAAAAACTTCAGGGATTTCACTGACAGAATTTTTCATATGAGCCAAGTGCATGCTTTGGCGGCTAGAAAAGCTAGTACAAGTGTAGGCTGCCTTAGCAGAAGTGAGTTATTTATGATATAAGCCCATTTAATTAGGAAATAGTTTGGTGTGGCCATTAGTGAGGGTGTAACACATCAAATAAGGGAATTAGAGGGCCTGTTGCACTTAGTATGGTCATGCCACATCAGTGCCCTGTGTTCAGCTCTGAGTACCACATTTTAAGAGGGATATTGACAAACCCAAGTGTCTGAAGATGCTGCCAGTTGGAAAGGGCTCCAGAAAACAGATCCTATGCTCCAATGCTGGACAGCAGAAAAAACTCAGAATTTTTTAAGCTGGAGAAGGAAAGGCTTCCCTTGAATATTTTGATGATCGAAATGTGCCCTGTTCTCTGTCTTGCGATCTCCACAAGATCTCCACCTGGCACCATTTTTATTCACTCATTAAATACCTCTAATGTGCACTATGTGGAAACATGAATCCTGTCTCTACTAAGGGAAAACTTAAAGAAGCCTGATTTAGCAACTCACTTGTTTCAGAGTCAAGTAAAATTATTGGTGACTCCACAATGAGTTTATGCACTCTTATCCTGTGACCAAGCTATAACCCCATTCTCCATTTCAGCATCTGAGTCCTTGGTGTTCTGTATGCTTTGATCATCTTCCCGATGATGCTATCACCTGTCTGCCTCCCCACCTGGATTTCTGCACACGTTCCCTGTCACTGTGCTGGGATAGACATCACCTTGAGGACATCCTCCTTATGGAACTGTTGACTCTGGAGACTGTTCCACCTGTCAGACTTGTAAACATATCTAATCCCCATGTCCCATATGCTCCCACAATGGCTTTCCCATTGCCTTCCTCGCCGATAATCTTCGTGACTCAGAAGACTGAATAGGTCAGATGTAGAGAGAGTAAGGTGAAGATGTTTTTCATTCAATTACAAAGATGATGTTTCTAATAATCCAAGCCTTTTTCAAAACAAGTTGGGCTTCCTTTTGTGAGAGGAAGCTCGCCATCCTCAGGAACTCCCAAGAAGCCTGGAAATGATTGGAGTAATGCCATGAAAGGATTTCTGCATCGTTAGCAAACTGGGCTGGATTCATTCTAAGGTAGAGTCTCCCAAGCTTTGGTGTATTAAAAATCAGCCAAGAAGCATGTTTTTAAAAGGTAGAATTCCCAGAATCCAGCAGGTCCAGATTGGAGTCCAAGAATCAGCATTTCTGACAAACCTACCCCCCACCCCAGGTGATTTCAATACATGTGAACGTGGGTCACATTTTTAAAAACACTCTTCAAAGGAGAGTAGTCAACATTTATTGAAAATCCACTCTGTGTTAATGGCTTTGTGTGTTTTTTCTTAATTAAACCTCAACATAGTTCTCTGGGAGCTATGGCATAATTATTAAGGACTTGGTTTCAAGAACAAAGCTATTAAGGTTCAAATTCTAACTTCTCCACTTCCTAAAATTTTCCCCATCTCAATTTCCTTTTCTGCAAAATGGGGTTCATATTAGTAATGACCTCATAGAGTTATAAAGATTAAATCATTCAGTTCATACAAAGTGCTTAGAACAGTGCTGGGCACATAGTAAGCACTTAACATTACGATTCCTTTGAGGTAGTATGATACTTCCCCCATTTACATATAAGGAAATTGAGACTCAAGGAAATGAAGTCAGTTGCCTCAGATCCTTCAGCTAGTAGTGACTTCAGTCTATCTGTTTTCAAAGATTATCTATTATATTGCTCCTCCCAACTCTAAGAGTCTATGATCCTACCAGCCAAAGCCAAAGACATAGGACTGGGTGGGAAACATTCTAAAGACGGCCCTATTCCTATAGAGAATAGACAGACACCTATCTTAAACTCCACCACGAATGATTTTACAAATGAAGAAACTGAGGCTAAGACAGTGAAGTGATGTTGACAAGGGCTCACTCAAGAAAGTGGCAGAGTCTAAATCTGAACCCATGTTTCTTCTGCCACCTACCCTGTGATTCTAACCTACAGTGAGTCACTGCCTGGAAAATTCTCATCCTAGTAAACACAAATGCTTTAAAAACAAAGGTAGGAAACAAAAGTGGAATTTAGGGTGAAGCTAGTTCTTGTGTAAAGACACTGCCACCCACAAACATGGAAACAGCATACTTCCAGAAAAATATTTATTTTCTATCCCATAGCCACAGCCTAGAAAACTTAGCTAAGAACTGACATCTCAAAAGTAGCCTCAAAAGACAGCACTGCAGGGAGAGAATCTGTCTTAAAAACAAGGCAAACTTAGTAAACTGGCACAGAAAGAACTGGTTCTTGGAAACACGCAACCTTGTTTGAAGCCTTGCCTCTGCCACTTACTAGCGGTTTACTTGACTTTACTGAAATTCTGTTTCCTCGTTTACAAGGAGGTGATCATGCCTACCTTACAGCATGTGAGATTTCAAAAGGCATCATTTAAGCAAAGCCCCTGGCCACAAATCTGGACCTCTAAAACTGTCATGATAGGGAAGCACAGTGCTCATCTCCAGAGAGCAGGGAACTTGGGTAACCATGTGGGAAGAGAAAAGGAGGTTCAGGATGCTGGCATGGAGGGTGGAGAGAAAAGTTCACAGTCTGCACGCATTGCATCAAACCTTGGGATAGAGCTCTTCTTAGGAAAGAATTCGGAGGACCTAAAGTTACTATAGTTCTCTGCCCAATTCGGTGTTGTTTTGTAAAAATTTTTAGTATGACTGTCTAAATAACATGCAATCGTTTCATATCATCTTCTCTAGGACAAAGAACTTGTCCTACACATCTCTCTACTCCTACTCCTGGTTCAGCATCAGTACTCAATAAAGGTTTAATTGAATGAAAGAATAAAAGAATAAATGAATGAATTAATGTCATTCAGGCTTCTACAAAAGAAACAAAACATAAACAAGTCCTCACAGCAAATACACTAAGGAATTTTCTAATCCAGAGGACAGCAAACTTTCTCTGTAAAGGACCATACCATAACTATTGTAAACTTTGATGAACATACAGTCTCTGTCATATATACTCAACTTTCCCATTGTAGCATAAAAGCAACCATAGACAATGCAAAAACAAATGGGTCTGTGTGATTTATGGATACTGAAATTTAAATTTCCTATCATTTTCATGTGTCATAACATATTCTTTTTAAAAATATTTTTCAATCAATCATTTTAAATGTAAGGACCATTCTCAGCTCGTGGTCAGTACAAAAACAGGCAGGCTGTCCTAGACTCTAGTCATTTCCACAAGCATCGGTAAATGTTTCCACGCAAAGCTGTTTCCAATTAGGAAAAAGGGGCTGAATTTAAAGCCATTTCTCCAACGTGCCTAAGTATTTTTTTATATAGGACCAAACTCAAAATACGTACAAACGGTAACTTTATTTCAGTTTTCAACCTCGAATGGTTGACCTGATATGCCTGCATCATGCTATAGACACATGAGGGTCTTTACTATAAATATACGTAGAAAAAATATACTCTGTTAAGAGATATATTCCCTTAAATGTAAACATTTCTTCTTCTAAATGATCATTTATAGGGAAAATCAAAGGTTGTTCCATGAATATAAGGGTACCCATTAGGACCTTCTTGAGGGCCTAAGCTTCATTATATATTTTTTGTTCACTATAAACTCATGCACAGAATCTAAATGAATTAACCATATATGTTTACAGAGTTCAGATAAGCATCCACATCGTTACTTATACTGCATTTCTGTTATCTCTGGCTCTATCTCCTCTAAAATGTCACCGCAGGAAAAACACAGGAACAGGATATCTGTGAGATTTAAATCTCTACTAATCTAGTCAGTTTATATATTGCCTATAGAAAGCAAACTGAAAACCAAAACTATGAATAATGAGACAACCTTTAGGTATTTCAAAAATCAAGCAAGTACAGTCTTATCACATGTGTTCATTTTTATGTTAAAGCAGCATTATTTATGGCTTGCTGGGGGGAAAGGCATAATCTTACAAGGGCTTATCTTAGTACCTAAAATTCAGAAGGAGAGGGAGAATTTTATTTAAAATGATTGGGGCCCATCTCAACTTCTCCACTGACTCACCTGAACATTGGCAAGTTAGAACCTCCTGAATCACAATTTCCTCATTGTTAACTTCTCGTGATAATTATTTTGGTTAACTTATTGTGATTCAGAGAATACTTTATTTATTTTTAATAAATTAATTTATTTACTTTTGGCTGAGTTGGATCTTCACTGCTGCACGCGGGCTTTCTCTAGTTGCGGCGAGCAGGGGCTACTCTTCGTTGTGGGGCACAGGCTTCTCATTGCGGTGGCTTCTCTTTGCTGCAGAGCACGGGCTCTAGGCATGCAGGCTTCAGTAGTTGTGGCACGTGGGCTCAGAAGTTGTGGTGCACGGGCTGAGTTGCTCCGCGGCATGTGGTATCTTCCCAGACCAGGGCTCGAACCCGTGGCCCCTGCATTGGCAGGGAGATTCTTAACCACTGCACCACGAGGGGAGTCCTCAGAGAATACTTTAAATACCATATCTGTATATGGACGGCAAAGCTGGATGAGAACCAAGAGAACCAGTGGTTGTGTTTTTGACGCAAGACTCAGGACTGATAATTCCAGATCCCCACCACGAGATAAACCTCCAGCAGTCAGTCTTCAAGGTTCTTGCTTGCCTGTTGCTTGCTTTTTTATATACACTAGTTCAAGTGGGTCATGAATACACAGATGTAGGATATGATAACTAATACCTAACAACTAGTTATCTAGTGTTATAACAATGTTAGAGCTATGGTTTATAGGAAGTCCAAAAATACATAGGATTTTTATCACCTCTCTTCATTCCCTTGGTTCCTGAAACGCCTTTAGTGTACCTGTTTCGTTTGTATGATTTATTCTTTGACTTAGGTTTCCTAACTTTCTAAGAGGTCTAACATCTTAAAATGCTTTCATGATCTATTTGTCTATGAATAAATATTCATTTTGATTGTCTTTTACTATTCTAACTATTTGAAGTAGTATGTGCTCATTTTAAAAAGTAAACAATAGAGAGGTAGTAAAAAGAAAAATTAATAATCTCCATTAACCGCAATCAATCCCATCTCAAGAGATTACCAGTGTCATCTGTGTGGTAGCTAATCTTGTCTCTATACTCATTAAGGTATATACCAACATATATATACATATATTGAATTTTGCTTACTTCATATTTTTAAAAATTCAGATTGTTCTTTATATATTACTCTGCAACTTGTTTTATTTCACTTAAAAATGTATCTTGGACATGCCTGTAGATGAATATACATATTATATACACATATATATAATTGAGTTGACTTGCATCATATTCTACAAAGTGGATTTATTAAATTAAATATTTTCAGTAATTCTCTAAACTGATAGACGTTCAGGGTTTGTTTCCAGGTGTTTCTACTACAAACATCCATATACAGTTGACCCTTAAACAACACAGGGTTTGGGGCGCTGACCCACCTCGCAGAAGAAAATCTACATATAACTTATAGTTGGTCCTCTATATACGTGTTTCCTCCCTATTCTCAGCCACTGGTGGATAGTGCAGTACTGTAGTATTTACTTTTTTTTTTTACTATATAATATTCTAAATTTTTTTTAAGTTTTATTTTATATTGGAGTATAGTTGATTAACAATGTTGTGTTAGTTTCAGGTGTACAGCAGAGTGATTCAACTATACATATACATGTATCTATTCTTTTTCAAATTCTTTTCCCATTGAGGTTATTACAAAGCACTGAGCTGAGTTCCCCCATGTTAAAGTGGACCCACGCAGTTCAAACCTGTAGTGTTCAAGGGTCAACTGTACATGTTTCCTTATGCAGTTGGGCAAGTATTTCTCTTGGACATAGTCCCAAAAGAGGAATTTGCTGACAAATCACTTTCCTGAAGATTAAATGAGCTCACTCCAGGTAAATATGAATATTAATGTTATCAAGCTGTTTAATGTTTTCCAATATAATGGGTGAAAATTATGTTTCATTATTGCTTTATGATGTATTTTCTTGACTACTAGTAAGTTTGATCACATTTTCAAATATTTATTGGACATCTGACTTTATTTTTTTTCTACTAGGCTTTTTGTCTTTTTGCTAATCAACGTGTAACAATACTTTAAATGTTTGCAACAGTAACCCTTTATTTGTTATTAGTGTTGAAAACATTTTCTCCGAATTTGTCATTTGACTTTTTTAACGATGTAGTTCCACATATAGAGAAATTTGTTTTCTATAGTCATCCATCTATTTATTTCTTTGTGTTCCTTCTGTCTTAGTTTTTCTTTTCCTTTTTTTTCACTTTTATTTTCTTCCAGTTTTATTGAGATATAACTGACATACAGTACTGTGTAAGTTGAAGGTGTACAGCATAATGATTTCACTTACATTCATCATGAAATGATGATTACAATAAGTTTAGTGAACATCCATCATCACATATAGATATAAAATTTTTTAAAATAGAAAAAAATTGTTTTCTTGTGATGAAAACTCTTAGGATTTATTCTCAACAACTTTCATATATAACATACAGCAGTGTTAACTATACTTATATTTTGTACATTACTAGTACTTATTTATCTTATAACTGGAATTTTGTACCTTTTGACTGCCTTCATTGACTGACTTATTTTAATATATGACAACAGATAAGAATCTAACTTTGTGTTTCCCAACTAAATTGTCTTTCTGCCAGCACCATTTACTAAACATATCATTTTTCCCACTGAACTGAAATGTCATCTTCATAATATATTAGGCTCTACTATACACATGTACTCTCTATTTGGCTCTACTCATCTACTCATCTACTTCTGTGCCAAACTGTACAGGTTTGATTATAGATAACAGCTTTATGATAAGCTTTGATATCTGGTAATGAAAGAATCCCACCACTAATATTGTCCCAAGAACTGTTGGCAATTCTGTAACATATATTCTTCCAGGTGAATTTAAAATTATTTTTCCTATTTTAAAAATTACATGTGAAAACTCTGATTGAACATATATAACTCGATTTTATATATTCATTTTTGAGTAACTGATAGTTTCATAATATTAACTCATTCAGTTCAGGAACAGGGCGTGTCTCTTCATTTATTTAGAACCTTCAATAATGTCTTATAGTTTTGTCCACACAAATTCTTAAATGTTCTTTTAAATGCATTCCTTCCATTCTAGCTGTTTACTAATATGAAGAAGAACAATCAACTTGTTTTTACAGTAATCTCATATCCAGCCACTCTACCAAACTCTAATACCTTTAGTAGAATCACTTGAATTACATGCAATTAAGGATATATGTCTCTTTTGGGACTTCCCTGGTGGCGCAGTGGTTAAGAATCCAGCTGCCATTGCAGGGGACACAGGTTCGATCCCTGGTCCAGGAAGATCTCACATGCCATGGAGCAACTAGCCCACGTGCCACAACTACTGAACCTGCACTCTAGAGCCCGCGAGCCACAACTACTGAGCCCATGCACCACAACTACTGAAGCCCACACACCACAACTACTGAAGCCTGTGTGCCCTAGAGCCTGGGCATCACAACTACTGAGCCCACACGCCACAATTACTGAAGCCCGTGCGCTCTAGGGCCCATGTGCTGCAACTACTGAGCTCACATGCTGCAACTACTGAAGCCCACATGCCTAAAGCCTGTGCTCTGCAACAAGAGAAGCCACCGTGATGAGAAAGCTGCACACCGCAATGGAGAGTAGCCCCTGCTCACAGCAACTAGAGAAAGCCTGAGTGTAGCAATGAGGACCCAACACAGCCAGTAAATAAATAAATAAGGATATTTGTCCCTTTTAATATTTTTACCACTCCTTTGTTCTCTTGTCTCATTGCTTTATCTAGAACCTCCAAAACAGCACTTAATAGTGAAGAAAACAGAGAGTATCCTAGCATTAGTCTTACTTTAAATGAGAATAACGCTAATATTTTATTGTTTACTTTGAGGCTTGCTGTCAAACTTTTTGATAAGTGGTTTTATTGTGTTGTGATAATTTCCTCTGTCACTATTTTTCTTAGCATTATTTATTATAAATGCAGTTAATTTTAAATTTAATTTAATCCGCTTTTTAAAGACTATTGGTAGAATGATATTGGTTATTTTTTCTTCTTTCATATGATAATGAAATGAGTTATGTTGCTCGCCTTTTTTAATTGAACCATCTTTGCATTCCTGGAACAAAATTTACTAGATGTATTATTCTTTTAATACACTGCTAAATGTTATTTGCCTATACATTTCTAGATCTATAATTTTTATACTGTCAGTATTGAGTTTGATATTAAGGTTATGCTAGCTTTGTAAATGGTATTTGTAGTTTTTCTGTGATCCTGAATTATTGTATTATGCATGAATTATTTCTTTTCGAATGTTACTTAGAACACAGTTGTAAAACCACCCGGGCCTCATATGTTTAAAAATACTGAGTGTTCTGTAACATTTTATAACAACATTTCTAATTTCTTTTACAGCAACTAGTCTACTTAGGTTTTTTATCTTTTTTAGGGAAAAATCTGGTATTTATATTTTGCTTGTTAAATTACCTAATAAACTATGTGATAAAATTTCCAATTTATACCAGACAGTTCCATATAACGTTCATAAAATTTTATTAATCTTATTAATATTTAGAGTTATATTTCCTTTACCATACTTAATATTATATAATTTTTCTTGTTTTGTTCTTAACTCAGACCTTCCATGAAATTGTCTATTTTATTTTTTAATAAACACAGCAGAAAATGACTGGGGAAATAAGTAATAACTCTCCTAAAGATGAGCTAGATAGCTTGGTGTAGTCATCAAAAATATTTGTTTCCTCACTAACAAATCAGCTCAGGCAATGAGGGCACAATAAGCCAATTTAATTCCTTAATCCAATACAATAGCCTTGGATTTTCTTTATTTGTGTGTGTATTTGTTTGTTTGTTTACTTATTATTTATTTACTTTGGTCAACTAGGAGGATTCTACACCATTGTTTCCACTTCATATTATACCTGGATTAACGCTACAGGTGAGATGGAATGATATATATTTAAGCTAAAAGAAAAAGTATTCTTTCTAAATTAGACTCCAGGAATTCTTATTTTCCTGACCAGGCCTGAGAAATCTTGAGTCATGGTTCCAGAGTGTCTTCTAGGCCCTTTTTGTAACACTTCTAGTTATACTTGTTTGTGCCACAGTTATTCAACATTTGTTATTCGTTGTCTTAAATGATTCTGCACAGCCACCGTCCAAACAGATGATTTAACAAATAATTAAAAAATGAAAACATGTTGGTCAAAGATGAAATCTCATCTTCCTGAGAATAAACAACAGTAGTATATATCTTGGCAATCTTCCTGCAGCTTCATCTGGATAAGGACCAAAATGGGAGAGTGCAAACAAAGATACTCTCACAATCTTAGGACAGAGAATGATTGTTCTATAGCTGCGGTAGCAAGTAGCCATCAGAACCACTTTTACATTTATTCAATTGATCAATGACAATTTTGCTTCAATTAACATGCTTTTGCAAGCCAATCAATCAATAACAGGTCTTCGCTTCAAAAAGTCAGCCAATGAGAAACAAACTCACTCTAAGAAAAATGCCTCTGAACGCCAACCAATCAGCAACAATCTCACTTGAGTAATCATGCTTAAACAGATGATGTCAACCTACTTATGCCTTTCAAAGTAGGCCAATCCCTGAACCCCATGCGGTTCAAAAACCCTATGTAACATCAGCAGTCTACTCTTCTCAGGGAGACTTCTCAGGCATAGTTCTCCCTTATAAACAAATTCAGTGCTGTCTTTTTATTTCAAATATTAAGTAGTGATCTCACCACCCTCTGACATCAGTAAAGATTTATTTAATGCTAACTATGGGATTAAAGGAAAAGACAGTAAGGCAAGTTGGCTGCTCCTCTGTGAATTCAGAATGAAATGTACACTATTTCCAAATGTGTTAATGTCTCTAAACATCCTGAAAAGCAGTGAGGAAAGGCATAAGAAAGATACAGAAAATTCTCTGAATTGATGCATAGCTGAAATAATTCTAGTTTACCATCCATACAAATTACTTATCTCTCATAATACCTATGATTCTAATAATGCTGACTTCTAGTACACCTTTAAATCCATTTGGGAACTAGGCATATGAGGAAGAAACGGAAGGGAGAAAGAGGACATAAAAGTGAAAAATTAGTAAAGGAGAAAGAATAAAAGGAAGAGAAAATAAGTTCTGAAAAATTATTTATAAGAAAGACAAACCTCAGTGAATCTGTGAACTGAACAAAGGGTTTCCTTTGTGCTTTCTTTCATATCCCATATCCTCACTCCTGGCTTCTGAGATACTCTCTATTTGCTCCCAGTCTTAACTGAGGACCTAACTTACTCTCACTTAGCTGTCAACTAATCCCCATAAGAAGGTAATAAAAATTCCATTTAAAAACATTTATTGGGCATTCACTGTGTGTCAGACCCAATACTGGGTGTTATTTCTCCCAGAAAGATTCTCAATGACCCAAAGGCACTTGAAACCCAAAATAATAAATCCACTGGTGAAATTTTAAGCACTAGGATATCTCGTAGTGCTTGTATTTGGGAGCAGGGAACCACACAAAGAGCCATGATAGTATTTGTGAACTTTGGTAAATTCTGGAAGCCTTATTTTTTTTAATTTTTATTTTATATTGGAGTATAGTTGATTAACAATGTTGTGTTAGTTTCAGGTGTACAGCAAAGTGATTCACTTATATACATATACATGTATCCATTCTTTTTCAAATTCTTTTCCCATTTAGGGTATTACAGAATATTGAGTAGAGTTCCCTGTGCTATACAGGAGGCCCTTGTTGAGGATCTATTTTAAATATACCAGTGTATACATGTCAATCCCAAACTCCCAATCTACCCCTCCCCCCCTTCCCTGCTGGTAACCATAAATTCATTCTCTAAGCCTTATTAAATTTCAACTTATTTCCACCTTTCCCATCTTCAGGATGAGGCAAGTTATGCCTTTCATATTTCTGTGTCTGTATATGGAGGGAGAGGTTAGGGAGAAGGGGGGCTTTCATTTAAAAGTTTACCATAGCCATTGCAGAAAGCAATGGATTTGGTTAATCTATCTCTTGGTCACTATCAGAAACAGAAGCATAGGCAGAATGGATCTCTGTGGTCTCATATTATTTTGTGTTTTATGACTGTCATAATTCTCAGTGTAGCAGAAGAGGTATGGCAGTTATATCCATTTTGACTTCAACTTTCTTTGCATAAAGATTTAAAAATTCATGATTATGTTAATACTGGCACAGTTTTCTAATTCTATTTGCTAAGCTACTGCTGAATTTATTATCTATATGATGGTAAAGCTTTCTTCACCATGAAAATGTCAGTTGCCATTGAATTTAGTACTAAACCAGCCCTAAAATTTGTTTATCTCTTAAACTAGAAATCATTCAAAACTGTATGGGATAGAATTAAATTTGTTTAAATATATTTAACATCTTCTGAGTAGTTAAAATTGATCTCCTTGTTAAAAAACGTTTGTTTTCTTAGACTATATTTACTAAGTAAATGAATTTTTTATGTTTTCCCCTAATCATTCAGCAAAATAGGATGTATAATTTCTTAAAAGAGAAAGTGATCTCCTGAATTCCAAATCTTCCAGCAGTTTTGCCCCTACTTCTTAAGTTTTCATAGGCCAGAAATTAAGTTCCAAAAAGAATCTCAGGCATTGCCTGGCATCCTTTTTTTTCCCTTTAATTCTCTCCTTTTCTTTATTTTTGAAGCACTGAAAGAACGGGTATAATTTCTCCTCTTAAAAAACTGAACCACAGAAAACACTTGTGTGTGTTGTTTATTTACATATTTTTATTACTATTTTTTAATGGAGATAATTTCACTGTAATGTTTATCTAAAACTAGAAGTTGCCATCTCACCAAGTAAATAAGCTGTTTACATGATGAGGTTGTTTCAAGAGGAACCAAGTTGGAGTATTTTTTGACAATTCATTATCCTGTGCTCTCATTAGTGATATGGCTCTAGGCAATCACTGAGGTTCCACTTGTCTCAAGTTTCTTCATCTGTAAAAAGGAGATAATAATTCCTCTATGCAAAGTGTAATTCTTAGGAACAAATGGGATCCAACACAACAATGTAGCAAAAGCACTTTGTAGATGTTAAAAAAAATTAAACACAAATATTCTTTTCCAGCACACATATGGCAAGCTTTGGCACAGAGAAGGGGGATTAAAAAAAAAAATTTAAGACTAAATAAATGCACAGTAGCTTCTCTCCTAGGCAGCCTGGAAAATTAGCTATACAGCTACTACTTTGTGAATGGTATTAGTGAGGAAGAATTCAGACAAGAATCCTATCAACAACAATTTTCATCAGGTCAATTTGTTACTCCAGACAGTTACGCACTGAGAATTTCAGGAAATACACATCCTGTATTCTTGGATTTCTGATTAAGAGACATTATAACTCATTTTACACATCCTTCTCACCAGTAAGTATTTTCTTATTTTTACTTCATTTTACTTCTGTTTCAAATTTATCCTCATACCAAATGCACCTTTATCAAACTCTTCCTGCAAAATTCCATGATGTCTGTCTCAGCTTCCACCGCATGTTTTTACAGTTAAGTCGATGTCGACATCAGCTCTTCTACTGTGCATTTGTTTTTTAGGAGTTTAAACTCATCCATAAAAATTAACTAAGGCTGAAACTTGGCAGAGAGTTTAGAAGCACATTTTGTTTCTACCAACGTTCAAGAAAATCCATATGGCTGTTTCTAAATTCCTGTATATCAGGCTCAAATAAAATATATCCTGGCCAACACAAAACACTTATTTAAACTAATTCACATCAAAAACAGGTTTGTTTTTTTTTAATGCAACTATTCCATGCCTAGCTCTCATCTCTTCTCCAAGCCCTTCATCCAACACCCTGGATGGATGCCTGGTCACCCTGGTGGCTGGCGTGGCTGACACCTGCAGCCCAACCTTCTAATCATGAGATGCATAGTTAATGTTTCATGTTGTCATAGGACTGTTGGAAGCTGCCAACTGAACTGACACATCAGAGGTTTCCTTGGCTCAGCCCTGTTCCTCCTCTGTCCCACCCAAAGACATGCCCTTTTTAGTACTGTGGTCACATCCAAAAGTCCCAGGAGGCAGCATCTGAAAAAACTGCTTTTCACCCCTATAAGCAGAGCTGTCTCTAATCTGATGAATCAGCCCATGGCTTTGAACTGTTGGAAAAGAATTCTCCACAGGTCTCTCTTGTTTCTGCACGTCTTGCAAATGAGGCACTGAGAGCTTTTTGTTCCAGACCACCTTTTTCAGGATGTTTATATAGTGAACAGCTTTGGAAGGCAGAGACAGGGTCTCCCTCTAGGGAAAAGGGCAGGCATGCTTACTTTCCAGCATAATAAAAGATAATGTCTCTCTCCAAAATAAAGGCCAGGCGTGCTTACTGCCCATTATTGTGGATTCAGGCTCCTAAACTGCTAAACAGGAGCGGTCCTCTCCTGCCCTTGCAGGTATCATCTGGCCCTCTTCACATGCACCCTGCGGGAAGTGGGCTTTGAGGAACTTGCACATAAATGCTGACTCTCCAGCAACTGCTATTACTCTGAGTAATAAAATGACCTTTATCTCTGATCCAGGTGCCTCATCTCTTCTAACAGCATTCGTGAAACCCCAGCGGCTAACTTGTTAGCTTGCAAATAGGATGAAACTCAGACTCTTGCAAGGAGGATAAAACTGAGAACATATAGGTTGTCTCTGTCACTAGAATGTAAGCTCCTTCTAAGATGAGACGATGTCTACTTTACTTATCACTGTATCCCCAGCACTTAGTCCAGTACCTAGCAAATAGACGGTGCTGGATAAATATTTGTGGAACAAGTGTTTGGTGGAGATCTAAATTCAAAAGTGAGGGGGAGCGATCCCTGGGGACTCCTTGGTGACAAAGGTTTAATGAAGGAAGTGACATTTAAGGTGTGAACTCTGATTACTCCTCTAGTCTCCTCTCTACTCTGCTGTGAGAATTTGAAAATATCATTCAGAGACAAAGCCCCCCCCCAGAAACACTTTTGTCTTTTAGATTGCCAGTAGAAACACATCTTATATCTTTACTTCTTTGCCTCTAGTGGGTCAAGGAATGTAGCCTCAGAGATTCTGTGTCCTCTGTGGGTTCTTTCCTCTTGAATCTCAGCTTCTTAAAAGTTTCTGCCCTCCCTCCCCAAATGGCAGAATTGGAGCAGCAAAGTGAATGACAGATCATTTACAGCTTATCTTACAAACAGATCTGTCAAGGGACAATCAGGGTGTATCCCCTTAAAATACTGAAATTAATTTTTCCTGAATCTCTTTTGTCCCAAAATTTTAAAAAGATTCCTCCCTGTTGGTTCTTTGATCTGACTTCATGACAATGTGTAATTTTATTTTCAGAGAAAGTTTTTAAAATCCTAGTAAGAACTTAGGAGGTTTGAGGCTAATTCGGAGACAATTTTAAAACTGAACGGGCCAGCATGCTTATGTTCAGGTGCAGCGGCCAAGCTGGGCAGAGACAAGAGAGGGTGGAGGGGTGGATGCCGTCCACGAAAGAAAAGAACAGAAAGTGAGGATCTGCCTGGGCTGGAGCAGGGGCCCTGGTGTGGTGCAGCAGAAAAGCAGATGAGGAAACTTTGTATCTCAAATATAAAACCTTGGAGATTCCTATTGTCATTGGATCAAGATAGTCCTTAGGATTCATGGTGCAGAAAGAGCAGAATTTGTCAGTATCTTCCCACCCTATAGCACTGATAATCCTTTGTTTCCCTTAAAGCTGTTTCAAAAGGCATAGCACAGGGAGATCGGCTCCGTGCTTTGTGACCACCTAGAGGGGTGGGATAGGGAGGGTGGGAGGGAGGGAGACGCAAGAGGGAGGATGGGGATATATGTGTATGTATAGCTGATTCACTTTGTTATAAAGCAGAAACTAACACACCATTGTAAAGCAATTATACTCCAATAAAGATGTTAAAAAAAAAAAAAGGCTTCCACTCTTCCCATTATTTTTACAGTCTCAGATGGAAAACCTTAAACACACCTTACTTCCAATCCACAAAAAAAAAAAAAAGCGAAAAAAAACCAACTGTAACACACGAATGGCTAGGGAGTACCCTGGTGAGATAAAAACAAAATGTTTTCAAAAATAGGACCCCATGGCAGTTAACAGTTTTACTTACAATCGGTCTCAGGTTTTAACCCTTTGCCAATTCCAACTTCAGAAGAGCAAATACCTAATGAAGTGGTTTTAAGATAAAAAACAGTTTGACATGGATTTCATGTTCATGACAGAGAAGGATTAATAGCGCTTGGCCTGAAGCAAGCACACGTCCAGGCAGGTGGCAGGCAGAGCCAGCACACCTCAGCCGGGTCCTGTTTACCCAACCCCTGGCCTCCCCTTCAACAGACACTGCCAGTTGGAGCAAACCAAGCCAGATGATGTGGTGGTTTTCTAATAAGGCTAAGCAGGGAGAGAATGAACCAAGTACGTTATTTCTTGTGGCCAAAGCAAGGCTGAGTTATAAACTCAGACCTCCAGAGGTGAGAGGCTTGTGTACTCACCAGCTGCCACTTCTGCCTTTCAGACGAAGCCTCGCAGTGTGGCCATGCACGCCGTTCTCTTAAAACGGATGCCAGGAGTTCCCTTGAAAATGGCTTTTCATTCCCGGCAGTGAAGCAACCCCTGGGTGTGAAGTCACATCTGAGATTTACAAGCTATTACTGACATCGATAAAATGCAACACTTGTTATTCTCCTTTCAGTGTCCTGTAAGCTATTGGCACTCATTAAATGCTTCCTAAAAATATCATTTGGCAAACATTCTTGTTTTGTTCATAAAGGCTTATGTACATCACTGAGAGCGTCATCTTAGAAAGCTGCTGTAAAAATGCACGTGCATTCATTAAATCAAGCTTGTTTCATCTTAATTAACATGCAGAATTCTTTCTCTCTGCCCAAAAACGCACCTTGTGTTCCAAAGAACTGCTTTTGGAGCCTCCCTGTACTTCTAGGGGACTCCGTACCTCTTTCAAATGGAGCCAAGTTTGCAGGTCTTGGTGTCAGGTTTCCTCAAATAATGTTTGAAATCATAAAGGGCAAACCATTTAAGAATTCTTCAGCAGGATGCTTCACCAATTAATGTGTCAGTTAGATGTGCTTGCCTACACATGCCCATCTGGTCTCAGGAGGCTCCAAAACTGTCTTCTCCGGGTATAAGTAGAAAATGAGAATTGACCAGACATGCTATTTCAACCAGGCTGAAAGCAAAGCTAGTGACCACCTTGTTTAACTGGGGCCAAAAATACACTAAGGAACATTGCATTACAAGCCTAGGGACCCTCAAGAGAAAACATCAGTGGAATAGAAGAATTCCTCATCGCGGAGCTCTATTTTCAGCCCTGTCCTAACCCAGACAGCCGATAGAGAGCAGAAGTAGGAATAAACAGAGAGTGAGAGTAAGAAGAAAGAAGGAGAGAAAACAGGGCAATGGGTTGAAGAACTGTTTGCAGTACGCCTGCATTGAGTGGCTGTCCCACTCCTTCCTGTGCAGCAGGGTCATATGCACCCAAGCTGCAGCAGAAAATTATGCTGTGAAGAAACGGAGCTATCTGCCTTAAAAGAATTAAGGCTTCCAAGTCAGGGACTGGAGACACATAGCAGAGCCCTCAGTATTTTGGCAAGTCTTAGGGGGTTAGGGTGGAGAATTTTGCTTTCCTGTTCCAAGCCTATACAGCCTGGAGTGAGATCAACAGTCAACAAGCTGTTCACGTTACCCAAAGCTCAGTCACCTCTCTCATTCAGGAGACAGGTTAGTAAAGTCAGGTGGACAGCAAAGCACTTATCTGTATGAGTCAAACCTCACTCTTCATTCACAAATATAAACAGAAAACCGAGGTCATCAGACACATGGGGAAGACCAGCAAAGCCAAGGAAAAGGATCAAGCTGAATAAATAGAACTGACCCAAGAGGAAACAAAAATAATTCAGATTCAATCAAGAGAATTTTTAATTAATGTTGTCAATGACATCAAGGAAGGTTTTAACAACACATAAAGAAAAGGCTCAAAAAGGAGTAATAAGAAAGAAAAAGCTATTGGAAAATAATAATCTGATAGCCAAGATAAATTTTCACTAGAAATCTGGAAGAAAAAGTTAAGGTAATGCACAAGTAAAGAAAAAAGATGTAATTATTTAAAATATGAGAGGGCTTCCCTGGTGGCGCAGTGGTTGAGAGTCCGCTTGCTGATGCAGGGGACGCAGGTTCGTGCCCTGGTTCGGGAAGATCCCACATGCCGCGGAGCGGCTGGGCCCGTGAGCCATGGCCACTGAGCCTGTGCGTCCAGAGCCTGTGCTCCGCAACGGGAGAGGCCACAGCAGTGAGAGGCCCGCGTACCGCAAAATAAATAAATAAATAAATAAAAATAAAATATGAGAGAAAAATGACAAAAAGATAATCAATCAAGGATATCTAATTTCCACTTAATAAGAGTTCCAGAGACAAACACAAAATCAAGAGAAAGAAATAATAAAAGAAATAATAGAATAAAACTTGTCAGAACCAAAAACAGAAGTCTTCAAATTAAACTGTCTCACTGGAGGCAGAGCAGGATAAACGAAATCACACCCATACCTAAGGGCACACTTAAAAAACTTCAGCATAGCAAGACAAACAAAATGACCAAAAAGTATCCACAGGAAGAAAGAAGTTACCTACAAGGAAGAAAAAACAGATTAGTATCACATTTCTCATCAGACACACTGACTCTTGGAAACTAAGGAAACAATGCCTTCACAGATAAAACAGGAAATTATTTTCAACTTAGAATTCTGTACCTAGCCAAAGTTTCAATCAAACTGTAAAGAGGTTATAAAAACATTTTTGTACCTACAGATAATCAGTAGGTGTATTTCCCTTTCTGTGAAAAAAACATTACTTGAAGATACACTACAGTTAAATTAAGAAGGAAACCAAAAAAAAAGGAAGAAATAAGATCCAAGAGAACCCATAATAATGCCTCTACAGCAGGCCTAGGACACATATTGGTGTATATTAACAAATAGCGTAATTAAGAAACTGAATTATCTTAGGAATATAGTTTTTTAAGGCACAAGTTTTTTTTCTGAAAAAAACAAAAACCACAAAAGGCATTTAGAAACTAAAAAGAATTTAAAACTGTAGAAGAAATTTACGATCCAAGTAGGAAGCATATTAAAATGTCACTTTGGGAATTTCCTGGCAGTCCAGTGGTTAGGACTCTGCATTTTCACTGCCGGGAACCTAGGTTTGATCCCTGGTTGGGGAATTAGGATCCCACAAGCCACGTGGCCAAAAAAAAAAAAAGTCATTGTTTGGGGCAATAGACATCTGAGAAAGACAACATGCTTGACTTTTATGCTTAGAGCATCTTCTTCCAAACTGTACAGATTTAGGGATGTAAGATTCTGTTTCTTTTTCTTTTTTTTTTTTAACCATTTATAAAATGTATTTGTATTTTTAAATTACTCAAGTAATACATGAATATAAACATTACAAGCATTCATAAACATTGCAAATACAGGGCTTCCCTGGTGGCGCAGTGGTTGAGAGTCCCCCTACCGATGCAGGGGACACAGGTTCGTGCCCCGGTCCGGGAAGATCCCACATGCCGCGGAGTGGCTGGGCCTGTGAGCCATGGCCGCTGAGCCTGCGTGTCTGAAGCCTGTGCTCCGCAACAGGAGAGGCCACAACAGTGAGAGGCTCGCGTACCGCAAAAAAAAGAAAAAAAAAAAAAAAAACATTGCAAATACAGAAATAAATATTTTTTTTAAAAAGCGATAGTGCTTCTCACCCACCACATAAATGCCACCTCTTCTGATTCTGTTTCTTTTTCCATGGATTTTTACACATGGATTTTTACAAATATTTACATAATCATCATATTTTAAATGCTTATTAGTTTCCATTTCAAATTCAATTTACAGAAATGACATGAAAGCTCTGTTTATAACAATGGCAAAGAATTCAAGCTATAAAACTTGACCATGTAAAGTACTGGTACATGTAAAGTCCTAACAGTTGGCAGATTTTGAAAAGAGAAAGGAAAAGAAGAAACGGAGGAGGGGGACCAAAAGGTTCATCTTATATAATTGGAAGGAAAGAGAAGTGTCTAACAATTATCAGGAGACAATTTAAGGAGGGGGAGCGATCAGATACAAATTTAACTAAAAAGTAAACAACTAGAGGTGTAAGCATAATATGTAACATTAATACTTAATAATCAGAAAAGACAAATCCAGAAATGGTCCAAAATAGTTTTGTTGGAGAAAGTGATTCTCCAAATATAGCCCAGGACCAAGTGAGTCCACAGACCCTTTTCAGGGGATCCACGGGTCAAAACTGTTTTCCTGATAATACCAAAATGTTATTTTCCTTTTTCAATCTTACTTTGACATCATTGTACAGTGGAGTTCTCTAGAGGCTACATGATGAATAATATTACAACAGATTGAACACAGAAGCAGAGATGAGAATCGTCTTGCCTTGTATTAATCCAGACATTAAAGAGATGTACAAAAACAAACAATACTATTCTTCTCACTATCATAGAAAATCTTTTTCATTATTTTTTCCTTAAATGGCATTTTTTAATGTTAATATGCAATGGGTTTATCATTATCATTTTTAAATGGATTAATAAATAAATATTTTATAATTTTCTCAGTTTCTAATGTGATAAATATTGATAGATTAGCAAACGCTCTTTGGGGTCTTTAATAATTTCTAAGAGTCTAAAAGGGTCCTGAGATCAAAAAGTTTTCTCTGAGGAGTAAGACAAGGGTGAGGAAAGGGAAAATTTCCTGTTCCCATGTGCACACCTCTATCCTGTTTTAACTATTTGCATGCACATACATTACTATTTTTTATCGAGATATAATTGCCATATAACATTATATGAGTTTCAGGTGTACAACATAATGATTCAAAATATGTATATATTGTGAAATGATCACTACAGTAAGTCTAGTCACTCTTTAATAGCAATTTTTAAGTGCACATGCAAATAAGACAGTTGTGTTCAGATAAGAGAGGCACAAAAATAGTAGCCTCACACCAATGATGACTAGATTTTCAGGAAATGGAAGCATTTTTCCCAGGAAAGATTATTACACATTGAGATCAACCAACAGGTTTTACCTGTGGAAAGCCTTTAGATGAACCCAGAGAAGCCATTTCCTTGTAGACCTTAAGTATATTTCTGGGCAGAGGAGAGGACTTGGCTAGACAACTCTGGGGATTCCTTAGAGATTCCAGGATACAGTGCTCCTTGGAGTGCTAACCTGATAACCTTCATGTTCAATAACGTCAATTTAATATCTCTTTCTAAATTCTTTTACAGCATATAGATAGATGCCACATAAACACATATGCAGATCATAACTCTGTGTTTGTAATGCCAGTTTTCTTTCACGAAGCTTAAACTGCCTTACAAACACCACCTCAGCCCAATTTCTTGTCCAAAAAGTATACTTGTCCAGAGCCAGAATATATACTTCTCTCATGATTACTTCTCTCTCTCTCTCTCCCTCTTTCTCTCCTTCTCTTTCTTCCTAGGTTTAAATATAGTCTTTTAGAGACTGTTAAAAAAAAACCATGATTCTTTTGGAAATGTCAAAATTTCCTAAGTAAAATCTATTATACTATTTATTGCCAAAGTCAGGGAAGCCAATTAAACTGCAATTTTACTTTTGGCTTTAAGATGCCAGAAACTGTAGCCAAGATTATATTTCAGCAATCTAAATTAATTTAGCTTTCAATGGCTGTTCAAAAGGAAAGTAAAAAGGACAATCTTGGTGACTCCAGTGTGCTATCCTTGTAATCCATATCAGGTTACAATTGTTTTGTTTTCATATCATTGATGAGCATTGTTTATGCCATGAATAATGTTTATACTTATTTGTCTTGCTTTCTCAAAAGACCATAGACAAAAGACAAGAATGACAAGAAGCATATCAAGAAATTATACCATCAAAGACGTTGTATCATGAGACACATCTATTATTTCCGAAGACATAAAGGAGTTACATGGGAAGTGTGCTCTCCAGCTAACATACGATATGAAGATATCTTTGGACTGGACATAACTATTTAGAAGCTTGAAATAATAAGTCGTTTTTATTGAAAACCTACTATGTGCTAGACAGTGTGCTAAGTACTTTATATTAGTATTTCATCAGTCCTAACAACCACCCTACATTAGATATTCTTATCTAATATTACTATGCCCCATTTGTATGTAAATAAATTGAAGTTTACAAGAGGTTAGTAATTTGCCCAAGGCTTCAGAACTAGTATATGGCAAAGCCAGGACTCAACCCCAGATCTGCTTCATTCTATAGTCCACGTCTTAACCACTTTGCCAAACGTGAAGAGCTTATGAATGGCATCCTACAAGTATGAGACAATGAATCTTCAATAGTTTATCAGCCATCACTTAGAATGGGCACTTTACTATGAGCCCAAGACATACAACAGAGGTCATCTTAAGGAACATTTATTGAATGTCTACTATAGTCAAGACACTATACTAGAAGATGCTAAGAAGGGAATCAGAGAGACAGGTCAGGCAGCTGATCTGAATGGGGACTGCAGTCTAGTGAGGGAGAAAGCCATCCTAACACAAGGTAGAATTAAATAAATGGAGAGACATGAACTCTCAAAGTGCAAAGGGAGGCTTCATAGTAGACGTTTAAACAGCATCTCAAAGAGTGAATGGGATTTTTTTATATGTAAAGAATCAAGGAAAGGAACATAAACTGAGACCAGGGTGCGCTTAAAGGCACAGAGGAGATAGACCTGGGGACACCCAAGGGGCACAAACGATCTAGTGTGGCTGGGTGTGTTGAGACTGAGCATGTGAAGCTAGAAAGATATTTGGGACCAGATTTCAGGAGAATTTCTACGCCTTCATAAAGAAATTGGAAATCTCTTCTGGGGGTAAAAAAAAAAAAAAGCAAGGAGTTTCCAGGAAAGGTAAATGATGATATCAGAAGCCATGTTGGTTACTATATTAGTCAACATAGGAAATGATGAAAGTCTAAGCTTCAGAGTGACTGAGAAAAAGATGAGGAGAAAAACAAAAGACAGCAAGTGAGATGTGGGATAAGAAGTAGATAGCTCCTTAGTTGACTAGAAAATATCCATAACATGGTATAGAAAAACCGAAGGAACTTTTTGGCCAATCCAATAAAATGAGAAAAGTAGAAGAAACGATATAACATACTTGGTTTGACACATCATAATCTTGAGGTACCGAAAGGAAAATCTATGCAAAGATATCAAGTAACAGTTGGAAATTCGAGCCTGGGAACCAAAAGAAATGTTGATGCTAGAGGCATATGTTAAGGAATTATCATCAGCATGAAGATGACAGGGGAGGCTATTAGGCAGGATTTGAATGAGGGCAGAGGGCAGAATTCTAGTGAACTCCAATTTTTAAGGGGTAGACGAAGGAAGAGGAGCTGGTTAAGATAACAGGGCAGTAGACAGACATCAGGAAACTATCTTCATAGAAGGCAAGAGGGAGGAATATTTTCAAGAAGTAGTGAGTGATCAGTGCCATATGCTCCTGGGTGATTAACTAAAATGAGGCTGGGAAGAGACTTAGAGCCAATATGGCCCCATAATCTTTACGCCCCTTCTCATGCTCGTTCTCATTTGCAGTCACCACCTGCTTCTTCCTTGCTGCCTATAGGTATCGTCAGAAGAGAGGCAGGTAACAGTTTCACTGGTCAAAATGCATGTGTTCCTGGCGGATGATGATGATGCTGATTGCCTGCAGAGGAAGCATATCCAGGATCTTCTTCTGATTTCGATCTTAAGAGTCATTTTTTTTCCCAGTCGGACCTTTGTTCCAATACAACTCACCATCTAGTGTCTATTATAATTTACAATTTCTCACCTGATCTTGGCATATGTTAAAGCCAGAAACAGATTCTTTGTGCTTCTTACTTGAAAAATTAGTATTTCCTCCTTACGGTAAAAGAGTTAATATATGACATTTTCTATTTTACCCTAAATCCAATCACTCATTCACCAACAAGCATTTATCAAGCACCTGAAGTATATATGGCTGGGGGTGCAGTCATAAGCTAGACAAACCTCCAGCCCATGTGGAACTTACATTCTAGTGGCTGAGACAGATACTAAATGAGTGAGTGAATACAGCTGTGCAGTCTCAGACTCCCTGTCATAAGTGTTCTAGTGGAAACAGTAAAGCAGATAGTGTGGTCTACAAGGCAAGGCCTCCCTGAGAAGACACTCGAGCTGAGACTGGAATGAGGAGGGTGAAAGATCCACTCTGAGATTTGGAGAAGGAGCATTCCTGGCAGAGAGAACAGCAAATGCAAAGTCTCTGAGGCTTAGCATGGGATCTTGGCAAGTTCAAAGAATAGTATTTCCTGGGCTTCCCTGGTGGCGCAGTGTTTGAGAATCCGCCTGCCGATGCAGGGAACACGGGTTCGTGCCCCGGTCCGGGAGGATCCCACATGTCGCGGAGCGGCTGGGCCCGTGAGCCATGGCCACTGAGCCTGCATGTCCAGAGCCTGTGCTCTGCAACGGGAGAGGCCACAACAGTGAGAAGCCCAGGTACCACAAAAAAAAAAAGAATAGTATTTCCTTTGGATATGTACCCAGCAGTGGAATGGCTGGATCATATGGTAGTTCTATTTTTATTTTTTGGAGGACCCTCCATAATGTTTTCCATAGTGACTGCGCTAATCTTCATTCCCATCAATAGTGCACAAGGGTTCCCTTTTCTCCACATCCTCGCCAGTGTGTGTTATCTCTAGTCTTCTTGATGACAGCCATTCTAACAGGTGTGCGGTGATATCTCATTGTGTTTTGATTTGCATTTTCCTCATAATTAGTGATGTTGAACCAGTTGGCCATTTGTATGTCATCTTTGAAAAATACCTATACAGGTCCTTTGGCCATTTTTCAATCAAATTATTTGGGGTTTTTTGTTTGTTTGTTTTGTTTTTGCTATTTGAGTTGTATGAGTTCCTTATATATTTTGGATATTAACCCCTTATCAGATATATGTTTTGCAAATATTTTCTCCCATTCTGTAGATGAGTGTAGTTAATAATACTGTATTGTGTATTTGGAATTTGCTAAGACAGTAGATCCTAAGAAATTTGAAATTGTGTATTTGAAATTTGTTAAGACTCTACACACATACACACACACATGCACACAAATGGTAACTGTGTGAGTTAATGGATGTGTTAATTACCTTCACTGTGGCAATTATTTTACAGTGTATACATATATTAAATCATCACATTGTTCACCTCAAAAAATCATGTTGTACAACCTAAATACATACAATTTTTATTTGCCAGAGAACAGCAGGTTCTTCTGCAACCTCAGTAAAAAGTTGAGAAGACATGAAAGACTCAGAACTTATCAGGTCCCACTTCCTCCAGCATTGCTCTCGTGGACTTCACTAGCTCTCCTTTCACCAAGATGTCAAATTCCTCAGATTTTCTTCCCCAATAGAAATTCTGAAAGACAGAGATTCCTAGAGATCTCTCATGTCTAATTCATTTATCTAAACAAAGTAAGGGAGAAAGACTCAGAAGACTTTTCTTTGGGTCCCACGAGTATAGGATGGTTAATTTGCTTCAGTATTAAAGTCTGGTGAAGAACTATTACCCTTTCCTTGGAAACAGTATGCCTGACAAAAGATGCCATCAGAAGGAAATGCCATGTTTATTTACTTCCTTTTTAACCCCTCAGCTTACTTTTGCACAGCCCTGATGCCTAATTACTTCTGGCACTCTGCCCTCGTTCATGGGTACTTAGCTACACATACTTATATTTATGACTGTCCAGAGAACAGCTAACCATTGACCACTTCAGGCTTCCTCCATGGCTCCATTTGAGAAACTGCTGACAGGGAATGAATAATTTAGTACATGTGGTTAAAGAACAATTTGCTGGAGAGGAAAACCCAGAAGATGTTCTAATTCTGAATAAAGATAATGTATGATTTACATTTCTTAGGATGTAGATAGCTTGCTATACATTGCTTAGGACTATAAGGAAGACTATTAACCATTAAAAAAAAGAATGACCTGGAAACAAAATCTTAAGGGTGGTCATTAGGGGTTAAAATTCACATTTCCTGGTTTTCCCATTACTACCCAAAGAGAGAAACACAAATTTACTCTTCAAAAGTCAAAAACAAGGGACTTCCCTGGTGGCGCAGTGGTTAAGCATCCACCTGTCAATGCAGGGGACCCGGGTTCAATCCCTGGCCCAGGAAGATCCCACATGCCACGGAGCAACTAAGCCTGTGTGCCACAGCTACTGAAGCCCACGCTCTAGAGCCCTCGAGCCACAACTACTGAAGCCCACGTGCCTAGAGCCTGTGCTCTGCAACAAGAGAAGCCACCGTGACGAGAACCCCATGCACCACAACAAAGAGTCGCGTCCGCTCACCACAACTAAAGAAACCCCGCGTGCAGCAACGAAGACCCAATTCAGCCAAAAATAAATAAATTAATTAATTTTTTAAAATAAATAATAAAAAAAAGTCAAAAACAAGTAACGTTTCTTGTGCAACTGTCAGGTAGAAATCCTGAATAGGCGACTGAATTACTGCAGTAGGAAAAGGCATCGTGAAATACTGCTGAGTTAGTATGCAGCTTTATTCCCTTACAGAAGATTACCTATCTATCTGTTTATCTATCCATCTATCTTTCTACCTATCTGTCTATATCTATTTTAGACTCAAGGAATATATCTACAGCCAGATCTGTAGGTATAAATCAGTGTCGTGAAAAGCTACTTGTGAGGTGATACCTCATTGTAGTTTTGATCTGCATTTCTCTAAGAATTAGTGATGTTGAGCATCTTTTCATGTGCCTCTTGGCCATCTGTATGTCTTCTTTGGAGAAATGTCTATTTAGGTCTTCCACCCATTTTTTGATTGGGTTGTTTGTTTTTTTGATATTGAGCTGCATGAGCTGTTTATATATTTTGGAGATTAATCCCTTGTCAGTTGCTTCGTTGGCAAATATTTTCTCCCATTCTGAGGGTTGTCTTTTGTCTTGTTTATGGTTTTCCTTGCTGTGCAAAAGCTTTTAAGTTTAATTAGGTCTCATTTGTTTATTTTTGGTTTTATTTTCATTACTCTAGGACGTGGGTCAAAAAAGATCTTGCTGTGATTTATGTCAAACAGTGTTCTGCCTATGTTTTCCTCTAAGAGTTTTAGAGTGTCTAGAGTCTGTCATACAGAGTGAAATGTCAGAAAAAGAAAAACAAATGTCATATATTAATGCATATATGTGGAATCTAGAACAAATGGTACAGATGAACCTATTTGTAGGGCAAGAATAGAGACACAGACATAGAAAAGAGATGTGTGGACACAGAGGGGGAAGAGGGGGTGGGATAAACTGGGAGATTGGGATTGACATAAATACACTACCATGTGTAAAACAGATATCTAGTGGGAGCCTGCTGTATAGCACAGGGAGCTCAGCTCAGTTCTCTGTGGTGACCTAGATGGGTGGGATGGGGGGAGCTGAGAGGGAGGTCCAAGAGGGAGGGGATATGTGTACACATAGAGCTGATTCACTTCGCTGTAAAGCAGAAACTAACATAACATTGTAAAGCAATTATACACCAATTTTTTTAAAAAAGCTATTTGTGATATAATTAAAATCTGTCTTTTATCATTGGAAAAATATATAATATGAATATTAAAAATATTAAATATACTAAAAACTAAAATATTTAAAATATAATTAAGTAACATTAAAATATTTAAAGTATAATTTTATATAATTATATCATTAAAATATAATTATAAAATATATATATACTGAGAGATTGATCCTACGTAGGACCTACAAAGGAAATGATACTAGTTCTTCCTGAAAGCGGGATTTCACCTGACACTAGGTATGGCATGCAGTTCAAATCTTTGCCCCTATTTTTTTTTTTTTTAGTAATTATATCTCTTCCATTTTTATTGCCTTTGCCCTTTTTTGTATTAGGGTCTGCTCACTGTTACAGAATGAAGAGAAGAAGACCACAGAGGGCAGTTGAGGCCTTGATCATGTGCAGTATGGCAAAACAGCCCATGAACTACAAAAGAAAGGAAAACGTGGTTACAACTAATTCTATCATGTAATACAGCCATCTCCTGACATATAATATTAGAACATCTATTTCCATAAGTTCCTAAAGAAGGGGACCTTCTATTTCCTCTCACTTTCTTTGTTGACCAAAACAAACAAAAGAAACCCACAAAAAACAAAAATAAAACAAAACAAAAACACACAGAAGCCTGCAAATAAGAAAAGAGTCTTATTTGGAGTCTTAAGAATTGCAATTTGGGAAACACGGATATGGGTAAAACTGAAAGAATGTTCTGGGGAAAAGAAAGAGTCAGGTGCTTATAAAGGGAAAGCCATGAGGCTGTACTCTGACACAAGAAAAGAAATACTTGTCCTTAAGGAATAGGCTGTCATGAGTTATTTAGGGTAAGCGTTTGATAAGTATCTTGCATTTCTGGAACTTTGGACAGATGTTCTGGAGGCCTATGTTAAGACAGTAAGTGGTCAAAGGTCAGATTTCATCTGGGCTGAGATGTGCATAAGTCACACTTCCTCAGAGGCCCCCTGGCTCCATTTTAGAGAGCTCTTTTAGTACCAACTCCATTTTTATTTTCCTTTCACACCTTCAGGAATGAAATGGGCATTCAACGCATTTGTCATTCCATGTCCAATCAGCAGGAGTAGACGGACCAGATAGGTGTGCCCATACAATGCAACTATTAGTTATAACCAGAGTGAATTAATGAGCTTTTGTAACCTTTTATGTTCAATATTATGACCCACTTTACTCCTGCAGGTTAAAATTGATTCTTTGCAACTCTGAAAGAAGGAAAGCCCTTCAGATTAACGTTTAAGAAAGGAGAGTCTTTTTTTCTAAGATGGTTCCTCCAAGCTCAAAGTCTCCAGGAATCTGCTAGGTATTCTTTGTCTCATATTCTATGTCTCACTGAAATAAATCTTAAAATATTCAATATTTGGGATAATTCAAGCTCTTTGGAGTTTTGGATTACAGCATTTCACGAGAGGGAGCAGAGTTATCTATAAGAGAAAGCCAACACACATCAAGCCTGTTTCGCAAACCAGAGCTCTGGGAAAAGAAAAAGGAGTAAGGAGTGTTGACAAGAGATTTATTTTTCAGACATGTAAAACCTGAGTGTCTGATTCTCAGCAAAAACAGTACATGGGGAACTTCATAATTACTCTGCTCAGACTACAAAGAAGTAGAAATATGTTTAGTGACCTCTAAAAGTAAATATCTCAACACAGAAAATAAGCAACTGGAAAAGAAATTAATAAAAAATATTTCTTAATGAGGTTCTTGGTCAGTAATCTCTTATGTCTTATTGAATGAAAACTAAGAAATAATGTAAAAGGTTTACAGCAAATTCTGTATTTTTAACATAGTAAAATCTGGGCTAAATATAGGTATCTATAAATAACTAAATTTTATTTTTTTAAAAGTCAGAAATATCCAATTATCTCCTTGTTAAGATGATCAGTAATTAAATAAGTAATATTTCAAAGAATTAGTTAAATCCTAACGTCAATCCCCCCAAAAGTGAAGACCTGCTTGGCATATACATTTCACAATTAATGTTATGCTATCGAGTTAGGTATTTTTCATATAATTTTTAATGTATATTATTAATACACTAGGATGACTGTTCAAGTTTTCAGAGAACTGTCCCATGTCCCAGGAAACTCCTCAGTCCTGGGCAAACAGGGATGGCTGTTTACCTATCACTAAAATCTGTATTATAGCATCTCTATATGATCTCAACAATAACTTTTATAAGGCTCCATCAGAAAACTAGGTTAAGCAAATATTTGGGGCCTGCATCCCTCTCATGGTAAATATGTAGGCTATAGCTATGATTGGATAACAGAACTAATTTAGGTTGACAGGAGTTTAAGGTAAACTAGGAGAAGAAGAAGATAGATAATGTAGACTAAGGAAAACAAATGAATTTCCACAGTAACATTCTTTCCATCAGTATTCATAAACTATACTTTAAACTGAGAAAATGTCAGTCCCAGATTCTTTAGCATGGGAATCACTAATCTTAATAATATGGAAAGAGCAATGAAAGCATGGAAATTTCCATAGGAATATCAAATTTTCCTCAATCATATTGATTTATTGAAATGCTTAACAATGGACTTCTAGAATATATTCTTACCACAGGAGATTCCCTAAAGGGAATTACTTAGAGATCAAGGTTATTCATTTTAAGTGAATTTGACAATAATAAACTGTTTAGTAGTTTTATGGTTAACATAGACAATAATTTCCAGAGAATTTTTGGACCCCCAGCTAAGAAGCATAGCCAATTTTTTGAGAAGTCTAAATAATGTGCAATTTCTTCAGTACCTGATGCCAGGGAATCTATTATTTCTCAGTTTAAAGCCTTTGTTGTATCTGCTTTTCATTTAAGCTCAGGAGAAAACATTTTGTTTCTGGAATTGTTTCTTGGAAAAGGGAGTAAGCCATTCAGTGCATTACCAAAACCTAAAGCTTTATTGCCTTCTCTTGCTTCAGCACCATATATTGCTGCCTGAAAATACCCCTCACATGTGGTCCTGTCATTTGGCAATAAAAACATCGGATCCAGCAGTGACGAAAGATTCATGTTTGAAGGAAAGCAATCCAAGATAATTTCACTGCTAGCACTTAGAGAGGGTCCAAATAAACTCGACAACACATCCAATATACAAGGTACATTAACAAGGAGAATACTCAGTACCACAGGGCACATTCCAACCAAGCACATTTCAAAATGAGAAGCTTATGCCAATGAAAGTAATGAGCCCTTTCTTACACAGAACCGAAGGGAAATCAGACATTGATGGGAAGGACACTTACTCAGACACTAATCTGCTTTTGATTATTAATGTGTTGCTCCTTCTAAGGCAGATACAGCAACATTCAGAAAGGAAGAAAAAAGACTTCCAAACTTGAATTCTGTTTTTCTCAAATAAATTATCTAAAAGATTATTCATTATGTGGTTTTTAACTTTTTCTGGTCCTTCTGTTGTTCTTTATATCCTTCTTTTAAGTACTTGCTGAATGCATTTCCATGTGACTCTGTGACATGCTCAGAAAACAGGATAACTCTGGGACCTAAGCAAGGATGAGCACACAAGTTTTACTGAGGTTCAACTTCCCTCATGTTCCGAGGGGAAAAGACATATGATACAGTTTTATCACCCATATGTAATATGAAGTCTGTACTAAAGCCAAACAGTTGTGGGAAAATATATGTTTTAAATACAGTCTCCTGAACTCTACACATTTAATTCCAGTAGTGGTACTAGTATCTTACGTTACAGTTTCACAAAGCACTCATGTATATATTATTTCATTCGATCATCATAGAATCTTCTTAAGTAAATGGAATAATAGTATTCTTATTTTATAAAGGAGGAAAATTGAGACTCACAGATTCCATACTAGGGACACATTTTAACACTTAATTCAACATCCCTTCCACTACCCCATGCTACCCCTTTAACCAGAGTAGCATATATTTTCTGAGTGTCTACCATGCACTAGATACTGTGCCAGGAAGCTGTGAGTACAGTGGTAAATAAGAAAACCTCAGACCCTGTCCTCAAAAGAATTTTAATAAAAATTATTATTTGATAATTTACACAAAATCAGTTTTATAGTAACTAAGGTCACTGAATGGATAGAAAATTTACTGACTAGGCTGGAAAATGTAACACCAGAAAATCATTAAGATTAGAGAAGTTTCTATATAAGTATAATTTGAAACGTATTTACAAGGCTCCATTAATCCCCAAATTTCAGTTTTTTAACACACTGTTTTTCTCTCATGCATGTAAAGCCAGTCTGTAGACTAAAGAACATGGGGGAGGGAAGGCAGCTCTGTTCCATGCAGTCATTCATGAGCTGTATTGGCAGAAGTTTAGCTGTCTTCAACAGGGGGCTCCCACGGTTGCCTTGGACATTGGTATCCAACTGGCTGACTAGGAAAGAGTGGAGAAAATCAAGTGGTTTCTGTGGGTCCAGTTATCCATCTATGTTCCATTGTCCAGAATTGTGTCTCATGCCTAACTTAACTGCAAGAGAGGTTGTAAAATGTAGATCAACTGTGCCCAGGATGAAAAAGAAACTGATTTTCTCAACAGCTATCCATTACCTGTCACAACCAATCTCCAGTTGGGTAACCTAAAAGAAATTATTTAATCTCTACAGTTGCCTCTGAAAAATGGAGATACTGTATCTCATTGCATCCAAAACACCATCTTTTTTTAAGCTGTGCTATTATTTTATGTGCCACTGAGTAAAAGAAAAAACAGTACCACCAACTAAACTAGATTCGTACATACCATCAATTCCAAAAGACATTCTGACTTACCAATATTAAAATATGAGGGGAAGGGAGGATGCAATGAATTGAGGAAATATAGTAATAATATCTGCTTCCTTGGATTATTGGAAAATTAAATAAAGCAGTGTGCCAAAAAAATAGGTCATGTTGCAGAATCACCACAGAGTTCTAAGTTATTAGCTAAAACAACAGTCACATACAACCAAATCAAACAAAACCTACACAAAAACAAATCTTGGCTTGGAAATACACAGCAGGTATTGAGGCATTCTTGCAACTGTCAAGCAGAGTCACTACAGGGCAAACCCTGAGTGCCGTCCACCCCCTTTCCAATCTTTCCTATGACCATTACTCCCTGTTGAACCTCCTAGGCTCAGAGAGAGGAAAGAAAAGCAACAGCCAGAAGCAGACAGCAGTTTCCCTTCTTGGAATGTTCCCTGGTATTGATACAGATGTTTCAAAGTCCTTCTTTGAGGCAGAACAACGTAATGACTGAGACATGCTTCTCACGTCAAATGATTCAGATTTGAACTGCAGATCCTCCAAATTAACTAACTTCCCTAAACCTCTGCTCTCCTCATGCATGGTATGGGGATAATGACAGTATACATCTCTGGCTGTTAAATGAGATCATCCGTGTGAAGTCCTTAGCACTGCACACGGCTTATAGTAAGTACTTAATAAGCATAGCCGTTATTTGAACCTATGATTTTTACCCTACCCTCTTGTGCCTTTTGTGAGTCATTACCCATCAGAAACTACACGAGGAGCTTGCAAGGAGCCATAAAAAAACAAAACCCTATCCTCATTTTTCTCCACTCCTTCTTCCTGAACCCAGCAACTAGAATAACAGTACTGCTTTCTCTGTAGTACTGGGTCCACCATAACTTTATACCCCTATAGCCTTTTCTCAGAACTGCTGGGAAGGAGATCCTATGTTCCTGTATTTCGTTTCATCAGCATCCTAAATCATGACAATATTGCCTCATTCCTCAGACCAAAGTAAAGACCTTGAAAATAACCACTAAGTAAAAAAACACCCTAGAAATTATAGATCAGTCACTATAATTTTTGCTTTTGTTTGTTTGTTTTCCACTTTAAAACCATTACTGACACCATTTACAAACGGAGGATACAAAGAGATCTAGATCTGGATCTAGACATAGATATGATGTCATGCAAGGTCACCACAAAGTTCTAAGCAGTCACTCAACCTAAAAAGATAAAGTCATCCAACAACTAAAATCATGCATATACATGCACATTCTATATGTATAGAGTAATAATATACAACCTAATGATGTAGAATGAAGAAGGAACACAAGGGAATGTAGTTCTGTTGACCAATATCATCCATGTTGATCAGCAGAAACATCATTTCACAGAATATAGTGTAGCAAGATTAGATCATTTCCCTGAGCAAATAAATTCCATCTCATAATTGTTGATGACATAAGTCATCATAAGTAGTTTACTAACTAGTTTATTAGTGCTTTTATTAGTAACTAACCTCACAAAGAAACTAATCCACCTCTTAATTAATCTAAGGTGTGAATCCTGCTTCAGGTAAGGAAAAATATTACGTGAAAATCAGGTGATCATTGCTAATTCATATCCATTTTAATGGATCAGTGTTTGATCTTATCTGACACAACCAACATAATGCTATAAGTAGACAGTCACATCCCCTGGTGAACTATCTGGATATCTTTTCTGCACAGGGCTAATTCACAAACTATTGCTGCCAGTACTTCATTACTAGTGAACCTACCACAGAAGAAGTATTTCTTTAAAACACAGTACTGTTCTATTACAAATATTCTACCTTAACTTTTCTTACTTCATTACTAGTGAGCCTACCACAAAAGAAGTATTTCTTTAAAACACAGTACTGTTCTATTACAAGCATTCTATCTCAATTTTTCTGATGATTAAAGGGGATTTTAATTATACAATCAATGAGAAAATAGAAACCATCTGGACATTGTTCTGTTTGCTGCCAAATAATTTTCTTTTGTTTTACATCTCAATGACTTAAGCTAACAAAGGAATTTCAGTGCCAGTCATTTGTCCTTGGCAGGGCTAGATCTTTTTTATGTTATGAAAGATCTTTTAAATTTACTGATTGAGAGTCAAATTATCCCACACGGTCAGTGAATTAACCTCAACATTTTCCTACACATAAAACTAAGAACAAAGGGTATTTTTTAATTACTTGATCTTTAAAGCATACAAACTTTAAATCATTTTGTGCTTCAATGTTTTTACTAATCAGGGTGGTCAAAACTCAAAACACTTTCTCTTTTTTGAGATGCTGATGGAAAATGCTTAACCAGTAGGGTACTTAAAAAAAAAAAAGTACTATTGGTTTTAAATGAAATAAAAGAATGGAGAAGGACATGGCATGAAAGAAACAGAGAGACTTCCAAAAGTTATATTGCTATAATACTGGGCGGCCAGTCTGCACCAAGTAAACCTTTAGGAAACTCTAGCCGAGAAGGCTCCTGGGGACAGACTGCCCAGGAGTCTAGCTGCAAGTATGAGGACCTAGAGGGGTGGGATAGGGAGGGTGGGAGGGAGACACAAGAGGGAGGAGATATGGGGATATAGGTATATGTATAGCTGATTCACTTTGTTATACAGCAGAAACTAACACACCATTGTAAAGCAATTATACTCCAATAAAGATGTTTAAAAAAAAAAAGAACAAAGGGGAAGGGAGTAGGGATAAATTAGGAGGTTGGGATTAACATATACATACTACTATATATAAAATAGATAATCAACAAGGACCTACTGTATAGCACAGGGAATTCTATTTAATACTCTGTAATAACCTATATGGGAAAACAACCTGAAAAAG
Source organism: Pseudorca crassidens (assembly GCF_039906515.1). Classification (NCBI taxonomy): domain Eukaryota; kingdom Metazoa; phylum Chordata; class Mammalia; order Artiodactyla; family Delphinidae; genus Pseudorca; species Pseudorca crassidens. The sequence continues at coordinate 60,740,788 of NC_090306.1, forward strand.
AATAGATATATGTATGTGTATAACTGAATCACTTTGCTGTACACCTGAAACTGACACAACTTTGCAAATCAACTATACTCCAATATAAAATAAAAAATTAAAAAAAAAAAGTGAACTACCTGAAAAAGCAAATCAACTATTAGGTCAGAAACTAAAATTCACTTCTGCCATTGCTCCTAGAATGGAAGAAAAAGTGGCATGTTGGCCATGGACTTTGCCACATTTCTCTGGTAAGCACCATGATTTTGACTTTGAAAGGTGAGTTTTGTTTCTTAAATCTACTCTTTGTAGGGAATTGCACAAAACAGAAGGTAGCTCCTTCCACGGAGCAAAGAAGCAATAAGATTTTTTTCAGCATTCTCTAGAGGCATCTCTGTAATAAGCAGGATTTGTTGATTTGATAGGTGGGTATAAAAAACCAGTAGCGTCTGGGACTTGGAAATTTAGTGTCCAAAGACTACTAAAGAATTACATTACCATTTACAGTAGGGAAAAGAAGGTACTGATTTGAAAGTCTGATTCACAGCTATATATTTTAGAGATAATCTGTGGGACTAACACACAAAAGTTTTTCAAAGATATCTTAAAGATTTCTTTGGAGGAAAGGAAAGAACCGGAAATTGTTATAAGATTTATTAAACTGTCAACAGTTCTGAAAGGAAAGAATTTGACCAAGAAACATTTTTCTCCCTTGGACACCTCTTTAAAACAACAACGATGATCTGTTTGGGGTTAGGAAGTACTATGAAAATTCACAGAGAAAAAAAATCAAGGAGAGAAAATTACCTTTTATCTGTTACTAAGCTGACATTAGTTTACTATCCTCATTTTTTGAAAAAATTCACAATTTATTATAGTCAGATGAACTTCTTTGATTGTTATTACTTTCAAGAGGTGATTCTCCAAGGTGATTCTCTTAACTCCATTACTGAAAGTTAGGGGAAGACAGAATTTAATGACTCAGTACGTGAGGTCCAAAAACTGATCCCAACCTAAAGATAAATCTTTATCACACTGTAAGGATTTTTGATGAAAAAATTTTAAATTAAATTAGTGAGCTTCCAACAAACATAATGAAATTATTTTGTCTTCACCTTAATATTTATAGATCCTTGATGATTACCAGACTTTAACTTGTATAACTCCCTGTAAATTAAATACAGTATATTAAAAGGGATGATGTAGGTATTTTTAAATAAAATAAACACATTTTCAAAAAGCTACGTGGTAAGGTGTATTTTAGAGATATCTGCAGAGGGAACCTGAGAAATAGTCATATTGGAAACTGTAAATGGAATGGAGATGATGGGGGCAAAGAGGAGATATAGCAGTGTTGGGGGAGGGCCATGGCCTTTGGCCATAAACTGCTTGGCATTTGAAACATGGCCCTGGCTCTGGCTACCTTTAGCAAGTTACTCTATAAACTTCAGTTTCTTCCTACTTCTTAGAACTGTTTTGAGGATTGTGGGGGAGGAGGAAATTTTCCTCTACCCTTCTAGGCTCTGCTGGCTGGTCTAAGAATTAAATTGACATGAGACAGATTAACAGGAGAAAATTAAACGAAAGTTTAATAACACATATACGTGGAAGAGACCCAGGAAAACTGAATAACTCACCAAAATGGCTGAAATCTTCACTTTAAATATCACCTTCAGCTAAAGACAACAGAGGATGTTGGGAGTAGTGATTTGGAACTTCGAAGGGGAGTAAAGCAATTGACATGAAGATAGAAAAGCAAATGTTTGGTAAATAAATGTTTGCTGGGCCCTGCAGAGACAGTGGGACACAGAGAGGAATTTTAACAAGCAGACTTTGCTATACTCCTCCTTGTCTACTATACCTAGCTCATACTATAGTGAACTACGGTGATACCTCCCTTTCTGGAATGGTCCTCCATTTAAATTCCTTAGGCAACTAAGGGGGAAGTAAAAAGAAAGACTTCCTCACTCTTCTGTTCCTTAAAAATAATCAACTTAGGGCTTCCCTGGTGGCGCAGTGGTTGGGAGTCCGCCTGCCGATGCAGGGGACACGGGTTCGTGCCCCGGTCCGGGAAGATCCCACATGCCGCGGAACGGCTGGGCCCGTGAACCATGGCCACTGAGCCTGCGCGTCTGGAGCCTGTGCTCCGCAACGGTAGAGGCCACAACAGTGAGAGGCCCGTGTACTGCTAAAAAAAAAAAAAAAAAAAAAAAAAAAAGTCAACTTAATTGAAACCTCAGGCCAAAGAGACACATTTTGGGGTGACAAATTTTGCTCCCTCACAGGGTTAAATAAGATTGCATATGTTATATGCCTTACATAACATATATAACTATATATGTGCTACATACCACCACAGTACCAGGTACACAAAAGATAGTAAACATGAATGCTCTGTCCCCTAGACTGAAGGAGTGAGGTAGGAGAAGGAAGCAGTGAAGGGACAGTGAAGGATGCAAGTGGGTGATGAGCTAACCTGGGACAACAGAGATGCTGTGGTGTGCTGCCGGAGCCCCACTTCCTACGGCCACCAACAGGGTTGCCTGCTGACAGGTCACAGCAGAGTCCCTTTCAGGGAATGGCCTGAATAGAGGTGTCTCTCCCAAAGCCATACCCCGTCCCGCAGGCAGCTGCATTCAATGGCTGGAGGAAAAGGCATCCAAAGGCTCAACTCAGGACATCCATAAAGTGCCGTCCCAGCTTCAGAGTGCCGGATGGGATCCACTGGGACTTCTGCTGCAAATGCAGCACAGATCAACTTCTCCCACTGCCCAGTACAGCTTCCCTCCTCCCTTTACAGGTGCTATTCCTGCGAACACTCCCAAATAAATCTCCCGCCTGCAAATTTCCATCTCAGAGTCTATCTCCCTAGGATAAAAGGTAATATAAGTGGAGGAGAGGGTGGATTAGTTCAACGTGAAGAAGCAGGGATTTTCTGGGATTATGAATGATTAATATTATAACTATGCTAGATCATTCACATAGTTTTTCTCTTCAACTACATGTGTGATTATCCCCATTCGACAGATTAAGAGAGGTTAAGTGATTTGCCTAATATCACAGAGCCACCAATTAATTGAAAAACTTTCAGCCCAAGTTTATCCATCACTGAAGTCTGGACTCTTTCTACTGCATCATGCTGTCCCCCAACCACATCACTTTATTTATTTATTTTTTTAATATCTTTGTTGGAGTATAATTGCTTTACAATGTTGTGTTAGTTTCTGCTGTACAACAAAGTGCATCAGCTATAAGTATACATATATCCCCATATCTCTTCCCTCTTGCGTCTCCCTCCCACCCTCCCTATCCCACCCCTCTAGGTGGTCACAAAGCACTGAGCTGATCTCCCTGTGCTATGCGGCTGCTTCCACTAGCTATCTATTTTACATTTGGTAGTGTATGTATGTCCATGCCACTCTCTCACTTCGTCCCAGCTTCCCCTTTCCCCCACCATGTCCTCAAGTCCAGTCTCTACATCTGCATCTTTATTCCTGCCCTACCACTAGTTTCATCAGTACCGTTTTTTAAGATTCCATATATGTGCGTTAGCATACGGTATTTGGTTTTCTCTTTCTGACTTACTTCACTCTGTATGACAGACTCTAGGTCCATACACCTCATTACAAATAACTCAATTTTGTTCCTTTTTGTGGCTGAATAATATGCCACTATATATATGTGCCACATCTTCTTTATCCATTCGTCTGTCGATGGACACTTAGGTTGCTTCCATGTCCTGGCTATTGTAAATAGGGCTGCAATGAACATTGGGGTGCATGTATCTTTTTGAACTATGGTTTTCTCAGGGTATATGCCCAGTAGTGGGATTGCTGGGTCATATGGTAGTTCTATTTTTAGTTTTTTAAGGACCTCCATGCTGTTCTCCATAGTGGCTGTATCCGTTTACATTCCCACCAACAGTGCAGGAGGGTTCCCTTTTCTCCAGCCACATCACTCTAAATGAGAGGTGTGTGAGATGCAGTAAGAAGGGTTGAAGGCACAGTGGTTCAGATCAATTTCCCATTCACAAATCCCAACTTTTGTTAACACGGCTCAGCCTCTGTTTTCAATTTCTTGTGCCCTGAGCTTTTGGGTTTTCCTTTAAGGCTGTTTCTCAACCCCAAAACGCCAGATATTTAGTATATGAATTTTCTGTGTGTGTTTCTGTCTTTTTGTCCAAACATCCTATTTTAAAGGAACATCCTATTTTAACATCCTTTAACCTATAATTAAAAGTTAAAATAAAAGAACATGCACTTTAGAGTCTGAGAACTGAATTTTAATCCCAGCTCTGTTATTTACTCGCTATGCATCTCAGAAGAATGGATTCACCTCTTGTAGCCTCGTTTTTTATCATCTGTGTACGGGAGTAATAATAGCCATCTCATATGGTTGTTGTGCGGTTCCCATGAGATAACCCACATTAAGCACATAGCACAGTGGGCATTCTATATATCCTCAACCCAACAATCTCACTCTTTTCTAAAAAACTCCCTGATGCTTCTGCACAGTCAGGAAGTGAATAATTTGCCTTCCCAGACTGTGTCACATCTCCTTTACAATATACCTATTCTGACTCACAATACACATACACATTCCAGAAGCGATATCTAGCCTCTCTAGGTCTTTATCATCATGCCTCTTACCCGGGTCCTAGACATAATGTAAAACCCATCTTGAATGGTTAGAACATCTAAGTCACACTCTCTTTTCCTGGGAAGATGAGGGCTCCTCACTTCCCCTTTGTTCAGCCCTGATGCTCAGGACAAAGCATCCCATCACACCCAAAGGATCTGGGTCTTCCGAGGAACAGAAATTATTCCTGCTCAGAAAAATAGGCTGGATTCTCCTGAATTAAATATTTAGAATCCCATATTGAGACTTAAACCCACAAACTCTGATTTCCAGCAAGGGACACACCCCCTCAATCACAATCACTGTTTGGGTAGGGAAATGTTTGCCACATTTTATTTTGGACTTTGAAATACAATAATTAATATCTATTTAACACTTACTATGTGCCAGACACTCTGCTAAGTGTTTTTCTGCATTGTGTTATTAAGCCTCATGAGAAACCTAGTTAGTTATTATAATCATCCCAATTTTATAAAAGAAGGAAAACAGTGTCAAAGAAAGTATCCTTGCCCCTGATTCTAGGAGGAATGGAAAGCTGGGGCCACCCTAGTTATCAGCTCAACCAGACTGAACAGGGAGCTGAAGGACATAAGAACTAGAGAGAACCACCAATAAGAATAAGCTTATAAGAAGAGGAAGGAGAAAAAAAAAACCTTTTCATATTGTGAAAGGAAAATCCAAATGGAGCTGGTATTACTAAGAGAGCTCTCTAAAAAGGAACCCGGAGGCCATAGAGGAAGTGTGACGTATGCACATCTCAGCCTGGATGGAATCTGAATTTTTGAGCACTTATCGTCCTAACGAAGACATCCAGAACATCAGCCAGAAACCCAAGATACTTATCAGACCCTCACCCTAAAATAACTTGTGATAGCCTATCTATTATCAGACCCTTTACCTAAAACAACTCATAACAGCCTATCCCTTAAGGAGAAGTATTTCCTTTCTTGTGTCAGGATACAGCCTTGTGGCCTTTGCCTTTATAAGCTCCTGACTCTTTCTCTTCCCCGGAACACTCTTTCAGTTTTATCCAAATCTGTGTCTCCCAAATCGCAATTCTTAAGACCCCAAATAAAGCTGTTTGTTCTTTGCAGCCTCTATATTGATTATGGTTCAACAGTGCTTATATTCATCAGCTTATATTTGCACTTTCCAACTACCTATTAAGCAGCATTGATTTTACTATGGAGATACTTTCTAGGAAAGTAACTGAGTTTCCCCAAATTCCAGTTCCGTTTTTAAGCAGAAGAAGAAAATGGAGAGAGCAGGAGCATTTAGTCAATCGGGATGTTTGATCTTGTTAAAAACAAAAACAAAACAAAAAACCTCTGAAGACAAAGCAGAGGCAGGAAACTAACTTAAAGGGACACAGCAAGGAATTCACTAGGCCAAGATTAAAGGCAAAAGTGCTGAAACCAGATAGTCTGCCTAATTCACCAAGCTTGATCTTTTTAAATAAATTTACTCTGCTGGGATGTTATTCCTTTCTCTCTCTAGGGCTTCTACTGAGTATTGACTAGATTTTTCCTGGATCAAGTGAAGTCATTTGCTTGAATTTGTCACCCCTATTTACTAAAAATCAGACAATTTATATGTTTCACCAAGTTTGATATCTTAAGTCAAATTATGAACAAGTAAAGCTACTTTAATTGAAGAAAATGAGATCTTGCATTCTTTGATTGCAAGATTGCATGATTGCAAGATTTGCATGATTCAGTGAAGTTGAGTTGTTCATTATCTCACTTTCTCTCCCAACCCAAAGCATCGCATTGAGGTCATTTATCCAAGCCACTTTAAAATCAATTGTTAGGCTTTTTTTTAACATCTTTATTGGAGTATAATTGCTTTACAATGGTGTGTTAGTTTCTGCTTTATAACAAAGTGAATCAGCTATACATACACATATATCCCCATATCTCTTCCCTCTTGCGTCTCCCTCCCTCCCACCCTCCCTATCCCACCCCAGGCATTCTGCATATACAGTAAGCTTAGCCTCTATCTGTGACATAAGGAAGTCAGGAATATCTTTAGCCCGAATTTCCCAGAGCTGGGAGAAGCCCAGTGTTCCTCCTCTAGTAGAGCAATGCAGCGAAAAGCTAGTCGCTTCCTCTGTACCCTTGCAGGGTTGTCAGGCTTCAATAGATGCAGTCATGGCAGCATGGAGTTGGTGGTGGATTCACCTTCATAGGCAGACAAGAAATTCAGTAATGTCCACATTCTCCCTGGTGACCCTTCTACTTTACAGCCCAAAATTAGAAGCAGGCTTTCTCCATGTGGTTCAAGGTTACAGGGGCAATACTGGAGATTCTTAAACTAGCAGTTTAGTGATACACAGGCAGCACTATGCCCCTGTCCCTTAATTTTGTCTTACAAAATGGGAATCTTGATTTTTCCCAACTAAAATATCTTCCAAGGGGATAGTGATCTGACTGTGACATCAGCCACTCCCATTGAGCAGAAAGGCTATCTTAGAAGTGCTAAGACTGGTTGCGGTCTCTTTTCTATCTGCCATTACTCTTCCTCAACACTTCCTTCTCAGTTTAACCTGCAAAGACACTATAAGCCCTTCACTGGAAAGGGATATGCTTTAAGTTATTTGTTCTGCCATGTTGGAAATTTTGCATTGATTAAGTCACACGCTTTCAACCTCTCACCCTTATAAACAGCACCGTTAACGTGCAGCACAGTTCACTGGCATTGATAGTTAAGTCTGTGTTCATAGTCTAGATGGTAATACCTAGAGGGAAGATAACTGTCCCTTATTAGGATCAATAATATGGTCTTGGACTTGTTAACATGCTGTTATAACTATTTGAGCTAGCCAGGAAAAGATATTTCTTATCCAATTAAAGACTTTTTTAGTACCTATGTACTATATGTATGGCACAGTGATTTTTAAAAAATATATAGCCCTGGTGTTTTTGTGTCTTGTCTTTACTTTCCCCATCCTAGATTTACTGCTTTAGAAAGAACCTAGTCCTGGGTCAGCAAACATTTTCTGAGAAAGTCAGATAGTAAGTATTTTAGGAAAGGACCATACAGTCCCTCTGTCACCACTACTCACTCTGCCATTGTAACGTGAAAGCAGTCCTGATCAATATGTAAACAAATGAATGTGTCTGTGTCTCAATAAAACTTTATTTACCAAAACAGGTGACAGGCCAGATGTAGCCATAGTTTGATGATCATGATCTAAACCAAAAGGTTGATGAGGGCAAGAAATGATCTTTTCTTGTGTCCCTAGCACCTAGCACACTGTGGATATTCAAATCTGTTAACTAAATGAATAAAAACAAATTTTAAAGGACCAAGAAACTATCCTAGATCAATATTAATAGCAAATGTATAGTGTTTCACACCTGTCAGTGTGGAACAAAGTAACCTGTCAGTAAAGAAACATTTGCTGAATAACTGAAACTCCATTTTATTTCGCACCCATGATTAATCTCTTTTATTCTTTTTTTTTTTTTTTTTTTTGCGGTACGCGGGCCTCTCACTGTTGTGGCCTCTCCTGTTGCGGAGCACAGGCTCCGGACGCACAGGCTCAGCGGCCATGGATCACGGGCCCAGCCACTCCACGGCATGTGGGATCTTCCTGGACCGGAGCACGAACCTGTGTCCCCTGCATCAGTAGGTGGACTCTCAACCATTGCGCCACCAGGGAAGCCCTGTCTTTTATTCTTGACTTATGCACTGGATTATCTTTTGGGAATTTATTCTTGGTTCAAAACATCATTAAAAGATGCATTAGGGCTTCCCTGGTGGCAAAGTGGTTAAGAGTCTGCCTGCCAGTGCAGCGGACACGGGTTCGAGCCCTGTTCTGGGAAGATCCCACGTGCCACAGAGCAACTAAGCCTGTGCGCCACAACTACTGAGCCCATGCGCCTAGAGCCCGAGCTCCACAACAAGAGAAGCCAACGCAATGAGAAGCCCACGCACCACAACGAAGAGTAGCACCTGCTTGCCAGAACTAGAGAAAGCCTGTGCACAGCAACTAAGACCCAATGCAGCCAAAAATAAATAAAAATAATAAATTAATTTTTTAAAAAAAGATGCATTAAACGTGGTCTGTGGCCTTGTATATATTTGCTCCTTTAAAAAGTGCTCCAGGTAGGCTTCCCTGGTGGCACAGTTGTTGAGAGTCTGCCTGCCGATGCAGAGGATGCGGGTTGGTGCCCCGGTCTGGGAAGATCCCACATGCTGCGGAGCGGCTGGGCCCATGAGCCATGGCCGCTGAGCCCACGCGTCCGGATGCTCCGCAACAGGAGAGGCCACAACAGTGAGAGGCCCGCCTACCGCAAAAAAAAAAAAAAAAAAAAAAAGTGCTCCAAGTAGAAACAGACAAATTGAAGAGCTGCTTCTTTTTCGTGTGTTCCCATTCACATGTTGTTTTAATTTTTCAGCTTCATCAGGCAGGTAGGCTGCCATCGGGTTGATTCTTGACAGTTCTCAGTGGTTTTAGCTAAAACTTTGGCAGTTGATTTTTTTTTTTTTTTTTTGTAATGAAGGCAGCCAATGTTTTGATAAAATTCAACCCTCTGTCCCTAGAGAAATTATTCAGTTTTTAAAACTTGTTTTCAGACCAACTTTTCCCAGAAAGGCTTCGTATCTTCCTTCTCTTTCAGGAATTCTCTCTTTTTGCAGTCAACTGTCACAGTTGATAGCTTACTGGCTATAAAAAGAGTTTTTAACTTTCAGTACAAAATAAACAAGGTGACATTGCAAATACGCCTTATGAATCAATAAGCATACTATTTTTTAAGGCATTTGCACAATATCCCCTATCATAAGATGCTCAGGTGGCAAAATAAAGGAAATTAGAATTATAATCACCCAAAATAAATGATTTGTCCTCTGGTTAAATAGAGAAATGTCAGTATTAAGGTTTGTAACAAAAATTCATCATAAGAAGAGACCTGTATAGTTTCTTTTTTTTCTGCTTAGCTTTTTTTTTTAATGTTTTTCTTCAAGCTCTATTGAGTTAGGGTTGACAAATAAAAATTGCATATATTTAAGGTCTACAACATGATAATTTGATATACGTATACACTGTGAAATGACTACCACTATCAAGCTAATTAACATATCCATCAACTCACATAGTTGCCCTATTTTTGTGTGTGGTGAGGACCCTTAAGGCTTACTCTCAGCAAAATTCATGTATATAATACATTATTATTTACTATAGCCACCATGCTGTACATTAGAGCTCCAGAACTTATTCTTTTTTTTTTTCACGGAAAGGCATTTTATTTTAAATATATTGTAGTAGTGTGTACGTGTCAATCCCAAACTCCCAATCTATCCCTCCCCCGCCCCACTCTTCCCCACTGGTAACCGTAAGTTCCTTCTCTAAGTCTGTGAGTCTATTTCTGGAGAACTTATTCATCTTATAACTGGAAGTTTGAACACTTGACCAACATCTCCCCATTTCCTCTACCCCCAGCTCCTGGTAACCACTATTCTGCTGTGTCTATGAGTTCAACATTTTTAGGTTCCACTGGCAGAGGCCTATATAGTTTCTCAACCAAAAAAAAAATCTCAATATTCAGGATAGAAAAAAAATCTACCTGACTTCCATTCCTTTTTCTGATCTATTTTTTCAAAAAAGTCTTACTATAATGTCTTTCTTTTCTCCAAAAAATTGTATCTAGAGGCTTCAGAAAATTAGCACTGGGAAAACTAGCACTGCCCTAAAAAAAAATAAAAAGTTTGTAGCTACCTTATCCTATACTGGAGCCCATATATGCCGGGTTACTGAAATTATCTGGTCAGTCTATAAAGCATACAGAGGACTGGGCCCCACTAAAGGGTCTGGCTGAGGACTCTGTTAGTTTTGATTGGGGTACTCTTCAGATGGTCCTCATGGCATTTCAGATTCGGGAACCCCTGCACCAGAAGACTCTCCCAGCAAGACTGCTGCATCTAGTCCACACTTTAATGATGATTCAAGAGGCCCCAGATTCCTTTTCTCAGCAGTGAGTACATTTTATTTTCACCCTTTTGATCTTCACCAAAAATTAGGTGCCAGCCACAAAATCCTATTTACTCTTACTGTAAGCCCAGCATCTGTCTTAACAACCACAGACCCTCTTTCATTTTGTAGCTATTCCAATCTTTGAAAACAGAGGCTGATGTTCACACACAGAAGTGTACTTTTCATAAAGCCACAAAATAAAGTGACTGTTTCTAGTTCTGACTGAAGAAAAACCATGTGTCAGTTTAAATATCTTCTGCCCTGATTACACACGTCAGTGTGTGAAAATATTTACAGAACCTAAGTATGGAATTCAATGCAACAATGTGAAATTCCACCCATCACACTTGTGAAATTCAGACACACAGCACCAATGATTAAAATAAAGAAAAACAACAACAACAAATATTTGCCGAGTGTCTATATGTGTCAGGCAATGGACAGATAAACAAAAACTTTCATTAAAAAAAATAGCGTTTTAGTGATTTCAGTGCCATGATTGATGAATTCCTTCATTAATATTTCCCAGCAAGTATTTAAGTTTCCCCAAAGAAATGATGTTTCAGCAAAGAAAATTACTTAGATGTGGTAACAATTGGTTTTTCTTTCCTGTATTGCTGAGATTTTAAAGATTTTTTTTTTTGGCAGATTCAACAAAACTGTTGACTTGGGTTCAGAGTGTATATAGCTGATCTTATATTCTTTTGATAGTTTGATCAAGTGTCCAAAAATGATACATTTCTTTTCTCTATGGAAAGTTTAGCATGGGCTCTTGTCTTTCAGAGCCTCCAGGCTTAGCTTATGGGAGAATTTATATATTAAGAGAGCTCAGTTAGAAACTTAATGCAACTTTTCTGAAGCAAAGTTAAGGCTGAAACTAAGACAGCAGCAGTAAAAGGAGCAGCGAGGCAGGGGAGAAAAGAAAGAGTATTAAGTGTGTCTCCAGGACTGTTTCTAGTTGGCAACCTGGAAGAATTGTGATACTATATCTACTAAGATGGGAGATACATAAGGAGCAGCTCTGGTGTGATGCAGAGGGGGAGAAATGATGACATCAATCATAAATACATTGCATGTGCAATGCCCACAGGACCAAGTACTTTCAGGTAAGCTATTGGATTGGTAGAAGAAAATAACACCCCTAGCTGAATTCTCAAGAGTAAGGGCCAAACAAGGTATGCACAATGCTCTAAAGGATTATGTAGCAGCTATCTATTGGCCACAAGGATGCTGCACAACATAACAAACAACTACATAATTCAATGGCTTTAAATAATAAGCAATGATTTAGTTCTAGATTCTGCTGGTGATTGAATGGTTCTTCTGGTCCCAGCTAGACTCAGTCATGCTTTTGTAGTCAGGTACCAGCTGTCTTGGCTGGGTTTAAAGTTTTGGCTGTGACAACTGGGCTGACTCAGCACTGCCCAGCATAATCTCTCATCCTCCAACAGGCTCATTCTCAAGACAGTGGCAAGGTTCAGCCAGGGAGCATGAAAGCTTTCACAAGGCCTATTGAGGCCTGGCTCGGAACTGGCCACAGCTTCACCTCTGCACATTCTACCAGCCAGAGCAAGTCAAAGGCCAACTCAGATTCGAGGAGTAGAGAAATAGACTCTACCTTCAAACAGGAAGAAATTCAAAGTCACATGGCAATGGGTACAAATCAGGGAGGGGTGGAAAATTGGGGCCATTTCTGCAATCAATGTATCATAGATCAGAATCAGATTTTTCTGATACAATCTGTTTCCTCACCTTAGGAAAGGAGAATCAGAGGTGTATAGAATTTTAGAGCTGAAAGGGAATTGAGTGATTACGCTCTCAAATCCTTTCATTTACTCTATGTGGAAGCACAAGGAGGTTTGCTCACTTATAATCAAATAGCTAAAGAGTTACAAAGCCAAGATAAAAAGATAGACTTGCTGGATCTGTGCCCTTCCATCGCACCATGCCCTTAGTTCCCTGGAGTGTTCAGACTCTTTAAATAATGTCGTAGTAGAAATTTTTCATCAGGATGCACTTTTTTTTTCAGAACAATATTTGGAAATGTGTAGTGTTTTAATACAAACAGTGAAAATCTTCATTTGCAGAAAATATTATGAACACAAAGCAACTTTGTACAAATGACTCCATTATCCATCATTAAGAAATATAATAGTGATTAAATACAATGCCTAAATACTATTGAAAGAAAATTATATAAATGGGTTTATTGTGATTTATAAGTTTGACTCTGTGCCACTTGAATTAATAATTTCTTAAAAGAGTAGAACATAAACCATGCTAATCACTTATTTAAGGTTTCTCGAAACACTTCCTGATCCATAAAAGGTATTCTCATGCTATTTGGTTTTTCCAGGTTTTTTTCCTTTACTAGTAATTAAGGAATTCTTAGTTAAGAGTAAAATGTAAGTTGATAGATGGCTGACTTCTCGTGCATAGAAAACTAACTTAAGAATATAGAATTTTAGTCTTTTCTATTTGAAGTACACTTTACTATATTTCAAAATCAGCTTTGATAAACAGGGCTTGATGTGAATGAAATACGTTTAGAGTAGCTTATTTTAAACTAAAAATGTGAAAATGACTAAATAATTAAACAGTAAATTCAGGGAAATGGTTAAATAAATTCTGGATCTTCCATACCAAAAAAAAAATCAAATCAGTGACAAGTGAAAATGCTTTAAAGATAATGTTACAATCAAAAAGAAAGAAAGAGAGAGAGAAAATGTTTTACATAGAACACAATTCCAATTTTTAAAATATGTACAATAAAAATACTGAAAAGACCTATAACAAAATATGAAGTGCTTTCTTCCTTTTGGTGAAAACACTCTAAGTGATTTATACTTTTTTCTTTATACTTTTATGTATTTTTAAATCAAATCAAAATAATTAAAAAATTACATTATTTAAAAGGTTAGTAATTGATAAACAAGAAAAGAAACTAAGCCACAAGATTAAAGTGATTGCAAATATTTAAAATGCAACCTTTTGAAGATAATATATATGAGAATAAATACTAGACAAAACATTTTAAATGAATATCATATTTTTTAATCATCCTGCATTCATAATGAGTCTTGAAACCATAAAATTAGAATGCACAGTCTAACAATCCCATCTCACAGATAAGAACTTGATTCATGCCCAGAAAGGTTAAGTGACTGATTTATCCAATAATATATAGCCAGTCCACTTTAGAATCAAGACTCACAATATAGCCATCCTCTATTTTATCATTTTACCTCTCTAAAAATACTAAAAAACTTAATAAATTAAAATGCTGAGATTTAACACATAGTGTAGTACCATGTTTTTCAAATATGTGATTTGTCTTGTTCATCTTCTCTCATTTATGAGTTCATCTCTAGAAAGAGTAGTAACTGTTTTATCTTAAAACATTCTCACATTTTCAGGTTTGCATATGGGTAAGACTTTTGATATATTTTAAATTTTTATTATTATCTTGATCTCATTTCAGATATTTCTGCTCTTGATAACAAATTACAATTTTCTTCAGTGATCTTAGTTTAAGAAGAGAAAGCAATACAGAAAGTAAAAATTGAAACATCTATTCCTTACTTACTAGTAAGTAAAAGCCAGTGAGCACCACAGGCCAAGTCTTGTCATTAGTGAATTTCTAGCCTATTGAGATAAAAAGATGCATATGACATGGTGCCTGATTTCAAAGAGCTTATAGTAGAGTAGAGACGGACAGATACACAAGCAACTAAGCAATACAGGGTTGTAGTTACCATAGAAATGTCTTTACAAGTTTAAAAGAGGGATAATTATTTCTACCTTGGGGCATATGAGGTAAGGTTGTCAGGAAATGCTCTGTAAAGTCAAACTTGAGCTGAAAATTCTTCAATAAATTTCAAGTTATTAAAAAAAAAAAACTAGCAACCAAGTTTAATGACTTTACCATTCAAATAACTGCCCTATGTATTAAGAAGACAGCAAGAGATATTTCGTAGAAGATGGTTTCCCTCAAAACAACGTTCAATCATCTTATCTGATATACACAATTTTATGAACATATATGCTTATGAATTGAAAAGAATGTGATCAGCCCTAGATTAAGTGTTATGGTAGGTACAGAAATTTATGAGACACATTGCCAGCCTGTGAAGGACATGCAATATTATTATAGAGTCAGTATATGAATACATGGGAATCAGACAGTGTATTAGTTAGAGGAATACTAGCATATATAATACACACAAATACCAGCAATACTATAATGAATATACCCCAAAATTCTGCTGGCCTAACCCAATAAAAGTCTATTTCGTATTCATGTAAGAGTCTATTGTGCATGTTCCTTGTTTGAAAGTGGCTTCCCTCCATTTGATGATTATATAATATCGCTGTATTGGCATATGTTTTGTGTGGCTAAGTAGCCTGTGGGGGGCCTTAAACTGCCACTTGCCCCACCCTCAAGCACATGCATTAGATAACAGCCCATAGAGTTGCAAGTAGATGTAAGTTCCTGATATGTTCCCCCAGCCAACTTGTGATAAGCGTTCTCACCCACTCTTGGTTTGAACCGACCAATCTGGTCTTAGCCAAGGAATGCCAAACTACTCTACTCAGAGACCCTAATAAAGGCATGAGTCCCAAGTTCTGCTGTCTCTCTTCCTGTACTCTTTCTTGGCCTCCCCACAAGGTCCTTGAGGCATACCATGTACCTCCTCCAGGACCTCTGAGTCACAAGCTTCTCTATTTCAATTCCCTTGTGGCCTTTTGTTGAATCAGAGCTCATCATCCAACACCCCAGACTCTATGTAACAAAGGTTAATTCTTAAAAATCACAACAACAACGATGCAGTGATACAGGCTCTTTCCACCTTGTTTCTCTGTCACTTGCTGGAAGTCTTGTAGTCCTCTGATGCTAGCTGGCAGATGGGGAAAGATAGAATAAAGAAGGTACGCCACTTCTTAACCTCCTTAGTCCAGAAGTGAAATAACTCACCTTCCCTATTACCCACTGGTGGGAACAATGACATAGCCCCACCGACACCTGGAGGGCTGGCTAGGCAGCTGCTTCCCAGCAACAACTCAACACTAGAGAGGGTGGAGCATAAATCTCTGGTGGACACCTGGCCATTCCTGCCATAGATTTCATTTATGGGAGGGGAACTGGCTTTTTTTTTCCTACCACATTTAAAAAATATCTGATTGCGGATCTCATCTATGATTCTGAGTGTTAAATAAACTTGGTCTTCACAAATACTTCTCTTCAAATCTTAGATTTCCTACCAAAATGTGTATGCTTTTGAAACTAGAATCTCTTCAAGCCATCAATTCAAATAATTTATGTTTACATTTTGTTTCTTAGAACTACTTCATAGTTGACACCTCCTTGTGTGAAACCATTTTGGCACATGAATAAATTGACACTCTTTGGGGGGCTTATTCATTCATTCAACAAACATTCATGGAACATCTACCATGTTCTAGGACACACAATACTCAGGAAACAAAGACAGGAGAAGATCTCCAGGATGGCTAGAGAGAGAAGCTGAATACTGTAATTAAACTGAGATTCTAGGGAGTAACTAAAACAATATATTTTTAAAAACCTGTTGCAAATTTTTAGATTTGAGGCCCCAAACCAGGAAATTACTTAGACTATCCAACATGGACAAGCAAAAGCTGTGGGACAAAGAGGGACAGAGGGTGAGGCTGGCCCTGGGAAAGAAAAAGGCAGACTTCACAGTCATTCCAGATGTAGATTTAACAAGATTCTATGATCAAAATGATGACTCAAAGGTATCAAGATGGAAAACTGGGTGGGTGACGGTGCTCTTAATGGAACTAGAGGAGCCCCACAAATGACAGAGTTTTAAAAGAGAATATAAGTTTCATTAGAGTGTGTTGAGTTTGAAATAACTGTAGATATCTATGTAAAAATTCATCTGGATGTGAGGGAAGTTATCCATGCACAAGCAAGTAAATGCAGTCTAAATTCAGGTCTTACTCTATTTTTTGAGTTTTCTTAAATTAGTGTGCAGGGGAAAAAAAGAAAAGAAAGAAAAGGGAAAAAGAAAAGACAAACAAAGGTAGATAATATCATTGTGTCTTTATGATATTAGATTTGGCACGATTTAGGTCTCCTTTTCAGAGGTCTTAACTGCATTTTGCAAATCAACACAATTTTTTTAATGACAAAATCACCTGGCCTGGTCTTAGTTCAAACTTTGAAGCTTCATCAGACATTTTGAAACACTTACCAAAAGCCATACTGTCTTTTAGGAACAACCTACTCTTTAAAACCAAACCAAACAAAACAAAGGTGCCAGCTTAAAGCAAACCTGGATTCATTTTAGCTTTGGTATGAAAACTGTAATGCAGGGGTTCTGCTATATTTCATCTCCTGGAATTTTCACTCTGACTTCAACTGTGCATTGTTTTCAGTTATTCAAACCCATATACCAGGATCAAAATTCAAGGTGGGGAAGGAAGTAGCCTATATTAATGACATTTTTTTAAAGAGCATAATTTAAACTTTTCTTAACGTAGGCAGTCACGTTTGCATTGGTTTATTTTGTAATCATTCATAACAGCAATAATCACCCATGTGGAGCTTACAATGTTGGGCACTGTTCTAACGCTTCACACATATTAACTCATGGAAACTTCACAACAGCCCCTGAGGTGAGGACTCTAATAATCACCAGGTTAAAGATGAAGAAACTGAGGCACAGAAAGGTTAAGTAATTTGCAAAGCGTTCCACAGCAGGCAAGTGGCAGAGGTGGAATTTAAAGCCCGGCGGTCTGGCTTTGCAACCCCTTCTCACAACTCCTCTGCTGTATTGTCTGTCCACTTTACAAATAGTATTTCTCTTTTACCATCTCTTGTATTTGAAGATTTGCTCTGAGACCCCTGGGGCGTAGGTACAAAACCCTTTATTCACGTTGTTTGTTCATCCAAACTGCCCTTGCCAACTAATCCAGATGCCAGCCAGTAGTCTCCATGATCCCTTTCCTTTTCCAATCATCTAATTAAAAGAGAGTGACTGCTGAGAGTTAATAGAACTCTGCTGGGGAGGAAGTGTGGAAGATAATGGAGAGCAGGGAAGACTCCACCTCACAGCTGTTTCCTTCCTTCTTTCCTGTAGCGCTAAGGAGTTAATGACTGCCTGTCAGAGCAAGGTAAAGAGGAGAGGAAGGCTGGGCAGTCACCATGCTGGCAGCTTCATGCTAAGAATATATAATTATCACCTTTCACAGAGAGAAATCTGGCTCAGAGTGGATAAATAACTTGCCCACGATAAAGGAGTCAGAATTTAAACCCAGCTCTAACTCCAAAGCCCAGGCATGTTCCTTCCACACTGTGAAGAAGCAAGCTCAGACGGGAGAGGACAATTCCCCTGATGATATCTGTACATTTCACTGGGTCTTAACATTTCTTCTATAAAAATGACAGATTGAGTAATTTTCAACATTGGTTCCTGGGTTGGTATTGTAACCGAAAGTGGGGTCCGGCGGCTCGCCGCTCAAAAGCCAATATAGAGGCAAGGTTAGTGGAAAGGAAAGTTCGCTTCATTTTGTATGCCAGCAACCGGTGCGGGGCGGAGGGGGACGTCTGTCCAGAGGCCGACTCCCCCCCACTGACAGTCAGTGGGTAAGAGCTGTTATAGGTGGAGGGAGGGGCTACGTGCAGAAACGATAGTCTCTGACAGTCATCTTGATATTGGTCATCGGTGGTCTGACCAGCGTCATCTTGATTATTTTAAGGACAGTTAATCTTCAGCTCCAGGTCGGTTTTTTCCCATTTCCTTGAGGCCAGTTCTCAGAATTGTGGCATCTTATGACAGTCTGGTCATCACGTAATTAACTTCTTCCCCCTGGTGGGGATTTCAGTGTCTATAAGACAGCTCATAGGATATGGCTCAGAATATTACCTATAGCCCTTGAGAAGGAACTAAAGGTCCTCGATTATGCTTACTGACCAAACTATTATTGTTTTGTCCTGTTTGACTGCTTTTGTTTGCTTCTGCATTTTCTCACTTCTCTGATTAAACTTATTCTTTGGCTAAAGTTTTTCCACAGAAAAAAGGCAGACTGAGGACATGGGGGGCAAGGACCATAGGGTCCTGCTCCGTTTCAGTATTACTACTAAGTACTTAGTATGCATTATTGCAATTCATAGCTTGCAAAATATTGAGAAGTGGCTTTATGAAGTAATCTCTAGGGAACATAAAGTAAGCAAAAATTAGGATAGTGATATAGCAATAATAGTCATGTTTTATTAACTGCCTATATTGACCTGGCATTCTTTTTTTTAATTGTCTCTCAATTAAATGAATCTATGTACTTGTTTGACCGATATTTTCATTTCAAATAGTTACTTAAAATTTGAAATACCTATGCTTATTTTCTCCAGATTAATATAAATGGGTCTTTCCAACTCTTTGTTGGAAACACTTCCTAAGAAAAAACAAGCAAATAAAAAGCATCAATTTTTAAATTTAGCAAAAGGTCTGCATAGGGTTGTTGTGAAAGTAAATGGAATAATATGTTTAAAGAGCATTTAGGTGATGCCTCATGGGTTGTAAATGACCAATAAGTGGTAGAGATTTTTATTAGAAAACACCACAAAATTAAAATATTAAAAAATTCAGAGCTCTACTGACCACCAGATTTATTGCTTCTTAAAATGTTTTCATAATATTTTAACCAATTTAAATTATGTTTTAACTACTTTATGTAAATAGCACACCAACAGTACTTTTCCATTTATACACAAGTACATATTTTTCAAATATTTTTATTGAATATATAAAATAAATGTTTTCTATTTGTTATTGGTACACAAAAGTGATAGCAAAAAATTCCAACTGGTCTTCTTCAGAATAATATATCCTCACTTTCTGCATTTTGAAAAAACATTTGCAGAGATTCCAAAGACATCTTTCTATTGCTTTCTCCTGTTCTCCAAGGCTATTAATATTTAGAAAATGCTGGTTTTAAAAGTAAGGTTCTGAACATATTTGTAAGCAAACTTATCCTTGTAATGCAATCATTAGAATCACAAGAATTACAGTGACCACACACATGCATCAAAACCATTGTGGTTTGTGGGCTGTCAAAATCACTCTTGAAGAGAAGAGAAGGAAACAAGATTCTGTTGCATTTGTGACCTCTAGAGGCCAACATGAATGTGATATATTTTATTCATTCAACAGTGCCTCAAAGTACAATCTGCAAGACTTTAAGATTTATAGGCTTTAGAAAATAGAGCAAATTCAAGAGAAGAGAGGTTCCATTTTAGGTGGATATATTGCCTTGAACTAACAACCACAAACCACAAATTGAAGTTTTAAATAATAATTTGAAAAAGCCTCAGACTTTTGGAGACCCTTCATGGAAAATGAAAACCTTGCCTACTTCATGGTGGAGCTGTCCAGACTAATTACTTACTGTGAGTAATCATCATACTGAGGATGAACATGGTAAAATGCACCCATTGGACTTTGGAGGCAAAACTGGATTCTAGTATTTGCTAGTTATATGATCTGGAAAAATCATTAACCTCTGAGTCTCAATGTCCTTATTTGTAAATTAAGTAGTCATAATAAAACCTGCCTTACAGTGATGCTTCTAGATTAAACGAGGGAACATATATTTGGAATATATCTTGAAAACTGCCAGGTACTAAATCTGTAACACAAATTTCATCATGATTTTATCACTATTTGTTCAGATGCTTCCTTTTGTCTCTAAATGATAATACTTTTTTCACCACAGTGATAAAACCGAAACAAAATAGTAGTCTGATAAAGACTTCTTTACAGGGCTTCCCTGGTGGCACAGTGGTTAAGAATCTGCCTGCCATTGCAGGGAACACGGGTTCAAGCCCTGGTCCGGGAAGATCCCATATGCCGCGGAGCAACTAAGCCCGTGTGCCACAACTACCGAGCCTGTGCTCTACCTCCTGCGAGTCACAACTACTGAGCCCATGTGCCACAACTACTGAAGCCCGCGTGCCTAGAGCCCGTGCTCCACAGCAAGAGAAGCCACCACAATGAAAAGCCCGTGCAGCACAACAAAAAGTAGCCCCCACTCGCCTCAACTAGAGAAAGCCCGTGCACAGCAATGAAGACCCAGCGCAGACAAAAATAAATAAATTTTTTGAAAAGACTTCTTTACATTAAAAAAAAGTTTGAAGTAGGGCTTGCTGCATTCTCCATACGTTGTGTTACTTGTACAAAAGTCCTAATAACTCTGAATAGAATTAAGCATGGAGCAGCAGTGAGTTACCTGCCCTGGTAGATTTATTTGCCTTTGTCTTAAAGATGGTAATAATGGTATAAACTATGAAACGTTAGGGCATTTCTTCACTTCTCAACATGTTCAGAAGTGGTACCCACCCATTTCCCCACACACTCTGCCGTTGTGTCCAAGAGCTTTCTTCAAGGGCCAAATCTTCCAAGCTGGTTCCTTTCACAGTTGGAGAAAAGTCTGAATTGTTGCATTTTGGCATGTTTGTGTAGTCCACCTACCATATAGAAAATGTCGAATTGACAGTAGCTAAGTCCCCTGGTCCCTTATTTATTCCCATAAAGCATAAGTCTAGTCGTTGATCCTTTACTGCGAACCTTCTTCCATCCCACAGAACACTACAAGAGGAATTCACTTGACCATTATAATTATGTAGTCTCTAATCTCAATGCCACTCCCAAACCCTTACTTATTATCTCTCTCTCATGCCTCACAACTTTTTGTTAAATCTTCACTATCTACCTTAAACCTCAAACCTGCTCTACTAAAATCTCTCTTCTGCTGTTCTCAACAACTAATTTCTACATTTAACTTACAGAGAAAATCAGTGCCTTGAGATAGGAACTCCTAAACTTCCTACCATCTACTTAGCAGTGCATCTATATTCACATCCATTATTCCATCCTTCCCTCCCATTTCAGTGAATTAGGTTATCTTCTGCTTGAACTGAACCTAATCTTCACACCATGCTCTAGATCTATCTATGTTCAATCACAATTAAGTTCAACTACAAGGGAAGGAAATACACAAAATGTATTTCCCTTTTGTAAAAATTAAGACCTTACATAAGCAAATCAGGGCTAATATAATATCTCCACAATCATCAGAGATAGGGTTCCTTTGACATGTGTCTCCATTATTCTCAACACACGGCTTCCCCCTCATGGTCCAAGATAACTACTGAGCTCCAGCCAATGTGTATGCATTCCAGTCAACAAACAATGCATCGGCTTCCCTCTTGTTGGCCAGAACTTAATCATAAGGCCCACATAGTGGCAAAAGAAGCTAGGACATTTATTCTTAATATGAACAATTAAGTGAACATAGCTAAAACTCAAGGGAAGCAGAGACAGGAAGAATGGATACTGAGGGAGAAGTAACAGTGCCAACCACAGTCCTCTCCTGCCTTCTCGTGTTCTTCAGTATATTTATGTTTTCTCTCTCCTGGATCTTTTCATTTTCCCTCTACTGCATCTTCCTCTTAGCCCTTCACACATCTCTCTAAACCCTGTCTCTCTCTCTAACTACCGCTCTACTTCTCTCCTTCTCTTCACTACCAAGATTTTTGAAGATTTTATTGTCTTTACTTACTTGCAGCATTCACTCCTCAGCCCCCTGCAACCTGACTTTGGCCCCCATTGTGGGTTAATTGTGTCCCCCAAAAAAGATATGTCGAAATCCTAACCCCCCAGTACCTGTAAATATGACCTCATTTGGACATAGGGTTTTTGCAGATGAGATTAATTTAAGATGTGGTCATACTGGATTAGAGTGGGCCCTAAATCCAATAACTGGTGTCCTTATAAGAAGGCCATATGGAAGCATAGCAACACTGAGGCACACCTAAAGAACACCATGTGAGAATGGAAGCAGGGATTGGAGTGATATATCAACAAGCCAAGGAACACCAAGGATTGCTGGCAACCACCAACAGCTAGGAAGAGGCAAGGAAGGATCCTCTGCTCCAGTCTGCATGGCCCTGCTGACACTCTGATTTCAGACCTCTAGCTTCCAGACTTCTGATTTATTCTTTACAGTGAGAGAATGAAGTTCCCTTTATTTAAGTCACTTTATTTAAGTCACTGAGTTTGTGGTACTTTGTGATGGCAGCCCTAGCAAATTAATACAGCTCCCAGCCACTGCACTGAAACAATGTCATAATGGGCTCTTTGTAATCCAGGGGGCAATTTTTAAGACTTTTTAAGTTTGATGTCTCGCTATAGCATTTGGCAAAATTTTTTACTCCCTGCCATTGAAATCCTGCTCTTGACTTTTGGGCACCACTGTCTATGGGTTTCTTCATAGCTCTTAGCCTCCTCTATCTGAACCTTCCCTTCTAAATTTTCTTTGTTTCATACCCTAAATATTCCTGTTACCTACTTCCAATTTAATATGTTAACTGAGCCAAGATACATTTAATTCCCCCCATCCTGCTCCCAAATTCCCAGTGAAATGAGTAGATCAATATAACATTTTAAAAATCTATTTCCTTTATGTATTCAGCAAATATCACGTTTCAAACACTGTGCAAGGATGGGAGATACAGAGATAGATGAAGAGGCAGACTAAGTATCTGACCTCACGGAGGTTTCATCCTTGTGGGGATGGATAATAAATAACCGAAGAAATACATAAGACAATTACAAGTGTGATACACAGCATAAAGGAGACAAACAGGATGATGAGATAGAGCAGGTGTAAGAGAATTTTTTCTGTTGAAGGGCCACACAGTAAATGTTTTAGGCTTTGCAGACCAAATGGCCTCTGTTGCAACGACTCAACTCTACTGTCGCAGCACAAAAGGAGCTACAGGCGAAACATACATGAATGGGTGTGACTCTGTTCCAATAAAATGTCATTTACAAAACCAGGCAGTGTGCCAGAGTTAGCCTGTGGACTGTAGTCTGCCAACCCTTGAGAGGGAGAAAAATTGCGATAGATCATTTTTGATAAAAGGGTCAATGATGGTCTCTCTGAAGAGGTGGCATTACAATTGAAACCTGAAAGGGAAAAGGCGCCAAACCTCCTTTCCTCCACTCACCAGCCTCTGAACTAGTAACGACAACAAACAAGTGTTTTATTCTTTTGTTAGCATCTAAAGGATTTGAATGGCAATCCACATAATCTACAAAATTCATAACTCCAAATGGTGGGGAAACATCAACCCCTGCATCCCCAGTGTGGGAATTTTCAAAAAAGAGAAAGACCACTCAACTTAAGACATTATTTAGTAGTTTGAAAGAGGGTTAGGGATCTGAAGCACTAGGTAAACAATTCCCTCTAAACAGCCTTTTCTGAAAGAAATGGGAGACAGCATTACAAATGTTTTACCTGTATTCCAAGCAAGAGTTGAAAATACACTGTATCTATGAAAAAGGAATAACCTAAAGTATATAAATATTGTTTTATTCAAAATCATTATTACCACAAGATATCAATTTTTATGAGGTTACTATAGAAAATTGAATCTGTAAATTTGTTTTCTTTAACGATGCAAAAATAAGAGATATGGAGAACAAATCCACAAAGCAGAATTTGCTTATAATAGGAACTCTGTGTAGAAGTAGAACATATAAAGTAAATCATTACTTTATCATAGAAATTAGAAATTATGGAACAACTTTTCCTTATGAGAAGGTTTGTTTCTTCAGCCCAAATGGATTAATGAATGACAGGTCAAATTTACGTAGAAAGAAATAAACCTAGATATTTACTGATAAAATTAATGAATTTGAGGTCTTTAGGAAAAGAAAACTACATATACCCAGACCAGACAGGGAATGGGAGGTGAGAAGAGAAACTGCATGAAGAGAAAAACGTTTAGAAACAGACATCTCCTCTACAACACTACATGCTTTGGATGCTTTTAAAGACAAAAACTGTGATCCAAGGATTCTGAATTCATTCACATCTAAGGACTAAAAGTTTTATAAAGATTCAGGAAGTATATCAGTTCTGTGAAATAATTACACTAAGAAGTATTCTAACCGAGACTTGAATCAAAAGTATTTTAAGGATGGAAAAAGCATAACAAAAAAATAAATGAACAACTGTGATAAGTTTTGAAAGACAGCTGCAACATTATCTCCCTTCCCACAAACTCTTCAGTGTTGTGGCTTGCTGCTCCCCGGCGATGAGGTAGAATCTATTTCTCCACGATCATGGCTCTGGGTTAGACCTGTGACTGTTGTGGCTAGTAGAAAGCTATAAACACGACACTATGCTCGGTCCAGACAAAGCCCTTAACTGACCTGGCAGCTTCTGCTTCCTTCTTCTCGGAGCTCTGAGCTCCCTGTAAGAAGGACCAGCAGTTCTGCTAGAGAGAGAGGCCGCATAGAGGGCCATGAAGCGCCCCAGACATCTAGCCCAGTTGAGCCTTCAAATGACTCCAATCTCAGCCTCTATCTAACTGTAAACACATGAGAGACTTCAAGCGAGAACCACCCAAATAAGCCCCATCAGCCCAGAAAACTCTGAGAGGTAATAACAAATTGCCGTTTTTTAAGACACTAACTTTTGGAGTGGTTTGTTACATAGCAATAGATCCTGAAATGGAACATAATGTATTACCTAATTGTTGTTAATATTGCCATAAAACTGTTCAAAAGTAAAAAGTATATATCTTAAAAGATACGATACAGGATGCTAAAAAACATTAGTAATAATATTCTGGATCTAAAAATCCCAGATTCTTTTGATGGAACTCAAAAGTGGGATGAGATAGGAGAAGGAATTGAAAGTGTAATACATTCCTCAACTTATATGGAGGATGAAAATAGTTACTATTTCATTCTTTACATTGTTAGAGAAATTAATACGCAATTTATTTTCAAAAGGAAAAAGGTTTATTGTGTTTCTGATTAAAAATCAGTAAATACTAGTTATAAAAGATTTACTTGATACAGAAAGGTATAAAGAAAAAAATAAACATTAGCAATCTCATTTTCCAGAGATACAAGCCGTATCCATTTGGTCCATAATCTTAATTTGTATACATATATTAGCTAAGATCCTGTTTAACATGTTAGATGGTATATTTAAAAATGGCTCCACAAATACTCCATTTCTATTTAAAGAAATTCTCAACTTGGTAGTATCTTTCTAAAGCATAATCATCCCCATAATTGCTACAGCTCTCAGAACTAAATGGTCTCTTCACTCTCCACCTTAGATAATCGGAGAGAGAGATGGCAAACTCTGTTACTATGTTTGAGAGTTTAGCAAACTCTCAAACTATGATAAATTACATTTGGTATGGTTTAAATGCGGCACAAGTCTAGAGCACTTTTACTGAGTACAATTCTATTTTGTACTAAATAGATCATTTTATGCCAGACAAGCTGATCTTGTTTGATAGTGATGTAGAAATGTACTTACCCTCACTGACATTCTAATTGGGCACGACCTTAAATTTAAGAACTACTCACTAGAACCATATGGAGATTCCTTAAAAAACTAAAAATAGAACTATCATATGACCCAGCAATCCCACTACTGGGCATATATCCAGAGAAAACCATAATTCAAAAAGACACATGCACCCCAATGTTCATTGCAGCACTATTTACAACAGCCAGGACATGGAAGCAACCTAAATGTCCATCAACAGAGGAATGGATAAAAGAGATGTGTTACATATATACAATGGTCTATTACTCAGCCATAAAAAGGAACAAAATTGGGTCATTTGTAGAGACATGGATGGACCTAGAGACTGTCATACAGAGTGAAGTCAGAAAGAGAAAAACAAATTAATGCATATATGTGGAATCTGAAAAAATTGGTATAGACGATCTTATTTACAAAGCAGAAATAGAGACACAGACACAGAGAACAAATGTATGGAATACCAAGGAGGAAAGGGGGGGTGGGATGAATTGGGAGATTGGGATTGACATATATACACTATTGGTACTATAAAATAGATAACTAATGAGAACCTACTGTATAGCACAGGGAGCTCTACTCAGTGCTCTGTGGTGACCTAAATGAGAAGGAAATCCAAAAAAGAGGGGATATATGTATACATATAGCTGATTCACTTTGCTGTACAGTATAAACTAACATAATATTGTAAAGCAGCTATACTCCAATAAAAAGTTTTTAAAAATTTAAAAAAAAAAAGAACTATTCACTAAAATCACTGTTTCCCTACTGTTTGCTACAGAATTCCAGTCCAATTAGATGTTCTAAGAGTAAAAGAAGTAGGTATTCAATAAGTTTAGAAAATTCTATCACAAACAATACTGATAAGATTATTCTCATCCATGTCTCCTTGTTCCCCTGTGCAAGATTTCCTCTGGGGGGTATATCCAGTCACAGAAGTGTTATGGCAGTGGGTTTGTGCACATGCCATGTCCCTAAATCCTCCTTCTGTCCCTAAATCTTCAGAATGGCTGCACAAACGTATACCCATCCAGCAGTGATGAAGGGTTCTTGATTCCCACAGCCTTGGCAGTACTTGATATTATCCAACTCTCTTTATCATTGCCATTCTCGTGTGCAAAGTTTTAATTTGCAGTTATCCAATCGAGCTTCTTTTCATTTGCTTTTTAGGTATTTTAGTTTTCCCCTTCTGTGAATTGTCACTTTATATTATGCTTTAATCCTTTATTGGTTGTTCACATCCCAAACATCTTCTACCATTGTGTTGATAGTTTCTTACACAAAACATGAAATCGTTAATTTTCATGTCATCAATTACACCATTTTTTTTATGGTCTGTGCTTTTTTTTTTCACCTCATTTAAGAAATCCTTTCCCACTGTTTTTACAAAGACTTTCTCCAACATTACCTTATAATAGCTTTATAGTTTTGTCTTTTACCATTCGATCTTTATTCCAATGGGAGATTATTTTTGTATGATGTTGTGGTGTGAGTTTTGGGGCTGTTTTTTCTCCAAATATTTTGTCAGTTTTCAAAATCCTGTTTCTCCCATTTCCTCAATGATCTACCAACAACTTATCAAGTTCCCATACACACATGGATTTGTCTTAGATCATATCCTATTCTTTGTCTATTTGGCATTTCTAGAACCAGTATCACACTGAATTACCATAGCTTGATAACATGTATGAATATCTGGTAAGATATTCTCCACATTGTTCTTCTTTCTAAGAATTAGTTTGGCTATGTGTGGATTTGTATGTGCCCAATTCACTGCTGATGGGGTTTTTTATTTTTATGCGTTTTTTTGTTTTTGTTTTTGTTTCATTGAGATACAATTGACATACAACATTAGTTTTTCCTACTCCAGTCTACTTTTGTGTCCTTTAAAAAAGTTTTTAAATATTATCCATAACAACTTTTGCATCTTTAAGTCAGTTCCTATATATTTTATTTATTTCATTTTGACAATTGTAAATATCATACTATGGTCTACCACTTTTGCTAATCGGCTATTGGTGTAAAAGGATTCTATTGGTTTTTGCTTATTGATTTGTGCTCAAGCAACCATGCTGAACTCTCTTTTTAGCGTTAATAGCTTGTCTGTTGATTCTCTTGAGTTTTCTATATAAATAATTAAATCATCTACACATATTGACAGTTTTGTCTCTTCCTTTCTAGTCTTAACCCTTATTTCTCTTACTTCTCATCTTTCATTGGCCAGGACATGCAGTCCTTTGTTGAACAGAAAGGGTCATAGCAGGCGTCCTTGTTTGTTACTGACCTTAAAGGGAAGGCTTCTAAGGTTTCTCTGTTAAGTGTGATGTTTGAACATTTCTACCAGATCTGCTACTTAGGCAACACAATGTCTAATGGTGCTTTTATTAATAAAGAAATCGAAAACTTTATTTTGGGAGATAGAATTTCTTGCCAATATAACACTAAGCTCCAAACTAAACTAAAAATTTGAACACATTTTCCAACTTAAAATGGTTTTAATTGTGCTTTTACCTCCTGGGTTTTCTCATTTCCCTTGGCCAAATTTTGACCATGGGGATAGAGAAACAGTATTATAGTCATCTGAAAAAGGGCTAAAATAATTTATGCTTTGAACTATAGATACACAAGTTCTATACCACTGTATACGAGGTGTGTAACTAGTGGAACTGGTTTTTACTATCATATATTAAGTTTTCACATTCATATTTTCAAGGAAGATCCACAACGACTGATCCCACGAGCCACAACTACTGAAGCCCGTGTGCCTAGAGCCTGTGCTCCGCAACGAGAAGCCACTGCAATGAGAAGCCCGTGCACCACAACAAAGAGTAGCCCCCGCTCACCGCAACTAGAGAAAGCCCACGCGCAGCAACGAAGACCCAACACAGCCAAAAATAAATAAATTAAATAAATAAATTAAAATAAATAAATAAAAATTCTGTATACATCATTTTTAAAGAGTTTTTAACAGGTAAATAAAGATAAATAAATGTTCACAGGTGGCCCTGAGCTTACCATTTGGGGTTCAAAAATCTGTGAGCTTGGAACTTATAAACCTGGAACTCAGAATATCTCTTCCAGTTGTAATAATTTTCTGCTTTATTTTTCTGGTTCCTTGCATATATATCATCTCCCACTTGAAATTATAAACCCTTAGAAATCAAGGTCAATGTCAAATTCCTTATATTTCCTCACAAGACCTAGCACACTCAACTATACTATAAAATACAGTATATTTTATAGTTGATGTCAGGTATCAACTATAAAAATAAGTGCATAGGTGAATTAATTAATAAACTAGCAAAAGAAACTGATTAATGATGATGAGATTTCTAGCCCAGCCCAACTTAATTCCCCAGTTAAATTCAATGAGTATTTACTGATCAACTGCTCTGAGCCAGGCAGTTAAACCTTATAAAAATACAAGACCTACAGTGTAAAACCAAATAATCTAATCAGCATTGACTATGGGTTTTTTTTTTTTAATACATTTTGAGTCCCCACATCTTTGGAGTGGAAAAACATGCTTGTCAATTCCATATTTGATATTCAATATTTGCATAAAAGAAAGCAACTTTCCACATCTTCAGAACACACATCCCTCTCTCTCTCTGTCTCTCTCTGTCTCTCTGTCTCTCTGTCTCTCTCTCTCTCACACACACATACACACATACACACACACACACACACACAGAAAACTAAGCAAAAAGATAACAATACAAAAAGGCATCTATTGGTCAATCATACCTAAATTTGATGCTGATTAGTTCACTGCTCAGATCTTTGTTTATCTGGCCATGACTTCACTCTCAATAAAAAAAAAATAGTTTCCAATCGTATTTAAAACAGGAGGGAAAGCTCTTCCAGGGAATTTAATGCCCTTTTCACCTACCTCCAAAAGCCAGTTTAAAAAAGCAGGCATTTGCCAACCAAGCCAACCAGGAACTGTAACAGAGACCACAGCACCATGTGGTCAGACATCTGACATGCTGCTGACAGCTCTTCCATTAGGACAGGTTACACTGCCATCATTAGCAAGTCATCAGTCAATCTGCTGAGAGTCATTTTCTATATCATTTCCTCTCTGAAGGCATGAAGGTCACATAGCACCATTGTGTTAAACAGCTCTGGGAGATCTGAAAAATGTTTAGGATGGAGAATATGACTTGGTGTATAATTTCCCACTTACAGTTTTATGCTATCAGACTAGCACACATGGTATTCTCATCACTAGCATCAAAAGTTTCATAAACGTATCGTAAGTAATATAAGGCTCTATGGTTGTGATTTGCTTACAATCACATCAAAAACAAAATTTAATGGTAGCTACCTAGTTCCAGGAGTCATTTATTCTCATTAGAAAACCAAAGCCAGCAATGATATAAGCAGAGCTGACAATCACTGCTTGGGAGAAACTCAGAACAATTGGGATGTCATTTGGCTGACTGTTAGTGGATATTGGGGTGGAAATTAGCCCAGACTTAGCTTATCCAGGTGCATCGTTTAAGTTTATTCCAGCTAAATCCTAACTTTTAGGGTGAGATTTAAAGAGAAACTCCCTACTCTCTCTAAAAGTTGAGGGATGTCTAAACACACGGCCTGTTCATTCGTGTGGAATTACAAGACTTTTTTAAAACCTCTATTTGATGCTGTATGGATTTCAGATATTTTTCTTGGGTCTCTAGTTCTATAATCTGTTTCCTGAGAAGCTTACCACGGCCAATTTTCTCATGAGAGAAGCTCAGTTTCAGGGACTAACAAAGCCCAAGTATCAAATTGAGGTCCAAAGTAAGCAGTCACCATAAAAGAATATTGATTAATAGATCCTTAGTCATTTCAAAATTATTAGTGATAGAATTTGTTGACCACTTTTGTAATAGCCACCAGTTCCCTAGTTGTAGTCCTGGAAAAACAGTATTAATGCAGTTGTTTATAAACTTTTTAAGAAACTTAAAAGTGATTTTATGTTAAAATAAATTAAACACAAAATAAATATTTAGCATTGTTATAATGCCTCATCGGACTCTAACATGGCTTTCAGGGTAGCAATGCTACTGCTTTTCCTCTTACTTCATAGATTCCTCCTTCGCCATTACCTTTGCAGGTTCCTCCTCAACTTCCTGATCTCTTAACACTTAACTGGAATATTGAAGCACTTGTTCTTCAGTCGTCTCTCTATACATAGATCACTTCAACTTTCAGGGCTTCAAAGACCATCAAAAAGCCAGGGATGCCGAAATTTATAACACTAGTTCTAAACTCCAGACTCATACACCCAACTGCTTACTCAACATCTCCATTAGACTGAGTGCCTGACAGTTTAAACTCCCTGCCCTCCCACCCACTCCCCTCACAGTTTTCCTCATCTCTGTGAATAGCAACTTCTAGTTTCTCAGGCCAGGAACCTTGGGATCATCTTGATTCTCCTCTTTTCCTCACATCCTACATCCAATCCAACAGAAATTTTTCTTGGCTTCCCTCTCCCAAGTTAGCCAATAGAAAACTACTTGGCAATGAAAAAGGGCACACAAACGCATGCACACACACACACACTGCAAGCACACAGGGATGAGTTTCAAAAATATTACTTGAGCCAAAGAAGTGAGACACGAAAGAGTATATACAGTGGAGTTCATTTACGTGAAATTCAAGAACTAGCCAACCTAATCTATGGTGATAGAGATCAGAATAATCATTGCCTCTGGGAAGTTGCTGAAGGAATTGCTGAAACAACACCAAAGAATGTTAGGAAAATTAAAATGTTCTATAGTGTGATCTGGGCATTACAAGGATGCATACACATGCTAAAATCCATCAAACTGTTTACTTAGAATTTATAAGTTTTATTGAATATTAATCATACCTCAAATAAGTATTCATATGTGTGTAATATGTATTGCTATTTCCTTAGAAGGGTCAAAATGTTGGAGTATTTTGAAAAATTTAAATATGTAGTTCATAGATCCTCCCCAGCCAGCTCAACAAAAGCCAAAAGTAAGGATGGGATTATCTAGGAAAGACCTGTGGAAGAACCTCTTGTTTCATGGAATAATTTCCAACACATACACGAGAGACCCACAAGATTCTTGAGAATTTTACACAAACAGAACCAATCTGGACAAGCAGAATCAGTTTGGACAGAGAGAGGATGAATGAAAGGTTTTCCACAAGCAGAAAACAGACTGACAAAACTGTTCAGTTCCAAGTACATGCTACCCTTCATGAAAAAAATGACAACTCCAGAGGTGGAGGCCCAAGTCCAGAGGGTGGAACCAGAAACCACACTGGATTGTTCCAAGGCCTTAGAACATAATGTCACCTGCCCTCCTGGATTCAAAATTGCTTGGGACTGGTGACCCCTTCTCTTCTTCCATTTTTCTCCCTTTTTGAGTGAGAAGATCTATAACTTTTATCCCATGCCTGTCTCACAACTTTATTTTAGCACCAGCTAATTGTTTCTTGAGTTTCACAGGGTCATAAATAGAGAGAAATTGTGCCTCAGGATGGATTAGAGATGAGCATCTCACATATCTGGTTAGATTATGAGATCTGGGACTCTGAGCTAATGAGAGTTAGATGAGATTAGATTATTTGGACTTCAAGTTGCTGCTATAATACATTGAGACTTTGGGGAATGTTGGGATTGGGTGAATGAATCTCTGTGCCCATTAAACACTAACTCCCCTTCCTCACCCCTGCAGCCCCTGGGAACCACCATTCTACTTTCTGTCTCTACGAATTTGACTACTCTAGGTACCTCATATAAGTGAAGTCGAACAATGTTTATCCTTTTGTAACTGGCTTATTTCACTTAGCATAATGTCCTCAAGGTTCATCCATGTTGTCACATGTGTCAGAATTTCCCTCTCTTTTTTTTGTGTGTGTGTGTGTGTGTGTGTGTGTGTGTTGCACGGGCCTCTCACTGTTGTGGCCTCTCCCGTTGCAGAGCACAGGCTCCAGACGCGCAGGCTCAGCGGCCATGGCTCACGGGCCCAGCCGCTCCGCGGCATGTGGGATCCTCCCGGACCGGGGCACGAACACGTGTCCCCTGCATCGGCAGGCAGACTCTCAACCACTGCGCCACCAGGGAAGTCCTTCCCTCTCTTTTAATGCTGAATAATATTCCATCTTATGTATGTGTCCTATTCTGCTTCTCCATTCAACCATCAGTGGCCACTCGGGTTGCTTCCACCTTTTGGCTATTGTGAATAATGCTGCTATAAAAATGGGTGTACAAATATCTGTTCCACTCTCTGCTTTCATTTCTTTTGTGTGTATACACAGAAGTGGAATTCTAGATCATATAGTAATTCTATGTTTAATTTTTTGAGGAATTTCCGTACTGTTTTCTACAGCAGCTATACCATTTTATATTCTCACCCATAACACACAAAGGTTCTAATTTCTCCATACCCTTGTCAACACTTATTATTTCTGTTTGGTTGGTTCTTTCAATAATAGTCATCTTAATGTGTGTAAAGTGGCATTTCACTGTGGTTTTGATTTGCATTTCCCTAGTGATTAGTGATGTTGAACATCTTTTCATGTGCTATTGGCCATTTGTATATCTTCCTTGGAGAGATGTCTATTCAAGTCCTTTGACCTTTTTTTTTAATTATTCAAACAGAAAGTCACAAAAATTATAATCATCCTCACTTTGACCATTTTTTAATTGGGTTATTTTGCTGTTGTTGAACTGTAGAAGATCTTCACATATTCAGGATATTAATCCCTCATCAGATATATGATTTGCAAAAATTTCTCCCATTCCAAGCATTGCCTTTTCACTCTGTTGATAATTTCCTTGGATGCACAAAACTTTTTCATTTTGATGAAGTCCAACTTATTACTTTTTCTTTCATCTCCTATGGCTTTGATGTCATATCCAAGAAATTATTGCCAAATCCAATGTCATGAGGTTTTGCCCTATGTTTTCTTCTAAGAATTTTAGAGTTTTAGCTCTCACATTTAGGTCCATTGATCACATTTAGGTCCACTTGATCCATTTCAAGTTATTTTTATATACGGTGTAAGGTAAGGGTTCAATTTTATTATTTCACATGTGAATATACAGTTTTCCCAACATCATTTGATGAAAAGACTGTCCTTTTCCCATTGGATGGCCTTAGCATGCTATTTATGTCATTTTAATTAACTCACCTCGTAATAAATTCTATTATAATTATTGAATAATAAAACTGCAGTCTATTACCTGGAATAATAAATTCACTTCTTCTTTTGAGTGGATACAGGCCATACCCACTTCTATCAACAGAGCAGAAAATCATTATACTATGCTGCTTCATGGATTTACTTTTCTAATTATTCGACTCTAAAAGGCACAATGCACTTTGTTATAGATCACCTATACTCAATTAATATAGAAAAATTTTGAATATTATAATAAAATAGAACAAATGTTTAAAGAAATGTCCTTAAGTTTCATAAGGAGAAATAAAATCTACCTAAAATAGGGAGAATAAAAAGTATTACAAATCAGTTGTCTGGATTCCTAGAGGAGTTAGACTCATTTCCTCAAGGTCAGCCGAAGAGTTATCCTGATTTTGTGTTTTCCTTCTTAAATTTTCCTTGCTCTACCATCCACCCCCATACTTTACCCTTACTATCCTCAGAGATCTCACTAACCTTATCAATCATAATTCAATATGTTTTAGTCACTAAGTTATCTAAAGGGAAGTAGAGGGCCTTATTGTGCTCATAAAAATAAAGCTATAGTGATGAAAGTAGATCCCTATTATTTGTAATTTTTAAAATCTGTATATGATTTGACCAAAAATACAGATAAAAGTAATGGTGGTAACAGAAATAGTAGTAGAAGTAGAGGAAGCTGACACCCTTTGACTTACAATGTGCTAAGAACTTAATATTAAATGTCATTTAATCCTCAAAATAACCCTATGATATAGGTACTGTTATCAACCCATTCTAGAGTTGAGGAAACCAGGCCTCAGAGAGAATTTCATGCCCACATACCCCACGGATGAAATGGAAGAGACAGTATTCAAGTCTAAAGGCTGTGCCCTTACACAATTACATCAATGTTTCACAAGCTTTTATCAGTCAGATATGAGTTTCACGTGGTTGAAATATTTGTAGACAATCTGTATTTCTGTATTATTATTTACTTATATTTTTCTTTAAAATCAACTCTTAAAAAAAAAACCTTTATTTTTAAAGGTTTAAAAAAGAACAAAAAGAAGTCTTTAGTGCTACATAAATACCTGCAAAGACTGAGTGTGAGACCTAGTCCCCCTCTTCAAATAAGAGATTCAAAGTGTCAGATGTTGTAAGTGTGATTAATGCCAAACTAAGCCTTTCTTTTGAACTAATTAGAAGAATCGAAAGAAAACTCAAAAGGGATGATTTACTAACTATCTGTTTTTAAGTTCATTATAGCTGATGATCATATAAAACAGACTGAGGAGTCCTGTACGTGTACTTCTTCATGGTACCTGCCCCTCACCTTGGGAGACGATCCATTACCCTCTGTTGTGCTTGGATGTGCCATTATACCAGCAGCAAGTTAACTCTCCTACCAAACAACTAGTGAGGTGTTTGTAACAGGAAGCTTCTCCAAACCCTCTTGTCTACTAAAGACAACAACAGTTAAGGAAAGAGTCTGGTGGAGGAAAGAGACAAGTTGACTTGCAAAGCCATGTAATAAGTGGTGGTAAATAGGTGTAACAGAAGACCTAGGCCTTTAAAAACAAATGGAATTAAGAATTAAGGTATAATAATGTCCCACTTCATGCCTGAATTTAAAAGAAAAATATATAAGATCTATTGTAATAGGTTCCTATATATTTCATAAATTATAAATATATTAAAAATTTATACTTTTATCTCCACAAAGTATCCCAATTAATAATTTCATAGACACCATATCTTCAAGCACTCTAAGTATAAATCTATGCTACAATTTTTAACAAAGGGAAGGTAGTTCATTTTAAAAACCTAGCTCAGTACTGACATCAATAGCTGAGAATTTCCTTCCTCCAGGCTGACCCAGCTGCAAGGCTAGAAGAGCACGGCTGCTCTCCAACCTGCCCCCGGGTCTCCTCACATCTTCACCCAACTGAAGTGACACAGCAGGACTTCTATTGTCACGCTGTCCTCTCTACCCTATGACTGTGTGGCAAGCATATTTAAGAACCTGTAAATTAAATTGTCTATTATCCAGAAGAACTTTGTATTTCTGGTTTAAATTTGTCCTGTTGAATTTTAACTATGAATAATTCATCAACTTCATCATTTAATGGCATTTTAAGCACCCATATGTGTTGAAGACTTTGTTTTAAAAAAAAAAGGATTTTTTACAAATTATACTAATATCGATATGAACAAACCTAAACTCACTTATTAAAAAAAAGGAACAATAAAACAAACACTAGCCGATGCTAGAATTTTTTTTCTAATAGTTGTTATTATGATTACTCAAGAGCAGAGGAATGAGTGAAAACCATAATTCATTTTAACTAAATGTAGAACACAGGCAGTGGTTACCTGAAGCAGATGTGCCAATGGGAAGACGGGGACATTTAGCCTAACTAGAAAGTACAATATTGGAGCATTACCTGC
The DNA here is from genome assembly GCF_039906515.1 of Pseudorca crassidens. NCBI lineage: Eukaryota > Metazoa > Chordata > Mammalia > Artiodactyla > Delphinidae > Pseudorca > Pseudorca crassidens. The sequence goes on from NC_090306.1 coordinate 60,777,377, forward strand.
AGAATAGGTACCTTGGGTGAAAAGGGGAAGGCCATAAAGGGCTGAGGGAGCCCATACTGAGATTTGGAAGACAACTCCGACATGCGGGCTGCCCTGAAACAAAGATAAGACCCCAACATGGCCTCTAGGAGTTTACGGCACAGAACTGGAGCGGTAGCCAGATGTAAAAGTAGCGTCTTTTCTGAGGCCATAAAACATGGTGCTGCCTGAAGACTTAAGCTCATAGTCTGCAAAGTGTCCTCTAGTGTCCAAAAGCGCTCACTGCATGTAAAAATAGAAACCTTTCTCCAGTCACAAGATCAAGGATCGCTCTCCCTGCCCACAGCCTGCTACTTGGTAGTCAATCTGGTGACTATTTTTCAAGGTTCCACATGGTTTTCCACTTAATCTTGATAATCAGTCAACAAAGCAAACAATGTAATTTAAAGCATCCTGATTTAACGGCCAAAAGGAGGCGACAGAGCATCTAAGAATATGGTCTGGAGTCTGACGGCCTGGGAGGGTAAAACCTTGCACTGCCACTTGCTGGCTTTGTGACCATGGATGAATGAATTAATTTTCTTGCTTTCAGCTGACACATCTGTAAAGTAGGGATAATAACATTATCACCTCATAGAATAACCATAATAATCCTAGGAGGTAATAAATATTATTAACCAAACCTGGAGCCAACCTACCTCAGAATCTTTTTCTTATGTTATAGTAAATTTCCCCTATTCTTAAAGCTACTTTCAGTGTGTGCTTTCCACTATTATTTGCAGCTATTGCCAACCCACTGATAACACTGACTATTGTAAATGAGTATTTCAAATTACATTCTATAGTCTTCCCGTGGGCTGGATTTTAGCGCACTACAGACTGTTCAATTATATAGATCATCTAACTCACTAGTTATACACATGAGAAAACCAAGGCCCAAAGATATTAAGTGTCTTATCCCAGGTCACACAGCTGCCAGAGCTGGGACTGTCTAAAACTCAATATGCCTGGCTCCCAGTCCAGTGCCCTTTTATCACATAATTCATTTCATTCCTCTTCTCCATCCATAAAAGTCAACACAAATCACACTCCAAATCAGAGGCAGCAGAGGAAGCAACTATTTCTGCAACACAAGATGTGACAACAACTAACCACTTTTTAAAGGCAGATAATGGATTAACATGATATTATAATGAAAAGATATCGGAAGAACTACTGTGAAAGCAAAAGATCAGTCAGCTCAATAATGTTTGAAATATCACTGATCAGACCTTGATATACAGAAAAATATAAACAAATGGAGGAACCATTTTAATGTGCTTACTTACAACCAACCCATGATACTGCCTCTACCGGCTTCCCTGCCCTTGGTCCAGCCCTGTGGTTAAACTCACTAGCCCTATTACTAGTTCTTTAATTAGAACCTGGCTATCATTCTGCCTTCCCTCCAGTTTACATCCTGCTATCTCTTCTTCTTGAGTCTGGGGGAGTGAGGAATAGAAAGATGATATTTACATTTGCTACTGCTCTGGAACTATCTTTACACAGACCTTCACATGGAAAGTTCACTGTCATTCAGGTCTCAGCTGAAATGTCACCTCCTCCTCAGATGGGTCCTTTCTCATGATAGCCTAAAGCAGCCCACTCTTATCTCCTTATCACATTACCCAGTTTTATTTTATCACAGTACTAGTTACTACCTGCTGTTTTCTTTTTTTCCATTAATTTTTGTATTTATTTCTTCTCATTTCCTCCAGCTAAAATGCGTACTATTAGATACCCTGACTGTCAGCAGCATTGTAACTCCAGGAGGTAAAGCAGTGACTGAGAATAAGTCCTCAATAAATGTTAGCTGAGCATTGCCTAAGTTTACACTGTTAGTTCCAGAGCCAAGATTAAAATTCAGATGTCTAGCCACCAATTCTTTTCACTGCATTCTGACTTCTACATGACTTTATCTTGGAACATAATAAATTTTTTTAAACATCTTTATTGGAGTATAATTGCTTTACAATGCTGTATTAGTTTCTGCTTTACAACAAAGTCAATCAGCTATACATATACATATATCCCCATATCCCCTCCCTCTTGCGTCTCCCTCCCACCCTCCCTATCCCACCCCTCTAGGTGGTCACAAAGCACTGAGCTGATCTCCCTGTGCTATGCGGCTGCTTCCCACTAGCTATCTATTTTACATTTGGTAGTGTATATATGTCCATGCCACTCTCTCACTTCGTCCCAGCTTACCCTTCCCCCCGCCGTGTCCTCAAGTCCATTCTCTACATCTGCATCATTATTCCTGTCCTGCCCCTAGGTTCTTCATAACCTTTTTTTTTTTAGCTTCCATATATATGTGTTAGCATACGGTATTTGTTTTTCTCTTTCTGACTTACTTCACTCTGTATGACAGACTCTAGGTCCATCCACCTCATTACAAATAACTCAATTTCATTTCTTTTAATGGCTGAGTAATATTCCATTGTATATATGTGCCACATCTTCTTTATCCATTCATCTGTTGATGGACACTTAGGCTGTTTCCCTGTCCTGGCTATTGTAAATAGAGCTGCAATGAACATTGTGGTACATGACTCTTTTTGAATTATGGTTTTCTCAGGGTATATGCCCAGGAGTGGGACTGCTGGGTCGTATGGTAGTTCTATTTGTAGTATTTTAAGGAACCTCCATACTGTTCTCCATAGTGGCTGTATAAATTTACATTCCCACCGAATATAATAAATTTTAACATGTGCTACTTACTTTACCTATATTGACCTCTACCTACCACCTCCTTTAAATTAAAAGTATACTTACCTTTTAAGGCCTATTTTATTTTCACCATGGTGCTTTTTTTTTAAATCACACAATCAAATTTAATCAATCCTTTCTCAGTGTTAGTATAACATCTTTATTATATTTCATTTTGGAAACTTAACTTACCTTGTTTTTCATCTGGCTCTCCTGACTCTTAGCTTATCTTCTTTTTTATCTAGACTATAAACTGTCTGAAGATAGTGATGGTGTCTAATTCTTTTTCATTTCTCCCTATGCCTATCAGACTGTCTTAAATATAGAAGTTATTCAATAAATTCTTGCTGAATTAAATTATTTTCTCTACACAAAGATCTTGTTGATTTCCAGAGATGTTGGGTGGTCAAGATACAATAAAAAGCACTCAAGGAGGCAGAACAACCTGTTTGTTGACAATAATGATATTTCCAGGGAATATATCGGAACAACTAAGGTTCAAGGCAATATTCCACACATTCTAGAATGAATTCCATGGAGGAATAAATTGCATCTCACTGACTCAGAACCTATAAATATTTTTCAAGTAATATCTACACAGGATATTGAATTCCAAACAACTTTTGAAAACCACTAATCATTCACATTCTTCCCCAAATGTCACACAGTGTAAAACTGATGGATCTTTTGTGACCTGATGACATTTGTCTCCATTTCTGAAGGCATTATAATGGAAATGTGGTCTTCTATCATCCTGCTACAGTTGGTATAAATCCACTAGATACTTTTTAAAAATATTTTGGGAACACACAGTCATGCAAACCAATGTCTGCCTGTCCCAGCAGGGGATAGTAAAAGACTTTACAAACACCAGATGGGATTTAACAGCATTAGTAAAACATAAAATGCTCCAAGAGTGCTAAGTCACTTCACGAACAACTCAAAGCAAATATATTTAATTTCCATTATACATACTTTTCTTTCTTAAGAAATTCTAAAATTTTCCAATAAAAGTTTTATCATAGTCCTCTGACACTTAATTTCTCTTAAAATTAAATTATAATTATTTACCCTTTGGACACTATGCACAGATTATTTGTGGATATATTAACAACTTTCTAATTTTACCACAAGTATAGAACATATGGAGTTCTAAATAAGCAGTCACCTGATTTCAATATTTAAATGCTTGCTTCACCAGAAATCCAACAGTCTAACGTGCCTTTTTATTCTTGTCATATCTAACTTTAACCTTGTAACTATGCAGGAGTTGATATTTTGACAAATATTTTACAAAATAGTAATTGCAAATCATTTAACAAAATATGACCTAGAAAGACGTTACTACCTAATTTTTTTTAAATATGATTTTCTTGGACTCTTCAGGGAATATAATATTGTCATAAAATGGAGTCAATTTTCTATTCAAGGCGAGCAGAAGCACAGATAACCCTCCCCACTCCAAAAGAAATTACTCAGGCAATTGGATTTTATTGTGTGTTTTACTCAAATAACAAGCAGCCAGGTTGAGGGTAAGAAGAGACAGGATGTCTACAAATGTTCTTTACTATTGTTTTACTTAGATTAACATTAGAAAATGATTCTCTTTGCCTAACCACCTCTCAGAAATGGTTGCAATCCAGAAGAAAGCAGTTGAAAGTCAATCTGAGATTAAATTTTAGCTGCATATAATATAGTAAGTATATAATCCACAAACAAGGCAACTCAAGAAAAAAAGGGGAATTCCCTGGCAGTCCAGTGGTCAGGACTCTGCGCTCTCACTGCCAGGGGCCCGGGGTTCAATCCCTGGTCGGGGAACTAAGATCCCACATGCGGCACAGTCAAAAAAAGAAAAAAAAAGAAAAAAAATGTATTCGGGCGGTCCACCCCATGGACCACAGCCATGCCTACGAGCAGAGATGCAGCCTTCCATCTTCTGAACCACCACACTTATCTCAGATAAGAAACAAGTCAAAGCAATAAAATGCTATAACAGCAGCCAGAGCAGCGCGAGTCAAACACCTGCTAGCTCACTTGATGACAGTCCCCAAACCAGAGGTCAAGGTTATGAATTTGCTCAAACATGAGGTCAAGAAAGGGTCTCTGTTCACAGACAGTATCTTTTTTTTTTTTTTTTTTTTTGACCGCACTGCACCACACGTAGGATCTTAGTTCCCCAACCAGGGATCAAACCCATGCCTCCTGCATTGGAAGCGTGGAGTCCTAACCACTGGACCTCCAGGGAAGTCCTGACAGACAGTATCTTTAATCTCAAAGAGAATGAACTTCACAGAAAAGCAAATCTAATTATGTCAATCTCCTATTTCAAACTCTTCAACGGCTACCCTCTGACCTCAGGAGAAAGTTCGAACTCCCTAGCACGCCATCCAAAGCCTTCAGGACCTGGGTCAGCTTATTTCTCTGGCTTGTCTCTCAGCCTTTCCCCTCCCTGCATCAAGGCTGCTCAGCAACAGACAATTCCCCACAAACATGCTAATCCTTCAACCTAGCACACCCTTCCCTCAGCTTCTCCTGACTTATTTCCATCCATAGCCCAGGGGTCCACTTAGAGGGCAGCTTCTCCAGGAGTCCTGCATCCCCAAAGTCTTGGGAGAGCAGAAAATCCTCCCGCAAGCTGCTCCCAGTGCTTTAATCCATATCCCATGGATCTCACTGTATTCAAATTGTAAGGCAGTTTGTTTGTCTCCACGGCTGGCCTGTGTTATTTAATCCTTCTGAAAACCAATGAGGTAGGCCTTACTGTGCCATTGTACAGATTAAGAAACAAAGACTCAGAGATAACTTACTTGAGGTCACTTATTTCATGGTGGGAGAAGAACTAAAACCCTGTACCTTCCCTTACTATGAGGCCACCCAGGGTAGAGCCTTAATCCAAGCATTATGAATTGTTATTATATTAAACAAGATTGTAGAGAGAGAAAATGCTTAGCATAGGACCTGTGACATATACTATGTGCTCAATAAATATGAGCCATCATCATCGCCATCATAATCATTATTAGCATTAGCTTTATCACTGTTTGGTCAAAGTTCATCTCTTTCAACGCAAAACTCCAGGAATCCTGCCAAACCCAGGATCTTTCCAAACAATGAGATCAATCATTAAGTGATGGTTTTCTCAAACTACTTCCCCTGCTTTTCTTCCTTAGGAGTCTTTAAAACCAACCTGTATTATGCTTCTAAAAAAGACAAAAAGAGGTTGCTCTCAAATGAAATCCCTTTTCACTTCCTTCCACCAGCACTCATTCCTTGGTTATTGAGGGTTACATTAAAGAGTCTAAAAAAGTATGTGTTTCACATCTTTGGTGTCGTTATTCTATCACTGTTTTAGCGTGATATCCATCTTGATCCTTTTGGCTTGACCTAAGCCCATTATATGTGAGGCCAAGCTAGAGTGAATTTTTACAAAACTCTTTATTTCTTTAGGGATGTGAAACTGAACCTTGTCCCAATGGCAGCAGCATCTATTTAAAGACAATCTGATTTTGTAGGAACTTAGATGGAAAACAATGAAAACAGGAACTGTCTGCTATTAAATATGTTTCCTGTAACCCAAGCTCAGTAAATTGAGTCTCTTGGTTTTGCTGTTGTTCCACCTCTGGGAGTCCTGTTTAAATCAACAGGGTTTTGTGAGTACAGATCAATGGCAGGATTTTCAGTTTCACAGAGAAACAAAGCTTTCCAGGAGAAAGAATCGGCCAGTGCACAGCAAGTACAGTGTCTTAATTGAAAATGCTCTTTCAAGCTCTGAAAACTTGTGTTAGTTCATTGAATCTGGGATTTGTTCCTCCACACTGAAAGCTAAGTGCACAATTTAACATACTTGGCATTTTCTTTTTTAAGGGCGATCCAAACTTTGAAATGCCTCTTGCATTACAGGTCCAAAGAGCCCTCATGAAAAAATAAAATAAAACCTTTGGTTATCAACTTATTCACAGTAGCAGATTGGAGCTGCAGTTTATAACTTTCAATTTCCTGAGAGCAAATGTAAGATATTTAGCCAAAAATATTCCCATTTATAAGTGATCATACAACTTTTTCTATCAGCTCCCATACTGGAGATTCAGCTTCTTGATTTAGAATTCAGAGTTTTATTTTAAATTTATGGGTAAAAGAGTGAAGAGTGAAAACTTGGCCACATCTCCGGACACTAGACAGTGGATCCAACGAGAGCTCCTGGGTATAGGAAGGGTAAGTCCTGCATTGTGCACACAGGGCTGGGAACTGGGCAGGACAAAAGCAAGCAGAGAAGAATTGAGGAGGTAATAGAATGGCAGTCGAAGAGGAGGGTAGAACAGAGGAGAAATCTTGAGGTACCATCTTCATCTACCAGCATCTATGTAAAGATGAAAAAAGTGTTTCGTTCCATATCTAATCTCAACCCTATATTGCAAGTTCTAGAGATAAAGTGGGAACTTCTCAGCCATCAAGGGACGAATCCCAAAGCACTAGGCACTGTCCACCCCCTCTGTCTCTGAGAAGCTGACAGAGCTCCAAGATCTGGGAGATGATTTTGGACTATTCCCAGATCTCCAGGCCTCTGGAAACCTCAGAAGGGACCACAGAGTCCCACTCAGTGCTGCCTTCCCGTCCATCCCAATGTGGAGAAAAGACATCACATTCTCCATTCTACTCTCTTGCCTTCATGTGCAAAATGCTCAAGGCTCTCATAACACAGCCTTAGTATCCCAGAGTTGAGCTCAAAAATCTTTACATACATGGAAGCCATGCATTTTTCTCTGAGTATCATTTTTGTCTCTATTGTACCAAGAACTTAAGATTCATAGTATCTTTCCCTAAATCCCATGAGTATAATTTTTCAAAGTATGGGTGGGAAACGGATTGACCATTTTAATGGTGTAAGCACGGGATTTACATGCATTTTTCCAGGTTTTCTGAGAAGAATGGGAATAAAATTTTTTCAAAGAAAAAAGAATTTCAGGAAGCTACATAAATAAATAATCTTTTATGTCTAATGCAGTGCTTATTAACATGGACTCCTATGGCCTTCAATGCTTCAATACACAACTACCCGGAAAGTTTATGCAAATTTAGGGTGCATACACATTTTAGTATTTTATGTAGACGGGGCTCATTGCTTTTATAAAATTTTAAATATGGTAGATGGCCCCCCAAAACAAGTTTTAGAGGAGTTAAATTAACAAGAAGTGCAAATTTTCTATTTCATACTATCTTTCAGTCCTTCAATGCCACAAAATTTTTGCCATGGTTGAGCACTTTGCATCTGAAGACAGAGCTATAGATTGAAGATTCCGCTGATTGAAGACATTGATAAAATAGCAGCCGTCTTGATTGTTTATCCTGTTCTCTTCCTGCTTTCTACAGGAGCCCCAAGTTAATGAAATACCCATTCCAGGAGCAATCTCTACACCTACAGACCTATTTGTAGTTCCAGTGCCAGGTTCAGAGAGCTGAGAGTAAGATAGACTCAATAATAGCCAGTATTTACTGAGAGCTCCTGATCTACGTACCAGGCACTCTGTGAAGCATTTTTTCTCACTCGGTCTCCATAACAATCCCATTAGATTACTACTGTTAGTATTCCCATTTCACGCATGAGAGTTAGAAAATTAAGTCTTTGCCCAAGGTTATGCAATGAGAAAGTGGTAAGACCAAAAATCTAAACCCAGATGGTCTGACTCCAGAATCAACAATCTAAGCCATCGTGATATGCTTCTCCAGAAGTTTTCCAGGAATATCATTGAGGAAGCAGGCAATCGAGACAGCACTTCCGTTTTTCATCCTGACCTAATATTTCTGAGCTGAGCAAGAATTTGGACATCATCTCATCACCCATCTTTACAGGGGAGAAAACCAGAGAGATTTCACAGTATAATGAAGAAGAGATAAATGGAGCAGCAATAAAAAAGCAAATGGGGACAATGCAAAAATACACACGTATAATAGAAGAAAGTGTAATTGATAAAGCACATTTATTAAATGGAAGTTATCTTTATCTGAAGTACTACTTTTTTAAAATGGAAGTTATCTTTATCTGAAGTACTACTTTTTTTTAGCGGTACGCGGGCCTCTCACTGTCGCGGCTTCTCTCGTTGCGGAGCACAGGCTTCGGACGCGCAGCCTCAGCGGCCACGGCCCCACGGGCCCACGGGCCCACGGGCCCAGCCGCTTCGCGGCATGTGGGATCTTTCTTGGCCGGGGTACGAACCCGTGTCCCCTGCATCGGCAGGCAGACTCTCAATCACTGCGCCACCAGGGAAGCCCTGAAGTACTACTTTTAAAATCTATCCAAGAGAGCATTGTGTAAGAAGGTAAAAAGGTACACCCATTTTGGAAAACAATTTGACAGTCCCTCAAAATGTTAAACAGATATGACCCAACAATTCTATTGAAGTATACACCCAAGAGAATTGAAAACACATGTCCACATAAAAACGTGTACACTAATGTCTAATGTTCATAGCAGCATTGTTCATATGCCAAAAAAATAGAAACAATAATCCAAATGTCCAGCAATTAATAAAGAGATAAATGAAGTGTGGTGTATCTATACGGTGGGAGACTAACTGCCAACAAAAAGCAATGAAACTTTGGTATGTGCTACAATATGGGTGAACCTCAAAAACATTATGCTCAGTGAAGTAAGGCAATCACAAAAGACCACATATTGTATGATCCCATTTACACAAAATGTCCAAAATAGGTAAGTGACAAGAGACAGAAAGATTAGTTAGTGGTTGCCAGGCGCTAAGGGCAGGGGAGAATGGAGTGAGAAATAAGGAATTATAGCTAATGGATAGAAGTTTTATTTGTAGGGTGATGAAAATGTTCTATAATTAGATTATGGTGATGGTTGCACAGCTCTGTAAATATACTAAAAACTATTGAACTGTAGGGCTTCCCTGGTGGCGCAGGGGTTGAGAGTCCGCCCCCCTATGCAGGAGATGCGGGTTCGTGCCCCAGTCCAGGAAAGTCCCACATGCCGCGGAGCGGTTAGGCCCGTGAGCCATGGAGCGGTTAGGCCCGTGAGCCACGGCCGCTGAGCCTGCGCGTCCGGAGCCTGTGCTCCACAAGGGGAGACGCCGCAACAGTGAGAGGCCCGCGTACCGCAAAAGCAAACAAACAAAAAAACTATTGAACTGTAAATTTTAAGAGGGTGAACTTTATGGCATGTAAATTATATCTCAACATGGCTGTTAAAAATTGTTTTAAAATTAGCATGTGTGCTTCCTACCTTTACCATGGGGAGTGTAACAGCAACGGTAAAGTTGTTTCATCCCCACCTTTCAGCCATACTGCTTGCACTCTCTTCATCTGTCTTCCGGTAAAAGCATCACTCACGACCAGCAGGGGGAGCTCAAACGATAGCTTTATCCGTTCTCTGCTCCCAATCACAAACAGCTGTGAGGGCAGAAAGACTATTTTCAAATTTAGAGAAAATGAAAGATAGTTGAGTTTTATCCTTACTTATCCCCACCAAAAGGATTGAAAAGTTGATATGAGCATTCATCTCTTTAAAACAAACCCACATCGATCCTCTTACACATCTCAGCTTTTCAATTACATTGTATTCTCCATAACACAAGAATATCTAGATTATAATAGGATAGACTATGATGTTTGACCGAATACTTCTGTGCTCTTTCCCTATAAATTGCTTTTAAAACAGTCAGTGAAATCCAGCAGAAGAACAAAAAGTTAGCATCCTATGTATAGAATGTCTTTATCATTACACGCTACCTAGTTGCACCTCCCACCTTTGCTCCAGCTCTGGGATCAACTGATTTGTAATATTATCACAGTGCTTAGGATTTTAGTGCAAAATAAATGTTAGCTATTTTTGTTGCATTCCAGGCTGAGAAACAGCTTTTGAAAGGGCATTTATTTATTCAAGAAAGTTTATTGAATATCTACTATAAGCTAGTCAGTGGTGGGGAAAAAACAGGTATAGAAACTGTCCTCATGGCTTGTACTCAGGTGGGGGAAAGATGATATTAAACAAACATATAAATAAGATGTAATCCTAAGTTATAATAAGTACATTGAAGGAAAAGCACAAGGTAATTAGAGAAATGATAACAGGAGTATCTAATTTAGATTGGGCAGTCAGGGAAAGTCTCTGAGGAGTTAGCAATTACACTGACAATGGAAGGCAGAACGTTCTAGGTGGAGGAAATACTACTGTGTGCATCTTGAGTCAGGAAAAGACTTCAAGAAGGCTTGGGCTGGAGCCTAATGAGGAGAGGGAACACGGTGCTAGAAGAGGTTAGAGGGTAGGGTAAGTGCCAGGTCATGTAAGGCCCTGTGGGCTCTAGGAAGGGGGTTGTATTTTACTTTAAATGTAACGGGGAGCCACTGAAGAATTGTAAGCATGCAAGTGGGTTGTCAGAGTTGCATTTTTATTAGACCAATCTGGTCATAAAGTGGAAACTTGATTAAAGAGTCTCAAAGCAAAAAAAAAAAAAAGAGTCTCAAAGCAGAAGTGGGAAGGGCATGCCAGTTGAAAGAAACCATCCATTTTGTTGTGAATGAAATGTGAGGTTCAGGGGCGGTGGGAAGTTATAAGAGTCATTCTAGAAAGACAATGACATACTCCCAGGCCCATTTCATGGCAGGCTCCAGAATCCATGGCATAATCTGTGTTTACCCTAGTTCTCTACCAACACCAATCCTAGCCACATCTTCAAAAAGAATCAGCAACTATGAAAAGCATACCCAAGCAAACAGTAACGCTGCTTTTCCCTCTCTGAAGTTATGTAGAGCCATTCTTAATACAGGGGAAAAAAATCAATGTACACACGTTTCCCAGAGAAAACATGTTTAATTTTAAAAAGTATACATGCTTCCTAAAATTGTGACCCCTCGTTGCACCAGCTGTTAGAATTACAATGGTGCATCAAATGAGGGTAATCAATTTTACACAGATGAGGAAAGATATAATATTTCAAGCCAAGCTTTGGAATTAACTAAATTTACATGCATGTTGTAGTGGAAAGAGCATGGACTATAATTTCAGAGGACGTGGGGTCAATCCTTACTCCACCACTTACAAGTCGTATCTTTGGGCAATTTACTTGACTTCCCCAAACATCTGGTTCCATGAGTGTAAAATGTAGATAATAATAATGTCCACCTCACAGAGAGGTCGTGAACATGAAATGAGCATGTTCAATGCTCAGTGGCTTTCCATATCATTACTTTAAGAATGTATAAACTATTCGGTGTAAAATAAGCTACAAGGATATATTGTACAACACAGGTAATATAGGAAATATTTTATAATAACTGTAAATGGAATATAACCTTTAAAATTGTGAATCTTTATATTGTACACCTGTAGCTTATATAATATTGTATATCAACTATCCTTCAATCAAAAAAAAAGAATGTACTTCCAAAAATTTAATCAAGTTCCTCAAAATAAAACTTCTGTACGAAAAATAGAAAATTACATTCTCTTCAATAACATTTTTTTGGCTTGTTTTACTTATTTTTTTTAAGTTTTTTATTGGAGTATAGTTATTTACCATGTTGTGTTAATTTCAGGTGTACAGCAAAGTGAATCATTTATACTTATACACATATCCACTCTTTTTTTAGATTCTTTTCCCATATAGGTCTTTGATAACATTTTAACATGATTGGCCACCTCAATCAAATTCTATAAATTGAAACATTTTGACGTTCAATTCTCTGCATCAAAAAAAAATCAAACTATCAAAGAAACTGGTTATAAATTTTCAATATTGCAGAAGTGCTAGATATTGGGAAAATAAAGATACATGAAATAAATGGAATGAACAAAATGAAAGAATAATAGTTTCTAAAGAATGAGGTTGTTAGTTTCCAAAATCAATAGATATAACTTAGAAACAAAATCATTGGTCAGTTTAAGGGTATTATGAAAATATTTCCAACACCTCAGCTCTATCACTTACTCGTTACATGACTTTAGCAAAGCCCCTTAAACTTGGCAAACTTGAATTTCCTCAATTATAAAATGAAGATAATAGCACCTAATTCATAGATTTATTGTGAAAGATAAAATCGTGCCTCTACAGCACTTTTGCATAGTACCTGGCACAAGTAGGTGCTGAATAAATGTCCGTTGTTATTTTTTGTTTCAATATCTGAAAGCCTGTTTCAGGTCTTTTGAACATAGAATATTTTCGACTGTTTTATTTATCTCAGACATTCTCAAATAGATTAGGTAACTTCTATTTCTGTTTCAAACAGGTTAAATGAATGTACTCCAAGTAGACTGACTGTTCCCATCACTCCATCAGAATTGCTCTTGCTAAGATTTATTAATGACCTGCACTACGCTAAACCCAATAGACAATTCTCCCTTTTCATCTTAAATCTGTTAGGAGCATATTTCACTGTTGATCACTCATTCCCACTTGAAGTATTTCCTTCCCATGGCCTCCAGAACACCGTTTTCTCCTGATTTTCCTCCTCCCACACTGGCCATTCTCCTTCCTAACCTTTGCTGGTAATGCTTCAGTGCCTCAACCTCTACTGTAGACTTTTTATAGGGTAGTTTCAGAGTATTTCAGGCTTGGTCTTCAGATCTCTTCTCTTTTCTATCTGCACTCACTCCCTTAATGATCTCAGAAAGTCTTGTTGCTTTTATTCTATTTTATTTATTTATTTATTCTTTTTTTGGAAAAGGTGGTCTTTTTAATAACTGCTTTTGTCACCAGGTTAAGTCATGCAGTTACAAAGTAGTTAGAAATTTCTGAAAGGATCTTATTGTTAAAAAAAGAAAAGCTCATTTTTAATGCCTCCTGTGTTCCGACAATTATCAACTTTAAATTGCCAGCCTGGTGTTCTCCTCTGAATGCCAGACATACATATTCAACTACAAACTCAGTGTTTCCATTCAGACATACAATATGCTCTCAAAATGAACATGTCCAATTCCAACCTTCTTTTCTTTCCCCCAGACCTTTCCTTCCTGCAGTCTTCCCCATCTCAATTAATGGCAACTTCAATTCTTCCAGTTGCTCAGGTCAAAAACTTTGAATTCTTCCTTGATTCCTCCCTCCCTCTCACAAACCCCACATCCAATCCATCAGTAAATTCTGTCAGCTCTATTTTCAGAACATCTCCAGACTCTAACCCCTAAACCAGCCACTTGTCATCACTTCCACTGCTACTACCCTGGCCCAAACCATTACCCGGATTACAGTAGCCTTGCCTTCTGTCTTCAGGGCACTCAAGCTGCACTGGTCTCCTCTCTGTCCTTCAAACATGGCAGTCCTGCCCCAGCCACTCAGAGGCCTTGCATTTGCTATTTCTTCTTCACAGAAAGGTCCTCTCCACCGACACCTGCACGACCCACTCTCTTACTTCCTTCAGGTCTTATCCAGATGTCACCTCTCTTTGAACCCTACTCTGGTCATTCTACTTAAAACTGCAATTCACCCTCCCTACCTCCCCATTCCTGCTTTACTTTTGCTAATTACCACCTGACGTTCTATGTATTTTAATTATCAGTTGGTTCATTGTGTGCCTGTCTAGAATGTACACTCGCTCTGGAATGTAAAGGGCAAGAATTTGTGTCTATTTTGTTTGGTGGCTGTTTCTCCAGAACCAAGAACGCCATCTTGCCATAGCAAGTACTCAATAAATACTTGTTGAACAAGTGAAAATGATGACGGGCTAGTTTTCCTAGGCCAAGAATAGAATGTTAATTAACCTCCTAAATATAATTAAAGCCTTAAGGCTTTTGGCATTTAAGTTAATCAATTTTAAATTTTAACTTGCTTATGAAACAAATTCTATTATATAGCATGTAAAATAGTTGGTCCCTTAACATCCTCTGTTTGTGTATATACTCTGTGTATATATATATATATATATGTATGTATGTATATTTACTCATAGATAAATATAAACTACAGGCAAACACATTCCTTTTATAGCACCACACTAAGTGTAGTTTATACATCAAACCAGAACTTAAACCTCAGTCATATGCTGCTCTTTTCCCTCTAAGGATTTCCATTCTTGTTTCTCTTTGGGGGTAACTACCTAATATGTGTTTTGCAAAACAGCACTTTGGGGGAATTATAGTTAATATACGTAAGAATTTAAATTAGAAGTCAGGAAGCAGTTCCCCTTTTTCCTAAGAGATTTCAATAACATGAAAAGAATCCATTTCTTCATCCTAGAACCTGGAACCTTAAGTGAAACATCCAACAGGGGAAGAAATCACAGGACATGTGAAATTCCATCACAAATTTTTGTTAACCACATTTTTGGGGTTTTAGTGTTTGGTTTTTGTTTTTACTATCCTCTAGTATGTCAAGAAATCCTGATTCTTATAAAAAGCCATCCTAGAGCTATGGCCAGTAAATTGACATAAGAACTGAAGTTCTACCAGCCAGAGATAGTAACTAAATATTATTATTAGAACAAATGTTTTCCTTTACTATTCTAACTTTACCATCTAAGGAATTACTCTTTTTAATACTCTTCCATCATAGACTTTTTATAACTTTTTAAAATTCCCTTTGTCTTACCCACATTATGTAAAATAAACAAAAACTCTACTTTTAAAGGACTTTTAGTGAAAAAGAGTTGCCTATCTTGACAATTTCTAAAGAAAGACAAGTTAATTTTAGAAATCATATTATATTTTCCATTTATACCTCAGAATAAGCTGTATTTTATTTTCAAGATGGCCTCTTCTTTTAGCTTTTCTCCATTTCCAAAGTCTGTGATATTCACTTTTTCTTTCTTTGTAACTAATACATCTCTTCCTCTGAAAAAGGTCTGCCAGATTTTTGCCACATGTTCTGTCCTGGGCTATGAGTACAAGCTCAGTGTGAAGGTTGAAAAGCATTTGGAAATGAAATGAAAAGCACATTCTCAAAGGTTTTGAATTTCCTGGAAAAACAACACCTCTTCTGACATTTCATATACAGACAAACCAACGGCTCAAGCCAACATTGGAAGTCAACATTAATGTCGATCAACAATTGACTGTCCACAGTGACTTGGCACTGAAGTGGTCACGCAAGAAATTTTTTAACACCGTAGAAAACATTGATCTCTCTTTTTAAGAGATTTCAACCAAGTATGTATCTGAGGAAGTTCAGCTACTTAGTATAGCCACCTGTCCCCTTGCTGGAGACAACACACACACCTTTACAACACTCAAAACAGCCTCAAAATTGAAGTGTTAAAACTCTCATTAATATGATTCCTCCTCCATCGTCCTCGTTTGCCTGCCACTAGCATGAACCTACAGACCAATGAGCTGCCACCACAATTATACAGTTTTACAAGCAAAGGAAAAAGAGAGAGAGAGAAACAATGCCTACAGGAAAAGGGTGAATGAAAGTAAAATTGTAAAACTCAACTGAGTAAAACTCAATTACTCATACTAATTGAGAAGGATAATAATTTTATGAGTGTTCGGAATAGTGTTTACTTCATCTATCTATTAAAAGAGAGATTACTAAACAAATTAATGGTATAAACATCATTCTAGGCAATGCCACTCATTTTTGCATGTCATTTTATTTTATTCTCTCATTGGTAAATCTTGTTTCCCAAAAAGGTCATTCATGGCACTCAGATCAGTTTGTAAACGAGTACTTATTTGTGGTGTGTCTGGTTTTAATCAATGTCTATCACTCCCACTAGACCAGAAGCTCCAGGAGATCAGGGACCATTTCCATTTTACTCACCATTCTAGCCTCAGTACCAAACACAATGCCAAACCAAGTAAGTTCTCAGTAAATATTTATTCCATAAGTAAGTAAATATCCCTTTTAGGGCACTCTTTGTGCCTGGCACAGCTTAACTCTGTAAGAGTGGGCAATAAATTCTTATTGAATTAAATTAAGAGGATAGCCTTAAGGAAGGTGGTTCTGGAACTACACATGTACTCATAAAACCACTGAAATAATAATTGTAAGTCACTTGTAACTTTCCTTCAGGCATGTGTTTAATTTGACACAATTTTGTTAAACCCAATTCCAGGAGTAGTTTTCTCTTTTGTTCGTACTTTAAATTAGTAAACATATTTCTTTTCAGCAAAAAGCATATGAGTCAGACTTTTCTCTCCCTCAAATGAGTTATTCCCCCAGCTATTCAAAATTATTAGTGGGTGAGGTTATGTCAGATTTCCATTAATAAGTGATTAGTCCTGGTATTGAAAACTAAGAATATGTAAATGTAGATAGAGACCATGATCAACCAACCAGGTACCAGTTGCTTAATAACCATACTTCTTCTGAATATTCTTCCTGGCTAAGTAACTGAACAAAAACCTTGTTTCAAACCACAAAGATGCAGCCTTAGTGTTTCACTGACACCTGCTTCATACCCACAATGATGTGCCTTTCAACAGATGCGCCTATAGTGTTTGACACCGTGCCTACCCATCCTCCTGGTGACAGCCTCTCTGGGCTTCCTTCTAATGCCCTTTTGTAACTGTTCCTTTCTGGTCTCTGCTGACTCCTCTTCCTGATTTCTCCTCGAAGTGTTGAGATTTCTCAGATTTGTCTTCTCTCTCTCTTCTCCTTGGGAAGCAGAAAGGAGAGCCTGACAACATAGGTTTAGAGTCAGCCCGCTTGAGGTCAAATCCCAGATCTAACATTCTCCAGCTGTGTGATCCTGGGCCTCAGTCTCCTCGTCTATACAGTCATATCTTGTATTGCACTTTGCAGATACTGCATTTTTTACAACTGAAGGTTTGTGGCAACCCTGTGTCAAGCAAGTGTATCAGCGCCATTTTTCCAACGGCATTTGCTCACTTTGTGTCTCTGTGTCACATTTTGGTAATTCTTGCAACATTTCAAACTTTCTCATTATTATTATATTTGTTACGGCGACCTTTAACTAGAGACCTTTGATGTTACTACTCTAATTGTTTTGGGTGCATGAACTGTACCCATATGAGAAGGTGAATTTAATCGATTGTTAACAAAGGATTTAGAATATTACATAAATCTAGGTGTCGAAGCAGCAGCAGGATTTGAGAAGACTGACTCCAATTTTGAAAGAAGTTCTGCTTGTAGGTAAATGCTCTCAAACAGCATTAAATGCTACAGAGAAATTGTTCATGACAGGAAGAGTCAACCAATGCAGCAAACTTCATTGTTGTCTTAATTTAAAAAACGTCCACAGCCACTCCAACCTTTAGCAACCACCACCCTGAAAAGTCAGCAGCCATCAGCATCAGGGCAAGACCCTCCACTTGCAAAAAGATTATGAATCACTTAAGTTTCAAATGATGGGTACCATTTTTAGCAACAAAGTATTTTTTAAGATATGTACATCGGCTTCTTAGACGTACAGCTATTGCACACTTAACAGACTACAGCATAGTATAAACATAATTTTTACATAGTGGGAAACCAAAAAATTTGTGTGGCTTGCTATATTGCAATCGTCTGGAAGCAAACCCATATCGCTAGGTAAAATGGGGGTATCTACAAAGTGGGGAAGTAAATAGTAACTACCTCATAGGGTTGTTTTGAGGATTAAATGAGATAATACCTGCAAAATGCTTAGAACAGTGCCTGATGAATAGTCAGTAAATGTAAGATATTTATCTACAATCCCTTCCTCCACAACTCCACCAGTTCCCACACTTACATCCATCACCTCTCAATATCAGTATCAACCATGACCACCTCATCAGCTAGAATTCCCAAACATATGGACGTCTATCCCTCCCCTCTCTCTGAAGAACCAGCCTGAATATCCAGTTGAGTCCTGGGCCACCCAAACTCAACGTACCCAAATCTGGACTTTTCTTTCCCTCATCTGCTCATTTTTTAATAGCACCACCTTTCTCTCAACCAGCCAGCTTGGAAACTTTGTCTGTTGTATTGTTCTAGCTGGTATACCCAGAATATAATAGTGCCCAATAAGTATACACTGAATCAGTAGTCTTTCTGCCACCTTCTCCCTTCAATCAGCCCCAGGCCCCAATGCCAAAGTTAGGCTCCTAAGACATAATTCCTTTCCTACCCATCCATCTATCTGAAATTAATTCAATCTTCTCCTAACTTTCAATTTTATAGCTTTGCACGCAAAAACTTTTTAAAAGCCCAAAAGTCAACCAAGTTTGAATTAAACACAATTTCCCAAATAGGTTCCAAGCTTTCCTGCCATCATCCCTTTGTTCATACTGTTCCCTGCTCTTAAATATCTTTCTCCAATGTCAAATCACTGCCTTTGCCTTAAGACGCATCTCAGACGCAGGCTGCTCCATAAAGCCTTCCCTAATTCTACCAGCAGGACATACTCCCTTCTGCCTCCAAACTCCTGTAACCTCTGAATTTCTCCTAACGAACTTCCCATACCCTCCATTCTAGTCTGGTCATTTCTCTCAATCGTGAATCCTCCTTGCTAAATTGAGAGGTCACATAGTATATAGAACGGGGTCAAATCTGCTTCATACTTAGGGAAGTTTTTCAAGTTCTTTGAGCACCAATTCCCTCATCTGTGGGATAGGGAGAATAAACCATCATGAAGACATTAAAAAAAACTGGTATTTACAAATATTATTAATGAGGGATAATATTTTCCCATTATAAGTGGAAAACTACCACAATTGGGTAAAATATATATATATATGTACTAAGAACACTGAAATGAAATAGGTAAAATGTTAACAGCTCTTATGTTCAAGTGGAGGGGTTGCACATGATTTGAATTGTGTTCTATAATTGTTTATGTTCAATATTTCTACAACTAGCTTGTATTCGTTCCTCTTGTAACTGACTTATCAAAGAAACATTTATAAAATGCCTTCAGAAACTACATTATGGCCTGATGAAACAGAAAGATGAAGAAAAATGACAGTTTATAAGGGGAAAAAAGTTTTAATTACTTGGGTAATATCATTCATAAAAGGGGGAAAAGTCTTTTATGTCTTCAAAATGCATTAAATTTCAGCCATTATGTGACTGGAAAAAGCTCAAGTAGAATAAAGAACCTTAGAAATCACCTGCCAAAAATATTTGCCACCGTAATTGGTTAGGACATTGTCACAGCTCCTGAATTTTGGGTTTTCTGAGCCCTGCATGTGATCGACCATTGGGAGAGAGCAACACAAACACAGAGGCCATTGCATCAAGCCTGAGATCAAGAATTTATGTCTGGCTTAAATCAAAGAGTCCACAAGAAAGATTTGAAGCTGTAAAATTCCATGTTATAGTCAGCACCCTAAGTGATTTTTGAAAACTTTTTTCAACTGCAAACTTGACGTATCCAAAGTTAAATTTACTATCTTTTTTTCAAAGCCTGATCCTCTTCCGGGGCTTAAAAGTGTGGTTTTGGAGTCCTATTGGACCACAGATTCAATGTCAACTTCGCCACTTAACGGAAAAGAAACTTTGGAAAGTTATTTAATTTCTCTGAGCCTCACTTTCCTTATTTGTTTAAAAGAGGATAATTATATTTCCCCTACAAGTTGTTGACAGGGATAAATTTTTTAAAAGATGCATTTAAGTCACCTAGCACAGCACCTGGCACAAATAAGGACTCAAAAATGGTAACAACATGTTTCAGGAAATAATCATCATCTACCCAGCCTCCCAGGCTAAAGGCAACAAAGACATTACAACCATTCTGTCCCTTGTAGGTATCATAGGCAGGAAGTTGTGCCAATTCCACCCCTGAAATATCTCAGAAATCTAACACCTACTACCTCGCCATGTCCAGTGCTACATACTGATTGTGGTATTTCTCACCTCTTGCCCAAATATGCATATACTGAAATCAGTGATAACTCCTGACTCCTGCTCTCACAGTGCCCCATGCTGACACTAAAGTTCTCTTTTCCCAAAGATAAAATGTGACATCATTCCCCTGCTTAAAGATGCCCTGACCCCCTATTGCACCCAGGATCAAGCCCAAGCTTAATAAGATGGCATATAACACCCTTTTCACAATCCCTCTGCCTTAGTGTATCTCTCCAGCTTCTCCTTATGCCAGTTTCCCAAGATTCACACATGTTCACCCTGAGCTAGCACCATGCTAATCATCGTCTAAAAAATTACCTTTGTCCTCATCACACTCGCAGGGATGACCTTCCACTTCTCTTCATTTAACAAACTCATGCTGAGCCTTGAAGAACTTGCTCCACATATCACCTTTTCTGTGAAGCCTTTCTCTGAGGCAGAGTTAGTTCCTCCCTCCTTTTTACCCTAGCAGCATTTTTTTTATCCCTGTTATTATCCTGCATTTTAATTTTCTGCTTTTCATGTCTGTCTTCTCAACTCAGTGGTGAATTACTTGAAAGCAGGCGCCATATGTATTTATCCCCACGTTTCCAGTGCTTGGTATCTATTGAATGTGCAATATATGTCTTTGGATAGATACATTTTAATTAAAACTGGGAATTGAGGCTTTACTAAAACTGGAAACCGAGGCCTGATAAATGTAACTCAGACTGTTTCACTGGCAAATGTTCCCGACCAAGGTGATCTCAAAATTTTGTGAAACACTCTACTTTCATGGGAAACCACAGTAAATGTTCAAAGTGCCATGTCATTAGCAAAAGAAAAAAGTGAAAGGCTCTATAGAGTTCAATAGACTTTCTCAAGGAAAAAGTTCAAGAAAAGAATGGAAGGTCCTTTATTACTACCATATATTAAGCGCTAACTGCATGGAAGTCCCTGTAACACATTAAGTCTTGTTCTGCTAATGGCTCTACAAAGTTGGTACAATTGTCCTCATCGTGCACATGAGGAAATTGGGCCTCACAGATGAAGTTCCTCCAAGTCCCACAACTTGTAAATGACGGAGCAGAGATTTGAACCCTGGTCTGTGAGAACCCAAAACCTGTACTGTGCTGCTATGTTATGCTGCCCTTCTCCTGGGTGACCAAGCCAATGACCCTCACACCATTCCACCCTCTCCCAGCCATCCCCATGGGAAGTTAGGGGGAAAATGGGAGGGGGAAAAACAGAGAGAATGTGAACAAAGGAGACTGAAGGATGAGAAGAAAAGGAGAGGGATCGCCTCTTAGAAAATGTATTTAGAATATCTATATATTTTTAAAGCTGCAATGAGATTTCTTCCTACAAAATACAATCTAAAATCTATGCAAAAGAAGAAAAATCTATGAAACTTAAAATCAAAATGTTAGTCCTTGTTAAAGAAGCATTAAAACAAACAGGCTCACTTTATTAATCCACAAACCTAACAACACTCAACAAAAAGCTTCTGTAAATTTTAATTGCAGCAATCTGGACAATGTTTTATTATGACTCACTGACTTGAGCCACAATGTTTGCGCAATATATTTTGCCCTGCATTATGAGACTGTACTTGCAGTGAAATGCTACTATGCATACTCAATTAAAATATACCAGACTTATCAAAATAAAGCATTTGGGGAAATAGCGTGCTCTGTATTTGTTTACTTTCCTTTATAAATCCTGCATGTCCATGGAATAAAATCCATAAATTTGTTCTTCTAAGTGAGCTGTACAATTCCTTCCCCTTACTTTTACTATTACTATCTGCTCAACACCTCTTGTTTTTCTTTCATGAAATATGCTTATCAATGGTTATTTATTCTCTAGTGTTTGAGATAGAGCTCGTTCCTAACATATAGAATGGTTTCTACTAGCTACTCTACAGATATGTCCCCAGAAGAAGAGACAGGAAGTTCTGCCCTGTACTCTGCAAAGGAGAATGTGTCCAGTGATGGCCGCTCACTCACCTGAGCTAACCACTTCCTTTCTCCTCTCTCTGGGTTGTGCTTTCGAAGGTACTTCCCTCTCTTTCCTCATCCAACAAGTTCTAATGCTCCTTTTTTCTGTCTTTCTTCTGAAAATTGTTTATGAGATGAATATTCCGAAGTTTGCTAATGTTTATAGGTTCATAATCCCTTTGTCAAAAATGTCAAGGTCACAGATGCTGCAAAGGCAGAATTTTGGAGGATTTGAAAGATAGACTACATTGGAAATGATATCCCATATATTACATAAAACCCCCAGTGGAATCTGAGGAAGCACCCTGCAATCAAACACATCAACATTTCTCTGGCAAACTGAGCGAATATTAACACGAAACGAGAAAAAGACTATAAGCAGATTCATGTCCGTTCAGTTCACATCATGCCACCAAGTTTGTTTCAGAAACCTTTCCTTTTTCAGACCTCTTACGATTTCAGAATTGCAGTTGAGAGATTGTAGATCTGAATATACTCTAGCAATGGGCCTTGGGAGAAGCATCTCTGCCAATGGGAACCTGTTAGCCTCTCATCATTTTGGAGCAAGGTGTGTGGTCTGTCTGAACCCTGACATTTAAATATGAGCATGTGGACACGAGAGATGGTTAAAAATCCTAAAAGCGTAGTTCTAAAGAAACCATAAGAAGATCCACCACAATGGGCACATGGAACAGTTTGTCTGGATACTAAGGCGATATTTGGCAGAATTTAAAAAACATGGGAATGAGCAGGAAGATCATTTAATTTTAAGTGTTTTATTATTTTTCTTCTCATTAATCGTATTCTTAGTTTGAAAAGAAAACCTCTCCCTGCTTTACATGTGAATTTGACTGGACACATGTTCCCAGGAAGCAGGCTGCCTACCAGTAGAATCATGTTCATTATCATACATGAAATAAAACAAGGAGATCAAAATGAGCTAAAGAATTAATAATATCATGTACCACTGTTCTTTCTTTTAGCGTGTTGTGAACATGTGGATATATTTAAAGGTTTCCTTTGTGTTGGATAATATCAAAGACAGATCCGATTGATATTACATAATAAGCTATTTCAAAGTAATGAATTAGCTGAACTAATGCTTTCTTGCTAAAAAAATAATTCTGAAAGAAAATAGATCTTTATTCTTAAATCCTCCTCCTTTCTCAATTAATTAGACTTTGTTGGTAAAAGGAAGTTAAGAAATTCAGCATAAGCCTGATTATATCATGAATGTAAAATGAGCAGGGCAAATAATGGGCTCTATACTCTTTCAAACAAGTTAAATAAGTCCGTAATAGCCCACCAGTTGTGTAAACACTATTTCACTATACCTGTAAAAGAACTATTGACTTACCTGTTAACTTAAATTATCCTGGCATGCTTCAACTAAGCTTATTAGTAATTCATGCGGTGTACACAAATGTTTTTAGTTGTGGACTTTTAGCAAAGATTAAAGAATTAGGAAAGCATCCGTTTAGCAAGCCCAGAAACACAAACTACACAAACTGTTCTTTACCAGAACTGATTTTAGGAACTTGCAAAGAGTCTAAGAAGTAAAAAGGGATTTCAGTCCTGGCGTGAGATATTCCCATTAACAGTCAGCTCATTAACAGGCAGATACCTTCCAAAACCATAAATAATATGAACATCTCACCCAGACATAATACCAAATGAATCTACTTTAGCCTACTAACCTTACTATCACATGTAAGGGGTGGAGTCGTTTTTCTCTGGCATCTCACTGCTATGTATTCCTGTGGGTAACTGGTTGTCGAAAGAAACTAGAAATATATATATTTAAGGGGGAAAATGTTGAATATATACTTGTCCTTTCTGTCACAGGAAAAAACCACCATTCTCTGCTCCAAATGGTTCCACTGCAGTCCAAAAAGACTACACTTTTATTTTTCTTTACCAAAATATGTGAATTTCTTTCTCAATAAAACAATAGCAAACCCAAGACACTATTCAGTTTAACCCTCTGTATGTCTAGAATTCCCAAGGGATTTGGGAAAGGGTAAAGAACTTAAAGTCAAAAGACTCAGGTTAGAATTTGGTTGCATCACTGACTTGTTAGTCACCATTAGGAAAATGACTTCCATTTCTTATCCTTAAATTTGGGGTAAGAATAATGCTGACTTCATAAGGTTGGTATGAGGTGAGGACTGAGTGGGAACATGTAAATGTATAGAGCTGAGTCAATGCTTATGGTCCTTATCATGCAATTTGATAACTTGATCTTATAAATTAAATGTTATTTGCCATAAAACAGAGAGACCACTACTCAGAGCCCTTACTAGAGCTTGCTTTCTTTTCTTTTTTTTTTTCTTTGTAGTACACAAGGAATCTGGTTTGCTGTATTTTCTTCTTTATTAGCTAAGATAAAGTAATTAACATATATGCATTCAGACAATAAAATCACTATTAGAAGAACCATTCTTATTTTCAACCCATATGATTTTCTATGTTTTAAGGTCTACACGACCTTGAATTTCATCAGGTCTCACTCACGTATTCATGCTTCCTGGACTTGCAGGTTTTTCCTGAGCATCTTTGATTGCAAGTGATCACAGATAAATCCTTCCTCATTACCTGAAGCAACAAGACAAAACAAAATTGATTGGTTCACCCAGTTGGGAAGTGATGGAGTAGAAACAGCTTTAGATCCAGATGTTTAAAAGAGGACCTTAGGATTTTGCTTTTCTCCTCACTAATGCTTATGTTCAGTTCCTGGTGAGCTCTCTCCACAAGGGAGAATGACAGCTCCCTTGAGTTCCAGGCTTCCTTGTCCTTAGAACTCATGAAGCCAGAAAACAGCCTCTCACCCCAGAGTAAATGACAATCCCCCAGATGGATTCCGATCGCTCTGCTTCGGTTATATACTTACCCCAGGGGCAGGAAAGTGGGGCTACATGATTGACAGCTCTACCAGAATCATCTAAGGTTTGGGAGGTAGTTTCCCAAAGGAAAAGTGTGGAGTGCTCTTACCAAAAAGAAAGAGGAGAAATGTTGGGCATGTGAAAAATAAACAAATAAATAAGTAACAGATGTTCATTACACCTGGCTTCATCCAGCATAGCTGTCTTTCTTCCTTGTAATTGAATCAGAAATCCCTCTGCTTTACATGAATTTGTGAACAAGCTTCAATTCCTGAACAGAAGAGGAAAGGCACTAACACAGGTTGAAAATTTACTCTGCTCTAAGGCAAGTTCCAGAGATTTTCACATTTAGAACTATCTAGGTAAATAATAATCCTCCTTTACAGAGACTTAGACAGGCTCATTCTGGGCTTCTGATCAAATGCCTAAAACTGTCAGAACCTAGATTCAAATCCAGTTCTGCCTGATTCATTCCACAACCAAAGTGCTATGCTCTTTCTGGAACCCTGAAATCATAGAAACTGTTGACAAAAGCCCTCAGTAAGATGATGGACACAACCATATCTGGATGCCTGTGTTGATAAATCAGTCAGTCAATAAATATTTGTTAAGTGTCCACTACCATGAGTCCATTGTATGAGTCCTACAGGTAAAGACAAGTGGCCTACTCCCTGTCTCCAAAGCTATCACAATAAAGTTGGGAAAACAAAACAGATCAGCATTCAAGAAAACTTTAGGGCTCAATTATGTGGTATTTATAACATACACTTTCATTGAGATTCCTGGGATTCCTGTGCAGAGTCTGCTCCTCTTAGATTGCAAGCTCCATGAAGAGAGGTAACTTGCCTCCCTAGGTCATTGCTGTATCATGATTGTAGCTATTCTGCAAAGATTTGTTGCTTGATGATTAATTAGACTATAGTTACAGGAGGTTTTACAGAAAGAGTAAGTCTTGAACTGCTTACTTACAAAATAAGTAATCTGGGGATAGGTTTTTTAAAAAAAGGGTAGGAAAATAGGTAATCAGTAGGCATTCTATAAATGTGGAAGGAATGGCTGGGAGAAGCAAGAATAACGTGAGAATAAGCAAAGGGATGGTAGCGGACGCGATGTGCAAAGGGGCAAGTGAAGGACCAGGACAGAATTAGGCACTGCACTGATATCCAGAAATCAAGGTTAACTCACAGTTTTCAGCAGCCACTGTCAAATTTTCCAAAATCTCTGGGCTGCAGGATCTTTATTTGCAAAATGAAGAGAATGGAGTATATAAAGCTTAGCCACTTTCTCCTTCCATCCAGTCCAAAGAATCACAAGCTTGCTAATGATGGGATTCACCATAGAAAGGAGCATGTTCAGAATACTGATTTAGGTCCAGGAATCTATATATTTTTTCAAGTTCCACAGGTGGTTAGCCAGCTTTGGGGATCACTTCTTAAATGAAGGAAAGTAAATACACGCGAAGAAAAAAATCTTCCCAACTGTAAACTTCAGAAATTTATATGGGAAACTCAGCAGGATGGAAGAAGATTAAGAGAGGCCTTAAAAGCCATAAGGGTTCTCCACCTTCATGAAGCAAGGAGACATTGTGCCTGGAGTGAAAACTGTACATTTTTGTGAGTTGAAGTGGCAGGCTTGGGCCTTAACTTCTTTCAGCCACTCACTCAGGTCTGCAGACGTCGACTGGCTCCTCACCGAGGCCTTTTCTCCAAGAAAGCCCTGAGTCCTTTTCCTCCTTTCCCCTGCGGGTTCCCTGCAGGACACTTTTGAAGAGTGTGAGAACACGCATTTTGCACTGGCAATGGTTCTCACACCTGGGTGGGACTGCACTTACTTAGAAAACCCTGGGACACTTAGGATGAAAAGGCCGCCGAACAAAAGCAAACACCCATCTATCTGTCTGTCCCGCATTGCTTTACTAAAGGTGACTGACTTCCAGAGGATCCTAAATCACTTAAAAAAAACAGTCCCTTCGACTTCTTACCCCGTGGATTAGACAGAATTGGAGTGCTTGCTCACAAGCTGTATTTACTTAGCGATTAGCCCAGCGTTTCGATTTTAGGGCAAAAGCGAGCCAGACAGGGCGGCTTGAGGTAAGGATCAAAAAGGCCACCCATCCTTCGCCTGGGGACGCCTGCCTCCTTACCCTGTTAGTGTAACTGTTTTTCTGGATTGAATTGTAGTCTTTTTTTTTTTTTTTAAGCACTCCATGTAGTCCCTCCATTATTTGAAGTGTTCTTAGAGGAAGCGTGCCGCATCCCTCGGCCCCTGCGCGTCTGTCTGCGTCCGTCTGAAGCAGGTCCCTTTCGGCTCTCTGATCTGGGTCGCCAGGACGCGGGAGGGAGTGGGGGTGGGGATGGGGGTCCCCTGCCCCTCCTGAGGTGCTGAGCGCCGGAATCCGCGCCCCGGAGGCAAAGCTCGAGCGCTGAGAACTCGCCTGCACCTCGCGCCGCCAGCCGCCTCCAAGCCGCGGAGTCGGGAAAAGAGGGAGGGGGTCGGAGGAGGGAAAGTGGGGCCAGGCGGGGGGTGCCTGGGAAGCCGGGCTGCGCTGACGTCACTGGGCGCGCGATTCGGGCTGGAGCGCTTTAAAAAACGAGCGTGCGAGCGGAGATGCTGCTCCACACCGAGCAGGCCGCCTGCAGCAGCAGCGCGCACGGCCCCCGCAGCGGCTGCAGCCAGGGCGCTCCCGAGGCCCGCGTGGCGGCAGGGGCACGGCCGGGCCCCGCAGCGCTTCTCCTCGGCGCCCCCGCCGGGGGCCAGGAGCGCTGCGCCCCGCGCTGTAGGCGCCCGCGGAGCCGCAGAAGCCCGCCGAGCTGCGCCTGGCGCGCCACCGTCCGCCGCAAGCCCGACGCTGCCCTCCCGCCGCGCCCCGCTCGCGGCCCCCTGCCCGGGCACCATGGACACCTCCTCGGTCGGCTTGCTCCTGGCCTTGCCCGTCCTGCTCCAGCTGGCGGCCGGGGGCGGCTCGCCGAGGCCGGGCGCGCTGCTGCGGGGGTGCCCCGCGCACTGTCAGTGCGAGCCGGACGGCAGGATGCTACTCAGGGTGGACTGCTCCGACCTGGGGCTTTCGGAGCTGCCCTCCAACCTCAGTGTCTTCACCTCCTACCTGTAAGTGCGCCTCCACTCCGCTCCGGAAAGGGGACAGAGGGAGGAAAGGAGGCGGGCCCTAGGCCAGGCTGGGGGCTCCTCGGCTCCCGCCTGCTCTGGAGGGGGCGGGCGAGTTTGCAAAGGGCGTCTTGGCCAGGCGTGTTTGGGCCCCTGGGAAATGCACGTGTCTCGGGGTAGCACGCCCGCACTTTCTGGGCCCGCAGAGAAGCGTCTTCAAGTGCAACCCGGGAAAGCGCTAGTGCGCTGCAGCTTTGCGGTCCAGCTCTAGGCAGGTCGCCGCGCGAATTCCTCCGACTGGAGGCATTTGCCTGCAGTGTGGGCATTTGTGCCCCTGAGCCTGGAACCCAAGGGCAGGCTTCCCAGTTGGTCCCTGCCCCAACCTCCCCTCCTTGTCCTGTCGCGTTCCACGAAGAGATGGGCTGTAAAAATTTCCCCAAAGGAGAACTCCAACTCGTCCAGCTCCAAAGGAATTTACTCTGCATCTCTTGCACAGTCGCGTGATGTAACCTTTTTCTTTTCTTTTTCTTTCTCTCCCACCGCCCCCCCCCACTTTTTTTTAAATGAAGTGATTATAATGTGGCAACCACAAACCCGATAAGAGCTGCCAGAACGTTATCTTTACCTTTGGCTGCCCGAGCCGCCCTTTGAAGTGCCCGCGGCCACGGTGTAATCTTTAACCATCTCCTCCTCCGGGGGAGGAAAGGGAAGTGGGCTGAAGGCGGCGGGGCGGGTAAACAGCGGCGCAGACACCCAAGTGGAGACCTGAAGCTCTCTGTCATCCCTCGGGGATCCTCCCAGCCCGTCGTCCCCCCACCACAGACTCCAAACCCCAACTACGGAGACGAGGCAGCGGCTCATTTCATAATCTGGTCTCTGGAAAATCCAGGCCCGGAGGGTAACAGGTGGTCGGGTGGATGTGGTGACACAGGAGGAACCCGATTCTTGGGAACCAAGGCGACAACTCTCCATCGCCCTGTGGAGAGTTTGGGGCTCGCTTCCTTCGCGCAGAGAGACCAGGGGTCGGGACCACTCGGGAAAAGGGGCACTCGTGGCCACAAGGTTACATGTTTAGGTTTGAACTCGAGGCACTGCGGTGAGCCCACCCCAAACCCTGGCAATCCCAGTTTCGGCTTCTCTGATGTACCTTGGCAGGAGTGAGTTGGGATGTTTGTGAACTCGGTCTTTCCTCTGTTTAGTTGTTTTCTGGAGGGAAGAAACATGAAGAGGCTTGCACAACGCTTTACACTAGATAGTGATTCTTTTTCTAGAGACAGAGTGAGGAAGGAAAAAAAAACATTCTTTTTTACTTGCTTTGATTTTGCGTTGAAAGGGAGGGATTATCCTGCTAGATTTTAGTGTTAGTAGACGGCAGTCCCTTCCTCACCTACCATAAAACTATTTTGGCTGCTTTCCCTATCTGAAAAGTTTATAAACTTACTCTATTTCCCCACCAGGTTTCCCTTCAGTGGCACTTAATTGCATGGTGTAGTGATATTTTTACAGTGATGGAAATCTGCTCGCCTAAGTGATCATTCTCTAAGAATTCACATTTCCTCCTCCTAAACAACTATCTGTACTATGAAATGTCTGTACTATTCATCTCCAGTCTCTGGGTTTAACTGCTAAACTCAGTGTTTCAAGAATCACATATTCTCCTGTATCGTGAATTTCTGAGAGCAGATGGCAGTTGCACTGAAGAGCCTAGAACTATTCTTCCCTATCACCCTGAAGAAACTGGCCATACATGAGGGAGTTGTGCATTCCCCCCAATCATTTACCTATTTAAATAATACACTTGTTAGAAAACTTGTTTAAGGATACAGAAAATAAATGTCATGACTTTTTTTCTCTCACTCATTTGTTAGGCTTCTGTTACTAAAAGTTGGTGTAAGTAAAATACTGCTTCAAATCATTTCCCACATACCTCAAATGCAGTTAACTGCATCCTCCATGTGCTGGGGAGATCTGACTGCCACTGTTCCCTATCTATCATTATGGATAACCCCTTGGAGTTAAGATACCATTAGGAAGTTAATTGTCAGCTTTTTCTCGTGCTATTTGATGACAGCCTGTATCCTGGCCTAAGGGGAAATGTTCTCATTGTCATATAAAATATTAAACTCAGAGTGTCTGTGGAAAGTGTCACAGTGAAATGTCAAATACTTGCATCTAATGGTTAACATTTCAGGGAATATGAGTGCTAAGTGTAGAAATCAGTCCTGAAGTAAATAACCAAACTGATGTTCTTCGTGATGGGCAATTTCAGAATTGGTCTCCTTATAGAGTACAAAATGCCAGAGGCCATCGGATGCCCTGCCTTGGTGGGTTGAAGGGTTTGAGGTTGGGGGGTTTGTTTTGACAACCTCAGGAACTCTGTGCCGACATTAAGGGTAGATGGTGCCCTCTTTTGGTTACACCTAGAATTAAGTGACCATTTCTCCTTCACTTGTGCACTCACGACCTGAAAGAGAAATCTTTATTTACTCATATTCAAATAAATAAGCATGTGCTTTACTGGTTGTATTATTTTAAGAGATAACTTCATTTTGCTCTTAAATGGGAACACGAAGTTATAGACCCGCTCCGCTGGGGCCCAGTGGTAATTAAGCTTTGATGAGAAAGTTGCAGTGTGCAAAGACTGATGTGGGTGAAAGACCAGACTACTACCTTTTATTGTTTGTAATAAGTTACCACCATTTCTTTGAGTGAAAATGTTATCTCTTAATCTTCCTCCTCTCCCCAGAAAAGAACAAGCATTTCATTTTCTTCAGACTGATGGTAGCAACTTCCAGCTGTACACGTTTGGCAAATACATCTGCCACAATCTGATAATGGGCTAGTCCAACTCGTAGGTAAAGAAAGTTTCTTCAGTCTCTTCATAGAAGGTTAGAGCTGTTTATGTACAGCTTTAGAATCTTTCTTCCCCAGAAAAGCTAAGTCTTAAGCCAGTCCAAACATTAACTCTCTTTTCTTACTGAACTGCATTCTCCAGTGGATCTGTAATTGGACCACTGAACATGCGTGGTATAAACACTGGAAATTTTCAATCTTAATCTCTCTCTCTCTCTCTCTCTCTCTCTCTCTGTTTCTCTCTTCCAGTGATTATGGGCTCTGATTTTACAACAGGGGCTAATAAAGCTCACTCAGCAGAAAACAAGGAACACACCAAGGTTAAGACATAAAAGCAGACAATAATTATTTCCAACGTTTAGTGCATCTCAACCTAGCAGTAGTGATCTGTCAGAAAGAAAGTAGTGCTAGCATCTAATCTTACTATAGGTAAGTTATTTTAATGCATCAAATGTGGACATTTTTGCTAATAAGGTCTTAAAAGTAAGCTCCCTATACTACTTTGATGTATCTTTCATCCAGTTACTGTGGCATCCAAATAGAAAACTAAATCCTAATGAATATCTTACTATAGTAAATATACTTTTCTTTATTGATCTAGAACAGCCATTTTATTTTTAAACGAAAACTGAGTTTTTCCCTGCTATTGCTTAAAGACATGAACGTTTCATCCACAGGCAAATTTATGTCACATAAACTAAAGGAACCAAGAGAAAGATTTTTTTTTATTTAGTTTGGTTACTTTTCCATATGTAACTTTGTAACAAAATTTAATTTTACACGTAATTGGTAAAACTAGTTTTAATTTAAAAAACCAATCAAAAATCTCAATTATAACTAATTAAGGATGCCCTGGTGTCATACATGTGTTCTAAGCACTTAAGATACGGTTTCAAAATTAAAGAAACTTTTCAGACTCTTCCTTGAAAATTATTTAATATATTTCTACTTCTCTTCAAGCAAAGAAAATTATTTTAAATGAAGGAAAATTTTGTACTTTAGAGATGGTTACAAAAGCCTTAATTGTTACAACAGTTTAGGTCAGTTGCAAAATTCATAGTTTGCTCTACAACCTACGTGCAAAATTCGTTAAAAACATAATAATATCAGTGACTTTTCTGCGTTTTAATGAAGTTCTTTCTTTTTCTTCAGGATGCCCGGGTTTTCTTAGTAGTGTTTTTGTTATGGGGGCAATTATTGAAACTAAGTGACTGAGTTAGTCTGAGTGATTTCTTTTTTAAGTAGTGGCTCTGATTCAAACAATTTTGTGGTGTAGATTTAGAATAAATATTTTACTGAATATGTTCAACATGTGCATGGCAGAGTTTTTGTGACAATAATGAATTTTTACATACAGTAAGCATGATCCTCAATCAGATCTTCGATCTTTTTTCCCGTTACACATTTGCTTCGAAGTAAAGGCAGAGTTCTGATCTGCAACGAAAGGTGGCAGTCACAAATGAGTTAGAAGATTGGAATAAAAAAATAACCTTTGTAATTAAATAAAATTATACTTTAATAATGAAACCATTCCCACTTGGATGTGCTTTAAAAGGTTCAGAAACACAAAACTAGTCTATAATTTCTCAAAGTTTTTAACTGAACTGTTTGTTTTTAATTTCCAAAACATGTAACTGTCAAAAGCATAGACATAATAACCAAGTAAACAATTAACTATCATAAAATTAGAGACATTGCGGAATATTTATAGTTTTACAACTGATACCTAATATCTACTTACCTTAATAAAGCATTTTATATATTTCTTCTATTGAATGTATACATTTAAGTCATTTTAGCTATAAATTTAAGTATGTTTCCAATTAAACCAAATCATATGCCATAACATAGAAATGAAAAACAGTAGTGAGTGCTGCACTGAGCAATTTTGTGAAGTAATTCTTTTGGTTTTGTTCAGTTATTTATATAAATTTAGAATAATGCTAAATGGCACATTTCCTTGTAAACACCCACAAGTGGATATTTCTGGTAAATTGAATTCTTCATGAGAAGGCAAATTCCTTCCTATGAGATTCAACCTCCTCACTCCTGGGGCAGTGTTTTCCTTTATACAGTCTCATTTTGTAGTAGAAAAATGAATCAGACTGGCGTTAGAGCCACCACTGATATATTACTTACCAAGCTGATAATTTAGTCCTATTGCCATTTTTGATGTACTGTAGGATTTCATTTGTTAAACTACCCATGAGTTCCAACCTACTACAACTCTTTTATTCCCAGATCTGTCAGCTTTGATATACAGTTTTATTCAGTCATTATAGACGCCAACTACATGCTCAGTTTCACCCATGGAACTCCTTAGCTCTGGGAAAAGGAGACATTGCATAGGCTGTGTGGTGGAATTTTTTATAAAAATTTTCATAATTCAAAATTAATTTGGTTCTCCATAGGTGACATGGTAGGAAACAGGCTCATTCTTGAAATCTCTGGCATTTTCTCCCACCTCTTCAAGTTAATTTTTTTTTTTTTTACACTGATTGAGCCCAGTGGAAATGCCTTATTTGAAAGTGGTAGGTAGAAGAACGTTGATCATTTGATTTCACGATATGGAATAATGTTATCTAGTAGTAATGCTAAAAGACTGTTAACAGGGTGTTCAAATTAGTAGGTTAACTTTTTTTTCCTTTTTTTAATTAAAAAATCTTTACTTTTAATTGAGATATAATTGATGTATAACATTAGTGTCAGGTGTACACATAAAGATACAATATTTGTATTGAAAATGATAGCCACGATAAGTCTAGTTAACATCCATTAACCACACATTGGGTTAACTATTTTTAAAATGCTTCGTAAGCAGGAGTACTTCCTCATACCCTCATTCTCAGTGTTTAAATCTGGGATTGGAAAAGCTGGAATTTACTTTAAAAGTATGCAAAAGAACCAACCATTGTCCATGAAACCATATTCCTTAAAATTAGATGGAATAATTCTCTGGGAGGTAATGATGGGCTGTCTTTCCTTCAGGGTTTATCTTCCTCACTAGACTGTGAGCTCCGCCAGGCTAGGAAATCTTCTACTTTATTTCCCAAGTGCCCACACCAGTGCCTGGCACAGAAGAGATGTTCAGTAAATACTTGTAATGTTGAATTGAATAGAATTGGCTGAACCAGCTGCTGAAATCCCAGTGGCTAAAAGAGCCCAGAGAAAGACAGATGAGAACTACTCGTCTGCAAGTAAGAGAACAACACAAGGCTACTGGTATCCCACAATTATGGCTCAGCCCCATTGGAAATACAATTAAATTGTATTTTGCTTAAATGATGCCGTGACTTGTTTAACAAACACACCAGAATTTACATGTCTAAATTACTTTATGATTGTAATGACACTAATTATAACAGCTGACGTTTATACTGTTCTTCCTGAGTGCCAGGCCTTATGCTGCTACTTTACTCAATCCCACATCCCACAACAACCTTTTGACACAGGTACTATTATCATCCCTATCTTGGGGGGCCCGTTAGCTTATTGCAAGGCTATTTCCATTGCTCAAAATGTTTGGGGGGCCTCTTTGAAATTATCTTCAGGGCCAGTTTACCAGAAACACAAGAAAACCAGCCTTCTAATGTTTAGCTATGCCTCATAGTAATTGTAATTGGTGCTGAAATACTTCTTCTTAGGAACACAGTTTATGAAGCTCTAATACCACAAATATTTCTTCAAGGAATCCTGGGAAATGCAGTTTTTAGTTTTCAGTAAAATGAGAATAATATTATATAGCTTAGGGCCAATCTTTTAAGTTTAGTATAGTTAAGTTTAAGTTTACCTTTTCACATATCCATTTTCTTACTACCACAAAAACGATTTCTCTTGTCTCCAAGTCGAAGATAAATTGTGGTAGTGCCCAAGTATTATAAAGAGTGATCAGCTGACTAATAACTTCCAAGTTAAAAATGAAACTTCTTTTTTCTTCTATGACCAGATCTATGTGTCAAATAAAGTAGCTGAATTCTTTGGGACTATTTGTCAATTCAGAGAGACATGAACCTTCTTAATAGGCCAATTTTATTTAAGTTTGTATTTACCTTTAAAACTGATGAGATAAGATGAAGTGACACATCATTTATTTGATTGAGAATGGAGAATTATTTCAAAGTTTTATCTACTTATCGATCACTCTGTAAGCTCTGCACAGTTTAACAATTAAGCCAGTGATACAGACGTCTGTGTAAATAAGAAATCTGGATAAGTCAGAGAAAAGTCCCTTCCTTCAAACAAAGAAGAACTTTTCCTGAACTATCCATTTAGTTTCTTCAGTCCTTCAGTTCATTTGCTGCTGTAAACCTATGTGTTAATCATTTATTGTATTACAAAGTCAACATGAAAAATCAATAGCCGACCAATTAATTATAAAGCATATTCAATGTAAAGAACACCTCCTCAAGGAAGAACTGATGTTTAGAAAATTTAGGTTACATTGGGATATAATCTCTAAAAGCTCTTGCAACAGTACACTCAACTGTAGTTTTCTGTGAACATTAATCACTTAAAATTATAGCAGATACAAACTATTCAGTACTATATATAAAATAGATAAACAACAAGGTCCTACTGTATAGCACAGGGAATTATATTCAGTATCTTGTAATAAACCATAATGGAAAAGAATATGAAAAGGAATATATATGTAAAAAAATTATTCAGCAATCCCTAACTTTCAGGGTCTCATTTTTAACATATGCACATTTTTTCCATGTTCATTTTGCCCTTCTTGGCTTCAGAAGGAGTTTGATTTCATCTCCTAACGAAGACTGTGATGGTCAAGGGGAAAGAAAGCCATCTCTCATGCACACATTAACACACACACAGCAACACACCAATAAGAAACAGTTTCCTTTGTGCCACTTGCTCGGTGGAAATGATACATAACATTGACATGGCATGGCAGTGGAGAGCCAACCCTTTTAAGGGGAGACACCGAGGAACTGGCTGTGAAGGCACCTTCAGTTAGCTTCAGAAGCTGCAATGCAGAAGACAATTGCTCTGGCAATGGGAGCCCAACTCCAGCTGGGAACGCGTGCACCGAGCTGACCTTCCTCGTCAGCCTGCCAGCTGAGATTAAGCTTTCCTCAAGTGGTCCCTTGTTAGCCCAAACTTTTCCCCATTGTTGCTCATCTTTCACAACTGGAAGCCAAGTGTTTCAAACTGTTACTCAATTTGGCAGCCAAATTCCTTTATTTCCTCCTTCCACCTCCTTTTCTGCCTCTCTCTCTCTGTCTCTCTGTCTGTCTGTCTGTCTGTCTGTCTCTCTCTCTCTCTCTCTCTCTCTCTCTCACACACACACACACACACACAGTGATGACGAACCTTACATGCACGCCTTCCTTTCCAAAGTCCACACTAAGAAGAGAATCTAAGAATTTTTATGTTTTGCTAAAAAAACTAGTAAACACTCTTGTGCTCCTTTTTTTCTTGAAACCTTGATTAAGTAGAACAGGGACCTCTACAAAAGATGTCTCTTTGCAAAAATAACCTTCCTTTGATCAAAAAAGCCACAAAAGTGTACTTCTCGGGAAAATAGAAAACCACACATGATCTCAAGTGGAAAAAATATAAAGAATTTGCTGATTTTTTAACCTTAGCACGTAACAAAGATATTATTTTAAAGTTGGTTGGTTAATGTGGGCTGTGTTAGAACTTTCATTGTGTTGTGTTTGGGTTTACCCAATGTTATTTTAATGAGTTTATTGGTTCGACACACAAAATACCACATGGCGCTTGAAGTTTTTAGGTTATAAATTTTCTTGTGAGGCACTTATTTGAAGGAACTCTGTTACATAATCAATTGGTCTTTAAATCTATCAGCACAAAAATAACCTTTCACTTTTTGTATACATATACGGTGAAGATTATTTGATTATAAAAATTTCCATGGAAGGAGCTACATTCCTTAATCGTCTATTATGTGTATATATTAAGATGTTCACAATAAACATTTATTTCACAATGTTTGTTGAATGAATCTACAGAATGAGTTTGGAGTCTTCTAGTAAAGACTGAAATAAGAAATCCTCCTCTTTATTTTCTCTTCATACTTCTTGTCCTGAAGGGACCCTTAGCAGACCTGCTTGCATTTAGCCATAGATGTACTCTATAATTAGTAGTGTTGTCTGCCCAATAGAGTAAAGCCTAGAAAAATATGGCATGAGAGATGGAAAGGGTGTGTGGAAATCTGCCACCCAAGAAATAGCACAGGCAGAACAGAGAGACAGTGAGACCTCCGCTAGGCATTCAGCCCCGGTTGGTACATTTCTCCTGAGTCTGTCCTTATCCTTCTCCATCCCTCTCTTCCAGAGAGTATCAGAGGAGGACTGGAAGGATGCATTTTCCTTATCTCAGACACTCTACCTCCCAGGGCTTCAATCTACAAGACGAAGGGAAGTTTAGAAAGAAGAGTCTTGGGGATTAAAGTTATCAACTCTTAAACGCACTGAAATCGGGGTCTTTGATTTTAACTTGGGGAAGCCACCATCCCTGTGGTGGGAGACCTGAACTCACTGAAGCCCCCATCCCCCAGCAGCTGTTATTCTCCGGGGCTCAGTGCAGCGGAGTACAGGAGGAAGTTCAAGATCTTTTTTCATTGAGTCTTCAAGCTCGGCTAGCAAAAGGAAATCCTAGTTAAACCAGATTCTCCCAGGGTGTAAGCCTATCTCATTTGAAGATCTCAGAAGTTTTAGCAGCATGATTAACTGAGAGCAAGGATCCACCTTCCAACTTACAGCTGCTGGCTTGAGCATAAAGTCCACTGCCCCAGGGTCTTGTAATCCTGAGAAGTGTTAGGTGGATATGGTCTGGTCCTGAATGACTATTACCGAGTAATTTGAAGCCCCCTTTGCCTTAGCTGTAGAAACTCCTCAGAACATAGTTAATTGTATAATGGGAAGAGAAAGGCTAATTTTGGTAGATTTATGTTAATTACAGTAAAACCAATTCAGAGCTCGCACTAATAGCTAACTACATTTAGAGTAAGCTCTACTGTAAAGAACTAAAAGGATAATCTTTTATCCACAAATTACCAGAATGACTAAGCTGTATACCTAAGGTCACGTTACACAGTGCAAAACTGAAATTTAATCATGATTGCTAGAGCATTACCCTAATTGTGCAAATAAGTGGAATTAAAATCACTTAGATGGGTTGCAGAGGTTTTTGATGAGTCAAAAGCTATGTCTACCCATAGGCTTTAGAATAGAAAAAACCTTGGAGATGACCTAATCCAACACCTTCATTTTCACAGATGATGAAATTCATGCTTAATAAGAGGTAAACAACATACCCAAAAATCACATAACTGACAAGGATGGAATTGGAACCCAAGTCTCCCAAAACCCCCGGTTGAATGCTCCTTCTTTCCACCTTTTCGCTCCAATGCCAGATACTCAAGTGAATTCTAAAACTCCCAGTTACTTTTCTAGATGTTACCAAGTATCCTGTTGCTTATGCATATTATATGTTCATATCTAGGTATGTGCCTGAATCTCAACCTGATAAGATTTTGGCCCACTGTAGATACAGATAAAGTGTCTCTGTTATCACCTAAAAAATCCGTAAGGCAGAAAGAAGCAATCAGATTTCGTTTGAGGAATAAATAACTTCCCAAATTTCAGTTCATAGTCTTTAAACATGTCTTTACTGTAACTTAAACTTCACTTGGGACTTTAATTTGACCAAATTCAGGTAGCCTTCTTGTCTCTTGTATCTGTTCCCTTTCTCCCCTAGCACTGAAATTGCATTAATTCTGGCTCTCCTCCCTTTTTGCCTGGATAACTGTGGCAGTCTCCTATCTTGGTTTGCATAGACCCCCAAGACACACACACTCCCTGCCACCCCACGAGTTTGTCCAAGATGAAATTCTGCTCACGTCTCCCATACATTCAATCCTTCAGTGGTTTCCTGTGGCTTTCACAGTAGAGTTTAACTCCTTAGTTTAACCCACAAAATCAACTTGTCTTGCCTCATCCCCCACTCACAAACCCTGTTGCCAGTCCCCCCTCCCCAACCCCCCACGTTCTCTCCTCTCCAGCCATATCAAACCACATCCTGCAGTTTCCATGTCTCAGGCCTCCCCAGGTGTTCACATGTGTTGGTCTCTGCTTGGAATGCCTTTCTTCTTTTTCATCTTTCCAACTTCTATGAGTCTTTCCATACTCAGTTCAAACATCACCTCCTCCAGAAAGCTTTCTGTGACCCACCATTTTCGAAACCTGTCTGATGCTCCCACATCGTCCTGAGCTCAGGCTGTCCCAGCACTCACCACCTGTGATCACCATACTTGATCTGCTTGTCTGTTTTCACTACTGGACTCTATACTCCCCTTGAATTGTAGATTTTCTTGGACCAAAGAAGAAAGGAGTCTCACTGGATTAGAACACAGAATCCCTAGGTACCAATCATGGTTTTCATTTTCTGTACTTTATGATGCTTTGCTATCTTGGGGCCTTGCTTACCCAGGAGGGACTGCCTCGTCCAGGGCTATCCCTGGAGATAGCAGCGACTCCCCCTGCAAGTGCGCCTTTCATGTGCAAACCAAGCAACCCAAAGCCCACACCCCCAACCTCCTTCTTTATCAGGCTCTTGCAGGACTCTTACACACTAGGTCAATATTTCCTGCCCTAATCACCCCAGGGCCAGGTACCAGATAACTCAGGGCAACACCTACACCCTGAGCCTGATGACATTATTCAAACTAGCCAATTCTAAGTCTGCCTGTCCCACCCATTCCTTCCCACGGAAACCACAGTAAAGGCTCCTGCCCCTGCTTTCTTCCCTCTCCTTCTTCTACCCACCATGTGGTCCTGCATGGCCGATGTGCCCCCCTGCTCTTGGCAACTGTGAATGACAAACCGCCTTTTCAGTAGCAGTCATCGTGTGCTCTATAGGCAATACTCTACCTGAATAACTTTAACACCTACATCTTCAAACACCCTTTGCCCCTGCATGCCTGTGCCTGGGCAACTTCAAAAGCCGTTACGGCCGGGGCACACCTAAGGGACAGTCAACACCATTTTCCCTCTCTAGGGGACACTCTCTGTTCCCCTAAACTCTACGTAAGGCTCGCACATCATCCACGCCTAAGATACAAGGTGCCGCCAAACGTATAACAGAGAGTGAGATAAGCTGATTGACTCTCCGGGATAATCTTATAATGTGGTGACCAAGAGGCCCTTCCCTCTGAACTTGGCGGACTGCATTCTTTGTAAACTCCCAAAACAGAAAAAAAAAAAATCAAAAAGTGCTTTTTAACAGTTTTACCCCTAATTTCTCATTTGAGTCTCATAAAGTAGTTATGAGTACCCCTACTTTCTTTTCACAAAGCTCACAGCCCTGTCTTGAATAACCTTAGCAGGTTATTCTGCATCTCGGTTTTCTCATCAGTAAAATGGCCATAATAATGACATTTACCTCGCTGGATTGTTGTGAAGATTGGTAAGATAACGTATGTAAAGAACTTTGCGTAGTACCTCATACGTGGAGCATGCATGAAATGTTAAATGTTATTGGTTTTGTCGGCCACGGTGTTACAGTCGTTATAACACTAAACCCATGTTTTTCAAATACACAGTGTTGCCTCTTGTTGTTATCCCCCCAAAATAGTTAAATCAATTGCCCTAAAGTTTTACAAGTGTAAATGCAATTTTCATTAAACAAGATTTTTTAATGTTAAAAATGAGAGGAGAACAAGATGCCTACTGGGTACAAGAGTAGGGGAAGGAAGAAGGGGAAGTTTGAAGTGCGTAAGGCATCACCCAGTACCTGTTCAAGGAAAGTAAAATTTAGCCTTCATCCCTGATCCTCGGTACCAAACAGATAAAAGATTCTGTGTATTGAATGAAGTTCCACATTTTCACGTGTGTGTATAGCGTTGGGTAGACACTGCACGAATCTCCAGGGTGGCTGACACTGAGTGAAGCCTTTGTCACAGATTGTGGGCTGGTGGCCCAATGTTAGGAGTACAGTCCTCAGACGTGATTTCATGAATGGCCCACAATTTGTGGTCCTGGGCTTGAATTGCTTTTATCCTCTCGTTTTTCACCTTAACCATCCCCACGATTTTTCCTGAGTATGTGGGGTAAATTCAGCTTGGTAACCTCTTGGGCTCTTAGAAGCTTCCGTCCCAGCAGTTGACTTGCTATAGCAGCAGGCGAGAAATGATGGATTTAGGGGGACTAAGAGGGAGATAGGGAACCCAACCTTTCCTCAGAGCCAAAGATGCACTCAGGGAAAAAAAACAAAATTTCAGCAAAATAAAAATGTGGGGCTTCCCTGGTGGCGCAGTGGTTGGGAGTCCGCCTGCCGATGCAGGGGACACGGGTCCGTGCCCCGGTCCAGGAGGATCCCACATGCCGCGGAGCGGCTGGGCCCGTGAGCCATGGCCGCTGAGCCTGCGCATCCGGAGCCTGTGGGAGAGGCCACAACACTGAGAGGCCCGCGTACCACACACACACACAAAAAATGTGTTTTCTTTTTATATTAACAACTGAAAAAATAATTATACTCTAAGGAAAAAAACTGATTTAAGGAATAGGCTTATGTCTATCTGAAAATACATTCAAAAGAGTTGAACTTTCATGAGGAATTTCAGTAGCTGTTTTCAGTAAATAAGCAGTTCTATGCAATTACTGGAAGGATGTTTGCAGTCAGTGATGACAACGAGGCTAAAATTATTTCCTGGGGAATCATAGATACCAGTGACTTGAATCTGGGATTGGGGGCGGGATTCAAAGTTAAACAGGAGATCAGAGTACCACTCTGCTTATATTTAAGCACGAGGCCTCTGGAATTAGGTCCAGTGGACCCCCAGCAGAGAGGGGAGATGCATGGGTGGTTATTGGACTGGACAGTCTTTTAACTCTGCTGGATAAGCCCATGTCACCATCTCTACAGATTCTCGGCACCCCTCTGCAGGAGAAGCAAGCCACTTTACCCATGACCAACAGAATCAAGAGAGCAGGTCTGCAAAGGACAAGGGAAATCTCCCCCATAGGAACACTTTTCTCTCTTACTAAATGTGAAAAGATGATTCTGGAATTCTCAAGTGCCTACTGAATTACTAAAGTAGGAAGCTGATCTATTTTGAAGCCCTAAAGCCAGAATTAAAAGAAACTTTCAGACAGACATTATGTGTTATCCAGCACCACAGATTGGAGAAATGGGATCGATCAGCCTGGCTTTAGAAAGCAGTCTAAATAATCACTAAACCAAGGGGGATCGAAGGCAGCAAAAGTTGAACAACTTCAAATGAAGAGTCAGAAGGGTCTGTCTCTCAGGCAAAGCAAAGTTCTTTAGGTGGAAGGGGAGTAAGAGGAAAGTGACTCTCCCGAGGAGACTGTGACATATAAGGAAGGGATTTCAAAAGTGTCAAGAGACTCAAAGGTGAGGTGAACTGAAGGATCAGAAGAAGAGTGAGGCTATAGGACAAGCTGTCAAGTGTAGCACAGACCCTGGCTACTGTCTCTGCTGTGGGGTTGGCTCACCCAAAGGATGGAGTTCAGTCCTTCAAAGATCTACACACACACACACACACACACAGGCACACACACAGGCACATCTCTGCATTTACACAATGGAAACTCCTTTTGGAAACAACCTCAACATCCCGAAATACATGTATCCACTCTATCCACAAGGCAACTGGCACACTGCTAAGAGTTGGGAAATCATTACTATTATGGTGCAGCAAAACCAAAGAACACCAAAACATGCAAAGGAGCAGTGCTCTAGATTAGAAGTCCAGATCCACGGTTCTCAAGCTTGTCAGCATCTCAGCTCCATGTGAGACCTAATGTGAACCATCTCCAGGACCAGATCACACACCAAACCAACTAAATCAGAACCTCTGGGGGAAGAAGCTAGGCATCAGAATGATTTTTCACTCCCCAAGGCAAATGCAATGTGCAGTCAAGTTTTGAGAACCCCTGAACTAGGTCTAGCTACCCCACTGATATCAGCCGATGCAGAGCCTCCCTGCCTGAATTTCACATCTGTAAAGTGAGAGAAGTGAGCACATGCTCCGAGATAGCTCCTAAATCGATCATTCTATGAGTCCATCAGCTTGACATGTGTGGGTATTGGCCTAGGGCAGGTGTGGCAGGATTGTAGAAAATGGGAGGTTTCCACACACCCACAGTCAAACCCATTTTGTGCGGCAGTT
Organism: Pseudorca crassidens; assembly: GCF_039906515.1. Classification (NCBI taxonomy): domain Eukaryota; kingdom Metazoa; phylum Chordata; class Mammalia; order Artiodactyla; family Delphinidae; genus Pseudorca; species Pseudorca crassidens. Next base: position 60,820,812 of record NC_090306.1, read on the forward strand.
CTGGGAGCATTGTTTACCCTCCTGCAGTGAGCGTCACTTAAAATGACTTTATTTGTTTTACAGTTTAGAGGGCCTCTGTAGGTAGCCTCTGGAGCCCATTCATTTCATTAACATTAAATCAACAAGCAGACCTTCTTTCTGCCTCTCTCAAGCAGGATTAATGGATTTTGGCATGATTTGTGCATCTAGCAGCAAAACCTCGTGCTGAGAAAGCTAGCAGGCTTGACTAATTCCCAGCAGTGCTAACTTCATAAACTTACTTTAGGCTTTTAACTTTGACTGAAGATGAAAGGTAATGACTTCACGCTGTTACATTTGAATGCATGATACTCAAGATGCATTAAAGAAACGATACAAAATGACAAACTATTTGATAAATTAACATTATATATGTTTGCATGTGTGTGTATATGTATAAATATGTGGTTTATATGCTTATGAAAATACTCAATTTTGTGATGGAAAAAATGGATCCTCTAAAACACTGAGATTCACCTAATAAGTAATCATTACACTAGATATGGTATTGGCAGATGCGTATGTAAAGTGTAAGCATGAGAACCTATAGTCTGAATATTGTAAACACGCTAATAGGAGGCCCAGTGTTGCGGGAAGCTGTAACATGATGAACTGTTGAATATGAATAATTTTCTAAGAAGCAAAATGATTCTACTCTCTGAGACCAGTTAGCACCTATAAAGAATCCCCCATATGACCATGCTAGCCCTTTTTTCTTCCAGACAGTCTTAAATTAAATTCAAAATTCAGAGGAGTCTGCATGAAGAAGAGAGAGAAAAGGGAAAAATACAATATTTCCAGCCCATCTGACAAGACTGAATAAAAACCTTTTGATCAAAGGGTCTTAAGTACACTTTACTGGTGTGACAAACAACATTTTTATCCCTTTATTACATTTATTTTCTTCTGAAAACTGCAGTGACCAGGGTATCGTTTGTGAAAGAAAGCTGGCAGGGTTGTGTTCTTTGATTCCTAATTAACACCTTCAGTCTCAAAAGAGAACCAACAGAAATACCATAAAATGTTGCAGCTGCATTGTGATTCCGCTTGGTTGGTTTGCTAAAAGTCGGCTGGGCATTGGCAGCTGCAATAAAGAGAAAGCTCAATGGATGTTTTGTATTGTGCCCACTGAAGTGAAAGAAGGCAACCATTTTAATTTTCAAATGGGCAGCTGCAGAGGGAGGTTTAAATGGAGCTAAATACAAGATTTACTGTTAATTTATAGTAAATAAACAAAGAAAATAAAACCTAACTTTCAAGTTTTTACGGTCACGTAGAAATTTTAGTGAGAAATTATGAAGGACAATAATTTGGGAGCCCTTTAGCTACTGATTGGAGGAATTTGGCAGCAAGGAATCACATTCAGTATTAAAGTCAAAATGGGCTTTTGGAAAGAGCTGAGTAAGCCAAAGCTTTAGAAGTTGACATTTCCACTTTGAGAGGTAAAGGTCTATCTTTCCTGTCTTTGGTAATATAACTCCCTCATCCCACTTTATTGAAACCCTAAAATTCATTCAGATCAGAATTGAGTAAGATTCCCTACACACACAGCCCCACCTCACTTTTTTTAAGAGCATGGAGTTGAATTTTGCCTTGAGTAGGGGAATAAAGAAGGCATTTAACTCTGGTCAGATAAATCTCACTCACATTCAAAAATGCAATTAAGGAAATATGTAAATCTAGATGTTTCATCAAATGCTAGCTAAGGGGTGACTAGTTCTTTTCGAACACAATGACTGAACTAAAGAACTTTAGTGTGTGTGTAAGAACCATTGTCCAAGCTGCAGTCCCTGTTGGAAACAGAGTCCGGCCTGGCCGTGGGAAATACCTACATATTTGACACAGGCCTTATTTCTGAGAGAAAGGGGATGGGAGAGAAAGTATGGCGATTTTACTGTTGCATTCTAATCAGCCATGATCTGCCTAATTTGCTTTGATCAGGAAGATAAACTAATTTTTCTATGGGCTGGATAAAAGTAATTAGCAAGCCAAAGCTTTCATGTTATTTCAAAAGAGCTAAAGTAAAGAGGATCAGAAATTGTAATGGTGGGAGCTAAATACATCTTTTCGGCTCATCTGAGAGCATTGTTAGTTCAAAATAGAATACTGACACAGAAGAGGAGCTCCAGCTAAAGATAGTTTCCTGGGCTGCACAGCCATTGTAAATCCTGGGACCTACAATGCTATGTAACTAAATAGAATTACAAAGGGTGATTTATAATTGGTATCTGTCATATAGCCCTGTCCTTTTGTGGGGAGACCTTTACCTTCATGTGAAAAGGTATGATTATTGCCTCGTCCTAGAAACACTGTTGGTTTTTCCAAAAGCTCTGCATTTAAGTTGTTTAAGTGGTTGGAGTAGTTGGATGTGTTTTTTTGAATCCTGAAGCACGACTCCTCTAAAGCACACAGGCACAGCCAGCTTGGGATTCTACAATCTTAGATATACTAGAGTGAGATCTGAGATCAAACTGAAAAGGCTAATCAGGAACCTGACTCCCCAGATGCTTAAATTTCACAGGCTGGTTCACCGGTTTTTGTGCCAGTTACCAACTTCACGAATGCCACATCCTCCTCTCCTGTTTTTTTTTCTAAACACCCAAACACATGTAGTTATTAGATGAGAAGGAAAGATTTTGAAATATAGGATTTTGTTTCTTTAAAAAATCCACTATTTAGTGTACCTTTTTTTCTTGTTGATATGACCTTCGCATTACTTCCTTTTCCAAGCTGTTGTACTAGATATGGTATCTGTAACCCTACTGTAAACTTAATTGCTTTTTTGACTACTAATCTCCTTTGCTAGGGTTCTTAGTTACCAAAGTGTGCATTTCATGTCAGACTCATTGTGTCTTATAAAATAAGTAGATCTTTTAAAAGGATCTCTCCGTGAGGTTGGAGCTCACCAAGTTTCCAAGTTATATAGAAACTATTGTTGCAGAATACCGTAATTCCAAAGGAAACTAGAAAATAAGAGCGCTCTTCTACCTTGTTTTTAAAATTCCTCAAAATCATTTGATTTACTTTTTCTCATATCTTCCCCTTAGTTTGGACAACTACAGTCAACAAACATTTTAACTCTTAAAAGTTCTTAGTAATAGAAGTGTTTAAAAATGCAAATAAGTCTGTTTTCACTTTGTGGCTAAGTATCATAAGGTCTAGAAAAGGTGCCAGCTATAAGGACCAAGAAGCCAATCTGTGGCCGTGGAGGAGATCTTAACAGTGTTCAGCTTCACGTTCTCCACATCCATTCACAAAATTTATATTCATCGATTGCCCATTTTGTGCTAGATGATAAGAGTACTGCAGTGCCCAAGATGGACACAATCCCTGCCTTTGCAGAGGAAACAGACATTAAGAAAAGGCTTATTTAAATGAATATTATTAAGATTATGAAATAGCTGTGATGGAGAATGCGAGTGCACGAAAAGAGAACCTGCCGGTCTTGGTGGTCAGGGAAGATTTCCATTAGGAAGTGACATTTAATCTGAGACTTGGAGGACGACTTGGAGTTGGCCAGAAGAAAGAGAGGGAAAGACCATTCTAGACAGACTTTCCTGTTTAAGTCTGAGCACTGGCTGAGTTCTTCTCTATGCTTTGTGCAACTGCAACATAAAGTATGATGCCAAGGACCAGTAAGTACCTTGTACTTCGGGAGGTCTTCACTCCTAGGGAACAGGGTCCTCCTGTGAGATCTGACCTATCATTACTAGGAACCCTCTCCTAGGAATATATTACAAACAGCTGTATGGCAAGGGGCTCTATAGTTGTCCTCTGGTTTCATAAGTATACTTTCTGCTTTACTAGCGTTTAGTTTACTGGGCATACAAATTCATTTTCAGTCCTGCTGAAACACAATTATGAACTCATTTATTTGCACCCCTAATAATAACCTGAAGAGAAGAGGTGGTAACGCGTTGAATGTTACCATATATGTGTTGTATGCAGGTGGTAACCTGTATGTTTTTCCTGGATTCAATGGGAAGCCAAGAAGTAGAAGGCAAGATTTGCCCTCTGTCCTTCTCTCATTCGCAGTAAACTCTTCCAACTTTTGTTCACAAGGGGGAACTGGTCAGACCTAAGCGTGCACATTTATTCGTTCTTTCAATTATTCATCTAACATTTACTGGGCACTTCCTGTCAGGCAGTTCTAGACTAAGCCTAAGAAACAGATGAATTAGGGAGCAGCCTCTGCTCGCTAGAGTTTACAATTTGCTTGAGGACGACAGACAAGTAAACCAAAGCAGTAGAGTCGCTAAGAGCCTCATTCTGGGGTCAGAGGCTCTATGTTGGAATCCTGGCACTATCACGTATGACCTTGAGCAAATCATTCAATTCCTGCGGCTTCAGTTTCCTCATCTGTGAAACAGAACATTTCTCCTAGGGTTGTTCATGAGGGTTATTATTTGCAGAGCACTTAGAACAGTGCCTGGTAGGTAGTAAATACAAGGTAAGGTTCGTTATCAATAAATATTACAGAAGTCAGTATAAAGTCCCATGGAAACATAGAGAAGGAAACCCCTCATTCCACCAGGAGTTGAAAATACTTCACAGAGAGGGTCATGTTTGCCCTGCCCTTAAAGGATGGAGAGGATTTTCCCACATGGATGGGGCATGTCCTTCAGAATGTGGGAGCCCCATCAGCAGAGGCACAGGAGCGGGAAAGCACACGGAAGGACATTTTCCGGTTTGCTGGATGTGAGGCAACAGCATCTGGGATTGAGAAGAGCTTTGAAGAGAGAGAGCGAGTACAGAAAGTATCTGAGTGGCCCCAAGAAGTCGCAAGAAGAGACTGCGTTTAGCATAGAGAAACTTGGTAAAGTACAGTTCTAATCATGACTGATGCCTGCCAAGTAAGGTCTTGGGTCTACACATGACTGGGCCCTCCACAGGAGACCAGACCTCTAAGGCCTGGGGTTGTAATCTCGCCCTACAATTGATTAATCATATGACTGAGGGCTACCCTTTACCCTTTCTGATCTGTGTGTCATCTGCTAAATGAGAGAATCCATCCAGTGTCCATTTTAGTGCAAATATTACCCTGGATTAACTTTATGTAGAGCCTGGAATACTTGACTTGCAAATTAATGCCCCCATCCATGCACAGGCATTGCAAGTCCACAGACCCGTGGAAAAGTAGAAGTGAAATAAGACTGGGGGCTTTCTCCACAGCAGCTTCTTTTCTCAGGAGTCATCCTCCTTGCTTACATAGTGGCTTTCATTCCAAGCTGCCTTAGACTCCACTTCCATTTCCAACTGTAAAAGAAGGTTAATTTTCGTCCTTCTCCACATCTTTTCCCACCCTCTGAAATAAGAATAGAGGAATGAATGATTTCTGGATGGCGCTCTCAACTCTGCTGTATCTTGAAACTCAATCCCACCCACTTCTGAGGCCATTGTTGCCTCTGCTGAAAACAGGATGATGACAGATCTGCCCCAGGAAGTGCCCCTTATCAATTCTCATTTGGGGGGCTGTAATCTCAACTCATGCAGCTTTTCTGGCCCTGAGCACTGCAGCTGGAATCCACAGTTTAGCTTTATCTAGACCTCCAGGCTTCTGGTGACCTACGAGTCCTCTGCACCCCACCTCCCTCTCCCTCATGTCTCAGAAGGGACATGTCCTGTCTCTTTTCCAAAGCTACCCCCAACTTGGATTTCCCTCTTATCTCCTGGGACCCATGGGTTATTTACTGAGCAGACATTTATTGAGAGTGTGCCACGCAAGGTGCTTTGGGAGGACACAAAGATAAAGACAATACCAGGTCCTTTTCTTCTGGAAGCTTGAAATCAAAAAGGTTGGTCTTCGCCTGGAGGGGTGGGATAGGGAGGGTGGGAGGGAGGGAGACGCAAGAGGGAAGAGATATGGGGACATATGTATATGTATAGCTGATTCACTTTGTTATAAAGCAGAAACTAACGCACCATTGTAAAGCAATTATACTCCAATAAAGATGTTAAAAAAAAAAAAAAAAAGAAAAGGTTGGTCTTATATTCCATACTATATTAAATTTGGTAACCTGGCATGTTACCCCATAGGATTTCCACTTAAAGGTAGTTATTATGATAACGTCCTCTATTGCTCCCTCTATAGGATATTTATCATCGTGTTCCCCACGGCCTAGCACAGTGCCTGGCACCTATACGTGTTCTATAAATATTTTCTATGGGTGGAATGAGGGGCTCCTCCCTCTGTTCTGCTATTTCCTCAAATTATTTTCCCTTCTTTCTGCTTCCTCTCACTGCCAGAATTCTTGAATGAGGAGGCTATATTCACTGCCACCATTTCATTACCACCCACTCACCCTTTCATTCCTTTTGAAATCACCCTCTTAGACACCACCACGGACCTCCTACTGCCAAATCCAAATGGTCTTCTCTCAGCCCTCCGTCTTCCCAACCACTCAGCTGGAGTGGACTCTGCCAACCATCCCCTGCTCCCTCCCTCAGCGGGGTAAGTCCTCCACAGTTCCAGCCTCCGAATGCACACACGTTCTGGAACCCGCCAGGCCTGGGTTTGGCCACAGTCCAAAGCTCAATTTCCTTATCTGTGAAATGGGGCTAATAACGCCTATTATCTATGTCTGGCCCACACACGGACAGCCTCCTAATTGTTCTCCTTACTTCCCCGCATCTCACACATGCAACTGCTGCCAAATGCATCTTCCTAAACTTCCCGGTTCAGAAAAGCTCCAGCCACACCCAGAGACTGGGAAGCTCCCGTTCCATCGCCCCCCGCGCAAGGTCTCCGCGACCAGCTCAGATCATGCCCAGCTGTGCTCCAACAACAGCAGGCACACTGCAGGACCGAGACTCACTTGGAGAGGGGTCCCTGGTGTCACATTGGCCTCCTTCTACTTGTCATTTAATATTTCTTTGTCGCTGGTGTCTTCATTAGCAAATTGAGATATTAGATTAATTGAAAGCTAAAGCTCCTCTTAGCGCTGTCATTCTATGATTTTACCTTTTCGGCCTTGATTTTCCACACCTTCCCATCATTTCCAGGCAAATTGGACCAGACCCCGTTTTCCTAACTTGCTCCTTTGCTTTCCTGCCTCTGTACTTCTGTTCATACACTCTCTCTGGCTGGACTGGCTGTTTTTCCATCTCCATGTGTGAAAATCCTTCCTTCAGGCTCTTCTTAAGCGCCACGTCCAGTTCCACGGCCAGGAGTAATTGTGCCGCCCTATGGATGCCAGTCCAGTCATTCTCTTTTATGATGCATTCGTGTTAAGTCCCATTTGGACCGCTGCAGTTGCCTCCTCACACTTTCCCCTGCCCCACCGGCTCACCTTTGCACTTCGGGTAATCCTGTCTTCCTCTTGCCAGCTTTGGCTGTGCCACTTCTTACTTTAAAGATCCACCTTGTCTTAACATTGTCCAGTGCCTCAAACCTAACATCTTTATCCGAGGCTTCAAAACACTTCACTAAAATGTCCCAGATAACTTTAATTCTCTCATCTGTCAACCACTCTTCAGGGCAAACTTAAGCCAATGTAGCTGAGGTCGTATGTGGGGGCCAACGTGCTGTAAGGGGCTTGAATTTTTAATGTTAATTGTGTCATGGACTAGGATTATGCATTTACACATCAGTATAAAATAAGCAAATAAAACTGTACTTAAAAAGACATCAACTGTGGTGATATTCTATTAAAAATCTGGTCACAGTATTATAGTGGTAGTGCACTTAATTTAGCCACTTAACAACAGATGAGATAAAATTCCATAAATATTTGAATGCGTTTATACTCTAGTTCAATAGTTCACATCTGGGGCAAAAATTAGAATCAGTCATGGAGATTTTTTTAAGTCCACATTCCTGGTACCACCCCAGAGACTGTGATTTGGTAGATCTGGAAATGAACCTGGGCATCTTTTTTGAACAGTGCCACAGGTGATCAAAATCACTGGATCACACAACTCCGGGAATTGTGCAGTGCACGGCTGCACAGCGCTAGGCAGCAACCTAGAGTAGTTCTGACTGCATATTCTCTTAGCCTCCGTCAAGAGTTTTATCCAGACTTTAACATCAAAAACATTTAGGTTAGGGATAAATTAGGAGTTTGGGATTAACAGATACACACTACTATATATAAAATAGATAAACAACAAGGACCTACTGTATAGCACAGGGAACTGTATTCAATATCTTGTAATAACCTATAATGGAAAAGAATCTGAAAAAGAATATACATATATATTGCACACACACACACACACACACACACAGACACACACACACACACCATTGTAAATCAACTATACTTCAACTAAAAGAAAGAGAGAAAAAATTTTCGGTTAAGATCTTAGCTTTGTCACTTAGATGTGTGCCTGAGCAAATTACTTTATCTCAAAACCTCAGTTTCTACATCTGTATACAATGCTGGTTGTCACTCTAGAGGAAGATAAAAAATAGACTGAGTCAACAAAGCACTCAGGACAGCACCTAACTTATGGACAGCAGTCAATAAATGTCAACTGTGATGATGACAATGATGATTTTTAAGTCTCTGTCTTCAAATCTCTAATTGGCTGGGTAGCTTCAAGACTAATTCACATCGTACTGAAGGAACTATTAACACAAGTTAATTGATTATTCAACTTGAAAAGATTACTATCTTTCTTGCATTTCTTATTATTTCTCTGTAGGTTATTAGAATACATTTTAGCATATATGAATTGTATTTTGTGTATGTAATATACACGCGTGTGTGTGTGCATGTGTATGTGTGTGTGTGTATGTAATCTCCAGTATATCATGTAACCATATAAAATGTGGGGCCTTGTCTGGCTTTTAAGCCAAAGGCGTTTGGAGGCCTTTGTTGGCATAGGTAAAAACAAAGCGCTGTGTCAGAGGTTACTTGATGGCCCTTTGATGTGTGAATCTTTGGCCAAAGTGATAGAGAAGCCTCTGCCAGGATATAGTACTATATAGCGGACTTAAATACTAGTTTTAAAAAGATTATTCGTATCATGCTTTTGTGTCAAAATATCTTATTTTGCTTCACATTTACAATTGTGATTAAATATTATTTGCATTATGATTAGTTTAATGTCTGTTTCCATGACAAATATCTCAATGTCAGACTCTAGAAAGACAGGAACTCTGTCTGCGTTGTTTACTGTAGAATCCTGTGAGCCTAGTACAGTACCTGCCACATAGAAAGTGCCAGTACGGTCTTGTTGAGTGAGAGGAAGGAAGGAAGACGGGAGAAAGGGAGAGGTGAATCTATATACTCCCGCATAGAGTGCTTATTACAGAACCAGGAGCAGTGCACGGAATAAACTTTGAACTGCTTGTGAAGTACAAAAAAAGACTAAGACAACCTCAGCCCACCAAAGTTTACAGTCTAGCTAGGGGCATCTGACATATTCAGAAATATGTGCCATCCAGTACTCTTAATAAATGTTTTAGGAAGAAGATGATGAATGTCCAGAAGGGTTAACATAAATAGAGGAGAGATAGGACTCCGGAGTGAAAGGGACAGAAAAATGAACAACCAAATTAAGAAAAATCAGAATTATATCACATAAGCTACAATTATAGCCCTCAAGTAGATGGGCAGAAAATTGTCCTAAGTCCTATTAAAGTGAGTTTCAACAGGCTAGACAGCGTGAGGATATGTATGTTGTTTAAGTACATTCAATATCATAATTGTTTTGGTTTAGTCTAGTAGTGATATTTAATTTGAAATTCTCTGAGCATGAAAAATTGGCATGAGTTTTGGTTTCTTTTTTGTTTGTTTTTTTTTGGCTGCATTGTGTCTTCTTTACTGCACGCAGGCTTTCTCTAGTTGTGGCGAGCGAGGGCTACTCTTCATTGTGGTATGCGGGTTTCTCATTGCAATGGCTTCTCTTGTTGCAGAGCACGGGCTCTAAGGGCATGGGCTTCAGGAGATGTGGTGCTCGGGCTTCAGTAGTTGTGGCTCACGGGCTTCAGTCGTGTGGCTCATGGGCTTCAGTAGTTGTGGCTTGTGGGCTCTAGAGCGCAGGCTCAGTAGTTGTGGCGCACAGGCTTAGTTGCTCCGCGGCATGAGGGATCTTCCCGGATCTCCCCGGGCTCGAACGCGTGTCCCCCTGCATTGGCAGGCAGATTCTTAACAACTGCACCACCAGGGAAGCCCGGCATGAGACTTTCATGTTCAGAAAACAGGAGTGTAGGTTAGAAAACAAAAGACTTCCTGGGAAGCAGGCTCAGAGTTGGAGATTTGAGTACAGAAAGTTTCCTGGGGCATGCCCTTAGGATCACACCTGCAGGGAGAGAGGGAAGTGAAGGAGGCAGGATTGGGCAGAGGAAGAAGCTGAACTGGGATGAGGTTGCAGCAAAGTCCTCAGCCAAGCCTCCAGGGAGCTCTACCATTGGGGTGGCCCTTCTGAAGTGTCCCTTCATACCTCACACTGACCAGTTATCAGATGTAGGTTTCTCCCTTCCACACCCTCCCCGCCCCCTCATCCCCCCATCCAGACTGTGACCTTGAGCAAGGAGGCTCACTTTAATTTCTCAGTAGGGCGACTCAGCTGGAGCTCTAGCTGGCTGGAGGAGCAGCTCAGTCCTGAAGGGGGCCATCTGAGAGGCATACCATAACATCCGCTACAACTGGTCAAGAAAGATTTAGTCTGGAAGAGGGAGGGAACCGGCCAGAGTGCCATGTTTCTTGGGAAAGTAATCAGAGTTGACTTACCACAGTGAGGCAGTGCCACTCTGAGAGTGACCAGACCTCAACAGGATCTTGGAAATTATTTCAGACTTTAATTCTCCTCCTCCTTCTCCATTTTCTTTCTCTTCTCTTCCACAGATTCCTTTAACTTTCTAGCGAGTTCCTTTCCTGCCTTAATCATGTGTATATATGTTTGTGAGTTTCTCCTGTCCCAAAGAATGTTTATGCTCTTTGGCTTTGTTCCACCTGTCTTTTAAACAAAACTCTGTCTCCTAGGATTCCTCGGAGAGTTACAAAAGAGTCTCAAAATACTACCAGACTAGCCCAACTTCATCTCCCAACCAGCTGCATAAACTTCCTCTCTTCCTACATTTCTATTCTCCTGGTCCATTGGGTAAGCCTCCTGCCACTTAACACCTGACAAAAGTATGTTTCTCAGTTCCTCTATTAGAAACTTACCTCGGAACCCCCTTTTCAGGTAACATAAACTGATTAACTGGAAATGAGAAAACAAGCAGTCTCTCATTATCCACAGCACAGAGGTTATCAAATGGCCACTTCCTAACCTCTCAGAAAAATCTAAATAAAAATAATTCAGTGAAACAACAGCAGCAAAGACGTTTTGTTGGTCTTCAACTCTGAACTCTTGAAAGGCAGTAATTACACCTGTTCCGTGCTCCTTTTCATCGCACAATGTCTAGCACACTGTTAGAACTCAATAGAATGAGATAATTTTTTATCCAACACTGCACCTGGGAACGCTGGCAGGCTGCCACCAACTAGATGGCTGGTGTACTTGAGTCATTCCTACGCCTTTATGTAGAAGAAGAAAGTCATGAATTACAGTACCTAGACAGACTGCTATAAGGATTATCCATTGAACAGAACAGTTTTTTGTTTGTATTTTTTTAATGAGAACAAAATATACTGGTATAATCCTTCTTTATGAATCAAGGGGAGAATTGAAGGAGCAAGGAGGATTATGAAATTATGTTACTTCTGTATCATCAACCCTGAAAGGGCTTAACTTCATTTATTTCATTTTAGCCACGTTTTTCTTTTATGAAATAGAGTTTTAAAAAGTTTAAGTGTTCTTACTAAGTTTGCAGTAATTCAGGACTTCTTGCTTGGTAAAGTATTAGATGGTGTGGAATTGAGGGTATCATGCAAAGAAAAAGCATCTTGCACTGACACCTTTAAAGTAAAAGGGAAGATGTAGAACTTGCTGTATAAAAAAATAAATTAATTAAATTAAAATTTAAAAATAAAAAGGGAAGATGATGAAGACATGGAAAGTAAATGTAGCAGATTAAAATTTTAAATCATCATTTGTTTTGGGGATAAAAGGAAAGTAATACAAAAGATGTTCTGCATCTATGATTCTTCATCATGATACTATTTTACATTTGGGTTACCTGCCAAGAAAAAACAAAATAGATTCTACATATGATTAATAGTTTCCTCTCTCTGCCCTGGCCTTTTATGGGTAGTATCTGAGGAAGATTTGGCAAATGATAAGGAATTGAAAAATTAAAAGACTTTCTTGGGTATCTAAGATCTGGTTGTCATTTTCAGATTTTCCAAATTTAAGGAAACTGAGGAGTTAGGAACATAACTATGGCTCTTTGGGGAGCTATTATTTAGTGAAATTGGAAATCTGTCCTCCTTGGAATTAAGGAGAATGCAACTGAGTTTAACATTGCAGTGAATCTTGAGTGATAATGAGAGTTACCAAAATAGTTATTTGAGGCAGGGTCTGAATACTTGGAGGATGAGGAAAGAGAAAAGGAAAATAATGTAGACCAGATTTTTTTTTAACAAAAATAGCCACCATTTATGATATGCCAGACTGCCCATATGTTATCTTAATTACTCGTGATATTAAACCAGTGAGATTTGTTATTTCTATTCCATAAGTAAAGAAATCAAAATAGTTAAAGAATTTTCTGAGGTCACAAGCCTAATAAATAGTGGAGAGAGGGAACTTGAAAAGAAGGCTGTATGATTCCAAAGCTTATGCTTTCCCCAGGACTCCAAGAAGAATTTCCAAATATGAATTTTGCCTTAGTAAGATCATCTGTGATGAAGATTTTAACTTGCTTTCAGAAGGCTGAAGTTTTAAGTAACAAAAGTTACTTTAAAAGGTGGTGAACGTAATTGTATATTTGAGAGGGAACTGTTCAAGGTTTCACTGGTGTGACAGTACCTTTGGAGTGAGTTTGGCCTGAGGAAATGGTGGCACAATAAATGCCAGGGGACTCAGTACGGAAGATACTGTACACTCCCCATTTGCTGTCATTTTTAACATCTACATCAGGAATGGCTAGTTGTCATTTCACATGTGTCTCCAATTATCGTGATCTTTCCTGAGGTAATCAAAGTGGTTTTGTTTGTTTGTTTGCCAGTTAATGGTGCTGTTTCCTAAGGAGAGTGTCATCTGCATGTAACTTCAGTGTAATTAGTAATATCAAAAAATATTTGGAATGACGATAGAGATCAGAGCTGATTTTTCTGTTGGACCTGAAAGAATAGAATAATTGACACTAATTTGGCAGGTTGCGTGAAAATGATGTGGACAGAAATTGTAGTTGCCCTAATTCTGAATATTGTGCCTATAAACTACTTATTCTGTTCATGCCATTTCCACGACAATGCTGTAAGTTCTAGAGATGAACCTCAGGTGAAATCCCTAATTAGGTGTACTTTAACCTCATGAAAATCCAAAGAAGTATTTTATTGTTTAAACTTGTATAGCACCACTGCATCCAAACATCTCCCAGAGCCTTATCTGAATTCTTATTAATTCTCACAGTATTTCTATAAAACTGAGATACTTGTAAAAATATTATATAGACTAAGGGACATTATGTAATAGTAATGTGTGATAAGTAGATTAATTTTCACTAGACATTATTAATTTTTTAAAATGATAATCAAATATTGTTCATGCTTTAGCCTTCATCTATTTTAATTTGTTTCCATGTTTGCTTGCCAGAAGCTGTGCTATAAATGATGAACTCGTAAGTAAGGCAGTACCGAGACAGGTACATGAAGTTTGAGCAGGACCACGGGTGCACGTGGAAAAAAGAACAAAACGTTGTCTGTTTTAAATAGTAACAATTGTAAAGTTGTCAGTCTGAGGCTCCTATTTGAACTCATTGCACTTGATAAAAAATAACAAGCTGTGATAAACAGAAGGGCAAGATTTCAGTAATTCACTAAAGAATGTCTCTACTCAAAGCTTTGTGGCAAAAATGTCTTGTTTGGGGCACAATTGCAGAGTTGCAATAACAACGCATGAATACCCTGGAGAAATGACTATGTACCCAAGGTGAATGCTGAAGCCTTCCGTCCTGAATGAACCTTTTAATCAAGGCATTATCTAGGCTCTGAAAAAGTCTTCAGTGGTCCCACCTAAAGATTAATGGGAAAAGCCGAAACTGAGTTGGCCTATTTGCAGAAACAATTTTAAAGATTTACTGATGGTTGACAAATGCCATTTAAGCTTTCAAAGCCAGCCATATGCTTTTGAAAAGGATTTAAAGGAAATCCTCCCACTATAGAAGACGACTTTGAAGGATCTCTGTGGTAGCCTCTGGTTTTTAGGTGTGTGGACACGCCGTTGAGTTTTCTCTTTCCTGCCTTTTTTTTTTCTACATCTTTGCTGAATTCCTACATGTGGCCCAGAAAAAGAAGACAGTAAGCCTTCCTCTAATATATTCCTGTGCTCAGAAGATAACTATATATATATTTTTTGCCAGTGAGTATTAGACAAACTCTTACCAGGCCATTGTTCATATAGAGTATCTTTCTCAGTTACCTTTCTATTAATATAGGGCCGTGAATAGCACCCCAGTATTGAAAGTTTAGTGCAACATTGTTCAAATACACAATTAAAGGTTTTGAAAGGTGTTTAGATTTTTTTTTTTTTAGTTTTTATGTCGATATATAGATTACTTTAGACTTCTAGAATGTCACAGACACATACACATTACAAATCAGGTTTTAACGAATATGGGCATCATTGTTTTTTCCACCTTCATTCTTCTGTGCATCTAGCCATTGGTTTTATGGCCCAGGTAAAATTTATGGAGCCGAAAGAGTAACCCGTTGCCGAGGAGATTATATTCAAAACGTTCGTCTATAGGGTAAAATCCTGCGTGCAATTTTAAAGTATGAGCCAGTCACAATGTGGATGAGAACTGGCCCCACTTTATACTTTGTCGTCCTTCTTGTACTCACTTCAGTGAGATCTCGAGGCGATTTCACAGGCAGGAAGGCTCCTCCTATCTTTTGACGCGTCCCCAGAGAGCTGGATGAGTCACTTTACGGCGGGGTGCGGCCGCTCGCTCTGGGGCCTCCCCGGGCGCCAGCGGGTTCAGGGGCAGCACGCTCTGGCCTTGTTTGCCCATTTCCCCAGGTCGCTGACAGTGATCTGACAGAAAGCGACACTGACACAAAGAAGCTGAGAGGGGCAGGAGATGGGGGTGAGGTCAAAGCGGAGAAACAGAAAATCCAGTGAAGTAGAAGCTGAAAGGATAAACACATGAAGGCTTAGAGCGGTTTGTCGGCTCACTTCAGTGGGCCCCGCCCGCCCCCAGCCCAGGGAGAAACGCTGCCACTTAACTGCCTTGGCAACAATTAAAGGCCGAGTGCCGTGAAGGATGGGTTTGGACACATGAGCCTCAAATCCCTCCCTGCAATAGCTAGAAAGCCTAGTAGTCAGCTTCCTGCTCTTTCTTTTAAAAGCTAGAACCTAAAAAAGGCTCACACATAACCAGGGTAGCATCGCAGGACACACATACCAGCTTTTCTTACCTGGACTCTTGGAATGGCCCCCTCTGACCTGACCGTCCTCCAATTCATTCTGTAGGCCACCACCAGAGCAATCTTTCCAGAAGTGTCATCTTAATACCGTAAGTGTTTCTGCCAAAAATCCTTCAGTGACTTCCCAGGGGTATCCATACCACCAGCAGTACTTGAGTAGTGGTACTTGGTCTCATCATATAGTGGGAGAGTTACTCCCTTTTCATTCCCTTTCAACCCTTCTGGCTTCATCAACAAGAAAGTCTCAATGAGGGCTAGTTTGTCTTCAACTCCTCTCTTACACCCACTAAACTCCCATCTTATCACAGGGAAGACAGGCTTCAGGCTTAGCTTGACTTGGCAAATCTAACTAAGAATCTATCTAGGATTTAATAACATTATTTTGTTTTCACTGTGTATACTTTAACAATGGCCTTCTATTTATGACAGGTGATACTGGTTTTCTATTTATAGGTAGTAAGAGAAATTTTTCATTTTTATTAAATTTACCTAGGTAATCTGAGTCAATATATATCTATACATCTATAGGTACATCTCTATATACATATATATACACAACATATAGATATATAAAAGAAGATTCGAAAAAATAAAATAATAGTTCAGTTACTGCCCTTATATGGCAAAATAACGCCTGCGTAGTTTGGGAGAAACACAGAGTTATGAAATAAAGCCCAAACCCCTTGTATGACCTATAAGTCCCAATACAGTCTTACTCTCACCCCTGTTTCCAGGCGGGCTTAGCTCCCTCCGCAGCCTTATGTGCACCTAGTAACAACCATAATAAGCATGTGTAGTATGCGCTGGGCTTCCTGTAGAGCATATGCTGTCCCTGTTGCCTAGATGGTCTTCCACGCTCTTCTCCACCTAGATAATCGCTACTCACCCCTCAAGACTCAGCACTAGGCCGCCCTCCAGGAAGGCTTCCTGCACCATGATCTCACCCACCCTGCCTGTGCTCCCCTTGGCTGAACAGGTCCCTTCCACTGAGTCCCACAGCGTCTTGGTTACATCTTCATTAAAACACTTATCACTTCTGTAACTCTTTAATTATTTCTCTCTCCTCTTATTCTATAAACCCCATGAGGACAGCAATTTTGTTTCAGTCCCTGACATACCCATCTGGAATAAAATATTTGTTTAATAAATGTTTTATGAATTAACAAATTCTTTTTACCTGGAAGGCAAACAAACAGAATATCTAATAACCAAAACTTTAATAATAGTAAACAATTTCAAAATAATGGAGCCTACCTTACCTGGTAAGAATGTGGGCTTTACTAAAAATTAGGAACAACCCAAATGTCCATCAACTGCGGGATGGATAAATACACTGTGGTATATCCATACAATGAAACAGTATTCAACAATAAACAGGAATGAAGTAGTGATAAATGACATAGCATGAATAAACCTTGTGTATGAT
Organism: Pseudorca crassidens; assembly: GCF_039906515.1. Taxonomy (NCBI): domain Eukaryota; kingdom Metazoa; phylum Chordata; class Mammalia; order Artiodactyla; family Delphinidae; genus Pseudorca; species Pseudorca crassidens. The sequence continues at coordinate 60,837,738 of NC_090306.1, forward strand.
TCCATTTATAGGAAATGTCCAGAATAGGCAGATCTATAGAGACAGAAAATAGAATGGTTAGTGACTGCTAATGGATACAGAATTTCTTTTCTAGGTGAGGAAATTGTTCTAAAATTAGATTTTGGTGATGATTGCACAACTCTCTGGATATAATAAAACTCACTGAATTTTAGATGGGAGAATTGTATGGTATTATATCTCAACACAGTTGTGGGGTTTTTTAAGTGAGAGCTCTAAATCAGATTGCCTAGCTTTGAATCCTTCACAATTTACCAGCTAGTGATCACGGGCAAGGTATTTAGTTTCTCTGTAACTCAGTCTCTTTTCTATCAACAGTGCGTACCACAAAAGATCATTGTGAAGACTGCATATGCCTAGCCCAGCGTCTGTGAAATAGTAGCACTCAATAAATATTAGCTACTATTATTTTTTTAAAGGAAATTTATGTATTTATTTATTTATTTATTGGCCACGCCACATGCGGGATCTTAGTTCCCTGACCAGGGATTGAACCCGTGCCCCCTGCAGTGGAAGTGCAGAGTCTTAACTACTGGACCACCAGGGAAGTCCATAGCTACCATTATTGCTAAAGGATTACTTAGTGGATTCTGAATCGGGGGGAAAATATGACATATGTTAACGTACTTGTAATATTAACTGTCTTAGTTCTTTCACAAATGGTGATATGCCTATAACATATATAATATTCTTGGTTGATAAGCCATCCTATGTATATTATGAACAATTCATAATAAAATGCATGCATATACACACATTATGTTGCAGTTTAATCCACAGAACAACCCTATGAGATAACCGTTATTATCCCCATTTTATAGACAAAGAAAGGGATACAGAGAGAGGGTAAGTTGCTTTTTTTTTTTTAATTTTTATTAGAGTATAGTTGATCTACAATGTTTGTTGGTTTCAGGTGTACAGCAAAGTGAATCAGTTATACATATACATATATCCACTCTTTCTTAGATTCTTTTCCCATTTAGTTCATTACAGAGTACTGAGTAGAGTTCCCTGTGCTATACAGTAGGTCCTTATTAGTTATCTATTTTATATATAGTAGTGTGTATACGTCAATCCCAATCTTCCAATTTACCTCTCCCCCCTTATCCCCTGGTAGCCATAAGTTTGTTTTCTACATCTGTGACTCTCTGTTTTGTAGATAAGTTCATTTGTACCCTTTTTGTAGATTCCACATATAAGCGATATCATATGATATTTGTCTTTCTCTGTCTGACTTACTTCGTTCAGTATGACAATCTCTAGGTCCATCCATGTTGCTGCAAATGGCATTATTTTGTTCTTTTTTATGGCTGAGGATAACTTGCTTATTAGTGGCAGAATGGGAGGCATCTGACCCCCAGGTCAGTGCCCTTTCTGGTACGCCAGGCTCTCCTGCAAGTGTGCCCACATATACATACCCCACAAGTAGGGTAATGGGCCATAGAGAGAACTGCCTGAATGGATATGACAGGCTCCACAATGCTTTCCTTATTTAAACACATCTCCCACATCAAACTGCCACAACAAGCCCTCCTGTCTTGTCTGATATTTTACAATAAGAAATATTCTTTTGAAATGGAAAATAGGCAGAGCTTTTGTCTCAAGAATGCTGCTAAACAAATATAACCTGAGAAAGGATAGGCCTGGCGGGTCTGTACCACACAGGCGAGATCCTTGTCTCTCAACACCAGCATTATGACACTATTAAGAATACTGGCTAAACGAGTGCTTATAACATCTGACTTCAATCATTGTAGTCAGTAGCAAAAAATGTGTTACACATGGCATATGCATACCGCAGCATGAGTTGATTGTATGAAGCACATCCTATGATCAAAAAGGATAATGCAAAACTAATCTTAAGTGGATAGCAGAATTCAACTTTATGACTTCGGGTTAAATTCTCTCTCTCACTGAGTATTCAACGAATCCATTGGTCGAGGCTTCAGCCCAAATATACTATATTATAAATAATTCATATGTGAGCATAATCATATTTTAGTATTTAATTCTCACTAAATCGCTGCTTTCAAAGAGATTAACAATCCAGGTGGGAAAATTTTAACAGTGTCCATGTCTTACTGCATTCCCAGCACTTTTCATGGGCCTGGCACATAAAAGGTTCTCAATAAATGTTGGTTGAGTCAATAAATGAATGCATGAGTGAATGAATTATGACTTGGGGGGAAATTACATAATGTGTTTATATATTAACGTTTATTCAACGCTTTTTTTAAATGTTCGTTATTAATTTGTTGAATGATAAATGAATGAACTTCAAATGAATTAATATGACAAGCTGAGTTTTCAGAAAAGTCAATAATGTTTCCATTAATTTCCACTGTCCTGTCTAATTCACTTTGAAATGTTTTTAATATATGATTAAAAAGAAGAGTAAATTTAGGATAATAACCTACGTCACCCTTAATTTTCAGAGTATGATGATTATTCACTTTATCAGATTACTGGTGTTATTGTATGCAACAAATGAATTATAAAATAGTTATGTATGTCTTCAGACCCCAAAGTGATACACTTTGTGTTCATCTGCACCCATTAAAGAAATCGGAGTCATACCAGCCGGAGGAATAAGGCCTCCCTTTCCCAGAGGTCAGCCTTCTAGCAACTTCAGCCTCTTAAAACAGAGCCAAGAAATGTAACTGGACTCTGAGTGTCAAATATTACTGTATAAATCCCATACACTAAAGCCTCTTTTAAAAAGGAGCCTTTGACTCTCTTTCATATCCTGTTTGTTTTCTTTTACATATAATCTTGATAAGCTTGATTATTTAGCTCCTGAATGCATGCTGAGTATAAATTACAATTACATAAAAGCTAAACACCAAGACATTTTCCGCTTTTCACTGGTAACTGCAAGACTTATCAACTGATAATCCAATCAATAGCAGAAAGTAGACCCCCAAATTAGGCCCAGATTAGACCCCCAAAATAAAACCAACCTATCTGCCATCATTTGCTATCCAGACAAGGAATCCTACAGACCTCACTCGATAGTCAAAAGATATTCCAGCACAGGTACTGCCATTAAGGTGGCAACCATGAATATCAAGAAACATTTTAATTCTTCTTAAGAAGGCATTATAGAATTTTAAAAATTCAAGATTTATATGTGAAATTTTAACGTTTAAAAAAGTTAGGCATTTTAAAGGGTAAGATTCAATTTAGGTGGGAAACTCACATCTATGAAATATATATTCTAGAACACATCCAGTAAGTGGGGAGAAATTGCTCGTGTTTGCATTGAAGGCTTATAAATGAGTGGTTTACTTCCAAGATCTTTTAAAATAGTGAATTAGGGCTTCCCTGGTGGCGCAGTGGTTGAGAGTCCGCCTGCCGATGCAGGGGACACGGGTTCATGCCCCGGTCTGGGAAGATCCCACATGCCGCGGAGCGGCTGGGCCAGTGAGCCATGGCCGCTGAGCCTGCGCATCAGGAGCCTGTGCTCCGCAACGGGAGAGGCCACAACAGTGAGAGGCCCGCGTACCGCAAAAAAAAAAAAAAAAAAAATAGTGAATTAATAGAAATATTACAAAGCAACATGTTAATACACTCTAGATTATGTCCTTGACTATGCTCAGTTCTACATGACAATATGTGGAAAAATCAATTTACTTAACTTTAAGCTTTTCTTTTAGATGATGTTAAAACTATAAACAATGTAGCAACTGACCATCTACAAGAATAAGGCTGTTAAAAAGTGAATTATATAATACTTGAACTTGGAAAAGGAGGAAAAATACATCATAGCATAGAGTTACTTTAAAGCTTTAATGTTGGCCAAGGGAGATTAAATTGCCTTTGGGGTGTGCAGATGCAGAAGATTCCGTTGGTGTGATTTTCAAAGCAAAGACAGATGATATTAGGAAATAAAGCATGAGGGCTTCTGCTTTAATCTGTCCACGTTAATGTTTTGATCTATGACTAATTGGAATTGCAATTAAGGTTCAAGAAGATTCTTACAGCCTGTCTGAGGCTAGCAGACATGTAAGGCTTTTAAAAATGCATCTAGGAAGATTTCTTGACCACAAAAGAAAGAACGTGTGAAGAATTGTTCTAATTGAAGCCTGTTAGTGTGTCTAATTCGAAATTAATATGGAATATGCACAAAAAATGACAAAATATTCAATGCTCGCTATCAAGAAACAGAGAAAATATACTACACAATCTCTGAAAACAAAACATGACTCCCCTTTTAAAGTCTTTAAATAAAAGAAAAAGAACTACCACCCAAGAGAATTACTAAATCCAAAGATGATGTCATTCCTCTGCTTAAAATCCTGCAGTGGCTCTCAGAGCCTCCAGGATACTCTGAGCTTCTCAACATGACATAGGCGGCCGGCTTGGTCTGGTTCTGGCCCTTAACGCTTTTCAGGTCTTATGTTGAGTCATGTTGCAACACAAGCACTTCCACTCAACTATGCCAGCCTATTTGTAATTTCTGGAGAGCAGCCTGCTCTCTTATGCCCTGGTGTTTGCGTGCATGCTGTCCTCCCTGAGAACCCTCTTCCCTCTCACACTTCCCTTTATCTCAGCCAACACATCTCTCTAAGACTCAGTTTAAGTGTAGGATACCTCTTAGGATTGTGATAGTAGAAACATAATTACTTGTTTAAAGTAAGTAAAAAGAAAGTCCTTTGAGAGTTTGGTGAAGGAAGAGATTAATTCCCAACCAGTTAAGATCTGGGAGGGATTTTATGAGGAGATTGGTCTTAGATCCATAGGACTATGAAACTTCTACCATTTTTATTTTACTTAAAAAAAAAAAGACTTTTATTCTGTACATCTCATGTCCCCCTTGGTCATTTTACTCCTACCTTGGGACTTTGAGAGTTAGCTTGGCGATGCTTATAGGATAGAAAAAAATCACCAGTATGTCGATGATTGAAACATAGGATTCCTCTATTTAGGAAGGTTGTTTTCTTTGAGCAGTCAGATGGGACTCACATATTAATGAGGGAAGAATAGGACACCGTCCAGCCACCCAGATCAGTAGGTGGACTGCAAAGTTACACAGACCCACCCATTGGAACTCCAACCACTGCCTCTGAATGCCCACCTTACCTTACTATTCTTCTAACACTAAAAAAAAGCTACTGAAACTTCATCTCCTTCAAGAAGCCCTCCCAACTAATGGAAAATGTGTTGACAGCTTTCTGGACAGGCAGTAAGTAAAGACATGTTCTTTAGAGGCATACAGACTTTTAAGTGGGATCACCCTGGGAAGGTTACTTAACTTGCACTCAAGCTGTATCTATTCTGGGATTCAAGAATAACTGAGGAAGGGTTTATTTACATGGAGGACCCAAGACCCTTGTAGGAAGGATGTAAAAGGAGTTGTGCCCACCTGCAAAAGTCAAGAGCGGTGGCATCAGCGGTGGTGGTGGCATTGGTGATGATGGTACCAATAGCGCCCCACATACTTTTTAGTCTCAGGTAGAAAATGCATCTGGAGCCCAGCTGACTGATCATTGACAGCATTTTCACACATCACCATAGCAAGCCAGGGCAGAAGAAGGGGTAAACATAGATACCACGCTGTGGTCAAAAGAACTAGTTCTTGTCATCGCAGCCAAGGCTGGAACTTCCAGAACGATTTGGGAAGAAAATGTGCTGGGGACTAAAGTTCCTTAGTATGACTAGGAGAAAAGCCATGTATATCATGACTATTTTTAATCAGGCTGTTATGGATTGGAAAAGTAAAACATTATACCTGAAACAAGTAATATTTGAATAATTGGCATGTGGTTTCAGCTTAAGAAAAATGTCAGAAACACAAAGCAGATTAAACAGATGTTTATCTCAGTGGCAGAAAAGTAATTTAAAAAGCATAAACCTACAAAAACTAAGAGAACAGGAGAGAAAATTATAAGAGGCAGGATGTGTTAACAAATTCGTGAAATGACTTAGCAGAGAAATGGCATGGGCTAAGTCAAGAAGCAAGCCAATTCTTGGGTAAAATCCTAGAAGAGGATTCTTTTGAAGGTCAAGGATTATTGAAAATAGGGAGATTCACTGAAAAGTTTAATGATAAGCAGCTAAATATCTCCTTAGCTCACACAGTCAGACAACTGTCTCCTCACCATCCAAACTCCCACCACAAACAATAACCCTGATAGAAGACTGGAAAGTTACAGTCTGAAGAGAGTGACCCTTGAGACATTCTGGAGTATGAGGTGCAAATGGTTGCCTCTGAGAAGTGGGAATCAGGGATGGAAAGGGTCACAGGGGCCTGGTGACTTTGTTTTTGTGTTTGTTTTTTCATTATAAGGCTTGTAGTTGTTTGATATACATATATGTACGTAGGTAGGTACAAATGTGTGTGTGTGTGTGTGTGTGTGTGTGTGTGTGTGTGTGTATAATCACTTTGACCTAAAATAAAATTTAAATTTAATTATAATTTAAAGAAGTAAAATAAAAGAATAAAAAGTATCATATTCATGAGAACACATTTAAAACTACACACTATTGTATTAATTCTTAAAATCCTTATCTTGTTACTGATCATTTATTCCACCAACAGCCCTGGGGATTCTTCTTTTTAATAATGGCCTCCTTTCATGACACTGAACCGCCAGGGACCTAGTAAGTAGGCTTGCCACACACCGTCACACAAGCTGTGTATGCCCCAACTCCAGGGCAACTGGAATTGGCAGTGTGACAACTAATGGTAAGTTTCCATCAGTGTTAGAACTCTACTTCTTACTGTTTAATTTGTAGTGAGATTTGTAAACTCACTTCCTCGTGCTTAGTACAATTCCTTACCTGTGTTGCTCTTTTAGCTTCATCATCAATACGCAGTCATTGAGTTCCCACATCTGACTCAGTTCCCTTAACAAGGTTCATTGTAAAAATACAAGCACAGGTTTTACCTTTTTAAGGTTTCCCTGGTTTTTTTCTCTTCCATTTTTTTCTCAGTTAATAACTGTACATTTGATATAGCTTACACTGACATTTTGAATTTCTGATTGTATATGTAGTCAGACTTGGTCTAAAAGGCTCTAAATGTTTCACTTATTTTTACATTTTCTCGAGCTTTGCAACTCATTAACCAATAACAATGAATGATTACACCTTTGGTTGATTTCAAAAGTTCATCAGTGACTTATTGGCTCTTGCGGCACTTAGAAGCATATAAATGAATGTTCCATGGCAGTAGTTAAGGAAAGGCAGACAATTGCTTTTCATGACCACAGTACTTCAGAAGGTAGATAGATAAGCCAAGTTATTGGTAGCTAAAATTGTCTTATGTATTTCTCAAATTAATTCAGCCCTTGGTCTTTTCCTTGTTGAGTGTCTGAACTCTGAAAGTCTCTCTTCTCTAATTGTTGACTCTGCTCCCTCTACTGGAATCTTGGTTAAATTAAATGGAAAAACAGTTTATCTGAAAGTGAATAGTATCTCTTTAGAGTTGGTCTATCAGCCCCAGATTGAAATGAAGACTAACATTAAGCTAGGATATTACTCCCATAGCATAATTGAAAAGTTCCACTGCAACACGGAGAAACTTTTGTCTCTCATCTTTCTAATGCAAGTCAGTATTTAGGAACACCTTAGAAAAGGAATGCGTAAATCAAACTCTTGGGTAGTTTAATTTAATTCAAATATTGTAGCATTTTGGCTTTTTTGGGAATTACATTTCTGTTTTTACTAATTTGTTTTGAGTTTTAAATGCCTTAAAGCATTGCAGAAATAACAAGAGTTCATTAAATATATGATAGGCTTCAAAGGATCTCAGAATACATTTTATAAACATTGAATTCACATTCTCCATACCACTGAGGTAAGAACAGTAAAGACTGTTCCGTTTAATGGGAGAAAAAAATTTATTTTAGAGAAAAGTGTATGTGTCTACGCAGGCTCATAAAATGTTCAAAAGCAAAATAGGTATAGAATGTATGCCCGATTTGATTTTGAAATAAAATCATGTTTCTACATCTTTCATATTCAACCAGAAGCTAACTCAAAATTTAGTGAGATTTATAGGGTTTCTTTTTCTTTTTTAATCTATTTTTCATCAATACGTTTTTGATAAATAGATTAGCACTTATAGTAGAGTTATTTTTTTAAAGTACACTTTAGCCAGCTGTCTAAAGGAAAAACAAGGTATTCTTTAATCTGCATGCTATGCTATCCTCTGAGACTCAAAACATCCTTAGTAAAAATAATCCTCCTAGAAATAAGAAAGGAAGGGAATAAAGCCAGAGAATGTGACATGCATTCAGCTCATCAGTCGCTCAACAAGCGTGTTTATTGATTGTCAACCATGTGCCAGACACTGCGCTAAAAGCTGGTGATTTAGCAGCCCCCTGCCCTCATGGCATTCAAGAAAGGAGGACAGGAAAGTAAATACACTACCAAATGTAAAATAGATAGCTAGTGGGAAGCAGCCACATAGCACAGGGAGATCAGCTCGGTGCTTTGTGACCACCTAGAGGGGTGGGATTGGGAGGGTGGGAGGGAGACACAAGAGGGGAGAGATATGGGGATATATCTATATGTATAGCTGATTCACCTTGTTATCCAGCAGAAACTAACACACCATTGTAAAGCAATTATACTCCAATAAGATGTTAAAAAAATAAAAAACAAAGATGTGACCAAAAACTATTCTTAAGGGAAAAGAATGATGGTGGGAGGTGGCGGGGTGGGTGGGAGGGGAATAGAGGGAGGCAGGAAGAAGAGCAAGGCGATAAGGGAAAGGACCTATTCTAGATTAGAAGGTCAGGAAGACTTATCTGAAAAAGCGATATTTAAGAACAAAGAGGAACAGCCTTTGGAAGGGAGGGTGAGGTGCAGATGAGTGTCATGGGAGAAGACCTGAGAAGGGAAAGCACTCGGGATCTAGGAGGAACCACCCAGGGGCAGGTATAACCTGAGTGGGTGAGTGAAGGGACGGTGAGTCTGTATGAGGATGAGGAGACCTTCTCAAGGAAGTGAATATCCAGAGATTCCTGCCCAGTTTAATACTGTTGATGGTGCAAGGGAGTAGTCAAACTATTCTCAGAAGACACCTCATAACCAGTTCTGATAATTTGGAAGAACTGTCTGTTGCTGGCAGGCTGCCTTAGAGCCAACCAGCCAGGGCACTTTGAACGAGACCTTTGTTAAAGTGGGTCCTTTTTTTTTTTTTTTAAACAGGACCTTTCTGACCAAGTGGATCACAGACTAGACCTTTCTTGTCCTCCTGGTAGATTTTTTTTGACTTAAGACTGTAGGTCTCAGGCAATGAGCCCATGCATCAGATCCTTCAGTACTTTGGTGAAAGTCTCCCAGGCTAGTAGGTTTTCTGTCTGAAAGAGTGGAATCATGTTTCCAGTGAGACAGTTTAATGACCTCATCCTTTTTTAATTTCTCATCTGCCAATTGTGCGCTGTGGATGGTTTTCAGACGCAGATGGCCGGACACAGCTTCTGCTCTTACTGACTCAGAAGCTTATCCATTTGTATCAGAGCTTGGATGCTATAGTACTAGTGGTGATGTCACCACTACCTGCTTAGGAGATAATGAAACCAATCTTGGATGCTGTTTTTACTAGGTGTGCTGTCTCAGAGAGGAGAAATAGCGTGGGTCTTGGGTCTAAGGTCTTGGGTTCAAAGATAAGCAGCTTATGGTAGGCAGGTTCTCAAATTTCACATCCAGCTATACCGTTGTCCTTTTAAGTATCATCTGCACCCAGCTGGGATTCACAGCAGACCATCTGGGCTTCCTCAGGGTCCCCACTCATGCACTGGGCTCAGTTGAGTTTGATGGAATGTCCTCTGCTGGCCTCACATCCACAGTATGTTGGCGTGGAACTTAAACTCTGCTTGTTCTGAGGTTTCACTTCCATTTGTTTCATTGGCGCAGAATGGACCTCTTAGCTGGCCACCGAAAGGTAATATCTGCGTTGGTATTTTGGGTCACTCTAGAACCTTTCTTCACATTGTTTTTTACAGGACCCATGACTGATTAGCCTCTGTCTTCTATTGTAGAAGGAGTTAGGGGTAAAAAGATCTTTGTGGTAAATAAAAATTTCAAGGTGAACTTGAAACCAAAGATACTGTTACTTACAGAAAAAGGCACACTCAGTAAACTCAAATGTAAAATAATTTTTTATTAACAGTTATGGTAAATTTATATTGTACACAAATAGACTGTTAGAATGGTTCTTAAAAATTATAAGGGAAATGCACATACAGTACAAAAATTTTATAATTGCCATACTTCTTTTTGGGGACTGGGAAATTATTTTTACGTTGTTTATAGCCAATCATTTTTGTATTTAATAATTCTAAATCCTGTGCGTCTTTTATATCTCTCTCAATGTCAAATTTTGTCGTCGTCTTTTTAAATAAACACACTTTATTGTTCACACACACACACAAAATGCCATGCTAAGGCATTTGGATTTAACCTAAGAGCAAACAGGAATCCACTGGGGGAATTTCAGGCCATGCCAGGGAATGAGCTAATTCGGTTTTGGAGGGCTACCTTTGGCCGCCACGTGGGGCATCTGCAGAGGAGCCAGGAGTAGAAGCAGGAAGTGCAAGAGCGCTTCGGAACGAAGACTGAGTGGGACACAGGTGGGCAGATGTGACCACAGGAGATGACGGCTGCTCCCTCAGGATGGAGCCTTGTGCCAGGCGCTTGACATGCAGCTTCTCTAGTCTGTGTGACTCCAACAGAGCCTGGGCACAGAAAGCCACAGGATAAGATGCTCCAAATCCCTTCCCTTGAACACAAGCTTCACAGGAAATATATCTTGTGTCCATCTAAAGGGTAAAACCTCAGGACACCTTGGGAGAATAAAAGGCAATCTGGTGTGACTGGAATATAGACTGTTTGGAAGAGTTTAGATGGAGGTAAACCTAATCTAGTAGATCAGGACTGGACCATGGAGAATTCAGCCAACAACCAGTAAAGCCCTTTCAAGTGCCAGATGCTGAGCTAAGGGCATGCACCTACAGTATCTCATTTAATCCTCACCATGGCAGCATGAAATACCTACTAGGAAGTTAAGACCAGAAAAGCATAAAACTGACAATAAGCAAGTTGGTGGTGGAACCATCTTTTGAGACCCTGACCTCTTTTTCAAAACTGTAACCCATTTTGCTATCCTCATACCACAGCTAGAGAACAACATGGGATCCATTTTGCAGATGATGGGCAACCAGTAAAGGCCTTTTGAACCCATGGGATGAGGTAGGATGATGGGTCAGATCTGCCTTTTTAAATAATAACTCAGAGCCTGTGTGTGTGCTTCAGGATATTAGAAGGAATGTGGATGGGAGAGAAAGATTTCGTCCTGTTGGCATGGAAGGGTCCCATGGTCACACCATGTTAACTGCAAGATATTTCAGTGTCTTACTTATTGCACAGGGCAGGGAAAACAATGGGCATTTCTGCCTGGGTGAAATAAAATAGATCTAGCTCCTTTCATGAAAGCTTTTGGAAGATTTTCTTTGAAATATTGCCTTGGGAGTCTTTTCTGGGTAATTATTATGGAAACATTCAGTGCAGCCACAGCTCCAGAATTGTTTAAAAGACCCAATGACACAGCCTCAGAGTCACTCCTTGGGTTATACATGAACCATATCTTATAGTCTTTGGCTCTGCTCTTTGTTTTATATTTTCATTGTTCAATAATAAAGTAACGAAATTTTCTGCTATAAGGAATTTATGATGTGAAAGAGGAGTAGGGAGGGAAGGTTTTTCTAAATTCCCTCTTTCAAAGAAAAAAGGTCATTGGAAACTTACTTTTTCTGTCATCACAAAAGGCAAAATTAATAGTTTTTTCTTCTGTGTAATTCATGTGTACTGGTTAACTGATTCTCAACCAGGGGCAATTTGACCTTAGGGGACATTTATTTGGCAATGTCTGTGCATTCGTTTCTTAGGGCTGCCGTAACAAAGTACCACAGGCTGTGGCTTAAAAAACAGCAATTTATTTTCTCATGGTTCTGGAGACTGGAAGTCCCAAGACCCAGGTGTCAGCAGGGCTGGTTTCTTCTGAGGCCTCTCTCCTTGGCTTGTTGATGGCCATCTTCTCTCTGTGTCTTCACGTGGTCTTCCCTCTGTATCTGTCTACGTCCAAATTTCCTCTTCTGATAGTAACACCAATCATATCAGAATAGGGTCCACCCTAATGACCTCATTTTAACTCAGTGACCTCTTTAAAATACCTATTTCTAAATGCAATCACATTCTGAGTTACTGAGGGTTAGGACTTCAACATAAGAATTTGGGGGGAAGGGAGAATAGAATTTAGCCCATAACAGTCAAGTTCTTGGTTGTCACCACTGGGGGAGGGGTGCTCCTGGTATCTAGCGGGTACAGCCAGGGATGCTACTCAACACCCTCCAATGCACAGGACAGCCCCCCACTACAAAGTATTATCAAGCCCCAAAGGTCAATAGAGTCAAGACTGAGAAACCCTGTTCTAGTTCCAAAGCCAGTTGCTTGATTTTTTTTTCAAGCATAAAGAAAATCAATATATTCCTCAAGTGAACATTAGTATTGTGAATTATAGTACAGTCTTAGTTTGGACTCTGCAAATACTCATGTTCAAATACCTCATACAAAGACAAATTTGTGGGCATGAAAGAGCTTTGTAAACTGTACAGTTCTAGACAAATAAATGGAGTTATTGTTAAAAGAAAAAAATGAAACACAGTATAAAATATTAGCTCCTTTATCCTTCAGGGAAAAAATTCAGATAATTCCAGATGGACTGGGAAGGAGGGAAGAATGAAGGTAGAGAGGACCATTAAGATCCCATTGAAATTGCTTGAACTCCCCCCCACCCCCGCAGATGAGTGTGAAACCCAGAGTTATGACTGGAATTCTGGGATCTGGGGATGGAAGAGAGATGGACCAGGGGCTACAGACCAGGAAGCCAAGAAAGACCCAAAAGAGGGTGTATAAAGGCTAAGTGGAAGCAGAGTCGGTAGTACAGAGAGGTCTGAATAGTCACTCCAAAAGTGCTGGCCAAGAGGTAAAAGCAGCCAGAAATTCCACCAACCTGTGACCAGGTTCAGAAAAGTGCGGAGCAAACTTTCCCTGAGCTATCTCCTTACATGCGTGGTAATTCTTAAGAGTGAGAAAGGTGATGCAATATTAGGACCAGAACTTAAGCTATGGCAGCCAAAAATTGAAATGAGAACTTGGATTCTAGTATATAGTGTAGCTGAAAAGGGCCGATCCCAAAAGCTTTGGAGTCAGACAGATCAGGTTCAGACCGTGGCTCTGCCACTTACTGCCAGTGTCATCTTGGGAAAGCTAAAGTTCTGTGTGTCCCTGTTTCTTCATCTATAAAATGGGTTGTTATCTGAAGATTCATTAGACTGTGTGTGTGTATGTGTCAGCTAAATGTTAGTTATTATTCCAGAAACATTTCAGAGATATAATCAATAGGGTTAATGGCCATTTGGACGATGAATGATAGGATGACGTAAAAAAAAACAATAAACCTGAGGTTTCCAGCTTGGTTGCTTGAGAGAACAGTGATGCATTACTCAAGATGAGGAAACACAAGGAGAAAAGCTGGTCTGGGAAAAAGAGAGAAAACAGTGAGTCCAATTTGAAATGTGTTGGGCTGTAGGTGACTGGTCAATTAACCACATGGAGAAGGCCAAATATAAAACTGTTAGAAATAAATATCTGGGGCTTCCCTGGTGGCGCAGTGGTTGAGGGTCCGCCTGCCGATGCAGGTGACACGGGTTCGTGCCCCGGTCCGGGAAGATCCCACATGCCGCAGAGTGGCTAGGCCCGTGAGCCATGACTGCTGAGCCTGCGCCTCCGGAGCCTGTGCTCCGCAACGGGAGAGGCCACAACAGTGAGAGGCCTGCGTACTGCAAAAATAAAAAAGAAAGAAAGAAAGAAAGATCTGTAGTGCAGGTGCAAGTTCAAGTCTGGAAATTGTTCACAGAGAATAGAGAGAAGTAGAAAAGATAGAACCTTAGTGTATTCTTAGATTCTTAAACTTTTCTGATGATTTTTGATGATTATTCCATCCTTTAGAACATATAAAGATCTATACTATCTTGTGGGAGGTGCAGAGAAATTGGTTCCAAATTGGGTGGGAAGCTTTTGGTATATCTAGAACTATTACACTAGATGGATAAAGATCTATGTGTTTGATGATAATGATGATGATGATTTTAGTTCTTAAATCTGCTTTCCCACATCATTGCCAACTTTGTTGAGTCTGCCTCCCATGAGTAATTTGCCACCATGGATTTCAAAACCAAACCAAACAAACAACAAGATTGCCCAAATAAAGAATACTTCCTTTCTGATTGGGACGTTTTCCTCTGAGAAAAGTACATAAACATTCACGACTGGCTCTGTGGGCTTCTTATTCTGACTGTTCAAAGAAGGTTTGGTTTGCTATTGTTATTTTTTCCTTTGGTCATTTGTTTTGTTTTGTTTTGTTGTCTGCTTGCTTCGTTTTCTATTTTGGGGTGTGTTCTGAGAACATGAGGTTTTTAGATAAATGATCTCACAAAAACTGTATCTATCTCTTCTCCTGTTATTGACAGAGCTTTGAGGCTCTGTCTTTTCAAAGCTTCCATTAAAAATTAATATTAATAAAGCAAAGGGACCAGTAGAACATAAGCCTACTGTCTCTAAACATTTTTAAAGTTATCCTGTAACTTTAAAGAGATTTTTTTCAGGATAACCATAAATATCAGTAAGCTAACATTTCTCTGCTCTTGATACATCTGTATAGGTAAGAGTTTTAATTTGTAAAAACATAAAAGAGATTCTATTTTATAATAATAATGATAGCAAATATGTAGTGCTTATAACGTGCCAGATACTGTTTTAAGTACTTTACATACATTAGCTCAATTATTTCTCACAACAATTCTATAAAGCAGATACTATTATTAAGTCCATTTCACCGATTAGGTAACTGAGGCACAGAGCTATTAAATAACTTGCTCAAGGTTACTCAGTTTAGAAATAGCAAAGCCAGGACTTGAACTAAGGCAAAATAGCTCCAGAATACATGCTCCTAACTATTACACCTCAACTATCTCAAAAAACAACTTTGAAACCTCAGAAAGAAAATACTATTAGAAGAGGAGTAAGGAGATTATTAGCTTTTTCTTTACATATCAATGTATAGCTTCACTTTTTACAACAAGTAAGTTTTAATTTGAAGGTCATCAAATAAAATATTCTTCTGGCACTTCAAGAAAAAGGGTATCCTGCTGGTCAAAGTCATATGAAAAGGCACTCAACTCTCCTAGACATGAGAGAAATGCAAATTAAAACCATAGTGAGATACCATTGGGCATACATTTAGCCAAAACAACTAAGATTTAAAGAAGAATAATATCAATTTTGGCTATAACAAATGGAAACCAGTGGAATGCTAATACACTACTGGTGGGAGTATGAATCAATATAGCCACTTTAGCAAATTATTTGGCAGGGTTTATTAAAGCTGAACATATGATACATATATACCTAGACCCAGCCATTCCACTCCTAGATATATACCCAACAGATATGCACTTATATATATGTTCAAGGAAGGGCATATTTAAGAATGTTGATAGCAGCATCATTCATAATAGCCCCAAACTGAAAAGAACTCAAATGTTCATCAATAGTTCAGCAGATAAATAAATTGTAGTATAACAACAAAATGAGACACATATTGCATTGAGAAGGAATTAACTATTGCTACGTGCAACACATGGATAAATCTCATAAATGAGGGAAAGAAGCTAGAAAAACACAAAAGGCTATTCTCTGTACTACTAAGTGAAAGAAGCCAATCTGAAAAGGCTACATACTGTATGAGTCTAACTATATGACATTCTGGAAAATGCAAAACTATGGAGACAGCAAAAAGATCAGTGATTGTGCGGGCCAGGGGTGGAGGGAAGAATAGACAGGGCGCAGAGGATTTTGGGGGGCTGTGAAAATACTCTGTATGATACTATAATGCTGGATACATGTCATTATACATTTGTCCAAACCTATAGAATGTACAACACCAAGAGTGAACCCTAATGTAAACTACAGACTTTGGGTGATTATGGTGTATCAGTAGGTTCATCAGTTGTAACAAATGTACCACTCTGGTGGGGAATGATGATAAGGCAGGAGACTATACATGTGGGGAGGGGGAAGGGGTATATAGGGAATATCTGTACTTTCAATTTTGCTGTGAACCTAAAAATGCTCTTAAAAATAGTCTTTAAAAAAAAAACATGCACTTTATGATTCCATTTATAGAAAGATCAAAATCAAGCAAAATTAATAAAAATGTTAGAAGTCAGCAGACTGGTTCCTTTTGGGGGGAGCAGTGAGTTAGGAAGCTTCTGAGGTGGTAGCAGTGATCTGTGCTGGTTTACAAGGGTGAGTTCACATTGTGAAAATGCAGTGGATTTATTAGTTAGGATTTATTCCTTTTCCCATATATGTTATACTTCAGTAAAAAGTATTTTTCAAAGATACATTGTTTTGGAGTTAAAAACAATAACATGAGAAAAGTATCCGGACATACATTGTTCATACTGTCATAAAATGCTACTCAAGCCTGCACCTTTCCTTTTGAAGTTCACAGGAGGGCTTATCTCTAGAAATGTATTTAAAAAGTGATCAATTAAAAAGTGCTGGAATGTCTCCATCCTGGATCCATTCATTGTTAACAAAGGTGTCTGGCAAAAAGCTAAATGCTATTGGATCTCCCAAGACAAATTTAACATGATTATACTTAGAAGAAATAGGAATTGCGTGGTGCTGCTAAAGAAGAAAATATTTGTCTTCAACTGTGGCAGAGATTAAAGAACCTTTGTTGTTGTTGCCTTCTTTGTTTAATAAGCACACTATAAGGAATGGCCTCTCTGTTCACTGATTCACATATCAAGTCTCAAATACAGACAGTATAGCCGGATTTTAAGATGGTGGACTAAATACTTACTGCAGTCAGGCCTCTCCCACAACAAATCCATAGAAATGATAAGAAGGGTAGATATTTTTGCAGGAGAGGAGGAGAAAAGGGAAAGTAGAAGGAAAGAAGAAGAGGGAAAATTGGGAGCTTGGGATTGACATATATGCACTACTATATATAAAATAGATAACTAATAAGGCCCTACTGTGTAGCACAGGGAACTCTACTCACTACTCTGTAATGACCTATATGGGAAAAGAGTCTTAAAAAGAGTGGATATATTTATATGTATAACGGATTCACTTTACTGTACACCTGAAACTAACACAACATTGTAAATCAACTACACTCCAGTAAAAATTTTTTAAAAAAAGAAGAAGAAGGGGGAAGGAGGAACAGGAATAAAAAGAAGGAGGAAGAATAGGAGGGGGGATATAGGCAGGAGCAGAAGCGTAGAAGGAGTGGGGGAGGGGAGGAGAAACATAAGCATAAATGTACTTGGGCAATGGGGGTAGAAGGGGACTTTCAATGGATGAGAATCTCTGAGGAATCCCTAGGACAGAAAACAAATAGGATTGACTGAAAAGAGAAACCACAACGCTAATTGTGAGCAAAAGCCATTGTGGAAGGTGGGCACAACACAAAGTGTGTTTTGTTCCCAAAAGTGTTTTATACCAAAAGGATTACATGCCTCACAGTTAGGATTATGTAGCCATTTGATGAGAAACCTGATTTTTTTTAATGGATTGGGTAAGATCATCTGCTCACTCATAGGACAGAGGCAGTAGAAGAGGGTTCAATTCAACATTCATTGAGTATCTTCTGTATGCAAACATGCGTTTAGATACTAGGAGTACTGTGATGAAAAAATGGCCACTGATCATGAGGAATACACCCTACTGCAGGAGACAGACACATGAACACATCATTTCAATATGATGTCATTAAAGGTATGGGGTGATACAGGAGGACGGAGAGCAAATCACTTACACAAATGTGATAAGGCTTCCTGGAGGAGATGACACCCACCCAACCCGAGTCTTGAAGGATGAATTAGAATCAATATGCCAGAGTGACAAAGGGTTGGTGTGCTCCCCAGTGGAGCTTGTATGCAATACTAACAAATGGGGATTTCATCTGGGAGGTGATAGGAATTGAAAAGTTTTAAGTAGGGTGGCTAATTCTGCATTTTTGGATAGATCACTCTAGTTGCCATTCAGAGGGTGGGCCTCAAAGGATAAGAAGCAGGAAGCTTCTGGAAGCAGGCAGCCACAGAGTTGGGAGGCAGTTTCAGATGATTGGGTCAGAGAGAGTGAGAGCAGAGTTAGGAGAGAGAAAAGGGGATAGACAGAGAGGATAAAAAAAGAAAAATAGGAAGAGTTGAATAGTATCTAAGATTTGAGCTTTTTGACAGGAAGATGGTGGTGGCATTAACTAGAAACTGGCCCCACAGAAAAAGAAATGAGTTCGGAATAGAAAATAATTATTTCCACTTTAGACACAGTGCATTCCTGCAATATTGGTAAACGGACATATCCAGAAGGAAATTAGATAAATGATTCTGAAGGAGAAACATTAAGACTAGGAATATGGCTTTGGGGGGTAATGGGCATCTAAGTGATACTTAAACCCGTGAGAGTAAGTAACAGTCACCAAGAAGAAAGGGCAGAGGTTGCAGAACACTAGGCCAAGGGTAGAGCTCCAGAGAATACTGCCGTATAAGGGGTAGATAGAAGACGATCCCACAAAGAGTCTATAGAAAGTTGGGAAAGAATCCTGAGAGAATGATGCCTTGGAAACTATAAAGTATAGTGCTTCCAGAAAGAGAGAGTCTGGTGTAGGAGAGAGGTCCAGTAAGTCATGTGTTCATTAGATTTGACAACATGGAGGTCATTGTTTCTATGGCAAGAGCAGTTTCATTGGCGTGTAGGGCTGGAAGCCTGTGTGTTATGGGCTGAGAAGGGAATAGGAGGTGGAGACTACAACTGGAGACTTAGAAACAACCCCAAAGGGAATGAGAAAGATTAGGTAGCAGGTAGAGGAAGACATGAGATCGTAAGATCTGGTTTTTTGTTTGTTTTACTCATGGAAAAGACTTGACTACATTTATACATTGAAAGGGAAGAGAAAGAAATTGAAAATGCAGGAAACAGAAGGAATTGTTCATGAAATCATGTGCTGTAGCATCCTGGGGGTGGGGAGATAGGACCCATGAGCAAGAGAAAATTGTGGGTATCTTGAGCAAGGGACAAAAGAGAACAAAAATTTGGCCTATGTCGTGTTTGATCTAAAGAGTCCCAGTTAATTCCACGAAGTCAGAGGGAAGGTGACCATGATGGGAGTGGCTGTCCATTAAGGGGTCTGAGGCAAGCGGTGAAGGTTGGCAGCAGTCCCTGCAGGAGTAAACTGAGCCATAACAAATAACAGGACTGTGCAGCAGTGTAGAGAGCCCACAAAGACCATGAATTTATAGTAACTAATCTGCACATTTGTGAGTTTTTCTTTTCTAGTGGCACTCAGTCCACTGAGATAGTAAAAGAGAAGATGAATTAGGTTTTCTCCCAGAGCTGGGGTTTTGCCAGTAGTGGGAAACAAAAGACAGTTCAGGGTGCTGGTGAGATGGTGATCCAGGAGATCAATGTATGATCTTAGGCTAAGACAAGTCTTTGATCCTGGAAGTATCCAAGGACTAGAGGTGGAAATAGAGAACAACTAAGCTGGAAAGAGAAGAGTTTGTGTCTGAAACCTGGGGGTCTGTTAAGCACTGGAGTAGTCATTTGGAAATAGAGAGGATAATGCACTCTAGGGAAAGAGAATCACATGGGTAAAGACAGATGCAAAGAGGAACAGAAAGAATTTCAGTGTAACTGGAACACATGTTGCAGAGAGGAAGGTGGCGTAAGATCAAGGTGGAAACATGCTTTAGGCCAGGTTGTGAAGAGCCTACGAAGGTAGGGACATTGGTTCCTCTAAGAGGCCTGAAGTCCACCCAAGTTCTCAGGCAGGGGAGTCCCAGCTGGGTGTGGTTGTGCAGGCTGTGCCTGGTATCGGAGCTCTCCATGGGGGGCTGAACTCCAAGCCAAGCTCTCTTTGCCACCCCACTCACTCTGCTCCCTGGCTGCTTCTGCAGGAGGCAAATGACCTTTTCTTTAATTTACCACCCTCCCCTCCCAGAGGGGAAGCGCTTCTCCAAATCATGCGAGGGGATGCCTTTCTCATTGGCCAGCAATGTCTCTTGAGTGGAGTGACATGATCGGATGGACTTTTCAGGGTGACCTCTCTGGCCATGGTGTAGAAGATGACCTAGAATGAGGAGGCACGGTAAACAGGAGAGTAGAACAGTTATCAACAGAGCAGGGACCTGACCAAAAGCAGCAGCCAGGAAGGAAGAAGTGAGGCCAGATGCAGGAGCAAGCTTTGTAGCAGAATTAACACTGGGTGCCTTAGGGACATAGGCACAGCAGGAAAGGGAAAAGTTGAAGATGACTCAGATTTCTCCTCCACTGTCTTCCTAGACCTGACCACAATTAATGCTCAATTAATATTTTGTCACATGAAGAAAAATAAATAATAGAGTTGCAAGCAACAAAGACACTTTCAAGAGAAAGATACTGTCTGCTTGAGTGGAACTCTCTACCCAGAGGAAACAATATCTTTAGTTAGCCTCCTAAATTTTGAGTGAGTTGTAGAACTCAGAGCACCCATCTAGAAATTTAGAAAGAGTTCTTCCTAAGCACTGTTCACAGCCTTGGCTGAACATTCAAATAACCTGAGAAGTTTTTAAAAATCCCAATGCCTATACCGGACCAACTGACTCAGAAACTCTGGGGATGGGACCCAGGCATCTATATTTTTTAAAGCTCTGGCAATGGTTCCAGTAGATAGTCAGCTGCTCCCATGGAACTTTGCAAATCCTATTCCAGATTTCTAGATGTGGTCATTAACACAGTGTAGACAAGAGCTGGGTCAGAGACAGGGAAGAATGGTTTAACATATTTGACCATCTTGTCACAATGAATCCTCCATTTCTGATGAAATCCTTTTACCTAGTGACCAGTTCTTCAAAATTAATTTCAACATCTTGGCAAAAGATGAAAAAACTTAAAGAAGTGCATTACATTGCTTCACTGATTTTAGGAAACTGAACCATGGGTCAAATGTGGTGCAAAATAGGGACTTTTTTTAAATGATAGTTTAAAAAGTAAGTAATGCACAGATTTGGAAACTATTTTAAGATCCCTTTATTCTGCTAAAGTTATATGTGTTCCAGGGGTCAGAAAGACCAAATACTACAGAAGAAAAAACAGAAAAGTTTAAAAAATAATTTAAGAGTGAGAATGAGGATGTTTTCATACAGAGTGGAAAATTTGTTGGAAAAAAGGAAAAGCAAAAAACCAAGGGCAAGTAGAGCTCTAGGCTCCAGCCCAGGGGCTTTCCCATTAAATTCTGCACTGTGACTTGGAGACCTCTCAACTCCGTGAATCTCATTTTCTTCCCTTTTAAGTGGGCGACCTCACCCTGCTGAGTGCCAGTCCTCTCTAGCAGCCAAACATTCTCATTCTATCATGTTTTACTCAAAGTTGAACTGGCTAAAAGTAATTTAAGTCTTGCCCTTCTTGACACGAAGGCAAGAACAGCATTGCTCACCAAAAGGCAAGGTCTGAGGACCCCTCCCAGGCCAGGGTTATTTTTTACTAATCCACAACAGATAAGGATTTGAGAGTAAAGGTTTAGAAACTTTCATAGAAATTGAATAATCTGTCAAGTCACATAACAAAATATTGAGGCTTGTATTTTGCATATCTTTGTGTTATTTCACTTTTCTATTAATTAATTTTATAAAAATATAAGTCCACAGCAAAGTAGAACTTGTTTTTCATTGGTCTTTTACCATGGACAGCTTGGGAAGCGCTAAGCTAGACCAGTGTTACATTTGAACATCAATGCAAAAGGTGCACACAGAAGAGAAAAGGTGAATGCGGCTAATTTTTACCTTACCCACTTTGGATTCATGTTTTAAAAGTCTATTTCATTTTACTTTAGATTGTTATTATTAAGTTATTTTGTGCCATAGGTTTATCTGCATTGTTAGCAGCTCTTTAAAAGAAAACCGCCTTCACAACATTGTAAATTAACAATACTTCAATAAAAAAAAAAGAAAAGAAAAAGAAAGTAAACAGTCTATATTAGAAAACAAGTCGTAAAGGGTCGGTTTAGCAATACAGCCGTCCCTCGGTGTGACTGGGGGATTGGTCCCAGGAGCCCCCGCGCATACCAAAGTCTGAGGATGCCCAAGTCCCTTATGTAAAATGGTGTAGTTCAACGAATACAATCAGCTCTCTGAATCTGGGATGCGAAACCCACGGATATGGAGGGCCGAATGTACGAGCTCATTTTCTGGGAGGAACCACAATGTCAGGTAACAGGGAGAAGTGATTAATTTCCTGTTGGGAAAGGGAGGTACTCTCCTTTTCAAGAAGCAAATTAAGTCTCTCCCTCCTGACTGGAAACGGCTATCATAGGGTATGAAACTATTAATGTAGGACCACCCTTGTTTAAATACGAGGAAGCCTGAACAGGGAGGTTCATTTTCCCAAGATCGTGCAGCTAGCACATGGAGAGGCCAGAATTCAAACCCAAGACACTGTACACTAACAATGCCTGTATTCTTTCTGCTGCTCCACCATAAAAATGCTCCAGGGGGAACCCTGAGAGTGAATGCTGATGTAAGCTTCACTTCCAGGTGCCTGAAATCGGGTAATAAATAGTAAAATAATGTGGAGTGCTTATGAATCTCCTTAAACATAAATTTCCTTGTTCTATTTAGAGCTTTCTGCAATAGACAAGATCAGTGTTTGTCCCAGACTGATTTGCACATCACACAGGGAAATACGAGAGGAGAGGAATGTCAGTGCTATCCACACCAGCTGTCTTGAGACTGGTTTGATCTAAGTTACTAATAAACATGCTCTAGAAGCAAACCACCCGGTCCTTTTAGGAAATAAGTGGGATATCAGTTAAAAGTAAGTGAATATGCTTTAGAAATATCAGGTCTTTGCAGAGATTATATAGACACTGTAAGGAATCCAGAGACTGTATTGTTTAGTTTAATATATGCCTGTTCAGTGAACTAAACAACCTTGCTACTTCAGAGAAACATCTGCACAGGGAACTAAAATTGTGAATCAATTATCTGGCTCTCTTATCTAAACAGTGCCAGGAAAAAAAAATCAGATTTTGAATATATGGACAATACACATTTTTTTAGTCTATATTTTTAGCATTGTTTAGTTTTAGCTTGAGAACATAGCATTTTATTCAGCTACATCATTGTTTACCAACAATGATATTAAAATTAATAATTAAAATTAATAAATATTAAAATTAATAACTCTGGGGGTTTGCCATACTCTAAAACATTTAGCAAAATATTTTATCTTCCCTGTACATGCTCGTGACTTTTTAAAGGCACAGAGTGAATGATCCCTTAGTTCTTGGCACCACTGATTAAAAGTTAATATTTGATAAAGGTATCAAGCTATCAACACTGAAATCTGCTGGTTAGGTGCAATGGTTGTGGCCACTTCAATAACAAGAATAATCCGGATTTTTTTTAAAGCTCCTGGGTGACACTACTTGGCATATACACTGAGAAAACCATAATTCAAAAAGAGTCATGCACCACAATGTTCACTGCAGCTCTATTTACAATAGCCAGGACAGGGAAGCAACCTAAGTGTCCATCAACAGACGAATGGATAAAGAAGATGTGGCACATACATACAATGGAATATTATTCAGCCATAAAAAGAAATGAAATTGAGCTATTTGTAGTGAGGTGGACGGACCTAGAGTCTGTGATACAGAGTGAAGTAAGTCAGAAAGAGAAAAACAAATACCGTATGCTAACACATATATATGGAATCTAAAAAAAAGAAAGAAAGAAAGAAAATGGTTCTGATGAACCTAGGGGCAGGACAGGAATAAAGACGCAGACATAGAGAATGGACTTGAGGACACGGGGAGGGGGAAGGGTAAGCTGTGACGAAGTGAGAGAGTGGCATGGACATATATACACTACCAAATGTTAAATAGATAGCTAGTGGGAAGCAGCTGCATAGCACAGGGAGATCAGCTCGGTGCTTTGTGACCACCTAGAGGGGTGGGATAGGGAGGGTGGGATAGGGAGATGCAAGAGGGAGGGGATAAGGGTATATGTATATGTATGGCTGATTCACTTTGTTATACAGCAGAAACTAACACAAGAATGTAAAGCAATTATACTGCAATAAAGATGTTAAAAAAATAAAATAAAAGCTCCTGGGTGAAATTGGCATAGGTGGTCAAAAGACACAAATTTCCAGTTATGCAAGAAATAAGTCTTGGGGATGTAATGTACAGCATAGTGACTGCAGTTATAATACAATATTGTAAATTTGAAAGTTGCTAAAGAGAGTAAATATTAAAAATTCTCATCACAAGAAAACAAATTTTGTAACTCTGTGGTGATGAATGTCAACTAAACTTACTGTGGTAATCATTTCACAATATGTACATATATCATTATGTTGTACACCTAAAACTAATACCATGTTATATGTCAACTGAATCATTTTTTAAAAATAATAAATAAAAATAAGCTCCTTATCTTATCTCAAGATAAATTTTAAGTATGTAGACCCGCTCTGAGATTATAATGGCATTAGCTCTGAGTCTTGGCGTTTGAGCATGTCATTTTTCAAGTCAACCTTCAGCTGACTGTTATGCGGTCTTAGTTGGTCTTGAGTAGACTCTGCCTATCATTTGGTCTTTTGGCCTCTGAGATACAGACAGCATATACCAGTGATGCTGTAGGATTATGTGGGAGACAGTAAAGAAATAGAAAATTAAAAACAATAAAATCTAATTACACGGAGTTTCGCTTAAAACAAAAATTGATTGAGTTCTGCCCAAAGTGGCTTGTTGTTTCCTGTGCCAGGAACTACTGTGCAGGCCCAGCAGGAAGTGTGCTACAGAGCAGGATCGCATTACACCCTTGTTTTATGGTTCATTTCACTTATTTAATGCAATCCGAGAACCTGCAAAAGGAACATGTTCGGAGGAGGGAATAGGCTTTTTGTCTTGTTTTGTTTTGTTTTTTTAAGTTTCTTTGAATCAAAACATTTGTTTTTACAAGGTGCTTATAGTCCCAGAGAAAGAGGACTTCCAGAATTGCATGGTGAAGACATTTCTCTTTGCCACAAAATTTAAAGCAGGACCCGACGCTGAGTTATGTCTAGGGTGGTTGAGTTATGTCTGTTCCCTTTGCTGGTCTACTCAGGTCATTTTAAACATGAAGAATTACAACCATGCCCATGAATGGTCTATCATTTTGAATTCCGTATCAGCTCCTCCTAGGGTCTCTGATTTGACTGAGAGCCCATGATGTTGGGGGGGACATGGGAGGAAAGGAATATATTTAACGTGCAAAAGAGCGATTCATTTGTCAAGCAACACAACGAGTTCCTTTGGCTGTATTGCTTGCAAATGTGTGAACTGAACAGCTGGACTGCCTTGTGGTGGCAGACGCCGCTCCTCACACACTGCCTCTCTTCCTCTCCAGAGACCTGAGTATGAACAACATCAGTCAGCTTCCCCCGAATCCTCTGCACGGTCTCCGCTTCCTGGAGGAGCTGTAAGTATCAGCGGAGTCGTGCCGCATCTAGTCAACACTGGACACGTTCTTGTATTTGTCTCTCGTCCTTACTGTGAGAACCAGATAAAACAAGGCAGGAAAGCTGTCAGCACCAGCGATCTGGGCACATGAGGAAACACTTAGCTGGGAGGGGGAAAGAAAGAATCGCTTAGGATTCTGGAAATCAACTTATAAAAGGGTTTACCATGAAGCTACAACTTTCTAAGGTGAGGCTGAGCCAAACAAATTAAAAGTTTAAAACAAAAGCTGTTTAAAAGAGCTGGAGAGCTCTTTGGAAATAGTTAAGCAGCAGGATATTAGAAGTTTGAATACTGGTTCATGTTTATTAAAATTGCAAGTAAAGCCATAATCAAAACCAAAAATTGCCTCTCGGTTTGGCTTATGACGGGGAGAATTGCATCCTCATTTCATAGCACCAAAACTCCTTGTCCTAATCATTTTTAATTACTGTTTTCCTACTTTTCAATTGAGCTTCCCTGAAGGCTTGAACTGAAAACCATGAAATCCACAGAGGACTTAAAACTGGTCTCCCCCAAACTCACTGTAAAAAAATAAAATTCAATTTTTTTAAAAAGGAGGAAGCTAAAATTAGCTAATGATACACAGAGGAATCTTGATTAAGTCTGGTAATCACTTTCCAGAAGATGAAAAAGAACTCTATAAACCAAAATCTGCATTTAAAAATTCATTTGATCCTCTTAGTCTTTTGAGGGACGGGGACTTAGGGGAGGGATGCACCGTCGTCATAGGCTTCATGAAGAAGGTTTGGCACCATTAGCTAAATAAATCCTCTGACTGTTGATTAAAGGAATTGTTTAGGCAATGACCTCTTTTGAAAATACCCCTTTTGTAATTCCTAGAGTCCGGGTCCAATCTGGGGAGTAATTTAAATTGTTGATGCACCACACGATCCACCTTGGGAGGTGGAAAGAACCATCCATCACAACCAAATTACACTACACTGATCATTTTTTTTCAAGAGGATAATATTCTCAAATTTCTCCCCTTTCGAGTTGGATCTATATTTATTTTTGATGGCGTTAGCTTTCTCACAAATGTTATTATTTTACTACTGAAATCAGCTGAACATGCCCAGATTGTTATCGAGGAGTATGGTAAAAAAGCTTAGATTACTAGATTATACAGCAAGTTTTTATTATTCAAAAAATGGATTTTCACTTTGGGTTGTCCAGGCTCCTCTTCTCTTTTCTCTCTGGCCATTTCTGTTGCTAAAAATTTAACCCTCATCAGGACTGGGACCATGTCTGTCCTGGTCTTGGCTGGTGTGTAATGAATAATCAATACATTTTTGATGAATGAATGAATGAACTAATGAGAAAGCAAAACATGTAAAAGGAGCTTCTTATACTTGTTCACCGCCTTAGAAAAAAGTAACAGATTTAGTTGACATGAGCCAATATTTTTAGATTATTTTTAGTAAATTTCAAACATCAGCATTTTTTTCTTGTTTACATTCTTCTCATCTGCCCTCTCTCACCATAATTAATATACAATACTTAGTCCTGTTTACCCCCATATTTCTAAAATATGCATTCCCACTGCCTTTCTCTTTAATTTCCTTATAATATGCAATGGCAAAAGGCTTCCATTCTCCTTCAACATACACCTCAGCTTTCGACCACAAACCAAATCAATAAATAATTCACTTCCGCAAGGACTTTGTTTAATAGAGTTCCTCCTTTGGTGACCCAATTCATTCAGAATAACTCCTCTTTCTTCATGAGGTGAATGTTAATTTTCATCCAAGACCAGTTCTTCAAAAGATAATCGAGAGAAAAAATAGGGGAAAGAAGGTGAGGGAACTACCATTTGAAAAGCCTATTTTTACAAATTACGTTATTTTTATGTCTCTGGAAACTCCATCAAGTATCTTGACCATGGAATCATAGAATTTCAGAAGTAGATGGGACCCTTTAAAGACTATTCGTTCCATTTCCTCCTTCTGTTCTGAAATTCCCTCTGCTGAGCTGGCCAACTTGCTGAATTTAAAAGCAAGACCACTTTCCCATATATAATTCTGTGCTGCATCTAACTGATGTTTTGAAGACATCATTATTCATTTAGTGGCAAAAGGGGATAATATTTATAGAACCTGGAAAAATGATCAACTCTGCTTGGTCTATTCCTTTCTTCCCAAGGCTAAATTTAGGGTGTTGTGGGTTTAAACACACACATCCACTTAGCAGAGCATTTTGATCATGCCTTTGTTATGTGCTGATTGTTTCCGTTAGACTCAGCTATGTTTAAGTCTGTATTCTCTTCTGGAGTGTAAGATCTTCGAAATAATAATATAATTATACTGACAACAGTAATAGCTTACTCTGTGACGGCACTGTTCAAAATGTTTTGCACACATTATCCCACTGAATCCTCTTAACAACCCCATAAAAGTAGATATTATTATTCTCACTTCAAGATTATAAAAAAAAAAAAAAAAAACAAGTACAGAGAAAACAAGGAACTTACCCAAGATAATGGAGTACATAAGTGTCAGAACTAAGATTCAAATTCACTTTCAAAGCCATACTCAGAAAGCAGAAGGAGGCTTTGGAATTGTTCTTCATTCATCTGTGCTTTTCTTTTCCCCGATAGTACCTAGTATAGTGGTCTGCACAGCTGAACACTTTAAACTCTTGTTAAACTGAGCTTCGTAATGATAGGTGTGTTCATCTGTCTGTGTCTGGGTATATGTGAGGGAATGAAAAAGAGTGAGACAGAAAGCAAGAAAGAGCTGTCTACCCAGCAGGGAGAGATTGGATATGCAGGTTATTTGTTCACTACCCTCATATATTGGCTCTGAGAAAAGTATCATCATAATTTTCAGGTGCAGAATTTCACATTACTCAACAGGAACAAAACCTTAGTTATTATTTTTACATATGCATAAATATACTTAAGCAGCATGTTTTATATAGTATTCTATTGGGTTGGCCAAAAAATTCGTCCAGGTTTTTCCATAAGATATTATAGTAAATAAATGACCTAATAATAAATGAACTAATAGATGACCATCCATACAGCTAGAAACAGACATTTAGATATCTGTTATTGTATGTGTTACATCTGTTGTTGTATCTGTTATTGTGTGTGTGTATCTTTTGTTATGACAAACTGTTCAAATGTTAAACTGTTCTGAAAGTATTCTTTTGTTCAGTTTACTCAGCTCATCTCTATGCTTTATTGTTTATCCATTCAGAAACTGGTACTGATATTCTCAATGATATTAATAAAATTCCCACCACAAAACTCAATTTTTAAAAAACACTATTAATAAAGCCAAGTTACCACTCTTCCCCTTAGCTCTAATTGCCCAATTATCATCTCCCTAGTTTAATCCATCTATGTCATAAGCTGTGTAGACAGTCATGATTCATCTCTCATCCATCACTGGTCCCGTATTTCAAAATCCTCTAAGAATCAATGAAGTCCTAGAGGTATCCCTAACGTATTTTTTAAATATATTGTAACCCTGGAGAAAGTGGCTATGTGGAGCAAATATTTAAGAAGAATTAAAGCCATCACGATTAATGGTCTTCTTCTCTTCCTCCTGACCTTCTGGAACACTTACTACCTGTGCTACATGTCTCGGTACATTCAAGTCTTGTTTGTTATTTGTTATTTTTGTTTTATGACTCTGCAAGGTGACCAGGCATGCACAGGCCAAACGCCCTGCTGGTGCAATGTGATATCACAAGGAAGAGAGAGAGCCTTTTTCCTAAAAAAAAAAAAAAAAAAAAAAAAATCTGAGTGTGGTTAGGCTGTGTGCTGTGTAGAGAGGAGAACACAGTACGTAGAAGCAGAAGCAAGCCCAGGACTCCTGTCCTGACTCTGCCACTTACTAGGGGATAATCCACTTGACCTCGCTGGGCCTCAGGGCATGATGGTGAAAGCCGCCCTTGCCTGTTTTGAGATTCTGAGGATCAAATGAAATGATGATGAAAGAACTTCGGTAAACTATAATTTACATATTGAGTTGTGTTAGCGAAATGAAAACACTTTCAAGAGGATTCTCACTTCCTTCTTTCCTATTTCATGAGCTTGATTTTGGAGTAATCCCAGGGATCCAGGATTTGTGAAGGAAAAACTGTTTCCAACCATGAGGTTTAACGGATATAGGCAACCAGTGCAGATAGTTTTTACCAAGTTTGAACATCCTGAGCAATAATTGCATTTCTCTCCAACAGTATCTCTCCCAGTTCTATTTCTTCAGTTCTACTAAGGACTTCATGTTGATGTTTGCTATTTGGACAAATAATAAATCCCACATTTGGTCCATCAGAGTGTGGTTCAGATGTTAGGAACTAAAAGATCGTGCCTAATGCTGACATGTACAAGTTCCTTTAAACTTAGATTGGTAGCTTGATTAAACCAGAGGGAAAAATGAATTGTTACCATTTTAAACAGTCTAAGCTAAAGGCCTTTGTTTCCCAGCACTATTTTAAAATCTTCCCAGATTCTAATGCTATTGGAATCAAATACTCGATTTAGGAAGGAAACCTGAGATGCTCTAGGGAGGTTTGTTTTTAAGTTACTATTGTTCCCTGGAACTGTTTGCTCATATTATGGTTGGCCTTAAAGAATCTCTGTATAAATAGTAGATATCTATTATTTCAGATGAAATTAGTAATGAGAAATACCACCAAACTTCCTGAAAGTACAGTCTATGCTTGTTACTTCTACTTCCTCATCATGTTGCTAAAAATAGTGAGAGCTGTCCTGCCTGTCTTTTGAGATTTTTGTCTGAAGATCAAATGAATTGATGATGAAAGAACTTTGGTAAACTCTAATTCACCTATTGGATTGTGTTAGTGAAATGAAAACACCTTCTTGCCCATAAATAATCTTCCTGACCCTTGGCCTTGTCAGAGTGCTCAGTCTCTCCTTTTCATAGAACTGGTAATGGATTATAAATGCTGCCTCTGGGCTTCCCTGGTGGCGCAGTGGTTGAGAGTCCGCCTGCTGATGCAGGGAACACGGGTTCGTGCCTCGGTCCGGGAAGATCCCACATGCCGCGGAGCGGCTGGGCCCGTGAGCCATGGCCGCTGAGCCTGCGCTTCCGGAGCCTGTGCTCCACAACGGGAGAGGCCACAACAGTGAGAGGCCCACGTACCGCAAAAAAAAAAAAAAAAAAAATGCTGCCTCTTTACCTTTAAAATTTGTATTAAAATTTTTTAAAGAATTAATTTAAAATATAAGAAAAGAAAAAATGCTGCCTCTTTGAAACTTTTTTTTCTCTAGTGTTATTTTATGTTCTCTTCCAAATGTCTATTCATACAGCTGGATATAGAGATTTAGATATCTGCCCTTGTGTATGTATGTGTATCTACATATATGTGTGTATGTATATATATGTGTGTGTATCTACATATATGTGTGTGTATATGTGTGTGTATGTATATGTGTGTGTGCATGTGTGTGTATGTGTGTGTATATATTATATATATATATATACATATAATATATACAATTGTAATGGCGATTAGGGCACTGTTCTTAAAGGGCCCTACCTTTCTGCCTCCTCTTTTTCTCCTTAGCCTTCTTTTCTCCTCTACCCCTAACATACAGACATTCCCTAGATTGCCTCCTTTCTCACTTCTCTTCAGTTCATTCATTCAGCATGTATTTATTTAGCCAGTGGGGACATAAGAATGAATATGACTTTCTACGTTTCATTCGTTCAGTCAAGAAGTCCCCACTCCAGGGAAACTTACAATCTAGACGGGGAGACAGATGATAAGCAAGGAAACAAACACGGATGATATTTGCTGATTATGACAAGAGTGATAAAGAACACAAACATGGTTAAGTAGAGAATAAATAACAAGGGATGACAAGGAGGGAAAGTGTCTCAAAGAAGGTGACATCTGAACTGAGCTCAGGAGGATGAGGGGAGTTGGTGGTCTGCAGAGCTAGGGTAGAGCATATCTAGTAGGAGAATAGTGTGAGCAGAGGCCCTCAGGTAGGAAAGAAAGTGATATGTTTGTGGATCTGAAAGAAGATCAGGGTGGCCAGAGCAGAGTGAGAGGGAGGGGAGGTGACAGGGGATGGGGCTGGAGAGAAAGGTAGGGGCCAAATCATGCAGGAACGATCAGGCTACGTATAGAA
Source organism: Pseudorca crassidens (assembly GCF_039906515.1). Classification (NCBI taxonomy): domain Eukaryota; kingdom Metazoa; phylum Chordata; class Mammalia; order Artiodactyla; family Delphinidae; genus Pseudorca; species Pseudorca crassidens. The sequence goes on from NC_090306.1 coordinate 60,869,489, forward strand.
TTCAAATAAGAGCAATGGGAAGCCGTGGAGGATTGTATGCAGCTAGTGCAATAAATAGGATTATGATTTATAAAGATTTCTCTGATTTTTGTATGCAAAATAGCTTGGGGTATTACGGAAGCAGAGAGACCTGTTAGGAGGCTACAAACTCATTAGGAGACAACAACCGTTGTCTGGGAAAGAGAGTCAAGATTTGAACGACCTCTGTTATGTAGATGACCCCCAAATCCATATTTCTAGCTGAGATCTCTTTTGTCTTTGACTGCTAGACCAGTGGTTCTCAAAGTGTGGTCCCTGGACCAGCAGCATCGGCACCACACGTGAGCTTGTGGGAAACGCAAACCCCAACCCATGTGCCCCACCCCAACCTAATGAATCAGAAACCCTGAACTCAGGACACTGCCTTTAACAAGCTCTCCTGGTGATTCTGATGCATGATGAAGTTTAAGGACTGCTACTCTAGGCCAGTTGTTCTCGAATTTTAGTGACATCAGAATCACCTACAGTGCTTGTGAAACCGCACATTGCTGGACCCTGCCACAGAGTTTCTTCAGCAGGTTGAAGGTGGAAGGGGAGGATGTCAAGAATTTGCACTTATAACAAATTCTCTGGTGATACCAATACTGCAAATCTAGGGACCACACTTTGAGAATCCTCCACTACTCAAGTGACACCTCCACCTACCCCACCAATACTTTAAAACTCAGCAAGTGCAGAACCAGATCCATTCATGAACACACAAACCATCCTCCGCAACAAGATTTTACTCCTGCCTTTGCTTCTCACCATCAGCATTCTTATTATCCAAACTTATGGTCACTGTGTCTGTCACTGCCTTTGCATCTGTCATTCTTTCTCACCTCCTGTATCAGCCAGTTTCCAAGTCTTAAAGCTCATAATTCCGCATTGTCTTTCCCATTTGTTCACTCTATTTCATCATCACCTAGTTCAGGTTCTTACTGTCTCCTCTGGATAACTGTTCAAATTTGTTGACTAATCACCTCTCCTGATTCTCCCAATAATTAACAATTGAATCATTGTCTCCGGGGATGGAGACCATGAAGGTCTCTAGGTGATCTTATCAGTATGAAACCGTGAGGACTGCTTCAGAGTTTCCCACCTTGCAGAGGCATTAGAATCACCCAGAGAATTTTTAAAACTACTAATTACCACGGCCCATTTCCAGAGATTCTGATTTAATGGGTCTCAGTGGAGACCCAGACATCATTCTTTTAAAGCTCTACTGGGGGCTGGGACCCACTGGGATATATGGAAGCTTTACAGCAGAGGAAGAGAGTCAGGCACTCATCGTTGACTGGACCTAGGGACTGAAAGGAAGTCTGAAGGTGCAAGATGACTCTGAGTAAGGTTATAACATTAGGTGCTAGGAGACAGGTGAGGCACTGTCAATAGAAACAGGGCATTCAAGGGGAATAACTGATAATTTGGAGGCAAGAGGATGTCTGGTTCTGGGTTTACTAAGCGCAAGGTGCCAGCAGGACATCCAAATGGGAATGTCACTAACAAAGTTGGAATGTGAGTCTGCAGTGTGATGATTCTGTTCTAGAGAGAATGATTGGAAAGTTGTTTACAAAGAGGTGATTGCGGAAGGTGCCGGAGCAGATGAGGACTTTGAGAGAGGGTAGAGGCTCTGTTTCCCAGTATGGGTCTCTATCCATATTAAACTCACCTGGGCTGCTTATTAAAATGCAGATTCCTGAGTCATTTCCCCCAGAAACTCTAAGTCACTAAACCTGAGTTGGGGCCTGCCTGGGGATCTGAATTTTTGATGACTCCTAAGACAATGGCAATGCACACTAAACTTTGAGTGCCACTAGATAAAAGGAAGAAAGACAGGTGTGAGGACAGAAACTTGAAGAACATCTATGTTTGGAGGATGAGCATTAAAAGAGGGGTGAACACAGAGAAAGACAGATATCATATAGTATCACTTATATGTGGAACCTTAAAAAAACGATACAAATGAACTTATATACAAAACAGAAATAGACTCACAGACAAGAAAACAAACTTATGGTTACCACAGGGGAAAGTGGGGAGAGGGATAAATTAGGAGTTTGGGATTAACAGATACACATTACTATATATAAAATAGATAACCAATAAGGACCTACTGTATAGCACAGGGAACTATAGTCAATATTTTGTAATAACCTATAAGGGAAAAGAACCTGAAAAGAATGTATATATGATATATATGCATGTATACGTATAACTGAATCACTTTGCTGTACATCTGAAACTAACACAATATTGTAAATCAACTATACTCAAAAAAAAAAATGAGGGGCTAGAAAGAAGAGAGGGAAACAACCAGCCATAGTCATGAGAGCAGAAAGATTGTACAGGATCCGGAAGGCAATGGGAGGACTTTGAATAAGAGACAGGGAGCAGGGCTTCCCTGATGGCACAGTGGTTAAGGATCCACCTGCCAATGCAGGGGACACAGGTTCAAGCCCTGGTCCGGGAAGATCCCACATGCCGCGGAGCAACTAAGCCCTGCACCGCAACTACTGAGCCTACGCTCTAGGGCCCGCAAGCCACACTACTGAGCCCACGTGCCACAACTACTGAAGCCTGCGCACCTAGAGCCTGCGCACTGCAACGAAGAGTAGCCCCCGCTCGCTGCAACTAGAGAAAGCCCACATGCAGCAACAAAGACCCAATGCGGCCAAAAATATAAATAAATAAATAAATAAAAATAAAAAGTAGATTGTAAAATAATATTTTAAAAAAAAAGAGGCAGTGAACAACGGTTTTCTTATGGCCAGTACCTCAAGTGATGCAGTCACTTGCATCCTTGGGTTTTTCCTGTTTCAGATTGGTTGCTCCTGATCAACCCAAGCTCCAGACCAACCTACTTTTGACCAAAGTTATGTTTAAAACCTCAAATATTGGAGCCCAAATGCTATGGCTGAACCAAATTCTCTTGTGTAAACTTTTCTACGTAAGCATGAGCAAATAGGCCCAGTTTCCTTGTAAAAGGGGAATGAATAATCATGTCCCTTGTTTAATGTGATTTTTAAAATCACTAGATAACACAATGTATATAAAGTACTTTACATTGTGCCTAGAACTTGTAAGTTGTTTTACAAAAAGTACATACTATTTTTGTGACCCAAAGGACTGTACGTGGCATATTGAAAGTGCTCAAATAAATTGCTGAGTTTAAATTTGATGCATAATGAAGAAGGAATATTCTTCAGCTGTTTCTGATCTGTTTATGTAGTGGCTAGCCAGCGATCTTGCAATAGTTAGGCCAGACCTGAAGTAACTCTAGCACTATGGCCAACTGTCTTTGGAAACAAGATCAAATGATCCATCAGTACATATTAATTCAGCTCCCTGCTCTAGGCAGGCAATAAGATTCTTGACCTTAGGAGCCTATAATCAAATCAAGTAGACTACATATAAAATGGTAGAAAATGAACCTTTATAGACAGCATTGTATAGAATATAACCTACAGGAAAGTTGACTGTGGACTGAGGTAATTAGGAATACTTCACAAAGGAGTTGAAAATTGAACTTCATTAGTCTGTGGTTAAAGAAACCATAGGGCCGTATAACCACTAAAGGATCTCCCTGTTGACCTGAAGAGTTCACTTATTCAGGCCAGTGGTCTTAGCCCTTAAACATTGAAATCTGATGTTTTTGATCTTATGTAATAAGGAAAACAAAATGGACAGTTCATAAATACACAGTTTAAGAGGAATGATTTGGGGCTGGACCTGACCAATTAGATATGCTTAACTTATTGGGGGAGAAAGGGTTTTTTTAAATCTCAATTTCTTGCGTATTAAGAAAGACACTTTTTTCTACCCTGAGAAGATCCGTGGTTTGTCATAATCCTTGTATTCAAGCCTGCTGAATAGGCTTCAGCAAACCTTACCAAAGATGAATGTCAGAGGGTTAATGCAAAGTACCTGGGCCCTTCCAACTGGCACAGGCATCTTATGAAAGCAAACCTAACCATGGCGAACTTAGTCGGTTACAGTGATGATGCATTACTGCCAGTGGAGGCAAGATTAAGAGATTACATCAGACTACGAGTTTCATCCTATTTGTGTCTAACACTTCACTGACCCAGACTCTTGGCTCCTGTATGCAGGAACCCAGAGCCCAGCTTTAGTCAATCGAATTGAATTATGAATAGTCAATCTGAATGGACTAGTGTATTTGCTCACATCACTTTGTCTTTTGAAAGTCACTAATTACAATATTAGTATGGTTTATGCTAACTTTATTTTAGGAGAATTTTTCTTCAAGTGGGAACATTTTGACATTTCAGAAATTTTATGTTTAAGTGATAGTTTAACTACAATTATTCAGGTAATTATAAATCAGAAGAGTAAAAAGAAATTCAGAAATAGGAACAGAGCCACTGAAGTTAATATTGGAAACCACGAGACAGAAAATAGTACCAGAAAACTGGAAACAGGCAGATCTTAAGAATGGGAAAAGGGGAAAAACTACTACCGTTAAGCCTGACGTTAGCCCTTACCAAATTTCTGATACAAATTAATTTAGCATGTATAGAATGTGTGCCCTGTAGATCTCATGTACTTTGTAAGAGTTGGAAAATAAAGCAGTAATTACTAGGAGCCAGCATGAAATTGCTAAGTAGTCTGAAATGTCTTCTTTTAAATCATAGGGGCTTCATATTCAAGTTCATTTTGCTCTGATTATTTAAGTAGCACCACTGTTAGATAGCTTCCGTGCTCCATAAGGAAGGACTAGATTACACTTACACGAAATCAGGAAAGAGATGATGTTTTTCATTTTACATAAAGCTTTTCTGAACTTTGGTGTCTGTATCTTCAAAATATGGGCATAATAACCTCTGATCTACCTCCTGATATAAAGTATGAGAAAGTGATTTTAAAATGTTGGTGACGTGTAATGAAGAAATCTTAATAAACAAGAAGAAAAAGATGGGTGGAGGGAGGATAAGGGAGAAAAGAATGAAGGTAAGGAGGAAATCCATGTGTGACAAAAATAATTGTAGGGCAGAAAAAGACTTTAGTGGAAGAACCCTATCATTTTTTAAAAGTAAGTGAAATAAGGGAGTTCCCTGGCAGTCCAGTGGTTAGGACTCAGCACCTTCACTGTGGTGGCCCGGGGTCAATCCCTGGTTGGGGAACTAAGATCCCGCAAGCTGCACAGCGTGGCCAAAAATAATAATAATAAGTGAAATAAGGTCCAGAGAAGTTAAATGACTTGTGTGAAGTCTTGCAGCAAGTTAATAGTGAGAAAAAAGTAAGCCAAAAAGGGAAAGAAAAAAAAAACTGAGTGTTAAAAGACAAATGGATATGGGAACATATGTATATGTATAACTGATTCACTTTGTTACAAAGCAGAAACTAACACACCATTGTAAAGCAATTATACCCCAATAAAGATGTTAAAAAAAAAAGACAAATGGGTTCTTGGAAGACATGACCTGGAAAGCCTATTAAAACTCACCAGGCCCTTTCACTTACCTCTGAAAATACTACTCAGTCAAGGGGACCGATGTTGGACCGTGGTTCCCCGCACAGTCATCTTCCCGAGGGTCCCAATCAGAGAACAGGGTCAAGTACCTCTTCCACTCTCAGTGCTCATCCCATTTTGTTCACTCACCTCTCTCCCTCCAGACCAATGTCCAGAGAGGAGAAATCAGGGCCCACACTTGAGTGCTTTGCTCTCATCCCACCATTTTACAAAACAAAGCTACCAAAAACAAACAAAAAAACCCTTGGATTCCTTTAGAGATTCAAATTACTGTGGAGATTCAAAGAAACATACATTCTCAAAAATATTTTAGTTGGTCGTGACAACAGCCAAACCTCTGCTTATTTGATTTATCTGAAGAGGAATGTGTCTACTGTAACTTACTGATTTTTTTTTTTTTTTTTTACTTTTTATGGCAGTTAAGTCAGCCAAACTAACAATGATAGGACGATTTGAGTCTTCTATATGGAGAGGTATCTTTAAGGATAAAAAAATTTAATGTGATATAAAAAGATATAAAAGTTTTTCCTATTAAGTTGTATCTTGTTATAGAAATGAAGATGATGAAAGAGACATTTCTGTGAAATAATTTTAGAAACAGAGAGAAAAACAAAAAACAAAACCTTCCAGCCAAATGGTGTGTGGGTCTCAAGGGTTGGAACGTAGTTGCCCAGAGATTTGTTAGTTCAGATCTTCACAGGAAAGATTTGTGTGCAGTTCTCACTATTTGTGTACTCATTTATATAGAAGTCTTTTTTTCCCTATAGTTTATATGTATTTAATTTTTTAACTGCTAAAACCATCCCACGTGGTAAAGAAATGAGGGGAAGGATGCAGTGATTTCCTTAAATTGTGCTTTTGGACAATGAGATATATCTTCCACCAACACAACGAATAACTAATAGCCCGTCATAAATTCCTTTGTTTTAAGACAAATTCCCCTGATAACACAGGTCAGTGGTTATACAGATTAGTTCTGAATATAGTCTGCGGCTCTCAAAGTCCTTGCCCAGAAAAGAAAAACAATTCATGTGAAGTGAGCTATGATTCAGGAAATGTAACAGAAAGGTATTTACCCTAACAATAATTTAAACTAATAAAATAAATAAATAGAACGTTTTTACTTTCTCCTTTTCATTTCCAAAGTCAGTGACCCAGAAACCATCAAGCTACTCGATCACATAGCAGCAGTAAGCCCCCATTTTCAGGCTAGGTTTTAGAACTCAAAAAATGTACTGTTGAAATCATGACTATGAACAGGATAGTTAAGGACATTTTGGCTGAAATAACAGTTCCTGGTCAGTTTAGTCTGATCAGTTAAGCCACCTGTGATCGTCAACCAAGTCTGAGTCTGCCTTAATTCAATAAGCAACTCTTTTATAGCACGGTCCTATGCAAACCATGTCCTTCAGTTTACGTATAGTACTTTGGATAACTAATCAAATGCATGTAGGTTATATAGAATATAACCATAAATATGAAATGTTGGCTACCTACGTTTCACCTTGACACAAATGGTTTGCCAGGTGGGATTTTTCTTTCTTCTCCACCGTATTCCACCACTTACCTCCTCCACCACAGCTGTGTTACACGAGCAGCTCCTGTTTGAACTGCTCTAGTCGCCTCCTGTGCTTCCACTTTTGCCCCCAAAGTCTATTCCCCCTTTAAAAGGGTCCTGTCATGGACTTCCCTGGTGGCACAGTGGTTAAGAATCCGCCTGCCAACTCAGGGGACACAGGTTTGAGCCCTGGTCCAGGAAGATCCCACATGCCACGGAGCAATGAAGCTTGTGCACCACAACTACTGAGCCCGCACGCCACAACTACTGAAGCCCGTGCACCTAGAGCCCGTGCTCCACAAGAGAAGCTACCACAATGAGAAGCCCACACACCACAACGAAGAGTAGCCCCTGCTCACCGCAACTAAAGAAAGCCCACGCACAGCAATGAAGACCCAACGCAGCCAAAAATAAATAAATGAATAGATAAATAAATAAATTTATTAAAAAAAAAGAAAAGGGTCCTGTCAGAAGGACCCTTTTAAAACACAGAACTGATCACATCACTCCCCTGCTCGAAGTCCCTACTGTGGCCTCCAGAGCCCTGTGTGGAGTGACTCTGGACACTGCTCCAACCTCACCTGCTGTCACTCTCCCCTTGGTCATTCCACTCCAGCCATGCTGTTCTTCTTGCAGTTTCTGGACCACGCCAGGCACACTCCCTCCTCAGGCCTTTTGTACCACTGTTCCTTTCACATAGGTCCCTGCATGGCTCAGTCCTCTGCTCAAACGCCCTCTCAGAAGAGGGGTTTCCCCGACCATCAACCGTCGTACCTGTAAATAATAGCCCATTGCCCTCACAATCACCGCCCATGGCTCCCTCTCTATTCCCTTGCCTACTTTTTGTATAAAAAAAATTTTTAAAGGAGAGTTTTATTTTTTTAATTTTTTTTTTAATATTGGAGTATAGCTGATTTACAATGTTGTGTTAGTTTCAGGTGTATAGCAAAATGATTCAGTTATACATATACGTATATCCATTCTTTTTCAGATTCTTTTCCCCTATAGGTTATTACAGAATATTGAGTAGAGTTCCCTGTGCTATATAGTAGATCCGTGTTGGTTATCTATTTCATATATAGTAGTGTGTATGTGTTAATCCCAAATTCCTCATTTATCCCTCCCCCCCACCTTTCCCTTTTGGTAACCATAAGTTTGTTTTCTATGTCTGTGAGTCTGTTTCTGTTTTGAACAGTATGGAGTTTCCTTAAAAAACTGAAAATAGAACTACCACATGATCCAGCAATTCTACTCCTTGGCATATATCCGGAGAAAACCATAATTCGAAAAGATACATGCACCCCAGTGTTCATTACAGCACTATATACAATAGCCAAGACATGAAAGCAACCTAAATGTCCATCAACAGATGAACGGATAGAGAGTTTTATATACATAGTGTAAGCTATTAAGTGATTTATTGTAAAATAGGTAATTTATTATATTTCTTCTTAGGCCCTTCTTTTGCCAGCTTTTTGATTAGAGATTTAAAGAAACTTTTTGCAAAATATAACAAAACAAGGTTCTTTAGAGTTACTTTTGGCATTCGTGGTCTGCACATAATTGTATTGCATTTTTAACAACTAAATGAATTCCACATGAAGAGAGCTATGCTTACTCTCCCTCCTCTCCCTTGAAACCCGCAGACGTCTTGCCGGAAACGCTTTGACATACATTCCCAAGGGAGCATTTGCTGGCCTTTACAGTCTTAAAGTTCTGTAAGTAAACCGAGTATTGCTTGTTATAATTCTGATTTTAGTGTCAAGTGGATGCTAATTAACTTGTAAAGATTGAGTTCCTCCAATAAACTATTTAGAATCATGAGATAATTCGTCTAAATTCCAGTCTGCCTTCCTTGATACCATAGAAACATGTGATACCTGGCTAGATTTGTGTGTGAAAAAACTTCATCTCTCCTTTTCTAACCTTAATGTCAAAACTTTGCCCCTAATTAACCAACTTATCAACTCAAACTTGTGAAAGCGTATTTCCCTTTCCTTTTGTGCTATGAAGTTGGGGGGAGTTTTTTGAGTCATTTTGATTCAAGTGAATAAATCACTATTATGCTGACATAATGAGATCACAGCCTCAAACCATTTGCAGAATTTGTTTCCTTGTGATGCGCTGAATAAGGCTCAGGTAAAAAAAAAAAAAAATCAAGTTTATGTTCCACTTATGAATAGATGTAGAAAAGCCTAGTGCATAGTAGATACAATGAGTAGTTGTTTAATTGAGAAATGTTAATCCCTTGAGACTTGTAAAAAATGGGCTTTCTTACTATTTAATGTCCAACTTCCTAATTTTCTATCAGAAAACTCATTATCACTGATACCTCCTTCTTCTAGTACCCATTGTTTAATTTTCTTTCAGTTTATTCTTTGTAGAAAAGAAAGGGACCTTGGTAGAGAAAATAGATAACACAAGTTGAAATTCATACCAGGAAAGTTTTATCTCAGGGAAAACAACCTGATTTTATCTCCTTTGAGATAAAAGTTATAAACTCTAAAAAGGCATTTGATGTATTTCTGCTTAATAGAAATTGCATTTCATTGACCTGAGGGATACATAGGCTATTTGAAAAAGCAATTTTATTTAAATTTAATATTTTGTTAAAAGGTAAATTCAAAAGCAGAACTGTTATTTGGTCTTGGTCTACTTAGGTGATTGGGTTTGATCTCCCTACCCTTGAGTTATTTTTACTATTAGGTAGCAATATTTTTAAGTTGTCATACTTCCAAATCCTAAGGTTAATGCATTATGTGGTGAAATTCTAGGCTGTAACACCAATTCTAATGTGCCTATATTTCCACAAATCCAGCAAAATATTTGGAACCATTCAAAATGCATCACATAAATCAAGTTTAGATGAGACACCTAAGATGTTTTCCCTGTGTCGAAATAGGTACCACTAAGTATTTTGGAAACTTGTTAAATAAATTATATTGGAATGAATTATTTTAATTCATTGACAAAATGTATATTGGATGTACCGAACTAGATTGTGTGTGTGTGTGTGTGTGTGTGCACGTGTGCATGTATGCACACACACCGCTCAAAGTGGCATTGAACAAATTATTGCTGGAAAGACAAAGATCAATAAGTATGGCCATGCCCTTGAAGAGTTTATAATCTAGTGGTAGATTGTGGGATCAAGATACTGTGACCAAGACAGATGAACAGATCACTCTGATTCTGTGGAACTACAGAGGTTGGGAAGGACTCTGTCCAGTCTGATGGTTCAAATTCGACTTCCTAGGAGAGATGTTTCTCCAAAGAGTTGACCTAGAAGCCAAACCTTGAACCAACCATCCACATAAGGTAGCCGACTGAGGGGACACTATACATAGAGACACAGAGGCAGGAGGAACCTGGGAGGAACAGACAGCCCTACGCAGGTGGTACTTAAGCATTCAGGAGAAGGTATCTGGAGAAGAGCCTGGAGAGAGAGAAAAGGTCCTGGTCACCGGGATCCTGTATGTCATGTCAAAAAAGCATAGACATTATTATGTCCTAAGCATGATGAGAAGCCAAGAAAAAGATGTGAGCAAGAAAATGACACTTTCAGACTTTGCACTTCAGCTGGATCATGATCAGTGTGAGGGGGATTCAAAAGGAGCAAGACCCCTGCCAGGAATAGTATTCACTCTTCTCTTTATTTTGCTGACTTAAAGACTAGTATTCAATGAGCAAATGAATTGTCAAATATTTGGAAAGTATTTAGTGTTAGAGCAATGCTTCTCAATCATGGTCATCACCCCTGCCACAGGAAGTTCTGGAAATTTGTGGAAGCATCTTTGGTTTTCCAGGTGATAGGCATGTAGTAACTTGTCCTGTGATGAGCTGCTCAGCCCAGCATAAAGAATCCCCCTGCATCCCTCTTGACTTCTGACTCTACCTCCACACCAAACTTCAATCAATAATACTTTCATACGTAATCATACTGAAAGGTTTTACATGAAGTTCTGCATACGCCTAATAATCTGTACAGGAAAAATTAAATGGTATAAATATAATCTCTCAAAATCATTGACTAGTTAACACAGATCGTGCATCCTGTGATTTCTACCCACATATTTATTTGAAAATGATATTAGTGCAGTAGAAGAATTACCTCAGAAACCACAAAACAAATTAAAGCTATGTAACTGTGAAGTTGTAAAACGTCTTCTTAAAAATAACTATCATTAAATTAGCAGAGAAACATGAAACACAGGGCTCTCATTGAATCTCATTAACAAAGTCTGCTTTATAAATATTTCGCATATGGCCTTTTAAAATGTTGGGAGCACAATCATACAAAATCTGTGCAGAGATAACTATATAATGATTTATTTATTTGGGGGTAGCCTGTTGCATTTTTAATATTACTCTTCCACTATCCGGCAGGGTCTACCAACCAACTTCTATGCAGGTGGTATCATGACTATTTCTTTTTCCAGTTTAGCCTCAATTCCTTCTTACCTATGGCGGGGTGTGCTCCCAAGGGCCTCTTGAAGTACTGGAGAACAGATGCTCACCTCAGCGTGCAATGGATTTGAGATAGGATGGATGTTCTCTGTGGTATTTCAGTCCTATCTCGTAAAAGAGAGAGAATTATTTTGATATCACTCTTATCTATAAGGAACACTCATTTGTGAGAATGTAACACTTTCTTATTTTCTCCACTGCAACATCTATAATATGTCTTGGTATGTTATCTTTGTTTTAATAAAAGTTATTTCCTTCTTTCCTATAAAGCATTACATAAAATAAGTATAATCTGTTATATGTCTTAACTGTAGATCTTATTCTAGTATCCATTTAGACCTCTACTCTCATCTCCCTGTTCTTGCACAGAATAACTTCTGATCATGTTACTTTTCTCATACCCAACCTTATTCATTAAAAGTGGAGGCAAACATCTGACTCTTTCATAGAAATACCTCCTAGGATAGTCATATCTGAGCATCACATATACAATAATACATATAATCCCTTTATTATAAATTACTTTTATTTCTCCTTTATCATACAGTTAAGGCAGTACATTATGTTGATATTTTTTCTTTAAAATGATGTGTGTAAATGGCTATATCTTTATGAATTTTGTCTTAATATAATGGATGAAGCATTACAAAATATTTGGTATTAAAGGGAGAATTAGGTCCAATAGGGTTGAGAACCACAGTGCTAGAGGTAAAATGCTGAACAAGACAGGCCTGGTCCTACCATTGTGGAAAGTGACTCAAATGTTTTATAAAGTCCAAAAGTCATTGGAAGAGAGAAATAACTGATTATATTGTAGCATGGTGAGAAAGATAATATACAAGTAATATTCATCTGGGGCCCTGATCATATAAGGAGAGTAAGAAAGGATCTGGAAAAGAAGAGAAAGATAAGAGTAATCCAATCCTAGAAGATAGGAAATGAAGATAACAACAGCCCTCCTTGGTGAGGACTGTTTTATATCAGAAATTTTGCTACTGTGAGCTCTGGAAGATCACTAAAATTTAAGATGATTATCCCTATAAATATTGGCCTCATAAAAGGTTACTGGCTTAGTATTGCAAAATACCCAGTCCCATGGAATTCTGAACCAGGCTATCCTCAACAAAGGTTCATTTTCTTGTGTAGGCCATTCAGTCGAGGAATGGCTTATCCTCTTGCCACCAGCACCAGAACCAAAGCCACATGGAGGTGATGGATAAAACTAACCGTAGGAAAGTCACAACTAAAATTCTCTCCTTCCCAGAAAAGAGCCTGGATAGCTACTTGATATCTAAACATAGGACAAGTAGGCAGAAGAAATACCTAAGGATCAAGCCATTGTTACAGAGTCCTCTTTCAACGTATAATTTCCTCTCACCTGCTTCACAGTACCTGTACTTGACCTTATTTAGTCCTGTTGGCCAAAAAAAAAAAAAAACAAAAAATTTATTGTTAAAGTAGCTTGGGGACACTGTATGTAATTGAGAATATTTTACAGTTTTAAAGCTCCTCAGGGAAAGAGATTAAGAAAATATGAAGTCATCCTTTGCCCCTAGAGATAATGTTTCATTTTCTTTTCTCACCCATATGTGAATGATAAAAATGAAGTTGTAAGTGCCTAAACCCATATTCAGTTCGTGGTACATTCTGCTTGTACTTGCTGCATTGAATAAAGGATTATTTATAAAAGAATTCTGCAACCATGTTGTGAATGCTCTGTTCTAATTGCACTCCATAGTGCTATGAATCCTTTAATTGTTTTGTTTCCCACTGGAATATCTTAAACAAAAACAGGATTTTCTAATTAACTCACTGAAGACCTATAAGGTTATAATGGAGATAATTTGCTCTTGTTTTGTCATTTGAAAGTAATTAAACAAAAGTTCTTTATTCAAGGAGCAATCAGGACTTAAGTGATTTTCTGTAATTATATTTTTGGTATTTAACTGGTAGAAGTGGTTGAAAATTAAATTGCTGGGAGGTAGCTCAGGGGTAGCTTTAAAAGGTATCATTAGTAAAGCTTGTTTAAGTTCCATTTTCTGAAGGTAGATATATAGAGCTACTGAGAAACCTTGCAACTATTCAATGAAGAAAAGCCATTTAAATATCTCTTATCCTCTACTCCAGTTTTCCAATATTCTAGAAAGACCACATTATAAGAGTTTCACTGTCTGGTTAGCAAAGCATAGGAGGACAGTTCGGTACACACTTTGAGCCAGTAATATATTACCTACAAAGTTTACACATCAATTAAGTCTATTATCTGTATCTTATCACTTAAATTTATCACACAATTAGTGAGTGACTTTGAAAACATTTCTGTCAAGTTAAAATTATATCATATATTCAAACTGCTTGGAAAGGTATAAAATAACATATAAACGTAAACTTTTAATATTTAGGTAAATTATGCAAAATATGGCATTCAAGCTACAATTTTCCCAATTCCTTAACCGGTAATTGAAGTGTGAAGTCTCTCTAAATCTTGACTTTGTTCATAAGGAACCAACATATTTTGAGACTTTTGATTTATGAAATGTTAATTGAATCCAAGTTTAAAATAATGAAATTACCTGTTTAAAACTGTTGGATTGGGCTTCCCTAGTGGCGCAGTGGTTGAGAGTCCGCCTGCCGATGCAGGGGACACAGGTTCGTGCCCCGGTCCGGGAGGATCCCACATGCCGCGGAGCGGCTGGGCCCGTGAGCCATGGCCGCTGAGCCTGCGCGTCCGGAGCCTGTGCTCTGCAACGGGAGGGGCCACAGCAGTGAGAGGCCCGCGTACCGCAAAAAAAAAAAAACTGTTGGATTACAAGTGACAGAATTATGATCCTTAGAAAACAGAATCTCAGCCATGGTGAGAAGAGCATAAATTTTATGATCTCCAAATATTTTACACGTCTTATTTGATATGAGCTCATATTTGCATATATTAAAGTATAATAAATGCCTTCATATTGTAATCCGCAAACAACTTATCAATCAGATGGTATTATTCTATTCCCATCACACAGATAAAAGTCCAACGGTCAAGAAGGGTAAATGGTTTGCTTGCCAAGACTCAAAACTTAGACCTTAACTCCAATCTCAATGTAGCCTCAAGTTCAGGTGAAAATATTCTTAGAAATACTTAGCAGAATAGGGTGGTTCTCAGTGTGTGGTGCCTTGCCCAGCAGCACCAAGATCACCTGAGAGTTTGTTAAAAATGCAAATTCTCTGGCCCATACCCAGATCTACTGAACCAGGAACTTTGAGGGTGGAACACAGAAAACAGTGTTCTAACAAGCCTTCCAGTGAATTCTGATGACCCCTAAAGTTTGAGAACCACTGGCATAGAGATTTTTTTTTTTTGGCCAATTTTATTTTCTCATTAATTAAAATGTCACTATATCATTAGTTTTGAGAAGAATATTTATCAATTTATACAGAAAGGGCCAACATTTATTGAATGCTTACCAGGCAGCAGGTATTGTTCTATGTACTTTTGCTCATTAGATCATCACAATAAGCCCTGGGGGTGTATATTATTACTGATCACTGAGACCTGGAGAGATTGAATGATTTCCCTGAGGCCACGGGGCTACTGGCAGGGAAGAGGTAGTCAGATCCGAGAACCCACGCTCTTAATCATACTGTGAAAGGCGTACAACCTGAGAATTTGTACGATTATTCCTCAAGAGAATGCTGCAAGGGACAGTGGAAAAAGCACATCAAGCTTTGGAGTCAGACATACCTGGCGTTGAATCCCAGGTAGTCATCTGATGAAAAGAGACTTCAATTGTGGAGATGAGAGAACCAGGCAAATTATTTCTGAAAATCCAAGTATAAATTTGTGACCTAATAAGTAGAAATATTTATTTAAAATGTCTTTTAAAAATGCTTTCCTAAAATAGTTTCCTGCCTCTGGCTTACGTAGACCATGGAATACTGGCTGGGGGTTGGGCGGAGTGGCTGCGAAATTATTGCGCTATAAACATTTATGAATGAGGTAGCAAAGTATAAGAAATCTAGTGGGAATTTTTCCATACTATTTCCCACCAGCAATGATATATTTTATTTCACTGTTGCCAGGTGTCTCCATTCTGTAGTCCCCATGTTCTGATCAGAACTGTTGAACCTAGGTGAGCAAAAGTGTAATTGTTCACAAGAAGCATTAATTTATATCAAAATATGATCATGCACAAGGAGGGAGAAGATCTTTAATATCCTCCTACTCTTATCCTTATTTCCATTTTGTCTAATCTAATTGTCATCACAGTGATCCTTTTAAAACATAAATAAGATCACATCATTCCCCCCCACTTAAACCCTTCAACAAGAGTTTATCACCACATTTAAAATAAAGCCTGCAAGTCCTTCATGAGCTGTCCTTAGGTTGTCTCCCAATCTCTTGCTCTCAGTTACTCCTCCTCAGTCACAATGACCCTTTGCTCCTCCTTTAGCAAGTCAAGCAAGCTCCGGCCTCAGGGCCTTTGCACTTGTTCTTCCCTCTTCCTCAGTAACTTTCCAGATGTTCCCATGTTTTGTTCCATGACGCCATTCTGGTCTCTACTCAAATATCACCTCCTAAGAGAGAGCTTCTGTGACCACCTTTAGAATAAAATTCTCACCCCTTGTTACCACCTATCCCAAATCCATGTTTTGTTTTCTGTTCATAGTACCTATCACTTGTCTCAAGTTATATACTCATTTGTTAATTTTAAATTATCTGTCACTCCTCACAGGCCAAGGCTGTGCCTGATGCTCAGCTGTTTCCCTGACACCTAGAACAGTGCCTGACACTGCTATGCCAGTTATTGTTCATTATTGCTGTCTTTAATGGTTTTTTTTTTCATTTGTTTCAATGTGCAGCATGCTGCAGAATAATCATCTAAGACAGGTACCCACAGAAGCTCTACAGAATTTGCGAAGCCTTCAATCACTGTAAGTACAGCTGAAATTCCAACATGTTCTCAGTTTGGGAAGGAGCATTGAAATGTCCAAATGACCATTTTAGTAAGTTCCTTGGGTGGGGACCATACCTAAATAAGTTGCCAGTGAGAGTTTCTATTAGAGCAACAATTCTTTGCATCCTCATTAAACAATATGTATGAGAGAGACCAGTGTTGGGGTTTGAGGTTTCAGGGCAGAGACTTAATCAGAAAACATGCAATGAAAAGCCTCTTGTATATGTTGGTATCACAGGACAAAAATCCAGGATCTTGTCCTATACTCCCCTATACAGTATTTTAGCTCCTGAATTCAAATCAGGAATAATACTTTCTCCTTTTATCTAGAAAAATGAGAGTCAAAATCTAGACCTCTTGGCATCTTCAGTTTCTTCTGTTTTTAGATTATCTGAGCTGCCCTGTAATGCAATTTTGCTGAGTCAAATAAAGGCTTAATTTTTTGAGTTCTGTATGTATACCAGGGGTCCTCAATTCAGGAAGCTAAGATCTAATGGTATCTCTTAAAGTCATACTGGGCAAGTCTACTAACCAGGAGCTTCCTCACCGCCACACACAGACGTACAAACATATTCACAAACAGTCCCACAGATATACACACACATACCTCAGATTCACACACCACACACAGACACACAAACACACACAGCAATGGTGTTGGTGTTCCTTTACTCTGAATCCACTACTTTTCCATCAGGAGTTTCCACCCTCCTCTGATTTAAAACCTCTGAATGAATAAAAAGTAGTTATTCCTCACACAAAGAACTTTCTCACCAGCTAGATGTTTTGGAGCTTGGGTTGTAAGCAGTGGTTCACAGTGATTATTTGGCAACACTATGCCATGAGTTCTTGATCAGTATCTGCATCTCATCAGAATGTATAAGTATATTGGAAATGTTGCATGATTTCCAGTATCCACACGTGTGATATATGTTTTCATCTTACTTACACTGGAGGTCCTCATCTGTCAAACAAAATAGTGGTTTCTGGTCTAGAATGATGAGGGAGATAAATGCATAAAAAAGGCAAATAAATATTGCAGACTCGTTGAACATCATTGTAAAGAATACATCGGTTAACAATTACACATAGTTTGCTTAATGTCTTTTACTGAAGTGATACAAGAGAAGGAGGAACGTGAGATCTGGAGATGCTACTTTCTTCCTTTGATCTTTTTTCTTCTTTTTAATGAAAGCAAATCTGTACTTGAGACCATTTTAAGCTTTTTATTCCAGTCGAACAAAGTGACTTCCTAGGTTCTCACCAGCCTAGAGATAAACAAGCCCACAAGAGCCCCTTTGTGGCAGGGGGTAGGTCTGCTGCATTTTCAGGAACTCTGTAATGACATCACAGTATCACTCCCCCTTTGTGGCACAAGCCTTTTCCTGAAGGAAAAAACCAGCCAGAACAGCAAAACACCCTGGAGGTGGGTTATCTGTGTCAGGGCACGGGGTCTAATGGCTGAATTGAAAAACGAGATAATAGCAGTGGCCAATAGGATCTTTAAACAGCTGTGAGGCAGGCAGAAGATAGAAGGATAAGAGTTGGTAACCAAAAGCCACTATCAGCTGAAAGAAGATCACAAACAGAACACCCACAGAAGTGAACCCTTTGAGAAAGCGAAAACCATGAATCTTTTGTTCGCTCGAACTGGGTGGTGCCTCTCTGATCAAGGTGTTCAGATTTAGTTTCTTACCGTCTAGATATTTATTGTTCACCAGGTGTCTCTTGCATTTGGTGTCTGGTTCACAAAAACAATGACTTTTGAAACCTTATAAATATGTGTTCCCTGTGAAAAAGCCAAGGGTTAACTTTCTAGCAGGATACTTATCGCATCCAAACTGAGGCATCGAGATAGATCTTCAGCCCCCAGTGCACACCGGATTGTATCGGCCAGTTACGTAATGTTTGTCCGGGGTCCCTTCGCCCAGAGCACGGCAGACCATGTGAGGTGCTGAATGTTGGCAGTGTGTGCAGCTATGACACTTTGTCTCACTTACATTTTTTGTGCTACTTTGGTACAAGCATGAAGATATGACTCAAAAAAACATACACTTAACCACCAACCCCACAGAAACTGCATTGTACCAACCAAAGGAGTCCCCTACCCACTCTGGAGGTTTGGGCTACTGTGAGCCCTTTTAAAGTTTTACTGTTGTCCCAGATGCAAGGTGTTTAATAGTACTTCTCCCACTTCCTTCAAGCAGTTCCAAAAATAAAAACAGCTTTGAGTCTAATGGTCATTGCAAACGTGCATTCCTTATCCATTGTGCATTCATTTTGCATGCGTACTTCAGCCTCCGTGCTACTTTCATATCAATACGAATAACAAAGAGGGTGAAACCCGTCTCATCCATGACACCTGGGAGGCTTCCGTTCAGCTACCTATCCAGCTCTTCTTGGACTACAGTCAACCCTTAGACCTTCACTTAGCCCTTTTTTTAATGGTTCCTCTTTTCTCTTTCTTGAATTCACTCTATTTTTCTCCACTTTATTCTTTTCCTTGTATTATTCATTCACTCTCTAAGAAGCACTCTGCATTCCCCAGGGGCTGGGAGTGCATCACCCATATGCCTTCCTGGCTTTGCAACTTCTAAAGGGGGGCTTCTCAATTCCGGCTGCAAAGAAGAATCATCTGGAGAGTCCGGAAGCCTAGGCTGCACCCCAGACCAATGAAAATCAGAACCTCTGAGTAGGAGACCCAAACATCAGTGTTTTCTAACTGGTTTAATGATATAGGTAAGTGCTTCCTAAATGAAGATTGGGAAAATGAGTGTCCTAAGATGATTTGCAAATATCCTCCTGAACTCTTCAAACTTGATATAATAACAAAGTCCATATTTTGCATTCCAGTATAAACTAATATGAAATAAAAGTAATGGGCCTTTTATTCAAAAAGTCGCCTTGTTTGTGCTTAATTGAAATAGCTCACATCTACCTATTAGTTCTACTGACAGTCTGGGGCAGATAAAGTTAGGAGGCCACATGCGGTATTATTCTGCTATTCGAATGTGTCCATGGACCGACAACATCAACACCTCCCGAGACATGCAGAACCTTGGGCCCCATCTCTGTCTAGCTTGATCAAAAGCTTCATTTTAACAAAATCCTCAGGGGATTTCTATACATGGTGCATTTGAGAATTAAAATTTTTAGCATCTATGACATGAACAAAGCAGTCTACAAACCAGAAATGGTTGAGAACTACTGAAATAGATCATGGGTATACTTTGCCCCACCCATACAGACTTGGCTTCATTGAATAAACTTTAAGAAACTTGATTTATATTGAACTTGGTAACCTTGCTCTGAGTAAGAAACAAATTATACTTATATTTCAAGGGATGTAATTTTCATTGATTCCATGTAAACAGCAAATATTTGGCTTTGTTCATAATGAAAACACATAGGTACATTTGTGTTCTTTGAACTCTCTGCTGTTGCTTACAAACTGCTCAGCTAAAGAATAAGAGGGCTTGTCCATGTGCCAGAGCCCGGTAGCCCAGAGCCTGCCCCTGTACAATATGTACGTTAGGCTTCTGACAAGGCAATGACAGCCCAGACACCAGTTGGCCTTTTGTAATGTAATCAAATATAACTTAATTTCCTTTCTGTTTTTTGGAAAAGAATAGGAAATGTAATCAGAATTCACAGTGAATTGGATTTCACAAAAAAACTCTGGGCATTATAGTCATTTACGGACTGGGATCAGATTACAGTGATTTGATGGAAACTCAAAACTTAACCCTCCCATAACCTCACACCTTTGTATTAATAGTTAAGAAATCGGGCTTCCCTGGTGGTGCAGTGGTTGAGAGTCCGCCTGCCGATGCAGGGAACACGGGTTCGTGCCTCGGTCCGGGAAGATCCCACATGCCGCGGAGCGGCTGGGCCCGTGAGCCGTGGCCGCTGGGCCTGCGCATCCGGAGCCTGTGCTCCACAACGGAGAGGCCACAGCAGTGAGAGGCCCGCATACCGAAAAAAATATATAATAATAATAGTTAAGAAATCGATCTATGAAAAAAAATCGTTGCTTCACTTATTGATTGTCATTAATGATGTTCAAGCACCTCACTGTCATTAGTGGAAGTTCAAGGTGATCAAAGAGAATGACACATTCATGTTTGTCCAGTTAACCAGGATATTACTTAATACATGTTGATTTTCATGCCAAGTCTGCACTAGCAAAACTAACTGTGGAAAATGCACAATCACAAAAATAATGAGTTGGTAAGTAGAAAATGAAGGGAGAATTAGACATGTCTTTAGCATTCTCTCTATTCTCCAATTAGCTAATAATCTTCTTTAGAGTACAAGACATTATTTTAAAAGCCGAGAAGAATATATAACTCCTGCCTGGAACAAGATCTGCCTGAGCATCTTATTGTGACGTCAGCTTAAGGGCTACAGACACCCCCCTCCTTGGACCCTGTGAAATGTCAATAACTTCACCTCAACTCTTCATAGTAGGGTTTTGCTACTAATAATCCAGAAAGAGAATAAGCAGGAAGAGGAGGTGAGGAGGAAGAGGCAGGGCTCGCAGTGCCGAGCAGAAAGTAAGGCAAGCCTGGAATCAGCAGCAGTTCTCCACTGCTAATGTCCAGGAGCCTATTGGGTTTCAGACCCAGGCTAAACAGTGGGAAGGAAGTAACAGAAGACAAGGAGCAGAAGAAAAGAAAGCAACGGGAGGTAACCGAGAGGATAAGATTAAAAGATCAAAAGGGGGGCTTCCCTGGTGGCGCAGTGGTTGAGAGTCCGCCTGCCGATTCAGGGGATACGGGTTCGTGCCCCGGTCTGGGAGGATCCCACATGCCGCGGAGCGGCTGGGCCCGTGAGCCATGGCCGCTGAGCCTGCGCGTCCGGAGCCTGTGCTCCGCAACGGGAGAGGCCACAGCAGTGAGAGGCCCATGTACCGCAAAAAAAAAAAAAAAAAAAAAAAAAAAAGAAGAAGCAAAGTATAGGAACAGGACAAGGACAAAATCAAAAACACCCACGGTTATAAAAGCAGGAGCCGTCGATATTTATTAAAACTCTTACCTGCATCATCTCACTTCACCCTCGAAGAAACCTCATGAGGTGGGAGCCAAGATTATCCCTTCCTTAGTGATGAGGAAGGAGAAAACTCAGAAAGCTTAATTGATCTTCTCAAGGTCATTTGGCTTTAATAGAGTCAGGCTAGAGGTAAGTCTGGGATAAAAATTCTGGTCTTTCTGGCTCCAAAACCTGTCAATTTTAGTACTACGCTATCGTGCTTCCCTGAGCGAATCCACTACAGAGAATGGGCACGCAACAGAATGCACTAATGTGAGGGGAAGGAACTTGACAGAAATGAATAGTACCTCTAGGTATATGGTTATGGAGGTTTACAAAAAGGAGGAAAACTAGTAATGCTTCAGAACAGAAATAAAGAAATTGAGGAAGGGACGAGAGCAATATTTATTCATGTGTTGACCAGTCAAACTTTTTTAGTGTTTCCCTATGCATTTGGTTGTCTATTCCCTCGTTACCTGGGAGATGGAACTTGTCTCCACTTTCCTGATGAGGAAACTATAGGTGAGAAAAGGGTATCTTGTTCATATTGCAAAGGTAAGAGTTGATTAGACAAAGAGAAGAGGGAAGAACTTTCCAGACAAAGGGAACTACATGTGCAAAACCTTGCAGTGATGGTGCGGGGAGAGGGGAGCTGGTACATCAAGGATCAGAAACAAGATCAGTGTGGCCAAAGCAGGAAGCATGTGGCGGGAAAAGTGCAAGAAGAGCCTAGTGAGGCGGGTGGGGTCCAGACCCCTTGAAAGCTCTTTCGGACATGTCACGAATTTTAGTCTTTATTGTAAAAGCAGTGAGAATCCACTGGAAGATTTTGAATAGGAAAGGGCGTGATTGGATCTGTGTTACTGAAATAGTCTAGGAGAGAAAGGAGACCTTTGTCAGGATGGGGGCAGTGGAGATGGAGAATGGGAAATGGATTTGAGAAATTTTTAGATGAAATTAGCAGTATTTGGTAATGAATTGGCTACAAAGAATGAAGGAGAAAGAGGTGTGGAGGATGATTCCTAAGTTCCTGGTTTATATAATCACATATTTACTGAGACCCATCACTGAGATAAGAAATGCTGGTAGAGCATGACATTTGGGGAGATAATGAGTTTGGTCTTGAACATTTTCAAAACCAAATGTCTTGTTTAAGGAAGAACAACTCAGTAGAGATGTCACATAGGCAGTTTGAAATCCAGATCTAGATCTCAAAGAAAACTGAAACTTAGGTTAGGTCCTTCTACCATGCATCTCCTGTTACCTAACACTTCATTGTAATGATTTGACTGACTACCCTTTAGCAAACATGCTCTATAAACCATGTCTGCCTGGTTTACTGCTAGATCTCCAGCACCAGGTACTGTACCTGCAAAGAAAGCACCCAAGAAATACTTGTTGAACTGAACCAAAGCATCAAACTCTAAATGATGTTCTAAACAGCTGCTCAAGATCAGCTAATCTCCCCCGCTTTGACTGTAGCCTGCGTTCACTGATCTCCCTGGCTCCCAACTCTTATCTCTGTACCCTGGTTTTTCCTCCCTGCCCTCCCTGAGCTAAGAGTTGGGTCCCAGTGTTTCCTTGAGGGATTTTGAAGTTGATCCGTCTACAAGATTTAGCTTTCCCATTGGCTTAGCTGAGGACTCCCCACTTCAAGAGTAGGGTTGAGAGAGGAACCCTAATATTGTCTCAGGTTGATGAGATTCAGATTAGGCAGGAATGAGAGGATGTTCCTGAACACAAGGCTCAGAGATACAGTGGGAAGAAGCTACAAAAGGGACTTGACTTGGTCACAGAAATAAGAGAAAAGTTTAGCTAGATAAGGTGAATGAGCTTTGAATATAAGAATGGAAAATTTGGGTTTAAAAGGAATGGTAACATGGGAGAACTGTGGATTCCTAACGGGGCGACATAGAGCCCAGTTGTAGGGAGACTCGTCTGGCAGCAGCCTGCAGGATTAATTGAAGAGATAAGAGATCAAAAGCAAAAGGACCAGCTAGAGGCTGTTGCAGTGACGCAGGTGTGAAGAGATAAGAGACTTAATAGGCAGTGGAAGTCGACACTCTTGGAGATGAAGATAAATGGAGAGACCTTGGTGAATGTTAGTCTGGACAGCAATGGAAGATGCAAAAATGACCCCCGGATTTCAAACCCTGGTGGTAGCTGGGAGACTAACGGTGCTCCTGACAAAAAGGAGGTCTTTGTTTTCTATGGAGAAAAATGAAGCTAAAAAAGTCAACGCTCATGTTACTTTGGCTGTAGATCATCTCCCTGTTAAAAAATTCACAGCCATGGTGACCTCGGAGAAACTGAGCAACTCCATGTAAATTGACTTTAAAATATATTTCTCATTGGAGTCTTGTACTTCCCAGTGATGCCAGAGAGGCAGAGGTTTGGTTCTATTAGACACTTCATCTGGCTACTAGTCGAGCCAGCTGACTAGTCTCTACATTATTTTTTTTTTTTGTAACTAAATATATTTTTTAATCCTGCAAAAACTCCTGGTAATCATCCGAGAGAAAGAATAAATGATATGACTATTAGTTCTGACAGGAGCATATCTGCCCCTTCCCAAGAAAAGTTATAATTAGAACTCCAGGGTTTGTTTTTTGGTGAAAGAAGTTGACCTCAATCACCATTAGTGGATTTGTCCATCTGTAGGTAATTACAGAAACTAGAGTTGGGACTAGTCTCTAAGTTACTACACTTCAATGAACCTCTAGAGTTTCCCTCTCCCCAAGCTGCAAAGATGGAAAAAACTTTTTTATCTTTTCAGAGACAAGTCTAAAGCAATAATTTTTCTTCCTGGTTTTACATTAAGTTTACCAGTAAATAAGATGGAGAATAGAAAGATGAAAGAAAAAATTCCCATATAAGCAATCATGGTGTTTATATGCTTAGTATCTTCCTAGATTATAGATGGGAAATTTCATTAGAAGGTGGAATTCCACATTGTCATGATTTCATAAATATTAAAAAACAATACTAACAATAAAAATGACTCATATTATTAGGAAGAATTCATATAAATCAATACGAATTCAATCCGTAAGAGTTCATATAGATAAAATTCTATCCAGATAGTATTATTATAGTGATCTGACAAATTCAATTCCAATGATCCACTGGTTTCAGTGCAATAAAATTCAGTAAAATTTCACCATAGCAAAGACTTTAGGGAATTGGTCAAATTGTGTTATATACAAGCTTGGAACTACATGCTTTTCATTTCATAGTAAAAGTTAGATAATAATGGAAACAGTTTTTATTTCTTAAAATTTTATAAATGAACTAAATCACTGTGTTCATTTGGCTCTTCAGGAATTGTTCAAAATGGTCTCATGAAATGTACAAATGTGTGTACAAGAGACTTGATCGTTTAAAACTTATGAAGAAAAATGCTCATCCAAATGTAAAATAGCTGTGTCAAATGCTGTGCTTCATAGCTCTGTTTATTGTAAGAGTCCCCATAAGCTGTATTATACCTGCAGCTGCAGCATTCTTCACACCTTTGCCTTTTTTTTCCTCCAGTCATCCATGTTAATAATTGACAATATTACAGTCATCAGAGATGGGAATTAGCCAATATCAATGGGTTATCTTTTGACTAACGCTTTCTTCTTTGTAGTTAATGGCTCATCAAAGACATTCTCAAACAAAGGTATAAGTTTGTGTGATACATTGGCAAG
The DNA here is from genome assembly GCF_039906515.1 of Pseudorca crassidens. Taxonomy (NCBI): domain Eukaryota; kingdom Metazoa; phylum Chordata; class Mammalia; order Artiodactyla; family Delphinidae; genus Pseudorca; species Pseudorca crassidens. Next base: position 60,894,689 of record NC_090306.1, read on the forward strand.
GTAGCATATACAAGATATATGTAAAGGGCTATTTTCTGGAGAAACAATAGCAAGAGTGACCTCATAGATTCTCTAATCCCTACTAGAATGCCATCTATAAAGCAAAAATTCCTTTCAGGAGCGTGGAGCAGGTAGGCAAAATGTTTCTTTTAAAAGAGAAAATTTGTAAAATTAAGCTTTTATGCATGAAAACATTAGGGAAAAACTTCAGAGAGAGAAGTTAAGAAAATAAGCACTTTTTTTTTTTTTTTTTGCCTGTTACGTTCCAGCTCCTCCTCACATAAGATACACTGATATTACAGAACTGTATTCACAGTGAACATGCAGTTCTGTTTTATCTTTATTTTGTATAATACTGGGTAACGTTCATCCCTGCATGGTTCCCTCCACCCAGTTGCCCAGAACACTAAACCACCATAGCTTCTTTGTCTTCCCTTCTGGTCACATCTAGCAAATCACCATGTTTGGTCAGACCAACTTATTTAGCATCCTTCATACCAGGCCTTCCTCCACATTCCCATACTTCTTTAAAGCACTCCTCCTTTCTCACCCTGATGACTGCAACTGCCTTGATCACTTCCTGTCCCCCCAGCCCCTCTTGCACACAGCTATCAGACTGACCTTTCCACAGCACATCCATTATTAGGGTGTTCACTCTGGAGACAACACGACACCCCCATCCCAGAGAAATAGTTTTATGCAGATCTTGAAGATCACTTGGGGGAAGGTGAGACGTTTCTCATAGGTTTAGTAATCCAGAAACTTTCTGGGAGTGAAGTTATTCAGACTCCAAACGCTTACCTTGGATACGCAAAGTTGTTGAAGCCTGTCAGGGTGAAATGGATGGTCCTGACCAGGTGCCAGTGGTGAGGAGAGACAACCCAGAGTCCCTGAGAAACAGCCGCCTTGGCCCAGCAGTTTGTGCAGTAGAATCCCTTTTGGCAATGTAGAGCCCTCCGACCTCCAGGCTTCCCTCCAGAGAAGGAGTTTCAACGTATGCCCAAAAGGCATGACGAATCCATTTCTCATCACTTGTGGTCCTCTAAGTGGCACTGCAGAGGCTCATAGTTAATAAAAATTCTGTTCTTGCACTAGATGATATCATATTTTTCCTCAGCCATTTTCTCCTTTGGGGACTTTTTGGACCTTTGCTGGAGAAACACAAAAGATGTGTGCATCTCCTTTTCTCTGTGAAGGAAGCCTTCCTATAACACCAATCAAAACATGCAGTGCTGGACATAGGTGTTAAGGATGTAGAGTGAGTAGAAAATCAGCCATCCTGCCAGTCCATATGACCAAAAAAAAAAAAATGGCAATCTCCAATAGAGAGATTTGAAATTACAAAGGATTAAGATGCTTCAGAGCAAACAAAAGAAACTTCAAGGCAGGGGGAATGATACTACTTCCTAAATGTGAAGATTTTTCTCCAGTAATAAGCCTATCATTTGTAGAGTGCTTTACTGTTTGCAAAACCCTTCTGCATATATTTTTCTCATTTAATTCCCATAGCAATTGTGTGACATGTTGTGATTCTGCTTTACACATATGAAAATTGACCCTCAGAGAAATTAATCAGAATGCCCCTAATCTCAGAATTTAATAAGTGACAGAGTCTTGACTTAAATTTGTGTCTTAATTCTCCTAACTCAGTGCACTTTCCAGTCTACCATATGCTCATTATGTAGGTGGTTGCATGTGACATAGGAAGTAGGGTAACGTTTTATTTTATCTATCATTTTCTGTAACTTATAAGTAACATACAGAGCATAAGATGGGTGCCATTTCCTACATAGTGATTACTTTTCAGATTGCATTTCAAGATCATAGTTAAGAGGTTTGTTTGTCCAGAAGAAGGTGAGGCCACTCCCTTTGTTAAAGTGTTTCATTTTGCTACACCTAACTGCACTGCAGGCTTTATGCTGCCTCTGCCCCATTACTGATGGATACTTAAATGCCAAGATCACTGCTAGGAACTTTCTCTGAGAATATGCCATCTATCCCATGTCACCACTTTTTCTTTGCCTTCAGAGTGAAGATGTGCTCTTCAGTAATGTATCAGGAACACAACTATTTGCCCTTTGTGATACTGAGATACAGATAGATAGGTAGATAGGTAGATAGATATAGATACACACACACACGTACGTATAATGATAATACTGAAGGCTGAAAAGTAAGGGTGTCTGATCGCAGACACCTCTTCATCATTTCTGTTATGAGGGATGAAAGAAGTAGTCTGCATGTCTCAGAACTGAAATTCACTGACAAGCTAGCACTCATGTTAACCAACTTTTGACTAAGGGAAAATTTTAATTGACTTCTTTTTTTCTGACTGGTTTTATGGTCAAAAGACAAAAATGCAAACTGTTAACCCACTTCAAGCAGTAATGATTTAAAAATCGTTAAGGTGCTTTATAGTTTTCAAAGTCTTGTTGTGTTCTTTTCTTTAGTAAGATAGAGTTACCCCCAATTTACAGATGTGAACGCTGAAGTCTGTTGACTTGGCCATCGTCATACAGCTGTTATCTGATTTGGACCCCAAATTTCTCATCCCAAACCTCTGCACTGATTCACAGATTCTGAGCTGACTGCGCGCGCACACACAACTTTGTGACTTGCAGGAAATAGAAATGAAAACCAAAAAACCCTTATAAAGTGCAGCCGTATAATGTAGTTATTCTTGTTGCTCCTGATAATATTATAGAACCACATTTCTACGTGTGTTTTCATGTACTGTGTTCTCGCGTTTTACTTACACTCCAGTGCTTAACAATTGCATTTTCAAGCATATGAATAGAAAACGCCCAGCTGCCCCACCAGACCAGGTTGACATAATATGAGCTTTCTGTTTACTCACTGAATAGGCACAACTCGTGCCCTGCCAGCTGCTTTGTCCACAGTCTTAACCTTGCTCTGTAAGAACCACCTGTATGAGTGGCTGGATGATGAATTCTATACTCTGGTTTGCCTTGGGATCTTCTGTTAAGATTGACTCAGATAATACCTCTGAGCGTGAACAATATACCACTTTCTGAAATAGGTTTGGACCACTGCAGCCAGGTGGACGTGGACTTCAAAAACACCGCATTGAGAAGGAATACCATTTATGGGGAGCTTCTTGGATGAAGAAACTGTTGAGAAAGAGAAAAGCTTAATGCTGCACTCAGGATACCTGAGTACTGGGTCAGGGTGTATTAGTATTTGGAGTATTAAGACTGTGAAGAATTGCCCTGTCCTACTCATTTTAGATAGCACATTGCTCTAAGATCACGGTGTAGAAGCCAGATTACATCCTTTTTACTGGAGGTGGGAGATGATTCATAAAAGACACCTATCCAGAGAAATGGACTTTTTAACAGTGGAAACTGATACCAGGGTCACTTTAAGATCCAGCAGAAACTTTGGTAGTAACTTGAATAGCGAAAAAGACAAGCCTGTGACTCAATGCAGAGAAAGCCTTTTCCGTACATGTAACCTGATGGCTACACTGAACCTGAATGTCAGTCCTTTTCAGGACTTAGAAGCACTTGTAGTTTCAACGCATAAGCAACTAGCAATCATCAGTACGTCAACTAAAACTCGGAACTTCATATTATTTAAATAAAATCATCATGCTTTAATCAGTGCAGTCATTAAGGAGAGTTACATATGTGCTTTACTCTTAGTCAAACAAAATCAAGCACCTCCTCATGCCCCGATGACATTATACCTTATTTGAACACAGGCCGAGCATGTTGTTGCTGGAATACGGGGAAGAGATGGTGTTGAGTTCGTCTAAACCTTTCCAGTTCCATTTGTAGACAGAACCTTGAGATATTTGGAAGCTGTGTTTCTGCTGCCTGCAATGATAGTTGTTCTACTGGAGATGTAATTGTGAGTGGGCTGTGACACCGGACTTGTTTGTTCCAAGTGACCTTATCTCAGTATCAAAACTTGGCCCAGGGCTTCCCTGGTGGCGCAGTGGTTGAGAGTACGCCTGCCGATGCAGGGGACACGGGTTCGTGCCCTGGTCCGGGAAGATCCCACATGCCGCGGAGCGGCTGGGCCCGTGAGCCATGGCTGCTGAGCCTGCGCGTCCGGAGCCTGTGCTCCACGTCGGGAGAAGCCACAGCAGTGAGAGGCCCGCGTACCGCAAAAAAAAAAAAAAAACTTGGCCCAGGACCTTGAGGGCATCCCTCCCCATTCAGTCAGGAGAAGCAGGAGCGAGGGCATGGGTGGAGTGAAATGTGTGAACAAAAGTGAGGAGCTGCTTCCCATTGAGATTAACTCCCTACCACAGAGAACTCGATTTCTAAACTGTTTAAACTTGGTCTGCAGGGGATTATTTTGTGATCCTTGTGTGCTTCCTGCATCTGTTTAGTCTTAAGTGCTTCCTAAAACATTTTTCAAAATCCACTCGTGATTTTCTAATCCTTCCTAATACATGCGCTGCTTAAAACGCAACTCTTCTCTTTCTTTAATCCTAGCTTTGAAAATGCAAACCAATGTGTGGGCCTTGAGAACAGACTGGAAAAAATGAATGAGGGCTGTTGGATGTATAGCTGAATGTTGATGGTTCTGTTCATGCACCTTACAGAAAATTTCAATTTGTGTCTGCCTGGTCACTTCAATATGAAAAGTTAAGGCATTGTCATTCCAGCCATTGTTTATGTTGGATTAGGGTGAAATAAATGTATTGCACTCCCTCTGCTGGCTCTGAAGCTGTAACAGCTTATTAACTAGACCTATTTTTAGATGTATTTCCCCATTTTTTTAAAAAAAGCAGTGTGTAGAAAAAGCAAGCAAAAACTGGGAAAGCTGTTAATTTTATTGTTCATTTAAAATGTCAAGAAAAACAAACATCTGCTCAATGTCTTTGGTTCGGATGAGCAAGAAAGCCTGCAGGTTTAGGCTTTTCAGCACAATAGTAAGAAAAAGGGGGGGGGCACCTCCCTTCTCCCTGAGGCATGCCTCTGACAGCCTTGTAAAAATTACTTGGTCCCTTTCAAATACTGAAATAATCTTTTCCCAGGGCTAGTCAATAAGTATGTTTTGTATGTTCAAAACAGTCCAGGAAAGTAACAGCATTTGTTTTTCTTGGGGTGGGAAGGAGGAGAGAAGTTGTCTTTCTCCTGGTGTCAGAAAGGGAAGCTAAAAGATCACGCTGAAACGTTATACCCCAGGGAAGGCCACTCCCTTGCCGGAAAGCGTGTTATCCACAAGGCTGGAAGAGAATCACGGCACTGTGGAATTTTACAGCAATGGTTCTACTCGTGAGTGAGAAGAGGCTACCAGGAGAGCAGAATGCTCCAGGTGTCAGGGGGTCCTGAGGACCCCGAGCCCTGTTTTTCTCCTATGAATCAGCAGATTGAGGTTTTCCTGCAAAGGCGCGTCCTGTGCCTGGGCTCCGCTCTCTTCTTCTGCTCTTGCTTTGCTCTCTTCCCCAGGCGTCTGGATGCCAACCACATCAGCTCCGTGCCCCCCAGCTGTTTCAGTGGCCTGTATTCTCTGAGGCACCTGTGGCTGGATGACAACTCTCTGACAGAAATCCCTGTCCAGGCTTTCAGAAGTTTATCAGCGCTGCAGGCCGTGACCTTGGCCCTGAACAAAATACACCACATACCAGACTACGCCTTTGGAAACCTCTCCAGCTTGGTGGTTCTGTAAGTTTCATTGATTTTTTTTTCCTCTCTCTTTTAACAGTTTCTAAATTCACTGTAACACCTTTTCATTCACTGTAAGGCCTTGACCTTAAACAGATAGCCCTTCAGACTTTGAATAGGGACATTTTAAGGGAGGGGAAACCCCCCAAAATGACTCATAAATGTTCTAATTGTGTAAAAGAATTAAACAGCATTTATCGAGCACCTGCCAAGGGCCAAGCACTGCTAGGCATTCAAAGATAACAAAGTATGACCTCTGTCTTAGGGAAGCCATTGTGTATTGTACAGGTAATCACCACGCTGTATGGTTAGTCCTGCGACCGAAGTTAATAAAAAAAATCCCTTATTTCTGATTATAATTTATAATGCAGGTCAAATTGAAATATGCCCTTCTTATTATTTAATAAGAACTTCTTGACCCCCTTCCAAGGGAACAGAAGCGAGGAATGAACCCTTGACAGCGAGCTATGCATTTGTATGGCTTTTTTCCTTTGAGGTCCAGATTTCACTATTTCAAGTAGATCAAAAAGATTCTCAAGTAATAGTTTGAAAACTAATCAGTTCAAGAGTGTAGAAGGATGTCCCACGTGTATAACTATGTCGATCAATCCTGATATAGGACAACAGTAGCTGCTTGACAGCCTCTAAGAGCAGTGTGCATGGAGACTTCGTGGAAGGCGTCTTCTGCACTATTTCTGGCTTTGCTCCATGCCCCCCACCAGCCCATCGCTCTCTTCAATCACTCCACTTTTCCTGATGACACGTCAGTCTCTTGCACTGCAGTATATACTCCTCTGACGGCTGGCCAGCATCTCATCCATCTTTTTAGGCTCCCCTCAACCCTCTTTCCTCATGTGTTGCATGTAAAAAATCCTCAATAAATGTCACAAAGATGTCACATGAAACCAACATATATTTATTAGAATGAAAACCTTAGTCTGAAAGGATAGGACATGTGGGGTAATAGTAACGAATTTCTATACTGAATTTCACATACAAAGGTGACGCTTCTATCCCACCAGAAGCTGGGTAGGTGCTTTAATTTTTCCCTCCACTAGAGCGAATGGATTTACAGAGATCCAGCTATTCTTTTTCCCCCTGTCCTTAAGCCCATTTTCCAAAAACCCCTTTGGGACTTGGTCCGGTTTTCAGTTATGCACACAGCTGTTCTCACTGGCCCGCCCTGACCTAACCAATTTAACCATTGAGCCAAAGATGATAATTAGAGCCATTTATACTATGTCAAGATAACTACTCTCCTTGGGCAGCCAAAACATCTGATCGCCATTCTCTGTGGCTGACATTGTTGTTTCCTCTTAACCTGTAGCCCCACCCTGGGAATGTAGCCATGATAAGCCATCAGCTTTAATAGAAAATGTGCTTAGTACACCTAGGACCTTCCTTCCATCCTCCATTTGTCAGTGTTGGTCAGAATCTCTAGTTAGTATCCTACATCCCAAAGCCACACTGAACAACCTGAATTTACTTTTATCAGTCTCGTTGCTCACTCCATGATTATTATACACTCCATGCTATCTCAAACCCAAAAGGTAAAACTGTGACTGCCTATTAAATTCTGGGGTATAGAATCATCTGTGGTAAGAGTGAACGGGGCGGATAGCCTTTAAAACAAACAAACAAAAACGTTAAACAAAGCATGTCTTATATATAATCAGTGCATTCTTTAGCATAAGTTTCTTTGGATTTCAGCAATCAGAATGTTGTGCGTAAGTTTCCATGTGCAGTGTGCCTTCCTGACAGTCAGTAATGTTCTCCTGCAGGCATCTCCATAACAATAGAATCCACTCCCTGGGAAAGAAATGCTTTGATGGGCTCCATAGCCTGGAGACTCTGTGAGTTGACCTTTTATTTGTTTCCCTTTTTTCAGTGTTTTCAGCACTATTCTGAAGGAATCGAAATAGCCTTCAAGTCAGACTTGCTATTTGGTTTGGTTAATTGCCTGAGCTTTAAACAGATATTTACAGTGGCTTCATCTTACCCACCCACACACACCCTACAGAGCTGAACAATAAAACAGATTTTGTTTTAATCTATCAAGAGTGATAAATTAGTTAGAATCCTTATAAGCTAAATGAGATGTCCTCTACTGAGCAGTGACTGTTTGCTTAGGAATGTGTTCTGTCAAGGATCAGTTCCATATTGTCACTCAGGATCACTATTCATGAGTCTGGTCCAACCCCCCCGAATGAGAGGATGCGGAGTAGCAAATGCCAAACTCTGTCCAATCCAGAAGGAACAGGCGTCTCATTAGCAAATGGTGAAGCTTCCTGCTGAAGCAACTCGGAAGTCTACAAAGTAGTAACAGTAGTACATTTATTGAGTGTATCTCTAACCAATATTGTACTGAGCACTCAGCATACATTGTTTCAGTCACTCCTACAAACATCCCATGAGAGCAGGTGCTACCATACCATTTTAGGCTCCAGTAAGGTTAAGTTACTTTATCAACACGACATAGCCAGTCAGTGCATAACTGGGATTTGCTTCCTTCCCTGGTTTGACTCCAAAATCCATGCTTACCACTATACCCTACTTCCAAAGAGTGGGTCAAAACCTCAGTTCTGAGTTGGTCTGTAATAAAAATACATAGAGTCCAGCCAGCTGACCACCCAGAGCCACAGCGAGAACAGTTCTTACGGGCCTCCCCAGGGCTGAGCCGTTTCCTAGGGGAGGGGCTGCTCTTCATCGCCCTGTTGAGTAAGAGGCCTAATGAGGGTGCTCACAGGCAGTGAGATCACCTTGCGTGCTGGGAGAGGAAGTGGTTCCAGCTGCGCCCTCCTCACGTCCATGTTTCTAACACTCCAGTGTAATAAGCCACACAGCGCCGCTGAATCTGCAACACTGGCTCTGACCAGGACTGCGGAAGGACATGACCAAAGACCACATCTCGTATGGCTTTGGAGCCCTTGTTCATTTGCATGCAGAGCTCAGCACTTTGTACCTGGTCAATTTAGCTTCTAACCAGATCTGGGTCCACTCATTTCCTGCGGGACCTAACAGCTGTCCTTCCAGGGTTACTTAAGTCACTCTGTGCTTCCTCTTAGAAAGGAGGAATCATCCTCATAAGGAGATGCCAAAGGTGAACTTGTCCAGGCAGGACTTTGAAGTCGACTTAAAGGCACAGGCAAGCTGTTCCCATCAGCGGCTTGGAAAAATTAGAACATCTCCCTTATTTACACAAAGGCTGGCCTGGGGAATATTAGCAATGGATAGCACCTTCCAGTCCTTTTCAACACAACAGGAACAGAAAAACAAGATGGGCTTTGATAGGTATTTCCATAAATAGTCTTCCTCACCGCCCCCCCCCACCACCACAGGGCGCTTGAGGCAAGGACCCAGGATTGCAAATTCATGCAGTACATGCATTCAGGGCAAATTCATGTGAGTCTCAATGTCCCCTCTTCCCTCGCCTTGCCCAGGGCTACAGAGGCTCAGTAGATTGGTTATTCCCAACCTCTTCCTTTCCCTCACTAGAAATCTAAGTAATTTATAAGGACCCAATCCTCGTTTAATCAAAACAGAGCATCTGGAGAGATTTACAAACAGGAAGAAAATTTATGTCCACAAAAGACACAAGTTTCCTGCCTGCTGTATAGCTTAAGGATGGTTTGTGCCAGACAAGTAGGAATCTTGATTCATGTTTAACTTGGTCAAATTATCTCTCTCTTAAAGTTAAATAGGAATTCTTCCCCACAGAGGAAGATCTAACCACATCTGATTGCCTGACCGAAAGGTTTTTCTGCGTCATCTGGGAAATCTGCCCTTCCCAGAGACAAGGAGGAAATTACTTTTTCATATGGAGATGTAGATAAACGGTGGAGTTAAGTCTAGAAAGCGCTTGTGAGTAATGGAACTGAAAAGCCATTTGTGTCATAACAGAGAAACGAATGATTTGAGATTGTTTGGCCATTCCGTCTCTATGCAGGAAGGATGATAGAGAGCTTTGCCTCACAGACGTCACCCTTCGGATCTGAATCTTTATTTGTGACCATGTGGAAATTCTAGACCTGAGGTTCTTCCTGAGAGTACCCTGTACCACATAAGCCTCTCCAAAAGTAGGCTACCATCCTGGACCTCAGGCTGGGAGAAAGACAGGAACTGTACCAGAGTCAGGAACAAAGCCACTCTCCTAGATGTCCTCTAGGACATCTGAAAAGCAGTGGGACAAAGTCAGAGAATGGAGGAGGGGACTGGAAAGCGAATGTGGTTCAGGAGCCCCGAGGAGGGTACAGACTAGCTGGCAGCTTGGTGAGCGGGGTTCGGGTGAAGAGCTACAGCGGCCAGCCGCCAACACCTGGCCAAGCGTCCCTCCCGCTTGGACATTCACGCTGCTGTATGTCCCCTCCCTTCTTTTAATGCCCAGTGCCATTGAGCCGTGACTTTCTGAAATTTCTCATGACCAGTCTAATGACCATTTTAATGCAGATACTTGTGGAATGATGGTGGTCAGACAACCAACACAATCTCTCTTCATTAAGAAAAGGAATGAGAATTGTTATCGATGATACTGGTCCATGGGAAGAGCATGTTAACGTTCCTTGTAAATGTAATATATATGAATTTTTAAGTGAAAAACTGAACATATTATTTACTTATTTTCAGAGATTTAAATTATAATAATCTTGATGAATTCCCCACTGCAATCAGGACACTGTCCAACCTTAAAGAACTGTAAGTAGGACAAATTTAGTGGGAGAACTATTCTTTGTGAATTTATATTAAAGTATGTTTGACGATTGCACCTAATACGACTTACTAGAAAAATTTAAAAGGTCATGTAAATAATGATTAACTACATCCAAAATACATTTAATTTGCTTCTATCACCAACAAACGGCAGATAATCATTTTTTAATTTATAATGGATTTCTCTAATATATATATATATTAGAAAAAAGGATACATATTTCTTTAAGCCATACTGTTTTTCTAAGCCACATTTTCCCAACATTTATATACGTTATAGGTTTGTAGAGAACTCTATCGGAATTCAGTGATTTGCTGAGCATTTCAAAAAGACAAACTTTCCTAGGTTGCATAGGACTGGAGGAACACAATATATGTGCCTAGTGTAGTGCTAGATGCCTTCATATACATTATTTCATATTTTTTAATGTTTCATAAATCTTATCTAATTCTTAAAGAAACTCACCATTTTACTACAGTAAAGCGAACTTTCAGCTATTAGGTTGCATATATTGTCTTTTATATATTATAATTACTTTTCTTTGTACCTAAAAATGTGAATAACCTATGTAATGTTCTAACACTTGGAAAGGAAAATAAACAGAGAGCCTATTCTCTTGGCAGAGAGAAATAAGACACACAGCTAAAGGAGGTAGACAGCAGGGCTTGTTTATAAGAAAAAACCTCTATGTGGTTCTGCCTCAGGAAACCCCACACGGGGCTTAACTGGGAAGTCATCATTGTCCGAGTCAGGCAGCCCCAAGACTGCCATTCACCTCATTCAGCCACAGGCCCACATAGACCAAAGACCATTGACTCTACCCCTCTGCCAGTCAGACAACATTAGCACTGACAGATGAGAATCAATTTGTTATTACAGACTCACTGAGCTGGGGCACCTTTCTTCAGCTCAGGAAATTTTGTCCTCATAAGGAGATTACTTAACTCTCTACTTCACTGCAGCTTAAGTCAATTTTCTCTTCTCCTGGCTTTAAATGGGGTAAAGAGGAGCGATCATAATCCTCTCTCCAAAGATGGTTTCCTCGGTCTCAAGTTGTTATACCATGATACTCTATTGGATATTAACAGATGGATTTTCTTTTTATAGCATTAGGTTGTAAGTTTCCATAAAGCACAGTTATTATTTTCAGATTCTTTATTCCTCTTTCCAGATGACAGCTTGTGATATCTTTTTCTCCTAGAGAGTACGTGAGGGCACAAACATTTCAAAATGCATAGAGGAATTTAACCTTATCCTCTAGTTACTAAAATTGCTGATTATTGCCACGGGTTTGGTGAGGGGACTATTAAATGATTTTACCCCACAGGTTATTTTCTATAAATTATCTTTTCCTCTCTTTCTAGAGGATTTCATAGCAACAATATCAAGTTGATACCTGAGAAAGCCTTTGTAGGCAACCCTTCTCTTATTACAATGTAAGTAGCCATGGTTCTTTTCGATTTTTCTATCCTGCGATATAGCATGAATTGCACTTTTAAGCATACTATATTTGCCCAAGCTTTGTCTCGGTCACTGTAGTGTATATGGAGATGTTTTGCTAAGTTTTAGCCAAATGCTGAAGCAATATTAGAGATTCTTTTTCTTAGGACCTACAATGTGCATTGCCTTATGTTTGGTATCTTCAAATGCCTTGTGTCACTGCACAATAATCTTACGAAATGCTTTTTTGCTTATCTCTATCTCCTAAGGAATAAAACTGATTTTTACAGCATCCATGTCAAGGTCACCTAGTCATTCAGAACTTGAACCCAAGTATAGTAGAAACATAAATTATTATGTTCTCACCCCCAAAAAGATAAATATATGATAAATAGTTAATTATCTAGGTTGGGGGAATCCATTCACCATGTATACATATATCCAACCAACACACTGTAAGCTTTAAATGTACAATTTTATATGTCAATTATACCTCAATAAAGCTGAAATAGAAATACATACATACATACATTATTATATATGATAGAGGTCCTTTACCGCAAGGAGGGGGAGATGAGGAGACTACTGCTTTACGCTAAGTAGCCATTCGATACCCATTCATTCTCGAGTCCAAACACTGAGTTACATTTATACAAACTAGGATGTAATTCTGGAAAGGTGCATATGTTCTAGGAAGGTGTATATGAGGATCTGTATGCCATAATGGCATAAGATAGAGTTACAACTTCAAAGTAGGATTAATTCTATGTTTCATAGTTAGCACAAACAGAAAATTGATCCTGTGTAGGTACATATAGGAAGGTGAAAATACGTAAGTAATAGGCTGGCTCTTAATTAAAAGACAACTGGCAGGTTTGGGACATAGTATTGGCCTAAGGTCATGGGTGGGGGGTCTGAAATATGGAGGAGAGTAAGGACGGCTTCTGAAAAGGACTCTAGAGCACTTCCTGGCAGATATCCGGCATCCTGTGCCAACTTGATAGAGAGGCTTTCTGGAGCCGTGTAGCATTTGTCACAAATGCTCTGGAATCCCAATTAGCCCTGACAACTGAGAAAAAAAAATACCATTCATCATTTCTGAAACGTTCTGACAGTATGTTGGCAAACTAAGGGGGTTAAAGTTTGTTGCCAGTAAACATTAGTTCTCATTAGAGAGTATTTACGTACTGAGAAGCTGGCAGATTGCATTGCCTTTCTTTGCCCCTTCTTTCCTTGAAGCCACAGGACTGGTTTTCTTAATCACCCTTTTGATATGTTAATACCCCTTGAAGAGGACTAACAGCCCCCCAATACTTATTAGCACTTCTCTCCACTCTTTGCTGGCCTTGACTGTTTTCTCCCGGAAGCTCTTCTGTCCTTGCTTCTGCCTCCATGTCTATCTCTGTCACTACCGTCCCCGCCCATACTCCCCCCAGCCCAGATTTCTTTGCTTTCCTTGTCCATTGGCTACCCAGGCCTCATTTCTTCCTCTGTGGTCCCCATCCTATCCATAACTTCTTTCCATCCCCTCTGCCACCAGCCCCTCTGCTAGCCATTACCTCTAGATTTCTACCAGTCTAAGGCTCACCCCCCTGCCTCTACCACCAGCACAGTGCTCACCCTGGAAGCACAGCATCCATGTTGTCATTCTCTTGCTGTGAAACATACAGTCAGTGTTGTCTGTTTACATTAAACGCCAACTCCTTTCCCTGACAGTCTCAGCTTTCCACATGGCCCCAGCCAACCCTCCTGACCCATTCCTCAGTTACCTTACGCCATAACCCAGACCAACTAAGCTACATTCATAGGACAGATCCCCTCCTTTATTTCCTTTGCTCCTATGATTCCGTCCCCTAACTATGCTTGTCGAAATTCTGTTTTCCAGGGTCTATTTCAAATGGCATTTTCATGAAGTTTTTCTTGACCTCATGAGAGAACTCCCTCCTGAGAACCCTATAGCTCCGCCTTGTGTTTGTGATACTTATGCCTTATGTACATAAGCATGTGTATTCATAGCTGCCCATTGTACTTACATGCACGCAGGTATATGAACCTAATTACATACAAACAAGCACATAGTGTAGATAAGGGATAATGTAATATTCTGAGGACAGCTCCATTTCTAAATTGTAAGATGTATAGTCCTCCTATAATCGAAGAGAATGAAAAAAAAGAATATGTGTGTATATATATATATTCCTGAACCACTTTGCTGTACACCTGAAACTAACACGACGTTGTAAATCAACTATATTTCAATAAAAATATTTTAGAAAAAGATTTATAATAAAAAGATGTACAAGAGAAAACAAACAAAAAAGACCTATAGTCCAGCTCTAGCCCTTTCTCTTACCAGTTGTCTAATCGAAGGGAAAAGAAGAAGTCAGAGGGTGGGAGTGCGGACGGGGATTTGGCATGTTGAGTGACAACTATATCCCAGGCCCTGTGCCAGATGTTACATGTGCATTAGCTCTTTTAATGTGTACACACACCCTCCTACTAAGTATTATTACCTTAGTTTAACAGATTAGAAAGTTGAAGCTCTGGGAGATAATGAGCTTACCAAAATATCTGAGCCTCAGCTTCTTCCTCCAAAAATGAGGGAAATAGTACCTAAGTGTCTATGCCGTGGATCTTATAAAGTTGGCAGGTGGATTAATTGAGCTCTAGATGTGAAAATGCTTTGTCAACCAGAGAGTCATATCCCCTTATTTGTTTGTTTTATCCCAACTGATTCCAAGCTTCTTCAGGGCAGGAACACCTTATCATTCTTATTCACATCCCCAGCATCTAGCATAATGCCAGGCACATAGTAGATAGCTAATGACAGCCTCCTTAATAAATCAGTCTTTAACGGCAAGCAGTACCTACCCTCATGCTTTGAGCATAAGAGACACCAATAAATATTTGTTGAATTTAATTGAACTGGAAGGATGTCTCAGCCAAGAACTGTTTGTGGGACTCCATTGACCAGGCGGTTCAAATACCTTTACATTGAAAACATCTGTAAAACAAAATATTTCTGAAGTTCTAATAATGTCTTACCTTTTAGAGCAATCATTGATTTTTTAAAATCTAATGTTACAAAAACCCAGAGTAGCAAATTTCCTCTCAAATAATTTGAAGGATCCTTTGTGTGTGTGTCATAAGATTTGACCAGAGGATATGACCCTCATGTGACTATATAGAACTTCATCTTTCTTTAGCTAATGATATAACCGCCAGCACCTTGAACTACCTTTTGCCACTCAATGGATAGGCCACAGATATTGGAGGCAGAGGAAGAGCTTTAAGTATAACTGTAGTCAGTTCACTTGCTTTTCTCCATAGGAGCTGACATTCATATCTGCCTTGCTGTCAGAGATTTTCAATTTTATGTAGTATGGATTTCTCAGCAAAAGTCTCATAATACGAATGAAAATACTTTTGAGGTTTACCTGAAACCAAGTAATCAAAATTACACAAGTACATTGAAGGCATTTGTTGAAATTCTGAACAGGTGTTCATTTGTCATTCAAGTTTTATACTAAGACGTTGGTCTTTGGATTTTTTCAGACATTTCTATGACAACCCTATCCAGGTTGTTGGGAGATCTGCTTTTCAACATTTACCTGAACTAAGAATACTGTAAGTGTTTATTTCTCTTACAGAACATTTTCCCTTTGCAAGGTTGCTGTGAAGACCAAATGAACATTTCAAGTGCTTTGAAATGGCCATAAAAATGACCCCTTCCTAGAATCTTCTCCCAGTAATACTCATGTACTCCTCCTTCTAGGACTTTGAATGGTGCCTCACAAATAACTGAATTTCCTGATCTAACTGGTACCGCGAGCCTGGAGAGTCTGTAAGTACTTGAGTAGGCTCTTGACTTTGCCCAGAACTTGCACTGCCCTTCAAGCCTGACCAGTCTTAACATCAGTGCATCAAAATATGTCACTGTGTGATGCCTAAATACAAGAATGATGTCTGGTTTGTGTTTCCACAGGACTTTAACTGGAGCACAGATCTCATCTCTTCCTCAAACTGTCTGCGATCAGTTACCGAATCTCCAAGTGCTGTGCGTGTCAGTAAAGCAATAATGTTGTGTAAACGGGGGTGAAATGACCAACATTATTTCAATAATCCTTTAAAAGAGGAGAAAGTTCTTTCCTCGCAGGTTTTCAGGAGGTCAGGCCTCCTTTGCCTACTTGGGGCCAGGGAGGTGGCTCTCAGATGTGACCCTGGTAATAATGGCAATGACGTACCCCTTGTTTCCAAGTCCCAAACAGTCTCCCATTAGAGTTTCAACTAGCACACATTTCCCTTCAGAAAATGGATATGAACAAGCCAAAATAACTTCATTGCCCCCAGCCCCAAATCCTCTGCAGAGCAGGAAAAAAAAAAAAAAAGAAAATCATGGATCAAAAACCCAATATGGATGCCAAAATAAAATTATCAGACCCACACAGACCTTGATAAAGGCAAGCAAACATTCTTCCGGTATAGTTGCTGGTGCCACGTTCTAATGTTTCATCTAATGGCTAAACAGCTTGCATATGTTATTTCTGTTGACTTGGGGCTTTTTTCCTCTGCCCTTCCCACATCTTACAAAAAGTAGTTTATAGGAATTGGGAGAGCCTTGTTCTGACCTTCCATGTTCAGCCTCCCCCCTCAACGCCCTGTGATCTCCTTCTCAAGCAGTGCTGGGATGTAGTGAAAGCACCCTTAGTCTCTCGCATGGCTCTGTTCTCACATGGCAGACTTCTGCGGCAGTCGAACGCCTGTGATTCCAGCACAAGCTTTCCGGAGTAACAGAACTACAAGCAGCTCTACAAATGTCAAGTGGAAGAATGGGAACGTTCTTCAGTGATTCTGCCTTCCCCTCTCCCCAGCCCACTACGTCACTTTCAGGCCGCAGTTGCTCAGTGATAGGAGTTGCAATAAACCACATAACAGCCTTAAAGTGAGTCGTTCATGTATAAAGGAAGGGGATTAAGAACAAGTCTCCTCTTCCTCACCTCGTATCTCCCTAGAAGGTATAGATACAGGTGAGGAAAGAGAGAATTAGGGAAGTAAAGTACATCTGTCAAAATCACACTGCAAGAAAGTAGCAGAGTTCGAATTCAAATGCAGATGGTTTGATTGAATAACTGGGAGAACAAGTATAGACACCAGGTGGTGGAAATCTCAGTAGCCGTCTTCGAATTCTGCCCACCACACCAAGAATAAGCATAATTATCCTCCTTTCTTCAGGAAGCTGGCTCAGTAACATGACCAGGATTTCACATACTGTAACTAATAAATAGGGAGCCAGTATTTATATCACATCTGTCTCCAGTATGTCACACAGCGAACGGTAAACCACCTGGGTCTAAAGCTGCATACACCGAGGCTGACTGGCGAACTGATTAAGAGCAGAAGCTCTGGGGTCTATTTTTCTGGTTCAAATCCGGCCTCTATGCTATCACAGTATCTTGAGCGAGTTATTTATCCCTTCCGGGGCTCCATTTCCCAGCCTATAAAATAAGAGATGTAGCCACTTCCTTCAGGGGATCGTCATGAGGACGCAATAAGTTACTACACGTCCAACACTTATACCAGCACCTGGAGCACTGCAAACTCTTCGACCATGTTAGCTCTTATCATCGTCTTTCTCGCTTCCTTTACACCATTATTCTTTCCTGGAGTGGAAACCTAGAAAGGCCTGAAAGACAGCAACTGCATTAATGGCAGTATCCGGCCATTTTCAAAGCACATCAACCTGTAGCGTTGATTTGCTCTTCACAACAACCCTGCAAGATCAGCAAAGCAAGTATCTTCTCATTAAAGAAGAGAATTGAAAAAGACATCAGTGCTTCATCCAGCATATCAACGAAGTAGAATTAAAGTTGATAGTAGAACCCGGGGTCATGAGTCATGACATTTACTCCACTCTGCTTTCTGTTCTGGAAGTACAGGTCTGAGAGCTCTCTTCCTTTGGCTGCGTCATCCACTGAGTAGCTGTTACATGAGGCAATGTCACTGTACATGACTGATTTTGCCTCCGAGTTGCTTCTTCTCCATGGGAATGACTTGACTGTGTGTGGCTTTCCCCACTTACTAGCTGGTGATCTTAGTCTTTGCTTTGTATGGGAATCAACACAGATGTTTCCTTCATAAGGTGACCACAAAGATTAAATGAAATAATTCAGGTCAAGCTGTAAACACAGTGTCTATATATAAGAAGTGCTTGATCAATGCTAGCCATGAAAATCATTAGGTAATAGGTAGGAAGGTGGTGACACTGTGTCTTTATGTAGAAGAAGGTTTCATGTACCCTCTACTAAGAATTACACAGGAAGGATTGTTCCCCTTGCTGTCTGTGGAAATGAGTGAACCAGATTATTATCAGCTTTGATAATATGTGTGTCCATTTTATCACATTCACTACTTTCCAAAAATACACACCATATTGTTAATCGGCTGTATTTGTGCATAGGTGTGGGGCATTTTTGTTTTGGTTTGGTTTGGTTTGGTTTGGTCTTTCAAATCTCTAGTGTAAACTACAAATTTGTGTTTGCACACAGCTTTATCTGAATTATTCATGTGTAGTAAATTGAACTGTATTTCTACTTAAGTTCTATTTATTCAATAAATGTAAGATAAAGTGATCAATTTCAAAAATAAAGTAATTTAAAACCCTCTCAGAAAACAATATGGATTTTTCAGTTGCATAGTGGTGATCTGGTTTTAAGAATTAGAATCAGGCATGAAAGTGAGTTAGTTGATTAACTGATAACTTTTAAAACATGAGGCAAGATTTTTTTTTATATATATATATATATATATATGTATATATATATATATCTGTTACTTTATCTACCAGCTTTCTTTTTTTAAGCTTTCTGCAAATTACCATGGCTTGTTTCAGATTAGTTATATTATACTATAAATATGTCCAGATGTTTTTGTTATTCTGTAATTTGTTGAGTTTGGGCTGAAGACTTTCTTAGATTCTTTTTCCCCCCTTGTAATGATTGATTTCAAAGTTAGTGCTATGTTTTGAATTGTTGTTGGGATTCTTTTTCTGTTGATTAGAAAAGAACCAACAATGATTCTCTCAACTGCACAGATACAGCAGCTCTTAGAAACAGAGGCACAATTATTTAATTTAATTTGTACTCATTTCTGTAAGATAATAGCTAGAACATTGTAGATCATCACTAACAAAACATAAATAAATTCATTAAGTAAATTATTTAAATCAATTAAAGAAGTATAACAGTTACATTTCAGTTGACATCTGAATCTACTGCTTAATCTAATAATGCCTATGACTACCTGCTGCACATCAGGGCTGGGGAAAAGTTCATAGTCTGCCTTTGGGAGCTAGATCATGGTGGAGGGGAAAAGAGAGCAAAGCATGTTTCCTTACAATTAATATGTAACAGATTTTTCCCTTTTGTACCTTCTGTTTTTCAGAGATCTATCTTATAACCTGCTAGAAGATTTACCCAGTTTTTCAGTCTGCCGAAAGCTTCAGAAAATGTATGTCTGTAAGAGTCTCTAAGTCACCAAGCGCAAACCAAGAGCCAAAACTCACATTTCCAGGGGTCATTGGTTTGCTTACCCTGTGGTTCACTGGGGAGACATGTGATGCTTTCCCTTCTTACACACAGGAGCTGTGACTGTATAGGATGTCTGTAAAGTTGGGAGACATAGACGATATTATTTTACCATGCATTATACTATAAGTAAGGCATTTAGTATGTTGTGGGTTTTTTTTTTTTCCTAACCTGTTATAGTAATGAACTGGGTTTATTTGAGCTTTGGAACTTTTTTGAACTTACACCTCCAATGAGTGGCATTATTTTTGTTTTGTTTTGTTTTTTTTCCTGAACACAAGTGAGGCTCATATGCATGGCATTACGTTTTAATATGGGGGTACTTTTGTTGGTATGTTTGCTTCACAATAGTAACCTTCATGGGAGTTCCCTGGCGGTCCAGTGGTTAGGACTTGGCACTTTCACTGCGGGGGCCCAGGTTTGATCCCTGGTCTGGGAACTAAGATCCAGCAAGCCGTGCGTGCGGCCAAAAAAAAAAAAAAATTTCTATTCTAAATCACAATAGTAAGCTTCAGAAGAGGTGCCGTATTAGTCGTATTTCAGGTGCCATTGATGCTACTTATGCATGAAACATTTTAGAATTCCTCTCTGAAAATTGCCTCCTCCATAAAACATCAGCGTTGTTGCTTTATAGTCATGCTTTGGTTTTGGTCAAAACAATACTAACCATCTATCCTTTTCTGCTTAATTTTTCTCCGAATGCCTTTGGGCGAGGAAGGGAGGGGAAAAAAAATCCACCTTGAAAGGTAACGACTTGACACTCCTGAAGACCCTCCAAGGATATAAGAAAGACTCAGAGGGCAGAGAGAGGCGTCCTCAAGGTGTTTGAATGATGTTGGCATTTAGAATATAGCTTCAGATTCACCCAAAGGGAAGAGCGGCTTTGAAAGAGAGGCAATACTTTTTTATGTGGATACACTGCAGTGTTCTTTTTTAAACAAAAAGAAATTTTTCTCAGTGTCACTCGGTAGTCGTAGTTCATGTGTTCCTGTGACTGAGGGCAGGTGACCCCTCTGTAAAAGTTCTCTGAAGACTAATCTTTGAAACCTGTGGCTCTGAAATGAATCTTTGGAACCTGTCATTTCAGAGACCTGCGACATAATGAAATGTGTGAAATTCGAGCCAACACCTTCCAGCAGTTGTTTAGCCTCCGCTCTCTGTGAGTACTCCCTCTCGGCAGCTTCCCCAACATCGAGCACTTTTTATCTCTTTTGGGTCTTCCCCTAATATTTTCTTTTCACTCTATACTTGTACTGTTGGGCCTTTGTGCATGTATCTGCTAGGAGAAGGCAAATATTTTGCTCATGATCATTTCCAGGAACAGGTTCAAAAGCAGTAAATTTGCAATCTGCCCTCTGCCAGTCAGCAGACGTGAAACTCTGATAAAGGGGAAGGAGGCCAAGCTATTGAACTGCCTACAAAATGTGTTTCTGTTCCTAGCTGGGAATTGGCGGAGATTGTTCTGCCTGCAAAACCGGGGTGACCACACAGTTCTTCCTGCCTGTTTTTCTCTCCTGGTCAAACAGTTTTTCAATGTGAGTCTCTCTAAGTGCTTAAGAATCACCTGGAGGTGACTGTAAAAAAATGCAGAGTTCAGGTTCTCACTTGCCTCATGAGTTAGACCCTCTGGAGTAGGGCCTGAGAATCGGTATTTTAACAAGTACACTAAGGTTTAAGCACAACTGTCCTGGAAAATGCTTCTGTTGCTCAGATGACTAAGATTTCTAAATATTAAATTCCATTTTATGATTGAAAATACCATATATTTGACATATATTATAGATATTAATATATTATGTAAATGTATAATATATTTTAATATATACTATAATAGATTATTATATATATTAATATATATTGAAAATACCATAACTACTGCTCCACTCTGATGTGCTTTGCACATTCTGTGCTACAGGACTCAACACTCAGCACTGACATCAGGTAGACCACACACTACCTGAAAATACCATATATTAACCATAAGTTTAAAAAAAACGGTAACAGGTTTTTTGTGCATGACAGATTTTTTCCATCCCGAAACTGGATTTCAGTGTAATTTTGGTGAACGATGACAATATGTAATGTTTAAACTGCAGGATGTTGTTAAAAACCCTTTCTTTCCTAAAGTTTTTCTTAACATTTAAGAGACTATACCTTCATAAAATAATACCATTCCTCAAAACATTTTAAATTCACCTTGGAGAATCAGTTTCTCCCAGAAATTCACTTTGAAAATCATCTTGCTCTGAATTTAATTGTGTTGCCCTTTCCTTACTTTTGGTCTAAAATCGGCTTGTGAAGTTCTTTAACTTTTTAAAATAAATGTGAAACAAAGATATTGTACATTACCTACTTTTATTACCTGCCTTGTTCACCAGGTTGGAGTTCTGGCTCTTTCCAAAAGTTAGTTCTTTTTCAAATATATCAAAGATTGATATATTTGATAATACTGTGTTGTACAATTGAAATTTGCTAAGAGAGTAGAACTTAAATATTCTTCACCAAAGACCCATGAATCACTCTCCTAGATCACTGTCATCACCCTCCTTACTGGACTTTCCACCATCAGTCTTTACCCATTCATCTCATTCTCCAAAGAGAATTTTTCTTAAGTAGAAATTGAATCATGTTACTTCCCTGCTTCAAAAATCTTCTGTTATTCCCCTATTGTCTTCAATACCAAAACCAAACTTCCAAGCACCATCCTTCAGAATCTGATTCCAACCCCCTGGAACACCTTTATCTCTCACCCACCAGTTCCCAGTCCCTTGACACATGGACCATTGTTTCTCCTGGTCCTGTCGCCCATTGGATTCCTCCCCACTCTTAACTTGCCCCTGTCCATCCCATAAGAACAACATCTCCTGTCTCTGAGCCCTCTCCACTCTGATGTGCTTTGCACATTCTCTGCTACAGGACTCAGCACTCAGCACCGCCATCAGGTACACCACGCCCTACCTGAAAACGACAAGAATTTTTTCATCTTCTTATCCCCAGCATCTAGTGCAGATGGCAGGGCTTGCAACCCTCACTGGACACGTATTTGATGAGCAGCTCAACAGAAGACAGTCTCCTGCCCAATTCCCATTTGTAGCTTTCCCACTCCTTCCATGCCATTCTTTCCCCTCGTTAGCTGGAATTTTCTTTTGTTCTGCCATCGATGAAAGGAGAAAACTAAAAAGGCTTCCAGTTTTCCCCAGTTCAGGGGCCTTTCAAATGAGAATGTAAATGTTCTGTGAATACCATTTATCCTAAGTAACTCAGGGGGCCCAACACCATGAATAAATTACTTTTCTGTGCTAGAGAAAAGTTGACAGTGATCACTTTCAGTTTCCTCAAATGTCTACACTTTAGTTCCCTTCTGAGTTATGAATTTTAAAAATACGAATTTTAAGTTCATTGCTCTTTTTCTAAAATGTGAAATTTCTTATTCCTGTAAAATTATCTACATTTCATTACATATATGTCTGTGGAGGGAAGGGGTGAGTGAATTTTATTTCTCAATAAATTGTAGATTTTGTTATCAAAGGCTTTTATTTCTAACATATGCTAGCCCCTCTCTTCTTCATTTCCCAGTTAAGAAATAAATGTCCAGGGGCTTCCCTGGTGGCGCAATGGTTGAGAGTCCACCTGCCGATGCAGGAGACACGAGACCGTGCCCCGGTCCGGGAAGATCCCACATGCCGCGGAGCGGCTGGGCCTGTGAGCCGTGGCCGCCGCGCCTGCGCGTCCGGAGCCTGTGCTCCGCAACGGGAGAGGCCACAACAGTGAGAGGCCCGCGTACCACAAAAAAAAAAAAAAAAAAAAGAATTAAATGTCCATTCTCTTTATTGGGAATTTTTTTTTAAAGTATCTCTGTGTTTCTCTTAAGGCCTGACATACATGGACAATGTACACAAATTTTTGTTGAGTTTCATTACATATCCGGGGACATTTTATAACTTAAAATTTACTTGCCTGTCAGAGGAAGAGACTCAGAAGTTCCTGTCTCTTCCAATTCCCTGACCCCTACTCATGTTAGAAATGCCCTAATAAAATTTTACAACCATGTTAAAGTCAACTTTTTAGCAAGAAGAGAGTAAAATCTGAAGTATCCACCTGAAGGATTTTCCTGGATTGATTTAAACAAGGTTGCTTTAAAATTCTCTTTCATCATTTTATACTATTAATATCTGCCTCTGAAAGATGATTTGATAAGTTAATTGCTCCTGTCCTGAATGGAAATTACATTTTGTTAGAAGAATGAATATATATGGTAAAACTTCACACAGTCTTCTTTCACATAATCCTCTCACTTGCCTTTTTTTTTTTTTTTTTTAATAGGAATTTAGCTTGGAACAAAATTGCCATTATTCACCCCAATGCATTTTCCACTTTGCCATCTCTAAGAAAGCTGTGAGTATTTCATGACTTGTTTATGGCATGTCTTTTAATAATTGGGCCCCATCTGATTAATCAAAAATGTTGGTTTTGCTGAAAAAGCCCGAGTGCACAGAACGCCCAGCCCTCAGTGTCTCCTGCACTGGAGCTGGATCACACCAGAAAGGAACACCCCACTTCCCACCCCCCACCCCTCCAAGGCCATGTGCGTCCTTATGTGGATAAATGACCATCTGGGTGACAGCTGGTTCTGGTGATTGAGGTGAAATTTTCCAATTTTGCTGAGCCATCAGGTGGAATGGACTAAGTAATCAGTTCAGTTCTAAAGGTCTTTCATTTTACAGTTTGCCATCCTGACTAACAGAAAATCTTCCTGTCCATTTTTTC
The DNA here is from genome assembly GCF_039906515.1 of Pseudorca crassidens. Classification (NCBI taxonomy): domain Eukaryota; kingdom Metazoa; phylum Chordata; class Mammalia; order Artiodactyla; family Delphinidae; genus Pseudorca; species Pseudorca crassidens. The sequence goes on from NC_090306.1 coordinate 60,918,829, forward strand.
CCTCCCTTTCCATCTCTTGCTCTTTCCTCTCCCTCTCTCCTGTGTCTCAGAGACAAAGAAGGAACTGGTCAGACAGAAGTTATGGCGAGAAGGAAGAAAATAAACCCCCAACAATGTTTTCCCCCTCACCCCTAACTTGATCTAGTCAGCACCACTTTTCAAATTATGTGTAGCACCCTCCACTTGATTTTCGATGTCCCCATCTGGCAGAATTAAGCTGAATGTAGAAATTACAATTTGGATGTGATTAAAACATTTTTTTCCTGCAATTCTGATGGTAAATAGAAGAGTTGTTCAGGAGCTAAAACCAAAATGGTTCCTTTTACCATTAAGAGGAAGGACCCTGCTTAGAAGTTTTTATGGAGCAGTTTAATCATCTTTAGGTTGCTTTTTTAACATAATCATTTTATGCTAACACAGACTAAAAGCCAATTGTTGTTTGATGTTTTGCAGGGACCTATCATCCAACCGCCTGTCGTCTTTTCCTGTAACTGGGTTACATGGTTTAACTCACTTAAAATTAACAGGAAATCATGCCTTACAGAGCTTGATATCATCTGAAAACTTTCCAGAACTCAAGTGAGTTTGTCATTAAAACTAATAAGATACATTTGTGGTCATGTGAAACAATAGACGTGTTATAGTGGTTTTCAAAATTTATGGGACTCTTTTGAATTGCATTTCATGCCTTCAAGTCCCCCACCCCTGGGGCATTGTTAGGACAAGCCCTGGAGTGGGAGAACGTGTCTTCCTGACCACACTTCCTTCCTTCTTCAAAGATGCCTCCTGGAACCACAGAGTTCATGGAAAGAGTTTGAAAACCATTGATCCGTGAGATACAAACTAGGACATGTAATTAAATAACATTATAACATAATTGTACTCCTGTTGACATGTTTAAATTCGTCTTGCTTATGTATATGTTCTAATAAAATGTACTAAATTAATATTTGTTTAAGTAATGCTCTTTAAAACCTGTTACACTTATTAGCGATAAAGTCCCTTGAAAGATTATATATATATATATGTATATACACATATATATATGTATATACACATATATATATTCTGTATATATATTAAACCACAGTACTTTTTACATACTTTAAAACCATAACCCCAAAAGAGAGTTTAGAAAATGAAAGAGAGGAAAAAATGTCTACAAATACCCTTAAACAAAGTTTTATGTTATTTCCTTCCAGATTTTGTTTCCAATGTATTTTTAATTGTTAGAATCACAGTACGTATACAAACTTATATCACCTTTTTGTCACTTTACGTTATGTCATACCATAAGCACTTTTTAATGGTGTTACAATTTTCCTAACAGTCATTTTTTAGTGTTTTTATTATGGAAATCTTCAAACTCAAAAGTAGAGAAAATAATATATCCATCACTCGGCCTCAGCAACTGTCAACATTTCATGGCAATAATTTTTAATAACTCCGTTGTTATGAATAGCACTGTAATCAACATCTTTATCACATAGTTAATATTTTAGATTACTTATTAAAGCTAAGATCCACAGGCAGAATTATTAAGTGAAAGATGAGCACTGTATTTAACAATCTATTTCTTTAAGTGTGTGTTTTTGTTTGGTTTTGTTCATTCAAAGGGTTATAGAAATGCCTTATGCATATCAGTGCTGTGCATTTGGAGTATGTGAAAATGTCTATAAAATTTCTAATCAATGGAATAAAGGCGACAACAGCAGTGCAGATGACCTTCATAAGAAAGATGCTGGAATGTTTCAAGTTCAAGGTAAGAGCTGCTATGTCACTGTGATGAAATTGTGTCTGAACGGGGCTTGAAAAGTCATCGAGCAGATCATCTGAACTCCAAACAAGTCCCTATGTGATCACCCCAGCAAGTTGAGGATCAATCCCACTTTTTAAAGATTCTTAGAGAAAGAGAAAACTCCTTTAGGATTCATTCTAAAAAGTCATCTTTTCTCTAAGGGATTTCTTAATACTTATATTTACAATTAGATCCCTTTTAGCACATATTGTCCTCAGGGGTAAATATTAAAACTGATTATCAATATTTTCATAAACTTTTTTGAGGGCCTTATCCCTGTGGATAACTTTTTCAAACATGCTTCTGCGCTTTTTTCTCCAGAAAATACAATCTATTTTTATTCTTAAACCCCAGTGGGGAATGGAGGATATAGACATTTTAGATGCCTCCATATTTCAGCAGAAGGGCTTAAGAATCCAACTTCTTATCCAACTAATCCTAAAACATTCTTCCCCACCTACCCCCCACAAAGGCTAGCTGTCAGGAAAGTGAAATGAAATAATGTCTGTAAAGCACTTGGCTTTCCTTGAAGCAAGACCTGACTTAAATAGACAACAATGTACCTCAAACCACACCTGTGGTAATGAGACAGTGCTCTGGGCAGCCCCCAATTTCCTTTCCCTGCCAACCTTGCAAGTTTGCACAGAGTCTAAATAGACTGGCTTTTCTTCCTTTGGGTCTTAATGATTTGTTGATTCCCAAGCAAGTACGATTCAGTCTGTCTGCACATTATCTTAACTTTTCTTCCTGCACACAGACCTGATTAAGGAGCTGATATTATAGCCCTTGGCTTTTTTATTTTAGGCTACAGCACATGTCTTGCTCTTGTTCTTGCTTTCATTTTTGCTTTTTCTGCCTCACCCACCCTAATTTCTACTATATTTATTCAACCCTCCCCCCCAAAAAATAAACAATTAGAGTGTCTACTGTGTGCCAGGCACTGTTCTATGCCCTAGAGGCACACAATGAACGAGAGAGACAAGGTTCTTCGTGGAGTTTATTTTCAAGGACAACGATTTAAAACCCTGGTCCATATATTGTAATCACACAGAAGCTTTTAAAAAACACTGGTGCCCAAACCTCACCCCAGACCAATTAAATCAGTAAGTGTGTTAGATCACAAAACTCCTGTTTCATGGATAGCTAATCCAAGCACCAGTTACTTGATTTGTCCTCTGTTAAGCAGAATTCCCCAGAAAGATTGAAACTTACTAATTCTCCCTCTTGTACTCAGAGAACACAGCTCAGAACATTTGCACTATAGCTATCTAAGTGTTAGAAAATTGGATAAAGTGGTTCTTCCACTGAATGGAGAGGCCCACGCTCTCTCTCTAATTTAGGTCAGTGCAATTTGGGGCCATCGTGAGCTCCAGGGAACAAGAACAGAATGAGAGAGCTTCGACGTTATGACAGGGAGTCCAGGGTTACTGTCCCTTGCCCCCAGTTCTGCTGAAATTCTGTCATATAGTAGCTTGAGTAGAACATCCCAAAGCAATTTTATAATAGACTTGCAAGAAAGCCCAGGGAAAAGTGGGATGTCTGACCCTCAGTTCCCTTTGTGACATTTCATGTCTCTAGGGCAATCCAGGACTCTCCTCCCTGGAAGTTGGCCCCTGAAAAGAGAGACAGAACTAATCATTCCAGAACTTCTCATTCCTGCAGATGAGCGTGATCTTGAAGATTTCCTGCTTGATTTTGAGGAAGACCTGAAAGCCCTTCATTCGGTGCAATGCTCACCTTCCCCAGGTGAGAAAGGCATCAGAACTGCTCAACAGCAGTACCCACCCTTAATTCTGAGGCCCTCAGGGACATTTGGCTACACTTCAAGGCAAAATCTGTGCCATCTTTGCAGCTCATCAATATCCCACCCCATGGGGACCTTTAAAATACAAATGTTCGTTCCCTGGAGTTGGTCTCCATTCATAAATAGGATCTTTGTAGGAGACTTTTGATTCAGATTAATGGAAATGAAAGAAACAATCTTATAGTTAGAAGTATATGTAATTTTTAAAATAATATTAGCTATTTAGTCTGGTATGCAACAGTCTTGCTTCATGTAATCACTGATTTTTGACAGTGATTTCTTGTAAGTCTTCTCTAAATAGCTATTTGGTTAAAGCAAATAATAGTTTTAGAGATAAGTAAAAACTATATATATTATTCACTTAATTGTTTGTCCCATTCCCTGAAATAGGATAGGCCAGTTGAAAAAAAAAAAAAAAGACAGCTGGGGAGGGTTGATATTTCATTTTCAACAATTTGATGGTTCCTTGCACCTAAACGTCAAACGTCAATGTAAACCTAAGATGACATTCTCATGAAATGCACCTTCATACTTCCTCTTCTAACATCACTGAGTATTTCCCTAGGATTCTCCTTCCCTGTTTACAGAACCTTTCTTGAAGCATTCTGGACAAATATCATAAAACGCCCAGGAGGGACTTCCCTGGTGGTCCAGTGGTTAAGACTTCGCCTTCCAATGCAGGGGGTGCGGCTTCGATCCCTGGTCGGGGAGAAAAGATCCCACATGCCTCCAGACCAAAACAACAAAACAAAAAAAAACAGAAGCAATATTGTAACAAACTCGAAAAAGACTTTAAATATGGTCCACATCAAACAAACAAACAAAAAAAAAACTTTATTAAAAAAAAAACAAAAACCAGAGATCTGACTTGTTACCTGGCCCTCACACTGCTGTATTTGGGGGACCTGAATCCAGTGATTTAAACTCCCCGGCTCCATTTCTCTGGGCATAGCTTGAAAATCTGGGCACCCGGTATATTCACCTTTATGTTAAATAGTGGTTTAATAAAGTGGAGTATGCCATAAGGGAACTGTGTGTTACCATGGCTGTTACTGGTCTCTATCTCTTGGTGTCCTAACAAGAGAAACAAAGAGGTAATTTGGCAAAGGTTGTGAACCCTAATTTGATACCCAGTCTTTTTCTTCCTTGGACCTCTAGGCCCTTTCAAACTCTGCGAATACCTGTTCGGTAGCTGGCTGATCCGCATTGGAGTGTGGACCATAGCAGTTTTGGCCCTGACGTGTAATGCCCTGGTGACTTCAACCGTGTTCAGAGCCCCTCTGTACATTTCCTCCGTAAAACTGTTAATTGGGTTAATAGCCGTGGTGAACATGCTCACGGGGGTCTCCAGTGCTGTGCTGGCTGGCGTGGATGCCTTTACTTTTGGCAGCTTTGCGCAGCACGGTGCGTGGTGGGAGCAGGGGGTCGGCTGCCAGGTCGTCGGGTTTTTGTCCATTTTTGCTTCGGAATCCTCGGTTTTCCTGCTTACCCTGGCAGCCCTGGAGCGTGGGTTCTCTGTGAAATGCTCTGCAAAATTCGAAACGAAAACTCCTTTTTCCAGTCTGAAAGCAATCGTTGCGCTCTGCGCCATGCTGGCGGCGACCATCGCCGCGGTTCCTCTGCTGGGCGGCAGCGAGTACAGCGCCTCCCCGCTCTGCCTGCCGCTGCCCTTTGGGGAGCCCAGCGCCACAGGCTACATGGTGGCCCTCGTCTTGCTCAATTCCCTTTGCTTCCTCGTGATGACCATTGCCTACACCAAGCTCTACTGCAATTTGGAAAAGGGAGACCTGGAGAATATTTGGGACTGTTCTATGGTGAAGCACATTGCTCTGTTGCTCTTCACCAACTGTATCCTTTACTGCCCGGTGGCTTTCTTGTCCTTCTCCTCTTTACTGAACCTCACATTCATCAGCCCTGAAGTAATTAAGTTTATCCTTCTGGTGATTGTCCCCCTTCCTGCATGTCTCAATCCCCTTCTCTACATCCTCTTCAATCCTCATTTTAAGGAGGATCTGGGGAGCCTGGGAAAGCAAACCCACTTCTGGACAAGATCGAAACACACAAGCCTGATGTCTGTTAACTCTGATGATGTTGAGAAACAGTCCTGTGACTCAACCCAGGCCTTGGTAACCTTCACCAGTGCCAGCAGACCCTATGACCTGCCTTCCAATTCTGGGTCACCACCAGCTTATCCGATGACCGAAAGCTGTCATCTTTCATCTGTGGCATTTGTCCCATGTCTCTAATTAATATGTGAGAGAAAGTTTTCAAAAATTGAAAACCCAAAAATGTGAGGTTGAGTATATCAGAGCAGTAACTAAAAAGAGCTGAGTGGAAACTTGATTTTAAAAAAAAAAAAAAACCTCTCAGTGTCAAAAAGCTGATAATTATTGATACAAGAGAGTGAAAAATAAGTCTAAATGCTGCTTATATAACTCGTTCAAGCTATATAACTCAGTCACACTCTTCAGGTAAGCCTAAAATATATATAAATATTTTAAAAACAGATTGAAATGTTCAAAAAATTCTCCATGATTTCAATTTAATTCTTTTTCAACTCACTTGCTTACGAAAGGGGTTTTAAACCAGAAAACCCCTTCATATATGGTTGGAGGTATTAGGAAAATAAAAGTTTTTAAATGGCCTACATTACTAAGTAATGGTTGTGACCAGTAGGATTTCATTTTAATGACCATGTGGAGATGTTTTAGTACTGCATCACCTTTCCTCAGAAAGGATCCTTCCAGGTCACCAATACCGCTGTGAATGGATAACATAAGGCACTATTAATTCATTCATAGTCACATCATTTTTAGAGATGCTAGATTTTAGGTATCAGCACTAGATGGTTCCACCCTCAGTGGAATAAAACTGCTTACAAATACTTTGAAAGGAAAATGAACTTAAATTCATAAATTGCCATGAAGGCAATGATGTACAGATGAGGTCTTGTCTAATTCATTTTTAACTCCTTGGTGCCCAGAGGTTCGAAGAAAACTCCATTGCCGGCAATGGACATTCGCAGAAAAGACGGTAAGCAACCTGGGATTATTTTCCCGCTGGGTGAGTGCACGTTTTTCACAGGAGGTTTTATCACTTGATTCAAACTGATGTGCATCATAAGGTAACAATCAAATGCAGACACAGCATAAACTAAATCCACTGACATAACTTCTCACAGGTACCTCTAGTAGCTTTAGCAACAATGTCTGAAACCACTTTTGACTCAACAGGAACTTGGTAATATATTATCCTGTTTATTTAGCTTGGTTTTAGCTATGTTGTCTTTGGATCAACCTACCTGATGTCAAGAACATGACTTCTCTGCTTATTCCATATTTAATACATGTGTTAGGTATTATACAAGGCAAAATTATTAAATACTAAAGGTCAAAGGATGAATTAATTTCTATTATACTACATTAGCTTCACTACATCCAAACCAAAAGACTGTTAGGTAGATTTATTTTTATATAAGCATGTTTATTTTGATCAGATGTTTTAACTTGGAATTGAAAAAAATACATTTATGAGATGTTTTATAAGATGTGTAAATATAGAACTGTATTTATTACTATAGTAAAGATTCAGTAATACTAAGGACCATGATAATAAACCATGTACAGTGGCATATTCTTCCATATATATTGTGTTTCTCTGCCCATTTTCTTTAAATTCATTAACTGTATGTAATATATGTAAATGTATATAGTACTTGTAAATAGACTCCAAACTTGCTTTTCTATTAGGTACAAAATAAAAGAAATTTGTAATAAAATGTGTGACTATAAAACAAAATATTTTCAAGTGCTTTATTGATCCCATAGGCAAATACATGGTCTCCTAAATGTTTTTGAGTTTTGAGGTTTAAATACATTTGCTATCTAAGTATTTGCACTTCAGTATTTTAAGTATTCTGGACTTGTCTTAAGAAGTAAATCTTTCACAAGAACAAATCAAAATATCTTTACCAACTCCTAGATTGTTTTAACTATGACTGATAAGCCATTTTTGTCATGACAAATGACTTGGTGAAGTTCATTTTCCCCAGTGATAGTTTGGACTTCATAGCCAGAGTCTACTTCTTTTGCAATGTAAAAAGAAAGAAACACAATTAGAAAGAAATGCATAAATAACAAATCAACCCTAAAATCATTCAACATGAATATGAGTTTTCCGTAAATTTTTCCTTTAAAGAAAACATATTTTATGACCATGTCAAGGCCAAAAGATAAATACACGCGATTCTCGGGGCACAAAGAAATACACTAGTCCCCTTTAGTTCTCATCCCCCAAAACATAAGGAATGAAATGATTTTTCTAAACACCTAGTGCTAGACCCTCCCAGCTTCGATGATGATTCCTGCTCTGCCTGTACAAATTGTAAAATGAAACCATCAAGTAGTAGTTGAAGCCTCAGCATTATTGCTAAGATGAACCCATATTGACTGAGCACCTCCAGGGTACCTGGCACTGAGTTTCCCACCCATCCATCAGATATAATCACGTGCTTCAACCTAACCTACTTAACAGGCATCCAGTGGGATCCTACTATGCAGTCTACACTTTGTCTTCAGCTGAAACAAGGGCCATAACATAATCTCACTGCTCTTAATCTCATACCTCTTAGCCCAGGCAGCTGATACGAAAGTTGCCTCAGAAGCAGTGGATCTCAGTCTCTCTTCTCCACATACTTGCTTTTGGGTACCCAAAGTTAGGAACGTCCCGGCAGCCCACCCCTCCCTTTCTCTCCCACTCAAGAAAAGTCAGTGGTGTGACTTTTTTAAAGGAAAAAAAAATCCACTCTGACTTATTTCTTTAAAAATCCACAAACTCTGGCTTCCCTAGTGGCGCAGTGGTTGAGAGGACGCCTGCCAATGCAGGGTACACAGGTTCGTGCCCCGGTCCGGGAAGATCCCACATGCCGCGGAGCGGCTGGGCCCGTGAGCCATAGCCGCTGAGCCTGTGCGTCCGGAGACTGCGCTCCGCAGCGGGAAAGGCCACAGCAATGAGAGGCCCACGTACCGCAAAAAAAAAAAAAAAAAAAAGATGTTGAACTCAGATTCTACACTGATTCATTCATTTCAGACGCAAGTTCCAGCATGTTTGACCCTTGCAGCCTATTGAGGAGGATGATAACAAAGCTTTAGCTTGTCTGGGTTCAGAAACAGGTAGAACATACATGTTATGAGCTGGAGAAGCATTGTGGAATATTGTTCCTAACTCTAGCCACATTAGGACATCACTTACCATTCTAGCTGGGATATATTAAGTGGGAACCTTAAAAACATGCTACTCCATGAGGACAGTGAATCTAATGATATGGGCTGGGGAAATGATAGTTCTTCAAGGAATAACTGAAAAAAAATGAGAATGTTTCACCTGGAGAAAAGGCTAAAGGAAATCATTTGAAATATTTGAATAATTGAAATTTATGAAGTACTTTCTTTCATAGCAGGCCAAAGAGTAAAATGATTAAGTCCAGGAATTTGCTGCCAGACAGAACTGTGTTCAAATCCTAGTCCTATGACTCTGTAGTAGTTGGCCAAGTTATTTAATTTTTCTCAGCCTCAACTTTCTCCTCAGTAAAATGGGAATAATACCATCAGCCTCATAGGATTAGAAGTATTAATAACTCAGTGTATAAAGTTCTCATTAATACCTAGAACATAGTAAATATTTAAGAAATGGTTACTGTTACTTTCCCAACAACCCTATGACATGAACAAAGTAGGACTTGCCATTTTGCAGTTGAAGAAACAGTGAGTCAAAGTATTTAAGTGACTCCCTAAGGTCAAAGATGAGGACCTAGTATTAAAACTTGCATTTTTATTTAATAGCACTTGAAAGGCAGTCATAGAGTAAGCTGAACTACTCTTTCAGAGAACAAGAACCAATTGGTGAGTAATTCAGGGAGAAAGAGTTGGGTTTAATCTAAGTACGATTCATTTATCAGAAGTCTTGGATACCAAAGAAAATCCATTATATTGAAGGAGACGTTAGATCAAATAATGGCTAACTTTTCAATTCTCAATGTTTTAGCTGAATTCTTGTGTTAGTCTTCTTAGAAGGTGTGATATTGTGATTTATAATAAGAAATATATAGTTGGTCTTGTTACCCATTCCTGGCACATAGCTTCTAAAACTCTTGGAATTTCCTGAGGAGAGCCCTGAAGGTGTCTTTTGTTACGTTAATGAGGTGACTTTGGGGAAGTCCCTACTGATCTAAGGATGGGGGCCAGTTGCTGTGGGAACCAACCCTGAGATTAGAGAGTTGGAACTTTCAGTCCCACTCCCACCTCACCCCCAGTCACCCCCTTACCCTATCCCCAACCTCCTGGGAAGGGAGAGAGGCTAGAGATTGAGTTCAATCACCAATGGCCAGTGATTTAATCAATCAGTCTGTGTAATGAAGCTTCCATAAAAATCCAAAAGGTTGGGGTTCAGAGAGCTTCCAGGTTGGTGAACATGTGCAGATCTGGGGAGAGGGTCTGGAGAGGGCATGCAAGCTCAGAGCCCTTTCCACATACCTTGCCCTATGCATCTCTTTCACCTGGCTGTTTCTGAGTTATAAACTTTTATAGTAAACCAGTCATCTAGTAAGTAAAATGTTTCTCTGGGTTCTGTTAGTCACTCTAGCAAATGTATTGAACTCCAGGAGGGGGTCTTTGGAACATTCCACCCATAGCCAATTTGTCAGAAGCACAGGTAACAACTTGCATATGTACCACATCTTCTTTATCCATTCATCTGTTGATGGGCTCTTAGATTGTCTTCATATCTTGGCTATTGTAATTAATGCTGCAATGAACATAAGGGTGTATATATCTTTTCAAATTAGTGTTTTTGTTTTCTTTGAATAAATACCCAGAAGTGGAATTGCTGGATTATATAGTAGTTCTATTTTTAACATTTTGAGGAACTTTCACAGTGGCTGCACCAATTTACATTCCCACCAACAGCGCATGAGTGTTCCCTTTTGTCCACATCCTCTCCAACACTTATTTCTTGTTTATTCTAAAGGTGTGATGTGATATCTCATTGTGGTTTTAATTTGCATTTCCCTGATGATTAGTGATGTTGATGATTAGTGATGTATTCAGAGTTTTTCCTCTGAATATCTCTGTAATGAAGAAGAAAAATTTAAAAGAAAAAAAATTTTTTTTTTTGGCCATGCCACATGGTATGCAGATCTTAGATCCCTGGTCGAACCCAAGCCCCTTGCAGTAGAAGCGCAAAGTCTTAACCACTGGACTGCCAGGGAAGTCCCTAAATACTTTTTATATAGGAACTGGAGGTATCTATCCCAGCCAAAATTCCATGGAGATGGGCAACGATAGCTCTTCTACACAATTTTTTTCAGTTTTAATAGTTTATATAGACAATGGGAGGTAAAGTGGGTTGGGTTCATCATATGCCCGGTTCAGTGTGAGAGATTGCATAAAGATGCACAGAGCTGACCAAGAAGCATATGGCATCACCTGAAGCAGAATCTGCAGGCCTGTTGATAAGAGGAGTTGCAAAAGTTTTCCCAACATTTGGTTACATTCATCATTCATTGTGGCCAACCTTTGATGTAGGAAGGTTAGTACGCGGGCAAGTATGGCCTGTTTAGAGGAGTCGGTTTGACTATTTTCAAGTAAAACATCCCTTCCCCACTTTTGAGGCAATTATGAATTAAAGAACTGCTGAGAGTGTTCTGCATCCAATTTTTTGGAATATAAAGGCAATCTCAAGTGAATAGGTGTTCTTTGCTTCCATATTCCCCTCTTTCCCCCACCAATTAGGACTAAAATCCATTTCTGCTTGGATCAGTAGCTCTTGAAGTTTAAATATGGGTATGAGATCTGCAAGCCAAACATCGTTTCAGTACCCTCCTCTCCATAGAGACTGAAGACACTCCCAGCTATACAAGCTGCACCTGGAGTAGCCAGGGTCCAAGATGGCCTATCAATGACCTCCACCTGCTGATATTCACACCCTTGTGTAATCCCCTACCATATTGTACCAAGGTTGGTCTGTGAGACCAACATATGGCAAAGGTGACGGTGTGTCATTTCCATCGTTAGATTATGAAAGGCTGCAACTTCCACTTTTAGCGCCCCCTCTCTGTCTCTTTCCGCCTGTCTCTGTCTCTCTCCCCTGGCTCACTAGCTCTGGGAAAACCAGCTGCCATTCCATGAAGCCACTCATGCAGTCTATGGATACATACATGTGGTGAGAAACTGAGGCCTGCAAACAACTATGTGAGCAAGCTTGAAAGTAGATCCTTCAGCCCTAGTTAAGCAAGCCTCAGATGACTGACTGCAGCCCCTGTCAACAGCTTGATACAGCTTCATAAGAAATTCTGAGCCAGCTGAGCCACTCCTGGGTTCCTGATCCACAGAGACAGTGATAGAACAGTTTGTTGCTTTAAGCTGCTTAGCTTTGGGGTCATGTGTTATACAGCAATACATAACGAATCCAACTCTCCTTTATTCACAATAAACAAAGAGTTATCATTCACTAAAATTTCAAGACCACTTAAAAGATTTAAAACTTGGGGAGCCAGAATTACTCCTTAGCATCAGTCTTAGTGTGAAGAACACTGATAGGATGTAGATCAATGGTTAGTGCTACGTTTCTGTACTTGGTAGGCACACACCTCAAATGAGACAGAGCCTGAAGAAAAATATGCTACGTGTAGCCACTGTATTCCCAACATTTAGATGTTCCAGTGATTTGGGACCACATTCCTGCATTCTTTTGTATTTCAAACAATGAAATCCATGCGTTTTTCTCTAGCCTTGACCAGTGCTTCCCAAATTTTAATGTGCGTAAAATCATACAGGGATCTTATCAAAATGTAGTCTCCAGTTCAGTAGGTCTGGAGTGGGGCCTGAGATTCTGCATGTCTAACAAGCTTCCAGATGTTCCTGATGCTGTAGATCTAGAATCATTCTGAGGAGAAAAGGCCTAGATCACTGTAATCTCTTTAGTACATTTCCCACAGTAGGGAATTTCCAACTTTTTAAAAGCCACAGTTTCCTTTCATCTCTTTGCAAGTGCTATCCCCATCCGTCAGCACCGTTTTGTTTCCAAACCTTCAATGGAACTTTATTTGCCAAATAAATATAGGTCCAAACTAGCTTCATATTTTTTATATATATATATATATATATAATGGAGCATTACTCCACTTTCTTTGTCCCAACTTGTTCTTCAGGTCTTAATTACTCTCGGGAATTGAAAGTAATTAGACCCCCCCAACCACAAGCCTTCTCTAGTTACACTGAAATGCTGCCCTAACCCACATTTCTGAAGCTTCTTCCCTCAAACTGCTTCTATAATCTCACATCTGCTAAGGAAGGCTAATGTTATTGAGTATTTAGTGCTCCAGGCACTGGCCTAAGCCCTTAACCTGTATGATCATATTATCCTCACAACCTCAAATAAGATATATAAATGCTAGCTTTAATCTCCTCTTACACAAGAAATGTTGGCTTAGAGGAGTGAACTTTCCCAAGGTTATGTAGCCAGGCGTTGAACGCAAATTAAAGAGACCTTAAGCATTATTGTGATAGTTGTCTCTGAATTTTCAGTCTTCTCTTCTCAGCCCCACCCCCTACATATCTAAATATGCAACTTTCTTGCTTTCCATTCTTCCATACTTCTCAACAAGTTACTACTTAAGTTGCTTAATTCATGTGGCTCTAAGAACATACTCCATCTTCTGTCTTTAGTGTCTTAATCAGTGATGCAACTTAATGATCTTCAGACATAGGTCCATGAATTTGGTTAACTTACTGTGTTGTCAGAAGACAACTCTACTGAATCTCAGAAGCTCAATTTAAAAAAAGGTATGTGGGGCAGGTGGAGGTAGTGATGAGAATAAAAAAATTTAAATACCTGAAAAATCTAGGGGTATCTGATTTCAGACACAGTGAATCCTGCTAGCACCAGAATATCTCTTTCCCCATCTCAGTTCCATGTTCCTCCTGGACCTCATTCTCAATGGGCTTTCACATTGCTTCTGAAGTAGTTCCAGGCTGCCACAGTTCCAGGCTTATGTTCTACTAGTTTAGTAACAACAACAAAAAAGAGCCTCCTTCTCAATAATTCCCCCAAAGGCCCCAGGATTGCTTCTCAGTGAACCAACTTGTCACTTTAGAGGTCGTAGGTTTCCAACTAAGGGCATGCACTCAGAAGTCAACTTCCCGGGTTTGTCATTTACTGTGCCTCAGTTGAGTTACTTAACCTCTTGTGACTCAGTTTATCATCTATAAAATGGGGATTTTTAACAATATCTCATAGGGCTGATATAAGAATTTAAATAAGTTAATCAACCTCAAGCACTTAGAACAGTGTTTGATATAGACTAAGGCCTCAACTAAGCATTAGTTATTAAATGCCCATCCCTGAACCTACTTTAATCAGCTAAGTCTGGGAAATGTGCTTTCTGTTTTCCTATTCCAAACTTAAGATTTATAGAGTAGGATTATAAAACTGGAAGGGATTTTAGTGGTTCACCATTAGTTTTATTTAGAGATCAGAACTAGGTTCAAGCCACTAACCTCATTCTATAGTCTGTTTCATTTCATGGTGTGGGAGAGATGTTTAGCTGTCCTCAAATAGGTTGTCTATGCTTCATCCTTGAATTTTTGCTGTCCATATAGCCACCTAAATAAAGACTACATTCCCCAGCCCCCCTTGCAGTGCCAAATGTCAGAAGAACGGGACAAAAGTGGATATGGTTATATTTAACTTCTATGAAGTACTCTTAAGAGAGGAGGTTTGTCTTTCTCCTTGTTTTTCCTTCCTGCTAAACAGAATGTGAACAGAAGGCCTGGGACTGGAAAAGCCATCTTGAACCATCAGGACCATGACACTGCTCTGTGCGATTCAGAAAAAGCCCCACGCTCCCCATAGAACTTGGGGTCCAGGTGGTCCCCTTTCGTGAATTAGAAAAAGACCCTCCTTCCTCCAGACCGACTCAACCAGTGCCCTAGGATGCCTGATAAGCTAGCTGATCATGGGCTTTGACCATGTGCAGGACATGACAAGCAGAACCATATGTGGCAGCTCTCTTGGGAATAGTGATCACACAAGACAGAAGGTGCCTAGGCCCTCTATCACCAGGGAGTGCCACACTGCCTGGATTTTTACTTAAGAAACTTTTCTTCCTTCCTTCCTTCCTCCCTCCCTTCCTTCCTGCCACATCGCCTAGATTTTTACTTGAGAAATTTTCTTCCTTCCTTTTCTCTTCCTTCCTCCCTTCCTTTCTTTCCTCATTTCTTTCTTCCTTCCTCTTTTTCTTTCCTTTTTTCTTTCTTTTTTGTATTTATAGCCAATTTTACATTTTTTTTATTTTTCTGCATAATTTTATTATTTTTTAATAGTTGATTTACAATGTTGTGTTAGTTTCAGGTGTATAGCACAGTGATTCAGTTAAATATCTATACATATACATATTCTTTTTTAGATTCTTTTCCCTTATAGGTTATTACAAAATATTGAGTACAGTTCCCTATATTATACAGTAAGTAGGTCCTTGTTGGTTATCTGAGCCACTGCTATTTTCATTTGCCAGTCCTAACATAGGAGGCTCATTTACAATATATTGGAAGCCCTGGATTTTACTCTTGGCTATTTCTACTCAGACTCTCCTCTCCCACCCCCCACTAGATCACATTGCTTTTATTCAGTACTGCATTAATCAGTCACCAAAAGTCAATGCTGCCAATTACTTCCTCCTTTACGTTCTGTGATTTTTATCTCTTTCCACCACTGGGACCAGAGCTCCCACCAGATTTGGCCTCATTACAATAAAAAGTAAAATCATAGTTAAAAATAAGGCAATTCTCTACTCTTAAGATTATGTTCCTGGAGGGCTGTCTTCCAGCTTGGGGATCATGCAAACTTTATGCAATTTCTCTTGCCTGATTAGGTCATTTTATTACTTCTGCCTGGAAGCATAAGTAAGCTTAAATTGGTCAATACTGCCATGCCCTTTATAAGCAATTCCAATAAAAAAGTATGGAAAGTGGCTTGGATTACTGGCTACTCTTTGCACTTAAACGAGCAACGAATGCTCTTTCTAGACCCATCAACAAGTGAACACTGAGTCCCGAATTAAGGAGTGGTCTTTATCCTCCATTACACCATAAAAAGAGCCCACCCAACATGCTGAGAATCCTCAGAACTGAAAAATAGTCTTCATATCGACCCTTTAGACTTAAAAGTTAAGACCATCTGCTAATGGATTGTCTTACCTGTTATTTTAGGCAATAACACCAGGAATGAACCACTGAATTTAGATGGCAGTGATCGCCGTTGTGTTTTTTAATTAGACAGCAATTAACTCATGCTTGACTATTGGTAGTCATATGCTCCAACTGATGGCAATGAAATTATGTCCAAAAAAAGCAAATTGTTATTTTATAGCATCTCTTTGCCCTCAAAATTTTGGAAAATGATCCCAAACTCAAAATATTATTTTTTTAAAGATAACTTCTATTATATGATCTCTCAACACCCCTGAGGTAAGTACTCATATTTCCATATTTTGTATATGTAGAAACAGACAAGAAGCAATGAAATGTCCTGTCATGATTACACAGCTAGTGGGAGCTAAATCTAATATCTAGATCTTTTAGATATGCTTTTTTCATTACAATGGTTCACACTCCTCTATTTCTTTGTAGCTCCATTTCAACCAGCATAAAGTGCCAAATATATCCACAGGCAGTCTCATAACTTTGACTGTAGGATGTGCCAAGCTGAGTGTTGGTTTTGGTCTTGGCAGGAGATGTCCTGATTACCTCCATTAATGCAAACAGCTCACCAACTCCTCTATCACCCTTCCTAATTGGTTCAGCTCCCTTAGGCTGCTGGCTATTCTCTTTCATAAGTCTTACATCACTAGGTAAGAACATTGCAAGACTTAATTTGCTTGACAGACCAAACAACATTGTAAACCCACCTTTGATTTTGGCTGAATTGATATTCCATCTTGAAGCTTTAAAATGACCAAGTAAAGGACAAATGCAGTATATTCTCTTTTAGAACAGCTGCGCAAATAGCTTTCATGTTTGGATTTGGGCTTTTACTTCATACATTGAAGATGCCCTTGAAGAATCGTATTTGTTTCTGTTTTGGGTGGGCTCCAAAACTTACTAAAAACTTTGCATAAAAGCAAAATATTCATAATTCTATGTGGTAGCTGTGATACAACAGACTTATATTCTTAACAGTCTATTCACTGTCTTCTATGCAGTTGTGTCTTTAAACTGGAGGAAAAAATTCAGACCCACCAGCACTCGCCATAGTCACATCACTTAAGACCAATCAAATTGGCCTTGAATATTTCAGATCTTCTGCTTTCTTGTTGAAAACAGGAAGCATATATTCATTCTAAGTTCATGCAAAATTTTTTCCTCCCCAAGTGAATTATTTTATTCCTGGCATTACTGAGTTCCACGTCAATTGAAACATTTTTGGAACTGGGCTAAAATATGTCATTTGGAAAAATCAGTTTAAAGCACTGAAGACTGGGCCATCTCCAGGTAGTTCTTCTATATAAATAGAATAATAACCATGATTCATAACAGAGCCACAGAATATACCTTATAGCCTTGGCTGGGAATGAAACAGGGCTCTGCAAGTTGCAGATACTAGTAAATGTTCAAAGTAGCATTTTATTCATACGTTACCCAAAGTTAGGGAAAAAAGAAAGGAAAACACTAGTAGCAGCAGTTGTAACTCCAATTTGACTTTCTTTGTCAAGGCTTTTTAAATTGGGCCTCATAAGACTGACTCCTACTCAATCATGCTCATATGGATTTAGAAGCACAATATGCCTCAAGAGGTCTCTCTTCTGGACCTGTGTGACTGCTATGGAGTTTCACATGTCTTACAGTGTCATCATGTCTAACAAATTGTCAGTTGTGCATAATTAGCACAAAGCCAGAGAAGGTTTTTAGGAGAGGAGCTTCAAGATGGCAGAAGAGTAAGACATCAAGATCACCTTCCTCCCCACAAATACATTAGGTTTTTAAAAATCCACAGGTTTTTAAACAGTGCAAATCATCCTACAACATTTAGGTGTAAGTGCCACATAATTTTTGAAAATAGTATTACCTGCCTCAAGTTTTCATCCTTCTATTTTATGACTTAGCCAATAATCCACTTCTATCTGGGAAGACTTTCCCAACCTCCAACCCCAAATTTGGAGCCCCCTTGGAAATGCTTCCTTGGCATATACTCTTCTGTTCTGTTAGACTAAGGGACCTCTATTCATCCTTGTGTTGAGAGTGTCTTAGCACAGTGCTCAAATTGATTCTGGAATGAAAAAATGCCTGACTCTCTACTATGGGGCCTCTGAAAACATGTTTTTGGGTCCCTCGTCAAGGTCACTGAATGAAAAGTGGAGACAAATTCAATAGCCGTTTCACCATCTATGAAAGACAGAACAGCTTCCTAATATCTACCTCAAAGATGTCAGAGAGAAAAAAATGAAAAGCTCTTTTCACATTTAATGCAGATATCTCAATCAAGTAGTACTCAAAAAGTATCACCTAACGATTACTGAGGAAGGCTATGTGAGTGGTGGTGGAAGATGGGAATGAGAGTAGGGTGGGGCCACACACCCTTAGGTGGCTGTTCACTGGCCCCTGAAACAGTGAGCACACAACTGAAGAACACCTGCAGAAAGTGAGGACATTTTTTGGTGGTATATGGAATAGAGCCCTGAAAAAATTTCTTTTAATTAAAAAAAACAAACTCTTTTTCAGCTCAGCTCTATGACCTACACTAAAAAGTACCATGACTTGGAAAGATAGAGACCCAATTGTGAAATTGTGAGGGACAAAAAAGAATATAAAAAATGTTCCTTAGAAGCCTACCTTTTCTTGAAAAGCTCTTGTTCCAAAATGCTCTGTATGATGGCTGTTAATTTGTACTGAGGGGCAATGATACATTTGCAGGCATAATCCCCAAACCTGCAAGGTCACTAAAATCATATTTCCCCATTCTTCCCTCGCACTAATGTTAACAGAGAGATATGAAAGCAGACTTAAGGAAATTATGACCTATCTGTGAAAACATGACAGCTTTCAGCAAGAATATTGGTCCTGCTTTGTATTATAGCCACATGTTCCTACTTTTTCAACAACCTTGAAAAATAAATATTTAAACTCCAATCTTCAATAAAGTCCCTCTACATTTGTTGTCAGCTTTTGCTTGTCTGCTTAGTGCCTTTAGTTCTTAGATGTTGCACCTGGAGATTCTTGCTTGCTTTATGATGTAGGTTTATATGCCCTTTAATTGAAAGCAAACCGCCTTAGATAAGCCAGTGACAACAATGTTACAAGGTCCACTTTCCGTTAAAAGGCAAATAGAAATATTAGGCTGTTCTCTAAAATGAAGAAAAACACGTAAAAATACACTGCAATCTGCCACACCACTTCCTTTATTGGAGATAAAACCCCATGGCCTAAAATGCCTCTTTTGTGTTTTTCCCCCCCTGACAGGAGTGGGAGAGTGTAAGGAACTACAGTTCTCAATGACTAATCTTTTCTCACTGTATAACATTTCTTTGCCCAAAGAAAGACTTTAGTCATAATGTTAAATATTATATTCATGTTACTATAATAACTATCAACTTTCACCCCAAGTTTTGTTTAATATTCTAATTATTACTTGTTCAAAGCACTTCATTAAAAAGAAAGTAAAAGTGAATATGGAAGGATGACAGGAACATATACTTCACTCATAAGCAGTGCTTGCTATTCTTTTGTGGAGGTTAAAGTGAGTCTGTAAAATGACAGGAAGAAAAGGTGACATTATCTTTAAGGCAATATAATTTCTATAAGATAGCTTCATGATTTTAAGTAGCAATACGACAACTGAATAAAAAGGAAACAGCTGCTTAACATATGCTAAGGCCTCTGCCTGCATGACTGTGAGCATGTGAACTGGGACCTCTGGAGTTGTCACAATGTACAGCCTGTGTGGCTGGATCTTGCAGTTGCATTCTTTTTTTAAAAAAAGAGACAAACATTACTGCTGATGGAATTGTTAATGCAACAAATGGTAGGTTTTAGTTAGAATTTACAAAAATTCAGCAGTCTCCAAAAAACTATGAGACATTTCAATTAATACCAAAAATATTACACTATGGGGAGACAGACTGGAAATATTTTTCCAAGCACCTAACAGTGGTTTTCAAATAATCAGGGAAGGAAAAACTTTCAAGGTTGAATAGTTAAATGCATACAATGGGGGAATACCCCTCTGGGATTACTATCTTCCACCCAAGTTTCTTTGGTTTTAGATAGAAACCATATAGCCTCTTTTTGGTTTAATGAAAGACGCTAGACAAATGGGTTCTGTTCTTGACCTCACGAAACAGCACTTACTAGCTAAATATGCACCGTCTGGTAGGCACCTTAGTAGAGCATCAAAACATGGCTTTATTTTAACTAAGCATTATAAAAATGTACAGATGTACAAATTTGCCTAGTATTTCATGGGGCTGTTGCTCTGTCTTCAACAATTAGATTGCATTGTAGCTGTAAGACCAGATTTGTGGCAGTGTGTGTCATTAACAATTTTTCTACCAAGCGCAAATAACCCACTACAGACTGAAAACAAAACAAAACAAAGCAAAACAAAAACAAAGTCACCTTTACATTTGGTCATATTGATATTCAACGTAAGACCGCATGTCACTAAGCAAATCATTCAAACTATAGTTGGGAGATACTTTCTAAACCCCGTGGTCGTAAGAACAAGAAATTGAATGATAGTGCAAGCCTATCTGTTCACTGTCCTCAAAATAGAACAGGACCCATCTTCTCGTGAATTTAAAAAGACACTGGAATGTTTTTATGGGAAAGCAGTTCAAAATAAGAAGTACTGATATAGTTATAGTGAATATCCATATCTCCTACTTCAACCCTTTCCCACCGGAATGTGAAAAGTGAATAAAGACAGCAACATTTTTCAAAAAGTTAACTTATATTAAAAATATTTTTATAAACAATTTTAATACTACAAAGTAGTATTGCAATACAAAGCAGTTCAAATATTAACTGTTCTTTAAACTGTTAAACTTTATTATAAATTAAAATTTCTTTACAAAAAAAATTGCACATAATATTTGACCACTCTTAGGTTCTGATGCACTGGCATTTGCAATAGTTTCTTTAATCTTCAAGTTAAACAGTCTCGGCAAGGAGTCCAGAACGTAGAAAGGGCAATAAACAACCCTGTTAGAGCATTCAAGTGCAACTAGCAGACTTGTGGCCATGGCAGTTACACTTTCCTTAAGATGGACTGCTTAAGTTTTAAATCCTGAAATGAAGAATCTCAAAAGGTTTAAAGAGGAAAAACTAAAAGGGACTGCCGGCTTTTTACTGTAAACACAGCCCTGGAAATTAAATCCCAAACAAGAATCTCTCAGGCATCAGAGAGTGTCAAGTGAATCAGGAATAGCACAACATAAAGGAAGGGGGAAAAGTAAAAAATAAAAACAAAAACAAAGCAAAATGAAAATAAATGTCAGTCACTTTGAGGAACTATACTTACGTACATGATGTTATGAGAATCTGGCAGGGCCTAGAAGCAGGCCAAACAGGAAGTTCATTTATCCAAGCGAAGAGGGTCATGTTCATTGCTTCCGGTTTTGAGGATAGGATATTGTAGGGGACTTGATATGATCAGTAATGCTTGTCTGCCTTACACAGACCTTAGCCAGGGATCAGCCTAATCTTGAAGGATCATTCAAATAATTTTTGGCAATTATTATAAGGACTTAGAACTGACTGCACCCAGTGTTCAGTGATTCTTGCTTTCTGTTTTGTAACTGTTTAAATTTAAGAGCTCATTTAGGCTGACTCCAATCTCTTGGCACTTGGAAACTAGTTTTCTCAGGTTATCAGTTTTACCTCCTTCTGACGCTTCAAACAAGAGTTG
Organism: Pseudorca crassidens; assembly: GCF_039906515.1. Lineage (NCBI taxonomy): Eukaryota > Metazoa > Chordata > Mammalia > Artiodactyla > Delphinidae > Pseudorca > Pseudorca crassidens. The sequence goes on from NC_090306.1 coordinate 60,940,386, forward strand.
CTGTAAAAGACAGGGAAGCATAGAAGTAAGACTTAGCTAGATTTTGAGCATTACCACATCAATGGATATGGCACATGCAGAAAATTTATAGGAAAACTTCAAGATGAAATAAAAGATAAAAAGCATTACATCTTTCCACAGTGATGCACAAAGAGGTAACTTCTGTAAGGCTCTCTGATATAAACGGTGGACCTATAAGATAGATATATATACAATTCCATCAGGAAATGTGGTGGAAAACACCTTCATAATCCTAACTATTTGAATGGTACTTCATAATATAACAACATTCAAGACAACATGGTTATGCTGGATTTTGGAGTTTCCAAACATTTAGAGTTCTTAGGATGTTAACTTCTATGCTTTAATCCTTTTAAATTGAGAAGTCAACAAAAAGGGCAGAATAGCTATTTTAAAAAAAAAAAAAAGCAACCCATCTGATAGTCAATCACGGCTTACCTCTCTTTGTCCCTTTAGAACAATCTCAGCAGCAATGGCTCTAAGAAAAAGAAAGGAATATAGAAAAGGGAAAAGAAAAATTTATATATCTTTGAACAAAATGAGATACTACCACTGGCAGAATACTGACTGTGGGAATCTGAGTACAAAACTTCCTGAAAGTAACAGGCTAAATTTCCAAGGAGGGTAACCTATAGTGAAAAGAAAAATTCAACAATTTTTATCAACTTTACAATAATAAAGCAGACCAGTGTTTTGAACATAAATAACGTTCATGAAAAATACTCATAATTACTAATAAAAAAAAATACTTGGCACTAACACCTTTAAAAGAAAGAAGACATCAGATTATAATAGGGGGAAACCCCGCATTTCAAAAGCGATAGTCTTAATATGTGTATAGCAGATCTGTTTGTTTGGTAACAGTATTGTTATCTATATGTTCTCCTTCAAGGAAAATTAAAACTATCCATTTTGCTTCTAGAGGCAATTGTTAATGAGCACGCCTTCACTCTTGGTATAAAACCTCAGCAAGTGCCAAAAACAAATCTAAATTAGAAGAGAGATCTCTCCGGGGGAAAAATAGATGTCATTTCAGATTTACCTGTCTGGAGCAAACCTTATAAATAAAAGCAATAGCTATAAAAACATGTACATGATTGTTGCATTACATTTTCCAGGTGGCCAGGCATGTTGGGATATTATATGTAAACATCTTGGCTTGAAGTTTCAGAATCTGAACATTGCTTTCTTCCCATTCATGTTGAAGTAGCCTGTAAAGTACATTCAGGAAAATGAACAAAAGCATTGCAAGTATAGGGAACTTGAGCTCTATGAGCAGAATGTTTGATGAAGCATAATTTTTGGTCAGTTAAATTCTATCGAGGCTATTCAGCAAGTATTTGTAGAATGCCTCTTACAAAACTTACCCTGGGAAAGAAACATGCAAACTAGCAAAAGGTCTAGTCAAGACCCATACCATCTTCAACAAACTAAAATAAGGCTGATGTATTCCTATAGGATACTAAAGCATTCTCTCCAAATTACACTCCACATTCTCCCTCCCCGTAAATTTTCTAAAATAATGAATTGATATATTAGTGCAATTTCTTGGTATTTTTCTTTCTTTATTAAACACAGTATACTTAATTGTGAATGTTTCTTGAGCTAAAATGTAATAAGTACAGTGACTAATTATTAAGTTCTCTATTCTGAAAAAAAAAGGACAAGGATGACCTTAAGGAAATAAGAAGTATCAAAAGTAGAACTTTACCAACAAAACCAACAATTAAACTACCTATATTCCAAAATGCCTATCATTATAGAAACTACTCAAAACATCAGCACATTTTCTATTTCACATGTTTTATCAAAGGTGATGTTTTATAATACAAATTTCTATAATTAACTTTGGCAGATTAGCATGCTTATTACTAAGAATCTTTATTATAAAACGCTATGGTGTTATTTTGTTACTCTTATCACAGTCTTAAGCCTTTGAATTTTTTTCAATCTCTTATATCATTTTCCTACATACACGCTAAGTGGAATGTAAATGCTCTAGAACACAAAGGGATATTTGATAACTATTTTAGGCACCTTATAATCCATAAAACAAGCTTAGAAACATAAGACACAACTGATGCAGTGGAAATGACAGCACAAGTAGAAGCCAAAGCTTTAGTATGCAGTGTACCTTTTTGAATCAAAAAGCACAATTCCTGAGGGTTGAAATGGGTTTTACTCTATCAGAGCAGAAAAACTACAAAGAAATGCTCTAAAAAAAATCTTGTAATTGAATGTATGAAATCCCTGGATAAGTGTTTCTCAAATGTGGTTTGAGGGCTCTAGCTCAGGAATCTGCATTTTAAATAACCATCCCAGGAGATTCTGATACATGCTAATATTTGAGAATGACTGACGTATATGAAAAGAAGTCATAGTAGGACTTCCCTGGTGGCGCCTGCCAATGCAGGGGAAACGGGTTTGAGCCCTGGTCCGGGAAGATCCCACATGCCACAGAGCAACAAAGCCCGTGCGCCACAGCTACTGAGCCTGCACTCTAGAGCCCGCGAGGCACAACTACTGAGCCCACGTGCCACAACTACTGAAGCCTGCGCACCTAGAGCCCGTGCTCCGCAACAGGAGAAGCCACCGCAATGAGAAGCCCGCACACCACAAGGAAGAGTAGCCCCCGATCGCCGCAACTAGAGAAACCCCACGCACAGCAATGACGACCCAATGCAGCCAAGAATAAATAAAAAATAAAATAAATTAATTAAAAAAAATAAGTCGAGACTTCCCTGGTGGCACAGTGGTTAAGAATCCACCTGCCAATGTAGGGGACGTGGGTTCGAGCCCTGGTCCGCGAAGATCCCACATGCGGCGGAGCAACTAAGCCCATGCGCCACAACTGTTGAGCCTGCACTCAAGAGCCCGCAAGCCACAACTACTGAGCCCGCGTGCCGCAACTACTGAAGCCCACGCGCCTAGAGCCTGTACTCCGCAACAAGAGAAGTCACCGCAATGAGAAGCCCGCGCACCGAAATTAAGAGTAGCCCCCACTCGCCGCAACTAGGGAAAGCCCGCGTGCAGCTTATCTCTTTAACACTTAAAAACCTCTTAAGTAATACTCCTTTGCTGCATAAAACATGCTTTGTGCTTATAATGCATGTACCATGGACAGATGGTATGTGCTTAGGGGACACAGGTGAACTTTACTTGAATTATATGCCCCCTTATAATCTGCAGTTTTCTGAAGTAACTAGTTCTCCACATTGACTTTTACACGAATAGTTACATATTGCTTAACAACTTTGAAATTAAAGTGGAAATGAGGCAATAGCCAAAGAGCAGACTATTAGCAAGTTTTCAAGAATAATTTTATATGAAGAGCCTATACAATTGAGCTAAGAATTTTATTTTTTCTTACCTCAGTGCAAGTCCAGAATTAGTTGGCATAATTGAGCAAAACCGTTCCAAGGTTTTGGAATGCTGGATCTTTGGAATACAGCTCAAATAAAAGAAAATAACCTGTGAAGGTTGGGGAGGTGGGGAAAGGAATACAACAAAATGTGAAATCCAGTTACCTATGTGTTTTAATGAGAAAACCAAAATGGTCTTTAAGACATGAATGTATAAATTATAACAATGTATGATGCTGTGAGTTACAGTTCCTACCATTAATTATATTAGTGACTTTCCAAATATGAATTAGGAAATATGGTCTAGTGATGAGAGCCATGGACTGAGAACACTGACAAGAAGCCAGGAGTCCGGGTTTTCATTCCTGAGTCTACCTTTACTTGCTGTATAGCTGGGCAAGTCATAGGGCTAATAATACCTGCCACATCTTGCTCATGGAATGCCCGTGTGTAAATGACTTAATGTCCATAAAGTAGTTTGAGATCCTGGGATAAAGAATGGCATAGAAGTACAAAGCATAATAATTGGTTATCCCGGTAACAACAAAACCACCCCACCAAAAAAATAAATAAATAAAACACAGAGATGTTTTAGTCTATACTGAGCTTTAGTAGCTTTTAGCTTACACGCACTGAATAAAAGGGGTCTCTGAAAATAAATCAATTTTTAAAAAACCCTTTGCTTCACTGCCTACAAGAAGATGACCTTATAAATATATCAATATCCAGACTCTACTCTTAAAATTCCAAACAGCATCTGATTTCAGCTTTCTTATGTCCTATGTATAGCTATATCTGCTTGACAAAATACTGATAAAAAGAGCAGCTATAACATGTAAGCACATTCTTACTTATTTTGAAGTTATAGAATTTTTCATTCAGTAAAATTTCCAATTACTCAAGCAAAACATTACTGACATTATTACAATTACTTCTTTTGATCTCTCTTCTTTAATACGTATTAAACCTTAACATCTCTTCACTTTTGCTTCAATGCTGAATTTTCTTAAATAGAAGATAATCAATATGCACATTTTATCTTAACTGAACTTTAAAGGGCTCTGTGCCTAGATTTTGAAGAGATAAATAGAAAACGTGGTCAAGAACAATAGTAAATGCTAGTAAAGTGGTCCTAGGAAAATCTCTCGATATTAAACAGGAGTTTTGCTATCATTTAAGTCCCCTACTTTTGTATAAATATCTAAAGAAAATAAGTTTTAAATTCTTACCCTATTATGAAATTCATAGTTGGACCAGTAATCAGCACTGCTAAAAGGAATGGGGTATCGGGCAGGGACTGTAACCAAACATCTATTCACTAAATCAGTAAAAAATCTGAATTCCTGGACTTTGTTTCTGGATCCAGCAGCTCTATTATTGGCAAAGACAAGATAACTGCCAAAAGAAAAACATCATAATTTAGAATAATTAAGCCAGTAATTCTCTAACAAGAAAGCTCATCAACCCTTCCCCAACCATATCCCCTTATTTCAAATCCCATTCTTATTAAGAGGAATTAAACTTACTCCAGCCAAATCTTCTGCACTATATCAGACTTCATGGCCACCCCTAACGCTGCCTCATATGCCTCCACTGTCTCTTTAATACTTGATTGAAGAGGATGACAAAGGCTGTTTAAAAAATGAAGGAAAACATTGTATGTCTACACCTCAATTCGATCAGGTAAAGGAATGACAAAGTATAAACATTACAGATATTATTACAATAGAATCCTTCTTTTGAGCTTTCTTTTTTTAATAACATATAAACCTTAGCATCCCTTAAATTTTGCTTCAATGACTTTAGCAACAGGTTAATTTTAACACAGTGTAATTCAGTAATAAATAACAGATGCAAGCCTAGTATGCAACATTTCTCTCCACAGTAGATAATGTCTCACCAGTATATCAGCCACAAATAAGGAACTTGGTGGTTAAACATTTCATCATCAAAATTTCCTTTACATAAACGGGCTGGAATGTCAAGTGGTCCTGGGATATTTAAGAGATACCTGAGGAAAAATATCATGTTTAAAATTATGCCTATGTACACATGGATTACTATTGCTTTTTTTAAAAAAAAAATTCTGTTTCAACTAAAACTTCCTTGTTTATACAGTAATGAGACTTTATTTTCATGTGTATACCATACCGCTTTGGTCACATCTCTAGCATCATATATTTATTATCTTATACTTACTTGAATAATTCTTCTTCTATAATGATTTTTAAAAATTTTATAGCCCAAATTAAACAAACCACCATAATCATCTAATGAAACCTAATTAAAAACAGAGAATAACAAATGAGACTACCAAGTATCTAAAATTTTCCCAAAAAATCTGTACTTTCTTGGAAAAAAAAATCTTTGAGTTATAAAACTTGATATCTGAAAACAATTTCTCTCTCACATACACACAAATACCACTCTACATTTAATTTTAGACATGATATAAAAGCGTATTCTATAACATATTGGCCCATAAGGCACTTGTCAAAAAGAGGTCTATGATCAAATAAGATTGAGAAATACTGCAAATTAAAGCCCCCTCTTAAAAAGCCACAAAACGTATTAGGATATTAAAGGCTCTAAGAAGCCAATCAGTAAAAAAATCTATTTTACTTTGGTAATTCAGGTTTCCCCCCAATATATTTGAATCTGTGTGTATAACATTACTAGCATCTTCAGGAACAATGTTTTTAAAGGCAATACGTTGATTTCGACAATGACAACCTAGTATTAACTGTTCACAGTGAATTTAGCAATTATTTCAAGGAACTAAGTTTTAATGGATTAGAGAGGCTGTATGGCGGCTGGGGTGGGGGAGGTTGTGTGCTGGGGGCCGTAAGAAAGGGAAGAAATGGTACTTCTAGAAGGCAGATTATCATCCTGACTTGGCCGTAACTAGCTGTATTACCATGAGTTAATCACTTAACTTCTAAGAATATTGACTTTTCTCAACTGAAAACTGCAATAAGTAAGAAGAGATAACTTTAAATCTAATCTATATAAGACTATCCCTATGCCAACTTCAGTAAGGTGAATGAAATCCCCAAGTTAACTTTTATGGTTATCTACTAGTCTTCAAATTGATTTGAAACACACGAAAATTACTCCATCTCAATCTTTCTGTCTGTCCTTATACTAAATTTTACACATAAAATTTTCCAGTATAAAATTTATACTAAATGTTATATAGAAAGAAAAATGACAGACTCTAATTCTAAATAAATATTACAGTTCTACGTACTTTGCTTTACAATTTCTACTCAAGAAATAAAAAAGTATTTTGAACTTATGAAGAGCACTGACTTCTCCTATTAATAAGCTTCGGCTCTTTTATAAATTTTAAAAATTTCTATCAATACCAAGTTAAGTGTGGCAATGCTGAAAACTCTCTCACTTACTGCCATTCTCTTAATATTTGACTTTTGTATAAATATCTAAAAAATAGATAGGCTCTCATCTGTGCAAGCTTTCACCACATCTACCCAAAATAAGGACTTCAAATTGTCTAAATAAGCACAGGATACCTTTTCCTCATAATTCTTGGTGAATTATCAATTATAACTTTACACACAAAAAATAATAAAGCAAGATGACTTAGCAAATAATGAGAAGATTATTTGGAGTAGCCCACTTTCACATTTTTATTGTCACTTATTTATTCTGCTTCATTAAGCTGACATCAAGAAGATCTGAAGATCTTTGACCATGGCACAAACTGGCAGCATCTTCTTCAAAGCTAAAGCAATTACCTCCATGCTGAAGGGAAGATCAGAACCAGCAAGTCTTTAAAAGTCTGGTTCAGCCTTGAATTTATCCTGTGCTTAAGTCTGAGATGTTAAAGCAATCTAATTTAAACAGGGAGAAAGTCAGCATGGGGAAGCTAAACAATCTCTAAATTTCTCATACAATAGTTTAATTTTTCTCTATTAATTTGCATTTCAAATTATTCTTTTGTAATTAATTATAAGATGTTAATCTATATGTAGCAAAGCAGAAAGACTTTCAGGAAGAGTACTAACATCACTATGTCAATAAACTGGCTATCTACCGTAAGAGGACAGATGTAAAGACTCAAGTCTGGTAAAGAATGGTGACCCCAAACTTTTTGCCATATCTCAAATAAAACTGCCATGTTCACAAAATATTCTAGGGTGGATAGACCACTGACTTAACAAAATGTGGGTTATTTTTGAAAATATTTTTTTATATAACACTGCTATACTGTGGGTGGGTGCAGGGAGGGAGCACCTAAGAAAAGAAAAATATATGCAAACATTAGACTTGCATATATAAATCTAAGACTCTATCTTCACTTAGTATTTTCCACAAGAATATTTTTTTAGGAGATATCCAGCTTAGACCTATCTTCTCTCAGTTCTTCCTAACATACAATAAAAAAGTATGTCATGACAAATATCTTCCTTTTGATTTTGTTTTACTTAGGATCAGCAAACTACACCTACCTTCATAAATAAACTTTTATTGGAACACAGCCATGTCTATTCATTTATATACTGTCTATGGCTGCTTTCTTCCTACAAAAGCAAGGTTGACTAGTAGTGACAGGCCATATGGCTTGCAAGCCTAAAATATTTACTATCTGCCCCTTAAGGAAAAAAGTTCGCTGATCCCTACAGAGAGATGAGGAAGAAGGAAAGAGAACGTTAAAAGCCTCCAAAAAAATCCCACTCTTTAGGATCTGAACAAGAACTCACAGGGAAGCAAATAAAGGTAGTAAATACAGAACTCTATATAAGCTACTGAGAAAGTGATGGTTGAGAAAAGAATTCTCCAAAGTTTCTTACTCAACAACTTTCAGAAGTTAAAGCGGTTCTCTTTAGAATTTTTTTTTAAAAAGGCATATTATTTACATTCACTTTAAAATCACCAATCCAATAAATTAAAACTCATTTTTTCGAAAATCACTGAGATTGTCTCAGGATAATTTGTTGCTACAGTATTAATTGCTAAAATTAACAATGACAGTAATTAAAAGAAGCATGAATCACCATGGTGTTAACATAAATTTAGTGTTCTTAATCCAAAGAATGCAAAACATTTTACATCTTGTGTCTATTTTTATTAAATTCTACTGCCCTTATAACAATTCTGTAAGAGGGTATTCAAGTGTCCTAAAAAAAAAAAATCAGTCTAAAGTATAATCAATCCACCAAGAAACTGGTAATCTTTCCACTGAGCTACACTATTTCTCATTCCTCTACAAATCAAGAGTTCTACAAACTTACCGAAACAGATCCAAGTTACTATACTTCTCAAACCCAGGTTTAAAGAAGGATGCGATAAATTTCCGCAAAAATGGAAGAAGATTATCTCCTCGATTCTATTTTTAAAAGAAAGAGGAGGGATACACATTAGGCTTACAATGCTTAATTAAAATCTTTCAAGGGAGGAAAAGCCCTCCCCCGCCCCCCCAACCACTGATTAGATTAGGTTTTTTGAGTAGGTGGAGGTAGAGATGACTTTTGTATTCTGACCTCCAAATTGAACTAAACATTAAACAGTTTAACACCCAATATACCACAAGCTCAAGTTTCACTCACCAATTTCACCAATTAGCCATTAAGCTCTATTTACATGTTTGGCACTGTGCTAGGTGTTGGGAGTAGGGGAGCTCTAAATCAGAATAAGACATGGTCCCTGCCCTCTGGGAGTTCTTAGAGTAGTATACAAAGTAGTTATAAGCAAAATTACAATGTAATGTAATTACGTGCAATGGTAGAACTATGCATGAGGTATTATGGCAGAAAGAGAAGGAATACCTAACAGTATTGCAAAGGGCAAAAGGATCAGTAAAAGCATCCCAGAGAGGCTGATGCCTGAAACATCTTAAAGGATGAATAAACGTGAAACATAAAAATATCATATTTAAGAATTATGACTTTTTTTTTTTACCTGCGAGATGAAGAATTTGCATGTATGATAAAAAACCTCTGCATTCTGAAGATTTTTTTCAAATGCAGTAAGCCACACTGCCCTAGCTTTGTCGTGCTGATTTGTTTCCAAATATAAAGCAACAAGGGATTCCAACAACTGGCAGTTCATGGGACATGATTCCAATAAATATTTACAAAGCTTCACTGCAGCCTCATACCTTCACAAGAAAAACACACATTTAAACACATGAAAAAATCAATTTTTAATATGAGGTTAACTGCTTGTCAATTAAGTTTTACCTCTCAAGAAGCTGGTGCAGAACAATCATGTTTGTGTAAAGTGGAACACAAGCCTCTACTCTTTCCTCAACAGTAAGGCTCTCATCTGTGCAAGCTTTCACCGCATCTATCCAAAAACACCACAATAACATGAATCAAACATAAAATGAATTATCTGACTGTGTTATTTAAACTCTAAGGTAGCCTATTCTTTTGTTTGACTACATCTTATTCACCTTTACTAAACTCCTGGTTTTCACCCAAAGGAGGTATTTCAGGTATCTCCAAACTCCTAAAATTAAATCTTTCACCCTCACTTTCCTGTTAAGAATAAAACACCCAGTATGAGCTCTTGCATCTTTGCATTTATACTAAATTCCTGAAAAATTATGTCAAAGAAATTAAAGAATGAATTATCTTTTCATCTTTCTCCGACCCACTTCAAGAGGCCTTGCTCTGCTGATCTACAGCCATTTAAACGTCTCCCCCTAAACTTGATCTTTTCCTTACTCCTTCAAAACACTTTTCCCTTTGTAAAGAGTCCTTTACTCGATCTTGCTACTTCTTAGAGAAAAGTCCTCCACTGTTTCACTTTGCCCAACTGTCACCATTTCCTCCTTGCCCAAGGTGGTATGACTTCCCAGAACTGCTGAGTTTAAAAATGAATGTCATTCTGAAACAGCACTTTTGAAGTTCACTTATAAGGATCCTATCTAAACAAATCTATCTCTACATTCATTTTATCTGATTAGCATTTGATAATGTTCTTCCTCTTCTTTTTAATTTCTTCTTGCCTCTGCTTCCAAGAGATTGTTTATATTTTCTCTTGGTCTCATTCACTGACTCAATCTCCCTTTTACCCCTTACAGCTACACTTTAAAATCTCCATTTCCTCAAAGAAAGTATCTCATAGCTTCAGCTGGTGAATAACTTACTGGGAGTGCACATTAAAAACTGTAAAGCACTATATAATACAATAATTTCTATGTTGATAACTTTCAAATCCATTTCTCTATCCATAATTGTCCATTTAAGGTGCACTTCCTTATTTCCTTCTGCCAACAAGCATTTCCACTTGGGTGACCAATTATCATTCATAAATACCACTCCTACTACCAAAATCAGTCTTCCCAATTCACCAGTTTTCTATTAGTACCCTTACCTTTTCCTGGTCTCAAAACCCTGAAATCATCTTTGACTATTTTTTCTCTTCTTCCCTGACATTTAATCTGTCCCTAATCTCTATATGGTAACTTAAAATGTCTCCAATAAATACTCTCTCTTTCCCAGGTTACTTTTTTTAATGCCTCAGTTATGGCTGTCAGCTTCTGGTTGGTTTTCCTACCTTTGGTATCATTTCTCTCCAGCATATTCTTTCTTTCTTAAAGAATTTCTATTGTCATCAAGCCTACCATACTTAAAAGTTCTTGAAAATCTGGTATCATTTCCACTTATCAAGCTTAATTCCTACTGTTCTCCAGCACAAAAAGTCTCACTTTGATAAGGACTCTCCCTTCTTCTAAGCTCCCTTTAAATCCATTGCACCAATTCCTATCTACTTGTTGCTTTTTGTTTACTTAGCTCCCCTAATAGGAATGTCCTTTTACTTCCTTTCTTCCCTAGTTTATTCAATGAACATTTACTAAGCGCTCAGTACACTGCCAGACATTATAGGCCCTTGAGAAATACAAAAATAAGACAAGAGTCCCATCTTTGAGGAGGAGGTCCACCATGTCAGTCACATTATAGGCAAGCTTCAAAGTCTAGCTCTAAGTCCTAATTTGTCTGTGAAGACATACTTGATCATGCCAACCTGCAATAATCTCTTTCCTTCAGGTTTATGGCCTGTACCATGTAATTCTCTAAATCACAGATCCCAGTCTCTTCTCTAAGCACAGAATTTAGACTATATACTAATAGTTATGTGGCCTCATATGTTTATTAATTATGTCAGATGTATAGATTTTATCTTTTGACTAGGCTATATACTTATTAGAAGGGAACAGGCTTTATATCTTATGTATGTTCCAAAGCAGATACCTCGGTTAGTACATAGAGGAATCAAACTCACTGACTGATGGAAAAAAGATTAATTACTTGAAAAAATAAGATATTATCTTTTAACTTTCACCTTGATAGATTGCTTTACAAAATTTACCTGGTTCTATGATTCAATCAACTCATTAAACCTATGTAAATATGCTATATTATGTACATATTTAGCTGATATCCTTTGCCATAATCAGAAAAACGTAGCTTTCATAGATGCCAATGCCCATCTTATCTGATTCAATCCTTAATTTTTTAAGCATTTATATAATAAAGTGTAAAACTTGCAATACATAAATTTGTTTCATTTAATTTTGAAGAATCATAATAAGCAATAAGTTGATGTTCTAAATAATTTATAAACATTTATACTTACCTTCAAATACTGCTAACAACATGTCAGGATTAGTCTTTACATCTTGAACTGCTTGCCACGGCATTAGAAATGGTTCTATATTAACAATTCTTGAAGGATTGGCATTAGACGGATCATAAAATTTTGAAGGGAGAACGTTGAATTCGATAAGATGTATGTAGGCCAGCCATGCCAAACATCGATCACTTGTTTTAAGGTATTCAGCTACTATTCCATCATTAGCCAATTTCAATGCATTCTAGGTAAAATGGAAAAATAATCTGAAGGTGTTTTTAAAAATATTCCTAATAAGATTCAACTGTGAAGGCAAAGAAGATTAAAAGTGTTTTATTTCTTTGGCATGGTTCTTAAATACCTAAGTCAAAATTCTGATACTCACCAATTTTTTGAATGGAGAAACTCTTTAGAGATATCAATACCAGATTAACATAATTTTTACTATGCTACGGTTTATAACATAATTAATGAAAAGGTTAAATTTATTTGTATATTTTAAGTATTTTGAGATTCAAAATCTAATAAGATAAAGAGAAAAGAGTAAAAATAAACAAAAAACCTCACCACACCCATATAGAAGATTTCCACTATGGACTAATTTTTTCCCTTTATGGTTTGAATATTGAAGTTTATTCTGGTGGGTACTCAGCAAATATTATTTTCATTTAAACCTCATAAACACTCTAAATAAGATATTATCCCTACTAAATAAGCAAAGGAGGAAACAGCTGTAAACTTACCCAAATTCACACAACTTACCAGTAAGTGGCAAAGATTCAAATCTAAAGCCTGTGTCCTTATCTTTCAACAATGCTACCTGTACTGTTTTAAACCTTTAAAAAATTCTCTACAGAATGTCATTAAATGCTATAATAAATGTTTACCTGTAAAACTGCAAGTGCACTTTGGCATCTTCCAGTAAATATGTGTAGCTGAACTCTAAACAAAAGAGCCTCTAAAAGCTGAAAGGACAGAATATCTGATGCTTCCCGCTTGGCTGCTCCCATCAGGAACTCCACCATTCTCTCACATACGTAATCCTTTTCTTCAAAGGTGCTTTCTAGGTGCAGAAACTGCCCAAATGGATTTCACATGATTACTCCTGCTTCATAAGAATATCTAAAACTACAGATTTTTCACATTTCATTAAGAAACTATCACATATTAAAAATTCAATTTCTATAAAAAGGATAATTACAAATATGTATAAACCCATTGTACAGTACTATAACCTAGATTTCCCCTTCTACCACAAGTTGGAAAGTGGAATCAGATGAAAACTAAAACAATACAGATACACTCTCAGAATTATCACTAAAGCAATTTCACGTCTCCTTTCCTTGAATCAATAAATGGCAGCAAGACCATGATGGATCTCCAAAAGCTCACGTTTATGATCACATACAATCTGAATTGCTCAGGTGTGTGACTGTATAAAAATTTTGAGAATAGCATTCATATAAGAAATATGTGACAAAATAATTAAAAGATTTAATCTTTTAAAGAAATTAAAAGGTCCTTTAAAGACCAAACAACTTAAGGAAAAACATCACACCCTATAATTTGTGGTGATCAATAGCATTAACTTTGGTACAAGGCTGCAGGTTAAAAGCCAAGCATTTTTCATTGTCTAAATCTATTCAGTGAGTTAGGAGAGTAACAAAGTGGCAAGTTCATTCATTAAGGGATACTATGTTATCCAAATCTGTCTGTTCTGAATTTCAGTTAGCAAGTAAATGACAGATCTGATAGTAACAGTTTATATGAAAGTTTATCTGAATCTAATAATTCCTGAGTTCAGCTGGTAAAAGTTCACATATTAATGAATATTTATTTTATAAGTGAATTAATCATAATTTTAAGTTTAAGCCTGGGTAAGAAACACCCCATTTTCTCAGAGAATGAGGAAAAACCCACTTTTTCACCAAATCTTTTAAACTTAGCAAGGTTCGATATTAGTATGATTTACAGATAAAGTTTTTTCCATAAGTAACAAGGGCATATAATAAAAAGACCAAATTATTTCCTAGCTTTCATGAAAATGTTATATAAGCATAAAAAGAATATTATTAAATTATTTTCAGGTGCTCAGCAAAAAATTCATTTAACTTTGCCCAAACCAAAACTGCTTAAGAATAGGTTAGTGTAAAATGTTTTAAAATGTTTGTTTCCTCATTACCAATAAAGTAAACAACAACAAAAATCACCTCTTCACTAAATACTGTCTTGTTTAGTCTAAGTTAATCCTGACCCAGAGAAGTGGCTTTGAGGTTACTGGACAGTGAAAGTAAGGTTATTATTATATCTATATGCAGACAAAACATATGATCTATTAACCTACACATCAATATTTAAGATAACCTAAAGAATTATTGATAACAAACACACACACAACTTTATCTTTTCTACTCACAGTCCAAAAACTTTGATAATCAGGAGCATATTCAACAGCTGTTTCACACATTTCCTGCACCTCCTCCTTGGTTCCTCTTTTTGAGAACAATCTGAGGTAATGACACCAAATTTCTGGATTGTCTTTGTTGTTTTCCAAAGCTCGAGCCAGAACATTTAAAGCAGAATCCAAGGACTCGGAACATAGCCTACATGTTTGAAAGAAAAAGTAGGACCATTTTTTTTAACACTTGAAGATACTTTTTAAATCAGTCTAGTTCTAATAAGTCAACTTTTTAATTCCATTTTCTATTAGAACCTACCAAGAAGTTAGAATCACCAATGACAAAGGGAGGTAGATTAAGATTTTAAATCACATCCATCCAAAACAGGTCCCGATTTCCCACTGACCCAACAATTCCCTTTTAAGTGGATGTTCAATGCGCATTTACCAGATAAAAACACAGTGTTATAAAACCACTAGATTATCAACTTCAAATGTGCTTTATGTCCATGTTCAGCAATACCTTTTATGATTTCCACTGGTCTGGGAATGGGAAAAGTTAAACAATTCTCCCTCAAGGCCAGCTACTACTAGCACAAAATAATCAAAGCTTTCAATATAATAGTTCTTTTCAACAGTCAAGGGCTCACTATCTCTTGGAGGAGAAAACTGTCTCTCATGATCCTATTCATAAAATAATGTACAGTTTTTTGGCCTTCACTCAGTAAATGAGTCAGAAAAGAAAACATTGTAACTTATCCTATCAACATGAAAATGACACACAAGGTAAGTTAAATAAGCACCATATTCAGGTATGTGTGATGTATTAGCATTCTGCAGTGCTACCTTAAAAAAGTTTTTATACCAAGTTTTAAGACAGAGCAGTCTGTTTAAAAAAAAAACAAAAACACCTTACTATTGTAATTCTACAATTACAGTAATAAATATTACTCCTGGTAATAAGAGATTATTCCTGGCAATCCTATCAACAAGTAGGAGTCAAAAAACACAATTATTTAATAGGAGCTGTCATTTTTGAGATAAATTACTATTTATCTTATTTGAATACACATAATATAACACCACACACAGAAAAAAGTCAATTCACCAGAATTTAGAGTTTCTTAGACAAGCTTTAAATCTCCAAATTAAAATTAACATAAAATTTAACCTGTTCCACTGTGTCTTTATCACAATTTTATTGAGACCATGACTACCTGACGTATTAAAAAATCCAATGATTAATTCTTGGACCACTCAGAATTTACTGTTTTAACTGACACTACTTTGAAATAAGAGCTTACTTAAGTTAAAAACTGTAGCTAATTAATTACCCATACACTAAGCCAAGCACATAACTCAAGATCTAATCTTAAACTTTTTCTAATAGCTTTAAAACAATTAAGTGCTTTTGGCTTTGTCAAAAAAACAAAGACTCCATTGATAGTAGCAAGGAAACCTGATTACCAGAGATGAAATAAACTTCAAACATAAAAATATAAATGTGCACCAGTTTACACAAAGATAGAAGGGGACGTACCCCTCATTTTGATTCAAGTACTTGTATGCAAGCTTGAGCCAAAGTTGTACATGAGAAGGATTTTCAAGCACACTTGCTTCTAAATTAGCAATGTCATCAGTCTCATTTGTAAAGTATCTGACATCATCTGGAGTGACAACTGTATCCAAAGCTGGAACATTTATTCGGTTCTCTGGCTGGAAGACTATAAGAAAAAGCACTATTAGCTTCACAATTTCTCTAAATCCACAAACCCAAGAAAAAACGATTGGCCTTATCTTTAAAATAATATAAAAATCTAAAGCTCATAGCTTTAAGGTAGAGCAATCATATAGTTTATTCTCCAAACCAGGACACTTCTAAGAGTAAAAAGGGATGTTAATACAAATTACACCAGGATGACAGGTATAAACTAGGACTCTGCTGGGCAAACCAGAAGTATGATCTCTCTACTCTAAGCGTAAATGACATCAACTGATAATTCACATTCATTAAGTTTTAAGAGAAAGTTATAATAATTTATGAAAATGATTTATTCCATATTCCACTACATCTAAATTAGAGAAAAAGTGTTAATGTAAATAAGTACAGGAGAGCATATTTGCTAATCCACAAATAGTAGGCAATTAAATTATGCAAACTTGAGAATATAATGTAAGATGTACTCGACAATAAGGCACTCATTTATACATTTCTTTGTTCACTCATTTAATTCATTCATTCTGTGAGCCTACTGCATGTCAGAAAACAAAGACTCAAAGATAAAACAAAACAGAACTCCTGCTCTCAAGAAGGACACAGGCCAGGCAGTAGTTCTCAAATAGAAGCAGCACTGCTCCCCTCTCCCCACTCAAGTAATATTTAAAGCTGTCACATTTACTAAAGGGTGATCCATGCATTTACTGGGCAGGGGTCATGAAAACAAAACATCCTGCAATATAAGGCACAGTCTTGCCCAAGGAAGAACTAATTGCCTTAAACGCCAAGCAGCATCACTTTTTTGAAAACAGAAACTTTTAAAAGGCTAGTAGATTACACCAAAAGATTAGCAAAGTGTTAGCAAAGTGTAACACGACAATTTAATGATTCTGGATCTTAAATTACTTCTTACCATACTTAATAGGTCCTGTAGACTGTTCCTCATCACTACTGAAATTATTCTCTGAAACAGGTTTTCTCCAAAACTTTGGCTTCCACTTTCTTTTATCTTTGTAGGTTGTAAATGGAGGTGCTAAAGTAGACAGGAGAAGACTGCTGGTTAACAGAACTAGTCTTTTATAGTTTTGAAGGATACCCAAATAGTACTCAAAAAGAGCTGAATTTATTCTATCATGTTACTCAGACATGGTATATATATATTTCTACATAATGCCAAAAAAATTGTTCTCATAAACTCTAAGGTCCTTTTGTGCGAGAGAAAGATACATATACTCACTATGGCCTTTACTTTCATTGACATTGCTCACAAGGAGAACAGCCATCTGGTCCATTGACATTCGATCTTTGTTTACTCCAAAAAGTTTCTCAACATATTTTTCTGAAATTAGAGCAATGCTATCTTCATAAAAAGTATAAAAAATATGGATTACAGAGATGAGGCTAATTAAAGAGTATGAAGTAAAGAATACTTTAAAAATTAAAGGTACTAGTCAAAAACACCTATGGCTTTCTAAGGGCAGGGTCTACATTATCTTAACTACTACAGCAAATCCTACCATATCATGCACCCCAATGTGGACTGAAAAAAAGTATTTCCTAAAACAACCTAAGCAAGTGAAAATTAAAGTCCCTAATTAGGAATGACTAAATAGATTCAGTGATGTCACAATCACTCTGAGTTGTGATAATACTGAATTTAACAAACACTAATTCCCCTACTTCGAAAAGACTTGTAGTTTAAGGTTTAATATTTGGCACTCAATCTGGGGAAAAGCTTAACAACATTTATTCACAATGTCTGGCAGTAATCTATGCTTTCTACAGTGTCAAAGTGTATAAAGTCCTTTTTTATTTCATTGTAGAATCTGAAACTATAGTCACCTCAACTTCTAATCCCCCTCTATTTTTGAAAATAGTAAATTAAATAGGGTCTATTTTTAAATCACTGGTAATATTTCTATACTATGTTAACATATTCTTCTAAATAAAGTGAAATATTTAGATAAGCTCCGTCAAAAGAACTGTCTGCAATAATGGAAATGTCTTACATCTGCACTGTCTTACCGGTAAGCACTTACCAATACTGAGCTCAATAGTGCCTACTGAGCACCTGAAATGTGGCTAGTGTGACTGAGGAAGCCAAATTTTTATTTTAATTAACTTAGATTTAAATAGCAACACATGGCTAGTGACTACTGTACTGGACAGAGCAGATCTAGATAAAGTGTCATAGATGAATGTATTGAATTATTATGGCTATTTAAAGATGTCAACAACTGAATATAAAACTTTTAAATTGCCTAAATTCAATTTTCACTTGGGAAACAAGAGGTCTTTAAAACCTGCTGCAGCAGCAATTTCTTCATCAGTGCTTGTCTCTGAACAACCAATCAAAGACAGATTATATGACAGAATGTCCTGGAATAGCTGTTTTCGGCTAAGCGTATAGTCTTGTGTATGCTGCCTAAAATAAAATAACAACACAGAAAAGATAATCATGTATATATCAAAGCTACATAACCAAGACTGCCTTTTAAATTATAAAATGTTAACAAATAAAAACTACTCACCACTGACAATCATCATCATTACATGTTCCTGTTAAATCAAAACGGCAGAAACACTGATCTGGTTCGATCATATTACTATATGATACTGAGCTTAGGGGAAGTTTTTCCTTGGTTCGATAGTATGGACTAAATCTAAGAAGAGAGGTAGAGAGGCACATTACGATGCTCCATAAACATTCCTCAGAAATTTTTTCATTTTTTCTTTCTCAATTAAAGTTTCTATACTTTGAGCTTACTATTTATCTAATTACTTAATGCCAAAATTAACTCTAGAAAACAACCAGAATATCAAGTCATAGGGACAAACTACTTTTATACCCAGACATAAAATATCTGAAATAGAAAACAAAGAACAACAATATCCTGTATTCTAAACGTAGTGTTTTCCTACCACATAATAAAGTGGTGTGTAACACTGGTATTTCTTCCACACATAACCAGCCAACCAAAAAACTAGAGAAAAAGTCTATACTACCTGGTAGGTGTTGTACGATTTTACGATTAAATCATACCAATTTAATAGTCTCACAGCTTCTAAAGAGTCTTTAAAAAAAAAAGAGACAACCTCCCAAAGTTAATCATTGGAAAGTGTCAAATCAATTTTATGAAAGCTAGCCAATGCATTCCTTAGAATAACAATAAAATTAAAAAGCAAAAATTTTAAATTCTCATAAGACTCCAGTTATTTTTCCTAAAATCCTTAATAGATATAGTAATTCAGAATTCTCCACAATTTCACCAGTAGCCAGAAATTAGGATTTGATAAGAATTAGTAAACCCAAGTGTGAGTTAAATCTTAATTCCTATTTGGTTCAAGTCTGACAACAAGGCACTTAAATTTTTATATTCCCTAAAAGGACAAGTTCATTTCTGAGCAGCCATGATTCAATTTTTTTTCATGGTCATCACACATTCCAGATTAAGATATCATTAAGAACAAGGAGCAATCCTGAACCTCAAGTTTACTGAATCTTTCTTCTATACCTGTAAGACTTAAAAACTAAAAGGGGACTATGGTAGGGTCTAAACGGATATGGCTTCACTTCTGTTGTTTTACTCTGTCCTGTCACGAAATCCACATCCACAGAAATCTCCTGCAAAAGAAAAGAGAAATTTCATAAAATAAAGGCTAGGGTGAATTCTAGATTTTATAAAGAATATGAAATGTTCAGTTACCTGACCATGCAAAACCTTGTCTGTAATGCCTGTGGTAGTTTTTAAAATCAGTTGTTTTAAGCTATCAGCTTTTGAATATAATTTCTGCAATTCACCAATTTTTAACCCTAGAAAAAGTTCTGGTTTTTCTACTGCATTCTTAGTAGGTTTGTTTATACATTCTTTGTTAGGTGTATCAGTGTGCTTAAGGTTAGGTTTAGTAAAAGAATTGGATTCTAAGAAGGATCTTCTTCTTTCTCTGTTTGACCCAGACAAAATCTCATCATCAACATCATTTTCCTCAGTGTCCAGACTTAATTTATCTTGAGTCAGATCGTGAAGTGAGGGTTGAGGCAAAGAAAATTCAGGTTCCTCTTCCACAAGTGGACCAATATTTTGCTGTTCCTTTGCTTTAAGGGCCCTGGCTTCTTTTAGTTTCTGAATTTTCAGGGCATATTCATATTCTAGCTTTTGCAATCGTCTTTTTTCCATAGCAATTAGTTCTGCTGAATGCTTTCTTGGACTTGATATTGGAGAATTGTCCAGTCTCATCATTTTGTTAGGCTGGGGGGAAAAATGATATCAATATTTTATACTGCTATGACTTTATAAACAATTTTTGGTAAGATAATTGTGCTATCCCTACAATACAATGCCAACATTATAAAACTAAGTCAATAATGAGATTAAAACAGTTTTACAAAAGCCTCCAACAGATTTGCTAGTTAATCTATGAGGTACCAAAAACAAACAAAACAAGTCAAAATAAACAAACAAAAAAAAGTTTCCAAATATGTGGATGCCATTTAAAAACAAAACTTTAATCTTGGGCTTCCCTGGTGGCGCAGTGGTTGAGAGTCCGCCTGCCGATGCAGGGGACACGGGTTCGTGCCCCGGTCCAGGAAGATCCCACGTGCCGCAGAGCAGCTGGGCCCGTGAGCCATGGCCGCGGGGCCTGCGCGTCCAGAGCCTGTGCTCCGCAACGGGAGAGGCCACAACAGTGAGAGGCCCACATACCGCAAAAAACAAAAACAAAAACAAAACACAAAAAAAACAAAACAAAAAAAACCTTTAATCTTATTCTCTTTAAATCTGCAGGGAAAGCTTGAACTTCTTATGCATCTCTTACCCTCAAAAGAATAATTAAAACCTTCTCCTTTTCAAACATTAAATATTTCTACAAACAACTTACTCCAAGGTGATCTTGTTCCAGTTTACGTTTTCCTATTTCTTTACTAGCCACTGCTTTTGCACGAGCAAGTTCTTCTCCATACTTCAGAGTCAAAGCTTTCTTAACTGTAACACGTTGTTGAACTCTGTGAATCTGAAATATAGGGTAATTCTGAGTATGTAAATCTTAGGAGAGGAAATACCTTCTTAAACATAATTTCTTTACGGTATTCAAATGAAAATTAAAAATATGCTAATATTACATCTCAGTGGAGAACAATGTGTAGGTTACACATTTTGATGGCTTTGGTTTATGGTTTTATTAAAAATTTGGCCCATAAAAACGTGTAGTAAACATGGGACTACAATATTTGAATTTAAGAAAAGAACATTACTTGTTCCTGAAGCTTCTTCAAAAACATTCTGTTGACACTGAGAATTTTCTCTGTTGCCTGAAGCTGCTCTGTAAGTTTTGTAATTTTTGTTTCAGCATTTCGAACAGATTCTTTCTTCTTAGCTTCTTGCTGTACTAGATTCTTTAAAACAGATTCATCTTTCATCAAGAGAATCCTAATTGGGAAATAACAAAAGTCTTATGAACGTTTTTCTAAACTAGTGGACTGACACCATCAGAATAAAAAACTTACGAAGTAATAGCTCATTTTTAAAAATATGTTTATGATACACAGAGGTGAATATTTAGAAGAATAAAATAAGTATTCAGATAGACACTGTTAAATTTTATGAAAGCAAATATGGGTTGGCCGTTTTTTTTTTTTGGCAGCACCACGCGGCTTGCGGGATCTTAGTTCCCCGACCAGATACTGAACCCAGGCCCTCAGCAATGAAAGTGCAGAGTCCTAACCACTGGACCACCAGAGAATTCCCTGGGTCGGATCTTTAAAAAAACAAAACAAAACATGCGTCTGAGTAATGTGAATTACAGTTGAAAAGCTATTAATAGTAACCTTCAATGTAGCCCTAAATAACTCCTGAAAAATGAGGACTTAAGAGGGCTTCCCTGGTGGCACAGTGGTTAAGAATCCGCCTGCCAATGCAGGGGTCACAGGTTCAAGCTCTGGTCCAGGAAGATCCCAAAGGCCGTGGAGCAACCAAGCCCGTGCACCACAACTACTGAGCCTGCACAATAGAGCCCATGAGCCACAACTACTGAAGCCCATGTGCCGCAACTACTGAAGCCCACGCGCCACAATGAAGAGAAGCCCCGCTCACCACAACTAAAGAAAGCTCGCATGCAGCAACGAAGACCCAACACCCCCCCCGCAAAAAATTAAAAACATAAAAAAACCTCAAATAAAAAAAGAAAAATGAAGACTTAAGACAGAAAATCACTATGTTTAGTTTCATTTATAACGCTCCTAATAATAAACACACAAATAAACATCTAATAAACATAATCAAGCACATTTAATTTATTTACAAACCTCTAACTCATTTTATCTAAAGCAAAGCAAAGGAGAGAAAAAGAAATCTAATTTTTAAACAATAGACAGATGTAAAGACTGGAACTGAGAAGTAAAAATCAGGACAAAAAGACAAATTTACAGATTTTCATCTTTTCAACTACTGAACATTATGATAAAAAAAAAAAATGAAGCATCTTTCCCAGAAAGATACCATATTTCAAACAGTCACAACACATGACATCTAGAATGAATCATAAAAACAGAGAATATGTGATAAAGAGAATGGGGAATAGAAAGACAAAGAATTTTTAAAAATCTTTTCATTTGTTATAAAAGTTATTAAAGAAATGGAATCTAAATGAATTTATTTTAATTTCTTTTAAAACATACACAGTACCATTTCTCGTTGATAATTTTGGAGATTTATGGTCACCACAATATTTCATCTATGAGTAACATTTTTCAGATCTCTAATATCAGGGTACATCTTAATGTTACTGCATATCATAGTTTTTGTAATAACACAATATTTGACCATGTGTCTTACTTAACAGACTAAGTAATGACTATTTCCAACAATCAAGTCTACCAATTTTAACAATAAAAATATGCTTCCAATAAAGGTCTTTAAAAAACATGCCAGAGGTTTTAAAGCCATACATAAATCTGAAGGGGAAAACTTTCTTTTGAAGTCTTGATATTTTTATTTAAACATTAATACTATTACTTCACGTAAATGTATAATTCAACAAAATGATAGCCTTCTCTAGGCCTATCAAGTATGAAAGAATTGGTAATCACACAGTATACTTATTACTGACATACACCACAAAAATATATTCCTCTAATATAGGAACACTTAGATACATGCAGTATTTAATCAGATAATGAGACTCACCTATGTTTTTTAAGTTTTGCTTCTGCATCTGTAACCTGCTTAGTAACCATTGCTATCCTGCCAATCCCATCAATTTCTACATCAGAGTTTGCTGGGGATGATGAACTTGTCTTCAGCTGATCTGATTTAATCAAACGCTGTTTCTCACGACTAAAATAATCAATAAAGATTAATAAATTATACCAAAAAATAAACTGAAATTATTTTTTAAGATGTATTCTATTTCATAAAATAAAGTAAAAATATTAACTAAGTGACTAACATATTGACTAATAACAATGATGACCAATATGCATGACCCAAATTGGCATTCAGAGCTGATAGTGTAGTTCTCCTTTGTAACAGCTTTTATCTTTTTCTAAGCTGTTTATACCTCGGTGCATCACTGCCTTCAAGCTTATAGGTGATCATCTGGCTCCCCCTCCTGTGCAAGTTCTAAAAACATTAACTCTTCATCTTGGATAAAAATCATCATCTTCATTTCCCAATGCCAATAAACTGTATACAGATTAAGCACCGAAAATAGTACACACCTTTAAAGCTAATTACATAAAATGCCACTTACTTGGCAATCTCTTCCTTTAACAATCTATATTCAATCTTCTTTTCTTCAGGCAAAGCTTCAGGTGTTCGCATGGGATCATTTTCTTTTTCAGATTTTGGAGGTACTTTCGGTTTTGAAGCTTGCTAGAAAACGTTTGAAGTCAACCAGATCAAAAGCTTTTATAATCCCACACTAAGATCTATATTTTACATTATCCAGTGCACATTTATATATTTAGAAATAAACATCTTCATCATTATTTTCTATTCCGTTTAAAAAAACACAGTGCTGGCCATTAACCACCAAATTAATTGTACAATCCCAGTAAGTAGTCAAGACTTATGGTTTGAAAATAATTGAACTATTTCATATCTAAGCAACTGTTGCAATTAGGAATAGGGATAAAAGTTGTATTTAGGTGATACACTTTGATAAAAACACTATTTTCTGGTAATATAACAAAATTCCAAAACAATAAATTTCCTTAGTACAGAGGACAATTATCCACACAATTTTACTATTTTGAAAAAAGTGACAGTCAACTGGAAACAAAAAAAAAGGAGTTTTTTAATAGTTAAACCTATCTAAATTTATACACACTTCATTATATAAACTCCTAATAATACAAATACTTATTTGTATTATTTATAATTTCCATAATTCTTATTTATATTTCCATAATTCGATATATTAAAAATCTAAACCTCTAAGGTCTAATTTCCAGGAAAAACAAACAAACTTTAATGATTGTCAATAAATCTTTGCATCTTTCATTACTGCACTTACCTCAGCAGTTCGTCTTGCTTCTTTAATCATGGACTCCAATCCACCAAAAACACTATTGGTTGACTTGGATGCCTCTCCATCAGATTCACTATCATCGGAATCATTTAGGGTTACAACCACTGATTTATGCTTTGGAAGCTGCAAAGACAGTATATTTGTTACTCTTGATGACAGAAGTATCTCTATCCTTTTCTTGGCTCTACCACAATTAGCTTCATGACCTTGAACAAGTCACTTTATCTGTACGAATTTAAATTCATAAAAATAATGGGTTTCAAGCAGACAGTCTATGGTTCCTCCTGTTTATATTGTATTAATTGACTTACTTTGTCCCACTCCACAGATACTGGTTATATCCAAAAACATAAAAATATTCTATTGATTATATTCTCAGTCTCTCTAGATACTACTATCATCACTTTCTTCATTAAGTTTTATTTTCTCCAACTTTCTATAAAGAACCATAATGCAATCTAAATTAACCTTTTAAAGCCAAAGAAAAAATTAATAATTCTACATTATTATTAATAAATCTTTTTGGCTTTTGTGCTTATATATGGAGAATAAGTACACCGAACAGAGGCAAGATTTCAACTTGGCTTTGCTCCATTTATTTTACTTTAAACCCATTAGAAAACAAGGTAGAAATAAATTGTCATTTCAATCTCCTTAATAAACATTGAAAAACATCATAAGTTCTTCCATTATAGTACAGTCATTAATTGAAAAATTATGAGCCAAGATGGGAGAAATAAAAAATATATATAATTTGCTTTTAAAACTGACTAGACAGAAAATCTAAATGGACCAAGTTATATGGAACAAAAACTGAGGGAATGGCAAAAAATACCTCTCTGAGGAAAATAATGCTTCCCAAAAAATATTATCATGAACTCTACCAGTTTACAAGTGAAGAAGCTGCTCCCATTTCACTATTAATAAATAAAAATAATACATATATGTTTGTATATAATAAACTAGGAGTTAGGGAATAGGACAGCAAAACTGCAGACAAATTTCTCACAAGCTGTTTAAATAACAATAAGACTAATTATTTTGTTTGTTTTTACCGAGATCACAGTTCGTGGAAGACGAGGTCCTCTGTGAAACTTTGGGTTCTGTATCCTAGGCTGAGATACTGTATTAATACTGACTATCGACAGATTGCTTCTTGGCACAGGCTGTGAATTGTTCAGAACTGGAGGTGAAGGTGGGTCACTATTACTGGATGTTTCCTAAAGAAGAAAGAGACAGATATGAAGCAATTTTAAATGAAAAGAAATTTCTGTCCCTTTAAAGGTCTTGAGCAAAGTACTATCAGACTTATCCCCACTTTACTGAAAAGCCCAATGAATCCCAAACTAGCAGAGAAAAGTAGGGCTACCTAAAACTAAGCTCAATAGCACCACCTAGAGGTTCAGGTACCTAAATTACCTCTGGCTTGAAAGCTCTTTTATTCGCTAGAGATTTAAGTAGCTCTTCTCGGAGCAGCATTTCTTCCTCTTCTTCCTCATCTGCAAAAGGTGGTTTTGGAGGCTGTTCTGGATCTTCAGGTGGAAGAGGTGGTAAAGGTGGTAGAGGAGGTAGAGGTTCAAGAGAAACACACAAGCCTTCCACATAAGGCTGGCTCAAAGGTGGTATTGACTAGTTGTTTTTAAAAAAGAAGAAATAATAATTACTATGCATATTTTACCCATTCCAAGTGTTTATCATTAGAGTAACATTAAATTAGAAAAAGGTATACAGGTTATTACTTTACTGTAAGCATAAGTGAACTAAGAATACTGGAAATCTCAAAACTAACCAAATCCAATATTCAGCCATGAAAAAGTATAATTTTTACAAAAAATCAACAATATTTGAAACATTTAATTTATAAACTTAAAAATAGAGAAATCAAACTTTACAGTGTCTATCTGCCTAGATGACTACCTGAAAACAAACAGATAACAAAAAATCAGATACAACACTTAAGTAAAAATCAAAACTTAGGAACCAAAGGGATTCTGGGTGGGCGTAGTCTAGAGTATCTCAAGAATTAATTGTAAAGAAGAGTCACCACTACCCTCATAAAATCCTTGTGAAATGGCTTCTTCGAGATTATCTATAAAGACAATTTTACCCAAATCCTTGAATTTGCACATATTTTTGCTTCAAAGACTTTCCAGTATTTCCCTTGGCATATAAAACAATTCAAGGAAGAAAGAAAAAATAAAAATGTTTCTCTCTCACTCTCTGCTCTAATATTCCCCTCATCTTCAACTTCCTAGGAGGACACCAGATATCTACCTAGGAACTGTGAAATGGCAAGGTCCCCACTAACCTATTAAGAGAGATCCAGTGTGACCTCTAGGTTCTCTCATCTGAAATAACTTCAGAAATTTTACTTTGTGATCCCCCACTTCCTTTTTTCTTCTTTCTTTTTTTTTTTTTAACAGGGGACTGGCAGTTCTTTCAAAAGGTAGGGAAAAGAAATTAACTTGCATAGACAATGCTTTTCTTTTACTGAATTTTCAAATTAAAAGTAACTATTTAATCAAAAGAGGAGAAAGGAAAAAAGTTTCTAGAAGCACCTTAATGCACTTAAATCCCAATTCCCCCTAAAAAAATCCAAAACAATAGATAATTCTTACTCTGCTTCGGAATACATTTTCTGAGGAACAAAGAGGAACAAAGAGAAGAAAGAAGGAAACATACTAAGTACTGAAAGAAAGTCAACATGAGATTAAAAATTAGCTATGACCGCCTGGAGGGGTGGGAGGGAGGGAGACGCAAGAGGGAAGAGATATGGGAACATATGTATATGTATAACTGATTCACTTTGTTATAAAGCAGAAACTAACACACCATTGTAAAGCAATTATACCCCAATAAAGATGTTAAAAAAAAAAAATTAGCTACGAAAAAAATCTACCAAATGGATAGTCTGCCAATAACTAATCAACTGTTTATTCCATAGATTTCATAGCTATTAATTCTGATAAGCAATTTTGATTTTACGCTCTCTTCAAACCTAACAATTAATTACAGGCCAGCTTTTCAAAACAAATTAGAAAAGACATAAGGCTACAAAATTTTCGTAGAAATCATATCAATTCTCACTTACAGAAACCTGAGGTGGTGGAGGCAAAGAAACAGATGGTGCCGGAGAAAAATACCCCAATGAACATTCAGAGAAGAATGGTGGTTGCACTGGTGAAGGAGCTGTAAAAAAAATTTTTGTAAGAGTTTAATAATAGATGTATTTCAATAGGAATAAATTAAATTTATGGTATTTTTGAAGAAATAAAATTGCATCTAAGTAGAGTACAAGTGAGATTTTATTAATCTCCAATAAAATATTTGACTTCCATGAGACCACCTCCTTATTGTCCTTATATCATTACAAAATCAGCCATCCACTTACGCTGATATTTAGTCCCTCAAAACTCTCTACTTTGCTCTACTTTTCACCTAGTGGTGGTAACAGGGAATAGAGCAGGAAAGGCTAGAAACACACTTTTTTTTTTTTGGAAATAAACATACTTTTTAAGAAATAGTAAAACAAAAAATTCCCCTGAATCTGCCAAAGTGTCCTAACCAAAGGAAAACAGTGATGTGGTGACTCCATTCCTCCCTTCATGTGGAGAAAAGTGAAGAAATGGACTATTTAAATTGGATAGAAAGCAAACAGGACTAGGAATGAAAAGAATTACCCACTGTATTTAATTATTAAAGTGTACACTTTTTCACATTTTAATAATTCTGGGGAATTCCCTGGTGGTCCAGCGGCTAAGACTCCCAATGCAGGGGGCCCAGGTTTGGTCCCTGGTGAGGGAACTAGATCCCACATGCCACAACTAAGAGTTTGCATGCTGCAACAAGAAGATCCCACATGCTGCAACTAAGACCCTGACGCAGCCAAATAAATAAATAAATAAACATTAATAATTCTGAAATAGTTACTGATGCATCTCAGTTAAATTGTTAGCATTTCTTCCTTGGCAGCAGCTAAAAGTATTGATAATTGCACTTTTTACTGTCAGTGGTTTCTTTAGACTCACTGAAATCTGGCAGATTCAAAGACTACTCTTGCTACTCAATAACCATACAACCTTAGGGAAAACTAAAATTTCTTCTTTGTCCCCGTTGTCTCTCAAGTCAATATGGATATTAACCACATGCCTTATATGGGGCTGACCTGTGGCCCAAATGATGCCATTTGACTATACACTGACCTTTAGAACACTTTACTTCTTAAAAACATAAATATTTGTAATGAATACGGCAAAAAGTTAAAATTTACAAAACTGAGTAGAGTACATTCTCTGTATAATAATTTTTTACAAAATTCTTTTAAGAGGGTAGATCATAAAATTATTTTATAGAAAGAGTAATAATAATATTGTCAATACTTGGGAACTACAATGAATCATCTCCAAGAACCTGGAAATATGAAAATTAAAGATTGACCAAAGAGAATTAACCTATGAAATCAAAATACAAGATTATTAAATATGAACCGAAACATAGTAACCTGAAAATGAGCACTTTTATTAACATTACCAAATCATACAGATTTTGCCTTCTCTCTAGGCACACTAAAGTAGAATTCTAGTTTAATTTGGTCTCACAATATGACCACTGGAAGAAAAACACTGATCATGTGGCCTTGCAGGTAAGTATTCTAGTTCCTAGAACACCAACTGCATTTGGTTGTCTGCCTCAGTCTTATGTGTGTTAATTAGTAAGAGAACAGGTCTCTCACAGCTGATCACCACTGAATATCAACTAAAGCGAGCCTCTAGCACGCAAGGATGGTCATACCCTAAAATGTGCAATCTAACTGAGGTACAGCCCTAACAGTTCTAACCAGCTGATCCTAAGACACCACTAGTATCACTTTCCATCTCCCTATTCCTACAGAGTATCATCAGTGGAAGGAGGAAGGAAGCCTAAAATCAAGAAAGATCCCCCCCCTTTTTTTAACTAAAGCGAAGAATGCCTTAGATACAAAGATACTTAAGAAAGCAAAGGTTTGTTTATTTGTTTTTTAAAACAGTGTTCTCACCTTTCCCACAATATTCACTTTTTAGATCACACAGTTAACAGTAAAACACTGCCTTCTTACTAAAATGCTATATAGAAAGAAATACTTAGAAATAAAGGTTAATATTACACATTTGAGGTTTGCTCTTGAATTATTTATAACACCAAATAATGTCTATGGTTGTACAGCCCACCAGCAAATCTCACTTTCATTACACATTTCTTGCAAGGTTTTGGGTAGCTTTGTGACGATTTTCTACTTAATAATTGTGAACATGCATATGTTTTAAGGTTTAGCTCATACCTGGAGAATTGGTTTCACTATCAGTATCCATAGCAACTTCTTCATAGTTATCATATTGATAAATGCCTCCTCCACTATCAGTAGGTTGCTTATCTAAGGATCGTCTCAGGTCAGGGTCTGAGGACTAATTACACAAGATTTTTTTTTAGTTTCACAATATTTTCTGTCTTAATCTATTCTTAGGCTAGAAATTGCAAAACAATTAATAGTTATATTTTATGTAGAACAGTATCAATAATCACGATGATCCAGTTAGAACTGCCTATCACATCTGATTGGGGAAATTCAACACACATGACAGGTACACTGTGGTTGACATTTTACAACTGTCAGAAAATGAAACTAGCAAGTACTATATATACAGATGAAATCTCCCAGAGTGAGCTGAGCCACTAAATAATCAGCTATTCCTCTAGAAAATAAGATGACCCTAAGCTCATAAATACTAATAGCCTCTCTCTGTAAGCTAAGAAATCAGATAAATGAATTCAAGTTTTATGTAATCAAAACTATATTTAGAATATTGCCCAAATAATCCTTAACATTTTAGTTATGAATAAACTAATGATAACTGAAGACTAAAAACTCTTGTTATATGCTCGTACGTTTTCTTTTTTTTTTTTACTTCTTAAAATGTTCCACTCGGAGACAGTTTATAACAAATTGAAAACTAGCAAAAACTATCTGGGGCTTCCCTGGTGGTGCAGTGGTTGACAGTCTGCCTGTCGATGCAGGGGACACTGGTTCGTGCCCCGGTCCAGGAGGATCCCACATGCCGCAGAGCAGCTGGGGCCGTGAGCCATGACCGCTGAGCCTGCGCGTCCAGAGCCTGTGCTCTGCAACGGGAGAGGCCACAACAGTGAGAGGCCCGCGTACCGCAAAATTAAAAAAAAACTATCCAGATGGATATAAGAGTAACATACAACTATTAATACAATACTTCTCTAAAAAAAGATTCTATCAAAGTGCTTTCTGGAAGTTCAAAGTATGAATACTTATATATTCCTTACTTAAGCAAACCTAACTCTTGACTTGCTACAATTAAATAGCTCTTATTCTTAAATATCCCTCTATTCTTTAATAATACACCCACGAGTGTATGAGACTACACTCGTGAGTGTATTATTAAAGCTCAGAATTCTGAAATTTGTCACTGCTAATAGCAGTAGATCAGTATTAAATCTCCAGTTTACTTCCTAACACCATCCATAAAAGAAAATGACTTAGTCATTATCAATGACTTATACATAATAAAGGCTCACAAATGCTTGATAACTAAAGTCACATGCACTAACGCTATGACTATATGACGATTTAACTTTCTTTAAAATAGTCCATATCGGGCTTCCCTGGTGGCGCAGTGGTTGGGAGTCCGCCTGCCGATGCAGGGGACACGGGTTCAAGCCCTGGTCCGGGAAGATCCCACATGCCACGGAGTGGCTGGGCCCGTGAGCCATGGCCACTGAGCCTGCACGTCCGGAGCCTGTGCTCCGCGACAGGAGAGGCCTGCGTACCGCCAAAAAAAAAAAAAAAAAAAGTCCATATCAATTAATCATGACACATTTCTAATTCTACATTACTAAAAAATGGAAAACTAATAGGGAACAGTCATTTTAAGAATAAGTCCTCACTACAACTCAGTAATGCTACTTTCTTCTAAACAGAAAATGACAAAAAAGTCAAAAGGAAGCTTTTCTAACCATAATATTATACTAGCCTTTCATTTCTTTTATTTCTAATATCTATAACTATAAAAACGACTCATTCTCAATTATAACCTACCTTCCCTTCTTCCCAAGAGTTATTTATATAATGAGCTCTATCAAACAAAAGAATGTAATACTTTTTCTTAGTTGACTGAATTTATGAAATAAGACTATAAGAACAGTTAAATTTGAGTAATATTTTGATTTTGTATTTTTGAACTCCTTACTTTACTCCTTGATCGCCTCTTTCCACCAACCAATTTCATGAATCGATTGTATTGCTCTTCCTGATTTGAGAGATCTCGAATTTTTCTGATTTCTTCTTCTCTTTTCCTTCTCTCTTCTTCTTCAGCTTGTTTCCGTTGATCCTCTTCTTTCTGTCTTTCCTGTTCTTTTTGTTGTTGTAGTTTCTTCCATGCCTTTGTTTGCTGCTTCCTCAATGCTTGTTTAGCTTTAAATAAAAAATATAGAAACATCAGTATCTATTAGAGTTAGAATTTTCTAGAAGATAAAAGAAAATAAGAGCTTTAACATTTTTTTTCATTATTAAGTCATATATACAGCTGCTCCTCTAAGTTCATTTATATACGATTATACTTTAGTCAGAATATAATTCTCAGCTCAAAACTTTCTGAATTAAAATCTAAAAACCATACTGATATAGGAAATCAATTAAAAGAATTTAACAGAAATGATCACCTGTAGTGCTAACTTTTTTGGCCGAATGTGTTTTTGTACTGGTTTTAACTTTCTGCTGTACAGTTTTCATCTTAGTCAGCTTTTCTTTGCTTTCTTTCATCACCTGCTGTTCTTTTTGTTGCCATTTTTTACTGGCTGACTGAAGAGCCAAAAGACGAAGCTGCAATTCAGATAGCTCCTCTTCATCTTCACCAAGCTTCTTTAAAAAAAGAAACAGTTGCCATTTAAAGATTCTATTATTTGACTTTAAACATATTACCAAGTCAAATCTTTTATAAGATCAGTTAGTTAGTTTTAAGGCAAATACTTAAATGGTAAATATTAATACAAATAAAATAAGGAAACTGAATAACTTACCATAGCCCTATACTCTAATTCAGTCCCTGTAATACAAACAGAAGATCAATCTGTAGAGGGTATGTGTTTATATGTAAGTGTGAAGGGTTAGAAGGGGAGAGTACAACTGATAATGAAAAAAAAAAGTTAAGGGTTAGAGATTGGCATTTAACTGCCTCCCAAACAGGAGTAGAAATCTGATGGCAGTGAATGCAAGAAGAAATCAACCCAGGGGAGGTAAGGAATGAAGAACGAAGTGGTTCCATAATCATGTGTACTTGTACTAGCCTTACAAGTACTACACAGAACAGGCACAGTGAATGTCAAGATACAAATTTGCAAACTTTTTAAAATATATATTTTATAAATCTTTTATAAATCTTTAAATCAGTTTTTTTTTTAAGAAGACATTGATGAAGCATGGTATTTTTTTTTTTAAGATGTTGGGGGTAGGAGTTTATCAATTAATTAATTTTTGCTGTGTTGGGTCTTCGTTTCTGTGCGAGGGCTTTCTCTAGCTGTAGCAAGCAGGGGCCACTCTTCATCACGGTGCGTGGGCCTCTCACTATCGCAGCCTCTCTTGCGGAGCACAGGCTCCAGACTCGCAGGCTCAGTAGTTGTGGCTCACGGGCCTAGTTGCTCCGCAGCATGTGGGATCCTCCCAGACCAGGGCGCGAACCCGTGTCCCCTGCATTAGCAGGCAGATTCGCAACCACTGCACCACCAGGGAAGCCCCCTTTAAATCAGTTTTAAAGGAAAAAATATGTAAAGATTTGCTTATATTAGAGCATTCCATGTTCTAAAGCTACAGATATTTATCTGAATATTGAAAATATTTTGAACACCCAAGACTTCTTCAGGGAAGCTAAAACAGGAAAACAGTTTAGGAACAAATGTATGAGAACTTTTTTTCAATTGAAGCAACTTCTTAATTTTTTCACTCCACTTTTTTTGAGTTAACTTTTAAAATTATTCTATTCTGTACATTTTAGCTAAAATATAACTGAAAATGTCAGGCAACCTAAGCAGAGGTTCTAAATTGGAGTCCATGAGACTTTAGTGGGAGAGAGATAAGGAGTCCTTTGGCATCCCCATTCCTTGAAGTTAAATACAAAGCTGTATGTGTTTTTCCTTTATGTGTATATATGGAAAAGGAGGGGCGACTCAAAAGAGGCTAAGACTCAAGAAGGTTAAGGCCCGCTTACCTAGTAACTTTCCCTTATAGGTGAATTGTAATTACATTTTTAAAATCCAATAAATTATTTAATTCTTAAACATAAAAAAACCCCCAGTGGATCCTACCTAGTAGTTTAACCTTATATAGACTATTATAAATCTCTAATTAAACTACCAACACATATTTCAGTACTTCAGTTTAACCAAGCCAGGATACAGTTACTCTTTCCTTTTTTGGGAAATATATGTAACAAATGAGCTTAAAAATTATCATGAGTCTTTTTTACTCCAAGTCACTTAAACATATCAAATTCTACTGCTTGGTACTGAAGACCTACAGCCATGCTATCCAAAAATGGGACCAACAAGCCATGTATGGCTATTTAAATTTAGCTAAAATTGAATAACAACTTTATTTCCTCAGCCACACTAGTCACATTCCAAGCGCTTAATAGCCACATGTAGCTAATAGCTACCATATTGGAGAGTGCAGGTATAGAACATTTCCATTATTGTAGAAAATTCTATTCGACAGTGCTGATCCAGAGCTTAAGTAAAATAAAGTTATCATTACTGTTCCACTGAGACTTAAAAGTCTTTGATTATCTTTTGCTACTAACCCTTCTGGAATGAAAGAGACCACTGATTCTGTCATTCAACTATATGCTACTTAAAGCAGCTACTTGATCAGCAAGAGCACTGAGCCTCATTCAAACTCCTTGTTCTGACGCCTAAGTCCTATGTAACTTTAGGCAAGTCACTTAATCTATGCACATGAATCTTAGTTCATCTGTAAAAGAGATGTCAACCTACCTTACAGAGTTATTCAAAACCATACACATATAAATGCACGCACGTGTATGTGCACATGCGTGTGTATCTATTATATTATCATCCTTAAATTCAGGACCCTCTCTTTCCTAAAGCTTCTAGGCTCTTTGCATCATTTCAGTTTACCCATAAAAAGCATAAAAAACTGAAATCTTAATAGAAGAAACTGCAGATATTTCAGATCTCTAATTCAACAAACAAAAGGCTTGGGCCAGTGAATACCTATTACACGTCGAACACAGTGCCTGATGCTCTTGTACTTTATCCTGCTGAACCTCACAACAACCCAGAGAACAGATGACATTAAACTCATTTTGTAGAAAAGAAAACAGAGGCAAGCAAAGGCTAAACAGCATACACAAGGATCACTCAGCTAATAAGAGGAGCTAGAATTGGATACCAGGTCAAGGTTTGTCTAACTCCAAAGCTTTCTCACACAGCATAATCCCCCAAAATTAGGAAAAGAAAATCTGTGGAGGAAAATGAGAAGTTTCAAAATCCAAAAAAGCAGGGCTTCCCTGGTGGCGCAGTGGTTGAGAGTCTGCCTGCCGATGCAGGGGACACGGGTTCGTGCCCTGGTCCGGGAAGATCCCACATGCCGCAGAGCGCCCGGGCCCGTGAGCCATGGCCGCTGAGCCTGCGTCCGGAGCCTGTGCTCTGCAACAGGAGGGGCCACAACAGTGAAAGGCCCGCATACCACCAAAAAAAAAAAAAACCAAAAAAGCAAAAACATTATCTATAGATACATATAACATTTCAATTAAATTAAATGTAATCTAATTGAACCCAGTGGAGATACTCCAAGATGTCTCTCCAGATTTTCTTATCTTTAAGGCTTATATCCAAATGAAGGTATAGCAATGCTGAAAAACAAAAAATGAGTGAAAAACAAGACAGAATTTCCCTTTCAAAAGAACAGAGTAAAGCAGTGCAAGAATCAGTCTTACAGAGATATCCAATCTCACAAAGCAGTATCTTACCTTTTCAGATAGAATATCTGAGGCACTAATTCTTCTCGTTAAATTTTGTTCCTTATCTTCTAATCCTTTAAAATAAAACAGCATATTCTGAATGCTTTAAAAGGTTGCCACAATCAATTTAAAATGCTATATGATATTTACTAGTATTTATTTTAAACGGTCTCATTAAAGGGTCTCATTTTCTCAATCTCTCAACCAAAAGGAAAGAATGTTGTTAGAGAGAATGAAAATCTGAACAAACTTTCCACATCAGTCTCATTTCTGAAAGTTATAATGCAAAAACAATTCAAAATATTAAATTATAAATTAAAACTGCACTATGGTAAGAATGACTTCTGAACTAAAAATAATTATTTCAAATAAGAACAGAATTTACAAAGCAGACAGACAAGAAACAAAGCTTCATTACTGAATAGATAATACACAGAAAAGAATATGTGATGATTAATTCAGACCTCAAAAGTTGAAATGAATTCAACATTTAGAGATTGTATTGGATTTATTCATTAAAGAAATGTCTTCGGGACTTGGCCAAAAAGTAGAAAAAAAAAGAAATGTTCTCTATTTATGCAGAAAAGCATCAACAGAAGTAGGTTAAGTATCAACCAAATTAAGTCCTTCCACACATTTTCCAGAATTCTAGCCTTGGGCCCAGATTTCTGATTAAGCTATTACAAAATCTTATTTATATATTATCTAATCTATGACAGCTCTACAAATTACACAGTAAAGTTACAGTACATATATAATAGTACTGAGAGAGGCACTTTCATAGCTAAAACAGATTAAGTTAAAAACTAAGAAAATCTTTTCTTAAGATGACACAAATAAATTTGCAAAGCTAGGATTCAACTAAGTCTAAACTCCAAGCCTAGTTTTTTTTTCCATAATACCACTACCAGTATTCCAAATATCCTAATTTGATTGCTCAAGACCTACTGATAAAAGAATAGGCAACTTATTCAATACATAGAAAAATTATTATATCAAGTACCTAGAAAAAGTAAATGGAAGGCAATCACCAAACTTTGAGTTAGGTCAGTTCTGCCATAAGGCTTGTTTTGGAAATATGAATTTGTTGCAACATGATTGATATATTAGAAAATAATCTGAGGACAACACAAATTTCACATTTGCTTACGTACAATTTGCGTCCAAGAAACACTAAGAGAATGCAGAAAGCTGCACCCAGGTGATCCATGTAGGAATATACAAATCCCACGCATGGTGATCAATTTACCAGCTACTTCAGTTCACTGTATATGCACACCCATCCCCATCTGGTGTTGCAACTTACTGTCCAATTTCAAATAACCTTCCTTGTTCTACTTCACAGTAACTCATAAGCTGCAGATCTACTTCCACAAGCACATTTTAGGTCTTTTCCAAGGTAAAGTGACATATTTATTGTAGTATTTCAAGCATTTTTACCCATTTAATGTGTAAACCTGCATTACCGTTTTTATTAGATTCCAATCTTTTTTCATGTGCCACTGACAAGGTTTTTGAGTGTTGTTTTCCCTAACACCATTTGCCCCTAGCCCTGTGCCTTTTATTGTGCAATTCTGCAGTGTAGTGATTTCCAGGAATGCATGTCACCTTATAACAAAACTGACCATACTTCAAAGAATAAGAGAATAGTAATAACTATTAGACAAAAATGAACAAGGAAAAAAAATAAAGACAGACTTTCCACAATAAATGTACAAAGAACTTTTCTCCTATACTATGAGTCATTAGTCATGAGAGTTTATTAGTTGATGAGGCTCTCTTTCATCTATAAAAGATGGCAGCACCTCCCTTTAAGGGAGCATAGAGGCAACTATGCACTAAGCTGGCAGCTACCTAATGAGCACAATGTCACCTGAAAAACAAGCACAAACCGTAAATTTCAGACCATAAATCTAACTTTACACAAAGATTAATAAAAGCAGGTTATGATTTAATTGACCAAACATGTAGTTTGGTCCTTCTGTCGTACCACTATCATGGATCTCTATAAAAATATTTCTATTTCAATTCTTACTCAAAACTTCCGAAATGAAAATTGGTCTTGTGCAGTCATGCAGTATTTTTAAAATTATTACCTGAAATTCTAACCCGAGCTAGAGACAGTCAGGATATAGGTGGTAGCTAAAACCATAATAACTGAGAACATCCAAGGAGAAGAGAACGGTGAGGACATCAACAGTTAAGAAGTTACATAGGAAAAGTATTTTTTTTAAAAAAAGGAAAATCAGAAAGTTGCAAGAAACTACTGATGTGTACAGTAGCATAGAAATCCCCAAATTTCAGGATTAGTGAGAAAAACATCACTGAATATAACAGATGTGTCTACTCCCTACAGGATACTCTCAACATAGCAGCAGTGATCCTTTGAGAATTTAAAACAAATTATGCCAATCCTTTGCTCAAAACCCTGCAACAGCTCCTATTTCACTCAGAATAAAAACCATCTTACAAAATACATGATCTGTCCCAACTCGTTATCTCTGACCTCTTCTCTCCCACTACTCATTCCCCATCACTCTCTCTTCTTTGGTGGCACTGGTTTCCCTGTTATTCCACAAATATGCCAGTACCCTTCTGCCTAAGGGTCATTACTCTAGTTCAGTGATTCTCAAACTTTATCAAGTATCAGAATCAACAAGAGGGCTTCTTAAATACAGATTGCTGGGCCCCATTTCCAGAGTTTCCAATTTAGTAGATCTGGGGTAGGGCCTAAGAATTTGCATTTCTATCAAGTTCCCAGGTAAAGAAGGTCCAAGGACCACAGTTAGAAAATCAATGCTCTAGCTATTTATTCTCTTTGCCTAGAAACCTATTTCCCCCATTTGGCTATTCACCCACCGTCTTCAAAGCCTTTGTTTAAATCTCACCTTCAAATTCAGGCCTCTCCTGATCACCCATTAATACTGCAGCCTATACCCACTATCTCCATCCTAACTTACTTACTGCTATGCTTTTTCTCTCTCTACAACTGTTATTTACTCATCATATTTACTGTCTCCTCTTCTTAAAATGCAAGCCCATGAAGGCATAAATGACTGTCTATTTTCCACTGATGTACTTCCAAGAGGCTGGAATAAAGTGCTCAACTAAATTTTGAATAAATGGAAGAATGAAATAAAAAAGGAATGAAAATGAAAAATGAATTTTGCAATTAGGTCAAAGTAACTGTGCCATGAGTAGTTTCAGTATTCTGGTAGGGTCAGAAAAGCAAACTACATTGAGTTAAGAAGGAATGACAGGTGAACTGAAAGGAGTCAGCGTAGATTAGCCTTTCCGGAAGTCTAGTTGAAAAGACAGAAGTTGGGCTTCCCTGGTGGCAGAGTGGTTAAGAATCCCCTGCCAATGCAGGGGACACGGGTTCGATCCCTGGTCTGGGAAGATCCCACATGCCACAGAGCAACTAAGCCCGTGCGCCACAACTACTGAGCCTGCGCTCTAGAGCCCACAAGCCACAACTACTGAGCCCGCGTGCTACAACTACTTAAGCCCGCGCGCCTAGAGCCTGTGTCCTGCAACAAGAGAAGCCACCGCAAGGAGAAGCCCGCGCACTGCAACGAAGAGTAGCCCCCTCTCGCCAACTAGAGAAAGCCTGCGCACAGCAACGAAGACCCAATGCAGCCAAAAATAAATAAATAAATTTTTAAAAATGTTTTATTAAAAAAAAAAGATTGATAGCTGACTTTTCAAAATCAACAATGGAAGCCAGAAAATATCTTCAATATACTGAGAATATAATTAACTAATCTAGAATTCTAAACCTAAGAAAATTGTCTTTAAAATAGGATAAACAGAAATAAGGTTTTCATATAGCAGACACAAACTAAAGGAAATTCTTAAAAATGTATTTTAAGCATAAGTGATTCTAGACACAGAAGGAAGAGTGAGCCAAGAAAGT
Source organism: Pseudorca crassidens (assembly GCF_039906515.1). NCBI lineage: Eukaryota > Metazoa > Chordata > Mammalia > Artiodactyla > Delphinidae > Pseudorca > Pseudorca crassidens. The sequence goes on from NC_090306.1 coordinate 60,979,963, forward strand.
GTTAAATACATGGGCAAAGGTAGGCAAATACTGGTCCTTGTATATCAGGGAAAGGGTAAATAACTTGATTAACTTTAAACACTGATAAGAATTCATGTTACAATTCCTAAAGGAATCAATGAGACCAAAAACTTTGTATCTAACTTCCAAACGAGTAAAAGAAAAAAAAAAAGTTGTATTAAAAAAAAAAGTCAAAAGAGGCAAGACAGAAAAAAAAGAAAAGGAAATAAATACAAATATCAGTAATCATGAAAAAATGTGAACTATATGTTCTTGTTAAAAGACAAAGATCGTCAGGTTAAACTACAAATGAAATCCAGCTCCATACAATGTACAAGTAACATTTGGGACATGAAGATATAGAAAGACTGAAAGGATGGAAAGTGATATACAAAGCATATATACTTAACAAGAGAAAGATGGTGTGTTTATTAACATGAGACAAAATAGTCTTTTAGGCAAAAACATTACTAGAGCTAGAGATCACTACATAATAATGAGAATAATAAGTCAATTCCCCAGCCTCAAAGTATTTAAAGCAAAAACTGAAAACTAGAAATCTACTACCATACTGGCAGATTTTAGCAAGCCTCTCAGCAATTGACAGATCAAGCAGATCAAAAAATGTTCATATCTTAGAAGGAAGATGTGAACATAAAAGCTTGATCTAGGGGCTTCCCTGGCGGTGCAGTGGTTGAGAGTCCACCTGCCAATGCAGGGGACACAGGTTCGTGCCCCGGTCTGGGAAGATCCCACATGCCGCGGAACGGCTGGGCCCGTGAGCCATGGCCGCTGAGCCTGCGAGTCCACAACAGTGAGCGGCCCGCATACCTCAAAAAAAAAAAAAAAAAGCTTGATCTAACAATCCAAACATTCCTTTCAAACACACAACAGTTACGAAAATCAATCACATACTAGACAATAAAGCAAGTCTCTACAAATATTTCAAAAGATTGCTACTATATAGATCTCATTCTCTGACAATGTGATTGACTTAGAATTCAATGACAAAATATACACCTAAAAAACCTACATGTTTTGGAACATACTTCTAAACAGCCTATAGGCCAAAGAATAACAAAAATTAGAAAACACTTAGAACTGAATGAAAAAAATTTACAAATGACAAACTGAGATGCAGCTAAAGTAGAAGTTTCATAGCCCCAAATGATGTTAATAGTAGAGAGGCTAAAAATTAATGAGTTTTAAAAGCTGTGGACTTATTTCTGGGGAAATTTTTAAAAGATGATGGGAGACACAATTAATAACTGCTGTGGATAATAAAAATGTAAGATTCTTCAGAATAACTTAGTATAAACTGTACAACTTACAGGAAACGAGCACATTACAAGAAAAATAGTTTACCTAAACTGCCTTAACCAGAAATAGAAAACATAAACAGTCAGTAGTTTAAAACCTTCCCAGAAAAAAAGCCATCCTGGCCCAGATAATTTTATCAGCAAGATCTACCAAATATCCCAGGAATGATTCCAACCTTAAAACTATCCCAGGGAACAAAGAGGAAACCACTCCCCAACTCATTCTGAGCATCATAACCTTATACTAAAACTTGTAAGGAAAAAGAAGGAACAAAACTACAGACTATGAACCTACGTGAAAAATCCTAAACAAAACATTAGCAAACCTTTATCTATGAAGGTTTTGTAACTGCCCCAAACTGGAAGAACCAAATGTCCCTGAAGTGGGAAATGGATAAACAAACTGTAGCATAGCCATATGGGGCATTCAGCAATAAAACAGAAATGAACTACTGACATAAGCAACCACATGGATCAATCTCAAATACACTATGCTAAGGGAAAGCAGCTAGGGTTAAAAGGCAATGTTCTACAAGACTCCATTTATATGACATTCTGGAAAAGGCAAAAGTATAGGGTCCGAAAACAGACCAGAGGTTACCAAGTAGGGTTGGTGGCATGAGGGAATCGGTGGGAGTTAATGAAACTGTTCTATGATAGTGATGGCTGGCAATGGTTACCCAACTGCTTGCATTTGTCAAAACTCAAAGAACTATACAGTTAAATGGGTAAATTTTTACTGTATATAAATCATACATTCATAAAAAAGAGGAAAAGAAAAAATTAACAAACCAAATCCATGATGTATAAAAATGATATATCATGAACTAACTGGATTTATCCCAATCATACAAGGGTGGTTTAACACTACAAAAATCAATTAATATAATCCATTACACTAATAAATTAAAGGAGAAAAATTAGATGCTCTTCTCCATAAATGAAGAAAAAAGATTTGATAAACTTCAAAATCCATTCATGCTGAAAATTTCAAACAAGGAATGGGGGCTGGGGTGGGGGTGAACACTTCCTTTACCCAATAAAGGACTCCTACAATAAACTTAGCCAACATCATATCTAAAAGTAAATGGCAAAAGTATCCCCTGTAAGTTAGGGAACAAAGGTGCCCACTACCACTTATGTTAAAAACTGTATTATTAGTCCTGATCAGCACTTAAGGCCAAAAGTGGTGAAAGATCAGAATGAAACAAAACTTGTCATCACCCAACAATACGACTATCTACTATCTGCAAAAAGAATTCACAGATAAAACACCAGAATCATTTCAATGAAGTACACTACCAAAATAACTAGTTACCCCTTTAGAGGAAGAAGCATATCATCACTAATTGAAATTTTAAATTCCATTACCTTGACTAGATTCAGTAGTGTCAGATTTCAGGGAAAGCTGTTTTGTTCCATCTTTAACTTTTTTCAACCGGTTCTTATCTCCTGGTAAAGTCAATTTTTGCCTGAGTGGTTTTAATTCAAATGCCTGAAAAGTTTTGACCTGTGTTTTCTCCTCAGGAGCTACTTCTTTACTTGAGTCCTTTATAATACTGACATTATCAGTGCTTGTTTGGTCCTCAAAGTTCAGTGTTTTAGGATCTTCTTGCACATTCTCCTCTTTGCTACTCAAAGCTAGTTTTTCATCCTTATTGATGCACTCTAGTTCCAACTGTATTTGCTTATACTTCAAAAGTAAATCTTCAAAAGTTTCTTCCCCACAGTTTTCACTTTTTGATGAATAATTCTGTTTTCTTGATGGAGATCTTCCAAAACTTTTAGCTGAACAGCATATTAAGGAAACCAGTTTCCAAAAATTTTCCAGTTAATGTAACAAAAACACATTAGACTATAGATGAATTGTCTCCCTTTTTCATGTTTTTCAAGGAAGATGAACTGATATTTTAAAATTACTAAATGCCATTTAACACATGTGCTGCTAATGCCCACTTTCATTATGTGCCCATACTTTAAAATTAACAAGTATGCATATAAATAGTCCACTTACAAAATCACTCGTGTCACTTATTACCTGTTGTATCCACAGGTATTACACCTAGTTAGGTTATAGCATCCTTCCTTCTGCAGGTTATCAGGAAAGCCCATAATGAGCTGGATGTTAGAGATTCCTTTCTGAAGGAAGAGGGGAGAAACTGAATGGTTTGTCACAGATGTGGATAATTTACACTTCAGATAATCAGAAGAAAACGTTTCTTCTTTTTAATTAGTTTCTTGTCATGTCTCAAATTTTTAAAAAGAGATAAAAAATTAACACTGACAATAGTTAAGACTAAGTTATGAATAAGAAACACTGTATTAAAAACCTAACAGATAACAAGTACAGAGCTCATCAAGTATACTAACATCCAACATATATATAACTAAGACAATGAAGGCAGTTAAATAAAAAAAAACCTTAAGTTGTATTCAAAATGTATCTTCTAATTTTCCCCTGAAGAAAAGGATATCTAAAACCAATTACTTTTGGGTTTTTTTCTTCTCTAACATAGTGATACATAAAACTTAACTTCTTGGTTGGAAATGGCTACAAGGTTCCAAACTACAATTTTTATTCAAATTAATTCATACATATGAGAACTGTTCCACCTCACTTCTCCAGCCTAGAAATTAACAAAAGACAAGTAGTGGTTTTAATATGTCATTTATAGATCATTAAATTCGCTACGATATAACATTACAGTTCCCTAAATAGTTTCTTCTCTGTGTAACAACTTAACGGAAAAGCAATCTACAAAGATTTTTTTTTTTTTTTTGCGGTACGCAGGCCTCTCACTGTCGTGGCCTCTCCCGCCGCGGAGCACAGGCTCCGCGGCCACGGCTCACGGGCCCAGCCGCTCCGCGGCATGTTGGATTCTCCCGGACCGGGGCACGATCCCGCGTCCCCTGCATCGGCAGGCGGACTCCCAACCACTGTGCCACCAGGGAAGCCCCCAAAATTTTTAAACTTCCCTAATGACCAATTTAAGAATGGGAATTACCACCAAATATTTTAGAAACTAAATGAGCACTACAACTGAAAATCTTTAACAGTTCTGCAGCAAAACTGTTCTAGTAAATCTGTTTTTCTGATCTCTTCAGAGCTCAGTTTCTTGAAACAATACTAGTTTCTCATTACCTGTCTTACTCCTCCACCAAATGGAATCTGGCTTCTGCTGGCTGAGTTTATCCACCCTGACTTCTCTGCAGCACTAAACACTGTAAACTACTTCTCTCTTAGCTTCCATAACTCTACTCTCCCTTTGTTTCCTTATTTTTTTTTTGCCTGTAAGTTTTCAGGACTCCTTTCTCTTCCAACTACTGCAAAAATGGTGCTCGCCAGTGAGCTCTACTTAGTCTCTCTCTGTCAATTTTGAGCGTTCTAATGCACTCCCATAGTTTTGGCTGGTGATAGCCATTTAGGGTTCTATCTCCCACAAGCCATTCTCCATCCTATTGGTAGACTAATCTTTCTAGAACACAAATCTGATCAGATCTCATCCCTTGTTTTAATCTAAGAATAGAGTCCAAAATCCTTAAAATGGCATATAATGCTTTCATGATTCCTTTCCAATCTCACCTCTTCCATGTTTATCACAATTTATGCATAGCTTTGTGTCTAGGTTCTTCTGTTCTTCAAATTGACCCCAATTCAAATATCACCCACTATGTGAAGTCGGGCAATTACTTGCTCCCCCACCCCACCATTACATACTCTCTGTACATAAACTATGTAATTATCTACATTTACATCTCACTTTTCCAATGTAGCTACAGTCACTTAAAAAAAAAAATATGACTAGAGTCCTTGGAAACATTCACAAAGGGAAAAGATTCAATACGCTAACAAAAAAATAAAATAACTAAAGGACAGAAAAATGAGAAGCAACTGAGCTATGACTAATTAATCTCCTTCAAGGCTAAATGAAATCTCCTACTTCTGTCTATGCAGAACAGCTACGATGATACCAGCACTTAAAAGATTTGAAATTGGTCAAGATGCAATTTCTAACTGAAACCTGGTTTAAAAAAAGAACTGCCATTCAACCTTTACAATTGCAGGTGAAAATGGAATGACTTTCTACTGATGAGACACTGGACTCATTATGTTAGCTCTGATCAGATTTGAAAGTTTAAATCAGCAGCCATCCAAAGGAGATATATGCTAAGATTGATTGACAAAGTGTCTCTCACTAAGGAAAATTAAAAATGAATGAGAATGAAAATAACTACTGCAATAGAATCTATTTGGTGTATTAGATTCTGATAGAATCTAATATCTAAATAGAATATGGATCTAAGTAAAATAGAATCTAAATAGAATCTAAACAGAATAATGGTTATTCTATTTCTTTAAAGCTGCATCCAGCATACCTTAATTATTACAGACAAAAAAAGTTTTAAAAAACAAAAACCCACCTGCATTCATGCTACTTCACTTCTAGATTATGGAAGTGAGTCACAGAATAATCCTTCTTTCTTAATGCAATATTTGTAAAATGTCATTATTACAATCATACAGTGGAAATATGAATTAAACTTAGTACAATCATGGTATTAAAGGAATTTGAATTAACAAAATTTTGTATTACAAATTTTGTTTGCTCACATTACACAACAGTGGCTGGGAGCTATGTTTTCCTTCACAAATTCTTATAAAGAATACCACCTCTAGGATGGATTAGTGATACTTCACAAGGAAAACAATGAGCAGAAGATCAAAACAATCATCCTTAAGTGCAGCATCTGTGAAAAGAAAAACAGCAAGAGAGCTCATTTCTGATAAGTTACTACAGAGATCAAACTGGATATTTTCCCATACTTGTTTCACAACATCATGTGCCTGTTCATTAAAAAGAACATATAAGATTAACAATTAATAAAGGTATGTGGTAGAGGTACTGAATGAATGGACAGAAAGAAGGCAAAGGCAGGAGGTAGGCAAGTCCACGTACCACTTCCTTCTCTAATATAAAATAAACTAAGAAAAAACTTTAAGCTCCCATAGTACTTTTTACATACCTGAATTTGAACCTTTTACACTGAACTATAATTATTTACATTTGCCTCTCCAACACAAATTAGAAGTTACATCTTCGTATTCTTAAAAAATTTACATATTTGTACTTAAATAGCCTTTCCATTTTTAGGCTCAGAATTGACAACTAACAAATCCCTGGTTAAAAAAATATCTTGGGCAGAGGTTTTCTAACTTTATTGAAAGAGCATTCCTCTTTTTAAAAGTTAAACACCTACATGATTTTTTTTCTGAAACAATCCTGGAGTGCTCCTAACCCAACTTTTGATTGTAGAAGTTTTTTCAGAGCAGTAGCACCAGAAGCTCCTACTTCTTACCTAAACCTACATTTCTGGTCCCCTTCCGATCCCGACATCTGGGAAAGACAGTTTGGTCCTAAGTATTCCGTGAAAAAAATGTTGAGTGTCTCCCAAACAAATGTCTTTATATGTAAGTTTCATATATAATGAATATATTAAAAAATCATTACACCATGGAAATTACAACCAGTAATAAATGTTCTAAGTAAACTATTTTTATGCAGTTATCATGGAATATGTCAAGACACAGTTCTACAAAAAATCTGAAAAAGTATATATTACATTACTACAATAAATTATAATATATATATAACTGAATCACTTTTCTGTACACTTGAAACACACGTTGTAAATTAACTATATTTCAATTAAAAAAAAGTTTTTTAATACATAGTTCTACAAACACGTCTTAAAATGGCAAACCCTCAGATGAGTAAACTCAGGAATGTTTACGATAACTATGAATAAGATTAGAGGGGACAAAAAACAGATTATTTTGCTATTTTCCTTCTTAACCTCTCCATAGATTCCACCTTCCCATAAACCCCATAGTTTCCAATATATTAAAATAAAAATGCTGTTAAGTTTCATTTTCTATCTAGCTCACATTTGTCAGCAGTAAGAGTTATAAAATGTCCAAAATGTGAACATAATAGAAAAGTTAAGAAGGTAAAGTTTCCCCCAAAGATATGTGAATTTCAAACCTCTGAATTTGAGTTGGCGAAAAAGATACCAGTTCTTTTTTTTTAACTTCAAAAAAGCGGCAGTGTGTAAGAGTAAATCAAGAAAGGTAGAAACAGAATCACAAACAAAACCAGTAGGATTATGAACGATGAAACCTCACAATTTTCAATGTGACACTGCAATATGAAATAAACAACAGTATTCCCCAAACTTTTTATGGCCAGTATCTTTTTTCTCCCTCTAACAATCTAAGGCAACTTCACGTAACAAAGTTCCTGTACTAGCAAAAACAAAGGCTAATGAAACTTGGGCTTCTGATGTAATACTGCAAATCTGATTTTACACTGTCTCAGATTCCACCAGTTTGGCCCCCATCCATAACACGTTCATGTTAAAAAGCAATACACCCAATAAAGCAATTTTAAGAAATAACGCTACAGTTTGACACATGGGTGGGGATTACCAAAGAACCGCCTACGTTAAGTATACTGACACAGTGAAAACAAGCGGTTCTGACGGTTCCGAAAAGTTACTCATCTCACAGATCTGAGAAGACGCTAAAGGGAACTTCAGTGACACACCCAGGGCAGACCGCCACGTTAAGGATACAACTCTTCCGAGGTGGAGAGGGCTCTCGCCAGCTCTGACTGCTGCCGAATCCGGATCCAGCTCCTCCTCCCAGAGGAGGTCTGCCCCCCGGCTTGCCTCCTCGCTCACCCCCTCCTCGCCCCCGACTCCAGCGACTCCCACCCCGGTAAGGCCTGCCTCGAAAACGGAAACGGTCCAAGGCGATGTGGCTCCGTTCCCAAAAGGACGGCCGGGGGCTGCTTTCGGACAGTGAGCTCGAAGGCATCCGCACGGAGGGCGGGTGAGACCGGAACGGCTCTTTGGGTCGGTAGCTGCTGTGTCCCCTGAGGTGGCCCCGCTCCGACGCGTGCCGCGAGCGTGAAAAATTCCTCAGCTGCTGCTGAGAAGAGGACGATGACGAGGAGGAGCCACCGCCTCCGCCGGATCCACCGCCCCGGGCCGGGTGAGGAGGCCTTCGCCGCGGGTACGGTAACAGCCCGCCGCCACTGCTGGTGCTGCTGCTCCGGCTCCGTACCTGGCTGTTATTATCGTCGTCGCTGATCTCCCCATCTTCAAGCTCCCCTTCTTCCTTGGGCGAGAGGCCACTGGAGGCCGGGGCCGGAGTATCTGCAGTCGCCATCCCGGGAGCAGCGCGTTCCACACAACCTTAGCGCTCTGTCCGGGGATCCGCCCGTCAGCTGCCTTCCTGCTCAGTTTCCTTCTTTCTCAACGGACCCGGTCGGTGCGGCCTTACCCTACTTGCTCACCTAGCGGGCTCTGCTCCCCAACTTCCCCGCACCCCAGCTCTTTCTCGCCGGACCGTCGCAACCCACTTCCCTGCCCTAGCGCCCCCTTGCTCCTCCGCGATCTGGGCTCTTCCTCCTCGCGAGAAGAGAGCTCTGGAAGTGGCTCTGCTCGTGACGTCACTTCCTGCCGCACGCAGGAAACAAGGCTCCCAGTTCACGCGATAATAATTAGGACAACGCGATTCTCACTGGGAGTTGTAGTCTTTTTTTTTGGCTCTCGCTTAGAGTTTGTCCTTCCAGTCTGAGGCCCGTCCCCACTCCAGACGCTGCTTTGGGGTTTCTGGGTGCGTGGCGGGGTAGGCGGGCCCGTTCTTAATCTCGGCCGTGAGAGTTTCAGGGGGATGGGAGGGACACACGTCTTTTTTTTAATTGCTCGGAGGACAACTGCTGAAGAGAAGCAGTAGTCCTACTCCCTTTTGGGAACCTGAGAGAGGACGGGGCGCGTCCGCCATGTTGGTGAAGGCAAACGAAGGGAATTAGAGCTCCAGGACTGTCGGCTCCTGTGGCTCAAGTCCGCCATATTAATAAAGAGAAAGGGAAGGCTGACACCCCCCCCTCCCCGCACACATACGTACACCCTTTCTTCCCACCTAGCTCCCTCAGCTTAGCTGGGTGGGCCCTTCCCCAGCCTCGCTTGCCCAGTCTCTTCCCGAAGAAAGCGTAGCAGCCCGCGCCTCAGATTAGGCTTAAGACAGCGCCGAATGAGGGCGAAAGGGAAATGCCGACCAATTGCGCCGCGGCGGGTTGTGCTACTACCTACAACAAGCACATTAACATCAGCTTCCACAGGTAACCTGGGCAGGGAGTGGGGGTGACGGAAACGGGAGTTCCTAGGCTGGGTATCAATTGTGTGGAAAGAACAGGATTCTACTAATTCTTATAAGTTCGCTAGCTAGCTAGCTAGTAGCAGGGACGCATCATTTTTGCCCTTTGTGTGTGTTTCTCAAATCTGTCCAATTTTTCGCTCCCTTCGGGGAAGGTTTACTCACTTTGTAAAACAGAGCCAAGTTCTCTCCGTAATTACTCCTTCTCTAGAAAGTGACAGGAGGATACCTTAATTTTCTATTCTTTTACTCCCTATGTGTTAGACCAAGTTTTGATATTAATGACGCCATAAGAGGAAGCAAGATCTGCCTTTTCAAGTCAGCAATCACCTAAAAAGCCTGCTGTGTTCCCGTATAATTAGTCAATTCTCACTAGCTGGATTGACATGGGAAGCATTTAAATTTCAAATAGTCACGCACAGTAACTCTGCGGAAAAATTGAGTCATCATCGTAAGTAGCCGTGGAATTAAGCGATGTTAATGAAAGTGGAAAAAATAAGCTTTCTATTCTTACTAGAACAGAGTATTATAAAAAGAACCCAGGTTATGTTTTGCCTTCGTTTGCTGGAAGAGCAATCAAAATTCTTTATTTCTGTCAAATCAGAACTCTGGAAAGCGCTTTGAACCCTACATGAAACATAATAAGTACTTGGTAAATGTTTACCTTCTCTGCAAGTGCCTGCCATATGCCTGAAGAAAAGAAGCATTCAAAAAGTTAAGTACAAACAGTTCTGATTTTATATACCTCACAACTTAAGATCTTAGAATGTAGAAAATGATATCCTTGACCTTTCTCCCTACTTCATTATGACAAAGTGTACCCACTTATTAAAAGTTACCACTTAAAAAAAAAATCCTTGTGGTGTTTCTGTTTTTCATCTACTTCATGCAAATGTAGTGCTTTATTCATTCATCCATCAAATGTGTACCAAGCTCTTATTTCCCCGACATGGTGCTAGTGATCCAGAGAATTCTTAACCTTCCTGGAGTTGGAATGAGAAAGACCAACATAAATAATCGTGGTCAAGTGCCAAAGAAGAGACCTTCAGGGTCTCTAACTTAGCCTTGGAAAGTCAAAGAACACTTCTCAAAGGATGTGAAATTTCAAACGAGACCAAAAGATGACATAAATTTGGTCCTGTACGATACTTAAAGGATTTTCTGTTTTATCCAATGAGTACTTGAGAAGCTATGGAGGGCTTAAAAAGAATGGCGTGATTAGATTTGTATATTAAAAAGCCCTCAGGCTGCAGTGCAGAGAATTACAGTGTTACTTAAAGAGCTGGTCAAGCATCATCAAGAGATGAATTTGACAGAAAGGAGCTTATTACAGAATGTTAATGCACCTGCTATTTCACAAGGATATCCTGCTACAGCATCAACTGAACTAAATGTACTTCTGTTGCTGGCACAATCAGCACTAGATTAGGAGAAGTGAGCGTTGATAGAGAAAAAAGTTGGGAACCTGTAGTAAAACAATGGAGAGTCCACCCAGTGGCCTAGACTACAGTGGTACTGACAGTAGAGATGGAAAGTGGACAGGCTTGAGAAATGTTTGAGGAGAAACTACCATATATGGTCATTTGATTTGGAAGATGAGGGGGAAGGAGGATTCAAGGGACCAATAATGAATGTTTAGGAGATGCACAGTGGTACCCTAACATACATACCTCCTCTCCATGTTTGACTGTTTGCTATGAAATTAACATTTTCATGTGTAACCCCATAAGTTTAGGTGTTAAAATAACATTATTTATAATAAAATTAATCCCTATTTCATAATTAACACTATTCACTCCTTTCCTAGGACATTGGTAGACTTCTTTATCCCCATGTACAGCTTATATTGCCCAAACTTACTGTCACCATTTTTCTTTTACTCAGCCCATTCCAGTCTAAGTGTTGCCAATAATAATCTTTTGAAACTGTTCTTGCTAACATAAATTGTCACTCCAGCGTCCTTTTTTCATGGCATGTGATCATTTCCTCCTTGAAATACTCTCTACTTTGAATTATTTGACACTAATTTTGTGATTTTCATCTTACTTTTTTGGCCTAACTTCAGTCTCCTCTGCCACTCCACCCCCTGACCAAGGTCTTCCCACTCTTATCAAAAGGATTGCAATGGTTCCTGTGGTCTTGGTTAACATTTACCTGTTAATGCCTCCCAAATCAATACCTCTGGTCCGACTCTCTCTAATGAGTTTTAGACCTATCGGTAAAGTGTCTCAGTTATTTCCCTGGTCTCTTCAGTTCCTCACATTCAGCGTACTAAAACTGTACTACTGAACTTGCCCTTCTCCCTAACCTATACCACTTCCCATATTCCCTTTCTCAGTAAATGGAAACACCATCCACCCAGAAACTAGGAGGTCATCCTCCCTTGACTTCTCACCATTCCCTCTCAGTTGGATTATTACAACAACCTTTTAACTGGTTCACTGCTTCCATTCATGCACTCCTAACCGCTCGTCTATAATCAATAGTGTGTTGCTAAATTTTTAACAACAGGATTTCCAGGAAAGGGGGAAAGCCCTGATTTGTAATGTTTGTCCAATTTCCATGATATAAATACTCCCACCATAACTGGTTATAAGCTACCAATATGACATCACTGATCATGGAGTTGGGAAGAAACGTGCAATACTACCCTATTCTATAGCATTTATTCCATACAGGTGTAACAGACATAAGTAACCTGAAGAGTATAGACAACAGTAAAATAATTAGGAAGTGATGGGTTTTTAGTATTTATTACCTTTGTTTTTAATTTATTTAAATGCAAACTTACATAATTTAATTTTTAATAATGGCTGTGTTTAACAACCAGCTAAAACATTTTCTGTTGACAGCTCTAAATTAGGCCTCTTAATGGCTTACCAATGCCATTTTGGATAAAGTTCAAAATTACTCTTTAACTTGGAAAGTCCTCCATCTTCGTTTCATATCATAACACTCTTCCTGTCCCCAAGGTACTCTTTAACACTCTTCACTACTACCATCCTAATTTCCCTAGCTAATTCGTACTGTCTTAAGGCTTCTTGACGAGATTAGCTCTTCCTGTTTTATGGTTCCGTGCAATCCTGTACTTACCCTTTTATAAACTCATGACACTTGTAATTACTTTTATAATAATAATAAACAGCATTTATTTAGTATTTACCACATACTATGCATTGGGCTGAGCATTTACTCACAATGTCTCATTTAATCCCTAGAACCACACTAGGTACCGTTATTACTCCACTTTATGGATGATGAAACTGAGGCCTAAAAAGATTAAACAACATTCTTAAAGTCACCCAGCTATTACACGAAGGAGCTGGGATTGATACCTGGTTTGATTACAGAGACTATTTTCAGCCACTCTTTTCTACTACATCAAGCAAGCTATTTGATTCTCTACCTTCCCCATTACAGTATACCCACATAGAAGGTAGACATCATAAAGGTAGATCAGTTTTGTTTACTACTATGTCTTCAGTGCCTAGGACAGTGCTTGGAATGTAAGAGGCATTCAGCTGTTAAAGACCCAAGCAAAATAGCATTGTTAAAATACTGAGTGATTTTCCAAAACTACTAATGTTTCTGAAAGCCTGGTTCTATTATTGTGTAAACAAGAATATATCCATCTATTAACACCACGTTAATTTTTTAAAATTAATATTTACATGATTTATTATTACTTAAATTCAGTTTATGGGCTGCTTCTCCCACCCTTTGAATTTGCTGAGAAAAATCCAAACAACACGTGCAAAAACATGATTAAGGTTAATACTGTATAAAACATTATCTAAAATCAAATATAAAATTGTTGATTATTCTTATTTTATTTCAACACAGGTAATCTCAAGATTATTTAGTAATGCCAAACTAACTCCATTACTTTGTATATTCATTGATTCACTCAAAAAGTTCATTGAATGCTTACTAACAGGAAAAAGTAGTGAAAAAACAGCTCCTAACCAGGAGAAACCTGTGATCTAGTGGTGGAGATAGAAAAGTAAACAATTAGAATACAGTTATATTAGTGCTATATGATATAGGAACATCTGACCAAGTCTTCTGATCATAAAAAAACTTGTTAGGAACATAGGATTCCTAAACTGAGTCTTAAAAGAAAGAAGTAGAATTTGATCACGTTAAGGTCCAATTGGAGACGTTGGTTTCATAATTTAAAACTTTTTTTTAGTTTAAAAACGAGCTAAAAGGTGAGGGGGTGAAAGGTAATATTTGAAAGAAAGTCTTCATATATCTGAAGAGTCTTATACAAATGCTAATACAATAGTGCTGATAGTACTTATTTGTGCTTGAAGTCCCAAGAAGAAGAAGTGTGCTTATAAACTAAAGCTTAATTTTTAGCTTAATCCTCAGGAAACATTTTCAGATCACTTAGATGAGAAAGTGATCAGAAAGCTTGGAGATGAGAATACATTACTATTAAGAGGTGAGGGCTAGGCCGAGTAGATAAAGTCTCCATTAGAGAGACTTGTATTTCTAGTGAAATGCAAAACAACGTACATATATGAAAACATGTGAACTGCAGAGTGACACACGAATGTTATCCCCAGGTGAGGGTGTGTTTGGGGCAGTGGGGGTGGGGACATGAGATGGCAGGGTGTCTAAGTAAGTAAGTCTGGGCCTTCACCTCTGTGGCCCTCCCTGCTGGTAATTTGAGCAAGACTAGTATATCTGACACAGCCAAAGCTGTTACCTAATGAAGCTTCAGTTGGGGGTTTTTGAGCCACATGATCTTCTAACATAAATTTAATGGTTCTTTTTAGGTACTAGTGAGTTCATAATTAATACTTCAAGGATAAGGTAGTCAAACTAAAGAAGAGTTCAAACTTATTACATGTGAATGTTGATTCCTCTATTTGCAAGTCAGTCAACACAGTTACCATTCGAATTTTTAGACAGTCCCTTGTATTTTTCTCTTCCTTAACAGGTGTACACTGGGTGCATATCAGTATATTTTATATCTGAAATAAATATAAAAGGAAAAACATTCCTGCTGGGCTTGTCATCAGCATTTTACTTTTTGTAGTAATTAATTATGCCTTCTACTGTACAACATAGCTTAAGAGGTCATTTTTTAAAAACATATGCAGTTTAACTTCATGCAAGTAATATAGTGAATTATAAATTCATATATTCTGTATTTATATTAATTAAGCAAATTTTTGTTGAGTCCCAACTGTTTGCAAGGCACTACGTAAGTGTTAAAGTTAGATAAAAAGATAAAATGAGGGCTTTCCTGGTGGCGCAGTGGTTGAGAGTCCACCTGCCGATGCAGGGAACATGGGTTCGTGCTCCGGTCCGGGAAGATCCCACATGCCGCGGAGCGGCTGGGCCCGTGAGCCATGGCCGCTGAGCCTGCGCATCCGGAGCCTGTGCTCCGCAACGGGAGAGACCACGACAGTGAGAGGCCCGCGTACTGCAAAAAAAAAAAAAAAAAAAAGATAAAATGATCCATGTCCTCGAGAAACTTATAATCTTCTTTGATTTCACTGAAAATTTATTAAAATGGAAAATTACAAAGCAATGTAGTAAGTATCATAATGAACACAGAGGAAGGAATACCAGAATCTGTCTTGATAAAATTTAATCTGTAGATGATCTGATTTGTCTTGACCACGTACATGAGCAGCAGATCAAAGCACTGTAAAATTATTCCTGCTTATAATGGATCTACATAAATTTGATCTAGATCAGTTTAGTCTTATTTATTTTACTGCCCTTGTTAAGGACTAGTTTGGGAAGAAAGGTCTCTTTTTAAAACCCTGAAAAATTAAACCACTTAAGTTAGTTTTTTGTTAACTTTTTTACAACTTATAAAAATGAGCATGAATTGGTTTCTGTTCCAGTATCTGGATACCGGAAATTGTTAAATTTATATGCAAATGTAAGACACTTTAAATTGTTACCTTTCAAATTTTCTTTTAACCATTGAGGTACAACCAGAATTGTGATAGTTGGAATTTGAGTTGCCTTTTTTTTTTTTTTTTTTAAAGGTTTCCTTTGGATCCTAAAAGAAGAAAAGAATGGGTTCGCCTGGTTAGGCGCAAAAATTTTGTGCCAGGAAAACATACTTTTCTTTGTTCAAAGCACTTTGAAGCCTCCTGTTTTGACCTAACAGGACAAACTAGACGACTTAAAATGGATGCTGTTCCAACCATTTTTGATTTTTGTACCCACATAAAGTCCATGGTAAGTAATACTACTTTTATGCCATTTTAACCATTTTTAGAATCCATCCCTTTTTGTTTGTAACATGGAACAATTAAGAATATATTGAGGGCTTCCCTGGTGGCGCAGTGGTTGAGAGACTGCCTGCCGATGCAGGGGACGCGGGTTCGTGTCCCGGTCTGGGAAGATCCCACATGCCGCGGAGTGGCTAGGCCCGTGAGCCATGGCCGCTGAGCCTGCGCGTCCGGAGCCTGTGCTCCGCAACGGGAGAGGCCGCAACAGTGAGAAGAGGCCTGCGTACCGCAAAAAAAAAAAAAAAAAAAGAATATATTGAAATTCATATATAATACTGTGCCTCAAGAAAACTGCAAAACTGAAGTAAAGATGCAGGCTAGAATTAGTGCTCAGCACTCCTGACTCCAATATTCTTTCCCCAACCTAAACTGTTTTATTATATTGGAATTTTACATCATTGTTTATTATTATCAATAATTGACCCATTGGTAAAACTGAGAAATGGTAATGAAATCTCCAGCATCGCTCTGCTCTGATTTTAAGATGATATGCAAATAATGTGTGTTAAGTGCTTTCAGGGCAGCACACCCAAAGAATACCAGAGTTACACCAAAGAATGTAAGTTCAGAGGGAGGCATAACAGAAAACCTCATAGAACTCAGACATTTCGGCTGGGCTTGAGCTTGGAGTTTGGAACGTAGGAGAGGGTTCTTGACTTTGCACAGCGCAGCTGCAATAGCATGATAAGAACAAAAGATAATGAGTTGAGGAGTGAATGGAAAATAAGTGTTAGCAAGTGATATTTAAAAGGAAGGAGAAATTTAAGGTATAGTATGAATGTATTAAAACAATGTTTTATCTAGTTAGGGAAGATCTGATCAGAGGGGAAAAAGCTAGCTGAGAAAGACAGCGTCACTGAAAGGTTCAGAAGGGAGGTTGTCAGAGTGGAAATTGAAAAGTGCCTTTCCCTCATGTAAGAATCCTCAAAGAAATGTCAACAAAATAAAGAGTTTAGCTTTGAAAAGGAAGATAGACATCTTTTCCTCTCAGAGAGGAAAAATCACTGCTTTTCTTGAGTTATTTTTGACAGTTAAATTTGTAAATCTACATGAGTTACTATCTGAATGGAAGAGAAGGGAGAGGAGATTGTGGTAAACCAATTATCAGAAAAGCTCCAGGAGGGCAAGCATTTCATTTCTGAATCCTCAGAACCTCAAATAGTGCCTGGTACATAGTACAAACTCATATATTTATTGAATTTGAAGTATACCTTGTTTTTGACATTTTGATCATTTATTCATTCAACAGATGTTTACTAAACTTTACATTATGTCAAAATCCAAGTTAGATGCTGGGAATATACAGATCAAAAAAGAGTCCCTGCCAATTCCCCTAGACAGAAGGAATGCCAGTTGTAGGTTTCATGAAGACAGGAACCATATTTATCTTACTTGTTCACTGTTGTGTCCCCAGGAATTCATAAATGAATTCCTGTGTTTCAATAAATGTTGAATGAAAGACAAAGCTATGGAATTAATCAAATAATCTGGGAACTATAAGTGGTTTAATATTATTGGAGTAAAAATTAAGATGGTGGATGGCAGCACTTCCCTGGTGGTGCAGCGGTTAAGAATCCGCCTGCCTGCCAATGCAGGGGACACGGGTCGAGCCCTGGTCTGGGAAGAATCCACATGCTGTGGAGCAACTAAGCCCATGTGCCACAGCTACCGAGCCTGCGCTCTAGAGCCCACGCGCCACAATTACTGAAGCCTGCACGCCTTGAGCCTGTGCTCCACAACGAGAGAAGCCACCGCAATGAGAAGCCCGAGCACCGCAACAAAGAGTAGCCCCCGCTCGCCGCAACTAGAGAAAGCCCATACACAGCAATGAAGACCCAACTCAGCCAAAAGTTAATTAATTACTTTTTAAAAAGATGGTGAATGGCAGAATGGGGTGAGATCCTAAATGGTACAGTATGCCATGTAGATATTTTGGCATATAAAAAAGATATTTTTTTCTTTAAATAATAGGGAGGCAAAGAAGAATTTAGCCAGTATTAAATCATCAAATCTGTTAGAAAATTATTGTGTGGCAGAAAATAGACTAGTGAGGATCAAAATGAGCCAGAGATCAATAAAGAAGTTTTTAATATATTCAAGCCAGACATGAATGATATGGGCTTGATACGGGTAGTAGCATTAAGAATGATGGAGAGGAGGGACTTCCCTGGTGGTTCAGTGGTTAAGACACTGCGATTCCACTGCAAGGGGCGTGGATTTGATCCCAGGTCGGGGAAGATCCCACATGCTGCACAGTGTTGCAAAATAAATAAATAAAAATAAAAAAATAAAAAAAAAGAAATGAAGAGAGTGAAAAAAAAAGAATGATGAAGAGGCGAGGATTTGTGATACAGATATTTAGGAGATAGAATTAATAGGACTTGATGACTAATTGAATGAAAGAGATAAAGGGAAAAAAGGGTCCTCAGGTTTCTGATTTGGAAAGAAAGTTTCTAGCCAGATTTTAAAACCTTGAATGTATCAATAAGATATAACTGTGCATAATTAATAGGTAAATCTATTCAGGAGCTTGATACTTTGGAATATGTTTGTATTAAGTAGGACCACAGGTCTGAAATATTAATCAAATTGAGAAGATAGTATTTACCTAAAAAAGAGATCAAATCAGTATCACAAATAAACCAAATGTCTAAATGCATTCTATACTGGCCTTAGAATATTGCAAAGAATCTTTTTAAGTCTCTACAGAATCATATTCAATAATTTGGAAGAGACCTAGGAAGTCCATTCTCTATTTCCAGACCAATGCTTTTATCTCTCTGGAGAGAAAAGACAAAAAGAAATAGGTGGCTGGAGTTAATTCAACCAGTTGAGAAACTTGAATCCATGACTACATGAGATAGGCTGCTAATGTTTCCTATCAAATTTTTAAAATCAGTTTTTAAAAGAGCAGTTTAAATACTGTTATCCAAAACAAAATTTACTTATTTGTGATATTCCATAATTTATGTTCAACCCTCTAATTTTATTCTGCTCAGAAACTCAAGTCAAGGAATCTTCTGAAGAAAAACAACAGTTGTACTCCAAACGGACCACCTAATTTAAAATCAAACATGAGTAGTCAGCAAGTACTACTTGAACACAGTTATGCCTTTAGGAACCCTATGGAAGCAAAAAAGAGGATAATTAAACTGGAAAAGGAAATAGCAAGTTTAAGAAGGAAAATGAAAACTTGCCTACAGAAGGAACGCAGAGCAACTCGAAGATGGATCAAAGCCACGTGCTTGGTGAAGAATCTAGAAGCAAATAATATATTACTTAAGGGCACATCAGAACACATTTTACCAACTGCCTTAAACAGTCTTCCTTTGGAAGATTTCAAGATTCTTGAACAAGATCAACAAGGTAAAACGTTACCAATTCTCTAACTGCAAACAGACTAAAAGTACCTTCAATTAGGATTTGATGCTTGAACTTCATTCTGTTCAAAGGTAAAGATATTTAAGGAAATTATTCCAAAATTGGGTATTTAATAAAGTTTTACCTGAAGTAACAACATTACTGCATAATTTATTTATGAAGACTTGGTTGCAAAAAAAAAATGGAGAACTTCTTATGAAACTTATTTGAACGAGAATGGAAGTGCCTTATGTGAGAATCATGTACTTAAAATTTTTTCTAGGAAATTGTATGTTTGTAAAGTGTTTTGTGTTTTTGTCTTTTTAAACTTCTTTTAAAGAACAGTCTATGACAAGTAATGTTTTTAAATTATATTATAAAAAATTTTTTTCCTGTACCAAAGTTGGGATATTACATTCTAAGTAATTTGCCTAGTAGGAGTTAACCAACATGAAATAAAACTTTAAAACTGCTGGATTTTGTATTAATTAAATTATTATTTTTGGCACTGTGATTGGGAAAAATTTTAGGAAAAAACCTGAAGTACAGGGCAAGTTCTTTTATTTAAACTTTTCATATCTTTTTATCAGTAAAACTGAGCTAATCATGGCCTCCCTCATAACAAAATTAGCTTTTGCAATAGCTTGTATAAAATATTTTGAAAATAGTATTTTCAAATGTGAAGTACCTTTGCATCATCCAAGTAACTCAGACTACTAAAAACAGGTAGCTGATTATATTCACCTTCTAAGAAAGTATGTTATGAAATAACAGAGATTGAGATCTAGCTTTTACTTTAAACAAAACGATAAATGTATACCACATTTATTCTCATAATAAAAATATTACATATTCTATGTCAAAACTGATACGTTAATAGGCAAACATGCTACACAGTTCCATGTTAGGAATACTCCCTCTGTCCCCATGTGTGTTGATACCAAAATTCTTAAGCTTTCTTTTTTTTCCATAAACCCACAATAGAATTGAATTATAGAAAAGTACTTACCATATTATATCTTTACAACTTATAACCTAAAATGAAGTCAATTTATCTTACACATCAGCTTGATTTTTGTCTCCTCTTTTAGTGAGAGTCAAATAGAGCAACCATACTGCATAACAAATAGAATGTAGATCTTTTTAAAAATACATGTGTCTCTGATAAAGCTATGCAAGTGCTAATTATTTTACAAAATAGAATACCAGAACTATTCTTATAGTTTCCATTTGAACAATTAAAGGGTTTGCCTTATTTTACCAGATAAATGTTTAATAAGAACCCTTTCCTTCAAACAGCTTTGGTCAAATCATGTAAAAATTTATTAATGTACAATCAGGTTACCCAGGCCTGATTTGAGCTTCTGACACCGCCATATGAAAGTAGCATATACATAATCACATATTACTGTAAATCCTTCCCATAAGGTAATGGCTACTTGGTGATAAAAATTTTTTTATAACATTTGCTGAGATCCTAGCAAAAAGTCTTTTTATATTATTAGCACCCTTTCTTTTAATAAGGAATGCCTCCCAAGCAACTAGATGCACAAAGGCAGGAAACGTCTCTTTTAGTTATCATCAGGCACTTAAAATAAATATTTATGAAAATTCTTTTGTGTATAATGTAAACCTTGTTAGTCATGTTATCTTTTTTTTTTTAAGTCATGTTATCTTTAATATTGGATGTAGCTCCTCGGAATTGTCATTACATGTTTTCAACTATCTTTATATGGTTTCAAACATACACATCAGCAAACACTTACTGACCATTTCTATTTTATACCTCAAAATAAGTTGGGGAAGTAATCATTTAAACATAAACTATATTTCCCAAGTATAAACTCTCACGTGGTTCACCGCCCCTCCCCAATACAAAACAAAACACTAATGCAGGCTGATTCCCATCTACAATAATACTCTGATATCTTAATATAACATTTTTAAATCACAAAAATAAAGCATTATAAAATACAAGCTTTTGGCAAAGTTACTTAGACTTCATTTATTAATATTTGAGAGCACTGAATAAACTACCACTCAGTAATTCTAAAATAAAAATTTTTGCTGGTTTTTCCATGTCATTTTCATGTTACTGTTCCAATAACATGCTCCAAACTCTCCCTGCATCAAATTATTTTAACATACATCTGTCTACCTTAAAACTACTTTTATTCATAGAGAAAAACGTAAAAGGAATCTTTTAAAAATCCTGTTTTCAGTCTGTTGATAAACTTATCACTTAGCTCATAGACCATAAAACTAATCAAAATTATAACAGTTCTTTGTCCTCTGCTTTGACACAACACATATCCTCTGTTTTATGCCTGTCATTCATTCTATGTCTACCAGGCACTAACCCCTACAAAGGACCAGCCAAAGGCTAGGATTTGATATAAAGATGAATATGACATGATTTTCTGCCCTTAAGTTGCTCAAAGTCTCTTGCGAGAAACAAATATTATTCATAATACAATGTGATAAATGCTATGAAAGATGTATGTGTGAAGCGCTTTGAATTGGAATTTAATGAGAACGTGTAAACTTTAGACCTTTTTACAATGAACCAGTTTTCTTTTGAAACAAACAGATTTTCTTCTTATAATGACTTACCAAAGGAGATTTTCTAGAAGGACATGGGTGTTGACCTGAATCACATACAGTGTTTATTTAATGAATTGTAAGACTTTTTTTTCCCCATTAAAATGAACACTGAACAAATTTGTTGTTAATGATACCTTGTTAAAAGGAAAACATAAGTAAGTAAAATATTATATCAAAGCCAAGACTGAAGTTTGACATTTGATGTTTTTACTAAACAACAAACCCTACTATCACGAATCTTTAAAAATAATTTTAACTCAGAGTCTTAAGGTGAACAAAGCACTATGGCACCAGTTAGTTCTCTTACTTGCTCTACACACATATTCTGTGTGGTAGGTGGTATTATCTCAATTTATAGATGAAGAAATCCTTGTTAATGTAATTTATTTATTCATTCAGACATTTATAATGTGTCAGCTGGCACAAGGGATAGAAATGCAGTAATCTAGGAAGTTCTAGATTGAACACTGGTCTTCAGCCTCCAAATCCTCTTCTCTGACCTCTACATTATAACCTTCTGTTAAATATATGAATCATTAAAATAGGACAGGTTATGTGTCTCAAAAAACTAAAATAAAAAATATTGTGTGTATATATACAGTAAAGACAGTCTGTGAAGTCATTGTTGATCTCTTCGAGGTAGACTTTATAATGTTGGGTTTTTCTAATCTCATTTCTCAATGTTAGAATACGGGTAAATTTTAATTTTGGTATAATATAGAAAGTGGTTCCTCTTTATGTCAGAATATGGGATTGTTTTAGTATTTAGACAGTTGGAAACTTCATAAAATTAATGATTTTATAATGTATATTAAACAATTGCATATTGTTTTCACAAAAAATGTATTCTGAGTATGTTGATATTAAAAACTTTTCCAAGGAAATTACTGTCATGCCTATTATTTCTAAAATATGTACATAAACATTTATGTGGAAATCCATCCCCTAAATTGATCCCCTAAAATACTTCTGTAGAAGTCTGCCTCCTTAAATTGAAGCAAACTGTAAGCAAAATAAAGATATGTAAAGCCTAGAAGAGGAATTATCATTTTCATTTTATGGCTCAAATTAAATCTAAACATACATTATAGTTTATTTGCACTGTTTTAAATACTGGTTATACAATCTACACCAGATATATGAAGGGCTATAAAAATGTTCTGTCTACCCTGACAATAATTTGAGGCTCACACAGAGATTTATTTGTAGATATGCTTACCAAAGCATTATTTTAATAGCAAGGAAATAAGATATGATTTTTTCTTATTAATTTTTTCTAAGTATTAAAATATTATTTAGTACTTTAATTTAAAAAACACTTTTAACATTCACTAAGAGACACTGAGCAAACTAGAATGAACCAGATGGAAATGGTTCCTGTCCTCAAGTCTACGGGGGGAAAAAACAAATTCCATTTGTTTATTCCTGCCCTCTCTGTCCCCTACCATCTTCCTAATGCCCTTTCAGAATAAGTTGAATCTAAAACAACATACCAGTCTTCAAATTGCTGCCTAGGCTTTTAAAATTTGTGCTCCAAAAGCTTAAAAAAATAAAAACTTTGGGTTCAATGCCAAGAAAGCAGATAGTGCCTATCTCTCAGATGAATTTTCAGTTTAATTATTTAGCTAGTATTTCAGACATTTTTATGTCTAAATCCTCCATTCTCATGAATTTCTATTTTCACTCTCTTAACCACCACATCTTTGCATATTGCCCTTACTTTAGCTTGGTCATTTAGCAATCTCCCTGTCATCTTTTAAGTATTAGCCCTGATGCTCCCTCTCTCTCTCTGACACTTTTCCTTAACGTACCAAAGTGACATAAGTGCTTCTCTTCTTGAGTCCTGTTTTATACATAACTTGGATAAAGTCATCATCTCATTATAATGTTATTGTCTACACATCTGTCTTCATTTTCTGTGTTCCTTCAAGGCAGTGTGTGTTTGTATGTATGTTTTTTTCTTTTTGGGACTCAGGGGTCTGGCATGTATATATTAGCCATTCTAATATTAGCACATTTCTCTTTAGATTTCACAAAATCTAAATCACTCCTTTGGCTTAGATTCAAAGTGACTGTACATAGAACCCACTGATATTTTCCTAGCATCAGTAAGTGCTTTTTGCCATTGGGATGATTTGTACAATTGATATTATGTATCAAATGTCTATCCCAGAAAATGTTTATGTCAAAGAACACTTAAACATAAATAGGTATTTATATTGTGAAATTTAAAGATTATTACTCCAACAATGAATTTTCAGTCTGTTGCTCTGATTACAATAACAATTCTCAAACTGTAATGTTTTCTGAGGGAAAGTAATCTGTGGTAAAACAATTAACTCTGTTGGAAAGATTTAACAAAAGTGTTCAAAGTTTCTTAACTTCTCAGAGCCTTTAGTGCACTCTCACAGTCCTATGAGGAAACAAAATTTCTGAACCTTAAATTTGATCAGAGGTATTTTGGAGGGGAGGTGGTGGTGGAGGGTAGCGTACCTACCAATATCTTGAGGAATATAGTTTAGAAAATGCTTAACCATAAAATTCTCTGTTGCTAGAAAGTGGCTTTTAAAGCAAATAGAAAAAGACTTTGTTGAAATGTTTTCAGATTAAGTCTCTAAACATTATCAGATTGTAAAATCATTGTTTCTTTTTAAAGAATATTTTAACTACATTAATTCTCCCAAATTGTTTCAGCCTTAAGCTCAAATAACTTGTTTTATGAAGAACGACAGCAATAATTGGACACCGGGAAAAAATGGAAGAGAAATATTCATTTGAAGAGTCAGTCACCAACACTGTTACTATTTAATATGCAATTTTAGCTACGTATTCATGAGAGAGAAAATCATCCGTGACATTCAGGAACTAGCCAGACAAAGCTAGCCTTCATTGTTGTTAGAAGATGGCCTGCACAGCCCATGGTTTCCTATTAGACACAAAAATCTCATAGAACACCAAAATCAGGCAAGATAACCCTGTAACTGTACTAAAGTGAAGGGGGGGGGAAAAAGCAATACCAGTTCATAATTTTGTCTAAGCAAAGACAAAAACAAGGTCACTATGCAAACCACAAAAATATTAGGTTTTATTAATAATAACTATGCCTAATTGTCTAGTATCACTAATATGGGCCAGTCAGCTTTCTAAGGTAATCCAATTACTTACCTGTGCTGAACAGAACCAGATAAAACTTAAGTGGGCACATAATTTCTGCATAAAGACTACATATGCATATAGTAAGAGAAGTCCACTACTGTTTAGTCCTACTTCACAAATTTGGTTCTCAGGTAATTAATTGTATGCCTTACCAAAGGAGAGGGCTTCAAATAGTCTTGGCATATAATACAGTGTGAGTTTTCAAAAAGTAATTACTTTCAGCAGGTTAAAACACGTTTGGGTACTATGTCTGAAAGTGAGTTGCTTCCTCTTTTTACACTGTCAGCAATTAACTGAAAAAGTTCAGAATGTAATGTAATTATCAATTAGTTACTGTTAACCCAGCAAACAAAAATTAATTAAAACGTGAAATAAGCCACAAGATTCATTTGTTTAAGGTGACAAGCCGTTCTGCTTTCTAAGTGAATTGACTGAATGCACAGACTTTAAATAGGAGAGGTGCGGGAACAATTTCCACAATGTTCCACATAATAATTACTTGAGAATTCAATAGCAGGAACTATGTCGAGCTATCTTTACATTTCCAGCGGCTAACAGTGTCCAGCACCTTACAGATGCTGTTTTTAAGTGATCTTCTCAGTCATAAAATTCCCTTTCCACAGCCCAATATACCCCCCACCTCAAAGAAGTCCATAATATTGTATGCCATGAACTGTTCACAGACGAAAAAGCATTCGAATCTGATGCTTGACATGGTCTACTGGGTCTAAGTTCACTTGCTTTCATTCCTCTATGCTGTTACTGCCTTGGTGGTGGTTTCACTTTTCAGCGTTTGGGTATGTCCTCAAACACAAGACTTTTATAGGTGTTCCAAGGGTCCAGACTCTAAAGAGCATTACAAACGTACCAGGGCCCTGCCGACGGCAGTCCTCGCTTGGTCCTCTGGACCTTGGAGTCGCCCTTTAAACGCTCACGTAAGCGAGGCGACGCCCACGGGTGGCCGCGGCGCAGGCGCGCAGGAGGCGAGCCACGGGACGCTGACAAGCGGCGAGGAGCGAGCTGAGCTCCAGGGTCCTCGGCCCTGGCCGCCTGGACCCGGCCTCTAGGGCTGCGCGGGCGGCCGTCGAGAGTGACCGCACTCCGTCACTCGGGGCTCGCCACAGGGACACCCCAAATTCCGGCACCGCGCCTCGCCTCTCTGCATTTTCCGACCCCCAGCGTCAGCGCGTAGGCGGGCGGTGGGGGCGGAGCTCGCCCTCCCGGGCCGCTGATTGGCTGCTTCCGCTTCCCTTTCACCTTCCCGGTTGCGAAGTTCAGGTGTGAAGGGACCGCGGTCTGCGAGCCCGCCGCTGTCTGAGAGGTTGCGGTTTGCTCTCGCAGGGAGGCGTTAATCTCGCTCAGGCTTCTGCGGCAGCGCCCCACCAGCCCAGTTTCCAGAAATAGTTTGGGTTTATATTATTTTCTCGGACGGTGGAAGATGTTGGCATTTATGTTCGCCTCTACACGAAGGTTTTGCTGGCAACTTAAATGACTATTTTTCTCAGAAACGCGAGATATTTCCCCCCCCAGGTGTTCATACTGTTATTTTTCATGACAGATCTTGACCACAATACATACAAAAAATACATAGAGATGATAACTAATATAGTTATATTGAGTCTGATCATTTGCATTTCTTTAGCTTTCTGGATTATGTCTATGACTGCAAGCACCTATTATGGTGAGTATAAATGTTCTAAATTGTCTTTCTATAACCTAATCGGTGAAATTTAGAAAGTACCATTGTGAACGCCAAAACTCATATCTTCTGAATGGTTATAAACTGTTGTGTTTACTTAATTTCCACGGCCTGATTTGCATTTACTAACATGGAAATATGCAGTGCCTTGAACGTTTTAAAGCTTTTAGTAAATGCTGCTTGTCATAATACTAGTTATACCTGTTCCAAAATGTCTTTTATTTCATGTAATTATTACATCTAGCTTGGTGAAAAATAAGTGAGGTTAAACATAATTTTGCAAAGCAATTTTAGTGATGCTTTTAATAAGAATATTAGTAAGGAAGTTTATCAGTTTCATGTGTCCTGTAAAATATAAAAAGTAAAATGATGATACAATGTTTAGATTTGGAAGATTTGTCTGCTGTTTGGTCACTGCAAAAGAACAGACTTGTTTTAAAGGCTGAAGCCAATTTGCATAAATATGAGGTACTCTGAACTCAAATCTTTTTTGCGGTACGCGGGCCTCTCACTGTTGTGGCCCCTCCCGTTGCGGAGCACAGGCTCCGGACGCGCAGGCTCAGCGGCCATGGCTCACGGGCCCAGCTGCTCCGCGGCATGGGGGATCTTCCCGGACCGGGGCATGAACCCGTATCCCCTGCATCAGCAGGTGGACTCTCAACCACTGCGCCGCCAGGGAAGCCCTCAAATCTTTAAGATTTTGAAACTGCCTTAGAGCATAAGTATGCCTTTGTACAAACTTCATTGGTACCCCTTTATAAAAACAATACCGTTCAGTTCAAAGGAAAAGTGAAAAACAGAGTGAGAAAGTAAACTCTTATAAATGGTTTTATCATAAATGATTACCTTTTTAGACCTTAGTCCTTTTGCAAAAAAACATGTGAATAATCGAGTGCGTGTTCTCCAGGTTACACGTGCTTTCAAGGCTGTTCGTTCATAATGATTCCCAGTAGGGGATGAGGGCTCGGGTAGGAGAGGTATGTGAGAAGATTCTCCTTAATGCCAGTATTAACTATGACTTGAACTACATAGAATAAATCAGGATTTGTAAATTGAAGTGACCCCTTGGGGCCAGGCACCTGATGCAGATAAGTGAAGCTCTCCAAGGCTTTACTGTGCATATTAAGCACATGGGAACAGTTTACACTTCTAGAAATAGGATTTTCCCAATTTTTTTTTAACATTTCACCCTCTTTGTGTTGCATTTTCCAATTTTTGATAGAAACCTGGGCACAAGCAATAGTTCACACTTTTCTTTACTATAATCACTCAGCCTTGGTGTTTAAGAGTCTGTCAGGAATGGCGGGGACTTTAAATGGGAAAGCCATGACCTGTCTAAAGGAGGTGACTTCTCTACCTGTAGTCAATTCTGCCACGTGGGCCTGAACTTCCAGTTTTTAAAAACAGAAAACAAGAATCTGGATTTTTATACGAAATTTCCTAAACTTTAAATATTGATTCAAACTGAAAAAAATTATGCTAGCTAAACAAAACATCTGTGAGCTGGATGCAACCTTTGGAAAAATCAGTTGCTAACCTTTGCGTCCTGAGTTGTGTAGCCTGTGGGAGGATTTAAAAAAATCTCTGTGAAAGGTAGAGAGAGGAATAATTGGATCCTGTTAAGAAAGGTATTTGTTCTATACAGTTCTTGAGAATGAATACATGCCTCCTTTCCAAAAAAATAAAGAACCAGAGCTTCATTTCAGATCTCCAAATATCTATCAAATACCCATTATTATAAATAGTTGTAAATGGTTCTCTAAACTTGGACAGGACTTATTTGGTCATTCCGCACTAGGATTGTCTCTCTGAAAATATATAATTCTCAACATGAATATTTTACTTTGGTGGCTTTATCTCAGTTTCTCTACTTACCACAGTATTTTAATCCAGAATGCAGTTATCAAAACTTGCAGCTGGGCTTCCCTGGTGGTGTAGTGGTTGAGAGTCCGCCTGCCGATGCAGGGGACGCTGGTTCGTGCCCCGGTCCGGGAAGATCCCACATGCTGCGGAGTGGCTGGGCCCGTGAGCCATAGCCGCTGAGCTTGCGCGTCCGGAGCCTGTGCTCCGCAACGGGAGAGGCCAAGACAGTGAGAGGCCCGCGTACCGAAAAAAAAACAAAAAAACTTGCAGCCAAAGGTAACCTGTGCAGGCTTCATACAATTTGTGCTCTACCTTTATAATTTTTCAGGTAACTTACAGCCTATTTCTCCTTGGCGTTGGCTGTTTTCAGTTTTTGTTCCCGTTTTGATCGTCTCTAATGGCTTTAAAAAGAAAAGTCTAAATCATAGTGGGGCTTTAGGAGGTATGTTTTTCTTCTGAATGTTTAACCATATAATAAGTGCTTGCTTATATAATTTAAACTCATGTTTTCTAAATTCTGAATATATGAGCCTATGAATCACAATGTTGCATATTTTAGACAATGATAAAGTTATGCATTACTCAACTTTACTATTCTGTCAAAATTTCAGATACTAACATACCCTTTTAGTGTGATGTACAAATTGAACCTTGTAATTGATAACAACTAGATTAGTAGGATAGACTTTTGAGGACCTTGGTTATTCTGCTCCTGAGTTGGTTTAAATTTTCTGCTAGCGGAAACATTGGAACATTTTTCCTCAAGGTAAAATAGAGGAGCCATTGAGAAGAATAGCACTTGGAAATTGCTGTTAATAGCCTGAGGCAGAGTAGTCCCAACTGAGTATTCTTGATTCATTCTTCAGAGTTGAGATGGGGACAGGCCATTTATTTATTCTTCTAGCAAATATTTGTTGAGCAGTTACTGTGTGCCACTCTTCTAGAAACTGGGGATATAGCTGATTTCAGATTTTATGGAACTTTTATTCTTTAGTACAGATAGATAATAAACAAGTAAAATACATAAAACTTTTAATATAACGATAAAGTTTATGAGAAAAATATTAAAGATAATAAAGTGTGTATATTGGGGAATGTGGGGCATTCTTCTGTGGATAGGGTCTGGATTAACCTTTCTTCTAAAGAGGTTGCTTTGAACTGGGACCTGAAGAAGTCAGAAATGAGAAGATCTGAGAGAAGCATGTTCCGCTGACAGACAAGTAGAAAGGCCCTGACATGTTCAAGCCTGGCTTGTTCAGGTGTGAGAATAAGACTCATTTGACTGGAAAATAGGAAGAAAAGGAAAAGTAGAGTAAGATAAAGTTGAAGAAGTGGGTAAGGGCCAGATAATACAGGGCTTATCAGGACACAGTAAAGATTTTATCCCAAACTAGAATCCCCCCTGCCTTGAACCAGGGGATTGATGGGATCTGATCTGACTTTGGGATTTTCATATCCTACCAGTGTTATAAGCCCCAAGACATGAGGATTCCCCACCACCACCACCACCAAATACTTCCTGTAGGCTGAGATCACTACAGGATAAGGATTATTTAGAACTGGCAGGTCTTGAAGCTGCCTACCTAGCCTTCAAAATGCTGATAATCATTAGCCCTAATGCACTGTAGAGACACCCTATCCCCTCTGTGTTCACATACAGCAGATGTTTCATGAAGTTTTATAAACTAGAGCAGGCCTTCACGGAGGCAATATAGCCTGATAAGTAAAAGAACAAGCACTAGAATCAGGCAGGATGAGTTTGAGTAATAGTTATGGCTTTGGAAAAGTCACGTAACCTCTCTGTACCTCAGTTTTCAGAGAAATGGGTTTTTAATATCTAACCTAGAAATTAACACAACATTGTAAATCAACTATACTTCAATTTTTTAAAATTTCAAAAAATAAATGCTTCCTGTGCATAAAAAAAATTTAACCTAGAGAAGGACAAATCATGAAAGTAATAAAGCTTAAACTTCATGGCATTTCATTTACGATGGTACCTTTCAAGGTTCTAGGAAGAGCCCTAGCAGTGTGCTCTCATGGTCTTCTTGTTTTGTAAATTTTACAGAGGTAAAAGATATTTTTGTGCTTTTTTTTTAAAAAGAGGGCCCCCAATTTATAAGCATCAGGACCCACAAAATCTTGATCCACCCCTGATTTCATTCTTAGGATTGCAGTAAGAATTAAGTGAGATAATTACTATAAAGTTTTTAGCTCAGAGCCTAGCACATAGCCAACATGTATAGGGTGCTTTTTATTATTAGGCACAGTTCTTCAGAATCATGCTCATTTTCCTTCTTCATAATTGAGATACATTGTTCAAGTTCTGTTGAGAAATTGAGAAATCTGTTGTTAGCACTTTGAAAGTAATTACTCATTTATAACAAATAATTTGAGCAATCTCTATTTGAATATAACAATATAGAGTTATGCTTTGCTAAAAATGTCCTTTCTCAGGTAGCCTTGCCTTGGTTTTCATTGTTCTTGACCTGTGGGAAGAAGCGTCAAGTTCTTCTTGAAGTGCTGTCTTCCTTTGGCTTCCATGCTGTATATGATCCTGTTTCTCCTCTTACTTTTCTGATCTCCACTTTTTTTTCTTTCCTACTACCATTTCCTTTTCTGCCTCCTGGCCCTTTGGCCTCTACTCCTCTCCTACCTGGCTTGATTTAGAATTAGAAGATGTAGGGTCTTCCCTGGTGTTCCAGTGGTTAAGACTTCGCCTTCCAGTGCAGGGGGAGCAGGTTGGATCCCTGGTCGGGGAGCTAAGATCCCACATGCCTTGTGGCCAAAAAACCAAAACATAAAACAGAAGCAATATTATAACAAATTCAGTAAAGACTTTTAAAAAAAGAATTAAAAGATATATATTTGAATTGTAGCATTGCCATCTGCTATCTTTGTGAACTTGTCCATGTCACGTAACTCCTCAGAGACTCACTTTCTTCATCTCCTATGAAATAGGTCCTTATGGGCTTATTGGTGAGGCTCAAACAAGATAACGTGTGGGACAACATATCTTTTTAAACTATAAAGTATTATACAATAAACTCCCCAAAGACACAGAGTGTATCATATTCTTCTGTGTCCTAAGCATTTTTGAATAGCGCTACATGCTCTTACAATAGTGCTTAGGAAATATATGTAGATTGATTTTAAAACCACTACCCTTTTCCTAGTCATTGCATTCTGTGAAATTTTGGTATCTTTTTTGTTTGGAGCTTTTTTTTTTCCTTAAGGACAAAAAACTGTAATGTTGATTCAAGGTATATCATAGTACTTGGGAATACTGTCCTGAAGTATAACTGCAAGTCACTTAAACTTTGTGTTATAATTTTCCCACCCATCAAATTAGAGGGAATAATATTATCTATAGCATTGACTTATCATGAGGAGTCATACGTGTAAAATGCTTAGCACAGGACCTGGCACTCATAAAATAGCAACATGTATTTTATAAATGTTAGTATTGTTTTCCTTCCACAACTACTATTACAGTCATAGGAATTTTACTAAGGTTTGCCATACCATGTCTTTAGTGTGCTTGGGATTGAGAAGAGTTTCAGAACTTCCTCAGGATCTGGGTATTTAGAGTCCTCTGTGACACAGGAACATATACCTCAGTGTTGAAGGAAGAGGGGAGGGGTTGAGGCATTGCTTAGGGTGGACACTGAAGTGAAGGGCTCTTGTCTCCTTGAGAGAAAGAATGCTTCTAGAATAAGGAGAGGATCACATGAGGGGTTATGTGAGAATGTACTTGTAAACTGTAAAGCACTGTGCAGGTGATTTGCTCCAAGAAAGTGTTGTCTAGTCTAGTTTTTCAGTGTGTTCCTTTGAACATGTCTGTGTGGACAGTTTGTCATCAGTCTCTTGGCTTGACAAGTTTAAATTTAATTTCACTTGCCAAGACGCTTAGGCTTAATGGTTTCCCATTTTTTTTTATTCATTCATTCAACAAATATTTAGTAAGGGTCCCCTGTATGCCAGACATTGTTCTGGGCACTGAAGACTTAGTAATGAACAAAATAGATAAAAATCCCACTGTCAGAGGAGACAGATGATAAGTAAGATGGGTTTGAGGCATTTAATCCCCAGAAGGAGATGCTGTAAGTGTAATGGAAGTGCACAGCCAATGAGGTGTTGTCAGGAAGGGCCGGTGGTTGTGCTCTGTGTGTTCTCACAAGGATGGCCTTACCTCTTTGGTTATCATAATTCGGGTCTGGCGTTCAGTCTTTTGAAATAGAAACCTCATTCTATCAGGTACCCAGAGTTGATTAGAGCCAAGAAAACTGGTTTATGTTGCCATTGTTATAAGAGACTAATATATGAGCCAGAATGCTACTTTATTAATCTGATAAAATATAGAACTGCGGGGCCAACTGGAATACAAACATCACTGTTCAGACATGTCCAGTTCTTGCAGTCAGACCACTTGAGAAGTCAGATTGTAATGAGAAGGTTGCTTTGGCAGAGTACAGAGTCTGAGAAACAGTCAGTAATGCAAATCCACAGGTCAAACAGTCCTGTCCCTTATATAGTATTTACGTCTGCCAACCTCTGGTTCTCTTGGCCTTCATATTCAGTATTTTGGGCTAACCAGCCTTCTTTTGATTCCCATAGTCTTTCTCTAGGCAAATTACTTATAATATAATTGATTAGGTTTGAGTTTATTAAGTTATAAAATTCCAGTCCTACCTTTCCCTTTCCTGTCTCCCAGATATTATTCCCAGGTCCCCTTGGTTGGAATTTTGGGTAACTCTACTCCCACTATCAAAGACATTTGTAGACAGTGTTGTTTTACTTCCCTAGATGGCATCTGCCAGTTATAGAATTTACCTGTTTTAAGCTCAGAAGGCAGCCATAATTCTTGAGTCTTCACAGTCTTTGGGAGCATCCGATTGTTATGCAAATTAACTCCTTAGCATGGACGATTAAAGATGATAGAGGTGGGTTGAAGAGGTGGAAAAGACACCAAGTGGAGTTAGCAGTTACTAATCTAAAAGTTGTCGTAACTGGGAGATGCAAAAAGTTCTAAGATATTTTTTAGACTACATAAAAGAAATCATTCCTTCAAAGCACATTAGCTTCAATTTATTTCCTCATTCCGAACCTGTCATCAACTTGAACACTGATCACTTCATGTGATATTTTGAGGTGTTTGAAGTAAAAAGGATGTAGATTCCTTTTTGTAGCATATCAGTGTAGGTTATTTTAGGGCCATCTCACTTTGGGTGTGCTTAAGACTGTGGAACAAATTGTTAACAGTGACTGACCATAGAGAAGGGATGGGAGTGGCGGTGGTGAGGGAAGGAGGCACTTTGACTTCTGTATGTTTTGGCTTTCCCCTCCAATACCCATGTAGTAATTTTGTAATAAGTTTAAAAACAATTGAAAAAACCTAAAGGTTGGGTAACATAATAATATTCATCTTTGTTATTATAATAATAACACAATTGCAATAATAATGATGTTCTTGTTGAGGTTTTGCCACTGTAACTGCCATTATTGCCAATGATATTAGATAACATTTATTACGGGCCTCTTACATGCTGGGTTTATAATAAGCATATTATAAAAATTATCTCATTTAACTTTTCACATCAAGCCAGTGAGGTAGGAATTATTCTTCTTCTTAATACACCAATGAGAAATTGAGGCTTAAAGTTAGGTAACATCTAGTCATGCAGAAGTAAGTGGAAGAGTCAAGATTTTAACTCGAGACTGTTCAGCTCCAGAGCTGAAGCACTTTATTTTACTTTGTACAGCATTATAGCGATTTCTTGCACTCTCAATAAAAAAGTACTAAACATAAGTAAAATGCCAATAACCGAGTATCTCTGGATGGATCAATCAGTCAGGATGGAGCTAACCAATAGAAAATTTCCTATTGCTACAGAAATAGGAACCTGGTCCCTTGTTCTATTATTTAATACTTATTTATTAAATACATGGTAACTTATTTAATAATTATTTAATATCTATTCTGTTACTTAGTAGAACTTTGCTTATTGTGTTATTTAATAAAAATAAATCTTAATATAGCAAAACTCAATCTATTTATCTTAAGAGTTCCAGAGAGCAGAAATTGTCAACCATGAACCCCATGGTTGCCACTCTTGGGTGCCACTGATCTGAGTACTCAGTGGCAGACTAGCACATTCTCTCCCTGAAAGAAGGAAGATAAAATTGTCAAAAGTGTGCTTGAAAGTTCAAAATCACATATAGAGAATGCTACCTTTTGTGTAAGGAAGAAGGAAAAATAAGAAAACATGCATATATCTGCTTATCTTCATAAAAGAAAACACAGGAATGATAAACTGGAGAACAATGATGTTGAATACATACAAAGAATGGAAAGAGAGCAAAATATAGAGGGAGGGACAGAAGGGACATGGGAGGAAGTGACACCTCTCTAAATATACCTTTTTGTATAAGTGTGACTTTTAAAAGCATGTTTAAGAATATCAGTGAAGTTGGGAAGGGGGGGATCTAAAACTGAAAGCAAACTAAAACAGATGAACCCAACTGTATTTTAAATGAATACTATAAGCTCACTGAAGGGAGAAAAAGAAAAAGAGTAACTTATGGACCCAGTATTTAACTATATTCTTTATTCCTTCAGTCTGGGGTTACAGGAAGGGGAGAATTACAAATTACTATTTTTAGTAGGTTTGTTTTTGTTGTAGTATGGGTGAAGCAATTCTAAAACAGTTTTTTAGATGTAATAGAGATTGAGCAGATGAGTGAAATTGTCATTGTTGTTTGAGGCCAGAGTTCTAACTAAAGAAAAAGGCATACAAATATGGAATGGGGAAAAGCAAGAGAGAACCTGTGGAGATAGATTGGAACTGGAGTTACGGGTGTGATCTTGTGATTCCCCAAATATTTATGTGTATGTGTATATACATATGTATGTTCCCATATATAAGCATGCATATATATGCATGTGTGTATATTTGTATGTGTGTGTATTCACTTGCTTTGTCCACAAAAAGCAAATATACTAGAACACACCATAAGCCTAGATTTTGACCTCTGCCCTCCATTCCCCACTGTAATGAACCAGAGCTCCTCAGAGAAACGGCTGCTTCCAGGGCTGGGGCAAGGTAGGTCTAAGATGAGCCTTGAGCATTTTGTTATGCCCAAAAGAAAAGAAATGCTAAAAAAAAAAAAAAAGAGGGAGAGAGGGAGATCATGTCACAAGAATGCTGTCTTGAGCTCGTCTATCTTGTCTGATATTAGTATAGCCACTGCTGCTCTCTTTTGGTCACTTATTTGCATGGATTATCTTTTTCAATCCTTTTACTTTCAGACTATTTGTGTCTTTGGATATAAAGTGAGTCTCTTGTAGACAGCATATAGTTGGACCACATATTTTTATACATTTTGCCAATCTCCATCTTTTGATTGGATCATTTAACCCATTTACATTTAAAATAATTACTAATAAGGGGAGACTTACTTCTGTCATGTCGGAATTTGTTTTCTATATACCTTTCTCTCCCAGATTTACTCTTGGATGCTCTATTTATTGAATTTTCCTTGTAAAGTAGAAAAACATCCCAGGCTATGGGGGGAAAATGTAAAAAATAGAAACTTGAAAGACCCTATACTGTTTGGTAATATCTTAGTTGGTAAAAATGTAAAGGTATGGGAAATGAACATTTCCAGTTATAATATGAAAATAACTGAAAAAAATCATTCTTTTTTTCACAGCATTAATGTATGGACTAAGTGTAATTTTGTGTATATATGTGTTTCTTTCAGGGCTCGTGGTTGGATTTATCCTAACCATTGCAAATTTCAGCTTTTTCACCTCTTTGCTGATGTTTTTTCTTTCTTCCTCAAGACTCACTAAATGGAGGGGAGAAACAAAGAAACGTCTAGATTCAGAATACAAGGAAGGTAGAATGAATTATGTTTAACGTTACTTAAAATAGGAACTTTTATTTCATCTTAACATATCATAAGCTTTTAATCAGAACATGTTTAGACTATTGAAACGTAAATTTTATGAGAATTACTTTAGTAGTAGCCTGATATAGTTTATTATTACTTTACCACAATAGCAAATAACAGCAGAATTGTAGAAATACTGAAGTCTATCATTCATTATTCTAAAACAATATAGAATGTGGGCAAAGTTACCATCCCACTTTTAGTCATTTTTGAAATTTTAGTCATTTTTCTTTTAAGTTTTGAAATGTAAGTTCCTAAAAATGCATGATTTTCCTCCTGAGGAGAAAACATTTTTTGTCCTTTTCATTCCCTTGTTTGTTCCTAGGTGGGCAGAGGAATTGGATTCAGGTATTCTGTAATGGAGCTGTGCCCACAGAGCTGGCCCTGCTATACATGATAGAAAATGGCCCTGGGGAAATCCCAATAGATTTTTCCAAGCAGCACACTGCTTCTTGGATGTGTTTGTCTCTCTTGGCTGCACTGGCCTGCTCTGCTGGAGACACATGGGCTTCAGAAGTTGGCACTGTTCTGAGTAAAAGCCCACCGAGGCTGATAACAACCTGGGAGAAAGTTCCAGTAGGTGAGTCTTTATTTAAGTTTCTTTAAAAAACAAAAATGGGGAGACGCAAGAGGGAAGAGATATGGGAACATATGTATATGTATAACTGATTCACTTTGTTATAAAGCAGAAACTAACACACCATTGTAAAGCAATTATACTACAATAAGGATGTTAAAAAAAATGAACAAAAAGCCTCTTGATTTATTGTGTTTCTTATTTAAAAGCCTTTTAAGAATTTCAGTTTGTCTCCTTAATTGGAAAATCGCTATAGGATATTAAATCGGTGATAATAAATAATATTTGCAGGAAGTGTTAGTAATTCCTAGATAAATGATATAGAAACATAGAGATTGGCCCACAGGCTTATCAGTGGGAAAGGGAAAGGAAGGAAATGATACAGTATTTCTTGGGAGCCTGTTAGGTGGTTAGTGCTTCAATGTATATCTCATTTCCCCATTATCATTATCAACTACTACTACTACTAGTACTGCTACTAGTACTTTATCATTGTCTCCTCCTCCTTCCTCTCATTTTCCTTCTTTTCCCCTTCATCATCATCATCATCATAATAACAGTTAACATATTTGAGTACCTACTATGTGCAAAGCAGTGTTCTAACTGCTCTCCATGGATTACTGTTTACTCTTAATAACCATGTGAATTGGTCCTTTTATTATTTACATCTTACAAATGAGTAAACTAAGGCATAGAGAAGTTAGGTAACTTAGTTAAGTAACTTAGTTACTTCACCACAGTAACCAGACTTGGAAATGACAGGACTAAGATTGAAACCAGGCAGTCTAGCTCTACTAAACTATTCCACATCACTGCTTAGAATGTCAGGAGTTACTGAGGAGAAAAGCCTGTTTTCTAAGTAGGATGGTCTTTGGATTGCATCAAAGTGAACCCTTTCTTTAAATTAGTCTTGATTAGATAGGTACCAAAATATTTTGCTTTTTTTGACTTTATGCGTTTGCTGATTGTTAACCAGATGATTTTATCCATGTTCTTCTTTAGGGACCAACGGAGGAGTTACGATGGTGGGCCTTGCCTCCAGTCTCCTTGGAGGGACCTTTGTGGGCATTGCATACTTCCTCACGCAGTTGGTTTTTGTTAATGATTTAGACATTTCTGCTCCTCAGTGGCCAATTATTGCGTTTGGGGGTCTGGCTGGATTACTAGGATCAATTGTGGATTCGTATTTAGGAGCTACCATGCAATTTAGTGGTAAGAACATTACCTTATTGTTGTAACTTATTGGTGTATTAAAGGAATGGGAACTCAGCCATGCACACTGGTGGCAGGGCCTAGCTGCTACAAAGAAGGTATGTTTTAGACAACACTCATGTTTATGGGCAAAAAATTCGAGGACTGTATTTTTGACTAATTGTATAATAAGTTATTTTAGTTTCTTTTCTGTGGAAAGTGTAGAGCATTACAACAAGGATTTTTAATGTAGGGTTGTTTTTTTCACCCATGCTGTTGACTGTTAAATGCAGTAGTCTGATCATGACACTGAATAAATGTGTCCTTAAAAAAAATGGAGGGACTTCCCTGGTGGTCCAGTGGTAAAGAATCCGCCTTACAGTGCAGGGGATGCAGGTTCAATCCCTGGTCAGGGAACTAAGATCTCACATGCCGTGGGGCAACTAAGCCCACGTGCCATGACTGCTGAGCTCGCACCCGTGCGTGCCACAAACTACAGAGCTCTAGTGCCCTGGAGCCTGCACGCCACGACTAGAGAAGAGAAAACCCACACGCCACAGCTAGAGAGAAGCCCGCGCACCACAACGAAAAGCCTGCGTGCTGCAACTAAGTCCCTACGCAGCCAAAAATAAATAAATAAATAAATCTTTAAAAAAAGAAAGAAATGGGGAAGAAATATGGAAAAGGAAAAAAAAGAGATGTGATAATAAAAACAATTGCCAAGGCACAGGTTGTTGGGGGACCCAGAATGAAAGAGCAAAGTCTCCTCTACCATTTTGAATTTCTCATTCTTTTGTGTCAAATTGATTGAAAGAGAATTACTCCTACAGAGCAGTGAGTAGAAGCTATGCAGGGAAGATAGGATAGTGCAGGAGAGAGATGCTTTTGCTTATGGGACTTTACCTAATCCCACGGGCGCAGAATTTTGGAGTCAGATCATTATAATGTCCCTCCTTCCATTTATTTTCCGAGTCCATTTGAGAAATAATTATTCTAATAATCTGACTCTACACATATGATGTACTTTTCTACTGTGACATCATGTTTGCTATCCTCCCCACTGAGTTTTTAGTCCCACTCAAGATATATGAGAGAGCCCGTTTTCTCCAGAATTTTCTGTGCTTTGCATCTAAGGCTCTCCTGTCATGTCAGTGTACTGACATGTTCTGTTAGGTGTGTATTTGCTCCACCCTCTAACCAACCACGTTTTCTCCTTTGATTCATCCAGTGAAGAGGCTAGACATCTGGAGAATGGTTCGCTGAATACAGTGCTCCCAATTCTCTTCATGTCCCAAGATAATCGACTTGTCCTTCCACTCCCCTTTCCACCATCAGAACATTTGTTCTCTCAGGTTCATTAGTCTTATCTAGATGCTGAGGAGGAAGCAATCTGATTTTAATTTATACTAAAGGGTTAGTAACCATATATGCACACGCACGTGCACACACACACACACCCCCCCATTATACGTTTTTGTAAAGAGCCTAGGTTTTATTCTAAACTGGGCTCTAACTGGGAAGTTTCTGATCATATTGAGTGGGTTGGGGAAAAAAATGTGGGCTGGGGAGCAGATTAGATTCATCTTTGTGTGCCTTCTTTGTGTAGGCACCTTGCTACTCCTGGGTATCCATTGTAGAGGCTCCTATTCTCAGGAGTCTCACAGGTTGGTTCTAGGAGGGGAGCCACTGGGAAGGCAAGCCCTGTCTGCCAGTTTCATGCCATCTCTGCTTTTCAGTTTCTCCCTTCTACTTTGGAAAGAATTCCAGCATTGTTGAGAGAGCAGCATTGAGGTGTATTGAAACCCATTTATTCAAAGAGACCTTTTGTAATCATGGGTTCTGTATCACTCATCATATACATTATCCTCTAAAGTCATTTTACGAATGGCTGAGAATCTTTGAAAGATTATCTCCTTTGGAGGAGAAAGCTAATTTTTTTTTCAAGTCATTTGGATTTTCCACCTCACTTGCTTCTTTTTCATTGCAGGTTTGGATGAAAGCACTGGCATGGTGGTCAGCAGCCCAGCGAATGAGGTGAAGTACATAGCAGGGAAACCCATTCTTGATAACAATGCCGTGAATCTGTTTTCTTCTGTCCTTGTCGCCCTCTTGCTCCCAACAGCAGCTGCTTGGGGTTTTTGGCCCAGACAGTGAATTTTATTTCATTTACTAAAGTTAAAACTTCGGTAAATTCAGCTAAATTTGCAATTCCAAGTCTCATCCCAAGAAGAGTAATTGTAATGACAAAGCAGAAAGGCCAGCTTCTCCTCTATTCCATTACAATGGAACTCCACGTTTTTCCTCTCTCTGAACTCCATTGTAACAACTAATATCTTTTTGGTGAAAGACAAGGCTCATAGAATTTATGCATATTTTTCTTCTGCTGAATGGAACTTGAGCCGTGAAACTATAATGTCCCTATATATTGAACTGAAAGTTCCTGCATGGTAGATATAAATTTTATTTTGTTTGTTTAAATCAGTAAAGGGACTAAAAATAATAAAAGTTTTAAATGGCTCAGTTGTGGCAGAGAAATGTCACCATGCCAATTATCCAAATGTTGTATCTGTTTTAAGTATTTAAACCGATGTGTGTGGAAGCCTGAATAAGTGTAGTATCCTGGACTTCTCCCATTACTTGCCATTTATTATTGTAAAAAGTGTGGAGTTGGGGCGGCTGGGCCCGTGAGCCATGGCCGCTGAGCCTGCACGTCCGGAGCCTGTGCTCCGCAACGGGAGAGGCCACAACAGTGAGAGGCCCGCGTACCGCCAAAAAAAAAAAAAAAAAAAAAGATGAATGAAACAAGGACTGTGCCATCCATGTGCGATGAGAGGGGAAGACAAATGTATGTAACTAGCATGTTGAACAAATATGACATGTGGTCTGTGATTTTTCAAAGTGACTTTATTTTTTTCAAAGTGACTTTATTTTTAATCTTCTACTGGCCCTTTAAACTTCCCATAACCTTATATAAAAACTCCAGCAAGCCATGAACATTTCTTCTTATTCTTAGAAACAGGTAGGAGAACAGGTGAACTGTGAAAGAGCAAAGAACCGTGTTCCCCTTTCCCACTGCAGGCTTCCAGCTAAAGCAGGTCCAGGGTGAGGGTTGGGATTTGGGTTTTTTTGGCTTTTGTTTTTTAACCCAGGTTTGGCTATTCTAAATGCTGAATTGAGACTTTCAATAAACTAAAATTTTGCTGATGCTGGTTGACTGTTTGCCCCCCAAATTCATATGTTGAAATCCTAACCCCCCAACGTGATGGTGTTAGGAGATGGGGGCCTTTGGGAGGTGATTAGGTCATGAGGTGGAGCCCTCATGAATGGGATCAGTGTTTTATAAAAGAAACCCCAGAGAGCTCGCTTGTCCTCTCCACCACGTGAGGACACTTGAGAAAATGGCCATCTGCAACCCAGAAGAGGGCCCTCACAGAATCTGACCTTGCTAGCACCCTGATCTTGGACTTCTAGCCTCCAGAACTGTGAGAAATAAATGTCTGTTGCTTATAAGTCACCCAGTCTCTGGTATTTTTGTTATAGCAGTCGGAACAGACTAAGACACTGCTGTAGAAGTGGGAAGGGAGGTAGAGGCAGGAAGAAGATAAATCTGTAATGATACTTTTGCCTCTCCAGGCATGGCAGATGGCAAAAGCTGGTGATATTGGATGAGTCTGGTATAGAAGGTTAAAATTGGTATTGGCTTGGGGGTGCTTTTGTGGGCTATTTGGAGGTTTCCTGCTGAGCCCCTCTTTTACAGTTCTTACACCAGCAGATGCATCTCTAGTTCAAATGGTTGCTTGCATCAGTTATCTATTAACGCAGACCACCCCAAAACTTAGTGGCTTACAGCAAAAACTATTTTCTCAGTTTGTGGCTGGCTGTTTGGGTTGGGCTCAGCTGGGCAATTCGATTTTACGTGATGTCAGCTGGGCTCACTCACCCATGTTTGCAGTCAGTTGACAGGTCCGCTGGGGGGCTAGTTTTGATGGCCTCATGTGTACGACTGACACCTTGATGCTGACTCTTGGCTGGGCTTATGTGACCCATCTGTCATCCTCCAGTAGGCTTCTTGATGACACAGGCGTTCCAAGAAGGATAAAGTAGGGGCTGCAAGTTCTCTCAAGGCCTAGCCTTAGAAGTCTCATGATATCATTTCTGCGGCAATTATTGGCCCAAAATGTTAAAAGGCTACTTAGATTCAAGGGGTGGGGAAATGTACTCCACCTCATCGTGGAAAGAGTAGTAGAGTCACACTGTAAAGGAGAAAGGTGACAGATGTGATGCACTGGGGGCCATTATTCTAACAAACTACCACTGTTACTTCTCAGCTCCTGGACATCTAGCCTCTTTCCGCTGTGGTGTTCTCACCTCTCAGGTAACTGTATTGGATAGGATTCAAGACAACCTCATGATAAGGTTTCACCAGGTGAACTTCATGTGCTCCATGGGGAAAATCCCTTGCTTTGACAACCTCTGAAAGTGCTAGCCAATCTCAGTGCAATCTCTGGCTTTACCATCAAAGAGGAGTCAGGCACTTTCTTGCCCCCTGGAGTCACAGGTAGGAGTCAGCCCCCAGGATGAATGTTGGCTTTAACTTTCTCAGGCGTGAGTCAGGCACGGGCCATCTCTCTCTCTCTCAACTAAACGAAACACTCTCCAAAGGTGCACTTGAAGTTTCGTCCCCAGGTTGGGGACTCACAGCCCAGCTACCACTCTCTCTAAAGAAACTGTTCACTACTCTCCTCACAGAAGCTTTCTCTTCTCTGGCCCCATTTTATAACTCGGGTCTGGCTGAGGAGTCTAGGAGTTATGCAACAGGTTGTCAGGTTCTCTATGGAAGGGTGTGTGTGTTATCCTTACTTTAGTCTCCTGATGTCAATCATAGTAGCATCTCCATCAAAACCAGGCAGTTAGAATCATTTGCATCCTAGCACCATGTGTTCACATATGTTACGATGTGTGGCTAGTGTATAGCAAGAGTATGACAAAGGCAGTGAGAACCCTGCCACTAGCTGCTTGGGTGATGTGGGAACACCTGGCAGAGAACATTAAGTGGGACATTACAAGATGAGTAAAAGTTTGCCAAGTCAAGATGGTGGGGACTCCCTCCCAGAGGGTATGACAACACATCCAAATACTGAATTGCAAAGGGTGTGATATTTTTGAGGGGAAAAAAAAGTTCTCTGTGACTAGAGATTAGGTAGAGGGAAGTTGTATGAAATGAGACTAGAGAGGTAGTTTGAGATCCATTTGTAGAGGGCCCTAATACTAGCTATATGACCTTGGGGCAAAACATAGTCTTTCTGTATGGAAAATGGGGTTAATAGGCATACTTCATTTTCACATATTGTTGATATCAAATCAGTCATGTGAGTGAAAAGCCTTTGAAGAAATCATGTGTTGTAGGCAGAATAATGGTCCCCAGAAGATGTCCATGTCCCAATCTTTGGAGCTTGTGGCAACCATACCTGGCAAAGGAGGCTTGCAGACGTGATTAAGCTTAAGAACCTTGAGGTCGGGAGATTATCCTGGATTATCCTGATGGATCCAGTCTCCTCACATGCTTCCTCAAAAGTGGAAAACCTTTCCTGGCTGTGATCAGAGAAAGAGATGTGACAACAGAAGGAGGGTCAGAGAGATGCCGGTTTTGAAGATGGATGAAGGAGGCCACAAGCCAAGGAATGTGGGCAGCCTCTAGAAGCTGGAAAAGGCAAGGAAATGTGTTCTTCCCTAGAGCCTCCAGAAAGGAAGGTGGCCCTGCTGACACCTTGATTTTACGACTTCTGACCTTCGGAACCGTAAGGTAATAAATCTGTGTTGT
Source organism: Pseudorca crassidens (assembly GCF_039906515.1). Taxonomy (NCBI): domain Eukaryota; kingdom Metazoa; phylum Chordata; class Mammalia; order Artiodactyla; family Delphinidae; genus Pseudorca; species Pseudorca crassidens. Next base: position 61,023,993 of record NC_090306.1, read on the forward strand.
TTTAAGTCACTAAGTTTGTGGTAATTTTTTCAGCAGCCACAGAACTAATAGACCATGTCAGCTTTGAAAGACAGCATAATGCAGCACAGGCTTGGAGCTAGACTGTCTGGGTTCAAATCCTAGCTCTGCCACTCACTAGCTCCATGACCCTGTTTACTTAACCTCTCTGTGTCTCAGATTCTTCATCCATAAAATGGGGCTATTGTTGCTGTGAGGATCAAATGAGTTCAGTCTTCTGACATACCTAGCACAGTCTCTAGCATATAATATGCAGTCTGTAAATGTTATCATTACTAGTTGACACATCTAAAGTGCCATGCAAATGCAAGTTGCTTCTACTTTTATATTTGGTATTATTGTTATTATTCTATGAAAAAGATAACTCCCAATATTATATGAATGAACTGGGTTCATGTAATTCATTTTGCAAGAGAGAAGAAAAGTATATTTTTTTACATTAAAATATATTAACCAAAACCTCATTCTTAAACTTTTGGGATGATTTTTCTCCTAATGAGATAATGGGTGCCTAATAGTAAGTACAAGTCTCCCTATGCTGTTTAGACTTATTAAGGTTATTTCCCTACTCATGCTTCATGCATCTGGGCCATCTGGACTATTAATAGTCCCAGAATATATCCTATGCTTTTCGATATCTCCATGTTATTCCACACATTCTTACTAGAGGGTTCTAGCTTCTGTTCTGGCAGGAATTTCACTGGCATCTGTGAGAAGACATATGTACTTCCACATGATAAATTAGATTCTTGAGTGATAGGATTATGGAAAATAACCTCTGTGTCCACTTTCCAAATTCCTTTACTCTTTTACTTAATTTCCACCTCATATCCCACCCCCACATTCCTACCTTTAGAGCCTTTGAGGGAAGAGACAAGAGCTATTACAAAAAGTAGGAGGTGCTGTCTAAATATCCAGATCACCACGGTCCCTGCTGGGCTTCCATCTGGTAGAAGAAGAGAAACATCAACTCGCTTGAGAGGAAATGTCTTTGAGCCATCTTTGTGTCATACTTGCTGTCCCACTTTCCTTAAGAACTGGATGGCTCTCCCCAATTTTTACATAATGACAGGTTAAAATGTGCTCCTGTAAGATTTTTCTCACTGCCCACCTCCCACCACCACATTTTTGTGTTCCCAGTTATAATCAGGGTTGCTAAGATGACTTAGTGTGCAATTCATAATGCAGCCTTCACACGACACAAATGCTCTTATAATTAGCACTGTAAAACAAAAGAAGCGATACACTTTTACACAAAGGAATTGGAAGCTTGTTACACAAAACAGTTTGGTTTTAGTTTTTCAACTTCTAAGTTTGGGATTTTCAAACACATACAAAGTAAACAGAATAATATAATGAGCCCTGGTATATCCATCTCCCAGCTTCAACAATTATTGACATTCTACCATTCCTGTTTCATCTATACTGCCACTCACTCCCAGTCTTCACCTGATTTTTTTCTTATGGTTCTATTTTTTGAAGTAAGTCTTTCTACATTGGAACACAAATATTTTTAACTGTATAACTTTGACAAATGATACACCCATGTGAAGCACACCCTTTCAAGATATAGAACATTTCCATCACCCCAGAAATCCCCTTGTGTCGTTTCCTGTCAATTCTTCCTCTTCCCAGGGGTAATAACCATAAAGTAGTTTTGCCTGTTCTAGAACATCATACAAATTGCATACAGTGTGTACTCTTGTGTCTGGCTTTTTTTTTTTTTCATTATAAGGTCTGAGGTTTATCTATATGGTTACATATAGGTAATTTCTTCTCGTCGCTAAAAAGCATTCCATTGTATGATGTCATAAACAACCTCTAAGATGGCCCCTGGTTTAGTCCCCTTTCATATTGAATAGAGTTGGCCTGTATTATCAATAGGATATGGAAGAAATGATAGTATGTGACTTCTGAGGCTAGTTCATAAAAGACATCACAGCTTCTACCTTGCTTTCTTTTGGATCACTCATTTCTGGGGAAAGCCAGCCTTCCTGTCACAAAAACACTTAAGCAAGCAGTGGAGAAGCCCACATGGAGAGAAATTGAGAGCTCTTGTCAACAACCAGCACCATGTGAAGTAAATCCTCCAGTACTCTTCAAGCCTTCAGCCTGGCCAAAATTTTGGCTGCAATTTCATAGGGACTCCACCTAACTAAGATGCTCCTGAATTCCTGACCCACAGAAACCATGTTCTTGAGAGATGTTGGTCTGTAGTTTTCCTTTCTGGTTGGGTATTAGGGTAACGCTACCCTCATCGAGTAAGCTAGGAAGTGTTCCCTCTGCTTCTATTTTTTTTTGTAACAGATTATAGAGAACTGGTATCTTTTGTTCCTTAAATGCTTGGTAAAGTTCACCAGTGAAACCGTCTGGGCCTGGTGCTTTCTATTTTGGAAGATTATTAATTATTGATTCAATTTCCTAAATAGATGACCTATTCAGATTATTTCTCCTTGTGTGAGTTTTAGTAGATTGTGTCTTACAAGGAATTGGTCCATTTCATCTAAGTTATCAAATTTGTGGAAATAAGAGTTGTTTATAATATTCCTCTATTATCCTTTTAGTGTCTATGAGATTGGTAGTGATGGTACCTCTTTCCTTTGTGTTATTAGTAAAAGTCTTTCCCCATGTCAAAAGCTAGAGGAGGCTGGAGTTGGGTATTTCCCCATCCCCAGGAGGGTTAGGCTTGGTGAAATCGCAGTCACTTAGGTTCTAGTAAAATAGTTTTCCTTGAGGGACAACCTTGGTAAGGAAAACTGAAAGCTCTGGGCATATTTTAAATGGTTACTTTTCTCTTCCCCCTGGAGGGATTTTCTCTGATCTTTACAGTGAGAATTTGGTATGGCTCTTGGAGGTAAAATTCAGGAAAGTATGGGGTTTCCCTAATCCGGGGCCCCCTAGGAGTTTTTAACTCTCAGGCAGTCTACACTGAGCTTCCAGCAGTTTGTTAATTACAGTTTAAAGTTTTTCTATTTATATTGGCTCCGGCTGCTGGCTTTTGCTCCTGGGCTGCTGCTCCCTGTTAGCTGTGATTCTCTGTATCCACCTGTCTGTCTCTCCAGTTTTGGGGGAAGTAGTTTGCCCTGTGACCTTGGTTCTTTGATAAATCAAAGAAGAGTTGTAGATTCTATTAGTTCAGCTTTTTCCTTGTTGTCAGATGAGAAACTTGAATCCACCAATGTGGTTTTAACCCTTATGTTAACCATTTACAAACTGTGTGATAAGACTAATTTTCTTTTTTAATTAATTTATTTATGTATTTATTTTTGGCTGCGTTGGGTCTCTGTTGCTGCGTGCGGGCTTTCTCTAGTTGTGGCGAACAGGGGCTACTCTTCGTTGTGGTGCACGGGCTTCTCATTGCGGTGGCATCTCTTGTTGTGGAGCATGGGCTCTAGGCGCACGGGCTTCAGTAATTGTGGCACATGGGCTCAGTAGTTGTGGCTTACGGGCTCTAGAGCACAGGCTCAGTTGCTCCGCGGCACGTGGGATCTTCCCGGACCAGGGCTCGAACCTGTGTCCCCTGAATTGGCAGGCAGATTCTTAACCACTACGCCACCAGGGAAGCCCAAGCCTAATTTTCTTATCTGTGAATAGTTACTTTGCAAAGTTGCAAAGAGATTTGGAGTTCATGTATGCAAAGCACTTGTAGAGGAATTTAATGACTGGTAGCTTTATTACTGATTGATGGTACACTTTTCTGAGGAACTGGGCACGTTCCAAATAGTAATCCAGTCTGAACTAAAGATTAACAAACTTTCGAAACAATTAAGCCTTTAGTCACTTCTGCTTTCACTTGAAAACTGAAACTCAGTTCAGTTTCCAGTATCTTCTAGTACTCACTTTACATTATTGTACAGTAAAAATTGTTTTTCTCAATGATGACTGAATTAAACTTTCATTCATTCCATATATCTAAATTACTTTCTTGATTCTCTTGTTTTATATCTGCAGCAGCAAATCACTTAATGCTAGAAAGTTCACTGGACTGAGAAATGGGAGAAATGAGACCAAATCCTAATTCTAGCACTAATTAGCTGAATGATTTTGGGCAAGTCACTTAAATGCTTGAGTGTCAATTTCTTTATCCAAACCACAACCTATTCGAAATGGACGATCAAAAACTCCTTTCAGGACTAAATTTCATTTATTAAATATTTATTCATGAGCTATTGGTTGTACAGATCTTCCTTGACTTATGATGGGGTTACATCCTGATGTACCCAATGAATACTGAAAATATCATAAGTTAAAATGCATTTAATACACCTAACCTACCAAACATCATAGCTTAGCCTGGCTTACCTTAAACGTGCTCAGAACACTGACATCAACCTACAGTTGGGCAAAATCATCTAACACAAAGCCTGTTTTATAATAAAGTGTTGAATAGCTCATGTAATTTATTGAATACTGTACTGAAAGTGAAAAAACAGAATGGTTATCTGGGTACAGAATGGCTGTGTCGGTTGTCTACCCTCACAGTCGTGTAGCTGACTGGGAGCTTCAGCTGACTGGGAGCTTCAGCTCACTGCCACTGCCCAGCAACACGAAAGAGTATCCTACTTCATATCGCTAGCCTGGGAAAAGATCAAAATTCAAGGTTCGAAGTATGATTTCTACAGAATGTGTATCACTTTTGCACCATCGTAAAGTAGAAAAATTGTAAGTCGAACCATCGTAAATCAGGGACCGTCTGTATTGTACAGTATTAAGCATAAAGCATTGAGACAAGGAAGTAGGACAAAATAAACATAAAGCTTATAGTCTAGCTAGGAGTTTAGGCCTTAAGCCAATAATCCCACCAGTAAATACGTAATTACACATTGTGATAGGTGTTGTGAAGAAAACTATAATGTTGGTGAATGATTACAACAACGGGACCTAGAAGGACTGATTGTATTGGAAAGTCAAGAAATATTTTTCTGAGGAAATGATATTAGGCAATGGCCAGGTTAAAGAAAAGGCGCGGGGTGGGGGGGCGCAGGGTGGGGAGTAGAGAGCATTCCTGAAACAAGAAACAACCAGCAGAAAAGCCCTGAGGCAGAAAAGAGCTTGGCCTGTTAAAGGAGGACAAAGGTGTCTGGCCAGGCTGGAACATAGTGAACAGTGGGGAGAATGATTCAAGGAGGATGGGTCGAGCCCCCAGCAGACAGGGACTGGACCTCCATAGAGCCTTGCCTTGTCAGACTTTGGATTCTATCTCAATGCAATGGAAAATGACTGCAAAGTTTTTCCAAATTTCCGTGATTCTGAAATTTAGCCTTACTCTGTAGTCCTCTCTCTAAGATCTGTATTCTGCAGAGCAAAAGAATCTGAGGAAACTCATTTGCAATGACTAATACATGAGGAGATCAATCTACAAACACTGAATTTTCTTTGGTGTAGGAGTTAAGGAGTTGGCTGCAGAGTGAAATCACCTGGGAAGTTTTGAAAACTCCTATTGCCTTGTTTCTCCTATGGAGAGATTTGATCTAACTAGCCTGGGGTACAGCAAGAGAGTTTCTAAAAGATTCTCTGTGATTCAGATGTGCAGCCAAAACTGAGTACAATTGAAAGGGAAAGCTAAAAAGCTCAGAGTTTTAACAGTTCTTGTTCACCACATATGCATCTATTTTCAGAAGGAACTTTTAAAAACAACCCATATGCTTGCCAGGAACTGTTCTCAGTACTTCACAAAAGTAGACTCATGATTCTCACAATAAGCCCATAAGAATACTCATAATTTTCCCCATTGGATAAATAAGGAAATTGAAACATAGAGTGTGAATAATTTGCCCAAGACCACATCACTAGTAAACAGCAGAGCTGGTATTTGAGCTGAGGCAGTCTGGCTTCAAAGTACACATTCTTACCTGCTTTGTTGTAAGACCTCTGTGGAGTAAAAGAGGTGACAACCTGCCTGCTTTCTACACTGCCAGTGTCAACTGAAAGAAAAACACACAACTTAAAAGTTGTAGGTTAAGTTTTATTCAGGGCCTCACTGAGGACTATAGACTGGGAAATAGTCTCTCAGTAGCTCTGAGGAATTACTCCAAAGAGGTAGGGGAGTGTGTATATATATATATATATATATATATATATATATATACACACATACATATATATATGTGTGTGTGTGTGTATATATGTGTGTGTGTGTATATATATATATATATGAATTTTTTTGGCTGGGAAATATATGTGGTTACACATAATAAGATTACTGCTAATCACAAAGAACTCTCAAGTTCTAGAGAGAGGAAAGGAAACACATTCAAGAGAGAAAAAGACCTAATTTTGTAAATTAAAAAGCCTCCCAGAATTCCAGGGCAGGCTGAATTGATAGAAAAGACACATGCACAATCTGGTAAAATTCCTGAACTCTAAAGAACAAATATTATTTGCTACCATTTAGAAAGAACAAGCTGCTGAAAAAAAGAATCACCTTTGCATTGGACTTCTTATCTGTAACACTAGTAGCTTCAAGGCAGTAGATTAGCATCTTTACAGAGAGAAAAAGCAAGATTCTTTACCTAGCTATGATACAATTAATCTGTCAAGTGAAAGAACGATCTTTGAGAATGTGCAATAACTCAGAGAGTAGATCATTCCCATGCCTCATCTAGAAAAATATTAAAGAAAAGACAACAAATTAATGGGCACAAATGCTTCAAAATAGTGAGAAACAGAATGAGCAATACACATTGCTATGTATATGCAGAGTTACATGTAAATAGAAAAGGATAGATTGGGCATGTGTAAAGTAAATTTGTAATAGAAAAACTTGAAAGGAAACTCTAAGAATCTAGAAGTCAAAATATGAAACTCTCAAAATCTAAGAGGGTTAGTGGAAGAAGAGAGGAATTAAAAACTTCTAAGACCTCATGGACAGAGGGAAGAAGGAGGAGAGTGAAATTATTCTAAAGACCTTAACATATTGGTAAAGAGAAGTAGAGGAGAAACAGAGAACCAATTTAGCTCCACTGCTAAGATGGAACCTCTGAGATCTCTACTGAATGACCCATTTATTCAGCGAGGTGTGTTCACTCTGTCTGATGGGCACTAGAATGATCCCAAGTCTTGTGTGAGCCCTAGGAATTTTCTTGCATCACAGCTCCTCTGTAAATATTCCCTCCTCAGCAGTTGTTCTTTGCCTCACCTCATGGAGTTTTACCTTTCACACACAAGACTGGAATTTAGTCTGAAAGAATCAAGGAGGGACATCTGTGAAAAACTTCTGGAGTTCTTTTTCTAGTACCTTTCTCTCCTATTCACTGTCCCACACATTTTAGCTGTCTTGGCATCCCTGAACTTTAATCTCTATCTTCTCATCTTAATGAGACTTTCCTGCACTGTGATGAAAATTGTCCTTAGGGAGAAAGCCAGGGCATTCCTAGTGCTCACCTACTTTGTTTCCCTTTGCTGAAAGATCGCAGTCCTGTGCTGCCTGTTGTCCAGTTGTTTCATATTTCCCCCCTACTTTTCTTTTCTTTTTCTTTTTTTTTTTTTTTTTGCGGTACGCGGGCCTCTCACTGTTGTGGCCTCTCCCGTTGCGGAGCACAGGCTCCAGACGCGCAGTCCTAGATATGTCTCCGGACATATCAGTCCTAGATGCATATGCACCTAACAACAGAGCTTCCAAATACATGAAACAAAAACTGACAGAACTGAAAGGAGAATTAGACAAATCCACAACTGGAGTTGGAGATTTCAACATAGAAGTAGTAGACAGAAAATCAATAAAGATAGAGAAGATCAAAATAACCCTACCAATTCACTTGACCTAGTTGACATTTATTAAAAACTTGACCCAGCAATAGCAGAATACACATTCCTTTCAAATACACATAGAATGTTCACTGAGGACCAGATTCCTGGTCATGAGACAGATTTAAACAAATTTAAGGAATAAAATCGTACAAAGTATGTTCTCAAACCATAATAGTTAAGTTTATAAATCAATAGCAGAAAGATATATGGCAATTCCTCCAATATTTGGAAATTAAATGACATTTTAAAATAACTATCCATTTTCTATTGCTGCTATAACAAATTATCACAATTTTATTGGCTTAAAACAAAACAAATTCATTATCTTACAGTTCTATAGGTTAAGACATCCAACATGGGTCTCACTGGGCTAAAATAAAGGTGTTGAAAGGGCTATGTCCCTTCTAGAGGATCTAGGGAAGAGTGTGTTTCTTTGCTTTTCCTGGCTTCCAGAGACCACCTGCATTCCCTAGTTCATGATTCCCTTCCTACATCTTCAAAGTTGGTAAAGGTGGATCACATCACCCTGACCTTGTTTTTGTCATCACATCCTTTGTTTCCTGCTTGCACTTTTAAGGATCGTTGTGGTTACATTGGGCCCCCCTGGATAATCCAGGATAATCTCACTATTTTAAGGTCAGATGATTAGCAACCTTAATTCCATCTGCAACTTTGATTCCCCTTTGTCATGTAACCTAACATATTCACAGGTTCCGGGAATTAGGATATAGACATTTTGGGGTTGAAGAGAGGGAGAAGAGGGACATAATTGCGCCTGCCACAATTACCCATGGGTCAAAGAAGAAATCCCAAGGGAAACGATAAAATACATATAGATATATAGTTTTTAACAGAATGAAAATGAAAATATTCAGTGTTAAAATTTATGGATGCAGCTATTATAAACACTTAAATAGAAAAGAATAAAAATCTCAAACCAGTAATCTAAGCTTCTACCATAGGAAGCTGGAGAAAAATACAGCACATTAAAGCCAAGCCAGCAAAAGGCAGGAAATAACAAAGATAAGAACTCAGTGAAGTTAAGAACTGAAAAATAATTGAGAAAATCAATGAAATCAAAGCTGATTCTTAGAAAAATAAATAAATAAAATTGATAAATTTCTTGCCAGACTGACCAAGAAAAATACACAGAGAATATATAATAACCAATATCAGGAATAAAAGAGGGGAAATCACTATTTATGCACAGAGACTAAAAGGATAATGAGATCCTATGAACAATTTAAATTAAGACCAGAAGTAGACTGAGGAAAGTTTGTAATAGTGATAAAAGGGGGTGGGAGGAAGCTGAAGCCAGAAAAGTAAAAGAACTGACAGGTAGCCCAAGAATGAAGTTGATGACTATGATTCTGTATTGATGCACATAATCTAGGTGGCTCAGAATAATTTTCCAGAAGTTTACTTGAAGGTTAGTGTTCTGTGATGATGCAGTAGACATATAAGGATATAAGAGAATCAAGAATGCTGGTAAGAGAGAGTTTAGCTGCTCAGTAAGGAGTCCAAACATAGTGATGGAGGAGAGTGGGAATATGAGGGAGCTAGAAGTAGGGGGGATAGAGAGACCAAGAGAAAGCTGATAGATGGACTGGGAAATGGGGGTGAATTTTCTGCATTACAACTCCTCTGTAAATGTTCCTTCCTCAGCAGTTGTTCTTTGCCCTGCCTCATGGAATTCCACCCTTCACACACAAGACTGGAATTTCATCAAAAAGATTCAAGAGAGAGACATCTATGCGAATGGAGGTTGGGAGTTGGTGACAGATGGAGGTTCAAGGAATTGGAGGTTTGTACAAAGGCAAAAAAACCTTACTGAAAATGAAGGCCTAAGAGAGCTGGTATTTGGGAAGTTTGGTCAATTTTTTTGTATCTCCCATGTTCCAGGCATTATTCTGGACACAGGATATAATGGAGAGCAAGGCAGACAGATCTTTACTACCATAGAGCTTACAGCTTTAATACTGATAAATAAATAGGTAATTGTAATACTCAATGATACATGCTATGAAGTATTTAGAAAGTGGTATAGAGGAACGGTAAAATTTTAAATGAGACCGTACAAGGCAGGAATGAATAGCCAAGAGAAGAAAACACTCAAGCAAATGGTACTGAGTGCTATAATCCTCAGTATTTATGTGTACTACTTACGAATTTCCCATTAGACCATCCACAGCTATCAAAAAGCTCTCCATTCTCAACATCACAAATCTCCCATTAGAGCCCTCAGCCAAATGATTTCACGAGGGCAAAGCAATTTTTCTAAGAGGCTTTTCCGTCTTTACACTGACTTATTTCTCAAGAAGATGGAAAAGGACAGTCATTCGACCTAGTTTAAGTGGACAGATCTCTTCAGAATTTCCAGTTCCATTTAACTACTGATATCTAGTTTTAAAAAGTGAGACTGACTCAGACTGCTTGCCACCTTTCTGAACGGAACTTTTTAGTAGGGTACTTTGGTACACACTGCTGGTACACAATTCTATTGCCAAGCATGTCAAACGTACACTTTCATCTGATACAACCGCATGCTCTGGTTATTTCAAAATACACGTACAATTTATAAATAGTAATATAAAATGCATATTACATTTAAACTCTTTGGCTTCTTTGTTTGCCTTCCCTTTTTAACTCTTGAGGTTGTATATTTTTAGTATAAATTGGTAAGTTCTGAGAATCTGCAGGTTTGACTTAAATTCCTTCTTGGACAAGAATATGTAAAGTTTCTTGAGACACTTTTTTTTTATATATATACAGTAAGATACATGTCTAATAAAGATTAGGTACAGGGTATTAAAAGACATCTAACAAGTCTTGGGCTGGGAATAGGAGGGAAAGCTCCAGGTTGGTTTCTTTTCTTTTTTTTTTTAAACATCTTTATTGGAGTATAATTGTTTTACAATGGTGTGTTAGTTTCTGCTTTATAACAAAATGAATCAGCTATACATATACATATATCCCCATATCTCTTCCCTCTTGAATCTCCCTCCCACACTGCCTATCCCACCCCTCTAGATGGTCACAAAGCACCGAGCTGATCTCCCTGGGCTATGCAGCTGCTTCCCACTAGCTATCTATTTTACATTTGGTAGTGTATATATGTCCACGCCACTCTCTCACGTCGTCCCAGCTTACCCTTCCCCCTCCTAGTATCCTCAAGTCCGTTCTCTACATCTGCGTATTTGTTCCTGTCTTGAGACACTTTTAGTTAACATTGACGCCTTAAGGTTAAATGGCTTCCCTCCCTAGCCTATATGTCCCTTGGAATATTCTTGTTTTCTACAACTCAGAAGAGAATCTACTTCTAAGTCATAGTCTTGAATGTACTCTGGCCAATCTGGTAAATTTCATCGAGCTGCTTGTGCCCCTTTGTGGCCAGTGCTTACAATTACAGCTCAGTTTTGTTTGCCAGGGAGAAGCATTTGAATTGCTGCTTCACATGCATGAACAGTGGCCTCTAAAAGCTAGAAAGAACCGCAGGGAGATGAGATCAGAACCAACCGGAAGCTAGGTGCACATAGCTGCACAGGAGAGAGTAGGTGAGCAAGGACCAGATTTTGCTTGAAAGGAGAAGGAATTGTGGATGCTGGGATGGCCACTACACCTCGTAATTACTTCTGTGTTGCCTCCCACACTAGAATATGAGCTCCGTGAAGGCAGAAATATCTTGCCTGGCATTCAACAAAGGTTGCTGAACAACTGAGCAAATAAAGGAACAAATGGGTTTAGTTCACAGAAGTTTCACAGTAGATGATAGCTATTTTTCTTTCTATTGTTAATTATTCTTATTAGATGCTTAAGATGGAAAATGCTTTGATTTCATTTAACAAAGCCCCCTATGTCCAAGAGCATTTCTCAAACCTCAGTATTTTACAGGCTTAGCTTTATTTATTCACTTGTTTTTAATTAATAAATATGAATTGAGCACTACATTCCAGGATCTGGAGATACAAAAATGTGACAGACAGAGTTCTAGCCCCCAGTGGAAAGTACATCAGACTATTATATTGAAAATCCCTGTTTTGCTGCCAAGCACCAAATTTCAGCTCCCTTTGCTCTGGCAGCTGCAGGAATAATATCTTTAGTTTTGTTTCCTCTATTTCCTTTATCTCTATTATTGTATCCCTGTTTTTTCCTCCACTTTATCTCCTAATACTCAATATATTCTTTTTCAAATGATTGCATATTATAGTATATTAAACCCAAACTTTTTTTAAAAGTTTTTTAAAATAAATTTATTTATTTAATTTATTTATTTTTGGCTGCGTTGGGTCTTCGTTGCTGCTCACAGGCTTTCTCTAGTTGCGGCGAGCAGGGATTACTCTTCGTTGCAGTGCATGGGGTTCTCATTGCAGTGGCCTCTCTTGTTGTAGAGCACGGGCTCTAGGTGCACAGGCTTCAGTAGTTGTGGCACGTGGGCTCAGTAGATGTGGCTCATGGGCTCTAGAGCACAGGCTCAGTGGATGTGGCTCACGGGCTCTAGAGCGCAGGCCCAGTAGTTGTGGCGCACGGTGTCAGCTGCTCCGCGGCATGTGGGATCCTCCCGGACCAGGGCTTGAACCCATGTCTCCTGCACTGGCAGGCATATTCCCAACTACTGCGCCACCAGGGAAGCCCAAACCCAAACTTTTTGTATCTGTAGAAAAGCTATACAGAAACAGTGCATCTATATTAGAATTTTCTATTGATATAAGTAGTTATAGCGGTATTTTTGAATTCCTTTTTTGTCCCTAAGGAGAAACCTAATTAGAATAAGAATGTATTCCCTGTAACAGTTGCTAATGGAAGGAATGTTCATGGAGGATTATAAATGCCTTGGGGATACAAGATGATTCTACATGAAGAAATGCAGCTGAGAAAACACTTAAATGATTGTTTAAAAGATATATATAGATAATAGTGGCAAAGTTGGAAATAGTTTCCTGAGCTCTTGAGTTTCTCATTCTTTTACTACTTGTTCAGCCATGCTTTCTGTTGGCCTCAATAATATAATACACCTAGGGGATTTATAATTATGATGGGCTGCAAAAGTATACATACTTATTAGGCTAAAGCAGGGTTTCTCAAGCTTGGCATTTTGATATTTGGGGCAGGATAATTCTTCGCTGGGGCAGGGAGGGGAGTTGTCCTGTGCGTTATTATAGAATGTTTAGCCTCATTTCTAGCCTCTTTGCACTAAATGCCAGTAGCTAAAATGTCACCAGATGTTGCCAAATGTCCCCTGGAGAGCATAATTACCTGTGGTTGAGAACCACTGAACTAAATCAACTATGTTCAGTTAGTTCCTAAGCATTACAAGTTTAATTCAACCCCTACCTATTAAAACTGTTAAACCAACATCTCTAATTACTACATTGTAGCTAAACCCGTAGGCACTCACAGGTCTTTATTTAACTTGATTTCTCCAAAGTATTTCATGATTCCTTCTTTTTTAAGACCTTCTCTTCTCCTTAACGTTGACTTCTCCTAGTTTTCCCTTTACTTCTTTGGGTAGCCTTTGCAGTTCCTCTTTCTTTGCCCATCTCTTAAAAGTCAGTACTTTCAGGGTTCTGTCCTAGGCCCTGGGGCCGCTTACTTTTATACACTTTCTCTGTGTGATCTCATCCACTCCTGTGGAGTCCACGTCCCTGTCTATATTGATGACTCTCTCATACTTGCCTCAAGCCAATATCTCCCTCCTATGCTGTCAGCCCATATAGCCAGGTATAAATACTAGATATTTCTATTTGGGAATTTCTCAGGGCTTCAAAATAAAAATGCCCCAAGCCAAAAGAACAGAACCAATTTTTTTTTCTTCTACTGTGTTTCTTATTTCAGTGAAAGGCATCACCATTTACCAGTTGCCTAAGCCAGAAATGCAGGGCTCCAATTCCTCTTTGTCTCTCTTGCTTTGCTTAACCATGTCTCCTAAATCAGTGCTTTACAAACTTTAGTGTGAATAAGAATCACAAGGAGGATTTGTTAAAACTCAGATTCCTGGATCCTGCCCCATTCTGATTTAAGGGGGAGAGTGAGAGTGGGGACTGAAAATCTGCATTTCTAACAAGCTTCCAGCTGATGCTGGTGGTCTGCAGACCACACTTTTTTTTTTTTTTTTGCGGTACGCGGGCCTCTCACTATTGTGGCCTCTCCCGTTGTGGAGCACAGGTTCCGGACGTGCAGGCTCAGCGCCCATGGCTCACGGGCCCAGCCGCTTCGCGGCATGTGGGATCCTCCCAGACCAGAGCACGAACCTGTGTCCCCTGCATTGGCAGGCGGACTCTCAACCACTGTGCCACCAGGGAAGCCCTACAGACCATACTTTGTGTCACACTGTCCTAATGGACTTCTCACTGTTTTTATGATCAAGCCCCAAATTTTTAGCATGACTTTCAAGGTTCTGCATGATTTCATTTACTTCCTTACATTCATTTCTCACCATGCTCACCTCATTCCTGGTGCTTGTTTAATGGCATGCTGTGTCCTGAAATCTGAATGTTTATCTCTTTGCTTGGCTGATTCCTACTCTTCCTCCAATGTTCAGATCATTTATTTATTCTATAGAAGGTACATGACCTTTGTCCACAAACAAGAAATTTAATTTTTCTAAAACTGAACTTATTTGACTTCTACTAGATAATAGAAACTAAATCTCAGTGTGGGTAATCTTAGTCAGTTCAGAGTGTCCTTCACATCTTGCCCAGGTCATATCAGTATTTGACCTACTGTTACTGAATCGGTTGACTGTACCCATGCCGGGGTCCTAGCCCGGGCTGAGACCCATTGTCTCGGCTTCTTTTTCTGCTCAGATTTGTACAGCCAATAAAGAAATTGATGCTGAGACTCGAACAGCACAAGCTTTATTCAATAGCCAAAGAATGGAGAAGCAGGAACTTCGTTCGCAAATCAACTTCTCAACCCGATTTGGGCGGAGACACCATATATATAGGAGGTTTGAGGTAAAAGGGAGGGAATTGGAAAGAGAGGGAGAAATATTCATAACTTATCGAAGAACAGGGGTGTGATTTGGACCCGAAACTGATGCAGCGCTCCTTTTCAGTCCTTGTATGGGCTTTTCCTGTTGCTGTCATGGTGCTGGTGGGTGTGTCATTTAGCATGCTAATGTATTACAGTGAGCGTATAATGAGGCTCAAGGTCTACTGGAAGTCAAATCTTCTGATATCTTGGGCCTACTTGGTTCTAACCAGTTATTGTTTTACTCCTCGCAACTTCCTCCTGAAATTTAGATAAGAGTAACTGGTTTCCATTCAAGGGAGGGGCAGGGGGACGATTCTGGGGCAACAGACTTGGTAACACTATGAAATTTGGAGATGCTGGGCATCGGGGTCTCAGTTATCATCATCCAAACGTGCTGGCATCTGTCACCTATTGCATTCTCATAGCCACTTGGCCCTCAAGTACTGCTGTGTCCTCCTTGTCTTAGCCACAAAATCTCTTCAAGTAGAGTGACCAAGAATTCTGGTTTGTCCAGGAATGAGGGGTTTCCCAGGATGTGGGACTCTCAGTGCTCAAATCAGGACAGTCTTAGGCAAACTGGGATGAAAGATCACCCTGTCTCCAAGTCTAACTCTATGAGTTTTCCTCTGTAGCTTGTAGAAACATTTGAAGACTCTCTTAATACTGGCATTGAGGAAGCTCTGTAAGTTTATTTCCGGTTTTCTCTCTAGACACGTGATGCAGCCACCGCTACTCTATAGCTCCATGTCTATCTTAGATACAGGTGAACTTTACAAAGCTTGTTACCTTCTCAGGCTTTGTTGAGGAAAAGAGAAATTTGTTTCCTTTGGTCATATATTCCCCAAAACTATCTGGGATGCTATCATTATGAATATATTGGGCTGCAAATAACAGATAATCATACTACAGTGGATTATATAAATTAAGTATTTGTGGATTAGGATGTCCATTCATGACTATTTCTAACTTACTGCTCTGCCATCTTTAGTACATGATTTTGATCCTCAGAGTTGTAATATAACTCATAACTCAAAGACTGTTAATTCGAGTGTTTTTCTTCTTATCTCTGTAGTAGAGGAAGACAAGGCAGAAGGGGTTGGAATGTTGGAGAAACGTCAGTATCTGCTGCAGGAATACTCACCAATGTCTAACTCCCTTGCTTTTCCTCTAATTCTCCTTGACTAATACTTATTAATCAAGCAGTGACTCTGATTGCTTATACATTCTATTTTAAAAAAAACAGAACAGGGCTTCCCTGGTGGCGCAATGGTTGAGAGTCCACCTGCCGATGCAGGGGACACGGGTTCGTGCCCTGGTGCGGGAGGATCCCACATGCCGCAGAGAGGCTGGGCCCGTGAGCCATGGCCGCTGAGCCTGCGCGTCCGGAGCCTGTGCTCCGCAACGGGAGAAGCCCAACAGTGAGAGGCCCGCGTACCGCAAAAAAAAACCACCAAAAAACAAAAATAAAAACCCAACAACTTTAAATACCAGTGGCTTGGGCTTCTAAAAATCAAAATGTAAAAATTAAAATCTTTGTTGTACTGTGTTCTGCTGTCCCTATCTTTCCTTGGTACATAGGAAGCCTCATAGCTTATGGAAATACTAGGGGGAAATTCCCATAGGTTAAAATATCAAGATATTATCCTACCTCAATCCATGCAACAAATGTTTATTGAGTGACCATTATATGCTGGGCACAGTGCTAGGCCCTGGAGACTCAATGGTATGCCAGTCATCAAGGTATCTGTTCTCATGGAGCTTATAAACATGGGAACAAATAAATGTTAGTAGTATGACAAAAGTATTGAAACTGAGCAGGACCTGTGGGGCCCTCCTGGGTACAAATCCTTTCCGTGTCCCCTGTTTCTTGTTTGCAGGAAAAAGGCTTCAGTCTCCTACACCTTCCTTGAGTTCCAAAGAGCATATTCAAACAGTTACTAATCAGGGAAGTGAGGGAATGCAGGAGCAAGGGAGGAGCAGTCAAGAAAAAATAGTGCAGGATGGGGCAAGGTCCTGGTTCTTCCTCAAGGGATATATATAACAATATCTTTGAGTTCTTCTGCAGGAACTAAGACCCCCATCCAGGTGGAGGATGGCAACTTTAGGCTGAGGACAATATTCCTAGAGCACCACCCTGTTACCTCACCACCAACCAATCAGAAGAAACTCACACACCCTGCAGCCCTCACCCCAAATTTTGCCTATAAAAACTTCCCTGAAATTGGAGAGTTTGGGTTTTTTTGAGCATGAGCCACCCATTCTCCTTGCTTGGCCCTGCAATACACCTTTCTCTGCTCCAAACAAGAGCTGAGAGGCAGGTAGGGACTAAGCCTATAAGATGATCAGAATGGAAGCATGTAAGACAGGAGCATAATGATAGGAAGAGAAGATTGGATGAGATGAAGGTGGAAAGTCAGGCAACATACTCATTAGGTAGGGACTTTATAGGTCATGGTAAGGAATTTGAGTTTGTTTGTTTATTTTTAAATTTACTCTGGCAGCTGTTTGAAGAATAGATTGCAGTGGGTAATAGGGCAGAAGTAGAGGCAGGGAGGCATGTTAGAAGCCTATTGTAGTAGCCTAAGAAAAAGTTGATTGTGGGTTGGACTAGGGTGGTGGAGATGGAGAACTGATGGATTCAAGATCTGTTTTAGAGGTACAGTTGACTAGATATGGTAGTGGATTGGATGTGAAGAGTAAGAGAAAACAAAAAGATATCAGCTAGGTTTTAGCTCTAGCAAATAGATGTATAATAGAACTCTTTACCAAGACAGGAAAAACCAGGGGAGGAATAACTTTTGGAGAGAAATTGAGGGATCCGTTTTAAACTATCGTGTTTGATATGTCTATTTGACATTTGAGTGATGATGTTAAATAGGAGTTGCCTATACGTATCTGGTGCACAGGGGAGTGATCAGGAGTGAAAGATGTACATTTAGGAGTAATGAATATGTAACAGATATTTCACACCAAAGGACTGGGTGTGATCACTTAGAGGGAGAGCTTTATTGGAGACAACTGAGTCTGGAAGCCCACTAGCATTTAGAGGTTGGGAACAGGTGGAGCAGCAAGCAAAGAGATGGAAAAGAAGCAGCCAGTAAAGTAGGGGAAAACTGGAAGACTGTGATGACCCAGAGGCAAAGGGAGGCACACAAGCCACAAAAGAGAGAGTGGTCAGCTGAGTCAAATCTGCCCAAATACTGAGAAAATTGAAGATAAAGGAATGTGTCCATTTGATCTGATTTATCTTGTGGAACAGCTGGGTTAGTTGCTATTCCTATGTGGTTCCATAGCTCCTTGTACCTGTCCTATAGACCATTTACCATACTTTATTGTAACTGTTTTAATTATTTGTGGTGCCCATTAGACTATAAATTCCATAAGGGCAGAAGTCATGTCTGACAGGATTACATTTGTAGTACAGTATCTGACACATAGTAAATGCTAAATAAATACTTGTTCAATGATGAATGAATGAACAAAGAATGAATGAAACAAGGATGTACAAAAGGCCATCGACAGTCACCCTCCCTCCCAAATGAACAAATAAACATTCCCTGACTCTTCAATACTGGATAGTTCATCAAAATTCAACAATTGAGAGCCCCAGGTAGTCACACTAGAGACCATGAGGTTAGTCTTAATCCACAATATAGTATAAGAACAGGGAGAGAAAGAAGGGGCCATTAAAAAAACTAGGACTTACAGACTTTAAAAGTAGTCCATAAACCCAATCTGATAACCACCACAAAACTGGTGGGATGATTCTTCCCCTTTTACAGAAGCTGTTAGAGCTACACATTACCTTTCTGTGGCAACTTTTCCCATATGATACTGTGCTACACATTCATGGTTAAGTAGATTTCACCTGTATAATTATGCTTGGGGTTTGGGGGGTTTTTTGGGTGGGTGGGAGAGGGAGGCAGGAAGACGATTGTTTTTGGTGAAAAGGAGCTGTATGCTTTGGAATTTGCACCCTACCATGCCTCAGCCCTCACCAATCAGGAATCTATTTTGAGATATCTACTGACTGAGGGGTCCTCACATTTTTGTAGCTCCCATCTATGAAGGCACTAGAGTTCCAGTTTTTTGTGGCATCTTCTATCAAGTTTATACAGACCAATCACAGTTGACTCCAAAACTGATCTAAGTTCTTATGAGCACACAAGCTATCCCAGAATTAGCCTGAATTTCTTTCAATGCTTAGACTAATATAAGCCACTTGTGTAGCTCCAGTATACTTATGTATTAGTTTCCTATGGCTTCTGTAACAAATTATCACAAACTTAGTGGTGTAAAACAACATATATTTAGTCTCTTCCAGTTCTGGAGTTCAGGAGTCCAAAATCAGTTTCACTAGGTTGAAATGAATGTGTTGGCAGGGCTGTACTCCCTCCAGAGACTCTGGGGGGAAATCTGTTCATCTCTTTTAGCTTCTGGTGGATGTCAGCTTTCCTTGGCTTGTGGCTGCATCACTCTAATCTCTGTCTCCATGGTCACATTGCCTTCTCTTTTGTGTGTGTAGCATCTCCTTCTGCTTTCCTCTTATAAGGATATTTGTGATTGCCTTTCGGCCCACCCAGATAATCCAAAAAAATTTCTCCATCTCAAGATCCTAAATTTAATCACATCTGAAAAGACCCATTTTCCAAATAAGGCAACATTTACAGGCACAAGGTATTCAAACCTGATGTCTTTGAGGGGCCATTACCAACCTGCCACAACTTACATCTATATTTACCCACTCTGTGCTCAAAATTATGCCAAACTGACTTATTATATTCTGTGAACATTTGGCACACATTCCTTAAATCCCAGTGTAAGCTAAACCTGGAAAATTATTTTAACTTTAAACTTATTTTATTTTACAATAAAAAAATTAGCATTGTTTTTCAGTGATAAATACAAAGTACTGCATGTAGATTCTAAGATGATCAAGCTATTAAATGATCTGGGATCCATATCATTTGAACAGTGGTTGAGAGCATTGGCTATATTGAAAAGAGAAGGGAAGAAAAAAGAAGGCTTAAAGGAAGATCAGACAGCTTTCTTCATATGTATAAAGATGTTTCACAAAGAACAGAGATTAGATACATGTTGTGTAGGTTGAATGAGGAACAATTAATTGCAGGCAGAGAGAGGCAAATTTCAATCCAATATTAAGAATTCAGAATGGATAATGGAAAGGGCCCCATTCAAAGTGAAGTTTCTTCCTTATTCTGGAAAAATTCATGAATATGCAAAGACCCTGAGAGGAGGAATGCAGAGAGAAGTAGAGGATATATATTTTTTAAAACATAAGCTCTCTTTAATGGCTGATTCTAAATAAATTGAAGTGGTATTATCCTTCTCCAATCCATTTTTCAAATTACAGCCAGAGTGATCTTTTAAAAGTCGACTCTGATTATATCAGCACCTTTAATTAAAACCCTTCGTTTGCTGAAAGGTCCTTTCAGTATTGATTCCTGGTTTCCATGCCAGTCTCATCTGAAGCTCTCCGTGTTCTTCTCGCACTTGTTTCTCATCTTTTGTTGCTCCTTCCTACCTCAAGGCTGTAGGACATGCTATTCTCTCTGCTGGCAAAGCTCTCCTTCCTTCTTGCCTAGGTTACTCCTACCCAAATGTAGCATTGGGGATATCAAAGGTAGCATACCAGGAGCTTTCCCTAGTATGCTAAACCAATTGGGTCCCCATATACATCTGCAAAATACCCTGAACTGCTTTATCAAGATGAAAGCATTCTATCATATAATGACCGTGTCTGTCTTTCCTGATAAAGAGTAAGTTCTTGATGACGAAGACATTGTATCTTTTTTTTTTTTTTTCCTGTTGCGGAGCACAGGCTCTGGACGCGCAGGCTCAGCGGCCATGGCTCATGGGCCCAGCCGCTTCGCGGCATGTGGGATCTTCCCGGACCGGGGCACGAACCCGTGTTCCCTGCATCGGCAGGCGGACTCTCAGCTACTGCCCCACCAGGGAAACCCTGTATCTTTTTTTTTAAACCTCTTTATTGGAGTATAATTGCTTTACAATGTTGTGTTAGTTTCTGCTGTATAACAAAGTGAATCAGCTATATGTATACATATATCCCCATATCCCCTCCCTCTTGCGTCTCCCTCCCACCCTCCCTATCCCACCGCTCTAGGTGGTCACAAAGCACTGAGCTGATCTCCCTGTGCTATGCGGCTGCTTCCCACTAGCTATCAATTTTACATTTGGTAGTGTATATATGTCAATGCCACTCTCTCATTTAGTCCCAGCTTACCCTTCCCCCTCCCATGTCCTCAAGTCCATTCTCTATGTCTGCGTCTTTATTCCTGTCCTGCCCCTGGGTTCTTCATAACTTTTTTTTTTTTAGATTCCATATATATGTGTTATCATACGGTATTTGTTTTTCTCTTTCTGACTTACTTCACTCTGTATGACAGACTCTAGGTCCATCCACCTCACTACAAATAACTCAATTTCGTTTCTTTTTCTGGCTGAGTAATATTCCATTGTATATAGGTGCCACATCTTCTTCATCCATTCATCTGTCAATGGACACTTAGGTTGCTTCCATGTCGTGGCTATTGTAAATAGTGCTGCAGTGAAAGACATTGTATCTTGTTCAGCACAGTGCCTGGCATATGGTGGGCACCTTCAAATATTTGTTGAATGAATGAATGGACTATCTGGTTTGACGTGGGAAAGGAGTCTCATGAGAAAGAATATGTTTACCTAACTGACGTCACATTTCTAGTTGCAAACTTTTAGAAACACTAGTATGGTTTCTTGGAAGAGTGTATTTCATGAAAGAAAGGGGAGGCAGATAAGGAAATATAAGTGATGATCAAACAAGCCAGGTTTGTCAAGGTGGAGTCAATAGAAAAGGTCAGAAGTTTAATGGTGGGGGAGCGGGAAGCTTCATGGAAGACAGAAAAACTAGGAAACCAAGGCATAATGGCTTAAGATGTATTGTTTACTCATTCATTCCCAAATATTTATAGAATGCCTCTTATGTGCCTGGCTTGGAGTCAGAAAGTCAAAGCACGTCTCACCTAGTTCTTGTCCTTAACAAATCTACAGCCTAAAAAGGAAAGACAAATATTCAGCAAAGTAATTTCCACGAAGCGTGGTAAGCGCCGCTAGACAAGGTATACCAGTGTTATGAAATACCTAACTTGGGTGGGGAGAGTGATGGAAGGACAGAGGGAGAAGGATGGGTGGTCAGGGAAGCCTTTCCTGTTTAAGCTGAGACCTGAAAGATGAGGAGTCCAGGTGGTCTGGGGAACTGAAAGAAGTTCAATAGCTAGGATTTGGGATCCCCCAGAGAAACACTGTCAAGGTACTGAAGGACACCTTGATAGATTCGGTTTACGGGGACCCCGGATGGGAGAGGTGGACAGCCCCTGGGCAAGAACGAGAACATTCTGCACTTCAATATTCCACCTGAGCTGGGCTTGCCTCTAATTATTCATTCCTTATTCCCGCAGGTTCCCACCAACTGCAGAGTGGTAGTGGCCCGCAGACGGCCTAGCTCTGCGGGAGACGGCCCAGACGTGGTCCCCTCGCGACCAGCTCGCCCCCGGGAAGAGGCTCAGAAGCCCCGCCTACGTCCAGGCATGTTCTCCTGGGCCGAGTCCCAGGGGCCGCGGCGGTCATGTGACCCGAAAGTGTGACGTAGGAGGAAGGAGACGCCATTAGAGGGAGGCGGAGAGGGAGTGCTGTTCGCCTTTCCTCGGGTGCCTGACGTGGTGGCTGGGGCCCTTCATTCTCGGACTTTCCCTCGGCCTTTCCAGGCCTCGCCCGGAGGCGGGAGTGGAGACGGCGCCCGGGGCTGGCAGCTCCGGTGCGGAGGGGCTGCGCCGGCCGCGGCTGTGAAGGCGCTGCGGCGGCTGTGGAGAGCTCGGCGCGGCTCTAGGGCTCCGGCGGCGGGGACGCGACGGGATGGCTGCGGCCGGCGGCGGCGGGGCGGCGGCCGGGCGAGCCTACTCGTTCAAGGTGGTGCTGCTGGGGGAAGGCTGCGTGGGAAAGACGTCGCTGGTGCTGCGCTACTGCGAAAACAAGTTCAACGACAAGCACATCACCACTCTGCAGGTGCGGGCCCCGGGGAGCGGGAGGTGGCGCCTCGGGGCCCCTACTCCTCCGGGGCTCTGAGGACTTTGCTGCCACACCGTCGTCTGGGTGTGGGCTCTCACATCTCAGGCCTATCACCTCCGCGTTCGGATTGCCTTTCCGAATTCGCCCTGGGAACACGCGTGGTCGGGGCAGCCTGGACACGTAAGGACAGGCTGTTGGGAGGGGAGTGGAAGGGCCCTGAAAAGTCCCCAGTGTGGCAGCGCGTGTCGTGGAATCCCCATCGGTGCGCTAGTGTTTCCCCTTTGATTTGCTTCCACTTGGGCCCTAGGTGCCTTCACCCTACAGTCAGTCAACCGAGTGTCAGCCCTTTTTCTTTCTTTCGGAATTAGGAATTTAGCTGCGGATTTGATTTTGCTAACTAGGTGATTTGTAACTTCAGCGCTTACTGATGACTAAGTGTTTGTGCAAGTTCCATTTTGTCCTGTCTTCGAGTAACGTGCTGATTGGCAAGACATTCCTCTCCGGAGGGTTTTTGAAATGACCGCTTGCCCGTGTGGGTTACGCAGTTCCATTGCTGACTTGTGGGTCACATATTCGGCGATGTGGGTCGACCCATATTCACATGGAAACGTCATGTGAATACTGGCCAACAGTTGGTCCTCAAACTAACAGCTTAGCTGCTGCTGCTATTTATTTTCTTTGCTTGTAATGTAGGGCCGGCTTTCACCTGCAGATACGTGATTGTTAGTCAGAAAAGTGTTAAAATGTAATAATTAATTGGGCGTGAAGTCAGGCCTTTGAGGTCGTTGGAGTCTCCCCCTCTTCCAAAGAAATCAGTTTTCACGTATTAGAAGAAATATACAGCGAATCTGCCTTGATCAATTCAGTCAGAGGCAGTCAAGTCTAATGAATTTTTGAGCCTGATTGTCTAGGTTCATATCGCACCTCCATCCGTTTAAACTAGCTGTGTGATCTTGGCCAAGTTAATTAACCTGTCTGTGCCTAAGTTTCTTCATCTGTTAAAATGGCCATAATAATCGTATCTAGTTCATTGGGTTGTCAGGACAGGTATACATAAAAGCACTTAGGAGCTGGTCCAGTGTAAGTTCTCCATCGTTATTATTACCCTAAATTGCACAATAGATCTTAATTAGTGATTGTGTAGTGTGTAAGTACATGGACACTATCTAATAGAATGCAGTCTCCTGATTGTTGTGACATTTGATGTTTGATGCTATTATTAAACCACTGAGTCTAGAATTTACAAAGATGCTCTGGTTCTGATTCCATGTTCTGTTTTTACACCTCTGTTTTTACTCCTATATAAAGCATACTATCTGAAAAAGTGAATGTCAGGGACCTGCATTTTCCCCTACATTCTTATACAAGGTCACTTAACACAATTTTGATAATTACAATTGAGTGTTATTAGTGAGATCAAGGAAATTCTTAGGGTAAATACCTATGCTCAGTTGGAAATTTAGAAATTCATTTAGGTAAAGTAATAACAATAGCTAACACTTAGTTCTTACTGTGATGAGTATTTTACTTTTCTTCTGTCTTTTAGTTCTTATGACAGCCTTTGAGGTGGATAGTTTTATTAACCTCATTTTACAGGTGATGAGACAGGTGTGGTTAAGTTGAGTAATTTGCTGGCTATCTTATTGCCACAAGTCTTGGTGCCCAAGCTGAAATTTGAATCTAGTTATGACTTCAGATTTTGAACAATAAGTCACACTATCTCTGGATATTGGTAAACCACCCCTTAGTGGTTTCTTTTGTGCTACAGACCTTAGAGAAAAGAGAAGACCATTGTAACTGAGCTCTTAATTTTTTTAAAGATAATTTAGCCCTTCAACCTAAAAATTACACTTTCATTATACATTCCAAAAACATCCTCGAAGCTAAAAGCTGGCTAAAGATTTTAAATATCTGAGAGGAAACCACTGAAATCTATTGATACATAGGAGAGAATGAAGTTATGGTAGATCTCTAGTATCAAAAGCATAGCATATAACTGTCATCACAAACGGTATCTGGACTATGTTCCAGAATTGAGGATTTTTCCATACCAATGTATGGAAACAGCATTATATTCAATCTCCTTCTCTTAGATATCAGTTCATTTCATCTTTTTAAATAATGTTTTCAGAGAAATTTGACTTCCATCAGACCCATAAGACACAGTCTTGTATGCCTTTCATTTCCAGATGGAGAGGAGCTAATGCATCATGAGATATGAGGGGAAGAATTTCTCTTTTTTCTTGTCAGCGGAACTACCTACTACCTATCTTTGTAAAATATTTTATGCTTTGCAAAGTACACTCTCATGCATTCCTATTTTAAAGACTGAGAGGAACCCAAGATAATTTATGGTTCACTAATTCAGTCTTTTGTTTAATATTTCAGTCAAGTGATTGTCTACTTTAGTCTGAACATCTTGGAGGTGAGATGAACTGTTATAGAAGGTGGAAAACTCTATGTCCTGAGGTGGCACATTTCATTTTTGGACAGGTCTACTTTCCAATTCATTTTTCTGCGTCTAGAGACAAAATCTCTTTCCCTGCTCTCTGAATCTTAGTCATACATGGCATCCCTTCTGATAGTTGAAGATGGCTCTTACATCCCCTTGAGTCTTGTCTTCTTTTGGGTAAACACCTCTGGTTCCTTTTAGTGGATCTCCTATAACATTGTTCTAAATCATATCACTATTTTGACATCTCTTCTAGACATTTCACTAATCATTGTCCACTTTTCTTAAAATATGATGCCTTCAACTGTAGAAATGATTCCAAGTGTGGTTTGATCTGTGCAAAGAAGTGCAGGCTATGACCTCCCCTGTGGAGAATCCTTTTCTAATACTGAAGTATTACAGAAAAGATTCTTTGAGCTTTTGGGCAGCTGTCCCATTGATTAATATTGGGCCTGCTGTCTTAGACTTATTTGCTGAAAAAAAGAGACAGAGGGAGGGAGGGAGGAAGGAAGGGAGGGAGGGAGGGAGGGAGGGAGGGAAGAAGAAAGAAAAACTTTACATTTGTTCATTTTCCTTTGATTTTGTAGTTAAATCTTTTTTTCCCTAATGAATTTGATCTATTAAAGTTGGCTTTGATAAACTTGCTCCAGTGGTTAGTGTCTGTTAATATCCTTTTGAATTTTGATTTTGTAATTCAAGAAACATTGATGGAGCTCCTGTGGGTCAGCCACTAGGTTGGGTCCTGGACATGCAAAGAAAAATAAGGCATGGTCTCTACTGCTGGATTAGCTACTCATTTTAACTTTGTCACCTGAAGATTTGGTAAGAATGTCTTCAGTGTTCTCATCAGTCATTAACAGACTCTGAAAGAAAGGGGAGAGAGAGGGCCAAGTACAGAGCTCTTCACAAGTCTCACTATAGTCCAGTGACACGTGACCAGAGGTATATTTCTCTTTAAATATGCAGAATCTTAGGGTGGAGCTTTTTCCAGACCATGCACAGGCCACAGTCCTCTTTCCTCTTGACTGAGAAACAGTTATAAATGGAGTGTTATACATATTAATGGTAATAGAAACAGGAAACAAGACTGACTGTTGTGGGCTGCTACCTACTGGACAAGAAGCCTTTAATGAAAATGGCTACTCCAGCGTTACAAATCTAACTTTTTTTGCCCTAGCTACATCAATCTTGCCCATAGGGGATATCATGAGATACTTTGTCAAATGCTTGGAAAAGAACAAGATACATTGTTTTTTCTGCATTAGGAGGCCATATGATGTAGTAGAAAGGGACAGGACTTTGAAGTTAGTTTGAATTTTTGGCTCCTGATTTTTAGCCGTCATGATTTTGGCAGATTATTCTACTGTTTGTAGCTGGCTCTTTATCCATGAAATGGGAGACTCTCACTCATAGGATTTTTATGTGGATTAGAGAGCCATAGTATTTAAACCTCCTGGCACAGTGTTTGTTTAAGGAATGTTTGCTGTTGCTGTTTGATGAATAGATGGTGCTTAATTTGTGTTGGTTTCTTTCATAGTAACCCAGTCAAAAAGGTAGTGGGGTTAATTTGACATGAATTATTTTGAGAATGCATGTGGTCTGAGGGACTGCTACATTTTATATTTTTATGCATACATATGTATTTGTTATCCATTCTACAGTTTTGTCTGGGATTAACATTTATGGAAAGTCACTTCTGTTTTGAAAATTGTGACATTTGCTATGCTTTGGTGTTTTAGTACTGCTCCCTTTTTGCAGACGTCCTCCTAGGTTACTGATAATTATGAAGTAATGTTGTAGGTGAGCTCTCTGAGAACTCAAGATCCTTTACCTTGCTTACAAAGAAAACTTGATCTTATGTAGAGTCCTCAAAGCTTTCTTATGTGATTTTCTCATTGGTTTGGGGTTATGTTAAACTTGACAGAGACAAGAAAGACAGTTGGAGTGAGGGGCTTACTGCTTTTTCTCTGGAATTAGCTGCTGAACCTAAGCAGTCAAATTCAAGAATTGTTTATTTCATGCCTGTTACATGTCAAACATTGTGCCAACGGGGGAATATAAAGATGAGTAACGTCCGATAAAGATGTTAAAAAAAAAAGAATAGAATTTTTGGTAACTTACCTTTTAATATAAATAAGGAATTCCCTCCTCAGTTCCATTTTCTAACATTTAATATGTAATTAAAATTATAGTACCTTCACCAGTAAAATAAATAAATAAAAAAAATAAAGATGAGTAAGGTACTTTAACCAGCTGTTAGCTTTCTTCTTTATTCTTAAATGCTTGTGCCATTTCTATTGTCTTTGGTTTATCTCTCTATATTTGTGCTCCTGGGTGATCACTTCCTTTTCTTTAGCTGAATCCTCTTTTTCCCCTTATTGTAAGATTATGCACTCTAATTTAAATGTCTTCTATCACTTTCAACTAGTCTCCTGTGTAAAAGTAACATTCTTTATAATCAGAACCATAAATCATCTTCCCTTTTAGAATTCTAACTGGAATTCCACCTATCTGCCTCCTGAAGTCTAGGGTAGGTGCCTGTCATTTGATTAGCAAAGCAGTGCTGTAAAGTTGGCTGGGAATACAGATAGTATGCTAACAGTTTGGCAAATGAGGAAACTAAGACTTGGATTAGATTTCTGAGGTCCCACATATAGTAATGGTGTACCGTTTTTTCTTAAGCTAGGTCAACTACTTTTTTTTTCTTCCATACACCTTAACCTCCTGAGCAACACTTGGCATTCAGGTTCTAGCAGTTGGTTTTATACTTGGTGTCACAGTCCCCTGGTCTAGCAATCTTAATTTCCTTATTTGTAAGATTAATGTTTTGAATGTCTGAAGTATCTTCTAAGTAGTTCTTGAAGCCACTTTAGTGTTGATTCAGCCAGTTTGATTACAATATCTTCATAAAATACAGTAGTTGAAATCCTTCCTTTTTCCCTTAGTATTTTTACTAGAGTATGTGGGCTATAGAAGGGTGGATGATTTTTTTTTAAGAAGAGTTTTTCTGAGTTATGGCTTTGAACTCCTAATATATAAATATTCTATATCTGACTGCTGTTTTCTGCTTTGTGTTTTGAGCCAGTCCTTAGAAGTGATTTTTTGACTCTCCTTTTCAAAGTATTTACTTGGACTCTAAACTGATTATAATACCTCTTTTTAGAAGCAAAGGACAAGAAATGAAGTATTCAAGCACCCAGCTTGGTTTTCTTTCTTTTCTTTTCTTTTCTTTTTTTTGCGGTACGCGGGCCTCTCACTGTTGTGGCCTCTTCCGTTGCGGAGCACAGGCTCAGGACGCGCAGGCTCAGCGGCCATGGCTCACGGGCCCAGCCGCTCCGCGGCCTGTGGGATCTTCCCGGACCGGGGCACGAACCCATATCCCCTGCATCGGCAGGCGGACTCTCAACCACTGCGCCAGCAGGGAAGCCCTCTTTCTTTTTTTTTAATTAAAATATATTTGAAGTATAACATTGTATAAACTTAAGGTGTACAATATGTTAATTTGTTACATTTATATATTGTAATGTGATTTTGCCATTGTAGCAATTCATCTTAGTTTTTTTTTTTTTTTTTTTTTTTTTGCGGTATGCGGGCCTCTCACTGTTTTGGCCTCTCCCGTTGTGGAGCACAGGCTCCAGAAGCGCAGGCTCAGCGGCCATGGCTCACGGGCCCAGCCGCTCCACGGCATGTGGGATCTTCCCAGACCGGGGCACGAACCTGTGTCCCCTGCATCGGCAGGCGGACTCTCAATCACTGCGCCACCAGGGAAGCCCCCATCTTAGTTTTTTGATAGCTAATTTTTATTGCCTTCCTACAGAGGACTAATTTTATGAATTATCTTGCTGAATCTTTTCATGTCCATGTCTTAAGTTGAAAGTAGTTAATAGATACTTTTTTTTCCTGCTCACAGGATCTTAGTTCCCCGACCAGGGATTGAACCCAGGCCACGGCAGGGAAAGCGCCAAGTTCTAACCACTGGACTGCCAGGGAACTCCCAATAGATACTTTAAATACTTAAGCCTGAAACAATGTTAGTAACTGTAGCAAAAATAATATAACTGTTTAATTATATACACACATATTATTATTATTATTTTTCATACTGCAGGTTCTTACTAGTCATCAATTTTATACACATCAGTGTATACATGTCAATCCCCATCGCCCAATTCAGCACACCACCATCCCCACCCCACTGCCGCTTTCCCCCCTTGGTTTCCACACATCTTTTCTCTACATTGCTGTGTCTCAACTCTCATCCTGCAAACTGGTTCATCTGTACCACTTTTCTAGGTTCCAGATATATGCGTTAATATACGATATTTGTTTTTCTCTTTCTGAGTTACTTCACTCTGTATGACAGTCTGTAGATCCGTCCACGTCTCAACAAATGACTCAATTTCGTTCCTTTTTAGGGCTGAGTAATATTCCATTGTATATATGTGCCACATCTTCTTTATCCATTTGTCTGTTGATGGACACTTAGGTTACTTCCAGGACCTGGCTATTGTAAATAGTGCTGCAATGAACATTGGGGCACATGTGTCTTTTTGAATCATGGTTTTCTCATGGTATATGCCCAGTAGTGGGATTGCTGGGTCGTATGGTAGTTCTATTTTTAGTTTTTTAAGGAACCTCCATACTGTTCTCCATAGTGGCTGTATCAATTTACATTCCCACCAACAGTGCAAGAGGGTTCCCTTTCTCCACACCCTCTCCAGCATTTGTTGTTTGTAGATTTTCTGATGATGCCCATTCTAAGTGGTATGAGGTGATACCTCATTGTAGTTTTGATTTGCATGTATCTAATAATTAGTGATGTTGAGCAGCTTTTCATGTGCTTCTTGGCCATCTGTACGTCTTCTTTGGAGAAATGTCTATTTAGGTCTTCTGCCCATTTTTGGATTGCGTTGTTTCTTTTTTTTTCTTGCGGTACGCGGGCCTCTCACTGTTGGGGCCCCTCCCGTTGCGGAGCACAGGCTCCGGATGCGCAGGCTCAGCGGCCATGGCTCACGGGCCCAGCCAGTCTGCGGCATGTGGGATCCTCCTGGACTGGGGCACGAACCCGTGTCCCCTGCATCGGCAGGTGGACTCTCAACCACTGCGCCACCAGGGAAGCGCTGTTTGTTTCTTTAATATTGAGCTGCATGAGCTGTTTATATATTTTGGATATTAATCCTTTGTCCATTGATTCGTTTGCAAATATTTTCTCCCATTCTGAGGGGTGTCTTTTCGTCTTGTTTATGGTTTCCTTTGCTGTGCGAAAGCTTTGAAGTTTCATTAGGTCCCATTTGTTTATTTTTGTTTTTATTTCCATTACTCTAGGAGGTGGATCAAAAAAGATCTTGCTGTGGTTTATGTCAAAGACTGTTCTTCCTATGTTTTCCTCGAAGAGTTAAACACACATATTATTAATGAAAGTCTATTGAACTTAGATAAAGACAGGAAAGTATTTGTCCACAATCAGTTACTGTGCTGCACTAGGTATTTTGCTTTGCCAGTGATTAGCAAGAACAAGTGATCTGGCTAACAAAAACAGACAAAAAAAAATTGATGAAACAAGTTATGAAAAGACTTTCATTTGGCAAATGTACTTTGTTCTTATTTTATCTCTCCTATAATCTTATTTTTTTAATAGAGATTAAAAAAATATCCACTGTGATTTCAGTTAAGATGTTGGGTAAATAAGCATCAGGTGCAGATGACAGATGTCTGATGAGATTGTTAAGTCTGTCAGTGCCCCTAAAGTTTGGAAGATGAAATCATTGGAATTAGAAGAAATAGTGGTGCTGTAACTCCGGGTTTGGAGGAGTAAGGTGGGAAATGTACTATTACTTTGATCCTCATTACTTTGTGCCTACCCTGAGAATATTCTGGGAGATGAGTTGGTGTCCAGGAACACTTAGTGTCCAAGTGGAGGAGTGCCAAGTTAAGAATGTGTGTATGTTCTGGAATAGGCAGCGTTGTGCAATGGAAAAAGCACTGTGGAGTCAGACAGGCTTCCACCCACTGAAGGACCTGACTAAGTTGGCTGACCTTGGGTGAGTCACTGTATTTCCTTAAATCTCAGGTTCACAACTGTAAATAGGGCTAATTACCTACTTCACAGGGTTGTTACAAAGAATAAATGAGAAAGCCAAAGCATGGTGGCACACAGTATGTACTATTTTTTTTTCCTTCCCATATTCCTAGAACCTTTGAATTGACGTTGTTTATGCCACTGTCCCCTGCTCTTTCTAGATGGGGTTCTTCACTGAGATATTGCCAGGGATTTATAAATCCCTTGGGAAAGTGTGGGGAAAAGATTTTATATGTGCATATGAGCAGTTTTCTTGAGAGTGAGTGGGTTCATAGCTTTCATCAGATTCTCAAAGAAGTCTATGATCATGCCTCCCTCCCACTCTTACTACCATGTAACGGAATTAAGAACCTCTGCCCCAGAGTAAGTATTATATAACCATGAATGGTATCTCAGTAGTCTGGACAAATTAAGTATGCGTCATAGAGGTAGTAGGAAAAAAAGACCAAAACAGATTTCAACCATTTGATCGTTTGCTGCTGTCTTGATGTTACATAAAATCTTGCAGCTTTATTCTCAAATATAATTGTTTTTGTTTTTAAAACAGATGTTTGTTCTTTAAGAAAATATCTATAAAATATTAAAAACTTAGGGTTTATGTAAAATGAGATGATTTGTATTACAGAAGGACTCTTTCCATAGAGTGGGACTTAAGTTTTTTGTTATGAAGGAAGAAAACGATACAGTGGGGACCCTATGGTAATGTGCTTTACTAATGCATCACATATTTGAGTTAAAATAATTTGGTTTATAAGGAAACTTTTAGGAACACATCTTTTATGTAAATTGAGTTATACGAGTCACATTGTGGATATGTTTATCTACGGTAACAACATTTGCAAGTCCGCTGTGGGCAGCACTATGGTTCCTCCTGTCCCCTCTATTAGAGAAGTGTTAGCTCACATCTCAGTCTGGGAGGTACCATAGCATAGTGGTTATGAGTCATGTCTGGAGCCAGACTGCCTTCATTTCAAATCCTACTCTGTCACTTGCTGTGTGACCTTGGACAATATACTTACCATTCCTTTGTCTCTGTTTCCACATCTGTAATATTTGGATAATAATTATATCTAATCACAGAGTGTTACGAGAAGTGAATTAATATGGAAAAGCTTTTAGAACACTGCCCATTTCATTATAAGCACTGTGAAAATGTTAAATAAATAAAAATATGTACTCTAGTTAACAGAAGACTTATACTCATGAAAAGTTAACTTAAAATACAAGGTGGTATATGCTGTATATTACAAGATTAAGTTCCCTAAAGTTCTTCTGCATAGAGAAATTCACTGTGGGTTGTCTGGGTCATATGAGAAAGCTTAAAAATTCAAGGAAGAAGGGTGTAGGTCATGAACTGGTCTTGATAGGTGAGATCCAGATAGAGAAAGAATAGACCCAAATTAGAGAGGAATTTTATCAACAAACAGAATTGGAGGGAATGTATAATATAGACTA
This sequence comes from Pseudorca crassidens, assembly GCF_039906515.1. Taxonomy (NCBI): domain Eukaryota; kingdom Metazoa; phylum Chordata; class Mammalia; order Artiodactyla; family Delphinidae; genus Pseudorca; species Pseudorca crassidens. The sequence goes on from NC_090306.1 coordinate 61,056,800, forward strand.
TATAAGTTTCTGAGTAAGTAGAGAAATACTGGAAGCTTTCTTGGGAAGATAGATGTGGACAAAGGGTGGAGGTCCTTGGATACAAAGATAGGCTTTGAGACTTTTATTTGTAGATTAGGGCTCCCTGACTTTTATAAAGGAGAAGCTTATGAATGATTTTTTAAAAAGTGCATAGCACAGTACTTGGTGGAAGGTAAGCATTCAATAACTGTTAGCTAGTGTTAGCAATAGTAGTGGAAATGACTGCGTAGTGTCTCACTGTATGGATGGACTATATTTGTATATTTTTAAAAAATAGCCTATTGATGGACACTTAGGTTATTGTCTTTTTCTTCTTCTTTCCTTTTTTCTTTTTTTTTTTAATAATCGTCGCTGTAATGAGCACTGTTTCCATAAAATTGTTTTTATACATCCGTAGTTCCTTAGGAGAGACAACACTGTCTCTGAACTTACGGGAGAGTGATGGTAAGTTTCAGAGGGACTAGTAGAAAGAAAATGATGGAGCTTTACCAGCTATAATTCACTCCCCTCTGCTGAGAAATCCCCACAAAACTCATGACAAAAAGGCTATTATGGTATTAGCTGCCAGCAGGGATGTAGTTCAAGCATACTTATTAAAAATGATAACTTATTAGAAAGCTCAGCTATGGATATGATAATGTTTTTTTTATTTGTTTTTAATCATGGAGGCTTTGGGAAGATAATTTAGCATGTAGACCAGAGAACCAGAGTGTGAGGTGAGACCAAAGGTATTTATATTATGACATAATAAGAGACTGGTAGTCATAGAATTCCAGAGGAAATATAAAAGCAAGGCTTGGTAGGTTTTTTTAGAATATGGGATGACAGGGGAGGAAGAATATTCAGTGATGATATTCCTAAGATTCTAAACCTCAGTGACTTGGAGAATATGATCAAAATACTAATGTTGGAATGGAAAGCTGATTTTGGAGGGAAGATCAGTTTAAATATGTTTGAAAGAAGAGAGGGAGGCATTTAAGTTTACTTACCTATTAAATATTAGGATAAGAGTCAGGTTTTGAGTTTCTTTATATAACATTGATATTGAAACAGAACAAATAGTTGAATTCAAATAAGTTATACAGCTAATAAGTGGCAAAGCTAAGATTCAAATCCAAAGTTTTGCTTCAAAGTTTATATTCTTCGCCCTTATGCTATGAGTGGGAAATAGTCCTTTATTCATATTTATTGTCGTAACATGTATTTGGTCTTCTCATATTCCAAGTTATTTCTTTGTCATTGAATTTATTTCATACCCTTTTCTATATAACCTGTGTTTTGTTTTTTTAAAAAAATAAATGTATTTATTCTATTTATTTACTTATTTTTTGGCTGCGTTGGGTCTTCATTGCACGCGGGCTTTCTCTAGTTGCCGTGAGCGGGGGCTACTCTTCGTTGCGGTGCATGGGCTTCTCATTGGGTGGCTTCTCTTGTTGGGGAGCACATGCTTTAGGCACGCGGGCTTCAGTAGTTGTGGCACGTGGGCTTCAGTAGTTGTGGCTCACGGGCTCTAGAGCGCAGGCTCAGTAGCTGTAGCGCACGGGCTTAGTTGCTTCGCGGCATGTGGGATTTTCCTGGACCAGGGCTCGAACCCGTGTCCCCTGCATTAGCAGGCGGATTCTTAACCACTGCGCCACCAGGGAAGGCCCCTAACCTGTGTTTTATTTAATAAAGTATCTTGAGTGTAGCTTGGGCTTTGAAGGCAGACATTGCTGGATTTGATCTCAGCTCTGCCATTTGTGTCTCTGTAGATTCCTTAGTTAATCACTAAATCTGGTGGCCTTTTCTTAGTTTTAATTTTCCTTGGTATACATACAGCATAAAGTCCTTCCTGAAATCTAGGTTCCTTCTCCTTCAGTAATAATTCACCATCCTAGCCTTTTGTCTGTTTTACTTTCCATCCCTGCACTTTCTTCTATATATATACACTTAAATGTGACTGTCTTTGCATAGCTTTGAAGTTGGCTCTTTGTTCCTTTTTTAAACAGGTCAACTGACTCTGTTTTCTGATTATATTCCCTCTTCAATTACTTGATTCATTTTTCTCTTTTCTATCCTCATGCACTTAGTTCAGGCCCCTTATGTTTTTCTTTCCAACTTTAAAATAGACTCCTGTCTTCCAGGTCTAGTCCTGTTCTTTCTTCCTATCGTATTCATTCTCTTAAAATATAGATCTTATATGTCCTCACTGCTTAGAAACCCTTCATTGATTATCCATTGTCAACAGTATTATTTCCTAACACTCCTTTGGATGAGTTAGGTGTTTTTTTAGGGAAAAAGAAGTCAAATGAGTTTGGGAAATGCTTGTATAAATGCAGTTAGTCAGCCTTCCTTTTGGCAGAATTTTAGTGTGCTAATAGGTACTGTGAATGCACAAAGGGGATATAGAGCAATATACAGCAGTCCCCAAATATACCTGACTGTAGTATACATTAAAAAACAAAAAACTTGTCTAGTGTCTTGGAACACGTTTTATTGAGACCCACAAGGTAAAGTCCATAGGCTTAGATATGGAGTCAGGACTTTTTTTTCGATTAATTCAACCTTTGCCTATCTTTGTAGTCTCATCTCTAGCGTCCACCAGACCAACTTGGAGTTTCCCATAGGGTGGGGAGTTATGTGTTTCAGGCTTCGGTGGCTTCACCCATCTGTCAGGAAAAACCCCCACTACTCCTAAAGGGGAGATCATTACCTTCTTTCTCCTACTACTTCTCCTAAAGGGGAGATCATTACCGTCTTTCTGAAGCCTTCTGTGACTTATCCAAGCAGGCTTTACACTTCCTTCCTCAGCATTTTCCTATAGTATACTTGGCAAGACCGTCCATTTTAACGATTATCACATGGTATTTTAATTCTCTTTATATTTTAGTTTCTGCAGTGGACTATAAGCTCCTTGAAAGCTGGAACCATTTCCTTTCATTTCTGTGACATTAGTACCTAGGGCAATTATTAGATATAGTTTAAATAATTGAATTATAAAATAATTGCAGGAAAATTTCCAATAATAATGGTATTCATACAGTTAACTATCAGTAAACATTTCTTTTATCTCATCTTAGAAGTCTCTTAGACGCTTTCTATAATGAGTAGGTAGGTGGCATCAAATTAAATGCGAAGAAAATGCTGTAATGAGGAGAAACTAAGAAAACATATTTACCCATTTTTTTGTACTTTTCGTAACTTGTATTCATAAAACAAAATATCTTTTTCTTAGATTAGAGTAAAAATAATGTTCTGTCTTCAGTGGAAATAATGTTTAATCATTAATAAAAACTCAGCGATTACTTTTTCTCCCAGATAACTTATTTCATATTGATATGATTCATTCATCTGTAGCTTTGGAAATAAAAAATGTTATTTTATGTGAAACATTGTTTAATGTATATCTCTCTTTTCTTAGGCATCATTCTTAACAAAGAAGTTAAATATTGGTGGGAAAAGAGTAAATCTTGCTATATGGGTAAGTTAACCTTTTCAACTGTATGAGTGAAGGCCTAGAGTACCTATTCCTGGTTCTCTCATAACTAATTGGCTCAAAATTTTCTGGATTTATTTTAGTTAACTGAAGTTTAGCCAAAAACTTTTTTTTTTTTTTTTTTTTGCGGTACGCGGGCCTCTCACTGTTGGGGCCTCTCCCGTTGCGGAGCACAGGCTCCGGATGCGCAGGCTCAGCGGCCATGGCTCACGGGCCCAGCCGCTCCACGGCATGTGGGATCTTCCCGGACTGGGGCACAAACCCACATCCCCTGCATCGGCAGGCGGACTCTCAACCACTGTGCCACCAGGGAAGCCCCAAAACCTTTTTTAAATAAACATTTTTTTCTAAAATCTGGCTAAGAATTTTATCTTGCATACAATTGTATACATGAATAGTTCTATCATAACATTTTAGCTGGAGAAGGGTCAACTCAGAGGGATTCCATGTCAGAGAAAGGGGTGGACAGCCTGCCTGGCCTTTTTTCCCCCATCTCCATATTCTAATCCTCCAAGGGAATGGCCAGTGGAGAGTAGGGCAAGGATAATGCAGTAGTGTACCTGTTGGCAGGTGGTCCTGGTGCATGCTCTTTCTCCTTGTCTCCTCTCTCTGGGGAGAACCTAAATTTAGTGCAAGGCCTGTTCCTGGCTTATAATGCCATTGTGGCCCATTCTGACCCTTTGGCAACTGAAACGGTTTTTTAGTGAGGGTGGGAAGATTGCTGAGGAAGAGGAAGGTTGGGGAGGGGAGAAGTAATCTTTATATAACAGTAAAACATTAAATATTGATTATAACTTGACTTAAAAATTTTATTTGTAACCTGTTTTGTTTCTTTTAACAGTGTTTTGGGGTTATCTATAAATTTATACCCCACTTTCCAATTAAACAAAAGTTCACTGTAGTTACAATAACATGTATTTTTTCTTCTGATCTAATAAGAGTTTATTGCTTTATTTAGGATACAGCAGGTCAAGAGAGATTCCATGCATTGGGTCCAATTTACTACAGAGATTCAAATGGAGCTATTTTAGTTTATGATATAACAGATGAAGATTCGTTTCAGAAGGTATTCTGTTTACTTATGGGTAGATGACTTAATAGAACAACACTGATTTTTTCAAGTCTGCATTAACATCTTTTGTTTACTAATGTGATTAGCCTTGGCTTTAAAGGTAAAGTATAGTTTGTGCATAAATGATGACCACTCATTTTTTTTAATGGAGTATTTAATTCATGTTAACAATATGGATATCATTTATTAATAGTTTATTACATGGCTTTCTCAGATATTAGGAAAGGGAAATAATCTGAAGTAAAGCTTCAGAAAAATATAGAGGCTTTTTTTCTCCCTATTAAAGAAAAATCACATACATTTTTTTGGTTCCATACACACTGGCCACCTGATAACTTGGTATGGATGCATGGGCAGGTTCCATAATTGTGGGGAGGAAAACGAAGAACTAAATCAAGTTTAAGCTCTTTCTTCTCACTAAATTTCCTGGAGGATATAATATAAATTTTAAAAGGACAATCTAGGTAGTGTTCATTTTAAAGCTCCTCCATTTTTTTTAACCCCTCTTTAAACATTCACCAAAAATAAAGAATTTTTATAGTTGTTTGGGACCAAAAATGAGTGACCATTAAACTTACCTCTGAATTCTCATCACAATTAGGATTGTGAGTAGTTACTTATTTGACCTTTTCTTTGAAAGCCCTTCTTGGAATAACTTTGTCAAGGATGTTTAACTAAAGGGGGTAATTTCCAAGGTAGAGACTTTTCTTGCCTTGAGTTACAGGTTTGTACTTGTTGAAATTACTTGCCTTTTTAGTTTTTTATTTTTATTTTATTTCCTAGTATTTAACTGATGAAGCAGATGTACAAGTTAGCCTTTGGATTATTAATGCCATGTGGAAAAACTTAGTCCAAGGAGTAGAAAAATGAAGCAATAGGTAGCTTTCAGATTTAATGACATTTAAAAAAGATATATATGTGGGGTGCTGTTTGTTATCCCTCCCTGCCTTTTTGGCATAAAAAGAAATGATTTAAGTATTATATTGCTTAAAAGAAGGTGGAGTCTATTAGGTTGAAAAGTAACTAGTTGTCTCTGGCTGTATAACAAAACCCCCAAAATTTGGTGACTTAAAACAATGAAATATTATTTCTCGTGGTGTTTTAAGGGTTGACTGGGCAAGTCCTCTGCTCCATGTGGTGTCAGTGGAGTCAGTCATGCAGCTGCATTGAACTGGGGGTTTGGCTGGGTGGGAACCTGGATCCAAGAGGGCCTGGTTTTCCTCCACATGGCCTCTCCATTTGGTGTCTCATTCTCCAGTACTCTCTCCACATGCTCTCATTATTCCATATTCCAGCCAAAGCTTCTTATGTGACAGCTGGATCCCAAGAGTGTAGCTGCCTGACCTTCCTAAGGCTTTAGTCTGGAATTGGCATGGCATTAGTTCTGCCACATTCTCTTGGTCAAAGCAAGTTACAAGGCTAGCCCAGAGTCAAAGAGAGAGGAAATACTCTTGGCAAAGAATTGGTGACCATCTTTAACTCATTACAGAGTGTATGGGGGTAATGAATAGGATGCCTGTGGAGGGGGATCTGATTGCAGATGAATAACAAATTTTTAAAAAATTGGTTAGATTTAGTAGGTCTTGATACTATATGTACAGGGAGTAGGGTAATAACATAATTGGATTCTGGCATGTTTCCTTTGAAGTGATGAGGATGTACATTTTATACCAGTACTGTCAGATTTTTCTTATATGAAATCAACTAAGGGTGGAAGTTAAATGCTTCTCTGAACATGTTATACATATATGTGAGTGAAACAAAAAGATGGGACTGTACTGAGAAAAGTGTAGTTCAGTGCTATTATAAATTGTTGATTACCTTTGTTTTTATACAGATTTTGTGTTTACTACAGTTCCTTTGCATTCTTGCAGAGAATAGGCGTGTGAAACTGTTACTTTGTGCATAGGAACATATGCACAGTAAATGCTTATCACACATATCTAATGTAATTTTTGTTATTTGTAGATGTGTGTGTATTTTTTTAGGAAGGTATATAAGTTCTGTGTCATTTGATTACATACGTACTAAATTCCATTACACAAAAATGAAAGTAGGTATCCCAAGTTGGTTCTTTATCCTGTTTTATGGTAATCAATATATTTAAAATCATGAGTTCAAAAGATTGCTTAATTTCAGGGACTTGCCTGGTGGTCCAGTGGTTAAGAATCCACCTTTTAATGCAGGGGACGTGGGTTCAGTCCCTGGTCAGGGAACTAAGATCCCACATGCCGCGGGGCAGCTAAGCCCGAGCGCTGTAACTACTGAGCCCGCACACTCTGGAGCCCACGCACCACAACTAGACAGCCCACGCACTGCAACAAAGAGCCTGTGTGCCACAACTGAGACCCGACACAGCAAAAGAGAGAGAGAGGGAAAGAAAGAAAGGAAGGAAGGAAGCCCAGCATTAAAAAAAAAAAAAAAAAAACCTAATTTCAGTTTACTCCCCACGGTGCTTGCTGCTCTGCTCCATCCGTAGTGAAGAATCAGTTTGCCACTGGAGTCATTGTGCACCAGGGGCTCTCCACCAGGGGGCAGCAATGTCTAGAGACATCTTTGATTGTCCCACCTGGAGGATGGAACTGGTATCTAGTGGGTAGGAAGCCAGGGATACTGCTAAGCATCATACATTGCACAGGACAGTCCCTCACAACAAAGAACTATCTGAGCCAAAATATCAGTAGCGCTGAACTTGAAGAAACCTATCCTACGCCAAAGGATGAAATTTTATTTTACTCTTTTTGGTACCTATATACATTTTGTTTTCCTTTAAATGTGTGACACAGAAGCTCCTATGCCCTCTATTTGTGACCCAGTTGGGTTACAAAAGATTTTTAATTAAGCCCATGTTTTCTTAAGTCCAAAGTGATTCTCTATAAGCATCTATTATCAGAGGCTGGAATTGACATGCTTTTGCTTTGGTGAACAGCTTTGCTTGGATTTATGGGCAGTTATGAAAGTCTGTAATTAGAGATGCTTGTGTTTATTCTTATGTGTAGATATAGAGAGAAATCTTTCCATTGGATGTTTGTCTGTGTGTGTGGTTTGCGATATAAATGATCCTACAGTGAATCATTCCTAGTAACAACTAAACACATGGACTGTTTGACAAAATTTTGAGGTATTTTGACAGTGTTGAGTTTTGGAGTGTTGTAATGGTAGTCATTGTTACAGGATTTGTTTTAATATTTACTCTTTTGTGTACACAGGTTAAAAACTGGGTCAAAGAATTACGGAAAATGTTGGGAAATGAAATCTGTTTATGTATAGTTGGTAAGCATCATTACTTTTTAAAAATGTCCTTTGTTTCCTTAACACTTTATTAAAGAATAGTAAATCAGTAATTTTCATTTTAAAGTTACATGAAAAAAGAAGAGTGGTATTTTAGTATTTAATATTTTAGTATAATTTGGGATTTGGAAGTGATCTTTCAGGAGGTTCAGACATCTGTACTTCAAGGAATGCCTTTGGGGAGCAAGTGGGAAGCCCTAAACATGTAGGGCATCAAGTCCCCCAGCCTTGCTTCAACTTGACCCTTGGTTTTTCATCATAAGATTATTTTAGAAAAGAAGAGTTCAGCAACTACTTTACAATATAATTAAAATCAATGACTTAAGCTGTGTTCTTGTTCTGTATATTTAACTATACCCATTTTTGAGTTAAGAACAAATGTGACTCCAAAGATATAAGTAGATCATGATATACTAGACTGGAAAAATATCTTAAGAGGTAAAGTAAAACAACTCTAGAATTCACTCTTGGACTTCTGGCATTTCTCTTTGGTTTCCTTTTTCTTTAGAGTATTATTTCTATGATATAACAGCTAATTATTGGTCAATAAAGTGTTCCAGACACTATGCTGTGTACTCAGTGGACATTATCTCATGTAATCTTCACAACCCTATGAGGGTTTTGTAGAGGAAGCTGAGCCCTGGAGATACGTACTTAATAACTTGCTTAATATCATGCAGCTATCAGAGATGGGATTCAAATTGAGTCATTCAGACTCCTCTGCTTATGATATTAATCCTTATGAATAGCCTCAGGTTGTTTTCTCTCTTCCTTTTTATGTAACTGATAAATGGCTTGGGAGAAACCAGGGTAGTTTTAGTGGAGGACATAGAATGGAGTAGTCACCGTGGGCAAATTCTGGTTTTAGCCTTAAGAATTTTTTTGTTTTAACCTGAGTTTACATTTCTTACATTTTGTCACCATTAGATTGGTAAACTTTACAGGTCCAGATCAGGGTGCAAGTTTTGGGAGAGGAACAGGAGCTGATCTGGCCTGCTTTTTAGTCTAGATGCTAGATGTTAGGCTAGATGATGGGAATATTTCAAACAAGAACACTGGAGTCGTAGACCACATAGGAGTTTGGGACCAAAGCTGCAGCTAGTCATTGGTAAGTTTGGCCTGCTTTTGTCTGTCTGGTATATTGGACTTACTGGGAGTGGAAGTGGTCATAGTAGGTGAATGACTAAAGATTTGATGATCTGGGATTCTGGTTATCTCTCAGAAGAGAGGAAGGAAGTAACACATTCTAAGAAACATAGCTAACATATTCTTAAGAAAGTCAAAGAAGGGATTTCCCTGGCAGTCCAGTGGTTAAGACTTCGCCTTCCAATGCAGGGGCTGTGGGTTCCTCCCTGGTTGGGGAGCTAAGATCCCACATGCCTTGGGGCCAAAAAACCAAAACATAAAATAGAGGCAATATTGTAACAAATTCAATAAAGGCTTTAAAAATGGTCCACATCAAAAAAATCTTCAAAAAAAAAAAAGAAAGAAAAAAGGAAAGTCAAAGAAGCCTCAAGAACTTGTTACTTGACCAAGGTTGCAAAGTAACATTTAAAAAATTAGCTGGGTGGGAGTTCCCTGGTGGTTCAGTGGTTAGTGCTAAGCACTTCCACTGCAGGGGGTCACGGGTTCAATCTCTGCTACCGGGACCAAGGATCCCACAAGCCTCGCAGCATGGCCAAAAAAAAAAAAAAAAAATTAGCTGGGTGAATAAACTTAGGATAATTAACTTAAACTTTGTATTCTTCATGTTCATATTCTTAGGTTTAGTAATATTGAAACTGGTAGCTTACTGCCCCCAAGTAGGGTTAGATACGTCTCATTTCATGTTATATAATGTTTATTAATGTTTGGTATAAAGTATAAAAGGCTCTCACTCTCCCTTTTCCGTTGGCAAGTGTGACATGGAATTCTATTTGTAATTCAGAGTTGGAAGAATTTTGAGAGCCCATTTACCACAAAAGGAAAATTTCACGAAGCTACCATATCTGTGTAACCAGTACATTAGAAGCCCCACCAGTACATTAGAAGCCCCCTTTCTTTTTTTTCTTTTTTTTTTTCTGTGCTCCTTTCTCATCCCAACACTACCCCAGTTGCCTTCTCCTCACCGCAGACATAATCCTGACTTTTTACTGAAGGGACTGGTTGTGTTCTGAATTTCAGAAAATAGGATCATGTGTGTATGGGAGCTATTTTGTCTGTTGTTTTGGCTTTACATTATGTTTACAAGATTCCTCTATGTTCTTGTATATAGTTGTACTTCATTTTACTCTCTTTGCTATCTAATACTTAATTCTATGAATATTCCACAGTTTATCCTTCTGCTGTTGATGGACATCTGCATAATTTTTTCCACGTCTTGATTTTCATTTCATTCTATATATGTTCAGTGTTTATTTTCTCTCCTGTTTTAAAACTAACTTCAAAATAATACTACCTCATAGCATTGTGATGAAGACTAAATAATGATTTGGAAAACACTTGGTATAGAGTAGGCATATGACAAATATTTGTTCCTTTCCCTTTACGCAAGACAGTCCTTCAAACATTTGAAGCCTACTTGGATGGTTCACCTAAAATCTTCCCTAAGTTTTCAACTGTTTGGGCTAACTTTCAGACATCCTCATCATCCTGATTATTTTTTCCTAGGTTTATTTCGGTGTATCAGTGTGTCTCCTACACTTGAAATGAATACTAGAATCCAAACATTGTTGACTCAATGTATACTATAGCTCTCTCTTTTTTTAAATCTTCTTACTGTCCTTCTACCAGCATTGCCCAAGATTGGATATACTTTTTAGCAGTCATGTCAACTCAATTTCTCTTTTACGTAGATTATAGTTAACAAAAATCAGAATTTCTTTTTTATAAGTATTGGTCTTCTGTCAGGCTTTCCCCATCTTCCTACATAACTAAATTATTTAAACCTAAGTGTAGGAATTTCAACTTGTCATAGGTTTCTGAATGTTTATGTTTGATATATAATCTACTAGCTTTTTCATGTGTAAATTAGATGCTGAACCTTCTAGGTCCTTATCTAAATCACTGATAATGTGTAAAGCAGGAAGAGAGAACTCTACTAGCAGACTTTTCCCTCTAGTTTTAGTTAATCCATTGATCAGCACTCTTGGCTGTGGTTGCTCTGTTTAATAGAGTATTTTGTTTCTAGTCTGTCCTTAATATTTGTATGTTTGTTAAACAAATATTTATTATTAATAATAGCTACCATTTATTGAGTGCCAATAAATGGTATTCTAAGTATTCTAAGTATTCTAAGAACTACACACTTATTTCATTTAAGCCTCCTGACAACACGGCAAGAAGGCATTGTTGCCATTTCCATTTTACACATGAGAAAATGGACTTAGAGAGCTTGATACTTCCCAAACTACATAGTATATAGAGATAGACCTGGGATTTTCATTTGGGTCTGTCTGCTACTTCAAGCCCATATACTTAACCAATAATATATATTGCTGGCTATGTACCAGGCTTTGAGAATAATGTAGTGAATAAGTTAAAAAATAGATATGGTCCTTGTCTCCCCAGAGCTTATCATGTAGGGTGAGACAGAAAAACAAGCTCTTATTGTACATTATGATACATGCTATCAAGGGGTTGGGGGTGTGCTGTGATAGCACAGAAGCAAACCGAACTAAATTGGGGGAGTGGTGGTTAAGGGATTTCCAAAGCCAGCCAGGGTTGTGGTAGGAAATGTGTTAATTATCATGAGTTTAATTCTCTCATAACAGTATTGATTTTCCATTTGATCATTCACTGTCATTTTCCATTTGATCATTCACTGTGATGGCTGAAAAATACTCTATTGAACACATCCTATGTGCTAGACTTTTTACATATATCTTATTTTCACATTAACCTTGCAAAGTTTATTAGCTACATTTGTACAAAGTGAGACTAAGGGGTTAAGTAATTTGCCCCAAATCTTATAGTTTTGAAATGAGCCAGGACTTAAAAACAAGTTTTATCAGATTTAAAAATTTCTTTCCACTAGGCCACACAACATCCAGTCTAAGCAAAATAAAGTTCTAGCTCTTTATTGCTATTAGGCCGTCTGCCCTTAGCAATGGGTGTATCCCTTCCGTGTTCTTAATTCAAATAGGTATTTTTAAAGAAGATAAAATTTTTAGTATTCTTAGCAGGATAGCCTTTTCCTCTCCTATAGCTTCCGTCAGCTTTCCCCCCTAGCCTTTATTGTACTATACTTTCAAGTAGGTGCTTACTTTGGTGGTTATTCTTATTTTCAGGTATTGTAAGCCTATTAGAAAGTTCCCAATGTGGCTGCACAGTAGTATTTAAACAGATATGAGCCTCAACCACAAGCTTTAGCTCTCTTGCTTTTAAAAGAACATAGCTAAAAAGGTCTTGAACTTTGGAAAGGTGTCAGTCACTGACAGGCAGTTTTGTGACTTCGTCTGTGCTGTTAATCCATTATGAGCACTTAATTGTTCAAAGAAATAGTAGTTATTTAGTAGAGGGATTTTTTTTTGTTTAAAATATTAATTATGTTATTAAAATAGTTAGCCATTTTAATAATAACTGGTTTTAGGGAACTCCCTGGCAGTCCATTGTTTAGGACTTGGCGCTTTCATTGCCGTGGCCTGGGTTCAATCCCTGGCTGGGGAACTAAGATCCCGCAAGCCGTGTGGCATGGCCAAAAGATTAAAAAACAAAAAAATACTGGCTTTATTAAAGTTTAGTTAAGTTTAAAATGCTGTTAAATAATAAAGCAGTGTCAATAATTTTCCCCAAATATTCATGTGAGGCAACAAGGTGATTGTCTACTTTCCCTATCCTCAGTTTTTAAAAATAGATGTTGGTAATTATGGTGGATTTTTAAAAAAGAGACATTAAAACTCTAACAAACCAACTCATAGGGTTTTAGTTAATTGCAACAAAAGTCTCCTTTGATCTGTAGGAGGCTGTTTTACCTTTTTACAGTGGCAGAATCTTGTGCCTCCATTTGTTGGAGCTGCCTGCCACTAGGTGGTGCTTTGTGCATTCTTCATAGCATGAAACAACTTACTCCACTGGTGACTGTTGGATATATTGGTTGTAATATTTAGCAAATTAAAATTTTATTGATAAAGTATAATGTGGGAAATCAGAACTGATATGTGTCTTCTTGCTGAGATAGGCTGATAACTGTTCAAAGAAGGAAGAGTTTATTACTGAATTTGTTAGTACCAGCTGAGCTTTAGTAATGTCTGCTTCCCTCCCTCAACCTTAGGCTATGGTGTCAGATCATTGCTTAAAGCTGCAGGTAATTAGGTGCTCAGATTATTTGAGGTCTTCATATACAGAACCTCTGGGCTTGTACCTCTCAGTTCTAAGCATTGCATCTTTCATTGGGTGCTTACTTCAATACTTTATCTGAAATTGTCTTCTAGACTCTCTAAGGTCCTGAGAAAAAATGACCTTATTTACAAGGTTTCCTTTTTTACCCCTATAGGTCATAATAGAAGAAATGAAAATATTTGTTTAAAGTGTCCTTTCTTAGGGTATTTTTCCCCTTTTCTGTATGTTATTTCCATTGCCTTTAGCACTCTGTCCAGCCTACTTACCTTAATCTCTACTGTGTATATAATAAGGAATCTGCATTTTGCAGTTCCTACACTTTTGTTCTGGTGGCTTTATGGCATAATCTCAGTTTGGTTCCATTGTTTAAGGAGAGCTAAACTTATTTTCAGTAATTTAAAATCTGCATGATGTTCATATACTAAGTTGTCTCATGTTTTTAAAACAAATGTAGTTTCTTCCCCTGCAGTGGTGAAGTACTTCAAAAGCCATATATTTTAATGCTTTCTTTAACCAGTTAATATCATCGAGAAAACCAAAATATTCTTAGGATCCAAGAGGCTAGCCTAATATATTTTCATGAACCATAATTATTGATTGGGGACCATTTACACTTGGCTAAGACTCATAGGTTTATCCTTAGGATTCCCTAGTGAATCTTAGTCCCATTTATACCCTAAATCAAAAATAGTGCTTATCTCTTTGGAAAAGTTATTTTCTCTGACAGAGGCTGCAGCTTCAGGAGGGATGTGCATTGAGCCATTTGAGGGAGGTTGAGGCATTCACCTTGACAGTCATGATCAGCCCTCATATCCAAATGTCCTGAAACCTTACAGTTTCAGGACATTTAGAAGGATATTTAGAAGTCTGGTGGGTGGGGATTTGTATTATTTTTCCAGATGATTAAAATGGCAATTGTATATTTAGAATTGGCTTAATTTCATTATAAAAATGAATCAATATTAAAGACTGGCATTTACATTTTCAAATTAGGTAATAAAATAGACTTGGAGAAGGAGAGACATGTTTCCATTCAAGAAGCAGAATCGTAAGTGTTATCCCTTCTCTTCCTTCCTTCAGTCACTCTCTGTAAGAAGTCTTCCTCTTTGCACAATGTACTTTACCATTTAGTTATTACTCAAACCTCTTAATATAGATTGAGCTAGTGGATTCAGTGAAGCGAGTTTACACTGGCAATTTCTGGCTTTTGGTGACATTTAAAGTTATTTTACTTTCACTTCTCTTTCTGGTTTCAGTAAAAAGTATTAAGAGTGATGCAAAAGAAAACCGTCATGGCCAAATAGTCAGTGAGTCACAAAAACTGAAGTATTTGGGTTGCAGATTAACTTAGAATAAAAGTCTTATTTTATTCTTATTTAAAAGTTGATTCAATATATAGAAACGTCAAATGGTATATAATCTTAATTTCACTAAACCTGGGTTAATTAGTAATAAGTCACTAAAATTGCTATTGTAAAAAAAGTTCAAATGGCAGTCATGACAAAAACATGAAACATATTTTTACTTCAATTACTGATGTTACTTTTTTTTAAGGTATGCAGAATCTGTGGGAGCGAAACATTATCATACTTCAGCCAAACAGAACAAAGGAATTGAGGAACTTTTTCTTGACCTTTGTAAAAGTAGGTATATGGCTCTTTTTAAAATATTGGTAATATTTCGGAGTGATTGTTTTTAATTTATTTATTTTATTTATTTATTTTTGGCTGCATTGGGTCTTCGTTGCTGCGCGCGGGCTTTCTCTAGTTGCGTCGGGTGGGGGCTACTCTTCATTGCAGTGCATGGGCTTCTCATTGCGGTGGCTTCTCTTGTTGTGGAGCACGGGTTCTAGGTGCGCGGGCTTCAGTAGTTGTGGCTTGCGGGCTCTAGAGCACAGGATCAGTAGTTGTGGCGCACAGGCTTAGTTGCTCAGTGGCATGTGGGATCTTCTGGGACCAGGGCTCGAACCCGTGTCCCCTGCATTGGCAGGCAGAGTCTTAACCACTGCGCCACCAGGGAAGCCCCTGGGGTGATGTTTTACAGTTTCCATTTTGACCATATTGATGATTTGTCGCATCGACCAGTATTATTATTTACTTAGTATCTTTAACTCATTTTTTGAAGCTTAAATACCTTCTTTAGCCCTATTTCAAGTAGTAATCAATGGCTATGAAATCTTATGTGTAGTATTTGCTAAATACATATTAAAATATATGCATTACTATTAAAAATAAAAATGGAAGGGGAATGGACAGAATAAAACAGATTTAAGAGTTGTAACAACCTTTTGCAGTGGATGGACCTTATTTGGATCCTAATTTGACAAACTAGTGAAAAAGAACATTTGTGAAACAATTGGGACTATATGAACACTCACCAGATATTGATATTAAGAAATTATTGTAAATTTTTTTAGGCGTGGTTATTGTGTAGTGGTTATGCTTAAAAAAAGAATTATTTTTTAAAATGTTTTTATCTTTTAGAAATCATATTAAAATAATTTATGAATAAAATTATGTATCTGGGATTTGATTTAAAATAATGGTAGGGATGATTGCCAAGTATGGATGAAATTGTGTGATGGACATACAGATTTTCATTATGCTCTTCTTTCTACTTTTATATATGTTTGAGCTTTTCCATATTAAAAAAAGAGAAAGGAAAATGTTTATTATATACAATCTGAAAGTCATTTCTCATATCACCAATAGAATGTATACTATACTTAGGAAAACCCTAGTCTATAGAATAATGGATTGAAATGATTTTGTCAAATTATATTCCTTATAGTTATAGACCTCAGAATGATGGTTTTTTGCTCTAAAAAAATGTACATATATACAAACTTTGAAGTAAATTTCAGTTTTATGTAAGCCTGAAGATCATTCATAATTCTTCTAGAGTGTTAATTCTCTAAATGTGGTCCTGCAATCAGCAGCATTAGCATCACTTGAGAGTATGTTAGAAGTGCAAATTCTTGGGCCTTACCCCAAACCTACTGAATCAGAATCTCTGGAGGTGGTGCCCAGAATCTGTGTTTTAATCCCTCATTATGATTCTGATGCATACTAAAATTTGAGAACCACTGCTGTACATATCAGTCACTAGGAGATCTTGTTAAAATGCATAATTTGATAAAATGGGTCTGATGTGGGCCTGAGCTTCTCTTTACTAACAGACACCCAAGCGGTAATGACACTAGTACTCAGACCATACTTTGAGTACTGAGGTTCTAGATCAGTGGCTTATAAATGTTATATATCATATCTTTATATAAAAGAATTGAATATTCTCTATACATTTATTTTAAAAATTATAGAACATGTATAAGTACTTACGATTTTCCATATTGTAAAATATACATTAAAAAAAAAGAAATTTTGAAAGGTTAAGGAAAAATAAATTGAAGTTTTTCTAATTTTACCTCAGTGGATTATCCCGTATACCTCAATTTGGAAACCATTGTTCAAGAGCAATCTCTGGACCCAAGTTTAAGAAACCTTATTCTGTTTTAAGGACTCTCTTTTCTTTCCTCATCTTTTCAGATATGTATTTTGCAACTATTTATTCCTAGTCTGTGTCTTATATTCTCATTTTTCTTAACTGTCTCTCAAAGAGCTGAAGTTCTAAATTTTAATGAGGTCTGATTTATCAGGTTTTCTGTATGAGTCATGTTTTTTGTCTTACATGAGAAACCTTTGGTAACTCAAAGTCATAAAGATTTTCTTCTACAGAGATTTCCTCCTGTGTTTTCTTCTAGAAATTTGTTTTACATTTAAGACTGTAATTAATTTTTTGTTAATTTTCACATATGGTGGGAAGTATAGATTGAACTTTTATTTTTTACACGTAAATGTCCAGTTCCAGTACTATCTCTTGAAAAGATTGTGCTGGACCACACAATCACCAGTATCTCACTGTCATCATTCGAGTAACTTCTACTGTATCTTTAAATCAGATAGTGTGAGTCCTCCAGCTTTGTTCTTCCTCTTTCATCTTAAACTCTTTTGTTCTTTCAAATGTTATTTGGTTAAAAGTTTACATGACTTACTGAAGAATAAATCTTGTACCCTAAATATTGCTTGTACTTGGAACAATTTGACCTTCTTTGACGTATTTCTAAGTATAATTGGAAAATCTTAAGGATGACACTTGTATACAGTCATCTGTTTAAATCAAAACCTTTTTTTCTTTGGTGATGTCACTGTGGCTGTTATACAACTGGACAAGTACGCTTGCTATTAATTTTATCTAGTTTCCTTGTTGGTTGAAAGTCAGAAATAGCTATCATGGTGGTAAACTGAAATTATAGAAACAGAAAACGCCAATTGTGGTCCTAAATAATTTCTGCTTTCTCCCTCTCTTAGGGATGATAGAAACGGCACAAGTGGATGAAAGGGCAAAAGGCAATGGCTCCAGTCAACCAGGAGCTGCAAGGCGAGGTGTACAAATTATTGATGATGAACCTCAAGCCCAGAGCGGTGGCGGAGGGTGCTGTTCTTCTGGATAACTGTTCACCCCTAAGGAATAAAATAACAAACTGTGGATCCTTGCCCTCAACACAAAGACTGCCATATTCCAAGTCACATTATTTTACCAATGGAATTAGAGAGTTAACAGTATTTTAAATTACGTTTATAACACTGCAGAGACCTTAAGTGCTAAACTTAGTGGGGTTCGTGACCAGAGAATTGGCATTTTCTACACATGTTAACAAAGCAGTTACCAATGGCCTTTTTACATATTTTTTTTCTTTAACAAGGAGTAATATGCATGTAGAAAAGACCTACTTAAAGGCTTCATTTATATTCTTTTAAATCAAATCTTTATTTAATAACTTATATATGTTGTTGGAATGGTATACATTTTTGCAGTCCTTTGTATTTTGTGGTAGTTTGAATTGTATCACTTCTAAACAGCAAACTGTTTTTCTTTTTTTTAAAATTAGCAGATACCTGAAGTACTATTTTTGCAGGGTTTGCACAGGCCCCTAACTGTCTACTACACTTTGATATAATCTATATTCATCCTGTATGCTGAGCTGATAAAATACATTGTAAATTACATATTAAATATTTTATCTGCTTTTACAAGCGCAAGGTGCAAAAATATATACAGTAGTCTCATTGATGACTGTAAAGTGAATTAACATTTGGTGATAATGTCTAAGCTTTTTGACTCTGATCATAGCTCCCCTTCACTTTTGTCTTAACTTGAAAGTGGCGTGTTTAAATTTTCTCATATACTTTACTTGAATTATTGCTGTTGTCACATTTTTTGCCTCTGTAAATCCATCTAATGATTGAGCGACAGCATTTGCCTTTTGGTTTGGGTGGGGGTTTTTTTGTTCTTTTGTGGGGGGTTTTTTTGTTTGTTTTTTGTTTTCTGGGTTTTTTGTTTGGATAAAAGAGATGACTTCTGCTCATTTTGCTTTAGAATGGTTACCTTAGAAGTATTTGAGTGGAGCATGCTGAGTTTCACTGCTGCAAGGCTTTAGTTTTCTCTTAGGCTTTATGTGAGATGGACTCATTGGTAGGAGAAGAGAGGAAGAAGTCCCAGATAGTAGCCACTCACCAAGACTCATTCATACAGCATGTTAGTGGTAGCTTCTCCTCCACAGGCAGCACTTTTAGATCCTTTGTGAGCAAGCTGTTTCTGGTCACTGCTTGCCAGAGATGAACACAGAAAGCTTTGTTTCATTTTATAAGAGCTATCCTTCTGAGTTTCTTTGAAGGGAAACATTTCATGTAATGAAGTTATAGCGAACACTGGAAAGATTTATTATAAAATTATATTCTTGTATACTTTGTAAATTAGTCTCTCATTAAGTTTTTTTTTTTTTTTTTTTCTTTCTTTAAGCATAGGACTGATAGAATAGAATCAGGCACTGCTCATAGAAGGAACACAAATTGTGGAAATTAACAAATTGTTCTTGTGCTAATATATATATTTTTCCATTTCTGTCATGCTTGGAAAACTAGTAAATGTTATGTCTAAGATAAAATGGAATGGTCCCTGGATTTACTTCTTATAAGATGCAGTAGTATACAATAAAGTTGTTAGCATGAGCAATTAAAAGAATATAATGAGGTTATAGTTACTAAAGAAGTAACTTTCCCAGATGGGTTAAAGTTGAATAAATTGACACCTTGATGTTATGATATTAGAATTTTAACTTAGTATTAAGTATTCTATAAGGCCTCATTTTACCTTCCTTAATTATTGTCCTTGTCAAACTCAACACACTGCTTCTCCACTGTGTGTGTTTAGGGAGGGCGGAGTGGAAAGAGTCTTCAGGAAGATAAGCTAAAATTGTCTGTGTAGTCTCTTGGTTTCCTGTGAAGTTACTGTTTATGCAGGAGGTGGAGGGAGGCAGGGGAAATCATGAGTACAGATAAAAGAAAAAATTGTTTTTGCCCTCCTGGTTCTTTCAGTGGTAGTAAAGAAAGCCTTGTCATTTCTACTGTTGTAGATGTAGATGGGAAAGAAGCTCTTCTCCATTGGAGTGAAGTATGTTTTTAAAACTAATTAGACATGAAATTGAGCTTTATTCCAAAAAATAAAATCATAAAGCCTGATAATTGGAGAGTTGTACTCTCGATTTTTGACCCTATATTAATGATATAAAAGTCCAGATAGAAACCTCTGCTCCAGAGTTGCCAGATAATTATTGATATGGTACAACCACTCTCGGTGTTTTGTTTTGTTTATTTATTTTTTCTTTACTCTTCTTTGGTTTCTGTGTACCTTTCTTTTTCTTTGCGGTACGCAGGCCTCTCACTGTTGTGGTCTCTCCCATTGCGAAGCACAGGCTCCGGACGCGCAGGCTCAGCGGCCATGGCTCACGGGCCCAGCCGCTCCGCAGCATGTGGGATCTCATGGACCGGGGCACGAACCCGCGTCCCCTGCATCGGCAGGTGGACTCTCGACCACTGCACCACCAGGGAAGCCCTCTATGTACCCTTCTTCACCTCAAGCATTTCATTCTTCTTTTTTAACCTGTAATTTAAACTAATTCAGTAGCAACAATAGATAATATGTATACCTGACCTTGCTCTGAAGCCTAGAAGGTCTTTAGATAGGAATAGGGTGAAAGGGTAATGAAAGAGGACCAATCAATTGCAGCATGTATACAAAGGAAAGATAAATGATAAACCAAGGCTGAGGAACTTTTTCTGATACTTTCTTCACCTTTCTAATACCTATCTGTTGTGTTCCTGTCCTTATAATTGTGCTATTAGGAAGAAGACACAAGTTATCGTGTTGTGTATTAAAAGTAGTAGGTAGGGCTTCCCTGGTGGCGCAGTGGTTGAGAGTCCGCCTGCCGATGCAGGGGACACGGGTTCGTGCCCCGGTCCGGGAAGATCCCACATGCCGTGGAGCGGCTGGGCCGGTGAGCCATGGCCGCTGGGCCTGCGCGTCCGGAGCCTGTGCTCCGCAGCGGGAGAGGCCACAACAGTGAGAGGCCCGCGTACCGCAAAAATAAATAAATAAATAAATAAAAATTCACGTAAAAGTAGTAGGTAGATAGAACCAATATATTTTTCAACTAGTAAGTGTATACTCTTCGTATATATAATTAAAAATTGGTTTAAGTAGTCATTAGGAAGGTATCTGAATATTTAAAGTATACAATCACTGTTTCTGTAATGATGCGTATTCTGCTTCTTGTTTTGCATTGTGATTATAGAGGAAGATTATTGTTTTTAAATATATTGCAACAATTTTGGGGTAAACAGTAATCTGAAAAGAAACAAGCATCACATTACCATATGAAATATGAGTGTTTGAATTTCTTTTCTTCTGGGGTTATCTCCTGAAAATAGCCTAAAGCTGTGGCTGTTACAGCTAAATTGAAATCTTATAAAAAATATTAGCCATATATTATTAGTGATTACTTTTTATTTGGCATTAAAATAACAGAAGAATGATATTTCATTTTTAGATTTTCAGTAAGAAAAAGTAAAATTTGAGAAATAGACAAGGAGGGTAGTAAGAAGTAGAATGAAAGGTAGATAGGAAATTCTACAACCTGACAATTTTTAAAATCATTTTAAATACTACATTACTTTTATCAGATGGTTTCTAAATAAGGCAAGTTATGCATTGTGCCAAATATTTAGAACATTAAAAAAATGAATTGTTATACTGTTTATTTCTTTTAATACATAATTTGCAATTTTCTATATTATAAATGCTACCAGGGGTCTAGATCATTGATCTTATATTATTTTCAGATAATATAACTTACATTTATAATTACCACTTATGTCTAGAAGGGTTTGACTTGTGCCTTTGACTTTTGAAATTTATCTTTTGACTTCTGTTTGCCATTATAGTTTTCAGTCTTTTTAGTGTGACAAAGAGGGAATACATAATTTGTGACCATTTAAAATGTTGAGATCTTCTAGAAAAGGGTTTAGATAGTAATGACCAGCAAGAGCCTTACAGTAATTTCTAAAGATATAGAGACTAAGTAGATCCTTAAGTATTCTTTTCTAAATTATAAAATGCATTACCTAGATTTTAATAATTAAAAGCTGGGATTCATTGAACATAACACATTTATTTGATTTTATAGTAGGCATTGATTCTAGTAAGTTGCTGTTCTGTAGTTTTTTATCAACCAAACAGAGGAATATATTTGGTGTTGTGGACTAAAATTCGTCTGACTTGGATGGCTTTTCCCTTTTCAAAAAAACTAATTACAATTCTGAGCAAACTTTCCTAAATGTAAGTATTTTAGTATTAATCATATGTAATGAGAAAAATTTAGAAATACTCTTAAGAGTTTCCAATTTTAAGCAAAAGTACTTTGCTTCTAAACAAATATCACTTTGATAGATCTTTAGCACTGCTTGGGCTATCTGGGATTTATATATCATCTGTTTTCTAAGGAAGCTGAGTGTGCTTTTGAGTGTTAACCTTTCTGCAGTAGATAATGAACATGGCATGTTACATGGCCCACCCAGAAAGAATCTTATCTTAAAGCATCTTGTCCTCTCCAGAATACTGCACATATTTCCAAGTACATTGCATTAAAGCCAAAGGATGAGCCTGCCTACTTAAATGACCTTTATTCCCACTGAATCAGTTCTCACTTTGATTTTGATACTTCCTGGCAACTGAATCATTTATCATCAGATACTCAAGAAAAAGCTAATATGATTTCCTTAAATTTGAACTTATGTAGAGCAATGAGAGAAAGGTGAGGGACAGCAGGGATAAAGTATGATGTTGTTGAAAAACAGAACAGTGGTATTTGCTAAACTGTATCTTCAGTGGTAGCAAGCTCTTTTAAGGAAACCATCTTATGTAGTACTTCCTAGAAGTATAAAATTTCCTCAGTTTGTGTTTAATTACCTAAGTAAGACTATATTCTAGGAAAAAATAAAAAATACAGATTATTATAGAAGTGCCCCTAGTGTACCCCCTCCCAAATGGTAACTATTGCTCTATAGGGTATACTCTTCAATCACTTTTTCTTTATGCATTTATATACATATATATTTACCTATAGAAATACATAATTTTGTGCATTTAAAATTTTTACATAAATTGTGTCTTACTATGCATATGTTTTGCAACTTGCTTTTTTTCTTACCAATATGTCTAGGAGCTCTTATGTGAATATATACACTTTCATTTCTCCCAAATCTCTTTGGGTGTATTTTGTCTTTTTATATAACTTCTGACTCTCCATAAAACCTTCCCCAGGAACTTCCCTGGCTGTCCATTGGTTAGGAGTCCATGCTCCCAAGGCACGGGGCATGGGTTCGATCCTTGGTGGGGGAACTGGGGTCCCACATGCCACGTGGCCTAAAAGAAAAAAAAAAAAACTTCCCCAAAGGAATCTGGTCAATTAGGTGGAGTTCACTGGAATCATAGAATTTAAATGCCAGCCAGTGCTTACCTTAGACAGAGCCAGGGTCTCTTAAGCATGTGAGTCAGGAAATTAGAAAGGCATCTGCCTACAATTCATTTGAAGTATTTTACTTTTGGCCCCCTGTTGACTGACTAATATATAAAATTCAGGAATTTAGCAGATTTTTCTTTATTCAGAATAGGTTTTTACTTGAGGGAAGAAGGAAAAAGAGGGAAGGTATAGTTGATAGGAAAAGAGGACAGGGCAGACTAAAACGAGTCTTTATGCAACTTTGAGCAGTTACGTAACACAAGACTTCATGCTACCAAAAATTAAGACTTGTTTGATCTGTGCCTTTAATATATAATAAAAAATGAAAGTCCCTCTTCAGATGTCTCCCCACCATCTCACATCCCTCTTTAGAGGGATTGTTAACAATTTGGTATGTGTCTGTATCTCATATATAAATGTTTTAATTTATATTTGGCCTTTATAAAATTTCAATTCCCTGAAAACAATTTCTACCCTATGTCAAATTCTGTCCTCAATCAACTGACCAACTTTCCAAGAACAAACCTGAATCATACCTTTTTTTTTTTAATTAGTTTTATTTATTTATTTTTGGCTGTGTTGGGTCTTCGTTGCTGCACGCGGGCTTTCTCTAGTTGCGGCGAGCGGGGGCTACTCTTCATTGAGGTGTGCAGGCTTCTCATTGCAGTGGCTTCTCGTTGCAGTGGCTTCTCGTTGTGGAGCATGGGCTGTAGGTGCATGGGCTTCAGTAGTTGTGGCACACGGGTTCAGTAGTTGTGGCTCTCGGGCTCTAGAGCGCAGGCTCAGTAGTTAATAGCACACGGGCTTAGTTGCTCCATGGCATGTGGGATCTTCCCGGACCAGGGCCCGAACTCATGTCCCCTGCATTGGCAGGCAGATTCTTAACCACTGTGCCACCAGGGAAGCCCAGAATCATACCTTTTTAAAGAAAGTTAAATCAGTGGTAACATTTCTTGAACTAGAAGTTAACTACCTGACTCTTAAGATGTTTTATGTTTATCGTAAATTAAGCTTAAGGAGTAACTGTAGCATTCTGGGGAAGTCAAATCAAATTTTCAGTTTCTGCCCCCTGTGGAAATGGTGCTGGTAAAAAGGGGTGAGGAAGTCCAAAGTCCTTGATACCCATGTAATTCTGGGTTAGCTCATTCTCTTGGTATATTTTCCTGCTTGGGGAGCATTGCAGTGTCCTCAGCAATTACTTTATGAGTACTTCTCTGCGCTGTCAAGGCTATAGCTTAGCATGTGAGTGCTGTGACACAAAGTTAAATGTATGTGCTCCAGAACAACAAATTTATTCATATTTAACTTTTAGTGAAAATAATTCAGAAAGCAAGTTAAGCACAAGTTTACATGATTTTGTTAATTGTTTCCATATGGTATTTAAAAAAATTTAAAAGATGTTCTGCTCATCATGACTGTTCTATCAATTTCATTCATTAATTGAGTGCCCAGAACATACACAGGGGAACCAGACCTCCTTTACAGTGAGAGCTTGGAGATGGGGAACTGATTACCATTGCCCATAGTCTAGAATGTAGATAGTTTATCTGTGGATATGAGGTCAGCCAAACACACATGTTCACATTCTGTATTTGATCACATAGATATATACCAGTCAAACTTGTCAGGTGCAGTAATTAGAATGACAGTAGTTGAAGTTGATAGTGAATTTGACGTAAAGCTGACCAGACTGATTTTGAGTATTGCAAAATAATACATTTTCAAGCCAGATTAAAATAGAATAACTTGTTTTCTAGCCTCAAGTGGCAATTAAATGATCCTCAAGTCCAAAATGCTTTTCCAGATTTTGTTGTAGCACTGAAGAAACAGATGCCTTTTGCTTGTTTACATGGCTGCTTTTTTTTTAATCTAGAAAAAAATGCATTTAAAAAAGCAACTATATTGTTTTCTTTGCCTTTGACAGATGTTGCCTTGTTGCCAGATAGTAACTCAGGACACAGTCCATTTCTGAGTCATAGTAGGCTCATTTGGGGACCATAACATGATATAACATGTACTTCTAAAGGCACTTTCCAATTTGAGAGTATGAGTCGCCTTTTTCCTACCTGAAATTGAAGATATAGGCCAGAAAGATAGCTTAATGAATATCAGGATTTCCTAATAATCGTTCCAAGTGTCTTTTAAGAATATTTTTGGTATTACAGTGTATTTTTTTTTTTTTTTTTTTTTTTGGTACGCGGGCCTCCCACCGTTGCGGCCTCTCCCGCCGCGGAGCACAGGCTCCGGACGCGCAGGCCCAGCGGCCATGGCCCACGGGCCCAGCTGCTCCGCGGCATGCGGGATCCTCCTGGACCGGGGCACGAACCCGTGTCCCCTCGATCGTCAGGCGGACCCCCAACCACTGTGCCACCAGGGAAGCCCTACAGTGTATTTTTAAAGTTAAATTATCCAGGTCCCTTCTTGGTCCTTTTGGGAAGAAAACAGAGGGAAATCATTGTTTTGGTTTTTTTTTTAAACTATTCCATGAACCAGTTATCAAGAAGTAACTTCTATTCGTCTGCATTAATTCATCTGCACTAATTCACAAAAGGTGAATACTTCTAATGATCTAGTGACAACCCTTCAAAATGTAAAAAGCCTGTAAAGGAAAAACTATATAGTAAGAACAAGATGCTTTGAGGACTTTTCGCTGTCTCCTGGGTGAGAAAGTTATTCCTCTTGTCCAAAAACAATACAATGTAAGCTCCCCCCTCCCCATATTGCTGTTTTTAAACCTGAAAATGTTCTTTAGCTGAAGAAGTGGCATTTAGTAGTTCCTCCGTATCAAAGATCTTAAGGCCAACAGTAATGGCACAAGAAATTTATTTATTAAGGATATAATCCTGGATGAGCTTTATTGAAGATTGTCAGGTATGGCATTGTTAATTTAGTGAGAATCTATCTTTGGTATGTTGCCTTGAGGTTGACATTTGACAGTCCTAATTCCTCAACATTTGGTTCACTGTTTTGCCACAACTACAGCTGTGCTGCTGCCTCTTCCAATCAAAAATGTAAAAAATTATTAACTGGATGTAGAATTATTTACAAAATAATCGCCATATATAAGCAGTTCTCATCTATGGAATGTTTAACAAGGTTATAATTCTAAAATATGGGGGTGGGGGGGGAATTTCCTTAAATGCAGAACTAAGAGCTAAAGTTCAAGAGTTGTGGTGTTGAGGGCTTCCTTGGTGGCACAGTGGTTGAGAGTCCGCCTGCCGATGCAGGGGACACGGGTTCGTGCCCCGGTCCGGGAAGATCCCACATGCCGTGGAGCGGCTGGGCCCGTGAGCCATGGCCGCTGAGCCTGCGCGTCCGGAGCCTGTGCTCTGCAACGGGAGAGGTCACAACAGTGAGAGGCCCGCGTACCGCAAAAAAAAAAAATAAAAATAAAAAATTTCCAACAAACAAAAGCCCAGGACTAGATGGCTTCACAGGCGAATTCTAGCAAACATTTAGAGAAGAGCTAACACCTATCCTTCTCAAACTCTTCCAAAATATAGCAGAGGGAGGAACACTCCCAAACTCATTCTACAAGGCCACCATCACCCTACAGGCCAATATCACTGATGAACATAGATGCAAAAATCCTCAACAAAATACTAGCAAACAGAATCCAACAGCACATTAAAAGGATCATAAACCACGATCAAGTGGGGTTTATCCCAGGAATGCAAGGATTCTTCAATATACGCAAATCAATCAATGTGATACACCATATTAACAAACTGAAGGAGAAAAACCATATGCTCTCAATAGATGCAGAGAAAGCTTTCAACAAAATTCAACACCCATTTATGGTAAAAACCCTCCAGAAAGTAGGCATAGAGGGAAATTTCCTCAACATAATAAAGGCCATATATGACAAACCCACAGCCAACATCGTGCTCAATGGTGAAAAACTGAAACCATTTCCACTAAGATCAGGAACAAGGCAAGGTTGCTCACTCTCACCACTATTATTCAACATAGTTTTGGAAGTTTTAGCCACAGAAATCAGAGAAGAAAAAGAAATAAAAGGAATCCAAATAGGAAAGGAAGAAGTAAAGCTGTCACTGTTTGCAGATGACATGATACTATACGTAGAGAATCTAAGGATGCTACCAGAAAACTACGAGAGCTAATCAATGAATTTGGTAAAGTGGCAGGATACAAAATTAATGCACAGAAATCTCTGGCATTCCTATACACTAATGATGAAAAATCTGAAAGTGACATTAAGGAAACACTCCCATTTACCATTGCAACAAAAAGAATAAAATATCTAGGAATAAACCTACCTAAGGAGACGAAAGACCTGTATGCACAAAATTATAAGACACTGATGAAAGAAATTAAAGATGATACAAATAGATGGAGAGATATACCATGTTCTTGGATTGGAAGAATCAACATTGTGAAAATGACTCTACTACCCAAAGCAACCTACAGATTCAATGCAATCCCTATCAAACTACCACTGGCATTTTTCACAGAACCAGAACAAAAAATTTCACAATTTGTATGGAAACACAAAAGACCCCGAATAGCCAAAGCAATCCTGAGAAAGAAAAACGGAGCTGGAGGAATCAGGCTCCCTGACTTCAGACTATAATACAAAGCTACAGTAATCAAGACAGTATGGTACTGGCACAAAAACAGAAATATAGATCAATGGAACAGGATAGAAAGCCCAGAGATAAACCCACACTCATATGGTCACCTTATCTTTGATAAAGGAGGCAAGAATATACAGTGGAGGAAAGACAGCCTCTTCAATAAGTGGTGCTGGGAAAACTGGACAGCTACATGTAAAAGAATGAAATTAGAACACTCCCTAACGCCATACACAAAAATAAGCTCAAAATGGATTAAAGACCTAAATGTAAGGCCAGATGCTATAAAACTATTAGAGGAAAACATAGGCAGAACACTCTATGGCATAAATCACAGCACGGTCCTTTTTGACCCACCTCATAGAGAAATGGAAATAAAAACAAACAAATGGGACCTAATGAAACTTAAAAGCTTTTGCACAGCAAAGGAAACCATAAACAACATGAAAAGACAGCCCTCAGAATGGGAGAAAATATTTGCAAATGACAAACAATTAATCTCCAAAACTTACAAGCAGCTCATGCAGCTCAATATCAAAAAAAAACCCAATCCAAAAATGTGTAGAAGGCCTAAATAGACATTTCTCCAAAGAAGATATACAGATTGCCAACACATGAAAGAATGCTCAACATCCTTAATCATTGAAATGCAAATCAAAAGTACAATGAGATATCATCTCACACCCGTTAGAATGGCCATCATCAAAAAATCTAGAAACAATAAATGCTGGTGAGGGTGTGGAGAAAAAGGAACCCTCTTGCACTGTTGGTGGGAATGTAAATTGATAGCGCCACTATGGAGAACAGTATGGAGGTTTCTTAAAAAACTAAAAATAGAACTACCATATGACCCAGCAATCCCACTACTGGGCATATACCCTGAGAAAACCATAATTCAAAAAGAGTCATGTACCAAAATGTTCATTGCAGCTCTATTTACAATAGCCAGGACATGGAAGCAAGCTAAGTGTCCATCAACAGATGAATGGATAAAGAAGATGTGGCACATGTATACAATGGAATATTACTCAGCCATAAAAAGAAATGAAACTGAGTTATTTGTAGTGAGGTGGATGGACCTAGAGTCTGTCATACAGAGTGAAGTAAGTCAGAAAGAGAAAAGAAATACTGTATGCTAACACATATATATGGAATCTAAAAAAAAAACAAAAACAAAAGTTCTGAAGAACCTAGGGGCAAGACGGGAATAAAGACACAGACCTACTAGAGAATGGATTTGAGGATACGGGGATGGGGAAGGGTAAGCTGGGACAAAGTGAGAACGTGGCATGGACATATATACACTATCAAACGTAAAATAGATAGCTAGTGGCAAGCAGCCACATAGCACAGGGAGATCAACTCGGTACTTTGTGACCACCTAGAGGGGTGGGATAGGGAGGGTGGGAGGGAGAGAGACACAAGAGGGAAGAGATATGGGGACATATGTATATGTATAACTGATCCACTTTGTTATAAAGCAGAAACTAACATACCATTTTAAAGCAATTATACTCCAATAAAGATGTTAAAAAAAATAAAGAAGGATAAGTTATATCTAGTCCTTTGTAAAGAGTAAGCTATTTTCATAAAATATATTAGAAGTTTTTTTTTCTTTCAGATTAACTGGTTCTTGTGAGTATATTTGATGAAATGGTTGATCACAAGAATTGCCTTTTACATTCCAAAACAAAAGCATTAAATGAAAGTTGACTTTAACAGAAATAGATATTGCATTATTTCTTTCTCAAGTGCCTGTACTTTATATTTTGTAATGATTTGTGTTCCCTGATATGCTTTATCTCATGCTTGACTGATTACAAGTGTGAAGGGAGGTTAAATGTATTCGCTGTTGGCAATTTAGCATTAATTGTAACACACTGTAATCCAAATTACAATCTGTCATTTCCAGTCGAATTGTGAAGCACTGTAATTGTATTTTAGAGTTCCACTGCCATTGATTATAGCTACCTCATTTGTGTTTTAATATACCATGACAAATTTGTGAATGGAAATACAATCGTGTAACAAGGCAGGAAACAAGTATTGTTCTTCCTGTTATAACAGCAATAAAATTATATCTTAACAAATGAAAAGAGAAGGATATTGTAAGAAGTAAAGAGGATTCATTTAAAGATGAAAAAGACAAAAATGACTAATTTTCAAGCAGTGCATAAAAATAAATGAGCCATGGATTTTTGGAAAACATTTTTAAACAAAACATTTCAAAAATATTCTTTAACATTTTAAAAATAATACTAATATACTAATACAAATGCTCTAGTTTATTCATTTGAATTGCCATATGGCATTCCACAGACATTCTCTCCCTGGTGATCATTCAGGTTGTTTATAGGTTTTTACTACTACAAATTATGCTGTAGTGAACATTCTTGCACATGACTCTTCATACACGTGGAGGATTCACTAGGGAATATATTTAGAAGTGGGACTTCTGGGTTGTAGAATATGCAAATCCTCTGTTTTACTTTATGTGTGTGTTGGGGGGGTAACAACATTTGACATGAGATCTATACTCTTGACAAATTTTGAAGTATACATTTTTGTTGACTATAAGTACAGTGTTGTATAGTCACATCTCTAGAGCTTATTTCTCTTGCTTGACTGAAACTTTTTGCCCATTGATTAAAAGCTCCCTGTTTACCCCCCACCCCACCAGTCCCTCGCAACCACTATTCTACTATTTGATTCTATGAATTTGACTATTTTAGATACTCATATGAGTAGAATTGTGAAGTATTTGTTTTTCTGTGACTGGCTTACTTCACTTAGAATAATGTTCTCAAAGCTCATCCATGTTGTCACATATTTCAGATTTCCTTCTTTTTTAAGGCTGACTAGTATTCATTGTATGTATATGCCACATTTTCTGTATCAACTTATCTACTGATGGACATTTAGTTTGTGTCCATGTCTTGGCTCTTGTGAACAGCACTGCAATGAACACTGGAGTGACAATATCTATTCAAGATGCTGACTGAAATTCTTTGGATAAATACCCAGTAGTGGGATTTCTGGATCATATGATAATTCTGTTTTGAATTTTTTGAGTACTCTCCATGCCATTTCCCATAGCAGCTGTACCATTTTGCATTCCCAAAAACAGTGTGCAAGAGTTCCAATTTCTCCACCAACATTTGTTGTCTTTTGGTTTTTATTGATAATAGACATCATGCCAGGTGTGAGGTGATATCTTATTGTGGTTTTAATTTGCATTTCCCTGATGAATAATAACAATGATCATTTTCTCATATATCTGTTGGACTTTTGTATGTCTTCTTTGGAGGATTTTCTATTCAAGTCCATTAAAAATTTGTTGTCATTTAAAAAAAATATTAAGTTCTAGTACGTATATATTTTAGAGATTAACCTCTTTTCAGATATATGATTCACAAATATTTTCTCCCATCCCATTGGTTGCCTTTTCACTCTGTTGTTTGCGTTGCTTTTTCAGAAGTTTTTCATTGACAATGAACAATGAACATTTCATTGTTCAGAAGCTTTTTAGTCTGATGTAGTTCCACTTGTTTATTTTTGTTTTTGTTTCCATGAAAGCATTGCCAAGACCAATGTCATGAAGCTCTTCTCCTATGCATTCTTCTAAAAATGTTAGTTTCACGTCTATGTCTAAAGTCTTTAATCCATTTTGAGTTAATTTTTGTATATGGTGTAAGATAAGACTACAATTTCATTCTTTTGCATGTGGATATCCAGTTTTCCCATAACCATTTAAGAAACTATGTTTTCCCCATTGCATATTTTTGGGACCTTGTTGAAGATGAGTTGATCTTATATGTGTGGATTTATTTCTGAGCTCTCTATTCTGTTCCATTTGTCTATATGTCTATCTTTTTGCCAGTACCATACTGTTTTGATTATTGTAGCTTTGTGTTGTAATATATTTTGAAACTGGAAAGTGTGAGGCCTTCAGCTTCATTCTTCCTTCTCAGTATTGATTTGGCTATTTGAAGTCTTTTGTGGTTCCATATGAATTTTAGAATTTTTTTCTATTTCTGTAAAAAAAATGCCATTGGAATTTTGATAAGGATTGTGTTGAATCTACATGTGGCTTTGGGCAGTATGAACATTTTAACAATATTAAGTATTTCAGTTAATGAACATGGCATAGCTTTCCATTTATTTGTGTCTTGTTTAATTTCTTTCATCAATATTTTGTAGTTTTCAGTATGCAAATCATTCACCTCCTTAGTTTAGTTTATTCCTAGGCACTTTATTCATTTTGATGCTACTGTAAATGCGATTGTCTCCTATTTTTTTTTCAGATAGTTTGTTGTTAGTGTATAGAAGCACAACTGATTTTTATGTGTTCATTTTGTATCCTGTAATGTTACTTAATTCGTTTAATAGTTCTAAGTTTTTTTATGGAGTGCTTAGAGTTTTCTAAGTATAAGATTATATTGTTTTCAAACGGGGACAATTTTACTTTTTCCTTTCCAGTTTTGACGACTTTTATTTCTTTTTCTTGCCTATTGCTCTCACTATTCCAGTACTATGTTGAATAAAAGTGGGCATCCGTACCTTGCGCCTGATCGTAGAGGAAAAGCTTTGTTTTTTACCATTGTGTATAATGTTATCTGTGGGCTTCTAATTTATGGCTTTTATTATGTTGATGTAATTTCCTTATTTCTAGTTTGTTGAGAGATTTTATTATGAAAGTGTATTGAATTTTGTTAAATACTTCTTATTCCTCAACTGAGACAATCATGTGATTTTTATCATTTATTCTGATACTGTGGTGTATCACATTAACTGATTTTCGTATGTTGAGCCAGTGCTTGATCATGGTGTATGATTCTTTTCATGTACTGGATAGTATTTTGTGGAGGATTTTTGTGTCTATATTCATCAGGGATATTGGCCTGTAGTTTTCTTTTCTTGTGGTATCTTTGTCTGGCTTTGGTATCATGGCCTAATAACATGAGTTTGGAAGTGCTCCCTCTTCTTCAATTTTTTGGAATTGTTTGAGATAGATTGGCATTGTTCTTCTTTAAGTATTGGTAGAATTCACCATTGAAGCCATGTGGTTCTAAGCTTTTCTTTATTGGGAGGTTTTTGATTCAATCTTCTTACTAGTTATAGATCTGTTCAGACTTTCTACTTCTTCAAGATTTAATCTTGGTAGGTTGTATGTTTCTAGGAATTTATTGATTTCTTCTATGTTAAACAATTTTTTGGTATATAATTGTTTATAATTGTCTTATGATCTTTTTATTTCTGAAGCATCAGTTGTAATGTTTCTTCTTTCCTTTTTGATTTTATTTATTTGAGTCTTCTTTCTTTTTTTCTTAGTCTAGCTAAGGGATTGGCTATTTTGTTGGTTTTTTCAAAAAACTATCTCCTAGTTTTGCTCATTTTTTCTATTTTCTATTTTATCTATTTTTGCTCTGATACGTTATTTCTTTCCTTCCACTAACTTTGGGCTTAATTTGTTTTTCTACAGGACTTTGATGAAAAAAATTGAAGGAGATACAAGTAAATGGAAAGACATACTGTGTTCATAGACTGAAAGAATTAACACTGTTAAAATGCTCACACTACCCAAAGCCACAGATAAACTCAATGCAATCCCTATCAAAATCCCAGTATCATTTTTCACAGAAATAGAAAAAACAATCCTAAAATTTTTATGGAACCACAAAAGATCCCAAATAGCCAAAGCAATTCTGAAAAAGAAGAACAAAGCTGGAAGCCTCACACTTCCTGATTAAACACTGTAGTCTATGACCATACCACCCTGAACATGCCCGATCTCGTCTGATTACAAACTATAATACAAAGCTATAGAAACCAAGACAGTGTGGTACTGGCATAAAAATCAACACGTAGATGAATGGAATAGAATCAGAGAGCCCAGAAATAAACCCACACATATACGGTCAACTAATATTTGACAAGCAAGCCAAGAATACTCAATGGGCAGAGGATAGTCAATTTAATAAATGATGTTGGGAAAACTGGGTATTCATATGCAAAAGAATGAAACTGAGCCCCTATCTTACACTACTCACAAAAACTAACTTTAAATGAATTAAATATGTAACTATAAGACCTGAAACTATAAAACTCCTAGAAGAAAACATAGGGAAAATCTCCTTATTGTTGGTCTTGGCAAGGATTTTTTGGATATGGCTCCAAGAGTACAAGCAACAAAAGCAAAAATAGACAAGTGGGGGACTACATCAAACTAAAAAGCTTCTGCACAGCAAAGGAAACAATCAACAAAATTCCCAACCTATGGAATGGGAGAAAATATTTGTAAATTATATATTTCATAAGGGGTTAATATCCAAAATATATAAATAACTCATACAGCTCTATAGGAAAAAAATCCAATCTGATTAAAAAATGGGCTGAGGAACTAAACGGACATTTTCCAAAGAAAACAAACAGCCAACAAGTACATGAAAAGATGTACAACATCATTGATCAAAAGATGCTCCACACCACCAATCATCAGGAGAATACAAATCAAAAGCACAATAAGATATTGCCTCACACCTGTTTGAATGGCTGTCATCAAAATGACAAGAGATAGCAAGTGTTGGCGAGGATGTGGAGAAAAGGGGACGCTTGTGCACTGTTGTTGGAATGTAAATTGGTACAGCTACTATGGAAAAGTGTATGGAGGTTCCTCAAAAAATTAAAAATAAACTACATTTGATCCAGCAATCTCACTTCGGGGTATATCTCCAAAGGAAATGAAATCAGTATGTTGAAGAGATATCTGCACTTCCACGGTCAATGCAGCATTATTCACAATAGGTAAAATTTGGAAACAACCTAACTGTCTATCTAGAGTTTAATGGATAAAGAAGATATGGGGATATAAATATACATCCATGAGAAAGAAGGAAATACTGCCATTTGTGACAGCATGGATGGACCCTGAAGACATTATGCCAAGTGAAGTAAGCCAGACAAAGACAAATACTATATGATATCACTTATATGTGGAATCTAAAATAGCCACACTCTTAGAAACAGAGTAGAATGGTTGTTTCTGGGGGCTGGAAGTTGGGGGAATTGGAGAGATTTTAGGTCAACAGCTTCAAACTTCCAGTTAAAAGATGGATAAATTCTGGGAATCTAACATGCAATGTGGTGATTATAGTTAACAATACAGTTAACTATAGTTAACACTTTTATATAATTGAAAGTTGCTGAGAAAGTAGATCTTAAATGTTCTCACCACAAAAAAAT
Organism: Pseudorca crassidens; assembly: GCF_039906515.1. Lineage (NCBI taxonomy): Eukaryota > Metazoa > Chordata > Mammalia > Artiodactyla > Delphinidae > Pseudorca > Pseudorca crassidens. The sequence goes on from NC_090306.1 coordinate 61,091,731, forward strand.
GGCTACTACATGAGGTGATGTGAGGTATTAACTAATGCTACTGTCGTAACCATTTTGCAATATATATGTATCAAATCAACACATACATCTTAAACTTACACAATGTTATATGTCAATTATATCTAAATAATGCTGGAAGAAAGTATGAATAAAAATAAAATACCCAACAATATGAAAATTTAAAAAACACATGTAAAATAATTATGGGTCAAAGAAGAAATCATATTGTAAACTAAAAAATACTTAGAGTTGAATGATAAATGAAAATACTACATACCAAAACTCATGAAATGCAGCAGAAGTGGTTCTTTTAGGATTTATGGATTTAAGGTTTGTACTAGAAAAGAGACAAGGCTGAATAGTAATAAGATAAAGTTTAAACTTAAGAAATTAGAAAAGGAACAACAGAATAAATCCCAAAGCGAGTAGAAGGAAGGAGATTAAAAATATAAAAGCAGAATTCATTGAAAGAGAAAACCAAGATACCATAAAGAGAAAAAACAAGTTCAGAAATTAGTTCTATGAAAATCTTAAAATAGAAAAACTTCTGGAAATTTTTTCAAGGAAAAAGGAAAGCATATATAAGTAATATAATGAATGATAAAATATAACTATAGTTACATTAGAAATTTAAAAGATAACAAGAAGATATTATCAATAATTTTATGCCCATAAAGTTGAAATGGATTAAGAATTCAGAATCTGTGGAAATATGACTTAGATAAGATTGTACACCACCTTTGTCAAATTGACTTAGCTATTTGAGGAAATTTTACCTGGAATGGATACTGCTGTAAACAATAAATAATTTCACTTCAGAAAACCCCACAGATCAGTTTATCTGAGACAGTAGACTGCTCACTTCTGCAATTAGCTTTCAAGTATTTACAACAATTTATACTTATGACAAGTCACAAGAATCACTTCAATATCCTCCCTTCTCTTTGTCCACTAAATTTTGAACAATTATATCGCAAATTTGCCTGATCCCAATCAGCTCTTTGCCTTGAAAGACCCATTTTAAACCACTTGAACTCAGAATCCAAAGTCCTATAAATATTCCGTTTCTGACTTCCCCCTTCTGACACACTGCTAAGATTCTATCAGGTAGTGGTCTCCCTTACTGAAGTAACTGCTAGTTATAGCTTTGCTTTAGTAATAGGTCTTGCGGTGCTTTGAGGAGTTCAGAAGGATACGTTTCCTCTTTTTTTGAAACCCTATATACAAAAGATAAATTTCTAGTGCTCTTCGTTCCTTGCCAAAGCAAGTCACAAGTGTAGCTCAGATTCAAGGGGTAAGGAAATATATTCCACCTTTTGATTCCAGGAGCTGCAAAGAGACCTTGTAAAAAGGCATGCATACAGGAAGGGATAGATAATTGTGGGTATTTTTGCAATCTAACACAGGGATGGAGAAATCATCTAACTCAGTCCCTGTGTTTTACTGTAAACCCTAACTTAGAGATTGGTTGATTTGTCAAATGTTACACAACAGTTAAGTGGCAGCCCTTCTCTTGAGTCTGTTCCTAAATGATCCTCTTCAGGGCTTCTCCCATGTGTTCTTGATTCCCATGGTTCCTAGCACAGCATATTAACAGAATAGGCACTAAGAAAATATGAGTAGTGAATATCTGAAGAACTAAATCAATTATTTGGAAATTTTTACTATGATATCCAACTCTTCAAGTAAAATATTCAAATTTTTTTTGTATAGAATAAAGGGAGTGTTTGGAGGCTTGAATTTCTTGATTCTCCTCATTAAAAAAAGATACATACAGAATCACCAGGCATAGTGTCTTTAAAATATTCTGATTATTTGATGATTTTGAAAGTAATATAGAGCCAGTGTCGTAGAGAGGGGTGGCTTTCTCTGGATTCTCCCAATCCTCCAATGCTATGGGAGCCTGGTGGGGTTCTTACAAGAAGTCAGCAGGAAGATGGTAACCCCCGCCTATGGCTACAGCCCCCAGAAGGTTCACACTCTGGAGCTGGTCCATGCTTGGCCTCCAGCAATTCATCCAGATTTCTAGTTTGGACTTCCTACTGGTTTGTGTGGCATCTGGTGGCTCTGTTCCAGTTAAGCTGCAAGGCTTCTGATTCATAGGAACACAAGTTCAGGATCTTATATATCATTGCACTGTCAGATTAAACTACTGACAGGCTGGCGGAACAAATATCAGAAGATTAAATCACTTGCCCGGAGTCATATTGCTGGTAAGGATTTACCCGAGATTGCCTTCATATATTACCAGCCTCCACTGATACCAGGAAATCCAATTTCAGTATAATACAAGAACTTTCTAACAATGAGGGGGAAAAATAAACTGACTTTTAAAATTTCAGACAATACAAATTGCTTAAAGGAGAAAGTGGAATTCCTCTTATACTCCTAGGAGTTTGGTGTTTGGTTTAGAATCTGCACTGTAGATCTTTAGGGCTTTTTGTTTTTTCTCTTTTATCCTTTATGCCCTTAACAGGTAAGGAAACCAAATAGTTCACTTAAGTAGTTGGCTCCAAACATTCTTAAATCCCAATAACAGGATTAGAAGGTATGATTCCTGAATCTATCTGCTAATTGAATCAGGTTCCATGTATACTGTATGTCTTTTCTTAATGTTTAATATTGACTCAAGGTTGGGGGCATGAAGTAAGAGAAAGTACACTAATTATGCACACACATGCTGTTTGTAGGGAACATCCACATATAACGCCTTAACACCTTTTGTAGAGAAGCATACCCCCTGGAACTTTGGATGGAATAGTAGCCTGTAACAACTGTTATTTTCAAGGGCTCAATTTATGCATATATTTGAATTTGCTAGTTTTGTTTTCCATTAGCTTCATCAGAGTACAAAAGAGAAATGCTGTAGATTCATACCAATGTAATTTAAATGATTATTAGTTACATTGATATTCCTTTTTCTCCCCAAATAGCTTATAAATTTCCTGTTTTCTTTCTTCATTTTATAAATAGTTTTTTTTTAAAGCATTTAACAGCATGAAGCTCCATGACACATTAAAGGAGAGAAAAATGTGAGTGGGTTAGCAATGAAGCTGAGAAGGAAACATTTGATACTGGGTAATATGTGCCTTGACAGGAGAAAACAAGAGTACCTCCTCAGGCTTCAACAATAACTCCATTTCTCAATAGTTAGCAATGTTATGATTCTGAAATAAATGGAAACATCTTATGAATAATCAGCAGTTTGGGAAGCTATTTTTTATTGTTTGCCTAACAGGTCTTTCAATATATATGTATATATATATACATGTAACAGGTCTTTCATTTCCAAAGCATCATAACATCAGAGAAAATATTATGGTATGTACAGGCTGTCACTGAGATACAAACAATTGACACTCACAAACTCCTCATATATAACCATGCCTCGGGTTTGAAGTTTTTGTTTATTAGTTTTTCAATTGCTCTTTATTGCTTTTCTAGCTCCCTCTTACAATTCTATTAGTAGAGACTCTTTTCCCTATCACTGCTATGACGAAGAATTGTGGAGAAGCCTTCCAGGAGAAAGATTGATATCCTGGTTGACTCTTAAAGGATGAGGAGCCATTTCCTAGTTGAAATGCATAGGTTTGGAAATGGAAAGCAAGGACATGCCAGCCATCAGCAAAGGAAGAAATAGCATAGGGTTCAGAGAACCTAAATAGCTTGGGGTCATTAGAAGTTTAAGATTAAGAAGATTGGGACTTCCCTGGTGGTACAGTGGTTAAGACTCTCCCAACGCAGTGGTCCTGGGTTCAATCCCTGATTGGGGAACTAAGATCCTACATATTGCAACTAAGCCCACGCACTGCAACTACTGAGCCCGCATGCTCTAGAGCCTGCACGCAGCAACTAGAGCCCGGGTGCTGCAACTAGAGAAGCATGTGCGCTGCAACGAAGACCCAGCAGTGCAGCCAAAATAAATAAATAATAAAAAAAAGAAGATTAAGAAGATCACTGAGCTTCATTGGGGGGAAAGGATTAGAAGGGAACAATATTTTAGGTAGGGAGTACAAGGCAGTTGTTGCAGTTATTCATGGGGGAGATGACAGTGGCCTTAGATATAATGGATAACTATAGAGCTATTACTTTTCAATTGCCTAAGGGTTAAACAAATTTTTCAATCCCAGCTGTACATATGGTGTTGCAGACATATAGGCTGTCTACCCAACAGCCATTTTTCCCTTTTTCTTTTAAAGGGAACTGCTAACTGGCTGCTAACTGCTTTCTGATATTGAAAGCCGTATATTCAGGTCCCTACTACATTTCCAGAGCCATACAATTTAGGAATGAGAATGAGATGCAATTCTGGCCAATATGGTTTGAGAGGACAACTCCTGAGGTCTTTTCATTAGCCTTAAAAAAGGAATCCGTGAAAGAAACTTTCTTCTGGCCTTTGCATGTTTTTGTAGAAAGATGTGATTAATGGGACTGCTGTAGCCATTTTGAGATTCAGTGGACAGTTTTAGGACAAAAGTCAACATTCTGAAAATGAAAGAGCAGAAATACAGCAAGAGGCTGGGTCTTTGATGACCAAGTTGAGGTGGTGAGTTAATCAACCCTGATTATCTTTTGAATTTTTGCTATGTAAGACAAAACAAAATCCACTTATTTTATACATTTTTATTTGAATTGTTTGCTACTTGCAGCCAAAGGCATCCTAACTGATATACCTGTGAAAATATACAACTGAATTAAAAAATATCTAATACACATATAAACTTTGGAAATTTGCAAAAAATCGTACAGGGAATTTCCATATACCTTTCACCCACTTTTTCCCAATGATAATATTTTATATAACTGTAGTACAATATCAGAACTAGGAAATTGACTTTGATACAATCCACAGAATGTACTAGATTTCACCAGTTGTACATGCACTTATTTGTATACGTGTGTGAATAGTGACTAGAGTATGCAACTTTATCACATGTAGATTCATGTAACTATCACTATGACCAAGATAACAGAACTGTTCCATCACCACAAAGCTTCCTTGTGCTATCCCTTTATAGCTACTCCCATCCCTTTTTCCTTCCTCCCTAATCACTAACCCCTGTAAATACTAATCTGTTTTCCATATCTATAATTTTGCTATTTCAAGAATATTATATAGATGGAATCATGTAGCATATAACCATTTTGGGATTGATTTTTTTTTCATTCAGCATAATTCTGTTGATCCATTCAAGTTGTTGCATATATCAATAGTTCATTCATTTTTATTGCTGTGTAGTATTCCATGGTATGGATATGCCACTGTTTGTTTCATCATTCATCTGTTAAAGGACACTTGGGATGTTTCCAGCTTTGGCTATTACAAATAAGGCTTCCATGAATATTAATGTACAAGTTTTTAGTTTATTTTAAATTTTATTTTTGGCTGCGTTGGGTCTCCATTGCTGTGCGCAGGCTTTCTCTAGTTGCAGTGAGCGGGGGCTACTCTTCATTGTGGTGCGTGGGCTTCTTATTGTGGTGGCTTTTCTCGTTGCTAACATGGGCTCTAGGCATGTGGGCTAAGTACTGTGGCACACAGGCTCTACAGTGCACGTTCAGTAGTTGTGTTGCACGGGCTTAGTTGCTCCGTGGCATGTGGGATCTTCCCGGACCAGGGATCGAACCTATGTCCCCCGCATTGGCAGGCGAATTCTCAACCACTGCGCCGCCAGGGAAGTCCAATGTACACGTTTTTGTATGTGCATAGTTTTCATTTCCCTGGGATAAACGCCCAAGGGTGCAATTGCTGGGTCATATGGTAAGTGTATGTTTAGTTTTATAAGAAACTGTCAAAGTATTTTCCAGAGTGATTGTACCATTTTATATTCCCACCAGCAATGTATTAGTGATCCAGTTTCTCCACCTCCTTATAAGGTTTGGTATTACCACTATTTTTTATTTTAGCCATTCTAATAAGTATGTAGTGATACCTCATTATGGCTTTAGATTGCATTTCCCTAATGATTAATGAAGTTGATCATCTTTTAGGTGCTCATTTTGCCATCTTTATTTCTTCTTTAGTGAAATGTCTGTTGATGTGTGTGATAGGAAGAACAACTGCCTCCCAAAGATATGCCCTAGTCCCCAGAACCTCAAGAATATGTTACTTTACACAGCGAAGGTACTTTGTTGATGTGATTAAAGGTATGGACCTTGTGATGGGGAGACTGTCAAGAATTATACAGGTGGGCTTAATCTAATCCCATGAGTCCTTACACGGAGAACCTTTCAGGGGGAGATGTGACTAAGTAAGAAAGATTAGAGATGCAGAGATTGCAGAGAGATGGAATATTGCTAGCTTTGAAGATGGAAATAGGGGGCCATGAGCCAAGGAATACGGGTGACCACTAGAAGCTGGAAAGGCAAGGAAATAGATTCTCCTTTAAGAGCCTCCAGAAAGAGCTGTATTCATCCTGCTGACACCTTGATCTTAGACTAGTGAGACCTGTGATATCTAACTATAAGAAAATAAAAATGTGATTTTTTTCAGCAACTATTGTGGTAATTTGTTACAACAGCAATAGAAAAATAATACAATCTCTTTTACCCATTTTCTAATTACACTGTTTCTTTAATGTCAAGTTTTGGGAGTCCTTTATATATTCTAGGTATTTGTCCTTTGGGATATGTGGTTTGCAAATGTTTTACCCTGTCTGTAGCTTGTTTCTTCATCCTTTTCACAGAGTCTTTTACAGAGCAAAAGTTTTAAATTTTGATAAAGTCCAATTTATTGACGTTTTCTTTATGGATCATGATTTTGATGTCAAGTCCAAGAATTCTGTTAATCCTATATCCTGAATTTTTTCTCCTATTTTTTCTAATTATTTAAAAAATTGTGCTATAAAAAACATAACATAAAATTTATTATTTCAGCCATTTAAAAATGTACAATTCAGTGGCATTAAGTACATTCACACTTCTGTGCAACCATCACCACCGTCCATCTCATCATCCCAAAGTGAAACACTGCACCATTTAAACAATGATCCTTATTCTCCCTCACCAGTCCCCCACCCCTAGACCACTATGCTACCTTCTGTAATTATAAATCTGACTCTTCTAGGTACCGCATATAAGTAGAATCATATAGTATTTGCCATTTTGTGGCTGGCTTGTTTCACTTAGCATAATATTTTCAAGGTTTATCCATGTTGTAGTATGTATCAGAATTTCATTCCTTTTTAAGACTAATATTCCGTTGTATGTATACATGACATTTTGTTTATCCATTCAGCTGTTGATGAAGTTTTACGTTGTTTCAACCTTTTGGCTATTGTGAATAATGCTATGAATATTTGTGTGCAAATACCTGTCTCTGCTTTCAATTATTCTGAAAATATATCTAGAAGTGAAATTGCTGGATCATATGGCAATTCTGCTTAATTTTTTAAGGAACTGCCATACAGTTTTCTACAGTAGCTGTACCATTTCACATTCCCAACAGAAATGTCCTCTTTTGCATTAGACCCCTGTGTTTGTTTCCTGTTTTCGAGATTCCATGTTGCTCTCTTGCAATTAACTGCCTTGTTTTGGTGTGACACAGCCTCCATTTGCTTTCTGAGAAAGGGTGTGTAAGAGATACAATTTTTTTGAACTTGTGTGTCTGAAAATGAATTATTTTGCTCTCACACTTGATTATTTGGTTGAGTATAACATTCTAGGTTAAAAATATTCAAATCGTTTACTCCATTGTCCTACAGCTTCCAGTGCTTTTACTGGCAAGTTCAAAGATATATTTATTCTTGTCCTTTTCATGCAACATGGTTCCCCCTCTGCTCCCCCCCAACCCACCGTGCAAGTTTTTACGATCTTCTTTTGATTCCCATTGTTCTGAAATGTCACAATTATGTCCCTTGCTGTTGGTCTTCTTTTCCACTATGTTGGGCACTTAGTGCGCTGATACAGTTTGAAAATGCACATCTGACATTTCTGAGAAAATTTTTTGAATATTTTGTTTAATATTTTCCTTTCCTCCATATTCTCTGCTCTCTCTCCTTTATTTGGATGTTAGATATCCTGTTCTAATCCACTAATTTTCTTAACTTTTCTCTCTTATTTTCATAGCTTTGTCTTTTTGTTCTACCATCTGGGACATTTCCTTGGTTTATCTTTCAATCCACTTATGGACTTTTTCATTTATGTTATCATGTTTTTAATTTCTAAGAGCTCATTTTGGTCCTCTAAATATTCCTTTACATGGCCTTTTTTTTTTTTTTGGCTGAGTTGGGTCTTTGGCGCTGCATGTGGGCTTTCTCTATTTGGGGCGAGCGGAGGCTACTCTTTGTTGCAGTACACGGGCTTCTCATTGCGGTGGCCTCTCTTGTTGCGGAGCAAGGGCCCTAGAGTGCATGGGCTTCAGTAGTTGCTGCACACGGGCTTAGTTGCTCTGCGGCATGTGGGATCTTCCCAGACCAGGGATCAAACCTGTGTCCCCTGCGTGGGAAGGTGGATTCTTAACCACTGCGCCACCAGGGAAGTCCTGACATTTTATTTTTCCATGGATGCAAAGTTTTCTCTCATCTCTCTAAAGGAATTAATTATAATTAAAACATTTTCTTCTGTTCTCTGCATTGTTTGTCTTTAATTGCTTGCTGTTGATTTGTTTATTTTAGTCTCTGCCTTTCTGCTTAAAGATTTTCTTCAAATGTGGAGTGATCCATGGTTCTCTGTTCATATGTAAGAGACTGGAATGAAAAGCTGATTGGAAGTTTTAGGTATATAGGTGGGGCTTGTTGATCTTTGTTCTTCGTGGTAGAATGACATGGTTGGGTCATTTCAATGGAGATCCCCAACTGTCAATACTGGTCTGATTTCTTCAGCTGGTCAATATATCCTGAGAGAACTCCAGCATTCTCTTGGCTGTCAGCAAAGTCTATGCTTCCTTCATGGCACTACCTTGTATAGTTAAGCGCTAAAACCAAGTTTTTAGTCTGACTGTTGTAAGGGTTCAGGCAAGGTAGGGATCAACGAGTGGCAGCAATGTTGGGGGAATCTTAATAAGTGATGTGTGATGTGGGATAAGCCCTGAAAGACAGATTAGTCAAACTGAGGCGAGAGAATCAAACTGAACAGTTAATACATGCTGTAGTTTAGAGACGGGAGTGATCACTTTCAGATGATAATGTAGCACGGCTGACTAAGACATGTATCTCTAATGAAGTCTCTATTCAGCCATAAAGCAGCTCATGACTTTGGCAAACCACTAATCTCTGACAGCCTCAATTTCTTCAACTGAAAAACCTGGGAGACTATCTCTAAAGTCCCGCCCAGGTCCAGAGTTTCTTTAAGGTACTTCTTAAGATTCTTTTGCATCATATGACTTTTTGAGTGATAAGTTATAATTAGTGAATGGCCATATAGTTTATGGGAGTGAACTTAGAAACTATAAAATTACTCACTTCCATGAAAACAGTCATTATTTTAAGTTATAGGTAACTTGACTTTATTTATATTAAACTTATATGCATGTGGCTTTAAAAAAGCTGTCAACTTGTTATATGTAAGTGTACTATGATTTCTTTCCTTCTATTGTAGTAAAAACCTAAAACATGAAACAAATTACATTGAAATCCTGACCTTCTTTCTTCCCTTTGCCTATAGACAGAGGATATTATTGAAAAAGGAAAATGGTCTCTTTCCTCTTGAATGTAAAGTATAACTGTGCCATTTCTAAATGGGGAAGGGGAATTAGTTGACATTAATTTGTTAAACCAACACTTATTTAAGTCTGCTGTGGGTCAGGCATTTGTGCCAGGTGCGGTGGTTGCACATATAAAAAGCATAGTCCCTGCTTTCCAATAATTCATAGCCTAGTAGGGAAAGAAAGGAAGTTCAGTAAACCACTATTTTACAGTGTGACACCATGAAAGTGCAGAAATGGAACCTCTGTAATTGATGTCTGCTAGCTTGCTCAGCAGCCACTCCCCCTTTTTTCTGGAATGGTTCCTGGATTTTCCCCTGGGAATTATCCTTCTTCTCATTCTGTGTACTTTGACTGGAGCTGTGGGCATATAATTCAAATCTGGCCAATCAGAACATCATATACTTTGGGCCACTGTGATTGGCTCAAGGATGGTTCCATGATCCAAGCCAAGCCAATCTGCTACAGTGACAAGCAATCTTGGGACACAGTATGGAACAGTCAGGGTACAGCAGTTATTTGGTTATGGCTGGAGAACTGGGTCTGAGTTGGGAAGATAAAGCTAAAATGGCAGGCAGCAACAATTTATGAAGGACCTTCTATGCTACACTGGAGAATCTGTACTCTTTCCTGAAGAGATAGGGAACTATTAATGGATTTTAAGCAGGGAGTTCACATGATCATGTTTATGCTTTAGAAAGATTAATCTGGTAGGAATATAAATGATGGGGTAGGGGGAAGATGAAACCAAAAGCAGGAGAATGAACTAAGATGCCACAGTAGTTGTCCGAACCAGAGGTAATGAGAGACCTGAACCATAGGAGTGGCAGTGGGGATAGGAAGGAGAGACATAATAGGGATGTTCCCCAGAAGACACATCAAAAAGGGGTAACATGATAGCAACACTTTCCTGGAGAAATTGTGGTCTGACTGTATCTCTAGTTCAGTAAATGGTAGTAATTTTCAGAGAACAAAAGCGAAATTTAAGTTTCATTTAAGACCATGTTTCTCAAACTTTAATGTGTACACAAATCACCTGGGGGTTTTGTTAAAATGCAGATTTTGATGCAGTAGTTCTGGGGTGGAACCTGGGATTCTGCATTTCCAAGAAGCTCCCAGGTGATGATGGTGTTGCTGGTCTGCAGACTACACTTTGAGTAGTAAAGATTTAGGATTTTTTGAGGTGTGAGTGGGTCATTCAAGTAAAAAGGGGCAGTAGGTGTAGGCTCTAGATTTTAGGAAAGAAAGAGAGACTTGGGCTTGAGATATTTGGGAGCCATCAGCATTTAGGAGGTGGTGATATCAGAATATGAAGATAATAGCCCAGGAATAGCTTTTGGAAAAAAGTAAAGAAGTCTAAGGATAGCCCATGAGTAGCACCAGAATTTAAGGGGCAGCTGTAGGATGAGGCTTAAGAATATGAAGTAGCAGATGAACCTAGGGTGCCAAATTTTCAATGACAAATCTTTAATTCCCAAGCTTATTATATAAAATAATAGCTACCATTTATTGAGTATTTTATTCCTAGTACTCTACTAAGGGCTTCAACTTTTCTCCAAAACACAGGGCATAAGAAACGTCATTAAAACTTTTCTGTAACCACACCCTGTTACTCTGAGCTGGCGGAAAATTTATCCTGGGTCATTATCATGGCTCTACACATCACACCTAAGATTGCATGAAAGTTCTAGGGGGTCATACTTAGTCCAATACATTTGGGGAAGGTCCTCAAGTCTTCATTCAATGTTGGTTACTGCTAACATGCTCATTTCCCCAGCTGGTTTATCCTTTGCAGGTGAGCTGTTTTGCCAAGTGAATGCCAAGCTTGGGCATGGGGTCTTGGCTATGGTTGAAATCTCTGATGCAGCCTTCCTAGTAGTACTACACATCCATTCCCATCTAAGGTCTTGCCACCTCCTTCACCCATTAGGTCCCCAATATTCACAGAACCAGCAACTCTCCTCTTCTGTTATTCCCTTTGGTTGCCACTTACTCAACCAACCTCGAAAGCTTCTAACCTCTCTCCACTGTGTGAAGAGAGAAGTACCTCAATGGGCACAGGTGTTTTGGTACAAAGGGGCCTTTTATTCCGCCCTAGGGCAAGGGAAGTCCCAAATCTTGTGCCAGAGCTATCTGGGGTAGTATCCAGTCATTCTTTTACAGCACTAACAAAACAAATTATTATCTTAATATCTCAACAAATCATCTTACCACATATGCACTGTCCCATGAAATCTTTACAACCACCCCATGGGTAATTCTCATTTTCCATCCTGAAGCTTGGATAAATTTAGAAACCTGTTTCCAAACAGCCATTAAGCAACTGTGTAGGAACTGTGAGCTACGTGCGATGGACTCTGGAGCAACGAGGGCGTGGTATCAAAACAGTTCCTATCAAAATACCTCGCTCTTGGTCATGTGTGAGTGGCAGTTACCAGACTCAACTTCAGAAACTTCACATAGAGGCGAGAAGTCTCTTGTGTGTGCGCCTCGGATAGAGGGCTGGGGCTCCTTTAATCTTCACCACAGCCCTATCTCAATTTCACAGATGAAACCCTGAGGCTGAAAGTGGAAGTGACTTGCCCATGGCCACAAAGCCAAGAGCAGGTTTGCTGGGTCCCAATATGCTGTCCTTTCCATCATACTAAGCTGAAGGGGCCTGCGAGCGGCTCGGAGTCTCGCCCCCAGCCAATCCCCAAAGCAAAAACACTTCAAATTACTTACCCTCCAAGGAAAATAAACTGGCACATGCGCAGTATGCACCAGCGACTCCACCCGAGAGGCCTCCGAGGCCTACTCAGTGCACATGCGTCAGGAGGCTCCTCCCGTCCCCGCCCGTCACTCCTCGCCATTCCCGCCACTCTCCGCCCCTTTCCCGCCCGGATATCAGCCTACTTTTGCCGGATGTTGTTGTGAGTCTGAGAGACACGTGAGACGCTGCTACGTCATCAAAGGCACGCGCAGCAAACATGGCGGCGGCGGTGGTTGTGAGCGGGAAGGTAGGTAACGGCCGCGGGAAACATTCTTGTTTTTCTTCGGGATGGGGCTGTTTTTGCTGCTTGGAGCCTGGCCGGAGAGGGATGCGAGGGCCTTTCTGTGTCAGGAACAGCTTGTGGAGGATGCAGGAGAAGATGACTAGGTGGTGTCAGCTGTTCTCTCGAGAATGCCGGCTCAGTCCGGGAATTAAGAGACCCGGCTCCTGCTCCAAGGCCAGCTAGGCCTCGGCGCCGTTCTGGTCGGCTCTGTCCCAGGGCGAGGGGCTTTTATTTGTATTGCCTTCTTAAGAGACAGGTGGTTGCCCCGTTGCTTTCTTTTGCTGTCTTGATTTTCTCTGACTGGAGCTCTTTATGTCTGCTCTTCGGACTCCAGGATTTTTTCTCTTCCTAATCTAACTCGCCTTTGCTTCACTCTGGTGAAGGCATCTTTGTTCTCTTCGGGAAGAGCTGAAAACAGGTGCTTTGCAGCTGTGCAAACCAAGCGTGTATTGGATCCATTTTACCAGGTTGCCGAGTTGGTTGGTGATGGTGAACAGCAGGGCATGTTTCCCTTCAGGGAGCTGGAGATTTACAGCATCGCACGCTTGTCTGGGAAGGCGTTAGTTACGGTATTTATTTCCTAGACAAATCTGTGATGTTCCCGTTGGAGACTCTGTGGTACCGTCTTACGGAGGTGGTCATTGACCCCGTCGTGATAGTTCGTTAGGAATTCGGATTAGGTGCGGAGGATAGTTTATCGCATAGTGCCTGTTCATGTTCCGAGGACACATCTTAATGCCTGTTGGTTAGGACTATCGTGGCATGCTACTGGAAGCATTTCCCATTGCGCGAGTATTTCGAAAACAGTTGGGTCGGGTAGTGACTCATCTAACACCAAGGACTACTTACTTTTCGCAGATAGCTTTCTCCGTTCCTTGAGTTTCACTCATTTTCTTTATGCTGCCCTCTCCATCCCATTTTGAATTATTTGACAGCGTTTGTGCTTTAGTGTATGGACCACTAGCCAGAATAACACAGTACTGTTACTCTGGAGGGTGACCTTGGGAAATTGAGCAAGCCTGAATTCTCCGTCCTTCATTTTCTTTATCCCCAGAATGGATGTGGTGCCAGGCATTATTTCTTGTATTGGAGTTGCTAAGATTACATGAAATAATAAAAACTTTATAAAAAATTACATACTTCTCCATACTGAGTATTTTAAATGATGGGTTGGTCATCGTTTTCAGATTTTCACGGTCTTTGGTTGTCTTGTCAGTTTTGTCTGCAGGGTGGATGCTGATCTTCTGCTTGGCTCACTACATATTTTAAGGTTATATTGTTTGATTTTTTTTTTTATCTAGGACTTTCCAAGAAGGGATCCTTTCTGTTTGAACTACACTTTTTCAGGTGTGGATTGATTTTGATAGAACCCTTGAGATGAAGCAGAGTTGTAAAATATAAGACTTTTTCCACCCTTTCCTTCCAGTCATTGCCTTTCATAATGTGACTTATTAGTCTTTTATTTCTTAGCTCTGCTTCGTCACCTCATTTATTCTCACTCATTGCAAATTTATACCCATTCTCATCACTCCATCTAAATTATTTTTCCATGCCCAAAGCTGCCCTTCTCCCAAATAATTGTATGATGACCAGCAAAAGCCACTTATTCTTCCCTCAGCAAGTTCAGATCTAGTTTAATGGCATCATCATTCACCTGGTTGCATGTAAAACAAACTTGGAGATGTCCACTTCTATAACAACGTCTAAGCAATAACCAAGCCCTACCAGTTTTACCTTAAAGAGGTTTCTTAAATTTGCTGCATCCTCTTCATTCTCAGTGCTTAGTTCATTCAGGCATTTAGTCTTGAGCTCTTGGCTGATTTTTCTCCTTGTCTGCAGTCTCTTTGCCCACCGTCTCCTCTACACAACCACTGGAGTTATTTTCTAATGCACAAGTCTGATTGTCTCTTGCTTTAAAAAACAAACAAAAAATCTTAATTTTGTTATTGTCCCCATTGAAATAATACTCAAGGCTGGTTAACATGGCATAAAAAGCCATATTGTCTTTCTGGCTTTGTCTTATGCTTCCCTACTTCCCAGTCTTGTTTCTTTGGGACAGGGGAATGCAAAGAAGACACACACACACACATTTATGAAAGAGTGTGTATATGTGTGTCTCTCTGTATTTATTTATTCCTCACCCGCCACCCCAAAGGTTCAGCTAAGACCTGTCTAATTTAGAAACCTAGGGCAGTGAATGTTAACCAAGACTTGTAAGACTCACATGTGGTACTTTTAAAGAATATAGGTGCTGGGCCACAACCCAACTCTGTTGAATTAGAACCTCTTGGTGTTGAGATCTAGGATGTAGAGTAACTTTTCTACTAAGACTACTTTGCTTGCTTTGAACTTTGAATGTAGGAAGTGATGGGAGGAAGTTAATCTCTGTCATATGGAGAAGCAGTGTAAGATAACAGTCAAGAGCTTGGACTCTGGAGCCAAACAAGTTTCAAAAACTAACTTCACACTTGCTAGTGACTTTAGTCAAATTATTTAACCTCTCTATGCTTCAGTGTCCTTATCTGTAATATGGGGATGATAATAGTACATACTTTATGGGATTTTTAAGGTTAATAAGTAAATGTGTTAGAACAAAGCCTGGCACGTAGTAGATACTGTGTAGGTGTTATTCATCATCTTAATTTCCCGGCAAGTCATTGGTTGGGTATGACAGAATTTTAAAGGTTTAGAATATGGTTTTTGGTATGGGTGTGAACTTAGTTTTTGAAATTACTTCAGTTCTAACTCTCAGTGTTATTTTAGGATTTGAAAAATACCTTGTTTTAGAAGTCACATAGTTTTGATGAATGAAAAATCATCACAGTAGGGCAGTGGTTAAGGAGATGGGAATCTGATTGCTTGGGTTCAGAACCTAGCTCCACTGCTTTATAGCTGTGTTAATTTGGTCAAATTTCTTAACTTTCTGTGCACCAGTTTTCTTATTTGTAAAATGGGGGTAATAATTATTTTCCATCATGGAATTGTAGAGAGGATTAAATGAGTTAATATTTGCAAAGCATTTAGAATAGTACCTGGCATCAGGTAAGTGCTTAAATTTTAGCTGCTATTATTACTATTGTTAAGGAAGATCTTTCAGACGGTCTTAAAGTTGTAAGGTTATTATTGATTTGGAAGTAGTTGAATGTTTATTTTTGCTGCCACTTTCTACAGAGAGATTAAGGCCACTTACAAATATTAAAGCACTATAGTTATTTAAAATAAATCAGAGGGAAAAAACACAAAAGGAAAGTGAATAAGGGTAAGAAAGGTAAATGGAACTGGAAGTACGATTATTAAATAAACTCTATGCTTTAGTGGGCTACAGTTTTGCCAAAGAGGGGAACTTGATCAATAATAAGAATTACAGGATCTACAATAAAATAAAACCAGGAGCAAAACCCAAAAAAACTAGTTTCTGAAGATTAGATCCAAGGATAAACTCTTCTGTAGTTTCTTTATACTATGTACTATAATGAATTTGATTATATAGCATATTGTATCCTTATGGTTAAAAAACCCCACAACCCTATAATGCCCATTAGTATGCTGATGGTTTTATACCAGTGGCTAGCTAAGTAGTTCAGTAAATACAGGGTACTGATTTGATGTATTTAGGTCTCTGATGATTTGACTGAATTCAGGGGTAGGTTGTTGTCAACATGAGTGGATGGATTCAGTGTTTCATCTATGTATATTTTTCTTAGCTGAGCCTGTGAAAGTGGGTTTGAGTTTGATTATAAACCCTGATTAGTTCTTGGAGTTCAGCTATTCTTTGTTGCTATGTATATATAGAACCATATGTTTTAACAATCAACCAAATAGGGGGGAAAGATTGACATTCTGTTGTGAATTTTTTTTTTCCTGGCTGTGATCTTTATTTCCCGCAGTTCTATTGAGAAATAATTGATGTACATCACTGTATAAGCTTAAGACATACAGCCTATTGGTTTGATTTATATATATTGTGAAATGATTATCGCAGTAGGTTCAGCTAACACTCATCTTCTCATATAGATCCTCCTGTGAATTTTTAGGGGAGAAATAGGGACACTGACTGCAAAGGCTATCCTGCTTTAGGATAATTAATGGAATGAGTTGAATTAATGGAATGAGTTGACTCATTGCAGAGAAGGCGGGAGAAAAGCGATAGTCTGAAATAGGTTTTGGCCTTATACCCAGTGCCTCTGATGGTTGCAGTTTACTTTTATTCATTTATTCAACAAATATTTATTAAGTATCTGCTTTCTTCCAGGCACTGTTTTAGGCACTGGGGATACATCAGATAGCCCCTTACCTTGGAGATTACAGACTTCAGTTCTTCAGAAGGAAAACATTCACTAAAAACCACTCGCTTGTTTAAATAAGAAAGTAAATATGAGTTTTAGGTCCTTGAAGTGGTGCTAATTTTAGTGAATGTTCGTTTTCTTGAGACTTGTAGACTGATCCTCATGAGGGCAGGGCCTGAAATGTTTTACCTGTGTCTGGCAGACATTCTGGCATATAGTAGGTATTCAGTGAAGAAGAAAGAGCAAGAAAGTAGGAAAAAATGAAGGGAGACTAGAGGAAGAGAGGTGTGTTCACTAATAGCACTCTTGTTTTGGAGTTAAAAAGTCCTGTTTTAGTATATTTGCATTTCACTCTAGGTCTGTGTTTTTACTGTGTTAGGCTGTGTTAGAATTTGGTTCTATTGAAAATAACTTGAAACAATTGGGAAATCACCTGTTATTTTTTCTTTGAGTTTTTTTTATGGCATTTTTAGTAAGAATTTATTTTGTAGCTTAAATTTGGTCCCTTCCAGTTCCTTTTAGATATGCTTGTAGTCCTGTGAAACCCCTTGCTTAAGAAAGATTAAGATTCTTAGTATCTAGCAGGTTTTCCTGGAGAATTTTCTTAGACTAGATCTTGTAACATGGTAGTAACCTTCCTTGTGTAGGATACAATATGAGTATGTCTTCTTTATTTTTCTAGCATTCTTTAACAAACATTTGAGTACCTTCTGTGTGCTGAGTCCTTTATTCTCGACACAGCACAGTAGTCTGCAACAAGTCATTTTAATTTGTGATTTAATAAAAACACGACTTTTGGGGGAAGAATTCAAAATGCTGCTGAGACTAAATGAAAAATTGTAACCCAGCCTTTTAATTTTCACTTTTTGGTGGAAGGAAATCCTTATGAAATCCATTCACTGTTTCTTGTGCAATCTATGGTGTGTCTGTAGTCGTTGGTATAAGAGAAGTCATTCGTTTAATCCTTGTTATACTGTACCTTCCATACTGCCCTCCTGTCTGACATTGTTTGGCACACTGATACGCTTAAGATGCAGTAATAGTTCTGCTGCCTGCTCTTTATTGAGAATTGTACCATCCTCAGTATCTCAATATCTGTCTTCACTCTCAAAATTTGTGTGGTTTGTTACTCTTAAAACCACCTGTGTTCTGCATTTCTTTGAGTTACACAGTCATTACTGATTAACACACCCCAAATAAAACTCATTGTTTACTTTCTTCCTTCTGTATTCTCTCAGTGAATAACCGCATACACTCAGTTTTGTCCTTGACTCCTTTCCCTTCACCTCCCACATCTAATCAGTCACAAAGTCCTATCATTTTGACCTTCTAAATATCATTACAAGCCATCTGCCTTTCTTCATCCCTCTGCCACTGCCTTGGTTCAAGCAACCATGAATCGCTTCCTCCCTGGATTACTGCAGCTGTTCATTCTTGGCTCTGCAGCCGGTGTGTTGGCTTAGAAAAGGCAGGTCTGACATACCATTCCCTGCAAGAACTTTCTAATGACTTTCTAGTGGCAAATAATCATCTTCAGGGTGAATTCCAAACTCCCAAATTCCTGAGCATGGCTTAAAAATCTGGTATGATCTGATCTGGTCTCTACTCTTGTCTCTAAACTCTTAGTACTGTCTGATCTGGGTTGCAGCCATGCACTGAACTACTGCTCTCTGTATAGAACATACAGCTTCTTCCAAGAACATATACCCTCTTCTAGTTAAAATTGTCATTCTTCAGGTCTCAGGCTATATGTCACTCTAGTTAAAGTCTTCCTGATTTCTCATCCTGCCTGAGCCCCTTACATCTAGGTTAGCTATAATTTATTAGGGTCTGCTGTGGCAGCCTATTCAACCTCCATCATATGTTGTAATTGTCTGTTTTCTTGTCCTAATCCCCAATTAGATTGCTAGGAAGGCAGTGACTGAGTCTTATTTATTTATACCTAGAAGCTTACTCTGTGCCTGGCACATTGTTAGGCATTCACTGTACATCTGTTGAAGAAATAACTGAAATTGACATCTCATACAGGATCCTGTGCATACTTCTATCACACTCTTCTGTGACCATTGATTTACATGACATTACTAGTTTAGTTAGACACTTTTTACGATGTATGTTTTTCCACCAGTACCTTTTACTCCCCACATCTAGTTGGTGCCTAATAAATGTGTATGAGTAAAGAAACTTCTAAATCAGATTAGGTGGAATGGGGGTGATTGGAAGTGTTGGACGGGCTATTGTGTTCTTTTGAAGGACTTCATAGAAGTTGTTTGCAGAGAGAAGGTATAAAAGGGTGTTCTAGGTAGAAGGAACAGAATGCACACACACAAAAAGGCACAAGGTTTTGAGGGAACAGATGAGTTCAGAGGGTCCCAAGGCAGGAAGTATTTGGGAGTGTCAGGTGTTGCATAGCTGTAGATGTAAAGTGTGTTGTCAGAAGGATTTTGAGCTTAGGTGTGGATTGGTCAGATGTACGTTTTATTAAGATCATTTTTGGCAGTGGTTATACATTATACAGTTTACACAGATTATTGGAAGGTGATTAGCTTGGGGAAGAGAGACCAGAATGTTATTTTAGTAAACCCAGGCTACATATGATGAGGGGTCAGTGTCAGAGAAGATTTGAGGGATTTAGGAGGTAGGATGAGTATGGTGAAAGAGGCATTTAAGATACTGCGTGGATGGAATGTCTTACACAGAGTTGGGAATATCAGAAGAGCAGATTTAGGATAAAACATACTGAGTATAAGATGCCTGTGGATTATTCAAGTGGAGATATCAAGTGGCTGCTTAGATATTTGGGTGTAGAACTCATTAGAGTTTCAGGGCTTACACTGGCATTTCCTGGTGATACTGTCTCTAATCCAAAATTTACATTATTTATATGCTGAATGATTTCAAAGAAACTGAATTTTTGTAACTTTCTTGTTGTTAAATTTAGCTTATAAAATTCACAGTTCCTAAAGTTCAAGAATGTATGTTGTGTATGGTAGGTGTTGGGTTTCCAGGTTTGGACAGAGATTTAAGGCAAGAATTTTATCCCTAAGCCTAAGAGTAAATTTCAGATATTTGGGTTGAATGTTTTCATTTATCTTTAGTTTTTGAAAATATTATAATAATTGTAACACAAAAATCCAATCCCACTTAAGTGTAGGAGTAATATAAAAATTTATCTGCTACTATATTGTGCAACTTCATTCTAACTTTTGCTAAATTAGAGGTCAGTAAGTTTATTCTAAAACATTTGCTGTGGTCCCCAGAGCACTTTTAATGAGTTATGTCGGACATGGTTCCTTTGGAAGAAAAAAATCTGAATTTTCTATTGCCATCAGCAGGCTGTCATTGGAAGTTTTATAAATATAATTACCTGCTTATGCATCTTAGCAGATATTTAAGAATAAAGGAGAACTTGAAGGGCCTGAGACAATTTTATTCCAAATGGAGAACTTTTTTCCTTTCTTTAGTACCTTTACACATTGTTCTTTTTTTTCCTCCCAAGAGGGTGGGGAGCAGTTTAGAATATTCTAGCTTGTGTAAAGATTTTATCTTTTTTATAACATTGCCAGATACATACAGGCAAGGAACTTTATCTTGTTTATTTTTCTGTTCTCCATGGTGTCTGGCGCATAATAAGTGCCTAATAAAAGTTTGTCGACTCAAGTTTAGATAATTAGTTTAGCACCACCAAGTGGCAAGTGTTTGAATGTCCTTGATAGTTTTTGCTCCCTATGGACACTTAATCCACAATGAAAAACAGGTAGGGTGTGATTTTTTAATTTTTTTGAGGCAGGATCAACTTCTTTTTCTTTTTTCTTTCTTTTCTGCTTTTTTTTAAAGTAAAATATCTTTACTTAACGTATTTACTTTTATACAGCGTTTTGAAGTTTAAAAAAATAGACTTTTCCTGTAAGTTATTTTTTATACAGCTTTATTGAGGTGCCACTTGACAAACAGTAAGTTGCATATAGCATGTATAATGTGCTAACTTTTGATGTATATATACACTATGGACCCATCAACAGAATCAAGAGAATGACATGTCTACCACTCAGAGTTTCCTCCTGACTTATTGTAATCTATCACTACCTTCATCCTGTCCACAGACAAACACTGAGCTGCTTTTTGTCACTATAGATTAGTTTGCATTTTCTACAACTTTATATAAATGAAATGATATGGTATGTACTCTGTTTTTGGTCTGACCTTCTTCATTCAGCATAATTATTTTGAGGTTCATTCATGTTGCTGTATGTATCATTAGTTAACTCCTTTTTATTGCCATGTAGTTTCCTGTCGTATGGGTATACCACAATTTGCTTATCCATTCACCCATTGATAGACATTCGGGTTTTTTCCACTTTTGGCTGTTACAAATACAGGTGTTGTGAACATTGATATGAGTATGTGTCATATGAGTATGTGCGTTCTCTTTTCTTGGGCAAATATCTAGGAGTAGAATAGCTGGATTGTAATGTTAGTTGCATGTTTAGCATTTTAAGAAACTGCCGAACTATTTTCCAAAGTAGATGTACCATTTTACATTCCCACTGGTGGTGTATGAAAGTTCCAGTTGCTCCGCATCTTTGTCAGCATTTGGCATGTTGGGGACTTCCCTGGCAGTCCAGTGGTTAAGACTTAATGCTTCCACTGCAGGGGGTGTGGGTTCGATCCCTGGTTGGGGAACTAAGATACTGTATGCCACATGGTGCCCCCCCCCCAAAAAAAAGAAACATTTGGCACGTTTGTTTTTAGAATTAATAGATGGCTTCAGTTTGCAGTTCCCTAATGACTTATGATGTTGAGCATCTTTTCATGGGATTTTATGTCATCCCTATACTTTCTTTGAAGTGTCTGTTCAAACCTTTTGCCCACTTTATTTTATTGAATAAATTGTTTTCTTCATTTTCTTGTCACTGAGTTTTGAGAGTTCTTTTTATCTTCTGGATACAAGTCCTTTATTACATATACAATATGATTTGCAAATATATTTTTTCTGCCGGAGCCTTAATTCACTTAGTTATAGTAGCTTTTTGGTAGATTCCAGTGGCTTTTCTACATAGACAGTCGTGTCATTTGTAAATAAGTTGTTTTACTTGTTCTTTTCTGATCTAGATGCCATTTATTTCTTCTTTTTTGTAGTGTCTGAAACCTCAAGTAAAGTGTTGAGTAGAAGTGGTAAGGGTGGACATACTTACTTTGTTCCTGATCTTAGGAGAAAGCATTCAGTCTTTTAAGTAAATGATGTCAGCTGTACTGTTTCATAGTTGCCCTTTATTAGGCTGAAGAAGTTTCCCTTCTATGACTGATTTGCTGAGAGTGTTTGTCTGAAATAGATGTTGGATTTTGTTGAATCCTTCTTCTGCATCTTTTGAGATGATTTATATGGTTTTTCTTTTTAAAATTTTTCATTGTGATGAATTATAGTGATTGATTTTTTAATATTAAACCAACCCTAAGAGTAAACCCCACTTGGTCATGAAGTATTTTCCTTTTTACGTATTGTTGGATTCAATTTTTATTTAAAATTTTTGTACCTAAGTTCATGTGAGATATTGGTCTATAGTTTTATTTTCTTGTTTTTGTCTGATTTTAGTGTCAGGGTAGTGCTGGGCTCCTAGAATGAGTTGGGAAGTATTCCTCCTCTTCATTTTCCTGAGTTTGTATAGGATTGGTATTACTTCTTTCTTAAATATTTGGCAGAGCTTACTAGTAAAACCATTTAGGCCTGGAATTTTCTTTGTGGGAAGGTTTTTAACTAAAAATTCAGGGAATTCCCTGGTGGTCCAGTGGTTAGGACTCCGTGCTCTCACAGCCAAGGGCTCAGGTTTGGTCCCTGATCGTGGAACTAAAATCCCACAAAACCTCGTGGTGTGGCCAAAAAAAAAAGTACAGCAGAAACTAACACAACATTGTAAATCAACTATACTCCAATAAAAATTAATTTAAAAAAATTGAATTTCCTTAATTTATATTGGGCTACTCAGGTTATCTTTTTCATCTGTGAGTGTTGATAGCTGTGCCTCTTAAGGAATTTATTTGTTTTGTCTAAGTTGTCAATTTTTAAAAATAAACTTATGTATGTATGTATGGCTGCGTTGGGTCTTTGTTGCTGCACGGGCTTTCTCTAGTTGCAGCAAGCAGCGGTTACTCTTGTTGCAGTGTGCGGGCTTCTCATTGCGGTGGCTTCTCTTGTGGAGCATGGGCTCTAGGCGTGCTGGCTTCAGAAGTTGTGGCTTTTGGGCTCAGTAGTTGTGGCTCACGGGCTGTAGAGCACAGGCTCAGTAGTTGCAGCACACGGGCTTAGTTGCTCCGTGGCATGTGGGATCTTCCTGGACCAGGGCTCAAACCCGTGTTCCCTGCATTGGCAGGCGGATTCTTAACCACTGCGCCACCAAGGAAGTCCGAAGTTGTCAGTTTTATTAGTCTAAATTGTTCATAAATTTTCTTAGTATCTCTTTTACTTGTATACATTTGTAGTGATGTTAAAGTTCTAATTCCTAATATTGTTAATTTGTGTCTCTTATTTTTTCCTCATCTGGCTAGAGTTTTACCAGTTTTATTCTCAAAGAACTAGCTTTCAGTTTCATTGATCTCTTCTCCCCTCCCCCATTTTTCTTTTTTCTATTTTATTGATTTCTACTCTGATTTTTCTTTCTGCTTACTTTGGGTTTAATTTGCATTTCTTTTTCTAGTTTCTTAAGGTAGATGCTCAGGTCATTAATTTGAGGCCTTTTTTCTTTTCTAATAAAGGCATGTAATGCTATGTTTCCCGGTAAGCACTGTTTTAGTGGCCCTACGCAGATTTTAATACGATGCGTTTGCATTTTCATTGAGTTCAAATACTTTCTAATTTTCCTTTGATTTCTTCTTGACCCTTGGGTTATTTATAAATATGTTATTAATTTCCAGATATGTGAGAATGTTCTGAAGATATTTCTATTACTGATTTATAACTTACTTCCACAGAATATACTTGAATTCTTTTAAGTTTATTGAGATTTGTTTTATGGCCCAAGTTTTGATATGTCTTGGCAAATGTTGTTGGGTGGAACGTTTTGAGTGTAAATTAGGTCCAGTTGGTTGATGGTGTTATCAAGTCTTGTGTTATTACTGATTTTCTGTCTATTGTTTAATCAGTTATTGAGAGAGGGGTTTGAAATCTCTGACTGTAATTGTGGACTTGTTTGTTTTTTCTTGCAATTCTATCACTATGCTTCATGTATTTTGAAGGTCTGGTATTAGGTGCATAAACATGTGGAATTGTTAGGTAATCTTGAGGCACTGACCATTTTATCACTATGAAAATATCTTTCTACCTGGTAATATTTCTTTGCTCTAAAATTTATTTTTGTCTGATATTAATATAGCCATTCTAGCTTCTGATTAGCGTTGGCATATCTTTTCATCTTTTAATTTTTAACCTATTTGTGTCTTTATATTTAAAATACTTTTCTTGTAGGTAGCATAGATTTTGGGCTTTTCTTTTCACTCTGATTCTCTCTTTTTAGTTGGAGTCTGTAGGTGATTTATAGTTAATGTGATTACTGATATGGTTAAGTTTAAGTCTATCATCTTGCTGTTTGTTTTTTATTTGTCCCATCTCTCCTTTGTTCCATTTTCTTTTTCTGTCTTCTTTGTGATTAGTCAAGTAGTTTTCATTATTCTGTGTTTATTTTTTATTTCCTTTGTTGACTAATTCACTATAACTCTGCTATTTCAGTGATTGCTTTAGGGCTTACAGAGTACATCTTTAGCTTATGACATTTACATTCAAGAGTTGTTATACTACTTTACATAAGGTATAAGAACCTAGAACAGTATACTGTCACTTCTCTTCTGGCTTTTGTGCTATTTTTGTTATTTTACTTTTGCATATATTACAAGCCCCACAAAAAACATGTATTCATTTATCTGCTTGTTTATGTTTTAAAGAAGGGGATTTGATTAACAAGAAAAATATATTTATCCACATAGCTACTGTTTTTGGTGGCATTCATTTCTGTATGTAGATCCAGATTTCCTTCTAGTGTAATTTATTCTGCCTGAAAGACTTACTTTAACATTTTTTGTAGTGTAGGTCTGATAGTAATTATTTTAGCTTTTATATGTCTAAAAAAGTCTGTATTTTACCTTCTTTTTTGAATATATTTTCTCTGGGTATAGAATTGTAGGTGAACAGTATTTTTGTTTTGTTTTGTTTTGTTTTCATTACTTTAAAGATGTTGCTCCAAAGAGGAAGGAGGAAACTTTGGGAGGTGATGGATATGTTTGTGACTTGATGGTGATAGTTTCATGAGTGTATACTTATTCTCAACTTATCAAGTTATATATATTAAATATGTATAGCTTCTTATATGTAAATCATACCTCAATAAAGTGGAAAAAAAAAGTATTGCTCCATTGTTTTCAGTCTTCATTGTTTCTAAAAAGGAATCTGCGGTTATTATATTTAATGTTTATTCCTCTGGCTGATTTTCAGATTTTCTGTGTATTACTGATTTTGCATAATTTGATTACAACGTGTCTGTATCTAGTTTTCTTTGTGATTCTTGCTTTCATTTTGGAGTTCATTGGTGTTTATATCTATGGGTTTATAGTATTAATCAAATTTGGAAAAACTTCTGCAATTATTTTTTCAAAAAAGATTTTTTTTTCTGTTTCTTTTTTCCATCAACTGTTTCAGGTACTTCAGTTATACATATACTAGACCACTTGAAATTTCCTTGCAGCTCGTTGATGCTTTGTTAAATTTTTTCTCAGTCCCTTCCCCCCCTTTTTTGTATTTTGTTTTATATAGTTTTTATTGCTATAACTTCAAGTTCATTATTCCTCTGCAATGTGTAATCTGTCCTTATCCAATTCAGTGTATATTTCATCTCAGACATTGTAGTTTTCATCTCTAGAAGTTCAATTTGGATCTTTTTCATGTTTTTGATATCTTCTCTTAGCAAGTTCTAACTTTTCTCTAGTATCCTGAACATATGGAATTCAGTTATAGTAATGTTTTAATGTCTTTCTCTTTTAATGTTATTATTTGTGTCATTTTGGGTCATATTTAATTGGATGATTTTCCTCCTCATTATGAGTCATATTTTTCTGATTGTTAGCATGTCTGTTAGGGTTTTTTTTGTTTTTGTTTTTAAGCCAGATGTCAGATATTGTGAATTTTATCTTTTTAGGTGCTAGGTATTTCTGTATTCCTATAAAATGTTCTTGAGTTTTATTCTGTAAGGCACTTATGTGGAAACAATTTAATACTTTTGGGTCTTGCTTTTAAACTTTGTTAGGTGGGATCAACACAGCATTTATTTATTTATTTATGTTTTGTTTTGATTGGCATATAGTTGATTTACAAAGTTGTATTAGTTTCTGGTGTACAGCAAAGTGATTCAGTTAATGTATATATATATATATGTATATATATTTTTTCTTTTTCACATTCTTTTCCATTATGGTTTATTACAAGATATTGAATATAGTTCCCTGTGCTCTGCAGTAGGACCTTGTTTATCAGCACAGCATTTGATGTGAAACTAATTTTGCCCCATTGCTGAGGTAAGACAATTCTGAGTACTCTACCTAGTGCTCTGTGAATTATGAAGTTTCCCACACTGATGGGAGCAGCTCTGTGTGAGTGCAGATTGTTTCTTCTAATAATTTCAGGTGGTTTTCCTCTGACCTTAAGTAGTTTACTGACGCGCGTGCATTGATCAGTTCTCTGCTGAATACTCGGGGATGTCTGCAGATCTCTTCAGTTCTATCTGTGTACTTTTCTCTGTCTGGTACTCTGTCTTGGCCTTGCCCAGTTCCCAGCTCTGCGTCCTCAACTCAGGGAGACCACTGGGCATCTTCTGGGTTTTCTCTCCTTTGTCACAGCAGGGAACTCTCTCAAGACAATAATCTAGGGCAATAGTATAACTTATCTCATTTGTTTATTTTCACTCAGCAGTCACCATCCTTCATTACCTGATGAAAACCATTGTTTGGCCTTTTTTTTCCCTTGCGGGAGGGTAAATCCAGTCTCTTGTTACTCCATCTTGGCTGGAAGGGTTAGCTGTTACAGGTTTTTTTTCCCCGCTCTCTCTCTTTTTTTTTTTCCCTTGGCCCCACTGCGCTGTGCTGGATCTTAGTTCCCTGACTAGGGATTGAACCTATGTCCCCTGCAGTGGAAGCACAGAGTCTTAACCACTGGACTGCCAGGGAAGTTCCTTTTCCTCTGTTTTTGGTGGGATTCTTGGCTGGAAGTGTAAGCTGTTACAGGGTTCTTTTCCTCTCCAGTTTTGGTGGGATTCATACCTCTTCTCATATCTCTTCTATATGCATCTCTTTTTTTCCCCCCCTTCAGGATCAGGCTGACTGTTTTACCTTGTTCCAAATTTGTTTCCTTTGTTGTTACAAACTTTGAGATCGTCTTTTTTCTTCCAGAGTTTTCTTTTTTTTTGTGGGAGGGGTACGCGGGCCTCTCACTATTGTGGCCTCTCCCGTTGCGGAGCACAGGCTCTGGACACGCAGGCTCAGCGGCCATGGCTCACGGGCCTAGCCGCTCCGCGGCACGTGGGATCTTCCTGGACCGAGGCACGAACCCGTGTCCCCTGCATCGGTAGGCGCACTCTCAACCACAGCGCCACCAGGGAAGCCCGTCTTCCAGAGTTTTTGTTAATAAATATTTCTTTCTTGTTGGTCTGTATTCTCTTCTGTACCTTCTGAGAGGTGACATAGTTAGCAAGACATTCAAGAATTTTATGAAATGCTAAGTATTTAGAGAATTCCAGTAGATATTTGGGTAGCTGAAGGTAATCATCACATTTATAGAATGGGTTATAGCAGTTTGTAATTTATATTAAAGTTTCTTTTTTCCCTGTTCCATTGGTACTCTCTACAACAACAGCATTCCTTCACCTGTCCCTGCCACCATCCCACCCCCCACCAATTTTTTTTGGGGGGGTGGCAGAGACACACAATTATTAATAGGTTGTGCTTTTCCCTCAAATCTATTTGATCTATCCTTCTCCTTCTTCTCAAGACCTGTCCTTCCATTGTTGAATTCATGTCATGATTTGCATCTGACAGTATCCCTCTGTTATCCTTGAGATATGGTTTAAATTCTGTTTAAGACTTCACATTTTGTGGGTTTTTTTTTTTTTTTTTTTTTTTTGGCGGTACGCGAGCCTCTCACTGTTGTGGCCTCTCCCGTTGCTGAGCACAGGCTCCGGACGCGCAGGCTCACCGGCCATGGCTCACGGGCCCAGCAGCTCCGCGGCATGTGGGATCTTCCTGGAGCGGGAAACGAACCTGTGTTCCCTGCATAGGCAGGCAGACTCTCAACCACTGCGCCACCAGGGAAGCCCAACATTTTGTGTTTATCACCAGTAATTTTTAGCATTTTGGTTGTGAAACAAAATTTATATACAGAAAATCACACTTACATAACTTAATAACTCATAAGGCAAATGTCTTTGTAACCACCACGGTGGTCAAGAAATAGACCTTTGCAGGTACCCCTCTTCCCCTAAGTAACTACTATCCTAACTTTTATAGAACTTACTTTCTTTCATTTCTTTATTACTATTAGCATTGTTTTAAACACTGCTATCCTGTTTTTTTTTTTTTTTTGGTCCTTCTTCTCTGTCCTCCACTTAGTATTACTAGGTACTTCCAGTTTTGTTTTTCTCAGTTAGTTGCACCTTTGTCTTTCATGGTATTTGATATCTTATTTTTCCTTGAATCACGTTTGAATTTAAATTTCTTGTATCAAACACAATACTTCTTGATTTCAAAAGATTGGATATACAGGAATCATCAAAAAACAAAACAAAACAAAAAACACACCAAACCACCCAAATCCTGATTTTTGACGACAACTGTATGTTCTGTTGTGTACAGTTTTCATACTGAGCTTTCTCTGCCATATGAACGGGAAGATAAAATGAAAACACATTTTTGTTTCCATTAGAGATATACTCCAGATATGTTTTTGCCATGTAATTTGTTCCCTTGTAAAGTATCACAAATTAATAAGTTGTTAGGGTTGGAGAATTTGACATAGACTTTTAGTAATATCTCGGGTATATATGCTAGAGAATTGTTTAGACTGTTTTATGTTTACATTTAGTGCCTTTGTATCCCTAAGGTAACAATCATGGGAAGTCTTCACTGACTATACATTGTCTTGCTATTCGGGATGTTTGGTGCTGATAACTCGCAGAGTCTGGATTGTTTGCAAAAGGAGTCTCAAACAAGTTGTACATCTCTAGTAGTATAGACTTTCATTTCAGTCTTTTTCTTCTCATAGCTTTCCATTTGCCAGCTTCCTGACATTAGTTTTCATTGCCCTTGACCTCCTTGGAATATAATTTTTTTCTTGTCTGTCTTTCTGACTTACATATTATTTTCCTGTTATGCCTATGAACTCTTCGTCTCCCCTCAAATCTTAGGTAGTGGAAAGAAAGAGGCATTACTGATGCCCTTTCTTTGCTTCCTGTAGCACAGAGGACCTACTCATGTAGCTAATTGGTGACTGCTTTAGATTGGAATATGAGCACATAGGATACTGGAACAATGTTGTCAGTTCCACATATGCTAAGCCTTAAGTTGATGGCCTTTTACATTATGTACTGTTCGGGCAAATAAAACTTATCAGAGCAGACCTGAGTCTGAACCCCAAAGTAATGGGAGAACCTTGATCAAATCACTTAACTTCTTTGCATTTTTTCCCTCAATTACAAAGTGGGAGTGATATCACATGTCTAATTGAGTTGTGAGGATCAAATGTGATAATGTAGAAATGCTTTGTAGAATAATGCATTATAGAAATATTACATGGCCAGTAATAGCATTTGAACCTTTCTTTTTATTTTGCATTAGAGATTATGAACAAAACCAGAGTAAGGAAATTGGAAGCCTGTTTTACTGAAAGTATTATCTTAGATGAAATTCCTGATATCATAATTGTTCCCTGTAGCAAAATAATTTTTCATTTCAAACAAGCTTGGAGATAGCTTTTCAAGTATTAATCGTTACCATTGATAAATGTAAGAAGCAGAATGTCCTATGGAAGAATGGTACTCCTTAGAAATCAATTCACTGTAGAGTTTAATGAAGAAATATTATCTTCATGCTATTGTTATAAGATCGATTTTTTTTTTTTTTTTGGCCTGTGGGAATAGGGATCGAACCCGGGCCCTGGCGGTGAAAGTGTGGAGTCCTAACCACTGGACTGCCAAGGAATTCCCTGAGATCAAATTTTTAATTGGACTTCTGTTTCTATATTTTGAGCTGTTTCAAGTAGTTGATACAATTGTATTTTATTATATACATGTATCCACAGACTGTGGTGATGAACATATATATGCTATGAATAAAAAAATAAGTAAAATCATTCCCTATAATATTAAAATGAATTATTCAAACCAAGATGTTATAAAAGGGACTAAGCTTTTTCTGTGGAATGTTTAGGAGTTCAGATGGGGGAGAAATTAAGGATTTTTGTTGAAAGGCCAAATTGTTAAATAGTTAGCTGCTGTATTGATTTATAAATTAAAGGCATTTAAAAATTGTTTTTAGTCCAGTGGTTAGGACGTCTTGCTTTCACTGCTGAGAGCCTGGGTTCAGTCCCCGGTTGGGGAACCGAGATCCTGCAAGCTGCGTGGTGCAGCCTAAAAAAAAAAAAATTGTTTTTAGTCCTTTAAGCAGCATTATTTTGTACATCTAAGCAATTTCAGAAACCACTTTCCTCTAAGGAAGCCATGTAGAATTTTTCTGGTAGTTTCCTGAGACAGTTGAGATTTAATGGGTGAAGATGCCAGGAAATATGAAATCCACTCCTTCCTTTGATGTAAAGTCACTGAACAGGTCTGTGTCTCAGTTTATTTTTCTGTAAAATGGACATAGAGGTAATGAGATCTATTCTGACTCATTCAGTTTGGCTGTGAGGATTTAATGAAATCAGAGTGCTTTGAAAACAAAGTGCTATTCAGTTAAAACTTATTATCTTATATTTGAAATAAATTATGTACTAATACAGATAGTGTGTGTGTGTGTGTGTGTGTGTACGTACGTGTGTACGTACCTGTGCGCCTTTAAGTCTTATAAGACTTCATAAGGTTTAGTGGCACATGAAGGTAAATTTACAGATTTTATTCCTTCCGCAGAATTAATTTGTATTGAGCAGGTAATATCTCAAGGGTGTAATATTGTAAGAGCATGTAATATCACACTCTTCAAATCAAAAAGCTGAACATGACCGCTTTCAAAAGACAGTACAAGTCTGGGTTTGGGATTGTGGAATTTTGGGCATGTAATTTGTCCCTCAAAAAGTGCTAAAAAGTTAAGAACACAGAACGTGAGATGAGTGCAGTTTTGACTTTTTGTGAGGTACCTGGTACTTTAATACTTTTTAAGATATTTTCCCACCTAAATTACTTCGGAAGCTCAACTTTTTCTTAAATGAAAAAGAGAATAAGGCAACACTTCACTAACATATGTATGGGGAAGGAAGAGCTGCTTAATGTGCTTCAGTTACCTGAAGTATTCCATTTTCTTTAGGGTTCATTTATTTCATAAAGGCTCTGGAATCTCTTTAGTATTAATAGTACCACAGAATCTTTGATTGTACTATTAATGGTACCAAGCTTTTCTTGGCAAATGAGTGTCCCTTTTTCAGCTATAGAGCTCTTGATTGTTCTGATAGCTGAGTATTAGGTGACAATATGCTAAAGTGAAGTTTCTGGATATCTTTTGTCAAAAAAGCTTGAGATTTTAAGGGATTTTATTTTTCCCATATCCTTTTCATACTTCTGTTTTGTGGCCCCTGTTTTATACATTGATAAACGAAAGTCCAGAAAGGTTATAGTTTATACTTCTGGAATTCCCTCTTTTTACTTTACTCATTAAAATTAATTTTTAATTATTGAAGTAATATATAATTATATATTTATACTTTGAAATTTTCAAGTAAGTTCAGCATTAACATAGAAAGTTACAGTTCCTCTTTCAACCTTACCCCATCCCATTATCTTTTTCAGAAGTAGCCTTTGTTAACATTAAAGTGTGTCCTTCCAGAGCTTGTTCTCTGTATTTTACACAGATATAGAGAAACTTTTAAAAGTATAAGTGTCATCATATTATGTATAATTGGAAGGTTTTTCCCATATATGTCTATCTGTTTAATCTACCTCTTAACTTCTGAATAGTATTCTCCATAGAATGAATATCACAGAATATATTTTATAATTTTCCTCTCTGTGGTCATTTAGATTCATACCTTCCTTTTCCTCCTTTCCTACTCTACCACCCACCATGTTATAAATAATACTATTGTGAATATTCTTATGCATATCTTTGTGCACATGAGTGAATAAATCTGATTTTTCATTTCTATACAAACAGTATAGAATTGTTTCTCACCACTCCCCAACTCATGCTGTCCCCAGTCTTTGCCTTCTGCTTAATGCGAGTCTTGTGTTTAACAACTATTTCATTGAAGGCCATCTTGGGTTTTTGAGATCAAAACTTCTCTGGTGATCTTGATTACTGGAAGGACTCTTTCTTGACATGATGTAAGTCTATATCACAAGTGATTAACATAACAAGAGAGGCAGTAAAAGTAATGTGGGAGCTTTGTGGTGCAGTGGCTAAGAGAACAGTTCTCTGGTGTCAGACTGCCCAGGTTTCATACTCCACACCACCCCTTACCATTTGTATCGTTCTCTTGCAATTTTCTTGTTCACACAGATGGGCTCCTCATCCTAATGATGTAGTTATAATGATATAGTTATAGAACCTATGGTCTTGGGTTATTGTAAGGATTAAACTATAACGTGGAATTCTTAGTGCATAAGTGTTCCACAAATGTCAACTGGGGGGCGATAGTGATGGCCTGTGTTGCTTGTCCTGCGTTCTTGGTCCCCATGGTATTCTGAATAGAGATGTGATTGTATTAATAAAAGGTTTACATAAATAGAAAGTACACTATTCCAAACTTATGTCAAAATTACATAAGTTTGTAATGTCTGGAAGTGACTAATTTATTTCCCTTTTACTTATTTTCATAATGAAAAAAATTTTTTAATAGTTTGAAATTGGTCCCAGGAGTAGAATCTTTTTTTTTAAATGTTTATTGTATATGTTACAAATATTTCTTCCCCATTTGTTCCATATATATATATATATATATATTTGTTGTTGTTGTTGTTTTATCCTTTGACCGCGCCACACAGCATGTGGGATCCTAGTTCCCCAACCAGGGATTGAACCTGTGCCCCCTGTGTTGGCAGCGTGGAGTCTTAACCACTGGACCACCAGGGAAGCTCCCTAGAATCTTAATATGTAACATTATGCCTTTAGAACATAAGGCTTAACTTTATAAACGTTTCAGTTTACTCTGGAATTTACTTAAGTCTCCCCTGTATTCCCATAGGACACTGTTCAGGGGCCATGTCTTAGTCATTTTCTTATACCTACTGTCTTACATGCTTTTACATATAGAAGCACTCAGTGTTTGTGAGCTTGAACTAGTTTAAACTAGTTTTTCCAAGAAGTCCTCATCATTACTTTTTAATAGTCCCATCTTATTTTCTATGCCACTGTGCTACAAAAGCACACCAAAATAAACTTATGTGCTGTTATGAAATAGTTAGAAATCATTAATTTTTCATTATATTTCATCTGTTCTTATTTTTGGATATTTTCAGTTTGAACCCAATACTTTGCTTAATGTTTGTTAAAAATATATGTTAAGTGGAATTTGCATATAGGGTCACATAACAATTAGCCTGACATCTTTGTTTAAGGAGAAGATCAAGATCATGATTATCACTAAACCAAAAAACTTGCATGCATAACAAAGCAAATTTCCTTCTAGTTTATCTTTGTTTGAAGTGCTTTTAAGTCTGAGTAGTATTTTTAAGATAATACATTTTTATATGAAATAACCAGAAACTTGGTTCAGGCATTATAGGAAAACATCTCTTAAGTTTTTTTAAAACGTTGAAATAGTATTGAATAAAAATGGTGTGATTTAATCTTATTTTTGCCATTCCAGATTATATATGAACAGGAAGGGGTGTATATTCATTCATCTTTTGGAAAGACCAGTGACCAAGACAGCTTGATTTCAGGAATATTACGTGTTTTAGAAAAGGTATGTTTCTAGTAGAAGACTTTATTTAATAATTGTTTATGTTTAAATAAAATATAATTTTAATTTAATTGTTTAAATAATTTAATAATTAATAATTGGGGCATTATCAGCAGGCTTGAATTTCACATGTAAGATAAAATTATGTAATTGAGCAATGGTTGTAAATTTAACATGGAAGTGATGTTAGAAATAAAATGCTTTAGATAAGCCAGTAAAATGGTATGGAATATTTTAAAACATGTAAAAGTTGCAGTAATATAATTTTTTTATAATGAAAGGCAGAGTTTAGAAATCTATATACATTGTTGTCAAATAGTGGTTTACATATGATATTCCATATTTAACGTGCTGATAAATTTAAGGGGTTAAAAATTTCATTTTCAGCTCAGGGAATTAAGTATAGGTGACTAAAAATATAGGATATTGCTGAATAGTAAATATGGTTAATAATTTCTTTCTCTAGGATGCTGAAGTAATAGTGGACTGGAGACCATTGGATGATGCATTAGATTCTTCTAGTATTCTGTATGCTGGAAAGGTATTTAAGAAAAAAATGCATGACTGAAGGAATGCCATTTTTTTTTAAATAAAAGCTTTATTGAGATATAATTCATATATCATAAAATTCACTCTTCTAAAGTATATAATTCAGTGTTTTTAGTATGTTTACAGAGTTGTGCAACCATCACCAATATCTAACTTTTGAACATTTCCATTACTTCCAGAAAAGAAACTGTACCTCTTAGCAGTCACCCCTCATTCCCACCTAACTCCAGTCCTCTGCACCCACTAATTTACTGTCTGTCTCTGAGGATTTGTCTGTTGTGGACATTGTATCTATGGAATCATATAATATGTAGTCTTTTGTGACTGGCTTCTTTCACTTAGCATAATGTTTTCAAGGTTCATCCATGTTGTAGCACCTGTCAGTACTTTGTTTCTTTCCTTTTTTTCTTTTTTTCTGAGTAATATTGCATTTATGGATATGTACCACATTTTGTTTATTCGTTCATCGGTTGATGGACATTTAGGTTGTTTTCATTTTTAGGCTTATGTAAATAATGCTGCTGTGAATGTTCATACTCAAGTTTCTGTGTGGATACATTTTTCCTTGAAAACCCAGGAATGGAATAGTTGGATTAACTTATGTTTAATGTTTGTTTCGTGTTGACATCTCACTATGGAAGGTAGAGATTTAGCTCTATCTTATCTCTAATTCACCCTGAAACTATGGCCCAGTTGTCCACATTTCTTCTCAAAATATTTAATGACATAGATGATCTTCCAATGTCATCTTCTTAGAAACTTTTCTTCCAGAGCCTTCTTACAAGTTCCTTCTGAACTGGTTGCTCTTTTGGCTTGCTGTGCAGCAATTATCCTGGGGATTCTTTTTGCCTCTTTCCCATATTTTAATCCCCATTTCCTGTATCCTCTGCTGTCTTATATTTTGGTTTACTCCCTAGTTCTGGTGCACCTCCAGTGCTTCCTGAGAAAAAGGGTGTATGAGGGCAAAAACATTTCTGTTTTCAGACTTTTCTATCCTTATTCTGAATTGATAGCTGGCTGGCATAGAATTACAGTTTGAAAATAATTTTCCCCTCGTAGTTTTGAAAGTTATTGTCTCAGGTTTGACTAATTTCCTTTATTGATGTTAAGTCTGCTGCATTCTAATTCCTGATCCTTGCTATGTTTTTTTCCTCTTTAGAAGCT
The DNA here is from genome assembly GCF_039906515.1 of Pseudorca crassidens. Classification (NCBI taxonomy): domain Eukaryota; kingdom Metazoa; phylum Chordata; class Mammalia; order Artiodactyla; family Delphinidae; genus Pseudorca; species Pseudorca crassidens. The sequence continues at coordinate 61,127,542 of NC_090306.1, forward strand.
TTTAGAATTGCCTTTTTGTTTCTAGTGTTGTAGATGTTCTGGACATGTTGTGCCCTTGTGGTCTTTTTTATCCACTGTGTTGGGTGCTTGATAGGCTTTTTTTTAACGTGAAAACTTGTATCCTTTAGTTTTTAGGAAATATTCTTGAATTATTTTAGTGATGATTTCTTCTTCATCTCCATTTTCTATTTTCTTTCTTTCTGGAACTCTACATGCTTTGGACTGGTCCTGTAATATTTTAATACTTTACTATTTTCTAACTCTTTGTGTATGTGTGTATTATTTTCTAGGAAATTTCTTCAGTTTTATCTTCCAGTTCTTCTATTGCCTTTTTCATTTTTGCTGTTTTTTAGATTTCTAATACATTTTGTTATGTGTCCCCTTTCCCCTCTTCTAAAAAATAGTATCCTGTTCTTCATGGATGTACTATTCTTCCTTATTTCTGAGGGATAGTATTTTAGATGTTTTCATCTCTGTATATAGTCCACCTCCTCTAATTGACTTTTTTTTTTTTCGTATTTCATTTGGACTTTATCTTTTATGTAAACACTTGCCTTTGACATTTGGTGATCTTTGTATTGTGGTGCTCATATTTAACAGCAAACACAAAAAACTGATTATACTCTCTCTATGTATGGGTAGGTTTGTTAATAGTTGGGACTCAGGGTGACTTGGCTAGGCTGTTTTCCTTGGGGAATCCCCGATATTGAAACCTGGGTCTTCTTTTGTGGGCTAGTCATTTGTCAGAGAAGAATCTACAGATTCCTGCCTGGAGAGGGAAAGCTGGATTCCACTGTTGTGGGAACTGAGTGGAGGAAGAGAGCTGGGAGTTTTGCCAACTTATTATATAGATGAACTTTCAGTTAATTCTCCTGTTTTCAGTGTATTATCTCTTTGCTCAGTGTCCCTGGTTTCTCCTAATCCACAGATAATCTGTTTTACCTTTTACAATGAATAAACCTTCAGTCTTCTCAACTTTTGTTAGTAGTCCTGTTTTCAGCTTAACCTTTATTCTAGTTTCCAGAAGTACCTGATTTACTAGTTCCAAGCCTTTGTGTGGGGTGGGGTTCTGTAAATGCTGCTTCGCTTTCCCTACTATTGATGGGAAAGTTGGTAGTGATGGTGGTAAGGGTTGCATTTTTTTAAATTGGGCAAACGAGGAGGGCTCCCTGAAAAATGACATCAGAGGAAGGGCTTGGAGGAAAAAACACTACACTTTATAACTTCATTCATTCAGCTTTTCCCCCTATTCTTCAGTCTGTTTCTATTTCTTATTAATTTCTTTTGTTTATAATATATTCCTGTTCCTATAAATCTTCTTTTTTCCTTTTTTTTTTTTTTTTTTTTGCGGTACGTGGACCTCTCACTGTTGTGGCCTCTCCCGTTGCGGAGCACAGGCTCCGGACGCGCAGGTTCAGTGGCCATGGCTCACGGGACCAGCCGCTCCATGGCATGTGGAATCTTCCTGGACCGGGGCACGAGCCCGCATCCCCTCATCGGCAGGCGGACTCTCAACCACTGTGCCACCAGGGAAGCCCCCTTTTTCCATTTTTAAAAAGAATTACACACTAGCAATACACGAATACATTCTTGTTATAAAAAATTCAAATAATAGAAAGTTGAAGTCCTGCTTGACTAGAACCCTGTCCCTAATCTGTCCCTGTTTAATGTATATCTTTCCAGACTTTTATTGGTACACATTTCCTATCATATCTATCTATCCATCCATCCATCCATCCATCCATTCATTCATCCCTGGTTTTCTCTAGTGTGTTTCTAATTACATATGTTCCATGTAGTTGTTATACTGCATACATTGTTTCTTAACTTCATTTTATTTACTTCGTTTTATTTACATTATTGAACATATATACACATGAACAGATATCAGTCTTTAAACTTCTGCCTAGCATTTTATTGGCTACCCGCTAGTTTATTTACTTATTCCTTCATTGATGGATGATAAGATATATTCAGATTTTCACTTTTACAAACAACTCTGTGATGAAAATTCTTGTATCTGCCTCTTTGTATACATGTGTATTTCTCTAAAGTAGATGAGAAGAGAGTTATTGTGAAACATGCATATTTTGAATTTTAATAAATATGACTCAATTATACATTTGAGTCAGTACTAATTAGCACTGTCATCAACAGTGTGAGATACAGCATTTCCTCACACTGTCTTCCATATTTTTATTTTTTAATTGAATGGGCCAGAAAAATTTAAATTCATCTTTACTTGCTTTTCTTGGATTGTTTCTGAAGGTGGACATCTTCCTTTGTTTGTCACTTCATATTTCTTCTTTGATTTGCTTGTTCATATCATTTCCTTATTTTTCTCTTTTGATGTTTGTTGATTTCTCAGTACATAGGTAGGAGTTGTTTTTGTATTCTGGATGTTTTTCTGTCATCTTCCATATGTTTTGGAAACATTTTCACACAGTTTTGCTTATCTTTAACTTATGTGTGGTATCTTTTGTTGAATAGAAGTTAAACTTTTTGATTTAGTCAGATTATTAACATAGCATTTTAGACTTTTGGTTTTATTCTCTTTTAAAATAGAAAGTTCTTTAGAACTGAACATGTAGATATGGTATTTGTAGCTTTTAGCTAATTTTGATTAAGAGACATGTGCAACCAATGGTGGTTTAAATAAGTAACCACCATTGGGTATGTTCCTCAAATAACCAGAAGCCTGGAGGTTTGGAGCTATTTGCAGTGTTTGTCTTTATGATTATAAGGTGGCTATTATGTTTTTAGGCAGCATAGCTGCATCAAAAGCAGGAAATAGGGAAAAAGGGATGGAGCTTTTATTAGGAAAGCAAAAGCATTTCCAAGGCCCTACTGTTGACTTATGCTTATATTTCATTGGCAACCCTAACTGCAGGAGAATCTGGACAAGGTTTTCTTGTCTTTTTGGTCAGCTGAGCCAGGGAGAAAAGGGTAGGAAATAGTGTTTGGCTTTCCCACCAGAGGTATCTGCCACAACCTACAAACTTAATTTATATAGAAGCTGAGAAGACGTTATTGATTGAAATGAAATTCTAGTCTTAGTCCCTAAATATCTTATATGTTATAATTATTTTAGGACTCCAGTTCAGTCGTGGAATGGACCCAGGCCCCAAAAGAAAGAGCTCATCGAGGACTGGAACATCTGAACAGTTACGAAGCAGAGTGGGACATGGTTAATACAATTTCATTTAAAAAGAAACCACATACCAATGGAGGTATGAATTAAATCGTTTGAAATCTTAAACTGATTTGCTACTATATAATATAAACAAAAGTGCAAAGAAAATCCTTTAATGTTTCTTAGAAGAAGGATGAGTTGGTGCTTTGATTAATATGTATAATTCCCATTTTATTTATATTCCTTTTTCATCTTTTTGTTGCTTTGTTGGTTGTGACCGCATAAAAAGGCTTTAAAAATATTTGTTCTGTTTTGTAGTTATTAATGGCAGAAAATAGAAACACTTAAAAAATTGCTTTGGCTATCTCTCATGCACATTTTTCTTAATCCAGTAGAATAAAAAAAAAAAAATCATGTTATTTCATCCTAAAGCACCAGGGGGAGATGAAGTATACCACTAAACCATGCCGTTCTAATTTCAGTGTTTACTGGTATCTTCACAGCTCATTGCAACTCCCCTTTGTATATGTTCCGCATCTGTTCTCCTTTATATATACATTAAATTTATGTTTGCTGTGTGGTGACTACCTACATGTAGATAACAGAAAAGAGCCAACCTAGCAATCTGATAGAACATGTATACTACCCCAGATATGATCTAGCTAGCCCACCTGTGATGTGGCCCGCCTATTTGTGATCTCTTTAAAAAATATTAAACACTGTATAGAGTTAAAATTTTTTTCTATTGATTTCTTTGTGTATTATAACTAATAGGATATTTTATCTTTCAGTGATTTTGATCTCAGTTTAGGATTTATCCGCATTTACCAGATTCAAAAAGTCTAGCCTAAATTGACTAGAATATGTATTGCTACGTTTATATAGCATTGTTACTAAGTAAAATTGATTTTCATGTATGGCCTGGGGAATCATTCTCATACAGTAGTTATACTTTGTACTGTATCATTTCTTGGGAACAGTGGCAATTAAGAAATAGTAAGTCACAGACTTTCGATAACAGCCAGCTCATGCATATATGTCTTTTTTTTTGTTGTTTTGCATTCCCATTCTAGGGAAGGTTCTTAACCAGAACAATGCAGAAATGTTAAGGAAGGATAAAACCATAGGATTTTAGTATATTTAACATGTGAGGGATTTTTAACTTCTCTAGACTGGATCTTCAGGATTGGTTTATGTGAATTGCTATTTTTTGTTTGCCTAATATTGTTAAATCCTTGAAAATGAAAAAGGTTACAGAAATGAGCAAAAGGAGTGAGTTTTCAAAATTTCATAAAAGAAGCATTACATGTTTGAGAAAAGCATAATCTGACAATAAAGGTCTTTTTAGATTAATGGTTTTTTAACTGGCTGCACATTGAAATCACATGGGGAAGTTAGGCTTTTGAAAAAAGTACCAGTGCCTGGGTTTCATCCAGCAAATTAAATCATACTCTGGAGATGGAGCCTGGGCATCCCTATTTTTCTGTATTTTTCAAAAGCCCTCCTGGTTATTTTAGTGTGCAGAGTTGAGAACCTCTGTGTAGCTGTGTAGCTTAGCAAAAAACCCACAGATCTAAATACTGCTTATGTATCTTGGCATTGCATTATGCCTTGTAAGGAGCCTTTATTTAGTAATTATTAAAAGTTAAGGACACATTTCTTTTTCTTTCTTTTCTCCACTGTTTAAAAAGTTTTATGATAGCAGAAAGAAACACATTGCACAGTATGGCCCAGTGTGCATACACATGCACATATTTAACAGAACAAGGAGTTAATGAAGTACATTTACTCTGTTTCATCTCATCCCATTCCATCCCATCTTATCCTAGACTGTCTACCTCATCCAATCATATTTCATCAAAACTCCTTCTTAAAGAAGACATTTTCTAATCTTGATGTTTCAGAATTTAAATTTCTGCCATAATTTTTTACATTTTTGAAAAGCATTTTTTCAAATAAAATTTTTATTATTATAAACTTCACACTTTTTACCTTTTTTGTGATTCACAGAGCAAAATGGGGACAAACCTTTAAAAAAATTGACTATTGAAGACTTTTTAAACTTTATATTTCTTAAATATACTGCTAAGTCTTTGTTTTTATATATTAGATCAAATGTTTTGAAAATATATCTTCCCAGAACAGCAGACTGCCGTGATGTTCTGGAAACCCATTCAGATAAAATGTCACGTCCTTGCTGTTAATTCTGTTCAAGACATATGGAGACTTACTGAATTGTTTTGTTTACTTTTTTGCTGTTATGGCCATTTTTCCCACGTCAGTGTGTTGGAGTTATTTTTTACATATATTGGGTAACACAGTAAGTTCATCAGAACTAATTAGCTTTATTTACCTTTGTTTAAGGAGAAAGAAGGAAATTTTGAGTTAACTGTTGGATTCTGTTAGTTTTCCTTTGTAACAACTTCTAATTCTGGTTAGCTATTATTGGTAGACCAAATTGCAGATTACTTTTCTGTTGACTTGGTTAGTCATTTATTCATTTATTTAACACATCTTTGACTACCTACTCTCTGCTAGTCACTCTTCTAGGCACTGGGGATAAAGCTGTGAACAGAATTAAGTTCTTGTTCTCATGAAGCTTATACTCTAGAAAAGGGACTTCTGGGATTGACTTGTAATGTTTGTCTCATTGTTTATCAGAGCTTTAAGTGAGGAAATGTGTGAGGAATTTTCTTTTGTATTTAATATGTAATGTGTGTCTCTTCCATTAACAAGGGAAAAATCTGTGTAAAATTTTTACATTTGAATATGCACAAACTTCTGATATGCCTGCATATATTATTTAATATTCTTCATATGATTTTCTTGCATGACTTTTATTAAATACTTTTTGTGGAATTTAAGATAAAAAATGGTATCTGGTTTTTCATTGCTGTTTTGCTGTGAAAATATTTTTGGTCTTTGCAGATAATCTAGTAGTATGTATCCTTTCTACGTCGATGTAGTCCAGGTGCATTCACACTTAAGTGATTCATAAAATGTTGGAATTCTAGAATTGTTCTCACTTTCATATTAGTTTGTGATGGTGTTATGAGCTCTATAATATAAATTGCAGTGAAACATGATGTGTCGTAAAGTGAGCACGTGGTACTTAATCTGGTATCAGCCTTAGATATGAGTTCACCATCTGAACTGGTGTGGAAGTAGGCAGGGCACTGCATAGATAAGTTACTTAGCCTTTCTGGACTTTGATTCAAATGATAACTTGCTAGTGTCCATGAAAGAGTAATGGTGTCTGCATTCCTTGCCAGGTAGAGGTTTCTGTAAGCTGTAGGTTTCTGTGTCAGTTTAGGAGATTTTGTTGGAGGTGATGGAGCTGTAGTGTTCTGACTATATAGGAAGGTGACATACATGCAGGTCAGTACTGACTGATCTACCCTTTGAGTAAGTTCTATAAGCAGATATAATCTGTACAGTTTATCTTTGTGGAATTGATAGTGTTGGGATGGAATTAATAAAGATTTTCAATAACAGGATAGTATGACACTTCTTAGCAAATAACATAAGAGAAAAGGTCTTTTAAAATTTCAGAGACATGACATGCTTAAGTCTGCGTTAAAATGTTCAAGTAAAATAACATTTTTAGATTAGAAATTAAATATAAGTATTAGATAACTTTTTTCCCTTGTTCTTTAAATTTTTATTTAAATAGATAATCTTTACATTGCTTGTTATCAATTGCAATATTATTCACAAACCTAGGATTTTTAGCTTCTGTAAACAGCCCCCACACACTAGGAAATGCTTTATTTTACATAGCTATAGTTTGGTTTGAACTGAGGTCTTAATTTAGTAGAAGGTTGATTTAGCAGGAGGATTGAATGTATTTATTCTCTTTGAAGCATTCACAACTTAGTTACCTTTTCATCCTCAATTCCCCACTGTTCTTTGGGTTTTTGCAAATGTCTGTCTGTGTACTCACTCTAATGTTACTTTTTTAAAAATTAATTTTTATTGGAGTATAGTTGCTTTACAGTGTTGTGTTAGTTTCTACTGTACAGCAAAGTGAATCGGCTATACATATACATTATGTCCTCTTGTTTTTTGGATTTCTTTTCCATTTAGTTCACCACAGAGCACTGAGTAGAGTTCCCTGAGCTATACAGTAGGTTCTCATTAGTTATCTATTTTATACATAGTATCAATAGTGCATATATGTCAATCCCAATCTCCCAGTTCATCCCACGCACCCCCACTTTCCCCCCTTACTTTTTATACTGGTATACTTTTACCTTCACTCAATGTAATCTAGTAAAAATAATTCCAAAAGGAAGTGAGGAATAAAGGTTGGTTTTGTTTTTGTTTTTTTTGTTTTGTTTTAAATGCCTCTCCAAATGCATCATGCCATTTGTATTTGAGGGAATTGGAAAAGGTGAATATTTATTGAATATTTACTATATACTTGGCACTGTACTCATTAGTTGACAAGTATTATCTCTTTTAATTCTTAGGATAACATTGGGAGGTAAGTATAATTATCTCCATTTTACAGATGAAGAAACTGAGGCTCAGAGAGATTCAATTATTTGCCCCAAATCATTCAGTTAGTAAGATGGTGGTGCTGCAGTTTGAGTCTGGCCTGCTTGCTTCCAAAGCCATGATCATTTTGGGGCAAAGCTGATATTTTAAATAAGGGTAGTATTTTTTTCAATTTGTATACAGTAAGATAATTATTTTAAAAACTATTCTTTTAAGAAAATGTATGTAGCCATTTCTAATACAGGTGGAAGCCATGGTAATATCAGTGCTGTAGTTGTTCCCTAGGTTCAACAAATATCTGTTAGGCAGTCATGAAGAGTGCTGTCAGTACCTTTTAAAAAGGTGAACAAAAATATTTTGCCCCACTTTCTTGTTTTTAAGATGCTCCAAGTCATAGAAATGGGAAAAGCAAATGGTCATTCCTGTTCAGTTTGACAGACCTGAAATCAATCAAGCAAAACAAAGAGGGTATGGGCTGGTCGTATTTGGTATTCTGTCTAAAGGATGACGTCGTTCTCCCTGCTCTGCACTTTCATCAAGGAGATAGCAAACTACTGATTGACTCTCTTGAAAAATATGTGGTATTGTGTGAGTAAGTATCAAATTATTTCCTACTTATCAAAACCGGATTGTTGTGATGGTCCCAAGGCGAACTGTTTTTACTTGTCATTGGGTATCAGTGACCTATGTGCATATTAGGGCTCAAGCAGGTTTGTTTTTTCTGGAATATTGACTACTTTGGATGAGTGACTGAATAAAATTTTGCCATTTTAGTAATTTGGAACTGCAACTTATCACCTTATTAGTGTTTTAAAGAAAAGAATGGTTCAGTATTTTAATACACATTCAAATGAATGATGATACATCAATAATTTATGGATTATATATTTACCAGTTTTATCTTTTATTATGTAGTTTCTGTTAAACATAGAGTTTCATTGGTAATGCTACAAATTTAAGTCAGACAAATCTAAATAAAATTATTGTAAGTGTGGAAGTTAGGGCTTTCTCACTTTCCAGAAATCTTGTGTCTTCCATTTATTTACCCATGTGCATTTGTACACACATACTCTTTCTCGCTTTCACTCTCAGCAAATACAATTGTGGTATCTATTTAGTTCTGAGCACTGTGCTGGTTGTTTGATACTTAGTAGTGAACAAAACAGGCATGTTCTCGGATATCTGAGAGTTTATGGTCTTGTGAAGGATGCTGACCCAGTAAATAGCAATAAACTCAAGAAATAAGATGGAGGAAGTACAAGGAAGGGAGGAAGTATACTTCATTCAGACTGGGGGTTGGGTAGGGGTCAGGGAAGACTTTCTGGAGGAGGTAACATCTAGGGTGAGACTTGACAACTGTGTGAACGTTAGCATGAAAGGGAAGGAGATATTTAGACGGAGAGATGTTTTAGATAGAGGGAGGTATGTAAAACACGACGTAATCACAGAACAGAGTAGTTCAGTATCACAGGTCTGCATAGTGGGGGAAGGGAGGGTACAAGATTTAAAGATGAAGCCAAAGAGCTGAGTTAAGGCCAGAGCATGAAGGGTCTTGTAAATCATGTTAGGAGGTTGTTCCAGTCATCTAGTGAGCTTGTAGTAGCGTGAACTAGGGGAGTGACAAGAAAGAAGTGTTGGAGGAATATTTAGTGTTAGAGTTTGTGGTTGATTGGATATGTGGAGGAGAAAAGAAGGGAGAAGTTGAGATTTTTAGTTTGGGGAATCGTAGGGATGATTGTTAACTTCATTAATAATGTCCTCACTTTAATAGAGTAATGTCATGCCTAAATGTAGATTATATAAAGCTAGGAATAATGCAAAAGTTGAAAGATATTGACTCTATGTTTTTCGGCATGAAATTCTCTTCCTTTACCATGTTGACCACCTCTGGCTGGCACTAGGCATGCTGATTAGTACCTGTAATCATAAAGTCAGATCTGGTTGGTAGTATGTGGGTCTTGGATCTTGAAGTGAGAAGCTGTGAATAGGCTACCACCTACGGGGTTAAGTAGATTTCAGGAGGAGCATTTATCATGACTGGGGCATAAGGCTTGGCTGTTGAATAGCAGCTGTTAAAGACTTGGGGGTCTTAGCATCATAGCAAGCTCAGTATCAATCAGTGTTGTGATGTAACTGTTACAGAAGAGCTCATTCATTCTGAGACTGTTGATTAAAGCATAGTATCTAGAATGAAGTGGTAGTCCCTCTCTACTCTGTACTGATAAGATCATATTTTGGAGAACTCTTAGTTTTAAACACTTAGTTTTAAACACTGCATTTTAGATTTTAGATGTGTTATACTAACTATACTACGTGGAAAAAGATGGCTAGTGTAATGAGAGGGATCAAAAGGTATCATGAAAAATGTGGGGATGTGGCGATTTAACTTGAAGGAGTTGTGGTGAACCATTAAATAAAACCCAAGCTGGGCTTCCCTGGTGGCGCAGTGGTTGAGAGTCCGCCTGCCAATGCGGGGGACACGGGTTCGTGCCCCGGTCCGGGAGTATCCCACATGCCGCGGAGTGGCTGGGTCCGTGGGCCATGGCCGCTGAGCCTGCGCGTCCAGAGCCTGTGCTCCGTCCGTCCAGAGCCTGTGCTCCGTCTGCAACGGGAGAGGTCACAGCAGTGAGAGGCCCGCCTACCGCAAAAAAACAAAACAAAACCAAAAAAACACCCAAGCTTCTTACTATGGTCAGTGAGGGCCTGCCCTATCTTAGCTCTGTTTATTTCTTCAACCTCATCTCATGCCATTCTCTTCTATATTCTAGCCACATGGTTTTCTTTCAGTTCCTGAAATGCCCTAAACTCTTTCTTGTCTTAGGGTCCTATATGTATTTCTTTTGTCTAGAATATTCTTCTCCCTTTCTTATCCCTGAGGTCTCAGTTTAATGTCACTTCCTCAGAAGGGCTTTTCTGGATGCTTAGTCTCCCATTTAATGTAGGTTCCCACCCCCATTCCTTTTTGCTTTCTCATTCTCTTGTTTGCTTCCTTCATGGCCCTTAACAGAATAAAATCATTGTCTGTTTATTTCTGTTATGTTTTCCTCTAGAATATAAGCCCATAAAGGCAGGGATTGCATCTATCTTGTTTACACTTTCTCCTAAATTCCTAGCCAGAGTGCCTGGCCCATTTGTTCAGTAAATCTTAGTTGAATGAATAAATGGCATGATACTTACCAGTTTTACAAATAATTTCAAAAGGATTGTTAAAAGAAATAGACTAGATTTGTTTTGTATGACTCCAGAGATAAACTAGAAGGAAATAGCTCGAGGGGTAGAAATTACAAGGAATTAGCTCATGAGGTAGAGAGTTTTCTGTCCTGGATGGGTTCAAGGATAGACTCAACAATTACTTAGGTGCTTATTAGAGAATATGTACCTTAAATATGTGTTGGTGATGTTTTAATGACGTTTGTAAGTGAAACTATGTTTCCTTTTCTGTATTGGTTAGGCTTAGATATGTAGCATCATAATAATTCAGCCCAAATTAATGTTGCAGTCATCCAGTTATCATTTTTGGACAACCACAGGTCTCCCTAGTGAGGGCAGACCACTTATGACATGAATGAGAGCAGACTAGAAACCACCTTCTCTGTTGGCAGGCAGATCCAAGAGATAAAGAGAGCCTGGAAGGGGTTATGCCATGCATGCACCTTACTCTTTGCTGATCTCAGCAGTCAGATGTGTCCCTGTGAAGATTTTATTTAATAGGAGTGCATATTTCCACCTGGAAACAAGAAGCCATGGGAATGGTGTTCCCCTCTCTCTACTTTTTCATTCAACAAGTATTTTTTTTTTGAGGACCTACTATGTTCTAGACATCATACTAAGTGCTGGAAAGGAGCACTTAGTCAAAAAGATATGGTGTCTGTCTTCATGGAGTTTGTACTATTGCAGAAAAGAAAAAGATCGCTTATACAAATAATCATAAGTTTTCAGCTGTAATAAGTACTATGAATCAGGAATATAGCACGATGAGAGCATATAATAGGATAATATGTAGATTTGTGTGTGTGTGTGTGTGTGTGTGTGTGTTAGTAGTAATTGAAGCTCTGAGAGAGAATGAGATTAAGAAGAGGATAAAATGGGATAGAATGTAAGCATGTGATTAATTATAGCCTTTAATGACGTGGTCAAAGAGAAAAACCTAGCAGAGGAGTCTGACTTCCTACACTCTGTTTCCTCTCTTCCCACTAGGCTTAATCACATTTATGGTCAACCAAGGATGTGGCTGTTTCTGGGAGAGGAGATAGCTGTGTAAAGTGAGCTTTAAAAGCTTCATCCTTAGTACCAGCCACTTCTCCATTGTGTATTCTCCTGTGACACTGAGGGGCCAGTTTATTCTTTGCCCCCTGAATAGTCTGAAATGTGTAAGAATAGTACATCAAATATTTTATCCCCAATTGAAGGCCCCTTTGTACACTAGGCAGAAAATAAGCATCCCCCCCATTCTCTTTCCCATCATAAATTATGCCCAACTGCATTGTGTCATATATGCTGAGTCCAGGTGGTAGAATATAGATATTCCAGATAAACAGTCACCAGTATAAAAATAAATCCCATATTTGTATAAACCATCTTCCATTATCAGATTCTTAGGGAGATGTTAAAGGTTCTTGTTTTTTATGTTCATTACTTATGATCTAAATAAATGGAATTCACAATTAAGTCCAAAGAAATGAAAAGTCCCAAATATCCCCCATTTTTTACTTTATTAGGTATCATTTCCTGTCTCTGGAGCAGTTATCCTAAGCAAAATGGTACTTCCAGAGTCATGTTCCTATGGTCGCAGATTGTTGTGGAGACCGGAAGAAGAAGGGTAGACCAGGAAAACCTTGGTGTCAGCAGCTTCGCTGGGATCCCAGCCACTCTGTTCCTGGGTCATCCTTCCTGTGTTTTCTGAGTTCAAAACATCAATAGAGGGAGATTCAGACCACATTATCTTTTTTTCTCTGATTAACCTAAATTGAAGAATGTGGCTTGCACCTGTGGCCATGATGTCTTCCTAACACTCCCTGTAACGAATTAAGGGTCTTACCATACAGACAAACAGAAATTGCAGATTTGCTAGGGATGTGCAGCCTTGAAAGATCGAGGTAAAGGTTGGGTAACTATGCACAGTTCCTTCTTTCAGTCTCATTAACTGGATTAGTCAGTGCAAAATAGGCCAGCTTCTTGAGGCTTATTATTTCTCAAATGGTTTTCTTATCTACTGGGATAAACAAATTGTCCTATTCATTGATATTCTTTAGTGTTCTTTGACTTATCACCATTTAGAACATGGTATTCAGCTGGGTAAAAGAATGAGCCACAGATACATTTTTGTTACATTTCTGGAACCAAGTTGGTTGCTAGGATATGAATGAAAGTTATTGGTTGGTTCTGTTAAAATGATTTTATATATTGGGCCATTTTAAAACTAATACATAAATATCCAAGCAGTAAAATATTTCCTTAAAAAGCCAAGTTGGTTGTATCATCTTATAGCACCAGTCATTTATGAGATTAGGTCCTAGACCCTCATTTATTCCCTTTGTGAGATACATATATCCACACACACATACATATATACATACACATACACACACATATATATGTATAAATTATATGGATGAGAATAAACTATATAGTTTTGTTGTAAATATTCTGTACTTTTTTTTTATTAACCTTTTTGGCTTTATATCTTTTGCAATGATATTTTTATTTATTTCTTTAGCTTTCCATATTGGTCTTCTCGGTGGCAATATAAAATAGTTACTATTACATCTCAGTGCACAAAAATTCTTCAACTGTTATAATTTCTGAATTCTGAAGCTTTTGGGAGAGGCTCACTCCAAAGTACTTCTGAAGTTTTAGTAGTAATGCGTCTGTAGTTGTGATATTAGACAATGGTTTTCTTTAAGCCCTTTAGTAGGATCTAATAGAATTGCTGATGTTAGCATCATTAAAAGTTCTATCTTAACTGCTGCAATGAGTTTTTGAAAGCCTTGAATAATGTTGTCATGAGTGATCAACTTCCCAGAATCCATAATATCCCCAGAATATATAAATATAATATTTAATCTTCCTAGATTAAATCAGTGTGGTAACCTGGCAGGTGGAAATGTAACAATATTCTGGAATGCCAGCCCTCCTTTTGGTGAGCTCTGAAGTTCTTAGCAACATTGTTACCTGTTCTCTTACTGATATACTTTAAAGAATGTTTTGTTGATTTCTTCAGTGTCAACCGAGTCTAATGTGACTTCCCCCAGCCCCTCATCACAGAGCATTAGGTATAAAAAAAAGAAATCCTTCCTTTGTAAAAAAGTATCTGTGGTTCTTTGTTGGTTGAGCAGTCATTTCTTCTTCCCATCTCCAGCTTTGTGACCATAGTTTTAGATCTGAAGCCATAATAATTGGCTGGGCACAGATAACTGAAGGTTGCGTATGTGTCCCCCTTCAGCATGCATAGCCAGTGTTTTGACTTTTATGATCATTTTTTTATTTGTAGTTTAAAGAAAAAATTTGACAATCTATTTTTAGGAACAAAAAATAATAACCATAGTACCAGCAGCACTGTGTTAGGAAAAAAATATGTTTCTATACTAGTTACTTTTCTTTTTCTGGTGCTATGTTTACAAGTTGACCTATCATTAAAAAATGCCTTGTGAGAACCTATAGGTCTTCATGTTAATAAGCATGACCCCCAGAAGATGTTCAGAAAAATGGTGATTAATGAAAATTGAACGTTTAAAAAGTTATTTTCTTCCTACTTCAAATGACTCAACCTTAGCTCTTTTAAGAAGCTAAGGGGCTTATTCAGCTACTATTGTCTTTGATGATCGAGTGCTGTTTCTAAGTAAGAATAAGATCCTGTTTTGGATTTCATATCCCCCCAGCATTGCTGTTGCATCCTGTTATGTTAGAATTGAGAAGAGATAACTGTTATTAAAGTTCTTATCTCAAACATTTATAATAAACTAGAAGTAGATAGCAGCAAAATAATGCATTTAATTTTTGTTTTTAAACACAAAAGTTGTGGATTTATTACAGCTGACTTACTAAATTATAAAACTTTTTGAACAGAAAAAAGACTGGATAATTCATTTGATTACTTCAAATTAGATGTCTATTTGGAAAGCATTTTGTTTATTCTGTAGTTATTAGGAAGTGTGGAGAAAAACATATCCGGAGCTCAATAAGCAAGAACTAAAAATATACTGTACCTGAACTGTACATTACAACCATGTGTGTTTATAATAATGGTTGGCATAATTAATGATCTTTAACAAATAATTAAGACATTGTATCTTGTATTTTTAACATCTTATATTGCAGTACTACCAAGCTGTGGAGTGAAGTTGGAAACCATTTCAAAATAGGACATTTTCCTGTAGTGTACATATTATATATACTGATGAATCCTAAAGTGTGTTTCAACTTTCTTTATAAGAGAAGATATATTCTTATAATGGAAGATATATTTGTAAGAATTTTCTACTATAATTCTAAACAAAAGTTTGGGTTCATTATAATTTAGTCCTCTTGGCTTTACCTAGAATAAAAATATACTTTATCCCTTTTATATTTGTTAATTTAATATTTAATGTTTCATGTAGTTTTGGAACTCACTTAAGATAGTTACTAAGTACTTGCTAATATTGAATTAATGGGAAACACTTTTAGAACTGGACATTTAAGGTTTTTTTTTGTTGTTGTTACGGAAAAATAACTGTGCATTAGTAATTATTTAGGTAGTCATTGATGCGGAGTGCTACTGTTTTCTACAAATCCCTTCTTTCTATCACAGATCTCCGCAAGACAAAAGAACACTTCTTGTGAATTGTCAGAATAAGAGTCTTTCACAGTCTTTTGAAAATCTTCTTGATGAACCAGCATATGGTATAATACAAGTATGTTTCCTTAGTCTATCTTATATTAATCTGTTTGTCTGACCGCATTATTTTATATGCATCCTACCTCTCACTTTCTCAGAGATTATACAGAATGAGGCAAGTGTCTGCATGTGTAAACCTTATGGAACTATTCTCTGTAATTTTATAGAAAGAATAATATGTGTCATATTGTTTGTAAGACTCAGAAGCTTCCTTGGTTCTTAATTACTCTTACAGCAATTTTCCCCTTTATCATAATTGAAGTTGGACATCAGATTTTTATTATCATAGCTTGCACTGATTAGGTGAAAAGTCACTGGGTAAGACACTTCGAATTAATCAGTGATAAGCTTATGCAAAAATCTGGTTTGAATTTTTATTTGATGTTTAAGTTGGTTCATTTGGGGTCAGTTTAGTCTAATTCCTCTTAAAGTATTTGAGTATATTCTTGCATTTGGCTAAAAATGTGCCCTTAACACAGGCAGAAATAAAGATAATTTATTTTTCACTCAGGTTGCTATGTAAACTAATGACATTTTTGTTTACTCATTCATTTATTCACTTATTCATTCAACAAATGTTTGAGTGCTTCTTTGTCCCACATGGTATCTCTTTTTGGTTCTGAAGATAAAGAGGGAACTTTTTAGGAGGGAGGACAAAAGAGCTAAATACTGATTAAAATAAAAAGTGAGGGAACTGTTTTTCTTATTGTGAAAATAATCATTTTAAAGATAGACCTTTAAGAAGTAACTATTTTTGCTAAATATGAATAAGCAGGCAGTTTGGGATTTAGAAGTAACTCTAGCAGTAGAAAAACTTTTCTAGGACAGCACTGTCCAGAACAAATTACTCTTGTTGGCATGATTCACCAGTTATATAATTAGATTAAAATGTCAGCTAATATTTAAATATTGTGAGCGTTTAAACTTAGCTATCAAATATTTTGTGTTAGACTAGTGTGGTACTACCCACTTCAAGAAATATTTTTTTCTGTGAAGGCAGGACTGTTAGAGAGAAGAAAGCTGTTGTGGGCCGTCCATCAGTGGAAAGTAAGCACTGCAGATATTTCTGGCGTGTGCAGATTGAATGAAGCCTGCAAATCATGTGTTTATCTGCAATTCAATCAGTAGCATTAGCTTGCTATTTAATGTACTATTTTAACCAAATGAAAAAATTGGCTTAGAAAATTTAAATTTTTCTTCCCAGAAAAAAATAAAATTTTAAAATAATCTTAGAATGCTCTGTTTTAGTTCTGATTTCCCCCCCTTTAAAAACCTTTGCCCTTTTGCCTGTCATGAAGTATTTTTATTCTTTATCTGAATTAATTTTGCCAATATTTTTCTTTCTACTGCATAGAAGATTAAAAAGGACCCTTATACAGCCACTATGGTAGGATTTTCCAAAGTCACAAACTACATTTTTGATAGTTTAAGAGGCAGCGATCCTTCTGCACATCAACGACCACCTTCAGAGATGGCAGATTTTCTTAGTGATGCTATTCCAGGTTTAAAGATAAATCAGCAAGAAGAACCAGGATTTGAAGTCATCACAAGAGTGAGTGGAGTTTATATTAATATAGCTCTTGTATTTTAGCAGGAGAAATGCTTTTTAAGGTGTACTGAATGTTATAGAAATAGAAACTCAATTTTGGTCATACCTGCCTCTTCTCACAATCCTTTATAACTTTTGCTCACTCATATATCTAACGACTAATGCTTGTCCTGCCACCAAATTCCTGGTTTCTTCTTCATCAACTACTACTTATACTTCTCTGTTCATCAGTGTTGGATCTCTTTCTTTGATTACCTTTTGATAATAATGAACAGGTTTTTGTTTCATTGAGTGTATAGCAGTGAGTAAATAGTAAGCCTTGCATGTTGCCCCTAGTTCTGTTCTTCGTAATTTTTGTTTTCTCAGACACTCTGCACAGGCAG
This sequence comes from Pseudorca crassidens, assembly GCF_039906515.1. NCBI lineage: Eukaryota > Metazoa > Chordata > Mammalia > Artiodactyla > Delphinidae > Pseudorca > Pseudorca crassidens. Next base: position 61,144,983 of record NC_090306.1, read on the forward strand.
CTAGTCAGGACACTACTCGTGGGCTTTTATTCTTATGTGAATCTTTTCTTTTTTAAGTAAGATGGATTTTGGCCTTGAATTATGGTAAATCTTTATATATGCTCAACAAGACTTGAATTTGCTACAATTCTAGGCTGCACATAGTTAGAACATTATAAAATATCTCAATTGTAGTACTTAATTAAAGGGCTTATCTTGCAAATGGCATTTTAAAATTACCAACATCTGTTAATTGAATGAAAACCTGTAGAAAATGCCAAGTAGAGCTAATGGATCATGAATCAATTCTGAGAGCTACAAATTTTAGATTGGAAGAAAAGCTAATTTTAAATATGATTAATGGAATAATACTCTTTTTTAATAATATAGCATACCATTTAGTGTGAAGGGTCTGTTTTAGAATTTACGTGTTGAATGTTCTGTACTTATGTAATTGAAAGCCAAAACAACAAATGTTTTTTTGTTTCTGAATTTATAACCCAGTTATTTGTGTATTTAGTAGGAGGGTAAAATGTATGGAATGCTATTGCAGTTTATAAACTAAACATTGGAAACTAAGGGAAAATATTAGAAATGTTAGAACTTATGTCTGAGTAATAGTATTTTAGTTTTAGTTTCTATATACCTTGATTTCGTTTCACTTGTTAAAGGTGTACTCTTTATTGCTTATCTTTTTGTTTTAGATTGATTTGGGCGAACGACCTGTTGTTCAAAGGAGAGAGCCAGTATCATTGGAAGAATGGACTAAGAATATTGATTCTGAAGGAAGAATTTTAAATGTAGATAATATGAAGCAGATGATATTTAGAGGGGTAATTACTTTAGTATTTTAAACTGTTGGTGTTCAAGTTTTCATTTTCTTTTGGGAGGTGGGAGAGATGAACTCCTTTTTGATGAGTGTTGCCTTAAAATCTGTGTAGGACAGAGTGAGGTGTTTGTGATGTCCCTGAGGGTTGGGTTGGAGGGATATACCATTAAGCCTATGGAAAGGTATTCTTTCTTACTTGAAGTTCTGTGGGTTATGTGAAGGAGGCATTTGTGTTCCTCAGTGGTAGTTCCCTTATCTAGTAAGGATTGGGTTTAGAAAGACTAATGAGTTCCACTGTCTGCTATACAGTCTACTCTTCATTGTTTACGCTTTCTGGCAGCTGCTTACATCTTCAGAATCTGGAAGTCAAAAACAAGGTAGTTTTTACTGAATTGAGTTATTTTTATGTACAGGCATACCTCGGAGGTATTGTGGGTTCGGTTACAGACTACTGCAGTAAAGTGAATATTGCAAATAAGCGAGTCACTCACATTTTTTGATTTCCCAGTGCATATGAAAATTATGTTTGCACTATACTGTATTAAGTCGATTAAGTGTGCAATAGCGTCATGTCTAAGAAAACAGCATATGTATTTTAATTAAAAAAATACAAAACAAAAAAATAATAACAGTAACATCAAAGATCACTGATCACAGATCACCATATCAAATACAATAGTAAAGAAAAAGTTTGAAATATTGCGAGAATTACCAAACTGTGACATGGAGACATGAAGTGAGCAAACGCTGTTATAAAAATGGCACTGGTAGACTTGTTTGGCACAGGGTTGTCACAAACCTTCAATTTAATAAAACATGCAATACCTGAGAAGTGTAGTAGAGCAAAGTGCAATAAAATGACGTATGCCTATATAAAACTATCTCTTAAATAGTAGTTTTTCTGTTTATGTGCAAGTTTTGTGAACTTAAAGTATTGCATTCATTTTTTACAAATGTGTTTAATATGCATGTTTTCTTCAGGGACTTAGTCATGTGTTGAGAAAACAAGCATGGAAATTTCTTCTGGGTTATTTTCCTTGGGACAGTACCAAAGAGGAAAGAACTCAATTACAAAAACAAAAAACGTAAGTAATGGTCTTTTGTGTGCTCATTAAAGAAATCCAAGTAACTCATCCATATAAAGTGGAATAGACTAGGGTAAGGGAACATATTTTTATTTTCATCTTTTTAATTTAAATATTGTGAGCACTATAGATAATTTCAAACCAGAAACACTTATTAAAGGGACTTCATTGCAGTTACATTAGTGAATATATAGAATGATGGTAAAAAAAATTCTAGTCCCTTTGTATAAACATTTTAAGCATACTAAGATATAGATTTTAAAATATATCTCATTTATCTTGATTCATTTTTACAATTTATTATGAAATTATAAAAATGGCTCATAATTGTATTTGCTATTTAGGTTAATTACCTTTAAATTATTTTCCTGGTGCTCTTATAACATAAACTGGCCTTTTTTTTTTGGAATTGTGTTTCTATTTTTAAGTAATTATCAGACTTGAAAAGAAACACAGACCAACTTCCCAGGTATACTTATTCCCAGTTTGTCAGTCTAACCTTTTATTTAAAGCTCACTTTCAATCATTATGTGTATATTCAAATTCAGACAGTCCTTTCTCTTTTCAACATGTTTGCCAGTCCTTCTAAGACATTTTCACATCAACAAGTTTCTGTAATAAACTGGTTGGAAAATGGTACTCTCATGTCACATTAAAAAAAAAAAAAAATCTCATAGGTTTGTAATTATTTGGAAACTTTAGTGGCTAAAGTATTTAATGACTGGAATAATTTTAGTTCTGATATTAAGGACTGAAGTAAATGTTTTCTTAAAATCATATCTAAATTATTCTAGTAGTTTAAATAAAGTTTATGACATGTATAAAGTTATTTTATTTTTCCTTTGATTGTAACTTTAAACATTTCACTATCATATTTATAAATTTACATCTCACTAGCACCATAAATGCTTTGATACATTAAATTTGTTTTTTAGGTGTTCAAATAACCTTTTTTGGTATAAAATTGTTTTCTATAGTGATGAATACTTCAGAATGAAACTACAGTGGAAATCTGTCAGCGAGGAACAAGAGAAGAGAAATTCGAGGTTAAGAGATTATAGAAGTCTTATTGGTAATTTTTTCTTAATTTTGAAAATGCATGAGAGGGTTGCATGGAAGTGTTGATAAGATTTAAGAAATGCACGTATATACTACAGAGTTAGGGCCCAAATGAAAAATCAGAGGCTTGTGGCAAAGATTCTTACCACAGAAATACCTAGAACCTCCTAGGGCAGCCTTCAGAATGTGATTTGGGCACTCTTTCTAGCTGCAAAGCCTCTATCTGGCTCTCTAGCCCTCCAAGAAAGCTGACATTGTTGTGAACTTGGGCCAGATAATAAAGGTTATAAAACTTTCTCTCAGAGAGGAGGAGATCAAGATGGTGGAGTAGAGGATGCAGAGCTCACCTTCCCCCGCAAACACATCAAAAATCATCTACATGTGGAACAGTTCTCACTGAAAACTAACTGGAGACTGGCAGAAAGACTCCTGTGCAGTAAGAAAGATAACACACGATATTGAGTGGGAAGGAAAGAGAAGTGATGAAGTTGGGACCTGTGTCCCTGGGAGGAGACTCAGAGGAAAAGGGAGATTACATGGATGGAGAGCCTCCTTGGGGAATGAGTGGTCTGAGCCACATATTGGACAGCCCAGTCCTGGGGTCCAGCAGAGGGAAGACAAGCCCTCTTGGCTGGTTGGAGGGCTGTGAGACTAACAGGAGGGCTGTGGGAAGCCTGGACTCTGCTCTTGAGGAATGTGCACATGCTTTCTTGCTCCTGAGGCAGGGTGGAGGGGGTGGATTGAAGACTGTACAAGTGACTGGTTGGTTTTCTGTGACGGCCCCAGTGCACACCCTGGCTTGAGCTAAGCAAACACCCCAGCCCCGCTTGGAAGATCGGCTGTGAGACACAGAAGCAGCTCAGACCTGAAGCAGCATATGAGCAGGGTGGGGGCAGCCATTACTGGCACTTACACAGGCAGAACATCAGAAGCAGTGTGAATGTCTGACCCTTGCTGGACCACCGTAGCCCATGCCCCTACACACTCGGAATGCCCACACCAGCCCTTCCTGTTCCAGCACTGTCCCCAGTGGAGGAGATACATGGGGGTGCACACTCCGAGGGGAGGAAGCGAGCTTGGACTTGGCCCTGGCCCTAAAAGGGAGGTGACAGCCACCAAGCAGAGGGGAAGTCCCAGGTCACACCTGGCTCTGGCCCTAGGCCCTTCATCTCCAACCACACCTCCTACCAAGGTGATAGCTACCAGCATGCTCTCAGGAAAGATGTGACCCGTGTTCAAGTCAAATCCAGCTCTCCCTCCAAAGCCACTGGGCACACGCTAACTGTATAGGGGTTCTCCCACATGATGACACCTTTAAACGATTTCTCTATGAAACTAGGTGAAAGTTAAGCAAAATGAGAAAACACAGGAATTTGTCTCAGTCGAAAGAGTAAGAGAAAACCCCTGAAAACAGTCATGAAATAGAAATAAACAATTTACCAGATAAAGAATTCAAAGTATTAGTAATAAGAATGCTAGCTGAAGTAAGGAAAGTAATAGATGAACATAGTGAGAATTTTAACACAGAGCTAGAAAATATAAAAAAAGAATCAGAACTGAAGAATACAGTGACTGAAATGAAAAACACCCTAGAAGGAATTAATAGCAGACTGGCTGATATAGAAGAACACGTAAGTGGTCTGGAAGATAGGATAATGGAAATCATCCGATCAGAACAGCAAAAAGAAAAACAAATTTAAAAAATGAGAACAATTTAAGGGACCACTGGGACAACATGAAGTATACCAACATTTGCATTATGGCGGTCCCAGAAGGAGGAGAGAGCGAGAAGAGGTTGAAAATGTATGACATTTTCCCACAAAACTAGAACAGATAATCCTAAAATTAATGTGAAACTACAGAAGACCCCAAAATGCCAAAGCAATCTTGAGAAAAAAGAATAAAGCTGGAGGTATTATGCTCTCTGACTTCGGACTATACTACAAAGCTACAGTTATTGAAACAGCATGGTACTGGCACAGAAACAGACACATAGATCAGTGGAATAGTATAGAGAGCCCAGAAACAAACCCATGCACTTACGATCAGTTAATCTACAGCAAAGGAGGCAAGAATATACAATGGAGAAAAGACAGTCTCTTCAATAAATGGTGCTGGGAAAACTGGAGAGCTACGTATAAAACAATGAGATTAGAACATTTCCTCATAGCATATACAAAAATAAACTCAAAATGGATTAAATACCTAAATGTAAGGTGTGAAATCATAAAAATTCCTAGAAGAGAACATAAGCAGAGTACTCTTTGACATAAATTGTAGCAATATTTTTTTGAATCTGTCTCCTAAGGCAAAGGAAACTAAAGCAAAAATAAACAAGTGGGACCTAATTAAACTTGAAGGCTTTTGCACAGCAAAGGAAACCATTAACAAAATGAAAAGACAACCTACTGAATGGGAGAAAATATTTGTAAATGATGGGATTGGTAATTGGTTAATATCCAAAATATATAAACAGCTCAAAAAAACCAGGCAACCAATTAAAAAATGGGCAGAAGACCTGAGTAGACATTTTTCCAAAGAAGACATACAGATGGGCAACAGGCACGTGAAAAGATGCTCAGCATTGCTAACCATTAGAGAAATGCAAATCAAAGCCACAGTGTGATACTACCTCATACCTGACAGAAAGGCTATCATCAAAAAGACCACAACTAACAAATGTTGGTGAGGATGTGGAGAAAAGGGAACCCTTGTACACTGTTGGTGGGACTGTAAATTGGTGCAGCCACTATGGAAAAGAGTATGGAGGTCCCTCAAAAAACTGAAAATAGAACTACTGTATGGGCTCTAGGCGCACGGGCTTCAGTAGTTGTGGCTCCCTGGTTCTAGAGCGCAGGCTCAGTAGTTGTGGCGAATAGGCTTAGTTGCTCCATGGCATGTGGGATCTTCCTGGACCAGGGATCGAACCCATGTCCCCTGCATTGGCAGGCGGATTCTTAACCACTGCACCACCAGGGAAGTCCCTTGATATCATTGTTGATACCTTTTTGTTTTCTGCCTGGCATGTCAGTACTAAATAACTATACAAGAGGAAAGAGAGACAGATAGTTCATGAGGGCACAAATAACTTTTTACTGTGTTTAAAACACCTATTAAGGCAGATATTCTATATTGGCATTATGACTATGTAAATTGTGCTTGAGTTAATAAAAAATAACTTATCATGTACCTCTATCAACTATGATATGAGAATGAAACATTTTGGTGTTTTTAAATAAAATTTGACATTTGTAGCATGATTTTTTGGTATTGCTTTTCCTTGTTTGAAAAATGTATTCACAGTTCTATAGATATATGCTATATTTATATTTATTAAGCTATTTTAAGATAGCTCAACAAAAAGCTAGAATATTGTTCTGCTGATTTTTAAAATGCCCTTATAGAATCTAAACTCATATCATGAGTTTAGATTGCTTTGTTGAAAAATACCTCCTCATCTCTTCACAACAATTATTGAGAATGTTTTCAGATTATTAAATTTAATGGGGGGAGAGGACAGTTATAACTTTTAAACAAAATTGATTATAGAGTAAATTAATCACTTTAAATTTCTTTAAATTATTTTTTCGTAATTTACTGAGGGATTGAAGTTTGGGGAATGCCTTTTTAGTTGTTTCACAAGATGCATCTAGCAGGTATCAGTGTTTATTAATTGAATTGTCAGTACAACTTGAGATACACTCCTGGTGATGTTTCTAAAACTGTTTTTAATGTCTTAAAATCATTTCCAGAAAAATGTGGATTTTCTTTTTTTTTCAAAATTAAAATAGATTGCTTATTTTATATGTAAACTATTTATTTATTTATTTTATATGTAAACTGAATAATGTATATATGAGAATGAAGAAGTAATTTGTCCTAAAGATGGTTATGGAACATGACAAAGAAGTTGACAGTACTTCTCATAATGAATGAAGCAATTATGAATGAAACAAATCTGTTTGATTACACTTGATTGCATAGTAACTTTTTTCATTACTGTTTTCAAGTAATACTGCCTATCACATGTATTCATGACTGGCATTTTTTATATATATAAATTTATTTTATTTATTTGTTTTTGGCTGCTTTGGGTCTTCGTTGCTGTACGGGCTTTCTCTAGTTGCAGTGAGCGGGGGCTACTCTTTGTTTCAGTGCACGGGCTTCTCATTGTGGTGGCTTCTCTTGTTGCAGAGAGCACAGGCTCTAGGCGCTCAGGCTTCAGTAGTTGTGGCTCACGGGCTCTAGGGTGCAGGCTCAATAGTTGTGGCGCACGGGCTTAGTTGCTCCGTGGCATGTGGGATCTTCCTGGACCAGGGCTCAAACCCATGTCTCCTGCACTGGCAGGTAGATTCTTAACCACAGGGTCACCAGGGAAGCCCATGACTGGCATTTTTATTGCTAACTAATGTGAACTATTACTTGGTGTTGGTTTTAATTAATTGAATGTATTTCCTGCTATTCAATTAAAAGATTTCTATGTTTAGATAAAAATTGAAAAATATTTAAAAATATACCCAAGAGGAGGTTGACTGACTTCGGAAAAAAATTCCAAAATGTTACTTTATTGCATATCTGAAATGGAATTTGATGAATTTTTTCATTTTAAAAGCTTGGCAAGAGAGTAAGATTAATAACAAGAAGAATAACTCTGTTGTAAGATGTGAGCTTTATAAAAATCTGTTATTCTAAAGGTTTTCAAATATGTGATGATTTTCTTCCTCAGAAAAAGATGTTAACAGAACAGATCGAACAAACAAGTTTTATGAAGGCCAAGATAATCCAGGGTTGATTTTGCTTCATGACATTTTGATGACCTACTGTATGTATGATTTTGATTTAGGTAAGTTCTCCTCTAACATCCTAATTTAAAGATATTATGTATGTTTATTTTAGAATTTAAATTTATTAACCTGTTAGGAACATGTAAATAGTTCTGTGGCCTAGTTTTTATAGGGGTGTTCCACAGGGGACTGGAAACTTAAAAGGCTTTGGTTCCCAAATTGTGCACCAAGGAGCACTGGGTTGCTCATGCAAACTCATGGGGACAATGTGGGATATTTTAAATATTTGAGGGAAATATAGTGACATCTGTAGGACACTGCTCTAACTACTAACTGGAGTAGTTCAGGGTTTCATCATTAGATCACCAGACTCCTTCTGATGAAGTTATATCTTTACAAAGCAGAGTTTTTGGCCTTGCCATGATAAGCAAGTACTGTGTGAAAATAGATGAGGATGGTGGCATCCAATTGGATTCCAAGGTTTTGAGTAGTGTAGTGCCCAACAGGTGCTAAGTTAAATAGGATATAAATATTAATTAAGTTGTTTGGATCTGTTTAATAAATGGAAATTGTTAGTAATATTTTTGAGCCTAGGGGTGCCTTGGAAAACAATTCCTGAGGCACTAAGGGTACTGTGAATTGAGAAAGTTTGGGAACCTTTTTTTGATAGGCTTATCCCTTGTGAAGAAAAATGCTGATTTGATATTATAGACAAATGGTGCATATAATTATCTAGGGCGTGTGGAGCTTTACTCCCTTTTCTTGGTTAGTCTGTTTTCTACCAAGAATGGATTGGAAAGACTGGGGTTGGTGGTGGGAGTTGGGGGGATTGCATGGGGAAGCGATGCTAAGGGATGGAAAGCCTAAGGAACCAATATTTTAAGGGACAAGAGAACTTGATCCAAAAGAATTCCTTTTGGATTCTTACATGTAAGTTAGGGGAAGATGTAAACTCTGTTGTGGATCTTGAGGCATCAGCCTCTGGTGACAGTAGTTGAATATCACAGATTTCTCTTTAAAATGTGAAATGTAGCCAGTCCTGTCTGTCACACCTATAGTGAGCCTCAAATTGGATTGTTGAAAATATTAGTAGAGTGCTTCTCAGGTTACAGAGTGCTGTTATTACTTAATTTTGATTTCAATTTTGATTCTATTAGAAGCCTTTTGAAGAAGTGGGGAAATAATCCCCACTTTATAAGTAAAGTTATATTGATTTAGACTGTGACTCAGGGTTGTACAAGTAGTAAATATTGGACTGGGGGTAGAGACCCAGGTCTTTATTGCAGCCTGGCATTCTTACCTCTACACATTCAGCACCCTGACCCATTGCCATTTTAGTTTCTGTTAACCACTGTGGGGAATAGGGCTGTCGTCCTAGGGAACAAGAGGCATTGCCCTGTACTCTAAGTTGGTAATTTTGAGATAGGAATTAATGCATATTCTCAGAAGGAGTTCCTGAATTCTCAGTTTTTTCAGGAACTGAGTCCCAGACCAGCTATCTGGATAAATTGCTGTTCCCGTTTGTCTATATTAACCCCACATTCTTTCCAGTCAAATACTTTAAGTTATTTGAAACATACCCAGGGATTTTATTAAGAACTCTGGCCTTGGGAGAAGCCAGGGTAGTTTTCATAAAGCACTGGACCAAATTTCTTGCTTTTTACTCATAGCAAAGTAATCCGGGCTGTAAATTTACTCTTATAGTTGATTCTTTCCTATTGAGTTGTTTGGCTTCTTAGCCCATAGATGAGATGTAGGTGTATTTGTGTTGAATATAGTTTCATTAATAGTGAGGAAGAAGATAAAAATTAACAAAAGCAGACAGAAGAACTCAAGGAAGAGTAATTTTTAGTTAGTGCAGACACTGTATCTAAGTTGTTTCTATGGGAGGTATCTTTTTTTTTTTTTACAGTGTATGTTCATAATTTGATCCTGAATAAGCAGTAAAAGGTTAAATTATACTCAAAATACTGTATGTAAGAAGGCAGGAGAGTGTCTAGTTAAAAAAAAAAATGATTTCCACCTCTTAAGATTTAAAAAAATAAAATTGATCCTCTAATAACCGAATAAGCTTCAGTTAACCTGGAATGTTCACCTGTATATAGATGAAATTTTTTTTTCTCTTTAAGAATGTGTACGCTAGGATGGTAAGGAGTTCATTTCTCACACCTCCACACTGAAACAACTTTGCTATGAAAATAATTTTGGGGAACTACTTCAGAAATTGTAGTAGTGCTGATTAAGATGTACATCAGTCAGCACTAGTGCAGAATTTGAGCAGCACTGAATGCTAATTTAAACAGCTTTAATCTTTCTTTAATTAAAAGGAATTTGTACATTAATTCCACACCCACAACTCATGACATACCCCAAAGAACATCATGTATAAAATAAAATAGATTAAAAGCAACAAGAATATGAAGATTAATTTGACTGCTTGCTTTAACTAAAACTTTATGGTAGTGATCCCATATGAAAGCTGAAGACTTAAAGGATTAAATTAGCTTCTTAGAAATTTTTATTCATTATAACTTTATAATAAAGCACTTCCCCCCCCCCCCCAGAGGAAAGGCGCTTTGTAAACCTTTCGAACAGCATGCTTTGAAATATTTCTGTTACAGACTGTATGTGGTCAGACCCAGGAAAATGGTACTCTTTTCCACTTTGTTGAATTCACATAAATTTCCTTCATGCTTTAATTGGTTTAGCTTTTATATTTGTCATTGCTTTCACTGTGTCATTGCCATGTAGGAAAGTTCTGATGATAACAGTCTAGTCTTCCTTCTAACCTACTTATTCTTTCTTAAAAGTGTTGTATTAGTCAGGGAAAGAATAAAGAAAAAAAAAGGTTTCTTATAAGATACTGGCTCATGTGATTATGGAGACTGAAAAGTCCCACAGTCTGCCATCTATAAGGTGGAGACTCAAGAAAGCTGGTGGTGTAGTTTAAAGACCTGAGAGCAGGAGAGCCAGTGGTGTAGATGCTAGTCCTGAGTCTGAAGGCATGAGATCCAGGAGCACTGAGGGCAAAGCGCTGTCTCAGCTCAACCAGCCAAGCAGAGAGCAAATTCAGTCTTCCTCCATCTTGTTATTCTATTCAGGTCCTCAGTGGATTGGGTGATGCCTCCTCACATTGCTGAGGGCCATCTGCTCTAATCAGTTCACCAATTCAAATGCTAATCTCTTCTAGAAACACAGTCACAGATACTCCCAGAAATAATGATTAACCAGACATCTGGGCATCCTGTGGCCCACTCAAGTTGACACACAGAATTAATCATGTCGTATGTATTATTTTAAAAAAAGCATCTGTAATAAATTTGTATAAATGCTTACATTTAGATATCATGTCGTATGCCATTTTTTCTAGCACTTTTCTCTAAATGTCTTGGTAACTCCATTGTTTGGTACTGTAATAATTGGATACCTGCCACGGGAACCTAAGTTTTTTTGTGTGTGTGCTAACGTGCGTAGAGACATACTTTTCCGCAGGGTGTAGTGTAGACATAGTGAGGTTGGGAGGGATTAGGCGTAGCAGTAGATGGTATTGTAACTGAAAGTGGGGTCCGGCTGCTTGTTGCTCAAAAGCCAATAAAGAGGCCAGGTTGGTGGAAAGGAAAGTTTGTTTTGTTTTGGATACTGTCAGTGTGGGGGTCGGGGGGTGGTAAGGGCAGACGTCTGTCCAGAGGCCGACTCCCACCACTGACAGTCAGTGGGCAAGAGCTGTTATAGACGGAGGGAGGGGGCTACGTGCAGAAACAGCACAGTCAGCTCTGACAGTCATCTTGAAATTGGTCATCAGTGGTCTGATCAGCATCATCTTGATTGTTTTAGGTACAGTTAATCTTCAGTTCTAGGGTCGGTTTGTTTCCATTTCTTTGAGGCCAGTTCTCAGAATTGTGGCAGCTCATGGCTGCAGCCTGGTCATCATGTAGTTAACTTCTTCCACCTGCTGGGGGTTTCAGTTTCTTTAAGACAGCTCACAGGATATGGCTCAGATTATTATCTACAGCCCTTAAGAAGGAACTAAAGATCCTTGACTGCTTAATGACTGAACTATTATTATTTGGTCTCCTTTGACTGTTTTCCTTTGTTTCAGCATTTTCTCACTTCTCTGATTAAACTTATTCTTTGGCTAAAGTTTTTCCACAGACAAAAGGCAGGTTGAGGATGTGGGGTGCAAGGACCGTAGGGTCCTGCTCCATTTCAACAGGGTAGAGGCTAAGAGCAGATAGAGCTAAACTTTTATGTGTAAGGAGATCCTGAAGTGAACTGTCTCTTTCTGTTACACTTTTAATCTGAGTTTTCTCAAGAGACTGGCTTACATGCTTCCTGGGGTCATTTTTAAAGTTGTCTTCCAGAATAGGAAGAGTGATGTAAAATTATGTATAACTGCAAGCAGAAGTATCCCCTCCCTTTTAAAAATGTATACTGTTTTAAATGGCTTCATTGCACACAGATATTGGTGAACGATAAGAATGTAAGTGTTGGTCCTGCGAATGAAAGACTGTATGTTTTCCACAGACTTCCCAAGCTATCACTGGGGAAAAAAATCTCTATGTAACTTTAATGAATGTACAAAAGTTACCAAAGTTGAATGATATGTATGTGAAAAGGCTTAGTTAAGAGCTCTTGTCCCTTTGTGGATTCAAGAATCTGTATCTTAAGTCTGAAATCTAATTGTAAAACAATTAAGAAAATTGAGAATTTTATAAGATGGAACTAAAAAATAAGACATTTGACATGGTCAGGTGAAAAGCAAAACTAAGATTTTTTGTTTGTTTTTTAAGTGAGGGGCCTGATTCTTTAACTTTCCAATTTTTCTTTTAATCTAACGCTGCAAATTAGTGTCATGATGAGAAATTATAAGAGCACAAGAGAAAGGTGGTTAAGATGGTAGCTTTAGGTACAAAATATTGATTGGATTAAATAAGCCCATTTGCTAGCATTGGTTGGGTCTAGAGTAACAGCAAAAGGAAAAAAAAAAGAGAACATAAATACAACCACTTAAAAGAGGTAATTTTGTTGTGATTCCTTTTGGGTAGATTACCAGTGTCTGGTTGATAAAGCAGTTGGACCCTTTTTAGTTCTTATTTTACTGGGCTTATTCATTGTAGTTTGGTGGTGGTTGACTACTCTGGCCTTGCAGCTTTCTTCCCTTTGACTTTTTTTTTTTAATATTTATTAAATTTGATATTCCTCTGGGTTTCCCTTCAACCCTCTTCTTTATCATAATGCTTTTGCACATAATTTTTTAATAATATTACCCTCCCTTGATAATGATATCTACACTAAGACACATACTAGCAGTTATGTATCTGTTGACGTCTCAGTACAAAACAACTCACCTTTCTCACCTGATTGCTAGATTTCCTCCTCATTGTTTACAAACATCAGTATCGACCAGTTTCTGAAACCAAGAAAAACGATGCAGTTTTAAGTGAAATGGTGGTGGTATGCACAGATGGATACATAAAGCTTAGGTTTTTAGAGATATGATTAGTTTTTTCTGTTCTTCTTAGGATATGTGCAAGGAATGAGTGACTTACTTTCCCCTCTTTTATATGTGATGGAAAATGAAGTAGATGCCTTTTGGTGCTTTGCCTCCTACATGGACCAAATGGTAAGGTTCCATTCCAAACTAATTCTGAAAATTTTAGTTGCATAATAATCTTATAAGATTGATGTTTATATTTAGCCAATTATGGTAGAACTTAAAAAAACTGCTCAATGTTGTTTGTTTCTTTTTTAAATAGCCTTTTCAAGAGGCTTGGAAATGCTGGTATTGTTTTTAATACAAAAAGTAGATAGTAAGTGCCTATAGAACAGGAATAATCAGGATTTAATATTGGTAAATGCTTATGATCTGCAGAAGAACCATGAGTCATTATAGAATATTGATGAAATAGATGATTTCAGTTCTTGTGAAGTAGTTGAACTTTCATATCATCTGTTTCAGAGATAAAGTTTAGTCATGCCAAGTAATATCCTTACCTTTTGTGAACATTTTGTATTTTGTCATTATAGTGGCTGATTTTTCTCCAGATGTGTTTGAACTATTTGTAACGTTGACAGGTTCTTAGTTTTTTCTTAAGCATGCGATTATTAGAGTTGAACTGTGTCTATATATACATATTATTATAAGGAACATTTTATCTATTATCATTGGTACATCTTGAAGACAGAGTTCTAGGACAATAGTACAGTATTAACAGGAAAATAGAACAGTCTTCTCAAGTAATCTATTAGAAAGGGGGAAAAAAAAGCAAAGGGGCTAAGAGCATATAAAAGCATATGAAATCCAAAGACCTGACTACATAGGTCACTGTACTGTTTCAAAGTAAAATAAATATACTTGATGCTGGGCCTTGATGGTTGGATATTGAAATGGCTTGCTTGCAAGGGAATAAAGATTTGAATATGTAGTCATATAAAATGTTTCCCTGTAGTGGAGAGTCTGGGATACAGATGTGAAATTTTTTGATTAGTTCTATTTTTTGATTACTTCTATTCTTCCTCTCTTGCTTGCCTGTTTTTTGTTTCCCCTCTAATTTGTCCCAATTTTATCTGTTTCCTCAAGTCTCTTATCCATGGTTCCAACTCATCCTCACTTCTCCTAGTTCTTTTCCATACTTGATAAGATACCATGAATTAATGTTTTTGGATTATTTGGAAAGATTATTAATTGCAGTAATATGGTAATATCATAGTTTGTATTCCTTACCTTTTTGATTGATTGATTTTACCTGCCTTCTTAGTTCCAATTACTCCCAGGTGCTCTAGAAACCTGAGGCATTTGTTATAAAGGTCTGTACAACTGATAACTAATTGTGTAGAAACTGTTGTCTGCTTTCCTTGTGTTTTTGTTGTTTATCCTCTTTTCACTAGAGCTAGTATGCACCTTGATAAAGGGGTCATGTCTTTGTTTAACTAGTTCTCTGATATGCTTCCAGAATTTTCCTAATGCCTGACATGAGGTTTTTGTTCAACAGATTTTTGTAGAATAAACACATGAATATTTCCCCAGTGCTTAGTTTAGACCTCTACTTACAGTAGGTATTCCAAGAATTAGCACAAACACACGTTATTTAGTGTTTTACAGTAATAGTTTTCATAAAACTGAGCTAATATTGGCATGTTCAAATATATTGGCTTGTGGTGCCAAATACATACATACATGCATATGTGTGCATGTATTTAGGTGTCAAATGTAAAGACTACTTTCTGAACATCTGCAGTGTACCACTTCACAGTCTATTTGTCATTTTTGTGTATGAAGGTTCAAGTTCTTTGTTCTGTCTCTTTCACAGTAAATGTTCTCTGTTTGCCTTTTCCATTGAGAATGGTCTGGGGATTTTTCTAGTCTTTATTCTAAAAAGATCTCTTAATATATTGTCTACTAACATCTTTTGCTTCATAATATTTGAATGAAAGGGCAATAAGTTACAATCAAAATAATCCGCACAATTATTTTTCACTGCATTGCTATTGTTTTGGTGTCCTTGAATCTGTGCTGCTGTTTGACTCCTTTTTGTTTTATGGATTTATTTAACATAAGTTTTAACTACTTTAGTGAGGCTGAATTCAGTGTCTGTAGATTTACTTTTGTTGATATTTACTCACATCTAATGTAGGTCTAGGCATAGACTTTGTTTTCAAAATATAGAAATATTTGCAGAACGATCTGACGAACTTTCTTATAGCCACCATTCATTTTGCCATATAGTTTTGTCCCACCCTTCCTTCTCACCCCCATCCATATATATACACACACACATACCTGTATACATGTACATATACATATATTTATACATGCATGCATATGTGCATTCCTATGTATACGTATGCACACACATATTTATTTACAGTTACACTTGATGCCCTGTGTATATCCACTGTTGACCTCATTGCCCTTTCTCCAGGAGTAGCTACTTTTCTGAAGTCGGCTTCTGTCATTTTGGGAGTGCTGCTTTTTATAGCAGAGTGGGTAGCAGTGGCTATGCCATGTTGGTACTTCCAAACCAATTTTAGCTTTTGGTCATGTCACAACAAAAATTATGCTGTTAATCAAAGAAAATTTGCCTTTTTGCCAAATTTTGCCAAATTTTGCCAAAATTTGCCAAAATTCTGCCTTTCCCTTATAGTTCCATGTGGGAAATGTGAAGAAACTATATCCCAAAGGCTTGCGTTAGTCTGTTAAACTATTTCGTTCACTAATTAAACTATTTAAATCACTGAAGAGAAGCGATTTTATTGAGAATCAGTAGCCCTTAATTTTCAAAATTCTTTTTTACCAGGAATGAATGGTTTCTAATCAGATGGATACTTCTAATAAAGCACTATTATTGTCTCAGGAACGAAAAAAGAAGTGTGAAGGAGGGGATGTTGTTCTTAGGCTTTCACAAAGGTTAGGGCAGTAGTTCACCATAAAGGGGTTAGAACACTAGCGTTAAAGGGATCAGAATCATCTAAGAAGCCTTTATTTTGGTGCACTCCCCATCCCCAAATCTTGACTGAAGTGTTGGTAGGGAATCTGTTAAACTTCAAAGATTATTTAAAACATGTGTAACCATGGTAGTTCTCAAACTTTATGATCTCAGGACCCCTTCACACTCTTAAATATTATTGAGGTTTCCAAGAGCTTTTGTTTATGTGGGTTATATCTATTGATGTTTGTCATATGAAAAATTAATGCTAGGAAATTTATAAATATTTATTTATTCATTCATCTAAAAATGCTACATCTTGGTATACATACATTTTTTTTAATGAAAAATAACTTTTCCAAAACAGTTTACTGAGAAGAGGGATTATTTTTCATTTTCTTTAATGTTTAGTTTAGTAGTTTAGTTTAATAGAACACAGCTGACTTGCATATCCGCTCCTGTATGCAGTCTGTTGCAATATCACACATCATATAGCCTTTACACTTGTGGGGGAATTTAAAGTGCAAAATGCATAGATTGTGTTAGTGTTGTTATGAAATGGTTTTGACTTCATAGATTCCCTAATGTCATCAAATCTAAGAAATAATTAGCTAATTCTTTAACATGATATGTTAAAGCTAAAATTAATTTTATTTCATATGTTAAATTGAAGAAATATTTAACAGTGAAGTGATAAAAGTCTATTTTCCAATGTGTGTTCCATTCACCAAGTCTCTTATTTGACGTAAGAAATAAGTATTGATATATCAGTCAGTCTACCCCTGCTGTCTCTGCATTATTCTTTATCTAAAAAAAAAATGAATAGAGGGAAAAAATAATTCTTAGTTTGAGACCAAGTTTCTCTTTCCTCCTTTTTGATGTTGCTTTAGCATTTTAATTAGTTGTGATTTAAAAATATAACCAGTGTGGTGTAAATCCAGCATTTGTCATTATATTCATGGCATAGTTATCGGTGATTATGTACTGTAAAATATTTATTAAATATAACTTATGTGATAACATTTATTTTTTTAAAGCATCAAAATTTTGAAGAACAAATGCAAGGCATGAAGACCCAGCTAATTCAGCTAAGTACCTTACTTCGATTGTTGGACAGTGGATTTTGCAGTTACTTAGGTAAGTTTAATGAAACAAAACTATACCCAGCAAATTGTAAGGTAATATGAACAGAGAAAAAATGTAAAGAGCTCTTTTAAAGATGCATATACTCTACCAATGTTGCCTGGGTTCCTCTGAGGAATAAAAGTGTGGGACCGAACAGTCCTTGTATAATTTTGCCTTAAAACAGTTTATTTATAAAGTGAATTATAGTTGTCCCTCATTATTTGTGGGGGATTGGTTCCAGGACCCACCCGCCACCCCTATACCAAAACCTGAGGATACTCAAGTCCCTTACATAAAATGGTGCAGTATTTGCATATAACCTATGCACATCCTCCTGTAGACTTTAGATCATCTCTAGATTATTTATTGTACCTAACACAATATAACTGCTGTGTGAATAGTTGTAAATACAATGTAAAGACTATGTAAATAGTTGCTAGGCAAGGCAAATTCAAGTTTTGCTTTTTGGAACTTTCTGGAAATTTTTTTTTTCCAAAAATTTTCCATTCATGATTGGTTGAATCCACGGATGCAGAACCTGCAGATATGGAGGGTCAACTGTATTTGTTGTTATTTGGTGGTTTTCTTTTAAAGAAGTTAGCCTGCAAATTTAAATTGTTTCCTTGAATTAGTAGAAGGCAATTAAATTTATAGGACTTTTAATAGCCTAAGATGAATAGAAAAACTTGAGTTTGAAATAGGTCACTGTATTCTGAGATAATTAGCATGAGTAAGCCATATATATATTTTTTTCTGTGTAGAATCCCAGGACTCTGGATACCTTTATTTTTGCTTCAGATGGCTTTTAATCAGATTTAAAAGGGAATTTAGTTTTCTAGATATTCTTCGATTATGGGAGGTAAGTTCTTAAATTATTGTAAAAATTAATATTTTTTATGGAAACATTTTGTATCTGTAGAGTGTAAATGGATTATAATATCTTGACTGAAATTTCTAAAGCAGTTACGTTCTGAAAATTCTAATGGTTTGTGGTCTCTCCTTAAAAAAAAAAAAAAATTAACCATCTTGAAATGAATGTGTGGTCTTTGGAGCTTTTTTCTGTAAATCAAATCCTTGTGCGATTGGGTGCCAGTGAGTTTCCCAGAACCAGTTCTCTGGACCACTTGTGCCTGTGTTCTTTCCTTGGAAGGCTTGACTTTATGTGAGGCCCTGCCACATTTGGGTGTAGATTTGAATAGAGTTAAGGAAGTTTTGGCAGGCCAGTCAATTGAGATAGTACTTTATTTGTAGTCTGAAATATTGGGAGGGAACTGACTTGTGTTTTGCTTTTTTAAAGAACTTTAAGTTACAGCAGAATACTAAGAATAATATAACAAATATCCCACTATCCACATTTAACATATGTAAATATTTTGCCGTATTCACTTCTGGTTTTTTCTCTTTCTTTCCAAGACAAAAAGTATTTAAAGATATAGCTCATATCTTTAATCACCACCCCAAGCCCCATTTCCCTCTTCCCCTCTCTAGAGGATATTCATGATCATGTTTTTGGTTTATATCCTTTTATTCCCTCTTGCACCCAGGGCAACTCTTGATGAAAAACAGAAAATTATTATTTTCTTCTTATACATCTATTAATTGTTAAGTTAACAGATGGATGTGCTTTTGAAATAGAATATTGGTATAATGACTGCTTGATGCCTTATCTTTATAAAAGTAAAGATGACAGAAATATTCCCAAGGAAAGAATGGGGGAAATAATCTGTTTGGATAATAAATAGACTTGTATACAGTGGGCACCCTGAGGCTTTTACACCTGGAAATTGATTCCTGTACTTCTGGTGACTGTGCTGCCATTAGAGAAGGTGATGCACTGATTGAAGGATCACCACTTTATGGAGGATCACTTTCTTTGTTTGAAATTAGAAGGAAAACGCACATGTTCTTGACCCAGAATCATATTTTAAAGTTAATCAATTTTATTAAATTGTTATCTCAACTTCTTTTTAAAAAATTATCAACATAGCTGTAATAACTCCTTAGTCTGTGTTTACCAAATAAATTGGAACTTTTAATGAAACTTTTGAGGTTAATTGCATTGTAATTAAACTTTTAAGAATTGGATTTAGTCTGAAAATTATTCTGCTTAATTTACTTCTGGTAAAAGAAGTAAAAACATTTCAGGTATGCTTTAATAATAGTGTTTACATGGCTCTTTTGATCTTTCTAAAAAAGATATTATTAGGTACATTAACCGGGGGAAATTAAGAACTTAAGTTTTAGGGCATTGGCTATACTTAGGAAGAAGTGCAGCTATTGATCAAATGTTTTATACATTTGGGTATAAATTTTGGGTGGTCAATTCAGTTTTTGTCAGAGATATTCTGAGTTATATAATATGATGTTTAGAATGTAGAGCTACCTCTGGGTGTTTTTAATTCCATGCAGTGTACAACTGAATCTTTATTCCCATGATTTAGCTCCCCTGTACCCCTCCCCCGCCCCCGCCCCACCGAGACTGAAGATGATTTAAAAGTGAAAAACTGAAGGTTCAGAAAAATACTGAAAATACCTCTGGCCCTTACACTTTAACCTCATGACTGTGGCTCCTTAGTTAATACCATTTATCATACTGGTTAGGTTCAATGTTACTGTAGTTACCTAAAGAGCCACATTTGGAACTCATCATATTCATATAATAGTTAATATTATATTAACTATTAATATAATAGTTACTTTGTAGGTAAAAGTAAGACTTTCCTTCCCCACACCTCATTTCTTAACTAGAAAAAGAGTGGACTACCCCATCAAGGCAACTCGTGCTTTGCACAGAAGTCATTCAGAGTTCGGCATTGTATCTGTGAGGAAAATATTTTAGAATTGATAGAGTTTACTAAATAGGTGTTCTATTTTTTATAGGTAATGTGGACTGAACTACCATGTAAAAATTTCCATCTTCTTCTCTGTTGTGCTATTCTGGAATCAGAAAAGCAGCAAATAATGGAAAAGCATTATGGCTTTAATGAAATACTTAAGGTAGTTGTTACTTTAACTTAAATTTTAATATTTTGACTCTTTCCTCTTTTTGGTGGTATTGATATACATACATTTCCTTGGAACATTATTGAATCCCTCAAGTAATTTAAATTTTATCAATGACAGTCAGTACTAGGACTGACTCTCTGAGAATGACAGTTCAGCAAGTACGTATTGCCAGTTATTTTTCCTAGCTAATTAGAAGGAAAAGGAAATTCAGCAAGTGCTCTTTTATGTAGTTCAATTTTCTAAAAAAATAATTCTTTTGCTTATAACTTGAGATAGTAGACTTGGGACAACTGCTGGATTTAATGTTCCGTAAGCTTATTAGCTATTCTTTAGCTTTAAAACTTGAAATGATCTAATGAAAGATATATTAAATTTCCTGTTCACTTGTAGTATGAGGGTGTTTTTATTTTAAGGATTTCATCTACAGTGTAATATAACTGGTAATAAGTTGTATAGTAGAATATAATAATGTTTCAGTTTCAGTTATTTTATTTTATTGATTTATTTTAGCATATCAATGAATTGTCCATGAAAATTGATGTGGAAGATGTACTATGCAAGGCAGAAGCAATTTCTCTACAGATGGTAAAATGCAAGGTATACAGTGTTTTAAGTAATTGTAAGATTTTTTTTGTTCATATGTTTTTGGTGGATTGAGGTCAAGAAAGAATTTTTCCTTTCAGAAGTAAAATTGGCAGCAAGTTGAAGGCAGACACAAAGCATTGGCTAGCATTTGTTTACCATTATAAATTTACAGCACTTAATTGAAAACAATTGGTTAATTATGCTAGATAGGAAACATATAATAATAAGGCAAAATGACAAAAGTAATGAAAACAATAAAGAGGCTGCAGAAGCATTGATAAATTACCTAATCAAAGAACACAGAATAGGACCTCATATTAAATATGTAGTATCTTTAAGTAAAGACAGATGCTAATCAGAAATAATTAAATGAAGAGTATTTGGTCTATGTCATTACATTTGTATCAGTCAGACTCTTAATAATCTCTAAAAACAAGGCAAAGTTGATGTGTTATGTTCTGAATTTAAACCAAAGTATTAGACTTTTGATGTATTTTGGTTTTCATATTTTTTATGAGAATTCTTATTTGGTCTTCGTGTCATTTGATCATGGTTCCAAATATTTATTTTGGTTCAGTTTTACACACAGTTATTTGATAGCTGTTCTGTTCAAAACCTGCCAGTGAGGGCTTCCCTGGTGGCACAGTGGTTAAGAATCCGCCTGCCAATGCAGGGGACATGGGTTCGAGCCCTGGTCCCGGAAGATCCCACATGCCGCGGAGCAACTAAGCCCGTGCGCCACAACTGTGAGCCTGTGCTCTAGAGCCTGCAAGCCACAACTACTGAAGCCTGTGCACCTAGAGCCCGTGCTCCGCAACAAGAGAAGCCACCGCAATGAGAAACCCATGCACTGCAACGAAGAATAGCCCCTGCTCGACACAATTAGAGAAAGCCCGTGTGCGGCAATGAAGACTCAACGCAGCCAAAATAATTTTTTTAAAAAACCCAAAAAACCTGTCAGTGAGATACTTCTTATGTTTAAGGAACGTCTGTGTATTGAGGGAGAAAGATGGTGTCAGTAAGGAGAATGAAATAAATGCAAAATATTAGAAAACAATATGCTTGTGGGAGTGGTGGGATGGGGTGGAGAGTGGCTAATTCAGAATAGAAGGTCAGAGAACCACTTATTAAAAAGAGTGGTTAAGGGTTTCATTTGGAGTGGAGAAGGATGGTTTGAGAGGGTGCATAACAATTACACTGTTAAAGCAAATGCTTAGATGTAGTATTAAATAGAAGTGTTAATTTGTGATTACTTTTCCTCTATGGTGAATGATGATTTTATATTTGATTTTTCTTATTCAGGAGTTGCCACAAGCAGTTTGTGAGATCCTGGGGCTGCAGGGCAGTGAAGTTACAACACCAGATTCAGACAATGGTGAAGATGAAAATGTTGGCATGACTAGTTGTCCGACATCTGCATTTCAGAGTAACTCCTTGCCTGTACTTGCTGCCAGTGGAGCCAGAGATGACAACCCAGCAGAGATATCCATGTCCCCAAATGTCAGCAGAGTAACACCTGCATGATCATTCTTCTTGCTTTTTGAAGAGACACTTCATTGCAACTTCTTTTCAAGTACTGGAAAGGTGGAAATTTAAAATCTTGGTATTGATCATGCTTTAAGGTTTATGGAAAGAAAGTGTACTGATGTTCTTGCATTAAAGCTTTATGAAGATTTAAACTAATTATTTTTGTAGTTACTTCTACCAAATAGCCTTTCCTTTTCAATAACATTCCTTAGTATTTTTATAGCTAAGTACATTTTATTTTCTCGCTGATGAACTGGAATTGGATAAATATTACAAGTGGATGAGTTGGAAATTATGCACTTTGAAAACATTCACTTTGTTTACTCCAAGTTCAGTGGGTTTGGATTTGATTAAATGTTGAGCCTTTCTATAGCATTCTAAGTTGAGAAGTAGATTGTTACCCAGTGATGAAATAAAAGAATTTGTTTTTCTCTTTTGTTTACAACAATACAGCTTAAATATTTATGCTGGTTGAATGTGATATGAATTGGACATTTTCATCAATGCAGTTTAATGTGTAGATAAAGAGCTATTTCAACCATAAGAAGTGGATTGGCAGTATATTTTTACATTGAATTTTTCTTCACTTGTATATAAAGACTGTATAAGTACTTATTTATGAGTATAAGAAAGGATAGGCATATTTTCTTTAACTGAATAAACTTGACTATTGATTTATATAACCTGATTTCACAAAGTTAATACATAGCTTCAATATGAGATCTTTTTCAAAACTATTTTCTTAACCAAACATTTATTTCACGAGACTACATCCAACCCTGTATCTGGTATAATTTTCAAGTTAATTGCTTGTAGTCTCACTTTACTAGTAATGTTTACTATCTTTCCTAATAATGTATTAACTGATTAATCAGGTCTTTAAATTTTTATGAAATACTCTTTACCAAAAGCTTATGTCAAAAATTTCAATATACTATCACAAGTCTCAAAATAATACTTTTTTGTATATGAATGAAGCTGTTGTTTTTACCATGCAGTGTTGCATGATATTAAGTTATGTGTAATTAACATAACTGATTCCATTTTAATTGTAATTTGTTAAATTCTGTACATATCATTAAAATCAATTTGAAGTTGAAGTAGTGTTTTCAGTTAAATTACACCTAGAAATAATCTGCTAGTTTTTCATCAGAAGAAAAAAATCCAAGATGGGCCCCAGTGCATCTTATATTTTTATGTGATAGAAACAATCATTTGAATGAGTTGTGGAAATAAGCAAGAAACATGACCGTTTATAGAACTAAAGAAACTTTTCATTAGCATGAAATTGGGCATAGTGTTGCCTTGGAGGATATAATTATCTGAATCAGTAAATCAGCTTCCTACAATTGATGTTAATAATGTAAAATAAAAGCTACACAGTTCTAAAATGGTCCAGTAGGTGGCTTTTTTTTTTCCCCCAGAGAGCTAGGGAACCAAAAGAACTTTTTTCTTACTTGAGCATTAACTGACAGTCATGATAGTAGAACCATTAGATTTTTAGTTTTTAATATCATATGTGTGTTATCTTTCATCAGTTAATAATGAGTAAGCCTATTCAGAGAAAAAAAAAAGTAAACTGATCAAAGCCTTGGCATCTCCAGCCTTTCATTTCCTGCTGTTGAGGAAATTGCTGAGAACATCTTGATGTCCTTCTTGTTCTTCCTGGACAGGGGCTTTTGGGGAGTTTTTTTCTACTATGTAATATAATATCTACTTCAGAGTTTTAAAAAATCTTAATACATTTAGTAAGTTGAACTTCTGTCAAGTTCTATTATTTTAAAGCTACTTGTTAAAAACATTTTTACTAAACAGTCTGAATTTCTCTTTAGCCCATTTTTTATATGGAAATGATACTAATGTAGTGCTAAGTAAAGTCTTACTTGATTAGAGTCCTCAAAATCCAGTTAGCAAATACCATGTGAACTTGAGCTGTTTGATATTGCTAAAATAGATAGTTCAGGTAAATGTCTTAGTTTAACTTTTTAAAGATTTGTTTCAGTTTTCATAAGATGCTCTGTCCATGCTAATAACATGTAAAATATTGTGTGCTATATTATATGATATTTAAAGTTAAAATTCAAGTAATTTAGCTGTAAAACGTATTTACAGTTCTGATAGGAGTCTATGGGAAACCTTTTTGCATTGGAGATCATTCCAATTTTGATTGTTTCATGTGCCGAGGATTCTTCACCTCTTTATAATGCTAGAAACTTGGTGATGACTAAAGCTTTTTTGAGTAAGGAAAACAACTTTTTGAGAATGACAGTGATTCTTGCTGAACCTGACCTTTCCAGAGGTTTTTATGGATGCCGACTAATTCTTACGGGAAATTGATGTAATTATGCCCATTATCAAAGATACTTTGTATAAAGTAACCCAAAATGTTTACTGAAGAACCTAGAATTTCACTTGACTTTGTGTGTAACTATGTAATAGGTAACATCATTCCAGCTTGCATTTCTTTACTGGGCTTTCAGAAGATGCATGAACCTCTTATTGTATTTGAAATCTTGTGTGTATACATGCATATTTTGGTGGAAAGGTCATATAGTTTCTCAAAAGGTTCTCTGATTTTCCCCAAAAGTTGAAAACCATTGTTATAAATTGTATAATATGAGGATAATGACATAATTTGACCCACGCTAATGATTTTATATGCTGAACCTCCATTAATTAAAATATGTTTAGAGTGCTCATTTCCAAATTCTTGGTCTGTATTGTCAAAATACATGTCCAGGCTCTACTTCAGAGCTACAGAATCAGAATCTTTGGAAGTGAGGTTAAGGAATCTGCATTAAAATGCTTCACAGTCTTCCATGTGGTTCCTGAGCCTCCCTGAAGTTAGAGAACTGGAATTATGTAGTGTATTTTACAGTTTAACATTTTGACTTATGGTCAGGTAGGCAAGTCCTTAAGTTGTTAGAGAGTAGTTCCTTGATTTTTCTCAGGTGGAATTTGCCCTAGTTCTGGTCACCATTTTTAGTAAAAAGTGATGACAGTCATCTTAGCCCATAGGTTCCCCCTCCGTTCTTACATTTTTTTTTTTTTTTTTTTTTTTTTGCAGTACGCGGGCCTCTCACTGCTGTGGCCCCTCCCGTTGCGGAGCACAGGCTCCGGACGTGCAGGCTCAGCGGCCATGGCTCACGGGCCCAGCCGCTCCGCGGCATGAGGGATCTTCCCGGACCGGGGCACAAACCCGTGTCCCCTGCATCGGCAGGCGGACTCCCAACCACTGCGCCACCAGGGAAGCCCCTTTCTTACATTTTGAAGACAAACTTTCAGTGTCATTTTATTTCTGAACATGAAACAGGATTAAATTTGAGATGAATCTGAAAGGTTTCCATTAGTATCTAATGTGATTATCCAGTACTAAACATCTGTACGTAATTGTACTTTTGATGTGAATACTGCCATTTGAATGATATAATGTATTTGGCCTAATCTCCCTTTGGGTCCTTATAATATGCGAGTTTTAAGTTGTAGATTTTTGAGTATTGCTCTGATTTCAAGTATTTTTCTCACTGTTTTATAAATAGACTCCTATTTTTCAGGTTATCTGTCTTGACTTAGGGAAAAACAGTGTGTCATCCTTAGATGCAAAGGTGGGGTGGGGTAGGGCAGTGCGATTGGACATACTTCTATAACTTTTGGGATATCCAAAAGCACTCTTTTAGCCCATGGGAAACTACATTGTTAACAAAGTCACTGTAAAGAAAAACTGATTGTAATCTAAGTCTCTTCTTCAAGAGCGCTCCGGAATCAAAAATATCATATTTGCCTAATGTAGTTCAATCCCTAAAGTTAGAATTGAAATGTTAGGATAATAGGTCAGCTGTTAAATATGTTTCTCCTCAAATATCTCTGTGGTATATTGTTCCTCACATCTCTCTCTATGTGAAAAAGTAGAGTGAAAAGAACAAATTCCAGTAAGCTTAGCTATGACCAATGAGCAGTCCAGTTCTCTTTAAGCTTTTTTTAATTAAGAAGACTATTAACTTCAGAGATGGGCTTTTGCTGTAACAGTCAGTAATAGATATTTCCAACACCACACTAGTCTGGAGGTACCAGACCCAATGGGTTAGTAGACTGCTTTAAAAAAAAACTAGAGCTATGTTTAGATTGCTTTAGATGTTGTATGGCCAAATTGTATATCTCTTTTCCATGGGTGTTGCAGGCTCACTTTCATCTGCTGTAGTACGGGTTGAAGTGGTGGAGGCCACTTGAGTTGATATAGTTTGGAGATTTTCTTCATGTGAGCACAGGCTCATCCCTCACTCTATCATGGCATAATCAATTTTATGAAGACTTTTCATTCAAAGAGTGGGATCTTCTAAGGTCTCAGGTGAGCCTAAGGCTTTTTTCCCCATACTGCTACCTTTTTTTTTTTTTTTTTAATTCATTTGTAGATACTTAAAGTAACAGGATAGATGACAACTTCGTTAACTATGTACGTGACGTTGGTTTGTGAATATGTTGAAAAGAAAATGCTGTTATGTAGAAGCCTGCTTGAGTTTCTTAAAAGTTAATCATGGCAGGCTCATTTCATTTCCTTTTATTGATAGTATACTACCAAATCAAGAAAATACTTTAGCTATGGCATAAATTTATTTTGGTATGGTATTCATGTGGTTAGGTTGGAGGAATTAGGAGTGGATGGTAGTAATAGTGAACAATTCCTGCCAAAGAACCTAAAATGTACCCTGTACGCTCTAGGAGTCAAATGTCAATGGGAAAAAAAATCCAACCAAACTGATTAGGTTGGTTTTGTGCTATAAAGTTCAGCCTTTTCTCTTCTATTCAATGTAGTTTAATCATAGAAGGCATACATATCAAATTTGCTTGTGACAGAAACTTGATAGGCTGGAATGATGGCTTAAAACCAAAAAGACAAGCTACTTAAGGGAAAGAGATCAGACTTTGTGTTGATTCCCAATCTCAAAGTAATCACTATTGATTTTTTTCCAAATATCTGCATACTCTCACATCCCATATCTATTCTTTAATAACTTCACCTGCCTTCTCCGTTCACCTTGGGGAATGACCAGGAGAATTCTTTCGTACTTGCAGTTTATTTCCTTTTATCCTTCCCCTCAAACACATTTCTTTACATCTCTGAAGCTTAGCTTTCCTTTGATGACATTTTATTCCCAGTTGGATTTTTATTTGGCCAGGGTGGTGAGGGTGAGTGGTGACGGAGGGAGGGAAGAGTAAGAAGTCCTCGGGGTCTCTCATCTTTTGCCTACGAATGGAAGTATGTGTGTGTAGTGGGAGAAGTTGATAGGAGTGGAAAGATTGGTCTGACCTAATTGTGCACCATGGATACTCCTTTGTTTATTTGTATCACGTTTTCCATATCTTTTTCCTAGAAGTCTTCAGCCTCCTAGGATCTACTTCCATTTTCCACGTGGTTTAAGGACTTGCTTATATTATTTCTCTCTTGTTTTTACAACTGTCTTCAGTAGGACAGACAACTACTTTGAGGACTCATTGATGTCCTTAACATAAAACTTCCTTAATTTCGTGGGCCTTGTCTCATCTGTCAGCTGTTTATCAGCATGGCCATTCACGATCACATGGCCCTCTTCATCGGTAAGATCTTGTGTTTGAAGGTCTCCTTATCTGGCAATATCTCACTTTATACTTTCCTACTTTCTGACTCTTGGGCTCTGTAACTGCTTGGTCCAAGCCAATTCTGTAGGCTCTTCTTATGACTGTTGGCTGCCTGGTTATCATGGACTATAAGGACAGTCACTTCATCAAAACCTAGGTATACGTATCTCCTTAATTTCTGCCAAAGATTCCAAACCAGTTCCCCTATTTATATCACTCTGGCTTCAGAATCAGTGAAGGATAGGGAGATAACTAACACTTTGAGCATTTTAATATCTGCCAGACACTGTGATAAGAACTTTATGCACATCCAGTTTAATCAGCATAATAGCCCTATAAGATGTAGGTATTGAGACTTCCCTGGTGGCGCAGTGGTTGAGGATCCGCCTGCCAATGCAGGGGACACGGGTTCGAGCCCTGGTCCGGGAAGATCCTACATGCCGCGGAGCAGCTAAGCCCGTGTGCCACAACTACTGAGCCTGCGCTCTAGAGCCCACGAGCCACAACTACTGAAGCCCGCGCACCTAGAGCCTGAGCTCTGCAACAAGAGAAGCCACCACAATGAGAAGCCCGCTCACCGCAATGAACAGTAGCCCCTGCTTGCTGCAACTGGAGAAAGCCCCGTGCAGCAACAAAGACCCAACGCAGCCAAGAATAAATAAATTTATAAAGAAAAAAAATGTAGGTATTATTTCCCTGTATTACAGAAATGAAGGCTTAGAAATGTGACATAACATGTCCTCAAGCACAGCTAGGTAAGTGGCAGAGCTAAGATTTAAACTCAGGTTTGTCAAAACCAATGCCCTATTTCTCTGCAGTATAGTTTATTTTTAAAAGTTTTCATTTTTGTCATCAACATCACACATGCACATGGTTTCCACAAGATTTGTTATGAGAATTTTTTTTCCTTCTCCCTACCCTCCAGTTCCTCCTCCCAGTGGCAAGACTTTCAACTTTCAGCTGATTCTTTTGGTGTTTATTTCTATATCTCTCAATGCTGTGATATGCTTGTGTTGCTCCTACTTTAATTTCCAGTTTGAGGAATTATCCATTGACTCCCTGTCTTCAAAGATGGAGACTTAGCTTTCTTCCCCCTCCCCTCAGTTCCCACAGTATACCCTTCTTTATTGTTCCATCTTCCGTATAGTTGATATAATGTTGGTTAGGGCAGTGCAGTTCTTAGCTGAGACGTGTCTTTCTTTGGCCCTTTCATTCTTCTTTGGGGGTTAATTCTTATTAAGGTTTTTTGTTTTTGTTTCTTTGGGTGTTTTTGTTTTTTTTTTTTTGCTGATTTTATATATAATTGTCACTAATCCAATCTACCAAATGTTTAAATTGGGGCTTGTCAACTACGGGGGCTTTACCATAGGGTAATCTGATTGCTCCATTTTGTTCAGAGCTCTTAATGTGTTTTTAGGTTTTTCCTTTTTTCCTGGTCAGAGTCTCCAAGCTTTTCCCACTACCTGGCTGCAGGGTGAATGCCTGGTTCTCAGCCTCCTGTGGTTTGAGTCTCAGTATCCAGGGCATGCATTTATTTAATCACTTTCCTTTCAGGGTGATACTATTCTCAACCATGTCTAGTGCCCTTCAAACCAGAGGCCCTCTGTTTTACCGTTCCCAGAGAATAAGCTCCATTCATCTACCTGGGGGCAGGAGGGGAAGTGGCTTGGCTATGTAGAATAGAAGGGAATATGGGGTTTTAACTGCCTTTAAAAAAAATAACAGTTTCATTAGGATATAATTTATGTGCCATAAAATTCACTCTTCTAAAGTGTGCGCAGTTCACTGGTTTTTAATATATTCACAGAGTTGTGCAACTATTCCAATATCTAATTTTAGAATATTTTCATCACCGTCAGAAGAAACTGTACGCGGTAGTAGTCATTCCTACCTCCCGACTCCCTCCAGCCCCTGGCAACCACTAATCTACTTTCTGTCTGTCTGTCTGTCAGTTTCTCCTCTCCCCCATCCCTTTTCTTGTTTCTTTTTGCCTTTTCTAGACATTTTATATAAAGAACCATACAATATGTGGTCTTTTGTGACTGGCTTCTTTCACTTAGTATGTTGTTTTCAAGGTTCATTTATGTCCGAAGACATTTCAGTACTTCCTTTATATTACCATTTATGGACATACCATGTTTTGTTTTGTTTTTTCAGTAGTTGATATTTGAATTACTAGGAATTTTGTTTTTTTGATTATTATGAATAATGTTGCTATGAACATTTACGTACAAGTTTTTGTGTGGACATATATTTTCATTTTAGGTGTATACTGAAGAGTAAAATTGCTGAGTCATGGTAACTCTAGGGTTAACTTTTTGAGGAAATGCCAAATGTTTTTCCAAAGTGACCACACCGTAGTAACATACATCTAGGAGTAAGATTGCTGGGTCATATGGTAACTTGATAGTTAACATGTTGAAGGACTACCAAACAAAGTGGCTGTATCATTTTTCAATCCTGCCTACAATGTATGAAGCTTGCAATTTTTCCATTTCCTTCCAGTACTTGTCTGTCCTTTTTATCTTAGCCATCCTAGTGGTTTATAAACTGGTATCTCTTTTTGTGTTTGATTTGCATTTTTCTAATGACTAATGATGTTGAACATCTTTCCATGTGCTTATTGTCTATGTAGTCTTTGGAGAAATGTCTGTTCAAATGCTTTGTCCATTTAAAAATTGGTTTACTTGTTTTTTCATTGTTGAGTTGGTAGAGTTCCTTATATATTCTGGATACTGTCTTCTTTCAGATACATGACTTATAAATATTTTCTCCAATACTGTGGGTTGTCTTAATTTTCTTGATGATGTCCTTGGAGGCACAAAGTTTTTAATTTTGATGAAATCAGACTTTACATTTGGTTGCTTATGCTTTTATCATATCTAAGAAAAAATTGCCTAATCCAAGGTCATGAAGATACTCCTATGTTTTCTTACGAGTGTTACAGTTTTAACTCTTAAATTTAGGTCAGTGATCCATTTTGAGTTAATTTTTGTGTATGAAGTAAGGTAGCATAACCGAAAGCGGGGCCTGGCTGCCTGCCGACTGCTCGCTGCTCAAAAGACAATAAAGAGGCAATCTTCAATAAGTGGTGCCGGGAAAACTGGACAGCTACATGTAAAAGAATGAAATTAGAACACTCCCCAACACCATACACAAAAATAAACTCAAAATGGATTAAAGACCTAAATGTAAGGCCAGGCACTATCAAACTCTTAGAGGAAAACATAGGCAGAACACTCTATGACATAAATCACAGCAAGATCCTTTTTGACCCACCTCCTAGAGAAATGGAAATAAAAACAAAAATAAACAAATGGGACCTAATGAGACTTAAAAGCTTTTGCACAGCAAAGGAAACCATAAACAAGACAAAAAGACAGCCCTCAGAATGGGAGAAAATATTTGCAAATGAAGCAACTGACAAAGGATTAATCTCCAAAATATACAAGCAACTCATGCAGCTCAATATCAAGAAAACAAACAACCCAATCCAAAAATGGGCAGAAGACCTAAACAGACATTTCTCCATAGAAGATATACAGATTGCCAACAAACACATGAAAGGATGCTCAACATCTCTAATCAGAGAAATGCAAATCAAAGCTACAATGAGGTATCACCTCACACCAGTCAGAATGGCTGTCATCAAAAAATCTAGAAACAATAAATGCTGGAGAGGGTGTGGAGAAAAGGGAACCCTCTTGCACTGTTGGTGGGAATGTAAATTGATACAGCCACTGTGGAGAACAGTATGGAGGTTCCTTAAAAAACTAAAAATAGAACTACCATACGACCCAGCAATCCCAGTACTGGGCATATACCCTGAGAAAACCATAATTCAAAAAGAGTCATGTACTACAATGTTCATTGCAGCACTATTTACAATAGCCAGGACATGGAAGCAAGCTAAGTGTCCACTGACAGATGAATGGATAAAGAAGATGTGGCACATATATACAATGGAATATTACTCAGCCATAAAAAGAAACGAAATTGAGTTATTTGTAGTGAGGTGGATGGACCTAGAGTCTGTCATACAGAGTGCAGTAAGTCAGAAAGAGAAAAACAAATACTGTATGCTGACACATATATATGGAATCTAAAAAAACAGAAAAAATGGTTCTGAAGAACCTAGGGGCAGGCCAGGAATAAAGATGCAGAGATAGAGAATGGACTTGAGGACATGGGGAGGGGGAAGGGTAAGCTGGGACGAAGTGAGAGAGTGGCATGGACATATATACACTACCAAATGTAAAATAGCTAGTGGGAAGCAGTCACATAGCACAGGGAGATGAGCTCTGTGCTTTGTGACCACCTAGAGGGGTGGGATAGGGAGGGTGGGAGGGAGACGCAAGAGGGAGGGGATATGGGGATGTATGTATATGTATAGCTGATTCACTTTGTTATACAGCAGAAACTAACACACCATTGTGAAGCAATTATACTCCAATAAAGGTGTTTAAAAAAAAAAGACAGTAAAAAAATTAAAAAATAAAAATAAAGAGGCAAGGTCAGGGGAAAGCAAACTGCTTTATTTTGGATGCCGGCAACTGGGGGGTGGGGATGGGGTGTAGGATGGACGTCTGTCCAAAGGCCAACTCCCCCCTACTGACAGTCAGTGGGGAAGAGCTGTTATAGGTGGAGGGAGGGGCTCCATGCAGAAACAGCACAGTCGGCTCAGACAGTCATCTTGAAATTGGTCATTGGTGGTCTGACCAGCATCATCTTGATTGTTTTAGGTACAGTTAATCTTCAGTTCCAGGGTTGGTTGGTTCCCATTTCCTTGAGGCCAATTCTCGGAATTGTGGCAGCTTACGTCATGGCTGCAGCCTGGTCATCATGTAGTTAACTTCTTCCAACTGCTGGAGGTTTCAGTATCTTTAAGACAGCTCACAGGATATGGCTCAGAATATTATCTACAGCCCTTGAGGAGGAACTAAACGTCCTTGACTGTGCTTAATGACTGAACTATTATTGTTTGATCTCCTTTGACTGTTTTCCTTTGTTTCTGCATTTTCTCACTTCTCTGATTAAACTTATACTTTGGCTAAAGTTTTTCCACAGACAAAAGGCAGGTTGAGGATGTGGGGGGCAAGGACCGTAGGGTCCTGCTCTGCTTGAGTAGGAGTCTAACTTCATTGTTTTTCATGGGGATATCCAAAGTTATTCTTTGGCTATTGAATTGCCTTAGCACTTTTGTGAAAATCAATTGACCATAAACGTAAGAGTTTATTTCCGAACTCTAAATTCTATTCCGTTTACCTGTATGTTGATCGTCTTGTAGTACCACACTGTTTTGATTAGTCTAACTGTTGTTAAGTCTTGACATTTTTTCACAGCTTCTTAAACAGTCTTTGAGCCATTCTTTTTCGGTCTCCTCCATTTACCTCCACTTCTAGAGGTATTTGATCCTTTAGGGGATTCGACAGTGTTAACTGAGTTGCTTCTCAGTCTTCTTCATTGATAGCTTCGGGTTCAGCTTTCTCATGTCTGCAGAGTCTTTGATCATTTGTTCATCTCCTTTTAAGCTCTCAGATTTTTGTTGCTGTTGTTTCTCCAATTTATGCTACTCTTCTGTGCCTTAAAAAGGAAAGGAAGTCTTTTACTGTTGCTTTAGTAGGATTTCTGGAGGAAGCAAAAATAGTGAAATCTACACTCAGTTAGAAAGAGTCCTTTAAAATCTCATACGAATGATCTAGACCTATTGCCTACACTTCGGCACCCACACCCTTTAACTCCTGTAATTTGGGTTTTATTTCCTCTCTCTTGTTAAAACTGCACTCTTTAAGGTCACCAGTGACAGTTTCATCACCAAATCTAATGGTCTTTCTGTAGTTCTCATTCTTTTCCTCTTCTCTGTTCTAGTTGAAACCGTTGACCACAAGTTTTATCTTATCTCCTTTCTATGTATCACCTCCTTTAATCATCTTTTTACTTTGATGACTTCTCTTTTTCATTCTACCTTTAATTGTGAGCATCTTTCGTGGTTTAGTTCCTGGGTTCTCTATTTATGTATTTATTATTAAAAAAATTTTAGATTGTGGTAAAATGCACATAACATAAAATTTACCTTCTTAACCAATTTTAAGTGCATGGTTCAGTGGTGTTAAGTACATTCACATTGTTGTGCAACCAACCTCCAGAACTTTTTATCTTGCAAAACAAACTCTGTACCCCATTTTCCACTCCCCCCAGCCCCTGGCAAGCTCCATTTTGCTTGTGAGTTCAACTACTCTAGATACTTCATATAAATGGAATCATACAGTATTTGTCTTTTTGTGACTGACTTATTTCACTTAGCATAATGTCCTCAAGGTTCATCCATGTGACAGCATTTGTCAGAATTTCCTTCCTCTTTATGGCTGAATAACATTCCATTGTATGTATATACCATGTTTTGTTTATCCCTTCATTCATTGATAGACACTTGTGTTGCTTCAGCCTTTTAGCTCTTGTGAATAACAATGCTATTAACATGGGTGCAGAAATATCTCTTTGAGTCCTTGCTTTCAGTTCTTTCAGAAGTGGGATTGCTAAATCGTATGGTAATTCTGCTTTTACTTTTTTTTTTAATAGATTAATTTATTTATAGGCTGCATTGGGTCTTCGTTGCTGTGCGCAGGCTTTCTCTAGTTGTGGCAAACTGGGGGGCTACTCTTCGTTGTCTTGCAAGGGCTTCTCATTGTGGTGGCTTCTCTTGTTGCAGAGCACAGGCTTCAGTAGTTGTGGCTGGCGGGGCTCTAGAGTGCAGGCTCAGTAGTTGTAGCACACGGGCTTAGTTGCTCTGCAGCATGTGGGATCTTCCTGGACCAGGGCTATGAACCCGTGTCCCCTGAATTGGCAGGTGGATTCTTAACCACTGCGCCACCAGGGAAGCCCCATGCTTTTACTTTTTTGAGGAGGCGCTTTACTGTTTTCCGCAGTGGCTGTACTATTTTATGTTTCCCTCAATAGTGCAAAAGGCTTCCAATCTCTCTAGAGAGGGTTTTTCTCTCTATATATTATTTTATTTGGAGAGTTCATGTCCTGCATCAGCAAACATCACTGAATTACTCTCAAATTACTGTTCCCAGCTCTAATCTATTTCCCAAATTCCAGTCTCACATTTATAATTGCATGCTGTTTAAAGTCACTTGATAGTACTGCAGTCAACTGAAATTCACTGTCCCTAAAACTCCTGTTTTTTTCCCAAAACGTATTCCTTCTTCAGAAATAGTGGAAATACTACTATTTACAACATGAAAGCTTGATAATTTAGTCTGTTTCCTATATGGGAATTCACCTATTTCAGAAGTAATACGTCCTTGCCCCGCTCCCTCCCGCTTCGCCCACCCCCCACCTCCTGGCTTTGCCCTGCGCCCCCGGGCGGCAAAATGGTGGCGCAGCCGCAGGACCGAGATAGGGTAGTGTGTTGCTGGCCAGGCCCGGGCCCGTGGCGGAGGCCAAGCCCCTGGGCCGCTTCCAGTGTCCCATGTGGCTAGAATACAGTTCAGGTGCCGCATGGACACGTGCTTTGCTCTGCATGCCTGCAGGAATGTCTGAAACCAAAGAAGTCTGGAGTGTGTCACAGCACTCTAGCACCTGGCTTCGGAGCCCTGGAGCTCCAGCGATAGATTGACAGCACAAGCACAGAGACTTCTTGCCATGACTGCTCTAAGATCCAAGATCTGGGCGCACGTGGCTACATGTTCCAAATACCAGAATTACATCGTGGAATGTGTGAAGACCACCGCCAAGGATGCATCGCTTCAGCCAGGGAATGTCCCAAACCGTTATACTCTCCTTGTCCTTACTGCCCCGAGAAGAATTCTGATCAAAAAGGACTTGTGGAACACTGCAAGTTATCCCATAGCACAGACACCAAATCTGTGGTTTGTCCAATATGTGCCTCGATGCCCTGGGGAGACCCTTTTGTTCCACTACCTTCTGCCATTTTTTTCAGGCAACTTCATAATTCCCTTTTCCCAAAACTTTTTATCTTTTTGAGCAAAGAACTTTTCCAGGTGCTATTTAGTCTTCCAGGAAATTGAAATTTTTTCCATTAAGAGAATTTTCTAAAGACCGAAATAAATGGAAATCCGAAGGTGCAATGTCTGGTGAATACGGCGGATGAATCAGAACTTCCCAGCCAAGCTGTGACAGTTTTTGCCTGGTCATCAAAGAAACATGTGGTCTTGCGTTATCCTGACAGAAGATTATGTGTTTTCTGTTGACTAATTCTGGATGCTTTTCCTCGAGTACTGCTTTCAGTTGGTCTAACTGGGAGCAGTACTTGTTGAAATTAATGGTTTGGTTCTCCGGAAGGAGCTCATAATAGAGGACTCCCTTCCAATCCCACCATATACACAACATCACCTTCTTTGGATGAAGACCGGCCTTTGGTGTGTTTGCTGGTGGTTCATTTTGCTTGCCCCACGACCTCTTCCATGCCATATTATTGTACAGTACCCACTTTTCATCACCCATCACAATTTGTTTTAAAAACAGAATGTTTTCATTACATTTATTCATTTTGGTCTTTTAAAATTTATTTATTTTATTTATTTTTGGCTGCATTGGGTCTTTGTTGCTGTGTGCAGGCTTTCTCTAGTTGCAGCGAGCGGGAGCTACTCTTCGTTGTGGTGTGCGGGCTTCTCATTGCAGTGGCTTCTCTTGTTGTGGAGCACAGGCTCTAGGCACGTGGGCTTCAGTAGTTGTGGGACGCAGGCTCAGTAGTTGTGGCTTGCGGGCTCTAGAGCGCAAGCTCAGTAGCTGTGGTTCACGGGCTTAGTTGCTCCGCGGCCTGTGGGCTCTTCCCAGACCAGGGCTTGAACCTGTGTCCCCTGCATTGGCAGGTTCTTAACAGCTGCGCCACCAGGGAAGCCCTCATTATATTTAAGTAGAGAATCACATGCGGAAATATGGTCAAGGAGGGTTTTTTTTTTGCTTAACTTATGTGGAACCCAAACATCAAAGCGATTAAAATACCCAAGCTGGTGCAAATGATTTTCAATGCTTGATTTGGATATTTTGAGTATTTTGCAGGTTATCTCCTGCGTGGTATAATGTTGATTTTTCTCAGTTAATGTCTCAATTTGATCACTATCAACTTCAGCTGGTCTACCTGACCGTGGAGCATCGTCCAGTGAGAAATCTCCAGCACAAAACTTTGCAAAGCACTTTTGACACATTCAGTCAAGTCACAGCACCTTCTCCATACACTGCACAAATCTTTTTTTGCATTTTGATTGTGTTTTTACCTTTCTTGAAATAATAAAGCATAATATGCCAAATATGTTGCTTTTCTTCTTCCATCTTCAATATTAAAATGACTACACAAAAATTCACCAATTTTGATGTCTTTTTTAAAATACATGCTGATGTGACAGCTGTCACATACAATCTAACAAAATTGTTTTAAATGAAGTTAAAGACACCTAAGTGCTACTACAGCCATCGTATAGAAAAAAACCGAATGAAACTTTCGGCCAACCCAATACCTTAGGGGAGTTGAAAGAGGCTTCTAGGAGGTGTTGCCTGAGCTGAATATTTAAAAATAAGTTTGTATTTGTTAACTGGAATGGAATGGGAGATAGTAAGGAGATGATTCCAGGTAGAGAGAATTAATATAAGAAAATACATAGAGAACTGTTGTTGCTCAACGATGATGGAGTGTGGGTTTGGGGCAAGGGTGCCAGTGAAAGACAGACTGAAGAGGAAAGTGGGATCCAAATCCTGATAAACCTTGAATGGCATTCAGTGGGCTTTTCACTTTATCACCTTATCCTGTAGGGGAAAGAGATCAATGGGAAGGGCTTTGTGCAAAGCAATAGCATAACCATACTGGTATTTTAGAAAAGTAGCAGCTCAGAGGAGGACTTTAAGACTGAAGGCCTAAACCACTTAGGAGTTGAAATATAGCCAGGAGATTATGACCTGGATGAAGGCAATAGCGTTAAGCATGCAGTGAGAAGAAAAAGAGATGTTAAGGTGTAAAATCCATAGGACAACATGTCTACTTGGATGTGGGAGCAGATAAAAAGGTGCCAGAATAACTCCCAAGTTTCTGACTTGGGGGACTGGTTAAATTATTGTGTCATTCATTGAACCAGACCACACATAAATAATAGCAATTTAAGAAAAAAAAAACTCTTCGAAGTTAGATCTTATACATATTGCATGTGAATGGCCAAGTGAAGCTGTCCAACAAGCATTTGAGTATATGGGTTTAAAACTTGATGAGACCTAAGCTGGTTATAGAGATTCAGGTATTGTCAAATAACTGAATCTATGTGATATAGCTTCACTCACAATATATTGTTTGAGAAGAGAGTCAAGAATAAAACCCTGGGGAACACCAAATTTAAGAAGCAATTTAAAAGAAAAAGAAAAACACAAAAAAAGAAAATAAGAAAAAAAATTGTCAGAGAGGTAGAAAAAGGAACACTAAGGGAAGATAAGTTTTTGGAAGACAAATATTAAACTTGAAAGACAGATTGAAGGACTGATTATTTGGAAATTTGAATGCCAGGATAAAAAATTTATATCTACAAAGGAAGCATTTATTATTTTTGTATTGGGACTATAGCCTAATGAAAATGATGCCTTAGTAAGATGTAGTCTAGGCAGGACAGTCTGTTAGAGGGAAGAAAATTGATAAAGTCTTCAACTAGAGTGGTGGCAGTTATGACTAGAAAAAGGAATGTCAAAATAAAAATCAACAAGTAGTTGGTGACTCGCTGAATATTATTTTTTTGGATAAATTATGAAATTTATTTATAAAATTTTTCCTTTTAAAAGCCAGAACATAACAAATATCACTTTCTGGAAACTCATCTTATTAGAAATATCAATAACATTGAGCAGTCTGTCCTCTGTGCTTCTAATGTCTTCTGCAGAGAATTCAGTGTATTTTATTTCACTTATTTATTTGCACGTATATTTCTTTCAGCTAGTCTGTGATTGCTTGAGGGTAGGTACTGTATCTCATTTATCTTTGCATCCCCAGGACTCAGTTTCAGTGGCTAACAGAGTGAGTGCTTAGCAAATCTTTACAGCTTCCCAAAATTACACAGCTTCCCAAATCCTGTTCTAGCTGAAGTAATCCATGTATGGTTTCTTGAGCCTACCTTGAGGGACCTTGTTACCTACTTTCTTGAAAGTACTTTCTTGAAAGTTACCTACTTTCTTGAGTTACCTTGTTTGGAATACTCAAGGGGCTGTGTAATGTAATAGTTGAGAGCGTGGATTTTGGAGCCAGACTGCCTGAACTTAAATCCTGCCTCAGCCACTTTTTAATTGTGTAAACCTTTGGCAAGTTACCTAAATTCTTTGTGCCCCAGTTTCTCCTCATATAAAATGGAAACAGTAGTTACTGCATTGTAAGTGTGGTTGTGATGATGAATCACATTTTTATCTAAAAAAGTGTTTAGAATGGGAATTGGCAAATACTAAGCACTCAGTAATATTAACTATTATTATTATTACTTCAATCAGTGTATTTATTTAATGTTTATTTATTTATTTTATCTATTTTTGGCTGCATCGGGTTTTCTTAGTTGCGGCACGTGGGATCTTCATTGAGGTGTGTGGGATGTTTCGTTGCGACATGAGCTCTTTGTTGTGGTGTGCGGGCTTCTCTCTAGTTGTGGCGTGCCTCTTCTCTAGTTGTGGTGTGCGGGTTCCAGAGCACGTGGGCTCAGTAGTTGTGGCACGCGGGCTTAGTTGCCCTGCGGCATGTGGGATTTTAGTTCCCTGACCAGGGATCAAACCCGCATCCCCTTCATTGTAAGGTGGATTCTTTACCACTGGACCACCAGGGAAGTCCCAACCAAAATATTTAAACTTCACTTTCCTATTAGGTTATCAGAGCTGATTTTTAGAGGAAATTCAAGCCAAATATTTAATATTTCAAAAATTAGATCAAGTAATAATTATGTCCCCTCCAGACTCCGGAAACAATTAAAATCCAGTTAATTTTTGCTCAGCCATTCCTGTTTTGAAAAATTTTCATCCTGTTTTCTATGTAGACAAGTAGTGCCAGTCCTAGGTTTTGTTTAGTTTTACAGTCAAACAAGTCCATTTGGTCAAGAGTCTTCCATCCTTCAGGAGGCTGGTAATATTTTCCATGGTTATTTTGTGGCTTACTAAAGTTTGAATAGTAAGTACATCAACTGATATGTGCATTTCAAATTGTTGGACTTGTTCTAGTTTCAAGTCATCAAAGGAATGACTATATGGGCATTTCATTTCCTTTTCCTTCCCACTTAGGAAGATTCTAGGGTTAGTGTCTCAACTATATCTATATGTGGCTAAATCACAGCCTCACATTTCCTTTACAATACAGTTGCCTGAACATCATTGCATAGTGGCATCACATGATTGGAAAGCAGTGTATTTTATGAACACCATCACACACACAAGTGCACACACACAGTCATAACACATCAGATCAGAAAAAGCTTATTAACATAAAGTACAATGGCTTAGGGATTCTGCATTTGCTGATCTTTCTTGAATTATTTTCCTTGGAAAACTTTGAATTCATAGTTACCTAAAGGCTGAGGTTAACTTGCCAGTAGCAGATTTGAGAGATGAGAGCTAATGTCAGGGGATAGATGTTTTCTTTTACAAATAACACCGTTAGATATTGTTCTCCACCACCCATGCCCAAACTGCTACTCGACCTATGAAACAAATAGCACCACAAACACAGATAACCCCAGGCTTCAGGTCTGTAATCTGACTGTGGCCATCAGCAGCCAGAAATGAGTTTCTTTCTAATCAGCCTTCCATCAGTCCCCAGTCACTCATATAAAGGAGCCTGGGGAGGGGAAGATTCACATTGCTTTTTCTTCAGCACCAGGGTTCTGGGCAGCGCCCTGAGAGGTCCACTGCTCGCACGCCTCTTCTCTCAATCTCCACCAGCGCTGCTACTGCCTCTCTAGTCCCCCCCTGCTGCAGAGAGAGAAAATTACATCGGAATCCATGCAGCCGGCAATGATGATGTTTTCTAGTAAATACTGGGCAAGGAGAGGGCTTTCTCTGGATTCAGCAGTGCCCGAAGAGCATCAGCTGCTTGGCAGCATAACAGTGAGTACTGAGTAGCTGCCACTCTCTAGAGGAGTGTTTTCTAGGGTAGCGATAGTTATCCTTGCCATTTGGACACCTGCTGTAAACACCTCAATTCTTTCCTCTATCGTCTGTCTACCCTGCCTCCACTCTTCCTTCTCTCTCCATAAAGTAAAGTGGGTGTCCTGATCGCTACGTGCTAAACTTCCTTTCCTCAAAGTTTATAAGTTGAAAGTAAAGAAGTTCCCGAACATTATGAATGAGAGGTTGTATAAACCAATGTCTTATATCAAAACCAAAAAAAGTGTGCAGAATTTTGAAAGACCATTTATTATGAGTTGGAACAGGGAGAAGAAATTAAATAGATTTCTGTGGTTCCTGCAAGGTTATTGTGTCTTCTGTACCCTCTTCCATCTACAAAACCTGGTCTTTAAACACAAAGTAATATTTTCTGTTTTTGTCTATAGGTGCTGGTTGTTGGAATAAGAGAAAGATCAGATTCCTCTCAAAAGTTTTCCTGTGTTCCTTATTACTCCATTATTTTTCAGTTTAACTGATGGAGTAATGAAAGCAATACACCACTTATTTCAATGTTTAAGGCAGTTTCTGTGTTTAAATAATAACAGAATAAAAAAGTAATATTTTGCAGGATTTTAGATCCTGATATGGGGTAATAGTCATAGGATTTAATAAAAAAGATAGTGAAAGAAAAATGTATTCAGATTTCTAGTTATTAAAAATATTAAATGATATTTCATTACTGTCTACCAGAGTTTATCAACCAATTGAAATTTAGTCTGTATCATAGAAAAATCTGTTTTAGTATTGTAGCTCCGAATATGTGCCAGAGGGTTGTATTGTACTGGTATATTATTACTCCTAAAAATGTTGAAAAGTAATCAGGGCAAGTTTTGGAGAACTGTTTAAATCAATTTGCAAAAATGAGTCTAAAAACGTACATAGGTTTTCTAACATTTAAATAATATGTATATTTGAATGCGATATTACAGTGAGGAATTCTGAAGCCACAATGAACTGCTAGAAGGAAAACAAGGAAAACTCAGAGTTATGGTTAATGTATAATAATACTTTCATATAAAAAATGCTACTTAAATATATAAGATCTGTGGCAGATGTTGAGAGTACTACAACATTTGAGCTTTTAATGACTAAACAGACTGTCAAATGCCAATGCCTATATAAACTTCTTCTCTCCCTCAAGTCATAAATTATAAAATATTTATTTCTATGACATATAAACCTAGTGAGTGAGGCAGTAGAGACTGTGTGAAAATAAAGCCAGTAGAGAAATCAGAGGAAGAAAATAGCAAAGCACTATTCACTGGGTTCCATATCAAATGTACATTTTTCAGTTTCATGAGGAAGTAATAGATTGGAATGACTGCATTCTATTACTCTCTGCCAGGGAGAAGGTTCTGTTTGCCCAGTTCTTCATTTGCATATAAAGAACACGAAAAAGTACACTCTAATTTGATTTGTCTGTTAAGTAAAAGTTTCCAGCTTTTTAATTGTGTATTTCTGGCAATGTGATCTGAGTTTCTGGAATCTGCCATTTTTGTCTTTAGCTAATAGACTAAGAGTCATTACTTAGTCATGTATTATAGTATTTGACTGGCCAATAAAGTGGTAATCGTTTCCAGTTTCTCAGATTCTACTCTTGGCTCCTGATGATGAGCTAGTTCTTTCTTTACTTTTTTCTTGTGGCTGAATTTTAATAGCCACTTTTCAGATATCATCTGCTGACACAGATGGCCTTAATTGAATACACTCTGTGGCGAACTTCTGCAGATAGATTCACATTGACAGTGTGGGTCTAATTACAGAATGTAAGGTGATCAATTTTAGTGCCTGTCTTGACATATTTCAGAACAAAATGAATATTTTGTTTTTAAGATTTAATCGAAACAAAAATTATATGTTTAGTCTTAATTTTGTTACGTTTGGTAATTAATATAGCTTCTATATGATTCAGCTAGGCTAACAGATCAGATTTCATCCTGTAAAATAAACCTAGAAAGAAAGACAGGAATTATTCATACATGATACTTTATACTTTATGATGATCAGATTTTTGTTGCTATTAAAGTGAAGCAAGTATGATTCCCCTTTAATTTCAACCACTGGTGATATCTTTGAGCATTGGAAAATAGTGTCCCTGAGTAAATTAGACTTGTACGAAAGTTATGAGTGACTTGGCAACTTCTCCTCGAGCTTGTGTGATTGCTGGGGCTTCCAGCGTATAAATGGAATGTCTGAAAAAGAATCTAGTTGTAGAGAACTCTGGAATCCTAACTAATATTTGTGTGTGTGTGTTTCTACGTTCTTGAAGCTAAATAAAACTAACGCTGGCAAAAATGATGATAAAAAAGGCAACAAGGGAAGCAGCAAAAGTGACACTGCTACCGAGAGCAGCAAGATGGCAGTTGTATTCTCCTTGAAAAATGAAGTTGGTGGATTGGTCAAAGCACTGAAACTCTTTCAGGTGAATGTAAAATATCATTATCTAACTTTAAAACCGTCTGTGTGCCGGGTTACAAACTTGTC
Organism: Pseudorca crassidens; assembly: GCF_039906515.1. Lineage (NCBI taxonomy): Eukaryota > Metazoa > Chordata > Mammalia > Artiodactyla > Delphinidae > Pseudorca > Pseudorca crassidens. The sequence continues at coordinate 61,188,619 of NC_090306.1, forward strand.
ATCTGTTACAAAATATTACTGAACCATTTCTGGGTAATGTGTTGCAAATTTCAAAGAAACCAAGCTTCATGAGGCTTTACAAGACAAGTTGGTCTGTCAAACAAAGAAATAAGCAGATTCGTGGAAACCGTGTTTTATTAATTCAGCGTCAGCCTATTAGTAATTCTGCACACTGTTGCCAGGTGAGGAAGTCGGTAATTAAAAAGTGTGAGCCTCACACCTGGAAATGCAAACACAAAAGCGGTCAAAGGGTATCTTTAAACATCAAGAGCCTGCAGCCTGATTTGATTTGTTCATATTTGAATCGTGCACATGTCCTAGAGCACATTTATTGCATAAAATGAGATATATTAGTATAGGTACTCGATATTCCCCGAAGCCCCATTGTTTCAAGAACTTAATGTGTCTTTTGTAAAGATGAGTCATTCTCCTTATATATGAGCTAGGGCTAGCTCTCTTTTTATCTTGTAGAAATGTAGTAGCCTTTTCCTAAGCCCAGGTGGGTGGTTTGTAAGCTCAAGAAAGAGCCCCGTTGAGGGGGAGGTTATAAAAGGCCAGGAGAACTGTTGCCTTTTTGCCAGGGCACACCTGATGGCTCCCCTACCCTTCAGCAAGCACCTCCTCTGCCAGTGCATTTTGTGTGGGGGCACGGGCTGTGATTAGAGCTGTAGGATAGGGAGCCTAGCTCTGCATGGTGCCTTGGGCTGCTGGTGCAGTGGAAAGAGGGTTGGAATTGCAGTCAGAGGATTCAGACCTGTGTTCTCCTGGCTTGGCTAATCACTAGCTGCTTCCTAGGTTCAATTGCTTCATTTGTAAAATAGCAGTAATAATTCCCACCTAACAGGGTTGTTGTGATGAAATCATATGAGTGGAAGTGCTTTGTAAAGGGTACAGATATGAGGCATTATTGTGATGCTTCCCTGATGACCATAGAGGGGGAATTAGCAGCCTGTTTTTGCAAATATTTCCTTGTTCTCTTTTGACCTTGAAGAAAGGATCAGGCACCATAAAGAGTGGTAATGGAAATCTGGGGAAATATTTTACGCATAATTATATCATCCAGCATTGTCTCCGTACAGTTCCCAAAGGCAGGGCAATGCAATTAGACAGCTGGGTGCAGTGGGAAAAAATCCCTGGAGAAGGAGTGAGCAGCCATGAGTTTTCACTCGGCCATCAGCTAGTCATGGGGTCTTAGTTACATCACTTAATCCATCTGGACCTCAGTTTCCTTGTCTAAAAATATCCACTTTGCTTCAACCAAAGGACATTAAGAGCCCAAAGTGACACAGTGTGTGAGAAGACTCTTGAACTTTGAACCTAATGTTAGTCTTACCTTTATTATCTGCCGATTTAGAAAATAGGGCATTATTGCAAAAGTTATTAAAAACAGAAATAGAGCATTTAGTGTCCTGGTCAAAAGACTAGTTTCTTTATACAGAGAAGGATGCCATCAGATTTTATCTTAGTCTGGTACCGGAAACTGCCTATCTGCTGCTGTGCTGAAAATTCTGAGGTCATCCAGGATTGAACGTGGAATTATGCTGATAATCAGAGTGTATCATGGAGTGATGGGGAGGGATCCGCTTATTTGGGGGTAGGTTAGGGTGGAGAGGAGAACTTAGTCTTCAGTTAACTCAGGACAAAGGAAGACTCTATCACTGGGAAAATTTAAACCTGAGATTTAAGTATTAAATTTCTGCCCTTCTACGAACACCTATTGTAAGGAGATTTTACCCATGAAATCCATCGTGATAGTTGCAGCAACATATCCTTGGATGAAGCTAGCCTGGAGGTTGCTGAAAGAGACCAGTTACTAAGTGGTTCCATTAAGGATTCTTCTTCTTTTTTTTGCCTGCAGAGATCCTTTTTTAGCTACTTTTCTTGCTTCCTTTTTTTTGTTCCCCTACAATGGGGCCACGCCTTGGCCAGTGGTTCCCAAACTTCAGTCATTTTCATATCATCTTCCCAGTTTCTGCCTCATTTGCCTGCTATTCATACTATTAATTATTTTTTCCAAGATTTTAAGCTTTATTTCAAAAAGAGATACTACCAGAAAATCAGTAGTTTGAGTTTTAGGTTTTTTTGGAAAATATATAAAAATAAATAAATCTGGGGATTATATGACAATAAACTAATTTCCTCCCAAACAATCATGCATACCACCAGTGGGATGTGGATTGATCTGGGAAATGATAAAGTTCATAATTATCACACATTTTATAGGGCCCTTTATATATCTTAATGTCCTCCCCTTGTTAAAAATGAGACAGGAAATCCTACACATAGTTACTATTCTTATTAATAGAGACAATGGTTGGAAAACATTTCCATGTTTTAGTCAAGCAAACGGTGAGAAGGTTGTCTTTTCCTCTTTTGTGGGCACTTGGTACCTTTTTGCTTACAAGTTGGACAAGAGCAGCCCATGGCATCCCTTTTATTGTGTCCTGAAGGTGATTAAGAGATGTTGCTTATATTTCCACAGGAAAAACATGTAAATATGGTTCATATTGAGTCCAGGAAATCTCGGCGAAGAAGTTCGGAAGTTGAAATCTTTGTGGACTGTGAGTGTGGCAAAACGGAATTCAATGAGCTCATTCAGTCACTGAAATTTCAAACCACGATTGTGACGCTGAATCCGCCAGAGAACATTTGGACAGAGGAAGAAGGCAAGACCAGTTTTTGCTTGTCGGGTGATTTTGCAAATCTGACAAATGTTGCAAAGGGGACAATACAATCTGTGAGCTAATATTTTGAACCTGCACTGTGTTTCCAGCAGAGCTAGAGGATGTGCCCTGGTTTCCCCGGAAGATCTCTGAGTTAGACAAATGTTCTCACAGAGTTCTCATGTATGGTTCTGAGCTGGATGCCGATCACCCAGTAAGTGTGCAGTAAAATCCATTCCACATGTGCTCTTCCAGCTCTGCCCGTCTGCCAGGCAGTGTGCCATCTTCTGTGCTGTAATGCTGTATTATAGAGCAGTTTATTATTTATTCCCCATAACTGAGAGCAGACTTTAAAATGATAGTTTCCCTGTACATAGGCGTTGGCTGGAAGCAGGTTAGAAGGATGGCATTTCCACCTAGCATTTATTTTTAAAAGGGTTGGAGAGAGGAGGAGGGTATAAACCTTGGAGAATATTTCAACAGAATTAGACAGCCTGAAAAATACTTGAAGATGGTGACCCTTGGAAAAACAATGAACTGAAGTTGATCACCTCGTTGGGAAACTGGGAAGGACTGTAGGCATTAAGGGGCTCAGTGAGAGAGTAAAATTCTCCTTGCTATTTTTCTTGATTGGAGGTAGTAAGGGGTAGAGTAATGTGGTGGACTTCAGTCTCAGTGGAAAGGCAGAGGGTGATAGAATAAGACCATAATGGAAGATGCCTCTCTTTCCCCATCTACCCTGAATCTATTTATCGCCATCTCTCCTCTACTCCAATAAAAATGACCACCTTTAAAGAAATATGATATGTAGTAAGCATTTCCCATTATTCCCTCTCTCCCCCTTTACATCAGTTTTTATTTAATACAAGAGGCCTGGAGCTTCTTTATGGTCGGAATGAAGTACAGTTAATAGTCTGGGAGAAGCAATCAATATACTCATTTGTTACAAGCAACTCCCCCCTCCCCCGGTGCCCCTTCTTTAAAAATGAGCATATTAAAGGGTGAAACCCAAGCAGATTGGTCATGCTTATAGGAGACTTTGTGGTCTGAGGGTAATGGTTTTCAGATATTCATTTTATTTAAATGGAGGATATCTGGAAATCTGATAGTGAGACTGTAGGCAGTGGTTCTCTAAGTGTGGTCCTGGGACCAACCACATCAGTATCACCTGGGAGCTGGTTTGAACAAGCCCACACTTCAGTTTGAGAACCATTGCTTTAAAGGAAACTGACAACTTCAGCAAGAGGGAATTTCTCAGTGGAACCAGTCTTTTGGCAAAAATACAAATTCAAACCAATTCATAGCATACCATTCAAACAAATGGTCAAAAAAACCTAATTCAATTTCATGATTTTCAAAAAGCTGAATTCACTCAAAGACACAGTGTGTTATATTTGCCAGCATAATTCCCAGCAGTTCACTTGTAAGCTCCTGAACTTTAGAAAAATACTCAGAAGTGTTTTTAATAATCGTCCATTTGTTTATCTTCCCCTTTTCCACCTCAGAGGAGTCAGAATTAGCACAGAAGCCTGATTTAAGAGCTTAGCAGTAACAGGACTGCCCAGACACCAGCTGTTAATTTGGAGGATGACCTTAGGCAAGTTCCTTTACTTCTGCAACTCAAATTCTTTATGTAAAAGGGGGAAATAAAATGCTTATTGAGCTCAAAGGGGGTGTTTGAAAAGCCTAGTTAATAAAACAACTGGAAAGCATTTTGGCAAGAGTGAATGCTTAATTCCAGGAAAGGAAATGCTGTATTAAATCATCCTGATCAATGCCTGGACAGTAAAGGATTTTTTGCTAACCTCTTATTTCCAAATGCTCCCCTTAGTCTAGTTTGGAAATTACTCAGCCTGGAGAAGGGGGTCAGAACAACCACAGGAACCACTGACCTTGCTGTGAAAAAATTTATTCTAATACCCAGCATAAATTTTCCTGGGCTTAATTTTGTTCCATTACTCCTAATTACACCCACCTTATGATACCTTCTCTTATTTTCTATGCAGCCATTTGAAATAATTGCAAGTACTTAGCAATCTCCTACCTCACTCATCATTTTTTTTTTTACCGTATGTATTTCTTTTATAAGCACACCAAATATTCATTATGCACAATTTGATATTGGTAAGTTGGTGGTTTTTTATAAGTTATTATTTGATGAAGATAGAAAAAAGTTTCTAAGGAATTTTTGTGCTTGGGAATAATTCCAGTCCTAAGGCAGGGATGATTACGTTAGGATGGCACTCTTGTGCTGAGATGGCTCAGAAGGGGCTTGGAATGTGTCAGGCTGCTGAGGCTCCCTAGAAAGGGTTAAATACGTAGGTCCATCCATCTTAAACTTTAATGGACAAACAGATCACGTGGAGGATCTTTGCAAAATGCAGATGGGTGCACCTGAGATTCTGCATTTCTAGTGAGCTCCCAGTTGAGGCTTACAGTGGAGATCTGCGGACCACACTTTGAGTAGCAAGGATCTACACTGAGAGGGTCTTTCAAAGTGTGAGTCAACGTCCCTGCATAAGGTGCTTATTAAAAATGCAATATGTTGAGGCTCATCTGAAGCCTACTGAATGAGAACTTCCAGGGACGGACCCTGGAATCTGCATTTAAACAGATTTCCCGGAGATTCTGATGAACTCTAAAGTTTGAGAACTAATGTCCTAACTCAGTGATTTTCGGCCCTAGCTTTCCATTCAGATAATCTCTGGAGAACTAAAAAATTTCCTGTGCCAGGATCTCACCTCAGAGTGCTTAAATCAGAACCTCTGAGAATGTGTCCAGGTTTGGAGTGCTATTTAAAGCTCCGCAAATGATTCCAGTATTCCCCCAGGTTGACTTTTTGGGATAGCCAACGTACGTTCAGCTGAGCACTTTTGGGTACCAGCTGGGTCTTGATTTAAATCAAGTTCCTCTTGATTTAAATTGAGAGAGGAAGGGTGCAGCAGATACTCTCTGGGTGCTAGTGTTGCCAGATTTAGCAAATAAAAATATATGATGCCTAGTTAAATTTGCATTTCACATAAACAACAAATTTTTTTTGGTATAAGTATGCCCCAAATATTGCATGGGTGTTCTCTATTTTTATCTGGTAACCTTATCCCTGGCATCAATTTAGAATGGCTGGCCAAGGAATGCTGTGTCTCTGTAATCGCTAGTGTAGCTAGCATCCCTGTCTTGTTTTGCCAGTCCACAGTTCAATGCTGGAAGCTCTGGTTCACCCATAACACTTGTGTAATCACCGCCACACTAGGCTGATGAGGCATGATGAGTAAATCACTCTCTTTCATGCCTGGAAAAGGTGCAGGTGTTTGCCAAGGAGAGATACTCGAGATTCTCTGGGAAGCCCAGCAGATTACGGTGCTGTTACCATGGTGTCCGGTTTGGCAGGAACCAGGGAACAGATGCTGAGCTTTTCACATAACTCTTTTCCTTTTGTCACGGGCTGCTTTCTTTTTGAGTAATCAAGGTGCTTGGAATTCTTGTTTACCACCACCAGGTTGCTTGGTGTGACTAGTGAGTGTTGAAATTCATACTTTCTAGCGACCATGTCTACCCTCTATGGCATAAGACCTTTTCTTAGCTCACATACCCATTTGTAAAGGTGGTCACACATTTTGTAACTATGGTCACGAATTTTGCATATACACATTTGAAGGCTCCGCAAGCCTGCCTATGAACTCCTGTTTAAAAACTCCCAATTTGTAGCAGAAGAAAGAAAGTTCTAGCTTTAAGGGCGGGGGTACTTCACTTTTGCAGGGCCTTTGGGTGACCTCAGGGCACTCGCTGTCTCCCTCTGTTAGTGACCTTTTGTCTTTCCTGAGAGAAAGGCTGTTGGCAATGGACGTTCTTTGTTTCTGTTCAGCATACGGTCCTGTGAAGATTTCTGACCGCAAGGCCAGTTCTCCTTCAGCTGGAAGAGAGAACAGAACGAGTTTCTCTGAGTTGAGGTTCCTCTTGAGTAGCCCCCTTGCGTAAGTGTCTTGAGTGGACACTGGGTGAGCAGAGGTAGTCCAGGCCTTTGTAGGCCTGTCCCAGTTCTCCTTCCAGAGCCCACGACCCCTGCAGCTTGTCTCCTTGCCTGGCCTCCCTTCTCAGACTGGTCAGCACGTCCTGGTTTCCCTTTGGGTTTTCAGGGTTGAGCAGGTAAGAAGTTAGATTGAAACAACTCCTGCTGGGCTTCCAGCTGTCTGAACAAACAACCCTGGAAAGAACTGATTGTCTGAAACTACCTGAAGGAAAAGAAAATGGAAAGTCTGTTGACTAGAGGAGATGATTGAGTAAACCAGGAAGTCCTCTTAGAAGGATTCCACTTGATGGGAGAATGGCAGACAGGATGTTTAATTTCCCAAGTGCATGATGATGGGTAAAATCTTGAACTTGGCTGAAGACTAGTCAGAGCTATAGGAACTCAGGGGAATGGAGCTAGCCTGCTATCGTGCGTGGATCCCTTGTAATCGATTTTGCATTTGTGTGGCTGTACTCATAACATACAGCAAAACCTCTTTATTCATCCTAATTTGGGGTGTTGATGATTATTCTGAATGATAGAATTTTAATACATGTACACTTATTGGTAATTTACACAAAGCAATTAAATTTAGGTTCTTAGTGAAAAATCCATGTTAAAGGGACCTATTTTAATGAACAGATAAGATTAATTTGTAATTAAGATCAATTACATGTAAATGATACTTGAAAACCAAAGGATATTTTTCACAATATCAGTTTGCTTAACTAAGCCGTTCTGCCTACTTCATGGAAAGGTTAACTTTAGTCTGAATTCCCACACATCCCAAATTAAGACAGCCCAAATTTAATGAGGTTTTACTGTAAGTACAATTCGCTTCTGCCTGTGTCATCAAGGTGGTTATCCAAGGGAAAAAAAATTACATTTGAATTGGACACTCAATAAACATCACAGTGATTTTTTTTAGGTCTTCTGCAGCTAATTTTTTTGGCAGTCTGTTAAATAACTTAATCTCTTTTCTGTTTAAGGGATTTAAAGACAATGTCTATCGACAGAGAAGGAAGTATTTTGTGGATGTAGCCATGGGTTATAAATAGTAAGTACCTGTGTAACTCTTTCCTGTGACTTGTTGCTGGTGAGTTAGGAAAAACACATGCTGCGTTAAACAGACCTGTCTTCTCTTCACTTTAACTTTTGCAGAAAGTAGACATGAACCATTTTAAACACTCACCAGCTCTGTAGCCAACACGGACATTTGACATCCGGGATATAATTGTAAAATAATGAGAGCTGCGGGCCACATACCAAGTGCTACGTTTTCACCATTGTACTCATAGCTCAGCTAAGGCAAGGAGCCATCTTTGTACACTCTTCAGGGCCTGGAAAGTGTTTTCATTTTACTTTTTTTTTTTTTTTTTTTTTGCGGTACGCAGGCCTCCCACCGTCGCGGCCCCTCCCGCCGCGGAGCACAGGCTCCGGACGCGCAGGCTCAGCGGCCATGGCTCACGGGCCCAGCCGCTGCGCGGCACGTGGGATCTTCCCGGACCGGGGCACGAACCCGTGTTCCCTGCATCGGCAGGCGGACTCTCAACCACTGTGCCACCAGGGAAGCCTCCTAATTTTACTTTTGACTTGACTTTTCAGTAACGCCCTTCCATGTCCAGCTTCCCCAGTGAAAGTAGAGGATTCAGCAAGAATGGTGAAAAGACTCATGTAAGAAGCCATAATAGAAATGGCTTTGCTTTACAGGAAAAGGAAAGCTTCCCATAAACTGGAGGGTTTATGGAAGAGTTTCATATCCAGTCCGGGATCAGTGTTGGGGTGGAACTGGAGAGCCTCAGGACGGGGCTGAGGACTGTGCATAGTGCGTGGTGCTAAGTGGCAGTGACAGGAGGTTTGTGACCGGCAACAATGCAGTGGTCGTGACCGCAGGCCACACGTAGAAAGCTGGAATGGATGTTAGGCCTCTATTTATTCTGCTCACACTAATAAAGCTTACAGACCGTTGTAGCACAGTCAGTCTTTCCTTTGGTATGTGATCACCTACATGAATCTTCTGATCAGAACAAAACGTAAATCCATACCTGGTAGGGAAGTGCCTTTCTTATTCTAGTTGAGACTAGTGAGAATCTTGACTGTCCTGTAGGGCAGGTTTGTCTTTGGTGAGAATTTAGGACATTACACGTGTTACAGCCGGTACCAGTGTTTGCTTTTTTTTTTTTTTAAAGGAATCTGACATATAGGTGCTTAAAGCAAAGTGAGAGGATTCCCAACCACACCTTTGATTGACAGTCATTTGCTCATTTCTAACCTCCTTTGATGCTTTGTTGCTCTTCTCTTCCTTCTCCCAGACATCCTTCATTCTTTCTCCACCATGCTTATTAGCATGAAAACCAAGATTCTTTGGCAGACGCTTTTCCACGTGTGTCTACTCCAGCCCCATCTTCTCTGTTCCAAGCAGGCTCTCGACCCTCTTTAGACAACTGTGACTTTCTGCCCCCTCACAACGTCAGCATGCTCACGGCTTGTCCTGGCCTGAGCCCAACCTCATGCCCCCTTTTTACCCTCAGCACCATCACTCACTAGATCCATCTCCCAGTGTTTCCCAGGCAAATGCCAAGAGAGGACTCTGATTGGCCACATTCACTTTTTCACATCAGGCCCTGATAAATGGAGCTTTAATACTAGTACCCCTTGGATCACAGATCCTCCCTGTGGAATCAGGTCATATCTGCATAGATGAGTGTAGGCAGGACAGGCCTTTGGGGCATGACCTGCCTAGGACTTGGTAAAAGCTCAGTTCTTGGCAGAGACTTCCTCTTTAGATAAAACAGATAGATAAAAATGTATTTTGTACATAGATGCTGTATGTAATGTATCATATATATAAGAACAAAATATGTATGTATGTACATAAAAGATTTTGTTAGCATGGTGACCAAGGGACTACCTCAAATATTAGTTATTTCTTCTTACTAGAGCCAAGAAACTGGACAAGGACAAGCTGGTAATGTGGTGGCACTTATAAAACTGGTATGTATGAGTCAACCAGTTTCAAGGAACATTGATAATGGGCGGTCTTACGGTTTTAAAGAAAACATACTTATGTGGAGAGGAGAGGAAAAGAGCATATAGTTAAAACAATGGAGGGTGAGGCCCTCAAAGTGTTAACAAGAGTTTGCATTTGCCATTTTCCCTCAGCTAAAGCGTGAAATTGAGGTGTGGTGTCTATGGAAGACAAAAGTAAGAACTGGAGGTTGGACGTGGTGGAGGTTTTATACAAAGGAGGGCTGCATGCAGGTAGAGCATTCCAGGATCTGGTCCCGGTTTGGAGGGGCCTGACTCTTAGTTCAGGAGGCTGAGGTAGGCAGGGCACCACCAATTCATCATTACACAGGGAGAAACCACTCTCACAGCATGCACAAAACTCCCCCAGTCATGACCCCAGAGAGGCCAAATTACACTATTCGGTGGATACAGAGTCAAAGCAAAGGGTGTTTAGCTAAGGGAGTTTGGAATCCAGGGACATTAACCCTCTCCCCTGGACAATGCTGGCTACGTAGAGTAACAAAGTGATTAAAACCTAGGGTTTTGGAGTCAGGCAATGTGGGGTTCAAGCTGTAGCTCCACTGCTTCCTAGCTGGGTGAGCAGCCTCACTCTGCCTCTCAGGTCCTCCATCTGGGACGTATGTCAGGATCACGAAAGAGAACGCATGTGCTGTGTTGGGCACGGAGATGGCACATGATTTGTGATCATAAGTGCCTGTTACTGCTACTACATCCTCCCTCTCCCTTTCCTCAGGCTGTCTTCAGTTTCCTGTTGATCTACTGGTTTATTCTTTAGCTATGTTAACGCCATTGTTTATGCTCCACCTTAGCAAATACTATAGCTCAAACGTCCGTAGAAGTAATCCTTGAAAGGAAACTCCTCCAGTTTCTCATTTAAAGGCTGCTCATATACTGATACTTTTCGTGCTGACCAACCTCGCTCTTTATGGAGAGATTTCATAGAAAGCGATCGTATTCCCATTTGTGTGTGCGGGAAGCTGCCAAGATAGTGAGAACAGATCGCCCGTTGCCTTAGGTGTTTCTTGTACGTGGACAGTGTGAGCAAAGTGCCTGCCAGGAGTGGTTAATCCTGGAAAACACAAACCTAAGACTTGAGGGAAGTAGAGAGAAAAGGATCATTCCTTAGTGCCCCTCATGCCATCATTGCTGTGGCTTCTCTGAGTATGACCTTGAGAATGGATAAGGGCTAGCCATTGTGTGTGTGTGTGTGTGTGTGTGTGCGCGCGCGTGCGCGCGCACATGCGCGTGCAAGCTCATGCAATAGTGCTGGTGGGGTGGGGCACAGGTGCTCACAAAACCCAAGTGGGTCTGAGCCACGGTCTCCAGTGTGCCGTGCAGTAAGGAAGGTTTCCTTTTGGTTTAACAGAAAATAAAGATGCAATTTCTAATTGCAATACGTATTTTTCTAGTGCTGATGGCTTTCCGAGTGAGCAAAGGAAAAAGACGTCAATACAATAATTACTTAAAATCAGCTCATTTGTGTGGCTTCTGGCAGCGTGCTGCGATCTGATTTTCCAAACCAAAGCTTGGAACCACGCTGGCTTGAAGAGAAGATTATCTGAAATTGGGGTGGTCCTGAAAAATCCAGCATGCGCCGTCTCTGCAAATATAGTTTGGTAATACCAAAATTAGGGACTGTTTGGACATGGGGAGAATAACTCAATTCCCTGTTGGTAATTCGCTCGGGTTTATGGGCACTGAGAAGAAGTCCAATATATGGTGGTGTATTTGGTGGTGGTGTTGTAGCAATTGGCAGGATGGAGTCTGAGGTGTCAAAAGATCAAGAGAAGGAAAAGAAGAGAAATACAGAATAATGTATATTGAAACCACGGCCAAGAAGCCCTCTGGGGAATTCATGTTGAGTACTGTATTTTCTATGATAGTCTTGAGAGGATAAAGCAGGGGGAAAGAATCAACACAAGCAGAGAAAAATGAAAACAAATTCCACTCCATGATGGGACAACAGCAGGCTCAAAGTCTGTGTTACCATGAAACCTAAAGGGGAGAGGGAGTGGGGACGTTCAGCCTGCTGGGAACTGTTGATAGGTGCCACTCAGGGGAGTTTCTGATTGACAGCGTTGCCAAGAAACAGGATTGATTACCCAGAGGCCCGCAGACAGACCTGAGCTGCGGGGCCACGAGGGTCTGGAAGGCCTAACTGCCTGACCATTAACAGCAGAGGAAACATTCATTAATGTAAATATCATTCTCCATAGCAGACCTGAGAAGGAAGGCTGTGGATGGGGAGGGCACTGTTTCTAAAATAATCGGTGAGACAACGGGCAGATCACACCCAGTCCTCCTCCACCCAAGTAAAAGAAATCCTAGTATAAACAGAAAAAGAAGCCCCTGGTGATTAGACAGTGTGAAGAGCCTATAGATGTGCAGTTCAGATGAAATGGAAGTGCTTGGGGGAGGGGGACTGTGATAGTGTAGCTGTTAGGTTTGTCTGAAACCCTCCAGTTCTCTGCCATTGGCACCTTCATATTTTAAGCCCGGCATTAGCTTTGCTATATTTCTGTATGTAGGTTTCACCATTGCTGTATTGTTGGGGAAGAAAACTCAGTAATATATATTTTTTCAACTGACTAGATATAAACACCTTTTTCTTTGGGAGCTACTGTAATGATTATTCCTCAGCAATGGGCATGCATATTTAATTTAATTATATCTTTGGTGAGGGTAGCCGTAGTTATTTCAATCCATCTTACTGTCTTGGAAAGAGGCCCCGAGCTCTGACTTTAATTTTGCCACTCTTGTTTGCTTAAATTGAATACTACTGTGATTATGTTTTGTTATGAATGTGTTTTCTTCTGGTTGAAATCGAGGTGGTATATGAATCTCATGTTCTTTTCATGGGGTTGCTTCCTCTTTGATTTATTATTTTGTTAGCCCATGGAATCTGAAATGTAAACAGGTAAATGCAAATATCAATGAGTAAGGTAAACAAGGGAGTTCCAACATATCAGAATTTGCTTAAAGTTGAAAAATTCCCTAATTTGCCAAGAAAACTCATTTGGTTTCAGATTAAGGGATCCAAGTGATTCCTTAACATCGCTCAGCCTCAGTAAAATAGAGACAATAGTATCTCCTCTGTAAAATGGAGATAATAGTATCTCTTCTGCCTCTCTCCCGGGAGTGTTTTAAGGGTAAAATGAAATCAATGGAACATTGCTCTATGGTGTACTTTATTATTACCTTTATCAAAACAATAGTGAAGGAATCTAGACCAAAAGCTTGGGGTTTACTCAGACCCCTGATCCACTTGGAGGGCTTTTGTTGCTTTCTCCAGTTTCTCTTTTGATCTGAGAGACAGTGTGTGGAGTGGTTAAGAGTGCAGAAATTGGAGCTGGACTGCCTGGGGTGAATTCCAGCTTCACCACTTACCAGCTGAATGACGCCTGCAAATTATTTGTCTTCTGTGCCTCAGTTTCCTTATCTGTAAAGTGGGAATAACTCTACCACTGCTCTGTAGGATTGTTGTAAGGATTAAATGAGCTAATATATCAACAACACTTTGAACACTGCTCAGGAACTGATGTATAAGTATTTGCTACTACTGTTACAATATTTTTCTCACTTCAAACCATGTCTCCTTTTTGTCTATCCTCATGCACCAGATCTTTTTATTACCCTTTGGTGAATACTCTTCTTCACTCCCCTTGGCCAAGGCTTTCTTTAAGCCCTGACTTCCGTCTGATTTTTGTACTGTATCATTCATTGCTGTGTAACAAATGACCCCCAAATTGGGCAGCTTAAAACAACAAAGTTATTATCTCACAAAGTTTCTGAGGGTCAGGAATTAAAGAGCAGCTTGGCTGGGTGGTTCTGCATCAGGGTTTCTCATGAGGCTAGAGTCAAAGTGTTGACCAGGGAAGCAGTCATCTGAAGGCTGGACGGGGGCTGGAAGATCTGCTCCCAGTATGGTTATTCACATGGCTGTTGGCAGGAGGTCATAGTTTCTTGCCTGAGTGTCCTTAAGATATGGCAGCTGGCTTCCTCCAAATCAAGTGGTCCAAAAGAGAACAGGGCAGAATCTACCATGCTTTTTATAACCTAGCCTCAGAAGTGACTTACCATCACTCCTGATATACTCTGTTGGTTTCATAGCCCAACTCTGATACACTGCAGGAGGGGACTACGCACAGGCATTGATACCAGGAGGTAGGGTTCATTGGGGACTGTCTTGGAGGCTGGCTACCAAATACATTTAAATTGTGTTTAATTTTATTTCTTTAAGACCCTCCCTAACTGCTCTACCACAGTGGGTACTAATGCATTTTCTGCAGAACTAATTCTCATGAAAGCAGAGGTAGCATGGTGTAGTGGAACATGTGGCAGAATGTATAGGCTTTGGAGCTAAACAGAACTGGGTTTGAATTCCTGCTCCATCACTTACAGGCTCTGTGGCTGTGAGCACTGACCTAGTCTCTGGGTCTTAGTGCCCTCATCTTAAAATAGGCACAATATCTACCTTGTATGGTTGGCAGGATTATCAATGATTACAGGGCTGATTGGTACAAACTGGTGTTGAATCTGTGATAGATATGATTATTATTATCAAGTGTTAAGTAGCTGATGGTTCCTCGATTCCATGTAATCGTCTGTTAAGCTCACCTAAAATGAACAAAGTATCTTAAGGAGTGAACGAGTTAGGGAATTTCAGGCTCCATGATGGACTGGGTTAAAGGAGCTTTTAAAAAAATATGTGTGGGGTGTGTGTGTGTGTGTGTGTGTGTGTGTGTGTACACTACAGTTTCAGGTAACTCATGCACACAGCTTGCTTCTTCAGTCTGAAAAATTGACTCTCTCGAATGCCTTCGCAGGCCAGTGAGTCTCAGCTAAGGTTAAAGGGAGCAGATGGTGGCTGGGCTGTGTTGGACTCATTTCTGAATGGCTGATGGTGGTAGAAATGTTCACCAAAGCTGGACTTCTCAGCCGTCAGGCTCAGGCAGTTTTAGCTTCCTTTTGTTAAATTCCTGCCACGTGCTGGACATTGTGTTAAACACGTTGCTTATGGTCTCTCATTAGCCTCACAATAAGCCTTTGAGATAGGTGCCATTACTGCTCTCATTTTGAAGATAAGGAAACTGAGGTTCAGAGACATTAAGAAACTTACTAAAGGTGACACAGCAGATTGTGTCACCTGCATAAACACCAGTTATTGATGCTTTAATTTCTCTGAAATTGAGTAGTAAATAGAAGAGTAGAATGAAAGTAAATATTTTGTAGTTCTAGTTTTATTTCCCAGTGACCAGAATAGTTTCTGAATAAGATCACTTTCACGGGTACCTCTCTTATAGAATCTAAATGTCTTTCTTTGCTCAAGAAGGCACATCTTTTCTTTCCTTCTTCTCCTTTTTGGTCTGGAAGTGGCCATAGCACTTCCCTTTGACATAGGTGGCATCATACACAGGTTGACTATAACAGTGACAGAACGAAGGGACTTGGCATTTTAAAAAGTCATTCTTCTCTTTACAGAATTCAGCATATTTGAAATGCACATTTCTTGTGTGTACTTAATACACTTCAGACTCTATGGAGCCTGTCTGACTTCAAGGCTGCGCTGTCTCTCTGAGGCGCCCAGGACAGGCGCCCAGGACATCTGCCTGGCCCTGGCGTGTTAGAGCCACGTGCTCGCCCTGCACAGCGACTTTGCTCTGCTCTCTCAGGCCCTGTGCTCATCTCCTCCCACCCGAAGCCTGACCCTCGTGGGATATATATCAGCTGGAAATAAACACAGCTGGGCTGAGGCTTGAAAAACAATTGCCAGGGCTTTGTCCCTCTCTGGCTTTTTCTAGTTGCTAGCCTATTTATTTCTTGATTTTTTGATTTACAAAATTGCACCCTTTGTGATTCATTTGCTTGGAGTGTAAGTACACAGCTAAACAGAGACTCTAAAACAAAATAGCCCCAAATGGGGACTAGCATATTTGAAAAGTGCAGTCACCCAGCCCAGCAGGCTCATTCAATTTGGGCGAGCTTGTGAATTTTCTACTCAGCCCCATCGGGGAGAGAGAGAGAAAATTCTCTCATTCAACATGGAATAGTGATGATTCTAACCTCCTCTCCCCATCAAAGCAGAGAGGGGCATTTTCTTACCACCTTCTTTCCTCCCACCCACAGCCCCAAATACCACGTGTTGTCAAGTGAAACCCTCTGGGGCTAAGATTCAGTAATATGCGGTGCATTCTAAGACGTTGAATAGATACATAATTGTGGAATGGATTTGCCTTGGAATAAACATATTGGGCTTCCAAGCCAACATCTCACTTCTCAGGAGGTCTCCTCAGTTTTCCCTTCACTAGGTGGCTCAGCAGGAGTCAGCCATAGGTTTGTACAGAAAAGGAAGGAAATGGATGATAGAGACAAAGGCTCCAGACAGATACGGGGTAGAGCTGTTTGCTGCCCCTCCTCTTACCTCCGGATGCCCAATGCTGTGCATACTGGGGTTTCCCTGCTCATAGGTAGCTGTGATGATTTAGTTTACGTGTGAGCTGGAGGATTACTGATGCTGAGTTTTTCCTAGGAGGCATTTGCAATTATTGCAAATTGCAGAAAAATAACTGGGGTGGCTCCACCTCTCCACCTTTCTAGAAATTTCAGTTGACCGTAGCATTTCTCATTTCATGCAAGAAGAGGCATGATTTATGGATCCTGCTTGGTTTTAGAACGTAGCTTAGAGGAATACATTACTAACAGGGCTCGTGAGTGCCACATTACCGATTTTTAGACAGACAGATCTTAATTGGAAGCATAAATAGAAGGTAGAGGAAGAATGAAAGGGAAAAGTTATGCTTCCTTAGTGGGAAAAGAACTTAACGGAGGTTGCAAGTTTTATCCTTAATAACATTTTCCTTATCAGTTTCATTGGCAGATGGTCACCTTGATGAATTGTAGGCTTTATCGTGATGGGGGACCAAGTTTTAATTTTTTCTCTTCTCTGCCCGTTTGAGAAGAGGCACCCGAGCAGGCAAATCTGTTTTCTCCCCGACTGAGCTAATTTTATCCCGTTGCATTATCCTCCATTGATTTGCTTTCCCAGCTTTTGAACGAAGCTGAGATGTATGCGGCTGTTGAGGTACTTTGTGAGTCCTGCATAAGCACCAGTTGTTGATGCTTTAATTTCTTTGAAATGGAGCGATAAATTGCAAAGCAGAACAAACCCAAATGTTCGTCGTGCTAGGGTCATTTCCCAGATGACTTGAATAGTTTCTGAGGAAGGTCACATGAGGGATTTCAGGAGTCCCTCTCTTGCAGAATCTAAATATTTTTTCTGCCCAAGAGGCAACACTTTTTTCTTTTGGTTTTCTTAAAAGAAAATCTGCATAGCTACTTCCATTTGACATAAGTGGTATTATACACAAGTTGAAAACAAGAGCAACAGAATTAAATGACATGGGTTTCTAGAAAGTTATTCTCTGTTTAGAATTCTCTACATATTTGAAGTGCACAGTGCTTGTAAGTATTTAAAAGACATCAGGCTTTATGGGAGAATCATTTTCATGCCAAATGTTTCTCTCTACCTGGAGTTTGACTCAATGGCTGAAAAGGAAGGGAGCCTGAGAGTCGCAAAGAAAGACAAAAGGGAAAATTGATTTGGAAAAGGTCTCTCCGTTCCATTTTCGGGGCTTGGTGGGTTTTTTAGATGTGCGTCAGTGCCGCAGTAGGATGTTGTCTGATTATAGCACGGCTCCCACAGCTGTGGAAGACATTAACACAGTATGGCTTACTGACAAGGACAGAAGTTGCACCAAATTCTAATGTCTTTCACGGAGAATGAGGTATGAGTATTTTTACTTTGAAATGATTTCCACAAACATGAAGGATTAAATTACTTTCACAAGTAATGTCTCAGAGGTGAATGGATTTATACGGAAGAATGTGGTTTTTTATCTCCAGACCTATTTCCGACCCTGCAGGGAAGTGATGACATTTTTTTTTTTCGTTTCTATACACCTGGAGGAAGTGAACCAACAATATCGAGTACCTGTTAGGTACTAGGCATTGGCCCTGGCACTTGGCTGATGATGTCTCATCTGATACTCTGTGTTGTGTGGTTGTCTTACTTCCCTCAGTTTCAAATGAGGAAACAGAGGCCAAACTCAATGCTAGGTACTCAAGACCTTGCTCTGAGGTGTGTTGGTTTAGAGTGGGGTCTCTAGAGCTAGGCTTCCTGAATCCAAGTACCTGCTATGCCACTTACTAGCTGTTTCATCTTGGATAGATGACTATGTCTATAAGCCTCAGTCGCAACCATAAACAGTCATTTAATTGCTGTATAAGGTGAGCACTATATGACAAAATCCATGTCATGTGCTATTATATTATTGTTATTGCTACAGTTAGATGGATGGATGGATGGATGCTATTATTAGGCCTGTGAACTGTAGGAAAACTGCATTCCCTCATCTGCTACCGAAAGAGGGAGGTCAGGGCCCAGTGGTCAGCAACATTTGGTCCCTGTTGATCAAGATGCAAGAGACATGGGATTGAACTTGGAGTTCTTGGAGACCCTAGCCTGTGTCTCTTCATCCTAGTGGCCTGAGATTGTTGGCTGCTCTTAACGCTTAGTTCTTTTCTGGATTGCATTCCCCGAGTTCCCCTTGTATATGTTGAGCATGCACGTGTTGGTGAATGTTAGACCCACTGTTGCTGCTGTTCATATTTAATTTCATGGTAGTTTTGGCAGAAGAAAATCACTCCTCTAGAATGTGACAAGGGCTTTCTGCAAGGTGAGAAGATGGTGAGAAGCCCTATCCTGGGGTGCACAGGACAAATAAAAACAAATAATTTCCAGGAGTTAAATCTTCCCTCTCCCTGAGGCTCCCTAGGTGAAGTAGTTTATTTTCATTTTGTCTCTTGTAAAGGCAGCACCAATATTAACAATGTGACCAAAACAAACTAACGTTTCTGTTTGCTACCATCTGAAAGTTCCTTAGGGCCCATAGACTCATTTACGAAAATTCAGGTGCGCAAAACTCATTTGCAAAAGCAAATAAAATATGTGATCATAAATGCTCTTTACCTGACTAGCCTAGGGGACTTGCTGAAAATGAGTTTGTGCCTTTACGTTTTCTTTGTGGTGTAATTTAGCTGTCCCAGTCTGCCCAATCTCCTCATCAAATGAACCCCTTATCAAGCCACTTAATGTCAGATAACTTGAATGGCTTCAAATCTTGGTATAGCTCAAGATTTGGTTTGTGAGTTTCCTTTTTGAAAAATAGCATTTAATCATCGTGCCTGTGGCTTTGAGAGTTCATTCATTAAGATATCTAGCCAAGGAAACATCTCTGTGTTAATTTATGTCCCTTTGGGTTTGCATAGACTGCTTTCTTTCCAGGTGAAAATTTTGGCTATAAGTGTGATGGGTGACAATACCTAGAAAACCTGAATGAGAAAATTAGAAAAGAGAAACCCCTACCTGTAAAGTAAGCAGGACATAAGGTTAATCGGAAGTTACCAGAAAACTTCTTAAAATCTTAGTCTTTTAAGAGTTGCTTTTTCCATAGCAATTAAAATACATGAGGTAGGGATGAGGTAAGATAAATGCCTATCTGCCAGACTTCCTGATAAACAATTATACTTTTTTCTCAAACTTTAAGTGCGTGGCTTGTTTTGGTCTGATCGGTTGATTTACATATTCAACGAATATTATTTATTGAACACCTATCTGTTCTAGGCTTAATTCTGCGGGGCAGGGATATGAAAATGAACAAAGCAAACAAAAATCCCTGTCTTCAAGGAGTGTACATGGTAATGGGGGGATAGATTTAGCAGAATAGTAATTTTGGACATTTTACTTGTTCTTTTCCCCTGAGTATTACTGATAGTATTTTATCATAAAGTTATTGAGTGTCCTCTATGGTCTGAATTCTGAAGTGTAATTTTATCATATTCGAGAGCCTTAGACTTTTCTCACTGACTCTTAAAAATCAGTAGATAAAAATGGCATTTGCTTTCTGGTTAAACTTTAATGGAATTCATCCACTCTACTGGGGATTTTTTTTTCTGGCTTGTAGCAACATTTTTTTCCAGTCTCAAAGGCGTAAGCCATCGTCTTGTGGAACACTTATTGACTATATGGCTCCACTCTGGCGACACCTGGCTGCAGATGATACTGTTTATGAAGGGGGTACCAGCCAGCATAGTACTAGGTGACATTACGTCACTGGCTATGGGTGAGAGTCAGTACTCAGTACTGATTGAAATTTCTACACATTGGTGTATCACCTCCGTTGTTAGAAGTATAACAAATGCTGGGTAATAATTAAGTTTTGTGAATGATGAATGTTTCCTTTTTAAAATTACATTAGATCAAAATCAAGATTATTTTTAGAATAATGTTGGAATCATGTCAGTCTCACTTTTCTGTATTCTTATGTGCTTTCTAGAATGAGGAGAGAGGGTGAATTATAGATAGCTCCCTGGAAATGATGCAGAATTCAGGGTATGCCCATTGAGGAGTGCAGCACACACGTCTCATAATTCGAGGAAGAACAGAGACCTCCTGCCTTCATGTTCCAATAATCGTTCTCCAAAGGCTTTGTCCACACCCTTAGAGGAGCCACTAATTGCTAATGAGTTGCGAAGATGGTGGATTTTTACATATTTCCTGTTCTCATTTCCCTTCGGCACCCCCAGGTAGAAGTGTCAATCACAAGAGAAATGCCTAAGGTGGGGAAGGAGAGAAAAGATGAGGCGGAGATGAAAGGGACGGTTTATTCCAGGCAGATAAACAGGTCTTGAATAAGTGAGGCATCTCCAGCCCGGAGGAACATGTAATGAAATAAAACAGAAAATGAGTTCATTCCTAACTGTTTCTACGAGATTCACTGGTCCCCCCTCGACCAATTCTCAGTTTCCCTTCTGCTCTGTTTAGTCCTTGCCACTGAGGAAATCCAACTGTTTCCAAAGAACACAGTCTGCTCTGTGATTCAGTCAGTCTTGCCATCTTGATGTAAATACTATCAACTTCAGCCTGTCTCGTCTTCCTCCACTGAATAGGGGAATTGCTTCCCCGCACTGGAGTTCCTTTAAAGATAACACAAGCAGAGAAACTGCATCTCACATTAGGAATTCTAGCAGCAAGGACTCCAGGAGGTAGCCAGGCTGTACCACCATAATCAAAGGTTTTCCAATTCCCCAAATTAAAAAAAAAATATGTATAAGAAAAGGAGCTTGCTGTTGGACCTGCTGGAGGAGAAGATCAAACAAATAATTAAAACAAAAGCATTATTGTTTATTCATCTGGCTGGAGAGAGAACTCCCATAATTTCAGCCCCAGTGGGGTTTATGTCCCTGGATTTCAGTGTAAAAATGTGTTTGTTACACAGCATTGTTCTAACAAGCTCAGGACTTAACATAGAGTAACTCTATCGGTACCTGCCACCAGTTAGGTTTGTCTATGCACTTTCTACTTTCTCCTCTCTGCAGGGAATGTGCAGGTTTTTCAGAATCATCGCCCTGCCTCTAGGAAGAGTGGGATTTAACCTTACAGGCAGAAAGATGCCTCCCACAGTCTTCAGTATTTCCAGAGAAAGTTCTTAGTTACCTCTTAGTCACATATTGCACCGGGAAGCTTTTCCTATTGTCGAGCTAAATCCTGACAGTGAAGATTTCAGCCCTTTTCCTTGTACTGTCTTCACTGAGCAATGGTTCCCTGTTGTGTTTGTAAAGTCTTAGTTTGCCATTCTTTGGCAAGAGGGCAGAATCTGCGCTGAGTGGAAACTGCTGAAAGTCACATCTGTTTTTCTCCAGTAAATTAGGAATCTGTGAATAATAATTTTGGTGGGTGTTAAGAATTCTGGAAGCCCAACTAATTCCATGTAAGTGGAGGAGATTCCCTAGAGATCTAATGATAATATTCACTTGTAATTAGTTTGTTGAGGAGTCTCATCTTGTTGGGGTTTATACCAACGTAAAATGGTTTTATTTTCCCTACTCACTGCTTTCCACTGTATTGTGTTGAATCCTACTTTCCTGCTGGGAAGCAAGTTCCTTAGCAACAACTAATTTCCTTTCATTTTCAATTATTAGTAGAGTCTCATTGGGGTATTTAAGACCTAGTCCCATTCATTTAAAAAAAGATTAATCTTAAATTTGATTCAAAGTGTATTCTCTTCCTCCTCAGTTCTTTGGAGTGTGTGTGTGTGTGTGTGTGTGTGTACGGTTCTGAGATACCTTTCCTTCTCTCTTCTAGGACCTAGTTCCTCTGGAGTTGGGAGCTGAGAGGAGGCTGAGGGCTTTTGGCAGGATCGTGAGAATGTCAGGGGTGGGCAGGCCTCTGGCCACTCTCACCCTGGTTTGGACAGGTTCTTTCTGATGCGGTGGTCTCTGTTGAAATGGTCTCTGCATAGTGTTGTGTGTAGTCTTCTTGGGGTAAGACCATTTCCTCCACTTCCACCCCTGCAGATAAGCTTCCTGTCCTCCCTTGGCCTTTCAGTGCTCACAACATCATCCTTTTCTCCAGGTTGGCCACATCGTAACTTGGGTACCCCTCATGCACCTGGCCTTTGGTACTTCCTCGCCAGGGATGAGGGGAGCCCCTGGAGCATTCTTCTGTCTCCTGAGAACTGAGCAGACCTGGATGGGGTGGGGCCTCCCCATCTTCCTACCAGGCACACCACATTGGGTCCCATGGGAATTTCTAGATTTCACTGGGCATCAGGCTCCATGTTCACACAAACCTCAAGTTTCAGAGGACACCTGTCAAGGGTCCCCTCGTCTCCCCCATAGCACGCCGTACTCCTGGGCTTCCAGACGCTCTCCCAGGGCCTGTCTCTATTGCTCCAGTCTGGTGACAGCACCAGGGGGAGCAGGGCATCCTGCTGCTACGCAAGCGTCCAGATGGGAGAGGAGAGGCCAGACCCTGCTTCTTGAGGGCGCCTGCAGTCCTTACAAGTGATTCTTGTGGCGCAGCCTTCCCTCCTCCAAGGAGAAGGAACGGGGCCTTTGCTTCTCACCCCAGCCTTCCCCACAATCCTGCATGTCTGATTCCCTATTGGACTGGTCGGTGAAGTTTGGGGATGGGGTGGGAAGCGTAGTACGAGGGGGGTTTGTTGGTGGTAGAGCCATTTCTGCCGTTTCTTCACAAGCCCTGCAGGGAGATGGTTGGCTCCAACTGCTGAGAGCTTTCTCTAGAATGTGGAGTACTTAAGTGACTTTAGTTGTAGGCCAGAGCAGTTTTAGGACACTGGGATATGATGCTTATTACATACGTGTTATGGCATGTACTCAGAGGTAGATGCATACTGATATGTGGGTATATGTCCTAGGCCCTAGAAAGATCAGGACACGCCTCTGTCATTCTTCTCATGTATAATTCACAAAAAGCCCGCTAGCCCGCAACAAGGGCAGAGAAGTGCAACACATTTTGATTTTTCCCATGATAATTTTTATTTTTCCAAATGTCAAATCTCAAAGTTTTAAAAAAAATAGGTGTCCCTGCATTCCTGGTACCCCAAGCACTACCTACCGGTCTTACTGAGAAGGTTAAAGGAGTGAAGAAATATGAAAGTATTTTATGAGATCTATACAAATACATGCGAGTATCATAATTACATGATTGTATATGAGATTTTCTATATATAAGTACATATACCTATAAGCCTTATTTTAATTTGGTATGTGAAAATAAGCTGGTGCCTGGGATCCATTTTTTATTTCATTGGTGTACACCAGTCAGTTAGGACCACAGCCGGTCCCGAGCCTGACAGACTGGGTTTTAAGCTTGGCACCGTGAGTTTAGTCAAATGGCTTAGTTTCTCTGAGCCTTAAAATCCTTATCTGTAAAATGGGGGGGTCTCCCTCAATGGAGTTGTGAGAATCAAATGGGCTAAGTTATATAAAAACACTTAACTTTAAAAAAGTGTCTGGCCAATAGTAAGTTCTCAAAGATGAGCTATTATTATATACCTTGATTAACTACATGGAAAAGTGGGAAATTTCTTATTTTTTCTGTATTTGGGATATTTTTTTAACAGAAATTAAATGGATAAAAGTAGCCTTTACTTTGTGTGAAGTTGATTTTTAAACATTTACCTTAAATAGTTACCCGGGATATGGGGGTCAGAGCGGTGTGAGAAATCTCTTGGCGTGACCAGTCAGACCCGTTCAGGGTAGCTGCAGGGCACTGCACCAGCTGTTAACTTAAAGAGCAGGCTCATTAGTTACCCAGGCAGGACAGACAAGTGGAAACAGATGAGACTGTATGCGTGGTCATTTGTATTCCCAAGGTTGTGATGCTAGGAATTCATTACTAAGTAACAGATACGTACTGACAGGCCCGTCTTAGGATGATTCCACTTCGCCATGGTGTGAAAGTGAAATGCGTTCAGTAGAAACGTACTTCGAATTTGGATCTTTTTTTTCAGTGCAATATGCGGTGTAATTCTCTCTTGTGATGCTGAACCGCGGCAGGGAGCCATGGTCAGCCCCCCCTCGATCGCCAGGGTGAACAATTGATACACCTACAATCATTCCGTAGCTAGGCAACCATTCTGTTTTTCACTTTCAGTACGGTATTCCGTAAAGTACATGAGATATCCAACACTTTATTATAAAATAGGCTTTGTGTTAGATGAGTCTGCCCAGCTGTAGGCTAATGTAAGTGTTCTGGGTACGTTTAAGGTAGGCTAGGCTGAGCCATGATGTTTGGTACGTTAGGTGTATTAAAGGCATTTTCGACTGATGATATTTTCAACTTACGTTGGGTTTATCACAAGGTAACCCCATTGTAAGTGGAGGAAGGTCTGTATAACTCCTTCTTCCTACCCAGACTCACACTCGTCTTTCTCCTGCAGCTTCCTGTTGTCTACAGTCAGTTCCCCTTTGAAACGCTGCATGTTTGCAGACTGATATCGAAGGGGAAAGTTTGACCTAATGATTCTTTTCAAATGGCTTCTCAGTATTTCATTTATTGTTTCAGCCTCGTCGCTTTCCACCTTCTGATTGTGCACAGCCCTTATCAGCTTTATTGGCTTCCCCAACTCAAATTGATTTTGTTGAATTTTCTGGAACCAGAGGCAGACTGTTCATGTTTTTATTTCCTTACATCCTTTCTATTTTTATCTTTCCATTTCCAGCTTTCTTCTAAATTCATCACAGAGGCTAAGCCTTAGCAGTCTTGATCTTCTCAGCAAATATTTGTCGGGTTGTAATTTTTTATTTGTTATCAACAGCCATATTTAAACAGGGCTAATCTTGTTCTAATTCAGTTTGTCATAAGCCCTAGTCTTGATACGTAGAGAAAATAAATGTTAATTTGTTTTTTTCTTCAGTATGTGTTGTTCCCTCATCCCTCATGTACTGCAGTTAATTTTTTTCAGTAAAAATAATTTGAGGCAGTAGGAATCACATTTGGACCTGAACCTTCAACAGAAAAGATTTCGGTAAGAATACTTTGAAGTGTGCAGAGGGCTGGGGACAGGGCTCTGCTTATGAGCCTGATCTTGTTACTGTCCTCCTGCCCTTTTTTTCTACCTAAGGGGGCACTTCTGAATGACCCCAGCTTGCTGAAGGTGCCTGAGGCTGCAGCAGCCCTGAGGGCCAGTTGCTGCCTATGCAGGCTGGGTTACTGGATTACATAACTCACAGGGGCAGAATCCCCAGGTTTGTGTGTATATATTGGACTTCCATATGTCGTGTGGGTCTTCGCTGACTGCAGGGGCAGAATCTGTGACAAGTGGCCAGGGAGGGCAGTGGGGGACTACTGCAGGTTACTGTTGAGCGGGTCATGAGAAGTTTTCACTTTCAGGATAGGTTTCTTAATCAGAGGCTAAATTCAGATTCTGGCGCTTCAAGCCATAGTTTGCAAAAGCACGTGTACATATTCTCTCCTTTCTCCTGACCTCACGTGGCCTCGGGAGCTATGGTCCCTGCTCATGGCTGCTGGCTGCTGTTAGAAGAGCATTTTTAAACTCACCTTTCCTTCTGTCAGGGCACCTGCAGATCCTGCCTGGCCAACAAGTCTCAGCTTAAGTTGTACCTTCTCCAAGAAAGCTCTCCCTGACCACCCCAGTCCAGGGCTGCCTCTCAATATTCCAAACCAGGCACTGGCTCCCTATGACTTACAGGCTGAATCTGGTCTGTTTTTGTAATGCAAGTTTTATTAGAACATAGCTATGTTCATGTGTTTACATATTATCTGTGGCTGTTTTCAAGATATAGTGGCAGACGTGGGCAGTTTTGATAGAGACTGTATGGCGCACAAGCTTAAAATATTTACCTTTTAGACCTTTATGGAAAAAGTTTGCTGACCTCTCTCCTAACTGACAGGGCTTAATGTGTGCACCTCTCCGCATGATGTATAATAAATGTTCCAATTTTGCACTTTGCAAAACTCTCACTTAAGTTTGACATAGGCTTTTAGTATTTCTCAGACATTTCTCTCACTGAACAAATAACCTCAAAATTACACTAGGAGATTGGGGTGAGTTCCCTACAAAGGACAAAGGGGACCCACAGGCAATTTTATTTTCAAAAGACAACATCCATTTATTACTGTTGTCAGGTGATTGCAGAAAAGGTTCTCAGAGCACAGCTTTGGACCTAAACCAGTTCCTTCCAACCCAGAACTCTTGTTACTGATCCCAGTGTCAGAACAAGAATCTTATCAAATGTCCATAAGGATGTGTGAAGATGTAACTTAAATCATTTATATGAAAGTTTAAACACATACACAAAATTAGGTTAGCATTTTCTTCAAAAAATAACACTTCGTGGGATCCTTTTGGACACTCAGGCATCCCACTTTACAGGAATCTGACTCACATAGGTATGAAGGTGAGAAAACACTTAGCCCGGTGACCCAGAGCCAGATTCATTCATTTCTCTTCTCTCCTGCCTAGTGGTCAGCCCATCCCCAGAGTGGAGTACACAGAGGAAGAAACTAAAACTTGGGGTGTTGTGTTCCGAGAGCTCTCCAAACTCTATCCTACTCATGCTTGCCGGGAGTATTTGAAAAACTTCCCTCTGCTGACTAAATACTGTGGCTACAGGGAGGACAACGTGCCCCAACTTGAAGACGTCTCGGTTTTTCTGAAAGGTAAGCTTCACACGGGCTCTCTCTTCCTACTGCACATCCTCATGGGCCGTCTAAGGACACACGTGGCAGCAATCGCCCTTTTTCCAATTAAGAGCTCCCTTTGATTTAAAAAGAGGAGCACTGCACCAACAGTTACCTGGGCCACCTGTGGGAAGCAGAGCAGGGCCTCTGGGCGGGGAGATGGACTCAGCTCTTCACCCAGCCCAGGGCCTTGGTGAGGTCTCTCCGGTGAGCTGTTTTATACAGCGAACCCCAACCGACATTTGCAAGTTCAGCTTTGAGCTTTTTCTGATCCGGGAATGACTCTGTTGGGCTACATAGGCATGGAATGATCTCAAAGGTAGCTTTGTATTTGCTTTGCTAAGAATTATGTACTGGATGAAGAAATATCACGGATAATGTTGAGCATGGTGACTTTCCTCTGGAGAGGAGGGCAGTCAGTTAATCAGATCGCTATTGTAAAGTATAAATCGTGCCCGGAACGGTAGTGCTGGTGTGAGAGCAAGGAGCGAGGTGAAGCAGAGTCCCTTGGCGTCCACGTTCTCTGTGTGGTCACTCTCCTCAGTGACCCTCCTGGGATAGCAACTGGGAAAACTTCAGTCTCTTGCGAGGATGGGGGTGGAGGTGAAGTTTTACAGCGGCCACACTTCCTTCGGTGTCCTTCACGGCGGGTAAGTCCTCGGGTTCTCCTCTTTTCTCTCTCTTCCCCATTTCAAGCACAACAGTTCTAAAAGCTAAAGCCTTGCCACCTACCTCTTTCCGTGGAACTCCTTTCCTCACCTGTCTTCCCTGTTTCTATCGGTGATGATAGATTCTCTAGACTCATCAGGCTCTAGGGATTCCTGTTGCCGAAACTTGGCCTCTGTTCACTGGTGCCGAATAGAAACACGGAGACAGAGTTCGGGGTGAAGTAGAAAAGAAGAGGTTTATTGCTTTGCCGGGTAAAGGGGTCCACAGCGGGCTAACGCCCTCAAGACTGTGTGCCCGCCCTGGAGGGGGTAGCGAGCAGTCTTACAGTGTTCAAGGAGCAGGGCGTGGTCGGCTCGTGGACGTTCTTCTGATTGGTCGGTGGGGACTTAATTGGGAGCCAGCATCATCAACCTTCTGGCTCCAGCCGGTCTGGGGTCTAGAGCTTGTGGACAGCATACAGTTAACTTCTTCCACCTGGTGTGGGTTTCAGTATCTGCAAAACAGCTCAAAGGATGTGGCTCAGAATATTATCTATATAGTCCTTGAGGAAGAACTAAAGGTCCTTGACTTTGTTTAATGGCTAAAGTATTATTATTTTGTCTTGCTTGACTGTTTTCCTTTCTTTCTGCATTTTCTCACTTCTGATTAAATTTATTCTTTTTTTAAAATTTAATTTAATTAATTTATTTTTGGCTGCGTTGGGTCTTCGTTGCTGTGCGTGGGCTTTTCTCTAGTTGCGGCGAGCGGGGGCTACTCTTCGTTGCGGTGCGCGGGCTTCTCACTGCGGTGGCTTCTCTTGTTGCGGAGCACGGGCTCTAGGTGCGTGGGCTTCAGTAGTTGTGGCTCGCGGGCTCTAGAGTGCAGGCTCAGTAGTTGTGGTGCATGGGCTTAGTTGCTCTGCGGCATGTGGGATCTTCCCGGACCAGGGCTCGAACCCGTGTCCCCTGCATTGGCAGGCGGATTCCCAACCACTGCGCCACCAGGGAAGCCCCCTCCTAGGGTTCTGCTCGGTTACACTCCTCCTCTGAAGTCCTACGCCCCACTCCCCTCCCTGCCACACTTAATCAGCCTTTGTATAAGCTTCTTATTCAGCTGTAACACATTACCGCAAACTTAGTGACTTAACATGAATGTATTATCTTACAGTTCTGGAGATTAGAAGTCTAAAATCAAGGAGTTGGCAAGGCTGTGTTCTTTCTGAAGGCTTCTGTTCCCTTGCCTTTTCAGCTTCTAGAGTCTCTACCCGCAATGCCTTGCCTCGTGGCTCCTTTCTTACCTCACTCCAGCCTTTGCTTCCATTGTCACAAGTCCGCTGACTCTGACCCTCCTGCCTCCCTCTTATAAGAACGCTTGTGATTATATCAGCCCCACCGAGATAATCTGGGATGATCTCCCCAGCTCAAGACCCTTAACTTAATCACATCTGTAAAGTCCATTTTGCCATCTAAAGGAACATATTCCCAGGTTCAGGGCATTAGGGTAGGGGCTTATTAGGAGGGCCTAATTAGGACTGAGCTTACCCCAGTCTCCAGGTATTGCCACTTGTAGCTTTGTGACCCATGGTGAACCTGTCCTTTTCTTTCCATTCCGCTGCTACCATCCACATTGAGGTCCCCATCACTGCATCCTTGACACCTGTTTCTTCTCCTCTCTACTCGCCTGCCCACTGTTTCCAGATGAAGCTTCCTAAAGCATCTCTTCGTTCCTGACATCTCTGCTCAGAAGCTATCAGTGGCTCCCCTTTGATTTTACTGGGGTTGGCGAACTTTTTATTTTTTTGTAAAAGGCCAGATAGATAGTCAATATTTTAGACTTTGTGGGCCAAGAGGCAAAATCGAGGCTATTAGGTAGGTACTTATTATAACCGTTTAAATGTGACCATTAAAAAAATGTAAAGGGAGGGCTTCCCTGGTGGCGCAGTGGTTGAGAGTCCGCCTGCCGATGCAGAGGACAGGGGTTCGTGCCCCGGTCCAGGAGGATCCCACGTGCCGTGGAGCGGCTGGGCCTGTGAGCCATGGCCGCTGAGCCTGTGTGTCCGGAGCCTGTGCTCCGCAACGGGAGAGGCCACAGCAGTGAGAGGCCCGCGTACCGCAAAAAAAAAAAATTAAAGAGAGTTCCTTGGTGGCCTAGTAGTTAGGATTCCGGGCTTTCATTGCCATGGCCCTGGATGAAATCCCTGGTCGGGGAACTGAGATCCCACCAGTCGTGCGGCGTGGCCAAAAAAAATGTAAAAACTATTCTTAGCTCACAGGTATACACAAAGAGGCGGCAACCCGGATTTGGACGACAGGCCATAGTTTGCTGGCCTCTGGTTTGTACGTGCACGTTCTGAACTGCTCAGCCTCAACTCACGGCCCTGACTCAGCTTTCCAAGTATGTCTGCTGCTATGACTGCACCGCACAAACCCTCTGTTCTAGCTGTGGTTCTTCATACCACTGCTTAGGCTCTGTGCCTTGCTAGACAAGCCATTCCTTCACCTGCTCAGATTCTACCTGTTCTTCAAGGCTCAGAGCAAGTCCTGCCTCCTTTATGAATCCTCATCATAGGAGCCACCACAGTTTCATCCTAGCTCATGTGTGTATCAAGAGAGAGGTAGGCATGGCCTGACAGCTGGTCCACTGAGAACCACACTTAGCATGATGGGAGGGCCCCATGCGTGGATGTCATCCATGATACTTGTTACCGAGAGAAAGAGATTGAGGACCAGTGATCAGTGTCATTTAATTATCGCCTAAATGCATAATGCCTTATGCTGTTGTTTAACTAGATTATATTCTCCCTGACAGCCCTGCCTCTGGCATGTCCCTCTTTGTTTCCCATGGAGTTATGTGCGTATTATATATTTACCATGGTCTTGACTATTCCTATGTGGGGATGCTTTTTACTGCTTTGTTTCTCAAACCCCAGGAATTAGATTACCGTCTCATAAGTTTTGCTGTATCTGTCACCCAACTTAATATTTTTATGTGGGGTACAGTACAGTACAGCACAGTTTCTGGATGCAGAATGCCTGGGGTTGAGTCATGGCTCTGCCGGTTCCTGGCTGTGTGACCTTAGATAGATGAATTACCTTAACTTCTTTGTGCCTCAGTTTCCTCTCTGCAAACAGAGATAATAATTTTATCTACCTTACGGGGTTGGGAGGGGAAACTAATTGATATACCTTAAAGCCCTAAAGTTATTGCTTGACACACATTAAGCATAGCAGAGTTTTAGTTACTATTACTACTATTATTGTTATTGATTTTCACACCTTTGATGAACTGGGTATTGGGCACTCAGTTTGCATCATTCATTGGTACACAGCAAGCACAATGTAAATGTGTGTATTTTTATTTCTTAAATTGACTCACTTTTAAAATACCAAATTTATTTTAATAGGAAACTTTTAAGCAATCGTAGTCACAAATTCAAATTTCTTGATGTGATAGATACATATATTTTTAAATTTATAAGAAAATAAAATACATAACTATTAAACTAAAGGATGCTTCCCCTGTACCCCACATGTGGGATACTGGCTTAATTGACATAAAATTCAAAAAGAAAAAAATACACTTATCTTTTTGATTTTCAGTGGAGAGCAGTCAATCCACCTGAGAACTTTTGGAATGAACTGAACACTGTTAGAATTACAGGTCTGAGGAGGCCTGAGAACAGGGTTATTTCCTTGTAGGTACCCAGAATCCCAGAGTGGACTTGTTTTATATGCTTAATTGGTTTTTATCTTTCAAAACCATTTCTAATCATTCTGAGATGCTTAGAGCTGAGGTTTTCAGAATGGGAGTCTTTACAGTGCTGATATCAGAAGAAGAGCCCCTCCTGTTGAAATTTTCTGGGCTTTCATGAGCAGGAAGTGTTAAGCAGTCCTTAACTGGGTTAGCAGTCTAGGCTGATTTCATAGATTTTATTGTATTCTGCTTATTTTGTTTTTTTCCTCTTACCATAAACCAACAAAGCATGCAGAGCCTTCGAGTACCTTTTCAAACTGCGGTAATTAATATAATTGTTTTCATAATATCACAGAAATGGGATATTGCAATGTGGAATTGAAGGGGTTAGGTGGTTTTGACAATAGAAAGCTGTGGTGTGAACTGATTCCAGGATGCCCGTCAAGGGGGTAAATTAGCTTTGTGTTCACTGACCACATACACGCAGAAAGAATCCCTATCTAGGTGTGTCTTTAGAAAGATATCAGGTAATCTGTAGTAAGCATCACTTCATTTATTTATATTTTTTAGCAGCTTCATTCATTGAGGTATAGTTTACATAACATAAAATTTACCCACTGTAACTGTACAATTCAGTGATGGTAGTAAATTTATAGAGTTGTGTAACCATCACAGCAATTCAGTTTTACAACATATCCATCATTGCAAAAAGTTTTCTTTTGCCCCTTTATGGTCAATCCTTGTTCCTACCCCTAGCCCTGGGCAACCACTGATTTACTTTCTATCTATAGATATTCCTCTTCTGGACATCATATAAATAGAATCACAACATGTGTAGTCTTTTGCATCTGATGTATTTTAAAAAAAATATTTCTTATTGAGGTCACATTGGTTTAGAATATTATATAAGTTTCACATGTACAACCTTATATTTCTACTTCTATGTACACTACCTTGTGCTCACCACCAAAAATTTAGTTTACATCACTTTAGACTGTAATCTTCTCCTGTGTATTTGAGCTTTCTTATCCTAATTCAACCTCTGAATTTAAATCCTTAAAGGTTTTTTTTTGCCTTTCTTTCCATTTTAATGAATGTCTTATGCCCCTGGAAACCATCATTCGTGAGTGTATTTTAGTCATCCGAAGCCACAAACACGATAGCTGTTAACAGTGTATGTCATTCAATTGTCAAGAGTTTTAGGACGTTGATTACTTTGTTTCTAAAACAGCCTTATAATAATAGGAAGCCCTGCTTGGACCATCAAGTCCTGTCGGGTTAATATTTAGTTGAGTCTTTCTGTTGCCTCTTTAGAAAGGTCTGGCTTCACGGTGAGACCAGTGGCTGGATACCTGAGCCCTCGAGACTTTCTGGCAGGACTGGCCTACAGAGTGTTCCACTGTACTCAGTACATCCGCCATGGCTCGGACCCCCTCTACACCCCGGAACCGTGAGTACCCACACTGTAAAGCTGGGCTGGGTGGAGACCGCCACATTGGAAAGTGGTCAGGGCTCACTTCACTTGAGAGTAAATTGGGTCCAGGAACGCTAAAGACCACTGTTCCTTAGGCCACCGAGGTTATCACTTTGCTTATGATGCTGTTTTACCTGAATAGTCTTACGATTAATGGGCTGCCAGCGTCTTCACTGGGGAGCAGAGAGCAGTAAAGTAGCTGATGGTGACAGTAGTGGGCGGGGATTAGAGCTGAGTCTCCGAAGCCCCCTCCTCTTCCTAGGGGACAGAGGCTCACTGACCAGCTGGGTACCCGGCAGGGTCACTACATGGTTCTTTTCTTTTTTTAGCTCCTTTCAGCATCCCTGAAAGTGTTTTCAGGGTAAACAAAGGTTACTTATAGGACTCCAGACATTGGGAGAGAAATGCTTCTTAGAGTGGATGAATGCTCAAAGGAGAGCTGTCAGAGCTAAGAAAGGCAATCTCTAAATCTAGCCCAGAGGGTTTACAAATAGCAGGCACTTTGTTAGTTGCCTTTGAATAACTGGCCCTCCTGAGACCCGTGGTAGCTGCCAAAATGTATGCAGAGAGAGAGGGCAAAGAGATGAGATTTTAGCCACAGAGGTCTATAAAATTGGGGGAATAATGTGTTACATTTTTACCAAAGTACTTTCAACCAATTCATTCAGCAAACATTTATGTGCAGTGCTAGCACGGAGGTACAGCGGATTCAAAGATGAATAAAATGTAGCAGCTGTTTTCTTAAAGCCTCTCGCATTCTGGCAGGGGAGATAGAAACATAAATAATTATGAAAGAATGTGTTTAGGCCTGTGAGGGTGTGTGTGTGTGCAGAGTATCAGAGGAGCAAAGGGGAGGGAACAGTCCCGAAAGGCATTTCAGAGAAAGTGAAAAATTAGTGGGGGTCTAGAAGGGTGGGTAGGAATTTCTTTTTTGGATAAAGCCGAGTGGGGAGGGAGGGGAAAGCTTTCAAGTCAAGGAAAACAACCAGTACAAAGATGTGGAGGCACAAAAGAGGCATAAATGAACAAGGCTTTTTACTTTAGAGGGGCCAGAACGTAGGTATGTGTTAGGGATGAAATGACTCTTCTGTCCACAATGTAAGCAGTCATTTGTCAAAACAGGACCTTTGGGCTTAATTCTGTAGGCAGCAGGGAGCTGTCCAAGGCTCCTAAGCATGATCAGATAATCGTCTTTGAGAAGGATGATGAGGGTGGGGACTTGGAAGTATGGAGAATGAACTAGCTGGAAAACCAGCAGGAGCTCCCATTCCAGTGAAGGAATACAGTTTATAAGCCATCAGTGGGATAGGACGAGAGGTCACCTCTGAGAAAGATCATCAAGATGGAATTAACAGTATTTGGTGACTATAATGAGGGCCAGGAGATGAGAGGGTCCCTAAGGCAATGCTAAGGTTTGTTTTTTGTTTTTGTTTTTTTTTTTTGCGGTACGCAGGCCTCTCGCTGTTGGGGCCTCTCCCGTTGCGGAGCACAGGCTCCGGACGCGCAGGGTTAGCGCGTCAGTCCGCCCAGCCGCTCCGCGGCACGTGGGATCTTCTTGGACCGGGGCATGAACCCGTGTCCCCTGCATCGGCAGGCGGACTCTCAACCACTGCGCCACCAGGGAAGCCCAATGCTAAGGTTTTTATCAATAGATTGGGAAGCTGAATGGGTAGTTTTTTTCTAAAATATTGGAGGGGGATTAGGCTTGGAGGCAAGAGGGAATAAAAGAGGGAGCAAAGAGGAGGATTTGGGTTTGGAGCATCCTGTCTTTGAGGGGCCCATGGGTGGGACCTCCAGTTGGAGAAGCCCCTGGCAGTTGGAAATAAGGGCTGAGAGTTCAGAAGTGAATTAGAGCTCCTGCTATCGATCTGAGTGTTTTCTTCTTCCATGACTCCTCTGACCACACAGGCAAGAGGAAGCTAAGTCAGAACATGGAAACTCGGGATTCACTACCTTGGGGTTGTTTTGGCAGGCTCCTTTTTGTGGGTTTTATATCATTCATTTGATTCTTAAATTATTGTTATGATTTTATGAGTAGGTAACACGTGCACGTGATTTAGCATTCAAAGCTTACGAAAGGGCACAGTCTGAAGAGTGACTTTTTTCCCTCCTCTGCTCCCTTGACACCTGTTGCATCCTCCCCAGGGGCAACCACCGCTACCAGTTTCCACTGCGTCCTTCCAGATATACACTGTGCAAACACAATTCTCTGTAAAGGTCCCTTTAATCCGTATGTATAACAAAGTCCCAAGTCTCTTCCCAGCCACATGCTGTAGTTTGAATCTATGAAACACTAGATCGGGAGTGCTGTTTCCTGCCCAAGCACTTTCGCAGGCATTGTCTTTGAAATGCAGTCCCATTTCCTCTGCTGAGAGCCAAGAGGGCAGCTTCTCCAATTTGTGGAGTTCAGCTTGGCTCCTGTGTTTGGTGCTTGTACGCTGCTTCCAAGTAACTGCTTCTAATTGCTGAACTGTTGTAGTTGAGGCAGCACTAATGAGACAGAGGCGGGCCCTGAAGAGGCAGCTAGAAATGGGAGTGAAAGCAGCGAAAATACATCATCCGAAAAAAGAATTTTGTTATTTTCCTCTTCAGTCTGGGAAGAATGTATTTTGATAGCCTAGCTCTCAACACATATGGGGTGTTAAACATAGGTTGTTTTTACCATTTTACATTTTAAAACTGGTCAGGTACTGGGGCTTGAATTTAAAAAGCAGTGGTAGATTGGGTCGCTTCCCTGGGGAGGTTCTGGCCTGGAGGACAGTAGAGAAAGTCCTGGAGAATCAGTGACTCCTGATTTTCTTGGTGGGAAGAGTTGCTTTTCCATGTGTTTCTACCTGGATTGAAAGGTCACTGATTCTGCTAGAAGTGAGGCTCTTTCTCCCTTGGAGCACTGCCTGAGGCAGGGATTCTGCACACTGTTGTCGCATAGCTACTTATTTTGATCAGCTGTGATCGCAAGCGACTTTGTCACTAATCGAGTATTGAAGTTTACAAATGCTTTCTTTAAAAAAAAATCAATTGGGTCAAATTCAAGGTTATTCCAATAAGAGCATCCCTCTCACTCAGTGGAATGACAGGGAAAGAGACAGAGCTCTAAGTTACATGGGTGTGCGAGCATCACCTGGCATGCAAATAGTGGCAGGACAAAAATTTGAGAAGCCATCCCCCCAATCTCCTGCTCTCCTCTTTGCTTCTCTGGGAAGTCCATTGTGGTCTGTGTCATATTGCACCCTCTGGCCACTTTATCTTTCAGAACAGGGTTTCTCAACCTTGGCACTGTTGATATTTTGAGCCAAATAGTGCTTTGTTGTGGTAGGATGTTTAGCAGCATCCCTGGCCTCTACCTGCTAGACGTCAAGAGTACACTCCCACTCGTGCCAGGTGTGACAACCAAAGATGTCTCCAGAAACTGCCAGATGTCCCCAGGGGGACACATCTTCCCCAGTGAGGACCACTGTTTGAGAAGAAGCAATTTGGCAGGTCATTGTTGTTCTGACAATTATTTTTCTCTTAGAAGCACTCTGTAGACTTTGTTTCCTTTCTAAACACCAATCTGACTGTAGCCTTCCCTGCTTTGACCTCTGTTGGTTCCCTGTTACATACAAGGAAAAAGTCAAAAATGTTTGATATCATCAAATCACATCTTCTGTCTCTCTTTCTACCCCCTCCAAAACCTTATGCTCCAGCCATACTGGACTTCTCACCATCCCCATGAGCCTGTTGGTTCATGCCTTTGCACAGGCATGAGCCAGCGCAGGTGGTTCATTTGGCCTGGAATGACTCTTGTGAAATCATTTTAATTCTCAGGATTACAGCTCAGTAGCAACCTTTTCTGTGAAGACTTTCCCAGGCAGAGCTAGATATTCCTGTAGTACTTTTCCTTACTTGTATTTTAACACTTACAACACTGCATGGTAATTATTTGTTCATGTGTCAGTCTCCTTCATCAGAATGTGATTAACTCAAGGCCAGCTGGCAAAGGCAATACGGGAACAAGAAGATCCAGACTGAGGTTGGAGTGGATCCCCGAACCTGGCATATAAAGTAAAAACTGAGTCCACTGTGGGCTGAAGCCGTGAATGCCACTGCCACCAGAAGGTGCCAGGTTTTGAGACATGCACAGAGTCCCAGGCTCAGTCTGAGATCTGTGGAGTGAAGGGAACAGGGGAAGTCCCGGCTGCACCCTGTGTGGTGGTAGCACCTCCATCTGCAGGGCTGCAGCCCCTCCACTGCTTCCTGCAGCTCTGCTTTGATTTCAAGAACTGCTGCTGGAAACCCCTCCATCAATGAGGCATTTTTATATATTCAGTGTCTTCAGGCAAAGTCATGAACCATTAATGGTGGGATTTTAGACACCAGTTGAGGCTGTGAGGATAGGTCACTTGGACCAGAATAAATCACACCCAGGAGGGGCAACCTGTTTTGCTCATCTGTTTTGCTTTGGGAATGAAGATCATTTCAAAAGAAAAAAGTGGTTGTTCACTGTGAAGCTGAAGGAGAGGAGGGAAAGGAAATGTGAAGCTTGTCCACACCTCCCCCTTATGAAAATGAGAGAGAGAGAGAGAGAGAGAGAGAGGCAGGGGCAGGGGCAGGGGCAGGGGCTGAAAAAGAGAGAGACCCAACTGCACTTCACATGGTGCTAAGAAGACATTTTCCCCCTTTGGGTAACAAACCCTGAGTATAGTCTCACCTTAACGGTAGCAAAGCTCATTGCCCTCTCTTAAAAAACAGTGTCAGTCTGTGATGTGTTCTGAGTTATATTTGAACTTCTTAAATGTGACATCAAGAAGATACGCTCTGAAATTGGCAAGCAGTGGTGCAGGTCCCTGCAGGACTGTCCTGTGTGTGGGTGTGCTGTGCATGTCTGAAGTGAGGGGGAGGACAGTGCACCAGAACAGTGGTAGGAGCATCTCTGGATTTGCCTCTAGAAGATTCTTGCTGGAGAGGGGCGGTGGAGATCCAGTGTGTTTCCTAAACTGGTCTTGGGCACACTGCAGGGAGAAGAGAGTTGGAGGGAGGTATCTTTCCCTCACTCCTTGGTCTTGTCTGGCCTGGTCTCGTCTCTGATGTCAGCCTTCTGGTGTTCAGAGGGCGCTTTGGATTTTCAGCTGTCATATGCATCCTACCTGCCCACCCCCAGTTCCTCTTTAGTTCATTTGGCTTTTCCTCCCTGGACACTTCCTTCTAGGGGATCTGTGGTCTCTATTCTTCACAGTTTCAACAGACTTCTTGAATGTGTTTTGTGCAAGGTGGATGTTAAATACTTGCTCACGGAATTTGCATGTGCACATGTACTTGTGTATATGACTTTCAATTTTATCTGTAGTCCTGACAGCCAGTGGTATCTTAGAAATGCAGAGCTCTTTAATAAGAAATACGGTTTAATCAAACCATATTTTCCTGGGGCCAAATCTCATGCTTTTCTTCAGAAGCTGTGTGGACTGACAGAGGTCTTGGAAATGAAGGCGGGTAAGGCAAGAAGGTCCTATTTTCTAAGGTATTATAATCCAGTCTTGCTCTCTCCAGTATAGGCCAAACCCACCCATCCCATCTAGATTTCTGGATGAAGACCAGAGGTGGCCAGATGCCTCAAGGTTCTGTACCTTTGGAACATAAAACATTGCCCAGAGCAGTGTTGAAACACACATCCATAGCACAACCCTCTCACCCCTTGTCCTCTGCTCAGGGAGAAGCAACGAGGCATTTTCAATATAAACATATGTTCTTCAACATCAGTTCTTGGAGGTCAAGCCAGTACAATATCTGTCTTTCCAGTAGAGCTATCGCCAAAGTAATAGTGCTGTTTTGCACCAGAAATCCCTTTAAAAAATGTTTTAATGAAAACATTAAAAAATATGCTTTCTGTTTTGTTTTTCAGATATTGTGCTTAATACACTAGTAACAGAAATATCCTTTGGACGGCATAGCATAAGCTTATTCAGTCAGGGAGTTTCGGATTCAGGGCAGCATTGGGATGATTGATGATTCAGTACAGACTGATGCAGATCTGTCTTCTTCTGCTCTTTCCCACTGTGTCACTTTTCAAATCAGAGAGCAAACTTTCACCACTAGGAAAAAAGTCATGTCACCGTTAACTCATACTGCAGTGTTTACTGCCATAATGCAACTAAATGCATCTGCGTTAAGGAAAATCTTTCTTGTCATAGTTGGACACTTTAGGGGCAATTAATGTTATTTTTAACTATAACTGTTCTAAAGTTTAAAAAAGGTTTTACAGTCAGGTGATTTTTCTTATCATTGCTGCTGTGTTCCACTTTTACAAGAAAAATAAAAGTGAATTATTTCTAAATTTAGTTTTCATCTATTTCTAAGCTAAGCAAGTGAATTTGATGCTTAGCCCTTGCTTATTAGAACAGAACCCGCTCTAAAACTGGCAGATGTCATTCATTTCCTTTTCCTGTGACTCAGTCATTAATCCTGACATTATCTGTTAAATAACAATACCAGCAGGTGAAGACACAGGCTTTCAAATTTATAAGAAACATTGACTGCCCCTCTCTTGATCGAAGAGATGCCTTTCACTAGGTCTGTCATGAGAGGGAAGATAGGACCTTTCCTTTTGCGACTTTCCCTCCTTGCTGCCGTCTGAGGGATTCTGGGTCTGTGAACTTGTCTGATTTAAGCCCTGACCGTGATGGGTGTTTTTAATATTGGGCCTTGCTAAAGTCACATCTGGGCAAGGTCTTACTGAAGAGCCAGGAAGATAAGCCAGAGCTTTATAGAGTTTCACCTTCATTCGTATGAGCTCTGGTTTAGCTTAAACTTGCTCTTTCCCACAGATCACCCTCATCCCTGCCAAGCACAGCGCCGAGCTTCCTGCCCAGCCAGCTGGCTTCCTCCACGGTTCTATCATCATTTTGCTGTTCAGGAGAGCAGAGCAGCATCGTACCAGCGATTCTTAGAAAATGGCATGTTCTCAGGAAGCTGATCCCACCTGGCCTCCCTTTCCTGAGTTTTAACCTGGAGCTCACACTCCAAGCTTAGCAGCCATCGTCTCCCTCGGGAGAAACTTGGTTTGGGCTACACCCAGGGTCAGTTAAGACGTTAGAGGCCCTAAGCCGAGAATATTTTCACCCCTTCCATTCTCCAGCATAGATAAGTTCAACAACAACAACAGCAGCAGAAGCAATAAGAATATATTTTTTACTACTGATAGCCAGCATGTATATATCAATATGTGCAGGCGCTATTTTAAGTGTTGTATGTGGATGAACTCAATAATCGCAACAACCCTCTGGCTTGTGAGTTACTGTTATTATTCTGAATTTATGGATGAGGGAATTGAGACACAGAACGTTTAACTAACTTGCTCAAGGTCTCACAGCTGGTAAATAGGGGAGTCGGGATTTGAACTCAGGGAGCAGTGCCAGCATCTTTTGGGTTAACCACTCTTCTATATTCAAAAGTAACACTATAGAGGAAAACTCAAACTTGTATATGTGCTGAAGTTGAATAGCTTCTTTCTTGCTTTTCCAATTATAAATCTTATGTAAGATAGTTGAGAGTGACACTTTCTTTCTTGAATTTGGTGGCCCTGCTTTGCCACCACCCTAAGTACTGGATGTGCTTATTGGATGGTCTAGTGCTGTGCTGTCCCATCCAGCGTTCGGTCCAACTACCAGCCTTTGTTAGAAGCCCACTCTCTCCTTTGATCTTCACAGGGCCACCATTAGTCTGCCCCTTTATCAAGAGGAGGCATCTTTTTGTTTGTTTGTTTGTTTTTGTTTTTCGTGGGCCCCTCACCGGCCACGGCCCCTCCCGTTGCGGAGCACAGGCTCCGGAGCGCAGGCTCCGGACGCGTAGGCTCAGCGGCCATGGCCCACGGGCCTAGTCGCTCTGCGGCATGTGGGATCCCCCCAGACCGGGGCACGAACCCGCGTCCCCTGCACCGGCAGGCGGACCTCCAACCACTGCACCACCAGGGAAGCCCTAGAGGAGGCATCTTTTATTTCACTGGGAAAAAGAAGGGGAAAGTGCCTCGCTACAGAGCAGTGATGCATCCTTCTGTCTGCATCCTCAGGCAGAAGGCCCTATGGACCACATGCCCAAACTCCAGGCCCCATTATCAGCTCTCAGTGAGACTGTTGGTAAGCCACTTAACCTCCCTGTGTGAGGGCTGATGAAATAATGCTTTGATCTTTGCAGAGAAAAAGGCTTTATATAAATACCAAATAGGTTTACTCTTCCTTGCCACCTCTTAAATTCACGTGGAGGCTGAGGTGCCTTGTAACATTCCAGAGCATCCTTAGTTACAAGGCCCACGTTCCTAGACCTGGACTCCCAAGTTTTCAATCATAATACTGTGTCTAGTTTTGTGAGGTGCCTCAAAGCAGAAATAACCCCTAGGACTTTTTATGGGAGCCTTTTGTCTCCAAAGCTCCGAGCACTCTAACAATAGACATTCTATAAAAACCGCCCCCCCCCACACACACACACACAACCCTATACATTATTTAAAACCTGTGCATTTTGAAACCAAATTTGTACCTAAGTGCCTGCTAGAGCCCTGTTGTTCTCTTAGGCTGTAATGGTAGTGACTTGGGATACAGCTTTCAGCTTGTGTATGTATATATTTTAGCAGACTCAAAGCAGGATCCCTTTTTTCCCCCACCGCTCCACCCTCGCCAAGGTTTGCCTTCCTTGTGTGGTGCCTGTAACCCAAAATTAGCACTCGTAAGCATCCACACCTGAGTCACAGTTCATAGTCCCTCAGTGCCATGTCCTCAGGGAGAAGCTCACTTAGGTA
Source organism: Pseudorca crassidens (assembly GCF_039906515.1). NCBI lineage: Eukaryota > Metazoa > Chordata > Mammalia > Artiodactyla > Delphinidae > Pseudorca > Pseudorca crassidens. The sequence goes on from NC_090306.1 coordinate 61,229,968, forward strand.
CTTTCAGGTGTGGAAGACGGAGGTGACCTGGGAAAAAAATTATTTTAGGAATATTTGCTTTTTAAAATTGCAAGTTCAGAAGAAATTCAAAGTGACTGAATTTTAGGCAAGGAAGAGGTAACCACTGGCTGTACCTCTTCACCACCATGTCGAGAATTATATCTATTGACAGGCAGAGAAGCCACCACAGGAGAGAAGGAAAAATGTCCTTTCTGACATTTCCCACATGTTCGGCTGACGTCATTCCACTCATGGCTACGAGGTAGGCAGGATTGTCCCCATTTTACAGATGGCAATTCCAAAGATCAGTGAAGTCAGGTCATTTCCCTATGGACACACAACTAGAAAATACCAAAACCAAGATCTAGTCCAAGCCCTTATGCTACACTGGCAATTAGGAAAACTATGCTTGGGATTCCTTTAGATTCACCTCTGTATGGTACAGTAGAACCCCACCATCTCTGTTTGATTCTGTTGAGTTCAGAAAGCAGTTACTGAACATCTGTTACGTGCCAGGCTTTCCTAGGCACCAGGAACCCAGAGATGAACATGGCATGACCTGTGTCCTGGAGAAACTTACTGCTGCTTATTGAAGTGATAAAATATCTTCCAAAAGGGCAAAACCTACTGAAGTACAATAGACTTAGGTGTAAGTATAATTTAATGTGTGATAATACCTAACTTGTTGGGAATTTATGTTTCTAATGCATTACCTTACGATACTGTTTAAGAACTCCATGAGATAAGGACCCTTATAATCTCCAGTTTACAGACGAAAAAACAATACATCCGTGCTGTCCAATATGGTAGAGATGTGACTATTTAAATGTATTAAGTAAAATGAAATAAAACCATAAATTTAGTTCCTGAGTAGTGCTGGTCACATTTAAGATGTTCAATAATCACCTGAACCAAGTGGCTTACCATACTGGACGATGCAGATACAGAATATTTCCATCATTGCAGGAAGCCCTATTGCACATCACTGCGCGAAGTAACTTGCCTACACAGGAATGTGCAACATGGACTTAGGGCTGACTCCTGACTATATACAGTTCTTATAACCCTTATGTGATATTACCTCCTTAATATCTAGTGAAAATTTGGGGACGGGGAGCACACGGGGAAAGAGTTAAAAAATCTCTTATTTATTCAAGAGATAAGAAATATCTGAGATGAAGGGGAACTGGAGACCTATGGACAGTTTCCCTTGAAGCCCTTTTGTGGTATTTGTAAGAACTGGAAACTATTTCTTTCACTAGATCAGGAAAGTTAGTACTTGCTGTTTGCTCTTTTATGGAACCATGAGGTAACTTTTGCTAAGGGTTATTCTAGGATTATGTCTTATTTACTTTTAAGTCTCAGTTCCTAACATAGCACTTGGTATGTAACAGGTACACAAAAATGCTTCTTGAACTAAATTCCAAAAAAAAATAAGTGTAATATCTTCTGCTAGTCTTAATAGAGTTGTACTGAAGAAGAGTAGCATTGATGGCCTTCCTTATGATTCCTAGGGGGAAAAAAGAAAGAAGATTTCCACCAGGGCAATATCCAGGTGCTTGGCTTCATAAAAAGAGGGCCACATATGTATTTATCTATAACCTGACAGGGACACAAGGCGGAGTGACCCTCAGAACTGCCTAAAACCTTATCTTATGGGCCAGATTTTACAGTATGCTATTTTAAATCTAAAGAAACTCTGTATATGGCTCTAAAACAAGCACTGAAAACAATTGCCTCAGTACCAAATTAGTTCCCGTTATTATCTCCTCAGTGAAGTGAAAACAAACCAAGTCACCCCCTTTTCAATGCATCCCAGTGTGTTATCCCAGATTACTCGCACTTGCCCACCAAAGGTTGCGTGAAAGCTGAAAAAATACCCTATTTTGGCTTCCAGGTCCTCCTCCAGCTTCTTTTCATCAGTGCAACCTCCACCCCCCCATCCCCCAACCCCATCTTCCTTTTCCTCTCTTCATGATTTAGCTAAAGTGTTGGCTTCCCTGTTATTTAGAACAAACAAAACCTATAGCAATAGGGTTTCAAAGACAGATGTGCTGATTTGGGATGGGAAGCAAAGGCTGCATGCCCACTCACTGCTTCTTAAAAGCTTTAATTTACAGCAAAAATAAAAAGTTGTTCAACACGGATGAGTCAGCTTTGAAAACTGATAAGAGGAGAAGAATGCCAGACCCATTTTGAATTTGAACTTAACAACTAGGACCCTTCTTTTCCCAGCAGCAAAGTGATTGCAGCTTCCTTAGAATGATTTAAGAATTCCCTGGAGGCATTTTGCCCAGGTCCCTTTGTAAGCTTTAGAATCCTCCTAACAGGGCTTATCAGAGAAGATTCCAATTTAGAGCAGCAAAAAGTTTAGTGTCTGATATCAGCTCTAGCTTTTCTTTTTCTTTCTTTCTATTTTTTTTTTTTCAAAAGGAGACATGATGTTTTACAGTGTTAACAGTTTTGAAAGGTCCTACATTTCCAGTGAACACAGTGCTTCTGTGAAAAGGGCTCTGAGAAGCATTATTCAGGCGAAAATGCATCAAAGGGATGTGAGTTAAAAAGAGAAAAGTTTGCCGTTGTGGATGGAGATTGGAGGCAGCGTGTGCTGACAGGTGCAATTATGGCCAAATAATTGAATCTTTTAAGAGAGATCTGGTGAGACGAGGCAGTAGTTGTGGACTCACATCGGAAACCTGTTCATAATTAGATATTCAGGGTTCCAGCTGTGGATGAAACACCAGCATAGGGATCGTGAACTACTTTACAGACAGGACATAATAGCTGTTGCACTTTGTGAAGCGGGTGTGAGACAGCATGACTTCAGTCCCACGGAAATTAATTGATACAAAGTTTGAAGAGGAGGCTCAGGCTTCTCCTGCAGATTCCCAACAGTCTGGAATCTCTTTCAGCCCCTGAAAGCTAGTCACCCCAGCTTCCAAGTCCTTTGGTCTCAAAGAAACTAAAAAAAATGTCAACTTTTCAAAGTTAATTAATTGCTTTAATTAGCAACATTAAACATCTTTCTTTGTTGTCTGAAGAGTTTCCAGGGACTTCAGTTTCCTTTGTCTATACCACGTGTCTTAGCCAAAGACACTGGGATGAGAACAACCCAGTGTTTATTTCTGAGAATGTTCCACCAAAGTCATAAACAATAATAACGTTATTTATGATCTTGAAATATAGGTGCTTGAGCCTTGATTCAGTGAGAAGTGGGGTTCCTGTAGGAACTGCATCTCTACTTGCTCAGAGATCTGAACAGCAGTTCCTTCTTAGGGTCTCTACGTGGAGACAGAGCGGAGAAGAAGGTACAAAGTAGCGCAATCATTTCTACTTAGAACAGGGCAAAGGCATCCCGAGCATTCCATTAGTAATTCTGTTAGAATTCTTGCTTCAGGCTTTCATTCTTAATGAAACAGTATAACTTATTCTGCTGTGTTGTATGATTTTTTTCTTTCAAATTTATACTTTCTCTTCTGTGTATGGTTGGATTACCTTGTAATGCTATTAAAGGTTCTTAAGTTGGCTGTGGGCTATAGGTTTCTGATAATTACACCTTAACTTAAATTTCAGGTGATAGCTCCTTTTCTACCACAAAGAATTGACTCCAAGTCTTTGGATCTCTCGTATTTTCCTTCTTCTTTCCTTTTTTAACTGCCAACTTTTCACTTTCCCTTCTACCTATAAGCCTTTGGACTCCATTGGTACTTAGGCAGGTAGAAGATTGTCTTCTTCAAGTATTTAACAAGCTCAAGAGTAAACCCAGTTTTGCAACAAGAATCCACCACTGTAACCATGACCTGTCCCATTCTCACACTGGGAAGCACCCAGCACTGTGCCTGGCCCATCGGAAGCATTCAATACCTGTTGGCCACAATAGTTGTTCTTTTAGCTACTGTTTAATTTATTTATTCATACCATGAGATAATACTCACCATCTTTAGTATTTCCCTGGAGTTTGACATCTGGTCTAATTTTGAAATTATTGTTGTCATATTTTCTGCCTGGTTCAGTAGGACTGTTTTAGTACTTACATCATAAGCTACAGTGGGGGTACTCAGATTTATCCATGGTGGGCCTCTCAATTCCAACATTGGTGCAGACTGCATGACCTTTAAAAAACTGATCACAGGAGTGCGTCTGCAGGGTCCACTCTCAGCATAGAAGTATGCTGAATCAAACACCTTTAACTGATCGCTAACTGAGTCAAGTGCATGTGGAGGAGTAACTTGCTACCTAGTGAGCTTTCCTTACCACCTTTCGTTGTTCCTCAGTATGTATGTATGTTTGTATGATGTAATTTTAATGGCATTAAATTTGGGCAGCTCAAAATTACATAATCACATTTAGCTTTAGTTTTAAGTACTAGTTGCTTGAAGCCTGTTCAGGGTGTTCCGAGCATCTTCTGTTACGACAGAGGGTCTCCACCCTGCCTGTGTCTTATACCTGCTCAGGCCTGTCCCAGAGAGTCTGACTGCATTGCTCTTACGTAGCGCCCAGTCATTGTTGTTTTTGTTTTTTTGTTTTTTGCGGTATGCGGGCCTCTCACTGTTGTGGCCTCTCCTGTTGCAGAGCACAGGCTCCGGACTTGCAGGCTCAGCGGCCATGGCTCACGGGCCCAGCCGCTCCGCGGCACACGGGATCCCCCCGGACCGGGGCACGAACCCACGTCCCCCGTGTCGGCAGGCGGACCCCCAACCACTGCGCCACCAGGGAAGGCCCATTGGTATTTTTTAAATGGCTCCTCGGGTAATCTGGAGGGTTGAGGACTGAGTGGCAGGAAAAGAGACTTAGGACACACTGGCTGCATTTTTTACCTGTGCTAACCAGCTTGGTTAAACGTTCTCCACAACTGAAGCTGTGCCCCGCCCAGCCCTTCTCGTTTACTCCGCCTTGTAAGTTAATAGAACAGAAGGAGCACAGCTTTGAGTCAGAGGAATTTGATTTCAAATCTTGTCTGTCTCATATTAACAGTGTGTCCTTGGAAAAAAAATGCTTAAATTTACTGAATGTTAGTTTCCCCATTTGTCAAATGGGAGTAATAAGACTTCTTTGTAAGTGAAGATGAAATTACTAATGGGATATGAAAACATTTAGCCCAGTACCCAGCACATAATAGACGCTCAGTATATGTTAGCTTTCTTTTTTAATAAATTTATTTATTTTTGGCTGCGTTGGGTCTTCGTTGCTGTGCACGGGTTTTCTCTAGTTGCAGCGAGCGGTGGCTTCTCTTGTTGCGGAGCACGGGCTCTATGCATGCAGGCTTCAGTAGCTGTGGCTTGAAGGCTCTAGAGCGCAGGCTCAGTAGTTGTGGCGCACAGGCTTAGTTGCTCCGTGGCACATGGGATCTTCTTGGACCAGGGCTTGAACCCATGTCCCCTGCATTGGCAGGCGGATTCTTAACCACTGCGCCACCAGGGAAGGCACTACGTTAGCTTTCTTTTTTTCCTCCTTCTGTCTTTAATTTCTTCATAGGTAAAATGAAGGGCTCTGATAACATTTAAATTCTCCTTATGCCCTAAAATCCAATGAGTCTGATTCACCACCTTAAGGAGTGTGACTGGAGAGTAACCACCACATATGCTTTTCCACAAATTCAATTTCTGTACAAAAAGGAGGCTGTTGGCACACAGTTGATAGAGAATGAATTTGGAGTTTCTTTCAGTATCATGTCCACGTATTCATTTGGCTGCTTTTTCAACCTGATGTGTCTGGGAAGTGGCTGGCCAGGGTTGGGCATGTGGTTTGAGCTGTGGGAACAGAACTTTTTGACCAAGTAATGCTATATGTCTTATGTTGGCACCCATCGTCTGCCCTTGACCACCATTCCCTTGCTTCAGCCTCATGACCATCCAACTTACTTTATACTTGTGATATTGGTGGTAGTACCTGGCATTTATGTTATAGCATCTATTTGAAGTGATACACTTACGAGGAACTCAGGTGAAATTAGGAAACATCTTTCAGTTACTACCTGGCTCATTAGTTTTTGTCAAGAAAATAAAATATTGTTGCCTTTTGATTCATTTCCAGTCATATATTCCAGGATAGCTTGGTATCAGGAAACGGTTTGTGATTCATGGCAATGACTCAGGAAGGCATCCGCCTTGCTTCATGGTGACACATACCTGCCTTTGCCTGGTCTCTGGCTCCAAGTGAAAGCACAGGCAAATGAGAGAGGATGTAAACTTCTATTATTACCTAGTTCAGGCTAGTCAAAGCAGGGGACTGGGAGGGTCTTCCAGTGGGAAGGCTCAAAAGAGTTGCTTGTGTTATAGACAGATAAATGGTCCATGGGAAAAGACATCTGTTGATGACAATAGGATCTTCTGCTGTTTCCCAGTGCCCTGCAAAGTGTAACATGGGATGCAGTGTAACTTAAGGGTTGAGAACAAGAGTTTAGAAATCATGATAAGCTGGATTCAAGTTTTGGCTTTATCATTATCTGTAGCAAGAATTGGCAAACTTTTTCAGTAAAGGTCCAACTAGTAAATGTTTTAGGCTTTGTGGGCCATATGGTCTCAGTCACAACTACTCAACTCTGCCGTTTTAGGCAAAAGGAGCCATAGACAATACATTAATGAACGGGCATGGCTGTGTTCCAATAAAACTTTATTTACAGAAACAGGCAGTAGGCCAGATTGGACCTGCAGCTGTAGTTTGCACACCCCTGGTCTATAGAATATTGCACCAATAAGTTACTTTAATTCAAGTTTCTCTTGAGTATTCAAAGAGACAGTGCATGTAATAAAACACTTAACACATGTTTGGCATATGATACGCTCTTGAAAATAGTAGTCACTATTATTTTGTTAACATATTATATATCACATAATTTAAGATGCCATGGTTGTAAGATGTATCTGGATTTCAGAGTTGATAAAAAATCTTAGGATTGGTGAAATTTGGTAACATTAATTACAGTAGCAAGGTTATAATTAGAATTTTAGGTCTTGTTCTGCCAGTGATAGCTTAACTTGTCTAACATTTCTCTGTGATGTTTTTCTTTTCAGAGACACATGTCACGAACTCCTGGGACATGTCCCTCTACTTGCGGATCCTAAGTTTGCTCAGTTTTCACAAGAAATAGGCCTGGCATCTCTGGGAGCATCAGATGAAGACGTTCAGAAACTAGCCACAGTGAGTTCATTTTCAACCTAAAAACCCATTCTGTTTATGTCCATTCGTAAGGTAAAGAAAGTTTTAGAGTTACTGACTATGAGTGATAAGGCAAACACTCTGGAGAGGGCATGGCGTCTTTACTTTTCCCCATGTGTGTTCCTTTGAAGCACAATGTGTTCTTGGCCTATTAACTGTCAAAATCTTTGTATTTTATCCTTCTCATTCAGGGATTGGCTAGATTGTAAATATTTGAGGCTTGCAGGTCATGAGGTCTCTGTCATAACTACTTAGCTCAGCCAGTGTGGTGTAAAAGCAGTCACAGACAGTACATAAATGAATAAGTGTGGCTGTGTTCTGATAAAACTTTATTTATAAAAGCTGGCAGTGGGCCAGATTTGGTCTGTGTGCTGCAATTTGCCAACTCTTGTTCTAGTTCAACGTTTATTTCCTAGAAACATTTGTAATAATGAAAATTATGCATTTATGGTAAAGTAGAGGTTGTACTCAGGATTATTTCTGATTAGTCAGTATGGGTTTGGTCAGACACAATTTGAGCCAGCAATAAGCAGCTCATGCTAAACAATTATTAAAAGTGCAAAACCAGAAAAAGAGTTAATAGATACTATGGTCTCAGCAAGGTTCTTCTCAAAACAATCAGTATGAGAGGAAAGGTGTCATGTTGGCAGCTACCTTTAAGCTGCTGAAGAGCCAGCTCTAGCAAGCTCATATGCCACATCCTAGCCCCATTTCAAGGAGCCCCGAGTAAGAAAGAGCAGGTTTAGCAAGCTCACTTAGCTACAGGGTCCAGTCTGTTAGCCTCAATGAGCAAAGGTACTGGAGGAAGAAAATATAGGATCCTAAATTGTGTGTATTTGACACAGACACACACTGATGGCGTATTAGGCATGTAGGAATATTCTTCACTCCCACCAAGAAACAAGTGTTCTCCTAGATTTCTTAAGATGCAAAGCCCTTTCAGTATACCTTTGGTTTCCTAATTTTGATAGAGATACAGGAACTGAGAAATATTTTTCTACTAAAAGAGAAATCGCAGTGCAAAAGCCATGCTGTTGGCGTCAGTGTGGAGATGAGCAGGGTTGAATGGGGCCTGCGGTGGACTCAGGAGAGCATGCCTCTTCTACAGCACGAGGCTGCCAGATGGGAATGTGGGCCTTTGTGTGGCTGGACCTCCAAAATTTTGAGAGAGGCTGGAAATCTAGATTTCTAAGCGAAATTTAATGATTTAAAAATGTTGGCTCTTGGGCTTCCCTGGTGGCGCAGTGGTTGAGGGTCCACCTGCCGATGCAGGGGACACGGGTTCGTGCCCCGGTCCGGGAGGATCCCACATGCCGCGGAACAACTAGGCCCGTGAGCCATGGCCGCTGAGCCTGCGTGTCCGGAGCCTGTGCTCCGCAGCGGGAGAGGCTGCAGCGGTGAGAGGCCCACGTACTGCAAGGAAAAAAAAAATGTTGGCTCTTAAAAAGAAATCTATCATTACAAGCTGAGGAAAATATATTTGTAGACTGAATTAGGAGCTAGGCTTCCAATCTGTAACCTGTACTCCAGGGATTGTATCTCACATATATTGGCTATTACTGCGTAACAAGTAATTCCAAAATTTAGTGGCTTAAAACAATAAACATTTATTATCTCATAGTTTCTGTGTTTGGAGATTTGGGAGTAGCTTAGCTGAGTGGTTTTGGCTTAGGGACTTTCCTGTGGTTGGTGTTAAGATGTGGGCTGGGCCCATAGATGTCTTCAAGTTTGGGAAAGTTCTCCCAAGATGGCTCAGTCATGTGGCTGTTGGCAGCAGGCTTCCTTCAGAAGAGAGAGAGACAGAGACGGAGACAGAGAGAAAGAAAGAGAAGGGAAGAGACAGTCAGACAGAGATAGTTACTGAGGGAGGAAGTTGTAATGCCTTTTGTGGCTTGATCATATGCTGATCACATCAGCCACATTTTATTCATTAGAAGGGACTCACTTCAGCCCATACTCTAGGGGAGGAGAATTCGTCTCCACTGTTTGGAGAAAGGAGCATCAAAATATTTGTAGATGTATTTTAAAACCACCACAACATAAGTCCTGTTATTTAATTCTCAAACCTAAGCTCCGGCTTTAGACTCCACATTTTGGAACTTTTCTGTGCCTTTCAGATTTCTCTTGAAATGTTCTGGTTTCAGCCTTTGATCCCTACAGTTTATACTCTTGATCAGAGATGAATGTTTTGCTTACTAGTCTTATTCTGAACAGCTACAAACTGGGATTCAACCCTGCCAGGCTGTGTGTGTGTGTGTGTGTGTGTGTGTGTGTGTGTGTGTGTGTGTGTGTGTGTGTGTGTGTGTGTGTGTGCATGCCCATGTGTCCAAAGAGAGGAGAAGGAATGAGGTAGAACCTCATGGATGTGAATGTAGGTAGATCCTAGTGAGTGATCTAATTTCTTTCTTAGAAAGAAAGCAGTTTTATTGTCCCTTTCATTAAATGATGATTGATTAATTGCATCATTCAAACTAACATTTACAAAGAATATGACAGGGTCCTCACTTTTCAGAAATTCATAGTCTATATAGATAAAACTAAGATTTGTCAGAGGAGAGGAACTTTGTGCTGAGTCTTGAAAGATGAGAAAAAGCCAGCCAAGTGAAGGAGGAAAGGAAGAGTAGAGAATTCATTTCTTATTCATTTCTTATTCATTTAGAATGAGAAATCTTTCTGGTTTGGGGGCTACACAGGGAATGCCAGTTCACCAGTTTAGAGGGCAATGCTGAAGCCAAGGATTGCCTTTTGTGTTCATTTTCTATCATTACAATGAACAAATTACTCCTGACTTAAAACAATATAAATCTGTTATCTTACAGTTTCATAAAGTTACAAGTCTGACACACTTCTCACTGGGCTAAGATTAAGGTGTCAGCAGGACTGTGTTCCGCTCTGGAAGCTCTGGGGGAGAATCTATTTCCTTGTTTTTTCCAGCTGCTAAGGGCTGCCTGCATTCCTTGGCTTGTGGCCCCCTTCCTCCATCTTCAGAACAGTAATGCTGCATCTCTCTGACCTTCCTACTATTGTCACATCTGTCTCACTCTCTCACTGACCATTGCTTTTTTTTTTTTTTTGCGGTACACGGGCCTCTCACTATTGTGGCCTCTCCCATTGTGGAGCACAGGCTCTGGACGTGCAGGCTCAGCGGCCACGGCTCACGGGCCCAGCCGCTCCGCGGCATGTGGGATCTTCCCAGACCAGGGCACGAACCCGTGTCCCCTGCATTGGCAGGCGGACTCTAAACCACTGCGCCACCAGGGCAGCCCCTGACCGTTGCTTTTAAGGACTGATGTGGGGTCTACCTGGATAATTCAAAGGTATTCATTCAACGTCCATGTCTGCAAAGGTGACATATTCACAAGTTCTGGAGAGTAAGACATGGATATCTTTGGGGAGCCATTATTGTTTCTATTTTTACACTTGCAAGATAAAACTAATAATTGAACCTTGAAACCTGTTTTACTAGGGCCAGTGAATTTGGAGAATGAGTAAGTTTTCTTTTGGAATTTATATTCTTTAGTATGGTTCCAACGCCCCTGGCCATGGATTGCCCTAGCCCCGGTAGCCAAAACCACTTCCATCTATTAGAGATCATTAGATCATTAATCTTGTTTCTCTCACTTTCTTTTGTCCTCTTTTTCAGTTGTTCTTTGCCTAGAATGTACCTGCGTTTCTGTACAAGCCAGTTCAAGTCAACAGATATTCTTTAAGTGGCTAAAGAATCCTAGGTACCATGAGGTAGGAATAGGGAAAAGACAAAGAAGTTGTACTTACTTCAAAGAACTCACGATCTAGTACACAAAAATACAGAAAACCCAGAGTCAGTGTTAACTTTTATTTACGTCCATAAGCAGATATGTAGGAGAAGTGGATTTAAGGTCAGTCTTCTAAGTGCGTGTGAATTCTGAGTTCATTGTTGGAGACTGGGGCTCAGAATCGGGCAGGGACCAGCAGAGAGGTTCTTCTCTGTACAGAAATAATTGGTGACAGGTTAGGGAGGATGGAGGGTCTCCCAAGGGAGGCAACATGTCTGGAACCTCATAGTAGCTTTGACTTTAAGTCTTTTGAAAGTTTATACCAAAGAGAGTGTAAACTTTCAAAAGACTGAAAAGATTTTGAGTCTCTTCTAAATGCAGTGGAGAAGTTCGGGCTGGGGGTGGTGCCTCACCAAGGTCTTGCCTGATCTGCTCATTTCTCTTTTCCTGATGTTGCATGTTGCCCCTACCTCAGCTCTCTTTGATTTTCTGTCTCTCACAAGCCTTGCAGGTCCAATATTTTCCAATGTTATAGACTGCCCACTTACTTGGAAAAGCGTTTTGCAGACCAAAGAGAAATTTGGAAAGCTTTTTCCATGTGATGGGGAGAATATGGAGGAAGATGGGCTCAGTGTGAGGAAGCTAGGGAGGTTTTTCTCTGAAATGATACTGTAGCTGCCATTGACTTCTAGAACCACGTCCCAGTCCTCAGTTAAAAACAAAGTGAATATAAAACTGCTGGAAGTTGGTTTTAAAAGAAAACACAGGGCTTCCCTGGTGGCGCAGTGGTTGAGAGTCCGCCTGCTGATGCAGGGGACACGGGTTCATGCCCTGGTCCGGGAGGATCCCACATGCCGCAGAGCGGCTGGGCCCGTGAGCCATGGCTGCTGAGCCTGCGCATCCGGAGCCTGTGCTCCGCAACGGGAGAGGCCTCAACAGTGAGAGGCCCGCGTACCGCAAAAAAAAAAAAAAAAAAAGAAAAGAAAACACAGATTCCAGCCAGGCAGTTTCACAGTAAACCCAGGAATAAATAACCTACTGGATGGCATGCATATTAAGGACTGTCCAGCCATATACTGAAGCTAGAAGACCAATTTAAGGACCCCATTGCAAGCACTAAGAGATTAAGAGATAAGCCCTCACTGGGAGGGGTAAAAAGGTCCAATGGTAGGGGAAGCGTGGTGGTTAGCGAGGCCTCTTGGCTGACCAGATGAGAAATGGAGGTATTATTAGCTGATTTCCTCCAAGTTGTGTTCATTAAGTCCCCTGAAAAAGTACTTGAACAAAATGAGAGATGAGATGCACCAAAGGAGAAAAATCCATAGAGGGGACAAATGGAAAACCACAGAAATCACTATTTATGCAGAACAATGAGACAGCCCATATTATTCTTTTACTCTAGGTGAGATTTATATTATTAATGACTCTGTTTGTATAGTGCCTGCTTTTCCTTGTTTAGTGAATTTAAGCACTTTTGAAAAAGAAAGTCATGCCTGGTGAAAGTAGACACTTAATAACTTTCTGTGATGTGCTGTCAACCAATCCATCTAAGACAGAAAACAGCCTCCCCCAAACATAATGGGCGCCGCCAAAGTCTTGTTTTGTTCAAAGCTGCTTCTGAACTTCTGGGTCTGATTTCAGAGGGACTAGGTGATTGCCTATACCCACTGCCTCTTCTTGCTATATTTCTGCATGATATTTATTTTGACATTTTAATAATGCTCATTTTTGAGAATGAAGCTATCTCTGTTGTTTTATGTGGGCATGGTGCCTACTCCCTGAGAACCGTTTAGATGAAACTCTTTTGTATCTGAAGAAATTGATGATGATGCTTGGTAACTGTATGTGAAATGCATTGTTATCCACGTAAATAATTTGCCCTCTGGTGGATAATGAATAAGGCCGCTGGATTTGGCAGCTGCACGCTTTTCATACTCATCATAGCTGTCCAGGTTCTGTGCATGATAGATCTGCAAAAGGATGCCCCAAAAAGGTTGCACAGCGCATGCTGTAATTTCCAGACCAGCCATTTCCCACTGTAGTACTGGCTTACATGGATTTAATAGATGAGTGTCTTCCTTAAGGACTGTAATTGTAAGTGCCTTCAGGGGCCAGACAGGTAGCCAGTATGTGTGAAATAGCCTGGTAGAAGATAACGAGGAGTACTGGAGCCTGTGGAGAACTAGAGAATACACATTACATGACACCTAAAGGCCTTCAAATTCAAAAGTGAAAATAAAACAAAATGTTCTTTGGCTGCAAATCATGTTTGCAAGCTGAACCAGAACTCTAGGCTCTCAGTTGCCAGCCCTTGTATTTAAAGTTAGATTATACATGATACTATACCATGCTGAGTGACCAGCCCATGCTAGATTCATCTTTATATCATATCGGAGGTTCTCAATGACTGCTTACTGGACAACTGACTATTTTTCCCAAGAAAGGATGGCTATTACCATCTTCATTAGAAATAAGTATCTTATTGCTATTGAGAGGTGACTGGTTTTGCTTTAAACCGTCACAAGCATGACTGTCATACATGTATGCTGAGCATGTGTCAAAGGTTTATTTAACTCAGTCATGAGGGAGAAGCAAGATGGTAGATGTAGCTCCAAGAAGAATTTGAGAGACAGACCATCTGGTCACTGGAAGAAAGAATCCTGGAACAAGGTGCAAAATGTTTTATGTTCTGCAGGGCAAAGAACTGTAACCTTGAAGTTATCTTTTCTACCAGGCAGAAATCATTTGCATGTCTAGTGGACAAAAATAACTTGCAATTTATCAGTCTTCATAAGATTAACAGCATCTGGGCCTCAATCAATATAAATAGGAAGTCAGACAAAGGGTATATTCCCTAGACCAGTGTTTTTCAAACGGTAATGTGTATAAAATAACCTAGGGATCTTGTTACGAGTCAGATTCTGGCCAAGTAGGTCTGGAATGGGGCCTGAGATCTGGCATTTCTGATAAGATCCCAGGTAAAGCTGATGCTCCTCGTTCAAGAGAAGCGGGTGACCGTTACAGGTGCACCTGTTAGACAGTGCTTGAGTATGTCTTTCAAAAGGCATGTGGGGCTTCCCTGGTGGCACAGTGGTTGAGAGTCCGCCTGCCGATGCAGGGGACATGGGTTCGTGCCCCGGTCCGGGAAGATCCCACATGCCGCAGAGCGGCTGGGCCCGTGAGCCATGGCCGCTGAGCCTGCGCGTCCGGAGCCTGTGCTCCGCAATGGGAGAGGCCACAACAGTGAGAGGCCCGTGTACCGCAAAAAAAAAAAAGAAAAAAAAAAAGGCATGTGGTAAGCTTTTAGCTTTATTTCCATATTCAATACTTTTGCTAAAAACTAAGCTAATATGGTATTGCCAGGTAAATATTGTGCAGTGTGACATGAGTTTATTTAGGACTTATTCTGGGCCTGAAAATGGACCCTTGTGTCTCTGAGTGCCACGTCACTGCTTCCATTTCGTGTGTCTGCTCTCACACTCTCCTGCCACCTGCTATTTTGCCATCTGACTTATATCATTCAATTTTACAGGAATGCACAAACAGAAACTTGCTGATCAGGTAAATTTAGGAACTAGTCCTAGAAAATTATTGATTTCTCTTTCCCCACATGTTAGGAAATGTAAAGGGATGCCTTTCACCAAACACTGTGTGCCATCCTATGATGCAGATGGCTTCAATTCAGTCTATTCACTTGTCACATCATAAAGGCATTTGAAACAGACAAAGCTGTGCATCATTTGTTGGAGAAAGCAATCAGTAGGAATACACCACAGATGTTTCCCAAGCAGAATAAATCGGCCTCTGGCCCATTTGGAATTTTCCCTCTGCAGAGAGTTTTAGGTTATCCATTCAGTTCTGTCAATCCCAGAACATGTTTACCTTCACTTCCTGATGAAGGGCTTCTGTCACTGGGTCTTGGTAAAGCTGATGAGCAAAGCGTCTTGGCCGAGGGTAATGAAGGAGTAACCAGAATGTGTTACCAGAACATTAGTCTCATGAAATGTTACAATGAGCTTTATGCCAGAAGGGATCAATGGGCAAATATATTTGGGAAAAACTGGGTTAAGTGAAGTAAACAGCTTTGTTTTCAAAGTATAGGATTTTCAGGCCCTTTAATAAGATAATGTGCAGAGCGAATCGTATAAGTGATAAAAATTTTATTTTTACAAACTGACCATGTTCCCTCCATATTAAGATGCCATTAAATTAATTTAATAGTTTTTTTTTAAAGGGGAAAAAGATTCAACTAGCAAAATTTTTTGACATTGTTTGTGAGAAGCTCCATTTTAGAAACGTTAAAATGTGAACTTGAAAATTAAGAAAGTACGTTATATGGTCGCCAAAGTCTCTTTTTATGGAAGACATATTAACATCCCAAGCTATTAATATTCCAAGGAGCACAGTTTAAGAGATACGAGTCTAGAATGTTTTTTGAAAGGGTGAAATTCACTGTGAGCAGAGACCTGATCACCAGCTAATTTTTTTGTGGGAAAGGGCTGTCAAAAAATTAGTAATATAGGGTTCTGTTTGTACTTTATCAAAGCAAATAATTTATTAGTTCCAAGTAAAAAGTTTGCATTGTTTGGGGTTTTTGATGGCCATGAATCAAGTGTGTTTGAATTTCCAGGTATAACCAGAACTTTTTTCATGCTGAGAGCAGTAATGAAATATACAGTCAGCCTTAAACTAACAATTGACTATAATTCACATTAGAAGTATAATTGTAAAGGTAACCTTAGTTTATGAATTCCTAATTAATGTTTTCCTGTCTGTGGAGGACCTTAGCTTGTTTCCCGGTCTCTCATGACCTTGCCTACCTGGCTGGGGGTGGGGAACTTTCGGCTTTTAAAAGACTTATGCCCAGCTCTACTTCCTTCTGAAGATGGATGACATTCAAAATAACCATTTTAGGGCTTTCCTGGTGGCGCAGTGGTTGAGAGTCCGCCTGCCGATGCAGGGGACACGGGTTCGTGCCCCGGTCCGGGAGGATCCCACGTGCCGCAGAGCGGCTGGGCCCGTGAGCCATGGCTGCTGAGCCTGCGCGTCCGGAGCCTGTGCTCCGCAACGGGAGAGGGCGTAACAGCGAGAGGCCTGCGTACCACAAAAAAAAAAAAAAAAAAAAAAAAGACCATTTTAGTATCTCTACAGAAAGCTCAAAATAAGCCCCAGGCTTATTTATTCCATGGAGCGTCTTTGAACTAGTTCAGCTATTTGGACCATTTGAGACAAAGCTGACAAAAAGCTGGAAGGAGTGCACGTTTATACATTCTTAACTGAGATGTTTGGGTGGATGGTGAGTTTGTGTGTTATTTGCAAGAGTAACTTAATTAAAAGTTAATAATATCTATTCCAACTCATTACTTTCACTTTTATGTCTTCTGTGCATATAGAAAAGTGGTCTTGCCTTGCAAGGAGCCCTATATTTCTTTAACTAGCCCCTTAGAACTTCACTTCTGTCCTTTGTCATTGTTTTCACTACCCCCTCCCTTGGTCTTTTTCTACCTGAGTGCTCCAGGGCCACACTTCCTTCTGACTATACTCTCTTTTGAGATCTTTGATATTGGAGCTAAGGGTATTTTGCTCTAGCTGTATGTTTCACTTACAGTATTCATCGTTGACATTACAGGTGTTTGTCATCTATTGATATTATGATGAGAATACCACCGTTATTTGGAATTAAAAAGTGAGCTCTCCATTGCTCACTATGTTTAGAAACAAATCTATTTGCAATCCGGAATAGTTGTACATTTTTTGCAACTCAAATCTTTCTTCATCATTTGTAACTGTATCCTAGGGGCCTCAGAGAGCTATCATAATACTGCAGATGAAAAAAAAGACCCCCAACAACCTATTTTAGATATTTGGAAACTCATAAAAATAGAGCTGCTTTGGTAACTGTTCATTCTCTGTGTGCTAAGCTCTGTGCCCACTTGATTTTATCCTTACAGTAGCATTGCAAGTCAGCAGTTGGAGTCTCAGAACTTGATGAAGATGCTAGTAGGATGTTTTGATGGAGAGTATGGGGTATGGTGTGGTGTGATGTGGTAGGAAGGGGGTCTGAACCTGAAGTGAGCCCAGCAGGGATTGAGTGCCAGCTTTGTTTTTTTTCTAGCTTTATTGAGAGATAACTGACTTATTTAAGTTTAAGATGTACAATACGTTCATTTGATATATTTATCTATTTTAGAATGACTACCACGATAGCGTTAGCTAACACTTGAATCACCTCATATAATTACCATTTCTTTTTTGGGGTGAGAACATTTAAGATCTACTCTTTCAGCAACTTTCAAGTATATAGTACAGTGTTATTAACTATTGTCAGCATGCTGTACGTTAGTTCCCCAGAACTTATTTATCTTTTAACTGGAGGTTTCTGTCCTTTGACCAATATCTCCCCTTTCCCCCCAACCCCCATCTTCTGGTAACCACCATTCTAATTTGTGTTTGTATGAGTTCAGCTTTTTTTATAAATTTATTTATTTCTTTGTTTATTCATGGCTGCGTTGCGTCTTTATTGCTGCGCACGGGCTTTCTCTAGTTGCAGAGAGCGGGGGCTATTCTTCGTTGCGGTGCAAGGGCTTCTTACTGCGGTGGCTTCTGTTGTGGAGCACGGGCTCTAGGCACGCGGGCTTCAATAGTTGCAGCACGCAGGCTCAGTAGCTGTGGCTCATGGGTTCTAGAGCGCCGGCTCAGTAGCTGTGGCGCACGGGCTTAGTTGCTCCGTGGCCTGTGGGATTTTCCCGGACCAGGGCTCGAACCCATGTCCCCTGCATTGGCAGGCAGATTCTTAACCACTGCGCGTACTGCAAAAAAAACCAGGGAAGTCCGAGTTCAGCTTTTTTTAGATTCCACATATAAGTGATATCAAACAGTATTTGTCTTTCTCTGTCTGACTTATTCTACTTAGTGTAATACCTTCAAGGTCTATCTGTGTTGTCGCAAATGGCAGGATTTCCTTCTTTCTCATGGCTGAATAATATTCCATATATATATATATATATATATATATATATATATATATATATATATATACATACACACACACACACACACCAGGTTTTTATCCGTTCACCCACTGATGGACACATAGGTTATTTTCATATTTCAGCTATTTTGAATAATGCTGCAATAAACATGGGAGTGCAGATATCTCTTAGAAATAGTGTTTTTATTTCCTTTGGTTATATACCCAGAAGTAGAATTGTTGGATCATATGCTAGTTCTGTTTTCAAGTGGTTTTTTTTTGTTTTTTTGTGTGTTTTTTTTTTGCGGTATGCGGGCCTCTCACTGCTGTGGCCTCTCCCGTTACGGAGCACAGGCTCCGGACACGCAGGCTCGGCGGCCATGGCTCATGGGCCCAGCCGCTCTGCGGCATGTGGGATCTTCCCGGACCGGAGCACGAACCCACGTCCCCTGCACCGGCAGGCGGACTCCCAACCACTGCGCCACCAGGGAAGCCCTGTTTTCAAGTTTTTGAGGAACCTCCATACTGTTTTCCTGAGTGGCTGCAATAATTTACATTCCCACCAGTAGTGCACAAGGGTTCTCTTTTCTCTGCATCCTTGCCAACTCTTGTTGTCTCTTGTATTTTGATGATCTGAGTGCCAGCTTTGTTACTTCTTGATCTTGTACTCAGGGACAAATTACCTTCCTTATTTGTGCTTCAAATGTCTTCTTTAAAATGGAGATGTTCTCCTACCACTTGATGCTGAATGAGGAGCAAGTAAGATGAAATACTTTTGTGCTGTGTGCTGTGCCATTATCATTCCCACGTATGAGACTACTCGATCTCACCATCACCCCTCAAATCCTAACTGCACTAAAGGCGTTATATTGTTGATTAAATAATTTCAAAATCATTTCAAGCCCCTAAATCCTCTGGATCCTCATCCAGAGCTAACTTCTTCCTGTGATTCAAAAGCCCTGACATTGAATCCTCCTTACTTTCTCTAATCAAAGTAAGATGGATTGCATTCTTCAAGCACAGAAGATTTGTGCAGTCATTTTAATTTCCATAAAGATGTACAAAAGAAGGAGTTTGCTGGTTTAACTACAATAAATTAGGTTTTCAAAATCTTAGACTTGTATTAACAGAAATATCTGTGGTGTAAGTCCATTTCTAGCAGAAGCAGAGAGAGATGGTTGAAATATTTTTTATGAAGAAGAATAGCTGAGGTAATGTTATATCGAACTATAGGAATTTAATTACCCCATTCCACAAATGTAGTTTTCAAATAAAGGAGTCGAAAGGATTTCCAAAGCTATTCTTCTGAACTGTGATATAACAACCCAGAACACATTTAGTAGATGTAAAATGTATTACTGTACATTATGAGCCACAATGAATGAAAGAACAATAAGAAAAGCGACGTGAGATTGAACACACAGTGATTAAAAATCTCTTTGCTCCCTTTGTAGAAATACTGTAATTTGCTTAGAATTTCATGTATTTGTCACTGTAAGGATGGGCATTTCTGGAATATTTCTGATGGGTGGATATCATACTGGGGAAAGGTCTCCCGGAAAATGGAAATGCTCTCATTTGAGGGCTTCGGTACAGACTAGGTGTAAATAAGAAATGCTGGGGGGGAATACATCACCTCAGGCCCTCATCATTCGTTTCAGAGTCTGAAAGTCTGTCCTTTATAGTGTCCATATAAAATCATGAAAGTTGTTAAGAGAGTAAATCCTAAGAATTCTCACCACAAGGAAACACATTTTTTTTTTGCTTTTTCTTTTTTAATTGTATCTATATGAGATGATAGATGTTAACTAAACTTCTTGCGGTTATCATTTCACAGTATATGTAAGTCAAACCATTATGCTGTACACCTTAAATTTATACAGTGAATTATGTCAATTATACCTCAATAAAACTGGAAAAAAAACTATTCCCTTAGCAATGAAGAGACGGCAGGGTGAATTAGGGACTCCTTTACTGAGAAGTCTTTACAAATCTTTACAAAAACCTTCGTTTCTCTTCCTTATTACAAAAATGACACATATTCAGTGTAGAAAATTTTAAAAAATGGATAAGCAAGGAAAAGAGTCTAAAGATCATTTGTAACATCACAGCAGAAATAACCAGTGTTAATATTTTGGTATAGAGCCTCCTAGTTTTTCTGAAAGGTCATTTTGCCACGTCAAATAAGAACTTAGTAAAGGGGAGTCTTGGCTTTGGAAAAAGAAGCAGCAAGATGTTCATCCATTTATCAAACACTTGTGCTGTCAGGAGGGACTTTATCTTTCACACCAACAGAAGAAAGAATAAATTGGAAGTACTCTAGAAATATGGGGTTTATGACTTTTCACTCAGGTAAGTTGCAAAGTGTTTTAGTGAACATCAGATGTAGCTAATGAGTTTTGTTTGCTTTTCCTTTTATTGTTTTGAGAAAAACGTTAGCACGTAGCACTTTTTAAAATTGAAATTTGGTTTTCATATATATTTTAATCTTCAGTCTTCAAATTTTGCATTTTTCTTGTCCCCATGAGTGAGTGCTACTTTTGTCTAATGAATATTCACCCCTCTTCTTGTTCTTTTTTTGGGTAGGATCATGAACATCCTTCCCCATAGTACTTGATCTCAGATAATCATACAGGTAGGGAGGAAAAGGGAGAGCTGGAATGAAATAGAGTGAACCCTCCTATATATGACGGCACTAGGTGGTTTTCCTTGAGCCTGTGCACTTTAGGGACTTGCTAGCGAGGCAGTATAGTGTAGTAGGTGTTCAGAGTGCAGGCTTTAGAGTCAAATTACATGGCTTCACATCCAGCTCTATCACTTACTGGCTGGGTAACCTTGGATAAGTTAGTTAACCTCTCTGTGCCTTAGTTTCTTCATCTTTAAAATGAGAAAAATAAGATATCAAATCTTGTAGCTCTATTGGGGATTAATGAAATAATGCATTGTAAAGCTGCTTAGCACAGAGATGTGTTCAATAAATGTGAGCTAGTGTATTTGACATGATCGCACTCATAGGCATCGAGGTGGCCACATCAGGAAGACTCAAGTGCAGGAAAGGTCCCTGGAGGGTATTTCTACTCTTCGGGTGACACTGGTTAGTTCTGTAACTTTCAACAACTCAGGTTTTCCCTTCTGAAATGCAGACTCTGCAGTTTATATTACAAAGGGGTTTTAGATGGAGCCATCATGCTGCTTTGCAATGTAAAGTGTTTTAACCATAAATAATAAGGGCAAGGCCTCATCTAAATGATGTCAAGCTTCTGCCTGGAGATGGAGGAGGCCTCCCCTGAGTTAATAGCATACCTCCCCTGAGTGAACATAGAGAAAGGCAGGTTGCAGGAGACCGCCGGGGAGAACAAATGAATAAACATTGTTTGTGCCAGTGAGAGCACGTGAAATAGGAATTCCTGACTAAACTTTTCAAGCAGATCAGGAGTGATGCTGTTCATTGGTACATGCAGCACTCCCTGAATAACTCAAGAAAGCCATAAATTTGGGGTTTCAAATCTTGGCTGCCCACTCCTTATGAGTTCAAGTTCCTGAGAATTTAAGACAGGTGTTTGCAGTTTGGCTGTAAGATGGCTGCATTAACACAAAAGTATGTAAGGAAGTTATTGGAAGAATTCCAGAAGATGTTGTTTGCTCTAGTTTTGAATGTGTCTCCATATTTATACACAGAGGTCCTAGGTTGGTGTCTAACTAGCAAGGCTTGAAAGTTCTCTGTAATAAAACAAGGGGAGATACCTTAAAATAACATACTTCAGAAACGTTTAAACGTTTAGCTCTCATAAACACTGTTTTTGCACTGTTCACCTTTTCTTCTCTCAAATCTAATTAAGAAGAGTTCTTCCCAAGATAAAAGTAGAAGTCATGGCTATAACTGGCTAGAAAGGGGCATTGGACTCTGCTTCTTTGCACAGATGTTTAGCAAAGGCATGACTTTGCTGGATTTCTACTGCATATCTTTTCCATAGCTCTGATAGAATGAATTATGGCCCGTTCATGTATTCATTCAGTGAATGAGCATCTACTATGTTGTCAGGCACCAGGAATTCAACTGTAAAACAGGTAGGCATGGTCCTGCTTCTTGGGGACTTGCAGTTTAGTGAGGGATACAGATAAGGATTTATTTATTTATTAAGTTTTTTTTTTTTTTGATGTGAACCATTTTTAAAGTCTTTACTGAATTTGTTACAATATTGCTTCTGTTTCATGTTTTGTTTTTTTGGCCCTGAGGCATGTGGGATCTTGGTTCCCCTACCAGGGATCGAACTTATACCCCCTACATTGGAAGGCGAAGTCTCAACCATTGGACCACCAGGGAAATCCCACAGATAAGGATTTAAATATAACTTAAGTGCAAAGACAGGGAAAGGAAGGCGCTTGGGTCAGGTCAGGTTCAGGGAGAGGAATGCATGATCAAAAGTGGTTTCCTGGGGGAATACTTTCTCAGCAGTCAAGTTATTATTTTTTTAATTTGCTGTTATATATGCTTACTGAGAGAATAGATGTTAATACTTCAGGGAACATTTGCATCTCAACAGGCTTTCTTCATATTGCAAAGTGCCTTAAATTGGGTTTCAGGAACTGTTGACCTGTAATTAAGCCTGCCATCGCCTATCCAGAAGGGGACTCTCTGTAGAATCAGAGTCCTGAGACAAGGGATGAGTCAGCCATGAACATGGCTATGGTCTTAGTCACCTCAGAGCAGGGAACCTTCACCTAAATGTCAGCTCTTGCATTGATTTAGCATTTGACACGTGTTTATTCATTTGAGTCTCACAATGGCGCTTCAAGATAGGCAGGACTCATATTATTCTCCCCTGGCACACTCCTTGGTATCCACATGGTGCTATACACAAAATTGGTGCCCAGTAAAAATTTGGCAAGGAAAGGAATCTACATTTTATAAATGAATAAAGGGAGGCTTAGACAAGTGAAATGACTTGCCCCAAATCATACAGTACAATAATGGCAGAGACTGAGCTGCTGGATTTTCTGCATCCTGACCTGGTGCACCAACCCACTTCTCAGGAGTTTAGGATGTCAAGGCAACGTGTGATCCGCTGAGGCAGCAGAGACATGTGCCTGGTGTCCTGGAGGCAAGTTATTGTGACAGCAGTGGGATTCGGGCTCTGTAAATCATGCTACCCTCTAAAGGGATTACAGAGGCTTCTGCTCTGGTTAATGTCTGTGAGGAAAGAAAAAATAGAGTCTACACCTTGATTAAACTTAAAAAATGGCCTGCATTTCCACTTCAGAGGCCATCACATGACCATCTAGATTCCTAGCGTCTCTTGAAAAGACCAACGCCTCTGGCAGTCAGACTGCCTTTACCCAAGGACACTCTTGGCAAGCGCTGAGTTGCTGTCCCCATTAAGTGGGATACATGATACTGAGTTGGGAAGTGAAATTTCATCTCCAATCACCTGCCCTTTACTGCTCAGGGGACTCTATTGACCAGGGGACGGTAGAGAGAACAGAGGGAATGGCATTCTAGGCAGCGGCAAACATACCAGTTCTCTTGGTGGCCAGAGCTAGAGGGTAAGTTTGGTTAAATAGCTTCTCACGAGACACCAAAATATTTCAAGTTTACTGTCTCATGAATTCTCACTATCCCTTAGCAAATCTTTTTTGTGCCCATCAAATAATGCATCTGTATCCAATGTAAGTAGATTGCTGTAGTTTAAAGCAATACTATGTAGTATTTGGTTTTGTGCTGTGTAATATCTTTTTTTTTTTTTAAGATGTTGGGGGTAGGAGTTTATTAATGTTATTATTTATTTTTGCTGTGTTGGGTCTTCGTTTCTGTGCGAGGGCTTTCTCTAGTTGTGGCAAGCGGGGGCCACTCTACATCGCGGTGCGCGGGCCTCTCACTGTCGCGGACTCGCTTGTTGCGGAGCACAGGCTCCAGACGCGCAGGCTCAGTAGTTGTGGCTCACGGGCCTAGTTGCTCCGCGGCATGTGGGATCCGCCCAGACCAGGGCTCGAGCCCGTGTCCCCTGCATCGGCAGGCAGATTCTCAACCACTGTGCCACCAGGGGAGCCCTGTAATATGTCTTTTCAGCATAAACATGATGTATTTAATTTTCAACCCAGCCTCATTTATTGTAGTCTCAGCTCTCCTGAGCTGGGTTAGTTGCAGTACTGTTGCTCACTGGCAAGGCTCAGAAGACTGGGCTTCCTGTTATGGCTGGTTTCTAGTGTGTGTTCCCCACTGGCCCCGGGTAGGTCTCTGATGTGCTACTTGACTGATCTAGGGTCCACACCCTAGATTGAAGGCACCTAACCCAGTGCAAGCCAGGCCAGGATGACCGTAGGCAAGCTAGACAGGCCCCTATCTTTCCTGACACACACCAAGCTCAGCTGTCACAAAGGTGACATAAACATCAATTCTAGGGCCTGCAGTCACCGAGAACAGAGGCAAACCGGATGGTGTAGTACAAACAACATGGACATTGGGGGTCAGGCACAACTGATTCCAGTCCAGCTCTGTTGCCCCCAAACTTGCCCAAGTAGCTCAACCTAAGCCTCAGTCTTCCCATTGGTAAAATGGGGGGTGTGATTTAGCGCTGGGACATAATAAGAATTCAATGAATGTTAGTTATTCGTTTATTTTTCTCCATTTTACAGAGAAGGAACCTAAGACTCAGAAAGGCTAGGTAACTTTCCTAAGGTCAGGGAAATGGCAGAGCCTGTCTTTGAACCTTGGTCTTCTGCTCCAAAGTCAAGCTCTCAAACCACCATATTATGTTACCTTCACATCGCCTGCCTCTGGGGGTTGCGGTGAGCATGATGTAAGGTGTTTAGCTCAGTGGTAGAGTGTAGGTTTCAGTCATTGGCAGTGATGATTAGAGGTAGGGGAGCTCAACTGAGCTGAAATTCTATCTAGAGCTTCAATTACCTATAGACCCTTGTTGTCACAGGGACCCCAGTTCATAGGTAAGTCTTTCCAACCCCATTTACCCATAGAGATGGTTAGTGTTGACTCTGAGTGTGAGAGATGATGATGGTAGTGGTGTTGGTTAGCGAATGGAAAAGGAACGTGACTTCATTAATAAAAGCTTAATATAGAGGACAGCTTAGTGCAATGTGGTGGTAAAAATGGCTCTCCCTGTTAAACATACTTTTCTCTCCAGTTTTCAGACATACAATCATTTTGCAAGATTCTTGGTCTTGCCTGGAAATAAATAGGTAAGCAAATGCCAGCTCTTTAGTCCTAATGTCTGGGAGGGCGTTGCTTTTCCTAACACAGGGATAAAAATAAAACGACCCTCTAAAAGTGGTGGTGACGACCCTCAGCTTACTTGGGAGTCAATGAGAACCTCATTTTTCATACAGGCATTCGAGAGCTGACCTTTAAAATCACCACATCTGGGGAGAATGTGTGATTTGATGCAGAACATTTTAAAAACGTGCCAAAGGATGAATGGATGAGAATGTGTTCATCAGTTTTCTTCTCCTTCAAGGAGCTCAGAGTTGCTTAGGTTATAAAAGTCAGTTCTTGGGCACTTCCAAACCTATAGCATTTGCTTCAGTAGGTCTTCTGTGCAAAGTAGATTAAAGCACATCTATACACGGAACGCTGATCCATGCACCTGGTACGAAAATGATGGGGATGTGTGTGTCTGTGTCCTCAGAGTGGAGGTAGCCATTTCAGGGTAGCTAGTTATACAGTAAGTTCAACAAAGGGTCGTTTGGAAGAAAGATGGAATTTCTCTAAAAGAAGAGCCAAACTCTGTGAATCGCTTTGTTACGGAGGCTCACGCACTACATCTAGGGTCCAAGCAGTCATTCTGAATATAAGACCAGCTTTTGATTTGTGAACCCAAATACCTGCAGGTTCAGAAGACAATAAAAAGAAGCTTATTTGTATTCCTAAAGCCCTTTTTTAAAGAGCCACAGACTTTTGTGAAAAACGGAATTGGACGGGTGGTCATCTCCCAAATTCATCTCCAGGAGAAAATAGCATCTGTCTGATCTCATGGGTCATCATCTGCTAAATGAAGGTCCAGGCAGGGATGCTGATAGAAATTCCTCGTGGGTGCTAATTCTGAACAGTCTGGGCAGTGAGGCACTTCGAGGGCGGGATTGATCACAAACTCCCCCATACCCCGACCAAGCATAGTTAGCATTTTTCTTGACTCGTTTCCAGTCTTAGAAACAGCAAACTGAAAAACTTTCCCCCTTATGTTTTTGGATGAGGATCCAGATGTCAGAATCGGCGAATTTTCAGAGTTGTTCCTTGTCACGAAGCCACTTAACCACAAGATTGCTGAGCTTCCGCAGGAGATACCTGCCAATCAGCCATCATCCTGGCTCCTGAAGGCCTGCGAGAAGGCCGGTTCCTCCCTTCCTTACTGGCTCAGAGGCCCATTGGCTTTTGTCGAATGGGGCATAGAGAGAGGTCAAGGGACTGATCTATTTCTGAAGCTATAAGTAAAAAATGATCTGATGGCTACAGTAGAGGGGTTTTCATCTTTTCAAAATGTCTGTAATGTTGGAAAATGTGCTGAGGGTAGTAGTTACTGATCTGGAAGATTGGCATGGACACTGCTGGCTTAGCCTGCTGGGAAATTCTTCTTGCTTCACTATTTCCTCCCTTCCTTCAATATTTGCTAAGCACCTGCTACATGTCAGGCAGGGGGCTAGAGACCAGCCATGAAGCAACAACGAAAACAAGTCAGACCCTGTGCCTGACCTCAGAGTCTGGTGGAGGGAGAGGCAAGAAGACTGGAGATTTCTTTCTGGATCTGAAAGTACAACACTGATGGTAGAAGAAGGGCACCTCATCTGGCAGACCAGCAGGAATTCGGCAAAGGGGCTGAGTAATGACAAGAGCATCGCGGGCAGAGCAAGGGTGGTGTGCGAAGGCCTAGATAGGAAGCTGAAAAGAGCGTGTCCGTCTGCACAATTGCAAATTGTGCAATTCCCTGGGCGGGGGGCGGGGGGGGCGCTGGGGGGTGGGCAATAGCGAGGGAGGGGGCTGGAGGAGGCAGGGGCCCTAAGGTCCCTGAGGGTCTTTTCTGTCATATGAACTATGGACCTGTACTCTAGGCTGGTGGCGACAGCAAACCTTTGTAATTGGGCCACCATATGGCCATCGTGACCTGACATTACGCCCTGGGGGTGGAGTGTCTTAGAGTGGATCCTGTCGGAGTTTTAGGGGTGGACCAACGGCTCAGGTGGCCCTAATATTAAGTGAATGCTTGTCATTCTGCTAGTCCATGAGCAGGGGGCAAGGGATGAGAGATGTTTCTTTTTTCTTTGTCTTTTTTTAAATTAAAAAATACCATTAAAGCCTGACGTAAAAACTAGTAAGTGTTACATGATACTAAGGCAGGTGGTCTCCTTTGAAGTTGAAAATGCTCTTGGATAAGCTGAAGAAGGGGCAATAAAACTGAAATGGCCAGAGGGCACTTAAACAAATCATCCATTTGTTCTTGAAAGCAACCAAAAAAGATATAGGAAAGGGTAGTTAAGAAACACACAGAAAAATCCTGCCTAAAACAGTGCTGCTGAAAATTGCCTATGTCAATGTGTTCTTCACTAAAAGCTGTCTTCTGCTGATGCTTCTTTTTCTCCCTACGGGTGTGCCTTTTATATATGATGATCAATTTTCCACAAGGATTGCCGTAATGTTTCCTTAGAGCTTAGGTTTTTACATTTTAATTCATTCCATGGCTGTTCTTAATTGCTCTTTTCACAATTCAGGGTCATTGTTTTCTAGCAGACAGAACATACTCAAATCCCAACCCTCTTCTTTTTCTCAACTTGTTTTTGTCTGTCTCCGCTTGAGGAGAACCCCTGAAGAAGGAGGCGGTCTCTACCATTCAAGTGGACCCTGTGATCTGGTCCATTCTATACTTTGATTTACCTTTAACTTCCTACGATTTGCATTTTGGGTTCCCAGAAATCACTCCCCTCCCCCAGCCCCTCAATATTACTCTTTCCAACAACTTCCTCTCTTCCTGAAATCCCTCTGAGATCCCACTTATCCTTCAAAAAGTCCAACATAAACTTCATATTCCTCGTCTTCTGAGACAGATAAGCACACTGCAATTTGACAGAAATTTATGGTAGGATTAAAACAGCAGGACATTATTATTACTGTTGTTGCTGTTATTTTTATACTAGTCTTGTCTACCCATTTGTATAGTACCCTTCTTGAGCACAGAGACCATATCTTTAGCTATTTTTGTAATCTCAAGTAGAGCTCGGCACAGTAGAATTGAACAAGTATAAATTTTAAAAGTATATTGATTAAGTTGTGACCTGCCAAGAGCTATAGTGGTTTTCATTTAGAGGCTCGTGGAAAATATGAGTGTGGAGACAATCCTGCAAGGCATCTGAACAATAATCCCTAGGATCTAGGCAGTGACGGGCCCTCGAATCTGTGAACACAGAGCGGGTGGCTTCCTTTGGCCAAGGGGAGGCTTCGAGATGGGGTGTGAGGGGCCAGTGGTTACAGAGCGGCTATAGCCCAGGACTGCAAAAAACCAATGTCTTCCAGCTCTAAGTTTCTAGCATTTCTTACATTTTTGTTTCACACAGGAGTAGCCCAGAGTAAACTAATGAAGCCTGCAAAATCCCCCTTTCTGCTATCTTTTGAAGCCCAGTTCCAGAGGATGTCTCTGGCCAGTAACCCTTGCTCTGCAAACAAAGCCCAGCGGGTAATCGTTGCACCCGAGTGTGATTTGGCTTTATGTGTGACTCCTGGCAGTTTAAATGGTCAAAGAAACAACAGCAAAAATTGATGTCTGGTGAGAAGTTTTCTATCTTGTGACATTTGAGTGGTGACCTCCATGGCTTAAGCAGGGCAGCCTCCATTTTCACTTTCATTTCCCAGTGTGGATTTGTACAGTATTGCCTTAGCAGTTCTATTTCAAAGTTTCCCCCTTAGCTATCAAGCCTCATTTCTGTTCCAATCCTATTATTATTTGCAGTTTAATCAAGATTAAGGGAATTGTGGCCAGAGGTGGGAAGGTACTTGCTGCTTGTAAGCTGAAATTTGATGTGGCTAAAATCCAAAGTCTAATAGCTGGGGATTCATGGTAGAGGAGTGAGTGGGTTGGGATCTTGGACCCTCTTCACTGGTTCAACAATTTTTCAAGTGTATTCTTTGACATGCTAGTTGTTTGATGGAAAGATGTTAGAGAAAGGAAGGCTGTGAGACACATGGCTCTTTTTCTGTGTTTTTATCTGCACTTACTGAGGTGCAGATCCCTGGTGTAAGAACATCTTTGCACAGCATTCTTCCTTTCTGGGACTGATCCTCTTGTTATGACATGGGTACCAAATAGAACGATACTCGTCACGCTTGTGTGGGAGCCGGGTCCTCTAGGCCCCAGCTTCATGGGTGTTGAGACC
The DNA here is from genome assembly GCF_039906515.1 of Pseudorca crassidens. NCBI lineage: Eukaryota > Metazoa > Chordata > Mammalia > Artiodactyla > Delphinidae > Pseudorca > Pseudorca crassidens. The sequence goes on from NC_090306.1 coordinate 61,259,221, forward strand.
TTATTTTCTCGATCATGAAAAAGTGGTGGTGCTGGGGAGGGTAGGGGGAACAGAACCCAGGAGAGGGCTGGGGCAGCGTGGCTGGCTGAGGGCACTTGGGGAGTGTGGAGTCATAGCTATTTATACCCATTCTGGAATTAGTTCAGTATTTCAGCAACAGGGACTGTTGTGCTAGTTTGGCGGGCTGGTAGTGGCTCTGCACCTGTAAGTGCACTTTGCTGGTGAGGAAACAAGGCGGGATCTGAAGTTAGGAAGCTGGAGTTTGACTCCTAGCTCTGCCAACCATGGGTCAAGGAATCTGGGCCGATCCCTTGATCATTGAGACTCAGCTTTCCCATCAGGACAATGGAAAAAATAGTAACTACTCTATCAAGTTAGTAGGAAGGGAGCAGACGTGCAGTAAGATGACCTATGTGCGAACACTTTGTTAAACTGCAGCTCTACTGGCTAAGTTTTCCTATTATTTTGATGTCTTACTGTCGTGATTGAATTCTGTTGTTTAGTGAAAACTTCAAGTATGGAAGTGTTTAGGGTTGTTCAGTCAAACACCAAATATTGTATTTCTGTGCTTTTTGAGCTGTTGGATCTGCTTTTGGTATATTTTTCTTGTTCCCCTCTCATGTTAGGGTGTGGGCTTAGAAGCTACATAACTGAAGTTTATTTGAACTGTGTACTAGATAAGGATAAATGGGGTCTGGGTGAGGGCCTGAGGGATTCTTTTACATGTAAAGCAAATCAAATTTAGTGCATAACCTTTTGTTATGTTCAGCACATCTCAGTTAGGGCCGTTTCCGACATTCTTTGCTAACTTCTTGGTTCCTGTCTGTCCTGCATATGTGGATGATGGAATTCTAGATGTGGAATGATGTATGTATGCAATTACTTAGAAGTATATATTATCAGTTTGAAAAGATCATATTTTTAGTGAAGGCAGTAGAGAATATACATCACTCACTGACTCATTCACTCACTCAGGCATTTATTAAATGATGTGTATAGACCACTTTCCCAGACAAAGTAAAAGAAGTAGGATACCTGGCTGTCTTCCTAGGACTTTGCGCACCATTTTAATACAATTTACGAATACAGACTGACTCTCAGGAAGAGGTGATATAATTATTTCAAAGGATTCAGAGAGTTGGGGAACTGGGAGGCAACAGGACCCTTCCAGAGGAAAATTGGAACAATAAATTTCTTTTTCACCAAGAATTTGAAAAAGGTGTACATCTCTTTAATTGGAGTATGGTATGTGCCTTAGCAAGAGCTTCAGGTACCTAACACCAAACGTAAAAAGGATGTTGCATCGTGTCCTTTTGTAAATCACTATGTGGGACCAGGTGGATTTTGTTGGTGTGTTCAGCGTCTCTGGACGATGTTCCTTCCCGCTCTCACAATGTCCATTTGGCTAGGCCAGAACTGTTGCGAGAGTGGTGCACTACCAGTAGTGATCGGAAGATGGCAGCATTGGGCGACCTATCTCATTTTCTTAAGCACGCTCCCTGCTAGCTCATCCCGTGGCTGTGTTCCACAGCCGTGTTTGGATCTCAGATCGTCACTCAGACCTTCTTCTGCTTCATGACTATGTGTATGTAAATGACTCTGCTTTTCTTCTAGGGAAGAGGTCCGATATATAATTCCTGTTTTGGTTTTCAGTTAATGATTATATATAATTATAGTCGAATAAAATATTTATAAATAATTACTTATAATTAGTGGTATGTAGAACTTGGAATTCATGAACATCAGCTTTGATGAAAGGTACCCTTCAATTTGGGAGGTGTTAATCTTAGTATTATTGTTTGTTTCTGTTTAAAAGACATTAGTGACCAAGACTCTGCAATCCTCTTTTACAGGAATTCTTATAGGGCTCAGGTTTTTTATTTTTTGTGGAGTTTTTTTTTTTTTTTTTTTTTTGATAATAGGTAGGATATTTATTTGGTACATCTCTTGGGAATATATTACAGATCCACATATGGCAAGTGCTCTGAGGAAAACAAATTATATTTTCTTAAAATTTCAAGAAGCAATTAGCTACCCTTGAATTTTGAAGGGTCTCCAGGGGTCATCCAGTCCAACTCTAAGTAGGCTTTGCACTTAAAACCAGGCAGAAAACACGTGCAATTGCCCCCTCCTCCCCATTAGTGATCGTGCCCAGGGTCTTCTGCATTTTGAGGTCTATACCTTATGCATTTTGAGGCATTAGAAACAGAAAGAGAAAAATTATCCTGAGCAAGTCCATAATTCAAATTTTGCCAACACCTGAGCTTCAGGTACATTTTATCATCCCTCTTTATCTGTTAGCCACACATGGAGCCGCAAATGGAAAGCTATCTCAAGGTGAAAGGTCTAATTCTCTGGTGAGAGGAGGCTGTAGAAGCAGCATCTAGGCTCATTCCTTGGTCGAGGACAGCAGGAAACCAGAGGGAAAGGCAGCTAGGGAATGAGCAGATGGAACTGTGTAAGGTCAGAGTTTCTGGAAGGATTCCCAGATGAGGGATGGGGCCAGAGAGCATTCTAAGCAACGGGAAGGAAGACACCCAGTGGCTCTTCCCTCTGAGGTTACCCTGATTCTAGAAGCACAAGGATCAAAGACACACTGATAGATTTACCTTGGAACTTTTAGCCGAGTTGATGCAGACCTTTTAATTCCTGCCTCACACTAGGACGGGATGCCAGATCTAGGGGAAGCCCGTGAGAATGGTGCACCAGATTTTCTCAGGGACTCTCTCAGCCTGCTTTGATTTGGATCCTAACCATGACCGTGCATTATGTGCGCGTTGATATAACGTAAGCAAAATTAAAAATGCACACAGTAGGCTGACCTAAGTGCTCCTGTAGCTGGCTCCATATGTGTACTATTCTGGAGGCTTTTGAACATGAGAGCACATTTTTTCACAAACTCTTCTGTATTCAATGTTAAGCCTCCAAGGATTTCACATCATGTGCTGTAAATGCAGTACAAATTAGAGACATCAGCCGAAGACACACTAAGAAGATGTCGTGAGATTCTGGTTTTCCTGATTTAGCCTTTCGTTTCCCCATTTTTTTGGTGGTAAGGAAAAAATCATGCATCTATTAATCTTTTACCTGGAAACTTTAAAATGTGACCGATGTTGAGCTCATAAAACACTGAGCTCTAGATCTCTTAAATATCACCATCTAGACCCGTCCTGGGTAAATCACTTCATCCCCTTAAACTTGAGTTTTCCTTTTGGTAAAGTAAGAGGCTGAACTTCCAGGCTTCCTGTTCTATGACTGTATGATCACTTCTTCACCATGCCCAGGACTGTGCAAAACTTTTTGGAGGACAGACTTGAGGGCTGTATTTTAACATTTCTTTCTTTTTTGTAATTGAAGTATATTTGACTTACAATATTATGTTAGTTTCATGTGTACAACGTAATGATTCATTGTTTCTATACGTTACAAAATAATCACCATGATAAGTCTAGTTACCATCTGTCACCATACAAAGTTATTACAATATTATTGACTGTATTCCCTATGCTGTACATTACATCCTCTGTATTTTAACTTTTCAACACATCTTCACATCTCTTATTTTGGTTCTTCTCATGAGGCCTCTGTGATACTGAGTTCTCCCAACCCCCTGCTACCCGTGGCCCAAGTCATCCTCTAAGTCGCTCATCACCCTTGTCTTGACTGCCACTACCTTCCAACTGGTCTCTCTGCTTCCACCCTTGGCCCCTATAATCTATTCTTTACCGAGCACCAGCGTGATCTTTTGGAAATGAAATCAGAACACATGTCTCTCCAGCCTAAAACCTTCCAATAGCTTCCCAGACACCCTTGGAAATACACATCTATCCGTGCCTCAGGGCCTTTGCATTTGCTGTTTCCTTTGCTGGGAACACTCTTTCTCCTAGGTCTTTGTACAACTGGCTTGTTCATTTTCTAAAAGAAAGGGCCATTTTCAAGTAGGTTGCAGCTTAAAGGTCACTCCTGCAGAGAGGCTTTCCCTGATCCCTCCATCTAAAACAGCCGTATCCTCTGCTTGCTCTCTGACACTTACATGATATTATTATTTATATAGCAGATTTGTATAGCAGATTTCGCCTGACATTCATCCTGTATGTTGATTTTTGTTGTTGTTACTTGTCTCATCCCAGGAGCATACCTGCTTCATGGGTTGGGGAACTTTGTTCCCTTGTTCTCTGCTAGAGCGGAGTCTGGCATATGATAGGTTTGTAGGAGTGTCTGTAGAATAAGTAGATGAATGAATAGACGTCATAGGCAGGAAAACTACAAGAGTAGTTGGGCCCAGAGAGGTTGTGGTCACAGAGCTAATTAGAAGCAGGGGTAAGACTAGGACTCAGGCCTCCTTGTGTGTGTCTTTCCTCCATGTCCTGCTGTCACACAAAAAGCCTAATCTAGAAATACTTCATTCACTGTTTGTTTATTTGTTCACCGGATATTTATTGAGCTCTTACTATGTTTCTGGCACTAGTCTGTGTCAGTTGTTCTCAGCCAGAAGTGATGTTTCCCCTCTGGGGACATTTTTCAATGTCTGGTCGCTGCAGATGGGGTGGGGGGGTGCTACTGGCATCTAGGGGACAGAGCCAGGGACGCTGCTAGACATCCTGCAGTGTACAGGATAGCCCCCTGCAGCAAAGAGTTATCCAGCCCAGCGTGTCAACACTGCTGAGATTGGGGAACTCTGTTCTAGATGAACAGACCGTGATACTGCTCTCATGGAGTTGATGGTTTTGTGGGGGGAGACAGATGACAAACAGTATAGTTCATACATAAAGACTATGTCAAAAAAGTGATGGGACAGAAAAGAAAGACAAGTCAGAACAGAGTAAGAGGGGGTGCCGGTGGGTGCTGTGGGTGGTGACAGGGTAGGAAGGGCTGTAATTTTCGCCTCTTTGGGAGATGAATCAAGAAAGGAAATTTTGCCTCTGGAGGCTCAGCTCCATGACCTGGAATGACGAGGCCTTCGGGTCCAGCCCAGGGCTACAGAGCATTGACCACTCAACGGCAGAGATCACCCACACATAATAAAAATATAAAACCCTCCAGAACCAAGGGACATCTTGGCCTCCAGATAAGAATAGAGCAAATAGCCATGGGCTAGAAATAATCAGTATTTTCTGCTCCTTTTCAGGGATGTTTTCATTCTCTTTCTCAACCCCTTCATTGCTCCATCATCACTAATGCAGGACAGTGTTAATTGGATGAAATTTTTTATTGCTCGTTCTCACTTTCCTCTCAGAGCACAAATAGTGTAATTTCAGCCCCTCTCAAGAGCATTGTGAGTTTTTTGGTTGTACGGAGATTTCTGTCTGTCTAGGTTGATTTCCTAGGAACTCAACAGAAGCAAGTGTAGATTTTAATATCTTGGGGAAGCTGTAGTAGTTGATGATGGTAAAACTCGGCCCAATGAAATCATTCTTACTATATGTATTTAATGTATATGCATATAAGTATGTATACATGTAAGTGCATACATAGGTATCCATTTAAGATTTCACTAAGAAAATGGTAATTTGGTAGGTATATACTTGTTTTCTTGCTGTTTCCTGGTTTCTTCACCACAATTCTTTACCAAGCATTGGTGCATAGTAGGTACTCAACAAATGTTTGTTGAATGAATAAACAAACTGCAAAAATCAGTTTAGGATTACTGAATTCCAAGTTATTTTTCCACATTTACACGGTGCTACTGAACCACAACTTATTAAATATAGTAGCATATTCTTCTGGCATTATCACCGTGACATATTCATTCTTTCTAAATCTGTGTTTTTTTAAATTTTAGAGTCATTGCAAGGACTATGATTTGACTCATAGGGTTTCTGAATCCAGGAAGCATAAGACTCTTAGTAGTTAATACTTTTTCCATTTACCTTTAAACTAGGGAGGGATTATTAGGCAATAAATGTCAATAAATCTTCTTGACTTAAATGCGTTTTAATGGACAGTGCTGAAGAAATTATGCAGAGTGCACCATTTTATTTTGGGTGCCATTTTATTTTACAGAAGAACGTATTACCCATTTCACTGGCTGTGTGTCCACTTCTTTTTCAGTGCTATTTCTTCACTATTGAGTTTGGCCTTTGCAAGCAAGAAGGGCAGCTGCGGGCATATGGGGCTGGACTGCTTTCCTCCATTGGAGAATTAAAGGTATGAAGCTGTAAACGCAAATATCCTTCCCGAGCAAACTGGTTCAAGGTCATGGAAGATATTGATTTGTCTGTCTGAGTTTCTCTACTCGCAGATATCGCATGAATATTTAGTGCAGGGGATTTGGTACCTCACATGTGGGTGCTGACCTAACTTTTTGCACTTCTGAAAATGGGTCATGCCTTTCTGGGTTTGTGGTGTGACTCAAATGGATGAGCAGCCATGTGCACGGATCAACAGGAATGACAAGTGTATGCTCAGATGTTGGGTAACAAATGACTGGCCTAAATGTAGTGCTGAAAACTGGGCACTGAGCTAGCAGTGATCCTACTGATTGAAATTCCCTTGTAAGGGTGGCTTGGCCTCTCTCATTTCTGTCATCACCATGGCTCCCATGGATTCCCCAGCATCTGCTTCCCAAAGGAGAATTAGAGGTTATTTTAGCTTCTTCAGAATTAATGTAAAGTAAAACATTTATGGGCATATACAATAAAAAAAATAACACTTAAATAAATATGTGGTCCAAGAGGTATCTAATATGTGTAGTGATGCCTAAGGGATGCTATTTTTTTTTTTTTTTGCCTTAAAATACAGTTAAAAAATCATTTATTCAGAAATGTTGGAGTCTGGGGCATTCTGATCATTTAAATATTCTGGTTACTTAAGAATTGCTATCTGTATACCACTGGGGGTTAGCAAGTTTTGATGAATTTAGAATGCATTGTGATATCTAATCTGGAAACGGTACTGAAAATAATTTAATCTTTCTTTGATTATTCAGACTAAGGTCAGGATTATGGACGATCCTAGGGTTTTTATTTTGAGTATTTATTATCCTTGCATAATGTGACTGGGATATATATGATGACTGGCACTTTTTAGATGTTCGTACTTTTGAAAGATGCAATTTAACTGTAGTTTCATTGAGTCCATTCACTTTATGACTTCATTCATTCATTCATTCCACAAATATTTGGTTGAGCATCTACTATGCACCATGTACTATGCCAGGCACTGAGGATACAAGGACAAATAATGATGATGAAGAATAAGAATATGAAGAAGATAACAACTGCCTCAAAAGACACTTAAATAGACTTTAGTATTTTAGGGGCTTTAAACATATTAACCCACTTAATTCTCATAACAACCCAATGGGATAAGTAACACCATTATCACAGATGAGAAAACTGAGGTATAAAGACATTAAGGAGCTTGTTCAAGGTCACACAGCTAATAAGTGTTGGAGGTGGTCCCAAGTCCAGGCAGTCTAGGCTCCAGGATCCAAGCCCTTGACCATTAGGCCCTATTGCCTGGGATCCCTGTTATCAAGGAGGTTACATTCTAGTGCAGGAGATAAATGACCAAGATAATACAGACAGTGTGACAGATGTGCCTGGCACATTTTAGCCCATGCCTGGGGAGGCTTCCTGATGAGGGTCCTGCTGCCCACGCTGATGCTGGAGGAGTGGGAAGGATGAATAAGGGACGGATGAGATGCTGGATCAATCAGCACATAGCAGTGTGTGTGCTCTACTCAAAGCCTGGCCCATTAAGGGAGGTGCCTGAGGCCCTGTCTGGCTGGAATAGATGATAATATTTAATGTAACAAAAGCCTGATGTAATGTGTTAAAATTTTTTTTTCTTTTCTTTTCTTTTTTTTTTTTTTTTACTAAATTCTCAACAACAAAAAAATCCATTTGGGGTTAATCTCAAAGCCCACAGCAATAGCATGACGTCATATGTCTGTAAGACCCGTGTCTTCCATAGATTGTTTCCTGATTTCCCTGAAAAAAGAATTAGTCAGAAAATTATGTAGCTCTTGAGCTACATCTATTTACATTCTCTTCAGAGGGCTTATAAATGATACCAGGAACAAAAGAAACAAGTCTCTCTTATTGCCCCAACTTTCAGCAGGGTCCTCTGGTCTGGTTAATGAGGCGTGTGTAGGCAGCACTGGGGTGAATCTGTTGTTTTTGTTCCTATTGGTATGGACCGAATTGTCTGGAAATGGAAATCAGCCAGAAACATGTGAAGGGCATTGTCTGCCGTGAATCTTCTTGTTCTGGTCCACCACCTCTGGTCATTAGCACTCTTCCATTCCCAAATTTCAACACTCCTATGATTGCTACTTTAGACCATTTTTACAACTCAGAAATTCCTTCTATATGAAATGTCTTCTGACTGTTCACAAAGAATACGTAACATGAGACCTTTCCTTAGAGTCTTAGCTTTACCTCACCCCATCCCTGCCCCACTCGGTGTCAGCGTCCAGAGCCTTCCCCCAGCGCTTGTAAATACATCTGTCCAACTTTTATTTGGAAGAACAAATGATAGTTCTGAGCCCAGGTGGGGATAACTTTATTATTATTTTTTGCGGTATGCGGGCCTCTCACTGTTGTGGCCTCTCCTGTTGCGGAGCACAGGCTCCGGACGCGCAGGCTCAGCGGCCATGGCTCACGGGCGCAGCCGCTCTGCAGCATGTGGGATCTTCCTGGACCGGGGCACGAACCTATGTCCCCTGCATCAGCAGGCGGACTCTCAACCACTGCGCCACCAGGGAAGCCCGGGGGATAACTTTATTAATAGCATTATAATAATTCCTGTGCAAACCCACTTACAGTTTTGAACGCAGTTACCTTTTGTGGTAAAATGTGTTTTTGCTGTTCCAGTTATAGGCCATATGTAGGTCTCAGGTAAGTTGTTGGAGGTTTTGGTGTAGTGCTTATAATTTTTACGTAACTATGCACAGTTCATCTTCTTTCCTTGAACTGAACACATTTTAAAATGTGTGCTTTAAGAGGCTAAGTTTCCAGAGTGTAAATGTTGCGCGTCAGAGCTGGCCAAGCACTTCCAAGTACTGTATCTATAGTTTGAAGGATAGCTTTCATTTTTCCCTCTTATTTTTTGACAGTGCTTATTTTTTATCTTTGAAGAGAGAAAAAAATAAATATGGAAATGCTTATAAAATCTAACATAAATCTGGTAACTATAAAGACAGTTTTTAAAAAATCTCAACAATGATTGCTCTCTCTCTTGTTCTAATTATTTTTTCGGTGATGTACTTTTATGAATTCCAAAAATGTATTTGGGAAGGGCCTTTCCATACCTTCATCACTGTGGGGAGCAGTTAATAATGAGCTAGATCATCTAGAAAACTGACTTTAAAAAAAGGTTGAGAATAGAATAATTGCTTGCTGTTCACCCACAGTCTAGTGTGTGTCTTTCCATTAATGTTCTTTTTCTATCTCAGAGTCGACCTAACTATGTAAGTCTCTCATTAAAAAATTTTTATTCACTCATTCATTCATTTATTTGATTCAACAAACTCAAAATTGAAAGTTCAGATTTCAAGAAACTTGAAAGGGTTTCTCTAGAAGGGAAGGTCTAAGAAAGTGATGAATATGGGTCTTTGCTGAATCCAGTTCCCTTGGAGAAGCAACAGTGAGGAGATCTTGTTCACACGAGGTGGTAAGCAACTGATTACTAATCGATGAGTTGGCTGAGTCTTATCTCAAAAAGTTAACCCATCTCAAAGCAAAAGGCAATCTCTCCTTCTTTTTCATGGGTGAGGGTAAAGTCTAGTTCTTTGTTTCCTTAAGGGCAGAGATTAGATTTTTTTGGTAAATGGCCTTAGCACCTACCCCATAGGAGTTGCTGGAATATTACATACAAATACACGTGTTCTGCTTTTCAGGTTTTGACAAAGCTGGTGGTTTTTAAAATTTTAATTATTATTATATTTTGGCTTTAGTTTTAGGATATCCTTGTATGGTGAATTTATTGTACTGCTTTTATAGAGCTATTCATCAGCCTTCACAGAACAGCCTTATATTTATTACAGTCATTTGTATTTACAACCACTTGCAGCAACTCTGTGAGGTGGTGAGAATTACTGCCAGGCTGTAGAGAAGAGGCCCAAGGCCCCCGTGGGTTCCCTGAGGTCATCCGGTATGTCAGCGGGTGGCTGGAGTTGGGACTCTGAGAGCGTCTGAGCTCTCACACCTTTCCTGCGTTCCAATGGCTCACAGCTCCCTTCCTCTTGCCTCTTCCTTTCCTGCAGTAGCACTGTTAGTAATAACAGAGCAAATGCCGGACATTGGGAGCCGGAGAAGGGTCTTTGGCTTTTACACAGGGATTTCTTGAAGAGGGAGTTTGTTCCCTCCCTCCTGCAGCTTATTCAAACTGCTGAAACTTTCAACATCACTGATGAAAAGAAGTGTGATGCCGTCATCACCCAGTTTGGCAATAGGGATGTTGCTACCACATTGTGCTCGGTTAGCAGGAAGAACATTCGAGGAAGGTTCAAAAATTTCATAGACACACATACATACATACATATACAAATGTATAAATTTGTTGTTCTGACGTGGGAAAGGATGATTGTAGTGTGAGTGTATGCAAATTTTTATTCAGAATCTAGGGCCCAAACTATCTAGACTTCACACTTGAGTTTTTTCCTAACTTTAACCAGTCCTAATATAGAGGGTGAGGATCACAGGTTTACATCTAGAAGAGGTGCGATAATAACTCTGTGTCATTGCAAAGGCAGGTGGCTGGAAGGAAGGAAGATTTTTGAGCTGATGAACTCAGGACAGGCACTGTTGCGGTCTAGGACCTGGCAGCCTCATAGCTAGGGCCATGCTTCTTTTCTTGATGGGTTCCAGAGGAGCTGTACCAATGGTGGAAGGTGTGGCTGGTTGCATATGTACACCAAGCATCATCTGGAGACTGAAGTAGCAAGGATAACATAATTTACTGAACACTTCCCATGTGCCAGGCTCTTTGCACGTATTGCCTCCTTTAATTCTCACCATATTCCTGGATGATAGATAACTGTAAGTATTTCCGTTTTCCAGATTAACACAGGAGTAGGCTGACAGAGGTGAAATAATTTGCCCCAGATCATGTAGAAGCTAATTGGGTTCTGGGAAATTTTTGATGTTGAAAGAGATTTTTTATTTAAAAGACTGGAACTGGCAAATAAGTCTTAATTTTTGCGCTAAAGCCAATTAATTGGTAACAGCCATCTCTGTTGGGAAGGGTGGGAAGGCCATGCCCAGGCCCAGTGGGAAAGGCTGCTATGGTGAATTTACGCTGGTTGGGGTGGAGGGAGGGGATGGTGGTATGAGCGCTGTGTATTTGCAGGCCCTGTTAAAATCGTATTGCAAGAAGAGCTTTAGAATTCATGCAGATATAACCTTTTCAGTTTATCAAAGAGGAAACTGCATCTTAACCTGCGGAATTTTCACTCATTTGATAAACCTGTGGGACAGCTATGTTTAGAACTTAGGTCTCCTGGCTCCAAGTCCTGGGTTGTTGTCTTTGGCCCTATGGGTAAATGCAAAACAGTCCTTTTAGAGAGCATGTAGACGAGAGGTGATTCTCAAGTATTCCTGCACTTTAAAAATGGCTTGAGAGTAAAAGACTGTCAGCCAGATTCTCTCAGCATTATAAAGCCTCTCTCTGCAGGAAGTTGGATTAATTCTTGCAGACTTCAGGATATCAGACTGTTAACACTTTGGAAAGGATTCACCGTGGAGCTCTCTGGGGACATCAGGCAGTTTGGCTCTATGTTTACAGAGAAGCTACTCTGGACACAGAGGAGAGGGCATGATAGCTGCTCCCCAAAACCAAGGTCGCTTAGAGAGAGACATGGATAGGAGCTGAGAAGAAAACTCAGTAGGACTTTGCTCCACTGGACAGTGGAATCAATAAAGACGTGAATGCTATTTTATGGCCCTTGAGCTATGCTTCAGTGTTCAGAAACAGGGGCCCTCATGGGCTGCATGCATGTTCCTGGCATTCGTCACACAAGAGAGCTCCCCATCAGTAAATGAGACTACGCATAGGTGTGATCACCACCTCATTTGTTGGCCTCACTCCGTGGCTGCTCCCCCAGCTCTGGGCTCTCTCCAGGCTAATCCTTGGGTGCCATTATCATTTCCATATTTGTAACAGCCAAGGGAGAGAACTGGTCGCATGCTCCATGGATGGAGAGGTCCCCAGCACGTAACCAGGTATTGGACTCAGCAGGAGCTTGAGGGTAGACTGCATTGTTGAGAGCTTAGAACAGTGAGCTTCCCGTTTTCCTTTTGATTAGTACATTAGGCAAGTGTGAGATATATTACCTGATGGTCTTTGCTTCAAATCATATGCTGTGAGTCCACTGACTTTTCTTGAAGTCTGGGGCAGAGCACCCTGCCCTCTGGGCTTTTTCTTGATCCACCCTCATCCCATTTACCTGTTAAAAAGATGAAATGAGCTCATTTGAGTATCCAGTAGAATCATAACATGATACATTTTTCTAAAACTACACTGATTTCGGTCTCTGTTATTACATACACATCTTCTGGAGGCATCCTCTACACAGGGTGACTGCTGAGGGTGCTAATGTCCTATCACAGCATTCCAGACCTAAGCAGACAAGTTTCACCTTCTTCCTGTGCTTGTCCTTGACCTAGTAAAAAGCCTGGCTCAGCAGGAAAGCCTTGAGGGAGCCATGGCTTAAATGTTCATATAGTCTATATTGCTCCCACTCTGCCGTGCCCCTGAATGCGGGGCTGAGAACATGGAAACATCTAGGACTCTGGGTCAGTCACTGTCCTCCTTTTCATATGTACTGATGGATAAATGGACAATTAGAGCAACATACTAAATAAAACGCACCCAGAGTGTATGGCTGCGAAGAAAGCAACTTCTAGCTCTGAAAGCCAATAGGGGGCCTATTCTTTGCAGAGGAGCAACAGCTCTCGTCAAAGCACATTTTGTTTCTTGAAACTGTGAAATTGTTTTAAAAATGTGGACAGAATTATTTGTCATGTGGAACCCCAAATCCCTTGATGTTCACTGCACTGCACTGAACCTAGCACAAATGCATTTGCTGGTGTAGTGACCTTCCGCTTACAGTGAAGTTGTTCTGTGGGCCAAAAACTATGAGTCCACTCCAAGGGGCCCTCTGCATTCCCTGATTCACATATGCATTGATCTGGACAACGGAACTTTGTGGGAAAGCAAATCAAACACAGGGTAGGACCATATGCCCTTTCTCTTGCCCGTCAGTCCTTGGGTTCACAATTACATTTTCAAACTTAGGGAACTATGTAGCCTTCTTCATGGAAGGCTGTAAATCATTCCGTGCATTTTGAAATTGTTGGGGGAATGTACCAAGAATACTGAACAGGAAAGGTTTTTCAGTGTTTCTCCAGGAAAGCTTAGCAGTTAGAGATTGAAAAGTGCTTTGGGTGGAATCCAGAGACTGGAATAGAGTGTCTTCAGAAATCACCCAGCCCAAACCTCTCACTTACACTTGAGGAAACGGAGGCCTAGAGAGGTGAAATCATTTGCCAAGGTTATCCAGTTAATAGCAACGCCAGGACTAGAGCCCGAGTTTTGTAATTCTCAGTTCAAGGCTGTTTCTGCTACCCCTTTCTCTCTTTGCCTCTCTCTCCCAACTAATTTACCCTTTAAATTAAGAAAGAGAGAATCTAGAGGGGTATTTCTCAAAATACAGTTCACAACCATCTGTGTGTGAATCACTTTGGATGCCTTTAAAATGCAGATTTCTGGGATTTATCCAGACCTACCAAATAATATTGAGGCCTGGGTATCTGCATTTTCTTTCTTTCTTTCTTTTCTTTTTTCTTTTCTTTTTTTTTTCTGCTGCATTGGGTCTTCGTTACTGTGCACAGGCTTTCTGTAGTTGCGGTGAACAGGGGCTACTCTTTGTTGTGGTGCTTGGGCTTCTCATTGCAGTGGCTTCTCTTGTTGTGGAGCACGGGCTCTAGGCGTGCAGGCTTCAGTAGTTGTGGCTCGCGGGCTCAGTAGTTGTGGCTCACAGGCTCTAGAGCACAGGCTCAGTAGTTATGGCTCATGGGATTAGTTGCTCCACGGCATCTTCCCGGACCAGGGCTCGAACCCACGTCCCCTGCATTGGCAGGCAGATTCTTAACCACTGAGCCACGAGGGAAGTCCTGTATCTGCATATTCTACAAGCTCCTCAGTGATTCTTAGGCATATTCTGTGTGAGAACCGTCAATCCAGGGGCTATAAATAGGCAGGTGGCACCTGGCAGGAAATGAGCGCTAACTTTTAGCATCCCTGAATTTATCTTGAGAATAAAATCATTCATTATTCCTTGCTCTTCTTAGTGCCAGTCATGTAGTGAGCTGAACGGGGCTAATGATGGTTCAAAGAGTAATTACATTGGCTTTCCTAATGCCTGCTGTGGGCATAACTATAACTATTAATACTAGCTCTTTTTTTCCCCCACCTGGCAATATTTATTTGCTGTATATTTCTCTGCTGTGCTTGGGGGAAGGTAAACGAATGCTTCGCACATATCCTTGAATATACAGGCCTACTCCAGCCTCTGTTGGTACACAGTACCTGGCCTCAAAATGTCTCGCAATGAGTCCACAAATAGTTCAGTCAGAGTCCCCATCACCTCTCCATGCAGGTAATTATTACTTTTGCCATTTAAGGGAAATTTCAGTACATTGCTTATAGCAATAAATTTAGGACCATATTTGTGCTCTCCTGCTTCTATCCATAGCATAGATCTAAAATTCCATTTCTATGGGGTTACAGGTCTGAACTGTCCTTCAGTATGAATTTTGTTGATAATAAATAAAATAATACCATGTCTCATTTTTTTCCCTCAGCAACTAACAGACTTACAAACAAACAAACAAAAAACCCCTTAACACTCAATTTCCCCTGCACGTGGGAGAGTTCCATATTTCATGGTAGATGAGTAGCTGAATAGTTCTGTAAAATGATTGAGCTGTGCTGTAGGAATGCGACATGGTGGCACTTTGGAAAGTCTCATTCTGGAGTTTAATGGGTTTTGCGGTGTGTTTTGCAGCATGCTCTTTCTGACAAGGCATGTGTGAAAGCCTTTGACCCAAAGACAACTTGCTTACAGGAATGCCTTATCACCACCTTCCAGGAAGCCTACTTTGTTTCAGAAAGTTTTGAAGAAGCCAAAGAAAAGATGAGGTAAATTTATTTTTCTTCCATCTAGAGAAAATAACTTTCAATTTTTCTGGCTCTGTTCTTCTGTCTCTTGAACCAGTGAGGATTGATCCCATATGCTTCTCTTTGCTGTTTATTTTGCAGGGACTTTGCAAAGTCAATTACCCGTCCCTTCTCAGTCTACTTCAATCCCTACACACAGAGTATTGAAATTCTGAAAGACACCAGGAGCATTGAAAACGTGGTGCAGGACCTCCGCAGCGATTTGAACACCGTGTGTGATGCCTTGAACAAAATGAACCAATATCTGGGAATTTGATGTCTGGGACCTGTGTCATTGCCAGCCTGATCTTTTGGGGGCTTAGCAGCAATTCAGTCCATGTCATATAACACCAGTAGCTTTCTGTGTCTTGGCTTGGCTAGTAAGCATGCAATTCTGTATATTTCTACCTACTTGCAACTTACTGTGATAATGTATGAAACACCATAAAGAACCTGATGACAGATAACCACTCACTGTATGAAAGATCGTGATACATTTAAATGTCTTAAATAGATTTGACATTCCAGCTTAGTGTCCTTAACCAAGCTGCAGCTATTGAAAATTGGTAACAAATAGCCCTCTTATGATTCTAGCTCGTGACCTTTCCTTTCTCAGACCTGAGCCTTTCCTCTGTGTTCATTAGATAACATGAAAATAGCAGTGAAACTGTTTCTATTTTCTCTAGTATCAGTGTTTTCACAGCACTATTTGAGATAAACCCAGAATTGTATGAAACTTCCCATCACATTAACAAAAGATTCAGTATTCTGTTTCAAAAATTGAAAGTAGCGAGCACACTAGTTGGAATGGTTTTTAGGTTGATTATTTATACAATGTAAGAAAAGAGAAATTTCCACAAATAGAAAATATATGTTGCATTGACCTTGTAGAAACTGAGTTGTGACATGCTTCCCAAAGTATTTTGGAAGAAAACACTTCCAGAAAGGACATTAGGAAAGACTAAACAATGGGGAAAAATCTTGGGACTATGAATTTTATGCTGGAATAAAGAGATTATCATTCTCAGCTGGTTAACCCATTTCTCCTGGAGAATAATTATATCATAGAGCTTTGATTTCAATGACATAGAAATTGAGTCTCAGAGAGGTTAAGTGATCTGCTTAAAGTAGCACAGTTAGAGGTGCACCAACATTTACAGCCCATCACATCTCACTTTTGGATTGCTAAGACATTCAACTTGGTGTATGGATGTATTTATGATGTGTAGTCATAGAAGGGAAACTAATGCTTGTCAAAACTAATGTTTATCACTAAATAGGACTTGGTTTGTGATCAAGGGTTGACAGCAGTACAGAAATTTCCTCTCACACCCCCCAACCAAGCTAGGTCTCTGGGAGTCTGGCCACTTGGCTAAAGTTTGGGCAAATTTGGGTAAACAATAGTGATATACCACAAATTTCAGTCATCTTTGCTATAAGAGGTATAATCAGGTGATTAAGTGAACAAATAAAAAATTGCTGAATGAGCGAATGAATTTTAGCTTCTGATTCCCTTAACAAATGCAGTCACTGTTCCTCTAATTCTGCTTTAGTAGCACAGAATACTGGGTGGAGGAAAGAGGGGACACGAAAAAGTAGAGAAGAATAAGATGATGAAATGACTTTTAAGTTAGCAATTCTAAAATATTTACTTGAGCAATTTCTAAGGATGTTCTTTAAATAGGAAAGTACATGTGATTTCAAACTAATTTATACAGTTGTATGGCCCGTTGTGAGTCAGAAATTTTTGGACGAAATGTATTCAGGAAGAATATGAGAAAGAGTTAAAATATATATCAGGGCTTCCCTGGTGGCGCAGTGGTTGACAGTCTGCCTGCCGATGCAGGGGACGCGGGTTCATGCCCTGGTCTGGGAAGATCCCACATGCCGCGGGGCGGCTGGGCCCGTGAGCCATGGCCGCTGAGCCTGCGCGTCCAGAGCCTGTGCTCCGCAACGGGAGAGGCCACAACAGTGAGAGGCCCGCGTACCGCAAAAAAAAAAAAAAAAAAATATATATATATATATATACATATACATATATGTATATATATATATATATATATATATCAGAGAGAGGTGAAATTACAATGAAAAATCAGAGGCTTGACTATCAGTTATCTTAATGATTGAGGCTCTCATTTCTGAAAGATTCTCAGAACAGTGGACTTTTTGAGAAGGCATCTGGTGCCTAGAATGTGAGAGTCATGCAGTTTAAATGCTACGTTACGTGAATGAGACAGTGCCTTGAAGAATTATCAGCGGTAGAGAAATGAGCAAGCTGAACCCAAATAAAAGGATCTAGAATGATCAAGTCGTTGTCAAGTCCAATCATTTAATAAATCCATAAATCCATAGTTTCTTACATCTTGCTTTGCTAGATCTAGATGACCCTGAGTAATTAGCTATTTATAAATATTAACCTAGAAAAATAACCCAGAAAAATGAATCCAGAAATTTCCAATGAAAAATAACAAGAGACTAAGAACAATAATTTAGAAATTTCCAGAACTAGTTGCTGAATTTTCTCAAAGGAGAAAATGGGCTGAGAAACTCTTAATGTCTGCTTTTTCTGTTGTTCCCATAATTTAGTGTTGCTTTAGATAACATTTTGTCTTTTGTGACAACATGGACGGACTTGGAGGGCTTTATGCTAAGTGAATAAGCCAGATGGAGAAAGACAAATACTATATGATATCACTTATATGTGGAATAAAAAAAATACATCAGACTAGTAAATATAACAAAAAAGAAGCAGACTCACATAGAGAACAAACTAGTGATTACCAGTGGAGAGAGGGAAGAGGGGGACGGGCAAGATAGGGGTAGGGGATTAAGAAGTACGAACTATTAGGTATAAAATAAGCTACAGGATACAGGGACAACATGGGGAATATAGCCAATATTTTATAATACCTATAAATGGAGTATAACCTTTAAAAGTTATGAATAACTATACTGTACACCTGTAACATATAATATTACAGCCACTATAATTCAATAAAAAAGGAAAAAACCCATATGTAGCCATCAAGCTTCCCCCTTCTAACCCCAGTGAAAGGGGAGCTTCTTAGTTAAATGTACTGAAGGAGAATTATATTTAATTGTAGACAAATTCCCTCAACAAAAAATAACATCTGAGCTATCTTCTGATTGACTATAGAGGCATCTTTAGTGTTCTTACATGTGCAAAATCTATGTTGTTTCAAAAATAGAAGCGCTGCAAAGCAAATAGGCTTTCCTGCAGAGCTTATATAGGTATCATACAAGGAGGAGGAATTATTTGATTCTTCTTAGATTTGTTCTCCATTTGGAATAGCATGGTTTTTGCCATATGAAACAATGGAATCATGGTTTTCATTTGTTGTGAGCATTTAACACGCAAATGCCATTACAACTAATAGTGGGAAAAGTCCTATAAAATTTAACAGCCATCATAGGAAAAGGGTTGGCAGAAAAAGTCCCCAAATGGAAGTAGTACAACAAAATAATCACAGCCAGCTTCTTGTCATATCTGATACCTGCTCAGTGTAACCATTTGTCTCAGTTATGCCTCCTGACTTAAAGCTAAATTAAATAGATCCAAGGGCAATTATAAATTTAAAGACACTTGCTCACTGTCATCTCACTGTGAATCGCTACTTTATTTTGGCTTTGCTGCTGTCTTCTGTAATCTGCCAATCAGAAGTCAACCCAAGGTTCTTAGCAAGACCAGGCTTCTTATGTATCACACCTTGCAAAAAACAGCCGGAATCTGATTAGTCCAGTTTTTTTCTTAAAGCATCCTTGTCTGTTATGAGTTGGGGTCAGGCAACCAGTATATTCTTGGATGATCAGTTTGTTTGGCATAGTGGATTGTTCATAAATTGCATGTTTTAAGAGTAGGGAACTCTGACCCAGAGTGGTTAAAAACTTTTTTTTTTTTTTTTACATTAGTGTTAAGGGTTGTGAAACTTGGGTGTCTGGCTTAGTCTCAGTTATTTACTGTGTAATTTAGAAATGATGCTTTATGGGGATGATATACCTGTGCTTGTCTTGCTTGCATAGTAAACGGGGCTGAGCCTAACGAATGTAACGTATTGCAACATTTACCAACATGAAAAGTTCTCAAATGAAAAACAATATGCTTTAACATAAAAGCAAATAGAAATAGAAAGTTTCATTTTCAAATGGAGTCATGGCTCACATCATTTTCTTCATTTGAGGAGGAAAACATTAACACAAGATGTAGTTGTCCTCCAATTCATTTGATCTAATTTTCAACTTCTAAAGAATCAAGTGCTGATGCGTACTTTCATGAACCTTGTCTTACTTATAATGAAAAAGAAAGCAGCCCAGAGCTTTCCAGTGTGTCTTGAGTTCTTTTTTTTTTCTTCTTCAATTTCCAAAGACATTCTCTTATTTGGGGAAATGATTGTTATGCAGATTGACTTTTTCTGGGAAGAGGCAAGGGAATTAATAGTGACATATTCCTTCTTCACATATTAGATTTGCATGTGTTCAAAATAAACCAGTTCTGAAACATTGAATGGTGAGTCTTTATAATGTGACTTGAGGTCTCAAAACATTCATTCAATGGCTTAGACCATATCAGGGACTGTACCAGGCACTGTTCTAAAAACTGAGGATATAGTGGTGAATAAGGCAGAGGAAGTTTATGCCCACTTTGAACTTACATTCTAGTAGACAGATACCAGCAAAAAAAAAACAAAACATTATTTGAGATTGTGGCAATTTTATGAAGAAAATAGTTGGGGTGATGTGATAAAGAGCAGTGGAGAGGGGAGAGATTAAGGTGGGCAGGGTAAACCTTTCTGAGCAGATAGCCTTTGACTAAGAACCATGGGATGAGCAGAAGCCAGGCATGAAGAGAGCCATGGAAAGAGTGTTTCTGGAAGAGGGGACAGCAAGATCAAAGTCTCTAAGGCAGAAGATTGATGTGTTCAAGGAAGACAGATTGATTGCTAGTGGGCTGGAGAGGAAGGCTAAGATGGCAGCATGGGAGGCAAGGATGAGATAATACAGGGTTCCAGAGGGGGTCAGGTGGACCCTAAATGCAGTGGAGTCACTGGAGGGCTGTAAACAAGATCTGATTTACATTTTCAAAGGTTACTCAGGCTGCTGTGTGGAAACCAGTTGTAGGGGGATTGGAGAGTGCTGTAAAACCAATTAGGAGACCATTGCAATATTGAGACCCTATAAAGTCAATATCTTACTGGATCATGGTGGACATCACTAAAAATAGTTGTAATTAAATAAGTTACAAAGTTAAGTAGGTGGCTCAGCACTGTCAGATGAAACCCCAGGGAAAACTGGAATAACCAGTACCTGTGTTGATTATCATTGGGCTGGAGAAGCAGACATCCAATGATATCCTGTGTCTTTTGCAAATACGTAAAGCTTCCTTTGACAAAACAACATCATGTGAAATGTTTCCTGGACAGCTTTTAAGGATAAAAAGCTAGACTGGAAAGCAAATGCAATTTTTTTTTTTTCTAGAGATGCACAGATATTCACTGCATAAGCAAAAATGAAATAGAGAATGGGGCATTTTTTTTTTTTTTTTTTTTGTAGTACGCGGGCCTCTCCCGTTGCGTAGCACAGGCTCCGGACACGCAGGCTCAGCGGCCATGGCTCACGGGCCCAGCCGCTCTGTGGCATGTGGGATCCTCCTGGACCGGGGCACGAACCCGTGTCCCCTGCATCGGCAGGCGGACTCCCAACCACTGCGCCACCAGGGAAGCCCCTGAGAATGGGGCATTATTGGTGAACATTGGTAGTGCTGACAAGGTGATTCAGGACAACAAAGCTCCCTCACCTTCACGCAAACTGAATGGTTGTGTTCACTGACTCTCTGGCCATTTCTATAGGAATAGGTCATATAAATGTAAGTGAATTACTTAAGTCTATTTCCACTCTTCTCGCTGCTGTCATCTCCCCAAAGGTATATTTGAGAGATATACCACCAGCCAGGTTCACTTGCTGTGATTTCTTCCTCTCTCTAAGAAGGATGGGTCTGGTGCAGCAGCTGGAAGTCTATTTCCTTCTTTGGGAGGATCGTGGTGAGCCCGCTGTTCAACCCAAAGGCACCTGTGGTTATGATGCCTGCAAACAGCATTCTCATAATCCAGTCTGGATACAGTTTTTATAATTGAACAACAAAAACATCTGACAGATGTGGGCAGGGTAATTTGAAAGCTAGTGGCACAAAGAAATCAAGTTCATTTTCTGTCAAAATCAAATCTTTAAAAACACTGCAAAGCTAACCCTCATTTTATAGGTTGAGAAAGCTAATATTAATTCTAAGAAGGTGGTAGGACTTTCCTTGTGTCTCCTTCACTTCTTCCCAATCCTTTGCAGTCTCCTTACTTTTTAGCTTGTTAATTTTCATGGAATATTCAGTAGGTCTAATATTTCCAAAGGTTTGCAAATCACTGGACACATCTGATGTACAGCTCGCTCGATTTTAGTGAACAGCTAACTCCACAGACGTTAATGAGGCCAATTATTGGCAAGTGAATTTGAAGTGAAGAGCACGTGAGGTTTGCAACTATAGTTATTTGTTTATCGGGATTGATTGAGGCAAACTTCCTTTTGATCATTACATCTGATTGATCACTGCACGTGGCATTATGAAAGAATGAGGTTCCCAAATCAGATAACTTGGAAGAAAAGTCTCTACCTTGCCAGGGTAGAACATGTCCCCCTATCCATTTCAGTGTGAAAGCCCAGCCATTAAGTTGGAATAGATCCTAATTAGCCACCTTACAAATCTCCAAAACTTTTTGGTCTTTCCTGTTGAGCAGAACTTAAAAGAAGCCTAAATTCCTCCCTTGCCCACGTATAGTCAGTATCAAAGAAAATAACTTGCAGGGTTATACTTACTGCTGAAAACAAGTGCAGACATAGCAGTCCTGATTTGAAGTGGCATTGGAAAGTATAATTTGATTCACCCAGCCAAATGATTACTGCAAGCACAGATCATCAGCACAGCCCACTCCAGCACATTTGAATTGGTGATCAGCTGACAGCTAATTGCCAGACTGAGTCTGCCTCTTGAGCTTCTGCCTGGGAACAGAGGGAACTGTTCACGACTCCTACCTAGCCTGGATGGAGGTATTTTTCCCATGTTGGAAATATGCCTTGGAGGGTGGTTGTCCCTCTGCTTATACTACCAGCTGTTGTTTGCCCAGCATCCGTACCCTTTTTTGTCCAGTAACTGCACCCTCTTTTTTCTTTTGTGAACACTCTCCTACTTTTAATCCATACCTGGGATGAGGCTGACTCCCCCTCCCAGTTCCAAGGGTTGGGCTTCTGACCAAGGCTTCGATGAGATATAGATATATTCCCCTGCCCTAAATGATTGGTGCCGGGCTGGGTCATGCTCTGAGGTGGGCCAATGAAGGTCAACCCCTGGACTTTTCTGGAACCATTGAGAAAGAGGTGTGCTTTCTTCTGTGGTTGGAAAGTGTAGCATGTGAGTCTGGAACTTCTGGGGGGCCTCTGGGTAGGGAATGCAGGACCAAGAGTAAGAGATGGGCCAGAGTCTTAATGTCGTTGTCAAACTCATGGATTTAGCTGTGCTGAAGCAACATGTATCTTTGGACTTTCCAGGTCTGGGAGCTAATAAGTGGCCCCTCCTCCCTTGCTGTCATTTTCCTTTACTGTCCCTGGCACCAAAAAAGTGCTAATACCCAGGACAAAACACAAGAGGAGAGGCAGGAGATTTTACGTTTGCTTTTTTTCACATTTTTCCTCTTGGTTTTAGAAATCACAGCTTCCTTAAGAAGTACTATTTATGTCCTTTTGGCTTAGCCCAAGCCAAATTTGGGAAGCCTGATCTCTTTATCCTCCTCTAATTCTGGTAATGGTAGGACTTCTTCCAGTGAGACGTAGCCAGCAGAACTGCTCAGTAGAAGGTGCTAATTGGGTTCCAGGTGACCATCTGAAATTCAATCTCAAAGCCACTGATTTCCTCCGTGGGAAAAGGATATCAAAGCAAATTAAACTTAAGATAACTGGATAAAACTTTTTCTGTTCCAGCTTTTAACTGTAACTGGCATTAGGAGGATCTGATTTTCATTAGAATTGGGCACTTTTAAACATAAATTCTCAGAGTATAGCAAAGAGAACATGGGCTTTGAAATCAGGTAAACAGAGGTATGAATTCTCATTTTTCTGCTTACAAAGCTGGGTGATTTTTACAGAGTTACTGACATTTTCTGAGTTTTAGTTTTGTTTTCTGTAAAATGGGAATGAAAATACTTCATTAACATAATTATCATGAAAATTAAACATGATACATGCCTAATCATAAAAATTACTTAACAAATGTTAATTTCCTCCTCTTTTTGTTTTTAAATCTAAATGCTCTTAACCATCTCCAGCTTTCCCCACACTTTTAAATGATAAAATCATTGTACCTTAATGGCCCAAAGAAGTGTTATACCATGTTACGGGCCATTGTTTTTATCTCTATGACTTTTCATATTTTTATTTGACCAGATTTTAGTAGCACTGACTGAATCTCATTGAGCTGTGAATCTGTAGGACTGTGGTCATCTGCACTATGGCCTTAAATCATCACCTGGAAATTCAAAAGCAGTGGATACTAACTGATTCAGTGACCTCAGAGATGGTTTGCATTTCTATCTGGACATCAAAATGTATATCTATGAAATGGGAATAAAAATATAAAAACCTGTTCAAATTAATGAAACAATATAAAGGTTGGAACTTTCTAGGAGAATGACACTAAGCAAATAGAACTATTATTCATAGTTCATTGGATTGTGGCAAGTTGACTCTGAGCCGTTCCCCAACTGTCCAGCTCAGAAAAACTGGAATAGAAGGCAGAGTGGTTGGTAGGTATATGTTCCAGTCACCAGTCCAGGTACTGAAAGGCAGGTCCAGCCAAGCCCCTCCATGACAGAGGTACTGCACTCCCAAGGCTCCCTTTCAGAGAGCAATTGAGCTTAGGGTTGTCTCTGATGAAAATAAAGTCCTGGTCAGAGGGAACAAATTACATCCAGAATATAAACGCATTTTATTTGCAGAGCAGGAAAGGACAGTGCTAAGTGAAAATAGGAAATTGGAGTATTATGTGTTGGGAGAGCAATTCCTTTTATCCCTGCAGCTAATGGACTGAACAAAAAGTGAACAATTTGTTTCATGTGGTAATTCACTAACTAACTGACAAGGCTTCCATTTCTGAGTCCCTTTCCACATTCAGCTGCTTGTTTTGTAGTGCAGTACTACAATTATCTGCCTATCTCTTGCATTGCATAAACGGGATGGCTGAAATATATGTGAGGAATAACCATAACTGCTTAAGCTCTTCCTGTTAAAGGAAGGAGGGAAGGAAAGGCAATATGGCGCGTCTTCTCCTTGCCTTAAAGTAGCCATCTGTTTCCTTTGTGATGTTCTCTTCTCTGGAGAGAAGACTTTTAGAGAAATACTGTATTCTAAAATGGGAAGGAGAACAGTAGCTGGGTTTAATTTCACTTTGCCTCCTTTTCAACTTTGTTGTAAATTGACCAACCTTGAATGGAGGGCTGGTTCTAACCACCAGCCTAGACACCGAGCAGTTACCCCCTTGTCGTGCCTTTATGTGGGGACCTGGATGGGGAGAACTCACGTGATAGCCCACCCTCACTTCAGTAAAGATTATCATCAAAGATCGATCAACTATTAGCTTTATTTTCTATTCCTAAACATTACTTTGTTGACTTTTATTTGTGTATCTTTCGTATATTTTGGGTTTGCTTAGGAGCGTCATTACTTAGGACTCATGAACCAACAGGCAGTGATGTAGAGGGCTTTCAAAGAGACTGGAGCTGATAAGCAGAAGGGCTTCAGTTTCTGCTGTCACTTCTGCTTCTCTGCACATCTGTTCATTCTACTCTCTGGAACTCTGTTTTATTCTTCCTTTTTCTCTGCAGATGGGATTTTTCTGCTTATACATCTGCATGGTGGAATATGGTTGGCTCTAAAACTCAGGAGTTTTATGTGTTATAGTTTTAGCCAAAGACAGACTCACTGCCTCTGAATTCAAATTTCAAATTCTTGGGAAAGAGAATCTGATTGATCCAGTGTGGTTCAGCTGTTCATTCCTGGTCTGATTGACTGAGGTCAGAGTGGAAGGGTAAGGTGGTTTAAATATGGCTGCAGACATCCCGTCCTGTGGGTGGGGAGGCAGTTCTGGGAGAAGACGGGCTGGGCAGAAATCCAAATTATAGCCCAGGGACTTCCCTCTGCTCCGGTGGCTAAGACTCCGCACTCCCAATGCGGGGGGCCCGGGTTCCATCCCTGGTCAGGGAACTAGATCCCACATGCATGTCACAACTAAAATCCCGCATGCCCCAATGAAGATCCTGCATGCTGCAACAAAGACCCCGCGCAATCAAATAAATAAACATTGAAACAAACAAACAGAAAACAAATTACAGTCCAGACTACAACTCTTGTCCCATTTAAAGAAATCATGTTTAATGGATGCTCCTATGCTTGTCCTTGGATCCTAAATGGTCAGACTTGGGGTGGGCCTTTACCTGCTGTGTTTCGTTCTTGTCACTCTTTTTTGGACTTGTTGGCTTCTCATCCAAATGTCCCGGTTTGCGGAGTGCATGAAGTGAACTCATGTTAGTGGTAAACACCACCTTTGGTAAGTCCATTCTCCCCCAGCTCTGCCCCCTAACAGCTTTGTACCTGATGTCATCTCACATGCAGGCTGGAAGGCCCCTTGGGAGGCTCTTACAGAGAAGTGGTGGGCAGAGAGGAGAGACCATGAAACAGAGGACGAGCATCAAGAGAGATAGGAGGGTCAGGAATGTGTGGTTTCAGAGCTGAAGGACAAGAGCTTTAAGGGTTAAGGAGCTGTGGACTCCAAAGGGCTGAGCCTCAAACTCCCCCCTCCCTCCCTCCCTCCCTCCCTCCCTCCCAGCCCAGTCCTCAAGTATGGATGGAGCACCTGTGCACTGAAGAAAATCACTGGCAAAGCCAGAGAAGTTCTATGCACGTGGACTATATGTTCCTCCTGTGACCCCTGCCTCATTCTGACAGTGGTATTTTTCTTTCTTTGGGAAGCGAGGTGAATGTTACTGTGGCCTAGTTTCTATCAAGTATCAAGATACTACCTGAAAGGCAGGCTGACATAGCAGATCAAATCCCATTTGACAACCGAGATGCCACGTATGTGAGAGGTTGTGGTATCCACTGTGGGAAAATTAGGTCCTGCATCCTTTTTTCTGTCTCAAACTTTCCCAGGATTTTTTTTTAAATTTGTATACTGTGACCTGTGATGCTTTGGGTTATATAACCTAGAAAAATAAGGAGCAGAGGGTCAAGCCTAACAGGTCTATAAGTGTCAAGTGCCTCCTTTAATCATAGAAAGAAGTTGACTGTTAGCTTCACTCATGCTTCAGAGTGGCAGACTTTACCTTTACTTAAAATGTTGCCTTTGAATGACCACACTCGGTTTTTAACGATATTTATAGCTTCCCTCTCTTTCTTTTGAGATATATGATATATTTAAAAAATGAGTCCATGTTTCACTAGCTAATCATAGTTTATCATTTAGAATTACCTATCTCAACCCAGGGAAAATTAGATAACTGTGCACTATTATTAATCAGCGCTTTTTGTCAGGATTAGTTTAATAGCCATTACTTTTTGTATAATTGTTGTGCATAAAATGAAATCAAAGAGAACGTAATGGTGGATTTGTCTGAACATGACATCACATCGCCCTATTTTTTAGAGGCACATATGAAAAAATTTAAAAGGTCTCTCTTTTATCTTATAGACTCATTTTCCTGGTTCTTTGTCCTGAATCGTTTGAAAGCTTGTAAGACAGTCAGTATTCTTCAAATGTGGATGAGGGGGCTTCGCTGGTGGTGCAGTGGTTGAGAGTCTGCCTGCCAATGCAGGGGACACGGGTTCGTGCCCCGGTCCGGGAAGATCCCACAGGCCGCGGAGCGGCTGGGCCCGTGAGCCATGGCCGCTGAGCCTGCGTGTCCGGAGCCTGTGCTCCGCAACGGGAGAGGCCACAGCAGTGAGAGGCCCGCGTACAGCAAAAAAAAAAAAAAAATGTGGATGAGGAAACCGGTTTGCTCAGGCCTAGCAGCTATGTAGATTTACTTTCCTCTGTGTAGTGGTTCAGAGTGTAGAGGCTGTGGTCAGATAATCCAATTGTGTACCCAGTTTTGCTACTAATGAGGATAATTGACTTAATCACACTAGTGTACCTGTGATTTGGGAAATAACAATAGTGCTGATCTCATAGCATGACTGTGGACATTACATGAGATGATACATTTAAAGGCCACAGAACAGCATCTATCACCCATCTCACAGAGTTCTTCCGAATCGAAAAATGTATGAAAAGCATTTGGCTCAATGACTGCCACATGACATTTGTAAACACCCAATAAACGTGAACTATTATTATTTTACAATTGTTCTTTTTAAACCATCTGGTTCTATCTTCATAACCTTTATTGTAGAATAAATATAATACATCAGTACATTAAAACAATTGGTTTAGAGTCTAGAATACAAAGGAGCGAAGAACAAAATATAAACATTCTGCTTTGCTCACCACCCCCATGCCTGCCCTCCACAAACTCAATTGTCAAGCTTTCGTTTAGGGCGATTTTGGTCCTCTCATAATCTTGGTCAATCCTCCACGCCATACTTTGATAGTGACACTTTCTATTTTTTCAGTTTGTGCAAAGTTCCAAGCAAACAAAGCTTGGAGCTCAATAATACTTTTTGATGGAAGGTCAGGATAATGCAGGTTTGGAAACTAGTGTCACAGGAGCAGTACCTGAAGGAACAGGGAGATTTACCCAAAAGAACATCTGTTGGTGGGTAGAACTGTCTTCAGCCATCTGTAACACCCACTGAGAGAACAAGATTAGTTCCAGGGTCTCAAAGAGGCTCTCCTTCCTTCCCCAAAGGTAAGTAGATGAAGGGACTTCATTTGGGAATATTACTTGGTGTTTTCGTGGTGCTTAGCTACCAAGATTCTGAAATAGTTGCTTTTCTCCCAAGGGTGTGGTGCTTTTCATTCTTAGAGTGTCTCCTTCCTGACCAATATTAATATCCCATTTTGGCTGGGATTTAGAGTAATTTAAGTTTTCTCATTATCCAGAGACAACTATTTTGCTCCTATAGTTTACTTTTAGAGCTTATCAAGAAATAGAATAACTATGGAGTTGTAGCCAGATCCTATACTTTTTAGGCAAATCTGCTGATTTGGAGGGCTGTGTTCTTGTATTGGCTGTGGCATTAACTACTTTGGGCAAGCCATTTCATCTCACTGAGCCTCAGTTTCTTTCTAAGTATAAAAGGAGGATTGAAAGGGTTGGCGAGGATGTGGAGAAATTGGACTCCCTGTACACTGTTGGTGGGACTGTAAAGTGATGCAGCCACTATGGACCATTTCTTTTTTTTTCTTTTTTTTTTTTTTGCGGTACGCGGGCCTCTCACTGTTGTGGCCTCTCCCGTTGCGGAGCACAGGCTCCGGACGCGCAGGCCCAGCGGCCACGGCTCATGGGCCCAGCCGCTCCGCGGCATGCGGGATCTTCCCGGACAGGGGCACGAACTCGCGTCCCCCGCATCGGCAGGCGGACCCTCAACCACTGCACCACCAGGGAAGCCCTGGACCATTTCTTTAAGATTCAAGGGTGAAGTTCGTTGAACTCATTCATTTAACATATTTATTGAAATATTTCCATACACACGGAAAACAGAGTTTCCTCAGAAAATTAAAAATAGAACTACCATATGATCTAGCAATCCTACTTCTGGGTATGTATTCAAAAGAATTGGGATCAGGATATCAAAGAGATATTTGCACTCCTATGTTCATTGCAGCATTATTCACAATAGCCAAGGCCCACTGATGGATGAATGGATAAAGAAAATGTGGTATATACATACAATGGGATATTATTCAGCATTACAAAAGAAGGAAATCTTGCGATAGGCAACAACAGTGTTGAACCTGGAGGACTTATGTTAAGTGAAATAAGCCAGTTGCAGAAAGACAGATACTACGTGCTTCTACTTATATGAGGTATCTAAAATAATCGAATTCATAGACGCAGAGAGTAGAACGGTGGTTGCCAGGGGCTGGGGGGAGGGGAAAATAGGAAGTTGTTTAATGGGTATAAGGTTTCAGTTATGCAAGGTGAATAACTTCCAAAAATCTGCGTATACCGTACTGCCTATATTTAACAATACTGTATTATGCACTTAAAAAAATTTGTTAAGAGGGTCGATCTCATGTTAAGTGTTATTACCAGAAAACAAAAACAAAAACAAAGGGGCATAAGGAAACTTTTGGAGGTGACGGATATCTTTATTACCCTGGTGGTGATGGTTTTGTTTCACAGGTGTTTGCATTTGTACAACCTCATCAAATTATATATATTAAATATGTGCAGTTTTTTGTATATCAATTATACCTCAATAAAATTGTTAAAAAGTAAAAAATAAATAGGAAAAAAGGAGGATTGGATTATATAATTTCTAAAGCAACGTGCATTTCCAACATTCATTTAACATATGATTCTGTGATTCTGTTTCTGGGCCAGTGACTAGAGGGCAGACTTTCCCCAGATTCCACAAATCTTCTCTACCTCTCTGTTATATGGCTAAAAAGGTTTTCAGAGCTGATTAATCTTCCAGAAAGTGTACTGAACACTTCTCAGTATCCTGCCACCATATTACATCAATCCTTTCCTTTGTATATCTCAATCACTCATTGCAACTTCCTCCCTCTAATCACCTTCAGGAAACTTCCAGAGGCCAGTTTGAGCCACAGAGGCAGAGAGATTTTCTTTCACCTCAGTCTCTTTTAAATTTTTGCTTTCTCATCTACCCATGTCCACAAGGAGCTCTCTCACATTAATAGTACATTCTTTTTCTATTGCTGCTGTAACATATCATCACAAATTTAGTGGCTAAAACAACCCAATTTTATTATCTTAAGTCTCTAGGCTAGAATTCTCACACCACTCTCCCTGAGCTAAAATCAAGGTGCCAGTAGGGCTGTGTCCTTAATGGAGGCTCTAGGGTAGAAGTTGCTTCCTTGCCTTTTCCAGCTTCTAGAGACTGGGGCATTTTTAGCTCGTGCCCCCTTCCTCTATCTTCAAAGCCAACAATGGCAGGCTGACTCCTACCTTGCATCACTCTGACCACACTTCTGTGGTCTTATCTGCTTCTCTGACCCGTCTGCTTTCATTTTCCCCTTTTAAGGACTCCTGTGAACACACTGGGTCTACCTGCATAATCCAGGATACTCGCCATAATTGGAGGCCAGCTGATTAGCAACCTTCATTCCATCTGCAGACTTAGTTCTTTTTTGTTATGTAACCTAAAATATTCACAGATTCCGCAGATTAAAGTAAGGACATATTTTGGGGGGCATTATTTTGCTTACCACAAGAAGACATCTTCTCAAACTATAGACTTTCTACACAGCTTCACCCACATCTTGCCCTTCCTTACAAGACCGAATAGTGAAGAGGTTTGAAGGAATCAACAGCGGCACTGGCTGAGTTGCTAACAGTTCCAGGTGGGTAGTGTTAGGTTTAGATATAGGGGAAAGCCTTCCCAATATTTCCTATAACTTACAAGATGAACACATTTCCAGTAAGAATCCCTTGCTTTCCCATCACCTACTCCCTCCTAGAATACAAAGTCTATTTGAGCAACGTTTCTCTTTTTTAATGGCCTTAGAGATTGCAGAGTCCTCATTAGTTAATTTAAAAAACCTTTATTTGAGTATCTTTGGGCTTACTCAGGTTGATGTTCAGTTTCCTCCTCACTAATGCTGACTAAAGGAGTACTAAATATGCACGCCCTCACATTATTAACTACAGCGCTAAGCACGGATAATGAAAAAATATCCCCACATCACCTCCTAAAGTCATTCCTTCTTGGCCAGGTGCGTTCTACAGGCCTGACGTTCAGAGAAAGATCAGACAACTCTCCGCTTTCCAGGTGCCCTATGCTAATGGGAGGACTACAGGCAAGTAATGTCTTTAGTCCCCTTGTCAATCACAAGGCTTCCAGTAGGAGCAAAGTAGTTCTTTGCTGAAGAGAAAACTGGGTGGGCTCCTAGCATGTAATTTTCTTCCCTTCTTTAAAATGTTGTTTATTTATTGCCTGGTGACAAGAGATGGGCTTTGGAGTTAGACAAACCTAAGTCTGAATTTTATCTCTATGAATCACCTTGGGACCTTGGGAAAGTTACTTAATCTCTCAGAGCCTCAAATTCTTTATCCTTAAAATGGGGATAATATTATTTTTCTTATATTTTGGTACAAAGATTCAATGAAATAACAATGAATCCAATTACAATGCCTTGCACATGATAGATGTTTGATAAAGAGTATTATTATTCATGTAATATCTGGCACACCCAGACAAGAAATATGGCTAATAGAGAATTCTATTGGATTATTTTTCTGATTTGCTCTATCTTGCACTAGAAACTTTTTTCAGTATAAACTTTTAGAAAGTTTAGAAGACTTTCTATTAGAAAAGTAAGGTCCTTTCATTATATGAAGTTTGGAAAATTAAAACAAAGTAAATAAAATGGCATGTATACCTACCTCATGGACATAGACGCTTTCGACATTTTGGTGTATTTCTTCCTGTTACTAGTGCTGTCTTACAGTCTTAGTTGGAGGTTTACAGCTGTAAACAACGGAAACTCAAACTAGCTCAAGCAAAAATGGACATTTATTGAAAGGACATCTGTGAAATGGAAGAATATTAAGAAAGAATGGTACTAGTGACTGAAAAGACAGCAATAGCATTTAGTCTCTTCATTTCTCTAAGGCACAAGGTTTTCTTATCTTTGCTTCCTTTTGGTGTTTTTTGAGGACCAGCTTTTTCAGCTTTTGGATATACACGTGGTTACTTCAGTTCACGGCCTTTGTAAATTTTCACTAATGGCTGAGCTGCTGTGTCGAAGAGCCCCAAATACAAGTGGCTTAAAAGAAGGTATTTATGTCTCACTCCAGTTAATGGGGCAGGTCTGTTCCATGCAGTCACTGTGGAATCCAGGTTTCTTCTCTCTTTTTGCTCTGCCATTCCCTAGAGCATTTTCTTTGTCTGCCTGGTTGAAGCTGGTTCATGGGCATATCTAAGTTCCAATTCTTGGGAGGAAGCGTGGGGAGCAGGAGAAAGAGCTTATCTTTCAGGTAGGAGACAATTTAGAAGTTGCGTGCCTTTCTGCCATTCATATAAATAAAGTATAAACGTATATGACAAACTAAATGATAACAAGACTAGAATTTTAGTTCGTCTTCACTAAGGGATGAGGACAAACCTCAGCTAAATATGGCTGAGAGGAACAGTTTTGGCTCCAGTTTTCTCTCCTGTACCATCCAAATTTTGGAATCCTTTTCTGTGTATCTCATGATGTTCTTGTCCCACATCAGAAGGCTACTTCCTTTCAACAGGACATTTCTTATGATATGGAGCAAATTTTTAGTTTCCTTCTGCTTCTTAAAACACAGTCCATCCATCTTTGTCTTCAAAAGAGATTGCGTTCAAAGATCATGTCCTTGACATTGACATCCTAACTAGTTAATGTTATGGGACTTACCTTTAGTGTTTGCTACTCACCAGCTTCACTACCAAGAGTTCCTAAAGAGGCTATTCCTGTGGCAAAACTAACTATAATTGCATCCTTGAAAAATGACTTTTGCCTCCTTTTTTTTATGCGTGTAAGTAGGAATGGAAAAATATAGTTCAAATTTAGCTAACATCCCTCTAAATTCTCATTGAACCATATTCTCATTGCATCCAAGTAATTCCCACAGTAAAAAGCAGGAACTTCTGAGAGTATATTGTTTGTTTTCCAGCTTTATTGAGATAAATTACAAATAGAATGGTAAGATATTTAAAAAATAATATATATTAAAAATACATTTAATAATATAATATTAAATATTATATTTAAATTTAATATATTAAATTTAATATTTAAAAAATAACATATATACATATATGTATGTGTGTGTGTATATATATATATATATATATATATATATATATGAGACTGCTTTCCCCTTCTGCCATGCTGATACTGCCCATCTGTTCCTGACCACCCTAGCAACGGTTGCCCTGTTTTTAGAGTCCTCAGCAGAGTCTCTCTCTGTTTGGTGGATTGCCTGGTTATGGTGATTTCATCTAATGTTCTGGATTTGGGCAGAAACACTGGGTCAAATTGTAGAGCAGCATAATCACTGTTTTTTCCTCTGTCACACTGTTATATATCCTTTTGAACTAGAGCAGGTCAGTTTAATTATTTATCTTCCTGCTTCATAACCCCATGCATGCAGCCTACACTAGTGAATGATGAATGTAAAGTTATAACATAATTTATTACATCACAACTCTTATTCAGATATAAAAGGAATCAAAGGGAAACTTCAAGGCAGAGATGCTCATTTATTTAGGAATTCAGGGGCAGCCTGCCTTCAAGGCAAGAGAGTGGCCTCCATACTTTTGTAACATTGTTCCCATTCCAGTAATAAGACTACAAAAATAACAATGAAAAAGAAAAGTCACTGCCCAGTTGGACCAGGTAATTTTTTTTCCTATGTGTATAAAGGACTTACTTAAGGAATGAATCATTTGATCTCTATGGTTTGCTTGTCTAAATTCTGGTCTAGTTTAAAATAACATCAGAAGCCCTTTAGTCTAATGAAATCAGGGCGGTAGTTAATATGGTTAATTGAAGAAGTTGGTTAAAGCAGGGAATTATTTTGAAAAGGCACCTTAAAGATTTTACTTATCTCAAGAACATATAAACTTATACTCATTCATCGATATTTTAGTGTAGACCCCCGTCTTCATTTTGAGCACAGGTGCCCTGGTTGGAGTTCTGCATTT
Source organism: Pseudorca crassidens (assembly GCF_039906515.1). Classification (NCBI taxonomy): domain Eukaryota; kingdom Metazoa; phylum Chordata; class Mammalia; order Artiodactyla; family Delphinidae; genus Pseudorca; species Pseudorca crassidens. The sequence goes on from NC_090306.1 coordinate 61,293,301, forward strand.
TCTGTCTTGCTCCAGCCACACCTGTAATTCATTGTGAGTTCTGGTTCGACTTTTCCAAGTGGAGCAATAACCTGAAGACATGGTCACAGCCACCTGAGGGCTGACACCCTCTACGTTTTTATGATTCTTTAAGAGTATTTTACGATTGTCTCACTCACATCTAATCTGATAGTATATGTTTTAGTGACTGACCTTTATAAACTCTTTCTCTAGCGTTCATTATGTTTTTCGAAGAAGCCACGACTCTTTTCGCAATCACATATCACTGCCTGACATGATATGTCATTAAATCACGCAATTATGCAATTACAAAAACAAGTTTAAGGAGCCTAAACAGGGTTGGGAACAAACAACTGAGTCTTGGCAAGCACCCAACTCAACTGACAGGAGGAGAACTGAGTAGGCAGACTGGACAGCAGTCTCTGCTCTGGGCTTCAACAGAAAAAGATTTATAGGGAGATGAGGGAGCATCGGGTAATCTGGTAAGTTAGTTCCGTAGAGGTGGGTTAAGAGAGTTCTACTGTACTTCTAAGATCCCTATGAAATGTTTTACAGTAAAATTTAAATGCCACTTTCTATGATTTCAGTTAAGGTGTGAAATAAATATTTTGCAGAAACCAAAAACCTTTTCATTTGAGTTTCTGGAAGACTTTACCTTTTAGTTCACTGGCACTCTAACACTCATCTTGATGTCATTCTTAGCAGTTTTGGAGCCCAGCTGAATCCTCCAATACACCGACTTCTTTCCTTTGCCTCCCCTTCCTCAATACCTTGTCCTCACCCTCCTGCAGCTCTTTCTTCTCAAAGTCTCATCCCATCTTTGTTGTTGTCAATAACTGCAACCTCTCCATAAGCTTGGTTTCAAACAGCTACTTCCTGTCACCACCACCCCTACTTTGCAGCTTCCTTCAGTAACCTCACTTCTTGATATTGCTTGAAAATCAACGGCACTCCTGCCTCAGGGCCTTTGCACTTGCTGTTCCCTCTGACCAAAATGCTTTTGCTCCACATATCAACATGAATTGCACTCTTACTTCCTTCAGGTCTTTGCACAAATTCTACCTTCTCAGGGAAGCCTTAATTATTTAATTTTCTACCCCCCAACCTCTCTCCAAATCTTGCCACCCCCAGTACTCTCTCATCATCCTTTCCCGCTTTATTTCTCCATAGTATTTATCACCATCAAACATACATATATTTATTTTAATTTTATTTCCAGTCTTTACTGGAATGAAAGCTCTTTTCTTATACCCTATTAGCTGAGATTTTTTTCCCGCTCTTGTTCACTGTTGTGCCTTCAGTGTCTAGAAGAATGCTTGGCACATAGTAAACCTTCAATAAATATTTTTTGAGTGAAGGAATAATTGAACGAATTTTACTGTTTCATCAGTATTCAATTCATAACAAGTAGAAAGATCATTTCTTTAACTGTGAATAATTACCAGTAAATATCTTAAGGATGTTTAACTTTCAAAATATTGTTGATTATTTATAGTCTCCTGATGTCAGCTATGGATTTAGAAATTATTTTATTAGAAAAATTTGTAATTTGGATGTTGATTAATTATTATTGAAGTACATAGTAGAAAATATGTTAATTGAAATTCTTTTCAAGTGAGCTTCATTTTTATCTTTCCTCCTTCTTTAATACATAGTGTTTACTCTGGACAGCACAAAATCTTCATACTTTTTAATTTTTTAAATTTATTTATTTTTTACATCTTTATTGGAGTATAATTCCTTTACAATGGTGTGTTAGCTTCTGCTTTATAACAAAGTGAATCAGTTATACATATGTTCCCATATCTCTTCCCTCTTGCGTCTCTCTCCCTCCCACCCTCCCTATCCCACCCCTCCAGGCAGTCACAAAGCACTGAGCTGATCTCCCTGTGCTATGCAGCTGCTTCCCACTAGCTATCTACCTTATGTTTGGTACTGTATATATGTCCATGCCTCTCTCTCGCTTTGTCACAGCTTACCCTTCACCCTCCCCGTATCCTCAAGTCCATTCTCTAGTAGGTCTGTGTCTTTATTCCCGTCTTACCCCTAGGTTCTTCATGACATTTTTTTCCTTAAATTCCATATATATGTCTTAGCATACGGTATTGGTCTTTCTCTTTCTGACTTACTTCACTCTGTATGACAGACTCTAGGTCCATCCACCTCACTACAAATAACTCAATTTCGTTTCTTTTTATGGCTGAGTAATATTCCATTGTATATATGTGCCACATCTTCTTTATCCATTCATCTGTCAGTGGACACTTAGCTTGCTTCCATGTCCTGGCTATTGTAAATAGAGCTGCAATGAACATTTTGGTACATGACTATTTTTGAATTATGGTTTTCTAGGGTATATGCTCAGTAGTGGGATTGCTGGGTCATATGGTAGTTCTATTTGTAGTTTTTTAAGGAACCTCCATACTGTTCTCCACAGTGGCTGTATCAATTTACATTCCCACCAACAGTGCAAGAGGGTTCCCTTTTCTCCACACCTTCTCCAGCATTTATTGTTTCTAGATTTTTTGATGATGGCCATTCTGACTGGTGTGAGATGATATCTCATTGTAGTTTTGATTTGCATTTCTCTAATGATTAATGAAGTTGAGCATTCTTTCATGTGTTTGTTGTCAGTCTACATATCTTCTTTGGAGAAATGTCTATTTAGGTCTTCTGCCCATTTTTGGATTGGGTTGTTTGGTTTTTTGTTATTGAGCTGCATGAGCTGCTTATAAATTTTGGAGATTAATCCTTTGTCAGTTGCTTCATTTGCAAATATTTTCTCCCATTCTAAGGGCTGTCTTCTGGTCTTGTTTATGGTTTCCTTTGCTGTGCAAACGTTTTGAAGTTTCATTAGGTCCAATTTGTTTTTGTTTTTATTTCCATTTCTCTAGGAGGTGGGTCAAAAAGGATCTTGCTGTGATTTATGTCATAGAGTGTTCTGCCTATGTTTTCCTCTAAGAGATTGATAGTTTCTGGCCTTACATTTAGGTCTTTAATCCATTTTGAGCTTATTTTTGTGTATGGTGTTAGGGAGTGTTCTAATCTCATAGTTTTACAAGTACCTGTCCAGTTTTCCCAGCATCACTTATTGAAGAGGCTGTCCTTGCTCCATTGTATACTCCTGCCTCCTTTATCAAAGATAAGGTGACCATATGTGCATGGGTTTATCTCTGGGCTTTCTATCCTGTTCCATTGATCTATCTTTCTGTTTTTGTGCCAGTACCATACTGTCTTGATTACTGTAGCTTTGTAGTATAGTCTGAAGTCAGGGAGCCCGATTCCTCCAGCTCTGTTTTTCGTTCTCAAGATTGCTTTGGCTATTCGGGGGCTTTTGTGTTTCCATACAAACTGTGAAATTTTGTGTTCTAGTTCTGTGAAAAATACCAGTGGTAGTTTGATAGGGATTGCATTGAATCTGTAGATTGCTTTGGGTAGTAGAGTCATTTTCACAATGTTGATTGTTCCAATCCAAGAACATGGTATATCTCTCCATTTATTTGTATCATCTTTAATTTCTTTCATCAGTGTCTTATAATTTTCTGCATACAGGTCTTTTGTCTCCTTAGGTAGGTTTATTCCTAGATATTTTATTCTTTTTGTTGCAATGGTAAATGGGAGTGTTTTCTTGATTTCACTTTCAGATTTTTCATCATTAGTGTATAGGAATGCCAGAGATTTCTGCATTAATTTTGTATCCTGCTACTTTACCAAATTCATTGATAAGCTCTAGTAGTTTTCTGATAGCATGTTTAGGATTCTCTATGTATAGTATCATGTCATCTGCAAACAGTGACAGCTTTACTTCTTCTTTTCCTATTTGGATTCCTTTTATTTCCTTTTCTTCTCTGATTGCTGTGGCTAAAACTTACAAAACTATGTTGAATAAGAGTGGTGAGAGTGCGCAACCTTGTTTTGTTCCTGATCTTAGTGGAAATGCTTTGTTTTTCACCATTGAGGACGATGTTGGCTGTGGGTTTGTCATATATGGCCTTTATTATGTTGAGGAAAGTTCCCTCTATGCCTACTTTCTGCAGGGTTTTTATCATAAATGGGTGCTTTCTCTGCATCTATTGAGATAATCATATGGTTTTTCTCCTTCAATTTGTTAATATGGTTTATCACATTGATTGTTTTGCGTATATTGAAGAATTCTTGCATTCCTGGAATAAACCCCACTTGATCATGGTGTATGATCCTTTTAATGTGCTGTTGGATTCTGTTTGCTAGTATTTTGTTGAGGATTTTTGCATCTATGTTCATCAGTGATATTGGCCTGTAGTTTTCTTTCTTTGTGACATCCTTGTCTGGTTTTGGTATCAAGGTGATGGTGGCCTCGTAGAATGAGTTTGGGAGTGTTCCTCCCTCTGCTATATTTTGGAAGAGTTTGAGAAGGATAGGTGTTAGCTCTTCTCTAAATGTTTGATAGAATTCGCTTGTGAAGCCATCTGGTCCTGGGCTTTTGTTTGTTGGAAGATTTTTAATCACAGTTTCAATTTCAGTGCTTGTGATTGGTCTGTTCATATTTTCTGTTTCTTCCTGATTCAGTCGTGGCAGGTTGTGCGTTTCTAAGAATTTGTCCATTTCTTCCAGGTTGTCCATTTTGTTGGCATAGAGTTGCTTGTAGTAATCTCTCATGATCTTTTGTATTTCTGCAGTGTCAGTTGTTACTTCTCCTTTTTCATTTCTAATTCTATTGATTTGAATTTTCTCCCTTTTTTTCTTGATGAATCTGGCTAATGGTTTATCAATTTTGTTTATCTTCTCAAAGAACCAGCTTTTAGTTTTATTGATCTTTGCTATCATTTCCTTCATTTCTTTTTCATTTATTTCTGATCTGATATTTATGATTTCTTTCTTCTGCTAATTTTGGGGTTTTTTTGTTCTTCTTTCTCTAAATTCTTTAGGTGCAAGGTTAGGTTGTTTATTCGAGATGTTTCCTGTTTCTTAAGGTAGGATTGTATTGCTATAAACTTCCCTCTTAGAACTGCTTTTGCTGCATCCCATAGATTTTGGGTTGTCGTGTCTCCATTGTCATTTGTTTCTAGGTATTTTATTATTTCCTCTTTGATTTCTTCAGTGATCACTTCGTTATTAAGTAGTGTATTGTTTAGCCTCCATGTGTTTGTATTTTTTACAGGTCTTTTCCTGTAATTGATATCTAGTCTCATAGCGTTGTGGTTGGAAAACATACTTGAAACAATTTCAATTTTCTTAAATTTACCAAGGCTTGACTTGTGACCCAAGATATGATCTATCCTGGAGAATGTTCCATGAACACTTGAGAAAAATGTGTATTCTGTTGTTTTTGGATGGAATGTCCTATAAATAACAATTAAGTCCATCTTGTTTAATGTATCATTTAAAGCTTGTGTTTCCTTATTTATTTTCATTTTGGATGATCTGTCCATTGGTGAAAGTGGGGTGTTAAAGTCCCCTACTATGAATGTGTTACTGTCGATTTCCCCTTTTATGCTGTTAGTATTTGCCTTATGTATTGAGGTGCTCCTATGTTGGGTGCATAAATATTTACAATTGTTATATCTTCTTCTTGGATCGATCCCTTGATCATTAGGTAGTGTCCTTCTTTGTCTCTTCTAATAGTCTTTATTTTAAAGTCTATTTTGTCTGATATGAGAATTGCTACTCCAGCTTTCTTCTGGTTTCCATTTGCATGAAATACCTTTTTCCATCCCCTTACTTTCAGTCTGTATGTGTCTCTAGGTCTGAAGTGGGTCTCTTGTAGACAGCAAATATATGGGTCTTGTTTTTGTATCCATTCAGCCAATCTGTGTCTTTTGGTGGGAGCATTTAGTCCATTTACATTTAAGGTAATTATTGATATGTATGTTCCTATTCCCATTTTCTTAATTGTTTTGGGTTCGTTATTGTAGGTCTTTTCCTTCTCTTGTGCTTCTTGCCTAGACAAGTTCCTTTAGCAGTTGTAAAGCTGGTTTGCTGGTGCTGAACTCTCTCAGCTTTTGCTTGTCTGTAAACGTTTTAATTTCTCCATCAAATCTGAATGAGATCCTTGCTGGGTAGACTAATCTTGGTTGCAGGTTTTTCTCCTTCAACACTTTAAATATGTCCTGCCAGTCCTTTCTGGCTTGCAGAGTTTCTGCTGAAAGATCAGCTGTTAACCTTATGGGGATTCCCTTGTGTGTTATTTGTTGTTTTCCCCTTGCTGCTTTTAATATGTTTTCTTTGTATTTAATTTTTGACAGTTTGATTAATATGTGCCTTGGCGTATTTCTCCTTGGATTTATCCTTTATGGGACTCTGTGCTTCCTGGACTTGGTTAACTATTTCCTTTCCCATATTAGGGAAGTTTTGAACTATAATCTCTTCAAATATCTTCTCAGTCCCTTTCTTTTTCTCTTCTTTTGGAACCCCTATAATTCGAACGTTGTTGCATTTAATGTTGTCCCAGAGGTCTCTGAGACTGTCCTCAGTTCTTTTCATTCTTTTTTCTTTATTCTGCTCTGCAGTAGTTATTTCCACTATTTTATCTTCCAGGTCACTTATCCGTTCTTCTGCCTCAGTTATTCCGCTATTGATCCCATCTAGAGTATTTTTAATTTCATTTATTGTGTTGTTCATCGTTGTTTGTTTCATCTTTAGTTCTTCTAGGTCCTTGTTAAATGTTTCTTGCATTTTCTCCATTCTATTTCCAAGATTTTGGATCATCTCTACTATCATTATTCTGAATTCTTTTTCAGGTAGACTGCCTATTTCCTCTTCATTTGTTAGGTCTGGTGGGTTTTTATCTTGCTCCTTCATCTGCTGTGTGTTTTTCTGTCTTCTCATTTTGCTTATCTTACTGTGTTTGGGGTCTCCTTTTTGCAGGCTGCAGGCTCGTAGTTCCCGTTGCTTTTGGTGTCTGTCCCCAGTGGCTAAGGTTGGTTCAGTGGGTTGTGTAGGCTTCCTGGTGGAGGGGACTAGTGCCTGTGTTCTGGTGGATGAGGCTGGAGCTTGTCTTTCTGGTGGGCAGGTCCACGTCTGGTGGTGTGTTTTGGGGTGTCTGTGGACTTATTATGATTTTAGGCAGCCTCTCTGCTAATGGGAGGGGTTGTGTTCCTGACTTGCTAGTTGTTTGGCATAGGATGTCCAGCACTGTAGCTTGCTGGTCGTTGAGTGAAGCTGGGTGCTGGTGTTAAGATGGAGGTCTCTGGGAGATTTTTGCCGTTTGATATTATGTGGAGCTGGGAGGTCTCTTGTGGACCAGTGTCCTGAAGTTGGCTCTCCTACCTCAGAGGCACAGCACTGACTCCTGGCTGCAGCACCAAGAGCCTTTCATCCACACGGCTCAGAATAAAAGGGAGAAAAAGTAGAAAGAAAGAATTAGTAGGAGAGGAAAGAAAGAAAGGAGGCAGGGAGGGAGGGAGGAAGGAAGGAAGAAAGGAGGGAAGGAAGGAAATAAAGAAAGAAGATAAAGTAAAATAAAATAAAGTAAGATAAAATATAATAAAGTTATTTAAATAAAAAAATAATTAAGAAAAAAATTAAAAAAACCAAAAACAACAAAAACAAAAAAACGGACGATTAGAACCCTAGGACAAATGGTTGAAGCAAAACTATGCAGCATAAATCTTGCTCTCAAAGTCCACCTCCTCAATTTGGTATGATTCGTTGTCTATTCATGTATTCCACAGACATCAAGTTGATTGTGGAGCTTTAATCCGCTGCTTCTGAGGCTGCTGGGAGAGACTTCCCTTTCTCTTCTTTGTTCTCACAGCTCCCAGGGGCTCAGCTTTGGATTTGGCCCCGCCTCTGCGTGTAGGTCGCCTGAGGGCGTCTGTTCTTCGCTCAGACAGGACCGGGTTAAAGGAGCCACTGATTCGCTGGCTCTGGCTCACTCAGGCCGCGGGGAGGGAGGGGCATGGAGTGCGGGGAGAGCCTGGGGCGGCAGAGGCCGGCGTGACGTTGCAACAGCTTGAGGCGCGCTGTGCGTTCTCACGGGGAAGTTGTCCCTGGCTCCTGGGACCCTGGCAGTGGCGGGCCGGACAGGCTCCCCGGAAGAGGGGTGTGGATAGTAACCTGTGCTCGCACACAGGCTTCTTGGTGGCGGCAGCAGCGGCCTTAGCGTCTCATGCCCGTCTCTGGGGTCCGCGCTTTTAGCAGCGGCTTGTGCCCGTCTCTGGAGCTCCTTTAAGCAGCGCTCTTAATCCCCTCCCCTCGCGCACCAGGGAACAAAGAGGGAAGAAGCAGTCTCTTGTCTCTTCGGCAGCTCTAGACCTTTTCCCGGACTCCCTCCCGGCTAGCCGTGGCGCACTAACCCCCTGCAGGCTGTGTTCACGCCGCCAACCCCAGTCCTCTCCCTGCGCTCATACCGAAGCCCGAGCCTCAGCTCGCAGCCCCGCCCGCCCCGGTGGGTGAGCAGACAAGCCTCTCGGTCTGGTGAGTGCCGGTCGGCCCTGATCCTCTGTGCGGGAATCTTTCCGCTTTGCCCCCCGCACCCCTGTTGCTGTGCTCTCCTCCTCGGCTCCGAAGCTTTCCCCCTTCGCCACCCGCAGTCTCCGCCCGTGAAGGGGCTTCCTAGTGTGTGGAAACATTTCCTCCTTCACGGCTCCCTCCCACTGGTGCAGGTCCCGTCCCTATCCTTTTGTCTCTGTTTATTCTTTTTTCTTTTGCCCTACCCAGGTACGTGGGGGGTTTCTTGCCTTTTGGGAGGTCTGAGGTCTTCTGCCAGCGTTCAGTAGGTGTTCTGTAGGAGTTGTTCCACGTGTAGATGTATTTGTGGTGTATCTGTGGGGAGGAAGGTGATCTCCGCGTCTTACTCTTCCGCCATCTTCCCGGAAGCCCCCCAAAATCTTTATCATTTGTTCCTTTTCTTTTGCAAAATGACTGGTTTTGCAGTTTTAGCAAAAATGGCCTCAGTTGGGGAAATAAAGAAGTTTAATTCTCCTTTAGGTTTTGAGAGGATTAAAATTGAATATATTGGGATGTTTCTTTCATATGTTATTTCTTCAGCTTTATAATTTTATGTTCAAGCTAGTTTATTTTTCTAAGTCCTCCCTTTTCTTTTTCCTCCGCTTAGGGCAAAGTAAATCGCTTTACCTGCAGAAATGTGCCAGCAGCATCCTGCAAAATCTTAGAAGAAGCTTATCAATTGTCATTAATTTTGGAAGATTCATGGATTCCCTACAAAAGGTAGAAAAAGTCAGTGCTTGGAGGCTGATGATGATGATTTTTTACTTTTCTTCCCTTTCATATGCAAGGGGTGGGTGGGCACATTTCCTTAGTTTTAATGATGGTGAAACATAATCAAAGGTAGTCATTCTTCTCTAATGGGAGGGAATGACTGCTCATCCGAAAAATAGAGCCCAGTCTGCAGTAAGAATTATGTGTGTCTGGATGAAAGGAATTGGTTTGGGTCTCCTGGCGTATATCAATAAGTTTAGTTTCCTTTGTATATCCTACGAAGTTACGTTCATTTCTTTTACTTTATGAAAGGTGATTGAAGTAGAGGTTTAAGGGAACTAAATATATTGCTGCAATTCCCTGCAACTATTATGTTTCCTTCCATATGTCAGGCTGAAGACAATTATCAATAAAATGTATAGAATTATTGTTTGGCACTGACACTTACCAGTTATCAAACACATTTATAAAGGCACAGGGGGTATGTTGGGTTAGGTTTTCCAAGTCTTTACAAATAGCTCTTTTGATCTTTGATTGTTTTAATTCATTTAAAATGGTGTTTAACTCATATTTTTTAATGTTCAATTTTGTATAGGAAAAATAATCCTCGTTATCCTATTTCTTTATGTTCCACATTCCTGAGGAGGTGTTTTTTTGTTGTTGTTGTTGTTTTGTTTTTCACTTTTTTTTTGTAGGGATGCATAATCTTATTTCTTCCCCCCTGAAATAATCAAATGATAGCTTTTCTTTACATGGAATAATTGAACTTAAATGGTTCAGTTTAATGGCTGAACCATTTTTAACTGCTGGCATATATTACGAAAAATACTTCACGTTCATTATTTGATCTATTTCCTAAAACCAAAAGCATTAGGTCAGTGAGTTTGTGAGAAAGACTAATCACTTTAGCATTCTCCTATGAAAGCCTTTTCCATTGGTCACTAGTATCTTGTGATATTTTCTCTGGGGCCCAAGGGATCCTTTACCCCCATGTCTCTTCCAGATAGGAAATAGGAGACTCTATTTTAAAGAAACAAATAGGAAGAAAAATAAACGGTTGTATCACCCTGGACATACTTGGCAGATATTTCCAAAGTTAATTTCTCCTGGAGGAAGGGCAGTAATCAGGCACTCACTTTGGCAGGTCAAAGTCTTATTTTCAGTCATTTAAAATGGGAATGTTGGGCTTCCCTGGTGGCGCAGTGGTTGAGAGACCGCCTGCCGATGCAGGGGACACGGGTTCGTGCCCCGGTCCGGGAAGATCCCACATGCCGCGGAGCGGCTGGGCCCGTGAGCCATGGCCGCTGAGCCTGTGCGTCCGGAGCCTGTGCTCCGCAACGGGAGAGGCCAAAAGAGTGAGAGGCCCGCGTACCACAAAAAATAAAAAAAAAAAAAGGGAATGTTAATAAGAACACAATTAGAGTAAACAGTCTACAGGCCATGTGAGAATGATCCAAGTTATGAGCAAGAGGAGGCATTTAAATGATAAACATAATTGCTAAAATCGTGTTGGAAAGAAAAAGAAAGGGATTAGACTGAGAATATGCTGTGGGGTTTTAATCAGATCTTTGCTCGTTTTTATACACCGCCCTGAACAGGCTTCCCCCAAGTATCAGGCAAGCTGTGGTCTTCCTCTTGGGTGTAGAGTGGAGGAAGGGTGACACTTCAGAGACAAGGTAGGGAACACACTTCCCACTCCCAGCTCCTGTCACGTGACAGTCTCCTGGCCCAGTTTACTCCTTGCTGGAGCCTCACCCACATACACTGGGAGGGAATGGCATTTCCCTCCTGTGAAGGCACGTGGGGCTTTGAGGAGAGGTGTGCTGATAAGCCTTTCTTTGTTTCTCTGGAAATCTAAAAAAAGGAATTGGTTGGACTTCAGGACACCATTTTTAAAACTTAAAAGCACTAGAATTGGCACTATTGTTGCAAACGGCTTTAAGTTTCTGCTTTTGGAGATTGTCAAGGAAAACATTTAGTTCAACAGCTATTCATTGAAGCTCAGTTTAATGTTCAGAGTCTTCACATCTGCTATCATATGGCTATACCCGGACGCTGAGGGCACATGGAACTTCTTGTTCTGCATGATTTAAACTGAGGTGTGGTGGAGGCACCCTGCCTGAAGGGCCCGAATAACACCCGACTGGTGGAAACCATGGCCTCTGTAGTCAGACTGTCTGCCTTTGAGTCCCAGTTCTCTTGCTCACAAGCTGTGGGACCTCTGTACCTTATCCAACCTCTCTGTGCCTCAGTTTCCTCATCTGTGATATGGGGGCAGTCATGGTATCTCCCTTATTGATTTGCAGTAAAGTGTTGAGAACAGCGTCTGACACATTGTAGCTTATGAGCCAGGAGTGGAGGAGGCTGAGAATAAGAATGAAACTACTTTGCATTTAATGTGAGATGTGACTGAACTGTACAAAATTAAAGTGACTCATTAAAAAGTGCTACAACAGCAATGAATTTTATTCTACCCCAAAATTTAGGTGTAGGAAATTTCTTTTTCTTCTGTAAATCAAATTTAATCTGATCAGAGCCTGTATCTCATTATGTTGGATGGAAATAATGGCTCACTAGTTACTGGAGTTTTCTCTGTCTCCAGATTGGGCAAAGGTGCTGGTGAGGCTGGAATGGGTGGGAGGTGAATCCTATGGTGAGAATGTTTGGGGATGAGTCTCATGTTTTTGGTTCAAATAGATCTCTGCCCAAGATCACCTCTCAACTTGATAGGGAGAGGCTCTCCTGCTTCCCCCCATCGCCCCCAACCAGATTTATTGAATATAATTGACAAATAAAATTGTATATATTTAAAATGTACAATATGATTTTATATATATGTATATAGTAAAATTATTACCATATCAAATAAATTAACACAACCATCACCTCACATAGTTACTTTTTTTTTTTTTTGGTGGTAAGAAGCCTTAAGATCCACACTCAGTAAATTTCAGGTATACATTACAGTATTTTTTTTTTTTTTTTTTTTTTTTGCGGTACGCGGGCCTCTCACTGTTGCGGCCTCTCCCGTTGCGGAGCACAGGCTCCGGACGCACAGGCTCAGCGGCCATGGCTCACGGGCCTAGCCGCTCTGCGGCATGTGGGATCTTCCCGGACCGGGGCACGAACCCGTGTCCCCTGCATCGGCAGGCGGACTCTCAACCACTGCGCCACCAGGGAAGCCCGATGAGAGCTTTTAAGATCTGCTGTCTTAGCAACTTTCAAGTATACATTGCAGTGTTATTAACTATAGTCACCATGCTGCCTGTTAGATTTTCAGAACTCATTCATCTTATAACTGGAAGTTTGTACCCTTTGATCAACATCTCCCCATTTCCCCCACTCCCAGCCCTTGGCAACCACTATTCTATTCTCTCTTTCTATGAGTTCAATCTTTTTTTTTTTTTTTTACAGTGCATATATAAGTGATACCACACAGTGTCTTTTGTGACAAGCTGGAGCCTGGGTCTTTGTGAGGCTGGGTACCTACTGTCCAGTCTCCCTGCATACACCAAGCCATCATTCCTTTTAGGGGTCCTGCCATCTCCTCACTTTGCAGAAGCTTTTTTGTTGTAGAATCCACAGCTCTCAGTTCCTTTCCTAGTCTTGGGAGAAGCTCTCCCTTCAAGCATTCACCTTATTTCCTTCTTTCCTTCCCCTGCAGACCTAGCCTATCTCCCTAAATGAGTTTAGACTTTTAGGGAAGAAAAAATCCAGAAAGATGCGTAATCTTTAGGCAACTTCTGCTTGGGCCTTACAACGTGAGTTCCCCTGAGAAGAAAACATAAAGACCTGGTCTGGTGGCCATCTTGTAACAGGGAGGGAAAATTATAGGAAAAAGAAAACACATGTGAATCTCACCATTTTAGGTTCAGCAGTGGTTTCAGAGTGTGGAACATGGGAGTTAAGTTTCTCTAGAGTTCCTTACACTCCTTTCACACTTGTAAGAACCACTTCTCAGTCCTCCTTGAAATCAGCAAGTCACGTTAAAGGCAGTCAATGCAGTTTTAGTCATTTCTGACCTATTTTACAGCCCCTGTATTTTTTTCACTGGCAAATGCAGCATGATTCTTCTCACAACAGGGATTTCAGACGGTGGAAGTGCAATGTATACCAGTGCAGGTTCCAGGGAAGCAAACACACCAAGGTAACACTGAAGCAATTATATTTGACCTGAGTTTTAAAGTAGACGTTCGTTTCATAATATTGGAGAAGGTCATCCAGAGGTGGTGACTGCAATCTGACCCCTGATCTGACCCCGGGCAATTGGAGGCTCCTCCGCCACCCTTCTCCTTGGAATTTACATTCCGCCCACCATTCCACAGCCATGCAGCCTTGAGAGAGTAAGGTGGTGTTGAGGCCATCTGAACTGAATATAGGACTGAACCCCTATATGAACTTTTAAGATTCTGGTGGCCGGGTGTCATCTTGCCTCCGCCCAAGACAAGCCTCGTAAGTTCCCTTGTTTATTAAACCTCATAAGTAAGTTCTCTTGCTTATAAAACCTGCCACTTACCAATCCGGAGTGGCCTGCCTCTTTCATCGGTCTCTCCTTGCCGTGTGTGTGTGTGTGTGTGTGTGTGTGTGTGTGTGTGTGTGTGCGCGCGCGCTGGGATTCAGGGTGGGAGTGGAGAAGGGGAACAATTTGCAAGCCAACACGTAGAATTGAGATAAGTCAATTACCTTAACTTCTGTAAAGTACTATGTACCAGATCAAACAAAACAAAACGAAACAGTAAACTTTGGTTGTCCATGACCTTGGCATATTTATGTGACCTCCAAGGAATCCCTGACAACCTGCCACTTCCCACAGCAGCCTCGTTGGTCTCTTTTTCCTTATTATTTCCCCCCTTCCTAGTCTATTCTCTTCCTCATTATTTAATCTTTCTATCTCTCCATGTTCTCTGTCTCCTTTCTCTGTACTTTCCTTAATTTTCTATTCTAGAATAGTTATTTTCCAGCTCCACTGGGGACAGTCAGACTAAAGAGGTTGTTAATTTCAACATGGAGATGTTTCCTTTCATCTGAAGAACTGCTTTTTTTTTCTCATTAAGAGAATGTCGCAGGTGTATAATACGGTATCCTTTTTTTTCTAGCCCAGGTATCTAAACTATAATTTAGGGAACCAATATAATCTCAGTAAATACCATTCCTCGAGTTCTCATCAGAGAAAATAAGGTAATAAGACCAATTTTCTTTACACCAGCACAAGTAGTTAGGTTTCTAAGTTGATACTCCCTTGGATCTTTTTAAGACCAAGCATTTGTATTGAGGTCAGGACTTTAATTGTGAAAGTCCAAAGATTTTTATTTCCATTAGGAAGCCACACAGAAAAAATGCTGTTGCTATTTCTGCAGCAGCATTTTTCTGGAGGTGGTTATTGTCAGACCACCTGACAATACACTTACATTGAAGCACTTACACTGCTTCAAGTAAATAAAAAATATGTATCAACAAAGATCAGAGTCCAAATATTTCAATTCAACGAACAACAAAGATGCTAAAAATAATTTCTGTCCCGTGGGCCACATTTAGGTCACTGCCTATAAATAAAGTTTTATTGGGACACAGCCATAGTCATGTTTTGCTGTATTGGCTATGGCTGCTTTTGTGCTACAGCAGCAGGTTAGAATAGTTGTGATAGAGACAACATGGTTCGAAAAGCCTAAAATATTTACTATCTGGCCCTTTGCAGAAGATGTTTCCGACCCTGCTATGGACGCTAACATTTAGGGTGGGGAGTGGTGTGGAGAGTGGGCAAGGAGACACAGACTCCTTTTTGCTCACTTTTATTATATGTTATGCTGGATGAGGAGGCAAAGTCCGCTGTGTTTCCATTGTGTCCAGTACATACTTCTTTTGTAGTACTTGTCACTGAGTAATTGCAGTTACCATTTTTAAATAGCCATCTCTCTTACCGTTAGATTGTGTTTATTCAACGAACACTTATTGAGGATCTACTTCGTGCCAGGCATTGTTCCATGCGTGGAAGATATGGCAGTAAGTAACAGCAACAACAACGAAATGTTGCTTCTCTCTTTCTCTCTCTCACCATGGAGTTCACAGTCTAGATCTGGGGTTGCAAATCCAAAGGACTCCAGAGACCAGAATGGTGATGTAAATGAGTGAAGCAGCCCAGGTGTCTTAGTCTGTTTGAGATGCAATGACAAAATACCATAGACTAGGTGGCTTATAAACAACAAACATTTCTTTCTCATGGTTCTGAAGGCTGGGAAGTCCAAGATCAGGGAACCAGCAAACTCGGTGTCTGATGAGACCCAGCTTCTCATTGACAGCCGTATTCTCACTGCCACCTCACATGGCTCAAGGAGCAAGCAAGCTCTCTGGGGCACTACTCCCGTTCATGAGGGATACACCCTCATGAGCTAACCACCTCCCCAAAGTCCCAACTCCTAATATTATCCCCCTTGGGGGTTAGGATTTCAACAGATGAATTTTGGTGGGGACACGGACATTCAGACCATAGCACCAGGTGTAAGACGGATTCACTTGTTTGACTAGCAAATGTTTACAAATAGTTTTTACTTCCACAGAGTTTGTGCTGTTTCATGGTTTTCCTGAAACATGAGTTACTCTTGGATTATCCTTGAGATATATTTCTCTCCTATGAGAAAAACAACAGTGTATGATGATAAACTACATCATCATAGGGGGACTAACGCTTGGCTTCAGTGTCAAGGAGACATAAGGGACTGGTGGGGACTATGACACACTGGGGATGAATTCCTTCCTCAAAGGAGATACCAGCTTCTCAACTCCAGGGCATTACTGTTCAGTCTCCTCCTCTTCATCCTCTTCTCCTCCTTTTCTTCTTTTTAGGAGAGTAATATAAGCTGGATAGCTGATCTGGATTTTATGTGAACTCCTAATCTTTAAATGTTGGCTCAACTAAAAAAGTACCGTGCAGGCCAAACTCAAAATATGCCAGTCGGATTTTGTTTATAGTTCATCAAGTTTGTGTTCCCTGTGTGAGAACTGTGTAAGGTTCTTGGGAATAAGTACCTTGTTTTAAGAATCATAACAATATTCTCCATGATTCCTTAATTATGTTATTATCCTTCCTATTTTACAGATAAAAATGAGGTTCAGATAGAAATAACTTGTCTGAGAGTCTGAAGGTCTCTTCCTCTTTCCCCAAGAAAATAGTACTGAAATCACAGGACTTTTGTAAACATTTAGAGGTAATATTTGCAAAAGTTGTTTTGCAAACCATAACACATGGTATTGATGTTTATTTATAAAGTGACAAAGGAGAGCTTCCGTAATCTCTGGAAGGGTTGGGGAGAGAGACAATCACTTGTTTTCTTGGCAGAGATGGACTTTGATACGGCCCTTCCCAGAAGACTGGAACTTTAGAGATGTGGACAAAGAGGGCATTTCAGGCAGAGGAAACTGCCTGGGCCAAGGCCAGGGTGTTATTTCCTGAACTGTTTCTGGGAAGCCCATTGGAGCACAGGGTTTGAGAAATGCTGGCCTAGTTGTATGTAGCTCAAGAGTCCATTTAGGGAACTGAGTGTAAGTATGGGACTGGGTGTCCTGGACACATGTTTGAAGAGGTAGAAAATTGCCAAATTGCAGAGGGTCTGAAGGGCCAGGCTGGAGAATTTGAGCTTTATTCTGTAGGAAATAGGCATCATCAGAGGTTTGGGGCAGGCAAGAGATATGCTTGTATTTGCGTTTAAGGAGGAATAATCTTCTTTAATAGTGACAGGCATGATGGAGAGCTATGGGGAACTGAGCAGAAGCTGGGAAGCCAGTTTGTCCATCTAGGAAGTCACTCAACAAGTACAAATGAAGTGTGAGATTGGGAAAACTTTTCCATAATCTTTCTCTTGTCTTCAATAAGGGTGGATTTTTTATGTTTCTTGTACATAATAAGGAGGTATTTGGATCTAGGCTGTAGACTTCTTCAGGAGAACCTGAAGGACTTTTGCATTATTGAATTTCATCCTTCGATCACCAGCTGTTTAAAGGAGAAAAGTGAAAGCTCTGGACAGAGTGGTAAACATAAGTTTTTGTTTGGAAAAATTTAACTGTGTGAAGAAAAATCCATATTGGTGGTACTACTTGATGTTCTGATGTTCTTGAAATCTGGTGCGTTAGATTTGTGTGCTGTCCCTACAATGGTATGCTAGTTTAGGCTGTCGGTGGGAAGCTCTCAAACTCTACACCCCACGCCTAACCTTTTTTTAGTGGCAGTAATTACTCTGCTTTATTCACTTGCTTCAGAATATTATCCAGTCTAGCAATTTATATGAACTTATTTTCTTACCATCATTTTGGAGTTGCTTAGGATGCTTTAGCTGTGGATTTTTTTTTTTTTTTTTTGCGGTACGCGGGCCTCTCACGGGTGTGGCCTCTCCCGTTGTGGAGCACAGGCTCCGGACGCGCAGGCTCAGCGGCCATGGCTCACGGTCCCAGCTGCTCCGCGGTGTGTGGATCCTCCCGGACTGGGGCACGAACCCGTGTCCCCTGCATCGGCAGGCGGACTCTCAACCACTGCGCCACCAGGGAAGCCCCAGTTGTGGATGGTTTTTAATGTTTCCTTTCCCCTGTAGGATTCTTTAATCTAACAGATCATAACTCATCTGCTTCTGTTGAAAGTTGGTTTTCCAGGTCTGCTACACACAGGCTCTTGGAAAAGACACAGTCAAAAGACTATCTTTGTGATCTGTTATTCCCATGTTTAGGTCAGCATTCCGCATCCATAGATGTTTAAATGTAGATGTCTGATAACTCTTTGTAAGTCTCTAATTTCTGCTTTAGTTTGTAAATAGTCATCTCAAGAGAAAACCAGGAAAAAAAATCCCGAGTGGAAGGAGTTTCTGCAGATGGATTCAGATTAGCATTATTCATTAACCTCAGCAGTCTGTGCTGGTTAATAATCGTTAGCACACTGCACTTTGGGAGATTACTTATTAGGTGGTATAAATGTCCCTTCAAAGACATTCTTGCTATTTCATTTAAAAGGCAATGAATTAGCTCTGGACGTCTTCCATCTATAATTTCTATCTAGTGGAACTGCGCTTCTACATAACATATTAGATTTTAGTGCTGGGAAAATTTCACCATCAAGTAGCATCTTGTTTCTCTAGCGAGGGAAAGAATTGAAGACAAGGACAGTGTCAGGAGTGATGATAAAATTTACATATTATTTTTTGACACAAATTGTTCTAAATTTATTTTTAAAGTATCAAGTAAGTACATATTTAGATCAGGAAATATATACAATTTGACACATCATTTGAAAACAACTCAAATTTTATGGTATGCAGTGTAATAGTTTAAATTCTAAAGACATTCAGACCTGGGTTCTGTCTGCTCTCAGTCACCTGTTAGATGTGACTTGGGTAAATTACTCAACCTCTATGAGCCTCAATTTCCTCAGTGCAAAAGGAGGATAATAACAGTGATGCTATACGATGTTTTTGAAGGTTAAATATACAGTGCTCGAAAAACCCTTTGCAGAGTACATGGCTCAGGGTAGGCCCTTAATAAATGGTGGTTATAATTATTATTCAATCAAATTCTTCTAGGAATTAATCTATTCCTTGTTTTTAAGTTTGATGTATAATTTTGAAATAAATTCTTTTAGACATTACTTTGTAGAGTTTGAAATGAGAATGACTAGTTTAGAATTCAGGTTCTATCATTTGTTTAATTGTGTGATCATGGACAAGTCATTCGTTCATCCCCACATTCATCTACTTGTACATTTATTCAGTGTAATTTGTTGCCATTCTATGCCAGGTTTGAGATACTGGGGATAAAGAGCTGAAGAAGAAAGACAAGGCTTTTATCCATATAATGCTTACATTTAAATAAGACACGTGAAACAAACAAAAATATAACAAAATAAATACAAAGTAATATAATAAAATACTTTGAAATGATGTTATAAAGAAAATAAAAACAGGCCATTATGTTGGCAGGTAATTGGGAGGGATAGCACTAGATAGAGTTGCAAGGTCTGAGAAGATGTATTTCACTTAAGACTTGATTCACAAAACAGCCAAACATGCAGGGATCTGTGAGAAGAATATTCTAGAGAGAACTATTGGGGAAGGCCATGTACACCATGGACGAGTTTGGATGCAATTTTAAGAATAATAGGAAGTCACTGGAAAATTTTAATCAGGAGAAAGGCATGTTCTGATTTTTATTAGTTAATCTTTTGGGGGATCTTCTTCTTACATGTAAAAAGTGGACCATAATGGTAGTTACCAGATAGGATACCAGAGGATTACAAGAATAGTGCAAATAAAGCACTTGGCACTGGCATATATAACCACAAAGTAAAGGCTGACCATTGTTATTTTTGTGTAATTGATGTTGTTTTTAGTACAGCTGCTTTGGACTGAATTGTGCCCCCCCCCCATTCATAAGTTGAAGTGCTAACCCTGCATTGTGACTGTATTTGAGATAGGGCCTTTAGGAGGTAACTGAGGTTAAATGAGATCATAAGTGTAGGGCCCTTATCCGATGGGCTGGTGCTCTATTTTTTTTTATTTGAATTTTATTTTATTTATTTATTTTTATAAAGCAGGTTCTTATTAGTTATCTGTTGTATACATTAGTGTATATATGTCAATCCCAATCTCTCAATTCATCCCACCACCACCTCCTCCCCATTCTGCCCTGGCTTTCCCTCATGGAGTCCATATGTTTGTTCTCTACATCTGTGTCTCTATTTCTGCCTTGCAAACCAGTTCATCTGTACCATTTTTCTAGATTCCACATATATACGTTAATAAACGATATTTGTTTTTCTGTTTCTGATGTACTTCACTCTGTATGACAGTCTCTAGGTCCATGCATGTCTCTACAAATGACCCAATTTCGTTCCTTTTTATGGCTGAGTAATATTCCATTGTATATATGTACCTCATCTTCTTTATCCATTTGTCTGTCGATGGGCATTTAGGTTGCTTCCATGACCTGACTATTGTAAATAGTGCTGCAATGAACATTGAGGTGCATGTGTCCTTTTGAATTATGGTTTTCTCAGGGTATATGCCCAGTAGTGGGATTGCTGGTTCGTATGGTAATTTATTTTTAGTTTTTTAAGGAACATCCATACTGTTCTCCATAGTGGCTTTATCAATTTACATTCCCACCAACAGTGCAAGAGGGTTCCCTTTTCTCCACACCCTCTCCAGCAGTTGTCATTTGTAGATTTTCTCATGATGCCCATTCTAGCTGGTGCGAGGTGATACCTCATTGTAGTTTTGATTTGCATTTCTCTAATAATTACTGATGTTGAGAAGATTTTCATGTGCCTCTTGGCCATCTGTACGTCTTCTTTGGAGAAATGTTTATTTACGTCTTCTGCCCATTTTCTGATTGGATTGTTTGTTTTTTTGATATTGAGCTGAATGAGCTGTTCATATATTTTGGAGATTAATTCTTTGTCCGTTGATTTGTTTGCAAATATTTTCTCCCATTCTGAGGTTTGTCCTTTTTGTCTTGTTTATGGTTTCCTTTGCTATGCAAAAGCTTTTAAGTTTCATTAGGTCCCATTTGTTTATTTTTGTTTTTATTTCCATTACTCTAGGAGGTGCGTCAAAAAAGATCTTGCTGTGATTTATGTCACAGAGTATTCTTCCTATGTTTTCTTCTAACAGTTTTCTAGCGTCCAGTCTTACATTTAGGTCTTTAATCCATTTGAGTTTATTTATTTATTTATTTATTTATTTATTTATTTATTTTTTTGCGGTATGCGGGCCTCTCACTGTTGTGGCCTCTCCCGTTGCAGAGCACAGGCTCCGGACGCGCAGGCTCAGCGGCCATGGCTCACGGGCCCAGCCGCTCCGCGGCATGTGGGATCTTCCCGGACCGGGGCACGAACCCGTGTCCCCTGCATCGGCAGGCGGACTCTCAACCACTGCACCACCAGGGAAGCCCCATTTGAGTTTATTTTTGTGTATGGTGTTAGGGAATGTTCTAATTTCATTCTTTTACATGTAGCTGTCCAGTTTTCCCAGCACCACTTATTGAAGAGACTGTCTTTTTTCCATTGTATATTCTTGCCTCCTTTGTCATAGATTAGTTGACCATAGGTGCATGGGTTTATCTCTGGGCTTTCTATCCTGTTCCATTAATCTATATTTCTGTTTTTGTGCCAGTACCATATTGTCTTGATTACTGTAGCTTTGTAGTATAGTCTGAAGTCAGGGAGTCTGATTCTTCCAGCTCTGTTTTTTTCCGTCAACATTGCTTTGGCTATTAGGGGTCTTTTGTATCTCCATACAAATTTTAAGATTTTTTGTTCTAGTTCTGTAAAAAAAAAAATGCCATTGGTAATTTGACAGGGATTGCACTGAATCCGTAGATTGCTTTGGGTAGTATAATCATTGTCACAATATTGATTCTTCCAATCCAAGAACATGGTATATCTCTCCATCTGTTTGTGTCATCTTTGATTTCTATCATCAGTGTCTTATAATTTTCTGCATACAGGTCTTTTGTCTCCTTAGGTAGGTTTATTCCTAGGTATTTTATTCTTTTTGTTGCAGTGGTGAATGGGATTGTTGCCTTAATTCTCCTTCTGATCTTTCGTTGTTAGCATATAGGAAGGTAAGAGATGTCTGTGCATTAATTTTGTATCCTGCAACTTTACCAAATTCATTGATTAGCTCTAGTAGTTTTCTGGTGGCATCTTTAGGATTCTCTATGTATAGTATCATGTCATCTACAGTGACAGTTTTACTTCTTATTTTTCAATTTGTATTCCTTTTATTTCTTTTTCTTCTCTGATTGCTGTGGCCAGGACTTCCAAAACTATGTTGAATGATAGTGGTGAGAGTGCACATCCTTCTCTTTTTCCTGATCTTAGAGGAAATGCTTTCAGTTTTTCACCATTGAGAATGATGTTTGTTGTGGTTTTGTCATATATGGCCTTTATTATGTTGAGATAGTTTCCCTCTATGGCCACTTTCTGGAGAGTTTTTATCATGCATGGGTGTTGAATTTTGTCAAAAACTTTTTCTGCATCTATTGAGATGATCATATGGTTTTTTTTATTCAATTTGTTAATATGGTGTATCACATTGATTGATTTGCGTATATTGAAGAATCCTTGCATCCCTGGGAAAAACCCCACTTGATCATGGTGTATGAACCTTTTAATGTGTTGTTGGATTTTGTTTGCTAGTATTTTGTTGAGGATTTTTGCATCTATATTCATCAGTAATATTGGTCTGTAATTTTCTTTGTATGATTTTGGTATCAGGGTGATGGTGGCCTTGTAGAATGAGTTTGGGACTGTTCCTTCCTCTGCAATTTTTTGGAAGAGTTTGGGAAGGATGGGTGTTAGTTCTCTAAATGTTTGGTAGAATTCATCTGTGAAACCATCTGGTCCTGGAGTTTTGTTTGTTGGAAGATTTTTAATCACAGTTTCAATTTCAGTGCTTGTGATTGGTATGTTCATATTTTCTATTTCTTCCTGGTTCAGTCTTGGAAGGTTGTACCTTTCTAAGAATTTGTCCATTTCTTCCAGGTTGTCCATTTTAGTGGCATAGAGTTGCTTGTAGTAGTCCCTTATGATGCTTTGTGTTTCTGTGGTGTCTGTTGTAACTTCTCCTTTTCCATTTCTAATTTTATTGATTTGAGTCCTCTCCCTCTTTTTCTTGATGAGTCTGGCTAATGGTTTATCAATTTTGTTTATCTTCTCAAAGAACCAGCTTTTAGTTTTATTGACCCTTGCTATTGTTTTCTTTGTTTCTACTTATTTCTACTCTGATCTTTATGATTTCTTTCCTTCTACTAACTTTGGGTTTTGTTTGTTCTTCTTTCTCTAGTTCCTTTAGGTGTAAGGCTAGATTGTTTATTTGAGATTTTTCTTGTTTCTTGAGGTAGGACTGTATTACTGTAAACTTCTCTCCTAGAACTGCTTTTGCTGCATCCCATAGATTTTCGATCATCGTGTTTCCGTTGTCATTTGTTTGTAGGTATTTTTTGATTTCCTCTTTGTTTTCTTCAGTGATCTCTTGGTTATTTAGTAACGTATTGTTTAGCTTCCATGTGTTTGTGTTTTTTACGTTTTTTTCCCTGTAAGTGATTTCTAATCTCATAGAGTTGTGGTCAGAAAAGATGCCTGATATGATTTCAATTTTCTTAAATTTACCGAGGCTTGATTTGTGACCAAAGATGTGATCTATCCTGGGGAATATTCCGTGTGCACTTGAGAAGAAAGTGTAATCTGCTGTTTTCGGATGGAATGTCCTATAAGTATCACTTAAATCTCTCTGGACTTTTGTGTCATTTAAAGCTTATGTTTCCTTATTAATTTTCTGTCTGGATGATCTGTCCATTTGTGTTAGTGAGGTGTTAAAGTCCACCGCTATTACTGTGTTACTGTCGATTTCCTTTTTTATAGCTGTTATCATTTGCCTTATGTATTGAGGTGCTCCTATGTTGGGTGCATATATATTTGTAATTGTTATATATCTTTTTCTTGGATTGATCCCTTGATCATTATGTAGTGTCCTTCCTTGTCTCTTATAATATTCTTTATTCTAAGGTCTATTTTATCTGATATGAGTATTGCTACTCCAACTTTCTTTTGATTTCCATTTGCATGGATTATCTTTTTCCATTCCCTCACTTTCAGTCTCTATGTGTCCCTAGGTCTGAAGTGTGTCTCTTGTAGACAGCATATGTACAGGTTTTGTTTTTGTATCCATTCAGCGAGCTTGTGCCTTTTGGTTGGAGCGTTTAATCCATTCACATTTAAGGTGTTATTCATATATATGTTCTATTACCATTTTCTTAATTGTTTTGGGTATGTTTTTATAGGTCCTTTTCTTCTCTTGTGTTTCCTACTTAGAGAAGTTCCTTTAGCATTTGTTGTACAGCTGGTTTGGTGGTGCTGAATTCTCTTAGCTTTTGCTTGTCTGTAAAGCTTTTGATTTCTCCATTGAATCTGAATGAGATCCTTGCCGGGTAGAGTATTCTTGGTTGTAGGTTCTTCCCTTTCATCACTTTAAATATATCATGCCATTCCCTTCTGGCTTGTAGAGTTTCTGCTGAGAAATCAGCTTATGGGAGTTCCCTTGTATGTTATTTGTCATTTTTCCCTTGTTGCTTTTAATAATTTTTCTTTGTCTTATTTTTTGTCAATTTGATTACTGTGTGTCTCGGCATGTTTTCCTTGGGTTTTTCCTGCTTGGGACTCTCTTCACTTCCTGGACTTGGGTGGCTGTTTCGTTTCCCATGTTAGGGAAGTTTTTGACTGTAATCTCTTCAAATATTTTCTTGTGTCCTTTCTCTCTCTCTTCTCCTTCTGGGACCCCTATAATGCGAATGTTGTTGCATTTAATGTTGTCCCAGAGGTCCTTTAGGCTGTCTTCATTTCTTTTCTTTCTTTTTTTCCTTATTCTGTTCTGTAGCAGTGAATTCCACCATTCTGTCTTCCAGGCCACTTATCTGTCCCTCTGCCTCAGTTATTCTGCTATTGATTCCTTCTAGTGTATTTTTCATTCCAGTTATTGTATTGTTCATCTCTGTTTGTTTGTTCTTTAATTTTTCTAGGTCTTTGTTACACATTTCTTGCATCTTCTCGATCTTTGCCTCCATTCTTTTCCTGTGGTCCACTATCATTATTCTGAATTTTTTTTCTGGAAAGTTGCCTATCTCCACTTCATTTAGTTATTTTTCTGGGGTTTAATCTTGTTCCTTCATCTGGTACATAGTCGTCTCTCTTTTCATTTTGTCTGTCTTTCTGTGAATGTGGTTTTCCTTCCACAGGCTGCAGTATTGTAGCTCTTCTTGCTTCTGCTGTCTGTCCTCTGGTGGATGAGGCTATCTAAGAGGCCTGTGCAAGCTTCCTGATGGGAGGGACTGGTAGTGGGTAGAGCTGGGTGTTGCTCTGGTGGGCAGAGCTCAGTAAAACTTTAATCTGCTTGTCTGCTGATGGGTGGGGCTGAGTTCCCTCCCCGTTGGTTGTTTGGCCTGAGGCAACCCAGCACTGTAGCCTATAGGTTCTTTGGTGGGGCTAATGGCGGACTCCAGGAAGGTTCATGCAAAGAGTACTTCCCAGAACTTCTGCTGCCAGTGTCCTTGTCCTCAAGGTGAGACACAGCCACCTCCCGCTTCTGCAGGAGACCCTTCAGCACTAGCAGGTAGGTCTGGTTCCGTCTCCTATGGGGTCACTTCTCCTTCCCCTGGGTCCCGATTCACACACTACTTTTTGTGTGCCCTCCAAGAGTGGAGTCTCTGTTCCCCCAATAATGTCAAATTCCTGCAATCAAATCCTGCTAGCCTTGAAAGTCTGATTCTCTGGGAATTCCTCCTCCCGTTGCCGGACCCCCAGGTTAGGAAGCCTGACGTGGGGCTCAGAACCTTCACTCCAGTGGGTGGACTTCTGTGGTGTAATTGTTTTCTAGTTTGTGAGTCACCCACCCAGTGGTTATGGGATTTGATTTTACTGTGACTGCACCTCTCCTACCATCTCATTGTAGCTTCTTCTTTGTCTTTGGATGTGGGGTATCTTTTTTGGTAAGTTCCAGTGTCTTCCTGTTGATGATTGTTCAGCAGTTAGTTGTGATTTTGGCGCTCTTCTGGGCTGGTGCTGTTATAAGACTAGGAAGAGACACAGAACTTTATTGGCGATGAGTTTGGATGGAGTGATCTCTAGGCTTACGTGGTTTTCTATGTGAGGAGCGGCAAGCATCTGGGGAGACACACTGGCCAGGGATAGAGGCATTGTCCAAGGTTGTGAACGAGGAACAAGGTTTATTTTAGCTAATACTCTGAGCACGTGAACTAAGCAGTCATGACTTCTAGGTTCATTAGCTGTGAAGCAATGCTTTACAAGTCTGGCTGCATATACAATAACTGGGAGAATTTTCAAAATCACAGATTCCTGGATTCTGCCTACAGAGATTTTGATTTAGTAGTTCAGTAATAGAGCCCTGTAATACGTATTTTTGACACAATATCTCAAACTCTCTGCTAAGTTTGAAATGTACTGGTTTTAGAATATTTCTCAGTAACCTAAAATGATGTCGTAATGTGTGTTCAAACATATCAGACTTGTATCTAGAGAACACCAGTCCCTAGGAAATTCTGATTATTTAAACTTAGAGTTTATGAGTTTATTTTAAATGAAGTTCTGCTATGTAAAACATGCTTTTAAGAGGTTTATAGGATGGTTTTGTACATGTCCTCTGGACATAGAATTTATAGACTGAAATCCCAGTGACACTACTTACTAGCCATGTAATGTTGGGCAAATTATTTGACTCATTTTATTCATCTATAAATGGGATGATGATGCCCCAAATCCTAGAACAAATCTGATTAACACCAACATAAAAAGAAATATAAAATCTGAAGAGTCCCATAACTATTAAATTAATTGAATCCATAATTAAAAACTTTCCCACAGATTAAACTCCAGCTCAGGTGACTTCACTAGTTTATTCCAGAAAATAATAAGAAATAATGTCAATCTTATACAAACTCTTTCAGATTAAGGAAAAGGAGAGAATACTTTCCATCTTTTTTTTTTTTTTTTTGCGGTACGCGGGCCTCTCACCGCTGCGGCCCCTCCGGTTGCGGAGCACAGGCTCCGGATGCGCAGGCTCAGCGGCCGTGGCTCACGGGCCCAGCCGCTCCACGGCACGTGGGATCTTCCCGGACCGGGGCACGAACCCGTGTCCCCTGCATCGGCAGGCGGACTCTCAACCACTGCGCCACCAGGGAAGCCCTTTCCATCTTTTTAATGAAGTTTGCAAAACAGTTATAAACCCTGAGAAGCATAGTACAAAAAAAGAGTTATTATTGGTCACTCTCAATCATTGTACAAAATAGTTAACATTAGCAGGCCTGAGATGCAATCCTTAGAAAGTCCTGCTTGCAAGGTTGGTGTTTGGCTAGCAACTGGAAAATTGGATTTCAGGAGTAGTCTCACCATTCCCTGGCTGACAAGAGTGAATGGTGGACCTAAACTGTTTGTACAAACAACATGGTTAGTCTGGAAATCTGGAATTTTAGTATGTGCTAGGAAGAGTACCTATGGGACCAGTCCGGGATAAAGACCCTGGGCACTGAGGCTCTAATGAGCTTCCCTGGTGGACAACACTTCTGCTGTGTTGTCACAATGAAATGCTGGAGGAATTAAGCATGTCCTGTTTGACTCAACCGGGAGAGGACTCTTGAAACTTGTTCCTGGTTTAGTCCATTCTTCACCCCTTGTGGTTTTTCCCTTTGTTGAATTTGCTTTGTATCCTTTTGCTTGTATAACTAAATACTGAATCCTGTGAGTCCTTCTAGGAAGTCATAAAACCTGCAGGTACCCTTGGAGACCCCCAACAGATTCATGCCCTATAGCTTTAACCAAGTCAATAAGTCATGAAAAAGCAATAAAAGATATAAGAATTATTTGCATATGATCATGTGTGTAGAATTAAAAAAATAAGTGTAGCAGGGTTGCTAGGTACATCATCAAAATTTTTCAAATTGGCAATGTTTCTGTATAACAGTGAAAGATTATAGGATAATCCAGTAGCATCAAATAGTATTAAGGACCCTAGAGTAAATCTAATAGATGTGTAAAACTCTTCACAGAAAAATATAAAATATTACTGAGAGAAATTAAAGAAGCCCTAAATATTTCAATGGATGTGCCATAGTCATGGATTAGAAGATTCAATATAATAAATATGAAAACTCTTCCCAGATTGATTTAGAGGTTCAGTGAAATGTCAATTAAAATTCGAATAATTTTTTAGTGGAAAGTGTCAAGCTGATTTTAAAATTTAAATGGAAATGCCAAGGACCAAATTAGCTAAGATTCCTTTGAAGAACAAGATAGGATGACTCATTTTATTCCATAGTGTCATAAATAAAAATATATGTATATGTATATATACAGATTGCATATATGTCTATGTATATATATGTACACATATATTTTTATTTGTGACAATGATTTCATTATGGTGAAGCAGGGAAAGAATAGTCTTCTCAATTAATGTGCTGAGTCAATTGTTTATCCATATGGAAAACAATATCCTAGATCCCACAGAAATCATCCCAGATGAGTTATAGGCATAAATATGAAAAAGTAAAACAATAAATAATAAAGCTTCTAGAAGAGGACTATTCAGTAGACCTTTCTGTGATGATAGAAATATTCTATAACTGTGCTGGCCTTTACAGTAGCCACTAGACCTGTGTGCCTATTTAGCCCTTGAAATGTTGCTAGTGTGAATGAGAAACTGAATTTTTATTCCTTAAAAATTTTAGTTGATAGAAATTTAAATTTAAATAGCCACATGTAGCTGGTGGCTACAGTAATGCACAGTGCAGTTATGGAGTATATTATAGGAGACGATCTTTATAACGTTGAAATGAGGAAAGATTTCTTAAAGAGGACAGCAAATGAGCAATTAAAAAGGGAAATATAATGAATTAGACTACATTAAAATTAATAATTTTTGTTCATGAAAATTAGACCATGAGATAATAGTACTGTCTTATCAGAATATTAAAATTCAAAACACTTAAAAAATACCAAGGGTTAGTGATGATGCAACAGGAATCTTCATACCCTGCTGGTAGGCATATAAGTTAGTTCAGCCACTTTGGGAAACAATTTGGTATTTGTGTCCTAAAGTTGAAGATATGTGTACCCTATAACTCAAATCAGTATTCTCCCAACAGCAACATAAGCACATGTGCTCTAAATGACATGCCTAAGGATAGTCGAAGCAGTAATATTAGTTATAGCCCAAACCAAGAAAAAACCCAAATAACCATCATGAGTAAAACATATGTATAAATTGTGGTAGGTTCATACAATGGAATTTTTTATAGTAATAAAAATGAATGAACTACAACCACACAAATAAACATAGATTAATCTTACAAATATAGAGTAAAAGGAGGGAGACTAAAGAGAGTATATAGGGCTTCCCTGGTGGCGCAGTGGTTGAGAGTCCGCCTGCCGATGCAGGGGACACGGGTTCGTGCCCCGGTCTGGGAAGATCCCATGTGCCGCGGAGCGGCTGGGCCCGTGAGCCATGGACGCTGAGCCTGCGCGTCCGGAGCCTGTGCTCCGCAACGGGAGAGGCCACAACAGTGAGAGGCCCGCGTGCCGCAAAAAAAAAAAAAAAAACAAAAAATAAAGAGAGTATATAATGTCTTATTCCACTTACATGACATTCAAAAACAGTCAAAACGGAACTGTGGGCTTAGAAGTCGGGATAGTAGTTGTCTTGGTTGAGGAGTGAAGAGTAGTGATTGGAAAGGGGCCTGAGGGAAACTTCTGGGCTGCTGGTGTTTTATTTCTTCACCTGGTAACTGGTTACATGGATATGTTTGCTTTGTGATGATACATTGAGCTATGCAATTATGTTTCGTACACTTTTCTGAATATATGCTTTACCTCCATAAAAATACAGTTAATGAACAAATTAGATAATAAAAAGTGAGCTGCAAAATAGACTAAATATAGATATTAAGACACTTCATCTCAAATGTATAAAGAACATGCACTCGTTTCAGAAATAATAAGTAATATTATATCCTTGTGTTAATATCAGTGTCCACGTCCATGTTAGGTCAGGTTTTGGCTGATGGTGCGGGACGCACAGGTGTGCCAGCTCAACTGGGCAGGAGAGAACAGGGTTGGCTTTCACACAGTGAGCGCTGTGAGGAAGGCCAGCAGGTGGGTAGCTGGTATCTGGGAGGCCTGGCAGTGGTCTGAGGACAGATGCCCTGGCTGGTGGCTTAGGACTCTCAAACTGGCAGCAGGCAGGCAGTGAGTGTCCAAGCCGGCAGGTGGTCGATGCAGGGAGGACTTACAGCAGGTAGTACTGACCAGGCCATGGTAATAGGGCTCGAGGATGGCTTCCATATCCTGAGAGGAATGGGAGGGAAGAGATGCGATTCAATTCCCAGAGGAATATGGTACAAGTCAGGAAATCAGGAGGCAATTCAGTTCTTGAAAATAGGGTTCGATGTGGAGGTTTGGTCATGAGTCTCAGAGCCTGGAGCTATTTTGAGTCTACAGGTGAGAGGCTGGGCAGCTTGGAGGCTAGGAGAGGGAACTTGGCTGATATACAATTTTTAGTACCCAGGAAAAAAATAATAGAAACATAAAATATTAGAACTGGAGGAGAACTTACAGCTCACCAAATTCAACTCCCTCATTTTATAGGAAAGGAGACTAATATTGTTGAAGACCACCCATTAATTCCTTTTTATAAGCAAATCCATCTGATCCTCGTAACTACAATGTGAAATAATAGTATTTTCTTTATTTTACACCTGGGTCAGAGAAGTTAAGTAACTTCCTCTGTGTCAGACAGCACCGTTAGTGCTATTTCCACTTTGTCAACTAGCAAGTTATGGCATAGTGGGGTCCAAAATTCAGCCCTCTTGACTTGTAGGGTTATTCTATTTCCAACATGATAGAAATGACTGTAATTTTATTTACATGGATTGACTGAAAAGGAGTGAATTAAAATTTCAATACCTCTCCTATCTCACTTGAGCTGAAAACCTGGGTTGACTGATAATTTAAATGGGAAGCACTGGTTTCCTGTATTTGAGGGTTGTTGAAAATCTGATTTGTGCCCAAAATGGCCTCAAAGGCCTCACATACAGAGGGATGCTTGAATGTATCATACTGCATCTTTGGGTACCAGTTGAATTTTACGTGTTCAGCTTTTAGGTCAGGAAAACCAGAGCATGTAAAGCCAAAAAAAAAAAAAAGAAAAGGAAAAAATCAAGTAGGAAACTCTAGCCAGCTATTCTGAAGTTCTTTCTGGATGAGAAGTTGAGGTGATGGACTGGGGGAGGCTAATGACAGCCTTGCAGCCTACGACGATCACAGACCTGTTAGCCCTGCGGTAGGAGTGGCGAAGACAATAGAAGCGCTCTGCTGGGATAGAGGAGGAGAAATTTCCAAAGCCACCTGAAAAGCGAAATAATTACAGAGAGTCACCTGAAATTTAGCCAGAAACATAGCATGGACCAGTCGCTTAACACCTTTATTCATCCTGTCTGAATTGCAGATAAAAGCTTTTTGTCTACCTACCTTATGGAGACACAAGAATACATGTAATTTTTGTTGTAAGATTCTTCCAACTATTTCACAGAAAACCTGTCTAAAGACAATGTATTGTTATTACCTTTTCTTTCTGCTTTGTGTCTAGGGAGATTTTGAAAGATGCTACAAATGGATTAGGTGGGTCAGGGATAAAATGTACCCCATCCTCCAGGAGCTTGAAATCTGTAGACCACAGATCATTTTCTCCCCCAGCAGCTACATGTAGAAATGGAAATGAATACATAATAATATGTATATAATGTCAAGAGATGTCACTGCATTGTTACATTGTGTTAAAACCCTTGCATTAGTCCTGCGAGTTTTTATCCTGGAAGTTTCTTTTTCTTTGTGATGCCAAATACTTGAATTCCCCTGAACGCCTGGAGATTTGGAAGATTCTGTTTAGTGTATTATCAAAAAACATATAGACATTCCATTTCATTCCAGTTTTGGAACAGGTGTCATAAATAAACAAAATGCCCCAGGGGTGAGAAACACGTGGTTCTCTCTGTCCAGATTGCATTTTCTCACATGATAAAATGTACTTACATAGAGAAAAATATTCATGACTTTGGTGTGAAAAAGAGACTGTGCCTGCTTGATGATGAACCCTTGATACCCAAACTAGGGTCTAGAGACAAGGTGGGGTGGTAGCAACTGTGGTTATTACTCACCATATGGAAACATGGGTCCAGTTTAGATATATTTTTCAATTTTTCAAGAAAATTCAGAAATTTCCAGTTTTGATGTGCAATATCTTCTTTTTCAAACATTAGCAATACACTAAAAATCTTTTGAAATACTCTTTAGGGCAAATAAAACATACCTGTGTGTCAAATTCTGTTTACAGATCTCTGTCTTCAGTCTTTGAGGTAAAATCTTGGTGAGAAATTTGGATTTTAGTAGCGTGCAATGGGAAGCCATTGAATCAGTTTAATAGCACTGATACAGTCTTATTTATATTTCCAAAAGAACCTCCTGGCCACAGTGTGGAGAGTGGCTTCTGGGTGGGCAAGAGTAAAAGGAGGTCATGGCCTTTGTCCAAGTGAGAGTTGATGGGCCTTGGTATGTGGAGGTAGCAATGGGAGTAGATGAATTTGAGTTACAATCAATAGAAACAAGAGGAATCATGGATGTCACATAGATTTGGGGCTGAAGCAGGGTAGATGGTGGTGCCGTCTACTGAGATGGTGAAGAGGGGAAAGGATTTAAGTTCCAGGTAGGAGCAGAACTCAATTCTGGATAAGTTCTTCCTCTAATTTCTTACACTGAATGCTTAGTTGACTTATTATTTCTTTCAAAATTGATAGCATTTCTGTTTGACCCTGTCAAGATTGTCATTTTTATTTTTTGGTGGTTTTCCTTCAATGGTCTATCATAATTTTTATTTCCTTTATGATTCAAACTCGTTTAGGAGAATATTTTAAAATAGCTAAGTGGTTCTGGCTTTGTTATTGACTTTTATTGCATTGTGGTTAGAAAATGGAGTCTGTTCAAAATCTCCTTTTATAAATTAATCAAGATTTTCTTTGTATCTAGTAGAAAACTGGTTCTTTTGGAAAGAAGTGCATATTTTATATCAAATTTATTTTACCAAGGCTTCAATATCTCAGAAGGCTAATTAGAGTTTCTTACTCAGATCTACTTCAAGAAGGAATTATTGTTCTATTTAAACTAATGGTTGATTCTCTCAGTGAAAATAGCTAATACAAAATTAATCTCATGAGGTTATGTCATACCATTTTCCACATGTGAGTTTTCAAATGAATACAGTGAACATTTCCTACAGAACTATTTACTTTAGATCCGACTTTGACAAAGGTGGGTTAATTTTGGACCTTGTCCAAAGAAGTTTGCCCTCTTCCAAGGGGTGGAAGCAACTGGAGGCTACAGTGTTACAGGGAGTCTTCAGGACATTCTCGTCTCAGGACTCTGTTCCCAGCCTTACACCACCTGCTGGTTCCAGAACGTGCTGCTCTTTCTATCACAGACGATTCTTTCTCAAGTGTGTACTTATTGTGATGCCCTCAGCTGCTTGAATCTCCTCTTTCTTTCACAAACCCTCATTTCTGTGAGTTCTTTGAGAGCATCTATGAAGTCCTGAATCTCATGCACATACGTTTCTTGGAACCTCCCTTTCTAATGAAATATCTTGCAGCTGCTCTGCAATAGAGTGACAGTCTTGTTACGGCCACTTTTAATGGGTTCTTTTAACCTCTTTTGTTTTTAGTTAAGCAGATGAGCAGAGGAAACTCTTGCCAAACTCCTATTTCTCATTGTGTTCACCATTTTTTTTTTCTCTTCAGTTTTCTTTCCTCCTTAGGTTACTATGTGAAACTACTTGGGAGAGTATAAAGTGTTTATTTCATAAGCATACTTAATATTTTATACTCATTATAATAAGCTATTCAACAGTAAACCTGTTTGTCTCTTCTACACTATTTTGGACTTCAGTTTACACATTTGTATATTCTCTCTGTGAAGAGTTGAACTCAATTTTCAGTAGAAAGGGTCTAATGAAGTGCCTTATAGCAAAAGTTCATGTAAGAGAGATTCTGTCTCATGCAGTTTCTGAAATATCACCAAAGTGAAGGTTGTGCTCAAGGTGAGGCGAAGTAAAGAATTAAATTCAAATTCTTTCCCAAATGGTGACCAATATTTCTAGTGTATATTGAAAATAAAGTAGCCTACCATCTACTAAGTAGGCTTGAATATATTATTTTAGGAAAAAAAATAGTATGGGATTTAAATGTCAGCCCAGGAGGAGAGAGGCCTAGGTTAGGTTTCTCGCTTCCTCTGGGCCCCGTTTAGCTGTCGCTTGCTTGTGAAAGAAGCAGTCAGCAGTGGTTTATGGTGCTCAGGCATCTCTATGATGAACGCTCACTGAAAATCATTGATGTTTCTGCTTTAACTAGATTTAGCTACTTTGAGTTGAAAGCACTGTGCTGCCTGAAATCCCATTTTACTAAACCTGCCAGTGAGTAAAACCACTGAGTCCTTCAGGAAAATTCTGCTTCACAGTTAGGGGAAGCTGTTAATTACAGCTACAATCAACTCTAAAGCTCGCCTTAAAGGTACAGGAATTCTGCTGCTCCAGCTGGTCTTTATAGCCAGCCCTTGTGGTGCCATTCATGTGGTATCACGTGGCTTAGCCTCTTTTGATGTGTGTCCTGGGATCCTGTGATTTTTTTTTTTTTTTTTTTTTTTGATCCTGTGATTTTTGTGTCCCTGCAAAAATGCTTTGCGAGCAAGCCCGCGAATCTTGCAGCTATCTTTCTTTTCCATTACTGGGATTCTAGGCTTTTCCCATCTGCCCTCTCTCCCCCTCCCCTTTAGCAGAACAGCTAATTCTTAAAAAATAAATCTAAGCCAGCCCCACACTCAATTATTTGTAGAACTGGCCCCTTTGCACAGAATATGTTACCTTGGGAACCAAGACAAATTGTAGGCTTATGGATTATAAAGTTTTTTTTTACCTCAATGAAAATTTAATTTGTTATGAATGGTTCATCATAACATATGCCAAGAAGAGCGTGCCAGAAATAACAATCTGAAGGAACACACGGGATATAACGCTTCCATACTTTTCCAAGAGTAAAAGAGATCATTGAAACAACGCATGTCAGATGCTATTACTGTCATGTTGTTGAGGCCATCTGTTAAAAACCAAGATCAGGACCTGCTGCGTTCATTGAATTTGCAGTTCTGGAAAGGACAATGTCAAATGAAATTAAGTTGATTCTGTTAAGAGGAGAGTACCTGAGGGATTAAAACTTTTTTTTTTCAGAAAGATAAGCCCATGTGATTTGTGTAGATGTGTATACAAATATAACAGCCTTTAAAAAAACCCCACTCAAACCTGCATCATTATGCTATTCAGTTTTTGTAACACAAAATTGCAACAGTAGTTCATATATTTAGATACATATTTGAATGTATGCATGTAAAGATGCAGACTATGGATACATGTCTGATAAAGTTGCACTGAGAAGACTTGGAGGCTTGCAGAATAGATTAAGGATGATTGTAAAAGAATATCTGATAGTTTATAAATGAAAAAAAGTGTGCTATTTCCTTTGATACTCTGATGAGGCCTGAAAGTGGAATTTAAGAGTGGTTTTAATGAGATGCTTACTCACTTTTCAGCCATTCTTGCTTTTATATTGAAATATCAAGCTGGTTTTATTAAACAGTAACTAGGTGGGCCTCCCTGTCTCTTAGAATGTTTCTTTGGGCAGTATCTCAAGTATCCCTGCTAGCATTCCATGTGTCTGTATTCTATGCTTTTTCTCCCCCATTCTCCCCCAATACACCCTGCCCTCATACAAATAACGAAAGAATAAAAATTATTTTTCTCATTCTATTTCTTAACTCTGATCAGGTTCTGTGGCTGGGGTCCTTTAGTAAAAGTTTAGTTGCCTAGCGCATTGGTTCTTAATCAGTGGCTAAATGCATCACAGACAATCCTTCCATCTTAGTTTCTTCATCTATAAAATGTTTGGAGTGGATTTAATGATCATTCATGTCCTTTTCATCTCTAGAAGTCCAAGCTCCTAGGAACAATGAAGTACTGCCTATGTCTATAAAGTAATAAAACATGCCCTATTTAAATTTTATCTTAGCAGATGTTGTAGGGTTAATGATACATAGCAAAATTGCCAAGAAAATATAAGACTTCAACAATAAAGTTGGGCATAAATCTTTACTCACTGAAGATCAGGACATGTATCTATGTATCTATGTATCTGTCAAATTTCTTTTAACATCATTAAATGACTTGGATGCATGAGACCTGTTTCTCACTTATTTTCTGTGTATGGGGGTCAGGGCTGTTCCCATGTTAGAATAATCTCAGGGAATTTTTCCGAGTCTTCACTTGCGTGGCAGCTGAGTATGAAGGCAAAAAAAAAAGCAAGTTGGGGACCGAGATTAAATGGCTGTGGACCCAGATGGTTAGAACTATATGGCAACACCAAAGCAGTAGAGGAGGCTATGGGGGTGGGGAGAGGAGTTTCACTCTAAGGGTTTTGGATGGGGTTTCTGTTGCTGGAATTTATTATTTAGTATTCTCTTTCCTAGGGCTTCCAAAAGAGGGAGCACAGACACTAAGAACTGTATTTAAATAGACAATAATATCCGAGCAGTTGCCTGATGGTCCTGTCTAAAATGCTGCAGCCCAAGACTTAAGT
This sequence comes from Pseudorca crassidens, assembly GCF_039906515.1. Taxonomy (NCBI): domain Eukaryota; kingdom Metazoa; phylum Chordata; class Mammalia; order Artiodactyla; family Delphinidae; genus Pseudorca; species Pseudorca crassidens. The sequence goes on from NC_090306.1 coordinate 61,329,712, forward strand.
TGGGAAATCTTAAAAGGAGATTCCCAATTCCCTCTCACCTGATAGTTGACCTGCAGGGCAGACCGAGTCTGACTCACCTGGCCACGAATTGGGAATTAATGTCTCTAATTTCACTTTAGTGATCCTGACCATTTGTGCAATGGATCCAGGGTCTGCCTCAGGCTCTGACTCATCTGTAACATTTTATGCCTTAGGTGGGCTCTGGAGAATTCAGCTAGTAAGGGAGAGGACAGTGGTGGAAGCACAGGCAGAAGTTACCCCTGTGGGCAGAGCAGAGACACAAGGAGAAAGGCAGAAATGCCCCCAACCCCAGCAGTTCATATATAAATAGTAAAGATGGTGAATTTGGTTGATGGCTCAGTTTTTTGGTTCTACCCACAACGTTCAGGAAACCTGTTGCTTATTTTCTGTACTGTTTTTAGGATTTATCTTAATGAGATTATACTTGCTTACAAATGGATATTGGGGATCAAAATGATTTAAGCTTTGGGTTTTTTACTTGTAATAAAGAGGAATCTGCTTATGCATTTGTGTGGTCAGGCCACTCAAGATGGCTGTTCTCTTGCTCCCTGTACATCCCCCCCCTACTTGACCAGGGCCTGCTTCACCTACACCTAACTCACAGGACTATCCAATCCTCTTAATCATAGGGCTTAATCAGTAACTGCCTACGTGCTTGCCCCCTGCCCCGGGTACTGGTTTCCCTGGTAACTGATGAGTCAACCTGATGTCAATTCCCCCTATAAATGGTAGCCTCCTTCTCCCGCTGAGAAGCTTGTTGCTGTGTCCTGCCTGCTGTCTGCCGTATAGAGTGGGGTGTTGCTCCAGGACTTTGCTTGCTTCTGACTTGTAAGCTCCGTTGATGTCTCTGTCACTGTCTTTGGGCTCTTTCTTCAGTTTCGTGTCTAGGCAAGTACAGGGTTTGCAGGCCTGCAGAGTGCAGCCTAACAGTGTTTGACTGAAATTTCCTGTGAACTTATTTTATTCTAGTAACATTACAAGATGCTGATTCATTATGACTCTTCATAGATTAAGAGATGGTTCTTAACCCACTAGGAGAATTTCAACTGGTTTTTACATATATTTGACCAAATTTGATAAAAGATTGCCTACTTTGGACAAGGCTCTGTAGGGTACCTAAAATTAATTTTTGTTTTTTGCTTTTGAGGATCTTAGATTGATTTAAAAATGTTCGTACTGTACTTATTGATTCTAAGATACACATTTGAACATTTCTAATATTGGGATTCTTCTTACAGTTGATGGCACGACCTAGTGAATTGGCAGTATTTTAAATTTCTTAATGGTAAACAAAACTACATGTCTTACAGTTAATGTGTTCAGATTCAATGAGATACGATTAGCACGAGAAACTTCGGCAAGGTTACCTGCCATTACACCTGATAAGTGTATATGATTGTGGGTTCGGGAATAGGAATCTGTAGTTCTATTGGTTGATTCAGTTTCCAGTTTTCACCTGCTTCTCATTGTGTGACATCTCACCAGCTGTAAGTGATTCTAGGATTTAAAGCTACATCATTTGTCTTATAAGATGCAAACGGACGATCTCATTTGGCACTCAGTAAACGGATATGTATCTCTTGCAACACTGGAGTGAACACTGGGTTTTCTAGAGTTATTGAAGGATAACACAAAGGGCTTCAACCATGTGGCAATTTTCTAAGAGATTTTCAAAGGTAAATATGACTACATATAATTTTGTCCATCATAATTGAAAGACCATGTGAGATATGTCTTCATTTTATACAAGGCAGGGTATGGTGTTTTTGGCATTGGTACAAGGATTATATGATGCCCAAGTTGTTTCCATGCATTTTTGTATTTGGAAAACATATTGAATGCCCTATTATAGGCAAGGTGCCCACCCAGTCTGGGAGAGTATAATAGAGAGAGGCCAAGGTATATCATTACGAGTTTTGCCTTCAAGGACTTAATATGATATGATATATGATATGATGTAATATATGATATAATTATAGCAAAGTATATACGGATAATGAGTGAATATTTGTAATGGTTGATATTATTAAATGAGTCAGTATTTTAAAATGTGTTTAGAACAGCATCTAGGACATTTTAAGTGCTACATGAAAGTGTTTGTTGAAAGAAAGAAAGACACCCAAAGAATGGAAGCATAAACTATAGTATGGGGTAAGTGATCTAAGAATGGTACCCCAAAATGCTATGGAAATTCAAATAGATATGTTCCAGTTAGGAGTGATCATAGAACCAAGGGAATTTTTGAGCCAAGCTTGTAAAGAACAGTAGGATTCCAGTGGAGAGAATAAAAAAACACTCCTGATCCAAAGAGTGTCCGAGGAAAAGTCAGCGTACACTAGCTTATTTATTACACTAGAGCAGGTTTAATTGCTGCAGGTAGGAACCAGGGGAGAGAGAAAGGCTGAAGATACAGGAGCCAAAAGGGAAGAGGTAAGAGGTGATGAGATCCAGAGGCAAAGGGGTCAGTCTTAGATAAGAGAAGTGACATTTATTCCGGAAGGAGAGGCAGATGAATTAATTTTGGGAGTACAGAGTTTGTGACTGATGGCTTCTATTTTCTCTTTGAAATAGGAAGGAGATAAGGTTTTCTGATGATTTGGAGGGGGGTGGTGTGTGTGGTGGTGGAGTGGGTGAGGGTTGATTAGAGCGATGAAGGCTTAGAATAGCCGCTCAGGGCATGGGAGGGAAAATAGAACAAAAAAAAGGAATAGAAAAGTCTTTCCCAGAAACACTGAAGGTCTGTTTGAGATTGGAAGTCATAACATAGCAGCAAGCTGTGCTGTGGTGTGATTCCCTTAGCAACCTTTAGCTGCTGAGGTGTACGAGCAGAGGAGTTGTCTTGGAAGCTGCAGCTCAATAGGGAAGAAAGTGAAGTCAAGAGGGTGTCCAAAGAGAAGAAGGAACTTGAGGGGTCCAGAATTGGAGGACTTAAAGAAGTCAATCATTAACATTGATGGGCATGAGGGAGTGGGCTTTATGCAAGTCTAGGAGGCTCTGTTTGCAGAACGCAGTATCAGAATCTTGGGTACTTAGGCTGAGTCGGGTCTCAGCAGTGGAAAAGGGGCTGTTGGATAATCACCCATACTGCTACTGATTTATCTCCACTTCCATTGTCCTCAGTGGATCTCAAGAAATGATGGGGAGGTCAATAGATGAGGATATTAAGGAAGGCTGTAAAGAGTGATGGGGGATTACAAACATACCTTGAAGAAGCAAAGGCACATTTTTAAAAAACTGAAGGTAGAAAGAGCTAAGATGATCTTATGAGAAACAGTGGGAGAATGGAGAATGATGTCCAAATATTTTAGTCTTGAAGTACACGCGCTGCAGGAGAATGAGCGTTTGAGAGGTTATTTTTAGGGGAGAGACATGCCTTGAAGATTAGGTGGGTAGTGGTTCAGCATTCTAGATGACAGAATCAGACAAACCCGCGTCAAGTCCAGAAGATAGAGCTGTGTGACCCAGGGCAGCATCAATTTGCTAAGCCTCAGTGTTCTTATCTGTAAAATGGGAATAATAATAGTACCTGGTTACTGCCTGGACTAAATCCTATGGTATTTCTCTCCTACTTCACAGATCTCTCATCCTCAGTTCCTTTCTGTTTTTTTTTTTTTCTTGTTTCCCTGGGCTTTTAATGTTGGAGTGTCATAGGGCTCAGACCTTGTTCTGCTTTGTTTTCTCCCCTCCCCTCTCCTGAGCCAGCGTTATGGTTTTAAATACCCTCCATATGCTGATGACTCCTAAACTTTTATCTCTAATACAGACCTGTCTCTCAAACTCCAGACCCATATATCCACCTGCTTATTAGACATCTCATCAGATGGCTAATATACATTCCCTACAACTGTGACGTGTCCAGAACTGAAATCCTGAACTTCCCCTTTAAACCTGCTTCACCTACAGTTTTTTCCATCTTACTCATGGCAGCTCTCTCCAGTTGCTAAGGTCAAAACTACATACTATTTAATTTACTTATTATGATTCTTTATTGCTCATCTCCCTGTGAAATGAAAACTCCATTTGAGCATCTTTATCTGCTTTCATCACTAATGGATATTAAGAACCTAACACGGTGCTTGGCAAGTGGTGGGTACTCAGTAAATATTTGTTCTGTGAATAAAACAATGAATAAATGAATGACTATAAAGCCCTTTCTATATACTGTGACATTCTGCTAAGTACTCCATTAATGCTACCTGTTATTATTGTTGTTACTTTTTAGATGAGGGAGAGGAATGAAGAATACATTCTAGAAAGTTTTGATAAAAAGGAAGAAGGTTAAAGAGGAAGAAGGTTAAAGAGGAAGACTGTTAGGTTGACATAGGCTGGCAAGTAGATTATGACCTTAAAATAAACCCTATCAGGCTATTGGTTTCTCTGTAAGAGCTCTCTGTAAGAAGTCACCTTTGGGAGAGCATAGTTAGGAAATAATTTACCCAGGGATAATTATCACTAGCAGCAATGAGTCTTTTCCTACCCTGACTCACCCAATGGAGACTACTTATAAGTCATCATCTTGGTTAAGTGTTATTAATCTTTTGGCACAGAGCACAATGGTACACTTTATTGGAGGACAGTCTTCACCAATGAGGTTTTAAAGCTCTTGGGGGAGCATTTGAATGGGAATAGAATTTGATAGCAGGATTGATTTAGGAGTCATTCACATTTTCCTTCCTTTTTCTTTCTTTTCTTTGTTTTTTTTTTTTTTTACATCTTGAATGTTTGGGCAATTAGTGAGCTTAAGAGAGCATTGCACAATTTCAGTTCAGAGAATATGGGATTTTCTGATTACTTTTGAGTTTGTATGCCTTTTGATGCTTCATTCTTGTACTGCCCATTGATTTAAATATTGAAATGATTATTGCTTTGTTGGACCTGGAAGTTTTATGATACACCCAGGGATATAGGCACACTTTTTTTTCTTAAATTAACCTTTTATATGACTGACATAATTCATATTCATCATAGACAATATTGGAAATGCAGAAAAGGTTCAAAGAAGAAAAACTAGCCCTTGTCCCTTCACCAGAGATAGCCACTGTTAGCCTACTGCTGTATCGTACATGTTCTATCTTGAGTCATTTCAAAAGGTGGATATATTTCCCTTGGAATTTGTTCATTAGGCATCAAAACCACCTTGCTGTCTCAAGGTAGTGATTCGTAACCCTTTCTTGAATTATGGACTCTTCTGAGAATCTAATAAAAGCTATAGATTCCCTTCCCTTGAATCTTCATATGGTCATGCACAGAAATTTTGCATATTGTCAGAGGTTTTATGGACAATCTGAATCCACTAGTAATCTGTGGATTCTAGGTTAAAATCCTTGATATAAGACATAAGCCCCTTTAAAAAAATTTAAAATCTGCTAAATGATGAAAAATTAAAATGCTTTCCTATAATGCTCACACTTGTTCAGATATAACCATAATGAACATTTGTTGCTTTTATCTGCCTAGCACCCATTTTATCCCTCTCTTCTGGTAACACTGTTCAATCACCTAGTCACAAGGATGGGCATATGACCCAGGTTGCATCAAGAAGAATATCTGACTTTAGAATAGCTAAAGTATAAATTGAAATTAAACAGAAGACATTTTACCAAATATGTAAAAATCTGTGCATCCAAATGTTTCTTTTCCGCTGTAATTACTTTGGGAGATTTCATTTCAATTATACTGTCATGGTTCAAAATATTTTTGTTTATTTTCTGGAATTGCCTTTAAAGCAGATTTTTGAGCAATATAAGCAAATCACATTATGAAAACTTTTGGTTGAAAGTTATAGAAACCCCCCCCCCCCTTCAAATGAATTAAGTAAAAAGGAATTTACTGGTCCATGTACCTGGAAACTTTAGGGGAAAGCTCTGTTTTCAAACACAGATGGAAAAAGAAACTCAAATAATATCATCAGGATTTTATTTTGTCTCCCTGTCCCTTGGGCCCTGCTTCCTTTGTGTTGGCTCCGTTCTCAGGCAGGCTTTTCCTGCGTGGTGGCAAAAGTGACTGTAGCATCCTTTCAGGCTAAAATCTATCAGAAGCAGAGAGCATCATTTCTGGTAGCTCCTAGATAAGTCCTGAGACTTAGACTGCATGCCCACAGTGAAACCACCTCTGAGGCCAAGGGAATGCACTGTGGCTTTTGGTTTCATTCTGGGGCATGTGCTTCCCCATGGAATCTTAGTTTTATCCAATATGCATGGAGCAAGAGTGGGGGAGGAGATTAAAAGTCGAAATAAGGGGCTATTATTGGAAGAAGGGCAAAAGGATACTGCAAATATTCATTCTACAGTCAATATGACTCTTTTAAAGTCACAATTTATTTGTGGCTCAAAACATCAACCTTCTTTACCAGACATGACACTAAATAACTGTTGATAACAGTAAAGGTAATTTACTACCATCAGAGGTATTCAGAAGAATGTGTTTCAGATTGTATTATTCATTCCAAGGGAGGCAGGGGTTATACCTGGGAAAATACAATTTACTCATAGGAGTCATCGCCTAATTTAAGTAAAACAGAAGGAATAAGAAATAAGACACATAAATCATAAAATAGCATAAAATAGCAGGTAACCAAGTGTTGACTTTTAGCCTGCATTCTTAAAGGTCATCTCTTTAAAAGAGATTACGAAATTCTCAAGGGGGTCTGCAATATTGAATTATAGAAAAAATGCCAACCTAGTAAATGTATTATGTTTTGAAAAATGTGCTAAAATGTGAATTCTTGTGAGTGTTCCTGTGGGCTCAAAAAATTATATGCAATCTGTGTTGCTGGTTACAACGTTCTGTGTGAGCTTATCGAGCTTATTGTGGGATTTATACATTTTCTATTTGGCTTTTTTGGTGTCTGTTGATCTAGCAGTTTCTGAGATAAATATGTTGAAATCTTCACCTACAATTGTTGATTTAGCTATTTTTTAGTGATTAAAAATATATATATACATTTCAAGGCTACATACATATATGTATTCATGATTATCATATCTTATTGAGGTAATGTTCTTTTTACCAGTTTATGATGTTCCTCTTTTCCCTTGTATTTTTCACCATAAGTTCTATAACCTGCTTTATTTCTTATGTTCCTGGTATATTTACCATTCTATTATTATTATTATTTTTTAAAGAAAATTTATTCATTCTATTTATTTTTGGCTGCGTTCCGTCTTGCGCTGCGTGCCGGCTTTCTCTAGTTGCAGCAAGCAGGGGCTACTCTTCGTTGCGGGGTGCGGGCTTCTCATTGCCATGGCTTCTCTTGTTGTGGAGCACGGGCTCTAGGCACACGGGCTCAGTAGTTGTGGCTCACGGGCTGTAGAGCGCAGGCTTAGCAGTTGTGGCGCCCGGGCTTAGTTGCTGCGTGGCGTCCATTCTATTATTATTGATATTTCTGTATACTTTCTTTACTTTTTTTTTCCACTTTAATATTCACCCTGGGATTCTCTGTCTTTTGATTGAGTTTGATCCATTTATATTGTTACTTTTATTAAGACTTATTTCTGTAATTTTTTTTTGCTTTCTATTTACAGTTCTTTTCACTTGTTTTTCCTTTTATATACTCCACTAGGTAGATGACATTTTTTTCTTCTATTTTGAAAATATACATTTTATTTTTATACTGGTGGTGTATACTTCTGTACTCCCAACTTAGTAAGATTTAAAATTGTGCTTATTTTTCCATATCAAACAATTAGAAAGCTTATCAATAGCAATGTTTTTTCCCACTGAACATGACAAGAACCTTAGTACATTCTAACTTCTCTCATATCCCTCTGATAATGTTCCCTCAAGCTTCATTATACTCTTAGTATTGTTTAGACTTTTAGTTTTAGGTTTTTATGCATATGCGTTTATGGTTATTGCTTATTAGGTAAAAGTAGATTAAGTTTTGCCTCATCCTTACTTCTCACGCCTTATTATTTCCCCCCTGGATTCGTTACTTATTATGTTGGAGTATATTTTTTAAGAATTCTTTCAAAAAAAGTCTTTGTATAATAAATTTTTGTGACCTCTTAAGCCTGTGAATAACTTTATCTCATCATTACATTTAGGTAATAGTTTAGCTGGATATAAGATCACAGATTCATCGTTTCTTTTTCTTCAACATTCTGTAGATTTTTATAACAGTATTTTCATGTATAAATGTTACTGTTGAGAAATTTGACATCCATTTGATTTTTCTTACGTTGTAAGTTATCTGCCTTTTCACGCTAAAAGATTTAAAATTTTAGAAAAATTTCAGTGTAACTTCACTAAGTATGGATTTTTAAAACTTATCTGTTTGACACTTTATGTTTTCTTCTCCTGTCAATTTTATTAATTTTTCTGTTTAAAATTATGGGCTTACTTTAGTTTTTTTTTGCGATACGCGGGCGTCTCACTGTTGTGGCCTCTCCCGTTGTGGAGCACAGGCTCCGGACGCGCAGGCTCAGCGGCCATGGCTCACGGGCCCAGCGGCTCTGCGGCACGTGGGATCTTCCCGGACCTGAGCACGAACCCGTGTCCCCTGCATCGGCAGGTGGACTCTCAACCACTGCGCCACCAGGGAAGCCCTACTTTAGTTTTCGTGTTGATATAAGGTGTTCTATATGTTATCTTTCTTTCAGAATGTGTATTCTCCTCAGAGGCTTCTAATATTTTTCTAGATGTATTTTTGCTCCTTTATAGATATCGGCTGCTTTGACTTGCAAGGATGACATGGGGGGATGGGCATAAACTCAGGCCCTAGCTTGTACTCCTTTAGGTACTTTTAAGATTTCAGTGCATGGGGAGAGACCCTGGTGTTGTAATCTGGGTTTCACCCACTCCAATTTCCTCTGCTCCAGGTGTCACCCTACCTTGCTTCATCCAGGGGCTGGCCTAGCACATTTTCACGTAATTACCTAGCCCAAGGAGTGGGGAGGAGAAGAAGAAAAGGGAATATTCAGTGGCCAGTCCTTCTGCTAGGTCTCATCACTATACGTTCTTTATCCTACCTGCCTTCCAGTGCTACCCTGGTATTATTTCTTTAACATCTGTATCTCCACTACTGTAGTGAAATGGTAGTCGGTATTCTCCCAGGGCAATGTGGAAGAGAGAAAAAGAATTAATAGAAACTCTTGTAAACAGTTCTGGTCTGTGGCCTCAAACCTTCTCCGTCTCCAGCACACTCTTCTTCTGTAGTGGGAACTAACCAGCCTCTGACTCCCTAAAGCTTTCTTGCAGTTTATGTGCAAGCACGGCTCTGAGACCTGTCAACCTCCACACCTCCCCTGTGAGAAGATTAGATTTTGGCAGTGGGAACCATCAGCACATACCTGAAGTACCCTCTTATCCTGAGCATCTTGCTACTTTGTTGAAAACTGGAAATCATTCTTATTTAGGAATTTTTGCTACATTTATTTCTCATATTGCAGATAAAAGCAAGGGCAAAGTGGTCCGATGAAACAAACTATGGCAATAACGTTTTGAATATTTTATTCTCTCAATATATTTCTCAATATTCTGTTAAGAATCTTCATCAATAGTTGGAAAGTTATTTACTTAAAACACTTCTTAATCATTAATCACTAGATTTCTGAAAGACTGTATCTGAATATTAGAAAAGCCCTTATATTGACTGACAAAAATTTTAAGTCACCAGAGACAGCTATGACTTGGAGTGGCATTCATTCTTCATTCTCCCAACATATATGTGAAACACCTATCATGTGTGAGACAATGTACTGAGTGAAGTGACAAACACAAAGGATGTGATTCTTGCCCTTAGGGAATGTGCACTCAACTAAAATCACCAGAATAGCTATAAGATATTTTAATTCAGAGCAGCCTATGATAATTTACACTTCCTGCTTTGTAATCTATCGCCACATCTTCCCATTTGCCTCTTCCCATGTTACTTTTTTCCCTGTTAGTATGTCCCTTAGAATGTATGTCTCTTGTAACAGTTATTTTTAAAAAATTTCTTTTATTGTAGCAAGAACACTTACCATGAGATCTGCTTTCTTAACAATTTTTAGGTGTGCAATATAGCATTGTTAACTATAGTACAATATTGTACAGCAGATCTATAGAACTTATTCATCTTGCATAAGTGAAACTTTGTGCCAGTTGATTGGCAATTTTCCATTTCCCCTTCTGCCCAGCCCCTGGTAACCACCCTTCTACTATCTGCTTAGAGAGTTTAATATTTTTAGATACCTCATATAAGTGGAATAATGCAGTATTTGTCCTTCTGTGTCTGGCTTATTTTGCGTAGCATAATGTCTTCAGGGTTCATCTATGTTGGTGCATATTGCAGGATTTCCTTCTTTTTAAAGGCTGAATAATGTTCCACTGTATGTATATACCACATTTTCATTATCCATTCATCCACTGATAGACATTCAGGTTGTTTCCATATCTTGGCTATTATGAATAGTGCTGCAGTGAACATTGGGATGCTAACAGCTCTTCCAAATCCTGATTTCAATTCTTTTGAATAAATACCTGGAAGTGAGATTACTGGATCAACTGGTAGTTCTATTTTTAATATCTTGAGGAATCTTCATACTGTCTTGCATAGCAGCTGTGCCATTTTGCATTCCCATCAACAGTGTAACTCTCCTATTTGATTTTTTTTTATCACATCTTAAGTGCTAAACATAAATGTGCTGTGATAGGAATTATAGGGGATAAAAGAGCATTTCTGTGTTGCTAGGAATAGTGAAAATGCTATTTGAAGTGGGTTACCTCTTAGCTTTAACTCAAATCCTCTTTCCTCAGGTAAGCTTTCAAACCTTTCTTGATCATCTTGAAATATCTCTTCCCTCTGAGCAGAAATTTCTCAGGAATACACCAGCACTAAGAGAAGGGCTGAATGCTTTTGTCATCATTTCTGTCTTTTGGATCTAACTTGTTTTCCATTGAAAAAACAAAATGTTCACCTGATACAGCTGAGAAAACCTTTTAGTGTGGGCTGCTTCTAGCAGTTCAGTGTCACCTTGGCTGGGTTGTTGCCAACACCCACGGGCCCCTGTCATTGCTATTCTCAGCATCACACGTCCCACATTTATTTAAATAACATAAAAATTGGAGCTGGAAAAGAGAATAACATCCAATTTGGCATTTGAAGTAAGTATTATAAACACAGACTGTAGAGATTCTTGGAAGGGGTCAGTTTAGTGGTCCTTGATGAGAGAGGAGATTAGAAGCATGGCATAATTAAATGTTAGAAGGTATTTTGGAAATCACTAGTTTTATACCTCTCACCTTAGAGATAAGGAAACTGAAATCCAGCTTGGTGAAAGGACTTGGCTATGTTAGCACCAGACTTGTGACTGGAACTCAGGCCTTCTTACTGCTGCGGAAATGCTCTTCCTATCATATCCAGCTATGCTTGTTGTGTATTTCAGACTTGGACGTCAGTGATAGCACACTGGGAGGATATTTTTCTATAGATCTCGATTTTGTAAGCCAGAAACATTTTAGTTGATGACCTGGAGAAATTTGCTAAAACTTGTTGTTCCTATATTTAGTGTGATCGTTAATCTTATGTGTGATCGTTAATCTTATGTGCTGACTTGGCTGGCTTGGTGCCAGATATGTGGTTAAACATTATTCTGGATGTCTGCATGGGAGTGTTACGGAGATTAACATTTAAATCAGTGGACTTTGATGAAAGCAGATTGCACTCCATAATATGGGTGGGCCTTATCCAATCAGTGGAAGGTCCAAATAGAACAAACGACTGACCTCTGCCCAGCAAGAGGGAATTCTGCCGGCAGACAGACTTCAGACTTGAAGTGCAATTTTGGCTCCTCATGGGTCTCCAGTGTGATATCTCACCCTGTAGATTTTGAACTTGCCAGTGTTTTGAACCGGGTGAGCCAATTTCTTAAAATAAATCTCTTTCTCTGTCTCTATGTACACATCTTATTTGTCCTGTTACTCTGGAGAACTCTGACTAATACATTTAGAGAAACACTTGTCTCTCTAATCTGGCATTTGGACCTTACATATTTGTAACCAGAGCACCTTGTTTGATGGTTTGGGTCATCATGTGGTATCATCTATCTCTCTAATCCTCTGTAAACACAAAGATGCTTCTCTTTTATTTTGATACAGAAAGAAACATTTTAGTAATAGAGATCATTTCATAATATTATCCTGATGTGTGTTCATCAAATTCTGAGACTGGTGCTGCTGACTCTACCTGCTGAAGGGTCAGGCAGGTTTTTGGCTCAGGTGCCAGAGAAGGCAAGAAAGAAAGCATACAGCAACTCAGTTTTCATTTTTTTCTGAAAAATTGCTAGTTATTCTCCTGTCTAGTCCTCCATCTTGCTTTCCCAAGACACTCCCAGATTCTCTGAATCATCTTCCTTTTTATTGGTTAGGACATTTTCAGTCATAAGTAACAGTAAACTGACTTAAACTAACTTAAGCCAAAAGAGAATTCTATTGGCTTATGTAACAAAAACAAACAAAAAAACAAAAACAAAAACAAACCGTTTGAGGGGGAGTCCTGGGGTAGGTGAATTCAGAACCTCAAATATATTCACCAGGACCCAGTCTTTCCCCATTTCTCTGCTTGGCTTTCCTACGTGTTGGTGCCATTTTCAGGCTAGCTCTTCCTTAGTATTGGCAAGATGCAATCAGCAGCTCCCAGCTCACATCCTTTTCATTTAACACCACAGGAAAAAAGAGAGTGCTGCCCAAGAGTTCGAACAAAAGTCCTGAGCCTGACTCTCATTGGCCATTTAGGTTATATATCTATCCCTGATCATGCTGATTGACTTACTGCTGGATCATATGGCCACCTTCATACTTAACTTAGGACTGGCTTTAACCAAGCCACATATCCAAAGAGCAAGGAAGAAGCAGTTTTCTCAAAGGAAAAGGGAAAATAGATTGCAGGGAAACAAAAGTGATAAAATACATGACAACATCCTTGTCAAGTTTGGGTAGCCAGATTGTGTCTGGCAGGTGGGTGAGGAAATAAGAAGCTCAGTCTTGAATAATTCAATTTCTTTATCTTAACAAACTTATTTTTTGGCTTTATTAAAAGATAATAATTGACAAAATTGAAATATGTTTATAGTGTACAATGTGATGATTTGATAAATGTATACATTATACGTGTATATTTATACATACGTACATTCATATACACATACAAGTGCCTGTGAAATATCCCATGGTTCTGGGTTATTGAGATCTGGAAATAGTGAAAGAAGACTAATTACACTTCCTGGAAGGTTCTAAAGTTCTAGAATAGAGATTTTGAATATATTTTGTATTATATTCCCTTATGTTATAGAGCCATTTTCTCACTGACTACTTTATTGTCGGCATCTGGGCCTTCTCCTTGAGTCTTTTCTGTAGTTTGCCATAGTATTCAGAATGAAATACTAGGAGGTATGCTTCATGAGGAAAGGGGTTTAGTCCTTTACTCACTGTTATATATCCAGTGCCTAGAAGAGTACCAGGCCCATGATAGGCACTCAAAGGATATTTGTTGAATAAATGGCTTGATAAATTGCATATATTATTTTATATCTGGCCTCACCATGAATGGGTAAATGTCATGGTAACAAGTTTTGTTTACTATGCTTTTTATGATTCTTTCCAGTTGTTTTAAAATTTTATTAATTTTTAATAAATTATTTTATTTTTGGCTGCATTGGGTCTTCGTTGCTGTGCTCGGGCTTTTCTCTGGTTGCGGTGAGCAGGGGCTACTTTTCGTTGTGGTGCGTGGGCTTTTCATTTTGGTGGCTTCTCTTGTTGTGGAGCATGGGCTCTAGGTGCGCAGGCTTCAGTAGTTGTTGCACGTGGGCTCACTAGTTATGGCTTGCGGGCTCTAGAGCCCAGGCTCAGTAGCTGTGGTGCACGGGCTTAGTTGCTCCATGGCATGTGAGATCTTCCCAGACCAGGGCTCAAACCTGTGTCCCCTGCATTGGCAGGCAGATTCTTAACCACTGTGCCACCAGGGAAGCCCATCCAGTTGAATTCTTTTAAAATATACTTTTTATTTTGAGATAATTATAGATTCACATGTCATTTTAAGAAATAACACAGATCTCATGTACGCTTCATCCTGTTTCTCCCAATGGCAACATTTTGCAAAACTATAGTACAGTATCACAACTGGGATGTTGAGATGTTGCCATTGATGCAGTCAATCTGGCCAACCTTTTCTGTGTGTGTGTGTGTGTGTGTGTGTGTGTGTGTGTGTGTGTGTGTGTTAAATTGTTTCATGGCCACAAATTCTTCCCACCGATATACATGCCCTTTTGCAATGTGACTTTGCTGTTCCCATACTCCAGAGGTAAAGTCTCTTTTTCCATCCCCTTGAATTTGGGCCAGACTTGTTTTACTTTGATCAACAGAATGTGGCAGCAGTTATGTTGTTTGAGACTTAGAGTCTTGGCCTCAAAAGACCTTGCAGCCTTTACCTTCTCTCTCGATACATTTTCCTGAGACTCCCCCCGCATTTGAAGAATATGGTCTAATCTATGGGGGATGAGAGACCAGGAGGAGGCAAACTGAGGGGCCCCATCCAACAGCTAGAACCAATACTGGAGATGTGAGTGAGGCGGTCTTGGACCTTCCAGTCCAGTCAACTGCCTTGCTAAATGCATGAATAAGCCCAGGTGAAACCAGCAGAGGACCTGCCTAGTCAAAGCTCACATAATTGTGAGAAGTAATAAACCATTATTGCTTTATGTTTTGGAACGTTTGTTACACAGCAGAGGGTAACTGAGACAGCAGCATCTCACATTGAGAAGTTTTAGGAATACAGACTCAGATTTTGTTCTTGGATTATGATATGGTCACTAGCAGATGAGGATCAAACTATGTGTAGTTTGAATATTTTTCCCTTAAATACATTACTTGTCAGTTGCTTTCATCTTGTCGTGTTTCTACTCAGCTACGTATCAGGAAAATCTGATTAATACCAGCCTTACTTTACCTCTCTCTTTCATTAGCATACAGACGTTTTAGTGGTATCTGACAAAGCAATTTCATGGTTTCATGTAGATATAGACCCAAGCCTGGTTTCTTAGGTTAATGTTTATATAGAGTCAAATCTAGCCAAATAAATGTTTCAGTAGAAAAATCTACATTACCATGTTATAAATATTGAAACCTAGAGTTCAGGCTCAAGAAGAAAATTTAAAGGCTCTATGTTTTCTGAAAAACATTCAGCTCTTATTACCTTTATTTTTGTGTTGATCCTAATGTTAATAGCCATGATAAATCTTTAGATGTAGTCCAAAATAATGAAAACATTATTTCAGAAATCCCAAGAAAGTATCTGGACATACAGATACTTCTGTGGACAGTGAAAATATGAATGAGTTTATATACACTGGCTCTTTACATCATTTCTCTTTTAGATACGTTAAAGATTAATCATATAAACCACTAAATAGATATCTCTTTACATATAGTGGTTAAGAAGTCAGTCTTTGGAGTTAGACTCCCAGGTTTAAAATCTAATCATATCACTTACAGAGTGTAGAATCTTAAGCAGTTCGCTTAATCTCCTTGTGCCTCAGTTTCTACATTTATAAAATAGGGATGATAATAATATGTATCTCAGGTTTGTTGTGAATATTAAGTGGGAAATGTACAATCCCTACCACATGGTAATCACTCAAATGTTACTTAATACTCCATCTCCTTTTTATTCCTCCTCTGATTGCTACCATCTTTAGCCTTTATTCTCTCCTTGGTTGACCACTAATAGGAACTGTCTTATTCCTAGCTTCTTCTCATAATGCTAGGACTCTGAACATTTAACACAAAGTTAATGCCTTGTTGTCTGACTTATGCTTTATTTTTTATTTTTTTTTTTTGCGGTACGCGGGCCTCTCACTGTTGTGGCCTCTCCCGTTGTGGAGCACAGGCTCCGGACGCGCAGGCTAAGCGGCCATGGCTCACGGGCCCAGCCGCTCCGCGGCATGTGGGATCTTCCCGGACCGGGGCACGAACCCGCGTCCCGTGCATCGGCAGGCGGACTCTCAACCACTGCGCCACCAAGGAAGCCCTGACTTACGCTTTAGATTGTTACAGTTAATAGATGTTTATGATGAGGTCAGCAATGTGTAGTATGGGAGAAACTCCATGGGTTCAACTGGATCAGCATGATGTGTTCGTTGTTGTCACAGTTTTATCTTCCATGGATATCCCTTATTCTTTCTATGAGGGAGTAGATAAATAAATATTTCTGAAAATTGCTGCCTCCTAGTCCTTTTGGAATCAGGTGAAGAATAGTCCCCTTGAAGCAGAGATGACTTCTCCTTCTCCTGGTTGTACTTACCTCTCCTTCTCCTATGTATTGCGATCTTGACCCAGTCATTCTACCAAAGTGCAAGGCTTGTTTCCATTTATTGAATCATTGGCTGGGTCATTGACCCCCTTCACATACATGGTGGAGTTGTGTCAGTCTGAGAATGGATGACAGCTTAGGCCTTAACAAGATGCCTCATTTTTTTTTAATTTAATATAATCTAATTTTATTATTTTTATTATTTAACATCTTTATTGGAGTATAATTGCTTTACAACGGTGTGTTAGTTTCTGCTGTATAACAAAGTGAATCAGCTATACATGTACATACATCCCCACGTCCCCATATAAGATGCCTGATTCTTTATTCTGAATAGCCGTGATTCATTTTGGCTGCTAAATTCATCACAAGGTACATACATTCTAGGCCTTCCGGATGCACATAAAGCTGCATGGGATGTATCCAAATTCAGAAGGAAATGAAGGGTAAAGTGGTATGCTGACTGCAGTTGGACTAATTTGAATCTGTTTGCCCTCCATCATTTCTGTGTCACATAGCCATACCAAAGTGGATTCTGTGAAGCTGATTGAATCACAGCATCTAGAAGCTTAATAAGCGGCCTAAATGTAAATACTGACCCGGGGAATTTTGCATGGCTAATGAAGGCAGAGTTCAGTGTCCATGATTATGTTGTGCAGCTTTACTGAAACAGCCAATAAACGTTTACAAATCCATTTGATCTACTCAGTTTGCCTGCTCATAGGTGGGGTGATTATATTTCAGTAACAGCCTAGCTCTTTCAGGGAGAATAGCACGAAGCAAGCGAAGCAGTAGACAGAGGACGAGTCTGCACTGAGTCCAGGTTTTAAGGATGGTTAATGCACAATTCTCAAAGTCTTCTGTTTTGTGATCACAGTATCATCTTTATGAACAAGGAGATTTCTGCCAATGAGTTTTGTGCTACAAATGCTGGATCTTTCCATCTGAAATCTGTAAATACTATATAGATTTTCCTGGCATTGAGTTAGGTTTGGCAGATCCTTCATTCCATTGATCTTGAGGGTAATAATACTTATCGTAGTGTAATCCTTAGTGGAAGCAAAAATACTTCTGACTGAAGAGACATTCCAGTTATTCAAGTCCCTTTGTTATTGTGCTGTTATCTTTACGTTTGTTTTGTCTGACTGTCTCAGTGAAGAAACAGACTGAGAAAAATGTGAAATTTGAAATGGTACAGGGTGAATACCCTAGAAAATGATAAATGCATATGTAATTTTTTACTTTGAATTAGAGTCAAAGTTCATTTCCAAACTAAAAACATAATTAGTTATAATGACAGCCTGTTTTGTTTAGGTCACTTTAAATTTCTAAGTGTGTTGCTAAATGCACAGATCCTTTGTTTTCCTCTCTTCTCTTGCGTCAATCTTTGCTTAAAGCAAGGACCTCCATGGTAGAACAGAAGGGGTCTTTATAAAGCAGTAATCAAACATAATGAACACAATGGGGAGCTTAGGGACTTGGTGCAAATTACGCTTTTCTAGCCTTCAGGTATACTTAGGTATCCGGACATGCTTAACTCACATCCTGGGTGCTAGGCAGTTTGGGTGTCCCCCTCCCCTCATATGATAGCAGGGCTTTGAGTAAGGCAGTATGAGAGGGATGGAGTGACATACTTGAACTCGCAGTCACCTCAAAGGAGGTTTTTCTAGAGTCAAACTGGCTCAGTCATCCACCTCCCCAAATCTGGTAGAAGGGTTAGGGTCCCAGGACAGAGAAAAATGCCAGTAATTTGACGGATCCATTGAATACTTAAATAACCTGGCTATCTTAGATGAACTGAACCTGATTGTTAGACCTGAGTCTGCTGGGCTATCTGATTCTATGTCCTAGCCTAGCATTAACCCTAACTTAAGTTTGATTATTTATGCCATTAAATTCCCATCTTTATTTATTTATTTATTTTTCTAAATTGAAGTATAGTTGATTTACAATGTTGTGTTAGTTTCAGGTGTACAGCAAAGTGATTCAGTTATACATACATACATATCTATTTTTTTCAGATTCTTTTCCCTTATGGATTATTACAAACTATTGAGTATAGTTCCCTGTGCTCTACAGTAGGTCCTTGTTAGTTATCTGTTTTATATATAGTAGTGTGTATATGTTAATCCCAAGCTCCTATAAATTCCAATCCTGAACTTTAGCTAGTTCAGCTGATAATAGGAAGCTCATGGGATTCCAGAAAATATGTTTGGGGATTTGAATGTGTTGGCAAAAGCCTTGGGAGTCTAAGGGGAGGGAAAGGGGAGACCATGGGAATTTGCTGACACTGTGGAACTCTCCAACCCATAACTTTTAGAAGAGACTCCTGTGGAGGTGACCATCAGGCTGAGAAATTAGATCCCAATGTACGATGAATAGTGGGATACGTTGTCTGGACCCCCTTTCAGCGGAGGGCTTGTTGCCCTAGCCGGTGGGAGTGACAGTCTGCGGGTCTTGATGGCCTCAGCAGCAGAGAACTAGTCGCCTCACTCAGTGCCACCTTCTCGGGCAGCGCACGTTGAATGACTGATCTATGCAGCGGTATAAAGACCTGAGCGTTTTGGCTCAGCACAGGACAACTCTGACGGGGTTTTCTAGCTTCACGTCTCCCTCTGGCATTGACCTGCTTTGTTCTCCTTTTTCCCCAAAGCACTATCCGCACACTAAATTCCGTCTCTGAGTCAGCCTCCCAGAGAGCTCAACCTGAGACAGTGTGGATATTTAGCGTCCAGTTGAAAATGCAGCTATGGTTTAGTGAGGAAGAAAGAAAGTGCCCTGATTTGACTTAATGGTTACCAGAGGTGATAAGTGGCAGGGGTAGTGGAGAGTAAATTAGGAGCTTGGGATTAACAGATACACATTACGATGTATAAAGTAGATAAACAGCAAGGACCTACTGTAGAGCACAGGGAACTATATTCAATGTCTTGTGATAACGTATAATGAAAAAAATCTGAAAAAGAATTTGTTTACTGGGTTGGCCAAAAAGTTCATTCGGGTTTTTCTATAACATCTTACGGAGAAGCCTGAACGAACTTTTTGGCCAACCCGATATTATAAATATAAAACTGAAGCACTTTCAGTTGTACACCTGAAGCTAAACACAATATTGTCAATTAACTATACTACAGTTTAAAAAATGGGGCTTCCCTGGTGGTGCAGTGGTTGAGAGTCTGCCTGCCGATGCAGGGAACACGGGTTCGTGCCCCGGTCCGGGAAGATCCCACATGTCGCGGAGCGGTTGGGCCCGTGAGCCATGGCTGCTGAACCTGCGCTCCGTAACGGGAGAGGGCACAACAGTGAGAGGCCCACGTACCGCAAAAAAAAAAAAAAAAAAAAAAAAAAAAGCTTTAAAAAGTGCCCTACTTTGAAAGGTAGAGAAGGCAGAGATTAAAGTTCTTTGCTCATAGATCCTTTGCCATGTTACCTATGTCAGGTCTAATTTTTAAAAGTATTTTATCTTAGGGAACTATTGTACTAGAATATCACTAAACAATTACCTTTTTCAGTGAATTCATGGGAAAGCCTGCCACTTAACTCTATCCCCTAAAAGTGGGATTTCTTTAAGAAGCTTGCAACCTGGTCACAGGGAAAAGAGACCAGTATGGCAGAAGGGAACGAGACATTAATAACAGCAGATGTGAAAGACAAGGTCTGCAGCCTCCCCTGCCTGAAGCCCTGTTATATGATTTCTATTTGCTGTGAATCCTGTGGTTGGAGACAAAGCTCTTGAAGTCACAAGGAATTTTCTGTTTTCACAGTCCTTACTCCTTTATTAAAGGAATATTATTTGCAGCCTGGTCTTTTCTACTAGAGCATAAGTTCTTTAAGGGCATTGTCTCAATTTGGGTTACCCTGGAAGCAGACCAGGAAATAAAGATTTGAATGCAAATAGTGGTGGTTTTGTTTTTGTTTTTTCCCAGGGAGATATACAGGGAACACCAACAGGAGGTGGAAAAGTAATAGAGCAAAGGAGAGGAGGCCAATAAAATGTCCATCATTAAGTCTATTGTAGTGGACCACCCATGTGTCTCGCCTTATGCTCCTCAAGTGTCATGGGAGCTGAGTATTTATATACCTCCTGTTACTCAAAGATTGAGGGCTGCTGGGGAGGGGGTGAGGGTCAAGGAGTAGGGGTGGAGGGATGGGAAGTGGAAGAGGCATCGGAGGTGTTAATTTTCCGGCACTTCTGGCTTTTGTGCTATGAAAGAGTATTGTTCTAGAAGAATTTCTCAGGCTCAGAGGTGTACATACTAGTGATGGAAGTTGGAAGACACCAAATCAGTGAAGTCCAAACACTATGGGTGTTGGGGGAGAACCTGACAATGACGATGACTCAGTAATGAATTACATTATTCATTCTTTTCCCCCAAAATTAATTAATTAATTTTGGCTGCGCCAGGTCTTAGTTGCGGCATGCAGGATTTTTTTTTTTTTTTTTTTAGTTGTGGCATGCAGGATCTTTAGTTGCAGCATGCATGTGGGACCTAGTTCTCTGACCAGGGATCGAACCTGGGCCCCCTGCATTGGGAGCGCAGGGTCTTACCCACCGGACCAGCAGGGAAGTCTCACATTATTCATTCTTATGTTTCCCCTGATGTGCCCTGCGCCTGGTACACAGTGTGTGATCAGTTGTTATTCTTTCTATTTCTTAAACATGAGACAAGGCTCAGCTTTGCGGTCCTTGGGTACTGGGATCTGAGACTCCCAGTAGGCTGGGGAAAATGAATGTGCTATGACTCAGGTCATCTCTTGTTTCTGGAAGAGAGACTGGAGAGGGCCAAGCACACTCAGACCCAGTTCTCAGAGATTAATGTAATACTTGGTTTCCCTGATAAGCTTTAAATTAAAGTTGGAAATTGCCTAGTGCAATTCACAAAGGTGCATACACAAGAAGGGAGAAAAAAAATTCTGATTACAGTTTTATTTGCTGACACCCCTTAACAATTTATGTTTGAGCGCTGTTTTGCTAATTAATGGCTGCTCGAGAAATGCCATGTGTCAGCAATGAATCACTTACTTTTGTTGCTCTTCAGTGGTATATGGATAATGAACAAGGACAAGTCATATAATGAAAGCTGAAAATAGCCCAGCTGTGGGACAGAGGCTTGTCAATAGGAAAAGGTATTATATTTGCCAGCATCCATACCAGGCTTTTAAAAGTTAAATTAGTTAAAGCATAAGAAGGAACTTTATTGACATCTGTAACCCAATAACCAAGGTACAGAGGACAGGTAGAGTTAGCCTCAGGGACATTTGGAACCGGGAGGTAGAAAATCATCTAGATTCCCACTTTCCAGCTCTCACCTCTGCCTCTTTCTGTTTCTTTCATTCTCTCACACTGGCTTTCACAGGGGTTTGGGGCCGTGGCTCTTGGTAGCTTTGGGCTCACAGCTAACACCTCTGTGCCGGAAAGGAGAGGGCTCTTCTTCCCCACTCGATCTTGAAGTATTTCAAGGCAAGACTAACTGGCCCTGAGAGTCAAATGGCCAAGGAAGTGGACCCCAGTCTTTAGAATCTTCTCAGCAGAAGGGAGAAGTGCCCTTGTGGGTGAAAAAGACAAAAGATTATAAACTATAAGTAGCAGTGCAAGGAAGTAAGTGATTGAAAGTCCAGGTGAACAGTCTGGATTGAAACCACCATTGTAGTTCAGAGAAAGGGAAGGGAATTGTTCAGGTGGTTGAGGAGGTCGGACTTGAACTGGATTTGATTAATGGGTAGATAGGAGAGAAAAGGGCATTTTCTATAAGTGATACTAAATGAACAGGGCATGGTTCAGGATTCAGCACGTGGTGCAGGGCACTAGGGAGACTGGTCTAGCCGAAGCAGGGCTGGTCTGTGCTTGGGAGGAGAAGGGAAAGTGTAGAAGAGAGAAAAGGACAGCTATGACTGTCACGCAGGAAAATCACAATAGAATATTGAGCTAGAGTAATATTAATAATAATGGTAATAATAGCAAATACTTATATAGCACTCTGGGTCAGGGACTATTTTAAGTGCTTTATATAATAGTAAGTTATTTAGTCCTTATAATAACGCTATAAGTACAATTGTTCTTCTCTTTTTGCAGAGGTGGAAACTGAGGCACAGGTCTTCAATGGTCAAAGTCTTATAGCTAATGAGTGGCAGTCTGGCTCCAAAGCCTGTGCTTTCACTGCTATGCTCTACCGTTTAAAGGCAATACATCTGAAGCTTAAAGCTTAATAACACCTGATATTTGTATGGTGTTTTACATGCTACAAAACACTATTGCTTACATTACTTTATTTGAGTTTCATAACAGTCCTGTGAATTCAGTAGAATAGGTATTTATTTCTGTCCCCATTTTATTTTTGAGACCATTAAAATACACCTCGCTCATCCCAAGCAATCTCTCTAAATGTACATGGCTGGAAAGTGATTGGACTCAGACTAGAGTTCAGAGCTCCAGAGTCTGGTTGGGTTTTTTGCCTCATTGCCTGAACATTAACGTATTGCTGGTGGATGACATTGTAATGTGGGCTTGGGGAGGAACCAAAGGTGTACAGATGATTCAAGAGACGTTGGAAACATTGAAGGGAGAGGTGGTAAGAGTCTGAGTTACAGTAATTCTGTTTACTTTCCAACTCAGAAGGAGGACATTTTGTAATTTAAAAAATGAAACTCAATGCTTATACCTCAATAAAAAAAAATTATGGAAAAAAATTAAACTCAATGTCTTCTGATTTCCTGAAAAAGCAAAACTAATCATATACAGATTTTTATTGAGGAGAACTCATTTAAAATATTGAAATTGCCTACTTTAAAAAATTAAACATTGCAAACCTACACTTTAATTCAATAACTGTGAAGAATACAAAAAATATTCTTCAGTTTTTATTAATTTTAATTAAACAAAAAGGCAAATAAAAAAAAGTGAAGAGAAAGAGTCAAAAGTGAGTCAAGGGCTTCCCTGGTGGCGCAGTGGTTGAGAGTCCGCCTGCCAATGCAGGGGACACGGGTTCGTGCCCCAGTCCGGGAAGATCCCACGTGCCGCGGAGCGGCTAGGCCCGTGAGCCATGGCCGCTGAGCCTGTGCATCCGGAGCCTGTGCTCCGCAACGGGAGAGGCCACAACAGTGAGAGGCCCACGTACAGGAAAAAAAAAAGTGAGTCAAAAGGAAATATACATTGCGAGAATAACAGAGAGGGAAAGACAGGAGAGAGGAAAACAGGATGAATAAAGTTATGTACATGAAAGAAACTAGCACACAGCCTGGCACACATTCTCATACACACACTTCTCTCTCTATATATAGTTTATAAATAACACCTGATATTTGTATGGTATACAATTATATACACAATTTGTATGGTATATAATTATACAGTTATATGGTATGTGTATATATGTGTTTATATATATACACAACTTGTATGGTATTATATATATAATATATATATTATATATATATATTCAGTACATTTTTAGATGTATTTTGGCCTGCAAAGTTCCATGTAAATGACTTTTATAGTGTTGATTCCTCAGAGACCTTTCTTGCATCCTTGGGTATTTATGAATCCTATTCTTATGATAGGCAGAAGGAGCCAACATAGTAGACATTTCCACATTATAACAGCATTGATAATTTACTTATTCACTCCATTCATTCACTCATTCACTCACTCATTCCACAAACATCTCCCATTTGCCACATACTATTGTAGGTGGTCCCGGTGCTCATAGAACATTTTTTAAACTATATTAGAAAATATGATGGTCTAACAGTATACTATCCCCATAAATTTCCTTTAATACGTTTTTTTAGGGTTTTTGGTTTGTTTTTTCATTTTCAATCATCCTGAGACTGCCC
The DNA here is from genome assembly GCF_039906515.1 of Pseudorca crassidens. Classification (NCBI taxonomy): domain Eukaryota; kingdom Metazoa; phylum Chordata; class Mammalia; order Artiodactyla; family Delphinidae; genus Pseudorca; species Pseudorca crassidens. The sequence goes on from NC_090306.1 coordinate 61,353,851, forward strand.
CCTTGTTGTTGTTTGTTTGTTTTTTCATTGTCAATCATCCTGGGACTGCCCCCTTGTTGACAGAAATCTATCTGGTATTGTGATGCCTTTGGTACAAATGGAGTATATTTTCTACCTCACTTTGAGGAGCAAAATGCAGCAATAACCTAAATATCTGTCAAAATACTTGGGAGCACAGGACATGGGAGAAGCCTCCAGGGTGTAGCTGTGATACTGCGACTCCATCCCTGGATCCTTTTGTTGACTGGGTGTAGGTAATGAGGTGAACTCGCTCTGAGCCCTCCAGAGTCTCCAGTGGAACTCTCCTGTTCCCTGTCTTCAGGGGACAGATCTACATTGGTGCAGCCTGGAGCTAATCCTACAGGTGCCTGTGGCATTTGGAGATGCAGAATTTTCACCCTCAAAGCTACTGTGGTTCTTGAGTATCTGACCGAACTACCGGATACCACAGAGAGACTCTGCAGGACTGAGAAGTAGCAATGGCTTTGATCATTTGTTGAGAATTTAAAACGAACTTTTTATCGTGCTTCTTTAGACATTTTGGAAATGTATTATCATTTAAGCAATGGATTTAGCACTCTTATTGAAGAGTGCTTCACTTTTCACTTGTTGAATTAAAGGATTGTTATACTTGCTTCCTTGGAACCAAATACTTTGATAGTCCAATTTATAATGTCACCTTTTGCTCTTCCTTCCCCCCTCTGGCAGTCAAGTATGAAGAATTGGCTATAGTTCAAATTACAAAATTATTGTTTCCTGGTAAAATGCCAGGGACAGTCCATTGATGGCATAGCAATGATATTCAACCAAGTGAACTCTGGGAAGTGGTTCCCATCCCAGTAAGTGAGAAAAAACAAGCATGACTTATTCAGGAAAACAACAATCATTAACAGTGGAACTGATGATTACAGGGTGGTAAAACTGGTTTTTATCTGAAGATACGTATTTGTAAGAACAAAGTTAGTTAAGGAGCTGACAGGCTGAATTTAATTTTGGTAAATGCTGAAACTTTCAGAAGAGCAGCTCTTACCCTTTAATCCCGAGTAGAAGAGAGGAAGGAAGATATGGATGGTTTTCAGTTTTTGCAAATGTTGACAGAATAGTCAAAATATAATATGATGGTTTTTATGAACTCAGAGCACCGATACGTATATCTGTTCACGCTAACATCATCTTATTTGCAAAATGGACACTGTTTGTTTTTGCAAGTAGTCAGCTGAGCTAATGTGAATGCCAGCTTCTTCTGTGATGTTTCAGCTTTAAGAGAGTTGCATTAATGGAGAGCAATTATGGTAATTTGAATTAGGAATGGAATTATGGTAATTGAAAACTTCTGCGGTGACAGGTATTTGTGAGACCTCTGTGTTCTGGTGCAGTTCAGAACTGCTATTAAGCCCATGGTAATTAGCATTTTCCCCCCGAAATGGTTGAAAGAATAAGGGAACAGAAAATTTGACAGTGTGAGGGGGGAACTGGCAACAACATCAGAACCTATGGTCAACACAAAAAAACACAAACACACTGATAGTCTTGGGTTTTTTAAAAAGAGAGAATCAGAAGAAAATCACAGCTTTATTTGGGGCACTGGGGAGGCTAAGCATTTATGGTGTGGGTCTGCAGTATAGAGCAGAATTTGCAACAGAAAGGTGGAGCACAGAAAGCCATTCTTGTTTTCTGGCTTTATTTCCAAATCAAATTGTTGTAGAGAGCTTTGTAGGTCCTCACAGTCCAGAGCAGTAGAAAGCTATGACAAGCGAGCTGAATCACTCCGCCACGTTCAATGCAGCCTTTCAACCAATGTTTCTCAGTTGCCTACTATGTGCTGGGCGATGTGCCAGGAAATAAAGATGTAAGTAAGACAAGGTTCCTGCCCTCACAGAGATTTTCCAGTCACTTGTAAAATTGAGATCAATTTGCTTCCACCTTAAAGGCAGGGAAGCATTCTCTCAGAGCCAGAGCTATATGCCTGGCTTCCTTCATCTTGGGAGGGCTAAAAATTCTATTTTAGGTCTTAATCCCTTAGACTTTGTTCTTATCTTCATGATTTCTCTTGAGGTCTCTAAGGACGGCAAAATATTAGAGTGTCTATAAATTAGGATATGCTTAGCTGCAAAGAACAGAATACCTGACTGAAAGTATATATGTGTGATTTACTAAACTCACATAATCAGTAGGAAATTCCAGGGTTAGTGTAGTAGGTCAGTGGTATCACCAACAATCCAGGCTTCTACTCTACCTAATCCACCATTGTCTATGTTGGCAATGTCTCCCTTATGGTAACGCGGTGGCTACCAAAGCTATAAGCTAACATCTTTATATAGTAATGTTCTGAGCAAGGAGAAAGGGGACAAGAACAAAAGTACATTTTCCTTTAAGGGGGGGAATCATTCCTAGGGGAAAATTTTTTTCCCTCCCGAAACCACTAGGAGACTGCCCCTTATGTTTCATTGGCCAAAACTAGGTCACATGCCTACTCTTAAAACTTTAATTGGCAAATGGGAATAGCATTGGCATGACTACTTAGACAATTCGCTACTTATTGCCCTTGGCAGGGTACATCCTCCTTCTATCAAAATCCAGCTTCAGTTAACAAGGAAGAGGAAACGTGGCTTTGGTTACACAGGCATCTGTGTGGAATCAGAGATGATGGAAAAGCCTGCAGATACGTTTCCTGTCCTTATATATCTCTAATTTTTCCTCTGGGTCAAATGATCTTTCAAATATCTTTCTATAAAAATGCAGATGCTTCTGGGAATGGCACCACATATAAGTCCCTAATATCTCAGTCTGTTGGATAAACTTTAAGAGGGGAGAGTGGGTCGCCACGCAATCACTGGGAATCTACGAATTTAAGATGAGGTTAGTACTGAAAAATTATGTAGAAATTTGAGATTGAGAGTGCTGAGGAGACATTTACCTTTTGTAATAGTTTTACCAATCTTCTATGTGGAATTTGATGACCTTGTCCAAAAGAGGTCATTTTTATCGAACTTTTATTGTCCTTAGAGCACTACAGTAAGTCCCCTACATATGAACCTTCAAGTTGAGAACTTTCAAAGATGCAAACGTGCATGCCAGCCCCTGTATGCCAGCTGCTGTACTGTACTACTGTACTTTTCAAGCTGCTGAACTGTAAGATTTAAAATGTTTTCTTTATTTTTTGCGTTTGTTTTTTTATGTATGATTTGTGTGGAAAGTATTAGAAACCAATTACAGTACAGTACGATATAGCCAAGTGTGTTAGTTGGGTACCTAGGGTAACTTCGTTGGACTTACGAGCAAATTGGACTTACAAACACACACTCCTAATGGAACTTGTTCGTATGTAGGGGACTTACTCTATATCGTATGGGCATTTAACCCCTATAACAATCAGATGAGATAAGACTGTCTTTGTAAGTGAGGAAGATAAGGTACTGAGAGATGAATAACATGCAGGGATTCAAACCCACCCAGGCCTGAACCAAAGTCCACTTTTTTTCCACTGCACCACATTTCTTCTCAAAGCCCAGCACAGAAGTAAAGTCATTTGAGTCTGAGGAGGTGATGCACTAGGGTTTTCTGTCTGTTGTGAACTTCCTTGTTATTCAATGCCTATATAACATACCTCTCTGGACCAGCATGATTACAAACACATTGGGAGAAAAATTTGAAACTGCACCTATCAGATATCTGAGATTAAATAACACTAGGTTCTTTTGATAAGATACAGGCAATTAATATCCTGACTCTAGGTGATGCCATCATTGCTGTCCTTCAAAGATTTATCTCATGTGAACCATGGGTAGGAGATTTTACCCTGAGCAGAGCTATTTCAATATAGATAAAGGGAAGACATAGTGATCTATAGCTCCAGTAGAAACGGTAGTTTTGTAAGCACATCTCAATGGCTAGTGTTACTGTTTTAATGGGAGAAAATGATGGAAAATAGGGTGAAATCCCAATTTACTCAAGTGAGAACTATGTTCTGTGAAGTTGGCAAGTGCAAGTGTGTCTCTTTTCCTGTCACTCCTAAGCAGTCTCTTTCTGTGAGATGCTTCATGGAGACTTCAGTTCAGCAGAGGGTAATTGACCAAGTCAACTTTGCCACAGTCAATGCTTGTCATTACCAGCGATCCCACGTTTTCTGCCAGGAATCTGAGGCACAACTCAGTGGAGTCCCTCTTTCAAAGGACAGATGTTTTCTTGCTGCTGAACATTAACTCATGTTACAGATGTGATTGAAACAGTGAAGGAGTTCCATCTCAGAGAGGAGGGAGACTGGCTGGCTCTTTGAGGACACGATTTCTGCATCCTGATGATTTTTGCCAGATATGTGAGTTTGCATGTGTTTGACAGCCCCTGGCAATAAAAAGACTGTACACAGAAGAAGAATCTATCGTGTATTAACTGTTCCTGCTCGTACTCTTTAACAAACAAACAAACATACAAAACATATAAAACCTTCCCTCAGTAACTCAGAAAGGTCACTTATTTTTCTTGAGTCCGTATAAGTAGAAAGCAGGATGAAACAGTTCATTGTACTGAGAAGAAAAATCTCATTTGGGAGTGTGAAAGAACAATTTGACAAGTATCTCCATAGTTCTAAGGTCTGAGGAAGAGAAATGACAACATTTTATTATAAAGTAAAGAGATTTATTTATTATTTATTTATTTCATTTTATTTATTTTTGGCTGTGCTGGGTCTTAGTTACGGCATGCGGGATCTTCGTTGAGGCATGCGGGATCTTTCCTTGTGGTGACTTGTGGTGCACAGGCTTCTCTCTAGTTGTGGCGTGAGGGTTCCAGAGCCCATGGACTCTGTAATTTGTGGCACACGGGCTCTAGTTGAGGCGCGGAAGCTCAGTAGTTGTGGCGCGCAGGCTTAGTTGCCCCGCGGCATGTGGGATCTTAGTTCCCTGACCAGTGATCGAACCCGCGTCCTTGCATTGCAAGGTGGATTCTTTACCACTGGACCACCAGGGAAGTCCCTATAAAGTACTTTTTTTTTTTTTTGCGGTACGCGGGCTTCTCACTGTTGCGGCCTCTCCCGTTGCGGAGCACAGGCTCGGGACGTGCAGGCTCAGCGGCCATGGCTCACGGGCCGAGCAGCTCCGCGGCATGTGGGATCCTCCCGGACCGGGGCACGAACCCGCGTCCCCTGCATCGGCAGGCGGACTCTCTACCACTGCGCCACCAGGGAAGCTCGTATATAGTACTTTTAATTGAAGTAATTAGGAGCAAGAGCACTAGTATTGCCTGAAAGACAGTCAGAAGGGAAATGGATTTCTGGTCGAGTTTGCTGAGCTTGGAGGCTCCTGATGAACTTTTGCAATAATAATTAATACAATACTTCTGAGACATTTTTAGCCTTACCAAAAATTATTTTTCTCTGCCTTGTTCTTCTTTCAGATAAAATAATAATGTTTACCACTTAGCTGGCCTCTTTCATTCCGATGGGTCCCCTGGTTCTTAAACAATTTTTCTATCTCCACATATGCGAATATGTGTCTACACAGAGTCATTTCAGCAATTGCCAAAAATTTCAGCAATCCCACTGGGTAGCATGTTGCAGCTGTTCAGTATGATCTAGCAAAGCTACATAGTGTTTGAGGGGAATAAAGTAAAAAAAAAAAAAAAAAAGAAAAGAGAAAAAAATCCCAAAGTTAAAGCCTAGTGTTAGTATTCTAGGAAGAATCTGGCAGGCAGAAATGTGTATATACACAAAAGGATCCGCTCAGGCTATATCTATTCCTGCTTCTAATACGTGAACCGTGGAATATCTGGGTCCCAGGAGGGGATTGCGAAGTCGGTTTTAAAGTTCCTTGAAATACGCTGTTGTCAGCAGGAGGGTTTCCGGATGCTGTAATGGGACATCCATTCAGCAATGACACAAAGCAGTGTGTGCCACTTCATTGAATTAGCAATATACTTCCTGTAACATGCTGTTTTGCTTGGAGGTCTCACGCAAGGACTGGCCATTTCTGCTATTTAGGTTTCAGGAGCTGATAAGTAACTGTGATTAGCCATTCAGATTTCATCTGAAAAGAAATAAAATCATTTAATTGCTTTGAAAAGACATGTACATTCACAGCATTGGTGTACTTGGAATTTGAAAAATGGTGACTGATTTTCTCCAGTAAATAGAGCAGTGCCTGGCACATAGTAGGAACCATCTATTAAAGGAGTGAATAAAAGCTTTGAATTCCTGATGATAAAAGCTCTCTCGTTTATGTGGTATTAAGTACTTTTCAATGCACTTTCACGGATATCAACTTTTTTGATCTCAATGATATTATACTGGACTTAATGTGATATTGTAAATGTCAGAAGAATTTAACGTAAGAAATTCATCATACCGAGATCACCTCCGTTTCTCTTTGGCAAGCCATTACTAACACTCCTAGATGGGTTAAACTTCTAAGACCTGCCCTGCTCACACCTCATTCTATGGGAAACTGCCTGGTTCAGAGACTCTCTTGCCTGTCAAGCCACATTTAAATGATTCGATCCTTTTCCATTTTGTTGCCTCTCAAGTCGGCTTCCTGGTCTTGTGTGGACCTCAGAGCAGGTATATTACCCAAGAGAAGCCATTGCGTAGTCTGGGCAGTGATGTTTGACCTGTGTCTCTGTTTCCAAAGAGGAGTTGAATTAGGTGATTTTCCTCTTAAGAACTTGAAATTAGAAGCATGGGGAAAATTTTCCAGCTACCAGGGAAGCTGAAAATGGAATGAAGGCATGAGTTAGGAGTTGGCTGGAGCAAACCAGAGCCATGTGATGACTTTGACAGAGTCAACCGAGAGAGCTGCTTCGTGGGGATGAGAAGGGAACAAATATACAGAGAATCTGAGACATCACATATTGCTGAAGGTCCCTGAGAAAGAGATGAAAAATCGTGGTGACAACTTTTTCTTCCATCTGTGTGCATTTTTATAATACACCCTTTATTTCATGATGTGGCATAATAAGGGTTCTTGGTCTTCACAGTCAAAAGAGTCAAAAGAGATGTTGGCATGATATGTATTTGCTGATGAAAATAGAGTGACCCATAGGAAAGATGATGATGGGCTTGAACTTCTCTTCCTGGGTGGGACGTTGCAGTAATTGACATCATGGCTTTGGGAGGAATAAATTAGCAATTGCCTTGTAAGATGGCATCAACTTGCTACAGGATATGGGTCCTCTATTTTATTCATCAGAGAGCTTAGGTGCTGCTCAGCATATGGTTTATAGCAGCTTCCTTTCCCTCTGGGAGCTTATATTCTAAGTCAGATAGTTATTTGTTAAGATCTTACCTTAGAATTCTTTGACCAGCATCTTCATTGGCTCTTCCAGTCTCTGTGTGGTTGATCTTCCAGACCAAGGGTGACTTCAGGTCTCGTAAATTTAGGGAAATTAGGGGCCAAGAGTGATACCTTCCTACTTCTGAGAAGGTTAGTTTTATGCCACAGGCTCCTGGAACTATCATTTGCAGCAACATGGAGGGTCCTAGAGACTATCATACTAAGTGAAGTAAGTCAGACAGAGAAAGACAAATACCATATGATATCACTTGTATATGAACTCTAAAGTATGACACAAATGAACTTATTTACAACACAGAAACAGACTCACAGATAGAGAAAACAAACTTATGTTTACCAAAGGGGAAAGGGGGTAGGGGGGATAAATTAGGAGTTTGGGATTAACAGATACACACTACTTTATATAAAATAGATAAACAACAAGGTCCTATTGTATAGCACAGGGAACTACATTCAATATCTTGTAATAACCTATAATGGAAAAGAATCTGGAAAAGAATAGATATATGTATATGTATAACTGAATCACTTTGCTCTACACCTGAAACTAACACAATGACGTAAATCAACTATACATCAATTTTAAAAAATTGAAAAAAAAAAGAATTGTAAGGAGCAAGGGGGGAGAATATGGGCTCAGGAGTTTGTTTCTATGGCGGCTTGTTCCCTGTCAACCTAACTAAGCCAGAACTGTGTTCCGCAGAATTCTTCTCCTGATATAGTTCCGGCATGGTTAGTGTTAACCAAAAGAGAAATGTGACCGAGATTCGGAAGGTGGAAGTGCAGCAGTAGCCAGGTGTCAGTGTAGGGCCAGATACTGTTGCTGAACTGCTTACCTGGTTGGTGTCAGCAGCAGCCAGGTCAGCTCCGTGCTTCCTCTCTCCTTTCCTCTCCCCACACCCTCCTTCAGGTTCTCTGAATCCCATCTTGGGCTCTGTGGCGAAGGATGCCTATTATCCTGCATGCCGCGCACAGCATCCAGGATGGAGGTGGTGAGAGAAATGAGGGTCCCAGTTCTTGTAAATTCCGTTTTGTTCTCACAGCTTCCAGCTTATTTTTGCTCTCCCCCACTTCACACCTGTATTTCCTTCTGCGCTACCTGCCCTCCCTACTGACTTCAGGCCCAGCACCAGAGGCAGAAGCAGCCGCTAGCACAGTTGCCTAGGTTTTCATCTCTACAATCAATTTCTTATTCTGTACCGTTCATTGTGGTTCTGCTTCTCTGATTGAACTCTAACTGATACAGCTTCTTATTAAATCAGTGCTTATCCATTGGTTTAATTTATTCATTGATTAGTTATGACATTAACATTTTGCACCACAGAAGAATTTTAGACAGGGATAAACAGACTGGCCACTTTTTAGCAAATATGTAGCAGCAATTTCTTTGCTGAAAAGATTTCCATATGTTAAGAAATGTTTTCCTGTAGTAGAACATCATGTCCAAGAAAGTGACTTTGTAAAAAAGAATTTCCAGGGAGTTCTTTTCCTAGAATGATAATGTTTATATTTTAATTGCTTTATTAAAGAACAGGTGATTTTTCACTGTTAGCCAAACTCAAAACACTTAGTTGGAGCAATGTATGGTGGACATTTGAAAGAAAGTCACTTTGGATATTTGAGACCTCTGTGTACACAAGGCTCTAGAGGTTATCACTATCTAATCCCAAAATAGGTCTTCTATATGAAGGTGGAAATTTCTGACCCTAATTATATCTGTTTTTTAAAAAAATATTTATTTATTTATTTATGGCTGTGTTGGGTCTTATGTTGCTGTGCGCTAGCTTTTTGTAGCTGCGTCGAGCCAGGACTACTCTTCGTTGTGGTGCACAGGCCTCTCATTGCATTGGTTTCTCTTGTTGCAGAGCAGGGCTCTAGGCGTGTGGGCTTCAGTAGTTGTGGCTCGTGGGCTCTAGAGCGCAGGCTCAGTAGTTGTGGCACACGGACTTAGTTGCTCCGCGGCATGTGGGATCTTCCCGGCCCAGGGATCGAACCCGTGTCCCCTGCATTGGCAGGAGGATTCTTAACCACTGAGATACCAGGGAAGCCCGATATCTTTTTCCTTTTAATAACATGAAATTTCAAACCTAAATATTGTTTAGGGATATATTTAAATATATAATGAACATCCTTTTAAAATACAACTGCCTAGTATTTCTTACTTTAAAGAATACTGTGAGGGGAAAAAAAAGAAAGCCAGCAAAAAGCCAGTACTGTCCTGGATTATACTTCTAAAAGAGGGAAATATTCAGTTCTAATGCCTGGCTGCCACTGTTAAGCTGGTAGACAATCCAACATTTATGTATCTGAGGTTTTAAAAATTAAGTTTAAAGTATATGGTATGATCCTGTTTACTTCCAACCCGATGGAAACAAGTTATAATAGGGCTGCAGACACCAGCATGAACTGGATTTGATATGCTGGGCAATGGGAAGCTACTGTAGGTTTTCCCCCTCCCTCCCCCTCCCCCCAGCTTTACTGAGTTATAATCCACATATAACATTGTGTAAATTTAAGGTGTACAAGGTGTTGATCTGATACATGTATATGTTGCAAAATGATGACCACAATGAGGTTATTTAACACATCTGTCACCTCACATAATTACCTTTTTAAATTTGTGGTGAGAACAGATCTATACAATTATCACCTCTATAGGTTCCTGAACAGGGAAGTGAAAGCAACATTTCAGGATGATTAGTCCTGTGGAGACAAGAAAGATGGGTTAGAAATGATGCTTGAGTACAAGAGTAATTAAGTAGATTTTAAAATATTTTTTTCTATTGCAAAACTAATATATTCTTATTAGAGGAAATTTAAAAACTCATATAAGTAAAAACAAGGAAATAAAGCCCAGTAAATTATCATTGTTGAATCCCAATGTTAGTATTTTGGTATATTTTCTTCTATTTTTTTCCTGTTTATGGTTACATAGTTGTAATTATGACGTGTATATGATTTTTATCCTGATGTTCTTTTCATTTAATATTGTTGAACATCCTTGAAATTTATCAGAGATTCATATTGAAAGTTTTGATAATGTTTACATTCATTAATACCATTTGAACATGTATTTTTACCTTTCTTTTTTACAAGTTTATTAAGGTAGAATTTTGTACAATAAAGTTCTCATACATAAAGTAGGCAATCTGATGAGCTATGACAGATATATGCACACATGAAACTACCATCACAATCAAGATATGGAACATATCCATCAGTCCCAAAGGTTTTATCATGCCCCATTACAATTATCCCTCCCCAGGCAAGCACTCTTATTTTCTACCATTGTGTGCATTTTCTAGAATTTTATATGAAAGGGCTCCTACAGGATATACTGTGGTTTTGTTTTTTTTTTTTTCGGTCTAGCTTCTGTCATTCAGCCTAGTGCATTTGAGACTCATCCATGTTGTTACAGGTATCCGTAGTTTATACCTTTTTATCACTGACTGGTTATGCTGTTGTACAGCATGTAATTTTCTTCATAAAATGTCCAGAGAACAACAAAACCACACTGAGATTCAGATGCCAGGCACCTCCTGTATACATTTGATTCATGGTGCCTGTGAATTAAATTCAGCCCTCAACATAATTATATATTTTCATAAGTCATAGAACTTGAGGTCATTTACAAATAAAGAAAATTCCTAACTTTAAATTCATTCATTCAACTTTAAATTCATTCACTTATTCATGCATTCATTCAAGCTATGTAACTTTGCTAGGTACTTCTAGGTACTTGAGCTACATCAGCAAACCAAACCACTTTTCCTTGTTGAGATCATACTGTAATAGGAAAAGATAGGAGATTATATTTCTAATAAGTAGTAAATATAAACATGTAAATCATCTAGTTTTGTAGATGTTCATAAGTTTTACATAAAAAACTGAGCTGGGTAAGGCAGATTGGGAGTACCAGGAGTGTGTTTGGGGGACAGAAGTTGGTTTTAAGTTTAAATAGAGAGATCAGAATAAGCCTTAGTGAGGTCTGAGTTTTAAAATCTGACAAAGTCAGGGATCTATTATCTATCATAGCATTTTCTACTGAATTCTTTGTAAACATTATATGGCTATATAATATTCAGTTGAGTGGTTACATCGTAATTCGCTTAGTTAGAGCTATAGATGGACATTCAGATTAGCTCTAATTTTCATTGCTATATATAATGTCTCTATGAACATTGCTGTGAATTAAGCTTTTGAATTGTCTATTGTGTCCTTAGGATAGATTTTGAAGAAGTACAGTTATTGTAAAAAAGGACATACAGTTTTTTCTTTTACTTTTTAAGATTTTAAAAATGTTGAATCATTATTGTATTCCTAAGATTAAATCCTCCTTAGATATTATATATTATTATTTTCTAACATTGTTAGATTCACTTTGTTAACTTTAAATTATGATTTTACATCTATTTAAAAAGTAAAACTGGCCTATAATTTAGTTTCTGGTGCTATTTTTTTTCAGCACTGGTATTAAAGTTACTCTGTCATGACACAAATGGGTAGCTTCTCCTCTTTTTTTCTATTCTTGGGAGTAGTTTTTGGGAGAGAGTTTTGTTCCTTTGAAAGTATGATAGAATTTACCTAAAATAAATTTTCTGTTCTGGATCCTTATGGTGGGAGAGATGCCTTTCAGATTATTTATATCTATTAAAAATTTTTTCTTTCATTTATATTTTCTTACAGTTGTTTATGTTATTTTTCCAGTTACTTGAACCAAATGCTTAACTCATTAAAAAAGAAATCAGACCTCAGGTGTCTATCCTAAAGTTGATCACATTCCTGGGATCAGGACAAGTGATCATCCCTGGGGGAGAACTTTACTCATTTAATCATTTTGCTGTTCTCTTCATCTACCATCTCCTTTGTCCCTCCAACTTCCACTCCTGTGTATTTAATATATGCCCTTCCATTCATTGTTCATAAATTTATAGATTTAAAAAAAATAAATTTATTTATTTGGCTGTGTTGGGTCTTTGTTGCTGTGCACAGGCTTTCTCTAGTTGCGTTGAGCGGGGACTACTCTTCTTTGCGGTGTGCGGGCTTCTCATTGTGGTGGCTTCTCTTGTTGCAGAGCACGGGCTCTAGGGAGTGTGGGCTTCAGTAGTTGTGGCGCACGGGCTTAGTTGCTCGGCGGCATGTAGGATCTTCCCGGACCAGGGTTTGAACCCGTGTCCCTTGCATTGGCAGGCGGATTCTTAACCACTGCAGCACCAAGGAAGTCCCTATGGATTTTTATTCTTGAAAAATATATCATATTTTTTATGCTTTAAAATTTTACATAAATAATTTCTGGCCAAGATGGAGTAACAGGCACAATACCCTTAAACAAACAAAACCAAAAACTAAGACAAAATATTTTAGCCAAAGTTTACAAGGCACTGGACAAGACAATGAAAAAGAGTGATCCCTGAGAGATGAGAAGCAAACAAGGTGATCCCTCTGACTTACCTTGAGAGAGTTTCCAGACCATGATACAGGGGTGGGGGAACTCAGGTGGCTCCTGGAAGACTCCCTGAGTTGAATAGATGACACTGAGAATCTGGGAAAACCAAGATGGCTTGAGTTTGCAGGACAGAGTCCTAGAGAGGAGCAAGCTGCTCAGAAAGAGAACCCTGGATATCTGCAGAGGGTACCCCTTGAATATTCAGCAGAGTCCTGATTGGTGCATGTGTGTGAGGCCAGAGAAAGAATCATCAGAAAGAATTAGATGTACTCACACAGGGCCAGGAACAGTGTCTGTTTCCACCATCTAGTCTGAGAAACCTCATAATTCATGGGACATTGAGTACTCAGAAGGGTCTTGTCTCAGTTGTGGGGAATAATTAGCCCTAGAATAATCATTGTCCCAGGCCTGTCTAACAAATCTTAAAAACAAGATCTGAAATAATCAAAGTGTTTATAAATAACTTAACTTCATTCCAGAACAAAGCTTGACAACAATTATAGGAAAACAAATACAGGCAGTATGCAGAAAGGTAAAATTGGATACCTGTCATCCAGTCACAGTTTTCAGACATGCAAAGAAGCAGGACAATATGATTCATAATCAATCAATTGAAACTGAATGATAATTGACATGGATGTTAAAATCTCCATGTAAGGATATCAAAGCAGTTATTAAAACTATATCACATATTTAAAAATTTAAATAGAGACATAGATGATAAGAAAATGACTAAATTGAACTTTTAGGGATTAAAACTAAAATGTGTGAGATGAAAAATTCACTGTATGAGATTAACAGCAGATTAGACGTTGCAGAGAAAAAGGTTAACGATTTTGAAGGCATTCTACAGAAACCCTCCAAAAGGAAACGCACAGAGAAAAAGGGATTAAACACAAAAAGAAAATAGTATCAGCTGTGAGACAACTTCAAGAAACCTAACATACATGTAACTGGAGTCTCTAAGTGGGCAGGGTTGGGGGGGGGACAGAAGAAATACTTGAAGAAATAATGGCTGAAAAATTTCCAAATTCAAGGCAGAATATAAACTGACAGATGTAAGAAGTTCAGAGAACCTCAACAAAACAAAGACGAAACATCATGGTCAAATTGCTCAAAGCCAGTATTAAATAGGAAATACTAAGAGCAGTCAGAGGAAATGTCACGTATGTACAGGGGAAAAAAGATAAGGACGACAGCAGATTTCCCTTTAAAAACAGTGAAACATCTTTAAAATACTGAAAGGAAAAAAAGTCCACTTAGAACTCTATACCCAGCAAATATATCTTTTAAAAACAAAGAAAAAGTATAACTATTTCAGACATACAAAAGCTGAAAAAATTCATTAGCAGCTGACCTGAACTAAGTGAAATGTTAGAGAAAGTTCTTCAGGCAGAAGCAAAATGTTTCCATTTGGAAATATGGATATACACAAAAAAATAAAGAGAAGTGGAAATTGGAACTTGGGTAAATATATGAGTTCTTCTTTTTATTTAAATGTGTTTAAGCCATATTTACTTATTCATTTCTACAGTGATGAATACCTAGATGACCTCTAACATTTTCTTAACATTCAGACAACTGTGATAAATCTCACATTCTCCTGTGTATCTATGCAGGGTATTCCTAGGATGTATACTTCTTGGAAAACTAGAATTCGAAGGAAACTTCTAGAGGATAAAAGCTTTTTATCAAGAGTTTACATATTTAACAGAGAAACTTTGGATACATTTCTCTTAATGTTGGGAAAAAGGTGGGGATGACCACTTTGCTACTCTCTATAAGTCCTGGATACTATAACAAATAAACAAAAAGTAAGCAATACTTTTATTTGAATAGGCAGATAAAGTAATTACTTCATAGACAACCCAATAGAGGTCAGTAAGATTGCCGGATGCAAAATTCATTAGTATTTCCCTATACCAGTAAAGATCTATTAAAAATGTAGGGCTTCCCTGGTGGCGCAGTGGTTGAGAGTCTGCCTGACGATGCAGGGGACACGGGTTCGTGCCCCGGTCCGGGAAGATCCCACATGCCGCGGAGCGGCTGAGCCCGTGAGCCATGGCCGCTGAGCCTGTGCGTCCAGAGTCTATGCTCCGCAACGGGAGAGGCCACAACAGTGAGAGGCCCGCATACCGCAAAAAAAAGTAAAAAAATGTAATAGATACCATTTTCAATAGAACAAAAATTGTAAAGTACTTAGCAAATCACCTAATAAATTGTGCACAAGACCCTAGTAGAAAAATACTAAAAATTTCTATTAAGGGACATAAAATAATAATAAATTAAAAGATATAACATACTCATAGTTGGAACAAGTCATCATTTTAAAGATTTAGGTTTTACTTCAGACTATAAATTCAATGCTAAGATAATATTGGAAAAGAAGAACAGATATGCAGGTTTGCCTTACTAGATCTTAAAACATAATACAAAGCCATAGTAAAACAACAATATGGTACTGGTAATGAACCCCACAAATAGGCCAATGGCAACTTGGTGTATGTTACAGTATAAGAGGGGGAAGGATAGATTCAAGTCTCGAAACAGATGAAAAACCAGGCAGAAGCAAATGTTGAAGCACATCTTCGTGGCCTTGGGATGTGGAAGGATTTGCTATTTGAGACCAAACAAACGAACAAATGAAAATCACTAGAGGTAATATGAATGGATTTGCCTACATGAAAACCAAAGATTTCTGTCCATCAAAGAATACTACAAGGCTAACAACTGGGTGACAGGATAATATTTGTAAGGTAACAAGAAAAGCTGAAAAAATGCAATAGAAAAGTGAGCAAAGGAAATGAATAGTATATGAAAGAATTCTCAACCTCACTATGTATCAGAAAAATGCAAATTAATGTGTGACTGCAAACAATTTAAAACCCCTGAGCAAAAATTAAAGAACTAGATAATATCAGTTGCTGGAGAAGAAAAGGGGAAACTAGAACCTTTATTACTCCTTGTGGGCTTATAAATTAGAGATGCTATTTTGGAAAGCAGTATGGCAGAAATAAGAATTTAGGGCTTTTTGTACATATTGCCAATTGTTTTCCCAAAATGCAATGCCTTATGATGTCTGTTACTGTGTCCCTTGTACTATTTTAATATATATTTTCAATTTTACAAAAACCATATTGTTCCTTTCATTTAATTTTTAAATTAATAGCAAAGCTGAATATTTTACAATCTGTTAATAGATGTTTTCATTTTGAAATTTTCTATCTCCTTTACCCATTTATCTTTTGGGTTTTGGTATTTTCTTCTTATTGATTTATATGAGCTTTCATATAAAAAGTATTTTTATTTTGATATGTTTGCCTAAAAGGTTTTGATCTGTTGTATCTATCAATTGTGCTACAGTTATATATGACCTCAAAATGTCAGTTATACGTTGCCTGCTGGGTTGTGACTGCTCTTCTGAGATTTGCCAGGCTCTGTTCCACATGTGATCATCACCTAGAATCCCAGCTCAGGGAGGCAGCCTCACTCTGAGACATGCCGTTTTTTTGTGGTGGAGGGTTAAAATCAGGAGAACTGGTGGAGATATATACTGGCTCTTAATGCTTCTGCTCTGAACTGGCATCTGGAATGTGTGCTCTTGTATCATTAGTCAAAGCAAAGCAGGGAAATATACTCCCCTTAGGGGGATGCACGGGAAGTCATGTGGTAGTGGTCGGGAATGGATAATCCTCTCACTGAAATGAAGTAATGAATAATAGAGAACAACAGTACACCTGTTAGAGAGCTTATTTGCAGATGATTAATTTAAAAATTCAACTCTTTTAGTTCATACTTGGCATTGATGTAACAAAGGAATAGAAGTGTCTTAGAGAAGGATATTTTAACAGTAAGGATTATCCCTGGGACAGTATCCTGTTGTTTGGAGGTGGCAGCCTGCAGCTAACTTGGGTTGTTTAATCGAAGGAGGAGATGTGCTAAGCTTGCTGGTTTGCCTGTTGGAGACAGGTGGAGCCAGCTGGTTGTCTGTAGTAGGCTGGCAATTCATAGCAACTGAAGAAAGGAGCGGGGGTTTCATAGCCAAGAAGAGCTTTGAGGGCTTAAAGGGTATAAATCAATTTTGGGAGACACTGGCATTCTTACTCTTTCAGGGGGGCATTGCTTTGGGAGAACTTTGGTGCCCAGTGGGAACCAGACCAGAAAGTCAAGTCAGACACAGTTGGGTGTATAGGATTGAAAAAAAAAAAAGAAAAGAAAAAGAGCATAGTGTCAAGATACAAGTAGTTCCTATTTCCAGTCCCCAAATCTCTTCTGATGAATAAAGTTCTTTTGATGTGACTGGCTCTGACCTCCTCCCACCACCCTTGCACTCACACTCCAGCACGACAAAAGTAGTGTCACAAAAAACTAGCACAGTCCTCCTCTAAATCTGCTCCACACATCAACCCTGGGTATTTGGGGAGATTATTTATTTTGGTAGGTATTTATGGAGTGCTTTCACATGCCAGCCTTGTGCTGGGTGCTGGGGATACAGAGATGAATAGAACCTGTCGGCCATGGACACAAGCACAGATAAGTATCTTTTTTTTTTTTTTTTTTTGGTGGGACGCGGGCCTCTCACTGTTGTGGCCTCTCCCGTTGCGGAGCACAGGCTCCGGACGCGCAGGCTCAGCGGCCATGGCTCACGGGCCCAGCCGCTCCGTGGCGTGTGGGATCCTCCCGGACCGGGGCACGAACCTGTGTCCCCTGCATCGGCAGGCGGACTCTCAACCACTGAGCCACCAGGGAAGCCCACAGATAAGTATCTTTTAAGGTAGACTGACAAATACTACAAGAGAGGCCAGAGGAAGGGCATATTAAATCAGCTAGGAAGAGGGTGGGTCAGATGCAGATTCAGAAAAAAACTACATTTAAGCTGGATTTTGAGGAAGAGGAGAGGTTTTGCAAACAGAAAGGCAGCAAAAGCATGGAGATGAAAAGAAAAAAGGAAACACAAAGAGCCTCATGTGGCCAAAGCAGAGAGGGCAAAGGAGAGAGTGGTATAAGGTGAGTCGTAGAGGTAGATTGCAGTCATGACAAACAGTGGAGTTTTATTTTTAGCCAATGGGGAACCACCGAAAGCTTTTGTAAATATACACACAGAGCAAAGC
The DNA here is from genome assembly GCF_039906515.1 of Pseudorca crassidens. Taxonomy (NCBI): domain Eukaryota; kingdom Metazoa; phylum Chordata; class Mammalia; order Artiodactyla; family Delphinidae; genus Pseudorca; species Pseudorca crassidens. The sequence goes on from NC_090306.1 coordinate 61,371,691, forward strand.
ACATAGATCTGTGTTTCAGAAAACAGCTACTGACAATTTGAGGGCAAATTAGAGAATAAGAGTTTGAAGATTGGGGAACCAGTAGGGGGCTAATGCCACAATCCAGAAAAAAATTAATATGAGTTCTAAGGAAAGCAGATGCACTGAAAATAGAAAGGAAGGAGGATTCAAGGGATGTATCAGAGATGGAATTGACAGGGTCTGACAACAGTTTGGATGTGGGGAGTAGCAAGGGGAGGAGTCAACAGTGGCTGAGCTTGCTGCCTTGGGTAGAACAGTGAGAACGGGCTTGGGAGAGAGGGAGGGGTGCTGGGGAAGATGATCTCAGTATCCCAGAAGTCCTGGCATAGGATGCCTCGGGTAGAACATTAAACACTCCAACAGTTTTCCAATATCTTATTTTTCCATCTGTTGGTTGAATTTCAGGGTGGACTAAAACTATATTGACATTATAGTGTTGATGCTGAACTTGTGGTGTAGGTGCTGATTCGGAGGTCCATAGCTGGGCCACTTGGTGTCCCTGATTACATGCAGAAGTCAGCCCATCTCCTGACCTGTGCTATAATGAGCGCGGGGTTCTCTGTGGAGTGTTTGAGTAACTTACTGTCCTTGTTGGTCCCGGGCTAGGTATACTGCTGGGACTGCAGAGACTGCAGCCTCCCTTTTTTGACAACAGCTGCATTTCCTTTCACTTCCTCCTCAGCTTTTCCCTGGGTGGCTGTTCTATATGCAGAGAGATAGCAGACACTGGAGATAGGTCATGTTGCTGACTGCGGGGCGTGCAGACTGGCTTCTCCAGGTTTTTGTGCTGGCGGCTAACGTTGTTAACTCACTTCTTGATCTACTTAAAATTAGAATGTGCCAGGTCCCTGGTCAAATTGTTCTTAGGAATCAGTGTGACTAGATTGTGATGGAACTGACTGTTTTTATTACCATTTTTAAAAATTGGAGTATAGTTAGTTTATAATGTTGTGTTAGCTTTAGGTGTACAGCAAAGTGATTCAGTGATTCAGTTAGCCTAGTAAGTAGGCTACAGCTATCCATCTATCTCTCGGTCTATCTGTTCTTTTTCAGATTCTTTTCCATTATAGGTTATTACGAGATACTGAATATGGTTCCCTGTGCTATACAGTAGGTCCTTGTTGTTTATATATAGTAGTGTGTATATGTTAATCCCATACTCCTAATTTATCCCTCCCCCTCCCCTTTCCCCTTTGGTAACCATACGTTTGTTTTCTGTGTCTGTGAGTCTGTTTCTGTTTGTAAATAAGTTCATTTGTATCACTTTTTTTTTAGATTCCACTTACAAGGACTTACTGTCTTACAAATATCACTGATATCATGTGCTATTTATCTTTCTCTGACTTACTTCACTTAGTATGATAATCTCTAGCTGATGAGTTTCTTTAATTGTCACTGGCACGGGCTGAGCTCTGATTTTCTCCCCTCTAAGATTTGGATCAGAAAAGTGAGCACAGTTCAAAAACTCAAGTCAAAAAAATTTCATTGTCCTTGGTCTTTTTTTCCCTTAAAGTCATTTCTTAGAAGTTTCTGGAAAGAGGGCTGGTCCTTATTAGGTTTCATAGCGTGTGTTCTGACATACCTGGAGAATCCATCTGTTGCCCAGGTTCCAGAACAAAAGTGGTAGAAGGGAAAGGATCATGGGAAAAAATAGGGAGAGGATCCTAGTAAGTAGGCTACAGGCTGTGTGAGGGAGAATGAGAGGCACGGAAATATCCCTGCCAGCCTTGTTACGTAGGGCTGGAGACAAATTTATTTTACGTTTCAGAGACTGTCATGCATGGGGGCCTGTCCAAGTTCCTGAGAGGGGCCCTAGCCATGTGTTGACATGGATATATATTTTTGAAAAACTTTGTGTATTCTCATTCTCAAAGAGGGCCTCCAAACTGTATAATCTATAGGCTGTATAAAAACCTGGATCTACTTCATTTACGGCCCGAGAAAAAGAAGAGAAAGAAAAAATCCTAATAGGTAGGTGTTCTCTGTGCTCCTTCCATGCTGCATGTTAGCTTTATTTGGCTCTCTATCATCCTACAATTCTAAATGCAGCTATTTTGAAAGCCAGAAATTTTGGGGCTTGGGGGTGGAGGAGGGAGTGGGAGACAGATTTCAGCTGGCTGGTTTGGTTCTGTCATTTGCATAATTCCAGATAAACAAATGACGAAAGCGGTGACTAATAGTTATTGTGATACTGCTTTAATTATTTCAAGCCAACAAAACGATAACATGACGTTCGATCCTAGACCCTTTTTTTTTTAATATCTTTATTGGAGTATAATTGCTTTACAATGGTGCGTTAGTTTCTGCTGTATAACAAAGTGAATCAGCTGTACATATACATGTATCCCCATATCTCCTCCCTCTTGCATCTCCCTCCCACTTTCCCTATCCCACCCCTCTAGGTGGTCACAAAGCACCGAGCTGATCTCCCTGTGCTATGCAGCTGCTTCCCACTAGCTATCTATTTTACATTTGGTAGTGTATATATGTCCATGCCACTCTCTCACTTCGTTCCAGCTTACCCTTCCCCCTCCCCGTGACCTCGAGTCCATTCCCTAGACCCTTTCTTTATGCTTGCTGTGTTTTGGATATACATGTGAGTGTTAAAATTAGTTACCACAACATGTAAAGCACTGTTAAAAAGAAAAAAAGAGAAAAGAAAGAAAAAGGGAAAAAAGAAAGACTAGGCTGTGAGCATGAATGTAAACGTGCATTAAGCTCCAACATAAACGCAGATGAAAACTGGCAATAAACCTAGCACCCATGGGGCTTTGGACTCTAGCTCAGCCACTCAGAACTGGCATTAAAGTATCATTTTCCAGAGGCGTAATTGGAATGACCAAGTCTCCATAGCCTCTTCAGTGTTTTCAAGTCTCTTCTGTTTATTATTCATTCATCTTGTTTCCTAGTACTTCAGCACAATAGTCTCATGGCAAGTACATTTGCGCTCATTACGGAGTTCTTTGGGACCCCCATGAGGAACCTTGGCAGCTTTATCAGCCTGGGCTTCTCTCTGGTGACAGGGAGACAGGGCAGGATGAAGAGACTTGCCTTTAGGTTTCACATTCAGTCAATACCCAGAACAAAGCTCAACAGTGGTGGGTAGGCTTGCTAGCCCTGTAACTGACTACAGGGACATCCTGCTTTCATGGTTTTCCTATAGTGTGTGTGTGTGTGTGTGTGTGTGTGCGCGCGCGCGCGTGCGTGCATGTGTGCGCGCATGTGCGTGCGTGTGTGTGTTTTAACCTACAAGTTACTTTTAAATAAAAGGACCAGGGGAAAATGTGTGCTTATCTTAGCTGCCTCGAGTCCCTGAAAAGACTCGCAAGGGCTATTTACTGGTGATGAAGTACAAGTACCTTGCTGTGAGAGATCAATATGTGGCATTCTCTAGACTTCCTGCTGGACTCCGGGGAGATTAAGTTTGTTTTGCCTTCACTGAGGATTTGCTGGACTCCGGGGAGATTAAGTTTGTTTTGCCTTCACTGAGGATTCTTCTCCCTTTAGAAGCAAGCTGTCGTGCTCCCATCCACGTCTCGGGCTGAGTTATGCTGCTGGGACAGATGTGCTGCCCCCATGGCTTTGACTCTTTACAGCTCCGTTTTGTGACCTGTCCTGACATCACAGCACTGTGGCGATCTTGGGACTCGTTCTTTCTCGATCACACAATGGCGATCTTGGGACTCGTTCTTTCTGGAGACATCTGCTCTTTTGGTTTGCTGCTTGGTTTGATGTTGCTGTAAGCACGCTGTTCATTTGCATCGACAGGTCTACCGATGCCTGTCCTTCATTTGGACCAGGAATAGGTAAATGAAAGGTTCAGGACTCAATTAATTTAGCTATTTCCAAAAGTTTTGAATTGCAGCCGGCTGGCGGGAGGGAGGATGTCTAGGCTTATTTTCAGTGTGGAATATAAGCAAGTCTGTGGTGTGAGGCTATATGAACATCTGCAAAATGGGCTCGTTATGTTTTTTAAACAACATGCACTGTAGTGGAACAGAAGCATAATATAACCCATTAGCATTAGTGTCAGCGTAACAGCCTCTGAATTGCATATTGGTGGGAAAATATTGATAGTAAAGTGTAAACAACTGCAAATGGGAAATGCAGTAAAGCTCTCTTCATAGGACCCGTAATTTACAATTAAATAGGTTACATTGAAATGATATGAAGTAGAGGCATGTATGTCCCAAATAACGGGGAATTTAAATTAAGGCTCGTACTTTCCCATTGACCTAGAAGAGGGTAGAAGAAGAAAGGAAATGAACTTAGTGGATTGTCTGGCAAGTGTATGTTGATAATGGTTCAAGTAATACGTGTTAGGCATGCTTTGGGTTTGTGCAAATTTTTCAACGGTGGATACTCTATGCGCCCCGGAGCAAGTTCCTTATAGCAATAAGGCATTTTGTAGGCACAAATGTATTCCATAGCCAGGGAATACGCCATTGAAGGGGAGTTTTCTCACAGATAGGCAGCTAAATTTTTGCATGAAGAAGACTGGTTCAGTCTAGTGAATTTGTGTTCACTCTTACAGAATTCCTTGGGCTTCAGTGTCCTCATCTATACCTTAATAGAGTTAACCTAAATGAATATTTTCATCTACTTTTTATTCTGTCTCTGCTGTGTCATGTAATAAAGTGACAATGGGTAGGATTTCTAGTCTGGGTCTTGGGAAAATAGTCAACTTCAGACTATTACGTGATTATCTGTTGATAAAAAAAACAGTAGCATTACAAGTTTTGTCATTCTGAGGCGAGGGTAACACTGCGGGGGCAAGGGGGAGGCCCCTTTTGGGTCTGATGCCTGATGTTGGAGACATGGGCCAGGTACAGATTTGAGATGGGGCCTGGGGGAAGCAGCGTCTCTGAAGGCAGATTTGGAGTGAAGGCTATTACTGACTCTCCAGGGTTCTTCCTTTTTCTTCCCTTGGACACCAATCATGGAAGGAGCAACTTCTCTTTTGAGCCTCAGTATCAAAGGAGCATGACTTGGATCCAGCCGTACGGGACAGTTCAGAAAGAAATCATGACTGGCCCTTTATCCCCAAGGGTAACAGTGTTCCCTCCCTGAGGCTGTGAGGAGGCTGGTTTGGACACGGATGCATGGATGTGACTGAAGCTCAGAACTCCTTCCCACCTGGTATCTTGCTCTGTGGGTGTGCCCCAAGGAAAACGGCTTCCTGTGGGTCTCAGTTGAGAGCACTGTGTCACTACCCATTTGTCATACTGACAAGCCCCTCGTGGTTCCTTGATAGCGAGAGGGGCAGTAGTTGCTTGGAGGAGGAAGCTCCCAGCACTTGCTTTTATGGCATATGATGGTGCCAAACCCATACCTGCTGTGGGGCTATCAGGCATGGTTACTAGCTGACTGCAGTGCTTGTGGGGAGAAGCCTCCAGCTGTTGTAGCCTGAGCAAACACTACCATGCCTGGGAGAGCAGTGTGTGCCTCAGTCCCTCCAACAGGTTTCTGGACCCACCTGTCCTCCACTGTGACATCAAAGGGCAAGAGAAACAGCAACAGTGATGAAACAGAGAGCAGACTTTCCATTTCCTCTCTGGGGACCATGCCCTTTGGGGAGGGTAAGTCCATAGGGTTTTGAGAGGGTACAGTCATTCAAATTGCATATTATCGGAGAAGTGGCTTGATTTAAACCCCAAGCCTGTGAGGCAGGACATTGTGGATTGATCCATATGTGGGCTAGGCTCCCGGGAGTAACGGTACTCAACTTGGGTCACTGCATAGATAAATAAGATAGATTATGGGTTAGGCCCAATTCCTTATGTGCTAGTAAAAATGTCTCTATTTTCTTTCTCAGGGATCCTTTTAGTACCAGGCTGAGGTTAAGAACCTCGAGGGTCCTAAGTAATCCCTATGGTTCGGTCATTTCACTTGTCCTTTGGAGAGAACCACTAGTGCCTTCCTAACCTCGTAAATATTGTTGGGAGGAATACCAATAAAGGAGTCTTTCCTCAACAGAGGGTGCTGAAGGGAAAGGGAAATTAAGTAAGAGGGTGAGCGTGGTGTGATTGTATCTGGAAAGGTTCATCTTTTGTGTTCTTCTTTTCTGCTCTTCATAGTATATCACCATTTCCTGATCAGTGGCAGAGCTGTCCTCCGTCAGGAGGAGTACAGGCTATGATGGTACAAAGGCAGAGAGAAAGGAACAGCCACGGTTCTGTTTGTGACTTCCCAAACAGACCCTTGAATTCCACCTAAGAAACAGTCGTTTTAAAAGTCAAAGCTTTCCATTTTCAAGAGCCAACTTCTGCAAAGGAACACATTTTGAGAGTCCAAAGGGAAGGCCCTGAAGGAAGCTTGGCATATAGTACACCAGAAAAAATAGATGAGAAAGGAAAAAAAGTAATGCTCTGAACCAGGGCTGAACCATAGAATCATCATGGGAAGCTGTTAAAATGCTGGTCCCTAGGCCTTACCCCAGGCCAGTTGAGTCAGAATCTCTCAGGGTGCTCACTGGGCATTGGTACTCAGATGAAACCAACCAACCAACCAAACAACCAAACAAAACTCTCTGGATTTTTCTAATATGCAGCGAGGGTTGAGAACAAGTAAACCTGAGAAAACCCAAGACCATTCTGATCTGGGAGGGGGTGACATGTGTACTTGGAGGAAGGATTTGGGAACTGAGATCAGGAGACTCCATGGAGAGGATCAGCTTCAGCTTGAAAAACTGTTCAACCCCATCTTCTGCTAATATCAGGGAACTGTGTGAGATTGAAGCAGCACCCACAGGCCAGCGATACTGCCATTTGAGCATGTGACTCTGATGGGACACATTAGCCATGTTCCTCGCTCTCTGGGGAGGACCTTGCATGATCTAGTGCATGTAGTTCATATCCTGAGTTGAACAGCAGAAGTGGCACTCACTTGTGCCTGGACAGTGCTGAGTCCTATCCAGACTTCCCTGGTAGACATTCCCATTTTCAGTGGCGCTGAAACAGAAGGAAGGTAACCTGGAGAAACACATGGAGGTTTGGTGAGGTTATGCAAAGGGCAGCACCTGGACTTGGAGGATGTGGGGCTAGACCATGTTGAAACTCAACCTCATTATATGAAGAAAGGGTATCTCAACAAAATCAAATGATGAGCAGTAGGTGAACTGTTTGAGTGGAGCCTTTGATGTGCATTTCTTTCCACCAATTAGTGGTTACCATGGTGATTTTGAAACAATGCTTGATACACCTGGACATACATTAGGACTTGGCTCTCCCGTTGGGTGGAGTTGAGACGTTCTTTTTAAAAGAGCATTTACATGTGAAAAGATTAGAAATTTGGTACATAATAAGCACTTAATAGAGGTTAGCTTCTATTTAAAAAAAAACAGCATTTAAAATTATAAATTGTTGCAGAATTGAGTGTGAAAGGAAGCAATACAAACAAAAATGCTGACGTTTCCACGTCTACCATCAAATTTTAAATGGCAGAACTGATTTTTTATTTTTAATGTGGTAAAATGAATTTTAAGAGTGAATTCAAAAAATTTTTTTTGCAGACGTTTAGGTTTTTGAAAAATTTATAGTGATAAAATTCATAAAGATGATAATAGTCATGCTTTCATCTTAATAGGGTGATAAAATAACAAGATGTGCGTTTTATACAGAATACATCTAAAGAAAGACATGAAAACCTTAGTAGGGGAACTTGGGGATTATTGAATCCTCCTTAGTGTCCATATGTAACCATTATCAAATAGAAATGTTTTCAGCCTGAGCAGGAGATTGAATTTTCATGAAGAAGGAACCTTAGGAATTTCACAGGTGGTGGTGATGCTGAATAGGAAAAGAGAAATCTCTGTTCCGTGTGCCAAGTAGGCTGCCACTGAGATCAACAGCACTGTGCTTTCTAAAGCACTGCTGGATCAGGTCCTTATTGGAGATCAAATTAGGCTATTATGAGAAATAGTCCTATTTAATGAGAATATAATTATCCTTATTGTGACTAGTAACAACCATAATACGAGTGACAGAGTGTGTGAAGCAGCTGCTGGCTTGGTAATCAGGCTGAGAATTCTCTCCTGCCTACTCCCTTCGACCCTTAGTTTTCTCAACTACATGCTAGGATAGTCATTTCAATGGATATCATGGAGTTTTGGCAGAAACAGTCAATGAACATGGTGCAGAAAATAAAAGTTTTTAAACTTTTAATTAAACTGGGGAGAGGATGAAGAAGGAATGTTAACTCTTGACGTAAGGGGCTAAGCTTCGATGAATTAGAAAACTCCTATAATGTAATAGTATGCTTTTTTCAAGTTTTTTTTTTAACCAAATGAAAATGTAGGACGCCCATAACTTTGAATTACAGATAAACAATGATTTTTTAAAGTGTATCCCATGCAGTAGTTGGGATATACTTATATATTTATGTTTGGGGCATACTTATACTAAAATAAAGGGCATTTGTATTTTATCTGGTGACCCTAAATAGTGGTCACTTATGAAGTAAGACTTGAACAAAACCCCAAGGAAGGTTTCTATGTGTAAAATATTTTCTCCCATTTTCTGCTCTAGTGCCTGAAATGCTACTTTTTTTTTAAAATTAATTCTTATTGGAGTATGGTTGCTGTACAATGTGTGTTAGCCTCCACTACACAATGAAAGGAATCAGCCATACATATACACATATCCCCTCCCTTTTGTTTTAACATCTTTATTGGAGTATAACTGCTTTACAATGGTATGCTAGTTTCTGCTTTATAACAAAGTGAATCAGCTATACATATACATACATCCCCACATCTCCTCCCTCTTATGTCTCCCTCCCACCCTCCCTATCCCACCCCTCTAGGTGGTCACAAAGCACCGAGCTGATCTCCCTGTGCGATGCAGCTGCTTCCCACTAGCTATCTATTTTACATCTGGTAGTGTATGTATGTCAATGCCACTCTCTCACTTCGTCCCAGCTTAACCTTCCCCCTCCCCGTGTTCTCAAGTCCATTCTCTACATCTGCGTCTTTATTCCTGTCCTGCCCCTAGGTTCTTCAGAACCTTTTTTTTTTTTTAGATTCCATATATATGTGTTAGCATACGGTATTTGTTTTTCTCTTTCTGACTTACTTCACTTCCCTCCCATTTAGGACACCACAGTGCAGTAGGTAGAGTTCCTTGTGCCCTACAGTATGTTCCAATCAGTTGTCTATTTTATACATAGTATCAATAATGTATGTGTGTCAATCCCAGTCTCCCAATTCCTCCCTTCCCACCCCTTTCCCCCTTGGTATCCATACATTTGTTCTCTACTGCTATGTCTCTATTTCTGCTTTGTGAAATGCCACTCTTAAACTATTTCTTTGAGTTAAGGAATAAATCCAAGATGTCTTTGTTTAAATGCAAATGTCTTACACATTATCACATTATTTTATCTTGGTTTACCAGAGACTCATGTTGTGAGTCCCCTGTATACTGTAGCCTCCAATAGCTACAAAGAAAGTCTCTTGTGACCTGTAGGCTTAGCTCTGTCCAGTTGTTAACTAGTCCTGACGAAGACAGACAATTTGTTTGAAGTCTTAGAATGACCAGCAGTGGGTTCTGGAATTATTTTTGTGGTCATGGTCTCAACTTTTGGGGTGCCTTGACTTCTTTTTTTTAAAATATTTGTTTTATTTATTTAGTTGGTTGTGCCGGGTCTTAGTTACGGCAGGTGGGCTCCTTAGTTAGTTGTGGCATGTGAACTCTTAGTTGAGGCATGCGTGTGGGATCTAGTTCTCTGACCAGGGATCGAACCCAGGCCCCCTGCATTGGGAACGTGGAGTTCCAACCACTGCGCCACCAGGGAAGTCCCTGCCTTGGCTTCTGTTTAGCAGTTTTGTGCCCCAGAAACTGCAATCACTCATTCACTCACCACACATTTGTTGAGTCTCTCTCTGCCTGGCCCTGTGCTTATTGTGGATAAGAGGACTAATGTTAATGGTACTACTCTTTAATGAGTTTACGGTCAAAAACATCAACAACAGATAACTCTGCTACAGTATAGGGGCTACAATAGAGGCTGGCTCTGGGTGACATGGGAGTATGTGAGATGAGCTCCCAAATCAGATTGGGGTTATTAGGGAAGGTGATGTTTTAATAGAGTTCAAGTGATATTTAAGAATTGGCCAGGTGAGGGGAGTGGGAATAGGAGGGAATGGGTTTCTAAGCAGGGATTAGCACATGTAGGAAAACAAAAAGGAGAGAACACCATGTGTTCAGAGAGTTACAAGTAGTGGCTTACGCTGAGATCTAGGGTGTCTATTAGGTTTGGGGTACAGGGTGTTGAGGGGTAACTCTGGACTAGCAGGAAGTAGTAGTCATGAGGATGTCTTTGTCGTGGCGAAAATTCTTCCCCACCATTCCCATGTTAAATTGAATGACTGGGCTTCTGTCTCAGTTTTCCCTTCAGCATTCTTGGCAGTTTTCATGGCGACTAGAGTGTTGTTTTGACTCCTTTGGCAGGAGTTGTATCATCCTGCTTGGCTCTTTTCTAGTCTGTCCTGTGTCATGATGGCAGTGGTGGTGGTGATGTGTATGTGTGCAAGGGGAGAGGCTTAGGAGTGAGCTAGGATCCTGTCCTGAATTACTGGATTGCGTCCTGATACCAACATAGTATTGAGAAACCCAACACAGCATCCCACATACCTTTCATGTGTTTTCACTGGTTTACTGCTGCCACTACGTTCAATTTACTAGACTGAAAAATCATTGTCCCTGTTGATGAATTAACTGATACTTACACTGATCACCCACTTTGGAAACTAGAGATCGGACACATTAACACTTTTTAAGGAACCAGCCTGTAGCTAGTTTCCTTGACCCAGTCCCATGCAGATCAAGTTTCCTAGAAAGTCTTGACCTCTGGCATCTTGTCATACTTCAAAGCTGGGTGTCTGGAACAGCCAGGCGAGAAGCAGTGTAATGGGAGCAGGGTGTTCATTTCTAGAGGGCCGAGGCAGGACTCAGTAGGATGACAGTGGTTTTTGTCAGGCTCTCTTTGTTGCTCTCTCTCTCTCTGATCTCCCTGTTATGGTTCTGGATGGTTTGTCTCTCTTGGTATCACATCCAGCTATTAGCTTCTATTAATTGCTAGCCGATTGCTCTATTGTTTTTGATAATGCCCTAGGCACACCTTACTCCAAGGTCTAATCCAATTAAAGTCAGACCTGTTTGCCTTGGTAGTCTTCCAGGCCTTCTCTGGCCCCAGGAGGGTTCTCCTTAGCCTTTTCTCTTCCTAGTTCTCTGTTAAACTTTTAGCAAGTCTAGAGTTTTACCTATGACTGTCAGGGAGCTACCAGCCTCTTCTTAACTGCTCACCACCAAGATTTCCATTGTTTTCAATAATGCCCCCAGGCTTGAATTCACCTCTCTGTTGCAGATAAAGTCAGTCCCCTTACAGAGAGCGACAGAGCTCTCTGTGCTAAGGCCTGCCTCTCACTGGGAGAATGTCCATACCGCTGTTCTGGAGTTGGGGTCAGGGACTGAGGCCCACTTATCTCAGGGGACAGTCCTGTTCTATGAGTGGGCACAGGGGATGTGTGGCAGTGCCTGGTGTTCTCGGCTTGCCCCCCCGGACATTGTGGAATGTCCCCCTTATGAGAGAGCTGAAGTGAGGGTGACCAGGTTCCAGCATCTTCCACCTGCCATGCCTGTGGTGGAGCTTCTGCATATACTGGTGGGTGCTGATGGAGGAAAAGAGCCTCATACCGCTGTGCCACTCTTTCTTGGAATAGAGTTTCTGCAGTGCAGATCGGGGGACAGGGCATGGTTGTGATAAATGCCGACAGACTCCCCTTTCTAGGGAGAAATGAACCTGGAAGCTGGGGAAAAGGGAGCCCTGTTTTCTTGGTTGCATCTGCTTGGAGCAGAGCTTCCATCACACTGAGCTGTTCTTAGTAAGATTTATTGGATTTTCTTGAATAAATGTTTCTCCACTTGCTATATGCCCTTGGGACAATTTCCACAGAATTTAAATTGTTGTTGTTTTTTAATACGGTTTTCTCCAGTTACAGTTGTTTTGCTAAGGAGAAGTTCCAGAGAGATTCTCATATGACCATTCAGAAGTGTTTCTGTTTTATATCATTTTAAAAAATGGCATGGATTCTGTCTTGAGAAAGAACCATAATTTATTCAAGCTCTCTTTTTGTTTTGGGCATTTCAGTTACAACATTTATAAAAATACTGTGGTGGTCATCAGTGTAGTTTGATCTTTGCATAAATCTGGAATTATTATTATTATTATTTTTTTACGGTACGCGGGCCTCTCACTGTTGTGGCCTCTCCCGTTGCGGAGCACAGGCTCTGGACGCGCAGGCTCAGCAGCCATGGCTCATGGGCCCAGCCGCTCCGCGGCATGTGGGATCTTCCCGGACCGGGGCACAAACCTGTGTCCCCTGCATCGGCAGGCGGACTCCCAACCACTGTGCCACCAGGGAAGCCCTGGAATTATTTTTTAGGATTAGTTCCTTGAAGTTTCATAGATGGTTCTAAGCTAGCATGTGGCTTGATTCCTACTGATGGTCCACATGGACTAGATGGTGAATACCATTTTTTCTGAAATTCTGTTTTTACAATATTAGTTTTATATTACAGCTGAAACAAGACCCCTTTGGCCCTCCTGTTTCAAAGATCCCAGTCCCTTCTGTATGATGCATTTCATTCTGTTTCCTTTAGGAAAGCCTCTTTCAGTCTTCAGCTCATTTGGTTAGGAAAGGTGAATTTTGAAGTCAGTAAGTGATTAGACTTCTGTAGTTCTGATAACTAATTCCTTCCAGTTATAGAATTTCATTTTGATATCTTTTTTTCTCAGCTGTTCCCCCAGTCAAGTAGTACCCAAATATCTTAAACAAAAAAAACTTAAAACATATTATTTCCATCAAAAGTAAGAATTGTTTTTTCATAGGTTTTGGGAGATGAATTGGGGACTCCTAAAAGTAAACTTTCCTACTTTAAAATTTCCTTTAGGACATTCCTGGTGCTAATCATATTTTTAAATTCTTCTCTCTTATCGTCAGGTATTTATCACTACTAGAAGTGGGCCACAATAATAAGGAAACAATTTACAATAGGACTGTGTGCTATTAAGTGTATTTAGGAGTGAGGTGTACTTGTGCCTTACTGATATAAGTGGCTAGACTAAATTGAGAAACTAAATTTCTTGTCTTGTTTAAACATTCAAGAAAACATATATATTCAGCTGTAACCCTTGTCCATATTGCTTACCCTTGGACTGTTTTAATAAGCTGTATTCTCTTTTGATTTCTAAATTATTGAGGAAATAATAATATAGCAGTGATCTTCACAAAGCACCTTCTGTCTTTGGCACCCTATTCAAAAACCTTCAGTGTCTGTAGGGTATCATCACTTACTCGGTCACATTACACTGCGGATACTGCTCTAAGTTGATTGTTCCCGACTCCCTTGCAGAAACTCTCTTCTCAAGATAGTGTGGTCGTTTCATTTTCTCTGAGGATGTAATGTCCAGACTTACCTCTTATTCCTGCTTTGCCGCCTCCCCACCTGGATTGCCTCTCTAATCTATTTGCATCTGTTACTCCTAATTATCTTTCAAGGTGTAGCATAATAACGTGGGGCAGCTAACCTTTGCAGATATGAATATATTTAAAATGAGGTAGAGCTAAATCAATTGTACAGAAGAAAGAGGTAAGCAATAGATATAAATACATAGAAAACTTGGTGTCCGAAAATTTGGTGGCTTTCAAATTAAATGGAAAAGATTGGGTTATTTACATGGCTACTCATTGGGAAAAAAAGGAAAGCTATAATTTTACCTCATCCTTGTGCTAGCAAGGAACCTCTACTGGTCAGGACTCATGTTTCCATGAGAGGATTTATTTCTATAGAGTAACCTTCCTGGCCTCTTTTGGTTGTGGCCTCACTCACACCTCCCTGTGGAGGAAGGTGTAACTTAACCTGACTGAGGGATTTGGGGGAAGGAACTAAGCAGGCCCACTTCGGCTCCTTTAGGGCTCCTCTCGTTTGTGGAGAGCTCTGTTCTTGGGATGTGCAAGTTCCATTCTGCCTTGCTACTGTTAGTGAGGCCTGCAGTTGCCCAAATCTGCTGGAACTGAGAAGTTTACTTAAGGGGATGTCGGGTGGCCAGAGGCCAAACTGCATTTTATAATTTAATCTTATCTGCAGTAAAGCTGATTCAAAAATATATGCTTCTCTCTGATAACAGCATCTAGTTATCAATTGGCTTTGAACTTGGACTAGGAAAGAAATATGCTTATTTATGAGCTTAAAATCTCAGTATCTAAACCCTGAAAGCCATGAAAAAGAAAAAATAAAATAAAACTGCTGTCCATCAAGGCTCAACTCTTCTCTCATCCTGGAAGGTAGTGATGAAATCTTTCACTTTCCATCTCCCGACACTACCCATTGCTATCTGTCGCTTGGCATTTATCTGTTGCTGTGTGTTTTTATAGCGTTAGTTGTGTTAAGTACTCTTCACTAGGAAGACAGTGTTGTCATCGTTGAGCACCTGAAGTGCTTCCCAAAGAGTAGATGCTCAGTAGATTTTGAGTGATACCAGTTGTGCTGAATAGCTCTTTTATGATCGCTTCAAACTAGTTCCTGATACCGGGACTTCTCTTAAATAATAATGTTATTGGATTTGTTTTGTACTTTAGAATTTTCAAACTGCATTTCAAATGACATGGGTGTACTTTATTTAATCTGTAAAGAATCCTATGAGATGGGAAGACCAAATTTTATTTCCATTTCTTAGATACGACGAAAAGATCTCAGAGAGGTGAATTACTTGTTCAGGGTCACGGTGTTTATAGATTACAAAATCCAGTATTTCTAATTCCTAGGAGATAGATCTTTCATCCTGTCACAACTGTCTCCTATATGATGGTGGAAACCTCAGGTGGCTTTCCAGAAATGTAAAGAATCCCATAGCATTAGAAAATACATGACATTTCCAAGCCCCAGTTGAAATTTGATGTGAAATTCCATCTGACATGTTTGTAGCAACTTTAATTATTTAATCAATTTGGTAACAGAATATTTAAAGCAGCCACAAAAATCACGGGCCATCGCAAATTTCATCCATTAGTCAGACACTTTGCACCTCAATTTTCACTCTTCAGTTCTGTTTGTGAACTAATTGGCAACACTTGATGAAAATTTAAGATAGAGACAGACGATAACAGGTGGAGCAATCACATCTTCACAAGGAACTTAATTTACACACACACACAAATACACACGCACATTCATAGGCGCGGATCCTGCCAAAAAAAGAGCCCCAGCAGTGCGGTTAGCTACAATTATGGCTAAGTGGCATAAAGCAATTTTGGCATATCATGGCGCCCAAAGGAATCGCAGTGATCTCTCAGTTCTTGGTCTTCCAAGCACGTTTCAATCTCATATGAATTCATCCTTGCAAGTTTTTTTTTTTTTCTGTTTCGTTTGTCAGAAAAGTAATTTGACTGTATCCTGCTACTTGTTTTGTGATCTGGGGATGTCATGAAAGCAGCTCTCTTGCAAGCTGGACTAGAACAAAGTGTGTCAGTAAGATTTATAGGAATGACTGTGATTCTGCTTCGATGCACAGACAACTCCATATATGACAGTGTATATGAACAAATGCCTTTTTACAAGAGGCTGAGATGATCTTAAGTGCTTCCATAATTACATGGTTATTATTGAATGTTTGAATAAAAGCAGTCTTTGATTACTTTGGGCCTTCTTTTTGGCAAATGCTGACATCAACTTTTCTGGCTTGACAATTGCAGGAAATAAATAAGTACAAGAAAGCCTCTCTGAGTTCAGATTAGACTACAGACCTGGCTAAAAAGAGTCTGGTGACTAAACATAGTTTTCTCTAACACAGGATTTGGAGTATATTAGGCACACTGTATGAGGTAAGATATGGGATGTGTACTAAGTAAGAAAACTCAAAATTGCTGATAAGTCCTCATAGTTCATTCTTTCATTGGGCAAGATTGAGAGGAAAAAAAGACTTTGTTATTACGAAATATTCTATTCAGGTCTTCAGTCAGTATAGATTAGGAAGAGGACACTGTACTTGAGCCATCCAGGAATTGTTTAATTTTGAAGCTAATATAGTTTCAAATAGAAAATGGTACATGTTGGGCTTCCCTGGTGGCGCAGTGGTTGGGAGTCCGCCTGCCGATGCAGGGGACACGGGTTCGTGCCCCGGTCCGGGAGGATCCCGCATGCCACGGAGCGGCTGGGCCTGTGCGCCATGGCTGCTGAGCCTGTGCGTCCGGAGCCTGTGCTCTGCAGCGGGAGAGAACGCAACAGTGAGAGGCCCGCGTAAAAAAAAAAAAAAAGAAAATGGTACATGTTTAAGAAATTTCCACTGCTGTTTCTCTATTTCCAAAAAATCAAAGTCACTCAGCCTGGCATTTGTATGTTGTTTTAAAGCAAGAAGATTAGTGTTGTGCTGTATATTCATGGAGAACACCTGTGTTTCCCCCTTCAAAATAAAAGTTGATTATAAATAATAAATGTTCACTGTAACTGAACAAATTCAGACTATACTACATATATATGGAAGGTAAATAGTATGTAACAACAATTGCTAATATTTTGGCAGATATCTTACAAGACATATAACTATACAGTCACAAACACAAGCATATTAACTGAAATTAGACCAAACAAAATATGTGATCTTTTTTCATTCATTAATGTATTATGGTCATTATTCCATGTCAATAAATATAGATTTGTATTATCATTATTAATGGTTGCAAAGTGTTCCAGTGTATGGATACTCCACAAATACTTTAATTCTCCATTGATGGATTTTAGCTTATTTTCAGTTTTGAGTTTTATAAATAACATTGGTTCAAAGACACAAATGTATCATTGTACAATTCATTCAGTAAATTTTTATTGGGTGTTTTCTAGGTGCCAGATAGTACTCTAAGTCCTGGTGATATAGCAGTGAATAAAACATTTAAGACCTCTGCTTTTATGGAACTAACATTCTCAGGGGGAGGTCAAACAAATAAGTAACCGAGATAATTACAAATAGTGATATGTGCTTGAAGAAAACAAAATAGGTAAATATGGTAGTACCTGAATGAGAGAGGTAACTTTAGCTAGTGTAGTCAAGAAAGACTTTTCTAAGGAAATGGGATTTTATCAAAAACATGAACAAAAGGAGCCACGAAGAGAGAATTCTCAGGCCATTGTCTCAGCCTCAGTTTGGGATGAACTTGAGTGTTTGAAAAACAGAAGCGTGATTGGTGTGGCTCCAGTGCACCGAGCTGCAAAGAGCGAGTGTCAGAAGAAGAGGAAGAAAAAAAAATGGAGAAGTCCACAGAGATTGATCCTTCAGGGCCTCGTGGGCTATGATTAGGAGTTAGATTTTATTGTAAGTAGAATTTTTTTTTTTTAAGTCCTCAATGCTCTTTGGGGAAATTAAGTGTGGTAGAGGTGCTGATTTTAGGTGAAGGAGCAAGGGAACCACTCATTTATTCAATCCATTTTTAATCAAGTATTTATGGAGCAGTTGTCTCATACCAGCCATGTTCTAGGCCATAGAATACAGGGGATGCCACTCATTCAGTAATGACCAAAACAGAGGAAGTCCCTGCCCTTTTCAAGCTGACATTCTAGCTTCCTAATGTCAGGTAGAAATGTATGTGAAAACTAAAGCAGGATAGTGGTGTGTGTGTGTGTGTGTACACATGTTATTTTAGGTAGGGTGGTCTGGAAGCTCTTTTAGAGGAGATGACACTTGACTTAGATCTACAAGAAGTGAAAAGTAAGCCAAGCCAATAGGTGAGGGATAATTGTTCTGGGCAGAGGAATGGCAGGATCGGCAAGGACAATGGTTTTCTTCTCAATAGAATGGGAAGAGATTGGAAGGTTTCGAGCAGGAGAGCGACATGATATCACATTTTTTTAAGAAGGTTACCTTAGCTGCTGTATGAAAGGGGAAGTAATGGAATAAGGAGGAGAGTTAGGAGACTCTGAAATTAGTCCAGGCAAAGATGATGGTGGCTTTGAGGTGGGTGATAGTAACAGAAGTGGGGAAACATTGTCAGATTCAGAATGTACTGAAAAGGAAGAGCTAATAGGATTTACTGATGGATTGGATATGGAGTCTTAGAGAAAGCACTCAAGCTAGAATCCAGTGGCTTTGCCTTATGTATATGGTGAGTGGTGGTGCCAGTTTTGAAAATGTACAACACCAGGAAAGGAGAAGTTTTGAGGAGGAAGATAAGAGTACATTTTGTATACGTTAAGCTGTAGATGCCTATTAGATGTCTACGTGGAGACGCTGAGTTGGCAATTGAATATACAAGCCTGGATTCAGGGCAAGGGTCAGGTCTGGAGACATAAATTTGGAGATACTAACATTTGGAGGATATTTAAACCTATAGCAATAGATGAATGCATGTAGGGAGTGAGTAAACAGGGGGAAGAGAAGATGTCTGAGGAAGGAGTTTGGGGAACGCTGACGTTTAGAGATCACATGGAGAGAAGTGCTAGTAGGAATGGCCAGAGGTAGGAGGAAGCTCAGGAAGTTGTGGTATCTCAAAAGCTAAATGAATAAAGTATTTGAGGAAGGAGGCAAGATCAACAGTGTCAAATGCTGCTGGGGAGTCAAGTAGCAAGAGGACTGAGAATTGACTGTTGGGTTTAATACTGTGAAGTTCATGATGTCCACGAGGTTTTTTGTTTTTTTTTTTTGTCCATGAGGTTTTGGTAGGAGGTATGGATGAAAGCCTGAAGGGAGAGGGTTTGAGAAATAATAGAAGTGAGAAAATAGAGATGGAGGTTATAGACAATAAGTTTTTTTTTTTTTTTTGCTATAAAAGAGAGCAGAGAGGGCTTCCCTGGTGACGCAGTGGTTGAGGGTCCGCCTGCCGATGCAGGGGACACGGGTTCGTGCCCCGGTCCGGGAAGATCCCACATGCCGCGGAGCGGCTGGGCCCGTGAGCCATGGCAGCGGAGCCTGTGCTCCGCAACGGGAGAGGCCACAACAGTGAGAGGCCCGCGTAGCGCAAAAAAAAAAAAAAAAAAAAAAGAGCAGAGAAAAAGCTAGAATAGGATGTGGAGTAGAGGAAGGTTTGTTGTAATTTGGTAGTCAGATTTAAAGATGAGAGAAATTTTAGGACTTTGAGCATTTACTTTAAAAAAATACAATTTTTTGATTAAAGGGCTTAATTTTGGCTTCAGTGTTGGGGTCAGATCATGAGAGTAGAAGTAAGATTAATCAGGAAGCTACTTACAGGGATGCAGGGAAAATATGATAGTGGTCTGGACTACAGTGTGGACAGTGGAGAGGAGAGAAGAGGATGGATCTGGGATAGATTTTGGAGGTAGAGTTGAAAAGACTTGAGCTGGCTGGAGGAAGTGAGAGAAAGGAGGGATCAAGGATAATCAAATTTCTTTCTGGAGCGATTAGGTATCTGGAGGGGCCATGTAGTAAGATGGGAAAAATTGGGAGATCGATAAGTTTTGTTGGGAGTATAAGAGCTTTCGTTTTGTTTTGCTAAGTTTGAAATTGCAATTGACACATTGTTTTCTTGGGAGAAATACTTTGAAGAGGAACTGCTAAGTCAAAGTGTTAATTTTTTAATATATATTTCTAAACTAAATCCTCTAACAGTATCTGAGATTGTCTATTTCCCTACATTCTTGTCAGCTTTGGATATTGTCAATCTTTTAAATCATTGCTAATTTAATGGGTAAAAAAATGATATTTCAATGTACTTTATGTATTTGACTATAGTTAACACCATATACCCTATATATTTAGGGTTTTATTGGGGGGGATGGGAGAGTAGGATCATTACTTGTTGTATGTGTGTGTGTGATTGTCTCTTTGTGTCCTTCAGTAATTTTCATTTTCTTATTGATTTATGAGACTTATTTGTATATTACAAACAATAACCATTTCCCAAATATGTTGCAACTTTTCATTTGGGTTGTTATTTATTATTCAGTCTTATTTGTGGTGACTATTACTTTTGTAATATAAGAGGTTTCAATTTGTACAGAGTCAAAACTATCCATTTTTTTAAAGTTCTTGCTTCAGTGTTATGTGTATGTAACCCAGATATCAGTTTCTCTTTCAGAATTAGGTAAGATTTGTATAATCCTCTATTCCAAGTCCTGGGTGAAGCCTTTCCTAAGACATCTGCAAATGCCTGATGGCTTGTATCTTATAGTGTTTTGAGATCCTGCCACACTAAACTTTGATTTCATGCATATCTGATTTTCTGAATCTGTTTTCTTCTTTTTGTTCTGTGCTAACTTATTCACCATCCCCTGACTTCCTCAAAAGCCATTCACATAGGGGATGGTGCCTTATTATTTTTCCAAATGTCCAGTCAATGCATCACGTACTGAATACTGCTCTGCCAACTTAAAATAATAATGCATGTATGCTTGGGTCTAATTCTAGACTCTAGTTTATACCATTTGACCTTACATTCTAGAATGTGATTTTAATTGTATTAATTTTATAATTCTTTATTAGTTCATTTAACACAATTTTTGATTAACTACTATGTGCCAATCACTGTAGTAGATGCTAGGAACACAGTGGTAAAAAAGACAAACATGACTTCTTTCCTTGTGGAGTTTAAATGTTATTGGGAAGTTACAAATAATTAAAGACAGAATAATGTTTTGAAAATTAAAAAAGCCAAGGAACAAATAATTAGGTTGAAGTGATAATAATTCAAAGTCTGCTTTATAGAAGACGGTCAGGAAAGGGTTCTGAGAATTTGACATGAAACCTGAAAACAGAAGGATGAGAATGACCCCACCATTGGAATTGTTTCATCAGGGCAGAGATGAGGTGAAGGCAAAAACCCTCAGACAGCACTTCAGTCATGTGAATTGAGGGGACATGATTCTTCTGCTTAGGAGCTCTTTTTTTTTTAATTATTGAAGTATAGTTGATTTACAATGTTGTGTTACTTTCAGGTGTACAGCGAAGTGATTGTTTCATTCATATATGTATATATATATATATTTATTCTTTTTCAGATTCTTTTCCATTATAAGTTATTACAAGATCTTGAATATAGCTACCTGTGCCATACAGAAGGTCATTGTTGTTTATCTATTTTATGTATAGTAGTGTGTATATGTTAGTCCCAAACTCCTAATTCATCTCTCCCCCCCACTTTCCCTTTTGGTAACCATAAGTTTGTTTCCTATGTCTGTGAGTCTGTGAGTCTGTTTCTGTTTTGTAAAGAACTTCATTTTTTTAGATTCCACATATGTGATATCATATGGTGTTTGTTTTTCTCTTTCTGACTTACTTAGTATGTTAATCACTAGGTTCATCCATGTTGCTGCAGATGGCATTATTTCATTCCTTTTTATGGCTGAGTAATAATCTCAGTAATATACCGCATCTTCTTTATCCATTCATCTGTCGATGGACACTTAGATTGCTTCCATGTCTTGGTTATTGTAAACAGTGCTGCCATGAACACTGGGGTGCGTTATCTTTTCGAATTAGAGTTTTCATCTTTTCCTGATATGTGCCCAGGAGTGGGATTGCTGGGTCATATGGTAACTCTGTTTTTAGTTTTGTAAGGAGCCTCCGTACTGTTCTCCACATATTAACTTGAACTTCCATTTCTTCAAGAGGCTATGTATTTTTTTTATCATATTTAAGATTTTTCAAATCAGAAACCTAGCTTCAATATAACATTGAAAAAATTTTCATTTTCCAATTATTTCATCGTTTACTTCAGGTGAACACGTAGCATAACCAGAGGGAACGTCCCCCAACTAAGGAATAAATGGCAGAGAAAAGAGAAAACACACATTGAATTTATGCAAAAATCCTGTCCCCCAGAAGAAGGAAAAATAAAAGAGTGGCATAAAAATGACACAAAAATAGCACAATTGAGAAGAGATAATTCAAGTAAAGAAAGAAGTATTTAATAACTAATTTGACCTCTAAAGGAAATTAGAGAAATCAAGAACTCTATAAAGCAAGAGATGAAAGATGAGATGATATGACATAGGAAATGAATAAATAAGAAGAAAAGAGAAATGGCAAAGGAAGTTTGGAAATGAAGGAAAAGAAATATCATCGGAGAAATCAGAGCATCTGAAGCAGTGAAAAGCAAACGAAATATAGAGAAAACAAAATCCATAATGTAGAAGACAGGCTTGAGAAAGCCATGTCGAAATAAAGAGGAAAGGGACAATGAGAAAAAAATTAAAAGGGAAAATAATGGATACGAAGTAAAAGCAATAGAAATCCAATATCGTCAGTTAGGACACCTGAAGTAAGCAATGAAATAGTTGGAAAATGAAAAAATTTTCAACATGTTCTGCTTCTTTGACTCCCACTGAATACTTCTCCTGGGAATTAAGCTAGAAGTCTAGATCAGTCACGGCTCTTACAGTGTAGTCCACAAACCATCCGCATTGGCATCATCTGGGCACTTATTAGATATGTTAATTCTTCGACCCCCACCTGAGACCTCTTGAATCAGAATCCCTAGGGTGGGACTCAGCAGTCTGTATTTTATGAAGCCCCCCAGGTGATTCTGAGGCATACAGGGTCTGAGAGCCACTGGTTTAGGTGTGTTTTTTCCCCCTCCCAGTGGCTTCTATCCTATTTATGTTCATGTCACATTTCTAAATACTAGAATTTGGGGGCGATATATTTGAAATGCATTACACTGTTCCCTTGGTAGCGTTTAATGTTATGTTGCTGTTTGAATAGAACTGTTTACTACCCTGTCATTCTTTCTCATATACTTAACATCAGACGTTTTTGGGTTTGTTTTAGTAAACACAAAATCCTTTTTGGTTTCTCTCATCTCTCATTTATTGTACCTTTTATGTCTCATTGGCTGCACATTGTACCTGTGTTGTATGACATGCTCATCTCAGTTGCTGATAGACATTGCTATCCGTAGTATGTGTTCTCCATTGTAGCAAATAAAATTTCTTCACACTGATCCAGATTTGGAGATACATTTGTGACACTAACTACACATCAGTATTCTGTTATACAGATTTAAGAACCAATGGTTTATGTTATCTGTCTCGTTATATTGATTTTTGTGGTGGGTAAGGAGAGAACTAGGGCTATGCCCCAACATGTTGATTTTTTTTTTCTGGATTACCTAAGAATGAACTTGAATTGTTGTACTGAAAGTTTAGCTTTTTGGATTTGAGAAAATAGCCTTCTTTGTTGGAGAGGGTTTGGTTTGTTCCTCTATTTAAGAATGAGTTGGTGACTTATCTTGTGGCGCAGTGGTTAAGAATCCAATGGGCTTCCCTGGTGGCGCAGTGGTTGAGAATCTGCCTGCCAATGCAGGGGACACAGTTTCGAGCCCTGGTCTGGGAAGATCCCACATGCCACGGAGCAACTGGGCCCATGAGCCACAATTACTGAGCCTGCGCATCTGGAGCCTGTGCTCCGCAGAGAACAAGAGAGGCAGCGATAGTGAGAGACCCGTGCACCGCGATGAAGAGTGGCCCCCGCTTGCCACAACTAGAGAAAGCCCTCGCACAGAAACGAAGACCCAACACAGCCATAAATAAATAAATAAATTAAAAAAAAAAAAAAAAGAATCCACCTGCCGATGCAGGGGACACGGGTTTGAGCCCTGGTCCGGGAAGATCCCACATGTAGCGTAGCAACTAAGCCCGTGCGTCACGACTACTGAGCCTGCTCTCTAGAGCCCGTGAGCCACAACTAGTGAGCCTGCATGCCACAACTACTGAAGCCCACGCGCCTAGAGCCCGTGCTGCACAACAAAAGAAGCCACCACAGAGAGAAGCCTGCACACTGCAACAAAGAGTAGCCCCTGCTCACCGCAAATAGAGGAAGCCCGCACACAGCAACGAAGACCCAACACAGCCAAAAAAAAAAAAAAGAATGAGTTGGCTAATGATGTAATGTCAAATTAAAAGAACCCCTATAGGCATGGGTTATAAAGGGACCTGGGAAAACTTTCGAGGCTGATGGGTATGTTCATTATCTTGATGTGTCAATGTTTTCATGGGTTATACATATATCAAAACTCATCGTGTTGTATACTTTATATAGTATGTTGCACATCTCTTATACCTCAATTAAGCTGTTGAAAAAGCTCCATGCATTTCTGTAGACCTGTCAATGTAGTTTGCCTATAGTGTAATTTGTGGATGTGGATCATTGGTTCTAACTATGGCTCTTTGTAAATTTTACCTGTCTTCCCACCATTCATGGGCCAGAGAAAAAATAAGGCAAACTGTGGTGTCTTTTCTAGGCCTATCATTACGATTTTGAACTTTTTCTGATATACAGTGAAAGGAGAAGCTACAAGTGTTAATGGCTAACTCAACATCCACCCTAAATCCTTCTTAGTATGCGAACACTGCATTCCCAGATCTCCAGAAGTCAGTTTTAGATAGGACTTACGTTTCATCAGTGAGATGCTGTTGCATGAGACACTGATTAAAAAGTGAACACAGGCAGGACAGGGAGAGTGTGAGGGCAGAGGTTGTGGGGAGAGGTGACACAGTTCTGGACCCCCTAATGTGGCAGATGGTTTTCCTATCAGCTGCTTCCTGTCACGGGGTGGTGCCACTGTGTTCCCAGGGTGTCCATGTGTCCTGTGGTGGCAGTGTCCTCAGTCATGTCAGAGGTAGTATGGTTTTGCAGTCATCAGTAGTACAAATGGACTCCTGATTTGTTACCTTTCTGGAGTGGTGGTGGTCACTTTCTCAATCACAGCAGAGACAGAGTGGTTTTTAGGGCTGGGCTGTTAGCCTGAATCCTGTTCCTGTGCCTCTATAAAATTTATGGAAGCACATAGTTCCCTATAATAAAGACTTTCTGCTTAAACTGGTTAAAGTGGATTCTGTTGTATGTGGCTGAGACCTGAGTGATAACCGGAGTAATTAGTGCCAGAAGTGGTTATAGACAATAAAACAGGAAGGCAATGGACTTGATTTTGTTTAAAGGCACTTGCAGCACAGAAGGAGCAATTACTTAAGTTATTACCTCTGGTCATCCACTGTGATAGACCACTGTGGAGGACGTGAGGAAGCAAAGGACTTGGGAGTGGGTGGTTGTGTTTTTTTCTAAATTGTGCTGGTGAGCTATAAGAAAAAGGTAGGCTCAATATTTTACATTCTCAGCCCTAGAAACCATCTGAGAATCAAAGAATTTTTACAACTGTACTTAAAGAATCTCTCATCTTTTGTAGCCTCAAGACTAATTTAGATGGAAATCAGATGGAAAGTCTGATGCTGCGGATTGTTTGTTGAATTATAAGGTAGGTTGAATTGACAGTTTTTCCATTTATTTTTCACAAAATTGAAAACATTGACTCAGAAAAAGTTGGACCCCATCATTGAAATGATATCATTTAGAAAGACTTGGATAAAGCTGTATACTCTGTACCCCAAACCTCACCAAGTCCTCTACTGCTCCTCTGTTGCCTAATGATGTTGACCTTGCTTTGCTTGAAGACCCTGTAACAGCCTTTTGTGAGGCAAGTCCCTTGCAAAGAAATATCAGTTGTTTTCTTGTAGCACCCTCCCTACCCTTATTGCTTCCACACTTATAGCCGGATCAGATCTCTGCATGTCCTAGGGAACAATTGCAGCATCAAGGCCTAGAGGAAAAGGCTTACAAGAAAAGGAGTTAAATGATTTTGCTAATATATTTATAACAGCCAAAAGCTGGGGATTATTTGTGGGAAATAGATTTTGAAGATACTAGACCAATGCTGTGATGGGGTGAATTATCGGTATGGACACAATTACCAGAGATTTGGGATTCAGTGTGTAGTCTGAGCATCTGAGAGTGTTTCTGTGGTCTGATGGCTGATTGACTCCTAGACTTAATGGTGGCTTAAGCTAATAAAATTGAGATGCCAGAAATTCCTTAGTATCATGAAAAAGAAGAAATTCAAGTATTAGGGAATTAGGAATGTTAAAATGGATTTAACGTGTGTGATCAACTTGACTGCCCCTAACTATGTCTCTCAAGATCACTCAGATCATTGATAAATACATCGATGTGAGATAGCCATGGCCGTTCTCTATAGGTTGAAAGTGAAGACAGAACATGCCATTCAATCAGAATCCCTACTTTAGTGGGAATGATGGAATTTTATGTAGCAGAGGCCAGTGTGTCATTAACTATGCCAGAATGGCTGGGCATAGTTATCTCAGTAGTTAGAAGTGGTTTGATGGCAGAAGTTTTTAGTGGTAACTTACTGATCTTGGGGCCCTAGGAATGAAATAGATGGGCAGCTCACTAAAAACTCAAGGTCTGGGAACAGAGGCCTGACTTGAGACACCATGGTAATCACAGCCTCCCTACCAATACCCAGACCTAAGTGAGTACATAGACCCAGAGCCTTTTGAGTGAAAGGGCATCATTGTTTGCTCTCCCTGCAACTTTGGATTCCTTCTTCTTTATTACAACAAGAAATTTCTGGGATCTTTATTCATCCTGGACCACCATTAAATACAAATTTTCAGTCAACCAATGATCAGTATTCTTGAAGAAAGACTACCAAAATATCACAAGTACATACTGTAAATCTTCCTTCCATTGCTGATAACAAAGGGATACCTTATGGGGTAAAGAAAGATACTGGACCTTTCAGTGATTATTGATACTGGTTTTGAGATAGCACTAATCCATGGGGACCCAGTCACCACTATGGTTTACTGGTCAGAGTGGAGACTTATAGATTCTAGTGATAAACAGAGTTTTGGTCAATGTCCACCACAGAGTTTTTTTGGTAGGTTCATGTGTATAGATTGTGTTTTTTCCAATTCCTGAGTATAGAATTTATATAAAATAAATTAATATATATAATATGTATAACTACATGTATATTCATATATGTTCAATATATTCAATAAGTAGCAGAATCCAGACATGCCACATTCTCTTTGGCAAGTAGCTATTCTCCTTTTGAGAAACAGCTCTTGGTGTGCTATTAGACTCTAGCAGAGACTGAATATATAACTGGAGGACACAGATATACACACAGACTGAGTGCTGAGTTCATGCTTCTCATAAAACTGAGTGGTGTCTGATTTGCTAAATCATAAATTAGTGCATGTCTAGCAGCACTCTATTATCACGTGGAAGTATAATATATGCTATAAGGTTTGTGCAAGTCTTTCTACTCCATTCTTCCCTCAACCCAGCCCCAGGAACTCATGGGAAGTTCCATATAACCTGAGAAAGAAAAAAATTTAAGTCTGTTTATAGATGGTTCCTCATGATATGTGACCTAAGCTGGAAGTGGGCTGACTGCTGAAACATCACAGCTTTGCACAGGGTATTATTGAAAAAGGGGGGAAGGAAATCCTCCCAATGGGAAGACCCTATGTTCTAGTGGTGTACCTTGTCCAGAGTGAAAGATGGCTGAATGTAGTATACATTTTGATTCATGGGCAACGGCCAGTGGCTACTGGGTTGGGAAATACAAGATTGGAGGACTTTTGACAAGGAGGTTTGAAGAAGAGATAAGTTGATGAACCTTTCAGATAGACCCAGAGGTTGAATCATGTGTTCTTTTATTTTTTTCCTTAAAAAAAACCCCCACACTTTATTAAGGTATGATTGATATGTAAAAAGTTATACATATTTAATATGTATAACTTGATGAGTTTGGGGGTAAATATACACTGTGAAGTCATTACCACCATCACTTCCCCAAAACATATTCATCACCTTCCAAAGTTTCCTCCCACCCCCTTTATCATCATCATCATCATCATCATCATCATCATCATCATCGTCATTGTCATCATCATCACTATTTTGTGGTAAGAATACCTAATATGAGGTCTATTTCTTAGCAAGTTTAAGTGTAAAAAGTGTATTAAGGGACTTCCCTGGTGGTCCGGTGGTAAAGAATCCTTCCTGCAAGGCAGGGGATGCGGGTTTGATCCCTGGTTGGGGAACTAATATCCCACATGCCGTGGGGCAACTAAGCCTGCACACCACAACTACTGGGCCCACATGCCTTAACTAGAGAGCCCTGCATGCCACAAACTACAGAGCCCACATTCTCTGGAGCCTGCGTGCCACAACCAGAGGGAGAAAACCTGCAAGCGCACACCACAACTAGAGAGAAGCCTGTGCGCTGCAGCGAAGAGCCTGCACACTGCAATGAAAGATCCTGCATGCTGCAACTAAAGACCCAATGCAGCCAAAAAAAAAAAAAAAAAGTATATTAAGAACACATACTTAATATGTTCTTATCTACTACTTTTTTTTGCATTTTTTTACCACACTTAAAGAAAAAAGGAAAAATGCACAATCTTTGGAACAAAAGAATCAATGGTAGAAATTTAAAGAAAAGATACATAACCAAAGAACACAGTGAGGTATAAAAAAGGGTTCTATCTTTTTTTGTGTTTTGTTTGTTTTTCTTCTTCATCTCACTATAGAGTTCCTCTACTGATAAGTATATAAAGCATACAAAGTATACGGTACAAATTATACAGTATTGATAGCTAGAAGTACTAGTCTTACAGTAGATCTCCAGAACTTATGTACTGTATCTTATTTATCCTGAGTCATGTGTTATTTATGACTCCCACTTTTGGAGAGCAGGTTCTCAAAATCATATGAACATCATGGTCACTCAGTGTATGACAAAGATAATCTTTCTCCAGCCACTCCAGTGTTTGCTCATTGGGTTAAAGAACAAGATGGTTGTGGTAGCACTGATGGAGGTTCTACATCAGCTCAATGACATGAATTTTCTTCCACTATAGTTGAGATGCAACTAAGTGTCCAAACTACCAGCAACAGAATAGTACCCAGGTGATAGTTAGATTATATTAAGCCACTTCCATCATGGAGAGATCAGTGATTTTCCTCACTGGAAATGGATTACTCAATTTGGATTTGGATTTGCCTTCTCTGCTTACTGTGTTTCTACCAGCAAACATCTGAGGACTAACTAAATAGCTTATTCACAGTATCCAACACAATTCTTTTTCTGACTAAAGAACTAATTTTAAAGCAAAAGAAATAAGGCATCATGTTCATACTTAGGAGACTAAATGGTAATATCCATTCAGAAGCAGTTGCCCTTAAGAAATGGTGGAATGAACCACTGAAAGCTCAGTAATGGCAGGACCTAAGAAATAACACCTTGTGAGACTGGAATACTGCCTTAGAGATGTGGTACTTACTTTGAACTTCTGACCAACATATTTCTCTCATAGCTGGAATAATAGGGTCTGAAAACAGAGTAAGAGACTAGGGAATGGTATCTCTTACTATTACACCAATGTAGTACCGAATGACCTACTTAGAAAATTTTGCTTCTTGTTGCTGAAATTTGGGGCTCTCCTAGGTTAGAGCTCTTATATCTAAGAGAGGATTGCATCCTCCAGCAGATACAAGAATTTAATTGGAATATGAGACCATCAACTGGCCATTTTAGGAAAAGGAGACTAATCTTGTTTTATCTGCCATAATTGATCCTGATTATCAAGGGGGAAATAGATGAATATGCCTGGAACACTAGTAATCCTCTTGAATGCCTCCTATGACTGCTTGTCGACAGCTAGAAAACTGTACCTGATCGCCATGTTGTGGAGGTGGTTTTGTTGTTTGGAAATACAAGTATGGAAAGTAGGTTGTATATGGATGCCAAGTATATAGAAAGTAGCTTTAGAAACAAATATTCCAATCTTCTAGAATCAAAGGCTGAAAAACTTAAAGACCACATTTTCTAGCCTCCCTTGCAGGTAGCGTTCTGGACATGATTTAGATACATCAAGCAGAAGCATTTTTATGATACATTGATTAGTGATTGAGTCACATGGGTAAAGAGGCAGGATGTAGGGCATCCATTTTTGCTTGTATGGATAGAGAGTGACAGAGGTTGCATGGTTCTGGGGTCATCTGTTAAAGCTTCTTAATTCAGAATGTGGCTCCCTGATTCAGCAGGTTCCTGCAGAAGCAGCTTTCCTGATCATAGCAAAAGCTGTTTGGCTTTGGGAGCTGTCCAAATTCAACCCCATTTCTCCTGATCTTCCAACAATTTTGTAAGAACTTAATTTCCTTCATCAAATCCTGTTCTTCTTCAAGTAACTAGAGTGGATTTTATTTTCTGCAGCTGAACCCTGTAGAATATATTTCCTTCCAATTTGGAGATATTAGTGGGATTTTTTTTTTCAGAAAAATTTACACTTACCTTCAACCAGGCTGTACTATACTCTTGAGAAGGTGAATTATGTAGATTACTGGCAACTTCTTTTAATTTAGTACAAATTTAGACAGTGTTTCTCAAATGTTGTGTTCTCAGGTTAGGACCCTGTCTTGTTTACAGGGTTGTTAAAGATTTCATTGCTTATTTTGTTTCTTTCTTTGAAGGTTATTTCCAACAGAAAAATATGATATCTTTAATAATTCATTACAATAAAAATCTTTGATTTATTCTAAAGTTATCTTAATTTCAAGCTCAGTTTATATTCTGTTATTCAGGCTGGCAAGCTATAACCATGTCTTATCTATTTGGGGATTCCTTGAATAGGAAAACAGATATACAGATATGTCTAAATCTAAAGATATCATTTCAAATTATGTCAATGGGACAGACTTTAAAAAATAGGCCTAAGTATTCAATTTTACAAAGCAGGGACAGCCCCAGTGCTTCTCAACCTTGTCTGCACATGCAATAATCTTGGGAGATTCTAAAAAGTGTGAATGTGAGGACCATACCTCAAACAAATCGAATCATTCTTTTAGGGATGTGTAATTTTTAAAACCTCCCCCAGATGATTGTATTAGTCTGATCAGGCTGCCATAATAAAATATCACAGACCAGGTGGCTTATGCGACAGGAATTTATTTTCTCATAATTCTGGAGGGTAGAAATCCAAGATCAAGGTGCCATCAGGGTGGTTTCCAGTGAGGCCTCTCTTTCCTGGCTTGTAGATGGCCACCTTCTCACTATATCTTCCCTCAACCTTCTTCTGTACACTTGAGTTGAAAAAGAATCTCTGGTGTCTCTTCCTCTTCTTATATGGATACCAATCCAATCAGGTTAGGGCCCCACCCTTATGACCTTGCTTAACCTTAATTACTTCCTTAAAGGCTTATCTTTAAATACAATCACATTGTGGGGTTAGAGCTTCACCATATATATTTTGGGGGGACACATTGCAGTCTATAGCAGTTTGGCAACCACTGGTTTAGTGGAACCATTTGGTCATGGGGGCTGGATTTTAGGAAATAGGAAAAAGTAGACAAGTCAAAATGATATACCAGGTTTAGTTTATGTGGCAACCTGGCAACTTCTGTTGGGTAAATGGACAGAAATAGCACTAAATAGGGAAAGGAGTGAGATGCGGGCAGGAGTTGGTCAACCAGAACATTTAGTCTGGTTGTAGGCTCAACTCTAATGCAAACTGGCATAAGGTGTTTAAGGCATTATATCCCAGAGTGGGTTACAATATGGAGACTTGTTTAGTGCTAGGGTTCTTAAAGTCACGAATCCTGAAGTAAGTAACAAGAATTTGAGAATCAGGGTCCCACTTCAGTGATGGGAGCAGTAGGAAATTGATGTGTGGTCCTGTGAACTGGCTTTCAGGACAAAGTTCTTGACCTTGCTTGAAAACTGGAAAGCAAGTCTTGAGTCCTCAGGAGCCAACCAGGGCACACCTGGGGAGGTTAGAGAGAGAGAGCCTGAAGAAGACGAAATCAGTCCCTATGGTTAACTGATGTGGGAATAGCTGACTGTTATTAAATCTCATTTGTTGGTGGAGTGAAGAATTCTTTTTATTCTTTGATATGACTTTCATTGGTCTGGTATTTAGAGCAGTGGTTCTCAAACTTGAGCAAACATCAGGACCACCTGGAGTGGTATTTCAACCATGGATTGCTTGGCCTCATCCCCACAGTTTCTGATACGATAGGTCTGGGGTGAAGCCCAAGCATTTGCACTTGTAACGGGTGTTCAAGTGATACTGGTGCTGCTAGTTTGGAGACCCCTTTGAGAATCGCTGGTCCTGTTTGCATGTAGTAGATATTTTATTTTTCATGTGAACACTCTAAAATGTAAATCTGCCTCATATATGAGTGCTCGTCTCTGTAATTTCTTTCTCTTTCTTTTGAATAAATAGCTAAATAGCAAAACTTAGAGAAGGCAGGAGAGTAACTTTTGATAATGGGAGACAGGGTGCTCTATACATGCTCAGGAAGCTAAATCCAACCTAGGAGCTTCGAGTAATGGGAAGAATCCTTCGGCTACCACTCAACCGAGAAGTTATTGTTTCTCCCTAAAGCTAGAGAAGTCAATAGAACCTCTTCCATCTCAACAATGGCAGCATGTTTTAGCAGGGTTTACAGGCACTGTTCAGAGAAAATACTATCAGAATTATTGGATATAAGTTAACTTGTGTTTGTTTTGCCTCCATTCCCCTTTCACCTCTAACCCCAAAGGTAGACTCCCCTCAAAGAGAACGTTAGGGATTTAGAGAAGGCAACTTTGGAAAAACAGGCCTTATCCAATGTCCAAGATGAAAACAATGGGATTAATTTTGTTGGTCTAAGAGTTTAAAGAAGAGGAGACAAGACCCAGGGCCTCTGCTTACAAATGAGCCTGTCTGCTTTGTGCAAATGCAAGGGCTTCTCTATTAACATGGCTTAGATTTAAAACATTACTGGATAGCTTTCTGATAGACGACAGGAAAGTATCATGAGGAAAGGGCCTTTTCCTAACTTTCATAAAGTCTCCATTTGTCTAGCAGGCCCCCCAGATTATCTCAGGTTAGGGAAGAGAGGTGAGACAAAAACAGAGAAGAGTAGAATGTGGTGTGACAGTCCAGATGCCTAGGCCCCATTCTCGGACTGTGCTCATACTAGTTTTTCTGCTCAAAAGTTGCTGAGTAAATGGTCTGAGAGGAGGACCAATGAGAGGGACCACTCTCATGCTCCAGAGCTGAGCAGGACCAGAGAAGCAACACAGATCCACTGCCTTGGGACAGCTTACCAGAGGAGGATGTCCAGAGTGACTAAGAATTACATGGCTTATGTCTTCCAAGATCTCGTCTACTGATTGTCCTGTGTCTGAGTCATACTGTTACTCTGCTCGTGTCTGACCACTTGTTTACCAATTTTCTAGTTGTTCAGAAGGTGAGACCTTAGGCTGCCCATATTCAGAGTCATCAAGTGAGTGGGAGTGATATCCCGTGTGAATGTTTAGTCTTCTCATAGCCACTGTTCAGCTACCCTGTGAGGATGCAACATCCATTTATACTCTTAAGCCACAAGAGGGCCCTGGACATTGGTAGAGCAAAGAGGGTGGGAAGGATACACTGTAACTCTACCATTGGGCAGGGTCAGGGCACATCGGTCTTTTCTAAGAAAGGCAGAGAGAGAGGAGGGGATATCTCTGTTATACACAGAGAGCCACATTGCCAGTGTCTTAGTATTTCATTCATTAATTTAGTAGCAAAGAGAATAGAAATATTTGGTTCAGTTGAAGTACAGGTAATGTACTGACCTTTGCGTGATTACGGACGTAAAGACCGACAGCCCTTCATGAGGGTGAACATTTATTGAACTAACTTATTACATGCCAGACACAATGCTAAGCCTTTGATGAGTATCATGTCATTAAAATTTCCAGCAACTGCTTAAGATATTATTTTAATTTTCTCATCTTATATATGGGAGAACTGAGGTTCAGGTCATGTAATCCACCTAAGGTCACATAGTTGGGGACTGGTGGAGCCAGGCTTCAGGTCTGCCTGACTCTAG
Source organism: Pseudorca crassidens (assembly GCF_039906515.1). Lineage (NCBI taxonomy): Eukaryota > Metazoa > Chordata > Mammalia > Artiodactyla > Delphinidae > Pseudorca > Pseudorca crassidens. The sequence continues at coordinate 61,405,441 of NC_090306.1, forward strand.
AGCATTACGCTGACTCGGCTGCGTAGAGTTATGCAATTATTGTATTCCAGTAGATTCAAGGGTGTGACTAACATGACACTGACTCGTATTCATGAGAGAGGGACACAGATAAGGATGGGAGGTGGGAGTAGGAAAGGTTACCAGTCCAGAACACGAAAGGACAGAGTGACGTGAAGTAGAACCAAACCTGACACCATCCTGTGGCATCCTAAGTCCCACAAGATGCTTCACACACACACAAAGGGTTCCATTGTCAAATACACTTACTGCATGCTGCAGAGGCTAGCTGCTTCTTAAAGATGCACAGTGTAGGTTAGCTTATTACCAGAACCTGTTTAGTGTTGGTTTTACCCAACATTTTTCAAACATATTTGGCTGTAGATCTCTTTTATGTGTAACAACAAATTTTCCAGTGTGGTCTACTTGGTCTAGTGAGATTACTTGTCAACTGCAGCAACACACTCAGGCTATATCAGAGTATTATCTTTGGTTGTTGTATTACATTTAAAATTTTTACTTTTAAATTTAGGCTCCTGACTAAATTTCTGAACTGTTTCTTTTATTGTCTCTATGCTACTTAGTTAAATAAGTAAATAATATCTTAAAGTATTAGTAATTAGAAATACATGTTTAGGGGTCCCAATGCCATTTGCAGTCATTGTTCTGGTGCCACAGTTGGGCAGAATAAGGTAAGATGGAAATGGTATGACTTTGTAGCCAGATTGACCTGAAACTGAAAGCTAAGAGAGGTCGGTGTGACCTGATAACGGGTATAGAGGATTATCATTCAGGTGCTTACCACTCATTTAACTAAAGATTTTAACTGACATTAAAGAGAAATGGTACAACTTCCCACGATGCAGAATTCATATAAGGAAAAAGATGCAAATATGGGTTTAACTAAATAGGAAAGTATGCAAAACCTAGAACATAGGACACTCTTGTTATTGTCTCTCCAGCACTTTCCTTTAAGGACCCAACCTCTCATCCCATCCACATTGTTCCTGTATGTGCTGTCATTCTATTATAACTCTGTGGTCATACTGAGGTGATTCAATACTTCATTGAGATTTAAATAACTTTTTATTATGAAATAATTATAAACTTAAAGACTTAACGAGAATAGTACAAAAAAACACCCATATACCCTTTATACACATCATGCAGATTCAATAATTGTTTCCATTTTGCTACATTGGCTTCTCTCTCTGTGCTCATGCACACCTATTATTTTTTCCTGAAAACTGGGTATCCACATGCAGATTAATGGAATTAGACCCTTAACGTACTCCATCCACAAAAATGAACTCAAATATGGATTAAGTATTTAAGTGAAGACTTGAAGCTGTAAAACTCCTAGAAAAGCTCCTGAACATTCACTCACCTTGGCAATGAGTTCTTGGATATGACACCAAAATCACAGGCAACCAAAGCAAACATAGACAAGTGGGATTATGTAAAACTAAAAAGCTTCTGCATGGCATAGGAAATAATCAACAAAATGAAAAGGCAACCTACAAAGTGGGAGAAAATATTTACAAACCATATATCTGGTAGCAAGTTAATATCCAAAATATACAAGGAACTTACACATTCAATGCCTTTGATTTTCTTTAATCTGGAACTCTTCCTTAGCTATTTTTAGCATGGCTGACTTTTTTGAAGAGTACGGAGCAGTTGTTTTAAAGAATGTCTTTCACTTTGAGTTTGTGTGATATTTCCTTATGATTTTAAAGTAATGCTTTCTTTTTGCAAGAATACTACATAATGATCCTGTGTCCTTCTTGGTGCTTCATATCAGAAGGGACAGGATGTTAGTTTGTCTCATTGGTTATGTTAACTTTGACGTTTCATTAAGATCACGTCCATTAGGTTCTCTACTGTAATATTACCATATTTCCGTTTGCTATTACTAGATATCATCACTTCAGGTAGGGAATAAAGCAGTACATTAAGGAAGAACGAATTAGGACTGGTACTCTCAGTTCATCTGATATTACCAATACTCATCTAGAAACCTGGCCTGTAGCACATAGTATCAATGACACTGAGCATGGGTATTCTTTTTCTGTCAATCAGACTACACAGGCAGCCCATCAAACTGCTGACTTGAAGGGTCCTAAAAATACCCCCATTAGAGCCATGAATGTGGCTACACTGAGGTGTGGGATGGCTTCACGTGGCTCACACCAGATTATGGACATTTGAGCTCCTAGGTACGCCTATGTTGGGAACAGAAAAAATGCTCCAAATAAAACCAACCCAGCTGTACCAGGAATGTGGGATGGATATCACTAGAAATAGGCCTTCTGTTACATTCTGAAGATTAAAGGATTGTGACTGGTTTGACACTGATGGTTGCACCACACAGGTATTTTTGTTGGGTAGCCTTGAATGGGACCCAATGGTTATGTAGCACAAATCTTCCACTTGGCTGGCTGGGCCGTTGCACCTTGGGTTTTCCTGGGCACAGGGGAGAATCTGTCCCACAGTAACAAAAATTGCCAACCTCCCTTTTCTCAGGACCAGATGGGTATGTTCTGATTTCCACTGGTACGACCATTTGGCCACTGTCTTTGTCCCCTCGACTGGCCTGGAGGACATTATAGCACACATAGAAGCCCTTGCTACGTGCACCCAGCAAGCCTCAAGTGATAGGAAAGCCTGTCTTTACTGAACACTGATATGTCTCTATTGAGGAAAGCTGTCCTATAAAATAGGGTGGGCCTTTGATATTATTACTTCTTGCAAGGAGGAACCTGTGTCATTATCCAAACAGGATGTTGGGGGTCATATCTGGTGAGTCTGCTAATATATCATCTTTATTAAATCACGTGAGGACACAAGGGAACCCTCTGAATGACCCGACCGCCAAGGTAAGGGACTTAATAAATCAGATCATGGGGCTCTTGGTGGGAAAAACTGTTACTTACGTTGGGAATCATTATCTTAGTCTGTGTTTTATCTTGCATGTGCCTATATGGTTACTATGCCATCTCCCTCCAATGCAACCCCTTCCATGCTGGTGGAACCCCTTGCTGACTGCTCAGGACATGTTGTATCAATAGAAGAGGGGGCTCATAAGATTATAAGAGCCGGTTCCGAGGGGTGAAGTGTTGGAGGAGCTTATGGAGAGGATGTGACTGCTAGTTGACCTATGCAAGCTGGACCCAGGTAACCCGAGGCTCTCTACTCCCTCCTGTCCTTGGAATGTATGTTCTGCCCACCATTCCCAAGTGAAAGCCATTTTCAGAGATGTAGCCTGGAGAGAGCAATGTGTTGTTGAAACCATCTAGAATAGACAGTACATGTGTTTGAACCCAATTAAGGCCTCTGTATCAACTTTTAAGATTCTGTTGGACAGGCACAGAGGTCTACTCACCTTGTGGCCGCTTAAGACAAGCCTTGTACGTAAGTTCCCTTGTTTGTTAAACTTACCAGCTACCAGTCTAGGGTGGTCTGCCTCTTGGTCTCTCCTTGCCCTTGGTGCATGGGGGCCAGTTTCAGATTTCACCCAGGAAGCTCCTGAGGGTGTGAACTAACAGCATATTGCCTATCAGAGTGTCCTGGGTCTGCCTCAAACAGCCTATGCCCTGTACTCTCGCTCTGTGTGAAATATGGCTGGCCTGAGAAGGCTGGCTTCAGTCAGGATGAGTGACTCTGCAGTTGAGGCAGACCCCAAAGGAGCTGACAGTTGGAGGCTGTCTGCTGACCCCCCTCCCCGTACCTGGGTAGCAAGTCCTTCTGGACTGTTCATCTCTGCATCTGCCACACCAAGATTCTCAAAAAGCGAGTGATATGTATTTCTATGAGTAAACATAAGCTGTCCTCAGTTAGTTGAAATCAATTGTGTGCATTAATGTAGTGGTATGTTTTTTTCTAAAGAGCTGTTATTAAATTTATGATGCATGCACTGCCATTGTCATCTTAGAATGGAAAAAATACAGCAATTGAGATTGAGTCGTTAAATGAAAAGTGGTCATTAACTTGTTTGAAAATTTCCTGTCCTATTCCATTTATTTCATGAATCATAAAGGAACTTTGAAAACTTTACTTTCAAAAGAGTTATGTCTCATTCAAAGGAAATGATAGTTACAAAACCCAAATAGTCATTTTGGTATTTTGATACCAAGGTTCTTATGGATTTATTTAACAGAACGAGTTGAAAAATACCTTACAGAGAGGCAGAAAGCATGCAAGAAGAACAAGATAAATAATGGAAAATAAAAAGTTTTTTTTCCAGTGGTAAGGAACGTTGGACAATCCAATACATCATGGTGACAAGTGAGTGGTGATAACAATAAAAGATATTCTTGGAATGGATATTCCCACAATTCAAGTGACTGGCCTTAGTCCAGGTCTTTATTTCCAAGTCTTAAAAATGATATGTGTCTGAGCGTCACCCAAGTTTTTTTTAAATTGGAAATTGCTATAACTAAGAACAGATATGACTGGAATTTGGAAAGCAGCATTTGTCATTGCTAAATTGGATTGCTTATATTTATAGTTCTTTCAAAAGTACCAAACATGGAAGGTTTCCACTTGCAACAATTCTACAATATTGTATGTTAGCTTAAAAAATGTGAGATGAGGTAATTTTGAGACTTGCTTTTATAAATACAGCTTGGCAAATACACATTGTACCTGGAAACCTGCTACCAAGAGGCCTAATCAGTTCAGGTCATTCAGTGGCATTTATCTAGGAAGGTATACAAAACTCAGGCATTTAGAAGAAGAAATAAATAGCTACGATAAAATGCTCCAAACCACAGTCTAGCAAAACTATGACCAATAGGAATAAAATTATGAAATTCTATAAATATTATCTTAGGTTAAAGATACATTATAAATTCTACACATGTGTAATAAAGACTAAATGCCAAAATGTTTTCTACAAAACTAGGTTTATAGGATGCCACGATGAGGTGTGGGCTTAGACAATGAAAAGATTTTTTCTCTTTTAAAAAATGAATATTTTATACTGCATAGCTGCCTGAAACTTCAGTTATTGAACTGTGCCCCAAATGTGTAAAATGATTAACTGTCATCAACCAGCAATCATGACTTCCAGGCCTATGAAAGGAAAATAAACATATACAAAGGAGTACTTAGAACTGTGTTCTAACCTTACTCCATATTGAATTTTGTTAAAGTAAGCTTCAAGATACATACTCCAGTCATTGACAGGGGAAAAGACCCCTGTTTTCTTTTGCAAAGGAAAAAACAGAGATGCTTTGAGGGATAAGTCTGGGGGCTATAATTGCCAAATATATAAATGAAAAGTGTTAAATAGTTTTTTGAAGATGGTTGTTAGCATCCATTTCAGAAAATGAGCAATTTTTATGATGTTAAGCACCATTAATTGAAATGTTTGTGCCCTTGCTTTGATAAATTTGCCTCACTGACTTGATCCAGAAACTTTTCAAGTTAGATAGCTTATGCTTCTACGTTGAAAAATACATAGGAGAAGTATTTATTTTGGCTTAGGTTAGCAGAATGGTGCTGTAAGTAGAATACTGTGCTGTGATCAGGAAATTCAGGCTCAGATAGTGAATCTTCAGATAATATATTGCTATCGTAAATAATAATATTTAAAATAAGAGTAATGGCAACAGCATTGATATCAAGCCCCAAATTTAAAATGCCAAAAGGTATAATAATTAATATATAAAAAATATAAAAACTGATTTAAAAGAGTCTTGCCCAATAGACCAGGCAAATAAAGCTAATAATATAAAGGTACTTACTCTTATAACTGTTGTAAATAGAAACATCTCAGAAACAGAGGGGAACAAAATTAGTGTAGCCTGTGGGTTTGATACAAGATTTGATAAGAGATGAAAATTGAGGAATAATAAAATAGAGGTAGTTATCTTTCTGAGTGGAGTGGTTTCAGAATGGCTAGTAAGGAATCTTACACACCTGGAAAACACATCACACTTCAACATCAGTTTCAAAAGTTACTACTTCTAGCTACTTGTCTAGGATATTTATAACCCCAGTAGAAGATATTATAATGTATCTGGCCAGTATTGTTAAATTGACTTGAGAACAGATTTGTCTGAACTGCAAAAACAAATATAAAATACAAATCCAGGGCAAGAAATATAAAAATGTTTCTTTAAAATAAACAAGGAAATATCTTTGAGACTACTTATCATGAGAAATTGACTACAGACGTAATTTCTACCAACTGAAGATATATAGAAGCCACAATTTGGAAGGTTCCCAAATGTTGCTGAAGCAGTATGGCCTTGAGAATAGACAAATTAGACAGATGGAACCATGTAAATGTCACTTATTGGAAATCTGAATGGGAGGTGACTGATATAATAAAAGCAGCTTGTAACCAGAAAGTTCAGGTCCTGACTTATTGCAGATTTCTGGTACAGGAAGTTCATGACAGTACTTGGACCTGGTGCAGGATATGTCATGAGTAAATCAGACAAATACTGGATTTAAGAAGACGTGAAAGCAAGTAACAATTGTAAATAACATGGTTTTGATGTCACTAAAATTTAGATCAATAACATTTTACATATTTTCTATAAACCATGGGCATCAGTTTTGTCATAGAAGATTTGTCTTATTGAGAGGGAAGTATCTCCACTGATGAGCTTCAAGGGTGTTAATAATTATTAAAGAATAAATGATTAAACTATTCCAGAGTTTATTTGCCTTTAGGTACCTCATTTTCCATCTAACCCACCACCCTCGCACACCATCTTTACTTTTCGCAGTTCCATGTCTTTGCTAATGCTCTCTGCTTTTTATTTTTCTCTCTACCTCCCTATTCTACATATCCAAATCTTACTTTCACGTGCTTTCACATACCACTTTCTCCATGAGGCCATTTCTAATCATCCCTAGCCAGATACAATCTCTTCCTTGTTTGAAATTTACAGTTAGAACTCACTTATGGCCCTTTTGCTTTTGACCTCATGTTATAGCTCATTATGTACTTATACTGTTTCCTTATTAAAATATAAATTCCTCAAGGGAAGAGTTTAATCTGAATCATTCCTATTTTCTCTGCAGCAGCTAACAATATCTGGTACATACAGTAAGCATTTGTTAAATGATTAAACAAATCATAGTCTAATTTCCAAATAATTAATAAACTAAGAAGTATGAGTCTACTCATGCTTTTTCTAGTTACTTCTAGGATTTTTAAAGGTCTCTGCCATTTGTCTCTTTGCATTAGGTTGTGCTTACTACCCATGTAGTTCATGGAAGCACAATGAATACTATCTAATACTCATGCCTTCATTCTGAAGTTTATTTGTCCTTTTGTTAGCTTCAGCCTATGTAAACATGCATCAAGGTACTAAGTTGTATCTTCTGTTAAAAAGTTAGTTTGTTTTTAGGGCCCAGTTAAATTTTTAAAGCAGTTTATGTACTTTTGGGTCAAATAGGGCATGCAAAAACATTTGTGTCACCTGCATATTATTTTTTTAAAGCATTGAATAGGTGCCAATATTTTAATGTTGGAAGAATTCACATTTAAAAAACTGCCCTAGATTTTTGGCTTTCCTTGAAAAATTAAATCTGACAATACTCTGTCCCCATTTTTTCAGAGCAACCATCTCTTGGATTTAAATATGGGGACATAGAATGCTTTCCAGTTTTGGACTCTTCCCATCAGGTCCCTATCACTCACTTAGGTTCTTTATTTGGCCATTTTAGGTCTCTGAGTTCATTATTCCTATTTTAAAGCTTTTTTTTGAAAAGATAGGGTGTGGAAGAGACTACTGGCTGTTCACTAAAGTTGGTTTCTTTGTCCTGGGCGTAGAGCTAGACTATTTTTCCTAGCTTCCTTCGCAATTATGTGTGGTCATGAGGTTGAGTTTAGCCAATGAATGAAGCTGAAGGAATATGTGCTACTTTCCAGCCTCCTCCGTGCAAACTTTCCATGCAGACTTCTCCACTGTCTTTCTCCTTCTGAGAGCTGGACGCAGGTGAACATAAGTCCCTGTGTATTGGCAGAGCCACAAAATTGGAGGAGCCTTGGTCCTTCAATGACTCTGTCTGTAGGAGAGCCAACCTACTGGACTTCTATGGCCCTGTTATGTGAACAAGAAATACGTCTCCTTGTTTGTTCTGTTTTTTTATTTTTAAACTTTAATTAAATCCAAGAGATTGAAAAATACAAAGACATTTTTCTAGAATTGTACTGTGAATCCTAATCTTATAGTTTACAATTGTTGGAGTCCTATATAGGTTTATGGTTTGAAGTAGACTAGAAGAAGAAATATATTTCTCTGGTAAAACTTTATTCATTTAGGTCTCTTTGTGATGGTGGTTAGCCCAGCCTAGATATTCCAGTACCCTAATGACCTGGTGATCGTTTATGGCAGCTGATCCTTGGTAACAAACGTCAACTAGGAAGTGGAAGAGTGAGAATGAATGGCTCATCTTTCCTGGTGGTGCAATTGGTTCTGAGTGCCTGAGTTACTGGGCCTTGTAGATAAAATTTGGTAGTAGAAAGGAGTGAGGGAGAGAAATGGTGGGTCATTCCTGACCTTTAGAATGCTTTCTACTCAGAGAAGCCGTATCATTAGCATCATTACACATCTTTACTGGGCACCTGGTTTAGTGCTTTGAGTTCATCTCCAAGGTTAGTAGAATGATTTTGAATTTCTCGGCTACATTTATTGAAATTTGTTGAGAGGGAGAGAGAGAGAAACAAAAAAAACAACCCTCAGTTTTGACTTCCATCGTGCAGCTTCTTTGGGAGCCCTGGGCTGGTCAAATCATTTCACTACGTCTTTCTGAATTACTAGGTTGCAAGCAAAATTAAGTTAAATTAAGTAGTTGATATTTATTATAGTTTGCATATTAGTTTTAGCCAAATTTTGAGGCTATAAAATTATTTACATACAGCATGGCTTAGAATCATATAGTTATATGCTAACAATATATTGGTCTTAGCATAATCATTATGTAGAGAACATCATACCCACTTATAAGATTTGAAGCATAATTTTAACTGACCAGAGACTAGTTTCTATGATCATTGTCTTTGAAGTATTTATCAGGGCAGGTTTCTGTGGGGAGAGACTTGGAAATTTCCAGCTGCTCTTCTTGCTACTGTGCATGTATCTTTGACTTGGGGGGTGAGGACAGCGAAGCCAATCTCTCTGACCTTTGATGCATTGCACATGGTTATAATGTACTTGATGGCATACCATCCCCACTTGTACTATTATTTTTATAGTTTGCTTAATGCCGGTCCACTTTATGACATAATTTCCAGGAACACATTGCAATAAAAGTGGAGAATACCTGAAATCCTTTAAATGTAGAGTTTGGATGGAAAGATCTTATATCTGTCAAATTGAGAGCCATCCTGTGAGGCCCATTAAATAATCACAGCTTTGGGGGTGAATGCTATTTTAGAGTCCTGGGATGTTAGAACTCAAAGAGAACTTTGACCCTTGGTGGGGCTACCGAACTTACCATCCTTCTTTGAAATTTCCCCCATAGTTCCTGCTGAAGAGGTAGCACTAGGTTCCATTTACCTTACTTCTTTGGCCAACACTGAAGTGATTGTCCATAACAGGAATAGACAATTGATTTAAACTGAACCAATCAAATTATCTCAATCTCTTTTGCTTGAACTAAGAGCTCTAGAGACTGAAGCAGATAGTTGGAGGCTCCAGAGCTGTTTGTTGTTAGAAAATGAATGATAATTATAAGTAATTCTGCTAAGAAAGAGACTCAGGACTTAAATGGGTACCAGAATGTTAGCTTTGTTATTAGTAAATCTTAGCTGGCAAATATCACCTGTATCCAAGACTGAAATGGGCTGGCTGGCTTCCTGCTCCTTACTCCCTGTAGCTGAAGTTTGCTTCCAGTTGCACAAAGAGCAGCTAGAATTCTATAGCTCTCCAGCCCTGGAGGCAAGGGCTGCCTGGATGAACGTTCTGTACAGAGATGACAGATCCTTGGAGGGGAGAGAGCACCCAAGGCTTGTGGACAGGACAAACCCCTGAAGAAAAATAATTAAGAAGATCCTGGGTTCTACACACACAAGGACTCTCTTCTCAGCCTCACCAATTGAATAAGTCACTCCCAGAAAAGAAATGAGAGAAGGGGGTAAAGAGGGAGGGTGTATTTCCTCTCTAATATTCTCTAAACAGGGAAAATTTCCAGTTTTATAGACCAAGTCAGGAATCTGGGGAGTGGGGGAGACTTATTTCCCCAATATGGCCTTGGTATCACATTGGAAGCCAGTGTTCTGGGGAGTAGGAATTAGGAGTCTGCAGAGAGAGAGAAAAAATAGGGCAGGAGAAAAAGTGGGGTAAGTAGTTGCCTAACATCTCTATTCCCATGTAGCCAGCCTCTTCTTATTATGGGTTCTATGAGGGCCCTCCAACTCATACAACAAACCTCTATTACTTAACTTGATTTAAGAGCTTGCCTCTCATTTTAACTAAACCATTCCTAAGACACTAACTAGCCTTTAACGAGTTAGAAAGTTTATTATGCGCTAAACACTGTGTATGTACCTGATAATCTTTAGATAATTTGGTGAAAGGCTGGTTTGTTATATAATGAATGTAAATAAAGATCAAGTAATTAAAGATCTAATATTTTAAAGATTTAGCATTTTAATAGCTCCATTTGCCCCAATATAGACTTCTAGCAACTGTGCAGAACATGGTAAGCAGCCCTTAAGAAAAATTTCCCCCAAAAAACCCATGTTTATGTGTGCAGAATTATTAAATGCTTTCTTCAGAAGAGATGTAATTCCACAGAATTGCTGTGAATACATTTGTAATAGTTCTGACGTTTATTTGACATTATAAAATGGTCAAGTGCAGACAAAAAGATCATGATAGTAGGTTGAACCATAAAAAATTTTCTTTTCTTTTTTTGGTAGGTGGAAATCGTCGAATATGGGCAATTTTCTGAGTCAACCCCATTATACATTGTAATAGTATTAATGGTTTTGTGTATCTGAGAGATGAAGGGTTTCTTTATTCAGAGAACTGTCTAGGTACTAGTCTAGACTAAAGTCTAGGGAAGTGGTTCACAAACCCCAGTTCATAGCGAAGTTGGAACTTGTATGTGCAAAATGAAAGCAATAATAATAGTGTGAAGAATTTTTTTTAAAAAAGTTAAATTTCTTCAATTTAAGCATCCCAAGATTACAGGATTTTGTAGCGTTAAACTATTTTTTATTTTGTAAAATGATGTCATAGTAGATGGTACTTTTAAAATTTACTTACTTGGAAAAAAATAATGGCAAGTGCATATCAGCCTTCAAAATTGTTTTCATATTTTATTATTCTGTAAAAATCCAGATGTTCAGCAACCACCCCAGGGCACACAAAATAACTGGAAGCAGTATGACACAAGTGTAGGCAAGCAGGGAAAATCGAAGACCTACAGGCCATCCATTCATTGTGAATTCTTTATTCTTTCATTTATTTAGGTGAAGACTTGCAGAGCACCAAAGGTTATTTCTTGCTACCCTTAGGGGATGAAGGTCTTCGGTGCCTGGGGTCTTCTCTGCTGCTGTCCCCTGTATCTGTCCTTTGCTTGAGAAACAGGTATAACTCCACCCTGTAATCCACTGTCAGGGCCAGTATCCCTCCTGCTCCCTTCTCCCCTGAAGCCCGAGCAAGATGATTCCAGAGAAGTTACCGTTCCATCCTTGGTAGGTACCTCCTACCTTCTCTTCTTCCCCAGCACAAGCACCTCTCTCACTATTGTGGATCTCTAAAACAGTTGGCATCAAATCAGAAAATAGTGTTTCTGTGTCTCAGCTAACAGGATCTTTCTTTGACTGAATATTTATGCCCTGCTCTTCTCCACTCCTCCAACTCTGCACATAGTAGAGCTGGGGTAGTAATTGTAAATTTAAGTGATTGTAAGAGCGCAATAGTCTACTTAAATGAGGGAGATGGGCCAGGTGTAAACAGAGACTGTTGGGCACTGCACATGACCTTGGTCTCTATCCCATCTATGTAGCCCAGACTCGCATTCCTTTGTGCTATGAGCTGCACATCTCGTCCCATAAAGGTCAAGAGAAAAGCCTTTGGTGACAGACAGACCTGCCATTCAAGGAACTTACATTCCTAGTCATTTTTTTCTCCTATCTAAAATGGGGATTATAAAACTTAACTTCACTGTAGCTACCTTTATTATGCAGGGTCTTTATTATTTCACCATCTCAAATGTTCTGGCCTGTTTCACTGATGACCTCATATGGCAGGATGTGGTAAATAGGCAGTGACCAGTACTCTAGATGCCCTGGTAGGAAGTATGTGATTTGAGAGTAGGAGAAAAATCCAAAGAGAATTCCAGGCCAGTTACTTTGGTAAAATTTCTTGGAAACTAGTGATCTGGGATGTGAAGGGATATCCCCTCCAAAGTACTTCTAAGAAGGAGGCACATTGCATTGTGGGTCACATTGAATTTTGGAGGCAACATAGCCCACATTTGGAATCTATTTACTGAAGGAACCCCTAAAGTTACCAGGTATGAATGAGGCCAAGAGTAAGACCAACCTTCAGTGCAGAGCTCTGTCATTTAGTCCTTATAAGTCAGCAGCTCCAATGGCGCTTGAAATATCTGTGGCAAGTTGGAATGCCCTGTGTAGCCTCTAGCAAACCCTTAGAGGAGCATGATATACAAAGCAAGCTTGTAGTATTTGGAAGAAAATAAATATTCTACTGTTGAGAAGCTGCTCTTGGCGTGCTAATGGGCCCTGTTAGACACTGAAAGCCTGACCATGTGAACTTAGTCTCCAGCGGTGTTGTAGGTGTTTTCTACTCCACCAGGTACGAATGTTGTCTTCCATCATCAGGTGGGAATGGCATATATGAGACCAGACCTACTCACGTTCTGTTGGCACTAATAAACGTTAAGAGCCTGTGGCCCACATTCCCAATAAACTTAACTTCCATTGCAGTGTCATCTCTCTCTCTACTCACAAGTGCCCTCACGTCGAGTTTTCTGTAACTAGCTAACTGAAGAAGCAAAAGTTCAATTCTAGTTTACAGAGGGCCCTGCCTTACAATAGAGCATTGGAAAAGTGACCTGCTGTAGCAATATAACCCCACAGAGGACGTGGGCCTGAAAGAGAAGAAGGAAGAGAAATCCTTCCAGTGGGCAGAAATTTGGATGATATAACTGATTTTCTACTTTGTTTGTGTGGAAGCAGAGATGGCCAGAATCATGGGTCTATACCAATTCATGGACAGAGGCTAATGGTTTGGCTGGATATTCAGGGATTTAGAAAGATCATAATTGGAGGATTGGTGATAAGTAGGTTTGGGGAAGATATATGTGGATAGACCTCTAGTAATGGGCTCAGAATATAATATTGTTTATATCTCATGTCAATATTCACATTAGTGCCTGTTCTGTGAAAAATTTTTTTTCTATAACCATGTGGACAAGATACTTTTATCTATAGATTTTATTAAGTTACTCGCCACCCCAGTGCTTGAACAATGGACTAGTGAGCAAGTAAGTGACTGTGGTGACAAGGATGGAATTAAGATGTGGGCTCCAAGACGTAGAATTCCCTTCACTAAGTCTGATCTGGCTAATGCCATGGTACTGTGTCCAGTCTGCACCATGTTGAAGAGAAATCTGGTAGCCACCTAGGGGCAGGTCAGTTAGATCAGACCCTTTCTGTTTTAGAAGGGGAGGCAGCTTGTTCTCACTGGAATAGTTATTTTTTCTGGATTTCGTTTTGCCTTCCCTGTTGCCATCTTTCTGCAAGCACTGTCATCTGTGGACTTTCTGAATGCCTTAACCTCTGTGATGGTATTCCATAGAACACCGAATCTGACTAATTTTACATAAAAAATTAAGACAGTGGATGGACTTTCGTGGAATACACTGATCTTAACACGTACTCCATTACTCACAAGACAGATGGCTCTGTTTTTCAGCTTTACTGCGGTATAATTGACAAATAAAATTGTAATGTATCTAAAGTGTATAACATGATGATTTGATACACATACACATTGTGAAAGGATTCCCCGCCATCGAGTTAATTAACACATCTCTTACCTCATATATTTACCTTTATTTTTGGTGAGAACATTTAAATTCTGCTATCTTAGCAAATTTCAATTATAGAATGCAGTGTTATCAACTATAGTCGCTGTGTTATACATTATATTCTCAGACCTTATTCATATTTTAGGTGAAAGTTGGTACCCTTTTACCAGCCTCTCCCTATTTCCCTGATCCCACTGCCCCTGGCAACCTCTTTTCTACTTTTACACTCCACGTCTATGAGTTTGACTTTTTTTTTTAGATTCTATATTTAAGTGTTACCATGCAGTATTTGTCTTTCTGTCTGGCTTATTTCACTTAGCACATGCCCTCCAGGTTCATTCATGTTGTTGCAAGTGACAGGATTTCCTCCTTTTTTTTTTTTTAAGGCTGAATAATATTCCATTGTGTGTATATATACATATATGTATATATATCACGTTTTCTTGATCTGTCAGACAATGGCTTTATAGGATGCTTAACAGGCTCTGTTGAAGACTGGTTAGTGTGGATCATGGTAGAAGTGGTGTGATTCTGGAGCTAGTCGCTATTGCAGTGGATTCCTGATTCGATAGGCAGCTTCTTCATGATATAGTTCCTTGATTTTTGTCAGGACCAGCACCTTCCTTAGAGTCCAAGTTCTGTGATGTAATTTTGGGAGTCACTCCATTAATCTCAGCCTGCATTCAGTTTCTGCAGCCCTCCTAAAGACTAAGTCACTTAATATCCTGTAATAATTTCCATACTGCTTCAGTTAACTAGAATGGATTCTATTTTCTGCTCCTGAATCCTGTCTGATGCAGGAAAAGTCTCTCTCCAAATCCTAAAACTATGTGGACTCCTGACTCCATGCACAGGTAAAAACAATTTTAACCTGTGCCTTTCAACATGTAGCATTTTGAGAAAGTTTCTATAACAGCTGATTATAATGTACCCTGCAAATATTTCATTGTTGTCTTAATACCAAGCAAATTTGGGAATGGTGAAAAAAAGTGTTGGTATGAATTCTTTGGGAGTTTAAGTAAAAAATGTAAAGTTAAACTAGCAATAATAATGATGTTTACTTATTATATAACCATGTGGACAAGTCACTGAATATTTTGTAAATTCAGAATAGCAATTTGTTCTCTTAAACATGTCGTAAAACTATTGGAGATGTTAATGTGGTATTTTCGTGATTCATGACAGCGTGCTACAGAATAGAAGTATAAACAAGCCTTAATATAATGTGAAAATCATCTCTATTCATTAGTTTTTAAAATCAGTGACTGACATACTTTCTGAAAACAGAATCCTCCCACTGAAATTCAACAGTAGTAAAAGCTGTCTGCCTACAAGTCTCTAAATAGAAGCTTTTCTGGGTTAGTTTTATAGATTGGAAAATTTGGGGGAATTTCAAAACCCAGTGAAAGCACTTCCCTGAAACTCACCTGGTGCATATGATGACCTCCTTTTCTTACCACTATCATCGAGCACTAGAAGTTTATAGTGTCGACTTGCAAATGACACTTTTGCAAATTCATTACACTTTTTTAGAATTTTAAAGGAGATTAGTGCTGGGTCTGTGTGAACCTGGATGATCTATTATTAATAGCAGTGCTTCTCAAACTGGGGACTTGTTTGGCAGGATAGGGAGGGGCCTGAATTTCTGCATTTCCAACAAGGTCCCAGGTGATGTTGATGGTTTTGCTCTGCAGATCACGCTGAGTAAGAAGGATTTAAAGCTAAAATTTGAAATCTTAGTTTTTTTTTTTAATTAACAGCAAATAATCGGATTGATTCCTTCTTCTAATTCAGACAGATTATTTGGCTACTAAACTTAATCCAGTCTCATTGTCAACTCAGCATAAATATTTAGAAATGAAGAAAAAAGGCAGAGAAGTTAAGGTAGTGATTTAAAATACTGGCACATTTTCAACTCTGGGCTAATTTTAAGGCTTTTCTTTCTATGTCGCAAAACTCTTCTATCATCTACTTAATAATGTGGCCTCTGGAGTTGAGACCTGGATTTGGATTTTGGATCTACCTTTAGTGTTGTATGAATTTGGCAAGTTAAAAATATCCCTAAGCTTGGTTTCCCCATGTGGTTGTCATAGTGTCATAGAGTTGCAGTGAGGTTAAAAGGACAATATGGTACTATGTTTAGTAGAGTGCCTGCACATAGCAAGTGCTCAATAAATAGGACCTGCTTTATTGTTATTATCTTCAATGAGCAAGTGAGCCTGGATCCAGTTTGATTGTGACTTTTATTGGAATAGGAATCCTTGACTAAGAATCTATTGGCTATAAAAGTAAATAAAATAAAATTCAGGAAAAAAATAAGAGCTGCAAAAAACAAAACCAAAACAGAACAAAAAAGAATCTGTTGGCTATAACAGTTAATGGGGTTGCTCTGTGAAAACTAGTCTATCACCATCATCAGCATATCATCAAATTATTATCAAATAATTGCATATAAAGTACTTTACCTGGAGGAAAAATTGTGAGTATCAAAATTGGATAAATGTCATTTTCAGATTACTTGTAATTGGAGGCTGTCTCATTTATAACTTTTGGCTTAGATCTTTAAGTATCAATATAATTATTTTTGTCATTGTTATGAATATATAAGGAAAATAAAGTATATATATTTTGTCTTTATGAATATTTAGTTGATATAGTTGCCCTAAAGCTGTGTAATGAGTTCTATAAACATACAGATTAATATTCAATACATCAAATGTTCCATATTTATCCAGCAAGTCGGACACTTTCATTTCAACCTCAGAAACTTTTTTTCCATCGAGGAGGCATTTGTACAATTGTTCATATCTGTAGAACTTCTAACACTGTATTTAGGTAAAATTACACTTCAGGATAATTGCCTATGTAATTAACATTCAGGAAGAAATTATTTATTCAGGAGAACATTTCACAATTCAGTTTCAGTCTGTGACAAAGAGGCTTTTTAATGTTAATCTTATGAAAAAAAAATTGAGCAAATAGTAAAGGCCATGGATTAATGCAAGAGGCAGCTATTTATAGCATACCATTTTCTCTCACTGGGAATTACCTATTTTCTACCAGAGAGTGTAGGCGCATGTTTCAAATCTCACTGGGAAGTGTGGGGTTGAGTCTTATATTTTGTGCATGTTAGATGGTTTCACGTCAGGTGACTAAATAAAAAAGTAAAATGGTTACAAATACATTTCTTGTTGAAGCTTCAAAAGAGGCAAAAAGAATAAATGCATATTATGGTAGGGTTAAAAATGATCATGAATATGTAGAAAATAAAAATAGGAGGTATATTTTTTCAGTCTCAATTCTATGGAAATTTTCTGCCTTGGCTAATAATTCTTTCAGAGTTTATGAACAGATTCACACCTCCCTTCCCATCAGCTATCTGTTAATTTTGGTAACATAGTAACATCTCTTAAAAAAACAAAGGAACTATTTCTGTAGCATATCTATTATTGTGGAAATTGTTGAAAGTATGGGGAGACAAGATTTGTCAGAAATATTGTCATCTATTTGTATTTTTTTTCTGATTACAGAATATTATGTTGAAATAAGATTAAAGATTGACAAACACCCAACAGAACATTAAAACGTATGGGAAAGTTATTTTCTATCTGTATTTATGATAAAAACTTAAAATTTTCTTTGTCTTTAATCATTCTTAGATATAATTTAGAAGTTTGAGTTTATTTGCAAAATAAATATATGAATAAATACTTGTATAGAAAGATTGTTGATAATGATACAAAGAAATGAGATAACATATATGCTTATTTAATTATAATATAAAAATTCATCAGCATTGCCACTACCTTAGTCCACTCCAACAAAATCTTTTGTCTGACCAATTACACTGGCTTTCTTTCTGGGCTCCCTGCCTTCATACTTGTCCTATTGCCCACAGAGCAGTCAGAATTAACTTTCTTTTTTTGGCTGTGCCTTGCATCATGTGGGATCTTAGTTCCCTGAGCAAGGATGGAACCCATGCTCCCTGTAGTGGAAGTGCAGTCTTAACCATTGGACTGCCAGGAAAGTCCCAGAATTAACTTTTTTTTTTTAAGAGTTAGCTTTTATTTATTTTATTTATTTTGTATTTTTGGCTGCATTGGGTGTTCGTTGCTGTGCGTGGGCTTTCTCTAGTTGTGGCGAGCGGGGTCTACTCTTCCTTGTGGTGCGCAGGCTTCTCATTGCGGTGGCTTCTCATTGCGGAGCATGGGCTCTTGGCGCATGGGCTTCAGTAGTTGTGGCGCATGGTCTCAGTAGTTGTGGCTCGCAGGCTCTAGAAGGCAGGCTCAGTGGTTGTGGCGCACGGGCTTAGTTGCTCCATGGCATGTGGGATCCTCCCGGACCAGGGCCCAAACCCCTGTCCCCTGCATTGGCAGATGGATTCTTAACCACTGTGCCACCAGGGAAGCCCCGGTACAAGAATTAACTTTTTTTTTTTTTTTCAAGAATTAACTTTTCTAATTAAATTTTTTTTTAAATTTTAACTTTATTGGAGTCTTTATTGGAGTATAATTGCTTTACAATGCTGTGTTAGTTTCTGATGTATAACAAAGTGAATGAGCTATATATACACATATATCCCCATATCCCCTCCCTCTTGCGTCTCCTTCCCACCCTCCCTATCCAAAACACCTCTAGGTGGTCACAAAGCACGGAGCTGATCTCCCCGTGCGATGCAGCTGCTTCCCACTAGTTATCTGTTTTCAGTTTGGTACTGAATATATGTAAGTGCTACTCTCTCACTTTGTCCCAGCTTACTCTTGTCCCTCCCTGTGTCCTCAAGTCCATTCTCTACATCTGCGTCTTTATTCCTGTCCTGCCCCTAGGTTCATCAGAACCATTTTCTTTTTCTTTTGTTTTTTAGATTCCATATATATGTGTTAGCATATGGTATTTGTTTTTCTCTTTCTGACTTACTTCACTCTGTATGACAGACTGAAGAGGTCTGTCATCTACCTCTGTAGAGGTCCATCAACCTCACTACAAATAACTCAGTTTTGTTTCTTTTTATGGCTGAGTTATATTCCATTGTATATGTGTGCCACATCTTCTTTATCCGTTCATCTGTTGATGGACATTTAGGTTGCTTCCATGTCCTGGCTATTGTAAATAGAGCTGCAATGAACATTGTGGTACATGACTCTTTTTGAATTATGGTTTTCTCAGGGTATATGCCCAGTAGTGGGATTGCTGGGTTGTATGGTAGTTCTATTTTTAGTTTTTTAAGGAACTCCATTCTGTTCTCCATAGTGGCTGTATCAATTTATATTCCCACTAGCAGTGCAAGAGGGTTCCCTTTTCTCCACACCCTCCAGCATTTATTGTTTGTAGAGTTTTTGATGATGGCCATTCTGACCAGTGTGAGGTGATACCTCATTGTAGTTTTGATTTGCATTTCTCTAATGATTAGTGATGTTGAGCATCCTTTCATGTGTTTGTTGGCAATCTGTATATCTTCTTTGAAGAAATGTCTATTTAGGTCTTCTGCCCATTTTTGGATTGGGTGGTTCTTTTTTTGATATTGAGCTGCATGAGCTGCTTGTATATTCTGGAGATTAATCCCTTGTCAGTTGCTTCATTTGAAAATATTTTCTTCCATTCTGAGAGTTGTTGTTTTGTCTTGTTTATGGTTTCCTTTGCTGTGCAAAAGCTTTGAAGTTTCATTAGGTCCCATTTGTTTATTTTTGTTTTTATTTCCATTTCTCTAGGAGGTGGGTCAAAAAGGATCTTGCTGTGATTTATGTCAAAGAGAGTTCTTCCTATGTTTTCCTCTAAGAGTTTTATAATGTCTGGCCTTACATTTAGGTTTTTAATCCATTTAGAGTTTATTTTTGTGTATGGTGTTAGGAAGTGTTCTAATTTCATTCTTTTACATGTAGCTGTCCAGTTTTCCCAGCACCAGTTATTGAAGAGGCTGTCTTTTCTCTATTGTATATTTTTGCCTCCTTTATCAAAGATAAGGTGACCATATGTGCATGGGTTTATCTCCGGGCTTTCTATCCTGTTCCATTGATCTGTATTTCTGTTTTTGTGCCAGTACCATACTGTCTTGATTACTGTAGCTTTGTAGTATAGTCTGAAGTCAGGGAACCTGATTCCTCCAGCTCCATTTTTCTTTCTCAAGATTGTTTTGGCTATTCGGGGGCTTTTGTGTTTCCATACAAATTGTGAATTTTTTGCCCTAGTCCTGTGAAAAATGCCATTGGTAGTTTGATAGGGATTACATTGAATTTGTAGGTTGCTTTGGGTAGTATAGTCATTTTCACATTATTGATTCTTCCAATCCAAGAACATAGTATATCTCTCCATCTGTTGGTATCATCTTTAACTTCTTTCATCAGTGTCTTCTAGTTTTCTGCATACAGATTTTTTTGTCTCCTTAGGTAGGTTTATTCCTAGGTATTTATTCTTTTTGTTGCAATGGTAAATGGGAGTGTTTCCTTAATTTTTCTTTCAGATTTTTCATCATTAGTGTATAGGAATGCAAGGAATTTCTGTGCATTAATTTTGTGTCCGGCTACTTTACCAAATTCATTCATTAGCTCTAGTAGTTTTCTGGTATCATCTTTAGGATTCTCTATGTATAGTTTCATGTCATCTGCAAACATTAACAGCTTTACTTCTTTTCTGATTTGGATTCCTTTAATTTCTTTTTCTTCTGTGATTGCTGTGGCCAAAACTTCCAAAACCATGTTGAATAATAGTGGTGAGAGTGGGCATCCTTGTCTTGTTCCTGATTTTAGAGGAAGTGGTTTCAGTTTTTCACCATTGAGAATGATGTTGGCTGTGGGTTTGTCATATATATGCTTTATTATGTTGAGGTGGGTTCCCTCTATGCCTACTTTCTGGAGAGTTTTTATCATAAATTGGTGTTGAATTGTGTCAAAAGCTTTTTCTGCATCTATTGAGATGATCATATGGTTTTTATCCTTCAATTTGTTAATATGGTTGATCACATTGATTGATATGTGTATACTGAAGAATCCTTGCATTCCTGTGATAAACCCCACTTGATTATGGTGTATGATCCTTTTAATGTGCTGTTGGATTCTGTTTGCTAATATTTTGTTGAGGATTTTTGCAACTGTGTTCATCAGTGATACTGGTCTGTCGTTTTCTTTTTCTGTGACATCTTTGTCTGGTTTTGATATCAGGGTGACGGTGGCCTCACAGAATGAGTTTAGGAGTGTTCCTCCCTCCGCTATATTTTGGAAGAGTTTGAGAAGGATAGGTGTTAGCTCTTCTCTGAATGTTTGATAGAATTTGCCTGTGAAGCCATCTGGTCCTGTGCTTTTGTTTGTTGGAAGATTTTTAATCACAGTTTCAATTTCAGTGCCTGTGACTGGTCTGTTTATATTTTCTATTTGTTCCTGGTTCAGTCTTGGAAGGTTGTGATTTTCTAAGAATTTTTCCATTTCTTCCAGGTAGTCCATTTTTTGGCATATAGTTGCTTGTAGTAATCTCTCATGATCCTTTGTACTTCTGCCATGTCAGTTGTTACTTCTCCTTTTTCATTTCTATTTCTATTGATTTGAGTCTTCTCCCTTTTTTTCTTGATGAGTCTGGCTAGTGGTTTATGAATTTTGTTTATCTTCTCAAAGAACCAGCTTTTAGTTTTATTGATCTTTGCTATCGATTTCTTCATTTCTTTTTCATTTATTTCTGATCTGATCTTTATGATTTCTTTCCTTCGGCTAACTGTGGGTTTTTTTTTTTGTTCTTCTTTCTCTAATTGCTTTAGGTGTAAGGTTAGGTTGTTTATTTGAGATATTTCTTGTTTTTTGAGGTGGGATTGTATTGTTATAAACTTCCCTCTTAGAACTGCTTTTGCTGCATCCCATAGGTGTTGGTTTGTCGTGTTTTCATTGTAAATTGTTTCGAGGTTTTTTTTTGATTTCCTCAGTGATCTCTTGGTTATTTAGTAGCATATTTTTTTAGCCTCCATGTGTTTGTGTTTTTTACAATTTTTTTCCTGTAATTGGTATCTAGTCTCACAGTGTTGTGGTCAGAAAAGGTACTTGATGTGGTTTCAATTTTCTTAAATTTACCAAGGCTTGATTCATGACCCAAGGTATGATCTATCCTGGAGAATGTTCCATGAGCACTTGAGAAGAAAGTGTGTTCTGTTGTTTTTGGATGGAATGTCCTATAAATATCAATTAAGTCCATCTTGTTTAATATGTCATTTAAAGCTGGTGTTTCCTTATTTACTTTCATTTTGGATGATCTATCCATTGGTGAAAGTGGGGTGTTAAAGTCCCCTACTATGATTGTGTTACTGTCAATTTCCCCTTTTATGGCTGTTAGCATTTATCTTATGTATTGAGGTGCTCCAATGTTGGGTGCATAAATACTTAAAATCGTTATATCTTCTTCTTGGATTGATCCCTTGAACATTATGTAATGTCCTTCTTTGTCTCTTGTAATAGTCTATTTTAAAGTCTATTTCGTCTGATATAAGAATTGCTACTCCAGCTGTCTTTTTTTTTTTTTTTTTTTTGCTGAACGCAGACCTCTCACTGTTGTGGCCTCTCCCCTTGCGGAGCACAGGCTCCGGACTCGCAGGCTCAGCGGCCATGGCTCACAGGCCCAGCTGCTCCGTGGCATGTGAGAAAGTCCCGGATCGGGACACGAACCCGTGTCCTCTGCATCGGCAGGCGGACTCTCAACCACTGCGCCACCAGGGAAGCCCTCCAGCTGTCTTTTGATTTCCATTTGCATGGAATATCTTTTTCCATCTCCTTACTTTCAGTCTGTATGTGTCCCTAGGTCTGAAGTGGGTCTCTTGTAGACAGCATATATACGGCTTTTGTTTTTGTATCCACTCAGCCTGTCTATGTCTTTTGGTGGGAGCATTGAATTCATTTACATTTAAGGTAATTATCAATATGTATTCTCCTATAACCATTTTTGTCATTGTTTTGTGTTTGTTATTGTAGGTCTTTTCCTTCTCTTGTGTTTCCTGCCTAGAGACGTTCCTTTAGCATTTATTGTAAAGCTGGTTTGGTGGTAGTGAATTCTCTTAACTTTTGCTTGTCTGTAAAGGTTTTAATTTCTCCATCGAATCTCAATGAGATCCTTGCTGGTTCGAGTAATCTTGGTTGTAGGTTTTTCCCTTTCATCACTTTAAATATGTCCTGCCACTCCCTTCTGGCTTGCAGAGTTTTTGCTGAAAGATCAGCTGTTAACCTTATGGGGATTCCCTATTATGTTATTTGTTGCTTTTCCCTTGCTGCTTTTAATATTTTTTGTTTGTAGTTAATTTTTGATAGTTTGATTAATATGTGTCTTGGTGTGTTTCTCCTTGGATTTATCTTATATGGGACTCTCTGCACTTCCTGGGCTTGATTGGCTATTTCCTTTCCCATATTAGGGAAGTTTTCAACTATAATCTCTTCAAATATTTTCTCAGACCCTTTCTTTTTCTCTTCTTCTTCTGGGACCCCTATAATTCGAATTTTGGTGTGTTTAATGTTGTCCCAGAGGTCTCTGAGACTGTCCTCAATTCTTTTTATTCTGTTTTCTTTATTCTGCTCTGCGGTAGTTATTTCCACTATTTTGTCTTCCAGGTCACTTATCCGTTTTTCTGCCTCAGTTTTTCTGCTACTGATTCCTGCTAGAGAATTTTTAATTTCATTTATTGTGTTGTTCATCACTGTTTGTTTGCTCTTTAGTTCTCCTAAGTCCTTGTTAAATGTTTCTTGTATTTTCTCCATTCTATTTCCAAGATTCTGGATCATCTTTATTATCATTACTCTGAGTTCTTTTTCAGGTAGGCTGCCTATTTCCTTTTCATTTGTTTGGTCTCTTGGGTTTTTACCTTGCTCCTTCACCTACTGCATATTTCTCTGTCTTCTCAGTTCAGTTAACTTCCTGTGTTTGGGGTCTCCTTTTCACAGGGTACAGGGTCGTAGTTCCCATTGTCTTTGGTGTCTGCCCCCAGTGGCTAAGGTTGGTTCATTGGGTTATGTAGGCTTCCTGGTAGAGGGCAGTGTTGCCTGTGTTCTGGTTGGTGGGGCTGGATCTTGTCTTTCTTGTGGGCAGGGCTGTATCTGGTGGTGTGTTTTGAGGTGTCTGTGAACTTATTATGATTTTAGGCACCCTCTCTGCTAATGGGTGGGTTTGTGATCCTGTCTTGCTAGTTGTTTGGCATGGGATGTCCAGCACTGGAGGTTGCTGGCCATTTGGTGGAGCTGGGTCTTAGTGTTGAGATGGTGATATCTGGGGGATCTCTCTGATTGATATTACATGGTCCTGGGAGGTCTCTGGTGGTCCAATGTCCTGAACTTGGCTCTCCCACCTCAGAGGCTCAGGCTTGACACTAGGCTGGAGCACCAAGACCCCAGGTATGTGGGAATTTTCTTGCCTTTTGGGAGGTCTGAGGTCTTCTGCCAGCCTTCAGTAGGTGTTCTGTAGGAGTTGTTACACATGTAGATGTATTTTTGATGCAGTTTTGGGGAGGAAGGTGATCTCCACATCTTACTCCTCTTCCATCTTGAAGGTCCCCTGGCCCAGAATTAACGTTTAAAACCTAACTTTGGTTATATCCATAGGCTCCCACAACTACATCTATCCACCTACCAGTATCTGTGTCACTCCAACCTCCTTTTCCTCCTGTTTTTTTGGATGAACTCTTTATATCCTAGCCAAAGCCAACCCTCCATTTGTGGGTGAGATGTTGTCTCCTTTCACTTACTAAATAAAACACCCCAGATATTCTCCCTTCTCTCTCTAGTATCATCACTTTACCCTTCCCATTTGGTCATTCTTATGAGAATATCTACCCAAACCCCTGTCTTTCTATTGTCCCATTTCTTTGCTCTCATTTACAGAAAACTTCCTCTCCATGGTAATTTATACTCAGTTCCTCCAATTCTCCCATTCTCTCTGAACGGCTTCCAATCAGGCCAATACCCACCATTAACTTACTGAAACTATTTTTGTTAAAGTTTGGCAGTGACCTTCACATTGAATAACTCAACAGTCAGTTCTTAGCCCTCACCTTAACTGAGCTATAGCCAGAATTTGTCACAACTGATTATTCCTTACTCTTTGAAACAGGCTCTTCAGTAGGCTTCTGGGACATCACAATTTCCTGTTTTTCTCCTACCTCACTGGCAGTTTCTCCTTAGATTCCCCTGCAATCAGTCATGTCTTATTTCCTCATTTCTTCCAAGTCTCTGCTTAAATATCACATCACAGTGAGGTCTTCCTATTTCACTTGTTTTAGGATTCTCCAGAGAAACAGAACCCATAGGATACACACACACACACACACACATTTATATGTGTATATACACGTAGGATATATATATACACACATGTTTATATGTGTATATACATGTAGGATATATATATACACACAGGATATATATATACATATATATATACACACACATGTAGGATATATATATACACACACATAGGATATATACACACACAGACACACACACACACACATATATACATTTCTACAAGAGACAGACGGAGAGAGATATTTATTATAAGGAATTGTCTCACATGATTATGGAGGCTGAGAAGTCCCAAGACCTGCACTTGGCAAGCTGGAGACCCAGGAGAGCTGGTTAGGTAGTTCCAGTCTGAGTCAGAAGATCTGAGAACCAGGAGATGGTCTATGTTTCAACTCAAAGGCAGAAGAAGGTCAGTGTCCTAGCTCACGCAAAGCTGGACTTTAGGCAGGTGAAGTTTCCTCTTACTCAGACTTTATTCTATTCAGTTCTTCAACTGATTGAATGAGGCCCACCTGTATTAGGAAGAGCAATCTGCTTAATTCAGTCTCCAGATTCAAATGTTAATCTCATCCAGATATAGACATACTCAGAATAATATTTGACCCAGTGTCTGGGCAGTCCATGTCTCAGTTAAGTTGACACATAAAATTAACCATTACACCACCTAGTTTAAGATGGCAGCCCACACTGGCACACCCTATCCTTTCCCTGTCTTGTCTCCGTAGCACCCATCACCCTCCACATATTGCTGTGCTTCACTTATTTGCTGATTCGGTGACTGGTCCTTCCACGGGGTAGTCACATGAGGGCAAAGAATTGTGTGATTGTTTATGACTGAACCTCCTGTTCCACAGCAGTGTTTGGCACATAGTAGATGAAAATTAAATTTATTGAATAAGTGAACAGGTGTCACCCCCTTGCTTAAAACTCTTCAGTGGTTTTTTACTGCATTTAAGGTAAAATCCAAAATGTTAACCGTGTTCTACAAACCCAGTGTGGTCTGCTCATTCCTTCATCTCTAACTTCCTGTGTTCTCTCTCATGATCTCATAGATCTCATGCTCTGTGAGGTCAGGGATCATGCTGTTTTATCCACCTCTAAATCCTTAGTGCCTTGCACAATTCTTGGCACACAGGAAACATTCAATATATATTTGTTGCTTGATGAAGGCTTGCAAGTCAGAGGTTGTGTAACCAGAGGCAGCCTGCTGTTTCAACTCGTAATTCAGTATGTGGAAATCATCCATCCACAGTGAATTATAATGTTAGCATCTGATCCTGAACTTCAGTATTGTGGGGGTACTGGGATCTGAGCTAAGACACCTTGCTAGAAAGCTCTATCTCTGCCTGAATTAGGTATGTGGCTTTGGGCAAGTTCTGAATATCTGTGAGCCTTACTTCTCTCCTCATTTATAAAATGAAGAGATTGGACTGGATCAGGTATTTTCCAAATATGTTCTGTAGAGTTGAGTGTGTGGGGTTGCCTCAGGCCCCATTCCCTGCCTTTGACCAAAGGGACTCCAGTCCTGTATGGTTTTTAGAGTAATAGGTTCCCACATACGATTTCATGTAAAAATGGTCATGGGAGGTATGCCAGTTCTTTAAAAAAATAGCTAAGAAAGCCATTGGACACACCAGAGGAAGGTCAAGCTGCTCTCAGCTCTGACTTTCTGTGATATTAAGTGCATTTGGAAGTCAAATGAGAAGGGAAGGGTTGAGTGCCAATGTCTGGGAGAGAGCTCTCAGCCAGATGATACCTGGGTGGGGCCTGTTGGCAAAACTGTGTGGAAACCATGTGTGCCAAGTAGTGGTGGCTTGTTGGAGGGACAAAGAAAAGACCACATGGGGGGAAAGAATATGATATGGATTGGGGCTAGATTGTGCAAGGTCTTGGATGCTGTCGCGCGCAGACTTCTGTAAATGTTAAGGAGTCACTACGGTGGTCTAAACAGATGACTTGATAAAAATGGCCTCTAGAAAGATAAGACATAGCACACTAGCAGCCCACTCCAGGAACTGAAATAAGCCTTCAAGAGGTAGGTAATCTGATTAAATTACTTTGTTTATTGTTCATTCAGTGATTTGAGGGCTTGCCATTTAATTCTTGAATTATGTGAAGATTCTTCTGGTCTCTCTACACCAGTGCATTCTGATTAGGGAGCTCATACAATTTTGGTGTTCAGATCCTAGTACGAATTTAAATTCTAAAGAGCTGGTCTGTTTGAGATTCCTTCTTTTTTGTGCTAAACATCATCAATTGTGGTAAAATTAAGCTTGGACTCCTTTTAGTGTTTGTCTGCATATATCTGTTTTGGTGAGGAGGGGTGTTCGTCTCTCATCTAAATAGAGGGTGCCACTGAGTAGTCTTACTGAAATGCAAGGTATTCTGGGTGAATAACAGAGTGACTTGAGAAGCCCTCTGATCTCTAGCGTATTGATGGATGAAGATGTATTTCATATTGACTGTGTTCCTTGAATGGAATAGGAACAGTGTCATCCCTAATCCATTAAACTGACATCTCTTGTAATTGAAAGCCAAACGGGTTTGTATAGTAAAGATTGCTTGTGGATTTGTGTATGTGTTGAGGAGAGGCAAAGTGAGGTAGAAGAAAAAGTGAGGAGGGAAGACTGGAAAGTAGCTGTTGCAACCCCAGTGTATTTAAGGGGCTTGAACTCTGACGTAAGAGGGCTCCATTGAGGGAGCGGCCCACAGATGTGGGCTAGAACAAATACCTGCTGCCTGAGAAAACAGGCATCTCATTTTGAGTTACATTTCCTACAGAAGTGTCAATTGTGATAAGGGTTTATATCATTTATTATGAAATAAAAAAATTTATTCCCTGAGCCTAAGTGGAGAGTGTTGACTACTGGGATAAAAAAATTAAGGTGATAGTTAGAAAGTTCACTTTGGGGATGGGATTGGGAAGTGCAGGGAATGGGAAGGACATAAAATGGAGAAATCACTTTTAGGTGATTTAGGTGTGTTATTAACACCTAGTACAACCGTGAAGATGCAGTTGTCCGAACTGACAGCCCAAATTAAGCTTTAGGTATTGATTAATTCAGTCTCTGTGCGGCTTATCAGGCTTGCAAGGGTCTGGCTGTTTAGTGGAGAAGATGGAAAAATAAACAAATGCTTACAATACAGGTAGGGCCTAATTTTATAGGCTATTTTTGAGCGCACAAGGGCAGCACCTAACCCAACCTTGTGGGTGTGGGAAGCATTGGGAGTGGCTGTGAGCTAAAGAGAACATTAACAGGGAGTTTGGTGTAGGACTATGATAAAGGAAGACTTCCTATTTATATGCCATTAACTACGTTAGTTTAGCATTCCTGGAGACTCTCTGTCTCTGCCTCTGTCTCTGTCTCTTAATGTGGAGGAGATCAGTGTGAGAATGGAACTATGGAAGAGATGCAGTGGAGTAGTAAGCAGGGTCCAGGTTGTGAAGGTCTCACAAATATTAAGGAATCTTAGTCTGTGAAATGGAAATAATTAAGGGAGAAAAATAAAATGCTACAGCTGTAAACGACAACAAAAATAGTTGTAAAATCCAAATCCAGGAGCTTGGTACTTAACAGTAAATGTTTTTAGAAAACAATTTTAGGGAGCAGAGAAAGATTTTAAAAAAATGAAGTAAAAAAGTGGAATAAAGAGAGGTCTATATTTTGGGCTTTTTTTTTTTTTTTTTGCGGTACGCGGGCCTCTCACTGTTGTGGCCTCTCCCGTTGTGGAGCACAGGCTCCGGACACGCAGGCTCAGCAGCCGTGGCTCATGGGCCCAGCCGCTCCGCGGCATGTAGGATCTTCCCGGGCCGGGGCACGAACCCGTGTGCCCTGCATCGGTAGGCGGACTCTCAACCACTGCGCCACCAGGGAAGCCCTATTTTGGGCTTTTGAAAAAAATTAATTAATTAATTTTATTTTTGGCTGTGTTGGGTCTTGTCACTGCGTGTGGGCTTTCTCTAGTTGCCGCGAGCGGAGGGCTACTCTCTTCGTCGTGGTGTGCGGGCTTCTCATTGCAGTGGTTTCTCTTGTTGTGGAGCACAGGCTCTAGGCGCATGGGCTTCAGTAGGTGTGGCATGTGGGCTCAGTAGGTGTGGCATGTGGGCTCAGTAGTTGTGGCTTGCGGGCTCTAGAGCGCAGGCTCAGTAGTTGTGGCACACAGGCTTAGTTGCTCTGCAGCATGTGGGATCTTCCTGGACCAGGGCTCAAACCTGTGTCGCCTGCATTGGCAGGCGGATTCTTAGCCACTGTGCCACCAAGGAAGTCCCTTGGGCTGTTTTTGATGTTAGTTTCTCCTCCAGTTTAAGCTGTTAAGCTCCTAGTTAATTCCATGAATTATCTCTGGCAGTACAGGATTTGGAAACACAAGGGATGACTCTGGGACCTCTCTAGGCTCCATGCCCTCTGAGATGAATTTCAGATGGATTACAACAGGGGCCACCTCAAGTACTTGTGGGAATGGGGTAGTTAACCTAGTGGAGTGCAGCATGCTCGGATGGGACAAGCTGGGATCAGCATTCCCCGTTAAAGGGAGAAGCAGCTGCTCGACTCCAGCTGATGGCTGCCATACGGCAACCTTGCCCTGGTGTTGCCACAGCTTCTGTTTTGTAAAATATCGACAACTAAGTAAAATTTCCTCTGGTTCTTTTCTTTGCTTATATCACAGATACCGCTTATCATTTGTAATGTTAGAGTCATAAAACTGTGCAAGCTATTATGAATTTTCACTAAGAAATAACCAACAGTTCATAAAGTTTCTATTTTTAATAACTCCAGAACACTGTCTTAGTAATTTTGAGTGAGAATATAAAATGCTAAGTGGAGCAGATATTTGCATTGGCCTCAACAGTGCTGCCTCTTTCTGCCAGCAACCTATATGGGAAGCCAATTAATTATGATGGTTGCTGAACCAGATTTGGAATGTAATTTGCATCCATCTCTGTGGTGGACCTAGGTCTTGGATGTGCCCAGGTTCTACGACTCTCCTTTTTCTATCGGTGTTTTGCCTTGTCCTCTGACTGTTGGTTACGGCCAGTGGGAACGTGGACAGAAGTTCTGGGGGAAGAAGAGTGGGGTCATGGTATTTATTCCCTTGGTTGCCTCAGGGAGTATCTACATCCTGAGAGTTGTTGCGACATTTAAATGATGTAAACTTAGTACAGTCCCTAGCACGTGTAAGCTGGCAACAAAACTTCTTTTAATTAGTTTTTGTTTTTATAAGCATAATTGATGTGGTTTAAGAAGTCAAATAATATTTCTCTGTCTCTCCTGCGGAAAGTGGATCTTCCAAGGCGATCGGCTTTCCCCAGCTCTCTTTTGGGATTCTGGTCCTCCATCCATCCCATCTTCTTTTCAGTCTAATGGGGAGGTTCGTTTTAGCTTCACTGCTTCTAGTTTCAGATTTCTGCTATTCCCGCTCAGAGGGTAAAAATGAATTTCTTTTCGAATAACCCCCCCTAGAATTGTCTTAATGTGAGCATGACATCCACTTCCTGTTGGAACCCTGACTATTTGCCATCTCTTGGTTGGACTACTGCTCTGTCTCCAGCCCTGTTTCAGGCAGAGCCAACATAACATGCAGTTCTGAATATACCACTTCCCTTCTAAATATCTCTCATAATCTACCCCCTTTAACTTAGCTTCAATTTATATCCTCTATTTAACTCTTTTTAAATTACGACTTTACCTGTATCTTTACCTGTCCTTGCCTTTCTCCAATCAGGTGGAACTAGAGCCTTACTCTTAAGCAAAGCTAAACCTCCTTACTTGAGTGGTAAATTCAAGCTTTCCCCTCCCCGCATTCCTCTGAATCAACAACTTCCATCTTACCAAATTCAGTGGTTAATTCTCTCCATCCGTCTCATGTTCTCTCAGGAGCATTCGAGTCAGTTGATTAATTCCTCGTTCTTGAAACACTTCCTTTTCTTGCCTTCCTTTTCAGTACACTTCCCTGGTTTTCTTTCTCCTTCATTGTCTGCTTCTTTTCAGTCTCCTTTAATGGCTTCTCATCTTCTTTTCTTCTAAATATTGAAGCACTCCAAGGCTCTGTCCTTGCCTTCCTTTTTTATATAGACTCTTACTCTGGGTAACCTCATCCATTGCCTTGACCTCAAATAGCATGTCTATGAAGAAGATTGCCACGTTTATCTCCTGAGACTTGAACACTTCCTTAAGCTCTAGACTTCCGTACTTAATTTGCTATTTGACATCTCTACCTAGACATTGCATACTTATCTCAAACTTAACAAGTCCAAAGTAGAACTTTTTATTTACTACTTCCGCTAATTTAAAACTTTCTCCTTTTTTAATACATATTTAAGACTCTAATTTTTCCTATAAATACTACTATAGCTAAATTCATAAATGTTAAGTAATGATTCATTATTTTCTCTTCTAAATATTTTCTAGGATCCTTTATGAATTATTTTTGATCCATGAATTGTATAGAAGTTTATTTCAAATATTTCAAGTTTACGAGTCTTTTGGAATTAAATTTTGTTATTCACTTCTAATTTTATTGCATTTTAGTTAGAGAAGGTGGTCTGGATAAAGGCATCCAATCATTATTTTGTGTTGAGATTTGCCTTGTGGCCTAGTGCATGGTAAATTTTTTTTTTTTGCGGTACGCGGGCCTCTCACTGTTGTGGCCTCTCCCGTTGCAGAGCACAGGCTCTGGACGCGCAGGCTCAGCGGCCATGGCTCACGGGCCCAGCCGCTCCACGGCATGTGGGATCCTCCCGGACCAGGGCACGAACCCGTGTTCCCTGCATCGGCAGGTGGACCCCCAACCATTGCGCCACCAGGGAAGCCCCCGGTAAATTTTTATAAATATTTGTTGTTTGCTTAAAGCAAGAGAGAAAGACTCCATGGTGCAGATTGCAGGAGAGTACCTGTAAAGCACATGATTCTGCGAGGAGCCCCAGAAATATCAAAAGTCTGAAGCTCATTTTATGTTAATTTCTTGGCTTTGGTCTTCTGGATACCACATACTACACAAGCCTGTTGTTTTGATTTCTCAGAAGAACGTTTTTGGTTGTTCACCTGCTTAGAGCTCAGTAGGAGTCAAGTTCCATCACTATCTCCCTGCGCTGGTGGGTGCATTTTTTCTAGACTACCCTTGAACTGAGCTTACAATGCTTGGAGTGCCCTCAGTTTACAAGGGTATCTCAGTAATCTCCACAACACACAGGCCAGATGCATTATTTTCTCCTTGCTTGCGTGTCAGATACTAAACTGGTTTAGTATGATTTTAAATTGATTTTTTAAAATATATTTTATTGGGCTTCCCTGGTGGCGCAGTGGTTGAGAGTCCACCTGACGTTTCAGGGGACACGGGTTCGTGCCCCGGTCCGGGAAAATCCCACATGCCGCGGAGCGGCTAGGCCCGTGAGCCACGGCCGCTGAGCCTGCGCGTCCGGAGCCTGTGCTCCACAACGGGAGAGGCCACAACAGTGAGAGGCCCGTGTACCGCAAAAAAAAAAAAAAAATATATATATATATATATATATATGTAATTAAACAAGTTTTGACAAATATAATTGTATATGTTTAAAGTGTACAATGAGGTTATTTGATATACATATATATCCATTGTGGAAACATTACCAAGATCAAGATAATTAACACACTAATCTTACATAGTTAACTCTTTTTTGTGTGTGTAATGAGAATGCTTAAGATTTACTCTCAGAAAATTTCAAGTATGTAATACTGTATTGTTAACTATAGTCATCATGCTGTACATTAGATCCTCAGAACTTATTCTTCTTAAAACTGAAAATTTGTACCCTTTGATCTCTATCACCCCATTTTCTCCTCCCCCTAGCTACTGGCAATCACAATTCTAGTCTCTGTTTCTCTGAAATTGGCCTTATTTATTTATTTATTTTAGATTCTACACAGAATTGATACCATACAGTAAATTTGTCTTTCTTTATTTGGCTTATTTCTCTTAGCATAATGCTCTTCAGGTTCATCTATGTTGTCGCAAATGGCAGGACTTTCTTTTATGGATATATGTATGTATATATATATACATATGTATATATACACAATGGAATATTATTATATATATATATAATAGATATATGCTTCATTTTCTTTATCCATTCATCCTTTATAGGACACTTAGATTGTTTCTATATCTTGGCTATTGTGAATAACACTGAAATGAACATGAGGGTGGTGCAGATATCTCTTTGAGTTGCTGATTTCAAGTCTTTCCAGATATATACCCAGGAGTGGGTTTGCTAGATAATATTGTAGTTGAATTTTTAATTTTTTGAGGAAGCACCTTACTGTTTTCCATAATGGCTATACCAAATAACATTTCCACCCACCGTGTTTATAAGGATTTCCTTTTCTTCACATCCTTGCCAACACTTGTTATCTCTTGTTTTTTTGAAAATAGCCGTACTAACAGGTGTGAGATGATGATATCTCATTATTGATTTTGACTGGCATTTCCCTGATGATCAGTGATGCTGACTCATCTGGGACTTTGTTAATGCATTTCCATACCTTCTTGTACACCAAAATTTTACTTATTCTTCAAAACTCATGTCAAATGCTACCCTCCACTCTGAAGCTGTGAAATTACTCTTTACTTTATGCGACTAAAGCACTGATTCTTTTTTTTTTCAGGACTCTTTTTAACTGCGGTAAAAAACAATAACATAAAGTTACTTTCTTAATTTTAACTGTACATTACAGTAAAGCATATGCACATTGTTGTACAAAGATCTCTAGAATTTTTTATCTTGCATGATTGAATTTCTATACCCACTGAACAACATCTCCCCATTTCCCCCTCCCCGCAATCCCTGGCAACCACCATTCCTGTTTCTATGAGTTTGATTACTTTAGATACTTCATACAAGTAGAAGCATGGAGTGTTTTTCTTTATGTGATTGGCTTATTTCACATAGCTTATTGTCCTCAAAGTTCATTCATCTTGTAGCATATGACAGGATTTCCTTCTTTTATAAGGGTAATGTACATTGTGGATCACATCTTCTGTATCCATTCATTCTTTGGTGGACATTTAGGTTGCTTCCACATCTTGGCTATTGTGAATAATGCTGCAGTGATCACGGGTGTGCAAATAGCTCTTTGAGATTCTGTTTTATCTTCTTTTGGATAAATACCCAAGAGTGGGATTGCTGGATCATATGCTTGTTCCATTTTTAATTTTTGAGGAGCCTCCGTGCTGTTTTTTTCCATAGTGGTTGTATCATTTTACAATCCTACCAAGTGTATAAGGGTTTTTATCAGGTCTAATTTCTCCACATCCTCACCAACATTTAGTATTTTCTGTTTTTTTTGAAATAGTGTTCATCCTAATGGGTGTGAGGTGATATCTCATGGTGCCAAAGCACTGATTATTGTTTAATTCTATCTTGCACTTTAGTTAGTTGTTGACATGTGTCTTGCTTCCCTAACCATAGAGTAAGCACTGCCTGCTAACATTAACCTCATAGTGCCTTGTTGTAGATGCTCAATGCATACTTACTAACTTAATTCCTATTGGCAAGTAAATAATATTATACATCTTATTAATTATACCTCTGCTAGCATATGTAGAAAGGGTTTATCTTTTTAACACCAGCCATATCCTTTATTTTTTAAAGTAGAGGAACATGGACTATGTTTCAATATTATTCCTTTTCCCATGGAATTTGATTGACTTGTTGGTGGAGCTATTCTATTACTATTCCAAAATAAAGATTTTTAAAAGAAATAAACATAATTATAATAATAAAGTAATAGCTTTAAGATAATATTATATGCTATAAATTAATGCCTAAATGCTTCCTTATATGTAATGTGTATATCTATATATAACAATGTATTTGGGAGAAAGTATTTTGCATATGAAAAATTGGACCTACTAACTAATGGCAACTCACAGTAAGTGAATAACCTTCTTGAAAGCAACTGGAACTACATGATTTATTGAACACAGTGGGATGAAAAGAAGACTTTTTACCTTTTCTCTTTTAGTGTTGTACTCTAAGGTCCTCAACATTTTCTATTACAGCTTGCTAAAGTGTGTCAATAAATCTTTACATATTACTTGCAATGTTATTTTATCTTCCTCTTGGACATCTGCTCATACTTCATCCTTTTGAGAATTTTTTAAAGGCTGTTTCCTCCCTAAGATTGCCTGCTACAGCTGATGACTGAAAAAGATATGTACAAAATAGAAAATAGAAGGACAGCATGGCTGTTACATATGGTCCAGTCATATTAGCTTAGATCAAAAGTGCTTATTCTGTTTTTTACCCCTTATGTTGCCTGGTCCGTGGAATCTGACTTTAGGAAAACAAAGCACAAGTGCAGTGAGATAGTTAAAAGGTCATAGTTAAATTTCTTAGGGCTTGAATGGAACCATATCTAGAGGGACAAGCTCAAGTACCAAGTGTTGGTATTAGTGGAAGAAATACACAAAGATTTGTACATTGCGAGACAAAATTCCATAACAAAAAGGAGAGCTAATTTAACCTATGGTTAAAATTCAATATTTGTAAAAGTGATTACAAAAATAAAACCCCAACAGAAAAGGCCTTGATAGATTTTAAGCTATTCCAGTACAATGTTTGGGTTCCCCTTTATTAGTAGAATAGGTTGGTAGCTGTGTGCAACATGATTGAAGGGGCTGGTGTATATCGCATCGCTCTCGCTCTTCTCTGTTCCTGAGTGTCCAGCCAGCTAGGATGTCACCCCGGGCCTTCCATTCTCCACAAGCAGTGAGGTCACATTAACATAAATGTCTGCAGCTTGCTGCTTGGCGGTGCTCACCTGCACAGCTGTGGGGTCACAACTTTTTCCTGCTCTCATTGAAAATCTCCCCTGTTGATTTCTAGGCATCTCTGGGAAAGTTCTCAGCAAGATCACTAATCTGCTTGTGTCTCTTTGCTGTCTGCTGCCTGTGAGTCACCCAGGGAAGCATCTCACCACTGTCACTTGCTGGTGCTGTGCTGAATGTCTCAGTCCCTTCTGTTGCCCTTTCCCCAACTGTTCCACATTTTGTCATTTGGGCTCCACTCAGCCTGTATAAATCACAGTCTCAAGGAGTTCTTCCTCAACACAGCCCCCTCCAGCTCCACCTTCAACCTTCAGCTATTCTCCAGTCTCCACCTTCTAAATCCTACCCCTGCCCTTTACACCCACACACACCCACACACACGGTGCGCGCGCGCGCGCGCACGCACACACACACACACACACACACACACACACACACAGTCCTCATGTCCTTCACGCAGTTCTGGCACTCAAAGGCCAAACCTCTCCAGCCAAAAAACAAGAGTCTTTCCTCATTTCAACTTAAGCAAGTGGGTTGGGAGGAGAAAAAAGTGGGCATGCTCTGTCTAATTGCAGTCATTTGCTCTGGTTCCGCCATGCATATCCACCCTGATATTCATGATATTAGAGAAAGGGGAAATCAGAGTGAAAGAGGTTAAATAGGGAAAGGGGGGTATAAACTAAGAAAATAAGAAGAGAAGAGCTCAGCCATTGCAGTTTCTTGGAAGGCGAAAGGAAATGAAAGGGGCGCACAGCAGTGGTGGGGAGAACAGGGGCTGGTTTCATGTGCAGCTCTACCACTTACGTGACTTGGGGCAAGTCACCAAAATCCTCTGCACCTAATGTTTCTCATCTTCAAACTGAGAATAATCATAGTATCTACCTCACAGGGTTATGTTGAGGATTGAATTAGATAATATATGCAAAGTACTTGTTAAGTGTTATGTAAGTATTGACCATTATTAATTATTATTATTATTTGCCATTGAGGCTGTAAATGAATTCTAGATTCTATATCTTTGTCTTAATCAGGAGTTAAATTAATCTATACGTATCTGTTTTGAGGCCACAGTCCATGTCTCTCAGAAATACTTGTGTTCAGCAGGCCATTAAAACAACCCATTCTGCCCAGGATCTAAATCCCCAACCCAGCTCACCAGGGCTGCTCTCATGGCTTCTCTGAATTATCTGAGCTCCTGGGCTCCTGCCTTTCTACTTCTCCAAGCCTGCTACCTCTGTCTCCCTTGACCTTTCCAAATCAGCCTCCTTGTCTATTTCTCATCATGGGTAACTTCTAGACATCTTCTGCTTAGCTGGACTTACAGTCTTGGCCTCTCTGAGTCAGTCGTCTCCTGTTGTCAGTGGTTCCCTGCCATGACAGCGTCGGATATTTGGAGACCAGAAACAGATGGATTATGATGGCTACGATATATTGTGCCCTTGCTCATCTTGGTAACAGGTGGCTGCTCAGCCAGCTGGGGTCTTTTTGAGAACATCCTCCCAGGCCTTCTTCTGACCACATGCACTCCAGTCCAGATGGTGACATGGTTCCCTAGAGTCCTGAATCAACTTCACGGGAGATGGCAGAGCTATACTGATTTTGCCTAGGGTCTAATACAAGCACTGGATTTTCAAAATTTTGCTTTCTAATTCAGGAAAAAGGAACAAGCCTTATGTGAAAGTCATGTTCACAATGTGGTTTCAGATTCTCTCACAGGAAATCTAAATTTATGTGATTAAATTAGCAGTCATAAATGCCAAGGCAAGAAAGCAAATTAATTTGTTTTTACTATTGGAAAAGAGTAAAGATGACTTTGGATAATCTAATGTATGAGGTTATTCCCTTTGTCTCTCTGATTTCCCTTTGTAAAGATTCCTGCTACATTAAGATGGTGGCAAACATTTGTTATGTTAAGATATATTGAGCACAGGTTCACCTCGGTCAGAGATGTTGCCAAGTGTGTCACCTAAGGTTAAAACTCCTTTACACTGTATTCTGGAACTAACCTACTTTCCGACAAATTGTGGCTTATAAGAAAGTACATGTTTGCTTAAGTTCTCTCTGCTTATCCAGTGCTTTCTGATGCGTTTATGCAAGTGTTGATTAAACCCTTCATGTTGCTTGAATGCTTATGATCACTGAATTGTTGGTTAAGGAAATCAAGGAAAAGTGTTCCAAGTCCAAGGCATAGACATTTTTGTGGTTTAAGAATAAAAATAATATGACATCATTTAAGACTGGCTAAGAAATTTATAATAACCACAAAGGAATTAGCTTCTGGACTTTTCCTAGCTAATTAAAGTATTTTAACTACTTAAAATCTTGATCTTAATATTTAGATATGAACTTTGGAATATCTAGAACCACAAAGATTCTAAGTTCTAGAAGATAAATTTAAATTACGTATATATATATTTTTTCTGATAGAGTCGCATACCTATTTTATGGATGTGTATGTACCATTAATCTATGATATTAAAAGCTTCAGTAACGTTCTTCTCAGTAACATGGCTCCTAACTGAAACATGACAGAATTCTGATGGGGGCCTCTATCATTTCCTTGTTCATCATCTGTGTTAGATGTGCCTCCTGTTTTCCATTTCTAACCCTGGAGATTAAGTTCGGTGAAGAGGAAAAAAAAGTGAGGAAAGGGAGGAAAACCAATGAAGGACAGAAAAATCAGGGCAGCAGCAATAATATTGCCCAAATAATCCTCAGTATTTTGGAGGATCACGTTTTTAAAAAGGTAAAATCATGATTTTCCTACAAATATAAAATGAACGTGTGTCAAAGATTTTATTTAACTCATTAACATTAATGAGGGAACCAGTAAGATGTTACAACTGGTTAAAAAAAGAGTTTAACTTACAGAGATTTACATTCTCTATTGGACAAAATCTCTTTGCCTTTGTGTGAAGAGGATTCATTCACATTGACTATGTATGGGCAAGACACATTTTCATTATGATCAGTTTTCTAAACAGGCTAGTCAAAGATAACCCAAAGCTGAGATAACCCTAATAATTGAGCTAGGCCCAACACCAATTTCTTTCTTTTTTAAAAAATTATTTTGAAGTCATTCACAATTTTTCCTGACATTTGTATACATAATACCTATTATGAACTGAATTGTGTCCCCCCAAATTAATATGTTGAAGCCCTAACCCCCAAAGTGACTGTATTTTGAGATAAGGCCTTTAAAAAGGCAATTCAGGTTAAATGAGGTCATAAGGGTAGGGCCCTAATCCAATATGACCAGTATCCTTATAAGAAGAGGAAGAGACATCAGGTTTTCTTGCACACAAAGGAAAGGCCAGGTGAGGACACAGTAAGAAGGTGGCCATCTACAAGCCAAGGAAAGAGGCCTCAGGTGAAACTAAACTTGCCAATACCTTGATCTTGGACTTCAAGCTTCCAGAGCTGCGAGAAAATACATTTTTGTTGTTTAAGCCATCCAGTCTGGTATTTTGTTATGGCACTCCTAGAAAACTAATACAATACCTAAATCCCACTATAATATAAGTAGAGCAAAAAATTGCAAAGGGAGTGCTGCTTTATTCCCAAATTAATGAAACTGTGGAAACTTAGAAGCTGACTGACCAGATAATTGATGCTGATGCATGGGTGCCACCTCCCTGCCAGCACATTTGTCCCCTCCCACTTAAAGGAATACTGTGGAAACAGGAACCCTCCCTCTCCTTACTTCTTCCAGAGACAGCTTTGCCTGCCAGTCCAGCACCCTCCTCTCTTATTCTCCATTTCACCCTCCTCACCTCCCAACTCTTCTTCTCTCTAAAAACTTAGCCTTTCCCCAGGGTCTAAGCAGAGGATAGGCACCAAGGTCTATAGGTTATATGTCACTAAACTGAGTTGTCTTGGATTTTGTTTTAATTTGGTTTCTGTTTGAAAAAAGAAAGAAAGCAAACGGAATCTTGCTGGCTGCTATTCACTACCCCACGAACCTTGAAGGTCCATCTCAGAAACAGATCTGAGAGCAGCCCAACCCCTGGACAACTTCCGATCATAACTGTCCTGAAGATATTATCAACACAATCTGAAACTCTCATTGTTATTCTTCAAGACTTGTTCTTTTGGTACCTGCCTGAAGGCATCAGCATCCTTAGGCCTTTGCCTCTAGGCTCTTTTTTTTTTTTCTTCTCTTCAACTCCTTTCTTATAAACCAAGAATTTTGAAATCTTCTAAGGGGATGTTTCTGAGCTCATAATGCTTTTTGCCCTAAAAGTTTACACTGATAGAACTTTCAGTAACACTTAAAAAGAAACATCATAATGGGAATAGCAGGGTAAGCAAATCAGTGGACCCTAGACAACAGTTAACTGGTGAAAGTTATAAAAAACAGTCATTTAAAGTCTCTGTGAATTATCCTGAGGGTATAGAGCGAATGAAGAGGCATGCATTTAAGAAAATCTTCTCAATCTTGGTAAGAACAGCTACAGTCTGTGGTATTTCGACCACAATCTGCTCCATCACCACCCCCGTGTTATGAAAATCCACTTGGTATGCTCTAATCTGGGCAGGTGTGGTCAAGGAGATGGGAGCTCCCAGTCTGGGGGTACAGTTTTGTCCCCGGAGGGGTAGCCTGCCAGCATTTCTCACCTCTCCTTCCCCACCAGCTCCAGCTCTATTTCAGACAGGCAACTGCCGAGAGGACCAGGTTGCCCTTACCCCATCCAGCCCCCATTCATAGGGTAGAAAATCTGTCCCAGGTGTGACAGGCCTTGAGTACTGGGGCCTTAATCACCCCCTCCCCAGCAATCTCACATAGTAGAAGTTCCACACCAGGAGTGGTGAACTGAGAAGACCAGAGGCTGTCACCATAAAACGGAATTTATTGAAATTCCTGAGAGCCAGTGGAAAGAATTACATATAAGTTGAAGAAAACAATTGATTTTGTCATGATATAACCCACATTATATGGACCACCGAACTAGGAACTGAGGCAGAAAAGAAAAAACTTTATATAACTAATACTGTTTAGATCTTCTTTACTTCTATATGCATATTTACTAAGCTAAAATTGCAAAATCGAGGGCAAATTGAAAAGTGAATGAAAACAATAACAGCTTTTATAATCCTTGGTCACTCATATCTATAACCAGACATTTATATTTTTAAATAATTTAAAACTTTATACACTGCAGTTAATGCAGATGGAGAATACATGAACAACCTTGATAATTTTAATACAGTTTATGGGAAAGTGCCTGAGAAATCCTGAAGGGTTAATGCACTTAATAATCTCAGATTTTTTGGAGAGGGCATGCTGGTCTCCTGATCTCTGCCCGAGCTCTCTTTAGAGAGCACTGCCTTATGAATGCTGAAACACAACACTTCCTGCAGTGTAAAGTAAAACCATTAGTTCTCTTTGACCCTATTCGAGGATAATTTGACTAGAAATTAGTAACTGTCAACCGGAGATATTTTGCTGGCACTAAGGCAAAATGATGCGTGATTCCTCCTTTGGTTGTACACCACATTTACGTCGGAAGAGTTAGTTACTGGCTGGAGTGGGGAAAAGGATTTTTTTTTTTTTTTTTTTTTTTTTTTTGCAGTACACGGGCCTCTCTCTGTTGTGGCCTCTCCCGTTGCGGAGCACAGGCTCCAGACGCGCAGGCTCAGCGGCCATGGCTCACGGGCCCAGCTGCTCCGCAGCATGTGGGATCTTCCCGGACCGGGGCACGAACCCGTGTCCGCTGCATCGGCAGGCGGACTCTCAACCACTGCGCCACCAGGGAAGCCCGGAAAAGGATTTTAATTTTCAAAACAATTATTGTTTCTGAG
Source organism: Pseudorca crassidens (assembly GCF_039906515.1). Classification (NCBI taxonomy): domain Eukaryota; kingdom Metazoa; phylum Chordata; class Mammalia; order Artiodactyla; family Delphinidae; genus Pseudorca; species Pseudorca crassidens. The sequence continues at coordinate 61,447,332 of NC_090306.1, forward strand.
GTCATGAATTTGGTTTTCTAGATGTTTTTGATGTTTTAAAGTGCTGCCTCACTTAATAGCAAAGGTTTTGGTTTTGGTGACTTTGTGATAAAGGGTTCAATGTTTTACATTGAACTGGGTTTTAACAAAACATTTTAAACAAAATTATCCCATGACTACAATATAAAGCAATAAAAACAAACAAACAAACAAGTCAATGACACGTGTTTACCAATGCTGAATGTACGGGCATTTTCTTGAAAAAAAGAAAAATAGACACTGTAAGATAAAATTCCAATTGTGATTGAAATCATGTAACTATACTTTTTCTCCTCTCAGATAATTTATCTTCATCCTACCCCTGGCAAAAGAAGCAAGTTATTTTTTTCTTTCTTCATACATATTCTCCTGTGCTATTCATTCACAGCGGCAATAGTCCTGAATCTCTGAAAGCTTTGGAGACATCTCAGGGAACAAGAGTTTTTAAGTCTTTTGACTTTTTCATTCCACCAAATTCTCATTCATTGAGTGCCTTCTTTGTGTTAGGTGCTTCCGGGATGTGACCTCACTGATCTCCTAACACTTTGAGGTGCTATTTTAATCTTTATAGGAGAAAAATAAGGCTCACAGAGGTCTGGTAACTGCCTAAGGTCACAGAGCTAGTAATGGGAATCACATGGGTTAGAGCCAGCTCTGGTTCCTAAAGTCACTGCACACTTTCTGCCATGATATTCAACAATTGTTTGCCCATCTTCAACGCTCTTACCAAATTGTTATGACACTAGTGTAGTCTGATATCGCTCAGCTAGATTCTCAGGGCCCATGAAGATTTAGATAATTTGGGCTCATGAGGCAGGTTTATTTTGTGTCTTCATCAAGAGTTTAAAAGGACAGGTGGAAATGTACAGGTGGCCCAGCAGTGCCCTGGAATTCATTTGGATGGTGGCAGTGACACCTGAATTCCTTGGGGGCCTCAGAAATGATTGGAGACTGACAATCTGGAAACTAAGTGGCAAACTTCGAACACAGAAGAGGATTGTGGTTGTGCTTATATTTCACTTCTGAATCTTCCACTCCAATTGCACTTCAGCCAGAAGGAGAAATTTGGATGGGCTACTGATTTAGGTGGAAAAAAGTTTGGGCATTGCCACAAGATGTAGCTGGGTTTGCGTTTCATCTCTGCTGTTATTACTAAATGAAATCAGGCAAGTTAGCCAATATGAGTCTCTTTCTTCATTTGTAAAATGTGGATGGCAAAACTTGTTTCTCTGAATTATCATGGAGAACTATATAATTAGGCTACATAAAGACTAGATAGTTGGCACTCAAATATCAGTAGGCTTCATACTTCCCAGAAATCCAGTGAATAAGGACAGTCGAGGAAAGACTGCTTGGGTAGATTTTGTACTTGATTCTATGAGACTCTAGTCTGGCAGCCAGGGACTCATGGGTAGCTACTAAGGCATGCCAGCTCTGTAGTGTTTTATAACTTACCAAGCGTTTTCAACCCATTACTTCATTTGATTCTTATAAAATCCTTGTGGTAGGGGCATGACTTGCACTTTATATGTCCACTCTTTAAACCCCATTTAATACAGACGAGGGGACTGATGCTCAGAAAGGTCACACAGCTTAGTTAAAGTCACAGAATTGTCAGGTAGAAAAGCCAGGAGAAAGGCCACATCTTCTGTCTTCATTAGGGGGTCTCTCCTGAGAGGTAGGGACATGATAGTGCTATAAGGTTCATGGCATTCAGATCACCTTGAACCCACAGTTCCTACTTCTCTCATTGCCTTGTGAAATATGGGCTTTAAATATAAAAAGCATACCTTTTAATGGACAATGCAGAATATATTTTCGTGATATTTTTGTAAGCTTGACAATTTATGCTGATTGATTTGTTGTATCAACAAAACAAATGTCATTTCTATATTTTCAGTTATCATTTGCATTTCCTCTAAGGTTTTATACCAGTCTAGTCATCTAATGAATTAAATCTGTATTTATTTCACTTCAGAAAGGTGAGAGAATTTCCTATTATAAATAATTTAACTGAAAAAATTTACATAAATTGAATTTTGGCATTTTTTTTGATGGTATTGGCCATGTAAAATAAACAGCAACCTAACTTGATGGGTTTTTTTTTGCACTTTTTCATTGAAAAGATTTTAAGGTAATGTTAGTATTTTTTTTTTAAGTAAGATTGCATTAAGGGAATTATTCAGATGAGCAATTATAGTTTTCTGATTTCATTACATGTACCATAAATGATTTCTTTTGGCATGTCTGTTGGTGTGCTTTTCTACCTTAAGAAAACAAAATAGGAAGAGGATAATATTTACTGATAAAAAACATTGAAAAAAAAGCACTCAAATGAAGGTGTAGGGAAGGTAGTCATATACACAGTATCTCTACCATTTCCCACTCAGGAAATCAGACCTGGTAATGAACTTTGATTATTCCATTCAATTTCAGCCTGTAGCCGTAATGAATCAAATAACTTTATAACCTCATTAATGCTAAATAGCTCTCTTTCTAGCCTTTGGTTTCCTAAATAACTATCCATCCACGTCTTGGTTAAGGACTTTCCCTAGTGCCTTTAGTAATTAATGGATGGTAGCATTCTTCAACAGATTCTTAAAAAGCCAGAGATCATTTACTGTATTTGGAAAAAACCAGTGGATGTCTGACAGGACATGAAAATTCCTTACATCTGTCAGTCTCTTATTTGGTCACCAACGTACAGCATGTCAGTTAGATGGTCTCTGTAGGAGAAAATAAGCATTGTTAATCTCTGTAAAAGCCAGAAATTGCTGCTCCATCAGTCCAACTTAACAGCTGATTTTTATGCTGGAAGAAAAGTGCATATACATTTAAAGTAGCAAGATCTCTGCAGATTCAACAGTATGCTAAGTGAAAGAGAGACGCTTTTGTTGCACAATATAATGAATCAGATACATGAGAAGCATAAAAAAAATTTAAAAACATAAGCCTAAGTGTCGGATTGCAGAACAACTCAACTTTTTTTTTTACTATGCTTGATGGGAAACTGTTAGAACCAAATATTGGACTTATCTTGCAGAAACCCAGAGTCAAATATATTCATTACTCATTTGTCTGCATATTATTAAAGTAAACTTAAAATGAGTTTCAATTTCCTTTGTGTACAACAAAGAATGTGCATATGATTATGAACCATGATATAGCTCAGTTGATGATTTAGCAGTGGCCAAAAGAGTAGTCTACTACATCAGTAGCCCTGAATTTTACTTTCATTCATAGGTCAATAATGAAATTATATTATATATCTATTCAAATAAAGATACCAATGTAAGCTATAGGCAATATAGGTTTAGGAAAAAATGTGCAGTTACTTTCTATATCATCATTATTTTATGTCATTGAGTTTTTTTTAGCATCTTTATTTAAGTATAATTGCTTTACAACGTTGTGTTAGTTTCTGCTGTATAACAAAGTGAATCAGCTATACATATATCCCCATATCTCCTCTCTCTTGCATTTCTCTCCCAGCCTCCCTATCCCACACCTCTAGGTGGTCACAGAGCACAGAGATGATCTCCCTGTGCGATGCAGCTGCTTCCCACTAGCTATCTATTGTACATTTGGTAGTGTATATATGTCCATGCCACTCTCTCACTTTGTCCCAGCTTACCCTTCCCCCTCCCCGTGTCCTCAAGTCCATTCTCTATGTCTGCGTCTTTATTCCTGTCCTGCCCCTATGTTCTTCAGGACCCTTTTTTTTTTTTTCTGGATTCCATATATATGTGTTAGCATACAGTATTTGTTTTTGTCTTTCTGACTTACTTTACTCTGTATGACAGACTCTAGGTCCATCCACCTCACTACAAATAACTCAATTTTGTTTCTATCTATGGCTGAGTAATATTCCATTGTACATATGTGCCACATCTTCTTTATCCATTCATCTGTCGATGGACACTTAGGCTGCTTCCATGTCCTGGCTATTGTAAATAGTGCTGAATGAACATTGTAGTACATATCTCTTTTGGAATTATGGCTTTCTCAGGGTATATGCCCAGTAGTGGGGATTGCTGGGTCATACGGTAGTTCTATTTTTAGTTTTTAAAGGAACCTTCATACTGTTCTCCATAGTGGCTGTATTAATTTACATTCCCACCAACAGTGCAAGAGGGTTCCCTTTTCTCCACACCCTCTCCAGCATTTATTGTTAGTAGATTTTTTGATGATGGCCATTCTATGTCAGTGAGATTTTAAAAGCAAGTAATGAAAAATTTTATCAGTGTGGTTTCTGGATCAGGTATACGTTTGGTCAAACAAGTCTGATTAACATACAGCTTTTATAGCTGCATATAATTATCAGCTTTCAACTAAACGAGTTAGGAGTGCTATAACTTTTTTTTTTTTTTTTTTTTGTGGTACATGGGCCTCTCACTGTTGTGGCCTCTCCCCTTGCGGAGCACAGGCTCCAGACGCGCAGGCTCAGCGGCCATGGCTCACGGGCCCAGCTGCTCGGCGGCGTGTGGGATCCTCCCGGACTGGGGCACGAACCCGTGTCCCCTGCATCGGCAGGCAGACTCTCAACCACTGCGCCACCAGGGAAGCCCAGGAGTGCTATCACTTTGATAGTCTTCTTCTAGAATAAAATACCAAATACAATGTCATTTCGCAGACTGCAGATTCTTCCCCTTTCTTACATTTTCATAATGCCATTTTTTTGTCACTCTCCAATTTGAATAATTCCCTGTGTTAGTTTCCTAGAGCTGCCATAACAAATTACCACTAACTGGGGGGTTCAAGATAACAGGGATTTATTCTCTCAGTTTTGGGAGCCAGAACTATGAAATCAATGTGTCGGCAGGATTTGTTCCTTCCAGAGACTCTAAGGGAGAATTTGTGGCATGCCTGGCTCCCAGCTTCTGGTAGCTGCTGGCAGTCCTTTGTGTTTCTTATGGCTGTGCATAGCTCACATCTCTGGTTCTGCCTTCATATGGCCTTTCCATCTGTGTCTCTGTGTCTCAAATCTCCTTCTGCCTTTTTCTTATAAGAACTTCCACTGTTGGGTCTAGGATGGCCTCATTTCGAGCCCCTTAATGTAATTATATCTGCAAAGACTCTTTTTCTAAATAAGGCCACAGTCACAGGTACCACGGGCCAGGACTTGAGCATATCTTTCTGAGAACCAGTATTCAACACACTACAATCCCTAATGCTCTAGTTTCATGAACTGGTTCAACTCTAGCCTAAGTTTTATCAGCAGAGAAGTAAGAGAATCAATCACAGTGAAATGAATTCTTCATAAAGTCAAATGAATTAAATATAGATAATGGCCTTTTGTTCTGAGATCACTCCTTAATTTCTTCTTGTTAAAATGTGATGATAATACTAGATGGCAGTTGTTTACAAAAATGTTTTGGGGGGCGGGTCACATTTTGGTAAAAACTGTACTAATGTAATAAAGCTCCTAAACTGATTCTTCATGTTTAGGGAAGGCTCTCACCTGGCTCAGCCTGGATTATGTTCCTTGCCCACACTTGAATCAATCGCTGGGACTGTGAGTGAGGTACTGTGATTGACCCACCTTGGGTCACATGACCAGCGCTGAGGCTCACATGATAGCCTAGCAGGAGGTGTAGACAAAAATAAAACGTATCGTTAATCCTCTGCTATTGGGACACTGAGCATTGCTAAAGGGCATCACAAAACCCCTTTGGTTTTGTGCACTACAAATTCATGGGATTCAGTCCCAGGTCTTCACTGATAGTCTGTGGTCCTTTTGCCCACTTTGGTATTGATTTTGTACATTCATTCACCGGGGACCTGCTGAGATGTTGTGCTTGATGCTGAGGATATAACAATAAATAGTTTGCAGGCCCTTCCCACAAATAACTTGTGGGCAAGAATGATTTTAAACATTTAATTAAAATATAACTACACTTACGGGGGTATGGGAAAAGTACCATTTGCAGAAATGAAGCAATAACTAACCAAGCTTGGAATAGGTTAAGATTTACAAAGGAAAGGATAACTGTGGAGTGGGCCTTCTAGGCATAGATAATAAATGAGATGTAAAAAGGCATGGGCGTTTGAAAGGGCACCACATGTTTGCCCTTTAGGATGGTTTAGAAAAAGGATGTGTGGTGGGGAAAGTGCCAAATGAGGCTAGAGGCTACGGAGTGGAACCTAATATGACTTGGATTGCATCTTTTAGCAAGCCTCTTAAATGTCTCCGCAGCCTCCAGATTCCCCTTTTTCAGTCCTGAAAGTTGTTATCAAGTTATTCTTAAGTTTGCTTTGCTCATTTTCCTGCTGAAAAGCTAACATAGGCATTCACGGCCTAAAACATATAGTCTAAGTTTGTCGCTGTGTTTTAGGGTTAGCACAGGTGAAGCTCTTGAGACAATGCTTGGCACATGACAAGGGTCCATTTCATGTTAATTACTCTTGTGCTTGTTGTTAGCCTGGCATTCCTGCACTCTCCAGGCTATTCCAGTTTTTTCTATCATTTCCCACTCTGTCCAAACCAGCCTACTCACTGTTCCCCAATTATACTCGTTTCTCTCCACCTTTGTTGATCTTCTGTATTATCTTCATGGGTTGGAATTTTAGCCATACTTCAGACTCCCACTCAAAGGTCACCCCATTTCCATTAGTCAGAAGTTATTTCTCCTTTCTTCTCATAGTGTTTTGCTTGAACTTCTTTGATGACATTTAACATGGAGTCTTATACTGTAGTTATTTACGCACATGGCTGTTCTACATCAGCTTGGCTCTAACTGGTTCATTTTTATTTATCTGCTTTCTCTTCTGCCAAAGAATGTTACTGGATATTTTTGATGGGGTCTTTTTGTTGCCTTTTCTTATTGTGAAAGACGGTAATAGATAGGATTGTCTCTAAGAGAGTCATAAAGAAATCTAACAACTTTTATTTTTTTATTTAAAAATATATAATTATTGATTAATTTTTTCCCCTGAAATCTTTAACTAATGCACCAAGACAATAAAATGAAATGAGGAGCAAGGAACATTGGAAAGGAGGCAGCAAAATTATAATTGTTTGTAGGAGATATGATTATCTAATTGGAAATATCAATCCAGTTTATTTGTGAGAATGAACTGAAAAACTGTTGGGATTATTTAGAAACTTTAGTGAGGTAGTCATGAATAGACAATACTTTTACAATATGCTTGTTAGAAATATGTATGTGTATGTGTTTGGGGAGAGGACAACAAAATCTAATAGTACTAGCAACAGAAATAGAAAATGCTTGAGAATAATTCCAAGAAATGTTTAGGACTATGAGAATAAACAAACCCAAGAATTACTGAATAGTGTGGAAGAAAAATAAGTGGAAAAATATATCAAGTTCCTTGGGACTTCTTAATATTGTGAAACAAGCTAATCTACCAATTTAAGACAAGCTCAATTAAAATTTCAGTTGTTTTGTTATTTATTTATCATTAGACCTTGAAAATGATTCTAAAATTCATCTAGCAGACTAGAGACTTTTGAAAAAGGCCATTCAGGGTGGGAATAGTCCTACTCACTATTAAACTATATTACACAGCTATATTTAAAATAGCATAGAAAAGGTGCAGGGGTAGGGGCACAGATTAATAATTTAGAGGAAAAAGTCCAGAAATAGACCCAAGGAAATGAAAGCATTTAATATTGTAACGATGGCTTTTACAATGAACAAAGAAAAGTTGAATTATTTCATAAATGGCATTAGGACGACTGGCTAACTTTGGAAAAAAATGATTTTCTAGCACCAGAACACCATATGTTCAGGTATCTTCTAAATATCAGTGGCTTAAAGCAGTGACAACTATTTTATTATCTCTCACAGTTTATGTGGGTCAGAAATTTGGGAAGGACACAGATGAGTGGGTCTGGCTCAGGTTCTCTCAGGCAGTTGCAGTCAAACGGTGGTGCCTGGATCTGGAATAGTTGGATATCGAAGCAACTGGGCTCTTCCCCAGCATCTCCAGTCTCAGGGCCTCTTGATATGATTTCTCCTTATGAGCTAGTCTGGGCTTCGTCACAGCATGGAAACCTCGGGGGCTAAGATTGCTTACTTTTTTTTTAAACTGGAGTTTAGTTGACGTACAATATTATGGAAGTTATAGCTGTACAATACAGTGATTCACAATTTTTAAAGGTTATACTCCATTTATAGTTATTATAAAATATTGGCTATAGTCCCCATGTTGTACAATATATCCTTGCAACTTATTTTATACCTAATAGTTTGTACCTCTTAATCCCCTACCCCTGTATTGCCTCTCTCCCTTTCCCTCTCCCCACTGGTAACCACCAGTTTGTTCTCTATATCAGTGAGTCTGCTTCTTTTTTGTTATATTCACTAATTTGTTGTACTTTTTAGGTTCCACATATAAGTAATATTATACAGTATTTGTCTTTCTCTGTATGACTTATTTCACTTAGCATAATGCTCTTCAAGTCCACCCATGACGCTGCAAATGGCAAAATTTTTATTCTTTTTCATGGCTGAGTAATATTCCGTGTTATATATAAAATCACATCTTCTTTATCCATTCGTCTGTTGATGGACACTTAGATTGCTTCCATAAAGATTGCTTACTTTTTTGGCATAAAGAATCATTTATTGACATTAAAATTTTACACATCAGTGTATTATAAGGGTCTTTCACACTGTGGAGATTAAACTGACATTTAGTGATTATAGAATTTTATACTGCTATAGTGATGGGTGACATAGATTTTTGCATGCTCTGGGAGCATACTTTAACCTTAAGGGTCTACATGTAATGTTCACCCCTGCCCCCCCGCTGTACAAACCATGCTGACATGTAAGTCAGTGAGTGGAGATTTTTGTTTTAATATCTCTGATTTATTATGATTAGTAATTGGTTACATTGGATTCCTTAAAAATATTTAGGATTGTGCTTTAGGTTAAAAAGATAAACATAAATGTTTTATTGAATATGAAAATATGTAGTATATCAGTCTAAAAACAAAATATTACCCCAATAATTATTTTTTTAAAAATGAATGTTTCTTTTAATTGTGGGAAAGGGAAAAAAGTGTTTGGCAGGTTCTAGGTGTGAAGGCATTTTTATTTTCAGTTTCCCAGAGCTGTGAAAGTTATTAGATTATGTTCAGACTGCTAACAATAACACATTGGCTGAAGTCTTAAGAGCAAGTATTACAGCAAGCAACACAGAAGTCGAATTCCTTTAGTGACTGAGCTGTGGAAGTCACGTAGTATCTCTTCTGCCACATTCTATTGGTTAACACTGAAAGACAAGCCCATCCAGGTTCAAGGGTAGGGGCCATCGACCCAGTTTCCTGATGGGAAGATAGTCAGTGTCATTGTGAGTAGAGCATGTGGGATGGGAGATATTGTTCCAGCCATCTTTGGAAAATACAGTTTGCCACATTCTGTAACTTGTTGCTGATTGAAACTTCATAGAATAATCTGGGGGAAAGTTTCCCCATCTCTCTACTCTGAGAGCCAGCATCATAGATCCATGTTTTTCAAACTTCAGCATGTGTCAGAATCACCTGGAGGGCTTCTTAGAACACAGATTTCTGGATCCCACCCCAGAGTTTCTGATTCATTATGTTCTAGGGGTAGGAGGGTGACAATTTACATTTCTTATAAATTCCAAGGTGATGCTGATGCCACCAGTCTGAGGACCACTTTTGGAGAACCATTATTCTAGATGATAGCATTTGTTCTTTGCTTACTACTGTCCCTTAGCTGAATACTATGGGTCATGTTAAAGCAGCTTTTTTCCATGTATTGAATCACTCTTCAGAATTATTCTAGACCCCATCTGCATTCATGGTTGGCCTGATTAGAGGGCTGACAAAATTAAGAGGAATTTTCAGTCTTTGTGAGTCTTAGTGGGCTAGTCTGCATCCCTCCCTTCTGGAGTGACAAGGATTCTTGAGTTTTTGATGGAAGGGAATATCACAGAAGATAATTGTTGTTTTCTGACCACTTTAAAAATTTTTTGCCTCAGATGCCAATGATGAAACTTCTTTACCCAGGGGGCTGCTGATAGCCTAAGACAAGTTCTATTCACATAGGTATGGATGACATCCTTGTAGGGTCCTGTGTGACAAAGGTTTCTTTATTGCCAAACACTCTTTATCAAGTCAGCATAGTGACCTGAGAAACAAATTAGAAGAGGCAGTCTGGGATCTCATCAAATTGAAATATTCTTATAATCTCCTTTCATGGCTTAAAAATTTCAAGTATGATTAATCCATGTGGGGGAACCCGAGTTTAGCTGTAAAATAAGAAAATGAGGACAGATTGTACAATATAGTCTCCTGAATTTGGTGTTGATTTCTTGGAGGCTCAGCATTCAGAGGACATCTGGAGATATATTTTCTCTAGTTTTGCAACCCAAGGTTAACAACTCTGAATTTTGTAGAAACCAGGATTCTCTGACAGTAAAACTTATGTACAGTTGACTTAAACACTCAAACCAAATAAATCAGGCACAGAGGGGCGTCTTTTCCCATGACTGTACAAGGACAGCTCTGATACTTGTCTGTATTAATCTAGGATTATATTCCTGTCTAGTTGGACTAGATAAAAAGTTGTTCACCTTTTTTTTTAAAGGATGAATAATTTCTAACCTCAAGTTATAGAGCTATTAGCTTAATAGAAATGTATCTCCTACCTATTTGCCTATCTATTATCTATCTATCTATCTATCTATCTATCTATCTATCTGCCTGCCTTAGTATAATCAGCAAAATGAACTCAGTAAGATATAGATATAAAATAGCTTAATTTTCTCCTATAATTGACTTTAAACATATTCAGTTGAATTGCCCTTTTTCACCCCATATTGGACAGATCGCATTGTTTTCTAGTCTCTTCTAGGTATACAAAGTTCAGTTTAATGATTCTATCTTTCACTCAATTCAAAGCACTACCTATTCTCTAATTTGCCCTTGACCAGGGAGTGATCCTTGCTAGGGAAGGGGGAGGAGCCTATCTTCTTCCTTCCCCTCTTTTCTGGGCTACTGTGTATCCTTTGGGGTGTTCAGGTCTGGCAAGAAGAATGGGAAAAGGGGAAATTAAGTAGCACTGCTATGGTCCTCCCTTGATAGCTTCTATATAACAAGTACTCAAATCCTGGCTTCCCTATAGGATGTGTGTGTTTGTTCTTCAAGGGCTACATGGGAGAGTCTTCACTGCATCATCCTGACATGGGACATGGACTCCTGCGAGACCTCTTCCATGTCCCATCAGCCTTGGACCCCAGTGGTACAGCCTAGAGCCTCTCACTGCTGGGGCTCCCTTGTCTGTCATGCAGCCGCTTTAGTTATCTTCTGTGGTGTTCCCTCCCACTGGAAACTCAAGCATCCTCAAATCCTTGCCGCTTCCAGTGGTAGGGGTGCAGGCTAGTGTACTGATCCTGCTCCCTCATTTTGCTTTATTTCATTCTAATTCCTTTGCCCCCGTCCACCTAGGCATGGGTGCAGATCACCTCATGTGCTATGTAAGTAGATATCCCATTGGGAATTGTGATACTAGTCTATCTTCTTTGCAAGCATTTCCCATCCCTACAAGTGGCTTTTACCTCTATCATTCTCAAAGGTCCCTTTTCATAACAAATACTTTGTATTTTCCTCTTTTTCTTTTATTATGAAATGAAATTCAGAGATAATAAAATATCATAAAGGAACATATTTTAATTAAAAAAAGAACATAATTTAAAAAGAGCAATATGATACTTTAACTATAAATAAAGGAAAAAGAAAAAGGAATGTAATTTATAATAAAATAACGTGTAATACATATTAATATGTAAGTGCTCAAGCACGATTATACTAGAAAACATAATGAAGTAGTCAGATGCTTGCAGCTACTTATGATGAATACTTGGATTAAAGATAAAAAAAGTCAGAAGCCATTCTGTGTACAGGCAGGAAAATTAAAGGGCAGAGAAGCAAGGGAAGCAAGGGAACCCTAATTAAAACTAGTGAAATGTTAAGTAATGATAACCTGACTTATATGTAAATGATAAGAGAAAAAGGGAAGAGCCTTTGACAACGTACGATAAGAATGCCATGGCAAATTACAAACTGTCAAATGGAGAAAATGAATTAGCGAGGAGCTAGTCTTAGTTATAAGTGTAATGTAAAAATAATTTCTTGCATATGACATAGGTTGGGTCAGTGATGAAATAACAAATAAAACATATTTCCTATCTTGAAATGCTACCACATGTCCAAGCATGTATTCGGTAGTTGCATGTCTGGTAAGACATGTTAAAAGTATGGAGGTGTGAAGCAAATCTTCATTGCATGGGACTCTCCCTTGCTTTGAGGATGTCTGGCACACCTGGCTCTTTCCCACCAAATGCCTGAAGTGTCCCGCAAACATAGCAAGAACAACCAAAAAACAAAAACCTCTCAAAATTTTCAGAATGCTCCCTTGTGGGAAACGTGTCTTAAAATCGTTTTTTGTTTGTTTTTTTTTAAAATTAAGGCAGATTATCTCTTTGATGTACCCCAGTAGGAACTGCTTTTGCTGAATTAAGCTTTAGTATGGTGCCACTGGTGTACCCTGAAACTTGACACTGCATTTTCAACAAATGTAGTATTGAGGATGCTATTCATATTACAGAGGGTCTTCTATGCAGGAAATAAGATGTATTTCTTTGTGACTCAATACTGGGATACTTCAGCTTCTCTTGAGTACTATTCACTTTGAGTCATGTACTACTCATGTTTTCTTCTTTGTGTTGGGCAAATGAAAGCTTAGAGTCAAATTTTTGACCTATGTTCACAAGCTGATGGGATGGCATAGAATGCCTTGTATGTACTAATTTCGTTCTTAATTTTTAACTTATTCTCTACTGTCTTTCCTCTTTTACTTTTATCGCTTCATGAATGTATCTTTTTTTAAAATAAATTTATTTGTTTATTTTCAGCTGCGTTGGGTCTTCATTGCTGCACACGGACTTTCTCTAGTTGTGGCGAGCGGGGGCTACTCTTTGTTGTGGTGCACGGGCTTCTCGTTGCGGTGGCTTCTCTTGTTGCGGAGCACGGGCTCTAGGCGTGTGGGCTTCAGTAGGTGTGGCATGTGGGCTCAGTAGTTGTGGCTCGTGGGCTGTAGAGCACAGGCTCAGTAGTTGTGGTGCACAGGCTTAGTTGTTCCACGGCATGTGGGATCTTCCTGGACCAGGGCTCGAACCCATGTCCCCTGCATTGGCAGGCGGATTCTTAACCACTGTGCCACCAGGGAAGCCCCCTGTATCTGTTTTTAAAATAAACATTTTTCCCCCTTGGGACAAAATAACTCAAAATTACCAGTTTTAAGATTGCGGACTGAACACATACTGTAATCTCCCTGTCCTTGCACCAAATCTCTTCATAACTATGAAGATAAGATAAGAAAGGCAGCTTTGGTGGACCAGAAGGTGTGAGGATGGAAACCATTAAAAAGCTTGGGACCTTTGCAGGTGATGTCTACCCGAGAAAGGACCATAGAATGCAGAGCCCAGGGATAATGGGTGTGGTGCTGTGGGGAGGCCAGCTGGTCAGACTGATTTTTCAATATCACCTAATATTCCACAACAGTTGCTATATGTCACCAACTGGACTTCGCTGAATGCAAAGTATTATTTTTGCTTGGAATTTGGTGTCAGAACATCAAGACCACGTGGTTCCCCAGTGGAAGGTTGTTAGGAGGGATTACTTTTTTTGTGTAGTATTAAGTTCTGTGTCCTTAGGAAAGAGTGTATTTCTCTGTAGATTTTCGTCACACTGGTGGTTTCCCTAGATTACTGTCATGAGTTGCTCAGACAAAGATAGCAATCAATAAGCTTTACTAGAGGAACAACAAAACTGACTGATAGGATGGAGCGTCATACTAATGAAGATTTTGCAGAATATGTATCTTATAAGCCATCTTAAAATATTAAGGTGGGTCATAAACAATATTAATGGTGTGATTATTAGTTATATCTCTCCGCTAATGCAACTACATATAATGGTTACGTTTTACTCATCTTCATTCTTTTTAAAAATCCTGTTAGCTCCCTCAGCATTTAATTGTAATGTTTATTCTGTTTTGTTTATTAATGCTAGGTATAAGTAATTTTAGGTTTTCTTTGATATTAATAATTTCCGCTGAATTTAAGTCAACTTTCCTATTCCTATTGGTAATTCTGTGTAAGAAATTCTGCAAAGAAATACACCTTTTCCTAGTGAATAATAATGTAACAATAGGCTGTGTGTCATATAGCAAAATGATGCAATTGACCAACTGTATCAGGAAATGTTCTTTGAAATCTGAATTACTCTGCTGGCTGTAGCTAGGGAGGAAGTCTTGTTGTAAAAAGAAATTTCTCGCTGTGAAGTCTGCTGGCTCAGGGAAGGACTGAATGTGCGAGCTTAGCCTCCCCGCCCCCAATAAGCATCACACCCTCTAACCAAGTGAATTGCTTATATAACATTTATTGCTAGTACATACAATAATCTATTCTTTTATTAAAAGCCTGATGCCAACAGCTTTCTGCATAGCGTTAATTTGGCTCCAACTGTCTTGGGAGGTAGGGGAAAAAAGCCTGTGGAAGATAGAAGACAGCCAGGAAACAGGAATGCATAATAGGATGAAGTGTAAGTTAGCTTTAAACACAGGCACTGAAATTCATTCAAAAGCTTTTTGTCTTGGTTTAGAAAAAACAGCTGTGTTCGTTTCCTTATGTAAAAGGTGAGTTATTAAGTATTTAATGTAGTAATATATGAAAATTTAAGTGTATTGTGTCTTTTTTTTTTTGCGGTACGCGGGCCTCTCACTGTTGTGGCCTCTCCCGTTGTGGAGCACAGGCTCCGGACGCGCAGGCTCAGCGGCCATGGCTCACGGGCCCAGCCGCTCCGCGGCATGTGGGATCTTCCCAGACCGGGGCACGAACCCGCGTCCCCTGCATCGGCAGGCGGACTCTCAACCACTGCGCCACCAGGGAAGCCCTGGGTCTTTTTTTTATAACATCTTTATTGGAGTATAATTGCTTCACAATTGTGTGTTAGTTTGTGCTGTATTAAAAAGTGAATCACCTACACATATACATATATCCCCATATCTCGTCCCTCTTGCGTCTCCCTCCCACCCTCCCTATCCCACCCCTCTAGGTGGTCACAAAGCACTGAGCTGATCTCCCTGTGCTATGCGGCTGCTTCCCACTAGCTATCTGTTTTACATTTGGTAGTGTATATATGTCTATGCCACTTTCTCACTTCATCCCAGCTGACCCTTCCCCCTCCGCGTGTCCTCAAGTCCATTCTCTATGTCTGTGTCTTTATTCCTGTCCTGCCCTGAGGTTCTTCAGAATCATTTTTTTTTTAGATTCCATATATATGTATTAGCATACGGTATTTGTTTTTCTCTTTTGGACTTACTTCACTCTGTATGACAGACTCTAGGTCCATCCACCTCACTACAAGTAACTCAATTTCGTTTCTTTTTATGGCTGAGTAATATTCCGTTGTATATATGTGCCACATCTTCTTTATCCATTCATCTGTCGATGGAGACTTACGTTGCTTCCATATCCTGGCTATTGTAAATAGAGCTGCGATGAACGTTGTGGTACATGACACTTTTTGAATTATGGCTTTCTCAGGGTATATGCCCAGTAGTGGGATATGCTGGGTTGTATGGTAGTTCTATTTTTAGTTTCTTAAGGAACTTCCATACTGTTCTCCATAGTGGCTGTATCAATTTACATTCCCACCAACAGTACAAGAGGGTTTTCTTTTCTCCACACCCTCTCCAGCATTTACTGTTTGTAGATATTTTGATGATGACCATTCTGAGTGGTGTGAGGTGATACCTAATTGTAGTTTTGATTTGCATTGCTCTAATGATTAGTGATGTTGAGCATCCTTTCATGTGTTTGTTGGTAATCAGTATATCTTCTTTTGAGAAATGTCTGTTTAGGTTTTCTGCCCATTTTTGGATTGGGGTGTTTGTTTGTTTATTTGATATTGAGCTGCATGAGCTGCTTGTATATTTTGGAGATTAATCCTTTGTTAGTTGCTTCATTTGCAATTATTTTCTCCCATTCTGAGGGATGTCTTTTTGTCTTGTTTATGGTTTCCTTTGCTGTGCAAAAGCTGTTAAGTTTCATTAGGTCCCATTTGTTAATTTTTGGTTTTATTTCCATTTCTCTAGGAGGTGGGTCAAAAAGGATCTTGCTGTGATTTATGTCATACAGTGTTCTGGTTTTTCCTCTAAGAGTTTTATAGTGTCTGGCCTTACATTTAGTTCTTTAATCCATTTGGAGTTTATTTTTGTGTATGGCATTAAGGAGTGTTCTAATTTCATTCTTTTACATGTAGCTGTCCAGTATTCCCAGCACCAGTTATTGAAGAGGCTGTCTTTTCTCCATTGTATAGTCTTTCCTTCTTTATCAAAAATAAGGTGATCATACATGTGTGGGTTTATCTCTGAGCTTTCTATCCTATTCCATTGATCTATATTTCTGTTTTTGTGCCAGTACCATACTGCCTTGATTACTGCAGCTTTGTAGTATAGTCTCAAGTCCAGGAGCCTGCTTCCTCCAGCTCTGTTTTTCATTCTCAAGATTGCTTTGGCTATTTGGGGTCTTCTCTATTTCCATACAAATTATGAAATTTTGTGTTCTAGTTCTGTGAAAAATGCCATTGGTAGTTTGATCGGGATTGCATTGAATCTGTAGATTGCTTTGGGTAGTATAGTCATTTTCACAATGTTGATTCTTCCAATCTGAGAACATGGTATATCTCTCTATCTGTTTGTATCATCTTTAACTTCTTTCATCAGTGTCTTATAGTTTTCTGCATACAGGTCTTTTGTCTCCTTAAGTAGGTTTATTCCTAGGTATTTTGTTCTTTTTGTTGCAGTGGTAAATGCGAGTGTTTCCTTAATTTCACTTTCAGATTTTTCATCATTAGTGTATAGGAATGCAAGAGATTTCTGTGCATTAATTTTGTGTCCTGCTACTTTACCAAATTCATTGATTAGCTCTAGTAATTTTCTGGTAGGGTCTTTAGGAGTCTCTAAGTATACTTTCATGATATCTGCAAACAGTGACAGCTTTACTTCTCTTCCGATTTAGATTACTTTTATTTCTTTTTCTTCTGTGATTGCTGTGGCTAAAACTTCCAAAACTATGTTGAATAATAGTGGTACGAGTGGACAACCTTGTCTTGTTCCTGATCTTAGAGGAAATGGTTTCAGTTTTTCACCATTGAGAACGATGTTGGCTATGGGTTTGTCATATATGACCTTTATTATGTTGAGGTAAGTTCCCTCTGTGCCTATTTTCTGGATGATTTTTATCATAAATGGGTGTTGAATTTTGTCAGAAGCTTTTTCTGCATCTATTGAGATGATCATATGGTTTTTCTCCTTCAATTTGTTAATATGGTGTATCACATTGATTGATTTGCATATATTGAAGATCCTTGCATTCCTGGGATAAGCCCCACTTGATCATGGTGTATGGTCCTTTTAATGTGCTGTTGGATTCTGTTTCCTAGTATTTTGTTGAGGATTTTTGCATCTATGTTCATCAGTGATACTGGTCTGTAGTTTTCTTTTTTTGTGACATCTTTGTCTGGTTTTGGTATCAGGGTGATGGTGGCCTCGTAGAATGAGTTTGGGAGTGTTCCTCCCTCTGCTATATTTTGGAAGCGTTTGAGAAGGATAGGTGTTACCTCTTCTCTAAATGTTTGATAGAATTCTCCTGTGAAGCCATCTGGTCCTAGGGTTTTGTTTTTTGGAAGATTTTTAATCACAGTCTCAATTTCAGTGATTGGTCGGTTTATATTTTCTATTTCTTCCTGGTTCAGTCTCAGAAGGTTGTGCTTTTCTAAGAATTTGTCCATTTCTTCCAGGTTGTCCATTTTATTGGCATATAGTTGCTTGTAGTAATCTCTCATGATCCTTTGTATGTCTGCAGTGTCAGGTGTTACTGCTCCTTTTTCATTTCTAATTCTAGTGATTTGAGTTTTCTCCCTGTTTTTCTTGATGAGTCTGGCTAATGGTTTATCTATTTTGTTTATCTTCTCAAAGAACCAGCTTTTAGTTTTATTGATATTCGCTATTTTTTCCTTCATTTCTTTTTCATTTATTTCTGATCTGATCTTTATGATTTCTTTCCTTCTGCTAACCTTGGGGTGTTTTTGTTCTTCTTTCAGTAATTGCTTTAGGTGTAAGTTTAGTTTATTTATTTGAGATGTTTCTTGTCTCTTGAGGTTGGCTTGTATTGCTATAAACTTCCGTCTTAGAACTGCTTTTGCTGCATCCTGTAGATTTTGGTTTGTCTTTTTTTCATTGTCATTTGTTTCAAGGTATTTTTTGATTTCTTCAGTGATCTCTTAGTTATTTAGTAGTGTATTGTTTAGCTTCCATGTGTTTGTTTTTTTTAACAGATGTTTTCCTGTAGTTGATGCCTAGTCTCATAGCGTTGTGGTCAGAAAAGACACTTGATAGGATTTCAATTTTCTTAAATTTACCAAGGCCTGATTCGTGACCCAGGATATGATCTATCCTGGAGAATGTTCCATGAGCACTTGAGAAGAAAGTGTATTCTGTTGTTTTGGATGGAATGTCCTATAAATATCAATTAAGTCCATCTTGTTTAATGTGTCATTTAAAGCTTGTGTTTCCTTATTTACTTTCATTTTGGATGATCTGTCCATTGGTGAAAGTGGGGTGTTAAAGTCCCCTACTATGATTGTGTTCCTGTCGATTTCCCCTTCTGTGGCTGTTAGCATTTGCGTTATGTATAGAGGTGCTCCTTTGTTGGGTGCATAAATATTTACAATTGTTATATCTTCTTGTTGGATTGATCCCTTCATCATTATGTAGTGTCCTTCTTTGTCTGTTGTAATAGTCTTTATTTTAAAGTCTATTTTGTCTGATATGAGAATTGCTACTCCAGCTTTCTTTTGATTTCCATTTGCATGGAATATCTTTTTCCATCCCCTCACTTTCAGTCTGTATGTGTCCCTAGGTCTGAAGTGGGTCTCTTGTAGACAGCATATGTACGGGTCTTGTTTTTGTATCCATTCAGCCTGTCTGTGTCTTTTGGTGCGAGCACTGAATCCATTTACATTTAAGGTAATTATTAATATGTATGTTCCTATAACCATTTTCTTCATTGTTTTATGTTTGTTATTGTAGGTCTTTTCCTTCTCTTGTGTTCCCTGCCTAGAGAAGTTCCTTTAGCATTTGTTGTAAACCTGGTTCGGTGGTGCTGAATTCTCTTAGCTTTTGCTTGTTTGTAAAGGTTTTAATTTCTCTGTCGAATTGGAATGAGATCCTTGCTGGGTAGAGGAATCTTGGTTGTAGGTTTTTCCCTACATTACTTTAAATATGTCCTGCCACTGCCTTCTGGCTTGCAGAGTTTCTGCTGAAAGATTAGCTGTTAACCTTATGGTGATTCCTGTGCATGTTATTTGTTTTTCCCTTGCTGCTTTTAATATTTTTTCTTTGTATTTAATTTTTGATAGTTTGATTAATATGTATCTTGGAGTGTTTCTCCTTGGATTTATCCTTTGTGGGACTATCTGCAGTTCCTGGACTTGATTGACTATTTTCTTTCCCATATTAGGGAAGTTTTCAACTATAATCTCTTCAAATATTTTCTCAGTCCCTTTCTCTTCTTCTTCTGGGATCCCTATAATTTAATGTTGTCCCAGAGGTCTCTGAGAGTGTCCTCATTTCTTTTCATTCTTTTTTCTTTATTCTGCTCTGCGGTAGTTATTTCCACTATTTTATCTTCCCAGGCACTTTTCCCTTCTTCTGCCTCAGTTATTCCGATATTGATTCCTTCTAGAGAATTTTTAATTTCATTTATTTTGTTGTTCATCATTGTTTGTTTGCTCTTTATTTCTTCTAGGTCCTTGTTAGATGTTTCTTGTATTTTCTCCATTCTATTTCCAAGATTTTGGATCATCTTTCCTATCATTACTCTGAATTCCTTTTCAGGTAGACTGCCTATTTCCTTTTCATTTGTTTGGTCTGGTGAGGTCTTACCTTGCTCCTTCATCTGCTGTGTGTTTCTCTTGTCTTCTCATTTTGCTTAACTTACTGTGTTTGGGGTGTCCTTCTTGCAGGCTGCATGTTTGTAGTTTCCGTTGTTTTTGTTGTCTGCCCCCCGTGGGTAAGGATGGTTCAGTGGGTTCTGTAGGCTTCCTGGTGGAGAGGCCTGGTGCCTGTGTTCTGGTGGATGAGGCTGGATCTTGTTTCTGGTGGGCAGGAACATGTTTGGTAGTGTGTTTTGGGGTGTCTGTGACCTTATTATGATTTTAGGCAGCCTCTCTGCTAATGGGTGGCCTTGTGTTTCTGTGTTGCTAGTTGTTTGGCATAGGGTGCCCAGCACTTCAGCTTGCTGGTTGTTGAGTGGAGCTGCATCTTATCGTTGAGATGGAGATCTCTGGGAGAGCTCTCGCCATTTGATATTACGTGGAGCCAGGAGGTCTCTGGTGGACCAGTGTCCTGATCTTGGCTCTCCCACCTCAGAGGCACAGGCCTGAAACCTGGCCAGAGCACCAAGACCCTGTCAGCCACACGGCTCAGAAGAAAAGAGCAAAAAATAAAGGAAGGAAGAAAGAAAGGGAAGATAAAATAAACTAAAGTAGTTATGAAAGTGAAAAATAAAAAATTATTAAAAATTAAAAAGTAATTAAAAAAAGAAAGAAAGAAGAGAGCAACCAAACCTAAAAAACAAATCTACCAGTGATAACAAGTGCTACAAACTACACACACACACAGACAAAATCGACAGAACCCTATGACGAATGGTAAAAGCAAATCTATACAGGCAAAATCACACAAAGAAGCATACACATACACACTCAGAAAAAGTGAAAAAGAAAAAAATATATATCTATTAAAAAAAAGGAAGAGGGCAACAAAATCAATAAATAAATCTACCAATGATGATAAAGTCTAAATACTAAAGTAAGATAAACATAAAACCAGAAACAAATTAGATGCAGAAAATTAACCCGTAGTCTACAGTTGTTCCCAAAGTCCACTCACTCAATTTTGGGATGATTCGTTGTCTACTCAGGTATTCCAGAGATACAGGGTACATCATACTCATAAAGCATGGAGAGTGCTTTAAGGGTTGTCACATGAGCAGTGATGATGTGGATGCTACCTGCAGAGCAGTCCACCTTGGCCTGTGAATGGGTATGATGAGCATCTCAATCGTGACCAAGATCTTTCCTCCTAAGAGAGCAATGGGAGCTCTTTAAAATGACTGACAGTGCTGACCATGGCAAGTGGGGGCCCAGAGGTAGAGCTGGTTTGATATAATAAGGAAAGGTGACATTTCTTAGCACTTTGAGCATGAGGGGCAATGATTACACTATCATGCACACCTACCTTGTTCACTCCTGAGAGTTTCTAGAGGAATTGGTACAAAGGTGTGGAAACGGTCCTTTTATTTTCTGAAAACTCTTTAAAAAAGGGCCAATTGATTTTAACTGCAGTGTATTTGAAGCGATAGTTATGTTAATAAATATAAGTCAAATAGAAATTACTTCTACTTAGTAGAAATTCAAGTTGCAATCTACAACTTATCATGTAAAACAGACTGTAAACCTCATTGCTGATTTGTGAATTTCCAGAGACCAACTAGTAATTGTTTGACTTACAGTTCTAAAGAATGTACCTAAGTGACAAATAGCATCATCATTTAAATATGCTGAGGCTGGCATAACTGAATTTGTTATGGAGTTGGTATAAACTATTTAAAAATACTCTAAAATGGACGACAAACATAACCTCTGATTGAATTAGCACATGCTTCAGAAACTGCAGATTTTTCTTATAATTCTATCAAGAAATAATTAGCTGAAAAGATGACAATGGAATTTAAGATTAATGATAACATCAATAAGCTATTTGAACTCAATAGGCTGGGAAGGAACACATGGAACACAGCAATTAAGCACATTTGGTTTAAATAAAGCACTCTTACTTGCCAGGAAAATTACCCACTGCGTTTATGTTTCCGTTGGGAAATATTTCCTGGGATTGGGACAACCAAAGCATTTCAAAAACAATGGGAACAATGACCGAGTTAAAAATACTTCAGAAAGAAAGAAGAAAGCCCTCCTGGCCATTATTATCTTAAATTCTTAGTAAAATAACAGAGCGGATATTAAGAAAAAAAAAGTATTATATATGCATCAAGAGAGCAGTGAAAGCCTGGGTGATAAACAGCACGGGCTCATACAGAACAGATCATGCCAGACATATTCAATTGCATTCCTTTGATCAAATTACAAAGTAGATGAAAGGAATTCAGTAGGTATAATATATCTGGACTTTACTGAATCATTTGATTTATGCCTTATGAAACGTACTTAAAATTTTAATTAAAATTAGCTTACCTATTTACACTAACACATAGCCTCAAAAGAACTCATAAATTAAAAAAAGGAAGATGAGATTTAGCAGCAAAATATATGAGTTAAAGAAGAGGGGGGTGGAAAGCTCCAAAATGGGCACTGGAGAAACAATTCATCCCCGAAGACAAGGAGAACTATTAAAACAGTAGGAAGGTGAGATGCTAATACAGAGTTACAGAATGGAATGGAATTCTCAGTATTCATTTCAATGGATCTGGAAAAACTGGATATGTTTGCAATACAAGAAACAGTGTAAATAATTGTCAGTTTGTAGATGTGCTAGCAAGAGGGTCTCTGGTCTGCCACCACCTGATAGTTTTGTTCCTAGAAAAATTGTAGCTGTCAAAAGTTGTGTTATGTATCTGTTGTGTCAGTGAGAAAAAGGGCCTCAGGTCCTAAAGAGTTTGAAAATTACAATAATGAAATATTTCATCTAGAATGTTTAACAAATATTGCCCCAGATCGCATCTAGGTTTTGGTCATTAATAATAGGCTTTGTGTTCTCATTACCATTAACCCTGCCATTAGCACAGTGCTTCCGTACATTCCATTCATCCTTATTACCCCATTATGATAAAGAAAGCAGCTGTTGTAACAGTTGCTTCAATTCTTTTTCTTGCATGAATGTAAGAAACATGAATGTGATGGCATCCAGGCATTATCCTGATATAACTGATAATCTGTGTTTTGCAAAACACAATTCAGAATATGAAAATTCACACTGTTAAATAAAACCTGTGTATAATAGTAAATAGTTTAGAAACACACCCAAAAGGCATCTCATTCAGGGTCGCTGGCTATAATTTTCAGTAGTTGCCACTACGTGGTGAAATCCTATGATGCTATAGTACAGTGACATTCTCACAACTTCCAGAGCTCCTCAGAGCCCAAAGCTTTCCCCAGAGTGGCTGATGGCAAAAGCTCTCAGAGCACCCTAGCAGGATGACCCATTGACCTTGTCAGGGCAGGGAGGTGTGTTTTCCCTCTACTCTCCTTGCTGTAAAATTCTTCCCAAACCCCAACATATGCTTATAAAAGTTGGCTATGCTTTATAGACTGCCAAAGCTTATAAACCAGAAAATATGGTCATGTATTAAACAGATATGTATTCTTTTCCCTCCAGTAGCACAAAACTCTTCTTAAGGCAAACATATTGTTACTATGAATCATGATTCTGTTTTTATCACTCTATAGAAATGTAATTGAAAAATAACACACTGGGGTTATTTTAGGGCCAAGAATTAACATAAAATGTAAAAAGAAAATGGGTAAAAGAGATGATATTTTCATTTTTGGAATTTGGACATTTATCAACACTTGGAAGCCAGAAATCTGTTGTTGCCATAGAATTAATTCACATACTAGACAGAATTTTAGCTGATTAAGAGTTTGACTGTTTTTGAGATTAAAATTAAAAGTAGATAAAAATATATGTCTATTTGACAACCAGGAACAAACATGAAAATTAAAAAGAAAACATCAAACCCCAAAACAAAGCATTTTATGTTTCACTAATCATTGAGATGCCCAGTATTGGAGATCAGTATCTCCAGTATTGGAGATCAGGTTTTTACTGACTCTAGCATATATTTACTTTTATATTTTATTTATATTTACTTTTTTCTTCCACTCAAATTTTATAGTTAGCATAGTGTAATGTGCACAATCAGTAGGGTCATAGAGGTGGGATATATTATTCAGTATTTACAAAATTTACTTCTCCAAGGAAGCCACCCCCCCCCCCCCCCCCCGCCCCAAGCCCCTTTTGGAGGAATATCAAGTTTGATGAGATTTCTGTTGTCCAACAGCTGGGAAAACCAGCTCATTATTAAGTCTCCAGCCAAAGGTAAGGGTGGCCCATGAGGCTATTCCTGCCTTAGATGCCTTTGTCTTATCAAATCAGACACGTGGTTTTCTTAGAGTCCAGACAATGCAGAACTTAGAGTCTCCAGGGAAACCAACTTGTTATGGTCTGGAGATGGTTACCTCTGAAAAAACGACAAGATTTTTGTGCCACAGGGTCTTCTGGGCAGGATATATTTGGCTTGGATTTGGTCACCTCCTTAGTGAACACACTGCTCACAGTGAGGTGGTAGATTATGTCTGACTTCGGAGGCATCACATCTATTAAGGAGTTAAATGGCGTGGACGGTGGGACTGAGGCTATGGAGTGATGGCAGGGGATTATGATCATATAATCAGACATAAAGTAGAATTTTCGTGCCATAGGAAGACTGTTGTTTTGTGCGGGAAACTAAGTAATGTGCCTATTAGTTAGATCAAGGTAGACTTAGTCTGAATAGGAGCCATTACTAGAAAGAAGACCACCAATATTTCTATATCGAGGAATAAAAAGAATTCATGAGTTGTCCACTGGATGCTTGGTAAGAAGTTATTTTAAACTGTACTTGGGATTTTGGTTTCATTCAGGTATAATGTGGTCAACAGATCAGAAGACGATCGCCATTGAAAAGATAGTTTGTTATAGTTTCCAAGAGAATAGAAGAACCTATCCTGTGCAGGGCCACATGAGCAAGCATCAGGACCAGTCAGGAGGAGAAGAAGCAAGGGGAAAGCATGAGCAAAAGCCTCTATTGTGGTTTTCCAAAGAATGAGTGGGTGAGGCAGGATAAGCAGCTGAGCAGGTATTAAATTGGATAGTTTGAATAAGTGGCTGGGCTCTGGGGCATGAGGGTAGTCCCTAGTTGTCTAGCACCTGGCCCTGGGGTGATTAGGGTAGAGGAGTATTGCCTCCTGGAATGTAAAAGTCAGATAGTGGAGATGGTCCTGAGTTTGGGCTCTGGATTGGTTAATTTTCACGTGAAAAGTATACTTCCTGGAAAGTAGTTTGCTATCTCTAAGGACTGGCTAGCCCTGGCAGGACAGTCTTCCAGTCATCGAGGCTGTAGATGCCAGAACTTCAGGAATACAAAAAAATAAAGAAATACAGTTAATATAGGACTCTGGAATGAGGAGAAGGGTCTAAGTAGTGAGAAATTTAAGAGCTTAGCCCCAGTATTCTCTTTGCTATAACTCTAATGTTCCAGGGAAGCTCCCACCTCAGGGCCTTTGCCTTTGCTGTTCTCTTTACTTAAAGCATTCTTTCCAAACTTATCTCCATGGCTTCTTCCCTTATTTCTTTCATATCTTTACCTAAATAACACTGTTACAGTAAATCCTCTACCACTCTACTTGAAATTGCACCCTTCCCAAAGGTCCCTCTACCTTCCCTGCTTTATTTTGCTTGATAATATCACTCTGTGACATATATTTTACTTGTTAATTTTATTTTCTCCCATAACTAGAGTGCAAGCCCTATGAAAGCAAGGGTTTTAAAAAATATTTTGTTCACTACTGTATCTCTACGATCTTGACTAGTACCTGCACATGGTAGGTATTTAATAAATATTAGTTAAATGAATGAATAAATGAATGAACAGCGATGTTCAGCATTAAACGTAAAGCTGTTTTATGTTCCCTGAGACCTCCAGTAGCACTCTGTTGTCCACACAACCTTGGGTGATGGTGCTTTGAACAAGGAACCAGAAGTAGAGTCCAACTTGGGATGAAGTGGGACAGAGAGAAGGAGGTATAGTTCCAGGAGGAGGAACAACTGATAGGGATCAAGAATTAAGCAAAAGAAGGAATTCAGAGTAAAATTGAAGAGTGAGAGGTATCCAGGAGAATTGGAAGCAACTATACCCCAGTTCTCAGGGGGGCAATGAGGGATTTGGATTTCTCGAAGCATGTGGCATGAGCAATCAAATCACGTTTTCTGAATATTAAAAAAAAGGTGACTCTGAGAACTACCGGGCTGGGGTACATATGGGTTTCAATGACAACGCAAGGCAGTCTTTGGTAAAAGAAACATTTAAAGAAAAAAATATTTAAAAATAAGAAGGAAATCTGACTTTCTAAAATAAGTATAATTCACAGAAGAAAGGAAGCACATTGTGTTTTGTTGAAGAGTAAGGAGACAAGGCGATTACTAGCATCATTCTCTGTACTTCCTTGACGATGTTCTCAGTGCATTTCACTGAAACACAAAAGCTCGGCATAAAATTTCAGTTTGTGAGTCAACGGTGCAGGAACATATGCAATAACGCAACAGCCTTTAGATAAATGAGAACACAGCTATTGTTTCTACCTGCCGTGGCAAAGTTATTCTCTTTTACACATTTTCAAGATTCCACTTTGCAGTTTTTTTTCCCCAGTCAGTGCAGTACTTGCTTTGTTTTGTCACCTAGTTTTTCAGTCACCTACTTCTAGCTGATAATAAAAGAAATGAATAATATCCTGAGTGTATGCTCAATTCTGTGCTTGTATTTCCAATGGTAGGAACTACTTGTACATAACAACAGCAGATCATTTCTCTAAACTGAGGATAATTTAAGTAATTTTTATTTGTGATGTGACAAGTGTACTGTATACCTATGGAACAAGGAAACACTAAATTTTATTGTAAAGCTTGCTGATGAGATACAGTATACTTCAAACACATTTTAGTGTAAGTAAATAAAAGAAATAATTTTTTCTGTAAGTGATACAAAGAAAATATTTAAGTGTTGAGTAAAGCCTTGTAATTTTTATGTTCACAGCTTTGTCAAAAAGATGTTATCTTCCCAGCAGCATCGTGTTATCAAAGATGCAAACCTTAAATCAACAGCTGTTACACCCCCGGCAAGTTATGAATTTTTCCTGACTTGTAACAATCGTTCTTTTTATTTCTCTTCTCAGTCAAGCAAGGAAATTAAGGTTGTTTTCATGTAGAAGATACACACATTGTAGCTTAGTATCACATATAATCCACATCTCTTACCTTTTAAATTAAATTGCTATTAAGTTGAATGTGATCTGAGGGCTCTTTTTGATTAATACCAGAAATATTGTTAGTAAATAGAAGGTAGAGACAACATTATTTACATAAAAGTAAAGAGAAGGTAACGCAGACATAATAACAGGCATCATTTTACGATTTTCATGATTTGTATTATACTGATACATCAGAACAAAATGAAAATAAAAGCTAAAAAGATTTATGGTAGTAGAGGAGAGAAACTGCTGTGGTTTTAAATGCTCATTTATTTATTTATTTGGCTGCGTCATGTCTTAGTTGCACACGGGATCTTCTTTGAGGCATGCAGGATCTTTCGTTGTGGTGCGCGGGCTTCTCTCCAGTTGTGGCGTGCGGGTTTTCTCTTCTCTAGTTGTGGCGCATGGGCTCCAGGGCGTGTGGGCTCTGTAGTTTGCAGCACACAGGCTCTAGTTGAGGTGCGCGAGCTCAGTAGTTGTGGCGCTCAGGCTTAGTTGCCCCGCGGCATGTGGGATCTTTGTTCCCCGACCACGGATTGAACCTGCGTCCCCTGCATTGGAAGGTGGATTCTTTATCACTGGACCACCAGGGAGGTCCCTTAAGTGCTCTTTTGAAAACTATACTCTGCCTTAAAAACATCAGAGAAGGTAATCTTTTGGTGAGTTTAGATAAACAATACTTGGAAGTTACAATCCACTTCTTCACAAGCTGAAAGTGACCTGGTTGTTCTTGAAATTGTTTGCCCAAATGAATAACTATTTATTAAGTGTTTATAAGCATTATTTATTGTACTAAAATGCTTTCTGTAGAGCATCTACTATAATACTGACTACTCTGCTGAGCTAAGTACTGTTACAGTCCCCGTTTACTGGTGAGGGAAGTGAGACCCAGTGATCAGCACAGTGTCCAGGGTCCCAAATGGTGGAACAAGAATTCAAATCCATGTCATTAAACTCATCAGAAGGAAGCCTCAACAGATGGAATTCTTTAAGCATTTTGTAACATGCACTCCTGATTACAGGGAAGAATATCTCTGGGGAATTCAAGCATCCGTTGGCAGCAGCCTCTTGTTCTTGTTGGGGGTAATCTGCTGAAGTATTTATGGGTTACTGAGGTTTATTTTATCTCATAGACACTATTGCAGTGGCTGTTATGTGCCAGGCACTATTCCAAGCACTTTATACATATTAACTGTATGAGTTAGGTACTACTACTACTACTATTATTAGGTACTCTTATGAGATAGGTACTATTATCTCATTTTATAAATGAGGAAACAGAGGCATGGTTAAATAACTTGCACAAGGAAACGTAGGTAATAAATGATACAGATTTGACATGAGGTGTTTGGTCTTATAGTCTGCACTCTTGACCACACTACACTAAGGCTGCCTGTCTGTGTCATCAGCTATTGCTTTAACAAACCACCCTGAAACTCCATGGTTTACAATAAGCATATACTTTTCTTGCTCACAGATCATCAGGTTAACCGGGGTTTGGCTGGATGGCTCTGTTCTGGGTCAGATGACCTTCGCTCCAGGAGTGGGTTGGGTTCAGGTCTGCTGCATATGTGTTTTTTGAGGGGCTTATGCTGAAGGGGAGCGTCTACCCAGGGCATGCTTTCCTCAGGCAGATCAGCAGAGCACTGCAGCGAAGCCCAAATTGCACAAACATATTGAAGGCCTATTTGCATCACGTCTACTAACATACCGTTGGCCAAAGCAAGTTGGGTCCATGCACAACATCAGGAATTCAGGAAGTACATTCTTCCCACCATGGGAGGGAGAAGGTCGTGAATGTTTCCTGCATAGCAGTCCCAGTGATCACTCTCTACCCTGGTCACCACTCAACCAGATTTTGGAGTGGGAGTGTGTATTAGTTAAGGTTACTCTAGTGACTAAGTTAGATACGTCCCCAAATCTCAACTGTCTAACATAATAATAGTTTATTTTTCACGTGCATGGCATTTGGACAACATTCCACATGTTCACTTATGAACTCAGCTAGGTCCTAAGGTATCCTGTCGCTACCTTCCTCTACGTTCTGAGACCTCTTCGTTCAGCCAGCAGATGCAGGAGAGCTGGCATGAAAACTCGTTATGGATGAAGTCCGGAAGCCACATTCATTACCTCTCCACATTTTATTGGCTGGAACTCAGTCACATGGTCACTCCTACCTCCATGAAATAGAGTTGTGAGCTCAGCAAAAAGGATGCATGGATTTGGTGAGAACATCTAGCCAGTCATTGTCATAGATGGCAAAGTACTGTTGAAAATGCAAAGGCATCCAAGTGACTTTACAACAAAACATGAGTATTTGAACTTGTGCTTCATGTTACCATAATATAGCCTAAACCAGAAAAGCTTAGATGTATTTAATCTATCTCTAAAATCAGGATAACATTTTAGTATGAAAATCATAGCTTTTTAATAAAGGAATCAATAAAATATTGGCTTCTGCGGGGGATGAGGTGGGAAGAACGGTCATGTAAAAGGAGGAAGCCATTGCTACCGATTCCTACCTAAATTTGACCTGTAAAAATGAGCTTGGAGTCTGAAAGCTAGAGTTTGCATCAGAATGAAGCAGTCAATATATGCAAATGGGAAGTTTTGAAATCCCAAAGCAGAGTATGAGTCATTGGAAGAAAATATTTTGTGGCGGCGTGATTTTTCTGGAGCCATTCAGAACAGACATTTCTCTTTGGTTTTATGAAAGTGTACTGTTATTTTGCAGGGTTTGAGATAAGTCATACCTTCCCAAATTAATCTTCACTGTTTCTGAGGACCATGGCTAGTTAAAACTCTGCATCGTTACTTAACCTCATGGTTTTCCTTTTCTTTCCCTCTTTGTGTATTTTTAAAAATAAAATTACTCATATAAGACAGGTGGAAGATGAAAGATTAAATCTATTCTTCTATAGTGCCAAATCGAACTCAATTTTGAGGCAGAGCTGTAGCTATATTATAAAAACAAGTATTCAATTAAAGACGTTATTCATTGTATGACTCGCCAATTACTAATACAATTATTATAACTCTTGTTGCCATGAGAAGTTCAGTTACATTACAGCAAAATTACTATAGAATACAAAATTGATATTACTTACCTTTTCATCTTGACGAATTCAAAACATCTAAATCACATCTTGTAGCTGTCAGTTCTCAATCATTATTTATGTCAGATGCATTATTGACTGAAGAAAGCCAGATTTTCCTTCCTCCCTTTAAAACACTTAGAATAGCTGCTTTTGTATCTTGCATTTTTGACAAGTACTTTTTGTGTCAAAAACATATTATGTCACAGCATAAATCACTGCTTCGGTCCCTGCATGCATGATTTTCTAAAAGGAGATAAAATCTGTTAGATTTCTTTAAAGCGAAAAACCTATAAAACAAAAACAAAATGAAAAAAAAAAGTCTTCCACATGTCATCCACAACATTTTAGTTCTATTTATAGCATTTGCTTTGCACAGGTTATACAGCAAATTTAATTGGGAATGAGGATGAGGCTTTTTTGTGTCCATAACGTAATAATAACAACAACTCTAATTATGAGAATTCAGGCTTTCATTGATTTTGTTGTTCTCCTGGGAAATTCTGTATCTTGTACCTTAACAAAAGGAATCTTGCAACGTTGTCAAAACTTAGGTAGTTTTTTTGCATTGTCGTTTGTTTATTTGGTTTGGGTGGTCCTGAGAAGAGTTTCCTTATGTTCTGTCTACCTCCTCTTTTAAGTAAAGTTGTTGGTTCATGGGAAATAACTGTTCTCTAGAGCTAAAGCAGCTGCTGCCTCAATATCCATATTTTTAAGCTGAAATAGCACAGTAAGATCATTATGGATAGAAAAGAAGGAAATAAATCAGCTTGTGAGATATTGTCATTCACTTTACATCGTGAACAACAAATACAGCTGTCATATTCTAACATTCACCATAGATAAATTGAAAATGTATATCATTATTTAACACAGTGAAAAAAGAGAGAATATCTCTGACTATGTGATGTGCAGTATTTTGGTAATGTGTCTTATTAAAGCAGAGTAAATTGGCTACTGGATGGTAAAATTGCAGAGTTTATCAAAGTGCTGAATCAGAGACTCAATGTATAGAAAGCAATCTTACACATTTATGAGTGAAGAACATGTTGGCGTTTATTAATCTCCGTCATACGTTATAGAATAGTGTGGCATTTTAAAAATATAAAAAGCTATCGAATTAGACTTTTATTTTTTGTCTTCTGAGTGTCTCTCATTTCCTTTGGGAAAAGGACTTGATTTCTTTTGAGGAAGTACTTGTCCCATTTATATGGGAAGAGTTGTTGTCATTTTGTGGCAGGAACCTGCATTTTTGACGGTAGTGACTGCTCTGGGGGTTGGGGGAGCCATCACAGTGTTTCATCCTCTTTTCCACAGTGAATGTGATTCAAGCCGGAGACAATAGGAATCAGTCCATCTCTGGGATTTTTTTTCCAACTACAGCTGGGAGCTGGGAGGAAAAGTACTTCCATAGTCAGTCTGCAGTAGGAGAGAATAAGGCCAACGTGCAGGAAGAGCAGAGAAGAGAGAAGAAAGAATCTTGTTTGTATTTGAATTCTTGTGTCCAGGCTCTAAAATCCCAGAAGTTGCTGTGCTAAGGTTTGGTCCTTCATTTCTGTGAGACTTTACAGTATCTTTGCAATAAATACTCTGCCTCTTTTTTTTTTTTTTCCTTACTTCTGGAAGTTCAGGTTAAACTTCTATCACTTTCAACCAAAGGAATAAAGGAATCCTGACATTATATATATATATTCAATACACACATAAGGAATGTTTTATAGAATATTTATTTTTCCTCAAGGTCCCCAAATATAAATTTTTATTTTATTTCATTTTGATATCTAGTGAGAAAACAAGTTTCTAGGCACTCATTTGTGCATTCATGTATCAATCAACATTTATTGAGATCTCCTCTATACTAGGCACTGTTCTAGATGCTGGGGATATGATATTGAAAATGAAACAGGCAAGATGTCTGCCTTCATGGAGCTTATGTAAGTAATGACAGAATACAAACAGTAAACATAATCAATAAGAAGGTAATATAGTATATCAGAAGGTGAAAAGAGCCATAGGGGAAAAAAACACAAAACAAGGAAAGAATTTAAATGTGCTGGGGTAGGGCTACAATATTAAGTCAGGTGTGAGAGAGTCCCCAGTGAGATGTTGAGATTGAGCAGACTTGAAAGAGATGAGGCTCTGAGCCATGAGTAGGGTGACCGTATAACATCATCCGAATGGGAACACTTTTAAGATTGTGTGTGTTAACGCTGGAATATCAGGCACAAATGGGGACTCTCTCAGGCAAACCAGGATATACAGTCATCCTAGCCATGGGGAGATCTGGAAGTAGAGAATTCCAGGTAGAAGAAAGGGCAAGTACAAAGGCCCTGAGGCCAAGAGAGTGCATGGCTGTTTCAAGGTCCAGCAAGGAGGCCACTGTGGCTAGAGCCAGGTGAGCAAGGGAGAGAACAGGATGAAGAGAAGAAAGTGAAGCGTTTCATGAGGCGTCCTGAAGGCCATGGAAAGGACCTTGGTATTTACTCTGAGAGAAATGGAGACTCATTTTATCATAGGAGTGCCATGACCTGACTTGTGTATTAAAAGGATAGTAGAGTATATAGGTGGTCAAGAATAGAAGTAGGGATTTCACTTAGCTGCTGTTGTAATAACCCAGATGAGGAGAGATGGTGAGTGGGACTGAGTATGGTCATAGTAGCAGCAATGTTGAGAAAGTGGTCAGATCTTTGGTTTATTTTCAAGGTAAAACCAACAGTATTTTCTGATGGATTTGAAGGCGGAGTGTGAGAAAGAGAGAGGAGTCAGGGATGATTCCAGAAGGGTTGGCCCAAGTAACAGAAGGTTGCAGTTGCTATTTCCTGAGATGGGAAAGACAGTAGAAGGACCAGGTTTTAGAGGAAAAGATGAATTAACCATTGGACATGGTAAGTTTTAGAAGTCTATTAAATAGCCAAAGTAGTTTCCCAAAATAAAACCAGGCTGCTGTCATCAGAAAGAAGGAAGTGTTGAACAGGTCAAATCTGAGGACATAGCAGCCATCACTTCTAGTAGTAACTGTCTAGAAAAGGAAATGAGGTTTGTCTGTCATGACCTATTTTTAGTGAGCCTAAGTTGGGATCCTAGTAGTGCTTCTTTTCTGAATTCTCCAGATCTGTTCTTCCAATTATTAGGTGTAGAATCTTGCTATAGTTTTCAGAAGATGACATTTCTTTCTTGAAGACTAGAACTACTTTTGCATATGGTCTCTTCTATAAAATTTCTTGCAGTGCTCTGGGGTGTATTTCATTGTAACTCATAAAATCTAGGTGTTCTTCTAGGACCTCCTCACCTGGAGCTTCTATTTTCTTAAAGTTCCTTTTACTATCTTTTCCATTTTAAAATCACTTACTTGTTCTATTTTATTTTAAAAGCAATACATGTACATTATGGAATATTCATGAAATACATATGCACAGCAAAAAAAAATGAAAATCTTACACCTAGAAATAACAACTGTTAACATTTTAGTGTATGTCCTTCCCATATTATTTCTATGCACATACATATATATCTTTCCCATATTATTTCTATGCACATATATATGTTTGCTTATCTATTTATCATCTATCTAAAATTGAATTATATTGTACATTCTGTTTTTGTAATACCATTTTCACTAATATAAAGTCATCTTCTTGACAGATAAAATGGAGGCATAATAACAATTAGATAGTTCCATGTTCTCTCTGTCATCTGTTAACCTTATACCATCTGCCCTTAGCAGAGGGCTTATTGCTTCCTTGTTTTTGCTCCAAATAATTTTTAAAAATCAAATTTATTTTTACATTATTTTTCACACATCTCAATTCAATCTAGAATTTATCCATTGTGACAGTTTCTAACAGATCTAAGCCACTCTTACATTTATTTGTCTTTTATTGTATGCTTATAGTTATATACATCTTCTTTGGTGAAGTGTCTGTTCAAGTCCTTTGCCTATTTCTTAATTGGGTTATTTTACTGCTGAGTTATGACATTTCTTTATTTGTTCTGGACACAGGTCCTTTGTCAGATATGCAATTTAAAAATATTTTCTCTGAGTCTGTAGCTTGTCTTTTCATTATTTTAACAGTATCTTTCGTAGAGCAATTAAAAATTTAATAAAGTCCAATTCATCAATTTTTTATGGATTTATAACTGTGTGTTGTATCTAAGACCTCTTTGCCTAATCTCAGTTCATGAAGAATTTCTCTTATGTTTTCTTCTAAAAGTTATATAATTCTGCATTTTATTTTTACATCTTTGATCCCTTTTGAATTAACTTTTGTAATAAGTGTGAGATTTAGATCAAAGTTCTTTTTTTAATGGATGTCTAATTGTTCCATTTTATGAAAAGTCTATCCCTTCTGCACTGAATTGGCTTTCCACCTTTGTAAAAAGATCAGTTGGCCATGTTTGTGTGGTTCTGTTTCTGTTCTCTCTATTCTGTTCCATTGACCTATGTGTCTTTTCCTTTGCCAATATCATGCTATCTTGATTACTGTATTTTATAGTAAGTCTTAAAATTGAACAGCATGCTTTCTCATACTTTATTCTTCTTTTTCAAAATTGTTTTGGCTACTCTAGTTCCTTCACCTTTCCATATGAATTTTAGAATTAGATTGTCTATAGCCAAGTAAACATTCTGCTGGGATTTTGACTGGAATGGTTGCTTTGAATCTGTAGATTGATTTGGGGAGAACTGACATCTTTTACTAGGCTGTGTCTTCCAATCCAAAAACTTTAAATGTTTTGTCATTAATTTAGGTTTTCTTTGATTTCTTTAATTAGTGTTTTATAGTTTTCAGAATACAGATTCAGTACATATTTTGTTAAATTTATACTTAATTATTTCTTTTTTGAGATATTTTAAATGGTATTACTTAAAAAATTTTTATTCTAATTGATTATTGCTATTATATAGAAATATATGTATTATTAACCTTGTATCCTGTGACTTTGCTAAACACTTATTAGTTCTAAGAGTTGTTTTTTTTGCCTCTTTCTGTAGATTCCTTTGGATTTTTCTACGTAAGCAATTATGTTATCTGTGAATAGGGCCAGTCTTACGCCTTTCTTTCCCATCTGTAAGCCTTTTGACTCTTTATTTTATTTTTTTGCCTGATTGATCTGGCTAGAAGTGATGAAAGTAGATATATTTGCCTTATTATTACCAAACTTACAGAGAAAGCATTTAATTTTTTCACCGTGTAATTATGATATCAGTGATAGGGTTTTTGTAGATATTCTTTACCAGGTTGAGGGAATTCCTATCTATTCTTAGTTTCCTATGAGTCTTTATAATGGATGTTGAATTTTTTTCAAATGTTTTTTTCTGCATAAATTGATGTAATCTTATGGTTTTTACACTGTTAATATGATGGATTACATGGCTTGATTCTTGAGTATTGAACTAGCCTTACATTTCTGAGATAAATTCCACTTGACGGTGTTTTATTATTTGCTTTATATATTGTTGCAATTGATTTGCTGATATTTTGTTGAGTATTTTGGCATCTGTTTTTATGAGGAATATTGGTCTGTAGTTTTCTTTTCTTGTATTGTCTTTTCTAGTTTTTGTATCAGGGTAATGCTGATTTCATAAAATGAGTTGGGGAGTGCTCCCTCTTCTCCTGTTTCCTAGAAGAGTTTGCACAGAATTGGTGGTGGTGTTTCTTCTTTAAATATTTGTTATAATTCACTGATGAAACCATATGGGCCTGGAGATATTTTTCTCACAAGGTGTTTCACTATGAATTCAATTTCTTAAATAGTCATAGGACTACTTAAGTTGTTATTATGCATAAAAAAATTCATAGTATTTCCTTATACTTTTAATTATCTGGAGTGTTATCTGCTTTATCATTCCTACTATTACCAAAATATTTCTGATTCATTCATTCCATATTTCATTTCTGATACTTTGTGTCTTTATTTTGGTCAGTCTTTATAGAGGTTTATGTATTTTATTGATCATTTCAAACAACCAGTTTTTGGTTTGAGAGTCTTTATTGTTTTTCTGTTCTCCATGTCATTGGTATCTGCTCTTATTTTATTATTTCCTTTTGATTGCGTTGGGTTTACTTTAATATTTTTCTTTTAGTTTATTAAGTTAGATGCTTAAATGATTGGTTTAAAACCTCTCTAATATAAGCATTTAATACTATAAATTTCCCTCTAAACACTGCTTTAGCAGCATCCCTGATTTTTTGATATGTCAATTTTTATTTTCATTATGATCAAGATATTTTCTAATTTCAATTGAGAATTTCCCTTTGAATCATGAACTACTTAGAAGTGTGTTGTTTAATTTCCAAGTGTTTGGGGATTTTCTTATTGTCTTTTATTAATTTCTAGTTTAATTTCATTATGATCAGAAAAATACTTTCCATTATTTTAATTCTTTAAGATTTGTTTAGGTATTTTTATCTTGGATATGCTATATCTTGACAATATTCCATGTTTAATTGGAAACAACATGTATTCTATTGTTGTTGAGTGGAGAGTTTTATAAGTGCCAATTAATCCAGTTTGTTAGTGGTATTTTTCAGTTCTTCCAAATTCTTATTGATTTTCAGTCTACTAATTCTATCAGTTTCTGAGAAAAGTGTTGAACTCTACCTGTAATTGTAGATTTGTCTATTTTTCCTTTCAATTCTGTCAATCTTTATGTATTTTTTGTTTTGTTTTTTATTTACTTACTTATTTCTTCATTTATTTGGTTGTACCAGGTCTTAGTTGTGGCAGGTAGCCTCCTTAGTTGTGGTTCCAGGGCTCCTTAGTTCTGGTTCACCAGCTCCTTTAGTTGAGGGATGTGGGCTCCTTAGTTGTGGCATGCGAACTCTTAGTTACGGCATGCATGTAGGCTCTAGTTCCCTGACCAGAGATCGAACCCAGGTCCCCTGCATTGGGAGCACAGAATCCTATCCACTGCGCCACCAGGGAAGTCCCTCTCCATGTATTTTGAATATCTCTTGTTAGATGCTCACACTTTTTGGTTTGTTATGTCATGGTGAGTTGACTCTTTTATCATTATGTAATGTTTCTCTTTTACCCTGTTAATCTCTCTATTCTAGGTTTAATTTGTCTGATATTAATATAGTAATACTAGCTTTTTTTTGACTAGTGTTTACATAATATATCTTTTGTTTCCATATTTTTACTTTAAATGTATCTATAGCATTATATTTGAAATTAATTTCTTATGGACAGCACATAGTTGGATCGTAAAGTTTTTCAATATTTTCTGACAATCTCATCTTTTGACATTTTTAGATCATTAAACGTTTAATGTAATTATTGATATATTTGGTTAGAAGTCTACCTTTTTTTTGGCTAGTTTTCTCTGTTTTCTGTTCTTCTGTTTCCCTTTTCCTGCCTCTGTTTGGGTTATTTGAACATTGTTTTAGTACTCCATTTAAATTTTTTGATTATGTTTTTTAATATATATCTTTGTTTAGATTTATTTTTAATGGATTTTCTAGACATTATAATATACATATTTAACTTCTTATAATTTATTTAGAATCAATACTTCAAGCAGGGTATATAAATCTTACCACAATATAGGTAGCTTTATCCTAACCATTTGTGATATAATTGTCATATATACCTCATTATTGAAAACCTATAGATAATGTTATAATATCTGCTTTCAACTATCAATCATATTTTAAAGAACTCAAGAGGCAAATAGTATATTACATTTACCAAATTATTTTTCATTTATGATACTCTTTCTTTATAAATAATGTTCCAAGTTTCCTCTGGTATCACTTCTGTCTGAATAAGTTTCTTTAGCAATTCGTTTACAGCATGTCTACAGGCAATGAACTCTCAATTTTTCTTCACTTGAGAATGTCTTTATTTTGCCTTCATTCCTTAAAGAGGTTTTCAATGGACATAGAATTCTGGGTTGACAGATCTTTTCTTCCAGAACTTTCAAAACGTTGTACCATTTCCTTTTGGTCTCTATGGTTTTTAATGAGAAATCCACAGTCATTCTAATTGTTGTTCTGCTACAAATAATGTGTCATTTTTCTCTGACTGCTTTCATGATGCTCTTCTTTACTTTTTAGTAGTGAGAGTATGGTGTGTATGAGCATGGATGTAGAAATACAAAAGGTTTTTTTTTTTTTTTAT
The DNA here is from genome assembly GCF_039906515.1 of Pseudorca crassidens. Classification (NCBI taxonomy): domain Eukaryota; kingdom Metazoa; phylum Chordata; class Mammalia; order Artiodactyla; family Delphinidae; genus Pseudorca; species Pseudorca crassidens. The sequence continues at coordinate 61,485,771 of NC_090306.1, forward strand.
CCTGTTTGGGAGTCACCAAGCTTCTAGAACCTGTAAGTTTATACCTTTTACCAAATCTAGGAAGTTTTCAGCCACTGCTTTTTCAAATATTGTGTTCTGCACTGCATTCTTTCTCTTCTCCTTCTGGGATTCTGATGGAATGAATATTAGACCTTTTGGTATAGTTTCATAGATCTCTGAGCCCCTGGTCAGGTTTTCAGTTGTTTTTCTCTCCATTGCTCAGACTGGATGGTTTCTATTGTCATTAATTTCACAGAATTTTGCCTCTGTTGTCTCCATTCAGCTATTGAGAATATCCAATGAGTTGTAAATTTTGGTTTTTGTTTTTTTTTTTGTTCTAAAGATTCTATTTGGTCTTCTTTACATCTTCTGTTTCATTGCTGAGACTTTCTGTCTTTCCACTCATTTGAACAGTGTTCACCCTTAATTGTTGAACATTTTTGTATCTTAAATTCATTGTCAGATAATTTCATAATTTGTGTCATCTCAGCATTGGCATCTGTTGATTGTCTTTTCCCATGCGGGTTGAGATTTTCCTGGTTCTTCATATGTTGAGTACTTTTGGATTATAACTTAGGCATTTTGAATATTAAGTTATGAGACTTTGGGTCTTGTTTAAATCTTACAGACATTGTTGATATTTTTATATAGCAGCCAGTTGACCTACTAGGTTCAAGCCGTTAGTTCCAGTTAGCTTTCTCTAAGTTGTGGTTTCAGTGCCAGTCTTGTCTCAAAACATTTGCTGAGCTATGCAGATTTGTCCCATATCCAGTGGCCAGTCTGGGACCTGGATCCCTCAGTTCAGTTATCAAATCTTTGGTATGCTGTTTAGGGTCAGATCCATGTATGTACAATTCCAGGATGAGCCCAGGAATTCATAAATAATCTTATGGCGTTGCTTTCTCAAGCTCCTCCATCTCCATTATCTCCTCAGTATTTTAGACTCCCTGTGGCTCCCTTTTGTAGTCCTCTGGCTGGAAAGCTGGGGTTTTATTACCCTCCTCTGCCACATAGTTCCTGCAACTGTACCTAACTTCAGGACCAAACTGAAACTTGTACCAACTTTTCAGAGAATTCCCCCTGTGGTCATCTATTTTCATCTGGAGGACACAGAAAAAAGCAACAGAGTTTCTTGTTGCCTTCTTGGGAGCACAGCTCCTCTGGTCAGAGAGGAAAGTTCCTTTTCCTCAGTGTGTTAGGTGCCTGTGGACTCTTGCTGCCATGACTGTTGCTGCCAGTAGTCTTTTTTGCTTTTTGATCTTGGACTAGAGAGCTTCTTCTTGAGATCTCTCTATCCACACCAAAGTATACATGAGGTTCTTGGCCTGCCTTTAAACCAGGCTGTAGGATTCTGGAGGAAAACAAGAGTGAAACTCACTGTTGGTTCAGGGGTGATTTGAATCCCTATCTTCTTCCCAAATCTGCCTGCTGCTGTTCGCTTTTAAGAGTCCTCAAATATCTGTTTCATTTATATTGCCCTGGTTTTATTACTGCATTCAGTGGGAGAGACAGGTTGGAGAATGCCTATTTCATTTTATTCAGAACTCCCCATATCCACTTCTTGACAGTGATTGGTTAAAGGAATAACATTTAACTCAACTCTGGCCAATGAGATATGAAATGAATCCTACGGCAGGGGTGGGGTGGGTAGGGGGTCTCTTGGTAAAGTTTTATCACTACCAAGAGAGACACACAAGAACTGATGCTTCATTTATTTTACTTCTGAATGTGGTTGTATCAAGATGTAACATCTGGGACTGCTACTGATGTTTTGCTGCCAGCCTTGGGATAAAGGCAACACACGGATGACAGTGCAAAGACATGAAAAGAACCTGGGTCTTTGATGACATGACTGAGTCTGCCCCACTTCAGAACTTCCTCTGATGGCTGATACATATTTGACTTTAAGCCTGTTTGAGGTTTGCTGTGAGGCTTTTACTTGCTGCCAGAATATCTTAAAATACAGTATTATTCTTTCCATAATTTAATGTTTTTTTGTTTTTTGTTTAGTCTGCTCTCCACACAGAGCAGCCTCTGTAGTCATCTATTTTTTTAAACTTCTGCTGTCCAGTAAGATAGCTACCAGTCACGTGTGGCTATTGGGCCCATAAAATGTGGCTTTTCTGAATTGAGATGTGATATAAAGTGAAAAATATATACCAGATTTTGAAAACGTAATTAAAAAAAAAAGGTAAAATATCTTGTTAATTTTTACATTTATTACTTGTTGAAATGATAATATTTTGGAGATAATTTAGTTATAAATATGCTACTAAAATGAATTTCACTTGTTTCTTTTAAGTTTTTAAAATGTGGCTACTAGAAAATTTAAAATTACGTACATGGCTTGCATTATATTTCTACTGAACTGTACGAAATCACAATTTTAGTATATGTGCTGCCGAAGCGAGCACTGCACTAAATCCCAGACTCATATATCCAGCTGCCTATTCAACAATTCTACCCGGAAGTAATAGGCATCGCAAACTTAGCACGTCCAAAATCAAATTCATAAACTTTTCTTCAAATCTGCTTTTTCTGTAGTCTTTCTCATCTTAGTAAACAGTAAGTCAGTCCCTTAAGTTGCACAGGTCAAAACTTTAAATTTGTCCTTGCTTCCTTCTTTGTCTTACATTTCATACCTATTGTTTCAACATTCAAAAAGTATTCGTTATCCAGACCCACCCACTGCACTCTCTTCTGTATTTCCCCTTGAACTCATCTACCATCACCTATTGCCTGTATTACTGCAACTGTCTCTATTTTAAACAGAAACCAGAATGGCCCTTTTAAGAGGTAAGATTCTGCCACTCCTCTGTTAACAATCCTCCAATGGCATACCTTCTCACTCAAGAGTAAAAGTTAAAATCTGGACCCTGTTACCTCTTTGGCCTTATCCTCTGCAGCTCTCTCCCACATTCACTTCACTCCAGTCACATGGACTTCATGCTGATTTTAACTTGTCCAGCGAGTTCTGCATTGTCTTTGCACTTCATGATCCATCTACTCGGAATGACTTTCTTCCAGATATCCATAGAACTTGCTCTCTTATTCCCTTTGGCTCTCTACCCAAAAGTCATCATCAAATCCCTCTACCTGGCCTTGCCATCTGTGGTGTATTTTAATAATAATAATATCATTTGAATTCATGGTTTCTAGGATATTTTTCTAATGGTTTCTCAGTGTGCTCCCACAGTCAGGTGTATAGGGTATGTATGGCATACAGTCCTACCCTGCCTTCCTTCAGATATATTTGTTCATTTAGAATACATTGTAGTTTCCATCATTTCACGTCATTTTCTAAGCCTTGATGTTTAGGATGAGGTTCTACTTATCACACTATGTTATTAGATTTATTTTATTATCCATTGTTTACACATTGGTATGTAGAGACCTGAGACTATGATGTTACTGTTCCCTTTCCTAGTGACTTTCTCATGTGACCTATTGGACCTTCACTATCATTTTATGTCATCCTGACATACTCTGTAACAATGACTTTCAAACTGGGGCACACATAACCCTGGAGGTAAATAAGCTTTTCCAAAGGATATGGTGTTAGAGGTAGGTAGTTCAATAGAAACGCATTGTGGATTCTATTGTAAATGTTGCATTTGACAACACTGTTTCTAAGTCCAGCTCTAATATATCTCTTCTTTGGCAGTTAATTTCCACTTGGCCTCTCATTATAGATGAAAGTAATAAATATCCATGCGTACATGAACTAATTGAAAAATAAAGAGCACCTTAATTTCAATGAGATGAATTTTCAGTAAAATTTTACTTTTTTTTTACTAATTATAATAATTTTTAATATATTTGTTTCATTTGATAATGTACTAAAAGTTATTTTAATGATAATTCAATCCAGAAGGAAGGTTGTCATACTTAATGATCTCATAAAGTTTTTGAAAATTAAAAATATAATTTATATATATTTTATTGAAGAGAATTGACAGGTTGATCAATAAGAGACTTTCAAGCATAGCAATATATTGCATTAAGATCAAATTCTTTGGTGGTTGGAGAATGAAAATGTAAGTTCAGAGAGAAAAGGGAATATGTAGGATTTCTGACTGACAAAGGAAAGCTTGTTCATGTATTCTTCAAATTATTATGGCATTTGGATTCCTTTGACTCAGATTAAACACGATAGAACAGTTCTATTTTGAAATGTCATTATTTAAAATTCACAAGAAATTATATCTTTTGCAACCATTTATACATATAATAAAAATTTTAGATGTTAACCCAACAGTGTGAAGGGGATGTCAGTAATTTAAAAAATCTTTTACAGGGTTCAGGAAAAACTGATGGTCTAGAGTAAAAATGGTCAAGTTTTATCTGGGCATTTTTTTCTTTTTTTTTTTTTTGCGGTACGCGGGCCTCTCACTGTTGTGGCCTCTCCCGTTGCAGAGCACAGGCTCCAGACGCGCAGGCTCAGCGGCCATGGCTCATGGGCCCAGCCGCTCCGCGGCACGTGGGATCTTCCCGGACCAGGGCACGAACCCGTGTGCCCCACATCGGCAGGCGGACTCTCAACCACTGCGCCACCAGGGAAGCCCCTATCTGGGCATTTTTTCCCCCAACTCATCCTATTCAATATAAATTTCTCTTGAAGAAGTCAGATGGTGTGTGGGTCAATATCTCACCAGTTGTGTGACATAAATACATTCCTAACTCACCATATCTGTAGTTTAGAAATCTAAATTCCATGATTTGATTTTATACCTATATTTACATCTATATCTATCTATTTAGCTACTCAATCACCATATACTACTTTTTTTCTCCCAAATCCCAACCTTCATAGAGAAAAAACAATGAAAGCACTCCAACGTCCCGTAAGGCTACAAATCCTTAAGTTTTCTCCCTGAGATTTCATAGTCCCTCCAGAAGTCCCTCGTCTCTTCTGTGGGAATCTTCCATTCTCTGACTATAAGAAGCAGCAGGATATTGCTTTCTTTTCAAAAGATTCACCTTTACTCATTTAGGTGTATTTATGTATCCACACATATGTCAATATATCCATTTATCTGCATATCTATATACATTCAATATTCAGTATCTTTTCCCCACATTTCATGCCCCTTAATAGGAAATTATTAAAAAAATTTTCTGGGCTTCCCTGGTGGCGCAGTGGTTGCGAGTCCGCCTGCCGATGCAGGGGACACGGGTTCGTGCCCCGGTCCGTGAAGATCCCACATGCCGCGGAGCGGCTGGGCCCATGAGCCATGGCCACTGAGCCTGCGTGTCCGGAGCCTGTGCTCCGCAGCGGGAGGGGCCGCGACGGTGAGAGGCCCGCGTACCGCAAAAAAAAAAAATAATTTTTTTCTATGTATGTAAATTAATACACACACACCTCACACACACCTACATATATTTAGTTGAGGTATCTTTATACAATTGGGGGCATAGTATATATTCTGTAGACCCACCTCATTATTAACTACAACAAAGTACAAAGTACCACACTGTATTTAACCATGTCCCTGTTGGTGGGCATGCAAGAGATTTTCAGTGTTTAGTCTCAGTCACAAGGATCCAAAGAACATTCTTGTGAATACATCTTCTTGCTCATATTTGATTATTTCTCAAGGATAGATTCCTATAGGTGGTATTACTTGCTCCAAGACTACACATTGTAACTTTTAATGGATGTTATACTCCCCAAACTGTGCCATCTTACATTCAGATAATAATGAAAGAAATATGTGTTTCCTTATACTTTCATAAAAATGCATATAATCAACTTTCATGTTTTGCCAATTAAATAGGCAAAGAATGATTTCTTGTGGAAATTTTAATTTGCATTTCTTTGACTTCTGGTGCATTACTCTGTGAAAAGTAGCATGCACTTAATTTGAGTTCCAGCAATGCTAACTTATTCTTTCTCCCTCAGGTCATATTTATCTGCTCAGTATTATTTGGATATGGCTTTTGATTCCCCTCTGACTCCTAAAAAACATATTTTTCGGTTTCCTGTTTTGGATCATTTCCTCTTTTCTATTTTTGTCTTCATCTTTCTTGATAAACTGTATAGAGAGGTCTTGCTTTCACCTCAAGCAGCTGACTTGCTTAACATAGATGGATATTGCTTCTGGGAAGAACACAAACCTAGGACCCTCCCTGAAGGGCCAAAGGAATAATCACCTCACCTTCCATTTCCATTCCTCCTGCTTTTGGTTAGTTTCTAACACTTTTGTTATTAAGTGTTAGAAAAGTTATCTTCTTCCTTATATTAAGGTGGTGTTCTTGAAACTTTTCCACTAAGTTGCTTTTATAAGCAGAGAGGAGTGAACTTGGAAATAATGATTTGTTTTCTTATTCCAAACCTCTCATTAAAAGTAAAACTGAAGGTACAGGAAAATTTGCTGTTTTGTTGTTGGTTCTTTTACTCTCTGACAAAAATATCTTGGTTCAGAAACACTGTATTAAGTTGGATGTTCAAAATCATGATTAATTCAGTTCAATCCAATTTTACAAAAATGTGCATATTGCATGCTAACGTTTTATTCAGTTGTTATATAGGACCTAGGGGAAAGTTTTGCTTTTGCCCTAGTAGATCCCCTGAAAGGGTTGCAGGGACCTCCAGTGGTCCATGGACCACATTTTGAGAACCATTAATCCAGAACAATGGCTCTCCATCTGGCTGAACATGAAAATCATTTGGTTACTCTGTGTCTCAGGCTGAGATTTTGATTCAGTGAGTTTGAGGTTGGCCTGGCCATTGGTATTTTATCAAAACTTCCCAGGTTATTTTAACTTGCAGCCAGAGTTCAAGATCAGTGCTGTAGAACATAGCATGGTGTCTTTTTCATTGTAGACACTCAAAATCTATTTTGAGTTTATATTGAGAAACCTGCAAGCACAAGAATATTTAAAAGACATGTAAATTACATAATACAGTATTAGGTCATATTGTATAGACCAGGCTTATTTTGTGTGGAGAATGAGCCAGAGCAATTTCAAGAGCCTCTTTCTCGGTACTGCAGATACCAGAATGGTGTTTTGGAACCTCATTTTTGTTAGGTACAGACCACTGGTATTTATCTGTCTATCTATCTCTTTATCTATCTATCTATGCATGTTTGTATATGTAAAACTAATGGAATGCATATTTCAATCAGAGAGAAATGCTTATCCACATGCATTTTCGTATTGCATACATTAATAAATGAATCAATATTATAAGATGCTTTTCCTAACTCATTATGAAACTCCCTCTGACTTCTCCTGAGACCATCCATTTTAGAGGATAAATCACTGGAAATATATTAGACTACTAGGGAAGGAGAGCAAAGGCAGCTTTAGAATTTACTAGTTGTATAGTTTTTTCCCCAACTCTTCAAATATGAGCGGGGGTGGAATTGTTATTGGGCTCTCCTTTGGTCACTTTTCCTTGTAAGATCTATTGTGCTGTGGGCATTTCAAGAGTAAAGAGAGGACCACGGGTGGAGTTCATAAGAGCATGATTAAGGTGGAAATTCTCATAGTTAATGCTTTTACCTTGGTAGATGTGAAATATGAATGTTTTACTAAGAAACTAAGCAGTTTATATATTTGGAACTCTCATTAATAGATATTAATATTCTTATTTATTACATTGATGGTACATTTATTAATTCTTTGGGTTTTAAAATAAAACACTGAATCACTAATAAGTTCAATTAAAATAAGTTTAATATTAATGGAGACAGAGGGAGTTGAGTTCTGGTTTTCATTATTATTTTTAAATCAAAGGATAATTAGAATGTATTATAGACCTAAATATAAAAGATCAACTACAAAACCACTAGATAAAAACACAGGAAGAAATCTTCATAGTTTTCAGGTGGGCAAAAATTTCTCAGGTAAGACATTAAAAGCACCAGTCATAAGATTTTTTAAATGATAAATTGGATCTTATTAAAATAGAAACTTCTAATCTTCAAAAGACATTTTTAAGTAAAATGAAAAAGTAAGCCATGGATTAGGAGGTAATATTTACAATCTGTGTACCTGACAAAGGCTTTTGTCCAGAATACATAAACTCGATAATAAGACAAATAATCCAATTAAAAAATGAGAAAAAGATTTAAGCAGACACTGCATAAAAGAAGATGCATGAAGGTTAATACGGACATAAAAAGGTTTCAATGCTATATGTTATCAGGGAAATGCAACTTAGAACCACATGTTCTGCCACTACACACCCACTGGAATGACTAAAATTAAAAAGACTAAGCAAGTGTTAGTAAGAATATGGAACAACTGGAACTCTCATGTTGCTGGTGGGAATGTGAAATAGTCTGGCAGTTCCTTATAAAGTTAAATATACACCTACTCTTTGATCCTAGGAGCCATTCCACTCCTAGGTATTTACCCAAGAGAAATAAAAGCATCTGACCGCATACAAAGACTTGTACATGAATATCCACAGCAGCTTTATTTGTAATAGTTAAAAACTATAAACAATCCAGATGTCCACCAACAGGTGAGTGGATAAACTATCTACGTGTAATAGAATAAAAATAACTACTAATACACACAACGGCCTAGATAAATATCAGAAACCGTATGCTGAGTTAAAGGAGCCAGACACAAAAGAATACGCACTTTATGCTTTTATTTAAGTAAAATTTTAGAATAGACAAAACTAAAATATATGGATGGAAAGCAAAATAATGGTTGCCTGCGGCTGAGGGCTGGAGAAAGAGGCCAAGGGAACTTGTTGGGGTGATGGAAATGTTCTGGAATTTAACTGTGTTGGTTATACAGTAGTGAATTCACTTCTCAACATATATCAAGCTTACACTTAAAATGAGTGCTTTTTGTATTTTGCATACAAATATGGCTCAATTTTAAAAAACACATTAGCATACATAATAAATGTTACAGAAGTTCAGAGGTAAGAGAGATCATTAGGGCCTGGCAGTTTAGGATGTAGAAATGTCAGGCCTGGCGAAACTCTGTGAAAGGCAGCAGAAGATGGCGGGAAGATCTCACTGGTCTGGGAGTCAGATAATCCAGCTTTGAAGATGCTTTCTCTCGTCTAAATTTTGTTTTTTGGATTTTAAGGGGCTGAAAGATGTTTCTCTGTTATGCTAAAGGTCAGAGAGTAATTTGGAACTGGATAAAATGAGAACTCATTGTGCATGGTCAGAAGGCAACTTAAAATTTTCTTCTAATAAGTTGCAAACAGACTCTTAGAGGATAGTCAAAGAATGTGTGACACTAAGCTGCTTTGAAAAGGTATCAGAGGCTTCTCAGTCTAAGAAAGGCTTCAGAGTAGATCTGAAGACTTCTTTCCTTTTAGCCAGAGAAAAGGTCAAAGATAGTCTAAAAGATTAATGTTAAAGCTAAAAATGTTTGCTGCTGTTTTTATTTCTTTTGCTTTTGCCCAAAATGGTCTGTGAATTCTTTTTTTTTGCGGTACGCGGGCCTCTCACTGTTGTGGCCTCTCCCGTTGCGGAGCACAGGCTCCGGACGCGCAAGCTCAGCGGCCATGGCTCACGGGCCCAGCCGCTCCGCGGCATGTGGGATCTTCCCGGACCGGGGCACGAACCCGTGTCCCCTGCATCGGCAGGCGGACTCTCAACCACTGCGCCACCAGGGAAGCCCCGTCTGTGACTTTTTAGCTAAGTTACAGTTTTAAATTGTTTGATTTTTATTGCATACTTTCCCTTTCTAAAGCATAAGATGACTCAAATGATCTGTTCTTCATAGGAAAGCCTCCCTCCCTCTCTCTCTCATTATAATTTATTTTTTTAACTTTTTACTTTGATATAATTGAAACTCACATGCAGTTATACAGAAATAATGCAGAAAGATCCTGTACATCTATCACCCAGTTTCCCCCAACATTAACATCTTAGACAACCACAGTATAATACTAGAATTGGAGAATTGACATTGAATACAATCAATCAACCTATTCAGATTTTACCAGTTTTATACACACTCACTTGAATGTGTGTGTGTGTGTATTTAATTCTATATGATTTCATTACATGTGTAGATTCATGTGACCGCCACCTGTCAAGATACAAAACAGTCCCATCACCACAAAGATCCCTTGTGTTGTTCTTATATAACTGTGCCCACTTCCCTCCTGCTTGCCCTTACCCTTGTATGTAACTCCTGGAAACCATGAGTCAGTTCTTCACTTATATAATTTGGTCATTTAATGTGTGTTGCACAAATGAAATCGTATGCAACATGAGAGTATGCAACCACTTGGGATTAACTTTTTTTCCACTCAGCATAATTCCCTGGAGATTCATCCTAGTTGTTGTGTATATCAATAGTTCATTTTTTTTTAAATTGCCCAGTTCTAGTCCATGGGATGGATATATGACAATTTAACTATTCACCCCTTGTAGGACATTTGGATTGTTTCCGATGTTTGGCTACTATGAATAACACTGTTCTGAACACTGATATACAGGTTTTTGTGTAAACATGTATTTCCATTTCTCTGGGATCAATGCTGGAGAATAGAATTGCTGTGTTGTATGGGAAGTGCATGTCTAGTTTAAAAAAAACTGCCAGTGTAACAGTATCATCTTACATTCTTACTAGCAATGTTATGAGTCATTCAATTTCTCTACATCCTTGTCAGCATTTGGTGTTGTCACTTTTTAAAAATTTTAGTCCTCTGACAGGTGTGTACTGACAACTAATTGTGTTTTAATTCACATTTCCCTAATGGAATTGCATTAAGCCTACACATCAGTTTGGGGAGAACTGACATCTTTAGTATGCTGAGTCTTCCAATCTATGAACATGGTATGTCTCTCTGTTTATCTAGGTCGTCACTCACTTCTTTCATTAGCATTTGCAATTTTCAGCAAGCAGATAGTGTGCATATATTATAAAGTTTATACCTACGTATTTTTTTTTGGAATGATTGTAAGTGTATTTTAATTTTGATGTTCATGTGTTTATTGCTACTCTATAGAAGTGACATTAATTTTTCTATATTGATCTTAATCCTGTGACCTGGATGAAATAACTTTTTAGGTACTAGGAGTTTTACTTTTGTAGAATCCTTTGGATTTTCTAGATAGTCATGCAAATATGAACAGTTGTATTTCTTCATTTCCAATTTTGTATGCCTTTTATTTCATTTTACTGCCTTAATGCAGTGGCTAGAACTTCTAGTACTATGTTGAAAAGAGTGGTGAGACTGAATCCTTGCCTTGTTTCCTATCTTAGAGGAAAGCATTCTGTCATTCACTCTTAAGAACAACAGGTATAGTTGTTTTTTAGATGCTCTTTATTAACTTGAGATAGTTCTGGTCTATTCCTAGCTTGCTGAGAGTTTTAAAATTATGAATGAGTATTGGATTTTGTCAAATGCTTTTTCTGTGTCAGTTGATACAATCATCTGTTTTAGCCTGCTAATTCCTCCTCATACGTAAGTTGGGGGCTTTTGATGATGAGGCTTGTTATGAAAATGGACTCTTGGTGGAAAGCTAGGTGTCAGTCATGGCTAGGAAAACGGAGAAGGAGTATTGGAAGAAAATATAAATCAAAGATTGGATTCATAATAGTATAGGAATTTCCTACTATACATTAAAGTTGAGTAAAGTATTGAATTCTTAATAAATGACAGCATAGAAAAGGATACATATATGTCTGAGTTCTGGAGCAAAGGGTATGTATTACCTATTAAGATACAAGAGGCATGACTTTCTGGGATTCACTGTGCCTTAAGTGCAGTAGCTTCTTTCAATAATTAATATTAAGCAATAATATTTCTTCAACTTTACAGGGACCTGAAATCTGTTCATTCTACCTCATTTTCATTGTCCTTAACCTTCATGTCCTCATTTTCCTCCCTACCAGTTTTGATTCCATGGTCTATGTTTAAAATTGCTCCCTTGTCAATACCCTTTATCTCCCTTGCCCCACTCTCCCTCCATGGCTGTTGCCTGACTCGGAATCCTATTAAATCCAACTCTCCAACTACTACAGGCCTACACCTACATGGCAGAGAGTAGCTTCAAAAAACTTTAAATTTGTGTCCACTCAGTAATAATAATGCCCAATAATCTCAGTGCCCAACATTTCCATTTTCTATTTACTCACCCTCTCAGATTACTGTAGCATATTTTCACTTATTTCCTGGAAGGTTCAATGCCTTTTTACCCGTCTTTACTCAGCTGATGACCTTGCTTCCTATTTTCACTGAGAAAATAGAAACCATTGAGTGAGAATTTTCACAAGAATCCACCCATTTTCACAATGTTCCTGCTTAACCATCTTCCTACTGGTTCCTACAGATCAATTGTCCTCAAATCAAGGCTCTCCGCTTTACTTCTGGAACCCATCCCCTCCCACCCATTCTAGGACATAACTCCAGTAACTCTTCGCATTCTCTCCTACATTAAGATTTTCTCTCTGACTGCCTCATTCCCATCAGCATGTAAGTATGTTATAATGAACTCCAGCTTTCCCCTTGGAAAAAAACCCATCTCTTAATCCTATATCCTCTTCTCGATGATGCTCCAGTTCTCTACCATCCTTTACAGAAAACCACTGGAAATATTTGCCTGTACTCACCACTTACCACTGCTCTCTTCCCATTCACTCTTGAACCCTCTCCGGTTAGGCTTTGCTGCCAGCGCTCTCCTGATCTTGTTCACGTGAAGGTTACTAATGGTCTTCACATTGCCTAATATAATGACCAATTAATTCTTGGACCACATATTTTTTTTTAATTTAAAAAAAATTTTTAAAGTTTTATTGAAGAATAGTTGATTTACAATGTTGTGTTAATTTCTGCTGTACAGCAAAGTGACTCAGTTATATATATATGTATTCTTTTTCATATTCTTTTCCATTCTGGCTTATCACAGGATATTGAACATAGTTCCCTGGGCTATACAGTAGGACCTTGTTGTTTATCCATCCTATATATGATAGTTTGTGTCTGCTAATCCCAAACTCCCAATTCTTCCCTCCCCCACCACCCCTCCCTCTTGACAACCACAAGTCTGTTCTCTACGTTGGAACACGTAGTTTTGATGATCAGCAATGCAGGCACGAAAATCTGATCTTGCCTTTATCTAAGTCTTTGCGTTATCAATAAATGTCAATCCCAACCTTCTAGCTTCTCAGATAAAATGTCATAGTGTCAACCTTGAGGTCCCTCACACATACCCCACATACAGTTCTTTAGGAACACCCATCACTTTTCACCACCTCTGCTGCTACCACCCTGGTCTAAGCCACAATCATCTCTTTCACAACATATCATGTCATGCCACAGCTCAAAACTTTCTAATGGTTTTCCATCACTCTCAGAATAAAAGCCAAAGTCTTTGCAATAGCCTATAAAACCTTATCCAGTCTTGCGTCCCCATTATCTTTCTGACCCCACCTCTTCTCCCTCTCTCCCTAACTTAACGCTATTCTAGCCACACAGTGCTTCTTGCTTTATCTCAGACACACGAGCCACATTCCTGTCTCAGGGCCTTTGCTCATGCTGTTCCCTCGCCCTCAGTTATCTATATACCTTACTTCCTACAGGTCTTCATTCAAATGTAAGGCCTTCCCTGTCATATATAATATTGCAACCTATCTTCCTGGGTCCAGCACTCTCTATATCCCTTCTTTTATCTTTTATTTTACTGAAAAATTTTTGCATTGTGTGTCTCCCCTATTAGAATGTGAGCTCCATGAGATCAGGACTTTTAGTCAGTCTTGATCGCTAGGCCAAGAACAGTATCTTGCACATAGCTGTTTCTTACTGAATTTTGCTGAATAAGTGAATGAATAAATACATAAAAAACAAGGCTGATAATCTTGGGACAATTTTCAGAAAAGTAGTCTTGTGATCTAATGCTTGCATCAGTGGCTATGCTGAGGGGAGATCACTGTAAGTTGGGGAACACATCCCAGCCCCTTCCTTGTGGTACCCAGAATATCTCAGGAGAGCTGCAGTCCTTTGAGAGCTGCAGGGCCAATCCAGGGCCAGGAGAACAGTCTCAGGATCGTCATCTTCACAGATATGTGGCTTCCTGAGAGTGGCTTCCCTGGATGAAGTCAAGTAACACCATTCACACCAGCTGTGTGTGAACACTGCATCATGTGAAATGATCAAAAATGTGGTATGCAGTTCAATTTGCAATGCTTCTTGACTTTAGAGATATCGAAGGGAATGAGGATATTAGCAATGGTTTTCACGATGCCACGAATAGTGCTGCCTAGCTGCTTTGGTTTCATCATCACCACCACCACCACCACCACCACCACCACCACCATCATCATCATCATCATTGAATCAGAGTGATTGTAAGGAGGAAAGCACCGGGCTATCTAATAGCATATTTCCCAAGTTTCTGTGAGGCAGATTCTGGCAAGAAAATGCAAATATCTGCCTCAAAATAACTTGGGGCCATTGTTTTTCAGATGCTTCTGATTGATGAATGTTGCTTGAGATCTTAGTCTCCTTGATTGTTGTTGCCTTCTTTCTACCTCACCTGTCATTACTCAAGAGTGGTGGCTATTTTAATTGTAGTCAAGGTAATTTGAATTTAGATCTTCTAAAGCGTCTTCTCTTTTAACAATTTCCCACATTCCTGACTGGTGCTGTTTAGAGTGGCAGACTGTTTCATAGGCCTGACTTAATGCAGGGGAAGACAGTTTAGAAGGTTAAAAAAAAAAAAAAGAGTTAAACAAGGGGTAAGTTTACAGTCCTGATTTCCTTTCTTTTTATGTTTTAAGTGAGAGGTTTGATTACTTTAGATTATAGGGCAAGAACAGTTGTTGGAGGTCCACTTCTGTTTAATTAGTTTCAAGAACAGTTTTAATCAAGAACAGTTCAGAGAAGAAAGGAGGATAATAGTGATAAAGAAGAAGGGACGTTAAGATCGCTGGGGGATGAAGGGGGAAGAGGGTAAGTGTGTAGTGATTCTTTTCTGTCTCATCAGATGCTACTTTGTCATGGGGGTGGGCAGGGTGAGGCAAGGGATTTTATGTTTAGAATCGGTTCTTACAGTAGGGTGAATGCTGCTTCCAAAATAAATTAAGGAAGAAAGGGAGGAAGAAAATGAAAGAAAAGAAAAAGAGAAAGGTAGCTGCAGACTCTATTCTCGTAATGTCTTTCGCTGTGTTTAAAATGGGTGCATGGAATATGTGAAGGGAAAAGTGTGGCTAAGCGTGCTCCAGGATGCCAGGAGAGCAGATAAAAACCCAAACAGGTTGTGAAAAAATTGGTTGGTTGACATCATATGATTAGTTCATCTTCTTTGCCACCTTCCTGATGGTCTTATTACTCTTTCTCAACCAATCTTCCTTTTCTGGCCTGTGTAACTTTAGAACTGTGCATTGGAAGTTTAAAAGAGTACCAATGAGGGTGGAGTTCTTTTTAAAAAACCATTTTCTTTTCAAATAATTTCCAGCTCTCAGAAAAGTTGCATGAATGGCCTGACAAACTCCTGAATATCCTTCTCCCAAGTTCAAGTTTTGCCAACTTGCTAACAATGTCCTCGTAACAAAAAGTCCAATGCAGAACCACACAGTATATTCAATTGTCGTATCTCCCTAGCTTCCTTCAGTCTAGAAGAATTCCTCAGTCTGCTTGACTTTCAAGGTCTTGACATTTTTGAAGGTCATTTTGTTGCAGAAGCTAAATTTCTGTTTATTTAGTATTTCCTCTTGATTATAACCAGGTTATGATTTTGTTCTGAAATATTAGAGAAGTGATGTTGTTGTATTCTTCTCATTGTATGCTGTCAGGTGGCACATGATACTGATTTGTCCCATTGCTGGTATGGTTAACTTTGAACACGATTCAGATGGTGTTTGTGAAGTTTCCCCACCGTAAAGTGAATTTTTCTTTTCCTTTGTAATTAATAAACATTTCATAGAAAGATACTTTGAGACTGTAAGATCCTTCCTCATCTTACTTTCATACTTTGAGACTGTAAGCTCCTTCCTCATCTTACTTTCACCCACAATTTTGGCATTCATTGATGTGTCTTGCCTGAATTCCTTCTATATTTATTAGTTGGACTTCTAATCTAAGAAAGAGGTTTCTTTTCTTTCTGTATATCTGCTTACTTATATCAGTGTGCATTCATGGATTCCATTGTATTCAGTGGTTATAATCCATTACTTTGTTACTTATTTTGATGCTCAAATTGTTCCAGATTTGGTCAGTGGGAGCTCTTTCAAGGTGGCTCCTGTGTTCTTTGGTCACGTGCCCATCATTCTTTTGAGAACTTCTTTATTGTCTGGCACAAAAGCATGTTGAAAGCTCATCTTATTCTTTCCCTGACCCACCTTCAGAATCTCCAGTGAGCCCTGAAAAGATGCATTTATAAACCAAGACTTGGGCCTTAAGTTTGCTCATTGCTACTTAGGTCCTCTTAATGGATACACACACATACATACACACAAACACGCTTAAATATCTTTATTGATATATCTATATCCATATCTGTAAAACTATGTGTTTATAGACACTTTTTCAGTTCTAATTCAATGATCCAAGACCACAGGGTTCATCTGACCTTTTCCCCTTTCCATATTTATACCTTCCTTCTCCAGCACTAAAAATCTTGACTTTCTATCTGTTGCCAATCACCTCATTCCACCGGGCTTCTAACCTGCTCAGAAGCCCACCCTGTGTGGGCCCCGATTCCCACTAAACTGCTTTCCTGCCCACTCCAACACCCACTTTGTGTGGGCCTTGACACCCACCGTACTGCTCTCCTGCTGCAAAGAAAGGAAGGCAGCCATTACCATCACTTTTAACTGAACTTTCTGCATTGGCTGGTTATCTTGGCATCACAGAAACACAGTAGTGAATTGGTAGCAGTGTTATTAAAACAGCATAAGGATAGTTTACTCAAATTCAATTAAGTATTGTATATACTGCACACATTTTATACTTACATCTGTGTGTACATATTGCTGTACATAGGAATGGGTACACAGAACTATGGTTTACTGCCTTTTATGGGTGATTTAGGGAGTTTTTCAAGGGAAAATTTGGCCGTAAGTGCTTCCTACCTTATAAACCTACTTCAGAATGTAACTCCTGCATAAAGTATGATTGCCGCTGTGTGCCCTAAACTGTCTCAACATCTAGTCAAATTCTCCCTCTGGGAGAACACGTCACTTTGGTCTCCGAAACTGAAGCTGAGAGGATCAGAAGCTGATTCTAGATCTTACTTACTACTTGCTTATTCAGGGAAAATGATATAGTTTTTGTTTGTTAGTTCATTCCTTCTAAAATGTAGAAATGCTTTCAACAAGTACTCTGACGCCACGTCTCTAGGCCAGAGCTAGGGAAGGGCAGGGTCTTGGCTATAGGACCAACTCCAGTAGGATAGCTCACTGAGGCCATACATAGGAGCCCAAGCTGAAGAGCACCCTCCCTAGGCATGGAGGCCAAAGAGTGCTGGGCAGGGAGGAGAAGAGAAGCCTTAAATCAGAGAGAGAAGTAATAGGGGCCAAGAAGCTGGTGACAAATACTGAATGGAGCATTCGTTCATTCAACATGTACTTATTAAGAACGCAATATATTCCAGAGACTTTGCGTGCTTTGCAGAGACATAAATGAATATATATGTCTTCTACCCTGAAGAAGCTTTAATTCTAGTAGAAGAGAGTCATGCCAAGAGTTGCAATACAGGATAGCTCAGAAGTCTTGCTACAGTTTTCAGATTTGTGGATTTTGCTAGCTCTTGCTATATTATTTTCCATAAAGTTTATACCAATTTATAATTATAAAGTTGGAAAGTAATTTCTAAATACTACTTTTAAAATCCATTTCATACAATATATTATGTCGAAAGGCACAATTTAAGAAGGATTTAGATAAGAATTTTGACTTTCCTAGGATATTACCTCCCCCCAACCCCACCCTGAGCTGTTAAATAAGTACTGTACCAAGGGAGAGGATAATGGTTTTCTGAGAAAAAGAAAACAGTGCCCAGTGGCTGTATTTTTCTATATCTTGATGGTCCTGGACTGGATTCCAAAGGATGTGAAAATTATCTTTCAGTTAAAGCACTTCAGTTAAAGCATCTTTCAGTTAAATTATTTTGTTTACTGTTCATTATCTATAATATTTTTGAATGGCTATTGGGTAAATGAAGGGTATTCAGTTTGTTTCAACTTGTCTGGACTTTACAAAATCAGGTGATAATTTCAGAAGACATTTCTCCCCGGGAGATTATGTGACTGCCAGAAACCTATTCTGAAGATTAGGAAGAAATTATAGATTACTCTTAAGTGGTTATCAATAAATAAGAAATGATGTCTGTGACATTTACCATCTGTAGAATTTGATTTTTTTAAATGGGATTTGGCTCTTTTCCCTTTACTTTTACATATTTTGTTGTATATTAGTGAGCCTTCTCTTATAGTCACTTCTCTTTGCTGACACACTTTCAGTTCTATAGAGTTTGTGGGCAAAAGGTATTAGAAAAACAAGTAAATCACCATGAAGCACTATATATTACCTTTGCAAATAATTGCTTGGGCAAGAGCTCTAGACTAATAAATGAGGGCATGTGGATAATTTAGAATGTTTTTCTTTTTAGAACCAATTGCCTGGGAATTGAAAATTTCAAAGTGCTTTTTCATGGTGTTATTGTTTGAATTAATTAAGAAAAATTTCACTGCATTTGGACCTGTTTCTGTCTTCTCAATATGTCCTCCTGAGGAGGAACTGGAGAATGTGGCACTTTGGGAAAAATTTAATTAAGTCAGCTCACAATGGAACACTAGAAGATAAAATTCCTCAGGCCTGATCCTTTTTGGAATTGTAGAAACTGACAGGAGGTGAAGATCTGCAGCCTCCCCCAACCCCCAGGTCTGCAGAACAGAAGCTCCCCTCTCCAGCGGGCAGGGATAGGAAGGCTGGTGAAGTGATGCTGAGGTGGGGACCGTAGTTCGTTCTCTTCTTTTAATGCCATTTCAGTTTGCCAATGTGTATAACGTGTGTCAGGAGCATTAACATTTTGAGCCTTAGGCAATCAGATCTGAGGGCTCATTCTGTTCAATTCGTAATACGGATTATATTTTATAGTGTTGCTAGGACTTGATTATTTGCACAGCCTAGAAGGTATAGCTCCTGCTCTGAACATTTAGAAGTGAACTGCTATAGAACTCTGAACATTAAACAGAGATTTACTATAGGTAAATCTCATAGAAATAAAGAAATGATCCTATAATCATGGTTTTAGAATTATGTATTTGGATGACTATCACATCGCAGTTTAATTTGGCTGTCACGGCAAGCACTGAAAATGAAGGAGTAACACAGAGAACTATTTTTGTACCTTAGAACACTGCAGCTTAGCCTAGTGACTAATCATATACTTTTATTCAGACCATATGGAAACACAGTATACCTGTCTCATCTATTTATATCTAGCTCCATATCTTTTGAGGTAGATATAAATAAACAAAGACAATACACCCAAGTAAGACATGATGATCACAGAAAGTGTTTGTAAACATTAATGTTAACTTGTGGACATATATTGGTTTTAAACACATCCTTTACTTTAAATAGCTTTGATTTTCTGTCTAGAAGACAAAAGAGAACATTAATAGCTATCACTAAGTTTACCTAGTTGAATATTAGCGCCTCTAAAAATGCGACTAAAAAAAGTAAATATTCATTACTTTTTCACATTGGAAGATTAAAGGAATAAATGATCCTTTGAAACTGAAAATGAAATTCTCAGAAATGTCAAGAAAATATTTTGCTCAGTCTTAACTTTAAGAGGAAGTGAATAGAGATCACAAAAGCCTTTTGACATTAAAGTGAAAGGCTGTTGTTACATAATATAACCCAATTAATTAGGATCTGCTTAATTTGGAATCTGTAACAGAGAACATATGAAATGTGTTTTGCTGCTTTGTAACTTGTTGTAAAAAACCCATCTATTTAAAATGAATACAATAAAAATGAAGAGAGGCTAAAATTCATCGCTGGAGTTAAAACTGTGTGGCAAATGGAGGTACCACTTACTTAAATATAGTGCAGCCCCTACCTTGCCAACAGGAGCACGTGTGTCCAAGGAATCTTGTGGATGGCACTATACAGCAGTTTATTCAACTTAAACTGAAGGAAGACACACCTTTATTATTAACAAGCTGAAGCTGAAGCTTAAGTGGAAAAATGGTCGCAAGTTTTTGTGGTCCCCAGATTAGAAAGTCCTTTAGCTAGGGTTTGTGGGTTTTTTTGTTTGTTTGTTATTTTTGGTTAAACTCTAAGAACACTGACTTGTTCAATGGTAGCCATGCAAAGGTTAAATGGAAAAAAAAAAAAGGTGAAATGGATTATAGATTGAATGTTGTCATTCTAAGGCACCTTTTGCTCCTGTACCAAATCCACTGGAAACTAAATATGTATCAGAGTATGTCATGGAGAAATTCAAGTATCAAAGGGTACAAAAATTAATAATTAAAAAGCAGTTCCTGAATTGGAAAACACAACTTATTACTTTTAGAGAAAAAGCATAAGACTTGTTCAAGTTAAAAATGACTAGGGAGTTGAATTCTAAGGTTTTCGCAGCCTTACATACTGATAGCGTTTGGCTGCTTTGGTTCTATACTAAGATTTTAGCAAGCCTACAGCAACACTTAAAACTTTTGTTGTTGGTGGTGTGCTTCCATCATAGATAACTGATAGCTTATAACATTCAGGTTAGAGGTCAAATCTGAGCTGAGGCCTTATTACACATCCAAGGAAAATTACTCTTTGAATAACACATGGTACAACCTTCTAGTCCTAATAGGGAAGGAAGAGTTCAGATACGGACATTTACACTTTCAGAGTGACCAGACTGTATGTGATTTTCACTTGCTCTGAAATGACGCCATAAATGCAATTTAGAGATTTATTTTTTCATCATACCACAAAAAAACTTAGCAATAAATTCTAACATGTTTAGGTGTTTTAAAGAGGAGAAACTATTCTTTTTTGTTTAGCTATTAAAAAGCTTTTTATAGCATTTCCAATATATGGAGAGTGTTAGGGAATATATAACACATTTCCTGTGTGTCTCTAATAAAAGAAAGCTTTCGACATACTACACTGACATTTTCCTTATTTCCTTATAACTGCAGCATCATAATTAAAAAATGAACTGAATAAGGTAACTCAATGCAAATTCAATCTGGTATTAGAAGTAAGCTGCAAACAAGACTAAATCAGATATGTGAGTTTTTTCTAAACAGGATTAAACAGTGTTTCAAATCACCTAGAATCAATTCTCATAGGACACTATTGTACAAATGATGATACTGAGTTAAGAAAACATTTTTCTTATGGAAAAATCACAAGTCAGAGCTTGCCACTTATGTTATCCAAGATAAGTTTGGTGATTATCCTGTAAATGAACATCGATTTTTGTGTAGACTCCAATATTTCCAATCTCTGAGAAACAGTTCTGGTGTCTGGAATGGCCAGTTGCAGAATTACGGCAAATATCTTCTAGTGAAGTGGTTGCTTCTCTGAGAAAACAAAGAAATTGCTTCACATCTGAGTTTTACCACACTACTTTCTAAGACCAGCTTTGACACAGTAGAGTAAAAGAAAAAAAACCCCTAAACTCAAAACCCTATACCGAATATTTATTGTTACTGGCTAACCCACAAGGTGGCACTAAAGAGAAAAGTGACAAAATGAAGGTCACAAGCAACTTCTATACTAAATCAATTCTATTATGGGAATTAAACCTATTTCATGACATGATCATCCAAATTTTAATATGCTAGTAACTCAAAAACATTCATGTTCACATTCGTTGCTTTATTCCTACAGACTGTTTTGGAGTAAAAAAAAAAGTTTCATTTAATCAAGCAGCCGATTATATTTTCCAAAGACTTAGTAGTTTGAATATTTTTGTGTAGTTCTTTCATGGGGAATTTTTTTTTTTCCAGATTCAGACTTCACAACAATTGTATGCTTATAAATTATGACCATTTAAAAAATGTTTTGTATAGTGCCTAGCACTTAACATAAATGTTAAAAAAGACCGATTTAACACTATAATGTTTATAGTAAAATGATATATTTAGACTTTTAACAAGCATACCTTGTTTTATTGTGCTTCACTTTATTGTGCTTCACAGATACTGCGTTTTATACAAATTGAAGGTTTGTGGCAACCCTGAGTCTATCGGTGCCATGTTTCCAAAAGCATTGGCTTATTTTGTGCCTCTGTGTCACATTTTGCTAATTCTCACAATATTTCAAACTTTTTCATTATTATGATATTTTTATGGTGATCTGTGATCACTGATATTTGATGTTACTGCTGCAAAAAGATTACGACTCGCTGAAGGCTCAGATGATGGTTAGCAATTTTTAGCGATAAAATATTTTTAAAGTATGTATTTTTGTAGACATAATGCTATTGCACACTTAATATACTACAGTTGAGTGTAAACATAAGTTTTATATGCACTGGGAAACCAAAAAATTTGTGTGATTTGCTATATTGTGATATTTGCTCTTTTTTGGTAGTCTGGAAGCGAACCTGCAATATCTCTGAGGTGTGCCTGTTTTTGTGGTAATAGCGTATAAATAATTTTTTTAAACCACCAACAGTAAGGCATTTCAGCCAAAGTCTAATTGTTTGAATTCCAAAAATAATTCCTGGATCCCCAAATACATATTTCACCTAACTTTCGAGGCACCTGGAGAATACTTCCTGTATGTGAATGGGGAAATGTCCTCAAAAAACCATGTACAGAGAAAGAAAAAATGGCATGACATTGGTGTAGCCTTAGTATATAATCCAAAAAGTAAAGAGGCATGGAGGATCCTTAGTTATAGTGCCATGTGGCGGAAAGAACTGGGTCTTCTCTAGCAAACACTTCTGGTTATGAGCAAGAAGGAGGTGTAGATCCCAGAAGAGGCTATTCTTCAGTTCATGATTAAGAGATAATGTTATTCATGCACAGGCCTAAAACTTAAAAGGAAATACTATGATTTTTTTTTTTCCCTTGGTTTCAAAGTAGGAATTCAATGAGTTGAAAAATAATGCAATTTTAATTTTTACAATTGTGTAATATACATACTATATAGCTTGTGAAATATTTTCTAACAGAAGATGTACTTCTTACTCAGAAATGAGTGTATCTTTGACTAGAATACTGACTCATTAAAACTATTACATATTTTATAATATTAAAAATACTGTAGGTCAAGATCAGCTTTCAAAAACTCATGTACAGGTACATGACCTCAAGATTAGTGACGCTTCATTATCTAAAAGAGAAAAACTTCACCCTATTTATCTTTATTTCTTTATCAACCCATTTACAATGATCATTTGCCACTCAAATTTTAAAAAACTATTGTAATTACCTCATTTAATGAATTAATTTTATTTTATTTTTTATTTCATTCTTAAATTGAGATTTAATTGACACATAACATTGTATGTTTAAGGTGTACAATGTGTTGATGTGATACATTTATATATCGTAATATGATTACCACTGTAGCATTAGCTAACACCTCTGGCACGTCACATAATTATCATCTTGTTGTGAGAACATTTAAGATCTAGTCTCTTAGCACGTTTGTGGTATATAATACACTATGTAATTACCTCACTTAAAGAGCTATACACATTTCTATATCAAATGTCCATTTGTGTATGTTTAGTAATGCAGGTTTTAAGAGGTAATATGTTTTATTATTAAATGGAAGAAGGGTGAATAAATGAGTGGAAAAGGGAAAAAAATTGGATTAGAAGATACATATGGAAGAAACAGAGCAGGATACTTTATGTCTTTATGTGACTTTAATAGCTATATAAGTGTACATTTGAAGCAGATACTTTTCATGGTTTGAAAGAGGTGAGGCACTATTCTAATCATGCAAGTTTGAATTGTCACACAAGCCTGGGTCAAAGATACATTTATTAATGCCTTCAAGAGGCAAGATTTCTAAGGCATATAAACTGCTTGTTCTGCAGAATGAAAATAAACTACAGTCAACCTCAACTACTTTGTTCTCAATCAAGGATGAATAATGCTCTCCTTTTTTCTTTCTATCATTACTTTATAAAATTATAATTATTATTCTGCTCAGGGTCATACTACCTTTTCTCTATTCATTTCATCTAATAAACACTCACATAGCAGTTACGTGCCAGGCACTGTACCCTCCAATGATGGGGGGAACCACAACTGTTTGATTCAGTGCTGTATCTCCAGCACTCTGCCTGGAACTGACTTCATAATTTATGCAGCAAATATCAATTATGCAGTTGGATTGTTTACATCTGGCTTACCTTTCAGGAAGTACTATGGCATAACGGTTAAGTGTACAGATGATGGAGTCTGGAATTCTGGCTCTACTAATTAAATGACTTTGGGCAGGGTATTTCATTTCTCTGAGCCTATGCTTCCTCAGTTGTCAAATGGGGGAAATAACAGCATTGACCTGATGGGGTTATTTTCATGATTAAATAAGATGACATGAAGTGCTTAGACAAATACTTGATGCAAGGTAAGCCCTTGAAAAATTTTAGTTACTGTTGTTGTTATTATTTTCTTCCTGCCATATATATCTAGAAACATGGATGTGAACAACTTAAATTCATGGCAAAAACTATATTGGGTGTATATACTATTTCTATTTCTTGAGCTACTAGACAAACTGACTAGTTCATCAGAAACATCTCTGGAAAGTTACCCAGTTTCTATTCTGATTTTAGGATTTGGTTTATGTTATGTTTGTAGGTTTCATGAATAAACTGTAAACATTTCCATGATGCATTCTTTGCCTTTTTATGAAGCTTTCTTACTGAGATCATAAACCAAAAAGCCCACAGTGAACACCGAAGAGTTTTAACCTAGCATTAGAACCCCCAAATAACAATACAACTTTTTTGAGATCCTAATTCTCTCCTCTCTGGATATAACATTTAATTATAGAACTGGGAATAGTACTATGGATATGTGATTATGCTTTTCCTTATATTTGCTATCTAGAGAGGCCCTTTTTATGTTGTAATACTTGTTCTGTTTTAGCATAATTGAGACTTTACTAGGCCTAATAACATGTAGTAATACATTAATAGGTTAGGGAATGTTTTCCCTTTAAAACTTTATAATTTCACAGATTTTTATATGAGGAAAGAAGACATAATCACATTTAGATATGGTATCAATTCAGATATATCAATTCAGATTAATCTTTTTAAATAAACAGAAGTCAGATAACTAACAGTTAAATCAAGGTGTTAATTGTAGTTAGCAAACTGTAGACATTATGGAATTGCACTGTCTCAATTATGGCTAATTTTAAACAGTCCTCCTCTTTCCATCATTAAGATCTTGAGGAAGGTTCTATCTAGAAGGGTATTTCTTTTTTTGCGGTACGCGGGCCTCTCACTGCCGTGGCCTCTCCCATTGCCGAGCACAGGCTCCGGACGTGCAGTCTCAGCGGCCATGGCTCACGGGCCCAGCCGCTCTGCGGCATGTGGGATCTTTCCGGACCGGGGCACCAACCTGTGTCCCCTGCATCGGCAGGCGAACTCTCAACCACTGAGCCACCAGGGAAGCCCTAGAAGGGTATTTCTTAATGTTACCCTGTAACAATGTCAACAGATGCAGTGGTCAAATGGTATGAAATTTTGAAATTATGTATTATATTAGAAGTGTGCAATATTGTGTTTCCCCAAATTAAAAATTTCATCAAGTTATTACCATCTCAAACTTGAAACTGCTTTTAGTGTCACAGGGCAGCACCACTTCAGCTGGTGAACAGAGATTCCCACCATTCACTGTCAGCATTGGTCTCCGATTGTGTGGGGTCTTCAGGGACACTTCCCTCTCATAAAATAGATCAGTCCTGTTTCCCCTGCCAGAGTAGCAGGGGCTGTTTTCTTTTCTCCATATGCTTTCGCTAGTACAGGGTATTTTTACAGAGTCTCTTTACCCATTAAACTTTGAGTTTTGAATTGATTTTTTTTGGCTTCTCAATGGAGAATATTAATTAAAAATCCCTGAGAGCATAAAGAGACTGTTGTATTAGCTTTGGAATTTCTTTTACAGAATTTGAGAACTGGAAGAGATCTCGGAGGTTACCTAGTCTATTTAACTTCTGTACATGAACCCATCAAGAAACGGAGTCAGGTAAGTAGGTTAGGATAATGTAGGGAGGTGAGGGCAGATTTGTATCTAGTTCTTTCTCCTGAGCCAAGCTGTTTCTGAAAGTGAAGTGCTAATCACACTTGAAGGGGCTGAGTATAAAAGGACACTTCAGTTGTGCCTCTACCTACAAACCAGTGGGAAGAGAAGAAAAGCAGTTCAAGTGTAAACAATCAAAGAGTAAAGCCTCTGAAGCCAGCACATTCACTGAAAATAGTTCAGTTTGATTAGTCATAGGACTTAGGTGTAGATTTAATTAGTAACTTCTGTTTGGCCTTATGGATATTAAACATTCAGACTCTTTTCACTTTTACAAGCATCTAAATCAAATATGGCCACACAATGGCTTTAAAGACATTTATTAGCTAAAGAAAATAATCATAAATTCTTCCAATAATAAATGTGTTTCTGAGAGGAGCATCAAGCACTTTGGAAAGTCTTACTCCCCTGCGTGGCTCTAGCATTGACAAAGTCAGAGTGTCTCCAATTTAGTCATCTACACACTGAAGGCAACTTCTTTATAGGAATACTAGTGAATCACCTCTTTAAGATTTTTGTTAGGTACACCATCTGAAATGTTCCCTTTCTTTGTTTTGGTTTGAGGAGGGTAGAATAGACATTCTCTAAAAAATAAAATTAAAAAGTTATCATACCAAAGTACTTGCTTCTTAGAGGTACGTTATGTACTTTCAGAAATTAAGAAAAGAAAAACTCACTGGGACCCTTCTGTAACATTGATATGAGAGGAAGAAATATTTACCCACTTGACCTTGATATTGAGTTTATTGGCTAAAGTTGCATTTTAGGGGAATCAGTGTTTTAATAAGTTGTGTTCACTCCAGGTTAATAAGCTTGTGTCCACTCCACTTAGGTCTCAAAAATAACTCCTCCACTAATTTAATCATAGCTGGTGGAGACTTTACTAATTGGTAAATATATTTTAATTCTGAAATTAAAGTTGCCTTGTAGAAATTTTCAAAAGTACACGGATAAAATACAAAGAAGAACAGAAAAAGCCTTCTTTGAATCTTTTCTTGACTAATATCATTTTACAGAAAGGTCTTAAAGATCCTTTAGTGGGTAACCTCTTCATTTAGGTAATGGTTCTCAGACTTCTGGGGGGTGGTTCCAGATCCCTCTTGTAATACAAGTGAGTTGAATCCATGGACTTTAGATCAATAATCCTGAACTGCTGGATTAGTACCCTAAGGTCAGAGAAGTTTGGTGAGCTGCGAAGAGTCACACAGCTCTTTTTGCCTGCCTATATTGTTTCCTGATTCTGTGAAAACAAACTAACAAACCTCGACTCCTCAACTCTTAAAATGCATACAGGCAGATACATATGGACAGCAAGAGCACAGAGATTTAAAAACAGAGCATAAAAAAGTAACTTGAACAGAATGTGGCATTTCCCGTGGTCTGTTGCTAACGGCCCACATACAACATGCTTAAGAAAAAAAACCAAAAAACAAAAAAACAAAACACCCTGGCACTTCGTTTTATCATCATTTAAAAATGATTGAGGGTATATGCCCAGGAGTGGGATTGCTGGGTCATATGGTAGTTCTATTTTTAGTTTTTTAAGGAACCTCCATACTGTTCTCCATAGTGAGAAAACTATAGCTGTATAGCTGTATCAATTTACATTCCCACCAACAGTGCAGGAGGGTTCCCTTTTCTCCAAAAGACGCAGATGTAGAGAACAGACTTGAGGGCACAGGGGGGAAGGGGAAGCTGGGATGAAGTAGAGAGTAGCATTGACATATATACACTACCAAATGTAAAATGGATGGCTAGTGGGAAGCTGCTGCATAGCATAAGGAGATCAACTCGATGCTTTGTGACGACCTAGAGGGATGGGATAGGGAGGGTGGGAAGGAGGCTTAAGAGGGAGGAGATATGGGGATATATATATATATATATATATATATATATACACACACACATACATACATACATATACACATATAGCCGATTCACTTTGTTGTACAGCAGAAACTAACGCAACATTGTAAAGCATTTACACTCCAATAAAGATACGAAAAAAAATGATTCAAATGGACATTTAGAATGTATGGCATTGGGAATGTATCCCATCTGGGGGTAGATGGTAAAGAGCTTCACTGAACATAGGGCTGTGTTTTCAGTAGTTTTCAGGCTGAAGTTGATGCATATTTTGGGCTCTTGTCTTTGGTCATGCTTTTAAAGCCAAACACAGTACCTTAATGTATATTTTCAGGACTTCAAAGCTGGTGGCATTAAACATTCCTTTTTGTAAGAAAATAATGAGGAACATGATTTTCTTTTAATGCCTTTAGGATTTGAAGATGTGAAAGAAATGTGTAAAAAGGAATTACTTCATTCTCTTTTTATTCTGCACTTTTAAAAATTGACTCTGAAGCCCATCACATTTTGTTTCATTAAAAACTAGAGACTCCTGCCTGTGAGCTGTTACCTTTGGAGTGGCTGTTTTCTGAATATTGTTCCAATTAGAGTTCTTCACCCAAATTCTATAGGCTGGATATCCCATATACTCATACATATTCTGCACTATATTTAAAGCTTCTACAAACTTAGACAAGAATCCATAACCAGCCAATGGTATATGAATCTGTTTTGATGATCCTGCTGTCAGTGGTCACTTCCTATTGATAACTGTTCTAAAAAAGTTTAAACGATTTTCATGATAACACTGAAAACAGCAAAAAAAAAAAAAAAAAAAAAAAAAAAAAGGAATTGTGGCTAGGTGAAGTGAAAAACTGACCCCAGAATGTACTTGTTCACTGTTCTCATTCTAAAGTAATGGGGCTCATGTCCTCAGCTTTTCTCAGTCTCAAGTTTGTGGTCCCGAATATTACACTTTAGGTATTAGATTTTAATCATTTCCTCAATCTAAAAACAGGAATTTTTCGATGGGAAAAAACTTGTCTCTTTAGCCTTGACTTCCGGAGGATTCTAATGTTTCCTTGCTAACGCTTATTTTAATACTGCACACCTGGACACAGCACACAGTATCATATACGTAGTCAGGCTTTGGAGAATTTATTTCAATTTACATACAATCCTCCAAACCCTCTGGCGAGCTTGGTGTGAAACCTGAGACAGCTACGTCTCCCCAGCCGGATCTTCCTTTGCTTCTTGGCGTCAATAGCCAAAGGCTCCAACGATGCCTCCGGGGAAGCGCGGTGGGGCTAAAGAGTCCGGAAGAGGGGTGACTGCGGGGCTTGTTGCGCTGACGATTTACAGGGTACTTCTTGCACGCGGCTCAGCTACCCCCTCTGTGGCTGTGTGTGCCTGGTGTGACAGAGCGGAGAAAAGCTCTCTCATCTCCCAGCGCCTGCCTCTGCCGCTCAGTCGCTCTCCTCCCTCCCGTCTTCCCAGTCTCCTCGCGCTCTCTCGCTCGCTTCTTTGCCTTTCTCGGGGAGTTTCAGTCCCTGAATGCAGCCAGAGTAGCTCTGGCAATCTAGACCCGGAACCTGTGTGTACACGCTCACGCACACACGCGCGCACACACGCACACTCACTCGCACACACGCACTCAGGTTCTCCCCACAGGGACACAGAGCAAACCCGGAGCTTCATCTACCTGAAGGGGATGGCCCGGCCGGACACTTCCTGCTCACTTGTCATCTCCGCAGGTCAGAGCAACGTCGTAACTAGGGAGGCTCACTGTCCGCTGTGCAACCTCACGCTGTATGCCGCCACCTCTGCTTAAAGTGTCCAGGCTGGAGGAGAAGGCTTCTCCAGGTCAGATTTCCGGCGCAGCTCTGCGGCCCTGGGACTTCACTGGGCTGGTTCACCCCGGTTTCTTCCTTCCGGCCATCCTCTCGTCCCCGCCTGCGGGGTGCATGGCTCGGGCGCCTCCGCTGCTGCTGCCGTCGCCACTGCTGCTACGAGCACATCCCACCCAGAGGACTGAACGCCGCCGCTGGAGTGGGGAGAGAAAGCGGCAGCCCTAACTTCCTTCTCCATCGCTCTCTGTACTTGCCAGCCGAGGACCCGCGGGAAGGCTCCCGCGGAAAGCGAGGCGAAAGCTCTGCGCAGGGGACTGCGAGCTAGAAGCCGCAGGCGCACAGGGGCGGGGGCAGCATGTGCCCCTGAGCCCGGCGCCCGCCGGAGAAGTAGCGCGCGTTGGGGCGAGCGAGCCGCTTTCCAAGTTGGGCGCGTCCCAGAGCTCGCCGCCCCGCGCCTCCGCCGCCCGTGTCCGGAGAGAGGCGGGGCTGATGGGAGGTGCCGAGGTTGCTGTCGCCTACGGCCAGAGCCCGTCTTAAAAGAAGCTGGGCCAGTCTCCCCAGGGTCCCAGCTGGCGTCGCGCCCTCCGCCCGCGTGCGCTCTCTGATGCCTGAACTGGCGGTGGACAGGGTGGGCCCCCCGCGGGAGGTGCCGGAGGGGGCGGGGGAGGAGCAGGAGGTGGTGTGATGGCCCTGGACGGCGAGCGGGGGGAACAAGAGGAGGAGAAGAAAAAGAAGAAGAAGAAAAAGAAGAGGAAGAAGAAGAAGGAGGAGGAGGCGGCGGGGGCTAAGAAGAGCAGCTCACCCTTCGCGGCCACGATGGGGGAGAACGACGCCGCGCTGCGGGCCGGCGGCAGGGCCCTCTCGGACCCGTGGGCGGACTCCATGGGGGTGCGACCCCGCACCACCGAGCGCCACATCACTGTGCACAGGCGGCTAGTGCTGGCCTTCGCCGTGTCCATCGTGGCGCTGCTCGCGGTCACCATGCTCGCGGTGCTGCTCAGCTTGCGCTTCGACGAGTGTGGGGCGAGCTTACCGCCCGGCGCCGACGGCGGCCCCGCCGGCTTCCCAGCGCGCGGCGGCAACGAAAGCCTTCCGGGTTCGGCCCGGCGCAACCACCATGCTGGTGGAGACTCCTCGCAGCCCGGGGCAGGCGGGGAAGCCAACCCTGAGACCCCGTCCGCCCGGCCGCCGTCGGACGAGGAGCGGCAGCAATGGCAGCCGTGGACTCAACTGCGCCTGTCGGGCCACCTCAAGCCGCTGCACTACAATCTGATGCTCACCGCCTTCATGGAGAACTTCACTTTCTCCGGGGAGGTCAACGTGGAGATCTCGTGCCGGAACGCCACTCGCTACGTCGTGCTGCACGCCTCCCGTGTGGCGGTCGAGAAGGTGCAGGTGGCCGAGGACCGGGTAGCCGGGGCGGTCCCGGTGGCCGGCTTTTTCCTCTACCCGCCAACCCAGGTCTTGGTGGTGGTGCTGAATAGGACGCTGGACGCGCAGAGGAATTACAATCTGAAGATCATCTACAACGCCTTGATCGAGAACGAGCTCCTGGGCTTCTTCCGCAGCTCCTACGTGCTCCACGGGGAGAGAAGGTACGGAGGGAGGCGGTGCCCGGCACCGCCCCACCCAGCCAGGTTGTTCGAAACCGCCGGGCAGCCGGCCACCCAGCGACCGGGCTAGCTTCGGATACCCGGGAAGCGAGGGATGGGGGAAGGAAGTGAAGGTGAGGTATGGCCATCACCCAGAACTCTCGGGGTCTCCCAGGTGCCTGGGCTCTCCCTGCGGCCAACTCCACAAACTCACTCACCAGTCTCACCAGTGCCAAATGCCACTCCTTCTCTAGGCTGGGACCCCCTGCCCCATCAAAGTTCCTTAGCCAGCCTGGGGCACACAGCAACTTTTTTTTTTTTTAAGGGTAGTGTGTAATCTGAGCGACGTCGGGCCAGAGTGACATCAAAAGCTTGCCTAGTTAGCATCGAGGGAAAATTCGTGAGCCCCAGAGGCCAGGGCAGCAGCGCATCCCGGTTAGATGTCAGGACAGGGCAGGCAGGGCAAGATCCTCCCCTCCCTCACCATGCCCGTTTCTGGAAGGCGCAGAGTATTGGATAGGCTCTGGCTCCATGAAGTTTTACAAAACTGGAAGTTGAGATTCTGGGCAGTAAGAGCCAGTCCCAGTGACAGAGTAAGGGGGCGGGGGTGGGCTGGTGGTGGTGCTGGCGGCTGCCATGGCCAGTGCCAGCGAGAAATCTTCTTGCCTGTGCTGCCAGCTCTCTCCTAACACAGAGTGACTGCAGTTTGTTCACAAGTTACTGCCTCTGGAAATGGCTTCAGCGGTGAAAGGGGGAAAGCTAACCGTCAGTCTCAAATGCCTTGTTAGTGAGTGCCTTTGATGCTTTTTAGATTTGGGCAGTATTCTGTTTCTTCTTCTTTTTTTTTTTTGAGAGGCTGTGGGGCTTTCCATCGCTTGTTTAGAGCTTAGACTTCAGAGTCCAACAGAACTGGGTTCAAATCTCGGCTGCAACTCTACTTGTGTTGAAGGCTTGAGGAAGCTGATTAAGCTAAGTCACCAATTCCTGACAATAACAGCCTCTAGTGCTTAATGAGCATCCTGTATTAACTCAATCTCACAAGAACCCCATGAGATAGATGCTGTCAACACTCCCTATTGTACAGATGGGGAAATGGGGAGGCACCAAGAAGTCGAGTAACTTGTAACATCGTGAGCCAGCAAAGCAGGTTTTAGGCTCAGGCAGTTTGGCTGCAGAACCTATACTTTTAGTTTTAACTTGGGGAAATAATAATAATAATATCCACATAGGATCGTTGCAGGTGTCCACGAGTAAATGCATTGAAAAGCACTTAACTCTGTACTTGGCACATAGAGTGCCCACTCATGTTATGAGTGTCCTGTGGTGTAAGCTCTCAAGCATGTTGTTGAATGAATAAACAAGTGATTCTTGCTTTTTTGCCCTAGCCCATTGCATTTAAAATAACTTTGATTAATTAAATGGCTGTAGGGCCAGGGAATAACCAAAATGAACTTAAAAATGAAGTCAACAACCTTCGGAGTGGAGGCAGGTTGGAGATGAGTAATGATGCCACTGGCAGAGCCTCCCCTGTTCTCAAGAGAGTCTCACAACAGCAGAAAACTTGGGATCAGAGCAGTCCAGGGCTCCTGAGGTCAGCAGGTTTGGCAGTGGAGAGCTGGGACTCAAATTTTGGTTTTCTGATCCCTGGACCAGGGCTCATGATGTCTGGAAGCTCTCAGAAGAAGCTGATATAGTATAAGAGGCTAGGGAAATTTCAGTGTGTTATAAGAGAACACAAAAGTGTTAGTAGTCCTGTGGTGTAGCCTCATCTAAATAAATTGTCCAATGCTTTAGTGGTTGTATGATAATTAAAGTCTCCTATAAGTGAATGTATAAATTATTCACTTTCAAACTCCTAAGATCAGATGTGGATAATTTAAACCCCCTCCCACCACTTTCTCTGACATATTCTAAAGAATACAGATTAAAAGGATTAAAAAGAAAATCCACGATCATATCAAATTTGGGGGAAAAGCATAGAAGGCACATTTGCATGTTATGTCAAAATGTCAGTAGTGGGAGTTGCATATCATTACTGATAAATCTTGCTGTGGTGAAATAAATACTTCCAGAAAGTCCTGTTTTTTGAGCCATGCCAAAATACATTTGGTGGAACTGAGCTTGTTTTGGTCAGTGCTTTCAAATGAACAGGACTCTTAAAAAGACCAGATGTTCCCGCGTGACCTATAACTGATTTCTTGTACCCTAGTGCATATTTGTATTCAAACTCTCTCGTTCAGTTTTCCCCAAAGATGGTTGAGAGTTTAACCTAGTGTACCTGTGGCTAAACTCTGCATCCCAATAGTTGTGCAGGATTTGCTGTTTCTGGAGATCCTAGGATGATTTTATTTCTAAACAGCCTCTTAGAGAAAGTACTTGTTCCTCTTTTTTCCCCTTCATTCCAAAAGGACATAAATGCAAACTCTAAATTTTCATTTGATTAGTGATTACGTATCTTGGTCTTTAGTTAGTCAGAATTTTTGCCAATTTATCAGATAATTTCTGGAATGAAAATAAATATTTAATCTGGCAATGGGGAGTCACAATGAGCAACCTGAAATATTGAAAAAGATCAATACTACCATTCAGTCTACCTTACTTAGTCTATGTGGAAACAACTTGTTAATAATCAATCTGATTCTTTGACTCGCTCCTCAGAAGTCTGAGAGATGTACTTTGGGTCAGGCAGGAAAATTAGACTTCACTATGTGCTGTATGCCTTTGACCCTTTGAAGCTTCCCTGGTTTTGTTCTACAGGGAAGACTTGCCTCTCCCGGTTCCCATATTAAAATAAATGTTGGAAGACAGGCTCCCGGTTAGAACCTAAGGCTTCTCCACTTGAGGCACATCTTTTATTCTCAGTTAATCATTTGGCTAAAGGGAAATTCACCACTTGTTGAATATTAAAAATAATTCTCTTAAATTTGAAATGCTTACACACAGCAGATTAAATTGCAGAGTAAATTACCTCTGTTAGGCAATATATACTCCCTTGTCCCTCAGGTAGGTGGGCAGCAGGCAGATGCCATAATATCCTATAGTAGAATATACTTGCTTAGAATTAGGCAAAGTCTTCCTTTACCTGAAGTAATTGCCGCTTTGGGGCAGCCAGATGGCAAGCATACCCATGTTCAAAGTAGGGTACCTTAATTTAGATCCAGATGGCCGGATTGAAAGAGGAAATTTACCCAAAGTAAATGAACATTTTATTCACTTTCAAAAGGGAGACTGTTTTTCTGTGACAAACTTTGGGTCTGTGACATGCCACAGTGACAGAAGACAGGATGAGAAAAGGAGGTCTTTTTCTGTCAAGGGTTATTTAGAGAGAAACCATGATCTCCAAGTAAAATGAGAAGATAAAATTGTGGTTCTCAAAGAGAATTGCCAAAAACTCCTTTGCAAAAATCTTGTGGAGAGCATAGAGGATTTTATGGGTAGTCATTGATCATTTGTGGTATCAGCATACATGGTTTGGTGCCTTGTACTTTTTCTGGAGTGAATTAATAATCATGCTATTTAATAAAAACAAGAAAACCACCATGTTGTTTTTATGTTGAAAGCAGCCCCATTTCTCCACTTACTCTGCTGAGGAGATATCTCTATATGAGCAAGTTGAAGTAAATGGCTTTTTGCCCTTCTAAAGAGGGCTCGGAACTGAAAAATCTGGGAGAATGGTTTGTTTCTTTGAAAACTTTTTATGTGATTCCTTAATGGACTTAGCTCATTGTTTTCTTGTCACTGCATACATAACCATATGGCCACACTGAGTCCAGTGTTGGATTTTGGTCACAATTCAAAATGCCACCAGTAAACTAAATCTAGAAACTATTGGGGGAAAGAAAGTTTGGACCATTTAATAATCACTTATTCAGGGAGGAAAATCCATACAATTGGTGTTTGTCTTGCTGTGCTTTTGATCACCTTGGATAGTAATAGAGTATACCTTATTTCTGAAAGAGTTAAATTAATTTGCCTGTGTTTTTATTTATTCAAAACAACTCTAAACAGGGCCTACATGCTCTGGATCTCTTTCAAGCAAAGATAGACCTGTGACTGGTTTCCCTGTGTTGGATTTGCATAACATATTTATTTCCTCAAATCAGTTTTTGCCACCGTGTATGTGGTTGGGCTTGAGACAACAGTACAGGGCAACAGTTTAGGTTTGCTTGAGGATGATGATGACATTTGATGATGACATAAAGATATTTGTCTCTTTAAGAATAGGACTCACTTCTTTAAGCATGGCTGTAAAGAATGGTATAAAAAGAGTGAAGAAGAAATAGTCTACCTTTAACTCATAAGTGTTTGACAGTCTGTAAAGAAGGGCATCCCTCCATAGCCCCAGGCTCATCCTCCTACCCACCAGCCATGATCATCACCTTATCGTCCTTTTAATTCTTTGTGTGTCCTTTATATCCTTTCAAACTTACAGTAGTGGCTGATTCTTCCAGAGTTTCTCAAAGACCCATGCAATCCTGCTTTTTGCCACTAGAGAGTGGCTGCTCTCTCCAACAGAATTTTGCTACATAGGATTTGAGAGAATATAAAGATGCAAAACACTTCTTGCCCTTCCCAGTTCTTTGGACAATCTGAAATGATTCACAGACAGGCACAGCTGGATGCTGGTGAGTGGGCTGTGAGAGTGAAATAAGACTGACAAGATCTTACTGAGTGGGGCTGAATTGAGGGGGAGGGTCCCAGGCTCCCCACTCCTGCCCTCCTTGCCTCCAAGTGTGCCTTCTCAGTCTCTGAATAAACAAGGGGCCCCAGGGTTTAAGGAGCTCCGGCGGCAACAGTTGTGCAGGGACGGGGGAGAATGGATTCCTCCCAGTGCAAACCTGAGTTGATTTGCCGGGTGAAGTTTTAGTTTAAGTATTCGGATCTTTCCTCATGACTACACACTCAAAAAAAAACAAAAAAAAAACCAAAAAAAAGAATCATAGGATGGAAAAAGAATCAAGTTGTAAAATTGCCACTGTTGGTTACTTTTTATCTCTTTAAGAATAAGCGAGCCACTTTTAGTTGTGTTGCTGGGTGGCAAGGGGTGTGTGTGTGTGTGTGTGTGTGTGTGTGTGTGTGTGTGTGTGTATGTTCAGGGACTCTGGAACCAGACTGCCTCGATTTATGTCTTGACTCTGCCGTTTATTAGCTTTATGACCTTGGCCAAGTTTCCTAAATGTTCTGCGTCTGGTATTCTTATCTGGAAAATGAGGATAATGATATCCTCTTTCATGGGGTTATTTGTGAGGATTACATGAGTAAAGTAATAAAGCACTTAGAATGGTGTCTGACAACTAGTAAGCACGTTTGTGGGTATGAAATACGATTATACTATTACATGACTGGACATCTACCCTTAGAGCTGGTACAAGGTCATTTAGGCTCAATGTTTTTGCCTTAGGTTTCCCCTTACTAGCAAGACAGTGGGAAATGGTCACTGTGGACATCCCTTCCACTGCTGTTTGTTTTGCCCCCCTATGCAGAGTTCAAAAGTTGGGAGAGAGGAAGAAGCAGAGCCCTTCCACAGTGAAGAAGGAAGAGAAGAGAAAGGCTGTGGTATTTCACAGCTAGAGAAGCTCCATGCTGGGTCCAGACACGGAAATGGAGAGGATTGAGGGAGTGGGAAGAGTGTGTGAAACAAAAGAAACTCACAACTCTGATTATGGCCCTGCTCTCTGTCAGCAAACCAGCTACCAAAGGGTCAGGAGGGTGCCTTCCTTGTCACTGGAAGCTAGTACAGGAAAAGAAAAGCTCCAAGTACCAAGGGAAAGGCACATCAGTTGTTAGATACTGTTTTCAAGACTTTGTGAGTTCCACCAGTAGTAGTACTTTATAATACTTACATAATACTTTTTCTCTTTCCACTATTAAAGAAATGAATCGTAGACACTAGTTTATTTATTCTTATGAAAACCTAATATTATGGCACAGGAAAGTAATTTTAGTGCATTCGTAATACTCTTCATCAATGGTGATCAAGTACTCGGTGCTCATTTTCGATAACAGTAGTGTATAAAAATGAAAACAATTATGAATTTTATGCTCTGTTTTTATAACACGATTATTCACATGTGCACCACTTCCTACATACATTTTGCTGGCATTATTGCATTATGTTTTTAGTTTACTAGAATGGTTATTTAAAAAACAATAGACTACGTGCTTGCTTATAGCACTGAATATTCAGCAGGAACACTTTTCTTCTGAAATGGCAGAGTTTTACTGACTTATTGAAGTACATAAAAACACAGAGTCTAAACAACGACCCATTTTGGCTTAAAATGTTTTGTCATTGAGTAATAATTTGCATTTTGATTAACAACCTTAACTTTAAATGGGACGTGTAACTTCCATGATCCTGTAACTTTGCTCAGTTCCTGGAAACAGTTGAATAGTAGCTGGATGATCCACTGGATCACTTCTTTCGATCTTGGGAGTTTTTAATTACCAATTTTAAACTATTGCAACTGTAGGCAAATTGCAGTTGCAATAGAAGCAAGTTCAAAGAGCATTTTTCACTGTGCCGTATGTGTGGTCTGCATAGATGTGGTCAAAATGGAAACTTCTCAAAAACGCCTTGCCATTTTTGAGGTTCTCTTGGTTTTGGTGGGCTCTGCAATGAAACATGAATCAATCTGAATACTAGCAGTGTTATGCAAATGTTTGTTTCTTCTGCATATTTTAACCTGATGAAAAGGCAAACTGAAAATAATGGAACAGAAATTGTATCATATACTGTAATTTGTTGGCAATATCAACCAACGTTAATGCATTACTTCTGCTGAATCTTATAATGACTTGACACAAGTAGCTTGCCTAGTTGAACTTCCGCAGAAATAAGAAGAAATCAATTCTCTGTATCCTTAAGAGGCAACATAGAGCTTTAAGCTCTACTTCTTAGCTCAACCAAAATGTCAAATAGACAAGTTGTTAAGAAATCAAGTAATTTATTTTAGATGGAAGAGCATTAAAATACATGTATATTATTCATATTTTTCTAGTTATGCTAAAGTGACATTCTTGGAATAACACTTCCAGGATGTCACTTTTGGAGGTGGAATGTTTTTATGATAATAGAGGGATTCCTTAAAAGATACAAATGATTTTGTTTGAGAAAAAGCAGGAGAAAAGTAGACAACAAAATGCTCTTCCCCATTACCTTCAGCCTCCTACTGTTTTATTTCTTGCTGTATTTACATAGGTATTTCACATCCTTACTCTATATTAAAATGTTCTCTATTTTTAATTAATTTTTTGTATTTTTTTCTACCTGATGTACTGCTACCACCTCAAACTCCACCTGAAATTTGCTCAGAAACCAAACTCATTATTTTCTGCTCCGAATCCCTTTCGCTAGAGGTCTCTGGCGTTTCTACTGACGGTAAGCAGGAAAGCAGTCTCACTTCCGCCAGTTGAAGGCAACCATAAAATGTACGCAGCGAAGACAAGATTATGTTTCTGAAGTCCAACAGACACTGTTGCCTGTTGGGGGCACTGAGCCTGAAACTGGCTCTCTTTGTTAGAAAGGAGACTATCAAGGGTGAGAGAGGTAGGTGTTCGAGGTAGACGGCAACACTGGGCTCCGAGAAAATGGGAACCTGGAAGAAAGCAGACAGGGTGCGAACTTCATATGTGAGGCAAAACTTTTTTAAAGGTTTATTTCTGTGCTACCAGTAGTCAATTGGCTCACTTCTCCAATGTGTCTGTGACCCTTACTACCCAGGAATTTACGCTTCCTCCTCCATAAAGCCTTCCTTCAGTTAAGACTGGTGGTTCTCAGCGGGGTCAGTTCTGCCTCCCAGGGGACATCTGCAATGTCCGGAGACGTTTCAGTTGTCACAGCGGGAGAGAGGGGGTGCTACTGGCATCTAGTGGTAGAAGCCAGGGATGCTGCTAAGCACAAGATGGCCCCGACAAAGAATAGTTATCCACCCTCGTATGTAAGTAGTGTCGAGAATTCTACCACTGAATCACCAATACTTAACATTAAAAAAAAAAAAAAAAGTCAGTAGTGCCAAGGTTGAGAAACCTTGCTTTGGAAGATGTAATTTCTTCATGCATTTTCCCTCGTTGTCATGTCTTTTTGTACGATACCTGTTTAGGCATATGTTTTATTTATTTTATTGGAGTATAAACTCTTTGAGGGAAGGAAGCACATCTATTTATCATTTTCTCCACAGCGTTGAACACTTAAAAATGGTGACTAAGAAAAGCAAATGCGTTATAATAGATCTTGTAGCAAAAAGCCATTTAGCAGTAACGTAATTTAATATTTTAAAAACATCTCATCAAATTCAGGGAATATTTTATTTTAAATTTTTGTTCAGTTATAGGATCTCAAGCTTGGAAAAGACCCTAGGTGTAATCTAGTCCAACTGCTCTTGTTTCCAAGGGGCTTGTTTTGATTTGCTAAATACTGAATTGAAATTCAATTGCAATCGTCCTCAGGTGCCAGACTGTGAAATTGGTATTTCCTCATTTAGACATTATCAAATATATGTGGCCCTCAGTGCATAGATATATACTGTGTGTAGGAATTCATTAAGAATATTAATTGCAGAAAAAGTCACTAGATGATCTTTATAGTTCCTTTCAACTCTGAGAATCAGCTATTTAAATTGCTAGCCTTACTAACATATTTACTTACTATATGAGGCAAAAAGAGACTTGAGCACAACATGATTCTTCTGCATAAATATTGGGTTTATTAATTTCTCATTAGCCCAGAGGTATTTAGATCTTCTACATCTAATAAATTCCTACCCTTTAATTACTGAATACCAAAGACACCTTTGATTTTTTACTTAATGACTAATACACTCTAAGTACAGCCTCTCTGTTGAACTCTTGCAGAACTTTCCCCTAGTATTATTAGTTGTTTCTTATGTATTATATATATTTCCCTTTTCAGGTAGATTGCAAAGGCCTTAAGGACAAAAATGGTTATATCTTTAAAAAAAAAAAAAAATCCTACCACACACCTAATAGAGTGAAAATCACACATAGCAGACAATATCTATTTGCTCAATGACTGGAATTGGATTTCTCAGGTACTTGAAAGTTAAAAGGGAACACTTTTCCTCATATATTAAATTCCATAGGTATCTTTTAAATAGCCTCAGTAAAGAAATATAAAGCTCAGTGGACATTTTAATAAGAAAGATGAGATTCAAGCACATATGTAAGACAAAAGCACGTGCAAATTGTAAATGGGTGCATCTTAATTAAAAGTTACTGACACTCCGTTAAGCAAGAACTACATTACTGTCAGTAGAAAATAGGAAAAATATTACCAAGATGCTGGCAAGTTTGGAAAGAAGAACCTTTATTACCAATAGTCAAATTAAAACATTGTTTATAAATTATGGCTAAAGATTAATTTTACTGTTTTTGAAATAAAATTACCTTTTACTCATACACAGAAAATGTGAATTCTAGACCCGGCTTTGCGCTAATTGCCTGTGTAACTTTGGAGAAATCGCTTAACCCTACTGGAGCTACTTTCTCATTTTAGGAATTTACGAGAGCTGGACAATTTGTTTCTAAGATTGCTTCCAACTTTAACCTTATATTTTTCTGAAGATTTATAGTTAAAACTTCTTTCCTATACATTACCCCATTTTATCATCTCGACAGTTTTGTAAGGGAGGCCTAGAAAATATTATTTTCCTTCTACTAATGAAAAAATAGACTCAGGTAGTTAAGTGATTTATCCAAGCCTGGTATGCAGCAGCCCAGTACTATTTCAAGGTAATTCTCAATTCCCCTCTCTCAGAATAAATATACAATTAATCTTGAAAACTTATTTTTCTCTGTTTTAGTTTTCTCTGTTTCAAAACTAAACTTTTAAAAAGTAAGCCTTCAATAATGCATGTAAGCTTCATAATTTTAAAAAAGTATAAACATTTACATTTCATGGTTTGAGCCAGGGATAGCCAGTAAGATTCAATACACATGTCAACACCTACTGATCGGTAGTAACTGCCTGAAGTGCTGTGCTGAGAATAATTTTAAGGCCAAGTTTTGGCTCAGCGGGAAAGTGTGCCGTGTGAGATTAACCATGAACACTGTGGATGATGGAGAGGGGAGGGGTGGCAGAACTACTATGGGGAAAGAGCCTTTTAAAGAAATGACTTGTAGCACTCAGTAATGTTTTATGAAGGGTCTG
Organism: Pseudorca crassidens; assembly: GCF_039906515.1. Classification (NCBI taxonomy): domain Eukaryota; kingdom Metazoa; phylum Chordata; class Mammalia; order Artiodactyla; family Delphinidae; genus Pseudorca; species Pseudorca crassidens. Next base: position 61,527,395 of record NC_090306.1, read on the forward strand.
TTATTGACTTATGTCCAGTTTTAACTAATATCATATTTAAAAGTTTAATTAATTTATGTCATGAATGTTTTCATAAATAATGGCCCCATTTTTAAGTTAAAAGTGTGTCCTTTTTCAAGTACTTAGTTTGAGTGTTTTGATTTGTAACCATAACAGTGAAGGAATGTAGAGGGTGCTTCTGGAGTTTTAATGAGATGCAACTTTGCAGCTTGATCTGAAAACTTGAGGGCATTAAATATTTTATATATATATGTGCACACATTGATGTATTTATTATATAGATATTTATTAATTTACTTTATTATGTTAACATATAATTTATATAGTAAATATATATCATGGGTGGTAAAAACCAACGGTATCTGGATTATTCTATGTAAATGTATATTATAGCACTCCAGGAAAGGTTGAAGATATTGTGAATCAGTGGCTGCTGCTTATTAACTGCCTTCTGGGTGCTGTTCATCTATTCACAGTGATAGGTGCTTTACATCCCCTTTTCCATTCTACTAAGCTTTACAATGCTTTTTAAGTTAGGCATGATTATTTCCTTTTAAGCAATGAACCTGTACACCTTAGGGAAATTTAGCAACCATCCAAGATGATTCGGCTAAGAAATGTTGTGGAGCCAGAATGCAGACCAAGTTTTGTCAGATTTCAAAATGCTTTTCCTTAACAAAATCAGGCCATTTGAGCCTGAGATTTGAGGACATAGATGTTTCTCAGTGATGGTCTATGCCCTACTTGTATCTGATGACAAGTTTTGGATTTTGATTTCGTTGTCTTTACTGGTTGTACAGTTTCGGAGAGGAGACTGAGGCATACCAAAAAGGAGAACCATTATTTTCCAGTACTTGCCACTATGATGATGAGTTGTTTTTCTGTAAAGTGTAATATTTTGTCTAATAAGCATGGCTCTGGGTTTAGAGAATTTCCTTTAGTTGAGACAAAAGTTCCTTGAAGAATTTTCATTGTTGTGGAAATATGTATGAAGTATGCTTCCATGCTATTCATGCACGTAAGTTTGATTCAGAAAAAAACTGTCTCGTAATTTTGCTAAAGCATATTATTTTATAAGCAGAAGCATATAAAGTGGTTATAACTTAACTCAAGCCACAAATGTAATTGAGAATGTCATTTTCTTTTTTCCAGGTTTCTTGGCGTTACTCAGTTTTCGCCTACACATGCCAGAAAGGCATTTCCTTGTTTTGATGAGCCAATCTACAAGGCTACTTTCAAAATCAGCATCAAGCATCAAGCAACCTATTTATCTTTATCCAATATGCCGGTGGAAACTTCTGTGTTTGAGGAAGATGGATGGGTTACGGATCACTTTTCACAGACCCCTCTCATGTCCACGTATTATTTAGCCTGGGCAATTTGCAACTTCACATACAGAGAAACTACCACCAAGACCGGGGTTGTAGTAAGTATTTCAAGCTTAATGTTGTTTCTGGATAATGTACACTGATTTCTGGATTAACAATGAATCATTTCTATTTTCTTCACAACTTACATAGCTGAATTCTTTCCTTAATCCTTGGAAGGAAAATTATCTTCCTGGTTTCAGAGTCAGAGAGGAGCTTCTCTTCTATACCCAGCCCTCTTATTACTTTAATCACCTCCCCACCCCTGCCATTCCTGTCCTTCTTCATCGCCTGAGTATCTCTGGAACAACTATTGTCTGTTATGGGAAATTGCCTCTTTTTATTTACATGATGGTAAAGCTTCTTTTTACTGTAAAATATTTCAAATATACAGAAAATGTGGAGAATAATATAATAACCTTCTACTAGCCAGCTCTATAGAATCTAAACATTTTACCATCTTTGCTTCAGTCTAATTTGTTTTTTGAGAAAGTAAAGCATATTGGATAGAGTTGAAGCCCTCTTTGGACACCTGCCTGATCTCATTGCCTTGCTTCCTACCTCCTGCCTTGCCCTGAATTTGGATTTTGCCATTTCCATGCACCTTATCACACAATTATTAAGTATATTATTAATTATTAAGTATAAATCTATTTACAATACATTCCATGCTTTAAAATTTCATATAAGTGGTTTTATATTATAGATATCATTCTGCAACTTTATTTTATTTTTTGCTTAAAATTTTGTTTTTGTGGTTTATCTGAATAGAATGGTTGAGTGAATATATCAAAATTTGTCATCCTCCTATAAGTGAACATTTTAATTTTTTTCTGATTTTCATTGATTAACAACAGTGCTCAGTGAACATTTTTGTACGTAAGTTCTTCTGCCAGTGTGCTAGAATTTCTGTAAGGTACAAAGCTTCTTTTAGCCCATAGTATGCAAGTGTATAGAAATATGTACTTAGAGAAGGGTGATATAAGGGAAGCCTAGAGAATTCACTCTCTGTATTAAATTTATAACAAGAATCAGTTGGATTCTTTAGGATCATTAACATTTATAACAGCATGGTGTTCTAGGCACTTTTTACATGTTACTGTATTGCGTTAGTCAGATTAAGTCAGGTCATGCCTCTTAAGAACTTTCTCCTCATTTCAATGGCCTACACAATAAATATTCATTTATTTTAATTTTCATGTCAACCCTAAAGCAAGGTATTATAATTCCATTTTTCCAAGTGAATAAAGTGAATTTAGATTTAAAGAGATGAAGTAACTTTACCAGAGTAAAAAGTAAGCAAGTGGTAGGGCTGCAAGAAAAACTTCTATTGGTCTGATCCCAAATTTGGGACTCTACCCACCCTGCCCCCCTCCATGCCCTAGGAGCTCTGTTTCACCATTTCACCTGTGTGTCGATATGAGAATTCAGGTAATGATTCTGTCCATCCGGTGGCCATCATATTTGGTGTTGCTCAAACATAACAGAAGAAGTGTACAGAAATCTATATTCTTATTTTGTAGGAAGTTCATAGCTCCATAACAGCCTAAATATTGAATAATGGGTTTGGCTAAATAAATTTTTCTCACCGTTACTTTCAATTTAAATCACTGTGGAACCCATTTAAAAAATAAAATCTGCCTGCATACAAAATTAATGCCATTATTAAAGAACTGTGTATAGTGAATTAATCTACATAATCATTAAAACAGTACCTTAAATGCTGGCTGTAGAAGGCTAGAAAAAAGATATTTTACTCTTTTGGACTTCTTATTTGGTATGTTGAATTCCTCTGATGTTTGTTGATGTCTCCTATGGATACTTCAAGGCTATACATGTGGGACCATACACAGAAAATGACATATCATTCCCTTATACATCTTCAAAAGTTGATGACTGACTACTTGATGTGGGTCTGTTAGGAGCATAGGGTACATTGGAAGTGTTTTTCCTAGTATGATTTCTTTAAAATATCCTAAAACTATTCTCAGCTGTATACAATTATGCTTGTTGCTAAGTGATCCATATTTAAAACCAGGACACACCCTAATTATTTAGATGTGACTTTTATTAGAGTTAAGAATTCAAGAATTCAAGTAATTAGTAAACATTAAAAAATTCCTACTTATTTTTATGTGGAAAAGATAAAACATGCTACCAGAGAACATTGGAAGGTCAACTGAAATAAAAATTTGCTCTACAATCTAAAAATACTAAGAATAGTAAAAAGGAAAATTGCCATTGGGAACCCTTGTTTATCAACTGTGGAACTAAAGTATAAAACCTGGTTTTCTGGGGAGACCTTCAAGATGGCAGAGGAGCAAGACGTGGAGATCACCTACCTCCCCACAAATACATCAGAAATACATCTACATGTGGAACAACTCCTACAGAACACCGACTGAACGCTGGCAGAAGACCTCAGACTTCCCAAAAGGCAAGAAACTCCCCTCGTACCTGGGTAGGGCAAAAGAAAAAAGGAAAAACAGAGACAAAAGAATAGGGACGGGACCTGCACCTCTGGGAGGGAGCCGTGAAGGAGGAAAGGTTTCCACACACTGGGAATCCCCTTCTTGGGCGGAGACGGGGGGTGGCAGAGGGGGAAGCTTTGGAGCCATGGAGGTGAGTGCAGCGACAGGGGTGCGGAGGGCAAAGCAGAGAGATTCCCACACAGAGGATTGGTGCTGACCAGCACTCACCAGCCTGAGAGGATTGTCTGTTCACCCACCTGGACGGGTGGGAGCTGGGAGCTGAGGCTCGGGCTTCGGAGGTCAGATCCCAGGGAGAGGACCAGGGTTGGCTGCGTGAACACAGCCTGAAGAGGGCTAGTATGCCACAGCTAGCCGGGAGGGAGTCCGGGAAAAGGTCTGGATCTGCCTAAGAGGCAAGAGACCATTGTTTCAGGATGCGTGAGGAGAGGGGATTCAGAGCACCGCCTAAACGAGCTCCAGTGACGGGCGCAAGCCACAGCTATCAGCACAGACCCCAGAGACGGGCATGAGATGCTAAGGCTGCTGGTGCCGCCACCAAGAAGCCTGTGTGCAAGCACAGGTCACTATCCACACCTCCCCTCCTGGGAGCCTGTGCAGCCCGCCACTGCCAGGGTCCCGTGATCCAGGGACAACTTCCCCCGGAGAACGCACGGGACCTCAGGCTGTTGCAATGTCATGCTGGCCTCTGCCGCCACAGGCTCGCCCCGCATTCTGTACCCCTTCCTCCCCCCAGCCTGAGTGAGCCGGAGCCCCCAATCAGCTGCTTCTTTAACCCCATACTGTCTGAGGGAAGAACAGATGCCCTCAGGCGACCTACATGCAGAGGCAGGGCCAGATCCAAAGCTGAACCCCAGGAGCTGTACGAACAAACAAGAGAAAGGGAAATTTCTCCCAGCAGCCTCAGGAGCAGCGGATTAAATCTCCACAATCAACTTGATGTACCCTGCATCTGTGGAATACCTGAATAGACAACGAATCATCCCAAAATTGAGGCGGTGGACTTCGGGAGCAACTGTTGACTTGGGGTTAGCTTTCTGCATCTAATTTGTTTCTGGTTTTATGTTTATCTTAGTTTAGTATTTAGAGTTTACTATCATAGGTAGATTTGTTTATTGATTTGGTTGCTCCCTTCCTTTTTTAAAAATATATATATAGATATATATATTTTATTTCCTTTTTCTCTTTTTGTGAGTGTGTATGTGTGTGCTTCTTTGTGTGATTTTGTCTGTATAGCTTTGCTTTTTATTTTTGTGGTACATGGGCCTCTCGCTGCTGTAGCCTCTCCTGTCACGGAGCACAGGCTCTGGATGCACAGGCTCCGGACGCGCAGGCTCAGCGGCCATGGCTCATGGGCCCAGCCACTCCGCGGCATGTGGGATCTTCCCAGACCAGGGCACGAACCCATGTCCCCTATATCGGCAGGCGGACTCTCAACCACTGCGCCACCAGGGAAGCCCTGTATAGCTTTGCTTTTACTATTTGTCCTAGCGCTCTGTCTTTCCATTTCTTCTTTCTTTCTTTTCTTTTATTACGTTTTACTTTTTTTATTTTTAATAATTTTTTAAATTTTAATAACTTTATTTTATTTTATTTACTTTTCTTTCTTTCTTTCTTTTTTTCTCCCTTTTCTTCTGAGCCATGTGGCTTACAGGATCTTGGTGCTCCAGCTGGGTGTCAGGCCTGTGCCTCTGAGGTGGGAGAGCTGAGTTCAGGACATTGGTCCACCAGAGACCTCCTGGCTTCAAATAATATCAAAACAGCGAAAGCTCTCCCAGAGGTCTCCATCTCAATGCTAAGACCCAGCTCCACTCAATGACCAGCAAGCTAGAGTGCTGGACACCCTATGCCAAACAACTAGGACAGGAACACAACCCCACCCATTAGCAGAGAGGCTGCTGAAGATCATAATGAGGTCACAGACACCCCAAAACACAGCACCGGCCGCGGTCCTTCCCACCAGAAAGACAAGATCCAGCCTCATCCACCAAAACACAGGCACCAGTCCCCTCCACAAGGAAGCCTACACAACCCACTGAACCAACCTTAGCCACTGGGGGCAGACACCAAAAACAACGGGAGCTATGAACCTGCAGCCTGCAAAAAGGAGACCCCAAACACAGTAAGTTAAGCAAAATGAGAAGACAGAGAAACACACAGCAGATGAAGGAGCAAGGCAATGACCCACCAGACCAAACAAATGAAGAGGAAGTAGGCAGTCTACCTGAAAAAGAATTCAGAGTAATGAGAGTAAAGATGATCCAAAATCTTGGAAATAGAATGGAGAAAGTACAAGAAAAGTTTAACAAGGACCGAGAAGAACTAAAGAGCAAACAAACAATGATGAACAACACAGCAAATGAAATTAAAAGTTCTCTAGAAGGAATCAATAGCAGAATAACTGAGGCAGAATAACAGAAAAGTGACCTGGAAGATAAAATCGTGGAAATAACTACCGCAGAGCAGAATAAAGAAAAAAGAATGAAAAGAATTGAGGACAGTCTCAGAGACCTCTGGGACAACATTAAACGCACCAACATTTGAATTATAGGGCTCCCAGAAGAAGAAGAGAAAAAGAAAGGGTCTGAGAAAATATTAGAAGAGATTATAGTTGAAAACTTCCCTAATTTGGGAAAGGAAATAGTCAATTCAGTCCAGGAAGCACAGAGAATCCCATACAGGATAAATCCAAGGAGAAACATGCCAAGACACACATTAATCAAACTATCAAAAATTAAAGACAGAAAAAATATTAAAAGCAGCAAAGGAAAAACAACAAATAATATACAAGGGAATCCCCATAAGGTTAACAGCTGATATTTCAGCAGAAACTCTGCAAGCTAGAAGGGAATGGCAGGACATATTGAAAGTGATGAAAGGGAAAAACCTATAACCAAGATTACTCTACCCAGCAAGGATCTCATTCAGATTTGATGGAGAAATTAAAACCTTTACAGACAAGCAAAAGCTAAGAGAATTCAGCACCACCAAACCAGCTTTACAACAAATGCTAAAGGAACTTCTCTAGGCAGTAAACATGAGAGAAGGAAAAGACCTACAATAACAAACCCAAAACAATTAAGAAGATGGTAATAGGAACATACATATTGACAATTACCTTAAATGTAAATGGATTAAATGCTCCAACCAAAAGACACAGACTGGCTAAATGGATACAAAAACAAGCCCTATATATATGCTGTCTACAAGAGACCCACTTCAGACCTAGGAACACATACAGACTGAAAGTGAGGGGATGGAAAAAGATATTCCATGCAAATGGAAATCTAAAGAAAGCTGGAGTAGGAATTCTCATATCAGACAAAATAGACTTTAAAATAAAGTTTGCCTCATATGATCATCTCAGTAGATGCAGAGAAAGCTTTCAACAAAATTCAACACCAATTTATGGTAAAAACCCTCCAGAAAGTCGGCATAGAGGGAACTTACCTCAACATAATAAAGGCCATATATGACAGACCCATAGCCGACATTGTTCTCAATGGTGGAAAACTGAAACCATTTCCACCAAGATCAGGAACAAGACAAGGTTCTCCACTCTCACCAGTATTATTCAACATAGTTTTGGAAGTTTTGGTCACAGCAATCACAGAAGAAAAAGAAATAAAAGGAATCCAAATCAGAAAAGAAGAAGTAAAGCTGTCACTGTTTGCAGATGACATGATACTATACATAGAGAATCTAAAGATGCTACCAGAAAACTACTAGAGCTAATCAATGGATTTGGTAAAGTAGCAGGATACAAAATTAATGCACAGAAATCTCTAGCATTCCTGTACACTAATGATGAAGCATCTGAAGCATCTGAGCTGGGAAGGCTCGTCTCACTGGGAGTGACTTGACAGCTCGGGGCCAGAATCATCTGGGGGCAATCTTTACTAACTGTGTCTACTTGTTGTTGGCTGTGTCTGGGCCCTCATTTGGGTCTTTTATCTAGAGCATCTATGAATGGTCTCCCTATGTGGCCTGAGCTTCTTTGCAGCCTAATGTTTGTCAGACTTGTTACTGGTGATTCAGTCCTCCAAAGGTGAGTGTACCAAGAGATGCACACTGCCTGTTCATTCCATTATAAAATGGTTGTATAGAATGTATTAGTCACCATCTTTTTTTCCCTCTCTTCCTTTTAGCAAGGCAGAGGCTGTATTATCCTTTCAGACCTAGCCTAAGAAGTTAACAGTGTCACTGTTGGTGCATTTTGTCACTTACAAACTTAGATTGGTCCGGATTCTAGTGGAGGGGACATAGTCCCCATCTTTCAATGGGTATAGTGTCAAAGAATTTGAAGGCTCATTGGAAAAAATCAGTTGTTATAAGTATTATAGGGATTATAAAATCACAAGCATAGTGCCTGACACATTGTACTCACTCTGTTGATGACAATTAGTTGATGATATATTCAGAAGTCATAGAAAGGAGTAGGGATATGTAAGTTTGAGAGGTAGATGGAATCTAGATTATGAAAGGACTTGATGCCTGGCTAAATTTTAAAATTATTATTCAGTTAACAATAAGATCCACTGGAAATTGAAGAACTGGAAGCATGATATGTATAATTTTTATAATCTCCTGGAGAGAAGCGTGCAAAATATGTGGATATGAGGAGACTGGAAATGGGGGTCCATTTAGCTAAGAAAGTCTGGACTAGGGTAATTATAATTTAAATGGATAAGATGGTGTAGTTATGAAAGGCATTTAAAAGAAAGAATTGGTAGGACTTGGTGAGAGATAAAAGATAGGAAAAAGTAAACATTGGGGAAGAAGAAGAGCAAAGAGTCAAGAACGACTTTAATGTTGAAGGTAATCACATCTCTATAGTTTCTGTCCTCCAGATTCACTATGTATTCTGAACTGGTTATCACAACCAGCGAGAGTTTTCATTTTTTTTTGGCCAATTGGATGCACAACCTACACTACTTGAGTGATATTTTCCTCCTATTATATAACTGATTATATAGAATTTTATTAGTCAGCATTGTTTTTTTATTAGTAAGTGATAGAAATTCAATTTGAGCTTAAGCAAAAAAGGGAAATTTATAAGAAGTTTGAGCACTGTGAGAAACTCGGGAATCCTGTTTCAGGTCTTCGTCAGTGCTTCTCCTGCTTTGCTTTACTCTCTCACTGTGGACAGGCTTCCTCTGTTCTTTGAGTCACATGGTAGAATGTTGCTGCCAGAAGTTCCCAGGTTTTGCATATTGACATGAAGGCCCCAAGAGGAAAACTGACCTTTATAAATTTCCAAACTCATGGGGAGTGTACTGATGGTCCTTGTTTGAGCCATATGATCATCTCTGGTCACTGTGTCTAGAGAATGCACATCACAGGACCATGACATCTTCTGCTTCACCTTGTGAATGGGAATATACGTTAGCAAAACAACAGGAGTTTCTAGAGAAGAGATGCTGAGCAAAAAACAACTACTGGTGCCCTAAACCTATTTTTCAGGTTATTTTTGTGCGTGTGTGGACTGACTACAATAGGAAGGATACACAAAATTTACAGTGATGGTGTATGTGTACATATACCTATACCCAGGAAGGTATGCACGCTCCTACATGTGATGCACATTTGTGATGCTAGGGTTCTAGTGACATTGTGTATACACACTTAAAACATGTGATTATTCAATGTAGTTTCCTACTGGAAATAAAATTTAGGTCTCTTTTTAACAGGAGTAGAAGGGTGTAGGCTAATGTACTCTAAGCTCTTAAAAAATCCTTGATAAAAAATCCAGTTAAAAAAAGTCCATGGTAATAATAGGGGTCCTTTTGTTTCAATTGCATTACAGTGCAGTCGAATACAGTAATGGTCCATAGAGAAAGAAAAAGTAGTGACAAAAGAGTTGGGTTACAATTTATTTAGGAATATAAGTGGAGGCTTCTTGATTATCCCTAGAAGAGATAATCCCCCTCCTTCTCCCTACTCTTAGAAGACTTTGTACACGTATCTCTCGCAGTCATTATGTCTCTGTTTACAGTCCTTTCTTGCTGGCCTCTTTGCTCCTCTGGACTGTGGACTCCTTGAAGTCAGGCGCCATACCTTACTCATCTTTGTAAGATCAGCCATCCCTATTGTATATAGAAAATGAGAGGTACTCAGTGAAAGTCCGTTGGACATCTAAATAAGTGAATTCCCTTCGGAGAAGTCACAGTGTCAGGAGTTTCCAAAACCTTTTGGTTGGGTTAATATATAGGGCATGAAAATTCATGAGAAGTAATTTTGACCAATATTGAATGTAAAATAGTGAATGTTGCAATAGAGGTATCTTCACTTTTTAGGCACTTTGTTGGAAGATGTTGTTAAGGAGAGCTGAGTACTGAGAGGTAAAGTTTTACTGCCAAACAGGGAACTGGATTCAGTGCCGAGTCGAGGCTCTGGAGGATCTAGTACAGGGGAGGAGAAATGGGGGTGTTTCTTATAAACCGAAAGACCAGCAATTGTCTCTGTCCTCTAACAAGAAAGGAAAGCCTCTGAGTGCTGTTGATTGGCTGGTGATAGCTGGGCTATTGGCTAGGTGTCCCTGGCTGCCACCTAGGCGCCTGTGATGGAATTTTGGTGCCCAGCTCACCTCTGCTGCATGAGAGCTATGCCTGAGCCAGGCTGGGGTCATCCAGTCAGATCTGTACTCTTGTCAGCAGGCTATGTGGCCAGGTCAGTAGTTTATTGGAGTCAAGGAGTTTGAGAAGTTAAAAGGAAGAAAAAAATGTAATTGATGAACCTCCTTAAATTTCATTAGTGTGGTAGGAATAGAGCCGATGGGTTCTGTTAAGGAGTGAGTGTAAAGTGGACAAATGGATGTAGTGATTGTAGACTGTGTCCTTAAGAGTGCTCGTTAAGGGAAAGGATAAGAAAATACATGTATGCAGAGCCTGGTGCAAGTGATTTTTAGATATAGGAGCGCTGAATCTGTAGAAGAGAACAACAACAAAACAAACGTTTCCAGACAGTAACCGAAGAGCTACCAGATGTTTAATAGTTTGTTTTTGTTGGGGAAATATCCAACACTCCTTTGTACCTTTCTGCAAGTTTTAAGAACCCAGGAATAGGAATAGAGAAAACAGATGTGGGAGATTCAACCTGGGAGACTGACAAGACACACATGGCCAGCAATCAAGAGGTACGACATCTAGAGTGACGAAGAAAACATGGTTGAAATTATAGGCCATGGTTTCCAGAGAGGCAAGGGAACCCGAAATGGGAGTGATAGTCATGGAAAATGGATTGGGACAGATGAAGAACAGAAGTCACTATGAGAATAAAAAGTCAGAGTAGAGTGATGAAGTGGATGAAGTAGAAAGCTGTCATAGAAAGGAGGTTTCAGATTTCAGGGTGAGTTGGAAGAATTTTAATTGCAGTTTAATTGCAATTTTAACTGCATTTTAATTGAGTTGGAGGAATGTTATTGCAAAGTTGGATGGATGAAGGGGATTGACGTTAGAATCTTGGAGGGACCAGAGTTAAAATAACGCCGAGGCTGTATTGGAACAAACATCAAAACAATTGAGGGGAAATCCTTGAGAATGTTAGTAAGAAAGCTGTAGGCAGGCTTCAGACTTTTGAAGTGTGAGTATCACACTTGGAGGCCTAGATGGGGAAGAGAATTAGCGAACTCCATTAACTTCAAAAGAGGAGAGTTTTTTCATGAAAGCGGAGGAATCGTGGTATAAAAGTAGCAGTGGAAGAATCAGGAAAGTGCTCATCCCTCTCTGGCTCTGAGGGTGGATGAGAGACGATCTAAATATAGATGAGAACGTGAGTAGAAGTAGCAGGAGTCAGGGGTTTGCGTAAACGCTAAGAGCTGTTGATAATGAACATTACTTACACAGAGGGTAGAATGGTAGGCTGGAGGGATGTGTCAACAGCAGAAGAGGGAGAGGACTGAGAAGGCGGAATTTAGTTAGTGGAGGAGCTTATAGAACTATCCAGCTCCAAGGTTCCCGTTGGGATGTTGGTGTAGTGGTGCGTGCCTCAGCACATCTCCGTCCCCTGGTGGCTGGCCTGGGCTGATGGTGGATTAAGTGAGGAATGATAATGGGTTTTGTTGCATAATCCACGATTTATCTGCTGCTCTGAGGTTTAAGAGTCTACCTATTGAAGAGGCTAATAGAGGCTAAAGGAAAAAGGTTTAAATAAAAATAAACAGAACAGTTTAGTCATTGTAGAGGATTCATGGCTGTAGTAGGTTTAAGCTTGATGATGTGTGTGATGGATCACGTGGTGCGTAACCCGGTCGATTCTCTCTTGGTAGAGAGAAAGGAGGTGATTCTGGTGGTGATCCTCTTTCCCTCAATCGTACTGCTAAAATTTTGGGTGGTTGCAATGGAGGCCACCAATCCAGTTGCCTCTTAGATATGGTCCCGGCATATCTAGAGTAGCATAATAGCGTATAATCTGTTAATCTGAAAGAGTTTGCTTTTCCTTTCTTTGCTGTGTACTTTCCTTATAACTTAAGATTTATTATTGATCTTACTTTTTCTTTTTACTTCTAGTTCTTTAGGGCTTTTACTTTAAAGAACTGTTTTGCCCAATCCTTTATAACGTAAGGGAGGTAGAGTACTTTGTAATATTGAGGAAGAAAGTGGTGAGAGATGAGGTTGGAGATTTATGCAGGGGACAGATCATGGAGGGATTTGTATGTCATTGATTTTATCCTTTAAGAAGAGGGAAGCATGAAAGGATTTGAGCTTGGGAGGGCTTCAGATCGTATCAGGAGTTTTCTGTAGAAGCATGGGGATAATACGAAATGTCTTATCACCTTTCCCAAGAGACTCTCAGTTCCTTTTGTCCATTATTTACCTGACCAGGATCAGTTTTCATGTTTGATTAAAGCTGTCATGATGGTCTAGCTCAACTTTCCTGAAGATCTAGGAACAGGAAGTAAGTGGAGGTATGGCAAACAAGTGGAGAGTCTTAGATCATGGCTGACACGAAAAGAGTATCCAAACTTTTGCATCCGGTCTCAGACATAAAATGTGCTTCAGTCCAGAGAAAAAATCTCTGGGTAATCATGATATAAAACAAATGATGAAACTAAATTATATTCTAAAGGTTGATGTTACTGAGATTCAAATGATTTTTACAGGATTTGTTGTCAAATTTCAGAGACTAGGGTATTTGGTCGAGATATATTAATATTTCTGGAGGTGGAACTTGCATGAAACAAAGAGGAAAATTCTAGCTGAAGAATCAAATACTGTTCCTGGAAGGGCTTTGTATTCAGTGGGATATATAAAGCTGAATATTCAGAGTGGAAGAAGACATCCAAGTACTAATAGAACTGTCTTTAGCCCCTGCCACCTACTAATGTTTCTTGACTTCCTTTTCAGACCAGATGGCAGGAGGAAACTTGCTGGGTCTGTGAAATGCTGCTCTTTTCTGATTAGGTTCAATTGGGGTGGGGGGGATTGGTGAATGCCTAAAACCAATCACTATCCAAATGTACTGTTCACATGCCACTGAAAAGTATTTATTTCTTATCACATTTCTTAAAACCACAGAAAACCATTGCTTTATCCATTCACAAATCTGTATTAGGCAACTGTGTTCAGTACTAAACTGAGATAATTGGAAAATCCTGGCATAGTTAAGATGACCAAAGAGAGAACAGACTGGGCAGAATTCGTAAGAAGTTCACAAAGATGTAGGACTTTGAGTGACAGAGAGGAAAAGTTCTCAACTTTTTGCAGTTAATCAATCAGCCAGTTAGTCAATCAGTTAATCAAAAGCAAACAGTAATCAACCAGGTTAAATACTGCTGTAAACCAATGTATAAGGTATAGATTTCATTTCCAAAGGGTTGAAGAGCCAGTTGATTAGACAAGATGAACACATTACCACATACTGGATGGTACAAGGCAGGATTTTATAAAGGAAAGGTAAATTCAGTGCTATGTTAGATGTCAAGGAAGAACAGAGAAGGAGATCAATGTGGACAGATACTTACTGAAGGGTACTGGGACTTGAGGGAGGGGTGAATATGGGAAGGTGAAAGGCAAATTAGAGAGCCGCCTTTGTGAGGTGAAGAGAGTGTCTAAGGAAGGGATGACCGTGGGATTTTCTTCAGAGTGAGATGATTAATATATCACTTAGTTGGTTGTAAGTATCTGAAAGCAACTCAGGAAGAGTTAAGCAAAAGAGAAAATCAGTGGTGGGATCCTGACCAGCTCACTGGAAAGAATTAAATAATTATGTCTTGGGAAGAACAGACTTGAGCATCTAGACAGTAATTACCAATTACCTATCTTCTTGGGGCGCTGTCATCCGAATGTTTTGGCTGCAGTCCTCAAATTCCCAGGAGAGAGAGAGGGAGCAATTTGTTTTGCCTGAATAGAGTGCCCATCTCCAGGGCTGATGTAGATTCTGGGATTCCTTCATAGGGGCAGATGGAATCTGGGGAGAGGTAATTTCTCAAAGGAAAACCAGTATAACATTATGATAATGATGAAAGGGAAGAAGTATATCCTGTCAGCAATCATCAGATAAATATATATTTCATTTATTGAGTACTTAGCAGCTGCCAGGCACTGTTCTAATACTTCATTTAATGTTTTGAGGCAAGAACTGTTGCATTTTCTAGATGAGGAAAATGAGGCACTGAGAGAGTGAATACCTAGCTGGCCCGTGGTTGCATGGCTCACAGTGGCAGAGCCAGCATTCACACCCAGGGAGGTGGGCTGGATCCCAGGGAGGATGAAAGGTGGAGTCACAGGAAGGGAAAGTAAATAGGTGGAGTGGGGTCAGAAAGACAAGTTTAGATTGGAAATGGAAAGAAGTCAGGATCCCCAAAGGATAAGGGAATGACATGATACAAGTGAGGTTTAAGAAATATTAATCTTGAAGAAGCATGCCAAATACATTAGAAGGGAAGAAAGCCTGGAGTTTTGAAAGCCCATCTCCAGAAGGTCATGGCTGAGTGTGGATAATGGTGCTTTAGACCTGGTGAAGGCAAATGCATTGACTGTTCTTATGTCTTTTTTACATGGCAATGAAGCTTTTTTTTTTTTTTTTAATATAACTGCATGAAGTGCTGTACTTTAATTATTGAATTGTGATTTTAAAGAATATTAATATGACAAGAAAGAATTACCCCAGCACAAGAGCTTAACTGTTCTTCTAGGCAATTTTAGGTTTCATTTTTGCCATGAAGCCTTGCCCTAGCTAGATTCTTTTTCTTCTTTGAACTGTAATAGCCCTATAATTATAACTGTCTTTGGATCATTGTCCTAATAAATTTATTATGTTGTTTTCTGCACATCTTTTTTTTTTTACTTATGAGATTGCAAGATCTGTGAGGATAAGAACTATTGCCAGCTATATTATACATATAATCACATAACACACACACACATATATATATATTCTGGGCAGCTTACAGAAATTTTATGTTTAGTATATACGATATACTCCATGGTATATAGCATATTTCCTTGCCCATAGCAATCACTCAGTAAATATTCAAGGCATGGGTGTTATAAGATGCGCTTGAAGGAAAAATCAATAGGTCTTGATGAGTGTGTTGATTTGGGTGACAAGGGAATAAAAGTAATCAAGCAGAACCTCAGAGTTTCAGTTGCTTGACTGAGAGGACAGTGCTTTAGTACTGTGTCTTTACTTCTTAGTTTTTCTCTTCGCTTTCTTTCCCCTCCTCTCTCCCTCTTCTCCATACAGTTCTAGGTTCAGGTGGAGGCTTAGCCAGAGTGAGGCATTTCATGTTTTCTTCCGCTCTGCCTTCGCACTACACTTGCCTGTCATGCCAGAGAAAGAAAATGAAGAAATACAGTGTTCTGTTTTTTAATATGGTAAATGTATTATATGTGTCTCTCTGATGAAATGTAAATCTTTTAAATGGCAAGTCAGACTGAAAGTTAGGTTGTCTCCGCACATACCTAGAATTAATGCAGATGTGTCTCTGAGCATTTCAGAGAGGAAAAAACAATCATTTGAATCAGGAACACTTCCTGAATGGAGAAGTGTTCTTATTTATTTATTTTTCAGTAATTCATTAAACAATGAGAAATTTCGTCAGAAGGACCTCGTGGAAATGTCTGAAATGCTCATGGTGAGAGCAGTTCTTTTACCTCCCCTTTCCCTAGGGCAGTGGTCCCCAACCTTTTTCGCAACAGGGACCGGTTTCATGGAAGACAGTTTTTCCATGGACTGGGGCGGGGGGTGGGTGGTTTCGGGATGATTCAAGTGTATTACATTTATTGTGCACTTTATTTCTATTATTATTACATTGTAATATACAATGAAATAATTATACAACTCGCCATAATGCAGAATCAGTGGGAGCCCTGAGCTTGTTTTCACTTGCCGCTCACTGATAGGGGTTTTGGTATGAGTCTGCAAGCAGTCGATTTATTATGGTCTCCGCACAGTCAAACCTCTCTGCTAATGATAATCTGTGTTTGCAGCTGCTCCCCAGCGCTAGCATCATGGCCTCAGCTCCATCTCAGATCGTCAGGCATTAGACTCTAACGAGGAGCGTGCAACCTAGATCCCTCGCATGCGTGGTTCACAGTAGGGTTCGCGCTCCTATGAGGATCTAATGCTGCCACTGATCTGACAGGAGGTGGAGCTCAGGCGGTAATGCCAGCGATGGGGAGCGGCTGTAAATACAGATGAAGCTTTGCTTGCTCGCCAGCCTGCCACTCACCTCCTGCTGTGCGGCCTGGTTCCTAACAGGCCACAGACTGGTACCGGTCCGTGGCCTGGGGGTTGGGGACCCCTGCCCTAGGGACAGGCAGTGTGAACAACGAGTGCGTGGGGTAGTCCTGTGTAAAAGAATCAGCCGAGAGTGGAGGGATTCTTTTACATGATGTGTGTTTTCCAGGAAGCCGTAAAGGAGTCAAGCGCAGGTTGGGTCGAGAAGGATAGTGAAAATAGAATTGGCATTTAGCAGATGGGGGTTAGATTTTGGATTCCATCACTTACTAGAGGCAGATATCCCAACTAGAGCCACATTCTCTGATAAGAATGGGATAAAAATGCATGCCTGGTAATACTGTTGAGAAACTTAAAAGAGACAATGGGAGTGAAACATCCATCACAGTACTGGGCACATAAGGATGTTCAATGCATGGCAGCTATACTGACAAGGCTAAGTTTCTGTCTTGCTAGTGAGTTAGCTAAGGTAGGCTGGATGGAGAAGGAGCACAGGAGGGTAAAATGGGAGCCTTTGTGGCAGCAGCTTAAAAAAGATAGTTTTCAAAGGCCAAGGAGGATTATTCAGAGGGGGAAGACAAGAAACGCTGCTATTTCATCTTGACACCCCAGCATAATGCCACTGTGAAAAAGTGTTGCAAAAATTTGTGGTGTTTATTTTTCCTGTGGTTACCAACATTATGCAGGTGACTTATAAGCTCATTATTAGAGGAAGGAAGAAGGGTGTGAGGGATGTTTCTCTGTGGTTCTGTCATATGTGGGAAGATGGAATCTTCTTAGATTTATAGAGGAATTGCTCCCGGAGGTGGGGGGCGGGAAACCAGGGAAAGAAAGGTATTTGAAGACATGGAGATCCTGTGTCTATTATCTATGTTCATATATTAAAAAATAAAGTTATTTCCTACTACTTATCAGGATATGATTTAAGGTGGGTTGTAACAAAAGGACATAGAGGTTGAAAGATGGAAAAGATGGAAGAGATTTTCTGCACTATTGGGGCATCATAAAATTATTCATTCCTTCACCAAATTGTCTTATTTATTACTTTATTTTAAAATAGCATTATTTTATTAATCATGTATTATGTGTCATATACTGTTCTAAGAACTTTACATGGATTAACTCATTTAATCTTCATAATAATTACCTTAGGAAATTTTTAGTGAGTGGTCTTACTGCAGAGCCCATGCTCCTCACTGCTATGCTGTACTGTCTCACAGATGTTAAGATTGGATGTCTACAGGGCAGACACAGGGCTGTGCACAATAAGCATGGCCTCTTTCTTCACAGAGCTTATGTCCTAGCTAGATGCGAGCTGCTTCTCAGAGACTGTGTATTTGGGCATTCTATCCACGTGTCTGTAGGGGAAGGGGTTCTTTTAACACCCTTTGAAACAGTTTCTCAACCTTTGGCACTGTTGATTTTGGATTGGATAACATTTTGTTGTGGAGGTCTGTCCTGCGCATTATATGATGTGTAGCAGCATCCCTGGATTCTCCCTGGTTGTTGCTAGTAGCCCCTGCAGTCATGACAACTGCAAATGTCTCCAGACGTTGTCAAATGGGCCCTGGCAAAATCACGCCTGATTGAGAACCCCTGATCTAGAAGAATGACACAGTGGTTGATGACTGTATGAAAGCTATGGAGATGACTCCATCTGGAGGTGTGCAGCCAACCTGGAGCAGGTATTCAAGAGGTGACAGAGGGCTCATCAAGACTCCTTTCACTCACTGATATCTACTTACTTCTTCAGATAAATGTGTGCACAAATGCAATTAAGGGAAATCTAGACTACGTTATTAGAGACTGAGGTTCTGGATGGGAAATGGATTAAGAGACAAAGTTTTTCATAATTAAAGGACATAGCTCACCATGTAGAAAGAACAAATGAGCAGGAACTTTTTATGCTGTGTTCTGTAGTCAGGCATTGTTTGGCTGTTTTAGGGATAGTCTGAGTCTTGTTCAGTTTGCAGTGTTTCCAATGTACTGTTTGATTGATATTCCCTTAGTCTTCATATTCTAGATGTAGGAGACTTGGTGGAGACTCTACAGCAGTGGTTCTTAAACTACATATTCATATAAGAATCACCTGTGGACTGTTTTTCAGGTTCACATTTATGGGCCCTACTGTACAGACATGGTGAATTTGAACCTTCAGACATGGGGGCTCGGCTTCGAGAGGATATTGAAGTGCTCAGATATACACTCCGAAATGAGAAGCATGAACTCAAGCTTTTCTTCTCATGCTTCTTTATCTGGGATGATCTTTTGTGACTCTGCTCCCTCCTTTTGAAGGCATATCCTGAAAGTCACACGTAAAGCATTAAAACAAAAAATTCCCATTGGCCTTATAACTTTCTTACATGTACCTAAGTGCAAAGGATGTTGGGAAATGTAGTCTTTATTCCATAAAGACATGTGTTGAGCTAAAAGCGAGGGGTTCCAAAACTGAAGAACAAGGGGATTGAGCATTAGTAGACAATTAGCAGCCCCTGACACAGATTATTATCATTAAAACATAATGAGAACATTGGACATTTATTGAATACTAAATGTGTGTCAGGAGCAGTGAAAAGCAACCATGTGATGTTGCTGCTACCATTATCCTTATTTTATACGTGAGGAATTGGAATCTCGAAGGGCCTACCAACTTGATCCTTGTCACATAGTTGATGGATGTTAAAGCTAAAATATTCAATGGATTCTGTCTACAAGCATTTTCTATGAGACAGTCTAATTACACTACCTCAATTGCCCCAATGAACCTAGTAGTTACAGTTTTTAGATTCTCTAGCTTTAGATATGAAATGTTTGACCATTATTGATAATAGTAATGTCAATAGTCCTTTCTCCTTCAGATTTTATTAGAATTTTACTACTATATATATTTAATTTAGTATCTACTTTGTTTTCATAGTTCTAAATGAGAACAGAAAAATAGTACCATAAGATAGGATAGCTGCAGAGAGAGCCTGATACTATTTAGTAAATCTGGCAACATTTTCAGTTTATAGTGCCCAATAATCCAGGGGATCATTGATAAATATTAGGAAATTTTGGAGCGGCAGTGATCCCACCAGAGTGTGATTCATAGAAAATCTGAATTGGACTTATATAAATATATAGGCCTATCTCCATGATAGCTAGTTCATGAATCAAATAGGAAGATACCTGGTTAGGCTTATTTATCCTCTTGAGATGACACAAACAGCAGTCTCTGAGAAGTCTTAGTGCAGTCTGTCTGTAATCAGAAGGCCAGTTAATAAAGAGTTCCTCATAACCAAGTCCAAATCTGAGATGGTTATTCTCATCAAGAGTCTTTCCTTAGATTTCTTTTGACTCCCAGTATCACTGAGACAGATTATACACATAACTGAACCAGGAATGTTTTAGGAAATTATTAATAAAAGGAATATATTTTTCCAAGTCCATGACTGACCTTTTAAATAGTAAGTCATTCATAGCATGCTGGTCTCTTTGGGGAAGTATTTCCTCTGTAAGCAGTTGTATAGGGTTGTAGGTAAGCAGAAATCAATCTTATTGTCCCATGTGGCTGTCATCTTATCCTGTGGTTAGATAAGTATTCTGAGAGAGAGATGGAGATTAACTTTTTATTAGAATACCCCACCAAAAAAAAAAAAAAAAAAAAAAGAACCAAGACTCCAATAAAATCAATGTCCTTTTGGTACTTTTTGTTCAAAAGTATCCAAACCTGAACAATAACAACAGAATAACTCTGACAAAGTTTTAAACATGACACGTGACATTCTCATTAGAAAATAATAAATGTTATTCCACAATTAGACTAAATCACTTTCAAAAGTTTATCCTTTCTGAAAAAATATATTATTAAATCCCACTGATAGGCTCTAGGCTCAGTCATTCCAGACAGTTCCTGAGGGAGATACTGGAACATTGTTGGTGCTCATGATATGATTTTTGCAAATGAGATCGTAGAGGCATAAACTGCCATTGATGACAAGCCAAGTAATTAATCACCAAATGATGACTAAGAATCCCAGAGGATTTGGGCTGCAAGAATCCTTTGCCTCCTCAGTAATAGGTCCTAATATTTGCAGTAGGATATACCCCAAATGTGTGAGGACAGTCGTATCAGGATGTATCTGCAGCTAGAGGAAGGGAATTTCCCAGTCTGGTTTCATATAGGAGCAGGGCATTACCAAGCCAGGCAAAAAACCCCAACAGAGATGAGATTTTATTGCTGAAGATGCAAGGTCTGTCTAAAGGTATAGATGCAATCTGGCAAGAGTAAATCATTTTCTCCAGTAATTTTACTGGTTCCACTGACTCTGTGCCTAAAACTCATTTCTTTTCGAATACGGCTACATTACCCCTCCATACACTCCAAATCTTGGAAGACATTCTTGGATTTCCCACTTGGTGTTCTTCCCCTCTCTGCCTTGGCTGTTATTACTTTTTAGCCCATTTGGACGTGACATCTCCATCTTACAAAGAACTCCATCTTGCTGGGTTACTACTAGTGAGAGACACTGGTACTAAACAGGCCCTGTGCAGTTTGGGTTGGTCTGTCATCTCCCTTTTCCCTGCCTCATGGCCTAGAGTTTGTTCTCCTGGTGGATATCTAATTGAAACTCTCTTTTGGTTTCCTTCTAAAAAAATTATGAGATCAGATGTTTAAATCTAATATTTTGCAGGAGAAACAAGTAGGCTTTATACGTATTTATCTCTTATGAATGTTTTCCATATCAGTAATATTCACTGAAAACACACTAAAGGACAGTATTCATCAGTCCCCCCATCAGTTTTTGATTCCGTGTCAGAAAGTAATTGTGGACTAAGCATAATATTTCTGTAAATAACAGCCTAGAAAATGCTTTTTGAAAATCTGCATAATGCTAACATTGTTAAATCAGGGAGGGTAGGAATCATTTTATGATACACACAATTCCAGTACTCAGCCATGTAAAGCAGACTTTTGCCCTAATTTCTCATTTATTTTAAATTTACATTAAATGACTTGGCAACAGTACTAGAGGAACAGTACATACTTCAGCTGTAGCAAACAAGAAGATAAGTATTCTTCTCTGTGTAGATGTTATGATTTCATTCATTCAGTCATACAGTAATGTTCACTCACCAAATATTTACTTGAATTTTCGTATGTTCCAGGCACTGGGAACAAAGCAATGAATAAAGCAGATAAAACTTTATAAAGCTTACATTCTATTTCACTGGGGGGAGATTGACAAGAAAATAAGATACATAATATGTGAGATTGTGATATGTGCTAAGGAGAAAAACGAAACAGGGAAAAGAGTGATGCAATTTACAATAGGGTGATTGAAGCCTCTCTGAAAATGAATATTTGAACAAAGGCTTAACTGTAGGAGTGAGGATTGGGGTATCTGGGGAAAGGATTCCAGGCAGAGGGAACAGACAGTGCAAAGGTGTTGAGGCAGGGGAATGCCTGGAGTGTTCCAGGTGCTGGAAGAAGAGCCCTGGGGTGAAGAGGAGAATAGTAGATCATGAGGTCAGGGGTGGGTGTGTGTGTGTGTGTGTGTGTGTGTGTGTGTGTGTGTGTGTGTGTGTGTGTGTGTGGTGTGCTGTGTAGGTAGGGTCTTACGGGTGATTATAGAGACTTTCGCTTTCAATCTGAGTGTGATGGAAAGCCTTTCGAAGATTTCAAACAGAAGAATGACATATCAGACTTATATTTCAATAGGGCCCTTCTGGCTGCAGTGTGGAAATATACTATAGTTGGGTAAGGACGGATGCAGAGAGACCATCTAAGTGGTGACAATGTGTGGGTAGTGGAGTGTAGCAAAGTAGTGGAATATGGGCTATATTTTAAAGGTAGAATTGCTGGGATTCATGATATATTGGCTGTGGGTTGTGAGAAAATGAGAATTCGAGGAATACTCTCTGTTTTATGCTGAGATGATACCTATAATTTCTGTGTTATACAGGGAATGGCTGAGTTAGTTGCTCATTGTCATCAGAGAGAACAGTTCTGAATTTGTGCAACTGAAACTGAAATTGAAATGTTTCCATTCTCTGAATGGATACTACTAAATAACTCCACCCAACAAGGTAATTAATTGAGCTTTTGAGAGTACATTTTGCAGCTAACACATTTTATGTGCACCTATAAAAATGTAGTTTTTATTGAAAAACAAATGCTTTATGGTCAAGGTACTTATTATGGTCATGCCTGCTTCTTCAATATTATATGGTGTAGAACTCTTGGGATTCAACCAATAACTGCCTGAAGGCAATAGAGAAATAAGGTTGATCACATATTTTTTGCTTTCTTGAAATTCCTCCTCTGGTCCACATCATTTGAGAGGACTGAGGGAGAGTACAGGTGAGCTCTCAGTGTAGAGACTCTGACTTCCTCATTTCTTGGTGGCTAAAGCACATTTATTTCTCCTAGTCCACTTCTCCACAGTTCCATAGTCTGTGCACACATCAGTGAATGTGAGGACAGATTGCCTGTGACCCAGCATTTGCCAGTGACTTCCTCAGGCAACTGATATCTGAGAGATCACTTAATGGGCATGTTGACAACGCACTTCTGTAGGTGATTGGATGTGTATGGCATAGAGGAAGGGTTTTAAGCTTGATGGATTCTGGAACTGATTCTGGTTCTACTACATATTAGCTGTGTTATTTAACCGCTTAAATAAGTGATTTCATTTCATCTAACAAGCTTTCATTATGCATGTTAGATGAAATTAGATTATATATATGAAGTATCTGGCATGCAGAAGATGATTTTTCTTCAATCCTGGTCTGTTTCTGCAGTGTATTATACTGTCAGAAAGTACAAGCCCAGTCCAGGCTTTTTATCGGTAGCTGTAGAAATTCTTTCATTGAGTATGATTTAATGTTACGCACTTATTCTTTTTTTAAGGGTGGAATTTAATCTTTATTTACAGGACACTGCAAGATATGAAATTCCACATAGAAATAAGAAACCCATTGAGAGGAGAAGCTTCATACAGTATGTACAGTTTGGAACTGTTCAAGTATAGTTTCTTTGTAAAAAGTGCTACAATAACAAACCACTCTGTAAAAAGAGTTCTTAGTAGAGAAACAGTAAGACAAACTTCTACCATAGTACACAACAAACAACTTTATGCCTCAGATGTACAGTCTAAAAGTTGAAGGTCCCAAGAGTGCCATCCTGAACTATGCACTTATTTTTAAAAAACAGTTGATACATAAAATGTTCAACTAAATATTATATCTATATTTCTAAAAGCTGTTATATTACCTAAACTCTAACTGTGAAGACTAGGTGATATGTCCCTTGTTTAATTCTAGTACCATGAAGTGGTTTCTCTAGTCTAATATTATTCCTTTTCTTATTTGATTGAGAAGAAACTCACGTCTCAATTTAGTATCTAGTTACATAATTTATCTTATTTTACCTGTTGATAACTCTAGTCTACTTCCTTGTAGTTCATTTCTTTGTTCTTTGTTTAACCTTAGAACTCATCACACTGAGTTTATTTTTTTTTATTTTTTTGCGGTACACGGGCCTCTCACTGCCGTGGCCTCTCCCGTTGCGGAGCACAGGCTCCGGACGCGCAGGCTCAGCGGCCATGGCTCACGGGCCCAGCCGCTCCGCGGCATGTGGGATCTTCCCGGTCTGGGGCACGAACCCGTATCCCTTGCATCGGCAGGCGGACTCTCAACCACTGCGCCACCAGGGAAGCCCCTGAGTTTATTTTTTAATCAACTTTATTAACGTATAATTTATGAACAATTAATGGCATCCATTGAAAGTATAAATTTCATTGGGTTATGACTGATGTGACACTGCTGACAAAGATACAGATTGTTTCCATCACCCCCAAAACGTTTCCTAATGCCCCTCCCTTCATCCCAGCCCCAGACAACTACTATACTGAATTTAATTTTGCAAGCCTTTGCAAACTCATTTTTGAGGTAAAAGACATATGACACTGTTTAGAGAGACAAAGAGGAGGTGAAGAAGAGGAAACAACGAGCATCTACTCTTTCAACATGTTAGATTGTGAAGAGAAAGTCTACGAGAGGTAGTCAGACACAAATTAAGAGAGAATTTTTAAAAATAAAAAGAAGGTTTTAGCATGTTTATAGGCTAGATGGAAAAAAGCGGTGGAGAGGGAGATTGCAAAGCTACTGGAGAGACAGGCGACCAATGATGAAAGAAATCCTGAAGGGGTTGAGAGGGGCTGGGATAAAAGGTATAACTGGGGGAATAACTGGAAACAAGAGGAAAAACAGCTTTTCCCCCAAAAGTGGAGGTGTGGTGGTACAAGATAAAGCAAACAGGAATATTACTATATGCGGAGACAAAGAGTTGAAGATTTTATATCAGCTGGTTCAGCTTCTTGAATTAAGTGCCAGAAACGTTCATGTGTTGAGAGATAAGGAGAAGTGAGAAGGTACCCAGGCAAAATAATGAGGCTTTGTAATAGCAGCTGTGGAGGAGTGGGCGAGTGGGAAAGGGAGTTGTCTTGTATGACAGAGATCACTGAGTGGTCCTAATGTCTAGCTGACACTGGAGGTCAAGACTTCATGGAGAAACCAATCTCATGGTGATGTTTTTTTCAGTTGCTCTTTGTGGCTAGGCTGTAGCAGCAAAGGACGTAGAAGATGAGGTTTTTCAAAACCGGGGAGAAGTTGCAAAGAAGGTGTAGAGGAAGGACAGGAAAATCAGGAAGAGTATCTAATAGAGTAGTTATGCACCGTGGGGTTTAAATGGATTAGGAACATGGTCAGTCAGGAGACAGGATAGGGTGAAAAACAGTTCACTTTCTGTCAGATCTGAAGCCCTACAAAAAAGGAGTGAAACACTGATCATTCTAATTTGTTGCTTGTTCATGTAATGCAGTTTCCATTAAAACAAACTTATTGTTTAGAGGAGACCTTATGCCTAGTGCAGAAATAATAGAAGATGCTGTGACACACAGTATCCCAGGGTGTTGGACTGTGAATCTGGAACCCTGTTGCCTGAGTTTGAATGCTGGTTCCTCAATTTTGTAGCTGTGTGACCTTGGCCAAGTTACTTAACCCCTAAGGAAACTTAACAAGTTTCCACACTTGTTAAAGGGAGACAGTAATAGTGCCCCATTCATAGTGTTGTTGTGCAAATTAAATGCTTTAATATGTGCTAATAGGTAAGTCTAGATGTTATTATTAGGAGTCAGAAAACCTGGGTTCAAGTCCCATGTCAAAATTCAGAACCTTAGATCTGAGACTATGGGCAAATCATCTAACCATTGCCAGTTGCTTTTTACTTACCTCTTTTGTAAAAATCAGTTTAATAATCTTTACTGCATATGCTTTAGTGACAATTGAAGGAGATAGTATACATGTAAGTCCTCTGCAACTCTGAAATACTATACAAAATAAAGTCTTATTATTCCCACATAATATACTACATTGTGTGTCCAGTAACGCAGGAATTATATAAAGTAATGAATGTGAAAATGCTTCAAAATGTGAAATGTTGACATAAATGTAGAGCAGCATTGGGAATTGGAAATGTTTTTAGATTTTAATTATAATAATTTTAATTATATATTTGATTATATTTTTAACCTACAGCTCTAAGAAAAAACTTGTTAGAGGAAAGGGAGCCATTTAAATTCCTAATTAAAGTGAAGTTTTTGCTTTCCTCATGGATTTTATTTCCTTCCTTTGCTTTAGCATGTGGAGTTGAAATTTGACCGTACTTAATCATTACCAATTTCAGTTGATTCTCACCTTTAATGGTATTGAGTCCAAGAATTTATTCATGTATAGAATGTTGTAGGTTCTTTTAAAGATTTGTGACAACTCTGCATTTTAGCTTCATGGATCATTACTGGAGGATAAATTATAGCATTTGTTGTCAGGAAGGATCCCTCTACTTTCTTTTCCCTTTTCCAATTTGCTGGCTTTTATTAAAGTCGGGTTTATTGGTCTATAAGTTACAAACAGCAATATTCACCCTTTTTAGGCATATAATTCTATGGATTTTGACAAATGCATACAGTCATGTAACCATCACCACAATCAAGATATAGAATATTTCTGTCACTCCCCAAAGTTCCTTTATGCCTCTTTATGGTCAATTCCTTCTACTGACCTCCAGCCCCTGGCAACCACTGATATTTTTTCTTTTCCAAATGTTTTGTTTTTTTCCAGAATGTCATTTATATCAATTAACTATTTTAAAATAGTGTCTGGAAACCTCTTACTGGGCTTCATTACTAATTACACCCTAATTTATTCATCATCTATGCATGTGTGGTGTATGAATGTATGTGTCTGTGTATCTGCCTGTGGAGTGGAGATGGAGCTAACGAGTCCACAGATGCAGGCTTCATTATAACTTACAGCACCTAGTGTGAGCAGTGCAATTGTCATAGGTGGGCTCAGTGCATTAACGTTGCTGAAAATGCAGGGAAAGGAAGAGGTTGACTTTCTCAGTTCCTACTCAGTAAATATTGTTGACTATTCATCAAATCATCATCATCAAATCACACATCACGTCATACATTGTATGATATATCATACATCATCAAATGTATGATATTTTAATGGAACATTAATGAAATTGCTAACACTAACAACTGCCATGGAGAAACTCAGTTAATCTGTATGATAATATAATACTAAGAGAATTGAATTATATTTTGTCCATTACACTAGCCAATCTGGAGTGCCATGCTTGAGTCAGTACATTTTGGTAGGTGTCCAGTAACGCAACCAGAGAAAATTGAAAGGCTTATATAAGCTCTTCCTCCAACACATGAGGGAGAATGAAACTCATTATGTAACTGTCTGCTATGATAGCTTTGAGTCATTTGGTACCTTCCTTGGAAAAAGGCTTCTTTCTACTCTTCTTTGTTTTTTTTCTTCCTATTTTCTTCATGAGGACTATTATATAGATTTTGAAGTCTGGACTGTAGCATTAGTATAGATGTAAATAGATGGGGAAGCAAAGTGAGCAAACATTTGTTGAGTGAGATAGACACTTTAAATACATCTCACTGAATCCGCACACAAACCTAGAAGTAGGTATTTTTATCACCACTTTACAGGTAAATAAATCCAAAAGGAGCTGGCCCCGCGTTTTACAGCTAGTAAAACCAGGTCTGCCTTTAAAGGCTGTAGTCAAAGCACCTCACCTTGCTGATTGCCCTTCTTGCTGCTTATTATGCTGTATGATGACTTTTCAGTGTCGTCCCTTAGGCTCCATTTATCTGCTGGCTAAATGTATTGATATCATTCACAGCACATCAACTTTATGATTGTGTGCAGTTGTTCAACAAACAACAGGAATTGCTTTTTATTTTCTATATTTAGGAGTTCAGAATGACTTAAAATAAAGATGATGACCTAAGGTCAGACATTTCCTGTAAAGTGATGACAAGAACTCCTCCAGCCTGCTATTAATTATGACCCAACAGCACTCAGCCATTGCTTTAAAAATAATAAAAAAATAACACAACAAATGATACTCTGGTTATTATGTAACAGTGTGGTGGGTGTTAAAAAGGTAATATTGGTAGCATGTGACTTTTTCCTGTTACTCCACTTCAGAGCAGATGCACACACTTTCCAGTAGGTCATGAATTTACCAGATTTCATTAAGCTATATTATCCTCTCAAACCTTAATAAAATTTCATGAAGATTATAATTCTGTGAACTTTTTAAGGTTATGCCACTTTAAAAAATATGAGATAAACATCAACGTCAACTTCTTAGGCTAATGAGAAAATATTGTTCCAGAAGTTTTAATAAGTAATAAAGTAGTGACCCCTACATCTGCTGTTATTTCTCTTTCTCCTTTTTTTTTTCTCCATCTCTATGGATATACCTGAAGAAACCTCTATCTAGTTTTAGAGGGTCTTGAAGCAAACAGATTTTTTTTTCTTTTAAAGGAGGCTTGTCTTTCCTTCCCTCCCTCCCTCCCTCCCTCCCTCCCTCCCTTCCTCCCTCCCTTCCTTCTTAGCCATTTGAAATATTTTTGCTCTTGTAAGACTTTAGATTATCTTCAATTAGATTAGAAACATTAAAATTCTTTTGAGCTATCAAATTTTATGATTTTATTATTTTGGGCAATATTTATAGTTTCAAACAACTAGGTCAGGTAGGCAGATAATTTTGCTACTATTTTCCAAAACCCAAAATATTTGGCTACTTCCAGAATATTGGCTGATTTAAAAAAAATTCTACATATTTTGTTGATATTGTAGAGCACCTGATAGACCAGATATTAGCATAGGTTTCTGTATAGTCTCTTTGTACTTTTCCCTTACCTTTTAACTTTAGTTAAATTTATTTAAATTAAATAAATTAAATCTAATTTAAATTAAAACATACAAAATATTTGTAATACTTGTTAAATGTTCTAATGATTGTTTTTAAAATGTTCTTTTATGAGAATAAAATATAATTGTGATAGTGTAAGATATAGCCCAAATATATATTCATTGTACTGAAATTAATCCTACCATCAAAAAAGCATTATTTTTCTTTCTGTTTGTCAAAATCAAACTTCGCACAGTTTTATTATTGGAAAAATGTTCTCATAGAACTAGTGCAAACTTTTTATTTTTAGATGAAGTGTGGAACTCTTTAGAAGAAATAATTTTAATAAAGGATGGAGTACAGCACACAAAACCATTGGGGGATAATTATCCGTGGTGTTTCTACAAGTCTTGTGACAGATTTTGTTTTGGACTATCTTTTCAAGGATGTGGGCATAGCAAAACAGCTTTAGAAGCTAGAGGTAGTGCCTCCTAGGGAAGAAGGCAGATTTGTTTCCTGACCAGGATAAATTCCCTCAGGGACAAAGGTTAGGCAGCTTTGCTTGCA
The DNA here is from genome assembly GCF_039906515.1 of Pseudorca crassidens. Lineage (NCBI taxonomy): Eukaryota > Metazoa > Chordata > Mammalia > Artiodactyla > Delphinidae > Pseudorca > Pseudorca crassidens. The sequence goes on from NC_090306.1 coordinate 61,556,776, forward strand.
GTTCTCTTTGGGAAGATCGGCAGTTTCCTGAGCTTGGGACCCACTGTGTGTGCAGCATCCCTCTTGGCCACTATGTATCATCCACATTGGACTTGGGGCCAAGAACTCATTTGAACAGGAAGCTCATGCTGCCTGCTTTTCTATGGGGATAAACTCCTTTGCCTCTGACCCAGGCATGTCTTTGCCAAAATCTATGAAACTGTGGCAGGCTAAACTGTTAGCTTGCAAGCAGGATAAAATTTCTGACCCTTCTCAGTTTTTGACAAAAAACTATTTTATCACACGTGATCTGAATGTGAAAGACCAGAGCATCAGGTATTTCTTAAAAAAAAAAAAAAGAAACAAAAACACCTTACAAATTGCAAACTTGCAATCTGTTACTCCTGATTTCTGGTAGATTTTGCAAATTAAATGTACTGGGAATGAGTTGTTCCTATATAATATTTACCTTATAAAACATAATCCACTACGGCAGCATTTATCATAGACACGGTACATGAATATGAAATTAATTTTATTTGCATAAAACTGCTACTGTTTCAAATGAATGCCATGGAAGGAAAAATGGTAGTTCTATGGAACCCTTCGGCCCTACTAAGAGTTGCAGGTGAAATTTATATCTGAATTGTAGCAACTGCATAAAAACATTTCAGAATTTTAAAAAGTAAAGATGCCCGGTTACTGTGATCTTGTTTTGCTTTCTGGTATTGTGTCTTTTTCTTTCATATTCAGCTCTGCTGATTAAATGAAGGAATTAGGGATTAGGATTTGAAATGTGGTTATGTTTAAACATTTTTTTAAACATTACTTTTAGGACCAGTGTTCAGACAATGAGATGGCAAGTTTGTACTCACTGAACCACAAATACCTGTTAATATAATTCATATTTTCATTGCAAATTGACCAAATTAACTTGGTACTACTTATTTAAAAATAGTTAGGCAGGTATATCTAATATTGGTAGCATGTGGGAATAATGCCTTGTGCACTCTCACCCCTGGCTCAACTATCCTATCTAATAGTTTTTTTGTAGCATGTTTAAGATTTTCTATATATAGTATCATGTCTTGTGCAAGCAGAAACAGTTTCACTTCATCCTTTCCAATTTGTGTTTCTTTCATTTCTTTTTCCTGTCTGTCTGCTGTGGCTAGAACTTCCAAAACTATGTTGAATAAAAGTGGTGAGAGTGGGGCTTCCCTGGTGGCGCAGTGGTTGAGAGTCCGCCTGCCGATGCAGGGGACGCGGGTTCACGCCCCGGTCCGGGAAGATCCCACATGCCGCGGAGTGGCTGGGCCTGTGAGCCATGGCCGCTGAGCCTGCGCGTCCGGAGCCTGTTGCTCCGCAACGGGAGAGGCCACAACAGTGAGAGGCCCGCGTACCGCAAAAACAACAATAACAACAACTAAAAAAGTGGTGAGAGTGGGCATCCTTGTCTTGTTCCTGATCTTAGGGGAAATGCTTTCAGCTTTTCACCTTTGAGTATGGTGTTAGCTGTGGGTTTGTCATATATGGCCTTTATTATGTTGAGGTAGGTTCCCTCTATACCCACTTTGTTGAGATTTTTTAAATAATAAGTGGATGTTGAATTTTGTCAGAAGATTTTTCTGCATCTATTGAGACGATCATATGATTTCTATTTTCAGTTTGTTAGTGTGGTGTATCACACTGGTTTGTGGATATTAAACTATTTTTGCCTCCCTGGGATACATCCCACTTGATCATAGTGTATGATCCTTTTAATGTATTGTTGTATTTGGTTTGCTAACATTTTGTTGAGGATTTCTACATCTATGTTCATTGGTGATATTGGCCTGTAATTTTCTTTTTTTGTGGTGTCTTTGTTTGGTTTTGGTATCAGGGTGATGCTGGCCTCATAGAATGAGTTTGAAAGCGTTCCTTCCTCTTCAATATTTTGGAATAGTTTGAGAAGGATAGGTGTTAACTTTTCTTTAAATGTTTGGTAGAATTCACCTGTGAAGCTGTCTGGTCCTGGACTTTTATTTGTTGGGAGTTTTTAAGTTACTTATTTAATTTTGTTACTGGTAATCGGTCTGTTAATATTTTGTGTTTCTTTCTGATTCAGTCTTGGGAGATTGCACTTTTTTAGGAATTTATTCATTTCTTCTAGGTTGTACATTTTATTGGTGTATAATGGTAGTAAACTTATGATCCTTTGTATTTCTGTGGTGTCAGTTGTAACGTCTCATCTTTCAGTTCTGTTTTTATTTATTTGGGCACTCTGTCTTTTTTCTTGATGAGTCTGGCTAAAGATTTATCAATTTTGTTTATGTTTTCAAAGAACCAGCTCTTAGCTTCATTGACCTTTACTATTGTTTGTTAGTCTTTATTTCATTTAATCCTGCTCTGATCTTTATTGTTTCCTTCTATTAACTTTGGATTTTGTTTGTTCTTCTTTTTTTCTAGTTCCTTTAGGCATAAGGTTAGATTGTTTATTTGAGATTTTTCTTGTTTCCTGAAGTAGGCTTGTATAGATATAAACTCCCCTCTTACAACTGCTTTTGCTGCGTCCCATAGATTTTGGATCCTTGTTTTTCTATTTTCATTTGTCTCCAGGCATTTTTTGATTTCCTCTTTATTTGTTGACCCATTGGTTTTTAGTAGTGTGCTGTTTAGACTTAATGTGTTTGGATTTCTTGGCAGTTTTCTTCTTGTGTTGATTTCTGGTCTCGTGCTGTTGTGGTTGGAAAATATCCTTGATTTCAGTCTTTTAAAATTTATTGAGACTTATTTTGTGTCCTAACATGCAATCTATCCTGGAAAATATTCCATGTGCACTTGAAAAGACTGTGTATTCTCTGTTTTGAGATAAAATTTTCTGTATATATCTATTAATCAAATCTACTGTGTCATTTAAGGTCAGTGTTACTTATTGATTTTCTGTTTGGATGATATATCCAGTGATGTAAGTGAGGTGTTAAAGTCCCTTCCATTATTACTGTCAGTTTTTCCCTTTATGTTTGTTAACATTTGCTTTATGTATTTAAGTGCTCCTATGTTGGGTGCATATATATTTTTATAGTTGTTATATTCTTGTTGGATTGATCTCTTTATCATTATGTCTTGTTACAGCTTTTAAGTCTATTTTGTGTGATATAAATACTGCCACCCAGCTTTCTTTTTGTTTGCACTTGTGTGGAAAACCTTCTTCCATCCCCTCACTTTGTCTGTGTGTGTCTGTAGATCTGAAATGTGTCTCTTATAGGCAGCATATATATGGGTCTTGTTTTTTTATCTATTCAGCTACTCTATATCTTTTTATTGGAGCATCTAGTCCATTTATATTTAAAGTAACTGTCAATATCTATGTATGTATTGACATTTTAAAAATTGTTTTTTGATTGTTTATAATTCTTTTTTGTTCCTTTTTTATTTCCTTCTCATTTGATGACTGTCTTTAGTCTTATGTTTGAATTCCTTTTGTGTGTGTGTGTGTGTATGTGTGTGTGTGTGTGTGTGTGTGGTTTTTGGTTGCCTTGAGGTTCTTATATAACAATATGATATTTTAAGTTGATTATTTTTAAGTTGATGATCTCTTAAGTTCAAATGCATTCTACCCACCATACATTTTTACTATTTTTACTCCCCCCTCAATGTTTAATGTGTTTGACATCATATTTTCCATCTTTGGTTTTGTGTATCTCTTAACTACTTATTGCAGATATAGATGATTTTACTACTTTTGTCTTTTAATCTTCTTACTAGCGTTATAATTGGTTGGTCTCCCCCCTTTACTATATGTTTGCCTTTACCAGTGAGATATTTCCTTCCATTATTTTCATATTTCTAGCGTGCTTTCTCTTTTCTGCTTAGAGAAATCTCCTTAACATTTCTTATAAAGCTAGTTTAGTGGTGCTGAACTCTTAGCTTTTGCTTGTTTGTCAAACCTGGTATCACTCCTTCAATTCTGAGTGATAACCTTGTCAGGCAGAGTATTCTTGTTTTTAGGTTTTTTTCTTGTTTTGTTTTTTGAATATATCATGCCATGCCCTTCTGGACTGCAAAGTTTTTGCTAAAAAGTCACCTCATAGTCTTACAAGAGATTTCTTGTATATAACTTGTTGCTATTCTCTTGATGCTTTTAAAATTCTCTCTTTGTCTTTAATTTTTGCCATTTTAATTATAATGTGTCTTGGTGTGAATCTCTTTGGGTTCATCTTGTTTGGGACTCTGATTCCTAGACCTGGGTGTCTGTTTCCATACTCAAGTTAGGGAAGATTCCAGCTATTATTTCTTCAAATAAGTTATCTGCTCTTTCTCTCTTCTTTTTCTCCTATAATGTGAATGTTAGTATGCTTGGTGTTTTCTGAGAGGTCTCTTAAACTATCATCATTAAAATTTTTTTTCTTTTTTCCTGTTCAGCTTGGGTGATTTCCACTACCCTGTATTCCACATTCTGTTCCAATTCTGTATCATCCAATCTACTGTTGATTCCTTCTAGTGTATTTTTTATTTCAGTTATTGTATTCTTCAGCTCTGTTTGGTTCTTCTTTATATTTTCTAACTCTGTTGAAGTTCTCACTGTGTTCATCCATTCTTCTCCTGAGTTCAGTGAACATCTTTATGATCGTTACCTTAAACTCTTTATCAGGTAGATTACTTATCTCCACTTCATTTAGTTCTTTTTCTGAGGTTTTGTCTTGTTCCTTCATTTAGAACATATTCCTCTATCTCTTCATTTTGCCTAATTCTTTGTGTTTATTTCTCTATATTAGGTAGGTTGGTTACATTTCCTGGTCTTGGAGAAGTGACCTTGGAGATGTACTGTGGGGCCTAGCAGTACACTCCCCTCTGGTCACCGGATCTATATGCTCCAGAGGTGTGCCCTATGTGGATTGCGTATGTCCTTCTGTTGTGGCAGGGATGACTACTGTGGGTGTGCTGGTAGATGGGGCTGGCCTCTGGCCCTGTTGGCTGTGAGGCTGTGCCTTGTGCAGTGGCTGCAAGTCCACTGGAGGGTAGGGCAGACTCCCTGTTTAGCTCTTTGGGTGGCCGTGGGAGGCTCAGGGCTAGTGCTGACTCACTAGTGGCTGGGGCGAGTTCCCTGGAGCTAGTGGGCTAGAACGAGGATTCCAAAATGGCACTTGTCAGCACTGGTGTTATTGTGAGAGAATGAGCTCCCCCAAATGGGTGCTGCCAGGGTCTCTACCGCCGGGGGAGTCCCAGTTGCTTCCTGCCTCTCTAAGAGGCTCTCTAAGATCAGCAAGTGGGTCTGACCCTAGCCTCTTTCAAACTGCTGCCTCTGCCTCGGAACTCAGAGCATGTGAGATTTTGCACACACCCTTCAAGAGTGGAGTTTCTGTTTCCTACTGCCCTCTGAGTCTCCTGAGCATAGCCCTGCTGGTTTTCAGAGCCAGACGTTCTGGTGACTCATCTTCTTGGTGTAGGAACCCTGGGCTGGGGAGCTTGATGTGGCGCAGACCCCTCACTCCTTGGGGAGGACCTCCAAAATTGTGATATTCCTCCAGTTTGTGGGTTGCCAACCCCGGGGTGTGGGTCCTGACTATACCACATCTCTACTCCTCTTACCTGTTTCACTGTGGTTCCTTCTTTGTCTTTAGTTGTGGAAAATCTCTTCTGCTAGTCTTCAGGTCATTCTCATAGATATTTGCTCTGTAAGCAGTTGCAATTTTGGTGTGTCTGTGGGAGGAGGGAGTTCAGGGTCTTCCTCCCTCACCATTTTGGCCAACTCTGACCTTTGCTTTTTTTTTTTTTTTTAACATCTTTATTGGGGTATAATTGCTTTACAATGGTGTGTTAGTTTCTGCTTTATAACAAAGTGAATCAGTTATACATATACATATGTTCCCATATCTCTTCCCTCTTGCGTCTCCCTCCCTCCCATGACCTTTGCTTTTTTAAAGGATACTTTTTTGTTCCGTTTAAAGGAAAACTGTGTCTTTTTATTTATTTATTTATTTTTAAGTTGACTTGTTTGAAGGTCTTCTCAGCTACTTCCCTCAAGATCTTTCATTTGCATAATCTATGTGAGGAAGATAAAACATTACCTTAGTCTTTGGTGAGATTAGGAAGTATTTCAAAGTGATATTTATGGGTTGCTTTCTACTAATTTTGTAAGAAAAAAATGAATAAACTGATAAGTCTTACACAAGTTCCTCAAGGTGGCAATATTTTATGAAACAAGTAGTTTAGTTTTGTAAAGTCCATATAAAATTTAGATTATTGTCAAGCAGCCATCTGTACCATAGCTCATGACTTCTTGTGCATTTTTAATCAGCATCTAGTTATGTATGGGCCCAGCATTATTGCCGACTAAATACTTAAAATAGTAAAGTGCTGCAGGATATTAGGACTCGTAGCTGTAGAATTATGGTGTATACTTTTTCTCTGTACCTGAGCAGATGATCTGCAAATCAGGGCCTCTCAGAGGCACATCTGCTGAGCTGCCAGAGAGTATGGCTGGCAGCAGAATCCCTGGGCTCCTGTTTGTGCCTACCAGGGGGCCTGGCCTTCTTGTGGTTCAGCCTTGCGTTCTCCCATCAGGGATGATGGCCTTGTGCACTCTTACCCCTGGCTTACTCTGACCAGCCTCTCAGTACTGATGGAAGAGGAGATCTGGCAATGCAGCATTATTGCCATGTTGCCTGATTTTCTGTAGCATTTTAATTGCATGGTGTGGCCTTGGAATTATGGTTACCTTAAATGGATATGTAACGATTTTTCCCCCCTTTATGTGTAATTTAGCTGGGAAAAACAGAATGCAACTAAATTTCATTTCAAACAGAAATGTGTTGCGCCAGCTGTGGATTGAGGCCTGGCCTTAATTTGCAAATTTTCACAGATTCAGAAGATGTTCTGCCAGCAGCCAGTGTAATAGCTGGGATATGGCCAAAGAGCCATTTTTCATCGAATATATTATACTCCAGCTTCCGAACGAACAGATCCAAGGAACTTTTTCCTTGAGAAGACATTGATATATTTACATGGAGTAACATTGTACACACATAAGTCAAGAGCCCTGGCAAGAAAATCAGTATTGCAGGTTTTAGTTCGGAGTCATGGATTTGTTATATGACTTTCAGGTCGTCACTTATGCTGCCGCACCCTTCTCATTTTAAAAATGAGCGCATTGCCTATAGAACAGGTATCACTGGGAGCCTGACAGCTACCATGGAGTATGGCTAATACTTGACGCTATCATTCTTTTAATAATAAACATTTTCATTAAAGTATAACAAATGTCAAGAAAAGTGGCTAAGTCATATGCTTATGTCTCAATGAATTTTTACAAGGTGAAAACAGCCATGTAACCACTGCCCAGATCCAGATCAAGAAATGGAATCACCAACACCTAAGAAGTCCCCCTCAGTCTTCCTCTTAGTCACTAATCCTCTTTCCCAAAGAAAAGCGCTATTCTGACTTCTAACAGCATACTTCAGTTTTTGTGTGTTTCTTAACCTTTCGTGAATGGAATCACCCATATATGCTCTTTGTTTCTGACCTTTCACTCATGTCTGTAAAATTCATTCATGTCTGTAAAATTCATTCATGTCTGTAAAATTCATTCATGCCGATACATGTGGCAGAATTCCATTATATGAATGTACAGTTGATCCTTGAACAACAGAGGTTTGAACTGCATGAGTCCACTTATATGCGTTTTTCTTCAATATATACATGCAGTGCTACATGATTGGCAGTTGGTTGAACCTGCAGGTGTGGAACCATAGATACAGAGGTCTGACTAGAAGCTATAAGTGGTTTTTTGACTGAGGGAGAATTGCTGCCTTTAACCCCCATGTTGTTCAAGGGTCAAGTGTACCACAATTTATTTATCTATTTAGAAAATAAGAGTGCATTGGATTAAATAACTGTAGTCTCTCCTTGTTCTAAAGATTGTAACTGAATGGTCATTCAGAGAAATGTGTTGTGATGTATAAATTACACGGTTATCTTGGACTAGCTCGTATAGGATAGCATTTAATGAAAACTCAGATTCCTGAGAATGTAGGTTATGGCAACTTAAAAAGAGGGGTTTGACATAATACATATCAAAAGAAGAGTTACATATATTTTGTCGTGCTCTGTATGTTAAATTCATTAAACATGTCAGGTATCCCCTGCTTTTCGAAAGTTTGCTTTACAGCACTTTCCTTTTATGAAAGATCTACGTTAGTACCTGTTTTTGCTAATTGAAAGAAATCCAAGGAGGATATTCACTTTCATGAAAAAAAAGGTGAAAAGTGAAACTAGCGCTCAGTGTTTGTTTTGCAGCAAGCTGTTACAGAGGCAGCACACACCCTGAGCTGAAAGACTGGCACCACCAAGCTCCTTCCCTGGAGACTATACTCAGTATCTTGGCATCAAGCCTCCATAGCTTTCAGCTGTGTCTGTGAGCATCTGTGCTTTATCTTGATTTATTTTGTACATCCGTTAGCAACATGTGTTCTAAGTCCGTTGTTTTTTCACTTTATGCTGTTTTGGCTTACAAAAGTTTTCATAGGCATGCTCTACTTTCAAATAGCAGGGGAACCCTGTATTGAGTGTCAGACACTATACTAGGTACTTTCAATTTTTAAAGCAACCCTACATGGTATTATCATTTCTTTTTTTTTTTTTAATAGATGAGGAGACTGAGTCTCAGGAAGTTTGTTAGTTGTCTGTTTTTATACATGTTCTAAGTAATTTAGCCTGTTTAATCCTGCTTTTTCTACTGTATCCTCTTAATGAATTACTTAGGCATGATACTTGCACGCCTGGAGCTTATATTCTAGTGAAAGCTGGAGCTACAAGTGGGCAAAGCAGATCAGTTAAATTAAAAGTCTAATCTAGTGGAGAAAAGTTGTATTAGAGGTATGGGAGCTGTAAGTACATGGAGGGGGAATGCCAATGGCAGCCTATATGAGGAAGGGGTTGCAGAAGGGTAGGGAGTTGTAGGATGGAATGGGCAGAAAGTATTCAAGGCAGAACAATGGCATGTGTGAAAGTGTGGAATATTTGGGAATGTTGCTATAGTAAGACATCAAGGTGAATGTTAGGGGTGGGGTGGCAGAAGTAAGGATGTGTTAGGAGTGAGGCTGAAGAAAGGCAAGGATAAGAGCATGGAGGAGTGGGTTTTCCTCCTAATGAGTTTTTCTATGTAGGGGATGTGTAGCCACCAAAAGGCTTTTTTTCATTATGGAAAACATGATTAGAGGTAGTAGAGCATTGTGGTGTCACTGTCCTTTAGCCAAAGACATAATCTGTAAGGGAAAACTTGGATTATTGCTTATTACAATGAGGGACAATCCATGCTATTGGCAGTGAGGGGACATCTCAATAAAAAGGTGTTAGAAAGGACTTACTAGATCTGGGTGATTTGTGGGAGTGTCCTAAAAAGTGGGGGTTCATTCTGGATTGGGGTCTATCAGGAAATAGGGGTAATAATATGACTTGGTGCCTTAATCAATCTTATCCATAAGAAGTGTAGACTAGAGGGATTTAAAGCTGTAATGGGTAGAGGGGCAGCAGTCACTCATGTTAGTTGGAGAGGGGGATGTTTGCTATTTCTGTCATTGGCACAATGACCTTATTTGTGTGTGTGCTTAGACCTGATTTTGAAGTGGTCTTGGGTTTGGTCTCACTTCATCACAGTCATAGTGACCGTGGCTGATGTTGGTGTACTTTGAGATTGTTTATACCAATAGCAGAAGATTGTGGCCTAACTGTGAGTTTCAAGCCAATTTGCAGATGTCAGGGGCTGCTTTTCTGTTTCTCAGTGGTTAGGAGTGCAGTGTATGAATTCAGACTGGTCTTTCTTGTATCCTGGCTCCATTATGTCCCAGCTGAGTGAAAAGGTTTTTATTTTCTTTGTGACTCAGTTTCCTTATGTGAAAATGGGATGATTTCAAAGAGTTATGAAGAATAACATGTATGCACTCAACATAGGAGCACCTAAATATATAAAGTAAATATTGACAGATTTGAAGGGAGAAGTAGACAGCAATACAATAATAGCAGGGGATTTCAGTACCCAGTACCCGACTTTCAACAATGGATCATCCAGACAGAAAATCAATAAGGAAACGTTGTATTTAAATTACCTGTTAGACCAAAAGAACTGAACAGACATTTACAGAACATTTCATCCAACTGTAGCAGGATACACATTCTTTGCCAGTGCACATGGAACATTTTCTAGGATAGATCATACATTAAATCGCAAAACAAGTCTTAATAAATTTAAAATGATGGAGATCATATCATGCATCTTTTCCAACCACAGTGATATAATACTATATGTTAAATTAGATAAAACTAGATGGTGAAAGATCCATTCACTGAAAACTATAAGACACTGATAAAAGAAATCAGAGAAGACACAAATAATTGGAAAGATATTCCCTGGTCATGGATTGAAAAAATCAATATTGTTAAAATGTCCATACTACTCAAAGCAATGAACAGATTCAGTGCAGTTCCTATCAAAATTCCAATGGAATTTTTCACAGGGATAGAACAAGTAATCATAACATTTGTATGAAACCACAAAAGACATTCTTGAGAAAGAAGAACAAAACTTGAGGCATCACACGCCCTGATTTTAAACTATATTACAAAGCTATAGTAATCAAAACAGTAAAGTACTGGCCTAAAAACAGACACAAAGATCAATGGAACAGAGGAGAAAGCCCAGAAATAAGCATACACAAGGATGGGCAATTAATGTATGACAAAGGAGCCAAGACTATACAATGGGGAAAGGATAGTCTTTTCAATAAATGGTGCTGGGAAAACTGGACAGCCCCATGCAAAAAGAATAAAACTAGATCACTATCTTACACTATAAACAAAAATCAATTAAAAATGGATTAAAGACTTGAGTACAAAACCAGAAATCATAAAATTCCTAGAAGAAAAGTAGGTAGTAAGTGCCTTAACATTGGTCTTGGAGATGATTTGACACCCAAAGCAAAGGGAACAAAAGCAAAAATAAACAAGTGGGACTGCATCAAACTAAAAAGCTTCTGTGCAGCAAAGGAAATCATCAACAAAATGAAAAGGCAACCTATGGAATGGGAGAAAACATTTGCAAACCATGTATCTAAAGGGGTTAATATCCAAAGTATACAAAGAACTCATACACCTCAATAGCAAAAATTAAACAATCCAATTAAAAAATGGGCAGAGGAATTGAATAGACATTTTTCCAAAGAAGACATACAGATGGCCAACAGACACATGAAAAAATGTTCAACATCACTAATCATCAGGAAAATGCAAATCCAACCCACAATGAGATATCACCTCACACCTATCAGAATGCTATCATCAAAAAGACCACAAATAACAAATGTTGGTGAGGATATGGAGAAAGGGAACACTTGTGTACTGTTGGTGGGAATGTAAATTGGTGCGGCTACTATAGAAAATAGTATAGAAGTTCCTCAAAAACTTAAAAATATAACTACCATATACAGCAATCCCACTGCTGGGTATATACACAAAGGAAATAAAAATAATATATGGAAAAGATATCTGCACTGCCATGTTCCTTGAAACATTATTCACAACATTATTCATTTAGGAAGCAGCCTAAATGTCCATCAACAGATAAATGGATAAATAAGATGTGGTATAATTTGAAGCTACATGGATGGACCTAGAGATTATCATACTAAGTGAAGTAAGTCATAAAGAGAAAGACAAATACCATATGATATCACTTATATGTGGAATCTAAAATATGACACATGAATTTATCTGTGAAACAGAAACAGACTCACAGACATTTTGAGTCTTGGCAGACACAAGTCTATGGAGGGGGAAGGGAAGGGTTGGATTGGGAGTTTGGGACTATCAGTTGCAAACTATGTAGAATGGATAAACTGAAAGGTCTTACTGTATAGCACAGAGAGCTATATTCAATATCTTGTAATAAACCATAATGGAATAGAATATGAAAAAGAATATATATGTATATGAATTACTTTGCTGCACCAGAAACTAACACAGCATTGTAAATCAACTATACTTCAATTTAAAAAAAAAGAGATGTGGTATATATATATATATATATATATATACACAATTAAATATTATTCAGCCATGAGAAGGAAGGAAATTCTGCCATTTGAGACAACATAGCTAGACCTTGAGGGCATTATGCTAAGTGAAATAAGCCAGAGAAAGCAAATATTGCACAGTACCACTTATATGTGGAATCTAAAAAAGAAAAAATGGTTGCCAGGGGGCTGGGAGTGGGGGTCGGGGAAATAGGAAGAGGTTTGGTTTGTCAAAGTTTACAAACTTTCGGCTATAAGATGAATAAGGTCTGAGGATCTACTGTAAAAAGTGCTGACTAGAGTTGTTGGCACTGTATTGTATAAGAGACATTTGCTAAGAGAGTAGAACTTAAATGTTCTCACCAAAAAAAAAAAAAGATATGTGAGGAGATGAATGCGTTAATTAACTAGATGAGGAAAATCCTTTCACAGTGTATATGTAGAGTAAATCATCATGATGTACACTTTAAATACCTTATAATTTTATTTATCAATCATTCCTCAGTAAAGCTGAAGTTTAAAAAAGGTGTATGAGATAATATACATAAAGTATTTAGAGCAGTGCCTGGCATGTGGTAATGTCTCAATAAATGCTGCTATTATTATTATTATTTTGGAAAGATTACTCCATCAGAATGAAAGAGGATAGGTGTGAAGAAGGAGAGACAAGGAAATGATTAGGAGCATAATTCAGGAACCTGCATGAGAGGTAGTTCTCTCCTGAACCAGCACAGCAGGAGTAGGCATGGAGAGAAGGCACAGTGGGTGAGAGCTAACCCTGGAAGACTGGGTCACCCATGGTGGGGTGAAGGGAAGGAGGGGAAACAGAAAGTCTCCCTGTAGTTCTGGTTTGGATGAATGGGTAGGAAGTGAGGTCATCACTGAAGATGGGGAATACAAGAATAGCAAAAGCACACTGAAGGACACATTATGGCCAGATGGAGATGTTCAGCAGGTTGCCGAAGATACAGGACTGAAACTCAGGAGAGGGGTCAAGTGCCATAGCCTGTGTCACTTTCTGATCTCTCATAGAGGGGGCCAGCTGTCTAGGTGAGAAAAGAGGTGTCACTGACCTTGCCCTCAGTGCCTCCCTTGGCTCCCCTCCGTAGGACTGTGGGAAAGGGCTTCAATTATTTCGTATGCAGTGTCAAGCCTAGACCCACCTCGTTCACTGTCAAAAGTTATGGATTTGTCTTTAATCAACAAACATGAAATTTTTCAGTACCACGATCTTGTCAGAGACTTTTAACCTTGAACTCTTTTCTGCACAATACATAATCAAAAGCTTGAATTGGAAAAGTAGTACGTATGGAATGCCTGAATTGTATGCTGCTTATAGATACTTTTAGATATTCTTTCTATGTATCTACGTATTTATCTATCTATCTATCATCTATCTTTTTATTACTCTGCACGTAAAATTTGCTAAGTAACTAGACTATTTTATATTTAGTAGGATTGCTTTTACTGAATTATGATTTGGCATTATGCCATCAGCCTGCTTTGGGAAATACACGAAATAGCCAAGGGAAGCATGGTTTATTGTTTTATTCACTGTTTTAATTTTGTAGAGAATCAGGGTCTTCATATTGCATCAAAGGGAGTTTATGAGGACTCTCGGGGGAAAATATCTCTCAGACATCGGTAACATATTTTTTTCCTTGATATGGTGAACTGGGTAGCTGATGACGTTTCCCTCTGTGCACCGATCGCTGGGAAGCTCGGAGTAAAATATATGGTCTTGAATGAAGCATCTCATTATTATGGCATGTACTCATGAGGAGTGTATATGCACACTGGATCATGCACACACAGAATCATATATTTTTTAGTAGCGTTAATGGAGTGATGTGGACAAAAGTATCCTTATTCAAGTGAAGTTGACTCTTCTGTGTGGAATATAAAAGCAACACCTTAATTTCTATCACTCTAGAATTTTACCTTGATGACGAGAATATATTTAAAAAGGGAAATATGCAATAAAACATGGATCAGCCCTTTGGCCCATATGTAGACTATAGTAGGAAGAGCTCTGAATTTGAAATTAGAAGATAGGATTTCACCTTCCTTAGTCTGTTACTAGCTCTGTGGCCTTGGACAAGCTGTTTAGTGGCTATGGGCTTTGGATTTCTTGGTGGAGTGAGGGTGAAATTACCTGCTCTACCCACCTTACTTTCTTGCAAAGATTACATTAGATAATGCATGAGCCTCTGTGAACTGTAAAAAGCTATAGGTAAGATCATTATCCAAGGTTTGATTCCATATGGAGGATATTTTAACTTCTTAGTCAGAAGGGTGTCCACCTTAGCTTTAGAATAGGAATCACCAGCTCCAATGCTGCTGTGAATAAGCAAGATGCAAGAGAATGAAAACTGTGATTCTCAAGTGTTTTTTGGTCTCAATTTGGAAAGATTAGTAAGAGAAATAATTAACCTACCTCTTAATTTTATAAAAGGAAAATGCAACTGAGATATAGTCATAGTGTGAAGGGTAATAGGAAGTTCCAGAAGCTGAGGCCAACAGGAGAGGGCAGCTGCCCTGTGCCGGAGGCGGCTACTCTTCAGTGCTGGCTAATGGCTTCCAGGCAAGAATGGGGAGCAGTGTTAGCACAATTGTTTTTTCAAGAGAATTCAGAAAATTATACTTTTTCTAATTAGTGAGTTCTCTTAATTTATAAATTTTGGAAATTAATTCAAATTTTAAAAAAATACATTGAGTGGATTAACACTGTTCAGGAAAAACAACATGATATTCAACCTTTGGGCTACTAGTTCATGATCTCTGCTCTAGAAACTTTTCAGAGGTCACCTTGTGTTTGAGGCTATATAGACCCAGGGAAGAATACATTTGTATGTTGTTACTTTTAGAAAGTAAATGTGCATCTGTTTTACCAAGCGTTTAAAGCCTTTTCTTTAGCGAATATTCATTAAAGTCTATATGTGTTCTAAATGTATTCAGTTTTGTTTCTAAAAGGCACTCTTTACTGTGAATGCATTACAGAGGTATATGTTAAAATGCAAGGTTAATAGTTATAAAGTACAAAAGTAGCAGTACTTAACAATTATTTGTAAGTAATGTACCATTTTGCTTAGTGTTGGTGCTCTCTGCCTATTTGTAGGTAACATAATATTATCAAAGAACAGTAGTCCTGGAGGCTATATTCCACTAACATCAAAGGAACTGTTGACTACTCATTTTATTATAATAGTCTCTATGGCTAGGAAATCACAAAATATCAGGGAGAAAATGGAATGCAATTTAATCACCTAGGTTATATATAAATACAGTCAATCCTTATTGTTCACAGATTCTATTTGCAAATTTGTTTACTTGTTAAAATTAATTTGTAACCTCAAGATCAATACTCATGGCACTTTTCATGGTTATTCTCAGGCATGTTCACAATGGTGAAAAATTTGAGTAACCTGACACAACTGTTCCCAGCTGAGCTCAAACAAGATGGTGTTTTGCCTACTTGTTTCAGCTCTTGTACCGTAGACAAGTGTCCTCTTCATGATCTATTTAGTGCCAGTTATTTTTTCCGCCTGCATTTATGGGCTTTTTGTTAGAGATTTCACAGTTTAAAGTAGCCCCTAAGCATAGTGCTGAAGTGCTGTCTAGTGTTGCTTAGCACAAGAAAGCTGTGATGTGCCTTATGGAGAAAATATGTGTGTTAGGTAAGCTTTGTTTGGGCATGAGTTATAGTGCTGTTGACAGTGAGTTCAGTGTTAATGAAACACGTGTAATAAATAGCTTGTCTTTAAGTAGAAAAGGACATAAAACAAGTCTGTATATTGATTGCTTGATGAAAATGTGACCAAGGCTTGTAGGAACCTAATCCTGTATTTTCCCTAGGAGCAATGGGTCAGTATTCATTAGTTCAGTGTTTGCAGAACATAACTACTGTAAATAATGAGAATAGACTGTGTATGAAAATATTGATTGTTGACTATTTGTTCAGTACGTACACAGACTTATAGATACCTCTCAAGTATTGAAAGAAGTACCTGACAAATTCAGTAATAGCTCCATAACTTGTAAATGAGTTTTTAGTATTTGAGATATCCATGTGCATGTATCACATCAGCAATAGATATAGGGGATGCGTGAGCTGTGGGTAGGACCTTAGCCTTGTTACTGATTAGTTGTGTGATCTTAGTCCAACAAGTTTCCCTGTCTTAGACTCTATTTTCTCATCTCTGAGATGAGAGGAGTGCAAATTTCCAAAGTTCTTTCCAATTTTAAAATTATATATGTCTACGAGAGTATTAATTTAGCACTTAGGTGGTTACCCATCATCTTCAGGGTAGGGGAAAGAGAAAGGTTACAAAGACGTGTCTCTATAAAGTACAATACCTATAATTAAGAAGGTCACAATCAATTTGGGGTGACTCAATAAATTTAAACAGTAAACAATATGAAAAGAAGTATAGTTAAGAGATAAATTAGGTCCTACTGAGTAGTGGTTTTCAACCTGGATGTGGATGGTAGAGTGTGGCTTATTAGAATTACCTGGTGAGGAGCAGAAGTTTTCAGACTAACTACACATAACCCTCTTTTCCACTTTGTGCTGTCCCTCAGAATGTATTCTAAAATAAGATTTAGAACCCTTGGTGATTAGTGTTGTATGAGTTTCTAGAAAAGGACAACAGTCTGTTTGCTGCTGTTCTCAGGGTCTGGCCTTCCCACAGCTCCACTTACATGGTCACACATTGAAAGGGCTGTTCTTTTGCAGCCATGTTTGTTCCAAGTGCTCCTGGCTCTGCCTTCTCAGGCCAGTTCCACAATTGATTGGATTACATGAAGGCATCTGACACAAAGGAAGCCAGTTCAGTGGTATATGTTGGTGCAAAAAGAGGAACTGGGGCAATAAGATTTCCCCTTAGCAACTTTGAACCAGGAAATAATTATAAAAGGAGGCAGATGTGGGAATGAGGGTGAAAGTCAATGATGGAGAGAGAAGTTGGGTTGGTCATGATGGATCTCTTGCAAGATGAAATTATAAGAGAGAAGAGAGATAGAGACAGGGATGGGGTTAGGCATAGGGATAGAAATAAGGTGAGAGAAAGAGACAGTTGGGGAGGGAGAGGAAGAAGGAGAAGAAGAAGAAGGGAGGGGGACCTTCAAGCTGGCAGAGGAGTAAGACGTGGAGGTCACCTTCCTCCCCACAAATACATCAGAAATACATCTACACATGGAACAACTCCTACAGAACACCTACTGAATGATGGCAGAAGACCTCAGACCTCCCAAAAGGCAAGAAACTCCCCATGTACCTGGGTAGGGCAAAAGGTAAAAAGGAAAAACAGAGACAAAAGAATAGGGATGGTACCTGACCTCTGGGAGGGAACTGTGAAGGAGGAAAAGTTTCCACACACTAGGAAGCCCCTTCACTGGTGGAGATGCGGGGTGGGCGGGGGGAAAAGGTGGAGAGCACAGGACAGCCATGGAGGAGAGCACAGCAACACGGGTGCGGAGGGCAAAGCGGAGAGATTCCCACACAGAGGATCAGTGCCAACCAGAACTCACCAGCCTGAGAGGCTTGTCTATTCACCTGCTGGGGCGGGCGGGGGCTGGGAGCTGAGTCTAGGGCTTCGGAGGTCAGATCCCAGGGAGAGGTTTGGGGTTGGCTGCGTGAACACAGCCTGAAGGGGGCTAGTGCACCACAGCTAGCCGGGAGGGAGTCCGGGAAAAGGTCTGGAACTGCCTAAGAGGCAGGAGACCATTGTTTCTGGGTGCGTGAGGAGAGGGGATCCAGAGCACCGCCTAAACGAGCTCCAGAGACGGGCGCCAGCTCCGGCTATTGGTGCAGACACCAGAGACGGGCCTGAGATGCTAAGGCTGCTGCTGCAGCCACCAAGAAGCCTGTGTGCAAGCACAGGTTGCTATCCACACCTCCCCTTCCGGGAGCCTGTGTAGCCTGCCAATGCCAGGGTCCCGTGATCCAGGGCCAACTTCCCTGGGAGAACACACTGCACGCCTCAGGCTGTTGCAATGTCACGCCGGCCTCTGCCGCTGCAGGCTAGCCCTGTACTCCATACCCCTCCCTCCCGCTAGCCTGAGTGAGCCTGAGTCTCGTAATCAGCTTCTCCTTTAACCCCATCCTGTCTGGGTGGGGAAAAGACGCCCTCAGATGACCTGCATACACCGGCGGGGCCAAATCCAAAGTTGAACCCCAGGAACTGTGCAAACAAACAAGAGAAAGGAAAATTTCTCCCAGCAGCCTCAGGAGCAGTGGATTAAATCTCCACAATCAACTTGATATACCCTGCATCTGTGGAATAACAGAACAGACAATGAAACATCCCAAAATTGAGGAGGTGGACTTTGGGAGCAACTGTAGACTTGGGGTTTACTTTCTGCATCAAATTTGTTTCTGGCTTTATGTTTAACTTAGTTTAGTATTTAGAGCTTATTATCATTGGTGTATTTGTTTATTGATTTGCTTGCTCTCTTCCTTTTTTTAATATACATATATTTTTTTCCTTTTTCTCTTTTTGTGTATATCTGTGTGTTTGTGTGATTTTTGTCTGTATAGCTTTGCTTTTACCATTTGTCTTAGGGTTCTGTCTGTCCGATTCTTTTTTTTTTTAATTTAATATAGTTTTTAGCACTTGTTATCATTGGTGGATTAGTTTATTGGTTGGTTGCACTCTTCTTTCTTTTTTCCTTTTTTTATTACTTTTAATAATATTTTTTAAAATTTTCTATTTTAATACCTTTATTTTATTTTATTTATTTTTCTTTCTTTTCTTTGCTCTCTTTTCTTCTGAGCCTTGTGGCTGACAGGGTCTTGGTGCTCCAGCCGGGTGTCAGGCCTGAGCCCCTTAGATGGGAGAGCCAAATTCAGGACATTGGTCCACCAGAGACCTCCTGCCTAGGTAATACCAAAGAGGGAATGCTCTTCCAGAGATCTCCATCTCAGTGCTAAGACACAGCTCCACTCAATGACCAGCAAGATACAGTGCTGGACACCCCATGCCAAACAACTAGCAAGATAGGATCACAACCCCACCCATTAGCAGAGAGGCTGCCTAAAATCATAATAAGTTCACAGATAGCCCACAACACACCACCAGACGCGGTCCTGACCACCAGAAAGACAAGATCCAGCCTCATCCACCAGAACACAGGCAACAGTCCCCTCCAACAGGAATCCTACACAACCCACTGAACCAACCTTAGCCACTGGGGGCAGACACCAAAAACAACAGGAACTACGAACCTGTAGCTTGTGAAAAGGAGACCCCAGATGCAGTAAGTTAGGCAAAATGAGAAGACAGAGAAATACACAGCAGACGAAGGAGCAAAGTGAAAACCCACCAGACCAAACAAATGAAGACGGAATAGGCAGTTTACCTGAAAAAGAATTCAGAATAATGATAGTAAAGATGATCCAAAATCTTGGAAATAGAATGGAGAAAATACAAGAAACGTTTAATAAGGACCTAGAAGAACTAAAGAGCAAACAAACACTGATGAACAGCAAAATAAATGACATTAAAAATTCTCTGGAAGGAAACAATAACAGAAAAACTGAGGCAGAAGAACAGAGAAGTGACCTGGAAGATATAATAGTCGAAATTACTGCAGAGCAGGATAAAGGAAAAAGAATGAAAAGAATTGAGGACTGTCTCAGAGACCACTGGGGCAACATTAAACACACCAACATTAGAATTATAGGAGTCCCAGAAGAAGAAGGGAAAAAGAAAGAGTCTGAGAAAATATTAGAAGAGATTATAGTTGAAAACGTCACTAATATGGGAAAGGAAATAGTCAGTTAAGTCCAGAAAGTGCAGAGTCCCAAACAGGATAAATCCAAGGAGAAACACACCAAGATACATATTAATCAAACCATCAAAAATTAAATACAAAGAACAAATATTAAAAGCATCAAGGAAAAAGCAACAAATAACATACAAGGGAATCCCCATAAGGTTAACAGCTGATGTTTCAGCAGAAACTCTGCAAGCCAGAAGGGAGTGGCAGGACATATTTAAAGTGATGAAAGGGAAAAACGTACAGCCAGGATTACTCTACCCAGGAAGGATCTCATTCACATTCGATGGAGAAATTAAAACCTTTACAGACAAGCCAAAGCTAAGAGAATTCAGCACCACCAAACCAGCTCTACAACAAATGCTAAAGGAACCTCTCTAAGTGGGAAACATTAAGAGAAGAAAAAGACATACAAAAACAAACCCAAAACAATTGAGAAAATGGTAATAGGAACATACATATCGATAATTACTTTAAATGTGAGTGGATTAAATGCTCCAACAAAAAGATACAGGCTCGCTGAATGGATACAAAAACAAGACCCATATATATGCTGTCTACAAGAGACTCACTTCAGACCTAGGGACATATACAGACTGAAAATGAGGGGATGGAAAAAGATATTCCATGCAAATGGAATTCAGAAGAAAGCTGGAGTAGCAATTCTCATATCACACAAAATAGACTTTAAAATAAAGACTATTGGGCTTCCCTGGTGGCGCAGTGGTTAAGAATCTGCCTGCCGGTGCAGGGGACACGGGTTCGAGCCCTGGTCTGGGAGGATCCCACGTGCCGTGGAGTAACTGGGCCCGTGCGCCACAACTACTGAGCCTGCGCTCTAGAGCCCGTGAGCCACAACTGCTGAGCCCACGTGCCACAACTACTGAGGCCCACGCTCCTGGAGCCTGTGCTCCGCAAGAAGAGGGGCCACCGCAATGTGAAGCCCACGCGCCAACTGGAGAAAAGCCCTCACGCAGTGATAAAGACCCAACACAGCCAAAAATAAATAAATAAAAAAAAATTAAAAAAAAAAAGACTATTACAAGAGACAAAGAAGGGCACTACATAATGATCAGGGGATCAATCCAAGAAGAAGATATAACAATTATAAATATTTATGCATCCAACATAGGAGCACCTCAATACATAAGGCAAATACTAACAGCCATAAAACGGGAAATTGGCAGGAACACAATCATAGCAGGGAACTTTAACACCCCACTTTCACCAATGGACAGATCATCCAAAATGAAAATAAATAAGGAAACACAAGCTTTAAATGATACATTAAACAAGATGGACTTAATTGATATTTATAGGACATTCCATCCAAAAACAACAGAATACACTTTCTTCTCAAGTGCTCATGGAACATTCTCCAGTATAGATCATATCTTGCATCACAAATCAAGCCTTGGTAAATTTAAGAAAACTGAAACTGTATCAAGTATCTTTTCGGACCCCAATGCTATGAGTATAGACACCAACTACAGGAAAAAATCTGTAAAAAGCAAATATATGGAGGCTAACAATACACTACTAAATAAGCAAGAGATCACTGAAGAAATCAAAGAGGAAATCAAAAAATACTTAGAAACAAATGACAATGAAAACACGACGACTCAAAACCTATGGGATGCAGCAAAAGCAGATCTAAGAGAGAAGTGTATAGCAATAGAATATTACCTCAAGAAACAAGACATCTCAAATAAACAACCTAACGTTACACCTAAAGCAATTAGAGAAAGAAGAACAAAAAAACCCCCATAGTTAGCAGAAGGAAAGAAATCATAAAGATCAGAGAAGAAAAAAGAAAAAAGAAATGAAGGAAATGATAGCCAAGATCAATAAAACTAAAAGCTGGTTCTTTGAGAAGAAAAACAAAATTGATAAACCATTAGCCAGACTCATCAAGAAAAAAGGAAGAAGACTCAAATCAATAGATATAGAAATGAAAAAGGTGAAGTAATAACTGACACTGCAGAAATACAAAGAATCATGAGAGATTACTACAAGCAACTATATGCCAATAAAATGGACAACCTGGAAGAAATGGACACATTTTTAGAAAAGCAGAATGTTCCGAGACTGAACCAGGTAGAAAGAGAGAATATAAACAGATCAGTCACAAGCACTGAAATTGAAACTCTGATTAAAAATCTTCCAACTAACAAAAGCCCCAGACCGGATGGCTTCACAGCCGAATTCTATCAAACATTTAGAGAAGAGCTAGCACCTATCCTTCTCAAACACTTCCAAAATATAGCAGAGAGAGGAACACTGCAAATCTCATTCTATGAGTCCACCATCACCCTGATACCAAAAACAGACAAAGATGTCACAAAAAAAGAAAACTATAGGCAGATATCACTGATGAACTCAGATGCAAAAATCCTAAACAAAATACTAGGAAACAGGATCCAACAGCACATTAAAAGGATCATACACCATGATCAAGTGCAGTTTATCCCAGGAATGCAAGGATTCCTCAATATATGCAAATCAATCAATGTGATACACCATATTAACAAACTGAAGGAGAAGAACCGTATGATCATCTCAATAGATACAGAAAAAGCTTTCGACAAAATTCAACACCCATTTATGATAGAAACCCTCCAGAAAGTGGGCATAGAGGGATCTTACCTCAACATAAAAAAGGCTATATATGACAAACCCATAGCCAACATCGTTCTTAATGGTGAAAAACTGAAACCATTTCCACTAAGATCAGGAACAAGACAAGGTTGCGCACTCTCGCCAGTAGTATTCAACATAATTTAGAAATTTTAGTCACTCAATCAGAGAAGAAAAAGAAATAAGAGTAATCCAAATCGGAAAAAAAGAAGTAAAACTGTCACTGTTTGCAGATGACATGATACTATACATAGAGAATCGTAAAGATGCTACCACAAAACGACTGGAGCTAATCAATGAATTTGGTAAAGTAGCAGGATACAAAATTAATGCACAGAAATCTCTTGCATTCCTATACATTAATGATGAAAAATCTGAAATTGAAATTAAGGAAATACTCTCATTTACCATTGCAACAAAAAAGAATAAAATACCTAGGAATAAACCTACCTAAGGCGATAAAAGACCTGAATGCTGAAAACTGGAAGACACTGATGAAAGAAATTAAAGATGATACAAACAGATGGAGAGATATACCACGTTCTTGGATTGGAAGAATCAACATTGTGAAAATGACTATACTACCCAAAGAAATGGACAGGTTCAGTGCAATCCCTATCAAACTACCAATGGCATTTTTCACGGAATTAGAACAAAAAGTTTCACAATTTGTATGGAAACACAAAAGACCCCGAATAGCCAAAGCAATCTTGAGTAAGACAAACGGAGCTGGAGGAATCAGGTTCTCTGATTTCAGACTATACTACAAAGCTACAGTAATCAAGACCATATGGTACTGGCACAAAAACAGAAATATAGATCAATGGAATAGTATAGTAAGCCCAGAGATAATCCCATGCACATATGGTCACCTGATTTTTGGTAAAGGAGGCAAGAATATAGAATGGAGAAAAGGAAGCTTCTTCAATATTCAATAAGTGGTGCTGGGAAAACTGGACAGCTCCATGTAAAAGAATGAAATTAGAACACTTCCTAACACCATACACAAAAATAAGCTCAAAATGGATTAAAGACCTAAATGTAAGTAAAGCCATACACTATAAAACTCTTAGAGGAAAACATAGGCAAAACACTCTATGGCATAAATCACAGCAAGATCCTTTTTGACACACTTCCTAGGGAAATGGAAATAAAACAAAAATAAACAAATGGCACCTAAGGAAACTTAAAGGCTTTTGCACAGCAAAGTAAACCATAAACAAGATGAAAAGACATCCCTCAGAATGGGAGAAAATATTTGCAAATGAAGCAACTGACAAAGGATTAATCTCCAAAATATACAAGCAGCTCATGCAGCTCAATATCAAAAAAACAAACAACCCAATCCAAAAATGGGCAGAAGACCTAAGTAGACATTTCTCCAAAGAAGATATACAGATTGCCAACACACACATGAAAGGATGCTGAACATCACTAATCACTAGAGAAATGTAAATCAAAACTACAATGAGGTATCGCCTCATGCCGGTCAGAATGGCCATCATCAAAAACTCTACAAACAATAAATGCTGAAGAGGGTGTGGAGAAGAGGAAACCCTCTTGCACTGTTGTTGGGAATGTAAATTGGTACAGCCACTATGGAGAACAGTATGGAGGTTCCTTAAAAAACTAAAAAAAGAACTACCATATAACCCAGCTATCTCACTACTGGGCATACACCCTGAGAAAACCATAATTCAAAAAGAGTCACGTACCACAATGTTCATTGCAGCTCTATTTACAATAGCCAGGACATGGAAGCAACCTAAATGTCCATCAACAGATGAATGGATAAAGAAGATGTGGCACATGTATACAATGGAATATTACTCAGCCATAAAAAGAAATGGAACTGAGTTATTCGTAGTGAGGTGGATGGACCTAGAGTGTGTCATACAGAGTGATGTAAGTCAGAAAGAGAAGAACAAATACTGTACGCTAACACATTTATATGGAATCTAAAAAAAATAAATCGTTCTGTAGTACTTAGGGGAAGGCCAGGAAAGAAGACGCAGATGTAGAGAATGGACTTGAGGACACAGGGAGGGGAAGGGTAAGCTGGGACGAAGTGAGAGAGTGGCATGGACATATATACACTACCAAATTGAAAATAGATAGCTACTGGGAAGCAGCTGCATAGCACAGGGAGATCAAGTTGGTGCTTTGTGTCCACCTAGAGGGGAGGGATAGGGAAGGTGGGAGGGAGACGCAAGAAGGAGATATGGGCATATAAGTATACGTACAGCTGATTTACTTTGTTATACAGCAGAAACTAACACACCATTGTAAAGCAATTATAGTCCAATAAAGATGTTATAAAAATTAAAAAGAAGAAGAAAAAAGAGGAGAGAGAGAAGGGGTATGGGAGGGACAGGAATCTGGTCTATAACGAAGACAGACAGAGAATAGATGCAGAAGAACTGAGTCACATTAATGGAAGAATATATTCATTGAAAATCCCAAAGTTCACCTCTACCACATAGTTTTGTGCTTTCTAAGACCAAGATATACTGTAATTCCTGCCCTTCCTCCTACCAGGTTGTTCAGTACTTCCTGCATATGTTTATCCTTACAGTAGCCTCTCTGGTTGTATCAGCTGCTTAGCACTGACTTTCTCTTCCTTGGAACCAAGGTGTCTAACAAAAGTGAGTAATGAACCTGGAATAATCAAAATATTCATGTTTAATGAATACCCACTGGATACTTTCTATTTGTTACATCAATTTAAAACCAACAAGATACTGAGAGACATCGCAGGCTCAGTGGGGTTAAACAACAGACACCTGTAAATGTGTCAAAGCCAGGACTAGAACCTGCATCTCCCTGATGCAACAGTTATTGATTTTTATATACTGACCCTGTGGATGTAGAAAAGGCCTCATGCAGGAAGTAGGGGTGCTGGTGATGAGGAGGATGTACCATTTGTTGAGCAAATGGAATCTGTTGCCCGTTACTATGAGTAGACGTGCATAAACAACAATTTTCTATTGAGGATAACTTCCTCCTGAAAGAGTAGAATTTTTTTTTTCCCCTGTGAATCTCTGCAGACCTTCATTTACTCTCTAGATTTTTGTATCTGAAAGAAGCCTCTTACATAATCTTCAGTATAATTTTATAAAACTCCTAATGGGTAATGCTATTTAAGTGATATTTTTTCATCTTTCTGTCATCAACATCCTTCTAGACCTTGGGTATAACTTGACATTTCAGAAAACATGGGTGATAATAATGGTAAATGTACAATAAGTTGTGCTTCTAAAGTTGTTGCTCATCAGTTGGGAGCTCTTGAGCTAAAATATTCCTCTCAGGGATAGCACAAGAAAGCAGCAAATTGAAACAAAATGAAAAACAAATTAAAAGAGAAAAACAAAACAAAACTCAGCAGAATTCTTTTGGCATAAAACATTGCCCATAGCCATTTGCTCCATATTTTTAACCTGAAAAAACCGTTCTTATTCGTTATGTAGACATAACATTGTTATTTTAAAAAAGGCTTAATTCTAAATTAAATCCTATTTTCTTCAGTTTAAGCCTGCACACTCCAGTTTTCTTCTCAGGAAGGCACCATTATCCAACAGGATAATTGTTAAACATTTTTTCATGTACTTTAAAGCATTGCACACTAAAGAGATTGAGATTTCATCTTCAGAGATTTATGTATTTTTACGTGTTTATTTAAATCCCAGAAAGGAAAAACCTGAGAAAGAAAATCAGTAAAACAAATGAACATTTTTGTTTACCAAACAGCATTTTGTAAAGAAAAACGACAATGGCAATTGTTGTTGGTGTAACTGGAATTTGATGCTTTAGGAGCAAAGAAGCTATGCGAATATAACGAATAACAAAAACAACAAAATCAGGGATTTTCTCCCTAGGAAAAAAAGCTAGGAAAAATACAGTATTGTCTTTTTACCTATATTTTATCATTTTTACCTATATTTTATCATGTAGCTCTCCGCTGTTTTCAGTCTTTCAAAGATTTTAGTCAATGATTTTGAAGCCAAGTCTCTGTCTGTGTGAAGCACCACAGTGAAACCTTTTCATTATAAAGATGAGTTTAATTACTTTTATTTGTTTTTTTAACATCTTTATTAGAGTATAATTGCTTTACAATGGTGTGTCAGTTTCTGCTTTATAAAAATGTGAATCAGTTATACATATACATATGGCCCCATATCTCTTCGCTCTTGCATCTCCCTCCCTCCCACCCTCCCTATCCCACCCCTCTAGGTGGTCACAAAGCACTGAGCTGATCTCCCTGTGCTATGCGGCTGCTTCCCACCAGTGATCCATTTTACGTTTGGTAGTGTATATATGTCCATGCCACTCTCTCACTTTGTCCCAGCCCACCTCTCCCTCTCCTCGTATCCCCAAGTCCATTCTCTAGTAGGCCTGCATCTTTATTCCCGTCTTGCCCCTAGGTTCTTCTGACCATTTTCTTTCTTTTTCTTTTTTTTTTTAAGATTCCATATATATGTGTTAGCATACGGTATTTGTTTTTCTCTTTCTGACTTATTTCACTCTGTATGACAGTCTCCATGTCTATCCACCTCAGTACAAATAACTATGTTTCGTTCCTTTTAATGGCTGAGTAATATTCCATTGTATATATGTGCAACATCTTCTTTATCCATTCATCTGTTGATGGACACTTAGGTTGCTTCCATGTCCTGGCTATTGTAAATAGTGCTGCAATGAAAATTGTGGTATATGACTCTTTTTGAATTATGTTTTTCTCAGGGTATATGCCCAGTAGTGGGATTGCTGGGTCGTATGGTAGTTCTATTTTTAGTTTTTTAACGAAACTCCCTACTGTTCTCTGTAGTGGCTGTATCAATTTACATTCCCACCAACAGTGTAAGAGGGTTCCCTTCTCTCCACACCCTCTCCAGCATTTATTGTCTGTAGATTTTTTGATGATGGCCATTCTGACCGGTATAAGATGATATCTCATTATAGTTTTGATTTGCATTTCTCTAATGATTGATGATGTTGAGCATTCTTTCATGTGTTTGTTGGCAATCTGTATATCTTCTTTGGAGAAATGTCTACTTAGGTCTTCTGCCCATTTTTGGATTGGGCTGTTTGTTTTTTTGATATTGAGCTGCATGAGTTGCTTGTATGTTTTGGAGATTAATCCTTTGTCAGTTGCTTCATTTGCAAATATATTCTCCCATTCTGAGGGTTGTCTTTTCATATTGTTTATGGTTTCCTTTGCTGTGTAAAAGCTTTTAAGTTTCATTAGGTCCCATTAGTTTATTTTTGTTTTTACTTCCACTTCTCAAGGAGGTGTGTCAAAAAGGAACTTGCTGTGATTTATGTCATAGAGTGTTCTGCCTATGTTTTCCTCTAATAGTTTGATGGTGTCTGGCCTCACATTTAGGTCTTTAATCCATTTTGAATTTATGTTTGTGTATGGTGTTAGGGAGTGTTCTAATTTCATTCTTTTACATGGAGCTGTCCAGTTTTTCCAGCACCACTTATGGAAGAGGCTGTCCTTTCTCCATTGTACATTCCTGCCTCTTTTATGAAAGATAAGGTGACCATATGTGCATGGGTTTATTTCCGAGCTTTATATCCTGTTCCATTGATCTATATTTCTGTTTTTGTGCCAGCACCATACTGTCTTGATTACTCTAGCTTTGTAGTATAGTCTGAAGTCAGGGAGCCTGATTCCTCCAGCTCCGTTTTTCGTTCTCAATATTGCTTTGGCTATTCGGGGTCTTTTGTGTTTCCATACAAATTGTGAAATTTTTTGTTCTAGTTCTGTGAGAAATGTCAGTGGTAGTTTGATACGGATTGCATTGAATCTGTAGATGGCTTTGGGTTGTAGAGTCATTTTCACAATGTTGATTCTTCCAATCCAGGAACATGGTATACCTCTCCATCTATTGGTATTATTTTTAATTTCTTTCATCAGTGTCTTATAATTTTCTGCATACAGGTCTTTTGTCTCCTTAGGTAGGTTTATGACTACATATTTTAGTCTTTTTGTTCCAATGGTAAATGGGAGTGTTTTCTTAATTTCACTTTCAAATTTTTCATCATTAGTGTATAGGAATGCAAGAGATTTCTGTGCATTAATTTTGTATCCTGCTACTTTACCAAATTCATTGATTAGCTCTAGTCGTTTTGTGGTAGCATGTTTAGGATTCTCTGTGTATAGTATCATGTCATCTGCAAACAGTGACAGCTTTACTTCTTCTTTTCCAATTTGGATTCCTTTCATTTCTTTTTCTTCTCTGATTGCTGTGGCTAAAACTTCCAAAACTATGTTGAAAAAGAGTGGTGAAAGTGGGCAACCTTGTCTTGTTCCTGATATTAATGGAAATGGTTTCAGTTTTTCACCATTGAGGACAATGTTGACTGTGGGTTTGTCATATATGGCATTATTGTGTTGAGGAAAGTTCCCTCTATGCCTACTTTCTGGAGGGTTTTTATCATAAATGGGTGATGAATTTTTTCGAAAGCTTTCTCTGCATCTACTGAGATGATCACATGTTTTTTCTCCTTCAATTTGTTAATATGGTGTATCACGTTGATTGATTTGCGTATATTGAAGAATTCTTGTATTCCTGGGATAAACGCCACTTGATCATGGTGTATGATCCTTTCAGTGTGCTTTTGGATTCTGTTTGCTCGTATTTTGTTGAGGATTTTTGCATCTATGTTTATCAGTGATATTAGCCTGTAGTTTTCTTTCTTTGTGACAGCCTTGTCTGGTTTTGGTATCAGAGTGATGGTGACCTCGTAGAATGAGTTTGGGTGTGTTCCTCCCTCTGCTATATTTTGGAAGAGTTTGAGAAGGATAGGTGTTAGCTCTTCTCTAAATGTTTGATAGAATTCACCTTTGAAGCCATCTGGTCCTGGGCTTTTGTTTGCTGGAAGATTTTTAATCATAGTTTCAATTTCAGTGCTTGTGATTGGTCTGTTCACATTTTCTATTTCTTCCTGGTTCAGTCTCAGCAAGTTGTGCATTTCTAAGAATTTGTCCATTTCTTCCAGGTTGTCCATTTTATTGGCATATAGTTGTTTGTAGTAATCTGTCATGATCCTTTGCATTTCTGCAGTGTCAGTTGTTACATCTCCTTTGTATTTCTATTGATTTGAGTCTTCTCCCTTTTTTTTCTTGATAAGTCTGGCTAATGGTTTATCAATTTTGTTTATCTTCTCAGAGAACCAGCTTTTAGTTTTATTGATCTTTGCTATCGTTTTCTTCATTTCTTTTTCATTTATTTCTGATCTGATCTTTAAGATTTCTTTCGTTCTGCTAACTTTGTGGTTTTTTTGTTTTCTTTAATTGCTTTAGGTGTAAGGTTAGGTTGTTTATTAGAGATGTTTCTTATTTCTTAAGGTAGGCTTGTATAGCTATAAACTTCCCTCTTAGAACTGCTTTTGCTGCATCCCATAGATTTGGGGTCATTGTGTTTTCATAGTCATTTGTTTCTAGGTATTTTTTGATTTCCTCTTTGATTTCTTCAGTGATCTCTTGGTTTTTAAGTAGTGTGCTGTTTATCCTCCATGTGTTTGTATTTCTTACAGATTTTATCCTGTAATTGGTATCTAGTCTCACAGCATTGCTGTAGGAAAAGATGCTTGATAGGATTTCAATCTTCTTAAATTTACCAAGGCTTGATTTGTCACCCAAGAAATGATCTATCCTGGAGAATGAGCGCTTAAGAAGAATGTGTATTCTGTTCTTTTTGGATAGAATTCCCTATAAATATCAATTAAGTCCATCTTGTTTTATGTATCATTTAAAGCTTGTGTTTTCTTATTTATTTTCATTTTGGATGATCTGTCCATTGGTGAAAGTGGGGTGTTAAAGTCCCCTACTATGATTTTGTTACTGTCGATTTCCCTTCTTATGGCTGTTAGTATTTGCCCTGTGTATCTAGGTGCTCTTATGTTGGGTGCATAAATATTTACAATAGTTATATCTTCTTCTTGGATTGATCCCTTGATCATTATGAAGTGTCCTTCTTTGTCTCTTGTTATAGTCTTTGTTTTAAGGTCTATTTTGTCTGATATGAGAATTGCTACTCCAGCTTTCTTTTGATTTCCATTTGCATGGAGTATCTTTTTCCATCTCCTCACTTTCAGTCTGTATGTGTCCCTAGGTCTGAAGTGGGTCTCTTGCAGACAGCATATATACGGGTGTTGCTTTAGAATCCATTCAGCCAGTCTGTGTCTTTTGGTTGGAGCATTTAATCCACTCATATGTAAGGTAATTATTGTTATATATGTTCCTATTACCATTTTCTTAATTGTTTTGGGTTTATTATTTTAGGTCTTTTCCTTCTCTTGTGTTTACTGCCTAGAGATGTTCCTTTAGCATTTATTGTAACGCTGGTTTGGTGGTGGTGAATTCTCTTAACTTTTGCTTGTCTGTAAAGCCTTTAACTTCTCCGTCAAATCTGAATGAGATCCTTGCTGGGTAGAGTCATCTTGGTTGTAGGTTTTTCTCTTTCATCACTTTCAATATGTCCTGCCACTTCCTTCTGGCTTGAAGAGTTTCTGCTGAAAGATCAGCTGTTAACTTTATGGGGATTCCCTTCTGTGTTACTTGTTGGTTTTCCCTTGCTGCTTTTAATATTTTTTCTTTAAATTTAATTTTTGTTAGTTTGATTAATATGTGTCTTGGCGTATTTCTCCTTGGATTTATCTTGTATGGGACTCTCTGTGCTTCTTGGACTTAAATGACTATTTCCTTTCCCATATTAGGGAAGTTTTCAACTATTATCTCTTCAAATATTTTCTCAGTCCCTTTCTTTTTCTCTCCTTCTTCTGGGACCCCTAATAATTCAAATGTTGGTTCATTTAGTGTTGTCCCAGAGGTCTCTGAGACGGTCCTCTATTCTTTTCATTCTTTTTTCTTTATTCTGCTCTGCAGTAGTTATTTCCACTATTTTATCTTCCAGGTCACTTATCCGTTCTTCTGTCTCATTCTGCTATTGATCCCTTCTAGAGAATTTTTAATTTCATTTATTGTGTTGTTCATATCTGTTTGTTTGCTGTTTCGTTCTTCTAGGTCCTGGTTAAACGTTTCTTGTATTTTCTCCATTCAATTTCCAAGATTTTGGATCATCTTTACTATCATTATTCTGAATTCTTTTTCAGGTAGACTGCCTATTCCGTCTTCATTTGTTAGGTCTGGTGGGTTTTTATCTTGCTCCTTCATCTGCTGTGTGTTTCCCTGTCTTCTCATTTTGCTTAACTTACTGTGTTTGGGGTCTCCTTTTCACAGGCTGCAGGTTCATAGTTCCCGTTGTTTTTGGTGTCTGTCCCCAGTGGCTAAGGTTGGTTCAGTGGGTTGTGTTGGCTTCCTGGTGGAGGGCACTAGTGCCTGTGTTCTGGTGGATGAGGCTGGATCTTGTCTTTCTGGTGGGCAGGTCCACGTCTGCTGGTGGGTTTTGGGGTGTCTGTGGCCTTATTATGATTTTAGGCAGCCTCTGTGCTAATGGATGGGGTTGTGTTCCTGTCTTGCTGGTTGTTTGGCATAGGGTGTCCAGCACTGTAGCTTGCTGGTCGTTGGGTGGATCTGGGTCTTGGCATTGAGATGGAGATCTCTTGGAGATTTTCACCATTTGATATTATGTGGAGCTAGGGGGTCTCTTTGGGACCAGTGTCCTGAACTTGGCTCTCCTACCTCAGTGGCACAGCCCTGATGCTGGAGCACCAAGAGCCTGTCCTTCACATGGCTCAGAATAAAAGGGAGAAAAGAAGAAAGAAAGAAAGAGAGAGAGGGAGGGAGGGAGGGAGGGAGAGAGAGAGAGAGAGAGGGGGGAAGGAAAGAAGATAAAACCAAATAAAGTAAAATAAAGTTATTAAAATAAAAAAAAGTTTTTTTTAAGTAATAATAATAAAAAAAAGAAAACAAAAAAACCGGACAGACAGAACCCTAGGACAAATGGTAAAAGGAAAGCTATACAGACAAAAGCACACAGAAGCATACACATACACACTCACAAAAAGAGAAAAAGAGGAAAAAAAGTATATATCCTTGCTCCCAAAGTCCACCTCCTCAATTTGGGATGATTGGTTGTCTATTCAGGTATTCCACAGATGCAGGGTACATGAAGCTGATTGTGGAGATTTAATCCGCTGCTCCTGAGGCTGCTGGGAGGGATCTCCCTTTCTCTTCTTTGTTCGCACAGCTCCCGGGGTTCAACTTTGGACTTGGACTCGCCTCTGTGTGAAGGTCCCCTGAGGGCATCTTTTCTCGCCCGGAAAGGATGGGGTTAAAGGAGCCGCTGATTTGGGGGCTCTGGCTCACTCAGGCCAGGGGGATGGAGGAGCACGGAGTGCGGGGCGAGCCTGCGGCAGCAGAGGCCAGCATAACGTTGCACCAGCCTGTTGCGCGCCGTGCGTTCGCCCGGGGAAGTTGTCCCTGGATCACAGGACCCTGGCAGTGGCGGGCTGCACAGGCTCCCGGGAGGGCAGGTGTGCAGAGTGACCTGTGCTTGCACACAGGCTTCCTGGTGGCTGGCAGCAGCCTTAGTGTCTCATGCCCGTCTCTGAGGTCCACGCTTTTAGCCGCGGCTCACACCCGTCTCTTGAGCTCCTTTAAGCCGTGCTCTTAATCCCCTCTCCTCGCGCACCAGGAAACAGAGGCAAGAAAATGTCTCTTGCCTCTTCGGCAGCTCCAGACTTTTTCCCGGACTCCCTCCCGTCTAGCTGTGGCGCACTAACCCCCTGCAGGCTGTGTTCACGCCGCCAACCCCAGCCCTCTCCCTGGGATCCGACCTCCGAAGCCCGAGCCTCAGCTCCCAGCGCCCCCAACCCTGGCGGGTGAGCAGACAAGCCTCCCGGGCTGGTGAGTGCTGGTGGGCCCTGATCCTCTGTGTGGTAGTCTCACGGCTTTGCCCTCCACACCCCTGTTGCTGTGCTCTCCTCTGCGGCTCCGAAGCTTGCCCCCCTCCGCCATCCGCAGTCTCCGCCTGCGAAGGGCCTTCCCAGTGTGTGGAAACCTTTCCTCCTTCACGGATCCCTCCCACTGGTGCAGGTCCCGTCCCTATCCTTTTGTCTCTGTTTTTTCTTTTTTCTTTTGCCCTACCCAGGTACGTGGGGGGTTTCTTGCCTTTTGGGAGGTCTGACGTCTTCTGCCAGCGTTCAGTAGGTGCTCTGTAGGAGCTGTTCCACATGTAGATGTATTTCTGATGTATTTGTGGGGAGGAAGGTGATCTCCGCGTCTTACTCTTCCGCCATCTTGAAGCTCCTACAGAGTTTAATTACTTTAAAATGAGGAATTATTTAGTGAAATTGACCTTACAGCCAGCCAATTCTTTTTGTAATAGTAGGTTTGGGGCTTTTTGCTTCAATTAACTGGATAACTACCTGTGTGCAGTTCACTTTGCTTCTACGCAAAATTTGATTCTTGGTTTATGGGACTGTAAACCACGCATTTGATGTAGTGTATTCAATCAGGTAACTTGCCAGTTTGTTTGTGGGCATGGGGGCAAGTCTTATGCTTGTAGACCACTCAAAACACTTCTCAATCCAGTGCTCTAAGTAGTTGACATTGTTAACAAGTAGAACACAGAGACAGAGCAACTAGAACCTTTGGAGGGTTTCTGCCTTCTTCTTAACCACCAACTGTTCCATGTTATGGGGAAGATATTCTTTCTTTTTTATTATTATTTTTAAAGAACACCTATGCAGTTCAAAAGCAAAAGGCACTGACTTGTCAAGACACTAATCCTATGTCCCCACCTGGCACTTTATTTCACTGTGTTCTGTTTTTTTTTCTCACCAGCCTTCATCTATAAAATAATAATGTTAGGATTAAATAAAACTTAAGCTTAGGGGATTCACAACAGGAGAATGAATAAACCAATATCCTGGACCAACACAAGTTTCCTAACTTTTAACCTTCTGAATAAACACAAGGGCCTCTTCCCCCAGCAAACCACCATCATTACTCCCTTCATCTCATCAAAGAGTGTATTTTAACACCAAAAAAGTAGAAACTGCACCTTCAGAATGACAGATAATTTTCCACATTGAACAAATTAAGCTTTGTGATAACTTGGCACATTGCTCTGACTTTTCTCACTTTGATCTAAATGGTGAATACACTGAGAAAGAGTGGCAGCAGCCTTGCGACCCTTATCTGGAAACTCCTGGGTTAGATTATTACATATCTCTAGCTTTGTGTCTATCCTGATAAGCTCTAAAGTTCTTTGATTTTATGATTCTAAGTTTTATTCCTTTAAGCATACATTTATAGACTAGAGAAAAAAATACGTTCTATTAACAGATTTTGATTTTGGGGGATATTCTTTATGAGGACTTTTATCTTACTCATGTTTTTTTTTGTACAAACTGAAGGTTATTTCAGAAAATAGCTTGAGCTGACCTGTCCAGTGAGAAGCAAGGGCGTAGAGGATGGAGACATGGAACAGGAACTCTAATTAGTGAGAATGAAATCTGAGTGGGGGATCCCTTCCTTATAACACCTTAATTCGTATTAGGACTTCTACAGAGAAAATGGGGCATAGGGGTGAGACCTGAGGGCTCGGCAGTCATAGGAGTCTGGTGTGGATTTCCCAAATTAATAAGTAGTGGGTGAGAAAATGAGCCAATGAATGAATGAATAAATGAATGAATGTTCTTTCTCACATCATTAAGTCTTCTTCCTGATTAAAATACTTAGGTTAGGTCCATAATGGTCTAAAACTATTCATATTTGGGACATCATTACGATTTAATGGATTATTTAGTAGAAAACATTGAATCACCAGACTGACGATAGAGATTTCTTTTCATAATTCAACACAATATTCACAGTGACATTGTCAATAGAGGAAACTGCTCTGAGACCACAATGAAGAGATGTTCTATATCATTTTAGGGGTGATTTATTTATTTTTC
Organism: Pseudorca crassidens; assembly: GCF_039906515.1. NCBI lineage: Eukaryota > Metazoa > Chordata > Mammalia > Artiodactyla > Delphinidae > Pseudorca > Pseudorca crassidens. The sequence goes on from NC_090306.1 coordinate 61,592,088, forward strand.
TGCTTGCAGACTTGAACAGTTTTTTTTTTTCTTTTCATTTGAAGCTCCTTAAATCCCAGATGAAACTAGCTCTTAGCAGTTGTTCTCTTTTATGGGATTAATTTTAAAAGAGAAAAAAAGATGTAGCATAAAATTAACACCTAAGCTATTTGATTACATATCAGACTGGCAATATAAAAGAACTAGCTTTGACTTTCAAAAGATTGCTTTGGGAATTTGTTCTGCTAAGACTTTGTTTTGTCATTGGTCTCTCACGTACACATTTGCTCCTCAGTTTTCTCACTAGGAGTGTGTACAGGGCAGGCAGCCCAGTTTCAGTAATTGTCCTTGCTTGGCTTTTACCTAATCAACACCGGTCACTGTGTTTTGCATACTGACAAACATTGTAAATGGCCCAGGGGTATCAGAGAGAAAAACCTGGCTTACCAGGTTTAAACAATGTCAGGTTATGAACTATATCAACCAAAGTCAAAATATTTAAATCTGAGTCCCCAAAAGTACATTCTGAGTTTGATGCTAGCTTGGTGTACTTCCGTTTTGCTGTATACTGACACATACTAAAATTAGATCTCTACGTTGATAGGCATTGCTATGGTGGGTGAGGCGTTCAGGGACAGTTAAGATAGAAGCTGAGTGTTATGGACACATTATAAGTAGTTGCCTAATTTGGAATTTATTTTTTGTGGTAGGTCATCTTACTACAATTTAATGGTTCAAATTTAAGTTTGATCGACATTCTTTTCATAAAGTGTTCACATTGTCTACTGATTTTCTTTTTAAAAGCTTGTTCATAAGCCTAAAGATAGAGATATTCTTACGTTCACCTTTGGATTATCGATGATTTAACTCACCATGGTTTTAGGAAGATAACAGGAAAGTGATTTGTGTTTTTGATTTGGGGGGCCTTGGGTGGGAGCATGCAGCTCATCTTTGTTCTAGATACTTCTGAGATTTTAGTACATTTCCACCATACTATATTCTAGAGAGAAACTATAGTATACATGCGTCATAAACTGAGCCAGAAAAAATTTTGCTGAAATGGTTTAAAATGAAAAGATTTAACTTTATATGGAGTGAAGTAATTTTACAGTGAGGAAAAGTTTCTTGTTGCTAACTTTCTTTGCCCTGTCATACTGTTAGTTTTCTGGTGGCATAATTTCAAAGGATTTTCCTAATTGACATAATCCTAGTTGAGTAAATAATTTATTTGTTTTATCTTATACTATAATATCTAGTTTATTTTAGCAGCTAAATCACATAAGCTTTTGTATAATGACTTATCCTTCTGGTATCTCCATTTTTATCTGGTCTCATTTGTCTGATGTCATTGAAAATAGGTCTGTATAAATATACAAGAAATAGTTTCAAAGTTTTATGGACTTCTTATTCATTCACTTCATTACCAGCATACTTATGGAGAGGTTGCCATATCCTTAACTTTTGCTAGACTCACGTTATAGTGCATGCTTCCCAGCTCACAGTCACCTGATTAGGAGACAGATAAGAAAACCAGTGTTTATCATACATTGTCTAATGGGATAAACCAAGCAGAGGGTATTATGGGAGCATTAAAGGTATATTCTTATTTTTGATATTAAATAAAGTGTTGGTGGAGTTCATCCACTTCAGATAAACCAATCCTTAAATCTTTATGTAGTTGACAACAAACTCAACAATTTTAAAACAAGATTTAGGCTACAGGAAAATCTGATTTTATTTGGAGACATGAATTAGGTGTATCTAGTGCAAATCATGGGAAATCAGAGAATTACTATAGTGATAATAAATGCATTGAACCCATTTTTTTTCCCTTCCTATTGGTAATGCGATACCTTTTTCTGTCAAGTTTTTGAAGTGGTTGCTGTCCCATATTTTAAAAGCAAGCAAGTGGAACTTCTTAAAGAACATTGATATCTTTGGTTTTTGAGGAAATTTCTGGCTTGTTTCAATTTTGTTTCACTATTACAGTACAGGTTGCATTGATAGATGGCAGAATCATGTATCTCCATTTTAAAGAAGAATACATGATGGGAGTAGAATATTTTCTTTGATTATTGTTTGGCCTATTTGGATGGACAAAAAAGGCTCTTCTCTGGTTTATACACCATGAAATGATGGCTTACTTATCCCACGCTAGCTCCCTCAGAGAGGAAACGGGTTATCTTGGGGCTTGTTACCCAAAGGAATCATTTGTGTTGGATTCTACCAGTTTTTCATCTTCAAAATTCAAGAACACTGGTACCACAGGAGGGGTGGGAGTGGGGGAAGCAAGAGAAACATAAGGGAAGCAGAGAGATGAAAGTGGGATTCCAACAAAGAGAAATGGTTTAGCTGTCAGTGCAGTGTAATAAAAATGAACTCAGAGTAGGCAGTGCCCATTTCCCTCATCAAGACTAGCCCCAAACACTGCTTTAAATAAAACATATTTCTTTTCTTTCCCATTCCTTGCTCGCTAACTTAAAGATAAATGACTTGCTTGCAAGTGCAGTGAAAAGGAAATAAAATAGGTAACAGGCAGTGCCCAATATGCCCCAGCTGCTTAACTGTCTGGCCTTGAGCAATATACAGTTTTTATGGAAAAGTTTGACTGTTTTGCAGTTAAGGAAACAAAAGCAACTCTCCCCCACTCCTGGCCCCCAGTTCTCAAAAAATAAAAGCAAAGAAAAATAGGAAACCAACATCAAAGCTTAAAAGAGGCAAAGCAGTTCAGAATCCTGCATGTAGTTGGTCCTGGGAGTAGCTCAGAACTGGAGGGCGCAGCTCAGCGCTCAGCCGCCAGTGTTGTTCTCCCAGGTGATGGGAGAGCTCACCGTCCTGCTCCTGTAGCCAGGGGTCAGCCGCTGGTAATTAGACCCACGGGGGTTTCTAGGTAGGCAATTGGATAAGCAATTAAATCGTTTGTGAGCAGCAGTTTGGGGCACCCTCAACGGTTGGCAATTAGGCAGAGCTGTTAGGAAACGACTGAAACGACTAGGTAGTTCAACACACTGGCTCAAGACATGTTAGTGTTAGGAAGTAGAATAAAAGCACTTTTCAAGCAAAAATCATACCCTGTTAAAAATGATAGGAGCCTTTTAGTATCTCCTCTTGTGCCTAACACTAAGCTTAGGTGGTTTGCACCTACAGTTCCTTTAATCTTTAGAATAGTGCTTCTCAAACTTAGCATCTGATTCATCAGGAGAGCTTGTTAAAACACAGATTCCTGGGCACCGCTCCCAGAGTTTCTATTCAGGAAGTCAGGGGTGGGGCCTGAGAATTTGCATTTCTAACAAGTTCCTGGATGATTTTGCTGCTGCCTCTGTGAACCACGTTTTGAGAATGAGAGCCTATATGAAACCCTCTGTGGAAATGGCCACAGTAGCAAACTTTGGGCACCTCCTGTGTGCTAGGCACTTGGCTAAACAGTTCACATCTATTATCTCATTTCATCTTTACAAACATATTATTGGGTATCATTTCTCCCTTGTGGGAGCTTTGGGCTCCCACAAGCCAGAAGACTTGGCCAAAGCCATAGCTATAACAGTGATATAACAGTGATGGAGCCAGGATTTACACCCGGGTTTTGTTTTCCAAAACCCATGCTCTGACCGTCATACCACGGCACGTCTGGATGTCTTGTCTTTACATATAGCTTGACTCAGATTTTTCACTTGTTCCCATGTCCCAGGTAAAGAATGGAGAAAGCCTCTGAAGACGATTAATATTCTTTATTTACTTAGCAGGGACCATGCAAATATAAGACAGCTCTCTCAGTGAATTTTACTCTGAAATAAGGACATTTCGTCACTTTGTCCTCAGAATGACTCATTATCTCTGCTGTGGAGGTGCTCATGTGTCATTTTGCTTTACTTCCAATGTCCAAAATGAACTGTGAGGTGCAGACTTGCTGGAAAGGTGGGAGAGGAAGCTGGGCAAAACTTCATGGAAGAGGTGGGCCTTGAGCTGAAGAGGTTGGTGGACCGTGAGCTGAAGAGGTTGGTGGCCCTAGGTGCACGCTGCCATAAAGAGGAACAGGTTATGGGGAACTCTAAAAGATGGGCATGCATTTATGTACCTGCAGTGGGGAAAATGGCCCGGTCTGAGGGGCAGGTGTGCAGGAAGGAGCAGAGGAACAGGGACGATGAGTCAAATATGGATCAGTGTGATGGCCAGGATGTAAAGTTGGGTTTAAAAATGATTTGACGAACTGTATACAACAGAAAAATTGAGTTGAGATGAATGAACTCCTTTCCTATATTCTTTTCTTCTTCTTTAATTATGTCTCTTCCACAACTAATTATTTATTGCAACGATAGCTGCTGAGCGTTTACCACATGCTAGGTAGCAGGCTAGGCACTGGTCTAGAGTGAGGCTGAAAGACAGACAAGACACTGCACTCAGAGACCTTCCAGTGTAGCCCCTTGCTACTCAGTGCTCTAGCAGCAGCAGTGTCAGGCATCATCTGGGAACTTGCTAGATATGCATAGTCTCAGGCCCAGCCTAGACGTACTGAGTCAGAATCTACATTTAAACAAGACTCCCAGGCAATCGATGTGGACGTTAACGTTTGAAAAGCACTAGACAGTTCAGCTTTTAACACTTTGCCCTGTTCTCATTCACTGAAATTACTGTCTGTGAAGGGTAGTCTGATTTAGGAGAAGATGAATACATTTCCTGGAATGATCAAAGTAAATAAGAACATATGAAAAGGCAAAGGAAGTTAAATCCCTGACTGAGGGTTGTTAGGTGCTTGATTCAATGTCTCTAGTAGTGGGGAGGATGCTCATTACCTGTTTATCTCTTCTTCAGCTCCTAACTCAGGGCCAAGCACTATGATGATGCCCAGTGAGGACTGATGGATTGTTCAAATGGTGGAGAAACTAATAAAAATTAAATCAGAAAATATAGGTTGTTTCTGAGTGTTTACCAATATGTATTCATGTCTTACTATGAGATCTAAAGCCAGAATAAAAACTGTAAAGGAAGCTGCTTTTAGCAGATTTGAAGGTTGCCTGAATACAGAAATGTTAAAAATTAGGAATTTGAAATTGGAGAGCGTGATAATCCAGGTGAAGATAATTGAGGTCTAGTTTTAGAAAAGAAGGTGGTTTGGGAGATATTGTGAAGAATTTGTGACAGCAATGGGATTAAAATAATAGCTCTGCACTACTGAAGAGTTCTTTCTCTATGCATTAAAAATGGATGAACATGGGCTGAAGGGACCCAGTAGGTGGAAGTTCACAAACCTCGATGATTAGGTGTGTATTAGGTCAGTAATGCATGCCTGTGCCATTAGTAAACCTTGTTTGAGCCTCTTGCCTATGTAGCCTGAAGATGGAAATACACTTCTGAAGATGGAAATGGGGACAGAAGTATCAACACACCAGACTGAGTTAGTGATTTGGATTTGGAATTGAGATGAAGTGTTACTTTGGATCTTGGTCATCTGTGTACTTTTTTCCTGGGGTGGATAGACTTCCTATTGGAAATTTTGTTGCTCAAGAAACATAGGGTTTTTTTAATAGAAAGCATTATTACACTGTAAAATTCAAATTTAAGTGACAGTGCATGGAAAGAAGTGATGTTTTATGGTCCAGCTATTTGGGGGTTAAAAATCAACCTCTGATTTTCTATAGTTAGTGGAATGCGTATAATTTTAGGTTTATTGAGAGTCCTCTGAATGGCTTTCCTAATTACTCTCTCTTCTTTTAAAGTGTAAAGAGAAAAGCAGCAGTGGCTTCTGCTGCTAGAATTGTATTTCAAGGGGCACGGTGTAAAATAATGACATTACAGTGCTCACAGAGAGCAAAAGTCTCTATGTAATATATTGTTCAGCAAATCATTCATCATCATAATTGCCATAGTCGATACTTTGCTCATTTGTAGATTTTTCCTTTCTTGCCAGAAAATTTCTTCAGTAAAAATGATTTAAATCGTAGCTATAGGGTTTGATCGTATTCTTCAAGATAGAACAGGAACAAGAACAGTGTATTTTCCAAATCCACTCCCACCTGAATTCTAGTTTATTGTGATCGCATTCCTTAGGAGCTTGCCAATCACAGAGCATTTTCTTTATGTTCTCTTGGGGGCAAATTCCATGTTTTGTCAAGAGATTTCAGGGAGTAGACCCTATTAGTACTGTATAGACCTTACATGCCATTTTGTAGCCATTTTAGGAAGGCTTAGCCTTTGAGCTGCAGACATTAAGTTCAAAGGAACCACGGGGCACACATATATGATATTAGAAATTACTTTGGCATTTAAACATCTATCATTTCAGTCTTTTCTTTTATGGGCCAGAGAGGTAAAGAAGATAGATATTAAAACAAACAAGTGACTTGGCAGTAAACACCAGCCTTGGGTGCATATACTTGGGTGTGTATATATCATATAGACCTTCTCCCACCTCCTGCTAGCCACCGCCCTGCACATACACAATCACTCGCTAGAGTGTGAACAACTGTAGGGCAGGGACAGTGTCATAACCATGTAGGCTTGCCCCAAAGAGTCTCATGTGTAGGCATGTAAAAATAGACATTTATCAAATTGAGCTTATTGAATTAAAAAAATTTAATACATTCAGAATATTCTGTTTTATATCTCTGGTGACCATATTTTGAAGCCAAAAATTGGAGACAATTGTTTGATGAGTGGGCAGAATATTTGAAATCAGAGCTGCCTTGAAAAACCCGGGGTGTACGATTGCCATATCTTTATTTCTGTTAAAGAATAGATTCATGAGAAATTATTTTTAAAATGTTGAGTGAGCAAGTGGGATAATACACTTAACACATTAAAAAAAGGAGAAAAATTTGTAAATTCAATGTGATTTTCCTTAGACATAAGCACATTTAGAGTAGTCAGGAATGGAAACAGTTACGTAGAATGTGGGGAAAACGCATTTGTAGTGACTCTGGAAATGTAGTTTATTTTAGGTGTCAGTAAAAGGGGAAAAGAGTTTTAACATTTGTTACGGACTTATATTTGTTATCTCCTCTAAAATCCTGGAGGCAGGTTTTATTATACTTCTTTCACATTGGGAAACTGAAATTCAGAGAGGCTATTTGACTCAAAAGCCTATGCTATTTCTACTCCACACTGTCTTAGGTTAAAACGCTGTAAAATCTTATAGGCCAACCCAAGAGAATCAGCAGCTAATAGAATCTCTCCTGATCCTCAAACTATCTGTGTTAATTATCTATGAATGAAGATCATGAGAATTTCCTGGGTGCTCTTTCCTGGTATTTAATCTCACTAATATCTTCTAGACGCAGCTCAAGGACTGCCCTCTTCAGGAAGCTTGTTTTTTCTGTGTCTCTCAGGCTGGGTTAGGTGCCTATTGCATGTTATCATATTGTATGTTAGTTATTTCTGCGTCTGTCTACACCAAGGGACTCGGAGATCTTAACCCCTTGCTACTCAAAGTGTGGTTCGTGGACCAGCATCAGCATTACCTGTAAGCATGTTAGAAATGCAGAATCTCATCCTGGACCTACTAAATGAGAATCTGCATTTAAGGAAACCCCCACGTGAGTTGTATGCACTTGGGTTGAGAAGTACTGTCCTAGCACATGGTAAACATGCATTTGAGCAAACAGATGAAACAATAAATATTTAAAATACATGTAGCCCAGTTCTCTGAGTTTTAGAAGAGTGTGGATGCTCTCACTTTGGAGTGGCAGAGGCATGTGCAGAGCATTCTGCTCCTGCAGTTGCTTTTTCTGGGCAGGTCTGAGCTGCCTGGCTGGAGAGAGAAAGAGTTAGTCGCGCTTCTCAGGCAGGGCAGACTAGCTACAGGCACCCACCTGTCTAGTGCTCTGTCCCAGTACATCCCAGGCAAGAGCAAAGGACTCTCAGTACAAACATGTTTTGATGCCACGAAGAAAGGAAGGGAGACGTAAATCTAAAACTTCATTTTCGGACCTCCTTCAGAGACAACGAATACTTCTTCTTCAATTATTTATGGTGTTACCTTGGTGGTATTTATAGATTATGATCCTTCTATAAATGAAGCTTGAAGCTCATGCTCTAGACTGTATAATAGTTTTCCTGAGTGTGTCTCGTATGTCTTTTCCTCCAAGCCAAGCCTGAAATGCCTTTTTTCCCCTTTGCTCTGTGATTTATGTGCATTATTCCTGAACAGCTGGAGTTAGAAGAGTTCCTGCTTATGGTCTTTGGCTGGTTTAGGTTCACTGCTGCCTGCCTGGTTTTACATGATGTTCCTAATATGCATAACTGAAAGTTACATTGAAATTATTATTATTCTTTTATTGTCAGCCCAGTGCAGACGTTTAAACGTAGTAAGGTGGATAAATACGCTGTTCTCCTGCTGCGTGCACTTAGCTATGGCTATGATGATACTAACAAAAGATACTCTCTTTTAGGGAGGAACTTGAGATCTGTGAAAACGTGGCAACGAAAGCAAATAAATCCTCAAACAGATCCCAGCACAAATTAACTTGTAGAAATTTCGGATTTGCAGGAATTTTCTGCTAATTGGAACTTAAAAATATGTTTCAGATGACTTTTTGAATAAGTGTCACTGTGCCTACTTCTGTTTTCACACAGAGTGTTGGAAAGGAATGCATTTTTTTATTCTTCGCTATACTTATTTATGCGATTGATGCCGGCTCTTTCCTCTGAAACTTTTTGTTGCCAGTTTGGGGCTGTATTCTACCATCTTGCCTCAGGCAAAAATCCTGTTGTTTTCTAATGAGGGATGGTGGTGAAGATTGCTTTTCTTTTTGGCAGTTATGCAAAAAATCCCGATGGATTTTGTAGATAGACTGTGACTTCTTCAATGGGGTATTTCCTACTTGTGGCTCTTACCTGGTAAATTTCAAATAATTCAAGGACAGTGAAGAAATTGATGCTTAATAGCTACACTGAACTTCAGAATTTGGAATTATTGAAAGCAGAGGAAAGAAAATATTTGAGTATCAGTGTGTGAAGGTGACAGTAGAAGTAGTGGGTCAAGGGAGTTGGAGAGTGTAGGTTCTAGCTTTAGATCTACCATGTACTAGTTATATGACTTTGCCCAAGTCACCTGTTTATACTGAGGATAAATTTCTTCTGCTTCACAAGTCTCTAAGGAGGACTGAGTGGTTGATGTATGTAAAGCCCTTGGCAAACAATGATGTGCTATAAACATATTAAGTAGCAGATGATGATGAAGATGCAGCTGCTGCTGCTTATGGTGATATAACTCATGTCCTATGGGGAAGATGTATTCTAAATGAATTTTGTGAACCTACAGCATCTCTTTAGAAAGAGATACTAACAGAAGGAGAATAGTAATGCACAATTTTTTTCTCTGAGAATGCCAGGATTGAACAATCAACATAGTTTGAGTTCTTTAAAGAGGGAAAAGCCTTTAAACTTTTTTTCTTTTAAAGTTAGCCTTACGCTTATTCATAATGGCCAAAACTTGGAAGCAACTAAGATGTCCTTCAGTAGGTGAATAGATAAATAAATTGTAGTATCTCCAGACAATGGGATATTATTCGACACTAAAAAGAAATGAGCTATCTAGCCATGAAAAGACATGGAGGAAACTTAAATGCATATTACTAAGTGAAAGAAGCCAGTCTGAAAAGGCTACATGCTGTAAGATTCCAACTATATGATATTCTGGAAAAAAAAAAAAAAACCATGGAGACAATAAAAAGATCAGTGGTTGCTAGGGACTGGCAGCGGGCAGTGAGGAGAAATGAACAGGTAGAGCACAGAGGATTTTTAAGGACGTAGAAATGTTCTGTATGGTATTATAATGATGGATATATGTCATTATACATTTGTCAAAATCCATAGTATATACAACACCAAGAGTGAACACTAAGGTCAACTACGGCATCGGGTAAAAAAGAAATTGGCCTGACATTGGAGAAAATGATCATATTAAATATTTTCATCTTGGAAAAGTGTTTTAAAACCTTCAGAATTAGCTGAATAGGAAGAAGTTAAGATTGGATGATTTAGAGAGTTCTAAAATTAGTGCATTGATCTAGATGAGGAGTGGTGAGGGGCTGGATTTAGAGATACCAATAAGGATGGAACCAAGAGGCAGTATTAAAAAGCTATTTGGAAGGTAGAGTCAACAGGATTTAAAAACTATGGACAAATAATATCCATTAGTAAAAGATGAGTCTGAAGTTTACAAAGGCAGTTCTAAAAGAATCTCCTAAAAACAAACAAAATATTGTACTTCTTGAAAATCCTGAGCTGGTAAGTTATGGGTATATGTTCAGAAGGAGAAAATAGTTGAAAAATGTTTTGGAAGAGCTAGTCTGTGGAAGTGGTAAGCTACAAAACAACAGGAAATAGATAAGTGGTAGAAAGGATTGAAACAATTCAAAATCAGTGTTCAAGATTTAAATAAGAAAAGACCTTAAAAACTCCCAAATTTCTGTCGATCTAGAGCTATTTGAAATAAAATTGGAGCTCATTTAGAGAAAGAATTGCCAATATTTGGTATTTGTCTTCCTAAATTTTTAGCATATTTTATTGTTATATTTTGATTCTGTTCACTTATTCGCATCATTATATAATAATTTAAAGAAAACTGGGGATATAACATTTTACTTAGATTGGAAAATACTTGAGAAGTATGGTATAAGTGAAACAAGTTAAATCTACCAGAGCTAAAGACTTGTTTTAGTTCTCAACTAATCATTTCTTTTTAGATGTGTATGCCAAGCTAATTTTCAGTGTTTTCAACTCTCAGAACACAGAATAGGTTTTCAAGAGGAGAAAGTTCCCTGTATCTACTGAAAAAGTGTATTTCTCCCAAAATAATATCTTTGAGTGCACTCTAGCTTCTAAAGAAAGCAAAAATTAAGAGAATATGGTTCGTGTAAGTGATGAGATGTGGAATTGGAAGAAGCAATCTTTTAAATTTTTGGTAACTAGTGAAGTAGACAATTAATGAATAAAGATAACACCACTGGAACATAATTTATATATTTTATAAGTAGATTTAGCTAATACTCTGAGGAAGAGTTAGTTCTATTGTATTTCTTAATATTAGAAGAAGATGGAGTTGGACGTATAGGAAGTAGAACACATTCATTGATTTTCTTTCTTCATTATAGTGGCATGTAATATAGTTCCATAGATGTGATTCACAGATAGAGATTTTTTTTTCATTTTTTTGAACTCAGCCATGTAGCAACTAGGCTTTGAGATATGTCTTAGTCATTCTGGGCTGCTATAATAGAATACCATAGACTGGGTGGCTTAAACAACAAATATTTATTTCTCACAGTTCTGAAGGCTTAGATATTCAAGATGGAGGTACTGGCAGATTTGGTGTCTGCTGAGAGCCTTCTTCCTCTATCCTTACATGGTAGGGAGAGAGAGAGAGAGAGCGCGTGCGTGTGTGTGTGTGTGTGTGCGCGCGCGCGCGCGCGCGCATTCTTTAGTCTTATCTTATAAAGGCACTAATCCCATCATGGGGGTTCCACCCTCATGACCTCATCTAAACTAATTACCCGCCAAAGGCTCCAACTCCAAATATCATCATGTCAGGGGTTAGGATTTCAACATATGAATTTTAAGGGGAACACAAATATACAGTCTATAACAAGATATTATTTAATTTCAATGAAAATGCTAGTAATCATCTCCACTATACAGCATTTATTATGTGCCAGGCACTATTGCAAGTGCTTTACATATAATACTAACATCCCCTGAAGTGGGTTTTATTACTGTCTCCATTTTGTAGATGAGCAAACTGAGGAGCAAGGAGGTTATATAACATAGTTAATAACTGTCAGAATCAGGATTCTAATCCAAGCAGTCAGGCTCTAGAGTCTATGCTCTTAATCGCTATGCTATTTAAATAACATGTATCAGGGATATCAACAGTAGTAACTCAAAGAAGAAATCAATGAAAGTCACTTCTCCATGTAATGATTGATTTGAAAATTTAAATATTAAGATTTCCATTATTCTGACTGTGATCAACAGTAGTCCAAGTTTTCTTATCTTAGGCCAGGTATAATTGTCAATAATGTTATTGTTACTTTAAATTTAATTTTATGTACCCTCCTGCTTATGGTGCCAAGAGTTTATGTTGTCAGTGTTGAAGGTAATTCATGTCTGCTTATTGGTACTTTTTAATTAATATACTTTCTTGTAAATTTTTTTGAAGCAAAAAGAAAATAGTATGACTAATACAATTAAGGATATGATGTAGGGAAACTTAAAGGATCTAAAGAAAGGGTTAAACTTCCTAAAGTATCTTCTTGCTCATTGCTAAAAGAAGAGAGCCCTTCTCTCCTTCTCCAGCCAGTGGTTCTCCAGTGGTTGGAGAACCACTAGCTAGTTATAACTTGTAATAAATCATTTATATTGTGTTGTTTTCACTGAACATTTACCTTGTGATTGTTATTCTTGTCTCTCTAAACCACCTTTACAATAGGATCGTATTAATCTCCTTTGACTATATTAATTGCTTTTCTTACAATTTGTTTTCATTGGACTCATTAGTATTAGCTTTTCAGTACAAGATTTACTAAATATATGGGCAGATTATATGGGCTACTTCTTTATTAATATTTTAATAATCTTTTTATTGGAATTTATTGTAAGTTAACACTGACCCAAATATATTGTTGCTTTTTTAGGCATAAAGAGCTATTATTTGAGTCCTATTATGTGAACATAAACTTCTTAAGCCTCAGTTTCTGCCTTTGTAAAATGGGCATAATAATAGTACCTATCTCCTAGAGTTAAAATGAGATAGTGTATGTGAAGCAACAAGCCCAGTGCCTAGCAAGTAAGTGCTTAATAAATGTTATTGCTATATTTATCACATGTAATATCTTATTTAATCTTTACAACAAGGTGAGATTTATTTATCCTCACTACTGAGAAAACTAAAGCCTGAAGAGCTTAACTAATGCCACATAACTAATAAGTAGTGGACCAAGCACTGGTGCCCATAAAATTCATTTATTCATTAATTCCAATCAAATTTTCAAGTCCTACTGTGTGTCAGGCCCTTGGGTTAGCTTCTGGTGATAGAAATAAAGGGGCCTCCTCTGCAGGTGGGCAACACGAGCAAGGGCTTGTTGGTGAAGACAACATGGTTTGGGGGTGTGGAGAATTGCAGGCAGTCTGATGCTGTTGGCGTCCAAAAGGCAAGCCAATCAAAGAGTGTGGTATGGTGTCTGGACTGCCTCTAATCCATGCAGAACTAGGTTGGAGTAGAATTGGAAGCTATGCCCAAGTCCCCATGTGGAGGTCTGACCAGTTGCAGTCCTTTTGTCCTCCCACTCCTGGCTTGGTCAAGCATCATGAGGGGCACTTTTCCTACAAGTAAACACCCCTGGCTGCATGTATGTCCCTACAGGTACACCCCCCAGGTAGCATGGTCCACTCTTGAGAGGAAGGATCAAAGAAAAGTCCAGTGTTGGCCTTGGAAATGGCTTCTGGGCCTAGCGGTGTGTAAATGTGTAACGGCTACCTTTCTGAGTATAGTCCCTACATGCATGGTGGTTGATATTTTTATTTACATTAATGAGTAAGATGAAACTGAAACAATGAAGTGGAACTTCACTCTCTCCTCAATGACATGGGTGACTTCTTTGCTAAATTATGTAATAGTTCTTGAATACTAGACCAGATGTTTCTGTAATTTTTTATGCCTGTGCATAACAGCTAGAGACACAACACGTTTCTAAGGTTAATCTACGTTATTAACATTTTCTTCAGCAGTTTCTTATGCCTAAAGAATTGGGAAGACAATAAGTCAAGTCCTGATTTTTAGCATTTGCTGATTTTTGTGGTGTAAATACTGTTACCATGGCCAATTTCAGGCTAACAACATGATGACACTGAATGCAGATTAAGAGAAGCACAGTAGCCTACCATTGCACTTCTATGTATGTATTTCTATGTATGTATTACTATCATACAGATATAACATAAATAACTTCAAGTTCATAAATAATAACAAAATAATTAGAAAGTGAGGAGTTTTTAATGTTTATTAAATAATAAATAATGAATATTTACTTTGTTTTCAATATAACTTCTTAAGTTTACATAATTTATTTTAAATAATGGCCATGTTTAAAATCCAGCTTGCAAAATTTCTGCAAATTTAACAATGGACCTTTGTGAACCATTAGGAGCCAGTTCCAGAACACCACTGTCTGTGCTGTTTGGACATGGAATTCTGGATCCTTGGGTATCTGGAGCATTGTCTTTTGTCTATGGGGTGGGGCAATGTGTGGGCTCCACCTTGTCACACCCCCTGGGTTCCAAGAATTCTTCATCCCTTGGGGAGAGACTCAGCTGGAGAAGAGGAAGAGCAAGGTCCTCCAAAGCCTGGGGCCAGTGTAGAAGCCCTGATGCCTCACATTGAAAGACAATTGAGGCCAGATCACAGGATGCCTTCTAGTCTGCTTTCTGTGCTTCTCAAATAGTGTCAAGTGTTCCTCAGTTGAAGTGACAGAATTAGCATAACACATCTTGATATAACATCAGTTTGACTCAGATGTTGGAGAGGAAAACCCATTATTTTTCTATTAAAATAAGAATGTATATATCACAGAGTCGTATGCAAAATTTGCATATATTTTTCAAAGAAAATGCCATGCAGAACAGAAATTTCATGCTTGAGGTGGTCTGTTTCTGGATACCTCTAGAAGATTCTATCATTCTTCTCTCTATTATGGGTCATTCAGTGGACTTTGAGACCTATCAGTATTGTAGGAGCTGGCTCCAGCAAACCCGTCTGGGATGTTTGAGCATGAGGTTCTGGGTTCTTGTATATCCCCAACAAAGAATGGATGGAGAGCCATGAAGGAAACTAAGATTTGAAAGATCTGTGAGGGTAGAGAAGTAGAGTTCTTTACTCAGGTCTGACTTTAATGACTGTACAAGTTGTCTCCTCACAAAAGCATCCAGCCAAGAGGGTGGAAATGCAGGCCAAAATCCAGTAGGCACACCCTTACCAAGTATAATTCTTCTGCCCAAATAAAACCAATGTCTGCCGTGTTGTACTTTTGTCTAATTGTTCCTCTAAGAGGAGCATATTTAAGTTAATTCATTCCTTAGGAGAGAGTACCATTTTTCAATATTCTACCTGGAGATGCCCCACCTTTCTCAAAAACCAGGACACCCTGTGTGCTAGTGTGTGTTGCAGCTGTATTTCTTGTTTACTACTGAATGTCTAGTAACTAAGTTAGAGCCTGGCATGTAGGAGGTACTGAGTAAATATTTATTGATAAATGAATGAATAGATGCAATGACATGGTGAGATTTGTATTTCAAATAAATATCTTTTGGCAAGCTGTGTAGAAGATGATGTATTCATTTGCTAGGGTTGCTGTTACAAAATACTACAAACTGAATATCTTAAGCAACAGAAATTTATTATCTCACAGTTCTGGAGGCTAGAAGTCTGAGTTCAAGGTGTTGGTACCCTCTGAAGGTTCTAGGGAAGGATCTGTTTTAAGCCTTTTTATTAGCTTCTCGTAGTTCCTTGGCATGTGGCAGCTTAACTCTGGTCTCAGATGTCATTCTCTATGTGTACGTGTCTGTGCCCAAATTTCCCCTTTATATAGGAACACCAGTCACATTTGATTAGGGGCCCACTTATTCCCGTATGACATCATCTTAATTGATTATATCTGCAATGAACTTACTTCCAAATAAGGTCACATTCTGAGGATTAGGACATCAACATAGGAATATTTGAGGGACATAAACCCATAACACATGGATTCAGAGGGACAAAACTTGAAGCAAGGAGACAAGTCCACATGAGAGATACCGAAGTTCTGGAATTGCGTAATAAGAATGGGATGGAAACAAGGATCTTTCCATTCTAAAAGCAGTACTATATTTATTCAAAGATGAAGTCATTAAGGTGTTATTTTTGTTGAATATTGTGTGTTATTTTTTGCTGTGTAACAAATTATCTAAAAAATTTGGTGGCTTAAAACCACAACATTTATTGTCTCACAGTTTCTGTGAGTCAGCAATGTGGATGCAGTTTAACTGGGTTATCCGGCTCAGGGTTTCTCATTCAGCTGCCATCAAGGTGCTGTCAGAGGCTGCAGTCATCTCAAGGCTTGATTGGGGAGGGGCTACCTCCAAGTTACTGCAGTGATTGTTGGTGGGGTTCATTTCCTTGTGGGTTGTTGGACTAAGGGCTTCAATTCCTTGCTGGCATTGGCTGGAGGCTGCTCTCAGTTCTTTGTCATGTGGGCCTCTCCATAGGGCAACTCACAACATGAAAGTTGGCTTCATGAAAGTGAGCAAGCTAGAAGAGCCTGGTAGGGTGCAAGGCAGAAACCATAATCATTTGTAACCCTGTCTTGGAATTGACACCCCATTATTTTTGCCATATCTGCCCATCAGTGGCATGTTGCCGGGTCTAGCTAATACCCAAGAGGAAGTGATTACACAAGAGCCAGAATACCAGCAGGCAGGGATCACTGGAGATCATCTTAGAGAGGCTTCCCACACATATGCTTTATTGTTTGTAGTAGTTGAGCAACTTTTTTAAAGTTTATATGTGTCAGTCATCTTGGAATTTTTCTCTTTTTTTAATTTTTATTTTATATTGGAGCATAGTTGATTAACAATGCTGTGTTAGTTTCAGGTGTACAGCAAAGAGATTCAGTTATACATGTACATGTATCTATTCTTTTTCGAATTCTTTTCCTATTTAGGTTATTACAGAGTACTGAGTAGAGTTCCCTGTGCTATGCAGTAGGTCCTTGTTAGTTATGTATTTTACATATAGTAGTGTGTATATGTCAATCCCAATCTCCTAATTTATCCCTTCCCCCCTTCCCCCAGTAACCATAAGTTTGTCCTCTAAGTCTGTATCTGTTTTGTAAATAAGTTCATTTGTATTTTTTTTAGATTCCGCATATAAGCGATATCTTATATTTGTCATTCTCTGTCTTACTTCACTTAATATGATAATCTCCAGGTCCATGCATGTAGCTGCAAATGACATTATTTCATTCTTTTTAATGGCTGAGTAATATTCCATTGTATATATGTACTACATCTTCTTTATCCATTCATCTGTCAGTGGGCATTTAAGTTGCTTCCATGTCTTGGCTACTGTAAACAGTGCAGCAGTGAACATTGGGATGCATGTATCCTTTCAAACCACGTTCTTCTCCAGATATGTGCCCAGTAGTGGGATTGCTGGATTATATGATAGCTCTATTTTTAGTGTTTTAAGGAACCTCCATACTGTTCCCCATAGTGTACCAATTTACATTTCCACCAGCAGTGTAGGAGGGTTCCCTTTTCTCCACACCCTCTCCAGCATTTATTATTTGTAAATTTTTTGATGATGGCCATTCTGACTGGTGTGAGGTGATACCTCATTGTAGTTTTGATTTACATTTCCCTGATGATTAGTGATGTTGAGCATCTTTTCATGTTCCTCTTGGCCATCTGTATGTCTTTGGAGAACTGTCTATTCAGGTCTTCTGGCCATTTTTTGATTGGTTGTTTGTTTTATTGATATTGAGCTGCATGAGCTGTTTGTAAATTTTGGAGACTAATACCTTGTTGGTTGCATTGTTTGCAAATATTTTCTCCCATTCTGCGGGTTGTCTTTTTGTTTTGTCTGTGGTTTCCTTTGCTGTGCAAAAGCTTTTGAGTTTAATTAGGTCCCATTTGTTTATTTTTGTTTTTCTTTCCTTTACTCTAGGAGACGGCTCAAAAAAGATATTGCTGCAATTTATGTCAAAGAGTATTCTGCCTATGTTTCCCTCTAAGAGTTTTATAGTATCCAGTCTTGCATCTAGGTCTTTAATCCATTTTAGATTATTTTTGTGTATGGTGTTAAAGAATGTTGTAATTTCATTTTTTTACATGTAGCTGTCCAGTTTTCCCAGCACCATTTATTGAAGAGACTGTCTTTCCTCCATTGTATTGTCTTGCCTCCTTTGTCATAGATTAAGTGTCCACAGGTGTGTGGGTTTACTTCTGGGCTTTCTATCCTGTTCCATTGATCTATATTTCTGTTTTTGTGTCAGTACCATACTGTTTTGATGACTGTAGCTTTGTAATATAGTCCAAAGTCAGGGAGCCTGATCCCTCCAGCTCTGTTTTCCTTTCTCAAGATTGCTTTGGCTATTCAGGGTCTTTTGTGTCTCCATACAAACTTTAAGATTTTTTTGTTCTAGTTCTGTGAAAAATGCCATTGGTAATTTGATAGGGATTGCATTGAATCTGTAGATTGCTATACTCTCCAAGGCAATCTACAGATTCAGTGCAATCCCTATCAAATTACCAATGGCATTTTTCAGGGAATTTATTTCTTTAATCCCATTAAAGCAGTAGAAGACCTCTGTTTGCTGGTTTAATTCTCTGTGTATATATGCCACCTCTTTTCTGCATCACCCTGGATCACTGGAGAAATAGTTAATTACTCTGATTGTTGACAATGGCATTGATCTTTTGCATCTGGAAATTCTGCCGTGTGAATAACTCTTTAATGGATGCAGGTCATCTTTTACTTTTGGGTGTGTAATATTTTAAAAAGATTGTTCTGGAAGCCATTACAAATCTTGGCAAATTTAAGTAGGCTGAGAGGGTCAAATCTCTCTGATTTGTCTTATGCTTCCTATTAGAGAGGCTAGGACTTCTTTTCCATATTAGATGTTGTTTGGAGTAATTTCACGATGGAAACATAAACTTGGAATGCTTCACATGAAATCTGTGGTAGCTTCTATGATAATTTTTAAATTAAAAATGTGTTTAAGTACACTCCAATCAACATGCATTCTTTTGAGATCAATACACTCAAAGAAGTATATTGGTACTTTGATGGATCTATACGGCCAAAATAATATCAACCATATAAATTTTCTGGAATTTTTCTTGACTTTAAATCATTTATTTTTATATTTGTTTTGCCTTGAAAACATTTTGTTTAGTAGAGGTCTTTTTCTCTAATAGATATTTTTCTGGTAGGATATGGTGTATGGGAAGTTTGATTTTTTGTTTCCCTATTTCATGGTTAGTGGAATTTGCTTTTTCAAGCAGAATTGTGTGTCTTTCCCCTCTGACATGTTTAGCTTCAGGGAACATAGTCCCCTCTGGTCCATTAATATTAGCAATCATCAGTGACGTAATCCTGTTTCATTTCTACTATGGATTTTATATGGTAGTTATGATTTCTCATACCTAATGTTGAGCTTAGCTAAGTGTGCATTTTTACCGTCTTTTCCTATGATTATCTTTACATTCCTAAAAATGCTAACCACATATATCATAAATTCATTTACTGACACATATATTCCACAATCATCATGGAAATACCTAGTTTATTTCTAATCTGCCTGACTTTATTTTATTTTACTGGCCTTATTAGACAAATAGGTGTTCTTTATGCTTCTGAAATTTCTAAGCATTATATGGCAATCTTGAAAGGAATGTGACCAGAAATGCTGTAATTAGAGTGACTTTACTTGACACCTGGGAACAATGAATGCAAACATGGTTCATTCTTTGTTTTCTCTGTTTTACTTTTAGTAAGAGAATTTCCTTAAAAGGTAATTGGCATACTCTTTGGTCCTTTGTCTCTTTTTGGCTTGTAGACAAATACATACCCTTACAGTATCCTGAGTAGTAGACCTTGCTTACTTTACACTAAGGTCTAAAAATATCCGTTATTGTTGAGGATGGTAACTTGTGACTATAGCTAATTGCATGTGCAGTTTTGGTCAAAAAAGGCCAAGCTGTGTGGCCTTGGGATTGTCTTTGGTGCAGTAAAAAGGGCACTTTGAAGTGGACTTAGAAGTTAGGAAACCTGGTTTAGGTCTGGGCCTGTTGTTTCCTAGATGTATGATTATAAATGAGTCACTTCTTGGAGGCTTCGTTGCCTCATCTATAAAATGGGAATAGCTGTCGTGCATTTCTTATGCGTGGCATTAGTTATAAACCAGAATATGCTTGTTCTTATACAAGTCTAAAAGGTAATAAAAAACAGAGATACTAGATTCAAGTCTGTGCTGCCATCTTTTGTCTTCAGTTGGTGGTATATGCCATTTTTTTTTAACAGCTTTATGAATATATAATTTACATATCACAGTTTTCACCTTTTTAAAGCATACAATTCATTGGTTTTTGGTATATTTACAAAGTCATGCAGTCATCACCATTACCCAATTTTAGAACATTTTCAACACCCCAAAAAGAAACCTTGTACCTATCACCAGTCACACCTCCATATCCTCAACCTTCCTGCATCCACTCCAGTCCTGAGAACCACTAATCCATTTTCTTTATTTATAGTTTTGACTATTTTGAACATTTTATATAAATGGTGTCATACAGTATGGTCTTTTGTGACTGGCTTCTTTCACTGAGCACTTTTTGAGACTCATCTATGTTGTAGCATGTATTAGTAATTCATAAACTTCATTCCTTTTCATTGCCAAATAATATTCCATTGTATGGGTATACCACTTTTATTTATCCGTTCATCACTTAATGAACATTTGGATTGTTTACACTTTTTGGCTGCTATTAATAATGCTGTTATGAACATTCATGTATAAGTTTTGTATGCAGTATGTCATCTCTCATGGGTGGGTACCTAGGAGTGGAGCTGTCGAGTCATATGGTAACTCTATGCTTAACCTTTTGAGGAATTCTCAACTGTTTCCCATAGTGGCTGCACTATTTTACATTCCTACGAACAGTGTACAAAGATTCCAATGACTCCACTTCTTTCTCAGCACTTGTTATTGTCTGTCTTTTTTATCATTGCTGTTCTTATAGGTGTCAAGTAGTAGCTTGACATTTCTTAATGTTTTGATTTACATTTCTATAATGGCAGAAGATGTTGAGCATTTGGCCATTTGCATATCTCCTTGGGGAAAATGTCATTCAAATACTTTGTTCATTTTTTAATTGGATGATTTGTCTTTATAATTGAGTTGTAATAGTTCTTTATATATCTGGTTACAAGTCCCTTTAGACATATGATTTGCAAATATTTTCTCTCATTCTATGTGTTGTCCTTTCATTTTCTTGAAGGTAAAAGCATACAAGTTTTTAATTTTGATGAAGTCCAATTCGTTTTCTCTTTTGACCTTATATTTGGAGACCATATCTAAAAACTATTGACTAATCCAAAGTCATGAAGATTTGCTCCCACATTTTCTTCTAGGAGTTTTATAGTTTTAACTCTCACGTTTAGATCTATGATCCATTAATTTTTGGATAGCGTGTGAAGTAGGCTGCAACTTCATCCTTTTGCTTATGGATATACAGTTTTCCCAGCACCATTTGTTGGAAAGATAATTATTTCCCCATTGAATTGTCTTTGCACTCTAGCCAAAAGTTAATTTACAATAAGTATAAGCGTTTATTTCTTGACTTGGAATTCTATTCCATAGATTCATACATCTATAATGCACAGAAATCTCTTGCATTCCTGCACACTAATGATGAAAAATCTGAAAGAGAGATTAAGGACACACTCCCATTTACCACTGCAACAAAAAGAATAAAATACCTAGGAATAAACCTACCTAAGGAGACAAAAGACCTGTATGCAGAAAACTAGAAGACACTGATGAAAGAAATTAAAGATGATACAAACAGATGGAGAGATATACCATGTTCTCGGATTGGAAGAATCAACATTGTGAAAATGCCTATACCACCCAAAGCAATCTACAGATTCAATGCAATCCCTATCAAACTACCAATGGCATTTTTCACAGAACTAGCAGAAAAAATTTCACAATTTGTATGGAAACACAAAAGACCACGAATAGCAAAGCAATCTTGTGAAAGAAAAATGGAGCTGGAGGAATTAGGCTCCCTGACTTCAGATTATACTACAAAGCTACAGTAATCATTTTCCGTACTCCATGTACTTTTTTCTTTGGAACAACAACTTACTCCTTCATTTAACCTACACAAGAGACATGCAAATATGATTTTACATCTTCTCTCTCCACCTATTCTTGATGAACCTACCCAATTCTATGAATTTATTGCTAATTTGCTATATGGCTTACTCAAGTTTGCATCTTTCCATATGCCAGGGGAGAAATCTTTGACACAACCTTTACTTCTTAAACATCTGTCCTTCTTTGGTAGATGGCCATGGCTGGAGGAAAGCAGGAAACAGAACAATTATGCTAGCAGTCATGGTGATGATAGCTCCCACACTTTTCTCTGTGCCAAGCATTTTATGTATTATATCCCAGCGTATTATATGCTATATCATATGACATAGAACACAGCATATTTTGTTATACTCTTCTTTTTTATTGGAAAATGAGGCTTATGTAGGTTAAGTAACTTGCCTAAGGCCATACATCTAGTAAGTCACAGAGCATCAGACTGATACCAAAGTCCATGTTTTGAACCAGTGCCTGCCTGTCCTGATGTATGTGCCCAGAATTCCAGTGGATGGCTGTTATGGCTAGTTCTACTTGGCTAGGTTTTGACCCTGCAGGTACCAAACTATCTTACTGAAATTGCTAATGAGAAATGAGGTTTGATAGAAAAATGGGAGGACAGATATATTCTAAAAGTTAAAAATGGATGTATCTTCTGAATATGTGAATGGATGTTAAGAAATAAATCTGTTAGTCCAATTGAGAGAGAACATGGCAAAAGCTCATAGCATCCTTAGTGGTTATGGCTTAGCAAGGGAGACAGACAATTTTAGAATTACGCAAAGGTAGAATTACTCTGAAGGGCAGGATCATGGTCAGTGTCACTATGAGAGTCTATAATAAAAGAATCGGAACCTAGCCAAGTAGAACTAGCCATTTGCATACAACTGACTGTGAACTTGAAGGAAAAATTGTTTTGTAATCTTTAAACATGTTTGTGTGTCTGTTATACATACCTTGTTCAACTAGTAGCAGATCCAGAGGAGAATGTTAGAAAATTTTCAAAATTTCTACAAGCTTTCAGATAAAATATTTCATGAACTGGAACAAATCCTTAGAAAGGAATGAAGCCCTGGGAAGTAGGCATCCTATGTATGATAATCAGACACACTGAGGAAGCGAGCAAAGTTAACAGCAATGAAAATAACTTACGTCCCACAGGGTTAAATAGGATCACAGGTTGGTCTGTAAAATAAGTTCTGCCATGTTACAGAGTGTAGATTACAGAATATCTGCAGCTAAAACTGTTCTTTACTGTAAATGGGGCCAAAGCTATTTCTTTAATGGATGCATGAAAAACTCTTCCTGGGTGTCCAAACAGTGTCAAGAGTGTAGCTCCTTTTTAACTTGCAGGGACGTGACCAACTGGCAGCCATAATAGAAAAAGCAGTACAATGCCTAGAAAGTCTTAGAGAAATAATGAAAGGGGCTTTTGTTGCATCTGTCCTTTCCTATATGACTTCATTGATTTTGCCTCGTCAATATCTCTAGAGTCCTGGCACCTCTTTTCATCTCTATCACTAGCACCTCATTTCAAGATACTTCTGTCTCTCACCTGGGCTATAGAAACATTTTTTATAATTGGTTTCCATTCTTGTTGTTTCCCCCGATTCATTCTCTACATTGGAGCCTCCCTTCTTAAAGCGCATCAGTAGCTTTCCATTTTACTTAAAGATTAAACAACTAAGATAGCCAAATAGCCAGGCACCTTCTGGAAGCACCTCATTTCTCCCACCTATATCTTGCGTCTCCTTTATACTCTCCAGCCCAGCCATAGATGTGGACTTACTACAATCTCTTACACCATAGTTTTGAACATGCTGTTCCTTTCACCAGTTTAACTCATTCTCTCCCTACAGATGTTGGCTCAGGGAAGCTTTCTCTGATCTTTCAGACTAGGTCAGATTCTTTTATTATAGACTTTCCTAATAACATTGACCGTGATCCTATCCTTCAGAATAATTCCACTTTTGTGTAATTTTAAACTTAACATTTGTCTCCCCTGCTGAGTCATAACCACTAGGGATGTTGTGAGTTTTTGCTCATAATTGTAACTCCAGCATCTAGTGATGTTCATGACATAAACTAAATGAATCTGCATATCCACTTTGGAATTAGTTAGGAAAGAACGAGATTTGGCCAACGTTTTCTTAATTGTGTCTGTTTTATCGACTTAGAATATTACTAATCCATATCAGAACAGGTTACTGTTCACCAAGATGTGACAGACAGAAGTCGGTCAATGGGTGACTTCTTATCTACATCACCTAACCTTTCCATTAAAAATAAAAAAATGGGGACTTCCCTGGCGGTCCAGTGGTTGTGACTGTAGGTTTCCACTGCAGGAGGCACGGGTTTGCCCCCTGGTCGGGGAACTAGGATCCCACATGCCGCACTGCACGGCCAAAAAAAAGAAAAGAAAAATAAAAAGCTGGAAAAGGCAAGGAAATAGACTCTCCCCTAGAGCCTCCAGAAAGGAACACAGCCCCTGGTGACACCCAGATTTAGTCCAGTGACACGTCTGATTTACAGAACTGTAAGGTAATAAATTATTTTTTTAAAAAATAAAAGAATTAAAAAAAAAAACGCAAAGCAGCATCAAGTATTAGAAGGCCGTCCAGGTGGCATGGGTGGTGACTGATCATGATTTCATTTCTTATTTAGCTGTGATCCCTCCCCTACCCCCTCATTTTTATATAAATTGCACTCTTTCAAGATGGAGATAATTACTTTTTCTTCACTGATACTTTTGCATCTCTGCTTAAAAATAAGATACAGTAATCATAGTCTTCCTATGTAAATATGAGCTGAGCAGTTTTCGATTTGTGTGTTTTGAGTTGCTACGAAAAGAGTCACAAACTTTAGGATTCTCCACATAGATTTTCGTTAAGCACTAATTCTTATCAGGTGTTTATTGCTGCTCTATTTTGAGATTTTCTAAGATTTTCTGTGTGTTTTTATAAATGATTACTAAGAATTTTATTAAAAGGGCCCCTTTAACAATGATAATAGTTCCTTTGGTAATCTTGCAGAAACTTATTTTGCAAGCCCATTTTAAGGATTATTCTAGTTTAATACTGAGTTTGAAATGGAAACAAAGTACTTGTCTCTGAGAAGATTTGACAGGCTCTATAGCTCTTTGTACTATCTTTCTACTTTTCTAATAAATTGCCCAATAAAAACCACAAATAGAATAGTTTAACTTTTTCACAGTGGAGCTAGGATGTTTCCTCCTGCAGTTGTGGATTTGTTTGTTGTTGACTTAGGAAAATGGAATATAAATTAAATTTTATTTAAAATGTATTGACCATATTAAAATACATTGAGATTCAATATTTGTGAACAAAAATGACCCAGCAAGGCTGTGAGCAGAAGAGCAAACAGTTGGAGCTCTGTTTGTAAGACAAAACAGGCATGTTTAATCTCTGATCGCTCATTCACTTATTCATTTAAAAACATTTGTAGGAGATTGATATTCAGAATATACAAGAAAGTCATGTAAATCAGAAAACAGGAAATATAGAAGAAAAATTATTAAAGGACATAAATGGACAATTTACAGAAGAGGATACATGAATGAAAATAATAATAAATAATTATAAAAATAGCCAACATTTATTGAGCACTTCTTTGTATCAGATTTTTTTCTTGGTGCTTAATTTTTAACCATTTAATTCCTCATAATAGAAGTATTATTATCATCCCTACCTTACAGAGGAAGCAACTGAGTCACAGAACAATTAATAATATACTTATAACTACTTGGATACTAAGTGGAAATCTGGCTTCAGATCTCTCATACGTAGATGGGTACTCAGGCTCACTGGTTGTCAGAGAAATGTGTATTAAAGTAATAACCAAATAATACCTTACAACAATCAGATCTTCAAAGATGTGAAAATCAGATAATATCAAGTGCTGGTGGGGATGGAAAAATGAGGGGAGCCCTCTTCCACTATTTGTTGGAGTCTAAGCTGGTGTGACCATTTTAGGGAGCAGCAGTAGTTCACAGGGAAACTGGGTATGCTAACCCTGACATCCTGGCAGTTCTACTTTTGCACATGTTCCAGAGAGAAACCATCAAGTCAGTGCATATGGAGACACACAGTAGGATGCTTATTGCATTGAGGTTGGGGATGTGAGGAGTTGAAAGTACCAGAGGAGTCCTTTTCTAGGGAAATGGATACCTTGGTATATTTATAGGATTATACTATGGAATGCTTGGAAGAAATTAACTAGATTTTATATTTTAAAACATAGATAGATTTCAAAATTAGTTGAATAAACAAACAGTAGAAGTTTAAAAAAAAGAGAATGAGATTGTAACATAATACCATTTATAAAAAATATATATATACATATAATATTGTGTGTTTTCCTGGATATACTTACATGTAAAAACAGGTATGTTGGGTGGATAGAAAATGCATAAGAGTAGTTACCAAGGAGTGAGGAATGGTCTTGGAAATAGGGAATAAAGGGGAAAGCAATAGGACACAGGGCAGGGGGAGGGGGAAGCCGGGGCAAAGTGAGAGTAGCATGGACATATATACACTACCAAATGTGAAATAAATAGATAGATGGTGGGAAGCAGCTGCATAGCACAGGGAGATCAGCTCGGTGCTTTTCAACGACCTAGAGGGGTGGGATGGGGGGGTGGGAGGGAGGCTCAAGAGGGAGGGGATATGGGGATATATATACACATATAGCTGATTCACTTTGTTATACAGCAGAAACACAGCGTTGTGAAGCAATTATACTCCAATAAAGGTGTATCAAAAAAAATCAAATCTAAAAACAGAAGAGGAAACATTCACAGGTCACTGATGAAAGCATGGCATGGCATAAGCTCAGTGTGGGCCAAAGTCTAGTCTGCTTTGTTGGTCTGTCCCTTGAATCTAAATCAGTACCTGGGGTATAACAGGTGCTCAGATAAGTAAAATGGGAATGAAGAATGAATGTATAAATTAAGAAGAATGATCTATTCAGTTCCTTGTGCCTGAGAACCAATCAAAATTAATGTCCCTCTACTCATTTCTTCCTTTATAGTTAAATACATGTTACATATAGGCACCAGGCCAGTTGCTGGAGATATAAAAGTGTACCAAACACATTACCTGCCCCTTAGGGGATCATAATATATTTGGGAAGACTGAGTGGAAAACTACTAATAATGTCAAATATGATGAGTACTATATGATAGGAGTTTGCAGATGGGATTGGAAGCACAGAGGAGGAATGCCTGGACGGTCATGCATTCGTTCATTCATTCATTCATTTGACCGATGCTGAGTTGAGTTCCTGCTTTGTGTGAGTTCCTCTTTTAAGCATGAGGATACAGTTAGGAGCTTTCTTGGAACTCTTATTATCCTGGGGAGACTGGCATTTATCAAATAACCACATCAAAAAACTGAAGGTGCAGAATCGCAGTTGTGCCATGTGTTCTGTCTGTTAACTTATAAAAAAGGACGAAACCAAACCTTGATCTAGATTTGGATTCCAAGGATGGTTTCCCTAGAGAAGGGATGGGAAAATGCATGAGTCTTAAAAGTCAGTTAGAACGTGGTCACGGCTGTGGTGGAGGGTACATGTTAGGGCAATATCAAGATTAAGTGAACGATCTATGCACAGCTGGTTAGAGACTGACCACGTGGACCTCCTAGACCCTTTTCCTCCCAGAAAAATGAAGGTTTGAAGACAGAGGTTACGTCAGCAAATTTGTATTCTGAAAAGAACTGTCTGGCTACCTTGTGAAGATTGGATATAGCGGGGAAGGAATGGAATGGAAGTTTTGAAGTTATTAACAATAGTTCAGGAGAGAGATGGGATCACTTGACTTGGATGGCAGTGGATATGGAGAGAAGTGATGGATTAAAAGTCTATTAAAAAAGGTAAAATTAAAAGGGCTTGGTTGATGGATTAGATTTGGGATAGTGTGTTGTAGTGGAAGGGAGATCAAAAGTGACCTGAGCAGGATAAGGAAAAACAAAGCCACATCAGAAGCATTGCGGTAAAACTATGAAACACCAAACTCAAGGAAAAAAGCCGTAAAGGCAGCTGGAGACCATTTTGTAAGATGTATAATGATATCGTGGTTAAATTAAAAAAACATAGTTTTGGAGATGTATATCGTATGAGTGAAATGACATAATGTCTGTGATTTCCTTTAAAATACTTCAGGTGAAAAAAGAAAAAGATAGATGAAGCAAATTCTTGATAATTGTTGAATCTAGGAGATGATAATACAGGGGTTCATTATACTGGTTCATTATACTCCATTATACATTATATATCACTTTCTTTCTGAAAATTTAAAACTATTCATGTTTAAAAAAAAGTAATCAGAGAGAAAAGAAAGATCACCTATTGAGAAAGGAATGACAAGTAGACATCTCATCAGTGACAACAGAGTCCCCTAGATAGTGTGATACAAACTTCCAAAATGTTGAGAGAAAGTTAAAGTCGTGTCCTAATTGGGCTTCCATATTCTGATAAATTATTAATTATGAGTGAAGGCAAAATACAGACATTTCCAGAGAAAGAAGGACTGGAAGAGTTTTCTGTTTACAGACCATTGTGAAAAGAATGACTATAGGATATACCCCAGGGAGAAGAAAATTTAACCTAGAAAGAAAGAAGCAATGGTGAAGCAAGGATTGGTAAACCTGTTGGTAAATTTAAATAAATATCACCTGTGAAATAATAATGATGACTAACTTTGATGATGTAAAAAATGACTTATAACAGTAGTATAATATGAAAGTGAAAATCCATAACAGCTAACATATATACTAGCCACTTCTCTCAACCCTTTCCACATTGTGACTAATTTAATTCTCATAATTCTCAAGCACTTACAATTAGCATTTTTATCATTAATTTAATTTTTCTGATGAAGGGACTGATGCAGAGTGATGGTTAGTAACTTACCTATTAAATGTTAGGAAGAGATAGAGCCAGGATCTAGATCCAGGTAGTCTAGCTCCAGACCTGGTCACTTGAAAACCACACTATACTGAATGTATAGTGTATTCAGGTCCTTGTTCTCAAGGCATGTAGAGATACAGATTAACATTAGACTGTATAAAGTCATCACGCACTGACATTTAAGTGCAACTACTGAAAGAGTAGATAGAAATATTAGTTTATACAATTTTGAAATGACAAAAAGGATAAAAATGGAACAGAGAAAAAATGATAGATCTACTTAAAGCAGGAAAGGAGAAAAAAGAAGCAAAGTAAAAGCAAGATGGATAGCAAACATTGAAAAATAGTAGAACAATAGGAATCTATCTGTAGCTATATCTATATATCTGTCTACACTAAATTTACCTATTAAAATATAGAATGAATAAAGTTGTTTTTGTTTTGTTTTAGTTTAAATAAATTGAACAAAAAATTGGATAAAGAAGTAAAATATGACTCTATGCTTGACAGAAGATGCATCTTAAATATAAAGCCCACAATTTTGAATGTAAAAGGAAGGATAAAGTCAGTGATATTTGATGAAATATTTTTTAAGGTGTTCACACTATTGAGGCTGAAATTATAAGAGGATTTCACCTGGAAGACATGAACCCATATGCACCTAATAATATTGACTCAAAGTATTGATATACGAGGCAGAAATTGGCAGAACTATAGATGGACAACCAAATCAATGGGCTTATGGGAGATTTTAATATCTTTCTCAGGAACATAAAGCAAAAAACCTAATAGAGATTTAGAAGATATAAACAAAACAATATTAATCTCAATATATTTAGAACCATTTACCTAAAAATTAGTGGTTAAACATTGTTTTCAAGCATCTAGATCCATTGCTTACAAACTTCGTTAATTACTGGTCTAGAAAGAATACGAAGAAATACCAAGAATCAGTGTCAAATGGCCCAGGCTTTTGGCAATAACGTTAGATAGGAATAATAAAGAAAAGTAACCTGGAAATCACATACATTAGGAAGTTAAGGACATACTTCTAAATAATTTATGGGTCAAATAGGAAGTTATGAAATATTTAGAAATTAATGAAAAATGAGAACACTGCTTATTAAATTTCATGGATGCAAGTAAAAGCTATGCTTAGAAGGAATTTAGAGCCTTAAAGAATATAGTATAAAGAGGCTTAAGGATCATATTAAAACATGAATGATTTAAAATTCATCAGCTGATCATTTTATTGAAACATTTAGAGAAATAACAGGGTATAATGAAAGAAGCAGGAAAATAATAAAGATAAGATTAAAAATCAGTGAAATAAAAAAGTAAGAAATAATAGAAGGCTTAATGAAACCATAAGAGAATTCTTTGAAAAGACTATAAGACATACCTCTGACAGTTTTAATCAAGAGAAAAAAGAAAGTACAAATATTATTAGAATTGAAAGTACATGGAGAGATTTCAAAAATAGAGAATATTATGGAGAAATTCTTTCTCATGCTTTTAAAACTTAGATGAAATGCATAATTTTAAGAAAAACATGAATTATCAATAACCATAGATATAGTGAATCACTAATCAAAATCTGTCCTCTCACACACAAAACCACCAGGTTACACAGTTTTATAGTTGTGTTTTAGTTAAAACACTTTCTGGGAAAAGGTAAATCTTAAACAAACGAAAACCTTCCCAACACATCTAAGTAGGTTACCCCGCCCCCACCCTCTCCCCAGGAAAGCAAACGGTTAACACTAGAAAATTTATTATTATGATTCACGACCCTAATGGAACACAGGAAAAAAAGAAGAAAAATATCATCTGAATAGATACGATGAAAGCATTAGAAAAATCCAACACTATTCTTGACATAATTCTTGGCAAACAATGAATAGAAGGGAATTTCCTTATCTGGCAGCAAGAATTATAGTTGGTAGTGAAACAGTAGAAGCATTCCAAATACAGTGAAAAATAAGATAAGGATGCCTTCTTTCACTGCTTTTTTAAAAAATTTGGCATTGTTTTAGAAATCTTGACTGAGACCAGTCAACACAAAACAAAGCAGAAAAACTATTAGAGTTATTTCAGACAGTTGGCTAGTTTCAAAGTCATTTTACTAAAATCAGTAAGTGGCTAATTTCAGAAACAATAGATTAGAAATATGATTTTTCAAATCCCATTCACAGTAACAACAAACCATAAGGTATCTAGAAGTAAATCTAATAGAAGATGTGCAAGGCTTATATGAAGGAAATTGATAAACTTAAAAATGGGATAAAGACTGAAATAATCGAGAGATATTCCATGGACATCGGTGTTAAGATCTAACATTTGAAGGTGTCATATTAACATGCAAATCTAGTGCAATTTATCCAAGTCCCCAAGAGGATTTTTTTTGTGTAAATGTGGAAAATGATCCTAAAATTCATATAGAATAATAAGGAAGCTTTGAAAAGAATTAAGGAAAAGTACTGGTCTTATTAGACCTCACAGTTTATTACTTATTTATTTTTTTGAAAATTAAATTATTTATTTTTTGGCTACATTGGGTCTTCGTTGCTGCATGCAGGCTTTCTCTAGTTGCGGTGAGCGGGGCTACTCTTTGTTGTGGTGCACGGGCTTCTCATTGCGGTGGCTTCTCTTGTGGAGCACAGGCTCTAGGCGCGTGGGCTTCAGTAGTTGTGGCACGTGGGCTTCAGTAGTTGTCGCTCGTGAGCTCTAGACACAGGCTCAGTAGTTGTGGTGCACGGGCTTAGTTACTCCACGGCGTGTGGGATCTTCCCGGACCAGGGATCGAACCCATGTCCCCTGCATTGGCAGGTGGATTCTTAACCACTGTGCCACCAGGGAAGTCCACAATTTATTATTTAGTTTTAGTGATTCCAGAAGGTGCTGTTGGCACAGTGATAGACATACTGACCAACAGAAAACAATGGCGATCTAAGTTTGTATGAGAACTTTGTATACGGAGAGAGGCATTATAAATCAGTTGGGAAGGCAGGACTCTTCAATAAATAGTACTGAGACAATTGATCATCCATATAGAAAAAAGTAAAATGAGATCACTATTTCCCATTATTCACATAAATACATTCTGCATGGGTTAAAACTCTGACTTTGAAAAGAAAAAGTTTAAAAATCTTAGAAGGAAATATAGGAAAAAATATTTTTTGACCTTGAGGGCAATGAAAGATTTCTTTAAAGAGACCCAGAAAGCAGAAACCCTAAAGGGAACATTTGTTATTTGACTGCATTAAAAGTAAAACATTTTATTTGATCAGGGACATAATGTACAAGACTAGCACAGACTAGGAGAAGATTTTTGTAAATCATACACAGGCAAATGACTACTGTCCAGAATATACAAAGGACTACTATGAACCATGAGAAAATAGGTAAATGATCCAATGGAAGACTAGGCAAAGGAACAGGGCAGTTTGCAGAACGGGAACATATAAGCCAATATACATTTGAAATGGTGCTTAACACCTGCATTACTAGGATGATGCAAATTACAACTAGCAACCAGACACCATTTTATGACCATTGATGAACATACATTTCAAAATTTATGAGGATGTGGGGAAGCAGGGACTGTCATACATTGCTGGTGGGATGTAAATTGGTATAGCTCCTTTGAAGAGAAATTGGTGATGCCCATTAAAACGAAGGACAATTATAACATGAATTGAAAGTCTACTGAAGCCTGTACTTCATGGCCATGGTTAATTCTAGAGTGGGAGGGAGGGGCGTGGTAAGAAGGGGGTGTATTGCCTCAATGGAATTGTAATGTCTTACATGGTTAAAAAATATCTGAAGCAAATGGGGAAAAATATCAACATTATTTAAATCTGTTAGGGGTATAAGAATACTGCACTTTTGTACTGTACTTTTCTATATGATTTCTCTATGATTGGAATATTTTGTAGTTTCTTTAAAGAAAGAGTTGAATGGGGAGGCTTGAGGACTGAAATGAAAGTTTTCAGGACACTCATAAGTAGCTCTTCCTGGAATCTGTATCCACGTTGCTCACATCCTTACTTATTTTATATTTTTACTCAAATACCACCTTCTCAGTGAGGCTTTCCATGGCCTTTGACATTTTCTAACTTTCTACTTTCTAACTTTCTACTTTAATGTTGAACACTTATTACTATTTAATATGCTATATATTATTTGTATTTATTTGTATTGTTTACTATTTATAGTGTATTATTGTAGCATTTATTTGTATTGTTTGTGTTTATCCATCTTTCCTACCAGAATATAAACTTCCATGGTAGGGATTTTTATTTGTTTGGGTTACTTTCTAGAAGAGCACCTGGTACAGAGTAGACTCTCAATAAATACTTATTAAATGAGTGAATGGACAAAGGAATTCTGAGTTCTGACCCCTAGGTAGTGGAAGGCTGCCTGCATCATTGAAAGATCCACAAGAGAGGGTTGGTGCAGGAGGGATGCTGTGTTTGAACTGGATGGTGCTGAGTTGGAGGAGAAGGTGGCATACATAAAAGTAAGGTCAACAGGTTGCTGGAAAGCAGGGAATAAAAGGTCAGATGGGACAAAACAAATTGAAACTGAATCCAACTGAGCCCTGAGCTCCTGTATTTACAAGTAGATGTTCTTGGGTGTCAGTCTTGCTGAAGAAATTTGACCAGGCATAAAATGGATGGCTTAATAAGGAAATTCTCTACATTTATTTTATCTCACTAAAAAAAACCAAACAAACCTGCAATTCAGTTTACTACAAAAGATGTACTCTATCTCAGAGAGGGATTAAATGCTACCATTTTATCTATGGGGTGTGACAGTATTAAACAACTTTTACTGGTTTCCAAACACTGGATCTGACTCATCTGTTGTTTATAGTTTATTGTGCAGGGGAAAGAAAGATTAGTTTTTCGAGTTAAAAATAATAACAGT
Source organism: Pseudorca crassidens (assembly GCF_039906515.1). Lineage (NCBI taxonomy): Eukaryota > Metazoa > Chordata > Mammalia > Artiodactyla > Delphinidae > Pseudorca > Pseudorca crassidens. The sequence goes on from NC_090306.1 coordinate 61,625,837, forward strand.
CATGTTGAATGTATCTTCATTGAAGACTTTGATGTTGAAAGAGATTTAAGGAATAAGGATATATATGTTTTCCTATGTGTTAGTCTTTTGCTAAGTATTTCTTTCCAGTCTTGAGGCTTGCTTGCTGTGGGGCTGAATGAACTAAAGGTTCTTAGGTGACTCTAGGCCAGTAGTTCTTCAATTTTAGTGTATATGTAATTCAATTGGTAAGTTTGTTAAAATGAAGATTTTAGGGCCCCATGGAGAGAGGTGATTCAGAATTTCTGCAATGTATTGACCCAGGAGTCTGAATTTTAAACAATTACTCCAGGTGATTCTGCTGCAAAGCATAATGAGACAACACTTAGAAAATTATTGCTGTAGATGATTCTTTTACTCAATCATTTCACTTTTGTGTGTGTGTATCAATTACATGCAATAATGTGTTATGTGCTTGGTAATAATATATGTAAGTAAATCAGGTGTGCCAACATTAGCAGATTGAAAGCTGTAAATAATTATGTCTACAACAGAAAGAGTGACACACAGAGAAGTACAAAATATGCTCTTATATGAAGCTGAAAATCTAACACAAATCAGTGTGTTAACTGGCATGAAGATAAAAAAAAGTTATACTAGCTTTCTATTGCTGCTGTAATAAATTACCAGAAACTCAGTGACTTAATGCCATACAAGTTTATTCTCTTCCTATTCCAGAGGTTAGAAATCTAAAATGAGTTTTAACAGGGTTGAAATCAGGGTGTTGGCAAAGCTGGTTCCCTCTGGAGGCTCTAGAGGAGGATCTGGTCCTTGCCTTTCCAGCTCCTAGAGCTGCATGTCTTGCATTTAGTGATTTATGAGCTCTTTCTACTTCTTTGCATCTTCACATTTCTCTCTGCTTCTGTCATCCTATTGCATTCTCCTTTTCTGTAGTCAAAACTCCTTCTGCCTCCCTCTTAGTAGGACATTTGTGATGACATTTAGGGCCCACCTGAATAATCCAGGATAATCTCCTCATGTCAAAATTCTTAATTTAATCACAATCAAAGTCCCTTTGATAACATTCACAGGTTCTAAGGATTAGAACAATCTTTGGGGGGCAAGGTCTGCCTCCTGCCCTTGTACCACCTGCTCCAGTCACGCCAGCTCCTTCCCCATCCCCCTTGCAGCCTCCTCCCTATGTTTATTGGCTTGTGCATCTGGGTTCTGGCTCCTTGTTTCTGTCAGAGTTTTGTGTGTATTTATTTTCCTTTTTCTTTGCAAAAAACCCGGTATCTTCCGAATTTTAAAGAAGACGAATACTCTTGGGCTTTTAGCTTCTTGTTTACAACATCCTTCCCTCCTTGTATCGATGTATTTTTCTTCTACATAGTGTGAAAAGCACCTGCTCCCTTCTGCCTGTCTTGTTTTGTTTTATTGATTTGTATGAAGAACCCCCAAATCAAATTATATTCACATAGGCGAATGAATTCAGCTGTAATGGTGGAGAGTTTAGTGACAACACATCATTGTTTTGCAGTTATTAAAGAAAGGGACTGATTTTTTTCAGTTAGGTGAAAGGAAAAGCAAATTTGTTATTGTTATTAGAGTGAAATTTGAAAGGCATGAAATAATTTCTGTGTCTTCCAAAGTTCTTAATGTACTCTTTCAGTATGAACTTTTCTCAGAGAATAACTCTGGCAAGCCAGAAGGTTTATTTAACTTAACATACCAAACTACAAACGTCAAATCAGAGCAAATGTTATTCAAGTCTTTATTTAACAGGTGTGCTAGTGCTATAAAATTTTTTTTTCCCTTTGCTGTATGGTGTAACTACACACTGTTTCACATAATTGTATAGCAACTACCACAATTCATTTTTAACACAACAAATAATTAAACCAGTCTAGAAGAAAGATACTAGAGAAATTTAGTTTCACTGTCCTTTAAAATGGCTCAGTGACTATAGAAAAACTTCTTTTCAGATCCTTCATCTACAAAATCAGAATTCACTGCTGAACACCATACTGATTCTACAGGTATTTTGTAAAGATAAATAAGAAAATCTGTGAAGTATTTTAAATTATTAGAAGAAAGTCTCCAGAATTATTTAGTGTAAAATTTTATAATATTTCTGACAACTGCATGTGTTTACTTATTTGCGTTATATTACAATTGTATATATATTTTTACTTTTCCTTTGAAATCTTTAATACAATGAAAGTAGAACATTATACATAAGAACTTGAATAGTTGTTTGCTTCTCTTCACTTCCATGGTTCTCTGTCCCTGTTCTGATGAATCACCATCTCTATGGAGAGAACTTCTTTGAAGAGCCATTGTAAATTTGGTCCACATTGATTTTCTCAATGATTAGACTTAGTTGCTGTATCTCCCCACTGGACTGCAAGCTTCTTGAGAGAAGAGACCATGTCTCTTTTGCTTACCTTTGGACAGTCAGCACATGACCATTAATATATGCTCATTAGATAGCTAACTAACTAAATATCCCATTGATGATGTCATTTAACTGTCTTGGATGTTCTAATTCTGAGTTGCACAGCTATCAGAGACGGTCAGTTTGAACTTATCTAAAGTTTCCTACCATTATGACTCCTTTCCAAAGAATATTCTGTCCTAATAATGGCATATATCTGACATCAGTGCCACCTCTCCTACCCCTAGCAGCACAGATGGCATTTCACAGATCATGGCGCTTTCTCCTGACAAGTGCAGATGTGGTCTCAAGTTTTCTCCTGACATGTCCTCTAAGAAGCCACTCTCAGGGGCTTCCCTGGTGGCGCAGTGGTTGAGAGTCCGCCTGCTGATGCAGGGGACACGGGTTCGTGCCCCGGTCCGGGAAGATCCCACATGCCGCGGCGCGGCTGGGCCCGTGAGCCATGGCCGCTGAGCCTGCGCGTCCGGAGCCTGTGCTCCGCAACGGGAGAGGCCACGACAGTGAGAGGCCCGCGTACCGCAAAAAAAAAAAAAAAAGAAGCCACTCTCAGTTGTCAGAATAAGTTGAAACTTAATTGCCATCCCTGTTACTGTGAGAAAGTGAGATGACCAATGGGGTGATGGTGTCTACCTTTAGTATTTTCCCCCTTCTATGATCAAAACACAGTTGAGCCTTGAACAGTAAGGGGGTTAGGGGAACCGACCCCTTGCACAGTTGAGAATTCATGTATAACTTTGGACTCCCCAGAACTTAACTACTAAGAGCCTACTGTTGACCCAGAAGCCTTACTGATAACAGTCAGTTAACACATATTTGGTATGTTATATGCATATCTGCATATATTTTATGCATTCATGACATGTCTCACCTTTTTAAAAGTTTTTTGATATTTCTAGACTACGTGGTTCATGTTTTTTTTTCAAATTGTTGCAATCTGCAAAAAATTTTCCAATGTACTTATTGAAAAATTTCGTATATAAGTGGATCTGTGCAGTTCAAACCCATGTTGTTCAAGGATCGACTGGACTTAAAATCCTATAAAAAGATAAAACAAACATACTTTAAATATAGAGGGTCCATGAAACTACAGAGTAAAGGCCACTGGGTCAAACAGAAGCCCCCTAGGAATACCTATTTTGGGCATTTAAGTTTTCTATGGGATCAAAAATATGTAGCTCCTAAACCTTAGCTCATTGCTGCTGTGTATTCCCACAGTAGTGGGGCCACAAGATCATGTTTTCCAAGGCCAGCTTCTTCTATTTCGTATTGGCTGACTACTATAGTTATGTCTGTCTGATCAGTACCAAGTTCATGGACAGTTCAGGGAAATAAAAAGAGGAACACTCGATTAAAGGATGGAGAATGACGGCTGAGTAGTTGGTATGTATTTTCAAGGGAAGCAAAAAATGTCAAGGAGTTAAACTGAGTGAAGATTAAAAACAAAACCTTTTCATTATTTTCTTTTCAAAATAATTAGTGACTAGATGAGAACAATTTAGGCAAATTAGTATGATGCACCAGCCTCTCAGGGTTAATATGATATATAGATAATGATAAACTATTACCCCTGGAAGGAACTCTGAACTGAGACCCAGAGAAGTTTACAGACTTTCCCAAGTTGACAGTCGTTACTGAGAAAGCTGAGTCTCACATCCCTGTGTGCCAGTTCCTAGTATAATGTCCTTTCTACTGGACCTTAATGTGCAGTTTGGTTTATATTGGTTGTAGGAAGAAGCTACGCAGAGGGAGAGATAAAGCCTGGTTAGCAATTTACATTTTCAGAGCTGGGCTCTTATCGTGGAATGTCAGATGAGCAAGTGAGCAGGTGTAATAAAATTATATTTCATTGCTTTTGAGTGATAACTCTTTTTGAAGATTTAGTTTCTATGTTATGATTAAGTAGAACCTAGTTGCTCTAAAAGAAGAAAACGACTGTGATTTTTTTTCACAGTAATAAAATGAATTATTGCACAGCCAACTCTTGACTAACAACAAAGGAATTATCCAGTTTGTGAAATATTTTGGACTTCCCCCACCCCCACCCCCATCCTTCAGCTGGTCTCGCTTGTTCCAACTGGGCACTGGAGTGAGACAGGTACAGATAAGGTGAATGATTGTTCATTACTAAGAATGTGACTACAATTGGCTTTATTTGGTAACTAAAGGACTTGTTCAATAGAATGTTAGGACCAATTGAATAAATCTTTCCATTTTTCTGCATCCCTCCTGCCATCTCTCCCTGTCCAAACCACCGTCAACTTTCACTACAATAGTCTAACGTATTTCCTTTGTTTGATCCTAGTCTCTCCTCATCTATCATCTGTACTGCAGCTAGCATCATCAATTAAAACTTAATTCTGATTATGTCATTCTGTGGCTTAAAATCTGTGACTTGCCTATGCCTGTAGGAGTGAATTAGTATTCTACCATTTGGTTTACAGGCCCTTCTTTAATTTGGTTTGAGGTTTCTCTTTACGTATCCAGTCTTACCTATCACTATGTATCTCTTCACTTTTCTAATTTTATTTCTCTTGGACGTCTTCACAAGCGTCCCCCTATATCTCAGTTCACCTGGTATAGGTCACTGACGTAATCTTTCTGACATGCAAAAGTAACTTTATCATTTTCTGGCTTAATATCCCCCCATGAATTACCACCAGTATTATAATTAAGTCCTACTATTTACTGTTGCCTTCAAAATCACTTATCATTTGGTTAACATTGTTGCCTTAGCACAATGACACTTTTGTATGGTTAGAACTAATAGATAAAAATCTTTGCCCTCATGCAACTTACATTCTTAGGAAAAAGGCAGTCAGAAGCAAAATGAATAAGTAAAGCATATCTTTTGTTAAATGGTGATAAATGTATGGGAAACAATAAAGCAAAGAAGGAGAATAGAGAGTCCTGGGGTGGGAGGGAGCACAGCTCAGAAAGCAAAGATATTTGGAAAAGTATATCTAAAGGAAGAGAGGGCATGAGCCGTGGAGATATCTAGGGGAAAACTCAAAGCCTTGATGAGAGAATCTCTCTGGCATGTTTGAGGAATGCCAAGGAAGCTAGTGTATAATTGGCATAAGGTTAGTATGGAGCAAAATGGTAGGAAATGAGACAAGAAGTAAAGGGGATTAGGTTTTTATAGGGATTTGGGAGCCATTGTAAAAACTTGGACTTTTACTCTAAATGACATGGGAAGCCACTAGAGGACAAAAAGAAGAGTGGTATGATTTGATATTTATTTATTTTTCGCTACCTTGGGTCTTCGTTGCTGCGCGCGGGCTTTCTCTAGTTGTGGTGAGCGGGGGCTACTCTTCGTTGTGGTGGCTTCTCTTGTTGCGGAGCACGGGCTCTAGGCGTGCAGGCTTCGGTAGTTGTGGTGCGCGGGCTCAGTAGTTGTGGCTCGTGGGCTCTAGAGCGCAGGCTTTGTAGTTGTGGCGCACGGGCTTAGTTGCTCTGCGGCATGTGGGATCTTCCTGGGCCAAGGCTCAAACCCGTGTCCCCTTCATTGGCAGGCGGATTCTTAACCACTGCGCCACCAGGGAAGTCCCTGATATTTATTTTAATTGGAACTTTGTTGTTGTTGTTGTGTAGAGAAGAGGCTGAATGGAGTAGGGGATGAGGCATCAGGAGGAAATTAGAGCACTCATCCAGGCAAGAAATGAAGGAAGCTTCGACCAGGATGGTCGTGGTGGGGTTGTGAGAAGTGATTGGATCCTGGGTATATTTTTAAGGTAGATCCAAAAGGATTTGATGACCAGCTGAACCTGGGAGTGTGAGAGAAAGAGGGAAAACAAGGATGGTTTTGAGGTATTGGGCTTGGGCAGCTGGATGGAAAGGCTTCAGGAGGAGCAGGTGTGTATGTGTGTGAGTGTGTGTTTGTGAGACAGAGAGACAGAGAGAGAGAGAGAGAGAGAGAGATTGAGTATTTGGATTTTAGATGTGTTAATTTTGAGAAGCTTATTAGATATCCAAGTGGAGGTGTCCAGTGGGCAGTTGGAAGTCTGGAATTATGGGGTAGGTCTTCAGCATCCAAATAATATTTATAAACATGGGACTCGATATTGTCTTTAAGGGACTGAGTGTAGACCAAGAAGTGATGTCTATGGATTAAAATCAGACATCCTCCAACATTAAGAAGTGAGAGGGATGAGGGAGAGGATAAGGATGAATCAGCCAGGAGGCTGAGAAGGAGTGGTCAATCAGATAGAAGCCAAGTGAAGAAAGTGTTTGAAAGAGGGGAAATGATCAACTGTGTCAAATGCTGCCGATAGGTTAAGCATGTTGAAGACTGGGAGCTGACGGTTGGATGGTTGGATTTGACATCCTGGGGCCATAAGTGATGCTGATGAGAGCAGTTTTGGTGGAGTAGTGGGGATGAAAGCCTTGTTGCGGTGACTTCAAGAGAGACCAGAAACAGGGAGTATAAATGGGCAAGCACCCTACTTATACCTATTGTCTCAGGGTGTTAAGTGCTCCTGTTTATTTTGAAAGTATTCTAGTTTGCATGTTAACTTACATGTTAATTCTAACTATATAGGAAACTCTTTCAAGGACCGTTGCTGGAAACCATAGCTGGAGGAACTGTGGTCAACAAAGATTTTTCTTAAACATAGGAAACGATACAGAGTATGTGTTTGCTGATGAAAAGGATCCAGTATGGAAGCATAAATTGGCGATACGGGAGATAAAGGGGAGAATTTTGAGAATAATGTCTTCGAAAAGGCAGGAGGGGTAGAATGTGGAGGGTTTGGCCGTGGGTAGGAGCTCAGTCCTTGTAATGGGAGTTCATTCCATTATATTACAGGGGTCCATTGTAATGGGAGGGAAGGCAAAATGCAGTTACATTTCTCACATTGTATTTTGCTGTTGATTTATTTGTTTGTTTCTCCACATATTGTGAGCTTCTTAAGAGCAGTAAGAGTAAATGTTTTGTTTACTTTCTGGCAGAAATTTTTCTTGTTCTATTTCTACTCTCTAGTACAATGCCTGGCACACAGCAGGCGTGCAATAAATGAGTAAATGAAGACTCGGTACGTTTTATCTTCTCACTCAGATTGGATGGATCATTTCCATCAAATCTTGACAACCAGATTGATTTAATTGTGCTTCTCTTGTCTCGGCCTACAGATAGCTTGACTAACAGGTAGAGCTGATTGACAGGAATGGCTGTGTTTCTACTAAAATCAGTGATGCTCCTTTTGAGTAAAATCAGTGACCTTTTGCTGCATTATTTTGCAGTGGTCCTGGTTATGGTTTTAACATGCATTTACTATTTACTTCACCTTGAACCTTCTGAAAACTATCTGTTCTATATCCGCTTGGCACTCATGGCTTACCATTCATATGGCATGCATCGTTATCTGTTATTATTATCTAATTTACCTTTATTAATGGGAAGCTCTTTGAGAATGGGGATTATATTTTCATTACTTTTTGTTCCCAATAATGCTTTGTACCATCTGTGGTTAGAGAACATGTCTTCTTCATCACTTACAAATGCTTAGTCCAGGCCCTGGTGCAAAGCAGATGCCAAATAAATATTCGTTGAATGAGTGAATGCAGGAATGAATGATTCTTGTCTGCGGTGTATGCTATTGGTGCACAGACCAGATCTCCTCTCCTGTTTGGTGTGCTTATCACCCAACTCTCACTCTTTCGCTTCTAACAGTTCACACCTGACCTCTTCTCCCAAGGACTCTCCTTGGACCACAGGAGATGCATCATCCAGATCCTTCAAGAACAAGTGCCTGGGATTTTATGCCTTCTCCTGGGTAACCAGTATCCAAAGACTGAGATGCAGGAATATGGAAGCTCTCTCACTTCAAGGCAGCACAAACTCACCAGTGCAATTTACACTCTAGAGCTCCCTGTAGGATCAGGCCGAGGCCAGGACTTCACTTGAAATTACACCCTTGCTTGGCTTTTTATGCTACCTTATATTGCTTTCCTTGCTCCCTTGTAGGTTTCTCCTTGAGAACACTTCCTTGATAAATCACCTGTACACTCATACTTTCCTTAGGGTCTGTGTTTTGGGAACTTAAGACATTGCATGTTTATAAGCAGGTGACGTCAGGGGTAGGGGGTCCTAACCGCTGTCTCTCTGAGAGTGGTAGTTTCTGCTGTTGCAGGTGGTGTTTCCTGACAGTGTTTGGTTTTATAGTCCTGCCAACCAAAACTGTAGGCAACTGTGAACTACATTTGATATTTCATTTGGTTGTCAGATGGGAAGTCGTTTCACAATTTCAGTAAATAATTGTTATTGAATTTAGTAAACATCTTATTGAATTATAGGTCTTTCTAACAAAGTCAGAATGTGTTTTCCTTGACTTCTTGCTCTTTTTGATTATACACATCTCTGTTGTCTTTCCTTAAGCAAGAATAATAAAGAGTTAATTGTATAATCCATTTTTATATGATTGGGTACAGCTCTCTTTTGTCTTCCTGTTGAATATAAAGATCCATTTCTAAACCCCAAGTAAACCATTTACTTTTTTAGTGATTTGCAAAGAACACAACCTCGTTATCTGTAAAATGGGATTGGAAGTAATGTGTTTTAGAACTGAAAAGCACTTTAGCAACCAGCTGGTGGCTAACACCTTCATTTTATAAATGAGAACACTTGAGACCCAAAGAGGTTAAGTAATTTGTTCAATATCTCCCAGCTTGGTTAGTGGCAGAGCAAGAGTAAAACCCACCTCCCGGGCTCTCCGCTGCTCCACAAAATACATATTTCTTATTCACAGAATTGATACGAGGATAGGGACCACATCTGTGAAAAACAGATTTAGCCTTTGGAAAGAAAGATGCCAGATAGCTTTATGAAAGCTTTAAGAAAACTAATCTCATTTTAACCTTTTCTGCACAGTTGTTAGTTTTGTTCAGTTTTATGTTCTTTGCCTCAGGCTCCTTTTTGGCCAAGGACTAGATAATATACAACGCTTGATTTGAAAATCAATATTAAGTATCCAGATTGTGTTAGAAATATGACTTACTTCAGCTGGTTTTGAAGCCGGCAACGGTTGCAGACAGCCTTCCAAAATGGCAATCATTTATGTACATGAAAAGTTTTCTATCCTACTTTGCATATTGGGAATAAGGACAATTGGATAGTTGCTTCCAAAGAAAAGAAGAAGCGTAAATTTTTTTTTTTGTTCAGCCTGGTAATACTTCCAAAGCTTGCTGCAGTGTTACTTTAACAAACCATGAATTTTCTCTCCTGCCAAGCCACCATATCCCGCCTGCTTTCAGCATAGTCAGGAAACCGTTATACTAATCCACCGTACCTTCCTATCTCTAGCAAGCACATGTAAGTGATAACTTTGAATATTTATTTTGATGCAATATAAATCTTCTCTATGTCAACTTGTAAAGCTGGGAAACTGTGACTTGCTCGACTTGGTTACTTTAATTGTTTAAGTTTGGTTCTTTCAGCCACAGCATGCTTTGATATAAGAACAAGAATGCTGCTTAATATTCGTAGTATTCAAAGTGATTTGTATAGGCTCATATATGCAGGGAAGATAAAATTGGAGGATCAAAAGGCTAAAGTAACTTTTCTGTATATTTTTAATTAGGTACGCTTATATGCAAGACCTGATGCTATCAGAAGAGGATCCGGGGACTACGCTCTCCACATAACAAAGAGATTAATAGAATTTTATGAAGACTACTTCCAAGTGCCCTATTCCTTGCCAAAACTAGGTAAGAATTTCCTTGGTTATTTTATTGTAAGGGCTCCTTGAAGGTGGAATTTCTTCTTCATGCATTTATTTGAGACATCCAGAAACATGGAAAATTCTAAGGGTTATATTTTTAGAGAAGATGAGCACAGAAAACAGTTTCTTCTGAAGAGGTAAAATAAAATTCAGTGTTTTTAAGTCTTGCCAAGAAGTGCTCATAGGAATTAAGAAAGGCATTATGTGAGTTTAAGACTCCGAAAGATAACTCAAGTAGCTAATTTGTTGAATAAGCACTATGGAGGGGTGCTTGCCAACATCTTGTTTAATCTTCACAACTGCTCTGTGGGTAGGTACCGTTAGAACATTTTCCTCATAAGGGAATTGAGACCTGGGAGTCTTTCATTTACTCAGACAGCCAGTAAGAAAAGGAGTTGGGATTTCAAGCTAGGTCTTGATGACTCCCAGAACTATATAATATTTTACACTAAGAAGACACTCATTGATTAGTTTCTGTTTCCTAATTCTCACACGTCAGCCCTGAATGTATTAGTCGTCCATTAGATTATTTTTGTTCAGTCATATTTTGAGTACACAGTTACAGTAAATAGAATAAAAACAAGAGAGGAGGACAATTGCAATGAGGGAGATTGTGTTCACCATGAATATGTTTACATTTCTTTCTTTTACAAAGTGAGTAGTTTCAATAATTATTTGTTGAATGAGTACATGAATGAATTTTGTTATCCTGATTTGCATGAAGCTGCTGCTTTTACAGGGAGTGAACTGTGATGTTCCAGGAAGTTAGAAAGGGTATATATATACCCATTAGAAATGCTGAAGCTATTTTTTCTTCTCAGAAAACCTGTTTGGAAATATTAATATCACAACCGTTTTTTGTTCTTCACCCCTCCTCCCCGATCCATTTTCCTTCTCAGGAGTGTTGTTAATCAGCATCCACATAAACGTTATCACTCATTGACAAAAATAAAGTGCTTACCTGGTCAAGAGTATTAGCATTTGAACCGCGGGTTCTTGTCTCTGGAGATGGGCTTATTTCACTAAAGTACCTGCCTGCTGTATAGCTTTATTGGTCTTATAATCAGTGATTCAGAAAGTAGATAGAATAGTTGATATTGTTATCAGTGGGTGTAGCATACAGTTTTAATGAGTGATATTACAAAATTCTGAGGTCTTTTGAAACATGTGCTCTTAGAATCCCTAAGATTTTCTTTCAAATTTCTAAACAAAATTTTATTTCAAATAGGATCTATGTTTTGTTTTGTTCTTCCTTCTTTATTTTCCCCTCTATATCAACTTCCCTATTAGAATCTGTTACACTGAAATCTCCCTGGTAGGCACCCAAGGCAGAGAGGAAGACCTGACTTCATTTGCATGGGGGTGACACTGTTCTCTACACCAGGTAAAACAGGCTGGGAACTTCTCAGCTTGACCCTAATGTAAAATTCACGAGTGCTTATGTTGCACGTTCAGCAAGAGAAATAAAATGTGAATCTTTTTCCCCTTCAGACCAGTAATTAGTAGAGGAACTCAATTTATAACTTCAGGGGGTTCCATGTAACTGTCAGCTTGCAGCAGGAAGCATTTCTGTTCCTCTCTTTCACTCACAATTGAACTATGCAGTCTTTCATCTGTAGAAAAGAGCTTTGTTCACTGTTACTATTACTTGTTAAGCTACCTTTTGGTGTATATAATTGAATGATTTGACTAATCCCAGCACACTCCTTTTTATGTATCTAGGGGGGTTTCCACATCCCCTGCACTTTGTAAAATTTCTCTTGAAGTTCTACTTATTTAATATACCTTTAAATATTTAGAGCTATATGTTAATGGATTTATAAATATACTTTCTAAATGCTCCCTACATAAAAATTCCGAAGCACAGAAGCATTTTGACAAATCCTTACTTTCTACTGTACATTACAAATTATATTTTAAATAAATTCTATGGACATTAACTCAGTCTTTGTAAATGATGAATGTAGATGTATCCTAGATATCAGCTGCATCTGCCGTGACTTTTTAGATCTAAGATGGTTTCCAAGACACCTATTCTTCCCTCCCTCCAACCCCTCCTTCCTCCCCTCCCTCCCTCCTTCCTTCCTTCTTCCTTCCCTCCTTCCTCCCTTCCTTCCTTCTCCCTTCCCTCTTTCCTCTCTTCCTTCCTTCCTTCCTTCCCTCATTTATTTAATAACCATTTATTGAGTACCTCACATATGCACTTGTCTATGTCATTGGGAGGCAGCTGCAAATAAAAGAAGGCAAAAATCACTTCCACCTGGGGCTTAACATTCTATTAGGTAGAGCCAGACATTTAAGCAATTAGTGATACATATAGCATGTCAGATGGAGATAAGTGCGATTAAAAATAAAGCTAGAATGGAGGGATAGGAAGTGTGGGGAGCACATGGGGTGTGGGGAAAAGGCTGAATGTTTTAAATGCGTGAATATGGAAAGCTTTATTGGGAAGCTGACTTTTGGGCAAAGAACTTAAGGGAGTGAAGGAGTAAGCCAAGTGGATATCATGGAACGTGGACTCTAGGCAGAGGGAACACAGTGCCCAGACTCTGAGATGGGAACTTTGTTCATGTATTTGAGAAACAGCAAAGAGGCAAATAGGGCTGGAGCAGAGTGAGTAAAGGGGTGGGAAATAGGAGATGAGGTCAAGGGGTAGTGGGTAAGTGACAGATCCTGTAGAGCCAGCAGGCTGTGGTCAGGACTTTGGTTTTTTTATTGTTGTTTTGTTTGTTTGTTTTTTTGTGGGGGGTATGATGGAGATCTATTGGTCAGTTTTGAGCAGAGGTATTACATAATCTGGCTTTTGTTATAAAAGGGTCACTCTTGTCACTAGGTTGAATACACCGTAGGGCAATGGTTCTCCACTGAGGGGTGATTCTGTCCCTCAGAGGCACTTGGTACTATCTGGAGGCATTTTGTTTTTCACAACTCAAGGGGGACTGGTGGAGTGTGTACTATTGCCAGGGATGCTGCTAAACATCCTGCAATGCACATGACAGCCTCCTACAACAAAGAGTTATCTAGCCCAAGATATTAATAATGCTGAGGTTGAGAGATCCTGTTGTAGGGGAAAGGGCAGAGGCATGAAAACCAGTTAAGAGGCTATGGCAAGACTCAGGGAAAATTTGATATTGCTTGGACTAGGATATTAAGTGTGAGGTAGTCAGAAGTGGTCTAATTCTAGGCATATATTGAAAGTAGAGGCAGCAAATTTGCTGATGAACTGGATGTGGGATTTGGGGGAAAGAGACGTACCACAAGTGATTCCAAGGTTTTGTGCCTAAGAACTAGAAGGATGGAATTGCCATTTACTGAGAGAGAAGGATTGTGGAAAGATAGCATTTTAAAGACTGATACATCTATTAAACATTTACGTGGCAACTTGATGTCTGTAAGAAACTCAAGTAGACAGTTCAGTTTACAAATATGGAGTTTGGCTGAGTAATCCAGCTAGAGATACACATTTGCCGGCATTTTATGAGGTATAAAGCTATGAGACTGGACGGGATCACCAAGGCTGTGAGAGCAGGTAGAAAAGAGAATAGGAGGGACTTCCTGGGTGGTGCAGTGGTTAAGAATCCGCCTGCCAATGCAGGGGACACAGGTTTGATCCCTGGTCCGGGAAGATCCCACATGCCGCAGAGCAGCTAAGCCCATGTGCCACAACTACTGAGCCTGTGCTCTAGAGCCTGTGAGCCGCAACTACTGAGCCTGTGCGCCACAACTACTGAAGCCTGTGCACCTAGAGCCCGTGCTCCACAGCAAGAGAAGCCTCCACAGTGACCGCAACGAAGAGTAGCCCCCGCTCGCCGCAACTAGAGAAAGCCTGCACACAGCAATGAAGACTGAATGCAGACAAAAAAAAAAAAAGAGAATAGGAACCGTTTAGCAGTTAGAGAGATTAGGAGCTGGTAAAGGCTACTGAGAAGAAGCAAGTGATTAAGGCACTAAAGAAATAGGTATATTAGATGTTCTGGGCATTTGGTGAAGAAAGTATTTCACAGAAAAGCAGATGATAAATTGTGGTAAGTCGAGATAGATGAGGACTGAGAATTGATCATTCATTGAGGCTGCCGTGTGACCTGGGCAAGAGCAGTTTCAGGTCAAAAACCTGATGGGTGTGCTCGAGAGCAAATGGGGTGGATGCTGCAACTAGAGACAGCGAGTACAGATCACAGATCAGCATTTCTGAAAATTCCCCATGGGGAGGGTTCTGGAAATAGAGGGAAGGAGAAATATTTGTGTTCTAAAAATGCCCACTCTTTGAGAAGAACTGTTTCTGTGAACAGATCACATCCTTACCTCACAGGTTGTCCCTGTCCCAGATGTCAAGGGAGTTGTGGAACTTGCCTCTTTTTTTTTTGACTTGCATTAGAAAACCCCAAACAGACCTCCACCAGTTGATCTGACTCTACTGGTGCTTTGGGGAGATGTGCGCATATGTAAATGTCAGGGCATTACATTGCAAAAACCCTAAACAAACCCTTACAATGTAATATTGAATCCTTCTTTTCTTAAAAATCACTTTGCTGTTCTGTCATAAACTCAGCAATATCTGCTCTCTTTCCCAATGTTTTTTTTTCATTTCTGATGCTGAATAGTCTTAACTTTCTCTGCCATTGTATCATCTTATGCTAGCTCAGCTCTAAGGATTTGAGTTTCTGCTCCAAGTAGTTTATCAGGGTAGTTCCCTAAGAGGAATTCTGATGCTTGCAGGTGGGACAATATTGATTCTCCTTGTTGCATAAGGATATTCCTTTAACATTTTAAAGCCCAAATAGGCAGGAGGGTATGCTGTGTAAGGATTTGTTTTTAAATCTCTCCATTAGGTAATTAAAACTATTAGTAGGAGGTTTGTAGAGATTTTCTCCTTCTTGTTGTTAAGTTGTAATGTGACGTATAGAATCTACTTGATACAGTACAGCAAGCCTTTCTATAGCTCTGTGCCCTATTTTCATGAGAACTGTCTGAGACATGGAGGTTTACTTTAAAAGAAGGTTGTTATAGACTTATAATTAACTTACCTTTCCTCTTATCCCCAAAACTTACTGACCACAACTACAAAAACAAATGGGTTTGTGTTTACTAACTGTGGGCCACTCTTAAGGGCTTCGTATATTCTAACTCATTTAATCTTTTTTTTTTTTTTTTTTTTTGTGGTACGCGGGCCTCTCACTGTTGTGGTCTCTCCTGCTGCGGAGCACAGGCTCCGGACGCTCAGGCTCAGCTCACGGGCCCAGCCGCTCCACGGCATGTGGGATCTTCCCGGACTGGGGCAGGAACCCGTGTCCCCTGCATCGGCAGGCGGACTCTCAACCACTGCGCCACCAGGGAAGCCCCATTTAATCTTTATTACAGCATTTTGAGGTAGTGGCTGTTATTTTCGCATTTTCTAGGTGATGAAATTTCGGCACTAAGTAATGTACTCAGATCACACAGCAGGAATTAATGGATTTATAATTCAAACCCAGGTTCTCTGGCTCCAGATTCTTGGGATTCTGATGAAACAGATTCCAGAAACTTTGAGAATTCAGAGATTAAAATATGGGTCACCTTAATAAACTAGGTAATCTGATTGCTAGAGGAATAATGTAGTAACTATTTTTGTTAATTTCATATTGATGTTAAAAAGTAATATATGGTCCTTATAGAAAATTTTTTTAAAAAATAAATAAGCACATGTCTTATAACTCATAATTTCATCAGTCAGAAGATATATTTGAGTATTTGAAATGTTTTTTCATGATAGTTTTTTTTTATAAGTCAATTAGGTGGCAGATAAAGTGACTCAGATTTGTATTGGAATATTTGTTATTCATCCTATTTAGATTTCAATTACTTATAATAGTTTTCAGTTTTGCTGCTACTTTGTAAATCAATGCGTTTCATGAAGGAGTTTGCTTGATTGCTTCTTTTCAGGACACCATGCTTTTATGAAGAATTTGTTACTTCCTTGGCACAGGCTGTAATTGTAGAGGGAGCACAGGTATTTTGTAACAAGAATTTATGGCTTCAAGGAGGTTGTGATTTCGTTAAGGAGAGAATATTATATTTACAGGAATTAATGGATTAGGGACTCACACTATATCGAATATAACCAAGCTCCAAAATTTTGTGGGGCAAAAATGTAGAACCATGTAGTTAAGAATGTGGGATCATTGCACGATGCTGTAGGCGTGAAAGGGACATAAAAAGAAGGCTTATCTTTACTAAAGTCCTGAAAAAAGAAACAAATTTAATCAGAGGTGGAAAAGAAAGGGGAGAAATTATTTTGAGAATTGTGTGGTGGGGAAAGCCATGGATACCTTAGGCTCTATGTATCATGTTGATGGAGTCTGTTTTTCTATAATGGAACAGATAAGCTATGGGATAAATTGCCCTATTGAAGTTCATGAATAAGAGAGGCTAGCTTGAATGACTGAGTTTTGTTTAAGCTATAACAGATAGATCCATTTCTTTATTGTGGTGATGATGATGGAGGTGATGATGATGATGCTGCTGATGGTGATGATGATGATTTGCTATTTGCAAGTAGTAAAGCTTTGGAGTTTTTTCCTTCATAAAATATTTGTATTGACTGCTATACATTTCACTCTCTGTGGTTATGTATCTTTTTTCTTTAAGTAATGGGTATATTTGGTGTTTTTGATTTGAGATGATAATCGTATAATACTATTCTCATTTTAATTATACATCTCATACTTGAGTTATTATTTGAGGCTTAATTGTTTGAAATGATGACTTTTCTTACCTTCCTTTTGATTAGGTAAATATTGAGTACTATATATATGTTTTGTTGATAGCCTCAAGTTAACACTGCTTTTTAAAATAAAATCTCTAGAAGCTCTTTATATAGTCTGGTCTAATTATGTATAATGTCTGTTCACTCCCAAGATGCTTCCTTCAACCAGCATCCCTAAAAGTATTTGAATATACACTGGAGCTATTTAATGATGTGGTTTCTTGGTGGAGACTAACATAAGGATCTCTAGTTAACTAGTAGGTTAACATTACTAGTGCATTTCTTAGGAAATCAGATGAGGCAGTTCTTTGCCTTCTGGTTTACCAGGTACTTTAGAGAAATAAGTTTTTTCAAATGACTATCCTTTTCCCCCTCTTTGGAATCAAATAACTATAGTCTCCCAATTTTATGACGGCAGTTTATTTCTGAAAAACCTTTCATGTGGTGATTTTCTCATCAACCCAACAGTTACCATGTCTTTTAATGGAAAATATTTTTTATATGTTCCTAACCTTCACTCTGATAACCACTTGTGCTGAAACGCCACCAAACCCTATTAAAACAGACACAGTTACTTCAATATTTAACAAGTATTTTAACACAGTTTAGCAAGGCATTTCCCCCTTCATTAATTATTCTATAATATGACCATTTAACTGTCCTTGTTAAGCTGTCTTGCAGCTATTACATGCTATATGCCTCCAAGATTGTATTAGCAAACAAAACATATATATGATGCTCAATGTTTATAATATTCAGTTACTAATACAAAAAAAGAAATAAACAAATCAATGAAAGCAATGCCTTTTAGTGGGAATGATGCATAAGATTATTACTGCTATAAACTAGCAAACCACAAGTACACTGGGTGGAGAATTTTATGCAACACAAACCAGCTATAGAACTGAATTAACTAATTAATTCAACAGCATTTATTGAGTAGTTACTATGTATATTGTACTCAGCAACAGTGGCCTCTTCCACTAGAAGCATACAGTCTAGTTAAAGGGAAGTTTTTTATTATTTAGCTAGTTTGCCAATATTGTTACTTGTTCAATTTGTTTACTGCCCTCCTCCCTCCTTCTCTGGCTTTAAGAATTTCAGAGCTTCACAACTTTGGATTTACTCCTAAGTATATTTTCACTAATTCAGTCAGGGTTTTGTGAAATATTGTTTATCCTGAAAATGATGCAACTTTAGAAAGTGCTTAACTTAATCAGGGCTTATTTATAGATGCCTCCAAGGCATTGTTTTACATATTTCAGCAGAGGTATTTGGCCCTTACAACTTTACCATTGAGCTAGGAAATAACTACTTTCAACATTTTCCTATGTAGTCATTGCACGAGTCTTGTGCCATACGCTCTGCTCTCTTTCCTGTTAATATGGGTCGAGTGGTGTTGGTCCAGTAATGGACACCTCCTCCTCTTGTGCACCTGATCCCATCCTCTCTCACCTGCTCAAGGACATCCCTTTAGCAATTCTCTCTTCTCTTTCCTGGATCTTCAATTCTCCATCTTTGTTGGGTCTTTCCCCATCAGCATTAAAAACATAGTGCTATTTCTCTCAGCCTAACCACACACAGGCACACTGACTGCAGCTACTATACCATTCTCTCCTTTATTTTACAGCTAAACTGCTTGAAAGGGTTGTCCGTCTCCACTGACTCCAATTTCTTGCTTTCCCTTGTCTCTTGAGTGCACTCCACATCA
Source organism: Pseudorca crassidens (assembly GCF_039906515.1). Classification (NCBI taxonomy): domain Eukaryota; kingdom Metazoa; phylum Chordata; class Mammalia; order Artiodactyla; family Delphinidae; genus Pseudorca; species Pseudorca crassidens. Next base: position 61,644,421 of record NC_090306.1, read on the forward strand.
GGCTTTTGCCCCCAACACTATACAAGAACTGCTCTTGTTGAGTTCAGTAATGCTTCTACATTACTAAATCCAATGGCCAATTCTCAGTCTTCATCTTGAGCTGTCAACAGCCTCTGACACAGTTGTTCTCTCCAAGTCCTTGACACACATTTTTCACTTGTCTTTCAAGGCAACACATTTTCCTGTTTAGGGGGTTTGTTTTTCTTTATTGGACATTCTTTCCAAATCCAGTTTTTCCTCCTCTTCCCCTCTCTAGCTGCTTAATACTGGAGTGCCCCAGGACTCCAGTTTTGCATCTCTTCTCTTTGATACCTATTTTGGTGGTGACCTCATCCAGCCTAACGGCTTAAATGCCATCTGCTGATGCTGGATTCCCAAATTTACATCTCCAGCCTGGTTCTGACTCAACTCCAAACTTCTACATTCTACTGACTATTTGATAGCTTCACTTGGATGCCTAATGAATATCTCAAATTAACATGTTCATATTTAGCTTGAGATATTAAACCACCATCTTGCTCCTTCCATATTTTCCCCCATCTCAGTAAACGGGAGCTTCATCCCTTCAAAAGTTGTTCAGGTAAAAAAATCCTTAGACTTGTAGTGTTTTTCTCTCATGTTACTTATCTAAACCATCAACAAATCCTTTTGGTTCCACATTCTGAACGTATTTGGAGTCTGATCACTTCTCCGCATTTCCAAAGCTACTACTCTCATTCTTGCCTGGGTGAAGAGTTCAGCCTCACTGAAATGTGAAGTTAAAGTGGGACAAGCACGTGAGATACTTGAATTTACTGAGTTCTTGGGAAGGATATTGGACTTACCTGGTGATGTCGCACTCCTGCTCAAATGTTCCAATGGCTTCCCATTAATAATAGAGTAGAATCCAGAATTCTTCTTTGGCCTGCAAGACCCTTGAGGATCTGGCCACTTGCTGCTACTCCAACTTTATCTCCTGCTTCTCTCCTTCTCACTCTCTCTGTTTCAGCGGCAGTGCCGTCCTTGTTTTTTCTCCAACATACCAAGCATGTGCCAGCCTTGGGTCTTTCATTCGTTCTTCCCTCAGCCCAGAACACTTTTCCTTCAGATATGTGCATGACTGAAATATCACCTTTTCCAGTGAGGTCTTCTTTGATCCCCCTACTTAAATTGCAGCCTTGCCAGTCACTTCCCATCTCTCTTCCCTGATTTACTTTTCTGCATAGCACTTTCTGTTATCTTCCTTAATATGTATCTTATTTATGTTTTATTTTATTTATTATCTGTCTCCAAGCTACCTCTCCTCCTTTGCCAAATGTGAATGTTCTATGAGAACAGACATGTTTTTGTCTGTTTGTCTTCTGCTCTATTCTCTCTGCCTAGAACAGTACTTGGCCCAAGGTAGGCAATCAATAAATTACTGTTGAATGAATGAGTAATCGCTGACTTCTTTCTCTTTTAACTACCTTTAACCACACTAGAAAGGGGAAAAAGGCAAAGCTTTGGCTACTTTGTGAATGAAATAAAATATTTCTTTTTAACAGAATAAACAAACAAATAATGGTGATGTTCATTTAAACTACCAAGGAAACTCTTTTTTTGGTAAATACAGGTGAAAGAGGTGAAAGTTGAATTAGTTATAGTTGCAGCCGCTTTCCGATTAGAATTTATGTAAAGGAAACATTTGGTGAAAAATGGGTGAGTTGATACCAAGAAGAGGCATTGAGCTTTTGGTTTATTATCTTGGCGACTCTAGACTGAGGCTATAAGAGGCCATACTTTGTACCTGGGATGATTTCGCAATCTGAAAATGAAATAAGTATCTAGTTGTCTTTGAGCTCTTGTTGTTTTTTGAAATGAAAACAACCTTCACTCATGGATTTGATAACGTTGTTAAATACCTGTTATATACTAGATACTGTTCTATTAGATACTGGAGAATCCGCAGGTAACCAAAGAGACAACAATCCCCATCCTCATTGGGCTTATATTTTAATAGGGCGGAGAGGCAAACAACAAAATAAGTATATAATGTTAGAAAGCGATAAGTACTCTAGAGAAAATAAAGCAGAGAAGCAAGTGTCAGAAATATTGGTGGGGGGAGGGGTTGAAGTTTTAAACAGGTTGGATGGTCAGGGAATGCCTTGCTGCAAATGGTGACATTTGATTCAAAATCTGAAAGAGTGTGGGAACTCTAAGGAAGAGGGTATCTGACTTGTTGAAGAACCAGTGTGCCTGATGCAGAGTGCGTGAGACAGAGTGGGGTGAGATGAAGTCTGAGAAGTAACTGTGCCAGGTGGTGAAGGATCTTGTTGGTTAGCCATTGAATGACATTCACTTTTATTTTGAGCAAAGGCATTGCTCTAGTGGCTTGGGCTGCCATAACAAAATCCATAGACTGGGTGGCTTTAACAACAGAATTTTATTTTCTTACAATTCTGGAGGCTGGAAGTCTGAGATCAGAGTGCCAGTATGGTTGAGTTCTGGTGAGAGTTCTCTTCCTGGTTTGCAGATGTCCACCTTCTTGGTATGTTTTCATGGCATGGCAGAGGGAGACAAAGCAAGCTCTCTGGTGCTTATTCTTATGAGAATACTAATCTCATCATGAGAGCCCTATTCTTTTGACCTCTTCTAAACCTGAATACCTGCTTCTAAAGGTCCCATCTCCGAATACCATCACATTGGGAGTTAGGGCTTCAATGAATGAACTTTGGGGGATATAATTCAGTCCATAGCAGGACTTATATTTTTTAAGGGATCACATTGGCTGTTTCATGAAGAACAGGTTGTTGGGAGAAGGGGAGTCAAACCCAAAGCATAAATAAGCTATTATATTAATCTGAGAAATTAATACTGTATCGGACCAGAGTCATAGCAGTGGAGGTGGTGAGAAATGGGCAGATTCTGAATATTTTGAAGGGAGGATCAACAGAGTTTACTACTTTACAATAGGACTTCAAATGAAGTTTTGATGTCAGTTTCAGCTACAGTTTAGAAAACTGTGACAAGTTTGAAAAACTATGAGGTTTCTTTTCTCCCCCCTGTGGCTTATTTTTTCTGTGTAGCTACAATGAAAGGGAACAATGTTTTTATGCCTCCTTCTCTTTTTCTTGGTCATTTGAAATTAACATAGCAAGATAAATATTTTGTATTTTCTGTGTTTTCTAGATGGAGCAGCTGTATTTAGAACAAAACTGTGGTTGTAATAATCCTCTTCTGAGAGTGAGTTACTTCCTTCACTGGCCATTGGTCAATCTGGAATTAATTATAGCCAAATTGCTATCCAAAGCCCTAGAGAAAGGAAGGACTGTTTCATTAAAGTCTAGGCTGGGGATTACTGCTGACAGAAGCACTGCCAATCAGGCAGTTTTAAAAGAAAGGTGACTTATGCCATAAACTTGAGAGCTAAAATAGCTTATATTGAGATCAGAAGGTTTTTCCAAATAGTTTCATTTCAAGAAACTGAGGGATAGTTATGTAAAGTAAGGTTAAGTATCTAAAAGTCAATTAAGGCAAAATGCTCTTAGGAGAGAAAGTGTCAAAATACATTTTTTTGTCTTTTCTTTGTTCCAGTATAATTGTGATAGTGTTCCTTATCCAATTCAGAACTTTTCAGATGTTTCCACTGTAAAGATTTGCCATGATTACTTATTGATGATCATTTCTAAGGTTTAGGAATTCTAAGTGGTAATCATAATCAGGGCATCCCTTTGCCTTTGGCATTAAAGTCTTTTGATCTTATCAGATAATAAAGGGTGATAAACATCCTTGCTGTAAACCATAGAATATCTACTTACAATTTTGTAAGGTGAGAAGCAGATGTGCTATTGTAACCTGAGTGAGGTGTACGTATTTTGTTCACTCCCTTCTCAAATATAGGAGACAAATCCTCAGCAAACCGTATAAAATTCAACTTGGATGGATATTGGGAGATTATTACCAAGTAAAAAGAATGTTAGAAAAAAAAAAATTCTAGCTAATGTAGAAGTGATATAATCATTTGAATGAAGTATCATCACTGATTCACTTTGTTATACAGCAGAAACTAACACCCCATTGTGAAGCAATTATACTCCATAAAGATGTTAAAAAAAAAAAGCTGAAAAAAATGCCATTCTCATTAAAAAAAAAAATCAGCTATTTTTAAAAGTTTTAACATTATGACTTTATCTACCATGACACTGGGGGGATCTAGGATTGAGACTAAAACTTTTTGAGATTTCAAATGTAAAATGGACTACTGGTCCATCTTTTAGTCTCGAGATTTTTCATTCCTGTCTCTGAGAATTTTGATGCTGCTGCTTATGGACTTTGAAATGTAAAACAGACTGAACTGTAAAACAAACTTTAGTAAGGGAGGTTGCAATATACAAGCAGAGCAAATCCAGTATGGTAGTTGTAAGTGAAGCCTTTAGGGCGTTTAAGCTTTTTAAAGGGTAATTTTGAGAGACGGTGAGTCCCAAATGCCATTTTTCAGTTGGAGGAATTTTAATGGTTTATAACTTAGACTTATTCTTTATTGGCTTTATTATTTTTCCTTGTGAGTTCTATATTCGTATGGGAAATAATTCATGAGTGACCTAGAGAGTGTCTTCAATAGTATAAAATAGGATGGTTTTAGCTTTTAAATAGTTTAGCAATTCTTTTTATTTTACAGACAGAAAAATATTCACTAAGCTGTAAAATAATTGGTAGGTTGATAGCGTTTAGGATCATTTAGCTTCTTAAGTACATTGAGATATAACCTGTTAATTTTTATTAATACCAATAAGCCAGCTGGTAAATGGTATGAAACTTGATGAGCAAAATTCCTCTCCTGGGCAAAACCAATAGTCCATGTCTGTAGCAGAAATTTGGATATACCCCAAATCATGAATTCTTATTGCTATGGATTGAATTGTATCTCCCCCAAATTCATATGTTGAAGATTAAATTCTCCTGGTGTCTATATTTGGTGGCAGGAGGTAATTAAGAGGTAATTGAGGTTAAATGAGGTCATAAGGGTAGAGTCCTAATCCATTAGCTTTGGTGTTTTATACGAAGAGGAAGAGAGAGAGATCTCTATCTTCCACATGAGGACACAGCGAAAGGTGGGTGTCGACAAGCCAAGAAGAAAGGAAGAGAGCTCTCGCTAGAACCTAACCATGCTGGCAACCTGAACTCAGATTTATAGCTTCCAGAACTGTGAGAAAATGAATTTTTGTTGTTTAGCTCACACAGTCTATGGTATTTTGTTATGGCAGCCCAAGCTGTCTAACACTTACGTGCATGGGCTTGAGTCATTTACAACGCTGTTTGCTTAGGCTGAGGTGGGGATGACAAAATAAAGACTGTAGCAACCACTTGAATTAGGCAGGCCTTTCCATTACCATTCTATTTTGCTTCAATTACTTTGACTACTTAAGAAGAAATTATTGCTTTACCTTTTAAAGTGTCGTTACTTTGCCTCTCCCTCTTATCTGTAGTGAAAAAAATCTGTGATTAGAAAGAATTTTAATCATGTAAAGAAGTCTCCATAATCAATATCATAGTGGTCAGCAGACTTTCTCTGTAAGGGATCAGGTAGAAAATATTTTCAGCTTTGGGAACCATATGCCGTCTTGGCTGCAACTTTTCAACTCTTGCAAGACAGTGGCAACCATAGACAACATATAAATTAATAAATGTGGCTATGTCCCAATAAAATGTTATTTACAAAAACATATGACTGGCCAGATTGGGCCCATAGGCTGCAGTTTGTTGAATCCTATGTTACTCGATAACCTCATTGTTCAACAATGTAAAAATTACAAATCCCTCAAACCTTATTAGGGATCCTTATTAGGGATTTGTTTTTTTCTAGATTTTTTATAAATGCTTAAGAATTAAACTGAATTGGTACATTCAAAATACTTAGTACACTTTGTTCTTCTTAAAGGCATTTGTTTTGATCCTAAGTTTATAAAGAATATATACATTAATGGAATTTAAATTTGTATTAATAAACAATAATTATATACTATATTATTTATACACTGTATATCAATTTATTAATATATACCTTTAAAAACTAAATATGGTATATTTGTATACAATTTATTTATTTAGATATACTGATTACATACATATTCACATCTTATATATCACACACTGTATTCATATCCTGTATTCACATGAAGGCTATTATATCAAATACCCGTTATAGTTTATTTCACATTGTCACCGAAAATGAGTAATGTCTGGAAACCTTGATTTTGTCAGGATTAAGATGTCCATTTTTCTCTGCAACCTCTAATTTCAAATTAAGAAAGGAGATAGTAGAGAATGGCTGAGATTGAGAAGAGGAGGGTTGTGAGATAATTGTCTTAGAGGGTGGGAGAGCAAAATCATAACAGAAATACAGTATGATTGCTGCACAGCAGAGGGGCCCACTTAACTATATGGTCATAAATTTAAAACTTATACCATTAGTAAGTCAGTGCAGGCACAGGATAGGCATAGAGTAGTGTGGAGGTTTTGCTGAGTGAGAATGATGGAGAGAGGGCCAAGTAGTTGAAGATAACAGGAAGGGAATTATTAAATAATTACAGTGACGCCAATATCATCTAACCTGGGTGAAATGGGGAGCTAGGATATGAGAGGAGGAGTGGCTGTGAAATTGTGTAGAATTAATAGGTTGGAGATCCCAGAGAGGAGGGTGAAGTATTGTTGAAGCAGAAGTGGCGGAACAAGGCTGTACAGATAGGATGTTACAAGCAAGAAGTGGACTGCTTGACACGAAGACATTTCCGGGTGGTACAGTTATTGGGAATGACAATGTCCAGCGTATGACTATGGTCTGGATGTGGTCAATGGAAAATAACACTAGAACTAAGGAGATCAAGGCCTCTCAAGCGTTTTGAAGGATTATCCATGTGGGCATTGAGACATGCAAGAAGGATGATGGAAGAGTGGTGGAAACAAAGTCAGTGTTTCCTGATCATCAATGAGGCAGCATTTAATGAAATGCGACGTCTGGGAGGCAACAGCAGATGAATTCGGGAAACAGGCGGTATCCCTTACTCAAAGCTGGGATTTTTAGGAAGGTGGTATAAGTAGCTTTAAACAAGGATGACACTTCCAGGCTTGTATGTTGTGGGGTGTGAAAGAAAAATCACCCCCATTTGAGAGAGTGTCCTTCAAGATATAGCCAAGTTTCAATTAGAGCTAAAACACTCAGGAAAGAAACAAAGAAACAAAACAAAACACTCGGAAAAGAAATTAAGGAGATAGGAGAATTTGCCAATGATGCCTAGGGAGTTCCGGAGGGTAGAATGAAAGAGCTTGCAACAGATGTGAATTTGAATCGGATTAGGGAATGTACACAGATAAATATGGCAAAGACTCAAGTTGTTGCGAGATGCCCTGAATGCTTGGGATTGTGATGGTTGAATAGGCTTCATTGTCTATTAAGAAAAGCCAATAATCAAATCTAATTATGACTTTCTTCTCTGTACAAGTTTTTTCTTAGGAAATTTGTTATTCCTAAGAAAAGGAAGAGTTGTGTTGGGAAATGAGGGGGTAAAAGTCACAAATACATGCTGCTCTGTGGATTTCCTGTAAATCCTGTTGAAAGTGGCATGTTTAGAATCTACCTGTTATCTGAGCTATGAGTCAGATTGCTCAGTGTTCAGAATTTGAGAGCTCAGGAAATGTTGTCTTGCCTCATTTATTAGACACTGGTGACTATTAACACATTTAAGTTTAGCACATTAATAAGGTAGGCCTGAAAATAGTTCATCTTAACATTTCTAAGTCTAGGCAGTTAATTGTCTAAACTAGTATTTCTTAAATTTTGCCACCTTCAGAGCGCAGATGGGTAGCGTATACCTAAGCACATTCACACAAGCCAGATGAATTACTAATTGTCATCCCAACCCATTCATTCTCTCCCAGTGAAGCACTGCAGAAAGCAGATGTATGGGAATTGTATCGATATATTAACCCTGATTCAAACAGAGAAAAGACTTATTAATAGTAAGCTTTAACACTTTCATGAAATTTGTAGTAACAACTTTGTAATACTTGTGACACATTTCACATCTGAGCTCAACAATCTGAGATTCACTGTCTAGGCTCAGTACAAAAAACATGTCAACTATAACACAGCACTATATTGTTCGAAATAGATCAACCACTGTCTCAGAAAGAGGATCAGCATATTTCCTTTTCTGTAATCATTTATTTGTAGTTTTTCTCATCTCTTATCTTCAGTGACTGATATGTTTGACAACAGATACACAAAATCTGACACTGTCAGAGCAGACCCTCAATTTTGCTATTTGCTAGGTTTAAAAATGTGACAGATTCTGAAACATGAGATGTGTTCCCTGCAATTGACTGTTTGCTTAAGCGCTCTCCTTCCCCACCGTTTCCTTGCTCCCCCTTTCCTTCTCGGGAATAACTGTATCGCAACATGAGGGCCACCTTCTTGTGGCCCAAGTTCTGAAAAATGTGGGCTGTGTAGGCATGAGGCTTACTAAGTCACCTCTGACCTTCTGTGAGCTCTAACTTATTTGACATTTGTGATGTTAAACAGGTAAACATTCCCACCATAGAACCCTTGTTTCCCCCACCAAGCCTGCTCCATCTTCCATCTTCTTCTTTTTAACAAATGGCAGCCCCAGGTAGAGGGATACTTAGGTAAACTATTGAAGAGTCAGTCTTGATTCTGTCTTCTGTATAGCCTTCATGCAACTCATCAGCAAGTCCTCTAGGCTTCTACCTTCAACATGTATACTGTGTTTTACTCATTCTCCCTATTTCTACTGCGACTCCCTAGTCCACGTCACCATCTTCTTTCTCCTATATTATTGAACAGGCCTGTAAACTACTCTCTCTCTTGCAACTTTTTGCAACCTTCCCTGCTGCCCAATTCTATTGTCTAAACAACCAAGAGTGAGCTTTTAAAAATATAAATCACATTTACATCAGTCTCTCCCGGTATGACCAGGCCACCTAAGATGGCTGTTCTCTTGCTCTCTGTACATCTCCTGCTCGACCAGTTCCTGCTTCACTTACACCGTACTCATATGACTGACCTTCCCTCTTAATCATGGAGCCTAACCAGTAAATGCTTATGTACTTGACCATGGCTCCAAGTAGTGATTGCTCTAATCTTTAGATCAGAAGGGCTCCACTGTGATAGTTTATCAAAGGGGAAGACATATGCCCAGTGAAGGTCGTTAGCCCGAGGGGCTAGAAGGGACATGCCTCTCTGCTGGTTCACCTGGTAACTGATGAGCTAACCTGAGGTCAGTTCCCCCTATAACTGGTAGCTCCCTCTGCTGCCCCAGAGGGAAGGCTGCTGCCGTGTCCTGCCTGCAGTCTGCCGTCCACGATGGGGTGTCACTCCAAGACCTTCTTTCTTCAGACGTGTAAGATCCCCCACCTATTAAATCATTGATGTCTCTGTTACTGACTGCAGGGCTCTTTCTTCAGTATTAATGCTGGGCAAGTACAGGGCTTGCAGGCCTGCGCAGTGCAACCTAACACTCCCTCTGCTGCTTCCCATCAAATTTAGAACAAGTCCTTATGTCAGCCTATGAGGCCCTCCATGATCTGACTCCTGGTTACCTTTCTGACCAAACCCACCATTGCGTTTGTGCTTATTCCTCTCTATTTATATGATTTTTTAAATGCTTACTTGAATACACCAGTCTCATTTCGTCCTTTAAATTATTGTTCCTTCAGTCTGAAATGCTTTTTCACTAGTGACATATTTAGGGAATATGTTCAAATGCCACCTCCTATCAGAGATAGACATTCCCTGATGATCTTATCAAAAGTAACTACCCATTAGATCCTATCTCCTTGTCCCTCTTTATTTTTCTTTATAGCATGTATATATGCATTGTATTATATATTTTGCCATTTATATATTAATGTCTACTTATTCAACTGGAAATTTCCTAAGGGCAAGAATTTTATCTTGTTAACCATGTATGATTTCTCAGTGCCTGATGTAATGGAACAAAACTTGCCACCCCCAAATATGTCTCTTTGTCTTGAGGATTATTTGGGGCTGATTGTTTTTAAAAAACAAAAGGCTCAGGAAGAGCTTTTACCTCCTCCCCTTTACTGCCTAAAAGAATTTAGATAAAGGGCCTGTTCCAGGAAGAGGCACCATCACCATAAATAACTAAAGTATAATATGAGCTAGGTGTGGTAGACTGGGGGAAACTTAGCTATGCCTCTTTGATCAAAGTCCTCTCTGGGTCCTATTGACTTTGCATGGCCCAGCAAATATGTATTTACTAGCAAACTTTTGTTCACCAAACATTTGCTCTTTTTCATCTTCCTGTAAGTTGCCTTTCTTTCTTTTGAAGTCCCCCCTACCCTCTTCTCCTTCTCTCAGATGGCATAATAAGCTTCAATTGTCTAACTTGTCCTTGGGCCCCATATCCTTATGGAATCACTGAATGCATGTAATTAAAATTTGATTTTCTCCTATTAATCTGTCTAACATCTCTTTAGTTCTTGGACCAGCCAGAAGAACCTAGAAAGGTAGAGGACATTTTTCTTTCCTCCCCAATCCTGACGTACAATAGATGCTCAATAAATATGTACTGGATAAGTGAATTACTGAAATATCAGTGTTTGATTGTAAATTACCCCTACTTCACTATTTTTTTCTTTCTCTAAGTTTAGACAGTCTCAATTATTTTAAGTCAGCAGAACCCAATTTAAAAATTAAATCTGAAATGGGATAGGGCAGAGTCAAGATGGCAGTGTGGGAAGACACAGAGTTCATGTCTCCCCACAACTAGGGCACCTGCTGGATGCTGGTGGGGTACCCCAACGCCCAAGGAGACAGGAAAAAAACCCAAGCGAGCCAGTAGGATGTGGGCAGACGGGCGGGGGAGGAGAAGTGGAGGCCAGACAGGACCGGCGCCCCGAGGGGTGGCTTAGAGGTGGGGAGGGGTTCCCATGCCTGGAGGGACCTTCTGGGGCTCGGATCAGGGGGAGCTGGCCCAGCGTTTCCCCTGCCCAGTCAGCCGGGGAAGTCTGCCTGGCTCTGGAACCGGGTCCTATGCCCTCAGAGGTCCCCTCCAGGCCCAGTTGGGCCTGGGGATATAGGAGGGAGGCCAGGAGAGAACAGAAGAGGCAGGCAGGAGGGGCCCTCCAGGACCAGAGGAGTGGGAAAGGAGTGGAGGGTGTTTGCCCTGCCCAGTCAGGCACGGGGAGCCTGCTGAGCTCCCAGGCCAGTCCCCCATCCAACAAAGCCCCCTCCAGGCTGAGTGGGTCCTGGGGACATAGAAGGGAGGCCAGAGAGATCAGGAGAGGCAGGTCGGACAGGACCTCCAGGACTAGAGAAGCCAGAGAAGAGCGGAGGGCATTTGCCCCAGCTACTCAAACCCAGGAATCCTGCTGGGCTCCCAGGTAGGGTCCCCCGCCCTCTGAGACCAGAGGCAGGAGGCAGGCCTGGGCCCCTTCTGTTCCGTTGAGCCTAAGCCACACCCCCCACATCCCCCAGGGCCTTTTCCAGCCCTGTGGGTCCTAAGCATAGGCCCCACCCACTGCCCAAACCTTGTCCCTGCTTAGGCCCTGCCCTCCACAGCCAAGGCCTTTTCAAACTTTTTTTATTTTTCCTCATCCTCTTTAGTATTGCGGTTCCATTTTACCTTCCGATTATTGTTTCATCTATATTTTTATTTTTATATTTTTTCTAACATATCTGTTAGTTTCCTAGTCTAATTTTATTTTTTACTTTGTTATTGTTCTCCATTTTTTTTTTTTGCTGTGCCACACGGATTGTATGATCTTGCTTCACAAGCCAGGGGTTGGGCCAAAGCTCCTGTGGTAGGAGCTCTGAGTGCAAACCACTGGACTAAGAGAGAACCTCAGACCCCAGGGAATATTCATTGGAGTGAGGTCTCCCGGAAGTCCTCATCTCAGCATCAAGACCCAGCCCTACCCAACAGCCTACAAACTCCAGTGTTGGAAGCCTCAGGCTGAACAACCAGTAAGACAGGAACACGATCCCACTCATGAAAAAAGAAAAAGAAAAAAAAAAAGAGACGGCAAAAAAAATGTCACAGATGAAGGAGCAAGGTAAAAACCTACAAGACCAAATAAATAAAGAGGAAATAGGCAATCTACCTGAAAAAGAATTCAGAGTAATGATAGTAAAGATGATCCAGAATCTTGGAAATAGAATGGAGGCATGGATTGAGAACATACACGAAATGTTTAACAAAGATCTAGAAGAACTGAAGAACGAACAGAGATGAACAACACAATAACTGAAATGAAAAATACACTAAAAGGAATCAAAAACAGAATAACTGAGGCAGAAGAAAGAATAAGTGAGCTGGAAGACAAAATGGTGGAAATAACTGCCGAGGAGCAGAATAAAGAAAAAAGAAAGAAAAGAATTGAAGACAGTCTCAGAGACCTCTGGGACAACATGAAACACACCAACATCGAAAATATTTGAAGAGATTATAGTGGAAAACTTCCCTAACATGGGAAAGGAAATAGTCACCCAAATCCAGGAAGCACAGAGAGTCCCATACAGGATAAACCGTAGGAGAAACACACCAAGACACATATTAATCAAACTAACAAAAAGTAAATTTAAAGAAAATATATTAAAAGCAGCAAGGGAAAAACAAAAAATAACATACAAAGGAATCCCCATAAGGTTATCAGCTGATTTTTCAGCAGAAACTCTGCAGGCCAGAAGCGAGTGACAGGATATACTTAAAGTGATGAACGGGAAAACCTACAACCAAGACTACTCTACCAGCAAGGCTCTCATTCAGATTCGATGGAGAAATCAAAATCTTTCCAGACTAGCAAAAGCTAAGAGAATTCAGCATCATCAAACCAGCTTTACAACTAAAGCTAAAGAAACTTCTCTAGGTGGGAAACACAAGAGAAGAAAAAGACCCACAAAAACAAACCCAAAACAATTAAGAAAATGGTAATAGGAACATACATATTGATAATAAACTTGAATGTAAATGGATTAAATGCCCCAACCAAAAGACACAGACTGGCTGAGTGGCTACAAAACAAGAGCCATATATATGCTGTCTACAAGAGACCCACTTCAGACCTAGGGACACATAGGGGCTGAAAATGAAGGGATGGAAAAAGATATTCCATGCAAATGGAAATTAAAAGAAAGCTGGAGTAACAATACTTGTATCAGATAAAATAGGCTAATAAAGATGGTTATGAGAGATAAGGAAGCACACTACATATTGATCAAGGGATCAATCGAAGAAGATGATATAACAATTATAAATGTTTATGCACCCAACATAGGAGCAACTCAATACATAAGGCAAATGCTAACAACCATGAAGGGGGAAATCAACAGTAATGCAATAATAGTAGGGGACTTTAACACCCCACTTACACCAATGGACAGATCATCCAAACAGAAAACAAATAAGGAAACACAAGCTTTAAATGACACCATAGACCAGATTTAATTGATATTTATAGAACATTCCACCCAAAAGTGGAAGAATACACTTTCTTCTCAAGTGCACATGGAACATTCTCCAGGATAGATCACATCTTGGGTCACAAATCAAGCCTCGGAAAATTTAAGAAAATTAAAATCATATCGAGTATCTTTTCTGACCACAGCGCTATGAGATTGGAAATCAATTACAGAAAAAACATTGTAAAACCCACAAATACGTGGAGGCTAAACAGTGCACTACTAAATAACCAAGAGATCACTGAAGAAATCAAAGAAGAAATTAAAAAATACATAGAAACAAATGACAGTGAAAACACAACCACCCAAAACCTATGGGAAGAAACAAAAGCAGTTCTAAGAGGGAAGTTTATAGCAATTCAGTCTCACCTCAAGAAACAAGAAAAATCTCAAATAAAAAAATCTACCTTGGGGCTTCCCTGGTGGCACAGTGGTTGGGAATCTGCCTGCTAATGCAGGGGACACAGGTTCGAGCCCTGGTCTGGGAGGATCCCACATGCCGCGGAGCAACTAGGCCCGTGAGCCACAACTACTGAGCCTGCGCGTCTGGAGCCTGTGCTCCGCAACAAGAGAGGCCGCCATGGTGAGAGGCCCACGCACCACGATGAAGAGTGGCCCCTGCTTGCCACAACTAGAGAAAGCCCTCGTGCAGAAACGAAGACCCAACACAGCCAAAAATAAAATAAATAAATTAATAAACTCCTACCCCCAATACCTTCTTAAAAAAAAAAAATCTAACCCTACTTCTAAGGCAACTAGAGAAAGAAGAACAAAGAAAACCCAAAGTCAGTAGAAGGAAAGAAATCATAAAGATCAGAGCAGAAATAAGTGAAATAAAAACGAAGAAAACAATAGCAAAGATCAATAAAACTACAAGTTGGTTCTTTGGGAAGACAAACAAAACTGATAAACCCTTAGCAAGACTCATCAAGGAAAAAAAAGGGAGAGGATGCAAATCAATAAAATTAGAAGTGACAACCACGAAGAAATGGACAAATTCTTGGAAAGGTACAATTTTCCAAGACTGAAGCAGGAAGAATTAGAAAATATAAACAGACCTATCACAAGTAATGAAATTGAAACTGTAATTAAAAATCTTCCAACAAACATAAGTCCAGGACCAGATGGCTTCACAGGCAAATTCTATGAAACCTTTAGAGAAGAGCTAACACTGATCCTCTCAAACTCTTCCAAAAAATTGCAGAGGGAGGAACACTCCCAAATTCATCCTATGAAGCCACCATCACCCTGATACCAAAACCAGAAGAAGATATCCCCCCAAAAAGAAAATTACAGAGCAATATCACTGATGAACATAGATGCAAAAATCCTGAGCAACATACTAACAAACAGAATCCAACAACATATTAAAAGGATCATACACCATGATCAAGTGGTATTTATCCCTGGGGTGCAAGGATTCTTCAATATATGCAAATCAATGAATGTGATACACCATATTAACAACTTGAAGAATAAAAGGCATATGACCATCTTGATAGATGCAGAACAAGCTTTTGACAAAATTCAACACCCACTTATGATAAAAACTCTCCAGAAAATGGGCATAGAGGGAACCTACCTCAACATAATGAAGGCCATATATGACAAACCCACAGCAAACATCCTTTTCAATTGTGAAAAACTGAAAGCATTTCCACAAAGATCAGGAACAAGACAAGGATGTCCACTCTTGCCACTGTTATTCAACATAGTCTTGGAAGTCCTAGCCATGGCAATCAGAGAAGAAAAAGAAATAAAAGGAATCCCAACTGGAAAAGAAGAAGCAAAACTGTCACTGTTTGCAGATGATATGACACTATGCATACAAAATCCTAAAGATGCCACCAGAAAACTACTAGAACTAATCAATCAATGAATTTGGTAAGGTTGCAGGATACAAAATTAATGCACAGAAATCGCTGGCATTCCTATACACTAACAAGAAAGATCAGAAAGAGAAATTAAAGAAACAGTCCCATTTACCATTGCAAGAAAAAGAATAAAATACCTAGGAATAAACCTACCTAGGGAGACGAAAGACTTGTACTCGGAAAGCTGTAAAACACTGATGAAAGGAATCAAAGATGACATAAACAGATGGAGAAATATACCATGTTCTTGGACTGGAAGAATCAATATTGTGAAAATGACTGTACTACCCAAAGCAGTCTACAGATTCAATGCAATCCCTATCAAACTACCAATGGCATTTTTCACAGAATTAGAACAAAAAAGTTTACAATTCGTATGGAAACAAAAAAGACCCCGAATAGCCAAAGCAATCTTGAGAAAGAAAAATGGAGCTGGAGGAATCAGGCTCCCTGACTTCAGACTATACTACAAAGCTGCAGTAATCAAGACAGTATGGTACTGGCACAAAAACAGAAATATAGATCAATGGAACAGGATAGAAAGCCCAGAGATAAACCCACACACATATGGTCACCTTATATTTGATAAAGGAGACAAGAATATACAATGGAGAAAAGACAGCCTCTTCAACAAGTGGTGCTGGGAAAACTGGACAGCTACATGTAAAAGAATGAAATTAGAACACTTCCAAACACCATACACAAAAATAAACTCAAAATGGATTAAAGACCTAAATGTAAGACCGGACACTAGAAAACTCTTAGAGGAAAGCATAGGAAAAACACTCTTTGACATAAATCACAGCAAGATCTTTTTTGGTCCACCTCCTAGAGTAATGAAAATAAAAACAAAAATAAACAAATGGGACCTAATGAAACTTAAAAGCTTTTGCACAGCAAAGGAAACCATAAATAAGATGAAAAGCCAACTCTCAGAATGGGAGAAAATATTTGCAAATGAAACAACGGACAAAGGATTAATCTCCAAGATATACAAACACCTCATGGAACTCAATGTCAAAAAAACGAACAGCCCAATCCAAAAATGGGCAGAAGACCTGAATAGACATTTCACCAAAGAAGACATAGAGATGGTCAAGAGGCACATGAAAAGATGCTCAACATCACTAATTAGAGAAATTCAAATCAAAACTACAATGAGGTATCACCTCACACCAGTCAATATGGCCATTATCAAAAAATCTAGAAACAATAAATGCTGGAGAGGGTGTGGAGAAAAGGGAACCCTCTTGCACTGTTGGTGGGAATGTAAATTGATACAGCCACTATGGAGAACAGTATGGAGGTTCCTTAAAAAACTAAAAATAGAACTACCATATGACCCAACAGTCCCACTACCGGGCATATACCCTGAGAAAACCATAATTCAAAAAGAGACATGCACCACAATTTCACTGCAGCACTATTTATAATAGCCAGGACAAGGAAGTAACCTAAGTGTCCATCGACAGATGAATGGATAAAGAAGATGTGGCACATGTATACAATGGAATATTACTCAGCTATAAAAGGAAACGAAATTGAGTTATTTGTAGTGAGGTGAATGGACCCAGAGTCTGTTATACAGAGTGAAGTAAGTCAGAAAGAGAAAAACAAATACCATATGCTAATGCATATATATGGAATGTAAAAAAAAAAGGTACTGATGAGCCTAGTGGCAGGGCAGGAATAAAGATGTAGACATAGAGCATGGACTTGAGGACATGGGGTGGGGGGGGAAGCTGGAGCGAAGTGAGAGTAGCATTGACATATATACACTACCAAATGTAAAATAGATAGCTAGTGGGAAGCAGCCGCATAGCACAGGGAGATCAGCTCTGATGTGCTCTGTGACCACCTAGAGGGGTGGGATAGGGAGGCTCAAGAAGGAGGGGAATATGGGGATATATGTATGCATATGGCTGATTCACTTTGTTGTACAACAAAAACTAACACAGTATTGTGAAGCAATTATACTCCAATAAAGATCTAGTAAAAAAATTAAATCTTATTTGAGCTCCATTATAGACAAGAAAATGCAAGCAGAACTTGTTAATGGAGTGGGGGATTGGTGGGGTATCCTTCACTCACCCCTTTCTTCAAGAGGTGCAAATTGAAGTATTACATACTTAATAGAAACATTTTACCAGTCCAGATTTGAGCTGTTTCCAAATTAATAGAAAAATTAAACTCCAAGTATTACCTGAAGACCAGTGTTAGAAAAATCTTCACAGGGTGGCTGAGGAGAATCTCCTAAACATTAGATCATGAAATTCAGTTTTTAAGAGAAGAATATTTAATTCTTGTCAAGAAACCATTTTATCCAGCAAGTGGGTCAAATTCTAATTTCTGGAATAATTCTATGTGGAACTTGATAATTGTTTGCTTATTTAATAATGATAATGATTATAAACCACACCTTTGCTGCTTAATAAAATAAAAGAAATAGGGATGATTTATTTATTGTATTATTCACATAGGAACATAAATGTCAAAGCTGTGAGTTACTAACAGTTTTTTTTAATCATGAGACCCACTATAATTCATGGCAAAAGCTAAAATTTGCGAGTAGGAAGTTCAAATTAAATCCAGTTTGTAATTGACAAGACATATCAACTGCAAAAATAACTTCTTTTCAGTGGATTTTAGAGGACTCCTGCACAAGTTTAATTTTAAAAAAAATTCTTTTTATTCTTTATTAAAGTGTAGTCATTCTTATGACTTTAAAAACAAACTACTTTTTTAAAAAAGAGTGAACTTTCAATGATATATGACTGACACACTTCTAGGTTCTTTACTGTCTCTGTATCTCAATTGTCTGTGGTCTATTTTAAAATGTAGATGAATAAGCTATCAAGGGAGAAAATGGAGTACAATGATTTCAGTTTTAATTACTCACTCAACCACTAACTCACTCTTTAATCTTGGGCAAAAATCTCTCTGGACCTCAGTTTTTAAATTTAATAAACGGGAATCTTACTGTTTGCCATTTTCATTTTTTGTTAGCATATTGACAGATGAATATCAAGCCTTTTGAGTCAGAAAGTGACTTATTTGGTGAATATAGATGAGAGACCTGTGGAAGTATGTTAAATTCTTCTGTTCAATTAAGCAGATATGTCTTCCTGTGTATTAGTAAAATGAGTCATTTTAAATAGTGAAAATTGACTTATAGGACACTGTAGCAGAAAGTATTTTGCAAGGTGTTTAAGTTTATTGGTATTAAAGTAATTTCCTGGTTTTTGAGAGTTTTTCCATGGCAATGTAGAAAACTAGTTATTGATATTAATTGCTTCTGGTATGAGTAATTGTTTTTTTTCCAAAGGAGAGATACATGTTAGACTACACATATATTGATTTAGTATGGAGGTGTAAGCAAAATCAGATTTCACATATTGACAAAAACTCTCAGGATAAATGTGTTTGTTATACACTTCAGCAGCTAGGCACCTCAGGAGCTTCCATTTAACAAGTATTGCATATTATCAAACCTTGGGGGAGTGAGGATTTGGCAGAGATACTGGCAAAGATGTCTTTCAAGTTATTACTTTATATTTCTAAGTATCTTAAAAGTAAATCACAGCCCTTGCTTATAGTGACGACTTTAAGTAAACCATATCAGGACCGGATTATAGATTATGTATATTTTGTTAGATCACATGTTTGATTTCACTGTATATTGTATGTTATTCAGATTTGAGGGAATAAAAAAGTCTTAATTAAGGAAGCTATGATTACTGAAACATTTTGCATGTTGAGTAATGTTCTCTTGAATCTTACCTAGAGCATTTTATGTCTTTATTTGAAGAAAGTAATTTTCAATTGGAGAAGGAGAACATTAATGGACTAAAATAATTTCTATCTTGAATTATTATATTTTGTATACAGTTAAGATAATCTGCTGAGAATATTTAGGCGATTTTTAAAGGTAAAATATTTTGGGAAGTTTCTACTCAGTCACTTTTTTCTTTTTTTGTAGGCATACCACTATTTTTCAGCTTCACTTTGTTATAAATGACATATATTCTAGGGAAAAAGTTAACATTCAGAGAATACATTGTAGCCTTTTTACTTTTTATTTTTAAGTGATATTATTTTTTAGTGACTTTTGGCTTTTGGGGGGGTTGTCATTTTTTAAGGCAGACCTCCGTGACAGTTATAATTTTTCCAATGTATCATTAGGAAATTAATACATACCTAATACTAAGGACAGCAAAAGTGATAGCTGACATTCACTGAGGTCTTACTGTATATGAGGCATTTACTAAGCATTTTACATCTATTTTCTCACTGAATTCTGATCTCCTTGTGTGGTTAGTATTACCATTATTGTTGCCAAAATTCGGCCTCTGTGTACCGGGGCCGGATTAAATCTTGGAGACAGAGTTTTGGGTGAAGTAGAGAGAAATAGTTTTATTGCTTTGCCAGGCAAAGGGGGCCACATCGGGCTAATGCTCTCAAGACTGTGTGCCTGCCCTGGAGGGGGTAGTGAGGAGTCTTACAGTGTTCAAAGAGCAGGGCGTGGTCGGCTCGTGGACATTCTTCTGATTGGTCGGTGGTGAGGTAATGGAGAGTCAGCATCAACAGTCTTCTGGTTCCAAACAGTCTGGGAGTCTATGTGCTTGTGGGCAGCATACAGTTAACTTCTTCCACCTGCTGGGGGGTTCAGTATCTGCAAAATAGCCCAAAAGATATGGCTCAGAATATTACCTATAGTCCTTGAGGAAGAACTAAATGTCCTTCACTTTGTTTAATGGCCAAAGTGTTATTATTTTGTCTTGCTTGACTGTTTTCCTTTCTTTCTGCATTTTCTCACTTCTCTGATTAAATTTATTCTTTGACTAAAGTTTTTCTACAGACGAAAAGCAGGTGGAAGACATGGGTGGAGGTCTATTCTGGGAAGGCCTCATAGGGTTCCCCTCGATTACATTATCCTTATTTTACAGAAGGGAAAACTGAGCCCTGAAAAGGTTTAGTGGCTAGAGTCACTGTGGTACTGTGATTTATAATAAGAAATATATATTTGGTCCTTGTACCTTTCTGACACAAAGCTCTTAAAACCCTTAGGATTCCCTAAGTGTTGAGAGCGATAAAATGTCTTTTGTTATGTTAATAAGGTGACTTCTAGCTGGCACCTAGGGATGGGGGCTGCTTGCCAGACAACCAACCCAGTGATTAGAGGGTTGAACTTTCAGTCCTACCTCTTGACCTTTGAGGGGAAGGGAGGAAGGGGGAGGGGAGAGGACCTGGAGGTTGAATCAATTACCAGTGGTCAATAATTTAATCAGTCATGCCTATGTAATGAAGCCTCCATAAAACCCAACAAGGACATGGTTTGGAGACATCTGGATTGGTGAACATGTGGAGATGGGGGAGAGTGGCTCACGTGCAGAGGGGATGGAAACTCTGTGCCCTTTCCCCATGCCTTACCCTGTGCATCTCTTCCATGTGGCTGTTTCTGAGTTATATCCTTTTATAATAAACCCATGATCTAGTAAGTAAAATGTTTCTCTGAGTTCTGTGAGCTGCTCTAGCAAATGAATCAAACTTGAGGAGGGTGTCCTTGGAACCTAGCCAGCTGGTCAGAGGTAGAGGTAACAACACTCATTTAGGATTGACACCTCTGAAGTGGGGTGGGGGCTGTGCGGCGGCGGCGGGGGGCAGTCTTGTAAGTCTGAACCTTTAACCTGGAGAATCTGGTGCTAACTCTGGGTATATAGTATTGGAATTAGGTTGAATTGTAGGACACTCAGCTGGTGTCCTAGAGCAGGGGTCCCCAACCCCTGGGCTGCGGACTGTTACTGGTCCTCAGCCTGTTAGGAACTGGGCTGCATAGCAGGACATGAGTGGCGGGCGGGCGAGTGAGTGAGGCTTCATCTGCCGCTCCCTGTCGCTCCCCATCGCTCGCATTACCGCCTGAACCATCTCCCCTGCTTCCGCCGGTCCGTGGAAAAATTGTCTTCCATGAAACCAGTCCCTGGTGCCAAAAAGGTTGGGGACCTCCGTACTAGAGAACTCCTACTTGGTGTAGGAACCTTCTCCACCATCACTGGCATTGGTACCAAAACCTATTTAGTCACATTCACAGCAAGTGGAAAAGTAAGGATTTGCCCCCAAGTGGCGTGCTCTAGAGACTGCAGCTGACCATTACACATAGAAATTGAGGTTTTCCTTTAAACTGGCAAATGGCAGTTTAAATATAAGAAAAGTTTAAGATCACGTTCACATTAACAACAGATTTTATCAAAGCAGTAGGAATATCATTAATAAGAAATCTTTGGGGCTTCCCTTGTGGCGCAGTGGTTGAGAGTCTGCCTGCCGATGCAGGGGACACGGGTTCGTACCCTAGTCCGGGAAGATACCACATGCCGCAGAGCGGCTGGGCCCGTGAGCCATGGCCGCTGAGCCTGCACGTCCGGAGCCTGTGCTCCTCAACGGGAGAGGCAACAACAGTGGGAGGCCCAAGTACCGCAAAAAAAAAAAAGAAATCTTTGAATCTGTATTCGGTGTCATTTAATAATCTACTTGAATCATTTTATGTGTTATCTTAAAATAAACTTGACAAGTGCTCTTAAAGTTCAGATGAAAGAATAGAAATAGATGAGCAAAAATGGACCACAGACATTTGGGAGGAGAATAGTAATGGCTGGGGCTGAGGAGTGCTTTCCTTTCTGGATGCGGATGAAAAGCTGCTAAGTGGAATTGTTGGCCTGAGATAAGTAACACTTCTTTTCTTTGTTTCACTATTTTGGTTAAGATGGTTACATTTACTTATTTTCTTGACTGAATTCTATTATACTTACCTTTTAATGAGATTGCCTTATTGCTTCCCAAATAAATCTGTATTCGTTTGCTAGGGCTACTGTAACAGTACCACAAACTGGGTGGCTTAAACAAAAGAAATTTTCTTGTCTCACAGCTCTGGAGGCTAGAAGTTCCAGATCCAGGTGTAGGCAGGTTTGGTTCCTTCTGAGGGTTGTGAGGGCGAGTCTGTCTTGTGCCTGTCTCCTAGCCTCTGGTGGTTTGCTGGCAATCCATGGTGTTCGTTGACTTGTTAGGAACATCATCCTGATCACTGCCTTTGTCCTCACATGACGTTCTCCGCATGTGCATGTCTTCCTTCTGCATGGGTCTGTCTCTGTGTACAGATTTCCTCCTTTTTAAGGATATCAGTCATATTGAACTAGGGCTCCCCTAATAGCTTCATCTTGAGTTGATCATCTGCAAAGAACCTATTTCCAAATACGGTCACATTCACAAGTACTAGGGGTTAGGATTTCAACATTTTTTTTAGGGGACACAATTCATCCCGTAACACTATCCCATTCTAGTTTTGACGATGCTACATTTCCTATGAAGGATCTCCACTGACATATTCAGCAGGACACACTTTCATCCTTCACTTCCTAAGGTACAAGGTGATTAGTACACTTGGGGAGACTGTCTGATTCAGTGGCAGGGTGGAGGTCCAAGGTGCCTACAGTCTGCCTTGGAGCTGAGAAACAGTTGTAAGCTGATGATTGCTTCTTCACAAATCTCCCTCTGCTTCATCCAACCTCATTATTTTGCCAGTTTTTACCTTCTCATTTGTTGGTTCTGGTATAAGATCATATACTCAGTTTACTTAAGTCCAGAAAAAGCTGGTGCCTATGATGGGAGAACAGAAGTAAGTAATATGTAATCACCCCAGACACCTCTCCCCCCATATACCATCTTCTCTCAGAAACCTGAAAATCTAGTGATATAGGCAAATAAACACATGTTACGGAATGTGGCAAATACTAAGATAAAAGTTTGTTTAGATAGTTGCGAGAGCAGAGAAAAGAGAGGCACTTTCTTGAAGACATGATGACTCAGCTGAATCTTGAAGAATGAAGGGGAAGTCAAGAATAGGAAGGACATTCAGGTAGACAAAATAATAAAAGCAGACTGAATTATCCTGTTCTCAGCCTTCTTTTCATTCAGTGCACCTTTGCATTGTTTGCTGTGTAGCATATATGATATTATTTTGTTCTCATAGCAACCTGGTGAGACAAATCCTAATAGTTTCCAATGATGAAACTGAGAGATTAAAAACTTGCCCAGGGTCACTGGAGTTCAATCCCAAGTTAGAACCTAAATATTCATACTTGCCTTAAAGGAAAGATAGATTTTAAAATAAGGTCCCAGACTGGATTCCCAGGTGCCTGGATTGGACACAGGAGTAGGATAGACCGTATCCAAAGATGGCAGAGTTTCAAGCTGAAGGGTAATCTAGATTCTGGAATGAAGCCAACATGGAAATGCAGCTAGGAAGTCCAAGTCAGACTTCCATTTACAGAAGATAGTCAGAGAAGTAGAACCCAATAGGACAGAAACCAGAGTTACCAGAACAGATCTTGGGGGCTTGGAGTGGAGTGAAGGAGGTAGGTCCTAGTTGAAGTTGGTTTGAGCAGGCATTTCTGATTTTGACTATGGGTAGAAAGGAAAATATTAAGGAGATGAAGTTGACTCATACTTGATTTCTATGCTATTTATAGCTAAGCAGGATGCACACAAACGTGTGTGTGTATGTGTGTGCGTTTCTATAGTATCTGTACTCAGTGTGTTGTACTATCTATGTGCCAGACTACCTGGGTTAAGTCTTAGCTCTGCCATTTCCTAGATAGGTGACCATGGGCAACTTAGTTGTTCTGTCAGTGCTTCTGTTTTCTTGTCTGTAAAATAAGGATAACAATAGCATCTATATGTAAAACACATAGATCTGTGCCTAGTATACAGTAACTTCTCAATTAACAGTAGATGATAAATTCTTCAAGGAGATTGTAACGAGGGAGACAGATCTAAGTAAAGATATTTAGAGTAGAATCTTAATGGTCATTTGTTGAGTGCCCCCTATGTTTAAGGCATGTGCTAGGAACATTTAGGAGTTATCCCATTTCATCCTTAAGATATCACTAGTTCTTTTTTTTAGAGAAGACAGTACTGAGACAAAGAGAACAATATATGAGTATAGATGGTAGAACATTATCCCAGGACATTCTAATGACTCTATCTGGAGGTAGGTATGGGGGAAGATCATGGAACACCTCATGGAGGTGTTAATTTTTTATCTACTGACTTGAAAGTATTGTATATAACTTATCTGTTTTTGTTCATTCAAAATGATCTCTACATAGATCAGAACTCTAGTTGCTATTGTTTGAGATGTCTCTACTCTCTTCAGTGGTCCTCTTTCATGATTTGATTTGGTTCTCTAGCTGTACATTGGTATATCGTATCTCTAATACTCAGTTAATTCCTAATTATACTTTTCCCCAAAGTCATCTCCTATCTTAAGCCTAGCTCGCGGAAGTCTACTGTTATTTTTCTTTTTCTCTACCGCATCTGTTCTCCGTGTGTGCTTGGACCACAGAAGGGAAAATAAAGAAAACAAACCAAAGAAACAAAACGCTCACTTGGCTAATTCACAGAGGTTTTATGCAGATTCATTCAAAGCCTCACACAAAGTCCTTTGTGATGTTTCTAAAAGGGTGAATGCGCTTGGTCGGTGTAAAGGAAAACATAACATTTCATGAGGATTATATTTGCAAGCAAGTTGGCAATCTTGCAGATATGGTGCAGTTACTGAGGGCAACATTTTGGGGTATAAACATCAAATAGATGGTCAGTGTCCTTGTCTTTAATTCATATCACTTTTACCTTTGCAGGAACCTTTGCTTTGTGAGACTTGCCAACTGCAGCAGCTCTTTTTTTGTCTCATTAACTCCTCTCAATATTCAAACATTACTTTGCTTACTGGCCCATAGCACTTTCACTTCTCTCCTGCTTTAAAAAAAAAAAAAGAACGAAGCTTAAGTAAGTTACTTGGCTGTTTCACTAGAAAGCTTTCAGGGATGCAGGACTCTGAAGGCTTCTGTATAAAATAATGTGTAATATTATTTCAAATACTGTGTTTACAGAGCTCATACCGCTAAGGATTAAAGGAATGTGCTGTGACAAATCTGATTCTGAGCAGGATCGCCTTCCCTAAAATAGATCAGTCGCATTCAAGTAGAACTTTTGATTTATGAGAATTAGGACTTCTCAGGGCATTGTATAGTGCTCTGTATAATGGCAACAGGTTGTTGTTTCCACTGAGACTCCCAGTGGAATCCAGCAAAGATGTCTCCGTTTGCAATATCGTTGCTTCTGAGCAGGGACCAGGATATTCAGGCTTCTTCTCATGTGAGAGGCACACAGCTTTTAGAGGAAATAGAATTTTTACTGGTAGGTGTTGGTTGCCCTAATAAGAAATGAGTGGAGGCGTACCTGGATGTTTTTGGTGAGGGTGAATTTTTCTCCACCTGAAGGAAACTTTAACGTAACTACTTCTCCTAAGTATTATTGAAATAGATTTTGCTATTTTAGAGAGTTCTAAAGTTCTCCCTCCTACTTCTTCCTTGTGAGATGCATATTTATTGCTTTCATTTTTTTTTCTACCAGAATTTGGATTTTTTCCATCAATTAACAGTTTTGAAATTCTAAAAATCCATTCAGTTGACTATATCAAGTAGTTTTAGTTGTCTTAAAAAATTATTAAAGAAATGGTGCAAATAGGTATGAGACTTTTCACTATAAGCATCACACACATAGATCATGGCTACATGTGGGGTTAATAATTTTCAAAAACTTTGATAATTTGTTTTTGATTATAAAACAATGACATCAAAGTGTACAGAATGTCCCATTTTTGATTGAGGTGTCATTAAAATCATATATAGAAGGATGCCAGGTAGGAGTAAGATGGTTCATTTTTCGCGCAGAGAATGAATGATAAGCTGCTCCGTGACACTTGGGTCCCTCATCAAGGCCTTAAAGAGTCAGGAAGGACAGGGGGAATGAATTGCCAAAGATATTTCTTTCAGAGAGCTGTTGTGCTGTCATGAGTCTCCATTCTACTGACTTTAGGAGAAGGATGGTCTGTTCCCTCCCTCTCAAAGCTGGTTTGGGAAGACTTAAGTGAGGCAACCTATAACTCTAAATGTGTTTTCTACAGTTGGAAACCATAGAGGACTTATGTTTTCTTACATGTGAGAAAAACTAAAGCAGATCTAAGACTGAGGTCTGCCTCCTGCCTGAGAAATCTGGAGATGATAAAAGTTGACACATTGCTTTTTGACAAAGAGCGCTGATGTGTTTTGATTGACTTGTACTTGCAGAGTTTGTCAGGGCACATTTCCCATAGACTGAATGTGGGCTACACAGGAGAAAAGTGGTACGGAATCACCTGAGGATTTATCCAAAGGTTATCGTCAGAGACAAGAGTCTGGAAATGTACCATTAATAGCCAGGGCTTAAGGAAACCATCTCAAATGACCATCAGGAATAGAATCACATGTGCCCTGCAGGAATCATCCTCTAAGTCCACAAAGTACCTCATCAAAAGTCAGCTTTCATTATTTGCCAGGTTCAGAGAGCACAAAGCCACTCATCCAAGTAAGTACATTTTTGTTCCCTTAACTCATGTACCTCAATCCCTTGACTCAATCTCTTGATTGCCACACACAACTTTAATCCAGGAGACAGGCTAATTAGCAGCTAGTGAAAGGGGAAGACATTGCATATAGAGAAGTACAATAGAGTAGAATAGAAAAGGGATCAAATGGGAGAGAAATTGAGTAGAGAGTGTGGAGTAGAATAGCAAAGAGATCCCTTTCAATACAGCAGACTCCAGACCAAAGCAGGCCAAAGTTAATGAGGGTGGGTGGGCGGAAGTGAAACAATTTAATGCTAATTGAGGTTTAAAACTTATTGTTGTCCAGGGCTGGATGTCCAAAACATGAGACCTATTGTGATTTTTATCTAGGATGAGAAATATTCATTCCACTAAATAAAGTATAAAATGAAGGTGGGAGACAAATATTATTTGTGTTTTGTTTGCAATGAATATGTTTCTGTTATAAAAACATCAATGAAATATTAAATAATTTAAAATAAAGATACATCTTGGAATTTCCCTTTTTGGAAACAAGATGAGATAGATTATTTGGACCAACCTTTGCAGTGGAATAATAACAACTAAAAATGCTCCATAAAATAGAAAACAAATTTTTTTAAGCACCAAAGATCTAAAAAGACAGTAAAGATCAACCAAATTAAAATATAAATAAAAGCTGGAACCAGAAGGTTAAGAGGATCATTGAATCCCCCACTTTTCTCTGAGGAAGTTTGCCAAATGAGTTAAATTCAAGTGAAAATAGGATAGCATGGACAGGAAACAAACCCGGGACCCACTTTAGGTGGAGAGTCTAACAGATAGCACTCCTCTTGTAGAGTTGGGAACCCCAAGCAATGTGGGAGAAGTAAAGGTAAACTGGCCTCATTCTTCCAGTACAGGTCTGTAAGGAAGATCATCTTGATGCTGTCCAAAGCAGAAGTGGAAACGCTCAGAGAGGTTATAACCACAATCTGGTTCTCGTGTGTATTTGAAACCCAAATTTACATATGTTGATGGCTCCCCAAAATGTGAATTCTGTTTAATTGCTTCTGAACTGGGGATATCCTTAAGGACCTGACAGAAGGAAATTAAAAGCTTTTCTGCAGAAAGTTATCTTCATGTTAGCCTCAAAGAGTATCTATGAATATTTTTCTAAGGAAAATTACTCAATAGCACTTACTAGCAATCACAGAAGGAAATAAGGTATCAACAGCAAGAACCAACTAACAAAACATAAAACAAAAACAAATGTGTAAATACTATAGTTACAAGTTATAAAACAGTCATGCCAACAATGTTCAAAGAAATAAAAATGTCTCTGAAGTTAGAGCATTCTAAACATACCCTAGCATATTTGAAAAGGAAACAAATATATGTTTTAGAAATGAGAAATCCAATAATTGAAATTAAAAACTCAATGAATCAGTCAGAATAATTATCCAGAAAATCAGTCAGAATAACTTTCCAGAATTTAGCTTGAAGAGGCAAAGAAAAAAAAATGTATATATGAAAGAAACATTAAAATTCATGGAGGAGAGAAAAAGAAAGTCTAGTTTATGAGGTATAATACATGACTAATTGGAGTTCTAGAAGAAACGGAGGGGAAGTATGGGGAAGAGAAAATATTTGAGGAGATATTGGCTGCAAATTTTTCAGAACAGAACAATACAGTCTGTGGACTCAAAATGCCCAACAGATCCCAAGCATGATAAGTAGAAAGGAATAAACACCTGAATATATCATATTCAGTGCACCAAATACAAGTTCAGATCTTAAAAGCAGCCAGAGATTTAAAAAAAAAAAAAAAGATTGTCTTCAAATTGGTAACAAATTTGTTAGACTGACAGCTAATTTCTTAATAGTATGAAGTCAGAAGAAAGTGGAATGATATCATTATTGTTCTGAAAGGAAAAAATACCCAGAGAATTGCATACCTGGAAAATGTCAGTAAATGAAAGACATTTTTCAGGCAGACAAATACTGAGTTCGTCATCAGCAGACACTGTCAAGTGGAAATGTCAAAAAAAAAAAAAATGGTTGGGAAGATCTTATTAATGTCAGAAGGTTTTCCCACTATTTCTAATTGACTCTCATGCCTCAGTGTTATCAGACTTAACCATATAACTTTATTAGCTGATTGAGTGTGAGTGGGAGTGACATGTCACTCAGAAGTGATACTTCTGAGCAGAATTTTTAAAACTGTTGTCCTAGATAGGAGTTGCTCCTTTAATTTTGATCCTGAAATGAAGAGTACATTAAACATAGCTGTAGTTGATCCACCATATGCATAAATGTGAGAGAAAAAGAAATCTTTGTTGTTGCAAGCCCATGAGATTTTGTAGTCATACGTTATTGCAGCATAGTTTAGACTAAAATTTCAATCCAGGTGTCATTCAGGCTGAAGGAAAATAATCCCAGATGGAAGGTCTGGAAAACAAGAGAAATGACAGAAAAAATTGGTAAATACCTAGGCAAATATAAAGTAACATTAATTGTTTAAAATAATAATAAATATGTATCATGAAATTTAAAATAGAAATAAAGTAACTGGTAGTGATAACCTATCTACTGGGAGAGGAATAAATGTGGTTAAATTGCTCTAAAGTTCTTGCCTTATCCAGGAAGAAGGCAGAAATTAAAGAACTATAAAACAATCCAAAAACAGGTCATCACAAGTTGATTTCCTGAAAAGAATAATAAAATTTACAAATATTTGTTGAGATTAATCAAGGAATAAAAAATGAGAATGTGCAAATAATCCATGTACAGAATAAAAAAAGAGTATCACCACAGATACTCTATATGTTAAAAATAATATGAGGCTTTTATTAATGTTTTATGCTACTAGTTTTGACAGTTTAGTAAAATGGACAAATTCCTAGAAAAAATAAACTTATTAGTGTTGACAAAAGCATAGAAATATATGAACAATTCTTTATCTCTTAAACAAATTGAATATGCTAAAATGTTCCTACAAAGGAAACTCTGGTTCTAGCTGACTTTATTGAATTCTATCATATTCTAACAAATAGTAAAAAAAAAGAATAATATCAATTAAAAAAAATTCTTAAATTCAATACAAAAGCAGGAATGCTCCCCAATTTATTCTATGAGGCCAGCATAACTTTAAAATCAGAACCTGACGTGGCCATTATAAAAGGGAATATTGCAGGTATTTCTCATCCATGAACATAGATGCAAAAATCCTAAACAAAGTAAATAGTATAAAGTACAGCACTATATGGGCTTCCCTGGTGGCGGAGTGGTTGAGAGTCCGCCTGCCGATGCAGGGGACACGGGTTCGTGCCCCGGTCCGGAAAGATCCCACATGCCACGGAGCGGCTAGGCCCATGAGCCATGGCCACTAAGCCTGCGCGTCCGGAGCCTGTGCTCCGCAACGGGAGAGGCCGCAACAGTGAGAGGCCAGCGTACCGCAAAAAAAAAAAAAAAAAGTACAGCACTACAAAGTTGAGTTTATTCCAGAAATGTGAGATTGGTTGAACATTTGAAAATCAGTCAATGTGAACACGGGTAATAAAAGAATACAAAAGAGAAAATATAGTATTTCAATAAATGGAGAAAAATATTTAATCAAAATCAGTATATAATTCATTGCAAAAAATTCATTGCAAAAAAACAAAATTTTTTTGCAATCTAAGATCAGCTTTTTTAATGTGATAAAACTTCATTTGCAAACATCGTATAGCCGAATAGAACTTAATGATGAAACATTGAATATTTTCTTTTTTGGGTCAGGAATCAGACAATGATGCTGGCCAGCTGTCCACCACTTCTATTTAATATCACACTGGAAGCCTTAGCTGGTGAAGTAAGGCAGAAAAAAATCAAAAGATGCAAGGATTAAACACAAAATACAAAGTTGCCGTTATTTACAGATGACATAATTCTACATAGAACAACCAAGAAATTCAATTATTATGATTAATAAATTTAATAGGATTGCTAGTACATATTCAAATACAATAATAAGTTGTATTTGTATGTATGTGTGTGTATATATATATATACACATATAAATACAATTCATTTGTGTGTATATATATATACACACACACACACACACACACACACACACACATACATACATACACCAGCAACATAGCAGGTAAAATAAAATAATACATTTTAGTCTAGTTTAAAAAATATGAAGTACCTGGGAATAAATCTAAGATATATGAGTTCTGTGGAAAAAATATAAAAATTTATATTAAAAATGACCCAAATAAATTTAGAACAAAAAACATTAATAGAGTGACAGTCTTAATTCTGTCTCAATTGATCTGTAGAATCAATGAATTCTAAACCAAATCTTAGCAGACTCTTCTGTTCAACTCAACAAACTGGTTCAGAAATTATATGGAAGTTGAAAGAGTCAAGAAGAGAGTCAAAAACTCTTGGAAAAGGGTTATGAGGTGAGGGAGAATTGCCTTATCAAATATCAAGATATTTTGTATCACATATAAAATATATGGTAAAATATATATCAAATATATTATTACTTTTTCTATCCTACAATAATAATAAAAGATGTAGTTAGGCAATAAAATCCATGCATGTCATTGCTACTTTGGTCTAAGATAATTTTACAACATAATGCTTTTTTGATTCCCTTCAGCATCTGAGTATATTTTGCAAACTATAGAATAAGTCTCTATACTTCGAGGGTAGGAAGAGAACTTGAAGGTTGTCTAGTACTGTATTGCCCAATATGGCAGTCAATAGACATAGGCGACTATTGAGCTCTTGAAATATGGCTAGTTTAAATATGGCTAGTTAAATATGTGCTGTAAGTCTAAAATACAAACTGAATTTCTAAGATTTGAAAAAATAATGTAAATACCTTATTAATAATTTTTATATAAATTACTGTAGGAGAGATGTTTGAGATATATTGGGTTAAACATTATTAAAACTAATTTTACCTATTACTTTTCTAAACTTGGCTACTAAAAAATTTTAAATTATATATTCACTCACATTTTATTTCTCATAGATAGTGCTGATAAAGACCATTTTACCAATGAGAAAATACATCCCAAATATAGTAAATTACTTGCCCCAAATTTGTCTACTGTAACCAAAACATGCAAAACCTAAAACTTTCCTGATGGTCTGGAAGTCAGGAAAAGACCCAGAGGATCACAGTCCTCCACAACTCTTTATAGTGTCACACGATTGTGATAAAAATACAAAGGATGTTGGCCTTGTCATACAGATGTGGGTTCACATCTCAGCAGCACGACTTAGTAGTTATTCATAAAGTTACTTAATTTAATCAGGTCTCTTTTTGTCTATAAAATCATATAATATTACTTAATTCACTGGGCAATTGTGATAATAAAATGAGATAAGCTACATGCCAGTTTTTAACAAAGTGACTGTTTTTGAATAAATCTTTTAAAAGTTAATTCCCTTTAGCATTTATATGAACTGCCCCTGTCATAGTAGTTTCCGTTTGCTTATGTATTGTCTTAGGGTTGAGGCCTATTATATTTTTGTATTTTTATTTTATTCTTTCTATAAATGGATTCTAAGTTGTTGTGGGCATATCTGTGAGATACATCCTGAAAGAAAGTTTCAAAACATGAAAAATTATTTCAGTGACCAGGGTCAAATTTTAAAATCAACACTTCATAAAATATGTCTTTTATAAACACAGAAGATACTAAGTTTGGTAATTACCTGGCTTCCTCTAGTAGCCTTTTGGGGGAACAGATTCTCTTGTGGTTACTCATTCTGTGTGACATTGCCATTCCCTGATTTTGGTTGGTGTGATATTTTATACATAGGGAAGTGAATAACATGATTTTGACCAGGATTATAGCAAATGGGTGACAAAGCAAAGCTCAAATTTCTTTTTCTTTTTTTCTTTTTTAATTTTTACTTTTCTGCTGCACTGCGTGGCATGTGGGATCTTAGTTCCCCAACCACGGATTGAACCCGTGCCCCCTGCATTGGAAGCGTGGAGTCTTAACCACTGGACCACCAGGGGAGTCCCCAAAGCTCAAATTTAGACTTAGAATTTTTTAAGGAATTAATGAAACTGGTTTCTTTATAAACTAGAAGCGGGGGAAATAAAAGTATCATATTGGGGGAAATCAGGTATCCATGGACACCTTTGGATAAATTTGCAAGACTGGTAAATATAAGACAGTGAAATCCATGGGCTGTAGTACTAACCCAGTATTCATTGTTAGCTACTTGATGTGATTGTTCATTTGCATAGAATTAGGAGAAAGAACAAAGAAAGAAAGGTTAAAAAGACATGAATAGATTTCAGTTTTAGACAATGAATTTAAGAAGGCAAAGAGTTTCTCAGTAACCACCTTCTGTCTAGAAGCCTAGAATTAAGAATGGAGTATGGTAATTGAATAAGGTCAAGATGAAAGTGACTTAATTTGTAGTTAGGTAAGTAGTAGGGACCAGCATCTTGGCAGTAAGGTTGTAAACCACTGTCATAACCTACAAGAGACGGCTAGCTGTAAAATTGCTTTCTGTCTAAGTTTTTAATATGGATAGTGTTTAGTTTTGGTAGAGACATGGGATGTATTAAATGATCCCTCCTTAGTATCTTCTGGAGTCAGGAAGGGGAGGACATAATTTATTCATTTACTACTCTCTGCTGATCTCTTTACATACATTAAAACATTTAATCATTCCAATAGTTCCTGTGAAGCCGGTGTTAAAACGCTTTTATTTTTAAAAATTAGTGAGGGTCTGAACAGGCTTTGAATTTAGTTATATTTGTCTGATTCTCAGCCCAGTGCAATTGACTCCATGGCAGGTTCTCCTACTATTAATTAGTTCATGAAACTGTATTTCAGGATTTTAGCAGTGGAGTCCTTTCCACAAAGGAGATCTCTGCATGTGATATAATGCTGCCACACATTGCCCAGTCTCCCAACACCTTGCTTGGAAAACCACTGCTATAGTTCATTCCTTCATTATTTAGTTCTTAATTCTTTTGGTTCTGCCGCTAACATGTAAAAGGCAAATGTGGTAACCACAGGGAGGCTGGAACATGACTTTAATAGTCTTAAATTTCAATTGTGTTTTCCCTATGGATATATAATTGGAACCAGTGGGAGATTACCCTTGGTGAAGATTATAGATTTAGACTCTTATTCTTGGAATTTCACATCAGCTTTGGCTTATTTGATTACTCTGGTTTTCTTTTCTGCCCTGTGCAGTCTGGGGCAAACCAAGACATTACTGAGTCTTTGTAAAACAAATTGTGTTTTGCCTGTTGGAGTTACTATAAGCAGTGATACTGTCTGTATCAAGTATTTATAATGATGATTTTGGATTTGAATCTCTTTTCCTAGGAAAGGAAGAATACTGGAGAGGTGGTCTTTAGTAACGTTCTTTACTGGATTTTATTTGTATTAGTGCTCTGTGATGGATTTTTCCACCTTGTTTTCCAAAATCTCTAGGCAGTGAGGTTCTATTTGGTGCATACAATTTATATTGTTATTGAAGTTTTTTTTCCTGGTTTGATTCCTTAGTTTCCTAGATGACATGACTTCTGACTCTAATCATCTAAATAAGCCTTAGATCTAAATAAGCATAATTTCCTTCCCACAAATATTAATAATATATTTTATTCTTATAAGTCTACTGACCAGTTTTCATGAGACTTTCTCATATTTTTCAATATCTTTCTCAACTACATGGGAACATTCACTGTGTATATTGTTTACCAAATGTAGTAGAAAAGTGAAAACTTCATATATGGGAATTATCTGGAAGTACACTGTGGACTCAGCTAGGGTATCTTGTGTTTTCAGATGTCCTAGGTAGTATTTTTAAAGATATTTCAGAACTTATGCTAAAGTTTAAATCTCTCTATAATTCCTACTTTATTAACTCTTGTTATCAAAAATAACTGGCAGAGAGAGTACGTTGCTCAGTTTCTCTGAGGCATAAAGATGTGAATCACAAATAGTTCTCAAGAGTAACTTTTAATTCCCACATTTATTCAGGCATGACTCAAAAGTTTTTATTACTTGAGTGTTTCTCATTTTGTACTCCATTATAGTAGCAGAATGTAAGATAAATACTTGCATGGATGATTGAAAAATATGTGATACTTCCTTGAAAAATGCCTATTTACTTTTTTAGGTAAATGCATATTTAAAATATTTAAAAGCTGTCAACTGCATATAAAATGTCTTAAGTCGAATATGTTTCACGGTTCTGATGACAAAATATAGTACAACATAATTGAATCTGTATCTTTTCTTAGGTAAACTTCTTTCTCTTCTAGCTCTGTTAGAAAAAGTGAGCAAAATGGATTTTTTAAAACTTTCCATAGGGACTGGTGAATTAATTTCTCTATGTTTTAAGGGGAAATCAAAGTAATAACAGAGCAACTTTCATCGGAGGTGCTCAAAGCTCTTTACATTGTCTCATTAATCCTCACACCAATAATGGGAAAACATTATTGTCCCAGTATTTCAGGTGAGAAAAAGAAAGTATCAAGAGGTCTTCTTGAGTCAGATCAGATGCTGAATCAGAGATCAAGTCTATAACAGAATTTTGTCTTTTGTTTTTTGCTTCCAAGAAACATGGCTGTCTCCTGTGCATTTTGTTGCTAAAGAAGAAGAAAATGCTTCATTACAGTCTCTACTTTTTTAAAAAAGTTATCAAGGAAATACAAGGATAATGATGATAAGCAAAAGTTACTTTATTTTCTTGGAGGATAGAGTAATTGAGTAGAAGTATTGCTATTTTGACTTAAATCTGGCCAAGAAGACACTAAAGGGAAGGGATAGGAAGTAACTCTAGGAAAAAGCAGCTGTATCATTCCTAGAAGTAACCAGAAAAGAGGTATTTGAACACATCACAATTCAAAATTAGTAGATGAAAATCTGTGTAGAATTCTTTTGATAGAGACTTAAGAATGAGTTGATGAACAAAGAGGAATGGAAAATAACTCCAAATAAAAGTCTGATGGTATAATCAGTGTTTAAAGCAATTAATGGGTCTATCCAGGAAGCTCCTCGATGGATCTGTCAGAGAAAAGATTTAAAAGGATGTGCACAAAAAGATGTATGGAGAGGTGGATGACCAAGGATGATGATAGAAATAATAGATGACATTTGCTGAGCACTTTCTACAACCACACTGTGTTTTAAACCTCACAACATACTGTAAGTTGGATGCTGTCATTATTTCATTTTAGAGATGAGACAACGAGCTTCAGAGATGTTACGCAAGTTTGTCTCAGGTCACACATGAATATAGAAGAGCGGCATGGACTTAAATGAACCCGGTCTGAAAGGTAAAAACAGATTTAGATGAGGCTTTTTAAGAGAAAAAAAAGTGCTAGTAATAATCAAAAAGGGCAAATTATGTTTGAGGCAAGCAAAAAAAGAGAGTGGCTGGTACTCCTTGGGTCAGATGGCAGGAAGAAGAGACATTTCTCAACTTCAGTTCTTCTTTCCTCTTCTCTATGAAGGAAAATAATCCTCAGACCAATGAGAGAAACATTTATAAAGAAAAATTAGACATCCTGAATTGAGGAGATAAGAGACAAATAACTGTTCCAAACACGTTTAACCTTTATGGTGGAAGGTGCAGGGGCTTTGGAATCAGCCAGATGTAGGTTCGAATCTTGACTTCTGCCACTTTCTTGCTTTAGAACTTCAGCAGAACTTCTGGGTCTCAGTTGCCTTACATAGTAATTAGGAAAAACACACTAGCTTCTGGAATTTAGGAGATTAAAGGCGATGACTGATATGACTAAAAGGTCTGGTAAATTGTAGCCACTTAATAAATTAACGTTACTTGCCTTACATTTCCTTCCCAGACCTTGATGAATTGTGTCCCAGTAAATTCCAGTGGAATCTGCTAAACTACTATGGGTATATCTTTGGAAAATCATGGAAAATAAGAATGGAAATGGAGAAATGTCCCATTTTCCAAAGAAGCATAAAGGCAAATTAATAAAACCACAGCCAACAAATCAACAGATTAAAAAAAGGTACAATTCTAGAATCCATCATTTCAAAGATTGCCATTGTGAACTGTAGAGGAAGTATCATCTCTGTTAAGAAGTGCCCTTCTCCTGGCCTCTACATTCTGCTACATCTTACCCTTGACCTTATCTGTTGATTCAGGCCCACCTCATATCCAAAGGTCAGGTGTGGAAATAGGTTGAATGTAATTAAGGAGCTCTAGCTTAGAACCCTGAAAATCAGGATCCAGGCAGTCCATCCCTAATTTTGGAAACTGCAGCCTTGTCTTGTTTAACGTTCTTGATTCTTTATCTGCGAGGCCACTCCTAGTATCCTAATTTTCACAGGATGAAGATCAAGAGCTGAGGGAACAATCTTAGGACAAGATTGGGACTCATGTTGGAAGGTACAAACTGTATACATAAGCAAGTCCAAGGGACTTGGGACCTTTCTGATCCTAGCCAGCATCAGGTACAATGAGTCCACATGATGAGATACATGATAATCTCCATGGTCCTTTGCATTAGATGGGTTCTCATTCATAGTAAGGGGAACCTGAATAATTTTCTGGAAGCAGAGTTCAGTCCAGGAGAAAAGGTCTTGAAAAAACCCAAGGGGATTAATGTGCCTTCTAAGTAGACTCAGTTCAATTCCACCTGAGATTATTGCATAGAGCCAGTCACACAGGCCACACAGAAGGTAGGTAGGGAGACTCTAGATCGATTTCACATGTACTGAGATTGTCTCCAACTTTGGCATATCAGATGTGGGGAAGTAGATCCCAATCTTTACTGGAGAAACAATTCCTAACATACTCTCAGGCTAGGTTCTCAACTTGGTCTGAGGGCTGGGCATGGGTCTGAGCCTGTAGGTGTAGACTTTTAGTACATGTAGCCTGATTCCTGTATGTCCTAT
Source organism: Pseudorca crassidens (assembly GCF_039906515.1). Lineage (NCBI taxonomy): Eukaryota > Metazoa > Chordata > Mammalia > Artiodactyla > Delphinidae > Pseudorca > Pseudorca crassidens. The sequence continues at coordinate 61,682,104 of NC_090306.1, forward strand.
ATGTCCAATATCCTATACTGGATTCCTTTTTTTAACAGACTAACTTTGGGATTAGCACAATTTTTTTACAAAATATGAACTAGAATGACTGTTCAAGTTATCTATACTGCATAACAAAGGAAGTCAAACTCAGTGGTGTCATACAACAAACATTTTGCTAGGATCATGGATTGTGTGGCTAGATATTGTCTGCTTCAGTTGGGAAATTCTGAGGTTGGGGTGACTCTTGGACTCATTCGGGAGCTTCTTACTCACATGTCTGGTAACTGGCTGGTGGGGGCGGGGGGGACTGAAGACTGGGCTCAGCTGTGACTGATGACACAAGTGTACATACATGTGACCTCTCTGTGTGGTTTGGCCTTCTTATTGCATGGCGATTGGCTCTGAGAGGTATTGGAAAAAGGAACACATGGAAAGAACATTCCCAGAGACAAAGGCAGGAGCTGTAGCTCTTCCTCTGGCCTGGTCTCTGAAGTCACAAAGCATTATTTCGCTACATTCCATGGGTGATAAGAGGGTCTCTAAAGCTAGCCCGGGTTCAAGGCAGTAGGGAATTTGCGAGATCACATTGTGGAAGATCCTTTGGGATGGGACATATTGTTGTGAGCATTTTTTGAAAAATGCAACCTGCAGCAGTGTACCATTTTGGTTAATTAGTTTGTTTGATTGATTGAATTTTGTTTTTCTTGGGCAATGAGTAAAGTGGGAAAATCTAGAGAAATCTTTACGTTATTTCTTGCTAGGTATGTACGCTTTTTAAGTCTCGTGTATGGTGGTAATGGCAGGTCCATTACGACTTCAAAAACTTCATTGCCTCAGGACATTTTTGTAAAAGCTATGATAGGTGTATATTCCAATACTCAATTAAATAGAAATGTTGTGTAAACCAGAATGCCAAATATTTTATGGTACAGAGACAACAGATATCTATGTCCACCCTTATTCCTTAGTGTTGACGTAGATTTATTGTTATAAAGTCTTGTGTCTTTTTCATAGCTACAATGATTCATTATCTCTCATCTTGAAACAATTGTTTTAAAATGTTCTGGGGCTGCTACTGTTCATCTCTTATAATTTTTATCTCTAGAAATAGTTTCTTTTTCAGTTGGGATTTTATGTTTCCTAGAAATAGTGACAAGGGTATGAAAATCTCGCCAATTTTATAGTGTACTTTGAAACAATGGCAGGAGTTTGAAAATTGGTTAACTAGCAGTTAGCATTATGTTGAATTGGAAAAGGCTAACATTTATTACAACTTCTACCATTTAATCTTTGCATTCCCTGTACAATCTTCTGAGTCTATATTCATCAGCAGTGAAAGACAAGATACTATGATCTGGTTATATACAGTGCCAAGTGACTGAAAGATTTTGATTAGCAATCTATCTTTTCAGTTCTTGCCAGTGATTTATTCTTGGAGAGAAATGGATTAAGATAGGAATAGTAATAAATAAATAATAAATAAATAAAATTATGGCCTCATAACTGAATAACACAAAATGGTATTATTTCAATATTATATCTTCAAAAACAGCTGGTTGTTTTCATTTTACTCTTCCTGGTATAAATTACTTTCTGGGGAGAAAGCAGATGTGTCCAAGAAATAGGTATCTATCTCTATAATGTCTTTGGTTTCTTGACCTCCCAAGTGAAGTTAATTTAAACTCACTTAAATTGGCCCTCAAAGTTCTTGAAGCTCTGACACCATCCTCATTTCCAAACTTATTTTTCACGAATCTCCTTTAGATTATCCTTCCCTATGGTAAAACTATACTATGTTTCCATGATCACCATCTTCAGTTTTCTCTTTTTATACATAGACTCAAATCATTTTTCCATTTGAGATACTTTCTTCTCTAAAGACGACCAATCAGAAATCCTGCTCAATTTTCAGTTTCTGGTCCCCACTTACAAGGTAGCAAGCAAGGCCTAGGAATCAGACACCAAGGTGATTCTGATAGAGGTCGTCTGTCCACCACGCTTTGAGGAGCTCTGCTTTATGGACTGTGGTTGGCAGAATAATGGTCCCCTAAGGATATCTTCATCCTTATCTCAGGAATTACGAATATGTTATGTTAAATGGGAAATTAAGACTGAAGATAGAATTAAGGTTACTAAATCAGTCGACCTTTAAATAGGGAAATCACCCTGGATTATCTGGGAGTGTTGTATGTAACCACAAGGGTCTTTAAAAATGGAAGAGGAAAGCAGAAGACAAGTCACTAGAAAAGGAGATGTGACAATGGAAGCAGTGCTCAGAGTGGTGCAACATGGGAAGGACTAGACCCACCCCTGCTGGCTTTGAAGGTGAAGGAAAAGAGCCATGAGACAGGAAGTGCAAGTGGCGTCCAGAGGCTGAAAAAGGCAAGGAAACAGATTTGCACCTTGTATTAGTTTCCTTGGGCTGCTGTAACAAAGTACAGAGAACTGGGTAGTGGTGTTTGTTTGTTTTTTTTGGCCGTGTTGTGTCTTTGTTGCTGCGCGAGGGCCTTCTCTAGTTGCGGCGAGCGGGGGCTACTCTTCATTGCGGTGCGCGGGCTTCTCATTGTGGTGGCTTCTCTCCTGTGGAGCGTGGGCTCTAGGCGGGAAGGCTTCAGTAGTTGTGGTGCACGGGCTTAGTTGCTCTGCAGCCTGTGGGATCTTCCTGGACCAGGGAGCGAACCTGTGTCCCCTGCATTGGCAGGCAGATTCTTAACCACTGTGCCACCAGGGAAGTCCCGAAAATTGGGTAGTTTATTAAAAAAATTTTTTTTTCACATCTTTATTGGAGTATAAATGCTTTACAATGTTGTATTAGTTTCTGCTGTCCAACAGAGTGAATCAGCTATACGTATACATATATCCCCATATCCCCTCCCTCTTGCGTCTCCCTCCCACCCTCCCTATCCCACCCCTCTAGGTGGTCACAAAGCACCGAGCTGATCTCCCTGTGCTATGCGGCTGCTTCCCACTAGCTATCTATTTTACATTTGGTAGTGTATATATGTCAGCTCTACTCTCTCACTTCGTCCCAGCTTACCCTTCCCCCACTGTGCCCTCAAGTCTGTTCTCTACATCTGCATCTTTATTCCTGCCCTGCCACTAGGTTCATAAGAACTGGGTAGTTTAAAACAACAAAAATGTATTCTCTCAGATATCTGGAGGCTAACAGTTCAAAATTAAGATGTTGGTAGGACCATTCTTGCTCTGAAACTCGGGGTACAATCTTTCCTTGCCTCTTCCTACCTTCTGGTGGTGGCCATTGATCCTTGGCATTCCTTGGTTTTCAGCTGCATCACTCCCATGCCTGCCTCTGTCATCACATGGCATTCTCCCTGTGTGTCTCTGTCCTTATGTGGGATTTTCCTTTTCTGAAAATACTAGTCATATTAGATTAGGGCCTATACGGATGAACTCTTCTTAACTTGATTACATCTGAAAGGACCCTATTTCCAAGTAAGATTTCATTTATAGGTACCATGGGTTAGGACTTCAACATCCCATTTTTCAGGGGATCACAATTCAACCCATAACACCCTTAGAGCTTCCAGAAAAGAACCCAGCACTACCAATGCCTTGCTTTTGGCCCAGTGAGGCCCAAGTTAATCAATTTGTTTTAAGCCACTAAATTTGTGATAATTTGTTACAGCAGCCATAGAAAACTAACCCATGGACTAACTCAAACGCTGTCTCATCTGTGAAGTCCCTTGTCTCCCCTTGCTAAATTCCAACTCTCCTTCCCATGCTAACTTGTTTATACTTTTCTAAATAAATATTAACCACTAATCATCTCCTTTTTACTTTGTTATGCTTGGATCCCTCTAATTCTAAAGTTTTTGAGGGAAGAGACAATTTATTTCTCATCTTTGTATCTCCTTGAGTGACTAGCACCCAGCAGCTGTCCAATAACTATTTAGTGAAAGAGTGTTAAATTCTTTTCCAGAACATAATTCCTATTGTCATAGTGTCAAGGAATTCTTCCAAAACAACTATTTTAAAAGCTAAAATGAGAGAGAAGAAATCTAAGAAAGAGGAAAAAATCCTTTAAAAATTTACCATAAAACCATTTTATAGTAACTTTTAAAGTCACTATAAAAACTTTACTCCTGTAAGAGAAATGAAAGCAATACTGGCCTTGTGTTTTACATTAAACCTTATTGTGGGTTTAGAATATCTTGATCAAAAAAAGCAATTGAATATGCATTTTGTTGTGGTTAGTGTGGCTTAGACTTACCCAAGTGCTTTTCAGTTGTAGCACAGGAAGTGTTGGCACTCAATGGACCAGCAAAACCATCCGTGTTTTCTCTTGAAAAGCTATGCTGGATCTGTTTTACTTCTCTGTTTGGTTCATTTTCTGCAGCTAATGCAACTTGCATATTCCTGGTTAAATATGCCTACAATATATAGTTACTATCAAACTTCATTTATAGTTCCCGACTGTTTCATAGTACATTTAATGTTTTAAAATTCTTACTGATAGAAGAGTTTGAGAAAGTTTTTAACCAGATCGTCTGCATGTATGTGTGTTGGCTTCGTTTAGTTTAGCAATTGTACTGTTATCAAATCAATTGAGTTTCTATAATTTGCCTTCAGTTAAGATCCTCACTTCATGACAGCTGAGGGAAAGGCTCTTGAAAGAAATTTTGATTACAAGCAAGATTGAAAATAAATGGAAAAACAAGATTTTTCTCTTCTCTCAATTGTCAGCAACATGAGAAGTTTCTGTGCCATTTTTCTGCTTCCATACCCAGTTGAAAGAAACCATTTTAAGAGGAAAACCTTGACACTGCCTCATATTATCCATGGAAAGAATTTATTTATTTATTTATATTTTAAAATGTATTTAACTGTTTGCTTTTTACTGTGGATCTGTGATTTAAAAAACCATACTTGGATAACAACAGCACCAACAAAATTTTTTGCTAAAGAAATTAAGAAGCCCAGGAACCATTAGAGCTGCTGAAACTTGTAGATATAAAGTCAGAGGATCTAGAAAGGAAAAGTAAGACACTAAGCGGTCACGCCAATAAGCACTGGTGATGAATCAAACAATCAAGCTAGTAGTAGGGTTGGAGCTAACATTATTAAGGAATCATTTGCTACAGTGTGAAGTAAATGCAATTACATGGCAAGTAAATATAGTATGTATAACCTCTCAATAATTCAAGACTTATATGGTTTTAAAGTACGTAGTGATGTATTATTGGTACATGATTGATTGAAGAAATAATTGGCAGATGCTATTTTCTCATTGTTGAATATAATAAAATTTTTAATGTATCTTAATGGGCAAAATGTTTTCATAGAAATGTGTAATATATATGTTAGGCTTTCCTTCTCTACAGGCTTATAAATTGCAGATTTTTTCTTTTTTCTTTTTTTTTTGGTACGTGGGCCTCTCACTGTTGTGGCCTCTCCCGTTGCGGAGCACAGGCTCCGGACGCGCAGGCTCAGCGGCCATGGCCCCCGGGCCCAGCCGCTCCGCGGCATGTGGGATCTTCCCGGACCGCGGCACGACCCTGTGTCCCCTACATCGGCAGGCAGACTCCCAACCACTGCGCCACCAGGGAAGCCCTCTTTTTTTAATTGAAGTATAGTTGATATACAATACTGTGTTAGTTTCAGGTGTACAGCATAGTCATTCAGTTTTGAGTTTTGTTTTTTGTTTTTGTAAGTTATATTTCATTATAGGTTATTACAATATATTGGGTATAATTCCCTGTGCTATACAATAAATTTTTGTTGCTTATATATTTTATGTATATTAGTTTGTATCTATTAATCCCATGCTTCTAATTTGCCTCTCCCCTTTCTCTGTTCCATTTGCTAATCATAAGTTTGTTTCCTATATCTGTGAGTCTGTTTCTGATCTAGAGTCATTTATATTATTTTTTATATTCCACATATAAGTGATACCACACAGTATTTGTCTTTCTCTGACTTATTTCACTAAGAATAATATTCTCTAGGTCCATCCATGTTGCTACAAATTGCAATATTTCATTCTTTTTTATGGCTGAGTAATATTCCACTATCTATCTATGGATCTATCATCTATGTATCTCACGTCTTCTTAAGGCAATCATCTGTTGATGGATTCTTGAGTGCTTCCATGTCTTGTCTATTGTAAATAGTGCTGCTATGAACACTAGCATATTTGGGGTGCACATATCTTTTCAAATTAGAGATTTCATTTTTTCTGGATATATACCCAAGGGTAGAATTGCTGGGTCATATGGTAGTTCTGTTTTTAGAACTTTGATTGGCTACTTTGATGGCTGCTGAAAGTAGCCATAGGAAATATGTAAATGAATGGATGTAGCCAGATTTGGCCCTAGAGGCTGTACTTTGCCAAACCCTGACCTAGAAGGTGGGATAACCAGGAGGACTAGGCCCTTTCTCTAATTTGCATGAGCGCCATGGCACTTGAGCTAAAAGGGACCCTGCTTGTGTTCACTTCTTGGACTCTCTCTACAGCCCTTTAACCTCTCTGCACCCTTTCCCCAGGGTCCAGCCTCTCTTTGTCAGCTTCTGGGTAGAGCTGTAAGTCATTTCATTCTGCCATATTTCACACTGTTTAGGATGATTTCCTGTTAGTATAGCTCATGAAGGATATCATGCCAGAAAACTTAACTTTCGTTCACTCTTTCAATCTCAATGACAGTTTGCTTCATCTGTGTCCCTGGCTTTTGTGTGCGTGCATGGGGGGAAAGGATGGGAAAGAGTAAGGAAAAACATCTCTCCATAGGATATATCACTCTCCCATATGATTTTATGCACCATTATTATAATGCAGATAAGACTAGCACAAATGGGTGGCTTTTAATATATTGAGACAACTAACAAATAGAGGGAACATACTAACAAATAGAGTTCTCTGATGATAGGATAGTCTGCCATCTGAGGTTGAGGACTCCCTTCCCCTTTATGTATTCATGTATAGCTGGATGGCCATGTGTTTGAGATGTTGTGGAGGCCATTCTTTTATTAGGTCAGAAATTATATAGACTATTGATATCTAAACCTCATAGCTGGGTACTGAGGGGCTGGGAATACGACCAGAAACATCACAATCTACCTGTTTATATCTTTGGGTTTTGTTTTTTTTTAACATCTTTATTGGAGTATAATTGCTTTACAGTGGTGTGCTAGTTTCTGCTTTATAACAAAGTGAATCAGCTATACATATACATATATCCCCATATCCCCTCCCTCTTGCGTCTTCCTCCCACCGTCCCTATCCCACCCCTCTAGGTGGTCACAGAGCACCGAGCTGATCTCCCTGTGCTATGTGGCTGCTTCCCACTAGCTACCTATTTTACATTTGGTAGCATATATAGGTCCATGCCACTCTCTCACTTCGTCCCAGCTTACCCTTCCCCCTCCCCGTGTTCTCAAGTCCATTCTCTACATCTGCATCTTTATTCCTGTCCTTGAATTATTTGAATGTATTGCTTATTCACAATATAAATAATAAAACTTTTTAATAAAAAAATAAACCACACAACTGTGCCAGATTGGCTATGTCTAAATGACCTGGAGAACTTGGGGAAACTCATATTCCCTAGGGCATACCTCCAGAAGTACAGTAGCTTTAGGGTGGGGTTAAGTGATCTGTTTGTAAAGTACCACATCATTGTTAAACTTTCTGGCAACATAGAAAGTTTAAAGAAAAAAATAAAAGAAAAACAAATGTTAACAGTAATCCCAACAGCCAGATATTACTGCTGTTAACATTTTGGGTTATACTATTCCACATATATTGAATCAGTCTTTACATATTAAGTTATAACCCTTATAAATTTGTCTTACTATATTGGGGGCGCATTTACAAGTCAATACATAAGAACAAATGTATCTATGTGGAAGTTTTTGATAACAACCACAGGATACTGTAGGATTTGGACGCATTAAATTATTTAACCAATTCTATAAATTGCCATTATAAAGAATGTAGTAAGTGTGATGGTGAGCATTCATGTTCGTGTTTATTATATATATAGACAGATTTATGTATAAATAACTAAATATATATATATCTGTATTTATGGACTTGCTGGAATGCCTGTGGATAAAATATTAAAAAGGACCGAGCATCCTGTTTTTAGCTGACAAATTATATTTTAGATTTTTAAAAATATAATAACTTTATTGAGCTTTATTTTTTAATATAACAGTTTTTTAAACTTATTTTGTTATTAAGAGGAGGGGGTGGATGCCGTAGAGGCAATTGAAAAGTATCTGTACAGTTCACACACCAGACTGTTCACCTATTTGAAGTGTACAATTAAGTGGTTTTTACTATATTCATAGCATTGTGCAACCATTACCAACACAATCAATTTCAAAACATTTTCATTAACCCAAAAAGAAACCTTTCCTTCATGACCCTTTCACTCCTAAACCTAGGTAGCTACTAATCTACTTTCTACCTGTATAGATTTGCCTATTATGGACTTTTCATAAAAATAGAATCATACAATGTGTGGTTTTTGTGGCTGGCTTCTTTTAGCATATTGTTTGCAAAGTTCATCCAGTGTTGCATGAATCAGTATCTCGTTTATCTTTATTGCTGAATTATATTCCATTGTATGGATATATCACATTTTATTTATCAGTTTATCAGGTGATGAACATTTGAGTTGTTTCCACTTTTTAGCTATTATGAATAATGCTGCTATGAATATTCATGTACACTTTTTTCTGTGGGCATATATTTTTATTTATCTTGGGTATATAATTAGGACTGGAATTACTGGGTCATATGGTGACTCTGTATTTAATGTTGTGAGGAATTGCCATACTGTTTGTCAAAGGGATGGACCATTTTGCATGCCCCCCAGCAGTGTGTGAGAGTTCCAGTTTTTATATGTCCTAGTAAACACTTGTTAATCTATTCTTTCAATTATAGTCATTCTAGTAGGTGTGAAGTGGAATCTGGTTGTGGTTTTGATTTGCATTTCCTTGGTGGATAAGGATGTTGAGCATCTTTTCATATACTTATTGGCCATTTGTATATATTCTTTGGAGAAATATATATTTAGATCTTTCCCCATTTTTAAATTGAGTGGTCATTTTATTATTGAGTTGTAAGAATATTTTATTATTTATTTATTTTTAAAAAATTCTAAGGTTGTATTTTCTTTTTCCCCTTTTCTCTCTTTTTAGAAAAGTAAATTTATTTATTTGGCTGCGTCTTCGTTGCTACGCACAGGCTTTCTCTAGTTGCGGCGAGCGGGAGCTACTCTTCATTGTATTATGCGAGCTTCTCATTGCGGTGGCTTCTCTCATTGTGGAGCACAGGCTCTAGGCACGTGGGCTTCAGTAGTTGCGGCACGCGGGCTCAGTAGTTGTGGCTTGCCGGCTCTAGAGCGCAGGCTCAGTAGTTGTGGCACACGGGCTTAGTTGCTCAGCGGCATGTGGGATCTTCCCAGACCAGGGCTAGAACGTGTGTCCCCTGCATTGGCAGGTGGATTCTTAACCACTGCGCCACCGGGGAAGTCCCAAGAATATTTTATATATTCTAGATACAAATCCCTTATCAGATATAAGATTTACAGATATTTTCTTCCATCCTGTGGGTTGTCTTTTCACTTTTTTCATGGTATGTTTTGAAGCATAAATTTTTAATCTTTTATTAAGCCTTAGACTATTTTTTCTTTTGTCCCTTTTGCTTTTGGTGTCATGTTTAAGGAGGTTTTACTTAACAGAAGGTCACTGTATTTTATTCTGAGAGTTGTACAGTTTTAGCTCTTACATTTGGACCTATGATCCATTTTGAGTTAATTTTGGTGCATGGTGTGAGAAGGGGGTCCATTTTGCATGCGAATATCCAGTTGTTACAGCATCAGTTGTTGAAAGACTAATTTCCCCATTGAATTGTCTTGGCACCTTTGTCAAAAACTAATTGACCATAAATGTTAGGGTTTATTTCTGACTCTTCATTCTATCCCATTCATCCACATGTCTATCCTTATGCCAGTACCAGAAGTGTTTTGATTTCTGTAACCTTGACGTGGTTAGTACTCTAACTTTGTTTTTCTTTTCCAAGATTGTTTTGGATATTTTGGGTCCCTCAAAGTAACATACGGAATTTAGGATCAGATTGTCAGTTTCCGCTAAAAAGCCTTTTGAGATTCTTTTTCTAGAGAAGTGTAGACAAAGAGTTGGAGTCTGAATTACTCTGGAAGCAATGGACCACCATTTCAGAGACAGAGCGAAGAAGGGGCAATGATTGGATTTGTGAAGTTTTTCTTTCGTTCACTTTTTTTGTTTTTTGGCCGCGCGCCGAGGCATGTGGGATGGAACCCACGCCCCCTGCAGTGGAAGTGCGGAGTCTTAACCCCTGGACCGCCAGTGAACTCCCACCAATTGAGATTTTGATAGAGAATGGTTTGAATCTTTAATTCAGTATAGGGGGTATTGTCATCTTAAAATTGTCTTTTGCTCCATAAACATGAGGTGTCTTTCCATTTATTTAGGTCTTTAATTTTACTCAACAATGTTTTGTAGTTTTTGGTGTATACATTTTGTATTTATTTTGTTAAATTTATTCCAAAGTAGTTATTCTTTTTTATGCCATTGTAGATGGAATTATTTTCTCAATTTCATTTTTGGGTTTTTCATTACTAGTATATAGAAATACAATTGACTTTTTTTTTTTTTTTTTTTTGGCGTCATGCGGGCCTCTCACTGTTGTGGCCTCTCCCGTTGCGGAGCACAGGCTCCGGATGTGCAGGCTCAGCGGCCATGGCTCACGGGCCCAGCCGCTCCGCGGCACGTGGGATCTTCCCGGACCGGGGCACGAACCCGAGTCCCCTGCATCGGCAGGCGGACTCTCAACCACTGTGCCACCAGCGAAGCCCTACAATTGACTTTTGCATATTGAACTTATTTCTGGTAAAATTGCTGAACTCAATTATTAGTCCTAATTGTTTTTAGTGGATTCCTTAGAATTTTCTGTATAAAAGATCATGTCATCTGCAGATAGACTCAGTTTTACTTCTGCCTTTCTAATATAGATGCTTTTAATTTTTCTTTTTGCCTAATTGCTTTGGCTATAACATCTAGTACAATGATGAATAGAAGTGAAGAGAGTGAAGATCCTTGTCTTGTTCTTGATCTTAGTAGGAAAGCATTTAGTCTTTTACCATTAAGTATGATGTTAGGTATGGGGTTTTCATAGGTGCCATTTATTAGACTGAGGAAGTTCCCTCTTATTATTGTGTTTAATTATGAAGTGATGTTAGTTTTTTTTCAAGCGCTTTTAATGCTTCTGTTGAGATGTGTGGTTTTTGTCCTTTATTTTATTGGTTGGTATATTACATTACTAATTTTTGGATATTACACCAATCTTGCATTCCTGGGATAAATCTCATTTGGTCATGGTGTATAATCTTTTTTATATATTTATGGATTTGCTTAACTAGTATTTTGATGATTTTTGTGTCTGTATTCATTATAATTCCTTTAATTTTGATCTCTTGTCTGGTTTTGACATCAGGGTAACGCTGGCCTTATAAAATGAATTGGGAAGTGTTCCCTCCTCTTCTGTTTTTTGGAAAGAGTTTGTGATGAATTAGTATGAATTCTTTAAACTCTAGTCCAGTTAAATTCAGGCCCTGTTGTGGCAGTAATTTAAGGCAGTCTTTGAGGTTTGTTTTGACCCTAGGAGGGCTCCTCTTAGCTATTTCTTTCTCTGATTCTCTCTGGTAAACAAATTGGCCTATGGTTTAGCTTGTTGCTCTTATGGAGCTACGAGCCTCCTTTTAATTGCTTACTACCAAAATATCCATGGTTTCTGAGACTATTTTTAGGTTTTGATTTTTCCCCATTCTGTTCCAAATAAAGAAATCTATGGGGATAGCTTCTGAGTAGTCTGTTCTTATACCCTGTCTTTTCCATAGGCAAAATCTCTGAGCCATGTTTTGGAATGGGGCCTGGGAATGATGACCTGCTTCTTTTGGAGTAAAACCCCTGTTTTATGAGTAAACCGCTGCTTTATGAGTAAACCCCTGCTTCATGAGAGTGGTTCCAGGCAGGAGCAATAGCCTCTAGTCTTCTTGGCCTGCCTCTCCCAGTATGGAACCTCTGCCCTATGAGAAAGCTGAAGCAAAGGCAATTGAGGCCACGGTGCTCTCAACCAGCCGTACCTGGGGTAGAGTCTCTACCCTACAAGTGGGACTGGGTATAGAAAGGAAGCTTCTGACGTCTTTTTGCACGTACCTGGAATTTAGTCTCTGCAGCGTGGAGCTGGGGGTGGGGGAGAAATGCTGCCATCCTTTCCCTCTAGGAGAGACTGTGTTTGGGAGCTGGTGGGAGAGAGTTTCCTGAGCCTCAGCTTCTTGGTCACAGGTGACATAGTGGAGTTCCCATTATGGTGACCTGGGGACAGGAGTGAGTGAGTGAGTGGTTTGTAGCTCAGGTGCCACAGACTCACACTCTTATTACTGAGAACTTAGCAGATTTTTTGAAACAAATGTTTCTTCATTCGGTATATATCCTTAGGGCATTTCCAAAGATTTTATTTTTGTTGTTTCCATCATTCACACCGCCTCTGTTTTGTTGAGGAGTGGATCTGAGAGCTCCTCATGTCACCATTCTGGAAATATTTGGAATCCCTAATTAGACTTTCAGTTACTACTGAAATTCCTGTCAAAAATAAATGTTTTTCAACGATTCTTGTGATAGGCCAGTTTAAGGGAGCCATGGACAAAATGACTTCATAGGTTCTTTCTAGTATTAAGGTCCTATATTTTAATGTATACCTCTATACCTCTTAACTTCCAGGCTATACCAGTTATGGGAAGAATCAAAGGCTCTGGTAAAAAATGAAACAAAACAACAAAAAAAACAACAACAAACTCTGTCTACCAAAGCACTCTCCATCCCCAACAGCCTCACACTTTGTGGGAATGAATCCCAATTCTTGTCTCCTTCTGTTGCCCCCTTCTACTCCAGAGCAGAAGAAGAAAAGTAAGATGTGGTCTTTGGACTATAGAACAAGGATGGCAAGTTTAAATAGCTTCATTACACCTTCACGGGTCACATGTGTAATAGGAATTAGAGAACTGGGCACTGAGGTAAACTGGAGAAGATGTGCCACCCTTTAAAAGTTCTTACTCATCAGCAGAGGATTGTTTCCAGATGGATGTCATTCCTGTCATTCTTCAAGAGATCTTGTCATTCTTCAAGAGGAGCCAGAAATTCAGACTTATTTTATATGCCAAAGCGCCGAAATTTTAAACTGCTGACAACTAATTAATAAACCCAAAACAAACCTGTAGGTCAGCAAAACATGACTGTCATCTGTATCTGGCAGTCAGATAAAATTAGAAACCACTTTGATAATCCATCTTCCCAAAAGGATGGAAATCTTTCCTCAAAGTGCAATAGCTTATTTAATTAATCTTGTAAGAATGGATCTTTATGATATGAGCTCATTAGTATTGGTGTTCTTTTAGGTTGAGAGCTCCCTGAGTTGGGGAATTAAGCCAAATTCCCCTAAAATGGGGTCGAGAGCTATTCAGGAATGAGTGATTCTCACCTCAATCTCTTCTAAATCAGGTTATTATATGCTTCTTCTAATTTTATGACATCAATAACATTGTCCTGCTTTTCTTGCATTCATTCAAAATGCACTTGATTTAATTCTGTGGGTACAATACTTGAGTGAAAATAGTGTCAAAGTACATTTTTGGTCAAAATTTCCCCAATCCATTGTTGCACTGTGTTTGCTCTAAATGAAGTGGTATTAGGAGTTTTTTCATGGTTCTTTTGGGATGCAATGTAAGAATTTATTATTATCAGCTGTTACAAGAGAAACATATAATTTTGAACTAATGACCTGATAGATAAGGGAATAAATAGCTGCAATATAAAATCCAGTTCCCAAGGACATAATTATGTTATTACTGGTAAACGGAGAGTTTCTGGTTCATTAAGTAGGAAAGGCCAAAAATAAGTATAATTGATATAAGGTGAAATTTTAATTTTTTTACTTGTCCACATATTTTCCCCTCTGACCAATAAAAATAAGAGGGAGGTTTTTTACACTAAATGAAAATATAAATGATGAAGCTTCTCTTAAAGCCAGGGCCATGAGTCTATCCTCAAGTGTTTTATTATGGGAAGTTTGACCTTTATTTAAAGAGCATCTCTGTTTGATGATAATTGATGGTGCTTTGAGTGAGAGTTTATGACAGTACTTCTACTTATTAAAAATATTTTCCTTAAGGTGAAGATGCTTTTTAACTTTTGTCCTAGCTTAACCTTTGGAAATGCCATGTCAGTTTAGCTGCATTTATAGATTTAATTAACATGGTGTGGGCTTTTTTCAGGTCATTAATAAAGATATGGGGTATGACCAGACTTATTTCCAATCCCGATAATTCACCAGTGTTTTTTCACTAAATCATCGACTCTTCCTTTTTGTCATGTTGGTTTTTAGTCTAGTTTGATGATCATAATTCAAACCCATTAAAATTTTAAAATGTCCTGTATATAAAGACATTATCCTGATTACTTTACTGGGATTATTTCTGAGGTGTTTCTACAAAATAATGATGTTTTGTTTTGTCTTGTTTACTCAGGCATATGCCATCTGCTAGGCTTCACAGGGTTCCTGTGAGGTCAGGCCCGGTAATAAGACATGGCCCGGGTACAAGTATTAACGCTTCCTTTACTTATATTCCAAGAGAATCAGTCCAACATGCCTTACAGAATTAGGATGCTTAAAAGTTCAGCAAAGTTGAGGTATTGAAGAATTGAGAGCTATTTCTCTAAATTTTCTTGCTCTCTTGCTTCTAGAATCCCATTCTGTTTGACACTATCAAGGAAGAATCTGGACAGGTGTAATGCAGTATGAACTCCCATCTTAAGTGTGATAATCAAACATTCCTGTGAAGCTCACAGATTCTATTATATTAAAGCAACATTTTAACATGTAACCTCCTATCATCTACATATTAACTTTATGTTAATATATCGTTGAATAAACACACCATGAAATATACCCTCCATTATCTATTTTCTGATATTTATAATTTTGGCTTATGCATGACCTAGTTAAATTAAGCTAAATATTTACATCACTTTGTATTTGAGGGAGGCAGTACAGTATCATGAATAAAAGCTAGACTGTTTGGACCTAGTCCTACCTATACCACTTATTGGCTATAGTATGACCTTGGGCAAGTGAATTACCCTCTCTCAGTTTCCCTGTATACAAAGTGAGATAATAGTACCTTCCTATTAATTTGGGTTGTGTGAGGGTTAAACAAGTTAATGTGAGTAAAGCACTTAGAACGTTGCCAGATGGAGAGTGTGCATTCTACGAAAGTAATTATGATTGTGTCTTCTTCTAACCTCCCCTTAGCTCTAAGCCAGTTCAGAGTCTATCCTTCTCTGGCCTCCTGTCACCCATTTCTCAGCTGCATGTCACATGGTAACACTTCATGTAACACTTCAGGTGTTAAACCAGCCCTGTTACACCATTCTCTTGTCCTCAGGACCTCTGTAATTATTGTCCAACAATATCAAATAAGAAAAATATTAGAAGTCAGATTCAGCCAAGTTTTGAACTGCCATTGTCCCTTTCTACTTATATGGTTTGATAATTTTTATGGAATAGAGCATGGTAAGAATCTTCAGAAGTCCATTTTTAATTCACCTTTATACACATGCAAAATTGACTCTATTCAATGTTTACATATATGTTTTTGAGAATAAGCTGACATCTGACAAGATGAGTTATTGATAAATAAAACTTTTTATTCTGTAGAGGGATCAAAAATATATTTCCTCTTTAAATTCATGATAAAAATGCTGGATAAGACCTATTAAGCATGTATTACGTGCTAACACATGTCCTGACTTATTTAAACTTTTTAACAGTCCTATGACATTTATATTCATATTATCCTACTTTAACCAAAACAGGAACCGAGGATACAGGGAAACTGAGAGAGGGTAATTCACTTGCCCAAGGTCATTCAGGATTCAATTCTAGGCAGCCTGCCTCTGG
Source organism: Pseudorca crassidens (assembly GCF_039906515.1). NCBI lineage: Eukaryota > Metazoa > Chordata > Mammalia > Artiodactyla > Delphinidae > Pseudorca > Pseudorca crassidens. The sequence continues at coordinate 61,698,107 of NC_090306.1, forward strand.
CATCTGAGGTCTACACCCTTCCACTAGTCTCTTAGTGGGAGCTGCAGTGTGCTTAGAGCATCAAGAGTAGATCTCAGTGCAGTGTCTGTCACAAATAGATGCTTGGTAAGTATCTGTTAATAATGGCAATCAGGACCTCAATTATTAGGACTCAGATGACATTACACCTCTACCCTGACTACGAAGGGTAGTGTGCACATGCAAAATGGATTTTAATCCAGGAACTAGTAACAAGTGACTCACTTAATAAACAATACACACTTGGTGATGTTTTTGGGGTGAGGGATATTCATGTTTGTTATAACTTTCTGAAGTTAGGAAAATTAGGGAGGATCAAAACACTGATTTGCTCAGTTCCATGTTATTGCTTTAAATTTTAGAATAGGTAAGGTGATGAGGGCTTGCAGAAAAAAAAACAGGTAAATGTTAACCTCTTGCAGTTCAGAGTGGCTATGCTGTGACAGGTTCCTCTTACTTTATTTTGGTTGTTGTTGGGTTTTTTTTCTCTTTTAATTGACACTTGTTCCTCCTCTCAGATAAAAAGTTTTTCCTTTTTCGTCATCAAAGTTATGTAGTCGTTTGCAAGAAAAAAGGTAATTTGTTGTTTGGCTGAAGCAGAAATAAATTTGCCTGATGGTGACTTTTCAATTTTCCCTATATTCCCTTTGCTTCCTTCCCTCCTGCCCCCACGATGACTGACTTTTCTCTGTCTGCAGAAGCCACCTGTGACAAGTCTCTTTGGATAAGGCAGTCCATCATTGCTCTACACAAAGTTGTTGACATCAAGCAGGACAGGCAGGGAAGGGAAAGCGACAGGAGGTGTGGGAAAAGTCTGATGAGAAGTACAGCTTCCTATTAATCCTCTTGGAGAAGAAGAATCTCTTAAAATCTCTTTAAGTGGTTTACTGTTACGAGAAGCATCATAAAATATGTTATACCAGGTTCGAGTTTAATGAAGAGAGCTGTTATAGATGCATTCTCATTTCCAAAGAACTAGAAGCTGTTTCATTCCTATTGATGTTGTTAGGCCAAATTCATCATGTACCTGTTGAATCTAATCACCAAATTATAGCAATAAACAAGATAATAAAGCCAATGCTTTATTATAGAAAAGAACAATAATAATTCAGTGGCAGTGCTTGAAATATATATATAAAGAAATAAGTTAATTTGCATGAGAGTCCTCTTCTTTTCTGCCACCCATTTTCCTTGAGTAAGTTTGGGAGCAATAGACTAGAATTCTCTAGAACATTCCCTGTAAACACTAAGCAAAAGAGGGGGTATGGCTTAATTGAAGCTGCATGTCTGTTTATGTTCTTTATAATGTCTGAGGTGTGTTTAGGACAACATTCCACCTGGCAAAGAGGATCTAGTTCCTAAATGATGCTGGGATTATTAGAGAGTTATGGGTTGGCATCCTGCCTCATCCCACCCCTCTACAGGAGGTTTATTAAGGTGCTTAATAACTTTTATTCACAATGTCTTTTCAATGTGATTAAGGCTTTTCACTCAGTCTGAGGAAAATAATTCTATTATTAAGGCATCTTGACGGAGATCCTCACTGTTATGTGATAACATACAGAGAAGATTTCTGCTCAAAAGAGGAAGCAGAGATGCTTGGGTAAGTCTCACCTATCTATGTGGGTTTGCAATCTCTGGAAGATTTGCTGCTGTCATTTCTTTACCACTTAGTCCCTCCGCAGCCTACAGAGGTCCGGCTCTCATTCCCAGTAGTCCACTGAAACTGCCTGGCAAAGGCAAAATCACCAAATCCAATAAGCACGTTTTCGGTACTTATCTCACTGCATCTCCTTGCTGCATTTGGCATTACTGATCCTTCTTTCATTCTTGGAACTTTATTTCCTTTGACAGCACTGTCTCCTATTTCTCCTTCTTCCACTTTGATTAATGCTTGCTGAATCTCCCCTCATGGATTATGACTCATATTTTTGCAACAGATCCAAACAGAATTCAGCTTCCGTGCTCCCAATTTTGCACCCTCGCCAGTTCCGGTCTCTTCCCATGTATTTCATATCTCAATTGTTTGTACTCTTATGTAGGGAATTGGCCCTAAAGCCATAAACATAAGGAGAGTATTTTTAGATTCTTCCATCTTGCTGTCTCCATATTACTCCTCTGATTTTAAATCTTAAATATTTCTTAATTCTATCCACTTTTCCACAGTTCTGTTAATATCACACAACACAGGGACACACTTGTCACTGATTTTCTTGCCTTCTGTCATTTCTAGCTCAGATCCATCTTTCAAACGCGATATAGGCAAATCTGGCGATGCTATTCTCCTGCATCCTCTGTTGGTTTCCCATTGCCCATAGGATAAAATCCAAATTCTTACCCTGACATGAATCAAGGTCCTCCATGATTTAGTACTGACTGCCACTACAGCTTCACTTCCCCATACTCTGCTACATCTACTCTGCTACAGTAATACCTTACAACTCTTTTTCCACCGTACTGTGCAACTTTACCCCTTGTGTCTTTCTTTTACTATTCCCTCTGGTTGAGATGCCTTATGCCTTCTTTTGCTTTTTGTCCTACCCCTGTTTTGTCTTTAGGGGACCTACTCAAGCATCATTTACTCTAGGAAACCTTCCTTTGACTCTCTGATTGAATTAACACCCTCTTTTTGTGTTTTCTTGGCATTCTAGGTATATTGCACTTATTATGTACTTAAACTATTTGTTTTAATACCTTTTTGAGTCCTAAGAAACAAGGGCTTGGATTATTATTCAATTTTGTTTTCCTAGGATTTAGCATAGTATCAATAGCTCAGTATGAACATAGCAATGTTAATGAACTGCTAAAAATAAAAAAAATTTTTTTGAGTATCATTAGGAAAAATGGAGAATACATTGGTTGGAACCTTTTGCTCATATATATATGTATATATTATATATATATATATTTTAAACCCCTCTCTAACATTGTAATGTACCTTGGCAATGCTGCCAGGAAGAAAGGCATCTTGTTTGGTTGCTATGTAGGTTCTCTCTATAGTTCTGGATTTCCTACTAACAAGTAGATAAAGGAGTTATTCATCATAATTGGGTGAGTCTGCGATAGAAAGAGAACGGATTCCAAGACAACACTGGTCCTTGTGTGACTTACTGTGATCAGGATTTACATATCAATTCACTCAAATATTCCATAGAATGAGGTGAGTTTTCAATTAAAAGGGCCATAAAGATTGTCTAGTTCACCCTCTTATCTGACTGGTGTTTTTGCCAAACACAGAGTGTGGCACTTATTCGGACTTGATTAAATGCTAATTTATTTCTTTCCTCCTTTTGTATATAATGAAAATGGTGACATCAGTTTAAAATAAAGAAACTGAAGTGCTTTGGTCTTGAGTCACATGGTTTCTTTCTGGCAAAGGTAAAAAGCAAAGTGCTTCTGATTTTCATTGCATTCCTCTTTTATATCATGTTCTAATTTCAATATTTTAAAAAAAATCCCAAAGATGAAAAGTTATCTTATAAACGCAGATCCTAGCATATATAATCTCTAATCTTGGCAGCTTCAAGTACAAATTCCCTTATTTTGATAGGGCTGTAAAAGTCTGTCCCTTATCTGCTCATATATGTCATTTAAGATGTCAAATGTAGTTTGAGGTGCTACTTACATTTTCTTTGAAAAAATAATTACTTAACATATCTTTAGTAGTTAACTGTCCTTGGCATACCCAACATTTTTTTAAACAGGCTGATGAGAGACTAAAGTGAGAGATGATGGTGGTTCTCTCAAATATTGAACCAAGAAAGGCATCCAGCTAAACTTTGTTTCATTATTTTAACAGCAAAAGCTTGAAAGGTTTATAAAGATGTTTTTAGGAGTGCAGAAAAGTATCTGTTCTCTTAATTGTTGGCCTAATTGAGGGGATTTAGAGAAAAGTGTGAGGTAGTATTTAATAATTTAATAGGATTAAAGCTAAATTATATTACGAATACCTTTTATCACAGGCTAAGAAATGTGGTAGTCATCCTGGAGAGAGAGCCTTTTGAGGTTATGGAGTTCAGGATCACATAGTGAAAGAAATGCGTTAGGAAGGACAGCCTGGTTAGGAGAGATTGGATATTACCTTAGCCCTTTTTTCTATGCCGTTCTTAAGTCTTTTATGAAACTTTGCTTGTTTACTGGTACTCTAGCACAGTAATAAGCAGTTTTCGTAACTTTTCTTTTCTCTTTTTTCCCACTCAGCTGTATAATTTGACTTCCGTGGTTCTTTTCAGCTTGCTTAACCACTCCTTTTGTGTTTTTTTAGTCCTATGTGACCTTTCTCAAAGGTACCTTCTTGTTATTCTCTAGATAGCTTCTAAGATGACTTTAATAAGTGATTGTACAAGGTTTAAAGAAAAAATACTCAATGACCATTAAAGTGTCATACATTGAGAATACTGTGTGCCTCCATTGGAAAATTTTTTCGGACTGCTTCATAGTTAAAGGAAATGATACCATTCAGTGCTGTTAAACAAAGGTGGAGAGGAAGTATGGAACTGAGGTTGTTTTACTATATCTTCTTTTACAACGGAAAATAAATTCTACCTATATAATACAGCCATTTTTCTCCTACTCTCAAAGGCTTATGATTAGAAATTTTGCTGTGTCCATAGGTGTACTTATCAGTAAACACAATCAAATGTCTCCCCTTTCTCGTTTTGAGATTGATTGCTTGCACATCTCATGTTCTTCAGAGGCACTCCTGAGGCATTTCAGCATCTTCTCTTGCTGCCTACCTTATAGCCGCATATTTTTTTCCATAACATATTTCAAAGCTGCCCTGTCTAACATTTTATTTCTGATGCTTTACTGAGTTTGTGTCAGGCAGAGATATGCCGTATGGAAAATAATTAACTGTTGCCAAATATATCATTTATCTTAGGCTTTTAAAGGAAGGGTTCTTAGGAGATTTCCAGTGATTTATCTCAAACTCTAATTCAATTTATGATTGACTCTTTCTAGATCAGAGGTCACATACAGGCAAGCTATGGGCCAAATACGGCCCACAGACATATTTTATTTGGTCTTAATGGTGTTATAAAACCTTTGAATGAATTGCTAATATTTTACAGTTAAGGGATTTCACATAATAAAACAGATTAGTAACCGTCTTGAAAAATTAGAATATCTGGTAACAGTGAGTCCGCATGCCCCTGATTGATTAGAGCTGAAGTTTTTAGAATATGAGCTCTTTCATTATTCACAAGTCCCTATCCTATTTCATCCCCATTTATATTCCTTCTTATCCCAGTAGACTTTTTAATTGGTCTGTGGTCTAGACTAGTGCTTCTCAAATTTTAATTTCCATATGAATCACCTGGGAACCTTATTAAAATTCAGAGAACCATTCAGAAGGGGATGGGGCCTGAGAGTCTGCATTTCTAACAGGTTCCCAGTTAAGTCAAAGTTGCCATCCCAGGACATTTTTTTTTTTAAATAAATTTATTTATTTTATTTATTTATTTTTGGCTGTGTTGGGTCTTCGTTGCTGCGTTCGGGCTTTCTGTAGTTGCGGCGAGCTGGGGCTACTCTTGTTGCGGTGTGCGGGCTTCTCATTGCGGTGGCTTCTCTTGTTGCGGAGCACGGGCTCTAGGTGCATGGGCTTCAGTAGTTGCGGCTTGCAGGCTTCAGTAGTTGTGGCTTGTGGGCTCTAGAGCACAGGCTCAGTAGTTGTGGTGCACGGGCTTCATTGCTCCACGGCATGTGGGATCTTCCCAGACCAGGGCTCGAACCCGTGTCTCCTGCATTGGCAGGCAGATTCTTAACCACTGTGCCACCAGAGAAGTCCCCGCCCCAGGACATTTTGAGTAGTGAGGTTTTAGACCAATGGTCCTCAAAATACGGGTTTTGACCAGAAGCTTCAACATCTAACCAAATCGTGAACTCTGGAAGTTGTGCCTAGCAGTCTGTTTAATGAAACCCTCCTGGTGATTCTGATGCACACTAAAATTTGAGAACCACCGTTCTAGTCTATGTTACATAGGAACACTCTTTGTAAAATCATCTAAGTTGGAGGTTTTAAACCCTCGCTGGACATGAGAAATCATTTGGGAAACTTCCAAAAATATTGATGCTTGAGCCCCATCCCTAGAGATTCATACAGAATTGGTCTGGGGTTGAGGCCCAGCCATCAGTACTTCCAAAGCTCCTCAATGGATTCTAATGCACTGCAGAGCTGAGAACTACGTTAAGTAAGGAGACTTTCTTGGTACATTACCTAGATGTACAATATCTCTCTTGTCAGAAAAAAATTATAACTCTAACACTTTTAAGTCCATTTGTCTTCTGCTATGTCCTCTGTAAAGCAAAACAGCTTTTTCCCATCACGTTCTTAATGATCACTGGGTCATTTAATCAAATATGGTGATGTAGGGGAACAAAACTTTGCCACCCCAAAATATGTCTCTTTGGCGTTAGGATTATTTTGTATCTCCTTGCAGAGTACATTAGACTTCTGAGCTCTATGGATCAGGAAACATTTCTTGTTAATTCTTTTGACATAACTTGATAGGTGAGGTACATTGCACAGCTCTGGAAGGACACCGTTCATGTTTGGAGCCATCATAGATTTGTAGATTTATTAAGACTGTTTTCTGGCACATGGTAGTACAGTGCCTTGAGGAAGAGGTGGCGTTTTTGTAATTTGTATAGTGATGTCATTTGGGTTAGCAGTAGGGCTGTATTTAGTCTAACAAATAAGACCACTAAAAATTCATGATAAAACAGATTTCCCTCAACTGAAAAACATCTGAGTAATCAATAATTTGGCAAATAAGCATTGGTTCAGTATCAGTGTTAAACAGTTAATATGTTTTCATTAGCTTCCATAAACTTAGGGTGGTAGTGTTCCAGTGAAAATTTATTTGAAAGTCAGATCCTAATACCTAATACATTTGACTTAGAACTGTTTTTAAAAGTTGTGCCCATCATGTACTGTGTTCTGAATTATGACATTATTAAGAAATAATACTTAAGGTCACTAAAGCATCTTAGATAAGTGAAGAGCTATTGTAGGTTAGCCTAATGATTTGAACCACAGCCTTACAGAAAGCAATCTAGAAAAGAAAAAAAAAGAAAGAAAGAAAAAGACATATTATCAACTAGTCATTTTGTTTACCTTTGGAGATAATGGAAATTTTTTTATTTTTACTTTTCTGGAGTATATGTAGCTATAGAAGAAGCAACAGAGTAACTTAAGCTAACTCTGCAAATAGAATGGGTCCTTTGCCTTTGGGCTTAAAGTGAAAGTGACTGTCTTGTAATGCCACTTTACCACCTGCTGTTACATTCAGCCAGAGTGGAAATGAAACTTGTATATTGTAGCAGTCAGTACCTTGCCATATATATTTTCTTTATTTGAGAATGTCAACAGAGCATGGTTTGCATCTGATCCCTTTTCTCTAAGGATTAAAATTCATTTGTTCTTTTTATAGGGTGTTTGTATATGGGGGAGCAGGTTTTGATGTTTTTCATTAACACCAGGTACTATGCCATACTAAAGAATGCCGGCTCTCAGCTGACAACAAAATTATGTTTAAAATAGAGACTGAACTATGTTTTTACACGAACTCGTTGGCACTTGAGCAAAGGCATTTAGAGCAAGTTTACTTAGTCTTGACTGTACAATTCTATAAGAGGGGATTAAACATTTGTGGAAATCAGCATTGGTAGCCTGTAATAAAATCTGTAAATAATGTTTATGTCTTCCTAGCTATTAGCAGAAGTCCATATGATCTGAAATTTCAACATTATTTTCACTGCGTTGCAGACACACTGCCTATATTGTTTTGTTTTGTTTTTCTTCAAAAAGCTTTTTAAAACAATAGACTAAGTTCAGACTGCTCATCAGGAATAAAAAGATAGACTAGGGTAGGCATCATCTTTTTAATGTTTCAGAGCTTTGGGGGCTAATCCCTACTATTTTTGACTTATTGTTTGGCATTTAATTGAGTCCTATTTCCATCAATATAAAAATAGGACAGGATGCAGCATAGAGTAGAGATTAAGAACGTGGATTCTGAAGCTAGGCAGCCTAAGTTTTAACTGCTGGAATGATTTAAGGAAGTGTATGCTGTTAATGGAAAGGAACTTTTGTATCACTTTTCTATTACTAGCAAAAATGGACTTTTGAGGTTAACATTATGAAAATAATTTGTTCTGTTTGTACTATAAAATTATTTTCCCTTTCTCTTCTTCTTACTCCCCCCTCCCCTTTCTGACTCTCCCCCTTCTGGTTCCCTGGATTTATAATCATGGTTAATGGAACACCATAATTCAATTCATTACCCATTCATTCAACTAGGTAGCATGGTCTATGCCTCTTTGGTGGGTTTCTTATCTTCAGTATTTAATTAATTAACAAGTAGTGTCTGTTTCCAACTCTGAAACACTTTTGCATTTTAGTTAGGATTTCATTACTTTGAACCAGTCTTTCTGCTTTTATTTTCCCTCTACCTAAAGCGGTGATTTCAACCCTTGCTGTACATTAGGGCAACGTAAAGAGTGAGGAGGCCGAGTTCCCTCCTTAGAACAATTTGAAGTCTTGGGAGAAGCATGAGGCATTAATTTTTTTTTTTTTTTTTGTAGTACGCGGGCCTCTCACTGTTGTGGCCTCTCCCATTGCGGAGCACAGGCTCCGGACGCACAGGCTCAGCGGCCATGGCTCACGGGCCCAGCCGCTCCGCGGCATGTGGGATCTTCCCGGACCGGGGCACGAACCCGTGTCCCCTGCATCGGCAGGCGGACTCTCAACCACTGCGCCACCAGGGAAGCCCAAGGCATTAATATTTTTAAAGGTTTCCTAGGTGACTCAAATGTATGACAATATTTGAGGTCTTCTGTTCTAAATGCTCCTTTATAACAGTGATTCTCAAAGTGTGATCACCTGACCAGCCGCATCAACATCACCAGGAACTTGTTAGAAAGACAGATTCAGGTCCCACCGCAGCTCTACTGCATCAGAAACTCTGGGCTTGGGGCCCAGAAATATGTATTCGAACCAGCCCTCCAGGTGATTCCCATGAATGCTCAAAGTTGAGAACTACTGCTTTATGGCAAAAGTCTCCTATTTTTCTTTTCCTGGTTGTGCACCACTATAAAAGTTTTGAGCATGTTCATCTCTACATAGCTGTATTTATTTAGTTTTGAAATAGTACACATAATACTTTCAGTAGCTAAATTTCAAGACACAATATACACTTAAAGTGAAGTTCAAAGTGAAGTTAATGAGAATGGATGTAAATCAATAGTGCAAGTATTTTTGTTGATAAATTTGTTTTCTTTTTGATTTTTTGGTAATAATTATATCGGTGTTTTCACCTTATAATGCAGATGGAATAGAATGAATGGAGTGTAGTGGTTGGGGGATCTAAGCCAGTCTGCCAAAGTTTGAACCCCATTTCTGGTAATACCAGACTGTCCTGGGCAATTAACTTAATGTTTCTGTGCATCAGTTTCTCATTTGCAAAATAGAGCTATGAATAGCGTGTCTCAAAGAATTGTCAGGATTAACTGAGTTAATACATATAAATCATTTAGAAACTGACTAGCCCTTAGATGTGCTCAAAAATGGTAGTTATTCTTACTTAGAATTGAAAGACTGTCAGCTCTATCATTTTCTTTTTCTGTTATTTTTTTTTTGGTGTCTGTATTATTAGTACGAACCTCAATCTGTTATTATTTTTTTTGCAGGTGTCTTTTTAAGTCACCTATTTATTTTGTGAGGGTTGGTTTAGTTACACTAGATAATATAATCCATAAATCCATTTAATTGGGTGCTTCTGTACTGCCACATGCCCTAATCCCTTGAAAGTGAACTAATGAGAAAGTTGTTTGTCGTTTTGATGTCTATGGAATTTCTGCTCTCTTTTGATGGACCTTGATAATTCAACCAGGGAGAGTATCTGTATCAGACAAAAATAAATACAAATAAAAGTTCTAATTTACTTTCACACCTTCATAGACAGTCTTATACAACCCCTGGGGGAAAGCGCCCTGTCTTAGAAGATTCACTTCTCAAATTTTATGGTAAACATGCATCATTTGAAGATCTTGTTAAACTGCATATTCTGATTCACTAGATCTGGAGCTGGTCCTGAGATTCTGCTGCCAATTGCATTAAATATGAGAACATACCTAGTAGTCAACAATTGATGAAACTTGAGGTGTGGTAGAGATCAGGAGGTTAGGAGTAAAACCAGCAGCGAAGTTGCAGTTAGTGTATTTGTATAGCTAATTTGGAGACCTTGAGGCTAATTTTTGGAAAGTATTATTAGCTATTATTATTAAATTTGACCCCTAGGGATAAAACTCAAAATTGTGGTCTGGTTTTCATACCTCCATCTGCCTGAACTTACATAGGATGAGATACAAAGCAGTCTACTTCTAACATGAATTTAGAATGATAGACTCATAAAATTTAGAATAATAAACTCATAAAATTCAATGAATTCATCAAACTTCAGCTAATTTCTATTATATATATATAGTGTGTATATGTATTTTTGTAATATTATATAGACACTTATGTACACTCAGTATGTATATTTATATAATGTACACATATTATCATATAGTAAATACTTATACACACATATATACACATACACACATATATACATACATACATACACATACATAATGCCCTGAGATCCAGAGCGGTGGATACAAGTTCCTTTAGGCAGTTAGCTCTTAGAACATCCCAAACACTTTGTAGCATTTTCTGCCCAGGCTGTAAGGTGGTCAGGCTCTAAGGATGCCACCCCCCACCCAGGAGTGGAATATCCCAAATGCTCCTGCAAAACATGAGCAGAAGCTTTAGTGTCCTTGGACCTGTACCTTTTAGTGTAGCACGCCACAGAATGCTGGCTTTCATTTTAATAACGATTCAGACAGGTTCCAAGACGCAAGTGCAAAATCTGCATAGTGTTTTAGGAGGACAAGAAGAAACAGAAATAATGAGAAGGGTGTTACCATTTTCTTCATGGTAGTCTCCCTGCTGCACGTGTACAGTGATCAGTTACACGTCGTGTTGAGCTGCAGAACCCTCACGCTCTATTAACGGTAGTGTTAGGAAAATGGCTTCTGGCAATTTTCAATTATGTCAATTCCCTGAGTATTTACATTAGGAGCAACATTTTTATGATGGGTACACAAAAAATCCCCTCTTTTCAGCATTTCCCCATTAGGCGTACAAAATATTTTCTGTCCTATAAAATACACTTTAGGAGTATAACTTAGTGGTGCGCATTAGATGCTGGAGCTTGGAGAAGTAAAGGGTTCAGTTCAATCTCTGGCTCATTATTAGTTCATCCTGTATTTCATTTCTTCATCTAATGTAAATTGAACTAGGGAATATTTGGAACACTAGTAATGGGTTTTGAAAAAAAAATCATTGAATAGAAGCTCTCAGAAACTCTTCTGTAGAAAAATTTGGAAAAGGCAGTTTCTTTATACTCTCAGAAGATACTTAAAACAAAGCATCAGGTACTTTCACTAATGAAAGACATGGTTCATATTTTGATCAATACCTCCCATCGGATACATAATTCAGCCTGAATGGGACATGGCATTCATTTTCTTCATGGCGTTGAGTGACTGATGCTGTTTCAAATGGTAAATCTATATGTTTGGGTTATGTGAAGGTAGAGGCTTTTAGTAAAACACCAAGGGCTAAACTGGTACGGTTCTATTTTAGTTCTCTTAAAGGCAAATTAGCTGCGAATTAATGTTAAAGTTTAGTAAAGTAACACAGTGTCACTGCATTTTCTGTTTCTATAATTGTGCTATTTTTTAACTCTATTTTCTTCCTTTTTCCCTCTGCCTTTATTACCCCAAGCACCATCAGCGATTTCCCTTAGGAAACTTTAAAATTCACAGTGAATTTTGGAATCTACTGTTTAGACTACTATAGCTCTCTGAAAATTCATCCATTGTTTAGATGCCAGTTAATATCAGATAATAGTTTGTACTGCAATAAGAAGTGATTTAAAAAAATCAACAACTATTGGGCTTCAGTGATTTTTTTCCCTCTGGGGCTTCAACAAGTATTTGACTTTTTACTTGAAAATAATGCTAGACAGTTTTAAGCTAAACATCCAACATTGGTTCCTTTGAATGATATATTTGCATTTTTTTTATTGAATGGTGTGTCTATTACTAGTACAGTTTATACTAAGAGGAATTGGCCTTAAGGCACAATGAATCTTTGTTTCCACTTTACCAAACTTACATAAATTTCTTTTAGGAGCAACCACTCTGTACTCAGAACATCTGAAGTGCATGTGAATTTGGAAATATATTTTACTGACAACTCCAAGTTTCAAGAGTTAAGAATGCTCATTTATAAATAGTACTATTTTTATACTCTCTTCTGCTGGAAATGTGAATCTGTCAATTAAAGAGTGTCAAAGAGCTATCCAAACCTCTAAAATGATTCCCAGCTACCTCAGACTTTTGAAAAAAAAAAAAAGACTCCTGAGTTCCACGCTGTGGGATGGGCCCAGTCCAGCAACTAATACTCATTAAATAGCTGATTAATGAAAGCCCCTAACAGAGTATTGTTTTTTTTCCCCCCTTTGGGTGATGATGCTAACACATATAATTAGACTTTGTGTTATATCTGTGTAAGAAGTTCTATAATTCATTTTGCAAATCTGTTGAAAATGATATTGAATGGTAAGTTAGTATTCTTTGAAAGCATTAATTAAAATTTAACTACTTCAGTGTATAATATCTGTGTTTTATAAATAAACCTAAGATATTCATAGACACTGTCGACTCTTGCCTCACTACTGAGGAATGATGTGATGTCACATTTCTGGCTTCCCCCCCAACCTCTTATGACAGTGCCTGTTAGTATCCTTTGTGGGCCTGCTTCATTTGCCCCCTTCTTCTGCCTGTTTCTTAAATCTCAGTGCTCCTCAGATATCTTAGTCTTTTTCTATGCTCAGCATGGGTCATAGTCTACTGTATACATGCTGATGACTTCTTAAATCTGTTCCCCCAGCCCAAACCTCTCCCCAACACATCAGACCTCTATATTCAGCCTCTTACTGGATATCTCTATTTGGATGTTCCAGAGGCAGCTCAAACTCAGCATGTCCCATACAGGATTTGTCACTATATGCTTCAGCCATATTGATCCAGTTTTTGTTTACTGAAAGTCCCATGTTCTCTCTCACTTGTTTGCAGACACCCTTAGCCTGAAATATACTTTCCCTCCAGCTAACTGAACAAATCTCATAACTGACTTTCTCCAGGAAGGCTTTCCCAATTCTTAGGTTAAGATTTGGGACCTCTTTTATATGGTAATAGTGACAGTAATATAGTAACATTGTTGTAGTAATATATTATAGTAATATAATACAGTAATGTTATAGTAATATAGCATATTTATCAATACAGTAAAAGTGATAAAGGTAATGATGATGATAATACTCTATTAGTTTCTTATTGATGCTGTAATAAATTACCACATCCATAGTGGCTTAAAACAACATGAATTTATTATCTTACAGTTCTGTAGGTTGGCAGGTTGACACTGCTCTCACTAAAGTCTTTTCTTTAGGGGAGAATCTCTAAATTTTCTTGGCGTTTCTAATTTCTAGAAGCCCCGTGTTCCTTGGCTTGTGACACCCTTCCATCTTCAAGGCCAGCAATGGCCTCCAGGGTCTTTCTCTCACTTCCTCACTCTGACACCGACTCTTCCGCCTCCTGCTTTTCAGGACCCTTGTGATTATACTGAGTCCACCTGGATAATCCAGGCTACTCTTCCATTTTAAGGTCAGCTGATCAGCAACCTTAATTCCATTTGTGGCCTTAATTCCCCTTTGACAAGTAATCTAATATATCCACAGGTTCTGGGAATGAGGGCATGGACATCTTTGGAGGGGCTTTTTGTCTACAATAGCTAACAGCTATTGAGAACTAGGTATTGTTCCAAGCATCTCACTCACATAGTTGTCAAGAACTGAGAAGAGTCTGAGATTTTATCTTACCCTCTTTGCAAGCTTGACAAGTCAGCCTGCCATTGCTTCTTGAAACTTGGTGGAAGACATGAAACTCTGGGATTAGAGACAATAAAACTTTATTCCTTTAGCTATAGCAGTAGCCAGAGTATCAACATTTTCTGAGCCAGTTCCCTGAGCCCCAATTCACAAGAGCAACGCAAAGAGGTCCAGGTGCTACCTGCATATGCAATGGATTATATAATAGGTGAGGACCCTGAGGAATCTAGTTATTTTATAAATTATGGTATGTACTCCTGTCCTTTGCTTTTGAGAGGACACTATCTCTGTTTTTTTCTATACAAATATCCTTAAAAAGATAGTCTGGAACAAAAACCAGTCAGTATCTGTGGTCTTAAGACATACAGAAATGTGAAAGATTACTTGAGAGTTTGTGTTCCAACAATAGCCCTCGCAGTAACACTGTGAAATAGTAGCAATTATAATCATCTTCCTTTTACAGGTAAGGAAAATGAGGGGCAGAAATGATAAGTAACAAGCCTGCTAAGTAGCAGGATGGAGTTTTGAACCTGAGCTACCTGGCCTCACAGCCCATGTTCTTAGTCTCTGCTCTGTGCTGCTTCCATCATACCATGTACTCAGGTTAGCACATGTACTCCCCTGAGGTTTCCTTCATGTGTGTCTATAATATGTGTACTTTTAAACTTGTTTGTATTCCCCATTGGTTTTTAAACTCCATGAGGGTTTAATGGAACTGTGTCTTTATTGTTCAGGGTTTATATATCCAGTGTTCAGATCAGTCTGGCCTATGTTAGGTAATGAATAAGTATTTTAGGAATAAATCAAAAAATATAGTAAACGAAACCCTCATAGAAAGGAACCTTACTTCCAACCTACATTCTTAGATAACACCAAATCTTTGTTATAGAACAAGCATTAATCAAGTTGGCCTGTCACCAGATGATGGTGATAGGAGTCATTTAGTGTGTTTTTGATGTTTATGCCTAATCATGTCCATTAAAGTAAAGACCGTAAGTTTTGGAAGTGCTTGAGAGAAGATGCAAAATGTGATGATGGCAATCAAAGTAGAGCTAATTTTAAAAATTAAATGGGTGAGAAAATGACAAACATTCCTTGTGCATGTGGGATAAGTCCTTTGGCATAAAAATTCTTTTTCAGGGAAAAAGGGAATTAGACAAACCATGAAAAGTGCTCCTCCTTTGCAATTGACAGTAATCAGGAAGTGTTGAGGAAAAGTGATTGCAGAAATGAAAAAAAAAAGTCTTTTGAGTGTGTGCAGGAGGGTCAGCAAAAACATTGAGTGCATATTAGGGCCTAACGCTAATTCAGGAGAATGCTAGGAGTTTGCGAGCTTAAATGCTAAGCTAGTGAATACAAGTGGTACTGATGAAAATTCTGTTACAGGCTAAAGTATGTAGCTGAAACGAATCTTTTTTGATGGAAATATGCCCAAATAGAAAGTCCATCAGGAGAAAATGTGTTCTGTTTTAAAGCTTTGAAGGACCAATTCACTCTCTTTTTAAAAATTTTTATTGGAGTCTAGTTGATTTACAATGTTGCGTTAGTTTCAGGTGTACAGCAAAGTGAATCAGTTATACATATACATATGTCCACTCTTTTTTAGATTCTTTTCCCATATAGGTCTTAAATTTGGTGGAAATGTATCCAAGGATAGCAAAGCTTAAACTCCTCTCTGTCAAATGAACTTAAAAACAGCCATTCAGTACCTAATCTGTTTGTGAGTAAAAACAACTTCAGAACATGCACTTGAAAGGAAAACGTTGGTTCTCATTTTATAAATACCAGTAATAGAGGACTTCTATGAATTTTATCTTATCAATATTACTATTTCAAATGCAATTTATATTTATACTAGTCACATGTGGTAATTGTCAGAGCAAGAAGTTTTATTTTTTAATACTTAAGCATGAATGCTTATGTAAATAGTATCTTCAGGTGCTAGTCATGGCATAATCAAAACACAACTTTTTTTTTTTAACCTGCTATACCTTTAAAACTTATTTAGGGTCACTGAATAATAAAATGGGGATGTCCTATGACTTTTTTTTTTTTAAGTTTGTTCTTCGGTAGGTCCTGTATTGCTTTACATCATAAGCAACATTTTCAATTCAGAAATCAGAATGCCTAGCATAACACATTAGCCAACATTTCATCTTTGTTAGAAGACAAGATTCCTCCTCTCTCAAGCTAAGGCCTGTCATGAATCTGATTCCCCAAGGTGAGGATGAACTGGAAAGATCCCAAATAGCGATGGCGTTGATTTATCACGTTTTGTGCTTAGGACGAAGTGCTTTAAACGGACCATCTCATTGAATCTTCACAACAACCTGCAAGGACGTTATCCCCGCTTTATCAATGAGGGGATGGAAGCTGGGAGAGATTGAACAACTTGTTTGAAGTTCCATAGCCAGTAAATGTTAGACCTGGGTTTGGATCCCAAACAGTGTGGTCTCTAAAGCTCCAACTTTTTTTTTTTTTGTAAAGCTCCAACTTTTAACTGCTATGTCTACTGCCCTCTGCCAAAAAGGGCAGGGTTGCAGTGCTGGAAAGCTAACGGATTGTGATTGAGATGCTGCTAGGACACCGCATGGAAGATAGTATTGAGGCTGAAAGTTAAAGGGTGAAGGAAACAGAAGGAAGAGTGAGTGCAGAAGTCTGGGGATTTGAGAGCAGGATAGATCTGGGGTGGAAGAACCAGGGCAAAGTTCAGAATGTGTCTGTCAATCTGGAGGGAGTGCCTCTGAGTGATAGCAGAGAAGTTTAAAGGAGAAGAGCACCTCACACGGCAAACAGTGAAACCATGGAACTGATGAGCAGAACTGCAGAATTGAATGTTCTTTCTTGGACGGAACTTGGTAATGTCTACATATCTGTTTGGTTTGTGACATCAGGCAGAACTAGTTGTAAGCTACATTCAGCATGATTTGTCATCAGAGGGGAAATGATCCTGGACAACAAACTCTGCTGATCTGTGAGCTCAGAATCTGACTGTGGCAGGGAGGAGAGGCCTGGTATTGCACATGGTTTTTTTGCTAGTGGTTATTTAATAATGTAGAATACATTAAAGTCTACTTCTAGTTTATGAAGTTATACATCAGAACATTGCTCCTAATGCTGGAGATTGGATTTCGGTTTGTATTTTTTATAAGACCCTGCCTGATGATTCTTTGAACATTTCCACGTGGTTTCAGGGTTTGTTTTAGCACCGTGTTGTTAGGATAGTGGGACATTTTTCTTGGTGACCGACCTTCCCCAGAGTCCAAAAGAGGAAGCTGCAAAGCTTTCTTAAAGTTTAAGCCAGATTACAGGGGAGAGGATTATTCTAGAAGGAATAGTACATTAGTGGCTGTGGAGGGGGGACTATCAATTAACAGTCTACTACTAAGGTGCTTAGATATTTTCCTCTGGAGCTCAAAGAGAGCTATCTGGGCATGTGGGTGGTGACAGATGACATTGGAGTGGGTGAGAACACTAAAAGAAAACTAGTAGAATGAGTTAAAACACACACACACACACACACACACACACACACACACACATGCAGATGGAAATCCTAGAACTTTGGTTTTCAAAAATCAGAAGATGACAAGAAAATTAAACAAACAAGAACAAAAACAACAAGAAGAAAGGCTAATCTGGGAAGTGGAGAAGAAACATGGATATCTTTCTATGACAGACCCTAATGAGCAGTGTGATAAATCTTGGCAGTATCAAAAAAGTAAGAACTCAGGGCTTCCCTGGTGGCGCAGTGGTTGAGAGTCCGCCTGCCGATGTAGGGGACGGGTTCGTGCCCTGGTCCAGGAAGATCCCACATGCCGCGGAGCAGCTGGGCCCGTGAGCCATGGCCGCAGAGCCTGCACGTCCGGAGCCTGTGCTCCGCAGCGGGAGAGGCCGCAACAGTGACAGGCCCGCGTACCGCAAAAAAAAAAAAAAAAAAGTAAGAACTCAGAGGTCTCCATGAGATTTTGTGCTCTTAGTTAGCGACAGCTGTTTCAACATAGTGTTAAAGATAGAAAGTAAATTCTAGTGCACTGAAGGGAACAAGTAGAGAAAGTCAGATTTTTATGGTGATTTATGTAATCACATTCACTAGTATTATATGAATATTTGTTATCTGCCTATAGTTTTAGGACTAGCGTAATTAATTGGGAGCAGACTCCTATGCATAATTTTATCCAGGATTTTCGTTTAATTTCCAAGTAAATTTGACTCTGAAACATTTGAGTTTTCTTACTTCTGTTTTCAAGGCATATTAAAGAGTTGTGGTTGCACACGTTAATGGGTATAGCCTCATGACAAATTATTTTGCAAAAATTGAGACAATTTAATTCATTGTAAATAAATCTTATTATCTTCAAAGTTAAGCAAAAGAATATTTTAGTTACTGAAGGTATTAACGGCTTCATTTAGGTATAGTGACATGCAGTATGCTGCACATATGTAAAGTGTAAAATCTGATGTTTTAAGATATGTATACACCCATGAAATCATCACCATAATGAGCCTATCCATCACCCCCAAAAGTTTCCTGTTGCTATTTTTTTAATTTATTTTTTTAATCAAAGTATAGGTGATTTACAGTGCTGTGCCAATCTCTGCCGTACAGCAAAGTGACTCAGTTATACACAGAGACATTCTTTCTTTCCTGTTGCTATTTTTAATCCCTCCTATCTGTGTCCCCAGGTGACTACTGATCGGCTTTCTGACATTATAGATGAATTTGCATTTTCTAAAATTTTATGTAAGTGACATGACTCGTACAACATATATATTTTTTCTTCCTTTTTACTCAGTATAACTATTCTAGGGCTCATCCACGTTGTAGCACGTATTGATAGTTCATTTCTTTTTATTGCTGAACAGCATTTTATTGTATGGATATACCACACATTATCCATTCATCTATTGATGGACATTGGAATTATTTCCAGTTTGGGCGTATTGGAAGTAAACTGTTATGAACATTTGTGTACAAGTCTTTATGTGGATATATGCCTCCTGAAGGTATTCTCAAAATATAGAACTGTTTATGAGATAAAGGTATAGAGCAGAGAGACACAGTTAAATTATCCCTCAATAGTTGTTAGAACAAAATCCAGGTTTCTTCAGTACTTTGATAGAAGGTTATTATGTCTGTAGTAGCGTAATCTAATTTTTAAAATTTTCTTTTTTTTTCCTTCTGCCAGCCATAGACATGGTTCCCTGTATCTATTGTTAAGCCTGTGAGCATCTGAGAAGCTGCCCCCTGTGCTTGATCCCTCTGTGTTTCACTCTGTTCTCAATCACTTTATCTGAATCTGACTCCATTTGCTCAAGAGTCTTTGGCTGAAGTACAGCTTTGTTACTCGGGTCTGACTTCTCTGCCCTTAGACCTCTGGAAACCAACCTGTCACCAGCTGCCTACTTAGGCACCAACCTTCAGCTTGAGATCGTTGCCTGAGATCGTTGGCACCAACCTTCAGCTGCCCCCTCACCACACCTGCTTAGGCTGCTAGTCAGGTTTTTGCTGTCTGATGACTGCCCCTGGCTGTACCTTCTTTATTCCAAACTCTTAGACTCGCATCTGGCCCATGTCTAGAATTTTCTCTCCGTGCCATTTGAGCCACTCCATATTCCAGTGTGCGGCCTGATTTGTTGACTCAGTCTTGGGGACCTGACTACTCTCGGCTCTTGGAGAACTCCAGCAAACAGAAGTGCCTCTGTTTTGCAACAGGCTTGTCCATAAGTCCCCGTGTTCCTACAAGTAAATGGCCCCAGACCTGCTACTGCTATTGCCATCTGCTGGTGGCAGGCAGAGTTGGCGCAATGTTGTTCTATTGCCTGGTTTGTTCATATTTAAGGAAGGTCTCAAGGTAAAATCTTAAGTAGAAGTATGTTATGTACTTGCACTTCGTATAATTCTCACAACGATACTCTTCTCCTTTATACGCTTCAGCCACACCAACCTTCATTCTATCCAATATGCTAGCCTCATTTCCTCCTTAGGACCTGTGCATTTTTTGTCCCCTCTTCTTAGAACAATATATCAATACTTCCACAGATCTTCAGACAGCTAGCTTCTACCATTATTCACATCTCAGGTGAGATGTGATTACCTTAGAGATGCCTGCTTTGACCACACTCGACCCATTTCACCCTACCAGTCAATCATTGTCTTACTCAATTATTTTTTGGTAGCATTTATCATTTACTAAATTTCTTTCATTCATTTATTACTTGTTAATTAACCTCCTCTTCCTACACACACCCACAAATAAATATAAGTGCCATGAGAGCAGGGAGCAAGGAGCTTGGATGACAGAACAAACAATGCTTGTATTGAGCAAAAGAGATGCTCAATAAATACATACTTGTATAAATGAATGCATATAGTACCTCTGTCTGCCTGTCGAAATCCTATTTATGTTTGGAAGTCCAACTCAGATACTATCTCTTTCAAGAACTTCTCCAACTAAATCTGTTTTCTCTCTCTTTCACAGGACTTTTTATTCTTTCTTTATTTTTTCTGTTAAGCTGTCATGTTTCCATGTAGTGGTTACAGGGGCCATACTTGACTTATCTTTAGTCCATAGGTCAGAAGCACAGGTAACAACCTGGGCTTGGGACTGGTTTTTGAAGTAGGGATCTCGGAGGGTGCAGTGTTGTAGGACTGAACCCTTAACCTGTGGAATCTGATTCTATCTTTGGGTAGATGGTATCGGAATTGAGTTGAATACTGGGTCACTCTGTTGGAATCCAAGAATTATTTATAGACGGTGTGGGACAAACCCTCCCACGTCCCCGCCCCACATGCACACATGTTGAAATTGGCTCCAGGAACCTAAGAGACTGTCCCTCATTCCTTCTTTCTTTTCTGAAGCAATCATAATTGTGAATCTGGTGTTTATCATTCCTATATGTGTGTGACTGTGTGTGCATTTTACCACTGCTGTCTGTCTGAGTGGATGTGTGAGTATCCATTTGCAATCTATGGTACTATTCTGCTTGTTTTTAAGTAGTATATGGTAAGGGCCATTCTACACCTTATTTGTTCCCTCAACATTACGTTTTTCAGATTATCCGTGTTGATACATGTAGTGTTAGAATCTAGTGGTAAGACCATTTCAGTTGTTGTATGGTATTGCTTTTTAGAATTATTTCACAGTTTCTTTGTCAGTTATCTCGGTGAAAGGCTTGCAGTTTTCTCTTTTCATTCTTACAAAGAATACTGCAGCAAACATTTTTGTACCATTATTTTCTTAGCATCCTAGGGAGTTAGTCCAGGGTTTACATGGGAAAGTGGAGCCAGGTTGCCTGGGTTTGAATCCTTACACTGCCGCTTGCTAGCTTTCCCAAGCAGCACTGAGCACCAGCTATATTCAGTCCTTCTGCACATGCATGCCCTACGTCAGCCTCTGGCAACAAGTTATCAGCTTGGCTTAGATGCCTTTGGCTCCGGTGAATCCTGCTGGAGCCAGTTCCCAAATGCCACTGCCCGTGGCTTCACATGCAATCACTGCTTTGCACTTATGTACCATTTCTGGTCCATGGAGAGGTTTATTTTCAAGCCTGGAGATGATTTTCAGTTTTTCCTTTTAATATTTTACTTAACATTGCTATGTGTTTGAGCAGAGGGAGTGCATCAAAGCATGTACTTACTGTGTCACCTTAAGCAAACGCTGATAATACCTCTACAACCTTTTAAAATAAGCACAAATCTTAGAATCACCTAATCATAGATTTTCGGAGCTGGAAGGGATTTGAGAGATCATGACGTCCAATAACCTTATTTTATAGGTGAGAGAATTGTGGTCTTGAGAAATTAAAGTGATTTACTGATGTCATATATTTAATTAATGGTGGAGGCAGGGCCAGAACCAGAGTCTGCAGGTTACCTCTATAGTCCTTTTTCTTTTTTTTTTTTTTTGTGGTACGCGGGCCCCTCACTGTCGTGGCCTCTCCCGTTGCGGAGCACAGGCTCCGGACGCGCAGGCTCAGCGGCCATGGCTCACGGGCCCAGCCGCTCCGCGGCATGTGGGATCCTCCCGGACCGGGGCACGAACCCGTGTCCCCTGCATCGGCAGGCGGACTCCCAACCACTGCGCCACCAGGGAAGCCCCCCTCAATAGTCCTTTTGACACTACATCTACTTTTTTAGTTTTCTCTATCTGAGCTATATTTACATGTAATATTTTATTTTTAACAAAACTCAAAAAATACATTAGAATTAAGCAATTAGAAATATGATATGTTGGATTTTTAAACTGATGTGAGATGTTTTCTTTTGAACAATATTGAGGTGAAAGCAAGAGTACAGCATTTACTGCACTGAGCTGAATATATTTTCATTAGAAGGCACGATGCCTTTTGACTCTGTAGGTTCCTGCTGCATTTGGTTTCCTTGACTTTCTGCAACTTATTAGGACAGGCCCATCAATAATGGCGCTGATACTTCCAACCTCCTACAGCACTGGGTCTGAAAATGAACTGTGATGGATGGATATGGCCAGCATTTACAGTGATAGCCTATATTTCTGCTGTCACGTAGAAATGGCAGGTAGTTTAATTTAGAAAAAAAAAATTACTGAGAAAGAACAAGTATTTCTTCTAATTAGGATTTCTGGACTTTTGTCGGACATGAATTTAGAATCTGACATGTTTGTTAAAGCCTTTGGAATTGTTTTATTCTGTTTCTAGATCTTTTAGCTGTGCCTAAGCATCCGTATGCTGCTATGGAGAACTGGGGACTAAGTATTTTTGTGGAACAAAGAATACTGCTGGATCCCAGTGTTTCATCTATTTCTTATTTGCTGGATGTCACCATGGTCATTGTTCATGAGATATGTCACCAGGTATGAGAAAAAGGATCAGGTGTAAGTATAATTGCAAACTATCGAGAATGTAGAATGGTTTCAGATACTTAGATTAGGAGCTAAGTTATTATCCTCCCAATTAAGTTTTAATTGTATAGAGCACCACGTAGTTCTTTTTGGAAGATAGGTTGTTCTCAAGTGACGGCACAAACGAAAGCAAACACACGGATCATATTGAATAAGTAACTGTCATTCAGTTTAGTTGAGGAGTGAGATGGCACTGCTACCCAGCAGCCTCTTTGGAGACCCTATCCACTAACTATTCTTTGTCAACCTTGCTGTATTTTCTTGTGATTATTGGTGTGTATATATGGAGAGTGCAGTGATGGCAATGATTTATTGCATTGCTGAAAGATGCAGCTGAGTTTTGTGTACATGTCAAAATTTGCTTTTGCTGAAATCAATTTGTTATTCCCCTTCTCCCATCACACAGACACTTAGGAAGTCTTTCACTAACTCTGCGACAGCCTCTTTGTTCTCAAATGATTGATTTTTTTTTGTCTTGACATGTTTAGAAATTCATATGTAAATTAGCCAGCTTTATCATGAAGCTAAGATAAAATTAATTTCATTTTGATTTTATGTACTTTCTTACAATGAGCAGAAGGTATTACAGAGATTTCACAATGCTTATTAGAATCTTGATTCTAGCGAAAAAAATAACTGAAAATAAACGTTTGTGCTAATAAAAAGCAATCTTTGTCCTGATTACCAGAAACTATGGATGGTTTTTAAGTGAAAACACCAGAAATCACAGTGTGATACTGTACAACTTCAATTTGTTACCAACCCAAAATCTTTTTAAAAAGCTTGAAAACCTTAAGAAAGATTGAGGTGGAAAATGTTGTTAGTAAAAGAGGCTGAACAGCTAAATGACAATACATGAATAGGGACTTCATGATAAATTGTTCTAGGCCATATGACCCTTTACCTGTATGTCAGCCTTCTGCAGTGAACCTGTAGACGTTGGTACCTGTCATGCTGGTCAGCTTGGGCATGTGTTCCTTGCTGCAGAGACTTAAGGGGGTCCATTGCAGAGATAACCAGGGCTCCTCTATTGTGCTAAAAATGGTTTCCAGCTAAACATACAATTCTTTGACGCAAATCAATGTCCTTTTGAACGTTCCTAGAAACGAGTTACATGTAGAGTTCTGTTGAAATAAGAACACACTGATAATTTTTTCTAGAACTGGATTTCATTTGTTCCAGATTCTCAGTTACTTTCTTGTTCTAGCTTAGTGGTGCTCGGCTACTTACTATGCGGAAATGAGCCGGAAGCTGGGAGAAACACATAATAATTTCCACTATCATTGCCAAATTATTTTCTACATTACCGTTTCTCCTCACCTGTTTATTGTCACAATTCTTAAGACAGGCTTTCAGTTTAAGGGAGAAGAAACATTACTTTCTGATCAAGCACAGAAAATGTTTTAAATATCATTTGTTTTGTGGTCATCAGCGTATTCAGTTATCTCTTCTTTGTATTTCTATTAGAGGTCCTCTTGAGCAAGTGATACTTTATTAATATTGAAATGCTCAGCCACCAAGCTCTTTCCTCTAGCTCCTAAAGCTGTAAAGCTATGATCTGATACTTGTCTGACTGCCTTTTCCTTCTGCTTCTTAAATAACTCACTCCCACTTACAGTCTTCACACTAAGGGTTACTTACAAATGCCTATAATCCTCTTGCCTGAGGCTTTCTCATGGCTTCTTCTTATCATTAAAGTCTGAGCTCAAATGTCATCTGCTTAGAGAGAATCTTTTTGTTTTTACAGTCTAAAGTGACCCATCCTCCATTCCTATCACACTTTAATAAGATCTGAAATTGTATTGTTCATTTGCTTATTTTTTATTTTCTATCTCACCTAATTGTCCCTTCCTCCACAATAAAGTGTCAGCTGCCTGAGAAGGGACATTGTCTGACTTTTCATCATTAAATCCCAAGTCTGTAGGATAGTTCCCGCGTATAATGTTTTTTTGTTTTGTTTTGTTTTGTTTTTTAATGAAAAAAGAATTCCTTTAAGCTTTGTTGAACTCAGCAAGGATTTCAGAGTAATGTATCCAGATCTAATCAAAACACCAATTATAAATTACAACATTACTTTCCTGAAGGGATCTTAGAGACTTTTTTGGTCCAACCCTCATTATCATAGAATCATGGAGAGTCAGGTGTGGAGCATCTTAAAGCCTTTATTAGTTCCTTCGATCAGCCGATGTCGTCTGTGAATTGCCTCTGCCACTGGAAGGCGCTGCTTCAGTACTTCCTGTGATGAGCTCACCGCTTCTCGAGGTAGTATTTTCCATCTTCATCTATTTCAGTCTGTTAGAGGGTCTCCTGCATTTTTAGCAATGTCTACCAATCTACAACCCTAATTTCCATCCATTAATACTGATTTGTCCCCTGTAGGGCCATAAGACCCAAGCCTTTTCTTCTTCTATATACTAGGTCTTCAAATATTTGAAGACAGCTGTTGTCAGTTTTTTTACCCTGAGCTCTTTCTTCTCCAGGTTAAATCTTCTTGTTGTGTTCCTTGAACATTTTATTTTTGTTCTTCCCTGAATGCATTTATAGAAAATTAGTGTCATCCAAGTAGTCAAATAAATCAATGGTGTTGCCACAACGTATTTTAAGATCACAAAATCAATTGGGGAATGAATTCCAGTTGTGACAATCATAGTTTAATACATTTACTTTTAGATAAAATAATTCTGGGATAGACGCGATTTTATCTGATGCCCATTCATTTGTCACGGCAGTGGTTTGGTGACCTCGTGACTCCTGTGTGGTGGGAAGATGTGTGGCTGAAGGAGGGATTTGCTCACTACTTTGAGTTTGTTGGTACAGACTACCTCTACCCCGGCTGGAACATGGTAAGTGCACTTTTTAATTGTTTGGAACTCTAAGTGAAAGGTTGATCCTGTGTTACATTGGGCTTATCTTATCATCAGATGTGACTGAAAATACCAACCGATGCATGAAAAAAAAAAGTTAGCTATCCAATAAAAGGAAAAGTAACCCAAAATGTAAACAGTACTATTCCAAAATATTTTTGTTTATTAGAACTAAATAGAATCTGATTGGTTATACGCTGATTTCGAAATGGTACAAGTTTTCTAAATAGAAATAGTTTAGATTACAGTATTTGATAACAAAGATAAATTATCCCTTAAAATAGAGAAGGTAACAGTAACCAATGAGTTATATTTTAAGTATATAGGATGTTTCAATATACAGAAAAATGAGAACTTAATATTTCTTCAATGTGATGAACTCAAAAATTAGCTAAAATTTTTGATGCATTATTGCTGTTTTTACTTTAGGATTAAATGATTTAATAAGAGGTCACTATAAAGAGTTGTACACATTATACTCATACCTGTACGTCTGAACCTGAAGTAGGATTTGTTGTACCTTAAGCAGTGATGTTCTAGAGTATCCTAGAAGAAAAAGTGGAGGGAGGGTATGATTTCTATATGTCATTTAATATAAGTTTTTCATTTAGTATAAGCTTCCATTAATCAGTAAGTGACTGTTATTATGGAGTAGAACCCAGGGTATATGTTGTTTGGGAACTTGAATTTTAAATTTATTTTAAGTGGCACTATGTAAAAGTTGCAAAGTACTGACATTTGTCAACTTCCAGAAGCTCAAAAGCTTTCACCTGTGACATAGCATGAGTGATAATATATATTTATTTCACACCACTCTTTTTTGATGTTTAAACTATTATGTGATTATCTAGTTATCTGTCGTGATTCCAAGTATGATCTGAATAGTATTTAAACCAAGGTAAAATATAAAGATGTCTGTAAGTCATGATATAACTTCTCTACCATAAATTCAGCCAACTGCTGCTGAGTAAGAAAGGTGATCTTACATATCTCAGAAGAAATGTTACAATTGTAATATATTGATATGTTTGAATTATCCAGTTTTGCTTATATTTTATAAAGGCAGCATGGTTCATTTGCACAAATGTGTGAGTTAATTTTACTTAGCCTTATGTATCTAGGTATGCATTATATATTATACAATTTAAAAAAACTTATTTGAACTGTTTTATTATGGCATTAAAATTAATTAAAAATGCCTTTAAAGAACTTTGAAGAAAAATCATCAATACCATCAATATTAAGTAATTTTTAAACAAATATGAAATTTGAAAACTGAAATGTTTAAGGATATTGAAATATTTGTAAAAATATATTTTGGTTTTTAGTTGACTTTCAACCAAATTTGTTTAAAATTATCATTTAATTTTCACTATGCTGTGGATTATTACTGATTTATAATTCTATTATGTTTCAATATTAAAAGATGTTAGTATTACAAACGGCATGTTACTCATATAGGTAAGCTTTTTCTTTTTTTTCAGCTCATTCAGCTATCTGACAAAATCCTTTCTATTTATCATTATAAAAATACATCTTAGGTTAAAAAGGAATGAACAGAATTATACTAGAGGTGAAAACTGACAGCTTTTAATGGTTTTAGCATGGCAGTGAATCCCAAGTTTCAATGTCCTCATACTGGATTTTGTCTTTGAATAATTTTGTATATTCCTTCATTATCTTTATCAGTTAAGTTATAAATGGAGAACAATTTTATAAGAAATATTGAAAATGAATATAGAGTGTAAATAACACATCTGAGACTTTGTCCTTAACAGAATACATACCATGCCCTGGAAGTATAAAAACCTTGAGCTGGTAAGATATTAATCCATATGTTATAATCAAAAATAACAATTAATGATGGATTAAACTAAGAAATGAAAGAATAAGGTCCATCACAGTTAATTAGGCAATAGTGAAAACAGGTCTTATTATTATGTCTCTTTATGTTCGGATTTTAAAGATTACAAATACTGTCTGATCATTGGCTGCTTTTGCTTTTTTAGTAGTTTTTTCAATTTAGGTTGTAGAGTACCTCAATATATTAAATTTATAAAACCTGTAAGAAGAGACTCTAAACAAATTCTCCTCCAAGGATCGTTAATATCTTCTTTGCAAACAAAATTTTAGGACTAAGTTAGCCACATAAGTAAGAAAGGATATTAAGTGACTTTAAGGCTGTGTCAGCACTATTTTTCATAATGGCATCAGCAAAAGAGTGAAAGAAATACTAGAAAGAACAAGAGTGATGGCTGTGTTAGCAGTAACTCATACTGTTGTGATATGCACAGAAACTCCCCCAGGAGAACAAGGCTTGGGCTTCACTAGAACTTAGCCTAAATTAGAAAAACCAGAAGTCAGGCTTGTGTCAGAAGTAAAGAAATTCAGGAAGCTGACCTCTTTTGCCTCTAATCTCAAAAACAGTGCTTTAATTATTTTTAGACACCAAGGCTCAAGCACTGAAATACAATTTCAGTTTGCTGGGGAGATTACTATGACAGTCTACCTTCGATGGAATAGCAATAAGGAAGCCCAGAATTACACTGTATTGTTAAGGAAGCTCTTGCTCTGATTTAGGATAGTATACTTGTGTAGCCTGCTTAACTGTTAGTAAAATCTTAGGTTGTATATATGTGTGTGTATGTGTCTACAGTCAGTTTCTGCTAAAGCAATAATCAGTTTTTACATTAAAAACACTACATGGAATAAAAACTACTCTGAAATTTTGTTCCCCAATAAACTGATCAAGTATACTATTTTATAGATATGGCCCTTTACAGGTAGTATGATATAAGGTCAGGAAATGGATAGGCAAGAAGAAATTCAGATTCCAAGAAAGGCATTTCACTTCTTTGACTCACCCTTACTATTTGAGAAATGGGGGCCATTATACTGACTTGGTAAGCACACATAATTTTTGTGAAGATAAAATAACTTTGGAGGTCTTTGAAATGCATGAACCGCTATACAAATGTGAGTAGGTATCATGGACCTGGAAAATAATAAATGCTCCATTACAAAGGGGCATTGATTTTATGTATAAATACCCTCACATTTCCAACCCTAGTAATCTATTTTGACACCCTAGATTTCTAACAATTATGTATAGATTACAAAAAGTTTTCTGTAATCTTTGTATCTAGACTCAGTCTCCCCAAATCAATGCTTATCTTTTTTGGCAATGTGGACTATTCTATAGGAACATAAGCCTTATATCATGTTTCATTCATCAAACAGAAGTGTCAAGATCAACAGAAGCAACTTCTTCAGCTCAGGGCTGGGGTTAGATTTCATAGGTTGAGTAGTCCTTTTGCTTGATGTTATTTGATCAAAGTTGGTTGTTAATGACAACATTATTGGATGATTAAGTTACAGTATGCTGTTGATGGCCGTCCAAAGGGAGAAAAGAAAAGACTCATGCTGCCTAGTTACTATTCTTCAACAATTCTTTATCATTTAAATTTGAAAAAGTCTATGATAAAAGAGCTTCAATACAGGAAAAGGATGAATAGTAAAATGATACCACGAAGAACTCCTTCTTTTACAGACCTGATGCCGATGCAGGCAAAATCATATCCCTGGTGCATATTGCACAGGTTTTCACTATAATTTGTATCTGTATGATAGGTGTAACCTTTAATTTCCTGAATGTAGCCTTGTAAGGACGTACTTGCTATAATGAGAATTATTCAACATGAGTGTATGTTCTTTTATTAAATAATTTGGGATTAAAGGAGATTTACACAGCAACAACTTTATACACTGATAAAGTCTGCGGGCTGGGAATTCTTCCTGAATTTTTATGAGGGCACATACCTGGGCATAAAGATAACTATTAATAGAGAATCATGCAACTAAACTTCATTATGCTAAATACTTAGGATATCTCAAAGTGTGTTGTCCAAAACTTTGATAAATGTTCTCAATTGTTTTTATCATGGGCAGGACTAAAATAGCAAAAATGAATTCTGCCATTAGACTCAGTATCATTTTAACGTGCTCCAACAAAAATTGCCTGCTAAATTTAATAGGCATTGCAATAAAATTACCTTTACTTCTTAGATTATTTTGTTTTTATTCAAAAAGAAGTTGAGAAAATCATTGGTGAACTGAAATAGATACAGAGTTTATTGAATTCAGTTTTTTTCCAGTTTAAATGTAAAGATATACTGCTTAATTATTCTAAACAATAATAAACACTCTAGTACTCAAGAGAGGGGAAAGTAGAAAATTAGAGAGAAAAAATTGTTTTGGTTAATATTTTACTTGTTCAGCTGTTCATGTCTTAAGTCCATCTTTGATTTAATGTCTGTAGGGAAGAAAGCTTTCACATGCTTTTCAAAGTTAGTTAATATACACTTCAACAGTAGTTGGTACATTGGTACTATTGCCTATAATTCATCAATATCAAAATATATTTGCCCAGGAGGGCTATGGTGTCAAAGGTAGACCATTTGGGAATTAAATATTTATTTTAGAATCTTACTTTATAAATACTGAATACCAAATAAATGTGTATATACACATATATCATATATATGTGATTTTCCATAGAGTTGTATTTTGTCTATTATAAAAAATCCACATATAATATTCTGCTCCTGAGAAATCAGTAAATTAGAAGGTGATCCAATTGTTTTCAACCTGGTAGATGATGTTTTATTCTCAAATGACTGACATATTGAATGTGAACATTTTAAAAGCTTCTGATGGCTAGTCCCAAGGGTCTATGGTATTTTTGATCCTTCTCAGTAGCTTAAAAGTGACATTTACATTGAAAGACTAGAAGAAAAGTAGAAGGGGTGCTCACTTGGGTCTCCTGGGGGTCACAGTCTTCAAAATAGACTTCTTCTTTATGCTTTCCCTTTACTCTTCCCTCCGAACCCCTCGCAAGTCATTCTCTTTGTGCTGAAAACATCAACTTTTTTTTTTTTTTTTTTTTTTTTTGGTGCGGTATGCGGGCCTCTCACTGATGTGGCCTCTCCCGTTGTGGAGCACAGGCTCTGGACGCGCAGGCTCAGCGGCCATGGCTCACGGGCCTAGCCGCTCCGCGGCATGTGGGATCTTCCCGGACCGGGGCACAAATCCGTGACCCGTGTCCCCTGCATCGGCAGCCGGACTCTCAACCACTGCACCACCAGGGAAGCCCCATGTATGTTCTTAAAGGATGATTTTTTTCAAAGCCATTTATATTCAGAAAGACACTGTTTCAGGTTTTGTATATTTTAAACTTGGAGATAAAAGATAAATGAGCATTCCCTTCAGAATAAAGTATTTCTTCCGAAGACTGTGTTCAGGTTTGCATGGTGTCAAGGTCTTTCTGCATTTCCTTAGGAATTTCAAAAGTAACCAATAAATTGACAGGATTAGACACTTCCTAAGAAGAAAACTCTTCTGAACCTGGAGCCTAACAATAATGCAACGCTATCCTTTCTCATATCTAGAAATAATATAGGAAAAGTTAACCCATTCATTCCCTTTTTAGGTAAGAGCAGTTTGCAAGCAAAATATTCCAGCTTGCTAAAAATGGTCAGACATCACTTGATAAACAAAAAAATTGATGATGCCAAAAATTTATATCAAAATGATGAAATGTTCTGTTAGACATCATTGTTCTCAAATACTTATGATTTGCAATAGCAGATTATACCAGTTTAATCTGTCCCTTTTACCACGCTTAGTAAAAACGTTTATCTTCTTATGATACATGAATTGTTCAACACTTGATATCATTCAGTATCATCTCAGATATGTTAAAGAGAATTTGCTTTGCAAAATCTGTAACATGAATACAACCAAAAAGGAAAGCTGGGGACTAAGAGGACAACCAAAGAATAATTCATTATTTTTATAATTATTAATCATCCTTAACCAGGCAGCTATATGCTTTAAAAGATATTACAACACACTCATTTCTAAACAAGGAGTGACTGTCTCAGTCCATAACACTTTATGGGACTTTTTTTTTTTTTTCCATTTCATCAAGGTTAGTTCAACACTGTTCAGCTGTTGCTAGACAAGGATGTGATAAATGAAAGTAGTGAGTTCAAGTGATATGAATCAAAAAATGTAAAGGAGCTTCCTGTCAAGAGAAAGCAAAAAGCAATAATTTGAGGTTGATGAAGATTTTGCTTCAGTTACTCCAGTAACACTTGCAATATAAAGGCTTACGTAGCATTTACTGTGTAACATTAAACACTTTACGTATGCTAATTCGCTGTGAAATAGAGTAAGACCTTCTGCTAGGTATCTTGAGAGTACACATCTTTGCTGTCATTTTTCTCAAGAGTCTGAGAGTGTGGTAATGGCTACACTACCATGCAGGCCACCACTCAGGCAGCTCTCTTCAACCTTGAGTCCAAAAAGATGATTTGGGGTAGAACATGTTTTGGCACTGAGGTGAATAACCTCTGTGGATCTGCCGTTCACAGTTTTAAGTAAGCCCTTTTGAAACTATTTATATCTTTAGCTTTTTACCTTTCCCTGGGACTAATGAAATAAAATTCTTTCTAATGATTGGAGTGTTATCTTTGTCATATTTGTCTTTAAAAATGAAGATATGTGGGGATGCTTTTCTCTAAGAACCTACTTCAAATCCACCTGTGTCCAATTAACTCCTTTAATCATTTAAAATTTTCTCTTCTCAAGATTTTATTTATAGTTCAGTGATGTGTTTCCTGAGTGCTGTTAACATTAATTTTATATAAACTAGTTTGATGGATTGCTGCCACTTTTTTACCATTCCATTCAGTTATACATTTCATTCATTCTGTTTAATTAATTCATTCAAAGAATTATCAAGTACCCAAAATGAGACATTCACTTTGCTAATTTCTATGGAATAAACCTCATGGCTTATTAGCAGAGACCTGCTATATATCAGCTTCTTATACAACTGTATTTTATCTTTAGTGTGGTGGTTTCAGAAGGTGTGGGTAGATTGAGGATTTTTTTTTTTTTTTTTTTTTTTTGCTCTTAGTTGACCAACCATGCTCTGTCAGAAGTTGTTTTGTTTATGCAGTAGCTCAAAAACACAGATCCATAATCTCAATCAGACTGTTCATATTCATAGATACGTTTGGAAAATAAAATTTAGCGTAGTAAGTCTCAGAGGATTAGCCAAATAATGGAACAGGAAGAAGATTTAGCTACGTATTATTATTTTTATATTACATGGATCAAACATGTTCTCTAATATTTGCTTAGATTTACAATAGCTATTTATTTTTATTTAGAATTTGAGTATCTTTCTGCTCAGTTAAGTTCTGTTCTTTCCCTAAGCTTCACAGCTTTGCTTGGAAGATAAGTGCTTTAAAAAAAATATTTCTGTACTTTTGGTTGTAGTGGTGCTTGTGGTGATGGTGGGATATTTTCATCTATTTATTATTTATTTCCCAAGTTTTCTGATTAAAGAGAGGGTTAGTTCGATTGCTCCTAAAGAGCAAAACTTGGCATTAATTACATTCTCTTCCCGACTATCCACTTGATCAGTCCAATTTGAAGGACATTAAACACAATACAATATTGAAGATGACTAATTAAAAGTAAAAACTCTCCGTGTTTCTTTGTCTTACTTTTTAAGACCATAAGGTGCTTTTCTTGGAATCTTTGGCTTCTTCTGAGAGATAATGGTTTATATCACTTCCTAGGCCTGAAAATAATTTGGCTTCTCACAACAAAATGATATTATTCTATTAGTTGCTAAGCATTTTGCTGGCATTTTTAGGGCCCCTAATTTATAAAATATTTCCAGGGATTAATCTATATTGACTCACTCATTTTTCATTATGTAACGAACATTTTTTGGAGGCCCAGTCTTTGCAAGTGTCTCTGTTAGAGATGGGGACCACAGATGAGTATGAACATCAATGTCCTCAAAGTCTCATAGATCTATTTTACCAATTAAGTTAAATTATTTTTTGTCCGAGTAATGCTACTTTACAGTTTCCTAGAATGAAGTTCGATTTCTTATTTCTACCCATCCCGTGGATTAATTTTTTTTTTTTGTCCACACTGTGTGGCATGCAGGATCTTGGTTCCCTGACCAGGGATCGAACCCATGCCCTCTGCGTTGGGAGCATAAAGTCTTAACTGCTGGACCACCAAGGAAGTCTCAGATTTTTGACACTTAATAGCTGTGTGATCTTGTTTCTCCATCTTCAAAATATGTATGAAATACCTGTACTGTTTTTGTCACAGAATAGTTTTAAAACTCTAAGATATTTTTCTTCTTCTTACAACAAATATTACTATTAATTTTAGGTACTTAAGTATAATGGTATTATTTTTAGGGTCGAAAATATGTTTTCCAGTGGAGTATCTTGTGAATCACATATTAAAAATTAATAAGAGCAAAGAAATTGCCTTCACATAATACTTTTGAGTATACCTGTTCCATTTCAGAATGACTTTGGAATGCTAATATTTTAATATTTTTGCACATTATAAATGGATCGCTAGTCCAGATTTTGCATTCTGAGTAATAAAGATTTTCTTTGCTAATTTTATAATCAGTCTATAAATGTTATAGTAGCTTACTTTGAGATACAGTAATATATAGGGTCTGGGAATAAATGTGGAGTTTCCTTTCTGAATTGGTTAACTTTTTGGGCCATAGCACTCTATGTATTCTGGAGTTGTTTGTTATGAGTTAGTAAATCTTTTAAATTTGAAAAAATTAGTGCTTTTTATTTTCATTGGAAAAATACAGACTTCTGTGATCTGGCAACAAGTGTAAAGTTTTATTTAGCTAGATTATTTGATGAACTGATCATTTATATCACTAAATATTAAAATTAAATTATCAAATATGTTATTTAATAAATTTCATTATCAAGTTAATAAAAATTTTGTTACAGAATTAAGGTCATTTTAATTATTATTTATTTCATAAATTAAAATAACATAAAATAAACTAGCTACTTGGTAATCATGTTAATGACTTCTGGGAGTTGGCTAGCCTATTTTTGGAATTATTCCTGACCTGAATGGTATAAGAAAGTTTCTATTAGGATTTAAGTAGAAATTGAATCTGTTTAAGATGATTAGTCAGTGTGTGTTTAAAAATACTCTGGATTACATTTTATCAATCAAATATTATAGGGCCTTGTTAGCTTATTATTGATTTGTCTGAAAATATTAGCAACTTCTCGTGATGGATGTGAGAAACAGGTGTGTGAGTATCAAAAAAAACTGTCAAATTTGATTTTATTGAAACGTCTTGTCAGCTACTCAAAACAATTAAGCATAGAGATAGAGGAAAAGATTCTTACTGCCAAAGTAGAGAGAGGATTATTAAACAGGTGAAGAAGCTTCCCTCTCTATGCAGAGGATGCTGAAGTGACACGTACAAGAGTGGGTATGAGTTCATGTTAATTAGCAAAGAAGAGGAAGTAAATCTCCCCCACTAAACAATATGCTTCATCAGTTAAGGACTGTTTATTTACCATCATTTCTCAGCATTTAACCCAAAGTATAGCATCTATGAGGAATTCAAATAGAATTCTGGTCAAAAGTTAACAAAAAAAAAAAAGAAATTATGGGCAACAAACAATTTATGAAAGATTATAAGCAGTTTCTATGTCTATATAAGAACTCATTCATTGAAATAAAAAGGATATTGAGCTGGGCTTCCCTGCCGACGCAGGGGACACGGGTTCATGCCCCGGTCCCGGAAGATCCCACATGCCGCGGAGCGGCTGGGCCCGTGAGCCGTGGCCGCTGAGCCTGCGCGTCCGGAGCCTGTGCTCCGCAACGGGAGAGGCCCGCGTACCGCAAAAAAAAAAAAAAAAAAGGATATTGAGCTTAAAAGTATATAAAACTACATTGGATAAGTGTTTGAAGGAAAACAGAAGGAAAAACTGTCAAGAAATCTGAAAAAATATATGATATGAACATTTTAAGAGGGTTATATAAAAGCACATGGCATATGGTGATTGTTCACAGTGATTTTTTTGGGCTGCTAGAATCAGAATGAGCTATGTAATTAGACAACCTGTTCATAATTATTACTGTGATTGACATTATTTGAAGCACATTCAAGGTTGTTCTGTAAGACCCAGGATTATCATAATTAATGAATATGTAAATGACATTGATGGTGACTTCTGCCATATCAATATTGCTATATCTTAAAGGTTCTTGAGTAAGTATGCAGAAGGCTCAGAATCTGGTTGAATACAATGCAGTACATTTTGTGTTTCATCTTAGCATTTTCCCTTAGCTGTGTCACATCTTGGATAATATTAGACATGACGCATTCAGCCTGGATATTACAAACAAAACATAAGGCAGCTGAAGGATGTAGTCATTGAAGAGACTCACAATTTAACCCACCTTCTCTCTGTGTTAGTCATGTTTGAGAGTATATCAGTTCATAAAAACCTGTCCAAGGAGTTATTTGGGGTTATGAGAGCCTTATAAAGTCATCCAAGATAGTCTTATAGAAATATAATTGCTTTTTTAGTTAGTGCGTTGACTAAGGCATCTTAAAACGTTTGTGGCTGGGCAGTGAATGAAATGTAGTTGATAGTTAAAAGAAATAAGAGCGTATAGAACACATTTGGTTACTTATTGTAAAGCTCATGTGAAATCACAGAATAATGTTAAATCAATAGAGATCTGCGCAGATAATTATGTTCATGTATCACTTACTGTAAAAGGTTATGTGGACAAAAACGGAGGTAAAATTTTCAATACAGTGCTTGATTTATTATAGGCATTAATGGTGATTATTTCTAAAATTATTCTTTAATGCCTACTGCATATATGTGTGTTTACATAAGTCTGACTTTAATATAAGTGGACTGTTTTAACAAGCTGCACATGAAAATGATTATCAGCATCTTAGGCATGTGTATTTTAAACATGAGATTTTGAAATGTTAATTTTTAAGAAATACTATGTAGAAGCAACTCTTATTTTCACTACATCTTTAGTTTTATTTCATTTATCAGTATGATTTAGCTATCTACAAAATGTTAGCTAATCAGCTAAATAATGACATTATATTTCACAAGTACATCTAGCTTTCAACTGAGTAAAGCTTAAAATACTTTTGGACATTTTAGAACTTTATAAAAGTAGGATGAAATATAAAATTACATAGTAAAATTCTTTTAATATTTTAAGAGACTTGGAATCCAAATAATTTATAATTTCTACAAATATGGCATAGTGTTGTGTGTTTACAAAAGATGATAATTGCGATGTCACAGACATACCATATCACATAGATAAAACCTGATGTATATTTTCCTCCAATATGTTTGCTTTTCTTGTTTGGATTTTTGATTGTATTCCTCTACTTTAATTTGTCCTGATTTGAATAAGTCATGAAGAACAAGAGTGAAAAAGCCAAAATATACAATGCTAGGTATATCTGTATCCTTGTTCTAGTCTTATGCAAGCAAGGGGTTCAGATTAGTAATGACTCATGTGGCATTTTGTTTAACCTATGAAATCTTAAAAGGCTTCATCTCATGGTAGTATAGATTTCCAAAGACACAAAGTATGAATGATATATCTAATTTCTTCTCTTTATGATAGATCAGTTGAAATTGAATCAACATGGTCATAGACACTGAAAGCATTTTTACCCATAACGTTCCCTCTGTTCTCTACTCCCACAGTACTTTGTCTGGTTACTAATACGTTACCCATCAAATGGCACGAATGAGTTGTACGTGTGTCTATCTTCCCTATCATAATGGGAGTTGCTTGGAGGCAGGAATTGTTGTTTCCCCAGCCTCTACCATATGGAGGTTGCGTGTACAAAGCAATCAGTAAACGTGTGGAATTAGATTGTATTGTTCAAATAATTTTTGTCAGACATTCTTGTTCATTTGACTCTATGGATTAGAAAAGTACCTTTATCTATATTCAAGAGG
The DNA here is from genome assembly GCF_039906515.1 of Pseudorca crassidens. NCBI lineage: Eukaryota > Metazoa > Chordata > Mammalia > Artiodactyla > Delphinidae > Pseudorca > Pseudorca crassidens. Next base: position 61,735,768 of record NC_090306.1, read on the forward strand.
ATGTTGTCAGTATTAAAAACTGGAATAAGACATTGCTTTAAACAAACTAATGAAAATACTGAAAAGGAAATATTTGTATCTATTTGGTTATCTTTATGTGTATCTACATACATATCTGTATTTATGCCTATGTTTATATTTATGTCTAAATCTATGATTCATACATTTTGGAATTTCAAAGTAAATACCTTGTTGGATCACCATTGGTCATCACAAAATTGAGCTAAATTTTAGAAAAATAATGGTATAATATTTTGTGATCACAAAGATAAAGCCCATATTGTGTGCTATTTTTGCATAATTGTGTGTATTGCCCTCTTTTGTTTCGAGTTGCCCCTCACTCTAGCCCGCTTTCCAGTATTCATAGTCATCTTTCTAAATGTAGGTCTGGTGATGTCACTTCTTAATTCTAGCTTCCTAACTTGCCATGGAGGATCTTGATAATTCTGTTCTTGTCTGTCTCTATGCACTAATCAGTAGTCATTTACCCCATTATACTCCCTGCCTTCTGCCACGCAAAACTCTGTAGTCCCCCAAACAGGTCAGGCTGTTTCATACCTCTATGGTTTTCCCCAGATATTCCTTTCTGTCCAAAATGCCCCTTTCTGTGGTATTCTCCTAGAAAACTCAATTCCCCTTAAAGATTCAACTCAAACTATCAATTCAGAAGCTTTCCTTCCTTTCTCCAGGCAGAACCAATCACAGCCTTCTCTGTGTAGTCACTTTGTATCCTGAACCTACTTCCATTTTTACACATAGTAGGTGCTATTTCAATATTTGTTTTCATCTTTGTCTTTCTACTAGGATAAAATCTCTGAAGGTTGGATCCCTGTTTTTCTATCTTTTTATCCCCAGAACCAGACATACCATTTGGGATATAGCAGGTGCTCAATAAATATTTGTAGAACAAATTATCTTTAATCTTCACAACCACATATGTTTACAAATGAGGATGCTGAGGTCTGAAAAGATTAACTTGCTCAAGGTCAGACAGCTAGTGAATGGCAGATATTTTTCTTACAGTCTAGGACTCTTTCATCAATTTTGCAGCAGTGTTCCTGTCTTTTCTCTCAGGAATAACGAAAGAGCCATTTATATTCAGACCCATCCTCCTAGATATGTGGAATCTAAAAAATGGTACAAATGAACTTATTCACAAAACAAGAGTAGAGTCACAGATGTAGAAAACAAACTTATGGATACCAGGGCGGAAGGTGGGGAAGGATAAATATAGGAGGTTGGGACTGACATGTACACACTGCTATATATAAAAGAGATAACTAATAAGGACCTACTGTATAGCACAGAACTCTACTCAATACTCTGTAATGACCTATATGGGAAAAGAATCTAAAAAAGAGTGGATATATGTATATGTATAACTGATTCACTTTGCTGTACAGCAGAAACTAACACAACATTTTACTTTTTTAATTTATTTATTTTTGGCTGCGTTGGATCTTTGTTGCTGCGCGGGGGCTTTCTCTAGTGGAGGTGAGCGGGGGCTACTCTTTGTTGCGGTGCGCGGGCTTCTCATTGCGGTGGCTTCTCTTATTGTGGAGCATGGGCTCTAGGCACGTGGGCTTCAGTAGTTGTGGCACGTGGGCTCAGCAGTTGTGGCTTGTGGGCTCTAGAGCGCAGGCTCAGTAGTTGTGGCACACGGGCTTAGTTGCTCCATGGCATGTAGGATCTTCCCGGACCTGGGCTCCAACCCGTGTCCCCTGCATTGGCAGGCAGATTCTTAACCACTGCGCCACCAGGGAAGCACCTAACACAACATTTTAAATCAACTATACTACAGTAAAAATTTAAAAAAAGGAAATGGGCTTCCCTGGTGGCGCAGTGGTTGAGAGTCCGCCTGCCGATGCAGGGAACACGGGTTCGTGCCCCGGTCTGGGAGGATTCCACATGCCGCGGAGCGGCTGGGCCCATGAGCCATGGCCGCTGGGCCTGCGCGTCCGGAGCCTGTGCTCCGGGAGAGGCCACAACAGTGAGAGGCCCACGTACAGAAAAAAAATAAAATAAAATAAATAAATAAATAAATAAATTTTAAAAAAAAGAAAATTGAGTCCTTGTGGCTGCTCTGATGTAACCCACATCTGCCCAGAGAATGTTTTTCCTCTCTTTTCATGCCTGTGAGCACCTCACCACTTCTTGAATTGGCTCAGGCTCTGCTCTCATCTTTTTTTTTTTTGCGGTACGCGGGCCTCTCACTGTTGTGGCCTCTCCCGCCGCGGAGCACAGGCTCCGGACGCGCAGGCTCAGTGGCCATGGCTCACGGGCTCAGACGCTCCGCGGCATGTGGGACCCTCCTGGACTGGGGCACGAACCCGCGTCCCCTGCATCGGCAGGCGGACTCTCAACCACTGCGCCACCAGGGAAGCCCTCTGCTCTCATCTTTTTGTCTGGTTTGATGTATCTGACTTTATTTGATCTCGATTCAGATTACTTGATTGTTTTCTTTCTTTTCTGATGACAAGAGTCAAAGTGTCTGCCTGGTATTGCTCTTCACTAAAATTAGTCAGCCTTTCTATAGGAACTTGCCGACAGCCCTCTCTTACAATAGTACTTCCTCTTTTCCCACCATCACCATGACTATTCAGATCTTGACGTGTTCAGGCAGAAGCCATTTGGGGACATCAAGGAATTGATTTTTTCAGGTGTATCTAATGATGTGTTAAGAATTTTTAATAACTCCCTTCACATATATTTCTAAATACCACTATATGAAGTGTTAATATTGTAAGAATTAATTTTTAAAAAGAGTTGCTTCTCTCCGAGACTTCATTTATATTTGTATACAGATTACTGTTTCTTGCCAAAAGTTGTTTAGCCCTTGCCCCTTATCTTAGACCTAGGCTTTTACTTCCAGTTGCCTCTGACATATTGCTTTTTAAATGTTCACTGTCACATTCCTTGCAATATGTCTAAAACTCATCTTTTAACTTGCCCTCCAAACCAAAATTTTCTCCACTTCTCCATTTCTGTCAGTAGCATGCCCCCTACATTTTAAAACTTTCTGTCAATCTAAAATCTTTTAAAATTCCATCACGTCATTCCATGTAGTTATTTGTTAGTACTTCCTCTCCATCATCCACTAAGGGGACCAAGGCATCAATGTCAGTTGATCGTTCAAAATATCTCTCAGAATCAAAAGTCCTTCAGCAACACCTGTTGTAATACATCATCACCATATCGCCTCTTGGTACAATAGCCACTTCCTGTCTCCTCTTTCTACATCCATCAAGCCACTCTGTATAACTCAGATAAGTTAATTTTCCTAAGACACTACTTTTATTGTGTCATTATGTCTGCTACTGCCTATTTATTAAGACCAAATTCTTCAACCTGACAACTGAGGATTCAAACAGACCAGCTTTTTTTCATGTTTCCTCTGCCAGGATTTGCCCTTTTAAGCTCCTTTCCCCATTCATCTGAGTAACCTTTCATCCTTCAACAACTCACTTTAATGTCACTTCCTCTGTGAAGCCTTTTCTGAATTAATTAATCATTTCATCCTCTGTGTTTTTATAACATCCATCATATTATAATACAGATAGCTGTTTACCTGTCTTTCTCAACTACTTTTGAGTTCTTTCAGGTTGAGGACTAGATTTTAATCATATATTTATTCCCAAAACACAGTACAGTATCTGGCATTGAGTAGGAAGTTAATACATGTTTGCTAAATGAATGAATGAATAAAACAATAGTGCCTTTCTTCTTTTCCATGTGTTATTCTCAGCTCTGTGCATTCACTCACACTTTGTTTACTTTTCTGAAAAGTCTTTACACTGTTCTCCAAAAATTCAAACACAGCATATTTTTGAAAATAGTTCAGTACAAAATGACACACATATTCAATATTATTAGAACTGTTTAAATGTAGGCATGTATGCAACAACTCCAAGAGGTGTCTGTATTAGAGTGGTAGAATTTATTGTTACTGTTAACAATAAACTTCTTGTAAACAGATTTTAAAGTTCTCCATTTTACCTTATTGTTTTACATTTTGAAAGTTGTAGAATGGCCTATCATGGTGTCCTTAAAATATAGAGTAGAATAAAAACTGTTGACTATGCACCATAAATATATTCTTCCCTGTACACAAACACATGAGCATGCACGCAACTTTAAAGTTACTTGAAGGATCAGATCAAATTCTACCTCTTCCATTAAACTTTCCATAAATAATTCTGTTTTACCGTGTTTTGCCTCAAAATTCTTTAGCATTTCTAGTCTGTAAGAGAAGACTATTATTTTGTTCACTGTGGCTAACTATTTTGTTTGATCTTTTATCTCACGTAAGAGCCAGGATTTCTTTTACTTTATTTTTAAACTTTCATAGTCTCAGGTCAACAATAAGCAGCTAACCAACACTTAGTAATTTCTGCTGTAATTATTATGGTTGTTGTTGATGATGATGAGGAGGGCCCTAGCCTGGGACTGACAAACCAAGATTGTTTCTTCTTTTATAGTGATGTGGGTCTTTCATAAAAAATTAGCACCTCGGGCTTCCCTGGTGGCGCAGTGGTTGAGAGTCCGCCTGCCGATGCAGGGGACGCGGGTTCGTGCCCCGGTCCGGGAGGATCCCACATGCCGCGGAGAGGCTGGGCCCATGAGCCATGGCCGCTGGGCCTGCGCGTCCGGAGCCTGTGCTCCACAACGGGAGAGGGCACAGCAGTGAGAGGCCCGCGTACCGCAAAAAAAAAAAAAAAAAAAAAAAAAAAAAAAAAAATTAGCATCTTCTCTCCTGCAAAATTCTTTGTAATTTTGTTCAATTGGGTTTGCCTCTGGTTAGAATTTTCTTTTCCTCCCCCTCAATTTAAGTTATTGTCTCTTCTGAGCTTTGTGAGTATCTTCTGCCAGGCTTTTCTTTCTTTCTTTTTTGTTTTTCCTTCTCTCTCTCTCTTCATCTCTCTTAATGCCCTTTTTCTCAATTAGACAATATCATCCTCTCCAAAAAAGTAGAAGACGAATCTTTTGCTAATGACTTAACACTACTAAATTTAAACTCTTCTTTTTGAAATTCCACTGACCAAAGGTTTGTTTTTATTTTTCTCCAGAAGCATGAAGTAATATATTATGTATAACTTATATTTTCTTAAACGAGAAAGTTTCATTTTTGAAATTTACCTTAGATTTCATTTTTATAATTTCATGGCCATTGACTTTATACCATTTTAAAAAAAATCACATCTCTAGCAAACCAAGATATGTTTACTAGATTTTAATATGCATCAATATATATTTATTGTTGCTAAATATTAAAAATTAGGATTCAAATAAATCATTGTGTTAAGTTCATTTTACACTGTTTTTTGATCAGATGTTTGAGTGACATAATGGAGCAAGCAATCACTATTTGAAGAGTTGAATATTATTTGACCTTCAGAATGGATATCACACCTTCAGTTGGTAGTTTTTTTTTGTTTTTTTTTTTGCGTTACGCGGGCCTCTCACTGTTGTGGCCTCTCCCCTTGCGGAGCACAGGCTCCGGACGTGCAGGCTCAGCAGCCATGGCTCACAGGCCCAGCCGCTCCGCGGCATGTGGGATCCTCCCAGTCCGGGGCACGAACCTATGTCCCCTGCATCGGCAGGCGGACTCTCAACCACTGTGCCACCAGGGAAGCCCCTCAGTTGGTAGTTTTTATAAATAAAAATGTTCATTGGTCAAGTTGAAGTATCATTATAGATTTCATGATTCCTCTCATTAATTCCAGTATCAAATAGCTTTAATGTGCATTTTAAAATTGAATGACTAACAAGATTGCATACTGGCTTAAAATTTTTATTTTGGAAACACACAATTTTCTCTTATTCTCTAAATCTAGGCCATTTGTCTGAGATCTTGTCTTTGCTTTTTAGTGGACTTAAAATGAGCAATGTAAATACAAATTTTTTTTTAACATCTTCATTAGAGTATAATTGCTTTACAATGGTGTGTTAGTTTCTGCTTTATAACAAAGTGAATCAGTTATACATATACATATGTTCCCATATCTCTTCCCTCTTGCGTCTCGCTCCCTCCCACCCTCCCTATCCCACCCCTCCAGGCGGTCACATAGCACCGAGCTGATCTCGCTGTCCTATGTGGCTGCTTCCCACTAGCTATCTACCTTACGTTTGGTAGTGTATATATGTCCATGCCTCTCTCTCGCTTTGTCACAGCTTACCCTTCCGCCTCCCCATATCTTCAAGTCCATTCTCTAGTAGGTCTGTGTCTTTATTCCTGTCTTACCCCTAGGTTCTTCATGACATTTTTTTCCCCCTTAAATTCCATATATATGTGTTAGTATACGGTATTTGTTTTCCTCTTTCTGACTTACTTCACTCTGTATGACAGACTCTAGGTCTATCCACCTCATTACAAATAGCTCAATTTTGTTTCTTTTTATGGCTGAGTAATATTCCATTGTATATATGTGCCACATCTTCTTTATCCATTCATCCAATGATGGACACTTAGGTTGTTTCCATCTCCGGGCTATTGTAAATAGAGCTGCAATGAACATTTTGGTACATGACTCTTTCTGAATTATAGTTTTCTCAGGGTATATGCCCAGTAGTGGGATTGCTGGGTCATATAGTAGTTCTATTTGTAGTTTTCTAAGGAACCTCCATACTGTTCTCCATAGCGGCTGTACCAATTCACATTCCCACCAGCAGTGCAAGAGTGTTCCCTTTTCTCCACACCCTCTCCAGCATTTATTGTTTCTAGATTTTTTGATGATGGCCATTCTGACTGGAGTGAGATGATATCTCATTGTAGTTTTGATGTGCATTTCTCTAATGATTAATGATGTTGAGCATTCTTTCATGTGTTTGTTGGCAGTCTGTATATCTTCTTTGGAGAAATGTCTATTTAGGTCTTCTGCCCATTTTTGGATTGGGTTGTTTGTTTTTTTGTTATTGAGCTGCATGAGCTGCTTATAAATTTTGGAGATTAATCCTTTGTCAGTTGCTTCATTTGCAAATATTTTCTCCCATTCTGAGGGTTGTCTTTTGGTCTTGTTTATGGTTTCCTTTGCTGTGCAAAAGCGTTGAAGTTTCATTAGGTCCCATTTGTTTATTTTTGTTTTTATTTCCATTTCTCTAGCAGGTGGGTCAAAAAGGATCTTGCTGTGATTTATGTCATAGAGTGTTCTGCCTATGTTTTCCTCTAAGAGTTTGCTAGTTTCTGGCTTCACATTTATATCTTCAATCCATTTTGAGCTTATTTTTGTGTATGGTGTTAGGGAGTGATCTAATCTCATATTTTTACATGTACCTGTCCAGTTTTCCCAGCAACACTTATTGAAGAGGCTGTCCTTGCTCCATTGTATACTCCTGCCTCCTTTATCAAAGATAAGGTGACCATATGTGCATGGGTTTATCTCCAGGCTTTCTATCCTGTTCCATTGATCTATCTTTCTGTTTTTGTGCCAGTACCATACTGTCTTGATTACTGTAGCTTTGTAGTATAGTCTGAAGTCAGGGAGCCTGATTCCTCCAGCTCCGTTTTTCGTTCTCAAGATTTCTTTGGCTATTCAGGGTCGTTTGTGTTTCCATACAAATTGTGAAATTTTTTTGTTCTAGTTCTGTGAAAAATGCCAGTGGTACTTTGATAGGGATTGCATTGAATCTGTAAATTGCCTTGGGTAGTATACTCATTTTCACAATGTTGATTCTTCCAATCCAAGAACATGGTATATCTCTCCATCTATTTGTATTATCTTTAATTTCTTTCATCAGTGTCTTATAATTTTCTGCATACAGGTCTTTTGTCTCCTTAGGTAGGTTTATTCCTAGATATTTTATTCTTTTTGTTCCTATGGTAAATGGGAGTGTCTTCTTAATTTCATTTTCAGATTTTTCATCTTTAGTGTATAAGAATGCCACAGATTTCTGTGCATTAATTTTGAATCCCGCTACTTTACCAAATTCATTGATTAGCTCTAGTAGTTTTCTGGTAGCATCTTTGGGATTCTCTATGTATAGTATCATGTCATCTGCAAACAGTGACAGCTTTACTTCTTCTTTTCCAATTTGGATTCCTTTTATTTCCCTTCTTCTCTGATTGCTGTGGCTAAAACTTCCAAAACTATGTTGAATAAGAGTGGTGAGAGTGGGCAACCTTGTGTTGTTCCTGATCTTAGTGGAAATGCTTTCAGTTTTTCACCATTGAGGATGATGTTGGCTGTGGGTCTGTCATATATGGCCTTTATTATGTTGAGGAAAGTTCCCTCTATGCCTACTTTCTGGAGGGTTTTTATCATAAATGGATGTTGAATTTTGTCTGTAGCTGTCTCTGCATCTATTGAGATCATCATATGGTTTTTCTCCTTCAGTTTGTTAATTTGGTTTATCACATTGATTGATTTGCATATATTGAAGAATCCTTGCATTCCTGGAATAAACCCCACTTGATCATAGTGTATGATCCTTTTAATGTGCTGTTGGATTCTGTTTGCTAGTATTTTGCTGAGGATTTTTGCATCTATGTTCATCTGTGATATTGGCCTGTACTTTTCTTTTTTTGTGACATCCTTTTCTGGTTTTGGTATCAAGATGATGGTGGCCTCGTAGAATGAGTTTGGGAGTGCTCCTCCCTTTGCTATATTTTGGAAGAGTTTGAGAAGGATAGGTGTTAGCTCTTCTCTAAGTGTTTGATAGAATTCGCCTGTGAAGCCATCTGGTCCTGGGCTTTTGTTTGCTGGAAGATTTTAAATCACAGTTTCAATTTCAGTGCTTGTGATTGGTCTGTTCATATTTTTTATTTCCTCCTGATTCAGTCTTTGCAGGTTGTGCATTTCTAAGAATTTGTCCATTTCTTCCAGGTTGTCCATTTTATTGGCATAGAGTTGCTTGTAGTAATCTCTCATGATCTTTTGTATTTCTGCAGTGTCAGTTGTTACTTCTCCTTTTTCATTTCTAATACTATTGATTTGAGTCTTCTCCCTTTTTTTCTTGATGAGTCTGCCTAATGGTTTATCAATTTTGTTTATCTTCTCAAAGAACCAGCTTTTAGTTTTATTGATCTTTGCTATCATTTCCTTCATTTCTTTTTCATTTATTTCTGATCTGATCTTTATGATTTCTTTCCTTCTGCTATCTTTGGGGTTTTTTTGTTCTTCTTTCTCTAATTGCTTTAGGTGCAAGGTTAGGTTGTTTATTCTAGATGTTTCCTGTTTCTTAAGGTAGGATTGTATTGTTATAAACTTCCCTCTTAGAACTCCTTTTGCTGTATCCCATAGGTTTTGGGTTGTTGTGTCTCCATTGTCATTTGTTTCTGAGTATTTTTTTATTTCCTCTTTGATTTCTTCGGTGATCACTTTGTTATTAAGTAGTGTATTGTTTAGCCTCCATGTGTTTGTATTTTTTACAGATCTTTTCCTGTAATTGATATCTAGTCTCATAGTGTTGTGGTTGGAAAAGATACTTGATACAATTTCAATTTTCTTAAATTTACCAAGGCTTGATTTGTGACCCAAGATATGATCTATCCTGGAGAATGTTCCATGAGCACTTGAGAAAAATGTGTATTCTGTTGTTTTTGGATGCAGTGTCCTTTAAATATCAATTAAGTCCATCTTGTTTAATGTTTCATTTAAAGCTTGTGTTTCCTTATTTATTTTCATTTTGGATGATCTGTCTATTAGTGAAAGTGGGGTGTTAAAGTCCCCTACTATGAATGTGTTACTGTCGATTTCCCCTTTTATGGCTGTTAGTATTTGCCTTATGTATTGAGGTGCTCCTATGTTGGGTGCATAAATATTTACAATTGTCATATCTTCTTCTTGGATCGATCCCTTGATCATTATGTAGTGTCCTTCTTTGTCTCTTCTAATATTCTTTATTTTAAAGTCCATTTTGTCTGATATGAGAATTGCTACTCCAGCTTTCTTTTGGTTTCCATTTGCATGAAATATCTTTTTCCATCCCCTTACTTTCAGTCTGTATGTGTCTCTAGGTCTGAAGTGGGTCTCTTGTAGATAGCAAATATATGGGTCTTGTTTTTGTATCCATTCAGCTAATCTGTGTCTTTGGTAGGAGCATTTAGTCCATTTACATTTAAGGTAATTATTGATATGTATGTTCCTATTCCCATGTTCTTAATTGTTTTGGGTTCGTTATTCTAGGTCTTTTCCTTCTCTTGTGTTTCCTGCCTAGAGAAGTTCCTTTAGCAGTTGTTGTAAAGATGGTTTGGTGGTGCTGAACTCTCTCAGCTTTTGCTTGTCTGTAAAGGTTTTAATTTCTCCATCAAATCTGAATGAGATCCTTGCTGGGTAGAGTAATCTTGGTTGCAGGTTTTTCTCCTTCATCACTTTAAATATGTCCTGCCAGTCCCTTCTGGCTTGCAGAGTTTCTGCAGAAAGATCAGCTGTTAACCTTATGGGGATTCCCTTGTGTGTTATTTGTTGCTTTTCCCTTGCTGCTTTTAATATGTTTTCTTTGTATTTACTTTTTGACAGTTTGATTAATATGTGCCTTGGCATATTTCTCCTTGCATTTATCCTGTATGGGACTCTCTGTGCTTCCTGGACTTGATTAACTATTTCCCTTCCCATATTAGAGAAGTTTTCAACTGTAATCTCTTCAAATATTTTCTCAGTCCCTTTCTTTTTCTCTTCTTCTTCTGGAACCCCTATAATTCGAATGTTGGTGCGTTTAATGTTGTCCCAGAGGTCTCTGTGACTGTCCTCAGTTCTTTTCATTTTTTTTTTTCTTTATTCTGCTCTGCAGTAGTTATTTCCACTATTTTATCTTCCAGGTCACTTATCCGTTCTTCTGCCTCAGTTATTCTGCTATTGATCCCATGTAGAGTATTTTTAATTTCATTTAATGTGTTGTTCATCGTTGTTTGTTTCATTTTTAGTTCTTCTAGGTCCTTGTTAAATGTTTCTTGCGTTTTGTCTATTCTATTTCCAAGATTTTGGATCATCTTTACTATCATTATTCTGAATTCTTTTTCAGGTAGACTCCCTATTTCCTCTTCATTTGTTAGGTCTGGTCGGTTTTTATCTTGCTTCTTCATCTGCTGTGTGTTTTTCTGTCTTCTCATTTTGCTTATCTTACTGTCTTTGGGGTCCCGTTTTTGCAGACTGCATGTTCGTAGTTCCTGTTGTTTTTGGTGTCTCTCCCCAGTGGCTAAGGTTGGTTCAGTGGGTTGTGTAGGCTTCCTGTTGGAGGGGACTAGTGCCTGTGTTCTGGTGGATGAGGCTGGATCTTGTCTTTCTGGTGGGCAGGTCCAGGTTTGTTGGTGTGTTTTGGGGTGTCTGTGGACTTATTATGATTTTAGGCAGCCTCTGTGATAATGGGTGGGGTTGTGTTCCTGTCTTGCTAGTTGTTTGGCATAGGATGTCCAGCACTGTAGCTTGCTGGTCGTTGAGTGAAACTGGGTGCTGGTGTTGAGATGGATATCTCTGGGAGATTTTCGCCATTTGATATTATGTGGAACTGGGAGGTCTCTTGTGGACCAGTGTCCTGAAGTTGGATCTCCCACCTCAGAGGCACAGCACTGACTCCTAGCTGCAGCACCAAGAGCCTTTCATCCACACGACTCAGAATAAAAGGGAGAAAAAGTAGAAAAAAAGAAAGAAAAAAGAAGGAAAGAAATAAAGGAGGGAAGGGAGGGAGGAAGGAAGGAAGGAAGGAGGGAAGGAAGGAAAAAAAGAAAAAAGATAAAGTAAAATAAAGTAAAGTAAGAAAATATAATAAAGTTTTTAAAATAAAAAAGTAATTATTAAGAAAAATATTTTTTAAAAAAAGAAGAAAAAACCCCAGACGTATAGAACCCTAGGACAAATGGTTGAAGGAAAGCTATACAGACAAAATCTCACACAGAACCATACACATACACACAAAAAGGGGAAAAGGGGAAAAAATCATAAATCTTGCTCTCGACGTCCACCTCCTCAATTTGGGATGATTCGTTGTCTATTCATATATTCCACAGATGCAGGGTACATCAAGTTGATTGTGGAGCTTTAATCCGCTGCTCCTGAGGCTGCTGGGAGAGATTTCCCTTTCTCTTGTTTGTTCTCACAGCTCCCGGGGCTCAGCTTTGGATTTGGCCCCGCCTGTGCGTGTAGGTCGCCGGAGGGCGTCTGTTCCTCGCTCAGACAGGACAGGGTTAAAGGAGCAGCTGCTTCGGGGGCTCTGGCTCACTCAGGCCGGGGGTCGGGGGGGAGGGAGGTGTGCGGCTGCGGGGTGAGCCTGCGGTGGCAGAAGCCGGCGGGACTTTGCACCAGCCTGAGGCGCGCCGTGCGTTCTCCGGAGGAAGTTGTCCCTGGATCCCAGGACCCTGGCAGTGGAGGGCTGCACAGGATCCCCGGAAGAGTGGTGTGGATAGTGACCTGTGCTCGCACACAGGCTTCTTAGTGGCGACAGCAGCAGCAGCCTTAGCGTCTCATGCACGTCTCGGGTCCGCGCTTTTAGCCGCGGCTTGTGCCCGTCTCTGGAGCTCCTTTAAGCAGCGCTCTTAATCCCCTCCCCTCGCGCACCAGGAAACAAAGAGGGAAGAAAAAGTCTCTTGCCTCTTCGGCAGGTCCAGACTTTTCCCCGGAATCCCTCCCGGCCAGCGGTGGCGCACTAGCCCCTGCAGGCTGTGTTCACGCCGCCAACCCCAGTCCTCTCCCTGCGCTCCGACGGAAGCCAGAGCCTCAGCTCCTAGCCCCGCCCACCCGGCGGGTGAGCAGACAAGCCTCTCGGCCTGGTGAGTGCCGGTCGGCAGCGATGCTCTGTGCGGGAATCTCTCCGCTTTGCCTTCTGCGCCCCTGTTGCTGCGCTCTCCTCCTCGGCCCCGAAGCTTTCCTCCTCCGCCATCCGCAGTCTCTGCACGCGAAGGGGCTTCCTAGTGTGTGGAAACCCTTCTTCCTTCACAGCTCTCTCCCACTGGTGCGTGTCCCGTCCCTATTCTTTTGTCTCTTTATTCTTTTTTCTTTTGCTCTACCCAGGTACCTGGGGAGTTTCTTGCCTTTTGGGAGGTCTGAGGTCTTCTGCCAGCGTTCAGTGGGTGTTCTGTAGGAGTTGTTCCACGTGTAGATGTATTTCTGGTGTATCTGTGGGGAGGAAGGTGATCTCCGCGTCTTACTCTTCCGCCATCTTCCCCTCGTCCCAATACTAAGTTTTTTAATTAAAAAAATTTTGTATCACAGGGTCCAATTTCAGTCTTCTTAATCGTCTTAATTCATCTTGAATTAGGAACTTGATTTAAGAAGAAATACAGTATCATTTTGTGTAGTATTTGTCACTTAATTCCTTGTAAGTTTGTACTTTTTATTGTGGTCTCTTACGGTCTGGAGCATCCTTCTGGGACTTAGAGTGACTTTTGGTTCAGTCACTGCAACAAAGTCCTTTTTGTTGGAGCATTGACGTGAAATTCGTAGACCGAAAAAAGAGGACTAAAGAAATTAGATATATAGTCCACAGACTATAAAAATAAGCTAGTAGAAAATAAACCTTACAGTATATAGTTGGATGGCCAGTTAAATTATTGATTAAACATACTACATTATTGAGCAAGGGATGATGAACAAAAATGTTTCTTTAAAGCCAGATTTAAATTAACACAAACATATGTGCCTAGTTAAGTATTCTTTTCTTAGTATATTTATTCTCTTTCCAGTTTTTAAAATCCAGGATTGGTGTACTGTCAGCTTGAAATTACAACTCACTCAGAAATAAAGTGCAGTTTATCTGCTGGCCCAGAATTTGGAGGCTCCAGGAATGAGTTCAGAATTAGCTAGAGCAATTAAAGTGTTGCAGTCTTAGCTCTGTATTGATACCTCTCAGGTGCCAACAATCTAAGGGCTATTTAGCCCTTGTTACCTCTTGCAACTACTTTTTCCTCTCCTTCTCCCTCAGTGAAGGCAGGAGACTAGGAGGACTAATAGCTGCCAGCTTTTTTGTTAACAGAACCTAAGCTGTTTCTTTAAAGCAGGCTTCTTAAAGCGAAAACAACAGAGAAGTACTTTTTTCTTTACAGTTTATTACTAACATTACAAATCAGCTTTTATTAGAGCAAATACTAATGTCTCAACAATACACAGAAGTCTCACGATTTTGTTTTGTTTCACAAAATGGATTGTTGATACCTGTTGCTCTCCACTTTCTGAATTCACGTATCACATCCACATACACAGATATTATAGTTTGATGTCAGTAATGCTTTTTATTATTTGTGGTGGTCTCCTGAAATTCTTTTAGAAAATAAGTGTGTGTGTGTATTAGAGAGAGGATAAGTGAGAAAGAGAGAGGGAAAGAAAGGGAGGAACAGAAAGAGAGGGAATGTGTTGTTTAAATGGACTAGAAATAAGAAATAGCAATGGATCTCTGAAATTTAGTTATTATTCTTATATTGGATTAACTATGAAAAGGTTATTTGGGACTGGAATTTTAGTTTTGACCCTGCAGAACACGTAAACAAGCTTAGTCAGTTTCATTTATATGCCCATGCTCCAAATTTGTTTTAACCACTGCTAAAACATAGAGTCCATTGTTTCTATTTAGGGCCCATTGTAGCCCATTGATTTTGTTTCATGTTGTGCTCACTGTTATTTTAGAGTGACTTAAGGGGCATTTTATTTACCGGTTTCTCTTTAGAGTTAAGTCTCACCATGTAGGTTGATGAGCATCATCAATTAAGTAACACACATTCTGTTCATATTGTCACACATATTCCGTCATAACCAGGAATCACCTATGATGTTGTTCCATCTACTATATTGCAGGAAAAACAGAGGTTTCTGACAGATGTTCTACATGAAGTGATGCTGCTTGACGGCTTGGCCAGTTCCCATCCAGTATCACAGGAAGTGCTACGGGCAACAGATATTGACAGGGTGTTTGACTGGATCGCATATAAAAAGGTGGGAATAGATAAGACCCAAGTACCAATTGGATATTTCACTATCCTGGGGTAGCCAAACTATTTCATGCTAGATGTATTATATCTTTCTCTTCTCCCTGGCAAATAGAAATGGACTGTGAGTTAGAAAACATAGAGTCACTAGGTTCATGTCATTTTATGAGTTAGGGCTTTGCTTTATAAATCAGTAAGATGGAGATGAATGTTTGCCAAATAATGCCTAGAAATATTGGCAGTATTAATGAATAAATCTTTCGAGTCTTGATATGAAATTGCTGTACAAATGGTGTTATGTCAGTTTTTATTATTATTAATAAGAGAGCTGACGTATATAGTGACAAATTATTTCCCACCGATGCCCCTTAAATACTTATTTTGATTGGCTGCTGCAAATGGGTATAGACAGTGACCTGACATATGTATTTTATAAACATTATTTAAGGGAGATTTGGGGAATTAGGCATGTTTCCTGGATAACAAGCATAATAAATGAAATCTTAAAGACTGGACTTTCAATGGTAAAGATTTTGGACCAATGACTAGACATCTGTAGCAATAAGGTATATTATGAATTTTTTTCCATTGTTACTTGGATTAGGATTTTTCCTTATAACTGTCCCTTTGTTGTTCTAATTTTAACAAGAGTGTGTACATCTCAGTGTATAACACTTAGCAGCCACTTAATAATTGTTAAAATAGTATTAAAATCTACTTTGTCTTTGGTGTAGATTGAATTGCATTTATTAGGATTTCTATATAAATACTCTATTGATTTAATAACGTTTTAAGCTTAAAAACAAGTTGCTAATATTCTTTCTGAAAAACAAGATATTCCTCTTTATAACTAGAAATCAAATAATGATTCATCAGAATTTTTTGGTGCAGCAATTTGGATGGTTGGTTTTGCACTCAGGAAATGACTATCTCAATGGTTATTAGTTAATACCGTATGCTATTAGTTAACATTGTATGCTATAATATATAAAGTTGCAAATTGTGTTAGAAAATATCTTTTCAAGTCACTGATCATTGCATTGGCTCAGAAAGGATATTTTCGATGTCTTATAAAGGTAAGTGGAAGTGTAGTACCATATTTAAAGTATGTAGTGTTAATATATTTAAATGTTAAATAAATATTTAAAGTACACATTCACTTTTATATATGATATTTTTTGGCTAGATTTTGCTGGATGCACATTTGGTTCATTCAACTGTATTGATTCTTAAAATATAATGCAGAAAATAATTTATTACGTTAGCTTGAGATGCACTTGGAGACATGTCTGTGGTTATTTCCCACCTAACCACCAATTCTAAAAGACTATTTGTAAATACCAGTATTATTTCTGCATGAATAATATCAGGAAAATATTATTTTGATTAAATATGTTATAGATGTGCTTTTACACGTAAGTTAACATTTATTCCAAATTTCATATATTTGAGTAATTTTTAATTCATTCAAGAAGGTTAAGAATTAAACCAGTAGGAAAGAAGGAAGTTACAATGATTATTATTTCACTCTCTCTACATTTTGGGGCAAAGGCTTACCAATTTACAAATGTGATACATGAGCAAACTGTGCCATGATGCTCAGGACCATCATCATAAAGGACACGGGCTTATTCGTCTCTAGCCATGTATCTTTATTTATTAATTTTTTGAGGAATAACTGACAAATATAATTGTATATATTTAAAGTGTACAATGTGATGATTTGATATACGTTGTAGAATGATTACCAAGATCAAGATAATTAACACATCTGTCACCTCACCTAGTTAACTCTTTTTGGGGGTGGGGAGTGCGAATGCCTGAGATCTACTCTCTGCAACTTTGAAGTGTACAGTACTGTATTATTAACTGTAGTCACCATGCTATACATTAGAGCATTAGAATTTATTCTTCTTGTAAGTGAAAATTTGTACCCTTTGACCTGTATCACCCCATTTCCCTCTTCCCCTAGCCCTTGGTAATCACTACTCTACTGTTTCTATGAAATTGGCTTTTTTTGTTTTTTTTTTTTTAGATTTTGCATATAAGTGATACCATACAGTATTTATCTTTCTCTGGCTTATTTTACTCAGCATAATGACCTCCAGGTTAATCCATGTTGTCACAAATGGTAGGACTTCCTTTCTTTTATGGCTGAATAATATTCAATTATATATATCATATTTTCTTAATCCATTCATCTGTTGAAAGGCATTTAGATTGTTTTTATATCTTGGTTATTGTGAAGAAATGCTGAAAGGAACATGGGTGTGCAGATATCTCCTTTAGATATTGGTTTAAATTCCTTTGGATATTTAGGAGTGGGATTGTGAGATCATTTGGTAGCTCTATTTTTAATATCTTGAGGAACCTTCATATTATTTTCTGTAACGGCTGTACCAATTTACATTCCTACCGACACTGTGTAAGGGTTCTCTTTTCTTCACATCCTCACCAACATTTGTTATCTCTTGCCTTTTTGATAATAGCCATCACAACAAGTATGAAGTGATATATCTCACTGTGGTTTTGATTTGCATTTCCCTGATGATTAGTGATGTAGAGCATCGTTTCATATAGCTATCGGCCATTTGTATGTCTTCTTTGGAAAAATGTCTATTCAGGTCCTTTGCCTATTTTTTAATTGGATTATTATTATTTTGCAATTGAGTTGTATGAGTTCTTTATATATTTTGGATATTAACCCCTTATCAGCTATATGTTTGCTAATGCTTTCTCTCATTCTTCAGGTTGCCTTTTCAATTTATTGATTGCTTTGCTGTGCCAAAGCTCTTTAGTTTGATGTAGTCCAATTTGTTTATTTTAACTTTTGTTACCTGTGCTTTTGGTCTCTTATCCAATAAATCATTTCTAAGACCAATGTCAAGGATCTTTTCCCCTATATTTTCTTCTAGGAGTTTTATGGTTTCACATCTTACATTTAAGTCTTTGGTCCATTTCAAGTTCATTTTTGTGAGTGGTGTAAGATAGGAATCTGGTTTCATTCTTTTGCATGTGGATATCCAGTTTTACCAATACTGTTTATCGAAGAGACTAACCTTTCTCCATTGTGTGTTCCTGGTGCTCTTGTCAAAAATCAGTTGACCACATATGTGTTGATTTTTATATGGAATCTCTGTTCTGTTCCACTGGTTCCATGTACCGTTGCCAGTACCATAATGTTTGATTACTGCAGCTTTGTAATACAGCTTGAAATCAGGAATTGTGATGCCTCCAGTTTTGCTCCTTTTTTCTCAGGATTACTTTGTCTATTTGGGGTCTTTTGTGGCTCCATACAAATTTTGGGATAATTTGTATCTATTTCTGTGAAAAATGCTATTGGACTTTTGGTAGGGATTACATGGACTCTCTAGATCATTTTTCAGTAGTACGGAGATTTTCACAGCATTAATTTTTCCAATCCAAGATCATGGGATATCTTTCCATTTATTTGTATCTTCCTCAATCTCACCAGTGTTTCATAGTTTTCAGTGTATGTCTTTCACCTACTTGGTTAAATTTATTTATAAGTATTTTATTGCTTTTGATGCTATTGTAAATGGGATTGCTTTCTTAATTTCTCTTTCAGATAGTTCATTGTCAGTGTATAGGAAGACAAATGATTTCTGTGTGTTAATTTTGCATCCTGCAACTTTACTGAATTAACTTATTAGTTGTAACAGTTTTTTGGTGAAGTCTTTAGGGTTTTCTATATATAAGACCATGTCATCTATAAACAGAGATAATTCTACTTCTTCCTTTCTGATTGAAGGTCTTTTATTTATTTACTTTTTGCTTGCTTAGTTGCTGTGACTAGGACTTTCAGTACCATGTTGAATAGAAATGGCAAGAGTGGGCATCCTTGTCTTATTCCTGATCTTAGAGGAAAGCCTTAGCTTTTCACCATTGAGTTTGATGTTAGCTGTGGGCTTGTCTTCATTCTAGCCATGTATCATTATGCTTAAGTACCACTGGAAATACTGTCCTTACTGTGTTTTCAACTGATGATAGGATCTACACATTTTTAATGAAGACTTATCAAGAGAAAATTTTCTTTTTAACAACTATATTGAGGAATAATTAAAATACATTAAACTGTACATGCTTAAAAGGTACAATTTAATATGTTCTGACATATGTATCCCAGTGAAAACATCACCATAATCAAGTTAATGAACATATTCATCAAAAGTTTCCTCATGCCTCTTTGTAATACGTCCTCCCATCCCTCCTCACTCCCCCACTGATCAACTTTTCACTGTAGATTAATTTTCATTTTCTAGAGTTTTATGTAAATGGAATTATACAGTATGCACTCTTTTTTGTCTGCCTTCTTTCACTCAACATCATGATTTTGAGGTACAATTCATGTTGTAGGATATATGGGTATAATATAATTTGTTCTTTCACCTGGACATTTGTTTTTTTCCAGTTTTTGGCTGTTACAAACAAAGCTACTGTGAATACTTTTGTACAGGTCTTTGTATGTGTATCTGCCTTTATTTCTCTTGGGTAAATACCTAGAACTGGAATGTCTAGATGATGGTAGATATGTTTAATGTTTTATGACACTGCTGAACTGTTTTCCGAAGTAGTTGAACCATCGTACCTTGGTACATTCTCATTGAAAGTGTGCCAGAGTTCTACTTTTTCCACATCTTCACCAACACAAGCTAGGTATAATCAATTCGTTTAATTTTAGATACTGTAATGGTATCTCATTGTGATTGTAATTTACATTCCCCTAATAACTAATGATATTGACCGTTCTTTCACTTGCATATTCTCCCTTATATATCTTCCTTGGTGAAGGGTCAATTCAAATCCTTTGCTCATTTTTTTTTAGATTGGGTTGTTTTCTTATTATTGAGTTTTGAGGATTCTTTATATACTTTGAATGCAGGTTATCATATATATGATATGCAAATAATGTTTTTCCCAATTTGTGACCTACTCTTTATTTTCATAGCAGTATCTTTCTAAAAGCAAACTATTTTAATTTTGATTAAGTATGTTTTATCATATTTTTTAAAATTGATAGTTCTATTGGTGTCAGAGTTAAGAAATCTTTGGTTAATTCAAGGCCATGAAGATTATTCTTTTGTTTTTTCTTCCAAAGTTTTATAGTTTTAGGTTTATATTTAGATCTATATTCGATTTTGAGTTAATTTTTGTATATGGTGTGAAGTTTGAATTGAATGTTTTTCTTTTGTTTGCACATGGATATCCAATTTTTCAAGAACCATTTCTGGAAATGTCTGTTATTTACCCTGTTGAGTTGCCTTTGCACATTTGTTGAAATCAGTGAACTATGTGTGGTGGGTCTATTTCTGGACTGTTTATTTTATTCTATTGATATATTTATTTATCTTGGCACCAATACCATACAATCGTGATTGCTGTAGCTTTTAATAAGCTGTGAAATAAAGTTGTTAGTTCTCCAACTTTGTTCTTTTTTTTAAAGTTCTTTTGGTTAATCTTGATCTCTTGAATTTCTATATGAATTTTAGAATGAGTTTTTCACTTTCTATAAAATTCTGTTGTAATTGCACAGATTGCATTCCATTTGTAAAATAATTTGGGAGCATTGACACCTTAGCAATACTGAGTGACCCATGAATACTGTGTACTGTTCCATTAATTTAGGGCCTCTTCATTTTCTCTCAGCAATGTACTTTTCAATGAATAAATCTTTCATATCTATTTTCAGATTTATCTCTAAGTATTTCATATTTTTAGGCTATTTTACATGGTATTCTAATTCCCATTTTTGACTTTTTGTTGTTCTATATAGAAATACAATTTATTTTTGTATACTTATCTTGTGCAATGTTAAATAGAAGTGAGAGCAGACATCCTTGTTTTGTTCTGGATTTTAGGAGCAATACATTCAGTTTTTCACCATTAGATATGAAATTGCCTTTACATTTTTATAAATACTCTTTATCAGGTTGAAAATGTTAGATTCTACTTCTGCATTGGTGAGGGTTTTAATCCAAAATGGATACTGATTCTATCAAATACTTTTCCCCATCTATCAAGGTGATCATATTTTTGTTTTTGTTATTTTAGTTTGTTAATATGGTGAATTATATTGATAGATTTTTCAATTTTAGGCTTTCTTTACATCCCTGGGACAAATACCATTTGGTCATAATGTTGTTTTTTTTTGGCACTGAATTTTATTTTATTTATTTATTTTTTTAACATCTTTATTGGAGTATATTTGCTTTACAATGGTGTGTTAGTTTCTGCTATATAACAAAGTGAATCAGCTATACATATACATATATCCCCATATCTCCTCTCTCTTGTGTCTCTCTCCACCCTCCCTATCCCACCCCTCTGGTGGACACAAAGCATGGAGCTGATCTCCCTGTGCTATGCGGCTGCTTCCATTAGCTGTCAGTTTTACATTTGGTAGTGTATATATGTCAATGCCACTCTCTCACTTCATCCCAGCTTACCCTTCCCCCTCCCCATGTCCTCAAGTCCATTCTCTACATCTGCGTCTTTATTCCTGTCCTGCCCCTAGGTTCTTCAGAACCACTTGTTTTTTTTTTAGATTCCATATACATGTGTTAGCATACGGTAGTTGTTTTTCTCTTTCTGACTTACTTCACTCTGCATGACAGTCTCTAGGTCCATCCACCTCACTACAAATAACTGAATTTCATTTCGTTTTATGGCTGAGTAATCTTCCATTGTATATATGTGTCACATCTTCTTTATCCATTTTTATGTATTTTTGTATACATTGTTGGATTAAGCTTGCTAAAGAAATGTTTAGAAATTTTGTGTCTATGTTCATGAGGAGTATTGGTCTATAGTTTTTGTAATGTCTTTGGCTTTGTTCTCACTATAATGCTAGCCTCACAGAATGGAAACTATTACCTCCTTTTCCACTTTATAGGATAATTTATGTAGAATTTATATTCTTTCTTTGTTAAATATTTGATGGAATTTGCCACTACAGCAACCTGGGCCTAGAATTTCCTTCATGGGAAGATATTTAATAATTTAAGTTCATTAATGTATAGTGAGTTATTCAGGTTATTTATGTCTTCTTGCGTGAGCTTTCGTAGTTTATATCTTATCAAGGACTTGGCTCATTGTACATGTTATATTCTTTTATTATCCTTTTAGTAGTCATATAATCTCTAATAATGTCCCCTCTTTTATTCCAGATATTGTTAATTTTTGTCTATCTCTTTTCTCCTGATTAGTCTAGCTAGAAGCTTTTACATTTTATTCTCAAAAAATCAGCTTTTGGTTTAATTGATTTCTGCTCTTACTTTCTATTTCATAGATTTCCTCTTTATCATTATTATTTCCTTCCTTTATATGCTTTGGATTTAAATTGTTCTTTTTTCTAGTTTCTTAAGGTGCAAACTGAGGTCATTAATTGGAGACCTTTCATCTGTTCTAATTCAGGTGTTTATTCTATCAATTTCCTCCTAAGTGTACTGCTTAGGGCAAGCTCTAGATTTTGAGATATAGAAGTTTCATTTTCATTCACCTTAAGATACTATTTTCCCATTTGATTTATTAATTTATCCATGGGTTATAAAAAGTATGTTATTTAGTTTACAAATATTAGAAGATTTTCCAGAAAATTTTCTGTTATTCGTTTCTTATTTAGTTTTATTGTGATCAGGGAAGTATATTCTGTATGACTTGAATCTTCTTAGAGTTACTGAGACTTATTTCATGGCCCAGAATTTGGTCTCTGTTGATAAGTGTATGCACGTCAAAAGAACGTGTATTGCACTGTTGGCTGGAGTGTTTTATAAATGCCAATTAGGTCAAGTTGGTTGATAGAATTGTTCAAGTCTTCTGTATCCTTATTGATTTCTGTCTACTTGTTCATCATGCTTTCTTGATGAGCCCTCATTGTTTGGATTCACTTACATGGTGTCAAATCAAACTTCTAAAAATGTGGTGAAAAACAGTGGCCCAGGTACCTGCTGGCATGTCTGAAAAATAATCTTCAGTGACAATGTGGAAAAACAAAGCTCAGAACAATTTGGCTATAATCTCAGGGGCTTCAGTTTGATAATCTCTATACCAGGCCTTGATGTATATTTAGATTTCTAGACTACTTCTCCAACTGGGCTTCTCTCACACGCTTTCTGTCAGCAATTAGTATGTGGGTAATATACAATAACCAATTTAACTCTGTGGATGGAATGGATAAACTGTGTCATTCTGGGATGTGTATGACAGGTAATATAGATAATTGTACAGCCATAATATCAACTGCTAACGTTTATTGAATGCTTACTCTGTGCTAGGCACTGTGTTAAACTCTATACGTTCATTAACTCACTTAATTCTCATAATCCCCTTTAGGGGTTGTTATTTCATTATCCTCATTTTAAAGATGAAGATATTGAATCATGGTCAATCCAAGGATATGTTTCTCAGGAAATCAGGTTCCAGAGCCAACGTTCTTAGACACTGTCATATTTGATCAATGAACTTGGCTGGAGCATTCATTCCAAAATCATTTGTAAGCCTCAACTTATGTTCCAGGCACTGTGTGCTGAGTGCTTGGAATATAACAGTAATAAGACACAAAGGAGGAATAGCATATAAATAAGTCAGTGCAGTAGCATTTGAGTAGTAACAGCAGTGTTTCCATTTTAAATGTAGAAACTTAACTCAAACCATCTGAAACATTAAAAAAGAATTTGTTGACTGAATAGCTGGTAAGTCTGAGGTGTTGTTATGTTTAGGAATGGTTGAATCCACGCATTTTAACAATGTCATCAGAAATCTACCTTCCATTGATTTCTTGGCTCTTTGTCTCTGACTTAATTTCTAGATGATTCTTAGATAGGTGGCCTAAAAAGAAGTTTAGGCTGATAGAGTGCTCAAGCTTGTGATCCTAATGAGCTTGGGGAAAGAGTAAACTGCTTCCCTCACTACAGAACCCGTTTCTCCCCAAAGCTATGATTTGTTCTGATTAAGTAATAGAGCGCCATTGGCCAATCCCTATGTCCATGGGATGGACAGTCCCTATGGACATTCTGAATAGCTAGCATGGGTCATAAGCTCATCCTCTGGTGGGAAAGATAGGTCATACAATTGGTAGATCCAATGGGATCACTTGAAGTAGGGTTTCCCAGATAATATGATGGCTAGATAAAAGTAATGGATGCCAACCAACCTCAGAATCTTAGGAGTTACGATAGAAATATGTATAAGATACACAGAGTCATGAGGGTAAGGGTTAGGGGAGTGACAAAATGGCAAAAAAGGTCTATTCTGTAGAATTGGCTCAGGAAAGGAACACAATGGTGACTAAGTGCAACATCAAGGAGTTCAACATGGCCATACCATAGTGAGGTTTTGGGGTAGTAGACAGGCTGGGGAGATAATCTGGTAAGAACTTGGAGGACCTGTTATGCAATACTAAGAAGTCTGAACTTCATCCAGCAGATGAAGAGGAACCAATGAAGAGTTTCAAGCAAAGGAATAACATTGTATAAATAAATTTGTATTCTAGAAAGAATATTCCTGTAGGTGTGGTAGAGATGGAAGTAATATGATAGATCTGGACATTTCAGAAAAGACTGTAGCAACTAGAGTTGTAGCATGTAGCCCATTTTTTTTGTTTTGATTGTCACTTCTTGCCACTGCTCTTCTGTGCTCTCTTCCCTGAAGATCCCTGTTACTAGGCTACATCAACCTCTGCCAACAGTCAACCTCTCATTGCATCAGTGCTTTGCTTGCTTATCATCTCTTGTAATTATTCCCTTAATAATTATTCTAATTATTCCCACTTCTGTTTTTTATAATTTTTCCTGCATAGTAACTTTATTACACTTTAAACAACTTTTTATATAGAACTGTATTATAGGGGTAGAGAAGATTATAAAGAAGTACAGGTTAGGAACCAACAAACCAGATCCTAATTTCTGTGGATTTGAATTTAAGAACTGAATGCTTTTGAAGAAATTGTGAGTGATGTTCAATATGGACCGTCTCAAGGCCTGTATTAAAAGAAAAAAAAAAAACTCCTAAAATTACATACATATTTTTAGAATGGGAAGAGAAAAAAATGCGAACTAGTCTTTAAAAAAAGAGAGTGAGAGAGCAAGAGTTACATCCTGGGAAATAACAAATTTTCCATTTTAATAGTAGGTTGAAAATGAGGATGCTTTTATCGTAAAAGTGAAATGCAAACAGGAAAATACTGTCCATAGATAAGAAAACTGGAAGAGATGCATTGAGAGAGTCTCTTTACTCTAAAAGCCCAAAGGGAAATAAGAATCAATGACCCAGTGACCTGGATGATGAAAGTGAGCGAATGCTCATTAAATTTACACATGGTACCAAGCTGGAGAGGATTGCTACAAGTTTGGGAGAGAGGAACAGATTTCAAAATGACTTAAGCAAATTTAAAGAGGATCCTTTAAAAACAAGAACACTTTTCAGCAATTCCTATAACAAGTTTGATATACTTTAGAGACCAAACGAAATTACATAGAGTAAAAGGAAAGAATTGGCAAGCAGAGAAAATCCCACAAAGGGTCATAGCGAATATGAATTTAAAAAGTGGGGGAGTGGAAATTCAACTTTTGTTATTCTACCAGCATATTCCAGACTTAATTTAAAATTCTTGTATGGCTAAAGAGGAAAATATGTATGATTTCTATTATCTTTAGAAGTGAATATGAAAGGGCCAATCCGCCATTTGCATATTTTGTCCCTTCTGATACCAGGTTCCCCACCCACGGTGTGGTATCAGCCAGGCCACAGTTAGTACAGCGAGAGAGCCCATACTAACTCTAGATACAGGACAGAGTGTTTCTCTATAGAAATAATAATAATAATAATAGGACAGTATCCTCTTTCAAGAATATAACCCAGTAGTAGACATAAAACATATGAAATGAAAACAGTAATTACACTAAGAGTCACAGTAAAGCACATCTTTCATTTAACAAGCATTTATTATGTACGAGGCATTTTGTGAAATGCTTTGCATGTATTATCCCATTTACTCCATATAGAAAACTTGGGATTTGGCATTTTTAACCCATTTTACTGATGAGGAAACTAAAACTTAAGAAGTTCAGTGATTTCCACAGGGTCAGACATCTAGCAAGTGAACAAGCAGGATATGAAGTCAGATCTGTGTAACTCCAAATACTGGGCTCTTATACATAAAACTTTTAATAAATAAATATATTTCAAGGCAAAATACGATATGAGCCGTCTCAGTGGATGGCAACTCGAAGTTCTCAGGCCACATTTGATCCTCTCTTTTTCTCACCCTATTTGTCAGGAAATCTTATGGTGTCTGCTGTAAAATATTTCCAGAATTTGACTTCTTCTCCCCACCATTACTGTTGCTATACTGGTTGGAATCACCACCATATTGCCACAGTAGTTTCTTAAAAGCTCTCTCTGCTTCTAGTCCTGCAACCCTACAGTATATTTTTAACCAAGCACTCAAAGTGATCATTTTTAAAACCTAAGCCAGATAGTGCCACTTCTTTGCTAGAAACCCTACAATGATTCCCCACCAAAATTAGAATAAAAGATAAAGTCTTTACAGTGACCCATGAGGCCCTACCTGATCTCCACTCACCCTATTCTTCCCAAGTCCTCCAGAGACCCCTGACCCTTATTCTCTTATCCCTCTGACTTTACCTCTTCTTATAAGTATCCCTTCACTCATGGTAATCGTGCTCCACCAACTCTCCTGCTTTTCCTGAAATCCAACTAAACTCCCTCCCACACTAGGGCCTTTGATCTGGGAATGATGTTATTCTGGATATCATCATAGTTCTAACTTGCTGTCCTTGAAAACTTTATTTAAATATCACCTTCTCAGAGAGGCTACCTTTTTAAAATGTCAACTGACACCCTCACTCCTTTCTTCATTCATTTTCTTATTCTGATCCACATACCGTTTGATCACCTTCAAATGTATAATACAATTTATTCATTATTATGTTTATTACATGATCTGGCTTCCCACTTTCCCCCATTGAGAGTGAGCTTCACAAAGGGAGGGATCTGTGTCTGTGATTTTCACTGTTTTGTAGTATTCATTATGCTGCCTGCATATAGTAGGCACTTAATAAGTATTTGTTGAGTTAAATTAAAGTAAATGTCAGAAAAGCAATATAAGCAAAACACTGTGGTATTTCAGAGGGAAAGGTCCCATCTGTTTATAGGAATTAGGAAAAAGACTTGGCACTTGAAATAGGATTAAAGAGTTTCAGATGTAATGCCATATGAATTCTGGAGGGGGTGGGGGAGGAAGATTGTGTTGCCCATTCACTCTGCTTTCTAATGGGTTCTGTCACATGTGGCCTGACCCCTTAGCCCTGGACCACCTGGGACCCTTTCCGGTCAGCTCAACTCTTCTCCTGTTGTCTCCACACTTTCCTGCCTCAGGCACAGTCAGCCTCCTGTTCTGCAAATCTTCCCAGCTCTTATTCTTCTAAACATGTCCTTTGTAGCCTTTGCTTTCTCAATTCACAGTCTACAACATACAGGCTCTCAAATGAATGTAACATTATTATTTTGTCCTCTTTGACACATTTGTACATACTTTACAGGTTCTGGTATATGATATATATTGTTTTTTAACATCTTTATTGGAGTATAATTGCTTTACAGTGATATGTTAGTATCTGCCTTATAACACAGTGAATCAGCTATACATATATATATATTCCCATGATATATATTGTTTAGCTCTTGTGGTCATTTCTGTAAAACAGTTGGACAATACACTTTTGGTCAGGTGTATAATGGCAATAATATTAGTAGTAGGAAAAATAGTATCAATCGTTCTTTGAGATTTTCTTTTGCCACTGGGCATCCACAGAATTATCTCATTAAATTTCCTATCCTTGTAAGGTAGATACTATTGTCTTCAATTTACATAAGAGTAAATAGATGTTCTTGGATTGCAAGAATCAACATTGTGAAAATGATTATACTACCCAAAGCAATCTACAGATTCAATGCAATCCTTATCAAACTACCAATGGCATTTTTCACAGAACTAGAACAAAAAATTTCACAGTTTGTATGGAAACACAAAAGAACCAGAATAGCCAAAGCAATCTTGAGAAAGAAAAACAAAGCGGGAGGAATCAGGCTCCTGGACTTCAGACTATACTACAAAGCTACAGTAATCAAGACAGTATGGTACTGGCACAAAAACAGAAATATAGATCGATAGAAAGCCCAGAGATAAACCCACATACATATGGTCATCTTATTTTTGATAAAAGAGGCAAGAATACACAATGGAGAAAAGACAGCCTCATCAATATTCAATAAGTGGTGCTGGGAAAACTGGACGGCTACATGTAAAAGAATGAAATTAGAACACTCCCTAACACCATACACAAAAATAAACTCAAAATGGATTAAAGACCTAAATGTAAGGCCAGACACTGTAAAACTCTTAGAGGGAAACATAGGCAGAACACTGTATGACATAAATCACAGCAAGATCTTTTTGACCCACCTCCTAGAGAAATGGAAATAAAAACAAAATAAACAAATGGGACCTAATGAAATTTAAAAGCTTTTCACAACAAAGGAAACCATAAACAAGATGAAACGACAACCCTCAGAATAGGAGAAAATATTTGCAAATGAAGCACCTGACAAAGGATTAATCTCCAAAATTTCCAAGCAGCTCAATATCAAAAAAACTAAAAACCCAATCTAAAAATGGGCAGAAGACGTAAATAGACATTTCTCCAAAGAAGATATACAGATTGCCAACAAACGCATGAAAGGATGCTCAACATCACTAATCATTAGAGAAATGCAAATCAAAACTACAAAGAGGTATCACCTCACACCAGTCAGAATGGCCATCATCAAAATATCTACAAAGAATAAATGCTGGAGAGGGTGTGGAGAAAAGGGAACCCTCTTGCACTGTTGGTGGGAATGTAAATTGATACAACCTCTATGGAGAACAGTACGGAGGTTCCTTAAAAAACTAAAAATAGAACTATCATACGACCCAGCAATCCCACTACTGGGCATATACCCTGAGAAAACGATAATTCAAAAAGAGTCATGTACCAAAATGTTCATTGCAGCTCTATTTACAATAGCCAGGACATGGAAGTAACCTAAGTGTCCACCGACAGATGAATGGATAAAGAAGATGTTGCACATATATACAATGGAATATTACTCAGCCATAAAAAGAAACAAAATTGAGTTATTTGTAGTGAGGTGGATGGACCTAGAGTCTGTCATACAGAGTGAAGTAAGTCAGAAAGAGAAAAACAAATACCGTATGCTAACACATATATATGGAATCTTGAAAAAAAAAAAGGTCCTGAAGAACCTAGGGGCAGGACAGGAATAAAGACGTAGATGTAGAGAATGGACTTGAGGACACAGGGGGAAGGGTAAGCTGGGACGAAATGAGAGAGTGGCATGGACATATATACACTACCAAATGTAAAATAGATAGCTAGTGGGAAGCAGCCACATAGCACAGGGAGATCAGCTCCGTGCTTTGTGACCACCTGGAGGGTTGGGACAGGGAGGGTGGGAGAGAGATGCAAGAGGGAGGGGTATGGGGAAATATATATATGTATAGCTGATTCACTTTGTTATAAAGCAGAAACTAACACACCATTGTAAAGCAATTATACTCTAATAAAGGTGTTAAAAAACAAACAAAACAGATTCCACTGAGGAGATCAAATAAAATATTATATGCGGGGGGAAAAAAAAAGAGTAAACAGAAACTCAGGGAGTTAATGTTGTTCTCAGGCTTCTAGGCGTCAGAGGTAGGATTCTCACCTCTCTGTTTCTAACTCATGCTCTTTTCACTCTACCAGAATACTTTCTTTCACTAATTGCCTATTATGCCACTGTTTCAATAGGAAATATGATTTGGGTTACAGTCTTTTGACATATACTAAAGTTAGAGATTTTCCCTGAATGAAAAAGTGCAATGTTTTTAAATAAGTACTATACTGGCATGCAAATAAAAAATAAAGGTTATAAAGTCTGGGAAATAATAATCCATGGTTATGATCATCTCATAAGGAAAATGTGAACAAGTTTAAGAGATTGAGGAAAATTAAGCAAAGAGCGAGCCAGAGAGAGAAATGGAGAGAGAGAGAGATTGATTTAGAAACAATTGGAGGTAAGTCCTATCAGAAAAAGCTAAAGAACTTACAGTTGTCTACTCGGGAATGTAGAGGGCTCAGAGATGACTTAATTATTGGCTCTAATATATAAATGGTCATTATAGGAACACTGTTCACCACTTCTCTGTCAACATCAAGGTCAGAGTAAGATAAGTGGCCTTAAATTATAAGGAGAAATTTCAGTTCATATAAGAAAAAACTTCTTGACATAAAAGGAAATTAAACATATCAATGTTAACCACTGATGTTGATAAAATCTGCATTCTTTGATATTCTTTAAAGATAAAATTGAAAATCTGCTCCCAAATTAGCAAACTAAATTGTAGGACTACTAAAAAAGTTTCTCCTGAATCTTGCCTCCATGGTATATCATAGTCAAATAATGTAATATAAAATACATAATTTATTAGAAATTAATTTTGCATGCATATGTTTATGTTTGTATCATTCAGTTTCTCCTTTCTAAAAAATTTTTTAAAAATTTATTTTATTTATTTATTTTGACTGTGTTGGGTCTTGGTTGTTACGCACAGGCTTTCTCTAGTTGCAGCAAGCAGGGGTACTTTTCATTGCGGTGCCGGGCTTCTCATTGCGGTGGCTTCTCTTGTTGCAGAGCGCAGGCTGTAGGTGCACAGACTTCAGTAGTTGTGGTACGTGGGCTCAGTAGTTGTGGCTCGCGGGCTCTAGAGGGCAGGCTCAGTAGTTGTGACGCACGGGCTTAGTTGCTCTGCAGCATGTGGGATCTTCCTGGACCAGGGCTCGGACCTGTGTCCCCTGCATTAGCAGGCGGATTCTTAACCACTGACCCACCAGGGAAGCCCAATTTCTCCCTTTTTATTTATTTATAAATTTATTTTATTCATTTATTTTTGGCTACGTTGGGTCTTCATTGCTGTGTGTGGGCTTTCTCTAGTTGTGGTGAACAGGGGCTACTCTTCGTTGTGGTACGTGGGCTTCTCAGTGCAGTGGCTTCTCTTGTTGCGAAGCATGGGCTCTACGCATGTGGGCTTTAGTAGTTGTGGCATGCGGGCTCAGTAGTTGTGGCTTATGGGCTCTAGAGCACAGGCTCAGTAGTTGTGGCACGTAGGCTTAGTTGCTCCACAGCATGTGGGATCTTCCTGGACCAGGGCTCGATCCCACGTCCCCTGCATTGGCAGGCGGATTCTTAACCACTGCACCACCAGGAAGTCCCCTCTCTCTTTTTAATAGATGTAGAAGTGTGAATGATAAAAGAAGCAAACTACTTGCTTCTTAGGTAAAATGGGAAAGTTTAGAGATAAGTCCCATCCATCTCTGAATCATCTGTTGATATCTGTAAAAAAATTATGAAAAGAATGTCTAGGATATAACTTACTTTAGTGGCTCTCTTTATTACCAGTGAGTCTTGTCTTTGCCTTTGGCCTTGAAATAACCATTATTAGAGGCCAGAGGTGATTTTAAGACATCATGTAAAGGAAATGCTATTTTGCCCTTGTAAAGAAAATGTAGGTGGTGGGAGGAGATGATTTTATTGACATTTCTGTGATAAATGCCTTCACCACTTACTGGTAAACTATTAATTTGTGCATTTTGCTGATGGAGGCAAGCTTTCTTTTGCACATGTGTTTGACTGGTTCATCACCATTTGAATGATTTCTTTCTTTTTTCCTTGCTCGAATCTTAATACTTAAAACAGCTTGCTTTTTTCTTTCAAGTCACTTGTACTTCTCCCTGTTAGCTGTTCTTCTCTGATTTATTTGATGAAATTGAAAGAAAAACTATATTTAATGAAAATAGGTAGCAGGTTACTCAGTAGTATAAGGAACGGATTAACCCTGTTCAAAGGATTCTTACCCTCTCTTGCCCTGCTTGTGTCTCATTGATTTATTATTATTAACTAATAATTGAATATGCTAGTTTTGAATTCCTCTGTTGCACAGTTTCTTTTTTACTTTGCTGAAATGCTTAAGAAAGTGCAATGTTGGTTTTGAATTTATCCTTCTGCTCTTTTTGTGAAAGCCAGAGTGGTGATCACACAATACAAGAAGCTTAAGAGGCAAAGCTGTGTAAGTCTTAGCTTGCAGGACTTGGCTATAGTGAGATCCCGCTTCTAAAGTAGCTTTATGAAATATTTTCACAGCTACAGTTGTTCTTAGTGTTTTGCTTATGCAAATAGCCTAATTCTAATGACTTTTGCAGTGGTTCACTCATGCCAGACTACATCAATAACCATAATTAGGAATAAAAAGTACCATTTCAATAAGTATAAATGGTAATATACAAAGAGTACTCCGTTCCTGTAACTTGCCCACCCTGCAACTGTATGTGACTTTAATTCCATTAGCCTAGGAGGCAGCTACAACGCATCTCAGAAAGGAACGGGGCTTCTATTAACAGTACAAGTTCAGTTCAGTCAGGAGACTTGTGAATCTCAAAGTTTTATACAGGATATTCAGAGAGAAATAGCAATTGAAGATAGAAACTAAAAAAGTGTTGGGAATCGGCCAGTGTATATTCCCCTAGCACATAAGGGGATTGCAATATTTTGAATAGATTTTCTGGTATAACGGGATTCTGTGGTAGTTAGGAAAAGGACAAGTAAAGTTAGGAATAAATTAAGATTTAAAGGATAAACAAGAAAGGCAACTGGAATTAACGGTTGACATTTTGACAAATGAGAAGTAAAGTAGAAGGAAAAGGAGAACAAAGATAAAACTTCATTTTCACAAAAAGCATGATGCTTAGAGAAAGTGAAGAATAAAAATATTCACAATGTAAGTAGTTTATATACTTATAACAATAGAATAGTTTGGAAGAAGTTGAACTGAATGAATTTTTCAGTAGAATAATCATGAGTGGGTAGTGTTTTAGCATCTGACGGATTCACCTTTTTACTTACTATAACAACCTCCCATTTTTAATCAATCACCCATGGTATATTGATGTAATATAGAAATCTTCAAAAGCCCTATATGGCTACCAGTCTTAATATAAAGTGCAAAAGACTTATCCCCCAATTATTTTATCATTAGCCAAGTATTAAACAATTCACTCTATATTAATCAA
The DNA here is from genome assembly GCF_039906515.1 of Pseudorca crassidens. Taxonomy (NCBI): domain Eukaryota; kingdom Metazoa; phylum Chordata; class Mammalia; order Artiodactyla; family Delphinidae; genus Pseudorca; species Pseudorca crassidens. The sequence goes on from NC_090306.1 coordinate 61,768,822, forward strand.
ACACATACATAATTCTCAGAGTTTTTGTTTCATACAGGCTAAACTGTATTACTTTGCAAGGTAAATACAATTCTAGTCAAACATACAAACAAACAAAAAAACCTTTCTCTTTGGCCCCTTTTGAAGGTAAATATGGCATTTCATTTGAAATAATGAAAATATTTCTTTGGATACACTTTCACAGATATTTTCATGAATTCTTTCAGAGGAGGCTAAGGGTCATTTGATGACCTACTGAGAAAATTATCTAGAGACTGCATGTTTTATATATCCTTTATCATTCATGCTATTGCATATTTTCTGATAGCACTGAATCAAGGTTTTGGTTTTTCTGCTTTTTAAAAATAGAATGGCTTTCTTTCAGCTTTTTGTTTTGTTTTGTTTTGAATTGCCTTTATATCAGTATTAGAAGGCTTGACTGTGATTTCATACAGCATATTCTTACATACATACATGAATACAACATATTCAACATATTCTTATTCTTTAAAAGACAGAGATTAAAAAAAATACTGAAGCTGGCTTTTGCCTTGAGGTCATTTTTCCAACCAGTAGTATTTGAGCACAGTTTTCAAGGTTTTACAAAGCTAGGAAAAGAAGACAAAGCTGAAGGTGAGAAGTTTAATGGGAGGCCTCCCATAAAGCCAGGACCTTACAATGCTTCACCTTTAGCACACAGATGTACTAGAAATAAACCTGTCCCTTTCCTCAGGAGACTACAAAGAAACTGTCTGTTCCAAACTATGACAGCAAATGGGGAGGGAAAGAAAATTCTCACGAAAATTTGCAGTCACGAGCAACTCTTGCATAGCATTGTAGTTCAAATGAAAACTATGTTGGTACACTGTGAACACCAAGCCAGGATTTTGATTTAAAATGCTTGGTCCTGGACTAGTGGTATCCCCAGATGCCACACAGAACTAAACCAAACCCTTTCCAGAAATGCATGCCTTCGTATCACATCTCGAAAGATTTCCACAGGTAAATCCCAAGGAAAAAGAGCATCTCCCAGTCAAAAATCACCAGTTACGAAAGGAAAGATGGGTCCATGAACATGAGACAGCTGAAACAATTGAGAGCAGAATCACCCATGCATATGATTATGTTAATATATGTTAGACATAGGGTATAAACTCATATATTAATAAATTTGAGGAAATACAGAGGATTGAAAATATAAGCACAATGCAAGCAGATTAAAAGGAATAACTAACGAGGATTTCTAGAAATAAAAATGTAATAATTGCATTTAAAAATGTATATTTAGGGGCTTCCCTGGTGGCGCAGTGGTTGAGAGTCCGCCTGCCGATGCAGGGGACACGGGTTCGTGCCCCGGTCCGGGAAGATCCCACATGCCGCGAAGCGGTTAGGCCCGTGAGCCATGGCCGCTGAGCCTGCGCCTTCGGAGCCTGTGCTCTGCAACGGGAGAGGCCACAGCAGTGAGAGGCCCACATACTGCAAAAAAAAAAAAAAAAAAGTGTATATTTATAGCTGATCCATTTTGCTGTACAGTAGAAACTAACACAACATTGTAGAGCAACTATACTCCCATAAAAATTAATTTAAAAATAAATAAAGGTTGTCTATCAGTAAAGTAAAAAATAAAAAGTGAATAAAAATAAAAATAGAGTACATATATAGATGGTTTATCACAGACTACAATGAGCTGAAAAGAGAATTTTAAATGGGAATAGAGAACTGAAGAAACTATCTACAGTGCAGCACAGAGAGACAAAAACATGGGAAATATGCAAGAGGGGTTAAGAGACATAGGAGAGGGAATGAGAAGGTCTAACAAATGGGCAATGCATAATCTCAAGACGTAGCTTCACTTATTTTTTTCCATCCTTTATTTCTTTGTCAAATTATTTCTTCTTAGTTTCAGGGACTAAAGTTTTTTGCTTTAAACAGTGCATCATTCTTAGAAACAGAGCTCTGAGTTTGATCCAAGATTTTCTTTATTTTAAAGTAATAAATTTTACCCATCAACAAAGCACTGTTTTATTATCTTTATTCTCTTTTACTGCCATCTTAAAAGCTTGAACAAGACATTAATTTAAAAATTAGGGCTTCCCTGGTGGCGCAGTGGTTGAGAGTCCGCCTGCCGATGCAGGGGACACGGGTTTGTGCCCCGGTTCGGGAAGATCCCACATGCCGCGGAGCAGATGGTCCCGTGAGCCATGGCCGCTGAGCCTGCGCGTCTGGAACCTGTGCTCTGCAACGGGAGAGGCCACAACAGTGAAAGGCCCGCGTATCGCAAAAAAAATAAATTAATTAATTAAACACAGTGCACTTTTTATATTAATAGTTATTATTTACTGAGTGTTCACTTTGTTCCTGGAGTTTTACGTCATTCCATTTAAACATAACATCAAGCTGATGCTTATGGTAGTTACATTTTATGCCCAAGTTCTTGCAGCTCATAAGTAGAAGAACCAAGGTTTTAACCCAGCCTACCTGACTCCAAATTCTATTCTCTCATTGCCTGATCATCTAATCAAATAAGTGTTGACTTTCACAGTAGAAAAGGTTATACATTTATTCAAATAACTCTGCCTCTCATCTGACCATTTATTTCATCTCTCTTTTGAAAGGTCTTTCAGATACAATTTCTTGCCTAAGCAAACCAGTGCCATTATTGTATAGTTCCTGGAGAGTCTATCTTGATCAGACAGATACTTCTATTTTCTTTGTCCTTCATTCTCATCCATCCTTATTTTACACTGCTTACCTCTTCCCAGTTTACACTCTTTCACAATTGAGCCAACAGCCTGAGGATCCTAGGAAAAATTCTATGCCAAGACTGTCTTGGAGGTGAGAGACCCTGAGTAGAGACGTGCATGGGCTGGAATGGAGCTGTGTGGATCTTGGTGTCTCAGAGGTATAGTTAGGCTTCCACAGAGTGGAGCATATTCAGAAGCAAACCGACGTTCAGTTGTGCACCGACTTTTTGTTGTAATTTTACAGTAGGATGCAATTAGTTCAGAGCCATAAAAATATCTGGCCTGAAGCAGAGAATTCTGGGTATGTATCCCCCTGGTCAGTACTCTAAGCCAAAGCAGAGCAATGATCAAGCAGCTGAATATCTATGTTTTGCGTTTTCCAGCCCCGCAATTTTACGATGAAATGTGCAAACACTTATATCATTTTCCTTCTGGAAGGGCATCAGTCACAGCAGGAACTTTGCAACTAAATTGGAGCAATTAAAACTATTTTAATAGTCACATCATTAAGTGCAAAAGTAAAAGTTTTCAGTGCTATCTAATATCTAAAAATGTTTTTCCAGTTTGAAATGCATGTGGTGGTAGTGTTGCGGAAAAGTTAGCGTGTTTAAAGGTATTTATGTCTGAACTAATAACCTCAATTAGCACTTCTATGTACTAGTTACTTTTATATAAGTTCTTTAGATGTATTAAGTCTTATAATCCTTATAGCAACCTGATGATACAGATACCCTTTCCGTCCCCAATTTGTGGACGAGGTAACTTAGGCAGTAACCTATCCAAATCACCAATGCTGGAGTTAAGATTGCATACACTGGCAGTTCTGTCTGTGCTCTTCATCAACTACACTTGACTAGTCATCCTTCTATTTCTGAGAACATATTGCACATAAAACATGAAGAGACAGTAACTTTTCTAGTAGATCTCTTATTTTTAAATTATTTGTGTATGTCTGTTTAGTTAGTTCTCTTAGAATCAAAGCTTTAGCGATATCCTTGTTATTACCTAGTTCACTGCCTTACAGATAGTGAGTGCACAATAAATACTTGTAGTTTGAATGAATTTTTTTTTTTTGGCTGCACTGTGCGGCATGCGGGATCTTAAGTTCCCTGACCCAGGATTGAACCTGTGCCCCCTGCAGTGGAAGCACAGAGCCTTAACCACTGGACCGCCAGGGAAGTCCCTGAATGAATTTTAACAGAGATTAATTCTGCCTTCCAGACCCTCAGAGGCTTTAAGGTAGTGATGCACATCTTTTTTTTTAACATCTTTATTGGGGTACAATTGCTTTACAATGGTGTGTTAGTTTCTGCTTTATAACAAAGTGCATCAGTTATACATATACATATGTTCCCATATCTCTTCCCTCTTGCGTCTCCCCCGCTCCCACCCTCCCTATCCCACCCCTCCAGGCGGTCACAAAGCACTGAGCTGATCTCCCTGTGCTATGCGGCTGCTTCCCACTAGCTATCTACCTTACGTTTGGTAGTGTATATATTTCCATGCCTCTCTCTCACTTTGTCACCGTTTACCCTTCCCCCTCCCCATATCCTCAAGTCCGTTCTCTAGTAGGACTGTGTCTTTATTCCTGTTTTACCCTTAGGTTCTTCATGACATTATTTTTTTCTTAAATTCTATATATATGTGTTAGCACACGGTATTTGTCTTTCTCTTTCTGACTTACTTCACTCTGTATGACAGACTCTAGGTCTATCCACCTCATTACAAATAGCTCAATTTCGTTTCTTTTTATGGCTGAATAATATTCCATTGTATATATGTGCCACATCTTCTTTATCCATTCATCCGATGATGGGCACTTAGGTTGTTTCCATCTCCAGGCTATTGTAAATAGAGCTACAATGAACATTTTGGTACATGACTCTTTTTGAATTATGGTTTTCTCAGGGTATATGCCCAGTAGTGGGATTGCTGGGTCATATAGTAGTTCTATTTGTAGTTTTCTAAGGAACCTCCATACTGTTCTCCATAGTGGCTGTACCAATTCACATTCCCACCAGCAGTGCAAGAGTGTTTCCTTTTCTCCACACCCTCTCCAGCATTTATTGTTTCTAGATTTTTTGATGATGGCCATTCTGACTGGTGTGAGATGGTATCTCATTGTAGTTTTGATTTTCATTTCTCTGATGATTAATGATGTTGAGCATTCTTTCATGTGTTTGTTGGCAGTCTGTATATCTTCTTTGGAGAAATATCTATTTAGGTCTTCTGCCCATTTTTGGATTGGGTTGTTTGTTTTTTTGTTATTGAGCTGCAAGAGCTGCTTGTAAATTTTGGAGATTAATCCTTTGTCAGTTGCTTCATTTGCAAATATTTTCTCCCATTCTGAGGGTTGTCTTTTGCTCTTGTTTATGGTTTCCTTTGCTGTGCAAAAGCTTTGAAGTTTCATTAGGTCCCATTTGTTTATTTTTGTTTTTATTTCCATTTCTCTAGGAGGTGGGTCAAAAAGGATCTTGCTGTGATTTATGTCATAGAGTGTCCTGCCTGTGTTTTCCTCTAAGAGGTTGATAGTTTCTGGCCTTACATTTAGCACATTTAATTCCTAGTTGGCTCAGATTCCTAACAGCAGTGACTTTTGAGATATTTCTGGTTTTTATTTTAAACATTTATTATGAAAAAGGGAAGTAAATATGGTCTGTGCTATTAAGCAGAGTCATGCTTTATTAAATGCTAACATTACCTTTTTAAGAGTTCTTTAGTTTGAACTAGTCACACTTATCCTGAAAAATAATGCAGAATAAAACTTCTACTCATCCTGAATTACTTTCCTCAAGCATTAAGCGATCCTCCCTGGTTCTGGTATCCTGTGATTCCTTCCACAAGCCTGATGGAGAAGTTAGGAAAGTTCAGAACATACCCCTCACCTCTGAGAAGAGGATCATGGAAAACAGTGAGCATACCTGCTTCTCAGCATCCCTTGGTGCCTCTGTCAGAGACAGACTGCAGTCTAACAGACCACTGATCTGCCCCTTTATGGCATTTTTGTTCCTAATTCCACTCTTGTTTACTTGAAGAGCTAAATCTTTTTCCACTTCTGCTTGAGAAAACTTTTTTATAGCTTTGGGACCAAATGTTTTTCATCAGCTCATTGTAATGTCTCTTTTCGGTGAACTTTTTGCCAGTGGAAGCCACGATGTTGCTGGTGGAATGCGGGAGAAATTTGCTATGATCAGAGTAAAACACTTTTGCTTTTGTCCCAGCAATAAGGAAATAAGAATCAATTGCTTTTCCCCATTTACATTTGCTCTATGTTAAACCATAAGAAAGTTGTTGACCTTTAATTGCTTCTAAAATGAAAGGTTGCTGGATCACCAGGTATTTAAGTGGTTTATGTCTTCTAAAATTCTTGTGGTGGCAGCAATCGCTATTTCTTGTTTCGGTTGATGATCAAGAGAATGCAGGAAAGTTAGAGGTAGAAATTTGCTGCCGCGTACAAGAAGCTAATGTTTGGGAAGGTAAGAAGAGAACCTGTGAGGTATATGTTTGCTTAGAGTGTCAAATACTTCCTTATAGATTCCTAGGAGAAAGGGCAGTATGTGTTTTTATGTATGTGTCTTGGGAAATTTAATTGTACAAAAGTGGTATTTCCCAAAGTGTGATCTGTGGAATATCACATGTTCTCTTAAAATTATTTTCCACCCCTTCACTCAGATATTGAAACTTCAGATTTTATTGATGTGGCTTGACGGCATTACACAAGTGTACCTTACATGAAAAGTTTGAAAATGGGCTGATTCTTTCGCTCGTAATCCACCACTGTCAGAAAGGTTTGCCTCGTGATAAATGGCTTGCTGATTTTGTTCCCTAGATGATGTTTTTGGGTTTTGAAACTCTCTTGGGACAAAATGCATCTGTGCTTTGCCACACTGAGAACAAAAATCAGTTTGAGGGAAAATCTGTCCTCATGTTTTACAAGAGGGGATGGTGATGAACACTTACCGCTTTGACTGGCTTCTAGATGTTATCAAGTCCTCAAATACTAATCTGCTCCCCATTACACTCTGCTACCCACAAGCATCTGAGCAAAAATTAACAACTTCTGCCATTCTAGAGGAGAAGCAAGGAAGGAAATAATCCATCTCTCAATGAAATGGGCGAAGAGGCTAATTTACTTTCTTGAGAACAGCTGAAGGTGGTTTGATGAAACTTTAATGTGGGCATTTCATTCTCTCTATAAACTCACCCTGAAGTCAGAATAGCAGAAAGGGAGATAAAGAAAACCTTACTCAAGCAATTATTTCCCTTATCCTGCAAATATTGGCACAGTAAAATAATTTCCTTAGCTTCCAGGAAATCAGTCATGTCATGTATGAATGAATTTGACAGTGAAGATTAAAAGGTGTCATTCAGTTATCAAGCTCATGCCCTAGACAAGATGTTTTTATTCTTTGCTTTTCTATATGATCTGAATGAGCAAATGATGTGCAGATTTCAATTGATCCATTTCCATCGTGGATTAGTTGCAGTGATCGAAACATTAGCTATGCTGGTATTCACTGATGATACATGTTTTATTTATTATGAGTTTGGTAGAATGGTAAACTCAGTTTATAGCCCAGTGGTTTGAGAAGCGTGACTTTACTCAACATTTTTCTTGAACTCTGTGATGGCCCATCCGTGTAAATAATCTCATCAACCTCTTGTGTGAGCCCATCCTTGAAGAGTTCCTCATATGGACGCTTAATGAAAAAATATGCTGTGCTTTTGTCCTTGTCAGTGGTGTCAGAACATATGAGATGTTCAGCACAACTGTTAAATAAAGCTTCTGCTATAACAGGAGGCCCAGCAACATTTTGTCTGGATGAGTAAGCAGCATCCTGGGTTTCACAGAAAAAAGACAATCCTGAGCCCAAATGAAGGGCATAGTTATTTATGGTCATGTCTAGTGAGTTTTCTTCATGTAGGAAGTATGCCTAAAAGTTCAGAGAACTGACCTCGAAGTCTCAGGTCTTCTGGACTTTAATTTCCTTAATTTTCCATGGAGGCTTCTTTTAATACCTGTCCCCAAAGACGCATTTATACCACTCAAGACAAAACTTATACTAAGCTATATTTAAATCTAGAGTTTCTGAATTAGACTAACAAGCTAGGGATGCTTACATAAAATACCCTGTTAATATAGTCAGTGCGCCAATTTACTTCATTGTAAAGTCATTTGGAAAAATATCACTTGACTATATAAATGTTTTAGAAAAAGCAAGTTTTGAAAATCTGAAATCCCCTTTTAAAATAAGAATAAAATAACTTTGCCCTTTAAGTATGTGTATTATTTTTAAATTGAAAGATATTATATTCTTAGGTCAGACACAGTTATTTTCATTAAGGTTACTTATTTCTAAAAATATCAACTCTTTCAAAGCTAAATAATAGTACAATATAGTGAAATACTTAAATATTAATTAGCCTGGTGAATTACAAAACAAAAAGATTCTGTCCAGTATATTTTTAGATTATATTATTGAAATTTAGGCTTGGTTTTTTTTGCCTTTACTATATATAATATAGAATCTTCAGATAATACACTAGGCTTCTTCTGTTTCTTATTAGCGTGTGTGTGTGTGTGTGTGTGTGTGTGTGTGTGTGTGTGTGTGTGTGTGTGTGTGTGTGTGTGTGTGTGTGTAGTTGGCAATTTTTAGGCTATTATCTTCTTCCCAAAAGGAATACCAGCGAGCTATGAGAGAGAAGGATTTTGGAGCAATACCTGTATTAGTAGGAGGCTGGGTTAGATGGATATATTGTTTAAATGAATGAATCAAAGAATGTGCCAGTTTGGAGATGGACTAAACAAGAGTCCATGCATAGCTGCCTGATTGTAGGAGGTCTTTTGAAAGACTATCCTTATATTTTCTGGCAGATTAATGCTTAAATCCTAAATACAAAAAGAAAATACAGTTTATTGAAGCTAACTTTTGAAGGACAATCTACATATTCCATTGATGGTTAATACCAAATGGTAAGTCCTTCACGGTTAAGAAATATTTTCTTTCTTTCAGTCATTTCTTTTTTTCAAGTGGTTCCTGTTTAACTCGCAGTGGACCTAAAAATCAAACAATCACATCTACTTTATGTGAAACTTCCCTATATTTGAAAATTATTATTGTTTGGCTAGCCTTCTTTTTTCCACGAAAAAAAAAATTTATATCTACTTTTTAAAAACTTTTTATCCTATCTCTGGATTTTATCTGATGTTTCTCTGACATTTTTACCTATACCCTTTTTTTTCAGCACACAGTTATTTCAAATCATGTTCAATATAAAGTTTTTTTTTTCCCGGCAATATATTTTACATTCCATTGTTGTACTCACTCTGAACAGCCCTTCCAGACACTCCAGATACTCAGGGTACTGAGGAGCAAAGGGTCATGCATTTTATTGCTGTGCTTCCACTGGATTGATTTCTTTATACTGTTTTTCAGATAACATTGCTAAAATCCTCTTTTTTTTAGCAATTCAGACAATAGCAATTGCTTCCTTTTTGTAGCTATTGGTAGACAATTGAGAAATGTTACCTCAAGCCTCCGGCTTCTTTTGCTTTGGTTATTAAGCTTCTAATTGATATTTTATGTTGCTGGAATAATTGTACTTTGTAAATACTCTGTTGATGACAGGTAATAGTTCAAAATTATTCTTTAAAAGATATGCAGAGACATTTTCCCATTACTATAAGATCACTTTGTTTTTTCCAAACTTTAAACATTTTATTTATTTATTTTTATACAACAGATTCTTATTAGTTATCTGTTTTATACATATTACTGTATATGTGTCAATCCCAGTATCCCAATTCATCCCACCACCAGCACCCACCCCCCGCTTTCCCCCCTTGGTGTCCATACGTTTGTTCTCTACATCTCTGTCTCTATTTCTGCCTTGCAAACTGGTTCATCTGTACCATTTTTCTAGATTCCACATGTATGTGTTAATATACGATATTTGTTTTTTTCTTTCTGACTTACTTCACTCTGTATAACAGTCTCTAGGTCCATCCACGTCTCTACAAATGACCCAATTTCGTTTCTTTTTATGGCTGAATAATATTGCATTGTATATATGTACCACATCTTCTTTACCCATTCATCTGTCGATGGGCATTTAGGTTGCTTCCATGTCCTGGCTATTGTAAATAGTGCTGCAATGAACATTGGGGTGCATGTATCTTTTTGAATTATGGTTATATCTGGGTATATGCCCAGTGGGATTGCTGGGTCATATGGTAATTACATTTTTAATTTTTTAAGGAAACACCATACTGTTCTCCATAGTGGCTGTATCAATTTATATTCCCACCAACAGTGCAAGAGGGTTCCCTTTTCTCCACACCCTCTCCAACATTTGTTGTTTGTAGATTTTCTGATGATGCTCTTTCTAACCAGTGTGAGGTGATACCTCACTGTAGTTTTGATTTGCATGTATCTAATAATTAGTGATGTTGAGCAGCTTTTCATGTGCTTCTTGGCCATCTGTACGTCTTCCTTGGAGAAATGTCTATTTAGGACTTCTGTCCATTTTTTGATTGGGTTGTTTGTTTTTTTAATATTGAGCTGCATGAGCTGTTTTTATATTTTGGAGATTAATCCTTTGTCCATTGATACACTTCCAAATATTTTCTCCCATTCTGAGGGCTGTCTTCTCATCTTGTTTATAGTTTCCTTTGCTGTGCAAAAGCTTTGAAGTTTCATTAGGTCCCATTTGTTTATTTTTGTTTTTATTTCCATTACTCTAGGAGGTGGGTCAAAAAAGATCTTGCTGTGATTTATGTCAAAGAGTGTTCTTCCTATGTTTTCCTCTAAGAGTTTTATAGTGTCTGGTCTTACATTTAGATCTTTAGTCCATTTTGAGTTTATTTTTGGGTATGGTGTTAGGGATTGTTCTAATTTCATTCTTTTACATGTAGCTGTCCAGTTTTCCCAGCAACACTTATTGAAGAGACTGTATTTTCTTCGTTGTATATCCTTGCCTCCTTTGTCATAGATTAGTTGACCATAGGTGCGTGAATTTATCTCTGGGCTTTCTATCCTGTTTCATTGATCTATATTTCTGTTTTTGTGCCAGTAACAGATTGTCTTGATTACTGTAGCTTTGTAGTAGAGTCTGAAGTCAGGGAGTGTGATTCTTCCAGTTCCCTTTATTCCCTTAAGGTTGCTTTCGGGGTCTTTAGTGTCTCCATACAAACTTTAAGATTTTTTTGTTCTTGTTCTGTAAAAAATGCCATTGGTAATTTGATAGGTATTGCATTGAATATGCAGACTGCTTTGGGTAGTATCATCATTTTCACAATATTGATTCTTCCAATCCAAGAACATGGTATACCTCTCTATCTGTTTATGTCATCTTTGATTTCTTTCATCAGGGTCTTATAGTTTTCTGAGTACAGGTCTTTTACCTCCTTAGGTAGGTTTATTCCTAGGTATTTATTCTTTTTGTTGCAATGGTGAATGGGATTGTTTACTTAATTTCTCTTTCTAATCTTTCATTGTTAGCATATAGGAATGCAAGAGACTTCTGTGCATTAATTTTGTATCCTGCAACTTTACCAAATTCATTGATTAGCTCTAGTAGTTTTCTGGTGGCATCTTTAGGATTATCTATATATATAGTATCATGTCATCTGCAAACAGTGACAGTTTTTATTCTTCTTTTCCAATTTGTATTCCTTTTATTTCTTTTTCTTCTCTGATTGCCGTTGCTAGAACTTCCAAAAACTATGTTGAATAATAGTGGCGAGAGTGGACATCCTTGTCTTGTTCCTGATCTTAGAGGAAATGCTTTCAGTTTTTCACAATTGAGAACGATGTTTGCTGTGGGTTTGTCATATATGGCCTTTATTATGTTGAGGTAGGTTCACTCTATGCCCATTTCAGGAGAGTTTTTATCGTAAATGGGTGTTGAATTTTGTCAAAAGCTTTTTCTGCATCTATCGAGATGATCATATGGTTTTTATTCTTCAATTTGTTAATATGGTGTGTCACATTGATTGAATTGCATATACTGAAGAATCCTTGCATCCTTGGGATAAATCCCACTTGATCATGGTGTATGATCCTTTAAATGTGTTGTTGGATTCTGTTTGCTAGTATTTTGTTGAGGATTTTTACATCTATATTCATCAGTGATATTGGTTTGTAAGTTTCTTCTTTTGTAGTATCTTTGTCTGGTTTTGGTATCAGGGTGATGGTAGCCTCATAGAATGAGTTTGGGAGTGTTTCTTCCTGTGCAATTTTTTGGAAGAGTTTGAGAAGGATTGGTGTTAGCTCTTGTCTAAATGTTGGATAGAATTCACCTGTGAAGCCATCTGGTCCTGGAGTTTTGTTTGTTGAAAGATTTTTAATCACAGTTTTAATTTCATTGCTTGTGATTGGGCTGTTCATATTTTCTCTTTCTTCCTGGTTCAGTCTGGGAAGGTTATACCTTTCTACGAATTTGTCCATTTCTTCCAGTATGTCCATTTTATTGGCATAGAGTTGCATGTAGTAGTCTCTTATGATGCTTTGTATTTCTGCAGTGTCCATTGTAACTTCTCCTTTCTAATTTTATTGATTTGAGTCCTCTCCCTCTTTTTCTTGATGAGTCTGGCTAAAGGTTTACTAATTTTGTTTATCTTCACAAAGAACCAGCTTTTAATTTTATTGATCTTTGCTATTGTTTTCTTTGTTTCTATTTCATTTATTTCTGCTCTGGTCTTTATGATTTCTTTCCTTCTGCTAACTTTGGACTTTGTTTGTTCTTCTTTCTCTAGTTCCTTTTGGTGTAAGGTTAGGTTGTTTATTTGAGATTTTTCTTGTTTCTTGATGTAGGACTGTATTGCTGTAAACTTCCCTCTTAGAACTGCTTTTGCTCCATCCCATAGGTTTTGCATCGTCATGTTTTCATTGTCATTTGTCTCTAGGTATTTTTTGATTTCCTCTTTGATTTCTTCAGTGATCTCTTGGTTATTTAGTAACGTATTGTTTAGCCTCCATGTGTTTGTTTTTTATGTTTTTTTGCTTGTAATTCATTTCTAATCTCATATCGTTGTGGTTAGAAAAAGTGTTTGATATGATTTCAATATTTTTAAATTTACCGAGGCTTGATTTGTGAGCCAAAATGTGATCTATCCTGAAGGATGTTCTGTGGGCAATTGAGAAGAAAGTGTAATCTGCTGGTTTTGAATGGAATGTCCTATAAATATCAATTAAACCTGTCTGGTCTACTGTGTCATTTAAAGGTTGTGTTTCCTTATTAATTTTCTGTCTGAATGATCTGTCCATTGGTATAGGTGAGGCGTTAATGTCCCCCACTATTATTGTGTTGCTGTCAATTTCCTCTTTTATAGCTGTTAGTACTTGCCTTATGTATTGAGGTGCTCCTATGTTGGGTGCATATATATTTATAATTGTTATATCTTCTTCTTAGATTGATCCCTTGATCATTGTGTAGTGTCCTTCCTTGTCTCTTGTAGCATTCTTTATTTTAAAGTCTATTTTGTCTGATATGAGAATTGCTGCTCCAGCTTTCTTTTGATTTCCATTTGCATGGAATATCTTTTTCCATCCCCTCACTGTCAGTCTGTATGTGTCCCTAGGTCTGAAGTGGGTCTCTTGTAGACAGCATATGTACAGGTTTTGTTTTTGTATCCATTCAGCGAGCTTGTGTCTTTTGGTTGGAGCGTTTAATCCATTCACATTTAAGGTGTTATTCATATGTATGTTCTATTACCATTTTCTTAATTGTTTTGGGTATGTTTTTATAGGTCCTTTTCTTCTCTTGTGTTTCCTACTTAGAGAAGTTCCTTTAGCATTTGTTGTACAGCTGGTTTGGTGGTGCTGAATTCTCTTAGCTTTTGCTTGTCTGTAAGGCTTTTGATTTCTCCATCGAATCTGAATGAGATCCTTGCTGGGTAGAGTATCTTGGCTGTAGGTTCTCTCCTTTCATCACTTTAAATATATCATGCCACTCCCCTGGCTTGTAGAGTTTCTGCTGAGAAATCAGCTGTTAACCTTATTGGAGTTTCTTTGTATGTTATTTGTCGTTTTTCCCTGCTGCTTTTAATAATTTTTCTTTAATGTTTGTCAATTTGATTACTATGTGTCTTGGCGGGTTTCTCCTTGAGTTTATCCTGTCTGAGACTCTCTGTGCTTCCTGGACTTGGGTGACTATTTCCTTTTCCATCTTCAGGAAGTTTTCAACTATAATCTCTTCATATATTTTCTAGGGTCCTTTCTCTCTCTCATCTCCTCCTGGGACCTCTGTAATGCGAATGTTGGTGCATTTAATGTTGTCCCAGAGGTCGCTTAGGCTGTCTTCATTTCTTTTCATTCTTTTTTCTTTATTGTGTTCCACTGCAGTGAATTCCACCATTCTGTCTTTCAGGTCACTTATCTGTTCTTCTGCCTCAGTTATTCTGCTATTGATTCCTTCTAGTGTATTTTTCATTTCAGTTAATTGTATTGTTCATCTCTGTTTGGTTGTTCTTTAATTCTTCTAGGCCTTTGTTAAACATTTCTTGCATCTTCTCGATCTTTGCTTCCATTCTTTTTCCAAGGTCCTTCATCATCTTCACTATCATTATTCTGAATTCTTTTTCTGGAAGGTTGCCTATCTCCACTTCATTTAATTGATTTTCTGGGGTTTTATCTTGTTCCTTCATCTGGAACATAGTCCTCTGCCTTTTCATTTTGTCTATATTTCTGTGAATGTGGTTTTCATTCCACAGGCTGTAGGATTGTAGTTCTTCTTGCTTCTGCTGTCTGCCCTCTGTAAGATCACTTCTTTATAACCTGCAAGTAGATTTTCTCTTCAACATGAAAATTACACAAAAGTGCCTGTCTTCTACCAAAGTTCATTCTTCTTCAAGTGTCACTTTCAGTCAGGCTACACTTGACAGTGCTCTGGCTTGAGTACAGAGACAGCAAAGTGTCTGCAAATGGGTATCTGAGATTTGGAGGCCTGTCTGTTTATGACATTAATATGAATACCAAAAGGACCTTTTATAACTAAAGGTTATAATTTAATGTTTGAATGAATGAGATTACTTAGGAAATAGTATCAACAAGGGCTTCTCTGGTGGCACAGTGGTTGAGAGTCCGCCTGCCGATGCAGGGGACATGGGTTCGTGCCCCGGTCCGGGAAGATCCCACATGCCGCAGAGCGGCTGGGCTCGTGAGCCATGGCCGCTGAGCCTGCGCGTCCAGAGCCTGTGCTCCGCAACGGGAGAGGCCACAACAGTGAGAGGCCCACATACCACAAAAAAAAGTATCAACAAATATTGAGAAATATTAGAGTAAATCTGTAGAAGGGAATCCTGAATTTGGGAATCCAGAAAAAGAAGTCAGTGTAGATGAATGATAAAATCTGTATTTAGTTTTATACAATCATTTTCTTCCTGGCATCTCCAGCCGGGATAGTGTTTGTCCCAAATAAGACTGCAGTCATACTTATTTACTGTTTTCTTTTTTTTCCTATTGTTTTCTGCTAATATTTCACACATTGATACATTTACTTAGTCATCTCATTTAGTAGACATGTATTGAATGTATAGTCATGCAGAAAGATGCTGGGGTTTGTGGATCATGACCCCTCCCCTCCTGACTCCCAGTGGTGTGGCAAATAGTTGTTAATATGTAAATTCTCAAAATAAGACATATTGTGCTTTACGTCAACATAGATGTAAGAATAGATATAAAAAGCAACTTCTCTAGGAGAATTGTAATAACAATGTAATTCTGGATTTTGAGTTAGGAAAGATTTCTTTAAAAAAAAAGTGGCATTAGACTTAATAGAAGACTTAAGTCATATTTGAGTTAAGACGATTTGGGCAATTGGGGCATTTTTCATGTATGAAGAACTTGTTCAAATGCAAGGATAATGGGAAGTGCAGGGAAACCAGAGAGACTAATCTTTACATAGTCTCTCAAAAGACAATATAGGTCACAATGTGTGAGAGGAATTATAAAGAAGAAAGAGACAGGTGTAAGAAAGTACGATTCTCCTAAGAGTCATATGCCCATTCAGTTTTCTTTCTGTCAATATAATTTTATATTATATAAAAAATATAAAGGTACTGATGTACACCATATATATTTTATACACCGCACTATTATGTACATCAATATGCATAATAAAAATAAAATTTAGCACAGAAAAATTGGAAAGGAGAATGAATTGAACCACATAACTATATGTTTTGCATATAAACTCGTTTATAGATAATTATCAAATATCTGAATATTTTGCATGATGAAAAAGCAGATGTTTAGATTATTCAGAAAATATGCAATTTAGTAATTTATTAGAAGTTAGTGCTGTACCCTAATTTTCAGACAAAATGTCCAACTGATACTGAAGTTTCATTACACTAACATATATGGTTGTTTGCATAATAAACCATATTTACTTAACTTGTCAGCATTCAACTTAATTCAGCAATGTCTCTTTAAGAAGTACCATGTCATCTTTTATATTAGACAGAAATTAGGGAAGTATTTTATATTCAAAACATATCAGAAACATAATTTGTAGTGATTCTGTTAAGTATTTAATTTGTGACATTTGCTAGCACAATATTATGCAAGTGTCTCTTAAAGGTCTTATTTACGTAGCATGTTTGACATGCATTGTTCACTAACATTAATTCATGTTGTATTTTTCTTAATAAGCTAAATTTCATATGTGTTTCCAGCTGTGATAGTTTAACTCTGACAAGGAACAATTGTTCTGCAATAAGTGACGAGGATACCATTTGTTGGCCGATATTTAAGAAAGCCTGTTCGTAAATTCTAAAATGAATTTGGGATTAAAGAGCATTTAGAGTCCTAAAAACAAATGGTGTTTCCTGAATTCTTAAAAGAAAATTAAATTAGCTTAACTCATTCAATACTGTTATTGGTTTGGGACATTTTAGCCTTCCATTTGGTTCAGAAATTTAAACAATGTATTTTTATCACTTACTCTTAAACCATTGCTCTGGTAATACTTTTATACTACTTTAATGGGAATTACAATATGTTCATTAATAATTTGATTTTTAAGAGCAAATTATTATTCATAAGATCTTGTTTAAAGCATACTCTAAATGTCTGGCTAATTAAATTCAACTTATTTCATTTTTCTTCTATTAGATGTTTCTTTTAAAAAATGGTAGCACCAAAGTATTCCTAGAAAGCTCTACAGATACATCATGGAATAAGGGGTTTTCCACCAGCAAGATTAAGACAAAGAGGGGTACAACATCTGTTGACTCTGCATTTATTCACTGAGAAATGGCAATCAATGTTCTCCCACCTTCAAACCTCTATATATATCTCACCGGTTGAATCCCTTGCTCCTGGTTACAATGGATAAATGTCTGTGCTTCAATCTAGGCCAGTGCCTCCACTGTGTACTGGGTTTCATCCTCTCGCCTGTTTGGGGAGGTTGCTTAAGCAGAGCTGTCTCTTCTCTCCTGAATCATCAAATTTTCCTTCTCTACTTTATTACCCTTATCTGCATAGAATGTTATATTTTATTCTTAATAAACACCCCTTGACCGACATCCCCCCAAACTATTTCCTTATGCCTTTGTATTCTTTTAATGTAGAGCCCCAATTCCTTTTTTCCCCTTCTCTTTTTTTTTTTTTTTTTTTTTTTTGTGGTACGCGGGCCTCTCACTGTTGTGGCCTCTCCCTTTGTGGAGCACAGGCTCCAGATGCGCAGGCTCAGCGGCCATGGCTCACGGGCCCAGCCGCTCCGCGGCATGTGGGATCTTGCCGGACCGGGGCACGAACCCGCGTGCCCTGCATCGGACTCTCAACCACTGCGCCACCAGGGAAGCCCTCCCCTTCTCTTTTAAAACCACTCTAATTATATTTTCTTTCTTACTATTTAACCAAATCTTTCCAGTCAGGTCAAATATTAACTCCACATTGCAAAATCCAATTAGTCTTCAACTTAGTTTACTTGCTTTCTCAAACACATTTTATAGCAATGATCGTTCTCCCCTTGAAACACTTCCTTCCTTTTATTTCCTAGATGCCATATTCTTTTTGTTTGTTTGTTTGTTACCCACTCACTTGTCTTTTCTCTTTCAATCTTTCTTTGATGAACTCAACTTTTCTCAACTTCTAAATGCTGAAATACTCCAGAACCCATTCTTCAGATATATTTATACTCATATGTTATAATTTGACATATATATATACATATATATGGTTATTATTTTCAATCTCCTTGTGGGAGCCTGGGGCTTCTAGGCTTCTAACCCCAATCTCTCTCCTGAATTCTAGGTTTTAAAATTTAACTATGTGTGTTCTATCTGCCTGGAATGTTCTTCCCCAGTTGTAAACATGGCTTGCTTCTTCAATGAATTCATGTCTGTGCTCAAATGTGAATTTATTACAGCAATCTTACCTGATTATCTGATGTAAAATTTGAGAGTCCATCTTCCCCAGTATTCTCTTTTCCCTTACCCTGCTTTATTTTTCTTCATAGCGATAGTCAGTACTTGGCATGATTGTATTAAGCTGTTTCTTTATTAACTGCCTCTCCTACCTAGAATGTAAACTCCATGAAATCTTTATTTGGTTTGCTCTCTGCATCATTTTCAGTTCCTATAGTAATGCCTGACACAGTGAGCCCTCAATAATTGTCTGTTAAATTCACAAAATCAATCTTTAACTTTACCTTAGTGTGACAGTTTTCCCCCAAAGTGTTGGTACCTGTATTCATACTCCCACTGGAATGTTTGAGAGATAGTTTCCTCACATCCCTATCTATAATTGGCATTATTAAACTCCCAAAGTTTTTGCTTGGCTAATGGCTGTGAAATGCTATCTTCCTGTTTAATTTACATTTCTTTGTTTATTAGTGAGATTAAGACTTTTATGTATGTATTGCCCAGTTTCTTACTTTTTAAATTTTCTGTGTATATCCATTGCCCATTTTCCAATAGGGTCTTTGTTTTAAAATTTGTTTGCTTATGTATTTAATCATTGATTAATGAAAGGCTTTCTTTGTATTCTGGATACTAATCTTTGGTTGCTAGTAAGACTGTAATTTATCTTTTAATTTACGATGTCTTTTATCACGCAGATGTTTTTAACTCAGATGTAGTCTACTTGTCCATTTGCTCTTTTATGCTTCACGCTTTTTGTTTTGTTTAAATGTCCTTCTTTATCCCAAATCTTAAAGCTAGGTTTTGAGATTTTTTTCTAATATTTTTAAAGTTTTACATCTTATATTAAGTTCTTTAATCCATTTGGGTATTTTTTGTTGTTTCTTTTTTGTGTGATGTACAATGTAATGTCATTTTGGTTTAGATAATCTTCTCAGTGCCACTTATTGAATTTCCTGCCCTACTCCCACTCATGTGTGATACCATCTCTGTCGGCTATCACCAGTATCAGCTTTGGTGCATTTGCACCAAAATTCTGATCCCTGGTTTACATGTGCATTCCTGCTTCAATAATTCTGTCTAAGGTCTAACCACTATAGCTTTTTAGGTTTGATATCGGGTATGATGATTCTCCCTGTCTTGTTCTCTTTCTAAATTGCTATTGTTAACTGTTCGCCAATCCGTATGAATTTTCAGATGAAGACAGTTTCTAGAAAAAAAAACTTTGAAGATTTTATACATTAATTTTGGAATAATTGACATTTATTTTTAAAAGTTTGACATTTTTAAAATTGTAAAAAGATTGTAAAATTATAAAAAATGCCATTTGTAAAAATTGACATTTTTACAGTAACAATTCTCTTTAGCTTTGTGAGGAATATAGTCCTTGAGTCTTTGGATAATTTCTGTAATTTTCTCCATGAAAACTCTGAACAAACTTTTAATTTCTCCCTATAATTTTTGGTTTTTTCATATTTGTATATTTGCTCTTGAGAATAGGATTCTTTCTAAATTAATTCTTTAAATTAGTTTTTACTGATTTATGTTAACTTTCTTGATATTTATGTATTAGTCTGTGTCAGGCAAACTTGCTGCACTTTTTTATTGATTTTATAGGTTAGTTCTATAGATTCTCTTGGATTTCTATAAGGACTTTCACATTATCTCTACATAATACGAATTTATTTCTTCGTTTCTAGCTTTTGCTTATAATTCTGTATTTGTTCATTTATTTTATTGTGTTTTTGAATATAAGTATTAATGGGAAGCATTCTTGTCTTATTCCCATCATAATGGAGAGGACTTACAATGTCTCACCACTCAGTATATTTTTGGAAGAGGGCCTTTAACATGTTAATAAATTCCCTTCTCTTTCTAGTTTATTAAGACATAATATTTTGAATGAATGCTAAGTCATAACAAACGTTTTTCATCTTCTCAATAATTTCTTTATTTTCTATTTCATTAATTTCTGCTCTTAATAAGTTACTTTCATGAACATTCACTGAGTTTACAGTATTGTTATGTTTCAGATTTCTTTAACTGAATGCTTTCATGTAAGTACTATATCTGGCGCTGTTGAAAGCTCCCTGTTTTCTTGTCTCAGATCTGTGGTCCTCTTTCTTGGTTTCCTTTTGACTTAAATATATATTACCCTGTTTGAATACCAATGCTTGAGAATACTAAAAAACAAAAGGCTGCAGTGTAGGATATAAGCTAATTTTCATGGCAGGGAAGATTGAATAGCCATGTATTGGCTACAAGCTCATGGTTTGGATTGCTGATTTGAATCTAGCAAGCTGTTGGTAGATACTTTTCTTAGCTAGGACCATCTTTCACTGGCAATGGAAAAGTTATGGCACTGACAACTAACAGGTGTGCCAATAATAAGTCTAAATGTTCTGAGCTACATCTAATTGTGGAAAGAAGAAACGGTCACATGAAACAATTAGTGAGTGATGTAAAATAATTTGATAAATTATGTAGTTTAGACTTAAAGGATTTATGACTGCAGAGGAGAGAAAAGCATTGAGGACTAACATTTGTAGGAAGTTTCATAATATAGTATGGACTTTCCCTGTGCTTTTGAATAATTTATGGGGCTTAGAATATAAGATTGAAAAAGAATGTCATTGCAGTTGAAGTCAATAGCATGATTAAAGCATGAAGGTATAAGGTATGCTCGAGGGATATGAGAAGATCAGCTTAACTAGAGGCTGATTATTTGGCCATATGGAAAAAGTATTGGTAGGTAATGGTGAGTTTCATTGTGTATGGCCTTGATTTACTACCATAGGAATTGTTTTTAAAAAGGAAAGAGTTTGGAGGGCAGGGTGCTAACATAAAAACGATGGTAATGATAAAGATGATGACAATAACTGCAAACTTTGGTTGAAGCAAATTATATGCCAAACACTGTTCCAAGTACTTTATATGAATGATTTAAATGAATCCTCAGAAAAATCTTGAGGTAAGTATTATCACCATAATCATCATTGGTAGAAGTAATCTTTGTTGCTGTTGTTCTGTTCTAATTGTAGATACTTAGGCAGCTTCTATAACATGCCTAAGCTCTCACATCCAGTAGATGACAGAATTTGGACTTTTAGCAGACATTATGCTTCTTCAGAAGTAATTATTAAAATTAGTCTGATGTGGTCCATAAGATGGACTTGTGAAAGTGAGAATGCTTCTGAGGTTGGTGCTGGGAGGCTGTGAAATAATTCAGCTGTGCAGTGATAGAAACTTGGCCTCAGGAGGTAATAAATCAAAGAGGACTCCAAGGTTCCAGGTGCGAGTGACTGGGGCAATGGGGCATTAATTCTGCTTTCTTTGTCAAATTAACTTTCTTTTTTTGTCCTTTTTTTCCCTCTTCCTCTTCTCTCTCTCTCTCTCTCTGTATTTCTCTCTTCCTTTCATTTGAGTAATCAATTTGAGAGTGAATGATTTTCAGGATTAGATATTTTATTTATTTATTTTTCCTTTTCCTTGGGTCCTAGATATAGCTATCATACTCTTGTAAAAAAATAAAGGAAAAAACATGTTTTTGAAAAACCACGGAGGATTTAAGATATGCTTTTACTCCAGACCGAAGACATTCTTCAGTAACAAATCATGTTAGAGCATCACATAATCTCCACACATGTCCAGATATAGTGCAATGACATAATTTAGAAATTTACATTATAAAAGTACTTTGGTTTAGGATCAATAGACTAATCCTTTCAGTAATTTAGAAAGTAACAAGAAAGTCTCACCTTGTAGGTTTCTGTGCTAATCAACTCAACAACTGAATGAATGGAGATAATTTCCTGTAACTACTATACCTATGTCACTTTGAACAGATTACCTGTTCCTTTGTCTCAGTTTCTCCCATATGTAGACTGAATATAATGATACCTTTTTGCTTACCTGCTTCTATCCTTGAGAAGAGCAGACACATCTATAATGTGGAATATTGGAATATAAACGCTAAAGGACTTCTTTTATAGCTGTATCTATATCTATCTATATCGTTATCGGTATATAGTTGCTTTACAACGTTGTGTTAGTTTCTGCTGTACAACAAAGTGAATCAGCTATATGTATACATATATCCCCATATCCCCTCCCTCTTGAGTCTCCCTCCCACCCTCCCTATCCCACTCCTCTAGGTGGTCACAAAGCACCGAGCTGATCTTCCTGTGCTATGCAGCTGCTTCCCACTAGCCATCCATTTTACATTTAGTAGTGTATATGTGTCAATGCTACTCTCTCACTTCGTCCCAGCTTCCCCTTCCCCACCACGTCCTCAAGTCCATTCTCTACGTCTGCGTCTGTATTCCTGCCCTGCCACTAGGTTCATCAGTACTGTTTTTTTTTTTTTTAGATTCCATATATGTGTGTTCACATATGGTATTTGTTTTTCTCCTCTGACTTACTTCACTCTGTATGACAGACTCTAGGTCCATCCACCTCACTACAAATAATTTCGTTCTAAAGGACTTCTTGAGAAGACTAAGAAGGAAAAGGTTTTATTTGGGTGTGTGTGTTACTTAATATTAGAGTATACTCAGTAGCAACTTATTCCAGTGACCTATCATCCAACAATTTATGCTTGTTTTGTACTTCAGTATTTAAAGTCGCCCTATTGGGTTAGGTCTTCTGAGAAGGGAACACAATGGTGTGAGATAGTTACTTGGGAAAAGAGCCAGAGAAGGAAGCGAGAGCTTCTTGAGACCACACTGCCGCTCACAGCCTGTGCAAGGAGAGAGGGAAGGGAGAAAGTCATAGACTTGGAGTGAACTGAGGGAAGTGCAGCCTTCATGGTGGCAAATGCAAAGGAGCAATAGTAGGAAATCTAAGCAGTGCCTTTTCACAGCTGCCACATCCACGCACAGCATCTGATAAAAATATCACTATTTTCAACTTTGCTAGCCCTTTGTTCTTACTGAACCTGCCTGAATGAGCTTTATGTCTCCTAGTCCGTCAACATGTTCTATTCTGCTAGCCAGTTTATATCTTCTATTCCTCCTCAATCCTGGGCATATTGATCAGCTATTTCAACTAGGTCTCTTCCGTTAGGTTTCCCTTTGTCCTCTTCTGGGAACACCTATTGATTCTAAGCTCTGAGTAAGTCTAAGAATTTCTTTTCTTTTTCCAAGTTCTTACTATACCCAGTGTTTCTGAAGAGTATCATGTAACTATTTTGATTTGGGAACACAAGAAAGTCATCCAAATTGGTTAAGATTACTGATTTTGGAGTTGCACATGACTGGGTTTCTAATCCTGGCTTCCCTGCTCACTACCTGTGTTAATTTGGTCAAGTTACACACATCCGTTCAAGTCTCAATTTCATGATCTGACAAATAAGGATAGTAGCATGTTCCTTACAGTATTGTGAATTTGGCACATAACAGTTGCTTAATGAATGACAACTATGTCATTAATAACTTAAACTAGGACTTAGAACTTTTCTGCACATTTCTACATGTTTTGGACTCCTTTTTACCTTCTCACTGGAGTTAATTCAAACCTAGTTCTACTCTTTGAAATCACATAATCTTGGGACCACATCTCCTACATTACTGAAGAGTGACAGGCCATCTCTCATTGAGTAGTTATTGAGAACCTGCTATGTGCCAGAAAGTTTTTTGCAGTGAATCTACAGTGTGAGTCACACAGACCAAGTCTCCACCTCAGTGAAGCTTACAGTCTATTTCGTCAACTTCATTGTTTTATACTTCAAAAATTTTAACTTATTTTTTACTTCCATTTTCTGTCTTAGGCCTGTCTCAGAGGAAATTTGTCCTTATCCTTTTCCAAGACTAACCCTAATTCTCTTCTTATTTGGCTATCCTAGAGTTTTGTTCCGGTAACCATCTCTCGATCTACTGTGTATCTAGTAGTACCTTTCTCTACTAGATTATCTTTTCTTTGCATGAAATTTTCTCCCACATTTTTAAGAACAAAACCACAAACAAGCCTCATGTGAACATGCTTATTGCTTTCTCTTTTCTTCCTCTGTTTCCATTATTTTGCAATCTGGCTTTCACACCAAGTCTATTTAAATAGCTCTCTCTTAAACGTGACCTACTTTGGTCTTAGCTATCTTTTTTTGTTAAAACTGAAGCACTTATTCTTAAAATATGTTTTCTTTGCCACCACGTATACCCAGTTCTCCTTCTATTTGTTTTTTCAATCACAGTGTGTCATCCTTTGCTCATTTCAATTTTTTTCATTGATTTTCTCAGCAGGTATTCATTGAGTGCTTATTACAGGCACTCAAGTGCAAGTCATACAGAGTCCATAGTTTCTAAATTCTGTTTTCTATCTCCCTCACTAAAACCTCAGAACTCTTCTCTTGACAATCGCACCCCCTACAAATTCTAATTTATGTCTTCAATCAAAACCTTCCAGTTAATTTCATTCCTATGGTCACATTTTCCTTCTGTTCTTCTGGTTCCCTAGTTGTTCCTCAAACTCCACCTGTTTCAAATGAATGCTACCATATTCACCTAACACTTTCTTTTAAATTCCAAATATCTGCTAATATCATCTTCTAGTCACTCAGGCGTTCAGATTTAAAATGATTTTTGTTCTCTTGCTTAAACCTATCTCTGGTTTTTATCCTCACTGCTACCATTTGCTCCTGGTTATTTTACTTCCTCCTTGGAGTATTATAGATGAGTCCTCACTTTTTTAACCACTTTTCCAAAAATTCTTCCTGATCCTCTAACAGAGTTCAAATGTCTTAGTCCTGGTATTCAATCTTCTCTAAGAACTGCTTCAATCTTATATTCCATTGAATCTTCTATCACCTAGTTGTAAGCCCTTTGTCTTTCAGTATTACCTTAGCCACTTGTGCTTTTCGCTTTCACACCTGCATGGCATCACACAAAGGCTGTTCCTCCCACAGCATGCATGCTCTGTGTTTACCTTTGCTCATGGAATCCCATCCACCCTTCAGAGTGTAACACAAGTGACACTTCTTTAGATCCTCTTTACCCTTCATCCTCCCTCTCTTCTGAAACACTGTAGAATATTTTATTTCTTTTGTCATTCATCTTATACTACGTTGTATCTTCTCATCTCACTTAGGAGGGTTTGAGGTCCTTGAGGATAGAGACTTGTGGCATTCCTATTTATGCTTTATAGGATCCTGAGCACGCAGCCTTCCTCAGTAAGCATATGTTAAAAGAATAAAGTAGTGGAGCAGATCTTCCTCTCTTCAAAGTGATTACTTATCACTGAAGTACAAAGGTAAGATAAAGTAATAAACTGTCTATCCTGGCTGAGTAGTCTTCTAGAATGACAAATACAATAAGTAATTGCTATGTGTGCAACTAATTTGTCTTCCTCTCTCATTGTGTTAAGGAGAAGCTTTCTCAGCCAGGCAGAGGGAACAGGGGTACCAAGTCATAAGGACACAGTCCTTTCTCTGGAGATGTTTACTGTCTTTGAGACTGACATGCATGCAAATGATTTCATGTAAAATAAAAGAAATTTTAGCTACGAACTTATATGAAAAAGATACCACAAGTACAAAAATTACTAAATGACTAATGGGGTTTATAATCGTATTCTTGTAGAATATTCTTTATGAAACCTTAAAAAAATCAGGTAGTGTGGGACTTTCCTGGTGGTCCGGTGGGTAAGACTCCACACTCCCAATACAGGGGGCCTGGGTTCAAACCCCGGTCAGGAAAGTGGATCCCACGTTTACGCCGCAACTAAGAAGTCTGCATGCCTCAACGAAGAGTCTGCATGCTGCAACTAAGACCAGGCACAGCCTAAATAAATACTAAAAAAAAATTTTTTTAAAAAATCAGGTAGTAGTTTCCATCCTAATATCTCTCTGAACTTTAGTATAGCAAACATAGTGATGTTTTCTTGATTAAGTTTCAGAATTATACAGATCTTGCAGAAATAGTATATTTATTTCCCATAAAGCTATTTAGGCTATGTAACATCCAGTTTGCTTGATTGGGGCTAGAATTTTGAATCACAAGTGAGTATAAATTACAATGTTGTAAATTATATCTACTTTGGTGGAAAAATATTTTAAAGACACAATGAAAGGAGATTCATTGTTTTCTTTTTTGAACAAAGGTTTACAATGAGTTTTGCCTGCATTAAAAGGTACGATCTTTGTTATAACCCATCTATAGTAGGTACTTAGTGTGTGTTGGCTGCATGATGACACTTGGAGAGCCCATCTGCCTATGAAGTTCTATGAAACAGAGATTTTTAAAATTGAGCTTTGGAAAGAAAAGGCTAGTTAAATATAGAAGAATGCATGCATACTACTCTGGAGAACTTAAAATGTTCAAATTGACAAGACAGACATATTTTTGAAAAGTTAATTAAATTATACAATATAATAATAATAGGGAGTTCAGTAATATTATATAACTTTTAAATATTGATTATATTTCCAGATTTTCTTTCCTGTGAGTACTCTGCTACAGCTCAACCTAGACAGGATGGGTACATTCTTTTTTTTTTTTAATTAATTAATTTATTTATTTTTGGCTGCGTTGGGTCTTCGTTGCTGCGTGCGGGCTTTTCTCTAGTTGTGGCGAGCAGGGTCTACTCTTCGTTGCAGTGCGCGAGCTTCTCATTGCGGTGGCTTCTCTTGTTGGGGAGCACAGGCTCTAGGTGCACGGGCTTCAGTAGTTATGGCTTGAAGGCTCTAGAGTGCAGGCTTAGTAATTGTGGCGTACGGGCTTAGTTGCTCCCCAGCATGTAGGATCCACCCGGACCAGGGCTCGAACCCGTGTCCCCTGCACTGACAGGTGGATTCTCAATGACTGTGCCACCAGGGAAGCCCGGTACATTCTTTATGGTTAGGAAGAACTCTTTTGCCATTAGCCCATGCTAAATTGATAGTTTTTGCAGCTTACAGCCCGACAAGAGACCAAGTCCTTATTACCTAGAGGGAAGCACTTAAATCATCTGAAGATGGCTATTCTGTACTGAAGGAAAGTTTGAGTTGGCTGCTCGAGATTCTGTCTCACACCCTGGGTGGCAAGGGTTAGTTTTTCTGCCGAACTGACAGTTTCTACCCTCAGGGTGGATAGATTAGATTGGGAAATATATAGGAGGGGAGCTTGTCAAGGAAATTCAAGGAGCAGAGTTGATAAGTTCTAAAGGGAATTCTAACCTGGTCCCCAGATTGAATCATAAATGCTTATATTTTATGGATTTATACAAGTGTGCAGAAGATACAGACTAAGAAGCAAAAGAAAGAGCAAAGAGTAGAAGGTGTGGGAAGAAAATATACCAGAAGAGGCATACAACTCTATGGCTTGTCCAGCTCATCATTTGTTGAGTTGTGAATAAAATACCAGTTTTGAGAGCAACTGTGGTGATGACTGAAAGTTTTTGAGACATTTCTTTAATGGCGATTCAGGAGCCTGAGTACCGTATTGCATTAAAAATTTGGAATTACAGGAAACAATTCTGGTAACAAACAATGGAAATTCATTCTTGCATCTCCTTACTGGCTGCTGCAGTCCAGCCCCAGGCAGGATGAGTCTATATGTGGTTCTTATGATTCTCTTATAAAAAAGAGACACCTGATAAGAAATTAGTTACTGACTGGTACGAATTTGTAACGAGTATGAAGTGGGAAATGTAGTCATAAAGGGATTTATTTCCCTTAAAACCAGGCTATCATTTATATTTAAACTTTTGCTGCTTATAATTCACTGCTTCATACAATTTGGTGCAGATTGTAATATCTCCTTGAAGGCTTATTTATATTTTACATACAGATTTGTGATCATCCAGGCTTAGCCATCATTTCTTGGAATGTTTCACATTGATTACATGTCAGGCTTTTTGCACTGATATTGCTCTACAATAAAATAACTGTTCCCAAAGTGAGATAGACTCTTAAATTAGTATTTTCTTCTATTAGTCTAAATATTTATATCAGCCACGTAAGTGTTCTACTTGTATATGGATTTATAGAAGACTCTAAAAGGGAAAAAGAAACAGGAAATAAAAATCATTAGCTTGATATAATACTGACAGCTAATATTTCTATCATGGTTACTGTTTTTCAAACCCAGCTTGAACTGCTTACATACAGTAATATATTTAAATTTCAGAACAACCATAGTAAATTGGGACTATTATTGCCTACACTTTACAACTGAGAAAAGTGAGGAACAGAGGGGTTAAACACTTCTCCTGGGTAAACATGGAGGGTAATGCCAGAGCCAGGATTTGAACCCAAGCAGTCCGACTGCTTGGCACTCCTACTGTCCACTTCTATGGCTAAATTATTCTTGACTGGACTAGGGGTAGAGTATGTAGCTGTGTTACTTCAAAGCTATGTTTTAACATGATTATTTATTAACATGGTTGTCCCTCCCTTACTAGATTATGAACTTGTGAGTACATGAACCATGTCTTATTAACTTCGTCATATACAGTGCTCAGTAAAACTTTTATTATTCCTGAATTACAGCTTATTATTGCTCTGAGAGATTTTATCCAAGAGACTTCTATTTTGAAGTCATTGGTTTTATATCCACAAAACTTTTAGATCCACAAAACAATAAATGCAATTGTTTCCTCTAAGTGAAGTATTTCATTCATAATTCTCTTATTTCTTAACTATTTTAAAGAATAAAATAGCATGAATGAAACAAGTTATTTTTTATGGGTATGGAATAATTTTAGAATCATGTGACTTGGTTGAAATGTTTTTTTCTTTCTTTTAAAAAAATACTCTTTCTTACAGGGTGCTGCTTTAATTAGAATGCTGGCTAATTTTATGGGCCATTCAGTATTTCAGAGGGGTTTGCAAGTAAGTAAAATGCTTTCTATTTTCTCTTGCACTTTTCCTTGTTCCTGCATTTATTTTTTTTCCCATTTATTTATTTATGGCTGCTTTGGGTCTTCGTTGCTGCGCACGGGCTTTCAGGGGCCACTCCTTGCTGTGGTGTGCGGGCTTCTCTTGTTGTGGAGCACAGGCTCTAGGCACGCGGGCTTCAGTAGCTGTGGCGCACAGGCTTAGTTGGTCCGTGGCATGTGGGATCTTCCCAGACCGGGTCTCGAACCCATGTCCCCGGCATTGGCAAGCGGATTCCCAACCACTGTGCCACCAGGGAAGCCCCTCCTGTATTTATTTTAAAGATATTTCACAGCTTGGGAAATTGCTAATACAAAAATGCTGAATTTGATGGAAAACTTTAAGAAGAATAAGGTAAACAGTGTCGTTCCACATGACAAATGAAAGTGGTAGACAAGATTCCACACCAACCCACAAAACTCCAACTGTTATACCATTTAGAATCTCTTTAATATGCATTTTAAAACTGAAGTAATTTTCAAATATATTAGATCCTAAGTATTCTATACAAGATTTTATGAAAGTCTGATTCCCTTTTCTTCCATTTAAAAGTTCATATAAAGTGAAAACAAGTTATGTTAGCCTTCTTAGAATTATGTATTTGAGAAATTCTTAACGCTTTTTTTCAGATATGTGCCTTTTATGTTGTTTGCTCTTTTAATGTTGACATACATAGATTGTTATTTTTTCCAAATATATTTAAATGTTTTTGTAAATTAGAAAATGCACTGTTTTTAAAAAAAGGGGAAAAAAGAAACAGTTTTATTATAATACATTTATAGTGTGAAGTATGGAATCTGGGAGAAGATTCTTAGAAAAGGAGGATTCTTAAATTCTTGAAAGCAAATATAGAAAACTAGAACTTTTATTCCATTGAATCTGTTGGAGTAAATCACGTTCCTAGCAGCTGTGATTGATGAATTATTTATGATGCGTTCTACTTAGAAGTGTCCTTAAAGTAAATTGATGTTCACCTGAAATACAATTATGCTAAGACAGAGAGAGCAATCAATCTTAGCTCTTCTTAGTAAGCTTTTCATTCTGAAATTTAAATAAACTACATATGGGATCAGGTCATATTTTAGTAGTGTAATTCTGTCTTTACCCAAAATAAACCAAAAGATAAAATACAAAGCAAGAGTTAAATATGTTATGACAAAGCTATAAATACGTTAACACAACAGAGAAAAAAATATATAAATTTTTTGAAGAATAATTTCCCTTAGAAAGTTTTTTTACCGAATTGTCCCAGCAGGGGTTGAAATTTACTTTAAAATCAGCTCTTCCCATTAGGGACACCTTCAGAATAGCTGAATTCAATTGAACCTGTCTGCCGGGTGCTAAAGTCTCTATTCTGATCACATAGTTAGGAAAATCTTTTTTCTCTAGGTGTGCCCTCCATGAATATCAACTGTCTGGAGAAACATCCTTCCTTATCCCCACTCCTTTGTTTTTCCCGCTGAAAATGTAGCATGACAGTACAGTTCCACAGAATATCTAAGCTTTCATAAGGGCTACACAAACTGAATTTGATTTCCTAGTAGCAAGTTGATGTGAAATCATTTTCTGTATACAATTTTTATTGGTTTTTTTTCTCACTTGTGTGTATAGATTTGCTTGGCAGATTGAATAACTATAGTTATGTTATCTGGAAAGAATTATTGTTTTGCAACATTTTTCTTTATCTTGTCACAATTTCTATAGTACGCAAAATACATCAATATTTAATTCACCCTTTTCTACTGACCCAGTCCGTTCAGTTTTATCTGAAACAGTTAGACTATACCCTCTGACCCCCATTATATTAAACTTTCATTTGAAGCTTGTTTTAATGTGTGTGCCTTTATGCTCTGATACTTGATTTGGTTAATTTTCAACTGTGGGACTCTTGTGTTTGTCAACATTGCATTTCATTTGCCTTGTGACATCTCATTGATCAGATAGATCTTTATCCTTCGGTACTTCCCTTGCAGCTTTATTTATACTCATCACTCACACTGATTTAGTGTATCATCAGCAGTTTGCATTAGTTTACAGTAGATCCCTATGTCTATTTAGCGTATCATCAGCAGTTTGCATTAGTTTACAGTAGATCCCTATGTCTATTTAGCGTATCATCAGCAGTTTGGATTAGTTTACAGTAGATCCCTATGTCTAAGTGATAAGTTATCATCTCTCGTGCAGGAAGATGTATGGAATACAGTTTGGAAATGACCTCCTGTACAGACACTTCATGTATGGTACTGAGTGGTCACAGAGTTGATATTAATATCTTTCCCATCCACAAGGTTCTGGGGAGTCTTGGTTTACATGTTGTTGAAAGAGCTAATCTGGACTGTCAGCACTTACCTCTGCTGGAAAATCTATTAACTGTCTTTACATTAACCATGGATATTTCTGTGTTGACAAATGGAAGTTTATATTTGCAGACAGAGCCAGGGTTAGATTTATAGATGTAGGCATCCCAAGTTGCAGATAGTATATTTTTCATATATTTTCCCCTCCCTCTCTCCCTCTTCCTCCCTTCCTTCCTCCCTCCCTTCCTTTCTTCTTTCTTCCCTCCTTCATCTTTCCTTTCCTTCTTTTTTTCTTTTTGTTTTAGTACTTGGACCTTAGCCCTGATGTTTCACACAAGGACAATAGTATAATGGTGGTTTCTTCTAAAACTTGTGTTCTCTTGTATTTTCTATATCCTAATTAACCATCTTAAGCTCTTTTGGGAACAAAGCAAACATTTTTTACAAATACAACCACAAATATATAAAATATATATTTACATGATATAAATTTAAAATATAATTTAAATAAATATATGATATATCATAATAAATATACATAGATATAAAATAAACTGTAAATATATTTGTATATTAAATATAATAATATAGAAAGATGGGTCAGTTCACATGTTTATATTTAACTTAGCAAGTATTTGAGTATGGATTCAACTACATTTTTCTACTTTTATAATATTTTGTATTGGACAACATATTTCAGGTTTCAACTTATACATATATCCTTCAGTAGGAAGGGACTCCTGGTACCCATAAATCCATTTGATCAGCTATCAGAAAGTCTGGTGGTAAACACTTTTATAGTGAATAATACAACTTCCCTTGGTCTCATCTTTTTGATTTTTTGGTCTACTTCCCTTATTTCTTGAATTTTGTCTGATGCTTAAATGGTTCAGTCTTGCATAATTTTTAAAATAAGTTACCTCAAAACTTCTTACAGTATGTAATAGACAGAACATACATTCTATCTATTTAGAATGTAATAGACAGTATATACAGTCATAAAAAATTAGTCCTGACTACCATTAATGCCAGCTTCTGTTTTGTTTTGATGTTTAAATTGAAAACGAAACACAGCAAACGAAGCTTGACCCCTTGTTGGATCATGTATGCCACTTGTAAATAATACACTTTTAAAAACATAGAAATATTTGTATTTTTGCAAACTCTGAATAGCTATTGTTCTTCCATAATCGATTTCCCAAATCAATAGCTGGCATATTTTGGGACACAAGAGGCAATGGAATAAGTAGAGAGAAACAATTCTTATTCCTGTTTCTAATTAATGATGGGCTTTCTGCTAGTCACTAAACCTTTTGTGGCCTCTGACTTTATAGTTACAAAATGCAAGAGTAGAATTAAATGCTCTCTAAGATTTTTTTCATCTTTCAGATTCTCTGCATCTAAGACATTTAATGCATTTTACTAGCTAGACAGTTTGGGTTTGATACTTTAATTTAGGACAGCTATTTCAATTTGATGGGAAAATTTGTTAACTAGATGTGCAAAAGTGTCCTTGAATCTTCAGTTAATCATCTGAGTATTAAGACTATTTGGCTTTGACGCTGTTGGGAGGGTTAGTGAAGTGAAAGTCAGGAAAGCCACCGCTAGATTTCAGAAAATCAAGAAATTTTGGTGTCACAAAGAAACAACACCCATACACTCAGTGTAGCCCTAGTCAGGTTTTGGGAGGGAGTGAACTTAGATGTGGTTGTTCAATTCACCGTCATAACCCAGAAGTCCTTGAATCACTTTCTTCAGTTGGCTTCGGTGGCACTGTGTTCTGTGTGTCATTTTAGTTCACATCATGCTCAAACCCTATTACTGTAAGAATTGCTGAGTCTTTCTGAAATTCTCACATTTTTAATTTCCTAGGCTTCTTACTGTTTAAGTACATATATATTAGTTTTCGCCCATATGTAGCAATGTTTATGTGTATAGATCCAGTAAATTAGGATCTACTTCTTTTACCTTGTTTTTATAATTTAAGCTTCCACAGCTCAAATCCTCATTCTTACATAAGTATTCTAGGCTTATTTTTAAAGTAAATAATTCAGATAAGGATTCTTTTAGATAGAATTGTTTTCACATGAATTTAACCTTTCTTAGTTCATTTTTACTTGTTTTAATCTCCCTAGTAACAGTTTTTAAATTTTTCTTTGAGTTTTTTGGAAATAAAGGAATAAAGCTATAATTTTGAAATCCTCAGATAACATTGATTGGCTCAGTAGCTATTAAAAAATAATTAGTACATAACTACTGCTTTTTCTTTTCAAACAAAACAATATTGTTTTAATGATCTGGCAGTACCATTCTTCATGTTGTTATGAGGCAATACCAGGGAACTGAAATTATGAAGAAAGTTCATTGCTAAACTTGATATAAACTCACTCTGAAATCCATGTCAGAAAGTGAGTCACCCTCCTGCTTATCCAATGAGGGTAATTCAATATCATTTAAAATATGGTTGAATAAAGAAAGATTTCTCTTGATTAGTATTTAACTGCTCTTTTCCATAAGGTAAGCTACAAAAAGATGTTTGCCTCCAATTATCAGGGTGGAAATTGCTTATGCAAATCAATGTAAGGCAATGAGGTGTAGATAAAAAGCAAAAGGGAAATATCATTATTATTGGTTTGTGCTCATAAAATTCTGATAGCCTAAAGGTAATGACAGCACAAAGCTATAGGGATTATTAGTAGCAACAACAAACTCAATAACTTGTGTTCCAGTGAGAAGTTATATGTTAACATATGTATACAGGATTTTTATTTGAAAACTGCAAGCTTATGTTTGTGAAAGAGTGTTTGCTCCCTTGCATGTAGGTTTTTAGATAAATGAAAAGTCAGAAAATAACAGAGGAACAGAGACCATGTGTCAAAGTTAATTTCCTTTCTGAAGAGATTGTATTGCGCTTTTATCCAGATGGAAGCTGAATCATGCTTAATCTAAAATTAAATGACCATAGATAGGTTTTGTTCAATTTCTCCGTGTTTCATTTAAATCACTGTGCAGTTTTAGGTATGGTATAGGTAGAAAGGTTAATTCATCATAATAATTTCTTGTGATCAGTCAATACCATGTGATAATAATACTATCATTGATGATGTTTAGTCATTGGATTTGAACTAATTAACATTTAACTTATTAAAGACCAACTACAAAGCTAAAATTAATGACTACGCTATAGAGAAAAATATTAATTTTAAGGAAAGATTCCATGGATTTGAGAATCAAGAATACTATCTCTAATAAAAATCAAGTACTTTAAAAAATTAAATAGCAATAGCTATTCGTATTTCTCAATCAGAGAAAATAACTTCTGTTCCTCAATTTCAATGAATTTGTTTGTATACAGCTGATTGAATCCTTATCATTTTGCCTCTGAATTAAATGTTGTTAGTTGACTACTGTGACTATATAGCATTAACTAAAAAGCCTTCATTAGTAATGACATATATCTCTATTTGTCCATCGCACAAGCATTTACCCAGCTTGATGGGAGGCTTTAGAAACTTATTCTTACTGGTTTTCTTTTGCCTGTTAGTTAAGAGCTCAAGATATGTTATTCATTTTAACTCATAGGGTTGATACTATAAAATGATGTTTTTGATATCTTTAAAATGTATTTGTGAAATGATTTGACACATTCGGCTAATGGGTGATATATTCGTAATATTGGTATGTGTGTAAATGCATACAGATCAGTGAATTGCACACACTGGGGTATGTATACCTATCTGCAAACACTCTCTCCCTCCTTGTAAACGTTACCATTTGGTTAGATTGCTAGTTCAGAGGCACAATAAACTTGCCTTAGAGGCATTTTTCTCTAACCTACTTAGCTCTTGCATCAGCAGGTTTCTTTCGTTTCCTTTTTTAATTTATTTTTTCTCTTATTTTATGTTCTCATTTCAGAATGTTCATGTAATAGCCTAGAAGTATATATTTGGCAATGTTGAAAGTTTTGATGCTAAAGAAACCTTCTAGGTTGGGAAGGATTTTTTTCTTTTTTACTCACATTTTCATAATTGCTTGGTGGTTCTAGTATATAGTTCAATACTAGTATTATGGCATAGATGTACATAATATTTTTAGCTTTTTCCTTGTTGGCAAACATTTAGATTGCTTTCCAATTTTTGTTAAATAAACAACACTGTAACAATTTTTAAATTATAGATTTTCCCATTATATTTTGATTGTCTTTTCATCTATATTTCTCGAAGCATATTATCAATTTTTCTTCTGAAATATTAAGCCAATATATAATGGTAGAAATAAAGTTTGAAAGTTCTCTTTTTATAATACACTAAGCAAACAACATTGTGTCTTATTTTCAAAATAAATTTCTTACTAATTTAATAAGTAAAAAATTGCTATTTCAGTGTATATATTTTTATCACAATTGAGGTTGAAAACTTCCATATATTCTCTTGCATTTCACTCTTATCACTTACTTTTTTATGACATATTTATCCATGTGTTTATCTGTTTAAAAAACTGAAGTTCTACTTTTTTATAACTATTTATAAATATTCAATAGTTATAAAAATAATGAACCATAACATTTATGCAACTTCTTTTCCCTATCATATCTAAATGTAAAAATTATTGTTCTGAAAAACCATATGTTATAAATTAGTGGCTTAAGAGGAGTGCTATAAAGACCTATCCTAAGTTATATATTTAGAACCTATCTTACAAAAGGTTCAAATGTATTCAAAATTCCATGTTGATCTACTTTTGTGTTTCTGTCTATGGAAGAGAAGGCTCTGTGTTAGTATGACACACAAAGAAATGGGGATATCCATGTGTCATCCTGCATCTCATTTCCTTTTGCAATCAGTCTCTCGTATTCATCTTTTCTCTTCTGCTCAAGATCTCTCTCTATGATTATGTTACAGATCATTTTCCCCCCCTTAAGAGCAATAACTCATTTTAGTATTAAAAACTTTTCTTAGTGCTTTGTGCTAATAAACCAAAATTGTGATATCTCTTGCTGCATCAGCTCTCTTTAGTTTTATATCCATGTTGTTCACCCATCAGATATGTTCAGTTATTCATTTATTCCACACATATTTATTACATAGCCACTCAATGTTAGACACTATGATAAATACCAAGCATTCAGGGCATGCTGCACACAGCAGATATGCCCCCTGATCTCATGAATCATATCACTGGATAAGATTGATACTAAAAAGGAAAAAAGCAAATACAGGCCTATTTACTAAGTGTGATAAATGCTAGGCAGGAAAAAAATCGGATGTCGTGTGATAACATATGGATGGGTGGGTCAGGTAACTTTAGGTTAGGTGTTTAGAAAATCCTTCTTGGGAAGAAGGCATGTGTCTTCAGTTCTGAAGGATGAGAAAGAGGTGGGGGTCTGGGGAGATCATTCCAGAAAGGTGGAAGGGCTTGTGCAAAGGGCTGAGGGAAGGAACTGAGCATTTTCAAGGAAAATAAAGAAACTAGCGTAGATGAGCACCGTTAGTAGGGGCAAGAGATGAAGGGGGAGATGAGGGCAGGCGCTAATTGTGGGATGCCAAAGTGTGCACTGTGCTTAAGAGGGTTGGGTTTTATTCTGAGTGCAGTGGGAGGCTATTCAACAGTTTTAAAACTGGGATGTAACATGGCTCTATTTATATTTAAAATAGTTATCTGACTAATTGTAATAATACATTGGAATTGGAGCAATCAGCATACCAAGAGAGGAGGAATCAGGTAATAAAATTAGGAAGATATTTTAATATTCAAGTGAGAGATGATAGAGGCTTAAATAGTTAGATGTACAGAGACATGGATGGATTCAAAATGTTTTTTGAAGGGAGAATGAAGTGGACCTTGGGATAGATTGGGTGAAGACTGGTAGTTGAGAGATGAGGAAGAAAAAGTACCTAGGAATGATTCTGCAGTTTCTGGGTTGAAGGCCTGAGACCAAGCCCTGAAGGGCTGTAGCAGTTGGAGGCTGAAGGAAGAGGAGGGGGCTGGTAAAAGAGGCTGAGGTGGAATAAATAGTAAGAGAGGCAGGCAGAACACCAAGGGTATGGTGTTACTCGTGTCAAGAAAAAAGCCTATTTCAATAAAAAGAAAGTGACCAAGGAGGTTAAATGCAGCCAAGGGGTAGAGCAGAATAAAGACTAAAAAGTGTTCCTTTTGGCAGTTTGCAACTTAATGACTTTAGTGGAATAGGTTAAAGAGTGTCATACAGAGTGAAGTAAGTCAGAAAGAGAAAAACAAATGTATATTAACGCATATATGTGGAATCTAGAAAAATGGTATAGATGATCTTATTTGCAAAGCAGAAATAGAGACATAGACGTAGAGAACAAATGTATGGATACCAAGGGGGAAGAGGGAGTCTGGAGGAATTGGGAGATTGGGATTGACACATATACACTATTGATACTATGTGTAAAATAGATAACTAATGAGAACATAATGTATAGCTCAGGGAACTCTACTTAATGCCCTGTGGGGACCTAAATGGGAAGGAAATCCAAAAAGGAGGGGGTATATGTATATGTATAGCTGATTCATTTTGCTGTACAGTAGAAACTAACACACATTGCAAAGCAACTATACCCCAATAAAAATTAATCCAGAAAGAAAAGAGAGGATGGGAAATACCTAAGTAGAGATAGTGTATGTAGGATAAAATTTTTTAAATTTGCCAAGGAAGGAGATCAGAAAAACAGGGTAGGTAGGTAGAGGAGGATAAGGGCTAAGGAAAGTTTCTGTTTTGTTTTTTAAAGATGGGAGACAGTTGTACTCATTTTAGACTGTTAGAGAAGGAGTCAGGACAGAAGAGTTTTGATAATGTTGCAGAAGAAAGAGACAACTGGGATTTTGGTTCTTGAGACAGTAAAAAGACTGGTCTTTGATAGGAGAGACCCTTCCAGTAAATTTGGCAATTGGAAAATAAAGGAGTTCATTTTCTGATGAATTCTTTTTTAAAAATTAATTAATTAATTAATTATGCCACACTTTGAGGCTTGTGGGATCTTAGTTCCCTTACCAGGGATCAAACCTGAGGCCACGGCAGTGAAAACACCGCATCCTAACCACTAGACCGCCAGGGAATTCCAAATTCTATGTTTTTAGTGTTATCTGAGGCAAGGTCAATAGCTGAAAGTGAGGTAATGCTGTCCAGTAGACAGATTTGAAGACTGAGGATTGGGAAGAATAGGAAGGCACGGCTGCCTGGTTTTATTGAGTGCCTATTTGAGTTTGGTGCTTATGAATTTATAAGAAAGCACAGGGGCTTTCCTGGTGCTGCAGTGGTTAAGAATCCGCCTGCCAATGCAGGAGACACAGATTCGAGCCCTGGTCCCGGAAGATCCCACATGCCGTGGAGCAACTAAGCCCATGCACCACAACTACTGAGCCTGTGCTCTACAGCCCTCAAGCCATAGCTACTGAAGCCCGTGTGCCTAGAGCCCGTACTCTGCAACAAGAGAAGCCACCTCAATGAGAAGCCCACGCCCTGCAACGAAGAGTAGCCCCAGCTCGCCGAAACTAGAGAATGCCTGTGGGCAGCAACGAAGACCCAACGCAGCCAAAAATAAATAAATACTGTGAACCAGTTTTTATTTAAAAAAAAAGAAGAAGAAAACACAACTGCTCAATTGCCTTATTTTTTCCTGTGATGCTCAGCTGTATGGGTACAGGTTTGAAGAAGGCAAATACTTGAATTTATCCAGGAATGGGATATTTGCCAGCTAGCCTAATTGAAAAACAGAGCTGCAAAGGAGATGAGGCTGTTTGTTAGGAATTAAGATAAACTATGAAATAGAAGCTGGATAACCAGGGAAACAAAAACAGGAAGGATCTGATAGACACGTACCCGTCATTAATAATGTTAACAGTAAATAACATATTAGTAAGTGTATATTATTTTAACACTGAATAAAAGAAATCCCCCATGCTTCTGAGCATATGGGAAATTTAATCTGTCCTTATGGAATTCCCCTTATGTTATGCCCATTAATAGGAGAATGTTCCAGGGAACTTTATCAGGCCAGAACATACAGCGAAGAACCATCTGTTCTCATCCACACTGATAGTCGTATTAGTTTCAGGAAAGAAGTGAGATAGTGCATGCTGCTCGAACGTTCGGTATGTATCTTGCCCAAGCCTAGCCTTTCTGGTCACCTGGAGGTTAGTGTCTTTGCTGCTTTAGTGCTCCCTTAGGTATGGCTATTTTGTGCTGAGGAACCTAACTAGTGCCCCCATTTCATGGGCCCCTCCCCCCATTAGTGGTCTTGTCACCTCAGTAGACCTCTGCGAAAAACAGATTTCTAGACCTCACGGTCTCTTTCTTTCTCCAGACTTGGATAAGGGAAGCTTTCTAAGCTTTTCTCAAGTCTAAAGAAGCTTTGATCTCAAATTTTTTTCTTGCAATTTTACTTTTTAAAATTAAAAAAAAATGTCCTCTGGGCACTTTCCTCCTACAAGTTAGTCCACTTAATCTCCTTGGGCCTCCAGAACATTTTGACTTCTCTTGGAGGTAGGGTTGAAGAAGAAGATGTTGACTCTAGACTTTTTTCCCTTGAGCTTGATATTAAAATAACTAAAGTTTCTTGGGTTCTTTGTGTGGCAGGCTTTTTTCTTCCTAAGTGCTTTACTTGTTTTATGTCATTTTCTATGCACACTGTTCTCAAGTAAGTGCTGTATTATCTACTTTTTCCAGTTGAAGAAATTAAGGTTTAGAGAAAATAGATATCTTACCCAAGATCACATGGCTGGTAAGGATTGGCCTGAATTCTTAGTTTTTCTGAATATGCACACTACCTCTTTCTCAGCTGAGTTTCATTTTCTTCTCAGTGAGTGACCAGCACCGGGGGCTGAGTGAGAGAACTCCATGTACATGGCCTGCAGTCAGTGGGTATCTTGATTTACAAAAGGCAGTATATTCTTACCGGCCAGGATATACTTTTATCTGTTTTGTGAGCTTGCTGTGGTCCAAACCCTTTACCAGGGCATTCAGAAAAAGCAATTCACAGACTTCAGTTTTACCAATAGACTCATTTTATGTCTCAGTA
Source organism: Pseudorca crassidens (assembly GCF_039906515.1). Taxonomy (NCBI): domain Eukaryota; kingdom Metazoa; phylum Chordata; class Mammalia; order Artiodactyla; family Delphinidae; genus Pseudorca; species Pseudorca crassidens. Next base: position 61,809,096 of record NC_090306.1, read on the forward strand.
ATATTTCAAGCTAGCAGCAGAAGTGAGAGGTGGGGATATTTTAGTACCCCAGAACACCCCTATCGACTTAACATTCACGCCATTTTGCTGAGAGGTGTAGGACCCTGTCAGGTTGTTCTGGGATGGAGTACAAATTCAACAGTGGCAATACTGCGCCTCTGGTGATGCTGCTGCATGTTGGGGCATTGATGGTATGATCTATAATTGCTAAATAAAAGGCGAAAACAGAACTGAAGTGAGAATACGCCATTGTCTGTAATTTCAGGCAAACAGGCAAAACAATCTTTCATGGGCTAGCAGGTTGTTTTGATTTAAAATTTTCTGGCATATTTCACAGCCCTTTAAGAGACTATACTGATTTTACAAAATTTACACTCATTACGTGGAGTAATGGATTTTTAAAACATGTGAAATGGGGCTTCCCTGGTGGCGCAGTGGTTGAGAGTCCGCCTGCCGGTGCGGGGGACGTGGGTTCGTGCCCTGGTCCGGGAGGATCCCACATGCCGCGGAGCGGCTGGGCCCGTGAGCCATGGCCGCTGAGCCTGCGCGTCCGGAGCCGCCTGTGCTCCACAACGGGAGAGGCCACAACAGTGAGAGGCCCGCATACCACAAAAAAAAAAAAAAAAAAAACATGTGAAATGCCCTTTTGTTCCTATGGAAATATCTGAATATTCCTATATCTAAGTAAGCAACTTCTGAAAGTAAATTTAAGTTAAACACACATTTATAAAATCAAAATCAAAATGGCCTGCAAGCAGTGATATAACTGACTTTTCAACTGTTATCATCGTAGCTATTCAAACAACTTTCCTTCCTAAATTCCACCTCTTTTTTATTGTATCCTGTGGTCAGAAACTGCTGTACCTCAGAATGTTTGGTAATGGTTTCTGTTTTACAGGATTTCCTCCTTGGAAACTTGTTATAATTTAATAATAAAAATTTAATAATTATTTATTCCTTTTATCCTTGGTTCTTATCTAGTAGAATTAAAATGTAAACATTCTTTTATTTGCATAGTGCTTTTTCAGTACTTGGCTACTTGTTTTTACGTAATTTCATAATCTCCAACCAGTATTCAGGCATTAACAAAAATAATATTTTGACCTATAGCCTAGATTTCTTGTGTTTTAGTTGGTCATCTGTCACTGTTTTAGTCTTTTACTTCTGTTTCTCAAGGTCAGGGAACGTAGAAACATCCTCTGAAATGCATGGCCAGGCTTCAGATGGGTTTTATCCAACCCGTGTGTGACATTGCTGTGATCTGGCAGCTTTTAATCTGCTTTTGTTGTTGTCCATGGATCCCTTTAAGATCACTTTACCCTAATAATGCCCACACTTACAAATACTTAATTCTAGACCTTATGGTTCCCAATTTAAAAGCCTCTGCTCTAGAGGCTTTGTTTAAAACACAAGTTTTGCAGAGTTTTATTTTTTATTCTTGTCGCTCTCTGTGCACTCCTCTCTGTGGAACTTTCGTATCTTTTTTTCCGACCTTCTTATCTGCCTCTTTTTTTTTTTTAAAGTATCCACCTCTTCCCTCCATACCTAATAATATAAAAGCCCAGTTGATTTACTAAATAGAACTGGGTGTTCTTTGTTTTACGTTTTGCATAAGTCCTGAGAGATTGTTTCTATTTTTCTTGCTGAGGAAACCAAGAAACTGTAAGACATCTTTGTTTTGTATCACCCATTAGTGTTGTACCAGTCAGGATTTTGGGTTGCAAGCAACAGAAAGAAACTGACTAAATTAAGCAAAAAGGAATTTTTTGGAAGGGTGTAGGGCAGTGCTTGGAATCATTGGCAAGTGTGGAGAATCAGGCTTACAAAACAGATAATAGGAACTAAAGGAGACTCAGAAATGAAGAAACCTAGCCAAGGTCATGTCATAGTACTGGCTGGTTCCGTTGCTGCCATTAGCATGGCTGTATCTGGACCCTCAGTGTCACTATTACAGGGAATGTAATTTCAGTGATTGCTGCTCCTTTGCATTGATCCTGTAGGATTAACAGTCCTGGGATGAAGTATCCACTTGTGTCCATGTTTTAGCTGACGGAGAGTGGAGAGGATTTAGAATTTTGTCCCTTCCAAGTGAGAGAGCCCTCACTTTCCTCTCAGATTCCATGATGAGGTATCACCCTCATATAAAAGTGGTGTTTAAATACCAGAAAGCCAAAAGAATGACAAATGCCCAGTACAAATATTTTGAGGTACAATTATTCTTAATAGAAAGGAACAACAGTTTAAACCCTTGCTTCAAACTTCTTGTCACAGTCAGAAAAATCAGTGCTCGATTTACCTGGCGTTTCCCAGACTATTCTTGCAAGTAGAAAGGATCCTGCTTCCCAGGGTCACTGAGGCCTGGACTTGCATCCCTTGTCTCGTTGGAGAAAACACTGTTGGTGGTCTACCCATAAGCTAGTCTCCTCTTCTTTCTTATAAACCAAATTTTGATTTTGATTGGATTCTCATCCTCATCTATATAATCATATACTTCATAGGACTGGGTCCTGACTTGTGCGATCCCCACCCCCAAATTTCACTAACGGATTTTGTTTTGAGCACATGATAGAATTCGGCTAAACGGGAAACGTGGGGAGTTTGATGTAGGATTTGAGGGAGAGTTTTTCTGATTCTTAAACAGAGATTCTCAGGAAAAAATTCCATATTTCCTCTGTGATGTTACATCTGAATGCGTGGGATTGCTACAGCCATCTAGCCCCAAATGTGAGGAGAAAGCCAAAACTTAGGTAAAGATGGGGCCAAAAGAATTCCATAGGAAAAGAGCTGCGGCTCTATCTTACCTTCTTATGGTAGGAAAGAATAAATCTTGTTATTAAAAAAGTCATCCCAGGGTGGACTTTTTGTTATTTGCAGCTGAACTCATACAAGCCAGTCCATACCTCTTTGATTTTTATCAAACTGTCCCTCCGTGTCCTGAGGAATAAACCATTTATATGGTTGATCCTCTGTTTCAACATGCTGAAGGGCTCGTTAATAGTAGAGCGAGTATTCCATAATTATTTCCACATAAATCTTAAAAGATAATAGTGCTTTACTTCCTCAGCTCACTTTTTACTTTTCCCCTTGTCTTTATTAGTCCCATTGGCTTTTATATATAAAATGTTATGAACCGTGTCACTTGTTAGCAAAGAAAGTTAAACAAAAAACGGTCTCATACCCAATAGTTTACAGTCTTTTGATGACATCAGGGCCAGTTGCATATATCGTTGCAAGTTATATATCCGACAAATACTCACTGAAATAATAAATTAAGTATTTAGTGTTTAAATATGACATTTAGGGGGAACATGATAGGTACAAGAAATCTCTCTTTACTGCATTGTCAGCTGTCAGCAGAAAGGCATATTGCATAAGGAAAGTCAGAAATCACACAAATATATTGAGCATCTACTGGGTACCAGGCTGGGCACATAGATGCTGGTTAAATAGTGGTAAACAGGAATCACAGGGTCCTCACTCTCATGGAGTTTACAGACTATGTGGGCAGTCAAACTAGTAAACAGGCAATTATAACAGTGTGATAATTGCTCTTATATGGTGAAGCATGTGAGAATATAAGAGGGGTGCTTAACTCAGAATTAGGAAGGGAGTGAGAATGGGCAAGAAAGGATTCCCGAAGGACATGCAAACTTGAGTCCTGGAGATTGAATTGAATTTAAATGGGCAAAGGAGAAAAGAGTGTGTAGAGAACTGCTTGTGCAGGGAACTAGAAAAGGGAAAAAATAAGCATTAGACATCTGCAAGAAAGGTGAAAATGGTTAAGTTGAGGCAGGGGGCCAACAAAGTAATGGATGAGATTGGAGAGGTACAGAGGGACCAGACTATGAGGGACACCTTTAAGTTACATTGAGGTATGTTTGGACTATATTCTGAAGGCAGCAGGGATTCATAGGTATATTTGATGAAAATTATTCATGCATGACTGCGTGAAAGAGATTAGATTTGAAAGGGACAAAGCAGAAGTAGTAGCAGTAGTAATCATCTGGGCAAAATACTGTAGAGTGGCTGTCAAACAGCTAAAAGGAAGGGGGAATATTAGGGGGCTATTTAGGATGTGGATCATTACCTGAATGTGGTGGAAAGGGAGAGAAAGGCATCAAAGATGACTCCTTGGTTGAGGTGGATGGAAGAGTCATCCCTGGGGAAGGGCTCCCAAAAGGAGCTGATATAGGGGAGGACATGAGTTCAGCTTTGAACATGACTCTTAGTCACCTGTGTGTCATCTCGTAGATACCGGATTTGGGTCAGCAGTTGTGTGCACAGATATGGGGTTTGGACATGGGCTGGAGTCTCTGAGTTCCAGTGATTTGATTTATTAAGTGTTGATGATAACATCTAACTCATAAATGTCATCTTGGGATTGAATGAAATAAAATATAAAGCAACTTAGTGCTAAAAGGGAGGCAAATATTGTTTTCATCATTACTGATGCTTTTGCTTTTGTTACTCAGTTTTCCAACCTGTAACCTGAAATGATTAATAAGATTCTGGCAGCTACTGTCTATTGAATAGACATTACTGTGTTAAGCACTCTTCGCTTTTTAACACTGTACAGATATTAAATCATATATTTCTCAGAAAAATTCTATGCAGCAGGTACTTTTATTATCCTTATTTTCTAGATGTGAAGACAGGTACAAAGAGGTTAAGTGATTTGCCAGAGATCATACAACTAGGGACTGTTGGAATATGGATTTGAACAAAGACAGTCAGACTCCCACTCCTGCACTTTATGTATCAGAATATACTTTTGCTTAACATGCTTTTAACTTTTTTTAAAATAAATTTATTTATTTATTTATTTGGCTGCACTGGGTCTTCGTTGCTGCGCGCAGGCTTTCTCTAATTGCGGTGAGCAGGGACTACTCTTTGTTGCGGTGCGTGGGCTTATCGCGGTGGCTTTTTTTGTTGGCGGAGCACAGGCTCTAGGTGTGCAGGCTTTAGTAGTTGTGGCACGCAAGCTCAGTAGTTGTGGCGCACTGGATTAGTTGCTCCGTGGCATGTGGGATGTTCCCGGACCAGGGCTTGAACCCGTGTCCCCTGCATCGGCAGGCGATTCTTAACCACAGCGCCACCAGGGAAGTCCCTGCTTTTAACTTTTAATCAGTTTATGTTGTTGGTTATGTTCCTTAAGAATATTCTAGTGGTCATCTTTGTTTTACTCTTTTCAACAACTCTACTATTTCTGAAATACTCTGTATAGAGAACCCACAATTCTCTTTCCAGTGTTAATATTAAATCATTCTTCTACTTTATATTATGTCAAATCTACTGCTGATTGACTTTCATACATATAAATATAAATTTTCATTTCAGGTTCATAACTCCAGCCATGTCCATATTCATTGACTTGTAGGTTTGACCAGAGCTTAAAATCTTCTTATTCAATCTCATACCAAATATTTGATTCATCTTATCAAGTGGTTATTGTACCAAGACTTCCCCAGTTTCCGTCATAGAAACCTTCCTATACAAATCGCATCTCAGTATTTCTAGTTATTCTCAGTAAACTTCTCTCCACCACTGTTGCTCCAGCACCTGGTGAGCTGCCTGGCACATGCAAAGTGCACCAAACATTTTGTGGAATGGGCAAATAAATAAATGATTGATCATCAAAAAACCATACTCACTATTCTTTTAAGTGGTTTTGTAATTCTACAAAGACAAAGCAAAACTTCCTCAATTCAAAATATGACTATATTTGTGCAAGAGGAAGGTTAAAATAACTAAGGAAAACATTTGAGTTTTATAACAGAGAAAAGAAGTGACATATGTAGGATTCCAGTAACACCCGAAAACTGGGGCTGCTGGGAGTCCAAGAAGGCATGTGATCTGCCCTGAATACTGAGGCAGACAAGTTGGAGCACCTTCCTAAACTTGGATAATTGCCATTTCAGCCTGCTTGAAATGTAAATTTGAACTTTATTCTGAATTGGGGAGGGAACCAAGAGCTCAAGTCGATGATCAGTATTGGGCCAAGGTCAACTCATATCATGAACCGTTGGATTTTTATGATCTGTGTGTGAAGAGAAACCTGTAGTTATGTATTGGACCTTTCAAGGTCTATGTAGTATTCCTTTGTTCCCTCTTTTTGATTATCCTAGCAGCACTATACATAAACAGAATCCAATAATAAATAGTTCTAATGTTAAAACTTTATTATTATGGCATTATTATTATTTATTTAAAATAAAATTTATGTTTCATAATTCCTATATTCCCCACATTTATTCACTTAAGTGATAAACAAGCATAAAAAATAATTCTGACAACTGAATCTGAAATAGCTGATTTAAATCCTGGTCCTTGAGTTCTAATTGAAAATGCCTCATGTGGCATGTTCAAAGGCAAGGTTAGGATTCAGATTGGTCATTCAGGCTTGTATTTTTTCAGTAAAGTTATTCCTAACACCTGATGACAACGATGAATTTGTGGTTGCTAAGTTAGTGTTGAGTACTGCATCTCTAGCAGTCTGATTAAGTGGGAGTTGCCATTTGCTGTGCTGTGAGTTAGCAAGAAAGCTGAATCTGTCACAGGTGCTACAATTTGTATTTCAGAAAATTTGCTTCCCCAACTTTAATTATCCCCAAAGTACTCCACTCTACATAAAGTACTGAAAGGAGTCAGCAAAATTTTTCCAGTTTTAGTACTATGATGTAAGTTAAGATTTTGTCTACTACCTAGGTGTTGCAGAGATAATGGAATTTCAGATGAAGGAGGGGACACTGTTTCATAATATAAAACACCGTTTTCTATTGATTTTTCCACTTTGGAATCAGAAAAAAAAAAATGCCAAGTAGCCATAACTAAATAACACATTCACAGTGACATAAACCATGCTTCTTAGAAGGGAACAGACATGAATCAGAAAGTGTGTACATTAAACTACTAATGATTGAAAATGAGAAATGTGAAGTCCTAAGCTCAAAAATATTAAATAAACTTAGGATTGACCTTTTCTTATCAAATATTAATATGTGTTTCAAACTCATGGAAATATGTATATATCATTTTTGTATTAGGCAGCCTGTCCTTTGCAGAGAGACAGGGAACTGGACAAGTTGTGGAGATAGTCATCCCCTTTTTGGCAAAACAATCCCTCTCCACATCAGTATATATCAGTCAGGTTGTTTTTTTCCTTTTTCCATGAAACAAGATATTTTTTTCAACACTTCAATATGAAAGCCAGATGAGAAAGTTTCCCCTAAATATTTCATTGCAGAGGTAGTTTTTTCAAAATTCCCTGAGTTTGACTTGCTAAATTAGAGAAAGATCTTTGACCCTGGAAATCCATAAGAAGTGATTATGGCTATGAAAATAAATTTTAAGAGATTAGTATTATTTGATGATTTAATTAAGAAATATGCTGTAGTTCAATCTCTTTGGAATATTTTAGAATGAGATTATTCACCTTATTTGCACGTCTTTATCTTGTGTTAAGGCAGTTCCAACAAATGGAAATGGTTAACCGAATTGAGAAATAAATGTGTTTACTGGAAATTGCTTAGCCTTTGAATTGTAATTACAATTTTATATTCTTTGTAGGATTACTTAACTATTCATAAGTATGGCAATGCAGCCAGAAATGATCTCTGGAATACACTATCAGAGGTAAAGTATAGGAAACTTGAAAGCCAAAGCCTCTTCTTGAATATTTGAATTGAGTTTATAAAACATTCATAACTTTTATTGCCACTGATGGTTTGTTTTTACTTTTTATATTTCCCTTTTCTTGATATTGCTTTCTTGTTTTATATTTGATGTATTATATTATAAGGATAATGAGGTTTAAAATTAATTCAGCTACAATGGTAGTTAAAGATACCTTGCCTACTTTCAAACATGATAATACTTCTGAAATATAATTTTAATAGGGTGTCAGATATTCATGTTTGAGTGAAATATAGATGGTAAAGAACTTTTTTTCTATAAGTGAATAGCAAGTATTTAAGTTTAATACTAGACATACTGGGGATGCTTAAAGATGCTGCAAGTAAGTACTTGCTTTAACAATAAAATATATTTCATCTTCCATTAGGTAAAAACTTTAATGTTAATAAAGTTTTTATTTCTATATATATATATATATATATATGCATGAAGCTTAAGCTAAGGCAAGAATATTAATTTTACTAACACATTATATTAGTTTCACCGATTTTAAATGTTTTCATACTTAAGTAAATCATAAAAGTAAACATGAAAATGGTTTAATGTTAATTATGTTTATAGTTTATGTTTATAAAATTAATTTATACAATTTTGGTTATAAAGGCTTTAAAAAGGAATGGAAAGTATGTAAATATACAAGAAGTAATGGATCAGTGGACACTCCAGATGGGTTATCCTGTTATCACCATCTTGGGAAATACAACAGCAGAAAATAGAATAATAATTACCCAGCAACATTTTATTTATGACATCAGTGCTAAAACTAAAGCACATGAACCTCAAAATAACAGGTACAACTCTGTTGTTTATGTGAAAAAATTGCTTTTGTTTTTTATGTTTCACTTTGTATTTTAACATTTTAAAAAGAATTGATAACAGAATTATGAAAAGTACTCGAAATATAGTTTTCATTTCTTTATTTACATATGGTATTTTCATTTTGAACCCTCTTTTACTCCCATTTCCAGATATTTTAACTATCAAGGTGGCAGCATGCTAAAGTTATTTTGTTTAAGAAGACAGGATTTAAATTATCATGGTCATTTAACACAATAATGTGTAATTTTTTTTTTTTTTACTTTTCCCTGTAAATGTTTGTTGAATTAAATTTAAGAAAGTTAAAATACTTTGAAGTGGATTAAATGGTATTGAGAAAACCAAGATTTGTAGAATAGACAAGAACAGAAACTAACAATCCAGAAAGACTAGTTAAACAAAAACCCACAACCAGACTAAATAGTGTCTGAGCCAGAGGAACTCAAACTAGATCCATTTAAAATGGTCTAAGTATCAATGCCACTTAGTATCAAAATACATTCTCTTCCCTCACTTTTAGTGTTTAAAAACCATTAACACAACATACATAGAATTTGACTTGTTGTTACTTTAACTTTCATTTGAAATTCTTATTTCATTACTGAAAATTCAGCATGTAGTGTTCATGTTTTCCCACTCTTTTGTGCTTTATTAAAGCGGAGCCAAGGAAAGATAGAACTTAAATCATTTCATTTTATTTTTTTCTAAGATATCCGGATAAGAGGTTGGGAGCGGGACAGGGAGGGTTGGAGGTCAAAATTGATAAATAAAATGAGGTGTTGGGATTAGACTGGTCATGCTGTCTCCCATTTGGAATATTAGGAATCTGATTTTATCATCCATCAGTATCTAGGATATGTGAAACATGCATTAAGCTTCCTTTGTTATCTCTAAGACAGGGTCCAGGTAGAAGTGACTGAGAAATTCATGAATGTTTTCTGGTGACTAAATTGGGAACCCACTTAAGAAAGTATTGTCTTAAGTCTCCTGCTCATTATATACACTGTCCTTCAGCAGACTGCCCTTGTAATCTAACTGTTTGCACCTGTGGAATACAGGGTATTATCCTGCCACACTGTCAGGATCTGACTGGGTCAACCCTTCACCCAGCCTGGATTCCTTACAGCTGCCAAACACTACTTCTGGTCAACCACCGTCTGGCCCCATGTGAAACCTGCTTAGGCATCAACCCTGGCCTTGTCGGGAAGTACATAAAAACTACTTGACTGTGGCAAAGTTAGATTCAGGCCTTGCCTTTGAGAATGATCATTCTTACACAAGCATCACTGATGCAGAAAAACATAAAGGACATGCAGATGACAGAACAAATTTTGAACAAAAATACTCTGTCAACCTATAATATGAGCCAGATGTATCGGCTGCAAGTCTGACTCTTTACAGGAAGACTTTCTCCCAGGCTGTATAGGTATATATACCTATACAAAGCTTTTACAGGGCTTTACTTTTGCTGCAGTTATAAAATCATATGAATGGTTTTGAACGCTGAGAACTTGGCATAGAAAATATTGAGTGAGATAATGCATGGCATTCCATCAGTCTCAAAATTTATTTTATATCTATTTTGAAATAATAAAGTTTGCAGTTGAAATTTTAGTATTCAGTTTTGTATTATTGATAATTTAATTCACTATAACATTGTGGTCAAAGCTTCAATACCAATTCTATCTGCCCTTTGTCTGTAACCTTCTTAGATCTTTATCATATACTGCAAATAGTTAATGCAGTAAAACGTAGTGCCCATTTACGCCAGGAAACCCATGAATTGTGGATATTTTCTGTGACTGTATAATCAATTCTTTGTCTTCAATTTTGTAGAGGACACTGGAATATCACTACAACATGCCTAGAACATTTTAAATGTATATAGTAATCATATTTTTCATATGTGGTAGCTATATTACAGCATAGAAAGGAAAGATCTTTATATTATAATTGCATAAAGTTAGTTGATATGTGAAATTGAGTAAAATATTTGCTAGCATTTTGGTATTTGGGAAATTGTGAATTTGTGTAGCTTTTTTTTCTTTATAAAGTTAATACATTGTAATGTTCAGTAATGTCTCCTATACATATTGAGCTTCTTGGAGTCCTGTGCTACAGAGAATTATATTTATCTCCTTTTATTTTGGGTCCGATGATTGCAACCTTGGAACCATTTTTCATGGCATGTACATTAATGCTTCACTAATATTTGGTACCATTTTTAAAAAAGTTTTTTCACTCCAGCTAAAATAAGCACCTACGCTTTTCTGCCTTAACATAATCATTAGAATAAACATTGCTTTATTATAAAAATGTGACCTACGATGAAGAGAGGTAGTCCCAGGGACTGTTAAATAAAAAATATCTTGAGAGTCTTTTGAAGTGCATTGTTTTTGTTTTTTTCTTCTTAAAATTAGATGACTAAAATTCAAGTTAAACTTAAGGGGCTGGGGCACAATTTAATTTCACAGGTTCTTTTTTCTAGTTTCTTTTTTAACATAACTCACTGCATTTTTGGATGTTTTTACAGCACACCACACAGAGCTTTTCACCCACAATGTTTAGGGTCTTCTAGCCTTTTAAGTTGTAATCATAAAGCAACATAATTGCCATGCCTTCTTTGATCTTAAAAATGAAATTGGTGGAAAGATCAAATATGTGTTGTTTGGAAAGTTAAGGAAAATAACTTGTATAGTACTGATAGTATAGCAATTCAGAAATAATATAAACTTCAGATGTGCTTGGTGATTTGTAATTTTTACTTTGTCTTTGTGACAATGTATAGATTTTGTGTATACATACATGCACACACATACACACAGACACACACACACAGAATAGAGGCCAAAAACATTCTTAGGAAAAATATAGAGGGTATTTTAAAAGTTTTACAAAATGCCCCAATGTTTGTATCACAATACCTTAAAGTTAACTTCTTTTTTTGCATCTGAACATTGCTATACAGTACAGTGTCTGCCATTTAGGAAGTTTCTTGTATGTGGAATTGTCTGTAAGCAATAATGCAGGTATTGATATGAATCTCTCCTTCTTGACTTTAGAGACTTTTGCTAAAACTCAGAATCAAAACATATCAATTTTTATTGTAATTTCTAGTTTCATTATTTAGAAGGATACAGTTTAAATAAATGTAAAATTATAAGTATGTTTATATTAGGGGCATATATGACAGATTGGAGATGTCCTCCCCCATCAAAAGACATATTCTATTTTTAGCTACATAGCCCCAGACATGTTCCCTGAAAAATTCTCAATTCTCCATTAATTCCCATAGTTACTGAGCTCATAGAGTATTCTTATAGTTTTCAGGTCAGAAATATTTTTCTCATACTGCATATTGTAGACTATCCCTGTTGCTAATAGTGCAATGATTGGTTAACATAACCTGGCTATATTTTAGGGGAACAAAATGTAGTCATTGGATTTTATTGTAAGACTATCCAATTTATCTCCGGTTGCTCATTTGAGGTTAAATTGATATTACTTCACGTACAAGTTTAGGCCTAAACTTTTATCCTATAAAAAGTCATGTTCTAGAAAATGCTTCTCTTTAATAGCTGAGACTCATGACTGATCCCTGCACATTGGTGGTTGATTTCACACATCAATTTGGAAATTCCATTTCAGAAAACAAAGCATTGTGTCCCACAGTGTTCTTTGTATTGATCTGGATTTTAGGGGGATCTGATCAGTTTTGCTTTTTGTCCCTACTTTGCTGAATAACTTTATCTGTACTGTATTATCCTTTCTATAAAATCTGACAAAAGTGTTTTTTAAGAATAGTTAAACAAGTAAATGAGGAGAATGTTGAAATGTAAATGCATGAAAGCACTGGAATGGGCATTAATCTAATGCGGAATCAAGTAGAAAGGAGTTATTTTAAGACTTTACTCAATATATGGTGCAGCTCAGATTTATAGATTTTAGCTACTTTTTATTCCTCATGTAAAATTCAAATCTTTTTTTCCAAGATAAATTGTTTTGTTGGTAGTCCACCTTTTGTTTTGAAATTAAAACTCTTAGAGGCCAAGTCTGCTTAGCGACATTGAAAGAGTGAATTCATCTTCCTGGCCTATTCCTTACATTTATGACTGGGGAATTTAAAAAATTCTCCTAAAGAGAATAAGAAAAATCACGTAGGAGGTGCATAGGAAATGTTGTTTGTTTGTTATAACCATCTTTATTCTTAACGTTTCTCTTTTATTTTGCAGTTACCTGTGGCAGATCCCATTAACTATTGTGGTAGGAAATAGAAGCCATGTGTCTCCAGAAGCAATTATTTGGGTGTCTAACAAATCAGGTAAAAAATATACTCTCCCCTGAGAATTTGGTTTCAGATAATTGTTTAGCAACTTAACCTCTTGTATCAGCTGTTATAAAAATGTGAATAAAGACAAATTAGAAAGACAATATAGAGGAATTACCTCTATACATTTAAGTATAATATAGTATAGTTTCTACATAGTCTAATTTCAGTCCGCTGATATAATTATTAAATTTATTTGTGTCTTTGATGGTAAAGAGAAAATTTAAATCTAAGTACTTGTAGTACTATTCTTAACCGCTTTAAACTGTACCATTTTATAATCCCGAATGGAACAGAATTACAATCGTAACTCCCAGTAGAACAGTAGGCCAGATACTGAAACACAGGCCACATTTTTCAATTCCATTTTCCAGCTATCTTCTCTTTACCAGACTGGCTCTTTAAAGAATGGGTGAGGCAATATTCTCTGTAGAATTAGATAATTATAGGGCCAGAAGGGAGAGGCTTGCTAGGTCATGAAACCATCCCTTAGGTAGGGTCAAGTCTCAAGGAGCAGAGAAAGATGAGATTCTATTCTATTTCTAAATATCTTCAAATAAGATAGTTACCTATTTCAATTCACTGTCAGAAAGCTATTTCTTGAATCCAATCTAAATGCTTCATATTAGAGTGTGAAACAGGTCTCTTTTATTTCTGTTTTCCATTGAATTGAAGAAAAAACCAATTATCATCTTTTATGTAACATTTCATTTAGATTTAAATGGTCAAATATGTTCACATTTTGTTTTTCTTACTCCTTTCTCACATTCTGCTACTTTATATTTTCTTGCTATTTTGTAAGCGTAATTTAAACAACCACAAATCTTTTTTTGAAGTAAGGTGAAGTATAAATAAACAACAAAAATATTGTTTCTTCTCCCCAGTCTTGCTCCTATTAGGGAGATGTAAGTGCTTAAAATACATACATACATACATATAAGAAAAAGGTCTCACAGCAGAATCTAATCTGCTTAACAGAAATATAAACACTTGTTTTGCCAGTTGAATTTTTATTCAGATTTTCATGTTGTTGTATTTTTAACACATCATCACATATTATGAAAATATGTGCTGGGTGTCAGGCCGGAGCCTCTTAGGTGGGAGAGCCGAGTTCAAGACATTGGTCCAACAGAAACCTGCCAGCCCCATGTAATATCAAATGGCAAAACATCTCCCAGAGATCTCCATCTCAACGCTAAAATCCACCTCCACTCAACGACCAGCAAGCTACAGTGCTGGACATCTCATGCCAAACAACAGGGAAGACAGGAACACAACCCCACCCATTAGCAGACAGGCTGCCTAAAATCATAAGTTCACAGACACCCCAAAACACACCACCGGACGCAGCCCTGCCCACCAGAAAGACAAGATCCAGCCTCATCCATCAGAACAGTCACCAGTCCCCTCCACCAGGAGGCCTACACAACCCATTGAACCAACCCTACCCACTGGGGACAGACACCAAAAACAATGGGAACTACGAACCTGCAGCCTACAAAAAGGAGACCCCAAATGCAGTAAGTTAAGCAAAATGAGAAGACAAAGAAATATACAGCAGATGAAGGAGCAAGGTAAAAACCCACCAGACCAAACAAATGAAGAGAAAATAGGCAGTCTACATGAAAAAGAATTCAGAGTAATGATAGGAAAGATGATCCAAAATCTTGGAAATACAGTGGAGAAAATACAAGAAATATTTAACAAGGACCTAGAAGAACTAAAGAGCAAACAAACAACGATGAACAGCACAATAAATGAAATTAAAAATTCTCTAGAAGGAATATATAGCAGAATAACTGAGGCAGAAGAATGGATAAGTGACCTGGAGTTAAAATAGTGGAAGTAACTACTGCAGAGCAGAATAAAGAAAAAAGAATGAGAAGAAATGAGGACAGTCTCAGAGAGCTCTGGGACAACATTAAACACAACAACATTTGAATTATAGCAGTCCCAGAAGACAAAGAGAAAAAGAAGGGGTCTGAGAAAATATTTGAAGAGATTATAGTTGAAAACTTCCCTAATATGAGAAACAAAATTGTCAGTCAAGTCCAGGAAACTCAGAGAGTCCCAAATAGGGTAAATCCAAGGAGAAATAAGCCAAGACACATATTAATCAAACTACCAAAAATTAAATACAAAGAAAAAATATTAAAAGCAGCAAGGGAAAAACAACAAATAACATACAAGGGAATCCGCATAAGGTTAACAGCTGATTTCTCAGCAGAAACTCTGCAAGCCAGAAGGGAGTGGCAGGTCATATTTAAGGTGATGAAAGGGAAAAGCCTACAAACCAAGATTACTCTACCCAGCAAAGATCTCATTCAGATTCGATGGAGAAATTAAAACCTTTACAGACAAGCAAAAGCTAAGAGAATTCAGCACCACCAAACCAGTTTACAACAAATGCTAAAGGAACTTCTCTAGGCAAGAAACACAAGAGAAGGAAAAGACCTACAATAACAAACACAAAACAACTGATAAGTGGTTATAGGAACATACATATTGATAATTACCTTAAATGTAAATGGATTAAATGCTCCATCTGAAAGACATAAACTGGCTGAATGGATGCAAAAACAAGACCAACATATATGCTCTCTACAAGAGACCCAATTCAGACCTAGGGACACATACAGACTGACAGTGAGGGGATGGAAAAAGATATTCCATGCAAATGGAAATCAAAAGAAAGCTGGAGCAGCAATTCTCCTATCAGACAAAATAGACTTTAAAGTAAAGACTATTACAAGAGACAAAGAAGAACACTACATAATGATCAAGCGATCAATCCAAGAAGCAGATATAACAATTGTAAATATTTATGCACCCAACATAAGAGCACCTCAATACATAACGCAAATGCTAACAGCCATAATAAAGGAAATTGACAGTTACACAATAATAGTAGGGGACTTTATCACCACACTTTTACCAATGGACAGATCATCCAAAATGAAAATAAATAAGGAAACACAAGCTTTAAATGACACATTAAACAAGATGGACTTAATTGATATTTATAGGACATTCCATCCAAAACAACAGAATACACTTTCTTCTCAAGTGCTCATAGAACATTCTCCAGGATAGATCATATCCTAGGTCACAAATCAAGCCGTGGTAAATTTAAGAAAATTGAAATCATATCAAGTATCTTTTTTGACCACAACGCTATGAGATTAGATATCAATTATAGGAAAAATCTGTAAAAAATACAAACATATGGAGGCTAAACAATACACTACTAAATAACCAAGAGATCACTGAAGAAAAAAAGAGGAAATAAAAAAATAACTAGAAACCGGGCTTCCCTGGTGGTGCAGTGGTTGAGAGTCCGCCTGCCGATGCAGGGGACGCAGGTTCGTGGCCCGGTCTGGGAAGATCCCACGTGCCGCAGAGCGGTTGGGCCTGTGAGGTATGGTCACTGAGCGTGCGTGTCCGGAGCCCGTGCTCCGCAACAGGAGAGGCCACAACAGTGAGAGGCCCACGTACCACAAAAAAAAAAAAAAATAAAAAATAACTAGAAACAAATGACAGTGAAAACACGATGACCCAAAACCTATCATATGCAGCAAAAGCAGTTCTAAGAGGGGAGTTTATAGCAATAAAATTCTACTTCAAGAAACAAGAAACATCTCAAATAAACAACCCAACCTTACACCTAAAGCAATTAGAGAAAGAAGAACAAAAATGCCAAAGTTAGCAGAAGGAAAGAAATCATAAAATCAGAGCAGAAATAAATGAAAAAGAAATGAAGGAAACAGTAGCAAAGATCAATAAAACTAAAAGCTGGTTCTTTGGGTAGATAAACAAAATTGATAAACCATTAGCCAGACTCATCAAGATAAAAAGGGATAAGACACAAATCAATAGAATTGAAAATGAAAAAGGAGAAGTAACAACTGACATGGCAGAAATACAAAGTATCGAGGGATTACTACAGACAACTCTATGCCAATAAAATGGACAACCTGGAAGAAAAGGACAAATTCTTAGAAATGCACAACCTTCTTAGACTGAATCAGGAAGAAATAGAAAATATAAACAGACCAATCACAAGCACTGAAATTGAAACTGTGATTAAAAATCTTCAAACAGACAAAAGCCTAGGACCAGATAGTTTCACAGGCGAATTCTATCAAACAGTTAGAGAAGAGCTAACACCTATCCTTCTCAAACGCTTCCAAAATAGAGCCGAGCTAGGAACACTCCCAAACTCATTCTACGAGGCCACCATCACCCTGATATCAGAACCAAGCAAAGATGTCACTAAAAAAGAAGACTACAGACCAATATCACTGATGAGCATAGACGCAAAAATCCTCAGCAAAATACTAGCAAACAGAATCCAACAGCACATTAAAAGGGTCATACACCATGATCAAGTGCGGTTTATCCCAGGAATGCAAGGTTTCTTCAATGTATGCAAATCAGTCAACGTGATACACCATATTAACAAATTGAAGGAGAAAAACCGTATGATCATCTCAATAGATGCAGAAAAAGCTTTTGACAAAATTCAACACCAATTTATGATAAAAACTCTCCAGAAAGTAGGCATAGAGGGAACTTTCCTCAACATAATAAAGGCCATATATGACAAACCCACAGCCAACATCATTCTCAATGATGAAAACCTGAAACCATTTCCACTAAGATCAGGAACAAAACAAGGTTGCCACTCTCACCACTATTATTCAACATAGCTTTGGAAGTTTCAGCCACAGCAATCAGAGACAAAGAAGAAATAAAAGGAATCCAAATCGAAAAGAAGTAAAGCTGTCACTGTTTGCAGGTGACATGATACTATACATAGAGAATCCTAAAGATGCTACCAGAAAACTACTAGAGCTAATCAATGAATTTGGTAAAGTAGCAGGATACAAAATTAATGCACAGAAATATCTTGCATTCCCATACAGTAATGATGAAAAATCTGAAAGAGAAATTAAGGAAACATCCGATTTACCCTTGCACGAAAAAGAATAAAATACCTAGGAATAAACCTACCTAAGGAGAAAAAAGGCCTGTATGCAGAAAACTATAAGACACTGATGAAAGAAATTAAAGATGATACAAACAGATGGAGAGACATACCATGTTCTTGGATTGGAAGAATCAACATTGTGAAAATGAGTATACTACCCAAGGCAATTTACAGATTCAATGCAATCCCTATCAAACTGCCAATGGCATTTTTCACAGAACTAGAACAAAAAGTTTCACAATTTTTATGGAAACACAAAAGACCCCCAATAGCCAAAACAATCTTGGGAAATAAAAACGGAGCTAGGGGAATCAGGCTTCCAGACTTCAGACTACACTAAAATGCTACAGCAATGAAGACCGTATGGTACTGGCACAAAAACAGAAATATAGATCAATGGAACAGGACAGAAAGCCCAGAGATAAACCCATGCACGTATGGCCACTTTATCTTTGATAAAGGAGGCAAGAATATACAGTGGAGAAAAGACATCCTCTTCAATAAGTGGTGCTGGGAAAAGTGGACAGCTACATGTAAAAAATGAAATTAGAACACTCCCTAACACCGTACACAAAAATAAGCTCAAAATGGATTAAAGACCTAAATGTAAGGCCAGACACTATAAAACTCCTAGAGGAAAACATAGGCAGAACACTCTGTGACATAAGTCACAGCAAGGTCGTTTTTGACCCACCTCCTATAGAAATGGAAATAAAAAAAAATAAACAAATGGGACCTAATGAAACTTGAAAGCTTTTGCACAGCAAAGGAAACCATAAACAAGACAAAAAGACAGCCCTCAGAATGGGAGAAAATATTTGCAAATGAAGCAACTGCCAAAGGATTAATCTCCAAAATATACAAGCAGCTCATGCAGCTTGATATCAAAAAAACAAACAACCCAATCCAAAAATGGGCAGAAGACCTAATTAGACATTTCTCCAAGGAAGATATACAGATTTCCAACAAACACATGAAAAGATGCCCAACATCACGAACCATTAGAGAAATGTAAATCTAAACTGCAATGAAGTATCACCTCACACCAGTCAGAATGGCCATCATCAAAAAATCTACAAAGAAAATGCTGGAGAGGGTGTGGAGAAAAGGGAACCCTCTTGCACTGTTGGTGGGAATGTAAATTGATACAGCCACTATGGAGAACACTATGGAGGTTCCTTAAAAAAACTAAAAATAGAAGAAACATATGACCCAGCAATCCCACTACTGGGCATATACCCTGAGAAAACCATAATTCAAGAAAACTCATGTACCACAATGTTCATTGCAGCACTATTTACAATAGCCAGTATATGGAAGCAACCTAAGTGTCCATTGACAGATGAATGGATAAAGAAGATGTGGCACATATATACAATGGAATATTACTCAGCCATAAAAAGAAACCAAGTTGAGTTATTTGTAGTGAAGTGGATGGACCTAGTGTCTGTCATACATAGTGATGTAAGTCAGAATGAGAAAAAAAAATACCATATGCTAACACATATATATGGAATCTAAAGAAAAAGTGGTTCTGAAGAATTTAGGGGCAGGACAGGAATAAATAAGCAGATGTAGAGAATGCACTTGAGGACACCAGGAGGGGGAAGGGTAAGGTGGGACGAGTGAGAGAGTGGCATGGACACATATACACTACCAAACGTAAAATAGATAGCTAGTGGGAAGCAGCCGCATAGCACAGGGAGATCAGCTCAGTGCTTTGTGACCACCTAGAGGGGTGGGATAGGGAGGGTGGGAGGGAGATATGGGGATATATGATTTACTTTATTAAACAGCAGAAACTAACACACCTTTGTAAAGCAAATATACTCCAATAAAGATGTTAAAAAAAATGTTAGGATAGATAAGACTTAAAATAAAAGGGAAATTGATGCTGCAAATTCGAAGTAAACATTAAAAATGGCATAATGGTATAACGCTTTCCTTAAATATTAGCTCGTATGAAAGTTACAAGCCTAAAAGAGCGCATATTTTTTAGTCCCCTCTTTACAAATGAGAAAATTAAGACTTGAGAAATAACTTGCTGAAAGTGTCTTAGGAGCTTGATTTTCTTTTCTAAGTTTATTTACAACACACACACACACACACACACACACGCAAGATTTTAATACTTTGCTAGGTTACTTTGCAGATCTGTCAGTTTTGACACTTTGCCACTGGGTACACAGGAATGGTTCTCTATAATCTCTACAGAGCATTATCTAATTTTATTCTCACAAGAGTCCAGTGAGAAAACTAGTATGTGTTATTATACCTGAATTTGTTTCACACTGTTACCCTTGTTACCCTGGTTCACTTTTTTATGTGTTTTAAATTCTGATTGTTCTGCAACCAACCAACACTGAGTAGAAAGATCTGATATCCTTTCTCTTTTTATTCCAAAAGGAAGGATAAAATATGAAGATATAAAATACTATAAAATGACAACTACTTTTTGCCTTGATATAATTTAAGTCTTGTGCCATTTTGGATATATTCTAAATATAATTTTTAATTGTTATTACGAACACTTGAAATATAACTTCCATACTTTTTATTATGGTACTCATCACATACTGTACCTCATTAGGCTATTGAAAAAGATCTCTTTAAAATTCATTGCTTGCCGTTAGTTAATTTGAAGAACATTTTAGAGATATAATTAAGTAGAAAGAAAAAGGTATTTAAAAATCTATTAGAAAACTTTTCAGGGAATCATTTCTCCAAAGGTTTCATTTATAACCAAG
The DNA here is from genome assembly GCF_039906515.1 of Pseudorca crassidens. Classification (NCBI taxonomy): domain Eukaryota; kingdom Metazoa; phylum Chordata; class Mammalia; order Artiodactyla; family Delphinidae; genus Pseudorca; species Pseudorca crassidens. Next base: position 61,829,668 of record NC_090306.1, read on the forward strand.
GTGTAAAAATATTCATGAACAGTAATAACCTTCAGGTTTTAGTTATTAATTTAATAATAGAATACTAAACAACAATAGATGCTTGCCTTTTTTTCTTCTCAGACTAGACGGTATAGGGATTGTTGACTTTTTTAGTTGGTCTCTTTTCTACCTATACATTGTTGAATTCAAAAGTTCAAAAAACTAGAACCAAGTGCATCACATGAAGTTAAGTTATGCCATCTATCTAAAATGTCAGGAGGAAGTAACTTTAAAAAACAGATTTAATATCATAGAAATCGATGCCCATTTCAAAATTGTAAAAAGTTTAATCATGTGTTCATATATTAAACCCAAACCTGTAATATTGTAATTTCTTTAAATAATAATCACTTCTTAGATGAAAATGATTAAACTTGTTCTTAACCTATGTGAATTCAATAACAATTTAAATATGTTTTGCTATAAAAATCTTATTCCTGAAGACAGTGTTAGGGTTGCTCAAGGGAAACAATATCCTCAATATTTCAATCAATTTTTCTTCAGTGAATTCAGACATGATTAACTAAAATCTCTCTTTATGAGGACTTGTTTTTTAAATGCCATTTTTTAGATTATTGTTTTTTATTTTTACATCTGTAAAATTGGGTGACATTCTAAAGCTTCACAGAAATTGTGTGGATAAATACATAAAATTTTTTAAAAACCTGCAGATATAAAGTATCAGAAACTTGGGAAGCTATAAATATTTTAGAGCAATATCTGACAGATTTATTTTCCTAAGTACCACAGATTAAGCTGGGTAAAATTTCAAACTAAGAAAACTATCCCCTTCTGCCATTGAATCATAGAATTAGAAGGGGCCTTAAATGCCATCACTTGGCCTTTAGGTTATAAGTTCTACTGAGGACAAAAGACGATCAGTGGCATAAGTTCAAACATTTATATATAGGAAAGTTTTACAAGAAGTTTTTGTACTCCTTTTATAATTCTTGTTTCCCAAGTTATTTCCCCATTTTTCAAATTAATATAAGAGTATGAAAATGTATACAGTATCATATACAATAAAAACGTTATACCATCTTGGATCAACAGAGTATGCGTGGTAAAAAGGGCACGGAAGTCAGGATACCTGAGATGCACTATCTCAGACAATTCAATTAACCTGTCTGAGCCTCATTTCTTTATCTGTTCTAACACATACTGTTAATAAAGATGTCAAGAAGTTGAAGTGCTCTTTGAAACATTAAAGATTAGATGTTTATGTTTAGTATACATTTATGTTTAAGTATTTTTTACTGTATTTCTGAAAGTTGATAATATGTAACATGTGTTGGTTACATTAGCCCACCCCATTCTAGACGTGAACAATTAATGATCTTTAACATTCATTCATTAATTTTTGTGGTATAACCTCTTCTTGTATGGCTTTTATTTAAGAGAAAGTACTCTGTAAATTCAGCGCTTAAGAAAAGTAAAAATAAAATTTGTTTTGTTGTCTGATGTGTGAAAACTTGGATAAATAGAGGGAGAATTAGAGGTTGTGCCTCTTAGAACTGACATGAATGGTTTCCATGATGCATTGTGTGGTTTTGAGTCACTGTGGAAATTAGATAGACGTGTGTGTGTGTGTGTGTGTGTGTGTGTGTGTGTGTGTGTATAAAATATGAATTTTAAGTAAACTTCATACATTATGCAACTTCTATGAAGCATGAGTCCTGAGGGCAGCAGCAACAAAATAATTAGAATTGTAAACTATGGTTCTGGGAAGTCAATAAAGGCTGCCATTAAAAGTGAATGAGTTCTCTATCTGTATTATATTTAAAGGGGTTAAATATGTAAGTTATAAGATTACTTTTACTGGCTTCCTTTAATTGAATTAACCAGCGAATATAATCAAGTTACCATTTTCCAAAGTGATTCCAATAAGCAGAATTTATTATCTTTGTTCTAATTATATGTAGAAATATTAGAGTCTTAAATAAATGAGGTTCCTTTTTCCAACATTATTGATGATGCTGGAAAGTCTGTTATTTATTAGCACATCCCAAGAAAGCACAAGGAAAAGGGTAAGAAATAACAGTGACTTTCAAATAAATGAGCCCTATTATTTTAATTACTTTCTTGCTGAATAAAATAAGTAGAATGTGCACCTGAAGCCTTTTCCACAGATACATATACAATGTAACTGGAAGCCACATGAATACAGTAGTAGATTTCTTGGTTACATTTATCTTGAGAAAGAAAATTATATATACATAACAGGGTTTTATCAAGAGTAATAATGAGTAAGCTACTAAAGGTTTTCTAGCAAATTCTAGCTATAGTGATTAATTGACTAAAGAGTAGATTTCAATTAGGTATTTAGGATGGTGTCCTCTTTTAATTATTGGTACTGTGATATCTGGTATTAAGAAAACATACTTCACTCTATTTTAACCCTTAAAATTGCAAATCTCTCTTACCCCCTAAAATGCTGTTTTCAGAACACCACAGAATAACTTCTTTGGACAAAGGAAGCTGGTTACTGGGGAACATCAATCAAACTGGCTATTTTAGAGTCAACTATGATTTAAGGAATTGGAGATTATTAATTGATCAGTTAATCAGGAAACATGAGGTAAACTGGATTTACTCATCAAAGATCTGTTTTGACATATGAACATCTGCCATTTTAATCCTAAGTGATTCCTTTTTTTTTTTTTTTGGTTGCCCTCATAGGTTCTCTCTGTCAGTAACCGAGCAGGTTTGATCGACGATGCCTTCAGCCTAGCCAGGTATGTTTTCCTGTGGCTCTCCACAGTAAAACTAATGCCCTTAAGACTTCCTCTATTAAGCTAAATAGTGTATATGTATTGAATAAGAAATCTTTTAAAAATAATTTCTGTCTCACACCCTTTGTGTTTGGATATGAATTATAATCAGTGTCCCAAATTCTTGGTCAATAGTAGCCATGGGGTATTTCTGAGTCAGGAGAAGCTTGATCAATTTTTGCCACAAGTTCAATTTAACACTCAAGATTAATACTCCTTTTACAATTTCATTAATGAACTCTACAAAATGACCATTGTGCCATATTTAATTTTTGATGTAAAGTACCTTGAAGCATCGGCATTTTTTTTCATGACATATACTAGTATATCTTTTTTTTAATGTATTTTTGAATGTGATTCATTATGAAAATCTTGCGCTGCAAGACAGAAATAAATATTCTACTGGGTAAAGCTGTTCTGGACAAAATATATATCAATCTTGTAGCAGAAGTTATAGTACTAGTTATAGTAATATTTGTGTTATTTTCATAGTTAGATTTATAATGTTAAAAATCAGTTATTCTTTTGAATAGTCATTAAATAGCTATTCCTTTAAAGTAATGTTGATCGTAAACCCAAGCTATTTTACTCAGTTTTGAGGCTAAATAGTAAAATAACTCAGTCCTTTTAATATTTTTTATTGTTCACATCAGTATAGTTTTAATTTTAATAATCTGATATTATGGGACAAAAATTTAGAAATGAATAGAGGTGGAGAAAAGCCTGACAAGATAGTCATATGTGGAGATAAAGATTAAGTAAGATATGAAGACTTTGAAGAAGGCATTAGATATAACATGAAGATTATTTTGACATAGACGTTTAGAGAGTTCAGAAAGCCAGTAAGAGAGTGTACTTAATGTAACATTGCCCTGAGAGAGAAGCAAGCAAAAGAGAGCTATGTTAAGAGTTCCACAGGAAAGGTTAGGGAACTAGAAGAGAACTAATATTACCAGTTAATTAAACACATAAATTTCCAGGCACTGTTCTGTTTTACATATAGTAATTTGTATAATTTTCACAACAACCTTATGAGATAAGCAGATCTGTATTATTATTATTATTCCCATTATATAGATGAGGAGACTGAGGGTTAGAGAAGTCAAGTAACTTACCTAAAGTCATATAGCTAGTAATTGACAGGGCCAGGGCTTCATATATATGCAGTAATAGAAGAGCCAGGTAATATAGGAAGATTGAGGGGATTTGAAGTGGTAGTTCATATGAATCCTTACGTGTTTGAAATGATGGTGAGAAAGCAAACAAGTAGTGATATCCTAAAGAGAGAGGGCAGATGGAAAGATGGAAATTGAAAGGATCTTTGACTCATCTGCATTAAATGATAGAAGCTATTTTTTAATGAAATATTTTAATTTTAGTAGATGATTTTTTTTCCAAAATTAAATTCCTTGTTGTCTAATACAGAACATTGCTTTCAATAACAATTTTGGAAGACTTAAACATTTGAAGTAAACAATTTCATTATCATTTATACAAATTTACCAGGGGAATGTGCAAATCTCCTTGAATATAGATTGAAATTTGTTCTATTGATCATGAGATAATTTTCCTATTAGCATGGAAGTAAATAAACACAAAATTAGATTTATTCTGCATTTACTTGGGAACACCCTGCAGTCACTTGGAGTTAAGGGTTATTCACATTTCAGTGTATTCTAGTAAATGTTTCAAAGTTTTGCTACCAACCTGAGTCAGTCTTCTTTCAGTTTCCTGAACACACCATGCTCCTTTTGGCTTCTTTATAGACAACAAACAGAAGAGTAGCAAATATTTATCAATATGTATGTTCCAGGTACTGTACTGAGGCTTTTATGAATGATTTTGTTCAGTCTTCTCAGTAAACCCGTGGAGTGGGTGTGGTTACTGCAGCCATGTTATAGCTGAGTCGTGGAGGTTGAGAGGGGTTAAGTCTCTTAGCTAAGGGTGCACAGATTTTAAGTGAGGGGTGGAGGGGTGACATTCAACTGCAGATAGTAGCACAGCAGCGCTTATGACCTCAGGTCAGGGTGACTGCCCATTATATGAAATTCCTTTCCACTCCCCTTGTCTGTTGGGAATATTGCTATTCACTTAAAAATAAAATTTCACTTGCACAGCCTTACCTGAAACCTATCTGTCCTTCCCAGAAAGAATAAGGTGACATCCTGTGGATCTGTACTTTAGCAGTTGTCACCTTGTAGTTCAACTACTTTTCTGGGTCCCTGTGATATTTGGGTGATCTTGAGGGCAGGGCTTTGTCTCATCCTTGTATTACTACTGCCTAACTTAATCTTTGGTACAGGATTATACCAATATATATTTGTTGAATGAATTGCTAATTAACTATTAATTATTCAAACTATAAACTTTCAGGCCCACTATCTTTTTGTGCAATTAAGTACACATATTCTAGGTATTTTTTATGGTTGTTTTTTAAATATATAAAAACCACATGAATGCATTCTGGTTGTAGTGATTAAAACAAGAGAGATAACAATGTGAAAATTTTCTTTTACTCCTTCCATGACATCCTATAGCTCTTACCCTCCCTCTTCACAGATAAAATTAATATTTGCTGTATATAAATCCAGCCTTTTTTTTTTTTTTTTTTGCGGTACGCGGGCCTCTGACTGTTGTGGCCTCTCCCATTGCGGAGCACAGGCTCCGGACGCACAGGCCCAGCCGCTCTGCAGCATGTGGGATCTTCCCGGACTGGGGCATGAACCCGTGTCCCCTGCATCAGCAGGCGGACTCTCAACCACTGCGCCACCAGGGAAGCCCAAATCCAGCCACTTTAAAACATTTCCATACAGTTAAATTTTTTTCACGTGAACAGAAATACATTCTGTTTTCTACTCATTTATAAAAATAAATCTGAGGAGCTTTATTCCAGTGTTGCTAAGTCTTCATTATTATAATCAAGACTGCACTGAGTGTGCTTGAACAGTCTTTTGTCGCACATATACGTATTTTTATAGGATTGATTCCTGAAAGAGGAATTTTTGGTTTAAAGAGTATAAGATTTTTGATAAATATTACAAATTGTATTCCAAAGGGTTTCCCAGTAGAACCCTCCGTCAACCACATACGAGAGGGCCCAATGCCCCCAAACCCTTCATGATAATAAAGAGTATATACATCTTTTACATTTTTGACAGTATGGCAGCAAAAATAATTTTTTTGAAGCTGTTACAGAACCAGTTGAATTAACTTGTGCATCTTTTCATATACATCTGCCATGTGTACTTTGTTTTCTTCTGTGAATTGTTACCTGGTTAAAGGAAAAACAAAAGCCTCATAGAAGATGGGTGAGGTATTTTTCCTACCCTTTTCCTATATATTTTGGATTTTTTTCGATTTTACTCCTTTTTGTAGAAAACAATGTTACAGTATTTTCTCTCAACACTGTCATTTTTTTTTAATACTTTGTGGTGTATTTCATCATCTCAAAGGCTTTTAATTTATATGTTAAATCATTCCTTTTGTAGCTTTCTGTCTCTTTGGTTCTGACTTCCATAGAAGACCTTCTCTATATGAACATTTTGAATATATTTCATTTTTTATTTGAAAGCTATTTTGTTTTTGCATCTATCTCCTCACCCTTCCTTCTCTAATTAGTTTTTATGTATAGAATGGAAGAGTGGTCTAATTTTCTTTAACATTAATATATTTATAACCAATTATTTAATCCTGTTTCTTTAAAGAACTTTCTTATTCATAGATTTGAAATGATATCTTTATCTTAATGAAAATGCTTATATTTTAGGGAATTGATTCAATTCTGTTTAACTGGTCTCTGTTGTTTTTGGCACTAGTACCATGTTGCTCTGATTAGCTTTATAGTATGTTGTGGTTGACAACATTTTCTCTTGTTCTTGTTCAAAATCTTACGTGTTTTCTCTTAAGTATAGATTTTTAAATCAGTTTGACGAAGCCCATTAAAAATCCTGCTGCAGTTTTGACTGAATATGCATTGATTGGATTTATAAGTTAATTTTTAAAGAATTAACATATTTTCAAATGTGAGCTTTCCAATATCAAAACATGTTGTTTCTCCCCATTTTTTTAGGTCCCTAAGTCAAGCTCTATAGCTTTATTTACATTGGTTCTGGAAATGTCATACTGTTTCCTCATTTTTTAATGGTATACGCTTCTATAGGAAATGGCACTGCTTCTGCACTTAGATGCTCTAATTTTCATTACTTGTGTGTAAGGAATTAATCAGTTGCCTCGCAAATATCATTGTATTATGACTTGAACTTTGAAATTAGTGACTAAATGCCTAGATATTTTTTGTTGGGTGTTCATGTTTCTTGTTGGTTTTTGTTTTGATGAAGCATTGCTAGATTGAGAGATATAAAAATGAACAAGATGCATTTCTTGTTTTCAATGAATTCATGGTCTAGCAGGGACAGTACACTGTAGACAATTAACTATATTCAGTATATCAATACAATGAATAAAATATTATGCAAATGTTGTAATATAAAGAATTAATGTGGTCTAGAAAGATTATGGAGGACATCATATAGGAAATACCATCAGAAAAATGAAAGTTTGCCATGGAAATCTACTAAAGTTTTAAAAGTAATAAAATGAGAGCAGGAAAAAGTGTAAACTAGAGGATGGATTTAGGGCAAGAGAACTGTTACCACAGTGATGCTCATGCAACAAATTGATTGAAACATAGATTTGAGAAGGAGTGGAATTGGCAGCTAGATAACGTAAGAACTCTTACTGAAGTTATTTATTAGCTTAATATGTAGTAGAAACTGGAAATTTGGAAGATGCGCTTTAGGAAATCCACTGGATTTGGATATTTAAAGTCATTAACATGCTCTGAGTATGATTTTAAAAAGCTATAAAAGTGTGTAGAACTGGATTGTGGACCTCTGTGGTATTTTGTTTGAAAATAATCAAAATACGTGAAAATTTTTGGAACATTTGTTCATATGTAAGAGTTCCAGAGATAAATCATCATCATCATCACCATCATCATCACCACCTTTGCCCTGGGCAGTTACTGCATTGATTTACTTATTTAGTCACCAGTTTCCTGGAAAATTCAATTATGTATTGTAGAACACATGCCAGATTATTGCATTATTAATGTCATAACATATATTTTTAGCTTGCATAACATATTTAAAAAATTCTGTTACAGGCTATTCCATTAAGGACCCAATCACCTAAAAAAGCCTAACTAGGACAGAATCTTACAACTTAGTTTGCAAATTTTGTTAAGAAATAAGATAGCAGTTGTATCTTCTAAAGTATTAGTGTTTTATTAACAATAAGCACAAGAACCTGTACCTGGAGATTATGAATGTCACACTTAGAAGTGCTCTAAGTACTGGTGAGCTGTCATCAGTAGTAGTTAATACATTTTTGAAGATGGTATAAGTTAAAAAATTAATAAATACATTTTTATCAACTTGTTTCTGAGCTTATAAATCTGCGATATGTTAGGAGAACTGGAAATTCAGTATGTGAGCCAGTGAAAATATAATGGCTCATGAAGAAGCAGACTATGAGAATACCTCAAACCTACCCTCATGCATTGTTTTTGTTTCTGGGCCTTAGTTTCAGGACTGATAGCAGCATTGTTAAAACTGCCTTAACAATGTTTGCAAGCTGATTGGTACTAACCTGCTCCTTGTGGGACTTCCTCTATCATAGTTTTTATTAGAAATTCTGTCTTCTGGATGGCTCTCCTGTACCTTGTTTAAAGTTTCCCCTGCCAAACGTGTGTTCATTACTTCTTTGCTCATTGCAGAAAATAGGAGCATTATGTACCTAAAAAGCAACTTCATCTTGAACTGGGCTAGAGGAAGAGTAACTTTTCCTGTGTTGATGGCTGGACGTTTAAATTGTAATGTGTTGACCTTTTGTAGGGGACATTGAGAAGGAATGACTTAGAAACCTTTTATGAGAAATACCTTGGCAGACTGGACATTTTGTCCTGATTTCCCCACTCGGTTATGGAGATAACAGGACTGCTTCACTTCACCTGAACATGGCTATGCAAAACCTGATTAAGAATCCTGGATCCCTCTGACATTGTCTACTGCTTTATAAATTCTGATTTCAAAAAGGATATTTAGTTTCAGAATTCTTTCCTCAGTTCCTGCCTTTTTCTTTTTTGAAAGTGCTATATAATCTCAGTATAAACATTTTTCTTCCTTAGCTGTGTTTTATAATGGAATCATAAGAGTTATTAATAATAGAATACTGGGAATACTGATTAAAATGGGTTTTATATTGTACTCACTGGACAGGGAGAGAAGGATGATTCTTCAGCTGTTTATAGTAGAATCATTTGGGAGAAGTAACCATGTGTAGATTATGTTCTTATTTATCTTTTGTTAAGCTACTAGAATGTGTGTGCAAAAGGATTACAATTAAATACTTATGAAATCCTGAAAGTGATAAAATTGTTTATTGCAAAACAAGATTTATTGTTAGCTATATGCTTCCAATCTTCTGCCATTGACCAAAGGCTATTTAAAATTAGCTTGTAGTTATGCTTTGGGACTTTCTGGCCAGGGCAGATCTTTCCATGCTCTGAGTAGTGACTCATAATGAGTTCATGCAGGAGATTTGTGGCCATCCCTAAGAGATCACAATATTTCTCACATCTCTGAGGCTGGGGATTTAATTACTTGTCTTTATCAGCTAACATTCCTCTTGAGATATACAAAAAAGTCACCTTGAAGCCCTCTCATTTCATACCTTTCTGCATGCAATTACTTAAAAATTCATATCCAAAAGGCCTCCAAATTGGTCTTAGTTCACGCAACACTTTGTCACAGTAAATGTTGAAAATAGTTTGAAAGCATTTTCAGGACATTTACTGTAATGAGCTGGGAGTCTTCAGCTTTCTTTCTATGACTACCCAGTAAAAGGCTAGAGTAGATTCCTGAATTTTCAAGCCACACTGTTCCTAGAGGGGTAGCCGGTTTACTCAAGGTTAAAGAGTGAGGTAACATGTTCCTTTGAGCTATCTTTAGAAACCTTTTGAGGGTGGAGTCACAGATGTTGTCCTTGAAATAGGATTTAGGGGGGAGCTACCATACATTCCAGGTACTTACGAGAGGTTCAAACCTCCTGGGGCATAAGGGCAGGCCTGTGGCTCTTGAGGACGACAAACTTTCTTAGAGACATTTCAATTGTACTGCATGAAATCAAAAGCCAATTTGTAACCTTCCAGTGCAAAATTTGTGTTTCAGCTCTGTAGGTGAAAGTGTTTTAATATTAATGTCTAATGTCTGAGAGTGCTGAGTAGAAAGTAGAAGAGAGATATTTCGACATCCCTCTTTAGGTTTGATCCATTTTCGTAACAGCCTGCACTCTTGAGTTACAAAAGTGTGGGTGATGTTTGTAGCTTACATGGATTTGCGTAAGCCATTCTTTTTTAAGAATAAATAGTCTAAATTTCCAAATGCAAGTACAAATTTGTTTGAATATGTGTATATATGCTCTTTAGTGTCTCACAAATTTAAAAAATTAGAATTCACATTGTAGTTAGTACTGTCTGGTCACATTTGACACAAAGTTATGATTCTTTTGATTTTATAATTGCTTTGAAACCTGAGCCTGAGATTTCATAAGAATTTCTCTAGGATTTCTCTAAGCTTCCCCATAATTTGAAATACCTGTTCACACATGATTTAAATTATTTAGGTAAAGCTTCCTCCAAAATGGTCATTTATACCATCAACTTCACTTGAATAGATATTTGTAATATGTGCTTTTAGCACAGAGTCCTAAGTATTCCTCTGATGTTAGATTCTTGGACTGTGATAGTATCATCTTAGTGTTTTTCCTTCCATGAATTTGAGTTATCTCCTCTCCTGCTTGCTGGGAATCTTTTGCATATTCAGGTGCAGTGCTTTGAGTATGAGCTGAGAGACCACCTGCATCAGGACCACCGCACCCGAGATGTTTTATTAAAAATTGCATATTCCCACCACTACCTAGGATCTGCATTCTATCAAGCACCTCATGTGATTCTGACACCCACAGCAATATGAAAATCACTGCTTTTGAGGCCCAGAAGGTATTTATGGCATCAGTTTAGACAGGCAGGTGCTCCTGTGGAGCTAAAAGGCCTTAGAGTAGCATCCTCAATAGCAGTGAGGGTGGCTTTCTTTGGATCCTAGTGTCATGAGCTGATCGTTCAACAATCAGGACATCAGGGATTCAGTTTTAACTATTCAAAAACACTTTTTTATTCTTGTTATTAAATATGTTACCATTTCGGATATGCCATCTGATAGCTGTGAACAAAACTCAAAATCTGGGTGTCTTAGAAATTTTCCCAAGCATGGAAATCTCCTGGAGGCTTCTCATATAATTAGGAGACACCTTTGTTTATTTTATTTATTTATTTTTTAATTGGAGTAAAATTGCTTTACAATGTTGTGTTAGTTTCTGCTGTACAATGAAGTGAGTCAGCTATATGTATACCTATATCCCCTCCCTCTTGGACCTCCCTCCCACCCCCCATCCCACCCATCTAGGTCGTCACAGAGCACCAAGCTGAGCTCCCAAATGAGCATACTAACACAGATCAAGCATACACATGCATATTGAATTCTGAGGTGTTCAGTAGTTTTCCAGGGTGAACAACATGGCAGAATTTCCTTGCAAGTTAATCTGGTGTCTAAACCTGGAGTAATTTGTAAATCTATTGACAGTGCAAGTAGGCAGGAACAGTAGAGCTACCTGGAGCAAGTGTTAAGTGTGAGAAGAAGGCATCTTTAGCTTTTGTAGTTATTCTGTGATAGTCTTTGAGGGACTCAGGAACTTAGAAAGATGAAGAAAAGGAAAGGAAAGGAAAGGCAATAGGTTCTTTCAGCAAGAAATAATTGATAAGAAAGAAGAAAACAAGAGTTTTGTGGTAGACTTAGTCTGTGGAGAAAAGTAAATGAGTCCTCTGGCATTTAGTCTGTTCATGTAAAAGCCTAATTTTCAAAGAAATCTCAAAAAACCTCTTTTCGTTTTTATTATGATAAATTATAGAGAAATTTTTAAAATGAGGAATATATGAATATAGGTATTCATGCAGGCTTTATGCTAGAGTAATTACTTTAAGGTGTCTTGTAATGATATTTTCTCACTTTGGAACAGAGATTCTTAGGGGCCTTTCTGATCGCAAGCTTTCTTAACAAACATACTAATCAGCCAGTTATAAGAACTGCTCGTATTTTTCTCCTAGAACTCATAAAATCTATTTTGGGCTTCAATAACTTATTTACCTGAGGTAGCAATGCTATCCTGATAAGGAAACTAGAATAAAGGTAATGGAAAATAAGTGTTTTACGTTAGTTTCTACTTGCCACGAAAATACAGAAGATTTCATTTTTATACTTGAAGAGACAATGATTTGGGAAAGAGCGGAAAGGAAAGGAAACTTAGTTCCAACATTTTGTGCAATGAAGGTGAGCGATTAATTCAGAATAGCACACACTTTTGCTTATATGGCAAATCTTAAAGCCTTGGGAGATTATTTTAAATACATGAGGTTCTCCCTTAATTGCATGCAATTTCAACTAGCCTGTGTGGAATGTTTCAAATGCTCTTATGTGAAATGGAGTACTAGTGAAGAGGCCTTCACCATTTTGGATGTGAGAAAACATCAGATTAGGAAAACTGGACTTGTTGCAACTGTGCCAAAGCCTATTTAATGTTATTTAAAGATATGGGTACAGGCCGACTCAGAAGCTAAGAAGTAGCACGTGGCCCTGCGGAATCAGACCACATTAGAATCGCAGATTGACTTCTTCCTTCCTAAAGTGGAATGGCCTGGAGTACAGTGGATTTGAGCTTCAGAAGGGAGGGAGGCAGGGGTTTCCGGTTGCTCAGCTGCTTCAGCTAATTAGGGTGAGGATTAAACAGAAGTTCAGTATCAGCTCTCCAGGTCACCAGGTGGTAGTGCTAACCAGAGGGGAAAAAAGAGAGTTTTCATAAGAAAGAAAATGTTACTCTAGCAGTCCATATGCGACAAATTAAGTAAGGCCAATAGGCTCCGAAGAGAATAATGATTGAGTATCAGAGAGTTTTATGTGTATGCTGACTTAAACACACTCTAAATTCGTGGAGGGTTCTTGGGAATGCTGTCAGAAATGCCAAAATAGAAAAAGGACTCCGGGTGAAAATTACTTGGCTTTGCATTCCCAGTGTGCAAATGCACTGGAAGTTAATTGCATAAGCTGAGGGCAGATCTCGGGCTTTATCTAGGCCGTATCGAGGGAACTGTTACTTCCCCTGTTTCAACTGATAGTGAGACTAAAATTATTATAGAAATATAGTTAATATGCAGAGCAATTAAGCCCCTTGCCTCCTAGCTTACCACACTTTTTAATTTCCATCTTTGTAGAGTTTCTCAGGTTTCCTATTTACATTTTTAAAATGTTACTGCAGTCTGTTGAATTTTGACATTGATAGACTATCAGCTATTTCATAGAGTGAAGAGTTGAGAAATCCATATGAAAATTTGTGTTTCAATAAATGCAAAAGTAATACATAGGATATTTCAATAAATTATATAGTGTGAACGTTAATAAGTTTGTTGACAAGTAGATAGATGATGGATACATGGATTGAAAGGTAGGTGGATAACAAAGACAGAGCCATAATACTTATTTCATGCTGTGAGGAAATCATTATATTTGGCCTCAGAAAGATTATTTTGTCATGTTTGCTTTTCATATGGGAAAAGTCATACAGAATTTTATTTTTTATTATATTATTTATTTATTTTCTGTGGTTGTTTGGCTGTGTCGGGTCTTGGCTGTGGCATGTGGGGTCTTCGTTGAGGTGTACGTGATCTTTCGATGCAGCACAGGCTCTTTGTTGTGGTGCACAGGCTTCCCTCTAGTTGTGGTGTGTGGATTTTTTCTCTCTCCAGTTGTGGCACGCAGGCTTCAGGGTGCGTGGGCTCTGTAGTTTGTGACATGTGGGCTCTCTTGTTGAGGCACACGAACTCAGTAGTTGTTCCACGTAGGCTTAGTTGCCCCACGGCATGTGGGATCTTAGTTCACCGACCAGGGATCGAACCCGCGTCCCCTGCATTGGAAGGCGTGTTCTTTACCACTGGACCACCAGGGAAGTCCCCAGAATTTTAAAAGTCAAGAATCTCAGCCGATGTTTAGTTAAAATAAATTCAATTGATTTTCTTAGCGAAAGGAAGATATTGAGATAAAATATGAACATGAATTATATACTAAATAATTATCACATATAACAATAGAAAGTTCCAAGTGTTGGTGAAGACATTTTCAAATATTTATTTACTTCAAAGATATGCCAAATTCAGAGTGAGGTAGAAACATATGTTCTTTATTTGTTAGTCTGTACTTTATCTTTATAGACTGTATAGAAACCAGTAGGAAAAACTTTCAATAGCTATTTACCTGGTTTGTATGTCATCATTCAATATCTATTTTTCATTCCAGATAAGTTAATCATTTTCTAAAGCATATATACATGACATTAAAATGAACTGTGTGTTCTCCTTATTCTCAACAGATAAGTGATATGAGAACATCTTTCATAAACAGGCAAAATGAAAATAATGAAAAACATGAGAAGCAAGTACGTCAAAATAATTTTAGTGGGTTGACCTTTTTTATTTCAATTTCTGATGCTCATTAGTAAGAATAATTCACAAATGGAAAGTTCTGTAATACAAAGTTAGTCAGCAATGTCTTCCAATTGTATAGTAACAGCTTTGCACATTTGAAGATACATGGGAGTTAAAAATATACATAGATAGGGATGGAAATGGTGATCCCATGTGGCCTGTCCACAATGTGACAGTTCATTAATTCAACAAATATTTAGTAAACACCTACTATGTACCAGGCAGTATTATAGACACTAGAGTAAATAGTAGTGAATAAAAGAGCCAAAGTCTCCGCTTATATTACAGTGGATAGGATTACAGTTAGTTTATCAAGCAAGTAAAAATTTGTCAGGTGGTGATACTTTCAGAGTAAATAAATAAAAAGCAAAAAGAATGGGAGAGTTTGGAGAAGGCTAACAGATAAGGAGTTTATTTTAAATATCGTGGTCAGGGAAGCTCTTGTTTTTCAGTTGATATTTGAGTTGCTATTTATGTTGGGAATAGAGCATTCCAGACAGAGGAACAGCACATGCAAAGGCCCTGAGGTAGAATGTGTGTGGCATGTCCAAGGGAAAGCAAATAGACAGATGTGACTCTAATGGAGTGAGTAAGGGGTATAGCAAGATGAGATGATTTAGGGAGGGAGGTAACAGCACTGACCATGTAAGGCCTTATAGACTATTGTAAGAATTGGGGGTTTTATTTAGAGTGAGAGGGAAAGCCATTGGGAGGGTTTTGAACAAAAGAGCGATGTGCTCAGACATGTTCTTGTAGGATCACTCTGGCTGTTTTATTGAGAATATACTGTGAGGAAGCCAGGGTGGAAGCAGGGAAAGTAGTTAGGAGAGCAATTAAGACAAACTCTATTTAGAAAGCTGTTGAGAACTACAATATGGCTATTTACCTGGTGAGGAACAAGAGATGCCCTGGGGCACCTTGGTAGCCTCCTGGATGGCAGAGGTTTGCATGCCAGAGATACAGACCCTTACAGATGTTTTCCTGGAAAATAGTTACTCATTAAGCAATAATAGCAAGAAAAAACAGATGTTTATATTTTTTAAACATTTGGGTTGCTTCCAGTTTTAGTTTATTATGAATAATGCTGCTATGAATATTTGCATAAACAGCTTCATGTGATTATGTTTCCCTTTCTCTTAATAAATACCTAGGAGTGGACTTGCTGGGTTGTCTGGCAAGATTATTAGATACTACCCTATTGTTTTCCAAAGTGACTGGACCACTTTGCATTCCAACAAGCAATACATGACAGTTTCATTTGCTTTGCGTTCTCACCAACACTTAGTATTGCCAGTCTTTTTAACATTAGCCATTATATTGGGTGTGGAATGTATCTTATTATTATTGACTTAGTTTGCACTTCTTTAGTGATCAAGGATATTGAGAATCTTTTCATGCACTTATTTTTCATCTCTGTATCTTCTTTTGTGAAATATCTGTTAAAATCTTTTGTCCATTTAAAAAAATTGAGCTGTTTTATTATTGAGGTATAAGAATTCTGTATATTGACCTTATGTTCTGCAACCTTGACAAGTTTCATTATTATTTCTTATAGCTATTTAATAGTTTCCTTTAAAGGTTTTCTACAAACATTGTAATGTCATCTGGAGATAACTATAGTTTTATTTCTTCCTTTTCAATCTTTATGCATTTTATTTCCCTATCTTAATAATTTTGAAATGCTCTCTAATATTCTTTTTTATGGTTATATATACCGTAACTAACTTAAAATATTTATATTATTGGAAATTAAGAATGCTTTCAAACTTTCACTTATGAATAATTCTGACAAATATATTTGTGCATGCAGTTTTATTATTTATTTGCTGTTTACTAAGATATAGTTTTGGAACTTCAATTTTTGAGTCCATGGTTGAAATCATTGAAACAGATTGTCAAGTTGCTCTTAAATATTGGCAAATTTCTCCCAAGAATAATATGAGAGTATTTCTAGCATGGCTAATTTTAAAAGTGGTATTATTAATTTCAGTTTTTATATTATTCTATTCTCTAGACCAAAATAATTTAAGAAATAATTATTTTTTAAAAAATACTTGCTCTCTCTTCTCTAATTTTGTTTAGAAAATTATAGTGGTTAAGATCATTGACTGCAGAATTAAATATAGATATTAGTCCCAGCTGCGACAAAAAATGTAACCTTGAGCAAGTTACTGACTTTTAGCCTTAGTTTCCTCAGTTACAAAATATGGATAAAACAGTATCCACATCAGAGTTTTAGTGTGAATATTAAGTGAGATCATGTAATTAAATAAAAGTTCTGTGTAGCTCCAGTTCCAATAAGCGCTCAATCAATATTTTCTGTTATTATATGACATTCCATAACAGACTGGGATCTGTCATGACATTCAAGAGACATATGATATTGAGTTGAGACTTTAGGGCTAGAAAAGTAGTTAATCCAGGATAGGTTTTTACGTTAGTTTTACCTCAATTTAAAACAAATTATTCAGGATATATTTTATTAGAAATGCATACCACTGTACTGAAGTATAAAATGTATACCCAAGTTTTCATCTGAATGTAGTTTGTTGAAGTTGTTGACTCAGTTTTCATCTTAATTTGTCTTTGTCTATAACATTCTCTTTCTTAGCTTTCTTTTGAGAAAAAGATACTACTGTAATTTAGAATAATTCTTCCAATATGAAGCATGTAATTTTAAATATCATGGTTGAATGTTAATATTAAATTTAGTAGTTTTGATAATTAAGGAGATCAAAGAGGTGCAAATATATCTGGATAAATGCAGCTTCGTGATGTTGACAGCAGCAAGGAATCTCTTAAAAACAACATTCACAACAAAATTAATTTTTTATCAAGTAATAGTTGTTAGAAATATATGTGTTTCATTTGTTCACTAAGCAAATGTTTATGAGGAATCTGCTGTAAAAGTGCACTATATTAAACATAATGAACTACATATATTAAACATGAAGTACAAAATTTAACAGCATATTCTCAAATGCCTTAGAATTTAGAGAGAGATTATAATCTCACAATTATCTAATGGAAGATTTTATCTAGTGTAATGCATTAAGGTCTAAAGGATTTAATGTTTATCTAATATAAATGTTAGGTGGTTTAAGGGCACAGTGTTTTTAAGGGAAGAGGGATCACTTTTGGATGGTATACTCACAATCTCCTAATGCTTCATGGAAGATGCGGCATTTGAGAATTTAGGGTGATCTTTGAAAAACATCTGGAAGGAGGAAACAAGTAACATCACACATGTAATATCATGACACTTGTGTCCACCATTATATGGTAATAGATCTCAAACATGTTAGCAGTAGATGGTATTTCAGGATAATCTTCAAAGAGATCTCAAAATAAAGTGACTGCAATAGATCCACGTAGAAGAGGAAGACAAACGTGAAGAAATCAAAACGGAAAAGTTAACGTGGTAGCATCTTTGTGAAATTTAAATTTAAAAAGTAATGTGAAATTTAAATTTAAAAAGTAATTTCTTGCCATTATGAAAGTTTGCTCCCAATTTTGGATTAAGAGGCATGCTCAGATTTCAAATCTCTAGATAGAAAAAGAATGTCCAAATTTTGGCTTCACCAAGTTACTGTTACCTGCGAATACAGAAAAGCCATTTCCTGCTAATACAGAAAAGCCATTTAGAAATGTTCCCTTTGCCAACAAGTTTCACTTTTTATGTGATCCAGTTTTAAACCATATTTATCTGATTAAGTCACTAATGGGGCAGCACTATAGGAAAGTAAAAATCTGTCACTCTGGAGAATATAATGTGTCTCTAGTTATACACTGCTAAGTGGGAACGTACTGATACGTGGAAATACAGATGTTTCTCTCCATCAAGCCTCATTGAACTTGAGATCTTTTGGAGTTTCTTATTGTTGGATCCATGTTTAGAATATTACAGTGCATACATTTCATTTTTAACTATTAACAGTTTTGGGGGGTCCTTTTTACATTTTATTCATGAGTCAATAGCAGTTTGTACTTTAGGAAAAGTAAGAGAAGGGTGTGTGTGTGTATATTCTAAAATATAAGTTATATGGGACTTTTAAATATATATTTTAAAATAGAAGTTATAAAAAAGGCTTATTTAAAACAACTAGTGTGCTATTCTTCCTAATCTACATGCCTCAACTGAGGAGGTAAAAGAGAGAAAAACTGTTCTAATCTCTTCTTGTTCTTGAAATACAGTCTTCTTAAAAACACTATTTACCTCAGAAAATTACCAAGTAATAATTATTTAATTGTACAAGCAAAATTAAGTATACTTAACCACCTTTTGCCTCCACAAATGGATTGTGTAATATACCTAGCATGCAGTGGAAAACACATTGGTTGATTTACAATTATTAATTACCAGAGCTTAACATCAGTGACCATATCTCTATATTTAACTAGAATCAACATGGTCTTCAGCCACTTTTGTTTTCCAAATGTTTCAACTAAATTCCTACACTGCTTCTTTACATTGGAAAATCTTCAAGAAAACTTTACCTGATACCAGAGAAAAATTCCTGATAGATGGGATTGCCATCTATTTTTTTTTTCTTTTTAATAAATGAAACGCTGATTTTTTGTTTGCTTTATATTCTTGGTCAGCAAATGGGGAATTCAGATGATACCTTCTGAAATTTAATCTTTTGAATACAAACCAGCTCCAAGCCCAGTATCTCCAAGTGAAGGACAGATCTCTACAAAATAAAAAAAAAAAATCCGAGGAAATAATAAGTTGATTGTCTCTCACACAACTGATTCTCAGTGGTGGGGCTGGGACAGAATAAAATCTGCCATTCAGGAGAGGGAAAAATGGAAAAATAGGAGCCATTGAGAAGAACTCTTGGTGATGGACAGAGTTTCTTGATTAAATAATTCTGATTTTGCTTTTTGAGCATAGCTTCCTGGTCAGTTTTTTCCTAGTAGTCTGGATCTGCCCTTTGAGAGACTCTTCCTTTTCCGTCATCCTCCATGAACATATGTGAGGTGAGTCGTGGGCACATAGTTTCCTTGGGCACCACACAGTTTTATCAT
This sequence comes from Pseudorca crassidens, assembly GCF_039906515.1. Taxonomy (NCBI): domain Eukaryota; kingdom Metazoa; phylum Chordata; class Mammalia; order Artiodactyla; family Delphinidae; genus Pseudorca; species Pseudorca crassidens. The sequence continues at coordinate 61,849,138 of NC_090306.1, forward strand.
TCCACTTCCAAGCCTGTAGAAGGTTGAGTGCCTAAGGGTTGTTTCAAGTCTTAAATAGTTACACATGCTTTTAGTCTAAGAGTATATCATCTTTGGAAACAGAACCCCCTTAAAACCTTAGTAACCTTCTTCTTTTTTTTTTTAGGCATACCCACTCCCACAATATTTTTGAGACTTAGTTCTCAGATTCTCTGTATCTCTTTGACATATTGGGGATTATCTTGTGTTCTTCAGCCTTCAACAGGAGAACTGGATTTAAGCTCATCTCCTGAGTTATATTCCTATTTGAAACGACTTACTATCAAGTAGACCAAGGGTTGTTATCCTTAAAAAGCAGCCCATTGGTGAACTTGGGTTTGGCTCTAATTCAGCAAAATGGAATGGGACAGGGCATGGAGAAACATACAATAAGCTTTAAAATGCCAGTCTGGATATGCTCACTCTCTTTTGGTAGAACTCAATTACATGGTAATACCTAACTGAGAGGGAATCAGGTAAAGAAAATCTGGTTGTGTCCTCAGCATGAAAAAAGAAATTGATTTGGTCAAGAGCAAGCTGAATAATCAACAGATACCAATTGAATATGCTACCAGAAATACATGAGAACACTGGCTTCAACACAACATTCTCAAGACCCAGATTAGCAGGACCAGTTTTTGTTTGTTTATTATGCTTTTGTTTAAAAAAATATTCAGTTGAAGGAAATAAAATATATGTATTTCTACTTCCCTGCTTCCCCAACACCAACTGCCAATAACCAAAAAAAGGAAGGAAAAAAATAAAGAACGATTGACAGATACACTGAATTATGGGCCCAAATACAGAAGGATTCTGAAAATGGATGAAAGTATTTACAGACCATCTGTGGGACACAGAAATCTTAAAAATGAAAGGCACATCCGTGAAGGGATGGTCTTATTTGGAATAATGGAATCTGGAGGCATGATGGGTTACATTGCCGAATCTTTCTCTACATGGAAGAGCAGGAAACAAATTCAGGCCTTAAAGAGAAGACATGCAAACTCCCACTTTTTGCAGGAAGCAGGGGCCAGAAATAGTGGGGTGGGGAAGAAATATATATGGCAGTTGGCTTGGCAACATTAATTGAGACAGCTGGAGAGAGACAATTAAATGCTAAATCTCCACAACAAGAACCTTCCATATGCAAGGATGAACTATGAATCACACAGCTCTCCAGCATGTTCTGAAAGAGACTATGGAGCAGAAATACACCCCTAAACAGATGGAACCACTGATTTGATTAGAACCAGGTCTGAAGTAACAACACCACTAAATGTAAACTGCTACTGTCCCAGTCTATTCAATATGATTGCTCTTTAGCCACAACCAGTCAGCAACTACTTGTTAGATAGGACTACCCTTTTCAAATATGAGTGAAATTCAAACATATACCATCCTGAAAGCCATAAAACTGTGGAAAGATACCATAGGAAAGATAGTTAAGAATCATAGTAACAACTGAAGAACTATAACATCAAGCAAAAAATTCACATATGCTCATCTATGTGATTTCCAAGAATGAAAATAAAGACATGTGGTTTCTTTTGAGACAAGGGTTTAAAGAAAATAGAAAAAGAGATAAGGCAACAAAAAGAATAAAAGTGATCTGGCATTACAAGAAAGAAAGCTATATTAGAAGCAGGAAAAATTACATAGACACAGGGGAAAACATAGGGACGACATGGAGAATAAGCTGGAGATAATTTAGATAAATGAAATGGAAAAAAAACAATGAAAATGTTAATGTAAACAAGAGACATGCAGTATGTTTGTATGTTGGTATATGTGTGTGTGGTGTGTGCACTTAATATTTATGAAAAAGAAGCAAGCAAATAAAAAAAAATTGAAAGCATAGGAAGAGTAAACTTTCTTACAATAAAGAAGTGAACATGTAGATCAAAAGGGAACCCTGTGTTTAAGGAAAAAACTTACACAGAGCGATTAATATTAAGACATTTTGATGAATACCTTAGGCTTTAAAAATTAAACAGAACAGGTTACCTAGAAAGTGGAAAATTCAGACTGACTCAGATTTCTGTAAGTAAAGTATATTTCAGTGGATAGAATACAAAGTCTTTTACGTAGTCAAGTTAACCTTTGAATGCAAAGGAGTGGTGGTAAGTCTTGAATCCACTTGTACATGGAACAAAAGAAACAAGGAAATTAAGGTTACACAATAGAGGCAAATCTTTAAACCAAGAAAATTTAGAAATAATTCAGCTGGTAAAAATCCAGAAGGGGCATAAAAGTTAGAAAGTGTAAGTCTCATGATTTTCTTATTTTTCCTTATCAGGGACTCAGTGGATACAGATTTAACTATGGATAAATCCATGGAAAAAATTCTTTTAAGATAGTTACTTTGAAAGAAAGAGTAGCAAGTGTAAGTTTTTAAAGAGTGTTTTAGTCATATGGAGTGTCCTAGTTTTCTGTTATTTTTCTAAAACTCTCTAAGTTTTTTAAAAGATTTTGACACTTTGTCATTTTTTTCTCCTAAATTTTTACTTTTTAATATTAAATATGTGATTCTCATGAAAATTATTATTGTACTATAATTGCACATTAAATAATAACGGGGCTTCCCTGGTGGCGCAGTGGTTGAGAGTCTGCCTGCCGATGCAGGGGACACGTGTTCGTGCCCCGGTCCGGGAAGATCCCACATGCCGCAGAGCAGCTGGGCCCGTGAGCCATGGCCGCTGAACCTGCGTGTCCGGAGACTGTGCTCCGCAGCGGGAGAGGCCACAACAGTGAGAGGCCCGCGTACTGCAAAAAAGAAAAATAATTAATAATAATGATAATGAGTTTTATTAAATTAAGATTCTGGAATTATCTTCTCAAAAAAGTGGTTTTCTTACTGGAGAAATATTTCTAATTTTTACAATCATATATCACTTTCAATTTCAGTAATGTTGGACTACATGTGATCATTTTAGTAGAATAGGAAACATTTTAAACATATTATTCTTGTAAAAAAGGTATATATAATAATATTTTAAGATAATGTAAATATATATACTTGTTCTGAATTAGGTAGCACTTTTTGTTATTGTTTGTATTTTCATTAATGCTTCAACTTTTAAAAATTACTTCCTACAAGTGGTAATGAGGGGTACATTTTCAGACAGTAAGCAAGGACTTAACTATAGGACTGTTATTAAAATTAATGAGTGTCATTGTTAGAACACAGTAAATCTATACCATTAATGTCCTCTAATTGCTAATCATCATTAAGGAGTTAGAACATCGTTATCATTACTTTTCCTAAGTTTTTTTTAAACATCTTCAACATTAAAGAAAATCAAGGAAAGGTTAAGGTCACATATTTCTGAGTTGGGGATCCAGATTAATTAAATGTTTCTATGTAAATAGTATATCTTCAGAATTTTGTGACACTGGAAGTTAAAGCTAAAATTGACAGGCAGGACAGCTATGTAGCTATTAGAGGAAGCTACTTCCCCCCCTAACTTCTGTCTCTGGAGGTCTTATAAATTGTCTACAAGTTAGTGTCCCAAAGGATAAAAATTATCTGTTATATAGTTGTTAGATGATTTCAAAAGTATTTCAACGTGCTTAAATTCCAAGAATTGAAAATGTCTCAAATCTAAAATTCCTTTTGGTACGAATTCTCAAATAAATTGATAGCATAGTTTCTTTAGTTTATACTGTTTAAACTCTTAACAGTTTACACTGTTTATACTCTTTCTACCCATTGACTTTGTACTCTTTGTGGCTCAGCAAGTTTGTTTAGCTTTGTCCTTAGTTTAAATTATCATTTAGCATTCTTACGATGGAAACAAATTATCAAAAATCTCACTAACATGCCTGCTTCCCCAAAAGGTGATTTCAAGGGGGCACAACTATCTTTTTCAAGGTACTAATCCTTTTTCCTATACAATGAATTATAGAGTAGAAGTCCTTTTTCTATCTCATTGGTAGTAAAAGGTATTTTTACCTTCCACATTTCATCTGCAATGGCATTGAGTGGCTTTAAACTCTAATTTGGAATAGGGTATAATATTATGAGAGGCAGGAAAATATCACTTTAAATCATAAAGAATTAGATTAGATATTTCATTTCTCCATAAGATGAGTATCTTTTACTAAGATTAGAGAAGGAGAAAATGCATGGCATGAGCAGAAGGTGTGTCCTTCTCTCTCCCTTTTCTCTCATTCACTATTGTTGCTTGAAGTTGTCTTTTTGACCTGCTAGTAGCGGCTATGATTGAATTTAAGAGAAATGTGGATGATTGTTATCATTACCAAATGAAAAGACTTTTTTTCCTTTGATGCAACAGAAAATGTTTAATGAAAAACAAAATGCTTGTCACATGTTGTACAATCTACATAAGACAGATGATGGGATATTTCTATAGCTGATAGCTGAGTAAATCACCTCATTTTCATTGTTTCCACAATGTTGACCAACAGGCTGCCAGCCTGGCTTCCCACTTCTGATTTAAACACACGATTCAGAATGACTTTGGAGGGTTGGGATACTCACAGATTTATGGAGCAGTCGTATGTGGGGTTCTCATCACTGTACAGCAACCCTGTCATTTTTGTGACAGAGCCTGTTTGACTGGTTTGGGATTTATGAAGGAAATAATTCAGAACAGAGTAATAACTTTCCCTTGGCAATTACACTACCATTTGGTACTTTGTCCCTAAGGGGAAAATGAATGTGCTGGGATCTATCCATGAGTTTAGTGGCTCTGTGTAAGGAACAAATCAAGGTCAGAATACAAGTGCAGAACATGTGGTTGCTGAATTCTAGTTCTGGTTCTTCAGCCTTAGGGCTCTCCACATTTGTGTGACACCTTATGGTTTACAAACTACCTATCCATTTCTCTTCTCTCAATGACCCTGGGAGGTAAATACCATTTCTCCCATTTGTAAAGAAGGAAACCGAGACTAAAAATGTTGCCTTCCTTGAAGTTCATTATTCAGCAAATATTTTTAAGCATTTGCAATGTGAAGGTTTTATGATGCATGCTGGGGATACAAAGATAAATAAAACTTAGTCCCTGCTTCAGTTTTTTAACTATTTATTATGAAGAATTTCAAATATATAAGAAAACCTCTAGAGCTATGTACCAAAGTCCCTGTATCCATTGCTCTGAATCAGCAATTATTAACTCATGGTCAGTCTTATTTCATTCATGTCCCCAACCAAACTTTCATACTATTTTGAAGTAAATTCTAGATATCAAATCATTTCTTCAAAAAAATCTTCACCATGTGTATCTAAAAAATGACATTATTAAACATGATGACCTAAAATTAGTATTTCCTCAATAATATCAAATATTCAGGGGAGTTCCCTGGTGGTCTAGTGGTTAGGATCCCAGGCTTTCACTGCCATGACCCAGGTTCAGTCCCTGGCCAGGGAACTGAGATTCCCCTAAGCTGCACAGTGCGGCCAAAAAAAAAAAAAAATCAAATACTCAAGAAGTGTTCAAATTTCCAGTTGTCTCATAAATGTTACTTTTTTTTTTTTTTTTACAGTTTGTTTGAATTAGGATTCAAATGATATTACTGCACTGTGGTTGGTTGATGTGTTTTTCGATCACTTTTAAACTATTGGTTTTCTTCTTCACCGTTAAAAAAATTTCTTTCCAAATTATTTGGTAAAGAATGATGTTGTTTGTCCTGTATGATTTCCCGCAGTTTGGATTTTGCTGATTGCATCCCCACTCTGCATTTTCATGTGTTCCTCTGTCTTCTCTGTCACCTATAAATTGGTAATCAAGTCTACAGGCTTAATTTAAGGCCTTTTAGCAAGTTAGCTTCAGAGTTGACTCTATATGAACACATAAAATAAAGAGTAGTCTCTCTTTTTATGATATTTGCAGCTATTTCTGTTCAGTGCCTAAATCTGTTGTCACTAGAGCTTGCAAATGGTGATTCATTCATTCCTTTTCCGTTTATAAAAGAAATAGCTTTTCAAAGAGAAACTTGCTCTCATTTACTATTTGGTGACCCAGTGATACAGTTCTTAAGGAGAGACGGGATAAATGCTTGATTGTTTCCTTGCATTTTTCAGCATCAAAAATAATGAGCCAGTTCTCTATGTAGTGACCAATTATTTTATTTTGTTTTGTTTTTAGTTAAGTATCATTTTGACCTATGGATTTAAGTATATTGGATAAGTTTAAATCCATTGCCGTTTTTATTTCTGTTGATACTCAGAATGTCTAACATTGGCCAGGAGCTTCTTCAAGTTGGCTGCAGAACCCGGGTTAAATGGGATGCTATCACTTCGCTCTTGTTAGATTCCCTTTAGATATCAGTTAGATTTCACTTTAGGTACCTCTTCTAAAAATCTTCCCAACTGAGTCATCACTGTCTTGTGCATGACTAGATTACACTCTCGGAAGTGTTTTGTTTTGTTTTGTTTTCAAAATGCCTCCACTGTTTGGACTGTACCTTCTTGCTTAATTTCGTGTCAGTCCAAAATTTAGACCTTAGCTGTACATTTAGAAAATTACATAGGGAATTACAGTGGCCGCATATATGTAGCACTACCTCTGTGGATACCCTGGGGGTGGGATTGCCTTGATTTTGAGATTTCTTGTTGAGATTTTTAACTGAGGTGGGCTATCCAGGCCCAGGAGGTGCCCTACAGTTCTGTCTAGGAAGCGATTTCTCCAGTGCTTCATATGATTTTATTCAAGTCCTTTGCTCTTCCTTCTAAGCCTGGGTTTAGGACCCCAAATCACTTTCCATACCCTTAGTTTGTTCCTTTCCCATAAGATTTTGAGATGGAAAACATCTTCTGTTGTTTGAAGCATTTCCTCTTATTTAAATTAAAGACTGTAATTTTATGTGATTACCTCTCCTTTTCTTTTTTGGAACACATTCTAGTGCTCTGTTGCTTTTACCTCTGTCAACAATATTTCTGAAAGCAGTGTTGTTTTAATGCATGCTTTTCGTGGTAGGTATGTTGCTCCTAACTGGTTAGCCTCTCCAGGCCAGTCTGAACTGTGGATTTTCCTTGACTTACGGAGATTAGACTTGATAATGAAGAGGCCCAGGGAATGGGGGGGGGGCAGCGGTGAAGAAAGTGGTTTTGGCAAAAGAGACACAAATGACCAAAGTCTAAAAGCTTTATCTACAATGAGTCCACTAAGGCCTCCATTTCAAAGTCACTGTCATGGACCAAATCAGTCTCTCCTTCCATATCTGTTCTCTTATATTATTTTTTCCTCATAAGGCCCCCAGAGATTACTCCCACTTGATTTCCCCCTTATTCCTATCCTCATTTTTTTGACTAGAAGATGGGAAAAAGAATTCAAAAATTACTTCCTAGGCCTTTCGGAATAGTGGTTAAGAATGTCACGGGCTCGGAGCAGGAAGATTGGATTCAAATAACAGCAACATTCTTATTTGCAGTATGACCATGGAGAGGTTAAGTAACCTTTTTGAGCCTCAGTTGTTGTTTTTTTTGTTTTGTTTTGGGCCTCTCACTGTTGTGGCCTCTTCCGTTGCGGAGCACAGGCTCCGGACGCGCAGGCTCAGCGGCCATGGTTCACGGGCCCAGCCGCTCTGCGGCATGTGGGATCTTCCCTGCATTGGCAGGCAGACTCTCAACCACTGCGCCACCAGGGAAGCCCCTTGAGCCTCAGTTTTGATCTGTATGATGAGGATAGTAATGTTGCTAATCTCAGAAGATTGTCATGAGGCTTTAATAACATAATGTATGTGTAGCACTTGGCATAGGGACTGGCACGTAGGGAGTGCTGACTCTGTGTTGGCCACCACAGGGACTGCCTTTTTTTCCTTTGTCTGAGACCTGTGGCTGATGGATGATGCCTGAAAACATGAACTCAGATTTGCCAGGAACCACAATATCTTACAACTAGTAACATGAGAATGCGAATTTGGGTGTTCCATCCAAAGAAAATCATCCAGAATATGTAAAAGCATTGTGCACAAAGATGTTCATAGGTCTGTTACTTAAGATATGAAAAATGTATATACCCAAAATACTCAACAATGGTGAACTACACTTATCTTCCCAACAGAATATTCTTAGAACTAATTTGAAAGTAATTATGAAGAATTCCTAATAATATGGAAAATTACTTTAAGTTAAATATATAAACTTACATACAATGTAATAAAATCTGTATAAAGACAAAACTTTGACATAAATATTAGACAAGAGGAGATATTATACCCAGTTATTTTTAAGTGACTTGGTTTGAGTGATGTTTTTCTCTTTCCTAGTTTCCTGTTATTCACACATTTCTCTAAAAAAGCAGCCTTATAGAAAGTTAGAAGCTCCACTGATTTATGGACCTTTAGGTTAATGATTTGATATCCTGATGTTAGTAAACTCAAATTCTGCAAAGTCATGCTGTAATTTTTATTCGTTCTACTCCCATGTGGCTCTGTAGAGCATTGGAAAATTTCACTGCCCAGAAAGCAGAATTCCATACCAACTCTAAGCATTGTATTTTCCATGGAAATTTTAAGCTACGTGGATAATTTTTCTGGTGTTCTTTCAGGCTATTTTCTGTATTTAAATTCTGGAATAAATCTTCTAATTAACTCAAAATGGAATATACAGCTTCCTGTATATACACTATATATTCTTTTAAAATGTGTTCATTGTTTAAATGATTTCTCCATGACCTTCCCATATCATCTGATGCTGTTTTTAGCAATTGAGCAACAACAAATAATGCATGGATAAGCTTTTGGAATTTTTTTTTCTGATACCTGCATAAGAAACTTTCTAAAACAAATCGCCTGCATAGCCTACCTTAAAAACAAAACAAAACAAAACACAGCATTATGTCTGTTTTCATGTCATCGATTTCACTCAAGAGGTTATATATTTCTCATAAGCATAGTCTGTATAGTAAGAGAGAGAAGATCAACTGGAAAATCATATTTCACTTCATTCTCATCTTGGAAGACCATGTGGCAATTTGAGTTTGCTCTCTTCCAGCTAGAGTCACCCTTTTAGAATATAAATCAGATCATGTCATTTCCCAGCTCAAAAACTTTTGGTGGCTTCCCATCACCTGTAGAAAAATGACCTGAAGCCCTTATTATTTAGAGCCTTCATGATCTAGCACCACCAACCTCTGCAACGTCAGGCCCTACTCTTTGTCTCAGACTTATTCCACTTCAGCCACAAAGTCCCTTTTATTATCTTTCAAGATCCCAAATTTGTTCCTGTCTCAGGACTTTTGAACTTGCTGTTTCCTCAATCAGAATTCGCCTCCTGCCAGATTCACTCAGCCTGTTCTCTCACTTCATGCAGGTGTCTTCAGGGAGGCCTTTCCATAAACACCGGATTTAAATTGTTCCCCCATACATCTCCTTTCCCTAATATTGCTTAATTTCCCTTCATAGCCCTGAGCTTTTATTAGCTATTTATTTGCGCTTCTGGTCTAAGGGTGATGAGTGCTGTGATCATGACATGTAAACAGATATTAAAGAAAGGGAGAAAGAAAGCCTTTAACCTATTTCAAATGGGATTTGGGGAGGCAGACTCATGCAGGGGAACCAGGGGGAGCTTTCTTGTCAGTCCTGGATTTGAATTCCATCCCTACCACTTATTAGCCAGGTGAGCTCAGCAAGGTGCTTCTCTTCTGTAAACTTTAGCTTCTTTATCTTAAAAAAAAAAAAGGCATAATAGTACTGATCTTGAAGCTTTTAAGGATAATAAACTGAAACAAACATGTCATTCCATAACAACGCACTGTAGGTGGAATACAGTAATTCCTCAATACAGTATAGCTTATACTAATTGATAGTTTTCTAAAAAATAAAATTAATTAGTTGACTTTGGTTGTAAAGCTAAGGACTTTTTCATTTTTGAGGAAAATAGCTAACATCTGTTGACTTTTCCAACTAAAGGCCAAACATTGACTTTGCTTCTTAACATTACTGAGTGCCTAGAGGACCCTCTGAATTTAGATCATGGCTGATTTCTTGAGAAATTATGTTGGGAAATGAAGAAACAAGTTTGTGTGTGGAGAAAAAAGGATGGTTGTGGTGGTGGTAGTGGAACTATACAAGTTGCAAAAATTATTTCTGGATGCTTTATTTTTAAGTATTAAATGTTTACGGAAGGAGGGAACTTAGAGATCATGTAATTCACTCTTGTCAATTTACTGACCAGGAGAAAGAGATTCCCAAGCCCTCCCTCAATTTATTTAAATGCATGGTATAAAATAACACATAAAGGAGAGTAGGAGAGTTATTTATTAATCAGAGAAAAGAAGTATAGAGATGTTGTATAATGCCTCTGCTTTCTCACTGGCTATAAAGCTATTTTACTTTATTATAGGCTAACTTATTCAAAGCTACTGGCTAGTTAGCCATGGCCTTCTTGTCTTCTATCATGTGTATCATTAATAAACAAGATGAGCAAAAATACTACAAAGATCACTCCAATAGAATTTTTCCATCCTGCTGGTATTGTTTAACCTTAGAAAATTCTTAATTTAAAAAATATGGTTCTGTTTAAGTTTTAATATATTTGTAAAATGTGCTAGTTTTTAAGAACTGACATTATTACCATAATTTAATTTAGTTTTGAGGAACATCTATTGAGTGCCTATTTTTTAATTTTATAATTATCTTTTTATACAGCAGGTTCTTATTAGTTTTTGATTTTATACATATTAGTGCATATATGTCAATCCCAACCTCCCAATTCATCCCACCTCCCCGCCCCCCCACCGCTAACATTTCCCCCTTGGTGGCCATACGTTTGTTCTCTACATCTATGTCTCTATTTCTGCCTTGCAAATTGGTTCACCTGTACCATTTTTCTAGATTCCACATATATACGTTAATATACGATATTTTTTTTCCTCTTTCTGACTTACTTCACTCTGTATGACAGTCTCTAGGTCCATCCACGTCTCTACAAATGACCGAATTTCGTTCCTTTTTTATGGCTGAGTAATATTCCATTGTATATATGTAACACATTTTCTTTATCCATTCATCTGTTGATGGGCACTTAGGTTCTATGACCTGGCTATTGTAAATAGCACTGCAGTGAACATTGGGGTGCATGTGTCTTTTTGAATTATGTTTTTTTAAGGGTATATGCCCAGTAGTGGGATTGCTGGGTCATATGTTAATTCTATTTTTCGTTTTCTAAGGAACCTCCGTACTGTTCTCCATAGTGGCTGTATCAATTTACATTCCCACCAACAGTGCAAGAGGGTTCCCTTTTCTCCACACCTTCTCCAGCATTTGTTTTTGGTAGATTTTCTGATGATGCCCATTCTAGCTGGTGTGAGGTGATACCTCACTGTAGTTTTGATCTGCATTTATCTAATAATTAGTGATGTTGAGCAGCTTTTCACGTGCCTCTTGGCCATCTGTACGTCTTCTTTGGAGAAATGTCTATTTAGGTCTTCTGCCCATTTTTGGATTGGGTTGTTTGTTTTTTTGATATTGCGCTGCATGAGCTGTTTACATATTTTAGAGATTAATCCTTTGTCCGTTGATTCATTTGCAAATATTTTCTCCCATTCTGAGGGCTGTCTTTTCATCTTGTTTATAGTCTCCTTTGCTGTGCAAAAGCTTTTAAGTTTCACTGGGTCCCATTTGTTTATTTATGTTTTTACTTCCATTACTCTAGGAGGTGGTTTCAAAAAAGATCTTGCTATGATTTATGTCAAAGAGTGTTCTTCCTATGTTTTCCTCTAAGAGTTTGATAGTGTCTGGTTTTACATTTAGATCTTTAGTCCATTTTGAGTTTATTTTTGTGTGTGGTGTTAGGGAGTGTTCTAATTTCATTCTTTTACATGTAGCTGTCCACTTTTCCCAGCAACACTTATTGAAGAGACTGTCTTTTCTCCATTGTATATCTTTGCATCCTTTGTCATAGATTAGTTGACCATAGGTGCATGGGTTTATCTCTGGGCTTTCTAACCTATTCCATTGATCTATATTTCTGTTTTTATGCCAGTACCATATTGTCTTGATTACTATAGCTTTGTAGTAGAGTATGAAGTCAGAGAGTCTGATTCCTCCAGCTCTTGTTTTTTTCCCTGAAGATTGCTTTGGCTATTCGGGGTCTTTTGTGTCTCCATACAAATTTTAAGATTTTTTATTCTAGTTCTGTAAAAAATGCCACTGGTAATTTGAAAGGGATTGCATTGAATCTGTAGATTGCTATGGATAGAATAGTCATTTTCACAATATTGATTCTTCCAATCCAATAACATGGTATATCTCTCCATCTGTTTGTGTCATCTTAGATTTCTTTCATCAGTGTTTTATAGTTTTCTGAGTACAGGTCTTTTACCTCCTTAGGTAGGTTTATTCCTGGGTATTTTATTCTTTTGTTACAATGGTGGATGGGAGTGTTTCCTTAATTTATCTTTCATTGTTAGTGTATTGGAATGCAAGAGATTTCTGTGCATTAATTTTGTATCCTGCAACTTTACCAAATTCATTGATTAGCTCTAGTAGTTTTCTGGTGGCACCTTTAGGATTATCTATATATATAGTATCATGTCATCTGCAAACAGTGAGAGTTTTACTTTTTTTCCAGTTTGGGTTCCTTTTATTTCTTTTTCTTCTCTGATTGCTGTGGCTAAGACTTCCAAAACTATGTTGAATAATAGTGGCGAGAGTGGACATCCTTGTCTTGTTCCTGATCTTAGAGGATGTGCTTTCAGTTTTTCACCATTGAGAAGGATGTTTGCTGTGGGTTTGTCATATATGGCCTTTATTATGTTGACGTAGGTTCACTCTGTGTCCACTTTCAGGAGAGTTTTTTATCATAAATGGGTGTTGAATTTTGTCAAAAGCTTTTTCTGCATCTATCGAGATGATCATCTGGTTTTTATTCTTCAATTTGTTAATATGGTGTATCACATTGATTGATTTGCATATATTGAAGAATCCTTGCATCCCTGGGATAAATCCCACTTGATCATGGTGTATGATCCTTTTAATGTGTTGTTGGATTCTGTTTGTTAGTATTTTGTTGAGAATTTTTGTATCTATATTCAGCAGTGATATTGCTCTGTAAGTTTCTTTTTTTGTAATATATTTGTGTGGTTTTGGTATCAGGGTGATGGCCTCGTAGGATGAGTATGGGAGAGTTCCTCCCTCTGCTATATTTTGGAAGAGTTTGAGAAGGATGGGTGTTAGCGCTTGTCTAAATGTTTGATAGAATTCACCTGTGAAGCCATCTGGTCCGGGATTTTGTTTGTTGGAAAATTTTTAATCACAGTTTCAATATCATTACTTGTGACTGGTCTGCTCATATTTTCTATTTCTTCCTGGTTCAGCCTTGGAAGGTTATACCTTTCTAAGAATTTGTCCATTACATCCATGTTGTCCATTTTATTGGCATAGAGTTGCATGTAGTAATCTCTAATGATGCTTTGTGTTTCTGTGGTGTCTGCTGTAACTTCTCGTTTTCCATTTCTAATATTATTGATTTGAGTCCTCTCCCCCTTTTTCTTGATGAGTCTGGCTAAAATTTTATCAATTTTGTTTATCTTCTCAAATAACCAGCTTTTAGTTTTATTGATCCTTGCTATTGTTTTCTTTGTTTCTATTTCATTTATTTCTGATCTGATCTTTATGATTTCTTTCCTTCTACTAACTTTGGGTTTTGTTTGTTCTTCTTTCTCTAGTTCCTTTAGGTGTAACGTTAGATTGTTTATTTGAGATTTTTCTTGTTTCTTGAGGTAGGACTGTATTACTGTAAACTTCCCTCTTAGAACTGCTTTTGCTGCATCCCATAGGTTTTGGATCATCGTGTTTCCATTGTCATCTGTTTCTAGGTATTTTTTGATTTCCTCTTTGTTTTCTTCAGTGACCTCTTGGTTTTTTAGTAACGTACTGTTTAGCCTCCATGTGTTTGTGTTTTGTATGTCTTTTTCCCTGTAATTGATTTCTAACCTCATAGAGTTGTGGTCGGAGAAGATGCTTGATATGATTTCAGTTTTCTTCAATTTACTGAGGCTTGATTTGTGACTCAAGATGTGATCTATCCTGGAGAATGTTCCGTGTCCACTTGAGAAGAAAGCGTAATCTGCTGTTTTTGGAAGGATATTTCCAAGGATATTTTGGAAGGATAATTCATATAAATATGAATTAAATCTATCTGGTCTATTTTGTCATTTATAGCTTGTGTTTTCTTATTAATTTTCTGTCTGGATGATCTGTCCATTGCTGTAGGTGAGGTGTTAAAGTCCCCCACTATTATTGTGTTACTGTCAATTTCCTCTTTAATAGCTGTTAGCATTTGCCTTATGTGTTGAGGTGCTCCTGTGTTGGGTGCATATATATTTATAATTGTTATATTTTCTTCTTGGATTGATCCCTTGATCACTATGTAGTGTCCTTCCTTGTCTCTTGTAACATTCTTTATTTTAAAGTCTATTTTACCTAATACGAGTATTGCTACTCCAGCTTTATTTTGATTTCCATTTGCATGGAATATCTTTTTCCATCCCCTCACTTTCAGTCTGAATGTGTCCCTAGGTCTGAAGTGGGTCTCTTGTAGACAGCATATATATGGGTCTTGTTTTGGTATCCATTCAGCGAGCCTGTGTTTTGTTTGGAGCATTTAATCCATTCACATTTAAGGTATTGATACATATATTCCTATTGCCATTTTCTTAATTGTTTTGGGCTTGTTTTTGTAGGTCCTTTTCTTCTCTTGTGTTTCCCGCTTAAAGAAGTTCCTTTAGCATTTTTTGTGGAGCTGGTTTGATGGTGCTGAATTCTCTTAGCTTTTGCTTGTCTGTAAAGCTTTTGATTTCTCCATCAAATCTGAATGAGATCCTTGCTGGGTAGAGTAATCTTGGTTGTAGGTTCTTCCCTTTCATTACTTTAAATGTATCATGCCACTCCCTTCTGGCTTGTAGAGTTTCTGCTGAGAAATCAGTTGTTAACCTTATGGGAGTTCCCTTGTATATTATTTGTTGTTATTCCCTTGTTGCTTTTAATAATTTTTCCGTGTCTTTTATTTTTGTCAGTTTGATTACTATGTGTCTCGGTGTGTTTCTCTTGGGTTTATCCTGCCTGGGACTCTGTGCTTCCTGGACTTGGGTGGCTATTTCCTTTCCCATATTAGGGAAGTTTTCGACTATAATCTCTTCAAATATTTTCTCAGTTCCTTTCTCTCTCTCTTCTCCTTCTGGGACCCCTATAATGGGAATGTTGGTGCGTTTACTGTTGTCCCAGAGGTCTCTTAGTCTGTTTTCATTTCTTTTCATTCTTCTTTTTTTATTCTGTTCTGTGGCAGTGATTTCCACCATTCTGTCTTCCAGGTCACTTATCCATTCTTCTGCCTCAGTTATTCTGCTGTTGATTCCTTCTAGTGTATTTTTCATTTCACGTATTGTATTGTTCATCTCTGTTTGTTTGTTCTTTAATTCTTCTAGGTCTTTGTTAAACATTTCTTGCATCTTCTCGATTTGCCTCCATTCTTTTTCTGAACTCCTGGATCATCTTCACCATCATTATTCTGAATATGTTTTTCTGGAAGGTTGCCTCTCTCCACTTCATTTAGTTGTTTTTCTGGGGTTTTATCTTGTTCCTTCATCTGGTACATAGTCCTCTGCCTTTTCATCTTGTCTGTCTTTCTGTGAATGTGGTTTTTGTTCCACAGGCTGCAGCATTGTAGTTCTTCTTGCTTCTGCTGTCTGTCCTCTGGTGAATGAGGCTATCTAACAGGCTTGTGCAAGCTTCCTGATGGGAGGGACTGGTTGTGGGTAGAGCTGGGTGTTGCTCTGGTGGGCAGAGCTCAGTAAAACTTTAATCTGCTTGTGTGCTGATGGGTGGGGCTGAGTTCCCTCCCTGTTGATCATTTGGCTTGAGGTGACCCAGCACTGGAGCCTACAGCACCTTTGGTGGGCTAATGGCAGACTCTGGGAGGGCTCACACCAAGGAGTACTTCCCAAAACTTCTGCTGCCAGGGTCCTCGTCCCTGTGGTGAGCCACAGCCACCCCCAACCTCTGCAGGAGACCCTCCAACACTAGCAAGTAGGTCTGGTTCAGTCTCCTATGGGGTCACTGCTCCTTCCCCTGGGTCCTGATGTGCACACTCCAAGAGTGGAGTCTCTGTTTGCCCCAGACCTGTTGAAGTCCTGCAGTCAAATCCTGCTAGCTTTCAAAGTCTGATTCTCTGGGAATTCCTCCTCCCCCTGTTGGACCCCCAGGCTGGGAAGCCTGATGTGGGGCTCAGAACCTTCACTCCAGCGGTTGGCCTTCCATGGTATAATTGTTCTCCAGTTTGTGCGTCACCCACCCAGCAGTTATGGGGTTTGATTTTATTGTGATTGAGCCCCTCCTACCATCTCGCTGTGGCTTCTCCTTTGTCTTTGAATGTAGGGTATCTTTTTTTTTTAATTTCATTTATTTATTTATTTATTTATGGCTGTGTTGGGTCTTCGTTTCTGTGCGAGGGCTTTCTCCAGTTGTGGCGAGCGGGGGCCACTCTTCATCGCAGTGCGCGGGCCTCTCACTGTCGCGGCCTCTCTTGTTGTGCAGCACAAGCTCCAGATGCGCAGGCTCAGTAGTTGTGGCTCATGGGCCTAGTTGCTCTGCGGCATGTGGGATCTTCCCAGACCAGGGCTCGAACGCGTGTCCCCTGAATTGGCAGGCAGATTCTCAACTGTGCCACACCAGGGAAGCCCTGTAGGGTATATTTTTTGTGAGTTCCATCATCCTGTTGATGATTGTTCAACAGTTAGTTATGATTCTGGTGCTCTCGCAAGAGAGAGTGACCGCACGTCCTTCTACTCTGCCATCTTGAACTTACAATATTGAGTGCCTATTTTGAACTAGATTCTGCAGTAGGCTATGGGGATAAAAAGATGGGTAAAAAGAATGCTTCATTTCCTTACAGATCTAAGTCCAGTGAGTGAGAAAGATAGTATCATGATAAAATTCTGATTAATATCATGATATTTATTATGAATAGGGGTGTTATCAAGGTGTTATGTGAGGTCAAAAAATAGGTGCCTAAGTCAGTTTTGGGAGAGGGCTTCCTGGAAAAAAAAGCAACAGGAGGACAAGGGACTATGAGACTCCTTTTTGTACACTTCATGTTTGTAATTTTGTGGGGCTGCAAGTAAGTATAGCTGTCCCTTGGTATCCTTCAGGGATTGGTTTCAGGAACCCCCACAAATACGAAAATCCTCCAGTGCTCAGGTCCCTTATATAAAATGGCATAGTATTTGCATATAACCTGTGTACATCATCCAGGATACTTTAAATCATCTCTAGATTAATACTTATAATACCAAATACAATGTAAATTTTATGTAAGTATTTGTCAGTATGCAGCAAATTCAAGTTTTGCCTTTTGGAACTTTCTGTAATTTTGGCATTTTTTATCCCAAATATTTTTTATCTACAGTTGGTTGAATCCACTGATACAGAACCCGTGGATGTGGAGGGCCGACTGTAACTTCCTTTTCACCTCTGCTGCAGGCAACAGTTGCCAGTGCCTGAATCATATCTTTATTTTCTCTGGGAAATGACCAGATGGACCCATGGTTGACACAGATAACTCTCCTGTGTAGTTGCCTCTTTATTCTATGGTACTCCGAGGACTAGTGGAATTTTCAATCTCCATCATAGGATCTTCCCACAAAGAGCACATTGAAGTCTTTTAATAATGAATAACAAAGAATAGTAGATAAAATAGTAAACTTCTTAATTAAGCATTTCAGTAATTGCTTTAAAAATCTATGCCCTAGGGTTTCCCTGGTGGCGCAGTGGTTGAGAGTCCGCCTGCCGATGCAGGGGACACGGGTTCGTGCCCCGGTCCGGGAAGATCCCACATGCCGCGGAGCGGCTGGGCCCGTGAGCCATGGCCGCTGAGCCTGCGCGTCCGGAGCCTGTGCTCCACAACGGAGAGGCCACAGCAGTGAGAGGCCCGCGTACCGGAAAAAAAAAAAAAAAAAAAAAAATCTATGCCCTAAGGGACAGTTAAAGTATCTTCTCCATATAGGGTGAAATAATGTAGTAGGCTATTTATTGGCTTTAAATGAATATTCAATTAATGAAAACTTGAATATGATGCTCTGAAAAGTAGTTTTGGATCTTAGGTGAAAACAAAGCCAGCTAAGATCAGTGCACTTTAGCATCAGCTAATATAGTCTGATTTTAATCTCCTTCTTATAAAAATATTCTCTTGTATGCCTAAAAATATATTTCATTGCAAGCTCCCGTAAATTAGAGAAGGAGGAGGGGAGGGTATGTGTGTTGAGGGGGGCAGAGATGGGAGGAAGAAATGTATAGGTACAATAGGCAATCTTTTATCCATTTCTTAAACTTTCCTCATTCGCTTCTCTTCTCCATTGTCTTTTCTTGATTCCTAACTCATTTCTTATGCCAAGCCCTTCCTCAACAGTAGAGAAGATAAATATCATCTACAATTTCTTCCTAAAAGATTAATAAAACATATTTAGTTATACATGAAATATTCTTTAAATTTGCTAATTCCACCCCCCACCTCCATTTTTTAGCAACATTTCCCTGTGATGATGCAAATTTAAGGAAACTGCATTTCAGCATCAGGCCCCTAAATGTGCTCCCTTCCGGGCTGATTACTTTGAGCTAATGTCATGTTCCATTCACTGGGATTCCACACACTTCCCCTATATTGATTACTTTATCAGTAGTAGTAATCACAGATATCATTATCAGCCAATTACGCAAACACATATCTAAACTAGGTAACTTATTCACCAACATTATCTCTTACAAGTCTTAATTTTGTAATGAAGCTGATTATCCTCTTATCCAATTGAGTAAAGCTACATATTTTGATTTAGTAGGCTAGATGCAAGTATATTGGATTATATAGTAGATGATTACTTACATATGTTTGTAACAATGCAAAATGAGGGCAATTTGAGTGTAATCTGTTTCTTATTCTATTTGAGGACTGCATTAGAGAAGCTAGCTGCTTTAAAAAAAAACAGACCCAAACATATATTCGGATCAAAAACAATAGAAGTGTATTTCCTGCTCACATAACAGAACTGGGTGTGAGAACTGGTACTTGGGGATGCAGTCATCCAGAGACCCAGGTGGGTTTCTGGCATGTTCAATACAAGAGTTCAATACAAGGTCATCCTGGAAGATTCATTTTAGGGAAAAAGAACATGGAGGAGCCAATGAAAGATGTCTATGGGCTGACCTTGACAGTGAGGAATGCTTATATTCTACAGGCTAGAGCTTAGTCACGTGACCACACATAACTATTTTTGGTGAGCAGTTAGCAATTTTTGGCATAAGCACTCAAAACAGAACCTGCTTCATTTCTTCATTTAATGAATACTTTTCTTTACTTGTCATTATTTGGATATCTATTAGGCTTGCTTTGCTTTAATTTTCTAACTCTGTGTCAGATGACCTATAAAACCTAGATCCAAGCTCTGACTCTTAGAAGATTTGTACATATCAAACAATTGAAGAGTGGGGAATATAAAAATTATAAGTTTTTTTTTCAAAATTTTAAACAAATACATTATGCCCATATTGTGGTAATAATTTTTTCAGCAGGCTAAATTATAGATAACTAGGTTAGAATAAAAGGGTTTTGGAGCTAAAAAAGATATCTCCTAGTTCAACCCTCTTATTTCACAGATAAGGAATGTGGGGCTTGGAGAGATGAATTTGTTTAATTGTTCAGGAGGCGCTCGTGGTTCCAGGCTCGTCCTCAGTTTCATGCTCTTCCTTGGGTCCAAGTCTCTTTTCATAACATTATTTGTCATGTTTTTAAATTTGTAGTTATATTTCTCACAAAACATAAGTCATTGAAAGATGTCCACCCGTTTATAGAGAAGAAACGAAACATAATAAATTATAACTGACATAAGGTAGTTATGTCAGTGAGAAAATAGACCCAAACACCTTTTTTGATTTTCCAAACTTACTTGAAGGGCCCTAATAAATTAGCTACATACTAAAGATTCTTTTTTTTCTAATACCTTATTTTTCTTGTTTCCTCAACAAAAGAATAATGGCTTCTAGATAAATCTTATTCAACTAAAATTATATAATCCATGGCATGGGGATTACATAATTTTAGAGGAGGCAAATTTATGATCACCATGCTAATGAATATCTAGAATTAAAAATTCAGGGGAAACAAATTATGAAATCTGAAATACTGGAAGCTGTGTTACTTTTAAGGAAAAAAACCAAATCATTACTTTTAAAACCCTTGTAAGCAAAAGTTAACTGTTCTATTATGGTGCTACATTAGCAAAACTATGCAGTTTCTTATTTAGTTGTTGCTGCCTTAGCCTAATTTCATGCTATTTCTGCAAGGATGTATAAAATGGAAACTGTACAAGAAAAGTGGCACAAATCTAGATGGAGTCCAAATCATACAAACTCTAGGAAATTTTATGGAAATGTAGAAATTTGGGGTTATTTTCATCATTCTTATTTATGTCAGACATTAACTGTGGTTGATCTTATACCAGGAGTGAACCAAAATCATTAGAGTGATGCTTGTTCATTTATTAAATCCAATAATCTTCAGAATTGGTTTATTATGAACATTATAAACACAGCTGCAAGTTAATATTTGTCTTTAGAGTAGTTTTTGCTTATCACACAAGGAAAAACTAAATAATCTGGCAAACTTGTTCGAAATGAAGATAAGAGAAGGCTTTGCTCTCTCCCTGTCCACCTTCTACCAAACACAAATAAAAAGGTCCATCTAATTTTGTGATGCCACAAAGAATAATGGTATGAAATGTAGGTAAAGAAGATAACCAGGCTTTGGTTGCTTTCATGTTTACCTATCCCCTGTGTTAAAAGTCTGCATTCAGTTGATTATTAATGTAAAAAAAAGATCAGCAAAATACATAGTGTATTGTCATTTATATTGCTTTGATTTGCAAGGATTTTATATGCAACCTACTGTAGATTTTATATGTAGTCACTTCTTTCTGGATCCTCTTTTGGATATACCCTCTTTAAATGTGGGCAGCATGTGTTCAGATAGCTTTAAAAAGCTACAGTTTCATATTTTCCAAAGAATCTGACATTGGTCCCCACAGTGACACAGCATCTATTGAAAATAATAAACGGGAAGAGTCTATTTCTTTAACATTTTTGTAATTTGGACTTAAAATCTAACTCTAATCTTCATAGGTGTTATAGAAAGCGTTTATTTTTTTAAACAGGAAGGTTTGAAAAATGCTTGTATGGTAATGTAACATAGATACAGTCAAAACTGTAAATTGCTATTTTAATTTGATTATCCTTTTGAAAACAACCTGGATTAAATAGCATTTATACAGAGCTACATGAAAAGTAAAGAGAATGCATTGAGAAACCAGAATTTCATTTCAGTAATCAATTATTTTCAATTACTTGTGACTGCTGAAATGTTTCTGTGAAGGAAAATACCTAGAGTTGATTTATTCAAATTCCACAATTCTTTCCTTTTTAAAAACATGCATTCTGATATTTTTGTGTTCATTCAAATTTTTAACTCCCCAACTGTGTATGTATTAAGGGACATTGGCATCCTAAGTAGGACTATATTTAAAAAGTGAGTAATTTTATTTTTATAGTACTGAGTATGGCTTCTTTATACTGTGATGAATCTTGCTTTCTGCCTTTTATTTGCATAAGTAAAATCTTCATTTTTGCATCATCATGTGTCTTTTCTGCATATAATTAATATTAACTTTTTTGGCTGTGCAGAGCTGGCTATTTGCCTCAGAATATTCCCCTGGAGATTATCAGATACCTGTCTGAGGAGAAGGATTTTCTTCCTTGGCACGCCGCCAGCCGAGCTCTTTATCCTCTAGATAAATTACTGGACCGCATGGAGAAATACAATGTCTTCAATGTAAAAAGATATATTTTCTTCTTTCTTATTTTCAGAAGATAAACTGTTTTCTCATTATTACTATATTCAACTGATCCTGAGTTATTTTAGTTCCTTCTAATTTGTGCTATTTTTGTCCTGATCTTCTATGCAATGCCAATGGCAAATTGTTGAAGAAGAAATGTAATACACGCTACTTTTTGTTCTAGCCTAAAAGTGTCAATTAAGCTTAAATGCCTCAGAATTTAAGAACAAATACACATGGCACATCCTTAAAGTTCAAACTTACTTCCCTAGAGTTAAAGAGCTCTGTGTTCACAAAGGACTTAACCTGGGGAGAGGGATCCAAAGATCTTCACAGAATATAGACAGTTTCAGTAAAGATTCTTAGTCATTAGTTTTAACCAAAAGGACATAGTAAATTCAATTCACTTCCTTAATTAACAAGGATAAGATCAACATTGAGGCAAAAGCCCATTCATAATTGGGTCCAAGGGGATATAGGAGAGCAAACAACAGATAATCCAAATAGACCTGAAGACATGACAAACATTCCAAAATGTTACCTCACCAGATTTTCTAAGCTTGAAGACTAGAAAACCAGAATTGCACTGCTGACACCACCTAATCTAATGTAATAATCATTTTGAATAAGATTAGGATTAAGTACTGCTAATGAGCTTTTGATTCCAAAATTTCTTATCACCAGTGAAGCTTTGCATATGAGAATATGTCTCTGTAACTCCTGTCACCTTTGGGCACTATTTATTTCTTTTTAGTTATTTCAAGACTCTGCCCTGTGTCTTATAAAATCATCCTAATTTATGACATACTGGGCTCTGCTAATTAACCTACACATTTGAAATGACTCGAGACTAGATTGCTATGACATGAAATCTGTTTATTAGAGCCATCTAAATTGTGTGATGTCCATAAGAGTTGCTTCTTTCTATTTTATACAAAACCTACATGAAAGCACCTCTGTTTTAATATTTTTTTTTAATGGGAATAATCCTGGCTTGACTGTTCATTGTTGTTAGTTTTGTCTAAGCCCTTGAAACAGACATGCGTGGAAATGTATCATTACAGTTATGGTATAATTTTTATCTGCTGGAGAAGGACTTATTACTCTTCTCTTTTCTTCTTAATACAGAGACACTACAATATTAAACTTATGTAAAGCAAAATACATTTTTGTGTATATTTGCACTTTAGTATATCATGTCAGACACCTCATTTTCAATAAAAGTTAAGAATTGCTTTTACTGTAATTTCAGTGCTTTCGTTCCATTGACAAAATCCAAGGACCACATTAAAGTGAGGAGAGCAATCTTACCTTGCTACTGATATTTAAATATATCATTAGATGAATGGATTTTCACTTTGAAATACCACATCATTTTACTAAAGAGTGTTCTGTGTACGTCAGGTTCAAAAAGGCTAGGCTATTGACTGGGCTTATAGCACAGTTTTGCATTAAATATGGTCTATTGACATAAAACACATAAATATTAGGTGCTCATTTTCACAAACTATATCTACATACATTTGTGTATATGTATATATGGTTTCATTATCAATATTCCTCACTTTTCTTGTTCTGCAAAAATCATCATCTCAAATATTTAATAGTGCAAATTACTTAATTGTTCAGTAGGAAGTAAAGAGTAGACTTCCATCATTGCAACTGTATTTTACACTAATTTTCTATATTTGAAATATCAAGTTGAATAAAATTATAATAGAGCATTACCATGCCCATAATTTTACTGATATTTCAAAGTTGGTTCATTTAGAAAATATTTTAATTTTACTGTATAATTTTACTTGTCAGCATGGAGTGATTTGAAAATGATATTATCTTTATTTCTCCTACTCCCCATTTAGGAATATATTTTAAAGCAAGTTGCAACAACGTACATCAAGCTTGGTTGGCCAAAAACCAATTTTAATGGATCTCTTGTTCAAGCATCCTACCAACATGAGTATGGTTTTATTTTCTTACTTGCTTTTTTCCCCCAGAACTGTACAGTAACACACCACTAAAACCACTGTGACTTTAGCAGCATGAGACGATCTTACTTTCATTCTGCATCTTTCATTTCCCTCTCCTGGGAGGGCTTCTGATGGGCAGCACAGTTTCCACCACCTGGTACTGAGAACAAAGGCTTTTCTTTGCCATGTTTTAATTTAAGATCTGCCTCTATTGGTAAAGTTGAGATCTGAACCCGTACCCCTCACTATAGTACTGTTTCCAGAGAAGACTTTTTTATGTATAACTTCTACTCTGCTTAGTTATCTCTTGCTCAGCAAAATGGAATTTCCATATCTGAAAATTAATTTTGTGCTGATTATTTACTTATCTACTGTAATGTAGTGTAATGAGTTTCCTTTTCTCTCTAGATATTAACACTGTTTGTTAATTTTTCTTTTCCTTTTGATGATACCCAGAGAGCTACGTAGAGAAGTTATAATGCTAGCATGTAGTTTTGGCAACAAGCACTGTCACCAACAGGCATCAACGCTTATTTCAGATTGGATTTCCAGCAACAGAAACAGGTAAGTTGAACCAAATCCTGTATTTCTGATATGATTTATACTGCTTTCAGATTCTCAGTGGATGCATTTCATTTATCAACTGGAGAAAAACAAGACAAGAAAAAAACACTGCAAAACTTTGTTTCAGGTTCACAGCTTACAAAGCAACAGCATGAAAGCCACAATACACATATCTTTGGAATGTTTTATGTAGTTTTAAACTACCTTTCTTATCCAGACTTATTCTTCAACTATAGGGTGTCACCTTATTTTAAATTTTGATAGCTTTGCTATCCCATGAGAACAAAATAAATTTAGATCAAACTCTAAGGTTCTTTAGAAAGGTTGTGGTATTTATTTATAAAACAACTGTGAGCATTTTGATATAAATGAAGTAGCACAGCAAATGTTAACATTAAAACCTAAAAACAAAAAGGTTATGGAAAACCTTTACTCTTTTAGTGACCCTTGACAGAAACTTTAAACTTGTATCTTGGAATTTCACAGTACAGTATTTTAATACATAATGTGAGGTTAAAAATATTTAATAGTATTATTATTATTATTTTTGTGTGGTACATGGGCCTCTCACTGTTGTGGGCTCTCCCGCTGCGGAGCACAGGCTCCGGACGCGCAGGCTCAGCGGCCATGGCTCACGGGCCCAGCCGCTCCGCGGCATGTGGAATCTTCCCGGACCGGGGCATGAATCCGTGTCCCCTGCATCGGCAGGTGGACTCTCAACCACTGCACCACCAGGGAAGCCCTAATAGTATTATTTTTGATTTAATTTAAATATTATACTGAATGTCAGTTGTTAATGTTAATGAAAAGAATATTAAATGTATGAAATAATCAAAGATCGGTGATCTTCTTACTATAGTTTTCTAAACCTTTTTAGGTGTCTTTGAATTTCCAAGGATCATTATATTACATTTCTTTTTACGCTTTGGGCAATTTATAATCACTCCTCTCCAGTCTTTGTCCACCGTGTTAAAGAGAGTCCGATCAGAAGAATGAGGAGCTAGGGAACAATTTGTTCAGATGATTCTATTTTACATGGTACAGGGGGCTTGTCCCTCATATGAGTGACTGAGATGACCCCATGAGCAACAGAGAAAGAGACTTGTTGTAGAAGAACATTGAGAACCACAGACATGAAAGCCACAGTGTTGTTTATGGAACACAGACAGTGTTATCTGTTTATGGAACAAATTGGTATTTGTCTTGCTGAGAGATGTTTAAGTTTAAATTTAGTACCTGAGTCTAGATCAAAACGTAGCTCTCCTGCTTTAAAAGTCTGTGAGGGAAATCTTTCACTGCATTACTTAGTAATTAATCAGAACATCTCACCTTCTCTAGAGTTTTCCTGTTTTCTCTTTAAGTTAATCGGTCTTAGTCGTACTCTGAGCTAAGAAGGAAAATATTTTATCACTATTATCTCTCAATGGAACCATCATACACTTGAAGACAGTGATTAAATCCCTCATCACTCTTCTTTAGAACTAAAGCAAATTCATTTGTTAAACTTAGACTAATGATTATCCTTTTTGCTAAGTCTTCTGAAAATTATTATATTAGACTTAAAATGTTATAAAACTTTTTTCCTATTTTTTGCCACCTCATTCAGTTCTACCACATTAATTAGGCTATGAAAACTTAAACATTTATCCAAAACCAATACATCCAAAATTTGATTAAGATATATAATCATATATACATTTGAGGGAAAAAAGGTGATATATGCTATTTGAAGATTGTGGTCTCAACTCTCCTCCCCTTTGTTTTTTGTTTCATTCTTTGTTTGTTTTATTTGGCTACAGACGCATAAGTCTTTTCTCAGAGCTGATAGCTGTTTTTGAACCCTTTCATGAATATACCCATACTCACATATATTCTCGCCATTGTATTAAAATTGAACTTGTACCGTTGCATTACCACAATTTCTCTAGACAGTATTCAAGCCGGACATCACTTTCTACATTTAAAAATATAGCTATTGGGGAAAATCTATTCTTAAAATAATTCATTCATTTACCAAAATTTTATTGAGTGATTCTCAATAGCACCTGGTAACCAAAAGTCAAAGAGAAGAGGCAGAGCTCAAAATGAATAGGAGATGCAGCTCTATAAACAAATAGTGGTACTTTGAAGCAAGAACTAAGCACAGGACAGAGTGTGAACACACAGCAGGGAGGGGTTACTGCCTTGGAGACACTGCATTCTTCCTCATGAAGGATGAGTAGGACTTTGTCAGCTGATAGGGCTGAGTGAGGCAGCGGTAGGTGTGTATGAGTGTGTGAGGCGGGTGGATGCAGATTCCAGACAGAAGGAAGGCACATGGATTGATGTGTAAGGAGTGCAGCAATATTTGATTTGTGAGTTTGAACCATCGATCACCTCCATAATTCTCTTATAAATGAAAGTGTCAGCTCATTTCAGTTTTGATAACCCTGCCATTTATTCATGGTAAAATAATTAAATTGGGGCCTAATAATATTTTAAGGTTCTTTTGTTATTTCCTTCATCATTTTTATATTCTCCTGCTTTGCTTTCTTTTGTAACTGGGCAAGTAAACCTGCTAAGTGAAACTAACTCTGTGTTTACTAAGGTTTACTCAACTGACCAACCATATGACACGACCCAGCATACACAAGTGACTTCCTGCAGGGAGGGTAAATGATACTTACTGAGCTACCTGTGTGTGAAGATCAGAGGTTTAATCTATATTTTGGGGATGACAGCTCAATAATAAAACAATAATGTACTCCTGTTCTTGGTGCTGAGTTTAACTTTCTTAAATTGAGTCAATTAAGGGGAGGGCTAGGTTTCTTTTTAAATGTGCCTGAAGTAACAGACCAGTAAGCTTTGTTTGTTTGCTTGGTTTTGTTTAACTGGAACCTTAAAAATCATCTAAAAAAACCCTCCAAGGGTAATGTAGTTGTATACTAAAAAATTTTGGTCGGAGAGATGCTATGTATTTATGCTAATAAATCTAAAGGACAAGGAGTCATGGAAGTAGCAGGGATTGCAACCTCTGGGGTGCTGTGTTACTCTACAGCCGGATCTTGATATACTGGGGACATAGATCGAATAGGTGGCATTGGATTCAGGAAAATGGAATGGAAAGTTGGTGCAGGGCAGGGTAATGGAACCAAAATGTGCAATGAAAAGCTAGAGATGGTAGCAACAGTGAGAAAAATTCAAGAATTACAGTGGATGATACATTGAATGAGTCGACATTCTGAGCCCTGTTAAAATATTCATATGCTACAGTGTGTTGAATTGTAATGGTGATGTCATGCATACAGACAGATTGAGCTATGTTCCCGTCTTGTTAGTCTGTGGTTTGGGGACGAAGTTCAGCAGAATGCCACATTTCAGAAAAGAGACAAATCACCAAGCATTCGGTAGAGAACAATACAAATGATAAAAAGATCTTGAAAACACCAGCTACAAGAGGAGGTAGTGAGGACTGAGAATTTCACTCTAAAAAAAAAAAGACAGAAAAGATGAAAGCCTTTTTGTATGGATGGATAAAAAGCATAATAAAAGGGACAGAAATTGATTTCTTTCACTGGTTGGTGCAAATAAACAAGAACTAATTGGTCTGAGCTTCACTGAGTAAAATAGAGGGGATATATTTTTACTGCAAGTGAATTATTATTTGAAACTGTCTGTATTAAAGCACTGTTGAGATTGTACAGTTAACTGTCCAGGGGTCTCAATAGAGCAATATGCGATTTTCTTTGAATAAAAATTTAACCTGAAGTTAAATGTGTCCACAGTTGACACAGCTCTTAATTTTGTGATAATGTATTATTTTTCAAATAATGTGAAAAGATACAATTTTTTCTTTTTTTAAAAAATTTTTATTTGAGCATAGTGGATTTACAGTCTTGTGTTAGTTTCAGGTGTACAGCAAAGCGAATCAGTTATACATATAGATATAGCCACTCTTTTTTAGATTCTTTTCCCAGATAGGTCATTATAGAGTATTTTCCCTGTGCTCTATAGTAGGTCCTTATTAGATACCCATTCTGTATGTAGTAGTGTGTATATGTCAGTCCCAATCTTCCAATAAAGCTTTAAGCCAAGACACAGTAAAGATTTAAAGTGTTTAATTTTAAAAACAGTATTCAATGGTGATATCCATTCCCTAACATATAAATTGATAACTGGTATCAATACCCTACTTAAAAGGTACCCTAAAAGAGCAGAATACCTTGTACATTGTGGGAAATTTAAAATGTTTAGTGAATTGAAATTAATTGGAAATTCATTTTTAAATTGAAAAAATTAAGGCCATTTTATAATAAAATTTGTAAGTAGAGGAGAATCTCTGGAGCTTTGCAGCATACATAATACTGCAATAATAAGCTTCACTACTCATGCAATTAATTATAATGTTACCAATATTATTGTCTTTAACAATGATAATCATAATGAAAACTATATCTATTTTATTGAGTATTTATTACATTTCAGGATTGGGCTAAGTGCTTTTGGTGCATGATCCCGTCATTCTTTTTTTTATTTTTTTTTTTTGCTGTACGCGGGCCTGTCACTGCTGTGGCCTCTCCCGCCGCGGAGCACAGGCTCCGGACGCGCAGGCCCAGCGGCCACGGCTCACAGGCCCAGCCGCTCCGCGGCATGTGGGATCCTCCCGGACCGGGCACAACCCACGTCCCCTGCATCGGCAGGTGGACCCTCAACCACTGCGCCACCAGGGAAGCCCTGATCTCATCATTTTTATTTTCATTTTTATAGAAGAGAAATCCAAAACTTTGAAAGGTTATGCAACTTGCCAAGATTATGTAACAATAGGTGGCAGATCTGGGCTTCCGTCCCTAGCCTGTCTACTTTCTACCCCTACTGCCGGTAATTCTGTGGTGGTATATCAAATTCCATACATCAGTAATAGATGTTTGTTCAAAAAAAAAAAAAAAGCAAAAAAGACACCCAAGAGAACTCAAGTACTCTCTGCAGTGAGTGTAAGCAAAAGTTTTATGCTACACTGTATAAGCCTGTGGTCTCTAACCTGATTGTGCACAAGAATCCCTGGGGGGACTTGTTAAACAGTTTGTGCTGAGCCCCACCTCCAGAGCTCTGATTCAGTAGGTGAAATGGGGCCCAAGAATTTGTATTTATAACAAGTTTCCAGGTGATGCTGATGCTGCTAATCTGGGGACCACACTTTGGGAACCGTTGGTATTAGGAACGGTTATGGTCTTCAGAGTCAAAGACACCATGATCAAACTGCAGCTGTTCAACTAAATTAACTTAGGAAAATCACTTGGTTTCATCATCTGAAAAGTGGCAGTACTACTAACAACCAAACAAGTAGTGAGAGTTATGTAAAAGAATGCCTATATAATATCTGACCCTTATAGGAAATTATACATTAATCATCTTTGAAGTTGCCTGCTATTGAATACTTGTTTTGACCGCCCCCCCACCCCCGAGTAATGAGTGGCATGAATTTTAGATGGGGAAAGTAGGAACAGTGTAGAATAGAACAGAATAGGACATTTATAGAAGGCCTTCAATATTAGACTTAACTCTCTATAAGTTTTGAGGATATAAGGATGTGACCTGTAACATAAAATAAAAAACAAAACATTACCAGAGAGACTCTCAGTTAGGAGCAGGGGGACATTTGCCCTTTTCTCCCTGCTTTAAGAAATACTGCCTGTCTTGGCCTCTGGGTAAATATTACATTTTCTTTCCTCCCCTTAATCAGCTGCTATTTACAGTACATGTCCCTCCACCAGCCATAGCGTTTTTTTAATCTCATAGTGTAAAGAGCTCCAGTTAAGCTCCTTTCCTTTGTGTCTGCTCTCTATCCATCAATATTTGCTTTACTTATGTGAGAACGTAAAGGTGGAGGGACAAAGGGCTCTTTCCATTATGGTCTGTATGTGTTCGGCTCTTTCCATTATGGTCTGTATGTGTTTCGGTTCTTCCCTGAAAACATAGATCCTAATTTATTGCCCATGTTTCCAAGTTATTGTCCTATTACCTCTGCTCTTTACACTCCTTTTTGTATTCTTTTTACTGTACATTGACCTACTATAAGTTTTCATAGGCTAATGTTATACCAGCCAGATCTGCCATTTTAGTGGTCAGATACCAGCGTAGTCCTGTTGCAGATGAGTGAACACAGCACGGAGTCTATGTGGAGTAGTGGAAAGGGCAGGGCTGCCCAAACCTCCAGTGAGCTGGGGTGAGGAATTAGGTTTGCTCCTAGTTTGTCATTAGGCAGCTGTGGGTTAAGACAAGTCTGTTAATGGCTCCAAATTTCAACCCTGTTTCTAAAGTGAGAACAAATCTCTAGTGCTTCCATCAGCTCCAACAGTCCACAATTTCACACTCACTGTGCTTGCACATAAATCATAGTTTCCTCACAATGTGTCCACTTTGGGTTCTCTTTTGATTATATAGTTAAAGGGGGAGGTATGTTCATTTATTCATGTATTTGATAAGTATGTATTGAGCAGCTACGATGTATCAGGCACTGTGCTAGACACTTGGAAGGCAGCATTCAAGCAATGCCAGCCCCTGCCACCTGACTGGCATTGAGAATATGTGGTCTGTGCCCTTACCCATCCTAAAGATGAATGCAGGGGCAAGGAGGGAGTGTAGGAGGGAGACAGAAATTGTTCAAAATAATCACATAAAGCTAAAAATGAAACTCAAGTGAGTGCAACCAAGAAGAGATCTGTGGTGTTCTAAGAGACTGTCCTGTAGGAATTTGACCAGATCAGAGAGATCAGGGAAGACTTCCGGCCCTGAGTGCTGGTGTTGGAAATGAAGTGAAGGGGACATATTTGAACATGACTGAGGAAGGAAGAGTGACAGGAGTTAATATAAAAAGTAAGAGAAAGGACTTTTTTTTGACTTTTATCATATGCTTGGGAAAAAGAAAAAACCTTAAAGGATAAACACTTCCTTCTATCACCTTTCTTCCCTAGATATTTTATATTTTAGTAGTTATGGCCAGTCACCTCATTATGAATTGTTGTCTGCATAACTCCAGCACAGAGACTGTTTTGGGAACCTCTGGAATAATTCACAATTATCTTCAAAATCATCACCATCATCGACGTCTTATTATTAATTTGTTCCTCAGTAGTTTTTTAAAGCTAAAACAAAAGATCTTTAACATGCTGCGTCCCTCGCTGTGATGGATGCAGCATTACAGGGCCAAGCTCACCAGTCACATTTGGGTAATGGAATAGCTGGATCATAGTCAACTTGGTTTTTAACTTTCAGCTTTATTTCTAAAATAAAGTGACTTTTCCATAGTAATATCTATTAATGTGACTAATCAGTATTAATTCAGACTCCAACAGTGCTTGATTCATGTACCAAATTTACCCTGAGTAACTGCTGCATCACAGGCATCAGGCTAAAAGTCACGGGATACAGTGATGAGCAAAAGGACACAGTTTCTTCCTTCCTGAAGTTGACAGTCCAATGGGGTAGACTGAGACTAATCAGATGTCGTACGAATACTGTACGATTTTAGTGTATTGAGAACCAGAGGGAGATTTACAAGAAAAGAACAACTTGACCTGTCAGTGAGGCTGACATTCCTGCAGAGTGACAACTGACCTGAGGCCTACAGGAAAGATACACGTTCAGTAGGCAAAGAGGGAAAGGAGATGTTAAGAGGAAGGAACAGTGTATAAAAATGGCCCTCCTTATTAGTTATCTATTTTATATATAGTAGTGTGTATATGTCAATCCCAGTCTTCCAATTTATCCCTCCTCCCTCCCTTCGCCCCCTGGTAACCATAAATTTGTTTTCTACATCTGTGACTCAATCAAGGAACTCTACTCAATACTCTGTAATGACCTATGTGGGAAAAGAATCTAAAAAAGAGTGGACGTATGTATATGTATAACTGATGCACTTTGCTGTACAGCAGAGATTGGGACAATATTGTAAATTAACTACACTCCAATAAAAATTAAAAACAAAAAAGAAAAAGTCACCTAAAAAAAAAATGGCCTTCTTCCTCAACATCATTTCTCAAGATTAAAGTCTTGGTACTTTCAAAAGTTTAGGTGATCGGGCAGACTCTATACTGACCCAAGAACATCCTCTGGAAGTTTTATAATTTCATTTTCAGTTCATCAGGTGGTTTTGTTTTTATTTGCTGAGAAGAGCAAAAATCCCCGTTAATTAATTATGCTCCTTCATCAAAGCTTAAGGGGATTTCTCTTCTAAGATGAGAGTATGTTAACAAATAGAAGTGTTTTGGTAAGCTATGGAGAAGAAGAGCCATATGTGAAATGTAGTAAGTGGGCTTGCTATCTGAATTAATCCAATTGTGAATTCTTTTGTCAGACTGGAAATCTTTTTCATAACCAGTAGTCAATCACTACCTGACTAACCTTTTGTATAAGGAGAGGTCATGTATAAGATTACTTCAGGAGTGGCTATAACTAAATGTAGAAGAGGACTTTATAATCTCTATTCTCCCTATGCTTCTCTGGAATCACACTGAAACTACCACTTGTCCTTGCCATTTGGAGAATTCAATACATGCTAGCTCAGTTCAGTTCGTCATCAGATAAATATTTGACTGAATGACCTACTTGCGGGACTAACTAATTTGGATGTGTTTTTAATTTATTTTTCAGTGTAGCAGGGATTTTAATTGCATTGAGAGCTAATATAAGTGCATAATTCTATTCACTTTTTTACAGTCACATTTAGTTTGTAATCTAAATGCAATAACGATTTTATATTCTAATTTAAAATGCAGAAATAATCATACACTTATTTCCCTTTTCCCAACTGTTTTGGCTTTTCCTGACATTTTACTTAAAAATATTATATTATTGGTCATGCATAGAGGCAAATAGTCAATAGTATTTTTTCAGGGTATTTTAATTTTTACAGAGGTGTGCTTTTGAAAATAACTTGATTTAATTTAACTTTTTTTTTCTTTTCAGTATAATTGGTTTTCCTCCCATTTCTGCCAAAAGTAATTTTCCTATCATGCTAGTATTGTTTGCCTAGTATTTTACCAATTTCAGGCATAACACTATTGAACTTTTGTGTTATCTGTCAAAAGATACGCCTATTGATTAGTTATAGAATAGCTCTATTTTAACTGCCTGACTTTATCACAGTACAAGTACTAAGTAAATATAGATTTACATGGGCAACACAGGGAGCAGTGGTGATTAAACTTACAATAGTAATCATTATTATTTACTAAGCCAGAGCAGAAGCACCAACAAAAATATTTGTAGCTTCCAAAACATTCTTACATACTCACAGACAGTAGGTTATACTGATGGATTCAAGATTCATTGATTACAAGGTTTATTGCAACTACTACCAACCACTATAAAGAAGAAATTTCCTCCACATTTTCCAAAAATAATATAAGCATTGCTATTAGCACTGAGAAGATTCTTTCAGCAATATCAACATTTCCTTTTTATTTATTTTTCCCCCTTGTGATTAAGACTTAGGACTGATTTCATGCATATAAGTTATTCTATCTCAAAATGAAAATAACTCATGGTAGTCTTTCTAATGATAGTGTGATAACATTTACTCAATATTGTGATAATGTTGATGAAAGATCTTCCATAGTCATCAAATATTGTTTTGCGTTACCCATACCTTAAAATATCTGAAAGTGAGAAAGAACTCTGATGACTTGTAATTTCTTGGCAATAATAGGAAAAATAAAAGCACATGCACACACTTGCACGGATTGAATAGTGGCTTCTAGAAGATATGTCTAAATCCTAAACCCCATCAGTGAATGTGACCTTATTTGGAAATAGGATCTTTGCAGATGTAATTAAATTAATGATTCTGAGATGAGACTGCATGGATTTAGGGTGCGCCCTAAGTCCAATGTTGAGTGTCCATATCAGAGACAGAAGAGAAAGAACAGAGAATCACAGAGGGAAATTCATGTGAAGACAGAGGTAGATATTGAAGTTATGCATTTATAAGCCAAGGAATGCGAAGGATTGCCAGATCCACCAGAAGCTAGGAGAGAGGCATGGAACAGATTCCTCAGAATCTGCAGGAGAAAGCAGCCTGCTGACACCTTGATTTTGGACTTCTGGCCATAAGAACTATGAGAGAATAAATTTCTGTTGCTTTAAGCAACCAAGTTTGTGGTAATTTGTTATGGCAGCCATACGAAACTAATACACACAACTTTAGCCTCTGCCTTGCAATCAAAACTTGGTACATAATATTTTGTATTGTGCTGATGAGATTTCATGGAGTGCTACCAATAGATAGCAAATAAGACTTCTAACTTTCGCTAACTTCACCCTGTTCTTACTTAAGATTTTCATCATGAAATGGAGGAATAAAAGAAGATACTGAGAAGGGAGGTTCTTCTTGTTCCTCATAAAATTCAGACATAATTAATATCATGATTCCTCAGAATATTATTTTCTTACTTGTGTAGGAAAAAAAGATGGGAGTGGCCTATCGCATGAAGATAGAATAATATTAGAGATATTCCTAAAATTCACAGCAAAGGACCCATTCTCGTGTTTCAGAATCCCTTCACATCTAAATATTTAGAAAGAGGTTTTTTGTTTTTGTTTTGTGTTTTACTTTCTAGTGACTTGAGGTTCTTTCTATAATTAAAAAACCAAATAGAAAAAATTGAAGTGACTTTTATTTTCATATATAAACAAACCTTGCTTATTTTATGCTGAAACGAACATACAGTGCAGGCATTCAATGTGCACTGTTTTCCCCTTCTCTTTATACACATGCAACGTTATGACCAATACCTGCCAATTACATGTGTATGTGCATACATACATTTCACTTATTTCAGAAAGTCATAACGTTTGAGTTGACTCTTTTAAAGTGTATGTTTTTCTCAGCTATATTATCTCCCAGTGCAAAATTGGCCTTCTAGCTTGTTTTGTAACTTTTTTCATCCACTCTTGCCATTCTCCCTTTCTCCAGACCCCAGCTTCTTTTTTTAATCAATAATTTGATTTTACCTTGTAACAGGACTAGACTTTTTATAACTATATTTAATTATCAAATTTAATTATATACATCCTTATTCCTTAGCATACATACATGTATGATAAAGTTTTTCATGGATTTCACTGCTTTTTCATAGGAGGATCAAAGTGCATTTCAGTGAAACCATAGAACATCCAGGATTTGATGAGAATAAGAATATTTCTCTATTTTTAAAAAGTACAGCATTTTCTTATGCAGTGAATCTAACAATTAAAATTACAAAACATACAGAATTACATTTTGTTCAATGCACAGACACAAACACACACACAGAGAGACTAGTAAAGTTTACTTTAGCCAAATAAAATCTTTTAGTTGGAGACCTTTCAAGTGAGGAAAGTATATTAATTATTGCCTACTCATGACAGTTTACTTGTTATGCCTAAAGAATTAACTAAATGGCTGTAGTTGATTCTTCCCAAGCTGTACAATCAGCCTTATTAACCACAGTGACCTTGACAGTGCATTAGAAATGAAGATAAACCTCATTTGCATAGACCCATACATTTGTCGATGTAGTAATTTGATGGATACAATAAACTGGTGCAATTTTCAACCTTTGTATGAAGAATTCAAGACAATGACTGTTGCTGTAAGTTATTCCTGGGCAACAAGATTTATTTGTTCAGGTGGAGCCCTATGTCATCCAGTGGAGTTTTCATAAACACTCAGCCTGGATCATGATTTGAATGGGAATAGTGCGATGGATTTGCTCTTGTAACTAATGTGTCGTTCCTATCATTACCTTTCATCTTAAAAGTTAACCACAAGTACTGATTCCTAATCATTGTGATTCAGAAAACACCATCTATATTTAGACTTCATATCATAGGAGGCACTTAGATTTACAGTGCTCTGACCTGAGCTAAGTGAAGAAGAAGCTTAAATATTCAAGGATCAGGATAGAGCAGGTTTGAAATTCGTTGGGAAGCCACGGATAATAGGCACGCAATTATCCAGAAACAATTTATCTCCTCTGTAACACAGGCATCTATAAATAGGGCAATTTATCAGCCATTTCACAACTTCTATTACAACTGTATACCTCTTAAGTTGTAAATTACGTTTTTAGAGCTATTTATGCTAGCAGTCTGCTGCTCACTGTTTTAAAGTGAGTCATCATGGATATCTTAATTTTTCTACCTTTGTTATAAACCAGTTCAATTTTTTGGAGGTCTTATGGGTATAATTGATTCTGGATGTCATAAGGGTTCTGAGTTATGAAACGTTAAATAACTTTGTTCTAGGCTTTTCAGTAGAATGTGTTCAAAATCCAGGCCAAAGAAAAATTTTCAACAAATCAAGTCACAAATTCTCCTCTCATTGTGTTTTTTCCCCTTTACCTTTTTGTAGGTCTTTGTCATGACTGTCTTTGTCATTTTTACTCTGAATTTTTTGGCCACTCTGTACATGTCTCATGTGTTCTTTCTTTCTTTCTACTTTTTCTTTGATGTCTTCTTCTTCTTGTCCTTTTTTTTTTTTTTTTTTTTGCGGTACGCGGGCCTCTCACTGTTGTGGCCTCTCCCGCTGCGGAGCACAGGCTCCGGACGCGCAGGCTCAGCGGCCATGGCTCACGGGCCCAGCCGCTCCGCGGCATGTGGGATCTTCCGGGAGGGGCACGAACCCGTGTCCCCTGCATCGGCAGGTGGACTCTCAACCACTGCGCCACCAGGGAAGCCCCCTTGTCCTCTTCTTTTTAATGCTGTCTGAGTCACTTGGTTTCTTTTGTTCTTATGCTTTAGAAATTATATTTTATGAAGTGGTCTTAACAGCCCAGAAACTTAACCCTCTCCATCCCTTTCCCTTCCCAGCCAGTAGAAATAATAGCTACTGTATATATAGGGACTTAAAGGTTTAAAATTTAATGTAATATATATTATTTCAGCATAAGCAAAGTGAACGTCTCTTTTAAAGTACATTTACTTTAATTATAAGAGCCATTTAAAAGGAGTGCAGCTATCTTAAAATATACTCTTGATACATTTGGGATATTAAGAGTTAAAATGACCGACCCATTCCCAGCAATCCTTTGTCTTTCATATGGAAAGAGCAGCATATACCTCTTAGCAAATATGCAAAAATAAAATGTGAAGAGGTTTGGAATATCATTTCAGAACACACTAATTTTAAATATTGTTGGTCTATTGTCCACCAGGTTTCCCCAACTCTATTTTGTTTTGAGGTCCAAAGGGTATTTTGTTTTTTCGTGCTCCAGGTTCAGTGGGAATGAGCAGGCTGTGTGGGCACCAGTGAGAAGACTCTTCAGAAACAGAGCAGCCCCAGCTGATGCATGAAAGGTGCCAGCTGACAGCGTTGCTGTCTCCTGTTCTTTCAGCCACTCACCAACTGCATACTTCACTTGAGATTCTGTTCTTCCTTGGCCATGGGCCTTGTAGAGATACTAAGGAACGATATTCCTTTGGTTGCCAGGGTTTTTGTGTAGATTCAGCAGTGTATTTGATTGACAAGTACACCAGTAAAGTTAGGTGGAATTATAAAAGTGTATTTCATTGTAATGCCTTAAACTTGAGATGTAGTGTCTGTAGTGACTTTTATAATTACTCATTCACTTTTAGCAAGGTTGTCTAAAAACTTTATTTTTGCTTTCTTTGTAGTCCAGAACTCATTTGGGAACGATGGGAATATTTGTTGGCACTGCATCCTAATAATAATAGTAATAAAAGTAATGAGGAGGAGAGATGTTATTACTACCTATTTAGACAATTTTCTATGTCCCCTGTACTTGGCTATGCACAACATTTATCTAAAATCCATACTGAACCCTTGATATGCACCGTTTTCATGTGAATATCAAATGAAACATTATTTCATTTAATCATTGTAACAACCCTGTAAGGAATTATGATTCCCATTTTCCAGATGAGGAAACAGACAGGTAGGTGCAAAAAGTCACACATTCCTTCTAAACAGCTGTCATTTTTATTCAGGATGGCTTTCTTAGCAGCAGTCAAGGGACCAAGAAATCTGGATAGAATGAGAGAGGGGGGTAGCAGACAAGATGGACAGGGTCAGCCTTTGTAAATGCAGGTTATTTTTCAGTCTGATAGTTAAAAGTCTAGGATTGTCTGCCCCAAAAGAAGTAAGAGTGCTTGTACTTATAAGGCAGAGCAAGACACAGAGTATTGGTGAGGAAGCCTCAACCGAAGCTGTCTTCCAATTTTTAGTTAGAATAGGCAAATTATATTTCAAATGAACTGCAAGTTCATTAAAATTAATTAAATGGTGTGCCACACTCTATATCAATGGCATGTGTAGTGCCACTGAAAGAAAGAGGTATTCTTCGAGAGGCCAGTGACTTGAGAATTTTTTTTATTGTCTTTGAAAATAATTAAATCCACATTTCAATGTTAATACGATCACTAATGAAAAGACACTTGTACTAACAGAGCAGGAAGGGACCTTAGAACTCATGTATTTTAGCCCTTGTCCAATTAGGATTAAAAATAAAGCCCAAAGCAATGACCTTGACTTGCCCAGTCCTGGAGGCAGTTACTGGTCAAATTACGTCTACTGAGAACCTGCTTAGAAATAAATAGACCCATATCATGATTAAGCATCAAAATTTATATTTTAAAATAGTGTGTTTTTTTTCTTTTAGCAAGTATAATTTTCCTCTGGGAGATATTTTAACTGTATCATCAGAATTATTTCTATATATTATTCAACAGAATTTTTTATATTGGTATATATTTTATTCTAAAAGTAACAGAATTTTATCTTTATAAATGTAGTTATTTATTTCCAAAGTAACTGTAAACGTTATTAAATTATTAAATTTGAAATATGTGTGTAAAAAAAACACTAGTTACCTATAATCCCCAAACCCAGAGGCTAATGTTGTTAATATTGTTTATCTTTCCAGCCTTTCTTTTTACATACACATTAACGTTTTTCTTTAGATTTAACACAGTGATATTTATATATATATTACACTCTGTCCTTAAAAATATATTTCATCATATTAAATAATATATTTTACCATATCATTAAATATTAATCTATGATATCATTCTTAGTTGCTATTTATATCTTAAACTAGTCCTTTATTGTTATTTTAAATGAGTCCTGATTTTTAACCTCAAAATACAATGCAGCAATGAAAAATTTCATAGCAAAATCTTTGGAAATTTTCCTGTTATTTATCTTAATTTACCAATCTACTTCACAAGTTTCCATTTAATAATTACCAATTTACTATGTTTTAAAATATTAGTCCCACTACCTCACGATTATTATTTAACTCAGTAAAAAATTTTTCGTAAAAGACACATACCTTTAATTTTTCCACTGCTTAATTTTTTAACTTCTACTCCAAAGCTTTTAGTTTTTAGGCATTTGCTTTTGGCAAGGTAGAAAAGGTTAAACATATCACCAAAATGCAAAAAATAAATTATTCCAAAATGATATACTGAATTTTTATGCTGAATTTTAAACTTTTATCATACAAATGAACTCTGTCATCATGCTATTTAAAATGAGAGTAGAATAAAAAACATAGTAGAAGTTACATTAATTAGGTAATCATTTCTGCAAAGTCAGTACCTTAGAAAGATAAAGGCACTTCCTTTGGGCTCAGCATTACCCCATTCATCTTGTAGGAAGGCAGCTAGCAGAGACCAGCTTCCCACATGATAAAATTCCACTAAAAGATTTACTTCTGAGGCAGCAGTTAAAAAGAAATGACCATGGGGGGATTCACATTTTCATAAACAATTTCCATATTCTCTCTCCCTGTAATCCTAATATCAAGAATCTCATAGGCCTCATTTGCACTATTCATAACTGTGAGTTCTGTGGGTTTTTCAGCTCATGCTTTACAAAAACTGAGCTTTTTCATTTGTTCCTGATGACTTTGGTTTATACAAAGAGATCTTAAACTGTCCCCAGAGCAATCATTTTGCTAAAGTGTTGTTAGCGCATCTTTACAAATTTAGCAGCAAAAGGGGGTTTCATTAACAATGGAAATCATTAGGAGCCAAGGACCCTTGGCAAGTTCAGTGCTCACCAATCTTGTTTTATTTTCAGTGATGAGTACAAATAATCTTGTGACCTATACATTGATTCTTTATCTGCTGGGTGAGTAAGGAAGATAAGGAGTTGGTGGGTTGGGAGGAGATGCTAGAAAAATCTGAGTGGTATTTTCCGGCTAATCCGCTCTGTCCTTGCTCTTCTAAGGAGCCTTATGAATCTTAAGCAAGTGTACCTCCCAGCATCTGCTAATAGCCATTACTTTCTTGAGAGTTTGGGGATTCGTAGCTGAGATCAAGGGCTATTTTTCAGTGGACCATCAACAGGTTTCAGATTATATATGTAAATATATGTAAGTCTCATTTTCATAGTAGTGAAATTTGACGCATCTGCTATGCACAGGGGGACAGCTGCTCATGAGCCTGAAACTTGACCTGCAGTTTCTTCCAGAGCACATCCAAATTATGTGGTCTTTCTCTTGTTTGAGGCTGCCGGTTCAAAAACAGA
The DNA here is from genome assembly GCF_039906515.1 of Pseudorca crassidens. NCBI lineage: Eukaryota > Metazoa > Chordata > Mammalia > Artiodactyla > Delphinidae > Pseudorca > Pseudorca crassidens. Next base: position 61,890,042 of record NC_090306.1, read on the forward strand.
ATTTGCCCCTATTCTGGGCAGCTTTGCTTTCAAAAGCCTCCTTTGCCCAGGACTTTTGTTAGATTCCTTCAGGATGGTCTGTCTGCCATTTCATCCAGCACTTCATTGCTGGGTGCCCTTTCAAGATTTCTTCTCCTTGCTCTGTATATGATCAGCTTGCTACACAGCAGCTCCTTAAATACACCCCCAGCCTATGTCCTTTAAGTCAGCCAGAGGCTGTGTTTTAACAAGTGTTATTTTGATTCTGGTGAACAGAACGGAAGCTTATTGTTGGAAAACCATTCTTGCCACCGTTGAATATTTATCAAAGATGACTGGGGGCTTCCCTGGTGGCGCAGTGGTTGAGAGTCCGCCTGCCGATGCAGGGGACACGGGTTCGTGCCCCGGTCCGGGAAGATCCCACATGCCGCGGAGCGGCTGGGCCCGTGAGCCATGGCCGCTGAGCCTGCGCGTCCGGAGCCTGTGCTCCGCAACGGGAGAGGCCACAACCGTGAGAGGCCCGCGTACCGCAAAAAAAAAAAAAAAGATGACTGATTAAACTATGGACTTAAAAAAAAGTAATGAAAAACAGAAGGTAGAAGTGACATCTGTGGCCAGTTCAGCACTAAGGGAATTATAGATTGGATGCACTGGTATTACTCTGCAGCCTACTAGTTAGATCCAGGGTTTAGTTGTTCTTACTTTCTATAAGATAGCGTTTTATGGAACAACAAAAATCAGCATTCAGTGATAATTACTGATGATTACTACTAACAGAAATCTTAATATCTTATGTTCATCATCATTAGCTATGTCTAAGCTGATAGAAATAGGAAAGACATTCAGGTATAGCCCATCCTGATTCTCAACTTACTATATTGTTGTTATAGTGCAAAATATCCTCTCTCAGAACAGTTTCCTCTCCTGCAAAATGAAGTTTATAATACAGATATCATGATATTATCGTATAGACGAAATAAAATAAGACAGGTAACCTGGAATGTAGTATTGTGCAAAAGTGGTATTTTCTACCTCTGATGCCCCTTTAGCCGGTGTCCAGGACTCTGCACTGACCAACCCATTTATTCATTTGTGTATGCATTTTACACAGTTCAGCATCAGCCAGGAGCAACCACTGAACTGCAAAAATATGGATTGTTGCTAATGACTATCGTATATGACACAAGTTATTTCTAAGGAACATAGTTTAATATCTGCCTTTTTCTTTTTCCTTTTTCTTCTTTCTTTTTTTGCCTTTTCTATATTTCCATATGTCTTTCTGCTTGATATTGAGACTGGTTTCATACACAGTAACAAACCTCATTCAGTGGGCTCTATCCCTGAACTCTTTGGTATATTAATTGCTTAAGGAATTTTTTTTGAACATAAGCTGTTACTATTAGGTCTAATATGCATTGATCTATGATTTGATGATTTAAGTAAACATTTTCTTGTTAGTTTTTGCAAATTTTTATAGTGATCTCTTGGCCAAAATCATGACAATAATAATACAGTGTTGTGCCCTGTAGCCTGTAATATTTGGAGGGAAAAAAATCATCCTCTTTTCTAGCTCTTGATTTAAAGGAAGATTTTAAACTTTTAACTTATTGCAGTTAGTAAAGATGGATGCATTTTTGTAATATTATGTTGTATCTATCAGGACTGACAGACCCTTCAACATATGGTGGCAATGTTTTCCCTAGTGATTTCAGATGTGCCGTGTGGCAGGCTGGTCATAAACAGAGCAGGGAGAAGAAGGTTTCACCACCCACTGGGAAGACTATTATGGGTACTTTCGTCAAGGGATTCCAGGGCTGAGAGGGAAGACAGGAGAAAGAAGTGAAGCTCTTTTCTGGTTTCTTCTGATGTCTATATTCCTTTTGTTCCTTCAAAAACAAAACAAATCAATCAAACAAACAAAATGCTTGCCTTCAAATACCATAAAGGAAAAAAAGCTTCAGTCAGCAAGATTAAAGTAACTATTCTCCAAACATTTTAATTATTGGTAGGAAGAGACAGAATAATATACTTTTAGCCATTTCTGGGAACTGGGAATTTTGTATGATAGTCCTAACAACTCTACACATTTGGTATCCTGATACACAATCTTCAGTATCCTGATTGTAGACCTACTTAGCTGCTTAACAGAATAAGATGAAGATCATCCTATTGGTAGTCATTCAGACGCTTCCTCCTGTTTTCCAAATACTCCATTAACCAAAGCAATGTTTTAACCATCAAAGTCTTAAATATTTAAAAGGGATTGTTTCATCTTGTTATCCAGAGAAAACATTTCTTATTATTAACCACATTCAAATTATAAATGAGAAATTTTAATAGTAGATTACTAAATATTATACAAAGCAGAAATGCATTTTTAATTTTTTAAGATATTGGAGTGTTCTTTAAGAAAACAGTATTTTTAAATGTGGGGTATATATCAAAACGTGAAAGAACAATATTTAGTAAAAAACTGCCACGGCGGAGTACACATGAGAATTGCAGCTTATAAACAGCCAAGATTAATTAAATCGATAACAGTTTCCCACTGTAACATTTACTTTCTCAAAATTTACTACTTATGTTTTATCTGTTTATTAGCTATATTAGTAATCTTCTAGGTTCCAAAATTTGGAGAGCTATTTGAGAAAAATAATTTTAGAAAAAACTGTCTAAGAATTTAGGAGATGTTTGTTTTATCCAGATTAGTCAGTCTCTTCGAGTGCTTTCTCGTGGTTCTTGGGTCTAACAATTCTGAGAGCAAAATTTTTGATTGATAAATATATGAATGTTGGTGGAAATATAAGGCACCCTGTTTCTATTTTTTTAAGGCTTTATGTTCTTGTTGTTCTTGTTGTTCTTGTTGTTTATGATTCTTGCTTACATAGTTCCAAGAGTGGAAAAAATTTCATTCAAAACTATCTTTAAATAAAATACATTATTTTATTCATTTAGTTGGGAATATTTTTGAATATTGTTACTATATAGAATTATTCTCTTTCAGGTAAATCTAATTAACAAAACCATCTTTTTAAAAACTGACTAGTAGAGCAGCATCTGTCTTTATTTTCAATACTATGAAGCTTTTAATTAACGGAAAACCACCATGGGTTGCTTCTTTAGAATACCACTAAACGTTAGAGACATCGTCTACTGTACAGGAGTTTCACTACTAGATGAGGATGTCTGGGAATTCATATGGATGAAATTCCACTCCACCACGGCCGTTTCTGAAAAGAAAATATTACTGGAAGCCTTAACTTGCAGTGATGACAGGAATTTATTAAATAGGTGGGTCAATTAATTTTTAAAATTCGTGTAATGAGAGTATTCTCTGTTAATCAGACTGTACTGAACTTGTTTATATTTCCTTAAATACATGCTAGTTACTCTAAAATTTATCTTTCTAGAGCTAAGGAAAACTGCCATATTAATATGACTAAAGCTTGTTGATTTGAAAGGTATACCTTAGTTTCTAACTAATTATTTTATATGTTTTTCATATATATGTAAGACAATATTTCGTTATAAAAAGAAGCATTTATTAAAAAGAATTTTTAAAGTGAGTTTGCATCATCAAACCAAAACTATGATTTCTCCACCCACAAGATTGTTCTGACTTTAATATATTAATTACAATACTATGAATTTGATCTTCCTCCTTTTATAAAAACAAAATTGTTCTATTGATAAAATTTTTTTAGTAAAGTTTACACTGGACTATTCGTTGAAGACTGTGATAAATTAAATCATGTAATTTTGGTAATTTTATAAGAAACTTTTGTTATTGGACTAAAAATTTCCCCACAATTCTATTCTTAAAGGCTTCTAAATCTATCACTGAATTCTGAAGTGGTGCTGGATCAAGATGCAATTGATGTGATAATCCATGTAGCTCGAAATCCACATGGCCGAGACCTTGCCTGGAAATTTTTTAGAGATAAATGGAAGATATTAAATACCAGGTAAAAATAAGATTTCAATCATTCATACTGGAGTGAGTAAATCAAAGGTGACATATGAGAGATAAAAGCCCTACTTTTTGTGGTAGAACCAAGGTCCAGATAATAGAATTAGATTTTGAAGTAGTCAGCCAAGATGGGTGTTGCCACTCTTGTGAAACTCAGAATTAATTTAACAGTTCTATAACATTATTCATTTATTAAAGACTGATAACCACAATTATATATGGAAATGTGCAAAGTGAAAAGGTTTAGCATTGCAGCTTTCCTGGAAGATCTATCAAACTGTCTTAGGTTGAAGGAATCATCATTAAAACCCTATATCCTGAGTGTGTTGTAGAAAAAAATGATTTATGAATCATATGTAATGGTATTATAACAAGAAAACTTTAATTACTTCTGTAGAATTGTTTAAATTCTTTTAAAAATATAAATATCATAAAACACCTGAAATAAAACCATGATATCGAGAAGGAATATTTGAATGGCTTTATAATTCTAGTTGCAGTAGAATTTATTCCTGAGCTATCTTGCTTCATGTTGAGAATTCAGCCTCAGTTTTGGAAAATATTTCGTTATGTATTTAAATATATTATAATAAATGTTAATTTATTACTCTGATAACCTCTATGGTATTTTAAAATTAAATTCATCATAGAGCATGTAAATGCTTCATGCTCTCCAACTTAAATGTCCCCAGACAACATACCTACTGCTCTATCTCTTAAAAACTGGTATATAAACTTTATTTTTTAAAAGCACATTTTTATTGGTTGACCTTGTATAATAAGTTCAATTTGAATGGATATGTCATATTAAAACATATTTCTGTCTATAAATATTTCATTGTTAGAAAGCACTGATATTCCTAGAAAGCACATTTTTCCCTAGTATTTTCAGCTCAGAAATTGGAATGTTTGAAAGATTAGAGCTTGCTTTGCTGTCACACACATAGTATAATGAATAGTCAGACACAAGGTGGAATTAATATATATATAAACAAGTATTTCACTTTAAAAAGTATCAGATATCTACCAAATAAACAGTTTCTTTAGGGAGTGGTTTTGTAGATCAGAGTTCAGTGTAATGCATATATAGTTTATAGTCCCTACCAAAAAATGTTTGGTTCCTGATATGCCTGTTTCGTTTCGCTGAGAGTCCATGATCTCTAATCAAAACGTAGAAAGATTGAGACAGCATTAAAACCACCTCAGGCTAATGACCTCTTTGTTTTATTAACTGAACATTAATAACAGGGAAAACTCTGAAGAGGGAGGAAGAGGCATTTAGAAACTCAACTTTACGCTCAATTTTTCTGTAAACCTAAAACTGCTCTAAAACTAAAGTCTGTTACTTTAAAAAAAAAAAAAAAGTAGAAAGATTGACGCTTCAGCATTTCTACAGACAGGGCAGCGTTTATCCTGACAAATAGGATTGTCTCCTTCATCTTCTACTCCTCTGTCGATCTTTGAACCTGAAAGTTCATAGGGAAACTGTCCAAGGTTCTCCTTGCTTCCTGCCCTGCAGATTCTCCCTAGTTTTAGTTGCCATCAAATCTCGTGGCTTGAATCATTCCCAAATCTACATCTCTAACTCAGGCATTTCACCTAAGCTTCACCATATGATAGACAGTTTCTTGTTGAGATCCCCTACTGGGGTAAATCGTCATTTTCCTTTTATCTTCCTTTTCTCAGTAAATATATGGTCATCCACCAGTTGCTCAAGCCAGGCACCTGGAAATCTACATATGGTTCTCCCTTTCCCTTGACATATGTAACAATTAGGCTTGAGGTCTTATAATTTAACAATTCCTAAATGTTTCATGTTTCTTGAATTCTTCCTCTCTTTCCTGCTACCACTGCCCTAGTGAAGGTTCTTATCTCTTGCCAGTACTCTTAACAATAGCCTTCTGTCTCCTGCCTTTATATTTACATCTACCACCACCAGCACCACACACATACACACACTCACACACACACATACACAATCACACACACACACACTCACACACATACCTCTTCCCTTTGTCCCAAGAACCTCTCTGAAAGGCAAAAATGATATTTTCCTGCTGTAAAACCTTCAATACTCTGTGCCACACTGAAAATCTAAGTTCCTCTCTTCCTAACCCTTCTACCTCTTATTCTATTATCCTCAGCCTCACAATTTATACACTCAATACCAAATGCATGTAGTCGTCGGCATACCCCATGTTGTTTCACACCTCCTTGCCTTTGTTTATGTTGGCTCTCTGCCTAAAATTACTTTCTTCCTTGATATTTGGAACTACTCCATACTTAATCTATCTGGCATCATCTCCTGGAAGCCTTTCTGAAGACCCCACAGCTAAAGAGAATTTCTCTGAACGCTGTATAATTTTATTTTCACCACAGTTAGCCACAATAATGGGGAATGATCTGTTTACAATACTACATAGTATATTACCTTCAAGGAAAGGATTGTGCCTTTTTCTTCTTCACATAACTGCAAGCAAAGTATAAGCAAAACACTCTTTGAAGAATTATTCTTATTCCTGTAGAGTAGGCCATTTCTGTGACCACATATTGATCACTAATGATTACTTATATTATTATTTAATGTTGGTTTATTTTACTTTATTGATATAACTTTTCCCATGGAATAGTTCAATGTTAGAATTACAGCAAATTATGATGGTCATACAGTTTAGCTCCCCTCATTTTACAGATGAGAAAACTGAGGTTCCAGAAGCTAAATTACTTAAGTTCCCACAGGTAAGAACAGCATTAGAAAACCTCTTGTAGTGATGACTGGACCTCTGCTTTCAAAAACTCATAATCTTATCTTTAGAATACTTTTAGTTTTTTTTTTTTTTATTGAAATGTTCATTTACAATACAGTTCAGGTGTAAAACATAGTGATTCCATAGTTTTATAAGTTACACACCATACAATGTTATTTTATAAGTTACACACCATACAATGTTATTTTATAAGTTACACACCATACAATGTTATTAAATTATTATTGACATTCCCTGTGCTGTACATTATATCCATGTGACTTATTTGTTTTATAACAAATTATAGTATTTGTAGTATTTGTACCTCTTTTTTTTTTTTTTCTTGCGGTATGCGGAACTCTCACTGTTGCGGCCTCTCCTGCTGCGGAGCACAGGCTCTGGACGCACAGGCTCAGCGGCCATGGCTCACGGGCCCAGCCGCTCCGCGGCATATGGGATCTTCCCAGACCGGGGCACGAACCCGCATCCCCTGCATCGGCAGGCAGACTCAACCACTGTGCCACCAGGGAAGCCCTATAACTCGTATTTGTACCTCTTAATCCCCTTCACTTCACTCCACCCTGCTCCCCTCTGACAACCACTAGTTCTCTGTATCTGTGGCTCTGTTTCTGCTTTGTTATATTTTTTCATTTGTTTTTTTTCTTAGATACAAATATTGTATTTGTATACAAAACATACAATATTTGTTTTGCTCTATCTGACTTATTTCAGGTAGCATAATATCCTCTAGGTCCATCCTTGTTATAAATGGCAAGATTCCTTGTTTGTTTGTTTTGTCTGAGTCATATCCCATTGTATATATAAATGCCACATCTTCTTTATCCTTTCATCTGTTAATAGACACTTAGGCTGCTTCCATTTCTTGGCTATTGTAAATAATGCCACAGTGAACACAAGGGCTTATATCTTTTCCAATTAGTGTTTTTGTTTTCTTTGGAAAAATACGCATGAGTGGAATTGCTGGATCGTATGATAGTTCTGTTTTCTCATTTTTTTGAGGAACCTCCATACTGTTTTCCATAGAGGCTGTACCAATTTAAATTGCCATCAACAGTGCATGAGGGTTCCCTTTTCTCCATGTACTCACCAACACTTGGTATTTCTTTATTTTTTGTTGATAGTCATTCTGACAGGTGTGAAGTGATATCTCATTGTGGTTTTGATTTGCATTTCCCTGATGATTAGCAATGTTGAGCATGTTTTCTTGTACCTGTTGGCCATCTGTATGTCTTCTGTGGAAGAATGTCTATTCAAGTCCTCTGCCCATTTTTTAAATGGGTTTTTTTTATATTGAGTTTTATAAGTTCTTTATGTATTTTGGATATTATCCCATAATCAAGCATATCATTTGCAAATATCTTCTCCCATTCAGTAGATTGCCTATTCATTTGTTGATGATTTCCTTTTCTGTGCCAAAGCTTTTTAGTTTGATGTGGCCCTATTTGTTTATTTTTGCTTTTGTTGACCTTGCATGAGGAGACAGATCCAAAAAATATTGCCAAGACTTATGTCAAAGAGTGTATGTTTTCTTCTAAGAGTTTTATGGTTTCAGCTCTTAGATTTAAGTCTTTAATCCATTTTGAATTTATTTTTGTATATGGTATAAGAACATAGTCCACTTTCATTCTTTTATATATAGTTGTCTAGTTTTCCAATACTATTTATTCAAGAGACTGGTTTTCCCCCATTGTATATTCTTGCTGCCTTTGTCACAAATTAATTGACCAGATGTACATGGATTTATTTCTTTTCCACTGATCCACGTGTCTGCTTTTGTGCCAGTACCATATGTTTTTATTACTATACCTTTGTGGTATAGTTTGAGGTTAGGGTGTGTGATACCTCTAGTGTTGTTCTTTCTCAAGATTGCTTTGACAATTCAAGGTCTTTCGTGGTTCCACACAGATTTTAGGATTATTTGTTCTAATTCTGTGAAAAATGCCTTTGGTATTTTGATGGGGCTTGCACTGGATCTGTAGATTGCTTTAGATAGTATGCACATTTTAACAGTATTAATTCTTCTGATACATAGCACTGTATATCTTTCCATTTAATTATGTTGCATTTAACTTCTTTCATCAGTGTTTCATAGTTTTCAGAGTACCTGGTCTTTCATGTTCCTTGGTTAAATTTATTCCCAGATATTTTATTCTTTTCAATGCAGTTGTAAATGGAGTTGTTTTCTTGACTTTTCTTTCTGATAATTCAGTATTAGTGTATAGAAATGCAGCTGATTTCTGTATATTAATTTTGTTTTTGCAACTTTATTGAATTCATTTAGCCTAATAGGTTTTGTTTGTTTGTTTGTTTTTGTGGAGTCTTTAGGGTTTTCCATATAGTATAATGTCATCGGCAAACAGTGAAAGTTTTACTGCTTCCTTTCCACTTTGGATTCTTTTTATTTCTTTGTCTTGTCTATTTGCTGTGGCAAGAACTTCCAATACTATGTTGAATAAAAGTAGCGAGAATGGGCATCCTTGACTTGTTTCTGATCTTAGAGGAAATGCTTTCATTTTTCACCACTGAGTATGCTGTTAACTGTGGGCTTGTCATATATGACCTTTATTATGTTTATGTATGTTCCCTTTATACCAGTTTGTTGAGGGATTTTATCATGAATGGATACATAATTTGTTCTCAAGTTCTTTATATAGTTGTATTATGGGCATGTCATAGGAGGAGGTGAGTTCAGGGTCTTTCTACGCAGCCATCTTGATCCTGCCTCCATTTAGTCTAGTGTGCTTTTTTTTATTTCAAAGAGTACGATAACCTGTGATAGGTACCTTTAACACAGTAGACAATAAATGAAATGAGAAATCTTTCCAACTCACGGATACATAGTGTTCTTTGCCTTGGGTCATGAGTCAAGTAATTATGCTTGTGGTACAAAGATGATGACATTCAAGTGAACAATTTGATGTTTTATTTTAAAACTCACATGAGAAAATGCTGATGTTTTGAGAAATTTGGCTCAGTTTCTAGGAATGAAAAAGGATAATGCCGATGTCAATTCTGACTGACCAGACCAAACGATCTGTGTGACTTACTGCTAATACCCAAGTTTTTCCTGCAGTTCTATTTCTTTTCGTAAGATCCTTCTTCCTTACAGTGATCAAGGTTGCTTTAAAATTAAAACTTTTAGTGAATTCCCTGCCAGTCCAGTGGCTGGGAACTCTGTGCTTCCACTGCAGTGTTCGATCCCTGGTCAGAGAACTAAGATCCCGCAAGCCACAGGGTGTGACCTAAAAAAAAAAAAAAAATTGAAAGTTTTAAAATGTTTCTTTCTCTGGCTTTTTATTGGAAATATAATAGTAATTCCTAATATAATTTTGGAGGGCTCTCTTTAGACCTCTTTGAAACACTGTGTGCCAAATCAGGATGCATTTGATGGCATCCCATAGCCACAGCTCTTTGCACCTCCCTGACTCCCTAGGGAAGTGGCCTCGAATGGCACTAAGACAACACAGGTCACTTGGAGCCCTTGAGAAGGATTCTTAAAAAATATGCATAGTAGTATTTCCTAATTTACTGCCTGCTTTAACATTAAGACTTTTTTTAATCTTTCAAGGTATGGAGAAGCATTGTTTTTGAATTCCAAACTTATCAGTGGAGTTACAGAATTTCTTAATACTGAAGGTGAACTGAAAGAGGTAAATATTTTAAGATGAGTTCTAATGCCTTTCTTTTATAAACATAAGAAATTACACATTTACTTCAAACATTTCTTTCCAATAGTCATACCCATTCCTTTGAAGCGCATGCGCGTGCACGCGCGCGTGCACACACACCCATGCTAAAGACTTTATGCCATTCATTATTTGCAAAGGTATTTCTAACATATTAGTATTTAATATTAAATTCCCGTGAGAGGTGCTTAAATGCAATGATTCTCAAGTTGGGAGACTCCAAATACACTCCAGAAATATTTGATCCAATCAGCTACCCCTCTATTGATTCTGTGAACCCAGTTTGGGATCCTTGGAACAAAAAAAACTATCCTGTCACAATGACTCAGTATTTGGATACAGAGGACCAAGGTTGCTATTGAGGTACAGAAGTTGAGATTCATTACTTTGTGGTCCGTTCTACACAAAGAATGATAATTGGATATGGTAATAATGCTTCATGCTATTCGGTTTGTTAAATGGAATAAATTCATACATTTGGATGGAAGTGTATCTGGCAACATATATTAATAGTTCGTTTAAAATTCTGCTGGATACAATCACAAGTGAATTTCATTGATGAAACTGAACTTATTTTTTAAGGACTAGTGTCCAGTTTGCAGAGTATCTAACATTTTCTTTTTTCTCTGTTTTATGTCTCTGGAAATTTAAACCAGCTAGTTTTGTGACCATTAATTCACATTTCTAATAGTTAGGGGCATGAAATGGGGGGTGGGATAAGTAGGTAGGAGGAAGGAGCAAAATATTTGACTGATTAAAATGAGTTGGGCTTCAAACATTTATTGCTTTTTAGTCTGCTGCTCAACTCCATTATAAAATATAGCTGAGATTTGGCATTGAGAATCACAGTTTCCTCAGTTTTCACTGACAGAATGCCCTATGCTGTGACCCAGAGCTCATCCCATTGAGCAGGATTCTCCCAGAAGCATCCACCCTGGCACCAACCCTAACATCTCCTAATATTGTCCAATTTTGTATGGTCATCCCCCACGCACTCACTTGGATTCTTTCACACCATGAGCTAAGCTAAGCTAAGTCTCTGATTGATGATTTGAAATTCAATTTTCCCTATGTGTGTTCCCAATGCTGAAGAATTTGAAAGCCCTAGCACATGTTTTACTATATTTATTTATTTATTTTTTGTGGTATGCGGGCCTCTCACTGTTGTGGCCTCTCCCATTGCGGAGCACAGGCTCAGCGGCCATGGCTCATGGGGCCAGCCGCTCCACGGCACGTGGGCTCTTCCCGGACCGGGGCATGAACCCGTGTCCCCTGCATCAGCAGGCAGACTCTCAACCACTGTGCCACCAGGGAAGCCCTTTACTATATTTTTTATTTTTAATAAAGGACGCTAAAAGGGAAGGAATTCTTTCATATCCATAGGAAAGAGAAAGAAAGAACAATTAAGCTAATGAGTTTATGTATTTAAATGAAGTAGTTTTAATTCTTTGATTTTACATTCAATAATCGGAATGAAAGACTCGTTTAGTGACAACCTGTGCAGTCATTGAAGTGAACTCAGAAGTGAAAGATCTCTCCTCTCCTCCTCTCTCCCCTTCCCTCCTTTTAGCTCCCTTCCTTCTGCCATCTTCCTCTCCCCTTGCCTCTCTCCTGTTCTCTCTCCCTCTTCTGTTCTCTAACTCTGTCTTTCATGTCTTCCTTGCTTCAGTATAATACCCAGCTCATGGAAAAACATCTGTTAAATGGACATTTAAATTGATTTTATCATATGATGGCCATTTTGCTTTACATATTTCACTTACATATTTAAGTTTTTACACTTAATTGCCCTTTGAAATGTTCCAAGATACCCCTATAATGAAAGGTGCCATTTGAAAACTGAAACTCAACTGTGGCTTTTATTCCATTATCTGCAAAGCAGCTAACTTCACAATACAGGCTCTCTGTAGCCTGAGTGATGAATCCCTTCATGACACAGATGCTTGCACTGACTTTCCAGTTTACCAACTGCTGCCTGAGGCTTTTCCATACTTTTATTACCTAATCATTGACTGTAGGATTGTGGCCCACTATTGTTGGGTGGGAGGGGGGTTAATTTGTATTGCTGATAACCCCCTTCCATAAATATAAAGGAACTGAGGAAGTTTCAGTCTCATTTTCCCATAACCAATGAGCCTCGTAAGCAGAAAAACCAATACGCTCCCTTTGGATATAGCATATTCTTATATTCAAAAGTTTATAGATCAGAAGTGAATTGGCATCTTTATGAATTCTGAAAACTAATTTGAGATTGTAATGATCCCCATCAACTTTAGGGGCATTCAGCAGAGACACTTACATTGTTCTATGGTCCCTTCCCCAAAACTACATTCTAGTACCTAAAACTGGCAATTTCCTTCTAATTACATAGCTCTAGCAATTTGAACAATATTTCTCCATGAAACAGTACATCACCTCCTTAATTTTAAACGAATGGAAGTACAACCTCATGGAACCTCAGAGGCCCTTGCCATTTTTCCATACTAATGCCCGTTCAGCAATCCTCTTCAGCACTCATTATTTTGGCCTCTTGAACCTTATATACAACACTGTTGTAAAAGAGCATAGATCCTGTGCGTTACAGACATCCCATTTACAGTTCTAATGCTGAAAATATAAACCTCATAATCGGGCAATAGCTAATTCAATTCATTTATATAGTTACTAAGAGTATATTGTGTGCTGCACTTTACAAATTATTTTGTGATGTTTAAGGTCTAGAGTACCCTAAATCAAGAGTACTAAATACTAAAATATTTTTAATAGAGAAATTAACAAACATGTCTAGAAATTTTCTGCTAAAGAGAACAGGGAACACAAGCAACTCTGACATCTTACTAAATGTTATTTTATAAAAATGTCTAAACTTGCAACATTTTCAAATAAAAGCATAAGATGGCATAAATATTTAGGAAGCACAATAATGAAAACTAATAGCAGCAGAACATCTACCAAAGAGCTGCCAAAATAAGCAGGCTGGAATGCCAAATGCCTTCCATCTACCCCATGCCTCTAAAGTGAGGCAGGGGTCTGGAAGGTGCTGGGACCCTGCCCCAGGACCAGTCAGATGGCTGCTCTGACCACAGGTTCGCCAGAAGAGTTGTGGAGGAGTGTGAGACGTAAGATCAATTTATGACAACTATGGAAAGTGGGCCACTCGTGTTCTGATGAATAAGCTACTCGTAAGATGTATGTGAGTCACCCCAAGCTCCGTGAGCTCACAACGAAGTATTTAGTGCACTTAAATAGTGATTTAAGGAAAGAATCCCTAGAGAACCCCCAGTTACATTTTCTACTGAGAGTTCCCTTGCAGGATAATCTGACCTACTATCTTAACACATTCATAGTCAATCCCATAGTTTGCCTTTGAGGAAGACTTAAGAGTTTTACTTCATGTGTTCAGGCTGGCTTTCTACCTCGTCAAAAGGTCAAAAGGCCAAGAGCACACTCCACAGAGTCAAAGTTGCCAAAGGGTCATTTATCACTATCCGGCATATTCATTCAGTGACTGCCTAGGAAAATATGTAACAATGTGGAACATAGTTTAAAAGAAGTAGACGTGGCAGACTTCCGGGAAGATGGCGGAAGAGTAAGACTCGGAGATCACCTTCCTCCCCACAGATACACCAGAAATACATCTACGCGTGGAACAACTCCTACAGAACACCTACTGAACGCTGGCAGAAGACCTCAGACCTCCCAAAAGGCAAGGAACCCCCCACGTACCTGGTTAGGGCAAAAGAAAAAAATAAGCAGAGACAAAAGGATAGGGACAGGACCTGCACCAGTGGGAGGGAGCTGTGAAGGAGGAAAAATGTCCACACACTAGGAAGCCCCTTCGCGGGCGGAGACTGCGGGTGGCAGAGTGGGGGAGCTTCGGAGCCGTGGAGGAGAGCACAGCAATGGGTGCGGAGGGCAAAGCGGAGAGAGCCGGGAGAGGACTGAGGTTGGCGGCATGAACACAGCCTGGAGGGCGTTAGTGCACTGCGGCTAGCCGGGAGGGAGTCCGGGGAAAAGTCTGGACCTGCCGAAGAGGCAAGACACTTTTTCTTCCCTCTTTGTTTCCTGGTGCACGAGGAGAGGGCATTAAGAACGCTGCTTAAGAGAGCTCCAGAGACGGGCACGAGCCGCGGCTAAAAGTGCGGAGCCCAGAGACAGACATGAGACGCTAAGGCCGCTGCTGCCGCCACCAAGAAGCCTGTGTGCGAACACAGGTCACTATCCACACCCTCTTCCAGGGAGCCTGTGCAGCCCGCTACTGCCAGGGTCCCGGGATCCAGGGACAACTCCCCCGGGAGAACGCACGGCGCGCCTCAGGCTGCAACTTCTCGCCGGCCTCTGCCGCCGCAGGCCCGCCCCGCACTCCGTGACCCTCCCTCCCCCGGGCCTGAGTGACCCAGAGCCTCCGAATCAGCGGCTCCTTTAACCCCGTCCTGTCTGAGCAAAGAACAGACGCCCTCCGGCAACCTACACGCACAGGCGGGGCCAAATCCAAAGCTGAGCCCCTGGGAGCTGTGAGAACAAAGAAGAGAAAGGGAAATCTCTCCCAGCAGCCTCAGAAGCAGCGGATTAAAGCTCCACAATCAACTTGATGTACCCTGCATCTGTGGAATACATGAATAGACAACGAATCATCCCAAATTAAGGAGCAGTGTGGATGAAAGGCTCTTGGTGCTGCAGCCAGGAATTAGTGCTGTGCCTCTGAGGTGGGAGAGCCAACTTCAGGACACTGGTCCACAGGAGGCCTCCCAGCTGCACATAATATCAAACGGCAAAAATCTCCCAGAGATCTCCATCTCAACACCAGCACCCAGCTTCACTCAACGACCAGCAAGCTACAGTGCTGGACATCCTATGCCAAACAACTAGCAAGACAGGAACACAACCCCACCCATTAGCAGAGAGGCTGCCCAAAATCATAATAAGTCTACAGACACCCCAAAACACACAACCAGACGTGGACCTACCCACCAGAAAGACAAGATCCAGCCTCATCCACCAGAACACAGGCACTAGTACCCTCCACCAGGAAGCCTACACAACCCACTGAACCAACCTTAGACACTGGGGACAGACACAAAAAACAACAGGAACTACGAACCTTCAGCCTGCAAAAAGGAGACCCCCAAACACAGTAAGATAAGCAAAATGAAAAGACAGAAAAACACACAGCAGATGAAGGAGCAAGATAAAAACCCACCAGACCTAACAAATGAAGAGGAAATAGGCAGTCTACCTGAAAAAGAATTCAGAATAATGATAGTAAAGATGATCCAAAATCTTGGAACTAGAATAGACAAAATGCAAGAATCAGTTAACAAGGACCTAGAAGAACTAAAGATGAAACAAACAATGATGAACAACACAATAAATGAAATGAAAAATACTCTAGATGGGATCAATAGCAGAATAACTGAGGCAGAAGTACGGATAAGTGACCTGGAAGATAAAATAGTGGAAATAACTACTGCATAGCAGAATAAAGAAAAAAGAATGAAAAGAACTGAGGACAGTCTCAGAGACCTCTGGGACAACAGTAAACACACCAACATTCGAATTATAGGGGTTCCAGAAGAAGAAGAGAAAAAGAAAGGGACTGAGAAAATATTTGAAGAGATTATAGATGAAAACTTCCCTAATATGGGAAGGGAAATAGTTAATCAAGTCCAGGAAGCACAGAGAGTCCCATACAGGATAAATCCAAGGAGAAATACGCCAAGACACATATTAATCAAACTGTCAAAAATTAAATACAAAGAAAACATATTAAAAGCAACAAGGGAATCCCCATAAGATTAACAGCTGATCTTTCAGCAGAAACTCTGCAAGCCAGAAGGGAGTGGCAGGACATATTGAAAGTGTTGAAGGAGAAAAACCTGCAACCAAGATTACTCTGCCCAGCAAGGATCTCATTCAGATTTGATGGAGACATTAAAACCTTTACAGACAAGCAAAAGCTGAGGGAGTTCAGCACCACCAAACCAGCTCTACAACAACTGCTAAAGGAACTTCTCTAGGCAAGAAACACAAGAGAAGGAAAAGACCTACAATAACGAACCCAAAACAATTAAGAAAATGGGAATGGGAACACACATATCGATAATTATCTTAAATGTAAATGGACTAAATGCTCCCACCAAAAGACACAGATTGGCTGAATGGATACAAAAACAAGATGCATATATTTGCTGTCTACAAGAGACCCACTTCAGACCTAGAGACACATACAGACTGAAAGTAAGGGGATAGAAAAAGGTATTTCATGCAAATGGAAACCAAAAGAAAGCTGGAGTAGCAATTCTCAGACAAAATAGACTTTAAAACAGAGACTATTAGAAGAGACAAAGAAGGACACTATATAATGATCAAGGGATCTATCCAAGAAGAAGATATAACAATTGTAAATATTTATGCACCCAACATAGGAGCACCTCAATACATAAGGCAAATACTAACAGCCATACAAGGGGAAATCAACAGTAACACATTCATAGTAGGGGACTTTAACACCCCACTTTCACCAATGGACAGATCATCCAAAATGAAAATAAATAAGGAAACACAAGCTTTAAATGATACATTAAACAAGATGGACTTAATTGATATTTATAGGACATTCCATCCAAAAAAAACCAGAATACACATTTTTCACAAGTGCTCATGGAACATTCTCCAGGATAGATCATATCTTGGGTCACAAATCAAGCCTTGGTAAATTTAAGAAAATTGAAATTGTATCAAGTATCTTTTCCGACCACAACGCTATGAGACTAGATATCAATTACAGGAAAAGATCTGTAAAAAATACAAACACATGGAGGCTAAACAATACACTACTTAATAACGAAGTGATCACTGAAGAAATCAAAGAGGAAATCAAAAAATACCTAGAAACAAATGACAATGGAGACACGGCGACTCAAAATCTATGGGATGCATCAAAAGCAGTTCTAGGAGGGAAGTTTATAGCAATACAATCCTACCTTAAGAAACAGGGAACATCTCGAATAAACAACCTAACCTTGCACCTAAAGCAATTAGAGAAAGAAGAACAAAAAAACCCCAAAGTTAGCAGAAGGAAAGAAATCATAAAAATCAGATCAGAAATAAATGAAAAAGAAATGAAGGAAACGATAGCAAAGATCAATAAAACTAAAAGCTGGTTCTTTGAAACGATAAACAAAATTGATAAACCATTAGCCAGACTCATCAAGAAAAAAAGGGACAAGACTCAAATCAATAGAATTAGAAATGAAGAAGGAGAAGTAACAACTGACACTGCAGAAATACAAAAGATCATGAGAGATTACTACAAGCAACTCTATGCCAATAAAATGGACAACCTGGAAGAAATGGACACATTCTTAGAAAGGCACAACCTGCCAAGACTGAATCAGGAAGAAATAGAAAATATGAACAGACCAATCACAAGCCCTGAAATTGAAACTGTGATTAAAAATCTTCCAACAAACAAAAGCCCAGGACCAGATGGCTTTACAGGCGAATTCTATCAAACATTTAGAGAAGAGCTAACACCTATCCTTCTCAAACTCTTCCAAAATATAGCAGAGGGAGGAACATTCCCCAACTCATTCTACGAGGCCACCATCACCCTGATACCAAAACCAGACAAGGATGTCACAGAGAAAGAAAACTACAGGCCAATATCACTGATGAACATAGATGCAAAAATCTTCAACAAAATACTAGCAAACAGAATCCAACAGCACATTAAACGGATAATACACCATGATCAAGTGGGGTTTATTCCAGGAATGCAAGGATTCTTCAATATATGCAAATCAATCAACGTGATACACCATATTAACAAATTGAAGGAGAAAACCATATGATCATCTCAATAGATGCAGAGAAAGCTTTTGACAAAATTCAACACCCATTTATGATAAAAACCCTGCAGAAAGTAGGCATAGAGGGAACTTTCCTCAACATAATAAAGGCCATATATGACAAACCCACAGCCAACATCGTCCTCAATGGTGAAAAACTGAAAGCATTTCCACTAAGATCAGGAACAAGACAAGGTTGCCCACTCTCACCACTCTTATTCAACATAGTTTTGGAAGTTTTAGCCACAACAATCAGAGAAGAAAAGGAAATAAAAGGAATCCAAATTGGAAAAGAAGTAAAGCTGTCACTGTTTGCAGATGACATGATACTATACATAGAGAATCCTAAAGATGCTACCAGAAAACTACTAGAGCTAATCAATGAATTTGGTAAAGTAGCAGGATACAAAATTAATGCACAGAAATCTCTGGCATTCCTATACACTAAGGATGAAAAATCTGAAAGTGAAATCAAGAAAACACTCCCATTTACCATTGCAACAAAAAGAATAAAATATCTAGGAATAAACCTACCTAAGGAGACAAAAGACTTGTATGCAGAAAATTATAAGACACTTATGAAAGAAATAAAAGATGATACAAATAGATGGAGAGATATACCATGTTCTTGGATTGGAAGAATCAACATTGTGAAAATGACTCTACTACCCAAAGCAATCTACAGATTCAATGCAATCCCTATCAAACTACCACTGGCATTTTTCACAGAACTAGAACAAAAAATTTCACAGTTTGTATGGAAACACAAAAGACCCCGAATAGCCAAAGCAATCTTGAAAACGAAAAACGGAGCTGGAGGAATCAGGCTTCCTGACTTCAAACTATACTACAAAGCTACAGTAATCAAGACAGTATGGTACTGGCACAAAAACAGAAATATAGATCAATGGAACAGGATAGAAAGCCCAGAGATAAACCCACGCACATATGGTCACCTTATCTTTGACAAAGGAGGCAGGAATGTACAGTGGAGAAAGGACAGCCTCTTCAATAAGTGGTGCTGGGGAAACTGGACAGCTACATGTAAAAGTATGAGATCAGATCACTCCCTAACACCATACGCAAAAATAAGCTGGAAATGGATTAGAGACCTAAATGTAAGGCCAGAAACTATCAAACTCTTAGAGGAAAACATAGGCAGGACACTCTATGACATAAATCACAGCAAGGTCCTTTTTGACCCATCTCCTAGAGAAATGGAAATAAAAACAAAAGCAAACAAATGGGACCTAATGAAACTTAAAAGCTTTTGCGCAGCAAAGGAAACCATAAAGAAGACCAAAAGACAACCCTCAGAATGGGAGAAAATATTTGCAAATGAAGCAACTGACAAAGGATTAATCTCCAAAATTTATAAGCAGCTCATACAGCTTAATAACAAAAAAACAAACAACCCAATCCAAAAATGGGCAGAAGACCTAAATAGACATTTCTCCAAAGAAGATATACAGAGTGCCAACAAACACATGAAAGAATGCTCAACATCACTAATCATTAGAGAAATGCAAATCAAAACTACAATGAGATATCATCTCACACCGGTCAGAATGGCCATCATCAAAAAATCTACAAACAATAAATGCTGGAGATGGTGTGGAGAAAAGGGAACCCTCTTACACTGTTGGTGGGAATGTAAATTGATACAGCCACTGTGGAGAACAGTATGGAGGTTCCTTAAAAAACTACAAATAGAACTACCATATGACCCAGCAATCCCACTACTGGGCATATACCCTGAGAAAATCAAAAAGAGTCATGGACCAAAATGTTCATTGCAGCTCTATTTACAATAGCCCAGAGATGGAAACAACCTAAGTGCCCATCATCGGATGAATGGATAAAGAAGATGTGGCACATATATACAATGGAATATTACTCAGCCATAAAAAGAAACAAAATTGAGCTATTTGTAATGAGGTGGATAGACCTAGAGTCTGTCATACAGAGTGAAGTCAGAAAGAGAGACAAATACCGTATGCTAACACATATATATGGAATTTAAGAAAAAAAATGTCATGAAAAACCTAGGGGTGAAACAGGAATAAAGACACAGACTTACTAGAGAATGGACTTGAGGCTATGGGGAGGGGGAAGGGTAAACGGTGACAAAGCGAGAGAGAGGCATGGACATATATACACTACCAAACATAAGGTAGATAGCTAGTGGGAAGCACCCGCATAGCACAGGGAGATCAGCTTGGTGCTTTGTGACCGCCTGGAGGGGTGGGATAGGGAGGGTGGGAGGGAGGGAGATGCAAGCAGGAAGAGATATGGGAACATATGTATATATATAACTGACTCATTTTGTTGTGAAGCTGAAACTAACATACCATTGTAAAGCAATTATACTCCAATAAAGATGTTAAAAATAAAATAAAATAAAATAAAATAATAATAAAAAATAAAAGAAGTAGATGTAATTTGTTTTCCTGATTGACCTATATTATGTAAATAACGCCACTGTAATACACAGATGTAATTACAAATGTACACTGTAATGTACATATTTTTGTAATAAATTAAAATGCAAAATTCAAAATATAGATCAAAATGTACTATTTGTTGCTTTAGGAATATAGATTGAATGAATCTGAACATAAATATATAAATACAAATGAATCACTGGATGAGTCAGTTAAGTTTAAAAATATGATTCAAATGCTTTCATTAGACTTCCTTTTTATCTATGTGTACATGTCACAGGTATACGTGTGTGGCACAGTGCCTAGAATATTGAAGGTTTCAATAAATTCTAGTCTTTCCCTTCATCCTCTTTCTTTTGTATGTGTAAATCTGGTCAGGTGTCAGATCAGTTTTAAGGATAGCACTGATAAATCTTTGTTACATAATACATAATATAACAAAGATATACATAATAAATCTTTGTTACATAATACGTATTATGTAACATACAAAACATATTTTGTATGTTATTAAAGCATAGTGAATTTGAAGTCTTATAAAGAACATAGCTCTGAGATATAGTTATCCACTGCTAATGCTGCAGGGCACCAGGTTTTGTAGGAAAGTAGAGGATAAACTTTGAAAAAAACCATCAGTATCATGTAATCAAAGTAATACTGTCATAAACAAACCAAGCTACCCATGAACCAATTTCTAGATGAATTCAGAAAGGTATAATTAACTCCATTTTAATGACTCCCCTGCCCCCGTATCTCCCTATCCCTGAGTCAAGCTTGATGACATTTCTCTCCTGGCATATTCTCCATGTGGTGCCCACCATGTGATGAATCACACCCCACACTAATTACACAGTATAACACTTCTGTGTTGCAAGTTGATTTTTCACATTTGTCTATTAGCATTGCAATTGTTGGTTGGTTGACAGTTTCTTAAAACATATCAAACAGAGAGAAAATCTGCTAGTATTTAATCTTGAAATAAAATCCTTGAGCATTCCTAGTGTATGTGGACTCTCTAGAGAAAATCTATCCATAAAATCATGACAAAACATTTAAAAATTTTAACTTTTTAATTAAAGCTCAAATTCTCTAGCTAAATGAATCGACATTCCTCCTTCATTCTTTCTAAATCTAGTTGCTCAGGTGATTGCAGTGTCATTTATCATCCAGTTTTCATAGCATCATTACTTTTTTTTCCACTGCCCAATAATTTTGATATTTCTTTGCTATCAAAGATAGTGTCAGGCACTCATACTATTTATTTAGAGAATATGAATAATTTTCTCTCTAAGCACAAAAAGTTAACTTTAATCCTCATATTCATTTTAAGGCTATTTATTACATTAGATAGCTTTGTAATTAGAACTAGTCTTTACCACAATCCCATCAACCTATTATGAAAAGACAAATTAAATATGTCTATTTTAATATTTATTTATGAAACAAGAAGCTGAATTTGAAGCTACTTAAACTGTAATGTCCATTCTTTTTCTCCTTTCAGTTCCAAAAGAAATTACATTACACCTAGAGGACACAATGTGTTTTATTCCATTTCATTACTAAGCTCACTCCACATATTAAATATACCTTCTGTAGTGACTGTGACACTTTTCTTCAAATAGATTCTTGTTTATATGTGTTGGACATGAGTTGTTTTGAAGACATGTGTATTTACTATTTTTTAATTATATTTTTTATTGAAATGTAGAAATACAATATTATGTTAGTTTCAGGTATACTATATAATGGTTTGACATTTGCATACATTATGAAATGATCACTATGATAAGTCTAGTAACCGTCTGCCCCCATAGGAACTTATTAGAGTATTATTGACCATATTCCTTATGCTGTCTATTTACTATTTTAATATTTCTATTTCCAGCTAAGGAACTTCATGAAGAGCTATGATGGAGTAGCTGCTGCCTCTTTCTCAAGAGCCGTGGAAACTGTCGAAGCCAATGTACGCTGGAAAATGCTTTATCAAGATGAGCTTTTCCAATGGTTAGGAAAAGCTCTGAGACACTAATGTGTGTCTCTTAAAAACAATTTGACTCAGAATTTTGTGAGAAGACCTGCTTTGTGTGGAATGAGGAAAATGGCCAGATTTTCAGTGTTAACGTGTGGGAGGAAATTTTTTTTTTTAATTTTTGGTTTTGGGGGATTTTTTTTGTTTCATTCATTCTGTTTTGTTTCTCTACTGGGTGTTCTTCTCTAAAGAAACTCTTGCAAGTGCAACTAGCCATGACTGCTTCAGCTATACATTCCTCACTGTACAGGACCAAATATGATAGTGGTGCATGTTGACGTTGCAGTCAGTATGGAAAAAACATATTCAGAATATTTTGTGCATGGTTGTATGGCCCTGCCTGTGTTCTAGCATGCTTATTTAAAATGTCCAATGTTGTATGTGAATATATGTTACATCGGGATTAACATTATGCAAAAGCACAAAGATTATCTGTGACAGTCAGTGATGCAATGAAAGAAAAACTAAAACAGGGAATTATATTCTTAGTCCTGGGCAATGTGAGAAGTGAAATAGCCCTTTAAGTGACTGGTGTCACTTATTTCAGCACTTGGATTGTCTTTCAATGATTATTGTACTGCTAACTCATTTTCTTTGAGTTAAAGCTGTGTATACGTTAAAAAACGCATATAGGTAGTGTATGCATATGTATATGTACATAGGGAGGCCCCATATGTATACAGTATGTTGTACACTGCATTTGTGCAGACTCTGTTCAGCTCAAAGAAAATTTATCTCTTTTTATAAACTTACGCAAACTTTGGAAAGGCTTCAAAGAATTTATCTCAACACTATCCTTCCTGACAATTTCCTAAATTTCTCAACTGTTATAGATTTTTTCATCTACTTCCTGAATGGTCTATTCTATACATAAAAATGAATTTAAACAAAATTTATGTACAAACGCTCTGCTAATTTTCCTAAGTGGCAACCTCACATCGTAAATATAGATTCTGTCATCATTTTGGTCCAGCTTCCTATTGGATAAAACAGTTATGTATACTTAATGATTATCAGTGCTGAGAAAGTGTTTCTTTTCCATCTTGTTTCTCCATCTCATGTTGGGTGGTGCAGAGAGTTAAAAACTCTTCCTGTGTGTTGATCTTTGTGTCTGTGTGAATCTAATCTTCCATTAAGCGACCATACCTCAAATGGATTCTTATGACTTTTGATGCCAGGTGTGCCATTTGTCAAGATGAAAAGTTTCTTTTCTTGAGCAAAGCTTTTCCTTTAGTATTGACAGCTCTGTTCTACCTGGGAATTTTGAATAGTCTTTCCCTGGCTGTATTATGGAACACAAGTGTTTTAAATGGTATTCTCACACAGTAGGCCAGCTCTCCAAACGTTGCTTAGATGCTCAAAAATGAACATATTTTAAGTTTACCATTATGAAATGCAGATATAACTAACTGTACATAAGCCAAATGTTTGTGGACCACTTTATGTTTTCCTGAGGTTTTCCGCTCCTCTACATAAGCCAAATGTTTGTGGACCACTTTATGTTTTCCTGAGGTTTTCCGCTCCTCTACATCTTCTTGCAAATCATTGAAGGAAACGTTCTAACTCTAATAGTCACTGAACATTGGGGGAAAAAAGTAGGTATTTTAGAAACTGGAGCCATAGATTTATTATAGGTTTGTAGTAAAGAGGAACAATTTAATAATCCATAGAACAAGTATCACCTAAGGTTGAATTTTATCTTTTTAGCAATTAATACCTATTACTCATACCTAAATTTTTCAGCCCTTCAATTAATATATTAATTTTAGATACTCTATGTGTTGTTAACACAGAGTAATGCTTAGTATAAAATCTAAAGGTCATGCCACCTATCTGAAGTGATGAAATTTAATATAATTTCAAACATGTGTGAAACCCTTAAGGGGTAAGTTCTGAAACATAACAATAATAAAGATCACACTGTCATGCAGGTTCAAAACACATACTGTATCACCATTGGATTCATGTAATAGAAAAGATAAAAAATTAGAGGTGGATGTCTTGTTTTATGTCATGAATTACTGAAAACTCTTAATAGTTGTGACATTCTTTTGAATGAAATCACCATTTCCAGCTATGAGTTAGAAGGGATTTTATAGTTCTTTTTTCCTCTGCACTGTTAATAATCTTAATCTTCTTTCAGTATTTTAGTGGCCTTGAACAACTGGTTTAGCTATGATGTCAAATCCTAAGTGTATAATTATGTGCAATGTTCAATACCTCATATAATACTTGTTCAACAGTATAGTGGTATCAATAGCATTGAGATGGAAGTTTTGTTCTACATATTTTTCAATAATTTATCCTTTCCAATGTTGAAGATTATATCAGGCATTAACATTTTTTAGTTGTTTAAATAAGTAATATTTTCAAAATAATAAAATGACCAATGACATCTCCTGGAATATTCTGTAAAATGTAGTTAAGTTATAAAATTCTATTTTCTACATAGAGTTTTTATCTTTTTTCTCTTCTTTGTCTGTTTTACAAATCATATACATGCATGAAATAACAAATAGTTGAAAGTGTCCAAAATCTAGGCTTAAAAAATTACTGTGCCATTATATGTACAACAGCAAAACTTGGTTTCAATTAGGAAGGACTAAATATTTACTGAATATTTAGTAAATATTCTGAAGCACTAAATATCTCTAGGTAACCTGTAAATAAAAAGTTTTCCCCATTTTTACACATTTTCCCTTAAAATATTCCTATAATCTTTAAAGTGTTTTTACATATGCAAGCACAACCTCTAAGTTTAATATCTACAATGCTAGGTTTATTCTTCAGTTTCAATAACATGGATTTTACCTGGGAGTTAAACTCACTTTCGTTTACATTATTTCTAGGATAATTATATCATAGGACTGAGATTTTTTTGATAGTGCAACTTACAAATATTATACCAGTAAAATCTTACAAGGTTCCTAAGATTAAACCATATATTTATAAACTGCATTTAATTTTCAAAGAACTTTTACATATGCTGTTCCGTTTGATTCCTGTCAAAAACGTAATAAATTATATTAGCCCTAACAGTCTGATGAGAAAACTGAGACTCAGAATAGCAACATGAACTTTTTAAAATTACATGATTGGGCTTACCTGGTGGCACAGTGGTTGAGAGTCTGCCTGCTGATGCTAGGAGACACGGGTTCGTGCCCCGGAAATTACATGATTGGTCTTACCTGGTGGCACAGTGGTTGAGAGTCCGCCTGCTGATGCTAGGAGACACGGGTTCGTGCCCCGGTCTGGGAAGATCCCACATGCTGCAGAGCGGCTGGGCCCGTGAGCCATGGCCGCTGAGCCTGTGCGTCTGGAACCTGTGCTCCGCAACAGGAACCGAGGTCACAACAGTGAGAGGCACGCGTACAGCTAAAAAAAAAAAAACATGATTGTTGTTTTGGGAACAATTACAATAACTTGAGATCTTCAAGAAAACCTTCCTACAACTAAAATAGAAAGACATGTTTGAAATACCTCTATCAGTTGCATTAATTGGAGATTTTCCAAATACCAGAAGCAATATCAAAATACTGATTAAATATATCTACAATAGTTACAATTATTTTTAAAAGTCTGTGTTTCTAGTTTGCATAATGTCAACAACCGGAAGAAATGTTAATTAGCATTCACTTTGGTCAGCGTAAATACCCAAATATTGGGACAAAAAATACAGCCCATTGATAATAGTTTTCTTTTTTTAAATATTTTGGTGAACATTATTTAAATATGACCTTAAAATACTGACAATTTGTTTTATTTTCCACACGGATTTCTCTGATACACTTTGTAGTAACAGATGGTCAGACCACAGATAAAATGATGTCCATTTATATCAGTGAAGGTAATATTCAGTAAAATGTTGTTTATAAATCTGTGCAGACTAAGTTATGCAAAAACCATTTTCGTGCAACTGTAGTACTATATCAGATGCAGTAAAGGGATTCCTAAAGAAGTTTACAATAATATATTTAATTCAAATCTATTGGCTATTAAATTTTAAGGAATATTTTCTAAGAAGTCAGAAACCTAAAATAGTTTAATTATTCTCAATATACCCATGAAGTAATCACATATACTTTATGAAAGAGAAAGCTCATATAATGGTAAATTAGGATTCCTACACCTGTTTTTTTTTCCTTTATCAGAGACCATAGCTGAATTATTATCATTTGGCACTGCTAATTATGTACTGACAGAATTTAATTAAACATATTTATTGAGCACCTTTTATTTCACAAAGCACTTTTTGAGAGGAAAGGAAGGGATGAACAAGGCTTAAAGGAATTTACATCACAATAAATGAAATAAACATAGAGAAATAATGAACCAATAAGGCAACATGAAAGATAATTACATACTACAAAAAAGGAACTAAATAATTTTTAGGTATAGATAATATTAGGCATTATTTTTGTATACTCATTCTCAAAACATTTGTCGCACTTCAGGATAATTCTCACTGTTTGTTTCACAGCACTTAATTGTGTAACATTTAGAAAGTATAATAAAACCACATAGTTTAAACTTTTATAGTTGGAATATAAATTAGAATAGAATTTATCTTTAAGAAAAGTTGAGCATTTTAATAATATCGGTAAGTTGTGGAAAAATGTTTAACCTCCTTATGTAAAAGTAGCTGAAGTTTTCTAAAATGGTTTTAGCATACTGTTTGTATATTCACAATGTGTTAATTTTAAGTTAATCATATGTTTTTAAAAACAGGTTCAACAATTCTTATACAGTACTAGGCAATAATGTATTTGTTCAAAATAGTATATGTGAACTTTTGAGTATGAAAATGTTATTGCAAAATATCCTGGAATTCCAAAATTTAATTACATAAGAGTAACTTTCAGTTCGATTGCTTTGACTTAATAAGGTCTTTTTTAAATGAAAATATTGGGCTGGCCAAAAAGTTCGTTCGGGTTTTTCCATAAGCTTGAAAAACCTGAACGAACTTTTTGGCTAACCCAGTATTTTTTTTTTTATTTTTTAGTATTTTGTTTAATATGCATTGTTTATGTTCAGGAAAAAAAAAGTGTACTTTAGTAGCTTTTATTTCGATTTTATTCTATGAAATTTTACTTCAAAGTCTAGAAAAAAATAAACAGTTGGTGAAAATATATGTTCTAATTTTATGTATACTGTATATGAATTTTATTTTTAAAATAGATTTTTCACAAATAGCCCTACTGGTAGGCAGTATAATTTTACCCAGATTTTGAAAACATAACACTTTACAGGATTTTATGTTGAATATTTAGTACTTTAAGGATAGTACATTAAAGATGTTTATCTTTTGCACATTCCCAGTTCATGTACCAATCCATTAAGAAAAAAGAAAGACCCATTCTTCATTTTAATCAGAATTAATTTTTTGTGCTGTGTTAGTTAAATGAGTTATAATATCGGGAAAGTACAAAAACTTGAGTGCCTCCTAAATGCTGGGCATTGTGTAGGTATCATCTCATTTAATAACCCTGTGAAATACCATCAGTTCCAAATCACCAGTGAGGAGACAGAAGCTAAGAGTTGTAATGAGCTTGTGTAACTGGTGGTAGGTTTTGGCGAGAATTCAAAAACCTGCAAACGCAAGCCTTATACGGTTTAAATTAGTCCTTAATCTGCCTCCTACATGCCTGAAAACATAAGGATTATCCATACAGACCAGTCTCTATAGAATATCTGAATAGATACTTAGCTTACTTTTTCATTGTCATTGGCTAATTTGAGAAAAATGTTAATTAGTACATTTTGGTTTACTACTCATTTCTTAACAAGGTTACTTCATATGGCCTATAAAAATTTTCATCAAAGTGTTTTACATTAATGTGTTGTGTAGTGGGTTTTAAGCTGTTACAAGTAATTAAGAGATAGTCCAGCCAACAAGCCATGAAAAATAAGGGAAAAGAGAAGATGGATTGCAAAGCTCTTCACCAGTGGACCAAAAGATAAAAAATCTCTACCCTGCATATGGAGGAGACCTATTAGTTTAGCCAGAACTTTCTTTTTGCTTAGCGATGAGGTCAGAGAAATATTTCTCTCTTTCTGCTTAGAACCATATGGATGGACCGCAGCTCCTTAATTTACTTGAAGTTACATTTTCCATTGGCCTCCTCTGTGTAGTTACAGTAACTACTTTGACCTACCTCTGCACAGGTCAACTTGGTTCTAATCGCATACATTTTTATTATGTCATGTAAGTAATTGAAAGAGTGAAATGTTTTATAGCAAATATTACAGTAGAGTTAAGAACATCTGCCTTGAATGTGCAGTGTATTTACTTTCTTTTTTCTTAATACATCTTATTTGGAGTATAATTGCTTCACAATGCTGTGTTAGTTTCTGTCGTACAACAATGTGAATCAACCGTATGCATACATATATGACCATATCTCCTCCCTCTTGAGCTTCCTTCCCACCCTCCCTATCCCACCCCTCTAGGTCATTGCAAAACACCAAGCTGATCTCCCTGTGCTATGTGGCTGCTTCCCATTAGCTATCTATTTTACATTTGGTAGTGTATATGTCGATGCTACTCTCACTTTGCCCCAGCTTCCCCCTCCCCCCCATGTCCCCAAGTCCATTCTCTATGTCTACGTCTTTATTCCTGCCCTGCCACTAGGTATATCGTACCTTTTTTTTTTTAGATTCCACGTATATGTGTTAGCATACAGTATTTGTTTTTCTCTTTCTGACTTACTTCACTCTGTATGATAGACCCTAGGTCCATCCACCTCACTACAAATAACTCAATTTCGTTTCTTTTTATGGCTGAGTAATATTCCATTGTATAGATATGCCACATCTTCTTTAGCCATTCATCTGTTGATGGGCATTAGGTTGCTTCCATATCCTGGCTATTGTAAATAGTGCTGCAATGGACATTGTGGTACATGACTCTTTTTGAATTATGGTTTTCTCAGGGTATATGCCCAGTAGTGGGATTGCTGGGTCATATGGTACTTCTATTTTTAGTTTTTTAAGGAACCTCCATACTGTTCTCCATAGTGGTTGTATAAATTTATATTCCCACCAACAGTGCAGGAGGGTTCCCTTTTCACCACACCCTTTCCAGCATTTACTGTTTCTAGATTTTTTGATAATGGCCATTCTGACCAGTGTGAGGTGATACTTCATTGTAGTTTTGATTTGCATTTCTCTAGTAATTAGTGATGTTTAGCAGCTTTTTGTGTGCCTCTTGGCATCTGTATGTCTTCTTTGGTGAAATGACTTTAGGTCATCTGCCCATTTGTTAATTGGGTTGTTTGTTTTTTTGATATTGAGCTCCATGAGCTGTTTGTATATTTTGGAGATTAATCTTTTGTCCATTGTTTCATTTGCAAATATTTTCTCCCATTCTGAGGGATGTCTTTTCATCTTGTTTATGGTTTCCTTTGCTGTGCAAAAGCTTTTAGGTTTAATTAGGTGCCATTTGTTTATTTTTGTTTTTATTTTCATTACTCTAGGAGGCAGATCAAAAAAGATCTTGCTGTGGTTTATGTCAAAGAGTGTTTTTCCTATGTTTTCCTCTAAGAGTTTTATAGTGTTCATTCTTACATTTAGGTCTTTAAACCATTTTGAGTTTACTTTTGTGTATGGTGTTAGCTAGTGTTCTAATTCCATTCTTTTACATGTAGCTGTCCAGTTTTCCCAGCACCACTTATTGAAGAGGCTGTCTTTTCTGCATTGTATGTTCTTGCCTCCTTTGTCGTAAATTAGGTGACTATATGTGCGTGGGTTTACCTCTGGGCTTTCTGTCCTGTACCATTGATCTATATTTCTGTTTTTGTGCCAGTACCATACTGTCTTGATTACTGTAGCTTTGTTTACTTTCTAAGTTAATCATTCAGTCACTGTCCTTTTAACCCCGACAAGGTTCACAATATTACTTTTGCTCTTGTTCACTATTCTGTTCCCACTTTCACATAACTTATGACCTATTGGGTGAAAACATTATTAATTTTTTGCTACTAAGTTTCATTTTTAAAAGGTTTATTATCTGTCACTTAAGTACAAAAAATGTTTCAAGTGAATGCTGTATTTCTACCCTTTAAAATATTGTATAATAGTAACCTCACATTATTTTTTAAATACTACCTGTGCATTGCCATATATGAATATACTTGCCATTTATCTTTGCTGTATTTTAGTCCCTTTACATTTTGATAGTTTTTTAAAACAGACCAAAACTATAAAACTAAAACACAGTAGAACTATGAAGCTTGTGCACTGTCCACTTACTTGAAGCAAGAAGAGAAATTCTGCCTTTGGGCTTTCATAATTGGCTTTCCGGACACCACTGAATTCATCAGATAATCTTTTAAAAATATTATGTGGACTATTTCTAATGAACTTGAATTTATTCAGCAACAAAGTTTATTTTCCTAGAGCCATTCTCCAAATGAACAGACTTATTTAAAATATGCCAAATGGAAGCACTTTTTTTCATTTCTAATATCTTATGATTTAGGAATAAAAAAGTAACTGTTCTTTTAGTAAATATGATTACTAAAGCATTAGCCAAATAACTTTGTGTTAGTTTAGCAGGTTAATGTTTTCTATGGTATGCCTTTAAAATTATTCAGTAAAAATTCAATTAGTATGTGTTCAACATGAAGTTTTTATTCCACTATAATCAAGCACTGACGAAATGGATTTTTCTAAGTGAGAAAATTTGTCTTCTGTATTTTAAGCAGAACAAATTTGAATTTTGCCTCTGATAATAAAATTTTGTACAGTAATGTGTAATTCATCACTGTCTTAATTTTCTGACATGTTCAGATAAGGCCAAGATAAATAATATCTTCTGCTTTTTAAAATTATGCTTCTGTTTTTACTTGAGAACCGATTTTTAAAATTCTGAGTAGACACATTGTAGAGGTCCATGAAAAAAAAAAAATCACTTTCTTTTTTTTTTTGTTTGTTTGTTTGTTTTGGTTTTTTTTGCGGCACAGGGGCCTCTCACTGTTGTGGCCTCTCCCGTTGCGGAGCACAGGCTCCAGATGCGCAGGCTCAGCGGCCATGGCTCACGGGCCCAGCCGCTCCGCGGCACGTGGGATCTTCCCGGACCGGGACACGAACCCGTGTCCCCTGCATCGGCAGATGGACTCTCAACCACCGCGCCACCAGGGAAGCCCCACTTTCTTTTTTGACGAGGACTTTTTCAAAACTATACACATGCTGAAGCTAGAATAAAGAAGTACGTATTTGTGCTATACTGTAAGGAGGAAAAAAATACCAATTCAGTCTCCTTTCTAATTATATGCCTTTAGAATAAATGAAATGATCTGCACTTTGGGAAAAGTGATTTCACCTGAAATGCATTTTCAGATTGCTTTTTTTTTTTTTTTTTTTGCGGTATGCGGGCCTCTCACTGCTGTGGCCTCTCCCGTTGCAGAGCACAGGCACCGGATGCGCAGGCTCAGCGGCCACGGTGCACGGGCCCAGCCGCTCCACGGCATGTGGGATCTTCCCGGACTGGGGCACGAACCCGTGTCCCCCGCATCGGCAGGCGGACTCTCAACCACTGCGCCACCAGGGAAGCCCTCAGATTGCTTTTTAATAGGTTTCCACGTTCTACAGACTGTCAAGTTCCCTGAATTTCAAGAACAGTTTTCAATAACAACAGGACTATAAAATATATATAATCAGGGTGCATAAGTAGTACTCAAAGTATAGTTTTTCAATGTCTCTGGGTTTTTCTGTTTCTAAGGATTGTTCAGAGAACATTAGACTTGACTCTGCATAGCCACCCATTTGAGCCTTACCCATGATACTTTATTCAGCTGTAGGAAATTCTCCTCCGCCATGAACATGGGAATAAGAAATGGACGGCCTTCCAAGCCAGAATCAAGAATACTCCTATTAGGATTATGGCCAGTGTCCACGTATACTGGAGATATATAGATGCATATGTATGTACATATCTCATATATAGATATCATATATACATGTATATATGGTATCTATATCTATACCCATATAGTCTATTTATTTCTTTGTCAAATGATTGTTCTCTGCAGAACAATCACATAAATCAGAAAATGGCTATTGCAAAATATAAATTGGGGCAGTAGAGCATGTCTACCATCATTTGAAGAGGTTGTCAAATGACATTAAATTATACAGGCACAATGACAAGAATTCCCTCTAACAATCATGAGGGAGCTTATTAAGAAAACAATTCTGCCTGGCCCCCAACTCTAGCGATTCTGTCTTAGTAAGTGTTGGCTGGGATACGGTTGTCTGCATTTTGAACAAGGACTGTAGTTGGTTCCATCTACACTAGAGGCCATCCATCTAGACCACACTTTAAGAAACATTGGGTAGGCACAGTGGTTCTCTGCCCTGACTTTACATTAGACTCAACTGAAATAGCTTTTCAAACATACTTTTGCCTGGGCCACACTTCAATTAAAGAAGACTCTCTGGCATGAGGTATCTGCATCAGCAATTTTTAAAGCTCCCAGAATGATTCTAATACACAACCATCATGGTCAAGAACCTCTGAGCAGCACATACCAAATTGAACATTACATAGCGTAAGCAATAGTTACAGAATGTTACTGAAAGTACCTGTATTTTTAGACATCTAAGAATTTCTTACTGCTGTTTAATATTCTTTGAATATAGAAATGCAAAACGTGTTTTCAGTTAGCTTAATTGTGAAAGGCTAATAGGAGGCTTGAACAACTGACCTTAGGGCTATAACACGTCACTGACACAGCACAGGAAGCTGTTTCCCTGCCATCCACCTAGATGCCTCATTTTCCCTCTATTCTGACATTGACATTCTCCTGTCACCCACTTTGTCTTACATCATTTTCTCTATAGTCTTATTGAGTCTCTGTAGTCTTGTGACTATATCCATATCTACCATTATCAGCAACAACAATTTTTCAACTTTTATTTTGCTTTGAAATTGGCAGGACGTTCCAGCAAATGACTGCACCTTTGCTCTGCTGAATAGAACAATTTTTTTTTCTGCTGCCCATTTTGCAAATGCCTGAAATTGGAGCTCAGGCCTGATACATGGGTTAAAATCGTTACATCAGGGAGATAAACACATCATAAGCCATTATTATAAACTGTTATCCTCTGAAATATTCTTTTTTCTAGTTCTTTTCCAGTTTCTTTTACTCTCCCTTCTCTTTCTCTTTCTCATTGCAACCTGCCAGCTGAACACTGAGGCTTTTTCGGCTTTTTCGGCAGCAGGCACTTATTTTCACTTGACACGGAAAAGAGAATAGTGAAAGTTTGGAGCTCTTTCTATATCAGTGTGCATAATAGAAAGTGACTTGTTCTTGAGATTGTCAAATAAGACCCAAAGGGCATCTGGGTAGATTGATTCTGCTTAGGTATGCTCTTGAGCCATTGTGCTCATTCGTCAATCCTTTAGTTCCTGGCTTCCCTTGGGTTGCTGAAATTTGTTTTCCTTTCCTGAATTATCTAGCTAATTACAGATTTCAGAATACAAGCAATTCATTTTTTTCACTAAAAAGGGAACTAGAAACATTGTCACCTCTGGAACATTTTAGCAAGCTGGTAGAGGGTGAATAATTTGATTGGAGAACTCTTGAGCCATATGTGGCCAAAGAAAGTCTTGAATCCCCTCTATCCTGCTTTTGCTATTTTTTTCATTCTCCATCATTTACCCTGTAGGCTGTTATCTCCATACGATTTCATATTGAACCCATTTTTCATGGGGAAAAGAAATTTTGTTGTAGAGTAAGATCTTCCAAGTTAGTAGGTTTTTATTAAGTTATTAGGATTATAATTTGCACAATGACGAACTTCACTGAGACACTTATGAAAATTCAGGTCTACCTCAGAACTTCAACAACTGCCTGCTGGGTAAACTATAAGAGGGAACTGCTTAATTAGCAAAGATCTATGTAGAAGTCCTAAAGCTAAAGCTTAACAGGAATGGCTTCGATGTAACATTACTAGGTGGACATACAGCAAAATTTAGCACCAAAAAGGGATTAGAAAGTAGGACTGGAAAGTAGGCTTGCTATATTTAAGATGGGGGTGGACTTCAGAAGACAGAGAATATGCAAAATGCAGCAGGTGCCTAAAGGACTACAGTTAAGTATGTCGTGAATATATTACACAAATAACAGTTATTCTGGTACTTGGATCACCTAAATATTTTCCAGTGATGTGTGAGTGAAAAAAATTGAGTAAAATAAATGGAATGTTTCATATAATAAACACAGGTTCCAAAATAAATATTAATTTCAGTTCTGTTCAAATTACAAAGTAAGAGCAAGAATTGACTAGTGTTGAGCTGTTTGAAGTGTGTGTGTGTGTGTGTGTGTGTGTGTGTGTGTGTTTTGGATGAAGGAGAAGAGTGAGGAGACTTGAGAGCAGATGACAGAACTTCTAACCAAGCATATTTCCACATTTAAAAAGTGAAATTATAGTCCCATACTACATATTCAAATCATTTTCCAATCATTTAGACTCAAATTATTCAATTTTCTAGTGTGGAAGTTCTCATCTTGTTGCATATGAGAAAATGCCTGGTGACTTAGAGGAGAGATTTAGATTAAACTGTGATTTTATTACTTTAGGTTCAATAGAAAGTATGTGCATTTCTAGAGCCATCAAATAAGATTCAGTAGATATATGGGTACATAGATACTCATATCTGGGTGTTCTCTTGAGTAGTTGAAATACCAAAATGAAATACTAAAACCTAACTTTGGCTAAATGAAACTGGAAAAAATCAAGCTGCCCTTTCTGGTAATAAAACACAGGAACTCTAATGTTAGAGGTGATAAATGGACGTTTGCTTGTTTTGTCACAAATTCATTTTAAAATAAGAGTTCCCATGTGTTAAGTTTCTCGTCATTCTCAATTACTTGAAAAAAAACTTGAATGAAATGAAATGCTCTGTCTGACTTTCATGTGCAAATATTTTATTTGCTTTGACTATGGACACTTACCATAATATTTATCATCATTTGAGAGGTTTGATTTTGTAATACAAACCTTGTACAGATTGGCCAAATTGCAAAAATAGAGCAAAATATCTCTTGCCATGCTTTAATTACTGTACTTCTAGTAATGCCTAAATATGTAGTTTTCTTATAAAGATCCGCTTGATCTACATAGCTCTTAGTTTTTTAAAGGTCCAAAGTTTGCATACTGCTAAGAGAAATCTCAGTTAAATATTGGCTACTTTTTTGTACTTAAGTCAAATTAATATTTTGGTTCTTGTTAAATTTTGTTATGTGAGAATTTTGGGATTCTGATATTGTTATCCATTATAACTTTTCTCTATGTATGTATAGGGTGACATCTTGTCTTCATTTAAATCATGAAATGAGACTGTGTGTTGTTTTTTTTTCCCAGTTATCATTCTGCCAGCAGATCTGATACTAACCAGCACTTTCTCACTTAGACGTGTAGATCCCTTGGTTAGTCTATGTTTATGTGGGACTTGTTTGGGGAGAACTCTGCTTATAGACAATGCACTGCCTTCTTCAGAGGTCATTAAAGTTGTTAAAATAAGATGGTTACAGAACCCTACGCTCCTATGTTTCTGACAACTCCACTTTACCTACCTCAGAAACATTAAAACGGCAGCTACCAACATACCATAGAGCCGATAAATATTTTTACTCTAATATCTTGCTAAAGCTTTATAAAGTGGTGTAGGGTAGATGTTTTTCTCGCTCATTTTCAAACACACCTGAATAAAATCAACTGGAAATCTTATAATCTATATTAGGCATTGATGTATTCACAGCTACATTTTTGGGGTCATTTTGAAATCTCTCTCCTCTGGAACAGATTCTCTTTTTAGTGTATATAGTTCTTACTGGCTACACCATCCATTTCACACTTCTTTGATATTTTATATCAATGTATTTTATCTCACAATGAGATTATACATTCTTCAAGGATGGAGATGATTTTTTAAAATTTCTTGACAGCAACTTCAAATATAATAAGTTCTCAATCACATTTTCTTGATTGAGAACAGCCTAAGTGCCAGTATAGAAACCAATGACTTTCCAGTATAGGCACACAGCAAGAAGTGTTTGGGGGATTTAGAGGCATAACTAGAATACAAAGTGCTGATCATTTTAAAGTATTGCAAAACTAAAGCTTGAAAGCTCACTCCATTCTTTGAATTTGTTCAAAAATATCACTTTAGAGGAACACTTGTGATCTACTTTGACCCTCTTGGTAGAGAAAATAGAAGAACAGAAGGATACTAAGATGCTATTTCATAACACATCTATTACAGTAATTCATTTATAGTGTGGAACGTCTGCCAATGATAAATACATGTTACTGTGGTGCAATTATGAATGTACCTTGGCTTTTCAACAATAAACCTGCCAAAAAGTTGCAAAATGCACAAGGAAGAAATTTTAGTTGAAGAGCTGAACTAACCAAGAAGTATAATGTTTTTTTAAAAAAGTGTCTATAGGGCTTCCCTGGTGGTGCAAGTGGTTGAGAGTCCGCCTGCTGATGCAAGAGATACGGGTTCGTGCCCCGGTCCGGGAAGATCCCACATGCCGCGGAGCGGCCGGGCCCGTGAGCCATGGCCGCTGAGCCTGCGCGTCTGGAGCCTGTGCTCCGCAACGGGAGAGGCCACGGCAGCGAGAGGCCCGCGTACCGAAAAAACAAACAAACAAACAAACAAAAATAAAAGTGTCTATATTTTTTAAAGAGATTTTTGTTCACTGCTAAAGTTAAATTTGTAAAAACACAGCATATTTTTCGTAATCTATGAACGTCACATACACTTGAGTTTGCATGCATGCTGCCTTCTCAAATTATCTTCTTATAGAAAATATTCGCAGTATTAACTTATTACCACAGAAAGTGAATCTATCCCAGAAAATGGTGCCATTTATGTCTTTGAAATTCCTTGTAAGATCATGGATTGGACTGGGAAAATTGTGTCAAGCTTTTATTCCTTGATATTTTAGTAGGAAATGGAGATGAAGGTGAATTACATTATTGTCTGACTCACATGCCACCGCTATGCTTCATATGTTACTAACTGATAAAAGTCTAAGCTACAATCACTATGGAGCTAATGAATGGTGAATTTTTATTGACCTACTGTGCACTCAAACCTATATTAGATACTAGGCTGGCATTAAAGTAATGTAACGCATAGGTCTTTGCCTAGAAGAAATTTTTGCGATTGGACAAATGACAATTATGGATAAAACAGAATATCATAAAAGAATATAGGAAAACATAATACATATTTTAGGTTACTTTTAAGAAAAGGGAAAGCTGGATATGGACTGAACTTTTAGGAAAGACTGTGAAGTCTGTGGAGTTGGGGAAGATTACTGATCATTCTGTGGTTTCAATGAGAGAAAAATTAAGACTTGGGGGTGGGGAGGAGGGTAAAGTGAATATTTAATGACATAGGGAAAAGTTAAATACAACCTTGAAGATCTCTCCTGTTCATCCTTTTTATCCACCCAAGTTAGAGAAGATTATCTGATGAAAACAAACAATTTCTATTTTGATGACTTTTTCAGAAATAGCAATTATTATGGGAAGAACCTAAGATATAGAACAAATGGCTTCTTAAGATTGTTGGTGATGGAAGTATATAGAAGGAAGGAAAATAAACAAATGCATGTATAATCCCTTAAATTTCCATTTCATGATTTTTTCAATTATTTATATAATTTAACTGATTAAAATTGTATTTTTCTTCTACAGTGTTCAATAATAAATCCTCTGGGCTTATGTTTTGGACGTTACATGAAAGCTCGTTAAGAAACAAATTGGAATGAATGCTGTAATTGAATTTCTTCCATAGGTCAACACCGCATGCTTTAGGGGGCTGACTATATAAGAATAATCCTAACTCTGTGAATCTGTTTAGAGTTTCCTATGTTTGTTTTGCCTTTAGTCAGTTTCTCCATGCTTTGCATACAGTTCAAACTTCCTACAGACCAATTTGAATTATGTGCAATGATTCCCTTTGGCCTGTTGAAAAAGTCCTTTGCCTTAATTCAAGATTTTTCAGTTTGCCTTTGGCATATAATTTATTCCTTGGTTCTCATTTCTTACCATATACCACATTTTAACCAGTGTTCCTGATTCTTTTGTAAGCTTTTTGTGATGATGGGCACTTAGAAAGTTCTCATCTGGTGGAGGCTAGATGTTTACCAACTATACAATGTTTTTCCTTGAGTTCTAGCCCCACCTCTGCTGCTTTAGCCATAGGCCGACACAGATAAGGAGTGCTAGGTTCCTCTTTTGGAGGAAGAGGTCATCAATAGGACATGACACCTTTGAGCTGGACCCAGACAACTGAAGGCTCCTCCCTCCCTCCCCTTCCTTAAAATGTATGTTCAGCCTCTCATTCCCAAACTAGGAGCCGTTCTAAGGATGCAGCCTTGAAAGCGTAAGGTGTTGTTGAGACCATCTGGACTGGATACATGACTTAATCCAGTTAAGTTATATAAATGTCTATATAAAATTTTAAGATTCTGGCAGGCGGTTGTGGAGACCTGCTCATCTTGCAGCCACCCAAGATAAACCTCGTCAATAAGTTCCATGGCTTTTTCTCGAGTAGTCTGTCTCTTTCTTCAGTCTCTCCTTGCCCTATGTGTACAGGGACCAGTTTCAGATTTCAGCCGGAGAACTCTCCAGTTTGTGAACCAACATTTTCTCCAACATTTTCTGTTGTGTGAGGATAAATAATATGCAAAGTGGGGATGAGAGTGAGAGTAAAATGTAAATAAAGGAATCTGAGCTTATGTCCAAAGATACAGGACATAGGGAACTCCCAATCACTTGCAGCGGGACACAGGAGAAAACTAGTTGACTTCCCCACCCTCTGCCCGCTATGCCAATCATCAGTGCATGTTTATGAAAACTGCCCATTGATTGGAGGGACAAGTTGAGCCAGCTGGCTCCAGCAAAATAGGGCAGTTAGAGCCGGCCCACAGAAAACCAGTCCCTGTGTGCTGTTCCAACAGGAGTGCATCACCTCACTCAATCTCCTTTCAAGTTCCCTGAGATGCCTTTCCCTTGGGAGTTCTGTAGCTGTTTAAATGAGCTCACCTGGCAATGTGACGGCCTCTTATTAATATTTTACATACTCTTCCATCAACTTTTAGGCAATTCAGGGTTAATTTAGGGGTAGTGATATTAAATGTGTTCTATTGCTGACCTCCAAGTTTCTCCATTTTCTAGAACTGCTCATGGAAATGATTGTTATTTTAATAAGCTAATTGGGGTGGGGAAAGGGATTCCAAAGCCCCCCCCCCATAGAGATCAGATAATACATCAAACCTTTCTATCTCCTCATTTATCCTAGCATTCCTTTAATCTGAATTCCTTCTCCTTTCATCACTGCCTTCTCAATGCTATTTATCTTTTAAGGCTCTAACCATGTGTTTGTAAAGCACGGTTCTTGAGCCATTTTCATCTAAATCACCCAGGGTGCTAGTTAGAAATGCAGACTGATTGTATAAATCAGAATCTCTAGGGATGGTCCAGAAATCTAAATTTTAACAAGCTCCCCAGGCATATTTTATGAATGCAGAAGTTTGAGAAACACTGTTCCATTCAAACACCGTGAAGTTATTCTCATTACCCTGGAAAACCAATGCTCTTTCTCTGTCTTTGGAATTTCTGAAAAAGTTAGTTTTTATACCCTTCCTAGAGTATTTGTAATATTCTCTCTTATATTATAATTTGTCATAACATTATGATCTGTGCACTGGTTTTATTCCCTCTATTATAAGCTCCTTACAGGCTATGCCTGTGTATCTCCGGAGCATCTGGCATGGAGATTTGCTTCTAGCAGATGCTCAATTCTTATCTCTAAGAATGCATGAAATGTTACCTCCAGGCCTTTCCCCTCCTCTTCTGTCAATGCACTGTGAACGTAAGCTACAGTGCAACTCCAAAATGCTTGTACCATATTAAAATAAATGAACTGCTTAGAAAACCTTTTGCTTGAACTAAGCTTAGTTCACAGAATTTAGTCCCAGATAAATACTTGACTCAGGCTTTTTTGTTCTCTGTAAATCTCCTTATCAGCAGAAGGTTTATTTTTGAAATTCAAGGCTCAATATAGTGAAAAGTAGTCACTGGAATCAAGAACTAAAGAACGATTCATGGCTCAGGTCATAAAAATTACCTATATGTCTGTCACTGGTGAATCATTTATGATGTCCTCAGTACAGTTTGAATTTTCAAAAGGTTAACTTTGGATATGCATTTTTAGAGTGCGTGTGTTTACTTAGAATATGTCAAGCTACGAAAAGGGCATTTTCTTAAAACACCACTGTTTCATTTCTACAAAATCCAAGCCAATGAAGAAAGCATATTCAAATCAAAGAGCGGAAGCATGGCTTGAACTTCAATTATTTAGCTGCAATTATGATGAGAGTGTTCAGTGATATTTGGTTTTCTTGAAATCAGGATATAACCTAACCACTTCAAACATGTGTTGTTATAGATTTAAAATGACCTGAATGATCTGTTTTGCTTTCTAATACTGAATAGACATGGTGATTTTTCTTATTTTTTACAAGCCAGGTAAAAGCCAGTAAAACTCACACTCAAAATATAATCGAGCTACTTATTTAAAAGAAAAACTTACACAACTAACCTTACTATGGTAATCATTTTGCAACATATACATGAATCAGGCATTACACTGTACACCTTAAACGTACACACATTTATATGTTAATTATATCTCAATAAAGCTGTGAAAAATGAAAGAGAATGGGCTTCTCTAAGCTTGCTGTAAGTATTGTTAGGAGCTTTATCAGCATTCAATACTACATTTAAAGAATGCACTAAGTAAATATTAGTAAAATTACATTAATAAATTACACTAGAGTCGACATCTAAACAACATTCATCAAAAAAAGGATATCGCAAACACTTTTATAGAAGTGGAGTAGATACACTTGAATGTTTTATAGATGTATGCCTTTCTCAAATGATAGGGCAGGAAAACATTTTAGGGAGAAAACATTTCAGGCAAGAAAACTTTACAAAAGTCCAAGGCTCGAATAAAAGGTGAATGTAATATTTTGAACTTAAAAGTCACTTATTAGCATGCTATCAAAAAGTAATAGAAATGCAGAGAAATAAACTGTCAAATGTTAGCAAGAGCACATTTTAGAAATACAAAAACTCCCACAATCAGGTATCGTCTGAACAATTCCAAGGAATCTGATTCTCTCCTGGTCACCTCAATTGGTTACTTTCTCTGTCCGAAAGACCAGTGTCCTCTTTCCAAACTTATCTGGATCATTTGCATGTCCCAGGTCTAAATCGGGGCTGAATTCCTACAGAAATTTTCCAAGTGCATCTTTTTGCTTTCCATCTTCTCCCCGCCTCTCCTCCAATTCTAAGTTTCCAACCTACACACCTGCTAAAATGACTCTTTTCAAACATAGTTTTCCTCAAGTCACTCCTCTGCTTGATAATTTAGAGTGATTTTCCATAACTTGTTATATAAAATCCTAACTTGTCTTGCACTAACATCTATCACTAACTGGACTGCCCCTTC
Source organism: Pseudorca crassidens (assembly GCF_039906515.1). Classification (NCBI taxonomy): domain Eukaryota; kingdom Metazoa; phylum Chordata; class Mammalia; order Artiodactyla; family Delphinidae; genus Pseudorca; species Pseudorca crassidens. The sequence continues at coordinate 61,932,314 of NC_090306.1, forward strand.
ATCCAACCAAACAAATATTCATCACTCTCAGGAACATGTGCATCTCTATATCTTTCATAACCTGCTTGGTATTTTTAGGAAAATCCTGAACGATTTTTGAAAAAGACTACTGGATGCACTTTCAGTGGAATACTGGATGTTATCTAGGGTACTTTTCAGGGATTCTCTTATTTTTATGGGGTGTGTCCATTTGATTGTTTTTGGTTGGTGTACTTTGCACCTTTAGAGAGATAAAGATTAACATGTAGATGGCTATTGACAGTGCACTAGTAATGCATCAATGTTTCCTGTCCATAGCAATGCAAACAATTCTTGTTAATGGCAGTTTGAAGAAGGATTGGACTTATAAAGAGTAACTCTACTGTTTTTTTAAAATCTTACTAGTCCCCTCATTAATTAATGAGGTAAATAAAATTGTTGACTTGTGTTCGCATTACTTTTTATGAGATTCATGATTTTACCTTTTTGAAAATAATAACAGGGAATAATATACATAAATCCTTATTGCCCTCTTTGCCTTCTACATCCCCACATGTCAGTACATTCCTACACTCTCTTTGAAACTCAGTTCACATCCATCCCTTTCCAGAAACCTTATCAATGTGGATCTTGTAAAAGATTATTAAGAGGGAACTAGTAGGATGTTACAAATTCTTCAAAGGAACTTAAAGAACCACACATATATAATGCCATCAGGAATGCTGATATAAATTTTCTTAGATGAAAACTGTCAAACTGGTCAATATCTGCAGGGCAATAATCAACCAAATCTCCAGCAAACCAACTTGCATTTCTATGGACAAGTACCATTTGGATTACTATTGGATTTCTATAATTTGTTGGACACTTTTCTAAGCACTGGAGATAAAAGAGTAAACAAAACAAAGTCTCTGTCTTCTTGAAGCTTACATTATAGTGTGTGTGGGGTGAGGAGGGTGGAGTAGAATCAAATGTTAAACAAATAAATATATAATATGGCCTTTAGAGACATGTGCTATCTATGAAGAAGTACAAACCAGTATACTGTTGCTGACTAAGTACTATAAGGTAGAAGAGAGTCCTAATTTCAGTGGAGTCATCAGGAGAGGCTTCTCTGCTAAGGTGGTATTTCAATAGAAACTTGAAGAAAAAAGGGAGCAAATTATGAGGCTGTGGGAGTTGAGGGGAGGGAGAGAATTTTATATTCAGGAAACACCAAGTGCAAAGGCCCTGAGGCAGGAGCGCCAGAACGGAGAGGAAGCCTGATGTAGCTAGAATGGAATGAGTCCCAGGGAGAGGACGTTCGGAGAAATGGCCATGGGATGGGTGGGTGTAGCATAGGGAGATGTGAGAAGATGAGAGGAATTCCTTTGTCTTCTTTCAGGACTTTGAATTTTTTTTTTTTTACTTCATGGGAAATGGATTGTAAATGGAGGGTTTGAGCAAAGGAGGAACATAAGGGTAAATCAGGGAAAGCAGATGGGAAGTGTTATGAGTTGAAATGTATCCACCAAAAGGATATGTTGAAGTTCTAACCCGCTAATATCTGTGAATATGACCTAGTTTGGAAATAGTGCCTTTGTAGATGAAATCAAATTAGGATGAGGTCATACTGGATTAGGGCAGTCTCTGATCCATAGACTCATGTCCTTATAAGAAGGAAATGTAAACATACATGGGGAGAAGACCAGAGATAGGAGTTAACGTTGCCATAATTCGAGAAATGCCAAAGGATTGCCAGCAAGTCCCTGAAGCTGTGCTGAGCTGAGCTTCTAGACCCTCCCCTAGATACTTCAGGTGGAGCATGGCCCTGATGACACTTTGATTTTGGACTTTTAGCCTCTGCGAAATGAGAGTACATTTCTGTTGTTTTAAACTGCCTGGTTTAGGGCACTTTTCTTTAAATGGAAGCCCTAAGGAAACTAATACAGAGAGTTCTTGCAAATAACTCATGTGAGAGTTGATGGTGACTTGGCCAGATAGGTACCAGTGGAGGTCATGAGGGGCACTGGATCCAGGGTACGTTAAAAAGGTAAAATCAACAGGATTTGCTGATGCATGTGCAGTTCAATAGAGAAGAGTTAGAAGAAATTCAAGATCAATGTAGCCTGTTATTCTTAAGAAAAGAACACAAGAAAACTTTGTAGACATTTTTCTGAACTATGATGACAGGTATCTAGGATTGTCTTTACTGCAAATTTGCAATGGAGAACACACCTAGAAAGGTCAGTTATAATGGGAGCTGCCCATTATTGGTCTCATTCTATGTACTAGGCTCTTAGTATACGTTATGTCATTTAATCCTCCCAAGAATTCTTCAAGGTAGATGTTATTACTCTCATTTTACAAATAGAAACCTTTCACCAGAGATGTTTTATATGCAGTCAAGGAAGTATTAAAGGAAAGATTGAAACCCAGATTTTCCTGATGTCAGCAACAAATTTTCTATCAAGAAGTGAACAGTGCTTTAAGGGATAAAATAATGTTTCTGAGAAATTTGGATGCTAAATAAAATAGTCTCTTTCATTTGTTGCTTAGTTGTGAGAAGATTTTATATAGAATTAGAATGCATGGAATATACCTACCCTTGGTTTTTTATCTTTATGGAACCTAATTTGCTGCTAGGTATGCATAGACAGTCAAGGAATACCCACTGGATTTACATGAATTTACTAACTGGCCCTTGGTATTGAACGCTGTGGTTTTGTTTTATTTCATATGGAGTCACTTGCTTATGTACACAATATAGGCTAACATTTCTTTCCATTTGTATAGTACTTTATAATATACTAAGGGCTTTCGTACTTGTTCCAACAATACTGACAAAATACAGAATGGTTTCTGTTACCTATTGCTGCATACAAAATCACCCTAAGATTTAGTGGCTTAAAACAATTTAATGATTTTTGATGATCCCTCATGGTTCTGGGGGTGAACTGGGTGTAGGCGATTCTTGCTCAAGCTCTCTCATGCAGTCACAGCCACACTCTGTGTCCAGAGTCAGCTCAAAGATTTCCTCATTTATACATCTAAGGTTGGTATCGGCTGGAGCTCTACCTAGGCCATTGGTCTGAACTCCTACACATAGGCTTTCCCTGAGCTTCCTCACCCATGGAGAATAGGTTCCAAGAGAGAACATCCAAAGAGAAAAGAAGAAGCTGACAGATTTTTAAGGACTAAACATGGAAACTGGCACAGCATCGCCATAGTTGGGCAATTACAGAGCCTAGATATAAGGGGAGAAACATACCTAACCTCTCAATGGAAATTTAGGATCAAAGAATTTTTAAGACCGCATTGAAAACTGCCACAAAAAGGAAAACTTAATTGTATTTTATACTGAAAAAGTTGAAAGTTGATAAATTAGAAATCTTGCCTAAGATCACAGAGCTAATTACTGCTATAGTTGAGATTCAAATCAAATTTTCTTTACTTTGTTTAACCTTCTGTCATCAGAAAGCAGTGGAATGGAATGTTTGAGAACTGGGTACATGGAGTCAGACTGTCTGAGTGTGAATTTTAGTTCTATTTTCTAGTTCTGTGACCTTGAGAAAGTAACTTCGCCTCTTTTGCCTTAGTTTCCTAGTATGTGAAATGAGCTCATAACCATACTTCCTACAGGAAATTGGGAGGATTAACTGAGCTAATACACATAAAATCTCACAATAATGCCTGGCATATCAATAAAAGTTAGCTATTATTATACTTTTCACATCTGACTGGCAGTATTTATGATGGAATTTGGCAATTTCATGGTTAAAGTTTAGCACACATAGATGAAATTTAAGTGGCAAATGACAGGAGTGCACAGGTTTAAATGTGATGAGATGGGAGCTCTGACAAGTGGTTAGTTACTTTTTTGGTGTGCCTTTATTCCACTGAACCATACCTCAATCATTATAATTTCCACGCTGCATAGAAGTGGTCTGTTTATCCATTTGTCTCCCTACTAGAATGTCAACTCATGGAGGACAAGACTATTCTTATTCACCTTTGATTCTTTGTGACTTGCACAGAATCTAGTAGACAGTAGGAGTTCAATATATTGGTCAGACTGATACCTAACAGGTCAATACATCGGACTGAAAAATAAAAGAAAGGGAAGGGTATTGCTTTATATAAGGATTTTCCCTTGTGGACTTGTGGGTTTATCATAGTCCGGAAATTTCAGGGGAAGGACAGGGGCTGTAAGTACAGACTGGGATAATAAACAAACAACCCAATTATTCAACATTTGTTCATTCATTCATTCATTCATTCACCAAAGAGATTAGGTTCTTCAAGAGTTTTTATTTTAGAGATAATTTGTTATGCATTATGCAGTCCAGCCACTCTGGTATAGATAAGACTCAGCAGTATATTTATACTCGAGAAAATGCCTTGCCTTTTGAATTCATTATCAGGTTGGTAAATATTAGAAACTGCAGTCGTGTTTAAATATACTGAGAGAACTAAAGGACTCCCCTGCTCTAAGTATGTAGTAATTTAAATATATTTTAAAGTTTATATTTTAGTTCAACTTACAAAGGCCCTTATCTTCCCCATGATGTTGGTAATCCCTTGAGAAATAGAATGATTTGGAATTCTAATCCCTAGTCACTATGAAAAAAAAAGTTATGAGGTTCTAAAATTCCCCAGATTGATCATTGGATGAATGAGATTTTGATGTAAAGATAAGCCTAATGACATATTTCAATGCTATCCTTTTTGGAATGCATGGGAGAGTCCTGCCTTGTTGCATATTACATAAGGTGGCCATTAAACACAGATTAATTTTCAAAGGAGAGGCTGAGATTAATGGGTAAAAACACAGTGAAGCCTTAAATGAGTCAGATGAGAGTTCTCTAAAGAACCAGCAAAAATATTCATAAAATAAGAATAATTGCAAAGTGATTACTGAATGATAAATTTGAGAAGGGCCTTATCTAAAAACAAATATTATTGTAGTGAAACATTCTTAAAATACTTTAAGCGATTTTTTACAATTTGGTTTGGTATGTAAACACTGAAAATGTTTGCATAGGTATTTTCTTAGTATTTTTGGAGTTTCCATCAACTTTTCTATCTGTAGTCAGCAAGTTCTAGATCATAGTTATGCAAAAAGATTTTTTAAAATATCTTACTTCTGACTCTTTTACATCGTCTACCTCTTTCCATTCCACTCACGTTGAAAATATAGGGAAAGCTTGATGCTAAAGAAACGTTCTTCTTGCATTTGTTCGGTGCAGATTTGTTTTCTTCTGTGAGTAAATACTTGGTTCTCCAGGGGTTTAAAATCTCTCATAAGAAAAATTACTCTACCAGTGAATTAGTTAATGTTATTAGAAGGAGGGCACTGACCAGCTGTTCTCCTCAGGGGACAGAATTGCAAGAAATAGACTTACATAGGAAATGGAACATTATAAAGAAGGAAACCTTCCTGACGACAAGGTTGCTAGAAGCCTAGGGGATTCAAGATTTCTCCCCAGAGTAAATATGATCCAGTGGATGAGAGCTAGGCTGTAACCTGAATATGATTCCTGACTCTACACCTTCCAGCCAAGGCTGTATCCTCGGTCAACTTGAACTTTCCTGGGCTCTGTTTAATCAACTGTGGAAAGGGGGTATAATAATACTTAACTCTTTGAGCTGTAGTGTGGATTTTGAAATAATTTATATTAAATCCTTGCCACAATATTAACAGTCAATAAATGGTAGCTATGATTATTGTTACTACCACTGATTAGGGGCACACAATTTCACATCGGTTCAAGGTGATTTCAATTACAGTGATTTGCCCAGTCTTCATTTGAAGGAAAGGAAGCTTGCAGATGATATACTTATGGTTCTTAAAAAAAATGTAACTGATCATGAATATTTCCCTTTAAGTATAAGACAGAGAGAGAATTCTCAATATTTCCTGGAGGAAGAAACCCATTTTTCTCTAATGACATTTCATAATGTGCTGCTACCCATATCTTTGCCATTCTAATTTACAATAATAATATGCTAATTTTATGCTGGTAATCTTAGAACACATTAAGTGCCAGATTTTAGAGGAATACATGACAAAATATATTTCTTTCAGAATATGTTTACACAGAAATATACTTAAATACTTCCAATGACTATATTTGGCATGTACATCTAAACCTTGATCACATTTTTCTCAGCTTAGTCTTTTTGCATGCACTTTTGATGGTAATATATGGATGTTTAAGAGAAAATATTTTTTCTTTTTAAAAAAATATTAATTATGAGTTTGTTAGAAGAGCAATGACAAATACCAGTTCTCACTTATTTTGGCTTATATTGGGATTATAAATAGTTTTATTCTTTGTTTTGCTTATAATTTTCCTACAATTAGAACAAACACATAAATTATATCAACATACATTGTGTACAGAACCTAGAGCTACACACGTTGAAATCAATATAGATGCAAGCAACATGTATTTCCAAGGCATGGGAACACAAAAGCCTAAGTTAGATTAATCTATGAAAGGATCTAATGACTCCCACTGGCTTTTCCTATAAGATAAAAATAGCTGTAGTCTTCTAATCACACAAATAGTCTTCCCTAACCTGGGTAATCAGTACTTTTTTAGAAAGATTAAAAATGGAAACAAATTCTCCACCCCCTGGGTGGAAGTTGGTATTTATTCGCCCCTATTTTCTTCTGTGAGGCACTCTCTAGCTTTTCTGTCAGACAAGTTAAATGGAGTGTGCTTTAGATTGCCCTTGCTGACAATATTTAATCAATTAAGAAGTATTTACAATGTGCTCTGCACTGTAATAAGTACTCAAGAGACTAATACAGAAGGAAAAGACATGACACTTGTCAATGACACATTTATTGAAGTATTACTTGGGATGAAAAGATTTATTCATAAGAAGTAACTTCTAGGCAACCACTTCTAATCACTCTATATTTATTCCATTCCTTCAATAATTTCTTCACCAAAACTTATCAAAACATGCCATATGCTCAAAATGTGGTAGCTGTAGGAGTTACAGTAAAAAAAATGGTTTCTGCCCTTGAAGATAAGGTCAATGATTATGAAGGAGTTCATGTACAAAGAATAATGGGCACACGAAGGAAAGAATGCCAGTTCCAAGGGATTCTTAACATAGGTGATTAAAGAAAAAAAATCAAAACTAACTCTTGACAGATGTCTTGGAATTCACCAGACACCTTATGGTCAACCAGAGAATAAAGCTAAGGCCATCATTACCAGGGTAGAGTGACTGAACAAGCATGGAAGCATGACACAGGATAGCATATTCAAAAAATGAATAGTAATTCAATGCAGCAGGGACACAGGAACAAAGCAAACCATAGAAGGTGGGACTACACTGTGGGAAAAACACTGGCCAGATTATGAAGGATCTTAATTTCCTACTGAGGAGTTAGTGTTTAAATTATAGGAAATGGTAAGTAATTGAAAAATTTTATGAAGTGGATTATTATGGCCACATTTGAGTTTTATAAAGATAATACTATTGCCAGTATAAAAAATAGACCAGAAGGAGTAAGGGAGGGGGGTTAGAATCAGTTAACAGATAGCCCATTGCATTCATCCATGATAGAGTTGATGAGTTTCTGAATGGGACCATGGCAGCTGAGGTAGAGCAGAGGGAATGCCCTTGAGAACTATTAGGGGGTAGAAATTCCAGAATGTAGCCACCAATAAATATGATGGCTACAGGACAGAGAAGACTTTCTTAGCATAAAATGGTTGCTGGCTTGAAATACAGAATGTTCTCTGTTGATAAGCCAAACCTAGAGCAGATGCAATGGCGCAGAGACCGGCAGAAATAAATGCTAGGAATACTAATAAACTACATGTGGATCTCAAGTATCCCATAGAATAAATGTATTCATTTCAGATGAATATCATGGTTTTGGGAGATCTGATGTCTTTTTCATTTTGGTGGACCTTCTTTAAGGAACTGCCTACATGACACCAAAAGTAAAGACAGCAAAAGTAAACAAGTGAGACTACCTCAAACTAGAAAGCTTCCACACAGCAAAGAAAACCATCAACAAAATGAAAGGCAACCTATGGATTGGGAGACATTTTTCAAATCACATATCCAATAAGGGATAGTTGAATATTTGCAAACCACAGATCCAATAAGGGGTTAATATCCAAAATATACAAGTAACTCATGCCACTCAATAGCAATAAATAAATAACCAAATTAAAAAATGGGCAAAGGACCCGAATAGACATTTTTCTAAAGAAGACATAAAATGGCCAACAGGTACATGAAAAGGTGCTCAATATCACTAATCATTAGGAAAGTGCAAATCCAAATCACAATGAATTATCACCTCACACCTGTCAGGATGGCTATTATCAAAAATACAAGAGATAAAAAATGCTGGCAATGATGTAGAAAAAAGAGAACCCTTGAAAACTGTTGCTGGGAATGTAAACTGGTACAGCCAGTACGGAAAACAGTATGGAGATTCCACAAGAAATTTAAAAAAAGAGCTACCATATGATCCAACAATCCCACTTCTTGGTATACAAAGGAAATAAAATCACTACCTCACAGAGATACCTTCACTTCTATGTTCATTGCAGCCGTATTCACAATAAACAATGTGTAGAAACCACCTAAATGTCTATTGACAAATGAATGGATAAAGAAAATGTGTGAGTACGGAATAATATGCACAATGAAATAATACTCATATTATTTAGTCTTAGAAGGAAATCCTGCTATTTGTGACAGCATAGATGAATGAATCTGGAGGGCATATGCTAAGTGAAATAAGCCAGACAGAAGAAGACAAATGTTGCATGGTAAACGTGGTTGCCATGGGCTGGTAGGGGGGTAGGGAGTGAGGGGAAAAGGGAAGGACTGGTAAAAGGGTACAAACTTTCAGTTATAAAATAAATAAGTTCTCGGGGGGGTGGTGGTGTGGTGGGATGAACTGGGAGGTTGGGATTGACATATATACACTAATATGTATAAAATAGATAACTAATAAGAACCTGCTGTATAAAAATAAATAAAATTCAAAAAATAAATAAAATAGAAAAGACAAATGAGAGAAAGGAATTATCGAACAAATGAATCTGAATAGTTCAAAAATAAATAAATAAATAAATTCTGAGGATCTAATATATAACATGATAACTATACTTTATAACACTGTTATGTAATTGAAATTTGCTAAGAGAGTAGAACTTAAATGTTCACAAAACATACACACACAAAGGTAAATATGTGAGGTGACTGATGTGCTAATTAACTCAATAGAAGTTTTTCACAATTTATACATATGTCAAATTATCATGTTACACACTTTAAATTTATAATTTTATTTTCCAATTATACCTCAATAAAGCTGGAAAAGAAAAAGAAAATTATTTCAAAATTACTAGCACAAAACTAAATTCACGCATAGTTAGGTCCCCTCCTAGGTTTTAGAAGGGTCCTGCATTGTGAAAGTTTAAGTTTCCCAAAGTTTAAGCTTCATTGGCTTTATAGAAAATCTACTTCCTGCTAAGGTATAAACTCCACAAAGTTATGTTTCTCTGTCAGTTATATTCCCACCTCTCCACACATATTCAGGTCTGTTCTGCTACCTTTTCTCCACACTCTCCACTGTGGTATTTTATGATTATTTCTTGTATGGTAGTTTACTTTGATATCCTCCAGGAAACACTGAGCTCCTTGTGAGAAGCCAGTTCATTGTTTAACCTTAGACACAAATATTAAAATAACATTTTAATCTGTTTCCCAAATGCATTACTCAGTCTTTTAAAAAGAAGATCAGAGATATTATAAAAAACAATTAAGAGGTTTTAACAATAATAATATTCAGTATTTATTGAAGAAGTGCTATATATCAGATAGTCCCTTATGTCTATTAACTTATTTGATCCTCACAAAAATCTCTGTATAATAGGTTTCATTACTCTTCCCAATTTGCAGATAAGAAAAGCAAAGCACAGAGGAGTTAAATAACTTTCCCAAGTTGGAAGCAGTTAGTAAATGGTAGGGCCAAAGCTTGCATCTCGGCAGCCCAGTTCCAGAACCTGTGCTTTTACCTGTCTGGTCACTGTACTGCTTCTTGCGAGTTTATTCATATTATAAATTTTTCAGTGTGATAGATGCCAAGCACACAGACCTTCATTTGTAGGCATTTTAATAAACAGCTAAGGAATGAGCTTACACAGAGGGAGACAGTTTAGTGAGCTAGTAACCATTTATTGAGCCTCTACTATATGAGTGTAGCTTGGCAGACCTTTTCCTTTTTGTCCTCGGGTATGCTCCCAATTCCTTCTAGAAGAGAAAAGTATCAGGAGAACTGATAGAACCACTCAAGGAGCCATCTTCTGGCTGTTCTGGAGAATACAAAGGATGGTCTATTAGCACCCTTCAGATCTCCATGGGAGGGGATGGCTAGAATTATGGCCAAATACACAGCTGGCTCCCATATGCCCCACTTCTTCCCTCTTCATTTGTCTCCTGTGGATCTCATTTTAGGCAGATTTTGTAAACACAGATACTTTCAGAGGCAGGGTTATAAGATAACTGTGTAAAGGCGGGCAGAGTAACACCATGAAGAATGGTGGGAAATGTGGAACTAGTAAGTGTATACTTGATGACTCTAAAGGTATTCAAATTCAACATAAAAGCCAACCAGGCAGCAAACACCCTGCTAACCAGACAAAACCCCCAACCCGATGCAGTTTATCTCCAGTCAACCCCTTAGTCAGCCCCTTTCTATCATGAGTCCCCTCCTCCCCTTTTCCTACAGCTATACCATTTCCTCCAGCTCCCAGAGTGAAACCAGGCTGATTTAGGCAGAATGACAGCATCCCAAGGATGCCCATACCCTAATCCTTCAGAAACTGTGAATATATTATTTACTTTGCTGATGAATTAAGGTTGGTGGCCTTAAATAAAGAGATTGCGCTCAATTAACAATACAGGGATGGACTCAATCTAATTGCAAAAGCTTTAGGAGCAGAGAAATACCTCTAGCTGGAAGAAGCAGAAGGGGAAGTCAGAGATATAACCCACTGCTGATGTGAAGATGGAAGGGGCCATGTGAGGAGGAATGCACACGGGCTTAGGGAACTGAGAGGGGCTCCTGGCTGATAGCCAGCCAGAAAACAGCTCGTGCCTACAACCACAAGGACCCGGATTCTGCCAATAACCTGGACGAGCTTGGTGTTACTCTTCCCCGGAGCCTTGAGAAAGGAAAACCAACTTTGCAGGCACCTTGATTTCCTCCTTGTGAGATGCTTGGCAGAGATCTAGCTGAGCCCCACAGAAAATTCAGATAACAAATGGGCGTGGTTTGAAACGTCTATATTTTTGGTAATTTGTTACAGCAGTACTAGAATTCTAATACACAAGTCACAGTGTCTACTCTTTTTGTCTTACAAAAAGAAATCTCAGAACTGAGCCAGATGTTAGTGAAATTAATTAATTTCTGCTGGCCTCACAGGCCTAGTGGGAAATGGGGAGCTCTGTGGCTGGGTAGAAGTCTCAGACAATAGGTACGGGAACTCAGGATTTTTCTCTCTGTGTTCTCGCTGGCTGTGGCCAGTTTTCCTCCTGAATTATATAAAAAAAATACTCTTCACCAAAGAGATAATTCTGTTTTTGAGACAACCTGGTCCATCTTGCACTATGCATTTTGCTCTGCCTTCACATTTAATCCTTCAATGTTGACAAGTATTATTTATTCCCATTTTTCAAAGATGACACTTGCAGAAGAGCCCAGTTACAAGTAGTGTGGTGAGATTCAAATCCAAGTCTTTTGGATTCTAACGATGCTGGGAAGATGATGAACTTCATTACAAGGCACTGGAAAGTAGGGGTGAAGCACAATTGGCTCTCAGCCCAGGTATGATATCTCTCAGTCCTGCTATGTAACAGTTTTTTCATTTTCATAAGAAAGCAATTCCTCCCCAGTGTCTGTAACTAGATTTCTTATTGTCAATTGAAAATTTGGAGCATCAGAACATGTAGCTAATTTCTATAGGGCATTTGTTATTTTATTAAAGTGTTTATAATTCAAAAGCCATGTGCCAATCTTACTTGGAATGAAATGTCTTTACATATTGGATAGAATATCATCTACTACTGCAAAGAAGCTGAGCAGTCTACACTAGCACACCCCTGCCGCTCCAGCCAATTTCCACTATTACATGCTTCCAAGGCACCCTTATTAATTCTTCTAGACTTGAAAGCCTAGCTCAGTGGGATCACTGATTTTTCTCTCAGTAGACTGTAAATGAGAGCAAAGGCCATTGCATCTTCTGGAATACCCCTGGAATATCAACAATAGGAACTCAATACATATTCGTAGAAGAAATTAAATGATGAAATTTCATCATTAAAAAATAGAATAAATCTTGTATGTTTTTATTGGGATGGGATCTTGCCTACACATTATTTACCTGCTAATATTTGGTGTGTGGGGGGAGGGTAAGGGGGGGGACAGCTGCCAGAAATCCTGTCATATTCAAGCTGGTACTCTTTGTTATGCAGCCTTAGATTCCTCCTTTATTTTTGCCTCATTTCTTTTGCTGTTGTTTTTGTTTGTTTATCTATGGTTTTGTTGTGTGTTTTTGTGCACTTTTTGTCTGAGGACAGATTGTTAAGGTTGGAGAAGGGAGTATGATTAAAAGCCATAATGCAGCCAAGTGGAAGCTTGGCTGCTTAACCTGAGCCCAGGGCCCCACCAGCCTACACAGAGCCTTTGGGCAGACAGAAGAGACCTGAACAGGTAGCCCTCACTTGCATATTCTGCCCCTTTCATGCACTACGCTAGCTGAAGAGGGGGACAGAGCAGTCCTGACTGGGTGGAGGTTGTCACAGACAGCAGCCTAATGCTTATTTAGGCAATTGTCTAAGACCACCATTGGCCTTTTGGTTCAATTTTCTTTTTCTTGTACTAATATCCTAGCTCTAGAGTCTTGTTTCTTCATACCTCTACTCTAATGTCTGCCTCTGATGGCATCAGATTGTATGGGCTTCTGAATCACCTCCTGCCATTTTAACGTTAGGTATGTTTGCTGTTTTGTTGGCTGTGTTCACTCGTTGGCCTCCATGACACTGATGCTTAAGAGTGGAATTCTCAGCTCTGGTCTTGGCCCAGCAGGATCCACAATGCCACTCAGCAGCAAGCCTGTCCTATTGCCCTAAGGGATCAGTGGGAATTCAACCAACACCAGTGCTTTCAAGTGACTTAAATAAATATCTCAAAGAACAACTTCTGGAATATGTCCATGTGATCAGAAGCATCAGGCAAAGGTAGAGTCAGTGTGATGTGTTCTGAATGGTCACAAGGACATAACTGCATAAACTATATGGCAAATTTGATCACTCTTGGAGAAAAAAAAAATTGCATTGCATAAACTGAAAAGTAAAAATGATCACATCATAAAAAAGTTTCATTATGTGGAAATGGAAATTTTACCTTATGTTCAAAGCATAACTCATGAATGCATGTTATACTAAAAGTGGTCATTATTTCTCATGGGTTGTACAAAGTAGGTGCAAGTGAGCAGATGCCTCAGGACATCTGCCATACTTAAATAATCACATTCAATAAAGTGCTCAGGATAAAGAATTATTATTAATAGAACCTCCTCCTTTCAATATTTACCCCCCAGAGGGCTATTACTTCTAAAGAAATTATGATGAAAAAGGATAAACAATTTTGGACAAAGAAAGACTATCTCTTCCAACTCTGGCCATAGCTGGAGTCCCCCTTAAACAATGCAAATGTCTATTCTGAAACACTGTTATCTCCAGAAATTCTCTTTCCACCATCCATCACTGTCATGACATTTTCATCAGCTGCTTCTAATGATTTTCTTGCTGCTTCTGACTCAAAATTTTAAGATGAATGAATTGATAAATGGATGAATGAATGCATGCTTACTTAGAACTGTTTTGAGTGGATGGAATTCAGTCATATGGCACTGACGGGGACTGTGAGGTAGGAGAGGGCTCTTCTTTGCCCATGTTAATAAAATTCTGTTCTATCATAACAATGATTCCATGAACTGATGGGAGACAGCTGTGGTGAACACTGAGGAGTTTTAAGATAGTTTGCAGTTTAAGTTACATGACTAAAAATGTATATCAGAGTATTTGACTTTTTAGCTCAATGGATTTATTTTCCCTGTAAATATATTTTAAAATTTTTTCTAAACCAAAGTAATAAATTGAAGAGGTAAAAAAAAAATCAGAAAAATGGAAATCTCCCTTTTTCTAATTCAAAGTTCTGACCAGCAATTTCACTCTTTGATGACAACCATTATGAATAATCTTTATATATCTTTCTAAAAATATCTGTTAACATAGACAAGTATATTCTGTTTATTGTGTGTGTGTATCCTTTCTTATTTATACTGATGGGATTATATTAAACATACTGTTATGTACTTTGATTTTATTAGTTAACAGCATATTTTATAATTTATTTTATATTCCTGAATCAAGGGAATATACTTCATTTTTATACTTTCAGAATGTATTTTTATTATATTCAAAATAGTAAAAATTAAATTCTATTGGACCCTCTCCCCCATATCTCAAAAAATCTACAGTATTTTAAAAACCTTGTTCACTTTAAATTCCTGAGTAGTTACTTTCAAGCCACTGAATTATATGAGTAACTTCTATTATTACCTTTAGACAGAACCCTTGTGCACTGTTGCTGGGAATAGTGGTGCAGCCAGTATGGAGGTTCCTCCAAAAATTAAAATAGAGCTCTTTTTTTTCTTTTTTCTAATTTTTGGTTGTTATATTGATTGTCTTTGAAATTTTGAATAATATATTTATAACAATCTTTTTTGTTTGTTTTTATGAACTTTAATTAATATACAGATTCTCCTCTATTGGGAGAATCCCCTCTTATCTTATGAAGCAGAAACTACCCCCAAATCCATTCTCCTCTTCTTCCATGGTAAAAACTTTTGTTGAGTTGTGGGTTCCCAGTTAAGAACAACATTGCCAGATAGCTTTGTTGCTAAGGGTGATCCTGTGACAAAATCTTGCTAACGTTACATGCGTGAGAATGATGTCTGTTAGCTTCAACATACATGCTGAAAATCAAATCTCTACCTTCTGTTCTTTTCCGCCATCCCTGGCTAAAAAGGTGATTTTCAGTGTGGCCTTGGAAGCCACGTATTGAATATTGCAGAACTGCCATAACCGTGGCCTCTGAACGACTGTATGGAGAAGAGCCACATACTGACCAGGAACTTTGAGTGTGACACGAGAGGAAAATAAACTTCTATCTTTTTTCAACCCTAGCATTTTGGGAGTGTCTGTGTTACAATATCTTAGCTTTTTACTCTAAGAAATAAACTTTCTTTATCTTTCTTCTGCCCATCCTTTTCTTCCTTTCCATCAGCTATAATGTATGCAGCATATATCATTGATGTCCTGCCCATACCCCCTTGATATTCACAGTGCCAGACCATACCACAGTGTCCCACTGCAAGTTCCTGCCATTTCAGTCTCAGAGTTTCTCTCATTATACATTCAGGGCACCTAGAAGTATTAGGGAGTTAGCACCCTGGGAGCAGTCCTTGGCCAATGATGGATTAGAGTTTGAATATATATAGTTCAGCTTTCCTGACCCTTGGGAAGGATAATTTTGAGGTGTGTTTCACATTGTCTTTTTTTTTTCTTCACATCTTTGTTTTACAATGTTGTGTTAGTTTCTGCTGTACAACAAAGTGAATCAGCTATATGTATACATATATCCCCATATCCCCTCCCTCTTGCGTCTCCCTCCTACCCTCCCTATCCCACCCCTCTAGGTGGTCACAAAGCACCGAGCTGATCTCCCTGTGCTATGCAGCAACTTCCCAGTAGCCATCCATTTTACATTTGGTAGTGTATATATGTCAATGCTACACTGTCTTTAAAAGTTCCTCAGTAAGATTGCATTTTAGTTGCCCAAATCAGTAACGTGCTTGATAACACAATCTGTATTTGGCTTCCTTTCCTTACTTGTCTTTCTTCCTCTTTCCCCTGACAGTACGTCTTGAGTACAACTCTCAAATAATTTGCTTGTCCTCATATCTTTTTCATGGGGTATGCTTGTTGGGGAACTCAACTTAGGAGAGTATCAGAAGTTGTCCCCTTGATGTGAGATACTGAAATTAAAGAGCTTACCAGTCAGATAGTAATAAGAACTCCATCACCAACTAGATGAATGAACAAGTTCGAATGAATTTATTATACAAGTGGAAAGAATACGATCTGGCTCTGTTTCCTGGAAGGTCCCAGAGGATACTCCTTTTACTAAAAGGATAAGGAATTCAGTATTAAGGAGTGCAACAGCATTGATGAGAAGCATAATGGTGACTGTCTCTGTAGGCTTCCACTGATGATAGAAGATGCTTGTATACAGCTTGTCTCCCTGGGGTCAATGTGGATAATAAAATCGTGACACATTTGATGTTAGGAGGCAGGCCTTAGTCATCAGCAGCAAAGTAGATATAATTATTATGATGGGCAGCAAGGTCAGAATGACATTCAGGGACTGACTTTTGAGGCTCCATCTTATTTGAGAGATGACAGATCTCTTATGGATGAGATAGATGGGCAGCCAGTAAGGGTATTACTAGACTTGTACCTGGGTCAGCAAACTATAGCCTGTGGGTCAGAGCCAGTCGTTTGCCTGTGGAACACAGCCATGTCCATTTGTTTACCTATTGTTTATGGCTGTTTTGTGCTACAGTGGAAAAGTTAAGTAGGTTCAACAGAGACTGTATGACCTGAAAAGCCATAAAATCTTTTCTGTGTGGCCCTTCTCAGAAGAAGTTTGTTGACCCCTGACGTATACAATCAAAGAAGGTCAAGAACAAGTGAGAAGAAGATTGATGCCAGCGTCTGTAATGGAAAATCACAATCCTTGTTTCCAGACCTTAGCCAATTTTCAGACTCAGGGTTATTGACTGAAGGAGAGGAAGAACGCTCCAGAAGGAATATACATAGAAGGCACATTCAACAGCCATTCTTCCACTCCTTTTCCTTTAATAAAATAGCATACATTGGGGAAAGGAGAAATACTCAGATATTTTGAGAGCACTTAGATACAGGTTCTGAGCTGACACTCATACCTGAAGATCCAAACATCAACCGCCCACCTCACAGAGGGGGAATACAGAGGCCAGTGATAAAGTCCTAGTTCATGTCCACTTCACAGATCTCCAGCATAGTCATTTCTCTGGTCCCTGAGGGCATATTCATGTTGGATAAACTTATTAGATAATGGACACTTCACATTGGTTTGTTGACCAGAACCCTTTGTCACCTACCGCTATTAAGACAACTCTTTCTAAGCTCACAGATACATTCCCTTTGAGGTTTCCTTAAGGCCAGATGATGGAGGTGCAAAGCACCTAGTCTGGATCCTGGATGGATTGATTGATGTGTTGGTGCAAGTGAAGAAAAGACTGCTGCACACTATCACCACTTGGAGTGGCCCTGGAAGACAGTGGTGAGGGAAAGTCCCCCAGGTAGACAGAACTTCATTCAGTATAACTTGTCATCAAATTTATGTGAACAAAGAAGTGGTTCAAGGTACACAAATTCCTGGGAAGTGATGGATAGCTTTGCAGGTTGTTCAAGGATCTGAAAAGTGCAAGAATAGGAAATTGGAGACAAGGAGATATTCAAGAGGCATGCAGATGGATACATCTGGGAGTGGCACAAAGGTTTGTACGTCTTTTTATTTCAAAACAATTCATATTATAGCATACCAATTTCAGAGGAGTCATTAAAATCAGACGTACATAATTACTCATTTAGTATATGCTAGGCAGCCCCTGTTTTTCTGCCCTAGTATTTGCACATTTGGCTCATGAATGGAGAGGCTATGTTGGCTGGGATAATGGCTACCTATGGGCCTAATAGCTTGGATTCTCTTTCACCAAGTATAACCTACTGCTGAATGTCTGATCAGTCAGCAATGAATTAATACTAAACCCTCATCTTTTGAGGAATCCAACCAGTCACTTGGTGTCTAGTTGACTATATTGATAGCGATTCATCCATACTGAGATTGATATGTACCCATGTATACAGTACGTCAGCTAGCAGAAATGTCAGAGGGCTCACAGAGTGCTTATATTGTGAAATAACATCACCTAGGCCTAAGGCCTCACTATACAATTGAGGAGGTATAACAAAGGGGACATGATCATGAGATCTACAGGTAAGGAACTGTCGATCTTACAGAATCTTGGAAGGGCCTCTCAAAAGTACACATAAGGTGTCAGCTTGGGGAGGACATTTTGCAGTATTAGAGTATTGTCCTTTAAGGTGCCATATATACTTTGAATCAATGGCCATTCTGTGAGATTGTGATACAAATAGCTGAACTATATGGGTTTATGAAACAGGTGGCAGAAGTAGAAGGTCTTCAACTAACCATTACTTCTATTTATCCATTTAGGGAATTTGTGCTTCCTATCCCTGCAATGTAGTCTCTACCAGACCAACATCTTGGTTTCTGAGTGGGATACGGGAAGGGGAAGGGCCTACAACTAGGGGCACAGTAAATATTCAACTAAGTTTAAAGCTAAAGCTGCCACCGGGTCATTTTGGGCTCCTCATGTCAGCAGACTAGCAGGCAAATAATAGAGTTACTATATTGGCAGGAATAATTGACCTGACTATTACATAGACACTGGGCTGCTATAACATATTGCAGCAGTCAGGACTAAATATTTCAGGACTCAGGGGATTCAGCAAGTTGCCTCTTGCTGCTTCCATGCCCAGTGATAATTATCAATGAACAATTGCAGCATCCAAGTCTTGACAAGGGCAAGGTGACTCAGGGCTCAGACATCTAGTGATGAAGGTGTGGGATAAGCGAGCAAGCAATCTAGAACAGAAGGGTATCCAAAGCTGAGGGCAATCTAGAATGAATGCCAAAGGAGGGAGAGAATGAATACATAAGCTAGTAGCTTGTCCCATTAAGCCTCTCACTTATAAGTCTTTTGTCTTTCTTTTTAGATTAATTTTGACTGGTCACTAACTTGAAGAAGTGATGACACATCGTGATGTTATATCAGTGCTAATTCAGAGAATGGAAGTGATAGCACTTCTGTAATACTTTTAGAAAAGTGTTTGAAAGCACATGTACTAAAGATGTTCATGAAACGTAGTGATGTTACCTTAGTATGTGGCGTTAGTTTTTCCTTGGTGTGGGTCTATGGTAATGAATTCAGTGTTTGTTTTTAAAACTGTTTTTATTTCACATTTATTTTTAAATGTTGTGTGTGTGGGTACAGATGCATGTTGGGAAGGGTGAATCATGGAAACTTCACAGCTGAGTATAAAAGAATAAGTAGGGAGTAGTTAGGTGAAGCAAGTGACGAGACAAAGGGGAAAGAGTATTTTTTATGGGTGGCATGTGCCAAGATAAGAAAGAATAGAATGTTGCATTTGAGGAGTTATATAGTTTAATAGCTTTTTATAAGACTGAGGTGGGGGATTAGGATGGATATTGACAAAGACAAGAGCTTATCTGGGGTCAGGTTATAAAAGATCTTGTAGTCAATGCCTGAGAGTTTGGCAGGAGATACAAGGTCCAGGTAGAGGAGTTAAGCGGTTAAAAGCAGGACAGTGACATGGTAAGAACTGACTTTTAGAAAGATTACTATAACTACAGGGCAGGGACTGTATTAGAAGTAAGCAAGGCCAGAATTAAGGAAAAAAGAAAAAAAGCTGTTGAAATAATTCTGGTGAAAGAAGATAAGAGAGGTGTTAAAGAGAGAGGAAATGGAAACTTTTGCATGTATTAAAATTGGAGGAGTGATATGAATTCATTTTCCTTCAGGTGTGGTGGGTATTGGAAGTGAGAGTGAAGGTAAGAACAACTCCCAGATTTTGGACTAGGGAAAGCTACATGAATAGTCCTGGCATTGGATAAGATACAGAGCACAGGACAAAGAGCAGATTGTTCGGCAGCAATATGACGGGTCTGTTTCTAGTTTTGTTGATATGAGGGGCTCAACTGGAATTATCTGATGTGCAGTATGATTGAAATGTCATCAGAGAGATCAGGACTGGAAATATGATTTTTGAAATAGTAATTAAGAATGGATAGGGGCTTCCCTGGTGGTGCAGTGGTTGAGAGTCCGCGTGCCGATGCAGGGGACACAGGTTCGTGCCCCGGTCCAGGAAGATCCCACATACCGCAGAGCGGCTGGGCCCATGAGCCATGGCCGCTGAGCCTGAGCGTCTGGAGCCTGTGCTCCGCAACGGGAGAAGCCACAACAGTGAGAGGCCCGCGTACCGCAAAAAAAAAAAAAAAAGAAAGAGAAAAGAATGGATAAGATCACACACACACACATACACAAAGAATTATGGAGGAGAGTTGAGAAATAGATCTGTTGAATGTCAACATTCAGAGCATTGACAAAGCAAGAGGAAGAAACCTCAAGAGATGTCATGAAAGAATAGTCAGAAGGGTAAGAAGAAAACCAGAGAAGAATGGTGACTCAGAACTCAAAGGAGGGGAATTTCAGAGGGAAGTTAGTGGTCAATAGCATCAAATGCTCCAGAGAAACTGAATTAAGTGAGAACCATCAAGTACTTCCCTAAATATGTAGCACCTAGAAATTCTGGGAGAACAATTTCCAACAATTCAAACTGTAGTAGGTTGAATGGGAGGTGAGAAAGTGCCCTCCAGGTGTTAACACTGCAATAACGAAAAGGCAAAGGGTAATGGTTCCTCTCTAAAGCATGTGGGCATCAACCAGGGGAGAGGAAAATTGAGCTGAAATGATTGCGGATCTTTGCTACCTATGTTAGCTTTTTATAACAAAACAATTTTCAGGTAAAACGTCACCTCCTGTCAAGATCTAAGAGAAAAATATTTCCTTAAGTTAGTTTTTAAAAATTTACATCTTTAAATTGTGTGTACAATTTGGCCTTTTGTTTGTTTCTTCTTGGCTTTAGAGAAATGTGCTTGGAAGTAGATGCTACTGATTTAAATGCTACATTCCCAGTTCTCTCAGAGATAGCCCATTGTTTGCAATCCATTACATACTGGGAAAAGGAGTGAAAAAGTGAAATGTAAACCCTTGTATTTTTCTACAGGTTTTTTTATTACAAATTTTCAAAGACTGGTTTGATAGCACTTAATTACTGTATCTCCACAAAAATTCAAAAGTTCAAATTTTTGTTTTGTTTTGTTTTTTACCTTGTAAGAGTAGGGAGGAACATGAAGAAAATTCCAATGGGCAGTTTACCATCAATGTGGATTAAATGCAAATTGAGCGGTCACAAAGCACCAAGCTGATCTCCCTGTGCTATGCGGCTGCTTCCCACTAGCTATCTACCTTACGTTTGGTAGTGTACATATGTCCATGCCTCTCTCTTGCTTTGTCACAGCTCACCCTTCCCCCTCCCCATATCCTCAAGTCCGTTCTCTAGTAGGTCTGTGTCTTTATTCCTGTCTTACCCCTAGGTTCTTCATGACATTTTTTTTTCTTAAATTCCATATATATGTGTTACCATACAGAATTTGTCTTTCTCTTTCTGACTTACTTCACTCTGTATGACAGACTCTAGGTCTGTGGGATAGGGAGGGTGGGAGGGAGGGAGATGCAAGAGGGAAGAGATATGGGAACATATGTATATGTATAACTGATTCACTTTGTTATAAAGCAGAAACTAACACACCATTGTAAAGCAATTATACCCCAATAAAGATGTTTAAAAAAAAAAAACAGAGAAAAATGCAGTCTTCTCTCAATTAGCCACATGTAGATTGTTGGTTTTGTGGGTTATTGTCACAAATGTTCATTCCCACCTGTCAATAGCCTTGTGCTCCTACCTTCCTTCATCTCTTAGAATGTGCTGCTGGGGGAAAATGCATTATAATATTAACATAAGAAACAATTAGGAAGATAAATCAGTTCACCATATGTGTTCTAAAGGCAGTTAAAAGTATATTTTGCATTATTGATAAAATATTCTTTTCCTGTGTATGTGTGTCCTATATATTTAATATATTCGATGCCAGCAACTTTAACCAGGAGGTATATCTACTGGGAAAGATCATGGGCTATGAAATTAGGTCATTATTTGATTTTGTGTTTATCGCTTACTGGATTGTATGACTTGGGGAAAATGACTTAACCTCTCTGGGTCTAATTTTTCTCAGTTGTAAAGTTGAGACCGTGGATAACTTTGGGGGTTTTATGAACTGAAAGACTGAAAGTAAAATAATGCGTTCATATAAAATGCTTATCATAGTGCCTAGAAATTAACAAAGTAAAATAAATTAAATTTCATCTGCCACTTTCTTTACTAATCTTACAGTATGTCTGCTTTTTCCTACACAGAGGGTAAAAACACAGCCTCTGTTCAAAAAGCTATGGTGAATTATGCTCCAGAATATTTTTTCTTTTAAGCTGTGCCTCCTAGACATTATTCTGAGCTTTTTCTCTATCCCTTGGTGACTAGTTCTTATCCTGTTGCCTGGTTCCTGTTTTGTGCCTCACTACCCAGTTTCATTAAATTGATGCTTCGGTTTTAATGTCAGTTTGGTTTTACTCCTGCTTTATCCCTGGTTGTCTTTATTTAGAACTGCCTCCATTCATACTCTGTGACTTCCATGTCAGCCCTGTCATCACTGCCAGATTTGGACCCTACGACTCCAGCCTTTGGCTAGCACTGTATCTCATTTTTCCAGGAAGGGAGTTTGAATGAGAGTGTTAGCCAGTGAGATGCTTTAATGTAAAATTCATTTATAAGAAGAGAGTCTCATTGTATTGGTTTGCTTAACATGTGAGTTTTCAGGAATATTGAACTTACTTATACAATTCTCAGATCACCACCTCCATTGCCATTAGTTTTGCTTCTCTGTATTATTCATAATCTTATGAGCAGGTGCTGATTAATAGGAGAAACTTTGAGGAGGACATATTCATTTAGCCTTCTCAATAAATATTTTTTTTGTGCAATTTAAATTATGCCAGGGGCACTGGATAGTTGTTTATTGGTTCTTAGTCCCACACTTACTCTATTTTCTTCTCTGTACTACTGAAACTAGAAGGCTGCAAAGGGCATTTCTCAGATTTCCTCACCAGCTGAGTTTTGGTTAAGTTTTGCCAATGGATGCATTGATCGAAGAATAGACGGCAGGAGGAAGAGAGAGAGCATTTTGCTTTGGGCTCTGGCAGGACCACACTAGTCATATTTGAGGAATTCAAGAAGTACAGCGTATCTGGAGTAGGGAAAGAGTGAGGGGGAAGAGGTATGAAAAGACTTCAGACAATTAGGAGAGACCCAAATCATGTATATAGGGCCATGGGGCGTGTTGATAATGGCTTTGGATTTTATTCAAAGTCTGATGGGAAGCCATTAGAAGGTTTGGAACAGAGGACAGATACAATGTTTTTTGCGTTGAGAGAGCAGTTGGCAGCTTTGTTAAAAATAGTCTGTAGGGATGTACAATAGAAGCAAGAGCACATCAAGGAGATCAGTTTGAAGGTTGTGTCAGTCAGGCTGTATTGATAGTAACACATGCAAACTGTGCTCTGGGTTGAGGCAACTCCCCATTCATCATCAATTTCATGGCACTTCCACATCAACAAGTGCTTCTAGATTGCCAAAGAAAGGATAAAAAAAGCTCTAGAGAGTCAGCAATTAAGTGACTTCATCTGAAAATAAAACAAATCATACGCATCTATTTCACTTGCCAAGGCGAATCACATGTCAAGCAGGAAGAGAAGAGTGAGTCTTCTTTGTACCCACAAGTAAGGAAGAACCAGATATTCATTAGCAAAAATAATACTTTCCACAAAGGATATTTTAGTAATCTAGAGAAAAGATAATGATAGTGGCAGTGGAATTGGTGGGAAGTGGTCAGATATGAGATGTATTCGGGATACAATTTGATAGCAGAATTGAGAGATGTGATGACGAATTAGAGGTGGGATGTTAGAAAAGTAGGAGAGTCAAGGATGACTAGAGTTCAAGACTGGGCTAATGAATGAACAGAGGTGTCTTTTCCTGTGATGGGGAAACTTGAGGAATTGCAAGTTTGGATACATTAAATCTGAGGTGATGATTATGGATTCAAGTGGAGATGTCATGAGCCTAGCACTCAGGGGAGAGGATCAGCTTGAAACATACATTTGGGAGAGTCAAAGGTAGTCAACAGCAATAGAAGGCATGGAGATTGTCACACTGAGTGAAGTAAATCAGGCAGAGAAAGACAAATATCATATGATACCAGTTATATGTGGAATCTAAAAAAATGGTACAAATGAACTTATTTACAAAACAGAAATAGAGACACAGGTGTAAAAAACAAACTTATGGTTACCAGGGTGGGTGGGTGGGGGGAGGGATAAACTGGGAGATTGGGATTGACATAAAAGCACTACTATATATAAAATAGATAACTAATAAGAACCTACTGTATAGCACAGGGAACTCTACTCAGTACTCTGTAATGACCTATATGGGAAAAGCATCTAAAAAAGAGTGGATATATGTATATGTATAACTGATTCACTTTGCTATACAGCAAAATCTAACACAATATTGTAAATCAACTACAGTACAATAAAAATTTTAACAAAAAGACATGAGGGATACTGAGTAGATGGCGGAAGAGTAAGACGCGGAGATCACCTTCCTCCCCACAGATACACCACAAATACATCTACACATGGAACAACTCCTACAGAACACCTACTGGACGCTGGCAGAAGACGTCAGACCTCCCAAAAGGCAAGAAACCCCCCACGTACCTGGGTAGGGCAAAAGAAAAAAGAATAAACAGAGACAAAAGAATAGGGACAGGACCCGCACCAGTGGGAGGGAGCCGTGAAGGAGGAAAGGTTTCCACACACTAGGAAGCCTCTTCGCGGGTGGAGACTGCAGGTGGCGGAGGGGGAAGCTTCGGAGCCACAGAGGAGAGCGCAGCAACAGAGGTGCAGAGGGCAAAGTGGAGAGATTCCCGCACAGAGGATTGGTGCCGACCGGCACTCACCAGCACGAGAGGCTTGCCTGCTCACCCGCCGCGGCGGGCGGGGGCTGGGAGCTGAGGCTCAGGCTTCGGAGGTCAGATCCCAGGGAGAGGACTGGGGTTGGCAGCGTGAACACAGCGTGAAGGGGGTTAGCGTGCCTAAGCAAGCCGGGATGGAGTCCTGGAAAAAGTCTGGAGCTGCCAAAGAGGCAAGAGACCTTCTCTTGCCTCTGTTTCCTGGTGCGCGAGGAGAAGGGATTAAGAGCGCTGCTTAAAGGAGCTACAGGGATGGGCGTGAGCCGTGGCTGTCAGTGCGGACCACAGAGATGGGCATGAGACGCTAAGGCTGCTGCTGCAGCCACCAAGAAGCCTGTTTGCAAGCACAGGTCATAATCCACACCTTCCCACCAGGGAGCCTGTGCAGCCTGCAACTGCCAGGGTCCCAGGATCCAGGGACAACTTCCCCAAGAGAACGCACGGCACCTCAGGCTGGAGCAACGTCACGCCAGCCTCTGCTGCCACAAGCTCGCCCCGCATCCGTACCCCTCCCTCCCCGTGGCCTGAATGAACCAGAGCCCCCGAATCAGCTGCTCCTTTAACCCCATCCTATCTGAGCGAAGAACAGGCACCCTCCGGCGACCTACATGCAGAGGCGGGGCCAAATCCAAAGTTGAGCCCCTGGGAGCTGTGAGAACAAAGAAGAGAAAGGGAAATCTCTCCCAGCAGCCTCAGAAGCAGCGGATTAAAGCTCCACAATCAACTTGATGTACCCTGCCTCGGTGGAATACATGAATAGACAACGAATCATCCCAAATTGACGAGGTGGACTTTGGGAGCAAGATATATTATTTTTTCCCCTTTTCCTCTTTTTGTGAGTGTGTATGTGTATGATTCTGTGTGAGGTTTTGTCTGTATAGCTTTGCTTTCACCATTTGTCCTAGGGTTCTGTCAGTCCGTTTTTTTTTACTTAAAATTTCTTTTTCTTAATAATTATTTTTTATTTTAATAACTTTATTTTATCTTATTTTATTTTACCCTCTTTCTTTCTTTCTTTCTTTTTCTTTCTTTTCTTTTCTTTCTTTTCTTTCTTTCTATTTTTCTCCCTTTTATTCTGAGCCGTGTGGATGAAAGGCTCTGGTAGCTCCGGCCAGTCATCAGGACTGTGCCTCTGAGGTGGGAGAGCCAATTTCAGGACACTGGTCCACAAGAGACCTCCCAGCTCCACATAATATCAAACGGCGAAAATCTCCCAGAGATCTCCATCTCAATGTCAAGACCCAGCTCCACTCAACGACCAGCAAGCTACAGTGCAGGACACCCTATGCCAAACAACTAGCAAGACAGGAACACAGCCCCATCCATTAATAGAGAGGCTGCCTGAAATCATAATAAGGCCACAGACACCCCAAAACACGCCACCAGCCATGGACCTGCCCACCAGAAAGACAAGATCCAGCCTCATGCACCAGAACACAGGCACTAGTCCCCTCCACCAGGAAGCCCACACAACCCACTGAACCAACCTTAGACACTGGGGACAGACACAAAAAACAACGGGAACTACGAACCTGCAGCCTGTGAAAAGGAGATCCCAAACACAGTAAGATAAGCAAAATGAGAAGACAGAAAAACACACAGCAGATGAAGGAGCAAGGTAAAAGCACACCAGACCTAACAAATGAAGAGGAAATAGGCAGTCTACCTGAAAAAGAATTCAGAATAATGATAGTAAAGATGATCCAAAAGCTTGGAAATAGAATGGAGAAAATGCAAGAAACAGTTAACAAGGACCTAGAAGAACAAAAGAGGAAACAAGCAATGAAAACAACACAATAAATGAAATTAAAAATACTCTAGAAGGAACAATAGCAGAATAACTGAGGGAGAAGAATGGATAAGTGACCTCGAAGATAAAATAGTGGAAATAACGACTGCAAAGCAGAATAAAGAAAAAAGAATGAAAAGAACTGAGGACAGTCTCAGAGACCTCTGGGACAACATTAAATGCAAAAACATTCGAATTACAGGGGTCCCAGAAGAAGAAGAGAAAAAGAAAGGGACTGAGAAAATATTTGAAGAGATTATAGTTGAAAACTTCCCTAATATGGGAAAGGAAACAGTTAATCAAGTCCAGGAAGCACAGAGAGTCCCATACAGGATAAATCCAAGGAGAAATATGCCAAGACACATATTAATCAAACCATTAACAATTAAATACAAAGAAAACATATTACAAGCAGCAAGGGAAAAACAACAAATAACACACAAGGGAATCCCCATAAGGTTAACAGTTGATCTTTCAGCAGAAATTCTGCAAGCCAGAAAGGTGTGGCAGGACATATTTAAAGTGATGAAGGAGAAAAACCTACAACCAAGATTACTCTACCCAGCAAGGATTTCATTCAGATTTGATGGAGAAATTAAAAGCTTTACAGACAAGCAAAAGCTGAGAGAGTTCAGCACCACCAAACCAGCTTTACAACAAATACTAAAGGAAATTCTCTAGGCAAGAAACACAAGAGAAGGAAAACACCTACAATAACAAACCCAAAACATTTAAGAAAATGGGAATAGGAACATACATATCGATAATTACCTTAAATGTAAATGGATTAAATGCTCCCACAAAAAGACACAGACTGGCTGAATGGATACAAAAACAAGACACGTATATATGCTGTCTACAAGAGACCCACTTCAGACCTAGGGACACATACAGACTGAAAGTGAGGGGATGGAAAAAGATATTCCATGCAAATGGAAATCAAAAGAAAGCTGGAGTACCCATTCTCATATCAGAAAAAATAGACTTTAAAATAAAGACTATTGCAAGAGACATAGAAGGACACTACATAATGATCAAGGGATCGATCCAAGAAGAAGATATAACAATTGTAAATATTTATGCACCCAACATAGGAGCACCTCAATACATAAGGCAAATACTAACAGCCATAAAAAGGGAAATCGACAGTAACACAATCATAGTAGGGGACTTTAACACCCCACTTTCACCAATGGACAGATCATCCAAAATGAAAATAAAGAAGCAAACACAAGCTTTAAGTGACACATTAAACAAGATAGACTTAATTGATATTAATAGGACATTCCACCCAAAAACAACAGAATACACATTTTTCTCAAGTGCTCATGGAACATTCTCCAGGATAGATCATATCTTGGGTCACAAATCAAGCCTTGGTAAATTTAAGAAAATTGAAATCATATCAAGTATCTTTTCTGACCACAATGCTATGAGACTAGATATCAATTACAGGAAAAGATCTGTAAAAAATACAAACACATGGAGGCTAAACAATACACTACTTAATAACGAAGTGATCACTGAAGAAATCAAAGGGGAAATAAAAAAAATACCTAGAAACAAATGACAATGGAGACACAACAACGCAAAACCTATGGGATGCAGCAAAAGCAGTTCTAAGAGGGAAGTTTATAACAATACAATCCTACCTTAAGAAACAGGAAACATCTAGAATAAACAACCTAACCTTGCACCTAAAGCAATTAGAGAAAGAAGAACAAAAAAACCCCAAAGATAGCAGAAGGAAAGAAATCATAAAGATCAGATCAGAAATAAAGGAAAAAGAAATGAAGGAAACGAGAGCAAAGATCAGTAAAACTAAAAGCTGGTTCTTTGAGAAGATAAACAAAATTGATAAACCATTAGCCAGACTCATCAAGAAAAAAAAGGGAGAAGACTCAAATGAATAGAGTTAGAAATGACAAAGGAGAAATAACAACTGACACTACAGAAAAACAAAGGATCATGAGAGATTACTACAAGCAATTCTATGCCAATAAAATGGACAACCTGGAAGAAATGGACAAATTCTTAAAAATACACAACCTGCTGAGACTGATCCAGGAAGAAATAGAAAATATGAACAGACCAATCACAAGCACTGAAATTGAAACTGTGATTAAAAATCTTCCAACAAACAGAAGCCCAGGACTAGATGGCTTCACAGGTGAATTCTACCAAACATTTAGAGAAGAGCTAACACCTATCCTTCTCAAACTCTTCCAAAATATAGCAGAGGGAGGAACACTCCCAAACTCATTCTACGAGGCCACCATCACCCTGATACCAAAACCAGACAAATATGTCACAAAGAAAGAAAACTACTGGCCAATATCCCTGATGAATATAGATGCAAAAATCCTCAACAAAATACTAGCAAACAGAATCCAACAGCACACTGAAAGGATCATACACCATGATCAAGTGGGGTTTATTCCAGGAATGCAAGGATTCTTCAATATACTCAAATCAATCAACGTGATACACCATATTAACAAATTGAAGGAGAAAACCATATGATCATCTCAATAGATGCAGAGAAAGCTTTCGATAAAATTCAACACCCATTTATGGTAACAACCCTGAAGAAAGTAGGCATACCTACATTTCCTGAACACAATAAAGGCCACATATGACAAACCCACAAACAACATTGTCCTCAATGGTGAAAAACTGAAACCATTTCCACTAAGATCAGGAACAAGACAAGGTTTCCCACTCTCACCACTATTATTCAACATAGTTTTGGAAGTTTTAGCCACAGCAATCAGAGAAGAAAAAGAAATAAAAGGAATCCAAATTGGAAAAGAAGAAGTAAAGCTGTCACTGTTTGCAGATGACATGATACTATACATAAAGAATCCTAAAGATGCTACCAGACAACTACTAGAGCTAATCAATGAATTTGGTAAAGTAGCAGGATACAGAATTAATGCACAGAAATCTCTTGCATTCCTATACACTAATGATGAGAAATCTGGAAGTGAAATTAAGAACACTCCCATTTACTATTGCAGCAAAAAAAATATATATATATCTAGGAATAAACCTACCCAAGGAGACAAAAGACCTGTATGCAGAAAATTATAGGACACTGTTGAAAGAAATTAAAGATGATACAAATGGATGGAGAGATATACCACGTTCTTGGATTGGAAGAACCAATATTGTGAAAATGACTCTACTACCCAAAGCAATCTACAGATTCAATGCAATCCCTATCAAACTACCACTGGCGTTTTTCACAGAACTAGAACAAAAAATTTCACAATTTGTATGGAAACAAAAATGTTGTAGTTTATCTTATGACAAGGCCGAAAGTAAGCTCATCACACGAGATGAATTGTGCCGAAGCACAGCAGTAGAGGGCTGCCGCTCGCTCAGGCAAAACAGCGCCGTCTGTCCTGCTGTGGCAGCTTTTATTAAAGCATTATCTAGGTTGACACTTTAAGACTTGTTTTCTTAACATTTCAGAAATGCCAAAGCAGCAACCTATGTTTTTATGAATTATACAAGCAATAACTGGCGTTCTTGATAACATGCCGTGCTTCGTCCTTGAGCGCAAAAGCAGCACAAAGTTCCCACCATTATTTTGATTACACTGAAGTAGCACAAGGACATTTCCTTGTGTTCCCACCACTCTGATTATACTGAGGACATCTCATGGATCAGTGCCCAAAGCACTCAATGCTTCTTCGCAGGCCCCCAGTTTGCCGGGGGTGGGGGGGTGCTCAAAGCATTCAGGACTGTTCACAGATCTGGCTTATTCACATGCCCCCGGTTTGCCGGGGGGGCCCAAAGCAATCAGGACTGTTTGCAGTTCTGGCTTATTCGCCAGTCCCCAGTTTGCTGGGGGGGGGGGGGTGCTCACGGGTTACGTCTCCTTTCCATGTCCTCAGTTATTCCACTACACACAAAAGATCCCGAACAGCCAAAGCAATCTTGAGAAAGAAAAAGGAGCTGGAGAAATCAGGCTCCCTGACTTCAGAGTATACTACAAAGCTACAGTAATCAAGAGAGTATGGTACTGGCACAAAAACAGAAATATAGATCAGTGGAACAGGATAGAAAGCCCAGAGATTAATCCACATATGGTCACCTTATCTTTGATAAAGGAGGCAAGAATATACAATGGAGAAAAGACAGCCTCTTCAATAAGAGATGCTGGTAAAACTGGACAGGTACATGTAAAAGTATGAAATTAGAGCACTCCCTAATGCCATACACAAAAATAAACTCAAAATGGATTAAAGACCTAAATGTAAGGCCAGACACTATCAAACTCTTAGAGGAAAACATAGGCAGAACACTCTATGACCTAAGTCACAGCAAGATCCTTGTTGACCCACCTCCTAGAGAAATGGAAATAAAAACAAAAATAAACAAATGGGACCTAATGAAACTTCAAAGCTTTTGCACAGCAAAGGAACCATAAAGAAGACCAAAAGACAACCCTCAGAATGGGAGAAAATATTTGCAAATGAAGCAACTGACAAAGGATTAATCTCCGAAATTTACAAGCAGCTCATGGAGCTCAATAACAAAAAAACAAAAACCCAATCCAAAAATGGGCAGAAGACCTAAATAGACATTTCTCCAAAGAAGATATACAGATTGCCAACAAAAACATGAAAGAATACTCAACATCATTAATCTTTAGAGAAATGCAAATCAAAACTACAATGAGATATCCTCTCACACCGGTCAGAATGGCCATCATCAGAAAATCTAGAAACAATAAATGCTGGAGAGCATGTGGAGAAAAGGGAACACTCTTGCACTGTTGTTGGGAATGTAAATTGATACAACCACTATGGAGAACAGTATGGAGGTTCCTTAAAAAACTACAAATAGAACTACCATACGACTCAGCAATCCCACTACTGGGCATATACCCTGAGAAAACCATAATTCAAAAAGAGTCATGTACCAAAATGTTCATTGCAGCTCTATTTACAATAGCCAGGACATGGAAGCAACCTAAGTGTCCATCTGCAGATGAATGGATAAAGAAGATGTGGCATATATATACAATGGAATATTACTCAGCCACAAAAAGAAATGAAATTGAGTTATTTGTAGTGAGGTGGATGGACCTAGAGTCTGTCACACAGAGTGAAGTAAGTCAGAAAGAGAAAGACAAATACCGTGTGCTAACACATATATATGGAATCTAAGGGAAAAAAAAAAAGTCATGAAGAACCTAGGGGCACGATGGGAATAAAGACACAGACCTACTAGAGAATGGACTCGAGGATATTGGGAGGGGGAAAGGTAAGCTGTGACAAAGTGAGAGAGTGGCATGGACATATATACACTACCAAACGTAAAATAGATAGCTAGTGGGAAGCAGCCGCATAGCACAGGGGATCAGCTCGGTGGTTTGTGACCACCTAGAGGGGTGGGATAGGGAGGGTGGGAGGGAGGGAGACGCAAGAGGGAAGAGATATGGGAACATATGTATATGTATAACTGATGCACTTTGTTTTAAAGCAGAAACTAACATACCATTGTAAAGCAATTATACTCCAATAAAGATGTTAAAAAAAAAAAAAGACATGAGGATGCAAACTACAGGATCACACAAGTAACTGGATTTGAGATGTAAGTGAAAAGGAGATGATGTTGAAATGATAGGATTTTTTTGGTAGCCATCAGAGAAGGTGATAAAGATTTCAAAATGTAACAGTGAAAAAAGTAGGAAGAGCTTATGCAGGGTTAAGAAAATGTATTCATGTTTGAACATATTCAAATGAGGCACGTCTGGATATTGAGATCATTGAGGGAGAGAGAAGAAGCCAAGAGTGAAGACAGAATCTTGGAAAATATATATACACTTAGGGAGGAAGAAGACAGTTTTGAGAAGTGTTCAGTGAGGCAGAAAAACCAGTAACAAGTTGTCATGGAAATCAAGAGAGCTGAGAGCTTCATGAAGGAGGAGGTAGTTAACTGTCAATGCAGCCATGTTTGAAATATATGGCAAAAATATACAGTTTGGATTATCTGATAACTCACGGGTTTGAATTATCTATACTTCCTCATCCCCAACTCAGCTGACTTATTCAATAGCGAGTCCAGATGATTTCTCTGAAGATTTCTATGATCCTAGAATTGCTCAGTTATTTACAGGTTGAGAAGGATAAGAACAGAAAGAGTTGACTTTTTGCTATTATGGAAAAAAATCCTTTTAGTGTACAATGATAAAATAATAATAATAATTACAGCTAATATTTATTGAGCTCTTATATGCCAGGCTCTATTCTATGTGTTATCCCATTTAACATTCACAACAATCTCTGCGTTAAAAAAAAAAATTCTTGATCATACATGCTCCTTTAGCTACTTTTCCTTTTTCCTTCTTTCCTTTGGAGCAAAATTTCTTTTACAGATTGGCTAAGAGCTATTCTCTCTCTTCCTCCTTTTTCATTCTCTCTTAAACCCACTCCAGGAGGGCTTTAATCCCCACCATTTTACCAAAACTTCTCTTGTTAGTCAACAGTCATCTTCTTGTTACCAAGTTCAGTGGTCACTTTCCATTACTCATCTACTGATAGCATCTGGAACATTTTCTTCCCCAATCCTCTGGAGATCTCTTAGTGAGCCTCCTCTTCATTAGCCATTTCTGATCTTCTCTAACTTCAGTTGTTGGAATGCCTTAGAGCTCAGTTCTTAGACCCGTTAACTATCAACACTGACTACTCAGAGGATGTTATTCAGTGTCATGAGCTCAGATAATAGCTATACCCTGATGAATTCCAAATTTATGTCTCTTTCACTTACCAAACTTCAGACTCTTGTAAGCAACTATGTACCAATGGGTATCTTTAAGATATCATGCCCTTAACCTCCCTTCACAACCAAAAATGCTCCACCTCTAATCTTCACCTTCTCAACAGATGGTAATTTCTTCCCTAAAGATGCTGAGGCAAAATACCTTCTCTTTCTTTCCTACTCCTAACAGTCAATATATTAGTAATTTCTTTTAGGTCTACATGCTAATTATATCTGGACTCTGATAATTTCTCACCATGTCCACCAGGTTACTGAATTAGTTGGAGCTACAATTATTTCATTTCTTAGTCGCCCTTCTGTTTCCACTCTTTCTCTCCTACAGCCTTTTTCAACACATCAGGCACTACTACTTTATAAAACATAAACAAGTTTATGTTGTTGCTTTGGACAAAATCCTCCAGTGGCTTCTCATCTAACGCAAGGTAATAAAGTCCCTACCTTCACTCAAGGTCCTGGATGATTTGCTACCTTTGCACCTGTTGCCTCTTACCTCTTGAACTTCATCTTCTGCCACTTTCCCTGTTCCCCTTTGCTGAATTCTCATTGGATTCTCTGCTACTATTTGTACACACTACACATGTTCTTGGTTCAGGTCTTTCCAATTCCTATTCTTTTGCCTAGAGTGATTTTTTTTTCCCAGAATATCTACATGGCTTGCTCTCTGACTTCCTTTAGACACCATCTTCTTAGTGAGGTTTTCCCTGACCACTTTTTATGACATATTGAGAGCCTCACCTTCCTCCAGTTCATATAACCCCTTGACAAATTATATCTTTGCTTATTTATTATCTCCTCCTTCATGTGAGTTTCATGAAGTCAGAAATTATGTTTTGTAACCGCTACATCACTAAGGCCTACAGCAGTCCACGGTAACTATGAGGTAGGGCTAATATCATCCTCATTTACTGATTAGGTTCAGAGATGTTAAGGGCCTCACTAAATTTGTAAGTGGTGGAGCTGGAACTCAAGTCCAGAAAGTTTGAGTTCACTGCCCATACTTACTTTAAGTATATTAAATATTAACAGACACTTCCAACCTTCTACCCAGCTTTCCGAATCTGCCCACTGAAGTTTTAGTAATTTCTATTACCCTTCCCTTCACCCCATGACATTCACTTTAGCCAGATTTTATTTATGCAAATGCATTCATGGCAGCAAGAGGCACAATGAAATGGTCTCCTGTCTCCAGAAGCTACTCCAGGTGTCTCTGAGCTGTATTCCACTGGCTATAGGGAAGGCTTTGCTACCAACACTAATGATTAAGAGTTGGAAATTTTCCAATAGGCCACAGGGCAGATAACTTTATCAGTTTGGTTCATAAAAATGAGGAGTAATTAGATAATTGGAAACAACTATGATGTATAATAGCATTTGAGACCTCAAGAGAAATAAATAGAATAATGTGTATAAAAACTGAGAAAAGTGATAAAAACCATCTTGGCATGCTAGTTATGATGATTCCAGGAGGAATAAAAAGAACTAGAAATAGATACAATTATATTTTAGTTTTAACCATAAATTTGTTTAATCAGATTTTTTTTAACCAAAATCATCTTAAGAGGCAGGCATTCATCAGATACTTTCCCACTTAATATTTTTTTTTGTGTGTATCAGCTTTCTTGAGAAAATGCCAATATAATGTACTTAATAAAAACGTAAATGTCATCTTTTCACATATGTACACAGATATCAAAAGTAAGCATACCCAAGTCACTATATAGCCAAGAATCAATATTATTCCAGAGGAAAGAAAATCACTTAAATTTATGTCCCTGTTTCACAATTAAAACTAAGCTGTATTTGAATTGCACACTTAGAAAATTCTGAGTTACCTTTTCTGTGGCAATAGAGTGAACTAAAACTCCATTCCACTGGATTTTATATAAATTCCATTAGTTAATAACAAGATTAGCACAATATTAACGGATATGAACAAAAAAATGTATACCTCTCACTGCCACCTTTCCCTTCTGTCTCACACTTTAACAAGTATTTTCAAAGTGCCCACGATTAAAAAACAAAAAAAATCTATCACTATCATTCTAATGTACGTATTCAGCTATAAATAGTCTTTGAAAAATTGCTTGGCTATACAAAAGGAAATAGAAAGGAAAATACTTTTTCTAACACGTTTATTGTATTCTTTGCATACAGCAATTTCTATGCCTTAGAATATAAAATAATGGAAAAAAATCAGTCAGAAAGTGAATTCAGCTTACAGAATAGAGGGAAAACACTTCAAATAGATTTATCAGAAATGCAATCAAAAGGTACTATTGCCAGTAAAATTGAGATGAAATTATCCTTAAAAATTATTTATATTTTCACTAGTTAACATATTTTAAATTTATTAATTTGTAAATCCAGAGCTATCACTGAAAAAAATCCCAACTATTTATTTACAAAGGAATTCCTGAGGATGAGGAGAATGTCCAGGTCTTCTTTTTCTATGTACGTGCATATGTAAAGAGGCAGAGATAATCTTCTCTAAGAACAAGAAAGGTTAGTCTTGAATATTATTGAACCATTTACTGTGTTCTGAGGCTGCAATATCATTTAAAGAATTATTCCCATTTGGAACAATGTAATTGCTCAGTTGGGGTACTGTGGTCAGCCAGGGGATATAAAATGTCTGAATACTTGTACTTTTTAAAATATTTCTATCTTGTTCATTGAAATCGGCATCCTTTAGAAAATACATACTACCTGCTGCTTAAGAAGCATAAATAGCCTTGTCATGCTATTCTATGACAAATAGATAAGCAAAAAAAAAAAAAAAAAAGAC
Organism: Pseudorca crassidens; assembly: GCF_039906515.1. NCBI lineage: Eukaryota > Metazoa > Chordata > Mammalia > Artiodactyla > Delphinidae > Pseudorca > Pseudorca crassidens. The sequence continues at coordinate 61,968,680 of NC_090306.1, forward strand.
AAAGTAGACCAATTATGAAAAGCAGATTAAATAAATACATAACATAAAGGAAATTCAAACCATCCATGGAAAGTAAAATGTGAATATTCTTTTTACCATAGTTTTTAAGAGGAAGAGAGAAGACTTTTTCATATTCAGACACAAATACTAGGCAAATCTAAAATATTCCACAAGAGGAAAACTCTTTTACTATTTGCAACATCATGATTAGAAAAATAGAACAGATTTTTACAAAACTATTAAGTGTTTTTTGGCTAAGCAGTACAAATATAATTTACTTCTAAGCAAGTGCAAATCCTAACAGTATTACTGAATAACATAAATTTCTTTTCAATTAATATGCTATAACTATTTTTAAGGCTGTGTTAAAGAACAGCAAGTTGAGTTGAAACTATATTTCTAATGGCCTTAAATCATTTTGGGGGAACAATGTGGATATTAATCAGCTAAACAATATCCTTCTTGTGCCTTATTAAAAACTCTTGGCCCTTACAAAGTAATTTAATAATAACTCAGTTTGTACACATTATGAAGTTTTCATAGTATTGCTTTCATTTGATCTATGAGCCACTGTGAGTTGCTTCAAGTAAGAAAGCACAGCAAGACACATTCTGGTAAGTCACAGAAACAGAAGCACAAATCTGCCTTTGTTACTTAGGGGCAGTACCCTGGAAAGATTTTCCCAAGGCAAGCTACAGCTGGAAGCATTATTACCGAAGTGAATCTATGACCACCTCAATTGTCATCAGTTGTACATAGGAGGGACAGGAACCCTCAGCAGTCAAAGAAGGAATGGGTTGGCAAGGCCATGGGCTTTAATGTCAGAACATTCTGAATGTTAAGTATGGGTTCACTTCTCACAAGCTAGGTGATCTTCTAGCCCCCAGCCCTCAGTTTTCTTCTCTGTAAAATGAGCTTAAAATTATACTCAAGTTTCAGAATTGTTGAATGGATTATATGAGATAATATGTGTTGCCTGGCATAAAGAAAACACTGGTTGCGTACTTGTGGAGGTGGGTATTATCATATCATCATTTTAAGCATCATCATATCAACAGAGAATGAAAAAAGAGGCCAAGAAGCAGAGAATTTGTGAGGAATGAGATGTAGCAGTGACAAATAGGGCAGTTTAGGAAACTAAGTTGGTGAGCTCTGGGCATGAAGCAGATGCTTCTATCATGCAGACCTCAGAATGCATTGGCAGGGCAGGATGGTTCCTTAAAGGTACTGCTGCAGGCTAAAAATGAATCAGTAGGAACACACATAGCCTACTGTCATCCAGACTACCTAGCTAAATGTGGTCATTAAATACAAAGCCTTTTGGCTCATGTGCTCACTATTCTGTGTCAGAAAAGCTTGTGTGATTTAGATACTAGCCAAAAATATGGCATCATCCAAACACTGCATTAAATTGGAAGGCATGGGAAAGAATGATGGAGAGAGAGCAGCAGTTTGTCTTGCTTCTAGCTCTGTAGCAATCTAGGCTACATTCTTCCTTTGCAGTTGTACTAAAACAGCTTCTCCAAGAAGTAGGGACTAAGAAGACCCCTCATTAATATGCTCAGAAATGTAGCAAGTGTGAACTAAAGCCATATGGGTTCACATAAAACTTTCCTAAAATGTAGGACGTCAGGAGTGAGATAGGCAGCAGCAGGTTAACTAAATTGTGCTCACTCGAGAGGCTGTAAGGGGACAATACTAGTAGGGTGGTCGAGAAAATTGTCGTAAAGGACCTCGCTATATAACTCCTGGCAATATGGCATGGCTATTACATGCTAGTGGCCAAGCAGCAGGGAGCAGAGTGGTCATTTTAGAAAGTAAATTAGAGCACGTCATCTTCTGCTCAAAAGCTTTCAAGGGTTTCCCCTTTCACTTACAGATAAAAGGCTACTCCTTACAATGGCCTGAATGGTCTTTTTTTTAAAGAATCTTTTTTTTTTAAATTTTTTATAATGATCATCATGCTTTACAAAGTGAGACTAATTAGAAAACTTTAAAATATGATTCAACTTGCTCATGGTTATTCAAGGAACACAGTGAATATGCTGTGTCAAGTACGCTTATTAATGGATTGCAGGAGTTTTATTTTTTTGGTTATTTAATTTAAAAAAATTTATTGGAGTATAGCTGATTTACAATGTCGTGTTAGTTTCAGGTGTACAGCATAGTGATTCAGTTATACATATATTCATTCTTTCTCAGATTCTTTTCCCATATAGGTTATTGCAGAATATTGATTAGACTAATCTGGTTTACCTTTTTGACCTCGTCTCTTACAGATCTTTTCATGGCTGGTTCCTTTTCAATCTTTGGTCTCATCTCAAATTCCAACTTTTTGAGAAATTCTCAACCTGCCACCCACTCTTAATCACTTTGATTGGCCAGCAGTAAACGTGCCATACTGGTTGTTAAATATTTTGAATATCACACTTACTATATTATATATTATATACATCAAAAAAGTACTTCTGTGAGTACTCAGGTAACAGAGTTGTTGAATAGATGGCATGAGACAATATATGCTAAGCAACTATATTGAGCTGCATGAGCTGTTTGTATATTTAGGAGATTAATCCTTTGTCCATTGTTTCATTTGCAAATATTTTTCTCCCATTCTGAGGGTTGTCTTTTCGTGTTGTTTAAGGTTTCCTTTGCTGTGCGAAAGCTTTTAAGTTTCACTAGGTCCCATTTGTTTAATTTTGTTTTTATTTTCATTACTCTAGGAAGTGGGTCATAAAAGATCTTGCTGTGGTTTATGTCAAAGAGTGTTTGTCCTATGTTTTCCTCTAAGAGTATTATAGTGTCCATTCTTATATTTAGATCTTTAATTCATTTTGAGTTTATTTTTGTGTATGGTGTTAGGTAGTGTTCTAATTTCATTCTTTTACACGTAGTTGTCCAGCTTCCCCACCACCACTTATTGAAGGGACTGTCTTTTCTCCACTGTATGTTCTTGCCTCCTTTGTCATACACTAGGTGACCATATGTGCGTGGGTTTATCTTTGGGCTTTCTATCCTGTTCCATTGATCTGTATTTCTGTTTTTGTGCCAGTACCATACTGTCTTGATTACTGTAGCTTTGTAGTATAGTTTGAAGTTTGGGAGCCTGATTCCTCCAGCTCCATTTTTCTTTCTCAAGATTGCTTTGGCTATTCGGGGTCTTTTGTGTTTCCATACAAATTGTAAAAATTTTTGTTGTATTTCTGTGAAGAATGCCATTGGTAGTTTGATAGGGATTGCATTGAATCTGTAGATTGCTTTGGGTAGTATAGTCATTTTCACAATGTTGATTCTTCCAATCCAAGAACATGGTATATATATATCTCTCTGTTTATGTCATCTTTGATTCTTTTCATCAGTATTTTATAGTTTTCGAGTACAGGTGTTTTGGCTCCTTAGGTAGGTTTATTCCTAGGTATTTTATTATTTTTGTTGAGAAGGTAATGGGATTGTTTCCTTAAATTCTCTTTCTGATTTTTTGTTGTTAGTGTACAGAAATGCCAGAGATTTCTGTGCATTAATTTTGTATTCTGCAAGCTTACCAGATTCACTGATTAGTTCTAGTAGTTTTCTAGAGGCATCTTTAGGATTTTCTATGCATAGTGTCATATCATCTGCAGTGACAGTTTTGCTTCTTCTTTTCCAGTTTGGATCCTTTTATTTCTTTTTCTTCTCTGATTGCCATGGCTAGGACTTCCAAAACTATGTTGAATAATAGTGGTGAGAGTGGACATCCTTTTCTTGTTCCTGATTTTAGTAGAAATGCTTTCAGTTTTTCACCATTGAGTATGATGTTTGCTGTGGGTTTGTTATATATGGCCTCTATTATGTTGAGGTATGTTCCCTCTATGCCCATTTTCTGGAGAGATTTTATCATAAATGGGTGTTGAATTTTGTCAAAAGCTTTTTCTGCATCTATTGAGATGATCATATCGTTTTTATTCCTTAATTCATTAATATGGTATATCACATTGATTGATTTGCTTCATTGAAGAATCCTTGCATTCCTGGGATAAACCCCACTTGATAATGGTGTATGATCCTTTTAATTTGCTGTTGGATTCTGTTTGATAGTATTTTGTTCAGGACTTTTGTATCTATGTTCATCAGTGATATTAGTCTGTAATTTTCTATTTTGGTGTGATATCTTTGTTTGGTTTTGGTGTTAGGATGATGGTGGTTTCGTAGAACGAATTTGGGAATGTTCCTCCTCCCGCTGCAATTTTTTGGAAGAGTTTGAGAAAGATAGGTGTTAGCTCTTCTCTAAATGTTTGATAGAACTCGCCTGTGAAGCCATATTGTCCTGGAGTTTTGTTTGTTGGAAGATTTTAAATCACAGTTTCAATTTCATTACTAGTGATAGGTCTGTTTATATTTTCTAACTCTTCCTGGTTCAGTCTTGGAAAATTGTACCTTTCCAGAATCTGTCCATTTCTTCCAGGTTGTCCATTTTTTTGGCATATAGTTGTTTGTAGTAGTCTCTTATAATCCTCTGTATTTCTGTGGTGTCAGTTGTGATTTCTCCTTCTTCATTTCTAATTTTATTGATTTGTATCCTCTCCCTTTTTTTCTTGATGAGTATGGCTAAAGGCTTATCAATTTTTTTTATCTTCTCAAAGAACCCACTTTTAGTTTTATTGATCGTTGCTATTATTTTCTTCATTTATATTTCATTTCTTCCTGTTCTGATCTTTATGATTTCTTTCCTTCAGTTGACTTTGGGTTTTCTTTGCTCTTCTTTCTCTAGTTGCTTTAGGTGTAAGGTTAGATTGTTTATTTGAGATTTTTCTTGTTTCTTGAGGTGAGATTGAATTGCTATAAACTTCCCTCTTAGAACTGCTTTTGCTGTGTCTCATAGGTTTGCGCCATTGTGTTTTCATTGTCATTTGTTTCTATGTATTTTTTAAAATTTCTTCTTTGATTTCTTCAGTGATCTCTTGGTTATTTAGTAGTGTACTGTTTAACCTCCATGTATTTGTGTTTTTTAAGGGTTTTTTCATGTAATTGATTTCCAGTTCTTCTCTAAATGTTTGATAGAATGCAATCCATTCATTCTAGGGAAATTTAGATATTTTGCAATCATTTAGAGTTTAAAGTCAAATATAGAATGATTTCTCCTTACTTTCCTTATCCCTGAAGTTGATTCTAAGATTAAGAGCTTATGAAAAAATCTGTAATATTGGTGGGGAGAGAACTCCACTTCTTGGTCTTGATCTGCCCTGTGCTGGTATCCAAGGAAACACACAATTGTTTGGCTTCCACATCCACTGGCATTTGTTTCAATGGCCTCTTGCCACTCAGTACAAGCTACTATTTGAGAATGTGTGTCTCCATTGAATTAAAGATTAATTTTATGTGATTCTTCTGCCTTTAGCTAAGGCTTGATTGTTTTTCTGAACCTTCCTGAGACTGAAGGAGACTGGGTCCCCATCAGATATTCTCTGCCACTGAAATCCCAGGCAGCCACCCTGGTTCAATTGGCACCTACATCATTGTGACCCAGGGCATACCTGCAGACCTGTCAGAGCTCATCCAGAAAGTGGGCCTCAAATATATTCAACTTTTGTTTTCTCAAATTTAAAGGGGCATGTCTTACCTCAGTTTCAGTGCTTCCATATCAACTGCTAAGCATTCAAGCTTCAGCTTTCTTTCCTTCCAATTCTCTTTTTCTTTCCCCAGCTCAGAGACATAGGATTGAAGTGAGTGGTGGGGAGAGTGCCAGAGAAAAATTGGGGTGCATTTTGTTTTGTTTTGTTTTCCAACTTTCACCTAGATTGGGAGATTTTAAAGCCTAAAAGGCAATCATTGACCATTTGCTCTTCGCATCTTCTAACAATAACCTCCACCTGGAGCAAGAGTGGTCTCACTTCTCATCCCCACATACAGGAAAGTCTTGGGTTAATGTTATGCACAGGTTCAAGGGGGATTGAACTGAGAAATTTAAATATTTTATAGCATCTTTTTGCACATGTAAATTAGATAGCACAGAACTAACTACTAAGAACTACTTGGTAATTTATAATAGCTAAAATCATATTTTTGGCTAAAATTACTGAGTGTTTTTATGCTTGAGGCTCTAGGCAAAAATGATGATATGTGTGATCTCATTTAAAACTTACAACATCCCCATGAGATAGAAATTATTATCCCAATTTTACTGATGAGGAAACAGTTTAGGGAAATCAAATAATTTGCTCAAGAATATACTGTCAGCAAGTGGTAGAGCTAAGTCTCAACTCCAAGTCTGTCTTACAGTCTAGCCTCTGTTCTTAACCCTGTAACCATCCCATTACTACCCTTCCTGTTTCCTCTCTCATTCTAGGGCTGACTTAGCATGCCCCAGCTTTTCATATGAGGGGGTGTGAGAGCAGAATGTGGAAGCAGGAATGAACATGATATGACTGTGTGACAATGATGCTAGCCACATGCAAGAACAGAATTTTCATAAAAACATATTAACAAAAATTTAAAATAAAATAAAAGATATGTGCAAATGCAAAGCCTTATTCTTGTGTTATTAGAAATATAAATGCTCTGAAATTTTATTTAAGTTTCTTTAGCATCCATACTGCTTCTGGATTTTCCACATGAGATGCTTTCTCAGCCTAGGTCAAGCTTGCCAATGACTTTGTTGCTTTTAGCTTCCTTTTTACATTAAATGTCAATTCTTAGACCAGAAGTCCATATTTTTATCAACATACATTTTATTGGAACATTAGTTCATCTATCCTATATCTTAGAATTAGTCAACTTGAGCCTTAAAGATATCACTCCTTTTCCTGGCTACCTGTAAGTGTAGAAGAGCTAATTTTATCTCAACAGCTCTAATTTATTTTGTCTTATTTTAGTTTTGTTTCTGCCTCAGTATTATTTGGCAAATAATCAGGAAAAGTCTGAGGTGAATAATAAAAGAGCTGAGGTATCTTGGCATAACTGTGTGGGGAAGCTTCCCACACTACAGTGTGTCTGGCTCTAGACACCATTTTATGTCTGGATTAAAGAACATTAAAAATGACTCTCTGAAGTTCTTTGGGGGAAAATCTAATGATATATTCCAGGAAAATAAACAAAATGAAATATTTATTGAAATTTCCAATATTTGTAGGATGTTATTCATGCTATGTTAACATCATGTTAAATCTGTTGATCACTAAAAAAAAAAAAAAAAAAAAGAGCCAAGTACAGTATATTAAATTTATTAAAGCCAATTATATTTTGTGGATGTTCAATGATTATTAGGACTGGAGTTAAAATTTTCCATGATTAGATAAGCTGATGTTACACAAGGAATGACTCCATGATCAGTTATATCCAAGTGGAGTTTTATACATTCTGGGTATTTTCCTCCTCTAATCAAGAGGGCCACATTGTTTATCAGGTCCCAAAGTCTCCAGGAGATTGGCAGTTGGTATATCCAAACAATTTCTACAAGTTGGTGATAGTTCACCCTAATCTACCTGGTGCTATTGGATCAGAACCCATATCATGTCCAGGAGATGCCCCGCCCCTTTCCATGGCATGATGAGGAAACTAGGGGCTTTACGAATCTCTGTCTTTCTGACTCTGCTCAGGTGGCTTTTCCCTTTCTCTAAACAAGCTACTTAATACTCTATAAATGTGAAACTGTAGGATTCATCTTGCCCCCTTGCAGGACTGGTGGCAGTCCTAAAAAGTTCAGTTTGGCTTGGCAGCAGGGTTAATGGTTTGAAGCCCTATATCTTGTAAGTGAAGTGTTACTTTTAACAAAGATTTTCTTGGACAGTGGTGGAGTGATGATACAGAAAAATCATCAGATTTAGAGTCATCCATTCCACAGCCATTTAATAGATGCTGCCTATGTGCTGGTCACAGAATCAGATCTTGAGTCTCTTCTTCCAGAAAGAGTTGCAGTATAGTTGGCATGGTTTTGATTCCAGCTTCTATGAACTCTGGCAGCTTTAGAAATATTCCTTAATACTTTTGATCTGTAGTTCCTTCATCCATAAAATGGAAATAATATTACCTTTGCCACAAGTATTTGTTTTTCAATTGAGTGAAATACTGCATGTAAATTCCTGGTACAGTGTGCAGGTAAGCAGTCAATGAGTGTGGGATTATAGATATCTGGAAACAACCTTGGGTTTAAATTCTAGATTTTCCTTTTATGGTCTATGCAACCTGTACCATGTTACATAGAAAGCAATTTGTTTCTTTATTAGTTACCTTTTTTTTTTTTTTAATTCAAAGGATGTGTGTAACCAACAGAGTTTTCTGTGCAAGGACTGAGGGAAGCAATTTAGAGGCATAACTCTTTTAGCATTTATGAGTCATGTACAATTGTTCTCTGTCCTTTACAGATGAGAAAACGTAACCTTAATCAGAGAAGTAACACTTCAGAAGAACTTCTTACCATTACACTAGACTATTGTAACTACTGAGTGAGCTAGTGTATCACATATCCCCAGCACAGCACTTGGAGTACAGCAGGAGCTCGAAACATATTCCCATATCCCTAACTTCTATCTAGTGACAGATTCTCAGAATGTTTTCATTCACAAGAGTTTGGTCTGTGCCCAGAGAAGCAATAAATACACATGAGGTTTGCATTGGATTTGCCTTAAATAATGAAATCTGTGACAAAAACCACTTTTTTACTTTGGTGTGATATTTAAATATGTGCATTTCTTTTCATGGATCAATCTTCTGAAAGCTAAGCTAATGCTACATTCCTAGGAGCTTAAATATGTGCATCCTTTGAGCCAGATAAAAAATAAAATGGCAAAATTTATTACAAAATGTATTTCAACTACATTTTCCACTGGGAAAAAGTTATAGGTAATTGCCCAATTCTAGTTTCTCCAGGTAGTAGGTCTGTAAGCAAGAGTTTTTTTAGAACAACCAGAAACAAAAATCATACTTCAGTGTCATTTCAAGTAAAGGTCCCCTCTTCCCAACACAGTAAAAAAAGGACTATATCTTAAAGTAGAAATTTTAGATGCCACTGGAGACTTTTGAAATAGTGGAGACCATATGAAGAGTGCTTTACCATAGAGTTTTTAAACACAGGTCTACAATGGTGACCACAGCATATATAAGTGGAGAGATAGAGAATTAATTCATCGTACAGTGAAGCAGAAAACTCACATCTGTTCTTTCTACAACCCAGTACACCCCATTTATTATTGTTGTTCTCTGCACTGTCAGGTCCAAGCAATTAACTTGTGCAGACTGGCTTCTGTCAGGGGAGATAGACAGTGTGTTTATCAGGGGAATATACCAGTTGTGGCTCTTTTAACATCAGAGAAAAAGAAATACAATATCCCCTATGCTTTATGTAGACTAAGACACTATAAACTTACAGTCATGGAGTACTTTTAGCACCAAAATTATACTCAAAATTTTAATAGATAACATTTCAGAGTGTTTCTTTTTTTTTTATTCCTTTAATCAGCTAAGAATAGATCATTTGGAATGGAGTCCAATACAGTTATTTTAGTTTCTTGGTGAAGGATTCATTTCTAAATATATTGGTTACCCACATCACTGATAATCTGGAAATGGGAAAAGAAAAAGATTCTGTCATTGCCATTAAACATAGCAACTAATGCAGATGTATATTCATATGTGTGTTGCTCATCTGAAGTGCTATTCCATGAGTGCTGATGACCTTATAAATAAAAGATGGGGTGCTTTGGTGTGAATCCCAGGTATTATGATCAGAAAATAGAATTTGTGACCCTATATTTTTCATAAATTTTCTGTTTTTATTTCAACTTCATTTTCTAGCTCTTCAACAGATAAAAAGTAGGTATTTCTTCCTACTCATATTGATTATGATTGGGATAAAATGAATGAAAGAATTAAGAAGCAAATGCACAGAAATGATCACTTCTTATTTTTCTTTTGGAAACACTTTTGTTCCTAGGTTTCCAGAAGACCACACACTTTTGTTTGGATCCTACCCCAGTAGTCACTCTTTCATCTCTGTGACAGAGTACACCAGGGTACCAAAAATAGATTAATCCAAAGCGCCAACCTCAGATCTTGTTTCTACTCGTTCTCATGGCTTTAAATACTATCTATATGTTGGTGACTACCAAATTTGTTTCAAGGGCTTTAACATCTATTTCTGAATACCAGAATTCTACAAATTTCCTGATCAACATCTCATTTAGGTGTAAATGAGCATATCACTTTTGATTTATTCAAAATTGAGCCTTTGATTCTTTCCCCGTTTCAGTAATTGGCCCAGCCATTCATCCATTGGTGACCTGGTAACCCTGGAGACATAGGACTCTTCTTTCCTTCAAACATTTGATCCATTAGCAAAAGCTCTTCAAAAGAGATAAAAAATCCTGCTACTTCTCATTTATTTGGCTGACAGCTTATTCTCAGCCACCTCCCTCCCTCACTTGGATCTATGCAGTGTCTTCCTAGCTGGTCTCTTTACTTCCCCTTTTGTGCCCACACCTGTCTAGTCTGTTTTCTTTTCCACTCAGCAGCCCAAGGGATCCTTTCAAAACATCAAATAATTCCCTGATCAAATGACTTCCCTGCTCAAATTCTCCAGTGATCTTCCATCACACTTGGAATAAAATGCAATAAGTACCATATGATGTGACCCCTGCCCCATTCACCTCCCTAGAGTTTATCTCCTACCACTCTCCCCTTACCCACTTTCTCTTCTTGAGACACACTGGCCTCCATGCTTATTCCTGTCTCAGGATTCTGAACCAGCTGTTCTTTTTGCTTAGGGTGATTTTTCTCCAGATAACTGCCTTGTTCATTTTCTTACTTTATTCATGTCTCTGTTAAAATGTCACCTGCTCAGAGAAACTTTTCCTGACCATCTTTTTTTTTAAAAAAAAATAAATTTACTTATTTATTTATTTTTGGCTGTGTTGGGTCTCCGTTGCTCTGCATGGGCTTTCTCTAGTTGTGGCGACCAGGGGTTACTCTTCCTCGCGGTGCACAGACTTCTCATTGCAGTGGCTTCTCTTGTTGCGAAGCACGGGCTCTAGGTGCGTGGGCTTCAGTAATTGTGGCACATGGGCTCAGTAGTTGTGGCTCGCGGGCTCTAGAGCGCAGGCTCAGCAGTTGCGGCGCATGGGCTTAGTTGCTCTGCAGCATGTGGGATCTTCCTGGACCAGGGCTCGAACCCGTGTCCCCTGAATTGGCAGGTGGATTCTTAACCACTGTGCCACCAGGGAAGTCCCTGACCATTTAGCCTCTTAGTAGTTATCTCTGACATTATATGTTCATCTGCTCAATGACTGTATTTACATTAAAGTGTAAGAGAAGACACTATTATTTTATTTTATTTTATTACTATCTCAGTGTTCAGAATTGTGCCTGGTACAAAATGAGTGCTCAGTAAATATGTGTTAGGTGAAAAAATTAACGGATGAAGTTTATATAATGGGATTATTCTAGCTGCATAAACTTTATTCAAGTTAAGGCCTCTCATAAATAAATCTGCTTTAATCAGATAACATTAAAAGTCAAATTTTAGTTAATATTTAATTACTAGGATTATTATCAATTAACAAATGGGAAGCAGAAAACATTCCCAGTCAAATTCTCCTACTTGGTGACCAAAAATAATTAGAGTGTTATGAAAGCTCTCTTTCGTTTGTGCTGTGTAGACGTACCCTGAGACTGATACCAAGTTCTATCAAGTTTTACTGCTTGAGCAGAAGGTGAAACAACCTCCTGGGAATAAAATTGTCCAGGTTTCCTTTGAAGTTTTTCAAACAATAAATAAAATACTGTGTGGCAGAGAAAGATCTATATATGATGAAAAAAAGAGAACAAAGTTTATTTGTAAAGGTTGGAAAACTTCTTGTGTTCCACAGTATTAACCATTAACCCAGAATTTACTCATTGATTCCCTTCTTCAGTGCTTTCTAGTGTCTCAGATTTGAGGACATAATTTATATACCATTTTTCTCTAAGTACTGTTTTCAGCCATTCCCACCAACCCAGACTCATGTTGTGAACAATAAAGCCAGTTTATGCATGGAGAATTACGAAATGAAGCATTTCTAAGAAGGAAACCTGTCCAGAGATATCTCAATGAACTTCACTGCTTCTTCCTCTGTACACTGCTCTCTGCCATTCACAGCTTAGTGGGAATTAATTTGTAAAACAAATTGCATCCTGACAAGTAAAATAGATTTCAGTCTGGATGATTTGACAGAATATTGAACTATGCATTATTTTAAAGAAATCCTAAAAAAAAAAAAAAAAAACCCACTCCTGCCAAATAAATACTATTTCTGTCTCATTATTTTCTGCTGCTTCTATTTCAAACTTGAATGAATTTATTTAAAAAAAAAATCCTAAATGTAAATACATACTAACAGCTTCAAAACACAGGAAGCAAAAACTAACAGGACTGAAGTAAGAAGTGGAAAAATCCCAATTATAGTAGATTGATAAAAATTGATAGTAACTTATAGAACAAGTAGATTTAAAATATCAGTGCAGCTATAGAAGACAACGTTATCAAGGAAATTGACTAACATTAATAGAACATGCTATATGACAAGAGTGGAAAACAGTTTTTACAAGAGCAAAAGAGACATTCACCAAGATGTATTCTGGGCCATAAAATAAGTATCAACAGATTTAAAAGAATTGAAATTATATAAAGCATGTTCTCTGATCACATCAGAATTGAACTAGAATCAATAACAGAAAGATATTGGAAAGAAACCCCAAATATTTGGAAATTCAAAAACTTACTCTTAATAACCCATAGATAAAAAAAGAAAACCAAACAACAAACATAAACAAACAAAACACCCTCTGCAATGAAAGAAAAATGAAAGAAAAAAACCCACCCAAATCTGGAGTGTAGACAGTACTTAGAGAGTAATTTATAGCATTTTATGCTTATAGAAGAAAGGTCACAAATCATGATGTAAGTTTCCAATTTAACAAGCTAGAACAAAAGAAAATTAAATCCAGTGTAAGCACAAGATTAAAGGTAAGAACAGAAAACAATAAAATAGAATACATAACACAATAGAGAAAAATAATGAAGTCAAAAGCTCATTCTTTGGAAAGATGAATAAAATTGATGAAACTCTAGCCAGACTGATCAAGTAAAAAGATTATAAAAATTATCAGTATCAAGAGTTAAAGAGGTGTTAACAATACAGATCTTATAAAATTAAGAGGATAAAAACCGCATATTATTAACAATTTTATGACACCACAGTTGACAAGTTATATGAAATGAACAAATTCCTTAGGAGAAAAAAAAAAACAAACTACCAAAGTTTATTCAGGAAGAAATAGTTCTATTTCTCCTCAAGGACTTGAAGTTGTAGTGAAAACTTAAAGTTTCTTGTAAAGAAAACTCTAGGCCTATTGGGCTTTATTAGTAATTCTATTGAACGATTGAGGAATAAATAATACCACAAACTCTTCCAGAAAACAGAATATGAATAATTATTGTCCTACTCATTCCACTAAGCTAAAACCTTATATTACGGAGAAAACATCAGACCTATATCTTTCATAGATACAAAAACTCTTGAAAAAATATTAGCAACTTGATTCCACAAAGATATAAAAATGAAAATGAATCACAACCAAGTATGATTTATGCAGGAATGCAAGGCTGGTTTATCACTGAGAAACAATCAATGCAATTCATCAGATAAACAGACCAGAAGAGAAAAAAATTAAAATTATAGGATGATTTCAGTAGCTGAAGAAAAAGCATATAACAAAATTCAACATATATTCATGATATAGAAGAGAACACACTCCACTTCACAGAAGCCATCAAATGAAAACCTACTATAATAACTTAGTGGCAAAAAATGGAATGATTTCTTTCCCTAAAATTGGAAACAAAACATGGTTGTCTACACTCACTACTTCTTTTCAGTTTTTTACTGCAGGTCTTAGGCAGCTATATAATGCAAAAAAATGATAATAATAATAATAAAGTAAAATAAGATCAAATCACATATGTTGTGAAGGATAAAGTGAAACTGTCTTTATTCACAGGACATCATTAAGGAATCTATGAAGAAGCTACTAGATTCTAAAATGATTTTATCAAGTTCCTAGGATACATAGTAAATATATATTTTAAAAAACCCTATTTCTATATATTAGCATGTATTAATGGGAGTGTACCCTTATCTTGTTTTAACTTCATTCTTCAGAGAAGAAACAGTGCTTATATTGCTGAAGAACAAATAGATCTGATTATTCACCAACCATATTTTAGTTTCTTATTGCTACTCTAATAAATTATCATAAATTTAGTTGCTTAAAGCAACCTATATTTATGAGAGTTCTAGAGATCAGAAATCCAAAATCAGTTTCACTATGCTAAAATGAAGGCATTAGCAAGCCTGCATTTTTTTCTGGGGGCTGTAGGAGAAAATCTGTTTTCTTGCCTTTTCTAGCTCCTAGAGGCTGCCTACATTCCTTGGCTTATGTCCTCTTCTTCCAACTTCAAGGTCGACTAGCTGTGTAGCATCTTTTCTTCTCTTTGACATCTGCATCTGTCTGTACATTTCCTCTTTTGGACTCTGATCCTCCTTTCTGTCTTATGATTACATTGGATCCACCTAGATAATCCAGGGTAATCCTCCCATCTCAAGATACTAACTTAATTAAGCAAGTCTGCAAAGACCCATCTATCATGTAAGGTATTATATTCATAGTATACAGATGTATTAGGATGGGGACATCTTGGGAGGCCATTATTCATCCTATCACAGTTCACTCTCTGGCCCCTGAAGATTCATATCCATCCCACATGAAAGTACATTCACCCCATCCCAAGGTCTCAAATGCCTCAACTCATTCAGTATCAAGTCCCAAATCTTATCTAAGTGAAACACAGCAGGACCCTCTGGTCCTTGCCCCCCATGTCCTCAGCCTACATTTTGTCTGTGGAAAAACTTTGGCCAAAGAATAAGTTTAATCAGAAAAGTGAGAAAATGTAGAAGCAAAGGAAAACTGTCAAAGGAGACCAAATAATAATAGTTTAGTCAGTAAGCAGAGTCAAGGGCCTTTAGTTCCTCCTCAAGGGCTGTAGATAATATTCTGAGCCATATCCTGTGAGCTGCCTTGTAGATACTGAAACCTCCAGCAGGTGGAAGAAGTTTACATGATGACCAGTCTATGGCCATGACATAAGCTGCCACGATTCCAAGAACTGGCCTCAAGGAAATGGGAACAAATTGACCCTGGAACTGAAGATTAACTGTACTTAAAACAATCAAGATGACGCTGGTCAGACCACCGCATGACCAATTTCAAGATGACTGTCAGAGCTGACTGTGCTGTTTCTGCATGTAGCCCCCTCCCTCAGCCTGTAACAGCTCTTGCCCACTAATTGCCAGTGGGTGGAGGGAGATTTGGCCTTTGGACAGGAGTCATCCTCCCTTTTGCATGTAGAGTAGCACATTTGTGGAGATGAGTAGTTTTATAAGCCTGTTTCCCGCCTGTAGAATTTTGAGGTTCGGCAGCCCTTGTTTCATTTGGTTCTCTCTCGGTCCCTTTCAGTTCAAGCTGCCAGTGTTTCTGCTGGTATAACATTCCCAGAAACTCATGAGTCTCAAGCACATATCACAGGAGTTCGCTCTTTGAGACAAGAGGCTCCTCCACAGATCTTTCCTGGATAATCATATTTCTTACTTTGGCTTCTGCTGAGAAGATGAAGGGAATCTATGAGTCACATGCCTAATCTCTTCAAAGAGCCTCTGTGTGATTTAATACTCTGAGCTTTTGATATTCCTTAGGTGCTAGCAAAAGGCTGGCTAGCTACACACACCCTTGGCTTTCACTCCAGAGTACATTTTCCTGACAGTGAATTTCCTAATTTTAGTTTCTTTTGCAATCTGGATAGGCCGAGAGTTTCCACCAATCATTAAGTCCTTATTTCTTTTTTGGTTAAGTTCTTCCTTCAATTTATCTCTTTCTAGTGGCTTTTTGGAATAAGCAGCAAGAAGAAACCAAATCACACCTTCAGTACTTTAGAAATCTCAGCTAAACATCCAAGTTCATTAGTTTCCAGTTCTGCTTTCCATACAACTAAAAGACTCGATGCCACTAAGTTTTCTGCCATTATATAACAAAGATTTCTTTTCCTTCAATTTCCGATAACCTGTTTCTCATTTCCCTGTGAGCATTCACCAGAAGTGCCTTTAAAATTTATGTTTCTACCACCTTTTTACAAAAAACATATTTATTCTCTAAGAAAATAGCTTTCTCTACCATGCTCCTGAAACTGTTGGGGGTGGGGTGGGGAGGATGACTGTGGGCTCCTGAACATGGAAACCTTTTTTTGTCACCATTCTTGTAGGCAAGACTCCAGCCTCCTCCATGGCCTTCCCTGAGTTCCAAAGGGCGGAATTGAACAGTTGCTAATCAAGCGAGGAGCAGCCAAGAAACCACCTGAGGCGAGATTAAAGGGACCAGAGAAGCTCATCAAGATTAGGAGACCCACCACCTGAGACCCTGCACACACCCTAATCTTGTCAGAAACCCCACCCTTGGACCATTGTTATAAAACTCCTCATCAAATCCTCCCCTGCTGTGTCCCCCTTTGCTTGGCATGGCAATAAAGCTATCCTTTTCTACTTCACCCAAAACTCTGTCTCCGAGACTTGACCCTGCACCGGTGCAGGGAGACCAAACTCTTGGCATCACTCTCCCACTTTTTTCTGAGCCCTCATCTGCAGCATCTTTAATGTTCAATTTCTAACAACAGTTAATTCAAAGCAACAAAAGCAGACGCCAGACTATAGAGAAGGTGTTATACTGCTGGTTTTGAAGGTAGAGAAAGGGGTCATAGCCAAGGAATGTAGGTGTCCTCTAGAAGCTGGAAAATTCAAGGAAACAAATTCTCCCCAGGAGCCTCCAGAAGGAATATAGGCCCACTGACACCTTGATTTTAGCCCAGTGAAACTGATTTCAAATATATGACCTCCATAACTGTAAGATAATAAATTTGTGTTGTTTTAAGTCACCAAATCTATGGTAATTTGTTATAATAGTAGTAGGCAACGAATACAGTCCATAGATGTGATTTTGTGTTCTATAATGTATTATGTTCTAACATATATTTTGCCTCTGACAAGCCACTTAACTCTATAATTTTTCTCTTGAAGCGTTCTCCTCACAGTATTTGAAGAGTGGAGAAAGAGAAAGAAAATATAATAGTGATTAATAAAATAATAGCGTAGGCTCAAGGAGACTGCTTGTGTTTGAATCTCAAATCTACATCCTCCCCATGTGACAGCATGATGTTACTCCATCTCTCTATGCCTCAGTGGCCTTATATGGAAAATGGCAATAATAACTGTACCTACTTCATGGGCTTGTTTTTAGTTTAAATAAGACAATCTATGTAAAGTACTTAGCACAGCCTGGACACACAGTAAGCACTCAAAAAAGTTTAGGTAATATTTTCTTCTGTCTAGTACTTTTTTTTTTAATTAAAAAATTCATTTAACAGGATTTTGCCATATGACATGTACCCCTGCATGAAATTATAGATAAAGAAGAAAAAAGCTTACAATCCAAATGCATAGGAGATATAATTGATTGATGTTACTGTGTTGATAAGAATATATGATATTAGTACAGAGCTGTATTAGGTGAAGGAGAATGGAAAATAGGAGGCATCTCAATATGCAAAGGTGGGGTAAGGCATAGAACTCAGATGGGAAAAAGCATTCCAGGAAGAATTAAATGATGAAAATACATTTGAGAGATTTCCCATCCTTGTTCTGGTCAAAAACACAGAACAAAAACACAGAACAAAATTATTTCAATTCTAAGTGAATGTGTTCATGTTCTCCAAATTTATAAATATGTCCATAACATATCACAGAATATAAGCATATATGTAACATTTATATTATCCCTTTATAACTGCTAAAAAAAGAAAGTGAACACTTATTAAGTACCAGGTACTTTAAAATTAATATCTTATTTGTGACTCCATCTTTCTGAAGTAAGAATCATTGCCTCAGTGTTGCAATCGATGAAATGAAGGCACTGGGATACAGATTTGAACTCAGATCTGTTGGTTTTCCATGAGCCCACATTAGCATTTGCCATCTTTTTGGCAGCACTAGGATTTACTCTGAGGCATTTTTTCTTTCTAAACTCCAGATTATCTAGCTACAGATATCATGAATGCAATAAAAGACTAAAACATCCAATTCGTGTCAAGAACTATGCTCCTTAAAATATTCAGACCTTCAGCTAGAATTTATTTAATTATAAAAAAGAGAATGAATTATGGAACACTTGCGTTTGAAAATAAATCCAGATGGGAGGAAACCAGAATCACACAATTAGAGATCCAATGGCTCTGAACCTATACCTAGGTGTTCTTGAGTTCTCTGAAGGACTCTCTCAGCCCGTGTAAACCTCTCAACCTTGACTGACTATTTAAGACCAGAAAAGAAAAATCAGAGTAAGCAGTTTATTGCAAGTAGAGGATAATCAGCTTTACTTTTTGATGAAAGAAACCCAGAAATTATAAATGAAATGGAGACGATTTATTTTTAAGTGAGGCAGAAATTGGAGTGGCGCTGGCTATGGAGGTGAAACATTGAGAAGATGAAAAGTAAACAAGATGCAGGAATTGTTTTCTTGAGTGAAGATAACGTTTATGGTAAAAACACGTTTTTAAATTATGCAAATAAGTAACAAAGAAAAATGTCATCTATAAATATTACCATGATTTTTGTACTTCACATGCCATGCACACCATCTCTAGGTATATGAATCCTTAGACTTGACTTTCACTCTGAAGCTGTTTCCAAAACATGTCAAATGCTAAGTGTCTGGGGTCCTATTAACTCATATTTTTCATGATTCCATGTGTAACTTGTTTATCAAAGAGTCTGATTTTAGTGGGGGTATAAATAGGAAGTGGTTTTATTTCTTTTCTCCAATCGCTGTATTTAACCATGATTTATTGTTTCTCATGTTTCTGCCACTAAACATCATCTTACAAAGATCTTTCAGTGCTTTTGCTCTGTTAGGTTCTGAAAAGCCCAGTGCAGCTTAGTCCAGGCTACAATTTCAATGTCAAGTCCATTTTAAAGATTTTTTTCTCTTTGCACTAACTCTGGATGGTATGTCATCCCATCTGTTGTGGGATGCCCAATGCCTATTGTTCATAGGATGTGCAGGTGGGTGGACTCCTTGGAAGCCCCTGATGAGGTCTCTCTGCTGCACAGGATCAGATTTAGGAGGAATATTCTAGGGTAATCTGTCCTGACCCTCTCCATAATCTCCTGCTCAGTCTTCTTTCACTAGGATCTTGTTGCACAAAAGGAAGCTTTCTTGGGCAGGTACTAGAATGATGGTACAAGTCCTGCACATCTGCTGCACCAACATTGAGGTGCATGTTACCCCACCATTGCTCCATATTGCATCCTAATAATTCCTATTTTTCCTGATAAATAATCAGAGAGAGCAGACCAGCAAGTCTGCTTTCTAAATGGGCATCCCCTGTGGGAATGAGACAGCAGTTTCTTTCCTTGAAGCAACCTTCTATCTCTGTAAATGGTTCCTCAGGAGGGACCAACCCTTGGCTTGTACATGTGATTAAGGACGAAGTTCTTTCTCATCACGGATGGGAGTTGGATAGTTAAAAGTTGTGGACAAGTATCAATAGAAAACCATAGAAAACTGAAATTTGAGGGAAGTTATGGTGTGGGAAGACCTGCCTTGTATCCAAGTAGACCTAGACTGACATCCTTGGTCCTGGCCCCGCAGTATTAGGATGATCAGGTAATGCATCTTCCAGGAGACTTCATTTCTCCATGTGTAGGATGGGATTCCATGTCTAGAGAGGAGCTGATGAGACATCTCATTGTAGTGACACCTATGAAAAGGCTGAACATAGTTCCTGGCAACAAAAATGTTTCCTCCAGAGTACTTCAGCCTTCCTTCACAGTCCTTCTATGTGTCCTCAGGCTGCTCTCTACCCAAATTTCCCAAGGGAGCTATTCTATATCTTATTCATTTTCCTAAATATTCTATTCTACTAACCAAAACCATCAGAGCAGAAAAAAGAACTTAGGCATTTAACTCTCAAGTCCCCATCTTGGCACATATAAAAGCATCCAATGACATGCTTTTGAAATTGTTTTCCCTTCTTTTTTCAAAAGTTAATCCTATCCCCAAACCTCTCACCACCTATATATTTAATTTCTCCCTTTTTCTCAACCTATAAAACACTGAAGCTTTTTCCATCCTAAAAACAAAAGCAAAGAAACACTAAAAAAGCAAATAAAATTTTCCTTCAATCTTTCATCCTCCTCTGGCTACATCCTACAACTTTTCATCTTTTTTCAGAGAACTATCATAAAAGAGTTATTTGCACAAGATGTCTCTGCCTAACTTATTCTTTCCTCAATTTATATTTTGACTTCTATTTCTCTTACAACATTGAAATGTATTATTATCAGAGGTTTAAAAACCTTAACATTTCCAAAACTCTACTAATTCTCAACAGCCCAACTTACTCCCCACAAAAAAGGAGAAATCAATTATCCTGTGATGCTCTTCACTGAATAGTGCTAAGACCCAATTGTCTAAGCCTAAAACCTTGGTATTACCCTCATTCCTCTTTCTCACTGATTGGCCTTCATCCATATATGCCAACACCAACCCATCAACCATTTACTTCTGAAAACTCTCAAATATACTAATTACTCTCTAATTTTTCTAACAACTATTTTAATAGCATCCTATCAGTATCTTTATCTTCCCACTTCTCAGCCATGCCCTGCTCCTCTCTTCTTGTAGACTCTACTTTTCTTATGACATAATCAAGCCATCTTAGCATGGTATCTCTTCCCCACTTAGCCTAATCTTTAGCCATTAGAAACCACATTTTAGTCCCTGAATGTCACTCTCTTTTAGGCCACCATGATTTAACACTTCATAATGCCCTGATTTTTCTGCTTCCAATGTGATTTTGCAGCCACTCACATATGGTGGTGGAGTCTATTTCCTCTTTCCTTAATTCTACCATGGCCTTGTGTCTTGCCTTAGTCAATAAAATTTGTTTTTTTATTTTTTGAATTTTATTTTATTTATTTATTTATACAGCAGGTTCTTATTAGTTATCCATTTCATACATATTAGTGTATATATGTCAATCCCAGTCTCCTAATTTATCCAATAAAATATGACAGAAGTTTTTCAGTTCTACACCTAGGCCACAGGACACCTGTGTGTTTCAGCTCTCTCTCTCTCTGGGATATTAGCAGATATTAGCAGGGTAATATCTGGAATGAATAATATCATATCTAATATATGGAATGATAATATCTGGAATGAATCTGGCCTAGCTTGCTGGAGGGCGAGAGGCCACATGGAACACAGATTAATAATCCTAACAGAGGCCAGCTGGCTGATTTACCACCTAAATAGAGTTGCACAGAGACTTAATAAGCTGATTCTGGCCCAGACCAATAGAAATGATCACCTGACCCATAAAGCTACATGAATACTTTTTGTTTTTAACCACTAAGTTTTGTAGCAGTTTGTTTGCTGGAATAGCTAATAATGCACCATGTCAGATTCATATTGGTGCTGAAAATCATCTAATGGAAGAGTGTATATTCCATATAACAAAGATCCTTTATTTAACCTTTGCGTACTAATGATGTTTTTTTAAAACCACTTTATTGAGGTATGATTGATATACGATAAGCTGTACATATATAACTTATACAACTCAATGAGTTTGGAAATGATGACTATACATCTGTAAAACTATCACCACAATCTATGTTACAAACATATCCATTACCTCCAAAAGTTTCCTCCTGCCCTTTCTGTTTATTATTATTACTATTATTATTATGTAATAAGAACACAACAGAAGATCTATCCTCATAGCCAATTTTTGCATATACAATACAGTATTATTACCTATATGCATTAAGATATTTTCTTGACAAATGTTTTCCACTTCTAAAGTCTAATTCTTTTTTATCACTTAAAAATACAACTTTTGGGTCCATATTACCTTCTGTTTTCATTAAGCCTGTCATAGAATCTTGTCCATTATTTCTTCTTTTTATCCTACAGTTAAAACCATTTGCTTAACATTACAATAATTTCTCATCCTGACAAATATGTTTTTGCACACCTATGTTCATAGCAGCACTATTCACAATAGCCAAGACTTGGAAACAACCTAAATGTCCATTGACAGATGAATGGATAAAGAAGACGTGGTACATATATACAATGGAATATTACTCAGCCATAAAACAGAATGAAATAATGCCATTTACAGAAATATGGTTGGAGCTAGAGATTATCATACTAAGTGAAGTAAGTCAGAAAGAGAAAGACAAATGTCTTATGATATCACTTATATGTGGAATCTAAAGTATGACACAAATGAACTTATCTATGAAACAGAAACAGACTCAAAGACATAGAGAATAGACTTGTGATTGCCAAGGGGAAAAGGAGGTAGGAGAGGGATGGAGTGGGACTTTAGGATTAGCAGATGCAAACAATTATATATAGAATAGATAAACAACAAGGTCCTATTCAATATCCTGTGACAAACCATAATGGAAAAGAATATAAAAAAAGAATGTATATATATGTATAACTGAATCACTTTGTTGTACAGCAGAAATTAACATAACATTGTAAATCAACTATAGTCAATAAAAAAGATAAATATAATATTTTGCCTCTGATTTTAATCATTCTCTTTTCTGTTATAAAGGCTATCATCAGCTTTCCCCCCTGGACACTTTATGCTTTGCTAAGCTTCTAAAATGTGCTCAAATTCTTGCCTTGTATTTCTTATCTTGTATATTTCACAGATCTTATTTCTATTTATTTTCCTTTGCTGATGTCATGGTAAACAACATTATAAGTCAATTCTATCTTTCCTTTTCCCTGATCCCTTCCCCTATATACTCAACACACATTATTCCATTCTCTCTGAATCTGCTGGCTAAGATATCAAAACTTTTTCTAATGCCTTTTGAAAAATGTGTCTTCAATGAAAATATTTATCCTATACAGAATGCCTAAGATCTGATTTGTATCTTTTAGCTATATTAGTCCTCCTGGGAATTTTGTATGAATTGTATTATCTGAATATTTACCTGCAGCTACATAACTCAGATTCTATTTCCTCATACATTTTCATGACTCTGCTTTAAGGCTCACACTCAATCTCTAAAAAGAAAAGCTACATTACACAGCTAAAACTTGTACATGCGGAGTCAGGTTCATAAGAATTAAAGAGCTTGGTCATGTTGATAATACACAACATAAAGTAGGAAAAAAACGTGTGGGACATAATGGTCTAAGTTGTCATTCCCTATTAAATTTTGTTCATATTTTCCCTTGCTGAAGGTAACATTAGGTGCAGTACAAATCGTATTTATTAGCCAGCACAAACCAAAAAACACTAAGGACTCATAGGCTATTGTCTATAGTATCCAGAAAAATTAGAGAGTATAATCAGCTATTTTTCAGGTAATGTTATACTAAGAGATTAGACACCCAAGAGGACAGTTTGGATTCTACAAAATGTATAAGGACCTATAGAAGAATGTTGAAAAGAACAAAGGTTCTGGGGACAATTACAGTGGCTCCTGTTGCCAAGGAGATTCTAGGAATAATTGTTATTGTAACATCTTTTCAACGGGAGGAATAATGTCATGTGTTTGGGGTCTCAGAGGCTGAGGAAGAGGTAACTTGCTCCTGATTACCAGGAAGGTACTATGAGGATTTCAGATGAAAAAAGACTAGCAGAGGTTCTGATTCTTTTTAGGTGATGGGAATCTCAACAAAGCTCTTGCAAGCATGGCTTTCAGTTGCACTCTCGTGGGAGTAAAGGAAGTAGATGATTGCTGAATGGACTTCATGATTCTCAGATAAGAATTGCTCTTACAACTTACTTTTTTGTGTATTAATATAAATAAAATTATTTATTTTGAGAATGCAGTAGAGTTGAAAAATATTTTTGACTTATCTGCTTCCACCTCTTCACATTTATCCTCTGATTGTCTGAATCCTTCCAATCCCCTTCTCTTCTACTTTCCCATCGACAGTAGGATACTCTTGACCTATGTCTCTTTCCTTTTCCCTTCTTAGTCTAATGGTTGTGAGAGTGAATCTACTTCTCTCCCAGGGAGGATGTTGTAATTTTATCAAGAGTCTTATAAGAAAGTTTCTTAACCCAAAGAAATGACAAGTTTGGTGATGGGAAAGGAGGGCTTTGAGCAGTGTCATGCAAGTGAGTGATTTTGTTGTTGTTGACAAGTGAGGCCTTGAGATGTCTCTCAAATTATACCCCATTGAAGCAGTTGCTGCATCTCAATCAGCTTGGCATTGCTTCTACAATGTCTACAGATGAATTTATCCCAGAGATGTACAACAGAAGTCTTTGGGCTTCAGAGAATGTTAGGTCATAATGATGACCTAGAACTTAGTATATACTATGATGTAATTTAAAACCTAATAAAAATAACTCTAAAAGGCATATTCAAGACTAAACAGAAAACATATAGGATATTTTAAACATATGAAGTGATTCAGTGGCATGAATTAGACCAGTCACAGGTTTTTCCAAAAACTAAAATAATATCAAATAAAGTGAAATATGACCTGTGCTGCCTTAACTTTATAAAGTGACTTTACATCTAACAGAGCAGTTTGATTTAGGGGCTGGAGTTTGGCAGAACGGCTTTTTAAAGCACTGGGATAAACTGTTGGGTTAACAGTAGTTCACATGCAATATTCAGAAGAATATTACTTCTTGAATGGTAACTTATTCTGTTCCCCTGGCCTGTATGTTTTTGGCATGTTAAAATGTGTTAATTATCATTTATTTTCACTTTCTTGAGACTTGACAATAATACCTAAATTCTAGGGAAGAACCAAATTTATTGTACACTTATTTATACAGGCATAAGTTTTCTGTTAATATGCTTCATCATTTTGACTTCAATCTAAAATTATTCTTACTTGAAAAACTAGTTAAGTATCATCTCATCCCTCTCATCCTTATAACAGAGTTACATGTATAAAAGCCATGTTATATCTCTAGGAAATTTGAATGCTTAAGAGTTAGTAGGTTCTGCTACTGGTGTTAAAACAGGACCCAGGAAATTACCTATATTGTTAAAATGCATCAGTGACTAAAGTAAACATCTAAGTGATAGTATTTATAGGTCCTGCTGATGAGTTTAACAGTGTTTGAAATATTCATGTTTAACCTGTGTTATTAACTAAAGTTTACTAGATATAAGTCTCATAGAATCATTCTTTTCAATCACTGTGATCTATAACAAGGCTTCATTATGTGTCAATTAAAATAGCTTCATTCTTCATATCACAATTATTTTCAATTACATTCCACTTTAAGAAAACTAATATAGAGTAAGGGGTAACCCAACTCAGTCACTGAATGCAGGGTGGGCGTGTGTGTGTGCGAAGCCCAAGGCTGGGCCTGAACCCTCAGCCTCTGCACTATCCATGGGTCAGCTGCACAAAGGTAGCCATGCCGAGCAGCTGTGTGGCTGACAGGGTCTTGGCGCTCCGGCCTGCTGTCAGGCCTGAGCCTCTGAGGTGGGACAGCCAAGTCCAGGACATTGGACCACCCGGCCCCACGTAATATCAATCGGCAAGAGCTCTCCCAGAGATCTCCGTCTCAACCCTAAGACCCAGCTCCACTCAACGGCCAGCAAGCTACAGTGCTGGACATCCCATGCCAAACAACTAGGAAGACAGGAACACAACCCCACCCATTAGCAGAGAGGCTGCCTAAAATCGTACCAAGTTCACAGACACCCCAACACACACCACTGGACGCAGCCCTGCCCATCAGAAAGACAAGATACAGCTCCACCCACTAGAACACAGGCACCAGTCCCCTCCACCAGGAAACCTACACAACCCACTGAACCAACCTTACCCACTGGGGGCAGACACCAAAAACAATGGGAACTATGAACCTGCAGCCTACAAAAAGGAGACCCCAAACACAGTAAGTTAAGCAAAATGAGAATACACAGAAATACGCAGGAGATGAAGGAGCAAAGTTAAAACCCACCAGAACAAACAAATGAAGAGGAAATAGGCAGTCTACCTGAAAAAGAATTCAGAGTAATGATAGTAAAGATGATCCAAAATCTTGGAAATAGAATGGAGAAAATATAAGAAACGTTTAACAAGGACCTAGAATAACTAAAGAGCAAACAAACAATGATGAACAACACAATAAATGAAATTATAAATTCTCTAGAAAGAATCAATAGCAGAATACCTGAGGCAGAAGAATTGATAAGTGAGTTGGAAGATAAAACAGTGGAAATAACTACCACAGAGCATAATAAAGAAAAAAGAATGAAAAGAATTGAGGACAGTCTCAGAGACCTCTGGGAAAAAAATAAACACACCAACATTCGAATTATAGGGGTCCCAAGAGAAGAGAAAAAGAAAGGGACTAAGAAAATATGTGAAGAGATTATAGTTGAAAACTTCCCTAATATGGGAAAGGAAATAGTCAAGTCCAGGAAGTGCAGAGAGTCCCATACAGAATAAATCCAAGGAGAAACATGCCAAGACACATAGTAAAACTATCAAAAATTAAATACAAATAAAAAATATTAAAAGCAGAAAGGGAAAAGCAACAAAAAACATATGAGGGAATCCCCATAAGTTTTAACAGCTGATCTTTCAGCAGAAATTCTGCAAGCCAGAAGGGAGTGGCAGGACATATTTAAAGCGATGAAGGAGAAAAACCTACAGCAAGATTAGTCTACCCAGCAAGGATCTCATTCAGATTCAACAGAGAAATTAAAACCTTTACAGACAATCAAAAGCTAAGAGAATTCCACACTACCAAACCAGCTTTACAACGAAGGCTAAAGGAACTTCTCTAGGCAGGAAACACAAGAGAAGGAAAAGACCGACAAAAACAAACCTAAAACAATTAAGAAAATGGTAATAGGAACATACATATCAATAATTACCTTAAATGTAAATGGATTAAACGCACCAGGCAAAAGACACAGACTGGCTGAATGGATACAAAAATAAGACCCATATATATGCTGTCTACAAGAGACCAACTTCAGACCTAGAGACACATACAGACTGAAAGTGAGGGGATGGAAAAAGATATTACATGCAAATGGAAATCAAAAGAAAGCTGGAGTACCCATTCTCATATCAGAAAAAATAGACTTTAAAATAAAGACTATTACAAGAGACAAAGAAGGGCACTACATAATGATCAAGGGATTGATCCAAGAAGAAGATATAACAATTGTAAAATATTTATGCACTCAACATAGGAGCACCTCAATGCATACAGCAAATGCTAACAGCCATAAAAGGGGAAATCAACAATAACACAGTAATAGTAGGGGACTTTAATACCCACTTTAACCAATGGACAGATCAACCAAAATGAGAATAAATAAATAAACACAAGCTTTAAATGACACATTAAACAAGATGGACTTAACTGAAATTTCTAGGACGTTCCATCCCAAAACAACAGAACACACTTTCTTCTTAAGTGTTCATGGAACATTCTCCAAGATAGATCATACCTTGGGTCAAAAATCAAGCCTTGGTAAATTTAAGAAAATTGAAACCGTATCAGGTATCTTTTCCTACCACAACACTATGAGACTAGATATCAACTACAGGAAAAAAATCTCTATAAAATACAAACACATGGAGGCTAAACAGTACATACTAAATAACCAAGAGATCACTGAAGACATCAAAGAGGAAATCGAAAAAAACCTAGAAAAAATGACAATAAAAACGCAACGACCAAAACCTATGTGATGCAGCAAAAGAAGTTCTAAGAAGGAAGTTGATAGCAATACAATCCTACCTCAAGAGAAAAGAAACATCTCAAATAAACAACCTAACCTTACACCTAAAGCAATTAGAGAAAGAAAAACAAAACCCCCCCCCCAGAGTTAGCAGAAGGAAAGAAATGATAAAAATCAGATCAGAAATAAATGAAAAAGAAATGAAGGAAATGATAGCAGAGATCAATAAAACTAAAAGCTGGTTCTTTGAGAAGATAAACAAAAATTGATAAACCATTAGCCAGACTCATTAAGAAAAAAAGAGAGAAGACTCAAATCAATAGAATTAGAAATGAAAAAGGAAAAGTAACAACCAACACTGCAGAAATACAAATGATCATGAGAGACTACTACAAGCAACTCTACACCAATAAAATGGACAACCTGGAAGAAATGGACAAATTCTGAGAAAGGCACAACCTTCCGAGACTGAACCAGGAAGAAATAGAAAGTATAAACAGACCAATCACAAGTAATGAAATTGAAACTGTGATTAAAAATCTTCCAACAAAAAAAGCCCAGGACCAGATGTCTTCACAGGCGAATTCTATCAAACATTTAGAGAAGAGCTAACACCTATCCTTCTCAAACTCTTCCAAAATATAGCAGAGGGAGGAACACTCCCAAACTCATTCTATAAGGCCACCACCACCCTGATACCAAAACAAGACAAAGACGTCACAAAAAAAGAAAACTACAGACGAGTATCACTGATGAACACAGATACAAAAATCCTCAACAAAATACTAGCAAACAGAATCCAACAGCACATTAAAAGGATCATACACCATGATCAAGTGGGGTTTATCCCTGGAATGCAAGGATTCTTCAATATATGCAAATCAATCAGTGTGATACACCATATTAACAAACTGAAGGATTAAAAACTATATGATCATCTCAATAGATGCAAAAAAGCTTTCGACAAAATTTAACACCTATTTATGATAAAAACCCTCCAGAAAGTAGGCATACAGGGAACTTACCTCAACATAATAAAGGCCATATATGACAAACCTACAGCCAAGATCATTCTAGATGGTGAAAAACTGAAACCATTTCCTCTAAAATCAAGAACAAGACAAGGATGCCCACTCTCACCACTATTATTCAACATAGTTATGGAAGTTTTAGCCATAGCAATCAGAGAAGGAAAAGAAATAAAATTGGAAAAAAGTAAAGCTGTCACTGTTTGCAGATGACATGATACTATACATAGAGAAACCTAAAGATGCTACCAGAAAACTACTAGAGCTAATCAATGAATTTGGTAAAGTAGCAGGATACAAAATTAATGCACAGAAATCCCTTGCATTCCTATACATTAATGATGAAAAGTCTGAAAGAGAAATTAAGGAAACATTCCCATTTACCATGGCAACAAAAAGAATAAAATACCTAGGAATAAACCTACCTAAGGAGACAAAAGACCTATATGCAGAAAACTATAAGACACTGATGAAAGAAATTAAAGATGATACAAACAGATGGAGAGATATACCATGTACTTGGATTGGAAGAATCAACATTGTGAAAATGACAATACTACCCAAAGCAATCTGTAGATTCAATGCAATCCCTATCAAACTACTAATGGCATTTTTCACAGAACTAGAACAAAAAATTTCACAATTTGTATAGAAACACGAAAGACCCCAAATAGCCAAAGCAATCCTGAGAAAGAAAAATGGAGCTGGAGGAATTAGGTTCCAGACTTCGGGCTATACTACAAAGCTACAGTAATCAAGAGAGTATGGTACTGGCACAAAAACAGAAAGATAGATCAATGGAACAGGATAGAAAGCCCAGAAATAAACCCACACACCTATGGTCACCTTATCTTTGGAGGCAAGAATATACAATGGCGAAAAGACAGCCTCTTCAATAAGTGGTGCTGGGAAAACTGGACACCTACATGTAAAAGAATGAAATTAGAACACTCCTTCACACCATACACAAAAATAAACTGAAAATGGATTAAAGACCTACATGTAAGGCCAGACACTATCAAATTCTTAGAGGACAAAATAGGAAGAACACTCTGACATAAATCACAGCAAGACCCTTTTTGACCCACTTCCTAGAGTAATGGAAATAAAAACAAAAATAAATGGGACCTAATGAAACGTCAAAGCTTTTGCACAGCAAAGGAAACCATAAACAAGATGAAAAGACAACCCTCAGAATGGGAGAAAATACTTGCAAATGAAGCAACTCCAAAATATACAAGCAGCTCATGCAGCTCAATATCAAAAAGACAAACAACTCAATCCAAAAATGGGCAGAAAATCTAAATAAACATTTCTCCAAAGAAGAGATACAGATTGCCAACACACACATAAAAGGTTGCTCAACATCACTAACCATTAGAGAAATGCAAATCAAAACTACTATGAGGTATCACCTCACACCAGTCAGAATGGCCATCATCAAAAAACCTACAAAAAATAAATGCTGGAGAGGGTGTGGAGAAAAGGGAACCCTCTTGCACTCTTGGTGGGAATGTAAATTGGTACAGCGACTATGGAGGTTCGTTAAAAAACTAAATATAGGACTACTATTTGACCCAGTAATCCCAGTACTGGGTATATACCCTGAGAAAATCATAATTCAAAAAGAGACATGTACCACAATGTTCATTGCAGCTCTATTTACAATAGCCAGGACATGCAAGCAACCTAAGTGTCCATCTACAGACGAATGGATAAAGAAGATGTGGCACATCTATACAATGGAATATTACTCAGCCATAAAAAGAAATGAAATTGAGTTATTTGTAGTGAGGTGGATGGACCTAGAGACTGTCATACAGAGTGAAGTACGTCAGAAAGAGAAAAACAAATACAATATGCTAACACATATATATGGAATCTAAAAAAAAAAAAAAAAGGTTCTCATGAACCTAGGGGCAGGACAGGAATAAAGACACAGAGATAGAGAATGGACTTGAGGACACGGGGAAGCGGAAGGGTAAGTTGGGAGGAAATGAGAGAGTAGCGTTGACAAATATACACTACCAAATGTAAAATAGATAGCTAGTGGGAAGTAGCTGCATCGCATGGGGTGATTAGCTCGGTGCTTTGTGACCACCTAGAGGGTTAGGATAGGGAGGGTGGGAGCCAGACGCAAAAGGGATCATCTACAACTACAAGGGAGGGGAGGGGCTTCCCTGGTGGCGCAGTGGTTGAGAGTCCGCCTGCCGATGCAGGGGACACGGGTTCGTGCCCCGGTCCGGGAAGATCCCACGTGCCGCGGAGCGGCTAGGCCCGTGAGCCATGGCCCCTGAGCCTGCGCGGCCGGAGCCTGTGCTCGGCAACAGGAAAGGCCACAGCAGTGAGAGGCCCGCGTACCGTAAAATAGAAAAAAAAAAAAAAGGGGGGATATGGGGATATATGTATACATATAGCTGACTCACTTTGTTATACAGTAGAAACTAACACAACATTGTAAAGCAATTATACTGCAATAAAGATGTTAAAAAATAAAAAAAGAAAGCTGATATAAACATATACATTTCAGGATAGTTGTTCACATTTCAAAAAGCTGTTTCATAAAAAGATCCATGATCACATTCTTTGAAATAACATTCTCTCTCAGCACATCTAAGTGCTGGTTTACACATCATTAACTACTTGACAGAGAGGAAAAGGTTGTGAACAGAAGAGAGAAATTTCAAACTAATGTAATGGAGTCACTGATAATTAAATATAAAAACAAATCTCACCTGAAATTTATAAAGTTAAGTCAATGAGGAAATATGTTTTTATTATCTGGACAATTTTAAAACTATATCTATGGTATAAAGTGAAATACTTATTAAAATAATTTAATGGAGGCAGGTTTTGAAAATTTCCTTTGGTATCCTTAAGTCAGCACAAAAAGTGACTATAATTTTTTCGTTGTATAATGGTCAGCAGCATTAAATTCAGAGGTGTGTGTTGCTATAGATGCCTATGGCAACTTAATACTTCTATAATCACAGGGCTGGGAAACACAGATCGATAGCACACAGTGGCTGTAATCAACATACAGATTAATGAACAGGGTCATATCCATCGGGGAACGCTAGAACAAAGACCAGTTGAGCATTTTAATTGCTAAGTTGCTGCTAAGTCTCAATTCCCCATCAGTCTCCATCCATTATGACCATTGATGCAGAGCAGACATTAAGAGGAAAACAGTAACATGATGATTCATAAGTGCTAGGGTGCAAGTGAACGGTTAGCTCTGGGAAAATCATGGCTGTGATTATTTCATGGCGCAATCTACCTAAAAGATCTGGCACATTATTTCTAATTTTCACTGTTCCCTGGACCTGACCAGCCTATATTTAATAAGTTGGTTTTAATGGAACTAATAGCACAGCAAAAGGTTAGTTGAACAATATTTTCCCTAGTTATCGCAACATAGGTTTGAATTGTTCCTTAACTAAATTATTTAACTTAGAAAAATCACAGTCAGAGAAATTAAAAATGAAAAAGACTCATGAAATCATCTGAAATATTATCAACTTGTGAGGGCAAAATTTTCCCACAGTATGATCATGTATCATTTGTGGAGTTACAGCTAGATGCATTCAGTGGCTACTGCCTTTATTTTCATTAACATTAACAGCTCGGTTCACATCTTGGGGTTTTAAATAAATCTCACAGAAGTTGACCAACAATCCGTGGAATGTTTCTCCATCTGGGAGGAAATTTCTCATCACTACTTTGGAAGGCATAAAAATGATTATGTGGTAGGTACAGCACTGTACTGGAGAATTTACATGGGCTCCTCTAATCCTTTCAACAACTTTTTGACATAAATAACATTTTCATTTCTTTTATAAGTGAAACAACTAAAGTTTGGTGACTTTCCCAAGTCACACTGCCCAGGAGCAGTGAAGCTAGGTTACAAACAGGTCCTTTTGACTCTATAAAATTTTGTCATTTCCTCTACAATCTTTTTTTTTTTTTTTTTTTAAATTCTCAATTTTTTTTTTTTTTTTTTTTTTTTGGTTTCTACACTTTTATTTTTTTTATTTATTTATTTATTTTTTTAAACATCTTTATTGGAGCATAATTGCTTTACAATGGTATGTTAGTTTCAGCTTCACAACAAAATGAATCAGTTATATATATACATATGTTCCCATATCTCTTCCCGCTTGCGTCACCCTCCCTCCCACCCTCCCTATCCCACCCCTCCAGGCGGTCACACAGCACCGAGCTGATCTCCCTGTGCTATGCGGCTGCTTCCCACTAGCTATCTACCTTACGTTTGGTAGTGTATACATGTCCATGCCTCTTTATTGCTTTGTCACCGTTTACCCTTCCCCCTCCCCATAGCCTCAAGTCCATTCTCTAGTAAGTCTGTGTCTTTATTCCTGTTTCACCCCTAGGTTTTTCATGACATTTTTTTTTTCTTAAATTCCATATATATGTGTTAGCATACAGGTCTCTTGTAGACAGCAAATATATGGGTCTTGTTTTTGTATCCATTCAGCCAATCTGTGTCTTTTGGTGGGAGCATTTAGTCCATTTACATTTAAGGTAATTATCGATATGTGTGTTCCCATTCCCATTTTCTTAATTGTTTTGGGTTTGTTATTGTAGGTCTTTTCCTTCTTTTGTGTTTCTTGCCTAGAGAAGTTCCTTTAGCATTTGTTGTAAAGGTGGTTTGGTGGTGCTGAACTCTCTCAGCTTTTGCTTGTCTCTAAAGGTTTTAATTTCTCCATCAAATCTGAATGAGATCCTTGCTGGGTAGAGTAATCTTGGTTGCAGGTTTTTCTCCTTCAACACTTTCAATATGTCCTGCCACTCCCTTCTGGCTTGCAGAGTTTCTGCTGAAAGATCAGCTGTTAACCTTATGGGGATTCCCTTGTGTGTTATTTGTTGTTTTTCCCTTGCTGCTTTTAATATGTTTTCTTTGTATTTAATTTTTGACAGTTTGATTAATATGTGTCTTGGCGTATTTCTCCTTGGATTTATCCTGTATGGGACTCTCTGTGCTTCCTGGACTTGATTAACTATTTCCTTTCCCATATTAGGGAAGTTTTCAACTATAATCTCTTCAAATATTTTCTCAGTCCCTTTCTTTTTCTCTTCTTCTTCTGGAACCCCTATAATTCGAATGTTGGTACGTTTAATGTTGTCCCAGAGGTCTCTGAGACTGTCCTCAGTTCTTTTCATTCTTTTTTCTTTATTCTGCTCTGCAATAGTTATTTCCACTATTTTATCTTCCAGGTCACTTATCCGTTCTTCTGCCTCAGTTATTCTGCTATTGATCCCATCTAGAGTACTTTTAATTTCATTTATTGTGTTGTTCATCGTTGCTTGTTTCATCTTTAGTTCTTCTAGGTCCTTGTTAACTGATTCTTGCATTTTGTCCATTCTATTGTCCATTCTATCTCCAAGATTTCGGATCAACCTTACTATCATTATTTTGAATTCTTTTTCAGGTAGACTGCCTATTTCCTCTTCATTTGTTAGGTCTGATGGGTTTTTATCTTGCTCCTTCATCTGCGGTGTGTTTTTCTGTCTTTTCATTTTGCTTATCTTACTGTGTTTGGGGTCTCCTTTTTTGCAGGCTGAAGGTTCGTAGTTCCTGTTGTTTTTTGTGTCTGTCCCCAGTGGCTAAGGTTGGTTCAGTGGGTTGTGTAGGCTTCCTGGTGGAGGGTACTAGTGCCTGTGTTCTGGTGGATGAGGCTAGATCTTGTCTTTCTGGTGGGCAGGTCCACGTCTGGTGGTGTGTTTTGGGGTGTCTGTAGACTTATTATGATTTTGGGCCGCCTCTCTGCTAATGGGTGGGGTTGTGTTCCTGTCTTGCTAGTTGTTTGGCATAGGATGTCCAGCACTGTAGCTTGCTGGTCGTTGAGTGAAGCTGGGTGCTGGCGTTGAGATGGAGATCTCTCGGAAATTTTTGCTGTTTGATATTATGTGCAGCTGGGAGGTCTCTTGTGGATCAGTGTCCTGAAGTTGGCTCTCCCACCTCAGAGGCACAGCACTGACTCCTGGTTGCAGCACCAAGAGCCTTTCATCCACAGGGCTCCTTAATTTGGGATGATTGGTTGTCTATTCAGGTATTCCACAGATGCAGGGTACATCAAGTTGATTGTGGAGCTTTAATCCGCTGCTTCTGATGCTGCTGGGAGAGATTTCCCTTTCTCTTCTTTGTTCTCACAGCTCCCAGGGGCTCAGCTTTGGATTTAGCCCCGCCTGTGCGTGTAGGTCGCCGGAGGGCGTCTGTTCTTTGCTCAGACAGGACGGGGTTAAAGGAGCCGCTGATTCGGAGGCTCTGGGTCACTCAGGCCCGGGGGTAGGGAGGGGCACGGAGTGTGGGGCGGGCCTGCGGCGGCAGAGGCCGGCGAGAAGTTGCAGCCTGAGGCGCGCCTGTGCGTTCTCCCGGGGGAGTTGTCCCTGGATCCCGGGACCCTGGCAGTGGCGGGCTGCACAGGCTCCCCGGAAGGGCGTGTGGCTAGTGACCTGTGTTCGCACACAGGCCTCCCGGTGGCGGCAGCAGCGGCCCTAGCGTCTCATGTCTGTCTCTGGGCTCCGCACTTTTAGCCGTGGCTCGCGCCCGTCCCTGGAGCTCTCTCAAGCAGCGTTCTTAATCCCCTCTCCTCGTGCACCAG
Source organism: Pseudorca crassidens (assembly GCF_039906515.1). Taxonomy (NCBI): domain Eukaryota; kingdom Metazoa; phylum Chordata; class Mammalia; order Artiodactyla; family Delphinidae; genus Pseudorca; species Pseudorca crassidens. The sequence goes on from NC_090306.1 coordinate 62,004,161, forward strand.
GAAACAAAGAGGGACGTAAAAGTCTCTTGCCTCTTCGGCAGTTCCAGACTTCTCCCCGGACTCTCTCCCGGCCAGCCGCGGTGCACTAACGCCCTGCAGGCTGTGTTCACGCCGCCAACCTCAGTCCTCTCCCGGCGCTCCGACAAAAGCCGGAGCCTCAGCTCCCAGTCCCGCCCGCCCCGGCGAGCGAGCAGACAAGCCTCTCGGCTGGCGAGTTCCGGTCGGCCCGATCCTCTGCGCTGGAATCTGTCCGCTTTGTCCTCCGCACCCCTGTTGCTGTGCTCTCCTCCGCGGCTCCCAAGCTTCCCCACTCCGCCTCCCGAAGCCTCCACCCGCGAAGGGGCTTCCTAGTGTGTGGACACTTTTCCTCCTTCACAGCTCTCTCCCGCTGGTGCAGGACCCGTCCCTATCCTTTTGTCTCTGTTTAGTTTTTTCTTTTGCCCTACCCAGGTACGTGGGGGGTTTCTTGCCTTTTGGGAGGTCTGAGGTCTTCTGCCAGCGTTCAGTAGATGCTCTGTAGGAGTTGTTCCATGCGTAGATGTATTTCTGGTGTATCTGTGGGGAGGAACGTGATCTCCGCGTCTTACTCTTCCGCCATCTTCCCGGAAGTCTCCTACAATCTTTTTTTTTTAATTAATTTTTATTGGAGTATAGTTGCTTTGCAATGTTGTGTTAGTTATTCTGAAATAAAATTTTGTCATTTCCTCTACAATCTTTTTTTTTAATTAATTTTTATTGGAGTATAGTTGCTTTGCAATGTTGTGTTAGTTTCTACTGTACAGCAAGAAGAATCAGCTATGCATATACATATATCCCCTCTTTTTTGGATTTCCTTCCCATTTAGGTCACCACAGTGCATTAAGTAGAGTTCCCTGTGCTATACAGTATGTTCTCATTAGTTACCTATTTTATACATAATTCAATAGTGTATCTATGTCAATCCCAATCTCCCAATTCCTCCCACTCCCGCTTTCCCCCTTGGTGTCCATACATTTGTTCTCTATGTCTGTGTCTCTATTTTTGCTTTGCAAATAAGATCATCTATACTATTTTTCTAGATTCCATATATATGCATTAATATACGATATTTGTTTTTCTCTTTCTGACTTACTTCGCTCTGTATGACACTCTCTAGGTCCATCCACGTCTCTACAAATAACCCAATTTCGTTCCTTTTTATAGCTGAGTCCTTTACAATCTTGCTAGATCCTAGACACTATGTCTGGGCTGACTTCTCCTGAGCATTCTTATTAATCAATGAATATAGAAACCTTTAGTATTCTTACAGAATATACGCATACTGAGTATCAACCTACTGTCTTTCGGGTGATGTTAGATGCAGGAACCTTTCACTCCCACAAAGCCCTCTCTTCAGCCTTGTTTTAGTTTACATCCCCTGAATATCTGTTTCTTTACTGGATGGACTTTCCAACAAGTCACTGCAGCTGCATGGCCTCAGTCGAATGGACTCTGCTTAGGAAGTTAGAGCATGTCATTAAGTCAGGATTCAGGCAAATTATATCTTAATTTATATGAGTTTTCCCTTTTACAAAATCTTTCCTATAATTAAAAAAAATTTGACTGTTACTGCAGCCTTGTCAAGTGGCTAGTACAGGTATTAATTAATTGACTAATTAATTTTATTGAGATTTAATTTGCAAATTTTGAAGCTGAAAATCACAATACCGAAATAAATGTTCAAGGTTTCAAACAAAATTCTTCTGGCTCCTGGTATGGTGCTCTTTGCCAACTTTTCACAAATCAGTTTGGAACCTATCACTAAATGGTCTGCAGAGAAGAAATGATACCACAAACATCCATTCTTGCCTTTATCCTGCACTGATGCTCTCTCTGCTTCTTTTATTCCTCCAGGACACTGGTATGGAATTTTAACTTTCTTCTAAAGCTTTTTGACCAGGAACCCCCTATACTGGATCCAGGATATTTTCACAACCCTGATGCTGATATTCAAGTCAGACCTGGCAATGGTGCAGGGATCCAGTAGAGAAATCAGTAGTCAATAGACTTAAACTTCAGCTCAGGTTCTGTTAAGTAGCTGCCTTAAGAATCTGGGCTAGTGCCTGAAACTTTCTTGGTATCATATTCCTCACTTATATAATGAAAGCATTTTTGAAGTTTGTGTGATCTGACTCTTGCAAATTCGACTTAATTATGGAACCATACATACATTCTTATTTTCACAAATCGTTATTTCTTCCAGCTATCTCTTCTTGCTACATTTAAAAAATTGATGCCTCTGTATTTATACTAACTTGAGATTAACAACACTTCAAGGGGCTACTTGCATCACTGTCCTGTATAATATCCCTTTATGTGTCTCTTTCTTCTAAGCTGGATCGCTGGCCACCTAAAATGGATCATAGTATTGGCATATACTCCACTCTCATCTTCAGCCTGTGAGTCATGGAACTGTGAACACCATCTCAAGTATCTTCAACAAATGAACTCTGGTTTTTAGATTATTTTCCAGCCTAGATGTATGTTTTTTCTCATACTCCAGTTTTTTACCTCAGAGTCTGTGTCCTCTGCTGATATGTGCTACACCTTTCAATTAAGAAACATCTGTGAATTTAATTAATGTGCTGTTGACTCCCACTCTTTTCCAGGTCATTAATGAGGAGGCTAAATCGGAACAGACTAAGCTTTATCTCGAGTTCCAGGGGGACCTTTTGGAAAAACTTCCTCTATAGCGTTTCCATCCATTTGCATTGCTTTAGGGAATTCCTACTGTATGGTACTGAATATATTTTGGAAATACGGCATTTTAGATGTTAAAGAACTATTTTGGTAAGATCACATGTTTTTAATCATGTTGCATTTTTTTGGTATCTCTCCTCTGAGAGGGATAATAATCTATGGTTCAGTGGAATATGTATTTTAGAAGAAATCAAGAGTTAGCACGTGAAGTGGGTAGAATATGCAGTCAGTGGTATCACTCCCAACGTTCTACAAAAATACCAATTCTGTGGAACGTAGAATAGTATGAGAAACCACTATGGACATGTGGCAGGCAGGAAGGAAGTCTGGTTATAAGCACACCTAGTCAGCAGTGAACCATTAAAATTTATGCTATTAGAATTATTCTGTTGGCTGTACAGGTATTTTATAAGATCAATAATTTATGTTTATGGTACTTACGTTTATGTTTAATAACACATACACATACACACATATAAATGCTGATCAAAACTGACAATGGGGAGAGCAAGTAGCCAATATATCAACTATCTTCTTAGATCACGAGAGCAAAAAAGTACTGCAAAAAGATAGGACTGTAAGTGCAGGTTCATAAATCTTTCCCTTTCTAAAACACAACTGAAGATTTTAAAGCCAAGGGAAATTCCTTAACCTCAAAATTAGAGAATTTTTGTTTTCTTTCACTTACAGTGTTTGGACAACAGTACTGTTTGAACAACACTACAGTCTGCAACAACACGAAGGTAGAATCTAGGCAATATCATGGACCCTTCCACAACCACCACCACCTGTATGGAAAACATGTAAAACACACTTTTCAAAAAAGTGCTTTCCTGTTTGAGCAAATGTAGGATTAAGTGATTGTGGGGCATAGGTACAGGCAAGAGAAAGGAGGGAAGAGTCTGCTCCAAAACTGCTTTCCCGAGGGCATACAAACATCACGCTGACAGTTCAGTGGGGGGCGCTTCAAGAGGCTGCATGGAACCAGAGCTTTCCATTGGTTCCTTTTCTTTCTGCCTTCACTCTCTAATGAAGCATTCATTCAAATAAAGGAGAAAATACCCCTTTACCTGGAAGGGCAGTATGTAGTATAAAGGGCTGTACTTGTTTTCTGGGGCTGCCAAAACAAATGATCACAAACTGGATGGCTTAAAACAAACAAAAAATTATTCTGTCGCAGTTCTGGATGCCAGAAGTCTAAAATCAAGGTATTGGCAGGCAGGGCTGCACTCTCTCAGAAGGCTCTAGGGGAGAATCCTTCTTTGTCTTTTCTAGCTTCTGGTGGCTCTAAGTATCTTTGGATGCAGCTGTTTAACTCCAATCCTTGCCTCCATCTTCACATAGCCTTTTACTCCCCCTTTCTGTGTGTCTCTCCTCTGTGTCTCTTAAGATGTCTGTCATTGGATTTGGGGTCCACCCAGATAATCCAGGATGATCTCATCTTGAGATTCCCTAACTTAGTTACATCTGCAAAGACCCCTTTTCCAAGGTTCATAGGCATATCTTTTTGGAGGCCACCACTGAACCCACTATAAGAGCACAAGGCAGAAGAGTGAAAAAGAACTTTCTGAAGGTATTTTTACAACTAAAGACCAACAGCAACAAAATGCCAAGACAAAAATATGTATCCATGTCAGATTAAAAGAATCCACATCTTTCAAAATGAACTTATCAGTGAAGTGCTCAGTTTGTCCCAAGACAGGAATCAGATTGATAAGGTAATTTAGTTGGGCAGCATTTGCTCCCAACACAATAGACAAAGCATAACTCTTAGTTAGAATTTTTAGAAATATAGAGGGCAAAAAAAAAAAAATGCAGATATAAAATTCCATCACTGTGGCTGCCAGTGGTCTTAGCTTCCTCTCCTCCTCCTTCAGGTTACTGAATAGGTAAAACCTAAAGGGCCAGAAGTCCAGCTCAAGGTTGAAGGGGAAGAGAAAAAAGTGATGCTCAGGGCCGAAAAGGGCATCTAAGAAAGTGGAATATATCTACTCTATTTTGAGTTAACTGCAGATGCTTATAAATTTGTCCACATTTGGAGCTATGTAAACAAAAACCCCAATACCGAGTCTTTTAAAAAACATTGCAACACAAAGAAGGAAAGCAACGTAGCCAACAAAATAAAAACATATAGCTAATGTGAGAAGAACATGTACCTCCAGAAATTTTTTCTTTCATTAGATTCATTCAATTCAACAGATATGTACTGAGGACCTCATTTGTGACAGACATGCAGTGATGACTGGGATGAGAGCAGTGGAAAAAAAAACAAAGAATCCTTATGAATTCAAACGGGGAAGTTAGATAATAAATAAGAATAGAGTAGGTTTGGCAGAAATAAATGCTAAAAAGAAAAAATAAAACAGAAGAGGAGAGAGTGACAGTGCAATTTGAGGTGGGACAGTCAAGACAGATAAGAAGAGGCTCACACTCTCAATGGACTGAGTGAAAGAAGAAATCAAAATTTGGATAAGGTGAAAAAAAAAGGAGTTAAGAGAACTAAGGTAAAACCTAAAAGGGCAAATAAAAAGACGTTAAATCATTTATAATACAATTAGACATAGTAAACTGCTAAATGAATTACAAGCTGATTAAGGAAGGTACAGAGAGGTTGAAAAAAATAATCCAGAATGAGAGGAAATTAATAGTGTTGAAAATATAAAAGAGAAGAGCACAGACATTCAGCACATGCGTGTGGTTCCAACTAGTGGATGCTAACTGGCCTGAAACTATTAACTCCTAAGGTTCCTCCCAGCTTCCCAGCTTTAAGGCTCTTTGTGGCAATGAGCCCTTGAACCAGTGTGGCAGCTGAACTTCAGCATAAAAAACGTGATCCTTCAAGACTTACTTACATGTCCAATTACATATGCAACCTGCCTGCTCTACTCTATCTCTAACTGAAATAAATCTCCTGCAGGATACTCTAGAGATCTATATAAATTTGACATTACTTCATGGTAAGATTGGGATCTTCCATATCTTTATCCTCAAGACAGAGCATGAATCAGAATAAGTGTTAGGATAAGTCCTGAATGAAGTTAGAACCATAAAAATGTCCAATAGTGGATGAAGAAGGTAATACTTTGATTTTTACTTCAGAGCATATGCTCATACACAACTTTATTTTAAAGGTAGTATTGCATACTTATTAAATGCCTCACCTCTGCCGTGACAAGATTGCCTCAAATCCCCAATCTACTCCTTACTAGACGCCTAACTTTGAGCAAATTAATTTACCATCTGTTCCTCAGTTTATCGATAAATCAGTTGTTCGTCAGGAACCTGGCATATAACAAGCACATCATAAATAATAATTCTGACAGCCATATAGTATTTTTGTCTTAAACTGAGAAAAGAGGCTCAGAGAGGTTGGGTGACCTGCTAAATGCCATTCAAAGAGTAGGTTCAAAGCAAGGACTAGAATTCAGGTGCTCAGCTGTCTAGTTTAGCTTTCTTTACACATTATGAGGAAGGTAGAGAAAAAAAGGAATCAGTACTGATCATAATATTTCATATGTGCAGGAAGGACAGAATCTTGATTTTTAAATGTCATACAGGGATTAGGAGGAATAAACACTTTGGGGGAAAAGGATGGGAAAGAAAATGAGTTCAGTTTCGGGAAAGTTGAACTGGAAAAGCTGCCATGAGACAGTAATGCAGATGACCATGTCATGCTCAATGGCTTTTTATTGTGCTAACAATAAAATCTAAAGCTCTCTCAATGGCCTACAAAATTTAGTATTAACTGTGTTATACCTGTGTATATTGTGTTATATGTTCCTTCTCTGACCTCCTTTCTCCCTTTCTTATACACCTCTGTCTTTCTTACAATTCTAGGATTATGCCAAGACTGTTTTTGTTACAGTCTGTGCGCAAGCAGCTCTCCCTAGGATTTTCTTTCCCCTAATGTTTGTATAGTTTTCCCCTCATCTTAAGCAGATTCTCTTCAAAGACTATCTCCTCAGAGAGATCTTCCATTATAACATCTCTATTATAGCCACCTTACTCTGCCCTCTGTTACTATCTATCCCTTTATCTTATTTTATTTGTCTTAAAAGCAGTTAGCACCAACTGAACCATATGTTAGTTTGTGTGCACGTGTGTGTGTGTGTGTGTGCACAGGCATACACATGTCCGTTTCTTCTGTTAGACTGTAAACTCTGTAAAGACAAAGGCTTTGTCTTGCCATCACCATGTGGCCATATCTTTAACGTCTAACATATACTAAGTCAGCGATAACTATTTACAGAATATATAAATAAGTGAGTGGCACAAGCATCTAACACTAACGACCTCCACTTAGATTTAGTGTTAGTGACTCTGGGAGGACATGGCTTACATTTTTGCTTTTCAATTGCTTGCTTGGTTCATGCAAAGAAAATGTACACCTTCTTTGTTCTTATGAGTCTTTGAAAGTCTTAAAAACTGGATCCCAAATAGGAAGGAAGCAGAATAGCACAACTTATTACAAAAAAAGCTAACCACTTCGATCTTTTAAATTTTCTCTGTGTGTGTGTGTGTGTGTGTGTGTGTGTGTGTATGTTTGTGCTTCTTATGTTAAAAACAAATAGGAAATCTTTTAAGTAGAGAGTGGGTTAATAATCTGTCTGTGAATGTGAAGTTGCATATTGTGCTTTGTCTGCTCTCTTTAAATAGGACTCAGTCAGCTCAATTAGGTTATCAAACACTAGAGCATCCCCAAGGTATCTAAGTATAAACTGCAGCATTTTCTGCATACTAAATTCTTAAAAATAACTCAATAATAGTGATGGTATTCACACTCCCTAATCTACTCTGTGCTAAAAATCTTGCTATCAATGATACAGCAAGAGAAAAGTACTCTTGATTTCCAGATGTGTTTCAACATTTACAAAATGTATTGCCTAGAATTTCATTTTCCTTCTTTCACTCTGGCTTGGCATATTTTCAGAATCTAGATAATTGTTTTAAGAAAAAAAAAATTTTTTTCACAGTACTCCCAAGAGGGCAAATATAGCATCTGTCTTTCTCAGAATTTATCAGAAGGTCTGGCATAAAACAGGCCTTAATATATACCTGATGAATGAATGACTAAATGTGTGACACGTGAGTGAATGAAGAAATTCCAGTTTAAAGTTAAAAAAAATATTTTTAACATTTTGATTTTTTTCTTATTCTCCCTTTGACCTTTAAAATCGCCTTTCTTTTATTTCTTCCTTTAGCCACACATTTTTAGTTTTACTGTACCTGCATTTTTTGTACCACATCACAAATCTTTTAGAACCAAGGTTATACCTCAACCAAATCTTTCCCTTTTCTGCCTTCACTCATATTTTTATGCTATCAATTATTTTGGTTACATTTAGTACCCTGGATTGTTTAATACTTTAACAGGACCAAGTTTAAAATTAGCCTGTTGGGCAAATTTTATCCTTTTAAACCTATGTGCATTTTGATTTAATTACCTAGCAACGTTTTCATTTTTTTTATGTTTTAAAATAATGACAAATAAATGGTTTAATAGGTATGTTAGCTTCCCTATTATTACCTTGAGTTATTCAAAGTGATGGTTTCAAATCTCTTACCTGGGTGGAGGCCACATCTCCCTCCTTAATTTTACTCTTATTTCCACCTAAACTACCTAAGGAATATCTGGCTCTGAAACTCAGATTGGGAGTGGTTGGTATTGCTTTGTATTGAATATTTTAGAAAGTGACAATAATTTCTGACTTCAAGAAAGAGTTTTCCCAGGCATGTAAAAAGCATTTTAAAAAAACAACATAGTCGAATGATCCAACGTGACTTAAAATTCATGATAGAAATTGCCAGAGTGGGGAATATAAAAAAGTTCAACCTAATGTATATTTGGAGATGTTTGTCATGTCAATTGAAAAACATGCCTTTAAGAAACTCAAAATAGAGCCTCTTTTAACATCTATGCTCAAGTTGTATGTGCTTAGCTTTTCAGGACCTCACTTAACTGGTCTACCCCTCATGCATGAGCAATGTTGGCTGTGGTGGCTGAATAGCGTGATCTTGCCCCTTTGACCACAGTTGATATTACTAGGAACAACGGACTGAAGTGTGGTCAGTTAGTTCCCCAGGAATTTGGGCCCTAAGAGAATCTGTGTTTTCTACCATGATGCTCTCAGTGAGAGAAGTACAGAAAAGCAGAGAAGAGACATGGAGAGGATGATTGGGTAGAGTTATGCTCCCTGGTTATTATTTCTTTACATTAGTTACCTATTGTAGTGTAATAAATTACCTCAATGATAAACGAAACATTTGTCATCTTACATTTTTGGGGGGATTCTGAATCCAAATAAGACTTGACTGGGTGCCTCTTAGGGTCAGTCAAAAAGCTACAATCCAGGTATTGTCTGTGGTTATAGTCATCTCAAGCCTTGACTGGGAGAACATCCACTTTCACAGTCACTCATCTGGCCCTTCACAGACCTAAGGTCCTCTCTGAATGTTAGCCGGTCCTTTCCTTGCCACATGAACCTCTCCATAGGGTCACTTGCTTTCTCCGAAGCTGCCTTTCCAGAGTTAGGGCTTGCAGGGAGAGTGAAAGAGAGGGAGGGCAAACCAGGCAAAAGTCACGGTCTCTTCATTATCTAACCTTGAAATTTATATCCCATCACTTTTGCTGAATTTTAATCATTAGAAAAGGGTATTAGCACCAGTTCACATTTGTGAAGAGGGAGATTACCCAAGGGTATGAATAAAAGGATGTGAGGATCAGTGAGGGTTATTTTAGTGGCTGCCTACCATAGTCTACCCTCAAGCTTCCAATGATTCATGTCCCTACCGTATTCAAAAGACACTTGGTCTCTCCTAAGGTCCTCCAAAGTCTCATCTTATTACAACATCAGCTCAAAGCCCGGAAGCACTTTATATAAATCAGCATCAGGTACAAATGAAGATCCTCAGATATAGTTTCTTAAGTATAGCTCCTTGGGTACAGTGCCTTTTATCCTTAGATCTGTGAAACTAAAGAGACAAATTATCTAACCCTCCACACACCAAACTTAGTTACTTCTATCCCTCAGAGTAAAAGCTGGGAGAGAGAGTGATCAAGATAAAAGTCACGTACTTTTGTAATCTAATATTGGGAATGACATTGTATCACTTCCGTCATATTTTATTCATTAGAAGTGAGTCACTAGGTACAGCCTACACTTGAGAGGAGAAGATTTAAAAGAGCGTGAATACTGACAGGCAGGCATCATCGGGGGCCCATTTGCAGGCTACCTACCACACCCTTCTAGAGGTCTTACAGCATTTCTGGATCACATTGAGACACTTCGGGCTTATTTATTTATTTATTTGCGGCACGCGGGCCTCTCACTCTTGTGGCCTCTCCCGTTGCAGAGCACAGGCTCCAGACGCGCAGGCCCAGCAGCCATGGCTCACGGGCCCAGCCGCTCCGCGGCATGTGGGATCTTCCCGGACAGGGGCACGAACCCGTGTCCCTTGCATCGGCAGGCGGACTCTCAACCACTGCACCACCAGGGAAGCCCCGGGCTTTTTTTAAAAGTTCCCATTTTGCTTTTCAGATAGCTGAAGTTGATTTTTGCTGCTTGAAACAAAAAAGTCATTTATACAACCTCTCTGATTTTTAAACTGGACATTTCTTATTCTTTCCTTGCATTATTTTTAAAAGTCAAACTTTCTTGAGTGTCCAGTATAGGTTGGAAATTTCTCACTATCAGGAGGATTGTATCCAAAATTTTTCTTTTCACAGTCCTAAGTTACCTCCTTGGTGTTAAAGTCCACTGGAAAGATTCAGACTATTTTAGTTGACATCTCTATAGTATTTAACACTGTTAGCTATTCCTGCCTTTTGTTTCCAAATAGAAAATTATTTTATTCTGATACTACTGCCATTAATCCAGTAACAGGGGACAGAGCACAGGTCAACTCTGGATACTCAGTTTCACTCTAACAAAAGATGGGAAAGTTTTTAAAGAGCTGGCGTGGATGGATCTTAGGCCATCTGATTTTTGATTGGCTTGTGCTTGCTCCTATCCTAAACTTTCTCCTATCTCCATGACAGGAGGTAGTTGTATAGCTTGGAGCACCAAAGTTAGGTGGCTACCTTCCCAGAGAAACTGGGATATCGGGGCACTATCTTCCTTGATGATTATATTTCAAAGGGATTGCTTCCAGGTCCTTGAGAAAGTACTGGCAAAAGACTTGCAAAAAGACTTATATCTTAAAGAAACAGGGAAAGAATTTATAATTACACATTTTGTAAAGTAAATGCTATAAGAAAAGGGAAGTCAGAGGCCTGGAGTCAGGAAGAAGCCTGTCTAACGTTTGATCAAGCTGAGGAGAATGTTAAGGCCATCCTGACTATAGACTTCACTAGAGTTTCTGTCTCTCCTCCAGGGATGTAGCTTGTATTCCATCCTATTTCCTTGTTGACTAGGTGCTTTTCCACCCTAAGTGAGATAGGAAGGCTGGAGGGGCAAGAATATACTTCCTAAACTCAGGAAAAGTTCTTCCCTTGGAGAGTAAGCCTTTGCTATGGAGAAGAACCAAGGAGCTTCACAATGGTTACCCCTCCTTCTCCCCCGCCTCCCTTAAGCCAGAGCCCTGAGGGAGAATCTCTCTTGCAACCTCACTGTCAGAACCTGTCGGGGCTCCTGGAGCACTCTAAGTCTGTGAATCCAGAAACTTCTCAATCTCCTGTTAGTCCATACAGAGCATCCAGTAATTTGTCAAATGCCATTTAAGTGTTCTCACCATTTTGTGACTTCCTACAACTTCTGTTTGGGGCAATCAGGTCTTTGTGTCTGTACCTCTTCTCCCTCAGTCTTGAGACACATGATTCACACTCTCCTGGATTAACTCATCTTTTTATTAACTCTTACCTTTTTTTGTTTATGAAACATTCTCCCTTTCAATGTCCCTTTAATTTGCACATAATCAAGATTCCATTCTTTGTCCTTTTCTCTCAGTACCTATAGTCTTTGAATGATCGCCCCTTACTTGCTTCTAAGGACCATCTTAATTTGAAAACTGAATTCTAGATCTCCATTCCAAATTGCCATCCACACCAACAGCTACAGCTACCTATTCAACATCTCTATTTGATATCTCCCAGGCACTTACAAATATAACGTCTTATGACAATTTATCCCCATCCTCAAAATCCTCCCTGTGTACTTTCTCCCTTGCACAAGCTAGAAACTTGAATATCACCCTTGAGTCCATCTTCCTTATCCACATAGCAGCCATCTAATCCTGTTCCCAACTCTTGTTCATTTTCCCTCCTTAATATCTGCCTTTCTAGGAAATTTTTCTACACAATACCATACCTTTTTTTTCTTTTTAAAATAAATCACTGTCATTTTTCTTGTGATGTAGACTATAAGAAAGCGATTAAGAGTATGGGATCTGAAGAGACCAACTGGTTTTGAATCCTGGTTCTGCTTCTTCCCTACTTATTAGGGATGTGATCTTGAGCAGGTTACCTACGTCACTGAATTTTTAACAAGATTATGTGAGATAATGCAAGTAAAACATTTAGAATAGAGTTAGGCTCATAATAAACATACAATAAATATTAGCTGTTACCCAAATTAGCTGATGACTACAAGCCATCAGTCTAAACCATTCTAACACTGCAATGGAGTACAAATGCAATTACATCATTCCTCACTCATTAAAATTTTTCAGTTGTTATCAACTGTTCTCTGACCTAAAACACAGGCTTACAAGGACACTCATGTTCTTGTCACCTTTTCAGCCATATATCTTGTTAGTCTTTCTGATCCTCACAATCTGGAATCATGCATTGCCACTGAGTAACTACTGTGTTTTAAGAATAACTGCCAGGCATTGAGGAACCAGTGACACTCTTCTGCTCTCAAAGAAATTATGCTCTTCATGGAGCCATCCATGTTGTCTGACTTTCAGTTCTTCAAACTAGTCACACTTTTCTTGCAGTTCTGGGTCTTGGAAAATACTGCCATCTCTTCTTCTCCTGCTTTTATTCCTGATGGTGTAATTCCTCTCATGCCTTGAGTTGGAGATTAGACATGCTTTTCTTCAGGAAAGTCTTCTCTGATCACTAATACTCAGTTATTTTCCCTCATTAGGCTCCTGTGGTACATTGGAGTCAGTCCTGTAAATATTTTCTATTTCCTTCTTAGTTTCAGTCACAGACTTTAAGCTTCTACTGCACCAAGACTGTGTGTTCTCATTCATCATCGCATCTCTAGTACCTAACATCAAGCCCAATATAAAGTGGGCCTTCAACACACATCTGCTGAATGAATGTCAGGGCATGTCCACTGGAGGGCTGTTAGGGTAGGGATCTAGGTATATGGGGGACTGTGGACCCACCTGGGAAAGATCTTGCCCCAGTGCAAAGTTGGGTTCAAAGGCAATATGCTAGCAAGGGAGAGAAGGGACCACTTTGAATACAAAGTGGAATTAATTAAAAGTCATCTGACCCAGTACCATGAATCAAAGCAAAAGAGGGAGAGGGAGAGTGACAGAGAGAGAGAGAGAAAATGCTAAAGTAAATGAGTTGTTTACTAAAATTTCTGAGGAACCTGATAGCATAAGTACTCAACAGAATTGGTGGAACCTGACAGCATAAGCACTCAACAGAATTGGTGATAGAAGTTTAGTTAACAGTCGACATTTTAGCAGGGACATAGACAATGCTGTTTTGCAGACGTCAGCTCCCTGGCTATCTGGCATCAGAAGTCTCAGCGCAAACTCCAGAAGGTATCAACAGCAATATGACAGTGCCCCTGGTGTGCACTAGCTATGGAAATAATCTTCCTCATGTTGGCAGACACAGAAGACATCTGTGCAGCAAGCTGAGCCAGAAAGGAGGAAAATGGCAGTGCTGCAAGATAACCAAGACTGATCTTACATTTGCCTTCATACATCCCAAAGGTATTTCTGGAAACATCTGGAAGGAATCTGTGCATGAAGAGCAAGAAGATGAAGAGCAGGTGGGGGCAGAAGAAAATAAACTTTTATTTTTGACTATTAATATAAATCTAATTTTACCTTCAATGTGCTTTAATCTATGATTATGTACACAATGCCAGGTCTTTTATATATTTGTCTCTTATTTGACCCTTATATGGATTTTCCTTAAATGAGTTAAAATATCTTGTTTAGACCCCATATGTATACATGTTGTTTGAATGCTGTGTGTTAGTCAGTGTGTACAAGGTTATGCTGCAATAACAAACAACCACAAAGCTCTTTGGCTTCAGTAAAGAAAGCTTATTTCTCATTTATGTGTCTGCTCTTGGTTATCTTTGACTTTATTCTACACATTGTCTTCGTTATAGGATCCAGACTGAAGAATAAGCCCCTTTTGAGGATTATTATTTGCACTGTCCTTGTGGTAGAGCAAAAGAAAAAGATGCAAAACCTAGCAATGCTACCTAAAACTTCTGCAATAAACTTTACCTGTTAATAATTGACTGGTATATCTGACATCTGTAGGAAGGGACATTGCCAATCTCATGGCAATATGTAGGGATGATTAATCTCACTGCATTTGCAAAAAATAACTGATAACAGTAGTCCAATAATCTATATGCTTCCTTAGTTATACAAAAAAATCTGTTTTATTTCCCAAACATTATTTCCCCTTTATATACATCTTAATTGAGTATGTGTATTTTAGCTCTATTATTGTCATGTTTCATTTCCTATTCAATATGACTGCTTTTCTACCTTATTTTTACAGTTGCTCAGGTATAGTGGCAGAATCGTGACCATCATAATCTTATATTAGGACACTGTGTCTTCAGTTTTTCTTAATACTTTGAGAACTACATGGCCAAAAGTCTATTTTCAATTGATCTTTAAATTTTTTTAAAGGAACAAGTTTTAGTCATTAAATATCATAGTAATAATTTTTCTTGTTATTGGAACTACTTTCTTTGGTGTGAGATTATTATGTATGCTTGAAACTGCTTCATATTCTCTGACACCTTTTTGATCATCAGTACCAACCTCCAATTACCCTCATGCCCCCAATCAATCTATTCCCATTATAGGCAGTCCAAAATGTTTATTTTTATTATTATTCTTTCATATCTTTGGCAATAAAATGTTCTCAACTTAATTTATATAAAAAGAGTCTCTTTACTTCCCTAAAATAAGGTACATATGACACCTGTGGGTCGTCTGGAGAATGATGATGACCAGTAATTTTAGATCCATGAAAAATCTGTCTTACTCCATAAAGGTGTGATTTCTCAATGCTTCCATTTTAATTTCTATATCTTTAATTTAAAAAATCACCAACATTTTGTATCTTCTTTGCATAAACTGAGCATCCTATTTTACCCAAGTGAAAGAAAACTCTCATCAAAAGGGATCATCCTTAAGCAATAAAGAAGGGTATTGACTCATATAAATGGAAGTCCTGAGGTAGGATTGGTTCAGGGTAAACACAATCAATCTGTGGTGATTTGACTTCTTCCTTCTTCTTGTTTTGCTTTATTCTCAGACTGATAGCAAAGGGAGTACAGGCTTCACATCCATACATGATAACAGCTGGAAGATGAAAGATGTTGTTTCTGAAAGTTCTTCCAGGGGAAAAAGAATTCTAGGAGGAACTTAGAGGCTCTGGGGAAACTTTTGTATTTCATTGGTACAAATCAGGTCACATGTCATTCCTTAACCAATCACTGCTAAGGATGATGCAATTATCCTTAATATAATCAGGCATCATCTGAGGATGAGAGCTAATGTCAATAGTCCTTTTGGCACATAATTTCAGTAAGAAGGTGTGGATATCAGAACAAAATCAGAGTTCACAAAGGAAGGAGAATGGGATAAACACATGCTGGATAGTCAGCCAACAATAACAATATTCAAGTCATCCTGCTCTGAATGAGTTTACTTGTTGCCTTTTGTCATTATATCTAAAATGACGAGAAAATTGTCCATACATGTTAGCAGATGCCAGAGAGAAAGAATGGTTTTCCTGTACATGCTTAAGTCATTTTTCTGATGTCTTGAAGGATTTTGCTCCTGGCAAACTTCTCCTAGAAGATTCATAATTCTTGGTAATTTCAGTATCTATATAAACGATCCTTTAATGATGTGGCTACTTCCTTAGCTCCTTGATCTTCCTATCTTCAGTGACCTTGTCCTATATTCTCTCTTGCTCATCTTTCCCAGTGTTATAATTTAGACCTTGTTATTACCAAAACCTACACACTCTTCTTAATCTCAATTTCAAACATCATTCTTTCTCTTCTTTTACAATAGACATTATTTTTTCTTTCTTTTTTTTTTTTTTTGGTCTGGCTCATGTCTTTTTGTATCCCAAATCCAGAAACCATAATGCTCACCAGGGCCTTTAATCCACTGATTCTACCACTTCATCCTTTCTCTTACCTGCCTTACATCTTCACTCCTTTCTTTAGTCTGCTTAAATTTCCTCATCAATCATTATTGTCACTCTACTGCATATGGATCCAACTTCTTGGTTCCTGTCTATTTTTTTACACCCTTTTTTTGTCAAAGTACAAACCTAATTAAATTGAATTCTCCCCTTAATTTATGGCTGAATCTACACACCTGAACAAAGCTAGATGACTCCATAGTTATCTCACTTTAAATTCATGATTACTAATCTCAAGTGAGCCCTTCATATTGTCTGGCCATCAGACTATATATATATATTCCTAGTCCATTAATCCTTCTACTCTCTTAGATAATTATTTCATAACTTCACTTTTCTTCTTAAATGTCTAATCTCCTATCCGTACACTCACTCTCAGCTTATGATCTTGCTTTTGCTTCCTATTTTACTGAGAATAAAGAAGTCATCAGATGAGAATTATCACTGGAACCCAACACCAAATTTACTCATATGGTCATCTTGGCCCATATACTGGGCCAAGATGTTTTTTTTTTGTTTGTTTGTTTTGTTTTTTTGCGGTACGCGGGCCTCTCACCGTTGTGGCCTCTCCCGTTGCAGAGCACAGGCTCCGGATGCGCAGGCTCATCGGCCATGGCTCACGGGCCCAGCGGCTCCACGGCATGTGGGATCTTCCCAGACTGGGGCACGAACCTGCATCCCCTGCATCGGGAGGTGGACTCTCAACCACTGCGCCACCAGGGAAGCCCTGGGCCTCTTGTTTTTTTTTTTTTTTTTTAATTATTTATTTATTTTTGCTGTGTTGGGTCTTCATTTCTGTGCAAGGGCTTTCTCCAGTTGCGGCGAGCGGGGGCCACTCTTCATCACGGTGCACGGGCCTCTCACTCTCGCGGCCTCTCTTGTTGTGGAGCACAAGCTCCAGACGCACAGGCTCAGTAGTTGTGGCTCACGGGCCTAGTTGCTCCGCGGCATGTGGGATCCTCCCAGACTAGGGTTCGAACCCATGTCCCCTGAACTGGCAGGCAGATTCTCAACCACTGAGCCACCAGGGAAGCCCTGGGCCTCTTATTACTGTGAGTGAAGCTTCTCTGCTCCTGGCAAAGGTCAGCTTTTTCACTGGTGCACTCACCCATGCCCTCTTGCTTTCTGAAGATCAATATTTTAGAAAATCTTGCCTTTTTTCCCTGTATCTTCTTATTTTCTCCCCATAAGCATACAAATCGTGTTATTTTTCCTCAACTTTAAAAAATACCTTATATTGATCCTACTTACTCTGCTGGCTTTTATCCCCTTTATCTCTGCTCCTCTTTGCAGCAAAACTCTTCAAAAAGTATTCTCTATACTCACAGCCTCCAGCTTCTCTCTTCCTGTTCTCTCTTGAACTTACCTCCACCAGGCCTTCCTTCCTCTCTATTAAAGTTATTCTTGTCAAGATAACCAAGTGACATACTATCCTACCATCCAACACAAAGGCTCATTCTCATTCTTCACCTTGTTTGCGCTATTGGCATCATTTAGCACAGTATCCTTTACACATTCTCTTTCCTTGGCTTTAACATGCTCCTGGTTTCTTCTGACTGACTGTTCTTTCCTTGTTGCTTTTGTTGGTACCTCCTCACCTCCCTAACCTCTAAACTTTGGAATGCTCCAGAGCTCAGGCTTCAAAATTTTCTCTACACTATAAACTCTCAGAACTCCAAATCTGTATCTCAGGTTCAAATGCCTTCCCCCAATTTTAGGCACATGTAGCAAACTGCCTGCTCAGCATCTCCATGTGGGTAAGATTAAGGTTAAGGAAGAGGCTTAGTGAATTGAGCTAAGGAATACAATTAAGATCAATGACATGTCTCCACGAAACTTGAGTAGGGCTAAAGCAAAAGGGATTTCAATAAGCGTGATGTGATCGGATAGTCTCTGGAAACTGAAGGACTAGCTGTTTTAAATCAGGGTGGTTTGAGGAGAAAATAGATAACCTGAACCCTTAAGGGGTATATCTGACACCTGGGCCTTGGAGAATTTTCCGAGATACTTTATCTACGGAGCTCATCTCAAAGCCTACCAGATTAAAACGTCACTCTTAATAGAGCCTGTAGTGCCTGCTCCCCATGGCTAATGGTGCAGGCAGTAGAGACTGATTTACTAGGAGCAGTGCTGGTCTTTGGTAAAGAAACTGAAAGTCAGAGGGATGCTGTGGAAAAGTCTTTGGAACAGTGTATGATTGAATAGTGAATATTTCACCTGGAGAGTCTCACAGGCCCAGTGCTTTGTGAGCTTATTAGAATACATCAAAGAAACTCCTTCATGAAGTACCCAGCTGTACATTTGTGTTTAAACCAACCTTGGCATCATTTTCCAGAAAACTGGAATGCATCAAGGAAGAAGACATTGGGTGTATGGCCCACATACATGGGCTAATTAAGATACCCAATCAGCTTTATTATCTGTGACTGGACTGCTATTGAAAACTGTATCAGGGCCATTGTTCCAGCTCTTGTTAGGGAGCTTATACTACGCAGGGTCTAGAGACTTGGGTGGGGGTGGGGAGGGGAAGGGAAGGAGTCCAATGCCAGGACCTTTAGAGAAAGCTTTTGAATTGTGGTTGGAACACACCATTGAAATGTTAGTGGGGGGTGAAAACTCTGAGGTATAGATGCAGCAGAGATTAATAGAAAGTGTGTAGAGTCTGGCGCTAAGAACTATACATGCTTTCAAAAGTATGGATAAACAAAAAATGCCTCCTTTTCTACAGCAGAATGCCTGACATCAGTTACTCAAGTTACTCAAGAATGCAGGTAGATGCTGAGACTTATATGTGAAGTTTGTGAACACACATCACTGAAAGTACCTTAACATATATGTCAAGACTTGAGGGACTTTTGCACAGAGGTGCCGTGGAGCGCAGTGTCAACAATTATGTCCAGTTAGTGCAAGTTGCTGCAGCAGCTATTTACAATGAAGAGAACTGTAGGCTCCAGGAAATTCCATAAGGTCCTTCAATTCTCACTGCTAGTTGAATTAGAGACAACAAATGGAGAGGCAGGTCTCCTAAGGAAACAAAGCTGGAGTAGTGGGATTGTCCTGCAACTGAAGGACTAAAGGCACAGTACAGATTGAGGGAGCTGACCCTGATGTCGGTACGGTTATGCTGTCTGAGTCTAATGACAGACAGCAGAGTCTCAGGGAATGGGAGTGAGCAGGTCATCCACCCCTGGCAGGGAAGTTCCTCAAAAGATACCCACGGGTCTTGCCAGTGACTATGCCAGTAGTCTAGCTCCCAGGTAGTACAATTGGCTAACGATTAGCACAAACAGAGCAGCTGCATCCATCCACCCAGGCCTTAGCACCTTCGGGTTCCAAGTTGAATTTGAGGGTGGATTCAGAAAACATAAAGGAGTTCCTAAAATTAAGCAGAAAAGAGGAGGGTTGAAATAATAGTGGGGCTGTTGAGAGAGAGTGCACTCATAAGGACAAACCTGACTTTGCATTTTCATTGATGTATAAAAATTGTCGAGGGACTTCCCTGGTGGTCCAGTGGTTAAGACTCCATGCCTCCACTACAAGGGGTGTGGGTTCCATCCCTGGTTGGGGAACTAAGATTCTGCATGCTGCGTGGCACAGCCAAAAAATAAATAAATAAGAAAAAATAAAAATTGTCAGAAACTGAGAGATGGGCTGCAGGAAGGAGCAATTTTAGCACATGAAAGGAAACCATCTTAGTAAAAGATCCCCTTTTAGAATATAGGACCCCTGGAATAGGCTGCTGAAAGAGATGGTGTATATATACAGGCATGAGTCTTTGTCCTAAGAGGGGAGGAAGTAAGGCAAACAACTCAGGCTAAAGATGTGGCTTCTTTTCTGGATGCTTATGAAGCTTCCTAGGCAAGAACCACTGGACATAGAAGCTGACACAGGGGAAGGGAGTAGAGGCAAAGGGAACAATCTGCCTGGGTTGGGAGATGTGTCCCATGTAGAGAGAGAAAAGCTTTCATCCATTCAGGTGACTTGGGAGCAAGGGAGACATTCTTTAAACACAATTACCGAAAGGCAGAGAGAGGAGAAGAGTAGGGTGCATTCACATCTCTTAGAGGAGAGAGGACTTCTCTATAAAAGGAAGAGGCTGGAGGTAAACTTTTAAAGAATATGTCATACAAAGTGAAGTAAGTCAGAAAGAGAAAAACAAATACTGTATGCTAACACATATATATGGAACCTAAGGAAAAAAAAAAAAAGGTCATAAAGAACCTAGGGGCAAGGTGGGAATAAAGCCGCAGACCTACTAGAGAATGGACTTGAGGACATGGGGAGGGGCAAGGGTAAGCTGTGACAAAGCGAGAGGAGGCATGGACATATATACACTACCAAACGTAAACTAGATAGCTAGTGGGAAGCAGCCCCATAGCACAGGGAGATCAGCTTTGTGACCACCTAGAGGGGTGGGATAGGGAGGGTGGGAGGGAGGGAGACACAAGAGGGAGGGGATATATATGTATAACTGATTCACTTTGTTATAAAGCAGAAGCTAACACACCATTGTAAAGCAATTATACTCCAATAAAGATGTTAAAACAAAAAAAACAAACAAAAAAAAAAACATACTTTGCCAGTCAGCTGTGGAATAGAAGGCAACTCATGCTGGAGCTGGGCTTTCCTTTGGAGGAAGGTAGGAGAGGGGAGAGGACAGGAGCCGAGTCCCCTTCTCTAGCAGAAAAGGCCAAAGGGGAGATGTGATGTGATGATGGGCTGGAAGGAAAGGCTGGGCATCCACAGCAGCCTCGTGATTGTGACATGTTATGCATGAGCATAGTGACCCATCACACAATCCGAGCCATATTCAGTGAGCTACACACTTTGTGTTTGGCTTTTATCAAAAACCTGGTGTTAGGGTTGGGTATTTGGGTCAAGTTTGGAGTCAAGTAGACACAGATGGGTTACATGTAAGTGGGGGATGTCTAGTAGCTGAGCTATATACATCATTTCCATTGATGTATAAAAGTGTTTTTTATCTCTAGAGCTTTCTTTAAAAATTCATATAGTTCTATATCTAGTGTATCTTGAGAAACACATATACAGAAACTTGGTGATAACTTAGTGATGAAACATCTCACATAAATATTCAAAATGTTTTTGTATAGATAAGTAAAAGATAAGTAAAAGTGAGAGTGAAATGAAATAAAAATTATCAGGCATTTAGTGGCTTATTAATTAACCAATTTCATAGCTTCATTGGAAGCAACATTTAGCAGTTAACATTCTCATACTTATATAAAGAACAATCAATAAGCTAAATCCTATGTTTTTATTGCCAGGGAATGTATCAGTGCATTCACAGAGTACATTCTCACTTCTTAAGCCAAATACTCCTTCGTCAAAGAAACAAAAACAGGATTAAAGAACTAAAATTTTAAATTAATTTAAAATTTAAATTTTTGATATTTTACTTCATCAATTTGATATTTTGCTCAATACAATTTTTGTGTCAGCTTAGCTTTGAAAATACACTGCACTTGATATAATTTATCTTGATTACTGAGTTATTTGGGACCTTCTAAAATTTTGTGCCTAAGTGCCAGAGACTCTGTCTTTTCATCCTGGTCCCCACTCTGGGTGGCAGCAACATTATCTATTTGTGCTGGTTGCGGAGATGAGCAGCAGTTGCAGAAAATCTGCAGCATTGGTGCCCAGAGTTGGAGGAATTGTTTATGATATTCTGGAAATTTCCTTAATTTTTTGAGATAAGCTCCTCTTTTAGACGTGACCAGTTCTAGTGAAAATTAGTAACCCCCAAGGTAAGGCCTAATGTACATCTGAAAAAGAGACATCTTTCAAGTATTGCTAGATTGCACATTTCTTTGAAAGTGTATCAGGAGATTCATTTAGCAAGTTTAGAAAGTAAACTCCTGGCCTGAGTGCAGTAAACAATGGAGAAGAGATACAGTATACAGGTATACAATTAAAAAACTCCTGTTGGAGTGAGACAGATGGTGAGGGTTTCAGTTTTGCATAGGAGGAAAAACGTCAGAAGCCTTTGGGAATTCACACTTTTCCCTTTAAACTCTTTACCCTTTCATCTTTTAGAATTAAGCTTCCTTGAACTCCACCCAGCCAACACTGTTCTATTTTGAACCTTTATTATGTTTTTATGTCCTCCCATTTTCCTACACGGCTCCATGTAGACACACATAACTTTTTTTTTTGAATTTTATTTATTTTTTATACAGCAGGTTCTTATTAGTTACCTATTTTATACATATTAGTGTATATATGACACACATAACTTTTGAGTCAACCACAGAAGCAGCAAGAAACACAATCGACTTCTCCTTAACTCCCTTGCCCCCTCCACTTAATCTGATTGGCTTTGGATCAAGTCATTGTCCTGAATTTGAGATTCTAGAGCCACCTGTTTTCTGTGTATCTTATTGACCTGTGCTTCTATAGTTGCCAAAAAAAACAGTGGGCCAAGTGTGTCAGATTTAAGCCCCAGATGCTCAATGGTCACTAAGTGCAGCACCACTATGGCCTCAATTATAAGTCCAGAGGACTGATGCTTTCCTTACTTTAAACAGATTCATTCTATTTCACCAATTGCTGCCTCTAGGATCAAAATTTCAACATAAACTACATCTCTCACTTAAGGCTTACGTCCTGTCCTGTTTTTGATCTTGTTCTTACTGGTTTTTCTGGGTCTTGATCCTGCCACATCTCTCAAGTATCGACAGTTTCTCAGACATATGCTCAGACCTCTAGGAGTGACAACTGTCATATCTTTGTCTTCTTGAGTCCCCAAAATTGGGTGACTATCTGGCTTCCCAAGGTGGTTGGTTGCCTTGGAACTTATTGCTAAGGGAATAACCCAGCTTGTGTTATGGCCCTCAGACAAAAGTGTTTTCTTACAGGTCAAGAAAACCAAGCATAAAAATATAAGTATCTGTTGAATGAATAAAGGTGAGTTATACTGCCTCAGTTGGTTTTCCTGTGATAGGGAGGATATAAATAAAAACTAAAGTTGACTGAGCGATACATTTAGCTAGCTTATTTTCAGAAGAAAAATACATGGTTTTGTAAATTCATAATGCGCTTTGCTTGCAGGATTTGTAAACAGACTCTGGAGGCAATGCTAAAGAAACAGATTCAAACCTGTTCTGACATGGCACCAAATTGCTATTAGGGTTTAGCTCTGTAAGCTGACAATCTAGAAGGACAATGCTCAGTTTTAAGTACTACTATGTTAATTTAAAAAATATTTTCAGTGCTTTACAATCACACTTCAGTGCTTTGTATTAAAGGATCAGATTCAATAAAAGTTACTGTTTATATTCTGAAAATGAAAAATGAAGCAGGGATGATCAGGTCACTGATAAGCACCAACATCTGCATTAGAAGCTTTCATTTGTAAAGGTACTTACTGAGATTTTCAAAAGCTACAAAAAACATATTTAGCTATGCCAATAATGAATCAACACTTTATTAGCCAAAGTTATAAAATTCAAATTACATTAAACCTCTAGTGACCCCTGACTCTTCTTTTTCTCTAATACCCTGTATTAATCTATATTAATTTTTTACTGCTGTTGAAACATATCACTACAAACTTGCTTAAGCAACACAAATTTGTTATCTTACAAAGTTCTGTCAGTTTAAAGCCTGACGTGGGTCTCACTGGGTGTAGATTCTTCAAGATTAGACAAGACTGCATTCTTTTCTGGAGGCTCTAGAGGAAAATATATTTCCTTGTCCTCTCCAGCTTCTAGAGGCTTACCTTGGCATATGGCGCCCTTCCTCTATCTTTAAAGCCAGCAACACTGTATCTCTGTTTCTTTCTTCAGTAGTCACATCTTCCTCTGACTCACTCTTCTACCTCCCTCTTTCACTTTTAAGGACATTTATGATTACCTTGGGCCCACCTGGATAGTCCAGGATCATCTCCTTATTTTAAGGTCAGCTATTAGCAACCTTAATTCCATCTGCAACCTTAATTCCTCTTGGCCACATAATCTAACATATTCACAGATTAGACATGGATGCTTTGGGAAGCCATTATTCTACCTTTCAAATAGCTAACTGCTACCAGTAGCAAAGCTTGTTTTCTCTCCAAATATATCGGACTCCCACCACTTCTCATACCACCACTGCTACCCCTGTGGCCCAGCAGCATCACCTCTTGTCTGGATTATTGCATCAGTTTCCTAACTGGTCACTGCTTTATTCCT
Organism: Pseudorca crassidens; assembly: GCF_039906515.1. NCBI lineage: Eukaryota > Metazoa > Chordata > Mammalia > Artiodactyla > Delphinidae > Pseudorca > Pseudorca crassidens. The sequence goes on from NC_090306.1 coordinate 62,028,449, forward strand.
GCCCTCTACAGACTATTCTCCACACAGCAGCCTGGTTCATCTCTTAAACTATAAGTCAGATTTACATCACTTTTGGACTCAATTCCCCTCCCCCAGTGCTTTCCGACTCAGAGTAAAAGCACGAGTCATTAGAGTGATTTCAGGCCCTCCAGAGTCTGACAGAGTTACCTCCTTGACCTCATCTATGCTGTTCTCTTCTTTAATCACCCTACTCCAACATGGTCCTCTTGATGTAGTGCCAGTAGGGTCAAGCTTATTCCCTCTCAGGGCCTTTGCACTTGCTATTCCCTTTACTTAGAATGTTTTGCTCCAGATTTCTCTAATGGTTCATTCCTTCAAAACACCACCTAATGAGAGAGTTTTTCTCTGGACATCTATATCTAAAATAGCACCCTTGGGACTTCCCTGGTGGCGCAGTGGTTGAGAGTCCACCTGCTAATGCAGGGGACGCGGATTCGCTCCCTGGTCTGGGAAGATCCCACATGCTGCGGAGCAACTAGGCCCATGAGCCACAACTACTGAGCCTGCGCGTCTGGAGCCTGTGCTCCGCAACGAGAGAGGCCGCGGTAGTGAGAGGCCCGCGCACCACGATGAAGAGTGGCCCCCACTCGCCACAACTGGAGAAAGCCCTCGCACAGAGACGAAGACCCAACACAGCCAAAAATAAATAAATAAGTAAATTAAAAAAAAATAAAAATAAAAAATAAAATAAAATAGCACCCTTGCCCAGTGCCAGTCTCATCTTTGATTTTTTTCTTCTCAGTACTTATCACCATCTGGCGTGTAACACCTTGCCTGTCTCCTTCCAGCAGAATATAAGCTCCACGAAGAAAGGGAACATTGTTCATCACTATATCCTTAGCACTGGGAAGAGTGCCTGGCACAGATCACGTGTTCAATAAATATTTGTAGAATGAATTGTGTTATTGCAAGAAAGAAATCCATCATATAGAAATTTCTCTCTGTGGTTCATCTTGAAGGTTTTAAAAGAAGTTCTGACTAGATGTTTTCAGATATATATTTGCTCTTGCATTTTTAGAAAACTTTTTTTATCCTTCCATTAATACTTTGTCTAGTCACCAAGGAACAGGTCTAACATCTTGATCTTTTTATCTAGGTCATGGGTGCCACAGTTCACATTCTTCTTTTATTGATGGAAAAAACTGTTCACTAATAAATATGAATTAATGTACAGAAATGGTTTATTGTATTTGCATTACACTATAGTCTAACTAATCATGACACATTTACCATCACTGACATGAATTGCTGAGCTAAGTTAAGATTGTTTTCTTGATTACAAAGGCATATATTTTTTGCCTTTGGTATGAAATCATTTTGGTTGATCTAATTTGAGATTAATAATGGAAAACATGCATTTGTATATGCAAATCATCATTTAGAAATGAATGATTTAAAAAAATTCTCCCACAATTAAAATAATACATTTGAAAGAAAATTTAGGATCAGAATTCCAATTTGGTTTTTTTTAAACACATCTAGTATGCTAAACATTCTGAGAGCCATTAATAATCTATAAGGCAGTTATACATATTTTATACTAAAGGATGTCTATATCTTAATAGGTAATAAGCTACTTACAAAAACACTTTCATGAATTTTTAATCTTTATTTGGAACAACAAAAATCTGTCATTTTAGAAGGTCAGATACGACAAGCAACTATAATAAAATAGTATTTGGTCTTGAATCGGATAGCTATTTAACTTGCAGTTGAAAAGGTAGTTAGCTGTTGTAATTTAACCAACCAAGACTTCTCTATTCAGATGATTAATTAAATGACTAAAGGAAAAAAAAATACTTTCAAAAAGGATCTCTCCCTAAAGAAAGACAATGTGGAATAGTGACAGGCCACTGAATTCAGTGTGTAGTTTGCTAAACATCTTGGATGAATGAGGTGAGAAAACTTATTTATATTCTTTGAACCTTAGCTTCTTCATTTGTCAAATGTGGCAATTGGACCAAATCATCTCTGAAGTTCTTTCTACACCTAGAATTTCTCAATTTGGCTTATTTTTGTTACTATTTCACAAAAGACATATTTTCATTCTTTATACCATGTGTTTCTCAGGCATCCCTATGAAAGGTAACGATGAAAAACAATTAATACTAATAAACACAATGTAGATAAAATCTCAAGACACTTCAAGAAATAATTACTTTCCTAAAACTTAATCAAATTATTCAAAAACAGAGAATAACATATAAAATAATTTAAAATAAGCCCTCAGGGCTTAATGAAAGAATAATGCATTTTACTATCTTTGTTTTTTAATTGAAGTATAGTTCACTTATAATATTATACTAGTTTCAGGTATACAACATAGTGATTTGATGTTTTTATATCACACCAGAGTTATTATAATATTATTGACTATATTCTCTGTGCTGTACATTACGTCTCCGTGGCTTATATATTTTATAATTGTTAGCTTGTCCCTCTTCATCCCCTTGTTTTGCCCATCTCCCCCACTGCTATCCCCTCGGGCAAGCACTAGTTAATTCTCTGTGAGTCTGCTTTTGTTTTGTTATATTTGTTTGCTTTGTTTTTTAAAGTCCACATGTAAGTGAAAATATACAGGATTTATCCTTCTCTGTCTTATTTCACTTAGTATAATACCCTCCAGCTCCATTTATGTTGTCGCCAATAGCAAAATTTCATTCTTTTTTATGGCTGAGAATTATTCTATTGTATACATAAACTACTTCTTTATCCATTAATCTATCTTTTGACATGAAATATCTGAAGGCTGTTGATTGTCATAGGGAAAATATGGTTGCCTTAGTTTAGATTACTGCAAACAGGTTTGAAGTTAACAACTTCATATGTTCTGTTTGTAGTGGAGGGATGGGGAGGAGCCCTATTAAAGAAGAAATGACGGGCTTCCCTGGTGGTACAGTGGTTGAGAGTCCGCCTGCCAATGCAGGGGACATGGGTTCGTGCCCCGGTCTGGGAAGATCCCACATGCCGCGGAGCGGCTGGGCCCGTGAGCCATGGCCCGTGAGCCATGGCCGCTAAGCCTGGGCGTCCGGAGCCTGTGCTCCGCAACGGGAGGGGCCACAGCAGTGAGAGGCCCGCGTACCGCAAAAAAAATAAAAATAAAAATAAAGAAGAAATGACAAGCAAAGGACGACCTCTGTACAGCAATAACAAAGCTCATGAAAGACTTTTCATCTCTTCCTTTATCTGCCCAGAGCCCTAAAATCACATCTTTTTTGTTGGGATTTTATCAGGTTAATTAACATTTTGAGTTTTTGTGATGACTATTACATGTTGTCAGCATTGGCTCAACCTGTATTTTAACAGAGGTGAAAGTTCTAGTCTTGTGACTGAGTTAAACTTAGCCACAGATGAAGTTACAGAAGCTTGTGAAGTGGCAGTTTTTAAGGTGTCATACTGATCTCTCTCAAATCATTTTATTTTACCAAAAAAAGGTGTAAGAGCCTTTCTGGCCATCAAAGTGGTTTTATGAGTTTGACTCACAGTACCAGTTTTTATGTTATTCACACATATTCTTTCTCTTCTGTTAGGATTCACAGACTACTCCAGAGATATTTTGCAGAGATTTCCTCCTGTTTCTCCCTTCAGTGTTCTATTGTAGTGGTACAGAGCTACATGCATGAAAGTACTTTGAATTTTTTTCTGAGAAAATGGGAAACCAATTACAAAATGTATTAAATATCGGTGTTGTTAAGAGCCCTATTTGTTAGTCACAGTGACATGAAAAATTTTAAAAATTACCTGAGGATGAAATACTCTTAAGAAAGAACCTTAGAGCTCCAGGCCACTAATAATTTCTTAAGTAGATCTGAACAAACAGTGCAATACTGTGACATTCTTATTAAGAACAGTTTGCCTGTTACTATAGTTTATGCTATCAAACTTAGTGGTGATTTCCATGGTTGAGTAAATGTTACAAAACAACAAAAAACAAAAAACAACTCTCCAGAATTCTTCAGGTTATTAAATAAATTTGTATAATATTATTTTAAGTAATGGGGAAGGACAAGTTTATAAGCCTCACAGTCGTATAATATAGGTCTCTATTCTTTCCAGAAATAAGAATACTTATTTCAATTTGCATATTGTTAGTGCTCTCTATTCATGTTTGTTTGTATCACTATGCTTTTTTTTTTTTTTGCGGTACGCAGGCCTCTCACTGTTGTGGCCCCTCCCGTTGCAGAGCACAGGCTCCGGACGCACAGGCTCAGCGGCCATGGCTCATGGGCCCAGCCACTCCACGGCATGTGGGATCTTCCCGGACCGGGGCACGAACCCGCGTGTCCTGCATCAGCAGGCGGACTCCCAACCACTGCGCCACAAGGGAAGCCCGTAATTTTTGATTTGAGAGAAATAGCGAACAATTTTTCCTATAGTTTCCCCTTGTTATCATCACAGGGGGAGGAAATTACTAGAAAATGTATCTCACTATTTATTCCCATCTAGAGCACTGCTCCTTCTCATTTAATCCTTCATCTATTCCAAATTCTCTTTTCTACTTAATCTGACGATGCTGCCTTATTCTTTGATGCATAAATTCCAGACACAGAACTCTGAAGAAGATACTCAGTAGTATCTACAAACTAAAATAAATGATGTAGCATGAGCTTGGAAGTTAGCTTGAACTCATGTCCCAGCTCTACCTCATTTTAGCTTCTTCATGCAACCAAAAGCAACATCCATAGAACTCAAGTCCATTATTAGTTTCTTGAATTCTGTGAGAGAAAATATATAATCGCCCAGCACTATTCTTACCATTTTTCCCTTCAGTTCCTTGCCTTTACATACAGGACCTCTCCTCAAGCTATTTCCTCAGTGAAATTTCCTTTCCCACCTGCATAAAAAAGTTCCTCTTAGCCCTTAAATTTAAGGCATTTGTGTTGTCCCCCCTTTTTTTTCCTCCTGAGTTCTATGACAAACACCTCTACTGGCAGACACCGAGTAATGTCCTTCAAGGGTCAGAAGATCAGAAAACTGAAACACGCAAGCTGAAAACATCAAACTCCTCTTAATAACTACCTTAGGACTATGTATTATAATGATTAAATGAGGTAATAGCTTTGAAAATAAATGGTAAATAAGTAAGGTCTTTATAATGGGTGTCTTAGTTCCTGCTGCTATAACAGAATGCTATAGACTGGATGGCTTATGTACAACAAACACTATTTCTTATAGTTCTGGAGGCTGAAAGGTTCAAGATCAAGGTGCAGCAGAATTATTGTCTAGTGAGTGTCTTCTTCCTGGTTTGCAGACAGCTGCTCTCACATTTATGTCTGTATTTATGCACACACACACACACACACACACACACACACACACACACACACTCACAGAGGGAGGGTGGGTGGGAGAGAGAGAGAGGGAGAGAGAGAGAAAGAGAGAGAGAAACTCCTCCTCTTCTTATAAGGCCATTTATCCCATCCTGAAAGCTCTACCCTCATGATTTAATCTAGCTCTAATCAGTTCCCAAAGGCCCTTATCTCCACATACAATCACATGGGGGGTTAGGGCTTCAATATATGAATTTTGGGGGAACACAAACATTCAGTCTATAACAAAGGGTAGCTATTATTATTTTTTAGTTCTGGTTGCCTGTGTTTCTTTTCTTTTTTAAAATTAGGTTATAGTTGCTTTACAATGTTGTGTTAGTTTGTGCTGGACAACAAAGTGAGTCAGCTGTATGTATACATAGATCCCCTCCCTCTTGGACCTCCCTCCCACCCACTCCATCCCTCCCATCTAGGTCACCAGAGAGCACCGAGCTGAGCTCCCTGCACTATACAGCAGGTTCCCACTAGCTATCTGTTTTACACATGGTAGTGTATATATGCCAATCCCAGTCTCCTAATTCATCCCAGTCCCCCTTCCCCCACGCGGGTCCACACGTTCGTTCTCTATGTCTGCATCTCTATTCATGCCCTGCAAATAGGGTCATCTATACCATTTTTCTAGATTCCAAATATACGTGTTAATATACAATACTTGTTTTTCTCCTTCTGACTTACTTCACTCTGTATGACAGACTCTAGGTCCATCCACGTTTGTGAAACTAAGTTTACTGCATGTGTTAACTCAGTGGGGTGCAAACAGAAAACAATATTTTCCAAATGCTGTCTTCTAACAGGTTAGGTCAGTCCACTTTGCTCATCCCTGTGAGGCAGATAGCATAGTTTTTCCATGCATGTTGGGATGTTAGAAGAAACAGAGAAAATTGCAATCAAATATAAAACTACACCTTCAATCTGTTGTCTAATTCAAAGCCTGAATTCAAGCTCTGCATATTAAGAACAGGTAAAAAGGTCTGCTTTTCCACTCTTCTTGATACACCTCTTTTCCACCAGTTTTGCTCCTTCTGGCATCTGGAAGGCTGTACACTGTATGTTGAATTTGATTGATTATGGACATATAATAACTTTGTAGAGCACAGACTGAATTAGATTTCAGGATGCATATCATGCAAGAAGAATAAATTTTATTTTGTGAAATTTTGAGTCTCTCCTCTCTCCCTCTCTCTCAAGGTAGACAGGACTCTGTGTGTGTGTGTATGCGTGTGTGTGTGTGTGTGTATGGAATTTCCACGTAAAGTGTATTTCATACCATGGGTTATGATCAAAAAGGTTTTCAAATCACTGGACCATTGGTGCTACCAATTAATACCTTCTGTTCTTGGAACATCAAGCTTGTTTTCTCCTGCAGTATTTTTGGTCTCTTCAGAGACCTCTCATGGAACACTCCTCATTTTTTCTTTGGATGATGCGCTCTCCTGTCAACCTCTTATCACATCCTAGCTCCTGCCTTCCAGGAGTGCACCTCTGGTTTCTTCATCAAAACAGGCAGTCCTCTCTAGCGGGGTTCTTTCCAGTTGCACTAGGCCAATGGGACATACCCATCCTTGCCCAGGCAGCATGGAAATGCAGGTTGCTTCTACTGCAGTCCTTTTCATCCAGCCTTCCACCCTCAGACTTCTCTGGATGAAAACCAGGTTCCAGTCTCTTTGGTGCCCAAACTTCAGAGACTCAAGTTAGGCTCTTGGAATAATTCTGTCACACTCTATCCCAGCACTGGGAGAGCTTATGAGGTTCAAAAACTCAGTAATTATCCAGTTGGAGAGTGAGGTCACAGTCTCTCCTGCTGATTGTCAAACCCTATCTCTATGATGGTTCTTATGGGTACCTACTGACTTGGCTGCTGAGCCAGGGAAGCAATGGAAGAGAGGGAAATCCCATAGCTTTTATTAAAACTAATAATTTTCTTCAAAGGATCTTCTGAGTCTTTTCAAGTTCAACAAATGTTTTAGGAACTCTTGTATAGATTGAGGGTAGAATTGGCTGGAATCACAGGATTGGATTTGGCCACTTATTCACAAGTTCTGTGGAGATGTATCTAGTACCTCCAAGACGATGGTGAATTAATTATTGATTATCAGTGGTTCCAAGTTTGGGGGCCTCAGTGAAACTATGAGACAATAAGAAAAGTACCCTTTACTGTTTTATTGAATTTAATATTGTACTTCTGAATTACCATCTTTTTATTGAATCTTCTTTCTAGGACTTCTCTACTGTGCTGATGACCAAGATCCTCTCAGTGAGCACTTTGTGATTCTGGATATATATATATTCCCCTTAGCTCTCTTTAAATAATAGGAAAATATATCCGTAGTGTGACGTGATTGGTCCAAGTGTGAGCACTTAATTTACGTTGTATCAGTGATTCCATTTTCTGGGATTTTTCTTTAAAACATGAATTTAGAAAATGTGCCTCTGAATCACTTTCCCTCCAATGAGTGTGTACGACTTTTATAAAAACAGGACTTGTTCGTGGTTATTGCTGGGTAATGGCTTCACCATTGTACCCTGATGACCTTCACATGTTTGTACAACCTCGTAGTCAAATGAATACTTGACCTACAGTTAATCTGAGCTTGGCATATTCCTTGTAATCCTCCTAGGATAGGAGAGCCTGGGAGGCCTGTAAAGAGCTGCGTCTAGGCCATCTCCCTCTGCCTCTCTCTTCTTCCTGGGAGGCTGTCATAAGACAGTATCTCATCCTCTCCCCATGTCCTATGAGGTATGGGACTTTCTTCCTCACTCCTGCAATAGGGCAGCAGGATGTAGAAACACTTAATTGTAGTTTAGAATTAAACATCCAGCAGGATGTGGAGTCCTGGGTTCCAACTCAGGACAAATGAGTCAATTCACAGGGAATGGTGTAAGGACAAATAAAAATTAAAAACAAGAGGCCTAATTCTCCCCACTGCAATAAAGGAAAAGATTGCCTTTAACTCCCTTTTCTTAGGGCATTTACTTTAGAAAACTTGTAAGTTCTTGCTCCCTTTCTTAGAAATATATGTACATTTTTTAATAGCTAAATAAGACTCTTGCCCATTTTACAGCCCTGGAATGTCTTTCTCCAGGACCTGGAACCATCTCTTTGAAATGTAAACATCCAGGGAGATAGTGTCACTCTCTTCCGGTCTCTGGGAGGGTAAAACATGGGCTTCCATGGGCTCCTAGTTCCAAAGTGCAAAATTACTTCCTGTTATAAAGACAGGAGAAATTTTTTTTTTTTTTTGGTATAGAGCCAATTAACTAACACAGTCACCCTAATTACCAGGTAAAATTTAGGATGAACTATGTGCGACAAATGGTGCTACCAAGTCCTCTTACTTGAAGAGTAGTTATTTATCTGAAGAACATGTAGGTAATGAGTTGTATCTGCTCAGCTATATGAATGAATGACATTTCTTTCTGTCTTTGCAGTCTCTTAGAGGATTGTATGAGATGCCTGTTATATTCTGGTTTAAAGCTTATTCAATAACAAATTCGTTTTCTTTCTCTATTCTTTACCATGTTTGTGGAGAGCCTTTCTGAGTTAGAAGAGGATTTTCTTTATAATTATATTTTTCCAACAATGGTGTCTAAGCAGTTATTTTTTAAAACCTCACAGGTATGTTTTTATGCACCTCTGATGAAAAACGATGCTCATGTGTCTTATACAGGAATGGATGAGGCTCCGTAACTTCTAGGACCTGGCAGCAACAATTGGTCTAAATACAACTTGTCAGGCATCAGTACAGTCCTCATCACACAGCAGAGCTGAGGGTCTTGTACCTGATATGATTTGAGGGACAATATTTTAAAAGGATAAGAAAATTGACCTTTATCAAACGCTCACTGTGTAACCTACCCCAAATCTCAGAAGGTAGTATAGTAAGAGAAGTAAGGGCACAGGCTCCAGTGAATCAGTCTGAGCAGGGTTCTCTTTCTACTTTTTCCCACTTACTGTGTGACCTTGGGTATTCCACTTAACCACACTCATCCTCAGTTTCTTCAGTTAGAAATTGGCTTTAATAGTACCTATCTCATAGTCATACTATGACGATGAAATGTCAAAATAAATATAAAGTGTTCAGAGCCTGGTGCATATTTAGTATCTAACATATAATTGTTTTAATTACTTTTGTACTTAAGGGTTTCTAGCTTCTTTCTAATTACACAATTAGAACTTCAATCTTTTTTGTCTTAAAGACCGCTTAATCACTAAGCACCATTCATTAATAAGATGCAAAGGCCCCGTAGGTAAGGATACCTCTTTAAACTAATTTTAACACCTTGTAAGTAGTAGTTTCTAATGGACCCGCTCTCTAAAAGTGAAATGTCTTCATCAAAAAGACCAAGGGAAGGGCTGTATGCCTTGGTTGGTGTGACAATTGTGAATGCCAGAGGAGATCTAAGGGGGATGTGAATTGGAAAGATGGGGCCAATCTCTATAATTTTACCAAGCTGAACAGTATAATAACCCCCAAAGAACAGGCCATTTGACAGCATTCATGAAGATAATATACCAGTCTACATGTTTTTAACATATCTGTTCACTGATTTCTCACAACAACCTTGCAGTGTATATAATTTTGCCTCTATTATATATGAGAAAACTCAGACTCTGTGCATTAGGACAATTAATGAAGGCTGCTGTATCTAAACTACCTCCAAAACTTAGTAGTCTACACATTAATCATAAGAGTTTATTTCTCAGTTTCTTTAAGTCTGAAGTATATCAGGAGTCTGTCCTGGGAATATTTTTTTCCAAGGAGAGACTCCTGCCATTGTGAGGCTGGGCCTGTTCAGTCTTCATTTCCTGAGAAGACAGAGGAAGCTGGATGCCCTTGGAAGTTGAAGATGTACCTGATGTACACTCATGATTCACTGGCATCTTGACCCTAACCTAACAGCAAAAGTGGTTGGGAAATAAAATCTGTGTAGCCAGGATGAGGAAATGGCATTCGTGAGGATCTAACCTGGTTTTGCCACCCCCAGGAAAGTAAGAATATTGGTTGGAATCTCTATTAAGGCAATAGGAATGTTGTAATATTCATGAAAACAGGACTCAGTACAGAATGTTGTAGGAAAGACTCAAGAGGAAAAAACAAAACAAAACTTTTGTTAATGATGAAAAGAACAGTAAGGTTTTTGTAGAGATTCTGCCAGTTGTTAGATTTACTTTTTCCCAGACTTGTTTATTTCCTAAGCTTGGGTAAAGCCCATGAAAGCAGCAATGAACTATGGTTCCGAGTGATTCATCTCACCAGTAGCAAATAATCTCCTTTATCTAGGAAAATAGTTGTTCTTTATGTTGCTGTAGATGTCACTCTGCAATTCTGTCAGTACTCTGTAAACATAACTCTTGAGTACATTATGGGAGTGTGAGAGAGGCAGGATTAGGTAACAGACTGGGTCAATGTGTATCTTAGACCAGAGAGAAACAAAGATCACACACAAGCTGCATTCTCCCTGAGGGGAATAGAGAAAGACTGGATTTCTTTACCTAGTGCTCTAGTATCAATCAGCCTGAGCCCATGCTCCTCCAGTAATTGTAGATTTGCTTTGATTCTGAAAATAAAAGGTATCTATTAGGACATCTGAGGCAAATCCTTAATGACCGTCATTTGTGAACCTTGGAGACATGGCTTTAAAACAGCTGGTAGCGAAACTCCCACCTCATCTTGTTCTGAGTCACTGGTGGTAAGTTTGCAGTGAGGTCAATTTCTGGAGAGCTTAGTATGGGAGTCAGGAACAGACAGTAGATAACCAATAACAGATAACAGATAACTGAGATTAGAGCATATACATTTCCCTCATCTCTGTGGTTTAATTTAGTCTTTTTACCTCAGATCAAAAGTGTTGTCAAAGAACAGTTTGTCATTTTGAAATGAAGGCCATGGTGTTTTGATTGGGTGAAGGGATGAATGTAACAGAGTGTACTGATCACAGTGGTCTTTCAATAATAATATCAGATAAAGTGATGTTAATTGTTTAATATTAACTTTTTTCTTATTTTAAAATAATACAGGTTCATTGTAAAAATTTAACAAATACAAATAAACAAAAGTGATATAAACATATCACTTTTGGATGGATTACACATAATTCCATCCCAGATATAACCAACTTTTTTACTGAGGTATAACTGACATATAGAACTGTATAAGTTTAAGATATACAATGTGTTGATTTGATACATTTATATAGTACAGTATGATTACTATGTTAGCATTAGTGAACACCTCTATTATGTTACATAATTATCATTTCTCTTTTTTACTGAGAACAATTAAAAGCTAGTCTCTTAGCAAATGTGAAGTTTATAATACAGTATTGTTGACTGTAATGCTATGCTGTGCATTAGCTCTCCTGCACTTATTTACTAGTTGCAAATTTGGACCCTAAAAAACATCTTCCCAATTCCCCCCCCTCCCTGAGAGCCTGGTAACCATCATTCTACTTTCTGTTTCTATGAGTTTGGCTTTTCTAGAGGCCACATGTAAGTGATATCATATGGTATTTGTCTTTCTCGAACTTTTCTCACTTAGCGTAATGCCCTCAAGGTCCATCCATGTTGTTGCAAATGGCAGAATTTCCTTCCTTCTCATGACTGAATAATATAATAATATTCCTTCTCATGACTGAATAATATTCCATATTCCATTCCATATGTATATATATATGGAATATATACATACCAATGGAATATTTTTTATATATATATATCTATATATCTATCTCACATCTTCTTTATTTTATCTATTCATCCATTGATGGAAACTTAGGTCATTTCCATATCTTGGCTGTGTGAACAAACATGGGAGTGAAAATATCTTTTTGATATCTCTTTTCATTTATTTTGGATATATACCCAGAAGTGTAATTACTGAATTATATATAGTTCTATTTTTAATTTTTTGAAGAAACTCCATACTATTTTTCATAGTGAAACAATTTACATTCCCACCAACAGTACACAAGTGTTCCCTTTTCTCCACATCCTCACCAACATGTGTTATCTCTAGTTGTCTTAATAATAGCCATTCTAACAAGTGTGAGGTGATATCTCATTGTACTTTTGACTTGCATTTCCCTGATGAGAAGTGATGTTGAGACCTTTTCATGTACCTCTTAGCCATTTGGATGCCTTCTTTGGAAAAATGTCTACTCAGTTCCTCTGCCCATTTTTAGATTAGATTTTTTTGGTCATTGAGTTGTATTTTATACAGTTTGGATATTAACCCCTTATATGACATACGATTTGCAAATATTTCCTCGCATCCAGTAGGTTTTTTCATTTTGTTAATTTTTTTTTTACCATGTAGATGCTTTTTAGTTTGATGTAGTCCCAGTTAAAGCAGCATTTGTCTATTCTCTTAAGTATTTTTTTTCTGTATGTCTCTCTCTACAGAAATGCATCATATTACACACATTTTGATTTTTGAAACATGATTTTAAACTTAAAATTTTATTTTGAACATTTTTCTTTGGTTAGTTTTCTATGATCTCTTTAACAACTGAATTACGGATAATGATATCATTATTTCCTCTGCCTAAAATTCTCTTTTTCCTGTTTTTTTCTTTTTTTTTTCTTAGCTATCTCAAAATGTTATCAAGTTCTCAGCAAATGTCAACATGCTGAGACTTTGACTATCCAATCTAAAGTAGCCATCCAGTCATTCTTTGGCATATCATTCTTTGAATTTTCTGTACGCTACTTTATCACAGTCTCATGTCTTCCCTCCTTCCTTCCTTCTTTCTTCTCGTTACTTCATTCTTTCCTTCTTTGTTTATTGTCTATTTCCCCTTTACCTCAATTTAAATACAAGGTCCTTTCTTCTTACCAAAATGGCTTCCTGTAATTTGCTTTAAAATTCATGTCACTATGGTTTTCTGCTTCTTCTTTGTTATTTGGTTTCTGGAAATTTCCCTTACATTTTCACAAACGTATTTGTGTATTTAAGAAAAATATTAGTTATAACCACAATTTTTAGATGTCTTATATCAGTAAGGATTTGGGGAGAGGAAGGGGAGTTTGTGATCTATCATATTATCAGAAGTTGAAAATTATCCCTGCTTGTTCTCTAAATGCTATTGAATACCTATAGGCAAATTCCTCTTATAATCCAGAATAAAATACTTAGGTTTTACTAAGTTTTACAGACTTATGTTCTATTATAATATAATTTAGAGAGCATGCTTTGTAAGACTCTGTTCCATTTTTACATTACTGCCTGAGATAGAGTTAATTTCCCATGGTTTTCTACAGATTGTATTTGGAAAGTTAAATAGAAGTTAAGAAAATATACACACACTTCAGAAATTGCTGGTAGGTTGTCTAATGCTTTGTGATAGATTCAATTTCTCTGAGTCATTAAATGAAACTTATTTAATATAGGCAAGATATGAGGTTCTTTTTAAACCTGAATATTTAATGTTTCTTTACCATGTTACTGAAGAATAACAAGCTTTTTGTTTTTGTTGGGAAAACAATTGTGGAATTAGGCAATGAGAAGTGTAATCAAGAAATTTTGATTTTAGTGATGAAAAATTTAATATCTGGCCAGTTTATTTTGGAGAAGCAACTTGACCTTTCTGGGTTTTAGCCTCTCATTTGAAAAATGATGAAGATGAACAAGATATTCATCAACATGTTTTACAAATCAAAGTGACTATGTTTTCTGTGATCAAATGTATTCAGGACATCTTGTGGTTTCATCATGACCTAACTCTGATGGCTCTGGTGTGCGTTATCTATTATATAACATTTCTGTACCCTTGAAAAGCCATATAAGTTTTAACTATTAGTCATTATTATTAGTTTCTGTTAGTTTCTACAGATTTCTTCATCTCACAGTTCTCTTGATTAAACAATGTGTTTGAAAATATCTCTGGAGAAACCTTGTTTTCATGAGAACTGAAAAAAATAAGACTAAAATGTAAGTTTCTAAACTTATTTTGGCTAATGTTCTAAAAGACAACCTTACAGGAAGGAGGTATTTAATCCCCTCGCCTTGTGCTTAGTCAAGTCATTATTTGCTAAGTGACTAGAGAATGTATTGATATATTAGGGAAAAGTCAGCAAGAAAGCTCTTTATCTAAAATTCAGGACTCCAGATTTTTACACATATTCATAGTTCAAAATAAACATATTTTTGGCTGCTCTTTAAGGACAAAAAAATTCAGAGGAAAACTTTGGTAAAGTAGATGCTACCTAAACAAAGTTAATATTGCTATTTTTTATTTGTTTAGCTGAGTTGAGCAAGATAAAAACACATGGATACCCCTTGTCAATTATTTAGCCAGCGTGTTCCTTCTCTGCCATCATAAAAATGAGGTGCAAGTACTAGGGACTGAGGAGGGGAGCACAGTCTCCCCAACTATGTTCTCTATCAGTTCACTCAAAAAGCAATCCAAGAAATCATTTCATCTAAGCAAATCGGTATACCTGTCATGTAAGTGCATCTTCAAAACAATCTCCAGGCCTATTCTATCCTCCCCCACCTTCCTCTTTCCAACAACTTCCTATCCCTAAACTACTATTGTAAGGAAATCTTGGAACCTGGAATTGATTATAAGATTTTAAATCAAGCTCAACAGTTGGCAAATAATCTTGTCGGTTTATATGATTAACATGTACGTATCAACCTGACAGTGATCACTGTTAAGATATCAATTTTTACAGTGAGGAGGATCAATGGGGACAAATAGAAACTAAAAGACTGAAAGGGAAATAAGAATGACTACTAGGTTTCTGGCTTATGCCTCTAGAGTATGACGGTGCTGTACTCTAACAGTGGGAGAGAACCAAGGTTTTGAAGGAGGGTAATGTGCTCAATCACAGATAGAAGGAGCTTGAAATGCTTTTGATATCCAAGTAAAGATGTTGAGAAGGTAGTTGGATATATGACCCAGAGGAGAGGTCTATCTGGAACTACAAAGATGAAAAGATTGGAGTCATCAACTCATGGATGGTAATTAGAGCCATAGATCTGAAGTTTTAGAGAGAGAGTTAGAGAGAAGGAAAGATATCTGAGTCTTGAGAAATTGCGACATTAAATAGGCAGGACTAGAAGAATGAACATAAATGAGATTAAAAAGAGAACAGAAATATAGTTGGGAAACCAAGAGAGGGTGATGTCACAGAAACCAAGAAAAGAGAAGGAAAATATCAGAGACAATAGAAATAATGGAGTTGTCTACACTGTCAAATGCTATGGTAACAGCAAATAAGAAGAGGACAGAAAAATATCCATTGAATTCCACAACATGAAGGTCAGTGGTGAGATCAGTGAATTTTCACTGTAGAAAAGACAAAGAAAGCCAGTTTTGAATAGACTGAGGAGTGATGAACCAAAGAAAAGGAGATAAAACTATGAACAGTTCTTTCTAGAAGTTAGATTAAAGGTAAAGAAGAGTATGGTGATAAGCTGGAGGCAAATATGTGGTTGAAGGATGATTTTGTGTAATTGTATGTTAGAGGGATCTAGTCGAGAGGGACTGGTTCCATAAACAGGGATTAGAAACAATCATGAATAATATAAGCATCCTCGGAATACAAAAGTAAGTAGATCTCAAAGCACAGATGAAAGAGCTGTGCTTAAAGAGAGATGGCCTCGCTTCTAATGTAACAGGAGGGAAGAAAACGTCATATGCCTGCATGAGTAGGCTTGTAAATTTCCTGTTTTGTAGGAGCAAACTGAGGGAGTTCCTGTTAGATAATTTTATCTATTTACTATTGTTTCCCTAAAAGTCAGCTTGTCTGCCTTTTAAGATTTACAATAAAGTTATTATTATTATTTTTGGTTACCATATGTGCCTATAAATGACTAAAGCTTTGTCTGTGGAATTAAACTATGTTAATGATTGAACAATCTACTTAGGCAGAGTTATCCTGAAGCCTTAGGGTAAAAGGCTGTATGCTAAAGTCAATAATAAAGGCTAGATCTAGGTCTGGTTTAATGGAAAGGATCGATACTTTGCAAAAGAGCTTTTGAAAGTAGAATTTTTACACTGGAAAAGAGAAGTTTATTTTTAGCAAAAAAAAAAAATCTTCCCTCCCACCAGACTCTGCAAACCTAATATATGTACTCCCCATGATCTGTCATAAACACAATTACATGTAGTCTTCCATATTTTCTCCTTTTTTCTGTAGCTATAGGAAAAATTATAAATAGAGATTTCTATCATGATAATTCATTTATTTTAGAAACATGTACTTTTCGATGAATTTAAAAGTTTTCCTCAACTATACCTTATGGAAATCTCTCCAAATCAATTGGAATAGTTCTCATTTATTCTTTTCAATATTTCAGAGTGAGCTTTGTACCATAAATTATTCAGTTATTCCTCTATTGATGGTGATTTAAATTTTTACTGATTTTTGTTTTCTTTTTTGCTTCTATGAACCAATACTGCTAGGATATCCTTGTTATGAAACATTTTATACTAGTGTCATTTTATATGTATATAATGATTCTCAGGAAAGGAGTCTCCAAAGTGTGTATGTAATTTTTATTTTAATGGATTTTGTCAGGTTGCAAACCAACATGGTTGTAACAATTAACATTTTTACCAGCAATACATGAGAGTCCTTTTAACCTTGCATCCCCACCAAATCAAGATGCAAATTTCCAAAGGAAATATTAAGAAAGGTTATCATCCCTAAGGTTGACTATTCAAAATATTTCAAAGAATGAAGATTGATAGGGGACTTAGGAAAAGTATTTCTTTGTATAAAGTTGAACTGAGAGATTCATCCCCAAAGTCAATGGTTGGGGGAGTCCCCTCCTCACTTCAGGTCAGGAGAGTGACATTAACAGAGCTACTAGGGAGTAGAATTTCTAGATAAAATACTAAACATGGAAGCTAAAGTTCAATTGCTATTGCAGATAAACAACAAATGATCTTTTAGTAAAGTGTATATCCAAAATATTGTAGGGAACATACTTCTACTAAAAATATCTGTTGATTATCTTCAATTCAAATTTTACTGGATGCCTGTACTTTAATTTGTTAAATCTGACATCCCAAACTAGGAGAGCTTGATATCCTGAATTAAGGCAACATAATGATCAATGTCTCACACATGCCTGAGAAATCTAACAGGTGAGAGATGTGCCAGTGGTCTGCTTAGGCTGGGATTAGCCTGCATTCTTCATTCGTCTGATCAAAGAATGAATGTTTCCCCCTCATTTCCCAGATGTAGGAGATGGGCAAGGAAGACTAGTGTGTGTCCTATGCAGGCTTGCTCCTAGATGGGTGAACTGGACTCAGCAAAGGAGAAGCTAGAGGTAGATCTCCAATTTATAAAAACTGAAAAGGGAGTGAGCTAACACCAACATATAGTGCCTTTGTGTGTGGGTCAAGAAAACTTCAGGTAAGAGGATAATGAACAAGATTTCCAAAGAATCTGCAAAAGTAGCAAGGAGTGAGAAAGTTAGCATTAAATCCACCTGACTGAAAGAGTGGGAGACCTCCTCACAAGAGTGAGCTAGATATTTCCTGTCCCTCTCATCTATGCTCTATTTTGACATGGGCAGGTTCAGAAACTGTGGTTGCCAAAATCAAAGAGGGGGAATTGGAGAACGAAGTGTAGAAGGAGAAAAGAAAAATTATACCCCACTCCTTCTGCCTACATTCTGCTTTCAGTGATTCCCGAGGTGGTATGTGAGGGAGAAGACTCAATTTGATTCAGGTTTAGAATGTTGATTCCTATTTGGAATTGGATATTTTTATTAATACAAAAGGCATTTAGTTATTTAAAGTGATTGTGGGATTTTTTTTTACTACCTAAGGATAAAAAGGAAAGCATGGAGTCATCACACTTTTCATTCAGACACATGAAAAAAATCTTCTTTTCCCAAACAGGTACCATTTGAATGAAAAGTGGGAGAGATATGTTTATTCAACATAAAGGTTATAGATGTTATTAGTCTTTTAAGGTTTATTAATTCAAAGAGGTTTAAATATAAGTTCTTAGGGTAGTTTTTAAAACAATTTAATTTGGGGGAGAAGAATGACAAATAAGGTGATAAAATCCCAGGGGCTGGAGTAAGAGCCACAACCTTAAATGTGTCCAACTTCTGAATTCTAAGAACTCTGTATAATCTTGTATTGTGATTTGCTTTTTAAATATCTTTCCAAATTGTCTGTAAGCCTCTCAAAGGCAGCAGCTATCATATCTTTTCTTTGAATTCCTACCACCAAACATAGTGCCACCTGCACAGTAGGTTAGATATAGATTTCAACTGATTGGTGTCTTCTACTGTTTCTTGAAGGATGAGATATAGTAGAGGGTCTAGATGCTTGGAACATATAAGAACACTATGAATTCAGAAGAGAGGCTGGGCCCCTAGGACAGTTGAAGATCTTATGAAAAGGGCAGGCCATGATGTAGGCTTTGAATCAAAAATACTTTTCAGGCAGAGTATGGACTGAGCAAAATGGAGGTGTGACTACGTGTTTTGTATTCAGGAAATAACGATGGATGGAGATTAAATAACAAAATGTCTAAGAAGACTGAAATTTATATGTTAACTTTTTTGTGTGTGTGTGTGGTACACGGGCCTCTCACTGTTGTGGCCTCTCCCGTTGCGGAGCACAGGCTCCGGACACGCAGGCTCAGCAGCCATGGCTCACGGGCCCAGCCGCTCTGCGGCATGTGGGATCTTCCCGGACCGGGGCACGAACCCGTGTCCCCTGCATCGGCAGGCGGACTCTCAACCACTGCGCCACCAGGGAAGCCCTACATGTTAACTTTTGAAAGTATTTGATGAAGGGAATGATTTGCACAATGAAGATATAAAAAAAAGTTTTTCTCCGTAAGTTTTGAACTGGTAGAATAAAAAGACAAGGTGTTAGAGGCAGCTAGAGTAATGGCCACTTAGAGAGTTTTATAAGAACCCTGGAAGAAGTGGGTAATGATATGGATACAGCAGTGACATAAAAGAGAAAGAATTCATATGGGAGGCTCTACAACAAAGGAAGAAGAGACTAATAGGATGGCAGAAGAGGGAAGAAGGAAGGCTCGCAAGATGGTTTGGAGCCAGAGAAAATGATGAGCTCATTCACAGAAACAGGACAATTCACATAGTGCATTTAGTTGAATAAAAACATAAATAAAATGTGTAGACTTAGAAGATCCTTGCTTACTTCATCCAAAATATTTTGCAAATAAATCTGATATTATGTCTATGAAAATTTTAAACTCTTCCAAATTCATTTTTCAAAAAATAAAGAATATTTACTTCTCTAAAGTTAAATACAGCTGTCTTTTCCTTCTGTTTTTTTGTAATAATTCTGTTGTTTTTAGTTCTCACTCATCAGGCAAAGCAAGATCCTCAGTTATATGGGTATTCTATCAGAGGTTAGATTTTGTTGGGGAAAAAACTCACAATTGTTTATATTAAGTCCTATATTAGTTAAATATTGATTCAAAGACCAATTAGCAGTGACTTAAACATGACAGAAGATTTATGTCTCTGCTGCATAAAATTCTAAGATTGCAACATAGTGGGATTTGGAAGAGTTGCTTTTCCATCATCAGCATAGATTCCATCCCTGGATCCAAGGTGACTGTTCCAGTTGTTGATACTTCCTAGGTGAAAAGAACAAGTGAAAGGCAAGTAGCTTCCTTTTAAGAATGTGACCTGAAAGCTGCTCACATCCCATTGGCTAACACTTGTTCACATGGTTTGGGAAATGTTATATTTAGATGGGCATCCCAATGACAATTTGGAGGAGGAGGGATTTGGTTGTAAAATGAATAAGGGGAAGCTTTGCACAGTGACAGTATTGTAGCCAATGAGGTTTATCCAAGGCACAATTATTGCTAATTATAATGAATAAGGGTAGTCTTATGCAGGAAAACCCAAGTCTGCTTATATTTCATGTAGCACACCCTGTCCTCCTGATGTATACTTATTATTAGGCTTTCCTTTTTCATTCTGTTTCATTATTTCTTTATTAGTTATAGGTTTTCTTTAAAGTTTCAATTTATTATTATGTATAACAATATTAAGAGATAAACTTTATGAGTCATATTAAAAATTTTAAGGGTTTATTTGGGCAAAAATGAATTCCAATCAGTTAGTATTGAAACTAGCAGATAGAAAGGAGCCCTGAGGACCTGTATAAAATGAAAAACTTTTATATACAGAAGGGAGCAGGAACAAGGAAGTTATACTAGGCAAAGAAGTGGGTTGATTATGACCAAGTTACTTTCTTTTAGGAGATGACAGGGGTCTGACAGGCAGATTACTTAACTAGTGCTAATCAGACAATTCCTGATTGACTAGTTTAAGATTCCATTTCTGGGAAAGCAGAAACTGTAATTAAGTGAAGTCTTGGTGGTGGTGTGAGGTTTAGCATAAGCAACTCCATTTCAGGTCTGTTGCCTTGTTTTTAATAGCAGAAAGATTCCAAGACACTCGAGGATAATATTCTCTATAATTATTTGAATAGAAGTAGTATGAAGCAATACCACTTGTCAAAATAAGAGGGCCTTTAGGTTTATTCAAAATGATTATTTTCTATTTAGTATCCTAGATATGATATGTTAATTGTAAGAGATAATTTCTGCTGATCTGAATACCCCTTACCCCAAGTGTTATTTACATGAATTACTAGTATGCATGAGAAAGTTTCACTTTTTTGTTGTTGAATTGGGTGTATGGTGCACAACAGTTCTTTGGGGGTTGATATTCTTAGGAAGATAAAAGAGAGTAACTATGAGCACAACAGAGATGAGAAAAAGTTCTCTTCATCCCTTCATCATTGCCTACATTTGGTCAATAGACTGACTTGAGCCATTTAAAAAGTGTTGCTCAAAGGAACAGCTGTAGAAGCTGTGTACGTATATGAATGTGTTTGATTCTGGGCATAGGCAGTGCTGCTTAGAGGCCCAGATAGTCAGTTGTAATGCGATTTCCAGAGAGGTCCATTCTTCACCCATTTCCTCAGCTGTGTTACGGATAATAGGACATATTTGTTATTCTGTGGGCTAGCAGACACAGGAAAGAGAGGTCACTGTGCCTGGAGAAAGACAGCGGAGAGAGTAAACAGAGGTGTATTAAAGTTGAGGGAAGACGGTTATCCTTATCACATTCCTACATAGGGTCCCAGAAATGACTGGGTAGTGGTGGTGATGGGAAATTTGGGGGGAAGGCTTTCTAAATGGATAGGTATAGGCTTGGAGCAGGGGACAGCCATGGGTTACTTCCGATGAGACTTCATGTGTGCTCAAAGACAAAGAAGTTTAAGACAGGGCTTCTCAAACTTTAAGTACAGATGAATTGCCAAGAGACCTTATTACAAGGCAAATTCTGGTTCAGTATCTTGGGTGGGGCTGAGATTGTACATTTCTATTAAATTCTTAAGTGATGCTGCTGTTACACAGGTAAGGCAACTTCCAGTACCAAGGACTTTGCAACAATGAATTAATCAAGCATTCATCCTACCCATTTCCCAATTCACATCCTGAAGTCAGAAATGCCTGGATTTCAAAACTGGCTATTCCACTAACAAGTGTCATTGAGTGGTTGTTTGACCTCCCTGGGGCTTAATTTCATTACTAAAATGGACTTTTATGAGCCTTGTGGTGTTTGCTATTTCTATCCAGCAAATATTTCTATTTTTTTCTTATGTACATGGTTGGATTGCATGCCTCTGTTCTTGTGGAGTTAGGTGTGCCATATGTCTACTTTGGCCAATAAAATATAGGCATAATTGTTATATGTTACCTGCATGATTTTCGACCTTCTATTTCTCTCTGCCTTGATTACTGGCAATGTTGTAGTAGGTGTTTCATCATGAGGATCACACAGAGCAGAAACCTCAGCAAACCCTTAGCAGACAGGTAACATGAGGATAAACTTTTATAGTTTTAAGCCACTGTGACTGTAGCAGAGTTTGTTATATTGATAAAGCTGGCTTACATTGACTGGTACGAGCATTAAATGGAAAAAGTCAGATATTTGGCTATTGCACAGATATTCAGATGTTTCCCTTTCTTTTCTCTTCCAAACTCCTGTGATTTAGCTTTTTTTATTCCTCTGTATCTATATTATAAAAGCAATAGGTCATTTTAAAAATGGTGAAAACTATATTTATCCTTTTTTAAAAACGCTTTTAGTCCTTACAAAGTTTTGATTCAAAAATTCAGAACTTACAAATGAATGAATGGGAGCTGTCCAGAAGCTTCTTTCTCCTCATTATCATGACTAATTTCAAGTTAGCTGGAATTGTGTCACTGAAATCTAACCTGTTGGGTGATATTTAACACTATAACTGACTGGGAAACACAATAACTGATAAAGCAGGACCACAAAATGAACACCTAGTCACACTGATGGCAGTTTGCTATTTGTATTGTTAAGCTTTATTTTTGAATTTTTTTTGCTTGCTAAAAGAAGGGCATTTTTATTATTCCTCTGGGCACCCATTTGACTTTGGCCCTTACATGGCAAAGGCTCTTCTTTCTGTTTTTGAGCTTTTAGTTCTTTCCATATTTCATCTACCCTAAGAAATAAAGTGTTAACTAGCATTTCTTTGACCTTTTTACTGGGTTATAATTTAAGTGTCTGGTATTTCTTTTTTTCCCTCACCTTTCTTCCAGCTCTGTAATCCATGTGTCAGAGCAAGAATCACCAGCTAATCAAAATAGAGACAATTTACAAGGAATGTTTAAACCAGTCTTTCTTTGAACTTTCCTTGTAATTATTCTCCATCATTTCTCCAGTTCTTTTTTTTTTTCCCCATTTATATCCTAATTCTATCTTCTAAGGAAAGGATATTTTTCCTTATCTCTTATCAGACTTACGTTGCTTTAAAAAATGTATCATTCAAATCTTAAATATTAATTTATAAGAATTTCTCTTTTCATGAGTCTCCTTACTATATATATGAGATCTTTGATATTCAGGTACAATAGCTGAGTATGGGGATGTCTGTGTGTGTATATATAGTTCTGTGTATATGTATATATAATATACATCTAGTATATAGAAAGCTCTACGTAAGTGTCAGCTACTGCTGTTAATGCTTAGTTTTTCTACATGCTTCTATCCACAAGCCCTTTGCATTAGCCAGGTTTCTCCAATCAGAACTTGTAGTAAGGAGATTTATTATGAGGATTTGGCTCATGTGACTGTGGAAGCTAAGAAGTCCCACTATCTGTTGTCTGCAAGCTGGAGACCCAGGAAAGGTGGTGTAATTTCCCTTCATGGAAACAGCATGAATAAAATAGTTGTCAGAATGCGTCTAAAAAAATCCCATTCTGAGGGCTGGAAATGTTAAGATGAGATGTTCCAAGTCAACTAGGCAGGTAGGAAGTAAAAAAAGGGTGAATTCTTCCTTTTTCTGGTTTTTGTTCTATTCAGGCCCTCAATGGATTGGATGATGCCCACCCCACATTGGGGAGGGAAATCTACTTGACTGAGATCATGGACGCAGTTGCTGATCTCATCTGGAAACACCCTCAAAAACACATCCAGAAATAATATTTAATCTGGGTGCCCCATGGCACCCAGATTAAATATTATGCAGGGGACACGGGTTCGTGCCCCCTGCATTAAATATTATGCAGGGGACATGGGTTCGTGCCCCGGTCCGGGAATATCCCACATGCCGTGGAGTGGCTGGGCCCGTGAGCCATGGCTGCTGAGCCTGAGCGTCCGGAGCCTGTGCTCCGCAACGGGAGATGCCACAACAGTGAGAGGCCCGCGTACCGCCAAAAAAAAAAAAAAAAAAAAAATTAATCATTACATCCTTGAAGGCAAGGATCATTCCTTTTTAAAAAGATATGTCTTTATCCCTTAACACAGTGTCCTGTTAAGTACTTAACAGATGTTTGTGAATGAATAATAGCTGAGCAAGCAATTATATACACTAACATTCATATTCTCTAAGTTTCACATAGCCTATTCCCTATATAACTAAAATTATACTTGTTATATTGTAATTTAATTGTTATTTTTCAATATTGAAGACAAAACAGTCTTATTTTTTTTTCAACTGCAGTGAGTTTTGGTGATGATGTGTTTCAATTTTCTGTCTTGTCCATTGCCAGTGAGAGTATAATTTGGGGAAAAGATGGCATTATACTATACAACTGACTATTCACATACTTCCCCAGCAGTTCCCCTCTTAGTTATATCTTGAAGGATTTTTTGCACCAAGAACAGTACACATATATAGAAGCATTCCTAATAACCGTATTCATAACAACAAATCCCAGAAACCATCTAAATATCTGTAAACAGGATAATGGATAAGTAAATTGTGGTATATATGGAATAAAATTGAAGGGTCTGGTACTTTTTAGCAGTAATGGTCCCTAATATTGTTTATTCCTCCTTAGACTCGTCCTTGTTTAGTACCTTTGCATGCTGACTCTGGAGCACATGCTTTGGCCAATAAGATGATAGCAAATGTGATGCAAGCAGAAACTTAAAAAGTGCTTTTCACAGAAAACTTGCAACTGCCACTGTGTGTTTAAGCCCAGGCTAATCTACTGGAGACACGTGTTCCAGTTAACTCTATCACCCCGAGCTGACAGCTATCACCTAATAACCACCAGTACTATCATCAAACAAGTAAAGAATGCCACTAGAACAAACCACACTCCAAATAAAACTATGAGCTGATTGCAGCTGCTTGTGTGTGTGCACTGTGCAACCAGCATAGGTACTGCCTGTTGGAACTCAACCTAAGTTGTTGACCCAAAGAACAGTGAGCTAGTATGTGATTGCTCTTTGAAGCCAATACGTTTTGGGATGGTTGTTATATAGCAAAAACCAACTGGTATGAGCAATAAAAAGAGATGAACTATAATTACACACAACAATGTGATTAAATCATATTACCATTGTTACTTTTTTAAAAAAACAAGTCCCAGAGATCTACATAAAGTTTGGAAAATTATTTGTAAAGAATACTAAGTAAATGTAAATCATTATTGCCTAACCATTATATATACGTTAATAATAAGCATTAACTGCAATTTCAGAATATAAATATAACCCTTAACATTTTAATATTTCCTACTAGCATTTTTCCATGCATATAGATGTATGTAATGAAAACCATAATTGAATACACATGCACATTTTTATACATTGTTTTTCTTACTTAACATGTCCTTAAGTTCTCCAAAAACATAATTAAAGACTAATTATCCATCATATTAGAAAATATATTTCATCTGTTTCCTACTTTTGATATTTTGATTATTTATACATTTTATTATTATTATCACCTTTAGGACACTCTCATCATAGAATAACTTCTTAAAAGTGGATTTAATCAAAATATTATAAATATATTTAAAAGTTATACATACTAACTGCATTCCGGAATAGACAAAACTTTACATGCCACCAGAAATATATGAGATAAATTTTCTTGTTGAACATTTGCAGACATTTGGTATTACTCTATTCATAATCTTTGACAATTTGATAGGTAAAAATGACATCTCACTATTATTTTAATTAAGTTACTAGCTGAACTTGAGAATTTATTCATTAGTCATTTGTATTTTCACCTCTTTAAATTATCTTTTCATGTATTTTACTCTAGATACTTGCCTTCTTTTGATAGTTTATAATAGAGTTGATTGGGTTCCACCTTTCTTAATTACAATCATATTCTAGTACTGACCGTAGGAGATTATACCCTCATCACCTTGATTATACTTCAGTGCTTTTGTAGTTCTCAGACACCCCTTTAAAGATGATTAACCTCTTCTTTTATGAGTATCTGATAATTCATGTATTTGTATAGTGAGTTTTAATTTATCCCTTCAAAATCCCAAAATCCAAGACCAATTTTAGGTGGCTCATTTTGACTTCATTCTTTTTTTTTTTTTTTTTTTGGCCACACTGTGGCTTGCAGGATATTAGTTTCCCCACCACGGACTAAACCTGGGCCCTCCACAGTGAAAGTGTGGAGTCCTAACCACTGGACTGCAAGAGAATTCCCTTGAATTCATTCTTCATAATTATATAAGGCATCATTATTTCCTCAATCAAACTGTACCTTACAGTATTTGTTGCTGTATATTATGTTTATGTCCTACATAAGTATACAAATCTGACAAGACAACTTAGAAGAAATAGTTTTGGAAAGAAAGTTATATATATTTTTTCCTATATTGATTCTACCACTTGACCTCAGGATTTGAAAATTGTGGAATCAAATCAGAGTAATCACAGAAGATACACCACTTAAAACTTTAAGTGAATGACCTGTGGTTTCAAGATGGTAGATTAATCACAAAATCAAGCTAAAAAGGTATTGATAAACTATATTGATAGCTGATCTCATATACAGTGTCATTCATTTTGCAATTTAAAGAAACTGACAAGTGTGAAATAGCAAAACAGCAAGTAGCTCAAATGAAAGACCTTTCATTGGATCATTTGTCCCATTTTCTTTTCCACCAAGCCTTGTTAAATTTTGTGATTGTTTGGGGAAAAAAGGGTAGTTTTCCATGACAGGCTAAGCCATAAAAAGAAACAAAATTGAGTTTTTTGTAGTCAGGTGGATGGACCTAGAGTCTGTCATACAGAGTGAAGTAAGTCAGAAAGAGAAAAACAAATACCATATGGTAACACATATATATGGAATCTAAAGAAAAAAAATGGTTATGAAGAACATAGGGGCGGGACAGGAATAAAGACGCAGATGTAGAGAACAGACCGGAGGACATGGGGAGGGCGAAGGGTAAGCTGGGATGAAGTGAGAGAGTGGCATGGACATATATACACTACCAAATGTAAAATAGATAGCTAGTGGGAAGCAGCTGCATAGCCCATGGAGATCAGCTCGGTGCTTTGTGACCGTCTAGAGGGGTGGGATAGGCAGGGTGGGAGGGAGATACAAGAGGGAAGAGATATGGGGATATATGTATATGTATAGCTGATTCACTTTGTTATAAAGCAGAAACTAACATACCATTGTAAAGCAATTATACTCCAATAAAGATGTTTAAAAAAAATCAAATTTTAAAAAGATATATTTAGTCAGACATATCAGATGGATTAAAAAAAGGAACTAATAAAAAAATGAAAAGAGCACCAAAAGGTGAAAATTCAAGAAAATTATATTTTGAGGCTACTGACTACAAAGACATAGAATGCAATTAGGCCAAAAATTTCCAGTAAACTATTAGCTGTGTGCCATGTCGCAATAATTTTTCAACTGAATTTATTTTGAAATCTAAATTTTAAAAATCACTTTCATTTTCTCTTCTAGGTCAAACTTTTTAAATGCATTCATGTTTTTCTCCGTTAACATTGTAAAGGTACAGTGAGCACACATGATGAAATATATGTACACGTGTTCAGGTTAGGGGCCTCAAGCTCTTGGCTACAACAAGCCATTCATTAGGTTGGGAATGCCATAACAAACATACTTGAAACAGCACATTTTTCATAATATGTATGCGTTTCCTTTACAAAACCGAGTTTAAACCTGTAGGCAATTGCGTGCATGAAAACAAAAATATTTTCATTCTTAGAAAGGTCATCAAATTAATGCTAGAAGAGTACCCCTCCCTATAAGCATACATGTTCCAAAACGTTATCCCTAAAGATTTTATTTAGGACAATATTTTGACTTCCTAGACTACCATTATGTCATTATTCCCAGAGTGCTAAGATGTAGAAATAATATTATTATGTATGTAGCTAATCAGGAAATAGACTCTACACGTTAGAATAGTGCTTAAAGATTTTAAGGATATTAACTTGACATGCGAAAAACCGTTATAAGAACACTGCGCAGTAGCATAATTAAACACAATTTAGATTTGTCCTGAATCTGCCTATCAGAACTATTTGTCTGAAAATCAGATCCTTTATATCGCTCTGAATATGCAGCAAGTTCCTTTCAATCAGTAATACAATAGATGATTATTGTACTACTCACAGAAACCTTTAGTATTCATTAGGATTTCATTATAGAGTTAAGGAGGAAATGAAGAAAAAGAATTGCTTTCTGTCAAAAGAATTTACCATGTAGTTTGCTTCAGGAGACTGACTGCTACAGAGAAAGGGGAAGATAATGTGATTTGCTAACGATAACCAAACAATACTGTGGACAACCTCATCATTAGCATCTTTCATTAGATTGTCATTATTCAATGTGAAGAATACTTTGCATTTCCATTTTTACTCACATTCTCAGAGAGTCGGACACTCTTCATTCCTACAGCCCTTCCTCCGCCTTTCAGTTGAACCACCATTTGTTGGGAATGAGCAGCTGCAATTAAAGTAAGTAGCCACAGATAAATATTTGCTTACACACCAGACACACACACACACACACACACACACACAGACATTCTCCCTCTGAAAACCTGTAGTGTTCTGAGACAGCTGTTTGGTAATTGCCAGTTTGATCTGAGAGGTGAGTGTGGAAATCAACATCAGTCATCATTTTCCATTATGAAAGATTTATAATTTGTATGTTATTGTTTTCGTTGGCAAAGGCTTACTCATGAATCTATGGGTATCATGTAGATAGCAAATGGAGTTGGCTCAAAGAAATGCTTTGTAAAATATCTGTGATTTTTTTTTAGTTTGTTTAGAGGTTGAGCCTAGAACAGTAGCCTCTAAAGCTCTGTGATCTTAAGAATTATCTGAAGAGATTGAAACATACAGATGTTAATATGAGTTAGAGTCTAAGATACAGATGTTAATGAGATCAAATAATTGTGCATTCTTGCCCATTACCATGTGACTAGCAGTGCTTCTGCTGGGGATGCATTCGTCCCCTCTCCATAAAAGGTGGCTTTATCCAGGTGACTTGTATTATACAATTACATGTGAGCAAAACTGAGCACGTTTATGAACCACAGCATACCTTTCCCAGAGTGTTGATACCACCTTCCCTACTGTTTTCCTTTATCATGAGATCAACATGATCCAAATAGGGCTGCTCTTTCTGCTTGGTTCCTAGATATCATGGAACAGAGACAAGCTGTTTCCACAGTGCCTTACCTAAATTTCTGACCAACAGTTGCTGTTTTACACCATTAAGTTTTGAAATGGGTTGTTACTCAGCGATAGATAGCAGAATATTATTTTACTTATATGTGACCCTGAGCACATATTTTCAATGTGAAATATAGTTTTTCTTCTGAGAATTATGTTTGAAAATAGTCAAGTAGCCACAAACACAGCAAAAGTTACCAGTATAATCTCCAGTCAGTCAGCTCAGACTATAATGCAAGGCTTAAGATACCAATTATTTTTAATAGCCAAAAAAATCCAAAAAATAAATGCAAAGTAAAAGGCAAGCACACAGAACCAAAAGAAAAGAAACAATATCTATACAAATGACAAGGTATCGGCAAATTCGATTACTTTGCACCTAGTTAAGATATTCATTGTCTTTATCTTAGTATTATATTTCTTCAATAATTTAGTTTTCCAAAAATTTGCATTTAATATAATGCTTCTAATCTGGATACGATTTACATAAAATCTTCTGGGTTGAAAAAGTGTTCAAAAAGTCAAACATTTAAACTGTTCAATTCAACTAAAACAGTTTCAGAAAAAGAAGTTCTCAGGAAGAAGATGTATAATTTAACTTCAATTTTAAAATGGTGAGTTTTGTAAGTTAATATAACGAAATTCTTTTGGCTTTGATTATGTGTGAGGTATGTATTGTGTGTGTGTTTTTGTGTGTATATGTAAGATGGGGAAAAGAACTGTAAGTAATGACTTAGGTTGTTTATTCTGTAGCTTATCAAATGTCAATGAGCAACATGTGGTCATATTCTGTTTCTATCATTTATCATTTCATAGCTACATTAATATTTATTCTGAACATTAAGCTAGGTTTTGAATATCAATTTGGCTGAATGCCATCTCTAGAAGGAGGTACACTTGGATGGGCACTTTATTTAGTGACACAAGAATATATTATAATATTAGTTTCTTGGTAGGCATTTAACCTTTTTAAAAAAAAATCTGCTCTTTTTCTGTGCTCTAAGTATTTGGAAGAATGCTACCACAAAGTAAACTACTGTGCTTAGTATACAGTGAAAATACATTCAGATAACATCCTTAAACTATCAAAATAGCTCTAATTAACAACACATTGCTCAAACTGTATTATTAAATTTATACTGAATTTATTTGAAAAAAAGGGAATTATATTCTGTATTTTTATATTATGAAATTCTAAAATACTACAAATAGTAGTTGAAGGAAAGAGATCATTCCCAAAGCTACAGATTTATTTTTAATCTTGTCTAACAGAAGGTGTATTCTTTACAGAACCTATTCTAAGTTCTTATCTATAAGTTTGGCTCTTTTGTCAAAACATAGCTGTGAAATTTAGAAGTTTTTTTTGTAAAATATATTGTCTATAGCTAAAATTCTGCAGGTTCAAGAAGATTTCAGAAGACGATAGGTATAATTAGTTACTATTACAATAATTATGCTATAAATAAGTTTACTGATATTTTAAACACTGAGTAGAATTTATTCAACTGATATGAACACAAAATATTATAAATAAAATATTTTAACCAATGTGACTTAAACATGCCTGTAACTTATGATCTTTTTAAGAAAACTAAAATAATAGTGCAAAAATACTTATAAAAATAAATGCAGGTATGTTATGTGTTTGAAAATACTGAAAAGCTGAATGTCTCTATCATTGTATATTTTGATATGAGTATTTCATAATGTAATATGAAACTCTGAAAAGAAATCAAAGTACCAAATAATATCCATAATTTCATTACTATGTCATTTTTGTATGTTTCCATTTAAGTGTATATTACACTTAGAGCATTATTCAAGTAATTCCAGCTCTTAAGTTGGAATTGTACTATATGTTTAACTTTTTGGTTCTTTTTTTATTCCACTGAGCATTATATCTTAAGCACTTTTCTATGTAACAGCAGAGCCTTTATAACCTTCACTTTTAAAGACTGGGCTTGAAGTTAGGTTTTGGTTTCTGATTCTTACCACTCATTCTGCTGCCGCTTCAGCATCCCCTACCAAGCCAGCAAATACAGAAAGACCATTTCATTTATTTATTTTTAATTAATTTGTATTGGCATATAGTTGATAAAAAGACCATCTTAAAAATGTGAAACAGAGTACTGATGATATTAAGAGAAAGCCAGTACCAACTGTAAGGCACTGGATAAAGTTGAAGAATGAGTTTTTAGCTTAAGAATCATGAGAGTGCGCCTACCTATAATTCTTTCTTTTTTCTTACTTTTTATTGGACTATGGTTGCTTTACAATGTTGTGTTAGTTTCTGTTGTACAGCAAAGTGAATCAGTTATACATATACATATATCCAGTCTTTTTTATGTTCCCTTCCCATTTAGGTCACCACAGAACACTGAGTAGATTTCCTGGTGCTATACAGTAGGTTCTCATTAGTTATCCATTTTATATAAGGTAGTATATATATGTCAATCACAATCTCCCAATTCATCCCACTCCCCCTTCGCCCCTGGGTAACCATAAATTTGTTTTCTACATCTGTGACTCTATTTCTGCTTTGCAAATAAGTTCATCTGTACCATTTTTCTAGATTCCACGTATAAGCAATATTATACGATATTTGTCTTTCTTTTTCTGACTTCACTTCCTGTATGACAATCTCTAGGTCCACCCATTCACTTCAAATGGCATTACTTCATTCCTTTTTATGGCTGAGTTATATTCCATTGTACATATGTACCACATCTTCTTTATCCATTAAATAGACAGCTACATGTAAAAGAATGAAATTAGAGCCAAGCTTGTTCCTGTGTCCTGCCTGCTGTCTGCCAAACACTGTTGCTCCAGGACTTTAGCTTCTGACTTTGCTCACCAGAGAGGTGATGGTGGGCAAGAGTGGTCTTCAGAACTGCAAGGTACCTCACTGACTCCTGCAGACCCACCAACCCAACTGCCTGGAAACTGCCACTGTCCTAGATAATCTCCCACTTTGGGCCCCCAATTTTAGTCTCCCAACAACGCAGGATTTGGCCTCCAACCGATCCAGTGATTGCATCCAGTTCTTGGAGCAGCGTGGAGTCCACAGCCCTTTCTGCCGTGCCAGTATCAACATGGCACCAGATTATCTACCCAGTCTGAGAATTTAATGCTGCAACTTCATTCTTATCTGTGGCTACAACCAACTTTTTGGATCCAGGGAAAATTCCAAGACGGCAAGCTTGAGCTTCCTCAAATACCGCTGTCTCCAAACTTGCCCATTTGGTCTCTGTAGATAGCAGCCACAGGGATATGCAGGGAAGCCCAGAGCCAGAAACCAAAAGCCTATGGGTGCAGCCATATGGGAGCCTAGGCCCCACCTGCTGCCAGCCCAGCATGCACCACGTTGCAGGCTCAGACTCCATGGAACCAGAGAGTTGGCACCACAGGCAACACCTTTGACTAGAGCCGGAGAGATTCTCCTTTTGGCTGTGAAGAAGCAAACAGCCATACTGTGAACTGTCTGTGGAGAGCACTACATGGCAGGAAGGCTTCTGGGACCTGAGAGCCTCCTTCAGTCATAATACTGCAAGGACATACATTCTCCAAAAGCCTTGAATGAGTCTGGAAGCAGAATACTTCTCTAGTTGAGGTTCCAGATGAGAAAACAGCTAAATCATGCCAGTACTCATGACCCATGGAAACTGTGTGATAATAAATGTGTGTGTTTTAAGTTGTTACGTTTGTGGTAAGCTGTTACTTAGAAAAAGAAAATTAACACAGTTGAATCTGTTCTGATCCCAGAATGCTATCAGTAAAATATGGTAATTTTACCTTGCACTCCAATATATGTACACTCATTTATAAATTGTATATACTACTGCTACTATAAAACCATGTATTATCACCGAAAAAAAGAATGAAAACACTCCCTAACACCATACACAAAAATAAACTCAAAATGGATTAAAGACCTAAACGTAAGGCTGGATACTATAAAACTCTTAGAGGAAAACATAGGCAGAACACTCTTTGACATAAATTGCAGCAAGATCTTTTTTGATCCACCACCTAGAGTAATGAAAATAAAAACACAAATGAAAAAATGGGACCTAACTAAAAAGCTTTTGCACAGCAAAGGAAACCATAAACAAAATGAAAAGACAACCCTCAGGATGGGAGAAAATATTTGGAAAAGAAGCAACTGACGAGGGGTTAATCTCCAAAATATACAAACAGCCCATGCTGCTCAATATCAAAAAAAAAAAAAAAACACAATCAAAAAACAGAGGAAGATCTAAATAGACATTTCTCCAAAGAAGACATACAGATGGCTAAAAAGCACATGAAAAAATGCTCAACATTACTAATTATTAGAGAAATGCAAATCAAAACCAAAATGAGGTATCACCTAACACTGGTCAGAATGGCCATCATCAAAAAATCTAGGAACAATAAATGCTAGAGAGAGTGTGGAGAAAAAGGAACCCTCCTACACTGTTGGTGGGAATGTAAATTGGTACAGCCACTATGGAGAACAGTATGGAGGTTCCTTAAAAAACTAAAAATAGGGCTACCATATGACCCAGCAATCCCACTCCTGGTTATATATCTGGAGAACACTATAATTCGAAAGGATGCATGCACCCCGATGTTCACTGCAGCACTATTTACAATAGCCAGGCCATGAAGCAACCTAAATGCCCATCTAATTCTTTATCAGTCAAATTTCAGAAAGGAAAAGAGAGAGCATGTCAGATAATTGAATAGGTGAAATTTAATATGGGGAACTGGTCCTAAAATGTTAAGATGTTAAAGATGTCCTAAAATGTTAAAAGCCTAACAGTAAATAGTGTGTCAATTTGGAGATTAGCAATTCATAGTAGGAAATCACCATAATCTTTTGGGTAAAGGAACAAAGTTTATCACTAGAATTCTAGAGCAGAAACTGCATCTACAGCAAATACTGCTTAGTGGGAGCTGGCCTTCTTGAAGGAGACACAACAACTTGTAGAGAAACACCAGAAGCAGAGAGGTCTGGGAGACATTTCATGGCTTCTTCCTTCTTCCCACCACTCATTCTTCGTTAGGAACTCCCAATTTGTAATGTATTCAAAAATCAATTTTGATGGGAAAGACAGTGCTCTTAACCTGGAAGTGGGATCTTGAAGTTCGAAGTCTTTAGTAGTCCTGAGTTTCTGTAGTCTTCCGTTAAGTTTTCCCAGTGGATTGGAAGTAGTAGAGGTGCTCTAATAAATACCTTGGGGTTGAGATATAATCCTTCTTGTCCCATTGTGTAGTAGCAGTCTTAGTTCTCCTTGGTAATAGAATTATTCACAGGATTACTCTAGCCTTACAACATAATAGTTCATTCTTTTTATCCAGCTGGTTCTACAAGGGAAGTGCAAAATGGCAGTCTCAATTTCCAATTCAATGGAAACATTGTTGTGACCCTTGGTGAAAGCTTTCTTCCCTTGAGGACTAACAGCTCAAGGTTACAGGGATGAGTATCTAGAACACTTCAAGTGGGTTAATAGGTACAGCTGTGAAAAGAGATACTTCCAACCCTTGGTTCCGAGACCTTTGTGCCCTGCCTATGGAAGGAACAGCACCACACATTTCTCGATGATTCAAAGTATATATTGTATCCAATCAGACAGCACTCCAACTTTGCAGTTTTTTCTCTTAGCTGGTACTGTAACAATTTTCAGAACTTTATTCCATTATTCTATCAGGGTCCTGGACAATGAGATATTTGGTAAGCTAAATAAATGTTATGGACTTAAACCCTTTGCCACATTTCTTGTGCAGAAACAATATTTGTGTAGTGCCCTGTGATGGTAAATAAAGCATTCTGTAAGTCTGTGAGTGATGATGCTGGCAGGAAAATGGAAGGCAGTGAAGACAATCTGTACCCAGAATAGGTGTTTTCCCAAAAGGACATATCACCACTCCCCAGAAAATGAGGTTCCAAAGTCAGCAAGCTGCCATCAGGTAGTTGGCTGGTCTTCCTAGGAAATAGTTATTTTGGGGTGGGCCAGGTATTGACCTCTGCTTTTGGCAGGCTGCATACTCAACAGTGGTAGAAGAAAAACCAGCTTTAGTGAGTAGCTCATGCTGTGGATCCCATTCATAGTATCTTTTCTGCTGAGTATTATTTTGTATATTGTCCACTGAGCAACTACCAGGGTGACTGGGAATGAGGTTGACTCATGGGATATTCCTTATTGAGAACCCACTCAGCAATGGATATTGCTTTTTTTTTTTCCCACTAAAATTTTTTTTCCAATTTTATTGAGAAATAATCGACATACATCACTGTGTAAGTTTAAGGTGTACAGCATGATGGATTGACTTACATATATTGTGAAATGATTACCACAATAGGTTTAGTTAACATCCATTATCTCATTTAGATAGAATAAGAAAAAAAGAAAAAGATTTCCCCTTGTGATGTGAACTCTTAGGATCTATTCTCTTAACCACTTTGCTATATATAATGCATCAGTGTTAACTACAGTGGTCACATTGTACATTACATCCATAGTACTTACTTATTTTCTACTTGGAAGTTTGTACCTTTTCACCACCATCCTCCAATTCCCCCTCCCCACAACCCTCTTTTTTGTTTTATGGTAACCACAAATCAGATGCCTTTTTCCATGAGTTATTTTTGTATTAGATTCCACGTGTAAGTGAAATCGTACAGTATTTGTCCTTTTCTGCTGACTTATTTCACTTAGCATAATGTCTTCAGGGTCCATCAATGTTGTCACAAATTGTAGGATTTTCTCATTTTTATGGCTGAATAATATTCCATTGTGTGTGTGTGTGTACGTGTGTGTGTGTGTGTGTGTGTATATAACAATTTCTTTATCCATTCATCCATTGAAGGACACTTAGCTATTGTAAGTAATGCTGCTATGAACATGGGGGTGCATATATCTTTTCCAGTTAGTGTTTTTTTTTTTTTTCCTTTGGATATATTCCCAGAAGTTGAATTGCTGGATCATATGATAGTTCTATTTTTAATTTTTTCTGGACCTCCATACTGTTTTTGTAACGGATGCACCAATTTATAATTCCTTCCAACAGTGCACAAAGTCTCCCTTTAGTCTACATCTATGCCAGCATTGGTTATCTCTTATCTTTTTGATGTCTTTTTTGGTTATCTCTTGTCTTTTTGAGGATGGCCATTCTAACAGGCATTTCCCTAATGACTAGTGAATTTGAGCATCTTTTCATGAACCTGTTGGTACAGTGAAAAATTATTTTAAAATAATTTTTGAATAAGTAATGAATCTAAGAACAATGTGATATATTCTGTTAGGCTAGCGAGTGCAATATTCTGCCTATTTTATATGGTTGTATAGAATTGAAGAATCATCACTGAGTTAGATAAGGTGACCTCTAAGTTTCTTTCCAACTATAATATCCTAGATTGATATAGAGTACATTTCCCTGCCACAAAAAACAGTTTCACACTCACATTGCAAAATTGTAAACTGGGACTCAGATCACTCTACATTTGCAAATTGTTGGAAGATCACCAGTCCTGGGCTTCACTCCTAGTAGTTAGGGGTCACTCTTTCCTGCTTAATTTCACCCTTGTGACTTTCAGAACTTTGTGAAAACAAGGCTGAGGGCAATAGGAGGCAATTAGCTCACAAGAATGGAGGGTTCCTTTCAATGACATCTTTGTTTTCAGTTTTAATCTTTATATTGCTGTAAAACATGCACACATTTACTCTTTTAATTGGTCGGTGATCTGATTATCACAATTAAGTATGAAGTGTTCTGTTCCTTTTAACTTTTAAAATATGTTATTCACAACTTTCTAATTAAACGTACCAATTCACGTCGGATGTGAAGGACATGAACCAGTATAATGATCCATGAATTTTTTACTCCTATTTATGCAGTTAATTTATTTCATGGAAATCATGGATTTTTCAGTTCACTGTCCATTTACACTCAGGGTAAAAGCATAAAGGTCAGTAAAGAATACTTAATGACCAGAAAAGCTGCTAACTAAGGGAATACAGAAAGTGTGAAATTGTACATTTTCATCTTTTCATTCTGCCTGGGAACATCTACATTTTGTTAAGTCTGATATTTAAAAAACATATCAAAGTTTGGCAAAATGTTCAAATTTCCCAATATGTGAAACGTGACAGGCTCTCAAATAGATTTTTGCCTAGCACCTTTTTTTAGGTATAAGGAAACACATAATTCCCGAGAATCAGCCAAGACAGTACAATGTTGGATGATAGAGAGTTGAATATATAAAGTTCAGCATTTTCCCAAGTGGGTTTAAACAGGCTTCCCTTAGGAACAGTTTCTGCCATGGAGTATTTATTACCTTGAATAATGTGACAGAAAGAAATGGAATAAGGAAATGATTTTTACTAAATAAAAGCAGCCATCAACTCTCAAAAGATAAACTATCCATATTTTAAGAAGAATACAGTTCACTAGAAAATCTTGGTGTCCTTTTTTTTTTTTTTTTTTTTTTTTTTGCGGTATGCAGGCCTCTCACTGTTGTGGCCTCTCCCGTTGCGGAGCACAGGCTCCAGACGTGCAGGCTCAGCGGCCATGGCTCACGGGCCCAGGCGCTCCGCGGCATATGGGATCTTTCCCGGACTGGGGCACAAACCCGTGTCCCCTGCATCGGCAGGCGGACTCTCAACCACTGTGCCACCAGGGAAGCCCATTGGTGTCTTAATGACAATTTGGAGAAGCAGTTTTTATTTGCACTGTGCAAAGCAAGCACGCACATTCAGTTTTACAGCTCAAGTATCCAAATCTAGATGTCTAAAAATTGTCAAGATCTTCAAAATGGTCTTCCTTTTGTTAGTTCTGCCCAAACTAGAAGGGAGGCCAAACTACCCAAGCACAGGTTCAAAGTGCAGACAGGAATAGTAAATAAGAGTGGCTCTTAGAGAAACCAAGGCAGAAATGAAAGCTCTCTGAGACCCAGGGAACCTGTAGGAGCTGTCATGATTCACTGTGCTCTTATAAAACAGGAAGTCTAAATCACCGTTGTTGAGCTTCCAGAAAAATCAGTTGCTGGCTTTTTTCTTGGGAGGGGGCATTGGTTTTATCCTAACGCTTAAATCTGTAAGTAGGTGAAGATTACCATTCCATAGAGGCACATAACAAAGGAGCTATTTTTTTAGAAGCTAAAGTAGAAAAGGAGAATCCTTGCTGAAAATTGTTTCCCTGTCTCTAACCCATTTTTTTAGAAGCTAAAGTAGAAAAGGAGAATCCTTGCTGAAAATTGTTTCCCTATCTCTAACCCAATTTTTTTCTTTTCCTAATGGAAATTATGGTCTCTTTTTGGGCCCAAAGTAGAGTTATTAGATTTGTTTCTCAGTGAAAAATTGAAATCTTGTTGGAGGAGGTAGAAAGGAAATATAGATGCAAAATAAAATTAAGGAAATGAATATCAATATATTTAAGTGCTTCTCTCTGAAAATCATTTGCTTGTTTAAAATGTCAAATATTTATGCCCTAAATTCATTCTTAGGATATTAAAGTCTCTTTTACTTTAAGACAACTGTTTTCTTATTGTTAAAAAAAATAAATAAAAATAATAATAATAAAAAGAATTACCACCGAGTTAGATTAGGTGACCTTTAAGGTTCTTTCCAACTGTAAAATCCCAAGTTGATGTATAGAATGTCTTTTATATAATACTATATATGTATTAGAAATAATGTTAAATATGTATTAGGTAAACAATATTATATAAACTATGTTATCACTTGGCAAACTCATGTAGTTTACTTTCATTATCAAATTGCTCACTTGTACTAAGCATCAAGAGAACTGTAATTTGTGATCTAGAATCTCTGTGGTTGATTTTGAAGACATACAGCCTTGATTGTAAAATCAATGTTTAAGGAGGGGGGCTCTGTACTATACAGATGTCACTGCTTTTATGGCCTCTGAATGTATTCTATTGCTCGTATAAATGGAATGTTTGAAGGCAACAAGAGATAATGTATTAGAAGCCATGTAAATCAGCATATAAGTATCAATTTCCAATGTGATTTCAGAGTATTGCTGTGAAATTCTATGTGATATCTCATAAGAGGTGTTTGTGGAAGTCAACATTCACATAATAAATAATTCAGGAATGCTAAAAATTATTATGCACTTAGACAAATAACCTGTCAAATTCCCAACACCAGAGAAAGCAATAGTAATCAATGTCACTTATGACGTCATCTCCCTCACGGAGATATTCACTGCTTCACGGTTCACTGAATAAACTCTTTGGGGTTTAGCTTCATTAACATAAGTTGTCATAAGAACACTTAACTCAACCTAAATTGGAAAAATGGAAATGCTCAAATTAAACTCATATTTAACATATTAAACTTCTAGACGACACTCCCTTGACAGTGAATATAATTCACATGTATTATATTTTTTATGTTTAGTAGCTCTTTCAGTTATCTGTTCCAAACACTTGAAAATGAATCGTTTACTTTTGCTCCTGCAATTTAAATAATGCAGTGAAGAGTAAACCTTATGTTTTTCTGAGAGTCTCAGTAAAATGCAGTTTCATTTATTGGTCAAGAGGCTCATAAGAATGCTCCATCCAAAAAGCTTCATTCTACTGAGAAAGAAAAATAGATTAGATAACTTAACATTATTTTTTCAAATTTAATGTCTATTTTCACAAGGTAAATGATCCAAAACACATCTCCCTATTTTGAAAAGCACAATTTTAATTTCAATCGTGTGTGATTCTGACTCTGTGAGCTTCAGCCTTCATCTACTACTTTGAGTCTTGGGCACGAGTCACCTGCTGTTTAGGGTAGCACTGTCTCCCAGGAGCATGAGCTCCTGATACTGCGGCAGTCTTCTTCATATTTGCCATTTTTACTTCATATTTTTTCCTTATTTTTTGATTCAGCTTGCATCATCCTCTTTGGCAGAGTCAGTAGGAAATTCCTTTGATTCCAGGTACAGTGTTAGTCACTAAAGGAACTATTTTCAAAGGGAAACTCCTTATCTCCATGGGGCTATAACAGACACCCTGAGCAAATTTTTTCTTAGATCAATAAACCTGTACATCTCATCATCTTTAGGTCCCTATACAGTTATGGCTAGGACAGTGAAAACCATGAGAAAAAAATTGAAACCTATATAGTTTAAGTAATCTCTCTGTTGTTATACACATAACAGAGAGATTATGTGTTATAATAGTAACAGTGTGTTACTATAATAACAGTGTGTTATACGCTGTCTTTCTATATATAATAGCCATGGTCCATACCTATATGTCTAGGGTATAAGTTTCCTAATAGCACAATGCTGTCATTTCAGTAGATAGTCCTCATGATGCTATTTTTGTGAAATAGATATAGTGAGATATTATTTGTATCTCTTATATTAAAAAAATTCACTCCATATAGTCCCATCTTTATTATTAATAGCTTATGACAATGATATATTTATCAAAAAATGATAATATTAAAGATTAAAGAACAAGAAAATAACCCTTTCATTTGGTTTATTAAAGGATAACAATATTCTTGAGTCATAAGATATTGGGACAATAAAACATCAACGCTAAATGTCAAATTATTAATGTGTCCAAATTAGGAAAGAATAATAAGAATGTACATGAATGATTATTCTATTCATGCTTTTGTTATTGATGTACACCACTTGTTTTCATTAAAATGCACCAGTTTGATCAAGGTCATTATTAGCTCTAAAAATGAAAAAGCATTTGATCTATACAGGTGTTTTAGAATTTCATAGCCTTGCATTTCACAGAAGAAATCTTCTTTAGTCACTACTTCCATACCCTGACCTCTGTAATGAACACAGAAGTTATACTCTCGCAAAGATTTTTCTTTAAAAACAGACATGTAGGGCTTCCCTGGTGGCGCAGTGGTTGAGAGTCCGCCTGCTGATGCAGGGGACACGGGTTCGTGCCCCTGTCCGGGAAGATCCCACATGCCGCGGAGCGGCTGGGCGCGTGAGCCATGGCCGCTGAGCCTGCGCGTCAGGAGCCTGTGCTCCGCAACGGGAGAAGCCACAACAGTGAGAGGCCCGCGTACCGCAAAAAAACAAAAAACAAAAAAAACCCCACTAACATAACTAACACAATTTGAAAGCGTTTCTTAATGCACCAACCGACAGTTTTAATTCATATTCATTGGTTACATAGAGTACTATAATGACATAAGGTTAAATAGTCTGTGTAGGTTATTTCAATAAAGTGCATTTTTCCAGGGAAAAATTTAGGCAAACTGGCTAATTCATTTGTGTTATTTTGTGTGTATCATGTTGTCCTCTATTCTGCATCTTTAAATGGGTGATTGATACACAAAGAGCAAGCTCAGTCACAACTGCAACAGAGGTAAGCTTTATGAATTCACACCATACTTGTGAGTTGGAAGCCTTAAAGCCCTTTCACCCCTCTTACAGACCGTTGAGAATAAAGTAATCATTCCTGGAATTTGGGAGGCTATTGATTGAAAGCTCTGTGGTATCTCCCCAGGTACACAGAGGCTGAAAAGACACAGAGAATGGGCTTGGGCTTTATTTATTTGCTTTGCAAAGTGACTCAGACAAAAGGATTGGGGGAGGGGCTATTGTTTCCCTCATTTAGGCTGATAGAGATTTTTAATTTTTACTATTTTAATTTTTAGATTTTCAAGAAATGAGGTTTTAGAGAGTATTGATCTCTATAAAGGTAAAATGGGGTTATTTTCTTATGGGTATTGAAACAACCTGCTAATTCAAGTACATGTGATATGGTTATCCCTCTTTGATTAAAAAAAAAAATCTTCCTTACCCCCAAACAGAATAGTTGATTCATTATTTGATGCAATCCTTTGATACTGCAAAAATGCTGTCTCAAAAACCATTTAGAGTGAAAATCAGTGAACAGCTATGGTTTCAAATATGGAGACTCCAAAGTGTTTCTTATAAGTTGTTACCATATTTTTAAAAATAAATTTGTATTTTTAAAAAATAAATTTTAATAAATGGACTAATTTCCTTTGATTAACTTCAGGTTAAGAAATTCAAATAAACATTCTTTGATGTGGCTACGAAGCAGGTAATATAGCAAAGTGATAAAAATAGCACCAGTGAGAAGTAGTAAAAGGGGACACCTAATAGTACAATACTATTAAAAGAACAGAATTTTCTAAGCATCCAATCAGACATATAATTAAACTATTTTAAATTTGTTCTCACTTAAGAATACTTAAAAATTCTGATAAAAGCCGAAATATAGATGAATCTCTTTGATATATAACACTGTAGATAAAACTTTGCTGCTACAGTATAGACATTTTCTATGTAATACAAATACTTAAAACTAATAATTAGATTCTACACTTTAGGCTCTCAGCATCAGATAAGACATTGAAGCAGTTGCCAATTCAATACTATTTGTGGTGAAATTTGGAATGTTTAATGCCTCAAACTTAATCCTGTTGAAAATATAATCTAATATCCTAAGAAAGTGAATAAAATCTTCAAAAGTGGGTTTAAGTGCCCAACAAATGTTTGCTGAGTTTTTTGCCAAACTAGAACGAACCAAACATTGGTACAAATTCCTTTAGCTTCTTTATGGAAAGACTGACTGATTTTTAGGTATAGGACATACACATGTTGTTTACTTTCAATTTGTGAATTTCCAAAGCAATAAAAGCAGAAAAAAAAATTCAAGGAGGCATATCCTGTGGATCTCCCTCCTCGACACATAATTTGTAGGTGGTGATGTGGCTGCACTGATAAAATGCTGGGTGTGTAATAGGTGAAAATGAAGGCCTGGCTTTCATACAAGCTTAGATTGGCTATATTTTCACAAATCAATTATTTTTCTCATTGAAAGATAATACATTTTGGTAATGCTTGGAGAAGTTAGATGCTAGAGAGGTCACTGCAGGGGGTGAAGGAAAGCGATAGCAGTTGTCAGAACTGCAATTATTCCTAGGTGAACTTGGTTTGATAGAAGGAGTAGCAGTCTTGCTGGGCTCGAATTGCTTTTCTATTAGACTATGCTTATCAGTAATTAGAAGAAAGTGTTGGAGGAAACCAAGGGTTGGGGAGAGAGTTCCCTGGGGCTGTCTTTCTATGACAATAAAATATCCGAGTCAAAAATCATCAGGCACTTTTTTCTACAGGGTGCCAAATAACCTATTTCATGGTTATTTGAAAAACCAAAAATTGATTGTTCATGAATGCTTAATGTGAACCTATGCACATCCATAAGTCAATTTGAGAAACAATTATTTAATCAAAAATTAGGCATCTTAAACAAAAATCTGTGACATATAATCAGTTAGTAACTAAGTTAGTAATTAAGCACTTCTGGAAAATTATCTCTTTTATTGTTTGTGTATACTGGTACAGAACAG
Organism: Pseudorca crassidens; assembly: GCF_039906515.1. NCBI lineage: Eukaryota > Metazoa > Chordata > Mammalia > Artiodactyla > Delphinidae > Pseudorca > Pseudorca crassidens. Next base: position 62,072,147 of record NC_090306.1, read on the forward strand.
TCTAGATATAGATCAGATCTTCTCATCTGTAGCTAGTTAAGAAAAATCACCTTAAAAAATTTCAATTAATTATAAATAGAAAGCAGCAGGAGAGGTTTGCTGAATCCCTGGACAACCATAGCCTTGCTTCAGGACTGTTATGAAGATTATTTTTCTTCTTTTTTTTAATACTAAGTCATTTTTCATACATAAAAATACCCGACTTCCTGGTCATACTTCTATATATCCTATTTTCTCACTAGCTTTCATCCCACTGCATCTATTCTTTAAACCCATCGTGAATCACAGAGCATCATTTCTCAACTTTTCTCTATTATCATCCACATCTCTTATCAGTCCTTCTTCTCCAGTGTAGACACTATAGTATATTCCATCACAACAGCTACTACTTGCCTGTTATATTCTAAACATTACTGCCCCAGCGTGTCATTCCATCCAGTCAACACTGCAGAACCATAACTCAGATGAGTCCAATAACCTCTTCTCCATATTCCAGATAGTGAGTATTTGCTGATAGAGAAAACTTTGTAATCATATGGAGAGTTGCTGTTATAATTTTATGTTCTCTAATTTCGATCAGCTTCTCAACTACACACAGAAATTCACCTTCCTTTTCTTAAGTAGCTTCTTCTTCAAGATTCTCTTTCAGATCCTAATTTTTTATACTACTTATCTCTCCAACTTTCTCATTATTCTTTATGGATGTCCTCAACTCTTACATCTTATATAAAAGGAGATCTTCAGCTTCCTGTGGCATCTTAGAACAAAGCAACATCAATGCCCTTCCTTTCCTTTCTTTTTAAAAAATTTTATTTAATTTTATTTTTAAAAAATTTTCATTGAAGTATAGTTGATTTACAAAAGGACAAATGAACTTATCTATAAAACATAGAGTTACAGGTGTAAAACACAAATTTATGGTTACCGGGGGGAAGGGGGGAAAGGGACAAATTTGGAGATTGGGATTGACATATACACACTACTTTATATAAAATAGATAACTAATAAGGACCTACTGTATAGCACAAGGAACTCTACTCAATACTCTGTAATGGCCTATATGGGAAAGGAATCTAAAAAAGAGTGGATATACGTATATGTATAACTGATTCACTTTGCTGTACATCTGAAACTAACATCTTTTCCTTTCTCATAGAAGAGATGTCTCATCTTTGGTAATCCCTTCCATTAGCACTAAGACACCTTCGAATAAACAGTATGCGATATCATGACTGACATCAATGACAGACATGACAGACTTTACAGTCCTCAACAACCCACAGTAGACGGTTGACTTCCTTCTCCCCTTCACATAAAAACCTTTGAAAGAGGTGTGAACACTCTTTTTCTCCATTTCTTCATCCATTCTTTTGTTAAACTACTGTGAAATGGCTCCCACTGCCTATATTTCACTGGAATTACTCTTTCCAAGGTCACCAGTGGACTACTAACTGATAAATTGAAATGACCGTTTTGAATTTTCTTTCTTGAGTTTTCTGCACCATTTTACTCTGTGGAACCCTCCCCACTTCGTGTAATGCTTTCTTCCCTGGGATTCAGTTGTGCCACTTTCTACTATCTTCTTCCTACTTCTCTGTTTACTTCTTAATATTTTTCTTTTATTTTTTATTTATTTTTTAATAGATCTTTATTGGAGTATAATTGCTTCACAATAATGTGTTAGTTTCTCTTGTACACCAAAGTGAATCAGCAATATGCATACACATGTCCCCATATCCCCTCCCTCTTAAGCCTCCCTCCCACCCTCCCTATCCCACCTCTCTTGGTCATCGCAAAGCACTGAGCTGATCTCCCTGTGCTATGCTGCTGCTTCCTACTAGCTAACTATTTTACATTCGGTAGTGTATATATGTCGATGCTATTCTCACTCTGCCCCAGCTTCCCCCTCCCACCCCATGTCCTCAAGTCCATTCTCTGTGTCTATATCTTTATTCCTACCTTGCCACTAGGTTCATCAGAACCAATTTTTTCTTTTTTTTTTTAGATTCCATATATATACGTTAGCATACGGTATTTGTTTTTCTCTTTCTGACTAACTTCACCCTGTATGACAGACTCTAGGTCCATCCACCTCACTACAAATAACTCAATTTCATTTCTTTTTGTGGCTGAGTAATATTCCATTGTATATATGTGCCACATCTTCTTTATCCATTCATCTGTCGATGGACACTTAGGTTGCTTCCATGTCTGGCTACTGTAAATAGAGCTGCAATGAACATTGTAGTACATGTCTCTTTTTGAAGTATGGTTTTCTCAAGTATATGCCTGTAGTTGGACTGCTGGGTCATATGGTAGTTCTATTTTTAGTTCTTTAAGGAACCTCCATACTGTTCTCCATAGTGGCTGTATCAATTTACATTCCCACCAACAGTGCAAGAGGGTTCCCTTTTCACCACACCCTTCCAGCATTTATTGTTTCTAGATTTTTTGATAATGGCCATTCTGACCAGTGTGAGGTGATACCTCATTGTAGTTCTGATTTGCATTTCTCTAATAATTAGTAATGTTGAGCATCTTTTCATGTGCCTCTTTGTCGTCTGTATGTCTTCCTTGGTGAAATGTCTATTTAGGTCTTCTGCCCATTTTTTAATTGGATTGTTTGTTTTTTTGATATTGAGCTCCATGAGCTGTTTGTATATTTTGGAGATTAATCCTTTGTCCGTTGTTTCATTTGCAAATATTTTCTCCCATTCTGAGGGTTGTCTTTTCGTCTTCTTTATGGTTTCCTTTGCTGTGCAAAAGCTTTTAAGTTTAATTAAGTCCCATTTGTTTATTTTTGTTTTTATTTCCATTACTCTAGGAGGTGGGTCAGGGCTATGAATTTTATAGGTTTCCATATCATTTTCATTCTTTCGTGGTCGCACATTTACCCACAAGTTTAGGAGTCCATGGAACCTGGGGCACTTGCCCAAACAGAATACTCACCATCACAGAATGCATGCTTATCTTTTTAGACCACACAGTAGGGACCTGGAACTCCAGAACTCTCTGCCCCAATAGCTCCAAGAATTCTTCTGAGGCCTTCCCAGGCCACAAGATATTGTCTTCACTTTTTTTTTTTTTTTGGCCATACCGTGCAGCATGCAGGATCTTAGTTCCTCGACTGGGGATTGAACCCATGCCCACCACAGCGGAAGCATGGAGTCTTAACCACTGAACTTCCAGGGAAGTCACAATAGTGTCTTCACTTCTAAGCCTAAGAATTGGTCAGGAAGCAGCTGATGATGGAGTGTGTGGACCAGCTTGAACGTGTGATATGGCTGTTCATATAGGTACAGATGAAGCCAGTCATGGTGAAGAAAGAAGCCAGTGGTAGAGAGAGAATGGGAGTGGGCTCATGACCATGGACAAAGTCTCCTATATTTTTATGGTTCAAAGTTCAAAAATCCACAAATTCTTTGATATTTCTCCATTCAAAAGGTAGAGCCTAATTCTCCTTTCCTTCAAAGTGGCTTGGATTTAGTGACTCACTTTTAAGCAGTAGAATGTGGTAGAAGTGATGTCGTGGCTTCTAAGATCAACATGTAAAATACACTGTAGCTTCATCCTAGTTCCTCTTCTTGGATCATTTGCTCTGGGAGAAGCCAGCTGCCATGTTGTAAGAACACTGAAGTAGCCCTAAGGAGACACCTTTATGGCAAGGAACTGAGTACTCTTTCTAAAAATCAGCAAGGAATTGAGGTTTTCTGCTAACAGCCATGAGAATGAGCCATTTTGAAAGTGGCCATTGAGAGATGAATGTATAAAGAAGATGTGGTACATATACAATGGAATATTACTCAGCCATTAAAAAGAATGAAATAATGCCATTTGCAGCAACACAGATGGACCAAGAGATTATCATACTAAATGAAATAAGCCAGAGAGAAAGACAAATATCAGATGATATTGCTTATATGTGGAATCTAAAAAAAAAATGAAATGACACCAATGAACTTATATACAAAATGGAAATAGACACACAGACATAGAAGACAGACTTATGGTTAACAAAGGGGAAGTGGGGGAGAGGGATAAATTAGGAGTTTGGGATTAACATATACACATTACTATATATAAAACAGATAACCAACAAAGACCTACTGTATAGCACAGGGAACAATACTTAGTATTTTGTAATAACCTATAAGGGAAAAGAATCTAAAAAAGAATATATATATATATATATATATATATATATATATATATGAAACCAAATCACTGTGCTGTACACCTAAAACTAACACAACACTGTAAATCAACTATACTTCAGTAAAAAAACAAAACAAACAAAAAAACAACTGGTGGTCAAGACAATGAGAGGAAACTAATATATTACTGATGGTGGGAGTATAAACTCTTAGAACTCTTCATAAGTGATGTGGCAATAAGAATCAGAAGCCTTTAAAAAAAAAAGAAGTGGATCCTGTAGCCCCACTCAAGCTTTCAGATGACTGCAGCTCAGACTGACACCTTGAATACAACCTCATGAGACACCCATGAGTCAGAACTACACAACTAAACTGCTTTTGAAACTCTTATTCATACTGTGATATAATAAAGAGTTGTTTTTTATGTTGTGAAATTTGGAGGTAATTTGTTATGAAAGCAAAAGATAATTGATACATGAAACCACTGATTCTAAAATTTTTAATCTCAAACTGACCTTTTAGATTTTTATCATGGGTAGGATGATGGACCATATTTTATTTAACAGTTTATTAGGTTGATTTTCAGTTCTTAATATTTGGCATATTTAGATACATGGACCGATGCATGCATTTGTACTCTTGTCCTTTAACGATGGGCCTAAACTTCCCCACATTCCTGGGTTGCACATGCAGAGGCACTAAGCAGGTCCTGTGAAGTGTTATGCTCCAATTGCAACAGGGAAGCCCTGGTGTGTGAGGCTAGAAGCACTCAGTGAAGGCTTGAAACTGGACATGTCTGTATATCCCTGCATAAAGTTGTTGTTCTAAACCCGTGCCGAGTTGGTCTCTGGAGTAGCAGTTGGGATAGAAACAAAATGGCTAGGGGTCCCAGAGACAGGTCTGTCTAAATGGATCTGCAGTGATGCATAAGAAGTGCATGATACAAAACCCTTTACTGGTTCCTATTACTCTCTGTATAAAGTTTTGTTTTGTTTTGTTTTTCCGATACGCGGGCCTCTCACTGTTGTGGCCTCTCCTGTTGCGGAGCACAGGCTCCGGAGGCGCAGGCTCAGCGGCCATGGCTCACAGGCCCAGCCGCTCCGCGGCACGCGGGATCTTCCCAGACCGGGGCACGAACCCGTGTCCCCCGCATCGGCAGGCGGACTCTCAACCACTGCGCCACCAGGGAAGACCCCGTATAAAGTTTTAACCCTTTTAAGATCTGGGTCCCTCTTAACTGTCTAACTTTATCTAATGGCGCTTTTATCATCAAGCTCTAGGTGCCAGCTAGACTGAACTACTTGTGATTCTTCAAACGGCCACACTCTTTATTCCTTCCACACCTTCGAGTATGCCCTTCCACCTTGCAGAGATACTCTTCACTCCTCCACACTCCTATCCATAAACCCTCTCAGAAGGCCTCTGTGATCAATTCATAACTCTTTTTGGCGCTCCCACTCATTCTATAGGACACTGCACTTACTGTTATTATCACATTATAGTGTAACTACAGGGTTATTTATCTGTATTTATAGTCAAAGAACTATAAACCCTTTGAGGATAGGAGTGAAGTCATTAATTTTTGAGTTTCCTGTGACATATATAACACTTGGTACATGCCAGGATCAAATGATATTTAGAATATAAACTTTGAGCATGTCAATAAAATGATTCTATAGAAGGATCCAGATTATTAAAACTCTGGGAAAAAGAACTGCATTTTGTTAAAAAAAAATAATACTTTGTAAAAAGCAATATACAACAAAAACAGTAATGACCCAATGCATTATTAATGTACAGTCCTGTTTTAAAAAGGACATCATTCAGAGGTACTAGAGATACTATAAAGTATAATGTAGCAATTACTATCTTAACTGTAATACATGGTGTAAATCAATGGTGGTAATAAATCTTGTCTAAATGACCAGAACATGAACTAAAGCTCCCTTTGTAGCACATACCTCTCTTTAGTTGATTTCACTCCCTTTAGGCTTGTGGTTTGTAAATAGAGGCTTTTAATGACAGGAAAACCAGGGATTATTTTATTTCAGTCTTCCAAATATGATCTCCCCAGGAAAGCACACAGTCTAGAAGTAAATACCTAGAGGCTTCCCAATGTATTTGCAATGTAAAGCAAGAGACTATTGGAGTGATAATCCCATAAAACAAAATTAGTTTTTCATCTCTGGTATAGATATTTTTAAATATCTCAAAGTAATCAAACAGTAAATCCTAATCTTGGTTTTGTGATTCCTGAGATGCCTAAAAGAAACTGCAAATATTCAAAACAAATATGTTCAGTTCTCTGAGAATTTGTAATCGGCTTTGCAAATGGTTGATCTTGGAGAAAGGGATGATTTAACAAGCAAACAATGATGGAGCTCAACTCCAAAAAATTTAGGAAGTGTTGATATAAAACATGATCGTTGCCCTCACTGAGTTAAATACTGAAATCCAAAAGAAATATGATCTTCAGTTGTATCTTTCTTGGCTTAACCAAATAATTACACATCTCACCCTTTTATGAAGGTATTCCAAGTAAACTTCATCAACTCTAAATTCAGTGATACTGTGAATTCTGTGATTCTATAATTCTATTCCCTTTTCTCTAGTGGCATTTCCAATGGACACATCACTTAATGTCCTCAATCTAGAAGAAAAAAGAAGCTGATGCCAAATGTTCATTTCAGTCGAGTTCCTTCTGTGATAGATTCTACACTGGACACTGGAATCTATCCCTATTGTGGTTCTATAAGTATTGAAAATAGATTTAAATAGAGGTGTCTGAATTATTATCAGCACCACATATCCTGTCTCTAATTTAATCCAAATTTTTATTTTCCTATTCCCTTATATATTGTTTTATTGTTTTCCTATTCCCTTATATATTTTTATGAAAAGTAAATTATTAGATTATTTTAACTTATTTCTTTTACTTTACTTTGGTGCACCTATTTTTGTTCATATTTTTCTTAAATTTATTAGTAACCCATTTCAGTGGAAATTTGATGGAAAATAGCTTTCACTTATTTGAATAACAAATGGAGCAATGAAGAATTGCAGGTATAATAACATCTATGGATAGTCAGTTGTAGTGAAAATATTAAAACAATATGTAAACACTCAAGTCGTAACAAAGTTTAAGCTTAGATCCTCAGTAAACCACAGAAGTAGATGGAGCAGTGGAATCCAGTGATGTGACTAATTTAGTCTCTGTGGCATCCATAGGCTCATTTATTAAATGAATGTTTTAAATCTATCTTGATTATCCAAAGTCAAAAATCTTTAAATAAATCTTTAATGCATCTTGCATCCTAGGAAGGGGAGGGAGGAAATCTTCAAATGCTGGCACAGACAGGCCTTAATGCTGTCATTCTTTGTAGTGGAGTGAATCACACTCTTTTATGCTCTCAGCATTCTTCCAGTAAATAATCAATGTAAGTCACTCTCTCCCTGGGATGTAATTAAAAGCCTGCTACCAAAAGACAAGGTTGTTTTATGTACAGATATAGAAGTATATGTTCTCCAAGGAATAAACGATCCTCTTTCCTCCCTCTTCCAACCACAGTAAGAGGGTCCTAACCTGATTTTAAGTGCAGTAATATACCTGCTGTGAGAAAAGACATTTTGATGCATAGAACACTAGAGTTTTCCTATGTTGGCTTAAAACAGATGCAATTAATTTATCATTTCAATTACCTTGCCCCGAAGGCATGCATTTAACTGAAGTATCAGTGTAGTGTGGAGCTGGAAAATTGTAGTTTCTGGAAATCTCTATTGTATTCAAATGGTCAGTGTGGGCTCTTTAGAAAAATTAAGAAGACCAGACAGGCAATTTATCAGAACATATTCTAAAAAGTATGTCAAGGTGAGGTGATTGCCCTCCTTTTCCCTGCCACTTCACTGCACTAGTAAGGGTGATTTTGTATGAGGCAGCACAGTTTCCTTTTAGGATGACAGGGTAGAAAATCGCTAGAGGACTTGGACTGCCAAAGTCCTCAAGATCTCTCCAACATGTCCAACAAAAACACAGATCAGTGAACCAAGTGATAAGAGACGGAAGCCTCCAACACAAAAAGACCATTGTGGAGTTCATGGTGGTATCTTAACAGGGCAGCACTGTTGTAGTGACTAATTAAAAAATATGTGTGATTATGTACTTCAGAACACACAATTTGAAAAAAAAAAGAAAAAAAGTTTTCAAATAAGTACTTTTGCAGTGTTCAGTCAGGCTTTGGTTGGTTCAGTCATGCTTTGTTTTAATAAAGCATTTGTTTTAATTTTTAATAATTTTTAATAATTTTTAAATTATTTAATAAATGTTCATTAAGTTTATTAAATTAAAATTGTTTTCCTATTCCCTTATTTATTTTTTGAAAAATAAATTATTAGACTATTTAAACTTATTTCATTTATTTTACTTTGGTGTACATATTTTTGTTCATATTTTTCTTAAATTTATTAGTAATCCATTTCAGTGGAAATTTGATGGAAAATAGCTTTCACTTATTTGAATAACAAATGGAGCAATGATGAACTGCAGATATAATAACATCTACGAATGTTATTAGTAAATAAATGTTTTATTAGTTTATTATTTCATAAATTTTTATTAATTTATTAGTTTTCCATGAAATAACTCCAAAGGGAAAATATAAAAATAAGCGTCTGTCAGTGTACCTGGTCTCTCTTTGCCAAATATAAATGTTTAGGACCTGTCTTCCTCTGTTTCTCCCACCTCCTCAACTTCCTACAGTACCTAAGTTATATATGGCCAAGGTGTTTCTGTTCATATTTAACATATTTATATTCTTTTGTTAATTTCTAGTCTGGTTGAATTTTTTCCCCACATGTTCTATTAATTTGCTCATTTCACTGTTACCTTAGTATTCTAAGATATTTATATTAGAAAGGATATTATAGGTCATTTACTCCTATAACTCCCTCGAGAAACTGAGTACCAAAAAGGAAGGATATTTCAAGATCACATATCTATTAGAGGGGAATCTGAGACTAAACCCCAGGATTTCTTCTTTCTTGTAGTAGAAGCAGCACTGACTACCTGGACTCAGGACCCAGGTCTCTCTCTTCATCTCTCTATATCTCAGTTCTGCATTTATAAAATAGGGGTAGTAGCAGCTCTTTTGCACACTCACAAAAACATGCAGAGGGTGACGAGAGATGATAGATGTGACAGTATGGAGTAAGGGTATGTGGCGATTAGGTATTTGCAACATTTAAACAGAAAAGCAGATGAGATGAAGGCTGCCAGAAGAGTCTTGCTGGCTGTCCCCCAGGCTGCATCACTGAGCTGAGTCACCTTAGGGAATTTTCTGTGCTGGAAAGTCTGGTGATCTACTTAGAAACCTGATTTTACAGGTAAAATGTTTGAGAGTAGATCATTTTCTCATGGGTAAACTCACATTAATTAGCCTCTTGGTGGCAAAGTCGAAAATTTGTCATTTAGAAAGGTAACTCGTACTGACATCTAATTTGGAACACCTGTATTAGTAAAACTGGCATATTCTCCCTTGAGGCAGAACCACACAGGAAATGAAATTATAATCCATTGGTTTCCAAGCTGTCATGAAATCAAAGTAAAGGGAATCAGTTAAATAATTCAAATGTTCAGTGGTATCAGACATAGATAAACAGCCCTTTGGCTCCATTTCCATGAAATAACAAACAACAACACGAACAAACATTTATTAAGCACTTACTATGTGCCAGGCATTATGCTCAATGCTTTGTAAGAATTACCTCATGGAATATTTACAACCCTCCTAGGCACAGACCATCCTTTTTATACCACTTTTGCGGAGAAGGAAGCAAGACTTAAGAAGGTTGGCTGTTTGTTACCTCTTCAATATTTCCCATGCCTCTCCTGATGTCCACTTCCATGAGTTCTTTGAAAACCTCAGGTGTGCTCCCACTATCAAGACTGTACTTGCCCTTCCCTTTGCCTGAGTGCTCTTCTCCTAGAAGTCTTCACAGCTATTTCCCGTTCTTTCAAGTTTTTGACTACAAAATCATTGTCTCACTGAAGTTTGTTCCTAGCTCAAATCTAAAAATTCCAATCAGCCATATACAGTATTTAGTATACCCCAAACCTACTTTACTTTTTTTTCCTCAAGATACTTATTAGTAGCAAACATAGTATATAATTAACTAATTATCATTTCATTGTCTGTCTCTCCTATTAGGCTATACACTTTATGAGGATTTTTAGTTTTCCCACAATACTCTATCTCCAATATCCCCCTACCTGACTCGGTGAATGCTCAATAAATAAATATTAATTAAATGACTGAATGAAGCCACTGCCCAAGGTGCTGACTTGAATGGGGAATCCATCTAGACCATTAAATGTTATTTACTCAATCTTTAGCAACAGAGAGGACCAGCATTAGTGACGCTACTTCTGTGACCTTCCTTAGGCTATGAATACTTCCCTTACTGACTAATTTGCTGCCTAATTAATGCATTTTTTTCTTGAACATTTTCAGTCTCTTATACTCTGGGAATCAGCCTTTAAGGCTACTGTTTTACAGGAAGTTCGATCATGAGAATATAATTTAATGAAGGCAATTAACACAAAGAAAATCATTTAAAAGAGGAAGCAAATTTTCATAGGAAATTGTGAAAAATTACATTCTTAGACCTTAAAATTGATAATAAATTTATTTCATCTTTTATTTAACAAAATGTCTCATAATTGCCAGTATGTGTTCTTTTTTTAAAGAATAAATAAAAAGCAATCCAGTGATACTTTCTGTAAAAAATATATCATGATACTCTGATATAATGATGTTCTTTGCTTTATTTGGACTTTCTCAGTTTGACTATAAGTAGATTCATTTTTATAAATGCATTTGTGAGTTTAAGTAATTTTCTCAAGGTCTTGTTTTAATTTCTTAATATCTTAATACTTCCCCTTTGAAATACTTCGTGTTAACATCCTGTTTTTGTTTTGCTTTTAACTTACCCAACTGCCAAACCTCATCTCTGATATCATGTTCAAAGATTTCATGAAATCCTTCATTTTATTTTCATTGTGTTACATTAACAGGTGTTATTATATATATAATATATAACAGGTGTTAGTCAGACTCCACCAGAGACTAAGTGATGGGGGTGTAAGTGGGAAAAACAGGATAGCAGCAGAATTAAGGACAGAAGAATGTTTTAAGTATATTAGTAAAAAAATTGTGTTAAGATTTTAATTTTCCTATGCAATTTCAAAGTATGGGTAATTGGTTGATGAATATTCTAAAAAAAATATCGTTCACTTTATGATTCCTGGTGAAGTTTTAAAGAGCACCTCAGAGGTGCTATTATGTGGTAGGCACTATGCTAAGCGTTTTATATGTATATCACTCCCCACAATAGCTTGGTAAGAAGGAAACTGAATCTCAATACTCAGCTACAAATGACAGACATTGTCTCTGCAACTCTCCACAAACTCCTGGCTCTTTCAACACAAAGTTAGCCTTTTAAATAGACAAAGCTACCAACGTAGTTTTATTTGAAGAGCTCTATATAGAAGGCTGCTCCATGAAATCCTTCCTTCCATTATTTTGCCAAAAATTCCCTTATTAGAGATTCCACAACCCTGAATTTACGAGTTTAGAATTTTAGTTGCCCTATGGTTTTATGTCAAAGACTAATTTTTAACAGTTGGTTATAATGAAAATAGCAATGGCATTGGCCTTTGAAAACCTGCCTCCCGTTCAAATGATTTTACCTCTCTGAGTCTCAGTTTCCTTCCCTATAAACTGAGTATGACAACTTCATGCTGTGACTGAATGAAACTCAGAGAGACAATGCATGTAAAATGGAAGTAGCAAATATATATATATGTCATCATGCAATAATTAACTCCAGATATAACACCTTAACGTGTAAATGAAAATGTCCTTGAAAATAAAGTCCTATAGCATATCCACCTAATAAAGATTGCCCACTCATTGTTTGGCAATTTGAAGATTGAAAAAATGTAAATAATAACTTGAATTGTTCAGATATTTTTACCTGCAAACAATACATAACTACAAATTCACACTGGCTTTAAAAATGAGGGCATTTGTTATTTTATACAACAAGAAGTAAGAAGATGGGGAGAATATGCCAGGCTCTGCTTCCACCTCATATCAATCCTAGGCTCTGACCTAGTTCTAGGTCTTCACCCTCTGGTCTGGGAGCAAGACAGCAATTCTAGGAATCACACTTCACCACAAACATCAAGCAGGCATGTTCCTGCCTCAGGACCTTTGCAGTTAATATTCCTTCTGCTAGAGATAACCTTTCTCTGTGGCTAATACCCCCTCGTATATTCAGGTCTCTGCTTAAAAGTTACTCTAATGAAAAATGTTTTATCTTGCCCACGTAGGTACTTTTTCATACCAAAGATTGTTCAGAGATTTTTAAAAATATTTCAATTTATTAAAGTTATTCCTTTCCTGAAATCACATTTTTAATATTTCCAACTTACCTATTTGATTATTGTTTTTAAGACTAGTAATTTTAATCATTATCTTAAAAAAAACTTTGATTAATATGTATTTTTTACTAACTTCGTTAAGTTTCTTTAGATATTTAAACTGTATTTACGAAGTTTATATATTTAATTTGTTCAAGTACCATGTCTATTTACCTTAAATAACAAATACTTCCAAAGTAAAATAATTCTTATAACTTAAATATTAAACAAGTCAGAGGATTGACTAGTCACTCTAACAGGTCAAATTCTCTTTAATATTACTTATACAAACAAATATTTATATTATCAAATATGTACATATTTCTTAATATAAAATATTAAGAGAATGGGTTTATTTTATAGTTACAAATATTCTTAAACTTAATTGTAGATCTACTAAGTGTTCAAAATCGACTACATAATAAGGAAATATACATCACACATTTTTCAGAAATACCTTTCCAAGTAATTTTTGAGGTCACTCTTAGCTTAGCCTGAAGTGACCGAAATTTAATGAAATCTGTTCATAATCCATAGCAAGGATTTCATGGTATAGAAGAAAGTGTGATCATACAGAGGCTTCCCTTATTTTCGAGTAATATCATCGTTAATTTTTAAGATATATTAGAGTCTATAACTCCTATTCAAATGGTTGTATCATTTGAGCTAGTTTTCTTTTTGGTTGTCTCTTGAGATATGCAAATACCTTTGTTATCTAAATGTAAAGATCATTGTTCATAACAGATTCTACATTCTTTTTATATACTCTTATCTCTTAGGATCACAAAGCAATTCTAGTCATTAAAATGATATCCAACTGTATTCTAGTTTTGTTTTGTTTTTTTGCGGTACGCGGGCCTCTCGCTGTTGTGGCCTCTCCCGTTGCGGAGCACAGGCTCCGGACACACAGGCTCAGCGGCCATGGCTCACGGGCCTAGTCGCTCTGCGGCATGTGGGATCTTCCCAGACCGGGGCACGAACCCGTGTCCCCTTCATCAGCAGGCGGACTCTCAACCACTGCACCACCAGGGAAGCCCGTATTCTAGTTTTTTCAATCACAACTTCTATGTCACATAACATAGTGGAGATGTGGTGATCACATTTATTGAAAACAACATCCTTCCCACATTTCTCTATATTACATTACCTGACTTTTATTTTTCTTCACAGCACTTTTCATTCCCTGAGATATTATTGATTGATTGATTTATGTTTGTTTTATTTTTCTCTTTCCTCTAAAATATAAGCTCTATGAAGAGCTGTGACTTGTATTTTCTCTGTATCCTCAAGACCTTGAAAAGTGCCTGGCACATAGGAGGCACTCAAAAATGATTATTGAATAGATGAGTGAATGAATGAATGAAGGGGCCAGACATTCATCTCATGCCTCCTCATAAACTAATGTATTGGTAGAGAAAATCACTACCATGACTGTCTTAAGACTAATAGGTTCCATGGAGCTGGAGATGATTTTATTTCCTTATTGTCATAGGTGCTAGAAAGCGTGAAACACAATTCTGTAGGTAAACAACTAGGAATAGTCCACTTAAATGATTCTAATAATCACATTTGGAGATCAAGACAAAGGAGGCAGAGACGGTTTTAGGATGACAAAACACAATAACATAACAAGAGTTAGAGAGAAAGGTTTCTTCTCCTGAAGATTTTGACGCATCCCAGAAAGCCTCATAGGAGAAATCACGTGACTATTTGATCTTACTATGCCCTCTAGAGTAGCGAATGGAGTTAAGATGCCTCTTATCCCAACCTCATAGATCACGTTGTAGAGATAAAAAAAGATTAAAATCTTCATTATTTTTTATTTGAGATGAAGAAAACTATTCTTATGTACTAGTTCTTTCATTACATTTTCTTAGATAAATGTTAATAAGAAATATAATAATTTTCTATTGACAACTTTTCTTTAATAGAGTCTTTAATAGCTTAAATACTAGAATGTATAACACATTCCACCTCACTTGCAAAGGTGTGGGTAACTCTATATCAAATAAAATGTTGCTAAGTAATGTAACCAATCCAACTGGCTAATAGCATTAACTGATTCAGAATTCCCTTCTAAAATTAGATAGAAGCTATACTACCCAACCAATATCCAGGTATAACTGGCCTTCAAAGCAGTTTTGGGGGTGAGCTCTTCAATACAGAACGGAATCTGGCTTCAGTGGTTTTACCTGATTCTTGCTTTATTCAGCAGCATCCAGATGCATAAGGTTCTTCAGTTGTAAGTCGAGTCATCTATTCCTCCCAGATGGTTATTAATTCTTAAAATTAATGACTTTAGTATAGTTATAATCCCTTAATTATGTAATTAGGGAGATGCCATATAGTCTTGACTACAGGTGAATAAGAAAGGGGAATTAAAGAAAACGGCTTTGGGCTTCCCTGGTGGCGCAGTGGTTGAAAGTCCGCCTGCCGATGCAGGGGACACGGGTTCGTGCCCTGGTCTGGGAAGATACCAGTGGAGCGGCTGAGCCCGTGAGCCATGGCCACTAAGCCTGCGCCTCCGGAGCCTGTGCTCCGCAACGGTGAGGAGAGGCCACAACAGTGAGAGGCCCGCGTACCGCAAAAAAAAAAAAAAAAAAAAGAAGAAGAAAGAAAAGGGCTTCAATAATTGGGAGGCTTTCTCATTGAAAATACTTGAAAAGAGATAAAAGTGTCTACTGGTCTACAACTTGTCTCTAAAAACAGATGTATATTGAAATGGACTTCAGTGGTGAGAGTTGAAGAAAACATATAACTTTAGGTTTGAAATGGAACTTTAGAAAGTCAAAAACTGCTTTTATTATTTTGATAATTCAGGAATTGGAATCTCAGATAACTTAAAGGATTTACACACAGTCACATAAAGAAGGGCTTGAACCAGAAATATGATGATACTGACATAATCTAGTGTTCTTTCTTCTCTGATGTCCTTGGTAAAAGAATATGAGTAAAAATCGATGGTAAAAATAAAATCTAGCTAAGAATAGGTACGAAAGTGGATATCCCCCCCAGAGAAGAGTCTTCATTAAAATTGGCTAAGTGTATATTATGTTAATTTATTAATTCAGCAAATACTTATTGAGTGACTGCCATGTCTACTAGGTATTATTCTAGGCACTGGGAATAGAGTAATGAATGAAAAAGACAAAAATTTTTCTCTCTCTCTTTCTTATATACATATAATTTCTTTCTTTCTTTCTTTAAAACAGTATATAAGCTTCCATTAAAAAGTAAAACTCACTTAAATATAACTAAACTATCAAGAAGAAACGTAGCAAATAATAAATACCAATACAACTGTTAGCAATTAGCAATTAGATATTCATTGTTTACACGGCCATAGAACAGATTGTAAAAGTGTTTATTATTTGCTAGTAAATGATGAACCCCTTGGATTAGGCAGTCATTTTGCATACATAAAAACAGAGAATTAAAGAAAAGATTAATTCTATGACCTTTTCAGGATGAAAGGACTGTAGTGACTAAGAGATCTCATTTATTCAGCTTCATTGGAAAGTAGCAGCTTCCATATATGTGAATTTCCTAGACTAATGGATTCATCCATTCATTAGTTTGACATACATTTGAGGAGAACTTCCTATTTGTCAAGTCTTATTCTAGGAACAGAGATATAGGAGAATAAAAGACAGTCTTGTCCTGATATAGTCATGTAACTAAGAAGTAAATAAATACATAGATATGTCCAAGGCAAGTACCTGGAAGAAAATTAAAGGGACACAAGTTTGGGGAGGGTCTGGAGAGGTGCCATTTTAAATAGTATGGTAATATGAGTTTTCTTGGAATCAAGATAAATTTTTATATTAATATTTTACACATGGAAAAGTTTTTGTGAAAAATGGCCCAACATAAATGTTTCAGAAACCTAGGTGATGTTAGTATTGATCAGCAGTAAGAAGACAATTTAATAATCACCATTTAAATAAATATACGAATACAATAACATGCATGTCTTGTGAACAGAGTAATTGCATCAAACGGAGAGAAATATTCATGTCTTCTTTCAACCTCTAGACTCCTAAGATCCTGACAATGGTTTCCATTGCTCCAGAATCTTAACACAACCTAATACACGACCTAGTCTAGTCCTTGGCTAACTATCAAGTTTCATTTCACATACTTTTTCTCTATATGCTATGTCAATTAAATATTGGGAAGAGATCAGATACATTATTAAAACTGGAAGTAATAAAGCATTCTTATGGGAGTGATAGAAAATAAACATGTTATCAAATTACAAACAAGATAGCTATGGATAGTTGTGATGATAAGGTTATGGAAAGTTGTTGGTTAGGTTGGGGAAGATGCAGGCAAATACATGGAGGTCAGTAGAAGCCCAGGAAGGAAGGGAGGGAAATATGTAGGTATCTTTGGACAGCCTAGTTAAAGAATGAGAGCACATCAACTGCCAAGACTCAGAGAGAAGCATATTCCAGGTACAGACAACACAGAATGCAAATACCTTGAGTGAGAAGACCTTGTTATCTTATACAAACAGAACTGAGGCCAATGTTATTCATCTTAGCTACAATAAATAGCTCAGTGCTTGATGTTATGAGGGGATTTGAAAGAAGCAGGTAGAAGCCAGATCATGAAACACCTTTTAGACCATGGCAAGGTCTTGGAATATATTCAGAGTGCAATGGGGAGTCATGGAAGAGGTGTGAGCAGGGGAATGAGATAGTCTCATTTGCATTTTAACCAGTTTTTACTGGCTCCTATGTAGAGAACTGATTCCAAGAGATGAAGAGGCGATGCTCAGGAGCCTGCTGGTGGGCTATGCTAAGAATCCTGCTGAGAGATGGTGTAGACTTGGCAAGCACAGAGTTGCAAATAGACAGAATTTATGTCAGTACAAAAGCTTGCAACCTGTTCATGGAACCCCTTTCAACCAAGCCTTAAACAAATATTGACTGAAAAGTAGAACTACAAAAGCAAAGTCCTTTCTTTTCATCTGTGACAGTCACACAGACATAAATTCTGTCTATTTGCAACTGTGTGTTGTGTCAAAAATCTACGCTTTAAAGATCTCTAATAAGAAATTAATGACGGTAAACAGTCCATTCTGTCAATAGTAAGCACACACAAACCTTAGCAAATATTTAAAATGTGCTATCTTCGTAGAGTCAATAATATTCTCAATATATTAGCCCTAAATAACATTACTGCATTGCTGATATTAGAAACTAGGGTTCAATGGGTTCTCATTATCAAAAGTTGAATGATTTAAGATTTGTATGGAAGAAAACTGTAGATGCCCCTTTAGACTAAGACAGTTGTTTGGCTGCTGGGAGGGTTGCCTGGCGAGGACTTTGAGCTGAGTTCCTTTCCAGTCACGGCCTTAGACCAAAGTAAAATGCCTTGTCCTTTCCCTTCCCTGGGGGCATTACATCCATGGACTTGTCCTTGTGAGAGGCTGGACTTTGGTACCTTTTTGCTTCAACTTGGGACTCTGAAGGGCTATTCCCTTGGAGTTCTCTGAGGAATTGGCTGAGGCTCTGTTGCAGCTGCATCACAATTTCTCCTCTGACCAATCCTGTTTTATTCTCTCCCTCGCAGACACTGTTATGAAGAAATTATGTTTCTTTCCAAGAAACTACTTCCATGCAAATATACATCTCAAGGTCCGTTTCCTAAGGAACTAGACCTAATATTAAAAATAAGCTTAAACCTATCTCAAATGAGTGATGAGAAGCAAAAATTTCTTGTTGGTCCTCAAGACAATCTGAAGGATTTGTCAGGAAATTGCTTTCTTTTTCACATTTATAACTTGAATTAGTGATATTGAGCTACTAAGGCATTTTACCTAAAATATGGAATTGTTATTTTAAGCATAACATTAACTATTTTATCTATCATCTCTCTCTCTCTCTCTCCACGCTCCCCTCACCACAAAATTGTTACACCAGCCAGAATAACTTGATGAAATGTGATATTTTGGAGGCCCTTCATTAAATTAGTGATACATCTAAAATTTAATCCACACTGGAAAATTTGTCATTAAACTTTGTATAAAACCTGACAATGGGCTTGCAAAAACTTTCCTGGTTGCAAATATTTCTTGGAAGAAAAGAGATTTGCTGTCAGTGCTTCCTGTGTTGGTGGTCTAGATCAGCAGCCAGGAATTACAGCTTCTATAGTTCTTGTATTCTGGTTGGGTTGTGATTTTTTCCAAAGCATTTTAGCATTTTAATTTGTGGTTAGAGCCAGCAGCAACTTGGGAGAAGAGTGGTCAGAGGTTTAGGAACCTCCCCACATTTTCTATTACCTTTGCCCATGAATGAGAATACAATCAAAATAAATATCATTTGTGGGCTTCCCTGGTGGTGCAGTGATTGAGAGTCCGCCTGCCGATGCAGGGGACACAGGTTCGTGCCCCGATCCGGGAAGATCCCACATGCCGCAGAGCGGCTGGGCCCGTGAGCCATGGCCGCTGAGCCTGAGCGTCCGGAGCCTGTGCTCCGTAACAGGAAAGGCCACAACAGTGAGAGGCCCACATACCGTAAAAATAATAAATAAATAAATAAATACCATTTGTGTGTTATGTGAGACAACTTCAACCTGTACCCACTAGCTTCTTTTCCATAACCATTTCCTATATAGAAGTTCTTGAATTACCACTGATCACCTTCAGCTAGAAAGACAATGAATCACATTCTTTTCTGCAAACAGAGCCCACTCAAGATAAATAGATCAACAATTATACTTGCTGGATTTAGGAAATAAGCATTACGGCAATGTGGCCAGTAATGTTGTTTTTGAGAAATTTGAAAATATTTTTCAGTTTTACTGCAGGGCTCACCTGTTTCAAAAGGGATCAGACTTTCATCATGTCAGCAACTTTTCTCAGTCACAAGCATGTCCATCTGCGTGGTCAAAGCATGCTGGCTTCTTGGGTCATTAGCGAGCTCCTCATAGTAAGATTCTGGGTAAAAAAGTGATATAAGTGGTTGAATTTTCCCCAATACTGAATGGACAAAAGAAAACATTGACTTATTCAAACTTTAGTTTTGACGTGTCAACCTTTTGAAGTGTTTGATGTAAGAAAATGTTTCTATATGTCTAAAAGGAGAGGCTTACTTTACATGCTAATCTTGCCGTGTTCTAATAGAACACAGGGTAGAGAATCTATATGTTTTGAGTATAACTACTGGTTTCACAAAATTACTGCCAGTATCTAAGTTTGTTGTACTCCTCAGTCCTTCCTTAAAACTCCCTGTAGCTCAGGCTCAGAACTGACAAACTAGTTAATGAAATTAAAGGAGGCATTGTATTATGGGGACAATGTCCCAGTTATCAAAGAGCTCTTTTGGGGGTACAGTGAAAATACAGTCACCTTAATCTAGGGTGTGACTAATGACTGGGTTTTGCATTTCAAGACTGCTGCTTCATAACAGTAATATGAGAAATAAAGCATTCGTATTACTTTTCAAAGGTCACAGAAAAGAATTTATTTTCTGGCTAAGAGAAACTCTAACAAAATTTTTTTAAAGCTTGCTTATCCCAGAAAATTTATGGTAAAGAATTTTAGAACCGTCACAAATAGAAATTTCAATGAAGATTCATATTTAAGCTGGACATACTTTTTTTTCCTTATTGTGCCTTGCTTCTCCACTGTATATGGTATCGAAGGGAGAAATGGTACATAGAGTCTTTGAATGCCATCACTGTAAATCATATATACAGCTGTAGAAAACAGACTCTGGAGAATAATATTGCTGCGGTGGGGGAAAGGCAGCTCAGGCCAAAGTAATTTAATCTATCTAACCTAAATCAAAATTTCAAGACTCACTAATGAAAGGATTGTATGTATTTTCCCTGTTTCTAATTCTTATTTTTCAGGCTGGCTTGTGTCCTTGCCTCCCATCCAAATCAATGTTAAATCGAAGAATCATAGTCTTAAAATTATTTGTTAAATAATTTAATAGACACTATAATGGGTTTTTTAGTTTGCCAAAAGCCACATGTTATTTTCAATAATACATAATATTATTTTGCACAGATATGTGAAAAATCTATTTTAGAAAATAGATAGCATAATCTAGCAGACAAGAGATTATGTTAGGTGGCAGCTTATGTTGTTTAAAATCTACCATTACAAGCTTACATGGTATTTATTTATTCAGAATGAATAATAATCTTCATTTCTCAAGGGCAATGCACTAGAAAATGTACATAAAATCTTGTCCGCTGATTAACCTAACAGATAATAAAAGAATATGAGCATCATAAAATTTTTAAAAGTGTAAATGAGGAGTTAATATGAGAGGTGGGATTTACAAATCAGAAAAGAGAGAGGAAGCTCATTTTAATCTACCTTCTATGGTATTGTATTAGAGATAAAAACACAGAATCATTTCAATTAAAACAATGATATTGGCTACATTCAATCTTTTTACTTTTATTTTTTTAATCTCAAGAGGTGAAATATAAAAATAGCTAAATGCTTGTGGGAATATTAAGGACTCAATTTAAATTATTTTGAATTCAAATGTAACTTTTACTAATACTGTTGAGCACTGGGAATAATTAGAATGATTTCAGCAAGGAAGGCTGGATATTTGAATAATTAACGACACAAGATTGATTTCAGGAGAAGCATCATATCTAAAATCAAATATTAGCATCCTTATAAAAGACAGGAATAGGGATAAAAGATAGCAAGAACCACATTTTACAATTATTTAGCCTCATTAATATCACAGATTTCTTGAAATAATAAAAATCTATTTGTATTAAATATAAATTTCAGTCTCATGATATCAATATTTGTTTCTTATAGAAAGTAATAATTGAATAATCGTGTCCATAATTCTTACATTACAGTTGAATAGTTTCCCAAATTACCGTTTTTTGATCATCTTTGAATAGGCAATGTGTACAAATTATAAATGTTCAGCTATACTGAAGATTCCTTCCTACCTTTTCCCCCAAACCAACTACTTTCCCCAGAGCAAGTATTTCTTTTTTTTTCCAGTTTCTGAAATATCTTGAATATCTTCAAATATTTGTGTTTGAATATTTGGCTCATGGTAGGCTTTCACTGTTCTGTTCGTTTCTTTAATCACTCAACATTATATCTTATTGTTCATTCCGTATTAGTACATACAACTTTTAACAGCTGTGTAGTATTCCATAATTGACTTAATGAGTCCCTAGTGATAGATACTTGAGGTTGTTTCCTTTTTTATTTTTTTTTGCCATTACAAGCAGTACTGAAATGAATATAATTGTTCATACATCTTTGAACACGTCTACAAAATGACTGCTAGAAGTTTAATTTCTGGTCAGCAGCTATATGGATTAATAATTTAACAAATGGCTAGAATTACCATCCAAAGAGGCTTAACCAATTTCTGTTTTCACAAGCAATGTGTGAGAGAGCCTATTTAAAAAATGTGTCAAAATACATTTTACAATTTTTGATCTTTGCCAAATGACAAGTAAAAAAATAGAATATTATTGTAGCTTCAGTTTGCATTTATCTGTTTCGTGTGGTTCAGATTTGTTCACTTATGTTTAAATGCCATAGTCTATTCTTTTCTATGTTCAAATCCTATACTGATGGTAAACATTGAAAACTTAAAAACACTTCATATTTGTGTATCTGCAAAATTGGTGCCTTATTTACGAGCATCTACTCTCTGCTAGGTCCACATTCTCATTGTTTCATGTGTCTTGGGTAGCCGGTTCAGTACCCTTTTGTTCCTTATTGAAGCAAAGAATCAAATCAGTTTTGAGTTTAGAAAGATGACTTTGGAAAATATGTATTCAACACAGCAGTACCATACTCCATGGGCTGAGAGAAAGATAACCGAGAATAAATATCAATAATTACTTATTAAAATTCCAAAACAGGGAAAAATACCATTCTAATGACAAGTAAAATATTTCCATAGTTCCAGAATAGAGCACCACAAATATGAGATTACATTTGAATTTCCAAAGTACTGATTTCTGTAAACACTTGAATTGATCATCATCATTGTATCTATTGTACATCTTTGTTTAGAACACATAGAGGCTATTAAATTTAATTACTTTCCCCTAAGGTTTTCATGGTAAAGGTACATGCAAAGGTAAGTCTTCTAAGTTAGAACAGATTCTCCTGAATAAGGATGTCATTTATTTATTACAATTTGGAAGAAGCAGCAGGTCTGAAAACTGCCTACTTCAAGTTCTGGACAAGAATAAAAGTATGAGAGAGAAGGCATGTCTAATTTTGAATGATATGCCTGAGGAACTTTTCAGCAGGATCTACTCACCATTTCTTTGATATACTCTCTGAGTTTTGCTGGACAAGTTTTACAAAGAAATATGGGTAGAGGACTTAAGCCCTAGCACCTAACTATTGCTCCTCTGCTTCCTATCAGGCCTATCATTTTTGAAGTTAATTTTGTATATTATTAAACATTGAAAATAAGACAAAGTAATATAAAATAAGTACTTTGACAATTCATATTCTTTTACATTAGGACATTAATATTTAAAATTAGATGCTTATTTCTACCTATAATTTGAAACTTTACATCTATCTTATGGTTGTTCAATAAAAAAAACAAAAACATCACCTGAAATATGTGCTAAACCAAACTCCTTCCTCCTAAACATTATGTCCAAAACCATTTAAAATATATTCTGACTATATGTATGTAGAAGAATTCCAGGTTAAAACAAGTGGGTTTCTTGTTTGTTTTATACATAAACTAACAATGACAACAACAAAAACATAAGACACACCTTGTTTGGATTACCTAGTCACACTTATTTGGTAGTATAAAGAAAATCTCAAGACTCTCAAATATGTTACAAGGATCTAGAAAAAGAAAGAAAAAAGTGAAATGAAATATGAGGAAAGGACCCTTGTCCATGTGAGTAACAATGTTAAAGATATCTCCTGCAATGGAATTTTGTAATGAAGCACCTTTGAATATTTTGGAATTCTTTCCAAGAAAATTTATAAGATAATCTATAAAGAAAATTTTTATACTATGTTCTTCAATTTCCCACTAGACTCCAGGTATTTAGTACAGAGTAGGTACTCATGTTTTTGCTGAATAAATGATCACAAAAGTATATACAGATGCTTCCTAAATTACCAAACTCAACTAGGTATATAACCAGAAAGACACACAGAGAAATAGAAATCTTGTGGGGAGGTCATCTCCTCTCAGATGAGAACCTTTGTTATATTCAATATCTTTCATGTTAAAAACCAATCTGATAATAGGAACAGAGGGATTGGTTGGGGAACAAGGGACAATGAAGGGTATTTAGGGAAAAGAGGAATAAGGCAGTAAGATACTATGATCTGTGGATCTAAGGGCTTGGATTTCAACTCTGGCTCTGCCATTTACCAGCTGTGCAGCTTTGCACAAGTTTCTTAGTCTCTCTCACCTCTTGTATCCTTACCTTTAAAGTATTTATAAAATGTTAACTACCTCATGGGTATGGCAAAAAATACTGATCACCAAAAATCCATGTGCTTCTGACTCAAGGCCAGACACTATCAAACTCTTAGAGGAAAACATAGGCAGAACACTCTATGACATAAATCGCAGCAAGATCCTTTTTGACCCACCTCCTAGAGAAATGGAAATAAAAACAAATAAACTAATGGGACTTAATGAAACTTCAAAGCTTTTGCACAGCAAAGGAAACCATAAACAAGACCAAAAGACAACCCTCAGAATGCGAGAAAATATTTGCAAATGAAGCAACTGACAAAGGATTAACCTCCAAAATTTACAAGCAGCTCATGCAGCTCAATAACAAAAAAACAAACAATCCAATTAAAAAAAAGGGTAGAAGACCTAAATAGACATTTCTCCAAAGAAGATATACAGATTGCCAACAAACACATGAAAGAATGCTCAACATCATTAGTCATTAGAGAAATTCAAATCAAAACTAAAATGAGGTATCATCTCACACCTGTCAGAATGACCATCATCAAAAAATCTAGAAACAATAAATGCTGGAGAGGGTGTGGAGAAAAGGGAACCCTCTTGCACTGTTAGTGGGAATGTAAATTGATACAGACACTATGGAGAACAGTATGGAGGTTCCTTAAAAAACTACAGATAGAACTACCATACAACCCAGCAATCCCACTACTGGGCATATACCCTGAGAAAACCATAATTCAAAAAGAGTCATGTTCCAAAGTGTTCATTGCAGCTCTATCTACAATAGCCAGACATGGAATCAACCTAAGTGTCCATCAACAGATGAATGGATAAAGAAGATGTGGCACATATATACAATGGAATATTACTCAGCCATAAAAAGAAACGAAATTGAGTTATTTGTAGTCAGGTGGATGGACCTAGAGTCTGTCATACAGAGTGAAGTAAGTCAAAAAGAGAAAAAACAAATACCGTATGCTAACACATATATATGGAATCTAAGAAAAAAAACAAACAAACGAAAGGTCATGAAGAACTTAGGGGTAAGACGGGAATAAAGACACAGACCTACCTAGAACATGGAGTTGAGGATACAGGGAGGGGGAAGGGTAAGCTGTGACAAAGTGAGAGAGTGGCATGGACATATATACACTACCAAACATAAAATAGATAGCTAGTGGGAAGTAGCCGCACAGCACAGGGAGATTAGCTAAGTGGTTTGTGACCACCTAGAGGAGTGGGATAGGGAGGGTGACGCAAGAGGGAAGAGATATGGGAACATATGTATAACTGATTCACTTTGTTATAAAGCAGAAACTAACACACCACTGTAAAGCAATTATACTCCAATAAAGATGTTAAGAGTGGCGGGAGCTTCGAGACTAGGGCGGCGCGAAAGGTAGGAGGTGTGGAGAATTTGGCTTTTCGAAAAAGCGTTTGCTGACTGATCCAAACAAAAGTGAGGCATGGCTTCCGGGAAGATGGCGGAAGAGTAAGACGCGCAGATCACCTTCCTCCCCACAGATACACCAGAAATACATCTACACGTGGAACAACTCCTACAGAACACCTACTGAACGCTGGCAGAAGACGTCAGACCTCCCAAAAGGCAAGAAACCCCCCACGTACCTGGGTAGGGCAAAAGAAAAAAGAATAAACAGAGACAAAGGGATAGGGACGGGACCTGCACCAGTGGGAGGGAGCTGTGAAGGAAGAAAGTTTTCCACACACTAGGAAGCCCCTTCGCGGGCAGAGACTGCGGGTGGCGGAGGGGGAGAGCTTCGGCACCGCGAAGGAGAGCGCAGCCACAGAAATGCGGAGGACAAGGCGGAGAGATTCCCGCACAGAGGATCAGGGCCCACCGGCACTCACCAGCTGGAGAGGCTTGTCTGCTCACCCGCCGGGGCGGGCGGGGCTGGGAGTTGAGGCTCGGCTTCGGTCGGAGCGCCGGGAGAAGACTGGGGTTGGTGGCGTGAACACAGCCTGCAGGGGGTTAGTGCGCCATGGCTAGCCGGGAGGGAGTCCGGGGAAAAGTCTGGAGCTGCCGAAGAGGCAAGAGACTTTCTCTTCCCTCTTTCTGTGCGCGAGGAGAGGGGATTAATTAAGAGCGCTGCTTAAAGGAGCTCCAGAGACGGGCGCGAGCTTCGGCTAAAAGCACGGACCCCAGAGACGGGCATGAGACGCTAAGGCTACTGCTGCCGCCACCAAGAAGCCTGTGTGCGAGCACAGCACACTATCCACACCCCCGTTCCGGGGAGCCTATGCAGCCCGCCACTGCCAGGGTCCTGGGACACAGGGGCAACTTCCCCGGAAGAACGCACAGCGCGCCTCTCGCTGGTGCAACGTCACGCCGTCCTCTGCCGACGCAGGCTCGCCCCGCCCCCCCGTGCCCCTCCCTTCCCCCTCGGCCTGAGTGAGCCTGAGTCCCGGAAGCAGCTGTGCCTTTAACCCCGTCCTGTCTGAGCGAAGAACAGACGCCCTCAGGCGACCTACACGCAGAGGCGGGGCCAAATCCAAACCTAAGCACCTGGGAGCTGCGAGAACAAAGAAGAGAAAGGGAAATCTCTCCCAGCAGCCTCAGAAGCAGCGGATTAAAGCTCCACAATCAACTTGATGTACTGCATCTGTGGAATACATGAATAAACAACGAATTATCCCAAATTAAGGAGGTGGACTTTGAGAGCAAGATTTATGATTTTTTCCACTTTTCCTCTTTTTGTGAGTGTGTATGTGTATGCTTCTGTGTGAGATTTTGTCTGTATAGCTTTGCTTCCACCATTTGTCCAAGGGTTCTATATGTCCGGTTTTTTGTTTTGCTTTGTTTTGTTTTTTTAAATTTTTTTCTCAATAATTATTTTTTAATTTTAATAAATTTATTATATTTTATCTTATTTTTATTTTACTTTAACTTCTTTCTTTTTTTCCTTCCTTCCCTCCTTCCTTCCTCCCTCCCTCCCTCCTTTCTTTCTTCCTTTCTACTTCTACTAATTCTTTCTTTCTACTTTTTCTCCCTTTTATTCTGAGCCATGTGGATGAAAGGCTCTTGGTGCTGCAGCCAGGAGTCAGTGCTGTGCCTCTGAGGTGGGAGAGCCAACTTCAAGACACTGGTCCACAAGAGACCTCCCAGCTCCACATAATATCAAACGGCGAAAATCTCCCAGAGATCTCCATCTCAACACCAGCACCCAGTTTCACTCAACGACCAGCAAGCTACAGTGCTGGACATCCTATGCCAAACAACTAGCAAGACAGGAACACAACCCCACCCATTAGCAGAGAGGCTGCCTAAAATCATAATGTCCACAGACACCCCAAAACACACCACCAGATACAGTGGAATAACTGAGGACATGGAAAGGAGACGTGACCCATGAGCCCCCCCCCCCCCAGCAACCTGGGGGCTGGCGAATAAGCCAGAACCGCAAACAGTCCTGATTGCTTTGAGCCCCCCGGCAAACCAGGGGCATGCGAATAAGCCAGAGCTGTGAACAGTCCTGAATGCTTTGAGCACCCCCCCGGCAAACCGGGGGCCTGCAAAAAAGCATTGAGTGCTTTGGGCACTGATCCAGTATAATCAAATGGGAATGCAAGGAAATGTCCTTGTGCTACTTCAGTATAATCAAAATAATGGTGGGAACTTTGTGCTGCTTTTGCGCTCAAGGACGAAGCACGGCATGTTCTCAAGAAAGCCAATTATTGCTTGTATAATTAATAAAAACATAGGTTGCTGCTTTGGCATTTCTGAAATGTTAAGAAGACAAGTCTTAAAGTGTAAACCTAGATAATGCTTTAATAAAAGCTACCACAGCAGGACAGACGGCGCTGTTTTGCCTGAGCGAGCGGCAGCCCTCTACTGCTGTGCTTCCGCACAATTCATCTCGTGTGATGAGCTTACTTTCGGCCCTGTCATAAGATAAACTACAACATTTGGCGCCCGAACAGGAACTTGCGGGTAAGTAATCGCGTAATCGCGGGACCGAAGGGGAAATTGGTCCACTCAGAGTAAGCAAAACCTTCGGCAACAGTAGAGTAACTGTAATGGGGAATTCCCATTCAGTAGAATTTCAATACATTAGACTCCTGGAACAGTTATTACGGAGTTCAGTAGTGAAAGTGAAATCAGAATCTTTTGATGAATTGTTTGCGCTGGTACGTAAACATTGTTACTGGTTCAATCTACTGGTCATAACCAGTTGAATTTAAAAGTTTGGAAACAGGTTATGCGAGCCTTAAGAAGAGCTCATCAGCATGGAGACCCTATATCTGTCCGTGTTTGGTCTCTTTGTAAATTAATTTCCCTTGCCCTGGAACCATTACAGTCTGAGACGGAAAGTGAAAATGGGGTGCGCCCTCAGCGTCCAAATTCTGCTCCCGATCACTGCTATTTTTCGCCCCCCGCGCCGCGGCCTCCTTACAGCCCGGCTGCTCAGTGAGTCTCCTATAGAGGACCTTCCTCCGCCTCCTCCTCCCCTTGTGTCTGAGACAGGAGAGGATTTTTCAGATTCCAGTGATGAAGGGGCTTTTTCTGATGATGATAAAGAACGCTAGCAGACTAGCAAACAAAATGAGATGCCACTTTCTCAACAGAATGAGATTTCTGATATACTTTCAAAGTTAAAAAATTTGATGGTTAAATTGGAAGAAAATAAAAACAATGCTACCACTCCTTTATATCAGGAGCCATGTCCTACTATTCCTTCGGCTCCTCCTTTAGAATTAATAGCTTATCCTGTTGGAGCCTCTCGTCAGTTTCGCTTTCCTCTAAAACCTAAATCTAATAAAATATTGTTGGAAGAAGAGATAAATAAGGAAGAAAAGCAATATTCTGAATCATTTTTTGCTTTCCCTATTGTGAAACAAGCTATGCCTGCTAATGATCCATTTCCGAATGGATATATAAACGTTGAGTATAACCCTCATGATGTAAAAATTTAAAAAATGCTAAAAAAAAGCCATTAATGCGTATGGGATACATTCTAATTATGTTCAAGGTCTTTTGTCTAGGTATGCTTCCAAAAACATATTAATTCCTCAAGATTGGGAGGCGCTTGCCAAGACTGTTCTTGAACCTGGACAGTATATACAGTTTAAGACTTGGTGGAAAGAAGAAGGCGCCTCCATTGACCTGGGGGCAAATGAAAAAGTTTACAGGCACTGCTGAAAATCTTGTCATTTCACAGGGTAAACCCCTCACTTAGCACCAATCTTTTTGTGGCTATGTTGGCAATGTTGTTTACACAGGTAATAAGCATATCAGCCAATGAGATAAATTGTACTAACCATACTTATTGGACTTATATTCCTAACCCTCCTCTTAATATGGGGGTTACCTGGTGGGATGCCCCAATTCTTGTATATGTAAATGAGTCTGGATGGTTACCTGGTCCTTTTGATGACAGAGGCCCTTTAAAGCCGGAAAAAAAAGAAAGGATAATAGAAAATTACACTGTGGGTGTTAATGGACCTCCTATTTGTATGGGAAAGGGAGATCATTGCCTTAAAATGAATTATCAGGCATGGTTAAGTGTTGTCAAAAATAAAAGCAGATATCATGGGTTATATCTTTTGAGTGCTTATAGTTTTAAAAGTTCTAATTCCACTCTTAATGAGAATGTTTCCACACCCTATTTGCCTCCATGCCAGGTGCCTCTTGTGGATCGATTATCGGATTGGGTCCATTGGACTCGATGCCGAGGAGAAATGGCTCGGGTTCTTATTAATACTTCTTGGGGAAGCGTCATTGATTAGAGCCCTTTTGGCTCCGCCGGAGGAAAAAGGGGTCTGAAGAATTTACACTGGCATAGAGAGGATAACACTATTTATAGCAATACTATTAATGATACCATAGTATAACATGCAGGAGGGTTTTCTCCTCCTCCTCATTTAAATGGATATCCTATTCAAAAGGATTTATGGAAGCTTATGACAGCTTTGAAAAAGATTAATGCCTGGGTAGGACATATGGTTAACAAATCTGGAAATCATAGTTTAACTTTTCATGAAAATGTTACTCGATATACTCGTAGTTGTGTGAAATTACCTTATATATTGTTAAAGGGACCAGCTGTATGGGATAAAACTCAAGGTATTATAATGGGTAAAAATTGCTCTCTGTATACCTGCATTAACTCTAGTATATCTTTTAAGAGATCTACTGAAAGTTCGTATATCTTACGAGCTCGGACAGGTCTTTGACTTCCTGTCAATCTTAGAAGGGAATGACAAGAATCTCTTCCTATGGCTGTTTTACAATATTTAGCTGATGCATTAAAAAGAAGTAAAAGATTTGTAGAAATGTTGATTACAGCTGTCATGGGTATTATAGCCGTAACAGCTTCTACTGCAGGATTGCTAATGCTCATTATAATAATAATCATATGTTTAATTATAGTCCGACGATGATTGAAAGTCACCCGCCATACGACATCGCAACAAGCTGCCGTGTTTTCCTTGATGCTGCACAAGCTGCAAAATAATTCCATGTAGTTTAGTATCAAAAGTAATACTGCCGTGTTCTCCTTGATGCTACAAAATTGCAAAACAAAAAGGGGGAAATGTAGCGGAATAACTGAAGACATGGAAAGGAGACGTGACCCATGAGCCCCACCCACACCCCAGCAAACTGGGGGCTGGCGAATAAGCCGGAACTGCAAACAGTCCTGATTGCTTTGAGCCCCCCCGGCAAACCGGGGGCATGCGAATAAGCCAGAGCTGTGAACAGTCCTGAATGCTTTGAGCACCCCTCTGGCAAACCGGGGGCCTGCGAAGAAGCATTGAGTGCTTTGGGCACTGATCCATGAGATGTCCTCAGTATAATCAGAGTGGTGGGAACGCAAGGAAATGTCCTTGTGCTACTTCAGTATAATCAAAATAATGGTGGGAACTTTGTGCTGCTTTTGTGCTCAAGGACGATGCACGGCGTGTTCTCAAGAAAGCCAATTATTGCTTGTATAATTAATAAAAACATAGGTTGCTGCTTTGGCATTTCTGAAATGTTAAGAAGACAAGTCTTAAAGTGTAAACCTAGATAATGCTTTAATAAAAGCTACCACAGCAGGACAGACGGCGCTGTTTTGCCT
Organism: Pseudorca crassidens; assembly: GCF_039906515.1. Classification (NCBI taxonomy): domain Eukaryota; kingdom Metazoa; phylum Chordata; class Mammalia; order Artiodactyla; family Delphinidae; genus Pseudorca; species Pseudorca crassidens. Next base: position 62,103,288 of record NC_090306.1, read on the forward strand.
GAGCGAGCGGCAGCCCTCTACTGCTGTGCTTCCGCACAATTCATCTCGTGTGATGAGCTTACTTTCGGCCCTGTCATAAGATAAACTACAACAACCAGACGTGGACCTGCCCACCAGAGAGACAAGATCCAGCCTCATCCACCAGAGTACAGGCACTAGTCCCCTCCACCAGGAAGTCTACACAACCCACTGAACCAACCTTAGCCACTGGGGACAGACACCAAAAACAACGGGAACTACGAACCTGCAGCCTGCAAAAAGGAGACCCCAAACATAGTAAGATAAGCAAAATGAGAAGACAGAAAAACACACAGCAGATGAAGGAGCAAGATAAAAACCCACCAGACCTAACAAATGAAGAGGAAATAGGCAGTCTACCTGACAAAGAATTCAGAATAATGATAGTAAAGATGATCCAAAATCTTGGAAATAGAATAGACAAAATGCAAGAAACATTTAACAAGGACCTCGAAGAATTAAAGATGAAACAAGCAACGATGAACAACACAATAAATGAAATTTAAAATACTCTAGATGGGATCAATAGCAGAATAACTGAGGCAGAAGAACGGATAAGTGACCTGGAAGGTAAAATAGTGGAAATAACTACTGCAGAGCAGAATAAAGAAATAGAATGAAAAGAACTGAGGACAGTCTCAGAGACCTCTAGGACAACATTAAATGCACCAACATTCGAATTTTAGGGGTTCCAGAAGAAGAAGAGAAAAAGAAAGGGACTGAGAAAATATTTGAAGAGATTATATTTGAAAACTTCCCTAATATGGGAAAGGAAATAGTTAATCAAATCCAGAAGGCACAGAGTCCCATACAAGATAAATCCAAGGAGAAATACGCCAAGACACATATTAATCAAACTGTCAAAAATTAAATACAAAGAAAACATATTAAAAGCAGCAAGGGAAAAACAACAAATAACACACAAGGGGATCCCCATAAGGTTAACAGCTGATCTTTCAGCAGAAACTCTGCAAGCCAAAAGGGACTGGCAGGACATATTTAAAATGATGAAGGAGAAAAACCTGCAACCAAGATTACTCTGCCCAGCAAGAATCTCACTCAGATTTGTTGGAGAAATTAAAACCTTTACAGACAAGCAAAAGCGGAGAGAGTTCAGCACCACCAAACCAGCTTTACAACAACTGCTAAAGGAACTTCTCTAGGCAGGAAACACAAGAGAAGGAAAAGACCTACAATAACGAACCCAAAACAAGAAAATGGGAACAGGAACATACATATCGATAATTACCTTAAATGTAAATGGATTAAATGCACCCACCATAAGACACATATTGGCTGAATAGATACAAAAACAAGACCCATATATATGCTGTCTAAAAGAGACCCACTTCAGACCTAGAGACACATATAGACTGAAAGTAAGGGGATGCAAAAAGATATTTCATGCAAATGGAAACCAAAAGAAAGCTGGAGTAGCCATTCTCATATCAGACAAAATAGACTTTAAAATAAAGACTATTAGAAGAGACAAAGAAGGACACTACATAATGCTCAAGGGATCGATCCAAGAAGAAGATATAACAATTGTAAATATTTATGCACCCAACATAGGAGCACCTCTATACATAAGGCAAATACTAACAGCCATAAACGGGGATATCGACAGTAACACATTCATAGTAGGGGACTTTAACACCCCACTTTCACTAATAGATCATCCAAAATGAAAATAAATAAGGAAACACAAGCATTAAATGATACATTAAACAAGATGCACTTAATTGATATTTATAGGACAGTCCATCTAAAAACAACAGAATACACATTTTTCTCAAGTGCTCATGGAACATTCTCCAGGATAGATCATATCTTGGGTCACAAATCAAGCCTTGGTAAATTTAAGAAAATTGAAATTGTATCAAGTATCTTTTGCGACAACAATGCTGTGAGACTAGATATCAATTACAGGAAAAGATCTGTAAAAAATACAAACACATGGAGGCTAAACAATACACTACTTAATAACGAAGTGATCACTGAAGAAATCAAAGAGGAAATTAAAAAATACCTAGAAACAAATGACAATGGAGACACGACGACCCAAAATCTATGGGATGCAGCAAAAGCAGTTCTAAGAGGGAAGTTTATAGCAATACAATCCTACCTTAAGAAACAGGAAACATCTCGAATAAACAACCTAACCTTGCACCTGAAGCAATTAGAGAAAGAAGAACAAGAAAACCCCAAAGTTAGCTGAAGGAAAGAAATCATAAAAATCAGATCAGAAATAAATGAAAAAGAAATGAAGGAAATGATAGCAAAGATCAATAAAACTAAAAGCTGGTTCTTTGAGAAGATAAACAAAATTGATAAACCATTAGCCAGACTCATCAAGAAAAAAAGGGAGAAGACTCAAATCAATAGAATTAGAAATGAAAAGGAGAAGTAACAACTGACACTGCAGAAATACAAAAGATCATGAGAGATTACTACAGACAACTCTATGCCAATAAAATGGACAACCTGGAAGAAATGGACACATTCTTAGAAATGCACAACCTGCCAAGACTGAATCAGGAAGAAATAGAAAATATGAACAGGCCAATCACAAGCACTGAAATTGAAACTGTGATTAAAAATCTTCCAACAAACAAAAGCCCAGGACCAGATGGCTTCACAAGCGAATTCTATCAAACATTTAGAGAAGAGCTAACACCTATCCTTCGCAAACTCTTCCAAAATATAGCAGAGGGAGGAACACTCCCAAACTCATTCTATGAGGCCACCATCACCCTGATACCAAAACCAGACAAGGATATCACAAAGAAAGAAAATTACAGGCCAATATCAATGATGAACATAGATGCAAAAATCCTCAACAAAATACTAGCAAACAGAATCCAACAGCACATTAAAAGGATAATACACCATGATCAAGTGGGGTTTATTCCAGGAATGCAAGGATTCTTCAATATATGCAAATCAATCAATGTGACACACCATATTAACAAATTGCAGGAGAAAAACCATATGATCATCTCAAAAGATGCAGAGAAATCTTTTGACAAAATTCAACACCGATTTATGATAAAAACCCTGCAGAAAGTAGGCATAGAGGGAACCTTCCTCAACACAATAAAGGCCATAGATGACAAACCCACAGTCAACATCGTCCTCAATGGTGAAAAATTGAAAGCATTTCCACTAAGATCAGGAACAAGACAAGGTTGCCTACTCTCACCACTCTTATTCAACATAGTCTTGGAAGTTTTAGCCACAGCAATCAGAGAAGAAAAGGAAATAAAAGGAATCTAAATCGGAAAAGAAGAAGTAAAGCTGTCACTGTTTGCGAATGACATGATACTATACATAGAGAAACCTAAAGATGCTACCACAAAACTACTAGAGCTAATCAATGAATTTGGTAAAGTATCAGGATACAAAATTAATGCACAGAAATCTCTGGCATTCCTATACACTAATGATGAAAAATCTGAAAGTGAAATCAGGAAAACACTCCCATTTACCATTGCAACAAAAAGAATAAAATACCTAGGAATAAACCTACCTAAGGAGACAAAAGACCTGTATGCAGAAGATTATAAGACACTGATTAAAGAAATTAAACATGATACTAATAGAGAGATATACCATGTTCTTGGACTGGAAGAATCAATATTGTGAAAATGACTCTACTACCCAAAGCAATCTACCGATTCAATGCAATCCCTATCAAACTACCACTGGCATTTTTCGCAGAACAAGAACAAAAAATTTCACAATTTGTATGGAAACACAAAAGACCCCGAATAGCCAAAGCAATCTTGAGAATGAAAAACGGAGCTGGAGGAATCAGGCTTCCTGACTTCAAACTATACTACAAAGCTACAGTAATCAAGACAGTATGGTACTGGCACAAAAACAGAAAGATAGATCAATGGAACAGGATAGAAAGCCCAGAGATAAACCCACGCACATATGGTCACCTTATCTTTGATTAAAGAGGCAGGAATGTACAGTGGAGAAAGGACAGCCTCTTCAATAAGTGGTGCTGGGAAAACTGGACAGGTACATATAAAAGTATGAGGTTAGATCACTCCCTAACACCATACACAAAAATAAGCTCAAAAAGGATTAAAGACCTAAATGTAAGGCCAGAAACTATCAAACTCTTAGAGGAAAATATAGGCAGAACACTCTATGACATAAATCACAGCATGATCCTTTTTGACCCACCTCCTAGAGAAATGGAAATAAAAACAAAAATAAACAAATGGGACCTAATGAAACTTCAAAGCTTTTGCACAGTAAAGGAAACCATAAACAAAACCAAAAGACAACCCTCAGAATGGGAAAAAAAATATTTGCAAATGAAGCAACTGACAAAGGATTAATCTCCAAAATTTATAAGCAGCTCATGCAGCTCAATAACAAAAAAACAAAAACCCAATCCAAAAATGGGCAGAAGACCTAAATAGACATTTCTCCAAAGAAGATATACAGACTGCCAACAAATACATGAAAGAATGCTCAACCTCATTAATTATTAGAGTAATGCAAATCAAAACTACAATGAGATATCATCTCACACCAGTCAGAATGGCCATCATCTAAAAATCTAGAAACAATAAATGCTGGAGAGGGTGTGGAGAAAAGGGAACACTCTTGCACCGCTGGTGGGAATGTAAATTGATACAGCCACTTGGAGAACAGTATGGAGGTTCATTAAAAAACTACAAATAGAACCACCATATGACCCAGCAATCCCACTACTGGGCATATACCCTGAGAAAACCATAATTCAAAGAGTCATGTACCAAAATGTTCATTGCAGCTCTATTTACAATAGCCTGGAGATGGAAACAACCTAAGTGTCCATCATCGGATGAATGCATAAAGAAGATGTGGTACATATATACAATGGAATATTGCTCAGCCACAGAACAAAACAACATTGAGCTATTTGTAATGAGGTGGATAGACCTAGAGTCTGTCATACAGAATGAAGTAAGTCAGAAAGAGAAAGACAAATACCATATGCTAACACATATATAAGGAATATAAGAAAAAAACAATGTCATGAAGAGCCTAGGGGTAAGACAGGACTAAAGACACAGACCTACTAGAGAATGGACTTGAGTAAATGGGGAGGGGGAAGGGTAAGCTGTGACAAAGCGAGAGAGATTCATGGACATATATACACTACCAAATGTAAGGTAGGTAAGTAGTGGGAAGCAGCCGCATAGCACAGGGAGACCAGCTTGGTGCTTTGTGACCGTCTGGAGGGGTGGGATAGGGAGGGTGGGAGGGAGGGAGACGCAAGAGGTAAGAGATATGGGAACATATGTATATGTATAACTGATTCACTTTGTTATGAAGCAGAAATTAACACACCATTGTAAAGCAATTATACTCCAATAAAGATGTAAAAAAGATAAATAAATAAAAATAAAAGGAGATTCAAATCTATAAAAAAAAAAGATGTTAAAAAAAAAGAAATTAGATACCTAAAACTAAAAAAAAAAAAAAAAAAAAAAAAAAAAAAAAAACCTTTGCATCTGTGTGAGACCATATGATTAACTCTGCATAATGGGCTATGAGTGGAAGTGATGGGTGTCACTTACATGTGTAAAAATTTAAGACCCAGTCAACAACACTCTTTCAATTTTCCGTCTACCATAATGATAGAAGAGGAAGCACATTCCAGAGGTGTAGCTAAAGATGGTGGAACACTGGGACCCTGTGTAATGGTGTGGAGTAGAGGCCTCTGCTACTTCCCTCTACAGAGTACATCCAGGGTTATGTACTCTGGATGAGGAATATATTTAGTCTTACAGTAAGTCCTGAGAATTAGAGATTAATACACAGAAGATTTTGTAAAAATTAAATGAGACAATGATTGTAAAGGCATCATTTGATAAATGGCATATTGTAAGAGCACAATATTTAACTCACTGTTTGAAAAGCTTTTTCTGTAAAAGGCCGGAGAGTGAATAGTTTGAGCTTTACATGCCATACGGACTTTGTCACAAGTACCCAACTCTGCTACTACAATGCATGAAGTGCCAATACATTACATGAAAGCAACCACAGAATATATGCAAAGAATGAGTGTTGCTATTATCCAATAAAACTTTACAAAAATGAGTTGGTGAGTTGGATTTGGTCCAACGGTCATAATTTGCTGTCCCCTCTATTAACTCACTATTATTTGATTCTGATGATGATGAAGACAATGAAAGAAAAGGGCTTGGTTGAACTGAGTTGAATTCATATGCATTTAGGAAGCACATAAATGTACTTGGAACTCTGTTATTCACTATGGGAAAGACATTTACGTACACTGAGCATTCTCCACGTGGCGAGCAATCTGTTAATTTCTTCGTATACATAATTGCATTTAATCTTGATATGTTGGTATTTTGCACATAAGGATCTTGAGACCCAGAGAGTTTAAGTGAGAACTCAAGTTAACTCTGTTAGCATCAATAATTCTCAGATGTAGGATTAGAATCCAATCCTGTTTGACCCCAAGTATTGAGTTTGCTCTTTGTTCTTGTAACTGTTACGTTGAATAAGCAAGACCCAGAAGCACAATCACAAAGACATTTCCTCTTCATAATTGCCTCTACAAACCCAATCTCCGCGGCTGTTATTTTACTCTCCTGAAATAACATTTTGGCAAATAGCTCAGATAGCTCATCTGTTTATACTAAGATAATAATAATATTTACAAAATTATTCTCTTTTCACTTCAGTCACTCCAATAGTCTCAGCTCAGTATATCTTGTCCTGCCCAGTGTAATAATAAAAACTGAACTTTTGTCAAAGTGAAATCTTTTGGATGTTAGCTGAACCAAGTGTGGTGATCATTTCACAATATATGTAAATCAAACCTTCATGCTGTATACCGTAAACCTATACATTGATGTATGCCAATTATTTTTCAATGAAACTGGAAAAAAAAGTGAAATCTCTGCCTCAACTTTAGTTCAGGTCTGCTATAGGCAGGAAACAAACATCTGGGCAGGATAGACAGTGGGGAACTTTTTTTTTTTTTTTTTTTACTGATGGGGGCCCATCAGTCTTACCTCACTGGCAGTGACCTGGCTATGAAAGGTGTTTAAATGTGAATCTTTCTCTTCAGATACCACCAACCACTGCTGAGGATGTGGGGAGTGCACTCATCTGCATTTCCCTTTCTCCACCAAATGCATCCCCTCCTGCTGATTCCTTACTTCCTCAAGCCTCCTTCTGTCAAGGTGTATTCCTCCCCACAGGTGATCTAGGGCAGGATTTAAAATACCTCTGTGTCCTCTGTCTCTCTGTCTTTTTCTTTTTCTCATAAACACTGTACTTAAGGGCCACATCAGGGTTTCTCAAGCTCCAAGCCTCTCTTAAAAGCACTTATTTCACTAGAGGGGGAGTGGAGGCGTCCCGCACAAATCATCCTCATCCATGGTTGGGGTTCCTTAGACCAAACCTACAATCCTCTCCAGCCTCTGATTCCTGGCAGCTTCAACTTTTGAATGACTTTCTCAAATCCACCTCCTCACCTGTCCCTGTCTAGTTGGTCAAACACCTCCTGATGAAATGTGGGGAAAATTAGTGTCTATTATTCTAGAATATCTATAGAAACTTTCTAGCAGTCTTGTATAAAAGCCTAAAATACTCTGTTTTTCCTTAAGGCACTTGCTCTATGGTTGTGAATACAAAACTAATACTCCAGAAATATTTACAAGTTTCTTACGGATCAGAAGGGACTTAGAGGTCAATAAGTTCATTCCTTGGCTGAAATAATGAATATTTACTCAGTACATAGTATTTGTAAAATGCTGGACTAGGGCGTAGGTAAGACAGAAACCAAATGCAGATACCCTTACAGTCACTACTTTAAAATTATTGGTTTGGGATAATTCACCACCCCTTTAAAAGTCCCATTTCCATGTTTTAAAATCTTGGGGTCTCCCTATTATTTTGAACAAATATGCCTGCCTTGCAGAGAAATGTTAATCTTTATAGAATAGCCATTTAAATGTTGAGAACAAGGCTCACCTGTCCTCTCATCTTCCTTAGACTTTCCATCGCTAGGTCTTCTAATAATTCCTTTTATAACATGTGTAACAGTGGTACATGTGACTGCCCTCCAATTGCCCTCAAGTACAGATGCTGGAGCTCTCTTTTAGAGACCACCCTTACTACTAACCACTGTGGGTAAAAGAATCCATCCTGAACTTCTGGGTGCTTACACATAGCTTGGACCATCTCTTGATGCTGACTCTGCATCTGTGCATATAATCTGTCTAGGTCCAGTTCCTCATCCCCGGCTTCCTTGACTTTCGTTAACCAAAAATGCCAAAATGGTGGGTTTCAGGTAACAAAAATCTTTTAAAATGAAGAACTGGGTTCCAAAAGTAAAGAAAATTCACAGGGCATGGGAAGGTAGAATGTGATAAAGTAAATCTAAACTAGTGGCTGCCCACCAGGCAAGTCTATCACATCATAGTAGTAATGGGGAAACACAAACATAAATATCAATATCATGGAATAGTGACTAGATTGTCACAACTTTAAAAGTTGACCAATAGCAAGTGTCGCTGAAAATGTAAAGTAAAAAATGCTCCCTACTTCTGGTGGGAGTATAAATTGGCAAAATCACTTTAGAGAGCAATTTAGCAACACCTAGTGAAGGAAAAAATGGGCTGACCCTACAGTCCAGCAATTTCTCTCTTAGATAGTCTTGTCATAAAGACTTGGTCAAATTTGTACACAAGGAGATCTGTAAAATAATCTCTTAGCAGCATTGTTCATGACCAAACACAAACAAGAAAGCAAACAAACAACAATAACAGCAACAAAACTTGAGGCCAGCTTAATGTCCCTGGTAGAATAAATTTTAAAATGTGGCATATTTAGACACTGGAGTACTATACAGCAATGAAAATGAATGAATCAGATTTAATAATATAAATGTGTATGGATCTCACAAATATAATTTTGAAAATAAAAAGGAAATTGTATAAAAATAATTAATAAAGTTTAAGAAACATTTAGAATGGTACTCTATTTTGTGTAGAGAAACATACACATGTAGAAAATGTATAAAGGAATGTATGATGTAATGGAACTCTGGAAAGCCACATAAAAAACTAAAATAGTGTTTCCTGAAACAGGGTGAGTGAATAGGAGGAGACATACAAATGAAGGCAGGTATAGGAGTAAACTTTAAGTGTATGCTATTTATATTTTTAGTTATAAATTCTATGAATATATTCCTAATCAAAAAATACCATTGGAATGATAAGCAGCTAAATTCTGGATAGAGAGGAAAGAGAATGTAATTGGTTGGAGAGATCTCAAAAGGAGCCACAAATTATATTCATAACATTTAAATTATTAAGCTGAATGATGAATACATATTTTTTTATTATTCTTCATACCTTTTGCACGTTTGAAATATAATATTTTTAAATAAAGCTTTGGCTTTCAAAACTATTGTTTCTGCTAAGGGCTTGAAAATCCTATTTTGGAAGTCAAAAAATAGGTATTAATGTTTTATTCTTCTTTGTAATTTCACTGTAATATTATCAATTTAAGTCAAAGAAACATAGATGATTTTGTCAAAATATGGGAAAGGCAAATTATCAGGAAGTATAGAGGTGTGGAAAAGAAAAGTAGATTAATATTTTAAGGTATTATTATTTTATCCAGTTTACACATCCCTCACTCTCCTTAACACTATTGATTTTGATATATTTTTTTTTTAAATCTTTTTTCCAGAATTAAACAAATCATTTCAGATATTACCTGAAATCTTTTTTCCAGAATTAAACAAATCATTTCAGATATTACCTCCCAATGGTAGTATTTATACTTTCTGTATTAATCTATCTCATAGATGAACTAACATTCTATTTATGTAAGTATAAACTATGGTTTATTTCTTTAAACCATAGTTTCCTTTTCAATTATTTTATGCACAACTTCTTAGGACAAGTGTTATATAAAATGAGTTAAACACCTAATACTGTTTCTCAAATGCTATAAGTAATGAGGTGAGTTCCATTTATGGCAAAAAAAAAGTAGTAAGAAAGAAATTTAGGCCTACACATTAAGATATCATTTAAAATATATTTAACAGGAAGTCTATAAGAAATTTAAAATGACAATTTTGTCTTTAAGTTTTTTTTCATTTAGAGTGAACAAATAATGATGTGTTATACTCAATGTCTACATATTGAAATAATTTAAAACTAGTACTTCAGGTTGAAGTAAAGTCTTTTAGTCGTGTTTTCACTGTAACACACCATAGATTAAGAAAAGAACAACTTAACCTGGCACCTACTGAGACTGTGTTTTAACACCATAGCTCATGATGCATTTCCCCTGTCCTGGCAAACAGGTAGTGGTGCTATTTTTGTTCAAAGCATATAGTCAGCTTGTTTTGAAATCCAGTTATATATTGGATGTGCTGACCCCCTGCCATAGTGAATTCCACAGGCAGGAGCTCCATGCTATGAAAAGTGGTATTCAACTAGAGGGGTTCATGAAGAAAGTGAAAGTTTCTCAAATTAATTTCTCAAAATGCCCTAAGCCACAGCCATCACCCTTCTGATATTCTTTGCAGCTGCTTAACACTTCTGGACTAGTCGAACCTGAGTGAGTTGGCTGTCTCCCCCTTTGGCAATATTTCCTTTTAAAAGGGCAGTTGCCATGGTTGTATAATTTTGTGCAGAGCGGGAGCCTTTCTGATTGACCAAGCTGTGCTGAAAGATAACAAGGTCAAGAGCTACAAGTTTAAGCTGAGGAAGACTTAAACTCTCAGTTGAAAGTTGAAGAAAGAGTGTTTTCCACAATGAAAATGTGTTACACTTTTAAATATCATCTAACTGCAAGAAGCTCACATGCTTAAAAGGTTTTATTGAGATTTTATTGTCAGATCTTTGTCTCCTAGTGAGCATGTGGTGAGCAGAAGAACTGTAGATAGAATTAGTGCAAAGTAGAGAAACAGAGGAATTGACTAAAACTCTTAGCTCTTTTACTGTCACATCTTGAACCATGTAAATGGTTGGCAACTCCTAGTGCCCCCTTTTGGTCTAGGTTGATGCCCTATCATTCGCTCTGACATTCTCATTATTATCTGTTATCCCTGGCATCAGGCAATTTCTTCCACTTGGAATTCTTTTGTCGCAATATTAGGTTTGAGCAAAGTTTTGGACCCAAGTCTCCTTTCTGCTAATAAAACAGTAAAATACTGACTGGCTAATGGTAGTATTGAATAGATTTGAAGATAGAGGGAGAACATTCAAAGAATGTTGATCAAAAATAGGCTTTATATATACCAAGCTGCCCAATATGTGTCAAGAACTGTGCTGGGTACATTTGCTTACATTATCTCAATTAATCGTTTTGACATACATGTTAGTTGACGACCACTATATCTTTTTTCTTACTAAAATAACTCTAATTTTTTTTAAGCCTCCACTTTTTCCAGCTAAAATTCCAGATTCAGCAAACTGCATTTGCATATAGTCCTGGTCATATGCATAGTTCTGGTCAATGTAATGGAGGTGAATGTCTCTGGGGGAAGGTTCCCTTTCAGAAATTTAACTTCAGTTGAAAGAAAAGGCAAATCCCTGGAAAGGAAAAGCTTTGCCTTTTGTCCTTAGCTGTTCCCTCACTCCTTCTTCCTACTTGGGACAACAGTGTGATAGTGATCCCAGAGGAAGAGCAGCCATCTTTGCTGAAACCACATAATAAGAAGGGCAGAGTGGAAAGATAAACTAAGCCTGAATTTTAGGTGACTTTTGGGGCAGTTCCACCAGCCCTGAACTTTCCACTGCCAGCATTTTTGTTATATAAAATTTTTAATCCTATTTAAGTCTTTTTCTTTTTTTGGTCAAGTTTTCTGCTACTCCCAGTGTAATGCAGTCATTACTTATGCACATATCATAGTAACTCTCCAAGCTATGCGGTAATATCCCACAGTTTGGAAACAGGAAAAGTAGGTAGGATTTGGAGCTCTCTTTATAACTCTAAATTCCATTATCTTTTCACTCACTTCTTATGGTCCTATATAGCTTAACATTCAAAGACTTTTTTAAAATTGATTTTTGAATATAATCTTTAAAGGTTACACTCTATTTACAGTTATTACAAAATATTGGCTATTTCCCCATATTGTACAATACATCCTTGTAGCTTATCTTACACCCAGTAATTTGCATCTCCCACTCCCCAACCCCTATATCCATACCTCCCTATCCCACAACTGGTAACCACTAGTTTGTTCTCTATATCTGTGAGTCTGCTTCTTTTTCTGTTATATTCTCTAGTTTGTTGTATTGTTTAGAGTCCATATATAAGTGATATCATACAGTATTTGTCTTTCTCTGTCTGACTTATTTCACTTAGCATAATACCTTCCAAGTCCCTCCATGTTGCTGCAAATGGCAAAATTTCATTCTCTTTTATGTGAGTAGTAGCTTAACACTCTTTGGTTAGTGAATTAAATGGAGAGATAGAAGAGCAAGTCATCAGATTTGCAGTTTCCCAAAGCTTGATTGATAGCTAATACATCACAATCTGAGGCTGCACATGTCTTGATATATTGGATTTCCTGTGTCAAGCTTTTCACCATTGGTTGAATTTATATTCAGATAATTCATGGTTTGGTAAGTCTATTAGAATCCAAGTAGAGATATTGAGTAGGCAGTTGTATGTAGTAGACTTGAATTCAGAAGAGAGATCTATACTAAAAATATAAATTTATTCATCGATGGCATATAGATAGTATTTTAAACCACATGACTGGGTGAGGTCACACAGAAAAAGAGAGTAAATAGAAAAGGAGATAGGATTAGTGACTGAAGCCTAGGCTTCCATAGTAATGTTGTTGTTAAGAGTAAAATACACAAAGAAGGAGCAATCAGTGAATGTGGCATCCAGAAAAACAAGTGATGAAACTCTATGATCTATGGTGTCAGATACTGCTAATTTGTCAAGGAAGATAAAAACTGAATTGGCCATTGGATTTAATTGCATGAAGAATCTTGGTAGGGTGACTGTGCATCCTATTGTGCCTGTGACACTCCCAGTTTGTACCTGTTGTCTTGGTTTAATAAATAATAATGTTCCTTTCATTCTTAAGCGTCATAGTTTAGAAAATAAATTAAATGATCATCTTAGTCATTGGTGATCTTCGCAAGGGTAGTTTCAGTGGAATTCTGTGAGATAAAAACCTTACTGGAGTATATGTAAGAACAAATGAGGAAAGAGTATGAGATGCAAAGGGTAGTTTTGTTGCATGGGTATGCAGAGAAATGGGATGGAAACTGGAGTAAAAAAAACAATGCAATTATGTGCCAAAGGGACATAGTATAGTGAAAAATTATTGATGTAGGAGAGAGAAGGAAGAAGTCCTCAAATAACTGAGAAGGAATTGGATTTGTGTTTAGTTGGAAGGATTGGTTTAGAATAAATAAATATTGGAGACCATTCTCCAAGGGTCTCTTGCATTTCTGCATGTTTTGTGGTTGAGGCATTGATTGCCCTGTGTTCTGGACTACTATTTCAAGGATATTTATATAGTCAACAGCCTTGGAAGGGAGAAATAGACTTTCTTCATAGCAAAGGGTAGATTTGCTTATAGTCCTGCAGAAAAAAAGACAGTGTCTTCTTCTGGAGGAAAGGGCAGACATATTTACTGCCGTTTATAAAAATGTGAGTTCCCTAAACTCAGAGTTCCTCTCCTGTAATGTCATCCACTGCATGTTTAGGTGGCTATGGCCTTCCTCATGTTACCTGTGGGAATTGGGGCTTGGAGAATTGGAGCCAAGCTTCTGATGTACTGCTTGTTGCTGCCTGTGTGAGTAATAAACTGTTTTACATTTCTCATCCAGGAATTATGTGTCCTCTCCCACTATCCATGAAACATGTGGGCTAACTTGTTTGCTTGGAAGCAGGGTAAAATATTAGACCCTTGATGATAAGATCTTAGTTCATCTAGGATAAAAAATACTGCAAATATAGCCTCACTTTTTACTATGTTTTTCACTGTATACATGATTTACGTTTTTATGTAATCAAATCTATCAATCTTTTATAACTTGTGGGTTTCATGGCTTGCTTAGAAAATTTTTATTCACTTTCTAATATATGAATGAAAGACTGTCTTTTGTTTTCTTCTAGTCCTTATCTTTTATAGTATTTTTTAAAGGTTAGATATTGAATCTACGTAAAATATATATATGTTTTATGAGACAAGGTTTTCCCTCCAAGTGATGGCTATTTGTCCCAATACCATTAAAATTCACCCTAACCTGATTCTTTGAAATGTCTTTCTGTAATATATTAAATCTCTAATATGGAAATGTTCATGTTATGGACTTTTTGTATCCATATATACTTAATTCTTTCTTTCAACACATGTCCAGTTAGTGCCTACTATGTGCTATACACAGGGTATACATTATTCCACAGTGATTAACAAAATGGACATGGTTTCTGCTCCCATAGAAGTTGGAACCTGCTTGGGAAAATAAATATTAAAAAAGTAAGCAAATAAATATATAATTTAAAAGTATAGTAAGTGCTATGAAGGAAATAAAAAAGATGCTTTGACAGAGTGTTGAGGCGGGAGAGAAACCTATAAATGTAGATCTCCTCTGAGGAGGATATAATTCAAGCCTACACTCAGACTATAAGAATTGAGGATTACAAAGAGCAGGTAGAAGAGTGTTCTAAGCTGATAGAACAGAATGCCATAGATAAAAGTTGTTTCAGAAAAGGGTCATGCAATTGTTTTTGCTCATCAACCAACAAAGTCTATCATATAAGCTTGATCTTTCAGCTGGCTGAGTTCAAGTCAACTTCCTTTTACAGTTAAGGTCACATCATTGTTTATATAGTAGTGGTCATTATGATTAACTAGGCAACTTCTATTTGAAATAATCCATCTAATCTCCTCTTCTTGCTAGGAATTGTTTTTAAGGATAAAGTCAAGTTTGGAAAATAAGATGTGAAGAGAATTGTACTGGGTAGATTTTGTTAAAAAAAAAAAATCCCAACTTCTGAGAAAGAATCATAGAAATAAAAGGATACTGTATGCTTAAGAGTTTGAATGTAACTTTTGACCTCATGCAGGTACTTGCTGTGGGTTTGACAATCAGTCAACATGTGGGAGAGCAGAGCAATGAGAACTGCAGAATAGCAGAGCCAGAGCCCTGGCATATAGTGCCTGGAAACTACCAAACTTCTGGGCTTACTTTTAAGGGCAGTAATGCATTTCATTTTAGTTAACTCAGTTTTAATTGAGGTTTTCTGTTTTTCTGCAGCAAAAAAAGCATTCTAAAACTTGTAATATTTTAAAGTCTGAGGCCTCAAAAGGAGGAAAGGACTATCAGAGAAGAGTGGCTGATAGAGTCAAAACTCCCCATTCCTTTTGGCCCCGAACAAACAGGTTTACATAACATTTATTGAAATTATTTGACCGGGATTGTGGAATTGCAACACTTTGTGTTTACCATGTTTTGTTAGTCTTTATTACGATGTAATGGAATTTTTTTCCTTACATCTGCTGCTTCTTAAATAAGCATGGCAAGTGGTGTTGGGCATTATACCCTTAAAGACACACTCCTTCACTGTCTGTTTCATACTTGAGCAAGCCCTGGGAATAAATTAGACTTATGATTTTTCACCACAGAGCTGGGATTTATAGTGGAGAGTGGGATCAAACTGTGCTACTTGGTACTGAGTCCTTCGTCTCCTGTGCTCTTGCCCTGTACCTATGTATCCCAAGGTTCTGTATTCTCTCTTTGCGTACTGCTGAGTGGGAGTCCATGTCATTTTCATCATCATCATTAACTCCTGACCACTCATTCATTTACTTATACCTTAGTTGCTTCTTGTAGGCTGTAAGTTTTGTTAGACCTGATATTCAAATTTTTCTATTGTTTCTGTTTACCAGGAGAATAGATATCTCCTTCTTTTTCATGCACCTTCTCTTTTTGGGTTGTTTTTCTGCCCTGTATAGTGCTAGAGTTGTAGTGAAAATATCTATTGTTAAAATGCATACTATAAAATATATTTTATACTTGGAAGATGTACTGCTGAGATAATTTCAGCCCATAACTGTTCTTTGGTGAAAATAACTGCTTGAGTATTTATGACAACTTTTTGACTTGCACATTTACAATTTTCCTGGACTTTATAGTTTTGTTTTGTTTTGTTTTGTTTTTTTGCGGTACGCGGGCCTCTCACTGCTGTGGCCTCTCCCATTGCGGAGCACAGGCTCCGGACGCGCAGGCTCAGCAGCCATGGCTCACGGGCCCAGACGCTCCGCGGCATGTGGGATCTTCCCGGACCAGGGCACGAACCCGCGTCCCGAACCCGCGTCCCCTGCATCGGCAGGCGGACTCTCAACCACTGCGCCACCAGGGAAGCCCTGGACTTTAGTTTTAATTCAATTATATAAAAACATAAATTCACCATCAATAGAAATTCCTATACATAGGAGCAACAACAACAAAAATAATCCCTCAATTTGTTTTGCTGCTTTCTAAGATATTTTCAGAAATTATATATCACAAATAACTCATTGGACAAATCAACTTTTTGATTATCACTGTCTTTATGTTATGGAATTCCAAGTTGAAATGATAAAAGTGTTTAAATGAGCATCCAACTTGCCACCAAGATGATTTGTGCTTGTGTATTTGTTACTCAAGGAATGTAATTAGTGTGTCTGAATGTTAAGGACAATGGAAATAATTGGTGGTTGGAAGAAGGTGACTACGTGGAGTGATTATTAATAGCTGTTAAGAATATAGGGGATGGAAGTAGTAAACAACTGAATACTAATTTTCTTCATTTAAATCATTATATTTTAGTAGCTTCAAATTCTAAATCTAAAGTTTGAGAGATCCATTGGAACCTCTTCATTTCACGAATGGAGAAAGAAAGGCCCAGAGAGAAAAATATTTTCTCCTGGTAAGTAATGAGGCATAAAAAGTAATATTGATTTTGTCTTAATTGTAAATGTGTGAATGGAAAAACAAAATAAAATCAGTCTTTTTAAAAAACAAAGAAAAAGATTTAAAAGTAAATAAAGTCATCAGTCCTTTATTGGAATTTTTCTAAATCTCCTTTGAAATGGGATTGGCATAATGATATGTGAATAATGAGACTATTGGTAGACCTCAAAATGTTGTAACCCTAGATAACAAAATTTTGGTAGGCTCTTATTTAAATTATGTGATACTTGAATTGTGTATATCCTCCTTGAAGTTGATTTCAGTTTGAAAAGAAATTGAGAAAAGCCTTAAAAATAGTTTACTAGCACATGGAAATCTTACATGAAAGTCAGTATAACAGTTTGCCTTGAACTGCACCCAAATATACTAATTTAGTTCATAAGTCAGTTTAATCCATTCCTATATATTCCAGGAAGAGAAATTAAAATCATTCCCTGGCTATTTTATAACTTTTCCATTACTGGATAAAAAAGCTGTTAAGTCATATAGATTATTTTCTAGAAACAAGTTATTGATGATTGTTTTACCATCACTAGCATATATGGATTGTGCTTTCATATCTTACTTCGGAAATGCAGATGCAAAATGAGGTGGTTGTGAAATGACCTGAAGGAAAAAGTTTTGTGCTGTATGAACAAGATTTTTAAAGGCAAAGAGACATGGAAAAACAGGAAAATAAGAAATGTAATGTTTAAACATGTGGCATGTAAATCGTTAATTTATGAGTTGATAAAAATGCTAAAAAGCAGCTTAAATATCCTCTCAGGAAGACATCACTGAACTGAGGGTCTGGCTCTGTGTTTCCCTTATGTGTCCTACTTCAAGTCCAGATGAGCCTTGCTCATAGAACCTATTATACATCACTGAATTATCTAGGCTTTCCTTTGCATATGTTTATTAGCCCTTTGTGATTTCTTAATTGTGAGTTTCCCATTCATATCCTTTACTCATTTTAATGGGTTGTTGGTCTTATTCATTTTTTCTTTATCAAGACATCATTAACAATTTTTTTTAACATTTATCCATTCATATAAACATTAAAATCATTCTGTCTAGTATAAGAAAATGATTGGGACTCCTATTTCTAGGGAAATGATTGGCTAGATTATTTGCAGGAAACACTCTGCTAAAAATATCAAAATAGATCTAAGATATTTTTAAATCATTTTAACCATAAAAGATGCAGCAGGAAGTAAATCAATGTAGGAGAATTAAGAACTTGGAGAGGTGAGTAGAATACTGAAGCCACTTTTGCCCTTGTTATTTACCAATCCATGGATAGGCAAAACTTTCATTTACATGGCCTTGAGTGCTATAGGGAACAAAAGTTGAAGCTTTGGGTCTTCCAAAGTGAGGACTCTAAAAGGACACACTCCATACTAAGCTGGGATTCCTAAAACCTAAACCTTCAGAGTAAAGGACCCAGAACTACTGCCACCAGCAATTATCACGGAAAGTTGCTTAGAACTTGGCAGAGTAAGGAATTGAAATGAAACGTAGTACTTCCGTGTATTTGCAGTTCCAACCAGACCCATATATTTATAAACCATGGATGGATGACAGAGATGGAATTGCAGATCAATGGAGAGAGCATGCACAGTTGAGTTGGCATGAGCCAAAAGAGATATTTTAGACAAAATTTCAATGGAGGGAATGGATAATCAGTTCTATTCCTTTATATTCTGGAGATTAGAGGCACTGTTCTAACACACATGGTGTTGTTTTATTTCCTCAGTGTCAGGAGACGCCAGGTGTGTGGATTTAATTGCATCCCCCCAAAGAGATACATGGAAGTCCTAACCCCTGGTATTTGTGAATGTGACCTATTTGGAAATAGGTCAGATATAATCAAATTAAGAAGAGGTCATACTGAGTTAGGCTGGGTTCTATTCAATAATACTGTTGTCCTAAGACATCAGGGAAGAAGGACACACAAAGATAGCAGCAGAGGTTGGAGTGACACAGCTACAAACCAAGGAATACCAGAGAAGCTGGAAGAAACAAGATTCCTTCCCTAGAGCCTCCAGAAAGTGTTCCTGCTGACACGTCAGTTTTGGACTCTTGGTCTCCAGAACTGGGAGATAATAAATTTCTGTTTTAAGCCACCTAGTTTGTGATATTGATACTTTGTTAGGGTAGCTCTGGAAAACAAATACACCAGGCCTACCATTCCTGTCAGACTTTTGCTTTCAGCTTCTCTAATGCCTGGCCTGGGGGTGTGTTTATCTGAGATGAACGATGCTAACTTCCCCTGCAGAACTCCGTCCTCATCAAAGTCTTCAAAGTGGGAGACTTAGAAGTGGTCAGAGATGAATGAGGTTTTTGGTATGACCTTGCGCTTTCCAGTTAAGCCTCACAGGCTCCAGTTTGTCCTTATTTTCTCCACTTCATATCCATTTTCTTTACCGAACTGCATCCCTCACAGACTTCAGGGCTTCAGCACCAGGCACAGAAATAACAGTCATCTATTATCTCCTAGCGGTTCTGCTTCTCTGATTGAACCCTGACTGATTTCACCCAAATATAATAATATATGTTTCTGTGAACTTATTTTGGTTAACTGTGCAAAAATTATCCTATATTATTTCCCAATAATAGTTTGGTACTTTGTCTCTTACATTATTATCTTTTAATCTTAGTTTTTTAAACTATTTAGTGAATACATATTATAATATCACTTTTATTTTTAGCTAAATGTATAATATGCCTTGAAAACCCAACAAATGGTTGCACCTGTGAAAAATAAATAGACGAAAATCTCCTACCAATGTGACAATTAGAGCATTAGCAAATGCAATAGACATGAATCAGAATGGGTTCTACTACCGAGAACTATAAAGCATTAACCATTTGCAGTTGGCATCAGTTTATACACAGAGAATGATTCTGTGTGATAACTAAAATATGCATGAAATCAGTTAATTTTTTGATGAAATAGCGTATTTCTTTAAAATAAACCAACACAGTTATTTGTATGAACAGATGATTTAGATGTTAAAATATAAACTGACAATTCAGTTTAAAAATATTGGTTTAGTAAGGCAAGTATTAACATTTTCAAGTATTTTAATCTTACAAGCACCCCACACCTAAGATATCTAAAAATCTAACCTAATATTTTTACAGACACAAATGCAAACATATGTTCCACCCACAAACATACTCACAGAAGTTTATGATATACATGCTATTTAAAAAGGGGATTAGCACTGTGAAAACTTTCTTTTGTTTCTTAGATTTTCAGAAATGGAGCCTGAACTCAAAAGAGGCATAGGAAATGCTCTGATTAAAAATGTTAGAAAAAGAAAGAAGCATAAATGAGAAAGTCTGACTGACTGTGGGGATCCAATTATAAGAATTATAAGCAGCAACTTCTACTTAAAAAAATACAACTCCCTGTTTTACTCCTCTCAGTAAAAAATAAAAGATACATTGCAGTAAAAGATAAACTGATTTATTCATTTATCTATACTGAATATAAAAGAGCCCATGAGGATATTATTACTCAGAAAATACTTGAATCTGATATGACTCCTGACTGCTAAATGTAACTAACAATGATATTAGCTAATCTTTTTTTTTCAATTGACTACATGGAATTTATTTATTTTTTAATTGGAGTATAATTGCTTTACAATGTTGTGATAGTTTCTGCTCTACAATGAAGTGAATCAGCTGTGTGTACACATATATCCCCTCCCTTTTGGACCTCCCTTCCCATCCCCATCTCACCCATCTAGGTCATCACAGAGCACCGAGCTGAGCTCCCTGTGCTATTGAATTTTATGTTAGTCACTGCATTAGCAATTTTGTGTGTATTAACTTGTGTAATCTACACGCTAATACTACCAGGGAGATACTGGTTTTCTTTGCAATTTATAACTGAATCCCTGGATCTTCAAAAGTTTAGGTAACTTTCCCCAATACTAGCAGTTTGTAAGTTAGGGAACCAGCATTACATTCAGTTTATTCACCCGGACTCTAGAGTCTGTATGTTTAACTGCTGTGCATGCTGGGCTGCGTCTTTACTGGTCAACCTGGATTGTGCTCTGGATTGGATTATGGTTGCTCTGGATGATGACAAAGTAAGGGGAAATATCAGATATTCCTCAATTTTCTGTTAAAGTGGCCACAAATACATATGTAAGGGAGTTCTTTAGAACAGCACATGAAACTAATGACAACTAATAGCGATGGAATCAAGCACGCTCTAGAGAGGAGCTGATAAATAGGATTAAAAACCCACTAATGACTGTGATTTCTGACCTATCTTACAGGAAGACAGAGTAGGCTAACTGGGCAATGGTGCAAAGTGTTGAACTACAGGTTAAACAAATACGTCACCAGACTAAATATAAAATCCTGTACTAACTCAGGTTTCCACATTTGGTTCCTGAGGCAACAAGTAAAATAATCAATGGTTGCACTTTGGCAAATTAGGTAGCATTTAATTATAAATAAATAGATAAATTTAAAAAAAGAAAAAAAAGCATAAACTTCTTGTCAGATTGATTTTAAAAACTACATGCAATCAAATAAAATAATGTAATAATAATAATATAGTAAACTGTTTTGTTCCATACTTTAAAAATTTATACCAGTTGGCATTTGTGGAGAGAGAGAAACTTTTGTAATCAGTAGCTGGTATTAAATATTTATTATAAATAAGTTTTAGTTTGGTCCAATATTATTGGCTGTGCAAGTTTGCTTTTTCAAATATATTTTTTGTGGGCGTATGTATGATCAACTTTCAAAATTATTCAGTGAAGGCTTGCAAAGACATAAAATCAATTTTGTAAAACTCAAAGTTTAATAAATATACATGAAAGCTATTTTATAAGTCATTATCTCAAATACTTTGTATTCTATTTTTTAACCAACACGATCTCTCAGACTCTGAGATGTCTGTCAATATAAACGTTTCTGTCACCTTCTCCTCATATTTCTAACACTTTCCCCCCTATTTGTTGGGTGCTTTTTAATTTGGAGAAAATAATTTTAGGACAGTTCAAATATGTATAATAACATCAGCAAGGTAAAAATATACCCACAATGTTTTATTTAATATTTTAATTCAAATTCCCTTATTATTAGTATTATTAACCTTTCATTCTTTTTCTTATCTGGCATACCTCACAAATCTTTGGCTTTTTTTTTGCTTTTCTGTTTAATTTTGATCTCAATGTGTTGCATTTAAGTAATACATACTGTAACTTCTGTTTTAAGATAGTGAGCTGAACACACACTTCATTCTTACCCTCCTGTGTCAAATATCTAGAAACAATATAAAATTTAAATAGCAAGGAAATAAACTAACCCAACAAAAATAGGCTCTCTAACTGGACCAGAAGTTATGACCAGTTCCTTAAAGTTAGAAAACCAATAAAATTTAAGAGATAAGCCTCAGCTAAGGACACATACAGGAAATATGTGAACGGTGCCTCAAGCTAGTTGAAGCCAAAGAAACTCTGCAGTGATTAGTCTATACCTTTTCTAAAACCTCTTACATTTTATCTTCCCCATTATGTGAGCTAGGTATTAAGCAACAGGATGTATGCCTCAGCATACCCTCAAAATAAAACAGAATACAAATTTCTTTTAACCATTTGTGATATATTACATTAACAAAAATTGTCTATGTTTAAGAGGAGACTCAGAAACATATTCAAAAAGTTGATAATGTACATGTCAAATTCAATTATCATAAAACAAAAATTTTAAAAATTGACAGAATGTCCCTCAATCATAAAAAAGTATAAAAATACTTTTAAATAACTCTTGGGTTTAGATAAAACAGAGATCACTGACTATCTAGATTTACATGACAATGTCGACATTAAAAATAATACGTACTATTTATTGTGTATTTAGAGTGTGTAGATGCTCTTCCAAATGTGTCAGTCACACTCAAATATTTAATCCTAAAATAAACTCTATGAGATCAGTATTATTATTAATCCCATTTAAAGACACAGGGAGGGCTTCCCTGGTGGCACAGTGGTTGAGAGTCCACCTGCAGATGCAGGGGACTCGGGTTCATGCCCCGGTCCGGGAAGATCCCACATGCCGCGGAGTGGCTGGGCCTGTAAGCCATGGCCGCTGAGCCTGAGCGTCCGGAGCCTGTGCTCCGCAATGGGAGAGGCCACAACAGTGAGAGGCCGCGTACCGCAAAAAAAAAAAAGACACAGGGAGTTTAATAAATACCAGATTTCACATAGGTAAGATATAATAGAGCTAGGATTTGAAATTAAGCAGTTTAGTTCTAAAGTTCAAACACTGAATCACTATGCTTTACTTTCTCCACAGTCCAAGGGAGATACCACATACTAAACTAAAGGATCAAAGTGACAGAAGAAAACATAGCTTTAAATATAATTATTAGAAAATAAGAAGAGTAGAAAGAAATGAACTAAACCCACAATTCAATAAGACAGTAAAAGAACAATAAACTAAATCTCTAAACAGAAGAAGAAAGGAATTGATTCTAAAACCAGAAATTAATGAAACAGCAAACAAACAAAAACAGAATTGACCAATAAAGAGAAAAGCTGGTTCTTTGAAAAGATCGATAAGACAGACAAGCCTTTAACAACTATGATCAAGAGCTAACTAAAGAGAAGACACAAAAGGAAAAAAATATATACGTGTAATGAAAAAAGGAGGTCATGACTGTGGGTCCAGAAGAGATTAAGATAACATTTCCAGAGAACACTATATACAACTTTATAGCAAAAATTTTTTAACTTAGACAATCTTGAAGAAAACTATAGATCACCAAAATTGACCCTGGATAAAGTAAGAAATATGATTAGAGCAATAACTTTAGAAAAATGAAAATGGTTGTTAGAGATTTGTCCTTAGGAAAGCATAAGCGTCCGGGTTTTTTATGGGAAATTTCAAGTGAGCGATAATTCCAATCTTAGAGAAAGTATTTTTAAGAACATGGGAAAAGATAGGAAATAACACACTCTACTTTACAATGCTCATGTATACCTGATAAGAAAATTGGATGAAAACAGAATAAAGGAGAAAACTAAGGACCAATTTTACTCTTGAGCATAGATGCAAAATGTTATGGTATCAGCAAATCAAAATATTCCTCTCTTGGCTGTGTTGTGCGTGTGTGTGTGTGTGTGTGTATAACATCACAACAGGATATACAACCTCTAAACTATGTCTAGGTGCACATTTCCTATGATAAATATGACCAAATATTCATACTCCAAAAGACCTACTGATCTGAAATAATGAATCATATGAGCTCAGGAAAGTATTTCTCTACCATAGACCTGATTATTGATTTTGATTTTATAAGCACCAATTATTGCCAGGTTTAATTACTATTGATATTTTCTGTCTTTATTGCAGATGATTGTTTTCTTTTTCTTTATGCACTTTAGGAAATTATCTGTTTTTCCCTCCACATTACTGATTCCATTTTCTATAGCATCAATTACTATATTTACTGCTTCTATTGCACGTTTCTTTGCTAACTTTTGCATTTACTTTTTCCTCTTATATCATGTAGTTTTTTAATAAAACTGTAATTTAGCAACCTTCCTTTTCATTTTAGTTTATTCCTTATACTTTTTTAGTCTATAGAGGATACAATTAGATGCTTTCTAAAATGTATTCCTTTTTAATTTAATGATAATATATTTTAATTAAAAAATGGAAGAAATGTATTCCTTAAATCTTATATCTACAAACACAAACGTAACTACTGACCTCAAAATTTCCAAGTTCATAAGACATATATTGAACAACAAAGGACTAAGGATGGTCAGGTCTCCAGACTGCTTATCAGTTCATAGCATTTGGCTGTGAAATCTGTTTGAAGATGAATAAAACAACATCTGTTATTAAAGCTTGCTTCATTTTTGAAACATTATCTTTAGATCTGATACCCTTTTCTAAAGGAAACTGAGAGAATCAATGCTATCTTGAACAACATCATCTGGATTCATGAGACTTTGTTTTTATGACTTTCTCAGTTAAAAACCCAGTGAAGGTAATTTTTTTAATCTCCAGGCTCTCTGGTCAGTGGGATGTTTCTCATTACCGGAGTACTTTTCATAGCAACCATTATCATTAATTTGTAAATGAGAAATTTATGTGTTCCAGGTATTTCTTCTCCTAGCAATCGTAATTATGAGATTTCAGGCCATTAGGTCTGAGTTGTTCTGAGTTTTGCATGCAAAATCCTGCTGACAGTCACTTGACCCAGTCTCTGGATAAAAGGACTCTCTTCATTTGCTTTACCATTTTCTGCTCAGTTTTTGAACAAATAACTGCAAATTCTTCATTTTTAGATTTGCAAGTTGAATGTTGACATCACTCTCTTGGAAACCCTAGAAATCTGGAAAATCTCTTTCTATTTTAATTCTCTCAGTGTTAATTTCCCTTTTTCTCTACGTGTGGACCTTAAGATTCTTTAAGTATATTTCTGATAGAAAACTTCCGGAGAAATTTGCCTAGCTGGTCAGTTCATGTCTAATGTCTATAGGGTATGCTTGTTTACACAAAACTTAACAGTGGAGTCATGATCTGAGGATGTTTGAATCCTTTTTTAAAAAATACTTTGAATCAAATCTATAGCATATCACGGGGTATTTACAAAGTTCCTCCTCCTTGTGCATCATCACTCATCTCAAGGACTAATCATGTTGGCTGACTTCTTTTTGGTTTTCAGCAGTTCTTTCACTTTCTTCAAATCGGTTTTGTGGTAATCGCTTAGTCCTACCCTCAGATACCAGATATCATCAACCACATTCAGTACCTTTTCTCTAAGCTTTGGTGAAGCCAGCGGAGGAGATGAGGTGCCTAAATCAAGTGGCATAAGGTTGCACATGTCTTTTTGACTCCCTGTGATACTAAACATGCAACTTCATTAATTTTTTCTTATGTTATGTATGGAAGTGTTAACTCTGCATTCCATGATATTTAACTAAGGTGCCAAGGTCTTTCTACTTTATTTTTCATTTCTACCCAAAGATATTTCCATACATGTGGATAAATAGAAAGTACACTATTGACCAGTAAAGAAGTAAGATAGTAATGAAAAAACGCAAGATTTACAACCCGGTCTCCCAAACCTTTCATAACTTTCTAATTTGAATGGGTTTGTTGGCCATGCCTACTTATCTCATGACTTTCTAAAATTTCTCCTGCCTTTATTAAGAGAGAACTGGAAATTATTACCACATCATTGAAGGAGAGCACTGAAAAACAGTGTGTTTCCCTAGGTAAGCTTGATGACCTTTCTATAAACAGATATAACAATTTAACGGAGTATAGGCTTTTCCTCTCTCTTTCCCTGAGGTGGCCTCAACTTTGTTCCAAAGCCTTGGCCCCAACTTGGTATCCAAATTTATTGCCAAAAAATGTTCCTGCTTTCCTCAGACAGCATCAAGGACAAATTCTCTACCATGATACCAGAGATAGAAAGTGCTGGAGGCCTCTCCCCCAACATGTCCAGGAGTAATATGTCTTTTCTTTTTTGCTTCATGCTCTGGGGTAGATGCTCAGACACGACCCACCCATATGAGACACTACCCACAAAATTTTGAGACATGATGAAAACATGTCTCAAAGAGACAGGGGTCTTGGGGATGAATAGAGATTTTGCCATATAAGATTTCCTATTACAAAGCTCTCCCTCAAGTAAAATAACATTCCCTACAACTACAAAGTAGGGAATGCCTTTTGAGTATCTTTGAATTGGACCAACGGTGCTGCTGCAAAATACATTTTAATTGACAACAGTAGGGTTTTTGTACAAAATAGTAATGATAGCCATGGAAGGCTATATTTTTGTTTCTAAGGACTAGCGTTTTAATGAAAGAAGATAAATTGTCCCAGGATCCTTATTAAGAGAAAGCAAAAGGTATTTAAACTGATCCACCAGTGGAACAAGGTGGGAATATTTGGGTCTTTTGTTTCACCACTGCTTAGGTCCAACTGAATTTGTGAATTCCTGTGTTTGCATTATCTGTTCTTAGATGTTATTCTGCCCTGGCTCTGTGTCATCTCAGTCATTTGACTTAGAAAGTGACCTTCGAAGGACCCTGTTCACTGCTGCACTTTTCAATGAATTAAAATTTATTTCTGTTCTAGTGAAAAAAAAAAAGGAGTACTGGTAGTGACAAAGACATAAATAATGGCCCTTATACAACTTAGAGTAGTTGGAGGTGGTTATAACACCAGACAGAGCATAGATGACTACAGCTCCTATTGCTCCCTTGTCTTCTGGTATTTCTACCCTTTCTGCTGCTGAGATCACAGCTCAGGTTAAAATGTACCGTCACTTGGTAATTTCTGCCTTTGACCCTGTTGCTCTATTGGGAAGTGTAACCAAAAGAACGTAGAAGAAAATTTAGTAATAAACTAATGGCCCTATGTAACTACCTCTGAACAGAGCAACAGAGTTACTGTGCTATAGAGTTAGAAGGACCTTCTAAGGGAAGTACCTGGGTTTTTAAGGCATCAGAGTTCAGTGGGGTTAGTGTTCAAGTCTTACTGTCCTGCTGTTTTACCACAGTAACATGGTTTTGCTATTGGAAATTCCTCCTGGGCTTTGGTGAAGTTGACAAATATTGCTAGCTTCAAATTCTATCACTTTACATGTTTTTTGAAATTCTTCTCTGTGCAACACCTGCAAAATTTATTTCTCTCTACACTTTTGTAACAGTTATGAAAGCACTTGTATAACATTTGTCAGACAGCATTATGTTTGTTTTTAAATATTGTAAAGAGAGAAAATGCTTGTGTGGTAAGCATTGCTTAATTCAGAAGCCTATGGATTTACTGAATCTGATTATGCATCCATAAAAGCTAGGTTTTCCACCTTATGACTAGCCCATCATGTTTTCTTAACACTGTTGATTGCTTTGACTTGGCACCAATTGACCTAGCATGTTGTCATAAGTCAACATCAGCATCTTTCACATTCATTAGACAATTGTAAATACAAGCCTTGGTCATTACCCTGGAGGATCTTAATTACAATAAAAAGATCATAAAGCAAGAGGTTATAAGTAATAATTTGAGGTGTGTCTTTTTTTTTATCATAGTTTGGGAACTCTTATTTCCATTAAACTTGTCTTATTTACCCTCTTATTAGAAGACTATGCCATAGATTGTGGCACAAAGAAAATAATTTTTAATCATTTACTAAATGAAAATTGAAAATTAGTATAAGTATGCTGTCAAGAACTAGGGTTTACCACTGAGAATTATTTTAGAATCTTCTTTAATTTATAAGGCTATTCAATAAAAAATTTTGTGTCTAATATATACAAGACAAGGAATATTTTAAAAGCCTATTTCACATTTTGGAGATTAGAAAAAAATACTGGATAGAATTATTTGAATGCTACTAAGCATAAAGCTTAACAATATGGAGACCATCAAAGAATTGAAAACTAATACTTATTTGTCCAGGCATCATTGGAATTTCGTACTTGCTCTTGCTGAGCAACGTACACAGGTTGGACCTTGTTCACAAGTCCTGACATTTGGCTGAATTTAGCCTACTTTGTAATCCATTATAACTCATATTTATTGTCATATAAATAACAATAATTAATACATAATCCATATAACCCGTATTGAAACTCAGGGCCTATCTTCTGAGCTCTAAGATGTCTCATTACTTTGTCAATAGTTTTTCTTTTATCTTTTTGGCCATTTTTTCTAACCTCAGAGTCAGGTTGACCAGGCAGCAGATTGTCTGGGCTTGGGGCATTAAAAATCAGTTTTAGCCTGCTCACTGCTATTCTGCCATGTTTCCTTGAGGGGAAATCTTCCATTGCAGTGTAAGTGGAGGTCTGTGCATTCTTTTCATCAATCACAAGAGCTTTACAATGGATTGAGAGAGATTATAACCATAGTCTTTATAAAGTTATAATTTCAGTAGACTCAGAAAGATGTTGAGGTTCAGAGTGAATTTTAATTGGAATAATGACTTTTCAACTAGTGTAAAATTTCTATCTCAAAAATAGAAATAAGCAATAAAAGAATGGTTATCATTTTATCAATCACACTGGTCATAGACCAAAGGTCTATGTAATTCCTGCTAAATCATTTCAAGGGTTGCTATTTACCATCAAGATAATGTGATGGTAGACTCATTAAAATAGGAAGTTTTCTCTTTGATCCAAGTAGCTTTCCACAGGGAAAAATGGAAAAATATACAGAGACAGTTTGCTCCCAATCCTAGTTTTCAGGGCTCCTAAAGCTATTATGTCAACTAGGAGGCATTTTAACAGATATAAAGTTCATAAGTCTGTCAAATTGGTTCCCCACATCTGAGAAATCTATATGCATTTTAATGGAAAGTTAATATATTAAGACATTCCAATTTGTTATTTCCAGGAAGTTGGATTAAAAGAAGGAAGGAATACATTATTTTTAATACATCAGGTAGCTCAGAAATTAAAACTTTGATGTTACAGAAAAATATTATAAAGTTTTATACACAAAAAGTATCTGAATATGAAAGTATATAATAGTTCAGAATTTATTTCACAAATGGAATCATTGTGCAGCACATCTCCATGTTGGTTTATGTATAATGTATAAAGCAAGCTTTGACTTTTCTTTTTTTTAAGGCAGCAAATACTGAAAAAGAAACTCTAAAATTTTGTCTGTAGCTCTACTATTAGATAGTAGACATGTGGCCATAAAGTTCTAAAACCTGCCTTTTTTTCATTTGTTTTTTTAAAACAGATATACTGAAAAATACATGTAAAGGTGCACACTTTGGAGTAGCCAACATGGTAGTTAATACATGTTTTTAAGAGTTGTTTCCATTGATTAAAACTTATTTGGACCCTTTTGAAATTGCTATCTGAGATTTTGAGTAACATAAGATTGTAAGTATCCTGTTTTTATTTACCAAAGTTAGCATTAAATAATGTTTGGCTGTTTTAAAAAAACTGCTAAGAGAGTAGATTTTAAATGTTCTCACCATACATATATGCATGAAATGATAACTGTGAAAAAAAATCTATGGAAACCTAAATGCCAAAGTCAGGATTTTGATGACCTCTGGTAGAGTTTGGAAATCAGAGGGATTTCAACACTACAATTAGTATATAGGTGTTTCTTATCTTATTTGCCACACTTTCTAATATGCCTAAAATATTTCATAATTAAAAAACAATAAAGATAAAAATAAAACAAGTCCACTCTTAACAGAGATACCATTAGTCTCAGGATATGCACAATAGTACACTACAAATTCTGAAAGAATTCCAAAAGCATTTTTTTGTAAGAAGTTCCCTTCTGATTTAACAATTTCAAACATTAAACGGTGATGGATTTTCAGGTTTATTTGCTAAAATATCATTGATGATTCTTTATAGTCAAATCACATAGGTTTGTCTTTTTTGTTGTTACGTGGGAATTTTTCATGAATGAATGTCAGTATTACATTACATTTTCTGTATTTCGGACACACACGAGAGATACAAGAAATACCTAAGACCATTAAGCATCAGTTGCTCTATGTGCAGCCTCTTGTGCTTCAGCCTACTCTCTTCTCTCTCATGATCAATCAGGCATCAGTTCTCTTCTTTTTAATTATATCACATATGATGGTTGATATTAACACACATGACATATTCCCCTGACATCTAATTGGAACTCCACTTTCCCTTCTACTTGAGAGAGGAAACTTTAATCCTTTATTCACAGAAGTAAATTACATGCAAAACACCTCACAACTAGTTGACCCATGTGAGTTCATGATTGTGAACAGCTGAATGGGGAGCTAGTAGTCCAGGATATCTACACGTGTCTCAGAAGGATTATATGTCAGTGGTGTCTATTCAATGTTAAAATGCAGAGATGGAGAATATATTTAAAACTTTAGTTCATTAACAGGCCTATCTCTGTGTCCCCACAGTGTCCCTGATCTGCAGATTGGCTCTCTTGCGTCTGTGTCCCTATTTTAATGTTTTTTTTTTCTGTCTGATTTTAGGGGCTAATATCTGAAAGAATTGCCCATTTGATAGTAGTCTATAGCTTCCTTCAAACTCTTTATTCCTGCAGAATGTCTTACTTTCCTTTTCAATATATTGGGGTGGGGAGTTGTTCCCAATCCATTTGTGTACTTCCTGCTCTTATCTTTATAAGAATATATATCCCTAGTATATAAAACCTCACCTGGAAATAAATAGTAGCTACTATGCTTATGTCAGACAAACAATTCTTTCATGTTTACCTTCTAGAAATATTTCAAAGCAATCTTTCTCTTTTAGGCCTGGTGCTGCTGCTTTTTTTTTTTTCAATTAATTAATTAATTTATTTTTAGCTGTGTTGGGTCTTCATTGCTGCACATGGGCTTTCTCTAGTTGCGGCAAACGGGGCCTACTCTTTGTTGCGGTGCGTGGGCTTCTCATTGCGGTGGCTTCTCTTGTTGCGGAGCACGGGCTCCAGGTGCGCAGGCTTCAGTAGTTGTGGCACGTGGGCTCAGTAGTTGTGGCACACGGGCTTAGTTGCTCCGCGGCATGTGGGATCCTCCTGGACCAGGGCTCGAACCCGTGTCCCCTGCATTGGCAGGCGGATTCTTAACCACTGCGCCACCAGGGAAGCCTGGTGCAGCTGCTTTAATTCAGGACACTCTTATTCTTAGAATATAACCTCTTTGAGGTCATCTCTGAAACCTTAGCACTTGACATGACACCTGACTTAGAGTAGGCTCCTTAACTGCTTGTGGACTGAGGAATGGTCCAGTCTTGCCCTGCTGATCCAGCCTATTCAGGCCTTGAAGATTTTCCCTAGTTCCCTCCATTCTTGCTAGCTCCTATTAGCACTTCTCTCTTCTGAAGTCTTTTGCCCTTATACACCACATTCCTTACAGCTCACAGGGAGACCTTTAACAATGCTGTTCAAATTCTAAGAGCATATAGGCCAAAAATGGTAGTTTGGGTTACACACTGCTTTAAACTATTCTCAGTTCGAAAGTCTTTAATTGAAACGTTCACTTTCAGGTTAACCAGTCACCGTCATTCCTCGTTGTTTTACATAGTAAGCCCTATCCACATTCTTTTGTTATCTGCCTGGCTGGGGTGTACAAGATGTCTTGACTCCTATCTATGTTATGTCCATTGGTAGCTAATTATAACATCCAGGTGAATGACATTTGTTCTTAAGAAGAAGAAGAGGAGGAGGAGGGGGAGGAGGAGGGGGAGGAGGAGGGGGAGGAGAGGGAGCAGGAGGAAAAAAAGTAAAGGTTAAATTCTGAATGTGAAAATTCATATACTCTAAAAACATAGAAAATAAATACATATAAACTCATATTTGCCAGGTATATTTTTAAGATTTATTTAGATTTATTTTTCAGAAATAAAGTGTTATGCATATCATTAAAGCACTACTCCTCCATTCATTTGATTTCCTTTCCAGAGGAAACAGCCATCAAAGTTAGTGTGTATCCTTTCTCTGCAGTTTTTTTATTTTTTTAAATTAATTAATTTATTTTTGGCTGCGTTGGGTCTTCGTTGCTGTGCACGGGCTTTTCTCTAGTTGCAGCGAGCGGGGGCTACTCTTCATTGCTGTGCACGTGCTTCCCACTGTGGAGGCTTCTCTTGTTACAGAGCACGGGCTCTAGGTGCGCGGGTTTCAGTAGTTGTGGCTCGTGGTCTCAGTAGTTGTGACACACGGGCTTAGCTGCTCCGCGGCATGTGGGATCTTCCCGGACCAGGGCTCAAACCCGTGTCCCCTGCATTGGCAGGCGGATTCTTAACCACTGCGCCACAAGGGAAGCCCTCTGCAGCTTTTTTTTTTTTTTTTTTTTGCGGTACGCGGGCCTCTCACCGTTGTGGCCTCTCCCGTTGCGGAGCACAGGCTCCGGACGCACAGGCTCAGCGGCCATGGCTCACGGGCCCAGCCGCTCCGCGGCATGTGGGATCCTCCCGGACCGGCCTGCATCGGCAGGCGGACTCTCAACCACTGCGCCACCAGGGAAGCCCCCTCTGCAGTTTTTTAGTACGTTTATTTTCTGTGTTTGCTCCCCTCTCCCAATAAAATACAATTTTTTATCCTAAAATCCTATTATATTGTACTACCTAAAGAAACATTCCTATTTTTTTGGATAGTGTTATATTTTGAGATATCATTATTTTGAAACTTGACAACTTACTTCACTTATTTCCATAATCATATAGTGAGAGACTGAATATACAGACAATTGCTACATCATATATAAAAATGTTGAATAGAAGTCTGACCCACAACGTCTGCATCAGTCAACCCAAGACAATAAATAACCGGGTCAAGTAACTGCCAGCAGCTGGAATTTTTGTCCCTGCTTCCAACTGAGGGCCAATTAGAGAAAGCTAGATATGCTCTCTAACTAATTACATAGATGCCTTGCTTTTAGTTAGCCCTCCTTCAGCTTCCCCATGCCAACAACCGCCAATCACACAGTACACCTCAAGCCTTCTCTTTTTTCCACTTTAGGTTTCACACTCTTCCACCTGCCTTCGAGTCTGCCAAAGGCCAGTGATGGTGGCTGACTCCTTTACTATGCTTTTTCTCAATTTGTGGTCTTCACTTATTTCTATGGTAGAATTCAAATCCTATGTTCATTCTCACAACGATGGATATTCAAGTTGTTTTTAAATTATCATTTGTACAGTACTGAAAACTACATTTATGTACGTATGCAAGAGTTTGTGTAGAATGTTTATCTCGAAGATACAATAGAATTTTAGACTAGTTATAACTTCAACTTTACTAGTTATTCCAGAATTACCATTAAAGCTTGAAAAAATTTACTTTTTTCCCAGTAAGAGTTTCTATTTCCCAAATCTTTCTCAACAATTACTCTTATCAGACTTTATATTTTTTGGCAGTGACCAGAGCTATTATAGGCTAGGGCTACAATAAGAAAACAAATGTTAGTAGCTTTATC
Organism: Pseudorca crassidens; assembly: GCF_039906515.1. Lineage (NCBI taxonomy): Eukaryota > Metazoa > Chordata > Mammalia > Artiodactyla > Delphinidae > Pseudorca > Pseudorca crassidens. The sequence continues at coordinate 62,137,221 of NC_090306.1, forward strand.
TAAAAAAAAGGATTACTCATTTATATAGAATATGATATTGGTCTATTTATTTATTAGGTTTTTCAGAATTTGTGACAAATTTCTATGAAAGTTTTACATATTTTTGTTAGGTTTATTCCTTGATATTACATGTTTTAAGAGGTTTTGTAAATTCTATGTTAAATTTTCTTTTACTAATTGCTAGTATATAGAAATATTAATTTTTATATGAAGACCTCATATCCAGCTTGCTAAAGTCACTTATTAATTCTATAGAGCATTTTGGATTCTTTAATTATCTGGAAATAAAGTGTTATTTCTTTTTTTCTATCTTTATATATTTCATTCCTTTATTCATTTTTTTAATCATTGGCTTTTAGTACTGACTAGGATCTCCAGTACAATGTTGAATTGAATAGAGGTTGTGATCTCAGACATCCTTGTCAACTCCTGTTCTCAAAACGGGCAGTGGGGAAATCTTTTCAGTAATTCACCGTTAAGTTTGATATTTGTTATAGGCTATTTACGAGTATTTTGTCAGATTAAAAAAATTTCCTTCCATTCATTTTATATTTACATTTATTAACTAATCAGGAGTTTAAGTATCTTTCCATATTTTAATTGAACATTTGTGCTTCTACTTCAATAAATTCCATTTCATTTCCTTTGCCCATTTTTCCTTTGGGATGTTTGTTTCTTATTTACATGTTGCTTATTTTACATTCTTATTTACACTTTTATATATTTCTGTAAATTTGTCATTTGTTAATTATAGGTTTGAAAATATCCTTTCCTATGACCTTTCTTTTCATCATGTTGATTGTATCCTTGTCATACTGAAGACTTAATTTTTATGAAGTGAGTTAGATCTTTCTTCCTTATAGTAATTCTCTCCATTGCTAATAGGCTTTCTTCTTAAAGTCATTCTTAACCTGATCTATCTATATATTATCTATCCAGCCATCTATCTATTCAGTTTATCTCAGTTCATATTTAGCTAGAATACATTTTAAAAATCATCTTACTTGCAATATCATGAGGTCCTTGACTTCTAGGTTTGTTTCTTTTAAAGAATATACAGCTTTAAATAAAATAAAACATGTATTTCTTTTAACTGATATGCTTAGTTAATTTATATTTATCATGATTTTTAATGTATTTAGGCATTTTCCCTTCATCTTATGTTGTTTTGCTTTCCTTTTGAATATATTTTGTAATATTCTTTTGTACTCTTTCTTGCCTGTTTTTGTTTTCTCCTTTTCTCCTTCCTTTCATCTTCCTTTTTTATTTTTTTCCTTTCATTATTTCTTATCTATGTATGCATGCGTGTGTGTGTGTGTATGTATGAATGTATTTTTCATTCAGTATTTGTGGAAGTTACATACCCTATATTTATTTCTAGTAGTTATTCTCAAAAAGAATTGTCACATATATTTAACATATATAGATTTATATAATATTCCTTATGATTTCTCTCTGGATTAGAAAGTATTCAAAAATATGTTTTTAATCTTTTATATACATGAAGTTTGGGAGTTTTTTGTTTTGTTTTGTTGCTTCAATTTTATTTTATTTTAATAAGGGAACTCTATGTTCTAGATGATATTTATTATTTAGTCTTGTTGAAACTTTTTTCTACTCCAGTAAATGATTAATATTTGTAAATTTTCTGTATGTCCTTGAAAAAAATGGATAACCTACAAATTTTCAATATAACCTGTATATATTATATATATATATATTTGGTTATATATATATATTTTTAATTGAGTTTATCAAATATTCTATACCCATGCTAATTTGGTTTGCTTTTCTTATTCCTATCTTTCTGACTGTGATAGATTAAAAACACTGCTACTAAAATTCTGATTTTTTTCAATTTAGTCATGTAATTCTGTCTAACTTTATATATTTGGAGAATTTATTGTTGTAGGCATAAAATTCACCATTAGTACATTTTTCTACAGATTGTTTTCCTTATTGTTATTAATGGCCTTCATATCTCTAATAAAGTTTTTTAACTTAAAGTCTATTTTCATCTGATAATAGTAGTACTTTATCAACTTCCTTTAGTTTTACATTTCTTTGGTATATATATTTTCCATTCTTTTAGCATCTATGTTTCTGTAAGATTATGGGTTTTTTTTAACACCTTTATTGGAGTATAATTGCTTTACATTGTTGTGTTAGTTGCTACTGTATAACAAACTGAATCAGCTATACTTTTACATATATCCCCATATCCCCTCCCTCTTGCGTCTCCCTCCCACCCTCCGTATCCCACCCCTCTAGGTGGTCACAAAGCACTGAGCTGATCTCCCTGTGCTATGCAACTGCTTCCCACTAGCTATCTATCTTACATTTGGTAGTGTATATATATCCATGCCACTCTCTCACTTCGTCCCAGCTTACCCTTCACCCTCCCCATGTCCTCAAGTCCATTATCTACATCTGCATCTTTATTCTGTCCTGCCCCTAGGTTCTTCAGAACCATTTTTTTTTATTCCATATATATGTTTTAGCATACGGTATTTGTTTTTCTCTTTCTGACTTACTTCACTCTGTATGACAGACTCTAGGTCCATCCACCTCACTACAAAAAACTCAATTTCGTTTCTTTTTATGGCTGAGTAATATTCCGTTGTATATATGTGCCATATCTTCTTTATCCATTCATCTGTTGATGGACACTTAGGTTGCTTGCATGTCCTTGCTATTGTAAATAGTGCTGTAATGAACATTGTGGTACATGACTTTTTTTGAATTATGGTTTTCTCAGGGTATATGCCCAGTAGTGGGACTGCTGGGTCATATGGTAGTTCTATTTTTAGTTTTTTAATGAATCTCCATACTGTTCTCCATAGTGGCTGTATCAATTTACATTCCCACAAACAGTGCAAGAGGGTTCCCTTTTCCCTACACCCTCTCCAGCATTTATTGTTTGTAGATTTTTTGATGACGGCCATTCTGACCGGTGTGAGGTGATACCTCATTGTAGTCTTAATTTGCATTTCTCTAATGAATAGAGATGTTGAGCAACTTTTCATGTGTTTGTTGGCAATCGGTATATCTTCTTTGGAGAAATGTCTATTACAGTCTTCTGCCCATTTTTGGATTGGGTTGTTTGTCTTTTTGATATTGAGCTGCATGAGGTGCTTGTAAATTTTGGAGATTAAGCCTTTGTCTGTTGCTTCATTTGCAAATATTTTCTCGCATTCTGAGGGTTGTCTTTTCATCTTGTTTATGGTTTCCTTTACTGTGCAAAAGCTTTGAAGTTTCATTAGGTCCCATATGTTTATTTTTGTTTTTATTTTCATTTCTCTAGGAGGTGGGTCAAGAAGTATCTTGTCGTAATTTATGTCAAAGAGTGTTCTGCCTATGTTTTCCTCTAAGAGTTTTATAGTATGTGGCCGTACATTTAGGTCTTTAATCCATTTTGAGTTTATTTGTGTGTATGGTGTTAGGGAGTGTTCTAAATTCATTCTTTTACATGTAGCTGTACAGTTTTCCCAGCACCACTTATTGAAGAGGCTGTCTTTTCTCCATTGTATATTCTTGCCTCCTTTATCAAAGATAAGGTGACCATATATGCATGGGTTTATCTCTGGGCTTTCTATTCTGTTCCATTGATCTATATTTCTGTTTTTGTGCCAGTACCATACTGTCTTGATTACTGTACCTTCATAGTATAGTCTGAAGTCAGGGAACGTGATTCCTCCAGCTCTGTTTTTCTTTCTCGAGATTGCTTTGGGTATTTGGGGTCTTTTGTGTTTCCATACAAATTGTTAATTTTTTTGTTCTAGTTCTGTGAAAAATGCCATTGGTAGTTTGATAGGGATTGCACTGAATCTGTAGATTGCTTTGGGTAGTATAGTCATTTTCACAATGTTTATTCTTCCAATCCAAGAACATGTTATAACTTTCCATCTGTTTGTATCTGTTTAATTTCTTTCATCAGTGTCTTACGGATTTCTGCATACAGGTCTTTTGTCTCCTTAGGTAGGTTTATTCCTAGGTATTTATTCTTTTTGTTGCAATGGAAAATGGGAGTGTTTCCTTAATTTCTTTTCAGATTTTTCATCATTAGTGCATAGGAATGCAAGAGATTTCTGTGCATTAATTTTGTATCCTGCTACTTTACCAAATTCATTGATTAGCTCTAGTAGTTTTCCATTGCATCTTTAGGATTCTCTATGTGTAGTATTACGTCATCTGCAAACAGTGACAGTTTTACTTCTTTTTCTGATTTGGATTCATTTTATTTCTTCTTTGTCTCTGATTGCTGTGGCTAAAACTTCAAAAACTATGTTGAATAATAGTGGTGAGAGTGGGTAACCTTGACTTGTTCCTAATCTTAGTGGAAATGGTTTCAGTTTTTCACCATTGTGGATGATGTTGGCTGTGCGTGTGTCATATATAGCCTTTATTATGTTGAGGTAAGTTCCCTCTATGCCTACTTTCTGGAGAGTTTTTATCATAAATTGTTTTTGAATTTTGTTGAAAAGTTTTTCCGCATCTATTGAGATGATCATATGGTTTTTATCCTTCAGTTTGTTAATATGGTGTATCATATTCATTGACTTGCATATACTGAAGAATCCTTGCATTCCTGGGATAAACCCCACTTGTCATGGTGTATGATTCTATTAATGTGCTGCTGGATTCTGGTTGCTAGTATTTTGTTGAGGATTTTTGCATCTATGTTCATCAGTGATTTTGGCCTGTAGTTTTCTTTTTTTGTAACATCTTTGTCTTGTTTTGGTATCAGGGTGATGGGAGCCTCATAGAATGAGTTAGGGAGTGTTCCTCCCTCTGCTATATTTTGGAAGAGTTTGAGAAGGATAGGTGTTAGCTCTTCTCTAAATATTTGATAGAATTCACCTGTGAAGCCATCTGGTCCTGGCCTTTTGTTTGTTGGAAGATTTTTAATCACAGTTTAAATTTCATTACTTGTGATTGGTCTGTTTTTATTTTCTATTTCTTCCTGGATCAGTCTCAGAAGGTTGTGCTTTTCTAAGAATTTGTCCATTTCTTCCAGGTTGTCCATTTTATTGGCAAATAGCTGCTTGTAGTAATCTCTCATGATTCTTTGTACTTCTTCAGTGTCAGTTGTTACTTCTCCTTTCGTTTCTTATTGTATTTGATTTGAGTCTTCTCCCTTTTCTTCTTGATGAGTCTGGCTAATTGTTTATCCATTTTGTTTATCTTCTCAAAGCACCAGCTTTTAGTTTTATTGATGTTTGCTATTGTTTCCTTCATTTCTTTTTCATTTATTTCTGATCTGATCTTTATGATTTCTTTCCTTCTGCTAACTTTGAGGTTTTTTTGTTCTTCTTTCTCTAATTGCCTTAGGAATAATTTTAGGCTGTTTATTTGAGATGTTTCTTATTTCTTGAGGTAGGATTGTATTACTCTCAACTTCCCTCTTAGAACTGCTTTTGCTGCATCCCATAGGTTTTGGGTCACTGTGTTTTCACTGTCATTTGTTTCTAGATATTTTTGATTTCCTCTTTGATTTCTTCTGTGATCTGTCGGTTATTTAGTAGTGTATTGTTTAGCCTCCATGTGTTTGTATTTTTTAGTTTTTTTCCTGTAATGGATACCTAGTCTCATAGCATTGTGGTTGGAAAAAATACTTGACATGATTTCAATTTTCTTAAATTTACCAATGCTTGATTTGGGACCCAGGTTATGATCTCTCCTGGAGAATGTTCTATGAGCATTTGAGAAGAAAGTGTATTCTGTTGTTTTTGGATGGAATGTCCTATAAATATCAATTAAGTCCATCTTGTTTAATGTATCATTTAAAGCTTGTGTTTCCTTATTTATTTTCATTTTGTTTGATCTGTCCATTGCTGATAGTGGGTGTTAAGGTCCCCTACTATTATTGTGTTACTGTCGATTTCACCTTTTATGGCTGTTAGCATTTGCCTTATGTATTGAGGCGCTCCTATGTTGGGTGCATAAATATTTACAATTGTTGTGTCTGCTTCTTGGATTGATCCCTTGATCATTATGTAGTGTCTTTCTTTGTCTCTTGTAATAGTCTTTATTTTAAACTCTATTTTGTCTCATATGAGAATTGCTATTCCAGCTTTCTTTTGGCTTCCGTTTGCATGGAATATCTTTTTCCATCCCCTCACTTTCAGTCTGTATGTGTCCCTAGGTCTGAAGTGGGTCTCTTGTAGACAAGATATATACGGGTCTTGTTTTGGTTTCCATTCAGCCAGTCTATGTCTTTTGGTTGGAGCATTTAATCCATTTACTTTTAAGGTAATTATTGATATGTATGTTCCTATTACCATTTTCTTAATTGTTTTGGGTTTGTTATTTTATGTCTTTTCCTTTCTTGTTTTTCCTGCCTATAGAAGTTCCTTTAGTATTTGTTGTAAAGCTAGTTTGGTGGTGCTGAATTCTCTGAGCTTTGGCTTCTCTGTAAAGGTTTTAATTTTTCTGTCAAATCTGAATGAGATCCTTGCTGGGTAGAGGAATCTTGGTTGTAGGTTTCTCCCTTTCCCCACTTTTAATATGTCCTGCCACTCCCTCTGGCTTGCAGAGTTTCTGCTGAAAGATCAGCTGTTAACCTTATGGGGTTTCCCTTGTATGTTATTTGTTGCTTTTCCCTTGCTGCTTTTAATATTTTTCCTTTGTATTTAATTTTTGATAGTTTGATTACTATGTGTCTTAGCATGTTTCTCCTTGGATTTATCCTGTATGGGACTCTTGCACTTCCTTTACTTGATTCGCTATTTCCTTTCCGATGTTAGGGAAGTTTTCAACTATAATCTCTTCAAATATTTTCTCAGTCCACTTCTTTTTGTATTCTTCTTCTGGGACCCCTATAATTCAAATGTTGGTGCGTTTAATGTTGTCCCAGAGGTCTCTGAGAATGTCCTCAATTCTTTTCATTCTTTTTTCTTTATTCTGCTCTGTGGTAGTTATTTCCACTATTTTATTTTCCAGGTTACTTATCCGTTCTTCTGCCTCAGTTATTCTGCTATTGATTCCTTCTAGAGAATTTTTAATTTCATTTACTGTGTTGTTCATCAGTGTTTGTTTGCTATTTAGTTCTTCTAGGTCCTTGTTAAATATTTCTTGCATGTTGTCTATTCTATTTCCAAGATTTTGGATCATCTTTACTATCATTACTCTGAATTCTTTTTCAGGCAGACTGCCTATTTCCTCTTCATTTATTTGGTCTGGTGGGTTTTTACCTTGTTCCTTCATCTGCTGTTTATTTCTCTGTCTTCTCATTTTGCTTAACTTACTGTGTTTGGGGTCTCCTTTTCGCAGGCTACAGGTTCATAGTTCCTGTTGTTTTTGGTGTCTGTCCCCAGTGGCTGAGGTTGGTTCATTGGGTTGTGTAGGCTTCCTGGTGGAGGGGACTGGTGCCTGTATTCTCGTTGATGAGGCTGGATCTTGTCTTTCAGGTGGGCAGGGCTGTGTCTGGTGGTGTGTTTTGGGGTGTCTGTGAACTTAGTTTGATTTTAGGCTGTCTGTCTGCTAATGGGTGGGGTTGTGTTCCTGTCTTCCTAGTTGTTTCTCATGGGGTGTCCAGCACTGGAGCTTGCTTGTCATTAGTGGAGCTGGGTCTTAGCATTGAGGTGGAGATCTCTGGTAGAGCTCTCTCCAATTGATGCTACGTGGGGCCAGGAGGTCTCTGGTGGTCCAATGACCTGAACTCAGCTCTCCCACTCGGAGGCTCAGGCCTGACAGCCAGCCGGAGCACCAAGACATTGTCAGCCACACAGCTTCAAATCTTCTTCAATGTGTTCTTTGAGTGTGAAGTGATCAGGTGTAAGCTGTGCATGTAGTACATTTGCATCGTAGCTAAGGAACCCTGAGCTAAAGAAACTCCAGTCCTTTAAAGGGACTGCAAGCAGAGCTGTTCAATCTTTCCCCTGGAGGGAGACATTATCTTTGCTATATTGGATGGCAAAATCTGCTCTCTGAACCAGGAGACACTATCCCTATCTTCCAAAAACGTTTGCTATATAAACATCCTTGTAAAAGGAGTTCTAAACAGAAGTTGTCATCACCTCTGCTGACAAGGTGTACAGAAACATGAGAGAGACCTATGAAGAATATACCAATGACAAGGACAATACTCCGTTACTTATAAATAAACAGTAAACCAGCACACTTCAGTCTATGCATTGTTTCCATACTGTTTTATCCACTGCTTTGTTATTCACCCAGGAATTATTCTGACTTCCACGGATTCCCTAGGCATCATTCCACAGATCTTGGATCTCAGTCAGCATTACAATTTAGGAAGTTACTCTTCTAACCTCCCTGTTTCTAATCTACAAGTCTGCTGCCAACTCTGAGGACTGACTTATAGCCAGATGTATATCTCAACTAGATTTTGAGTGATCCTACTCTAGCTACATTTTCTTTAGATAATACATCCTCTACCTGCCATGGATTTTTCATGTAATATCACCATCTCCTAGTGCACCTGCTTCCATAGTAAATTTCCATCCTTGGTATTACTCATAGGTCTTAAAAGCACCATTACCCCTACAACCCAGCCACTAACTAAGGGAATATGAAAATGGGAAAGATGATGTCTAGATGTCCAAGGAATGGTATAAAGATATATTAACCAGTGTTTGGAAGTATGCCCAAGATATTACTCACCTCTTCTCTCGATGAACAGATGTCGAGACTCAAATTTGGAGAAGTACAACCTTGAGGCCTACCCTGCAAAAAACCCCTACACCTCTATTCTATATTCTGTTCTAGACCCTTCAGATGAATCCATCTCACCCACATTGGCAGAGCTGACTGAGAAAATTCAACTCATCACTTCTACTTTGAAACAACGTAATATTCTCTAGTTTTGCTTCTTTTTATCTATTCTTGTCTCTGGAGCCAGAGAATTATTTCTAAGTTGCAACTTGAAAACTCAAATCATGTCACTCTCTGACTTAAAATCTTTTAATATTAAGCTTCATATACCACTACTTTCTTACATGCCTGCTTTGCCCCCAAACTACTTGCAATTCTGAAGGTTAAGATATTTTAGGCACCCACATTTTACCCAGTTCTTTTGTCTGGACGAACCTGCATGTATGCCACCCCCCCCCCCCCCGCCCCCTGCTCTCCTCACTAACCAATTCTTCAAGTTTAGTGTAGAATGGAACATCATAAAAAGGCAAGCCCCAAAAGAATGATGAGTATGTCTTACTTACTGTTAATCCCTCCTGTCTATCAAATTATAGGTGATAACTGTATATTTTTATATTAATTGTAAGCATGGGTCTATCAATTTTTATATGTTAAAATGAAGAACTGTCATATTTTAGAGATATATTTCAAACCACTTGTTAAAATCCATATAGATACCTCCTGGTAAATTGCAATGTGAAATTTCAGTAGGAATTTGCTTGTTAGGTTACAAGTAATACTCCAGTGTGTGTAACTAGAGGCTTATGATTCTTTACTCTTGTACAACCTGAAGAGTTAATTTAGATTCAAGGCTACAGATCTTTCTGCTGATAGGTGCCATGAGAGTGTCAGAACACTTCAACTGAACTTTATCAAACTGAGTGGCAGATTGGTTTATCCAAATTGAAGGGCTTTTTTTCCTCTACCTTTTAATTGTGGATCATTCTTAAGGTGTTTTATTATAATTGTTCACAGCTTGTGCTGCTTTATTGATTAAACTGCTGTGAAGCTCTTGGTGAAAGTACAGCCTAAACCATGTGATATAAGCCTTTTAAGGTTATTGTTATGCTTGTAGTCAGATGGCTGCAGTTGTGACGTTGGTGATTGAAAAACAAATGAAATGTTTTTAGGAAACTGTTATCACATTAGTCTTGACATTTCACTACTTCTCCCTCGGTAACTAATAGATTCTTTCCATTTCTAAAAGGAAGCTTCTAGTTAAATATTATTTTTCTTCTATTTTTTAATGAAAGAATTCTAATTCTATAAAGACCTAGGAGCTTATATAAAATTCATCTCTTTATTCATATTTGAGTGTCTACTATACTTGACACTAAATGTGTGTGTGTGTGTGTGTGTGTGTATACACATATATTTCAAGAAGTTTAGGTGGGTTTCCTTATGGTGAGACACAAAGAATGTGTGCTTGTACGGAATTAGATTTTCTTAGAAAACACATGGAGAACTGAAATATGTGACTCAGAATGGATTTGTTATTAGTCCTATAAAACTATTAACGTCACTGAATATGAATAAGAAGCTAACAAAAGAGATGGACTGTGAGTTCCTTAGACTTCGTGATACTGTGAGATGCTCTATACTTACTAAGCCAGTACAGCAAAACTTAAGCAGGCTCAGGAGTCAGATTGCTGGAATTCGAACCTAGGCTTTATCAAGTATCAACTCTGTGATCTTGAACAAATCATTTAACCTTTTATGTCTCCATTTCCTTATCTGTAAAAGGAGAATAATAATAGTACCTAACCAATATGATTACTGTGAGGATTTAGTAAATTACTTCAAGCAAAGTATTTAGTTTAATTTCTCAGCAAATGTTGGCTTTCAGATCTATTTTTACTATCCATATTTCTCCTCTTCATTCAACTAAACTCACTATGAACAGATAGAACACCTACCTATTAGAGGCATTAGGAGATACAGAAGAAAAGAGAGAATTTCTGTCCACCATGGTATTCAGGTATCCATCCATTGGATATATGACATTGTTCTGAATACAAACTTGGTAGAATTTAAGTATTGGCATCATTTCCCTTGGGCAGAAAAAAATGCCACTGGAAGCATTACTAAGTCAATAGGTGGTAACTGTGTTGCATATGAATAGTGGTTGTGTTTAAAGGAAAACATTCATACTGAGTCAGTAATGCTGATGAATAAGTTAAGCCTTACTGCTGGTCAGTATTTTGAGAATTGATGTTACCACTTGCTTTGTATTCAGAGATTATGTGTAAGTAACGTTAAACTACCCATTGTAGCTCATTAAATGTGCAAGTTCATACACATAGTCAACTAAAAAATAAATATTTAATTTTCTCTGGTGGGCTAAGTCTTAGGATATACACATTATGGATGAATCTGACCGGCATTAATTATTGGGCATTGTAACATCAATATTCAATTTGCCAACGTTAGGACCCTTCTCAGGAGTGAAATAGCCATGATTTATCTCTCTAAATTAAAAAGGTTGAATGGCATTAATGCATATACATAATTCATTTTAATTAAATGCATATTCTTAAATAGCTTCTTAATGGCTATCCAGTGCCTCATTAATCTTAAATGTAACAAACTGAATCCTTTGGGAGGTCATGTGATAACTCAAAATTCACAAACATAATGTGTAATGCCAAGTAGAGTGTCTGTTAGGCAATCTATACCGGTTGAGTATATACCAGCCATGACATTCATTTCTGATATAGTTAGGCAAATATTAAAGAGATAGAAGCCACGGAGTCAAAAGAGCTGATTTTTATACCATCACCACTTTCAAAATTGTGTTCCCAACAATATTGGGATACCCATGATATTTTAATTTCTCTTCTATGAGGAGAGTTTATGGAAGTGTAGTATGTGCTAGGTTAATGCAAATTAAGTTAGGTTTCTTTTGTGAAATAGGGGTTTCCTGTAAACATTAGACTATGGATTTCCAAAAGGAGAAAATGCAGTCTGTTTTGTTTAATTGTGTGCCATCAGAATCTAGAAAATTCCCTGACATATAGACATTCAGTAAAGATTCCATGAATGAATGAATGGTCTTTAAATACATTAGAGTACATTGTGACTATCCAAGAAGTAGATATATCATCATTGACCTACTTGATTTTGGCATCCTTTGCTATATCTTTTGATACAGTAGTGCTCCAAAGAAGTAATTTGAGTAACATTCCTCTGGTCCATAGTTATGTCTTCCACAACAATCTCTGGTGGAATTCATTCCACCTGTGGAGTATCAAACTAAAGAATATGATGAATGACTGCAAAAACCCACCAACATTACTACAGAAGAATAGATGTGAATCTCCCAAATAAAACAAAATAGAATTCTTATCCTATGAGCTCTCCAAAATAGATGAATTAATCATTAAACATCTGAGAAATATACCTCACATATTCCTTTGTAAAAATTTCTTACAGTGCCTATAAGATATAAAACCACAATATACTTTCATTATTTTTGCATATTATATTCTAGCTTCTTTACAAAGACGATTCTTCTGAAAGAAGAAAAATAAGTCTCTGAAGTTTCTCTGGTACATCCATTAATATGAGGGAAGGAATGAAAGTGACACAGGACACACATACACATTTCCAGGAGAGCCTGCAGAGGCTCCAAGACAACCAGTCACAAACACCTTGCTTTTTACTGACTGTCAAACTGCGCTCCTATGAAGTTTGAGAAATGCACGAAGCACTCTGCTTTTTGAAGCACTTTTACTTCATTAATTAGGCAACACTTACAGAAGCTTAGTGAGCTGAATCAGAAGCGTGGTCCACATTTTACAGGTAATGAAATCGTGACACCGTGAAGTAGGAGCAATTTGTTTAAGGTCATGTGAATAATAAATTGCAAAGACAAGATAAAAGAGTATGGTCTCTAAATATATTCACTGATATGGCTATGAATAAAATACAGAAGAGGGTTGTGATAGAGAAGGGACAGAATTGGACAAATAGAGATTGATACAGAAACCTGGTGATATGTCACTGATCTTTGTAAGTCTTGAGTGAAGTTCTATGGAAGAACTTATGCTGAAAAACCTTGTAGCTAATCACACACAAAGAATACAGCAATGAAACTCAGAGAGATGTTTTCCTAAATGAAGCTACACAAACAAGAATTTAAGCCAACTGTCCTTCAGTTTATTTAAATATAAAAAATAAACCATATATTTCTTACAGTGTGCCAGGCACAGTTCTTATTGTTTTGTATGTATTAACCCATTTAATCCTTTCAACAATCCCATGGCATTACTATCCCCATTTTGTTAATTAGAAGATTGAGGCAGAAAGAGATTAGGTAACTAGTTCAAGGTCACATAGCTGAAACTTGAACCCAGTCAGTGTGTCTCTAGAGACTACAGAAATAGCAGAAATAGTATTTCTCCTTAACAGCATTCACTTCATTGTTCTCTCAGTTACTGAGAAGAGCATGTTAAAATTTCCAGTATGATTACAGATGTTTATTACTCCATTTTAGTTCTTCAATTTTTGCTTCATGCATTTGAATATCTATTTTTAGGTACATATACTTTTAGTATTAATATGTCTTTCTCATTAATTGACCTTTTTATCATTATCAATTAAAAAAAAATTTCTGACGATAACTGTATTTACTCTTTTACATTCAATTTGTCTGTGTCTCTATATCTAACTTGTTCTTGTTTTCTGAAGTTTGAATATGATGTGCCTGTATATATATATGCATGTTTGTTTTCTGAGGGCTTTTTTTCGGGCGGTATGGGGAGCATGGGAAGATACTTATCCTTCTCTCAGCTTCCTGAATCAGTGGGTTTGATTGTCCTGGTATTAAAATTATGTATGTGTTACACCTTTTGATATTGTCTCACAGTTGTTGTTTTTTTTTTTCTTTACATTTCAGGTTGGCATATTTCATCCTATCTTCAAGTGCACTAGTTCTTTCCTTGGCCATGTCCAGTTTTCTGATGAGTCCATCAAAGACATTTCATTTCTGTTACTGTGTTCTAACATTTCCTCTTGATTCTTTCTTAGAGTTTCCATGTCTCTGATGCATTACCCATCTGTTCTTGACTGTTATATATTTGCACTATTAGGGGTCATAACATATTAATCATAGTTATTTGAAATTCCCGTATGATAATTCCAACATCCGTTTCTTGTCTGAGTGTTGTTCTAATGATTGTTTCCTTTCTTCAGAATGTTTTTACTTGCCTTTTGGCATGACTGCTAATTTTTTGTTGAAAGCCAGATATGTTATGTTGCATTAGGCAGTAGGAACTGAGGTAAGCAGGTCCTTAGTGTGAGGATTTATGCTAATCTGCTAGGAGTTGGGCTATGTTTAATATCTGGTGTAGCTATAGGTACCAGGGACTTCTAATTTTTCCGGTGTTACTGTTTTACTCCCTGTTATATTTGGGCTGCCGTGTATTCCTGCTCAGAGAAAGTCTGTGTCTTGTTTCTCTTCAGCTATAATGCACTATCATTATACTGGTGCCTTGTTGGTGTGGTTATAAGTGGGGGAGTAGAAGCATTTTATAATATTCTGAATAATCTAGCCTTTTAAGTGGGCCTGTTTCTCAGGGGTATGAACTTCACGAGTGTTCCTCAAGTGGCTTAGCTTTTGTCCTCTCTTCCCCCTACTCTCTTTCAATCTATTTCCTTGAATAGGAAGGAATCATCTTCCTAGGTTTTGTGCTCTTGCCAAGTCCTTTCCCTTGGAGATCAGGTTTTTGCTATGGAGAAGACTCCATTGTGCTTCACAGTGGCTACTCTTGCCCTTCCCTTCCACAGCCACTAGGGGGCTCTCTTGGATCCTCACTGTGAGAACCTGGTGGGGTTTCTGTAGGAAAAACTCAGGTGTAACTCTTCCCACCCAATACTGCAGCCCTCAGGAATTTCTCACTCTCCATCTAGTCCATAATCAGCCTCCAGCAATTAGTCATGACTCCCACTTAAGAGTTCCTATCAGTTTATGGCTCCAGTGGATTCTGGTTTTGGTAAACAGGTTTCAGTTGTCTCTCTCTAAGATGTGCCTGTCTCTCCAGGTTTAAAGATGGTGGTTTGTTCTGCAATCTCAGATCTCTTGTGGGCCCAAGAAAAGTCACTGATTTTCAATTTTTCCAACTTTTTCTGGTTGTCTGGTTGCAAGTAGTTCTTTACATGTCAGAACTGAAACCAGAAAGTCGATAGTATTTCTTATATGCAACATATAGTTGGATCATTCTTCTTGTCCAATCTGACAATCTCTGCTTTCAGTTGGAGTGTTTAGGTCATTTGTATTTAATGTTATTATTAGTATGCTTATATTGAAGTCTACTATCTTGGTATTTGCTTCTTATTTGATTTGTCCTGTTTCTCTGTTTCTCCTTTCCTGACTTTTCTCAGTAAGCTGAACATTTTTTAATATCTCATTTTATGTCCTCTGTTGATTCATTAGCTATATTTCTTTGTTTTATATTTGAGTGGCTATTATAAAGTTTACAAGATTTGTCTATAACACCACAACCTAGTTTTAAATTATATTATGTGACTTCATGGCAAATGTGTAAACCTTATAATAGTATCATTTCATTTGCCCTTCCCTCTGTTTTGGCTCCTATCATACTTTATATTTCTTCATATGCTAAAATCCTCACAATGCACTGTTATTATTTTGTCTAAATGGTCAATAATCTTTTAAAACGTATATACTTATATAAATGTGTACCTTAATGTTGCTGTAACGTTGCCTTAACGTTGGTTGCCTTGACATTGGTTAAGGCAGAGAGTGAGTGCCTCTCAGGATTTCCTTTCAGCTTTCTTGTCCTGACTTCATTCAGTCAGGTGTTGCTTTGTTTAGTGAAAAGCCCCACATGCCTCTGGGAGGATCTCACAGTTATTTTACCTTGAACCCAGTCTTTGGTCTATTCCTGAATTTGCTGTAGGACTATGAAAAGTGTTGCTAGATGAAGACAACTTGCTGTGTGGTGGGGCTCTTTGGAATTCTAATTTATCATGTCAGCCCATATGTAGCTATAAAAAGTATGTATGAATTTGTCTGGTGTCTTTTCCTCAGTCTATGGCAGAGTCTTCTTTCTTCTGCTTCACCAAGGATGAAAGCAGTGATGATGTCTTCTCTTATACTATGCACTCATCCTTTTCTGGATATTAGCTTACTTTGATTTCTTTGCATTATCGTCTCTCTGAATTTATTTTAGATACTGTTTGGTGATTTGTTCAGCTTATTTTCATTTTTATGGTTAGATCAACATTATTACGTTTTCAATCCTAACTGGAAATGGAAGTCCTCTTATTGTTTAAAACATCTTTCTCCTCTTTGGCAGGTACCATCAGCCAATTTGTAGTAACCTATTTCATATCCAAGTAAAACTTTTCTCTATCTAGTCTTCTCTTTATACTAATTTATGCAGAATAACTCTGTTTAGGGCATGGATGAAGAATCTAGGGCTATGGAAAGGTCTTACCAATGTAACTCAGAACCACTGCTGGGGCATCATGCAGGGTTTGTCACAGGTCATGCAAATTGTTCAGCTTGACTAGTCAAGCATATGCCTTCTTTTTTTTTTTTTTTTTTAACTGTGTCAGTCATAGGTCCTAGGGGTCTTGTGTCATCAGCCTCAAGGAGAATTATATGAACACTGGACTGTGAGCAACAAGGGAGAGGGGAGGACAACATGAGTTTTTGCAAAGATGTGAACACAAATAAAGGTCGGAATAATATCTGTTTAGCAATCTGTTTAGAATCTCTAAATGTCTAGCTCCTTCTGTGGTGCCCACCACTCAGGGAGAGGTGGTAGAAAATGACAGCCCCTAGTAATGAACAGTCTGTAGTCTTAAAAATGCACAGCACGACTGGCCACTCAACCCAGTCATGGAACTACTCTTTGGATAATTACCTTTTATAAGGATGCTGCTTACATATCATTTCTCCTCAAATGCATCTATTTCCTAGTCCATAGGCGCTTTCTCCATCCCCTGCCCATACCTACCTCACAAAAAAATTGCATGTGTAAGTAAATATATTTTTTTGAGGAGGGTTTCTTATATCTTTTTAAAATTAAACTTTATTTTTTAAAGTTTTAGATTTACATAAAAATTGTGAAAAAGAGAGTGTTTTCATATACCCTAAACCCAGGTACCCCTACTATTAACATCACACGTTACTATGCGATTTATTATAATTAAGTCCATACTTTATTCAGGTTTCCTTACTTTTCGCCTAATGTAAAAATCCAGGATTTCCATCTAGGATACCACATCACATTTAGTTGTCATGTCTCCTGCAAGCTCCTCTTGGCTGTGACAGTTTCTCAAACCTTCATTGTTTTTGATGACCTTGACAATTTTGAGGAGTATTGGTCATATATATTTCAGAATATCCCTCTATTGGAATTTTTCTGATTTTTTTCCTTATGATTAGACTGGGGTTGTAAGTTTTGGAGAGGAAGATCACAGAGGTAAAGTATCCTATCAACCTGAATTATGTTGATAAGTGATGTCGACCTTGATCACTTGGATGAAGTAGTGTTTGTCAGGTTTCTCCACTATAAAGTTACTCTTCCTTTTTCCTTTTACATTCTGCACTCTTTTGAAGGAAGTCACTTGGTGCAGCCTACACTTAAGGTATTGGAAGTTATGCTTCTCATCCTGAGATTCGTCCCTCATCTTCCACTGGTTTATTTGTTCAGTCATTCATTTATATCAGTACAAGACTCATAGGTATGTACTGAAACTTTAGGTTATAATCTAATACTATTTTATATATTTGTTTGCTCAAATTTTTCCAATTTTGGTCATTGGAAGTTCTTTAACTTGGCTTCTGTGTGCCTTTGACTTACTGCCATCATCATCATCACCATTATTATTATTATTTTGCTCCCTTATTTCTGGCACTGCAAGATGCTCAAGCCTCATCTTATATATTTCCTGCTCCATTCATTTCTAGTCAGCCATTTTGCCAAGGATCCCTGGTTCCTTTTAAGGAAGAATGGTATTAGAAACCAAGAAGCCAAGATCTGGTGTATTGTTTATTGCTACTGCTGTGTGTCATTTCTTCTAGGTAGTCTCAGCTGACAGAGCAAGGAAATATATATGTCTGCACCATACACATATTTATATATTTCTATATGTAACCAATGGTATCTTCATTAAGCTAAACCTGAGTTCATATTTATGTCTCCAATTCTAGTCCATTACTACATGGACCATTCTTGACTTATCCTATTGCTTAGCTATAAACTTCCCCTCCAGCAGTGAGAAAATTTGGTCCCCACCATATCTGAATACATTTCAAATGATTGAAACATACAAAGTTTTGTTTTCTGCCAGTAATGGTATTAAATAGAAATCAATAGGAATAGCAAGAAAATCCCAAAATATTTGGAAAGTAAGCAACTCTGGATAACTCACAGGTCAAAGAAAATATCACACAGGAACTTAGAAAATATTTTTTGCTGAATAATAATGAAGAACAACACTACAAAAACAAACAAATGAACAAACCAAAGAACTCCCCTGCTTTGCAGATTGGCTCCATGTTGGGGCCTTTCAGCACTTAGCCTGGGAGGCCATTTACAACTCTGACAGCCTTAACTTCATGTTTGCACCAAGGCTACAGATCAGTTATAGGTGAACACTTGGGGTCTTCTCAGGTCTTTTCTGAGCATGCATCCTGCCCTGGACATGCACATGTGTGTGATTTTTCCAAATACCCCAGCTCTTTTGACTACCCTAATTTCCCAAAGAAACTCTCCAGCTTTTCCTCTCAGGCTTTCAACACTCTCCGTTTGCCTCCACTGTATTCTTTTGCCCCAGGTGGCAGCAAGTTGTTCATTTCTTAGAATATTTTTGAGGAATGACAGTGAGTCTGCCATGAGTAAATTCTGAGTTAGGAGAAACAAAGACATGCACTTTGTGTCGTTTCTTCAGGCAGCTTCCAGGCAGGAAGCTGAGAAGCAGACAAATGCCATTCTTTAAGAACAGGTTCAGTTCTGCTCCCTCCAGAACCAGAGCACAGGGTCCTACATTTGCAGTGTGAGCCGCCATCTTCAAGACTGCCACTGAGCTGGAAAGGAGAGCATGGCAAGGGCAAGTAAAAATGTTGCAAAGCTTCCTTGTTGTTTGAAAGTTGCCTTGCTCCTGTTTCAGCATTTTCTTTGTTGCTGTAGACCTTTGGCAATTTGCTAAAGTTCTGGCAATGTTTATTCTAACTGTTTTTGCCTGATTTTTTGATGTTTCTTTGGAGAGATGGTACTATGGAGTTACCTACTCCACCGTATTTGTGGACACCACACTGTATACATTTTTCTGGTAAGGTGGTTATTCAAATCTTTTGCCCATTTTTCAATTGGATTATTTCTTTTCTTACTGTTGAGTTTTGAGAGTTCGTTGTTTTGGTCACAAGTCCTTTAACAGATATATATTTTGCAACTATTTTCTCCTAGTATTTGGCTTATCTTTTGATTTCCTTAACAATGTCTTTCATAGAGAAGAAATTTTTATAATTTTAATGAAGTCCAACTCATCAATATTTCTTTCATGGATCATGCTTTAAGGTCTTGTATTAAAAAATTCATCACCAAACCCAGATTGGTAGTTTTCTCTTACGTTGTCTTCTAGAAGTTTTAGAGCTTTCCATTTAATATTTTGAGTTAATTTTTTGAAAAGTGTAAAGGTCTTTGTCAAGCCTTACTTTTTCACATGTCAATGTCCAGTTGTTCCAGCATCATTTGTTGAAAAGAATATTCTTTCTCCATTGAATTACCTTTGCTTTTTGCCTAAAGTTAGTTGATTATATTTGTATGGAGCTATTTCTGGGGTCTCTACTTCATTCCATTGATCTGTATGCTTATTCTGTCATCAATATCATACTCTCTTGATTACTGTAACTTTATGCCAAGTCATGAAATCAGGTAATGTGAGTTCTCCAACTTTAATCTTATTATTGTGTTGTATTATTGTGTCTTCTAGATATTTTGCCTCTCTATCTCAATTTTGCATTCAGTTTTTATATAGCCTGCAAATAACTTTCTTGGAGTTTGATCTGGATTGTGTTGAATCCAGAATTCAAAATATGAAAATTTAATACCTTAACAATATGAGTCTTCCAATCCATAAATATGAATTATCTCTGCATTTATTTAATTTTTAAATTTCTTTTCTCAGGATTTTGTAATTTTCCGTATATAGATCCTGTACATATTTTAATGTATTTATTTTGGGGGTGCTATTGTAAATAATGTGTTTTTAAAATCTCAAATTCCACACAGCCATTGCTGGTGTATAGGAATGCAGTTGAACTTGTATATTAACCTTTTGTCCTGTGACCATGCTATACTCACTTATTATTCCTAGGAGTTTTAGTTGATTTTTAAATTTTCTTCACAGACAATCATATTATCTGCCAACAAAAATAGGGCTTTTTCCCCCTCCCAATTGGTACAGCTTTTATTTATTTATTTAGTTAGTTGGTTAATTAGTTATCTTATTGCACTAGCTCTCAGTATGAAATTGCATTAGGAGTGCTGAAAGAGGATATACTTGCTTTTCTCACAATCTTGGGGGCCAGAACCTCACTATTAAGTATGACATTAGTTGTAGGTGTTTTGTAGATGTTCTTTATGAAGTTGAGAAACTATAATCTTCTGATATTTTTGGTGGGCCTGTATCCCTGGGCTGTGACCTTGACAAGTGTTTCTTAGCTTTTATTTATTTTTTCTCCTTTTAGCTAAGACTGAAAGGCTATAGGGGGGATCATGTCTGGGAAATGACCTTCCTCCAGGTTGATAAGACTCTGGTAAAGTCTTTTTCTCTGGAGAGTAGGCTTTTGGTATGGAGAATGCTCTGGTACATTTCACATTGGTTACTCTTCCTTTCCTCACCTCTCCTAAAACCATGAGGAATCTCTCCTGGCTCTTCCTTTTGAGAACCTCATGCAGTTTCTTAAGGGTAAAACCCTTGAAAGTGTGTTGGTATCCCCCAAAACCGTGTCCTCCAGGAGTTCTCACTCTCACGCTAGTCCATAATCAGCCTGCAGAAATTCATCAAAATTATCATATATGTGTTCCCACCACTTTATGTTTTCGGTTGCTTCTAATTTAGGCAAGCATTTCTAGCTGTAACTCTCTGTGTTTGCCTATTTCTCCAGGTTTTTGGGGTGCCAGTTTACCCTGTGACCTCAGTTTTTCTCATAAGTCCAAACAAAGATGCTGATTTTTAGTTTGTTCAGCTTTTTTCTAGTCGTAGGGATGAGAAGGATTGCTTCCAAGCTTTTTACATGTTTGAGCTAAAACTGGAAGTAACTACATGTGTTTCTGAGGTGGAAGAATAGAGCATACTTTTTTCAGTTTTCTTTGCTATGGAATGAGGTTTTAAACAGTCTAAATTAGGGAAAGCGTAAAAGGATTAGAAATAGTGGTCTACATGGCAAAGAAATTATGAAGTCTGGAGCAAGCCCTTTTGCATTATTTCAATAGAGATTTATAGCTACTGACTTTCTTTCAATAGGTCTGTGTCTACATTGAATTTATTTATATTATATGTAAATATATAAAAATTTATATATATATAAATATGTATATATTCTAACTGCATTACTGAAGAGAGCTGTCAATAAATATCATGAACTCAGAATTAAGTCAACAATAATCCTGAAGTGTACTGTTTTTGTTAATTTCCTTGGTTTAAACACATAACTGGGACTTCCCTGGCGGTCCAGTGGTTAAGACTTCGCCTTCCAATGCAGGGGGTGCAAGTTCGAACCCTCGTTGGGGAGCTAAGATCCCACATGCCACAGGGCCAAAAAACCAAAACAGAAAACAGAAGCAATATTGTAACAAATTCGATAAAGACTTTAAAAATGGTCCACATCAAAAAATCTTTGAAAAAAATAATAAACACATAACTTACATTTCTAAATTATCTACCTCGCAAAGATAAATAGCCTGTGATACGTTTCCTTATAGTCATTTTAATGTCATGACTTAGAGTGCCAAAACATGGAATAAGGATCTTATTACTGAAAGTGGTGCATCAGTGAACATAAAGGGAAATGAACAAACTGGTTGGCTTGAAACTTGGCCTAGTTCTCCCTTGCCCCAAGCAGTCCCTGCTCCAATAACATCAGATACTATAAAAGGACCCATAAGAATAAAAAGCTTGTACTTTCTTTATAGCCCATTGCATAACAATGGGACCCTTTATTTTCATAGATGCAAAAGCAGTTTGGGGATTTCCAGAGCAGTGTTATAAAGATGTTCAAAATCGGAATATGCAGCTAAAATACTATGTGGGTCTCTCCGGGACAGCAGTAGAGTGGTGCTGTGCCTCAATTCCAGTCTTCTCTAGCAGTGTGTGTGTAGGGGTGTGTGTGTAGGGTCAAGCTCTTAAAGGGAGAAGCTCCTATGTTAAAAACTGATACAAAAACAAGATATAAACAGGTAATCAAGGAGTTACTTAACAAATTTACACTTAATTCAAGGATTTATGTTGGAGATACAAATTTATTTGTATGTTGAATCTGAAAACTTATGTGGATCAAATCTGAAATATGTGTTTATATAGATTTTTCAGTTTAGTTTTTAGGAAATAAAACTGTAATCCTCTCTAAAGGCATAACCTAAAGAGAAATTAAAATATATTAAACACTTAGACATATAGTGTAGGAATAAATTACATACATATTGTATGTATGTATTATGTCTGATATTAATTTCTAAGTCTAGGATTTGTTCATAGTTGTTTTTGAAAAATAATGTAAATGGATTTATTTAGCAGTTGCATAACTGAAATTTCCTTTCTTATCCTGCTGGCTCATATTGCACAGGTGAGCCTAAATATGCCTACTGTAAAGCATTTCTGATATTCAAAGAGTGGGAGGAAATATCGAGCATAAGTAAACAAGTTTTACTAGCTTAGATGGGAAACTTTTTGAGCAATGGTTAAAAAGTCTGTATTTTGGGAGAGACTTATCAAGATATCTCTTGAAATTACTAGTTCATTTGATCTAGGAGCATCAGTTGAAATCAAAAGAAATATTATGAAATGGTAACATGAGAAGAAATGGGTTAAGATTTTAGAGGAAACCTAATTAAAAGGCAGAGGATTCTAAAAATATTCAAATTAATCTCAGCGTGAAGCCTGAGGTAGTAGTTTTTTAAAAGTACTGATAGTTAAGGCATACATAGAATAAAAATAGGAAGTAAAGATAACTTCAAAAATATTTATTTTTAACATTCTGAATATGTGAAAGGCTTCTATAATGTAGAAGAGAATTTTGATGTTTCAATATATGTTCTTGATAATTTTAAACAATGTAAGTTGCAGAAGAGTCTTCTTTTCCCGGCTTTGGTTATTAACCCTAGATCACCTTAATTTATTTTTGTTGGATAAATATATTTTAAACACAGTTTCGCCTACATGCCATATGTTTTAGTCCACTTTTTGTTTTTCAAATAGTATATTAAGTGTAGCCTCAATTGCTAAGTCTTCCCACCTCCATTTTTGTATCTTTGAGCCTGATCTTAGCAGGAGGGTAAAATACAGTGTGCTTTAATGCAGTATATTTAGCAGAGAAATTCTAAAATATAGAGTTGCTCAATAAAACTAACAGCAGCTTGAGCAAATTAGAACAAAATATCAAAGGAATCTATTTTGTAAGATTCAAAGCTATTCCTCCATTTTAGACAAGAATACATTTTCTAATTTTCTTTTGTTAATGAAGGATCATGTATTCTTTTTTCATCCAATATATTTTTTTACGGGTTGGAATGATAAATGGGGGTAGTATTGGGGGATGGTGATGTTGAGGGAAAATGAGATACTCTAAAGAGAAAAATGATGAATTCTATAAAGCTTGGCCAAATAAAAATCTGTGATTCCACACAGACGGTCACTGTATATCTTATACCTTTATTTTTCTACCATGCATGAATGGAATCCTCTGATTAATTCCACATTACTTTACATGTTATAACATCGAAGGGCAAATCAGAGAAAAATTGCCTATTGAAACCACAAGAATAAAATTTTTATCTTGATTATTTTTTAGAACCTTAAAAGTAGACGAAGATAGGGATGATAGTTATTGAGACCAATGCCACAGATTGGCTCTAACCTCACAACCGTCATACACAATGCAGGTTCTTTGAGAGAGAAATGAGAGGATTCTTTATAAGGTCTACAAAATGGACTTGTATAAAGAGTCCTTTCAAAGTGACGGAAGGGAAAAATTACAAATTGATGAAACCTAATCTTTTGAACCCTTTAAAATCTTTAGGAGTTTATTTACTGACAACGGAAAGTCTTGGCATTACATATTTTTATAGATTCTTGTATCTTCTGTAAAATGAAATAGTTCATTTTTCTGGAGCTAAAATGATGAATTTGATTTAAGAAAATTTTATTTGAATTTTGATGATTTGTACTGATATATTTCCAACAATATTAATTTCTAAGTCTAGGATTTGTTCATAGTTGTTTTTTGAACACTGATTTCAAAGCAGCCTTGTAGTGACTTGTATAATTACTCATCAGTGGTTTTATTACTAAGGCTGTGATGATTGTTTTCTCTTTGAGTTTGGTCCTTTACTAACCATCTATTCTAAAGTATAGTTACCAGAACTTCAAAAAAATGTATCGGGGGTATACTTTTTCTACTATAATGTCTAAATATTATTTGTTTGGGTTTTTTTTAGCAGTTTTAATACTTTTAGCATTTTTATAGGTTTTGTGTTAGCAAACATTTTCTGAGTTTCAGTTTTGTGCACTTTTTTTCTAGAGCTCAGTGTTTTGATAAAGATGCATATCACTTATTTCCTGCCTATAAGGATTTTGGAATTTTGTGGGGAAAACTGAACTATGTATTATGATTAGACAGTGAATATTATTAGCATTTGTGTGCAGATTAAATTTCTAAACACAGACAATAGCATGAGTAGTTTATTTATGTATTTATTATTCATATTTTATTTTGTCTGTTTTGTTTGCTTTATATCTTCTCTCTCTGTCTGCCTATCTGCCCCTTCTAAAGCATCTAAGAACAAATTGAAGAAAGACAAAATAATTCACATAAATAAGTCAGCATTTAGCTTCTAAAAACATGAGCATTATCCTTACAACTATACTATAATTCTCACACTCAGGGAATTTAACATTGATATAAAATTTATATCTAATATACAGTCCATATGCAAATATCCCCAATTATCTGAATGCTGTCCTTTTTAGCTTTTTTTTTTTTAATCCAAGATCTAATCAGTGATCACACATTGCATTTCATTGTCACATCTCTTTAATCTCCTTCAGGCCAGCAGCCTTCTATTTGTCTGTACGGTATGGACATTTTTGTTGGGCTCAGGCTAGTTGTTTTGCTGAATGGTTCTCAATTTGGATTTTCTGATTGTTTCCTCATGATTAGATTCAGGTTAAACATTTGGAAAGGAACTCTGTCTTAGGCGATATTGTTATCTTCTCAGTGTGTCACATTCAGAGCATAATGCACTGTTGAAATGCCATGCTGGTTGTGAAGTGCTTAGTGGAAGTAAATGCATGAGTGTCCAGAGGCTGGAGAATAGGTAGCTTTTAAATTAATTAAAATTGCTAAATAGTTGCAATCCACACAAACCAAAGTGATGGGGCAATGTGAACTTTATAATCTTCTGAGCTGAACTTTAGTTTTTCTAAACAGACTCATTGAGATGGGCTGGACCCTGGCCACTACTGACATCTTAATTCGGATGTTTGATAATTACAGATACAGGAGTGAGTCACGATAGTGAAGACGAATGTTTACTATTTCTTCTGGGCCCGAACTTCTGGAAATTGTAGCTAATATTTACATATTTAATGGTTCAAGTTCACAACAAACCTGGAAAAGAAAAAGCTGGAAAGTGGGTGTGTGGGAATTGTTGCTGTGTGTATTTGCTGACCAGACATTACAAACAATTTTTGAAAATTAAAGCTGATGCTCTAGTATTGCCCATATTATAAACAACTATATCAACACAACCCAAACCAAAACCAAAAGTTCTTTGAACTCGCCGCTCTGTCCGCTTGGTCCTGACATCTTTTGCAGTACAACTTTTCAGAATAGATGTCCAGAACTGCTGCCTTCATTTCATTGCCTCCCGTTCTCACCTCACCTACCCAGCCTTTCATCTACAGCATTTCCCTAAAACTACTGTGCTCAAAGTATTTAGTGACCATCATCAAATGACGAATGGCCACAACCTTGTCTTCATTTGATCCAGCTTCTCAGCAACATTTGACGGTTGAATACTCCATCCTTCTTAAAATTGTCTTCCCTTGACTGTTATGATACCATGTTTTATAGTTTTCCTTTTTCCTCCTTTACAACTCCTTCTTATTCTCCATTTTTGGCACCTTCCTTTTTGCTATGAAGTCTGCCTACTTTCCTCCACAACTACAGAGATCATTCTACTCCAAGCCACTATCATTTCAGCACTGGATTTTACGATAGCCTCTTATGCCAAACATATCCTTCCACTCCCTTAATTATATTCCTCAGAAGACAACCCATCAAACATAAGATAAATCCAACCTCCATCAAGAGCTCACTGGGTCTAGCATCTTGCCACCTGATCACTATGTGTATTAGTCAGCGTTCTCCAGATAAATAAAACCAATAACATGTATACATATGAAGAGGTTTATTATAGGAATTGGCTCACATGATTATGAAGGCTGACAAGTCTCACAATCTGCCATTTGCAAGCTGGAAAATCAGGAAAAGCTGGTGGTATAGTTAAGTCCAATCCAAATGGCCTGAGAAGCAAGGGGGCCTATAGCGTAAGTCCTAGAGTCCCAAGGCCCATGAATCAGGAGCTCCAGTGTCCAAATGCAGGAAAAGATGGATGTCACAGCACAAGAAGAGAGAGAGAATTCTCTCTACCTTTGTCTTTTTGTTCTGTTGAGGTTCTCAACAGATTGGATAATGCCCACTCACATTAACAAGGGGAATCTTCTTTACTGTCTACTGAATCAAATGCTAATATCTTCCAGAAACACCTTCACAGACACAACCTGAAATAATGTTTTACCAGCTGCATGGGCATCCTTTAGTTCAGTCAAGTTGACATATAAAATTAACCATCACAACATGCTTCTAACACCGATGGCCTTTTTTTCCCTAAAAGACTCAAGTCTGGTTTTATATCAGAACCTTTGTATGAGCTATTTTTCACTATTTTATTTCACTAAGTGTTCCGCTCAGAGCTTCTCAAAGCCATCTCCTTGTCATCCAGGTCTTGCCTTAACTATTTTTTTTGTCAGAAATGCCTGCACTGACTACTTAGTCTAAAGTACGTTCCAGGTTCTGTTCCAAACACTTTACGTGTAATAGTTCATTTAATCTTCTCAATTGCCCCTTGAAATAGTTATTAACATACTTATTGCCATTTTGCAGGTAGGGAAATGCAAGGTCAGAGCAGTTAAAGCAATTTTCCAAAGTGGTAAGTCTAGCCAGCAATTGAATTAGTGTTCTCTATGAGGCAGATTCTTGAACACTAACTCCTAATCATTGTTAAATATCCACCCATAATTGCTATCATACCACCTTTTCTTATTTTCACTGTAGCATTTATACAATCTCCTTGTTTATTTATTTTTTACTGCATATTATTTATATAATATAGTCTCCATGACGTATTTTTAGTCTTCTTCAATACCCTACCCTATCACCTAAAATAATTCCTGGAACAAAGAAATTGCTAAGAAAGTGATTGATAAATAGATCAGTGAATCCCATTGACAAGAGAAAACCCCAATCCAAAACACAAAGGAGATGACTGCTGTGAAATTGGATAGAGTTCCAGGTGTACTAACTGGAAAACAAAGAGAGGAATCTTGAGAAACCTCTGGGTCTTTGGTTAAAAAAAGGAATATAATTGGAGTGTTCATCTGGGCTGGCTCCTTATTACTTCTCAGCCTCATTTTTAGCACAAGCATAGACCAGCCAAAGGCATCTGTCTCCCATTGGGGTGACTATGTGCACTTGTGTTGGCAATTGAATTAAGTCAGTTTACTCTGAAACAGAAAAATGTCTTCTAATAAATGTACCTTTTACTTGTATAGAATTCTATATCTTAACATGCTTTTACATGCAATTTTATTTAATCCTCATAATTACTATAGGAGATAGATATTATTATCCTCACTTTACAAACATTAATTGGAGAGTTACACATATTAACTTACCTGCTAAACTTAGTATATGGCATATCTGGGACTTGAACTTAGATC
This sequence comes from Pseudorca crassidens, assembly GCF_039906515.1. NCBI lineage: Eukaryota > Metazoa > Chordata > Mammalia > Artiodactyla > Delphinidae > Pseudorca > Pseudorca crassidens. The sequence continues at coordinate 62,165,127 of NC_090306.1, forward strand.
TTCCGTTTTCAAGTCCAGTGTTAATTTTTAAATCATAATATAGTTACTCCTCTCACGATTAATTTCTTATTTACTATTTTCACCTAAGATCTCTTCATAATATCGTTAGTGAATGTATGTAGTCAGATTTTAATTTGTTTTTCTATTTCATTAACTTTGCTTTTGTTCCTAATGAATTTTGGCTAACTTTTTGGTCACAATGTCTTTTTAAATAAAATTGAACTTATAAAGGAATAAATATAGTTAACATATTACTGAAGCATCGTTTTAGAGAGTTGATATGGAAGAATAATCCTCTTCTTGAATAAAGTACTGAGGCATAATATGGGGATATAAGAAAATAAAAATCAAAACTTTGTTTAAAAAAATAACATGAGGCAGTAGACTTGGCAATAAATGTCTTAAAATGTGTATATTTGTGGAATAAAACAGTGAATGTTGAAAGTAGAATACTTTGAAGAGCAGGCATATGATTATATATTTTGATACAAAAACTGTGATTAAGAAAATTCTATTCAAAGCTAAAGAATTTGACAAAGACTTCTAAAGTAGAGTCATACATATTAGAATTTTATGGTACAAAAGATTTGCTGATTTTCATTTCCAAGTTTAATAAAAGATCCCCTTTACTTGAACCATGGCGATTGTAGCAGCAAATGGAATCTACACATCTTTCTGCATGTTATCCCCAAGATGACTATGTCTACACTATGCACCACTTATTACCATGTTAGAGACGACATGGTAATATAACTGTAGGAGTAAAGTATGGACTTTTAGTTCAGTCACACCCAAGTTAATTTAAAAACCACTTCTGTCTTTCTTGTTCACTGACTCTGAACAAGCTTCTTAACTTCCCTGGGCCTGTTTCCATTCATAAAATGGAGATCATACTACCATTTCACATGATTCCTGTGAGGATGAATTAAATAATGAAAGTAGCATGCACTGTGCTTGGAATAATAAGTGTTCTATCAAAGAAAACCAAGTCAGTCCTCCTTTTCCACCAACTTCAGTGCATCACCATAAACTAAGGTGGACTTGCTGGTCAGGAAAGCATTGAATTTAAAGGTTAAAATAGAGGTTTACATCTATCTATCTATCTATCTAATCTGTCTTATTTATCTACATTTATATGTTGCTCTATATCTATCTATGTCACTGTATTTATCATCTATTTATATAATTTCTTGTAATGATGGAAAACTGTAATAATGGAAACTTCCTTCAAATGAAATTTTAATTGAAATGCTAGTATGTAAAACAGTGTAAATGCTCTGACTGACAATTGGTTTTCCCAGAAACAGCTCCACAGACCTGAATGGCACTGTGAGGTACAGTTTGAAAATCACTGGGTTAAATAAGCCTTTATGGGTTCTGCATCCATCCCAATACAACAAAGTTTTGCAACCTGAGTTTTTCAGACTTCATCTGCTTGTAGACACAACTGACACTACATTATCAACAATGGCTCAAATATTATTGGTTCAGTCATCCAACTTTTTAATGAAGGATTAAATGAATTTCTCCAAATGAATTCATTTCTCTCCAAATGAATATCCAGGAATAAATCATATTTGATAGTGATATGGGTATTCTATTTTTTAAAAATAATATCATATATATACCACACACACACACACACACACATACCTAATAGTTAACAGTACTGTATTATATATTTAAAGTTTCTAAGGGAGTAGATTTCTAAAGTCCTTATCACAAGAAAAAAATTGTAGCTATGTGAGGAGATGGATGTTAACAAAACTTATTGTGGTAATCATTTTTCAATATTTACATGTATCAAATCATTATGTTGTACACCTTAAACTGATACAATGTTATTAGTGAATTATATCTCAGTCAAAACTGAGAAAATAATAAAATAATAAATCAATACAGTTTTATTCCAAATCACACCCTAATATTTCCTAGCTGCCACTCAGCATTTATTTAAGAAGAAGAATTTATGGGTTTCGTGAAGGAAGGAGAAGATAATGCCTAGAACAAAGATGTCATTGCTTTGGCAAAACTTAACTTTTTAAGTTCCATGAAGGAAAAGTTAGACTTTGTTGAGAGAGAAAAGATTTTCCTTATAAATCTCAAAACTAAGTTTTAGTATCAATAGTCAATCCTAAATACTTGTAGCACAGAGTTATTATAATGAGCCGTGGAATAGGAAGGACAAGGCTTCAGTCTAGGAGAAGTTTCCTACTGGGAAGGATGAGGAAGAGAGGAGAGAGAGCAAAGATGAAGATGTAAATGTAGAAACACTCAGATTATGTCCAGTGTCCCATTTCCATGCTGTATCCTTGGGAGATTATAAACCTTCTAGAGAAATCTTGCATTAGTCGTGGATTCATGCCCCCTATGGCATGGAAGGGGTAGCAGACCAATTTTTATAGGTGAGTCTGTTGGTGCCTATGGGCAAACTCACCTTGGGTTCTGAACTCCTCACTATGTACAGTGAAGACAGTCCAGAATTCTGTGCTTTCTTGGTGTTTTGGAAGTGTGGAGAAAGCCAGTCAATAAGAGTGAGGGTAATTCCAAGTGGAGAAAATGGCAGAGTCCATGGTTATGAAAACAAATGTTAGCATAAACAAAGAATATCAAGTGAGCCAAGAAAATGGAGCATAGACAGACACTGGAGTTCATGGGCCAAATGGAATGAATTACCTCGCCCGAAGGCTATCATGGAATCCCTGTTCCTTCCCTGATTTCAGAATGCACAAAATTCTGAAGAGAAGGATAATAGCAAAGGGTAATAGGAGGTGGTTGGAAAGCTCCAGAATGACTGAACGTTTTCCTCCCAGTTCCTGGACTTTGGACAGTGGACAGTGACTTGAATTTTACTGACAAATCTCTTGACCATATAGACTATCCTGGAACAGGATGGGGTAAAATGATTACTGAAGGCAGCCTGAAGCTAAAAAGCAAAGTTGTACAAAGTTATATATTTTTTAAAATAATCTGAGACCGAGTGTATGAATGTTTGTTACAATGTACTCATGAACTCACCTTCTTCTCCTATTGCTTTGCTAGCACCGGGATCTCCTAGTGGACATTCCCATTGCTGAAATAGAAATAGCAACAGTCACCGATGTGGAGCCAACAAACATCACCATCCTCACTAAATAAAAGTCAACACCAGCATAAAGCTGTTGGAGGCCTCTTTGGCACTGTGGGGAGAGGGGAGACTCCTATCTCTCTTTGGGTGAGATTGGGATTTAAAAAGTCTTATGGCAAGGTTGCTTGTACAGACTTTACAGAAGAAACTGAAACTGTTCCTTTAAATTTTCTTGATCACAGCCCTGTTCGTCTCTCCAGGACACAGGCACAAATCCATGCATCCACAAGATGGATTTAAATGACTGCAACCACATTCAAAATCATTATTTCTCTCTAATAACAAAACTTTCTTTGTGGATAAAATTCATCATGCCTGCCTCTGTTTCCCAGCATGAGTTTTCCCAGGCTGCGGGGGGTGGGGGGTATTGGAGAAGTCCTTTAGATTTCTGGATGTATCTTGCAAGTTTGCTAGACATGGAACCTAGTTAGATTTTTTAAAACTTTTTATTTTATATTGGAGTTTAGTTGATTAACAATATTGTGTTAGTTTCAGGTGTACAGCAAAGTGATTCTGTTATACATATACATGTATCTATTCTTTTTCAAATTATTTTCCCATTTAGGTTGTTGCATAATATTGAGCAGAGTTCCCTGTGCTATACAGTATGTCCTTGTTGGTTATCCGTTTTAAATATAGCAGTGTGAACCTAGTTGGATTTAAGTATGACCCCAGCTGTCTCTTCATTCCTCTCTGGTATTTGGAGTTAAGTAACTGCATCATTATTCAATATCTATAGGAAAAAGTTATAATGGTGTATGGAGAAGAGCTCTGGACATTGAATTAGAGAACCCATATTTCTTTCATATCCTCCTATGCAGGAGCAGTATGGCATTTGACAAGTCAGCCATCTCCCTGAGCCTCAGACTTTTCACATAAAATGCATAATTATAATGCCCTGTATTCCTTACAGATTTGATAAAAATAACATGTTCACAAAGTATATGAACACTCCTTGCAAAGTGATATACACATATGAATATTTTTATTGCTGATTTTAGCTCACAGCATCCCTCATATGCAGTCAGAAGTCATGGTCATGTGCCAATGCAAACGGATCCCTCCCAAAGGATTGGAGGAATCTACCACATTTAACTAGGTCAGAAAAATGTGTTTACCTTCAATGTAGTTCATATATAATTCACTTTTATAACATAAGTAATTTTTTCTTCTACTTTTAAAATTTTGGTTGTTCCACTTAAACCTCTGTACATATTCCAAAATAAGCAGGAATCAAAGAAAGTATCTTTGTTGTGGCTTAAAACAGATAATTATTCTCAATGTGCTTTCCCTGCAATTTGAACATTCATGAGCAATAAGAGTACTGAAATCCAGCTAAGCATTATGATAGCTTTTTAGAAGTGATATTACTAGGCAGTATTATAGTGAGTCTTAGTTCTGCTTGGAATACTACATTTCCATGGGGTTTTTCTACTGAAATGGAATGTGTGCACATTATACTTTTTCCCACATTAAAGAACAGAACATTCTGCCTCATTTTCATCTGCTTCACATGCCATCTATGCACAGAGATCCTACTGACTTAATAAAATAACAATACATAGGGTGCTGCGTTAGATAAACTTTACCAAGATAGGCCTAAACTTTAAAGACACTACTCAAATTTTTTTCTCTGTTTCTGCATCTGGGTTTTAGGATAAATCATAAAATTCTCAACTCATCCCTCAAAAGCGCCATCTCCCATATTTACATCTGTAAACTGGTCAGTTTAATCAACTTCCCTGTGAGTAATAAAATTGCTGCACAGAATCAGTTTATTCTGACCATATTTTGACAACATAGCTGTACGTGCAGAAGGCTCACTGCTTACATTCAAAATGTCAAAATTGTCAATATTGGAGGTGTGGTAGATTACAACCCCCCCATCCCTCGCAAAAGTCATTACTTACTATGTATGCCCTTTGTACTGACTCTGTAGCTCCTCTAACCAAGAGATGGAGACTATTCCCCCTCCTCTTAAATCTGGACCGGCTTTGTGACTTGCTTTCAGCAACAGAATGAAACAGAAGTGACGTGCCATTTTCAAGCCTAGTCTTCAAAGAAGTTGAGTATTTCTGCTCACTATGTTGGAACAGTACCCAACTAACATGTTGAATAAGCTGTGTTGGCATACTGCAGAATGAGAGGCTATGTGGAGTAGAGCTGAGTTGTCTTAGCCTAGACCATGCTGGACCAGCCAGTTCCCAGTTGACCCATAAGCTGATCACAGTCACATGAGTGAGCCTAGCTAAGATCAACAGAGTTGACAAGCTGACCCACAGACTCAAGAGCCATATAAAATAGTTGTTGTCATAAGCCACTGAGCTTTGGGGTGTTTTATTATGCAGCAATAGATAACCGATATAGAAGGACCAATCATTTATCTAGGAAAAGTTATTCTTCATGGTCCTGACATCATGACTGGAATTTCATCTTGCACAAGAAAGATTTAAAGTCAAGGAAAAACTCTGAAGACTTGACAAATTCAAATATGAAAATACAGTGATAAGAATGGTAATTTATACATTCATTGTGAAACTAGTCAATAGTAAAATGACAATTAAACTGATTTCTTTTAGTTTATGAAATAATCATAAAAACATGAGAGGAAAAGAGCACAATGAAAAACCTGACCAGTGTTTGCACAATATTATCTTTGCACAATAAACTGGTTAGAGGTGAGGATACTCTTAGAAGGAATTTTCTACCAGTAATGTAAAATGTCCACTGAGAACTCTGGGCTGTTGGTTCAGATTAAAATGGAAAATGTCACATCTTATCTAAATCATGCGGACGTGCTTTCAACAGTCAAATACTTATGCCAGTTAGATAGACGGCTCAGACGGCCAATGAAAAATTACAAATGTTCTGTTCCATAAGTACTTCCTCTTAGAGTTTGCTGAACACAAACTTCAGTGCACAAGTCTGGGAGTTTATAAGGGTCCATGAATTAGAATAATTATTAGAGAAAATGATCTAATTCTCCATGGATTTTGCACTTATACATGTCACTCATCCTCATGTGACCATGTGTGAACAGATGATGATGTGGTTGTTGATTATGATAATATTAACTGCTTTTGATAATAATATGATACACTCTTACATGAGAAAGAATGAAAATCTGGCTGTAAGTATGAGACTAATGAAACCACAGCAGTCATAGTTCTCAAATCCTGGTGATTTGAGGGGGAAAAAAGCTGCTAACAATCTCTCACATGGCCTTGGAACTTTCTTAACATAATTGATATCCTGTATAAAATTGGCTATCTGAAGAGCTGATGAAGAACAATTGCATCTAGTTATATTCTCAAGAGTTACTACCAGGAATTTACTTTTTTAAAAAGTCATTATTACCTGAGAGCTATTCCTTGAGAGCTTACACATAATGGTTCATTTGCAATAGCTTTGGGAGAAGGGGGGCTTTTTGAGACATCTTTTCTCATCAGATATTTTACTCCATTGTGGTCTTTTTTCTCAGCTGATGGATATCATGAAAGATTAAGTGAAAGGACTGACAGAGAAGAGCTTCTAAAAATACCTTTTGTCCCTGAAAAGACATTCTGATGTGAAAAGAAGATATTGAGTGCCTAGAATAAAATGTGCTTAATTTACGCTATATCTTGATGAAACAAGATCATTCAACCATACTATATTATGAGGGTGCATCAGTGACTAATGAGAATTTAAGTATAGTTTCACTTTTTAAAAATGTATCTCAGTTGTTCTTGACAGAGGTGATTTTGCCCATTTAGGGCACACTGAGAGAAGCATCTGGAGACATTTTTGATTGTCATGACTTGTGGGTGCTACTGGAATCTAGTGGGTAAAGGGCAGGGATGCTGCTCAACACTTGACAATACACATATAGCCCCTATAACAAGAATTATGTAGTCTAAAATGTCAATAGAACTGAGGTTGAGAAATCCCAATTTAGAGGATACATTCTTGTTCAATGAAAATTCCACACCTTAGTTCTAACATCTGATATGCCTCCACATTCTAAAAAGGAAATATTGTATAGTGTTTAAGAGTGAGCTCAGGAATCAAACTTTCGATTTTCAAATTCTGGTTATACTATTTATTCCCTTTATCCCTCAGTTTTCTAATCTGCACCTTCTGAATAATAACTACCTCATAGGGCTATTGTGATGATAAAATAAATTTAAGTCAAATGCATAAAAATTCCTGGCACATAATATCTACTCAGAAAATAACAGCTGTTGCTATTTTTATATTAAAATAATAAAAGTATAACATAACATAGATAACGTTGTAGCAAATATTTGTAATCATACTTGAACTTCTCTATGAAGGTTCAAAATGAACCTCAGAAGTTACAATGATGCTGAACAACTGTCTATTTAGCTCACATATTCACTGGTAAATGATGCTTGACTTCACTGTTTAAAGACAGTAAAAGTGAAAATTTTCACTGTTGATCAGAGGTATAATCATACACACATGCACAAAAGTAAAGACTATTACAAATCTTTTTGGAGTTAAGAGCATAACAGAAACATATAATAATAAATATATGGATTTTGTTCAATAAGAATTTACTGAGTAACTTCTACATACAAGACAAGATGCTTTATAGAACAGATGAAAGATTGTTCAGAAACTTGTCATTACTTGGGCCAGCTCTGGGAAAGGCAGAGTTGTGCTTGGAGAGAACACTGAGCACGACCAGGGTTGGGGACATTGGTGAACTGTATGGTTAATCTCTGTGGAGGAATTTCTACCAGGACTGGGTGTTGCTCTAACAAAACATAGAGAATATAAGGCATTGAATTTGACTTTGGATCTTGGCAGTGGGTGACAAGGTAACTATTACAGGAGCCTGGAAAAATGGTGACCCATGTGTGGCAAGGCATTTGATACAACTGACTCCTGTGATAGTATAGAAACCAGATAATGTAGTTAATAAACGTGTGGCTGTAAGTGCAATGATTGAGAAATGAGTAGTACTAGCAAGTACTGGTTACAACAGACCGCATTTAAAAAGAATCTCAGAAACTAACACAACATTGTAAATCAACTATACTTCAATAATAAAAAGAAAACACTGAAAAAAAAAAGAATCGCAACACTTGATTGAATGAATAAATCTCTACTAATACTCTTCAGTTCAAATCCCTAATCGTTATTTGAATTATTGTCTTTGCTTCCTAGCTAGTCTCTTTACTGTTAACCTTATTTCTATTATCTAACTTCCTTTTCACTCTGGGAAAATAATCTATTAAATATGCCTATTATGGTCTTGTATCAGATGCTTCAGGATATATTATATATTGTACCCTTTAGTAAGTCATACAATAATTTGGCTTCTGCTTACCTTTCCTCTACCTTCGGAATTTTACAAAGTCCTAACAGTAGAATTTCCCATAAAAGTATCAATAGAAAGAAAATATAGGTAAAGGGACAGTATTAACAAAGTCACTGAGATAGAATATCATTGCCTTTAGCCACAGTGAATTATTTCAATTTGTGGTTACTTAGGATTTACAGAGGTGAAATTAAGGCAATAATGCTGGAAAGATAAGTTAAGACCATGTTATGAAAGATCTTGAAAACCACAGTGAGAAACGTATACCTAGTAGAGCTGGCAGTGACAAACAATTAACTTTTTTTTTTTTTGAGTAAATGTGTATGTGTGTATGTATGAGTGTGTGCATGTGAATTCATTTTGGTTATTTGGATTGTGAATAAATAAGTTAAAGGAAAAGAATTTGGCATGATATCAAAGGGAAGTCAGACATAACAGCACCAGAGTGATGAGTAGCTGAAATTCCATATTGATATTTAGCATCATAAGAGTATCTTCAAGTCACTACAATGCAATCTCTGAAGCCAGAACACCTCCCCTTCCTCTTTTCTCTCACAAACTTAGATTTAATGAAATATTTGTTTGGTTTAAGTTTGGTTTAGAAAAATAGTTTGTATTGTTTTTATACCTGTTTCATAGAGAAATATGTAGATTTAGTTCCTGTTTGACCTAGTCAGTTGAATTAGAAACCAACAAGCATGTAACCAAAAAGCCAGAGTAAAATCTAATTCAGTTAATGGCCTAGAAACAGTTTTACATTTGCTTTGGTTAGGGGTAAAAAGCTCAATGAATATACTGAGTTTATTTCAGCTTTTAATTTACTTTTTGGTTGAACCATTGAATACAAATGCTGGATAGAACACCCAGAATGGATTTGGAAGCATTCGAGTACACAATGTTAAACTCCAAAATCTCTGAACTGAGACTGTAACTTGCGGGAGCTTATCTAGTGGCTGTATTTCAGTGAGGATATCCCAGTTATCTGTGATTCTATATGTATGTGCCCATCAGGAAACATTTTCAGCAGAATTTGCCTAAGCTGTGTAGGTTGATGAACAAAGGAAACCTGAGGGGCTGGCATCATATAAGAGTAATCCACAACACCCCCTTTGTATTGTTTATTTGCAAAATAAATCAAACTACTTTTTTATGCAGCTAAAGCCAAATCTATCTGTTTGATGATTCTCTGAAATCTTCTTCAATAGTAAAAACAGACTGCAGAAATCACCTTAGCAAGATTGTTTGCTATATTACAGGAAGAAAAAGATGAAAAGATTTTATGTCTGTATGTGAACATTAATTGGGTCTGATGCTGAAAACAGAATCAGGATGCATATAGTTGACTGCAATAGACTGGATGTTTGTGTCCACCCAAAATTCATATGTTGAAGTCTAATCTCCAACGTGGTGGTATTTGGAGATTGAGCTTTTGGGAGGTAATGAGGCCATGAGGGTGGAACCATCGTGAATGGGATTAGTGCCTTGTAAAAGAGACCTTAGATGGCTCACTTGCTCTTTTTCCAACATGTGAGGACACATGGAGAGGATGGCTGTCTATGAACCAGAAAGAGGGCTCTCATCAGATAGTGAATATGCTGGCACCTTGATCTTGGACTTCCCAGCCTCCAGAACTATGAGAAATAAGTCGATGTTGTTTAAAAGCCACCCAGTCTATGATAATATATTATAGCAGCCTGATCTATCACATTGACCAATGGATCAAAAGATAGATACCTATCTTTTGACAGAATCCATATAGATAGATGGATCTACTTTACTTCATTTCTAGACTATAAGCATCCCGAATTTAAGATGTTGTCTAAAAGATATTTTGAATATTCCCTACAATCTGCATAATACAGTGTTCTCAAAATAACAATTTAAGAAATGTTTATGGAATTGCGTGAAAACAAATTAGCAAGCATATCTATCTACCTTTCTAGAAATTAAAACCCAAATGAATTTCCTCATCACTCTCTATGTTCCTAGAAGATCAATGTGGAAGGAAAAAAATACAGACAGGGTTTAGAGATAGACTGATTTTATCCAAATCCTAGCTTTCCATTCACTATGTGTGGGACTTTGGGAAAATTACTTAAATCCTCTGCACCTGATTTCTTCATCCCTAAAATGGAAATAAAATTTTGTTGTCAATGTTAGTGTGAGTATTGGAGATAAAGCAATGTAAAGTGCTAGCATCATTCATCATGCACAGAAGCTATTCAATAATGTTATCTCTTATTAAGATATAATCTTTACACCTTTAGTTTTCATCATAACCAAGTCACCAATTCACATTCAGCAGGGAATTTTGCAAAAAATGTCACTTTGACTTTTCTTTGTTTTTCTTAGTTTATTCAAAGCCACTGAGAGCTAAGTTGGGGTGGGAAAGTTGAAAGCTATGAAGGGACAAAGGGAAATAAACATTTGAATTAGGGAGGGCTGTGAGCTCTCAGGAGACAGAATAAATCCTGAAGATAATGGACAAAACTGCTTCCTTCTTGCTGGAGATGGGTAAAAGGTAGCACCTCACATTTTAAATGCTTTTCAGTGGAAAAAACAAAACTAGAAGCAGTAAATATACTACTTAAAGCATACCTCCAAGGTCAGCATAGTGATTTTTGAAAGTTTTTGCCTACTACTGAGAAATTTATATGAGGAAAAAGAAAGCATGACTCAGAGATCCTTATAAATCTTCTTAAAGTACCAGGATCATCTCCCTCTATATACCCTTCTAAAGTCTAAGAAGATAAAACAAAATCCCTCTTAATTAAATGTTTGATGCCTCTTCTAGCTAAGCTAATAGTTTTAGCTCAAATTTTGGATACAGTAGTTATATGTTATTTGCTGTAGGTTTCTTCCCCCACATAATCAATGTGCATATTGCATTGATATTTATTTTATATGATCTAGAGCATCATTTTAATGTTTTATATGATTATTGTATGGGTTTTCATGCTTTTGACTTTGTGACATTTGTTAGTTCAGGCTAAGATTTATTTAATGCTGAGGTCTTGGTCAGGAAAATAACACTCAATTGTAATATTTTTATTTTTTGACTTGCCAGATTGTGGCAAGAAGCATGAAATGGGTTTTCCTGAAGCATAAAAACAAAAAACATAAAAAAGCAAACAAATAAAAAGTCTATGAGGAACAAATGGTATATGACTTCTAAAGAAAATGATAGCTTCATAGGTAATTATTGTGTAGATTACACAGTAAGGTTACTAAGAAATTAATGTGTGAATTTGGGCTATTTTTTGATGCTGTGTCTTTATGTATGCATATAATTTGATATGATTTGTGATTACATTTATGATAACACTGTTATTAAAATGAATACTGATTCCTCCATGTAATCAAACTTTGAACTCTCAATATTAACATGATAGAGTTGAAGTACTTTTATTTTAAATCTGTGATCATGTTTTTTTCTGATTTACAAGTTAGAAGGAAATAAACAAACTATGGAACTCCTTAAGTTGATAATTGTTGAAACATGTGTTTGGAAAAACATAACAAAAATAATGAAATAATTCCATTTATTTCCTGCCATCTTAGAAGAAATTCAAGAGTAAATGAATTCTTGAATCAAGAAATGTTTAGAAAACGTATTACTGTATTTGAGAATAGTTTAATTGAAGAAATGTCTGATAATTCGGAAAATATTTCAGACATTTGGAACCTAAAGAAGAGTAGATGTTTTATTTTAGGATTAAAAAAAATGAATATTGGAATGCAAGGAAATTTAGATGTCATCTATTCAACCCCTGACTAATATATTTTATATTAATCCCATGGAAAAATAATCATTCAGCCCTTTTGGGAACACTTCCAATGAAGGGTGGTTCTCTTCCTCCATTTTGGGAAAGCTGTGTTCAAATGTTCTTCCTCACATTGATTTGACATTAAATTCTATATCACTTATAAGCATTCATCTCACAGAAAACAGAATATCATAGGTATTGTATACATGAACTTCAAACGTTTTTACCTATGATAAGAGTATTTTTACTTTGTTTTTCAAGTTTCACAAAATAAACCTAGTTTGTTTTCCATGTGATAGGTCTTCACTGGCTCTAATGTGTCCAAAAAGTCTTTTGTCCAGGATAAGAATAGCTGGAAAAGCAAGAAATGAATAGTTTGGTAGATAAATAAGGAGATTTACATTTCTGACAGTATATTAGACAGCATACATAACCCTCTCTGAAAAAAAATAGTTGAAGACACTATTAAAACATATCACTGAGCTGAGAAGAAAGTAACTATAGAAAGCTGAAACACTATAAAAATGGGGATCTTGGAAGATAGATATATTAATGTCAAAGATCTCTTTTGATCACAAGTTTTCCACCAAGCCCTATTGTTCATAATCTTCAATTTTAAGATTGTGGAGGCTATGGAATTATAATGGGGTGTCCTGCAGATAAAGTCTAAGAGAGCATCTCATGAAGAGAAAACCCAAAAGGGCCATTCCATCTGTGTATGGGTAAATGAAAAATAAATCTACCCATCCTCCCTCCTCTTGTGACAACAGGGATGAACCTGGAGGTCATTATGCTAAGTGAAATAAGTCAGAGTCAGATGGAAAAAGAAAATACTGCACAGGTTCATTATATGTGGATTCTTAAAAATAAAAAAAAGTTGAACTCATAGAAACAGAGAAGTGAAAAGTGGTTGCCAGGGGTGGGAAAAATAGGGAGAAGCTGATAAAATGGTATGAACATTCAGTTATAGGATGAATAAGGTATGAGGATCTAATGTAAAACATGGTGACTACAGCTGATAACACTGTATTGTATAATTGAAATTTGCTAATAGAGCAGAAGTTGAATGTTCTCACACACACAAAAAAGTAAATATGTGAGATGTTAACTCAATGGGGGGAATCTTTTCACAATATATATGTATATCAAATCATCATGTTGTACACTTTAAATATCTTACAATTTTGTTTATCAGTTATACCTCAATAAAGCTGAAAATAAATAAAATAAGATGCAACTAATTTTAGATTAATTAATGCTCTGTCTCATGAACATCATTTTCACATTTTTATAAATGAAAATGACCATTGTGACTCTCCATCAGTAGACAGGAACATCAGCAATATTAGGGTTTTTCTGAATGAATGGTGATGGATTTCTGATGATTCATCCATTCCTTTTAGCTAGAAATCATGTAGAAACGGAATTCTTCTATAGTATATTATGGTGCTCCTTGGTAAAACAAAATTGTCTTCAGTGGGATTAAGTCTTGGTCTACTTAGCCCTTATTCATAAACATTTTGGTTTCCAAATACAACAAATGGAGAAGTGTATCAGTTCTCTCAAAACCCATTCTGATACTTTTTTTCTGGAATGCAGAGGCTGGAGATACAATATTTACTATTCTCAGTTTCTTTGTGGCTGTAGTTCCACGTGTGATTTGGATTTGGCACATTACATAGAGTCGTATGCTACTTTGGTTTGGATCTAAGTCATGAAGGAAGAAAGGGTATCCAATTTGTTGGCATGGATCATGACAGTGAGCCTCCTTGGGGCTCTGTACCACTGCGGTATTAAAAGTCATTTTTGGAAGTCTAGCCACGAGAGCATTTCTTCAGCCCTCCCAGCAATTCTATGAGCTGTGACTGTACTGATTAATATCCTTTTTCACTTTTCCAAAAATGGAGTCTCTTGTTCATACTTTCCTATATCCAGGGGTGTATCAAGTGGATACATCTGGATACTTAGAAATATAAAAATGAAACAGGAAACTAAATGTAGTACACTTGATTGAAGGCTAAAATAAGTTAACTAATGACCTAGACACTTCTGTTTAATTAACTGGGCTGGTTAATAATTTATTTCATCAAATAAAATAAGTTATTTTAATATAAACAATATATGTGTAAATCTATTAGAGGAATGTTTTCCATACTTATCTTACTTGAGAAAAGGAGGTGAAGGTTAGTTTTATTAACCCTTATAACAACCATAACAAATAAAAACACTGTTTTGCATTATTGAACCTTGGATATTTCTCAGTGTGAAATGATTATTTTTTTCCTTATGAATGTGAATGGCTAATGCTCTATATTGATTTGTGCTGCCACTTGTCACAATGCTATTCTAAGAGTACTCTATTTGAGAAAGTTCAACTTTTAGTTACTGGCTCCTTTGTCTCTGAAAGTTTTGGTGATGCATCGTATTAGCTAAGCTACAATGATATTGTCAGGAAGGAAAGGAAAAATTAATGTTGATAGATGTGCATGACATTTATAACTTAAGATGTGTATGACCATCCTGCTAATCATGGCAAGTTTTCTTCCCATTTTCTGTATGAGTTGCATATATGTATATGTTTCCTTCTTCTAAACCATTCCAACATCAATTGCCTGTTGTGACTTTCATACAGGGAAGTGTATGTTCACAGCAAAAGTATTATCACAGTTGGATAAAAAACCTATTGTTAGTGATGCAAAGAAATGGAACATAAAGTGAATTTAGTTCAACGGAATGATGATCTTTTCCCCATGATTAGCATGGTCTTGTTTCTCATTGCAATATCCAAACAAGTATTATGTAACCTCTACAAATCTGTACTGATATTGAAGGAAATGTGCAGCTCAGAATTTCAAGTGCTGTATTTGATTAGCATCCAAAAACCTAGTTTATTTGACTGGTGTTTGTTTATTACACTTATTTGAACAAGTAGAATCTTGAAATATATAAAGCTAGAATAAAAATAAAAGATTTATTTTTAAGTAAAAAGAGTGAGGAAATTTATAATTGATTTCCATTATTCAAGAAATGCCCTCATAAACCTTAAGTAGGGGTTTAGATGTGGGTCCATCTGGGCCGAAAAGAAAAAAGTAAAAGAAAATCACTTAACAACTTATTTTAGAAATAAAAAAAGCTTAGGGTTTTAATGTATCTCTAAAAGTGGGCCAGGATCAGCAGGGGTTCTCATTTTATCTAAAACAGTTTCCATAAACTTGAGTATTTCAAATGTGTCAGAGATTCCACCTCTTTCAAAGTTTCTTCTTATTTAATCAATGTCTAATAACCAAGGGATGCTAGAGAACAGCTTTACAAAGCTCATTCTTGATGACTTCAGTTAAATCCTTGTTCTGTGCTTTATACTGATGAACACTTATACATCCTCCTTTTGTTGAGAAACACTGAACTCAGAAAAATCCTTATTTTCTGAAATTTTTTGTACCTTTTTTTCCCTTTGGACAGATGTTAGTAGGTGGAGTGTTAAAGACTCTAGACAGACGTAGTTTAACATATAGCTCCATATAAGCTACTGGAGTGAGAGAATTAAAAAATGGTATTTTGTTTCAAATCATAAAGGGTTTCTAGCAAAAGCATCAATATATACATTTACCTGTTTTTGAAAGCTATGTTTTAAGTAAAAATGAATTTATTTAGTTATACATTAAACTTAAACCAGTAAATGATAATGTCATAAAATGAACTAGAGACACTAAAGATAGCTTTTCTCTAGTTTATTAAAAATGGTGAATGAACTAAAAGGAAAAAGGAACTATTTTTAGCAATAGCTTTTGTTTCACCTGCACTCTGGTCAGGGGTTAATGTGCACATTTTCAGTTAAAGCTAACTCAATTCAGCATCACTTTCTCGTTTCCTAGGAAATAGGGCAGTGGTCAGTGATCCCGTTAGCTATGAGTGCCATCAGTGGGAATACAAAATGGTCAACGGTGTCATTGTTTTTATCATAGAAAGGCACAGTTAGAAAAGAAACAATAAAAGAAAAAAAAGGAAGCAAAGGTGTAAAATGAGAAGAGTTTGGTGGAAAGGAAAGAGTGGAAGTAAGAAAAAATTTAATATTTGGGAACACCAATAACAACTGACTTTAGGACATTTTGAGTCTCCAGAGCTAATACTTAAATTTATAAGAATTAGTTCTGTCAAGTGATTCTTATTTTTGAGCTCCTTGTAGGCAGGTAGAAAAATGCTATACAGAGAAAAAGAAAAGAATACAAAACAGAAGTCTTGCCTTCTAGAAGGTTACATTTTAGTTAAAAATGCCATTCTAGCTTATAAAAAATAGCAGTTTTTTTCATGACAATATCTACTCAAACTAGGACAAATTTGGTTAGATTGAAGAATCCATTTGGAAGTTTTTTCAAGTGTATAACTATCATTTTTAAGGATTACTGCCGTTTCCCCCCAGCATCAGTTCTGATGGTCATACATCTAAGCATAGCATCATCTGAACAAAATGATGCCTACTCCATTGAAGATATCGTGGCCATTTTATTTCAGACTGAAATCAGAAATAAGATGGCAAAGCTGGTCTTAATTTCCTCATATTTTGACCCCTGGTTAATTCTCATTCTCTGACTAAAAGGCTGATTTTGAGCTCTCTTAGAGGGAAAGAAAGGTACTGATCCCCAATATAAGTGTTATGAAAGAATGAATGGTGAATTATAAAGCACTTAGAATGGAGATATTAGAACTTCTTCAAAAGATTCTATTTTGTATGAATTGCCTTACATAGCCACAATATCAGTTCAAAATTCCATAATGCGGTCATAATCTGTTGTCGCTTTTTGGTTTGCTTTAGATTATTTGTGTAAAGGGAGTCTAAATGTGACAGGTATGAAACATCCTAGCTGTTATCAGCACATTTTGGCAGTCTCTTTGTAATGTAGCTTCTGGTCCTACCTCTGTTTATATTTTTAAAAACAATGGGAAACAGGATGATTGCTCTTATCACAAACAACAGAAGGACACAGAGAGCCGAGTTGCATATACAATGACACTAGAGATGTGTCATATTATTATAGCTGATTTACTTCAGCTGATCAGTAAAGTAGGTCCTGTTGGTTCACATCTTCTGCTTGCTCTTTTCCATCTGATAATCTTTTGGTATATATATATATTTTTTTTTAGTTTGGGCCTTTTCCTTTCTTTGTTCTATAATACACCCAGTCCATTTTCCCAAAGTAGAATAGCATACTCATTCTGAATTTTTATCCACACTAGATTTTTTTGTTTCTTAGGATTTTCTGTCTCTTATTTGTTCTTCATCTCTCTCTCTCTCTCTCTCTATATATATATATATAGAGAGAGAGAGAGAGAGAGAGAGAATTATAATTTCCCCAAATTTTCTTAATAAGGCACTTCTATATTCTTATGAATTCTTCTCCCATGTTGAAGATGACCTCCATATGCATTCACTTAAAATAAGGAAGTGTAACAATTATACTTTGAAATTCATTTACTTTCGGTACCTTCAAATTTTCTGCCTAGGAACCTACAAACATTTTTCCAGAGGACAAACCAAAGGGCTAGCAACACTTTTTTCCTCTGGCATGAAAAGTGTTTAAAGACTAATTATCATCAACTCAGGTTCCATAATTTCTCTCACTGAGCAAACCTTAACTGTTCTTGGGGGAGGGATCTTTTTACTGTAGAATGTCTGCTGGACATCATTTTGTTGGCAGAATATGCCACAAGACTAGCTGCACTGACTCTGTTTTCCATCAGAGTGAATAGGTGCATGAGGAATATAATACCTGATGTGGCCTCTATGCCCAGGTAGTCTGCTCACAGTGATAGGCTTTGTCCCCAACAGTCTTCTATGTGTAATTAATTGTCATAGGCCCCTACTTCCCAATCTAGTGTATTGTCCTTCCTCTCCATAAATGTCCCTCCAAACTCCCAGGAAGTACCTAGAAAATTTCCTTCTAATTTGGTGAGAGAATGTTACTGTTTTATGAACTTTCAGATCAGAGAGGTTAATATTCTTATGTACAGTTTAGTCATCTTAGCACTAACCCATACCTGGAGAATTTGTATCTATGCCTCGTGTAACACTTCATCTTATTTTGAGCTTGAACTAAGTATAAACAAGACAGTCCTTAAAACTGATGGGAAAAGTAAAATGAACCAGTGTTTATTGAGCAGCAATTTTGTATCATATATTTTTACACATATTATTTCATTTAATTTTTAAAATAACACTGCAAGGTAGGCATTACTATTCTTGGGTTCACACATGAAGAAACCAACACTGAGAAGTGATAGGATTGGAGTTAAAAGTCTCTATGTATTATAAAGCTCATGATATTTTCATTAAAACTTGCTTCCCATTTGTTACCAACAAAAGCAGCAGAAATCTTCCTTTAGCCTGAGGCTGAGAAGGAGAAGACTGAGTGGGTATCCTTTTGTTAGGAAACAATTCCCATCTTACCTCATTGCTTGGCAGACTATTCTCGGTAAGGCTGCTCATCTTAAAACTGTCCTAATGTGTATCCACAGAAGCCATCATTTCCTATTTTTACCCCAAACTTATGCCAACAACTTTTATGTTCCTAAGCCATGAGTGATCTATTTTCGTGTTTGTTCTAAACAAGCATGAATTTTTTAAAAATAGTTAATTGGGTTATGTATAATTTTAAGTCAAACAGATTGCAGTGGGCAATCTACCTTGTGTTAAAATCATAACAAATAATATTTCTGGAGCTAACTGAAATGTATTATTGAAATAATTTCTATGCTATCTATGTACTTATAATTCCTGTTTACTTTGAATACATATATGCATTTAGAATCAGGTTAAAATAATCATCCGTAAGATGAATATGTATCCTTCTGTTCTGACAAGGATTCAAATATCTTAGGGATTGTTCCAAGAGGGATTATCTTTAGTATTAAGAACTGCTGTTTGTTATTGGGTGTCTGTGTCCATGCCAGGCACCGTCCTAAACAATAAGCACCTTATCTCTAATACTCATAAACTCTGCAAGGCAGATGTAAATAGCCTAATTTTTTAAATGTGGAAACTCGGGCTTAGACTGTTTAAATAAGGTCACAAAACTAGCAAATGGCAGAACCAAAAATCAAACACAGTGTTGGTTATGAAACTCCATACAGTAAGCCATCCAAGTAGGTATTTTTAATTGGTCCCATCTTTTGTCTAGACACTGGAGTCCTGAGTCCCAGAGGCAGATGGAAATACAAGTCTCTGTTCAATTGTGTGGCCCAGTTTTATCTATACTCAAACATAGGATACTTTTAAATATTTACTTGGTCCCCAATGTTTATCTTTAACATGGCTGGCGTTAAGTGAAGAGCATCCACAAAATTCCATAAAGCAAAAACCAAGTTTTCTAACTCTAAACTTTAGCCTTTTTCATTACACTGTGCTGGCTCTATGAACTTTAATTTTTTTTAAATTTCAGGTGACTATTTTTTTTATTAGGACATAATTCAATAATACTGAAATGTACAGAATAATATAACAAAAACTCATAGCTCCACCACCAAGCTTATCAAATTTTAGCTTTTTTAGGTCATGTATTTTCCTTAAAAAAATACCTTATACCTTCCCGTAAACTCACAAGCTCATTCCTCTTCCTCCCTCTCAACACGTCCGCACAATACTGAACTTCCAGTTTATCATTCCTTTCCACACTGATATACTATTACCACACATAATGTATCAATAAAACAACATTCAGGGCTTCCCTGGTGGCGCAGTGGTTGAGAGTCCGCCTGCCGATGCAGGGGACACGGGTTCGTGCCCCGGTCCGGGAGGATCCCACATGCCGCGCAGTGGCTGGGCCCGTGAGCCATGGCCGCTGAGCCTGCGTGTCCGGAGCCTGTGCTCCGCAACGGGAGAGGCCACAACAGTGAGAGGCCCGCGTACCGCAAACAAAGCAAAACAAAACAAAAACCCGATATTCAGTATTGTTTTGGATCCTTCTGAAAAATATATACACATATTTATTTTATATATATATCTAATATATATATTATATATTAGATATATATATATATATATATATATATAAAATTGGCTTATGCAATTGTAGAGGCTAGCTATGCAAGTTCCAAGTCTATAGGTCATGTAGGCCACCAATCACAAGGGAAGATCAGGAGCAAGCTAGAATCCCGTGGGAAGGGTCTGAAGCTTATCTAATGTCTATAGTTGGGAGTTTCTACCCTTCAGGGAAGCCCTAAACTCTTTTAAAGGATTTCTGGCTAAATCAGAATGACCTAGGGTAATCTCCCTAATATAAAGTCAACTGCTTAGGGATTTTAATTATATCTGCAAAATCCCTTTACAGCAATGCTTAGATTAACATTTAATTGAGTAACTGGGAAGAGGTGTGTATATGCTACAACATGGCCATGGTATCCCTTCAGTCCTCTACCTCTCAAGTAAGAATGTCTCTTGTAGCTCATCTTATCTGGAAACATACTAAAACCTGAATTTTGGGGAAGGTAGATTAACTTAGCCAAGTGACACTCCACAAAGTTATCACACTCTTTCATGGTGAAAGAAGTCATAAAATTATGTCCTTGTGGGTAGGGGAATAGCTATTAATCAGGAAGGGGCAGGAGTGCTTTTGGAGTACTGGAAATATTTTATACTTTAATCTGGCTGGTGGTTATGCAGGTATATATGAATGTAAAAATTTATCAAGCTGTACACTTAAGATTAGTAAACTTTATGCCCTTCATTATACGCTTGTTATAACTCAGTTTAGAAAAAAAATGAGAAAAAAAATAGTAGGCATAAATTAGACAAAGGAATTGTGAGTGCCAGATTAAGAAGAAAAATATATCTCATGAAGTGAATATCTTTTAATGGCTTGGAAGTAAGAGAAGTTTCTCCCATGTTAAGGACTTCAGTATAATGAGCATATATTTGGGAGCAAGTGAAGAACAGAACACAGAGTAGGATGTGTTTCCTGGGTACATGAGAAGAGCTCAGAATTTGAAAAGGCCTTGTGACCTATGTTAAAGTATTTGGACTTCCTTCTAAGGATAATAGGAGGATATCACAAATTTTAACTAGGGTAATCACATCATCAGATGGATTTTTATAAACTCACTGGCTACTGTGTGGAGAATTGATTGGTAAGGGGCAAAAGGGAGGGAGAGATCAGGCTTCACAAATCAGTAACACTGTGGCATTCAGATGTCACTTAATTTGTCAGTGTCTGTTTCCTCATCTCTAAAAATATGTTATCAAGTCTGTTTACTTATGTCAGAGGATTGTTCCAAGGATTGTTTACAGACTGTATTTTATAAGAATTTACTAAATGAAAGAATAAATGAATTTGCCCAAGAGATGCCCAAATTGTCAGTAAAGTTATAATGTACCACTGGCTGTATCACCCTGTGCCAGAAGCTGCCTGTTTCCTTCGATATTTTTCTCTCCTTTTTCCCCAAATGATAACATATTTAGCCAGGCATATGTATGACTAAAATTTTTTTAAAAAGCAAAGGAAAAAAAAAAGATTATATCATCCAAGCGTCCTAAAGCTAGGTGTTTCCATGTGACTAAGTTTTGTCCAGATGGGATGCAAGTATATGTGATTTGTAGCAGTTTCCAGGAACTTCCTTAAGAGATACCTAGAGCAAACCACTCACATTCTCTTTTTTATCTCTTCTTCGATCTTGTGTTCCGGACTGTACATGCTGCCTTGAATAATGAAGACAAAGACACACTGTAGAGATGACAGAGAGGAGAGCTGGAAGTATTTTGAGTCTCTAAACTACTTCTCCACTGCTGAACTATAAAGTTTCTGACATTTATACCGGTGAGAAATAAATTTCTTATTTAAGCTCCTTTTATTCTGGGTTTTGTAGTTACTAGCTGCTTAACGTAAGGTTAAGAAATAAAGAATTTCGTACTAGCAATGATATACTTAGATTAGTGAAATCTGAACTTTTTTCAATGGCATAATGGAATCATTCATGTGACAGCAACTCAGATATTTCAAGTTTGAAAAGCTACCTCATTCTTTCTTGGCAATGCATTTTGTGGACACTGTCTCCTGAATTTTCTTAGAAGGCTGTGGGTTGACAAAACTATAGTGTTAGGGGAGCAAAGAGAAATTTTTAAATTTGTTGTGTTTTGACTGCTTTTGTCACTTTCCATAAATTCTTTAAAAGTGAGGTAAACATGAGTATGCAAATAGAATCATTTATTTGATGAAAGAGTCTGTTGTATATGTGGGAAGGAAAGTACGGACATTTATTTAGCTATCCAAAATGCTGGACTGTGCAGACTGTCTGACAAAAAGAATGTAAAAAGGTATGTCCCACAGAAGCTTCTAGGAACTTCTCTTAAGAGACAGCAAACACAAGACATTTGCCTTTATCATGGTTCCCTTTCTCCATTTTGCTATCTGGAATGTAAATGGAGGTTCTACTACTATGAAGAAAATGAGCACCCCTTAAAATAGGGGAATGGTGATCTGGAAGAAACCTGGATTTTGAAGACCTCTTAGGACAAAACTGCCATTTGCTCTGGACTGCAAATTTTCACTCTTTTATGTGAGAAAGAAATGAACTTAAAAAAAAAAAATTAGGCAAGCTGTAGCTGTAGTTATTTTGGACTTTTCTATAGTTTTAGCCAAACCTAATGACCAAGATGGCCTGAATGTTCTCCCAGCTTGTCTAAACTTTGGACAGGTTCCTTCCTGTCTATAGGCCCCTGATCTCTCTATTCTTACAGCATTTCCCCCTTTGAAATGTAAATCTTCTTACAGGCTTTTACCGGTTTTACAACTAAGGATGTCTTTTTCAAGAATCTGATAGCCATCCTTTGAAATATAATCAAGACAGATCATACCCCTATCTCTAGTTTCTGTGAGAGGTAGGAGCCTAACTTTGATAAGCATCAATTAGCAGACACAGATGACTTAATCACACTGACCAACCTCTTCCTAATGTCCTTCAATACTTTCCAGTAGCTCATCCCAGTGCTTAAAAACTCTCCTGCTTTTTGTTCCAGTGCAGTTGAATTCAATCTCTTTCCCCTTTTGCAATGATCTTGAATAAAGTCATTCTTGCTTATTTAACTCTGTCCAGTGCAATTTTAATTTGACACTAGTCCTAATTAATATATTCTCTGTGTAAGAAAAGATTCCTCTCACAACACGTCAAGCTATCTATTCATTATGCCCATGTTAGCATAGCCAAGGAGAGACTTAATTATCCTGGAAGGAAAACAAAAAGAATAAAAGTGTCAAAGTGGAAAAACAGTTCTAGAAGATAGAAAAACTAGGTAAAAAGATGAGAGACAAAACTAACGCAAGACAATAATAGAACTGGGCAAAGTAAAAGAAAAGAAATAACATTACAATGGTGCAGTAACAAAAATAGATGATTATTTAATTCTTTTACTCAGACTTTGTCTTTAAATGTTGGCCACAAATGGAAAATTAGTAAATTCATTCCTGGTTTTCAGATAATCAGAATGCATCATCTTATTCTCAAAATAAAAAAGTAATATACCCCTACAGCTCTGTGTTGAAGTTAAACAGAAATATTACAAGAGATTAGGGGCATGAATATATTTCCAGTAAAACAAGACAGTAAAATAAATATCGATATAGCTTAAAGCTTCTGTTTCCCTCAGAATTCTGTGTATGCTATTTATGACAGTTGTTTTTATAACCATTACTATAATGCTACTTAATTATGATTGTTATTATGTAAATTTAATGTAAATTGCAGTGATTATTATGGAAATTGAAGGTAAATCTCATTTGTATTCCATTAGTAATGCTTTGGATGAAGATGTAGGTTAATCATGAGAGAGTTATTTGAGATTAGATTTAAAGAATGGAATAGGAGAGTTTCTAGTGAGATCTTTAAAAGCATGTGTACAAATAATAGTAAATGCATAGACTTCAGTCATTTATTTCATCTTTTTGATGAAATAATGGATTGATCAGTATATATGTCAATGTACTTCCTGTGCGTGAAACTTTACTTATAAAAGTCTGGAAATTTCTAATTTAGGAAATAGAAATGTAATGTCTTTTTTTAATCTCTTATGGTGTTATAACTTCTTAAATATGCCATGAACTTTGACATTGATTTTTAAAATACTAAAATGAATATAGATATATAATCACTTATCTAACCAACATAAACCATTTTATACTTTTTTATTAGTTATCTATTTTATACATATTAGTGTATACAATGCCAATCCCAATCTCCCAATTCATCCCACCACCACTCCCCCAAGCCCCTGCTTTCCCCCCTTGGTGTCCATACATTTGTTCTCTACATCTGTGTCTCTATTTCTGCCTTGCAAACCAGTTCATCTGTACCATTTTTCTAGATTCCACGTATATGCGTTAATATATGATATTTGTTTTTCTTTCTGACTTACTTCACTCCGTGTGTCAGTCTCTAGGTCCATCCATGTCTCTACAAATGACCCTATTTTGTTCCTTTTTAAGGCTGAGTAATATTCCACTGTATATATGTACCACATCTTCTTTATCCATTTGTCTCTTGATGGGCATTTAGGTTGCTTCCATGACCTGGCTATTGTAAATAGTGCTGCAATGAATATTGGGGTGCATGTATCTTTTTGAATTATGGTTTTCTCAGGGTATATGCCTAGTAGTGGGATTGCTGGGTCGTATGGTAGTTCTATTTGTAGTTTTTTAAGGAACCTCCATACTGTTATCCATAGTGGCTGTATCAATTTACATTCCCACCAATAGTGCAAGAGGGGTCCCTTTTCTCCACACCCTCTCCAGCATTTGTTGTTTGTAGATTTTCTGATGATGCCCATTCTAACCGGTGTGAGGTGATGCCTCATTGTAGTTTTGATTTGCATTTCTGTAATAATTAGTGATGTTGAGCAGCTTTTCATGTGCCTCTTGGCCATCTGTATGTCCATTTCCACTTTCTTTTAACAAGATTTTACCACTTAAATTTTTTCCACAGTGAGATTTTATTTGCTTAATCAAAACTATAACATTGTATGGTAGAAAAGAATACTTATTTGTGTATACCATAACAGTTTACGAAGTACTTTCATTTACATTATTTCAATTAAATTCAATGAGACGATTAATGGTGATTTTTCTTCCCAGTAGTCTCTTCAGTATTAAAGCAGGAAAGGCAGCAAATCCAATGTTCACTCTAACTTTCAATGGAATTTTTTATGTTTATTAATGTGAGCTGTAATAATTTCATTTTAACATTAAACTTAAAAAAAATCTTGGCTTTGAACCTGAAGCCTGCTTTATATAATTAATTAATTAATTGTTCAACATTTATTGAGTGCCTGCTATTCCCGAGAGACTGGATTAGGGAATTCAGAGGTTTAAAAGAGAATTTTTACAAATCTAAAATTTTTAGTTATATCACTAGAGATGAAGTCATCAGCTTTGTTCTGAATCAGGATAAAGGACTGTTGATCAAAGCTACAAATATTTAAACGAAATTGAAGAGTTGATTTGGTTAGAAGAGGAGGGAAGGGCAAGAAGGAAGCATTCATATTGAAGATAGAATACAGAGTGATCTAGGGTAATTTATACTTTTACAATTTACATTTCTCCTCAGTGATTGGCATCAGATAAAATGGAAAACTTGTAATTCTGTCCCTGATTTTCAGATTATCAAAATAATTAGTCAGCATCTAAGGGACTGTTAAAAGAGACAACCTTGTCCATTCTCAAGGTACTGCTTGGCTCCTACAAAATTGTTCTGCTCAGGGCATAGAAATCCACTGGAAATCTAAGGAAACGGAGAAGTGCCTTAGCGAAGAGGGAACCATTGATAAATCTAAAACTGACCTTCACAGTATAATGCCCTTGCTTCCTCTTATTTATTTTTCCCTGTATAGTCCTCTCTAAGCAATAATCTTAAGGATTTTTTTTCATTTCTATTTTTTTCTTTTATAGCGCTGTTACTACTAGTAGTGATATTAATATCTACATATTTCTAAACACATATGTACTGAGAATGGCTATATGCTCTTTAGGATTCTACTCCAAATTTGATTAGAATATAAGCAGAATTCACAACCCGTATCATCCACTTTTTCAGCTTTCGATGGTGGCTCCTGGACTATGGGGATACTCATATTTTACCATCTCAAGGAATTGCAGGATTATTTTATTTGTTTCTTGAAAGAATTATCAAAGAGGAGAGAGGACCCAATTTCCTTCATGCCTGAAAAAAACAATTATCATATTTTCTATGAGTGCTAAAGGGAAAAAAAAGAAATCTTAATAGATCTCTTATTTATAAGGGAAGAAAATCCCACTATCAGTGACAGCCTTGAAAAAAAGGAAAGCAATATATTTTAGTCTTTGTTGTTCACTTGTAACTTACAGACCCTGGGGCAGCTCTAAAAAGAGTACATCCTGGGGTTTCCCAAGCAGGCCTGCTAGGATCTATTTCGGACAAACCAGAATATAAAGGATGGGCTGATAACTTCCAGCGAAAGAGCGCTTAAACTATCTGCATTTAATCATTGCTCTGAATAACTCATAATTTAAAAAAGGAATGCTGGAGTTTGGGCAGAAAGAACCTGCTACACATGAGCAGTGGAAAGTAGAAGCGTGAAACAATTGTAGAGTAAATTATTTTATTATGCATTACATAGTAATTTTATAATTGGCGATAACTGATGACTATGTCTATTGGAACTAAGAAAGAGGAAGATGTTTAAAACTTTTTTCTAACAAATAACACTTTTCAGATTTTTTTCATATCTGGCTGACTATAAGAAAATTAATTATTATTAGAGGAGTTATAAAAATAATCTTAGTAGCAGCTTAAAATTCTCCCCACAGTGATTCTTCTACTTATTTTTCATTTGTTTTTCTTTTAACTTTTTGTTATGGAAAAACTCAAACATATACAAAAATGGACAGAAATGTATTAGGAACCTCCATGTACTCATCACCCAGTTTGAAAAATAATCAGCCTGACCAATCTTGCTTATTGATACTCCAACCCACTTCTACACACCATCAATCCCTACTCAGTATAAGCCCATCCCCATCCAATATCATCTCATCTGCACAAGATTATTTTGAAGCAAACAATAGGCTTTATGTTTTCCATAAATCTTTGAATGTTTCTCCAAAAATTAAACTCTCAAAAATATTCATAAGAGCCACATCACACTGAAAATAAGTGAACAATTCTGTAATATTACTGAATATCTATATCTATCAAATATCTAGTTGAATGTTCAATTTTTAAGTTTTTTCTTTAGGCTTTCCTTTTTGATCTTCCATTTTCCATTCTTTCTTTTTTCCCCCTCCCTGTTTTACAATCTCTCTCTCTCTGTGTGTGTCTCTCAGCTTGTTGTTTGAATCAGGATCCGAATAAGGAGCATGCACTGTAATTGGCTGAAATATTTTTAAGTCCTTGCAACCTCTTTATTTTTCATCACTATTTTTTTTCCTTGTAAGTTGTTTGTTGAGGAAATAGTTATTTGCTCTGCAGTTTCATATGGTGTACATTTTACTCACTGTTTGCACATGGTGTCATATAACATGTGCCCCTCTCTCCTATATTAACTCTCTATTGGATATGATCTAGAGGCTTAATCAGATTCTAGATCACTGTTTAAAGTTTTTGTTTGTTTCTTCTTCTTTTAAAAAAGACTTTTAAGAGTGGTTGTATACTTCCATCATAAAGGATCCATTTTTTCTCTTTTTTTGTGATGTTAGCTGACTTTGATTTTCATTAATAACTAGATGTGTTAATTCAGTAGAAGTTATTAAATTGTTATGTTCCAATAAATATATTCATTTATTGTCTTGAATATTTCTGTAATACAAACATTCTCTCATCTACTACTTGGTTACACAGAAGTACAGTTTGAAAGAAAAGGCAGAATAAATACTAGATTATTTTCCTGTGTTTACCCATTTTTGAAAATAGTAAAGGAGTTCTTTATGATCCTTTATAAGGTGACCAATTAGGTGTTGTGTTTGTTTTTTGAGTATCATTATGAGTCCATAGATATTTGATGTGCTTAAATCCATTGCAGTTATTATCTTTAGTGGTGTTAAAATTTTCCCAGTTTTGATCAGTAGAACCTGTTCAATTGACTCCTGAATACTTTGATAGTTTTGATGGCTTCCTTGTCTGTTAGTGTGGAAAGTCTCATCTTGTACATTCCCTACACCAGATCTCAAACCAGCCATTTCTTCAAGAAGTCCTGCTTGGTTTTAAGGGAAAATAGCACTTGCAGAAATGGGGAACTCAGTTATTGTTCTTAAGAATTTTCAGTGAACAAGATTGTTTCTTTCAAGATAAAATAGTTCCTGGGTTCATAAGGACAGTTCTAATTCTAAGTTAGGACTACAAAGATTTAACCTAATCAGTCTTAGATCTTGATATCCTTTCTCCCATGCTAAATATCTTAGTTCTCAACAGCACTGACAATTTTCTTTTTAACTCAGGATAAAAATAGAGAAACTAACTCATAATATGATTAATGAAATAGTTTAGGAACACTTGTATTCTATTAGTCCTTAGGGTATATCCCATTAAAAATATAGAGTCAAATTACTGTTTTTTTAAGGTCATTTGGAATTATTCCTGTATTTGTTTTTTTTATTGTTACTATAAAAAAGTTACAAACTTAGTGGCTTTAAACAAGACAAATTTACTAGCTTTCAGTTTTGCAGTCAGAAGTTCAATATTGGATTAAAATCAAGGTGTTGGTAGGGTTGCTTTCCTTTCTGGAGGCTTTAGAGGGGGATCCATTTCCTTGTCTTTTCCAGCTTCTAGAAGCTGTCCACCTTGCTTAGCTCATGGTACCCTTCCTCCATCTGGGAAAGGTCCTTCACTTCTAAGGAC
The DNA here is from genome assembly GCF_039906515.1 of Pseudorca crassidens. Classification (NCBI taxonomy): domain Eukaryota; kingdom Metazoa; phylum Chordata; class Mammalia; order Artiodactyla; family Delphinidae; genus Pseudorca; species Pseudorca crassidens. The sequence goes on from NC_090306.1 coordinate 62,194,195, forward strand.
TCACTCAGATAATCCAGGATAATCTTCCCTTCCCAAGGTTTGCATCCCAAGGTCATACCTGCAAACCCCTTTTGCTACAAAAATAACATATCCACAATTTTTGAGTACTAGAGCTTGGACATCTGTTGGGGAGAGCCATGATTCTGCCTATCACAAGTCCTCTTCTGAGGCTACACTGCGAACTGCACAAACAATTTAATTTGTTTACTTTCCAGAGATTGTTTATCCATATAAACAACATTTTCTTATAAAATATTTACAGGATTCCAAAATAAAATCTACAAAACAAGATATATTCAAAGAAGTCTACCTTCTGTTCTGTCTACTCTATTTCCTCTTTCCCCTAAAAATAATTGTTATTTTTATGGTATATCCTTTCACTGGTTTATTATTAATATATTTTATGTATTAATGTATATTTATACTTCTCTCATATTTTTTAGCTAAACAATAGCATAGTATACACACATTACTCCCCATTTTTTTACTTAACATTACATCTTGGTATCACTCCTTCACTGTATAAAAAGTTAGTTCTTATTCTTTAATACTGCTGCATAGTACTCCATTGTGTGGATGTTCATGGTTTACCTAACCAGTATCCTCTTAGTGGGAATCTGATTCTTTCCAGCCTTGTGTCAATCCAAATAGTGCTGCAGTGAACAGCACAGCCTTTTTATTCAGTAAAGAACAGAACTTAAATATATTTAATAGATTCTTAGAAAAGTGAAACGTCTAACACGTCTAGATCTGACACGTTATGAGTTTTCCTTTTTCTGTAAAAGCACATTTATTAATTAACTATTTCACATATGTTTATGTAAATACTTCAAATCCATACTGAAGAGTTTTTACTATTTATTATCCATATAACAATGACAAGGGAATCAGCAATTCTGTGGGCTGGAATCTTGACATCCTAATCTACGGGCATTATATTTTAGAGAAAATTGAAATTCCCAAAGAGCAATTAAAGATAAATATATCTGGCTCAGTCTCCACGTCTTCATAGGACTGTGCAGATAAGGCATTGTCCGGACTATACTTGAATCTTTCCAAGGATGGGTATGGAGCTAAACGGCGTAGTAGTTCATCTTGTGGTAACTGTTAGAATGAACTGACCTAGAATTGATTGAAATAAGCTTACTCGTAATTTTATCCATAGAGACCAAATTCTGGATTTCACATGATACATATTGTTCTTCCTTCTGGCAGTACTTAAATATAGTGATTTGAACTGATTGAAATCATAAATTAGAATTTTTCTGACACTCATTAGAGTTTTCTATATTACTCAATTCTGCTGAATTAAGTATTACATGAGAACATATGCTGTTTTCCTAAATTGTTTATTCCAGTCAGACTGGCATCACTGTCCTTAAACACTTTACTCTTATTTGTAGTTTTAAGTGTTAGAACCTACTTCACTACCAAGCAAATGTCTCAGCTCTAACTCCTACCATTTCCTCCTTACCATTTATTGAGAATTTGTCATGTTTCAGGGATTGTGCTGAGGGTACTCAATAAGTAAGGAATATTTGCTGCTTTTTTTTTAAAACAGTGTGAGGAGTAAGAGATGCAAACAAATTGAATATAACATGATAAATGTTAACAGAGATATGTGAAAGAAGTACCATGAGAGACTGTGGAAGATTTTACAGTAGAGGTGATGGTGTGTAGTCTTGAAGAATAAGTATAAATTGGCTGATATGTTACATGAACAAAATCATGTAGAACAAAAGAAGAAATAATATAATCCCAAGGTTTTCCAGTTCCAGCACAGAATAACTAGGTTAGAAATTTTGGATTCCTAGCCAAAATTTACTTTTACTTCCTAGCCTCATTTATTTGGATAAGTCACTACTCTAATACTTTTGAGACACCCATTGTGTGTGTGTTGTGTATGACTATATATGATTCTTGAATAATACATATTTTATTCATGAATCATAGACAAGTACTACTGTACAACCAAGTAGGTTGAACTCAAAGAGATCTGCACCAATACATATTATAATTAAACCGTTGAAAGACAAAGACAAAAGAGAATCTTAAAAGCAGCAAGAGAAAAGCAACTCATCACAGATAAGCAACTCATCCTCAAAAAGATTGTTAGCAAATTTCTCATCAAGAACTTTGGAGGTGAGAAGGCAGTGAGCTGATATATTCAAAGTGGTCAAAGAAAAAAAAGTGTCTACCAAGAATTCTATATCTGCAATAAATGTAAAGGGAGTCTTGCAGGTTGAAATGAAAAATCACTAGATAGTAACTCAAAGCTATATGAAGAAGTGAAGATCTCAGTAAAGGTAAATACATAGGCAATTATAAAAGCTAGTATTATTATAACAATTGCTTGTAACTCCACATTTTGTTTTCAACGCTAGAGACTAATACATTTTAAAAAGCCTCACAAGAATTTATCTAAAAGCTAGTATTACTATAACATTGATTTGTAACTCCACATTTTGTTTTCTGTATGAGCTAAGAAATGAATGCATTAAACATTATTAGTTTATGCTTTTGGACATCCAATGTATAAACATGTAGTTTTTTGACATCTAACATAATGAAACAGAGTTGTAAAGTAGCAGAGTTTTTATATGTTGTTGAAGTTAAGCTGGTATAAATTCAAATTAGAGTCATAACTTTATCATTTTAAATGTAATCCTCATGGTAACCACAAAGAAGTTATTAAGAATGTGCAAAAAGAAATGACAAGGGAATTAAAACATTTCACTGCCAAAATTTAACTAAACACAAAAGAAGATCTATAGGAACTGAGGGACAAAAAAGGCATAAGACATATAAAAAGCAAATAGCAAAATGACAGAAGTGAGTCTCTCCTTATCAGTAGTTACTTTAAATGTAAATGTATTAAACCCTCCAATAAAAAGATGGAGACTGGCATAATGGAATCAATTACCATAATATGAGTATATGCTATTTATAAGAGACTCACTTGACATTCAAAGACATAAAAAGGTTGAAAGTGAAAGGATAGAAAAAGGATAGTCCAAGCAAATAGTAACCAAAACAGAGGAGGAGTGGCTATACTACTATCAGACAAAATAAACTTTCAATCAAAAAAAGTTAAAAACACCAACAGAGACATTATATATTAATAAAGGATTCAATACAGCAAAATATATAGCAATTATAAACCTAATGCACCTACTAACAGACCATCAAGTATATGAAGCAAAACTGGCAGATTTTAAAGGAAAAATAGACATTACTACAAAAATAGTTGGATACTTCAATACCCTATTTTAAATAATGGATAGAACAACCAGACAAAAGTAAGAAAACAGAGGACTTGAACAACATAAGAAAACAACTAGTCCTAATAAACATATAAGGAATACTCTACCCAATAACAATAAAAACCACATTTTTCTCAAATGCACATGAGATATTTTCCAGGACAGACCATATGTCAGGTCACAAACTGAAACTCAATAAATTAAAAAATATAAATATCTTACAAAACATCTTCTCTGACCACAGTGGAATAAAGTTAGAAATCAGTAACAGAAGGAAAACTAGAAAATTCACAAATTTGTTGAAATTAAACAACACACTCTTAAACAACCAAAGACTCAAAGAAGAAATCAGAATGTAAATTAGAAAATACTTAGAGACAAATAAAAATGAAAACACAGCATATCAAAATTTATGGGACACAGTGAAAGCAATGCTAAGCAATGCTATAAACACTTACATTAAAAAACAAGAATGATCTCAAATCAACAATATATCTTTACAAATTAAAGAACTAGAAAAAGAAGTAAAAACTGAGCCCAAAGCTAGAAGAAGAAAGGAAATAATAATTAGAGCAGGAGTAAACGAAATAGAGAATAGGAAAACAATAGAGAAAATCAATGAAATAAAAAGTTGGTTCTTCAAGCAGATCAACAAAATTGAGAAAATCTTAGCTAGACTGACTAAGAAAAAAGAGAGAAGACTGAAATTACTAAATCAAAAATTAAAGTGGGGATATCAATACTGATTCTACAGAAACAAAAAGAATTATGAGACTATATTAACCAGAAATTTAATAACCTGGATAAAATGGACATATTCCTAGAAACACTAAACTATCAACACTAAATCATGATGAAACAGAAAATTTGAATAGACATACCTAGTAAGGAGATTGAATATGTAACCAAAACCCTCCCAACAAAGAAAAGCTCAGAGCCTTATGGTTTCACCAGTGAATTCTACCAAACACTTAAAGAACTAGAACCAATCTTTCATAACTTTGTAAAACGAAAAGAAGTGAAGAAGAGGAAACACTTCTTTACTCAGTCTATGAGGCTAACATTAGCCTGATACCAAAGCTAGACAAAGACACTATGAGAAAAGAAAACTACAGACCAGTATCCTTTATGGACATTGATGGAAAAGTCCCCAGCAAAATACTAGCAAACAGAGTTCAGCATACTAAAAGGATAATGTACCATGATCAAATTGGATTTATTCTTGAAATGCAAAGGTGGTTTAACATGAAAATCAATCAATGCGGCACACCACATTTACAAAATGAAGGGGAAAAAAAAACTACATAGTCATCTCAACAGATGCAGATTCATCAACAGATGAATTTGACAAAATTCAACACCTTTCATGTTAAAAACACTCAACAAACTAGTAATAGAAGAAAACTACCAAAAACATGATGATAACTCATGATAAAATCCATGTGCACTACAAGTGGGAATGTAAACTGTTACAGCTGCTGTGGAAAATAGAATGGTAATTCCTCAAAAATTAAAAATAGAATTATCATACAATTCAGCAATTCCACTTCTTAGTATATACCTAAAAGAATTAAAAGTAGGGTCTCCAAGAGATATTTGTACAACCATGTTCATAGGAACATTATTCTCAGTAACTAAATTGTAGAAGCAAACAAAGTGTCCATCAACAGATAAATGGATAAACAAAATGTGGTGTGTACATACAATGAAATCTTATTCAGCCTCAAAAAGGAAGAAAAATTCTAACATATACTACAACATGGAAGAAACTTGAGGACATTATGCTAGGTTGAAATAAGCCAATCACAGAAAGAAAATTATGCTTAATTCCACTTATTTGATATGTCTAGAGTAGTCAAAATCACAGAAAATACAATGGTGGTGGTCAGGAACTGGGGTAGGGGGAAATAGGGAGTTATTTTTAATGGGTATAGAGTTTTAATTTTGAAGATGAAAAGAGTTCTGGAGATAGATGGTGGGAATAGATATATAATGGCATGAATCTACTTAATACCACTGAATTGCATGATTAAAAATGGTTAAGATGTTAAATTTTATGTGTATTTTACCATTAAAAAAAGGAAAGAAAAAACATGATTTTTCTTTCAAAAGGAATAAATAGAGCATTCTCTTAAATAACAAAACAAAGTATATCAAATATAATTCAAACTGCATTATGTTAATTTTGTCATTATTTTAGGAAATAGATTTCTTGCAATGGCTAAATGTTATTAAGAACTCTAAAATCCATAAAAGCAAGGGTCCTGTCTCTTCTGTTCATTCCTATTTATTTTGTTAAAGCACAGTACTTGGAATATATAGTAAGTTCTCAGGAAATATATATTCAGTTGAATGAAATTATGAATAGTTAATATTAAAATTTATACATTAATTCAATATTCTTTGGGAATTAAAAAACCTCTAAGTACATTATTATGTGTTTTTGTCCATGCTTGCAAATATGTTAATATTTTGTATGCTTATATTTCATATTATACAATGTAAATTTACTTATGTTAATATTTAGTAAGTTTATGTACTACTTTTTCACAAGTATAGCCTCCCACCAAAACATGAATCCCCCATGTTTGTGCAAGACAACGCTGTGGCAGTTTATTTTGTTTTCATTTACTCTTACTCATTAATAGTTTTGAGTTTAAAATGAATCCCTTGGAAATACCTATTGCTGAGTCACATCTCAGGAGTCATGGTCTGTATCACATTTCCTAATTTGGTCCCCATGGACTAGAAATGCTGAGCCTTTTGTTTGTTTTTAATTTAAAAATGCCTTTCAGTAAAAAAAGATCTGTAGTTTAGTGATACTTATCATTGGGAAAACATGATATAAAAAACTGGAATTTACAGTTTGTAAGTGCTATGGGTTAGGCTTGAGGGTACACTGTTGAATTCCCAGAGAATTGAAGAGCTAGAGACTTCTCAGTCAGCAGAAGAGGAGAGTGGTCACCAGGGAATTCTGAGTTACATTCACTCTTTTTATCATTGGGTAGTACTTTTCTTTGTCAGGGTAAGCAAAGAGAAGCATATTTATGCTAATGTGCCTTTGTAACTGGATTACAATTTGAACATATTTAATTGCTGCATTAGTCAAAACAGAATTTATGTTTCAAATTTGACAAAGTGAAGAAAAATAATTGGCTTATTAATTTATTTTTAGCCACAACATTTTTACCTCTGACATTACACTCTGAAGATACAGTTGAGTTATTATTGTGTTTAACAAAGATGTGCTAATGATGAGTTCACTGAAGCTGCGTCAGAGCAAAAATAAGCAATCTGTATTTAACTTTATGTTGATGATACAGTGGGAAATATGGTTGTTTAAAAAGACCATCTGTTATTTGCAGGCATTTATATGGAATTCTATGGTGGATAGCAAAACTATCGTGACTGTAACCTAAAAAAAGACGTATGTTATTAACAAAAGTAAAGCCCCCATCTGCCCCTAGATGTTTGTTAGAGAGCTGAATTTGGTAAACTATTTGTTTGAAATAGCATTGGTTGCTTTGAGTGACTTATTCACTAATATGTATGCATTTCATTAACCTGTTAGTGTCCCATCAAGGTCATTATTTTAAACCTAAATTAAAAGTGTGACAGGTGAATGGAACTTTGGCTTACTTGAAAACCTTCAGGTATGTAATAGTGAAAGAATGCCTTTCTTTCATTTGGTTTTAATTTACTTTTCTATAAAATGAAAGAGTTCATTCTTAGGATTTTTTATGAATCTAAGGCTTTATGATTTTGTTAGCTATCCAGAATAGTTCTGAAAAAATGGGTTTATTGAATTCCCTGGAAGCCATTTTAGCATTACGTACTACTGATCATTTCAGAAATTTCTTTAGGAGTAACTTATAAATGGTGACACACACACACAAATCATTGCAAATTTGATTAAAAGAGTTTATAAACAGACACTCAATATTTCTGTCACAGACTATAGATTACCTCTGAAGCTTGTGTCCATGGCAGATCAGAGAACTGAATAGGTGGTGGGATGAACTGGGAGATTGGGATTGACATATATACACTAATATTATAAAGTAGATAACTAGTAAGAACCTGCTGTATAAAAAATAAAATAAAACAAAATTTAAAAGAAAAAGAACTGAATAGGCGGTTATAGGCAGTTAATCTTTCCGGCTTAGAGTCTTTTTTCTGCCTAGGATCAGGGTCTGAACAGAAAACCTACTCAGTTTACCATCACCTGGGAATTGCAAGAGAAACCCTCTGGCATCAGTGTGCACTCTCTATTTTCCTATGGCATCCTCTTAGGAATGGTTGTGTGTATAGATTTCTCAGATCAAGGGACACTTGCTTGGAGACCTCCATCTCAGTGAGCAAATATATCAAATTTGTGTGTGTGTGTGAATTCATACAGACAAAAAAGGGAAAGAGGCAGAGAAATGAAATGAACTAGAAGAGAAATTAATCACCTTAAACATATGCATGGCTTTCCATAAAATAATAAAACATTACTTTCTTTCTCACTTTTACTAGAAAATCTCAACATTAGAAATTTCTCTTTTTCTCAGAAATACGTATATTTCTTTGCCAATTAGAAAAGAGATTCTTGCAATAAAAATGAAAGCACCTCTATGGTATCTTCAGTTTCATTTTCTATTGAATATTTCTAGAGTGGAGACTGAGTAATTTTAGGAATAATCTTTCTTGTTCATTGGTTGAATTTTTTAAAATTAATTAATTAATTTTATTTTTGGCTGCTTTGGTCTTTGTTGCTGCACGCAGGCTTTCTCTAGTTGTGGCGAGCGGAGGCTACTCTTCATTGCGGTGCGTGGGCTTCTCATTGTGGTGGCTTCTATTGTTGAGGAGCATGGGCTCTAGGTGCACGGGCTTCAGTAGTTGTGGCACATGGGCTCAGTAGTTGTGGCTCGTGGGCTCTAGAGCGCAGGCTCAGTAGTTGTGGCATGTGGGTTTAGTTGCTCCGTGGCATGTGGGATCTTCCCAGACCAGGGCTCGAACCCGTGTCCCCTGCCTTGGCAGGTGGATTCTTAACCACTGTGTCACCAGGGAAGCCCTGGTTGAATTTTTATATAAAATCATGAAAATGGTTCATTGCTGGAATATGGATTTTTTTTGGTTGGAACAGAATATGGCAATAATAAAAGGCATTTTAACTGTGTAAGAAGTTAAGCAATTTTCTTGATGCCTCCAATGATAATGTTCATCAGTTCCAAGTTCATTTTCATAGTATAATACTGTTATTAGAATTAGCATAAACTTAAAATGGTGGGTAATTCATACCTATTAGACAAAAAATCATATTGTTTTTGAAGTTCTTATTACTGTTGAGTAACTTGCAAGCTTTAAATTAATTTTCCTAATTTGCATTAGGTTTAAAGCTGTAAATAGCTTTTCAGAATATATAATTGAGTTGATGTTGAGTTTGTAGGCAAGAGCATCCTATTAAAATAGAGATTTCTATTAACATTTGAGCTGTGATTTCAGAGACACCAAGGAAAGACGTAAGACAAGCAATATATTAGTAATATGGAGTTTTGCTAGGCTCCTTCCAACAAGACTCACCAGAGAATCATAAGGGAAAGGGAATCAATAACAGTACAATTAATGTTCCAATTGAGCCATATTTTACAGATTACTACAGATGTAATTGGGTGAGAGAAAATACAAAGAGAAACAAGAATTTTAATATTGACAGAAGGAAAAGCAAGTCAGCACTTTGCTTGTCAAACACAGAGAGGCTTCCATCTCTCATTTAACACAATAATTGCAGAAGAAACAAATAGGCTATTTGAGCTGCATAAGAAATTGTATTAACCAATCAAGTTCTACAGTGATTGAGAGTCTAGTATTTAGTGAGAAAAATCTGTCATTGACATCCTGAGGTTGGGTTGCTAGTAGTTAACACTTGAGTATTCTTCTCCTTTGCAATCTGAATATTTTCATAGTTCTTTTGATTTTCCAACTGCATCTTCACTATTGCTGGGGTTTTTTTTCACTCTTACATAGATGATTTTCATTTCTCACCCTTAGCCCTCTTCTCTTTTCATCCATTTCCATGACTTCCAACTAGCACTACTATGCAAAAGAGCCTCAAACTGGCATCTCCATTTGTGAGACTGTTCTTTAACTCCAACTCATATTTACTCACATGAATTTATTGAAATTTGCCCTGTATGCTCTCATGTCACCTCCAATACAACATGGATGAACTGAACTTCCTTATCATCTTCCCTCACAAAAGTTTTCTTCTTCTTGTGTTCCCTCTTTTTATTTATAAACCACTATTCTTTTTGTCACATATTTGGCATTTTGGAGCCCTGGCTGAGTTTTTTCACTCTTTCCTCTCACATTTAATAACACAAGGTCTATCATTTGTTAATACTATAAGACTCTCTCATCTCTCTCCATTTTCTGTATTTCAACTATCATGTAGCTTTTGATCTTATACTTTTAACCATCCCAGCACATATGCACTACCTACCTGCAAGATTTTTGATAACGATGGGAAGTCATATACTGCCTACCTCATTTGTTCCTAACTTCCTCTGGCTTTGACTCCTTACATAACTTAATTTATTGTCAGACTCTTCTTCATTATTCCACCCCAATCTTTTGGCTGTGGAAATTGTATCCCACCTCTCTGGCTCTGAAGCCAAGCCCTTGTTTAAGGGAGCTGGCTTATAACTGCTCAACTCATGTCACTGGGTGATATATCAAACCCAGCAAATTTGGTTTTTGTAGGATCCCAGCATCTGCTCTGTATGTCTCCCAGTATCACTGTGTGGTTACATCTATCAGACAAAACAAATAGGAAAACTAATATTATGTCCATAAACTTCTGGAGAAAAGGGACCTGCTACCTGAGTGTATTTGCCCTCTTGGGTCCAGCTGTATGTATTCAATGGAATTTCCCCCAAAATTTCTTTTTTTAATTAATTAATTAATTTTTTGGCTGTGTTGGGCCTTTGTTGCTGCGTGCGGGTTTTCTTTAGTTGCGGCGAGTGGCGGCTACTCTTCGGTGTGGTGTGTGGGCTTCTCATTGCGGTGGCTTCTCTTGTTGCGGAGCACAGGCTCTAGGTGCGCGGTCTTCGGTAGTTGTGGCTCACAGGCTCTAGAGCGCAGGCTCAGTAGTTGTGGCGCATGGGCTTAGTTGCTCCATGGTATATGGGATCTTCCCGGACCAGGGCTCGAACCCATGTCCCCTGTATTGGCAGGCAGATTCTTAACCACTGTACCACCAGGGAAGCCCCTCCCCGCAAAATTTCTTTTCCTTCCTTATATATCACACTTCAAAACTGCTCTTTTCCCACTCACATCCAACCAAATTGACTTTAGAAACCTAGATACAATTGTAAGGATTCAATACCTAAAGGCAGGCTTCTATTTTCCAAAAACTTCCTGACCCAGAGCTGATTACTGAAATATTTTTGTAAAGATAATACTAATTGCAGTCCTTTTGGTAAACTCCCTAGCATTTATGCCTAATTACCCAACAGTGCAATAATTATTATGCAAATAAGTAAGTGTTAGGTTAAATTGGCTGTAAATTTTGTTTGACTGCAACATGCAACCTTATGTCTGCTCAGAATTTATTGTGTGTTTTTTATTTACTATGGCCATATATACCCAACTTCTTGGCAAAAGAGATTTTAATTTCAAGGATTATAGTAGATTATGATGATCATTCACATTTGGTTCCCTAATTCAGAATTCTTTGTAGGACTTAACACAATAATGGTTAATTAATTCTCATGATCCTTAGAATAGAAGATTTTTTCAGCCAGGTCACCCTTGCTTCTGAACAATAATAGATGTTGAAAAATGTAGATGTTCAACAAAAATTTACTGAGTCAGTGATTGCTTTGACAAGATATCTGCTCTCCTCAGATTTTAATATTTTAAAAATCTGATTATATACAATGTTTTTCAAATTGATTTTATCATTAATATTTTGTGCCATTTAGTATTAGAATAAGTTCAATTATTTAGAAGGAAAAAAAAGGGTTCTAGTATCTGCATAGTCAGTTTAAGTCATGAACAGAGAAGTCAGGTTCATGATGACTTTGAAATCATAACATGCTAATGGTAATAAACTTAGGACAAATGGTTATGTCACTTATTTATTTTACTTAACAAATACTTATTAAGTGGCAGAGTTTAGTCTTCACAATAATATGGGCAACTCAAACTGGAAGTGTCTGAGCTATTCTATTCAGGGAGCTTGCACAACAGTTTAAATGATAATGGTACTCACTCTAGTGACAGTATTTTTTTTTTATAGTGACTATAGCACACTTGGAGGCAATATTCATAATCATAAGGCTGGCTCTGTGGACATTCCATCTGTGCAGTCATATAAGGCTCTATGCTCAGAAGGCCCCACATTTGTATTAATGCTCTGCTGTTGCTGTATTGAAAGTCTTAATAATTTTTGAACAAGGGGCCTTGCATTTTTATTTTGCAATGGGTCCTACAGATTATGTAGGGGTTCCTGCATAATATATAAATAAAGAGATTTGGAGTCAGACTACTTTGGGCCTGAATCCTGGTTCCATCAATTTTGGATAAGTGACTTTTAATCTTATAATATTAGGGAAATTCTACCTACTTTATAACTTACTATGTGGATTTGATGAAATATTGTGTAAAAAACTTTAACCAGCCATGGTGACTATGAAATAAGTTATATCTCTTATTGTTATTCTGTTGCAATGTTTTGCTAAATATTTCAATAGATATAATTTGAAAAATGGGTTCCAAGTTTAAATAAATCAGAAACTTTAAAAGATTATGCAAGACTCAGAATTTTGTATCATGTGAAGATCTTTAAAAGGGAAGTGAAATATGCAGTTTATTCAAAAATGATTTGCGAGAGGGCAGACAGCAGAAGCAAGAAGAACTACGATCCTGAAACCTGAGGAACAAAAACCACAATCACAGAAGGATAGACAAAATGAAAAGGCAGAGGACTATGTCCCTGATGAAGGAACAAGAGAAAACCCCAGAAAAACAATTAAATGAAGTGGAGATAGAGAACCTTCCAGAAAAAGAATTCACAATAATGAGAGTGAAAATGATCCAGGACCTTGGAAAAAGAATGGACGCAAAGATTGAGAAGATGCAAGAAATGTTTAACAAAGACCTAGAAGAATAAAAGAACAAACAGAGATGGACAATACAATAACTGAAATGAAAAATACACTAGAAGGAATCAATAGCAGAATAACTGAGGCAGAAGAATGGATAAGTGACATGGACAGAATGGTGGAAATCACTGCTGAGGAACAGAATAAAGAAAAAAGAATGAAAAGGAATGAAGACAGCCTAAGAGACCTCTGGGACAACATTAAATGCACCAATATTCACATTATATGAGCCCCAGAAGGAGAAGAGATGGACAAAGGACCTGAGAAAATATTTGAGGAGACTATAGTTGAAAATGTCTCTAACGTGAGAAAGGAAATAGCTACCCAAGTCCAGGAAGCACAGAGTCCCAGGAAGGAAAAACCCAAGGAGAAACATGCCAAGACACATAATAATAAAATTGACAAAAATTAAAGACAAAGAAAAATTATTAAAAGCAACAAGGGAAAATCGAAAAATAACATAAAAGGGAATCCCCATAATGACAACAGCTGATTTCTCAGCCGAAACTCTACAAGCCAGAAGGGAGTGGCACGATATAGTTAAAGTGATGAAAGGGAAGGACGTACAATCAAGAATATTCTACGCAGCAAGGATCTCATTCAGATTTGACAGAGAAATCAAAAGCTTTACAGACAAGCAAAAGCTATTAGAATTCAGCACCAACAAACCAGCTCTACAACAAATGCTAAAGCAACTTCTCTAAGTGGGAAACAAAAGAGAAGAAAAGGATCTACAAAAACAAACACAAAACAAAAGAAAATGGTAATAGGAACATACATATCGATAATTACCTTGAATGTGAATGGATAAACACTCCAACCAAAAGACACAGACTGGCTGAATGGATACAAAACAAGACCTGTATATATGCTGTCTACAAGAGACCCACTTCAGACCTAGGGACACATACAGACTGAAAGTGAGGGGATGGAAAAAGATATTCCATGCAAATGGAAATCAAAAGAAAGCTGGAGTAGCAATTCTCATATCAGACAAAATAGACTTTAAAATAAAGACTATTACAAGAGACAAAGAAGAACACTATATAATGATCAAGGGATCAATCCAAGAAGAAGATACAACAATTATAAATGTATATACACCCAACATAGGAGCACCTCAACACTTAAGGCAAATGCTAACAGCTATAAAAGAGGAAATCGACAGTAACACAGTAATAGTGGGAGACTTTAACACCTCACTTACACCAAAGGACAGATCATCCAGACAGATAATTAATACGGAAACACAAGCTTTAAATGATACAATAGACCAGATAGATTTAATTGATATTTATAGGACATTCCATCCAAAAACAGCATATTACACTTTCTTCTCAAGTGCACATGGAACATTCTCCAGGATAGATCACACCTTGGGTCACAAATCAAGCCTCAGTAAACTTAAGAAAATTGAAATCATATCAAGCATCTTTTATGACCACAATGCTATGAGATTAGAAATAAAGTACAGGAAAAAAAACATAAAACACACAAACACATGGAGGCTAAACAATACATTACTAAATAACAAAGAGATCACTGAAGAAATCAAAGAGGAAATCAAAAAAATACCTAAAGACAAATGACAACAAAAACACAATGATCCAAAACCTATGAGATGCAGCAAAAGCAGCTCTAACAGGGAAGTTTGTAGCAATACAATCTTGCCTCAAGAAACAAGAAAAATCTAAAATAAACAACCTAATCTTACACCTAAAGGAACTAGAGAAAGCAGAACAAACAAAACCCAAAGTTAGTAGAAGGAAAGAAATCATAAAGACCAGAGCAGAAATAAATGAAATAGAAACAAAGAAAACGATAGCAAAGATCAATAAACTAAAAGTTGGTTCGTTGAGAAGATAAACAAAATTGATAAACCTTTAGCCAGACTCATCAAGTAAAAGGGGGAGAGGATTGAAATCAACAAAATTAGAAATGAAAAAGGAGAAGTTACAACAGACACTGCAGAAATACAAAGCATCGTAAGAGACTACTACAAGCAACTGTATGCCAATTAAGTGGACAACCTGGAAGAAATGGAGAAATTCTTAGAAAGGTATAAGCTTCCAAGACTGAACTAGGAAGAAATAGAAAATATGAACAGACCAATCACAAGTAATGATATTGAAACTATGAATAAAATCTTCCAACAAACAAAAGTCCAGGACCAGATAGCTTCACAGGTGAATTCTATCAAACATTTAGAGAAAAGCTAATACCCATCCTTCTCAAACTGTTCCAAAAAATTGCAGGGAAAGGAACACTCCCAAACTCATTCTATGAGGCCACAATCACCCTGATACCAAGAACAGACAAAGATACTACAAAAAAAGAAAATTACAGACCAATATCACTGATGAATATAGATGTAAACATCCTCAACAAAATACTAGCAAACAGACTCCAACAATACATTAAAATGATCATACACCATGATCAACTGAAGTTTATCCCAGGGATGCAAGGATTCTTCAATATATGCAAATCAATCAATGTGATACACCATATTAATATTGGTTGAACTCAACTGCCTATTTCCTCTATGTATGCATGTGAGCAGTGAATAATTTTGGAGAAGATTAATAGTGGAAAACAATAGCACAGTAAATTATTATAAATTAATAACTACCTGTCACAGCTGGAATCTTTACATTGCTCAAAAGTCTATGTTTTTCTGTCAATTCAATCCCCCAAATGTGTGAAGATTATTTCGAACTTTTTCAATGATGTTCCAACCTACCCAATTCCCACTCACAATCCTTCTCATTTTCAGCAAATGAACATGCCTCCTGATTTAAGAAAAAAATGGGAGTGGTATGGTAACTATTAAATGGAAACTCTAACTTTCTCTCCATATACTTTTATGATAATCTTATGTCTATATTCATTATATGCTTCTTCCTTGATCTTTTAATAGAGAGGCATTACCTTTTCTCACCTATAGCTACTTCCTCTCCCTATGCTTCCTCTACCTGACTCACTTATTAAGAAAGCAGACCCTCTCAATTATGCCTGTTCTCTTCTATATATTCAAAATTTCTCTGGTACTTCCCATTATGTATGTCTAAATTAAAAAAAAATCATAGTAAACTAAAAACAAAAAAACTTTATAAACACTGGGAAAAACCCATCTCTGAACCCACAAGTCTCTCCAGTCATCATTCTATTTCCCTCCCATATTTTACAGTAAGACATCTCAGAAGAATTACTTGAACAAATTGTCTCCATTTGTTATCTTTTCATTCCGTCTTCAATCTGTTCTGAGTTGACTTCTTCCCATATCACTACCAAAACAATTCTCACTAGGTCATCAATACTCTTAAATCAATGGTCATTTTCAGACCTCATCTTTATTTATCAGCAATATTTGACATATTGATAACTTTCGCACTGAGACACTCTCCCTCTCTCTGTCTCCCCTGTTCGCTCTCTTTTCTTTTTTTGTATTTCATAACATATAGTTTCCTAAATGTTCCTCTACCTCTCTGCCTGCTACTTGTTATTCTCCCATGCAGTCTAATTTTTCTGTCTAGCAATTGAATATTAGAGAATCTCAACACTTGGTTATATGCCCTTGTTTCAATTATGCATAAAGCAAAACCATCCCCAAACTTAATGCCTTAAAACGATAACAACTTATTATTTCTCATGACTGTGGGTTGGCGGGATAGTTCTCCTAGTCTCACCTAGGCTCACTTGTATGTCTTTATTCATCTGCTAAGTCTAGACATATAGAGTAAAAGATGACGTCACTCTCATGTCCAGAATGTTGGCAGGGAAGGCGGGTTTCTGGGACCTCTCTCTCCACATGGTCTTTCATCATTCAGTTGTTTTACCTGCACTTCTTTACACAGTTCCTGTGTCTCATGAATGTAAAAGTAGAAGCTATACTATATCTTCAGGCTTAGGCTCTGGAACTTGCACAAAGTCATCTTAGTCAAATTTTTTGGTCAAAACAAATCACAAGGCCAGTCAGACTCAAAGTGATGTGGCAATCCACTCCACCTCTTGATAGAAGGAGCGGTGACATCACAGTGTCAAAGACCATGAACAGTGCGAGTCATGATTAATTGGGGACCATTATTATCACTCTCTACCCCAGACCTCATCTTTTCATTCTATACTCTCTCCCACAGGGCTCTTTGCTTATTTTATTTGGCAAATATGTATTGATCATTTACTTTTGTGCCAGTTACTATTCTAGACTTTGGGGACTAGATGTAAACAAGATTATAAAATTGCTTCTCACTTTGAGCTTATAATTTAGAGAGGGTGAAAGAATATAAACAGGTAAAAAACTTTGTAAAATAATTTTAAATAGTAATAAGGGCTATGAAGAAAATGAAACAAAGCTTAGTAAAATAAAATTACTACTGATGAAGGAAAAATTTCAGGGATACTCCTTGATGAAGGACCTAAGGTGGAACACTTAGACTTGACTCTTAGTATTTCCATGTGAGGAGAGTTGCAACAGTGCCACTCTGGCCTCTCTCTGGCTTTTTATTCACACCTCCCTTCTACTCATACCGCCCCACAGAAGTAGGATTGACTTATCTTAGTATGGGAGAAGGAACTAGGTAGTGTAGTTCCACATACAAAAAGAAGGCATTCCTTGCTTCTCCATGCCTTGAAATTTTATAGGACGAGCCCATACTCAGAAATCTGTGATCATGCACTCTGTGTCTGAATGGGTAAATTCAATTCTGGGATGCAAGTTTGGTTTGCCAAGTCATTTTACAATTAGCTTTAATAGTAATAAAAGTCATTTTTTGATTTCCATTGTCTGACTCTTCAGGCTATGAGTTGGTTCTGAATTTGAGAATTGAAGAGATGAGTTTTATTTATTGATACTCATATTCCAATAGAGACATTTTAATTAATATTTTCAACTATGAAGAGTCTGCCAAGCAAAGGTGTGAAAATGACTTTTCAGTCTGGGTGTACAAAGAATTACATAGCCAAATTTACAACATCTATATGCAGCCCCTAAAAGTATGTTCCTCTTTTCATATTCCCTGTAACAGTGAACGGAAATACTATTCATACCATAGTATAGTCCAGAGCCTAGAATTTATTGATATCTTTTTTTCTTGTCCCATTTATTCTACTAAAGCCTACTTATCTACCAAAATATCTTAAACCTAATGATCTCTTTTATTTCTATCAATAGCCATTTTGCTATTAGCTCTTGACATTTTTTTTGAATATATGCATCTTTCCCACATCCAAATTATACCTTATGTCAGTTAATGTAATTTACACCAGTCCCTACTGTTTCTTATATATGTCCTTAAGAATGTTTCCACTGGTTTATAATAAACACTCAAATCCATAACAAATATTAACCTGTCCATCAAAATTCATGTTCCCCTTTCCATAGTTTGGACTTGTCAAGACAACTACTTAGCACGGGATTGCATTTCCCTGTATTCCTTCCTTTTTTTCTAGTTCTCACTGACGAAATATAGTGGAGGTAATCATTACCTTTTCTAGGTTAGGGTTTCAAGAAGTCAATGGAGTTTCTCGATTCTCTCTCCCTTCTGCATATACACAGACAGATCTAAGATCACACAGTTGGCAGAAACCCAAGACAAAAGCAGTTTGGGTCATGAATCGCCCCATGCAAGAAGTCATCTACCAATCACAAACAGCTATACTGGACTTTCAGGTAAATGAAGAATAAACTACATCATGCTAAACCACTGACATTTTGGGATTTGCATATTTGAATACCCAGTATTATTCTAGCTTATATAGCCTACATGACCTAAGGTGGTCTAGCTTATCTCTGCAGCCTCACTTTGTTCTACTTTCTCTTATTTCATTATGTTCTCTTCACTAAACTTCATTCAGTTCCTTGAATGCTTCACTCTACCACAGGACCTTGGTACATGGTATTCCTTCTGCCTGGAATGCTCTTTAATGCCTTTATGAGGCTTACTTCCAGAACTTTTGCATCTAAGTGCTCACATCTGATACATTCTTTGGAGGTTTGCCCTCAGTCTACTGCTACTTGTTGCTTTGCCTGAAATCACACACTTGTTTGACTTTTGTCACCTTTCCTGTCCTGCTTTTCCCACCCTTGAGAGTACTCCCTCGATAAACCACTTGCACAAAAATACTTATCTTACTATCTGTACTCTGATGAATCTGATTTACGGCAACGTCTCTTAGATCTCATTTTACATCCATTTACTCAGGGCAGCCTTTCCTGATGTTCCAGAACATATCATGTTCCCTATAAGATGATGTTTTTATAACACTGAGAATTTGACTATAGGAAGTATTTCATTTTTGCTTAGTGCCTGGCATGCAGTTGACTCTCAACAAATACTAAATAAATAAATGGAGCACAGAAAGAAAACAGAAAGGACTAAAAGAGAAAGGATATACCTCACATTGGTGATGACATAAAAGAGAACCCGACCTTATAAGAAAAATAAATTCACTGTAATGTTTGCAAGGATTTTTTTTTTTTTTTTTTGCAGTACATGGGCCTCTCACTGTTGTGGCCTCTCCCATTGCAGAGCACAGGCTCCAGACGCACAGGCTCAGCGGCCATGGCTCATGGGCCCAGCCACTCCACGGCATGTGGGATCTTCCCGGACGGGGGCACGAGCCCGTGTCCCCTGCATTGGCAGGCGGACTCTCAAGCACTGCATCACCAGGGAAGCCCCTGCAAGGTTATTTTTTAACCTCTCATTCCAATTGGGAGATCAAATTGCATTCCAATCAACTCCATAAATTATAGGAAATTATTTTGAGGAGGTATTTTTGGGAGTGTTTATAATTTCAAGTGTTTTATTAACTACTACAAACTGGTTGATTTTTTTTTTTTCTATACCAGGTCAAATTAGGACTTCTTAAAAGCCATTAACAAATCATTTCTCTATATGAATATTTTTTTCAATTAATAGTTATTTGTTGGACTCACTAGGCATCTTGTTAGCCATTGGAAGTACAGGGGTAACATAGGTAATGTATATAGCCCTTAGTTTATGAGGCCTTAAATATAGCAGTCACTTGAAAATTTATATGAATGATTATAATTGTACTAAGTTCTTGAATATGTGGTGATTATGTAAATATTAGGACACCTCAAAAGTACATGTCCCTTCAATGTTTTCCTAGTCCTAATTTGAGTGATATGAAGGCTTTCTGATTTTCTGTATTGCTATTTTTGAGCTCCCAGCTCTCTGTAGGACAGCCTCTAAGAATTGCTTTTTATAACTGGAAATGTCTCTAGGTCAGTTTACACTCTCCCAATTCCCTGCAGTAGATACTGTGCAGGGAAGTAAGGATCAGAGGGGATTAGAAAGAGATTTATGTTTGTGCCAAGGACTTTCTAGGGAACGGCTGAGGCTCCTAATGGAAGCCAAAGTAGAAATGTTTTTTTTTTATTTTTTATTTATTTACTCGCCTTCCTGGAGGCATGTTTACGCCTCCCGGTCTCTGTATGTCTCTCTCTCTGTCTCTGTCTTTCTGTCTCTCCCTCTGTCTCTGTCTCTCATCCTTTTTCTTTTTTTTTTTTTTTTTTTTTTTTGCAGTACGCGGGCCTCTCACTGCTGTGGCCTCTCCCGCCGCGGAGCACAGGCCCCGGACGCGCAGGCCCAGCGGCCACGGCCCACGGGCCCAGACGCTCCGCGGCACGCGGGATCTTCCCGGACCTGGGCACAAACCCGCGTCCCCTGCATCAGCAGGCGGACTCTCAACCACTGCGCCACCAGGGAAGCCCCAGTAGAAATGTTTTGGAGGCATGCACTTACCTGTAGACCTGGGAGAGCCAGCTGAGAATGCAAAGGCAGTGGAAGGCCAGGAAGGGTTGATTGTGCTTCTTAAAACTGAGGCATGAGGATTGGGCTATCCAAGACCTTGTAAAATTTGCAGAGGGTAGGGCAACGTGACTGAGCGGCAGAAATGCTATGCTGGAGAGCAGAGTTTGCCTGAGGTGATATGAAGCAGCTGAGCAAGGAAATCTGCTGTGCCTGGAGACTGCAGTGTGGGCAATCCACCTGTGAATAATCAGTTCTTGGCTGATGACTGTATGTGCTGCTGGGTGTTTTTGAAATACTCATTCTTACGAGGATAGGGTCTGGTAATAATTAGGCGTTCTACAGTCTGCTGCATCTCTCAAAAGTCATTTCTATTAAGTGGAATTACATTCTTATAAATCTGGCAATTCAGACCCATATGTTACTTACTTGTAATTATTCCAGATCTTTCCTTTTTTACTTAGGCAACTCATTAATTAAAGTTATCTATATTAATAATGATCACCATGCAAAGCTACAAACACTCTTGCAAGGAATTACAGTATCAACAGCTGCCAGTTCTCAGGTGAAATGATTCAGTAGTGGGGAATTACTATTCCTTGGGGATCTGCAACCAGTTCTTGGGTATAGAAGTTAAACTTTCCAAAGTCATCCAAGTAGAATTTGCAGACCTTTCCCTTTGCGTTCTTTATGAGTGACTGAAAGTATTCAAACAGGAAAATGTGTTTTTATGTGTCCAGAGATATAGGCTATAAAAGAAATCTTGTTTATTTTCGAACTGCATACAACTCACGTCACAGTCCTATACAGGTAAGAGCAAACAACAAAAAAATCATTTCATTTTAGTTAAAAAAAATAATCAGTACTGGCACTATTTCTACATAGAAAAAGAAAAAATTCCTGAACTACTCTGAAGTATTCAAGTGATTTGAATGGATGTAGAAGAGTTTGGGGTGATGCAAACATATAGGTCACTCCTCTTTGTAACTGTATGAGTTTCAACTTAATGTACTGAAAGTAGTAAAATAATGTATTGGAGAATACATAGGAACAACAGATCTTTGTTTAAACTGTCTCATGTAGAAATGTAGTTTCCATATAGTACAATGCTATCTTGATTAATCCTAAGGAGATGAATCAAATAAAGTAAAATAAGGTCAGATTTTGCCTAGGATTGATTGAGGATATTGAATAGTTTTTTTGCATTCTCTAGGTGGAGTAGCTTGTAGAAGCAACTGAAAGGAATATAGTACAGTATAGTATAGTATAGTATAGTATAGTATAGTATAGTATAGTATAGTACAGTAATTACAGTAGTATAGTATGGTGCAGTTTGAGTATCTGGAAAGTGACCAGAGTACAGGCTGGAAGATGGAGGGAGCAGAGGGAGAGGGAATCCTGAAAGAGGGCAAAAATGGAGGGGAATCCCTGTGCTGGGATGCAGCTCTGTCTCTCTTATGGTCTGTCCCCTTTTCTGATGACCCTTCTGACAGCAGTATCTTACTCTTCTATTTGGTGACTGGCAAGACTTCAAACTGGAAACTTGAACTTACATTATATCATTTTAATGGAATTCTTAAACAAGTAAACTCATGGATTACAGATAAATAGGATTTCTTCACAAAAGGGGTACAAATCTAAGGGATTGGGTCATATATTTTTACAGACACTCTATTTCCTCCTCTTCAGTTAAGAGTAAGGTCAAGTATTTGCATTGAACTTTTTATTTAAAAAAAATTTTTGACATCTTTATTGGAGTATAATTGTTTTACAATGGTGTGTTAGTTTCTGCTTTATAACAAAGTGAATCAGCTATTCATATACTTATATCCCCATATCTCTTCCCTCTTGTGTCTCCCTCCTACCCTCCCTATCCCACCCCTCTAGGTGGTCGCATTGAACTTTTTAAGTTATGCAGCACTTTTCTATAAATTGTCTCATTTGAGTTTCAAAACAATTCACCAAAATAACTTCTTTGACCCAATTTTATAGGTCAAACATTAAGACTTAAACATTAAAAGACTTTTCCAAATCACAGAAGCAAAATTTGATCAAGGCAAGAACTGTGTGTGTGTGTGTGTGTGTGTGTGTGTGAATGTATGTGAAAGTGTTTTTTAACCAAGAAATAAATCAATGTTTACACATTTTACTTTAATATGAGAGATAAATAAGAATTTTCATTTTCCCTTCCACTTTTTGATAAGAAAGGAAGAGGGTAGTAATTTCAAATTAATGACATTCAAAGGCAATACAAAGTCTATGGTTATAGACTGTATACAAGGTAAGTACCTTGGGGAAGTTTTAGGTTCACTATACTATTATTATATCTTTTGCCCTAAATCAAAATATATCTTTTCCTTAGACTATTATGGTTTAAAATATTTCCTTCCAAGTCTTGAACGTATACATTAATGCACATGCATACTCATATGAATGTATACTCTCTGGGATAAAATTTAGGAATATCAACCACAGCAATAGCAGTAATAACAAATGCTACCATTTTTTACACTTTTACAATGTGCTAAACTTTGTGTGCTTAAAGAATCTCATTTAATCTTTATATAACCTACAGGGATAGCTATTATCCTCATATGACAGATGGCTAATTTAAGGCTCAGAGAGGTTGAGAAACTTGAAGTAGTTGGGATTTATAAGTCTAGTGTAACAAAGAAGCCAATAGGATTTTAAAACAAAGAATGTAAAATTGTTTATTGATCTACATACCACCTAAAGCACTGACTAGACAATGTGTGGTATATGGTAAACACTGTTGCTTGAAAAGTAATGCTTGTCATATATAGCAACACTCTTTGTATTTTTATTTCTTTCTTTTACAAACAAGTGCCAGGGTGACAGATGACAGTGTGGGTAAGGGGAGAATGTAATACAGTATGTTTTGTGTTTTCAGGCCACCAACAAGTCCTCCAAAGGTCAGATATTGAACGTGACTACAATAATTCTAAACCAGACTTGGGAGCCATCAAATCACATAAAACTCAACCATATGATGGCAAGTCTTTAGCTGTAAAGGAGATATTTTATTCCCTTCTTTCTAAATTCCTATATATATTATACTGTCAAAGAGTAGAAAAATTGAGGATTAATAGAAAATAGCCACACCTACATCTGTGTCACTGGAATTAAGAGAGGCTGACTTTTTTTCCCCTGAATTATCAAATTCTTGCTGTTTCCTGTCAGTCCTTTTGGACTCCTTTCACATTCTCATTCTTTACCTTATGATGCCACTTTGGGATCTTCCTGAGTAACTATTAATGCTGTTCAGGATTGGGTAGCAGTTCTGTTATCTTTACTTTTATTTCTGTCTCTTCTGGGACACATTTGATATCCTCGTAGGCTTTAGAACTAAGAAATCACAATTCACTTTTTTGAAGTAAATTCTTCAAATTACTAAGATAAATTCTCTAAGGTACTCACTGTCATATGACAGTGCAATATTATTGGTTTCTAGTGGTGATTTCAGCACTGATTTGTCCAGTGTTTCCCCTTCCTCAGTATAATTGTTTTTCGCTTTAATTCACTCACAATTTCCTATATACTTTGAACTTATACTTTCTCAAGTATAATATTTTTACTTTCTATATCTTGATGGTTTACTGTATTCCATATTGTATTTCAGCTCTTCCTTATAATTTTAATAGGAACGTTTAGTATTCTTTGCTTTTTAGAATGATTCCTACACACTATCTTCATCATCAAAATAGATTATGAAGTGATCTGTGGAAAGCTTTTATTTGTAAGGGATGATTTCCCAGCTCCAATCCTACTCCTGAGGGATCTTGAAGAGTAATCCCTTTATCCCTAAGCATTACTCTTGGGGATGAGCAAGGCCTATAGAAATTGCTGCCTGACTGAAAGATTAGGCTGAGAGAGGAGGGGAATAATTTGAGCTAAAAGAAGGCAAAGGAACAGAACAGGAGTATGAAAAAACATAAAGAATTCCTAAAGTCCAGGGGAAATAAAGAAAATAAAAGTAAAAATTGTCTTCATGGAACAACTGGAACACCACATGGAGAAGGGTGTTGTGGATGTTTATCCCAAATTACTTCAAATTTTGTACTATCCCCATGCCAGTGCTTTGCATTCCTCTATCAGTATATCTCTGTCTTCTGGACTTTGGGATAAGTACTTAATACAGATCTTCATTTGTCATTACCATTTTCCCCACCCTAACTCTACCCTCATCTCTCTTTGTGTTTGACTGCACTTGACAGAAAACACCCCAAGCTTCTTAAAACCTTGATTTCTCACTAAGTTCCAGCAGCTGCTCCTTGGATCCATCAACATGTCAAAATGTCAGGTGCTGAGACTCGTATGCGGGTATTGCTTCTGGCAGTTTTGATCATTGTAGCAAGACATGAACATTTCCTATCCAGTATACTTTCCGAGTGGTATGACTTTGCAGCAGTAATTGTATAACATCACCATGTTATATCTTATTGTGGAATACAGAATTGTACTAAAACATACAGTGATCATACTTTTGCAGTTTGCAGTTAATATAATAGGAAAAATGAATACATGGTAGATATGTGATCCAATCACTATCACAAAGACTGCAAGTGGTCATCACTTTAAATTATTTGGGAAACTTATCTGTTACTATTGAGTAGAAATAAAAGCATATGTATGAACAACTTATGGGAATGGATTTGGGGTATGTTTCCCCAATTCGGAAATTAGTTTCTTCTTCCAATATATGCCTGAACTACATTTGAAAGTGAAATAGCTAATACTGGCATGTAATAATGTGGATTACTGGGCAAAGACCTATAGAATCTTATATCATCTCAATTTTTGGTTCTTTTGGTGCTGTCTCCCTTGGGCCCTACGACCTACATAGGCAACTAGGAGCTTCATGACAGGAAACAAGTCCAGGTATCATCTTATTACCAAAGGGTCTTGAAAAATTGATCTAGGCATTTCCTTCTACACTGGCCTGCTGTCTTATTCCTGTCCTTCCTACAGAGAGGATTTAAAGTAGAAGGTCCTGGCACCCCCTATCTTCAAATGTAGGTACCTGAAGCATTAGTACCTGGCACCACAACACCATTAGGTGGGGCCTTAAGGGGCTTTCCTCATATGAACACTTTTTATATTGCTTTCATTGTTAGATGCTGACCCTTAGACTCTTTTCTTTAGTTATTTAGAGAAGTAAAGCTCCAGCGTGTTCTTGCTTGTTGAAGATTACACTTCGCATTTCCCTTCAAGTGCTCTAAGTGTCCACTTTTCTAGGTCTTATAACATCAGAGATAAAATAATCTGTCAAGTGTCAGTGTTATTAGACATGAATAAAATCAATTACAGACCATGTCTGGCCAGTACCTTCCTTCTCTAAGGAAGCAGGAACTAACCAATTCATATTGGTGATTGGCCCATAATCAAAGATTTCATTTCTGAGAAGCCAAATGGTATAGGAGAGAATCAATCATCAGTTATATCTGGGATCAGGACCTCTGCTTTTGGTCTGGATAACCCAGATTTGTATCACTAGACAAACAACTTTAGCATAAATAACCTCACCTATCACGTGAGTTTGTAAGATTTTACCAGTGTTGTGCAATATAAATTAAGAAAGGGGAACCATTTACTTTAGTACCTATTTAGAAAATGTCTGGTTGTAACTATCATTTGTAATCCACTTATTCATCAATATGAGATATTTATTTATAAATTTATGGACCCATTTTGGTATAGACCAAATGTTTATAGAAGGTCTGAAAATTTTTAAGAATATTACTTTAATCAAGAATGAGGACTTAGAAAATATTTGCAAATGATGCAACCAACAAGGGATTAACTTCCAAAATATATAAACAGCTTATACAGCTCCATATCAAAAAAATTAACAGCCCAATCAAAAAATGGGCAAAAGATCTAAATAGATATTTCTTCAAAAACATACAGATGGTCTACAGGAACATGAAAAGATGTCAACATAGCTAATTATTAGAGAAATGCAAATCAAAACTACAATGAGGTATTACTTCACACTGGTCAGAATGGCCATCATCATAAAGTCTACAGATAATAAATGCTGGAGAGGGTGTGGAGAAAAGGGAACCATCCTACACTGTTGGTGGGAATGTAAATTGGTGCAGCCACTATAGAAAACAGTATGGAGGTTTCTTAAAAAACTAAAAATAGAGTTACCATAAGACCTAGGAATCCCACTCCTGGGCCAAGAAGTGGGATTTGCTGTACACCTGAAACATTGTAAATCAACTATACTTCAATAAAAAAAAAAGATGAGGACTTCTTTCATCCCCCTGAAAAAAAGTCTTTAAAGGATCAATTCATTTCATAAAAGTCAACATCAACCTATTTATTTTTAGTCTGTGTGTGTGTGTTGAAAAGAAGGAGTTGGTCATAATTCTAAAAATTTAATTAACTATCTTCTGGGAATTATGATAGAAATGTACTGCCCAGAGAGAGAGAGAGAAGAGATTGAATTCAATGGTTTTGGAAACACTACCAAATATTTGTTTTTCATATCAAAAGACAGGTCATAAAAAACTGTAATTTTTAACAATTTTTCTTAGGAAGTTTCCAAAGGAACTATAATGAATAGAACTGTTAGTAATAAAGTTTAAACTTTTTAATAATAATCCTGGCATATGCACATAAAGAAAAAGTTTGGATTAATTTTTATTACTCTTACAACTTAAATTTTCTTCATTGCATTTTACTGGAAAATAGTTCATGTTTATTGCATTTTTATATAAATATGAAAATTACATAATGTGAACCAACAGTGAAAAATAATATTATGCTATCAAAACTGCAGTGTAGACATATACTCTATGCCCGTGAGAGGTACGCCAGGAGCCCAGAGTATTTATTTTTAAAATGTCAGTGTACACCTTTACTAAAATGGAGTGCCATGTTTTGAAATATAGCCTTTTTATTTCATTGTGGTAGACATGCTCTACACACATTTTATGCAGTGTTTGCCCACCTGTATTGTGCAGTTGCTACTGCTTTATAGATGGAATCAGTGGTGCAGATGAGGACAGACTTCAATTTTTCAGACTTTGAGTCTGAACTATATTTTGAAATAGTCTTCTCCCTAAATATCATATGCATGTTGAAAGTGCATAGCATTGGGAATGAGACAGTCGTAAGAACATCACACACACCATACATAACAGGAGTAGATATTTGCTTCTTAAAACAAAGAAAAGTAGGTCCATTTCCAGTTTTCCAGTTTCTAAAAATACGTGTTTGTCTCCCCTATCTTGTGTCTTCTGGGAGCATGGTTTATGTACTGTTCATAGTAAAATACTGTTTGATAGGTTTTCACAAAATGAAGCTTGTTTTTGGAAATGCTTACCACGAAATTTTGTAGAAAAAATTAGTATTGTGTCTACTTTGAATATTTATATATGTAGTAACATACTATGGCTCATAGGAGATAAAAGAGCACTGTGTGTTGGAGACCTCTGTTTTAGTGAGTTGGACTGTTTGGTGGTTAATGTGCTTCAGTGGTGTGTGTTCATGGAGGCTTTTTGAGCTATATCCTGGACAGTGGAAAGAGCATGGCCTTCCTTGACTTACCCATGCTCTCTCCATCCACCCAACCTGGGGGAATAAAGAAAGTCATCTTACCTTCTCAGCTGAATGAACTGTGTTAGCTTCAGTGTTTTGCAAATTTTAATGTGTATTTAAATCACTTTGGGATCTTGTTAAATGGCAAATTCTGATTCAATAGGTCTGGGTGGAATGTAGCTTGCATTTCTAACAAGCTCTCAAGGAGCAAGGAGCTAAAAAACAAAAATGTTTTATTCGAACTGCAGCTATGACCCTCAACCCACCTGCAATGGTTGTGGAAACTGTGGTAGATGGTGTCTGTTGAATAAAAAGGGAAAAAGGTATTCTTGAATAGTGGAATATGTATGGATACAGAAAATCAAGAGGTTAAGGAGAGCCAAGAAGAATTAAATTAAAAGTGATGGAGCAGAAATTGGAATGGGTGAACACCTTGGAAGAAACTGCTATTCATGCTTATGTAGAAAATCTACAGCTCATCTGCTGAAGTTGCAGCCAGTCATCTGGCCTGGAGAAGACTGGATAGCGAATGTAGAGTAGCAATAAAATCTCAGCAAACTGTAAAGCATAGTGTTGGCAAAGAGCATCCTTCTGAATTAATTTAACTGCCTAGGAGAAATTGGCTCTGACGGTTTAGTACTGAGAATGTGTGGCTGAGAGCCAGAGCTCAAAATTTAAATTAACTTTTTAAAACTTTGTCACATAGGTGTGGCTTAATACCAAAGCTGGCTCTTTGTCAATAAATGTACTTTTTCATAGCCATTGAGTTTCTAAGGGCTCAGAACAACATTTCCCCAAAGTTGTATGGGAAATACTCACTGTGTTTGAAATCAACTAAATCTGAAATGATTGAATATGAACTAAACAGACCTAGGATGAATTTTAAATAATTCAACTATCAATAAAGACCTTTTTGTAATTAAAAGGATAGCGTAAAGTTGCAAGTATTCAATTTTCTGGACAAGAGAACTATACTTTTGTAAATTAACAGAGCACTTATTTTCTCTTTCCTTTAAATGTTCAGCTTTACTCTTGACATTTTAAACGTGACTTTGGTGCTTATGATTGATAATAGTAACTTTTACAGAACTCTTACAGTTAGCTATCTTTCATCACTTTATTCATTTGTCTATTTTTTGTCTATTATGGCTTTTTTCTTTGACCTTATTTAGCATTTGGGTGGACTTCATTGATTTCACCCTGTGGTCAATTTGCATTCAAAGTTTGCATTCGATTCGGAAGAAGCACTTGTAATACCGGATATTAACAAGGAGTTTCAGAGACCGGTGTCTGAGTTACCTGCTGAAGCTGCCTGAAGCAAATCATAGTGGATGAAGAGGAAATTATTCACATACACTAATTAAAGATTATTTAAATAATGATTTTCAAGATAATACTGCTAAAAATGAAATTATTTTGTAACATATTTCTAGTCACAGCTCTGTAAGGAGACCTTTGTGTTTATTATGAATGATGGGGGAGATGATGTAAAGGAGAAGGGGGTATCAGTCTCTCTCCATGTGTAGTCCATACTTACATTTCCATTTTACATTCAGCTATATTTAAAATTCAACCACAGCTTGTAGAATTTTGCCATTCTTTCCATTTTTCACATTGTCAAATTAATTGTATTAAATTCATTTTATTTTTAAGATGTTCATCCAGTGTAATAACTAATATGTATAATCAATATACATCATGTCAATAGAATGAATTTAATTTTACCAAAACAACATAATTTACATCATGGAACTTTTCTGTCGAAAAATACTGCTAGCCTAAATGTATTTTAATATCAGACTTCCACCTTATACTTCAGTATTATTGTGTTAAAAGATGAGATGGTGTCTTTGAGGGAAATGTATCTGGAATTGATCTGATTCATTCTCTCTCTCTCTCTTTCTCTCTCTGCCTCTTGCTCTCTCACCCACTGTGAGGGAATTTAGTGACAAGCCTTTTAGAGAGACGATGAGTGTAATGTAATGTTTCTGAACATGAAGTTTTGCATGTGTGGAGGAACCTAATTAACCAACTTAAACTACTTCTATTCAAACACTCTAGAAAGATAACACCAGTCACAAATGTTAAATATCTGTTTTGCCTTACTTTGCTTACTCATGCATTTATTCAACACTTGCTATGGCAGTTTATCTAAAATTAGGTCCAAAGTAATTTAGGCAGCCATACCCTATGTGAAAGATTCTGTAGAAAGCTTTAAATCATAGTGACAGCCATTAGAACTCGCTTAAAGGAAATGCATTTCTGAATAATTCCAGAGGAAACAATAGGGGAAAAAAGCTATAAGTATATCCGTAGGTCTCATAAGAAATTACTCAGCATTTAGATATATGCTCCTTTGAAACAACAGAATTAGACATACTATTTTCTGTATTTTTATGACACCTATTTAAAAGAAAATAATAACATGTATGTATTGGGCATTTTTTCTGTGTCAGATATATTTCTTGGTGTTTGAATGTTATTGTGTTATTGAACTCTCAAAATTTTTGAGTTAAACTATATTGCTACCTTCATTTTACTGATTAGAAAATAGTAACCCAGAGAGATCAAATCATTTGCCTAAAGTCACAAAAGTAGTTAGTGGCAGACATGCACATTAAATGCCATCAGTGTGATTTCAGACCCAGGTTCCTAACTTGCATGCTGTTTCTTTTCATTTCAGTCCTGTCACTGATTTCTGTGTAAGTATCCTGAAGTCCTTCACATTAGTTTTTCTAACTGTCGCTGAGGCATCATTCTAAAATGTTGATGGAGACTTTTAGAGTTAACTCTTCTGTAATTTTCTAAGTTTAGAAAACTCACTAGACAAAGGATTTAATTATCAGTGTATTGCTTGAATATTATAAATATGTCCAGAACTATACAATAATGGATGTCTGTAATATATCAATTTAACAGTTGAGTGCTGCTATTTTAGGTCCAAGGATGTTGATAAATTGATGTAACTTAGAAATGTGGTGACTAAATTTATAGTATTATGAGAACAATCTCAGTGTTTTATTTTGAAAACTGTATTCAGAAGCTCATTTGATTTTAGAAGATATTTTCTTTTGGGTTGTGTCAAATTGCAAAACTAAAGGAGTTTAGAATATTAGTAGTGACATTTTTTAAAATGATTATTATAAAACTTGTCCCAAATTAGATTCTCTAAACCTCTGACACAGAAGTTGATAGAAGAGAAGCTAATTATAATCTTATAGAAAAAAATACTTTTAAACAGTTTTTAGAGGATTAAGTGTATACATAATTTTGAAAACTTTTATGTAAAATAATCTAGATTGACATTTGTAAAATAAATCACTTGAGATATCTGAAAAAAATTGTTGGATTCTGGAAAAAGGTTGTGAAGTGTTTTCAGCCTTAACGTTTTCCAAAAGCAAAATCAAATTAATCTCAAAAAAATATTTGCAATTTGCAGATTCATTTATTTTTATTTATAAACATGGAACATAACTTCCCTTTTTGAAGAAAAATCTGGACAATGACTCATTTAACTAATCACTGAGTGAGTAGCTATCTCGAGCAACTGAAGGAGAATGAGCTTATATTTACCCCTGGGTAATAGGAAATACTCTCTACTAACTTTCTTTCTTTCTCTCTCTTTCCTTTTTCCTTCCTTCCTTCCTTCCTTCCTTCCTGCCTTCTTTCCCTCCCTTCCTCCCTCCTTCCCTCCCTTCCTCCCTCCTTCTCTCCCTCCCTCCCTTCCTCCCTCCTTCCCTCCCTTCCTCCCTCCTTCTCTCCCTCCCTCCCTTCCTCCCTCCTTCCCTCCCTTCCTCCCTCCTTCTCTCCCTCCCTCCCTCCTTCTCTCCCTCCCTCCCTCCTTCTCTCCCTCCCTCCCTCCCTCCCTTCCTTCTCTCTCTCTCTTTCTTTGTCTTTTTTAGGGCAACAAAAGATTCCTATAGCTGGTTAGGAAAATTCCAGCTTCCTTAGATCGACTTCCTGCATGTAAGCTCTGTTCAGGTGGCACAAAAATTATTCCTTTTTCCAAAAATACACATGTTGATGTCTTGTTGCTTTTGATTATGGTGTGCCTCAGTTCTTTTCTAAGGTTCAACTAAAATTCTACACTATTCTAAATTTCTACATAAAAGCTTTTTTTTTTTTTTAATTGCAGTACGCGGGTCTCTCACTGTTGTGGCCTCTCCTGTTGTGCAGCACAGGCTCCGGACGCGCAGGCTCAGCGGCCATGGCTCATGGGTCCAGCCGCTCCGTGGCATGTGGGATCTTCCCAGACCAGGGCACGAACCCATGTCCCCTGCATTGGCAGGCGGACTCTCAACCACTGTGCCACCAGGGAAGCCCAAAGCTTTTTTGATGAATTATTTTAGTGGAAATAATTGTTCTATCTCAGAATCCTTAAATTCTGTTCAATATTTTATTATAACACTAATTTCATTTTGTCTTGCAGAATCCTTACTTTATATGTAGGTACCACATAGTTCTTAAATGTTTACAGCATGGGCCAAATTCAATGATAAATTTCCTTCTATGCTTTCTAAATTTTACTGTAAAATGTTTGAAAAATTACCTATATCTACACTCCCCCGAGTTATCTTTGCCAATTTTTCTGCTTTTGTTATCATTTTGTACACATATACATATATGTGTACACAATAAAATGAAGTTCATATGGACTATACTATTTTTGTGTTTTTATCACTTAATTATATTAGCATATAAGGTAATTCTTTTATCTTTACATGGAATGTAATTTTAATACTGTACGAATGTCCATCTTTAGTATGTATTTTATTTCATCAGTCTCTAAACATTTAACAGATTGTTTTATAATTTTAAAATAAAATCAAAGAAACTAACACAATATTGTAAAGAAATCATACTCCAATAAATATGTTATAAAAAATAAATAAAATAAAATCAACAATATGACTTTATGTATGTCTTTTTGTAAGTTTTTGTATTTTTCTAAGGATTAGTCTGCAGTATGGAAGTTTAATTTTTAAAATTTATTGTCATTTTGCTGTCTAAAAGCTTTACTTTACTTTGTATTCAAATCATCTTAGACTTTCCAAACCTCATCGAAAGTGACCAAAAAGTCTAACATTATTTTAAATAATTTATATTTGTTATTTTGTGAATTTCCTTTTCATATAATTTACCCATTTTTCAATAGGTGAGGTTTTAAAAATTGCATTGAATAGTATTTATATACTAATGTTAAATATTTTACTTCTGAGAGGAATTATATTTACTTAACTTTTCATTTCTTTTAATTGAAGAAATTCCTTCATTTACTTTTCTTTACAAACAGACTTTTTCAAATTCAGTAATCAAACAAACAATAAAAAAAAAAATCCTATCACTTTGGTTGTTAACATCTTTTACTTGAAACAAAGAATGCTACCTCTTGGAAGACCAAGTTCCAGTCTGGGTCAATTTTTTATTCACCACAACACTAACATAAAAGGCAACTAATACAGTTGCTAAATGAGTAAACAAAAGATGAATGACTGGGTGATATTTTTCATCTGATACCTGTTTTATATATGTCTCCTTACATAGAAAAATTGATCTGGAAAACCTTACTGACCAAAATCTTGACTGAAAATGAAAGTATCTTTGTTTATTGAATCATCTTCTGAATAAATTTTAAAAACAGAAGACAATACTGACATCACACTGCAGGGCGTATGCAGTGTCTCTGTGCATGGCCTGCCGCCATCTTGAGTTGAGTGTCTTGTGAGGAGCTTCAGCACACATCCCGAGCTGAGGTGTTGGCTCAGCCATTTCACGAGGAACTCTGGTCTGAAGGGCTGAGGACAAGGCCTCTGCATGGGGCCGGCTATAAGCAAGTGAAACAGACTAAGCACAAAGGGAAAAAACATGGATGGGCTAGGCCTGAAGTGAGATTGCCAGATTTATGTCCTTTCCAGATGAAATGAGGATCCTCTAGCAACAGGAGGTGTGAAGAGAGAGGACCTTCAATATGGTGGATGAACAGGATGTGGAGATCACCTTCCTCTGCACAAATACATTAAAAAAACATCTACATGGGGAACAACTCCTACAGGACACTACTGAACAATAGCAGAAGGCCTCAGACTGCCAAAACCTGTGTGGCTACAGGGTCTTGGTGCTCCAGCCTGCTGTCAGGCCTGAGCCTCTGAGGTGGGAGAGACGAGTTCAGGACATTGGACCACCAGAGACCTCCAGGCCCCATGAAATATCAATTAGTGAGAGCTCTCCCAGATATCTCTGTCTCAACGATAAGACCCAGTTCCACTCAACGACCAGCAAGCTACAGTG
This sequence comes from Pseudorca crassidens, assembly GCF_039906515.1. Classification (NCBI taxonomy): domain Eukaryota; kingdom Metazoa; phylum Chordata; class Mammalia; order Artiodactyla; family Delphinidae; genus Pseudorca; species Pseudorca crassidens. The sequence continues at coordinate 62,228,239 of NC_090306.1, forward strand.
CTGGACACCCCATGCCAAACAACTAGAAAGACAGGAACACAACACCACCCATTAGCAGAGGCTGCCAAAAATTGTAATAAGTGCACAGTCATCCCAAAACACACCACCGGATGGGGTCCTTACTAGAAAGAAAATATACAGCCTCATCCACCAGAACACAGGAATCAGTCCCCTCCAGCAGGAAGCCTACACAACCCACTGAGTCAACCTTACCCACTGGGGGAAGAAACCAAAAACAATGGAAACTATGAACCTGCAGCCTGTGAAAGCAGACCTCAAACACAGTAAGTAAAGCAAAATGAGAAGACAGAGAAACACACAGCAGATGAAAGAGCAAGGTAAAAACCCACCGGACCAAACAAATGAAGAGGAAATAGGCAGGCTACCTGAAAAATAATTCAGAGTAATGATAGTAAACATGATCCAAAATCATGGAAATAGAAGGGAGAAAATAAACAAAACGATTAACAAGGACCTAGAAGAACTAAACAGCAAACAAACAATGATGAACAACACAATAAATGAAATTAAAAATTCTTTAAAAAGAATCAATAGCAGAATAACTGAGGCAGAAGAATGGATAATTGACCTGGAAGGTAAAATAGTGGAAATAACTACCACAGAGAAGAATAAAGAAAAAAGAATGAAAGGACTTGAGGACAGTCTCAGAGACTACTGGGACAACATTAAACACAACAACATTCAAATTTTAGGGGTCCCAGAAGAAGAAGAGAAAAGGAAAGGGAATGAAGAAATATTTGAAGAGATGATAGTTGAAAACTTCCATAATATGGGAAAAATATAGTCAATCAAGTCCAGGAGGCGCAGAGACTCCCATACAGGATAAAGCCAAGTAGAAACACAACAAAACACATATTAATCAAACTATCAAAAATTAAATACAAAGAAAAAATATTGAAATCAGCAAGGGAAAAGCAACAAATAACAAACAAGGGAATCTCCATAGGGTTAACAGCTGATCTTTTAGCAGAAACTCTACAAGGCAGAGTTTGAGAGTGGCAGGACATATTTAAAGTGATGAAAGGGAAAAAACTACAACCAAGATTCCTCTACCCAGCAAGGATCTCATTCAGATTCAATGGAGAAATTAAAACCTTAACAGACAAGCAAAAGTTAAGAGAATTCAGCACCACGAAACCAGCTTTATAATAAATGCTAAAGGAACTTCTCTAGGCAGGAAACACAAGAGAAGAAAAGGACCTACAAAAATAAACACAAAACAAAAGAAAATGGCAATAGGAACATACATATCGATAATTACCTTAAATGTAAATGGATTAAATGCGCCAAACAAAAGACAGAGACTGGCTGAATGGATACAAAAAAAAGACGTGTATATATGCTGTCTACAAGAGACTCACTTCAGACCTAGGGACACATACAGACTGAAAGTGAGGGGATGGAAAAAGATATTCCATGCAAATGGAAATCAAAAGAAAGCTGAAGTAGCAATTCTCATATCAGACAAAATAGACTTTAAAATAAAGACTATTGCAAGAGACAAAGAAGGACACTACACAATGATCAAGGGATCAATCCAAGAAGAAGATATAACAATTGTAAATATTTATGCACCCAACATAGGAGCACCTCAATACATAAGGCAAATGCTAACAGCCATAAAAGGGGAAATCAACAGTAACACAATAATAGTAGGAGACTTTAACACCCATTTTCACCAGCAGACATGTCAACCAAAATGAAAATAAAAGGGGAAACACAAGCTTTAAATGACACATTAAACAAGATTGCTTTAATTGAAATTTATAGGACATTCCAACCAAACAACAGAATACACTTTCTTCTCAAGTGCTCATGGAATATTCTCTAGGATAGATCATATCTAGGGTCACATATCAAGCCTTGGTAAATTTAAGAAAATTAAAATCTTATCAAGTATCTTTTCCAACCACAATGCTATGAGACTAGATATCAATTACAGGAAAAAAACTGTAAAAAAATACAAACACATGGAAGCTAAACAATACGCTAACCAAGAGATCACTGAAGAAATCAAAGAGGAAATCAAAAAATACCTAGAGAAAAAGGACAATGAAAACACGATGACCCAAAACCTATGGGATGCAATAAAAGCACTTCTAAGAGGGAAGTTTACAGCAATAAAATCCTACCTCAAGAAACAAGAAACATCTCAAATAAACAATCTAACCTTACACCTAAAGCAATTAGAGAAAGAAGAAGAAGAACAACAAAAAAACCCTAAGTTAGCGGGAGGAAGGAAATCATAAAGATCAGATCAGAAATAAATGAAAAAGCAATGAAGAAAGCAATAGCAAAGATCAATAAAACTAAAAGCTGGCTCTTTGAGAAGATAAACAAAATAGATAAATCATTAGCCAGGCTCATAAAGAAAAAAAGGGAGAAGACTCAAATCCACAGAATTAGAAAGAAAAAGGAAAAGTAACAACTGACACTGCAGAAATACAAAGGATCATCAGAGATTATTATAAACAACTATATGCCAATAAAATGGACAAATTCTTAGAAAAGCACAACCTTCTGAGACTGAATCAACAAGACATAGAAAATATAAACAGACCAATCACAAGCACTAAAATCGAAACTGTGATTAAAAATCTTCCAAAAAACAAAAGCCCAGGACCAGATGGCTTCACAGGCAAATTCTATCAAACATTTAGAGAAGAGCTAACACCTAACCTTCTCAAACCCTTCCAAAATATAGCAGAGGGAGGAACACTCCCCAACTCATTCTACGAGGCCACTATCACCCTGATACCAAAACCAGACAAAGATGTCACAAAAAACGAAACCTACAGGCCAATATCACTGATGAGCGTAGATGCAAAAATCCTCAACAAAATACTAGCAAACAGAATCCAAGAGTACATTAAAAGGATCATACATCATGATCAAGTGGGGTTTATCCCAGGAATGCAATGATCTTCAATATATGCAAATCAATCAATGTGATACACCATATTAACAAATTGAAGGATAAAAACCATATGATCATCTCAATAGATGCAGAAAAAGCTTTCGACAAAATTCAACACCCATTTATGATAAAAACCCTCCAGAAAGGAGGCATAGAGGCAACTTTCCTCAAGATAGTAAAGGCCATATATGACAAACCCATGGGCAACATCATCCACAATGGTGAAAAACTGAAACCATTTCCACTAAGATCAGGAACAAGACAAGGTTGACCACTCTCACCACTATTATTCAACATAGTTTTGGAAGTCTTAGCCACAGCAATCAGAGAAGTAATAAAAGGAAACCAAATGGGAAAAGAAGAAGTAAAGCTGTCACTGTTTGCAGATGACATGATATTATACATAGAGAATGCTAAAGATGCTACCAGAAATCTACTAGAACTAATCAATGAATTTGGTAAAGTAACAGGATTCAAAATTAATGCACAGAAATCTCCTGCATCTTTATACACTGATGAAAAATCTGAAAAAGAAATTTAGGAAACACTCCTATTTACCATTGCAACAAAAAGAATAAAATACCTAGGAATAACCTACCTAAGGAGACAAAGGACCTGTATGCAGAAAACTATAAGACACTGATGAAAGAAATTAAAGATGATACAAACAGATGGAGAGATATACCATGTTCTTGGATTGGAAGAATCAACGTTGTGAAAATGACTATACTACCCAAAGCAATCTCAATTTAATGCAATCCCTATCAAACAACCAATGGCATTTTTCACAGAATTAAAACAAAAACTTTTACAATTTGTATGGAAACACAAAAGACGCCGCATAGCTAAAGGAATTTTGAGAAAGAAAAACGGAGCTGGAGGAATGAGGCTTCCTGACTTCAGACTATACTACAAAGCTACAGTAATCAAGAGACTATGGTACTGGCACAAAAATAGAAATATAGATCAATGGAACAGGTTAGAAAGCCCAGAGATAAACCCACGCATGTATGGTCACCTTATCTTTGTTAAAGGAGGCAAGAATATACAATGGGGAAAAGACAGCCTCTTCAATAAATGGTGCTGGGAAAACTGGACAGCTACATGTAAAAGAATGAAATTAGAACACTCTCTAACACCATATACAAAAATAAACTCAAGGAGGATTAAAGACCTAAATGTAAAGCTAGACACTATAAAACTCTTAGAGGAAAACATAGGCAGAACACCCTATGACATAAAACACAGGGAGACCATTTTTGACCCACCTCCTAGAGATATGGAAATAAAAGCAAAAGTAAACAAATGGGACCTAATGAAACTTAAAAGCTTTTTCACAGCAAAGGAAACCATAAAGAAGATGAAAAGACAACCCTCAGAATGGGAGAAAATATTTGCAAACAAAGCAACTGACAAAGGATTAATCTCCAAAATTTACAAGCAGCTCATGAAGCTCAATACCAAAAAAAAACAACCCAATCCCAAAATGCGCGGAAGACCATATAGACATTTCTCCAAAGAAGATATACAGATTGCCAACAGACACATGAAAGAATGTTCAACATCACTAATCATTAGAGAAATGCAAATCAAAACTACAATGAGGTATCACCTCACACAAGTCAGAATGGCCATCATCAAAAAATCCACAAACAATAAATGCTGGAGAGGGTGTGGAGTAAAGGGAACCCTCCTATACTGTTGGTTGGTGGCAATGTAAATTGATACAGCCTATATGAAAAACAGTATGGAGGTTCCTTAAAAACCTAAAAATAGAACTACCATATGACCCAGCAATCCCACTACTGAGCATATACCCTGAGAGAACCATAACTCGAAAAGACTCATTACCCCAATGTTCATTGCAGCACTATTTATAATAGCCAGGAAGCTACCTAAGTGTCCATAGGCAGATGAATGGATAAAGAAGATGTGGCACATATACAATGGAATATTACTCAGCCATAAAAAGAAATGAAATTGAGTTATTTGTAGTGAGGTGGATGGACATAGAATCTGTCATACAGAGTGAAGTAAGTCAGAAAGAGAAAAACAAATACCGTATGCTAACACATACATATGGAATCAAAAAAACAAAGGTTCTGAAGAACCTTGGGGCAGGATAGGAATAAAGACACAGAGGTAGAGAACTGACTTGAGGATACGGAGAGGGGAAAGGGTAAGCTGGGAAGAAGTGAGAGAGTAGCATTGACATATATACATTACCAAATGTAAAACAGATAGCTAGTGGAAAGCAGCCGCACGGCACAGGTAGGTCAGCTTGGTGCTTTGTGACCACCTAGAGGGGTGGGATAGGGAGGTTGGGAGGGAGATGCAAGAGGAAGGGGATATGGGGATATATGTATACGTATAGCTGATTCACTTTGTTATACAGCAGCAAGTAACACAACAATGTAAAGCAATTATACTCCAATACAGATGTTAAAAAAAAAATGAAAAAAAAAGAAGACAATACTGATTGGCCTTACATTTCAAATAAGCAAGGTGAAGTTTTAAAATTTATTTAAAGCATTACCCTATAAAGAAATATTAATCATATATGAAATGATTTTTGTATATTATGTAAATATATACTATGATGTATACATAAGAAAAAATTCACTGAAGTATTTCATACATATCTGTTAAAAGTACACTGACGATTATGATTTTTCTGTGAATGTAATGTGCTGAAAAGCTTGCTTGAAAGTAATGAACATATGAGAATTAACATACTGAAGGAAAAGATAATATGCTTTCTGCCATTTAATATTTTAAAGCTAGGAGAACAGTAGATGGAGAGTTCACAAAATGTTTAGTCATTGCTAAAACGAAGGTATTTCAAAGTCCATGGAGAGGACAGAATGAAATTGTATATAGAAAGTTACAAATATGTGCAAAATAGGATGAAATGGAATTCATCATATAAAAATAGCAATGATCGTATCCAGAAAAAACAGATTGAAAATAACGTTTGGATACTGAAACAACTTACAAATCAGCAACACTGAATAATGTTGAAAAATTCAGAACGCAAAACTAGATCTTAGCATACCATATACTGTAGTCTTAAAATCACAGTGCTATCCATTATGCTTAGAATAAAGTTCAAAAAACTTTAAGATGGTTTACAAGTCCTCAGCGAACTGCCTCTAGAAAATTTCTGCAGCTTCTCCTCTCTACTTGTGCCTTGCCTCCCCATCCCTATCCCTGGAATACCAAGAATGATTCCTTGGCTTCTGATCTGTTCAATGGTTTAAATTTCGAATCGGGTTGGATGGTAGTGTTATTCTCTAAATAAAAATCACAGGAATAGGAGCATAAGGTTTTGTGGATTAGATATGCATTAAGTTATGTGCATGTTTGGTATGTGTTGGCATTTTGGAAAATCAAATTGTGATACTCAGGAGGAAGTTAAATACATGAACCTGGAAACCCCTCTGGAAGTGACATAGCTGTGGTAATAATTTACTTCTATATTTTAGTAGAAGAAAAGCTGATATTCAGTTATTATAGTATCTATTTGGCCATAATAGATAACTACAGATGGCCTTTTTTTCTGAGCACATGGGGTTGTAGCATAACTATTGTTAATTATTTTGAATATGTTATTCAAATAGAATATTGTAATTGGATTTTCATAGAGGAAAATCAAGATGCAGATGGAGATAATTTGGGTATCCAAAACCAATCCTTATCTATATCCTGTTTTCCCTTAATGAAGAGGAGTGAATGTATGGACCTGTATGAAAACAAAAGCCTGCCATCCATACTACCTATAGCTTATGTTCATCTGAAAGGTAAAACCTATAAGCCCTTCAGAATTAATGTCTAATATTTTAACTGTGATTTTCCCAATGTGAAAAATACAGCTATTTGATTTTTTCAAATTTTTTCTCTAAAAAAGTTGTTTAAAATTGTCATAATTCCTCATCCATCAGTTTATTGACTGTCAAAATATTTATTGTCCCATTTCTGAACTTGGGGAAAACATTGATCAAGGTACTTAGTACTGTTTTTATTTATTTATTCAGCTGGAATTTGTATAACTTTAGTAATTTGTGGCAAGGCATTTAATTTTATATTTCCTGGAAGGAGGATATTTTTACTTGTTTACTTTTTAGATATAACTATGTTTCCCAAACTGATTTTCTTCCATTTCCTATTTTGTTTAAAAAGGGATTGTAATGTCTAAATGCATTTACTGATTCTCCTGTATCAGTCTTCTCAAAAAAATTCATATTCATCATAAGAGGTCATTGTTATTCCATATTTTCAGGTCCAGTATATGTTTTATTTCAGAATGTGACTTTCTCACCAAATGGTTTCATTCAGTTTACTAATACTGTTTATTTTATTCAGAATAAGTTTCAAAGGCAGAATTATTGGGGTTGGAAGAAACCTCACAGCACTGTCTTATCTGTCCTTCTATCACTAAGTACTTAAAATTCCTAAAAGGATACTTCATTTTTGAAAATAAAAACCTTTACCCTACTCACTCTCCAATTTTACTTCTCCCTGATTACACTCACTCTAGAATGTGTTTATTTGTTAAAATAGACACAGAGTTAACATTTCTAATTTTAATAACACATAATAAATACACTTAATCATTTCTACCAGTAATTGATCTTTAAGATGATTATTTATCTTTAAAGGCAATTACTTTAAAAAAATTTCTTTGGAGTTTCTCTACAGAAAGAAGAATGATTTTTGCTCTGGGGTTTTTATTTGGATTCTTTGCTTCACTCTGTAGTTTGAGGCACTCAAATTTTGTGGCAGAGGAGGATCTTCAAAAGGCAACCCAGTAATCAAGAGAATGGTATTGGTTAATTATTACACCCTCATCCCACAAGTGGGCAGAGTCACCTACTGGTGTTTTCAAGATCTCTGGCAAATGATATCAAATATATGTGTGTGTGTGTGTGTGTGTGTTTGTGTGTGTGTGTGTGTGTGTATATATGGATATAATGGATATATTATATGTGTGTCCTTGTATATGTATGTAGGTATGTATATAAAAGAATAGATGTTATCTACTGGAGAGTAGGTACTAGCAACTCTAGAAGAATTTCTTTCTTCCCAGGAATGATTCCATAGGAAGCATTACTGAAGGACTTTGAAGGAAGTCTATCTGTTCTATACCCAAGCAACTATTTGAGAAGGTCCTAGGTCCTATTAGTTAGTTGTTTCATTTAATAATAGGAAGAAATACATTGAGCATCTAGAATATGCAAAGTACATTAACACACATAATACATTTTATTTTAATTTAAACTTCACAATAACCTTTGGGAATAGAGATTACTATCCCTATTTCCAAGATTTCACATCATCCACATTCAGGATCCATCAATGTTAAAATTGTCTCCTGTGTTCAAATGACATGACTAGCTATAAAAAATACTTAAGCAATATTGGTAGATAAAAGACCTACCTGATGTTTCCTACCAAGTGAAACTCTAAGGATATCTAAATGAAACTCAAATATTTTGGGATTAAAATTTTATGTCATTTAGCTCATGCTTACTTCAATAATGGTCTAGGATCTTGACTTTATAATGGCCCTTCTGAATTCGGTGACTATGGCAACCTTATTGTTTATCTCAGTTCTTGAAAAAAAATTTCAGGTAATTAAAAGTGATAATTACAGTTTATATTCCTGACCTCATTGTGGATCAGCACGAATCCTAAAGTTAAACTATTTAAGTCTAACATGGTCAAAAATTATATAATTTTAAATCTAAAAATTTTTTTAAAAGGCAGATGGTAGTAGTTAGAAATTAGCACAATTGAGATGATCTTTATCTACCAAAACTATAGTATGCATAAATAATAAATATTAATTTTCCTTCTTCAAACACTTAAATGTTTTCCCTAAACCTATATTTCCTATTGGTTAAAAAAAATTATAGTGCCTTTTGAATAAACATTAAGTATATGAAGTTAGGAGTTAAAATTGTGTTTGTAATCAGCCTTTGGAATTAGCTATAATTAATAAGAAAAGCAGATTCATGATTCTGAGACTATTGAAAATATCTTTTCATATATCACTTTTATCGTAAACATGATAATAATTATGCTATAATTGGTAAACTAAACATTTATGTACATGTGATTATATTGTAATTTTAGCTAAAGATGTTTACACCAAATATGGAAGGGTATTAATGTGCAATTAGATATTTTCTCTACCTCCATTGTACATATTTACACAGTAAAGTACCTGCATGAAAATTTCCATATAAATATGTATATTTACAAAAATATTTTACAGTAAACTATGTAGTTGATATAAAGGATGTTATTATAACTTGAGGTAACTTAGAAAAGTTTACTTAAAATAAAACATACTTTTCCTAAGAAATTCTGTTTTAGGGACAGTTTGTATTCTTGAGAATCTCTCATTTACTTACAGATTACCTATCTGCAAATGGAGTAGACCTTTGTCATATACAAAGTAAATATCCTAAGAATTTTGAGACTCTCCGAGTAGGTAGAAATGCGTCATAAGATTTAACTCACCAATAAAATGCAGTGAAATAAATCTGAAAAATAAAAGCGACCTCTGTAGACCCTTAATAATTTTATAAGTCCAAGACTAAAGTCATTTATAAACTGTAAAAATATGAGCTCAGAATGAGCTCTCACTGAAACCATTTTGTATATCTCTTTTTAAATTTTAATACCATTGCCAAATTGGATATTCCTGTTTTTGTTTTATATTAAATTTCTGTTTTCTAGCTAAGAATCATCACTTTCTGGGTCTTAATTCAAGAAACATTATAGTATGCATACTATGGGCTAGATATCCTTCTAGGCTCTGTGGCTAGCTGCACGTATCTGCCCTCATAGAGCTTACATGCATTACCATCTATGACCATCACCAGCCATTTGCTTTGTGTTGCTTTTATTATTTATTTATTTATTTATTGGCCACACCGCCCAGCATGCGGGATCTTAGCTCCCTGACCACCTTAGTTCCCTCACCAGGAATTGAACCTGCACCCCCTGCAGTGGAAGCACAGAGTCTTAATCACTGGACCACCAGAGAAGTCCCACTGTGTCACTTTTATAATAAAATTTAAACATCTTAACATGACCTACAATGTCTTAAATGATCTGTGTCCTTCTCCAACCTCATCTCTTACTCCCTCTGCGCAGTTCTTCTCTAGCTGTAGTATTCTCCATTCTATTTCTACAACACAGATGCACTTAACTCTTTCTTGCATCTGCTTCTTCTGGCTAGAATTTTCTTTCTCAACTCAAATGTCATATCTCCATAGAGATCCTATGTGACTTTTTTTCTCCTTCCTCATTATATCATCTGCTCTTCACTCAACATTTAACACAATTTGTGTGTCTGTTTCTCTCTCTGCCATATAAGAATGTAAGCTGCAGAAAAGAGAAAGTATAGTAAACACTCAAATCAGTAGTTATTTGATTCATGAACAAGTAAATGGAAACTAGGCTAAAAGAAAAAAGCTTCCATTATCTTTTCTTGAGAAACGCTGCTTTTTATAACTTGGAGACTCATAATACAAACTACCATATTAAAGTCTCTGCATATTTTGTAGTAAAGAAATCTATCTTATTTTGTTTGACCCAGAGTTTCCAAAACCTTTTTGAACATGAAACATTTGTTTTTGTTTATTTTTTAAATAGTTATCTATTAACATCCCTCTTAACTATTGTTCTTTGGAACACTTGATGGCAAACATTAGTCTTATTGAGATTTTCATAATTCAAAATAAATTTAAATAAGCATTCCAATAAATATATAAAAAGAAAAGTTTAAAGTATTGAGAGAGAATGTGTTTTCTGGTGAACTGAGTTTAGTTTGAAAAGAAAAAGGCATTTTGCCATTAGTTTTTTTGCTCATAGTTGACAGTTGATGGAACAATACATGGAGTAGTATGTTTTCCTTTTGCTTTCTAAATTTGTATTAAGCCCATAGCAATTCTGAAGCAAATTTAATGATGTTGTGGGAAAAAATGTCTACTATAAAATATTTTATTATAAAAGTTGTGAACCATTAAGGCTACATTATATCTGCCTCTATGTTTGACAGCATGGAAAAGAAGTCCTAGAGTTGTAGGGAGGGATGGAGAATGTTTTTAGAAATGGAAGTGAACACCTGAGCTGAATAGACATTATCCCCCAGTGCTTAACTCTATGGGATGTTTTTATTGTATTTTGTGTTTGACAAATGGCAAATTCTCTTGCCATTTCTAAAATGATACATTGAAATATATTTCTAAAATGATAGATTAAAATATATTTAGTATAATTCCTTCACAAAATTTTTTAATAAAAAGGGAAGATGTAGCTTTAAAGGATTTGGAAGTCTTTTTCAGGGTGGTATTTTTATCACATCTTCTTATTTGCCATGATAGTGGGTTAATAAACTTTCATTTAAAAAATATTGATTATGCCAAAAATGAATCTTAAGTGAAATAGAGAGACTCTGCCTTAGATTTTAGATATTATAGCATTCCTATCAACTATTAATCTTCAAGACTTAAAAAAACAATAATGCCTATCTCCACTGAATTCATACTATTATGCTGAAATTCTAGCTACCTGAATTATTATCAGTTTAAGAAAGTATCCTTACGAATAGACTGTCTCTTGAGATGAAGTCACACAAATAGTGCTTCCTTTCTAAAATGGGCTTTAGATGAGCCTAAATAAACCAAGTCAGCTGACAGGCTTTTTTTCTTTTACCAGATTACTTGGGTTGAACCATTAATCTGGGGCCCTTTTAAGAAACATTAAGAAAGGTTAAGGGATTGCCTAAGATTATTTCCAAACTCAACTGCCACAACTATAAATAACACTAAGCTTCATTCACAGCTGTGGGTTCTATCTAAAACTACCATGGTTTTCAAAGTACATACAAGGTACAAGCATTTATTGAATATGTACCTTATGCAGACATTCTTATTCTTTTCTTGAATGCGTATCTTATACCAGGCCCCATGCTATGCACTTTATGTGTAAGATCTCATTTAATATTCACAACGACCCTGAGTTGGACACTGAACAGTATTCCTACTTACAGTCAGAATTCAAAAGCAGGCCAAAATTCAAAAACTGCTCTTCAGAAACATAACTTCTCACTGACAATGTGTATTGAGGACTGGGGATATAGGCTTTGAAATAATGGATAAAGAACTGGCGATTGAAAGATGGGGAGAGAGCAGGAAGCAACTGCAAATTAAGCTTTTTTTTTTTTAATTGGATACTGGAATTCAATATGAAAAATCAAGAGAAGGATCCCTTTTGAGAGAGAAAAAAGAAGAGTAGTCTCAAAACAAAATGAAAAAATTTTCAGAAAACGTGGTCAGTAGTGTTAATGGAGATACTGGGGTCAGAATTTCATACAACTGATCTATATTTTCAAGTTAGGAAGCACTTTAGATATCAACTAGTACAGTCACACCATGCTCAGATGAGAAACTGAGATCCAGTGAATAATTAATGACAATCCATTTCAATAATTCACTGAGAATTTACTGAGCCCTTACTATACTCCAAGAGCTTGGCTGGTTGTTTTCCATAAAGACCCTTCTCTTACTCCTAAGGTACTCAGTGTTTAGAACAGGAGATACATGGGTAATTATAACACAACGTGATAGATGCTATAAGAGAGTCAAGTGCAAGGATAAGAGCTAGGTTGTAGGTCATTGCTATTTCAGTAAAAAGTAGATAGGACATGATCAGGAACTGTTTTTCAGAGAATGGGGTAATTGAACCATGCTTTGAATACTGAGTAGGAGAGGCAGGCCACAGAATGAAGGCTGAATATCACAGGCTGAGGGATACGAAGTATGTGCAAAATCACAGGTTTTGAAGAAATAACTCAGTACCTGTAGAAGGACACATAATATTGGGATGGACTAACTTCATCAAAAACTCTTTATCTCCCATGATTCCCTAGTTGTCTTTTCATGCTTCACCTCCATTAGCATCATATAGTGAAGAAAATTAGGGGGGGAGGGATAAATTGGGAGGTTGGGATTGACATATACACAGTACTATATATAAACTAGATAACTAATAAGGACCTACTGTATAGCACAGGGAACTCTACTCAATACTCTGTAATGACCTATATGGGAAAGGAATCTAAAAAAGAGCGGATATATGTATATATACATAAGTGATTCACATTGCTGTACAGCAGAAACTAACTCAGCATTGTAAATCAACTATACTCCAATAAAAATTTTTTTTAAAAATTAGGAAAAAGTGTATCATTAAATGTAATATCAACTCGGCCATCTTTAATTTTTTAGCCTATACTGGAGGACTTCATTAGTACTTAATACATTTTTCTTTCTAATGGTACACACCTTGCATTACATCTCTACTTGCAAGTGCAGCTGCTGTGTTTTTGTCATAGATGTAGTATACAGTAAAACATATTTATCTTTTGATTGTATTTGCTTATATTTTGACAACTAATTACAATTCTAGAATGCATTCTCAGTATATTAAGTTCAATATCACAAACACAACCACCTATAGCCAAGTATACAAAATTCCCAAGAGTGAAGCTGGGAGGTTGCCAAGTGCATTCACACACTTTGCATGGTTGGGGGAGCTGGGGCAAGATGAGGAGACGCTGCCTCAGGGAGAACTTGTTGTTGCCATGGAGGAAAGTGAAATTAGTTCCAAGGAAAAGCATTTTTATTCTGAAATATCTTTAAATACTCTAACTGATCAGTAAAACTTTGGACCAATTTAGGTCAATAACGTTAAGCTACCTTTCATTCTTATAGTTTTACATTCAAGTAAGTTAGTTATTTCTAGAACATTTATGATATGGGATATTTATCTGTATTTTCTATATAATTCTTTTCATATGCTGTTTCTTTTGATAATTGTATTCTCTTTTCTAGAGCTGCTCTATGGTCCCATTTATGTATTAATTTGTTTGGAAAGAGAATTAAATGCAAAACATTTGGTTATAATAGTTTTAATATGAGTAGACTGAGCTAAGAAAAAGCAGTTTAAGTATTCATGGAGGAGAACATGGAATAATACAGAAGACTATGACTTACTCTATAAGCACAAGATCTATTAGGGCAGGCACAAAAACTAATTTAAAAAAAAGTCACATGGCATGGTTTCCAACTGTGGGAGAAAAGATCTAACAGAGAACTGATGTGCAATGAAACATTGTTACTCTTGACATTAGAAATATTTCAGTGCATCTTCAAACTTACCACACAGAATTTAGGAATGCCATATAAGAAAGACATACATCTCATCCCCACCCTGATAAGTCTGGTAACAGTGTTTTATTATCAAGAATACAAAGAGTTAATATCAACACAGTTTTTAAATCTTTAGCTAATGCAGATAAATTACTCAGTATTTCTCATGATCTGCAGTATTGGCACTACTCTAGTAACGTGTAACATCAGAAAAGCACTTAAAATTCATAAAATTTTATTAGTAAATATTATATACACAATGATGATCAATGTACATGCCATTTAGAATAGAAATTAGCATTTGTGAGTATGTGTGTATATGTGTGCATGTATGTGTGTAGAGGCAGATGCACATGCACATTTTACATATAAAAAGAAAATATTCACATTGCCAATATATAAATATATAGTCAGGAATAATCCTATAACTATTAGAAGCTTTGGGAGATCATTCAACCCTGGTGATCAGCATTGATCTAATCTTCCAATCTGGTATCATTTCTCAGTCTTCACTTTTTTGTTTCTTCTCTACAGCACTTAGTCATGACCTTCTTTAGAAATTATTTTAAACATATTTTTGTTAGATATTTGAGGTAATATTTCCAGGTAATAATGCCATTAATAAATTTATCTTATTTCCTTTAATATATCGTATAACACTTTGGACTCCCCAACAGAATCATAGGGAGGGGATATGGGGATATATGTATACATATAGCTGATTCACTTTGTTATATGGCAGAAACTAACACAACATTGTAAAGCAATTATACTCCAAAAAAGATGTTAAAAAGAAGGAAAGAAAGAAAAAGAACCCCAAACAGTTATGGTTTAGTGATTGTAGGACATTGCCCAGTTTTGAATCTCTTACCTAATTCATTTTGGCTCCTTTTGAACAACTTACAGTATAAATCTGCATTCCTTGCCTCCTCCTTTGAACCACTATTGCCATCATTTTGGTTCCCTCATCAATAAGCTGAGTAAAATTTTTGACACATGTTCATTCTAAAAAAAAAAGTTTCTGACTTCAATAAATCTAATACAAATCAAGATGGTAATGGTGGTTTTTTGTTTTCTGTTTTTTCTGCTTTCAAGTTTTTTCTCTTTCCCTTCACTGGTGGGTGTATAGTCTGACTCCCTTGCATCAAATTCAAGCCAGAAGGAATGTTTCCATTCCCTCATGAATTAATCTAGTAAACAAGTCTGTGTTTCTAAATACATGTTATTTCCTTTTGTAGCAAGCCATTTTGTGTCTATTCATATCATATTTAAAGTGTTATAAATTTTGAATATGCCTTTATCAAAAACTTACAAATAAACAAAACCAGCCAACAAACCAAATGCCATTCCTTATTTTCTACAAGCATCATCAGCTGTAATTCAAGCATCTGTGACCTGACATTTGCCTGCTTCGTCCCTTATTCTCTCCCTGTTCCACTCTCAGCTTCTCTTCTGCTTCCCACACCTTGAATTACTGCATTCCCTAAGACTTGGACCTCGCCCATTTGTCTTCTCTTTGTGCACGTTTTCTGGCAATATTATCTCTCACCAGGATGTCAGCAATCCTTTCAAATGATATCCCTCACCTCAACTTCTCCCCTTAGCTCTCACTCCATCTCCTCTTAGGCATTTATAATTGAATGTAAATTTGGTACCTCAATGTGACCAGCAAATTTATTAACCTCTATCCCCAACTTGCTCCTCTTACTGATCTGATTTCTGTCCATAGCATCATCCTGTTCCCAGTCACTCTGCCCACAGTTTTCAATATGTGCTCTGAGTAAACATAACATTCCTCAGGGGTGCCTACTAATCCAGCAGGTTGTTCCTCCTGTGGGGTTCTGGGTCCCACCCTTCTCCTCTCTCTCTCAATCAGAGCAGCAGGACTTTTATTTATTGATATTTTATAGGGTTTCTGGATAAGATTTTATTTGTCAATAAAATAATCAAGAGAATAAACCTGAAAACCACTGATGTATTTGAAAATTCTTAAACCCATTCTTAACCTTTTATTAACACAACCTCCCTCCCATTAACAATCAACATCTCAATGCTTTTAAACCAATGTTTACTTTTTCTGGAAAAAGTAAAGTTTTGCTGGACTGTCTCCCAACGCCAGATAATAAAGTTGCCATACATTAATGGATTCCCTTAGTATATTAAGTCTCTGAAAGTGGTTGTAACTGCTCTCTAGCCTTAGCTTACCCAAACTGTCTATCCCCAAACAAATGATATTCTATTCTATCTCTTTGTTCAGAAATTTCCCTCGTCATAAAGTATCTCACCCAACCTTGCATGTGATACTCCTATTTATTCCTCAAGTGGTAGTATAAAGAAACCTTCTCTGGAACCCAAGGCAAAAATACTATCTTTCTTCTTAGAACTTCCACAGCATTTTTTCACACCTCTCTATTTCATATATTCCTTTTTATGCTGAATTGTAAATACTGATGCATACGACATTTGATTTCTACTATCTCCTTGGTCTAGGGGCTCTATTTTTATCTTATTTGTAAATCCTTTCATATCTATCTGAATGCTTAATATAGTAAGAACTTTAAAAAATATGCTCAATAAATCAATGTATTTCTTTTAGTTCCTTTGTTTTTCAGATAAAAACACAACAAAGAATATAAGTGTAATAAGGTAATTTGCCTGCTTTTGTAAAGCCAGTTGGTGTCAGGGAAAGAAGGAGGACTTATATTTATTAATTCTCCATCCTAGTTGTAGGAAATACTCTTTGATATTCCCTGTGATATGCACCCAAATTCTTCACTTAATATACTTGTTGAAAATTTAGTGTGAACTGACTCAGGCAAGACTCCGAAAGAGGGAATTCCAGCAGGCCACTGGAGTTTTGCAATTCAACTTCATAATGGTTTATTTATCAAATAAGTTTTCATCAGGAACTAGCTATAGATTTAGTCACCAAAAGGTCTTTCCTACAGAGTTTCTAATAAGGTCATCAAAATCCATCTGTTGAAGAAGAGTGTTTTATTTCACGTGTTGAATTGAATCAACTTTATTCAAAATTACAATTCAGTCTCTTATTCTGCAGAAAGCAAGATCTCATCAATAGGCTTACCACAAAAAAGAAAATCTATTTCTTAAGATATCTCAACAATTGAAGTTTCTGCCTTGCTACTCTTTTCAAAATGGTCTACATATACTTAGGATGAACTCTGTTTTCTCTTCTGTTTTCTAATTTCAATACCAAATGCACTTCTCAAGTAATGTACTGGTCTCACCATTAAGATATGAAGTTGATAGCATGGACCAGTGGTTGCCAGTGCAGGTTGATGATCAGTATGACCAAGACGACACTTACAAATACACATTTCAGAGCTCTAAAGTCAGGTCTGCTATATCAGAGTTCTCAGGGGATGTGATTTAAAGAAAAAAATATATACATATCTTTAAAATGTATCCACCACCACCATCTCCCAGGATTTCTGAACATAAACTAGATTTGGCAAACATGGATAAGAACTTACTCTGTTCTTCTCCAGAGAACAAAACTAGAGAGATTGTTGTATGTTGATAGATTAAGCTTAAACTCTAGAGAAAAAACAGAAAGAAAATTTTCTAGTAGAAATGTAATGAAGTGGGTTCTGTTTAATGTCTCTAAACTCTAACAAAATATATTGTTAGAAAGTGGATTGTTTAATCAATGTTTGGAGAACAATCCTCTAGATCTTCTATAGCAAAAAATTCCCTTAATTTAATTATAAGAGTTTATGATTTTAATCAAAGTATTAGAATTAATTATATTAAGTATCATTGAAAGAAATTAATAGCATCCATTAATACTTTGTTTTACAAATCCATACTTCATTAATAATAATAATTTTGCTAAAAATTATTTTTATAAAATATAGTTCCTAAATAAACTCCTAAGGATTTATTTCCTAAAATATGAAAATTCAAGGTGATAAAATTTATAGTAAAACCTGGATATGCTATGAATATTTCCAGTATGAATAACTATTTTGCTCATTTTTTATATAGCAGACATTTATTTATCATTTCTAGATACCAGATACTAAGCTGGGCCCTGGAAATACAAAGAAAACTAATTTTTTTGTAGCTTTAGGAGCCTTCAGATTAGCAATTTGTATTCATCTTTTAAATTTTTTCTCCATGATCTGGTTTTCTATTTATATGTTACTAATTTTTTCATACTAATTTTTTCAGTATAACTTATGGTAGACATATCAAATCCCCAAACTTTTGGAGGGGGAAGGATATAAAGTGTAATAAAATGCTTTAAAGGATTATAGATTACAAAATAAAATACTTAGCATATAAATTCTATATTTAATTGTTAAGTCATTATTTGTGCTGCTCAAGCAGACAGTGTGGTAATTTGTCTATAAAAAATATGTTGATCAATTTTGTGAAAAAGTCTGGCATACAATTTGTTTAAATTTTATGACACTATAAACTGATTTAGGATTAAAAAAAATGAGTTGAGGAATAAATGTGATAAGCATGAACAACTCTGACTGGTAAAGACTGCCTCACATCACAGTAAGAATAGTAAAAGGTGGAAGATACCAAGATTGCTGAGAAGCCCTGTGTGAGACAGAGTTTTAGGAAAACCATTAAGAAAAACACATAGTCGACACAGTAGGTTTACAGTCTTGTTTGGAGTTAGAAGAACAAGGATGGTACGTTTCCATGTGACTGGAGTTGATGGTGCAATATTAACTAATAGAACTCCCAGCACTTCACTTGTGTTTCTTTTAGGTTCCTCATTCTAAGCAAAGTCAAATAAAGTTTTTATCTGTTACCATTAAAAAAGTTAGTTTGCATTGTTTACCTTAAGTAATGGTCAAGATCCAAAACAGTCTGGACAGAATGAAAGAGTAAGTGAAAATTAATGGAACTTGATACAGAGTCCTGAAATCAGTTTTTAAAATATCACCTGTGAGAGTTGCCTGGTATTTAGTTGGTTTGTACAGAGGTGAGTTTACTGGTTCTTTATGGCAGGATTCCAGTTTCACTGGTGAGGCATCTTTTTTAATTGATCAGTTCTTCTGATCTCCCCACTGTTAAATGTTTTGACTATCTCCTCTGTAGGGAAGTATAAATGAGGATTGTTAGTTATTATAAAATTATTTTTTGTCTCTGGAACCCCTTTTCTTTTAAGAGCTCTACAAGCATAGAGTACATGCAATAAATATAGTAGCAGAGAAAATGGAAACGACTGGGTATTTTCTTGTCTTCCAGTTTGATATGACTGAACAGTTTGATAAGGCTTCTGAAAAGGGTCATATGATTTCAGGTTCCATATAGAGTTTGGAACAAAGAAGATTAAAGTACCATCATACTTCAGAGTGTATTTTCCCCAGCTCACACTGAATCTGGAGAATTTGTTTACTAGTGTCTCTACTGGCACACTGTTGGGAGAGGCTAAAAGCTATGACATAGGAGTATTTGAGTATTCAGGAAGGAAAAAGAGGAATTCCTCTCCACCCATAAGAATAAGAAGACTTAACAGAAATAAAACAGAAATATAAAAGTTAAAATTTTCCCCAGAGAAGTGGATGTAAGGTAGAACAACTAAATAATAGATAGTGTGAAATTTGAGTGTGAGAAAATGAGTTCTTAATCACAGATACAATTCAAGGGGGTGCTAGATGAACACTGATTCATCTAGTAATAAGGAGAATATGTGTTAAGAACTGAACTATGTGATTTCTCAGCTGTCATTCAAACCTGAGATTGTTTCATTCTCTAATTGGTTAAAGCAGTGGTTCTCAACTGGGGGTAATTTTTCCCCTCCAGGGGACATTTGGCAAGTCTAGAATACATTTTTGTTTGTCGTAAGTAGGGTGGTTCTAGTGGCATCTAGTGGGTACAGACTAAGTATGCTGCTAAATATCCTACATTGCACAATATGGTGTTCCACAACAAAGAATTATCCAATCAAAAATGTCAATATGGCTGGGTTGGGAAATACTATGCTAAATTAACAGAAAACTGTTTGCATTTAGTAAAGTATAACCTATTCCATGTTTATGGGATATTGAAGTCTCAGAAACGTCAGTATTGGTTAAAAAAAAAAAAGATATACTCTCAACTTACTGCTTTTGTAACACAGTGATGTTTTTCACATTTTCTAAGACAAATTAATTTATATACAAATTCTGGGTTTCACTTTGTATCATTTTTTTCTCCTTTATACCTTACTTGGCATCCGTTCCTTATATTTCTTGGCTGTCCTGT
Organism: Pseudorca crassidens; assembly: GCF_039906515.1. NCBI lineage: Eukaryota > Metazoa > Chordata > Mammalia > Artiodactyla > Delphinidae > Pseudorca > Pseudorca crassidens. Next base: position 62,248,633 of record NC_090306.1, read on the forward strand.
TTTGTCATTCTGTTTAAGTTCCATTTCTACCACTGAATTAAGAGTTCTCCTGTTCTACTTCCTATAGTGACAGTGGTACTTTGCTTTCCCCACAATGCTGGCCATATTCCAATTGAGTAATTATATTTTACATTTCAGGGTTTATCTTGTAGTTTTCTGAAATGTTGGGCAATTTTCTTACATGTTTGAAGTATGTAATCTTTAGTTATGGCAACATTTCAAGTGACAGAAACAAAAAGGAAGACCAATGCTCATGTGGTGCATCTACTATTACTATTTTCTCTTTTAATTTCTGAGACATTAGGGGTTTTTTTTAAAGGAGGGGTATTGATAGCAGAGATTTATCATTTCTGTATATCACTCTTTACCTTCCTTATTGATAATATTTTGGTGTTACTTATATCAATTTAACAAATGAATATACAGCTTTTTACATTACATGTTTTAGGCACTTTAAAAACATTAACTTATTTAACCTTTATAACATAACATGATGTATATGTATTATTATTATCTCATTCTACCAATGATGAAATAAAGGCACAAAGAAATTAAATAACTTGTCCAAAGACATTCAGCCAATAAGTTAGATAGCTGATTTCAAACCCAGGTAGTCTAGCTCCAAAATCCACATTTTTAAACACTAAGCTATGTTGCTTCTCCAAGTTATATATATATATATATATATATATATATATACATGATATACATAATATATCATATATATAATATACTTACAATAGTATAGTATATATACAGTATACTCACAAATAGATATATACACATGTGTATATACACATATATACACATTACTGTAAATACTTAGAACAAAATTGTACAAATTTCAAATTATACTTATGAGCTTATTTTTTATGCACAATATTAGATGATAAGTTCAGTTATTATTTCCCTCTTTGGAGTTGAAATAATATGTTCAGAGCAGTTAAAAAACTTTCCTCAAATGACACAACCAATCAGTGGAAGAAATGTGATGTGAACCCATGAGTTTGGCTCTAGTCTACAATCTGAAACAGTGCAGTTCCCTACTAAACACTTATTAAATGTCTTTCCCACACTGAGTAATTTTTAGTGTAAGCTCTAATTGGGTATCGTTCTTAGGCGTCATAAATTGTTTTCCAGCTTCCCACTCCACTTCAAGTACTAAGTATGAAAGGTGTGTACAGGTAGGTTTCTTAGCCTTACAGCATATATACCCTTCTTATGTTAGCTGAGGATGTGTTTCTTTTTTGGACATTATTCCATGTCTCTTTGATCCATGTCTCTTTGAATTCCAGGTAAAATTCCAGCAATGCAAATATATATGAAAAATATTTTTTTAATCATCCTACTATTTTAGCCATGGTTTCTCTGTCTTGTTAGGTCTTCAGGGTTATCCTATCAATTGCTGTTTGTGCAAAAATTGAAGGTCCTATTTCTAATAATTTAAGATTTAAAATAATGTTTTAAACTATTTAATACAACAATATCTGTTGTACTCTTCTTCAAAATATCTACTATAGGAAAAGTAAAACTCAATGTCAACAAAAAGTGTAACTAAGTCAATTATTCTATACCAGTAGGATGGATTAGACTGCTACTGTTAAGATATTTACGAAGAATATCTAGTGGCATGGGAAACATGTATGTTATGTTACTACCTAAAAGATAAAATATAATATCTACTCTTTAAAAATAAGCATAGCAGAAAAGAATAAAAGAAAATACATTAAAATGTACTTTCTAAACATGTTACTGGAAAACTTGGTTATTTTTCATTTTAGACCTTAATGCTTCATTTTCAGAGCTGAAACATTTTTCTCTCTAGTTGACTAAGTCTTGAGATTAATTCTCATTTTTAAAAATTCTTAGAAGATATGTATTTGTTTATGGATAGAATCTATTATGTTTTCTAAGTATATTTACTTTTATGCAAAAGAACAAGTACAAAATATTTTAATTTACTGCAAATTTATTGAGAAATTGATATATGTGAAAACCCTATACTGGGGATAAAATAATAGCAAAATATGGTCTCTGCTCTCTAGGAACTCAAAGAAAGATGTAAATGGCTCCAGGACTTGGTAGATTGTTAGAGTTTTATGGAAGAGGTACAAATAAGAGACTATAGGAGCTTAGGTAAATAGAGTTATCGACTATGGGGAGCTGAGGAGCCTTCCATGAAATATGACATTTAGGCAGAACTTTGATGATGAGGACCTTACATACAGAGAAGAGGATTTTAAAAAGTAACAAGGGGGAAGGAGCTTGAAGATGGCAGAAGAGTAAGACATGGAGATCACCTTCCTCCCCACAAATACATCAGAAATACATCTACATGTGGAACAGCTCCTACAGAACACCTACTGAACGTTGGCAGAAGACCTCAGACCTCCCAAAAGGCAAGAAACTCCCCATGAACCTGGGTAGGGCAAAAGAAAAACGAAAAAACAGAGACAAAAGCATAGGGACGGGACCTGCACCAGTGGGAGGGAGCTGTGAAGGAGGAAAGGTTTCCACACACTAGGAAGGCCCTTCGCGGGCGGAGACTGCGGGTGGCGGAGGGGGAAGCTCTGGAGCCGTGGAGGAGAGCACAGCCACAGGTGTGCAGAGGGCAAAGCGGAGAGATTCCCACACAGAGGATCAGTGCCCACCGGCACTGACCAGCCCGAGAAGCTTGTCTGCTCACCCAGCGGAACGGGTGGGGGCTGGGAGCTGAGGCTCGGGCTTCGGAGGTCGGATCCCAGAAATATGACTGGGGTTGGCGGCGTGAACACAGACTGAACGGGGCTAGTGTGCCATGGCTAGCCGGGAGGGAGTCTGAGAAAGAGTCTGGAGCTGCCGAAGAGACAAGAGATTTTTTCTTACCTCTTTGCTTCCTGGTGCGCAAGGAGAGGGGATTAAGAGAGCTGCTTAAAGGAGCTCCAGAGACGGGCACGTGCCACGGCTATCATCACGGACCCCAGAGACGGGCATGAGACGCTGAGGCTGCTGCTGCAGCCACCAAGAAGCCTGTTTGCTAGCACAGGTCACTATCCACACCTCCCCTCCCGGGAGCCTGTGCAGCCTGCCACTGCCAGGGCCCCGTGATCCAGGGACAACTTCCCCAGGAGAACGCACCGCATGCCTCAGGCTGGAGCAACATCACGCTGTGCTCTGCCGCCGCAGGCTCGCCCTGCACTCCGTACTCCTCCCTCCCCATGGCCTGAGTGAGCCAGAACCCCCGAATCAGTTGCTCCTTTAACCCCGTCCTGCCTGAGCGGGGAACAGACGCCCTCAGGTGACCTACATGCAGAGGCGGGACCAAATCGAAAGCTGAAAACCAGGAGCTGTGCAAACAAAGAAGAGAAAGGGACATTTCTCCCAGCAGACTCAGGAGCAGCGGATTAAATATCCACAGTCAACTTGATGTACCCTGCATCTGTGGAATACCTGAATGGACAAAATCATCCCAAATTGAGGAGGTGGACTTTGGGAGCAATGATATATATATATTTTTTCCCTTTTTCTCTTTTTGTGAGTGTGTATGTGTGTGCTTCTTTGTGTGATTTTGTCTGTATAGCTTTGCTTTTACCACTTGTCCTAGGGTTCTGTCTGTCCTTTTTTTTTTTTTTTTAGTAGTGCTTCTTATAATTGGTGGATTTGTTTTCTAATTTGGTTGCTCTCTTCTTTCATTCTTCCTTTTTTTTTTGGTGGGGGGGTACGCGGGCCTCTCACTGCTGTGGCCTCTCCCATTGCAGAGCACAGGCTCCGGATGCGCAGGCTCAGCGGCCATGGCTCACGGGCCCAGCTGCTCCATGGCATGTGGGATCCTCCTGGACCAGGGCACGAACCTGCGTCCCCTGCATCGGCAGGCGGACTCTCAACCACTGCGCCACCAGGGAAGCCCCGTTCTTCCTTTTTTTATTATTACTTTTTAAATTTTTGAAAAATAATAATTTTTTATTTTAATAACTTTATTTTATCTCATTTCATTTTATTTTATTTTCTCCTTCCTTCCTCCCTCCCTCCCTCCCTCCCTCCCTCCCTCTCTCTCTCTCTCCCTCTCTCTCTCTCTCTCTCTCTCTCTCTCTCTTTCTCTCTTTCTCTCTTTCTTTCTCCCTTTTTTTCTGAGCCATGTGGATGACAGGCTCTTGGTGCTCCAGCCAGGCATCAGGGCTGTGCCTCTGAGGTGGGCGAGCCAAGTTCAGGACATTGGTCCACCAGAGACCTCCCAGGTCCATGTAATATCAAATGGCAAAAATCTCTCAGAGATCTCCATCTCAATGCCAACACCCAGCTCCACTCAACAACCAGGAAGCTAGAGTGCTGGACACCATATGCCAAACAACTAGCAAGACAGGAACACAGCGCCACCCATTAGCAGAGAGGCTGCTTAAAATCATAATAAGGTCACAGACACCCCAAAACACACCATCAGATGTGGACCTGCCCACCAGAAAGACAAGATCCAGGCTCATCCACCAGAATACAGGAACTAGTCCCCTCCACCAGGAAGCCTACACAATCCACTGAAACAACATTAGCCACTGGGGGCAGACACCAAAAACAAGGGGAACTACGAACCCGCAGCCTGCGAAACGGAGACCCCAAACACAGTAAGTTAAGCAAAATGAGAAGACAAAGAAACACACAGCAGATGAAGGAGCAAGGCAAAAACCCACCAGACCAAACAAATGAAGAGGAAATACGCAGTCTACCTGAAAAACAATCCAGATAATGATAGTAAACATGATCCAAAATCTCGGAAATAGAATGGAGAAAATACAAGAAACGTTTAACAAGGACCTAGAAGGACTAAGGGGCAAACAAACAGTGATGAACAGCACAATAAATGAAATTAAGAATTCTCTAGAAGGGATCAATAGCAGAATAACTGAGGCAGAAGAATGGATTAGTGACCTGGAAAATAAAATAGTGGAAATAACTACCGCACAGCAGAATAAAGAAAAAAGAATGAAAGAATTGAAGACATTCTCAGAGACCTCTGGGACAACATTAAACACATCAACATTCAAATTATAAGGTTCCCAGAAGAAAAAGAGAAAAAGAAAGGGGGGCTGAGAAAATATTTGAAGAGATTATAGTTGAAAACTTCCCTCATATGGGAAAGGAAATAGTTAATCAAATCCAGGAAGCACAGAAAGCCCAATACAGGATAAATCCAAGGAGAAACATGCCAAAACACATATTAATCAAACTATCAAAAATTAAATACAAAGAAAAAATATTAAGAGCAGCAAGGGGAAAACAACAAATAACATACAAATGAATCCCCATAAGGTTAACAGCTGATCTTTCAGCAGAAACTCTGCAAGCTAGATGGGAGTGGCAGGACATATTTAAAGTGATGAAAGGTAAGAACCTACAACCAAGATTCCTCTACCCAGCAAGGATCTCATTCAGATTTGACAGAGAAAACAAAACCTTTACAGACAAGCAAAAGCTAAGAGAATTCAGCAACACCAAACTAGCTTTACAACAAATGCTAAAGGAACTTCTCTAGGCAGGAAACACAAGAGAAGGTAAAGACATAAAATAAAAAACACAAAACAATTAAGAAAATGGTAATAGGAACATACATATTGAAAATTACCTTAAATGTAAATGGGTTAAATGCTCCAACCAAAAGACAAAGACTGGTAAAGGATACAAAAACAAGACCCATATATGTACTGTCTACAAGAGACCCACTTCAGACCTAGGGACACATACAGACAGAAAGCGAGGCAATGGAAAATGATATTCCACGCAAATTGAAATCAAAAGAAAGCTGGAGTAGCAATTCTCATATCAGACAAAATAGACTTTAAAACAAAGACTATTACAAGAGACAAAGAAGGACAATACATAATGATCAAGGGATCAATCCAAGAAGAAGATACAACAATTATAAATGTATATGCACCCAACATAGGAGCACCTCAACACTTAGGCAAATGCTAACAGCTATAAAAGAGGAAATCGACATTAACACAGTAATAGTGGGAGACTTTAACACCTCACTTACATCAAAGGACAGATCATTCAGACAGAAAATTAATAAGGAAACACAAGCTTAAAATAACACAATAGGGAGTTTCCCTGGTGGCGCAGTGGTTGAGAGTCCGCCTGCCGATGCAGGGGACACAGGTTCGTGCCCCGGTCCAGGAAGATCCCACATGCCACAGAGCGGCTGGGCCCGTGAGCCATGGTCGCTGAGCCTGCACGTCCGGAGCCTGTGCTCCGCAAGGGGAGAGGCCACAACAGTGAGAGGCCCGCGTACCACCAAAAAAAAAAAAAAAAAAACACAATAGACTAGATAGATTTAATTGATATTTATAGGACATTCCATCTGAAAACAGCATATTACACTGTCTTCTCAAGTGCTCATGGAACATTCTCCAGGATAGATCATGTCTTGGGTCACAAATCCAGCCTTGGTAAATTTAAGAAAATTGAAATCATATCAAGTATCTTTTCCGACCACAACACTATGAGACTAGATATCAATTACAGGAAAAAAATCTGTAAAAAATACAAACACATGGAGGCTAAACATTACACTACTTAATAACCAAGAGATCACTGAGGAAATCAAAGAGGAAATTAAAAAAAACCTGGAAACAAATGACAATGAAAATATGATGACCCAAAGCCTATGGGATGCAACAAAAGCAGTTCTAAGAGGGAAGTTTATAGCAATACAATCCTACGTTAAAAAACAAGAATCATCTCAAATAAACAACCTAACCTTACACCTAAAGTAAGTAGAACAACAAAGAAAACCCCCAAAGTTAGCAGAAGGAAAGAAATCATAAAGATCAGATCAGAAGTAAATGAAAAAGAAATGAAGAAATGATAGGAAAGATCAATAAAACTAAAAGCTGGTTCTTTGAGAAGATAAACAAAATTGATAAACCATTAGCCAGACTCATCAAGAAAAAAAGGGACAAGACTCAAATCAATAAAATTAGAAATGAAAAAGGAGAAGTAAAAACTGACACTGCAGAAACACAAAGGATTATGAGAGATTACTACAAGCAACTCTATGCCAATAAAATGGACAACTTGGAAGAAATGGACAAATTCTTAGAAATGCACAACCTTCGAAGACTGAACCAGGAATAAATAGAAAGTATGAACAGACCAATCACAAGCACTGAAATTGAAACTGTGATTAAAAATCGTCCAACAAACAAAAGCCCAGGACCAGAGAGATGGCTTCACAGGCATATTCTATCAAATATTTAGAGAAGACATAACACCTATCCTTCTCAAACTCTTCTAAAATATAGCAGAGGGAGGAACAACCCCAAACTCATTTTACAAGGCCACGATCACCCTGATACCAAAACCAGACAAATATGTCACAAAGAAAGAAAACTACAGGCCAATATCACTGATGAACATAGATGCAAAAATCCTCAACAAAATACTAGCAAACAGAATCCAACAGCACATTAAAAGGATAATACACCATGATCAAGTGGGGTTTATCCCAGGAATGCAAGGATTCTTCAATATACGGAAATCAATCCATGTGATACACCATATTAACAAATTGAAGGAGAAAAATCATATGATCATCTCAATAGATGCAGAGAAAGCTTTCGACAATATTCAACACCCTTTATGATAAAAAAAAAAAACCCTCCAGAAAGTAGGCATAGAGGGAACTTTCCTCAAGATAATAAAGGCCATATATGACAAACCCACAGCCAACATCATCCACAATGGTGAACAACTGAAACCATTTCCACTAAGATCAGGAACAAGAAAAGGTTGCCCACTCTCAACACTATTATTCAACATAGTTTTGGAAGTCTTAGCCACAGCAATCAGAGAAGAAATAAAAGGAAACCAAATGGCAAAAGAAGAAGTAAAGCTGTCACTGTTTGCAGATGACATGATACTATACATAGAGAATCCTAGAGATGCTACCAGAAAACTAGTAGAGCTAATCAAAGAATTTGGTAAAGTAGCAGGATACAAAATTAATGCACAGCAATCTCTTGCATTCCTATATACTAATGATGAAAAATCTGAAAGAGAAATTAAGGAAAGACTCCCATTTACCATGGCAACAAAAGGAATAAAATACCCAAGAATAAACCTACATAAGGAGACAAAAGACCTGTATGCAGAAAATTATAAGACACTGATGAAAGAAATTAAAGATGACACAAATAGGTGGAGAGATATACCATGTTCTTGGATTGGAAGAATCAATATTGCGAAAATCACTATACTACCCAAAGCAATCTACAGATTCAATGCAATCCCTATCAAACTACCAATGGCATTTTTCACAGAACTAGAACAAAAAGTTTCACAGTCTGTATGGAAACACAAAAGACCCCGAATAGCCAAAGCAACAATGAGAAAGAAAAAAGGAGCTGGAGGAATCAGGTTCCCAGACTTCCGACTATACTACAAAGCTACAGTAATCAAGACAGTATGGTACTGGCACAAAAACAGAAATATAGATTAATGGAACAGGATAGAAAGCCCAGAGATAAACCCATGCACATATGGTCACCTTATCTTTGATAAAGAAGGCAAGAACATACAATGGGAAAAGACAGCCTCTTCAATAAGTGGTGCTGGGAAAACTGGACAGCTACATGTAAAGAATGAAATTAGAACACTCCCTAACACCATACACAAAAATAAACTCAAAATGGATTAAAGACCTAAATGTAAGGGAGACACTGTAAAACTCTTAGAGGAAAACATAAGCAGAACACTCTACGACATAAATGACAGCAAGATCCTTTTTGACCCCCCTCTAGAGTAATGGAAATAAAAATAAACAAATGGGACCTAATGAAACAAAAGCTTTTGCACAGCAAAGGAAACTATAAACAAGACGAAAAGACAACCCTCAGAATGGAAGAAAATATTTGCAAATGAAGGAACTGACAAAGGATTAATCTCCAAAATATACAAGCAGCTCATGCAGCTCAATATCACAAAAACAAACAGCCCCATCCAAAAATGGGCAGAAGAGCTAAACAGACATTTCTCCAAAGAAGATATACAGATTGCCAACAAACACATGAAAGAATGCTCAACATCATTAATCATTAGAGAAATGCAAATCAAAACTACAATGGGATATCATCTCACGCCGGTCAGAATGGCCATCATCAAAAAATCTACAAAGAATAAATGCTGGAGAGGGTGTGGAGAAAAGGGAACCCTCTTGCACTCTTGGTGGAATTGTAAATTGATAGAGCCACTATGGAGAACAGTATGGAGGTTCCTTATAAAACTAAAAATAGACCTACCATATGACCCAGCAATCCCACTACTGGGCATATACCCTGAGAAAACCACAATTCAAAAAGAGTCATGTACCACAATGTTCATTGTAGCTCTATTTACAATAGCCAGGACATGGAAGCAACCTAAGTGTCCACCGACAGATGAATGGATAAAGAAGGTGTGGCACATATATACAACGGAATATTAGCCATAAAACGAAACGATATTAAGTTATTTGTAGTGAGGTGGATGGACGTCGAGTCTGTCATACAGAGTGAAGTAAGTCAGAAAGAGAAAAACAAATACCGTATGCTAACACATATATATGGAATCTAAAAAAAAAAAAAAAAAGTTCACGAAGAACCTAGTGGCAAGACGGGAATAAAGATGCAGAGCTACTAGAGAATGGACTTGAGGACATGGGGAGGAGGAAGAGTAAGCCGGGACGAAGTGAGAGAGTGGCATGGACATATATACACTACCAAATGTAAAACCGATAGCTAGGGGGAAGCAGCCACATAGCACAGGGAGATCAGCTAGGTGCTTTGTGACCACCTAGAGGGTGGGAGGGAGGGAGATGCAAGAGGGAAGAGATATGGCAATATATGTATATGTATAACTGATTCACTTTGTTATAAAGCAGAAACTAATACACCATTTTAAAGCAATTATACTCCAATAAAGATATTTAAAAAAAAAAGTAACAAGAAATCTAACTTATTATAGTTTTAAAATTGTAAATACCAAACACCAAATAGCCATTTTCAATGTCAACTCTACATAACTCTTCTAACATGTTGGTACCTTCTTATTTTGCTGTATAGGTACTGTTTGAAAAATTACTGTATTTTGTCCCACTATGTTCCATGGAGGCCTGAGTGACAGGATAGGAACATACTCCTCATATCCATGAACTACTCATTCTTCAACTCTCATTATTCTCTGAACCTGGAATTTTCATTTGCTAGTGAGGGACCCGAAAGGTGAAAGGTGGCCTAAGTAATAATAATTTGTTTTTTTGTAAAATACCTCATCCAGTGTTGTTAGTCACTTCTATTAGTCTTCTTTGCTATAAATTAGTAATAGCAATAAGTGAAAAGTTCATCTTGCTACAACTCCAAAATTGCTTAGAGTTCAAGATAATGTCTTTGTTTAAATGTGCCAGTTATACTAAAGCAAACAACAATAGCAGAATGTGTATTGGATGAATGAACTAAAGAAGAGCTAAAATGAATGCATTGTGGGTTTGGACTTGAGTTCTATTTTTGAATTGTTTCCCTAAAATCTTCTTCCTTTAGAAATCCTAATTAAGCATTTCCACTTAAATTGGTCTTTGACAGCATGGTTATTAGGAGAACGTTCTTAATTCTTCTTCTTATGAGTTACGTCTAAAATAGTTTCCCTTGAAGATGAAATCAGAGCATGAAATGAACTGCTTAGGTTACTGATATGTGCCATCACCTAAATCTCAGAGCAGCATAACCTAAATCTTCAAAGGCTCAGCTGACATTTTCATGCCATTTTTATTTCAGCCAGACCAGATTCCTATTTCTCTCAAAAAATACCACGGAATTGGAACAGTAATTCACACACCCTCTCTCAAAGTGTTTAAAACTCGAAGATAGTCCACCATCTAAGTCACTGGGCAGTTTTTACCAGTTTTTATTGCATTTGTATTCCTTTAAACTTCTTTGCTGGATGTTCATTCTGTTCATATACTTACTGCCTTGTCATTTTGACTGCTCCTGGCTAATGTTCTCTATCTCAAAATACATGGTTTGGAGGAAATTGGCTTCTGGCTCTTATCATAATAGCACAAATGGCAAGTCTCCAGGTGCCCTAAAGTGTCATAACACAGAGAATATTTGCATATTTAGTCTTACATGGTAAGCAACAGGGGTACCTGCCATTGTTAGAACACAGCTCAGAAAGCTGGCAAGAGAATTCCCCATTCTGAAATGTTCATGATATTAAATTACCCAATCTAATATATGGTTGAATTATTTTCTAAGAAATAGGAAAGTGTTAGTCTAAATTATGGAAATATTCTTCATATTCACTTGGTATACTTGTTTAAAGCAAAATTATTCCCTTTGGTGTCATTTAGCAATGTTTTAATTTATCTTTTCCTCATACATTTTTTTTACCCCTAGAAATCCATACACTACCTATAATGCAATACTGTGCTATGTCATATACTATGTTAGAACAGTTGTTTCTGAAAATACAGAGAAGACAGGAAATAGACAATTGTATGAAATATATGTGATTATCAAAGTCACCTTTATGAATAACAATGCAATTAAAATGTGTAGAGTTTCTGTAAGTATTCTGATTGCTAATATGCTCTATGGTAAAGTCCACTCACATGAGAAGGTAAAAATAAAATAATTTTTCTCCAAGAAGAGAAGCTTTAAAATCTCCTGTTTCTAAGATCAAGGCTACTCTATCATTTATAAAACCACTACAAATTTTGCCATTTCCAACATCAGTAGAAACAAGATAGTCAAAGCAAAAGAAACTGATTTCACAGTTATTGTTTTCTCTGATTTGATTTAGCTTGTGGTTTTCATACCTATAATTTTAAGAACTACAGGATTTAAAAATTGTAGGCACACACAAGAAATGTAACATTGAACATCAGTAAATGACAGTCTTGTGTTCATATGTTTTTGCCATATCATTGTCTACCTGCTACATTAAAGACAATTACAGAATTTTTAATATAGTAATATGTCAATCATAGCTTTTGGACTTAGAAATGAAAATACCATGCTGGAGAAAAATTTCCAATTCTTTCAGTAAGAATTAATATAAATGAGGAAATCTGATGTCCTTTGTCAATGATGATTTTTAGACTAAACAGCCATGTTAAATGTATTTTGAAAGTAAATTTACTGAACTTAAAAATATTTTTGAATCTTTCAGTTTATAATAAAATTCTGGCATATTATTTAGACAGCTAAAATAAAGAATGAGAAGTTTCTAACAAATATCTCAAAACTTACATATAGTTGCTTTCCTTTTTTCTATTATCTTCCTTTAATAGACTTTTCCCCTTAAATTGAAATTCAGAGCATGGAGCTAGAAGGAAATTCACTGTGGTCTTAGTATGAGAGCCAAAGGACTTGCTGAAACCCCGAGGTAATACTGGGAAGTGAATCACTATGCACTGATTTCGGGCTGAATAGCATATGTCTTTGTGCAGAGTGTTTATATAAGCCTTACCTTAAGAGGCAAAGAAATCAGGATTATGTGAGTTGGGCCTTCAGAAGGGAGACTAAATGGAGTCTATTCAAATCCTCAGGTTTGATTTGTACTGGAAGCATCTGATGGAAGGAAAAAAAAGCAGACATTGTGGATGAGAGTAGGACTGGAAATTAATGGTTGTAACTATTAGAACCATTTATCTTGATATTTTAGTGTTTAAATTTTATAGCAATAAATAAAGTACAAACATAAAAAAAAAAGACTGTGCTTTTTTATTGACTTGAAAACCAATCAGGGGAAATAAAATGCCTCTGAGTTTAAAAAGAAAGTGGATTTGGTTTTGCTGATCACTGCTGATAGTAAGCAACCAGCTAGATGTCTCAAATCTCACTTTCAAAAAGCCTATTTTCTATTGGTGATGATAAATTTGTCCCTTGCTTATACTTATCAGTGGGTGTTCAGTTGTTATAGGACATTTGAAGTGATTCAGTTCATTTCTTGGATATTTTCAAAAGCAGGGAAGGATTTCACACTCTGTAGAGTGCTGCTTCACCACAAATAAAGAATATTACAGCTTATGGGAGTGATAATTAAAGCCAATAATAACCTAGAAGTCTCCTTGCCTCTACAGTGTTGGAAGTAATATTTTGCCATTGTGTACCTGTCTGGCTGAGGATGCTCTCACTGCCTCCTGAATCAAGCTGAAATTGCAATTCAAATGGGAACTGCTAAAATCATATTGCTAAGCTTTCATGTGGAGAGTTAAAATATGCAAATACATGTTGCAATGATGAAGGCAGTGTATAAAGGTAATATATTATACAGGAAAAATAATGAAAGCTTATTTCAAGGTATGATATATCATCTTGTGTACAAGCGAGTAAAAAAAAAGTATTTGTAATCAATAGATGAAAGAGAATAAACTCACAAAGAAAAATGCCTAGTATACGCCAAATATTGTGGAAATAATGTATAACCCATGCCAAATAGATAGTCTTTGACTGTGATGGGTATTTACTTTTTTTTTTTTTTTTTTTTTTTATTGCGGTACGCGGGCCTCTCACTGCTGTGGCCTCTCCCGTTGCGGAGCACAGGCTCCGGACGCGCAGGCTCAGCAGCTAGGGCTCACGGGTCCAGCCGCTCCGCGGCATGTGGGATCTTCCCAGACCGGGGCACGAACCCGTGTCCCCTGCATTGGCAGGCGGACTCTCAACCACTGCGCCACCAGGGAAGCCCCCTACTCTTTATTTCCCTTATAAATAAGTGAAAGAACCATGTTTTGTGTTAAGAAACAAACTAGATGAAGTATTCCAAATATGATTCAGAGAAAAGAATAGCATTGTCCAAAGAGTAAGTGGGCAGAGAAGTTATGGTTTGGAATGCTTCAGTCATAGAAATAATAGAATCAGAATCCATCAAGAAGTTAACTCCATGTGGTCAGTTGATATGTTTTTGACCCTCATGTATTCAATCTCAAACTTCACACTTTTGTAAAGAAGGGATCAGAAATGTTTCCAAAAGAATTTTATTTTGTACTGTGTGATGGGTTTGAAATGACTGTGTGAGGGAGGTGAGGTAAGAGGAGAGTGGATCAATTTATTAAGCTTTGAGCAGATTGGATTGTAAAAGTTATCTTGATAATTTCTTTGTTTCTGAAAGTGCAGCCTTTGAGAGAAACATACATTGGGATTGATCAAACTTCTACATAAATCTTTGTGTTAAAACAGCCACTTACCCAAATATGGTATGCTACTTAAATATTATCCTCTGAATGAATATTAATACAGTGGGGTTCAAATTCGGTATCCACCATAAATATCTGTTAAACCTTGGGAAAGTCACAACTTCCTAGCCTCAATTTCCACATTTGTAAATGAAAATCATAATCATCATCATCATAATTTCCAAAACAAAGGATGATTATAAGCATTATATTATTTAGTATATATAACAAGGCCTTGTAATGCTAAGTGTTACACCAAATATTATCTTTACGTAACAATTATTATAATTGAGTAAAAACCCCACTTAAATGACCGTACCAATGTATTTCTCATGCAGTTATGACAAAAGTCATTTATTAATTCGAGAAGCACTTATTGTGTATTTATATGGCAATCATCATCCCAGCCTACTGAGATATTAAAATTAATAAAAATATAGTTCCATCTTTTATTATTTAGCCTAAGCCTAGGCTATCATAATGCAGAAAGCTAAGTTAAAGAAACTTAAAGAAGATGGAAGCTTGTTTCTCTCTTGTGTAACAGTTCTAAGATAGCAGAGAGATCTTTCCACATTGTTATTCAGAAACCCAGTTTCTTTTCACCTTTTTTCACCATCCCCAACTACATTGTCACAGTTAGGTAGCCACCACATCTAGATTGTAACTGTGGGAAGTAAAGAGAGATTATGTAAGAGGCGTGCCCATTCTCTTAAGGGACCTTGAGTGAAGTGCACTCTTTATATCTGCTTGCCTCCCATCTGAGAAAACTTAGCAAACATGACAATTCTAATTGCAAGGGAGACTGGAAATGTAATATAGATAGGCAGCCAAGTTTCTAGCTATTGCAAGGAAGATGGGAAAAAGGGATTTTGTTTGACAGCTAGCAGTCTCTAACAAATAACCTTCTGAAGCTCACTGTCTGCTGGAGGAGAACGATAATTACAATGCAGTGTGAAACAGCGGATACAATTATATGCATATAGTTAATTTAAGCAAGTCAGAGAAAGCCTTAATCATCTAAGTATTTTGTTAAATCTCAGTTTCTCTAAATTTTGTCCTTGGCCCAATGGGAACCTCTGACAATGTTTTCACCTGTGTGCAGTGAGGTGAAAAAAATACAATTGATAGAAAAAACACTCTCAAATATAAACTATTTTTATTAAAAAGGTATTTTTATTTTAAATTTATACTCTTCTTAAATTTTGCGGCTAAAATACCCTCTCATGAAATGATAAGATCAGAAACAACTTTTGTTCGATTTTGAATGTCTTTAACTTTCAGCCTCCCCTTTCCACCAACATCCCCCCTTCACCCAAAGTGCATTTGTATGTTGAGCTTCTGACTGTGAAATACAGGGAAAATACAGTGTTCTGTGAATATCTGAGAACGACTTGTCTTTTCTGTATCATTTTCTAAAATATTGTATTTTTGACTGATCAGAAGAAAATATATATTTTGGCACAATATTACTAGAAAATAATTTTTAAAACATAATAGCATGGGTCTCATAAAAATATAAAATAAACACTTGTCAACAATTCATTTAGCTCATTAATTAGTGAGGAAACCAATATGATGTTAAAACCAATGCAAAGGAGAATTCAAAGAACACACATGTTAGGCAATCCAGAATGCTGAAATGAATTTATAAGTAGACACAAAAGTGGTCAATATCCACAAGGCAATGATCAGTTGCATCTTCACCAGACACAATAACATTTATTTATGTTTCTATGGACAATAATAATTTGCATTACAAACATATTTTTATAATTTATAAAACTGCAAATAGCTTAAAAGACAATGGAAAGTGGAGAACTAGAAGAGCACTGTGGACAAGACACCTAGTGATCTTTCTTGCCCATTTGCAAGTCAGTCACAATATTGCTTGACAATATTAAGGAGTTTTGATGTGTTTTTTCTTCTTGTTTTGACATATATCTTGTCAAAATTTAATAATGTAAACTTATTGTGAAAACATTTGAATCCCTGTTTGAGGAGTAAATAACTACATGTTGTTTATTACAATATTCAGTATATTGTTGATGCCCACAAATTACTATTATTAGTAGTATTTGTTGTAAATGTACACATTTTTAATTAGAATAAGACTAGTATTCTAGTATGATTCAGTAATTAATACAAAGCTTGTGAAATAGCACTTTTATGAGAAATAAGTGTATTTTTGAAAGCAAAAACTTAGTAATGAATGACATTATTTCCATTTTTGCAAATATCTTCTAATGTATGCGTTAGTAAAAGACAGTCAGGTTCTCATATCATCTTCTGTGTCATTGTTTGTTTCAGTTATATGAAGAAAACTCCACCACACATTATTATGCAGTTAGAAAAGGGAGGATCTCTGAAACCCTGAAAAAGTCTTGGGACTGTTCCCACTGGGGTTATTGAATCTCATTTTTATGGACTGTTACACTAGTCCATATGCTCACACTCTTCTAGACAATACTAGCTTCTGTCTTCACCCTCATCTAAAGATCTTTATGCCTATTTTATTGAAATTTACCTGCACTTTTTCCCATATACTCTTCCTTCTCCCCCTTTCCTTCACATGAAGCATCTGTGCTCCTTCATAATGGCGGTCTGCTTGCTTGGACCCTTATTTTCACATCTGCTCACCATTCAAGGACATTGCTGCAGCAGTTCTCCTCTCTATGTCTAGCATCATCAATTATTTCCTCTAATACCTCACTCTCATCAACATATACTCACAGTGTTGATCTTCTAATAAAGTCAAATGAAACAAAATGAAGTCAATCTGTCTTGAGTCCATATTCCTGTCTACTTACTGTTCTATTTCTTTGTTAATTCTTAGAGCAAAGACTAGAACTTGTAGAACTTGCTTATATTCACTACCTCCAATTCCTCTCCTTTTATTTTCATGTGAACCCCCTGCAATAAATCATTTTTTCTTACTTCTCCACAAAAATGCCACTGTCACGGTCAACAGTGACCTCCTCTTTGCTAAATTTGATGTTGATTCTCTATACCATCTTACTTGACTTAGAAACAACATTTGATGGTTGGTCACTTGCAACTCCTTCAATCATTTTCTTCATTTGTATTTCAGGACTCCCTTTTGGTATTTTTCTTTTCTTTTTTTTTTTTTTTTTTTTTTTTTTTTGCAGTATGCGGGCCTCTCACTGTTGTGGCATCTCCTGTTGCAGAGCACAGGCTCCGGACGTGCAGGCCCAGGGGCCATGGCTCACGGGCCCAGCCGCTCCGCGGCATGTGGGATCCTCCCGGACGGGGGCACAAACCCGTGTCCCCTGCATTGGCAGGCGGACTCTCAACCACTGCGCCACCAGGGAAGCCCGGTATTTTTCTTCTTGACTTGTCACTTATACCCAGCCTCTTTGCTGACTCTCCTCATCTCTCCTACTTACATATTTAGAGAAATATGTAAAGAAACCTCAGTTCTCAGATTTCTTCAGTTCTGAATTTATATTCATGCCCCTGACAATGTCAAATTTTATCTCCTCTGAACCTCAGAATCAAATATCCAAATATAATCCACAAATCTACTGGACTGCCTAATAAGTATCTAAAAATTTCACATATCAAAAACCATACTAATAATTCCCCCTCCAATTATTCTTTCTGATTTTCCCCATCTTGACAAATGCCACTTCATCTTTCAGTTATTCAGACCAAAATCTGTACCTTACTGTAAGGTTGCAAATAAGAATCTAGAATGTGACGTATCAGAGAAGTCAAAAATATAACCAAAGGAAAAAAATCAATAATGCCCAAAATATTATTCTATGTATTAGTTTTCTAGGCTGCATAACAAAGTGCCAAAAATTAGGTGGTTTAAAAAATAGAAAGTTACTATCTCACAGTTTTGAAGGCCAGAAGACTAAAATCAAGGTGTCAGCAGGGTCATACTCCCTTAGAAGATTCTAAGGAAGTATCTATATTAGGCCTCTCTTCTAGCTTCTGGTAGCCTTTGTCATTCCTCCCTTGTAAATTTGGCTGTCTTTTGTATCTCCTCACATGGCATTCTCTCTGTGCATGCATGTCTGTGTCCAACTTTCTTATCAGTCATAAAAGGACATCAGTCATATTAGAGTAGTTTCAACCCTACTCCAGTACAACCTCTTCTTAATTAATTACATCTGTAATGACCCTATTTCTAAATAAGGTCACATTTGAGGTACTGGTGATTAGGACTTCAGCATATGAATTTTGAGTAGGAAACAATTCAACCTTTAACATCCTACAAAGTAGAATTCAAGAAAGATATAATATTATGAGAAAATAAATTTGTATTCATAATCCATAATGAATCAGTGATAATTATGTGTCAAATAATATAGCTGCAACATAAATAAAACAAAATATTTTAGCATACAAGAAAAATGCAAAGAAATATAAATTAATTGGGAGATATTTAGCAAATATCTTTCAGTCTATGACAAGTCAGGGAATCAAAATAAATAGAGAAATGCACTTAGATAATATAAAAATAAAATTAAGTAGTAGATATATAACAAATTACTTCACTAACAAATGAAATAAACTTATTTTATTTTTAGGATCTACCGAATATTTCAAAAACATAGATCATATATTTAGTCAAATAATAATATATATGATGCTAGTATGTTCTAGGCTCTGTTCAAGTAATAATTCTGTGCTATTCACAATAATGTTACATAGAGCAAGAAGTTTACAAAAGTTTAAAGTTTAAAAACTGCCATCAGTATATTTTTAAAAAATAGGTTGAAGGCAAGTAGGTTTAAGGGTAAAAACATATGACCTATGAATTCACAAATGAACTCATATCTTAAAATTGCAGTACTTTATTATTCACCAATAAAAAAGACACAATCTAAGCATTAAGCTCAAGAAGTAAATAATAAATGTAACTGTAAAAATACGTAATACAAATAATTAACCAGAAAGCAGACAATATATAGAACAAAGACATAAAGTAAAATGGACTAATACCTGGAAATATGCTTTAAAAGAAAAGAAACAGATAAAAAGTAAAATTGTGAACAAATATTGAATCTATTTAAATAATTATTTTTAAGATTTTGCATTTATTATCTTTCTAATTGATTTTGAATAAATTCAATTTATCAATTTAAACTTCTCATTATATTCATTGTTTATTCATTTGCAAATTAAATTCAATGAGTCCTCTGGAAAACATAAATAAAATACACTCTGTATTCAACCTAAAGGGACCTATAATCTTGAAGAAAATTACTTCTACAACGGGCCATGGACGCAGAGGATTCTTTAGGTGAGTTTTTTCACACTTTCAAACATGATTATCAGCCTATAACATGTTTCAGGGAATGAAGAAAATAAGGAAAGACAGACAGAGAGCCCTCTATTTAGCTATATTAATCTTTATACAAAGTTTGAAACGATAGAATCAAAAATATCAGTGACTAATGTCACTCAATGTAAATGTGGACATTCTAAACAAACTATCAGCAAGCCAAAGTCTGCATTATATTTAATATACATGTAATTTTGTCCTACATTTTAAAAAAAAAATTTTGCCTGCCTTGTATCCCTTACCACTACCTCTGTTAACAGTACTCTGTTTTTGTTTTATAAAAAAATCTTTTACATTGTCATGTGTACTTTTTTGAAGCTGTAGACCAGAACTCCCTACTCTTTTGTCACAAGAGTGAAAAAATGAAGAAATCTGGCTTATCAGTCTATTTTATTCTTCCCAGTTACACATTTTCATTACATGTCAATAAATATCCTCCCTTTTTAATAATCTCTTACATGTGAGTTTCTGTTACATGAAACCAAAGCTAAAAATATATAAAACAATTAAAATCCACCATAAAAAAATAAGATTTATCTAGGAATTTAATGATAGTTTATTAATGACTCATTATTAATCATTTATCATATCAATAAGAAAATATTACCTCAAGAGAACCTGAATGCCATTTAGTAATCTTTACTAATATTAACAAATAAAAAAAACATAAATGCAGGTGAATTTCCTTAAAATTGTGTAAAATATGTACTTTAAATCAAGAGCCAACATGAAACTTAATGATGATGCACAAAAAAATCATACTCATTAAAACCAAGAGGAAAGCAAAGATGTCTGCAATTGCTGTTATTCATTAATATGATTCTGGATATTTCTGGCCAATGCATGAATAAATGAAACAGAAATAAGAGATAAAACTCTTAAAAAGGAAAGTATAAAAAGTTTCAAATGGCACAGTTATATATCTAGAAGCCCTAGAGAATCAACTGAGAACTATTAGATTTAATAAGAAAGTTTATTAACAGCTAGTTATATGATTAATATACTTGTCATAATATCTCTAATCATCTGAATTGGTAATAGGTGTCTGTGGAAGGTAGTAGTGGGTGTGTGTGGACAAAGCCTTCACTTTAATATCCAAATAATATGCCATGAGAAACCATCATTCATGTTGAAGGGAGTCAACTCCACCACCCCAGTATTCCTGAGAATTCCCCAGGATGGGTGTCTTTACATCCCACAAAACTATCCTTCTGAAGTGTCTCCACTTAACTCTTTTGTTTCTGTAAGTAGTTATCCAAGTTGCTGCAGCTCTTCCTACTCTATTATGCTTCAAAATATTCTCTTAATTCCCCAAATTACACCTAAAACAAACCTATCTTGTTTAAAAAAATTATCAGATGTTTGAAGACAACATAAAGGAATTACAATCCATAGAATGAAATCTAAAAAGCAGATAATCAGGTCTCATTTTTCCTCTAGTCCACTGGCTAGAACCCACCTAGAGGTCCCTTTTCCTTGGATTTAGCCTGAACAATATTCTCCTGTTTAAAATCTGTCTCTATAGATTCATAGATTAGAAGAACTCAACTTCCAACAAGGTGCCCTGTCTCCAGACAAATGAAAAAGAATGAAGGAAAAGAAAAGAAAAAACATATATAGCTAATAACCTTATCAGAGATGCCCCTGTGTCTTGAATGAAGATGTAGTTCATTATTAAACAAAATGCTTAATATCTCAGTCAGAAGCATCAGTCTTTGGACACCAACCCATATTCAGAACTTCCTTTATATTTGCATGAATAAAAAGGCTTGATAGTATGGTTAATGTAAAGAAGAAGGGAGAAGATGCCTTAAAAAAAAAAAAAAAAAGGCTAGCTTCTACCTTCAAAGCCACAGGAAAAGAAAGTGCAGGCAATTTCAGAATAGCATTTTGCCTTGACTACTATCCATCAAGTAAGTATTCAGACCTGTTGGGTTTAATCTCAGGTTACTCAAACTTAACGTTTTGAAACAGCAAAATTCTATCATCCTCCCTAACCTATAAATGCAAATTCTATCCTTCCATTAGTTCTGGAAAAATACTATGGAGTTATTTTTAACTCCACTCTAGTTTACCACCACATCTAATTCATTATCAAAACTTGTTGCTTCTATATTCAATATATCCAGAATCAATCATTTGCCACCACAGCTACTACTATATCACAGATCCAAGCTGCAATTAGCTCTTGACTGCATTATTGCAATAGCCCCTAACCGATATCCATTCTTTTAGGCGTGTACCCACAGCACTGATGACTGGTTACAAAAAAGGTTATATATCTCTTTTAATCAAACAATCAAATAAATGGTTTTCTATGTCACTTAAAATAAAAGCCAAGTTCCATACAATGGTCTAAACGTCCTATAATATCTGGCACCATCCTCACTTCTCTGATGTCATCTTCTACCATTTTCCTTTTTATACAAGCCTTCTTTTCATTTCTTATATACACCAAATCTGCTTTTCCTGGAACATCTTTCCCTTACATATCTGCAGGCTCATTCTAGCACTTTCATGATCAGTAGCACTCCTTCTCCCCTTTAGATTGTTCCTCACCATTTCTTTATCCATTTATCACCAGTTTACAGAATATATATATATATATATATATTTTGTTTACTTTTATATTGTTTGTCTTGTCCCTACTAGAATATAAGCTCTATGAGGACTGAAATACTAGGGTGTAGTGCAGTATCTAATGTTTTATCCTCAATGATCATTTGTTGTATAAATGAATAAATATATCACACGTCACATTAGTATACAATACAAGCCAAAAAAATCAGTGTAAAAATTCTACAAGGAGAAATGAAGTTCACAAACTAATAATATAGCAGTGTGTACATGTCAGTCTAAAACTCCCAATTGATCCTCCCCACCCTCCCTCCACTCCAAAACCATAAATTTGTTCTCTAAGTCTGTGAGTGTTTCTGTTTTGTAAATAAGTTCTTTTGTATAATTTTTTCAGATTCTGCATACAAGTGATATCATATGATATTCGTCTTTCTCTGGCTGACTTAACTTCACTTAGTATGATAGTCTCCAGGTCCATCCATGTTGCTGCAGATGGCATTGTTTCACTCTTTTTAATGGCCGAGTAATATTCCATTGTATATATGTACCACATCTTCTTTATCCATTCATCTGTTGATGGACATTTAGGTTGTTTCCATGTCTTGGCTATTGTAAACAGCATTGCAATGAACATTGGGGTGCAAGTATCTTTTGGAATTATGTTTTTCTCCAGGTATATGCCCAGGAGCGGGATTGCGGGGTTATATGGTAGTTCTATTTTTAGGTTGTTTTTTTTTTTTTTTTGATACGCAGGCCTCTCACTGTTGTGGCCTCTCCCGTTGCGGAGCACAGGCTCTGGACGCGCAGGCTCAGCAGCCATGGCTCATGGGCCCAGCCACTCCGCGGCACGTGGGATCTTCCCAGACTGGGGCACGAACCCGTGTCCCCTGCATCAGCAGGCAGACTCTCAACCACTGCGCCACCAGGGAAGCCCTATTTTTAGTTTTTTAAGGAACCTCCATACTGTTCTCCATAGTGGCTGTACCAGTTTACATTCCCACCAACAGTGTAGAAGGGTTCCCTTTTCTCCACACCCCCTCCAGCATTTATTGTTTGTCGATTTTTTGATGATAGCCATTCTGACTGGTATGAGGTTGTATCTCATTGTAGTTTTGATATGCATTCTCTAATAATTAGCAATGTTGAGCATCTTTTCATATGCCTCTTGGCCATCTGTATATCTTCCTTGGAGAAATGTCTATTTAGGTCTTCTGCCCATTTTTTGATTGGGTTTTTTTGGGTTTTTTTTTTGACATTGAGCTGCTTGAGCTCTTTGTAAATGTTGGAGATTAATCCCTTGTTGGTTTCAATCGTTTGCAAAGATTTTCGCCCATTCTATGGGTTGTCTTTTCATTTTGTTTATGGTTTCCTTTGCTGTGCAAAAGCTTTTGAGTTTAATTACGTCCCATCTGTTTATTTTTGGTTTTATTTCCATAATTCTAGGAGACGGATGGAAAAAGATATTGCTGCAATTTATGTCAGAGTGTTCTGCCTATATTTTCCTCTGAGAGTTTTATAGCATCTGGTCTTACCTTTAGGTCTTTAAGGAAGTTTGAGTTTATTTTTGACATATACACACTGTTATATTTAAAATAGATAACCAGAAAGGTTTTAGCACAGGGAACTCTGCTCAGTACTCTGTAATAACCTAAATGGGAAAAGAATTTGAAAAAGAATAGATAGTATATGTATAACTGAATCACTCTGCTGTACACCTAAAACCAATACAACATTGTTAATCAACTATACTCCAATGTAAAATAAAAATAAAAATAAAATAAATGAATTAAAGTAAGTAAGTGAAAAAGGAAAAAAGGGAAGAACAAAACAATCCAGAAATAAGTAAGGGACACCTTAATCAGAATAGAAATCAAAATCAGTATTCTAGAATACAGCCACAGCAACAAATAATGTAAAAGGAAAAGTATAGATTTGATCAACAAAAACACAATCTGGTTCATTGAAATCTCATAAAATAGTCAAACAATTGGCAATTCACAAAGAGGAGAGTCACAAATAAATATTAGGAATGAGAAGTGAGTCTCACTAAAGAAATAGTAGTAATTTTTTTTTTTTTTTTTTTTTTTGCGGTACGCGGGCCTTTCACTGTTGTGGCCTCTCCCGCTGCGGAGCACAGGCTCTGGACGCGCAGGCTCCGTGGCATATGGGATCTTCCCACACCGGGGCACGAACCCGGGTCCCTGCATCGGCAGGCGGACTCTCAACCACTGCGCCACTAGGGAAGTCCAGTAGTAATTTTTAAACTTAAATACTATATGCAAGTATATACAAAAATTTTGAAAAATCTAGATTAAAGGATGATTTTCATATAGATATGCAAGAGATATAGGAAAATAATAAGTGAAGAGGTTTGAATGCTGTCAAAGAAAATGAGAATGTAGACTGAGAGCTATTCTGCAGTCAGAAGGGTAGAAACTCCAGAGGGAAGTGCTCCTCAGCTTTACTGTCAGGGAAAATTCAAGTAAGCAAGGGTTCCATGAATGACTGGATTTGGCAGTTTGGAATTATTTGATCGTAATATCTAATACCCCTCTGTGTTGTCAGTAATTGTGGGTTTCTGAGGGTGTACAAACTTGAGCCTAAGTGGACCCCTGCTATGCCTTAGAAGGAATTGCCTTACAAAATGTGTGGCCTTAGTGCTACTGGTGGTGGTGTCTGGCTGTAAGGTCACTGACCTCAAATGTTTAAAAAAAAAAATGCTTTATAGAAAAAAAGAAGTAATAATAACTGCTATACAGTTTATATCAATCTAGCTTAAAGAATAAAATGTTAATAAAGTATCTCATAAACACATAAAAGCATTCAAAAGATTCACACCTGTGTATCTACACTGCATAAGTTCCAATAATATCCACTCTTCCTGATTCTCAGAAATATACTAGTGGGCATTATATTTCTTACCATCTTACAATGAAGATGTAATCCTTATGAATATAAGGATTATTTTCAGTTCATCAAAAATTAACACCTCCTCTGAAAGTATAAATTCAGTGACAGCATCAAAAGCTCCTTAAAAATGCGATATAACTACTCTATTTAAAAAGTTCTATTTTACTTTAAATATTTCCAATCCTTATTATTGATTTCATTTCCAGCTGTCATTTCTTTTCGATATCTGTTTATTTTTTTCAGATTTATAAAATTGTGTTGCAAAATGCATCTTTATTCTAAATAAATTGTTGAAGATCAAATTATTTTAGAATTAATACTACCCTAAATCAACAGTTTATAAAGGCAAAATCCAAACATTAGAAATATAATTACATATAGACAAATAATTGACACACTGTATTGTATTGGGTTCACATGTGTGAATATAAGTCATACTGGAAGAAAGACTTCTCCATTAGTAAACTTTTTATTTTACTAGATCTTTTTCCTGGAAATCACCCATGACTATGGTACAATCCTTATCCTCTTGGAAATTCCACCACAATGTCTTTTATTATTTTTATTTTTTTAGGTATATCTAGAGGAATGTATTTAGAAGGATTCTTTCTATTACCTATATCTATTCCCTAGACATCTAACATGAGTGTCTACAATCTTTTAGGATTTGTGCTATTCACCTAGTTTACAAAATCATTATGTTAGCTTCTTTGAAACGAGTCTTTCAGATTACCTCAGACGACAAGGGTTCAAAGTAAAAATACATTAGATTATAAATAATATCAGAAAATTGCAAGACAGTGAAAACCAACATTCAGTATGAATCGGGATCTAATAGGAAATCTAGTGGTTGGACAGTGGTAACCCAACAGCATTTCTGACAGTTGGCCTTGAAAGATGGAATTTCAACAGATGTTACTGAGATGGAGAAGGCATCCCACATATTAGGTATTATTGACCTTCAGACACACATAAGAAGAGAAAATAAAATCACTTCTGAGCTCTTGGACCTTGGGATTGGGTAGTATTTCCAAACATGAAAGTCAAAAAGAAAGAATACAGTTTTGAACAGAATGTTGTGAGAGTGGATTTGATCATGCAGCATTTTTTTTCCCTTTGATGTGGGGAAAAAGTGGAATTCCTGCAAGAAATCAGCATAATCTGTTAGTAACATAACACTAGAATTCTTTTACAAGGAGTACAGCCATCCTACACCTTACATTTACTCCCATTTCCTTCCCTTTGGTGCTTTTTCTCTGCATGGGGAAGTTTATACCTTTTCTTCGTGAGCTTTTCAAGCAATATTCTTTAGGATATGCTTCTGAAGACTTTCAAAATTATATTATCCTCTTGAAGGAAACTATAAATCTGTGAACTCATAGATTGAGGAAGAGTTAAAATATTCTCAAAATCTATATATTTTCTTCTCCTATAATTTCTGTTTTTTCCAATTTATCAGTAGCTTTTTCTAGATCCAATACAACTTCTTATTTTTAAATCTGTACTCCTTTAGCAAGAACCATATCTTATTTTATTTACTGACATCTTGAAATAAGAGGCTAATAAGCATTCTTTCCTTGAATTGGCTCAAGTTCTTAATCTACATATTATTTTCTTAAAGAACTCTAACTTCAGTCTTCCTTAAATATCTGATCATGTTCAAAAACAGTACCTATCATTTACTGAGTGGTTTCTGTTACAGGGATACTATGAGTTAAATTGTGGACACCCCAAATTCATATCTTACAGCCCTAACTGCTAGAACCTGAGAAAGTGACCTTATTTGGAAATAGGGCTGTTGCAGATGTAATTAGTTTAGAAACGGTCATTAAGATGGGCCCTAATTCCAATACAAATGTGTTCTTATAAAAATAAAATAGGATACAGAGAGAATGCCATGTGAAGACCAAAGCAGAGAAGTACAAGCCAAGGAATACTAAAAATTGCCAGAAAACCAGCAGAATCTAGGGGAGAGGAACTGAACAGATTCTTCCTCAGCACCCTTAGAGGGATTGTCTTTATGACTATAACACAGAAATCCTGCCTCGTTTCCAGCTTGCTGCCCTGCAAAATTCCGAGTTAAGACTGCCACATCAACTCTTACCACAGTCTCCAGCCTGCCAGCCAGCCCTACATATTTTGAATGGCCAGCCTTTAGAATTGTGTGAGTGAATTCCTCAAAATAAGTATTATCTCTTCGATAGATAGACAGATAGATAGATAGATTCTAGATAGATAGCAATATATATCTATATCTATCTATATCTATATCCATATATCTATATGAGAGAGGTCCTATTGGTTCTGTTTCTCTGGAGAACCCAGAGTAATACAAAGAAATTATGTAATAGCCTAATAAGGAAGTTATAATTGCTCTCATTTTACATATAATTCTACTGATAAATTTAGTAACTTGCCCATCACATAGCTTGCCAGTGACAAAACCAAGTCTCTGACTCCATAGGCCATTATTTTAAGTATTGTGATATTCAGTAATATCTTAATTCAAATTGTTCTCTGTTTCTTCATGTGACTTGAGAGAGGATATTTCCCTGTTATCCTTTTAGTATATTGAGAAAAAAACGGTAACTGCATCTTTCAGAACATGTACATATGCTTCCAAGAATGTAGAAATTGAGAAGATGTAGTGCCTTGAAAAATATTTCAGATATTTGGCCAAACCACTAAGATCATTAAAGTTAGTCCTACTGTGAACTCCTACCTGATCCCCACACATGCAAAGAAATGCTCCTGTTGAATGTAGGAAATTTAATCACAAACTCATTTCAGAAATTCTACAGACTAGCTACATGCCTCCAGGTGAGTCTCCATAACTTCAGTGTTTCTGTTTCTTACATTCAATTTAGAAATATTCTCCCTTTTATATACCTAAAAATATATACTTATGCTCTGTACAGCCTTTAGTAACTGCAAAATAACATCATAAGATCACCTTGGCCTTCCAGGGCTAATGTATGTAGAAATGCTTAAGAGGCTGTTCTTCTGAGGATGAACTGGCAAAAATTCCAGATCACAAGATGGTATTACTGTCTTGAGAATAAGTCACTGGAGCATTCACAAGTGATAAGCTGGTGCTAACAAAGCAATCTGAAAGAAACTTTAAAATAAATGTTTGAAATATTCAAAGATAAAAATGAAGAACTAAATCCATAACATAAGAAGAGAGCACTTTGAAAATTGTTGCTTTAAAAAAACCCAACAAAACAGATTTTAGAAACTGAATATAATTTAAAAGAAAATTATATAAAATGAAAAATAGTTGCATCATGATGATACTTTTGAGGCTTCTCTCCACTAATAACTGGTACAAAAGCTCCAGGATTCTGAATATGTAATTGTATGTGTGTGTGTGTGTGTGTGTGTGTGTGTGTGTGTGTGTGATTGAAAATTATACCTTTAGTAGCATAGTTTAGTTAAATAAGGGTAATCACTTTAAAAATCATTAATTTCCATCTCCCTTCTAAAGTGAGGAAAAATGTAATTTCAGGTTCCAGAAACTATACAAGACATAAACGCTGACTAAAATTAAGTGTGGATATAATTATTAAAGAGAATCACCTATTTTGATTTCCAGATTTTTAGTTTTGGGATTATGCTTTCCATAAAGAGATACATTTTGAGGAAGCTTGCTGAGCTATGATTCACTATTTGGAAGTAGTAGTCACGTTGTCTTTATAAATGGAATATATGTTTTTTGATCTTAGGCTTATTAGACAGATATCAAGGCCTAACCTGGCCACACTCTTCCCTCCTGTGGATCTCTGTTGCCTGGAAATAATTCTGGTAATCACCTTGATTTAGAGCAAGCTACTCAGCCTACTAAATATACATCTTACTTCTTTATGTACATCCTACTATCTACAATAAAGCCTTGTTAGTTTTTTCCTACTTAATATATGTGATTTTTACTTTATTTATTGAACATTTAAACATATTATACATGAAAGTAAAATGGAGAAAATCACACTACCTCTGCTTAATAATTTCTAGTTAAATATATTTGCAGCATCTAAGAAAAGCATTTGATTACAAAAATGCAGCAAGTATTAAATGATTTTTCCCTAGATTTATTTTCTACCTCATCTGGCTGATCATATTTCCTTCAATGATTTTAATTAGTCTTTTCCAAGGCATGTGGCTATGGAAAACTTTGTATAAAATAAAAGAAGTAACACCTATAGAATAAGTTAGCAGAAATAACTTGGGCTGCATTGCTGATTCTTGTAATCTCTAAGGATCACTTCAAGGGAGAATTGCTAATTAACAATACCAGTAATCACTAATGGAGTGACAGACTGGGTACCCCAGGGCTAAATCAGTAGATCAGAATATAATCACATGATTTTAAATACTATATCGGATACTTTCTGATACTTAAATAATCTTTGTGGCTTTGGCTTGAAGCTATTTAGATGTATGATGAAGACTATCTCTAAAGAAATAAAAATTAAAATTGGAATCATGGGCTTCCCTGGTGGCGCAGGGGTTGAGAGTCCGCCTGCCGAAGCAGGGGACACGGGTTCGTGCCCCGGTCCGGGAAGATCCCACATGCCGTGGAGCGGCTGGGCCTGTGAGCCATGGCCGTTGAGCCTGCGTGTCTGGAGCCTGTGCTCTGCAACGGGAGAGGCCAGAACAGTGAGAGGCCCACATACCGAAATTGGAATCATTAGTACCATGCCTTAGACTGTCATTGCTGTCTATACTTTCTTATTCGTTTCCATTTATATTCCTTCCTCCCACATAATGGTTTCACTTTAATTCTCAGATCTACAAATTTCTAGCAAGGAGTCATGTTAAACAAAAATGAATGAATTATATGTTCATGCTTCATCTTGATTGATTTTTCAGTTAATGAGTGGAATTTTTCTTTTTTTTTTTCGGTCCGCAGGCCTCTCACTGTTGTGGCCTCTCCCGTTGGGGAACACAGGCTCCGGTCGCGCAGGCTCAGCGGCCATGGCTCACGGGCCCAGCCGCTCCGCGGCATGTGGGATCTTCCCGGACCAGGGCACGAACCCGTGTCCCCTGCATCGGCAGGCGAACTCTCAACCACTGCGCCACCAGGGAAGCCCTCAACACTGATTTATGATTAAAAAAACTCTACAGAAAGTGCACAGAGAGGGAATCTATCTCAACATAATAAAAGCCATATATGACAAACCCATGGCCTACATCATTCTCAATGGTGAAAAACTGAAATCATTTCCTCTAAGATATTATTCAACATAGTTTTGGAAGTTTTAGCCATGGCAATCAGAGAAGAAAAAGAAATAAAATGAATCCAAATTGGAAAAGAAGAAGTAAAACTGTTGCTGTTTGCAGAAGACATGGTATTATGCATAGAAAATCCTAAAGATGCCAAGAGAAAAGTACTATAGCTAATCAATGAATTTCGTAAAGTTGCAGGATACAAAGTTAATGCACAGAAATCTCTTGCATTCCTATACAATGATGATGAAAACCCAGAAAGAGAAATTAAGGAAACACTCCCATTTTCTACTGCAACAAAAAGAATAAAATATCTAGGAATAAACCTACTTAAGGAGTCAAAAGACCTGAATGCAGAAAACTGTAAGACACAGATGAAAGAAATCAAACATGATACAAAGAGATGGAAAGATATCCCATGTTCTTGGATTGGAAGAATCAACATTGTGAAAATGACTACACTACCCAAAGCAATCTACAGACTCAATGCAATCCCTATCAAACAACCAATGGCATTTTTCACAGAGCTAGAACAAAAAATTTCACAATTTGTATGGAAACAGAAAAGACCCTGAATAGCCAAAGCAACAATGAGAAAGAAAAAAGGAGCTGGAGGAATCAAGCTCCCTGACTTCAGACTATATTACAAAGCTACAGTAATCAAGAGAGTATGGTACTGGCACAAAAACAGAAATATAGATCAATGGAACAGGATAGAAAATCGAGAGATAAATCCCCACACATAGCATCGCCTTATGTTTGACAAAGGAGGCAAGAATATACAACGGAGAAAAGACAGCTTCTTCAATATGTGGTGCTGGGAAAACTGGACAGCTACATGTAAAGAATGAAATTAGAACACTCCCTAACACCATACACAAAAATAAACTCAAAATGGATTAAAGACCTAAATGTAAGACCATATACTGTAAAACTCTTAGAGGAAAACATAGCCAGAACACTTTATGACATATATCACAGCAAGATCCTTTTTGACCCACCTCCTAGAGAAATGGAAATAAAATAAAATATAAACAAATAGGACCTAATGAAACTTAAAAGCTTTTGCACAGCAAAGGAAACTATGAACAAGATGAAAAGACAACCCTCAGAATGGGCGAAACTATTTGCAAACGAATCAACTGACAAAGGATTAATCTCCAAAATATAAAAACAGCTCATGCAGCTCAATATCATAAAAACAAACAACCCAATTAAAAATGGGCAGAAGACTTAAACAGACATTTCTCCAAAGAAGATATACAGATTGCCAACAAATACATGAAAGGTTGCTCAACGTCACTAATCACTAGGGAAATGCAAGTCAAAACCACAATGAGGTATCACCTCACACCAGTCAGAAAGCCCTTAATCAAAAAATCTACAAACAATAAATGCTGGATAGGGTGTGGAGGAAAGGGAACCTTCCTGCACTGTTGGTGGGAATGTAAATTGATACAGCCACTATGGAGAACAGTATGGAAGTTCCTTAAAAAGCTAAAAATAGAACTATCATATGACCCAGCAATCCCACTACTGGGCATATACCCTGAGAAAACCATAGTTCAAAAAGAGTCATGTACCAGAATGTTCACTGCAGCAGTATTTACAGTAGCCAGGACATGGAAGGAGCCTAAGTGTCCATCAACAGATGAATGGATAAAGAAGGTGTGGCAGATGTATACAATGGAATATTACTCAGCCATAAAAAGGAATGAAATTGAGTTATTTGCCATGAGGTGGATGAATCTAGAGTCTGCCATACAGACCGAAGTGTGTCAGAAAGAGAAAAGCAAATACTGTATGTTAATGCAATATATGGAATCTAAAAAAATGGTACTGATGAACCTAGTGGCAGGCAGCAATAAGGACACAGATGTAGGGA
Source organism: Pseudorca crassidens (assembly GCF_039906515.1). Classification (NCBI taxonomy): domain Eukaryota; kingdom Metazoa; phylum Chordata; class Mammalia; order Artiodactyla; family Delphinidae; genus Pseudorca; species Pseudorca crassidens. Next base: position 62,280,724 of record NC_090306.1, read on the forward strand.
ATGGACTTGAGGACACAGTGGGGGAAAGGAAAGCTGAGACGAAGTGAGAGAGTAGCACTGACATATATACACTACCAAATGTAAAATAGATAGCTAGTGGGAAGCTGCTGTGTAGCACAGGGAGATCAGCTCGGTGCTTTGTGATGACCTAGAGGGGTGGGATAGGGAGGGTGGGAGGGAGGCTCAAGAGAGAGTTTATATGGGGACATATGTATACATATAGCTCATTCACTTTGTTGTACAGTAGAATCTAACACAACATCATAAAACAGTCATACTCTAATAAAGATATAAAAAATAAGTAAAAATAAAAATGAAAGTTAAATAAAAAAGATATCACAATAAAAAAGAGGTACGTTTGAGTACTAAAAGACATTTTTTTCACACTACTGCCCCAGAATCTATATTACTGACTATAATAAAATAAGTGACAAGTAAGTTGTTGCTGAATAAATTTCACAAAATTATTTCCCAACACAGAGAAAATACAACAAGAGACTTCAGTGTTTCATTCCATGTTCATTTAAACCTGCCTCATGGCAGGTAGACAATTCTTTAGTCACAAACATTGATCAGTAACATGCTTAGAAGCTGAAGAACTTCTGTTCCACTTATAGAGAGTCTGAAGACAATGTTTTCAGGCTAATTTTTAATTTTGAACTTTAATCTATTAAAATGCTTCAACCATATAAACTTGTTTTAAGGGACACAGAATTGCAGCAGTTTACATATAATCTGTTGTGATTTTCTTTAGTTTTGTTGCTGTTTCCATTTCATGTGTAGGGTAGAAAGGAACTTGATTATATAACTCTATTATAACAGATCGGTACAATTGCTAATTTTAATATGAAGTGCCTTCTTTAAGGTAGTTATATGGTTCCCTGGTTCAGCAATCAATTAAGAAACCTGAATAAGAGCATTTATAACATTGTTATATTTACGTCATCTTTGGCCATTTTCTTCCATTCTCTCAATCTATATGTTTTGCATTTGCATCATGATAATAAACGATGGCTTCAGATTCTTTCTTCTCACAACCTAAGAAGTGTTAAAAAATCTGTCATGTAAAACACTAATTCTGATTACACTAGGAGAACCTAAAGTTATTGGTATGTTAATTGAATGTGGCTTGGGGAAAAGTGTCATCTGCATTACAGCATTCATTTGCATATTAATAACAAAACTTTGTGCAGCAGAGACATTTTCTGATTAAAGAACTAACGTAAAGGCTTGCTTAGAGATTACAGGATCTCAAATTGCGAACTGAAATAGTCATAATTTCTAAAGAAAAGGACTTCTCAGACAAGCTATTTTCATAAAGGAGCAAAGAAACAGATTGAAACTACTGATACCACATCTATATGCACCAAAGAGCAAAGAAAGCAATGTTCTAAGGCATGTCACTGAAAATTTCTGGTTCTTTTGAAAAAGAATTCTCCTAATGATATTTTAAAGCTTTATGGTGGCCAGGTGAAGTTTTCAGAGCACTGTAGGGAGGGCTCTTATGAGAGATTTTTTCCCAAGAGATTGGCATTAGGTTGGGAATCTTGGAACACACACCCAGTCTGGTCAGCACTGACTCTGAGACTTTGAATCAGTGATATCAAATACTTGGAAATATTTAAACTGCTTCATATGTCTGGAAATCTTACCAATCCATATGTCTGGAGCCTACTGACAGTCTTTCCTCTAGATTCTATTTTGGAGAGCTCCATTTCTAACTTCCTTAGTCAACCTTGTTTAACTTAGATTTTTAAATAAATGTGTAAAGTTATGTAGACTACTGATAACTTCTGCAAAACTTTTACGAAAGCTGTTTTATAAAAAGATTGCCTTTTTTAAGAAAGACCATTATTTAATCCAGCTGATTCAGACTCTGCTTTGCAATTATGTTGATTCTTTGGCTGAATACAAACTCATCTTATCTCATGAAGATCATAATTTTGTATAACTACACTGCAGTTTTGTAATTTGTATTATATAACGTTCCTTGTGCCTTGATATCCATTCATTTTTTATATTCATTATTTGATTTTTCTTTCAGGAAAAGGGAAAAAGGTTGAACTCAATTTACGAAAGTTTGTAATGGTAAATATAATATATGGTCAACAGCAGAAACTATTTACTAGTACCCTGTGAGGTTTTGTTAGGTGTCATTTTATTTGTGCCTTACATTCTTCTACTCAAGTTACCTTTCTTTCAACACAGGCATAAGATATAAAAAGCTAAATTGTCACTTTCTCCAATTCATAATTAGGTTCTAAAAAAGATGATACTACTGACCAACAATTAGTTATGGCAATGTATTTGCCCTTAATCTTTTGGTCTCTCTTACTATTCTTGTCACTGGCAGAATTTTACCGGTTAAGTCAAGAAGAAGAAATTAAACTGAGACACTTAACTTGACTTCATTAAAGCACTGAGCTAAGTAGTCACAGGAATAGATAATACATTAGACTTGAAACCATATTATACTACACTTAAAAATTATATCCAGAGAGGACCTTCAAGATGGCAGAGGAGTAACACGTGGAGATCACCTTCCTTCCCACAAATACATCAAAAATACATCTACACGTGGAACAACTCCTACAGAACACCTGCTGAACGCTGGCAGAAGACGTCAGACTTTCTAAAAGGCAAGAAACTCCCCACATACGTGGGTAGGGCAAAAGAAAAAAGAAAAAACACAGACAAAAGAATAGGGATGGGACCTGCACCTCTGGGATGAAGCTGTGAAGGAGGAAAAGTTTCCACAGACTAGAAAGCCCCTTCACTGGTGGAGACGTGGGGTGGGTGGGTGGAAGGTTTGGAGGCATGGAGGAGAGCGCAGCAACAGGGGTGCAGAGGGCAAAGCTGAGACATTCCCGCACAGAGGATCAGTGCCGACCAGCACTCACCAGCCCGAGAGGCTTGTCTGCTTACCCACCAGGGCTGGTGGGGGCTGGGAGCTGAGGCTTGGGTTTCAGAGTTCAGATTCCACGGAGAGGACTGGGGTTGGCTGCATAAACACAGTCTGAAGGAGCCTAGTGCACCACAGCTAAATGGGAGGGAGTCCGGGAAAAAGTCTGGAACTGCCTAAGAGTCAAGGGACCATTGTTTTGGGTTGCATGAGGAGACAATTCAGAACACTGACTAAATGAGGTTCAGAGATGGGCGAGATCTGTGGCTATCAGCACGGACACCAGAGACGGGCATGAAATGCTAAGGCTGCTGCTGCAGCCACCAAGAAGCCTGTGTGCAACCACAGGTCACTATCCACACCTCTCCTCCCGGGAACCTGTGCAGCCTGCCACTGCCAGGGTTCCGTGATCCAGGGACAACTTCCCCGGGGGAAACACAGGGTGTGCCCCAGGCTGCTGCAATGTCATGCTCGCCTCTGCCGTCGCAGGCTCGCCCCACATTCTGTACCCCTATCTTCCCTCAGCCTAAGTGAGTCAGAGCCCCCTAATCAGCTGCTACTTTAACCCCGTCCTGTCTGAGCAAAGAACAGACGCCCTCAGGTGACTTACATGCAGAGGTGGGGCCAAATCCAAAGCTGAGCCCCAGCAGCTGTGCGAACAAAGAAGAGAAAGGGAAATCTCCCCTAGCAGCCTCAGGAGCAGTGGATTAAATCTCCACAATCAACTTGATGTACCCTGAATCTCTGGAATACCTGAATAGACAACAAATCAACCCAAAATTGAGGCGGTGGACTTTGGGAGCAACTGTAGACTTGGGGTTTGCTTTCTGCATCTAATTTGTTTCTGGTTTTATGTTTGTCGTAGTTTAGTATTTAGAGTTTATTATCATTGGTAGATTTCTTTATTGACTTAGTTGCTCTCTTCCTTTCTTTTTTATTATGTTTTTATTTTAATAATATTTTTAAAATTTTTATTTTAATAACTTTATCCTATTTATTTATTTTCTCCCTTTTTTCCTGAGTCGTGTGGCTGACAGAGTCTTGGTGCTCCGGCCAGGTGACTGCCCTGAGCCTCTGAGGTGGGAGAGCCGAGTTCAGGACACTGGACCACCAGAGACATCAAAGTCCCAATTAATATCATTGGGCGAGAGTTCTCCCAGAGATCTGCATCTCAACGCTAAGACCCAGCTCCACTCAATGACCAGCAAGCACTAGTGCTGGATGCCTCATGCCAAGAAACTAGCAAGACAGGAACACAACCCCACCCATTTAGCAGAGAGGCTGCCTAAAATCATAACAACTTCACAAACACCCCAAAACACACCACTGGACGTGATCCTGCCCACCAGAAAGGGAAGATCCAGTTCCATCCACCAGAGAACAGGCACCAGTCCCCTCCACCAGGAAGCCTACACAACCCACTGAACCAACCTCATCCACTCGGGGCAGACACCAAAAACAATGGGAACTACGAACCTGCAGCTTGTGGAAAGGAGACTCCCAAGCACAGTAAGTTAAGGAAAATGAGAAGAGAGAGAAATATGCAGCAGATGAAGGAGAAAAGCAAAAACCCACCAGACCAAACAAATGCAGAGGAAATAGGCAGTCTACCTGAAAAAGAATTCAGAGTAACGATAGTAAAGATGATACAAAATCTTAGAAATAGAATGGAGAAAGTAGAAGAAATGTTAAACAAAGACCTAGAAGAACTAATGAACAAACAAACAATGATGAACAACACAATAAATGAAATTAAAAATTCCCTAGAAGGAATCAATAGCAGAATAACTGAGCCAGATGAATGGATAAGTGACCTGGAAGATAAAATAGTGGAAATAACTACTGCAGAGCAGAATAAAGAAAAAAAGAATGAAAAGAATGGAGGACACTCTCAGAGACCTCTGGGACAACATTAAATGCACCAACATTCAAATTATAGGGGTCCCAGAGGAAGAGGAAAAGAAAGGGACTGAGAAAATATTTGAAGAGATTATAGTTGAAAACTTCCCTAATATGGGAAAAGAAACAGTCAATCAAGTCCAGGAAATGCAGAGAGTCCCATACAGGATAAATCCAAGGAGAAACATGCCAAGACACATATTAATCAAACTATCAAAAATTAAATACAAAGAAAATATATTAAAAGCAGCAAAGGAAAAGCAACATATACCATACAAGGGAATCCCCATAAGATTAACAGCTGATCATTCAGCAGAAACTCTGCAAGCCAGAAGGGAGTGGCAGGACATATTTAAAGTGATGAAAGGGAAAAACCTACATTCAAGATTCCTCTACCCAGCAAGGATCTCATTCAGATTCGACAGAGAAATTAAAAGTTTTACAGACAAGCAAAAGCTAAGAGAATTTAGCACCACCAAACCAGCTTTACAACAAATTCTAAAGGGACTTCTCTAGGCAGGAAACACAAGAGAAGGAAAAGACCTACAAAAACAAACCCAAAACAATTATTAAATCATAATAGGAACATACATATCGATAACAACCTTGAATGTAAATGGATTAAATGTTCCAACCAAAACCCATAGAATGACTGAATGGATACAAAAACAAAATCCATATATATGCTCTCAACAAGAGACCCACTACAGACCTAGGGACACATACAGACTGAAAGTGAGGTGACGGAAAAAGATATTCCATGCAAATGGAAATCAAAAGAAAGATGGAGTAGCGATTCTCATATCAGACAAAGTAGACTTTAAAATAAAGACTATTACAAGAGATAAAGAAGGACACTACATAATGACCAAGGGATCAACACAAGAGGAAGATATAACAACTGTAAATATTTATGCATCCAACATAGGAGCACATCAGCATAAGGCAAATGCTAACAGCAATAAAAGGGGAAATCGACAGTAACACATTAATAGTAGGGGACTTTAACACACCACTCACACCAAGGGACAGGTCATCCAAAAAGAAAATAAATAACGAAACACAAGCTTTAAATGATACATTACACAAGATGGACTTAATTCATATTTATAGGACATTTCATCCAAACACAACAGAATACACTTTCCTCTCAAGTGCTCATGGAACACTGTCCAGGATAGATCATATCTTGGGTCACAAACCAAGCCTTGGTAAATTTAAGAAAATTGAAATCGTATCAAGTATATCTTCCAACCACAATGCTATGAGACTAGATATGAATTACAGGAAAAAAGTGTAAAAAATACAAACACATGGAGGCTAAACAGTACACTACTAAATAACCAAGATATCACTAAAGAAATCAAAGAGGAAATCAAAAATACTTAGAAACAAATGACAATGAAAACACGATAACTCAAAATGTATGCGATGCAGCAAAAGCAGTTCTAAGAAGGTAGTTTATAGAAATAAACTCCTACCTCAAGAAACAAGAAAAATATCAAATAAACAACCTGACCATAAACCTAAAACAGTTAGAGAAAGAAGAACAAGAAAATCCCAAAGTTAGAAGAAGGAAAGTAATCAAGAAAATCAGATCAGAAATGAAGGAAACAATAGCAAAGATCAATAAAACTAAAAGCTGGTTCTTTGAGAAGATAAACAAAGCTGATAAACCATTAGCCAGACTCTTCAAGAAAAAAAAGGAAAAGACTCAAATCAACAGAATTAGAAATGAAAAGAAGTAACAAGTGACACTGCAGAAATACAAAGGATCATCAGAGATTATTACAAGCAACTATATGCCAATAAAATGGACAATCTGGAAGAAATGGACACATTCTTAGTAAAACACAACCTTCCTGGACCAGGAAGAAATAGTAAATGTGAACAGACAAATCACAAGCACTGAAATCGAAACTGTGATTAAAAATCTTCCAACAAACAAAAGCCCAGGACCAGATGGCTTCATAGGCAAATTCTATCAAACATTTAGAAGAGAGCTAACACCTATCCTTCTCAAACTCTTCCAAAATATAGCAGAGGGAGGAACACTCCCAAACTCATTCTACAAGGCCACAATCACCCCAATACCAAAACCAGACAAAGATGTCACACACAAAAAAAGGAAAATAACAGGTCAATACCTCTTATAAACATAGATGCAAAAATCCTCACCAAAATACTAGCAAACAGAATCAAACAGCACATTAAACGGATCATACACCATGATCAAGTGAGGTCTACCTAGGAATGCAAGGATTCTTCAAAATACGCAAATTAGTCAATGTGAAACACCATATTAACAAAGTGAAGGATAAAAACCACATGATAATCTCAATAATGCAAAAAATCTTTTGACAAAATTTAACACCCATTTATGATAAAAACCCTCCAGAAAGTAGGCATAAAGGGAACTTACCTCAACATAATAAAGGCCATATATGACAAACCCACAGCCAATATCATTCTCAATGGTGAAAAACTGAAACCGTTTCCACTAAGATCAGGAACAAGACAAGGTTGCCAACTCTCACCATTATTATTCAACATAATTTTGGAAGTTTTAGTCACAGCAATCAGAGAAGGAAAAGAAATAAAAGGAAACAAAATCAGAAAGAGAGGAAGTAAAACAGTCACTGTTTGCAGATGACATGATACAGTATAGGGATAGTCCTAAAGATGCCACCAGAAAACTACTAGAGCTAATCAATGGATTTGGTGAAGTCGTAGGATACAAAATTAATGCACAGAAATCTCTTGCAGTCCTACACATTAATGATGAAAAGTCTGAAAATGAAAATAAGGAAACACTCCCATTTACCATTGCAACATAAAGTATAAAAGACCTAGGAATAAACCTACCTAAGGAGACAAAAGACCTGTATGCAGAAAACTATAAGACACTGATGAAAGAAATTAAAAACGATACAAACAGATGGAGAGATATGCCATGGTCTTGGATTAGAAGAATTAATATTGTGAAAATGACTATACTACCCAAAGCAATGTACAGATTCAATGCAATCTCTATCAAACTACCAATGGCATTTTTCACAGAACTAGAACAAAAAATTTCACAATTTGTATGGAAACATAAAAGACCCCGAATAGCCAAAGCAAATTTGAGAAAGAAAAACGGAGCTGGAGGAATCATTTTCCCTGAATATAGACTATATTACAAAGCTACAGTAATCAAGAGAGTATGGTACTGGCACAAAAACAGAAATATAGATCAATGGAACAGGAAAGAAAATCCAGAGATAAACCCCTGCACATAGAGTCACCTTATCTTTGATAAAGGATGCAAGAATACACAGTGGAGAAAAGACAGCCTCTTCAATAAGTGGTGCTGGGAAAACAGAACAGCTACATGTAAAAAATGAAATTAGGACACTTCCTAACACCATACACAAAAATAAACTCAAAATGGATGAAAGACTGAAATGTAAGGCCAGACACTATAAAACTCTTAGAGGAAAACATAGGCAGAACACTCTATTACATAAATCACAGCAAGATCCTTTTTGACCCACCTCCTAGAGAAATGGAAATAAAATAAAATATAAACAAATGGGACCTAATGAAACTTAAAAGCTTTTGCAGAGCAAAGGAAACTATAAAGAAAATGAAAAGACAACCCTCAGAATTGGAGAAAGTATTTGCAAACAAAGCAACTGACAAAGGATTAATATACAAAATATAGAAGCAGCTCAAGCAGCTCGATATCAGAAAAACAAACAACCCAATCCAAAAATGGGCACAAAACCTAAATAGACATTTCTCCAAAGAAGATATACAGATTGCCAACAGACACATGAAAGGATGCTCAACATTACTAATCATTAGAGAAATGCAAATCAAAACTACAGTGAGGTATCACCTCACACCAATCAGAATGGCCATCATCAAAAAAAAATCTACAAGGGCTTCCCTAGTGGTGCAGTGGTTGATAGTCTGCCTGCCGATGCAGGAGACATGGGTTCGTGTCCTGGTCCGGGAAGATCCCACATGCCGCAGAGCGGCTGGGCCCGTGAGCCATGGCCGCTGAGCCTGTGCGTCCGGAGCCTGTGCTACGCAACGGGAGAGGCCACAACAGTGAGAGGCCCGCATACCGCAAAAAAAAAAAAAAAAAATCTACAAACAATAAATCCTGGAGAGGGTGTGGAGAAATGGTAACCCTCTTGCTCTGTTGGTGGGAATGTAAATTGATACAGCCACTATGGAGAACAGTATGGAGGTACCTTAAAACACTAAAAATAGAACTACCATATGACCCAGCAATCCCACTACTGGGCATATACCCTGAGAAATCCATAATTCAAAAAGAGTCATGTACCACAATGTTCATTGCAGCACTATTTACAATAGCCAGGACATGGAAGCAACCTAAGTGTCCATTGACAGATGAATGGATAAAGAAGATGTGGCACATATATGCAATAGAATATTACTCAGCCATAAAAAGAAATGAAATTTGGAAACTAAAAATTAAAAAAAAAAATGGTTCTGAGGAACCTAGGGGTAGGAGGGAAAAAGACGCAGATACAGAGAATCACCTTGAGGACACGGGGAGGGGGAAGGGTAAGCTGGGACAAAGTGAGAGAGTGGCCTGGACATATATACACTACTAAATGTAAAATAGATGACTAGTGGGAAGCAGCTGTATCGCAGGAGGAGATCAGCTCTGTGCTTTCTGATCACCTAGAGGGGTGGGAGGGAGATGCAAGTGGGAGGGGATATGGGGATAAAAGTATACGTATAGCTGATTCACTTTGTTATACAGCAGAAACTAACACAACAATGTAAAGCAGTTATACTCCAATAAACATGTTGATGTTAAAAAAATATATGTCCAGCTTCTTCCTGAATATCTTTGCTTGAATGCTTCAGAGATACTTGTATGTTCAAAAGTAAGTTTACTTTCTTCCTGCTTCACCAGACCTATGCTCATCTTTTCATTTTCCCCTATCTTTTTGAATAGCACCATCAGATACCTAATTACTTAAATCAGAAAGCTGAGAATTATCCTCATTCTTCCATCTTATTTAGCCTTTACTCTCACTGGGGATAAAATCTATCCTTTTTTTCACTTTAACATTCTTGAATTCCCCCTCCTCTCCAGCCTCTCACTGCAGTGGCTTTATTTCAGACCACTATCACCTCTCTGCTAGAGTTCTCCAAAAGCCCCATGATGGGTTCCCATGCCTTTGATCTTGTTTTTATCCAATCCACTCTTATGCTGTTGTAAGAATGACTTTCATAATGCGTAAATGTGACCATGCCATTTCTCTGCTAAGAATCATTAAGTGGCTTTTTAACTTTCAAGCTGAAATCTTCAAAAGGCTTTGGCATGTAAGAATCTTTCATATCCTAGCAACTTTGACCTCACAAGTCCTATCACCTGCCAGACTTTCTTCTGTTCTCAGACCATACTCACCTTCCAGCTATCTTTAATCATGGCATTCTCTGTTTTCTTTCTGAGCCTATGTACATGTTCTGTATATATAGTCTGAATATATCTTCTTTTTCTGCTTAGCTAATTCTTATCCTTCCTTCAAACTATTATGAAGATTTTTTTTTACCCTTTCTGCTACACTTCTGGGTTTTCATGCACGTTCTAAGAATTGCCATAACATCCCATGTTTGCTTTTATTTAGCATTAATTAAGTTGAATCACAATTGTCTTCCACTAGACTTAACCCAGAGATTGTGCCTTTTACATTGTTTCCTCGAATTTCCAGCACAGTGCATAGCATAGAAGTTTGTAATCCAAATGTATTTGTTGAGTAAATGGTTAAACAAAATAAACTAGATTAATTTGCAACTCATTTAATTTTTCTTGGTTTTATAGCAATGCAAGCAAGCCCATATGCAGCATAATCAATATATCTGCCTATCTGACAAAGGACTCCTATGTAAAGCTGTTCCATACATGTAGAGAAGTCACTTCTACATTATAATCCTTACTACCTACCACACACATTGTGTGCTAAGCTTAAAACCTCAGAAATATCCTTGACCCTTTTTCTCCTTAACTGTTCATACCTGGTATTCAAGAAGTCCTTTTGATTCTATGCCCCAAATATCTCTTGGAGGATTTACCTACATTTTCTCTTAATTCCTACAGCCACTGTATTAGCTTCTGCTCTAATCATTTCTCGTGTAAATGGTTCCCCCTAAATAGCTTCCCCTTCTCTGGTCTCACCCTGTGTAGACCACAGAATAGACTTTATTCTGAAATATCACTGCAGTCATGATTGTAAAATAGAAATTTACTAATATCATTCCATACTTTAAATAATTCAATAGTTCTCTCTTTCACATAAAAGTCAAGATTTTAAAGTATGACAGAGAAAATGTCCTATTTATTCCAAATCTACTTTATTTTCCTCTTGGGCACACAACTAAACTCCATTTCTCAGATTGCATTACTGATAAACAACACTTCAACTGCACTGGATTTCAGACCATAACATGAATAAACAATGCAACATTTAATTTTGCTAATCTGATGAGATTCTAGAGTTAAAGCCTCTAGACTTACTTATAGTGACTAATATATTTGATAACTATAACACTGTGGTGAAGAGCATGAGTTCTTAAATTACAAATGAGTCATGGATCCAACCTCACTATATATGGGAATTTAGGCAAATCACTGTCTCACTCTAAATTTAGGTTTTCTCCTCTAGAAAACGGTAACAATTTCATTGGAATGTTGCCAACTGAACATATAATTAGAAGCCAGTAAATACTGGCTATTATTAGCTGTAAAACAGAGATAATAATGTTATGTTAAGATTATCTGTTTACTCATTGAAGAGTAAATGAGATAATTTGTGAAAAATATTTAATGCAGTACTTGGCACATTTTATGTGCTTAAGTTAATAGATGTGGCTATTATTATTATTATAGTATTATTATTATCACTAATATGAATTGTACCATTCAAATTCCTGACAAGATAGTGGATGATATTGACCCTAATCTTATTAACACTTCAAGCAATTCTAAATCTTAAATCATGGTAATCTCTCAGCTATTCAACAAGATGTTGCTTATACAAACATTATCTACTGTTAGTTTGGATGAAAAAGGAATACAGAGACAGCACTGACCATTTACACCTTTAAATATCATCTCCTCCCCCACAAGAAATTTGTCAATAATTAACAAAATGCACGTTGCTTTTTCGCTATGGACCAAGAGGTAGGAGGAAGAGTTAGTCCAAATAATGAAAAAGTTGACAATTGTTACTTGAATGAATGAAATTTGCTCTGTATGTTGTATGTCTCCATTTTAGTTTGGCAGTGGCTTTAAAATTTCAGTTATGTTTGGCCTATATGCCACCGGTGTTTAATATCATTTCAAAAAGCTATAATCTAAAATATAACTATATATGGAGAAAATGGAAGAACTTGATAATATGCTATTTAAGTATATATAAGAAGATATTTTAAATCTACTTCAGACTCAGATATTTTTAATTTTATAAGTCAAGAAAGTTAAATACTGTCACAAGTACATGATTTTCACATACAGGTACATTATAGCATACTCAAAACTACAACTGCATTATGAATAATAGCTGTGATTTTAGAAGCTGTGAATGAAAATGAAACAGTATCATATTTTCCTCTCCTTAGAGTATAGTTAGTCTAGTTAAAACATGCTGGTATAGATTTGAGCAGGTAATAGTTGACTGTATTTTAAGGCTGGAGGCAAAGCCCAAGGTGTTAACTCAAGCAGGTCATTAGCACCCTGGTAAAAGTGCTCACAGGGTATATTACGTCTTTCTATTTGTGAATTTTATACATTATATTCATTATTGAAAATGCTAAAACTATTTGGGTTAAATAATACATGTTAGCATAACTTGATAATTTATTAATTTTACCTTGTAAACTGACCATTTTTCTGTTATTCTTTCATACTTAATTTTCCTCTTTCTATCCACCTTATTTCTCTCAATAATAATGAATAATTACAGAGTTGTTTTCACACCTTGGTATTTATGATGCTATAAAGTCTATTAGGCAAAAATATATCTCCTAAAAAGTTTAGAAATTTATGTCTGTACTTGGTAAATACTTACTAAATGTTTATTGTTGATTGAATTACAAATCAAGAATTTGGCATTTTGATGGGCAGACCAATATTTTAAAGATTTTAAAGAAATTAGAGAGTGTAGCTCTTAAATATGAAAGTCTTATCTGTGAAATTCAATTTATTAAGTACTTATTGAAAATAACTCTTTCCCATGGCTACTCTCCTTTCCACACTATTGAATGGGACCATTTCTTTTCCTCTGTTGTCTTTGCTGGAGGTTATTAGATATTTTTAACTTCTTTCATCTTCTCCTGGCACTTATGTATTTTTTCCCCTGTCTATGAAATCAAGCTTTGCTCATTTGAAGACTCTGCCTTCCACTTATTCCTGAACACCTGTACACTTCACTGTAATCTGCTCAGCACATTCAAGCTTTCCTATCTTCTTCAGACACTTTAGCACTTGGCTTAATTTTCCTCTAAGAGGTCACAAACAAATATTTTCAGGGGCCAGATATCTAATGTAAATATGTGAGGTGGAAACTATCACTAAAAGGGAGTTGTGGAGCCTGTGGCAAAGATATAGAGTACATTCTACTTAAACACATTCAAACTTAAAACAGAATTTACTGTTGGATGCCAGGCTGTAAACCCTGTCCATGGGATGGAGCACAAACTCCTTAGCATGCCCTATGCTATCCTTCAACATCTGGCCCTTGCCCTTAAACTCAGCCCATCCTCCTGCCATTCTGTGATATGCACACAAGATTCCAGGTGCCCTGAAATACTTGCATCCACCTCTCTCCATCCTTTTTATCAGCCTTTGTACCTTTGCACAGACTGATCTCTCTGCCTGGTTTCCCTTTCCCAGTGATCCCTTTCATATCTCTCTAAGACTGCTTGGAAAATTTCTTCTCAATCTTCAAGTCATTGTTCAAGTATTACCTCCTTTGAGAAACATGCACTGAAATCAAGTCAGTGACCTGTAACACAATGGCTGCGTAACTATTACAGAATTTAACTCGTAAAAGTTTAATTATTTATCTCTTACACACCCAATAAGGCTGGCAGTTCTTAAGAATGTGAATGTCTGGCTTTAACCTTAGAATATCTTGTTCTCATTACTTCTTACATAGATATTGGCATGAGTATCCTGTATCAATTAGTAATTGCTTTCTACTATGAAGTTTTATTTGCCTCACATAATGAGACTAGAAAAGTTAACCACAATGCCATTAGTGACCTTATTCCTATTTTTTCAATTAACCTTTGTTAGCTTATACATAATATCTCAAGGTTACAAGATAACTGCTCCACTTACAGCATCACAGCCATATTCTAGGCAAGAAGAATCAGAATGGCAGAAGGTAAAAGGGCATGTGCTGGCTGGGTTAGTTCTGTTGAGAATTATTTATTTATTTATTTATTTAATAAGATTATTTCTTAATGAATTTATTTATTTATTCATTTATTTATTTTTGGCTGCATTGGGTCTTTGGGTTTTTGTTGCTGCACGCAGGCTTTCTCTAGTTGCGGTGAGCACGGGCTTCTCATTGTGGTGGCTTCTCTCGTTGCGGAGCACAGGCTTTAGGTGCACAGGCTTCAGTAGTTGTGGCTCGCGGGCTCTAGAGAGCAGGCTCAGTAGTTGTGGCGCATGGGCTTATTTGATCCATGGCATGTGGGATCTTCCCAGACCAGGGCCGTACCTGTGTCCCCTGCATTGGCAGATGGATTCTTAACCACTGAACCACCAGGGAAGTCCTAGAATTTTTTTTCTTAAATAATAAATTACTCCTAATAATATACATTAGGACAAAATTTATGTTATGTGGACACTAGTGGGAGAGCTGGGAAATAACACATTTTTAGTTGGATCCATTTGCACCATGAATAAAATCAGGCTTTTTTTAGTAAGGATGAGAATGACTGTTGCTTTCCTTCTATGTTTCCTGCTCATTATCATTTAACATTTCTTTGTGGCCTTCACAGGGCCTTTCCACACAATAAATTTGAATAAATGTCTGTAAATCAATAGACTGTTTTGGAGAGGAAAATCATGGGAAAACAATAAGAAATCACCAGGACAAATAAAAAAAATAAATGTAGAAGGATAGTGTTGCCTGAAAAAAATGTACAACCTAAAAGTTGAGAATTATGTTTTATTCAAGGACAATAGAGAGGACTATAGCCTGGGATACCTCTGAGGAACTGTTCCAAAGAGGTAAGGGAGAATCCAGGATACATAGCAGTTTTTGCTGAAAAAAAACATGTAGTCAAGCATCAGAAGATGTGCTTTTCTATGCTTGGGAAGATGCAAGAGTCTGGGCTCACTGAAATTATTCCTTTGATATGCATCTTAACTATCTAGAGTGAAAATCCTGTTTCTCTCCATCCTGAATTCTTCTCAAGGCATGCTGTCGGGAGGTGGCTACAGTGGCTGATGGCTTGATTGCAGGCAACGTTTGTTGTTTACAGAAATGGCAGGCTGCATTTTTTTGTCCACAATAGTTTCACTTCTGGAGTTCATTTAGAGTATATAGAAGTATAAGCTTATCTTTGAAAGAAATGGCACACACAATAGGAATGCCAATATGTAGCACACTTGTACATGTCATGACTGAGAAAGTCTCTTTTTGGAGTCCCCGCTGGGCTCAGTTCAGGATTCTTGGTAGTGTTGATGCTCAGGATCATCCCATCCAAACTTGTTTGGCCTGTTTCTCATTTTCTCATAGGTGTCTTCTTTTCTTGTTGACATCTGACTAATTTGCTACTGGCCAATAGGTGATAATGGATTAATACTATGCCTTGTCTCAGTAACATATTAACACTTTAATAGAGATATTTGAGGAAGTAGGCTTTAATACAAGGAAATGAGTAAATCTCAATTCCTGGACAGGTCTGTGGCAGAAATAGTTGTGGATGGGTATGATTTTTAGCAACCTCAATTCAGAAGAAAAGGTAATATTCACACTGGGTCAACTTATTTTGCTCCCTGAGATATTTAGGATGATCGACTTTATCTGAATTCTCTCCTCCTCCAGGTAGCCCCACACTTAGGTGCACTCTTCACCAGCGCTAGACTTCTATCTGCTGCGTGCAACCATTTATAAATCACAACTGCATAACTTCTCTTTCACTTTCTTCTCTTATGCTCAGAGTTCCTAAAAAATACACATAAACAAAATCTCTCTTTTTCCACCTACAACCTGTTCCATTAGACCACGAGTCAAATGGGATAAAGGTTTCCTGATGATCTTGCTCTTCACTGGGAATCCCTCTCCAAGTCCAGGCTGTTGGAGACAATTCACATCACAGAGAAAGCTGCTTGTTCTGAATGTGCATGAACCGAGCCCTGCCAAGCCCAGACCATGAGTTCTTTGCCTCATCATCCACACCTGGATTATTACAACACTCTCATAACCAGTCTCCTAATGTCCAGTCTCTCATCTTTTAATCTCTCATCCCAGGCTACCAGAACCTTCTGAAACAAGCATCTCAAATACATTATTCTCCCCCTTTACTCTCTTTAACGATCTCTAATTTTCAAATATTTAAGCATGGTATCAAATCTAACCTCTAAAATCCATAGAGATACTAAATAGATTAGTGGTGGCCTTGGGAGGGAGGCAGGATGGGGGTTAACACTAAATGTCTATGAGGGACCATATTGGATGATAAAAATGTTCTAGAACTGATTTATGGTGATGCACAGCTTGGTAAACTTACTTTAAAAATCATTGAATCGTTCACTTGAAACAGGTGGATTTTATGATATGTAAACTATGCACCAATAAAACTATTTCTTTTCATATATGCATCACACCTTCCTTGTTAAGGTGATTACTCGGTAACTGCTCCTTTCTGCTCCTTTGGATATGGACAAGTCCTTGGGAATCCACATGGAAACTGATGCCGATGCATTTGACTGAGGTTTCTTTCAAATCCATGACTTGAAGCAAAGTTGTGCCCAGATAAACACAAGGGCATTATTAATAATGGCCATGCCGAGATAAGGGTATAGTCACCTCTCCCCTGTTAAGTTTCCACCAACATACCTATGCACTACTTCTTCAGATTGTTGGTCTTCTTTACCAGGGAAGTTTTCCCAAGACATAGACTGAAAAATGTAAGGCAAATATAGAATAGTGGCAGAGATACTTCAGGGACATAGTAACTACCTCCCCTCTCCCCCAACCTCCCACAGCTTTAGGGTTAGAAGTTTGAAAAAACACATAGTCTTGAGACAAAATGGGGATTATGACCAACAGGGGAGTGTTTTCCCCATATTCCCTTGACCTCAGTGCCCAGTATAAATTCTCACCAAGAATCCAGGGTCTGAATTAGATATCACTAAAACAACCTCCTCCTTTTAGGAGCATTAATTGCCCTTGAGATCCCAAGGTTACACAAGCTGTAAGTCCTAGACTTAATAAGTAAACACAGGTATTTTAACACCAAATGGTGTGTTTTTTGTAGAAAAATAGATTCAAACAGTATCAGAACAAATTGAGCTGTTGAATATGAATTCCTCCAATCAGCCCATCCATTCTGTTTTCTTTTTTTCTTTAAATTTATTTATTTTTTGGCTGCGTTGGGTCTTTGTTGCTGCATGCAGGATTTCTCCAATTGTGGCAAACTGGGGCTACTCTTCATTGTGGTGTGCGGGCTTCTCATTGCGTTGGCTTCTCTTGTTGCGGAGCACGGGCTCTAGGTGCATGGGCTTCAGTAGTTGTGGCACACAGGCTCAGTAATTGTGGCTCATGGGCTCTAGAGCACAGGCTCAGTAGTTGCGGTGCATGGGCTTTGTTGCTCCATGGCACGTGGGATCTTCCTGGACCAAGGCTCGAACCCGTGTCCTCTGCATTGGCAGGCAGATTCTTAACCACTGTGCCACCAGGGAGTCCAGCCCATCCATTCTTGATGAACAAAAGAGGGAGTCCTGGAGAAAAGCTTGTCTTACTGATGAAGTCAATAGTCTTGACTAAGAACTTGTCCTTGAACTTCTTGGCCTCCAGACCTTGCAGGTCATGAATGACAAAGGCCATAGGTTTCAGTATTATTATGGGAGATTAAGTCCTGTTTCTCACTGTTGATACCTTGGTTCTCAGTAATGACAAGTCAATGAACATGCAGGGGCCATAAGGTTCAGTTCCAGTGATGAGACACTGAAACACTCAGCTACTGTTAAGGTAGAGGGTGTCTAGTTGAGAAAGATTTCTAGAGAGAAGCTTCACAATCTTATAACCAACTGTCTCAGTTGGAGATCAGACAGAAACAATAGGCAGAGTGACCTGCTAGGGGGTCATGACCATTTTTCTCTATTTATTTAGCTTATATAAAACTCTCAGAAGTCAATCTTGCATATATACATGGTCGAAAATTATCTTTGTTTTGCAGTTCTGTGGCATGTTCTCACACAGATTCTCATTGTCTTTTTATCAAGAAAAATAAAATATTTTGCTAAGTAACATTTGCAATAGCCACGTGTGATGCTTTTATACTTGCTTTTGTTTCTTATTCTACCTGATTTTTTTTTTCCTTTTGGCACTTCAGAGTGTAAAAACACATTCCATAGCGCTATAAAATGATAAATATCATCCCCATTCCTCTCAATCCTCATTTCTTTGCTAAACCTCTGTGACAGTATAAGGTACCATTTTACACTGGCACTCTATGTATTGCTGGCTCTGACACATCTTTCCTGTTTCTGAGAGATACACAGGAAAATAACAGGGCGTCTTCAGGGACCATTATATGTCTGGGGGAAAAACATTCAGAGATTGTCTGTAATCCCTAACAGAGCATTGTCCATAAGCATGGGGTGTTTGAAGAGCTACCTTTCTTGATTAGGAGGTATTTTCATTTGAGTGCTCTCCTACATCCTCTTATATACATGGGTGGCACTTATATTCCATCATGACAGTGACTACTGGGCTGTAACAATAAATATGGTTTTATTTTGTTGAACAGTTTTTATCATTGCCAATATTGAGTCTCTTTGACAGTATATAACTGTGCAATATTAGATATTTGGAAGAGGGAGCATAGTTAAATAGACATACAATCTTTTGACTATTATATTCCCTTCTTGAAAAAAAAAAGTAAAAGTGATAAGATACAAAACAGTGCAAGTAAAAATATGAAGATGAACATAGTATGAGATATTTCCAATGTTGAATTAAGTTCAGAAGAAGAATATTTTAAATGATACCTCTCATTTTAATTCATGATGTAAATACTGAGGTATTTACTATTTTACTTCTTAGAGATGGTATGAGGGTTAAATCAGACTATCCAAAATGTCTGTCAAAGATTTTTCTTTAACCTCTAGAAAAAAAGCACTGTTTCTCATTTATAAATTTTCCAATATTTTCTTGTCACCTAATCTAATAACAAGAAACTAGGACTGATTTTATTATTATAATTGCAAAAATATTACTAGAAAAGATGATAGCATAATTTTGTGAGAATGTGTGTTCCACCAGGCAGTGGTATAAAATGTCATAGTGGATAAAGGACATTCCATTTGAGAGAGGCATGGTTTGTTTATGAAAGCATAAAACTACTCAACTTTATTGCTTTCATAAGTGTAATTCCATTGTAAACTTGATTAGAGGATATTATGCTGTGAAAACTTTGGAAAACCTGTGTCTATATCTTTGAGCACATTTGTCAGAGGTGCATTCAATTGACATTTTCTATTCTTATTTTCTATATTTTATTTTTACTACTTTTACACATCATTTTGGAAGTGCCATTGAGTTTCGTGGGTTAGATTGTTTAATAGAAGTTCACTGGATACATCCCCAAATCTATTTACTTGGCTTAAACAAAAAAACGTTTAGATTTGCACTCAGTGGCATTTTCTTACTCCATAGATAATAGTTCTGTTTTTCTCTTCCAAATAAACCATGTCCCCAAACCAAGCACACACCGACAACAAGTAGTTGAGCTGTGACTACCTCCTGCTTATAATCACCAGCAAAATAGAGAAAAATCACAGATTCTTTCTTTCTAACAGTGTTGCTAAAGAACACCTCAGTATTAGATAGACAAAAAATATGTTTGCTGGAATCTGAACTAATGAATTGTCAAGATGCCATAAATGAAGTGAAAGTAAGTTTCTATTTTACTTCAAAATATGTAAGCACTTTTTGAGAGGTTTGTTCAGAGTGATAGTTTAAAAATGTTTCCTGTAAACAAATATGGAACATTGTCATTTGACATTTAATGTAGCATATGTAATTGTATATATTCTCTAAAAGAGGAAAAAGGAAAACAACATTTCTGGTCATGTACATTATTCCATTTTTGGCTTGAAACTCTATATTTTACATTAAAAAGAAACATGAAGCTGTATATTATCACTTAAGAATATGGCAATGGAGAAAACTATAAAAGACATATTCAGTTGAATAACTTCAAAAACTAAACATACAGGCCAATATGAATGAAACAGAATTTACTCAGGACTTGTTATAATATGGGTGCCACTGTTAATTTCACAAACTATGTCTTTTAAGTTTCCTAAGAACTTTTTAAGATTGCAGTAACCAGCATCTTAATAGCTGAAGAAACGTGAAGCTCAGAAAGTTCAGAATCATGTCTACTTAAAAGCTTTAAGGGTCAGAGTCAAGTCTATAGTGGTTTAAAGTTTATGTTCTTTTCACCACATTATATCAAAATTTGGTCAAAATTTAATCTATGCAATAACATGGATCAACATGTCCTCTAATTGAGGCTGGGAGGTTTTACGTATTATTGCCCAATTACTACATTGAGAGTTTGGGAGAAACTCTCTTATCACACATAATCGAGACTGAAAGTTTGTTGTGTATTTGAAAAAGTTGGTTGCATGGGGACTCATAAAAATGCAATATATGCATAAATTAAATGTTTAGTTTAAAATAAAAACATATAAATGACAATTTTTTGTAAGTCCAGAGCCTCTTTTGAGTGCAGATCAAAAAAGCTTTATGATCTCCTTTTTTTGCATAAACCACAAGCATAATACATTGTGTAAAATTTCAAATATTTATTTCTTCAAAATGGAGAGAATTAAGAAAATTTGATAAGCAAATTAAAGATATAATCCTTTACAAATCTTGTGATTTTTTTTTCCCTAATACTTTTCAGTTGTCTTACCCACACCAAATTTGGCAGCATAATTTTTTAGCAACTACATTTATTAGAACTTTCAAAGTTATTCATTTAAATTTAACTGGAACAATCTTTTTTTAAAGCTATATTTCACTAATTTAACTTCTACGGTTTATTTAGTATTTAATTATTACGTAATGTAATAACAAGGCAATTTGCATACAGATATATAAAGAAAAAGTAATGACTCTTGGTAAGCATGCAAATTTAATTGTCAGAAGAAAAAAATGCAAAATTATATGAAAGTGTTAACCATGAGCTTTTAGTTTACCACGGTTATCAATTGCTATACTTTTATATAGGTATAGGGAGGGATGATGTGTCAGTTAATCCAGTGAATCAGTTAACTAGAGGTCAATTAATTGAAATATATAGAATACAACAATATGAAAAAATTAGCCCATTAGCCTAATTCATTTTAAAGTGTTAATTCTATTATCTATAGTAGATAATTATTGTCATGATTATATAATAATGATTAGTGCTAACAGGTGCAATAACTAATATGATGAAGTTAATATATGCAATAGTTTAAAAAAAGGAGATAATTAGCAAATGTTGAGCACCTTCTATAAGTCAGTCTTTTTTTATACTTTATCTAATTTTATACTTGTGATATCTTCAGAGGAAATATCATTATCTTTAGTTTGCCTGTGAGCAAATGGAGGCTCAGAAATGAAAGTATTTATCAAAAGTCATAGAGTTAGTAAGTTCAGAATTGTAGTATATCTTTCTTTTGTACCAAAGGAACTAAAAATTCAGCAAGAGTTTATCTTATTTTGTTCTGAGTATTTCTCTAGGTGATGGGTTGATAGTAAGAATGACCAGCAAAGTCTTTACTTGATGGAAATTGTTTCTAGACTAAAACCAGAAATTAAACAAGTTAAAGAAATATTATAATTTTAGATAGTGATAAATGTAAGGAAAAAAATTACAGTGCAATATAATAAGTAAGATAGGTAATATTACATAAGATAGATTTTAAGAATTTGAAACAAAATGTTAAAAATAATATTTATGGTATAGGAATTTTTGTTTTGAAATTATTATTAGGGTTATTAATAACATTTACAAAAATTTACTACTTAAATGTATTTTAATATGTGTTACTCTACCAGTTAACAAGTATAAAACAAGTGACGTCAAACTTATTAATATAGTGTAATCAAATAAACACTTTTAATTTGTGTCAAAGTTGGAAGCTTTATTTCCTTGTAATATTGTATTTTATAACAAAAAATTATATATTTGGTCTTCATCCCTGTTTCTGGCACAGAGCTCTTAAAACCCTTCAAATTTCCTAAGTGATGAGAGATATGAAGGTATCGTTTTTATGTTAATGAGGTGACTTTTGTACCCCATCTCCGGATAGGGGCTGACTGCCAGGAGAAATAACCATGTGATTGGTTGGCTGGAACTTTCAGTCCCACCTCAACCTCTGGGAAGGGAAGAGGGGAGAGGACATGGAGGTTGAATCAATCCAGTGGCCAAAAATTTAATCAATCATGCCTATGTAAAAAAGACTCCATAAAACCCCAAAAGGACAGGGTTTGAAGAGCTTCTGGGTTGGAGATGCAGAGAAAATGGTGCCTGGAGAGAGCATGGAAACTGACTTTTCCCCATATCTTGTCCTATACATTTCTTCCATCTGGTTGATCCTGAGTTATATCTTTTCAAAATAAACCAGTAATTTAGTGAGTAAATGGGTTTCCTGAGTTCATAAGTACAGGTAACAACCTGGCATCCTGAAAGGGAAGCAGTGGTTGCAACCTCCATTCTATGCAGCCTGTTGGTCAGAAGCACCTGTGATGACCTGGGATTGTGATTGGTGCTTAAAGGGGATCAGGGGCAGTCTTGTGAGGCTAAATCCTTGACCTGTTGGATCTAATGGTATCTCCGGTTAGACAGTGTCAGAATTGAGTTGAATTGTAGGACACTCAGCTGATATCTGGAGCCTTGCAGTGTTGTGGGCAAAACCTCTTCTCACACACACCCACATGTTGGAAAATGGTCTCAGAACACCTAAAGGTCCTTATATTGACATTTGTGATTTCAGATTGAAATTATGATTCTGATAACTTTAGGTATTTGGAGGATGCTTTAATAGATAACTAGGAAATTAAGTATCGAGCAAATTACTAACCATATTTCTTAGGGTACCATATGGAACTTAAAATATTTTCTCTAGTGTTAATGTCTTTTATTGATATTATAGAGCACTGATTCTGAACAACCTTGCCTATTATTATGAAAAAATTATAATCAAAATTTTAACTGTGCAAAAAAATACTGGATTTAATCCCATAATAACTGAAGTGAGGTGAGAGATTAATAATGGCAATAGAATAATTTATTTTTTCTTCGTTGAATGTTTATGTAAGATCTACTCTATAATCTATTTACTAAAGTTCAATTACATAGTAGCAAATTCAAAATGCATCTTGATTGCCATATTAAAATTTTCACTCATTATAACACAATACATTTATGGGACAGCATTCTGAGAATTATTAATAGAGCTTAATATTATTGATATCTACTGTACTAGTCAGATACAAACACTGGTTAACTTATACCAAAAGAAACATCTCAGAAGTCTAATTAGGCGCATCACAGAATTAACAGGAAGGCTGGGTTCAGGAAGGAGCCACAAGAACAAGGCAGAGAGAAGAGAGTACTACAGGAGCACAGGATTTAGAATAGCAATGATTGTTGTTGCTGGTGTTGGTGTTGCTGCCATGGCCCTGATAACTATGGTCTTTTATTACCATACCACTGGAGTTTTAGTTCTAATCCAGTTGAAATGGAAAACAAAACAAAACATTGAAAAAAGTGTTTGTCTTACATTGACCAAGCACCCTCAGAATTCTTCCTCAATTATATCTCATGGAATTTCATCAAGTTACTAAAATACCATAGTTATTTTAGGGTTACAAGACTTCTTCTATGTTTTTATTTGTTTGTTTGTTTTAATGTGTCTCCTGGTAAAATGTGGAGTTATCAGCTAGAGACAAAAAAAGATGTAAAGTGGGAGGCATTAGGAGACACAGATGCTCTTTTCAAAGAAACTTCATCAGCCAAGGTTGCCACAGAATCTTCAAGCCAGCAGAACAATCTTTCAGACAGGGGAGATAAACTGATTTGGGTTTCAGAATACTCTGAGTCTCCTTAATCTCCTCTGTATCCCCTTTCCAATTATCAGTGTTCAACTCCTTCTCCACAAATGTCTGAAATTTCACGTAAGAGACCGAATGAGGCTGGGAAAGTATTTCCTTTTGTAATCTGACAACCTCGTGGAGAAAATGTTAGCTTCTTTTATGGAGACTCCTTGGGTCTAGGAGGAGCTTGAATTTCAATCTTTACCTTGAGCTGAGAACTTAGAAATCTGATCTTGCCATACTCCTTCTTATTAAGTGTGAAGGAAATGATCATTTTATTTTCCTCATGCCCTTCATATTGGTTGTGGCAGTTGCCACTCAGACCCCAGTGACTGTTTTCAGTGGGTACTTTATTTCAGGTGACCATAGAAATAGATTAGATAGCTTGTTCTCTGCTGTATGCTGTGGAATTACAAATCTCTATCTTTTAATGCTAAGTTGAATCTTGATTATCTTTAGCCCCAAATATGCCAGAGACAAAGTCCAGGTTTCTCTATGTCCCTGAAGGTCTGTTCTTAGAAACCACTCCAACTTCTATACAGTACTAGTCATGGTTTGCAGCTACAAATAACAGAAACAAATTAAGCAGAAACAGATTTTTTTGGAAGGGTTTCAGGTGAACCATAGATAAAATAAGTAGGAAAGCTAGAGAACCGATCTTCAGCAATAGCCAAGGCAGGTGAGGCACAGACAATCTAGTACCACAGGGAGAGTGTGCATCCCATGGAGCTGTGAGCCAGCTGGACCTTGGCCATTGCCTCTGGCATTGCTGCCACTGCAATTCAGCCTTTCTTATACTCTTATATGGTCTCATGAATTGTTTCAAGTACATAGACTTGTCAGTTATAAAAGATAGCACTTAATCATGGCTTGCTATGTACTATGTGCCAGATATTTGATAGCTTTTTATATTTATATCTAATCTAAATACTATTCCCAAGGTTGAATTGTCCTCATTTTGAACATGAGGATGCTTGACTCAGAATCTAGTAATTTGCAAAGAAAAGTCACATAACTGTTATGAGTGTAGCTGTGCTTGCACTTCAGTTCAGTCAGATTCCTAAATTCATGGTCCCTCATCTCACCTCCTCCACCACTAGCTCTATTTCCTGGTTTCGTTTAATTTTTGTTTTTGGAAGTAAACTGGCTTTTCCGGTCTTTTTGTCCTAAAACCCAAGGAAATGCTTGGGTTTCCTGGGGTTTTAGGCCACCTTGCTTGGGTCTACTGCTCTATTATAGATGATACTATGTTGTCTCCCACCTGAAAATTTTCAGGAAAAACTGGTTTAAAACGTAAGCAAACCAGGCACGAACAGGAATGTGTATTAGAGAAATTATACAAAGCCCAACTTTTAATCACATGCTAGATTCTGGGAAAGGTGGTTGGGTTTTACTCTTTGCCTTGTTTTCTAGCCAGGAAATATTGTGGGATATAAATAAATGCAGTTTGGGTCCCATGGGAAAAAAAAGTGTTAAATTAGTAGGAGGAAGGGGAAGATTAAGGCTTGAATATTTGCAAAAGTAGAACCCTAAAACAACTCTCATACAAAATAAAACAAGGGCAGGACTTTAAGTGACCTTGTAGTGTAATCAAAATACAGGTGGTGGTCAAATGTACAACGGCCCACAGGCAAGGCAATGAATTCAGCTCAAAGGTTATGGACTTCATCTACCTCAAAGGTTTATAACCCTGTTTTGTGGAAGTGTAATTTAAGTGAGACAGAGAAACACAGGGAAAAAAGAAAAGAAATAGTGAAGAAGGGAAAGAAAGTTCAACTAATCTTGCTCTTGTTTTTAAAAATAATCTATTTACCCTTTATTACATGCTATTTGAATTGTTAACATTTTAGTGTACTTAAATCTACCTGCTTTGATATTTGACTCACTACCCTAATAATAAGTTTTGGACCTTTTTTTTTTTTTTTGCGGTATGCAGGACTCTCACTGTTGCGGCCTCTCCCATTGCGGAGCACAGGCTCCGGATGCGCAGGCTCAGCGGCCATGGCTCACGGGCCCAGCCGCTCCGCGGCATGTGAGATCCTCCCGGACCGGGGCACAAACCCGTGTCCCCTGCATCGGCAGGCGGACTCTCAACCACTGCGCCACCAGGGAAGCCCAGTTTTGGACCTTTTAAAAATATTATTAGATAAATAGCATAGTAAATATTTAAGTAAGAATGTGAACTATTTGTATTCATACAGACCAAGTTTAAGTTCCACCTCACCACTAAGTAATCCTGGTCAATCCTCAAAATTCTTAGTTTCTGCATTATGCCATTGGCAGGTTAGAAAAATGAAGTGAGATAATGCATGTAAAATACTTATATTGGCATATGACATATTGTTAGGACTTCTCTATAAATGTTATCTGTTGTCATCATCGTCATCATCATCATCATTGTATTATAAAAATGACTAAATCATCTTAAGCCAATTACCAACAACATTATTTAATGACAAATTACTAAAACAGGAGATTGAACAAGGATGGCGTCTACCTGCGTTCTCATTAACAAAGACTTGAGGCATGAAACAAATATAAAAGTGTTAATACACAGAGAAAAATTATCATTATTAATAGAGAATAAGATTATATACCTAGAAATAGAGAATCAAAAAGAGCGAGATACTTTGATAAAGTAGCCATATATAAATATAAAAAATCCATATTTTTATACCAGTTTTTAGAATTTAGTCATCAATTTTGAAAAACTTCTTGCTTAAACTGATTAAATGTTCTGTAAATTAATAGATTAATTTTAAGAGAAAATATTCATAGGACCTGGGGGGAGGGCAACTATTGGAGAAATAGATGGCTCAGGAAGAATTTTGCCTTATGTGTATGGTTTATATTCTTTTTCACAATAAGAATTTAATTGTACATTTATAATTTTCTTCAGAACTTTAAGAGGAGAATAGAGGGAAATTCTAATCAGTGAATAATGGAAATAATAGAAATTCATTAACAATAATTTAGTGTGACTCTAGACCAGGTTAAATAAAGACAATAACAACATTCCAGGATAAATGAAGATAACAAAATAACAAATCAACACAAAACATGGAATATCAAAAATAACCTGCAAAGTAAACGGGTAAAACTTAGTATACAAAGAGTTTTGGAAAGAGTGTATGTTTAAAAAATTACTTTGGAAAAACTGAAACCATTTTAGATATCATCCACTTTATGCTTTCAAAGAAATTAGAGATGCAACAATAAAGTAGGATAAAAAAGGATGAGATAATGGAATAAAGGGAAAGGGAATTTCCTGAGTTAAAGTTAAAGGTGGAAAAAACTATGACCAACTTGCCAGATGTCAAAATATATCAAAATCACGTAGTTCACGGGAGTCTTGATGTAAAGGAGAAAAAAGTTCTTAATGTACTAGAAATATATTTATATCAAAAAATTTAAGAAATAGAAAAGATTATAAGTGGCATAGGTCCAATATGAAGAAAAATAATAAAATTGACATTTCTATGTCTCAACCAAGATAAACACAAAATAATCAGTCTTCAGGGCTGCTCATGGGTACTTCTCTGGTTATATCTGCCTTCCTGCCAGACTATCATTCTGAATTTTTAACTCCCACTTTTTTTTTGTTTTTACTGCTTTAGCACCTATATATGTATCAATAAACCATCTATGATTTAGTTTTGCTTGTTTGTTTTTACAGTGCTATAAATAAAATTGTATTTTGTGTATATTTCAATGACATATATTTTCACTCAAACCTGTGAGTTTGAAATTCACCCATAATGATGTATGTAGCTGCAATTTGCCATTTTTCATTTCTTTATGTGTTCCATTTTATGAATGCACCACAATTTATTCATCCATTCGTTTGTTGAATGGAAGTTCAGGTTGTTTCTAGGTTTCTTTTTGTTGTTGCTGTTATTCACACACACACACACACACACACACACACACACTTGAAATTACTGGGTGAAAGGAAGAATATATACTCTCTAGATAGTGCAATTTACCACCTTTCTCTTGCCCAATATCTCCATTAATTCTCCTCTCAATCTGTAACATCATCAAATCCCCGCCTCCAACAGATTACGCCCATCACCATACAAATATACTATATTCTCTCCCATCTTAAAACTATCGTTTTTTATTAAACCTCATAATCTTTCAGTTTAGATACTGCTCCATTATTCTGGTTTCTTCTATGGAAAATCTTTTGGAAAGAGTTATCTATACTCGCTATTTTCTAGATTCTCTTCTATCTTGATTTCTTTGACCTAGTCTAGTCTCATTGCTCCAATGAAACTGCCTATCAGCCACTATATCACTATGCCTAGTGTTTTACTTTATGTCAAATTTTATTTTACTTGACCTACTGGTGGAATTTGATCCAGTTGATCATTCCCTCATTTATAAAACAGCATCTTCATTTTTCTTCCATGTCAGACTTTCTTGTCTGTGCAATTTCACTTTGCTTTATTTCACTTTATTCTCAGTCACCTTCAATATCTCTCCAACCACTAAATGGTGGTGGCATCCTAGGATTCAGTCCTTGCCCCACCTCTCTCCTTTATCATTTTCATTCTCTCTATGTTTTTATACAGGCTGATGGTTTTCATTGTCATTGATATACTAAAGATCTCCAACTGTGTATCTTCAGTCTAGACTACCTCCCACTGATTTTCAGACTCACATATTTAAATGACTTGATGATATTTCCATTTCATGTCTAATAGGCATTAGCATGTAATATGCGTAAATCCAAAATTTTCTTCCCATACTTGCTTTTACCACTTTCTTCCTTATTAAAAATGGTGATTCTAACCTTTCAGTTGCTTAGACCAAAGAATGTAGTTATCCTTGATTCTCTCTTTCTTTCATTCCTCATATCCTTATCCACTTGTCAACAAATCTCATCAGCCTACCTTTAAACACACCAAAATATGAACACTTCTCACCACTTCTGTTATTATTGTACTGGATCAAGCCACCAGACCCCTTAAATCTCTGTTCGAATGTCATAACATCTGTGAGTCTTCTCTAACCATCTATGTTAAATTTCAACAACCCTACACATCTGAGTATTTCCCTTCCATGCTGCATTTTTCTCTTTTGTACTTATCAATAACTAGCATAATATATTTCGCTTATTCTTTTTTTTAAACACTGTTTCTCTCTTTGTACAGTGTTAAGTTCCATAAAGACAGGGGTTTATGCTGCTTTTGTTTGTGGCTGGGTATATAGGACCTAGAAATTTTAGTTGAAAGAATGGATAAATGAATGGATGAGATGCATAAAAATGTGTTCAATCTCACAAATAATCATAACAGTGCAAATTAAAATAAGCATGATATATCATAAGTCTTAAATTAAGACAAAAATTAACTAAGACTAAACACTGTAGAAGGAAGGAAGCCATATAATTCAAAGTATTTGTAATGTGCAGTTCCCTGACTCAACAGCGAATTTATCTTAGATATAGGTATGTTCATTGCAGTGATGCACATATGTACACAAATAAAATGCATTTGTTTAACTAAACTAAACTGTTGTTAAATATTATAATAATTATTCAAGTGTTTATTGAACACAGGATGATCTTTCATTTCCTCTCTCTCTATATGTGTGTGTATATATATGTATATGTTTATATAAATAGACTTTACTTTTGAGAGCGGTTTTATGTTAACAGAAAAACTGAGTTAAAAGTGTACAGTTACCATATACTCTCTGTCCCCACACATGCATGGCCTCTGCCACTATCTACATCCTGAGTGGTGCATTTGCTATAATAGGTGAACCTACACTGACACATCATTATCACACCAAGTTCATAGTTTACATTAGGGATTACTCTTGGTATTGTACATTCTATGTCAATTATTTTTTAAGGGAAAAACATGTTACAAAACAGAATAAAGCATACTATCCCTTGCTCATTAAAAATATGATTATTTAGAAACATTTTTGATCTATGAAAGAAAATATTAATATTGGTTATCCCAAAACATTAGTAATGAAGGTGATATTTTAGTGATCTGTACTTCATATATTTTATGTATAAGGGCATTTTATAGTCTTCTAAACATATGATAGCATTTGCTCCTAGATTTCTATTATAAGTAATTAACCCAATTACACGTATCATTTAAAGAAAAAGGATAAACTCAGAAATTTTACAAAATTTTTTAAACTGTCTCTACATTCTTGTAACAGAGTGATTTAATACAATTATTAATGGGTCTACTTTTCCCCATATTGTGTTTTGAATGTACCTTAAATTAGATATTTACTATGAATTAAGGTACATTTTCAAACAATTAGATTGTCAAGTAAAAATCTAAAGTCACCAATGATCTTAAACAGATCCAATGTCTGGAAAATAGGAGTTAAACTGTATTCCAAAAAGAAAAAATATCGAATCTATTAATCCACCCTCACTCTTGAATGCAGTGCTGTAAACAGTTTTCTCAGGTCAGTGGAGAGGATAACGGGTTTTTAAAATATCACTTCTCAATGGAGAAATGTTTAAGACACCATGCTACTTTGTTTGCCTCAAGATATCAATCCCCGTAAGTTGCAAGAAACTAATCAGAAGTTTCTAAAAGTATTAGTTCCAAACACGTGAACTAAATTTTAAAATCTAAAAGAATATAAAGCCTCTAATATTTTTATTAATGTAAGCATTACATTAATGTAATGTACATTACATTAATGTAATGTATGGAGAATACTATGGAGAATACACCTTTGGGTAAAAAGAAAGAAAATAAATTAATATGGATAAATATACTGATTGCTTTGTTTTGTGATTTCAGGATTTATACATAAAACTATCCTGAAAATTGTGAATGGTCTTGCTTCCTGATTGCAAAAATCAGATTATCACATAATTTTAGAAGTTTGTTCTTAGAGGATGAAGTGTAAATTCTCAATGTGCTTGATGCTAGCTTAGAGAAGATGGAACAGAATATA
This sequence comes from Pseudorca crassidens, assembly GCF_039906515.1. Lineage (NCBI taxonomy): Eukaryota > Metazoa > Chordata > Mammalia > Artiodactyla > Delphinidae > Pseudorca > Pseudorca crassidens. The sequence continues at coordinate 62,311,843 of NC_090306.1, forward strand.
AATGACCCTTTAGAAAAAATGTTCAATATAATGTTTTTTACTGCTTCTGAGGAACTGTTAACCTATCTCAAAATTACTCATTTTGCATTAAAGTATAGGAGACAAGTATCTTCCAAATATCTTAGGGATTTGGGTAGAATGAAATAAACATTTGTAGAAGTGCCATCATGTTAGTAAAATTGCAGAGGGCTACATGCTTGAAGATGTGAGTTTTAAGTATAGTGCTGCCATTGAATAGCTGATCCACTTGGTTAAGCCAACTAACCAATACTTTGACCAGATTTCTTTGAAGGAAAATTAGTGCTCTAATATTGTATAACTCAATGAGATGTTATCTCTGTCTGAGTTTTATTTTTATAAGGAAAGCACATAAGCTTTCTAGGTTAGTTTTATGCCCATGTGCCAGTAAATTATATCTTTTGTAAGCTTCCTTGATTGTTTGGTTGGACGCTTGAAGAAAGACAATTTATTGTCATAATGATCTGGAGATAAATTCTGATGGCTGCACTGAAAAATAAAAATCCTAAGAAATAACATAAGAAGTATTTATTTCCTGCTATCTGTGTGTGTTTATAGTGCAGAATGAATTAAACTTTGATCTTATCTAGAAAAGTAGCATCTAGAATAATTTAAATGTATCATCCTTAAGATGATCTTTGGAAGATATGGTTGCTACATAATTGAAAGGAAGCAGTATGAATTGCAGTAGGATTGGTTTGCTATATCTGTATTTGGTAGCCTTCACATTTTATGCTTCTGCATAAACACACATAAAACTAGTAATTCCAGAATTTTTTAGTTTTAGTTTTTGTTTTGCAACCAGAAGACATGATGCCTTTTCATGTCTACTTGAAGAGAACAAGGGATAACTTTTTTGTATTTTCAGTCAATAAGAAAAACACCTAACATTTTAGCGATAAGTTTATGCCTCTAATTGTGTGAATCACTGCTAATTAATATACTTTCCCCAATGGAATAAATAACTATTGAGCTAAGGAGAAGTAAACACAAAGTTTATAGTACAATTGTATTATTCAACTGGTATCATAGTCATATAAATATTTTAAAAACTAGTGTTTTGGGTAACTATACCATGTAATAATGCATAGAATAGAGTATGTGGTGTGTCTGTAAAGATTTTGCAAAAAACTTCATTATTCAGAATTATTACACACAAAAATAGATGAAATATTAAAGCAACAACTCTAACAGAGCATCTAATTTATGCTGAAATTGGTGGCCGTTGATCATTCACATTGTACTGTGAGCTCATTGAGGTGTGGGACTCAGTTTTAATTATTTGTTGGTTTATTATTTTGTATCCTGAGCAGTGGGCACATACCTAACATAATTGATTGAGTTGCTATTATGTTTCAGGCACCCTTTTAGGTGTTAAGAATATGAAAGTAAGCAAAAAGACAAGGTTACTAATACTTCACTCTTATAGCCTGCAGTCCACTCAAGGAAATATGCAACAACAAAACATTGAAACAAAGGTAACTGATGGTCATGACCAATGCTATGACAACCACAGTTTTCTATAATAGAGGAATTTAACATGATCGTTAAGGTAGCAAAACCTCCCTGTGGTAGTATTGATTGACCTGCAATCTGGAAAAGAGTCCATATCAGGCAAGGGGAACAGCATGTTCTCTTCCTCCTGTGACAGGAAGAGCATACTCAGCACAAGAGATTGAAAGCAGTCAGATTTGATTAAAAAGAAGAGATATTCCCACCCACAGTGTTAGAGGGTTCCCTTTTCTCCACACCCTCTCCAGCATTTATTGTTTGTAGATTTTTTGATGATGGCCATTCTGATGGCCAAACTACATACCTCATTGTAGTTTTGATTTGCATTTCTCAAATGATTAGTGATGTTGAGCATTCTTTCATGTGTTTGTTGGCAATCTGTATATCTTCTTTGGAGAAATGTCTATTCAGGTCTTCTGCCCATTTTTGGATTGGGTTGTTTGGTTTTTTCATATTGAGCTGCATGAGCTGTTGGTGGGAATGTAAATTGATACAGCCACTATAGAGAACAGTATGGAGGTTCCTTAAAAAACTACAAATAGAATGACCATACGACTCAGCAATCCCACTACTGGGCATATACCCTGAGAAAACCATAATTCAAAAAGTCATGTACCCCAATGTTCATTGCAGCTCTATTTACAATAGCCAGGACATGGAAACAACCTAGATGTCCATTGAAAGATGAATGGATAAAGAAGATGTGGCATATATATATATATATATAATGGAATATTACTCAGCCATAAAAAGAAATGAAATTGAGTTATTTGTAGTGAGGTGGATGGATCTAGAGACTGGTTGAAAATCAACATATAGAATTTATGAAGCTCTTGCTGCTCCTGCTGAGGCTCTTGCTACTGTTGCTATCTTGGTTTTGGAGGATGAGTTCTTTGAAAAGATGACTGCAATGGAGTATAGTCAGCAGAATGACTGGAGGGAGTGTCTTTGGAATCAATGCCTGTGGAAGGAAAGTGAAGGAAGCAGGGCTGGGCAAAGGGAGTAGAATTGTAAGAAGGCTAATGACAGCCTTAGCTGACCCCACAAGTAGATGCAAAGCTAAAATGATTCTTTACAATTTTCTCCATTGGGCTTACATGGTCACACCTTTATTCTTCTGTCTTTTTCACTCTTTGGATGTAGGCATCCTCAGGAGAGCTGTGACCTTGTGGGAAGGAGCTCTTTGCATCTGAGACATCCATGGAGGGACTGACAGTTGGTGTAACAAGTCCTTTGATAGGGGAAATGGGTACATATCACTGTGCTCACTATACCTGTCTTCTTGTTTCAGATGCCAAACTTGTTAGATCTCTGACTTTCCCAAGATTTAACAGAGAGGTCATTGATCTGACCGAGGAGCAAGAGAGCTCTAGCCCTAGTTCTTCCACACATTGGTTGGGAAAAACTTTTATTCTATTAATTTATTCTATTCTATTCAGTACTCCATTGCATCCTCCAATGTATACTGTGTGATAATTATGGTGATATACATACATAACACATCCTCTTTGATTCTTACAAAAATACCATTTTTTGTTTCCTTACTAATTTTCTGTCTGGATGATCTGTCCATTGGTGTAAGTGAGGTGTTAAAGTCCCCCACTATTACTGTGTTACTGTCAATTTCCTCTTTTATAGCTGTTAGCATTTGCCTTATGTATAGATGTGCTCCTATGTTGGCTACATATATATTTATAATTGTTATATCTTCTTCTTGGATTGATCCCTTGATCATTATGTAGTGTCCTTCCTTGTCTCTTGTAACATACTTTATTTTAAAGTCTATTTTATCTGATGTGAGCATTGCTACTCCAGCTTTTTTTCATTTCCATTTGCATGGAATATCTTTTTCCATCCCCTCACTTTCAGTCTGCATGTGTTCCTAGGTCTGAAGTGGGTCTCTTGTAGACAGCATATATATGGGCCTTGTTTTTGTATTCATTCAGCAAGCCTGTGTCTTTTGGTTGGAGCATTTAATCCATTCACATTTAAGGTAATTATCGATATGTATGTTCCTATTAATATTTTCTTAATTGTTTGGGTTTGTTTTTGTAGGTCCTTTTCTTCTCTTGTGCTTCCCACTAATATCATTTTTTAATGTGATAAAAAAACACATTACATAAAACTTATCATTTTTTAACTATCTCTAAGTGTACTGTTAAGTAGCGTTAAGTATTTTCACATTGGTATGAGACATGTCTCCAGAACTTTTTCATCTTGCAAATCTGAAACTCTACACTCATTAAATAACAATTCCCCTTTTCCCCCTTGACCCAGACCCTGATAACTACCATCTACTTTCTCTTTCCATAAATTTGACTACTTTAAGTAAATCATATAAGTGGAATCATACAGTCTTTTTGTGACTAGCTTATTTTACTTAATGCACTGTCTTCAATATTCATCCTATTGTAGCATTTAATAAGATTTTCTTCCTTTTTTAAGGCTGAATACTATTCCATTGTATGTGTATACACATTTTATTCATCTATTGTTCATCCATTGACAAAAATACTATTTTTACAAACAAATAAAATGGGGTTCAGAGAGGTTAAACATTATCCTAGGATAAGCAGTAAATGAGCAAAACGGTCAAGACTAAAATCTTATAATTTATAATCTTATAATTTCTAATTCAGTTTTCTGGGACTAATTGATATCTAAGGTGATTTCACTTTCAAAATTCCAAGTCTCTCAATGCACTGAAATATGCCATGCCACAACAAGAATCTGTATATTTTACTTAAAAAATGCATTCCTGATATAACATCAATCAGTCGGGTCTTAAAAAAGGGAGATGTTCAAAGAAGGTTTACATACATGTTTACATAAACTGATTTATTCTGAAGTGTTGTGATCTTAAGTTCCTGTTTAGGAAGTTTACAGTTTTTAAGGAATTATTACTGAAAATATTTAAAATGATGTTACTGACATTATTTCATACATGTAAAAAATAGAGGACAAAAAATTACTATTACTAGATATGACTGATTCTACTCATTGAATATATGAAAAGGATGTATTTTGGCTTACGGTTACATTGATGAAACAAGCCTAAATTTAATTCAATAATTTTTGTTTGATTTGTTGTAATTGCTTTACATTACAAATTTAAGCATCCATATAATTTTCACCTTAAAACAATGCCTAGAGGAATCTGAAAATTAAATTAACAAGAAGGTTGTTTAAAGTTGTGCTTCTCCTCTCCTAGGGAAATGCTCTAATATTCTAAAGCAGTGGTTCTTGATGTGTGAGCCTGGGACTAGTAGCATTAGCATCACTTGTAAGCTTGTTAGAAATGCAAACTCTCAGTTACCATCTCAAAACTGCTGAATCAGAAATTCTGGGAAAGGGGCCAATCAAGCTGAATTCCAACAAGCCTCCTATATTGATGCATGTTGAAGTATGAGAACTACTGAGAATCACTACTGATCTAGACCATTTCAGACTGGAGAGAGGTTTATGTATTGATACTTAGATATAGAAAACAGGCGTGGGTGGTCACAGACCTTGGAGGAGGGAGAGAGAGACTAACTGAAAGAAACTGACTCCTGGCTGGGAAAAATAAGGAAATTTATAAGAAAGATAAAACGTTTCCTTGCATTAGTATTTAATGAGGTGAAAATAAAAATATTATCCAGAAAAGGGTCAAACCTAGAAAGAAATGCAAAAGCAAAAAAAGGAAACAGAATTCATAGATTTTTCTACAGTACCTAGGTCTACAAACACCTGGGAGTGTTTAAAAATACAAATGTCTAGACTTTACCAGCATTCTCCCCTCCAGAGTTTATAAGCGCCAGATTTCCATTTTGTAAAAACTCCCCAGGTTGAGAAACATAGTTTTAGTGTGACTAATCCTGCAATAAACATGCTTATTGACGTGATAGCAGCAGTGTACCAGTATCCAATGATTCCCAGCCTGGGACTGGGAGGGAGGAAGAAATTTAATTAATTTATTAATTTACTTTTTTCAATTCAGATAACTCTGGTGTTTATTCTGGCTTGAGAATTGCTGCTTATTCCAACATTTCAGCAATTTCCAAGTTGAGAAAAATTAGCAATTTTCTTTTACATTTATTTTTGTTTCTCCAAAATAGCTGTTTCAACAGTAGCTATATCTTTAGTAACTAAACAATTCATACAACTAAAATATAATAAACTTCAGTGATAAACTTTAGAAACACAAATAAAACTTTTTTTTCATTTGTTTCCCAATACGGTATTATAGTCTTTTTACCATTCTAACCTCTGTTAACCCAGTTTTAGTTATGAGCTGATTGTCACACTTGCAATTAAGATCATCTACATTTTTACATTTTCATCTGAATTTACTGGACTCTCTCTTTTTTTAAATTTTAAAAGCAGAATGGAGAATTCCCTGGTGGTCCAGTGGTTAAGACAGTGCTTGCACTGCCATGGACCCAGGTTCAATCCCTGGTCGGGGAACTAAGATTCATACAAGCCATGGCCAAAAAAAAAAAAAAAAAAAAAAAAAAAAAAGTGGAATTTCCTATAGCTGCTACCATCTTTGGAGTAAAATACCCATAGGATATAGATGTGTGCTCTAGTTAAACAGTCTTTAGCACTTACTATATGTATTATATTACTATATATAAAATATATCTATATCTTTAACTACCTATCGTACTATATATAATATTTACATATAAATGTGGCATCTTACTATGTATATTAACTTAGGGATAAATATATGCAACATGCAATATGTACGGATACCATGCAGAGAGGTGTCTGTTGATCTTTGGGTAATAAAATTAGGCTACACAGCATTTTCCCAGGCTATGGCTATTTAATTACTTCCTCTTGTAAGTGATTCCATTTGAAAGTGACTTTTTCCCTCATGCTCTTATAGATACAAAAAAAGTGATGAAAAGAATTTATATATCTATTTATCTCTCTCTTTATTTTTTGGTATAGGGAGGCCATGGTGAGCTTATGAAATTAGCAGTCCCTAAAATTTTCCCCCTTTGGTGACAACCTAGTCACTGAAAACAAAGAAGTTCACACTGTTACCTCTGTGTTCCAGGGAAAGCTTTGATCAATGTTTTACAATATGTCATTATCAGGTAACACATTCTTCACAGTAGGAAATTAGCAGGTGATAATGAGAATCAAGTCCAATATTTCACATATGCCCCTAAAAGCTGTAATTCCAGCAGGAGGAAGGAGCTGAGAAATTGAATTACAAAATGGTTTTCCACATGTTGCTTCACTAAATAAAAAGGTAAATTCTTTTTAAAATCAGAAAGCTGGACAAATGTTAGGAAATCAGAACCTGCAAGCAACCGGGTAACAGTATTGATAATTAACTGTGGATTATCTATCGCATGCAGTGTGTTTTGGTTGAACTAATTTTTAAAATAACAGAGACTATTTCCATGTATCACTGACCCCCAAACAAATATCTTGGCTCATTTACAATTAACAACAAAAGTTAAAAGTTATTAAAAATTGAGCACCAGCTGAATTTGCTGGGCAACACCCAATGTAATGTATGGCATAATTTTGTGTGAAAGATCTGCCTGTCTTAGAATCTCCATCACCAGATTGCCAAGGCAATGGAGATGTCCAATTATGACTATTCTTGGGGTTAAAACAGGGAAGAATTATAACATGGTGGCTAAATTCTAAAGCTCTGGAATCAGAAGTTTCAGGTTTTCATTGAGTCCTATGTGGTCAAACTGTGTGAATTTCGACAAGTTGCCAAACTATCCGAACCTCTTTTGCTTTTCCAGTGAGGCTGATGGAGGGAATAAAAGTGAATCTTTCATAGGTAGATGTGAGAAATATAGGTGAACATAACAATAAAGTCCTTAGAGTACTTGGGAATGAGGGCTACATAATTTTTAGCTTAATTATGATGATGATGATGACTTCTACTATTATCATTGTGTGTCTAACTGAGCTCTGATAACATTTCCAAAGATATTGCCCAGGAAGAGATAGACTGTTAAGCTGTCATCAGCCATTAATAAAACCTGGAATAGGCTATGAACTTAGATAAACTTCCACCTAACATGGAAACATGTTTTGAGGAAATGAACACATGTCAGGTTGGTTTTAAGAAAGCATAGTGGTAGTAGGAGGAGATAGAGGGAAAACTTCAGTGCATATAAGAACTGTTGTCTCAGGAAGGTTCAAATGGGTCCTGGGAATTAAGTACCTCATTACTGCATGATGACATTGGACTGTCAGTAACAGCATGCATCAGAAGAAGAATGCAATGTTTTCTTAAATACAGTGTGAAGAATTTAGGGAGCAAAACTGAAATTATGCAGGAGGAAAACTTTGATAATTTAAATGGACGTTTATTAACAGGCATGTGCCAGGGACCGCGTTAGGAGGCGTAACAAAGTCATGCTGCTCCTAAATAACATTGTTGCTTAGACCTTTAATGTGTCTATTAAAGACAGCCATCTCAATTTAACTTCCAGAGCAATTTTAAAATGTGCAAACACATATAATTGATATATATATATATATATCAAGGTGTATATTTATATATATATACACACATACATCAATCTGAGTTATGATATAGTATTTTTAAAATTTATTTATTTATTTATTTATTTATGGCTGCATTGGGTCTTGGTAGCTGCGCATGGGCTTTCTCTAGTTGCGGTGAGTGGGGGCTACTCATTGGGGTGGCTTCTCTTTCTGTGAAGCATGGGCTCTAAGCATACAGGCTTCAGAAGTTGTGGCACATGGGCTCAGTAGTTGTGGTTTGCAGGCTCTAGAGCACAGGCTCAGTAGTTGTGGCGCATGGGCTTAGTTGATCTGCGGCATGTGGGAAACTTCCCAGACCAGGGATCAAACCCGTGTCCCCTGCATTGGTAGGAGGATTCTCAACCACTGCACCACCCGGGAAGCACGGATACAGTATTTATATGTTACATTTGTGCTTATTTTTTGCAGGATTACACAGATTATTTCACCATACAACAGCTTGCTTTTTTTTTTAAACCAACATTTTAAAGCCTGTTAATGAAACAATTTCCTTCCAGACAACTCTTATTACCTGTGATATAATAGACTATGATATATCCAATGAATTTCTGGATAAGATAAAACAAAGTGACCTTCCACAAGATTCTATAGTAAATCTTTGTAAGTTATAGGTCTATATTTCCCTTAATTGACCCACTATAATAATAATGAAAAAGAAATAATTAGCTTTCTTAGCCAGTCTGAGATTGCTCACTATGACTCGACAATTGTTATAGTAATTGGCTACTGAGAAAATGCCAAGACATTCACAGAAATCCAGAGTTCATCAAAAGGTTCTGCTTTATTAGTCTTTTCTGTTGAGAAAAATCATGCTTAATGAGAGGGGAAACAAGGCAGGGGAGAAAGATAGAGAGGCAGTGCTGTGTTTTGGATAACTATGGAAATGGTTGCTAGGAAGCACATGTCTGCAAATTCTTTCCCTGGACCCACTTCCTCAGCCCCTAACCCTTGCCCCATTGCTAGGATTTATATTGCCATTTATCACCACAATTGGTCAGTGAATATTTTAGAGTAGATGGGCTAATAATGGTTGCTCTTACACTATCTTTGAATCTGAAAAATAGCATATATCATTGTGATGACACAGAACTGCTAATGAGAGAAGAAATAGATGTTAATGTCTACTGAGAAGATTGCTTTCTTGTGTTGAATTAACTATTCCTACTGCTTAGCACATTCCCAGCACCTCTGACGAGACATGATATTCAACTTTTTGGATAAAGAATGCCAAATTTATTTACTCTTAGCCCCATGTCACCTTTTTTGGTAACCTGGAGGACACACGCTAAATTTATTTTTAAGAATAGTGGAAATCCACCCCAACAAATTATTACAAATTGTATGATGTTTGATGATCCTCTTTGTGATGGGTTGTATTTTTGTGTTTGTTCATTTAAAAGATGCCTCTGCAATGGGAAACACATACTCTGACAGTGTTACAGGCCAATAAACAAATTCCTATTATTAATTACCACTGTCAGAAAGTGTATTGGTATTTGATAACTGGCAATGGTTCCTGCTGAACAGATTCTTGGTAATAAGATCCTTGATTCTCTGGAAAGGTAGCCTGATAGATTAACCAACCTGTGATTTATCCAATCAAGGACACTCTCAGGAAGATTTGAGTGTTTCCCTCCCTTTCAATCATAATAATGAGGCTAGCTAGCCCAAGATCAAGATAGGCATTTTTTCCCTATGAACTCTTAGAAAAAGAATCAAGCCCTGCTCATTAGTTCTTATTACATTGAGATAGTTCTCTAGGAACATGAAATTGTGAAAAAATATTGATTTTATGAAACTCAACAGATGCTTACTAATTATTAGCATCATTCTTTCTGAAAATAGGAAGGGCTAGTTAAGAGATTATATTAGTTTTCTATTGCTACTGTAACAAATTACCACAGACACTGGCTGTGGTATCAAAAACATAAATGTATTATCTTACAGTTCTGGAGGGCAGAAATCTGAATTGGTCTGTCTGGTATAAAATCAGGGTGTCGGCAGGGTTGTGTGCCTTCTAGAGGTTCTAGGGGATAATCTGTTTTCTTGCCTTTTCCATATTCTCAAGGCTGCTGCATTCCTTGGCTAGTGATCTTTTTTCAACTTCAAAGCCAACAATAGCCAGTTGAGATTTTTGCGTTTTTTTTTACATTTTATAACTCTGACACTGACTCCTCTGTCTCCTCTTTCACTTATAAGAATTTTTGTAATTATATTGGGCATACCCAGGTAATCAAGGACCACCTCTACATCTCAATTTCAGCTGATTAAAAATCTTATATTCATCTGCAACATTAATTCCCCTTTACCATCTACCATAACATATTCACAGGCTCCAGGGATTAGGATATGGACATATTTAAGAGGACATTATTTTGCCTACCTCAGTATATAAACTGATTTTTCAAAATTTATGTTGAAAAGGATGTAACTATATCTACTATGGCAACTAAATATTTTGGAATACAATGTTGGAGTTTAATATTTTATTATTTTATATTCTTACAGATTGTGTCAGTTAAAAAATATTTACCACTTAGGAAATCTCTACCCTGTTACTACAATTAGATTCCTTAAAGCCTGGAAGATGAGAGAAAAACTATAGGAAAATAAATTTAGTGGAGAAAATTAATAGAAGGACTTCCATATATAAATATATATATTAACATTAACTGAAACAAAATACATCAACCAAAGAACAATCATTTATATTCTATTTTACTGGCATAATATGTTTATGGATACTAAGATTCAAATTTTGTTATATTAACTTTTCTGAATTTGAGATTAATCTTTCAACTGCTATTGTTCTAGTGGGATTTATAAAGCACTTCTTTTGCATGTATAGTGCATCAAAACTTGCAGAATGAATGTAACTAGCTTGGAAGAAAATTCCAGACACAGAGAGGGAGCACTCTTTTAAGAAATGCTACAATAACAAAACTCTCCCTGGCAGAGAAGATAATGTGTGAAAACACACACAGTCGCAGACAGACACATACACTCTCTCTCACACACATACACATACACATTCTAAGTTGAAGAGTTTCAGAAGAGTTGAACACTGAATGTGAAAATGTTTTAATGGCACTTTAACCAATATATTTCACTTATATTTTCTTTTTAAAGTCAACAAAAGCATAACATTATTATGTCTAAAGAATCTCAATAAATATAAAAGCATGAGATAAGAAACTATTGTAGGGCTTCCCTGGTGGCACAGTGGTTAAGAATCCACCTGCCAATGCAGGAGACATGGGTTCGAGTCCTAGCCCGGGAAGATCCCACATGCCATGGAGCAACTAAGCCCGTGCGCCACAACTACTGAGGCTGCACTCTAGAGCCCACAAGCCACAACTACTGAAGCCCGCGGGCCTAGAGCTCATGCTCCGCAACAAGAGAAGCCACCACAATGAGAAGCCTGCGCATAGAAACGAAGAGTAGCCCCCGCTCTCTGCAACTAGAGAAAAGCCTGCCTGCTGCAACAAAGACCCAATGCAACCGGAAAAAACAAAAAACAAACAAAAAAAAACTATTGTAACATAGTTTCACTAGCAGCATCTTCTTTCTTAGCTTTACATAAGTAATAGTGTTTTTTTTTTTACATAAATAATAGTGTTTTTTTTTACATAAATAATAGTGTTTCTTTTCATCACTGATGACATCCTAGCTTGAATGAAATAGTGTATGCCCTTTTTATATCTAGTATTCTTGCCTCTAGAGACCTATCACCACAACACCATGTTGGAAGGTCACTAGCAGTACCCTATATTTATCACAAGGGTGAACGGTGCCCCAAGGAAGCCAGTCAGAATATTACCACCCCTTCATCACTGGGTATGTCACTCATGGTACACCCATCCTCATCAAAAAAAGATGAGCAGTGATACAAGTCAGCCACTTAGAATATTTAAACCCCTGGTTATGACATATTTCTGAATTGGGGTCAATCAGTCTTTCCTGAGATATGATATATTGGTCTTAAAAGAGTTTATTCTGCTGGAATCAGAAACAGTTTGAATGACTTTTGCTGGAACTGATTAAGACAATCTTCCTTGAAGATATGGAGACATATAATGAAAAAAAAAGTTAAAGAAATGTATATAAAAGCATATATGAGAGATGGAGAAAAGTAAGAGTCCATATAAGGTCCACTGGGGTCTTGGATCTAGCCATGCCTAAAGGAGTGATGATTATGATGTCTCTGGTTGATTTCATATGCTTAATTTTCAAATATAATTTAATATCTGTTTTGAATTTAAAAATATTTTTGTATTTTAATAGAGATCACATCAATTTATAGCTAAATTCAAATCGTACTAACATTTTTGTAATATTGACTTCTTTTCAGAAATGCAGTATTTAAATTTCCTTGTATTGTTCCTATTTGCTATATTGTTTCATTAGGGTAATTTCTTCCTGTAAAGGTCCTGCCAGGATTAGAACCAATTATCTAATTATATACTGAAAATATATAATTAGATATTAAAGTGGACATATGTTTAAAGTCTACACAAGAAATCAGAACAAATCTCATACTCTAAAGGCTGAAAAACACCACATGCATCACAAAATCTGGAAGCACAATTTAACTCTTTTTGGTTTTTATTAACTGCCGAATGTACTCCTGTAATACATTTCCCCAGCATTTTTTGGATAAGTATTCTTTGATCACCTCTTCATATAATGATAATTTTGCAAATTTTTTTTAGCGAGAAGAAAGTATCAATTTGTATTTCTTTAGCATGGTTGATTTGAATTAATTTTTTGCTGTTAATATTTGTGACAAAAAGTAAATGTGAATCAAATTCTTCAGTAACAATTTCACAAATTTAATGAGTAGAAGAAACTTCCATTGCCCCAAACATTTCAAATCATGCTTCTCCTCCACTAAACCACGTATGTCCAAGATTGAGTGCCATTGTGTAGGAGTTTTTCTGGAAGCCTTTCTTACACCAGAATGGCTAGCAATAACTTAACTATACAGGGATATGGCTGCAATTCATATGAATAGATCCTAATAAACCCAAACAAAATGTGCCCCCAATCCTAACGGTCCCTTAGCCAGTTCCTAAAATGCATATGCCCATTCCAATGGTTCTAGTTGAAGGGGTAGAGAGATGGAGGAGGGGAAGTAGGATTAATCGTTGAGATACTATCCTCAATCATTGAATAAAAATATCTTATTTTTACAAATTCTAAAAATATATGTAACTATGTGATCACATTGTTGAGTTTCCTCCTAGGACCCTGAAATTATCCCATACAAGTGAGGATCCTGAAGTTCAAGCTTCATTGCCTTCCCAGTAAATTTACCTCTAGGTCTTGCAAATAATTTTTAAGTATCTCATCTTTTATTTTAAATGTTTATGTATATATATGGCTATTTATATTTTGTAAGAAACCATCCGAGTCCTAAATTGTCTATAATATTAATAGATGTGATAGAATCGCATTCTTGATCAGTTGGTAGTGTTGTATTCCTTCATTGTGCCTATCTCTTCGTAGTAGTTGCTTCTCGCCTCATCACATATCTGTAACCATGAAGTTTTTCACCAGAACACTCACAGTCCATGTGCCAGGCCAGATGGGAGGGTCAGCTTCAACTAAGTTCTTATGGCTCCTTTATTTCAGTATTTTTTCTTTTGTCATAAGTTCCACAAAATTTCTACTATTGGGGCAACATCACTGTATCATTATGATTATTTTACTTTTCATTTTGTTTTCCTCCTAATATGCACAGAAATAAATGGTAAACAACTAAAATGATTTCTCTGTTCCCTGAGATAGTTTGGTGGAACAGAAGCACGCCACTTTAGCAGATTTTGCCAGCACTTATCCAACACCTCAGGGTGCTTACAGAACTGCTTATCTGCTTTTCTCCAAATTTGAGAATTATATTGAGCACGGCTAGTGCCCTGCCTAGATCCCCTTGGATCCTTTTTATAACTTCTGTGCATCTATCCTCAGCTTCTTTGTGCTTTGTTTTTTATGGTTTTATAAAGAGTTAGGACTTTTCTGCAAAACTGACAGAATCAATAGCTATCTCTTTGGAAAAACCAAGAGTTTCAACTCCTAGACTAAAGTACTCTTTTTTTTTTTTTTTTTTCCCCTTGTTAAACCCAAAACCAGGGAATGTACTTTTCCAGATTTCCTCACTCTTAGCCTATCTGTTTCTGAGAATGGATAGTGGAACATTTGCCTTGTCCCACACACGTTCTCGTTTCCATGTTTCTTTGTCTTGTGACCAACCTAAGTACCTGAAACTTATAAAATTTATGCTTATGGGTAGGAGAAATTTAACCTACTGAATTTTTCCTTTTTTCTATTTTATGATGCTCTTACTTTGGGGCCATTGATAGATCAGGAGGCTACCCTTAGAGATTCAAGAAAGATGGAAGTGGCTGAGAGGTTTTTTTTTATATCCCTTGAGGCAGCCAATAGTCACTGATTGACTGGTGCAGGAGTATGAATGCTAAATTCCATTGCCTTAAGGGGTTGGGGGGAAGTGAGATGTAATTTATACTTCAGGTCTCCTCAGCTGTATTAACCTGAGAACTAGAATTGGTATGATCAGGAATCACATCCATGCTTGACTTCCCCTTCTATGTCTTACTTCCCCTTCTCTCTTACTGGTTTCCCCTGGGAACACTTCCTTAGTAAATCATTGCACATTAGTTCCCATCTCATAGTCTCTTTTTAGGGAACTTGAATTAAGAAAGTGGCATTACTGAAAATTTACTAGCATTCTGTCCTTAACCAAATTCAGAATTTAGTGTTTCTTTTCATGGCTGCAATTTTTCAAAATTTTTTCCTGAAATTTCATGTGCTTCTTTGTTGTTATAGACAATACACACACACACACACACATACATACACATACACATATACATATACATACATGCACACACACAAAGCAACTATTCTGAGGCCAGGATGAAAAATCTGGACTTGTGAGTATGTATTATCTCTGGTTAGTTTCCTATTGTCAATTCAACTTTGAACCCAGTGTATTGGAATATTATGAGTACTCAAAAAATGTTAGGAATCAATGAATGTAGTTTTACATATTATTAATTGTGAGAATACAAATATAGTTACTAAGGGAGGGAGGCTCCTACTTGGAGATTTTCTATTCATTTTCATTTTTCTATCTCTATCTATCTATCATTTATCATTATCTATTGCAGATAGGTAGACAGGTTGTGTGATATATGTCTCTCAAGTTATAGAATGAAAGGACTAATTGGCCTATGGACATTTTATTTTTTCTCATTCTTTTAGGTTGTTAATTGAGAAATCAATAATATCACCAGTGGTTGACTTGGTTCAGTATTTCAGCTAGCTGAAGTCAGCAACTTGGTCAACCATATTGTTACCAGATTAAAAGGCCTAAATGCAATGAGCTCTGTCTATATACTTTTAATCTATTTTTTAAAAATTCTTATATTTCAGTACTTTCTAAAGTGAGTGGTTGATAAGTGACAAGTGGAAAAATAGGTTGAAGTAACTGTGTTAAAGAAAAACATCTGAAGGCACTCTATTTTGTAGAGACGGCTAGTAAAATAACAGTTATTTATTTTGAGTTTTGCTGTCCAGAGGAAAAATGTGCTGGTAACAGAAACTGGGAGAAGATATAACAGAAATGTTGATACTTTCTTCTCAGGAGAAACCTGAACTCTAGTTGAGTGGTTCCTGATCTTCTTTTCTCTTCCTCTCTGACATCTATTTTCAGATATATCACATTCCAATAAGGACACAAATTTGGATTGTCATTCTCTGTCACTGTTCCTCAAGCTATTTAATTCATGTCTACTTTTAATAAACATAAAAATCTTTCCTCCATTTTTGATACAGCTTGCCCTCCAAACTACTTCATTACTTTAAAGAAAATCACTGCTGTTGTAAATTTTCCAGTATTATTTTGCATTTTCACCAAAAACTTTTCATCAAATCCTAGAAAATTCAAAGATTATTCTGTTTCAGAAGAAAATCCAATGCTTGTACTATCAGAAGGGGACAACTGATAGTTCTTGCCAGTTTTATATTAGGAATACTAATAATTAAAGTAGTAGGATTGGCCATATATTTTTTTCTTGCTGTTAATAGAAGAACAATCTCTATTGTGATAACTTCTATAAAGTTAAAATTAGAAAATTAAATGAAAAATTCTAATTGCTAAGAAAAGACATAACAGTACTCTTCCAAAAAAAGAATTAGGCCAATTATTGCTGGACACCATGAGTCATCAAAGAAATGCCAAAGAAATTCATAATGAAATACTACCACACACCCAATGGAAGGACTAAAATTTAAAATGCTCTCAGTATCAAGTGTTGACAAGCATGTGGAACAGCCATGCTTTCACACATTGCTGGGGCCAGTGTAAAATGGTACAACCACTGTGAAAAACTGGCAAAGTCTTACAAACTCAAACCTTATGACTCAGCAATTCCATTCCTAGGTATTTGCACAAGATAAATAAAAATATTTGTTCACAAAAGTCTTTTATAAGAATGTACATAGAAAGAAGTCTTACTCATAATAGCTCTAAACTAGAAACAACTTAGATGTTCATCAGAATTAGAAGTACAAACAAAGGTCAAAACTATTGATACAACATTCAACAACATTTATGGATCTCAAAACACATGATCAGCGAAAGAAGACAGATGGTAAAGTGTATGTACTGAATGATTACATTTACATGAAGTTCTAGAATAATCAAGGCTAATGGATGGTGATAATCAGAACACTTGTTACCTTGGAGGAGGTACTGACTGGACACAGTTATTAGGAAACCTTCAAGGATGATGGAAAAGTCCTCTGTCTTGAGCCACATGATGGTTACATAAGTGTATATGTTTGTTAAAAATCATAAAAAGGTACACTGAAGATCTTAACTTTTCCGTGTATGTAAAATATACTAAAATTTTAAAAAAGTAATGGAGATTAAAAAGAGAAGAAAAGAAAAAAATAAATAATTTTTTTTAAAAAAGAGACGAAAATAATTGAAATAACTGTGTGCAGTCGCTATGCTAGGCACTTTGTGTATGTTATATATTTTATCCTTACAGCAATCCAGTGAAATATATTTTCTATTTTCTAACATATAGATAAAGATATCATATTATCAGAAATATTAATTTATTTGACCAACCTATTAGAGCAAATGGAGAAGTCAGTATTCAATCTAAACTCATGACTTTTAAAGCTATTGCTTTTTCCATTACAATCATGGACTAGCTAATTAAGTCTTGTATGAAAGTAAAAATTGCAAATAGGTTGAAAGGAATATGGAAGAGGCTGTAAAAGGCTTATAAAATTACAAATAAACACAAAAATAGGATAAGCCAAAAACAAGTACTGAGAAATGGAAAGTGTAAAATTAACAGAAAACATATTATTAAAAGAAAGAAATTCACCCTTCATTGTGAGAGATTAAAATATGAATAAATAAGATGTACAATATCAAATAAATACATTATAGCAGAGACCACCAGTAAGAAGATACCAGATGGAATATGCAAGAGCAATGTGATTGATCAGAGGAGTCTCAGTACAGGGTACAACACACTTTTTGTGATTTTTTTTTGTAAGCTATTTAACTTGCCTTATTTTTCTTCATGTGTAAAAGTAGAAAATCTAATAATGAATTTTCTTACAAGACTCTAAGGATTGTGGGGAGGATTAATTAGGTAACGTCCTCAGGAGCTTTGAAGATTAAAAGCATCAAATAAGTGCTAAGTATACAATATGAAACCAAAGAGGCACAATCAAAAAATACTCAAGTCAGAGAGATGAAAGGAGAAAAACAGGCTTAAAAAAGAGATGGAAGTTAAAGTTTGGAATGATATGGAAGGAGAGCAGGAGAGAAGAGTTTGGATAGAATTAACTCTAAACACACATACATGAAACCAAATATGTTTAAAATAATGTTGATATATATTAATTCATTAAGATATGACTTTCTGAAAATATGCCTCAATGTTATTTGTATTGCAACAGAAACTGAGTATTTTCTTTGCAAGGTCCTATCTATCACTTCCAAAAGCTGTCTCCTTTCATTTTTGTCAAATCTGCTTTTAGGTGTCACATGCCTATCCAGCATGAGGCCTTTGTTCCCAGATTCTACTTATCCCTATTGTCTATTCTAAATGTTTGAGATTCACAAAGTCAACCCAAAGTAAGATGGATGGGACTCAGTGACCACAAAGGGCGTCAGTGATCTGTGAAACAGGGAAATGAGCCAATCTCCAGAAAAACAACTGGATGGACTAAGAAACTCTAAAACCAGTTACTGTAGTCAGCTTTACTCTGTAATTTCTTCAAACCAAGTGAAAATTTCAAGGAGAAAACAACAAACAAACAAACTATTGTGACTTCATCAGAGAGATGGTGGTTCTTTAAAAAGTTTTGGGTTTTTTTGCATGAAAAATTTAGTTTAAATATGAATTTGGAATAGAACCAGAATATTTATCAGAAGGTACTACATAAACCACAGGTATTTTGTGAGTCTGAAGTAGAACCAGAATTTTAATGCCTGGAGTTATTAGTCCTGAGGAGGACCAGTGATAAGCAAAACCATGAGGTTGGCTTAATTTTCCAGGACTTACTTTTTTCCCCCTTCAAATGACCTTTTCACCTAAGTTTTGAATACCTGGTGCCTGACTAGTAATTCTATCACCTTCAAATTTCCAACTAGCCTTTTATGTTCACTCAGTGCATCATCCTCCTTCCTGATCTTGATTCTGAGAGCTACATTATATTTTGGCATCTTTATGCTATCAAAATTTCAATTCCTTCTCCTCTTAAATTACTTTTATGGAAAAATGTGATCTGATAAACTAATTTACACTAAGATATTATAAAAGTGCATTGGTGAGCCACATTTTTTCCTGATCCATTACAAACTACACTGAAATAGCCCAAATGCTGCTGAAGTACTTTGAGATAATTCAATAGGTTTCATCCCTACAAGCAAAACAGGAAATTTTGTAGCTTTTTAGCAGGTACTTTTGGGGTGGTAAATTAACCTAGAATCCTTCAAATCAAAAGTTCTTTTCAAGCCAGAAACACAAAAAGTATTTACTAAATTATTCCATTTATTAAATTTCAAAGATACATAGAACTCACCTATGGTGTTGTAAGAAGTCAGGATATTGGTTACCCTTGATTAGAAGGGGGACATGAGGGCTTCTGGGGTAATGGTCTGTTTCTTGATCTAGTGCTGACTACATAAATGTGCTCACTTTGTGAACAGTTATTGACTTATACATTTATAATTTGTGTACTTTTCTGTATTAGTATTATGTTTCAATTTAAAAAAAAAGTTCTTTTCTATATATGGCTAGTTCTCCTTAAGATGACCTGTAAAATAAATCTTAAAAAGCCATAACTTATTTGAGTCCAGTGTTTAGGCTACCTTTTCATGAATCTTTCCCTGATCCTCTACCTCTGTTGAAAGTAACCCTGTAGTTATTTATGTACTTTCTTACCCTGTCTTCTGAACTATGAATGATAGTATTATATCTGATTCATCTTTGTATATACAATGGTGATGCATACAGTATATCTGTCAGATTAGGAAACTGACACTATATTACTAAAACAGCTTTAAGTGCCTAATAAATGTTTTTTGAATGTTTGAATGATGCAATGAATGAAGGATGGGTGAGTGAAGCAAATATAGCCATTATTCAGGGAACTATCCCTTGATGTTTCCAAAGACAAATTAGGATGTCAATGGATTATATCCTGCATCACAGTTCTGGACATGTATCTTTCCAGCTTGAATACCTCTAAGACTCCCATTGCATACTAAAATGCAAACTTCCCAGATAGAAATTAAAAGTTTTCCAGAATCTGGGTTCAAATACACTGTTCACCTCAACTGGTTATTGTATACACTTAAGTGCCCAGGGAAGGCATTTTAGCTGAACTAGATTTTGGCTATTTCTTCACGATGCCATTAAGTCGCTCATCCTTCACTCTATTTTAAATGCAGTTACCTTATTCTCCTTCTTACATACCTGTCCAAATTTATAATATTTAGTAGTCCTTCTGTGAAATATTTTTTCTTCCCTTCTTAATGCACCTTTCACATCTATTTCATGTTATTTGTGGTTTATTTCTATTGAGGGTGAGGATCATGTCATATCCATCTCTGTACATGCTATTTCTTTCAGTGCAGTACCTGTGATGTGGCTTCCCCTGAGGGATCATAGTGGACTCATCCCAGTAACACTGGTCACCAAATTTCAAGGAGCTAAGGAAACTGAGCCGAGTCCTGCCTTGTATAAATGACTGCGTACACAATCACCCTGAGATCAACAGTCTCCTGAAATTACTTCAAAGCCAAAAAGTAATATAAAGCTGGTAAGCCTGTAATAAATTTGGAGGAGATGTATATCATAAATTATTTTTCGTGGCTGAGAAAATTATAGGTGTATTCAAAAGCTGACTGATGAAGCTAAAAGAAATATTTCAAAGAGGGCTTTGGAACAAGGTATAACTGTGCCAAGGGATTCTGTGTATGATTACAATAAACAGAAAAAAACAATTAATATATTTATCTAAGCAGCTAATTTCCTCCCAGAAGAAAAATGGCACTTAATTAATTTGGCTGAATAGGACTCCTAACTGTGAATTCTCAGCTATGCTGCTTAATGGGGTCGCCTAGAAGACCAGCTAGAAGTACAGAAGCTATTGAAGAGAAGAATTGGAAACACTATGTATACCAAGAACCTTCTAATTAGAGGCAATTATTTGTAAACTTATTGTCCTGTTTTAAATGTATTATTAGAGATACCTATCTAGAGGGGAAGTGGTACACAAAGGGAGTTGGATTAAATGTAAGAAGGTAGTTCAAGTTCTATTGCTTTGGAAGGAACCTGCTAACTAACTCCTGGCTGTCTCTGGCCCCATCCCACATCCCCCTGGTAGCAGTGCGAGGTGGGTCACCCCTGAATTTTATCCTGTCTATCTTATATAAAATGAAGATAGTTAGGTTGATAAAAATATATGAAAGGATAGAAAAACTTCTAGCCATGCCCAGGAGCCATTGAAATCATTTTTTTTCTGAATGTAATATTTTAGAAAGCTTCAGAAGAATATTTTCAATAGCAATAGCAAAAGCCTTGCTTTGATGTTAGATCAGAGATACACAACTTTAGTGGTCAAAGTCAGAGAGTATCTAGATAAAACTCAAAATATTAAAGGACACTAAATACAAATGTAGGTAAATTCCAATGACTAATTTACGTTGGATCTGCATTTTGGGCTTTTCTGCTAAAGGAACTTGGGTCAACTATGTCTTTAAATTAAACTTGTGTTTGGATAGGCTTTGGAAAGGGGCATAAGTATTTATAGAGTGACAAATTAACTTATCAAGATCATCAAATATTTTCTTTTTGACACTGTTTTGTGTCTGTGCCAGATAAACATGTTTGTTTGGCATGTAGTTAGAAATTTATGACATTTAGGGAAAGACTGATCTATAGTACTAGGAAAGCCAGAGGGCTACTTGTATAAAGGGAGGCTCTAGGGCGATAGAAATATGCATCAACAAACAAAAAAAGAAAACACTTTGCATATCTTGCAAATATCATCTGAGGCAACAAATAATAGTGCACTGATCTATTATGTTGCTAAGTGTTTCTGCTTTATATTCTCCCTCCACTGAAGCAAGTCTTAAGGTGCTAATAGAAACAATGAAGAGAAAAGAAAAGCCTTGGTGAGCATAAAAAGGTCCAAAACTGAAGGAAACACTTTCAAGAGAGATTTTTGTTTGTTTGTTTTAGGAGAATAAAAGAGGTTAATCACAGCTTCCATGACAGTTTATTCAATACTTGGAAATTCTAACAACCTAAGCAGGAGATGTGACATACTACTTACCTAAGGCTCCTTTCTTCCTACAGTGCTTAACTCTAAATAATCAACTCACTATAGTGAAAATCTGACCTGAATTTAGAGAGCATTTTCATTTCCCTCACAGACAGTCCTGTTGGAGGTACAGGATAACAACTATGATTTGGCAAATATTTCCTATGTGTAGTTATAGTTTGATTTTGGAATCATGTATAACCCATATCACTATGGGATCCAGTTGACTACAAAAATAGATATACATTGTGAAATATTATGTTTGAGATATTAATTACCAATGCGTGTATGTGGTAGTTAATATCCATCAAAAGTTTAAAAAAATAAGTAGGCAGTACTTTCGCTGAAATTTAAACAAACTCGTTCCAAATGCATCTGTCTCTAAGGCACTCATAGAAGAGAAAAATATTCTTGTATAGAATGCTGACTCTGCCAGGCACTGTTCTACACTGATAATCTACTGAAACATTTTTTTTCATATTATTGAGTACATTTTTAAACAAAATCTTTTTTTTCAGCTAATTCTATTGTATGGTTGTAACATATGGCATTTAACAATTTTCCTCTTTTGAAAAGTTACGTAGGTGGCTTCTAATTTTATCATATTGTAACAATGCCATTTTGAGTATTCTCAAGAGGAAAAACATGCCATTTTCTTCCTGGTTTTGGGGGGAGGGGGAGGGGGGTTCCTAGATGTAAATTTGCTATAGTAAATGTACATTTAAGGTTTGATAGGTATTATATAATTTCCCTTCAAAAACTTTCATCCCTTGTCTAGCTATCCCATGTCTGGTGAAGGGTCTCTCCAGAAAAGGATTTAAGCATAAACTTTCCATTTTACCCTTGCCATACCTAATAGAATTGTCTACCCACAATCTGCTGAGTTGTGATGTTGAATAAATTGGGTTCTAGCATGGTCATTGATACTCTGTTCTCCTCTTTTCCTCCTCACTGCTTCATATCAATCTCATTTCCCATGTATGTGACAGTCTTCTCTACTAGAAAATAATATCCCTTTCTTTTTGAGTGTTTTATTCATTTTTATTTTCCTTCAGCTCATAGCACAATGTTTTGAAAATTCTAAATATTCAGCATATACTTGCTGAATAAAAATCAGCCATGGAAAATATGTCCTAGTGCATATACATACACCAGAATATATACTTATATACATGTAGACATATAAATTGATATAAAAGTTTATATATTTGTATAAATATTTTTATATAATTTCATATAATACTAGAATAATAATTCTTTTCTAAGTCACATAGTGAATATTTTAAGCAGATATTGAGTTGTAAATCTCAGAAGCCTAAACAGAAATGACATTTTTAAGAGATTCTTTCTGTATTTGCAAAGACAACCAATGCCCCCTTAGATGTTTCTATCTGCAAAGGAGCCATATTTAGATAAAGAGAAGTAAAAACCCTTAGAGTGTTTCATTAAATGAAATAAGTTAGATCAAAATAATTTCACTGGAAGTGTGATAAAAACTTGTTCATGCCAAACACCGAACAGAGATTTCTGCCTCTTTGTAAAGTTTTCTGGCTCTGCATACCTGGATAGAACCTGATAGTAACTTCCTGGCATCATCTTCTGGGCTTGCTCAGAGTAGAGCTGTGATTTTTCTAGTATTACAACTGATGGTTGACAGCTAATCCTAATGGAAAAGCAATGCCACATTTGCTAATCCTAACAGAGAAGCTAAATCACTTTCACTTTCAATCTGGAAATACAAAATCAGATGAGTTTTTTAAAACAAGATGCCACTCTAAATTCTATCCCAGTAAATAAAGATTGTGTATATTTATCTATAAACATAAATATTTCAAGTCACTTGCTAT
This sequence comes from Pseudorca crassidens, assembly GCF_039906515.1. Classification (NCBI taxonomy): domain Eukaryota; kingdom Metazoa; phylum Chordata; class Mammalia; order Artiodactyla; family Delphinidae; genus Pseudorca; species Pseudorca crassidens. Next base: position 62,335,635 of record NC_090306.1, read on the forward strand.
GTTTAAGAATGTACTTGAAGTCACTTTTCTCCCATGTTATAAAAAAGACAGCAATTTTCACAACTCTATTTAAAAGGGTCAATAAAATTTATCACAAACTATTAAAGAATTGATGACTATTTCTTAACCATAGACTAAGCACTTTATTCTCTTTTTTCCTTAAATTTTCAGATTAAATTGTGAATCTTAAAATTTATAGGATAAATATAAATTTATATATTGTTTTCAAAATTTCTTTTTTGGAACAAGCTAGTATAAGGAACCATATAGCTAATTTATATAATTATTAAATAAAAGTCATTGACAGCTAAGATTTGTATAATATTTCACACATTAGGAAAAATTTTCTCATACATATATTAGAGCAATCCACAAATGAGGAATATTTTATTAGAGTATACATTTTGGCATTGCAGATGAAATCACCCACATCATGAAAGGGTTGGGCCCATTGTGTAGTGTAGTGGAAGTTACTCATACTGGATCACTAGACCAAATTATTACATTTTCAAGAATTTTACTGGCTAGTTGGCAGATGCTGGTAACCAAAAATGGGCCATGTTGGAGGTATTTACACCATGGAAATTGGCACAAAGTAGAGCCCACTCCACTCCACCCCAATCCATAACATTTTAAACATTTACCAGCACATCGGTGGGTTAGTCTATATTCTATGATCCTTGCTATTAACAAAATTCTAAAATTGCTTTACTTCCCTTTTTTTTCATGCACAAAATGGAAGCCTTAATAATCTATTTATAAAACAGTGACTATCTGAGAACTAATAAATGGTGAAGTTAAGATTAAAATGCAAGATTCTTTATTAAAAAATAGTCATTTATACTACAGTTTTACTGCTTATACTAGTGGAGAATAAGTTTTAAAGGTGCTGGACTACTGGATGGAAAAGGGGTTTCTGTTCTCACGGATTTTTTAGTCTAAATGTCTTCATATTTTTCTTCTTTATATTATGCAGAAATAAAATTAGAAATCAATAAAAAAGTGAGAATACTTTTTATTAAATATTTGATTGAGAACATAAAATCTTGGTAAAATCAATGGTACATGACCCAGATATCATAGCTCTGGGATTTAATTTCAAAACTCATTTGTAAAATAAGAAAATTTGAAATAAATTATATATAAGGTCTTTTATGACAGCAAAAAATCTATGATTCTTTTGGTTAAATAGATATTTATAATAATACCCTGCATATATTTTCAACATTCCCATATATTTTGGATGCTTTACTAATAATGCTCATGTCTTGCTTCTGCATATAATGAGTCATTGTCCATGGGGAAGATATTTTTTTAGGTGCATTATGGAAAGTTAGGGCCATCTTATAATACATACAGTTATGCCCTCTTCCATCAAAAATTATTTAGATAAAAATCACCTTGTTGTAAGGCTTTCTTATAGCCATCATGCTGAACTTGAGTAATTGGTTTATAAGATATTCATAATTAAATACCCAAATAAGAAGCTTTTATCAAATGGTAAGAAAAAACTCTGATCTGACACTTTTTAGAATAGCTAGAATCATGGCTTAGGTGGAGCTAAATGGATAGGGCACTCATTAGATCTCAGATGCAGCATAACATAGGAAAATGCTGAGTTCAACTGAGGTATATTTTTGAAAATAAAGAGCTAAAATTATGCATTTTAAGTATGTGGTACAGTTTTTTTCCTACATTCAAAAGTATATATAAAAATCGAAGAACTAAACAAATGGAAAGATATTCCATGTTCATGAATAGGAAGACTCAACACTGTCAAGATGTCAGTTCTTTTTAACATATCTATAGATTTAATACGATTTCAATCGAAATCCCATTAAGTTATTTTGTGGATATTGGCAAACATTCTAAAGTTTTCATGGGGAGCAAAAGATCCAGAATAACCAATACAATACTGAAGAAAAAGAACAAAGTTGGAGGTGTGACACGACCTAAATTCAAGACTTACTATAAAGCTACAGTAATCAGGAGAGCATGGCATTGGCAAAAGAATAGGCAAATAGATCCATGGAACAGAATAGAGAGCCTAGATACAGACTATGTAAATATAGTCAATGCATACAAAAGACGTAGAGATAGTCTTCTCAGCAAACAGTACTAGAACAGCTGGTCATCCACATGCAAAAAATGAATCTAGACACAGTCCTTACGCCTTTCACAAAGTTTAACTCAAAATGGATCATAGACTTAATTGTAAAACATAAAACTATAAAACTCTCCTTTGTGCCAGTCTCAGCCTATCATTAGTGATGCTATTGGCTAGAAATGCCTATGTACCCTTGCCTGGGGCCTTTGGTGAGCCTCACAGACATTTCCTATTTCAAAACCAATGTTGTGGCTGGACTGGCCCTTGTGGTTCTTATTATGATTGCAAGAGACCCTCAGCAATAACCATAAGGGAACTCTGAAACAAAGCAAAGTTTATTACTCATAGGTCCTGGAGAATACACAGCACACAGTATGGGAACACAGCAAGATCACAGCGGGAGACAGAGAGATTGAGAGATACAGAGAGAGAGAGAGAGAGAGAGAGAGAGAGAGAGAAAATGCACTAGTGCAGGCCTGGGGTTCTATTTCTACTGGGGTTAAGGGTAAAGGGCCAGAGTTTTGCGGGTTCACTCTTTACTGGTGAATTTGAAACACAAGAGCAGGAATTAAAGCATGAGAAGGGAAAAGCAAATGGCCAGTTTGTTATCTAAGCCATCTAGAGATCACTAAAACAAAGAAAACTTCTGGGTGGGGCAGCCTGCTCTTCATCTAGTCCTGTAGCTGGCATTGTGTTTATCTGAGCTGTCTTTGAAGTGAATGCCTTGGCAATCAAAAGCTTAAAGTCAGACACATTACATTACAATTAAAGAAAACAAAACAAAACTCTCAGGCACTTACACTACAAACTGCTAGAAAATAACAAAAGAGAAAACCTAGATGGGTATGGCAGTGCCTTTTTAGATACAACACTAAAGGTACAATCCATGAAAGAAGTAATTGGTAAGTTGCACTTTCTTAAACTTAAAAACATCTGCTCTCTGAAAGACACTGTCAAGACAATGAGAAGGTAAGTCATGGAGTGAGAGAAAATATTTGCAAAAGACATATCTAGAAAAGGACTGTTATTTAAAATAACGAAGACCTCTTAGAAGTCAATAATAAGAAAACAAACAAAGTCTTCGGCCCATTTGCTAATCAGGCCAAAGACTTTAACAGACAGCTCACCAAAGAAGATATACATATGGCAAATAAGCATATGGAAAGATGGTGGGAGAGATAAATAGGCAGAATACGGAGAATTTTCAGGGCAGTGAAAGTACTACGTGCGATACTGTAATGACAGACACATGGCATTGCATATTATACATAGAATGTATAATGCCAAGGGGGAGCCATAATGCAAACTATGGACTTTGGGTTATTACGATATGCCAATGTAGGTTTATCAGTTGTAACAAATGTTCTGCTCTGGTGTGGGATGCTGATAATGGGGGAAGGTTATGCATGTGTCGGGGCTGGGAGTATGCAGGAGATCTCTGTTCCTTCCCTCAATTTTGCTGTGAACCTAAAAGTGCTCTAAAGAAGTCTTAATATAAAAAAAAAATTGATAAAAACTGATCTCTATTCAGTAATATCTTGTAATATCAGAGATCCAAATATCTTTAAGAAAATTTTTAAGGAGATAAAATTAACATTTCTCTCCTTAAACCAGGGCAACGTGGTCTCACTTTGTACCTTAATTTTAGATGACCTTGATCTTGTTCTGGCTCTCTGTCTGAGTCTCTCCACAGGGTAAGAAATTTTCAGAGACAAGAGCTCATGCCCATTTAGAAAGTGGATTCTTTTTTTTTTTTTTTTTCCGGTATGCAGGCCTCTCCCGTTTCAGAGCACAGGCTCCGGATGCGCAGGCCCAGCGGCTATGGCCCACAGGCCCCACCGCTCCGCGGCATGTGGGATCTTCCCGGACCGGGGCACAAACCCGCGTCCCCTGCATCCGCAGGCGGACTCTCAACCACTGCGCCACCAGGGAAGCCCAGAAAGTGCATTCTTACTCCTAGACTTCACTTTAGGTACTAGGACCACAGAATCCCCTGCCCTAACAGCCATGAACCAGATTTAGGTCCCACACAGTCTCAGTCTTGCATCTTAACTTGCAAGTGTGTACCATTTACTGGTGTGCACACCCCTAAATCCACGGGTTGGCATGTAGATATTTGCAGAGGGTGTAGATGAAGATTGCACCTGAGATCTGGAGTACCAATGCATGATGGTGAGACCATTCATGGTGGAGAAAAAGGGAGGCTGTTAGTGAAGGGAAAAAGAAATACATAGGTGATGAAGGTGGAACATAATGTAGGTAGAAGCCCAGAGTTGCACTGTCTGGAAGGCCAGATTCTGGTACAGAATTCCAAGGAGATTTTCAAACCTGGTCTTCCAGAACATATGAAGGTATTTGTATCAAAGTAAGAAGATAGAATAACTTTTACTAACAATTTTTCAGCTTGATATATAACTTTTTGACATTTAGACTTACAATTTGTGAGCCTCCATTTTCACTTTTGTTCTGGGATGCACAGATTTTAGGGATGTGCTTGCCATGAATATTGTTAAGAACACTTTGTCTCCTCCAGTTTTCCTTACATACAGGCCTATGGGAAGAAGTGAGGAAGGTATGATTGTTTTGAATCTACTTGTTCAATAAGTTGCAAAATTCTTTTCTGACTCTCTCATACAACCTGTCTACTTAGAGTTCATTTCCTGTGCAGCTCTCCATATCACTGGAATCTGTTTGGCAATACAGTTGATGGAAATATAGCACATGGACATGTCCCAGCTGCCTCAACAACTACAATCTAGTATCATAAATGTATGTAACTTCTACTATCTAGAATTACCAGTTCTTGAATTTCTGAAATTATACAAATAGCAAGTAAAAATTTAGACAGTCAATCTGTGATATGTGTGCTTCAGTTTGGAATGGTGATGCCTTCAGAAAAATAAAACCAGGAAATTATCCAGGCAAGTTAATTAAAAATAACTTAGTGAATTTTATATTTCATTGTCTTTTGAAGGTAGTTTTCCTAAAATTCATACAGAAAATTCTGTCAAACTATCTCTCAGAAGAATAAAATTTAAACTATGTTATGTTTGCTGTCGAGAAACAGGATTAAATCGCCTCAGAACCTTTCTAGAAACAAATTTCTTATGGGTACAAAAAGAACAGTGTTTGTTTTGTTCTGATGTTTAGAATCAAAATATGTCTCCAATTTTGTTGGTTAATGATTGTCTTGGTTCACACACTTTGTGTCTACTTCCAGATATTGTGTTCCCATACAATGGCAGAGTTTTAGAAACAAATGTTTTACATTTAACATTACCATCTTTTCCTATTGCTTTCATTTCACAACTATAGTGTTCATTGAAAAAAAAGTTGGTGTAGAAGTACAATGTTTTGGGAAAAGAAAATCCCTCAACAAGGTGAAATAAATGTTAAAGAAAATAATACAAGGTTAAAATGGGTCCTCATTTTAGGTGAATAACCTCAGAGCCACAGGTACATGTTAAATTTGAAATATATATTGTTACATCTTAAATACTGCTTAAAGATTTTAATGTTGTACATAATAGAATGACAATGAGTGTTACTATGTGACCTCAGATATCTTGTTGGCTTACAAGACTGGGAAACTAATGACCGTTTACTAAGATTAAGACTGAGTGTTGAGAATTTGAGGGATTTTTGAACAAGTGAAACAGAATTCAGGAAACACAGTACATATATTTGTAAATAACTAGGCAGTAGATTGTTCTTAATGTCTCTCTGCTTTCTTTGTCCAGTCTTCAGATCTATGAAGAGGCTGATCAACCACATTGGACTAGAACAAATGCCCCTAGGTAGTCCAATAAATCAGTCATGGAACCAGTATGGGAGCTATTTTGCCCCTAAGTCAGGCAAGGAATATCACCACTGTTAGTAATTCCACAACAAGGGCCATGCAAACTCCATTAATGAAAGTATGACTGAGTGAGCAGAGAAATTCCTATTAACCAAGACTGTGGGGATGAGTCAGTGAGATCAGTCAGATTTCTTGTGTGACCATCTTACTGTCTTGATATAGCAATGCCTATATTTGAAATGCATTGACAATTTCACATGAGATTGTAATATTTCAATACAAAAAATCATATGGTGGGAACACTATTTTATATTGTTTTGAAAAACATATTTAGAATAACAACTTTTTGAAGTCTTATGAGTGTATGGTTTTGAAATGTTTTCAGTAATAAAAAGATTTTCTAATTATCATTTATATAACTTTTTCTGAAGATCTCAGAGCAATACAGTTATGCGAGGTCTTTGTAATTTGCGAGTTTTATATCATAATGCAGGAACAAAAAAAAGTCCTTGTGAGCTTAAGTAACTGTTAAATTGAAAACACTGAGTTAAATTTAAAGAGGTATGTATTCACGTTTGATAAAACTACATGATATATTACTTTGAATGTTGAGATCCATAGAAAATCACTTCAATAGATTTAAAAAAATGTGCAAAGCCTCTGAAGTTAATACCACTTCAAAGTCGAAAAGCTATATGCCTTAAATGGTATAGGATTTTTCTACAGAATGCCATTAAATTTTTAATTTTACAACTATGTACAAACTGTAGGATGATCTCACATTTGGAAACATACCAAAAATTAGGAGATGCTGTCTTTGAAAGTATGGTAGGAAAATATACATTGCATTTCCATGGTGTGATTTTTTTAGAAATCTAAAACCTGAATTTGGAGAGTGAAAAAAAAAGATTTCAGAAACTATTTTCCACTTTATCAACTATATGTGCTATTGGAAAGTCTTTTAAGTCCATTTCAAGCTTTCAAAGTTCTTTTAAATTATTTTAAATTTAACTCCCACATTAAATATTAATCTTATGAAAATATATAGGAATAATTACAGATTTAAATAAAAATAGTTCTTGGATGTAAAATCAAATTTTGCCCCCTCTGCTCATCCCAAAAAATGACTCAAAGCCGGCAGTCCACTTACTGTTGAGTGTGATATCATTCATTTCTGCCAGTCTCCAGAACATTTGCCCTTTAGGTCACTTCACTGCCCAATTTAAGGGTCTGACCAGCCCAGCCTGATTCTTTTCTTCAAGAACAAAGCTATATTTTTTCAAATGTTACATATTTATTTTTATTTACTGTTTATTCATTTATCTCTTCGTTTATTTTACTTAAATTTAGCTCTGTCTCCCCCTGCCCTTTTTCTTGGTAATTGATGTAACACTACTGTCCCTCCTACCATGTTTTCCAAGAAGTAAGGGAAGTCATTAACATATTGTCATACTGTTGTTTCCATATAAAGGAGCATTGCCCACTGGTGATAGTCAATCACGCATTTGCTTATCAGGTAACTTTTCTATTTACTTTTAAGGTCGGTTTAGAATATTTGCCACTCTGTAAGGGAACCCTTTGAGTACTTAGGGTACTCAGTACCTGTGCTTGTTCAAATCTTGTAATGATATGAAATAGCTCAAAAAAAGCCTTCGAAAGAGTTGGGTGCTGCCATTCTTACTTATCAGTAGAGTTGCTATGAGATTAATGTAAATCCATATTCAAAGTATGTAGTCATCTGCACATAAATTCCAGCTAATTCTTTATAATGCTAAAAATATGTTAAATGCTTTATTTAATTTGGTTAAAATGGAACATGTCTTAACAGTGTAATAATTTTTTTTAAATGGCCTTTGGAATGAGCATGGCAATCACACCAAAGCTGAGGATGCAGAACTGATCTAAGATACATGGTCATTCTCTTGGTAAATACATTAAGCATATAAGATAGCTATGATATGTATTTTACCAAGAAAATGACCTGATTGACATTTTAATATTTAATTGTAGTATGATAGTCTTGTTTATAAAAAGTTATATTTTTATCTCAAGTAATATTTGATTTCATAAGTTAGTTAACTGGGCAGGTTGAATACATATTGCACAAGGGCATACTAATGCAATTAAAAATTAGCTTAGGCAAAAATTGTCATGAAAAATGTATAATGTGCTACCAGCAAAGATTACTTCTGTGTTTACTATGCTTAATATTGATTCTTCAAAGACATGTTTCATAACCAAGTTCTTTTTTAACTTAATTCTTGTTTGGTATAAAATATTATTTGAATTCAAAGATAACTATATTTAACAAAAAGGCTCATATGTCAACATTTACTGACGTGGTTAACTTTCATACCATTATTTAAAACTTAAGGACAAAGAGGTTAAGGTTTTTTAAAAGATTCATTTGTAACTAGGCATATCTTTAAAAAAAGTTTTAGTAGCCCACCAGCAGAGATCTGATTTATTAGATGTTGGTTAGACCAAAGATGTACATTTTACCAAGCAATTCACATGGTTCTGATGAAGATAGTTTCTATACCACACGTGATAAAATAAAGTTCAAACAATAGAACATGATTTTTAGGACCAAAAAGGAAACAAAAAAATGTATTTGTATTTTCTGATATCTCTCTCTGTGAATAGGCTTTTAATAAAAATTCAGCTAGGAGTCCCCCATTTTCTTTGCAGATCATCAATGCTCATAAGCTATCTCCTTCCACTCCCCATTTATTTACTTCATTCTGTTTTCAGTGAGAAAATTAATTGCATTACATTGGGCAACCATTATTAGCACCTTTAATTTTCCCATCCCTGTCTCTCTCAATTCAGGAGTGGTTACCAATGAAACAATAGGTTTGATTGGGAGGATGCACCCTAAATCTTATTTTTGAATCTAGGCTGACTGTGTCTGACCAGGAAAGGCTCTGAATGACAATCTTATCTCCTGCTGTTTAGAAAACAGAGAAGTTGGCTTTTCCATCTCTCTGAGTCTGCTGATTCTCAGTAATTTAGATTACAGGCCACAGGCAGAAAGACCCTTGCTTCCATCTCTGCCTGCAAACTGACAGATTCTTGCCTGGGCTTATCTCTTTTCTATAGAATTTTGCATTTTTCCATCAGAATTCTGTGTTTTTCCATCCTCTTCCCCTACAGCTACAAGTTCAAAGGCATTTGGTGTGACTCCCAATTATTACAGGTTATAGTTCACCAAATGTTTTTCCTCAGGACAAATGTCACAAGCATATCAGCATATACTATATCCTTTCTTCTACCAGCTGTCACGTACCAAGACAATTTTTTAAATTTTTATTGGGGCACAGCCCCTCTTCCAGGTACCAATTTTGGAAGTAGAATTCAGACTATACTGCTCGAACAAGAAACCCCACATTTAGTGGTTTGAATGATGTAGGAATTTACCTCACACAAAACAGTGCAAAAATGAATTTTCCAGAACTGGTGGAAATGACCTGTTCCAAGAAAACATTTAGGGATGCAGATTTCTTTCATCTTGCTCTATCATCTTCAAGTGCTCTGTACTTGGTCATATCATCACTGTTGGCTAGCATTCATATCTCTGCCCAGACCAGAAGAAAGTGAATGAGGAAATCCACTGTTGGTGGCTTTATAGTTAAGGTGACGATCCAAAAGTTGCTCACCTGATTTCATCACATATACCAGTGGCCCAAAGAGAGTATATGGGTGTACCTATGCTAAAAGAGGCTAAGTAATATATCTTTCTGGGTTATTATGTGGTAACTAAAACTTGGGAGCCCCATCGTTGAAGGGAGTAAAGGGGGGAATAAATGCAAGAAGACAATTTGCACTCAATGCCAAAAGAAACTACAGTTTGGCTTTAGTATTTCCTAGTCTATCAAATACAAGCCCTTCTGAATAGCTTTCTAGCTCCCAATGCTTGCTTTACCACTTGTCTATCCTCACTTCTGGAATAGTTTTACTAAGTTCTTAGGAACACTCATTCCTCCCTTTGTGTTTTTAATCATGGAATTTTTTCTAATACCTCCACTCATTCATCTTCATCATCTTCAAAACCTGATTTGAAATTTGTCTTCTCCACAAAGTACCTGATTATTCTGCATAATTTCTCACATCATCACTTTTTACTATGTTTATTTCCACTTATGAAGATGTTACTTTAATAATTTTAACTCATTTCACATTTATATGCCATCTTCCAGCTAGACTGTAAACACTTCAAGGACAAGGATAAAGCGCTTCTTTTGAAAACACCAATAATATGAAGAAGTGAGGTAAATGTTCCTTGCTGGAAAAGCGTCCCTCCTATGACAGGAATTTTTGGGAGAAAATCACAGTGTTTGAGAATGAGAATGCCTTTACTATTTCTGCTATGTAACCAGCTGTGTGATCTTGGACAAGTAACCTGATATTCTGTGCTGTTATTGTTGTTATGCTAATGATGAACTCTAACAGCTTTGACAGCAGAGTTCTTTATGACTAAGTTTGGTGACTACGGCATAGTGGTTATTCAGTTTTATCATTTACCATGCTTAATAGTATCATTTTTCTATGTAAAAGCTCATATTGTTTATAATTAATTTACATGTGTTTTGTTTTTCATGATATCAGGCAACATTGGTACAAGTATCAATGTGTGCTACTGTCAGTGTACGAGCTGCTAATGATAATGCTCAACTGCTTTCGCTATGAAACTCGAGTCATAAAAATTTCACATTTATCTGTTAAAAATAAATTTACTATTTATTTACTAAATGAGAAACCATCTGATTAAACAAATAGGTCGTCTACTGTGACCTAAGACCCAACAAGTCAGAATTTGTAAAACCAAAAGTGAACCAATTCTATACACAGTTCATGCTAACTCGGCACTTTTACACAGAATAATTAATGTAAAATGATATGCTAAGGTTATTTGGTCTCTAATGTCCCTTCTAGCAATAACATTCCATGATTCATACTGCAAAAAGTGAAAGTTTCTTTATACTTTTAAATATTAGTGTGATATATTTACATTATTATTTTTCTAGTTGATTAACTTAAAACTATCAATATAAAGAACTAAACAGTTTTTGAGTAAAATATCTCTGTTGTTACAGATAAAACTTCTCACATACATCAAAGCCATAAAGTTCTGGATCCTATCAAGTCATCCAGAAGTATTAAATGTAACTAGCCATCCTGGAAATAAGGCTGAGCTTTATATTGGCTTCACATAATAGGTATTTTATTTTCTGTTTTAAAGCCCTGAATGCACAATGGTTCACTATGCACAATAACATTTGTATAATGAGATAATAAAAGGAAATATTAATATTTGTGCTTTTATCTTCTACTTATTTATAAAGAACTTCCTAGTCAATCAGAAAACAAATTTACGTGCCTCCTACATATATTCTCAGAGGTTCTATATTCTCCTGCCAAACTTTTTATTAACTGATCCCAACTCATAAAACTGGGCTTGTTTTTTTTTTTTTTTCTTCTCGGTATCAGAAATTGGTATCTTATATAAAGTGAAACAAAATTTTTAAAATGAGGAATGGTATTTTAGTTGATTCATGTCAAGACACTTTAATCAGATAGTTAAATAGTTGCTAATATTCATCCACTCATTACTAACGTAATTTATGGGGTATTGCTTATCTTTTGTTGCAAACCTGGTCCTTCATCTGTCCTTTATTCCATATTTTTATTAAGTTAGTTAGAATTGGGCTTTGTGATATGCAGCATAAGAAACCAAACTAATCCAAGAATAGTTTTGTGATTTTCAAATAGGAGGATAAAAAAAATAGCTGGGGAAGCCCTAGAGAAAAGTAGGAGGTAAATCTGAGGCAGATGAAGATTTTTCAAAATTCCTACCAACGTTTAATCTATTTTAGTTCTAGACTGAATTAAGGAAATGAGCCCCCACTATGGGCTAGAACAGAGAGAGAACACATTCTGGGTAAAGATAATATTTTAAGGAGACTTTACATTTTTCACTTTAATACTGGTGACTTCTGCTGCATAGAAACAGGAGTATACTACCATATGACAATAAAAACTGACCCTAAGTTATTCGTAGTAAGAAGTTAAAAGAGAAGTTCTTTAAAACAACTATGATTAATATATTTAATAAGCTAGAGAAATATAGAAAGGTGAAAATATCACTAGAAAACTTGAATCTAAAAAAATCAAATTGAAATTCTAGATCTTAACAATACAGTAACTAAAATTACTAAAAGCAAAATATATACAAGACAAGACTGAATTGGTGCAATGAAAGATAGCAAAACATATGCTAAATCCAAAAACCTGGGGAAAATATAAATACACTAAATAATTTGAGTCATGTGAGAAACAGTGAAAATATACTCTTTATCTCATAGCGAAAAGAATCCTGGAAGAACAGGAAATATGAAGCAGAAGTAATATTTGAAGAGTTGAATGTCCAAAAATTGTCCAAAACTGGTAAAATACATGAACCTTTAGATTCAAGAAGACCTATAAATGATGTGCAGCATGAAAGAAGGAAGAAGAAGAAGAAGAAGAAAAGGAGAAGAAGAGGAAGGGGAAGGGGAAGAGGGAGGGGAGGGGAGGGAGGGAGAGGGGGAGAAAGGGGGAAGGGGGAGGGGAAGAGAAAGGAAAATCACAGGGAGTCACATCATAATAAAACAGAAAGAAAGAAAATCTTGTAAGCAGCCAGAGGAAGAAAGAGACATTACTTTCAAAAGAGTAAAAAAATAACACTGACAGATAATTTGCCAAATAAATGATGAAAGCTAAAAGCAGTGGGATTACACTATTAAAGTTTGAAAGAAAATACCTGTTACACTTGAATTCTACTTTCAGTGAAAATAATCATCAAAAGTGAAGACAAACTTTCTGATTCCGACTAGGACAAAGAGAGTTGCAAGAAACTATTGATCTCACTCTAACACAGATGATATAAGCTACAGCATCATAGTTGTCTTGAATATGTGAGAAAGCTGAGGACAATAAGAAATCCATGTGAATTAAAGTGCAGAATGTGGAAACTCCTTTTAGGAGGGAGAAATCATGACTTGCTTGCATTCTTGATGAAGCAGCAGGAAGGGGAAAAATTTACCACAGAATGGGATAGGGAAAAAAACAGCCAAAAATTTAGAATTTATTGACTGAGTGTGACCTTGTTCATGTTTTGAAATTCCAAGGACCTGTAGCCATAGAGAAAAATTACATTAACTGCCATTTCTTACACTCAGGACTTCACTGAATGCTTGGGGATAATATGCTGAAAATAGAGTGAGGGAACAAGGTAGGAAAACTGTAGAAAATTACTCCCAGGAATTCTGGACACTTACTAAATGTAAGACAGCAGCTTAGTAATAATGCTAAGACATGAGAATCACAGGTATATTTTTGTCTCTGTAGAATTTACTTATAAAATGTATACTGCTATTTTTATATTATGTTTATGAATTATATTGATAAAAATAAGAATTTATTAAAAAATGATTTCTAAGCACTGTCATGAACTTGAAAGTGCACTATGTCTTTCTATGAAGAGTAACACATGATAAGCCATACTACTTTCCATTTAAACTGAATATGCAAACAAAGATATTCTTTTAGTGTTTTTTGTTTTAGGTGGAGTTACATTTCATTAGATCAGATTGCTTTTTTCTTTTTCCTGAATTGAAACTTCTTTTTTAATTTTGAAAGTCATGTTACCAAGTTGTAAGGAATGTTAAAATATGGCTCTGTTTATGTTGGGGCAAGTTAAAACATCTATTTCTTCTCATTCTATTCACTTGTCAAATCTTGACTACTGAAATGGGGATTCTTAAATTGATATGATTCTTCATAAAGAATTCTTTCCACTTAGAATGAAGTGAGAAGTTTATAACAATCCTTAAGACCCCTTTCCAGTTTCTTATTCATTCATTCATTCATTCATTTGAAAATGTGCTATTGTAAAAGCCTTTGTTGTAGAATTAGGAGCCCTGCTGGGTATATTGACCTCTTAGGTTGGTGAAAAAGTAGTACTGAATTTCCAAACATTCAAAAAATGTTAGAATGATGAGCTAAAATATTATAAAATAGAGACAATACAAAGCTCTACATCTTCATTTGATTATTGGATCATCATCTGTATCGTCATTCCTAAGTCTTTTTAAGGTGAAAGTAAACTGTGAATATGCTAAAAAGCAATGTTGAACATATACAGCTGTGATGTATGAATGTCTTCACAATATCTATCCATGAGATAGATAATATTATCTCCATTTTTTGGCTGAGTAAATGTAAACCCATGATTAAATAAGTAGGTCAATATCACAGAGAAATCCTAGTTTCCCTGACAGCAAAACCTATAGCCTTGCTGTTACACTGTGCCTCTCTTTTTCCTGTTCTGAAGTTGGCTGATTTCACCCAAGACTCTTGGATTTATTTTTGGTTGGGTTAAGTGAGCTTGCTCACCAAGGGGTATGTAATGCATGGGTCAGAAATCAAGAAAAAATTATAGTAAACATGGACTGTACCTTGCCAGCCTAAGAAAGGTTTACTACATGTGTTTGCATTTGAATGTTATCCAAAGTGAAAATACACCTTATGCTTACATTGATGCACATAATAATGATAGAGCTAAAAGTGAGAGTTGTCAGAGGTCTCTTGGATTGGTAGGAAAATAATTCATTTTACATTCTGAAATACAGACACTAATTTCTTTTAATAATGACACTTGACAATTCATTAAAGCAACAAGTCCATATTGATTGACAGTTTTGTTTACCGAACACGGCACTCTCTGTGCCATCCTTTCATTTCTTCTCTTGCTTTGGTCTCTTATCTTTGCCTCAATGTAAGTTCTATTTCAGTATGTCTGTCCTTTGAAGATGAAAAAGAAGAGTTTTACAGCATACATTTTTTCTCTTTAAGGGAAAAGTTTAGGGTGGGAGCACTGGTAACATTGTCAATATTTTATTTTTATAATTTGTTTCCCTTTAATTATAAGTTTGCCATTTAGACCAAGTCAGAGTCTAGTAAATGAATTGGTTGTGGCACAGCTGGTCCACAAATGTCAGTAGGGATGTGTTGGGGGATATATTTCCACATTATTAACTGCACCACTGATTTAGCCATGGTAACTGATATTATTTCAAGAGTTGGGAAAGAACAGATCAACTCAGCTACAGCTCTAACAGACACAACCTCAATTCTTTCAACATTGGCATAAGACTCATTAATTTTAATAAAACTCTTTTCTTCACCTCAGGAAATGTTTCCAATTCCTGTCACAATTTGAATCCAGTCAGATTTGTGATCTTAGGCTTCTTACCTCTGATAATTCATACAAGAACGTCTTTCCTACCAGTATCTTTGTTTTACCATTAATGAATAACATCAAATCTGAGAAACACACATTTACTATGTGTTTGAACATCTGTTTGAAAATCTCATCCTTTAAAGCCAAAGGTGGAATATTTTTGCACTTCCCAGTCCTCTGGAGATTCTATGTCTACAATATGCTGACAAGTTAACATTCTCTCAAGCAAACCTAATTTCCTTTCTTCCAAAGTAACTCCAAATGTTTGTATTATTCCTTTCACATTTTTGTATGGAGTCAGTGAGAGGAAAGAGATAACGGGTTCAGGACACTGTTCAATTTTATGCCTTACTATGAAAACATTTTTGTTATAATTTTTATACTATTGAAATATCTGTTGTAATATAACTGCATTTAGAGTAGCATAATGGTTATAATTTGTACTGTCTGGGTTCTAATCTTAGCTTTGTCACTTAATAGCTGTGTGACCTTGAGCAAGATAATGAATCCTTCTGTGTCTCAGTTTCCTTATGAGTAACGCATACATAGGCATACAGGACTTCGAAGACTCTTTGACACATATTTAGGGTTCAATAAATGTTAGCCATTTTTATAATCATTTTGTTGCTTCTACTCTTGTTATTATTTGGGCACTCAGTGTCCATGTGCCAAGGGTTAATAAGAGGAATTCCTTAAGACTATGTAGAAAATCTTCTGAGTCATCTAGAAAAATATCTACCATCCCCCTGCAGAGCTGAAGCAGATCTTTGCAGCTAAATTCCTTTTCCACTCTACTTACGAATTTTCAAATGGTAATGTAATTCCTATTTTTTTCTACACTTTTCTTTATGCCACTTAAATGTACACAAGGAAGTATCGGAACGTGTGTGTATAAGATTTTACTATGCGTATTTCAACAATTCTAAGTTTACTTGACAAAAACATTCAAAATTATATTTTGGCAAATTTCACAATCCTTGGCTCAACCTGGATTTGAGGATCTGTCAGGAGGAATATTTTCATTAGTGATAAAGAATATATTTTCTCCTTGATAAGTCTGAATAAAAAGTAATATGTGTTTGATACTAATGCCTATAATTCTCAGTATTTTCCAGTTTCAAATTCTTATAATATATAATCTCCCCAAAAAGCCTTAGGTGGAATTTAAATAGCTTCGTTCAGGGTTGGATGGGTTGTAATGCCAGAAAAGAAAGAAACACAGTTTAATATGGTTCTTTAGGGGGAGAAGTGGGACCAGTTGGTAGACATGTTAACATTGTCCATCTGGCAATAAAATAGACTTACGAGACAATATAATCCAAGTCTCTGAGCTTTTCAAACATTTGCTAAGGGTGTGCAGAGGAAGTAAAGGATAGGAGTATACAACTTCTAAGTTTTCTCTCCCTTTTTATATTTTAACCTCCTTATTTCACCCAAATATTTAGAAAACTACCTGAATATATTTTCTTTTCCCTCCCACCAAATGAATTGGTGACATCCTTTGAGATAACCAGATAATTTTGGTGATACTTAAACATCATTGAAAATCACTGGGTGATGGTGATTTAGCTAAAAGGAAGGAAATCAAGGCCCTTATTTTTAAAATCCCCAAATCAAGAAAAACCTCTTCATTTGTTCTAAAGAGAAACTTTGACAATTGGGGTAAAATTCTAGCTAGTTTTCAAATTACTGCTAAAAGTGACCCAAGACAGCCCAGATATGCTCTTTATACACTCTTTTTGCTGTTTCTACCATCCAAAAGTATAATATCTTTTTGGCTCAATTTTATCATCACACTGTAGTAAAAGGAAATATCAATAAATTCATGAAACAAGACAAAGAGAAAGAGAGATGTTTAGCTTTGTATCATGTAAATGTTTAGTATGTTTTTTCACCTGTAAATTCTCATTATAATAGGGATTCTTTTTCTGTTTTGTAAATAAGTTCATTTGTACCATTTTTTTAGATTCCACATATAAGCGACATCATATATGTCGTTCTCTGTCTGACTTACTTCACTCAGTATGGCAATCTCTAGATCTATCCATGTTGCTGCAAATGGCATTTACAAAACAGAAATAGATTCACAGATGTAGAAGACAAACTTATGGTTACCAGGGTGAAAGGGGGAAAGGGATAAATTAGGAGATTGGGATTGACATATACACACTACTATATATAAAATAGATAACTAATAAGGACCTACTGTATAGCACAGAGAACTCTACTCAATACTCTGGAATGAACTAACTGGGAAAAGAATCTAAAAACAAAAGTGGATATATGTATATGTATAACTAATTCGCTTTGCGGTACACCTGAAACTAACACAACATTGTAAATCAACTATACTCCAATAAATTTTTTTTTTTAAATAGAGATTTTTCCTCTTTTGAAGTTGTTAGATTAGGGGGTGCTTGAATTTGTGTTCCTGAAAAGCAGATATTGAAGTGATGATTTGAGGGAAAGTGGCTTCTTTGGGAGGTGCAAGAAACACTGAAGTAATGTAATTGAGATAAGAAAGAGAAGACAGTGAATAAAGATGTATTTTCAAGTGAGTAGCCATTATGTGTGACTAGAGCTTAGATCTGCAGAACACTTTGGGAAATGTTATAAATACACACTTCAGTTATTCCACAGGAGAGGCAAGTGAACCGGGATCTTTAGCCCTTAATCCCTGTTAGACATTGATTGAGGTTTGCTTCTTGGGGAATGGGGGGAAGCATTGTTAACTCCTTGATATTCTTAGCCTGCCAGGATCTTGCCACAGTGGTTTTCATCCCCTCATGTGAAAGACTTCTGGCAAAGAGATTCAGATACTGTTAGTTGCAAGTCTAACAGCAAGCATTAAAGTGATGTAAGTCAGGGTACCAATTGCATTTGTTAGAAATGACCTCCTCTGTGTCTTTAAAATGAAAGCTATCTTATTCTAGTTGTTCTTCATATATGCTCATATATCACACTTTTATTTTCATTATCTCATTACATTGCAATTGCTTATTTATTTCTATACCTCATATTGTTCACCAATGAAATTCTAGCGCACTGCTCAGTAATTGCTCAATAAATATTTCTTAAATAAATAAAGAATCTCCTCACAATTAAGAATGACACTTTACAATCCACTATTATTGATTTTTCTTACCTCATGCTAGTCCAGACTGCTTACATACTTCTGATTTACCGGGTAGATTATTCTAGTATTTTCAACACACTTTACAGTCACCTGTATTTAGAAGTACTTTTCCAGTCACTTTTATTGTCCCAACTCATTACCATTTAATTAGAAATTTGAGTGAAGGAAATGAAATGCCATACACATATCTTGGTATACCCAGATTTGAAGGATAAGTACATTAAACACCAAAAGGAAGGTAGTGCAATTACATGAGTAAATATGCATTGCCAGGTAAGTGCACTTTACAGGTATGCGTTAAAATTCAAGAGGTTGCATCCCAGAGAAAAGGGAACAATGGGTTGACAATGAGATTTGAAATGAACAAGAAGTATTCCTGTCAGTTTGAGAGTGATCTAAGAACATGCGTTCAGTAGAAGTGCTGGCCAGTGGAGATGTGGACGAGTTTACATGGAGGAGTTAAAGACTCTTCCATCAACTTTATACTTCTTTGCTGCCAGTACTTACATTTTCTCACATATAATAAAATACTCAAGTTAACTGAGGTTTGAATAATATCTTTTCAGTAGTGTTATTTCTTTGGTTGGTCTTACTCTTATGCTTTATGTTCTCTCTTTGTGTAATGGCTTATATTCTAAAACATACAATCTATGGATGTATCAATTTCTTAGCTGCCATCCATATTTGCAGTGCTAAAGAACTTTAACTTTCTTTTGAATAAGGACACATTCTAAGATATCCAAAAGTATTCAATTTATACTTATAACAAATGAATTTAAATCCCTAGAGATGTATGTGTTTGTGCGTGTGCATATACACATTATCTATCTTTCTATTATCTATCATCTATCTATCTATCTATCTAGAGACAGGGAAGATGAAAGAGATGTATTTGGCATGAGTTGCTTTACTCCTGGGGAAGCAGTGATGATCTCTTTATAGCTTCCTCTTCTACCATGTCATGTAAGGGTAAGGTATGTCTCTAACCTATAACGTTTGAAATTTCCCAAGACTGCAAATTGATAAGCAAGGCGTGAATTCTTTGTTAAATACAAAGAATTTGTATTTAATTTGTTAAATACAAAAAATTCTTTGTTAAATACAAAGGCAAAGATTTTATAGCTTTGAAATGTGAAGGCTTCTAAGCTGAGGTGATGTTTAAAGAAGAGAACTATGAAAACATGACCCCTTCAAATGACTTTCAGACCCTATTTGCTAGTCATTTCAAACTTTAGATTTAGTAAGCAAGGAATTGGTAAACAGGGAATAATAATGGTCAACACTTGCTGTCATCACTATTTAATAGGTGCTGTTGTAAGCATTTTATATAAATTTCTCATTTAGTCATAACAATAACCCTATGCATAAATATATTATTATCCTCCACATTTTAAGAAGGTAAGATTTGAAAACTTAAGTATCTAATAAATGTCCAGGCAGGACTCAGACTCATTAGGTCAGACTCCAAAGATCACACTCTTAGTAAAATTCCATGTATAATTTAAAGAGAAGAGGAAGCTCGGGGTTACCTTGAGATAAATTATAGAGATCCAGGCTTCACATGCCCCTCAAAAAATTAAGGGCTATAGTATAACTGACTGAAACACTCAACTTAGGGACACTGAGAAGTCATCACTAGGTAATGTGGACTTTATTTGCATAGATGTTATTCAGTTTGTGAATGAAAATCTCTAAGGCTTTAAGAGATTGAGGTGACATTATTTGTATAATTATAGTAGTCACCTTAGTAATTTATTACTAATTGGCCAGATAGAAGGGAATGGAAAAGACTGGGTTAGGATGTGCTCAACTTCCGAAGAAATAAGTATATTTACATGTATGTGTAGTTGCCATGCTTTTTGCGGTTTAACTCATCTGCTCACAATTTGGTCTATAATTATTGATAAACAAGTGACAGACAGATGGCAGAAAAAAGTAGAGGGAGACCATACAAACACCATAACTTATCATTAGATATTTGTCTTCAGAGACCAATATTGTTGAGAAAAAGTTTGATTTTTGACTTCAGAATATATTTGCAGTAATGGCATAATTTCTGACTGCATATTGGGAGAGCCTGGATTCCTTGATATGGTGAGTGATACCTATGAGGTCATAACTAAGGACTTCAAGAGGGAGTGATAGTGAGTGTTTCAGGTATGTCACTGATAAATGGCTAACCTTCAAAGCAGCAAAACAGTGAGTTTTATCTCAAGTTACCCTGATCAGGCAAGACTAATTTTGAGTCTCAGACTATGTAAATCAGAAAATAAACTCCATGTGTCAGTGAAGGCCAATATTTCTAGGTGAAAAGTCACCTAAGGTAGTGGTTCTCAATGGGAGGGTCTATTTGCCCCTGAGAAACTTTTGGCATTATCTGGGGACATTTTTGGTTGTCACAACTGAAGGGGATGCTACTGGCACCTATGGTGAGACGCTTCAAACATTCTACAATGCACAGGAGAGACCATAACAATAAAGAATTATCTGGCCCAAAATGCCAATGGTGTCAAAGTTGACAAACACTGACCTATGAATAGAGACTTACTTGGGGCAATTTCAGCCACAAAGCCTTGAAGCCTTCAAGTAATGATCTGTTAAGAATGGACAGCAACTGTTGGGATGATGAAGGCTTGTTTTCCTGTGTTTTCTGACTGCACAGGCTAATAATTATCTCTTAGAGGAGTGAGCAGGGAGTTTTGGATTATTGGGAATCTTGGCTAGGTTGACTGAACACTAGCTTTTTTATGAGAGCTTGAGTATTAAGAATGATAAAAATTCTGAATTTTATATCAATCAGGTCAGGCAAATAAAAGAGAAAATATAAGTATATGGATATGTCATGTAAATATTTCAAAATTATATTACAGAACAATGTCTATACAGTTCTCTCAAAAATGTATTTTCAATACTAATGAATGAAGTATAAAGGCAGATGGCAGAGGGAGTGACACATAGAGATGTTCCTTTAAAATGTTATTTTCTCCACATTTTCCAATGAAAATTTAAATATGAGAAATCTCAATGAATTATATTATTGCAAGGCAGTCTTGCTTCCAGCTCACAAAACTACAGTAGGATGTAACAATAATAATGGTTTTCCACATAATTCTGGAAAAAATCATCATATGATTTCTCAAAAATTAACAAATATTAATAAGAATGCCTCTAGATTTTAATAAGAAAAATAATTTCACTGTTGCTTTGTAGAATGCACTTTCCACTTGTTTTAAAGCTAAGTGATAATCACAACAAAGCTCTAAGTTTGATTTACACTATTGATTTCCTAGTCAAACACTAAATGTCTTTTTTTCTGAGATTTTAATCTCAAGAAGCATTATTTAGCATATTTTAGATAGTGTGCATCAACTAGACTGTTTGTGAAAGAATGTACTTGAAGATGGATAGGCTGTAGATTAGGCATTCTGAACCTGGGGTCTGAGAATGGGCTTTGGGGTCTTTGGTTCAAAAATTAAATGCAAAATTCTGTATTTGAGTGTACTTTTATCCCTTGCGGAAGCAGGCTATAGTTTTTATAGGATTGTGATGAGGTCCATGGACCAAGTATTTAAAACTATTACCCCAGAAGAAAGTTAGAAAGGGCTTAGAACAGTCACAAAGTCTAATTTTCTCCCTTTTCTACAGGGAAATATAAAATTAAAGCTGTCATACTCCCTATTGGAGCAGAGAACAAGAAAGGTGAAAATATTTTGTCACTCTAGGCTCATAAGGAATATCCATTTTTCAAAAAACTCACATTTTCAAATACACTGGATTCTTTTTTAAATGCAAATCAACAAAAACTATACTCTTAAGATATCTCTACCTACTGCTCCCAAAGATTTGAGAATACACACACACACACACGCAGACCAAATTTTAAAAAGTCCAATTTTAAAAATAAAATACTGTAAAGCAACCTTTTTAGGTACAATCTATGTCATCTAAACACTGCAGTTGTAATCACTTGCAGTTAACCTATTGTAGTCTTTACCTCTGCAATAATTTTTGAAAAGATAATAAAAAATACTGATTTTATGATTCTTTTTTCAATTCTTATTTAAGAATGTTCAATTTATTTCCTTTCACATATTCCTGTAGCAATCTGTTTAGATTTCTGTTATGTTTGTCATGTCATTCTGTATTTCACTATGATTAATTGCAAACATGTCTCTTTATTCCATAAGAGACTACTCTCCTGAAATCAGGTATGTTTTCTTATTCATGTTTTTTTTTTTTCTATCAGAGTACCTTTCAAATATAAAGTGCTCAAAAACTATTGAATTTGTATACTCTAATAGTGCTTCCAATTTTGTCAAAATAATTATATAAAAAAACAACATAGAACACAAAATTCACTTTGTCAGATATTAAAAAGGGTCGACTTGGTTAAAGATGTAAATTTATAATCCAGTATGGAGGAATAGTCAGATCTGTTATACAAATACATAGGAAGGATAGGTAGAGTTTCAAACTAAGGTCTCCTTACACTAGTTTAGTTAAGAGTTCAGCTCAAACATGAAGATACATGTGGGAAAAGGGAATATTGTGACAGGTATCTGATTTGTAATCACATAAATGACCATGTTACTTAGAAAACTTTTACTTCTGTCCCAGACTGGTTATAACTGGAAAAGTGGTAAATTCTATTTCAGTTTTCTCTTTTTGCAGTGATAACTGTGGATTGCAAGTACAAGTGTAAAAATATCCAGATATTGCAGACCAATGAGTTAAATTAATGACATGCTTAGTCAATTTTGCTTCCACAGCCCATTCATTTGAACTGTAATTTGTAATACTGAGATTTTGCAAACCTAAATTAGAGCCAAATCTCAATGTAAATTTCTTTTCCCACGTGCAAACCTTTACTGGGGTGAAACAAAGATTCACCATGCAGAATGTCCATGTGCCAACTACAGATTTATAGAACTAAGGAGGACTAAATCAAAAACCAATTTATATAATTCTTTGATAACTATTCCAGAGCCTACCCAGGCACTGCATTTTATTAGCAGGTGTTACATTACCCCAGCCAGCTGTCAATACCTGCTGTCACCAATGGAGATGCAAAATATACACAGAAATACAGCAAATATATTCCCCCGATGTCCTTCACCATCATGTTTTGAAGTTAGGAAATAAAAACTTTGTTTACCTATCATCTTCATTCTGCTTCATTATTCTAAATGGAGTTATACAAAATGCATATTTTTTAAAGTTGATTTTTCCAATCATTGTTAAGTGTTAATAAAACTGTAAAAATTAACTTTAAGATAGCTAGAAATATGATCATTGATACGTAAGCAAAACTTTTAATGAGTTTTTGCACAAGTTAAATTATGGGGAAAATTTCCATGAAATTGCATTTATTTTCACAGTATGGTTTCTGCTTTTCAGTTTCACACTTTTCTTTGATCTCTATGTCATTTACAAGACCATAAGTCAACTTTCCTCGCCTTTGTCTTTTGTGAATTCTCTATACTGACTATCCATGGCATAGATATACTAAGAAATAATTAAATTTAAAACTCTGATGAATTCTTTGCCCCTCTAGCAAGTTAAGGTGCAAAAAAAAAAAATTCAAGATCTTAAACTTTCTAGATTTTATTTCTTTAAAATTAACTCACATATTGTTAAACTGGATTATTTTCCCAAAGCTATTTTCATCTTAGATCTCCCATGAGGTGTTTCTCTTAGAATTTCCTTTTCAATTGGCATATGCACAACCTTTCCAAATTCCATACTCAACAGTTCAAGCAAACATTCTGTTTATTCTTACTCAAGATCAATTTTTCCCCAATTACATCTTTCAATTCATGTCTACCACAAGAACAGATTTGAAAGCGATATTCCTCCAAGTGGTGGCTTCATCTCAAAGTCAATTTCTTTACACAAATTCTGGCTCACAAGAGTCAAGTCCTGTCTGGTCACACACAGCACAGAGGTTCAACAAAGATACTTGAATAGAATGCATTTTAGGGAACAATCTTCCTAAAAAATAATCCATTCCACTTCCAAGATTAGTCTTTTCAGTGTCAGAACTTTTCCCTGAGGGGTTTTATTATATCAGACAGTTGCCAATGGAAACAAAAAATAGTCTTTTAAGTATTTTGAATTCTATCGCATTCTCCTTCTATCTGATAATTAGATATTAGAGATTTATGTAATTATAATCTGGAAGAGATTTGAAACTACTTTTTCCTTTTTGTCATTTCCCCCCACCCCGGTGCTTGAAAAACAAGTAGACTTTCAAATGACAATTTACTTCTTTCTAGACAAAAAAAATGAACAGATAAACATAATACATTCAGATCTCTCCCTATAAATTGGGGTTTCAAGTTCTGAGATTCAGTGTTTGAAATGAGAGAAAGTTTTAAAAATCCTCCTTTTCCATTTTAGTCAGGTAAAAATGTCATCTTATATTTAATGATTGATTTGATTTGTTCTCTAGGTATAACTGCATAGATTTAGCTTCCTTTTTTTCAACCAAGGAACAGGAGGAATTTAATAATCTCCTATACATATGCCAACTTAAAAAAATGTCTTGCTTCTATTTTAAAAATTACTATTAGGTAAATATTATTAACTCCACATTTCTTAGAATTGAGGCCAAGATATTTAAATAACCTGGCAAGTTTCAAATTTTTTTTAAAAAGTATTGCAATAAGGCTTTTCAATTTAGGTTAATTTTGATTGCCTAGTTGCAAAGCCCATACTTACATCATGTCACAGATGGAACTCTTGGCCTGAACTAATATAGAGAGAGTACATGGATAAAACTAAAGTTATATTGGCACTTTCAGGCACTGCCTTGGAGAAGTTCATGGCTTCCAGTGTTCTGAGTCATGGTAATATAGTGATGTAAAATTACAACATTATAGGCACCTGGGTAAAATTCTGTATATCTTGTTTAAATAATACTGCTCATGTCACAAATTTGCATCAAATACAATCTTATATTATCTTAAGTGTAAGGTACTTTTTTTTTTTTTTTTTTTACGGTACGCGGGCCTCTCACTGTTGTGGCCTCCCCCGTTGCGGAGCACAGGCTCCGGACGCGCAGGCCCAGCGGCCATGGCCCATGGGCCCAGCCACTCCGCAGCATGTGGGATCCTCCCGGACTGGGGCAGGAACCCGCGTCCCCTGCATCGGCAGGCGGACTCCCAACCACTGCGCCACCAGGGAAGCCCAGTAAGGTACTTTTTGATACCATTCAACATTAAAAATTCTTTTGTATGAGAAACTGGGTTTATAAATTTTGCAGTTATGTCAATTTATACAGTACTTGTCTTAATGTGATTTTTTTAAGCATTAGCAGGAAAATAACTTTTCTTTGTTTTTGTTCAAAGGGTGACAAGTGATTTGCTTTCAACACGTAATTTCTACTTTCAGTTTTGCTCTGATGTGAGATCAGATTAATGTAGTCACTTGTTCTGGAACTGTCTTCACACTGTTTTACCATAGAAGTATCTTTATACTATTTTATCATACATGTAAATTATTTTACCTCCAGTAATATACCTTCACAATATTTAGTTTGCTGAAGTACTACACATACTCATGCATGCTTATAAAACCCTGGTACTTGGATATTCAGTGATGCCTATATATTTATTATGTATTATTTTATTTATAAGTCACCACATTGGGGCAATGTTACCCCATTAAGGAATGATAGAATCCATATTGTTATAGTTTCTACATGATTGTATTGATTTTTAGTAAGATTTCCATAAAAATAAAACTCCATCAGAAGTTCTGATAGTTGTAATATGAGAAGATCAGGTGATCCCCCTTGGCAGAAAACAAGTATATTGAAAAAATTGCCCCCCAAAGTCATAATCATTTCAGAGTCCTAAAAATCAACCAAATGCAGACAACAAATTGAGAAGCAATTATTCTTCAAAACTCCAATGTTACTGGGTGAGAACAGTAATAAATCTATAGCCTTCTTTTTGGGCCTTCTCATCAACTTGATCAGAGAAAGTTTTAGTTTTAACTGTTTGTCACTGACTGCAAAACCCAGCAGCTTTGAAATAGGACATTTCAGATTCAAGTGAAGGTTGAGAGTCAGTATAGAGTAGCAAAAACCTGTGGTTTTGTTGGCTAAATGTGGCTGACATGGTTAGTAGCTACAGGGAAAACAAAGTTTTCCAATCCTGAGGTAACAGGTTGAGTCTATGGTAAGAGGAACAGCAGCCAGAACTTAACAGTGAGATTCTGGAAGTGAGAAGATAGAAATGTTGATATGAGGTCTCCAAATATTTCTAGTTGATTTCTAAACTATGCAAGTGTAAAGCAACCTGGAAGGAACCTGGAAGAATAGAGGCCAAGGGAGATTTAAAACTGGCTTTGACATTGTAGGTATTTCTCAAGTCACACATAGCTTGGGTTGCTAAAGGTACAAACGTTCCAGACTTGAGGTTTATGAGCACAACATCTGCCTGAATCTTTGGTTGATCAGTAAACTATGCAGAAATAGGTATAAGTCCTTCTGCCCCCCCAAAAGAAGAGAAAAAAGGGGAAAGCTGAGCAAAGATAACTATAGCTGCACACCATGAGGGAATCTGGTTACATCATCTAATTCCTGACAAGAGACTAAAATAAAGAACACTCAGAAAAATAAAATAGAATTCAGAGTTCCCATAATATACCGCCTAAAATATCCAGGTTTAAGAAAAACTGAGATATACAAAGAAAAAGGAAAATGTAAAACAAAACAAAACAAAAAAAAACAACCTTAAAACATAACTCAAAATAATCCCATCTGTCCATATGTTGGAATTACTGAATGAAGACTTCAAAGTAACTATTTATTTAAAGGAAAATATGATAACAATGAGACTAGAAATAGAGACTCTCAAGAGAGAAATGGAAAGTATAAAAAGAACCAAGTGGAAATTTTAGAGCTAAAAATTATAATAACTAAAATGAAACATTCAGTAGATGACTTCATCCATGAATTTGAAATGGAACATGGAAAACCATGAACTTGAAGGTAAATTAATGAAAATTATCCGTTCCAAAGACAGAGAGAACAAATATTGAAAGAAAATGAATAGTTCCTCAGAGATCTTTGGAACAATTTCATGCATTTCAACATGCATGTGATGAGTGTCTCAGAAAGGAGGAAAGAGAAAGGGAAAAAAATAAAGAAATAATGGCCAAAAATTGTTTTTCATATTTGATGAAAACTCTAACTTACAGACCCACACAGAGACACACAATAGTCAACTGCTCAAATTCAAAGGCAATGAAAAGTCCTTCATGTAGTAAGAAAAAAATGACTGATAGCAGACAGGGAAAAATGGAAACATTGACTTCTCACCAGAAAAGAGGCTGGTAGGCACTGGAATAAAACATTTAATGTGCTGATGGTTAAGGAAGAAATAAAACTATCTCCTTGGCGGACAAAATATTCTTCTATGTAGAAAATCACAATTAACCTACAAAAAAGTCATTAGAACAAATAAATAAGTTTAGCAATGTTGCAGGATTATAAGATCAATACCCCTAATTCAATTGTATTTCTGCATATTAGCAAAATAAACTTGATAATGAATTTAAAAATAATTCCTTTGAAAATAGTACCAAAAGGGAATAAGATATTAGGAATATATTTAGTGAAAGTAGAGTAAGACCTATACACTGAGAAGTACAAAATATTGCTGACAGAACTTTAAAAAGTCAAATAACTGGATATATATACCATGTTCATGAATTGGAAGATTCAAAATGCTAAAGAGTTAATTCTTCCCTAATTGATCTATAGATTTAATACAAACCCAAAGAAAATTCCAGTAGCCTTTTTTTGGGGGTGGGAGGAAGGGGTAGAAATTTGCAAGCTGAGCTTAAAACTTATACAAAAATGTAAAGAACCTAAAATAACCAATTTGGAAAATAAAATATCATTGTGGAGGACATACACTCCCTGATTTCTCAGTTTCCTATAAAAGCTAAAGTCATCAAAAAAATTCAGTACTGGCTTAAGGATAGACATATAGTTGAATGGAACAGAGTAAAGAGTCCAAAATGGCCCTCACACATATGGTTAACTGGCTTTGGACAAAAGAGCCATAGTAATTAAGTGAGGAAAGAATATTCTTTTCAACAAAAGCTGTAGTAATATAGGTATATACTGAACGAATATCAATCCTTCCTTAACGCCATATAGAACAATCAATTTAAAATGAATTACAGACTTAAATGTAAGAAGTATGAATTTTTTTAGAAGGAAACACGAAAGAAAAATATTTGTGGGTTTGCCATAGGCAAAGATTTCTTAGGTTTGACACAGAAAGTAAAAAAAAAAAAAAAAAAAAAGGATAACCAACAGACTGGAAGAAAATATATTTGTAAAACCTATCTATATCTTATATATCCAAACAACGTAAAGAAAACTTGAGACTCAAAAATACAAATTCAAAAATTCTCATTGAAGTGAACAAATTTTTTTTTTTTCTTTTTTTTTTTTTTTTTGCGGTACGCAGGCCTCTCACTGTTGTGGCCTCTCCCATTGCGGAGCGCAGGCTCTGGACGCGCAGACTCAGCGGCCATGGCTCACGGGCCCAGCCGCTCCGCAGCATGTGGGATCTTCCCGGACCGGGGCACAAACCCGTGTCCCCTGCATCGGCAGGTGGAGTCTCAATCACTGCGCCACGAGGGAAGCCCGAACAAAATGTTTTAATTGACAATTTCCCCCCAAAAGATAACTGAATGGCAAGAAACACATGAAAATATATTCAACATAATCATTAGGGAAACACAAATTACAATCACAATGAGATAACGCAAAACATACACAAGAATTCATTTTACCAACTGTTGGTAAGAATGTGGAGAAACTGGAACTCTAAAGCTTTGATGCTGGGAAAGTAAAATGACCTAGCCACTTGGGAAAAGAGTTTGTTATTATTTTTTTAACTTAAGTATACACTTGTCATATAATCCAGCCACCCTATTCTTCATAGTCTACTCTAGTGAAATAAAAATATGTTATATTTTATAATTTTCACTAAATTCTTTTACACCAAATAAATAGCAGCATCATTTATAGTAACAGAAAATCTCAAAACAACACAAACATCCACCAGCTGGTAAGCAATATATGGTATTTTAACATAATAGAGTACTATTCAGTAAAAAAGGAGAAGAAACTACTAATGCATGCAATAACATAGATCAATCTTAATAAGGCAAAATTATAGAGCCAGAATCCACTATACGGTTGTCTGGGATTAGGTGTGGGAGTGAGGATTTATTGCAAAGAGCACAAGGGGATGTTGTGGGTATGATAGTATTCTAAAACTGAATTGCAGTGATGGCTGCACAACTGTATAAATTTACTGAACTTATTAAACTGTACACTTAAAATAGTTGAATATTATGGTATGTAAATTATACCTTAACAAAGCTGTGAAAAAATTCTTTGTAAAAACAAAGAGAAAAAATGAGAGAAAAAAATGAAATTAAGGTTTGGGTTTTCTGTTATTGCATCATATTGCAATGATTTATGTACATATAATTTAACATTTATTGATTTTCTACAATGTTCTAGGTTCCTTGAGGATATTAAAAAAAAAAAAATCTATGCCCTCAAGTCACAATAATGACCTAGGTAGACAGAACTGAGTAACTGAGAAAAATGAGATAAAAAGTTAAAATTGAGATACAAATTCCTATGAAAATAAAGAATTAATTGATTTTAATTGAGGGTTCTGTAAAACACTTAAGAAAGAGGAGTATGCCTAAGTTGGTAGTTAAATAATTTCATAGGATTTTAAAATGCAAAGTTGATTTTGAAAATATATTTCTGAAACAGGAAGCAGCATGAGTAAAGGCATGTAGGTTCTAAACATATCATAACATGTTGCTATAAAAAAAATAATAGGAATGTCTCACCAGTAAACAGCCTGTGGTTTTCTTTTAGAAACAATCTTATTAAGAGGTATACATTAGAAGTATTTTTTATTAAAATAAATGAGCAATATAAACTTACACTAAACTTATAATGTCAAAAATTGAATTACCCTGATATTGTTTATAACCTCACTTGGGTTTTAAATATCTTTTTAAATTTCCCAACCAAGCACTTATAAATCATATTTTTAGACCATATGTGATTTTTCTCTAAGAACTCGTAATATAGGTGACCTTTGCATTGGAAAATTATGATCACGTAAGTAACAGAAAATCAAAGAAATATAATTAAATTAGGCAAAGTTATATGTAGATGTACTTTTTTTTAGGAAATCAAGGACATAGGAATATAGATTAAGAAAACAAACAAAAAGCATCCATTCATGTAGGAATATTATTTTTAACAAAATATTTACAATAGGATTCTCCTAAGGTATTACATTCAACATTGCACTACCAATAAGCAATTAAAATGAATTTAGTTAATTTAGAGAGTGATGTTTATATGTACTTAGATAATCTCAAGAATGAGTAAATCTGGTTAGAGCAATGGAGGACATAGAAAAAGTATTTCAGAGATTGCCTAATAGAGTTATTGCTCCAGCTAATTCTCCACATTCCTAGCCTTTTATGTTCTACTCCATTATCCAGCTTCTGAGTGTTTCACTCTGAAAGTCACTCTGAGGTTAAGTTCTGATCACACATTTTTCAGGTGACCTGCAAATAGTAATTAGGGTCCAATATTTTGGAAGTGTTGGTTTTAAAATTTGATTTATCTTTTTATAAATATAGTCACTTTGTTGATCAGAATCAACATTGTCATACAATATAAATGGGCAAGGTGTGTAAAAAATATATATTTTAAGTCCAAGAGTTTACTACATTGATTGCATAGGTTCATAATTTAAAAGTAAGTTTGAATATTTCCTTTAGTTTCATCTTATGAATACAATGTGAACTTATATAAAAGTCTACTTTAGAAGACCCTGAGGCTTACAGAAGGCTAAAGGGAAATTTAAGGTGCTTATTTATAAGTTATAGCAAATCTTTTGGAATATTTAATATTGCTCTGAATAAGATGGATAGGATTGGCAGAAATAAACTGGAGATAATAGAGTCTCAAGAAATTTCTGGGTCTTTTACTGCATATCTCTTGGCACCGATCCAGAAATAAAGAGGCAGGTAAAAATGAAAATTAATTTCAAAACATTACCATGATGAAAAATAATAAGAATATGATAATAATGTTAGTTTTTGTAAATCACATAAAAGACTAATTTTAGCTGCACTTACTCCCAAGGTTTAATTTTTACTCTTTTGCTAATAATGAACGCCTATTTACACTGAATAAACCGTACCATTTGCATACTACTGCACTATATTTTCCCACTAGTCATTGTTGAAGGCTTAGGAAAAACTGCTAAGTCTTCAATGGTAACATAAAACTTTCAGCAGTCTTTTTTTTTTTTTAGTCCACTACTTTTATTTTTTATTTTCTTTGCAACCACCTAGAGGAGTAGGATAGGGAGGGTCAGCATAATTTTTTAAGTGAAAAGACAAGAGTAGGTTTTAGAATGGGATCATCATTTTTGAGAGTTAAAATCAGGAAAGTATTGAGACAGAATATGTAAAGTAAACTAAAATATCTCAAAGGTATTTATATGAAAGCTGAAGAAAAGTACATATAAGCAAATGATTCCAAATATGCTATATACATATTAAATGGTGCTACAGAGCAGGTGCTTCATTATGCTGGGACTCATTTTGGAATCTACATGTTTTAAGTTTGAAGTATAATAATCAATAAGTCAAAAACATTTAGTGTTCCTAATGAATAGATGTGTAATATACATTCTTCTTTAAAATAATTGTGATATGAAACCTACTAAATGTATTCTGCATGTAGAACCACATATTAAAAGTAAAATAATGGAGAAGTGTTAGAGTATTGATCTCATAGACCTTTACCTGCCTCCTTATGGCATACTTTGACACAGAATGCCAGTGGGATGTTCAAATGGAAAATGTGTAACTCTCTTCAGATTGGAATGCAAAAATTGTACTTTTAAAAATACAATTGCATTATTGTATGAAATCCTTTGGTATAGATCAAACTGTGCTCCCAACTCCACTCTCCCAAGATAAAAATCAAACTTCAGTGGCCAAAATCCTAGTGAAATTCTATAAACCTGTGTCAGATATCAGACCTGAATCCTTACCCCTCCATCGAGAAATCTTTCATTTAGGGACTTCCCTGGTGGTCCAGTGGTTAAGACTCCACGCTCCAAATGCAGGGGGCCTGGGTTCAATCCCTGATCAGGGAACTAGATCCCTCATGCCACAACTAAGAGCCTGTATGCCGCAACTAAAGATTCCGCATGCTGCAATGAAGGTCCTGCACACGGAAATGAAGATCCTGCGTGCCACAACTAAGACTCGGCGCAGCCAAACAAATGAATAATTTTTTTTTAAAGAAATCTTTCATTTAAAAATCATTTTTGGGGATTATTTTTAAATTTACACCCCAGTATTGGCTCGTGTAAATTATGGTAAATTAGATGAAGTATTACTACTGCAAGTAACATGATAAGAATAAAAAGTATAATACCAATAATAAAAATAAATTTAACTTATTAATCACTTATGTGCTAAATGGTTGACATACTGTATTGGATACAATTCTAAGATAGCTACTATTATTCACTCCCTCCTTAAGAGATGAAAAAATTACATCTTTGTGAGATTGAAGAACTCACCAAATTCATACAACTAAAAATATAAAATTCCTAACACTTCTATCACAGTCAATATATGCTAGACATTGATCTAAGTGATTTATATATTAATATAATTAATCATTATAATAATACTAGAAGGTAAGTAACAATATTATACTGTTTCCTAGATGAAGAAACTGTAGCAAAGAGAGGTTAAGTAGCTTGGCCAAGGTCACATAGCAACTAAGTGACAAACTCAGGTTCATACTTATCTGGTTTGGCCATAGCATTCATCCATTTAATAACTACACTTAAAATTTGTTTACTGAGAAAATAATATTAATTAACATTAATTGATCTCAAAATGATCAAGAATTATCCATTCTAAGAAAACCAGCAAATAAAGTATAAAATAATACAAGTGAATTTCTTTTCTCAGCAGGGAACAAACTGCAAACGTGTTCTTGCAATTCTCACTGAAGGTGATAAACCTAAGTCTGATTCCAGACCTAAGCCAAGGTCAGTGGAAGTGCTAACTCTGAAGAAATAAGATGAGAAAAGATCATATTTGATTGAAGTGTCAGGTACAGCATAAAATATCTGAGACATTTGTTTAATTTTAATTTAATTTTAAGATCAAAAAGAAAGCTAACATGTCCTCTCACATTTCTATTCAACAGTTTACTGAAGATTCTAGAGAGTACAATCAGTGAAGAATAAGGACTGTATGATATCCATATTGAAATGGAAGAAAAAAATCCACTTCATATGAGAACGTGATCATCTATGTAGAAAACCCTTAAAAATCTACAAAATATTTTAGTAGAACCATTAAGTACTTTTAGGAAATTTTTAGGATAAAATATGAATATACAGAAATCACTTGCATTTTTATATGTGACCAACAAACATTCAGAATTTTAAATTATAAAAAATGCCAGAATACCAACTGCAATAACAACCAAAATATGAAGTACTTAGGGAATATTTAACAAACGTGTGCATGACATGTATAGTGAAAACAAACAAAAAACATTGCTGAGGTAAGTTAGACAAAACCTAAATAAATGTAGAGTTATACTACTTTTATGGATGTAAAAAATCAATATTAAGGTGTCATTTTTTCCCAAAATTTATCTTTAAGCTGAACACAGTGCCAGTCAATATCCCAGAAGTCCTTTTACTTTTCTTGGGAAATTTGTAGGCTAATTGTAAAACTTACATGGAAATGCAAAGAAACAAAAATGACCAAAACAAATCAAAAAAAGAAAAAGAAAAAAATGAGGGGGAGTTATACTGTCTTATATTCACATTCATTATAAAACTACTGTAATCAAGACAGTGTGGAATTGGTATAAAGATAGTCATATAGATCTTGTAGAGCAGAGAGACCAGAGAGACCATACGTGCATGGTCAATTAAATTTTCAAAAAGTTGTCAAGGCAAGTCAGTGAGGAAATGATCTTCGTTTAAAAAATAATCGTACTAGAATAATTGGAAAAATTTCTGAAAAGTGGGAATGTCAACTACTAACTTTCACCAGATAAAAAATTAACTTGAAATGGAGCATATACCTAAATGTGTGTTAAAATTATAAAACTTCTAAAAGAAAATATGAGCAAACATCTTAGTAAACTTGAGCATGGCAAAGATATCTTAAATAGGGCAAAATACCACAAGAAGAAAAAAATGGTAAATGATATGTCACCAAAATTTAAAATATTTGCTTTTCAAAAATAAAAAGGAAATTCAGTAAATGGGAAAAAATATTGTCAAAATAAATACACCAATTATTGAATTTAGAATATATATATAGAACTTTCAAATCTTAAGAATTAAAAATAAAAAAAACAAAGGGTTTGAATGAGCACTTCAACAACAGAGCTATAAGAATGATAAATTAGCATATGAAATTATGTTCAACATCATTCATTATTGGGGAAATGAAAGACATAAACTACAATGAGATAGCACTAAACATTGATTAGAATGGTAAAATTAAAGCAACAGATCATACCAACTATTGGTAGGGATATGAAACAATTTGACTCAGATTCACTGCTGGTAAGAATGTAAAATGTCACAACTACATTTGACTCTTGAACAACAGGAGGGTTAGGGGCGCCCATCCCCTGCACTGTTGAAAATCTGCATATAACTTTACAGTGGGCCCTCTGTATCAGCAGTTCCATATCTACTGATTCAACCAACCTGCAGATCGTGTAGTACTATAGTAGGTATTTATTGAAAAAAATCCATGATAAGAGGACCTGCACAGTTGAAGCCTATGTTATTCAATGTCAACTGTACTTTGTAAAACAGTTTGGCAGTTTTTTGTTTTTTTTAAAACAAACTAGTTTTTAATACCTATCTTATAACACAGCCTAGGTATTTATCCAATTGAAATACCTAGAATTGAAAGCATATGCTCATACAAAGAGTTGCACACAGATGCTCATAGGAGCTTTAATTGTAATAGCTAAAAACTGGAAACAACCCTACTGGCCACCAACAGGTGAATGGATAAACAAATTGTGGTATACTCATATAATGGAATTCTACTCAACAATAAAAAGGAATTAACTAGCAATACTTGCAACAACATGGAAACATTTCAAAATAATTTCATGAAGTGAAAGATACCAGACAAAAAGAGTACACAAGAAATGGATTCAATATATTTGAAATTCTAGAAAAAGCAAAACAAGTCTACAGTTATAAAAATCAGATCAATGTTTGTCTGGGGACAGAGGAAGTGGGGAGGGAAGAATAGATACCAAAGTGGCATAAGGAAACTTGTAGGTGACCTCTATACTCATTATTTTGATTGTGGTGATGATTTGTTAGATGTATATAAAAATAGAACATTTTATATGTAAGATATGTGTAGTTTAATGCACAGCGATTATAACTTTATAAGCTTGTGGAAAAGAAGGAGGATGACGAGGATGACAAGGATGATGAGGAATCGCTGCAGGAACAGCAATCACTGAATCACTGGTTTTATTCTTTTAAAAAAGAAAAAAAAACTTCCTCCACGTAAACTTTCTTACATAGATAGACTGAAACTCATTCACAAACCACACTAGCTAAAGTTAACAAAATGCTTCTAAAATGTCCACTAGGCTGAAATATCACTGATTTATGAACAGGTCATGGTCAATTGCAAATGACTGGTTAAGGGTAATGTGGGTGTCATTTGGGTCCAGGGTAAGGCTGGAAACTAAACTCTTTATTCTATATGGTTTTATAAAGCATCTCTATTTGAATCATCATATTTCATCACACTAAATATCCTATGAATTAAGATCATGTTATAATTTCTGTTATTAACATTTTGGTGGCAAGAAGAAATGTCTCAGTTATAATAAATGACTTGGACAATATTACTTAACTTTGGCTTTTATCTTCTTATTCTAAATACTATGCTCCTTTCTTCATAAAATTCTGTGTGTATGCATTAGGAACAATAGACATCCATAATACTCAATGCAAAATTACACTAACATGACACTCAGGAACGGTCAGGGTGAGGAAAGAATAAAAGATGCTACATATTGCTTCCTAGAGAAAGCAAGGCTTTTGGCTTGCTTCAAGGATTTTTCCTTCCTAGCCAAATCTTGAAGGAATAAACTAGGATAGATTGTTAATAGGAGTTGCACAGTGTCTGGATCATTAAATAGGATCTCATTAAATATGACTTGAATGGAAGATGTTTCAGTACTCTGAGAATCCTATGAGCAAAGTCATAAGATGGGGAGAAAGAATATTTAAATATTTTTATGGAGGTGCTAGTAAGAAACCTGGCTAAATTAAAGAGAACTGTTAAGTGGGGACAGTAAAGCACCACTTCAGAGATGTGGGAAAAGGAGAGAGAGGGAAGTTCACCAAAAAAGGTTAAGAAATACATGTATTACTCTTTAAATAGAGTTAGGGTAGATCAGGGGTTAATAGCCTAGATACCAGAGCCGACTGTATACAGGTCATATTTTGTAATAACTGTTGTCAACAGTGAAGAATTTTGTTACCTCTCTAAGTCTCAGTTTCTTCACAGTAAAATGAGAGTAGTAACAAGATTTTCTTCATTTTAAGAATAAAGGTGTTATTACATACAACACTTATAAAGCGATGACTGGAGTATAGTTAGCATCGTATAATGGTTTACATTAATGAATAGGAAAGACAATGGAGTTCTGTAATGCCTGGTGTACTGATTGCACACAATAAGTTGTCATTAAATTGTTTGACACATCAATATTTGATCTTTCTTTTAGTTAATGTACTTATAGTAAACATTGGCTTCTCTAAAGTTATTTCATTTATGGGTTATTTTTAACTCTAAAGGGGTTATTGGCGTTGCTTATACTTCTGGGGGGTGCCTATTATTGTATGGAAGCACATATTACTGCTGCCAAACTGGTTTCAAAGCAAAATTTTATTTTTCACTAAAGGCTCTGTAATTTAATATTGTCTAAGGTGTAAAAGCTAGTGGTGTATGGCAGTGACTTTAAAGGTACTTTACAATTTAATTGGCCTTTTCTTCTCTTTTTCTGAATTCACTGCAGATTAAAGTAGGCATTATGGTTTCAATGGAACAAAGAGTTATCTTCAAAACATGTCACAACTGCCTGGGAAAGCTGGTAATAAGAAGCTGCTAACAGGACCTGCTAATAAGCAGCTCAAAGGTACCTCAAAATAACCCTACCATGAGCTTCTCCATCTCCCAATCCAACCTGCTTACATCAAAGGGAAAGAATACAGAACAGAATTACATATTGATTATAACCTGCATTTCTATTATATCTGGGGATCTTTTTGCTGTGCACAGTTTGAGAAGCTTAATATGTATAATATAAAAGAAGGGAAATAGCTTAAGAGTAATGAAATGTGAGACCAATTATTAATAGAATGTCTCTAACTTCATGGGCTATAAGAGCTGAAGTAATGCTTTTATTCTTGTCCTTTTTCTTTCTTTCTTTCTTTTTTAAATAGAAACCTGAATTTGGTAGACTTTTACTTATAGAGTCCATGGTGTGGCAATGCATTTCAACTAAAATCACATCTGTAATAGGCTTGATCATAAACCTTTCCAGATGGGGTCCAAAGTTGAAAAACACTAGATTGATATGACGTTCATTGGGTATTAGTTATATTACAGCCCAGTAAATGGTTTTCTCACCATTTTCATTCAAGAAAATCATGCTTGTACCCATTCTCAGTTGTGTATTTTAGATGAAGTTTCACACGCCTTTTGACAAGAAAGGTTTATATAAACAGTGTCTCTTACAATCAAACCATTATTTTTGACTTCTATGACTAGAAAGATGCTTATGTGACCAATAAGAGTTAATTAGAAACAATGACTTTTGCTTGAAATTTAGGGAGGGATTTTTCCTTTCCTACTGGAAAAAATATGAGATTTTGAGATCTGGTGCTTTTGTAGCCATCTTGCAACAATGAAAAGAGAACCTGTATGAGTATTTAGTCAACTTGCATAGATATTAGGAAGAAACTTTCCTTAACTAAGTTTACTACTTTTCATACTTCTTTTGAGACCTTGCAAGAGGAAAAATGTTGATATCTGATCAAATGGTTACTGCATGAACAAATGTAACTATCTTCAACCATTTGTTTCCTTAAGATTAAAAGAAAAAAACTTAAAGTATCCAAAACAAGTACTTTTTGGATGCTAAATTGTAAGACCCACATTTTTCTTTGCTATTGAAAGGTAAATATGTATTAAAAGTTTATAGGTATTACTGAAGTTTAACAATCCTACTGTGGTCAGCAGACTTATTTCTGGTGAGTTATTATTGCTTTTTTTTTTCTTTAATATTAACCCATTCTCCTAAGATCATTTCTGGATGTGTTATGAACATATGGAGCCGAGTATATAGAAAGAACAAATATCCTGTAAGTTGAAAAACAAGCTGTCATCATTTTGCGGTCTTTTAAAATTTAGATCTCAAGTCACTAAATTAAAAAAAGTGAGTAGTACTAAAATATAAATTGGTCATTTTAAGCTAGTTTTTAAAAGGAATTGACAATGAATTCAGCTACACATATGTCACATAGTAATTGAATACTTTATTACTAGACTTTTTTGAGTATCTTCTTGAAATTCAACCCTTAATATTTGTTCCCTGTGGTTTATCAATGTCTAAATGTTTGGTAAAAATCTGAATTAGAAACATAGTAAGTGAATGATACAGCAATGCCTATACACTGCGCTTTTAAAATACATTAGTGAATCCCAGCAGAGTAGCTTAAATTGGAATAACTAGTCCAAAGACACTAGTTATTAATTCTGGTGGTGGGGGGAACTATTATAAAAAAGCACTGGAGAGCTATCCAACTAAGGAAAAAACTTCAAGGATTCAATCATCCACAACATAAGTTAACTGGATGAGATCCAATTATACATATCTTTCCCCTGGAGGTATTACCTTGCCCGTGTGAGTGTGGAGGCTAAAGCTCAAGCAGAAAGTTATAGTCCTATCAGATTAAGATTTCACAAGATAGAATTTTAGGCAGAGTGTCTAGAAATAAAGGAGATAAACCTCAGAGAAGCTGAAATCAAAGCAGGGCCTGCCCCCAAAACATCTATAAACTTCTTTAAAGCCATGGTTTACCTCTGAACTAAACATCCATGTGGGACATTTCAAAAGCCAAGTGGAAGAAAACAAAATAAAGCAAAATCTGTAGGACTAAAAGACTAAGGAGAGAGTTCATCTTCTGCCTAAAGGAGAGAGGGCAGAGTTGGAGTTTGAGTCTGGTCAAGCTAGAGGTGTTTGCTAAAATCCTTGAGTCTTCCAGTCTGCCCTAATAGAGTATTAGAACAAGCCTCCACAAGTTCAAGATGAATTTCCAGCAAGTTAATTATCTGCTTAAACAAACAAACACTATCAGGAGATAATAGAATCCAGGAACTCTATGAAGTGCTATTTATAATGTCCAGTATCCAATAGAAACTTATAAAATGTGCTGATAAGTAAGAATAATGTGACCAACTGTTCTAAAAAAAAAAAAGTCCCTAGAAACAGACTAAGGGGTAACCCAGATGTGAAAATAGCAAAGGTCTAAAGAAGATATTACAAATATTGATATGTTCAGGAACTTACTTAAATGAAAACTTGATTAAATTAACTGAATATAAATGGGAAAAAATCAATAGCAGCAAACCAAACGGAAATTCTAGAATTTAAAATTGCAATATCTAACATGAGAAATAAAATTACTGGATAGACTTACTAGCAGAAATAAAGAAAGGGCAGAAAAAAATGGGTTGATTTTGAAGATAAATATCTAGAGAAGAATGCCTTAAAGAATAAAGTGAATCCCAGTGACTTGCAGAGTGATATCAAATGTTCTAAGATATGTAGAACCGCGTCCAAGAAAGAGAGGAGTGGAAAAATTGGGACAGATTTTCCAAATGTGATGAAAACCATCAAATTACAATTCTAAAAAACTCTGCAAGCCCCAAGCAAGATAAATTTTAAAGAGTCACACCACTTAAAATAGCTAAAGTGCAAAAATAAAAAGAAATTTTGAAAGAAATGAGAGAAAAGTAATACATTACAAACAAAAGAACAATGTTATGAATAAAGACTACATTTTCTTTGTTTTTGTTTAATAACAGAACTTTAAAGCACATCAAGCAAAATCTGAGAGAAAGAAGCTCAGGTATCCAAATAAATAATGCACTAGTAATTATAATACATTGCCTCTAGCAACTGATAGAATACAAAGACAAAAAAAAATCAGTAATAAATAGTATCAACCAACTTTATCTAACCAGCATTTACAAAATATTATCCCCAATAATGCCTGTTCATACTATGTCTCAATGAACTCAAAAGTTAAAGTATTACAAAATATGTTTTCATTATAACATAATGATACATTTATGCAAATAATTTCATAAATATTGGTAAATAAAATACTTCTAAATAACCAATTTATATAAAAAATGAAATCACAAGGGAAATTAGAAAATATTTCTAATTGATTGATTGATAATGACAAAACAGCATATCAAAATGTATGGCATATACCTAAAGCAGTGCTTACAGTGAAATATTTAAGTTTATATACCTCTATTGAATCACATCTAAACAAAAGATCTAACTCACCACCTTAAAAGCTAAAGATAAGCATATTAAACTCAAAAATAGGTAAATGGAGTAGGTAATAAAAATAAAAGCAAAAATCAATGCAATAGAAAACAAAAATAGAGGCAATTAACAAATTCAACAGTTTCTCTTTGGAAAATATAATAAAATTAATGAACCAGTAGCAAGATTGATCAAGGAAAAAAGAGGGAAAGTCCAAAAAATACTGTTATCAAGAATGAAATATGGGACATACCATAGATTCTACAGAATATAAAAAGATATTAAGGAAATAGTTTGAATAAATTTGATGAAATAAATATTCTATGAAAAATATAACTCACCAAAATTTACATGAAAATAAACAGAAAATCTAAACATCTCTATATCTACTAAACACATTACCAAAAAATGTCACACAAAGTCTAGGGCATGGTTTCACAGGTGAATTCTATTAAATATATAAGTAAGAAATTATATCAATCATATAAATTCTCTCTCAAATGAGGAAAAAAACCCTTCACAATTCACTTTAGGAGGGAAACATAACAGCAATATCAAAACCTGAGGAAGGGGACTTTCCTGGTGGCGCAGTGGTTAAGAATCCGCCTGCCAATACAGGGGACATGGGTTCGACCCCTGGTCCAGGAAAATCCCACATGCCACGGAGCAGCTAAGCCGGTATGCCACAACTTCCAAGCCTGTGCTCTAGAGTCCATGCTCCACAACAAGAGAAGCCACCGCAATGAGAGGCCGGCACACGGCAACGAACAGTAGCCCCTGCTCGACACAACTAGAGAAAGCCCTCACGCAGCAACGAAGACCTTACGCAGCCAAAAATAAATTAATTAATTAAATTAAGGCCAGTACCCACATGAATACAAACAGAAAAAAATCTTAACAAATCTTTGCAAATTGATTCTAGCAATATATACAAAGAACGATGTGTTCTAACCAAATGGGATTAGCCCGAGAAAGCAGGGTCAACACTAAAAATCCAATCAAGGCAAATCAGCATCAAATGAAAGAAAATAAAGAAAAATATGTTTATCTTAGTAGATTCATAACAAAATCTCTCAGTAAACTATGAATAGAAAGCAAGCTCTTCATTAAGATGAAGAGTTTCTTAATGGTGAAATAATGAACATCTTTATATTAAATCTCCCAAAAAAGGAAAAGAAATCTACTCTCACAATTTCTCACTTATTTTCACTACTGTATTAAATGTCCTAATCAGTGCAATAAAGGGAGAAAAAGAAAGAATAGGCATACGGATTGAAAAGGAAGAAGTAAATATTCTTATTCCCAAATGACACAATTGCTTACATAGACAATCCCAAGGAATTTACAAATGAACTACTAGAACTAATATGTAAGTATAGCAAGACCACAGATCAATATATTAAAATTAATTGTAGTTTTGTATATTGACAGCAATTATAAAATATTTAAATCCATTAACAGATGCATCAAAATCCATGATGAATAAGTATACATTTAGCAAAAGATGTATAAAATTTCTACATGGGAAACTATAAGAGATTGATACAAGAAATTAAAGATGATCTAAATAAATGAGAGTAGCGTGATGCACATCAATGTTGCTAAGATTTCAATTGATCTTAAAAGATTAAATGCATTTCAAGTTAAAATTCCTACATTATTTCTTGCAATAATTGATGAGTTGAGAACAAAATGTTTATGGAAATTTAAAATATTTTAAATAGCCAAAAATAATTTTAAGGAAAAAAAGTTGAAAGACTAACACCACCTGATTTCAAATCATAATATTCTTTACAATGAAGTTACAGTGATCAAGACTGTGTTTTTGGAGTATGGATGGAAAAAAAAATCAATGAAACAAATAAGTTACAGGAACATATATAAGATCAATTGTTTTTTGATGAAGATACCAAGCCAATTCAATAGAGAAAGAAGAATATTTTTCAAAAAGTGGTTTTAGACCTGCTGGATAGCCACATGGAAAAAAAATAACCTCAACACCTTCATCAAATGTTGTGTAAAAATTTATGCAAAATGAAATATAGACTTAATGTAAAAGGTAAAACAAGAAAACTTCTAGAAGAAGACACAGAAATACTTCTTAATAACCTTGGGGTAGAAGAGAATTTCATAGAGAGAACCAAAACATGCTAACTATGAAAGATAAAAATATTGATAGAATTCATCAAAATTAAAACTTCTGGTTATCAAAACATACCTTTAAAAAAAGGTCATAGAAACAAACTATGATATACAAAATATAGAAACAGCAAGGCCCTACCGTATAGCACAAGAAACTATATTCAATATCTTCTAATAATTCATAATGGAAAAGAATATGAAAAAGAATATACATATATATAACTGAATCACTTTGCTGTATACCTGAGACTAACACAACATTGTAAATTAACCATACTTCAAAAAAAGGCTATAGAGAAAATATTTATAATACATGTATTTGATAAAGGTCTTGTATCAACAATATAGAGATCACAAAGCAATAGTAAAAAGACAATTTAAAGATAGTTGGACAAGAGACCTGAGCAGACACTTCACAAGTGAAGATAAACAGATGGAAAGATGTTCAGCATCATTAATCATCAAATTAAAATTACAATGAGATCATTTCAAATCCTCTAGAATTGCTGAAACTTGA
This sequence comes from Pseudorca crassidens, assembly GCF_039906515.1. Lineage (NCBI taxonomy): Eukaryota > Metazoa > Chordata > Mammalia > Artiodactyla > Delphinidae > Pseudorca > Pseudorca crassidens. The sequence continues at coordinate 62,379,369 of NC_090306.1, forward strand.
AAGATCGACAACACTAAATGTTAGTGAAGAAGCAGAGCTATTGGAACTCTCCCATACATTTCCGGTGGCAGTGTGAAATGGTATACACTCTGCAAAACTGGCAGTTTCTTAAAAAGTTAAATATACACCTACCCATGATTCATAAATTCCATCTCTAGATATTTACTTAAGAGAAATAAGAATGAGTATATCTACTGAAGACTGTACAGGAATGTTTTTAACAGCTTAATTCAAAACAAGCCAAAATTACAAATAACTCAAAATATTGTCTGAAGAAGCCTGGATAAACAAATTGTAGTATATTCCTACAATGGCACATCACTCAGCAATTAAAAAGAACAGGCTACTCATAAATGCAGAAACATTAGAAAAAAATCTCAAAAACATTAAACATAAGAAGCCAGGTACAAAACAGAATAATATTTATGATTCTATTCATGCAAAATTCAAGAATGGACAAAATTAAGCTATGGTTGAGAAATGAAAAACAGTGGTTGTCTGGGACAAGTGAGCAGTGATTTGCAGGAATATGTTTAAGAATCTTTCTTTGGGGAAAAAAGTCCTAATTTTAAAAAATTATGATTTCCATGTTGTAAATACTGAGTTTGCCTATTTCAAACTACTATCTTGCAGTCATTGAGTACAGAGTCAGGAATGTATAGTAACATACAATATAATATTTCTGCCATGCAGAAGAAATAGACAATCTCAAGAGCACACCACTAAAATATAATAGATACTTAAGACCTGTTTATTCATTATACATTAACTGTTTTGATATAATTTAAGTTCATATAACTTGCTTTTTATAAGACCTGTGTTTAATAACCAGCTCACAAAAATTCCTGAAAATGTATCAATTTCCACTTGCAAGTTTTTATAAGCTGTCTGCAGCACACCCTTGGAAAAGAAAACTTTACTGAGGTGATGGTAATGTTCTATATCTTGGCAGGGATGATGGTTTTATAAATGTGTTTCTTTGTAAAAACTTATCAATTGTCCACTTCAGGTCTGTTCATTTTATATTATTTAAAGTTTTTCTTGAAAAACATATATTTGCCAATAGTGTATTTCAAAATATAGATTAAAATTTTTTTTATTGGAATATAATTGCTTTACACTGTTGTGTTAGTTTCTGCTGTAGAACAAAGTGAATCAGCTATATGTATACATATATCCCCATATCTCCTCCCTTTTGAGCCTTCCTCCCACAGCCCCCATCCCACCCCTCAAGGTCGTCACAGAGCACCAAGCTGAGCACCCTGTGCTACACAGAAGCTTCCCACTAGCTATCTATTTTACACATGGTAGTGTATATACGCCAGTGCTACTCTCTCAGTTCACCCCACCCTCCCCTTTCCCCTGTGTCCACAAGTCAGTTCTCTATGTCTGCATCTCTTTTTCTGCCCTGCAAATAGGCCATCAGTACCATTTTGCTAGATTCCAAACATATGCGTTAATATACAATATTTTTTTTCTCTTTCTGACTTACTTCACTCTGTATGACAGACTCTAGTTTCATCCGCATCACTACAAATGATCCAATGTTTTCCTTTTTATGGCTGAGTAATATTTCATTGTATATATGTACCACTTCTTTATCCATTCATCTGTCGATGGACATTAAGTTGCTTCCATGTCCTGGCTATTGTAAATAGTGCTGCAATGAACATTGGGACATGTATCTTTTTGAATTATGTTTTTCTCAGGGTATATGCCCACTAGTGGGATTGCTGGGCCATATGGTAGTTCTATTTTTAGTTTTTAAGGAATCTCCATACTGTTCTCCAAAGTGGCTGTATCAATTTACATTCCCACCAACAGTGCAAGAGGGTTCCCTTTTCTCCACACCCTCTCCAGCATTTACTGTTTGTTGATTTTTTGATGATGGTCATTCTGACTGGTGGAAGGTGGTACCTCATTGTGGTTTTGATTTGCATTTCTCTAATAATCAGTGATGTTGAGCATCTTTTCATGTGCCTCTTGACCATCTGCATGTCTTCTTTGCAGAAATGTCTACTTAGGTCTTCTGCCTGTTTTTTGATTGGATTGTCTGTTTTTCTGACATTGAGCTGCATGAGCTGCTTCTATATTTTGGAGATTAATCCTTTGTCAGTTGCTTCATTAGCAAATATTTTCTCCCATTCCGAGGGTTGTCTTTTCATCTTGTTTATAGTTTCATTTGCTGTGCTTGGCAAGCTTTTAATCTTCATTAGGTCCCATTTATTTATTTTTGTTTTTATTTCCATTACTCTAGGAGGTGGGTCAAAAACGATCTTGTTGCAATTTATGTCAAAGAGTGTTCTGCCTATGTTTTCTTCTAAGAGTTTTATAGTGTCTGGCCTTACATTTAGGTCTTTAATCCATTTTGAGTTTATTTTTGTGTATGGTGTTAGGGAGTGCTCTAATTTCATTCTTTTACATGTAGCTGTCCAGTTTTCCCAGCACCACTTATTGAAAAGGCTGTTTTCTCCATTGTATATCCTTGCCTCCTTTGTCAAAGATAAGGTGACCATATGTGCGTGGGTTTATCTCTGGTCTTTCTATCCTGTTCCATTGATCTGTATTTCTGTTTTTGTGCCAGTACCATACTGTCTTGCTTACTGTAGCTTTGTAGTATAGTCTGAAGTCAGGGAGCCTGATTCCTCCAGCTCCATTTTTTTCCTCAAGATTGCTTTGGCTATTTGGGGTCTTTCTGTATTTTCACTCTTTAGAATCATAAATACTTACTTTTTCTTGGGTCTAAGTGATTTTATCTGCTTATTTCTAAGTCTGTGAATTTTTCTGGATTAGAGTTATAATTTTTTTTTTTTTTTTTTTGCAGTACGTGGGCCTCTCACTGCTGCGGCCCCTCCCGTTGCAGAGCACAGGCTCTGGACGCGCAGGCCCAGTGGCCATGGCCCACGGGCCCAGCTGCTCTGTGGCACACAGGATCCTCCCAGACCGGGGCACGAACCCGCGTCCCCTGCATCGGCAGGCGGACTCTCAACCACTGCGCCACCAGGGAAGCCCTAGAGTTATAATTTTGAAGAATCTTTTATTATGGTAAAATTTACAATAAAATTTGCCATTGTTACCATTTTTGCATGTACAGTTCCGTGGTACTAATCACATTCACAAGGTTTACAACCACAACCACTATCTATTTCCAAAACATTCTCATCACATTAAAAAGAAACTCTATATCAATTGAGCAATAACTTCCCATTTCCCTCCTAGTAACTCCGGGTTATTCTAATATACTTTCTGTCTCTATAATTTACCTATTCAAGATACTTCTTAGATATAATCCAAATACAATCAAATGATTTATTTATGCAACAAATATTCCTTTTATACCCTACTATATGCCAACCTATTTTTACATTCCCTGATTACAGAAATAAGCAAAATATTTAAACATCTCTGCCTTCATGTTTACATTCTTCAGATTATGTGGTAGATTTTTTTCTCTCAGTGTAGTCTCTTTTTCTTCCTTCCTTCCTTCCATCCTTCCTTCCTTCCTCCCTTTCTCTCTTCCTTCCTTCCTTTCTTTCCTTCCTTCCTTTCCTTCTCTTTCCAAGGATTTTAGTGGCACATGGTTTCTAAGGAGAACATACTAGAACTTGGAAAGATGGTTAGAAATAAACCATTCTGTTTCATATTCCAAATAGCAGCTATCCTCTGGGAGATAAAGATTAGTAAGATGGAAAGAAACATAAAGGCTAAGCTTGTCCATCATCTTGGTCATTTGTTTTTCATGTAATTAGTTTATCATTGAGAATCATTATGTATTTAGCTAAAATTTGTAGATTCTTAACAAAGCTAATGAAATATTTCATGTTCATAGTGCTTTAAACATTTATGGTTTTGACAGCCTTGTGAAAGAGAATATAAGAAATAATCTCAAGTATTATCACTGAGAAAACAAATATTGTGTGATTTGCCCAGAATCAGATGTAAGATGTGGTACACAAATCAAGATCAACTTAAGTACTGTTATAATGAATTCTATAATATGATATATGTAATATAACTATACTTGGTACTAGTAGATTTTAAGAGAGTTTGGAATGAATATAATATATTTATCAAAACTTTTATGTAATAAAAGGAATCACAAATTAATTGTATAGTATTTTTTACTTATGGTTTATATTCTATTTCACATATTTAATTTGTTGTTTCTTTGGTTTATAAATAGGTTTATAAGCATTATTTGCTTTAATGATAGTATTTGTAGTCTCAAAAGGTATAGTAAACAGTGAATCACTATGTCACAAGAGTTAATAAACATTGTCCAAAATTCTATGGTGTATATGGCTTGAATTGTGATGACAATGGGTTTTAATACCATTTATGTGCTTCATTTAAAAGTTTATTAGCAATAACATGGGTGAAAAGTAAACATTGATTTTATGTTGATGAGCAAAATAATCCCACAAATGTGATGCAAATATCAATATGTAACATATACAGTGCTCTTTATAATTTATGTGCAGATAAATCAGACTGTTCACAGATACGTGTATAAAAGATCAGATACAAACTATTTACTCAAGAAGAAAAATGTAGACCTTCCAAAACCACATCGCTGTTAGTTTTTTACAAAAGGTAAGCAAAATGAAGAATCACTTTTCTAGACATCTTGTCAAGGTAATCTCAGCCTAAATTTATCACAGATGTTTCTGAGGGTTTGTTATTAGATTTAATCTATGTTTAAGACTTTTAACATTTGTAAATGTACTTTTTTAAGGGACAATAATTATTTCAGTTAATTTTTAATACTTTTTATGTGATCCTCAATAGTTTATCAGGATCCAACTTGTCATTGGCAGATCATTTAACACAATAAATATCCACATGGTTAATTAATTTGAAGAACTTAAAGTTAGCAAACATTTCCTCTCAATGGGTACCCTTTGCGTAAGTTAATTATCTAAATTTTTTATATAAATTAGGAAAATTTCAAAATTATTTTATACACATAAACAGTATATTTTGTTAAAAATTATACTTCTCATTCTTATACTTGTCAATATTAAACCTTTACGAATGCTTACTATGTTGTGTTTCATTCTCACCTCTTCTTATGTTGGTGGTTCCAGACCATGAAACAGCAATTTCAAGTCTCTGATAACTGTTTTGTGTGTGTGTGTGTGTGTGTGTGTGTGCACATGTGTGTGTGTGTGTGCGCCAACTTGTTCCCAAGTATGACAGCTGCTGGTCTTCTCATTAGTATCTCTTTCATATTTTCATGCCATAAGAGCTGGCATACCAAAGAAGCAGCTACTTTTTCATCAATTTCTTTCTTGGATGCTTGCCCAAATGCTGTTGCCCATGTTCTTTTGCATCATTTCATGAGCTCAAGTAGTCATGATGTATTCTGTTTAATACATTTTGTCAAAGCTTATTGGAAATAGCTATGCAATCATCTTTCAGCAATACACCATTCACCATTGTGAGAGATGCCCTGATGTTCTCATATGCTCATGAGGTTTTTTTAGTTTACTTTTTCAGCCAACCTATACATAATAAAATTAATACATTGTTAACATGCAGTTCATGGCTATCTCCTGTGACATCTATCTGGATTTGTTTTCTGTAATAGGCAAGATAGTATGAATAGTTTCAATCTGCTTTTCCAGACCTGCAATATTACCAACAATAGTCCCAAAGTTAATAATTTTATACATGAACTTCAAAAGCATTGAGCATATTATCAAAATTTGAGCCTTAAGATCATGCTTATGCTGAAAATGAGAGCTGTTACATTATAGAGGTCTTGTATGTTCTCTCACTTGATGATCCTGAGTTTGTGGAGTGTTTTTTTTTTTTTTTTTTTTGCGGTACACGGGCCTCTCACTGTTGCAGCCTCTCCCATTGCGGAGCACAGGCTCCGGATGTGCAGGCTCAGTGCCGCTCCGCGGCATGTGGGATCTTCCTGGACCGGGGCACGAACCCGTGTCCCCAGCATCGGCAGGCGGACTCTCAACCACTGCGCCACCAGGGAAGCCCAAATCATTTCCTTTGATTAGAAATAAAACAAAGTTTTAAGCTTGTGCTAGTTATAATATCATAGTCAACAAACTCATGTTCAAGTAATTTCACATTTTTGTTTTCAATAAGTCAGATTAATTTTGTTTCAGAACCTACATCCTAACAGACTGGCAGGAATTTGGAAACTCATGGTACTGAAACTTCCTCTTCCTGTGCTGATGTGCGAAATTATTGGGATTTCACAAAGCACAAGGGTATATGGCGAAGTTCTTCGCTAGCTCAGCGTGGTTACGCTGAGATAGACAAACAATGTCTCCTGGCATGGCTCCTTCAGGTCTACTCATTCTGTTGTTTTCATTCAAGTTTGGGGCACAGGAAATTGGACGTCTTTGGTAACCTTGGCTTAGGGTTGTGCCTCTTCTCTCTTAGATGCATTATTTGGTCATTTATTCTCTATAATGTTGCTTCCTCCCTTGGAGAGCTGCCAGAATCAAAGAACAAAATGTTGTCTCTTCTGAAATTATTGAACTTTTTACTCTTTCCAGCTCAGAGGAATTTAAGAACTGTTTCTCATCTGCAGAAAATATTCAAACTCTATTCTCTCCAATAGACTTAGGATTTCCTGGTGTAGGTGAAAATAAAGTCTTTTTAAAAAAAATTTGTTAGCTGAATGATTTTTATTTTATTTTAATTTATTGTGGAAAGAACACTTGACATGACATCTACCCTCTTAAGTGTAGAATCTATTATTGTTGACTAAAGGAAAAATATTTTACAGCAGATCTCTAGAACCTATTCATCTTGCCTGACTGAAACATGCCTGCTGATTGCTCATTTCTCATTTCCTCCTTCCCCTTAGCTTCTGGCAACCATCATTCCACTCTTTGATTCTATGAATTTAATTATTTCAGATAACTCATATAAGTGGAATCATGCAGTATTTGCTTTTCTGCGACTGGCTTACTTCACTTAGCATAATGTTCTCAAGTTTCATCTGTGTTGTCCCATATTGCAGAATTTCCTTATTGTTCACAGCTGAATAGCAATCCATTGTATGTACATATCACTTTTTTTTTTTTTTATCCTTTCCTCTGCCTATGGACATTTAGGTTGTTTCCACATCTTGGCTATTGTGAATAATGCTGCAATGAACACAGATGTGCTAATATATCTTTGAGATCCTGATTTCAATTCTTTTGTAAAATTACCCAGAACTGAAATTTCTTAATGATATGGTAGTTCTATTTTTAATTGTTTTGAGGAGTCTCCATACTGTTTTCCATAGATCTGGGGAATGAAGTCTTGATGACTACTTCTAATTAGATTCTGCTACATACTTCCCCTAAGAAATAAAGCTTCCTACTTGTTTGAAACAGAGAGGAAGGAGGAAAACACAAATGAGTAATTTGAAAAATTATCCAGTTACATGCTCATATCAACATAGCTTTTTGAAAATTTATAATATTTTCTAAAAATATTTTGAGTAATAGCAGCATAATTTAAATACATGGACTCCTTCCTATGCTTTAACTTTGAATAATGAAGTATTTAGATAAGCTCTTGTACATTTTTTCCTCCTCAAAGTCTCATTAATTTGTTAACACAATACTTACTGTTTTGGTGGTAGATAATGCACTGATGAATAAGTAAAGATAGAAGAACCAAGTAAAGAGCATAGTATTTTAAGTATTTTTGATATATCTTTAGATTTATAGCTTATTAAATATCATATTTTGTATACAAAAGAGCATTTTTTGATATCTGGGTTTAACTGCCGAGAGAAAATGGTATGGCATGGACAAGAAGTATAATAAGCAAAGATAAGAAAAAAGTGCTGTTTAAATGTTTAACAGAGAAGAAAGGTTTTCAAAAAATTAATAGAAAACTCAAAAGTAAAACTTCAGTGTAATGAAATTGATGGTAAAATAGTAAAAGGAGATTGATCAGTGCCAGTTTATCAGCAGTAAGCCTGGGAGAAATGGGCTACTTCTCTAGGCACCAACAAATCCAGCAACCTGTCAAGTAGTCACTCAACAAGGCATACACTTCCTGGACAGCAGAGGGTAAAGGCAAAATCATTGCTACTTTTGGCATTTATGCCTTTCAGGGTTCAAGTAACTCTGGGCAGTTAAGTTAAATTACTGCACTTACTTTTTGATCTGCATAGCATGGAGTCTTATTTCTATTTTAACCTGCATAGTGTGGCATTTTGGATTATATAATTATTGCTTTTTTTTTTTAAGTTTGATACTTACAACTTAGTTCTACATCTCTAATCGTTCTTCTGGTTTAAGCAAGTATGTATATTGGCTAGTTTTATTACACATAAAAATTTGTCATAGTGAATTCTTTTTAATTTTTTCTCCTGAATTTGAATTAATGAATTTTTAATACTTCAGAAATATTCAGTTACTCTCTAAATATGACTAGGTGAATACTTGAGTTAACTGCTAAATTAGTAGATGTGGGGATTTTACTGTCAGGGTAAATTTTGTAAATTGTCTTATATTTTTCTAAGAATTTGGGCTGGACTCATGGAAATTTTTAAGAACGTGATATTTTTCTGATAAGTAAATGTATTATGTTCTTTGTTTCTCACATTTTTACCTTCTTTACAATAGACCACATATCTTAGCATAGCACAACAAGCTTGATTTTTTTTTTTACATCTTTATTGGAGTATAATTGTTTTACAGTGGTATGTTAGTTTTTGCTTTATAACAAAGTGAATCAGTTATACATATACATATGTCCCCATATCTCCTCCCTCTTGCGTCTCCCTCCCACTGTCCCTATCCCACCCCTCCAGGTGGTCACAAAGCACAGAGCTGATCTCCCTGTGCTATGCGGCTGCTTCCCACTAGCTATCAACCTTACGTTTGGTAGTATATATATGTCCATGCCTCTCTCTCGCTTTGTACTTTTGATTAAATTTTAGTAGTTAGAGATTTCAACATTTTATCCTTTAATTGTATAAGTTTAATATGAATTACTACTTTCTTTCTACAACTTAGCACAACTGAATTCCACTATCACCTGACATATATGCTATTATTATTTTAAATTTTAATTCTCTCTATATTTTAAACCTCTTTAGATAATACTTTACTACATATTATATTTTACTATACTTTAGATATACACTTAAAATGTTTATTATTCCTTCTTGTATCCATAAGTTTTTATCTAGGATCATTCTTCTGATTTAAAAATACCCTGATTAACATATTTCCCTTGGTTTGGTGAATGCTCAAAAATTTTATCCATAAATATCTTCCACCTTCCTTTTTTTTTTTTTTTTTTTTTTGCGGTACGCAGGCCTCTCACTGCTGTGGCCTCTCCTGTTGCGGAGCACAGGCTCCGGACGCGCAGGCTCAGTGGCCATGGCTCATGGGCCCAGCCGCTCCGCGGCATGTGGGATCTTCCCAGACCGGGGCACGAACCCGTGTTCCCTGCATCGGCAGGCTGACTCTCAACCACTGCGCCACCAGGGAAGCCCCCACTTCCTTTTTTTGAAAGCTATGTTACTGGGCATACAGTTTCAAGATGGCAGTTCTCCTCTGCATTCAACAGCCTGAAAATACCAGTCTACTGTCTTTGGGCTTGCATTGTTTTTGTTAAATCAGTTGTGAATTAAATTATGATTTCTTTGAAAGTACTCACTGACTTAGTGGTAAATAATACACTGTATACTATTAAGGTTTTCTCATCCTTTTTTTTTAAACAGTAGTTCTATGATGTGTCTATGTGTTGTTTTGTTTTACTTTCTTTCTTTTTATGAATCTGATTTGTTTTTTTTAGAACTTCTTAAATCTGTGGCTTAACGATCTTAAAATTTTAGAAAATTTTCAGTTACTTTCTCTTTCAATATGTCTTCTGCACCATTCACTTGCTTCTCTTCCTCTGGGTGCCTATTTCACACATATTGACATTCTCACCATATGCCCTGTCTTTCATTCTCTCTTCTGTGTTTATTATCATCCTCCCCTTTCCCTCCTTTTATTATCTTCCCAGGCTCTTTTCTCAATATTTTCTTGTGACCTACTTTATAGTTTAACTATTTTCTTTCCAGCTGTAGCTAATCTGCTATTAAACCCATCCAATGACTTCTTACTTTCAGTCATTTATTTATCAGTTCTAAAATCATAATGTGGTACTTATTAAAAATTTCAACTTCTCTGCCAAAATTTTCAATCTTGTATTTTATTTTCTTGACTGTTTTAAGCCCAGTTATTTTTAAAGTTTGTGCTGATTACTCCATTATCTGTACTTTTTGGTAAATTTGTTTCTAGTATGTATTTTTTCCCTTGGTTTTCTATCAAACTGGCTTTTCTTATCATGTGCCTGTTTATGTTTTACTGTTTCAGACATTATATAAGAACATTTGGTAAATTATTTGAGGCTTAGGATAATATTTTCTTTCAGAGAAATGATTCATGTTTATTTCCACTGGTATCTGTGGCTACCAGCAATCTCAGGTTACCCTGATCCAGTTTCACAGATTGAGATGATGTACAGGCCAGTCTATCACAGGCTTATCCCTACTCTCAAGGTGTATCCTTTCTTGATTCTAACCCAAAGCCTTGGACTTTTCTGTACCAGTATCCAGACTCCTTTCTGGATGGGTCTCTATCTACTACTTTTGTCTTCTTAGCCTATAGGTAAATCAGTAGCTCTGGTCCTCTTACGGTAAGGAAGATGCCTCTAGGGTGAATCATGGCTATAAAATGCCAGGCTGATCTCTCTGAAATTCTCTCTTTTCCTGGATATTTACTTTGCACTTTTTAACTGCCTTTTTGGTGCTCTTCTCTGATACCTACAAGTGGAATCATAAAGCATTTTGTTAAACTTTTATAATTGTTTTCAGTGGGTAGCTTGGTCAGAATTACATAGTCTACCAATGCTAAAAGTAGATTTCTCCCATAAATATGGGTGGGAGAGAAGGTATTGTTTTGTTTTAGGAAATGCAACTGAAATTCCATAGACATGAATTAAGGCCTAGAGTGTTCTTCCTCCCTTCCTTTCTTCCTTCCTTCCTTCCTTCGTTCCTCCCTCCCTCCCTCCTTCCCCCTTCCTTTCTTCCTTCCTTTCTTTCTTTTCTTTTCCTTTCTTTCTTTCTTTCCCTATCTTTCTTCCTTTTTCTTTCTTTCTTTTTCTTCCTTATAGCTCTTTTCTAGAAGAGATTGAATGTTTGTTCTGGGAAATTCTTGGTTTGACCCATTTTCTAATTTACTGCTCTTGCAACCAGTTGAGATTTTTTTTTTTTCTTATGCACTGTAGACACTTTTTAGCTGCCAATATTTATTCATCCTTCCTAAGGAAATCTCAGTTTCTTCTTGTGGAATTAACTCTCTTTTATTGAGTATAGTCTAGCTACATTAACAGAGTGATTATTTTTAATTCTTGGACTGTCCCTCATATAATTTCCCTTCTTATAGCTGGGAAATTTCTTGACTTTACTGATCATGGGGAAGACAGTGCCTATTCATCTTGCCTCCCTCTTTAAAATATAAAAATGCCAGAAACTCACTTTAGGCAGGAGTATCAGAATACAGCCCTTGAATTCTGACTCATGATCTCGTGAAACCAGGAACCAGAAACCAGGAACATTTTCATGGTGTACAGAGAGTTATGTAGGTGGCATCCCATTTCTAGAGTAGTCATGGCAATGATGAGATTGACAGTGTGAGTCTTAATTGTAGCATCAGTAGTGCAAGCTAGTGTGTCTAGGGGTTATCAGTGGCAGTAGCAGGGTACTCCCTGGACTAGTTTTTTTTTTTTTTTTTTTTTTTAACATCTGTATTGGAGTATAATTGCTTTACAATAGTGTGTTAGTTTCTGCTGTGTAACAAAGTGAATCAGCTATACATAAACATATATCCCATATCTCCTCCCTCTTGCGTCTCCCTCCCACCCTCCCTATCCCACCCCTTTAGGTAGACAAAAAGCACTGAGCTGATCTCCCTGTGCTATGTGGCTGCTCCCCACTAGCTATCTATTTTACATTTGGTAGTGTTTATATGTCCATGCCACTTTCTCACTTAGTCCCAGCTTACCCTTCCCACTCCCCGTGTCCTACAGGCCATTCTCTATGTCCGGATCTTTATCCCTACCTGGACTAGTTTTAAAGTGCAATTTTAGCTGTAATTCTGGTTGCATGGCACCTGAAACTGCTTCCCTAGCCCTCCCAATTTTCTGAAGATTACCAGAAATGCCTTACACGTCAATAAATCTCTCTTTTGATTAAATCAATCACTGATAATTTATTTTCCTTGAAATTAAATCATTTACTGAACAAAATGAATATCCCAAATCTTTTCTCTATCATCTTTGAAACCTGAATGAGTACTTGAAGATTTTTGTAATATTCCATTTTTTTCTCTTAGCATCCCAGCAGTTCCAGGTGATAAGAATGTGATCTAAGCTTACACAAATAAACACACTTTCTTCTTGACTGTCGATACAAAAATGAAATACCAGGTTCATTAATACCAGTGGCAGTACTTAACTAGAGTATTTCTGTTAAAATACTTATCTATTTTCTAGCTCTTCAGAGATCCTCCAGGTCTGTTCATTTTTAAAACAGGTTCTCTAGTTTTCTTATCAACACTTTGCATTCACTTTATTTTCTATTAAATTCACATTTGTTTAAATTTGCCCAGGATGGTTTCTCTGGCTGCAAACAATGACCCTAATTGATTATTACTATGGATTGAATTGAGTCCCCCAAAATTCACATGTTTAAGTCCTCATCCCCCGTACCTCAGAATGTGACTGTATTTGTAGATAGAGCCTTTAAAGAGGTAATTATGTTAAAATGAGGCAACATGGTGGACCTTAAATTCAATCTGATGGTGTCCTTATAAGAAGAGGAAATCTGGACACACAGTGAGACATCAGAAATTCTTACGCAAAAAGTAAAGGCCATGTAAAGACACAGCAAGAAGCTGGCCATCTGCAAGTCAAGGAGAAAGACCGGATAAACCAAACCTGCAGACACCTTGATCTTGGACTTCTAGCCTCCTGAACTGTAATAAAATAAGTTTCTATTGTTTAAGCTATCCAGTCTGTGGGGTTTGTTATGGAAGCTCTAGCATACTAATATATTTATAATAGGAATATGTGTAACAGAATATAAGAATGTTTTAATATCCTTATCGAGGCAACTTGGCATATTTCAGTTGAGGTCAGAAGGATAGATTTGACTAAGTCTCTGACAGGTAGAAAATTCAGATTAGAATAATTCCAAATTGATGAATGAGATGTATTGGTAAGAATTATAGTAGAAATACTCTCAAAGTTTCGTCTGCATGACCTGTTAGAAGAGAAAAAAAATAAAGTCTGGGAGAAGGATATAGGAGTAACACAATTGGTAAAAATAAACTTAAAAGAAGCAAAGAAAGAAAAAGGGCAAAACTTAGCTTTAATGAAGGCCTGTATAGTAAACTCAGAAGGAGAAAAGGACAGAGGTGTGAATGCTGCATTCCACTTTTGGGGCATGATCTGGAAGTGTCATAAATTGTCTCTGCTTACTTCCCATTGGGCAGAATTTTATAGACCTCAGAGAGGTGGCCACATGCTGAACTAATCCTCAGGGATGTCTATTATTAAAAAAGAGAAGAATGGGGCTTCCCTGGTGGCGTAGTGGTTGAGAGTCCGCCTGCCGATGCAGGGGACACGGGTTCGTGCCCCGGTCTGGGAAGATCCCACATGCCGCGGAGCGGCTGGGCCCATGAGCCATGGCCGCTGAGACTGCGCGTCTGGAGCCTGTGCTCCGCAACGGGAGAGGCCACAGCAGTGAGAGGCCCGCGTACTGCCAAAAAAAAAAAAGAAAAGAGAAGAATGGTTTTTGTGCACAATCAGCAGTCTCTACTACACATAGAAATCACTTGTTATTCAACATATTTTTGGTTCTGACTCAGAACATGAAGAAAATACTACCAAGGTTTTTTGAAAATAAAAAGCAAAGAAAACTCATACTCAATGCATTCAGGTAAAAAATACAAAGAACTCCAGGATTAGACAGCTACTTTAGTTAACAAATAAAATAGGCATTTTACAGAATTTGTGTGTAGGAAGCAAATTACAATATATAAATTGGTTGGTTTAAAATTCAGTATATAAAATGAACTTAGCCACACTAAGGACCCTATAAGCATGACGGTGATATTCCAGTACAATGGAAATGGGGAAAGATGCCAACTGATGAAAAGTACAAAAAGAGTTGGAAGAGCCAAGGACATTAGTCACTGAAACTATTTCCTTAGTAATATTGGATAATGATCACCACCAAATCTCCAATGAGAATGAACTGGAAGGGGGTATCAGAATTTCAATGAACAATTCTTTTAAAATGCTTTTAATTTCAGGGTTGATAAATCCTTTTGTCATTTTCATTAAGTCTAAGATTTTAATGCCCTCATTTAAGAATCTCAGTAGGATGAATCCTTTGTTGCTTATAATCAAAATTATGTTATTCTAAGTGGGCAAGAATAGTCAAACTTCCTTACAGAATTATCTGTACAGGCTCATTTCCCCTAAGCTATATATTGGATCATTTGTTTGAATCCAACAACTATGTGGTGATTAATAATGAAATATTCCATTTAATTTAATAAAAAATCTTATTAAAAACACTATCGTATTATACACCATCAAAGATTAATATGGAATGGTTTCAATATCTAACATATGTATACATTGCATATTAATTTTATAAAATGTAAATTAGAATGTATGCATTTATATGAGATGCAGTCTCTTTAGTGGGTAATAATATTACGGAGGCAATAAAACTTGTCACAGCTGTGTGAACCTCAGGGGGGGTCTTGTGTCACTAAATAATATAGGAGGCTTATCCAGAGAGGTAGATTCTCAAAGACATCAGGATCTAATCACTTTCTCTGCAACAATAAGTGTTTGAGAATTTGAATGCTGTCTTATTACTAGATATTTAAAATATAGCTCTCTAACCAATTTGGCCATGCACCATATATATGTTCACTGGGATTTTTATTATTATGAGAAATGAACACTCACGAAATGGTGTTATATCATCACCAGTGGATTGACTGTGCTTTGTATGTCTTGAAAATTTAATTGAATTTGTTGATTTATTTCTAACAGTACACTAGGAATCTTCTTTCTATAAGTTTCTTTTTTCTCTAAGCAGTGTGAAATGGGAATCTTAAAGACTTAGCATGCCCTAAACTTGTGCAGATTCTATATGTCTTAAATAAATGGTGAAAATTTAAAAGTCTGATTATATAGATTAAAAAAATTAGTAGGTTTAAGATCACATCAGGGGACAATAGACTTTGCTCTTCCCTAGTGACAATTAATGTATCTAAAATATTATCCTAGGTTACATAGTAGTAACATTCTATTTTTAGCAACTCCCAAACTATCAATGTATTTGATGCATGTATCCCTGAACTCTAAGGATCTTCTCAGTACACGTCTCCTCAGACAACCAACATTTTGTTTTTTACTCTTCAAATAGCTCCTTCCTCATTTGATAAATCTCTGAAGTTCTACAAACAACATCATTCCGTTTCCCCTTTCAAAAGTTCAATAAATTCTAGCGTGTCATTTTAAAGATGGTTACAAAAAAAAAAGAAAAATAGCCATATTTTCTTTCTTCCTCTTTGCAAAACTGTCAAAGTATTAATTTTTTATGCCACTATTGTGTAGATGGAAGTTAGACAGTAACAAAAAATATAGGGGCTAGTATATAATCTTTTCACAATAGAAATAGTAATTGCATTTCTAATCGCCATTGTCCAGGGTCATGTTTGCTGAAGTGGTCAAGAGATTAGAAAAGTCTTTGAACATGGTGCAATTTGAGATCATCTCTTTAATCTAATCAATAGGCAAAGAAAAAAAAGAGACTCTGGCAAAAGAAAATTTTGGACTTAATTTAGTTTTAGTTCCCCATACCTGACAGTCATTTCACTTGTGAGATAGGAAACATGGTATGGTTTATGTTAAGCTGTTTGATATGTACATCTCAATGGCTTCCCAACGCTCTTTTCTTAGGAGTAAACTCCTGCACTAGGCATACAAAGACCTGAAAAGTTTAGCCTCAGCCTACTTCCTGGGAGACTTCAGATGCCAAGTCTCCTCCACTTTTCTACTTTTTCCCACTATGATATTTCTCTAGTTCCTCATGTTCTCCATGTTTCCTACCACAACATAAACTTTACAGATGCTTTCCATTCTACTCTAAATATCTTTTACTCCCTTAACCTCAGCTCTCACTTTATGTGTCACTTTCTCAGGGATGCCTTCAACAACCAAGAACAAGTCAAATCCTTATATTATAGACAATGCCATAGTTACATCTTTAAATTTTATGTATGCCTGTTTTATTCATGTTTGTTTCTCTCATTATCATCTTCCCGTGGTCTAGAATACTACCTAGTAATATGTAGGAAGTTACTTAGTATTTTGAAAGAATTATTAGCACATATGATATCTATCTATACATCAAGATTGACAAAGATAATAGATGATCCAGGCATATAAAGCTGGGATGGGCCAAGTGGGATTATGATCTGCAACAACAAAAAAACCTTTATTCTCCTCTACCCATATTGCTTGTCCAAGCTCAATCTATTGTGAGGCTAGTTCTCTCTCATGATTTAAATGTATTTTTGAGCAGACTGAATTTTCTGGACACTCAGATAACAAAATCTCTTCTAATCACACCAAGCAACAAAAGCAGTCTCATTTGAGAAAGTTATCTAGTTATGTATAATAATCAAAGTCTAAATTTCACTTAAAACTTCTCTCCTTTAACTATGGCATGAGTTAGTGGGGATCCTGGGGTGAAATCATTTCCTTTGTCCTCAATCCAACTGTCATCCTTACAAAGTATGTTACACTGTTATTACCTATTTTAGGAAGAAAACAATTAAAGATCTTTATGTTGATTGTAAGTTTGTCAGATAGAAGTGCCTTCAAAAGAATTCTTCAGTGTTTAAAATTTTTGTAAATTTCAGCCTTCAGGCTAAAACCAGGAAAATCTTTTGTCACTTTCAATTCCAGCCTACAGCAATAATTCATATAATTTTGAAACTTGTGCATATTTCTCTATCCATAATCTTATCTTTCAAAGTGAGAACTCAGCGAAAATAGGTCCTATTTTCAGGAGCACCTGTAATGATTATGGCAAGGCTTTGATTGAGTCATATAGCTAAAACCCACGTAAGCTTGGCACTGAATAAACTCCTATCTGTCTATTCTTTCTGAGAGTGGAGTTTCCTGTTTCACACACACACACACACACACACACACACACACACACACAAGCAAAAGCACTTCCCAAAGCTCAACTTAGGACTTAAGGTTCCATATTTAAATTCTGATATGTTAATAAACTTTACTAGAGAAAATGTCATATACTAGTCCCATTTCATTATAAAAATGTAAAAGAGTTCAATGAGAACTCTTTTAGTTCTCTAAAAGAGAACTCATTTAGGACCTTATCTCTCTCTCTCAAATAGTTGATAACTGTCATGCCAGTAAAAGAGACTCTTACTAAGCATTTCAGGATAAGTCTTTGGCAACAATGACTGCAGAAGTGGAAATAAATGAGTCCTGGGAAAGGACGTCTCCTTTTATAAAATATCAGATGTGTATCTACACACAGGTGGGAAAACTGTGATGCTTAGCACACAGGTTACACATTATACACTTTACACATTAGACATTTTGCTAAATAAAGAAAAATTTCTCCACTTTAAGGGTACCGTTGGCCTTTGCAGTTTCTCCAATGAACACACAAATTATTTTTTATGCCATCACTTGACATAAAAGGAAATACTAGGAGCCACTAGTACTTACTTTAATGAGCCATTACTTTAAAATATATGAAGTTATATCAGAAGATCTTTAGGAAAAAATATCATTTCACAGGAAATAAAAATAATATTAACAACTACTATAAATTATTTAGAGAAAGACAATCCAGTAGAAAAAAATAAATGCTACATGACTGAAGAGATTCCTCACATAAAATGATATCCAAAATAGCCAATAATCATGAAAAAGTGTTCCACCCTATAAGTCACTGGAGACACCAGGAAATACAAACCGAAACAGTTAAAACTAAAGAGATTGCCAGTAGCAAGTTGTAATTAAAATGTAAATCAACTGGAACTGTTAACAGTCATACACTGATGCTGGGAGTTTAAAAATAAAATCTTTTTGAGGCTTCCGGGAAGACGGTGGAAGAGTAAGACGCGGAGATCACCTTCCTCCCCACAGATACACCAGAAATACATCTACACGTGGAACAACTCCTACAGAACACCTACTGAACGCTGGCAGAGACCTCAGACCTCTCAAAAGGCAAGAAACTCCCCACGTACCTGGGTAGGGCAAAAGAAAAAAGGAAAAACAGAGACAAAAAAATAGGGCCGGGACCTGCACCAGTGTGAGGGAGCCGTGAAGGAGGACAAGTTTCCACACACTAGGAGCCCCGTTACTGGCGGAGACTGCCGGTGGCTGAGGAGGGAAGCTTCGGAGCCGCGGAGGAGAGCACAGCAACAGGGGTGCGGAAGGCAAAGCGGAGAGATTCCCGCACAGAGGATCGGCGCCGACTGGTACTCACCATCCCGAGAGGCTCATCTGCTCACCCGCCAGGGCGGGCGGGGCTGGGAGCTGAGGCTCGGCTTCAGTCGGAGCGCAGGGAGAGGACTGGGGCTGGCGGTGTGAACACAGCCTGCAGGGGGTTAGTGCGCCACAGCTAGCCGGGAGGGAGTCCGGGGAAAAGTCTGGAGCTGCCGAAGAGGCAAGAGACTTTTTCTTCTCTCTGTTTCCTGCTGCTCGAGGAGAGAGGATTAAGCGCTCTGCTTAAAGGAGCTCCAGAGACGGGAGCAAGCCGTGGCTAAAAGCGCGGACCCCAGAGATGGGCATGAGACGCTAAGGCCGCTGCTGCCGCCACCAAGAAGCCTGTGTGCGAGCACAGGTCACTATCCACACACCCCTTCCGGGGAGCCTGTGCAGCCCGCCACTGCCAGGGTCCCGGGATCCAGGGACAACTTCCCCGGGAGAACTCACGGCGCGCCTCAGGCTGGTGCAATGTCACGCCTGCTTCTGCCTCAGCAGGCTCGCCCCGCACTCCGTGCCCCTCCCTCCCCCGCGGCCTGAGTGAGCCAGAGACCCGGAAGCAGCTGCGCCTTCAACCTCGTCCTGTCTGAGCGAAGAGCAGACGCCCTCAGGCAACCTAAACGCAGAGACGGGGCCAAATCCAAAGCTAAGCCCCCGGAGCTGTGAGAACAAACAAGAGAAAGGGAAATCTCTCCCAGCAGCCTCAGAAGCAGCGGATTAAAGCTCCACAATCAACTTGATGTGCCCTGCATCTGTGGAATACATGAATAGACAAAGAATCATCCCAAATTGAGGAGGTGGACTTTGAGAGCAAGATTTATTTTTTCCCCTTTTCCTCTTTTTGTGAGTGTATGCTTCTGTGTGAGATTTTGTCTGTATAGCTTTTCTTCCACCATTTGTCCTAGGGTTCTATCCGTCCGTTTTTTTTTTTTCTTAATAATTATTTTTTATTTTAATAAATTTATTTTATTTTATCTTACTGTTTTATTTTACTTTATCTTTTTTCCTTCCATCCCTCCTTCCTTCCTTCCTTCCTCCCTCCCTGCTTTCTTTTCTTTCTTTCTTTCTTTCTTTCCTTCTACTTCTACTAATTCTTTCTTTGTACTTTTTCTCCCTTTTATTCTGAGCCGTGTAGATGAAAGGCTCTTGGTGCTGTAGCCAGGAGTCAGTGCTGTGCCTCTGAGGTGGGAGAGCCAACTTCAGCACACTGGTCCACAAGAGACCTCTCAGCTCCACATAATATCAATTGGCGAAAATCTCCCAGAGATCTCCATCTCAACACCAGCACCCAGCATCACTCAACGACCAGCAAGCTACAGTGCTGGACACACTATGCCAAACAACTAGCAAGACAGGAACACAACCCCACCCATTAGCAGAGAGGCTGCCTAAAATCATAATAAGTCCACAGACACCCCAAAACACACCAAAAGACGTGGACTTGCCCACCAGAAAGACAAGATCCAGCCTCATCCACCAGAACACAGGCACTAGTGCCCTCCACCAGAAAGCCTACACAAACCACTGAACCAACCTTAGCCACTGGGGACAAACACCAAAAACAATGGGAACTACGAACCTGCAGCCTGCAAAAAGGAGACCCCAAGCACAGTAAGATAAGCAAAATGAGAAGACAGAAAAACACAGAGCAATTGAAAGAGCAAGATAAAAACCCACCAGACCTAACAAATGAAGAGGAAATAGGCAGTCTACCTGAAAAAGAATTCAGAATAATGATAGTAAAGATGATCCAAAATCTTGGAAATAGAATAGACAAAATGCAAGAAACATTTAAAAAGGACATAGAAAAACTAAAGATGAAACGAGCAATGATGAACAACACAATAAATGAAATTAAAAATACTCTAGATGGGATCAATAGCAGAATAACTGAGGCAGAACAGATAAGTGACATGGAAGATAAAATAGTGGAAATAACTACTGCAGAGCAGAATAAAGAAAAAAGAATGCAAAGAACTGAGGACAGTCTCAGAGACCTCTGGGACAACATTAAATGCAACAACATTCGAATTATAGGGGTCTCAGAAGAAGAAGAGAAAAAGAAAGGGACTGGGAAAATATTTGAAGAGATTATAGTTGAAAACTTCCCTAATATGGGAATGGAAATAGTTAATCAATTCCAGGAAGCACAGAAAGTACCATACAGGATAAATCCAAGGAGAAATATGCCAAGACACATATTAATCAAACTGTCAAAAATTAAATACAAAGAAAACATATTAAAAACAGCAAGGGGAAAACAACAAATAACACACAAGGGAATCCCCATAAGGTTAACAGCTGATCTTTCAGCAGAAACTCTGCAAGCCAGAAGGAACTGGCAGGCCATATTTAAAGTGATGAAGGAGAAGAACCTGCAACCAAGATTACTCTACCCAGCAAGGATCTCATTCAGATTTGTTGGGTAAATTAAAACCTTTACAGACAAGCAAAAGCTGAGAGAGTTCAGCACCACCAAACCAGCTTTACAACAAATACTAAAGGAACTTCTCTAGGCAAGAGACACAAGAGAAGGAAAAGACCTACAATAACGAAGCCAAAACAATTAAGAAAATGGGAGTAGGAACATACATATCAATAATTACCTTAAATGTAAATGGACTAAATGCTCCCACCAAAAGACACAGATTGGCTGAATGGATACAAAAACAAGACCCATATGTATGCTGTCTACAAGAGACCCACTTCAGACCTTGAGACACATACAGACTGAAAGTAAGGGGATGGAAAAAGATATTCCATGCAAATGGAAGCCAAAAGAAAGCTGGAATAGCAATTCTCATATCAGACAAAATAGACTTTAAAATAAAGACTATTAGAAGAGACAAAGAAGGACACTACATAATGCTCAAGGGATCGATCCAAGAAGAAGATATAACAATTGTAAATATTTATGCACCCAACATAGGAGCACCTCAATACATAAGGCAAATACTAACAGCCATAAAATGGGAAATCAACAGTAACACATTCATA
The DNA here is from genome assembly GCF_039906515.1 of Pseudorca crassidens. Classification (NCBI taxonomy): domain Eukaryota; kingdom Metazoa; phylum Chordata; class Mammalia; order Artiodactyla; family Delphinidae; genus Pseudorca; species Pseudorca crassidens. The sequence continues at coordinate 62,400,960 of NC_090306.1, forward strand.
GTAGGGGACTTTAACATCCCACTTTCATCAATGGACAGATCATCCAAAATGAAAATAAAAAAGGAAACAGAAGTTTCAAATGATACATTAAACAAGATGGACTTAATTGATATTTATAGGACATTCCATCCAAAAACAAGAGAATACGCATTTTTCTCAAGTGTTCGTGGAACATTCTCAAGGATAGATCTTATCTTGGGTCACAAATCAAGCCTTGATAAAGTTAAGAAAATTGAAATTGTATCAAGTATCTTTTCCAACCACAATGCTTTGAGACTAGATATCAATTACAGGAAAAGATCTGTAAAAAAATACAAACACATGGAAGCTAAACAATACACTACTTAATAACGAAGTGATCACTGAAGAAATCAAAGAGGAAGTAAAAAAATACCTGGAAACAAATTACAATGGACACACGGCCCAAAACCTATGGGATGCAGCAAAAGCAATTCTAAGAGGGAAGTTTATAGCAGTACAATCCTACCTTAAGAAACAGGAAACATCTCGAATAAACAACCTAACCTTGCACCTAAAGCAATTAGAGAAAGAAGAATAGAAAAACCCCAAAGTTAGCAGAAGGAAAGAAATCATAAAAATCAGATCAGAAATAAATGAAAAAGAAACGAAGGAAACGATAGCAAAGATCAATAAAACTAGAAGCTGGTTCTTTGAGAAGATAATTGATAAACCATTAGCCAGGCTCATCAAGAAAAAAAGGGAGAAGACTGAAATCAATAGAAGTAGAAATGAAAAAGGAGACGTAACAACTGACACTGCAGAAATACAAAAGATCATGAGAGATTACTACAAGCAACTCTATGCCAATAAAATGGACAATCTGGAAGAAATGGATAAATTCTTAGAAATGCACAAGCTGCCAAGACTGAATCAGGAAGAAATAGAAAATATGAACAGACCAATCACAAGCACTGAAATTGAAACTGTGATTAAAAATCTTCCAACAAACAAAAGCCCAGGACCAGATGGCTTCACAGGCGAATTCTATCAAACATTTAGAGAAGAGCTAACACCTATCCTTCTCAAACTCTTCCAAAATATAGCAGAGGGAGGAACACTCCCAAACTCATTCTACGAGACCACCATCACCTTGATACGAAAACCAGACAAGGATGTCACAAAGAAAGAACAGTACAGGCCAATATAACTGATAAACATAGATGCAAAAATCCTCAACAAAATACTAGAAAACAGAATCCAGCAGCACATTAAAAGGATCATACACCATGATCAAGTGGGGTTTATTCCAGGAATGCAAGGATTCTTCAATATATGCAAATCAATCAATGTGATAAACCATATTAACAAATTGAAGGAGAAAAACCATATGATCATCTCAATAGATGAAGAGAAAGCTTTCAACAAAATTCAACACCCATTTATGATAAAAACCCTGCAGAAACTAGGCACAGAGGGAACTTTCCTCAACATAATAAAGGCCATATATGACAAACCCACAGCCATCATCGTCCTCAATGGTGAAAAACTGAAAGCATTTCCACTAAGATCAGGAACAAGACAAGTTTGCCCACTCTCACCACTCTTATTCAACATAGTTTTGGAAGTTTTAGCCACAGCAATCAGAGAAGAAAAGGAAATAAAAGGAATCCAAATCGGAAAAGAAGAAGTAAACTGTCACTGTTTGCAGATGACATGATACTATACATACAGAATCCTAAAGATGTTACCAGAAAACTACTAGAGCTAATCAATGAATTTGGTAAAGTAGCAGGATACAAAATTAATGCACAGAAATCTCTGGCATTCCTATACACTAAGGATGAAAAATCTGAAAGTGAAATCAAGAAAACACCCCCATTTACCATTGCAACAAAAAGAATAAAATACCTAGGAATAAACCTACCTAAGGAGACAAAAGACCTGTATGCAGAAAATTATAAGACACTGATGAAAGAAATTAAAAATGATACAAGTAGGTGGAGAGATGTACCATGCTCTTGGATTGGAAGAATCAACATTGTGAAAATGACTCTACTACCTAAAGCAATCTACAGATTCAATGCAATTCCTATCAAGCTACCAATGGCATTTTTCACAGAACTAGAACAAAAAATTTCACAATTTGTATGGAAACACAAAAGACCCCGAATAGCCAAATCAATCTTGAGAACGAAAAATGGAGCTGGAGGAATCAGGGTTCCTGACTTCAGACTATACTACAAAGCTACAGTAATCAAGACAGTCTGGTACTGGCACAAAAACAGAAATATAGATCAATGGAACAGGATAGAAAGCCCAGAGATAAACCCATGCACATATGGTCACCTTATCTTTGATAAGGGAGGCAGGAATGTACAGTGGAGAAAGGACAGCCTCTTCAATAAGTGGTGCTGGGAAAACTGGACAGGTACATGTAAAAGTATGAGATAGATTACTCCCTAACACCATACACAAAAATAAGCTCAAAATGGATTAAAGACCGAAATGTAAGGCCAGAAACTATCAAATCTTAGAGGAAAACATAGGCGGAACAGTCTATGACATAAATTACAGCAAGATCCTTTTTTACCCACTTAGAGAAATGGAAATAAAAACAAAAATAAACAAATGGGACCTAATGAAACTTCAAAGCTTTTGCACAGCAAAGGAAACCATAAACAAGACCAAAAGACAACCCTCAGAATGGGAGAAAATATTGGCAAATGAAGCAACTGACAAAGGATTAATCTCCAAAATTTATAAGCAGCTCATGCAGCTCAATAACAAAAAAACAAACAACCCAATCCAAAAATGGGCAGAAGACCTAAATAGACATTTCTCCAAAGAAGATATACAGACTGCCAACAAACACAGGAAAGGATGCTCAACATCATTAATCATTAGAGAAATGCAAATCAAAACTACAATGAGATATCATCTCACACCGGTCAGAATGGCCATCATCAAATATCTAGAAACAATAAATGCTGGAGAGGGTATGGAGAAAAGGGAACACTCTTGCACTGCTGGTGGGAATGTGAATTGGTACAGCCACTATGGAGAACAGTATGGAGGTTCCTTAAAAAACTACAAAAAGGGGCTTCCCCGGTGGCGCAGTGGTTGGGAGTCCGCCTGCCAATGCAGGGGACACGGGTTCGTGCCCCGGTCCGGGAGGATCCCACGTGCCGCGGAGCGGCTGGGCCCGTGAGCCGTGGTCGCTGGGCCTGCGCGTCAGGAGCCTGTGCTCTGCGACGGGAGAGGCCACAGCAATGAGAGGCTCGCGTACCGCAAAAAAAAAAAAAAAAAAAAAACTACAAAAAGAACTACCATGCGACCCAGCAATCCCACTACCGGGCATATACCCTGAGAAAACCATAATTCAAAAAGGGTCATGTACCAAAATGTTCATTGCAACTCTATTTACAATAGCCCGGAGATGGAAACAACCTAAGTGTCCATCATTGGATTAATGGATAAAGAAGATGTAGTACACATATACAATGGAATATTACTCAGCCATAAAAAGAAACGAAATTGAGCTATTTGTAATGAGGTGGATAGACCTAGAGTCTGTCATACAGAGTGAAGTTAGAAAGAGAAAGACAAATACCGTATGCTAACACATATATATGGAATTTAAGGAAAAAAATGTCATGAAGAACCTACGGGTAAGACAGGAATAAAGACACAGACCTACTAGGGAATGGACTTGAGGATATGGGGAGGGGGAAGGGTAAACGGTGACAAAGCGAGAGAGAGGCATGGACATATATACACTACCAAACGTAAGGTAGATATCTAGTGCAAAGCAGCTGCATAGCACAGGGAGATCAGCCCGGTGCTTTGTGACCGCCTGGAGGGGTGGGATAGGGAGGTTGAGAGGTAGGTAGACGCAAGAGGGAAGAGATATGGGAACATATGTGTATGTATAACTGATTCACTTTGTTGTGAAGCAGAAACTAACACACCATTGTATTGCAATTATACTCCAATAAAGATGTAAAAAATATATATATATATAATCTTTTATCTATTAAATTTGAGCATACACATACCCTCTGAAATATACATAACAAATATATGCATACTTGCACCAAAGCACAAGAATGTACAAGAATTCCCATGAAATTATTGTTTTGAATAGCCTCAAATTAGAAACAACCTGCATGTCTATTTTAGTTTGTTCATGTTGCCATAGCAAAATGACACAGACTGGGTTGCCTAAACAATGGAAATTTATTTTCTCAGAGTTCTTGAGGCTGGATAGTCCAGGATCAATGTACTGGCAGGGTTTGGCTTCTGGTGAGACTTCTCTTCCTGGCTTGCAGATGGCTCTTTTCTTGTTGTGCCCTCACTTGGCAGAGAGAGTGAGAGACAGAGACAGAGATCTCTTCCTCTTAGAAGGCAACAGTCCTATCAGATTAGGGTGCTACCCTTAATGACTTCATGTAACCTTAATTACCTCTTACAGATCCTACCTTCAGAAACAGTCACAGTGAAGGGTTAGAGCTTCAATATATGATGGAAGCAGGGCATCCTTCAGTCTCTATATGTCCATCAAAAAGAAGTATATAAATCTTTATATAGTCTTTCAAATGATTAATATGCATCAACAAAAATGAACGAATTGCTGCTACATACAGCAACTTGGACTCATTCCACAAATAAATACAAGCCAGTAAAAAGGTAGTGAGAGAAAAAGAAACAAAGTAGATGGTATAGTTCCATGTTTACGAAAGGCAAAGATACTTAATCTAATACATGGTGTGAGCAGTCAGAAAAGTGATTACCTTGAGTAGGACAGAAGGACAGATATTGGAAAGAGGAATTTTAGGGAGCTACTGGTAATGTTCCATTTCTAACTTTTGTGGTGATTACACAGTTGTGTTCATTTGTGATAATCAGGCTGTACACATCTGATTTGTGGACTTTTTTGTTTGCATATTCCTTCAAGAAAAAAAGTTTTTTAAATGTTTTTTTTTTTTTTTTTAAACATCTTTATTGGAGCATAATTGCTTTACAATGGTATGTTAGTTTCAGCTTCACAACAAAATGAATCAGTTATATATATACATATGTTCCCATATCTCTTCCCGCTCGCATCACCCTCCCTCCCACCCTCCCTATCCCACCCCTCCAGGCGGTCACACAGCACCGAGCTGATCTCCCTGTGCTATGCCGCTGCTTCCCACTAGCTATCTACCTTACGTTTGGTAGTGTATACATGTCCATGCCTCTTTATTGCTTTGTCACCGTTTACCCTTCCCCCTCCCCATAGCTTCAAGTCCATTCTCTAGTAAGTCTGTGTCTTTATTCCTGTTTCACCCCTAGGTTTTTCATGACATTTTTTTTTTCTTAAATTCCATATATATGTGTTAGCATATGGTATTTGTCTCTCTCTTTCTGACTTACTTCACTCTGTATGACAGACTCTAGGTCTATCCACCTCATTACAAATAGCTCAATTTTGTCTCTTTTTATGGCTGAGTAATATTCCATTGTATATATGTGCCACATCTTCTTTATCCATTCATACGATGATGGACACTTAGGTTGTTTCCATCTCTGGGCTATTGTAAATAGAGCTGCAATGAACATTTTGGTACACGACTCTTTTTGAATTATGGTTTTCTCAGGGTATATGCCCAGTAGTGGGATTGCTGGGTCATATGGTAGTTCTATTTGTAGCTTTTTAAGGAACCTCCATACTGTTCTCCACAGTGGCTGTATCAATTTACATTCCCACCAACAGTGTAAGAGGGTTCCCTTTTCTCCACACCCTCTCCAGCATTTATTGTTTCTAGATTTTTTGATGATGGCCATTCTGACTGGTGTGAGATGATATCTCATTGTAGTTTTGATTTGCATTTCTCTAATGATTAGTGATGTTGAGCATTCTTTCATGTGTTTGTTGGCACTCTGTATATCTTCTTTGGAGAAATGTCTATTTAGGTCTTCTGCCCATTTTTGGATTGGGTTGTTTGTTCTTTTGTTATTAAGCTGCATGAGCTGCTTATAAATTTTGGAGATTAATCCTTTGTCAGTTGCTTCATTTGCAAATATTTTCTCCCATTCTGAGGGTTGTCTTTTGGTCTTCTTTATGGTTTCCTTTGCTGCACAAAAGCTTTTAAGTTTCATTAGGTCCCATTTGTTTACTTTTGTTTTTATTTCCATTTCTCTAGGAGGTGGGTCAAAAAGGATCTTGCTGTGATTTATGTCATAGAGTGTTCTGCCTATGTTTTCCTGTAAGAGTTTGATAGTTTCTGGCCTTACATTTAGGTCTTTAATCCATTTTGAGCTTATTTTTGTGTATGGTGTTAGGGAGTGATCTAATCTCATACTTTTACATGTAGCTGTCCAGTTTTCCCAGCACCACTTATTGAATAGGCTGTCCTTTCTCCACTGTACATTTCTGCCTCCTTTGTCAAAGATAAGGTGACCATATGTGCGTGGGTTTATCTCTGGGCTTTCTATCCTGTTCCATTGATCTATATTTCTGTTTTTGTGCCAGTACCAGACTGTCTTGATTACTGTAGCTTTGTAGTATAGTCTGAAGTCAGGAACCCTGATTCCTCCAGCTCCATTTTTCGTTCTCAAGATTGCTTTGGCTATTCGGGGTCTTTTGTGTTTCCATACAAATTGTGAGATTTTTTGTTCTAGTTCTGTGAAAAATGCCAGTGGTAGTTTCATAGGGATTGCATTGAATCTGTAGATTGCTTTGGGTAGTAGAGTCATTTTCACAATGTTGATTCTTCCAATCCAAGAACATGGTATATCTCTCCATCTATTTGTATCATTTTTAATTTCTTTCATCAGTGTCTTATAATTTTCTGCATACAGGTCTTTTGTCTCCTTAGGTAGGTTTATTCCTAGGTATTTTATTCTTTTTGTTGCAATGGTAAATGGGAGTGTTTTCTTGATTTCACTTTCAGATTTTTCATCCTTAGTGTATAGGAATGCCAGAGATTTCTGTGCATTAATTTTGTATCCTGCTACTTTACCAAATTCATTGATTAGCTCTAGTAGTTTTCTGGTAGCATCTTTAGGGTTCTGTATGTATAGTATCATGTCATCTGCAAACAGTGACAGCTTTACTTCTTCTTTTCCGATTTGGATTCCTTTTATTTCCTTTTCTTCTCTGATTGCTGTGGCTAAAACTTCCAAAACTATGTTGAATAAGAGTGGTGAGAGTGGGCAACCTTGTCTTGTTCCTGATCTTAGTGGAAATGCTTTCAGTTTTTCACCATTGAGGACGATGTTGGCTGTGGGTTTGTCATATATGGCCTTTATTATGTTGAGGAAAGTTCCCTCTATGCCTACTTTCTGCAGGGTTTTTATCATAAATGGGTGTTGAATTTTGTCAAAAGCTTTCTCTGCATCTATTGAGATGATCATATGGTTTTTCTCCTTCAATTTGTTAATATGGTGTATCACGTTGATTGATTTGCGTATATTGAAGAATCCTTGCATTCCTGGAATAAACCCCACTTGATCATGGTGTATGATCCGTTTAATGTGCTGTTGGATTCTGTTTGCTAGTATTTTGTTGAGGATCTTTGCATCTATGTTCATCAGTGATATTGGCCTGTAGTTTTCTTTCTTTGTGACATCCTTGTCTGGTTTTGGTATCAGGGTGATGGTGGCCTCATAGAATGAGTTGGGGAGTGTTCCTCCCTCTGCTATATTTTGGAAGAGTCTGAGAAGGATAGGTGATAGCTCTTCTCTAAATGTTTGATACAATTCGCCTGTGTGTCCATATTAATATAATCATGAGGTAAATTAAGACAGTTACCTGTTATAATAATTATTGGTTACTTTAAAATATTCTAATTAAACACACACACTAACTTAGCTCCCACTAGGCTGTGATACTTAAGATTTTATATTATGTCTTCTACTAACCTTTCAGATTACTGAAATGTTTTTCGAGTAAAATGATATTTTAGTAGTCTGAGTTAGCAAAATAATGCATACTTTCTCAGCACAATTTCAACATAACATAAAAGGGATGGAATAAATAATATAAACATTTTATCCAAATCACACATTCTTTAATGGTCATACTTGGTTCCATATTTTAAGCTGATTTTTCCTTTCTGGTCCTATAACCTTTCTTCTGCTATAACATTCATTCCTGTGATGCCCTCTACCCATAATTGCTTTCACATGTTTGGTTGAACACTGATTGAATTTTATCTTCCCTTTTAGAATGGCCTCATTTCTCTGATAATCTCTGGGCTAAAAAAATCTTTCTAAGCATCTGGCATATTTGTGTTGATGTTGAATTCTGCATTAGTGAAGGCACTGCAGATCAAGATGCTATAAACACAAGGTGAAGCTTTTTAAAGTGAAGTCATGAATTGATAGAGAGGCAAAAGAAAAAATAATGTTCACAGCAAAAACTGAACTCCATATCGCTCTTAATTTAATATGCCCTGTGCTCTAAAGTGGAAATTTAACAGCACCCCTTATTATTCTTTATGTATAGAATGGGCACCTGATTTGTGGATGCTTGATTATATTCGTAAAGAAAGACCCTGTATTTTTTTCCATAACATTCTTTTACTTTGAAACATCACAGAGTTACCCTTAAATATGTCTGAATGTAACATAAAACCAAAGAAGTCAAGACTGTTGGAAAAAGATGAACGAACATATCTCAAAAGCTGAGTTAAATATGTCCTTAAAAATATTTCATCAGTGTCTGTCACTGCCTGTTTTATGTAGTTCAAAAATCTTACTATAGGTGTAGAATTTGACATTCTTTGGGCAATTGAACACTGCATTGTCACAGCAAGTTGACATCAAATTCTTTCACACAGGTCTCTGTTTTGTAATGTGATACATGGGGAACATTTACTGTTCAATAGCCCTCAAAACTTTTACTTCCATTTGGATGGTGAGCCATAATGTAAAAAGCTCAGTAAGACCTGACATCAGTTCCAGAGTCCCCTGTGAAAATAGTGTTTGCAACTTTGTAGCTGAAATGGAGAACAGCATATTCCATGCGGACAGCAGGTGAAACAGATGGTGAGGAAAGTGACTCCTTATCTGAACACCTAAAACATAGACATTAAAGTCCTTGTGAATTTGCCTTTTTTGTTGTTGTTAAGAAAATCATGTCTTTTTTGAAGAACAGAACCACTGTTGTTGTTGTTTTTTTTATCATCTTTATTGGAGTATAACTGTTTTACAATGGTGTGTTAGTTTCTGCTGTATAACAAAGTGAATCAGCTATACATATACATATATCCCTGTATCTCCTCCCTCTTGCGTCTCCCTCCTACCCTCCCTATCCCACCCCTCTAGGTGGTCACAGAGCACCGAGCTGATCTCCCTGTGCTATGCGGCTGCTTCCCACTAGCTATCTATTTTACATTTGGTAGTGTATATATGTCCATGCCACTCTCTCACTTCGTCCAAGCTTACCCTTCCCCCTCCCCGTGTCCTCAAGTCTATTCTCTATGTCTGCATCTTTATTCCTGTCCTGCCCTTAGGCAGAATCATTGTTTTTCTTTACTGGAGAGACCAGAAAAAAATGAGATGAATCATGGGTAAGAGAGAAAACATGAATGAATAATGAATCATTATCAAACCTGAACTCATCATTATCTTCCCCAGTTGCACACCCATCATCCACTACTTCCTCTGTCATTACTGGCAAATCACCACTGCCTTCCTCTACCTAAAGTGTATCATTTCCACTCTCACCAGGCCAGAAAGGAAAGTGGAAGTGTTCTTTAGAGATACACCTCTTCCTCATCACTCATATTCACTTCATCTTGTTTAATTGTCATATATGTCTCAAAAGCCTTCTCCTCTCTACATTCTAATCATTGGTGCCATCATTCAGACCATCTTAATTTTTTTAAAAAAATTGAAGTATAGTTGATCTATAGTATTATATGATTTGCAGGTGTACAATATAGTGATTCACAATTTTTAAAGGTTATAATCCATATATAGTTATTATAAAATATTGGCTATATTCCCTGTGTTGTAAAACATATCCTTGTAGCTTATTTTACATGTAATAGTTTGTACCTCTTATATTGCCCCTTTCCCCACTGGTAACCACAAGTTTGTTCTCTGTGAGTCTGCTTCTTTTTTGTTATATTCACTAGTTTGTTGTATTTTTTAGGTTCTCCATATAAGCAATATCATACAGTATTTGTCTTTCTCTGTCTGACTTATTTCACTTAGCATAATACCCTCCAAGTCCATCCAAGTTGCTGCAAATATCATTTTTTATGGCTGAGTAGTATTCCATTATGTAAATGTACCATATCTTCTTTATCCATTTGTCTGTTGATGGACACTTAGGTTGCTGCCATATTTTGGCAATTGTAAATAATGGTGCTATGAACATTGAGGTGCATCTTTTTGAATTAGTGTTTTTGTTTTGTTGGATATATACCCAGGAGTGAAATTGCTGGGTCATATGGTAGTCCTATTTTTAGATTTTTGAGAAACCTCCATACTGTTTTTCTACAATAACTACACCAGTTTACATTCCCACCAGCAGTGTAGAAGTGATCCCTTTTCTCCACATCCTCAACAAATTTGTTATTTGTGTTCTTTTTGATGATGGCCGTTCTGACAGGTGTGAGGTGATAACTGATTGTGGTTTGATTTGCATTTTCCTGACGATTAGTAATGTTGATCGTCTTTTCATATGCCTGTTTACCATCTGCATTTTCTCTTTGGAAAAATGTCTGTTCAGGTCTTCTGCCCATTTTTTTTTTTTTTAAATTGGGCTTTTTTTTTTTTTTTTTTTGATGTTGAGTTGTATGAGTCATTTATATATTTTAGATTTTAACCCCTTATTGGTCATATCACTTGCAAATATTTTCTCCCATTTAGTAGGCTAACTTTTTGTTTTGTCGAAAGTTTCCTTGCTGTGCAAAAGCTTTTAAGTTTAATTAGGTCCCATTTGTTTATTTTTGCTTGTTTTTTTTCCTTTGCTTTAGGAGATAAGTCAAAGAAAATATTTCTACAATTTATATCAATGTGTGTTCTGCCTATGTTCTCTTCTAGGAGTTTCATGGTTTCTGGTCTAACATTTAGGCCTTTAACCATTTTGAGCTTATTTTCATTTCTTTTTTCAGAATAGTTATGATAGCTGGTCTTCATACCAGCTTTCCAGGTTTGTCTCTTCAGAAAATCTACAGTGCCACTTCCAAAGTCTTATTCTTAAATGCATCTTTGTGTATGTTACTGAAATGTTTGACTTGCACCAATGACATTCTATCACCTACTATAAAGTCTAAGTTTTCATTCTTAGTGTACACGTTCCTTCACGATTTTACATAATATTCAAAGGGCTACTTCACCTTCTTCATGTGGCCTTGGCTTCTAATTATCAATAACTCCATGTCATTCTCTGATTATATCATACCTCTAAATCTATGGATAACATGTGCTGGCTCTGGAATATTAGATTAAGTTTCAGTTTCAAGAAACATAAACCATTCTAGCTATCTTACAGAGACATAATACAGGAAAATAGGTGTTGACACAATCACTGGGAATGCTGAAGAATCATTTTAGGCCATAACTCCACAAGTGTCCATCTCTCTCCCTGGAATGCACTACTCTATCCACTTGATACACTCAAATTTTATCTTTTAAGAGTCATCTCAAGCATCACTCACTCTCTGAAGCCTGCTCTGACTCCCTCAGAGCTACTTGGACACACTAAGTTCCTATTGCATTCTGTATATATCTTCACTATGATAATTCACATAAATTACTGTAGTATTTTTATATTTGTTTCTTCACTTAGAATATAGTCATCTTCAAGGTTTAAATTTGAGTCTCTTTGAAGGCACATACTATTTTTTTTCCAACTACACATATAAACATCTATGGCCTGGATAAGTACCTGAAGGAAAATGGGATTAATAAAAATGTGTTGAATGATTTTTAAGGAATCTCCATACTGTTCTCCATAGTGGCTGTACCAATTTACATTCTCACCAACAGTGTAGGAGAGTTCTTTTTTCTCCACACCCTCTCTAGCATTTATTGTTTGTAGACATTTTAATGATGGCCAGTGTGAGGTGATACCTCATTGTAGTTTTGATTTGCATTTCTCTAATAATTAGTGATGTTGAGCATCTTTTCATGTGCCTCTTGGCCATCTGGATGTCTTCTTTGGCGAAATGTCTATTTACATCTTCCACCCATTTTTTTGATTGGGTTGTTTGTTTTTTTAATACTGAGCCGCATAAGCTGTTTGTATATTTTGGAGATTAATCCCTTGTCAGTCACTTCATTTGTAATTATTTTCTCCCATCCTCTGGGTTTTCGTTTTGCTTTGTTGATGGTTTTCTTTTAAAAAACTAAAAATAGAGCTACCATAAGACCCAGCAATCCCACTACTGGGCATATACCCTGAGAAAACCATAATTCAGAAGGACACATGCTCCCAAATGTTCATTGCAGCACTAGCCAGGACATGGAAGCAACCTAAATGTCCATCAGTGGAGGAATAGATAAAGAAGATGGGGTACATATATACAACGGAATATCAGCCATAAAAAAAGAATGAAATAATGCCATTTGCAGCGACATGCCTGGACCTAGAGGTTGTCATACTGAGTGAAGTAAGTCAGACTTAGAAAGACAAATATCACATGATACAGCTTATACGTGGAATCTGAAATAATGGTATAAATGAACCTATTTATAAAACAGAAATTGAGTCACAGATGTAGAAAACAAACTACGGTTACCAAGGGGGAAAGGGGAGAGAGGGATAAATTGGGATTGACATATACACACTACTATATATAAAATAGATAACTAATAAAAACCTACTGTATAGCACAGGGAACTCTATCCAATACTATATAATGACCTATATGGGAATAGAATCTAAAAAAGAGTGGATATATGTTTATGTATAACTGACTCACTTTGCTGTACAGCAGAAACTAACAGAATATTGTATATCAACTATATGCCAATAAAAAATTTAATGAAAAAATCAACTATAGCAAAAAAATGAGTTAAAATCTTTTAAATAAATAAAAATTAAAAAAATGTGTTGAATGTATATTGAATGCAATAATGTAATAAGTATGTGGCAGAAGCCAAAGTCAATAAACATTGGCTTTCTTTACTAAGCAATGCATGGTAAAGAAAAAAGTGCATATTTATATATTTGCAACTTGAATCTTTTTTTTCAAAGGTGAAAAAAATTGTATTATTTATCAATCATGCAAAAGAACAAAGACTACCACATTTGAATGGTGGAAAATTATTTGGTCAAACAATTTGAGTGTTAAGTCTAACCTGTAAGATTTCATAATGATCAAAATTTAATAAATGAAATCTACTAGATGGTTGGCTCTTTGAGAAACATCACGAGTGTTTCTCGATTAGCCCTGCATATGTAGCACACTGCCCGATATCACTTGGCCCCAAGTATCTAATAGTTGAATAAAGGAATAAATTGACTAATGAATAAATTAGAAAATATATATATATTATTAAAAACTATAGTGAAGAGGAAGATGCTTGATGGCTAAAAGAAGATATTGACTTTTTTTGCATTATTGCTTTAAAAAAATGTGCCTGTTTTAATTTTTATTTTCATTTATTTCACTAGTCGGTGCATTTTATTTTTTGTTTGAGACCATTTATCTTATCTTCATACTTACTAACATACTACAGAAAAACTTGTGAGTTTGTAAATAAAATCTCAAAGCTTTTTCTCAGCCTCCATGGGTATTTTGAGAGACAGAGGGAGATTGGACTTGTGCTTGAACTGAAGGTGAAGTAAAGGAGCAAATATGTCTTTTAAGGTCTGGTAACATAGAAGTTTTTTCCCTGTATTTAATAAACAAACTATTCCTAGTATATTTTAAACAAGTTGCAGTGAACAAACAATAAAACTTTAATTTAAAAGGTGTCCAAATGAACTTTTGGTATCTAAAATAGTTCTGATCCCTTTTTGGTACTATCCTGGAGGTGATTTTGAGAAATTAACAGCCAGGTATGATATAAGTTAATATATATTTACATAGTGTTTGTAGTGAATTGCACTGGAGAATTTAAAAAGTTGAGAGTGCTAAATTAAAGTATGTTCACTCCTTAGGCTTGGATACTAGTACTTTTGTTTGCCTCTAACTATGGGCCATATATTTAAATACAGTGAACACTAGAAAATACATCCATTTTCAAGGACTGGCTCAATAGGAAATAATTTCCTAAGAGCTTCAGCCAAAAGAGTTTTTAAACATGAAGTGTTATACAGGTTTATCGATTCTGAATTTCATGGTAGAGACTCAAGTTGTTTCTAAGGGAAGTAAAATTTTCTTTTCTATGAAGAATTTTACTGAGTTTATCTTCATAACTTAGAAGACTTAGTTTCCTTGGGAGAAGAAAAAGAAAGAGCTTGCTCACACATTTTTTTCTTCTAACATCTAACAGCTTTAATTAGGATAATAATCTCTCTTTATGGGAATTGTGAAGAAAATGGGGACAATGCAACTCCAAACAAGTATTATTAAAATGTCAGCCTCAAAAAAGCCATGTATTTTAAAGCATTCAGTTTCCTTCTCTCAGCATTACTTCCTCTTATCCATCTTACTAATAGAAGTGTCTTTTAGCTACTTATTTATATCTTTATAATAAAAGAATATACATATCGGATGTGCTATTTTGTAGACTTATTTTAAATTAAAAGTTTTAATACAAGAAGAATGGATGACAGATAGGTGACATGCCAAAAGTGATGACAGTGTTACATTGGTATAATATTTAATTTTTTTAATTTTATATTATTTTTTTTAACTGAAAGTTTACAATGGAGAATTAAAAATGGAATGTGTCAAGCACAAAAGAAAAAAAAAAGTGCTCTTGAAGAGCCTAATATAGGCATGTGTCATAAATGTAAAAGACCATTGTAATAAAATGTTGTGGCAGGAAGTTATTGTAGTTGTTATGTAACTACAGCCATTATAGAATCAGATTTGGGAAAATACGATATAGTTAGGGAGAAAAAAAAGAATAGTTGACAGGTTTGTTGGAAGAAAGCTTTCAGAATGGGGAGGAGAAAATTGAACATTTTCTAAATATTCAAATGAAAGAAAAGAAAAAAAAAGTTGAGATCCACACTTGATATAGAAGAGAGAAGCAGTGCTAGCTTTCACAAATAAGACTGGTTTTAATTAATCAGGTAAAGGTATAATTCCTGTACAGATGAGACTGTCAGTATACATTGTGTAGAAATTTTTCTTCATAATTTAATTAATATTAATCATGAAGCATGTTCCTTCACATTAGTGTATATTTATCTTAACACAATGGGGAAAACGTTAGAAATAATAAGAAAGAAAAAGTTCCTTTATGAGAAAATATCTTGCATGAAAGAAAATATTTTCACTGAGCAGCAGGAAGAGTTTCATATTATTTAAAGAAAAATTTTATCTTACTAAAGAAAATTATCTTCTCACAACTCCTAAAATATACCTATTAGTTATTTGACTTTAGCTAATTATGTAAGAAATGAATCTGGTTAAAGGAAAATAGTCATCTTGAGCTTTGTTAAATCCCAAAGTAAATATAAAGTTAGTATCTATTTGTCCTTTGTAGAATATTCCATTTTTTTGTTGTCATTCAAAAAATTCAATTAAGTGCCTTACATGGCATCTGATTATTGATGTATTAAAAATGTTTTTCTATCCCAGTGAATTGAAGAGCAAGCTATCTAAATTATCTTTTGCATCATAAATCTGCAATGATTAATGTGTTACAGGCAGAAAGGATTATAGATTATGTACAATGTGATATGACCACGGCAAAAATGTCTCAGAGCTACTGCATTTAAAATAAAGTTAAAATTCCGGATTTTCAAGGATTCTCAGATTATGTACTTCAGCAAAATGAAACCATTATTCATATTATGTTGTCTCTGTTATGTTATGTTATGTTATTATTTACTTGCATTCATAAATACCTGAAAGTATATTCTGACAAATTAAGAATTATTTTAGATTACAAGACTTTCTTAATGACATCAGAGGAAGCATACTTTTAGTTATTTATGAAATACCCCCATTAACAGTGCATAGCCCTGTGTACATATGAATCTGTAATGCTAATATCAGCAGGAACTTCATTCATAAAACTATATTTGAAAGATGGATTATTATTGAAGGGTCAAGATTTTTTCAACTTCAGTTGTTGAAGACACTCAGAATTAATTAGAAGGTAACTGAGTAAAAATTTTATTCATTCTTTGAGACAGCAACCAGTGAGTCTTCTCACAGAAAGTAAATTTAAGTAAGTACATATTGGAAGAGACTAACCAATCAAATTAAATAGAATGGGTTACATATTGAATTTCACTTCCAATGAATAATTTACTCCCTTTTGCTAAATAGGTAATCCTCTTCTTTAATTGTTCCATTAATTAATTTCCTTTTGTAGAACTTAATAATCTCCTCAAGGTAAGTCTGAATTGATTATTTTTTAAATAGATTTTTTTTGGAACAAGTAAATGCACATAATAACAACACAAGAGATATAAAAGAACATGCATTAAGAAGTAAACCTCCCTTTCATTTACTTTACTCTATTTACCCAATTTGCCCCACTGCAAGAAACCAGTGTTAATCATTTATGTATCTTTTTCAAAGATATACTTTGTATATAAACATATTTGGGGGGTTTTGTTATTGTTTTGTTTTAAAACAAGTAGTAGACTACAAAGCCCATTATTCTGTACTTTAAATAATTTTTGGAAATCATTTATAACAACTTATATAGAGGGGTTTCATTTAAAAAAATATTTGAATATCGAACATTTGACTATCATGTCATTATACATATATAATAGTTGATCTAATAGGTGAATTTAGCTCACTTACAAGTATATATCTTTAATTCTGTCATTTTTAGTTATGTTTTATTTTTAATGAGGCATAATTTAAGTATAACAATGAACTATTTGTTCGTTTTGACAGATATAAATAATTATTTATATTTCTAAACCTTTCACAATATATTCTATATTTTCTTGTGTGTGTGTGTTACTTTTACTGTTTGGAAAGGTAAAATTTCAGTATAATGGTTAATGCTATTTCAGTTACTACTGATTCATGGCAAATCACTACAATCTTAGTGGTATTAAACAACCATTTTGTTAAGTTCATAGGTTCTGTGGGTCAGGAATTTTAATAGGATGTCTTTATATATACAATATTTCACCTGGGAACACTCAGTGGTTGGGATTGATTTGCCAGCTGGGAACTGGAAACATTTTGAGGTGTCCACATACATCTGGTGGTTGATGTTGAGTATTCCCTGAAAACTCACCTGGAACTGTGGACCAGAACTACACATGGCCTCTTTAGATGGCTTACATTCCTTATAGCGTGATATAGTTTTCTGATTCACTTTTTAGGATTTTAGTTAGTGCTCTAGGAGTGGTTTGAAGAAAGTCCCACCTGAGTTAAAACCCACTGAACTCTCAATTCTACATTGGAACCAAAGTTTAGCTGGGTATATGCAATTGTCGTATAGTTCTCTTTTTCCTAGAGCACTTGATAGTCATTATCCCAATGTTGTCAAGTACTGGATATTTCTGTGGGGATATCAGAGATCACACTTGTAGCTAATATGACATTTTGTTTAAATACATGAAGAGTTCTTTCTTTATCCCTTTTTTATATGTGGGTGTTAATAATTTTGTCTGTATTTTTTTCTCCTAGAATATGGTTTCCCACTTCAAACTATAGATTCAAGTATTTATTGGGCACTGGAAAGTTTTCTTACTGTATTTAAATCTATTAGGTTGGATTTTTTTTTTTTTACAAAGGGAAAAAGTATGCATATTTTGGATCTCCTTTATAAGTCTTTTGCATCTATTGATTTGTTTCCTAATCTTCATTTTCTACTTTATTTTGTTCACTTTTTTAATCCTGACCTCAATGTCCTTTATTAGCTGTTGTTTTTTTTTTTTTTATTTATTTTATTTATTTACTTTTGGCTGTGTTGGGTCTTCATTGCTGCACACGGGCTTTCTCTAGTTGCAGTGAGTGGGGACTGCTCTTTGTTGCGGTGCATGGGCTTCTCATTGTGGTGGCTTCTCTTGTTGCAGAGCATAGGCTCTAGGTGCTTGGGCTTTAGTAGTCGTGGCACGTGGGCTCAGTAGTCGTGGCTCACAAGCTCTAGAGCATGGGCTCAGTAGTTGTGGCACACGGGCTTAGTTGCTCTACGGCATGTGGGATCTTCCTGGAACAAGGCTCAAACCCATGTCCTCTGCATTGGCAGGTGGATTCTTAACCACTGCGCCACCAGGGAAGTCCCCTTTATTCGTTTTTAGCAATGCCTATGTCTTTTGTACAGCCATCAATGAGGCTTTCTTTTCTAAATGAATTTATTTTTCAATTGTACTAGTTTTAAATTCTTTCTATTGTCTTGCCTTTTAGTCTCCAAAATTCTTGAACCTCTGCATTGAGATGACGGAGGTGCCTTTTCTCCCTTTGATTTCTAGGTAAAAGTCTATGTCCCATGGTAGTATTTGTACTTGGAAGATTTCTTGGCCTGCTCTTCCTTCTTTCCTTCTCTCTTTCCAATTTTATTTTACATGGAATTATCTTTGTATAGATTCTGTGCTATTTCTTTTAAATTATTATGTATCTTTTGAATGCAGTGACCTAGAGCAGTTATTTTACAGGATGTTCCTGTTAGAGTAGGGTTTCCATGCTTCAGAATATCTCTTTCTTATGGCACAAAGTTTCATGGGGTGTTGTTTTTGTTTTTTTCTTTGTCTTTGCTTTTTCTTGTCTAATAGATTTCTGAAGACATAAAAATCCTTAAAAAAGCAACGTTCATTTTGTTCTTCACTCTGGCTCACCAAAAGATTGTTTTCTGGAAATATGGAATGTGTCTGTGATTAGCAATGCAGTCCAGCCTCCCCTGCTCCTCCTTGATGACAAAATGGATCCAGGGACGTTCCTAATATAACTCCACACACATTGTTTCCATTTCTTCTAAAAAGGTGGAATCTCTACTTGAGAACTATGAGTAGCTTCCTTCTGAGATCTTTAGTCATAAGCATCCTTTCTGTTCCTGTCTTTCCTCATGTATTGCTATCCAGACATATAGATATCTCTTAATATTATAAATGATAGAATTTGTCCTTCAATTTCATGTTCTTGCTTGAACCTAGTCATTTTATGCCTCCGTCTCTTAACATTTTATTCTCCATTAATGGACAAATGCTTGTAGTAATTCTTGTTACAAAGCTAGTCATTTATGCCTCCATCTCTTAACATCACTTCTGATGCCAAGTCTTTCCTAACTCTCCTGTCTGGACCTTTCACTGCTGATAGAATTAATGACCACATCTTCAAACATATTGCAAGTCCTTAGATTTATGACTATTATAGTATGTATACATAATTTTACATGACTATATTCCTTGTAAATTTCTCAAAGACAAAGACTTATTCATCATTTCATCCTCCAGCTAAAGCACAGGGAGTAATGTATAATACACACCTAACAAATATTTCTTGAGCTGTTGATATATGACATCTAATTACCTAGCTTATACATGAAAACACTGATTAGATTTGTTACCTTTTGGAAATATTCTATGCTTAATTATATTAAATTGATGGTGATGCCCTAAGGTGTTTTTGATAAATGTTTTTCATTTCCACCTGCATTATCAATGAGGAATCATTACAAATCATTCAGTTATAAAAATCAGGCGAGGTCTCTAACTATATAACCATGAGCTCTTTTTGTTTGCTCCAGTGTACAGATTTTGTCTTGTCATGAAAATTTTTTATCAATATTGTTATTCAATGAATATTTATCAAATGCTTAATATGAATTTAATCTTATTTTCAGTTCCTTCTGAGGAATACAAAAGACACTTCTAACATAGATCCTGTTCTCAAGAAACACAAAGCATGGTAAGAGATAAGGCACTACTTAATTTTTTTTTTTAAGATTAAAATAAATAATGCAACATAAAGACAAATTTACAAATCATTTACCATCTAAAAATCTTAATATAACCACAGTTAATATTTTATAATATTCCATCACAGATATTTTTCTCCCTATAATAATACAGGAAAGAATAGTAGAGTGGATTATAGCAAAGCTTTGAAGTTAACAAGAATGTTTGCCTGAGAATAGTAATCTAATCTATTTAAGCCGCATTGTGCACATCTACAAAACGGGGGAAAGTATACCTACTGTATAAAGCAATTGGCACAATGTCTCAGACATAAAAATACCCCAAAACACTTGTTGGTACATCAGGGTAGACTGTAGACTATAGACAGGTTGGTATATCAGGGTAGACAATAACAACTGTAATTAATTTAATCATTCTCTTTGACAGACATTTTATATTTTTCCAATTTTTTGCTTCCTTGGGTTTTTGTTTTGTTTACAATTAAAATTACAGTTACAAGTAATGCTGGTGTGAACAGCTTCAAATATCTTTATACAGCTATTTTTATATCCCTGGGAATAGATATTTGCAATAAAATTCTGGAAGAACAACTGGATCTTGATAGGCTTAGATCATTGTTTTTTTTTTTTCCTTCCCAGCCCTAGACAACTGTAGAACTTCTGTTTACTCTCTCAGCCTTTTAGCCTGAGAATCAGCAAATGGTTCAAGGGAAAGTAGATCCAAATACCAGACTAATCAATTTATACTTTCCTTTTCTTCAATCTTATCCCCATAAGTCCTTGTTCTCTTGGTGGTTTTCCAATGCCTACAAACAGCTTTTCTTAAAAAATCTTTTCCAGTTTTTTTTAGATGGAGACTTGGTTTACAACAGGTGTGTTCACCATCACCACTGAGAAAACAATACATTTCTTGACAGGGTAAAAAATCTAGTGTGATGATTATTTTCACTCAGTACTCTAGAAAATTAATTCTATTATTTTGGGATAACATTGTTATTATTTGGAATTCTGCTGTTAATGTAATATTTACTTTTTTGGTAGGTGCATCAATATTTTGTCTCTCCCTACTTTTAAAATTGCTTTCTTTTTCTTGTGAAATGTTGGTATGCTGCGTCCAATGGTGGACTTTAAAAAAATTAATGTCCATTTTGATATATTGTGCTGCCTGACAATTTTATCACATTTCTGTATTAGGAAATTCTCAGCCATTTTTTCCTCAAGTTTTGTCTTGCCTCAATTCTCTCCAGACTTGTATTCTGGAACTATAATTAAACATATGTTCATTCTAGCCACTGTATATCTTAAATTATCTTTCATGTATTTAACTTACTTTTCTCTTTTGGCTGACATTTCAAAAAATTATCTTTAGCTAGATATTTCTGTTCTTCAATTTATTCTTCATTTTTGTTCTGTTATTAAATTCATTCATTTTGTGTTTTGTTTCAATGATCATGTTTAATTTTTGAAAATTTATTAGTTGATTGTAAGATTGCCTGGTCATTAAAGAAAATTTTTTATAGCATGCTTAAACTTATGAATTCATTCTGTGTTTCCTTTTTCTTTTTAAACATAGTTATCTGATATGCTGCCACTATAAATTCTAACATTTGTAAAACTTGGAGTTCCAAGGTGGTTGTCATTACTGCTGACAAAACTTTCATGATGCTTTATCTTCTTGGATGGTTGTGGCCTTTGATTGTCAGTTTATATTTATTTGTGAGGTTTGTGGCTGATTTTGCCTGATTCTGAGGACTCTACCAACCCTGAGTCACTCCAGATCCTTTTAAAATTGTGGCTTAATGAGGGCATCTGAGTTTTAGCCCTCCTAGTCTGTCCAAGGTTTACAACCTCTGCTGAAGAGTTATCACTGGTATTTGCTCTGAGAAAAATTCTGCTCCTACCGGTTCTCTCACTGGTCCCAAATTTAAGTTTTAAGGTCAGGTTTTGGATCAAGTTTCTGTTTGTTTGTTTGTTTTCCTTCATTGAGTGTGTGTGGGGAGGGGAAAAGAGTTAGTTGGCAATCTTTGAAGATTGTCTTTAAATTCCTAAGTGTTAAGAAATACATTCGAAACATTTCAGTCTAGGTCTAGTTGTTTTGCAGTAAAAGGATGTTCCAGATAATCTCGTCCACCATGATCCTGAAAGCACTTGATAAATGATAAAATTCCACTGTGACCAAAACACCTATGTCTTAGTCTATTCAGGCTGCTGTATCAAAATACCACAGACTGAGTAGCTTATAAACAATAGAAATTTATTTCTCACAATTCTGGAGACTGAAAGTCTGGGATTAAAGTGCCAATAGGGCTGGGTGAAGGCCCTCTTTCAGGTTGCAGACTTCTCATTGTATCCTCACATGGCAGAAAGGGCAAGGAAGCTCTCTCAGATGTCTCATATAAGGACACTAATCTCATTCATGAGGGTTTGGCCCTCATGACCTAAGCACCTTCCAAAGGCCTTACCTTCTAATACCATCACATTGGGCCTTAAGATTCAAAATATGGATTGAGAAGGGGGGCACAAACTTTCAGACCAGAGCACTACACCTGTACAAAAATCCCAAGTTTGTATTCAGACATATCTATGTTATTATACCTATATTTACTTGATGCCTTCATATTCCTCCAGTCTTTATACCTTTTTTTTGTTTGGTTTCACTTCATATTCTACAAGTCAAAAGTAAATAAACAGTAATTTTATCCATTCCCTCAGAATTGCACTCAGGATTTCATCACGATTTCCAACCATCATAAAATATCCTCATATTCTCTGTACTCATTCTTCACCTCTACATTAATCCAATTATTATTATTATTTTTTTGTGATACGCGGGTCTCTCACTGTTGCGGCCTCTCCCGTTGCAGAGCACAGGCTCTGGAGGCGCAGGATGAGCGGCCATGACTCACCGGCACAGCCGCTCCACGGCATGTGCCCCAGACCGGGGCACGAACCCGTTTCCCCTAAATCGGCAGGCAGACTCACAACCACTGTGCCACCAGGGAAGCCCAATCCAAGTATTTATTTTCTCCTAATCTCCCAAGAACTTTTCAACCAGCTAGGGAAAATATATCTTTTGATTGTCTTTATTAGAAATGTATGATATTGAATATAATTTTTGTGCTCAGAATGCCCATCAATCTTTTACTCAATTTTAGAGGATTCCATTCCCCGTATTTCTTGGTTAGAAATTTATCCCAAAGGATATCACCACTCCTGCTACTCTTGACTTTTAAAACAAATGGCTAAATAGCCTATACCAATTAAAAAAAAAAAAACTATAACCTTTGAGGATAGATTATGTTGCTATTCTTTCCTTCCAAATTAATTCTTATTTTTATTATGTTTAACTTTTTTCCTGCTCTAGAGCATGAAATTAACCAAGGTAATTTCATCTACCACATAGATTGGAAGCTTGACACACTTCTGAACCATATGAAGTATCTGAATACAAACACCAGTAACACAAAGTAGCCACAATTCCTGAAGAGGGTCATGTAAATTAAACACAGATATTTATGGGACTGTGATAAGTGGTAAAGTAAAAAAGTGCCATAAAGCACAAGGCAAGGAGCACCAAATTATGTAAGGAATGGGAGAAATGAAGAAAATTTCACATTCAAGATTACTTTGTGAATAATTAGCAAATAAACCATATCAGGAAGTAGAAGTAAGAAAGAAACATAACTCACTTTGCCTTATAAATCTTTTAAGCATATTGATCTCCATACTAAAGCATGAGTTTCTCAAATCAGGGCACCTATCCATCATTTTGTGTTCACTATTTATTCCAGTACTTGACTAAATGTAAACGTTCAATAAATGCTTTATTGATTAAAAAATAACCATTACTGTTTGATTTAGTCCTAAAGAGTCTCACTTTATAAAAGAACAAAATTAAAATTTGAGATTAATCTATTGTTTCTGTGTCACTCACTATTCAAATATATCTAACTTTTTTAAAAGGGAGAGATTGTATCTTACGGTAACCCCTCCATTTATCACATTAGAATGTGTACTCAAAGTCCTGAAAAGGTATATAAAACCAGACTAATAAATGTTGATGGAACTATTGAGAAAGAAGGAAAACCCTAATTCCAAGGAGTATGTTTGTGTGTTTGTGGTGAAACAGGGTTGAGAGTAGATGAGAAAGACTTTTCAGAATATCTGAGGAATACAGCATACGAGTGGATGAGGAAAGGGAGAAGCAGTGAAGACCGTCAATGTGATAGGGAGAATGGAAGATGATACCGCATGTTGGTCTGACAATATATAAACAGTCAAATCTCCCATAAAAAAAGTTTTTTTCTAAATGAAATTTTAAAAAATGTTTCATAAAGATGTTAAAGGGAATGACATACCATAAGGTTAAATGTTGAATATGATGAACAAATAACAGTGACAGCTAAAAGTGAAAAAACAATTAAATATGCTGTGGGAAAATAAGTTTTCCCAAATGTAAGCTCTTTCTAACTATTTCAATCCTTTCACTGTTTTGAACTATGGTTAAAGTTATGTTCAATTTAGGTTCTAAACCGCAATTATTTCAAAATTCTTCTGTGAGAGACTGTAAGACCTAACTCAATGAAAAATAAAAGATTAATTGTTCAGTGAGTATTACTGCCCCAATGATATCTCACATATATACAATCTATATTGCTTATTTAATCCAAGAAAAAATTTAATTTCAGCTAAAAAATGAAGGGTGTGAGTCGGAGAGACTTCATATTATTTTTCAAGAAGAATTCATTTTATTTCTCAAACCATCAATAAAATCAGGATTAGACTTTATGCCCTGTTTCTCTTAAATGTATAGTGACTGTTGAGTTTTGCTATAGTAAAAACATTTTCTTTTATAGTGCAATAAAATTAGATGTACTCAAAGACTTGAGCAAGCAATGAGTGTTTTTAAGTAGCGAAAAAACATTTTTTTTTAAATACTAGCATTAAGATTAGAAAACAGTTCTCCAAAAAAGGACTATCTGTCAGAAAATCTACTTAAATAGCACAATATTAGTAGCATCTGAAGAGAAATATGTATCACATCTGAGCTGTACTATAACCTGTGTGGAAGAAGAGATTAAATGTGAGATTTTAAAATATGCTTTCTTTAAAAAAAAGAAAAAAAAAGAAACCTAATATGCATTCTTTTTTTTTTAACATCTTTATTGGGGTATAATTGTTTTACAATGGTGTGTTAGTTTCTGCTTTATAACAAAGTGAATCAGTTATACATATACATATGTTCCCATATCTCTTCCCTCTTGCATCTCCCTCCCTCCCACCCTCCCTATCCCACCACTCCAGGTGGTCACAAAGCTTCCCACTAGCTATCTACCTTATGTTTGTTAGTGTATATATGTCCATGCCTCTCTCTTGCCCTGCATTCTTAAAATTAGAGCCATGTGGGTAGTCTCACATCTGCCTTCTGCTGCAGCTGTCCATAGTTGTTAAAACTGTCATCCATCTGGCCTTAATCTTACACTTTATTTTAGAAAAACATATATACTTATTAAATGATATTAAGCCCCATTTTATGTCCTCTCCCCTGAAGTAGTCCTTGTGTAGAACAAAATCCAATTTCAATTCAGGTTCATTATATTAACTTTTATGCAAGGCATTATTGGGGAATCATTATTGAGATCACTATCCCAAGACCCTGAGTAATGGATAACAAAAAAAAAAAGAAAACTATATGCCTACCTGAGGTCACCTTTATGTTCACTTTGTATATAATTCAAATGTTCATTGAGCTATTCAATTTACGAGTTACAACAGATGATAGTTGATCTAAAATGTTTATAAAGCCAAGTATAAACTAGTTATAAGATAAATAAGTACTAGAGATGTAACGTACAACATGATAAATGTAATTAACACTGCTTTATGTTATATATGAAAGTTGTTGACAGTAAATCCTAAGAGTTCTCAACACAAGGAAAAACATTTTTCTTCTATTTCTTTATTTTTATATCTATATGAGATGATGAATGTTCACAAAACCTACTGTGGTAATCATTTCATGATGTATGGAAGTTAAATCATTATGCTGTACACTTTAAACGAATACAGTGCCAAATGTCAATTGTATCTCAATAAAGCTGGAAGAAAAAAGTCAACAAAATAAATACATACATACATAAATACATACATCACTTATAAACCTAGATAATTTTCATTTTACAATTACCAATTGACATCTCTGTTCTTTCTGATGTACAACCATAGTGGTTACATGTACCCATGTTGGTAGCCTCATAAACTTGATACCTGAGCAGTTTTTATATACCTGGGTCTACTAGTTCAGATGGCTTCACAGAACAATGGTATCTATCTTAATTTCCTCTTTCAGGACTATATAATAAGGACAAAAGTTTTTGACTGCTTCATGTAAAAATATAAGCTTTTATTTACATGTCTTCACAATGAAAAGGTATCTGTCTTTGGGAATAGATGAATAATGAACTGTGAAGTTTTAAATATGGGAATTTTAAAATATAAACATGTCCCTTTCTGCCTGCTGAAAGAGAGGGCCAGGATTTTAGGAAAGCCCAGCCATATAGTTCTTCAGATAAAAGAGAAATTTGTTTTTGCGAGTAGCCTGTTGAAGCAACATTGTTACCATATATCTTAGTCTGTTTGCTCATTGCTAGTTTTTTTCTCCCTCACTCCTGCCCTTTTCTTAGAGTATTGAAGTAAAAAGGAAGTCATGATTAAATGGGAATGATGCCATCTCATTTAACTGCTTTCTAAAGACCTAGTTTGTTAATCAAAATTATTGGATATGGAACAACAAAATGAATATTAGTCACTTGGTGAATATAAGCAGAGATTTCATGTTATTTTCCGAAGGAATTAGTGTATTTTTATAAAATAGATGTTATACAAGGGAAAATATATGTTAGAGCTCTTATATTAATCTCAAAGCATGTAAATAAAAAATAACTAGCCACTTAACTGCTACTGGTCTTTTCTTTTGGCACAATTTAGCAATTACTGGATTCACCCTCTGTTTATTTTTTTAAAGAGCATGTCTTAAAATTAATGAAACTTCTATTCCCTGTTGAACATGCCGATTTCATAGAAGCAGGAGAAATAATTATCATTACAATGAGCACAGGCATTTGTACATCTATACCTATATTTATGTCTATTTCTATATACATATTAAATTTGTTCATTTTTGAAAGCATATAGTCAGTTTTAAAATAGCTGGCTCACTTTGTTGTACAGCAGAAACTAACATAACATTGTAAAGCAATTACACTCCAATTAAAAACAAACAAACAGAAAAAACAGAAAAAAACCCTAGAAGTATATATATAGCCATAGTAAACATATTCCTAACTTTCTACCTTCTAATCACTTGCTAAAACTATGAATATGAACAACACATATACGTATGTATGTAAATGAGTGTGTGTCTTGTCTGCGTATGTATATGTTCTTAAATTTCTAAAATGGAAATAATATATATGTGCTATATTTCTAACAACATCATTCCTTCTGTGGCATCTATGCTTCTTTTTGTTGTTAATTTTAGAAGCACCCTGATTTTACTTTAGGGAACTCTTCTCCTATTAGATTAAATCTTGGTGAGCCTTCAAATTAAACATCCTATTCTCCTCCTGGTCAAAGTGCACTTAACCTCAAGTCAGGACAATTAAAGGGTTTATCCCTAGAATTTGAATCTTGACTGGTTGCTCTTGACTGTAAGCACTTTAACAGTTTATTCAGTGTACCATGCAAATATTCTTGCCCGCTGTGAACTGAAAAAGGTTGGGAAACAGTGATTACAGTGTCTTTCCTTCTTTTGTATATTACTTTCTTTTTTGCCTCTCAAGTGGGATCTGAATATTATGCTCCTAATTAGACAGCTTTTAAGTTGGAATCTTGATGGATTTCTGAGAAAATGAGGAGAAAGGAAGAAAAGATTTTTAACTTCATCTTGACTTTTAAAAACAATTTCAATCATTAATGGCTTTTACTTGAATTATTCTATAAAGGACAAAATGAAAATTCTTTCTTAATGAAATGGATCTCCCCTACCAATTCCTGCAATGTGATAAAAAGAGTCATTCAGATAAGTTAGTCTTTTGATTCTTAAGAGATTGTGATTCTAATGATTCTTAAGAGATTTGTGAACAAAAAAATAATTTACATTTTCACAGTTGTATTGTCAAAGTAAAGAGCAAGTAATAGTTGGATTTGATAATTTGCTTCCTATTTTTATGAGACAGAGCATGCACAGTTTATGTTGGTCCTCAATCCAAATGGATATTTAAAATACTTTTTCTTTTATCCAAATTAAAAAAAAAATAGCATGGAGGCTTGTACATCAAGTCATCTTACACTTAGTCAAATATCAATGTGTATTTGTAATAAATAATCTCATTTTATTTAATATTGTTCAGTTATTCCATAGTAGGTAATTGGTAAACATTTATGTTTTAGTCCAGTTTCAGTCTTCAGCAACTTGGATTTCTAAGATATCCATTCTATACACTATTGATCATGTAAAGCAAGATAAAGTTTTGAAATAATAGTGTTGGTATGATCGCAAGTGTTCCAGGAGTGGACTGCAAATATTATAAAGCTTTGTACTATTGAACATATTTGAGGAACCGTACACTTTTCAGTGTAACATATGTCACCCATAACAATGTAATTCAGGGAGCAAAAGAACTGAGTAAAATATTGTCCAATCATAGTATATAGGTAAAGTGGACAGATCCTCTACAAAAATTCAAACAATATTTTGGTATCTAATTAATAAAACCCTTCTAACATTAATACCAACATTTATTGATGACAGAGTTTTTTGTACAGTTACTTATAAATAACATGATAGCACTTGGACTGTATTAGGCTTGCTGTCATATGTCATATAAACAGTTGTGCAAATCTTTGGCCCATAACTAGTTCCCTATAGAACTTGATGTATCAACAAATCAGGGCAGATTTTTTTGATGTGACAACAAGTTCTGAGAAGGCAATTTGGGTAAATAAAATCTCTGGACAAATCCTCTGAAGCATTTCCAGTTACTTGGTATGTCATTGATGGATTTTTATTTCGCTCTTGAAATTAGTAACATGCACAATTTGAACCAACAAATATCCCATTCCTTACTCTGTATGTGTCAGCAGTTAAACAGAAGCATATTTATTTTACCACTTGATGAATTGAAGAATAAACAATTAATCACAGATATTCCTTTCCTTTTTCTAACAC
Organism: Pseudorca crassidens; assembly: GCF_039906515.1. Lineage (NCBI taxonomy): Eukaryota > Metazoa > Chordata > Mammalia > Artiodactyla > Delphinidae > Pseudorca > Pseudorca crassidens. The sequence continues at coordinate 62,430,100 of NC_090306.1, forward strand.
TTGATGGATGTTCTTGTATACATGATGTCATTGATGGATATTTATTCCACTTCTGTAAATAGTGATGCATAAAAGTTTAACTGCAGATACATGCCTCTTCCACTTAATGCATAAAAATGTAATTGCCACATTGCTGAGAGATAATGGACTGCATCACTTTAGGACCTAAGTTACTCCCTGTTAGTTTCTTTCTCAGAAAGATTCATTAGCCCAAGTAACTACTGTTTTTACTTAGCGAACTGCATTACAGAGAGACCAAAGAGCTTTTTACCTGTTATATTATCAAGCTCTTCAACGTTTTAGGGCTGGGGCTTTTTGTTGTTCATGTTATATTCCCAACGTCTAAAGCAGCTACTGGCATGGATATTTGCTGAATCAACAAGTTAAAAATTCATAGCAATAAAGACTACTAAAATGAATCATTCATTCATTCATTTATTCATTGTTTAAAGAGTAGTCCTCACACCTGTCTAAAATGCTTCTTTTCATACAGATTTCAGAACCCTCCAGTCTGGTTTATTCTCCTGCCACTCTTTTGGGATTATTATTCCAATTCCAATATAATGTTTTCAATCCTTATTTTGTCTTTTCTGTCCTTTCTGTAATGCTTGATCCTGCTGATAACTCTATTCTTGAAATTATTGTATTTTTTTTAAAGATAACTCTTTTTTGTTTTTTTCTTTGTGCTGTGTCTTTAGCCATCTTCTCACTCATAATTTCATCTACAACTTGTATGTACATTATTACTTTTCCAGTCTTAAGTCACCTATTCTCCAATTCGATAAAAACAACTCTTCTAAAATACAAATCTGTTTATGTCACGTCCTTGCTTAAATTATTTCAATACTTTTATCATCTATAAGGTCAAATCTCAGCATAGTATGCAAAACTCTTCATCTTATGACCAACATTATTCCCAAGATCATCTCCTTCCTGGCTCATATATAAACCTTACACTTTAGACAACTTATGGTACAAATTGTGGTTCTCCAAGGGCGCCATGATTTTTCATGCCTTTTGACATGTTGGTTTCCGCTGTCTGGACAGCAGCTTCCTCTTTTTCCACCTTTTGAATGTCTATCCACCAGAGATGACTTAGCTCAGATTTTCCCCCTCAACTCCTCTGGCAGAATAAGCACTCCTTCAGCTTGCCTCTCTTGAAAAATTTTGCATTACACAACGTTGCACTTTCTAATTACAGTTTCTGTATAGATATATTTCCTTCACTATATTGTAAATGAATTATTTCAAAGTAATGAGTACATTCTACCTGTTCTTATGTACACAGATTAGTATCTACCATATAATTGACACAAAAATCTTTCTTGAAAGATTGAAGTAAGGAATGAAGCCAAGATACAAAACTTAAAGATTTAGAGGCACAGCTAATGCATCAATTTCTTCAAGTTAAAGATTTTAATAGTGATACTGAAAAGAGAATGTGTACTGAGAGCAAATTTAGATGTGGTGCCTGAAAACAAGAATAGATTTTTTTCCCTTAAATTATGATTTATAAAATTACCATAAGCCCTTTTAAGGCAACTGTATATTTTTAAAAATTATACAAACCTGTGTGTATTAAGAGATTTACTGGCATGAATAAAAGGGCTTCAATTTGAAATGTGATGGAGAGAGAAACGTATCATGGGAACATTTTAATATTGGACACTATGAAGAAAAATAGGCATAGCAGAGAGTAAAGAATATTTGATAAATCTCTCGGTAATTTTCAGTAAAATCTAACACAAGACCATGAGTATATAGCAATCTCATTATAAGATATCTTCCTACTGGTACCCAACATGTAAACCATTTGTAAACAAAGTGAATGTATGTATGCATATATTTGTATATATCTGGACACCAATAGAAGCTTCATTTTTCTAAATTTAGCAAATCTGATATAGTACTGGCTGGATGACCTTATAAGAATTTTCTTTTCTCTAAAGAATAAAAGGAAGTAACAGTAGCACTTGGTACATTGAAAATATTACAACAAACAAGGAAAAAGTAGTCACTAACATTGAAAAACCAGGAGACAATGACCAGGTCACTTTTGTACTAGTTATTGAGTGAAACTCTTTACATCAGATTGTCTAAGAAAGTGATGATGACAGCAATTTAGAACAAAATGTCTTGAGAGAAAAAAGGAAGATTCCACCAATGTCAATATTTAAAGTGATTCAAGGTTTCAAGAAAGCAGCACTTCACAATATATTACAACCAATCATAAAAAAAGGAATGAGTTTTCTTAAAAAAAGAAAATGAATATGTATGAAACCTCTAAACACTCAGAGATGATCTTGGATGTAAAAGAATCTATAAAATAAAATTGGGCTTTAATTTTCAGCTATCTAGAAAATAAACTGTCTACAGTATTTGTTTTTTGAATATTTGAAAGTTAAATTTTATTGTAGTGTCCTGGGAGTATACAGCCTAGATGTCAGCCATCTGAGTCAGAATACATTGAAGAATGTGAACATTTCTATCTGCAGTAATTTATATAGGTCCTTCTTATGCTTTATGTTCAGAGGACAAATTTGTTAAAAACTTTTGGAGATCATAACACAAGCTATAACTTGTTTTTGAGAAATGGTAAAAGGAATTTGGTATATTTATTATGGATGAAAGGTGACTAATAGGAGTAATTATAGATATATAATGCTTTGAAGTCTTTTCTTTAATTTCTAAAAATTAAATTTACTCAATGTTGCTTCAGAAGGTAAAGGAAAAAAGAAGAGGATGGTTTCAAAACGACTTTCTGATAGTTCTGACCAACCAAAACGGGGAGGTTTCGGAAAAGGACATTTTCTCCCACTAGAAATGTACAATAAGTCTCAGGTGGTCACTGTGTCAAAAATGTTGAAGAATTTATAAAACTAATTTCTCTTTTTATGACTCAAATTTTTTGGTAAGTAGTTGATTTTTTATATTTTTATTTTGTAATAATTTTTCTTCTTCAGATAGAAGAAACACTCAAATTTGAAGAGTAAAATAAGGTAATTGAGATTTGTAGCATCACAGTTCATAAGTGCCTGGAATGTTCCATCTTTCCACGTACCTTCTGAATAACACTTTAACAGACTGCATTGACATTGGGGGTGTGGGGGCATTCCAGCTTTGCTTCTTCTTTATAACCCAGATAATTTATTATCAGTTGAAAATATAAAGCTAGTGCATATTTTCACACTCTGTATGTAAGTTCTATTTTACATCTGGGATAACCATTTTGAAATATGGAAATAGAACTAGAAAGGTAGGATGGTTGCCCTCAAAAAGAGCCATAAATACCAATGCGCTGCCATCTTTACTTCTTCCCTCTTTTTCTTTCTTGTCATTCATTTCCCTTCAAATATTTATTAAATTAACTTTTCCAGGACTCAATTAGACATAGGAATAGAAAGAATACTAAGTAAGTATGCTTCAAAAATAAAAACACTTTATTACTTAATAATGCAGACATGAAAACCATAATGTTAGTAATTTGTGATAAAGCCCTATATTGGAGATATATAAAATATATATATATATATATATATATATATAACTGTAAAGGAGGGAGGGATTGACTCTTTGGAAATGTAACGTCTAAGTTGGATCTTGAATGTTGTTTTAGTTTACCAGGGAAATAAAGGACCAAAAAGAATTCTAGGAAGAGAGGTTTTCTTGTTTAAAGGCATGCAAGTGTGAGATCAGATGACACATTGAGAAAAGGGCCAATTTGGCATGGCTGAAGGATATAGTGAGAAGATGATGGACATTGCAAGGAACAAAGCTAGAGGACAAGCAAATTCTAGAACCTGTAGGAGTATTTTGTGCCCTACAAAAAAGTATGAATTCTGCAGTTGATAGCAGCTAATCAAATGGATTTAGGGAGGGAAATAATATGGGTATATTTGTCACTTAGAAGAGAAGACTCTAGTATATGAGTAATTGGAAGTGGATGGTACTAGAGGTCAGGAATACACTTAAAATCTGTTCTCATAGTCCAGATGAGAGGTGATAACACTCACATCTAGAGCAGTGCAATGGAGAGTACACAGATCCAGTGTATTGAATCAGTGTTGATAGAATTTAATAGTCTTTTGGAAGTTGTGGGTGGAAAGAGATTTAGGGATTATGTCAGCTAATTCTAAATATTTTTGGTGGTAGTATTAAGCAAGATGGAAAATATTAGAGTTGGAGCTGGTTTTGAAGAATGAATGGCATTATGCTGATAATGTAGAGTGACTACTACTTATGAACTTAATAATCACTAACATTTTACCCAAGACTTTACTGAGAGGTCAAATTTAGACTATATTGAATTATTTGATATCTGAAAATAAATTAGCATTTTTTATGTTACCTATATTTTACATTCACATTTCTCTACCATGTATTTAGTAATTACTTAGAGTTTAAAACAGTGGAACAAAACCCCAAGTGAACATTTGGTTAAATAAAAATATGGAAATGTCCGTAGTTACTGAATGAACTTTTCATATGTTAGATTTTTAAGCATAGCATCACGCTCTTTCCAAATTTTTCCTTCATACTTATTTCCTTCATAGCAGACTATTTTTCAATACTCAATATATTTTTCAATATCATTGGACATATTCCAATGTCTGGATTCACAGTTAAGAAATAGTCCATATTTGCCTCTTACTATATTAATCGTGCAACTTCAGAAATGTTTAATTCCTAAATAATATTTCTGTGCAATTTGATGTTTCCTTCATCTTTTTGTAACATTAATCCATCCCTTTGTAAATGGAAATTAGTACTCGTTACTAGAAAAGGTTATTAAAACATGTAAGAGAGGGTACTACTTCAGTCCTGGCTGTGTTTCAGAATCATCTTTATTGCTTAAAATACATATGCATAGGTCCCATCCCCAAAATGCAATATGTCTTTGTCCTCATTTTTTTACTAATCTCTTCTTCACATATTCTGCTCCAATGATATTAACCTCCTTGCTATTCCTAATAACTGCTGCACAAGCCTCTGATTTAGTAACTTTGTTTGCAGTATTCTGTAAGACTTTCTTCTCAAGGAGGCCTACCTGGTAAACTATTTAAATTAAAACACCTCCCATTCCCTCTGATCTGATTTTTTTCATAGTATTATTTTTCCTCTTATATCATCTTCTAAATTGTATTTATTATATTGGGTTGGTCAAAAAGTTTGTTTGGGTTTTTCCGTAACATGTCACAGAAAAGCCGAATTATCTTTTTGGCCAACCCAATATTTATTATCCCTCTATCCCATTAGAATATGTATTCTACAAATATATACATATATATTTTTTCTTTTTGTTGTTCTCTGATATATCAATTGACTGGAACACTGCCTGGCACATAGTAAATGCTCAATAAATATATTGAATGAAAATTTGTGCAGTTGGAAACCAAGAAACTTTACTACTGAAAATTCCATATGTAATTATATTGCTTTTTCAGGATCACAAACTCCTGACCTAGAGAGTAGTATATGGATATAAACAATAACACTTTTTAACAGAAAACAAAAAACTGTTCTAGCCAGAAGGTCTATTGAGCTTTCTTGTTTTATTAGTTAAACTGTCTATCTTTTGTCCTGGAATAAGAAGGATTTATCTTTTAGCATGCATAAAACTATCTGATCCGATGCTATTTCATGGATAGAAGAGATTACAGTTCAGTTTTTCTTAAAATTAGTGAAATTTGTTTTTGTCATAAGCAGATATGACTCAACAACTCAAGAAGAGATGATAAGATGCCTTATTTGCTATTTTTTTTAACATCTTTATTGGAATATAATTGTTTTACAATGTTGTATTAGTTTCTGCTGTATAACAAAGTGAATCAGCTAAACGTATACATATATCCCCATATCTCCCCTTCTTGCATCTCCCACCCACCTTCCCTATCCCACCCTCCTAGGTGGTCACAAAGCAATGAGCTGATCTCCCTGTGTTATGCAGCTGCTTCCCACTAGCTATCTATTTTACATTTGGTAGTGTATACATATCAACGCCATTCTCTCAATTAGTCCCAGTTTACACTTCCCCCTCCCCATGTCCTCAAGTGCATTCTCTAAGTCTGCATCTTTATTCCTGTCCTGCCCCAAGGTTCTTCAGAACCTTTTTTTTTTTTAGTTTCCATATATATGTGTTAGCAGACGGTATTTGTTTTTCTCTTTCTGACTTAAGTCACTCTGTATGACAAACTCTAGGTCCATCAACCTCACTACAAATAACTCAATTTCATTTCTTTTTAGGGCTGAGTAATATTCCAATGTATATATACGCCACATCTTCTTTATCCATTCATCTGTTGATGGACACTTACGTTGCTTCCATGTCCGGGCTATTGCAAATTCTGTTGCAATGAACATGGTGGTGCATTTCTCTTTTGAATTATGGTTTTCCCAGGGTATATGCCCAGTAGTTGGATTGCTGGGTCGTATGGTAGTTCTATTTTTAGTTTTTTATGGAACCTCCATACTGTTCTCCATAGTGGCTGTATCAATTTACATTCCCACCAACAGTGCAAGAGGGTTCCCTTTTCTCCACCCTCTCCAGCATTTATTGTTTTTAGATGTTTTGATGATGGCCATTCTGACTGGTGTGAGTTTTAATTTGCATTTCTCTACTGATTAGGGATGTTGAGAATCCTTTCAAGTGTTTGTTGGCAATCTGTATATCTTCTTTGGAGAAATGTCTATTTAGGTCTTCTGTCCATTTTTGGATTCGGTTGTTTGTTTTTCTGATATTGAGCTGCATGAGCTTCTTGTATATTTTGGAGATTAATCCTTTGTCAGTTGTTTCATTTGCAAATATTTTCTCCCATTTGGAGGGTTGTCTTTTCATCTTATTTATCGTTTCCTTTGCTGTGCAAAAGCTCTTAAGTTTAATTAGGTCGCATTTGTTTACTTTTATTTTTATTTCCACTCCTTTAGGGGGTGGGTCAAAAAGGATCTTGCTGTGATTTATGTCAGAAAGTGTTCTGCCTATGTTTTCCTCTAAGAGTTTGATAGTGTCTGGCCTTACTTTTAGGTCCTTAATGCATTTTGACTTTATCTTTGTGTATGGTGTTAGGAAGTGCTCTAATTTCATTCTTTTACATGTACCTGTCCACTTTTCCCAGCACCACGTATTGAAGAGGCTGTCTTTTCTCCATTGTATATTCTTGCCTCCTTTGTCAAAATTAATGTGACCATATGTGCGTGGGTTTATCTCTGGGCTTTCTATCCTGCTCCATTGATCTATATTTCTGTTTTTGTGCCAGTACCATACTGTCTTGATTACTGTAGCTTTGTAGTATAGTCTGAAGTCAGGGAGCCTGATTCGTCCAGCTCTACTTTTCTTTCTCAAGATTGCTTTGGCTATAGGGGGTCTCTTGTGTTTCCACACAAATTATGTAACTTTTTGTTCTAGTTCTCTGAAAATGCCACTGGTAATTTGATAGGGATTACATTGAATCTGTAGATTGCTTTGGGTAGTATAGTCATTTTCACAATGTTGATTCTTCCAATCCAAGAACATGGTATATCTCTCCATCTGTATCTTCTTTAATCTCTTCCATCATAGTCTTATAGCTTTCTGTATACAGGTCTTTTGCCTCCATAGGTAGGTTTATTCCTAGGTATTTTATTCTTTTTGTTGCAATGGTAAATGGGAGTGTTTCCTTAATTTCTCTTTCTGATTTTTCATCATTAGTGTGTAGGAACGCTAGAGATTTCTGTGCATTAACTCTGTATCCTGGTACTCTACCAAATTCATTGATTAGCTCTAGTAGTTTTCTGGTAGCATCTTTAGGGTTCTCTATGTATAGTATCATGTCATCAGGAAACAGCAACAGCTTTACTTCTTCATTTCTGATTTGGATTACTTGTCTTTCTTTTTCTTCTCTGATTGCTGTGGCTAAAACTTCCAAAACTATGTTGAATAATAGCAGTGAGAGTGGGCACCCTTGCCTTGTTCCTGATCTTAGTGGAGATGGTTTCAGTTTTTCAACATTGCGAATGATGTTGGCTGTGGGTTTGTCATATATGGCCTTTATTATGTTGAGGTAAGTTCCCTCTATGCCTACTTTCTGGAGGGTTTTTTATCATAAATGGGTGTTGAATTTTGTCAAAAGCTTTTTCTGCATCTATTGAGATGATCATATGGTTTTTCTCCTTCAATTTATTAATATGGTGTATCACATAGATTGATTTGCGTATATTGAAGAATCCCTGCATTCCTGGCATAAACCCCACTTGATCATGGTGTATGATGCTTTTAAGGTGCTGTTGGATTCTGTTTGCTACTATTTTGTTAAGGATTTTTGCATCTATTTTCATCAGTGATATTGGCCTGTAGTTTTCTTTTTTTGTGACATCTTTGTCTGGTTTTCGTATCAGGATAATGGTGGCATTGTAGAATGAGTTTGGGAGTGTTCCTCCCTCGGCTATATTTTGGAAGAGTTTGAGAAGGATAGCTTTTAGCTCTTCTCTAAATGTTTGATAGAATTTGTCTGTGAAGCCATCTGGTCCTGGGCTTTTGTTTGTTGGAAGATTTTTAATCACAGTTTCAATTTCAGTGCTTGTGATTGGTCTGTCTCTATTTTCTATTTCTTCTTGGTTCAGTCTCAGAAGGTTGTAGTTTTCTACGAATTTGTCCATTTCTTTCAGGTTGTCCATTTTATTGGCATATAGTTGCATGTAGAAATCCCTCATGATTCTTTGTATTTCTGCAGGGCCCACTGTTACTTCTCTTTTTTCATTTCTAATTCTGTTGATTTGAGTCTTCTCCCTTTTTTTCTTGATGAGTCTGGCTAATGGTTTATCAATTTTGTTTAACTTCTCAAAGAACCAGCTTTTAGTTTTATTGGTCTTTGTGTTCGTTTCCTTCATTTCTTTTACATGTATTTCTGATCTGATCTTTATGTTTCCTTTCCTTCTGCTAACTTTGGGTTTTTTTTTGTTTTACTTTCACTACCTGCTTTAGGTGTCAGGTAAGGTTGTTTATTTGAAATTTTTCTTGTTTCTTGAGGTCGGATTGTATTGCTATAAATTTCCCTCTTAGCAGTGCTTTTGCTGCATCCCATAGGTTTTGGTCATCATGTTTTCATTCCCGTTTTTTGCTAGGTATTTTTTGACTTCCTCTCTGATTTCTTCAGTGATCTCTCAGTTATTTAGTAGCGTATTGTTTAGCCTCCATCTATTTGTATTTTTTACAGTTTTTTTCTGTAATTGATATCTAGTCTCATAGTGTTGTGGTCAGAAAAGATACTTGATACAATTTCAATTTTCTTAAGTTTTCCAAGGCTTGATTTGTGACCCAAGATATGATCTATCCTGGAGAATGTTCCATGAGCACTTGAGAAGAAAGTGTAATATGCTGTTTTCAGATGGAATGTCTATAAATATCAATTAAATCTATCTGGTCTCTTGTGTCACTTAAAGCTTGTGTTTCCTTATTTATTTTCATTTTCGATGATCTGTCCATTGGTGCAAGTGGGGTGTTAAAGTTCCCTACTATTATTGTGTTACTGTCGATTTCCCCTTCTTTGGCTGTTAGCATTTGCCTTGTATATTGAGGTGCTCCTATGTTGGGTGCATAAATATTTACAATCGTTGTATCTTTTTCTTGGATTGATCCCTTGATCATTATGTAGTATCCTTTTTTGTCTCTTGTAATCATCTTTATTTTAAAGTCTATTTTGTCTGATAATGACAATTGTTACTCCAGCTTTCTTTTGATTCCCATTTGCATGGAATATCTTTTTCCATCCCCTCACTTTCAGTCTGTATTGTCACTAGGTCTGAAGTGGGTCCCTTGTAGACAGCATATATACGGGTCTTGTTTTTGTATCCAATCAGCCTGTGTATGTCTTCTGGTTGGAGCATTTAATCCATTTACATTTAAGGTAATTATCAGTATGTATGTTCCTATTACCATTTTCTTAATTGTTTTGGGTTTGTTTTTGTAGGTGTTTTCCTGCTCTTGTGTTTCTTGCCTAGAGAAGTTCCTTTAATATTTGTTGTAAAGCTGGTTTAGTGGTGCTGAATTCTCTTAACTTTTGCTTGTCTCTAAAGGTTTTAATTTTTCCATCAAGTCTGAATGAGATCCTTGCTGTGTAGAGGAATCTTGGTTGTAGGTTTTCCCCTTTCTTCATTTTAAATATGTCCTGCCCCTCCCTTCTGGCTTGCAGTGCTTCTGCTGAAAGTTCAGCTGTTCACCTTATTGGCAACCTTTCTATGTTATTTGTTGCTTTTCCCTTGCTGCTTTTAATATTTTGTATTTAATTTTTGATAGTGATTAATATGTGTCTTGGCATGTTTCTCCTTGAATTTACCCTGTGTGGACTCTCTGTGCTTCCCAGACTTGACTGAACATTTCCTTTCCCATATTAGGGAAGTTTTCAACCATAATCTGTTCAAATATTTTCTCCGTCCCTTTCTTTTTCTCTTCTTCTAGTACCCCTATAATTCGAATGTTGGTGTGTTTAATGTTGTCCCAAAGTTCTCTGAGACTGTCCTCAATTCTTTTCATTCTTTTCTCTTTATTCTCCTCTGTGGTGGTTATTTTCACTATTTTATCTTCCAGGTCACTTATCTGTTCTTCTACCTCAGTTATTCTTCTATTGATTCCTTCTAGAGAATTTTTAATTTCATTGATTGTGTTGTTCATCATTGTTTGTTTGCTCTTTAGTTCTTCTAGGTCTTTGTTAAACGTTTCTTGTATGTTCTCCATTCTATTTCCAAGATTTTGGATCATCTTTACTATCATTCCTCTGAATTCTTTTTCAGGTAGACTGCCTATTTCCTCTGCATTTGTTTGGTCTGGTGTGTTTTTACCTTGCTCCTTCATCTGCTGCATATTTCTCTGACTTCTCATTTTGCTTAACTTACTGTGTTTGGTGTCTCCTTTTCACAGGCTGCAGGTTCATAGTTTCAGCTGTTTTGGTGTCTGCCCCCATTAGGTAATGTTGGTTTAGTGGGTTGTGTATGCTTTCTGGTGGAGGGGACTCGTTTCTGTGTTCTGGTGGAGAGGCTGGATATTGTCTTTCTGGTGGGCAAGACTGCATCCAGTGGTGTGTTTGGGGGTGTCTGTGAACTTACTATGATTTTAGGCAGCCTCTATGCTAATGGGTGAGGTTGTGTTCCTGTCTTGCTAGTTGTTTGACATAGGGTGTCCTGCATTGGAGCTTGCTGGTCGTTGAGAAGAGCTGGGTCTTATCATTGAGATGGAGATCTCTGGGAGAGCTCTTGCTGATTGATATTACATGGGGCTGGGAGGTATCTGGTGGACCAATGTCCTGAACTTGCTCTCCCACCTCACAGGCTCAGGCCTGACAGCAGGCTGGAGCACCAAGACCCTGTCAGCCACAAGGCTCCTTTTGCTAGAGGATCCACATTTCATCTGTTTTGTGCAGCAACACTGCCTGCACAACCACAAGTACTGGCTGGATGCTGAGTCGTACCCCACAGGCTGGCTCTCCAGGTCCTGCTATTTTTATAGTTATTTCTCTGACCCTATCAGTACTTAAAATTTGGCTGCAAATTATAATGCAGCTGTATCTTATCCACAGTATTATAACTCTTGGATCATCAGTGCAACTTGTAAAAACATAGTTTCCTCCTACATATTTTGTCTCACATGGTACTATTTCTGGTACTAATAAGTAAAGTAATAGTATTAGTCAAGTTGGGTAATTAAATAAGAAAAATTAGTATAATGAACTCAACCATGAATACTTAAAATTAACTTTTGTGATGACAAAATGGACAAAATATGTTAACAAGTCAGATTACAGATTATAGATTTACTAAATCTTATAGAAATTGTTTTGGGGCACATAGCCAAACTTTATAGTAGTGAGAGAGAGTGAAGGAGAGAGAGAGAGAGATGATAGATAGATAGGTAGATAGATAGAGATAATTTTGAAAGAACCAGTGTTTTATTTACTTGTCTTTGTAAATACAGTTACTGCCAGTACTTGTTTATGACTTCTGTTTTCCAGATTCCCATTCAAAACTCCTATCTTGATATCCTAGTTCATGCTGCCTTACTCTGCACCATATTACAAACCATCAAGGGGAAAAAAAAAAATGAAACTCTTCCTTATTTTAGCAAAATAGATACTCATCTACTTAGATTAAATTATCATATTTAATTCTGCCTAAGCATCAGAGGATGGAGATGATTTTTTATGGTATTTTCAAAATGATATTTGCAAATAGAAAAGTGTTAAGCAATGTATGGTGTATGTCAATATTCACAACTGAAACACTAGACTTTACCTTCTTAAATAGATAGGTATAGCTTTAAATATTAAAATGTTATGGAGAACGTACTTGAGAAAGGAAGTGATCAGATGTTCTCTTGACATATTTAGACAGGACAATATTAGTGGAAAGAGAAGTAAGAGGTATTATATATGAAACATTAATTTAGCATACTATTTCATAGTTGTATTTTTTTTAAACTTACTTGACTCTAGGGCACTCTGAGAACAGCAGCTAATTTATTCTGTATTTATTTAAGTCCTAGACGTCTAATCTCCCAACCTGGCACACATACAGAAAAGAAATAGCAACTAAAAATGATATGCAGATAGTACTGAGAGCATTTTGGAGTAGAACCAGGGCAGAATAGAAAACATAAATCCTGAAGTGTTTTGTATTTGTAACAACAATGTGCAGTTCAAGAAGACTGCAGAATGCCACTTTTCCTTCATGCTCCATATTTTTTAGCTACATTTACTTCTATCATATATATATATGTACCTATACTGTATATACATATATATATATACACATATGATTATATTATAGCATTCTACCACTCCCATTTTTGTTTTTCTAATTAAACCTTCAATGAATAGGAAAGTAAAGTAAGTATCCAAAAAAATTGTAAATGGAATAAAAATAAAGCATTGTACGTCCTTTTACTCCTTATTTATGGTGAGAATGGACTTGCAAATTTAAATATTTTTGAAGAATGTTGTATCTATAAATGGAACTCAGTGCAAATTGTGAAACTCTGTATGTATCTGTGATATGCAGAATAATGGCCTCTCAAACATATTCAAATCCCAATTCCAGAACATAAACTTATGTTATGTTGAATGGCAAAGAGGAATCTAGATTGGAGATGGAATTAAGTTTGCTAACCAACAGATTATAAAATAGGAAGATTGTCCTATAGCCACAAGAGTTCCTAAAATAGAAGACTGAAGCTGAAGTTAAGTCAGAGTGATGTCGTGTGAGAACTTGACCGGCGATTGCTAAATTTGAAGATGGAGAAAGGGGCCATGAGTCAAGAAACACAGGAGGGCTCTAGTAGCTAGAAAACTCAAGGAAACAGATTCTTCCCTCGGGTCTCTGGAAAGAGTGCAGCCCTGCAGGACACCTTGATCTTAGCCAGCTAAGACCCTTGTTGACTTCTGCGCTGCAGAACTTCAAAATTATCAATTTGTGTTATGTTAAGCCACTAAGTTTTTGCTGATTTGTTACAGGAGTGATATAAATCTGGCATCATATCTTTGTTTAATAAATGTATTGCCACTAAATTAAACTTCAGGGGGTAATTTACTTAAAATGTTTTTATAACCCTTTGAAATTTTAGTTAACTGATTATATTGAAGTTTTATCTTACAAAACATGGGCCCTTTTTATAAGCCCTTTGGTACTATGACCTCCTTCCTATGTTGTAAATTTTTCTCTCAGAATTTGATTTGTGTGTAGGGAAATATATATTTCATATAGGTGTTTAGAATTTTTTTTTACTTTATTTAGACTATTGTAAAAAAGTTTTTGAAAATTTTCATTTTCACAAATCCTGGAGCCTATAGTTCCACAGGCTTGATTCCATATTTCTTCCTGTTCAGTGACAAATTTATAACACGCTTTCAATAGTAAATTTTGAAGCATGCTGCCGTGGGCTATATGGTACCTCTTACTACATCTATTAATTTCCAAGAGTATTTTTCTTTGGCCATAATTTATACAAGACTGCATTATTTATCACCAAGTCTCTATCGATCAGCTAGTTTGTTTATTGCTAAGTTTATTTGAATGAGAGAAACAGGCTGAAAGGTCTTTGGGTATTAACGTTAAGCTTGTGTGAGGATACACTATCACTCTCAGAGAAAGCTGACATTTGGTGGTTGACTTGCATATATTGTTGGCAAGTGCAATGGTATACTGTGGTCCCAATGGTTGTTCAATAAATGAACTTGCTAAGATGTATGTAAGTATGTGTGTGTATGTGTGTGTATATATATATGAAATAAACTTACTAGGATTAAAGCAATGTGTGCTTAAAACACATCCTTCTCACTCCTTTTTCAAAGTTAGCTGAAGTGATTCTTCCAAAAATTCACAAGAATTCATTTACTCCACTGAGCACAAATTTCCTTTAAATAATCATTAATGAATGCTGGTAAGAATCAGTTACACTGGGATGAAATATTAATCTGGAAATTATCTACAACTGCAAACTGAAAACTAATCTTTAATTATATAAAGGGAGAATTTTAGAAAGGAAAAGAAAATGACTCAATAGTGAGGAAATGTATGAAGGAAACCATTTCCCAGTATGAACTGTATGGTACTGATCTGTAAAGTTACTCTAAGCCTAACTGTGCCCCACCATTATTTTATCTTTATGGATATGTAGATAATTAGTTTAGAGTATGTATTTGAAAAGGTTGTGAGGTTGTAACTTTTCACTGAGTGAGACATTATGAAAGAGATCAGATGATAGAGTACTCTGGGTCTGTAAACCAGAAATTAATCCAGTGTGAAAGAATAGCCACAAAAGGCAAAGTTCTTCTCTACTTACAGTTAACTATTTATTAGGCTTATCACCTACATCCTTAAGCTACCATCCTTCAGGAGCAAAAATAAGCCAAGTTGTGTTTACTTTTACATTACATTTTTATATCTCAAGTCTTTCACTTGACATTAGAAAGACATGTTTCAGTCAAGTTGTTCATACAGAAGTACTTTTAAGCAGATATAAACATGACACACCTATTAACCTTTATACTTAGGAAGTGGAAATAGTTGCTAGTTTGCTAACTGTTAACCCTGTTAAAGAAGTTTAAAATGCATACTTCTAATTTTAACCCTGTTAACCCTGTTAAAGAAGTTTAAAATGCATACTTCTATTTTTATCAGTGTATATTGCATTACACCAGGAGCTTAAGGCACACTTTTTTCAACTCTGGCTGCCAAACACTAATCCTGACAATATTGTTGTAATTTGCTATGTTGTTTAATTAAAATGACAATTAAGTCTTATTCATTGCTCCTAACACTAGGGAAAAATGAAAACAAGCCGAAACACCTCCAGTTCCTCAAATAAATGTGCGCTCTTATTTTGGCTATGATTATTAGTCCAATGAATTCCTTTTACAGTAATCTGCCTTCAACTCCTTCTCATAGGGTTGTAGATATGATAATAATACTTTATATAGCACATTGTGGTTTTCGTTTCACTATTAATCACACTTTACTGTAGCCTTTCAATAATCACACAAAATGCACTTGCTAATAATTTCTACAGTATCACCCAATAAACATTTGAAGAAACTGATGATGCAGTGAGAGTACATGATACCCTCCATGAAAGGAAACATTTTTGGCAAGTGGCAAGATAAGAATTATAGCCAGGTTCTCTTGCTGCAACTTATCCTAATATTATTCCACTAAACTGTCCTTACTTAAAAGAGAGGAAAAAAAAATCTCTTTTTTTAGTAAGCCTTCTGGAAGGGGATGACGTTGGAAAAAATATTACTGTAACTTCAGTCAAGCTGAAGGGAATTTCAGGGTATCTTGGTCAGACCTGAGATATTAGACTCGCACAAATGAAAAGGCTGTGTAATAAACAAATGACTAAGTGTAAGCAATTATTAACTAGTTATCTGGCATTGAGCAAATGCTCAAACATAAGATCTTCAATTTTCTTACCTATAAAATTGAAGTATTGTTGCAACAATCCTACCTCATGTGAAATTCTATGGATCAAAAGCAGAGCTAATTGAGTCTCAGGTATTACTTTCATCTGGAAAATCAGATATTTTGTCAATAATATCAACAATACTTAATGACTGGTCATTGAGTGCTTAGTACATGCCAGGCAGCATGCTAAAACCTATTCATTCATTTAGCTATTACAGATTCATAAATGAGGTCATGTTATTATCTGTACATTATGTGTGAAGAAAATAAGACTATGAGTTTAGTTAACTGAACACAGATTACTCAGCTGCAGGTCATGTGAAGCCAGAATTTGAAATAAGCTTTTTTTTCTTACTCGGAAGATCTTGCTTGTAAATTAAATATCTGTTTATTCCTTTTTATGATTGCAGTCTTAAAATTCTATTCTAATGCTACTTAATTTTGTAAAAGAAATTATCATTTGATTTGGCAGGCAGATCTATTTTAATGTTTATCCATTTAAAATAAAAATATAAGAAGTAAAATATTTCAGAATGTTCATTTTAATTTTCTGTTATTTATCCATGGCATCAATGTGGCCTTAAATTAATTTAATTTCTGTCAGGGCAGATTTTTAAATAGTAGAATGGTTACTATTTACATTTGCATTGGGAATTTGACCTTGTTCATACAGAATTAGTTTATAACTGGACTTCAAAAAAGATTCTATGAAGCTTGCAATGAATGTATAGTGAGAACATTATCATTACTAATCCTATAGTACAATTTTTGTTGTCAATAGACTTGACTTTTTTAAACAGTTTTAGATTTACAGAATAATTGAGAAGATAGTGCAGCCATGTCTTGGTTATTGTAAATACTGCTGCTATGAACAGTGGGGTGCATGTATCTTTTTGAGTTAGTGTTTTCATCTTTTCCACATATATACCCAGGAGCAGAATTGCTGTATCGTATGGTAGCTAATTTATTTATATTGTGGAATATCCCACAGTATAGATGTACCACAGTTTGCTCATCCATTCACCTATTGAAGGACATCATCTTTGCAACCTTTCCTTTTTGCCTTTTTTCATAACTGTTATAAATATTTGTGTCTAGGTTTTTGTCTAGACTTAAGTTTTTAATTCAAATGGGTAAATACCTAAGCATATGATGACTGGAACATATGGTTAGACTAAGTTTAGCTTTATATGAAACTGCCAAACTGTCTTCCAAAGTGGATATACCATCTGGCATTCACATCAGCAATGAATGAGAGTTCCTGTTGCTCCACATCCACGCTAGCATTTGGTATTGTCAGATTTTTGTTCTGTTTTTATTATTATTATTATTATTATTATTATTATTATTATTATTATTATTATTATTATTATTTGCGGTACGCGGGCCTCTCACTGTTGTGGCCTCTCCCGTTGCGGAGAACAGGCTCCGGACGTGCAGGCCTCAGCGGCCATGGCTCACAGGCCTAGCCGCTCCGCGGCATGTAGTGATCTTCCCGGACTGGGGCACGAACCCGTGTCCCCTGCATCAGCAGGCAGACTCTCAACCACTGCGCCACCAGGGAAGCCCTGTATTTATTTTTAATTTTAGCTATTCAATAGGTGTGTAGTGGAATCTCGTTGTTTTTAATTCACTAATGACATGATTCTGAGCATTTTTTCATATGTTTATTTGTCATCTGTGCATCTTGATTGGTGAGATGTCTGTTCAGATTTGTTGCCCATTTTAAAAATTGGTTTGTTTTCTCATCATTCATACATTTTTTTTTTTTTTTTTTTTTTTTTTGCGGTACGCAGGCCTCTCACTGTTGTGGCCTCTCCCGTTGCGGAGCACAGGCTCCGGATGCACAGGCTCAGTGGCCATGGCTCACGGGCCTAGCCACTCCACGGCATGTGAGATCTTCCCGGAACGGGGCACGAACCCGTGTCCCCTGCATCGGCAGGCGGACTCTCAACCACTGCGCCAACAGGGAAGCCCCATTCATACATTTTAAGAGTTCTTCATATATTTTGGATACAAGTCCTTTATCAGATATGTGTTTTGTAAATATTTTCTTCCAGTCTGTGGCTTGTCTTTTTGTTCTTTTAATATAATATAATTTCTAACAAAAGCATTATTAGATGCCTCACATATCTCAGTAAAAATGACATCACTATTATCTTTTAGATGTCACTTAAGTTAATCATTGATGAAAAGAATATAAAATAGAGCTCCAAATCATAGTTTTTATAAAATTACTGCCTGTAATGTTGTAACTTTTTTTCCCCAAAGATTTATGACAAAGTATTTATGATCTCAGAAAGAATATATGTCTGCATTGGATATGTGTGTGTGTGTGTGTGTATAGATATAAAATCCACATATATATAAATAAAATCTACATATATACATATATAGAGAAGGAGGTTAGTACAAATTTTCTGTTATATATTACACATTGATATTACATTAAATGTGTGTTATAATAGTACAGTGTTTTCTCATCAGTTGTTTGAGAACCAAGGGCAGCAGTCAAAGAACTACTACAATTTAAGCCATCTTTCAATTCAAATTAGTCCTCTACCATTTGTTAAAATTCAAGTATCCAGGGGAAAGTCTAGCTGCACTCCCTATCTTTTCCAGTTTTCAAATAATTTCAGTGAATTGAGAGATGTGAGATCATTGCACCTCACAAAACATGTGATGGTTAAACTCTTAAGCCACAGAGTTAAATTCTTGGGTTCAAGTTTCTTCACTTAGCAGCTGGGTAGGGAAGCAAAATTTGCCACCCCAAAATTTGTCTCTTTGGTATAAGGATTAATTTAGACTGCCTTTTTTAAGAAACAGAAGACCTGGGAAGTTTTTTTGATATCTACCCCTTAACTGCCTAAAAGAATTTAAATAAAGGGCCTGTTGCTAGAATAGAGATAACACCAGAGACATCTGCAAAGAATATGAGCCAGGTGTGGAGATCAGAGTCTACTCTGTCCCATTGTCTCTGCATGGCCCAGCAAACATTTGTCTACTAAACATTTGCTTTTTCATCTCCTTGTGAATTGCCTTTCTCCCCTTTGAAGTCCCAAACCACTACCTCTACATCCTCTTTTGTCTTTAGCTAAAGATGCTATATAAAATGAGGATTTTGGCCATTTTGACAAGTTACTCAGTTTTCCCAGGTCTCTCCCACGTGAACATGTTATTAATCTTTCGTTTGATTTTCTCCTGTTAACCTATCTCACGGCCATTTAATTCTTAGACCAGCTAGAAGAACTCAGAAGGGTAGTGGAAAATTTCTTCCTCCCTGACAGTGTATGACCTTAGACAAGTTACTTAACCTCTCTGTTCTTCAAGATCCTTCATGGGTAAAATAATAATAATCTACCTGATTTGTAGATTATAGTAAGGATTGCAGTAAAGTGTTTAGAAAGTGTTCATAATATGCACTCAGTGCTAGTCACCTTATATAGGTAGTTGTCAAGTATTTAGTTATATTTAATGTACTATAAAATACAAGAATATACTGAAAACCATGATAGGGAGAAAATACTTTATAACTCAAAACTATCACATGTGTTTGGAAGTAAAAGACTTAAAGTTTCAGTTTATTTGTTTAAGTGGTATTTTTTTCCAACTGTGAATTTTACTTCCTTGACATATATTGAGATGAATACATCAGCAAGAATTTATAGGTAGATCTATAGAGAGATAGGTAATCCTTGTGTGCATATAAAGTAAATGATTTTAATACATCAGCTGTGATGATTCATAAAACAAACATGGGAGGATACCAGGGTTATGTATAAATGGAAATTTGGAATATGGGGCCTCAGACATCTCTCAGGCCAACATAAATTGATACTTAGAGAGCTTGGGTTTTCATTTGAAGAGGAAAGTGAACAGTGATGAATTAGTAATTGGGGAGAATAATTTCCAGGTGGCTCTCCTCTATTAGACCAAAGCAACAGGTTTGGGGCACATGAAAAGAATACTGGGGTTTGTTTGTTTGTTTTGTTTGAGATCAGTAAAATGATAATGTCCAGTGTTAGAGAAAGAGATGTGCAGCATGGTTAACTATGGGGGCCTTGAGATTTTTCAGTTTGAGGCAGTGGAACTTATTATCTTTGGCAAGAAAGTTTGCAGATTTTTGCTCTGTGTTTAGGCCATCTGTGTTTGCTAATTGGTGTCAATCAAAGTTAGCCTCTTACCTTCCCACAGAGACTGGGAGATAGTGTTACGATATCCTTCTACATTTTACATTTCAAAGGGATGGTCCCCAGGTCCTTGGAAAAGACATTTCCTGGGTTGTAAAACTGGCAAGCGGCTGGGAGGAGATTTACATACATATCAAAGGGGCCGAGAAAGAATTTACAATTACAAGTTTTCTAAAGTAAATGATCTAAAAAAAATAGAGGTCTGAGGCCCAGAATCATGAAAGAAGGCTGTCTAAAATTCAGTCAAGTCGAAGGGAATTTCAGGGCATCTTGCTCAGACCTGAGGTATTGGACTTGCACAAATGTAGATACATTGGACAGTTCAGGTCATCAGCAGAATTGTGACACACAGTATATTAACTCTGGAAAGATTTTTGTTTTATGCTCACCCACTCTTCTGTGTGCCTTCTTACCCTTTTGTGGAATCTCCCACCTTAATAGCTGAAGCTTGAGTTATGGTCTAACGATCTTAGTGTCACCTGAAAACTTGTTGGAACTACAGAATCTAAGACTCCACCCCTGATTCATGAAACAGGATCTGGGATCTGCATTTGAACAAGATCCCCAAGTGAATCCTGTGCACCTTAAGATTTGAGAAGCACTGCTAGGCATTGTTTGTCTCTTGTTGATTCATCCCCATCAGACTTTTTCCAATTCCACAGGCTCTTGGCTTCAGATTTATGAGATTGCAAATAGTTAATCTAATAACCGACAGCAATACTGTGTATCAATCAGGAATAATGTATTCATGAGAGCAGAAGAGCAACTGGCCTCTTTTATTGCAAGCAATGGGATTTTTTTTCCCTAATTGGGTTAAACAATGACAAGGAGTGCTCTATTTCTTGGCATTTTTTAACTCAATTGAAAAAAATATTCAAATTAGTTAACAGGTAAAAATATATTTTGTACAGCTCCTTAACCTTTACTGAGCACCTGTGTCGCTCCCCCGCCCCATCTATTGGTAAGGGAGTTCTGCATTCATACATTTTGATAAGAATAGATAAACTGGTGCATTGTTAACATGACAATGGAAAATATTAAGATCTTTTTCTGTTTCAGTACAGTGATTTTTTTTCTTGTGTCTTTACAGCTTTTAGATGAAGATTTCTGGTGAATTTTCTTGTGTTTATTTTTACTTTTTTCTTTATTAAAATAATGTAATACTTAGCCTACCTTGTGACAAATAATCAGAATTATTCCTTGATGTGTCAGGCAATTTTAGAAATTGAGAAGTTGATCTAATGAAGTAGCAAGCTTTTCCCAGCAGGGGTTGGAGGGAGCACTGACCTTGGAACCACACAAACCTCGGTTCTAGCCCCATTGCTTCCTCTGATTGGGTGCACTACCTTTTTGAACCACTTAATCACCGTAAGACTCTTTTCTCTTTCATAAAGTCAGGAGCTCCAGGAGGAAGGCACTCTTAAAGTGACTTCTAGAGCAATAAAAAGTGCTATTTTTTCAAGAATATGAATGTCCTCTAAGTCAAAATATATAGAAAGTGGTTTCTCTGTACCTTCCATAATTTTCTACCAGTAACTTTTTCAACTTGTGTGAACTGGACTGAAGATTGACATTCATTTTTGTTCATTTACCTGATATACAACATGGGATGTCTTGTTCAGTATTTCAAGTAATTCCTGGGACACTTTGATATTAAAGGCAAAGATCAGGCACATGGATGGTGAATGAAGTTGCTACAAAGCAATTTCACTTTTATAACACTTACTCCCAAAAGTATGTGTACTTCAAAAAATCGGACAATTTAAACCAACAAAAGAAATAAAAAATGTGATTCACACTAAGTGCACTATGAGGACAGAATGGGGTATCTTACCCTGAAGAAATGCCTCCAAGGTAAGTATATCAGTTAAACAGTTTGTAGTAGTTTGAATAATAGCCACTCAAAGACATCAAGTCCTAATATCTGGAATTTGTAAATGTTACTTTATTTGGAAAAAGGAGCTTTGCAGATGTAAGTAAATAAAGGATTTTGAGATGAGGAGATTGCCCTGGGTTATCAGGGTGAGCTATAAATGCCATCACATGTAATTTATAAGAGAGAGCCAAAGGGAAATAACACAGATACAGAGGAGAAAGAAATGTGAAGATATAGGTAGAGACAGAAGTGATGTGACCACAAGCCCAGGAATGCCAGGGCAGCTACCAGAAGCTAGAAGAGGCAAAGGATGGATTTTCCCTTAGAGCAATAGAGGGCGCACAGCCCTACTAAATTTCAGACTTCTAGTTTCCAGAAATGTGAGAGAATAAATTTGTATTGTTTTATGCCACCAATCTGTGAAGATTTATCATAGCAGTCTCAGGAAATTAATACATGCTTCATTTTTAGAAATAAAGCATCTATAAAAATATCTCCCCCCTCCAAACAAAATAAGTTAGGGGAAAATATTCAAGTCAGAGAAACAGTAATAACTGAATCAGAAGTATACTAGTTTTTAAAAAAATGTAATTCCAACTCTCAAATATCATCTACTGCCTCAGAATTTCAAGGAGTAGAGGGCAAGAATAGTTTGTAGGAAACTGAGACAAAATTTGAAATGGCAAACTTTTTGGACTCATTGCCAAATCAGAGTAAAAGTTGATATGGACAACTTATAGTAAAAGGACCTCATGTAAATGCAACACAAACTTCTAATTAATGGCAACGAGAATGTGGAAGTCCTTCACTGAAGGTTCGATTTGCTACAGAATTCTCATCCTGCCCTACTGCACAGAGCTCCACTGGCTCTTTGTGAGAGTAATAATAATGTAAGCATGTACTCATTGCTTATAACAGCTAGCAAATGGTTAATTAATTTTCCATCACATGAAATATTCTCAACAACCCTGTGAAGTAAATTTACTTTTAAAATGTTTTGAAAATGGAAAGATAAATAGACCTAAAACATTTAAGTAACTTGCCTCAAATCACACACCAGTCAAGTGGTGAAACCACAATTCACATCTAATAGTTAAGATTCCATAATACATTCTCTTAACTACTATGTTGTATGGAAAACACCTGACAATAGAAAGTTTACAACATGCTTTTGTTATTGGAATAAGACTGATCTGGCCTTCAAAATTCTGGAAACTTTTGAAATATTCCATGGTTACTCTTAAAGAGGGGAACTCTTCTTAACTGATGTAGTCCACTGATACATGTATGAACTAAAGAATGTTGAGTAGATTTGCACAATGTCAATGTGAGTTGGGGACTTGTACTGTCTTTTCCTCTACATCTCTTCTTGGAGAATTATTTAATGCATCACCCACTTAACAAATTATAGTAAACATTTTTGGTTACAGTGTGAAGAATCTTGCTAGTGTCAGAAGAATGTGGCAGTATAGATACAAAATCCAGTTTGTTGAACTTAATACATTCTTTTGCTTATTTTAAACTCTTTGACTTCCGAACCCAGGTGTTATTGTTGTTTCTTGCATGGTTCCTGACTTCTGGAAATTGAGAAAAATATTGAACCTTGTTCTAGCTGAGACTTGCATATAACCCAAAGGTCAAGTCAAAGTTTCTCTCCTGGATACATGTAAGACATTAGTCAATTACTGAACCTTCCACAAATTTCACACCCTGAGTTTTCTTAAGGTCACAGTTTTTTAAAGGGACCAGTTTAAGTCCTTTCTCAAAATTGCTCTTCAAGCTTTGTCTTAAATCAGTTTTATTTCTCCTGAGATTCATTCACTTTTAGATGTTTTAGATGACTCCCTTCTTTCTATCTTCCCCAAACCTATATTTATCCTGGGTTTAATATATATTTTATATTATTCTGTCTACTCATCACATATTAGCAACAGGACAATTCAAAAATATAAAGTGATAATTAAAAAGTGAGGACATTTACATATGAATATCACTTACTTTTGTATATAAATGTTATTACAATTCTAATACATATACATCTAAAATGACTCCTTGGTTCTGTTGTTTTATGGAACCTAGTGTGCCGCTTTAAAAGTCTAAGTATCTATGAAAAATGGCTTACTTTTTCTCATCTGTCAAAGAGAAAGACATTTCCCTGTAATATCTTTCTGGGATCCTTCTAAGGGCAAAGTTGTTTCACACTTTATGTGCATCGAACCTAACCTTTGTCAGACATCTATTCTAGCTGTTACTTCTGCCCTCCCTCTTAGCTTTTGTCTTCTCTTGTTTTGTTTGCCCACATTGATGTCACCTGCACCAATCTGCTCCTGTCAGCTTTCTTCTTAACTTCCTATACAACAGCAATGTGGCAGACACTCCTAGTAAATCCCCAAATAACTGTTTCTCTTCACTCTCAATGTAATAAAATCTTCAATTATTAGCAGAATCATATGGCTGTCCATAATAAAGACAGCATTGCCTAGTTTTTCTTTAAACTGTGTATGACTGTGTGACTAAGTTTTGGCTAATGATATATGAATCTAAGGAATATATGCAAATTTCAAGACATACTTTATACCTTTCCTATCCTCTTTCCTCCTTGCCCCATGACCTAGTTAAACTGTGGAAGAACTAAAAAGCCATCTGGATCACGTGGACAAGTGTTACCTCCTAAGGACAGCAGAACAAAATTATAGGATTTTAAAATTCTGCTGTGAAGTCACTATCCAAGACTTAAACTGTTTATGCCGTTACATGCGTAGAAACTATTACCTTATTTAAAACATTGTTATTTTGGCTCTTGCTTGGGTGATGGACCCAACATTTAATACAGGCAGTAATCCACATTGGTCTCCCACACCTTGGGGCTGCTTATATTCCTTTTGCTGCTTTCTTTGTGCTTCAATTTCTAGCTCTGGAGAGTTCTCTAATGTGATTCACATGGATACTGCAACTCTCTTCAGGACATCCACATGGTAATTAGTAGCTGATTGTGACTTCCACTGCCCCTCTTGCTCTCCATCTGCTAGAAGGAGGTAGAGAGCAGAGAGATCCCTAGGAAATAAAAAATCCCATGGAGCACTAGAGACAGGGTTTCTTTTAATTTTGCTAAACACTGGTTTCTCTCCAAGGGCTCATAAGAAACTTAGGGTCTGAACTAGGGGGAGTCAAGTGCAAGGTCCATTTTTGTACTTAGAGAAACTGCTCACTTCTCCTTAGTCCCTGTTACTAGTTCAAGTACATAATGCCACACTTTTTATTTTCATATATATTCTCCCTTTCTCTCTCAGGTCCCTGGCCCTTTCTGTTATTTATTATAATTTCCATTGGGACACATTTTATCTCTTTCTAAGTGATATATCTAAACTACTGAACAATTTTGAGGTATTTCCTATAGAAATTTTTAGTCCCTCAAAGTCAAGAAATATGGCTAAATACCACAAATAGGAGGCTATTTACTATTTATATATCATTTATACATGATTCTCTGAAATACCCTGGCTGAGAAGACCCTGCTACCCATATTTATTTGGAGAAATTATTATTTATCACAGAATGCCAATGGGAGTATAGGCAACAGAAAAAGAAATTAAAATCACCAAGTTGGCTTTACTATTGAAGATATCATAGAAATACATAATATAAATTCTGGGTCTCCTACTTAATACACATATTTCTTTGAATAAGTCATCTAAACTCTCTAAACTTCAGTTTCTGATTCTACAAAATAAAGACATGAGCCTCGCTTATTCTGTAGGCTTATTGTGAAGATAAAATGGGAAAAAATATTTATGAGAGGAATTTGTGAATTGTGAAAAAAAAAGCCTACATATTTGGGGATTTATTATAGCACCAAAACTTCTTGCCTTTTGTAATTTTAAAATGGTAAGTTACCTTTTATCTTATTAAATTCCAGTTTAAGTGCTTTATAGTATATTAAGCCAATTAGTGTATCAGTAATCATATACTTTATGTTTTGAGTAATTATTCAGTCCTTTAATAAACACTAGCATGTACTATGTATGATGTATAGTAAGTTAAATGAGAGATTGTTGTATTCAATAATTATTATTAAATTATTAAATTTCAATACAGCATAAATTAAAAAAGAAATAGATAATGGCAATGCAAGCTGTGAAATTCAATGATAGACTTAAATGTAGGATGCTCTTGGAACATAAAGATTTCCAGGAGAAAAAAGGCATTTTGACTTTTTGACAGATGTTGTGCAGATCCCAAAACAAAGAAAGAGGTGTGTTAGTTATCAATAGCTTTGATCCAAGTAACTTGAACCTAAATACATCTAACTAAAAAAAAAAAAACAAAAGTAGAAAACATACAGTGTTACATAATTGAATGTTCCAGGGATAAACTTCTTTTAGTCACCATTGGGATAGAAATTCAAAAATATCATCAAGGTTGTCTATCTCTGCTGCTTTCTTTTGTATTGATTTTAGTTCTCCATTAATATTTCCCTGTGTGGTCTGTAAATGGCTACCAGCAGTTCTAGGGATAAATATTCATTACAGCTAAAGGTATTAAGAAAAGAGAGCATTATCTCATGATTGGCTTTGGCAAAGACTTGGAGAGGACTTGCTATCACCTTAGTTTGGATCACATGTCCATCCATGAACCATTACTGTAGGCAAGGGCATGTGTTCTCTGATTGCCCAGCCTGAGTACTATGCACATCCTAAGACTGTTGAATCAGATTTAGGTTAAAGAGAACTTCTTCAAGTGGAAAAGGGTTAATTACTACAAGGAGTTTTATGTGTGTATTTATGTATGTTTGTAATGGTTTCCTTAATGTCTTACTCCTCTAGGCAATAACTTTGGCCAGGAACTTTGTGCATTCTGTTTACCTCTCCATACCTATGGGTTTCACTGTGCCTGATACATGGGAAAGGTTTAATAAATATTTGTTTAATGAATTAAAGAATGAGTGAAAAGCAGAAAGCCACCTGATATGAGGGAAGAAATTGAAATTTATATGAACAGTAATACATTTACCTATACATATTCCTATAATTTTCTTTGTATCTCTATATCCAAAAAATTCCTTTTGAAATCTTTCAACAGAGACTGTACTGATATCAATATACTTTTTGAATAATTAATATTTTTACTTTAATGTATAATTTAATTAAATTTATAAGTTAATTTTTAATTTAAAAATTTATGTTTTGGCAGCAGTTTAACAAGTTAAAAATTCTCAAAGGCATAGAATTTATGTGTCCATCTCTTCAGTTTAGACAGTTTTATTAGCTTGTAACAGAAGTTCTGGATTAAGCAGTACATTGGGTTGATCAACATGAACTTGTCCTTTTTATGATTAAAAAAATGATCAAATTAGTAATTTCATAAGGCTCAAGTGTAGATAAATTACTGGCTCACACAACTTAAAAATCTACAGGTAGACCTGGCATGTTTTCAATATTCTGCCCTTATGAGATTGGTTTCATCCTAAGGCTCCCTTTGTGATACTAAGATAAATGCCACCGGCACTTAGGACTACATCCTTCCTCATTCTTCTCAGTTAGAAAGAGGGGATATTTACTTCACCATAGTCCCCCACAAAAATCCTGAGATGTACTCTGGACTTGCAAAATTCAGCCCATAACACTGGCTTAGCTGTGTTATATAAATCCCACCAGTGAAGCCAGAAGGGGAGTCAGTCTCCACAAAACCATATGGATCCCCAAACTAAGGTTTGGCATAACTGAAATGTGGATGGGGGTGGGAGGGAGGCTCAAGAGGGAGGGGATATGGGGATATGTGTATACATACAGCTGATTCACTTTGTTGTACAGCAGAAGCACAACATTGTAAAGCAATTATACTCCAATAAAGATGTAAAAATTAAATAAAAATAAAATAAATATAGTATAACATATACTTTTGAATTATCAAAGATAACTTTATTATTAAAATAAGTTCCTTAATTTTTATTTGAATAATTGAACAATACATTATGTAACACTTTAGCATTTTCAAAGGACTCTCACCTATTATCTAATGTAATTAATTTTATTCTAACCTTCCTGTGTAATAGGAGTATTATATATAAGGAGAAAATGGACTGCATGGACCCAAGTCTTCTGATCTCTAGCTTTGGAATTTTCATTACTATGAAAACTACCTAGATGTTTGTTTCATTTCAAACTTTGTAAACAAATAGTAAATAAAGTTGGCATTTTTAAAAATTTGTTTTCTCTCTCATGTGCCTCTAGGCTTTCTTCTAGAAAAGTTCAAAGCCATTATTCAATTTAAGAAATGTTACAAAAGAAAGATACTAAAAAAGGTCTGGAGCTGTATGTTATGATCTGTCTATGAAGAAACAGGCAGTTATTTTTGTGTGCAAAAGCAAAGAAAAAGATTAAAATTATGATAATAAAGAGTAATGCTAACGCAACATTAGAGCAGATTAAAAGTCAGAAATGAGGATTTTATGTTAAAACATGTCATGTTGTAAATCATGTAAATTTTCTACTGTAATTATTATTATTCTTTTAATCCCCACTTGATAATGCTCTTCATAATCACTACACGATTCCTAAAGGAGAATAGACATGAGTACAATTAAGAAATAATAGGGTCTAGAACATATTTTGCTGGTTCTTGCTCTTTTAACTATTACAGTAGACATGATGAATTAACATGTTTCACGGAAATATCCCAGTGCATTTGATTATTTGGTTGAAAATGAATACCTCCTTTGTTTATTGATTGTACATGCATGAATGTTTGTGTGTGTGTGTGTGTGTGTGTGTGTGTGTGTATTTGGAGGGGGTCAGGAGGTAAAAAGGAGAATATTCGAGTATGTAGCAGTATCTACCAACACAGCCAATTATTCTGAATCACAATCAAAAGTCGAAAATGAGACATGATATTGATTAGAGTACTTTGCTTGGTAACACCAAATTAGTCATGTATTACCAAATTAGTCATGTATTAGAAAATATCCAGGGTAATTTACAAAATAAATTTTTGTATTTTACAACAGAAATTATAAAAGAACTGAGAGTGTTAAGTAGCTTGTTATGATCAAAAACTGAACAAAATATTAAAATAGTACTCTGTGATCTAGAAATTCTTCATATTTTTTCTTTAAAATTTACTTAAATATTTTGCACATGTTACTGAGCTATTGTAGAATATGAGTGTGCAATTTCAGGGAAAATAATTTTCCCAAAATATAGGCAGAGTAATTTAATGTCACTAAATAATTGTAAGAAATCTTATCTATGGGGAAATATTTTTTTTAACTATGCATTTATTTTTACAGTGATACTTTTATTGAGACACAAGACTAATTAGAGTAGTTAAATAATACATTTTTCTAATTAAAAATTTTGAAGTAAAATTTATTTGATAATATATCCCCTGGGGAAAAAAAAGCTCAGTGTGCTTAAATAATCCCTTATGTGTACACACATTTTTAGGACAGGGGACTATCATTTAATTGTATTGTTGAATCTGGATCATGTGAATAAATAAGACAGATTTATTTTATGAGTTTAAGAGAATCGGGGCTTCCCTGGTGGCACAGTGGTTAAGAATCCACCTGCCAATGCAGGGGACACGGGTTCGAGCCTTGGTCTGAGAAGATCCCACATGCCGCAGAGCAACTAAGCCCGTGAGCCACAACTACTGAGCCTGCGCTCTACAGCTCACGAGCCACAACTACTGAGCATGCGTGCCACAACTACTGAAGCCCATGCGCCTAGAGCCCATGCTTCGCAACAAGAGAAGCCACCACAATGAGAAGCCTGCACACCGCAATGAAGAGTAGCCCCCACTCGCTGCAACTAGAGAAAGCCCGCGCGCAGCAACAAAGACCCAACGCAGCCAAAAATAAATAAATTTAAAAAAATATTTTTTTTTTAAAAAGAGAAAATAAAAATAAAAACAAAATAAGAGAATTGACACTAAAATGGCAGCATATCCCAGGCTGGATACAAGTAATGTGGGGTGGTACTCTGTATCTTCCAGGCCCTTTCTGAAAGATGAAGCCACCACTCGGCAACAAATGAGCCTTAATTAAAAGATGCAAAAACAGGTTCTTGGATTTTAACTTCACTCTTTCCTTACACTCCATATTTAGCTCATCAGAAAATCTTTTTTTTCCCTCTCTCCCTTTAAAATATATCTGGAATTTGAACTCTTCTCATCACATCAGTTAAATCCTGGCCAAGTCATTATTATCCTTTGTCTTATTATTGCAATATCACTCCTAACAGATATCTCTGCTTCTTTCCAACTACCCAAACAAACACACAAAAGCAGTCATTCCTTTATTTTTTAGGTGAAGTTATGCTTCTGTTCTAGTCATAACTTTATGGTATAATTCAAAGTAAACGGCAAAGCCCTTACAATGGCCCACGAGGTCCCACATGTTCTGATCCCCTTCTACCTCTCTGACCTCAGGAACTACTCATCTAGTTTCCTTATACCTCTTTAGCCACAATGAGATAGTTGCTTTTACTGGAGCACATCAGGCACATTCCAACCTCATGGTTTTTGATCCTCTTGTTCCTTTTGTTTGGGAAGCTCTTTCTTCTTTCTCTTGTACAACATTATCCCCTCATAATCTGGTAAAAATCCAACTGGTGTAACGCCATCTGGGTGTATCACAATACAATTCTGATGCTATCCACCTGGAGTTAACATCAGAACCCACAATTTAAGAGTTAATTTCTCCATAAGACCATTCTTATTTCAGATGCCAGCTATGCTTTAGGGGTCCCTAGGCCATGTGCACTTCTGGCTATAAATTCAAGGCTTTCCCCAACTCCCTGAGATTCAATAATTAGAATGACTCACAGAACATAGAAAAGCACTATATATAGGGTGAGGTCTGGGAGGGTCCCAAATGCACAGCTTCCAATGCCTTTTCCCCATAGCCTCAGGGTGCTGCATCACCTTTCTAGTACACCAATTTGTTCACAATCAGGAAGCTCTACTGAACCTCAGTGTCCAGAGTTTTTATTAGAGCTTCATTATGTAGACATTATTGATGAAACCAACAGCCACGTGATTGAACTCAATCTCAGGCCTCCCTCCGCTCTGTGTAGTTTGGAATGGCCCAAAGTCCCAACCCTTTAATCACATAGTTGGTCTTTCTGGTGAGACAAGTCCCATCCCAAAGCTATACAGTGGCCCACCATAAGCCACTTCATAAGCATAACAGAGACACTTCAATCACACAGGTAATTCCAGGGGTTTTAGAAGTTCTGTATCAGAAATCTGAGACAAAGAACAGAAACTTTTTTAATACTACACTTCAAATCCTCTAAGTCTTTTGTCACATTCTTAGACAGGCCCTTCCTGATGATCCTTAATAAAGAGTCTGACTTCATTTTTTCATGTTTGACTACTGACTTCTTTTAAAACTTTCACTTTTGTTCCTCTTTGGCCCTACATTTGGACAGGCTAATAAGAAAGCGCATGCATGCCACCTTTTCTGATCCCTATGGGAAATTTAAGCCTTACAAATCTCCAGCTTGCACATGGGAATCTTTCCCCAGTTCTACCCCCCAGCACTTTAAAGTCCTAACCTAATTCCTCTGCCTTCATAAAGGCAGCCCAAGCCTTCTTCTTCCCACTCTTCTTTCCTCTGACAGTCCCTTTGTGATTGATAAACTTTCTTCAAACTATCTTGGGGTATGGAGTGTCAACAGTCTTGATATCTGAACCACTTTTTGGGTGGGATGCATCTCATCTCTCTATATATGTATATATATAAAGTTACTCAACGTCAAAATACTACTTTAAAACCACATCTCCTTCCCATCTCCTTCCCACAATGATTCCTAGTGACATTCCCTAGTTTAATTTTTGTCATAAATTTATCAACATTTGACATAAGTATTACTTCGTTTACTATGCATCACTCCTTCTAGAACATAAACTCCACAAGAGCAAAGATTTATGTTTTATTACTCTGATTTCACTATATAAAACAGGAGTATTATATAAACATATATACACAAATAAATATTTGTTCATATAAGGCATTTAAATTTCATATTTATAGTTTGTCAGCTGATGCAGCATAATTTTATTTTGAATTAAATTATCTGATTAAGAGACTTAATCAGATAACTGTGACTATTTATTTCACTTAGTCTTCTGTGGGTCAGCAGCGTGTCTGGACTCAGGTGGCCAGTTCTAATCTCAGCCAGGCTAACTAGTGAGTATAGTCAACTGTCAGCCAGCCAGAAAGTTTTTCTTCTGGGGATTGGCTGCTTGTTGACTGGGGCAACAGGGACAATGAACTCTGTGACTCTTTTCTTCCAGCAGGAGCTTGCCCACATGACAGCTCCATAAAATTCCAAAAATAAGGATGAAAGTGTTCAAACCTAGCATGATGTTATTTCTGTGCATTCTACTTGTTAAAGGGAATCTCAAGTTAAGCCCAGATTTAAGGGGTGGAAAAAACACACTGCCAACGGCATAGATTTAGGGAGGGAAAGCATGTCTTGCAATTAACCAGATTAATTTGCTCATTTCCTCTATAGAGGAGATCTGAAAACTCCTCCTTCCCTGTTATCTAACAAAACGAGCAAGCACAATTTGAGTACTTAACTAAGTCAGCACCAGTTAGCAAAGTGTAAACAAAAATTTCTATCAGTACTCTTTATCATTGATCTCTTCTTCCCATATTTCATGAAAGTGAAAATATCCTCTCTACCACATTTGAGTTTCCATGATTATACCTCTCTTCTTCATCCACTTACCTGAAATATCTTTTTTCCCTTCATACTAAATCACTATCTAACAAAGGTTAAGTTCAACCTTATTTAATTATCTTCATTTAGGAAAGTTCTCTATGCGTTATGCTTTCTTTTTCTCAATCATATCTGTTTATTAAATTACAACAGCTAAATATGTATCTTTTAAAGTTGCTTTTTTCCTTGCTTTTCCCTTATATATTAGGTCATCTGGGTTAGTTATGGAGATTCCTGCTTCTTTTGCAAATTCCTGAAACTTCTAGGTTAGTGCTTCATAGACAATGAATGGGAATAATGTCAATAACGGCTGCAGGCCAGAAGTTTGAGCTTGACAGTATATTTGCATCTCATCCCAGGAAAACTCTCATTCAATTCTCCTCTGGGTTTGATGTTATGGAAAAAGGAGGGGGGAAAATGTCAGTTAGAAGCCTAGAAATCAAGGAAGATCTGGAGAACAAGAACAAATATACAATCAAATTTAACTAGAGGTGGTAAGGGATTACTTGCAGTAGTGGTGAGACTATTTGGTAACTGAGACAATTATTTTTGGTTTAGGAATGTCAGTTTTATTAAAATGTAAGAAAACAGAGTAAACTGGTATAATATATACCGTGAAAAGAGAAATGACAGATAACTTGTCTGTCACAGTTTTGAGTCAAAGAAAATAAAATATGAGAATGAAAGGATATAATTAGGCTGAAAGATATTCCCAGAGTGACCAATGTTATTAAAAAAAAAATTAGCTAAGCAATATGTTAAAAGTCAGTAACTTATAATCAAAATAAGTTCGAGATGAAAGAGAGTAAGAAATTGGTAAAATGACAGATAATGAATAGTTCAATTATGTTTGATTATGGCTGTAGACCCTTAGAAATGAAAAGAATAGGTAGGAATGAGTAAGTAGACATACGTTAAAGTAAAATTTTCCGTTATTTTACTTTCCCCTTCCAAATCCTGTCTCCATTTTTTTTTCTTTTGGTAACAACTTAATTCTGAAACCATCTTTTAGCTATCTTGAAATTTCTTGTTGGATTTTGTTTGCCTTGTACAGCAAAAAGAAAGAAATATAAAGTTATGACACAGAAAAACAAAAGAGTCTCTTGATCTGTATTTTATAAAATATTCTATTCTCTCTATTAAACTGCCAGGTAGCTTCAAAAATATTTTGTATGCTTAAGAAAATATTCCCTCTGTCTCTTTCAGCATATGAAGCCGATATGAAGGGAAGGAAAGTGTGATTCCTGGAGATTCCCAAGTGATTACTTAGAAATGCTTTGCCTGTGACCAATTCTGGTGCACAAGTGATGCCCAGTTATCCTTTTAAGATAAACAACAAATACACTAGTCTCTCTTGTGCTGATTAAATTTTACTCCCCCTTGGTCTCCAGAACATTAGTTTTTAAATACACACAAATTATATATCTAAAACACCTACCACCTATATGAAATAAATGCTTCATTCATTCATTCATTTCCCCCTTAGGAACTAAAGGAAATAACAGAATAAGACACTGAGTGGGACTTATTTCTACAAAATAAGCTAGTGGGAGCTTATGTCATACAAATAAGGGCTTACAAAAATGAAGTTTAAGTTTATTTTGTAGTCACAGGTGAGACTAGAGTTATATACATTACATATTTATAGTGTTGTGGAAGTTTGAAGAAAAGCACATGTATTGAGTGTATACTAACAGCTGGGTGCAGTGGCTTTTATATATGTATCCATTTAATATTCTCGATGTTCCTATAATATAGGCATTACTCTTTTTATTTTACATAGAAGTAAGAATTTTTCAGGTCATAAAGCTAATATATGATGGGGCCAGTATTTGAACCATGAGTTATCTAACCCCAAAGACAATGCTCATTCCTATTAGTTTGGTGTTTCATTCAAAATATGCATTAAATCCAAAAGAGGGGGAATAAAAATATGCTAAGGGTACAGAGAAACAGAAATTATTAGTGAAGTTTGAGATTATTGAAGTAGTCTTGGAGGTAGGGTGTTAATATCTAATGTAGGTCAAACCAATTGGACTGAGAACGTCATTCCAGACAGAATAGAGTGCATACAAAGGCAGAGAAATAGCTTGTTTGTGGAATCATGAGATACTCCATACAGGTGGTTGTCAGGGT
Source organism: Pseudorca crassidens (assembly GCF_039906515.1). Taxonomy (NCBI): domain Eukaryota; kingdom Metazoa; phylum Chordata; class Mammalia; order Artiodactyla; family Delphinidae; genus Pseudorca; species Pseudorca crassidens. Next base: position 62,464,953 of record NC_090306.1, read on the forward strand.
ATGTCAGAAGGTATAAGTAAGCACAAGACTGGGGACATATAATAAAGACTAGAACCTTGAAGTTTGTATTACAGGCAAAAGGGAACCAATAGGCATTTCTTAGAAGAAAAATATCAATAATATAATAATAAATTGGTTGGATGACTAAATAAATTCGTATATCAAAGATCAAGTATTTTAGTCTTGAGATTTTTCTATTAAATGGCCTATATATTCTAGAGTTTTTCATTAGATTACTTATAAACAAAAAGCATTACCTTCAAAATGGTTCATTAACATGACAAATACAGTGGCTTATTTTTATCACAGACTATATTTTTGTAACAGTCTTCCTGAAAGTTTTATTGAAATGATGAAGTTTTCTATGATACAGGTGTTTGATGCAACAGCTGTTTGACAATTTTTAAATACCATCTTCATCTCTCTACTCATTAGTTATTCATTTTGAGTTAAAAAAAATAAAACCCATCTGCATTCTCTCTCCCCCATGACCAGTACCAATTTTACATTTCCTAATATGCCCAATTTTGCATTTGAAGAGGCATGTGCTTGTTATCTAATGAAAAACATGTCATCTTGTTCACAAAATAGGTGACAGATCTTTTCCACTTTGCTTACTGGTTTTCACCTAAATTACTCTTGAGAAAACACTCTTTGAAGATACAACCAGATGGTTTTTCTCACATACTTGAGGAGCAGATTGGCAGTTTTAGTTCTGTTTCAACATTTGTTGAGTGGCTATTTCCTACCTTCCCCATGGTTTAGGATGTCAGGAGATTTATGTCCAAAAACATACACAGAAGATAAATTCTTAGTAAGTTCTTCCTTAGCAAGTCATTATACAGAAGTCTGGAAGACAGAGTTCATGTACTGAGCAACTCCATAGCACTGCAGAAATATTCCAGCTTACTGGGGTTATTTGCTGTAATTGAAATGAGGTCAAGAAGTCCCTAGAATTCATCATGCTACACCAACTGATTCAGAAGGAAGTAATGAGAATTATGAGAAATTTCAAATCACCTTAGAGAAAGCCTAAATCTCTGTTAACTGTCCATAGAAATCTGGACTTCAAGGACACTTCTAGTGAGCACTCAGAAATAATTGAGGAATATGTTATTAGAAACTTGAGAAAGAGAACCCTTGTTATTTAGTGTCAGAAAGCTGAGTGTAATGGTGTCCTGAGATTATGTGGAAATCAGAACTTGTGAATAATGAACTTGGATATTTAGTTGGAGAGATTACCAAACAAAGTGTTTAAGTTTCTCCTAATTTCTCCTTGCTGTTTATAATAAAATGCAAGAGGAATTATATAAATTAAGGGAAGAACTATTCAACTAAAAGAAACCAGAACATGAAGACTTGGAAATCTCAGCCTACCCAGAGGACAATAAGTCCAAGTGTTCAGTTACACAAAAGGCCCTTTGAAGAGATCAAAGGTGTGACTCACATATTCCCTCAATCAAGCCAGGGTCCCATGGAAAGTTGAAGGTCTTTGTCTTTCAGCCATCTGAACAGAAACCAAAGAGACACAGGATTATCTCAAAAATGGACAAGGCTTCCAAGTGAATCTCCTGTAGCCTCCAAAATTCTACCAGCAGGAAACAGGCTGATAAAAATACTCAGCATTAAATATGTGCTACCTTTCATAAAGAAGGAATAATGACTCCAAAGGTGAAGCCTAGAGACCAGAGGCCTGAGCAGAGAACCAAGGAAAATTATTCCCAAACCTTGAAACCTAATGTAGTTTGCTTGCTTTCAGTTTAAAAATGCTTTGGACTGCTGACTCCATTTTATTCTCCATTTTCCCATTTTTTAAATAAGGATATCTGTGACTGTTGTCTATGCATGCCCTACTACTGTATGTTGGTAGCTGATAATTTATGACTTTAGTTTCATAGGTTCACAGATGGAGAGGAATTGTGCCCCAGCTGTTGTGTTTAATAGATTGTACCAAGAACTTCAGCCTCATGACGTAGATGATTTTATCAGATTATTTAGATGATGAGATTTCGAATTTCTGAGTTGATGAGATTTAGATGTGATTTGGGATTTGAGCTGATGCTGTAATGGAAGGAGACCTTTAGGATTTCGAATGGGATGAACGTACTTTGCATTTGGGAGGGACATGAACCTTTGGGAATCAGAAGGCTGGCGGTGAATGACCTACTAAAGATATTTATGTCCTAATGCCTAGATCCCTTGAATATGCAGTATTACAGGGAAAATGAATGTAAGTAAATTGATGGACTTTAAAATAGGGAGATTATCCTGGATTATGTTGGTGGGCTCAACCTAATCATATGAGTCTTTAAAAGCAGAGAACTTTCTCCAATTGGAATAAAAAAGATAGGGCAGAAATAAAAGTCAGACAGTGATTTAACCTGCCATTGCTCTCTTTGAAGATGAAGGGACCAAAATGACAAAAGATGCAGGAGACATTAAGGATCTGAGAGAAGTTCCAAACTGACAGTCTGCAAAGAAACAAGAACCTCAGTCCCACTGCTGCATGTAACTAAATTCTGTCAACAACCTGAGTGAACCTGGAAACAGATTTTTCTCCCAGAGCGTCCAGATAAGATCCCAGACTGGGTAAAACCTTGACAATATTTCTGACATACAGAACTTTGAAAGAATACATTTGTGTTATTTTTAGCTGCTAAATTTGTGGTAATTTGGAAGAGCAGCAATGAAAAAATAATATAGCCTGTGATTCAAATGTAATGATGAAGATGTCAAAACTTCTCTCAATCTATGTCAGTGTTTACTGTTACAGTGGTACCTGTTTCCATTGGAGCAAGCTTTGTCATTATGCATATACGTGTGTGTATGAGAGACTGATGACAGTAGTGACCCCAGTTTTTCATCCCTTTCTCTATTCAAACCCTTTGCCATGTGAATTTCCTGTCACTAAAATGATCGAGTTAATTTCCCTACCCATTGATTCTGGGATCAGCCATGTGATTTATTTGGCTATTGCAATGAGGTTTAGCAGGGATGATGTGGTGAGCCAGTTTTGAGTCTAAGCCTCATAGGGAGGCTTACTTTTCCTGTGATCTCTCTTGTAATCTCTGACATTGCCAAGAGAATATGCCCAGGCTTTACTCTATGGGTTGAGAGACATGTGGACAGTGTCAAATTGCCCCAGTTGTCTCAAACAAGGCCATCCTAGTTCATCTTACAGCCTAGTCACCCCCATAGCATGTGAGTGAGTCAAATAAAGTCCAGCAAAGCCACCTAACTGCACACTGGGTGATTGATAATCTCTTATTTTTGTGTACCACTATGGTTTTATCATTTGTAATGCAGAATTATCAGCCAATAGACAACAGATATAGTGTGATTATTTATCTTTCTCATTAGACCAGGGGTCCCCAATGCCCTGGTACTGGTCTGTGGCCACTTAGGAACCAGGCCGCACAGCAGGAGGTGAGCGGTGGGCAAGTGAGCGAAGCTTCATCTGTCACTCCCCATCGCTCCCCATCGCTTGCATTACCACTTGAACCATCACTTGCATTACCACCTGAAACATTTCCCCCCACCCCAATCTGTGGAAAAACTGTCTTCCATGAAACTGGCCCCTGGTGCCTAAAAGGTTGGGAACCGCTGCATTGGACTGTAAGCTCCAGAAGGGTAGGGAAAATAGGTCTATTCACTATTTTATTCTCAGAATCTAACACTAACTGTGACTTTTTAATGTGTATTTGTTCAATTTAATTAAATTTCTTTTGATCCTTACAATTTAGTAAAGTCAGAGTAAGTCAGCAATTGCTATTATTCTCAAGATTATAGAGAATTTAACTGAATTATAAGAAGGTTATTTTCCAACATCACTGCCTGAAAAGAATTCAAAAGGACTCTCCATGAATTCTCAGAGTTGGGGGTGGGGAGGGAGTCTTTGCTGTCACTAGTTTTGATTTATTATTCAAGCACCGTATTCCAATGCCTTTTAGAGAGTGGATTAGAAAAAGGTCCTCTTAAAATTGGGAGAATTTGTTTTAACTAAAATTTCTCTATATTGTACATCCTACTTGCTTTTTTAGGTTTCTATGAACCACCCAACTCTTGGGTATATAATTCTGGTTTAAGAACAAGCCAACAATCTTTAGGTGGCTAAAGAGGATTTGAGAAGCAAAAAGTCAAACTTTACTATATTTACCTTGCTTCTGTGTAAATGATATTTTTGAAAGTCAGTAGCATATTAAAAACTAGAGATACATCAAAGTCTTCTTCTTCTCCCTTCAATTACCATCTCATAACTCATCTTATGCATGGGAAGCAGTAGTTACAGTGTTCAAAAGGACAAAATGAAATCTAAACTCATAATTAGACGACAGTACTATAGGGTGGAGGTTCTAAGGAGAGAGGTTCAGAAATTAGAAATAAAATTGGATTACAGAAAAATGTTCTTCTGACTATTTGACACTTACTCTTAGCTATGGCTCTGTTCTTATCTCTCATACTTTCCTTAGAAATGGTAAAATACAACAGTAAGAAAATTTTTTCCTGCTCAAGAAGATGTCCCTTTCCCATTCTCTAGGTTTAAAAGGCTAGTTGGAAATTAGCGTGAAGCCTAGAGGAAAGGAGGTGGGTGATGGGAAGTTTGGGGCTGGGATGTTCTCAGCCTGAGAGAGAACCTCTTTCCCTTGGATTAAGCTTTTGAGGTTTTCTTGTCATTAAAGTATTAACACACAGAGGACCCTACAGCTGCCCTTCCAAGTTGTCTAGGCTTCAGGCCAGAAGAGAAAGAGCACAACTGATACTTTATTCATAGTCTAATCCAATTCTTCCATACTAGAATATCAGGTACAAATCTGAGTTCATTGTCTCCATCCCACAAAGCATGGATAATGACCAAGACTGGTACCTGTACTCATCTATCAGAGAATTCTCTTTTTCCTAATAAACAAGTAGATGCTTTACATTTGCAGTTTTTCATAAATTATATAAAAGTTTCACATATGTTACTTGATATAATAACTTCTTGAATATATTGTTGTCACTTCATGATTTTGGAAACTCTGACTTGGAGTAGTTGACTTTCCTAAAAACACACCATCTTGGCATAATCTAATCTCTACTCATCTAAACAAAAAAGTCTAATATTTCATTCTGTCTAATGCAACTATTTTCCTAGTATCTCACTCAAGCTTTGCTTATATCAACAGAATAAATTTTTAGTTGGGCAATCAGAATTAGATATAGTCAGTTCATCCCATTACATAATCTTAGCTCTTTCAGTCACAATGTGAGTAGCTGAGTTTCACTTTCAACACTGTGATGTCCTGCTTGTTCATACATGTGTTATTGAATTGAATCATTTTGTTTATTGGCTCAGGTGTTCATCCTTGAGAAACCAAAGTAAAATCCTAAAATTTATTTTTAAACTTTTGTCTTTTGTCTAGGATCTATTTATTTTTCTTGGCTCTACTATTTTTTTCCCTTGTATTCTTTTATAATCTTCTTAGAGCAGAATATAATAATTTCTTTTTTTTTCATCACCATTGCTAAAACACAATTCCAATTTGTATTGAACAGAGTTGCATATTGGCAACAGTAATGGCCTAAAGTCCAAGGTCTGCACACAAAATGTTATAACACAGCTGAAGTTTAAAAAGGAACCACCAACAAAATATAATAATTTCTTTATTGCTTCCCATTCAAGAGATTTTAATTCATGTTTTCTTTAAAACATTATGCTAGAAAATAATTACTATTTTTCCTTTTTATGTCCTCTTCGTATCTATCTATCTATCTATCATCTATTAAATCATCTATTTTGTGTAGTATCTCTGACAGTATCTCCTTTATCCATGTGGATCAATGACGTGACTAAAATTGTCTTAATATTGTTTCAGAGATGTCATATATCCAGTTAGGTATTCCAATATAAAGAAGGTGAAAGGCATCTGTAGAAAATATATTTTGGCAAGTTTTGGAATAGTTAGTACAAAAAAACACTGCATAGTGACTTTGGACCTTGTTCCTTTGAATTCTTTCAAAACTCAGGTAACTGTTTAAGCATGGCAGTTCAATACCATTTCATTAAATTCCAGATGTTTTATCCAAGACTTTGTCAGAAGACACAGGAAATTCTTTATTAATTTTTTTCATGGCTAAAGAGAGACCTGGGAAGTCTATAGTTTGTTTTCCTTTTCTCCAATTCTTATAAATGAGTTGAGCCATGTGGAATTTTAAAACAATCAAAAAATGTTTTAATAAAAAGCAATATAAAAATTATTTTGTTTTTCTCTAAGCAAATTAAAAATATCAGGCAGCTGATCTAGAGGAAAAAAGTTATACCTGAAACAATCACAAGGTAGACATCAAAAGGTATAATGATAAGGCTAGTACAGACAAGTTATCCTATGAGCTCGGTTAGAAGATAGGGTGGAGAAGTAAAGCTCAAACTGTTCCATAGAATATGCAAACTATTTTATTCCAACTAAGAAGCTTCTGAAACAGTGATAACTTTGTCTTGCAAGTATTATGTTTTACATAAAACTACTAACTTTTACCTTTAACTCTAATTTTCTGTACATACTCCATCATGTTCCTTCAGCAATTCTCCACATTCTCACAATAATCAATTCTGATAATTGAACTGTAAGATAAATTGCCCCAGAAGTCATGCTTATTATCTTAAGCTATCATTTTAAAGAACGAATCGTGAGAAAAGCACAGACCAAGACAAAGACAATTTAGTAGTGGAAAAAGCAGGATTAGGATTGGGGAGGCCACACAAACTACTCTGTGACCATAATTTCTGATGTAACTTTTGGAAAGTGATTTTATTTCTCTGGGTATCAGGTTAGTCATTTTTAAAAATGAGAATTAAATGTTCTATTCTGTTTACTAACAGGGTAATAGTAAAAATGTTTTGAAAGAAAATACTTTTAAAAGTTATACATTTCTAAGCCATTTCTTTTTTAAAATTTTGTTTATATCAGAAAAATTAGGGTTATCTGAGAAAGATGTATGCTGATCACATGTTGAGAATTCAAAGTCTATAGAGATGAAGGTGGATTATGGTAGAGAATGGTTCCATAAGTAAGTTAATGATGTGATAATAGTAGAAACAATGTAAGATCAGCTCCTCTTGGATACTTTATTAATGATATCATTTAAAAATGGTTTTAGGCCAATAGAGAGCAATAGAAGAATTAAGGAAAAGAAGCATTTACTTAGGATTAAGCATGGAATAGCTACGCTTAGATGAAGAGCAGGATATGAGATCTGGATTGATGAAAAAGGAGGATGTTTAGGATCTCTGTTAACAAGTGGAGAAAAAGAGGTAGAGCTGTAGACTTTTGAAGGCTATCATGATATATTTATAACTGTCCAGTACTCATTATTTTTTCAAATGTTGTGAGTTGTGATCTAAAGTTTCAGAAACATGAAGTTGTAATGACTAAAGACAATTTTTGTTGTCATATCTTTCTTCTCTCAAACAAGAATAGGTGACCCACAACATACTCCTGTGTGCCTACTGTCTGAATTGTAGCAGATAATCTGTACATAAGTAATGCCACTATTATCATATAATGTTAATGAGGCAAATATTTGAGACTTAGGAATAGATACAACTTCGTAGAATGACTACAAAAGAAATTGCTGCTTCAGATGTTGACATCTTTGTCTACTATGGTGGGACCTAGAAGGATCTTGTGTTTCAGTATAATCTTAAGACTTTTGGTAACAGATGGATTATTGACTTGAAAACAACAAAAGGTCAATGAAAATGTTGTTTTCTATCAGTGAAGATCTACAGAGTTATGACTTTGTTTCCTTGTTTTGGCATTGCGTTAAATTTTCACGTTTATATTTTAATTTTATCTATTTATATAAAATATAGAATACATTGAATATATTGGATGATTTAAGTGAATATAGACTTTGAAATTATCTATAAAATTACAAAACTTTGTCAATTTTGTTTCATGTAGATAATTACTTTCATAATCAGGTATAACTATTGACTATATTTATAGACAATGTGTAAATTTAATAGCTTATTGTAGTTATTGTATTCTGTTAGCTATTTATTTTTTATTAGCATAGTGATGTACTTAAAGCATAAATACCAACCTATTTTCTGAGGTTTGAGTGCAACAGCCTTTTCTCTTTATGGATAAATATGTTTACCCCTGTACAAAATTAGGAAATCAGAACATTCAGTTAGGTATTCAAAAATTTTTAGTTTCCTAATAGACATTTTAATGGTTGATTAATATACTCTCTGAGAGCTGACATTTTACTTATTCTGAATATGTATTAGTGCCCCTTAAGCGAAGTACATTCAGTTAGCTACTATATTAATACTTTCCAAATGTCTTTAGGCCATTTGCTTACTTATGTAACTTCAGATACTGTCATGACACTGTGGTTCAAGAGAGCCAGAGTTCACATTAGCATTATTTATTAAATTTGCCAATTCAAAAACATGAACACAAACACCGAAAAAGTTTTTTTTTCTTTTTTTCCTACAATCATTAGCAGTAATGCTATTTTATGGATCAAATTCTCTCAAAAGCCATCAGATCCTTCCCAGAATAGCATGTTATAATCTATGTTTTCCAAAGTGAAATGCAGAAAAGTTAGAGAGGTGTCATTATTGAATCATAAAGATAATGAAAATTTTAGTAGGTAAGTTTTACACTGTTTAAAAAGTTAAAGGGAGGGAGGAGGAAGATGGTGGAAGAGTAAGACGCGGAGATCACCCTCCTCCCCACAGATACACCAGAAATACATCTACACGTGGAACAACTCCTATAGAACACCTACTAAACACTGGCAGAAGACCTCAGACCTCCCAAAAGGTAAGACACTCCTCACGTACCTGGGTAGGGCAAAAGAAAAAAGAAAAAACAGACACAAAGAATAGGGACGGGACCCGCACCAGTGGGAGGGAGCCATGAAGGAGGAAAGGTTTCCACACACTAGGAAGCCCCTTCACGGGTGGAGACTGCGGGCGGCGGAGGGGGGGAAGCTTCGGAGCCATGGAGGAGAACACAGCAACAGGGGTGCGGAGGGAACAGCGGAGAGATTCCTGCACAGAGGATCGGTGCCGAATGGCACTCACCGGCCCAATAAGCTTGCCTGCTCACCCGCTGGGGTGGGCGGGGGCTGGGAGCTGAGGCTCAGGCTTCGGTCGGATCGCAGGGAGAGGACTGGCGGTGTGAACACAGCCTGAAGGGGTTAGTGCACCACGGCTAGCCTGGAGGGAGTCCGGGAAAAAGTCTGGACCTGCCAAAGAGGCAAGAGACATTTTCTTCCCACTTTGTTTCCTGGTGCGTGAGGAGAGGATGTGTCACTCTGTATGACAGACTCTAGGTCCATCCACCTCGCTACAAATAACTCAATTTTGTTTCTTTTTATGGCTGAGTAATATTCCATTCTATATATGTGCCACATCTTCTTTATCCATTCACTGTCGATGTACACTTAGGTTGCTTCCTAAATAGAAATAAATAGTGGGGGTGGGGGTGGGGGTGGTGTTGTGATAAATTGGGAGATTGAGATTGACATGTATACACTAATATGTATAAAATGGATGACTAATAAGAACCTGCTGTATAAAAAAATAAATAAAATAAAATTCAAAAGCAAAAAATTGATTAAGATGGTAAATTTTATATTATTTGTATTTTACCATGATCAAAATTTTAATTAAAATAAAAGTTTTTTAAGTAAAAAAATAACTAATTAGATACAAGTGTGTTTTCAAATGCTTTTTCAGAATACATTAAGTAGTTTGTGTATTTTTTTCATATATAATTTATTGCTGAGTTGTGGGCACTAACACATTCCATAGTAAACCACTCATGGTCATCACTTTTAATTTCACTGTCTTATTGTATTTCTTTGTATTCTATTTCAGTTCTTGGTGTCTATGTTTATAAATATTCTTTTTTGTGGTCCATATTTTTCAAGTTTTCAGTCAAGAGCTGCCACCTGCATTAAATAAATTTGAATACCTTTCCATATTTTTACATGCTTTTAATATTTTACTTAACATTGAAATTATTTGTTGTGACAATTTTTAAATATTTTACTCATCAATCCCCAGGTCCAAAATTCTTATTTTAGAGAATGCAAGCAAGAGGCAAGATTTAAACTCTTTTATATATTTAGCTGTTTTGTATATATGGGCATGTATTTTTCTCTCTCCTATGATAGTGTTTTTGTCAAACTTTCTAAAAGTACTTTGTTTTCATAAATTTTATTATGTTATTTAACAGACATATTTATAGATACACATTATATTACAATAAAGTGATTCTGTTTGTTATGTATATTGTTTTAACTCTAACAATTTAATTTCTTTGATATAAATAGTGTTATTCAGTCATGTTTTAATTTGAAAAGAATCAATCTATGTCTTTGCTCTTGTTTTAAACTTTGTATTTAATTATATTTTACATATGTCTCTTTTAAGACAACTGGTGTTTAAGTTTAAGATATATATTTACATTTGCTTTTCTTAAAGAAGAGTTCAGTTCATTTATATTTCAGATTAAAATATGTGTGGGAGAAAAACCCCAGGAATGGTGGAATAATGACATCCCCAAATATGTTCCCTCAGAAATACAAAAGGAACACTGGTTAAAAAAAAAAAAATGTAAATATAAACTTTTTTCTAATTCTGGAAGTTAACCAAAGGCTTGCAAAAATCCAGAGTATTTATTCAAAACAGTAGAAACAGCTGTATCTCAGTAACAATGAGCTTTATCACATTTTAACCTACCTTATTCTTATTCCCCTGGTAATCATAGTAGCTATAAAACCAGTAGCTTAATGACACTGGAGGTGACAGAACGGATTTGAAGCTCCACAAATGTCTCACTACCAGAGAACTGTCACTCTATATGACCTGTTTAGAAGTTCCCTGGAAATCTCCATTCACAGAGCAAGTCTTCATTCGACCTGACTCAGAGATCACTCAGTGAGAAAAATTCTACTCCCAATGTGTTTATTGAGAATAATCAGTAGCAACTGTACAACACTGCAGTTGCCTGTGACAGTGACAGCAATTGGGGCAAATAAGAATCTGGCCAAAAAACCTTAAAAAGAAAATCTGAGAATGAGCTATTGGTAGGGGACTTAGAAATGTTGTACCATATTCCTGGAATCTATAAAGCTGCCCACATGTTCAGAGCTGTACACATGCTTAGGAAACACCCAAAAAACATTACTTCCTCATCTCCAGCTAATCTTGAGAATCCACACAAGTGTGAAATGAAGGCTTTTAAACAGAGTTGTAAAATAACTGCCACATCATTGAAGGCATGCCCCAATTCATATATAGAGAGAACAGAAGACTTATTGGTTTAGGGCATCTAATAAAATATTTATCCACTCTTTAGCTGACCACTAAAGTAACTATGCAACTTCAATGGCTGCACATTGCAAAGAATACAGACTTAACATAGTTCAGTAAGGTCATTTGATAAACAAATAGGAACAACAAAAACAATAGAAATAAACAGCAATAACAACAATCTCTGGGTAGCAGGGATGGGATCTGACTTCCAGAGATGTCACATAATATTATAAAAAAATACATTTTTTTCCAAAAAAATTATGAGATCAGAAAGAAACAGGAAAGTATAAATATGCACAGTATATGCATATGCAGGAAAACAAGCAATCCATAGAAACTGTCCCTGAAGAAGCCAAGATATTGTACTTATTAGATAAATATTTTAGATTAACTATTATATTTTCAAAGAACTAAAGGAAACCATGTGTAAAAATTTCAAGGAAAGTATGAGAATGATGTTTCACCAAATAGAAAATGTCAATACAGAAGTAGAAATTATTTAAAAGAAAAAAGAGAGATAGAACCAAATATAAACTCTGCAGTTGAAAAGTTCAATAAATTAAATGAAAAATTCACTAGAGTGTTTCAACAGTGGATTTGAGCAGGTGAAAGAAAAAAAATCAGTGAATTTGAAGGTATGTTATAGTTGAGATTATTCAGTCTCAGGAATAGGAAGTAAAAAGAATGAAGATTGAATAGAGCCTCAGAGACCTGTGGAACACCAACAAGCATACCAATATATACATAATGGGAGTGACATAACAAGATGAGAAAGAGCAGATATAATATTTGAAGAAACAAGGCATGGATATATCCTAAATTTGATTAAAAACATTGTTACATATTCAAGAGGGTCAATGAGCTCTAAGGAGAATACACAAAGAAATACACACTTGGAGAGGCAAGCTTGTCACAATAGAATAGGCTCAGAAAGGATTAAACTGATACTAGAGAAAATGGATTCAGCTATTGCTACTAGGGGAAAGTCAGGGATTGCTAGCTGAAAGCAGCAGAAAGTGACATTTGAACATTATGGCAACAAACAACAGATGATCTTCTGAGGAAGAAATTGAGTGATTTAACGTGGAATAAGGTGTACATCTTGACAATTGCTTAGATCCAAGGAGAAGGAGAAAACTGTAATATTCAGAAATCTATGAGTCAAACAGATGACATGGGGAGGGAGTTCTCTTAGTAGGCAAGGCCCTATCTACTAGCTTGAGGGAATTTAGGATATCTTTATGTAAGTATATGTGGAGGGGAAATGAAAAGGACAATATGTGGGGATTGGGTATCAAGAAAAAGGAAAAAATAATAATATTTTGATCCCTGAAATAACCAAACTGGAGAAATAAGCCAAAGGATAATGATGATATGCTGAGAATCCAATGAAACATTTTGAATTGTAATCTTTGGCCCTGATACCAAAATCTAGGTCCTGAAAATTCAATGGGTTTGAGTCTGCTGGTCAGGGTCAAGTGTTCTCAAATTTGGAAGTCTTGAGTCTGGAATCCAGGGAATGAGACATGGAAAAGAAAGATAATTAAAATACTCTGATTCTGTGTATAGACCAATACTAGATTTTTCTAAACTGTCTTTAATTCACACATGATTTTATTTTCACATGTGACTTGAAACCCACTGATGATTCAAAATCATGCCAATTGGTTTTAATAAGTAGTTAAGTCAGTCTCTATTTTTTATCATATCTAATAATTGTATGATGCTTTGCATCTTAGAAAAAGCATATTCAAGTAACAATTTAATTTTTTTCTGTTTTGCTTAAGACACAAAATCTTAATAATAATAGTAGTAAATTACCTTTCTTGGTTCACTTAATTTGTCACTATAGTCTATTATTTATTTCTTATACTCTAGCAAATTTGAAAAAAAAAATAGAGCAAAGGGTGATTAACCTTAATCATGACAACTCACAGCTTAAAAAATTATTTAAAGTATAGTTAACCTCTGTAATAGCTAAACAAAATAGTATAATAAAATCTTTGTCTGGGAGATTAAAATAGCTTAGAAAAGTCTAGTTTTCTGGACTTCAGTTTTCTCATCTGTGGTAGGAGGCATTTGGACCAGCTTCAATAGTTTTCAGCTTGGGAGAGGTATGTTACATAGGGTCATCTGGACATGGGGAGAGCATTTTGTTTGTTTTGTGGTTTGTTGTCTTCTTCATGACTTGTGGGATACTACTGGCATTTAATAAGAGAACTGGAACTATTGTACTAAACTTTTGCTATGTTCAAGATGGTTCTGCCCTATGAATGATTCCATATTTAGTGTTAATTGCTTTTAGCTTTATAATGCTTTAGTTTTCTAATCCATGAAAAAGAAAATATAATCACATACTGGAAAAAATGCCAAAAATGTTGTACTAAGACACACCAAACTTGAGTGTCTTTGAAGTCCTTTTCAATTTTATTATTCATAGATCTGTGAACTTTGTAACTATAAGAAAGTTATAAATAACTTTATAGTTATTTAATTTTTAAAACAATGGTTGTTACATTTTTAATTCATTTTCTCTAATATCCCCTGCTCAGCAAAACTCCTACCAGAGTAAATGATCTATACTTTAGAGATTTTTTGTGTGTCTTTTAAAGCGTTTTCAATCAGTGATTCATATATGAGATTTTTGAGTTATTGAATGAAAATTGACTAGCAAGCTAATTATTTACCATATATTCCTACTAGGATAAAATATTTCATTCCAAAAATGTATACTTCCCCCCAATTCCATGATCTTTTTCAAAAATCGATTATACATTGTATATTATATTTTATAAAAACTTCATGTCTGCTCCTATTTTCTGTTGTTTTTACTAGGATTAGCTAATTTTTTCTTTTTACAATTTCTGAGATCAACAAAAAGTATATTCTAAGATATCAACCTCTGCAATTGTGAACATTGAATTTAAAGTTGAAAGTGATTTAGAGCTTGAATATCTATCACAATAGCTTATAACGTCATCCAAAAAACTTTTTGAGCTGATTTTTTTTCTTTTCTTCTCAACCTAAAGGTGAATAATTTGGGAAGTTTAGCCACAATCAATTTAGTAGTTTTTTTTTTTTTTTTTCTTGTACTTACATGTGAATGAAAAAGGTAAATTTCTCATTCTGATAAAAATGTCTCCAGCAGCTATTGGCACTCACGTTACTCAAGAACAGCTAAATTTATAAAACTGAAACTTGATAGGGGTGGAGCTCTTATTGTGGAAGGAAAAGATTAAGATAAATGTATAAAAATTATTCAAGTTTTTTGGAAGTTATGATGGTTTACATATATATGTAATTTTATGGGATGTATTATGGGCTTTTGTTCAATTTCTCTAGTGAATAGCACTGTAGGTTAGTAGACTGAATACAGAATTAAAGTTAGAAATTCTCAATTCTAATTTTCATCTTTGCTGTCAATTTCTCTTCGCTTTGCTTTCTCAATCTCTAGTCTTTGAAAGGTGAAAAAAAATAGTAATCAGTTTGGTACCTTGTAGTGCTGTGAAATGTGAGTAGATATTTAATTGATAATCTTCTAAGAATTGATATGTATATGAAATTTACTGAGCTTTAATTAGAAGTTTTATTTAAAGCACATTAAGGAAATCAACTGGAATCACAAAAGGACATCACTTTCAATTCAGATACCCTATTACATGCACTCTTCATGGTCTCCTGGGAATAAAATCTTCATTCTGTTTTTCCATAAAGTTGACTACAATACTTTCTGGGTCCAATCTAATTTAAGTCCTCTTCGGTATAATTTACTTGAATATTATTAGTATTGGAAAGGGGACAAGTAAAGGGAAGGAGTTTCTGTCACTGAAATTTTTAAACCTTTCTTTGGTAGTGAAAACCAAAGTGAAGCCCTTTTAGTTAATATCTACCTGGTGACCCAACACTAGAACTTAGCCCTTTTATGACTCTACGGAGACTTCTGAGTTTACCTATTTTTCAATTTTGCTATTAGTATAGTTAATTTAGTAACTATAGTATCATAAACAGGGTTGAGAATAAATTTTTCTCTACTATCTCATTTATACAATAAAATTATGTTAATTTTATAAACTTGTGAGTAGTTCCTCGGTTTTGGCTCTCAACACACATTAACGTTTTTAGATCAAATGAGAGCACACTGATGTCAGTGACATACCATCCCTACTTCTGCTTATGCAATAACAGCAAATTCACCACACTGAGTTCTTAATATAGCTGCCTGAATTGCATCTAATCTACTTTCAGCGTTATTCTCACTGACCCACATGTTTGGCAACCAAAACCAATTACAAGCCTTATTAAAGCCTGAACAATAGAAATGTTATTTTATTAGCACCTTATTTTGTGCCCAAGCAACTTTAGATTTACATTTGTTCACTATGGGCCATATGATGCCCTATCATGGGGAAAAATTAAACAGAAAGAAAATTCCCTGAATCTACTTGAGAAACACAAGAGTGCAATTTGCCACACAGCATGCCCTTCAATATTCACAAACAAGAACTTGTCATAACCATCTGTAGCTCTGTTTACATGAAGATACATGCAGGCCAAAAACCAGAGGAAGTCTATCTGAATTAATAAATATGTGGAAGAGGAGCTTGCAAGCAATATATCTTTAACAGATACAGGCAAGTCTGTTTTCAAGTGAAAGAGACCTTGGAATCAACAAAAGTTCACTGTCAGCCTAAGTTTGTTTTTATTTTTCAGAAACATGTCAGGATATCAAGAAAATGTGCTGGCAGCAGGAGAGGTAATTAAAAGGTGGTACATATTATTTGCATATATGTACATTTCTGACGTTTCGATTCTTTAATGCTTTAATAATGATAATATGTGAATGATAACGTTAATTGAAATTTACATGTGAAAGAAATGAAGTTGCTTCCCATACTCATCATTTTAATCCTCAAAACTATACATGTATTATTAGTTTCTTTACAGATGGAAGGACTGAGGTACTTACCAAAGATCACATAGTTGGCACACAGAGGCAGAGCTGCTGTTAAAATCTAGACAAACAACTAATATTGTATCTCTTGAAAGTCTAGCAATGAATTAGAGGAGAATGAAGACTCCATGTTAAGGAGTTAAGGACTTTCTGTATCCTGTTACTTGGATATTTATTGAGTGACAGGCACTGGATATTTGTAGCTGACAGAATGTTGATTATGCCTAGGGCATAACAGGAGTCTCTTCATAGAAAATAATTTTAAGACATAGATGCCTAAAAGACTAGATGCATAGGATATAGTCCTGCTTGTACCGAATTGCAAAATTCATTAGTATTTTACTTAATTCTCTAGGATGATTAAAATTCAAAATCTCCATCGTGACCTATAAGAACCTAAATAAATCTACCTGTATCCTCAACCACATCTACTCTTCTATGCTTTGCTCATTCCTTTATGGTCACACTGTCCAGGTGTGCCCCACCTAATGAAGTTTGGTATGCTGCTACCATAGATATTTGCATGATTCTCTATCCCAACTCCTTCAGGACTTTTGCTCAAATGGTACCTTCTCTGTGAGACCTTCTCTGGCCATCCAATCTAAAAATGCATTTTCCCCCATGATACTTGTTATGTACTTTCCAAACTTTACTTTTTAGCATCTATTACAATTTGTATGTATATGAAATTATATATTCACTTTTATTGTCTGCATCTTCCACTAAAATGTAATCTCCATCGAGGTAGAGAATTTTCTTTGTGCCCACTTCATAATAGTATCAAACAAATAGGAGATATCCAATAAATATTTGTTGAATGATTAAATGTGGATGAATGAATAAATATAAGAGCTGCATCTAATCTCTCATCCTAAATTACACTTGTCAGTAGTTTCTAAAAAGTCTCTGCCTACTTTCCTTCATTCCCAGTGTTCTACTGGCTAGAAAGTCTCTCTCTAGCCATTTATCTGATGCTAGATATCACAGCTACTGTCCACATGTCTGGAACTCTTCCTCTTGTGTTAAAGATTCCCTCTGATCCTGCTGGGAGTGTCAGGTCCTTTTACAATCTAACTGTAAATGATTGCCTCACCTCTACAAAAAGTCTACTCCATTATCTAAAGATTTATTCATTCTATAAAATTATTTCTCAGACTCCCCCTTCTCCTAGGTATCTAAAACCTTTCTATACCACAACCTAATGAAACTATGTCCTCCCTCTGAAACACCTGCAAATTTATAGAGCCTCATACTTTAGTGTATCATGAATGTAATTTCAAAAATGACCAAGTGCTATTCCAAAGTACCTTCCTTTTGGATCAGTTTTTTTGTTTGTTTGTTTTGTTTTTTTTTTACTTTTCTATGAACTAATTTTCTTGTTGAACTATTCCTCATTTAGTCACTTTGGGAAAGCCTCCAAAGCATAAATTTAGCTCATTAACATACAGAATTGCACTTTGATAAATTCACTACAGACTTCACACTCTACAAATACCTTCATCCTCAAGTTCGTACTTGAATGTGTCCTAGAGCAAGTACGGCCTATATTTCAAAGACAGACTAAAAATCTTACAGATTTTGCTATAATTTTATAAAAGCAAGATATCATTTATAAAAATATTTTCTCAGTGTCTGGGATTTATATTTTTGTGCATTTCAATTTTGACTATTATAGACACTCATGTTTAACTGGTGTTATAAGTGTTCATGCTTGTAACAGGGATTTCTTTTAAAGTACTTTCATCAAAATTAAATCTGAGGCACTTTTATAACAAACAACATAATAGTAGGACATTCTGTTCATGCTTGATTAGTTAACACAAGTGCAGAGAAACCTCAAAGGATACCTTCCCCTACAACCCTGTTGAGCATTTCCCTCATTCTGTTTACAAGAAATCCCTTCCAAAAACAGCTTATGGAGAAGTTGAGTTTTGATTAATTACATAGAAAAAGTTATTTATTTTTTCTTACTACTGTTTTAAATATAATAATGCCACAGATAAGCAAATTCTCACTCTTTGAGGATGCCAAAGTGCCACCTAAATTGTAAAACACACACACATGACTCATATCAAGTTTGACAGTCATTAAGGATACTTTAAAAATATTTGTGGTATGTCTGGGTTAGGAGAATATCACTATTCTTTTCTTTCAGACACCATCCCCCAAATCTGGGAAACATTTTCTATTAAACAATGTGGTTCTTTTCCTGCTGGAAACTCTTTAACAATAAAATAACTAAGATGATTTTAAATCAATTACAGACAAATAGCATTAATTAATGTTAATTACGAAAATTGTTCATGATTTACTTTAACTCATAGCTAAACCCCTAAAATTAACAATGGTTCTATGTTGGGAGCTATCATGATCTGCACTGCTTTCCTCTGATGTGGATCACTCTAATGATGTAAATTTTTCTTCTAGAACTCTTTAGAAAGTCTTTCCTCATAGATACCACTCCTCCAGTACAGCTGTATCCATTTTTCTTATCCATTATTTTTTCTCACATACTCCAAAACTGTTATCAATAGGCCCCCACTGAC
This sequence comes from Pseudorca crassidens, assembly GCF_039906515.1. Taxonomy (NCBI): domain Eukaryota; kingdom Metazoa; phylum Chordata; class Mammalia; order Artiodactyla; family Delphinidae; genus Pseudorca; species Pseudorca crassidens. Next base: position 62,483,770 of record NC_090306.1, read on the forward strand.
TTGGTCTCAGTTTTGCAGCCCTTAGGGTAGAAAATTCACAGTATGAGAAGATTTCAGGATAAGACAGATCTTGGCTTGAATGTTGGTCCTGTTAAATTATGTTGATCAAATAACTTATCCCAGAGCTATGTTTTCTCATCACTACATGTTTGTAATGAGCAATGAATAAAGATAATGTATAATCATGTGGCATACAGGAAGTAGCTGATAAATGTTATCTCATTATTTATTATGACCTTATTTGCAAGTTCACACTCATTATCACCTCAGTAGTGGTTAAGGTACAAATGCTCATGAAATATTATTTATAACTCTTGCCTTTTTAATTGAATATTTCTTGACATTGTCTGGAGAAAATATTGATTGACATTAATGCCATGATTGGAGTAACCTCTAAAATAGTGCTTATATCTGAAGTTAGTTTGCCCCAGAAACACAAATCTCTTGAGAATGAGATTTGCGTGCAGGTCAATTAATGGGGAGTTTTCTCTGGGGCAGTACCTATAATCACGTGAGAAGCTGCACTGGTGGAAAGAAATGGTAAATTGTGATGCATTTGCAAGATGTAGTTTTAAGAGTCCTTGGCTGATCCTGTGAGGGACTGTGGAGCAGGGATGGACCTTCAGAATTGTTCTCAGTCATGAAAAGGGAGCCAGGCATTTGTAGCCCAATACAGATCAGTCATTGGGTGCAAGCTACGCTCAGGGAGGGAACATGGTGTTGGGCGAGGCAGCTCCCTTCAGATCAGTTCCTGGAGAGGGACTCAGCTGTGAGCTGTCAATAGTCAACATACCTGGTAGCTGGAGGAATGAGTGCCTGGGTTCTGAATGGGGATTTAGGTGTTGTGCCAGAGAATCTACTGCATGTGCCAAATTGTTACATTTCATAGATTCATATATTTTTAAATGCAGAGCGTAAGTTAGCAAATGTTTTCTTGAACCAAGTAAGAATGTTAAGAGGCACACACACATACTCACTCAACAAGTACAGGCTGTTTAAAAATAGTTGCAAAAAAGAAAAGCATTTTAACATACAAAATGTAGAAGAAAATCAAGAAGAAAGTATAATCATTAAATTGAAACTTACTATATATATGTGTGTATAAATGATATAAATATAATCTCTCTCTATCTATATTTCTCATATTCCTTCAGAATTGTAATTAAGGAGGAAAAAATAAACCACTATTAACCTCAATATTAGTATCCTTCCAATATTCCTTAGGAGTGAGTTGGATAGTTTTTTCAAAAGGACTCACCCTTGTCCTACAGTAATGATCAGATCAGGCTTATGATTCCTCATTAGACATTTTTCAAATATCCAAAAAGTCAACCAAGTCAAAGAGTTCTATGCATATGGCTTTTGAAAAGAAACCTTAATAATTTCAGTTCATCCACATAAGATTTTATCAGCAATAGTACTTTCTTTATGATACCAACAATTACATGACATCTTCAATTCACATATAATAGAGAAGGTTATTTGACCTTATTTATTTAAACTTCTTAATTTTTTTCACTTGAGGGCATATTTAAACATATTGATATTTTTTCATGCCATTAATATTTATATCTTTTATATCAACACTCTTGAATCTCCACCTATGACATTTTTTTAAAAGATAGATGGATGAATTTCAGATGTGTGGCTGCCTGTAGGTCTCTATTTATAGAATCAAAGGGGTCACTGCTTATTTTGTCCGGCACATTGCTGAGCTAAGGTAAGTAGGGACTTCCTTTGAAGTTAGTGGAATCTCAGCTCTTAGATATTCTTTTTTAATGGCATAGAGTAAAATAAAAATAAATTTACTATCAAGAATATCTTTGTAGGCTATATTCATAAATCATATTTTTATAGTGTTTCTTGAAACCAGTAATTGATTTTGCCTAGCTAGGGAAAATGCAATCTAAGTATAAACAGATAAAAGTCTTTCATTTTATTAGAGAGAATTAGCATCTTATTTTTGATATGTGAAGAATCAGTCAACTTTCATCCCAGTTTGAAGTTAGTCTGAATTATTCCAGGCAATCATTTTGATGTTTTATGCATTATGTTATTAGTTTAAAAACTATATATTGTAAAAAGGTATTGTTATCTATCATACAATAAAAAATTTGAGAATCTAAGTGGTTAAGTTTCTTGTTCTAAGTAAATATTAGAGCAACCTAACTTAGGCAAATTTGTTTGTCTGGGGTCTAATGGTCCCAACTTCTTCTAACCAATTATAATTACAAGGATACAATGAGATTAAGAAATACATTCTCATGAATAAACTTACATGGAAGTACATTTGCTCTTGATTCTTGCATGTTCCTGGCCTTTGAACCTGAGGAAAAAGCAAGTATTTACTCTTTTTAGTAACTGCTTCTCATATATTAATTATAATGTTTCTAATATATCAATATTTTTTTTTAACATATAATACATACACACACACACACACACACACACACCACACACAAAATACATATACGGGAAGTCAGTTGGAAGTCGGCTGTAAATTTTAATAAATACAAATATAAAACTTGGATTTTTAAAATCCTTGTTATCCTAACTATGATTTGTGTAAATTGAGCAAATTATCTAATATTTCTAAATCTCAATTTCAGATCTTTGAAATGGAGATAATCAAGACAAGATTGTTCTGAGAAATATGAATAATATTTCTTCACCATTTTGTATTTAGTAATCAATAAATTCTAGCCATTAGTAAAATTATATACTGAAAAGTCATTTACAATTTGAAGAAGTTTAAATAGCTTCACTTTTTGTCTCAGTTTAGTTAGTAAAAGGGAAATTTAAGTTATAACCAGAAAAAAGTAAGTGACAAAGACTTGTAAGAAACACAATTCTCTCTTTTGCATGTCTTTATGTAGAAATACAGTCATTTTTACAGCTTTAATGAACTTAAATATTTTCGAAACAGTTTTGATTAAGTATTTTCTCCAATTGCCAAATCACTTTTATAACATTGCAGAGAGTCTCTCAACTTGATTAGAAAAACATCAGAGAACTATTTAAAATATAACATTGGATTCATTATGTTAGCAGGTTGTAAGCTGCATTGTGAATTAGATTTAAGAAGATTCAACTTGCCAATCTGAAAAACATTTTCCTGTAAAAATCCTTACTAGAAAATATATATTCTTTATATCTTAATAGAATATTTGCATACTCTTATTTTTAAAGAAAACATTATGTTTTCTAAAATTTAACAGAACACTAAATTATTCCTATCAAAATTCAGAGAGGCACTGGTAACAATGCTATTCAGATGTTGAATAGGACGCTTTGTAATCAGTTCAATTATTTTTCAATTCCTTTTTCTCTTTGCTTTGCTTAATGCTCAACAATACATAAACTGAACTTTCACTGAGTAGATGTTATGTTCCAGGAAACATGAAAACTATATACAAATGAAGTAGTAGAGTAAGGAAACAGAGACATGTGATGATACCATCAGAATCATTTCTAAAACATAAGAATAATTCCTAAAATGTGTACAGGATGAATTAGTTGAACTCAGTCTTAAAGTCTAAAAGTTTTGAATAAGATACAAATTGAAAGCAGAAAGGGAAGCAAAAGCATAGGCACCATGGAAGGAAACACATGACGTGTTTATGGAATGACAACAATTTTGGAAGGGCTAGACAAGAGGTAGAGATGTATTTTCCTTGAGCTAAAAAACCTTGTGATTCAGGGATCCTCACTGGCACAGGCTCCTTCTAAGAACCTGGGAAATACCACAACATATTCATGTAGTCATATATTTTTTAAAAATTACGAAATTGATATACTTTGAATATAACTAGTTATGACCACTGTCTCTCTTGACTATGATTTCTCCTCTGTGACAGTTTTTCTCATGCCAGGCGGCATTGGAGGGGGCTATTGCCATTGTTATTTGACTAATGGGAACTAGAGTAAGAGTTTATGCTGTTTGTATGTTTATGAGATTTAAAATCACTTCTGCATGTGTTGTTATTGTCAGTCATTTTGGTGTAGGCATAGCTTCCAAGGGTCCTTACTGCCCAATGTATAGACACACCTTGAGTTGTAATATGAAAATAAGACAGGTGTTAGGTTACCTTCTGGATTTTGTGATGATTCTTTTATTTGTAAGATTTTTAAAAACTTTAAAAATTTTATGTGCTTCAAATATGCACTCTAAGTGAATATGCACTTTAATACCTGCTGGAAATCTTATATTCTTTTCTCAAAAAGCCTCCCCCTTCCCTCGCCCCATAGCTGTTTAAGCTTCAGGTGCCACAAAATGTATATCTTTTCCTAACCATTGGTTTCACAGAGGATGAGATATGAAGAACCATGGGAATGAGGTGAGGATGGAGAGGTGTGTAGAAGTAGAACACTACCACAAAAAAGAAAAAAAAAAAAGAGTTGTTCCTATTTATAGCCTAGGAATTGTTATAGCTTAAGTAAAGGATAAGATATCTTCCATTCCACTTTCACCATCCTGTGGTAGTTTTTTTCTTAATATGCCCAAACGCTGGAAATTTGCTAAAATATGTATTATTCATTGTATACTGTGACCAATATATATTTTTCTTAAACTATTGTGTATTCGGTGAGTAGAAGCTGTGAATACTACCATTTTTAATAAAAATTACAGGAGCTCTCTTATTTAAAAGTATTATCAGGCTGAACCTGATAAAAATCAATTGTCCATCTATAACAAATAAGCTTAGAATAAATGTCTTAGATGATTTTGTGCATATATAATAACCTCAGATAATTTTGTGCATATATAATAACCTCAATTGTCAAATCCATCATTTAATAAACAAATCCTGGGTTTTGTTATCATTTGGTAGCATCTCTTTCATGAATTCTTAAATTTTAATATAGTTTATATAATTTTAAATAACTGAGGGGTGTGTGTGTGGGGGGGGACATGATTTCTCCATCTGTTTAAAAATAAGGAAGAATTTCAGTGTGGAACCTCAGGATGCCAACTTCAAAGAAATGTTTTGTTTAATAAAACTCCAACATGCACCTTCATTCTACAAGAGCACTCTGTAAGTAAAATTAATTGTTACTCTTGCTTTCTTCTTGACAAATTACCTTCTCTATTTTGCTTCATCCCTTCTTGAACTAAGTTCCTGCAGGATCTGCCCTAAATATTGTTGAAGAAATCAGAAGGATTTTACACTATGAATGTCATCATGGTTGAATTAATTCTATAATAAAAACATCATTATTCTCAATTATTTTCTTTAAATCGGTGACTAATTGCTTTGATGCTATGTGGACTTTGCCTAAATGGACTATCAATGAGTATCTGGCTGATCAGTATACATGACCTGAAGTGTCATCCTCTCTTGAAATGAACAGGGGAGTGGAAGTTTTGCTTCTTTTGTTTCTGGCTAACATATAATACAAGCTGAGCAGACCATTTTTATTGATAGGGAAATTTTTCCAAAATTTAATTATCAGCATAGAGTGGGTGCCTTGTTTCTGGGTTTTTACCAACTGTGGAAGACAGGCATATAAACATATGACTCAAATAAAATGTGACAAATGTCATAATAGTGGAAGGTATACATGCTAAATGAAAGCTTAGAGAATGGAATGTCTCCCTGAACTGGGGCTACAATGAAACTAAGGTGGTCTCTAGGAATGGATAACTTTTATCAGATAAAGAATTTGGGAGAGAACATTATAGATTTATGGAGCACATAAAGTGTTGTGACTCAGGAAGTTCTAAATTTGGAAACATTAATTGGTGTGCTTAAATAGAGAGATGGTATGGAGGGTAAAGATTGGAGGCAGGTGAGGAGAAGGGCTGGAAAACTGTTTAAATTATAAAGAGCCTTAAAGTCATACTAAAGATTATCTCTTTTTTTTCTGAATGTAATGAGAAGCCATTAAAAAAAATTAAAACACAGGAGTTAAATAATGGTATGCATGTTTGACAAAATTCATGGGTGACAATGAGGATTATACATTGAAGAAAGGAAACTGGAGCTACAGAAACTAGTTCAGAGACTATTTCTGTAGTCCACAGAGATAAAGATAAGGGTCTGTCCTAAGGCAGTGACAGTGGAAAGAGAAAAAGAGATATACAGTGTTCTAACTGATCATCTAATCTTAAACTTTTACTTTCTTTAACCTAAACCGCAGATACCAGATTAATATTTTCCAAGCAGAACTTGAATCTTATCATAGCCATGTACAAAACATTCAATGATTTTAATTGAATTCAATTCAATTACTTGTTCAGTTACTTATCAGGTTAAATCTTTGTCTTCATAACAAAACTTACACCCTACCTTTTTACAGTATTTTATTTTTGACTTTTTTGTTTCTTTCTTCCACAATCAGAAATCTAGTCAAACCAGTCCTCTTTCTGTACTCTAAAAATGTGTTCACATAAAATTCAGCAAATTATTTGGCTTCAGTTGCCTCATGTTCACAGAGAAAGTAACAGACCTATTTATAGGACTTTTATGAAGATTAAATTAGACACTTATTTAACATAGAATTCTGTTTTAGAAAGGATGAAAGAAATTTAGCAGTTTACATTATTATTTCTATTTCACGTTTCTGTGACTTTGCTCATGCTCTGCTCTGTATGTAAAATTATATGTAACTGTCTCTGTCAAAATCTGATCTTTCCTTCAAGGCCAGGATCCATCTTCATCTGTACCTTCTCCCTCTGTTACCCAAGAGCCTGTTGCTTTATGTTTTACTTGTTCCTGAGTTATCATTGCATTCTGCTTTGTATTTAATTATGTTTTTATTTGCCCTCATCTATCTGACATTTCCTTGAATGAAGAAGTCATGTTTTGCTTATAATGGAAGGCAGCATGATTTGGATCATAAATATATTCAATTAATTTTAAAGGCCTCGTGAGAGATTAGAATACCATTCACTTACATCATGAGGCTACTCATCTAATAGGATCCAAAAGAGGTTCTTTATGAGATCTTGAAGTGGGCACTACTAAAACCTAAATGGTTTTAGTCTATTTTCTAGGTGACTAGAGCAGGACTAATTAATGCTTATTTTGAATTTAAATTGAGTTTATTATATGCTAAGGCCATGTGCAACTTGGGATGTCAGGAATGAATCGAAGGTCTACTAATCATCAATTTTGATTGAGTTTATTTTCTGATAAATTGTGTGTAAGAACACATTTTTTAAGCTGTGAAGAAAAGCACACTGTTCTGTTGAAGGAGGAACATGAAATGTCTGAGTCTATAGTAAGGTTAGTGTGATGAGGTTGCATGACTGGGATGCCCATGAAGCATAAGAGAAAGAAGAAATAAGGATCAGGATGTGGCATGATTGACAGTGAAAACATTTTACATATACAGGGGTAGTATAGGTGGAAATTCAGAAGTCAGGGCAGTGAATCATGCTGCACCCCACTGGCTCATTAAAGGAAGACTTCTGCTGGAGAAGTGGATAGAATGCCTGAGGCAAACAATTCCACGGATAAAAACTAAAAGTACTAATGACTCCAACACCATACTGGGGCAAAGAAGTATCTCTGAAATAGAATCTACACAGGTTCTGTATTAGTTTCCTAGGGCTGTTGTAATAAAGTAGTACTAACTGGGTGATTTAAAACCATGGAAATTTATTATCACACACTTCGGGAGGCCAGAAGTCCAAAATTAAGCTGTTGATAGGGCTATGCTCCCTCTAAGGCCATTAGAGATCTTTCCTTGCCTCTCCAGCTTCTGGTTGCCCCAGTGTTCTTTGGCTTGTAGGTGCATCACTCAATTTCTGCCTCCACATTCACAGGGCATTCTTCCAGTGTGTCTGTCTTCACATCATCTTCCCTCTTCTTACACCAGTCATGTTGAAGTAAGGAGCCACCCTAGCTCAGTATAACCTCATCTTAACTAATTACATCTGCAGTGACCCTATTTCCAAATAACAACACATCCTGAGGTATTAGGGGTTAAAACAACATATCTTTTGAGGATTGTGATTCAAGCCATAACAGGGTCCACTCACGTAATTCAATCCACAAAGAACTACCTGCTTTTTATTAAATATTCTGACTTCTTTTCTCATATGTTATTCCTTAATAATTCCATGAGACTCTTTCTCTATTCAAGACCTCCCTGTGATGGGAGCCCACAGGTATTCACACATCTGGATCTGTTTTGGGGAAAGTGAATCCCTCTGTTTGATATGGAGATTGGCCTAATAGCCTAATGGTTTTCTTTTTTCAGAAACTTGAATGCCCATGGAAGGAGATAAAAGATTAGAAAGTTGTTTTTTTTTTTTTTAAGACTAGGTACCAGAAATGAGAAAATCAACATAATTCAATTATCACCAGTTTAACAGCCTTTCAAACCACTGAAATTCCAGATCATTATCTAAGGCATTTAAATTAGTACATATGAACCTACAACAATAATTTTTGGCTAATAAAATTTTGGCAAGGGAATTTCCAACTCTTTAAAGCCTACCTTAAAATAGCCATATCATAGTAAATTGGCTAAGTGGATTAATGATTGCTAAATGACTATTGCTTAGGAATTAAATATTTGTTTTTAAAGCCTGAGGAGAAGAGATGATTATTGTAATTAATTCACGTTCAATTACACCCTGTTAATGAGGATCTCACTGTCTAATCAATACCATTTCATGACTTACATATTCTAGAGGGTTGAAGCGAAGCCCACTGGAGAAGCAACGATTGCGATCACTTGAACCATGGTTTAAAGATGTAAATGCTGGACTTTCTAATCTCAATAAAGAATTAAAGATGCATCCATTGAAGCCATTATCTATGACATTTTGTTTTCACTTGGCCTCTGATAGACCCTATTTTACACCTTGCTAGCTAATGCAACATTCCACTGAATCTATCAAGTTACCCCTCAGAAAACTCCAACATGAAAAGAAGCTACTGACTTTGTAGAAATATAACCTGGAAGGTTGCAGAGATAAACAAGAAGCAGGGTACTGCTGTGAAATAATTATGAATCTTGCTTTCAGGAAAATGACATCATTAAAAAAACAGTATAAAAAATTTAATTTTTACTTACTATATGTATAAGGAGAATGTTTTAGTATGAAAATATAGTCAACAATTCATTTATTGTTCTCCCTGTCTTTCTAACATATAAAACAGTTGATACATGGTGGAGACTCAAAAAAGTTTGTTAATTGAATTGAATATCAATCAAAAGGACTGTTTTTTTTTTTTTTTTTTTTGTGGTACACGGGCCTCTCACCGCTGCGGCCCCTCCCGCTGCGGAGCACAGGCTCCGGACACGCAGGCCCAGCGGCCATGGCTCACAGACCCAGCCGCTCCGCGGCATGTGGGATCCTCCCTGACCGGGGCACGAACCCGCGTCCCCCGCATCGGCAGGCAGACCCTCAACCACTGCGCCACCAGGGAAGCCCAAAAGGACTGTTTTAACTCTGAGTGAAACAATAACTAGAAATTTGAAAACATATTTTTTTCTAAGATCATTAAATAAAATTAGTTTCTGAGGTTTTTGTTGACTGCTTACTCTCATTAAAAATACTGCAATTACATGAAGGAGAGACTACTACCAAGGTAAAAGAGTGGAAAATTTCTGCCTGTTATTGAATAAGTTAATCAGATTTTACTCTTCTCCATAGAACACTTTTTGATAACAATTAGCATCTGATGGGAAATAAATACAAATTCGTAAGACATTTTATCAAAATATGTAATATAAAAAAGTTTATAAAAGCCCTTGTGGGAAATCAATAAGGTGTCAGTATATTAAATTTCATTCAGAGTAAAACATTAAACTATGATTATTGAGAACATGTAAATATTTTGCTTTCAAAGAAAGAAACAAAAAGACAAGGGGCATTCTTATAAACAGTTAAAAAAACAAAAAGAAACCATTTCAGAAGTTAATATTCAGTTTTAGCAGGGGGTAAAAAACAACAACATAATTCTAAACAAATGTCTATTCTGAATAAAAGTTGTACATTACAGATATAGTTTTCTATATTGCCTGCCACTACTAAATTTAACTTCTAAGTTATATAATACTTAATATAACTAAAGTCAGTTTTCAATGGAAAATGCATTTGTTTCTGTCATTAAAGTTCAAATAAAACTATCTTTCAGCAATCTAAGTTTACTTATACGTGTGTAATTATCTAATTTTAATACAGTTTGGAAATATTATCTATAACTAAACTGTTATAGGAAAGCAAAAGAAATATAACATTAAAGCTTTGTGATTTTTACTCCAATACCCCTTTGATGTTCTAGCCAGAATCAACCTTGCCAATATTTGCACGCTGATTAAGTTACTGGGAACAATCTACTGGCTGGCAGAAAGACCTCTGAACCTTTTTAAAACCAGGAAAAAAGAAAGTATTATAGGACTTATAAAACAAGTCCCTGTGTTCTCATCCCAACCCCACTTTCACATCATTTAGAATATTCAGTTCGTTTTCATTAAAAATATGTTGAATACAGGAATGAATCAGACAAAATGCTCTTCAGCTTGTCTCAATTCAACTACTAATTATTAATCTTTAAAATGTCAAAAAATTGTTATATGTTATAAAATGGATGAAACAGATAAAATTAGATAATATAAGGTAATATTAAATAATCACTCTCATGTAGCCACAGTCTGACATGGCTTTGCGAAAACAAGGAATTCTATTATGCATTGTGAGAGGAGGACACCAGAGGTCCCTAGACTTGAAATATATTGCTATGAGTTTACGTGAGATTACTCCTTGATTAAAGCAGAATACCTTTGTTGATAAGAAATCATGAGAAAGCAATGCCAAGCCTGGAAAATGTTCCCATTCTCATTGTTTTATATAACATATCCTCTATCTTCCAATACTGTTCTGTAAAATCCAAGGGCATATATAATATTAATTTAAATTTTAATAAAAGAGTAATTTCAATTTAAACCAATAAAAACTAAACAACACCAGGTCCCTCCAAATGCCCACATCATCAAATACATTTCGAAGACCACAAATGATGAGGATTTATTGCTTATATTACAGGAAAAATATGAATAGCTCTCTGCATATAGCTAATAGTATATTCATATATTCCTAATATGTAAGGTAAATCTATTTTTTTAGCTCACATACACAATGATATTTTGTTATTTATAAATGGATTTATTTAACACTGTATTGTCTGATTAATAGGTAGGGAAAACTGTTGAATGCAATATATGAAAAACAAAACAAAGAGACCTTGCCCTAAGGATCTTCTAGTCTAATAATTCTGACCTAATGATTGTTTTATATTCAGATTATTACAATATTTGAGGATTAATCATATCTTTATTATGGCATTAAAAAAAGAGGAACATTGATGTTACTGGTAGAGAAACTAAAAGGGGGGAAATATTGTGGTGTTTTTATAAACCTGACCATTTCCATATTTTCAGAGGAGAAGCTTGAGCTCTTTCCACTACATTAAACTTTCATGCATGTCTAAGTCAAACAATATATAATATATATTTAGCACAATATGAAAGAAACAAAAATAAAGAAAAATATTAAAAGCAGCAAAATAACAGATTATCTTCAAAGCAAACAGCATGATTTAAAGCTGACTTCCCAAATTAGCAAGGTTGCAGGATATAAGGTTGCTAGCCAAAATGGGGAAACAATCCAAATATTCATTGAACAGAGAATGAATAAGCAAAATATACTATATCCATACAATAGAATGCAAGTCATCATTTAAAAATAATGAGCTAAATAAATTGGTATGGAGTATAATATATAAAAATATCAAAATAATGTGTTGTACACCTGAAACTAATATAATATTGTAGATCAACTACACTTCAATAAAAAAATTTAATTTAAATTAAAAATAAAAAGAATGAGCTAGTGATATATAAAACAACAGGGATGAACCTCAAAATAATTATGCTGAAAGAAATAATGCAGACCAAAAGATTATGTATAGTATAGTTTCTTTTGCATATACTGGGTGGGCCAAAAAGTTCATTTGGGTTGTTCCATAACATCTTATGAAAAACCTGAATGAACTTTTTGGCCAACTCAATATTTCTGGAAAGTGCAAACCAATATATAGTGACAAGAAGTAGACCGGTTGTTGTTGCCTTGGAATGAGTGGGGTGTAGAGGGGCAGGTGGAATAACTGAGAAAACTTGGTCTAATGAATTTGTTCACTATCTTGATTGTAACAATTCCCTGAATGTATACACATGCCAAATATATCAAAGTGTACCGTTTATTATATGTCATTTGTATTTCAATTATACCATAGTAAAGATGTTTTCAAAAAGAGGTTGAGATCATTCCCAAATATTTTCAGCTCTTAGGGGAAAAAAAAAGTGAAAGTGAATGAATTTGATTTTGTTCTAATGGAGGAAACATAAATGCAAACAGGTGAATTGTTGTCAGCTTGGGAAGTGGTATGAGAGCAGTGAATGACACAGTGTGGATCCCAAAGGAAGGAGCAGATACCTCTGCCTTGGAGAATTAAGGAAGAAACCCTTGACTTAGTTCAGGATTAGTTATTATTTTTGTTTTAATTACTAAAATACCACTCAAACCCTAAAAAGGGCAAATTGAGGATAGAAGACAGAAATAAGAGCCTCAGAATGTTTTGAATTCTTTTCCAGAGGCAACAATTCTTAGTGAGTTGGTCTTGCTCCTGGGGGAAGTTTTTGGAATCTAATGAGGCCAAGAAGGTTTTGTCTTCAGAGTGACTGGGGAAGCCCTTCTGACTTATAGTAGTCAGGACTAGAGTTGGTGGATGTCCTGCAATGCCAGGGTGGTGAAAACAAAAACAAACAGAAAACAAAAACAACAAAGACTTAAGAGTCTATTATTCTATTGTCTATCTATCAGTCTATCTATCTACCTATGTCTATCTGACTGTTATGTGATCATAGGTAAAGTGCTTTACTTCCTTGTCTTCTAGATTCGTAATTTATAAACTTATCCTACCTTATAGGATCACTGTGAAAATTAAATAAGATGATGTATAAAGATTTCAGCAAAATGCCAGACACATTGTTCATTAATTTTTAGCAATTATAATCTATCATGGAAAATTAGGTTTATTGAAGGGAAATACAGAAAAGGTAAAAAGATAGGCAGTTCTAACCATGTAACCACCTCTGGCTTAGGAGATGGTATGTCACTCCAGACTCTCAAATAGTCATAACTTAAAAAAAAAAAATCATTTCTGTTTTGTTTTTGCTTTTAAAGCACATCTAAGGGGGAATAAACAACCAATGATCATGCAAACAAACAAAAAAGTTATTTCACAAATGGGGATGAATTAGGATTTTTCTATCTTCACAACTGTAACTTAAAGCAAAACCTCTCTAATTCAAATCTTTTGGAACATGGAGAATAAAGGTTTGCTAAATATTCTATGCTGACATATGCATGAGTCATTAAGGCAAGAGAGGATTTATTGTTTATCTGTAACATTATAAAATTACCAAATACAGTCATTTATATTTGGAAAATATATCTTATTTTAATTTTTGTGGTATAGAATAATACGGAAGATTTTGCTAACTAACTTTGAAATGACATTTCTTCATATCAAGAAGCTATATAAAACATAAGATGAATGATTTAAACCTGGCAATAGTATTGAAAAAAAATCCATAAGACAATGAGCACCCTTTATGGAAGTCAAAGCTTTTTATACCATTAATGTAAATTTAGGAGAAAAAAAAAAACCCCACAAATTCTGGTTTGTTTTATGTCATTAGGTTAGCCTGTCTGCCAGTTGAAACCCAGTAAAATCTAAAGAATACAGTCAAGGGCCTAGATTTCCTAGGAGTCACTAAAAGACAGTAGCTGTGCTCTTGAATTAGTGTATATCACCATATGGCTCATGAGATTCAATTAATTAATATCTATGGCATGCCATGGGGTTTGTGCCTGATAGGCACTGTATGAATTCAAGTTTTTATGTTTATTTCAAAATGGCTAAATGACACTGCAGAATAAAAAAACTGTGTATACTTTGAAAACAGAGCAAAGGGCTTGGCAGAATGTAGAAATACTTCAAAGAAGAGACTTCTAACTCCAGGGTAAAGAGATTCATCCGTGTGTGAAAGGAAAGGGCATGGATAATGGGCATTCTTTCTCTTGAATTTTTCATTTCTAATATGGCAAAATGCATTAATTAATGACTTTTCTTTCAATCAGTTTTTTTTAAACAAACATTTACAGTTATCAGACTAAATAAAACACATCCTTTCCAGAAAATGGTCCATTTATTTCAAGTTAATTTTCTAAACAAATTTAATTGCAGTATAGTGACTGCTATACTGTCTTCAAATTGAACTAATTTAAGGATACTGCTCACCATTATTGAATCATCATGGTTTAGGCATTTAACCAAATGCCAAGGGAATACTTGTCCAACTTAAATATAGATTTAATACTTGATTTGAATTATTGAAGAATTGTTAAGTTTATTTTATTTGACCATAAATTATGTATTCAGAGTATATCTCAACACATGGAGAACTCTGATACGAGTTCTCCATAATGAGTTCCATGTAACTTAGCTTTTTCAAACAGGAAAAATTTTAATTAATTTGTATTTTAAGTATATGCTACAATTGTGTATTTTAATTAAAATGGAAGATAAAAGAAGGAAATAGACTAAAATTACAATTAAAAATATAGATAATTCTAGCACGTAGATGTTAGTTATTTGCAGGTTTATTAGAATATACTTCCTACTTTTGTGTATATTTGAAAAATTCCATACTAAAAACTTTAAAAGATCATTGATGGGCTCAAATAAGATAAAGGAGCTTACAATTATGTTATCTTAATACACTACACTAGACTGTATAAAATACTACAATTTTTCTATGCAATACACAGTAATATCTTTGCCTTCTATACCTTAGTTGACTATGATAGTATAATTACTTTCTGCTTTTATTACCAACACTGAGTGATTTGTTAGATAACATTAAACTAATTTAACTCCACTTTGACGCCATCTCATTTTTGCCATATGTTCACATAGAAATATTTTTACTAATTATTTTTTCTTCTAAAATTGAATTGTCATTATTCTACTAATGAGTGACAAGTTTTCCTTGAATACATGTCATGTCAATTTGAACTATTAGATTTGTGAAGAGAGAAAAAAACGTAGTGAGGAAAATGTGGCCAAAGATAGATGAGAATGAGAGAGACAGAGAGAGAGAGAGGGAGAGAGGCAGGGAGGTAGGGGGAAGAGAGAGAAATGGATACATGTATACATAAACACATAGATATTATCAAAAATCATTTCAGCTAATTTGACAACGTTCTTTGGGCATTACTAAATTTTGACTAGTACCAGTACTATGGAAATTTAAAATTTAAAACATTTTAAAATTTAAGAAAATTATTTTTATATCCTAAGTCCAAATTTGTATTTAATTCTTTGTTATCCCCAGAACATTATATCATGTTCTATAAGTCCCATAAAATATTTATTAAGTCACCAGGGCATATTTTGAGAAAGAAAAAATTAAGAAGAGTTGAGATAGCTACAAATATTTATTTGGGATCCTTAATTTCAAAATGTGATAAAATATGCCTATAAAATATCTCTTAAATATAAAGAAACATTAAAAAATATAAAAATAGATCAGTTAGGCATAAGGGGGAACTCAAATTTTTTGTCAAAATTTAAGAAATAAAAGATCTAATAATCAGGCATATGGTTGAAAAAACATAATAGTCTTTCTACACCAACACCCAAAGAAATAAAGTTTTTACACTTTTATTAACATTTTTCTTTTAAAATGTAAAAAATGTGATAAATTATATTGAAATAATGGAAAATTATTGCCAGGTTTCATTTTTAAGAATTTTAACGATTGTTATAATCTTAAAGCATAGGTTATAATCTTTTTTAAATTTTTTTTCAAGAGGAATAAAAAAGATATTACTTTCTGTTGTAGAAAGTGAAGTGACTAAATTTTTTTTTTTTTTTTTTTTGTGGTACGCGGGCCTCTTTTCTTTGTAGTATGATTCCATATCATAACTTGTAAAACTTTCTTACTGTTCAATCTAAATTTCATTGATGCAAATTAAATCTTCTTATTCAAATTTCAATGGAAAATAACAGACCATAATGTACATATTTCTAGAAATATATGAACATGGAACAGAAGCAAATGAGAGCATTTAGGTACAGCTTGTTGACCTTTTCCCCTCAATAAAAATAACCCGCAAACTGAGAATTATAGTATCTTAAGAAACCATGGCAAGATGAACAAAGGAGATACTAAAGTAAAGATTCTCACGTAATAGTGTTGGACGACTTGGATTGCAAACACTTAATCTGCCATTGTCAAGGGAACGTTGGTAAGAATATATATCAACCTGTGTAAAGAAATATTCTAGTCTGTAGGGCTGGTTTACACTTACAATAAACAGTCACTGCACAGGAAACAAAATTAATATAATAATATTTTCACATAGAATGCATATATGTCAGGTTGCCCTTTATTTATTTTATTTCCTGAGTAACTTAATTCAAGAAAGGAGGGGCTTGGTCAGTGCAAATAAACATTTTAGTCTTAAGAGTAGGCATATTTTTATTATACTTGTGACTCTGCAAAGGCATAGATGAAAATCCTGTATATTTAATGCTGTGTTGGAACACACATTTGACTCAAATTAAACATATATTATCAATTTTCATGAAAAGCAATGTGTCAGTCACTTTCAGTCTTATTAGATATAGTACTATGAGAAACAAATTCCTATCTCAGTCCTCTATCTTAATATTCTAATAGAAGTATTATTATCTAAATTATCTAGTATAAATTTTAGTAAATTACTTAGAAGCGTCAATGGAAAATTCTCTGTGAGTTTGAGTCAATGGAGTAAAATAATCATTTCAGAAAATAGAAAATATGTCTTAACACTGTCTATAAACTTCAAATGTAGAATGTAATAAAAGAGAAACCATATTGGTTTTTATTCTTGAAAACAAGTTAGTTTCGATACCAAACATTTTATGAATTAAATAAATAAAACATAAGAGACTATTTGGTAAGTATTTTAAAATAGATTTAGATTCATAATTTTCATTGGAAGAAATCAAAAGAAAATGTGCTGGATACACATGTGACAAAATCAAAGACATATGGCAATGAGCTAGAGAGAGTGAGAGACAGTGAGAAGAAATATTCCTATAAGGGAGGAGATTAGTCATGGGCTTATTTGGGCAGAACATACTGTGTCATTCCCATTGAGAACAGGTATAACATTTGCAGTATACATAGCAACACACACAATTACACACACACACACACACACACACACACACACAATTCCCCTTTACTGTATGCCACATTTGCAAAAGACCTGAACTGTGAATATATTTCTCTTCCCTAATATCAGAAGCCCTAGCTGTATTACCCATAAAATATAGCGGGTATTGTTGATAACATGAAATCCTGGGCTAAGCCAGTTCTATGGATTTGGAAAGTGCTGACATTCTAGTTATTGAGTCACTTTTCAGATAAAAAAGAAAAATAAAAAGGAAAATAGTCCATGTTCTAAAGCAAATTACAAATAGCCTCCAGAAGGCCTCTTAGGTACTTATTTAGAGATACCAATACTTCATCTCAACCCCATTTAAGAAAAATGGTTAAATAAAAAGAGTAAAGGGTCAAGCAAAGAACTCTGAGGAGAAAAAAGAGTCACAAGGAGTCAGATAACAACATGTCAAAGGTATATAAGGAACAACTGTGAAGTAAAATATCAAGTAATACTAAGAGCATAGAATGTTTCTAGACATAAATGATGTGGTATAAAAATACCTGCCCTGAAAGAGACCTTATTTCCTGGAGCCACAGGGCTGACATGAATGAAAACCAAACCCAGAATCTCATCCTGTCTGTGGTGGAATTACAATGCAAATTGAATTCACAGCCTCACAGGGTGTCTACTGCTAAAGTGTGGGCAATGGTTGGAAAAAAAATGGAATCCTGAAAGCTGTAATGGAGACATGTGGAAAAATCCTGATAAAGTTGCAGACATTGAGCCCCTAAATTCTGATAATCCTTTGCCAGTATTTCTACTAGCCTCTCTAGCCCTAGGACAAGTAGACTCTCCATCCCCAGTGGAGGTAGCTCCCCTGCTCCCCTCAGAGAAGATTAACCCTGCATTGCCTGCAGAAACTATAAAGGCTCCCTGAGGCTGTTGCCTTGCAAGACAATGCTGATTCTTCTCGGGACCCACCCTCACCACTTCTCTTTATTTCTGGGCCTATAACTCCATTCAAGTCAGAGCAGGCCCCTAAAGTTGAGGAACAAGGTATGATCCATGAGGAATTATGCTACACTCCAAAAGAACTACTTAAATTTCAAGTTTATACGGATAGAAATCTGGGCATATGCTGGGAATGGGTTTATTAGGTATATGGGATAATGGTGGGAGGAACATAAAGATGCATCTGGCTGAATTTTTTGATATGTGTCCACTAAGCAGAGATTCTGCATTTGGAAAGGGAGTTAGAAAAGTCTCTAACAGTTTGCTTGATTGGTTAGTTGAAACTTGGATCAAAAGGTGACCCACTGTGAGTGACATGGAAATGCCCAACCTCCCACAATTTAATGTAGATGAAGGGATTCAAAGGCTTATGGAAATTGAAACATTAGAGTGCATTTGTCATTTAAGACCTACTCATCTAACCTGGGAAGATCCAGAACAAATACCTTTCACCATGACTGTGAAAATAAATTTATGAGTGGAACTCCAGCACCACTGAAGAGTTCCGTGATCACTCTTCTTTGTAGGCCAGACCTTACAGTGACAACTGTGGCCACTGAACTGGGAAACCTAGATGCAAGAAGAGTAATTGAATCCCAAGGGGGCAGGGACTAAGTGACTGCAGTCAACCACCAAAGACAAGGTGCTTGTGCTTACCACAGTGGACAACAGAATCAAAATATCAATCAGAATAGTCTGACACCCAGAACTATGGTTTTGGCTAGTTGATCATGGTGTTCCTAAAAGTGGAATATATAGAAAGATTACTAACTTCTTACATGATCTATATAAATAGAAATATTTTAGGTCAAGTGACCATGAGATTTACCTGAATTATCAAAACAGAAATGTCCCCTCAATCAATTCCCAGATTTCAGTTTACAGACCCAGAACCCCTTGAAAGAAGGGGAGGCTGAGTTCCTTTAAGGAAGGATCCTGGTATACAGTCAAAGTTTTTTATACTGTTACTCTTTCTTACAGTCTTCCCCAAAGTGCTCTATAGCCTTTTACCAGGCTAACTGTGCATTGGGGTAAATAAATTAATCAGACCTTTTAGGGACAACTAGACACTGGCTTTGAACTGACACATTTCAGGAGACCCAAAATGTCCCTGTGGTCCACCAGTCAGAGTAAGGGCTTATGGAGGTCAGGTGATCAATGAGGTTTTACCTCCGGTCAGTCTCACAGTGAGCTCAGTAGGTCACTGAACCCATCCTGGAGTTAATTTTCCCAGTTTGGGAATGAATAATTTGAATAGCTATACTCAGCAACTGGCAGAATCCAAGCATTGGTTGCCTGACCTGTTAAGTAGGACTATTATAACGGGAAGAGGCAATTGGAAGTTACTAGAACTTTCTCTACTGTTCATTTACTAGAAAAATAGTAAATAAAAGGCAATACAACATTCCTAGAGTGATTGCAAAGATTAGTGCCTACCATGAGGGACCTGAAAGATGCAGTGTGCTGATTTTCATCACATCCTCATTCAACTCACCAATTTGACCTGTGCAGAAAACTGATGCATCTTGCATAAAACAGTGGATTATTATAAGCTTACCCAGATGTGGTTATTCTGATTACAGCTCTTGAACTAGATGTGGTTTCATTGCTTGAGCAAATTAACATATCCCCTGGTACCTGGTATGCAGGTCTGGCAAATGCCTTTTTCTCCATCCCTGTCAATAAGGCTCACCAGATACAGTTTGCTTTTGGCTGGCAAAAGAAGCAATATACCTTCACTGCTCTACCTCATATAGATCTTGATCGCTTTTTTCTTCCACAAGGTAACACACTGGTCCATGACATTGATGACAAAATTTGGAGACTTTGGCAAGCCCGTATAGGTGAATCACAATACAGACCCTTATAATTTTGTAGCAAAGCCCTACCATACTCTGTGGATAACTACTCTCCCTTTGAGAAACAGATTTTAGCTTTCTACTGAGCCTTAGTAGAGATTAAATACGGAACCATGGGCCACCAAGTTACTATGCAACCTGAGCTGCTGTCATGAAGTGGGTGTTATCTGATCCACCAAGCCATAAAGTTGAATGTGTATAGCAGCACTCCATTATCAAATGGAGCTGGTATAAATATATACAGGAGATCAAGCCTTAATCTTTACTGTACATGTGCTTAATAACAAAGGGATAAACTATGTGAAGGAAAAAAAAAATAGAATTGCAAAGAGAATAGATGAGCCCATGATTATAGTTAGAAAGTTAAACACCCCTTGATCACAAATGCACAAATCCAACAGGCAGAAAATCAGTAAGGACACTTGAACTCACCATCCATCAACTGGATATCATTGCCCTCTGCAGACTACTTCATCCAACAACAGAATACACATTCATCTCAAGCTAACATGAAACATTCACCAAAATAGAGCACATTCTGGGCCACAGAAAACACCTTAACCAATTTAAAAAAATTGAAATCATATAATGTCTGTTCTCAGATCACAATAGGATTAAACTAGAAATCAATAACAGATAATTAGAAAATCCCAAAATATATGGAGATCCAACAATATACTTCCAATTAATACATGGGTCAAAGAAGAAATATAAAAAGAAATTTGAAAATATTTTGAACTAAATATTTGAAAACACAAGTTATCAAAATTTGTGGTATACAGAGATAGCAGTGCTTAGAGAGAAATATGTGGCATTGAATGCATATATTAGAAAAGAAGAAAATTCAAAAATTAATAATCCAAAGTTCTACCTTAGGAAACTAAAATAAAGAAGAGGAAGTTAAATGCAAAGCAAGCAGGAGAATAGAAATAATAAATATTATAGCAGATCACAGGAATTGAAAATAGGAAATCAAGAGAGAAAATCAGTGAAACCAAAAGCTGGTTCTTTGAAAAGATCAATAAAATCAATAGGCCTCTAGCCAGCAAGCCATGACTCCCTGCATTCCCTTGTCTGTCTCTCTAATTATGGGGACAGCAGTGCCTTGTGTCTTCTCTTCTCTTATGGATCCAGGAAGTGTTTTTGATTTTTCAATATGTTCAGCTGTTTACTTTTTAAAGAGTAAGTGGCGACTTTCAACTTCTTACATGCAGAATCAGAAAACTTGTTCTTTTTCAAAATTGTTTTGGTTATTAGGTGCTTTGCATTTCCATAAAAGTTGTAGAATCTGGTGCCAATTTTTTTTCAAAAACCCTGCTAGAATTTTCATAGGAACTGTTCTAATCTATAGATCAGTTTTAAGGGAATTACTACCTTTAGTACATTGAGATTTCCAAACCATGAACATGGAATGTCTCTCCACCTATTTAGATCTTCCTTTATTTTCTGCATCAAAGTTTTGTAATTTTCTTGCACTTTTTTTTGTTGAATGTTTTCTAAGTGCTATATTCTTTTTCATGCAATTGCAAATGGAATTGTAGTCTTAATTTCATTTTTGTATTGTTCACTGCTTGTGTGTGGAAATACAATTACTTTTGTATATTGATCTTGCATCCTGCAACCTTTCTCTACTTATCCTGTGAACTTGCTGAATTTAAATATCCTTTTAATAAAATCTCGTTTTGCTTAATCAACCAGGATCAGCTTTTTTTCCTGACTCTGAAAATATATTTATGCACATCTATACATCTAGGAATTAAAAAAGAAATATATATATATATAAATATATACACACACATAGTAAAAAAAGATAGAAGATTACACAGCATTTCTTCATAAGAAATCTCTTAATAAACAAAGAATTGGAGGGATATGCCTTGACTCTATAAATGTCATTTACTAGAAACTCAGAGCTCACTATCACAGTTATTCAGCCTTGTACTACAGTCATTGTCAATGCAACATACACAAATAAATTAAATATATATAAATATTGGAAATTAAGAAATGAAACTATCATTATTTATAAATAATAACTCTTCCACCTAGATAATCCAAAGACGCAGTAAACATAATACTATAATTGGGAAAAAGTACACCAAGGAGATTGTACCAAAAAACAACATAAAAACGACTAAACTTCCTATTTATTTCTCTATAGTAGCAATAATTAATTAGTATTTGGAATAAAAAGATAACCTATTTACATTGATCAATTTTATAATACACGTAAATGTAAAAATAAGCTTAAGTTAAAAGTGTTATATGAAAAAGACCTGACAGCAACAGTAAGAACTATAAAACTTTACCAAAAGATATATAAAAGACCCAAATGAATGGAAAATATATACCGTATTTTTGAAAGAAGAGTCATTATTGTCAAGATGAACATTTTTCAAAATAACTTATAATTTCTATACAACACCAATCTAAATTATTATAGGATATAAAAGAATAATGGTTTTCATTGTGCAAATTTCTCCCAGGCAATCCTAGAATCTGCTGTAAATAGGAAATTGCTATTCCAGCTGAAGTGGGAGCTCTTCCAGTAGTGTAAACAGCATGGGAAGACAAAATGAGAAAAAGACTTCTACTCCTCTTTCTAGATCTGAGGGATACAGGATGATAATGCACGGTGTAAACACTATGATGTCTGGAAGATCTCACTGTCACTAAATACATCGTGGTGATAAACCAGGTGTGTCTGGAAAGGTAGTGGTTTTAATCACATTAGAAAGGTGCTTTATAAGCCCAAGGATTATAAACTGTTTCTGCTTCATAGGTTCAAGGCCAGTATCCCTCTGACTGTGAAAGTTGAAGTAAAGCGGAGATCCAAGAGGGCAGCAAGAAAATGTCCTGGCACTTTTACAAAGGATTCTGTTCTGAAAGAAAAATAGAAGTGAACTCCATGAACTTTAAATAGGATAGAGACTTCACAACACAGAAAATTTGACTGAGGATAAAAGTTTTAGAAGTGTGTGTTGGGGTAGGTGGTGGTAGATGGTAAAATTTAGAGAACTGCATTGACAGATCATATCATTGGAGAAATTCTAAAAGAAACAGGTTATATGAAAAAAATAACTTTAAAAGTTTATGTAATTTAATATTGATTGTGCTGGTGAAAAATTAGTTTTGGGAGGCTTTTTTTTGTAGCTATTAACTCTGCTTTAAAGTATATGTTTTGAATATACTTGCTGACAAGTAAACTTGGCTTTGGGATGCTGGGATTTCTGCAAATGAGTGGGGAGATAATAAAATTAATTATTAGTCTTCAGAAAAAACATCATTCTAAATTCTAGCCAGGGAAATAATTGGACTCAAACTACAAGAAGCTAAAATACTCTGGTTTTTTAATGTTCAGGATAATTCATATTTCTCAAATATAGTGATTGCTACTGTCTCAAGATAGTTAAATTACAGTGTTATTATAAATTGGGTGCTTTTAAATCACGATTTTTTGTTTGGTTTTGTTTTCAGGTTCAAACTTATTTTGAGAAAGCCTGGCTGGAATCTTGCTTGCTGGGATAAAATGACGGTGAGTACATGATATAAAAATTGGCAAAGAAAAGGTTATGAAAAAAGTTATTCTCTGAGGTTCGATATCAAATTTTTTTAAAAAAGGTTTTTCTCCTTGGTGTCATTTTAGAGTTTTGGCTTGAGCCCATAACTTGGGAGCTGAAAAACATGGCCCCAAAAGCTCACACTGTGTAATGAAAAGTGAGTTTTTGCACATAACAGTAGTTTCAAATGAAAACTTTCATTAGTAGAGTTTAACAATCAAATTTATAATTCTAAACCAAAATTCAAAGGGTAGTAGATATGAATACACAATAGAATAAGGTAGTTGATATACATGTACATGTTTTATTATTGGCAAACTTGACCTAAAAGGGACCAATTCTTACAAATTCTTACAAAATTCCTGTAAGAATACCTGATTCCATGTCTCAGGCTGGAAAAATTAATTGAAAACTAAACTCTCTTGGAATTGTCAGATACCACAGATAAGTACACAAATAACTGGGGTGAGAAGAAGTAGCAGTAAAAAGTAGTAGAAAAAAGACAAAAAGATGATCCACTGTGCAGATTATGACCATTTGGTCTTCAAAATAAAGTAATGATGGTCAATTAGAATAAACTGATGATATAGAGAGTCATCAATTAATGTTGATGATATAAAGGAAAAAGTAACATCAATTGTGATACAGAGTATTCTAACACACACACATATGAGTCCTTAGTTGTTAATAATAAATGCTATGTATTGATCACCCAAAATTATATGATTTAATATTTCTTATTGATATATAATTTATATTTATAAATACTGCATAAAATTATGATGTCATGATTGGATAATATTTTAAATATGTACACACATATATAACATTTTTAAAAATAAATTTATCTTGAGATATAATGTGTGATACAGATTGGGAGTGAAGAATGTGGAGAATATAAAGGATTTTTCTAAGAGTAGAATAAGACATTTAGACAGGTTTATAAAAGTAGGAGAAATAGTGGGGTTTACTGATAATATTATGAAAAAGGAAGAAATGGTTTTGATTTGTACTACTAGAAATAGATATTCTTAGGTCAGGGAATTCAGGACATTATCTCTTCGAGATTCCCAAAATTCCATAGAAAGCAACCACCAAAACGAAAGGAAGACTTCAGAGTGAATTTTTCTGTAAAAACTAAAAGGGGATGAGGTGAACAAAAAGTCAACATGTATAAGGATTTACCTTTAGTTTTAACTCGAGAGAAATGAAACCAGTCTTTCACATTTATTTTATTATGTAATTCAAGTGTTGTTAAAATCTATTTTTATGCATTCTTAATCAAAGTATAGTTCATTTACAATGTTGTGTTAGTTTCAAGTATACAACATAATGATTCAATCATATACACACATATATATGTATACATTCTTTCTCAGATTCTTTCCATTGTAGGTTATTACAAGATATTAAGTGTAGGTCCCTGTCCTATACAGTAGGTCCTTGTTGTTTTACCTATTTTATATATAGTAGTGTGTATATGCTACTCCCAAACTCCTAATTTATCTCCCCCCCAACTCCCTGCTGTCCACTTTGGTAACCATAAATATGTTTCATATGTCTGTGATTCTATTTCTGTTTTGTAAATAAGTTCATTTGTATCATTATTTTTAGAGTCCACATATAAGTGATATCATATATTTGTCTTTGTCTGATTTACTTCATTTAATATGACAGTCTCTAGTTCTATCCCTGTTGCTGCAAATGGCATTATTTCATGTTTTTTTTTTTATGGCTGAGTGATATTCCATTGTGTGTGTGTGTGTGTGTGTGTGTGTGTATACACACACACACACACACACACCACATCTTCTTTATCCATTCACCTGTTAATGAATGTTTAAGTTGCTTCCATGTCTTGGCTATTGTAAATAGTGCTGTTATGAACATTGAGATGCATGTGTCTTTCTGAATTAGAGTTTTCTCTGCATGTATGCCCAGGAGTGGATCGCAGGATCATATGGTAGTCTACTTTTAGTTTCTTAAGGAACTTCCATACTGTCCTCCATAGTGACTGCACCAATTTACATTCCCACCAACTGTGTAGGAGGATTCCTTTTTCTCCATACCCTCTCCAGCATTTATTATCTTTAGAGTTTTTAATGATGGCCACTCTGACTGGTGTGAGGTGATACCTTGCTGTAGTTTTGATTTACTTTCTCTAATAAGTAGATATATTGGGCATCTTTTCATATGCCTGTTTGTCATCTGTATGTCTTCTTTGGAGAAATGTCTACTTAGGTCTTCTACTCATTTTTTGATTGAGTTGTTCGCTTTTTTGATATTAAGCTGTATGAGCTGTTTGTAAACACGGGAAATTAATCCCTTGTCGGTAGCATCCTTTGCAAATATTTTCTACCAGACTGTAGGTTGCTTTTTGTTTTGTTTGTAGTTTCCTTTACTGTGCAAAAGTTTTTAAGTTTAATTAGGTCCCATTTCTTTATTTTTGTTTTTATTTCCATTAATCTAGGAGATGGAACAAAAAAATATTGCTGTGATTTATGTCAAAGAGTGCTCTGCCTATGTTTTCCTCTAGAAGTTTTATAGTAACCGGTCTTACATTTAGGTCTTTAATTCATTTTGAGTTTATTTTTGTATATGGTGTTAGAGAATGTTCTAACTTCATTATTTTACATGAGGCAAAAGATCTGTACTCTGAAATCTATAAGACACTGATGAAAGAAATTGAAAACGACATAAACAGATAGAAAGATACACCATGTTCTTGGAATAGAAGAATCAATATTGTTAAAATAACCATACTACCCAAGGCAATCTACAGATTTAATGCAATTCCTATCAAATTACCAATGGCATTTTTTACAGAACTAGAACAAAAAATTTTAGAATTTGTATGGAAACACATAAAAGCCCAAATAGCCAAAACAATCTTCAGAAAAAAGAATGGAGCTGGAGCAACCACACACCCTGACTTCAGACTCTACTATAAAGCCATAGTAATCAAAAGAGTATGCTATAGGCACAAAAACATACACACAGATCAATGGAACACGATAAAAGCCCCAGGAATAAACCCCCACACTTATGGTCAATTAATCTATAACAAAGGAGGCAAGAATATAAAATGGAGAAAAGACAGTCTCTTCAATAGTGGTGCTGGGAAAACTGGACAACTAAAGTCTATTTTATATTTGTTTTGGATATGATCAATATAGAAAACAAATTCCTGATCCATTTAAATTAACTTTTGTTTAATTTTAGACTATTTTTAAAAATTCTAAAGTTCTTCATTACAATATTTTCAGTGTTTGACATAAGTTGTGTATATCAACTAGTAGCATATATTTACTCCATAAAACTAAAACCTTCAAAAAATAGTTGATTAACAAAATAGAATATATTTTGTCCATCTTTAAGTGCAGACATATGGGTAGTGAAGGCTGGTATGATGGCTACACAGTCCTTTTACTTTCTATAGACCGTATAGATTTTATTTTCTGCTGTACTATTCTGGTGCATGGCTTCCATCCTAAAGTAAACTACAGCTCGAGCTCCAATCATCATCTCTGTGTTCTAAGTAAAAGCTTACTTATATGACATAGTTAGCTGCAAGAGTGCCTACAAAGAATGTAGTACTTTAGCTCAAGTCATTTTTGTTTCAAAGTCATGATTATGTTATTAAGATTAAAGGGGAGAAGAAAGGGCATCAAGCTTTTTTTCGATCTGATGTGATTGTATCAGAACACTTAATCTTAATTATTTTCTATGTGTAAAATATATCAGTATTTTAAGAGCTGTTTTTATAAATTTCTTCAAAATTAATTTTGAAGATATTAGCTTTTTATTTATGGAGAAATCCAGTTAAACTCCTGCTTGTATAATAATAAATGTTTAAGAGATGGATGATTCTATTTTAACAGTACAGTTTAAAGAGAAAAATACAAACCGTTAAAAGCAAATTAGTAAGTATGTCAAGATTAAAACAGTGATATGATGCCTTTTAAACTATGTACGTGTTTTAACCATCATAGGCCAAATTTGTTGAAAGAAGTTGAGTCCTTTTTTACAAATATCCACACAACTGTAACAACGTTCTTGATTTAAATATGTACTTTTGAAAAAAAAAAGTTCCATGCAGAAATAAACATAAGTAAAGTGAAAAAAACACTCCTGGGCATATATCCAATGAAAATGAAAACACTAATTCAAAAGATACATGGACCCCAATGTTTATAGCAGTATTTTTTACAGTAGCCAAGACATGGAAGCAACCTGTGATGGAAGCAATCCATCAACATTTCAATGAATAAAGAAGATGTGTGAGATATATATATAAATAACTCAGCCATTTAAAAAAAAATAAGAAAGAAATTTTGTCATTTGCAGCAGCATGCATGGACCTGGAGGGTATTATGCTTAAGGAAATAAGTCAGAGAGAGAAGACAAATACAGTATGTTATCACTTCTATGTGGAATCTAAAAAGTAAAACAAATGAATGAACATAAGAAAATAGAAACATATTCACAGATAAAGAGAACAAACTAGTGGTTACCGTTGTGAGAGGGAAGGGGGGAGAGACAAGATAGAGGTAGGGGTTTAAGAGTAATTTGTAATTATTATGTATAAAATAGATATCACAATATATAATATACAGTACAGGGAATATAGCCAATATTTATAATAACATTGTATGCAGTATAATCTATAAAAATATTGAATTGCTAATGTAGTAAACCTGAAACTAATATAATATTGTAAGTCAACTATACTTCAATTAAAACAATTTATTTGGATTAGTAAAATATTAAAAACCATCCAAATATACCTCAGGACATTAGTTGAGTAAATGAGGCCTTCACTCCTACAACTGCTAGAAACTAAATTTGGTAATAACTCAAACGGAAGAAGAAGACCCTGCACTCCAGAAGAAAATATTTTTTGGCTGATACCTTGGTTATAGGTTTGTAAGACCTTGAGCAGAAGGTCCAGTTGAGCCACGTCCAGACTACTGACCCATCTGTGACATAATTATCTCTTGCTTAAGCCACTAAATTTATGGTGATATGGTATATAAAGATAGAAAACTAATACCAAGAAATGGGCATGGGATGACTTTCTCCATTTTTATGACTTTTGATCTGAGAGAAAGTTTGCAGTCAGTACTATCAGGGGTAGCTGAAACGGACAGGAAAACTTCTGTCTTTCTGTGAGTAAAGTTTTGAAGGGAGAGAGCCAGAGGGCAGAGCAATTTCTATATATAAAATCTAATATTTGACTAACCCCTGAAACATGCATGTTCAGGTCAAACTCCAAGCAGCTTACTAAAAATGAATACAATGTAAGATTAAGAGTTGATCATAATCTCAAATCAGCGTTTGCCATCCCGCCAAGATAAGTGCCTGCTGAAACAAAATATTAACACCCTTCAGAGGACAGTATCAGAATCCAGAGTTGCTACTGAAGTATTCAAAACCTATAGAAAACAATCTAAAATTACTTGACATATAAAAAAGAAAAAGAAAGAAAGAAAAAAGAAAATATGACAAATTTTCCTGGGGAAAGAAAACCAAGTCTGAGATGATTCAAATGTTGGAATTGTCCAAAGTGATGTTAAGTAGCTAATACACCATACTAAATAAGGTAAGAAAACATATGCTCAGAATGAATGTAAAGATTGGAAAACAAATCAGAAAGATAGAAATTATAAACAAAAACTAATGGAAAGTTTAGTTCTAAAATGTACAATAATTGAAATAAAATTCACAGGATGAGCTCAAAAGTAGAATGGAGATAATAGAAAAAACAGTGAACTTGAAGATAGATCTAGGCAAATTATCTGATATGTAGAAAAGGAGCAAAAAGATTTTAAAAAACTAAACAAATGTGTAAAGACACAAGGGACAATATTGAGAACTCTAAAATTTGTGGAATTTGGAGTCCCAGGAGGAGAAGAAAGAATGGTACAAAACAGTATTTGAATATATTGAATATATATGACAAATAAATTCCCAAATTTTGTGAAGGGATAATTTACAAATTCAAAAAGCTCAGTGAACTCCAAATGGATAAAATAAAACAGCAACCTACCCATGCATATTACAGTATTATTGCTGGAAGACAAAGACAAAAGGATAATATTGAAAGCAGAGAATGACACATATCAAATAGGAACCAACAATACAAATTACTGCTCATTTATCACCATAAACTATGGTACCCAGAAGACGGTGGATTAATATCTTTAAAGTAAAGAAAAAATAAAATTTCAGCCCAGAATTCTATGCACAGTGATAATATCCTTTGATATGAAGGCAAAATTTGAATGTTTAAACTTTGATAAGATTCTGATTCAAAAACTCTAAAATGTACATTTGTAGAAAATTTGGGATGATTTGAATATAAACTGATATTAAGCACTATTTGTAAATATTATTAATTGTATTAGGCTGTGATAGGGATATTTTAGTTGTATAGGAGGATGTTCATATTCTTTGAAGATGCACACTGAAGTTTTCAAGGTAAAGTGTAATGAGGTCTGCAAATATTCTTCAAAGTTTCAGGAAAAAAACCATTATAGAGATCTACATTATAATAATTGTGGAATTTACATGGAGGGATTGATTTCATGGAAATCACTGAATTTATTACCTCTTGATAATTAATTGTTACAGCTACTCTGGAATAAAGAAAGAAAATAGAAATTCCTTCTATTGTTGAACCTATTCTTACCCAGTGATTGAAAAATCCATTTCTATATATATCCTACAGAACTTCTTCTACATGTGCACCAAAATTCAATATTTTTGATCAATTTTTATCAGTACTTACTTCATACTAAACAGAAATGTCCATTACCAATAGAAGGCATAAATACCTTATTGTGTACATTCATACAATGGAATGTTATACAGTAATAATCATTATTGAGCTACAACACTGTCAAATAATGTTAAGCTAGAGTATTCAGATGCAAAAGAATACACTGTATAATTTAATTTATATATAACTTCAAAAGCAGATTTAACTAAACAATTTTAATAGAAGTAAAGATAGTCATTACCTTTGGGAGGGAAGAAGGAGATAGTGATTGAGAGAGGACATGAAGGGATTTATGGGATCTGACAATGCTATATTTCTTGAGCTGGCAGTATTTATTCTGATAATTCATTGAATTGTGCATACACGATTAATGCATCTTTCTATACGGGTGTTGTATTTCTTAAAATACAAATCCCTCTCAATCCTATAATATCCTCCTTCCTTCTATTAATATCCAAGTTGAGGGAGAAACAATCCATATTTTCTTTCTGCTTTCTCACCTCCAACTCCCTCCTCCACCAGTTTCTATTTCTACATCTCTCATAACACTTACATCTCAAATGTCTCCATAGATCTCCTAATTATCCTGAGTTATAATGCATTCTAGAATGCTTTGCATGAGCAATGGGGAATGAGCTGAGACTTTTAATGCCTGTGTGCCTAGTCCATGCAATTAAAACAATAAATTCAGGTTTCACAGTGATTTTTTTAAAGTATTTGCTTTGGACCCTGACCCTTGTTTCACGACCCACATGTCTTGTTTTTCTTTCTTTTTTTTATTTTTATTGGAGTATAGTCAGGTTCTGCATGAGTCTTCAGCCTCTAAATTCCTGTATATCTCTAGTCCTTCCCCAGCTATGTGGGTAAGATAGTCTTCATTTTGACCTGGTTCTGTGGATACTTTCAGACCTAGTTAGTTCCCCAGAAATTGTGAAACTCCATCATGGGGGGATATTAGGACTTTAAACCTGACTTGGCTTGCTAAAGTAACTACTCTTCATTAGGTCAGCTACTTCTAGAGAGGTAAAGCATTACAGTCCCAAAGTAAGAAACAAGAGCTTAAGTAAATGTCATTACCATTCTTGGGGAAGAAGACCAGCAATACTTTGTGGGAACTGAGATATCTAGCTAGTAAAGAATGGACTCCAACTGTGGTGGGCAAGTGGAGTAAGAATTAACAACAATACTGTTGGAGTTCAGAAGGATTCAATGAATAATAATATCTTTTCTATGCCTCAGCTGGGACCAATTGGGCGTAGACTCAAGAGTCAAACAGACATTAAAAATCAATGCTGTCCCTAGAGTAGAAATCATATCCTAGGAGAAGCAGTCCCAATGGCCTTGCTAATATTTAATCTCTGAAGTATACAGATTTACTGATGCAGATGAACAGTTGCAGGGCTTATGTATAGGAGCAGGTATATTACTCAGCTCTGAAAAACTACGAGTCAGGAAAGGTTTGACAATGACTCTTAACTGAACATGTTCAAGTTCTTCTCCCAAATTCCAAATCAGATCATCAATCTTCCTTTCAATGGGGAAAAGTGAATAAGGGGTGGAAAAGGAGGCCGAGTATTACCAGGTAGATTTCCCAAACATGGAGATCAGGGGAAAAGCCAGATCCCTACTAAGGCAGACTGTGGTTCAAAAGTTATACTGGTTAAGCTCTCCATTTGAACTTTTAAGACTTACCACGGAGCTTAATATTTTTGACAATTGTATCCTGTTTGAAACTGTTTCCTTTCTTGTATTCCCTGAAATCTAAGTTTCATGTTTCTTAATCCCCTCTTTGCTCATTCCATCTCTATCTGCTTTTGGACACCACATGTTTTTCTTTTCCAAACTTCTAATCCTATATTCTTCCTCTCTCCTGCCCATCCTCTCATTTCCTTTCTCTCCTCTCCTCTCCACTTCTCCATATGCACTCATTTGATACACTTTATTTTTTATGGCTTTATATATCACCTCCATGTAGATCAATAATTAATTCATCAAACATTCATTTTACTATTACAGTGAACAAATCTGCTAAGTGCTGGGGACACAAAGATATAATTAGGTAAAATATGTTTTCTTTCATGAAGAAAGTTTTAATATAACACTTGATAACTTGAAAACAAAAATAGTAGTAGTTTCGTGCAAGTCCTCTGGACCCTGACCTGCCTGAGTATCTAGCCCAGCTCTACCACTTCCAAGCCATCAGGTCTTTGACACATTACTTATGCTTTTTGTGTCCCAAGTCCTTTATTTCTCTATGTGTGTTTGCTTATTCTAAGAGTTCAATAATTATTTAACATTATTACTTGTACATTGCATTTTAGATTTAAAAGCATTCAATACACCATATATCATTTATTTTTGCTATAATAATCTGAAAAGTTATTTTTTTAATAAAATTGAGGCTTATGGGACTTTTTAAAAGGTTAAGAAAATCAGAAAACAGAGTTTTTATTTATTTATTATTTATTTTATTTGATTTATTTTGGGCTGCATTGGGTCTTCGTTGCTGTGCACGGGCTTTCTCTAGTTGCAGCAAGTGGGGGCTACTCTTCATTGCAGTGCTCAGGCTTCTCATTGCGGTGGCTTCTCTTGTTGCAGAGCACGGGCTCTAGGCGCACGGGATCTAGGCACAAGGGCTTCAGTAGTTGTGGCACGCAGGCTCAGTAGTTGCGCTCATGGGCTCTAGAGCACAGGCTCAGTAGTTGTGGCACACGGGCTTAGTGGCTCCGCGGCGTGTGGGATCTTCCCGGACAGGGCTCGAACCTGTGTCCCCTACATTGGCAGGTAGATTCTTAACCACTGTGCCACCAGGGAAGTCGATAAAACAGAGTTTTAATTTTAACCTCTGACTTCTAATTCTCTGTCCAGTTTTTTTCCTCATAGCTACTGCCCTAAATTTATCTTAAGATCTGCTCTCTCTTCTAAGCTCCAATTCCACAACTGTTACCTAGGCATCTCACTGACACTGTAAAATCAACCTCAAAATAAACAGGTTCTAAACGAAATCATGTATCCCATAAATGTTTCTTTTCTTGAATTCCTTACCTTTGGGTGACAGGAGCATTTCCTAGACAAGAAATTTCAAAATATCCATATCATTTCCCATCCTTTCCTTCATTATCCCTATAGACATCTCATCTTCTAGAGAGTTTCCATCTCTAGTCTTCCTTCATTATATCTGACTTCCCAATCCTACTGCAACAGGCTTTATCAGAATTTTATTATCTCTAATTAATATTAATTATTAATTAACTGTTTCTGTGTGAAGTATCTGTAAAGACAAATCTGTTCCCCACAGTGCTTGCTGTTAGGCTAACTACTATTCATTGAAATTTAATAATCTGTCCAGCATTGCACTTAGGTGCTTTAAATACATTATTTCATTTAATTTTCACATCAATCCCCCAAATATAATTTACCAGTCAGTATTACATATGAGGAAATTGAGGCTAAGTTTCTTCCATTTACACAGTTGGAACTGAAACACAAGCATGCCCAATTCCAAATTTGTGTGTTACCTCTCTGTTTTTTATTTGTTTGTTTTTCCCTTGATCATTTTACTTCCCTGCTCAAAATAACACATAAAGCTCCCATTGCCTTACAAATTACACCCAAACTCATTAGCTTATTATTCTAATGTTACTTGATCTGGTGTCAACTTACCATTCTAACCTCATTTTCTACTTCTTGTATACACATTCAACTCATGACCAAACATTCACTCTAAATCAAAACACTCCATAATGTCCTACTTCCATCCTGGTGTACAAATTAGTCCTTCTATTTATATGGTCTCCCTCCTTAACTCTAGTTGTTCAACTGATTCATCCTTTTAAGGTCTAGCTAAATATCTCTTCTGTAATGTCTCTTCCATTTTTTTTTTCTTTCTGCAAAAATAAGCAGGTATTTAAAATTACAGAGCAAAGAACCATAGAGAGATTTGGGATGGTGTGAGATGGGACTTCCTTTTGAATTGTGGGAGAAGCTCAAAGTGAAAGGAAAGATGGGAAAGAAGTGGCAAAAGGGAGGTTTTCTCAGGTAGGACCAGTTTTAAAGCAGAATACGTACATGATTTGGGTTCCCCTAAGGGTCTCCATGACTGTGAACCCCTGGATAACATGTGTATCCCCAGGAGTATGTGGGATACCCAGTTTAAGGACCAATGGATTAGCAAGAGAGCTATCAGCAATGGGGACCAATGGTTTGGAGGGTTTTCTCCCATGACACTTGAGACACCTTGAACTCTTTCAACAGAATGTCATTATTCCTCTGAACTTTCATAGTATTGACAATTTTCTAATTTGTATTCGAGCTTTATTTTCTATTTACTTAGCTTCCTAAAGTAGCATATGTCTGTCTCTAAGCATCTTTGTACACCGAAGCCCCTGGATAGTAATCAAGTACATAAGAGGGACTGCTACCTTGAAATTACTCTTCATTTTGCATGAAGATATGGTAAGATATTATAGTCAGTGGTGGTAAAGCAGAACCTAGTATATACTATTATACATGAAGTGACAGGCACCAAAGTTCAGATAACAGACATAATAAATTCGGCTATGAAGTTTGACTTCTCTGACAGAAAAATTTCTTTTAAGTATCTTAGAAAATTGAGCTAAATGCAGTCAATGCAGCTAAAATGTTTCTAATGACTCCTTGCAAATTCTTCATTTTGCTGTGCTTTATTAGAGATCAGTTATGAACATCTCTTTTTTCTTTTAAAATGTACTTTCACAGATAATTATCTCTGTTAGTGGGCTCTGTATGGTTTACAGAGGGAAAGAAAATCTATGAAACAACAGTACTGACAACTTAACCATAACTGCTTAGAATGATAATTCTAAATGAAGAATAATAAAGTTTAGAATAAGTCTCTTAAATATAAACTACTTACTCTTGCTACCACTTAAAAATTTAGCAATGAACAGAGTTTATTTGGGATGACACATACAACGCTTTAATTATTGAACAGCATAACTGTCCCCATTACAATCATAATGCATATCTAAAGTTAAAAAGAATTCCTTCACATAATTTAATTTTAGACACATAATGGATTTTTAATTTTCTTATCTGAAAGTATAAACATCTGTTGATTTTTCTTTCACTAAATCGCTCTATATATTTAAACATAAATATATATGGATATTGGAATGAAAGTATAGGAGAGAGAAGGGAGGACATTACAAAAGATTCTTTAGAAAATATTTAAGATACAAAAAAATTTTTTAAATGTTTCCTTGTCCAAATTCTATTAACTAAGTTTAATGTTTATGATTCAAATATTTAGTTAGTTTAGTTTGTTAGTACAGTTTGGTTAGTTTAAGCTAACTGCCTTATGTCTATACTGCTATAATAAATTATACTTAGGTTATTTCGTGCTACTCTACTCACTTTGATTGACTCAGAAATTTTTATTAAAAAAATTTTAGTAATCATATTATGTATAGTGACATTTTAATATGCCTTATATTTTACAAGATATAAATCATTTTCTTACTTGAGGGGAGTGCTAACGATATAGTAGAGGTATTCGAGATTTTATTTTAAGTCAGTTTACCATAATATAAAATATGCAAGTTCCAAACTAATAAAGAACCAAGAATGTAAAATAAAAGTCCTCTAGGACCTATTATGGTGCATGGTATATTATAGTAAAAAAAATCAGATGGACATACAGAAACAAACAAAAACACAAAAAAAGAAAAGCTATGTTTTTGAATGAGTAATTATTTATAGAGTGCTTAATATGTCAGATTCTCTTTGAAGACTTTACAATAATTAATTCATTTAATCATCTTTTAAGAAAGACACTCTTATCAAATTAAATGCAGATGTGTCCCAGAGAGGCTGAGTAACTAGCTCAAGCTTCCACAGTTGGTGGTATGTAAAGCCTCGAGTCAAGCAAGTATTTTCACTCTAAAATCTGTGCCCTTACAAAAGGTTTCACCTCATCTCCCATTCGAGGTTTCAATGGAAGCTTTCTGAGTATGTAAGATGTGAGTTGAAATACAATTTTAATTCGGAATTTCTTATAGAATATCATACTGTGAGCCTACAATACACCCAAACAGGGAAAAAAAAATTCATTCAAGCATCGTTGTATATGTTAACGTTCCTAGATACCAGAATTCTTATAGCAAATGTAAGTTAAGTTCCAACTGACTGAAGAACATCTCTTTAATATTACCTCTATTTATTTCACAGATTCATTTCTGTAAAGGTCCATATTTCTAGATCATAATCTTCAACAACTGTAATTATACAGCTCTAGGTATTTGGTTATTATTAACTATAGAAGTGACATGTTCTTCAAAATATGAACCATGGCTGCTGACTTCTTATCCTCTTATTGTTGGTGATTCGAGTGTACAAACTTGGAGTAAGAAAAGAACTTCCAGGATAAACAACCCCTTGATAAGTTGTTTCTTTCCACCAGCTTTAATTGGTATAAAAATCTGCACATAATTAATGTATACAATCTGGTGAATTTAGGCATATGAATACACTTGTGTTATTATCACCACAATCCAGGTTATAAACCTATCCATAAACTCCAAAAGTTTTCTTGTGTCTTTTGTTTATTCTTTTTTTGTTTTAAGAATATGTAACATGAGATCTACCCTCTTAACAGTTTTTAAGCATGCATTACCTTATTGTTAATTATAGGCACTGTGTTGTACCCCAGATTTCCAGAACTTATTTTGTATAACTGTGACTTTATACCAACTGAACAAGTCCCTATATCTCCCTACCCGTATCTCCTGGCAACCATCATTATACTGTCTACTGCACCTTTGACTACTTTAGATGCCTCATAGAAGAGGAATTATGCAGTATTTATTCTTCTGTGGCTGACTGGTTTTACTTAGCATACTGTCTTCCAGGTCTATCTAGGTTGTCACAAATGGTAGGATTTCCTTCTTTTGTAAGACTGGTTGATATTACATTGCATGTACATACCACATTTTCTTTATCCATTCAGCTATCAAAGAACATTTGGGTTGTCCCATATTTTGTCTACAGTAAGTCCCCTACATACGTACCTTCAAGTTGTGAACTTTCAAAGATGCGAATGTGCATGGCAGCCCCGTATGCCAGCTGTTGTACTGTACTATTGTACTTTTCAAGGTACTGTACTGTAAGATTAAAAATGTTTTCTTTATTTTTTGTTTATTTTTAATGTACATATTATTTTTGTGAAAAGTATTATAAACCTATTATAGTACAGTACTATATAGCCGATTGTGTTAGTTGGGTACCTAGGCTAATTTTGTTGGACTTATGAACAAATTGGATTCATGAACTAGCTCTCTGCACGGAACTCATTTGTATGTAGGGAACTTACTGTATTAAGCATAATGCTGCAATGAACATGGGAATGCAGATATCTATTTGAGACAGTGATTTTATTTTATTTATTTTTTGATATATACGCAGACAAGTGGAATTCCTGGATCATATGGTAGTTCTATTTCTACTTTTTTGAGCAATCTCCATATTGTTTTCCACCTTGGCAGCACAACTTTATATTCTTACCAACAGTGTACTAGGGTTCCAATTTCCCAAAAACCTCACCAACACCTATTATCTTTTTATTTTTAATAATAGCCATTTAAAAAATGTGAAGTGATAATTTATTGTGGTTTTGATTTGAGACTGGGAAAAAGTTTGTGGTACTAGACTTCAGAGAATTATATGCTGGACAACTCACTTTTAAATTCAGGATAGGAAAATGCATTCTGTTGAGGTAAATTAAGGAACATACTGTTTTTGGGTTTTTTTTTACATTTTTCTTGTCAAAAATGATTTTTCATATAAGAATATATTGTGAACATCCTTCCACAGCATACAATCATCATCTTGGAGGTCTTTAAAATCTTTAAGTATTAAGTATTCAAGCCGCTTTTTTTTTTTTTTTAATGGCATTATGTTAGAAAATAATTTAGTTTGTCTCACTTTGCAAGAATTCTTTTTATGCACCTTGAGGACTTGAGATATCACTACCAACTACAAATTGAGTTACTCTTTTTTTGCGGTACGTGGGCCTCTCACTGTTGTGGCCTCCCGTTGAGCAGCATGGGCTCCAGACGCGCAGGCTCAGCGGCCATGGCTCATGCGCCCAGCCGCTCCGTGGCATGTAGGATCCTCCCGGACCAGGGCACGAACCCGTGTCCCCTGCATCGGCAGGCGGACTGTCTACCACTGCACCACCAGGGAAGCCCTATAAATTGAGTTACTCTTAATCACATAACTTTTGGTGTAGAAATTTCACTTTTATAGCAATAGAGACACATGCATTCATGTAAGATATAGATGTGGTTAAAAACTTTTCACACAACTCCACAGACACTGATGTTTTTTGGTCCTATTAACAGAAGCAGACCACTGGAAGGGAGAAGGTGATGACACTTCAG
Organism: Pseudorca crassidens; assembly: GCF_039906515.1. Classification (NCBI taxonomy): domain Eukaryota; kingdom Metazoa; phylum Chordata; class Mammalia; order Artiodactyla; family Delphinidae; genus Pseudorca; species Pseudorca crassidens. The sequence continues at coordinate 62,522,640 of NC_090306.1, forward strand.
CTCCCTCAGGTAAACACTGATTTCATCCTCCCACCAATCTTATCGTTGGAGAGATTAACTCACTTGCTCAAGGTCACTCAGTCGACAAGTGGTGGAGTGGGGGTAAGTTTGGTCAGCTTGACTTCAGAGGTTATGCCTTACATTCTAAGGAAGTGATTTTCAAGGTGTGTCTCAGCCCCAGGTGCATCAGATCACCTGGAGAACCCCTGCAGACTCACTAGATGAGACTCTTTGCTGGATATTTTTCACAGAATTAGAACAAAAAAATTTTACAATTTGTATGGAAACATAAAAGACCTCGAATAATCAAAGCAATCTTGTGGAAGAAAAATGGAGGTAGAGGAATCAGGCTCCCTGACTTCAGACTATACTACAAAGCTACAGTAATCAAAACTGTATGGTACTGGCACAAAAACAGAAATATAGATCAATGGAACAGGATAGAAAGTCCAGAGATAAACCCAAGCACCTATGGTCACCCAATCTATGACAAAGGAGGCAACAATATACAATGGAGAAAAGACAGTCTTTTTAATAAGTGGTGCTAGGAAAACTGGACAGCTACATGTAAACAAATGAAATTAGAACACTCCTTAACACCATATACAAAATAAATTCAAAATGGATTAAAGACCTAAATGTAAGATTGAATACTATAAAACTCTTAGAGGAAAACATAGGCAGAACACTCTGACATAAATCATAGCAAGATCTTTTTGACCCACCTCCTAGAGTAATGAAAATAAAAACAAAAATAAATAAATGTGATCTAATTAAACTTAAAAGATTTTGCACAGCAAGGGATACCATAAACAAAATGAAAAGACAACCCTCAGAATGGGAGAAAATATTTGCAATATTAGCAAGTGAAACAACTGACAAGGGCTTAATCTCTAAAATATACAAACAGCTCATGAAGCTCAATAGAAAAAAAGCAAAAACAAAAACAACCAAATCAAAAAATAGGCAGGAGATCTAAATAGACATTTCTTCAAAGAAGACATACAGATAGCCAAAAAGCACATGAAAAGTTCCTCAACATCACTAACTATTAGAGAAATGCAAATCAAAACTACAACGAGGTATCACCTCACACCTTTCAGAATGGCCATCATCAAAAAAAATTTACAAACAATATATGCTGGAGAGGGTGTGGAGAAAAGGGAACCCTCCTACACTGTTGGTGGGAAGTAAATTGGTACAACCACTATAAGAACAGTATGGAGGTTCCTTAAGAAACTAAAAATAGAGCTACCATATGATCCAGCTATCTCACTCATGGACATATATCCAGAGAAAATCATAATTTAATAAGATACATGCACCCAAATGTTCATTGCAGCACTATTTACAATACATGCACCCAAATGTTCATTGCAGCACTATTTACAATAGCTAGGTCAACCTGTCTATTGACAGAGGAATGGATAAAGAAGATGTGGTACATATATACTGTGGAATATTACTCAGCCATAAAAAAGGATGAAATAATGCCTTTTACAGCAACATGGATGGACCTAGAAATTGTTATACTGAGTGAAGTCAGAGAAAGACAAATATGATATTGCTTATATGAGGAACATATTGTTTTACAAGACTTAAAGATGCTTTAAGGAGCACAACACACTGACCGTCCAAAAGATGAAGGTAGAACTCTTTGTTACTTATGGCTGTGAATGACAGAAAGGTGCCTTACAGGGCCGCACAATCTGGGAACATGATAACAGTGAGCTAGAAATATAAGGGGCAGCTTATCCATGGCAAGTGAGGTAGGGTTAGCTAGATTTCAAGGGCTTCCTACCATTTAGCTAATTTGAATAATTTCTCTGGCTCTCAGCCACAGAGGCTGTCTCCAGTTGTCTGGTACCTGGCCCAGTGGTAACTGGAGATCTTGTATGGTGGCTGGAAGTGTGAGACACTGATAAAAGAAGTGGTTGAGTGTGGACTGTTGTAATTAGCTGCTCAAGGAGAACTTACTAGCCTCAAAACTAGGTCAAGACAGCATTTCAAGAAAAAGCTTTATTACACATATGAAGAAAGACAAGATTGAAGAATGCATCTGACATGTGCCCTGGATGGACAGGGCAAGGGATATAACACACACGCACACAAAATTGCCAAGCTTATAATAACTGACATTATTTCCAGGCACTGTTTTGAGCATTATGCATGTGTTGTTTCAATCTTTCCCATCACATGCTACAATATTTGAAGTTTACAGATGAGGAATCTGAGGCACAGGACCTTAAGTTATATGCTCCAGAACCTAAAGTTCCTATGTTGGAAACAGAGGAGCCAAGGCAGTGTTAATCTTAGAGCTCAGGCTCTTAAGTCCTTCTCTCTTAGCCATGCCCACTAAATGCTGATTGTCTTGCTGAGATGGAATTTATTAAAGCTATAAAGATGTAATTATATCCATGCACAGAACGGTGTTATTTCTCCCAGAAATGCTAAGTGACCCAGATGTAAGAAAGAAATTGAGGTTTATAGGGCAAATCACTGCCAGTAAAAGGATATAGATATTGTGAGTTAGGGTGTAAGGGGTCCAAATAAATAACACATGCTTCATAACTCAAGAATGGAGCAAATTGAGAAAAAGGTGCAGGAGTATGAATAATAAAAACAAATTCTCACATTAATTCCTATGAAAGGTGATTACAGAACATGGCTTTCCTTCTGCAACCAACAAAATTGCTAATTCCTCATCCCTGAGTTAGATATACTTACCTGTCACCGGAACAGCGGATTAACTAGTTGCTTGTCTTTCCCTTCAAGGGCAGGCTTCTTTCCATATGACAGAGAGTAGGTAATTATGCAAGATCTATATAAATAGGCTTGCTCCCAAAAGGGAAGCAGCTGAGGTAAGCATGCTCAGTGTTTTCTCTTAAATATATCTCAAAGATTATATTATCTTAAGTTATCTCAAAGATAATTTACTCTCCTTCCCTATGTAAAGATGTGTGAAGAATAGAGAGAGAGCCAGAGATGTTAGTTTAGTAGAAGACAATGCATGGAGACAGAAGGAGTAGAAAGCAGCTGCCTTCCTCATTCTTACCCCCTTGCAATTTTGAGCTCAGGGGAAGTGATTGATCAAGGAGTTTAGCTTATTGGGGAAGAAAGTGAGGTCAGGCTTGGAATACAGATTGAGAGAAAAGGATGAGTTTGAGTGACTAGAAGTTCCTGAGGCTAGGGGAGGGGAGGGTAATAGGGATATATTCTAGTTCACTAGAAGGTAGGAGGTGGTGGTGGAGATAGTTGTGAAAAGTTGTTTTTGTTGTTGTTGTCGTGTGTGTGTGTGTGTTTTGTTTTTTTTTTAAATTGATACTAAGGACATGAGCAGAAAAGGTAAGAAGTTTTCATCTTGAGTGCTAACCCTAGCTGGCTGATATGGTCACTTAAAACAGTATCTTGAAAGAATTGAAAAACCATTTTCAGATTGTGTTTAAAAAAATGCTAACACTGATTTTTGTGGTCATGCACAGCTATGGAAGGAGAAGTAAAGGTTTGTATGCTGAATGTTTGTTATTCAGTGTAAAAGCAGGAGTAAGGTTTGAAGTGAAATGTAGATGAATTTTTTTTGGTAAAAAGGGAAATAATCTATGTTCTTTGTTAATGGGTTATTCACTTCAATGAATTTTCTCAAAATATTTCAAAAGTAGAGTGGAATGGATAATTATAAAACCAAAGACAAAATCCACAATAAATGCATAGAGTAATTTAATAGGTTAAAAAATGGTAATTTTTCCAGAAGGAGAAGACTGGCCAAAAGCCACGAAGAGACATTAGGACAATGCAGATATTTTCTACTCTTTGCCCCTGAGATAGAATGGACTATTGTCAAAATATTTACTGCCCCTTCCTACTGACCCCTGCTTATTGGAGACTTAAATTCCGTTTGCTAATGTGACTGGCTTTACCCAATTAGTCATGAATAGAAGAGCTGCCGTGTCAGTCTTCCAGGAGACAGCATATCTCAGGTAGGGGAAGCACCTTCAATAATGTCAATAAATATGAGAGAAATAAAGATGTGAGAAAATAGAGCCATAGTTGTACCACAATAGACATTCATTTTTATTGGTTTTAAGTCAGTTATTTGTTACTTCATCATTACTTCGACTAAGATATCAAACATAGTGCCTATACCTGGCACCATGAGTTTGAGAAGCTTTAATGCAGCAATTTCCTTCACACAGAGGAGAATGATAATTAAGTTGATTATAACTCATGCTTTGCTTCAAGTATTGTACAGATAACTGATGCTAATGAGGATCAACATAGTTATTCCTCAGTGACCATCAGGAGTCTAATTCTAGTTATTCCATGGCTAATAATATTAATGTGGAAAGTTAAGCAGATGAACTTATTAAGCATATTGAAAACTCAGCAATCGTTTCTAAATAGATGAATACCGCAATGTGCTAATTCATCAAGACTTTCATTTTGGTAAGTTTAATTAAGCACTCTTTCACTCAAAATACACACAATTTCATTTACTCTTACATTTTCTGAAGCACAATGCAAATGAACTTTTTTTATGAAGTGAGGTCTAATAAATTACTTTGCTAAGTGTTTCTTTGCTTTTCACACCTAACAGATGCTTCAGTTTAAAAATGTCCATTTTACTCAAAGAGAAAAAAAATTGTCACTCATGATTAGAGTATACTTAAATTTTATAAAGCTCTCAATTGATCCACAAATCACATTCTGTGTTACTCTTCAAAATACAAAAGAAATGGATAAAAGCTGTGAAGTACATATACAAGTGGAAGTAATGGCAGAGACAGAAAAGAGCATGAAGTAGAAAAACAAAATAATGTAAAAGCAATTGTATGTGGGAATCGAGTAAATATAAACTATTTTTTCATTTATAAGGCTTGGCTTAATGGATTCTTTGTTGAATATAGTTTGAAGGGCTACTTGGATTACCTTTTGCTGTTTATTTTCTCCATCTTTAAATCATGCAAAGATAGTAGTCTATGCAGAGTACTTAAATCTTTTCTGGAAAAGACGCAGTTTTCAACAAATAATTGTTTTCTAAAATAGAAATTTATATCTACTTTTTTAGTGCTTTCATGTTGTATTTCAATTTGCTTGTGTATCTGTTTTTTTCTATCAGACCGCACAACTAGACCAAAACAGAAGATGTTTCACAAGTATGCTTGTGTTCTCAGGGTTTAACACCATGTGAAGCACATGGTAGATGTTTATTAAATGTTTCTGAGAGCTTTCTAAGATCTCTCAGCTTTTCTGAACATCTGAGGTAATAGGATTCATTTGACTTTGTTTTGATTTTGACAGCTTTGAATGAGCTTGAAGTGGTAAATAAGCCAGTAATTGGAAAGTTCAAACTCTGTCAAGCATATGACTATAATTGTTTATATCTTTTCAATATAATAATTAAAAAACTCAAACATTTTTTCATGGGTTGCTATTCCCTTATCAGTATATTTGATTAATTTTATCACTGGTATATCCTAATTTTCAATCCATTATTTCATAAAGTAACTTCAAGTCTTTGAAAATAAACAGATTAGGAGTTTTTAACTAATAAATGCATTAGATAAGATACATTTTGTTTGCTAATTTGCTTGTTTGCTAATTTTTCATGGAGAGACTAAAATCACCCTTGGTTTTCATAATGAAAATTATTTTATTTGAGAAAAGATGAAGCTCACTTAGAGATTTCTTTGTCTTCCCCATCACTAACACATGGATCTATTGAATGTAAAATTGGTAATTATAGTAGAAGACTGAAATATTTAAGTATCGCCATATTTAAGGCAAGATAATAGGAATATCATAAGTATGTGCCACAAAAAAAACCACTACATAATAATCCTGTAAAGGATACTTTTTAAGCATGAATACAAAGCTGATGATTTCTGGTAAAGATCAAAGTGACTGGCTTTGAAAATGGTGGAAGGATTGGACATGGTGAAGTTTAAAGAATTTTCATGATATGCTTCATAATAAACATGTTCAAATAAATTCTAAATAAAACTTAGAGTTATGAAAGAAGAAGAAACATTCTTGAAATGATCCCATGTAAACCTGACTTGAGTAACAGCAGAATCTTCAATAATGTTTTAATCTGGAAAATTTGGGAAAACAGATTTTTGGAAAAGCTTAGGACGTGGAAAAACTGAGGAGTCTCTCTAGATTCTTAATTCTGACTGCATATTAGATCATATCAAGTGAACAAAACGAAGGAACAAAGTTTTCCTATTTTTGAAGACATTTCACTACATACATACACAAACACACACACAAACCTATACATATACACACACAGTGCCACATACAAATGCTATGTTTGTGTAAATGTACAAGTACATATTTGCACAAATAGATGTGTTTATTTGAAAACGCATATCCATGTGTGTGTGTATAGGTGAATATCTAAATACACGAAGTATGGCACATGTATGTGTGTGATCTCTAAGCTGAATAAATATCCTGAATAATAAAAGATAAAAGCAACTTATCCTTTAATGTCACCATTTTGATCCCCTTTCTTAATTCAAATATACTTTTCCAAAGGGCATTTTCAATTATTTTTAAGTAAATTAGCAGCTCCATTTAAAGCACTTTCTCACACACTGAGGTATTCCAAAGTGTGAATATAAAATTTCAAATGTAAATTTGATGGAATGTCTAAACTCTCCTTTGAATTGTTCAGTTCCTCCCTTGTCTTTGTAGTGGTACATCCCAATGTCTTCCTGTTACATATAATGTTTTCTATAATCACAATTTACTAAAAGCTTAAAATCTGACATTTCGTGCTCCATTTGAAAAATACTTGATTAAATATTTCAAACTGATATGGAACATTATGTAACTACAATTTAAAGGATTTACTGTCAAAAGTCCCAATACCATTTTAGGACACTTAGTCTGATTTTAAATGTATCTTTTGAAGGGCTCAAAAGCATTTCTAAAATCCAATGAATGATGAATGATATAGAAAGTATTACCACATTGCAGATGTTACCATTTAACGTTCAACATCACCTTTTAACAAAACTATATTTCAGTAAATCTATCAGTGTTTAAATACAACTTCAGTTTGTATTTTGATTTTAGAATTTCAGAGCACTTTTGGAAATAATTATAAATAGAGCTCATATTACAATATATTACAAATTATATCTGTCTGGTTTCTTAATTAAGAACTTTTTCAACACAATGCTTTGCCCTGTCAAATTTTAGAACTTTAATATAATAAATAATTTTATCTTCAATATTGAACTTTTAAATCTGAAGTTATAGGAGCTTTCCCAGTTATTTCTGTGCTTCATCTTTAACAAACAATTTTCAGAAGCTTTATATCCATTTAATTAGTTCAATACAACAAATATAAACCACTCTTCCAATTAACGTTAAGTGATTTTCTCTTTGGAGAATCTGATATCACCAATATAAAAATCAGAATTTATCTGCTTGCAAATTCTCCTTTTGTAAATAGAGCCAACACATTAAAAGTCGTTGTTTCATGTTTTATATGTGCAGAGGAAAACTTAGATTTGAAAATAATGTAGAAGAAGGGTCACTTTATTTAAATAAACTGTATCATTGCATGGAATGACATTGTAAATGCACCTTCTGCCACTGCATATAGTTAACATCAACTCTGGAGAGGGCCAGTCTTCCTAAATTAACCATTAACTTCTGAAGTAAATGCTGATGTTTCTTTAACAGATTTATCTCTTCTGATTTTATGCAGTTGGGGTAACACCAAGCTTTCTATTATGGATGAACTGAACTCTCTTGAAAAATGGACAATTTAGTACGTATTTTTAAATTAAACACGCACTTTTGTTTTAGTTCACTGATGCAGAAAACAGTTATAAACATTTTTTAGACTTACAGCACAGTATGTACATAAAGCACTATAACACACATATTCAGTCTACTCTCCACTGGGTCCCTGACACTAGTTCTCAGTCTCAGTTTCCTGCACAAATTTCTTCTACACCTAAATTACCATTCTTGTGTTCTCCACTGCTGAATGGCTGGAGGCTGTATCTACTGGAGCCCCAAAGCGGGCTGGGGGTTTGCAGTGGAAGTGGTCAGTCCTGGCAGGGTGGAATATTTTGTCATACCATTGTTTAGAATTGCTGGAGCATTATGCAATAAAAAGCAGAAAAATGAGCAATTGTTAGCGTTATTATTGTTTTAAAATTTTTCTATGTATAATGCACTCCCCTACTGGCTGCACCAGGGACAATCTGTACCTCCCCCATCTCGGTACCATTCTATGATCGTTTACTGCATCTTTTAAGTCAGTATACTGGACTCAGCACAGGTGGATGTTACAGCTAGTGTCCAGCAAGGGGCAGATGTGTTGAAGACTCCTCATGTAAGAAGGTGTTAGCTTTCCATTACTGCTGCTCTTGAAAAACTCTGCATACTATATTTAGGAAAAAGGTGTTTGCTAGGATGTATTTGAGAAAGGGCTGAGTAAAGAGAGCTGCATTTTTGATGGTCTGGTGGTCTTTCAGACTCAACCAAATTAAAATTCTACAAAATTCATGTATCTCATGGTTTCTAAATGGAGCCATGACAGACTGGAAGTACAAAGTAGACATTGGCAAAACCCCTCTAGGTTTTTAATGTGACTATTTAAAAAATTACTTTTTTAAACAAATTTAAAAATCCGTGAAAAAGATATGTAGGACAAGACCTTGGGACCACATTTTGATTAAAAAAAATAAATTGGGGATCTTTGAGCATGCTTATAAAGTCATGCTCTCAGTGTGACCCTGAGCTTGAAGTGTACAAGACAGCAAGCAGTAAGGGTCCTCAGAAGGAACAAGAAAAACTATTTTTCAGATAACTGATCAGAATCCAGAGAAAGGTGGTGATGGTGAACTCATAATTCTACTATCCTACACTCAACAAATGGACAAAAGTGGTCTGCCTTGGCATCTACTTCAGCCGACAAATTCTGGACTGACAAGACAAAGACTTGTTCAAACCCACACTCACCTTCCTTTGTGCAGTTCTGGAGCTTTTGCCTTTATAAGCTTCACTCTTCCCTTTGGTCACAGAGACTGTGATCCAAAGGTTTCTTTCTCTCTCTCTCTCCTTCTCTCCCCCCACATACCCTATTTGTCATCTATATATCATGTATGTATCTATCTATCATCTTATGCTTCACGATTTTCTCTAAGTTCATCTTTGACAATTACTCTAGGGCACCATTTCACTCAACCCAATCTCTTTGCTTTGGATCAGGTTTTCCTGTCTTGTTTGGTAATAAACTCAGATTAACTCCCACTATATCTCTGTTTTTGTTTTCCTTTTTTCAAAGCATAAATCAGAACTCTCCTAGGGAAACCAGAACCCACAGTTAATTTAGAGTTACCAACATGAGTTCTTCAACTCAGTCCACCTTCTACCTAAATTATACCTTTCTAACAATGTCAGAACCTTCTGATTTGATGAATGAGAATTCATCAAGTCCTTGTCTTCTCAAAAAACCAGCTTTTAGTTATATTGATCTTTGCCATCATTTCCTTCATTACTTTTTCATTTATTTCTGATCTGATCTTTATGATTTCTTTCCTTCTGCTAACTTTGGGGATTTTTATTCTTCTTTCTCTAATTGCTCTAGGTGTAAGGTTAGGTCGTTTATTTGAGATGTTTCTTGTTTCTTGAGGTAGGATTTTATTGCTACAAACTTCCCACTTAGCACTGCTTTTTTTGCATCCCATAGGTTTTGGGTCATCATGTATTCATGTCCTTTGTTTCTAGGTATTTTTTGATTTCCTCTTTGATTTCTTCAGTGTTGCAAATCAATCAGTGGGATAAACCATATTAACAAATCAAAGGAGAAAAACCATATGATCATCTCAATAGATGCAGAAAAAGCTTTTGACAAAATTCAACACTGATTTATGATAAAAAATCTCCAAAAAGTAGGCATAGAGGGAACCTACCTCAACATAATAAAGGCCATATATAACAAACCCACAGCGAACGTCATTCTCAATGGTGAAAACTGAAACCATTTCCACTAAGATCAGGAATAAGACAAGGTTGCCCACTCTATTATTATTCAACATAGTTTTGGAAGTTTTAGCCAAGCAGTCAGAGAAGAAAAAGAAATAAAAGGAATCCAAATCAGAAAAGAAGAAGTAAAACTGTCACTGTTTGCAGATGACATGATACTATACATAGAGAATCCTAAAGATGCTACCAGAAAACTACTAGAGCTAATTGATGAATTTGGCAAAGTAGCATGATACAAAATTAATGCACAGAAATCTAGACAAAAAAATTGCACAATTTGTATGGAAACACAAAAGACCCCAGATAGCCAAAGCAATCTTAAGAAAGAAAAACGGAGCTGGAGGAATCAGGCTCCCTGACTTCAGACTCTACTACAAAGCTACAGTAATCAAGATAGTATGGTACTGGTATAAAAACAGAAATATAGATCAGTAGAACAGGACAGAAAGCCCACAGATAAACCCATGCACATATGCTCACCTTATCTTTGATAAAGGAGGCAAGAATATACGATGGAAAAAAGACAGCCTCTCCAATAAGTGATGCTGGGAAAACTGGACAGCTACATGTAAAAGAATGAAATTAGAACACTTCTTAACACCATACACAAAAGTAAACTCAAAATGGATTAAAGACCTAAATGTAAGGCCAGACACTATAAAACTCTTAGAGAAACATAGGCAGAACACTCTCTGACATAAATCACAGCAAGATCCTCCTGACCCACCTCCTAGAGAAGTGGAAATAAAAACAAAAATAAACAAATGGGACCTGATGAAACTTAAAAGCTTTTGCACAGCAAAAGAAACCATAAACAAGATAAAAAGACAACCCTCAGAATGGGAGAAAATATTTACAAACAAAGCAACTGACAAAGGATTAATGTCTAAAATATACAAGCAGCTCATGCAGCTCAATATCAATAAAAAAAACAACCCAATCCAAAAATGGGCAGAAGACCTAAATAGACATTTCTCCAAAGAAGATGTACAGATTGCCAACAAACACATGAAAGGATGCTCAACATCACTAATCATTAGAGAAATGCAAATCAAAACTACAATGAGATATCACCTCACACCGGTTAGAATGGCCATCGTCAAAAAATCTACAAACAATAAATGCTGGAGAGGGTGTGGAGAAAAGGGAACACTCTTGCACTGTTGCTGGGAATGTAAATTGATACAGCCACTATGGAGAACAGTATGGAGGTTCCTTAAAAAACTAAAAATAGAATTACCATATGACCCAGCAATCCCACTACTGGGCATATACCCTGAGAAAACCATAATTCAAAAAGAGTCATGTACCACAATGTTCACTGCAGCACTATTTACAATAGCCAGGACATGGAAGCAACCTAAGTGTCCATCAATGGATGAATGGATATCCAAAGAAGATGTGGCACATACATACAATGGAATATTACTCAGCTATAAAAAGAAACTAAATTGAGTTATTTGTAGTGAGGTGGATGGACCTAGAGACTGTCATACAGAGTGAAGTAAGTCAGAAAGAGAAAAACAGATACCGTATGCTATCACATATATATGAAATCTAAAAAAAAAAAGGTTCTGAAGAATCTAGGGGCAGGACAGGAATAAAGACACAGAAATAGAGAATGGACTTGAGGACACGGGGAGGTGGAAGGGTAAGCTGGGATGAAGTGAGAGAGTGGCATGGACATATATACACTACCAAATGTAAAATAGATAGCTAGTGGGAAGCAGCCACATGGCACAGGGAGATCAGCTCTCTGTCCACCTAGAGGGGTGGGATAGGGATGGTGGGAGGAATACGCAAGAGGGTGGAGATATGGGGATATATGTATACGTATAGCTGACTCACTTTGTTATACAGCAGAAACTAACACACCATTGTAAAGCAGTTATACTCCAATAAAGATGTTAAAAAAAAAAAAAAGAGAATTCATCAATCCCAAATTGGTCTTTTGGAAGGTCAATTGGTGCCATAAAAAAATCACATATCGGGGTGCAATGATTTTTTTTATATATTTGAAATATTTTGTTTTTTTTAATATTTGGGTCAAGACTAAGTATAAAAAAAGACATGCCCTTATTTATATTGAAGGAAAACCAGAAAAAAGAGGTTTATACAAAACAGTGATGGAAACAACTTAATATCTCGCCTCCAAAGTTTTCTTCCCCCTACTTATCTGCCCTGACTTTCATTTTAGCTTAGTAGCTCTCGCTCAGTCAATTAGGAGAGGGAATAAAGCTTAGACCCTTACTCAGCTGCTCAAAGCGATTCTCTATGCTCTTTAATAGCAAGTGCATCTTCATTAGTATTTATTTCTAGAATGGGAGAGAAAATCTATATAGATGCTAGAAAGCAAGCTACAGACAAAATTAAGTGAATTGAAAACTAGTGTTGAAAGGTGTAAAAATCAAGTATAAAATGACATTATTTAACGTATTAGAACCCTGACTAGCAGAATAAAAACAAGCATTTAGACCAATGTCAGCAAAAACTTCTTAATGATTATGACTTTTTAATGATGATGAGCGTATAACACTCTCTCCAGGGAAGAAATGGAAGCTAACGTTTATAAACTCTGTAGCTTAACTGGATAAAAGATAAACCACTAGACAACATCCTTTTGGGAATAATATGCATTGGCAAGTAAGATGAGATAGTCTAAAATTAAGAGTGGAAAATAAATTTATTACACTCTGTTTCTATGCTATAATTTTATATGTAAAATTAAATTGTCATTCACTTTTCTGAATGATAACAAAAATTACTTCTTTAACTATTTTTAAATGAAAAACTCAGCCAAGTTTTCCTTTCTTGGAGTTATCTGCCTAATAGCTATAGTTACACTAAATATTTTGACTTATTTTAACACTCTTAATTTCCCCATTCTCAGTTAAGGAGACACAAATGCTGGAAAGCCACCACATTTGCTGAAAGGGGGCTTGGAAGTCCTGATCCAAGTCAATTAAAAATGTACCACATGTCAATCATTAATATTTTCAGTCACATGAAAAGCAGTACCATCTACCAATTACTTTTCAATACAAAAAACAATGAATAAATTATGTCAAGATTTCCAGCAGCTTGTTGATCTCAGCAGAAGCATCTTAATTGTGTTTTTTGACTATGAACAATAAGAAATTTTCAGGGTCATTATATAAAATGAGGTTGTTTTCTTTCTAGAGAAAAGCCTTGTTGAGAATCAAGGCTAGAGTTAGGAAGGAACAGAGCATATCCCTTTGACACTTAGGGGAAAATATACTAGAAATGGTTTGTTGCCAAATTGAGAACATATGCATCATGCGATTTTGTTTTGAAAAATATCTTTGATCAGCTTGAGACCAATGTTCCCAAGAAACATGCATGTCGAGTGTGCTGTCAGAGTCCCTCCCTTCGCTGAGGTATCTACAAGGGATGTGAAAAAGGAAAAAACAATCAAAACCCAGAAACATGTGGAAGTCACTTTTATTTTGTGCGATAATTTATCATGGAAGAGTTTACATTATTTTTAGTATAGAAGATTAAGTGGTAAGCCCTCTTAAAATTTTTACTTAGCTAAGACGTTATTTCAGCTTTATGTATAACTTCTCATTAAGGGTCTTGGTATGTCTGGAAGATGGTTGAGTGAAAGTAAGCTTACTGCTCAAAACATGTTTTACAAAACAGCTAAAATTAATAACTGGATGAGCTATTCATTATTATTCAGAACACGCTGCTGGAAATTGACAATTGTTAACCCCCGACTACAAAAAACCCTACTGTGATCCACTAGTGAGTGGCATCATGTTGACTAAGGCTTATCACATACTTGAAGACTGAAAATTCTTTAAATTTACAAGTAAAACAAAATTATGCTGAACATGACAGAAAACATTAATGTGAAGTATCTTTTGTTGAAGTAGTGATTTTTGTACCAATATAGGGTCCATTGAAAATTGAAAAGTAAGTGAGCTGATCGTACTAACGTCCTAATAACCTCATTTTTTAGACGTGAATTTAAACTTTTCACCAGTATATGTCAGTAAAATACTATGTAATTACAGGGATGATCCCATGGAAGTAGATTTTATCTATAACAACATTTATAAAATACAGAACACTGTATTTCTATACTCTGTTACATAAACATTTTTTGAGCCTATGTTTTTGTTCAAAAGCAAGGAAAATCTCTGCTGAGAATTTCTTTCCATTGTGAAACTTCCTATTTGATGCAATCTGTGTCCAGCACTTTTGCCATAATCACCTTTGCCACAGACATCTTTGCCACAAGCATTTTTGCTACTAACATTTTCACAGCATAACCAATTGGCCATAAGGCAATTTTGCTGTCAAAGATTAAATAATGAAAAACAAAAGAGTGACATAAAAAAAGACACAATGAAACACGAGAAACAAATAAAATTTAAAAGACTATATTGAGAAATACAAACATATTTGAATACATTTAAAATGTGTGTAGACTCATGGGTCAAATAACTGATTTTGTGGGTTGTACCTAAGCACTTGTCTTCCAAGTCTTTCATTCACAGTTATATATATATATATATATATATATATATATATATATATATATATATATATATATATATAAATTTGATTCATCTCCTCGTTCAGCATCATGCTTTTTCTTTTTTGCTAAAATTTCTTTCTTCATTAAGAGAGGTATCAGTTTCCTAACACTAGGATGAATATTTGTAACTGAGCTTTGTATTCATTGTGAAAACCTCTACAATGTTGTACGTTTTGGGCATCTTGTCGCATGTTTACTGATAGATGTTCTAAAGTTCTTTGGGAAACATGGGCTCAACTCTGTGCCTTTGAGGCCCTCTACTTCATTCTCCTCCAATACAGTGTGTTTCAAAACAAGAAACCAAATGTTGGGGGAAATCATCATCATCTATCAGCTCGATAAAGCCATCAATAACACTGCTAACTGGAGGAAATGCTAATACATTTCAACCAGCTAAAACCAAACTGGCAAACTAAAAACTGTCAACCAGTTATTTTATCTTTCACGGCAAAATTGTGTTACAGCCAATTAGTTTTGGTGAACATGTTTGTGGCAAAGATGTGTATGGTGAAATCAATTTAATACATTTCCTTCATCACACAAATTATCCCTTGTGTTTTCTGTTGTTTAATATAGTGTCCATGAGGTGGGGAATAGTTCCATAATTCATGATTCATGGCATATATAATCTTAGACTACACTGTGCCCTTTTATCCACCATACTCCCAACTCTGAGCTATTTATATGAACTAAATATTGATAGTGCTTAAACTATAATCATCATGATCATTAAAATTATAGTCAGGATCTGTATGGAAAACATACTAGGTATCTATTAATTTCCATCATCAAGGAAATACAGCGAAATGTGAACTAGACCACATTAGATAGTTCTGGAATGTGTAAATTTTAAGAATTCTTCAATCTCCCAAGAATCAACAGTTCCCAAAGGTCAATTCTGACAAAACATAAGATATATTTAGATCAAGCAATGGAGCTGGTAATGTGCTCTTTATACTTTAATCCCTTTAAACATTCAAAGCCTCCACGCAGGCAGGGCAGGATTTACTTGTTTCACCTTACACTTAGCTTTCCCACTCAGGAGCTTTAAGGTGAGACTCCCAAAAGATAACAAGAAGCTAAGATGAGCTCATTTAAATGCAACCTAGTCATTCAGGTTTAGATAATAGCCACTGCTGAGATATTTATGGTTTTCAACATTTGTTAGCATTGGTAACCAACCAGGCCCTAGCAACTGTATTAAGTCATGAGCTGACACAAGTGCAAAGTAATTTGCACAGGCTGAAAAAGGAGAGTCACAAAGAACTTTAATAATGTAAGTTTTATTTGAACTTTGCCATCACCCTAGTTTACAAAAGTTAATTCCTATCCTCAGTTTCCAAAGACAAAGATTAATTGACCCTCCTTATCTGAGTGTTCTTCGATTAGAAATGTTCTTTTCTCATCTATATCTTCCATCATAGATGGTGGTCGCTCAATAAAAAGATGTGCCCTGAACCAATGTTTCCATTTTTCAGAAGTACAATATGTGGCTACAGGTTACTGCTTTTGTAAAGCTATTACTTTTACTGTCAACATGACTGCTGCCCTAAGATGTCTCATTAGGTGGAATAAATTGAAGCAAACAAACACAACATTTGACCAAATGCCCTCCTCCCCGCAAATATCTGCTTTGGTGATTAAAAACTAAATAAATAACTTCTGTAATCAGACATTAAAAAACCCTGGAGAATGGGAGTTAACCCTAATTGTACCTCTAAGAATGTGTCATTGGATAAGACAGAAGGAGAGTAGGAGAGTAACCAGATTCCTAAATTCTTAAAACCAGAAAATGAGGAGCTCTTCCACTATGCAGTCCATTATAACACAAAAGTATAAAGAAAACGATTCAAAGATATAAAGACAAACAGAAGATTCCACATCTAAAAAAAGCAATGGGTTTATTCATGAAAGCTAGTTAAACATATCATTTGCCTGTGTGACAGATTCATTTAAATTCTAATTCCTGTGGGAACATAGATGAAAGCTTGAATTCAGCCCAAGTTTTGGCTTGTGCTGTCATTTATAAATAGGACTTTAAGTTTCTGATTTGATTTCTTATTGAGAAATGATCAAATCTCTTAAAGTACACAGCCAAAAAGAAACATCAATTTGTATAAAATATTTTGTAAATGAAAATTAGTTAAGAAGCCTTGTCTTGAGCTTATCCTGCTCAACGTTAGCATTAACCCCTACTTATTTTTAAGACCGTTCAACATAATGAGCCAAAAATTATCTGTCTCACATATATTATAGATTTTTACTTTTTAGGATATTAAATGCACAAAAAATTTTGTTTGACATCTATCTGTATGTCATTTAGACTCTTGTATAATACTTCCTCTTCAATATTTTGAGGGAAAAAATTATCCTGAATAATTCTACCTGTTGGTCAATACTTAAGTGTTTTAGGGTTGAACTGATTCTTCCTCAAAAAAGACATGTTGAAGCCCTAATCCCCAGTACTTCAGAATGTGACCTTATTTGAAAATAAGGTCAATATAAATGCAATTAGTTAAGATGAGGACATACTGTTAAAGTGGGCTTCTAGTCCAATGTGGCTGGTGTCTGTATAAGAATATTGTTATATTCTCTGTGAAGACACAGAGAGTTAGGGAGAACAGAAAGTGATGATGGAGGCAGAGATTGGAGTTATGCAACTACAAGTCAAGGAATGCCAGGAATTACTGGTAGCACCAGGAACTAAGAAAAAGGCATGGAGTAGATTCTTCCCTATAGCCTTCCATAGAGCATGGTCCTGCTAACAACTTGATTTTAGACTTTTAGCCTCCAAAATTGAAACAAAAAATTATGTTTTTTAAAGCCACTCAGTATGTGGTACTTTGTTAAAGCAGCACCAGGAAATTAATACAAGTCAGAAAAAATAAAATTGCTTTTAATATAGAGACTATCAAGCTTAGATTTTCTTCATCTCTATCTTCTCCCTTTAATTGTACCCCTGACATTTTCCTGCATAATGGGAATAAAGTGTTACTGACTTCCCAGAGCCAAACACATAATGCAAGAGAGCCAAGCCAAATTTTGAGGCTGGAGAAAACGTCTGGTTCTCCTTACTCTAAAACACAAACCATAAGACCAAAACGCAAAACTTGACAGAAAGCTCTAAACACGAACTGGACATTTCAGTAATTGGCAAATCATTTTTGGGATAATGCCTCTAAATGCTATAAATGTGGCTGAGCAGTATAGAAGGACTGAGGAACTAACACAAGTCATAGAAGGTATGGTTTTTAAAGGCTATGTATGACGCAGGTATGGTTCAGGCAAATGACTGAACTACATAAACTATTCACATCAAATGTAGTGAATGCTGTGATTTTACATGACCTCATACCTAAAAGCAGGCTATCACAAGGTAGGTGGATAAAGAGATAGACTATAGTATAGGATCCATTATGAAAATGCAGTCATATAAATTGGGCTAACGCAAAAAGAGAGGCTAAAAATTGCTTTCATTTATTCTTCCCTGTCTTGTTGATCACCAGAACTACTTAGGAACACGGTGTAATTCTAAACGCTACTGCTGGCTAATTTTTTGATTACTTTTTGTTTCTTAATCTGTCCTTGACTAACACTGAAAATGTTCTAACCTAAACCTCTAGAAGAAAACCATTAGCAGATTCAGGTGACAGGAGACAGGCCGGTTAACTTGGAAAATTGAGAGAGCACTCATTATTTAGGAACTAATATTAAATTTCAATCTGTTTTTCATCACTTATGCACCACCAAGCCAGTCTTAGTTTTGCTGACGATGGATTCTCATCAGGGTAAGAACATCTGAAATTCCAAATACCAAGCTGGTTTATTAGCATGATACTCTTCATACTGTGGCTACCATATACCCATTTCTTCTATATTTTCCTCTATTTCCTTAGTTACCCTAACTCTACTCTTTGTGATAGTTTATTTTGACTTTCCATCTTGTGTTTCTTAAAATCCTACTAACACTTGAGATAACATAAACACATTTTGTGATGAGTCTATGCCAAATGCCTTGCTAGGTACTTTGTAAAAAGCATCATCTCCAAATTTTGACAAATGTACAGACTCTTCTTTTCTTTCTATTTTTATAGTTATCTTCTGTTCTCTAGATTTTTATTTGTTTTTCTGGTTTTGGAACATTTTGATGTCCTTATTACCTCCAACTCTTATTTCATTTGTGTGATAGTTCTGTTATTTTCTATCTTGCCTCTGTCTTCTTGCCTTAGTCAGGAGTCTCACTCAAAGTAGTCTTTCACTGTAATCTGTGAATAGTTGCTTAGGGAAAGTTCTAGAGTCTAATTAAATTTGACATTAATTTTTTTTCTAACTTTCTGAGTTGCTGTAAATGAAAATGAGCACCTCATGGACTAATGGAGGTTTCTTAAGATGAAAAGTGATTCAAAACACTGAGAATCACACCAAGAATCTGACATCACACAATGTAATATAAAAATAATGAAACATAAAAGCAGAACAAAATATAAAATATTGGGCAATGTCACAAAATGAAAAACTCTAAGTAAATGCAAAAAAAACTCTTCAATTAATTATTCAGTAAGCACATTAAAAAACAAACAAACAAACAAGAAAACTACTATAAGCCAGGCACTTTCCTTAGGGCTATAAATTTTAAGAGACATGTATAAACGTTGACTTTGGGCAATCTACTGTGTGACAAAACTGATATATATGAAACAATAATACACTCTATTAAACTGGTGAGTATGCTGACTATAAAAACATTAAATGTTCAGAAAATGAAAATATCAAGTGTAGACAAGAATAGATTTGGAGTTAAGTAGTGGAATGAACCCTCCCACAAATGACAATTATATGAACAAAATAAATTATTTTCAAAAACCAACTATTTAAAGGCACCAGAAAACATCCAAGAAAAGACAGAAGCCCAAGTTTACTTTTGAAAAATTGCAAGTAGAGGGGTCAAAACTGTGAGTCTGTGGCTTTCTGGTTATGATGGTAGAAAATAATAACAAAAGCTGCAGGTTTACTGATATTGTGAGAGAAATTTGGAATGAGACCAAAAATCCAGGAATGGCAGCTAAATTATGCACACACAAAGGAGAGCCCAAGGGACCTAGTGTCATCTCCTAATTTTGTCTGTTAAACATAGGTATTACCTCCTAATTTTTATAGATGAGAGAGGAAGTTATCGTGATAAAAGCCTGTGAGCTTCCTGCTTTTTAAATTGAGTGTATTTCCCAAGCTTACACAATGTGGAATGTAAAATGTTGACTACTCACAGACTGGACATCTCAGAAGACAGATATAAACTGGAAGAACAACTGGAAATATGGAAGTCTTAGAAATATAGAGCCACAGGAGGGAAAGCCCCAAAATATGAGTAAAATATTTGAGTTTGATTCCCTGGTTGACCAACAAATTATGCAGGCATGGGAGAGGAAACTTAATTAAAACTATCAGCCATAAGAATTAATAAGCACAAAGTTATTAGAAGCTACATAACATAGGAAACAGAAAGTTTGTAGTTTAAGTCTAGGCAAGTTCACCATCTACTAGAACAAGAAAACAAAGAAAGAAACACAAGATAGAATAGAGAGTTGTTGCAAGGTATTGCCTACAATGCCCAGTTTTCATATTTCAAGGCAAATATCCTCAGATGTTTTTATCTGTTAACTAATTTGATTCTTAGAATAACCTATGGGGTTGGACTACCACCATCCATATTTTTCACATGTGGAAATGGAAAATCCACACAGCTTTCCCACCCCTCCCCCACTGGAAATTGCTAGTAAATTCTATACTATTTAGGAGAATTTAAAGACATGCAACCATAATGAATGCAGATTTGCTTAAAGCAAAATCATGTAAATTTTATTTGCCGAATAATATGAGTAACAGTTTTTATAGCTCTAAAACAAGCACATATTAACATTGGTAATATTTTTGTGATCTGAGAAGATAAATAAAATAAACATATATCAGATCTATATCTACATCTTTATATCTGTCACTCTATACATCTATAAATCTACAGTTTTTTTTAAAAATAAATTCATTCATTTATTTATTTTTGGCTGTGTGGGGTCTTCGTTGCTGTGCGTGGGCTTTCTCTAGCTGTGGTGAGCGGGGGCTACTCTTCATTGCTGTGCGCGGGCTTCTCATTGCGGTGGCTTCTCTTGTTGCAGAGCACGGGCTCTAGGCATGTGGGCTTCAGTAGTTGTGGCTTGCGGGCTCCAGAGCACAGGCTTAGTAGTTGTGGCGCACGGGCTTAGTTGCTCGGTGGCATGTGTGATCTTCCCGGACCAGGGCTCGAACCCCTGTCCCTGCATTGGCAGGCGGATTCTTAACCACTGTGCAACCAGGGAAGTCCCAAATCTACAGTTTTAAATTACATATTTTTGCTTTCTACTTTTCTATATCTTATAATTAATATATTATAATTTATAAAATGCATGTTATAAAAATATTTTTACTTTAAAAATATAGTGTTTGTTGACATACAGGATATTAATCAAGTTTCTTATACATAGTTTAATAGTTCTTATGCTGCTATTTTTAAAGTTTTGCCTGTTAAACCACATTCATTTAGAAATGGAGTTAGATTCTCTAAGATCAGAGCACAAATCAAATTAACAATTTTTGTATAAATATTAAATTATATCTGACACATTCAGGAATTGGGGCTCTTAAACTTTACTCTAAATAGAAATAAGAATCACCAGTATTAATGTTAAAATTAAACTCATCATCTTTATTCTAAAAGTTTCTAATTCAATAGATGTGGGTGGGCCTTGTAAAGTGTATTTTTAACAAACTATCTCATATGAATTTTATCTCAATTCATAGTAAATAACATCTATGAAACTGTTCTTCTTTGATGCCTTAATTTTATTTATTTACAAGTCTTGTTTAAGGCCTAGATATAATTGTGGGTATTTTAGAGAACTACGTTAAAACATTGGTCTTCAAATCAAAGTCATCTGGGGTACTGTTAAAATTATACACACTTACTAATTCCTGACAAGATAAGAAACCAGCATGGGTGTTTGCCTTCCTATGCTGAATAACCTTAGGGTTATCACAGGAGGGAAAGGGGGCTTGAGTGGATCCATGACTAAACACAAACCGTGAGAAATCCTAGGAGAGTCCAGTTTGGGAGGGAAATGACAGTTTACAATCAATGACAGTACAGTGGTCAGTAAACATAGATAAGGCCAATTTTGGGGAAGAATTTGTAAATTGTCTTGTGACATTGTGGTCCCTCTGCATTTTTAATATATAACATGAAAGCAGATGGCCTACCACCAGGTTCTCAGGGGGATGTGATGGAAGGGCAGTTAAAATGACTTCAGGTACCCCTACATACGAACCTTCAAGTTGCAAACTTTCAAAGACACAAACACATGTTCACATGTCCAGTCATGTAAATTAGTTCATGTGGCTGGCGTATACTGTCAGATGCGTGCATCCTCTACAAGTGGTTGTGCTTTTGTGTACTTTACTGTACAGTACTGTATAGAGTACAGTAGTACAGTATCTTTATTTCAAGCTCAGGATGTTTGGAAGCAAGTGTAAAAGCAGCAGTGATGGAGCTGGTACTGCTAAGAAGAGCCAAGAGGTAACATTGGAACTTGCTGTGCAACACAAGGAGCTTACTAATGAAGACCTGATGGAACTGGAGGCCCAGAGAAAGGATGAAGAGAGACAAGAGGAAGAAGTAACCAAAGAACTGAAGAGGTTCATGACACAGGAAATGGCAAGGGGGGTTTTCTTTATTTGAGGAGGCACTGTTAGTTTTTGAGGCACAGAACCCGAACGTAGAATGGTACTCGAAGGTTGCAGCAGCTGTTCAGAATGCAATACAGTGCTACCATGTCATCTATGATGAGGAAAAAAGAGCTACTACCCTGATATCACTGGATCGTTTTTTCAAGAGAGTAGATAGAATTGCATCCAGTAAGGAACCAGAACCTGTGTCATTAATGTCAGGCATGAGTGAAATTGCAGCTTGCCCTCTGTCTCCTATTGCTGACGATCCTTCAGCTCTACCATCTCCCACCTCCTCCTCCAGTCAGTAACTCTTCTTCCCTGTTCATTCAATGCCAGCCCCTGTATGCCAGCTGTTGTATTGTACTACTGTACTTTTCAAGGTACCTGTACTGTACTGTAAGATTAAAAATAATTTCTTTATTTTTTTGTTTATTGTTTATGTATTATTTGTGTGAAAAGTATTATAAACCTATTACAGTACAGTACTGATTGTGTTAGTTGGATACCTAGGCTAACTTTGTTGGACTTACAAACAAATTGGACTTAATAACACACTCTCGGAACAGAACTCATTCGTATGTAGAGGACTTACCGTAGTATTATTTCTGGTCCCTATGAGTCCCCTTGTTTCAACCAAACCTCTTTCTACATCTAGGTATACACTCCTAGCTAAAATAGATGATAGTCCTAGAAAATGTGTTTATAGGGGAAAATGACAAGATGTTTAAGGAGTACCAGCATTAGTAAAGAAAGATAACAAATGGGAAAAAAAAAATCTATACCAATAAGTGACACCAGTTCTAAGAAAAACATAAGAATAAACACTTGGAGTCACAAATTTTAATGAACCTGTATGAGGGATGATAGAACATTCCAATGTTATTAAAATATATAGAATACATGAATAACAAAATTAATAAACCACAACAAAAAATCTAACAATATTTAAAATGTCTCTTCACCTTGAGGACCCCATCTACCAAATTATTAGATTATTTTGATAGATGCTGGAAAATATTGGATAGGACACAATACACAAAATATAGGATGTAAGGGAAAAAATGTATAAAAAACAAGAAATATTAGAAAAAAATCCCTATGACAAAATTTTATGTAAAAATATCCAATAAGAAACATTTTTAATGGAGAAATTTTAAGCAATCCTTCTAAAAAGACGTACACAAGACAAAGAAGCCCTTCTTTACTGATACTGTCCAACACAGTTGTAGATGTCCTGACTAACATATTAAGATAAGAAATAGAATAGCATGTGTAAAGAACAAAATGGAACACAGCACAGTGTTATTATTTACAAATAATAACATAACGGTATACTAAAAAACAGATGAATCAATTGACAAATGTTTGAAATAACAGAAGAGATTTCAGGAGGTCAATACACAAAAATCCATAGCTTTCATATATACCAGCAATAACCAATTAGAAACAGGAAAAGAAACCTAAAAATTATACATAGTAGGAAAAAATTTATAAATTATCTTGAAATTAAATTTGTGTAAGAAAAATTAAAACACGAAGTAAAATATACTAAAAAATCTGATTATATAGAGTTGTATACCATCTTTTTAGATAATGAAAATAATATTGTAAAAAAGAAAAAATAATATTTAAACATAAAAATTGATAAATCTGAAAACTTTAAAATTTGTAAATTTGAAAATTCACATTAAATAGTTCAATTCATAAAAGGATACTAGACCAAATTAACTAATTGATAACAAGTTCAAAAAAATATTTGCAGAATATAAAATAAGCAAGGGATTAATATCTGAAATACTATGGAGCTCCCACTCCAGTGAGGGGGTACAGGAAATGAAGATAAAAAGCAAGAAAAAAATGGGCATTAGGAATATGAAATATACAGAACAGGGAATGTTAATTGCTAATAAATATAGACAAACGTGGTGCTTCATATAGAAATAAATGCAAATTAGTATGATAATAAAATAACTATATTTATAGGACACTATAATTTAAATTAAAACACTACCTACACATATTCTTTTTCAGGATTCATCAGTAACTAAATATACATGTGGAAAGAAGTATAGTGCATACCCTACAGTAAGTATCTATGGGGGATTTAAAACATCAAAATTTGAATGGGAGAGGTAGGGAAAATGTAATTTAAAAAGGAGCTTTATCTGGACGAATCATGATAGTAAGCCATAATCAGAGAAGGATGACTATCTCCGTGTGTCTGTGTGTGTGTTTTAATTCCTGAGGTCCTTAAAACAAAAAATAAAACTGTAAATTAAAATACAGAGAATCAAGTCCAGATCTACTTAAGTAGAGGGTCCAAGAATGAGGATCTTTAATCTATATTTACCATAAATAATAAACATATTTCTATACACCAAGAAAAATAACTTGGAAAATAAAATTTCAAAAATACTTATGGAAGGTAGTCATTTAATTTTTTTAAAGTTAGGAAGTCTTTAGAATGTATATAAAATATTAGAATTATAAGTAAATTTAACAGTGTTATTGGATCAAGGTCTATACATAAGAATCAAATTTATTTCTATAAGCTAGCAAGAATCAACTTGAAAACAAAATTTAAAATAGGTATGAAAAATCACACATTGAATTAAGATTCAGGAAGATTTTAAACAGAGGAATTTAAAACTTGTAAATATGTCTTCTGCTGAATTTTCTGAAACTTAGTAGATATCTCCTAGCACTAAACTGAATGAAAGATCACTGATTTCAAGAATAAATAATTTATCTTCAGAAACTGTTAGACCTTGACTTTCGTATGTTTTCAGCTTCAATTCATTCTCTTAATAGCATTTTAAAGCAATCAGTTATCTTGATATGTGTAGTAATATTGACTACTATGAACTGAGTGAGCAATGTCTCTGCCTCTCCATAATTACATATCATATGTCGAATTCCAGAAGCAAGATTTCAGCTTCAAATAACCTAAATGAAATGTTGACTAGATAGATGCATTTTGCTGTTGGAGTGTACATATCTTGTTCTCCAGGAGTGAAACTACGGAGATTTATTCCATCTTACAAATGATTCTGGGGAAAAGGAGAGTAGGAACTGGTAGATGTAGCATAACAAAACTGATCAAATATTAGGTGAATGACCACTACAGAAAAACATAATTCTAACTATTTTGGTATATTACTCCTCACAGTAGTTCTCAAAAATTCACAACAATATTGATTTTCAACTTTGGGCGAGTCAGAGCTGATTGGAAAAGTTACAATCAAAGAGAGAAATACACTCTGCAAGTACTCAGATTCAATTAAAAGATTCAAACTTGTGAGTTTGGATATAACATTGGCAATATTGAGAGTTCTAAAATATGCCTTCTTCAAACTGCAAATAACCTTTCTCTGTACCATGCTACTTTTCCTCACCTATGCTAATTTATATTGGGCCATTAATTCAAATACTTTATTTCAAATTATGTAATATTCTGTACTAAATGCAATTTTGAGGGATCATTAAAAATATTTGATTCAATGGAGTAAACTGCTTCTTTCTGAACATATGGGTAGGGGTTAGAAAAACACATGTACAACAGAGAAGACCAAGTATACTGCTATTACGTGTTAATGTTAGGGCTCATATTCTCTGAAATTTCATAGCCTGATCCCTGTCTATTTTCTTATGATTCTAAATAATGGGCTGCTTAACCTAATCCAATAGAGTCTCCAGATGTATGTATATTCTTTACTCTCAGTGTTCAGACTCCAATTTTCAAAGCCCAGTCAACAGTTTGTCATTTTCTTCCCAAGGATAATTTATAGCAGGGATATTCATTGTCTTCAAGGAAAACATTCTGTCTTACCATAGAATATGTTTCACCCCCATGTTCCAGCATAGCTCTCAGAGTCTGACTTACTTAAGCTTAAATACCACATGTTGGACTCCAAGAATCCAGCCCAAAACAGACTATAACAAAACTAGTCTCATTAAAACTTAGCCTTGGGCTTCCCTGCTGGTGCGGTGGTTGAGAGTCTGCCTGCCGATGCAGGGGACGCAGGTTCGTGCCCCAGTCTGGGAAGACTCCACATGCTGCAGAGCGGCTGGGCCTGTGAGCCATGGCCACTGAGCCTGCACGTCTGGAGCCTGTGCTCCGCAATGGGAGAGGCCACAACAGTGAGAGGCCTGCAAAAACTTAGCCTTGTATAAATCCTGGAATAACAAGACCTCATACCTCCTAAGATAACTGTTTGTAAACCCCCAAATTTTAGGGACCTTCAACTGTAAATCCATGTTTTGGAATGTAAAATAATGAAAAAAATTAACACTGCTAATTATGCACTCAATTTACATTATAAGCTGAATTCTTAACTTCTAATTCTAAAGCATGTACTTTCAGATTAATGAATTGGTCAGTTTACGCCAAGAAAATTGCAGTTGTATTTTCATTACATTTCTGTAACAACGGCCTACTATGGTACTTTAGAATTTTGCTTTTGGGACCTTCGGTTCAAGATGACAGAGTAGAAGGACATGCGCTCACTCCCTCTTGCAAGAGCACCGGAATCACAACTAACTGCTGAACAATCATCGACAGGAAGACACTGGAACTTACCAAAAAACCCCCACATCCAAAGGCAAAGGAGAAGCCACAGTGAGACAGTAGGAGGGGCACAATCACAATAAAATCGAATCCCATAACCACTGGGTGGGTGACTCATAAACTGGAGAACAATTATTCCACAGAAGTCCATCCACTGGAATGTTCTGAGCCCCATGTCAGGCTTCCCAACCTGGGGGTCTGGCAATAGGAGGAGGAATTCCCAGAGAATCAGACTTTGAAGGCTAGTGGGATTTGATTGCAGGACTTTGACAGGACTTGGGGAAACAGAGACTCCACTCTTGGAGGGCACACACAAAGTAATGTGCACATCAGGATCCGGTGTGTGTGGGGGGGAGCAGTGACCCCGTAGGAAACCTACCTGCTAGTGTTGGAGGGTTTCCTGCAGAGGCGCAGGTGGCTGTGGCTCACGATGAGGACAAGGACACTGGCAGCAGAAGTTCTGGGAAGTACTCCTTAGCATGAGCCCTCCAGGAGTCTGCCATTAGCCCCACCAAAGAGCCTGTTGCCTCCAGTGTTGGGTCGCCTCAAGCCAAACTACCAATAGGGAGGGAACTCAGCCCCACCCATCAGCAGACAAGGAAATTAAAGTTTAACTGAGCTCTGCCCACCAGAGCAACACCCAGCTCTACCCACCACCAGTCCCTCCCATCAGGAAGCTTGCATAAGCCCCTTAGATAGCCTCATCCACCAAAGGGCACAGAGCAGAAGCAAGAAGAACAACAATCCGGCAGCCTGTGAAACAAAAACCACATTCACAGAAAGACAGACAAAATGAAAAGGCAGAGGACTATGTACAAGATAAAGGAACAAGATAAAATTCCTGAAAAACAATTAAATGAAGTGGAGATAGGCAACCTTCCAGAAAAAGAATTCAGAATAATGATAGTGAAGATGATCCAGGACCTCGGAAAAAGAATGGAGGCAAAGATTGAGAAGATGCAAGGAATGTTTAACAAAGACCTAGAAGAATTAAAGAACAAACAGAGATGAACAATACAATAACTGAAATAAAAAATACACTGGAAGGAATCAATAGCAGAAAAACTGAGGCAGAAGAACAGAGAAGTGACCTGGAAGACAGAATGGTGGAACTCACTGCAACATTAAATGCACAAACATTTGCATCATAGGGGTCCTAGAAGGAGAAGAGAGAGAGAAAGGACCCAAGAAAATATTTGAAGAGATTACAGTCGAAAACTTCCCTAACATGGTAAAGGAAATATCCATCCAAGCCCAGGAAGTGTAGAGTGTCGGCAGGATAAACCCAAGGAGAAACAGGCCAAGACACATAGTAATAAAATTGACAAAAATGAAAGACAAAGTAAAATTATTAAAAGCTACAAGGGAAAAATGGAAAATAACATACAAGAGAACTCCTATAGGCTAACAGCTGATTTCTCAGCAGAAACTCTACAAGCCACAAGAGGGTGGCACGATATATTTAGAGTGATGAAAGGGAACAACCTAAAACCAAGATTACTCTACCCAGCAAGTATCTCATTCAGATTCAGTGGAGAAATCGAAAGATTTATAGACAAGCAAAAGCTAAGAGAATTCAGCCCCACCAAACCAACTCTACAACAAATACTACAGGAACTTCTTTAAGTGGGAGACACAAGAGTAGAAAAGAACCTACAAGAACAAATCCAAAACAATTAAGAAAATGGTAATAGGAACATACATATCGATAACTAACTTAAATGTGAATGGATTAAACGCTCCAACCAAAAGACACAGGCTCACTGAATGGATACAAAAACAAGATCCATATATATGCTGTCTACAAGAGACCTACTTCAGATCTAGAGACACATACAGACTGAGGGGATGGAAAAAGATATTCCATGCAAATGGAAATCAAAAGAAAGTTGGAGTAGCAATACTCATAACAGATAAAATAGACATTCAAATAAAGAATGTTACGAGAGAGAAGGAAGGACACTACGTAATGATCAAGGGATCAATCCAAGAAGAAATTATAACAATTATAAATTTATATGCACTGAACACAGGAGCACCTCAATACATAAGGCAAATGCTAACAGCTATAAAAGAGGAAAACAACAGTAACACAAAAATAGTGGGGAACTTTAACACCTCACTTACACCAAAGGGCAGATCATTGAGACACAAAATTAGTAATTAAAAACAAGCTTTAAATGACACAATAGACCAGATAGATTTAATTTACATTTAAGGACATTCCATCTGAAAACAGCAGAGGACACTTTCTCCTCAAGTCCACACAGAACATTCTCCAGGATAAATCACACCTTCAGTCGCAAATCAAGCCTTGGTAAATTTAAGAAAATTGAAATCATATCAAGCATCTTTTCCAACCACAGTGCTATGAGATGAGAAATAAATTACAGGGAAAAAACCCACAAACACACGGAGGCTAAAAAATATGCTACTAAATAACCAAGAGATCACTGAAGAAATCAAAGAGGAAATCAAAAAATACCTAGAGACAAATGACAACCAAAACACGACGACCCAAAACCTATGGGATGCAGCAAAAGCAGTTCTAAGAGGGAAGTTTATAGCAATACAATCTTACCTCAAGAAACAAGAAAAATCTCAAATAAACAGTCTAACCTTACACCTAAAGGAACTAGAGAAAGAAGAACAAACAAAACCCAAAGTTAGTACAAGGAAAGAAATCACAAATATCAGAGCAGAAATAAATGAAATAGAAACAAAGAAAACAATAGCAAAGATCAATAAAACTAAAAGCTGGTTCTTTGAGAAGATAAACAAAATTGAAAAACCTTTAAACAGACTCATCAAGAAAAAGAGGGAGAGGACTCAAATCAATAAAATTAGAAAGGAAAAAGGAGAAGTTACAACAGACACTGCACAAATACAAATCATCCTAAGAGACTACTACAAGCAAGTCTATGCCAATAAAATGGAGAACCTGGAAGAAATGGACAAATTCTTAGAAAGGTATAATCTTCCAAGACCGAACCAGGAAGAAATTAAAAATATGATTAGACCAATCGCAAGCAGTGAAATTGAAACTGTGATTAAAAATCTTCCAACAAACAAAAGTCCAGGACCAGATGGCTTAACAGGTGAATTCTATCAAGCATTTAGAGAAGAGCTAACATCCATCCTTCTCAAACTCTTCCAAAAAGTTGCAGAGGAAGGAACACTCACAAACTCATTCTATGCGGCCACCATCATCCTGATACCAAAACCAGAAAAAGATACTACAAAAAAAGAAAATTACAGACTAATATCACTGATGAATATAGATGCAAATATCCTCAACAAAATACAAGCAAAGAGAATCCAACAACACATTAAAAGGATTATACAACATGATTAAGTGGGATTTATCCCAGTGATGCAAGGATTCTTCAATATATGTAAATCAATCAATGTGATATACCATATTAACAAATTGAAGAATAAAAACCATATCATCTCAATAGATGCAGAAAAAGCTTTTGACAAAATTCAATACACTTTTATGATGAAAACTCTCCAGAAACTGGGCATAGAAGCAAACTACCTCAACACAATAAAAGCCATATATGACAAACCCACAGCCAACATCATTTTCAATTGTGAAAAACTGAAAGAATTTCCTGTAAGATCAGGAACAAGAGAAGAATGTCCACTCTAGCCACTCTTATTCAACATAGTTTTGGAAGTCCTATCCACAGCAATCAGAGAAGAAAAAGAAATCAAAGGAATACAAATTGGAAGAGAAGAAGTAAAACTGTCACTGTTTGCAGATGACATGATACTATACATAGGTAATCCTAAAGATGCCTCCAGAAAGCTACTAGAGCTAAGCAACGAATTTGGTAAAGTTGCAGGATACAAAATTAATGCACAGTAATCTCTTGCTTTCCTATACACTAACAACAAAAGATCAGAAAGAGAAATTAAGGAAACACTCCCAGTTACCACTCCAACAAAAAGAATAAAATACCTAGGAATAGACCTACCTAGGGAGACAAAAGACCTGTATGCAGAAAACTATAATACACTGATGAAAGAAATCAAAGATGACACAAACAATTGGAGAGATATACCATGTTCTTGGTTTGGAAGAATCAGTATTGTGAAGATGACTATACTACCCAAAGCAATCTACAGAATCAATGCAATCCCTATCAAATTATCAATGGTATTTTTTACAGAACTAGAAGAAAAAATCTTAAAATTTGTATGGAGACACAAAGGACCCTGAATAGCCAAAGCAGTCTTGAGGGAAAAAAAGGGAATTAGACCCCCTGACTTCAGAGTATACTACAAAGCTACAGTAATCAAGACAATATAGTACTGGCACAAAAACAGATATATAGATCACTGGAACAAGATAGAAAGCCCAGAGGTAAACCCATACACCTATGGTCAACTAATCTATGACAAAGGAGGCAAGGATATACAATGGAGAAAAGACAGTCTCTTCAACAAGTGGTGCAGGGAAAACTGGACAGGTACATGTAAAAGAATGAAATTAGAACACTCCCTAACACCATACACAAAAATTAACTCAAAATGGATTAAAGACCTAAGTATAAGACTGGACACTATAAAACTCTTAGAGGAAAACATACAAAGAACACTATTTGACTTGAATCACAGAAAGATCTTTTTTGACCCACCTCCTAGAGTAATGGAAATAAAAGCAAAAATAAACAAATGGGACCTAATGAAACTTACAAGCTTTTGCACAGCAAAGGAAAGTATAAACAAGATGAAAAAAAACCCCTCAGAATGGGAGAAAATATTTGCAAATGAATCGATGGACAAAGGATAATCTCCAAAATATATAAAGAGCTGATGCAGCTCAATATCAAAAAAACAAACAACCCAATCAAAAAAATGGGCAGAAGACCTAAATAGACATTTTTCCAAAGAAGACATACCGATGGCCAAGAGGCACATGAAAAGCTGCTCAACATCACTAATTATTAGAGAAATGCAGATCAAAACCTCAATGAGATATCACCTCACACTGGTCAGAATGGGCATCATCAGAAAATCTACAAACAAAATTGCTTGAGAGGGTGTGAGGAAAGGGAACCCTCTTGCATGGTTGGTGGGAATGTAAATTGATACAGCCACTATGGAGAACAGTATGGAGATTCCTCAGAAAACTAAAAATAGAATTACCATATGACTCAGCAATCCCACTACTGGGCGTATACCCAGAGAAAACCGTCATTCAAAAAGACACGTGCACCCTAATGTTCATTGCAGCACTATTTACAATAGCCAGGTCATGGAAGCAAACTAAATGCCCATCAACAGACGAATGGATAAAGAAGTGGTTCATATATACAATGGAATATTACTCAGCCATGAAAAGGAATGAAATTGGGTCATTTGTATTGATGTGGATGGACCTAGAGACTCTCATACAGAGTGAAGTTAGTCAGAAAGAGAAAAACAAATATCGTATATTAAGGCATATATGAGGAATCTAGAAAAACTGGTACAGATGAACTGGTTTGCAAGGCAGAAATAGAGACACAGATGTAGAGAACAAACATATGGACATCAAGTGGGGAAAGCAGTGGGGTGGTGGTGGTGGTGGCGGTGGGATGAATTGGGAGATTGGGATTGACATAGATACACTAATATGTATAAAATAGATAACTAATAAGAACATGCTTTATAAAAAAATTAAATTAAATTAAAAAATTTTTTGCTTTTGTTCACATTTGAGTTGATATCTCCACTTTCTATAAGAGAAATGATCATATTAACAAAGCTTAACTTAATATTTCTTGAACTTTAAAGCTATTCTTAATTTCTATCTAATGCTACAACATTAGGTTTTTTGTGTGAAGAACACAAACAGATAAATATAAAATAATAGCCTTTTGATTATCTCCTAAATTTCATAGACTTTCTCTAGCAATTTTAACTGGAATTTGGAAGTGGCTTCTCAAGATCATGTGAAAGTTAATTTATCTCATTTTCTCTGTCAAATATTTCTATTTTATCCTTGACTATTTTTGAATGCAGCTTGGAATCCAAAGAATAGAGGTCTTTTTTAAAAGTCAGTCTTCCTGCATAATGTTTAATGGTTAGATATATCCCTGAGGAAGGATCTAAATTCATTGCAAATGATACTTTAATGGAGCCTAGCTTTTTTGTCATGCGAAGAGAGCCAAATGAATGTAGCAGCCAGCAGCAATTCCTATGGGAAGCAGTGCAACGTGAAGCAAGTGATGCTGTCAGAAATAAGTAAATAAATACCTCTAGCTTTCCCATTCTAACAATTTAATCCCATCAAAGAAATGCAGAATATGATTTACATGTTGTTGATAATCTTTTTAAAGAACAAGTCCATCTGCTATGGTTTGTTTGCACTTATATATCTGATAGGTATTTTATTCATGATATGCTGGAGAAATTATTAGCTCCTACAAAGTTGCAAGATGTTCATAAGTGAATATATATTCATTTACTTTAGAGAAATGACCCCCTTTCATAGCCATGGGTTATGTTAATTTGTCAGTGTCCATTCTAAAGCACTGTATGTTATCTTTTTTACATATATTGTCCTATACATTATGTTAGGAATATCCATGGCTCTGAATGACTTTACACAGCTATGAAATTTAAAACAGAGGAAGAGCGGGCGTGGGAGGAGGAAGAGAAGCACACATGAAATACCTGACTGGAGTTAACATTCTCTTCAGGAGAGAAGCAAATTCCATGAGGAGTAACTGTTGTAAACTTAATAAGAGTCTAAATAGTTGCAACAGGAGGTAACAATGATTTTATACTCGAGTTAATATTTTCAATAGAAGTCTCATGATAGAAATTTTCTATGCTGTTCATTTCTTTCATTTCTATTTTCTTATGAGATATATACAATAGTTCATAAAGAAAAGCAAATAAAGTAGGTATATTATTATGAACTAGAAATTACTAAATTTTAAAGAGGATGAATTGATCAGTCTTTACATTTATGCTAGTCAATTTTATGTTTTTTCCCTTTTTCTTATATTTGATGTTTTTCCTTCTGTTTTTAAAATTTTTATTTTATATTGGAATATAGTTGATTTACAATGTTGTGCTTCGGGTGTACAGCAGTGAATTAGTTATACATATATATATATATATTTTGTTTTCCAGATATAGGCTATTACAGAGTATTGAGTAGAGTTCCCTGTGATATATAGTAGGTGCTTGTTGATTATTTTATATATAGCAGCGTGTATATGTTAATCCCAAACTCCTAATTTATCCCTCCACTGTAGCTTTCCTCTTTGGTAACCAAAAGTTTATTTTCTAAGTCTGTGACTCTGTTTCTGTTTTGTAAATAAGTTCATCTGCATCATTTTTTAGATTCCACATGTAAATGATATCATATGGTATTTGTCTTTGTCTGACTTACTTTACTTAGTATGATAATATCTAGGTCCATCCATGTTGCTGTAAATGGCATTATTTCATTTCTTTTAATAGCTGAGTAATATTCCATTGCATATATGTACCACATCTTCTTTATTCATCTGTTGGTGGACATTTAGGTTGCTTCCATGTTTTGGCTATTGTAAACAGTGCTGCAATGAACACTGGGGTGCATGTATCTTTTCAAATTATGGTTTTCTCTGGATATATGCCCAGGTGTGGGATTACTTGGTCATGTGGTAGCTCTATTTTTAGATTTTTAAGGAAACTCCAGTGTTCTCCATAGTGGCTATACCAATTTACTTTCCCACCAACAGTGTAGGAGGGTTCCCTTTTCTCCACACGCTCTCCAGCTTTTATTGTTTGTAGACTTTTTGACAATTGCCATTCTGACCGGTGTGAGGTGATACTTCATTGCAGTTTTGATTTGCATTTCTCTAATAATTAGTGATGTTGAGGGTCGTTTCATGTGCTTTTTGGCAACCTGTATGTCTTCTTTGGAGAAATGTTTATTCAGATCTTCCACCCATTTTTTGATTGGGTTGTTTTTTTTTGCTTATTGAGCTGCATGAGCTGTTTGTTTACTTTGGAGATTAATCCCTTGTCGGTCACTTTGTTTGCAAATAAGTTCTCCCATTCTGAGGTTGTCTTTTTTGTTGTGTTTATAGTTTCCTTTGCTGTGCAAAAGCTTTTAAGTTTAACTAGATCCCATTTGTTTATTTTTGTTTTTATTTTCATTACTTTAGGAGGTGGATCAAAAAACGGTTTTGCTGCAATTTATGTCAGAGAGTGTTCTATGTTTTCCTCTAAGAGTTTTATAGTATTCGATCTTACATTTAGGTTTTCAATCCATTTTGAGTTTAGTTTTGTGTATGATGTTAGAGTGTTCTAATTTCATTTGTTTACGTGTAGCTGTCCCGTTTTCCCAGCACCACTTGTTGAAGAAACTGCCTTTTCTCCATTGTATATTCTTGCCGCCTTTGTCGTAGATTAATTGGCCATAGGTGCATGGGCTTATTTCTGGGCTTTCTATCCTGTTTCACTAATCTATAAGTCTGTCTTTGTGCCAGTACCATACTGTTTTGATTACTGTAGCTTTTTAGTATAGTTTGAAGTCAGGGAGCCTGATTCCTCCAGCTCCATTTTTTTCTTTTCAAGATTCCTTTGGCTATTTGGGGTCTTGTGTGTTTCCATACAGATTTTAAGGTTTTCTAGTTTTGGAAAAATGCCATTGGCAATTTGATAGGGATTGTATTGAATCTGTAGATTATCTTGGGTACTATAGTCATTCTGACAATATTGTTTCTTCCAATCCAAGAACATGGTATATCGTTCCGTCTGTTTGTGTCCTCTTTGATTTCTTTCATCAGCATCTCATAGTTTTCAGAGTACAGGTCTTTTGCCTCCTTAGGTAGATTTATTCCTAAGTATTTTATTCTTTTTGATGCAGTGATAAATGGGATTGTTTCTTTAACTTCTCTTTCTGATCTTTCATTGTTAATGTATAGAAATGCAACAGGTTTCTGTGTATTAACTTTGTATACTGCAACCTTACCAAATTCATTGATGAGCTCTAGTAGTTTTCTGGTAGCATCTTTAGGATTTTCTATGTATAGTATCATGTAATCTGCAAGCAGTGACAGTTTTAATTATTCTTTTCCAATTTGGATTCCTTTTATTTCTTTTTCTTCTCTTATTTTCATGGCTAGGACTTCCAAAACTATGCTGAATAAATCTGCTATAAACATCCATATTCAGATCTTTGTAAGAACATAAATTTTCAGCTCCTTTGGGTATATATCAAGGAGTACAATAGCTGGATAAACATAGCAAGAGTATGTTTAGTTTTCTAAGAAACCACTGAACTGTCTTCCAAAGTAGCTGTACTGTTTTGCATTCCCACCAGCAGTGTATGAGGGCTCCTGTACCTCCACATCCTCATCAGCCTTTGGTATTTTCAGTGTTCTGAGTTATGATCATTATAGTGGTGTGTAGTGGTATCTCACTGTTTTAATTTTCCAAATGATATATGATATGGAACATCTTTTCACGTGCTTATTTGCCATCGGTGTATCTTCTTTGGTGAAGCATCTGTATAGATCTTTTACCTATTTTTAAGTTGGGTTGTTCATTTTCTTATTGTTGAGATTTAAGAGTTCTTTGAATATTTTAGATAAGTCTTTTATCAGATAAATTTCAAATAAAACTATACCATTTCACAGGTAGTGAAATTACCTTATAATAACAAACTATCTTTAATTCCTCTCTCCCATCCATCGAAACATTGATGATGCTCATTTCACTCATATGTAAGTTACAGTCATCCAATACATTGTTATTATTATTTTAAACAAATTATTCTCTGCTAGATCAATTAAGAATTATAAAATTAAAGTTTTTATTTTACCTTCACTTATTCCTTCTGCGATGATCTTCCGTGTTTTATGTAGACCCAAGTTTCTGACCCATATCAGTTTCCTTTCCTCTGAAGAACTTTTTAAAATATTTCTTGCAAGACAGATCTACTGGTAACAAATCTCAATTTTATTTGTCTGAGAAAGTCTTTATTTCCCCTTTACTTTTGAAGGATAATTTTGAAAAATTCTATGTTGGGAGATTTTGTTTTTGAATATGAAATATTTTACTCATTTCTTTTTGCTTGCACAGTTTATAAGCAGAATTTGGATGGTCTCATCTTTGCTCCTCTGTAGTTAAGGTTTCCCCCCTCCACCACCCCCAGCCCCTGGATACTTTCAGAATTTTTTTAATCTTTGACTTTCTGCAGTTTAAATATGATATTCTAAATGTAGTTTATTCAGCATTTATCCTGCTTAGTGTTTTCTGAACTTTTTGGCTCTGTGGTTTGGTATGTGACATTAATTGGGGGAAATTCTGATTATTTCCTAAAGTATTTCTTCTGTTCCTCTCTCTTCTCTCCTTCTGCTATTCCCATTGTGCATTTGATATACCTTTTGTTGTTGTCCCACAGTTCTTGGACAGTCTGTTCTTTTTTTTCTTTTTAATCTTTTTTCTATTTGCATTTCAGTTTTAGAAGTTTCTATTGACAGATCCTTATGCTCAGAGATTCTTTCCTCAACTGTGTCCAATCTATTAATGAACCTATTAAAGATGTTTTTTTCTGTTATAAGGTATTGTTTTTAATATCTCTAATACATCTTTTTTCTTAGAATTTCCATTACCAATTTGCTGTCAAATGTTGTCTATCTTTTCCATTAGAATCCTTAGCATATCAATCATAATTTTTTGTTTGTTTATTCTTACAGTCTGATATTTTCAAATTCTCTGCTATGTCTGAGTCTAGTTCTAACAGTCTTGCTCTGTTACAACTGTGGGTTTTTTTGTTTCTTTGTTTGTTTTGCTTTTTGGTATGTCTTGTAATTTGGGGAGTAAAGGCTGGACATGATATACTAGGTAAAAGCAACTCAGGTAAACAGGCCTTCAATAACGTGGTGGTAAGACATGTGGGAGAGGGGGATATTCCTGTATTATGATTAGGTCTCAATCTTTTAGTGAGCTATGCCCCTAGGCTATGAATTTCACAAGTGCATCTCAGTTCTTTTCTCTTGCTTCAGGTGGGAAAGGATGGCTAGAGGGGCTTTGAGTTGGGTATTTCTGTTTCACCAGGTATGATAGATTCTGATAAAACTCCATTAGGTTAAGCTCTGGTAAAATATTGGGTTGGCCAAAAAGTTCAACCCAATAGTTTCTCTTGAGGGTAGGCCTTTTTTAGAAGAATAGAATGCTCTGGCTATTTCAAAATGGTTACTTTTCCCCCTCCTCCTGATAGAAGCTAGAATGGATTTGTCTATGATATTTTCTGTAACAACCTGGTAGAACTCTAGGGTTTGTTTAATCATGAAATTGTGGGCTCCTCCCCAAGTTTTTACCTCTCAGGCTGTCACACTGAGCCTCTGGAAATTCATCAATTACAGTTCAGATTTTGCTACAAAGCATTGGCTTCAGGGGAGATTTCAGCTTGTGAGTTTCTTCTCAGCTAAGTTGTGATTCTCTGTATCCTCCTGTCTCTTCAATTTTGGAGGCAGTGATATGCCCTGCGACCTCATTTCTCTGGTAGAGCTAAGATCAATTTTTGATTTTTCCATTTGTTCAGCTTTTTTTTTTGTTAGGATAGAGTGGTGACTTCCAAGCTCTCTTCCAGGAGTCTGGAGGTCTTTTGTATGTATTATTTTTGTGATTTGTTAGTCATCTTGAATATATAGATTGATTAATTTTACCAACTTCAGAAAAGTTTCAGATGTTCAATCCCTCCAAATATTTCATCTACCCATTCTTTCTCTCTTTTCTTTTTGAAAATCCAATTAGATATACGTTAGATCTTTACCTCATCCCTAATTCTTCTTTTTTTTTTTTTTAAATAAATTTATTTATTTATTTATTTATGTTGGGCTGTGTTGGGTCTTCATTTCTGTGCGAAGGCTTTCTCTAGTTGTGGCGAGCGGGGGCCACTCTTCATTGCTGTGCGCGGGCCTCTCACTGTCACGGCCTCTCTTGTTGCAGAGCACAGGCTCCAGATGTGCAGGCTCAGTAGTTGTGGCTCACGGGCCCAGTTGATCCGCGGCATGTGGGATCTTCCCAGACCAGGGCTCGAATCCGTGTCCCCTGCACTGGCAGGTGGATTCTCAACCACTGCACCAACAGGGAAGCCCTCTAGTTCTTCTTAACTCTTTTTTTTACCTTTCATCTTTTCACTTTTATGTGTTCCATTCTGTAAAAATCCTTCTAGATTGCCAATTTCCTTTTCATGTGTTTCTGTCTAATCTGATGTTAAATAAATTCATTGGAGATTTTTATTTCAATTATTATGTAGATAGATAAGACAGATAAATATATTTCTAGAAGGCTTACTTATTTTCCTCAAATACATTAGTTTTTTGGGTAATTTTTAGATCCTAGCAGATTTTTTAAAACATTTCTTTGGGGTTTCCTTGGTGGCGCAGTGGTTAAGAATCCACCTGCCAATTCAGGGGACATGAGTTCAAGCCCTGGTCTGGGAAGATCCAAAATGCCACGGAGCAACTAAGCCCGTGCACCACAACTATTGAGCCTGCGCTCTAGAGCCCGTGAGCCACAACTACTGAGCCTGCACACCTGGAGCCTGTGCTCCGCAACAAGAGAGGCCATTGCAATGAGAAGCCTGCACACCGCAACGAAGAGTGGCCCCCGCTCACTGCAACTAGAGAAAGCCCACGCACAGCAACAAAGACCCAACACAGTCAAAAATAAATTTCAAAAAATTTAAAAAAATTGAAGATTAAAAAAAACACATTTCTTTGTATATGGTAAAGCGTTATTTTTAGGTAATTTGTGTCTGATAATTCCAGTATTGATGTATATTCAGGTCTGTTTCAGCTCTTTACTTTTCTGCTACTTTTCATTAACAGGGACTTAGTCATGATGCTTATATGCGTGCATATTTTTTTGTATATGTTTTTCACATTTTCCTCACAAAATTGTTTATGAGAAGTGCTTTATCTATTTATTTCATTTTTTCCACTTTTTGCTTCTTAATTACTGGAAATCAGGCAAAGAAACAATATTTTAAGAAAGAGGAAAAAGAGAGGAAGAGAAGAAAAGAGAGAGAGAGAATAGCAATATTAGGTATATTTATCTTGACTCCTGAACTCTGTACAATATGTAGCTGGCAGAATCAGTAATTCTTCACTGCTTTTGATTGTTCAGTTTCTTAATCAGAATTATTTCTGAAGATTCTCTCTTTTTATCAGTGCTCCCTATGACACTGGGATGTGCATTTTTCTTCTCTATATACATTTTTATTAACTTATATATGATATTGGCTTTAGCTCTCTCTCATGTAGGAATTGAGTATATTAGCTTACTTTCTCCTTAACTGACACACACCAATTATAGACGAAAAATGTCTTCAGTTTTTTAATCAGCAGTTTACATCCATTTATATTCTTTTAAAAACTATAATGCAGTGGAGAAGCGTGTATGCAAAACATGTGCATATTAGTTCTATAAGCCATAGTGAATTTCTGCAGTAAACATACAGAACAGATATAGGAAGAGACAAAATCCTTCAATATGTCCATTCCCTCCTTAAGCATTTTAATATTCTCTCCAGTGCCTTTATAAGGCAATATGCTTATAAATAAGCACACTATTTCCCATGCTATTCAAGTTCTTTACTCTGGTTGTTGCTTGTTCTTACTTCATTCTAATAAATAAGCATTACCTCTTGCCCTTGTTCTTTCTCCTTATCATCCAAAATTTATGCTTCAGCTATGTTGATTTATTTTAGTCTCAAATTCCAGATACTTCTAAGCTTGTCTACCATACCACATTACCAACAAGAGGAGAAATTAAATGTGAGGTTTCTTATTTTTTTCAAAAGTAGAACTTTAGATCTACCTACATTCATGCATCCTTAATGTAGTCAGCCTCTGAAAGACAGGGACATAATGTTTCTTGCCTTCTTCTATATATCAAAACTAACTGGATTTTGTCTTACCTGAGGTCCATTCAGTGCTGACTTCTAAATGATAGATTGCCCCAGGGTCTGTCATCCAGCATTTTTTTCTTTTCTCTTTTTGCTTCCCTTTGTGCAATACCACAGCTTTTAAATGAAGTCCCCACCAATAACAAACCTGATCACATTTCTTACCACTCCCCTTCTCTCTACTCCAGACACACTGGTCTCCTCTTTTAGCTTTCTTTTCCGCATCGAGACGAACTGGATTAAAAAAATTATTTATATATGCGGACTCCACACCCACTTTCTTTCAAACTCTAAATTTGCTCACTTGCCAACCCTAGGTATTCACATGATTTTATTTTTATACCTATATGCACATGAACTTACAAATTTATTTCTCTAGCCCAGAGCTCCTCTATGAGCTGTGAAACTTACACCCATTCCCTGCCTCCTTTACATTTCCACTTAGATGTGAAAAAGGCACACTGAGCTCCAAATATTCAAAACTGAAAATAATCATTTCTATTGTGGCTGAACCCAGGGCTTCCTCTAATATCCTCTAAGTGAATGTCAAAAACACGTATAATTCTAGAACACTAGGACCTTCCTTGGCTCCACTTTACCCATTTCTGTGTATGAAAACTATTTCTAATTTTCATTATTTATTTAAAAACCTTTATTTTAAATTAAAGTACAATGCATATAAATACAAAAATACAAATCATCAGTATAGAGCTCAGTAAATTATCATACAATTACCAGCACTGGAAAAACCTATTCATGTTTCTTCCTTGTTACTATCCTTCTATCCTCCACCAAAATAAATACTATGCTGATCTCTAACACCATGAATTAGTTTTGAGTAGCTCTGAACTTTATAAAATGGATTCATATATTATGTATTTGTTTGTATGTCTTTTTTTCACTCAACATTATGTTTGCAACATTCAACCATATTTTTGCTTACAGCAGTGGTTCATTAATTTTTCAGTTCTGTATATAATTCCATTGTATGAATATACAAAATTTAATTATCCATTATTCTGTTGATGACTTTTTCAGTTATTTCAAATATTTGGCTGTTACACTGAGCCTAGCGTTAATAATTTTTGTGAGTCTTTTTGGTGCCCATATGTACATATAAGTCTGTTGGATTTATCTATAAGTCTAATTTTTGGATTATAATGTATGTATAGACTATGGTAGATAATGACCAGTCATTGATTTTTCACACTTGGATAATTTTTAAATATTTTCTTTGTCTTCAACTATATTCATACAACTTTTAAGAAAGTACAATTACTAAATTATTGCAATAATCTCCTCTCTGAATCAACACGGGATCCGCTTCAATAATACTGCCTTCTTCTAGACTCATTAATCTTTTTGGAAATGAAGATATGACCCTTACTTACACTTCCACCACAGCACATCTGAATATGATGTGCCCTACTCCCACTCCCTACTTCCTATGCAACCACCACCACAAGCACAACATTCGCCTATCAACTCCCGATCTTCCACTTAAATATTTTCTCATATTTATATGTACTAATATAATACAGATACAATTATACATATATTACTGTGATTCTTTTATAAATGCCTCTCTGCTACAAGATTGTAAGTTCTGTAATGGCAGAGACTCAATGTTATTTCTCCTCCAACTTTGGATCCATAATGCCTAGAAAAATGTATACGACATAGTAGGTATTGAAAAGAAATTGTTACTGAATGCATGAATAAACGAGTGCTATTTACCCTATGTGGAAAACTTTCTCTTCCCTTTCATATTCTCACTTTATCTGGTTAATCACAATGCATCCTTCATATCTTAGCTTATACATTGTTGACTAGGATATCTTTCGAACCAAAACTTTAGTAAAGTGCTCCCCTACTATTGTGCTTTACTTGCAATCAGTTCTTTCTTATTCTAATTTAGCATATGATGCAGCAATGTCTATCTAGTTTAAAAACTCCCTGAGATAGAAGCTGTATCATGTTCACAAGAAAACCCCAGTTCCTAAAACAATTACTAAAATAAAGTATAATTATGTAAATTTTTTTTTCCTGACTTGGGACTAGTTTTTTCATTAAAAAAAATTAAATAATGTCTTCATTTTTATTCAATATAAGAGTGTCATATGATTCATTACATTAGTTCCAGATGATAAATATGAATTGCTTCAGGCATGACAGTGTCAAAAGTAATTCACTATATAAAAAGTAAGATGAAGAAAAAGATGAAGAAGAGTAGGAGAAAAGGAAGAAGAGGCTAGGATAGAGGAGGAAAAGAAAAGGAAAAAAGAAACGAAGGAGTAAGAGGAACAGAGAAGTTTGTAATATAAGGATTAAAAACTACTTTCCCTCTTCATCTTCTTTTCACTTGTACTGACCTCAGCCTTCAATATTTCTAACTTTCATTGCTTTTTTAGTCCAAAGCTCCAACAACAATAGATTGTTGTAAAATATCAAGGAAGATATTTTGAAGTGTGTGTAACTCACCCCTAAAGTACAAAACCCTAAGAATATATATACATACATACACACGTACATATATATACATATATGTGTACATACACACATATATACATGTATATATGTGTGTATATATTGAATATATATTTTTTAATTAGTAAAGCTTTTGTTTTGTTCTTTTAATTGCAATAATCAATGCTGACAGGCTGAAGTGTTGCGGGCACTCTCGTGGAGTTGGGTACCATGGTACTACCCCCTCCTAGAACTGAGTTTCATAGTTTTTTTATTTTTTTTA
Source organism: Pseudorca crassidens (assembly GCF_039906515.1). Classification (NCBI taxonomy): domain Eukaryota; kingdom Metazoa; phylum Chordata; class Mammalia; order Artiodactyla; family Delphinidae; genus Pseudorca; species Pseudorca crassidens. The sequence goes on from NC_090306.1 coordinate 62,566,207, forward strand.
TTTTTTGGCCACACCATACAGCATGCAGGATCTTAGTTCCCTGACCAGGGATGGAACCCGCGGCCCCTGCAGTGGAAGTGCAGAGTCTTAAACTGCGAGGGAAGTATATATATGTACATGTATATATATGTATGTGTATATGTGTGTATATATATATTATTATTAGGGTTTTGTATTTTAGGGGTGAGCTACAAATACTTCAAAACATCTTCCTTACTAAAACATATATATATATGTATATATATATATATGTATATATAGTATGTCTTAAGTTTCTATAGCAGCTTTATCAAAGAGTCAGTAGTCCTAAAATTGACTTGGGACTATTTATCTACTTCTCTGAAATATGAATAGCTCCCCATTTCTAGAAATGACTAAAGACTGAGTAGATCAAATGAACAGGTAAATATATTTCATCAGACCTTGATATATATTTATATAGATTCTGTAAAATTGTTTCAAAGTTATTTTATCCAATTTCAACAAATTATGAAAATGCATTAGTAATATTGATCGATAAAATTATTTTTCAAAAATTTCAAGAATTCTACACATTTGCTCATCATTTACTGTGAATTAAATGTAACCCATGATGTTAAATATGCAATTGTCATTAGTCGTTTAAAAGAGAGAGAGGGAAGAGGCTTGATTGCATAGAGAATACCAATGTTGGTTGAAATGGGGATTATGTCCTTTACACAAAGATGATATTTTTCCACTGATGGCAAAGATAATAATGACTCAGTAGCATGATGGCTACAGTGCACAAGGAAGAGTAATAGTAAACAATCCATAGTTTATGGAGACATTGTTAGAGTGATTTAAGGGTTAAGAAACCTCTGAGAAGCTAATGATCAATAACTGTCAGTAGTTTATATTGATTAACTATGTACAAAGTACGTGGTAAAGTACTTGAAGACCACACTATGAAATATATCCTCTGGGCAGCAGAAATATTAAAATTTGAAGGAAAAAGATGAGGTTGACTCTGCTTTGATTTATGCTATTTAAACAAAATGTTTTCACATTAATGGTTGCTTTCAGAATTAAAAGGATCACAAATGTACACTAAAATTATAAATATTAACAACTCCTCTATTTCCTAATAAAATAATAGAGTTGTTAATTTGCATTTGAAATTTTTATTCTTAAAATATGTATCAAGGTAAACACAAAAAGTGCAGTATAAAATGAGGTTATATGGGAGTCAAATGGCTTCTGCTGTTCAAACAAGCATAAATATTTATTACTATTATTCAATATCAAATCCAATGTTATTTTTTAGGAGATTACAGGAGCCATAAGAAAAAGTAAGCCTTCTACAAATAGTAGTATAATTTTATTCTATTTCATCAGTAAATTTTAAATATTCAATAATATATTTTTTTCAATAACAATAATGCTTCTTACCAATTATTTCCACACATGGAACATATTATCTGTTTCTTTTCTTTAGAATCTTTAGTTTTATCTAAAAAAATACATTTTTATTCACCTCATGAATTTAATTCAGGAAAGAACATTTAGGTAAATTTCTGTCATTAATACAGTTCTAGTTTTTTTCATAATCTTCCAAAAGATGACTGTGCATGGTATCTCATAGTCTTTAAATTGTTGATCAATACTGAAAATTTATTTTTCTATTCTTTTTTTTTTTTTTGCGGTACGCGGGCCTCTCACTGTTGTGGCCGGCCTCTCCCGCTGTGGAGCACAGGCTCCGGATGCGCAGGCTCAGCGGCCATGGCTCACAGGCCCAGCCGCTCCGCGGCACGTGGGATCCTCCTGTACCGGGGCATGAACCCGCGTCCCCTGCATCGGCAGGCAGACTCCCAACCACTGCGCCACCAGGGAAGCCCCTTATTTTTCTATTCTTGAGTATAGATAGAAACCAAAATTTTACGTCTGTGATTATACTGGTACAATCAGAAACCTGTGAGTTGTAAAACAATTGCCGAACACATTTTATGCTTTGGTCTCCAAAGTACTTTAAAATTAAAGCAAATACAACGCAGAAGCCCTCCAGCTTTGGATACTCATGCTCTCCTTGTTCACACATCATGGTGAATGAACATCATTGCTGGGAATCAAATATGCAGAATACTGTATAGTTCTCAAAAATAAAACTCTGGAAGCTATGTAAAATATACTTCTTACTCTTGCACATGTAATTAAGATAACATCTAAGCCTGTGTCCAAATTATCTGGCAAGGAATCTCTCCTAATCTCTAAACTTTTGCCACAAAAGTTAAGCTTTCTGTCTCTTCTTTCTATAGTTGGTAATCCCCAAATGGTTATCATATACTCTAGCAGTAGCTGGAGGTTTGGTCTTTAAACATTCACTTAAAGTTCTGTGTTAACATGTGTGATTTGATAGGCCCTACTGTGAGGATATGTACAACCATGGTGATATTTATCTAAAGTAATATCAAATTACACAGATCATGTGATGTGAATGTATTAGTAGAACGTATAGGAAGTAAGAAATAAAATGCATGGTGAAATATCAATACACTAAAAAATCTATATTTATTCAGATATGTGAGAACTTTCACTCACAATGTTATGAAAATTCAGTCACGGCAGTAAATACTAAAACAAAAACAAAGTAGTAAAGAGTAAAATAATGATTAAGAACCAAAAACTATATTTTAGACTGTTTAACAAAACTGAGAATGTTGAAAACCACTGCTTTATTGGATGAGTACTGGGTTAAAAATTGACTAGTCAGATCCATGTTCAAATTCCATTTCTACCACATATTAGCCAAACTTTTTGTTTATGTGTACGTGTGTTTACTCATTTATAAAATTGGATTGGTAATAATTATATTATAGAAAAATTGTAAATCTGAAGTGGCTCAAAGCCTGGAAAATAATAACTGAAAATAAATGTATATATTTGCTTTCTTCCTCTGCTCTTCATGGAAGTAATCAGTCTTCCAGAGATAAAAGAAATAATGTCATGTCGTTCCTGATTCACTGTGTTAGTTTAGTAATCTTAAACTTCCATCAGAATAATCACAGCATTTATCACATACAGACAGATAATGGGAATCAAATTACACTTCAAATTCATGAATGGTATGTATGCTTGAGGTAATGGGTCCTGTCAAATAACTTGTTTCATAGTAGTAGTTGCTTTAATTTCCTGTGTATTTCCTCACATGTAAAATCAGAGGAATGGAAAAGACCAGAGGTCTGCAAACTACAGACCGTGGGCCAAATACAATGCTCTCCTTGTTTTTGCATGGCTCCTGGCACCACTCCAGCAGGCTGCCTGGCCCATCTTTCCCTTAGGATCCCAGTGCCTGCTTCCCTGGCAGTTGTATCCCACTGCTGCCCCAGGTCTGCAAGGGCCACTGTCTATACACTGGGGACTTGACTGATGAGGCAAGGGCCCAAACTTTGAGTTGGAACTTTGAGTCCAAGGGAGATGACTCACCTGCAGCCAAGCTGTACAAATTGAGAGAGCCAAGCTCTCTGGAAGGAGAGAAGGGCACACCATGGGGATCTGGGAGTAACTGGGTCAGAAACTAAGCCAGGTACCCACCCTCTCACCCACCAGACCCCTTCTGTTCATCCTGTCTTTCTTTCACAGAGAATGTCTACAGCTGACGGCAACTAAGTGCAAAGCACTCCTACTACCCCTGTGGACCAACCCCAGGCAAATAAGGTGGGGAAGGGATTTTACCTAAAGTACCTGTCTAATATCCTCTATTTTGCCTTTTGACCTGCAAACCTTAATATTATTTATTATCTGTCTCTTCACAGTTTTCTAACGTGGGTGGAAATCCTTTTTATAGCCACTTTCTCAGCAGTCATACACAGATTATGAAGAACTCTTTTTTTCTGAAGAGTCTTAATGCCCTGTGACTGAGTCCAACTATCTGGGCCATGGATTGTATTTTCTTCCTATGTATGGTTGAGCTCCTCCTTCTCTCCTTTCCTACCTACAGAACAATAAATTTTTACCAAGATGCGGGAAGAATGGAGGCATCTCTGAGGTTAGGAAATCTTAAGTCCAGGCCACCATAGAAAATAACATTTTATTTCTTGTTTTTCTTGCCACTTCTCTAAATCAATTGGGTTGCACAGAGAGATACTTACATAGGAGTGAATAGGCCTTTATCCTTTTTGCAGAACAAAAACCCTCCAATTAACATCATAGCTAATGGTAAAATACTGAATGTTTCCCCTAAATCAGGAACCAGATTAAGAAGTCCTCTCTTATCACTTCTATTCAGTTACCTGAGTGTGGACTTTTCCAAGGCAGTTCAAAATAGGCATCTGGCTTCAAGCAAGAGTGAAGAAAGTGCAAGCAAGACTGAAATTATAATCTTTTATAAGCTAATATTAGTAGCATCCCAGCAATTCTAAGTGCTAGTATATGTGAAATAGTTGAATAGATACATAAAATTGATGAAATGAAAGTTTCTTGCAATGGTCTGAATGTTTGGGTCCCCTCCAAATTCATACATTGAAATCTTAACCCCTCAGGGGATAGTTTTAGGAGGTGAGGACTTTGGGAGATTATATCATGGAGGCAGAGCCCTAATGAATGGGATTATTGCCCATATAAGAGAGAACTCAGAGAGCTAGCTCATCCTTTTCACCATGTGAGGAGAAAGCAAGAAGGGACCATGTGTGAACCAGAATGCTTGCCCTCACTAGACACTGAATCTGCCAGTGCCTTTTTAGACTTCCCAGGCTCTAAGCAAACAAGTAAATGTTTGTTGTTTACAAGCTGCACAGTTTATGATATTTTGTTATGGTGGCTTGAATGAACTAAGAGAGTTCTGAAGTTTTTTTTTTTTTTTTTTTTTTTGGTATTAATTCTAAACACATACATTGGAAGGATATACAATAACTTGTAGAATTGAAGTTATTTCTCCAGAGGCAAGAAAGAGGGAAGTATGAAGTTACAGAGAAAATATTTTATGTTTCTTTACCACTAGGGCTTCCTGAGCAAATTTTACTGAAATTTGGGACCTGAACTAAAAGACAAGACTTTGAGGTTAATTTATGACTGAATAGAGAATTCCAGAGACAGGCATGTGTTATATTTCTAAGAAGGAAGAGTCACAGGACCATAAAGACATCCTTTGATTTTAAAGTTGGAGACACTGGCCTTATTTCTCCTCTGGAGAGATTTATTTACTTTCCAAAGTGTGAGGACACAGGATTATTCTCGTTACGTTTTCAAGAGTATTTCCTCAGAAGCTGAGGGTAAGAGCTACCTCTCTATCCTATGTAACCATCAAGATTTCTTTTTTTTTTTTTTTGAAGTTTTCTTGCCTACTGTAGACCCTCTTACACGTAGGATACATCTGGTTCTCATTGCATCACCTGAGGTGTAATAATTGGGGCAAAAGGAAAGCAGTAAAATTATTGGCTTTAAGTAAATAATATATTTTGCTTCAGAAACTTCACTTCTGAATTTAGGATAATATTAACAAATATAGGTATATGAAATACATTCAGATAGAAGTATACATAGGAGTTACAACTGTGTATTATTTTAACAAAATAAGGTCTGAAACAAATATAAATATGAACATGGTTAAAATCTGGTTGGACATACAATGTTAATACATTGGTCCCGTAATTTTAAAACTAACAAATAAAAAATTCCTTTTCGGTCAAAATGTTGGTAGAAAACACGGGAAAAAACCAGCAGTGGGTTAAAGAAAATTTTGACCTTCACACACACATTCTTATATAGTAGAAATATGAAGACAGTCTAATTTCACTGCAAAATATATAAGGACGTTGTCTGCTTTTCAAGGGAGCAAGATGAACTGCTTTGTACTTACAACCTTGTAGGAAGTAATTCATAGAGTAATATTCTGATTTGGGGACAGCTTCCTTGGAATACTATAATTTTAATTAATAAATGCTTTTTTATAAAATGATCATTTTTTTGAACAACACTGCACTGATTCATAAAGGCTATTATTTTCTTAGAATTAATTTTAAAGGTTTTCAAGTGAATGATCTTGGCTATAAGGATAATATTGTCATGAAACTGGCAAAGAGGTCGAGTGTGCACTCATGCAATTTATATGTCATGTGATGCTCACAGAATTCTAAAATCTTTATTAAATAACTATAAGGGATCATATGCTTCCATCTGCAGCAGATGGCAGTGCTGATTTCCAAATGGGAACTTCTCCAGGTTAGGATAACTTCCCTTGAATAGTTTAAGTACTAATGGTGTACCCACAGTCGATCTATTAATTACTTGAGCTGCTCCTAAATCATATCACCAGTCATTATTTTAACTTTAATATGACTGAAGATTTACCTATGGGGATCCATTAAGGGAAAGGAAAAATTTAATCATGTAACTCAATGATTCTTAAGTCATTAGTCAGCATACTGAGTGAATCAGTTACCAATGTGTTCAGCCAGAAATAGTAGAACATGGGAGTTTATTTCAATCACCAAAAAGAAATCAAGAGACCCAGAGTTCAGTAGTCATATTGTGCAGCTCACTGATACAACCGGGGACCTACAATCTTTTAATTTCTTTTTCATTAACCATTAGTGAAACATCAGTGTGCTAGCTTCTATTCCCATGTTTAATGTATCATGGTCTCCAGATGGCTATTGCTGTTCTAAATCATACATTGGTGTTATAGGTAGAAAAAGAATGGCAAGAGAGAGAGAATAAATACTGAACCCAGATCGGGGGTAAAAACTTTCTAGATATCTTCAGGTTACATTACATTGGCCAGAAATGTGACATATACTTCCCCTAGCTAAGAGCGTCTGAGAAAGATAGCAATTTGGACTCAGAATATTGCTGCACTGTGCAAAGTTAAGGTTCTGTTATTAAGGAAGAGTGAGAAATTGACCATCCCAACAGTATAAAATAAAATAAATATCTTCTCTGGGTCACAATAAATTTGAATTACTAAAAAAAATATATCTCATTGAAAAGAATATCGATTTACATGTGATAGAGTGTAACAATAGCTATTAATTGATAGCTTACTACTTCAAAAAAAGATATCAGTTCTTTAAAGTGTTAAAAAATTTAAAATAAACACTTTACACAATGTAAATTATTACTCCAAGCATACAAATGAGGACCTGAGACATAAAAAATTGGCTCATATTACTCAGCTACTAAGTACTGAAGGAGTAAAACCGAAGTAATACTAGAGGAGTAAAACTAGGTATTAAACTCCCTAGCCTCAGTGTCTTCGTTTGGACAATGGAGAAAATAATAGTAAACTAATAGTGATGTGGAAAGGATCAGATGATATCATAGATGAAAATGTCTTAAAATAGCAAGTTCCCAGTAAACTCCAGCTATTATGACTATTCAGCTGCTTTGCCACATTTTTAAAATATTCTGAAAAAAAAAGTGCCTATATTAGCTTTTCATGTGTATTCAGTTCTACACTTGACCATCTAAAACCATTCTACTTTTCCATAAATATACTTAAAAACAGATTCATTAAAACTTTAAGATAGTTTAAACACACAAAGCAGGATGACTACAGAAATATTTTCCTAAGGATTATTTTAAAGTAAATTATTTCCTTTTCTAAAAATTCTCACTGAAGTACAGAAAAATACAAAGCTATGCATTTTACAGCACATTGATAAAAACATAAAAACTGTCTTCTTTAATCTTCACAATAATTAAAATAAACAGGTCAGTTGTTCCCATTTCCACTTATTTAGAAATGGTAAAATTAAAACTCTACATTATTAAATAATTGCCTAATTCAAAAGCCTTCGAAACTACCAGAGGAGGGACCAGAACTCAGTCTGCTGTACTAAATTCTAAATCCAGTGCTTTAAATGTAACTTTCAATAAAAACTGCAATGACATCTTACCTTCATATTCCTACTGATTCAGAAATTAGATAAGAAAATGAGCATTCATTCAAATGTATAAAAATGAGAATGTTTTCTTTTTTGGCTGAATAATTTTTGAATACCCTAATTGTTCATGTGAATACAGAATACTTTTTGTAGAAAATAATACTTTTGACTTTTAGCTTTTATGTGTTGAAAACAGCCTGACAAAAACAAGTCAATAGAAAATTAGTGAAAGGATTGAAACTTTTAGTTTAAATATTGCTTCTCCAATTGATTTGCTGAATGGCCTCAGGAAAATGGTCTAACACATTTGCATCTGTTTCCTCATTTGTAAAATTGGAAGTAAAATGCTTACTTTCCTACCTCACGTGGGTATTACATGAACTAATTAGTCAAGTGTAACTAGCAGGTAAAGGCATGTTCTGATTAGTTAGTTACTTCTACAGAATAGAGAATTGACTGGTCAGGCCTACTAACATTTGCTAAAAAGTAATATTGACTGAGAAACAATGCAGGTTTATTGTAAGATATATTAGTAAATTTAAAACTCATTTGCTAAAAGAAATAAATACTGAATTGGGTTTGTTCTTAAGACAGAATACACCTGCGTTTCTGGTGAGTTACAGAAAGATCACAACCAAAAAGTTTACTAGAATTTCTCTATTACAAACACTTGTAAGAAATCACGGGACATGCATTCTTTGCACTAAAATGGATCTTTCATTTCCTGGAATTCCACCATTCTCATGTTTGAATCCTCTCTTTAATTTACGTGACAAGTCCATTTTTATTTTGACTACTTCCAGTGAACCTATTACATTTAAACATGAATAGTTAAGTTTTTATGAAGTAAAATATACATCAGCAAAAGTACACAAAATATGAATGCATAGCTCATAAGCTGAAGCTCAGTGAATCATCAGAAAGTGAATACACATGTAACATAATCGAGTAAAGAAAAAAGTTTTAGCATCACCTAAGTCCTCAAACTCCTTCCCTATCCACATCATCTACAGTTTCCCCAAAGTACGGCTGCCAGACAAAATACAAAATGTAATATTTGGTACATAGTAAACAGATTTTCATTGTTTATCTAAAATTTAAATTTACCTGGGTATCCTGCATTTTTTTTTTCTAAATTGACAACACTTTTAAAGACAACCTCTTCTCCTTAATTCTAACAACATAAATTAGTTTGGCCTTAAAAAAGAAAAGAGAAACACTTTATGTGAAATGAAATAGGTATATTATGAATACTTTTCTCTGTGATTTCTTTTACTCTTGTTTTTTGTGTGTGAGCTTTACCCATTGTTCACTTCTTTTGCTATATTCTATTTGTCTGAATATACTACAGTACACCTTCATTATAATGTTGATGGACATTTCAGTAGTATCAAGTTTGAGCAATTGTAATTAATGATGAAATTAATGTTCTTGTCCTTATCTATTGGTGCCCATGTGGATAATTCTTTCTGAAACTATAATTCTTTAATATCATCTAATTGCCACTCAAAATTCAAATTTCCTGAATTATCTCAAAAATGGACTTTTACAGTTGATTTGTTCCAGCCAGGTTCCAAAAAAGATACAACATTGCATTTTGTGGATAGTTCCCTTATGTCTTTTTTTTCCCCATTTTTTTATCGTGGTAAAATACACATAAAATTTAGCATTTTAACCATTTTTAGGAGTACAATTCAATGATATTAAGTACATTCATAATGTTGTGCTACCATCACCACATCACATTTTTATTGATTATATATTTGGAAGTGAAATCGCTGGGTCAAGAAGATGCATATATTCAATTTTAATAGAAATTTCCAAAGAGTTATCCAAAATAGCTGTGCCGATTTATATCCCTACCAGCAGATTATGAGAGGTCTTATTTCTTCACATTCTTGCTAATACTTGATATTGTCAGTCTTTTTAACTTTAACCATCCTGGTAGGAATGCAGGAATGCCTTCAATTTGCATTTCTCTCATTTCTAATGAAGTTGAGGACATGCTCATAGTTTTAGGCTATTTTATATCCCTTTTCAGTGCCTTTTCACATTTCTTGCCTGCATTTTCTATTAGTATGTTTGTTTTTGATAGGAGTTGTTTATATTTTCTTGACACAAGCATATATATGTATGTATATATATGTGTGTATATACATATATGTGGCTTCACAGTAAAATTTTTTTTTTTTTTTTGCAGTACGCGGGCCTCTCACTGTTGTGGCCTCCCCCGTTGCAGAGCACAGGCTCCAGACGCGCAGGCTCAGCGGCCATGGCTCACGGGCCCAGCCGTTCCGCTGCACGTAGGATCTTCCCGCACCGGGGCACGAACCCGTGTCCCCTGCATCGGCAGGCGGACTCTCAACCACTGCGCCACCAGGGAAGACCCCCACAGTAAAATTTTATAGCTCGTTTAACAAGTCCTACATCCTTGCTTTGTTTTTTATCTGAAGGATTATTTTTTTTGCTACTTTTGAATTATGCCTTTAAGTAAAATTTAGATTTAACTAGCCAATTTCCATTAAAAACTTCCTTGGATATTTTTAAGGAGTGCAGTGAATTTATAAATCAATTTGGAATAAATTGGCATCTTTACACGCCTTCCAGTCAATGACATGGTAATACCTTCATTTATTTATATCTTGTGGTAGGCAGAATAATGACCTTCCAAAGATATCCATGCCTTAATCCCCATCATAAGAAAATGTGTTAGCTTCTATGGCAAAAAGGGTTTTGCAGATATAATTAAGAATCTTGAGATGAGGAGATTATTGTAAATTATGAAAGTGAGCCCAGTTTAATCTGAAGAGTCCTTGTAAGAGGGGGTCATGAGGAGATGACATATTTTACAAAGGATGGGGCCATGAATCAAGGAATAGAGGCTTATAGAAAAGGCAAGGAAATGGATTTTCACCTAGAAGGGACACAGCCATGGCAACAACACTTCTGACTTCTAGAACTATAAAAATAATAAACTTGTGGTTTTTAAGACACAAAGTTTATGATAATTTGTAAAAGCAGCAATAGGACACTGATACTGATATTGGTGCCTGGAAGTGGAGTGCTACTGTGTCATATACCTAAAAATGTGGAAGTGTCTTTGGAATTGGGAAATAAACAAAAGATGGAAGGATTTTAAAGAGCATTAAAGAAAAGCATAGATTGTTTTGAACAAACTGTTAGTAGAAATACAGTTATTAAAGAATCTGGTAGTGAGTATCCAGGAAGCAATGAGGAACATGGCAGAGAAAACCCCCAAAGAGGGGGATGCAGGGTGGTTAATATTAGAGTGATGCAATGTGAGAAAGAATTGAAGTGTTATTGCTGGTTTTAAATATGCAAGAAGGTACTGTGAGCCAAGCAATACTCATGGCCTCTAGAAAAAGAACAGATCTCTCCCAGGAGTCTCCAGAAGAAGTGCAGCCCTGCAGACACATTGATTTTAGCCCAGTGGAACCCATTTTTGACTCCCTGACCTTCAGAGTTGCAATTTGCTGCAGCAGCAATAAAATATTAATATAGTTTAAAAATTGTTTTCTATAAATATTTTGTAGTTTTCTATACGGAGGTCTTGAAAATTTTTCAAGCTATTTTAATGCTATTGTAAAGAATTTTTTAGGTTCATTTTTGTTTTTGTTGAGAGTGTATAGAGTGTAGAATAAATTTCTCTACAGTGACATTTTTCCAGTAAACTTGCTAAACCACAAAATAATTCTAGTAATTTATGTGGGGATTTAAAAAAAATTACAAACCTATTAATAACAACATTATTTCTTTCTTTCCACTGCTAGTACTCTGTTTTTTTCTTCTCTTACTGTATTGACTAGGACCTTGAGAACAATGTTGAAGAAAATTGGTGGTCATTGTTTTGATCCTAATTTTAAAGAAAAACATTAGGTAATAGAATATAATGCTTGATGTAGATTTTTCACAGACTGCCCTTTACCAGCATAAACAATTTCTTTATTCACAAATATGGTTATTTGCAAAGAAATCCTAAACAATCTACATAAAAAATACTAGAACTAATATTTGAAATTAACCAGTTCAAGGGATAGATGCTCAATATACAAAAGTCATAGTATATACATCTAGATCCCTAATCTTGGTTTCAAAAACCAGCCTTTAATAAAAGCAATCAAAGCTCTTGAAAGAAATGGCTGCTTGTAGGACTAAGGCAAGAAATATACAAGATGATCCTGGAGTATATTATAATGCCAAAAAGTAAGAAAGTTCTCCAAAACAAAACAAAACAAAAGCAAAAACAAAAATGACGGGAGTATGTCAGAGGAACACAGGAATCAAATAAAAAAGCTGAAATAATTTGAGCAAAAAATTTAAAAGTAGTATTTTATTATAAACCAAAGTACAAAAAAAATTTTAAATGATGTATTTATTCTTATGAATCTATTTATATCAGTTCATATTGGGCTCAATTCAAACGGAAATAAATAAATAAATAAATAAATAAGTAAATTGTAGGGAGAAGAGACATATTTCCCATGCAGAACAATTCCAAACAATTTATGTAGATATTTCACTCTCAAGGAGGTGAAGCACAGCCCCCTACTCCTTAAATTTGGGCTGCACATGGTGAATTCCTTCCAAATAGTACAGTATGGAAAGGAGGGGAATAAAAGAGTAAATATATAGTGGAAAAACTAGACAAACCCTACTCTGAAGATAATCAAGATGATATCTGTCAAAGATAAAGAAGGCCGGACACTAAAGTGGTAAGGCCAGATTTTAATCAATACTTTTTTGTTGCACTAGGGAGAGGGTCCAGCACAAACGGAACTCAGTTTTGATTTGTACAGAGGTGCCTGGGCATTTTAAATGGAGAATGAGGAGTAGGAAGTGGGGCAGACAGGGACTCAGTAGAATCAGGGAAATGAAAAATTATAAAGCTTTAGTCAGTATAAATACTGATTCGGCTGTGTCTGTTAGCTAGCAATTATTAAAAGTTACAATTCTATTCTTTCATAGAGACTGGAAGACAAAGGTCCTATATATCCTGATGACAACATTTTAAAGAAAGAGCTCTCAGGTCCTTGAGAAAGACAATCCTGAGTTGTAGGATATATATACACATCTCAAAGGAACAGAGGAAGAATTCACAGTTGTAAGCCCTTCTTAGTAAATGTTCTAAGAAAGGGTAGTCATGGGGCTTATTGTCAGACATTGGCTAGAACAAACAAGAAATTCTTTTGGCAGCCTTGAGCTTTCTCAGGCAGATACTTTAAGGTGGCTAGGGTCATTCTAGGGATATGGACTTAACCTGTTAGAAACTGTTAGTGCTTCTTTCAGTCTTTTAATGTGGGGAATGAGAGTGGTTGAAACCATTTGTGTTGAGAGTGTGTAGTTTTTAATAGGTCCAGATGGAGGCCTAGTCCAAAAGGGAGCTCAGAACTTGGCTCGAGTTTGGTCAAGGAGAGAACCTTTGTCATATCAACTGAGTTGTTTTGCTGATAGTAATGTATGCTTGATGTGATAAAATAAAAATGGCACTGTACCACTGTGGACTTTCTCTTCAAAACTTATAACTCCTGTCTAATTATGAGAAAGACCTCAGACAAATCCTAATAGAAGGGCATTCTACAAAATTCCTGACCAGTAATACTCCTTAAAATTGTCAAAATCATCAAAACTAAGACAGTCAGATGAAAGAGAGGGATCACAGCATCATGCTGGTATAAGACATTGTTTGATCTGTACCCCCTTAAACAACAAAGTTTTGGCAACCATCATGAATGAAAGTGCCTCTGTGAAAGTTGTGGGATCCAGCACCATATACCAAGGGACCTGGAAGGAGTCTTGCCCACCTGTGCATAGTGTAATAAACAGACTTCAGTATTTGCTGTGGATCCTGCAGTAGCCTGTGAACTGGTTCCAGGGGCTCTCAGTCATGGTCTGGGAGCACCTGGAGAATACTGACTTGGGAATCGCCCATGGACAAGAGAGGCTTTTTGGAAGCCAGGTTTCCAGAGAAGCCCTCCGTTGGAGCTAAAAACAAATTACAAGTTTTGATGCACTGGAATGGGTAAAAGGAACTGCTTGACTTTGTCTACGTCAACCATCCCCCATGGTGGCACAGTTTAGGGCTAAACAAGTTCTTTTGGGCCCATGATTTCCACTGTGGGGGAAGAAGGAAAGTGAGTGAGTGAATTCCCAGTTTCCCAGCTGTGAAGATGGTGCCAAAGAGACTCATTTCTCTCTTGCAGCATCCAAACTACAAAACTGAAATCTTCATGACTGGGGTGAGGGAGGAGATCAGGATGGAAGCAGAAAAATTCTCAGAGGGAATTAAAGGGACATGGTTCCTGCTGACTGCATTGTGGACTCCATCAGGAATCTAGCACACAAGTTACTGGGAAAGAGTGATGGAAAGCGCCATGGATCCTCCAACTGAACTGTGGTTTTGTTTTGTTTTTTTAATTTAATTGTAGTATACAGATTAAAGTACAAAAGTATTAAAAATAACTATACTTACCTTAAAATTTCAATGAGCAAATAATATAAAAAGAAGCATATTGTATATATGCACCACATCTTCTTTATCCATTCATCTGTCAATGGACATTTAGGTTGTTTCCATATCTTGGATATTGTGAATAGCGCTGCTATGAACATAGGGGTGCATGTATCTTTTTGATTTAATGTTTTGTCCAGATATGTGCCCAGGAGTGGGATTGATGGATCATATGGTAATTTTAGTTTTCTGAGGAACCTCTATACTGTTCTCCATAGTGACTGCACCAACTTACATTCTCACCAACAGTGTAGGAGGGTTCCCTTTTCTCCACAACCTCTCCAGCATTTGATATTTGTAGACTTTTTAATGGTGGCCATTCTGACCGGTGTGAAGTGGTACTTCATTGTAGTTTTGATTTGTATTTCCCTAATAATTAGTGATGCTGAATACCACTCAGCCATAAAAAAGAACTAAATAATGCCACTTGCAGCAACATGGATGCAACTAGAGATTATCATACTAAGTGAAGTAAGTCAGAAAGAGAAAGACAAATACCGTAAGATATCACTTATATGTGGAATCTAAAATATGGCACAAATGAACCTATCTATTAAACAGAAACAGACTCACAGACATAGAGAACAAACTTGTGGTTTCCAAGGGGGAACAGGAGTGGGGGAGGGATGGACTGGGAGTTTGGGGTTAGTAGATGCAAACTATTACATATAGAATGGATAAAACACAAGGTCCTATCATATAGCACAGGGAACTATATTCAATGTCCTGGGACAAGCCATAGTGGAAAAAAATATAAAAAAGAATGTATATATATATGTGTGTATACCTGAACCACTTTGCTTTACAGCAGAAACTAACACAACATTGCAAATCAACTATACTTCAATAGAAAAAATAAATTAAAAATAAGAAAAACAAACAAAAAAGTATATTGTGACATTAAAAAGTAAAATAGGGGAAATAGAAGGGTAGAAGTTTTGTATACAATTGAATTTGTTATTGGTGTAAAACAGACTGTAATATCTATAGGATGTTTTATGTAAACCTCATGGTGCCCATAAAGCAAAAGCTTATAATAGGTTCATGAATGATTTTAAAAAAAAGGGAATCACAGAGACTTTCCTGGTGGCACAGTGGTTAAGAATCTGCCTGCCAATGCAAGGGACACGGGTTCGATCCCTGGTCCGGGAAGATCCCACATGCCACAGAGCAACTAAGCCCGTGCACCACAACTACTGAGCCTGTGCTCTAGAGCCCGTGTGCCAAAACTACTGAAGTCCGCATGCCTAGAGCCCATGCTCCGCAACAAGAGAAGCCACCGCAAGGAGAAGCCCAGGCACCACAAGGAAGAGTAGCCCCCACTCGCCACAACTAAAGAAACCCTGCACGCAGCAACAAAATCCCAACACAGCCAAAAATAAATTTTAAAAAATTAAATCTTTAAAAACACAAAAAGGAAATCCAAGTATACCACTGTGAAAAAAATCACCAATTTACAAAGGAAAGCAACAAAAGCTGAAGAATGGAAAAAGGGAACTACAAAATAGTGAGAAAGCAATTGATAACAAGGTATTAGTGGTCCTTAACTATCAATAATTACTCTAAATGTAAATAGATTGAATTCTTCAATCAAAAAACATATATTGAGAGGATACGAAAACAAAACAAGATCCAACCATATGTTGCTTACAAGAGACTAATTTCAGCTTTAAGAGTACACATAGGCTCAAAATGATGGGATGGAAAAAGATAGTCCATGCAAGGGGAAATTAAGAAAAAGCAGGGGCATCTATACTTATATCAGACAAAATAGACTTTAAACCAAAAATGGTAACAAGAGAAAAAGAAGGTCATTATATAATTAAAAAAGGGTCAATTCATCAAGAATATATAATAATCTTAAAAATATAGGCACTCAACACTGAACCACCTAAATATATTATGTAAATAGTAACAGATTTGAATAAGAAATTGACAAATAATCATAGGGGACTTCAGTATCCCATTTTTCAATGATAGAGCATCCAGTCAGAAAGTCAGCCAAGATGTTGGACTTGAATCATACTTTAGACCAAATGGATCTAATAGACATATATAGAACCATCCATTCAAGAACAACAGAATACACATCTTGAGCTTTCACAGAACATTCTCCAGGATATATTGCCAAACAAGATAAGCCACAACACAAGTTTTAAATTTAAGAAGGTTGATATTATAACAAGTATCTTTTCCAACCACCACGGTATAAAACTATAAAAGGAAAGCTGGAAAATTTACAAATATGTGGAAATTAAACAACACGTTCCTGAACAACCAATAGGTCAAATAATAAATCAAAAGAAGAATAAAAAAATATCTTGAAACGAATAAAATAGAAACAAAACATACCAAAACCTACAGGTTACAGCAAAAGCATTTATAAAGGGAAGTTTATAGCATTAAATTCCTACAGTAAGAAAAATAAAGATCTTAAATAAACAACATAATTTTACACCTCAAGAAACTAGAAAAAGAGGAACTAATTTATCCTAAAGTTAGCAGAAGGAAATAACTAAGATCAGAGCAGAAATAAATGAAATGGAGACCAGAAAAACAATGGAAAAGATCAATGGAACTAAAAGCTGATTTTCTGAAAAGATAAAATAAAATTGGCAAACCTTTAGCTAGTCTAGCTAAGAAAAAATGAGAGACTTAAATAAATAAAATCAGAAACGAAGGAGGAAACATTACAACTAACACCATAGAAATACACAGGATCATAAGAAACTACTCTGAACATTTATATGTCAACAAAATAGATAACACAGAATGGACAAATTCATAGAATAATACAATTTACCAAGATTGAATCATAAAAAAACAGAAAATATAAACCAACTAATAATGATAAGTAGAGTGAATCAGTAATCAAAAACCCTGCAACAAAGAAAAGCTCAGAACCAGAGGTTTCACTGGTGAATTACCAAATATTTATAAAGAAGAATTAATGTCAACCCTTAATAAACTCTTCCAAAAAACTGAAGAAGAGGGAATACTTCCAAATCCATTTTATGAGGTCAGCATTACCCTGATGCCAAACCCAGTTAAGGATACTACATGAAAAGAAAACTACAGCCAAATATCTTTTATTAATATAGATGCAAATATCCTCAGCAAAAACTGGTAAACTGAATTCATTAGCACATTAAAAGAATCATACACTGTGATTAAATGAGACTTATCCCAAGGATGCAAGGATGATTTAACATACACAAATCAATAACTGCGATAAATCACATTAATAGAATAAAAGATAAAAATCATATGACCATCTCAGTAGATGCAAGAAAAGCATTTGGCAAACTACAACTTTCTTTCATGATAAATACTCTCAACAAATTGGGTGTAGAAAGAACATATCTTAATATAATAATGGCCATATATGACAAAACCCACAGCTAACATCATACTCAATGGTGAAATGTTGAAGGTTTTTCCTCTAAGGTCAGGAATAAGAAAAGGGTGCCCACTCTCACCACTCTTATTCAACGTATTACTGGAAGCCCTAGCCAGAGCAATCAGGTAAGGCACAGAAATAAAAGGCATCCAAATTGAAAAAAAGAAGAAAAAATTGCCTCTGCTTGTGAATGATATGGTCTTACAAAGATGTACTGTACTTCATTTTACTGTGCTTCACTTTATTGCTCTTTTCAGATATTGCCTTTTTACTACTTGAAAGTTTGTGGCAAGCATGCATTGAGCAAGTCTACTGGCATCATTTTTCCAACAGCTTTTATTCACTTTGTGTCTCTGTCACATTTTGGTAATTCTCATAATATTTCAAACCCTCCATAAGCAAAAAGATTATGACTCACTGAAGGCTCAGATGGTGGTTAGAATTTTTTAGCAATAAAGTATTTTTTAAACTAAGATATGTACAGTTTTTTAGACATAATGCTATTGTATACTTAATAGACTACAGTATAGTGTAAATATAGCTTTTATACACACTGGGAAAACAAAAAAATTGTGTGACTTGTTTTATTGCCATATTCACTTTATTGTAGTAGTCTGGAACCAAACCCGTGATATCTCCGAGGTAGGCCTATAGATAATCCTAAAGACTCCACCAAAAAACTGTTAGAACTAATCAACAAATTCAGTAAAGTTGCAGGACACAAAACCAACATACAGAAATTAGTTGTGTTTCTATACACCAACAACAAAACATCTGAAAAAGAAATAAAGTTTTACTATCTCCTTTAGAGGCTTTACATATATTACTAATTTTATCATTCTTATTGTACTAGGGAGGGCTTCCAGAAAAATAAATGTTGAACAGAAGTTGTGAAAGTGGAATTATTGGGGTTGGTTCTGATCTTAGAAGAAAAGCATACAAGGTTAGCAGATAATTTTTTTGTAGACGCACTCAACACTTGGAAGACTGCTGCCTTGCACTGGGACAAGGCCCTCATGCTACAGTTCTCCTGATGTGCCCCAACCTCCTGTACCCTATTCCCATGAACTACATAAGCCCTGTGGGAAAGTATTGGTGGTCATTACAGACAAGCGTTAAGTCCATGATGTTCAGGACTCATATCTTTTACAGTACATTATCATAATGCTAATATTAAAAGTTTATTCAAAATTTGACAGGTTTCTTCTTGTACCTTATGTGGAATATTCCTTTAATTCCCCTCTCTCTGGCTGTGACAATCTTCTAAGAGAAGACTTATCTAAAAAAGGGTACAAATGAACTTATCTACAAAACAGAAACAGAGTTACAGATGTAGAAAACAAACTTATGGTTACCAGGTGGTAAGGTGGGAGGGATGGATAAGTTGGAAGATTGGGATTGACGTATACACACTACTGCATATGAAACAGATAACTAATAAGGACCTACTGTATAGCACAGGGGACTCTGCTCAATACTCTGTAATGGCCTACATGGGAAAAGAATCTAAAAAAGAGTGGATATATGTATATGTATAACTGATTCACTTTGCTGTACACCTGAAACTGACACCACATTGTAAATCAACTATACTCCAATAAAAATTCTTAAAAATGACATCACTTTTTGAAATTTAGTTAATTTAAGGTTCTTTGCTTAAGTCCCTTATGTGTTGAAAAATATCTGATATTTTAGCTTCCCTAGCTTATTATCTTTGTTAGGATGGAAGCATCCATCTCTAGTGACTTTCTGCATCCTCATCACAAGCAAAAGACTGAAAATATTTTTAAATCTATAGTGAATCTTGCAAAGTTTATTATTGTCAAGAGGAAATAGTTCAAAGAAAAAATATATTTGTAAAAAAAGAAAAATATATAACATTTTTCTAGATTTAAGATACCATAAGACCTTTCATATATTTAATAAAAGTTTTCAGCTTTTGAAGTTAAAAAAACAATGGAAACAACAATTAAAATAATACCACATTAAAGGTACATTTAATTATAAAGTTATAACTATATTTTATAGATAAAACTATTTATAATCTTTATCATAAAGAAGCAATGTGTTTTCAAATTGTTATTGGTAAAGTTTTACTTGAAAATTCTAAATGTACCTATGTTGGGCATATAAGGCTCTTTATTCATAAGTGTGTTGTAGACATTACAATTATGGGTTGTCAATCAAGCAAAAAAATGCTATAATTTGATTAATTTATTCAAAATTCTCATGTTGAAATCAAGAGAACTTTTTGTATCTCTGGGGATATTACCAGCCTAGTAATATCCAGTAATACCCACCTAGTCTCCTCAACCAGAAAGCACTGGAATGGAACAATAAAGCCACCCATTGCTGTTTGTAGTAGACAAAGTGTCTAAAAATATTAATAATAGCGATGTGGAAAATATACAAAATAGCACCAAAAAGGCCAGGCTTACACTTAAGAATTCAAATAATGATTTCAGATGATTATTTAGGCAATTCAACTGAAATAGGGTAGACACTTTTCCCCTCAATTTAAATAGCTAATCCTTTGAGGGCAATAATTTTTTATTAGAGATTCTACAAATACATCAGATGGAACTCTTTCTGTGGAGATGACTTTGTAATGTAGTACAATTAAGTGGCTGATCAGATAAGGAGCTACAATCTTAGATTTACTATCAAGACAAGAAGCGTGTTAGCTGTTTCCTACCAGAAATCTATGGCATAAGAGTGGTGAAGTGAATAAAGCAAGATAACATAAGTAGAATGATTATTTGAAATATCACACTCTGTTGCTTAAAAAAAAAATCTTACATACTCTCTTATGTTTTCTTTCTCTTGGTAATTGCTCTGTATACACGGCCTAATGACTAGAATGCAGTGTGTATTTCATAAACGTTTGCTGAGAAAACTGACAAATGAATTAATTCATATTTTATACTTTAGTAATAATAACTTTTCTGTTTTTCAGGTTAAATTATACTAATATTTTCCCCCAAATTATGCAGGTGTACGCTATATTTCTGGGGGAGGGGAGGTGAGTTTAGGTAAATCTGGAACTACTGGGTTTTGATAAAGATGACTGAAGTCTTTTCAGTTTTAATTTCCTAAGTGACTCTAACATTCATTGTATTTAATAATGTCTCTTTTACTATTAATTATTCTTTAAAATATTTCTTAATTTTGGCTAATAAAATAAGGTAATTTTGATTCATAATAATACATGAGAGGCAACAGTAAAAACAAAAAAAACCAATAAAATTTAAAACATAGATTTGTATAGATTTAAATATTGACAAACTTTTTTTCAAGAAGAAATTTTATCTAAACTTTTTACTATATTACTGACCATCTTTTTGTTTCAATAAATTTGAAGGAAAGAAAGACAAATGGTGAGCCATTAACATCATGTTATAGGCTATTAAAATCATCATGAAGAATTAAAATTTTGATGCTAAAAGGAAAAAAAAGAACTAATCATTTTACCCATTTGCTACATATTAAGAGAAAGCAAATTTGTCCCTAGAGACTAGGACAGTGCCTTTCATGTAGTCAACTTTCATTACATGTTTTATTATATTGGTTATTTTACTTATATGTATTACTTATGTTAATTAACTATATCACGATTATCAATAGGGCTATGTTCTCTGTATACATTATTTTATTTTAGCAGGAGATAAAGAACAAAATAACAGACTTATAAGAATACTTGAAATTGATTGTATGGTTACTGCTGATGCCTACCCTTCTTAGAGCTTTTTTCTTTCTTGTGCCATCTAGGGTTTGTTAGGCAATACTGCATTATATACTAGGTTTATTCATTCAAAAGTTTTGTTGAAAGCCTTCTATGAGCCAGGAATAAATGGACGTTTGAATAGAAGAAACCATCCATCTGAAGATCAGAGGGAAGAATCAATAAGTGGGTTAAATTAGTCAGGTTCAAGGAACAGAAAAAAGGCCAGTAGCTGTTGTACTGTAGTGAGTAAAATGTAGGCTGGCATGAGATAAAATCAACCAAATTAAAACAGAACTAAGAGTTTGCAGTCATTCTTATTGCAATGGAAGTGTATTAAATTATAAACTGAGAATTGATCAAGGTGTGGCTTAAATTTAAATAAATAATGCCAATTGCTATGTTGGGTATTAATAAAGGAAGCTGGGAGACAAGTTTGGAGGTTACTGTAGTCATTCCAGTGAAAGCTGACAGTGACTGAGACCAACACTGTAGCAGTGAAGTTGGAAAGGAGTAGATTTTTCTGAATGTGTTGTGGCACCAGAGTCTGCAGGACTTGATCGCAGACTGGGTTAGATTTTGAGGAATAGAGAATAACCAAAGAACACTCATTGAAAACTCCATGAAGTAAGTGCTTTATCATATCAAGAATTTGGTCAAAGAATACTGAATGGTTTTGTTTTCAGCAACTGGATGATGGTTCCATTTACTTGGATGTGGAAGGCTGGGGAATTAAAAAGTTGAATTATTACCTTTATATTGGATTAATCAATTGGCAACGTAATAGTCATCACAAGCTGGCTGGGAATCTAGGACTGTTCAGTGTCTTTAATGTAATATACTTTGAATATACTATAAAGGCATTTTCATCTACACGATCAAGAAGCCTGATTAATTTGGACAATTTCCAGAGCACATCTTGCCCAGGATGTATTTCAAAGACAAATTAGTGGACAACTTGATGCTCAGTGGGGAAAACATGCTTATGCAGTGTACCTAGTGTTTCTGCAAGCTTAGAATAATAACTGTTATTCATCATAAACTAAAGCATTTGGGCACCATGAGCCTTTAAGTATGACTAATTTAAATGCCTTTCTTTTAAAAAATTACCTATATTTATTTTGTTTCTCAAAGCAAAGGTCAAAGAGCTTTAAATTAACAAAACTAGAGAAAAGATTGAAAAAAATATCTTCAACATTTGAGGAGTCTCTTGATTATTGGAATTTTATTTGGTACTGAATATAACTGATTTGTTTTGTGCTATTATTTTAAATTAAAAAGTAAGGTACAAAAACATCTAACTAAAAAAAACAATGTAGGCATGTAATGTGTTGTTGTCCATTACATGTTTATTACACATGTAATGTGTAACACACAGGAAAACAACACATTACGTGCCTGATTTTTGTATTATAATGTGTCACTATTACCTCTCAAATTACAATTGTTAATGAGTATCCTCTACTGATAATATCAATCTCAGTATAATTTAAATAATCCCTATGATTAAAATAATTATATCATTGAATATACTATAATATATTAATATTGACAATATTTTTGGATAAATATGGATTTCAAAAGAAATATTTATGTTCTTGACCATGAATTTATCACTTAATCATGAATTTTATGTGCATATGCAAACAGCTTTCATTACTCAACTCCTGAGGTATTGGCCTCTTTCAGACAAATACATGTATTTAAAAAATGCAGAATAAAACAATTATTTGTCATCTCATTGATCAGTGAAACAAAGCCACCAATAAAAATTTGCGAATTACAGAATAGTTGTATTCTAGCAGCTACTAGTGTATTCTGGAATTGTGTGTTACCATATGATTAGTTTTCTGTATAAGGAATATTGACAAAATATACTCTAATGCAAAATTGTATTCTATACGCCGGAATTCAGAGGGGAAAAAAGAAATGAAAGTGGTTAATCTATTGAATTATAAAACTGCAGGAACAGACACTTGGAATTGAATTTTTATTATCAACTGGTTGGATAGTAAAATTTTAGTTTACTATTCAGTCTCCCAGAATTCTCAGACCTTTGAAGAAACTTACTGAATGTAACTTTTTCCAAATACTTCAACTCTAGAGAGAAGTAAACCCTCTGATGACTCAACAAAAAACACACACATACACACTCACAAAATCATAGAGACCTGAATATTGATACAATGCATATAGAATGTTCCACAGGGAGGTAAAGGGAGCATGTAAAAAAAAATGAATTGTAGTAAAATGAGAAAGATGTAAATCTAGTGAAAAGATGACTGCTGGGAGTGAACGGTGCCAATTCTACCTTCAACTCAGAAGTTCTATAAAAGAGATTTACAGGAGAAGTTGAAAACGGAAGATTTTATATAATAGCTCTTATTCCCCAGTTTTCAAGAATCTCCCCATACAATTATAGGGTGGGGACTCCTCAACATTTACAGATAGAGCACAAGGAAGTGCCGAGAAGTGTTAGAAACATCCAACTAGGTGTTGGGCGCAACTGAGGCAAGGAGCTGATTGTCTACACTTGAGAGAAGCTAGTTGCTTAGTATTTTACAAATACAGTCTTATTGAAAACTCCATGAGGTAAGGGCTATATCAATTTATAGAATACGAGAGATTAAATAATTTGATAATTGTTCATCGTCTCAATGATGGAAGTATTACCTTCTATGACTCATCCCAAAGTCTGAGCTCTCAACCACCACTTTATCCTGTCATGTTATGACTGATTTCCACTATGAACAAAAGACCAGCTTTTTCAAAAGATGCAGATATATAAAACACGCAGGATAACACTAGGGGGAGAGAAGTAAGAACAGTGGAAATGAGCTATGGTAAAAATATTGTAGTTTTGTAAAGGTGACAGAGATAATGTCAGTGATTTGGAGGTTTGAGAAAGATAAAGAGCAAGCATCTGGAAAAGAAAGAACAGAGTGAGCCTCTGCAGAATGGGAGTAGGCAGTGTGCTAAGTAGACTTCAGTATATATTATTGTGTACATATTATTGCAGAGGTACCTCCAGTTTTCATTTCTGCATGTCAGGAGCCTGGAAGTTGCCACTCCATCCCAAAAAACAAGTAAAAAGTTTGACAGACTGAAAAATCAACAACTCTTCTTGGATCCATAGGAGAGGACAGGGACGCACATAGGACAAACTGCTCCCTCCATGAATGGAGAGACAGACAGGCAAATATAAGGAGTCTCAACTTATCGGAGCAGAGATGTACAAGCAGAAACCTCTGCAGCAACTGGTGCCAGGGTCGGAAAACTGGAACTGTAACTGATGAATTGCTGGAGGCTCAAATACAGACAACTCTAAGAGTTAAAAACTCCAGGGGCTCCCCCATTATTGAAGGGGTTCTGAAATTTTGTGTGATTTATCTCCAGGATCTTGACCAGGTTCTCAAAATGAATATCAGAGAAAAATCCCTTCATGCTTCCAACAGGGGGAAGGGAAAAGGAATTATTTTGAAATATACCAGAGCACTCTGTTCTTCTTAGCAGGGCCTGACCTCAGGGGAAACTAGTTAACTGGAGCCTAACCTGCTGGGGTATTATCAGAGCTTAAATAACCTGGAGGAGGGTAAATACCCAACTCCAGTCAGCTCTATCCTTGCACATGAGAGAAGGGAAATGACCACTCCAGCCATCCTGTCCCACCTAAAGGGGCAGAAAAAACTGAGATCACTTGTGAAGTTCAGTCCAGAGGCATATGGTCACTTAAAGACTGAGACCTAATAAGAGGACTGTAGAATGCCTCCCCTCCCTCCACACCTCACCTCCATATTACAAAAAGCCTGTTATAGCAGTTCCTTTTATTTGATATATCATGTCCAGCTGTCAAAAAAAAAAAAATTATAAGGCATACCAAAGGCAAAAAATGCAATTTGAAGGGACAGAGCAAGCATCAGAAACAGACATGGCAGGGATGTTGAAATTATCAGACTAGGAATTTAAAACAGCTATGACTAGGGGAGTGGCATTATCAAGATTGTAAAGTAGGTGACTCCTAACTTCGGTCCCCCTCACAAGAAAACCACCTAGCAGCTATCCCTATTCACTGGCAAAGCCCCTTAACAATTCCCAGGAAATAAAACTAGAATCTGGGTAATAAAATAAAGTCCTTTGTGCTTCATCTAGTTTCACTTGCTCATAGCATGCTGTGTGCAGAGGCCCTGCCTCAGGTACTTCAGACCAGAGTTTCCCAGGGCCAAAGGGGTGCGACCTCTAACGGCTAAACTGACACCTCAGCTCCGTGGGCTGTTAGCGAAGAGCTGCGCACCACACGGCAATACAAGATTGTGGGCTGTGCGCAGAGACACTGGGCCTGGCACTGCGAGATCTGGTGCTGGAGCAGCACAGATGCGTGCCAGATCCCTGAGAACTCCAGCCCCTCCCCAGATCCCTAGAAAGCAGCCCTGCCACTGGCCTGGCTGGGAGAGAGTGTACTCTAGAGCGGGGGTCCCCAACTCACGAGCCGCAGAGCGCTACAGGTCCATGGCCTGTTAGGAACCGGGCCGCACAGCAGGAGGTGAGCTGCGGGGGAGCGAGCAGAGCTTCATCTGCCGCTTCCCTCGCTCCCCATCCCTCACATGAGCACCTGAACCATCCCCATCCTCCCACCCCCATCTGTGGAAAAACAGTCGTCCACGAAAGCAGTCCCTGGTGCCAGAAAGGTTGGGGACCACTGCTCTAGAGCACAGAGTTTGCACCTCTCCATTCTTTGATCAAAGAATAAAGTTTTTCTTTGCTTCCAAACTGGATTTGGTCTTGTTCTATTGGCTAGAATGACACCGGGCAGGAGGACCCTTGTTAGGGACCAACATAGACAAGACACCTTTGTGAAAATCCCAGAACTTGGACATGAGGCTGAAGCACACACCTGGACCACAGAGACCTAGAAGGAACATAGCAGAAGGGTAAGAAGAGTGGATTCACACTGACCACATCACTCCTCCCACAGGCCAGCACAGTACTGTACGGAGAGGCCCCTCCTGGTCATACAGTTCTTCCAGTAGGACAGAGAGAACCCAACATGGACATCTAGCTTCTCCAGCATTGTGGGACACTTCCTGAGAGACCCACTTGGGTCTCACTTTATGGGGATCACTGAGGGAACCTGCAGGGCAGGACCACTGGGGATCAGGAATGGAGAAGGTGGTGGGGCTTATAGCGACCAGCACTCAGGTCTTGGAGGACCTCATTTCTACAGGCAGTGGCTTCCATGCAGAGATGCCGGCAAACAGCTCTATTCATTTTTAGAGGGGAGCTGGTGGCCCTTTCTGGACAGGGATCGGTTGGCAGTTTTGATTGGCTTGGGTCCCCAGCCTATGGACCATATTTGCTGGGTAGCCCATTTTACGACTCTACCTGGGCAGGGAAGCAAATTTGGAGCCCGGACCAAATGCTGAGCATACCCTTCACTCCCAAGCCCTAGGAAGCCTGGCCACAAATGCCCAGCAGCCTCAGAGCACATCCTATGGCCCACCAGAGTAGAGAAACAAATCAGCATCCCCCAACCAATTGTTGAGCATAGCCTCCAGATCTGCTCAACCAGGAAGTCTGGCCTGAGACCCTGGGCAGCCTTAAAGTACATCCTTCATCCCACCCAGACAGGGAAGCAAATTCAGAGCTCTGCTTAACTGCTGGACATGCCCTCCAGTATAGCCCAATCAGGAAGCCTGGCCAGAGAACCCAGGTAGCAATGAAACCCACCCTACAGCCCTCTCAGGCCCATTTGTTGGGCATGACCTCTGGCCCACCTGATCAGAGAGCTTGAACAGTGACCTCAGGTAGCCTCAGAGTCAAGCCGATTGTACTGCCCAGCCACAGAGCCCAGCCTATGGTCTTGTCCAATTGCTGAGCACAACCTGCATCCTTGCCCAGTCAGGAAGCTCAGCCAGTGACCCCTCCCAATCACAGAGGATAGCCTACAGATCCACCCAACTACGGAGCCTGGACAGCTCCCTGGTCCAACCACAGGAAACCGCTGCAGCCCCATCCAACTGTGGGGTACAGCTGAAAGTCCCACCTAAACAGGGAACCCAGCTGATGATCTTGCCCAACAGGAGAGCAAAGACAGAGGCTTGCTCAGTTGCAGAGCCCAGCCAGTAGCCTTGCTAAATTCAGGGCAAAGACTGCAGTCCTGCTTGATAGCAGAGCATAGCCTAAGGCTTCCAACCGAACAGGAAGCCCGGCCTGCAGCACCTCCTAAATGCAGAGTCCAACCAGCAGTACCATCTGGGTGGGGAGCATAGACTGAGGTCCTACCTGACCAGGAACTCAGGCTAAAGACCTGTGCAATCATGGAGTCCAACTAGCAGCACTGCCCTACTGGGGAACACAGCCTGCAAACCCACATGAACAAAGGTAATTGCAGAGCCCCACTGATGGCCACACCTGACCACAGAGCATGCCTACTTGAACACAGACTACAGCCAGCAGGCCCATCCAACAATGCAGCTGAAATAGTGACACCCCCTGACTTCAGAGCATGAGCAGTGGCCTCACTTAACTAGTGAATCTGACAGCAATCCCATCTTGCCTGTGGACACTACCAACTAACCCATTCAGAATCCCAAGCTAAGCCGAATGATAAAGGTCTTTCCCTGCTGAGGTGAATGTGTGTAAAGTATAGAAGAGGACATTGCATCCTCAAATGCACCAATATCAAGGCAAAAATACAAAGATTACAGAAAGTCTGGTAAACATTATGCCACCACGGGAAACTAATAAAGCTTCAATAAATGATCATAAGCAAATGGACATCTATGAACTGTCTGACAAATAGAAAAATCCTATTAAAGAAATTCAGTGAACTACAAAAACACACAATTAAACAAAATTGGGGAAAAATGCATAAAGAAAATGAGAAGTTTAAAAAGAAACAGAAAGCATTAAAAAAAAGAAAAAGAAAAGAAATCCTAGAGCTGAAGAATATAGTGACTGAACTGAAGAATTTAAAAGAAAGCTCCAAAGGCAGAGCAGGTCAAAACAAGGCTGCCCAACTACACCACCTCTACTCAGCATAGTGTTTGAAGTTCTACCCAGAGCAATTAGGCAAGAAAAATAAGTAAAAGGCATCCAAATCAGAAAGGAAGAAGTAAAACTGTCTCTGCTTACAGATGATATGATCTTATGTATAGAAAATTCTAAAGACTCTACCAAAAAACTGTTAGAACGAATGAACGAATTTAGTAATGTTACATGCTATAAAGTCAACATGCAAAAATCAGCTACATTTCTATACACTAACAAGGAACTATTTGAAAAGAAATTAAGAAAACAATTCAATTTACAATAGCATCATAAACTAAAAATAGTTAAGAATAAACTTAATGAAGGAGGTGAATAATCTGTGCACTGAAAACTATAAGGCTTTGAGAAAAGAAACTGAAGAATATATCAATGAATAGATGGGTATTCCATATTAAATGGATTTGAAGAATCAATATTGCTAAAATATGCACACTATCCAAAACGATCAATGAAATTAATAAAATCTCAATTTAAATTTCAATGGTATTTTTCACAGAAATAGAAGAAACAATCCTAAAACTTATACAGAACTACAAAAGACCCTGAATAACCAAAGTAATCCAAAGAAAAAAGAATAAAGTGGCCAGCATCATATTTCCTGATTTAACCTGTATTATATAGCACAAATAACCAAAACAGCATGGTACTGGCATAAAAACAGACACACCAATCAATATAATAGAGAGCCCATAAATAAACCCATGCATATACAGCCAACTAATGTTTGACAAGGGTGCCACAAACACACAATGGGGAAAGAGTATTCTCTTTAATTAGCAGTGTTGGGGAAACAGGATATCCACATGCAAAAAAAAAAAAAAATTGGATTTCTATTTTATACCATATACAAAATTAACTCAAAATGGTTAAAGACTTAAATGTAAGACCTAATACCATAAAACTTCCAGAAGA
The DNA here is from genome assembly GCF_039906515.1 of Pseudorca crassidens. NCBI lineage: Eukaryota > Metazoa > Chordata > Mammalia > Artiodactyla > Delphinidae > Pseudorca > Pseudorca crassidens. Next base: position 62,595,654 of record NC_090306.1, read on the forward strand.
AAAGATAGGGTAAAAGTTCCTTGACATTGTTCTTGGCAGCATTTTTTTGATATAACTCCAATATATCACATATATGAATATTATTCAGCCTTTATAAAGAAGGAAATCCTGTCATTTGCAGCAACATAGATGAATATGGATTATGCTATAAATAGTATTATATTATGCTTAGTATTATGCTAAGTGAAATAAGCCAGACTGGAAGACAATACTGCATGATATCATTTGTATGTAAAATCTAGAAAAGCCCCCAAATTCAAACATATACTCTACACATATAAAGAGTATAAAGTGGTTGCCAGAGGCAGGGTGTGGGGGGATTAGGGGAAATAAGAAGAGCTTGGTAAAAGAATACAAACTTTCAGTTATAGGATGAATAAGGTCTAAGATTCTAACATTTTTATAGTTGATAACACTGTATAACATAATTGAAAGTTGGTAAGAGAGTAGAACTTAAATGTTCTCTCTCTCTCTCTCTCTCTCTCTCTCTCTCTCTCTCACACACACACACACACACAAAGTAAATATGTGGGGTGATAGATATGTTAATAAACTCCATGGGGTGATAGATATGTTAATTAACTCCATAGAGAGAATTTTCACAGTGAATGTCAAAGCCTCAAGCTGTACATTTTAATGTCATAAATCTATTTGTCAAGTATAAATTAAGCTGGGGAAAAAAAGACAATATGGTATATATTAAAATGGAATACTATTTAGCCATTAAGAGAAGAAAATTATTTCATTTGCAATAACACTGATGGACCTTGAGGAAATTATGCTAAGTGATATAAGTTAGAGAAAGACAAATGCTATATGATCTCACATCTATGTGGAATCTAAAATGCTCTCAGAAACAGAGAGTAAGATAGCTGTTGCCAAGGGGCTGAGGATAGGGAAAATGAGAAGATATTGGTCAAAGGATATAAACTTTCAATCCTAAAATGAGAAAGTTCTGTGGATCTAATATACAGCATAGTGACTGTAGTTAACAATACTGCATTATATACTTGAGCACTAAGGGAGTAGATTTTAAATGTTCTCACCACATGCACACACACAAAACGATAATCATGTGAGGTGACAGAAGTGTGAGCTAACCTTATTGTGGTAATCCTTTCACAATACATGCGTGTATGAAGTCATGTTGTACATCTTGAAATTATACAATGTTATATGTCACTTATACCTTAATAAACCTGAAAAAATTTTAAAAAACATTGAATAAGATATCCCTCCTACCAAATAAAATATATTTATATCTGCACCATGTATACAATATTGATTAAAATGGCTATTTATTAGAGTACACTGTTTCAGCAAATATTAAAGAATCAACAACAAACTAACCAAATCTTACCTAAATGCAGTGAATCACTAATAAATAACAAAATAAACTAAAAATCCACTTGGAAACTAAAGCATGATATTCTTATATAACAGAATGCCATTAAAATAACATAGGTCAAAAGGTACAAACTTCCAGTTATAAGATACATAAGCTCTGGGTATATAGTGTACAGCTTCATGACAAAAGTTAACAATATTTTATTGTATATTTAAAAGTTGCTAGGAGAGTAGATCTTAAAAGTTCTTATCACAAGAAAAAAATTGTGTAACTCTGTGAGGTGAATGATATTAACTAAACCTACTGTGGTAATCATTTCACAATATATACATATATCAAATCATCATGTTGTATACCTAAAACTAATACAATGCCATATGTCAATTTTATCTCAAAACTGGAAAAAAGCAAAATAAATAAAATGACATAGGTGTATATTTATGGTATGAAAATTAATTTATGTCATGTTAAGTGGAAAAAGCATGTTCAAAAATAATTGTATGATTCTCTTTCTCACTATTCTAAGAAACATTATTTTGTCACTTAGATATAAGGAAACCAAGGTTATACAGCAAGTACTTGGCAAAAATAGAATTTGAACACCAACTAGTTTGTGCCAGAGCCCTTGCCTATATACAGAAAATTGTGGTGATCTATAATTTGTAGACTTAACATTTTTCCATTTTATTTGTATTATCTTTATTATACAGTATAATTGATTATATAATAATATATATTTCAAATAAAAATTTATTCAAAATCAACTTGCTTCATTTTTCTCCTAGGAGAAATATATACACACAATATGTTTTACTTATAAATCAAAAATATAATAAGTATTGTGTTTCAGATACGTCTAATATCTTGATCATACCATAGGATACTAGTGAGGTATTGAAAATACCTAATATCATACCTTTAACAGGGTTTCAATATTCTTCTGAGGCTCTAATGAAACCATTGGCAATGGATTTTGCAAACTTAAGTGAGCTAGATACTGGGTTGGCCAAAAGTTCTTTCAGTTAGTGAATACGTTGTTCAGTAAAGTTCTTCGTGAAAATGAAAAATGCGTGTTTTATTTTTCTTAAAAGTGAACAAACTTTTCGGCCAATCCAATACTTTCTCTGTGTAGAATAAGTGTATAGAATAGAATCAGTGGGATCACTGCAGTTGACTAGAAAACCATAAAGTCAGTTATTAGGGGTTTCTCAAGTTATGATTAATTCCCATAAGTTATTAGATTTGATTTTGAAGATTACCTTAGGATGTTTTAATATTTGGATCATTCTTTCATGAAGATTTTCAGTGATACTCCCTGTCTAGCTTACTTCTCTGCACCAGAATTCTGCTGCCAGAGTTCAAAATGCTCAAAATTGAAGATTAGAACAATTACTTATATTCAAAATTTCTGAAAAAGAGAATGTTTGTTAGATAAATTCTGCTCACTTGTATTAATATAATAATTTAGAACAAAATCCATTAGTGTCTACCACTTTTACCGAAGCATATAAAATCTCAATATAAATTTCTTGATTGAATTTTCAACACTTTCTGACAATTGCCTTTTGTCATTTAAATACTTATTGTGAAAGAGCAAAGAACAAATTTAATTTAGTGCCTAATTCTGAGTGGATCTGATCAGTGTTATGGTAATAGTCCAGTTACATAAGGTGAGGTGTGTAGGGTTTATTAAGTTCCAACTCCAGAGTGTAAGGACTCTCGTAAAAGAAATGTAATTTGATGTTTCTGACACTAGTTGCATAGTTGAGAACACATTTATAAAGACACTCATTTATTAGTATGTGCATTTAGATAGAATAATCCCAACCTGTGCATTTGATGGTTTAGCTGTGCCTCATTAACAATGTCAGTTGGTCCAGAAGCCAAATGGGATTCTCTGCCACTAACATTTATGGAAAGTTTATACACATCTCTCAGTATTATTCATTTTGCCTCAATATAGCCATTTTTTCATCACTGGCTTAAGTAAGACTTAAAATTTTAGTGAAACAGATGTTCTGAGTGCTTAAAGGGTATATGCGTGTGTGTGTGTGTGTGTGCGTGCACGCACACGTGTACACGTGCATGTGTGTGGTGGTAGGTGGGCAAGTTAAAGTCTAATGTTTATTTATTCAGAACATTAGATAATTTATTCCAAGGAAAGAAGTACCTCATTTTTTCCCTATAACCGGCACAGATTTGGAAATTCAGTAATAAAGAAGTGCTTATTTGCATAAAGAAATATTTATAAAATATTATGTAAATGAACACATATCTATATTCTAAAATCTATGAAGAACTATTTTTTAGCTTATAGCTATTTAAATGTAAAAGGGCCTCCTTTAAGTGACTACTATGATTACATTAACTTTATTACAGTCAACAATTTAAATTGTTTAATATTTAGTGTTCTACATTTTGTAATTGTCATGCAATCAGCATGCTTGCATCTATTAACCATAACTTAAAGAAGCAGCATGTTATCACTCTTGTCAGATTTAATTTGATGAAATATACTTCATTCTTATTAATTTACTTAGGAAAGGATTTCTGTGGTACACAAAGGAATGACAATATGATGAAGAAAAAAAACACTTCATGTGAGTATACATGTCAGAGGGCAAATAGTTTGCAAAAAATAGCAGTGAAAAGATGGTCATAATATTAAAATCCTCTTTTTTACTTCAAGTTAACAAGAAATTCTCTAGCATTTGGTATAGAGACAGTAATCACAAAGCACTGCTTTTTCTTTTTTTTTAATATTATCATTTAAGACCAGATTTCCTTTTCCTTTTGGCTTTCTAACCTTTAGAATTTATCAGAATTTACATAATTGTAAAGGATAAGACTGCTAACTTAAAAATCTGGATCTAAGCAAAATACTCTTATATGGAAGATTGAAAATTAAAGCAATTTTGTGACAAGGACTGAAATAAATTATACCAGCCACATATATTTTTCTTAAAAATTAATATTGCCATGAATAGAGAAAGTACTTTAGCCAAAGGAAACATATATTAAATTTAGGAATGTGAGAAATGAAAGATATTTTAGGAATAAGGTTTTAAAAATATATTTGAATCTCAATAATAGTTGACAATGCAGATGTGAAATTTAATGCCAATAATAAGAAAACATTATGAAAACAGAAGCATTTATTAAAAAAAAAAAAAACATAATATCTAGATTTACAACTCCATCAGACTGGGGGAAGGGAAAAGCCCTAAGTAAAAGCATGCTGAAACCATTGTTGCTATGGAAAAGCATTACTGATTGCATTTAATTATTAATATTGAAAAATTAATTTAGGCTAAAATATGGACGTTAAATATTTAAGAGCTTTAAGAACAACTCTCAGTAGAGGTTATAATAATTTGCTAGGGCTGCCAGAACAAAATACCACAGACTTGGTAGCTTAAACAACAGAAATGCATTTTCTCACACATGCTGGAGGCCAGAAGTCTAACATCAAGGTGTTGGCAAGTTTGGTGTCTTTTGAGGCCTCTCCTTGGCTTGCAGATGGCCACCTTCACATTGTGTCCTCACATGGTCTTTCCTCTGTGTGAATGCACAGGTGTCTCTCCTGAATCTGAATTTCCTTTTCTTATAAGGATACCAGTCAGATTGGATTGGGGCTCACCCTAAGGGCCTCAATTTTACTTAATCACTTCTTTAAAAGCTCTGTCTCCAAATGCAGTCACATTTTGAGGTAATAGGGGTTAGGGCTTCAATATCTGAATTTGGGGGTCAGGGAACACAGTTCAGCCCATTAACAGAGGTAGAACTTCCACACTACAAGGGAAAAGGGTATAAAGAAAATTTTTTAAAAATCCTATTAATCTTGAAGAAAGTAGAAAGAATTATATGTTGAAAGAAATAGCAGACAAGTAACTAAATAAATCAGTGAGCATAGTAAATGTGAATAGGTAGAATTTCTCAGTTTATAGGAGGAAAAAGTAACTCAAAATTGGGTTGAAAAATATATCATCAAAACACAGAAACTTAAAATAACATACTCAAACCAAACAATACAAAAAGATAAAAATCAAGGAATGGGAACCATGGAAGAATACATTTAATAACATTCAAAGTTAAGAATTAATGTATGGCAAAGAGAAATTAAATGTTAATAAAAAATAAACAAACATATGTGACCAATAAAGAAATGTGAATAGTTGTAGCTAAAAGTGTTTTGAAAGCAAGAAGAGATAAAATTTCAAATACAAGTAGATAGGATAAAAACTTTCATTATAACATAAAATTCACCATGGCAAACGCCATCTTATATGGTAAAATCAAAATAAAGCAAGGTATATAACAATAGCATTGCATGGGCTGTTTTTTGTAAAATACTGTACAAAGCAATCTATATAGACAATGTAATCTGAGTTATGATTTATATATAATGTATGGAGAATAGTGCAGAGATATTCACTACCCAACACTGAGAGTTAGGTTCCACTTTTCTTCCTGCCTTATACATTTTTGGTATGTATATTTTTACTGTTTTATGAAATCTCCCTTCTCCCTTCCTCTACAAATGATAATTTATGTAAATTGTTATTGTTTTACAAAGTCTCCCTCCATCTTCACACACACACACACACACACACACACACACACACACACACAAATGATAGCATACTTCTCAAGAATTATGGAGGATTGTCGAAAAAAGAAGTGCTATCTAAATGTGTTTTGAAATCATAGAGTTTTATTATTTCCATGAAGGCACACAATCAGAGCCATCAAAATGTAATTTTTACATGGAATCTCAACATCCTTTTTTTTTCCTTTTGGCATTTCCATTATTTTCATCCTGGAATGAACCTAAAAACTTCTTTCTCTGACAGTTCCTGCTAAACCATACATATTTGAGGGTGTGCACTTTCTATTCCATTTACACAAGTTGAAAGAAAAAGTGGAAGAGAAAGAATAACGAGAAATAGAAAAAATATTCTTCAAACACACACACACACACACACACACACACACACTCAATGGAATAATCATATCTATGTAAAATTTAAACTTCAGGCTTATGTAGAACATTAGTTCCTGTATCATCTCCCAGGCTGCATGGACAATTTGATATTGAGCTTCTCTCAAATGTTTCTTAGTATTGAAGAATGAGACAAATGTTGCTTTGAAGAATGTATACCACACTTACACCTACTCTGTAGATAAGTCAACATCATACTATAGTCATCTTTCTCTTTATATAACTTTTGACCCATTAAAAAAAAAAGATTGTGTTTCTGGAATATGCTAATAGCTACCTTATCTCATATTTTTAAATTCTATTTAAAATATTAGTGAAAGTAATGTTGGCTCTCAAAAAGAAATGTAAGTCTGAAATATTCAGGCAGACCCACATATAGATAATAATTTTCTACATAGCAAAATAAAAACCAAAAGACAAAAAAAACAGAAAGGCATTGAAGACAGCCTAATATGTATCTGCTAATAATATATATGTAACTAATTTGAATATATTATATACATATATTTTAAAGTTTTTATTGAATTTGTTGCAATATTGCTTTTGTTTTCTGTTTTGGTTTCTTGGCTGTGAGCCATGTGGGATTTAATTCCCCGACCAGAGATCGAACCTGCACCCCCTGCACTGGAAGGTGAAGTCTTAACCACTGGACTGCCAGGGAAGTCCCATGAATATATTATATTTTAATAAGATTTTTATTTTAGAACAGTGTAGATTCATAAAATAGTGGTAAAGATATCACAAGGTTTAATACACCCTATAAACCCAGTAACCTCTGTTATTTATATCTCACATTTGTATGGCAAATTAATCACAATTAATGAAATAGTATTGAAACTTTATTATTAACTCAAATTCATACTTTATTCAGAGGTTTTTTTGTTTTGTTTTGTTTTAACAGAGTGTTCTTCTGTGCCAGGATCCCACCGAGGAAAGCACATTATATTTAGTCATCATGTCCCCTTAGACTCCCCTTAGATGTAACAGGTTTCAATTTTTTCTTGGTTTTGTTGATATTAACAGTTTGAGAAGTATTTACCAGGTATTTTGTAGAATGTCCTTCATTGATGATATTTCTGATATCTTTATCATGATTAGAATGGAGTTATATAGTATTTTGGGAGGAAGATCACGGAGGTGAAGTGCCATTCTCATCATACCACAACGAGGGTATATATTATCAACATTGTTGAGTTTAACCTTGATCAACTGGTTGAGTTAGTGTCTTTCAGGTTTCTCCACTGTTAAATTAATCTGATTTTTTTCTCCTCTTTTCATACTGTACTTTTTGGAAGTCACTATATGCAACCCATATTTAATGAGTTGGAAGTCATGCTCCACCTTCTTGATAGTGAAGTATTTATATAAGCTATTTGGAATTTTTCTATATGGAATATTTGTCTATTCTCTCCCATTTATTAAAGTATTCAATTATTTTTATATATTAGTATGTATTAATGGATTTTTATATATTTTGTGTTATAATTCATAATTCATTTATAATTCAATAAAATACTGCTTTATTTTTTGTTCAAATTTTTCCAGCTTTGGCTGTTGGGAGTTCTTTAGGTTTACTCTTGTGTCCATCTGACATACTATAATTATTGTAGGGTTTTTTTGAGCACTTCCTTGTTTTTTGGTACTACAAGATGCTCCAGGCTCATCTTGGGTATTTCCTGTCCCAGTTCTAAAAGCAGCTAGTTTTCCAAGGTGTTCTGGTTATTTTTGCTGGAGAATGGTATTAGAAAACAAACTCTTTGTGCTAGGTGTGCTTGTTGCTACTGGGTTGTCTTTGCTCCTAGGCTCTCTCAGCTGAGAGAGCAAGGAAATGTAAGTGTATATACTAACTCACGCATATATATAAATTTATAAATAATTCCATACATCTGTATTTATATTCAGTGAAAATGAGTTCATATTGATGTTTCAAACTCTAATCCATTACCACATAAATCATGCTAGTTTACTCTCTTTTTTTATCTGTAAATTTCTATTCCAAAAGTGAGAAACCTGACCCCCACCATCCACCAATTAATAGTGTTCAATGATAGTGTGCATATGTGTGCCTATATGTGAGTGTATGTGTGTGTTTCAAATTTGTTATCCTATATTTCCATGGGATACAATGTTATCAATGAGAGTACAGTTCTGACTACCATTCCTTTTGCTGCATTAAAATTAATTCTTCTGATCCATTCTGCATTCCATCCTAGGATGCCCTGACTTCTTAAATAATTTAAAAAATTTGCCTACATTGAAGGTCAGCCTTTGTGCTGTAAAGTTCTATGGTTTTTGACCAATACATGGAGTTATTACAGTGTTATTCAGAATAGTTTTACCACCCTAAAAATTCCTGTGTTTTACCTGTTCAATGCCTACCCTTTCCTTCTCTCCTTGAACCTAGCAACCACTGTTGTATTTACTATCTCTATAATTTTGACTTTTCCAGGTTATCAAATCAATGAAATCATATATTGTGTGCTCTTTTAGAACTGGCTTCTTTCACTTAGCAATAAATGTTTTGGTTTTCTCCATGTCTGTCCACGTCTTGATAACTCATTCCCTTCCATTGCCAAATAGTATTCCAATGTATGGATGTACTTCAGTTTGTTTATTCATTCATATATTGAAAGAAATCTTGGTAGTTTCTGGTATGTTTTTGAATAGAAGCAATAAAAAGCCATACTTTTTTTGTTCCCAATTGGAAGGAGAACATGTTTAATTTCTCATCATTAAGTATGATGTTAGCTATAGGTTTTGTAGATTTTCTTTGTCAAGTTGAGGAAGTTCCTCTCTATTCCTAGTTTGAGTTTTTGTCATGAATGAGTTTAGGATTATGTCAAACGTTTGTTCCTTTTTTAAGTTTTTGGTGTCAATTTATTTGATTATATTTTTTTTCCTTTAGCCTGTTGATGTAGTAAATTTCATCAATTGGTATTTCAGTGTTGAAATAGCCTTGTATTATGCAAAAAATCTCACTTGGTTATAGTGTATAATTCTTTTAAAATATTTTTGGATTTGGCTAATATTTTGTTGAAGATTTTTTGCATCAATGTTCAGTAGAGATAATGATTTGTAGTTTTCCTTTCTATATGATTTTGGTATTAGAGTAATGCTGACCTCATAGAATAAGTTTAGTGGTATGCCCTCTGCTTCCATTTTCTGGAAGAATTTTGGAAGGATTAGTAGAATTTATCACTTAAAATTCTGGTAGAATTCACCAATGAAACTATCTGGGTCTGATGTTTTCTTTTGGAAGGTTATTAATTCCCGATTTAATTTCTTAAATAGATATATGGCTATTTGTATTATCCGTTTTTCCTTGTATGAGTTTTGATAGTTTGTGTCCTACAAAGAAGTGGCCCATTTCACATAAGCTATTCAATTTATTATCAGAAAGTAGTTCTAAGTATTCTTTTAATATCCATGGCATCAGAAGTGATGGGTCCTCTTTCATTTCTGAGATTGGTAATATTCATCTTTGTTTATTTCTTGGTTTTCTAAAGGTTTGTCAGTTTTACTGATCTTTTCAAAAGAACAAGCATTTGATTTTATCATTTTTCTCAGTTGTTTTCCTTTTTCTCAATTCCACTGACTTCTTCTCAGATTTTTCTTTCTTTTTTTCTGCTTGATTTAAGCTTGCGTATCTCTCATTTCCTGAGGAGAAAGTTTAGGTATTGATTTTATGTCTTTCTCCTTTCCTAATACATGTATTTCCTAGTGTTATAAAATTTCCCTCTAAAGCATTGCACTAACTGCATCTTACAAGTTATAATGTTGTAGTTTTATTTTCATTTAGTTCAGAATATTTTAAATTTCTCTTCAGACTTTTAAAAGTCATTTTCTTAGTCATTGCCCTAGGTGTTTGTTATTTTTTAACTAATATATATATATATAGAGAGAGAGAGAGAGAGAGAGAGAGAGGGAGAGAGAGAGAGAGAGAGGGAGATGGAGACTGTATATCTTCAAATAGCAGTATACCACTTCACATGTAGTGCAGGGACCTTTATCATAATTTCCAATTCTGCACTTTCATCCTAGTGATGTTCATTTAACTTATACATATGTTATCATCAACCAATGCATTTTTACTGTTATCTCTTTGCACAGTATTATTTTTACATCAATTAAGAGTAAGAAAAATATTTAATTTACCTTCATTTTTTCCCATTTCTGACATCTTACTTTTCTTTATATAGATCCAAGCTTGTTTCCTTCCTTCCAAAGAACTTATATTTACGTTTCTTCTGCTAGTCACAAGGTCCTTCAGTTTTGTTTCCATTTTTCAATGAGAAAGTCTTTATTTCTCATTTACATTTGAAGGATGATTTGCTGTATATACAATTCTAAGTTTGTTCTTTTTTTTTTCTTTCAACATATTAAGTATTTCACTCTGTTCTCTGCTTGCATGGTTTCTGACAAGAAGTCCACTAGTATTCTTGCCTTATTTGACTATAAGAAAACCGGTTTTTCCTCTGGTTTCTTTTAAGATTTTTTCTTTGTCTTTGGTTTCTTGCAGTTTCATATGATATGATATGTTTGTTTATTTATTTTGTTTCATTGGAAGTATCCTTTTTATGTTCTCTGAGGTGGTTTGGTGTCTGTGATAAATTTTATAAGATTCTCTGTTATTATTACAAATATTCCATACACAACTTTTAATCTTTTTTCTACCTTCTCATTCTGATTTTCCAATCATGCATATGTCATACCTTTAAAATTGTCTCATAGCTCTTAGATGTTGTGTTTGTTTGTTTATTTGTTTTTAATTCCTTCTGTCTATTTCAGTTTGGGAAGTTTCTACTGACTTATTTTCAAGCTTAGTGATTTTTTCCCAGTCTTTTCAAGTGTACAGATAAGCCCATTCTTATTTCCTAACACTCTCATTTTGATTTCTAATATTTCCTTGTGATTCTTTCTTATAGTTTCTCTCTGTCTCCTTAAATTACCTATCTGTCCATACATATTGTACACTTTTTCCATCAGACAGATGCCTTAACATATTAAGCATGGCTACTTTAAATTCCCTGTATGATAATTCTAACATAATATCTGATTCAAGGTCTGATGTTTAATTTTGTCTCTTCACATTGTTTTCTCTTGCCTTCTGGCATGGCATAATTTTTTGTTGAGAAGTAAATATACTGTATTGGGTGATAGGAATTGAGATTAAAAAAGCTTTTAGTGTGAAGAGTTAAGTTAATGTGGCTAGGAGTTCAGCTATGTGTAATATTTTCTATAGCTATATGTGACAGAGTCTTCAATTTCCTTAGGTGGACTGACTTTTTTTATTTCCCCTTTTGACTTTGGGTTTCCCTAACTAATCTTTCTTAGAGAGAGTTTATGTCTTGTAGCTCTATTGACTGAATTGACATTTTTAATATTGGAGTCCTGCTATATTACACACTATAATCTTCCCATTAAATCTCGGAGTTTTAGTGGGTATGTGTCTTGGAGCTTTGGCAATCACAAGTGTTTATCCAGGGATATAACTCCCCCCGCCCCCATCCTCTACTTTTCCCTGCTGTGGCATTCTCTAATTCCTTGAAGACCTGACCAAAATTGAATATGGAATTTTTCCCCCACTCAGGTGAGACAGGAAGCTAGAGGGGAATGAGGTTGGAAGAATGCCCTTCCCTCAAATGAGACAGTGCTCCAGCAGTCTTTCCATGAACATAGGCCTTTGTACTGGAGAAGTATCTAGGTCTGTTTCACAATTACCCTTCCCCTCCCCCTGTCCCAAAGAGGTCATTTGGGAGATCTTTATCTTGAGAACCAAGCATGGTCACTTGATATTAAGCTCAGAAAAATGAGGGTCACCAATAGCTCTTCACTTGCACCCTAGTGCACCTTGAGTCTCTAGCTGTTCGTCAATATTACCACTTAAGTGTTCCTATCAGTTTATGGCTCCAGAGGCTCCTGTTCCAGGTAAGCTGACCTGGCTATGTCTCTCTGGATGAACATGTCTTTCCATATTTCAGGAAAGCAATTTGCCCTGAAACTTAGTTTTCTGTTAGATCAAAGAAAAGTCATTAATTTTCAGTTTGACCTGCTTTTTCTTGTAATAAGAATGGGAGTGGCAACTTTCAAGTTCTTTACATGCCAGATATGAAACTGAAAGTCATTATTATTTAATCTTAAAACACTTAAATTATTAATGAGTAATTTTTAGTGACATGGGAAATATCTACAATGTAATGTTAAGTCAAAAAAGTGAGATAAAATGGTATATGCAAATATAAAAAAATAAAAATTAAAAATAAATAAAATTTTAAAAAGTTAAAAAAAGGAAAATAATGTATAAAGCATGATCTCATTCATATAAGACAGTTGTTATAGACGGATTGAAATATAGAAAACTAGCAGTTATTTCTAGGTAGTGATATTGTTCGAGATAATGTTACATCATTTTTGCCCTAACTGACCTCTAATGAGTACTTGTTAATTTATTGTCACACATTATAAACTATAATCATTTTATATATATATAAAACATTTACCAATATATAACATTTATAATTTTATTTCTATATAATTATATATAAATATATTTCATAAATATTTAATACTTATAATATATAACAAGCATATTATATAATAAATATTTGTAATTATAAAATTATACACAATTACATTTATATATAAGTTAATTATTATATGTAAAATTTACCAATATAATTATGTTTATAATATATTAATGTCATTAAATTAAAATATTAATTTCTTTAACTTAAAACTTAGTTGATTCTTCCCTATAATAATAAAAAATAAAAATATATTAATAACTCTCATTTATTAAATACCACAATTTACCAGATCATTAATCAACAAATATTTATTATATTTGTGAATTTTGGACTGAAATAGCTGAACAAGGTTGCTAGAAACTGGGTCTTCAAGTTTGGATAAAATTCAAGTAATATTAGAAAAGAGTTCTATCTATCTTTCTAGCTCTTTGTTTCTTGTTCAAGTAAGCAGCTGTTGTTCTGACTAGAATAAAAGAGGCTGTGTAGAATTGCCTGTGAATGCTCTTTGGGAATTATTATCAGAGGTCACTTAAGAACAGTTCCTCCCTCTCCAGAAGTGCTTGTTACTTGGCTTTATAACACACCCAACTCCTACAGAGCCCCATAATTTACAGCACTTAACTAACTGTCATACATAATCAGAAGAGATTATTTAATATATCTGACAATAATTCAGCAAGTTGTCAAACTAGATTATCAGCTCCATTAAAATTCAATCAGACAAAAAAAAATTCAATCAGACACAATAAATGAGATGCTTGATTAATTTCACAATATGCTGCCTGTAGTTTGACCTCCTCTGGAGAAAAGAAAAAATTATATGTATCCAGAGAAGATACACACACACAATTACTTCAGGGAGAAGTTTTATTTTACATGGGAAACCAATAGCATATGTGCCTAGTAGCTTTGTTTTTGAGTTATTTTAAATATTATATTTCTTATCTTAACATGGAATATTCATTGATATCTCTAGATCTGCTGTATATTTCCCTTAAAAAAAAGGCTAGATTTCTCATCCATGACACAAGGAAATAAAGCTTGCTTTGTACATCTGTAAAATAAGTGGCTTACATGAATGTGAGGTTTCCTAGCAGAGCCAAATGGGCCACATGGCCTATGTTTTTATAGTGCAAGTAAATTTTTCTGGCTATAAGTATAAATATTTTTCATCTCAAGGAGAAAACAAAAAAAAGAAGTCACAAAGAAAATGGCTTAATTTTTCTGGAGACTGTATGGCCTCATTTTAGGACATTGTTGAGAATTGTCAGGGGGTTTTTTTGGATTTTTTTTGAGATTCTTTAGCTTACATAAAGTTAGTATGGTGAGATTCTACTCCTGTCATAAAAAGTGAGATAACATCTATCCCTAAATAAAATATTTTCTTTTAGATTCCAAAGAAAAACTCGCTATTATGAGTGTCAGAAGGCCAGGGTTTAAATTTAAGCTCTTCCACTTACTGTCTGTTTAAATGTTATCAAATTATTTAATGTTTCTGAGCTTTAGTTTTCTTATCAGTAAACGTATTTAAGTAAACCCATCTCACACATTATGCTTGTGAATATTAAACACAATTTTGTACATGAATAAGATTTCTAAATTTTAAAGGGCTATGCAAATGCAAAGTAAAATTATAGCAATAATATTGTCATTGGTCTCATATGGTTCATGAATCATAAACATAATTGTATACTCAAAATATATTTGACAGTGACATAAAGCCATTTATGTCCAAAGAAAACTTAATAAGGATTTTTTTGGTAGCACTTCTCCAATTTTCTTTCTCACATCTCCCATCCCTGCTGGGCAAGACTACAATATTATACCTAATGTCAAATGTTGACATCACGCAAAAGTAAAATACTTCCCTTTTGTACAAAAACTTGTATAATAAGAACCAACTTTACATGAGTGACCCCCTTAACATAGACATGCTCCTAAGCATTTTACACAGATTTATGTCTTAAAGATTCATAACCTTACAAATTAATTTCTGCTATATTAATTTACTCCCTTAATTTTACAGATGCAGAAACTGAGGAATAGAGAGATTAAGTGACTTCTTCAAGTCAGTCATCTTCTGAGTGAAAAAGTAAAAAATTAAACAAGAAACCCTGACTCTGGGATCCACAGTATTAAGCAATATACTACACCACCTTTAAAATCTAGATGGAAGTGTGGAACTGAACTCAGATACTCAGATTTTAAGTTTTTTTTTTTATTTCAAAATTCATGTCAGGCTAAATGTCATGCTATTCCATTAACAGGAAAAAAAAATGCCAGAGCTACAGGAATAACAGCTGAGGGGTTGGGATATATGCTAAAAGCTTACAAGACTGTTCTAAAGTAATTCTTATAATATTATGGTTATTTTAACCTCCTTTGATGAAAAAGGATAAATGTTAAGAATTAAGTAAATCCTTTTAATCATACAGCCAGTGAGTGAAGTAGCTGGGATTTGAGCCAATGTTTGTCTTGCATCTAACCACTACACCATCAAAGTAATTTTAAAGATATTTCTTTAAAAAGGGGCAATCATCTCTCCATTACATGTTACATTCTACAACCTAAAATAGATTAAATATTTAAAATTTATGATAAAAACAATTTTCAAAGCAAAAATTGTTAGAAAATTTTAAATTTAAGCACTCTGTTTTGAAGGGAATCTTAGGAATTTACAATATTTTCTAAAGCATCTGGGCATTATAGGTTGAGATTTAGAGTAGAAAAATTTAGATCCACTATTCTTTCTTCTGCCTAATAGAGAGGAGTGCTGTGAGTAGAGAAAATGAGATCAAATATATGAATACATGATAAGTACTTTACAATGACCTAAAACAATAATTTACTATGACTAAAGAATTAAAGATAGTACGGTTTAACAACGTTTTTGTTAGAAGATTAGGAATCAATTGCTTTCATTAAGAGAAAGCAATGATGTAACTTAACTAAATGCATATTAGTTCAAGAGTAATAAGGTGTTTTAAAAGGTGCATGGAAATTGCCGTTGAAAAATTAATTTGAAATCAGATTCTCAGGCATAGCAACCATATACTCTTTTTTGTTGCGGAGCACAGGCTCCAGACGCGCAGGCTCAGCGGCCATGGCTCACAGGCCTAGCCGCTCCACGGCATGTGGGATCTTCCCGGACCGGGGCACGAACCTGTGTCCCCTGCATCGGCAGGCGGACTCTCAACCACTGCGCCACCAGGGAAGCCCCATATATTTTTAAGTAGCTCTCCAATAGGGCAAAAAAGTTTTCTGTTGATTTTTTAAAAATAACTACTAAAAATGGTACAAATAAACCTATTTATAAAACAGAAATAGAGTCACAGATGTAGAAAACAAACTTATGGTTACCAAGGGGGAAGGGGGAGAGGAATAAATTGGGAGATTGGCATTGACACTACTATATACACACTACTATATATAAAATAGATAACTAATAAGAACCTACTATGTAGCACAGGGAAGTCTACTCAATACTCTGTAATGACCTATATGCGAACAGAATCTAAAAAAGAGTGGATATATGTATATGTATAACGGAATAACTTTGCTGTACAGCAGAAACTAATGCAACATTGTAAATCAACTATACTCCAATAAAAATTAATTAAAAATAATAAAAATAACTACGTTATTCTGAGAAAAGGGGTTCTAAGATCATACTTAAAATATATGACATATATACACTAATATGTATAAAATAGATACCTGATAAGAACCTGCTGTATAAAAATAAGTAAATAAAATAAAATTTAAAAAATATATATATCTTTAGGCTGCCTCTTCTTCAAATAGTGTCTGACTCAGCAGTATCACCCATGGATTACCTTTTTTTCAAGTGAAATAACCAATAAGAAGCATTTATAGTTTGTTCCAAAATCATTCAATGAAAATTCAGCCACGTATTGCTGTATCCTCTGTATCATTCAAGGTTTTTAGTTAAAAACAAATATTGAAATGAAAATAAACAAAACCCAAAACAAACCAACACACACATTCTCTGCCAGCCTCGTGGTATTCTACCAGTCATTATGAAAAGAACATACCCAATTAGTTGTTGTTCCTTGACCCTGGGTTTTCAAATGAGAAATATGCAGAGGAGATTCAGGACTTAAAATTGATGGCCTAGCCTAAAGCAGATCTACCCCAGAAGACCCAAAAAAACATGAGAGAACAGTAAATGAGAATTTGGGAGTTGACTATTATGAAGCATTACTATAGCAGTGGATGACTCAACTCAGAGAACATGAAGGAACTATGCTCAAAACAGATACTGTACTAGTCTAGCCAAACATATCTGGGTACCGCGGTTGGGTATTTGCATAGAATGCTAGGAACTAGATGCTAGAATCATGATGAATGCTTCCTCAAAGGAGGTAGATACCTCTGCCTACTTCCTAATGAAAAAATCAATTATTCACAGCATCTGCTTAATTATTCTGCACTTTTCTGAACTGAAATCTCCTGTAAGACCCCCGGAGATATCCTCACACTAACCCTGGTGTTATGTCTGTGTATGTTAAGTTACATGACAAAGAGAATTTTGCAGATAGAATTAAGTTTATGGGCCATAAAATCAGAAAGTTATCCTGGATAATCTAGGTAGATTAAATGTGATTACGACTTTTAAAAGTGGAAGAAAGCTTCAGTCAGAGAGATGAGACTAAAAAAGAGGCAGAAGATTTTTGAAATGTAAGTGGAACTCAACCCACCATCGCTGGATTTGAAAATGGAGGAATGAAACCACAAGCCAAGGAACGCAACAGCTTGTAAATTGCAGACTGCCTGCAGATACCAAGAAAACGGTGACCTTGGTCATTTCCAGCGGTAAGAAACTTAGGTCTGCCAACAATCTGAATAAACAAGAAAGTCAGTACTTTCCCCAGAGTTTCCAGAAAGCAATATAACACTGCTGCCAACCTTGATTTTAACCCTATGGGACTCACACCTGACTCTGACCTACAGAACTGCAAATGAATAATCTTGTGTTACTTTAAGCCACTAAATTTGTGGTAATTTGTTACCACAGGAAACACACACACACACACATACACAAACACCAAAAAAAGACTGTATTGGTTTTTTGTAATATGTGCATACCTATATATTATGGCCTATCAACTATGTATTACATTGCTTGCCACTCCAGTATATGAGAAGAGGAAACTAGTGTCTCTTTGCATTCCTCCTCCTCTATGCTTCTCTCTCCTACTCTGAGCATCAGTCTGGTATACCATAAGCTTACACAGTTAGGGTAAGAGGCAGCTTTAGTTTTACTAATAGAATTTTAAATCTCCATTCTTTCACATTTACATTAGCAATAAATTTAAAACATTTACAATCAACTCTATAATTCTAATACAATGTTGTATATCTTGCCTATAGATCATTGTGTAAAAACTGGAAGCCTGAGAATATACATTATTTATGATTCTTTGACAATGCAAA
Organism: Pseudorca crassidens; assembly: GCF_039906515.1. NCBI lineage: Eukaryota > Metazoa > Chordata > Mammalia > Artiodactyla > Delphinidae > Pseudorca > Pseudorca crassidens. Next base: position 62,613,988 of record NC_090306.1, read on the forward strand.
TATGATTTACTGCTAAACCAGCAATTCCATCCACAAAGTAGCAGAAAGCCTCTTCAGCAATATATATATTTGAACCATATATTAATTATTTGCACCAGCGTCAAATGAATTTTCTTTACTTATATTTAATTAATTAATTGCTTTAACAGATTTTATCAAGTGCTCACTATATAACAGGTATCTATCAGAGAATGAAAGCCATAAGCCACATTTACATAAAATGTAAAAATTATTTCATGTCTTAATTTACTTTATATTCAAATAATGTATTACTTTTCTGGGTGTGTTTTTTTCTGGTTAATCTAATTAAATCTCATTTTCATTTTGGCAGATAAAACATATACCATAGTTACCATATCATTAAGAAGTTGCAGTTTTTGATCAGTTTTTGATTATAAAATTCATGGACTTTTCTAACATCTTCTTACCTCTAGGCCTGACATTTATTTCCATTTTAGTATAATGGAAGATTGGTATTTTCTTGGATCCTCTGGAATCTTTCTAGATTCCTCAGATTTCTTAGATTCTCTTTCTTTAGTTCTTTTTTTTCACTGTAGTTTACCTGAAAGTTATTTCTTTCTATCAAAAACCAGAGTTGAAAATAGACTCATGACATGTTTCAACTTTGAGAAACTATCTTCTACTCTTTCTTCAATTATAACATTCTGCCTTTTTTTTCCCCCAATTTTCTTATTCTGGAATGTCTATTCGTCTTTTGTTGGTCCTCTGATATGGAATATGTTATGTCTCAGATATCGTCACATGCTTTGCACCTCTTTTTGTTTAACTCTTCATTCTGAGAGATAGCCTCAATTTTTTTACTTATAGGGGAGTTTTATTTTTAATATTTATGAATTATTTTATTGCTCTCTAATTGCTTTTATCATAAATTTTTGTTCTTGTTTAGCAGAAATATTATCTTCTCATATTCCTCTAATTTTACTGATTAGAATGTTTTGTTTGCTTTTCTTATTTTAATTTTTTAAGAAGTTATAGTCTCCACTCTGAATTTCTTCCACAGTCTGCTTATTCTTCCTAGGTAAATTAAGTTTTTGTACTTATTTTTTCTAAATATCTGCTAATTTTTTGTTGTCAAATTATATTTATGAATAAAAGCATAGGTTTATTAATTTAGGTAGCTGGCATAGTTTCTTCTGCATAGCTGGCCATTTCTCTGAACCAGAGAACTATATCTATAAGCTTATTTGCAGCAGAAAGATATGTAGAATATGTTTTACTTCAGTGTTCAGGTAGGTTTAGCTTTCTTTCACCAAAAACAGTGACCAATCCATACACCACACAGTATCCTAGGGGGCAGCAGCCACATTCTTGAAACCCAAGCTCAATTTCATAAGAAGGCATTTCCCTAATTTTCTATCTGGAGAAAAAGACATTAATGTGCATACTGCAGCGATAGGGGAGGGTGGTGAGAGAATTCTGTAAGTATGTGTAAGGTGAATGGTAGTCACTGAAAACAATTTTTAAATTTTTGATAAGAGATAATATTTTCCCAATGTGGCTCCTTTTGTTTTTCCTAGAAGAGCAGTAAAATTGTGTAGCCTTTGCTGTCTCTTTTTCTTTGAAATATATAAAGAAACTGTAAAATTTCTTTCCTTGAAATAAAATTTCTCAAGATATTTTCCTTAATTTTATAGTGAAGGAAAAACATATATGTAAAATACATATATTTATATATAATTCATATATATTTCTACATGGCAAGAAATGCTATAAAATTGTTATACTGAATATACACAAATATATATACATACATGTATGTATATAAGTAGTCTGTATTATTTATTTCTGGGACTATACTGGCATTTTGAATCAATTCATATTTTGCTGTACAGAACTGTCTCATACTCTGATAGATATATAGAATCTCTGCTTCCCCCCCACTGTATACCTCACTCTTTGTGACGATGACAACCTCTAGCAACCTCACATATTTCCTAATGCCCCTCAAGGGACAGAGAGAGTTCAGATCAATGGCTATACTATATCAACAGCTGGTTTAATCATTTTCCACCAGGCATAATAGTAATAATATACAGTATGTCCTGTCTTTGTCTAACCGCATTTGAAATAATTTGAGTGACTATTCAAATAACTTCTGTTGACTTTGTGTTCCCTGGAGCGACTAGCATGGTATGAGATGACAATTAGCTTTTAATAAATACACGCTAAGGACTTCCTTGGCAGTCCAGTGGTTAAGACTCTGTGCTGCCAATGCAGGGGGCATGGGTTCAACCCCTGGTCAGTCAGGGAACTAAGATCCCACATGCTGTAAGGCATGTGGCCAGAAAAAAAAAAAAAGTAAATGTAATAAATACATGCTATGTGAGATGGATCCTCATTCTGTTGGGTGTGGGTGTGGCATTGGCATTAGATGTAACTATATTGATTCATCTTTTGCTAAGTAGATTCTGAATGTCAGAAGTAATGGAGACTTGTGTTTGTGTGTTAGTGTGTGTGTGTGACTGAGACAGAGAGAGAGAGAAAGAAAGAGAATATGGATGTGTTGTACTAGGTCACTATTGAATTCAGGAAATATATAGGTTTTGAAAAATTCTTTAGAAAGATGGCAAAAAAAATTGTGACATTAGTAACAGTATATGCCTCTTAATTTTGTTTATAGTGTACAGAAATGCAACAGATTTTTTTAAGTTAAATTTGTACCTGCAACTTTACTGAATTGATTGATTAGTTCCAACATATTTTTCTGGTTTCTTTAAGCTTTTCTATATATAAGATCATGCCATCTGCAGAGAGACAATTTTACTTCTTCCTTTTTGATTTGGATGACTTTTATTTCTTTTTTTGCCTAATTGCTCTGACTTCCAGTAGTATGTTGAATAGAAGTGGTTAGAATGGGCATTCTTTTTTCTTTATTCTCCTCTGATTTTATAATTTTAAATAATTTGTATTTGTGTTCACAGATTCTTTCTACTGATTGATCAAATCTGCTGTTGATATACTCCATTGTATTTTTCATTTCATTCATTGTATTCTTCAACTCCAGAATTTGTTTTGTTCTTTTTATGATTTCTATCTCTTCATTGGACTACTCATTTTGTTCTTGTTTTGTTTTCCTGATTTATTTGCAGTTTGGTAGCTTGCTGAGCTTCCTTAAAATAATGACTTTGAATTCTTTGTCAGGAAATTTGTAGCTCTCCATTTCTTTGAGATCCGTTACTGGAAAATTGTTATGTTCTCTTAGTGATGTCATATTTTCTTAATTTTTCAGGCTCCTTGAAATCTTATGTTGCTGTCTTCACATTTAAAGAAATAGTCATCTTTTCCAGTCCTACTGATTCCCTTTGGGAATAAAATTACCTTCACCAATCAGGCTAGCTAGAGCTTCTGACCATCTCTCAGGGCTTTTCCATGGATTCACCCTCCTCACCCCCCCCACCCCCCACCCCCACCCCCACCCCCCCACCCCCCCACCCCCCACCCCCCACCCCCCCACTCCCCCACCCCCTAACCCCCACCCCCCCACCCCCCCGCAAACACTTATTCCCTCTGGCACGAGAATTCTTAAATTGTATGCTTTTTCTCAATCCCCCAAGGCCAGGCTAGGTTCAGAGGCCTTTGCTTTTGCTATGGTAATGCCATTAAATTCTTAATTTTGTGTGCCTTCTCCCAATCCCAAAGAGTGGGCTGGCTTTCTGCATGTGTTCATGAGCCAACTGCAAAGACTCACTCATTATCCATACTGGTTCATGGAAGTCTGCCATGGGTGGGAGGTGGGATGATGAGTGAGACACTCAGAGCATTTAGGGTTCCTGTAGTCTAGTTGGGGGGGTCTATAGGCAAAGTGTCCCAAGCAGTTTGTGGTCAGGTTCCCTGACTGGATCCATGATGTGTTTAGTAGGATCCACAGCCCTTAGATGTTTTCCAAGCCTGGTTACTCCCAGTCTCTCACAATCCACAGCCATGCTACTCATGGCTTGCCTCATTATTGCTGGTGAGGAAAGAAAGAAGTGGATTCTTGGCCAGCATCCCATATGTCTGGGAAGCTGAGTTCTCACTAGCTACTCTCTCTTTCCCCCATGGGAGAAATCACAGGCTGAGGTTGTGTCTCTTGACACTGAGCTGTGCTGCTGTGGAAGGAGGGATGATGTGGATAAAGTGAATCTGTTCTTCTTATCCTCTTCAATGTGTCTGTTCTCTGATTTTTTTTTCCTCCATCAGTGTGCTGGAACTTCTCTTCTGAGCTCCCAGACTCCCACAAAGGTACACTTGTCTGTGGGTGGTAGTCAAAGTCAATGCTCTATGAGGGAATGACAGCAGAAAACTCATATTCCACCATCTTGCTGATGACATTTCTCCATCAAAACAACATTTCTTATTAATATTTAGTTTGCTATACTTCCTATAAGCATGAGCTTTGTCTAACTTGTCTTTCTGTTCCATGGTAGGCAATGATATTTTCTTAGCAAATTACATCATAGGCAGGCAGATGATATAATGTGATGGGTAGGAGTTGTGAGGTGCTCTAGCACTTGGGCTCTAATAATTTCTGCATGAAATTCTTGCAAGATACAGAGAAGAGGGTCTTTCAGCTCCACAAACTAGGAGAGAAAATACCCTTCTCCAGCTTGGTGTAGAAGTTCTTGGTTCATGTCTCTGAGTATAATTTTTAAATGATTTCTTATAGTTAAAAAGTTAAATTTCTCGATAACAAATATGTTCAATGAAACAATTGGGGAATTCAGAAACTACTCAACCAAAGGAGACCATATTTTCACTTCCATATACACCTAGAGAAGTGTACAACCTTCATAAAATAGTCCCTTGAGTCTCACTTTCTTTATCTAGTTTATAAATTGAAATGAGATGATGCAAATGGGATTTTAAACATTTATAAAACTTAAAAGTGATGGATCATATTTCGGTTCTGAAACAGAAGTTACCGGATTTGCATTTTTGTGTCGTGTATTCCACATGCCAGGAAGTTTTATTTTAGCCAAATTACTTAGCATATTTTCTTAATTATCAATGACATATTTTTTATTTTTAAAATTTTTCTAAAGGGAATATGTGTTTTATAATTTAAAAATGTATTTTATGTGATAGTATTTAGGTCTTGTTTTCATCAAAGCTATAATTTAATTATAGTCCTCTTAAAAAATCCAAGGCATCTTAGATTCAGAAAATATGTTACACCATTCATTGTTTTCACAGACATTTATTCAGTGTCTGTTCAGATCTAGACTACGTATAGGTACCAGATATGTAACAACTGATAAGACAAAGATGATCTCTGGTCACTGTGGTAGAGAAAAATAAATATACAGTATATTTTGCGGTACGCGGGCCTCTCACTGCTGTGGCCTCTCCCGTTGCGGAGCACAGGCTCCGGACGCGCAGGCTCAGCGGCCACGGCTCACGGGCCCAGCCGCTCCGCGGCATGTGGGATCTTCCCGGACCGGGGCACAAACCTGTGTCCCCTGCATCGGCAGGCGGACTCTGAACCATTGCGCCACCAGGGAAGCCCTACAATATATTTTGAAATTCTTTATTAAACAATATATACAGGACTGAATTTTTTTAAAAATCAGTTTTTATATCATTACAACTGTGATCCCTATTGTAATGACATCGTTTCTTTTCTCTCTCTCTCTCTTCCACATGGATAAAGCCAAGAAATCAAGGACTGGTTCAGACAAGCTGCTTTCCCATACCAGGTTGCTGAAACCAAAGCTGAGACCACCCCCTTGATAGTCCAAGAAGAAGGGTGCAGCTGTGGTAATTTTCACCCAAACCAGAGACTTAAAACTCTGGTAATTCTTTATATTTGAGTGCTTTATTTCTATATGTCCTATTTAAAGAATCAATTCTGATTGTTCTCACTTCACTTAATTTTTTTAATCTAGCATTCATGTATGGAAATTTTAATTTGAAAGATCCTATAAGAGCGATTGGGTGCTGTTCGCACTTTAACCAAATTGACCTGAGATTCCAAGGTGTCTTACTTTTGTGATACAACTCTCTCAGTTTTTACATTTTGATACACTCCACCACGTTCTTTACAATATACTTATGTATAGCCCCAGAATGGTTGGCTCTTAGCAATCTTTTATGATACCAGTCCAGACTCCTTTCTCTTTTATGGTGAATTCCCCTTTAGAAGCTCCTGGGCCTATACTTATCATCCTGGCTCATTTCTCCAGATCATAACAATGCACCAGACATGTTCTAATGAAATTGAATCTCAAAAGTGGTGTGGTAGAAGTGTTGAAATTTTTTCTCCCAGGGCATTCATTGACCCTTATGCAGATTGGGCCACCTCATCCCGGTAATATTAAAATTCTCTGACAATGAGGGAGAAGCAAGGGCAGGCTTCTGCATTCCAGCCTTTCTCGAGAATAATGGAGGCTCTAATGTAAGTGTGATAGCAAAATTTGTAACTACTCTTGTGGCATAGGCACTGACTTACAAAAATAGTATCTAGTGCAAAACTTCTGACTTAATGGCTGATCTGTCTAGTCTACATTTCTCACATATGCATAACTGAAAGCTATCATTCAAATAATTCTTTCCAGGATGATTATGCTACTAGAAATTAGAATATCCTTGAAATGTTTAAATGTCAATTTCTCTCTCTAAAAATAACAAAAAACTAATAAATAGCTATTTTATGAACTCTCCCCTCAACACAAGTAAAAGTGCATTCGGTAGTAGAAGGTACTTTGGGTAGAAATAAAAGAAAGAGCTATTCTGGTCATACCACTTCAGGAAATGATTTGTGAAGGAACTGATGTCACACGAGTAAGCAAAAATGAATTGAGCATAACCATGAGGAGCCAGGAATGGGGAATTGTTACAAATATCATACACAAACACCACAAGGTGAGAGGCCAGGGGATGTCAGACAGCTGACATCAACTGAATCTGGCAAAGGTACAGAGTTCAGGGAGTGCAATTATTGAAAAATGATGCTAGAATTATCAAAAGGTTCAGATTATAAAAGCCCTTGGATTTAATGATATGGTTTTCAATTTTATTATGAAATGAATGAAAAAGGTGAAATATTTTAAACATAAGAAAAGACAGGATTAAATTTGATTTTTTAGAAACAACTTTATAGTATAAGAGCAGGCTAGATGTTATACAAGAATGGAGGCAATGAGATAAACTTAGGAGGCTGTTTATGTTTTTATGGTATGTCTTCAGGCTGAAGGTCTTTCTGAGGTTTGTCTACGATGAACGACTCCAGAGTTGTGATTTTTGGAAAGTGCCTGACTTCCTAAACCAATGTGGTAATCTGTGCAAGTAATTCTTTTTTTTTTTAACACCTTTATTAGAGTATAATTGCTTTACAATGGTGTGTTAGTTTCTGCTTTATAATAAAGTGAATCAGCTATACATATACATATATTCCCTTCCACCCTCCCTATCCCACCCCTCTAGGTGGTCACAAAGCACCGAGCTGATCTCCCTGTGCTATGTGGCTGCTTCCCACTAGCCATCTGTTTTACATTTGGTAGTATATATATGTCCATGCCACTCTCTCACTTTGTCCCAGCTTACCCTTCCCCCTCCCCGTGTCCTCAAGTCCATTCTCTACACCTGTGTCTTTATTCCTGTCCTGCCCCATGTTCTTCAGAACCACTTTGTTTTTCTTTAGTGCAAGTAATTCTGATTAAAGCAGAGGAATGGAAAAGACCCCTTCCTGTTTCCTCAACTACCATATTTATATCAGGCTTACTCGCTGTGTGTATTGTACATGTTATAAACTTACTTTGTAAGGTAAAATATTATTTTTGTTAATAACAAATAAGCAAAAGAAGCTTAACACTCTTTGCATGCAAAGCAAAAGTATGATCACAGGCTGGGAATGATTAAGGGATTGGGGAATAGATATCAAAGCCTATCAAATAACTCAGCTCTTAAATAGAGGTGAGTTAAGATGATCAGAGGAAATCAATATAATGTTGCCATCTATAATACAAGCTTTTCTAAAGTCAACAGCCCACTTCTTTGGGGAGTCAAAATTATTTCATTTTAGTTTCATCACATTAATTACAATCAAAGGTGGGTTCTGTATCCATCTTTATTACCATATCTCTGTCTACCTTTCCTGGGCCTGGCTCATGAATTATACTAATAAATAAAATATTGAGAACACAGTCTCAGCACATCAGGAGGTCTGCCTATGTGGAAAGATAGGGGAGTCCTGGTCAAAATCAGAACTGTTGTGGAGATAACTTATGTGAAGGAGATAGACTGATGATTGGGTAGGGCATGGGTACCATAAATTTGGGTGCATGATGTTAGAATCTGCAATAGTCTAGAAAATATAAAACTGAAGGATAGCCAAGATTTTGTCATTATTTTGAAAAAATTTTAAGCTGGGCATATCAGGAGATTTTTTTTTTATCCTAACATTGCTACTACCAGCTCTACAATCTTCTTTGTGACAATGTACTTACTATAAAAGGAGGAATTTAGAGTAAATATCACCTATAATCCTTCAACCCCTGAATCATGTGAATCTGTATTGTAGTTTAGGGAAAATATATTTATTTTTAAGGTTTCAGATATGTATTTTTATATAAATATTTAGGTAGACTAAAAGCATAGATATAAAAAAGCATATATATATATAATAAAGAAAAAATGTTCCAAATGAATGACAGAGAAATACAATAAGAATATACATAATTATCAGGAAAATATACAATGGAACATATAAAGGCATGGTGATGTTAGATACAGGAATCTATACACCGTCAGGAGTTGCAGCACGTTTAGGATAAAACTATAAAATATATGACTATTAGGGTTAATGAAAATCTATGAATGAGATAATCTTATACTTTTTTAATAACAGTTTATAGTAAATCCAGGCCCTATCATTTTTAGATAATATTGATCACCATCTAAAACTGCTCAATTTTCATCTTTATTTTGGAAATGCATGACAATGTATGGATATATAAAGAATAAAGAAAATAACTAATAAATGAATGAATAAATAAAGAAGAAAGAAAATAAAACTAATGACATCAGAAACCCAGGTTCATTTGAATCTTACTGTGTCAACTTAGCTACCCTCATTGTGATGCAGGAGGGTGTATGTCACAGCTCCAGGCTCCTAACCAAGAAAAGCACCCAATCAATGAAGAATTAATTACACCTTTCCCCACCATATTAATCTCTTTATACTAAAAAAAATCCCCAAATCGTCTCACCAGGCTTGCTCTCAGAAAACTTTTTGGATTGCACTGCATCATTGGCTCATATATAAACAAATCACTGTTAAGGAAAACGGCAGTTGTTATGACTGGTTCCCTATGGTTGTTTAGAAAAGGGAGGATTGCCCAAATATAATCATGAGATTACACCACCAAGGAAGGAGGGAAGTGATCGCCACCCACAGCCAGTTTATCACAGAGCCACGTGCCAACCTGTCTTTAGTATTTCAGGCCAGCAGATGAATTATTAAAAATTAAATAGAAGACAATTTCTGCTCTTTAAAAATGTAAGATCTTTGGGGCAAATCAAAATGTACATAAGAATACAAAAGTATATGCAGAGACAATACATATATGAACCAACTTAACAGTAAAAAGCAGCCACCAAAATATCTAGTACATTAAATAAATTAATTTTATCAATATATTTTGTTTAAGCCACTATTTCCAAAATGTTTTTATTTCAACATGTAATTAGATTTTTAAAATATTGCTGATATATCTTACTTTCTTTTCATACTAAGTCTTTGAAATTCAGTGTCTATTTACACTTAAAGCACATCTCAACTTCAACTATTCACTTGAAGCATTTAAAGCACATTTCAATTTCAAGTGTTCAATAGATACATGTAGCTAATGGCTACAATACTGGAGAGACCAGCAAATCTTTCTGGGAACTACAGCTTTTGTAACAACACACCAATTTGATCTCTCTCTCTTCAATTCTCAGGAAATTGTGTGTAAGCATTAAGAATGATTCAGGTATATTCAGGAGAATTTAACAAAGGGTCTTTTACTCCTAGAAGAGAATATAAGCAAAACATTCTCTGACATAAATCGTACCAATGTTTTCTTAGGTCAGTCTCCCAAGACAACAGAAATAAGAGGAAAAATAGACAAATGGGACCTAATCAAACTTGTAGGCTTTTGCACAGGAAGGAAACCATAAACAAAATGAAAAGATTGAGAGAGAATATTTGCAAATGATGTGACTGACAAGGGCTTAATTTCCAAAACATACAAACAGCTCATACAACTCAACAATGAAAAACTAAACCACCCAATCAAAAAATGAGGAGAAGACTTAAATAGACATTTCTCCAAAGAAGACATACAGATGGCCAATAGGCACATTAAAAATGCTCAGCATCACTAATTATTAGAGAAATGCAAATCAAAACTACAATGAGGTACCACCTCACACTGGTCAGAATGGCCATCATTAAAAAGTCTACAAACAACAAATGCTGGAGAGGGTATGGAGAAAAGGGGACCCTCTTATACTGTGGTGGGAATGTAAATTGGTACAGTCACTATAGAAAACAGTATGGAGGATCCTCAAAAAACTAAAAATGGAGTTGCCATATGATCCAGTAATCTCACTCCTGGGCATATACCCAGACACAACTGTGACTTGAAAAGATACATGTACTCCTATGTTCATAGCACCACTATTTACAATAGCCAAGACATAGAAACAGCCTAAATGTCCATCAACAAATGAATGGATACAGAAGATGTGTTTTTTATACACACACACACACACACACACACACAAAGGAATATTACTCAACCATCAAAAAGAACGAAATAATGCCATTTTCAGCAACATGGATGGACCTAGAGACTATCATACTAAGTGAAGTAAGTCAGAAAGAGAAAGACAAATACCATACGATATCACTTGTGTGTGGAATCTAAAATACAGCCCAAATCAACATATCTATAAAATAAGAACAGACTCATAGACATAGAGAACAGACTTGTGGTTGCCAGGGGAAGGGGGTAGGGGAGGGAAGGATTGAGAGTTTGGGATTAGCAGAGGCAAACATATATAGGATGGATAAACAACAAGTTCCTACTGTATAGCATAGGGAACTATATTCAATATCCTGTGACAAACAATAATGGAAAAGAATATGAAAAAGCATATGTATATGCATAACTGAGTCACTTTGCTGTACAGCAGAAACTAACACAACATTGTAAATCAACTATACATCAATAAAATTTAAATAAAATAAAATAACTTTAATGGTCAATGTGGGAGTCACATGGGAGGTGCGTTCCCTCCCAGGGCTCTTCACTGCCATCCTCAAAGCAGGTTAGTGCAGGGAGGTAGGGCAGAGTTAGTTCCAGTTTTCTCTCAGAAAGGGTTTAGGGGGTCCCAGCCAGCCCTGGGAACGATTCCCTCAGCACCTACTTCTGACCTGAGTGATCTTGGACAAACTATTTCATCTTTACAGGTGTCTGTCACTTAATGTGTAAAATAAGGATAATAATCTAGCCTAGTAACACTGTTATCAAATTACTATCAACATGAAGCAAAATGATCACATTATGTACCTAGCATCATTAATAGTACATAGGAGCTCAATAAATATTAGCTGTAATTATGAGATTGGTAGAATTAGGTGTTGAAAGTAGATAAATAATTGTTGGCTGTATTTTTCCCCATTCTTTCAAAAAAGATGTATTGTTTGCATGTTCATAATCAATATTCTGATATTATGGCTTCCAAATGATAAATTTAAGTACTTTGCTTTTAATATTAGAAAAATTTGCTGAATAACTATTACATAATTTGGGGAAACATAAGTTTGATTCTGTCTAAATTTATTCTTAATTTATAAGTCAAAGGACAGCCAGCAAATACTTTGCAGACAATTGCTCACCCTTTCTTCTTCTTTGGTTGAAAAGTGAACAGACTGAAAGAAATAGCACATATTTCTCAGTACCCATTTAACTGACTCAATATATTAGCTATGTAATAACTCCATGGTTTTAAAATGTTTCAGCTGAATTCTATGCAAGGCAGCACACAGAAAAGGAAGATAAAACGCATGTTTCAGTCAGATACACCTAACTAATTAGCTAAGATCTAACTTGAATAGAAAACTAAATCTTTGAAAATAGAAAATCTTACTTTTGATATTATTAAATGGTTAGTCGGTTCTATAGCTAAAGATAATATAGTGACAATCTATCATGCCTTTTTCCATGATATGGCTCTTGAAAGCAAGGGGCATAATATAACTCTTAAAAATAAACAATTAGGGGCTTCCCTGGTGGCGCAGTGGTTGAGGATCTGCCTGCCAATGCAGGGGACAGGGGTTCAAGCCCTGGTCTGGGAGGATCCCACATGCCGCAGAGCAACTGGCCCCGTGAGCCACAATTACTGAGCCTGCGCGGCGTCTGGAGCCTGTGCTCTGCAGCAAGAGAGTCTGCAATAGTGAGAGGCCCGCGCACCGCGATGAGGAGTGGCCCCCACTTGCCACAACTAGAGAAAGCCCTCGCGCAGAAACGAAGACCCAAACACAGCCATAAATAAAAAAATAAATAAATAAACAATTAGGTAAAGTTTGCTTTTTGTTTTTTTTTACTTTTCCATTTCCAGAAAAAAAAAAAGTGTGACAGAAGAAATAAATTTACATATGGTGAGAAAAATTTAAGTAAATCAAATTCAGAAATCTTCCTGTCACTATATTAAAATGTACTGATTGAATGATTAGTACTTTGCAAAAAAGATATAATTATTTTGACAATGACGTTTTATGTTAATCAGTCAAATGCCTATCTTAAAAGATTTGTTTATGGGAGAAAAAGTATTTATTTACTACAAGTAGATTCTCCATATTCTATTCAAAACTCTTTTTTTAAAAAAATTAGTTGTTGTCACAAGTATAAGGATACATTACTTGAATGTATATGTTGATAGGGTGAGAAATCCATGTGGAATTAATAGAGATACAATTATAATGAGTAACCCATGGGGCTTTACCTATTTGTTATAATAATCACTTACTTGTGTGCCAGTTAAAAGAATCAGCAGAAAAATTAGAAACATTTTAAAGAATTTGATAGTTGATATTGCAAAACATGCTAAGTAACACACGAGAGATATGATATGGTATTTCTTCAAATTCATTTTGGAGATTAGTGTTTACTTTCCAATGTCACACAAACAAGGATCTATATTTTTTCAATCCTTACGGCATTTAGATATCTTAATCTGATGCTGTTCATTTTGCAGAAAATGAGCCATGTATAGATTTCAGCTTGATTGACCACGAACAAATTAAAGAAATTACTTTAGGCCCCTCAAAATATTAAGGCTATTAAGTCTGAAATAGGATGCAGAAAATAAATGGTCCCCTGTTAAAGTCATTTCAGGGCCTCTGAAGGAGTTTTGGGTTAGGTTGGGCCCAGAACGGTTAAAGAAGAAACTAAAATCAAGGGCAAGAGAAGCCAGCACCAGATGCAACAGGATGGACATTCTTTCACACTACTGATCTGTCCCCATGTGAGTCTGCAAAGAGAATTTCCTGTCATTCTTGATCACACTTAGTAAAAAGAGAAATTCAGGAATTTACAGGCATATTTTTAGAAGTCTAGCAGAACATTGTATGATTATGAGAGACTTGAAGAAATCAATTTAAAGCCACACACAATTTTCATCGACAACAGAAATGCATGATGCTAATTAATTTTTCAATTTTGCTCTACCAAGAGACTTAAATGCCCTTTCATTGTTAGAAACTTTTTTAAACCATTCTTTTTATCTGTTATATCCACTATAATTACCCCAAGTGTACACATTATATTTGCATATACTTAGCATATTATTAAATGATGTTTATTAATTATGAATAAATATGGGTGTGATTTAGATCTAAACTGAGTAGATCTAGTTTATTTCTGGTCTACTTATGTTGAGTTAATAATTTACTGTGCTACAATAAAAATAATTTAAAATCTACTAATGAAGTCTTTGATCAAATGGCCTGTTTTTTTCAAGCCATTAGGGAGAAAGTTAACTAATTTGTTAGTGATTATTAGGACTACATGAGTATGAGATATTAGTTAACCCCAAAGAAAAGAAAGTTATTTAGTGTTTGGCTTTCCTCATATATTGCTTAATCATTTGTTTCAAGTTTTCAATATAATTTATTTATTGTTTTCTTTGCTTCCCTGTGATCATTAATTTCATTGTCAAAACAAGGATTTTTAGATTTGCATAATAAATAACTTTCAAGTAACTTTCACACATTATTTTACATCTTCCACACAACACCCACATGCAATAGGTAGAGCGGGGCTTATTTTCTCATTTAGTCACTGATAATGAAAATGAGGCTTAGCTAACCTGGTAAAAACCCCATGCCTATCTAGTAGAACATTTAGAATCAATTACAGTTCTTTCTGTTTCAAACCTTGAGCTTCTTTTTCACCACATTAATACATAACATTTTCTTACTGTTGTGAGATATTGATAATTTCAGGATTGTAATAATGTAATCAGAGTAGAAAATTTAAAAATCACAACTTAAAAATTCTTGTTTGAATTATTGTTTTTTGCTTCACTTTTTAACTTCATTAGTCTCATCAAGGCCATAAAATCAAGATAGATATACAATATGTGTAATACCTAGTAACATAATAAATATTATAAAACATTTGGAGATGTACAAAAAGCAGATGAAAAAAATTAAGCATTCTTATAATTAGTCTTTCCCAAAATAACAATTATTAATAGTTTAAGTGCTACTTTCATAATTAAAATTGATAACAAATATGCAGTATTTCACATTTATATTTCACTCATTTTCTTTTTAAGTGTGCCATATTGTTCATAAATATTTGTAATATTTTACACGTGCCTATGTACCTGTAGCATTCGTATATGTATAAAAAAACTTACAAACTTTAAAACATTGTTTTAAATATTATCTCCCTAGCTTAGCATGGCTTTGTGAAAACTTTTCTGCTATTCAGTTATTTTTAAAATACTACTAAAAATCATCTTTAAAATATACAAAAATGTTAAAATTTGATATAGCAAGATTGATACAACCATTCCTCAATGACTGAACTTCAAATTGTTTCTTTCAGCATAGGAATACCTCATATGCTTTCTGATAACCCTAAATCTCCATTATTACTCTCCTATATTTGGCCCTACAGCATAAATGCTCCCCCCCTTCAATGCATTTCCTATATGGAGTCAGTCATCTTCAAATTCAGTCTTGATGTTGTTACCTCCCTAATTGCTGTCTATTTTCCCCAAGATTTACATTTGACCATTAAATAGCATGAGTTTGAAGTAGGAGGGTCCACATATACACTTTAAAAAAAAAATACCTGCAGTACTACAACATCTGCTGTTGGTTGAATCTGCAGATGTGGGACCTGTGATACAGGGGCAACTATGGAACTTGAGCATCCTGGGTTTTGGCATATACCTTCAGTCCTGTAACCAGTCCCTCACAGATACAGAGGGATGGACAATTGTAAACACTTTGAAATCTTTTTACGTCCTACCAGGTACTGCATGAATTAACCCCTGATTGCCTTGCAATTCCCTTAATCAGTGTACCAGTTTTCACCATTTTTCCAATTACATTGGTCAAACTCCTTCCCAACCCAGGGCTTTCACAGATGTTGTTCTGGCTATATATAATAACACCTCCACTGGTATTATCCCAGCTACCAACACCTAGAATAGTAGCTAATACTCTTGAAAATCTTATACAGTCTTTCTCAACCTACTAGTTAAAAAAAAAAGTGATCACTATGGACTGAATTATATTGCTCTCGAATTCATACGTTGGAGTCCTAAGCCTCCATGTGAGTGTATTGGAGATAGGACCTTTAAGGAGGTCCCAAAATTTAAGGATTACAGTTAAAAGAGGTTAAAAGGGTGGAACCCTAATACGACAGGAATAAGAAGAGGACGAGACACCAGAGTTTTCTGCCTCTTTCTCTGCCATGTGAGGATACAGTAAGAGGCAGCAAGGAAGAGTCTTCACCAGAAATGGAACTCTGCCAGAACCTTGATCTTGGACTTACCAGCCTCCAGACCTATGACAAATAAATTTCTGTCGTTTAAACCACCCAAACTATGATGTTTTGTTATAGCAGTTTGCACAGACTAAAATACTAACTTAATACTCACAACAATTTTGTGCAGTAGGTCGATTAAATATAATGCTTTGGTATGTTTACAGATTAGGACACAGAAGTTTAGAGACATTAGTTAACTTACTCAAAAACAAAAAGACTAGTCTAGAATAGAACTAGGCCACTTGACTTTTCCTGGGCAACTCCTATTCATAAATCAAGTGTCAGTTTAAATGACATCTCCTGAAAGGAAGTATAGATGAATCTTGGGCCAAGTTAGTTAGTCCTGTTTTATACCCTTAAATTGCATTATATATCCCTATTTTATAAATAGAACTGAATATTTATTTGCATTTATTATCTTTTTACCGCACCATTTTGGAATCTTATGAGAATAGGGATCTTGTCTCCCCTCTTTACCTCTGTATCTCAGCTACTATCACAGTGGTCGCCACTTAGTAAACCTCAAAAAATACATGCTGAATGAATTAACTCTCAACACAATTTTCAAATATTTCATTGAAGTGTGTGCATAGATTTGGAATTGATGGTAAAAGCATATTAACGTGCATTTAAAATAATAGCTTTCCTGTTAATTAAATGATGCTTGTTGAAATCATAAAAAATGGAGAAAAGTATAAATCACTAGATGTTTTATAACCATCACCAGAAATGACTACCTTTTATTATGTGCTTTTCTAAGCTATTTATAAAATCAGATGAGTCTACATATTTAAAAATAATATTTCTTATTAAACTTTATTATAAATAAAATACATGATCATCAGAGAAAATTGAGTTAACTCTGTATGGGAATTAGATTAATGCCATCAATTAGCCTTGGTCTATGCTACGGAAAGGTGTTAGATAAGGTCTGAATTTATACACCTTTCTACATGGATTGTTCTAGGTAAACCTAGGAATTAATTTAAAAGTTGACTAGAATATGTACAAAGCCTGATGCGTAGTTAGAAGTAAATTAAAACATCAACTTTCAGCTGGGAACTCCTACAAAAAATACATACTCACAAACACCTTCACGAAAGCACACACATACACACACATACAGACATACTGTCAACCCTAGTAAAGAAAAGATCACAAGCAAAGTCTCCTAACCACATGAGGAAACGAACTAACTTGAGAGTCAGCAAATTCAATATGCAGAAAAATTAGCTCCCTAAACTAAAGAGCACATATAAATAACTCCAGTGAGTATCCTCAATTTCAAGTCATATTCTCCAAATCTATTATTTTGTTCTCTTTTTCTGAAGTATTTTTATGTTTTAATGTGTTCTGGAAGATGTTCTTTGCCTAGCACTAATTCAAATTGCCACTTTGCCAACTCAATGCTTTACTACTTCTAAAGTGGTTTTAATTCTGAAATTGCATTTTTAGTTTCCTATTGTTTTTCCTTCTAATTTTCATTGAACTTTTCTTATAATTTTCTGCTTCTGTTTCAGAGAGGACAAATATTCTTATTTTAAAAATATGAAAAATTTATTTAAATTCATAGAACTCAATATGCATGTTATTCTGAGTTTTCAATATAGCTTTCTCTTTTCATTATTTTTACAGTTTGTTTGTTTACTGCATCTAGTTTTTTCATTCTTTACTTGTCCTTGATCAGTGAACTACTAGCCATTGTTGGTCTGTGGAAATGGGTATGAGGATTGGCTGAAGTGAAGTCAAAATTGTTTCACGGATCTAAATATGCAGAGTTGCTGGATGAAGACTCCCAGATTGCTTTCCTCTTCTGCTCTATAAGAGTGAAGGCTTCTACTGCTGATGGCTTAATATTCCAGTGCAGAATAAAGGAATACAGAAATCTCTAGTGTCAACAGCTGACATGTTTCCAACACCACCTACATGGCTTTATACCTTTTATTCAAAATTTTGGTTAGTGTCTTCCATATGCTAAATAATGGGGATTTATCGGTAATAAAACAGACAAAAATTCTACCTTCCTGGAACACGCAAATCTACCGGGAACTCTTTCCAGGATGTAACATGTTCACGCCAGTCATTCTATCTACTTCCATCTCCCACCATTGTTTTCTGGGACTTAAAAACCTAAATGGATGTGGAAAGATATAGAAGAGATGAAGGCTTTACATGGATCAAAAAGTTGCATCCACACAGTAGAGAAGAGCTACCTCACTTTCCATTTGTTTTAAGCAATTAGTTTTTAAGTTAGGGATGTGAAGAGTGCTTAATTCCTCTCCTTACATTTAAAAAATATTTTTAGAAGCATCCATTTTATGAGGTGAAATCCAATGTCCAAAAGCAAAATGGCTATACTGTTCTTTAATAGAGTTTAGTTGGTTTTAGAATTACCAGATATTTTCCTGGATTCTTTCTTTCTCATTTTTATTATTTTTGAGCTCATTTCTTTCATTATTTTATTTCCCTTTCCTTATTTTCATTCTATCTTAATGGTTATTTAAGTGAATGTTAAAATAGATTGTGTAAGGATCTTGTTTCTAGACTCAATTTTAAATCAGAAGTCCTAAAAATATTATATATTCAAATAGTCTATATTTTCAAAGGAAGTATAGAGTGAAACTAAAAATTATGCTCTCAGGTGTCAATGTTTCATTTAGCATGTGAGATCCACAGTAGTGTAGAAGCTATGATACTATCTTAAGTTACTCCACTTTTCTCTGAGTTCCTCATGTGTAAACCTGGGTAACGATGCCATCCATTAATCTATTTCATTAACTGATTAAAATAATATGTGGAAACACTCAAAAGAATGTCTAGCAAATACCTGAATTATTATTAGTAGATATTATTATCATTTCAGTACACCTTCAATGCAATAAAGTGATGAACAGTTTAAGAAAAAATTGTCAAGGGCAGAAGTTCAGAAAAAAGAGCAGCATAATGATTTAAGAATTCTGTCTCACTTTAGGGTTAGGTAGTAAATTAACTAAGAATAAATCACACTAATAAGGCCGATATAATCTGAGTCATGTGAAAGAGCTACAGGTAGCTGAAACAGGAAGAAGATCCATTAGTTATATCAGCATATTAACCAAACAGGAAGATGAGAATCATAGCAGAATCATAAAAACAAAAACAAAACTAAACTACAAAAACCTCTAAGCTTTATCCAGTGTTTGAGCAGGGTTGAGCCTTGAATTAAATTAGAATAAAAATACTTTAAATGTAGAATTATAGATTAACTAGAAGAAAAGAGATTAAAAACCATAAACAATTCCAATTAAAATGTTAGAAATGAAATGCAAACTGTGAAAACCTCTGAGAGTCTTTCCTTGATCTTTGTATTCAAAATACCCCTATCTGGAATCATTCTCTTCATATCCTTCTTCGTTTTCTTGTGCACCACTATTATTCTCTGGTACTATGATGTTTATTCATTATTTCTTTCATCTCTCCCCACGTGGAATGCAATATCCTCAATGTTAAGAACAGCAACTAATACATAGTCTGAGCAAAATAAATATTTTCTGAATAAACACATACACATCTCTGAATAAATAAAAGAATCAGCCTGAAAATCAATTGTGATTGCAAATACAACAAAAATATGACAGTAATAATTCCCACTTATTTTGGCCAAAACTAAAATATTTCGTGATGTACTCAGGATCACTAAATTTAAAAAATATGAACTTGAATGGTATGAAGACCATCAATGGTTCTTCTTTAGAAAACTTAATAGCAGAAATTTGAAAATTCTCCGCAGATTAATTTTCAATTAAAATTTCAATGTTAAGCAATTTCAAACACAATTTCAGAAGGATCATAAATTTACCCAGAAAAGAAAATGTATGGAAACAATAAAATAATATTTCAAAATGGCATACTGATTGTTCTCTACCAAATATTAAAATTTAAGTTAACACGATAATTATATTTGTTTGATATGAAGGAAAATATTCAATAGATACTTATATAAATAAAAATAATTGCAGTATATACTAACAGTCTAAAAAAGTGTTTATTATATACAGGCAACTTCACATATACTCATACAAATACAACACACCAATATGATGATATAGGTAAAATTTAATAAAAGTTGGTAGCAAAACTGAGTATTAATTGAAAAGACACACGTTCAGATTCATACCTTATTGTATATAGGCAAAAAATTCCATACTGGTGAAATACGTTCCTAAGAGTGACATAAATTTTAACCGGCAATAGAAATGGAAAGTGTTCTATTTGAAGTAATATTTTTTAATCATTAAAGTTTACACAATAGAGAAAAATATTAAAGTAACATTCTGTTTAAAAAGTAAAACTTCTGAAAAAATTTAAAATTAAGAGTAGGTCAGAAATAGGACAGGACTTCCCTGGTAGCACAGTGGTTAAGAATCTGCCTGCCAATACAGGGGACATGGGTCCAAGCCCTGGTCTGGGAAGATCCCACATGCTGCAGAGCAACTAAGCCTGTGTGCCACACCTACTGAGCCTGCCCTCTAGAGCTCATGAGCCACAACTACTAAGCCTGCATGCCACAACTACTGAAGCCTGCGCGCCTAGAGCCCATGTTCCACAAGAGAAGCCACCACAATGAGAAGCCCACGTATCGCAACGAAGAGAAGCTCCCACTCGCTGCAACTAGAGAAAGCCTGCGTGCAGCAATGAAGACCCAACACAGCCAAAAATAAATAAATTTATTTTAAGAAATAGAAATATGACAAAGGGCTATTATTAAAAACTGAACTTACACAAATAGCAAGATATATATGGGCTTCTAACAGACATAAAGGGGAACAACTATATGCAGATATTTCTCATAAGCAAACACTGAGGAATGCACATCATTAAAAATGTTGAACTCACTACTAGTCAGATATATAAAACTAAATATTTTTTTTAATACTTGTTAAATTAGTATAAATTAAATTAAAATAATCTCAATATTTTATTCATCCATTAAGCCAATTTTGCTGTGTGGAATGAACAAAGAAAAAAATAGTAGCAGATGAGGTTGAAGGGTAACTAGGAGAGGAAGGGGCAAATCAAATCTTGGTGTTGGGGCTTCCCTGGTGGTGCAATGGTTGAGAATCCGCCTGCCAATGCAAGGGACACGGGTTCGAGCCCTGGTCTGGGAAGATCCCACATGCCTCGGAGCAACTAGGCCCGTGAGCCACAACTACTCAGCCTGCATGTCTGGAGCTTGTGCTCCACAACGAGAGGTCGCGACAGTGAAAGGCCCGCGCACTGCAATCAAGAGTGGCCCCCGCTGGCCGCAACTAGAGAAAGCCCTGGCACAGAAACGAAGACCCAACATGGCCAAAAATAAATAAATAAATTTAAAAAAAAATCTTGGTGTTTATCTTGAGACAGAAAAATCATTAGAGAGGAAAGGGGGACCGTTGGTTCACAACCACAGGTATCCACCTGGTAAAATTCGAAACTGGCCCCCATACATGAAGAACAGAGAGATCAAAGAAAGAGGCAGACCACTTCAGATTGGTAGGTAGCAGGTTTCATAAGCAAGTGAGAATCAACATTGTTTACTATATTTATTCTTACATAAATACAATCATTTTAGTTAGTAAATGTATTATTTGAACTAGTCTGTAAATGTATTAACAATGCCAATTCTCCCCTAATCTAGAAAGTTAATGAAATTTCAGTCAAAATTGCAGCAAGTTTTCTTTTCTTTCTTTTTTTCTTTTTTTTTTTTAGGTATAGAAAAGTTGATTCTAAAATTTGTTTGGAAAAGTAAAGGACCTAGGATATCTAAATCAATTTTGAAAATCAAGAATACACTGAGGGAATCATATTAACCAATTTTATGACTCACTATATAGCTACAGTAATAAAGACAAAGTAGTATTGATGAAAGGATAGATTGCAGACGCACAGATCAATGAAATCAAACAGAGAATTACAAAACTAGATTCCATACCAAAAAATGGTCACATGATTTTTGACAAGGTTGCAAGGGCAAGTCAATGGTGAAAGAACAGTGATCGACAAACGATCTTGAATCAACTGGATATCCATATGCCCCCAAATGAACCTCAACCTAAACCTCACAGTATATACAAAAGTTAACTCAAATTGTACCATAGATATAAATGTAAAATGTAAAACTATAAAAAATTTAGAAGATAGTCCTCATGACCAGAGGTTAAGCAATGTGTTCTTACACGTAACACCAAAAGCATGATCCATGAAGGAAAACAAAACAAAACACATAAATTGAACCTCATCAAAGTTAAAAAAAGATGTCCCCAATATATACATGTAAAAAATCATCACATTGTACACCTTAAACTTAACAAGGTCATATACCACTTATATCTCAATAAAGCTAGGGAAAAAAAGTTTTAAAATGTTCTATAAAAGACCCTATTAAGATAATGAAAGACAAGCTGTAGCCTTGGAGACAATATTTGCAAACCACATAGCTGACAAAAGACTAATATTTAGAATATAAAAGGAACTCTCAAAACTCAACAGTTAAAAAAAAAAAAAAGCAATCCAATTAGAAAGTGGGAAAGAGAGGTATATAGACATTTCACCAAAAAGGATATACAGATGGCAATAAAGCACAACATCATTAGCCATTAGGTAAATGCAAATTAAAACCACAATAAGATATCACTACACACTTACCAGAATAGCTAAAATAAAAATTAGTGAAGCACCAAATGCTGACAACGATGCAGAAAGACTAGATTATACATACACTGCTGGTGAAAATGTAAACTGATACAGCCACACTGGAAAGCAGTTTGGTAATTTCTTATAAAAATATATATGAAAGCTCCATACCAACCATAAATTGCCCTCTTGGGTATTCATTTATCTCAGAATTATGAAAACAAATCACATAAAAACCTGTACACAAATATTCATAGAGTCTTTGTCCCTAATAAATGAAAACTGACAACAACCCAGAGACCTTTCAATGGGTGAATGATTAAACAAATTTATGGTACATACATATCATGGAATACTACTCAGCAATAAAAAGGAACAAACTATTGTTACACACAACAACTTAGGTGTCTCCAGGGAATTATGTTGAACGAAAAGAAGTAAATCCTAATGGTTACATATTGTATGATTCCTTTTATATAATATTTTTCAAATAAAATTATGGAAATAGAGAACAGATTAATCATTGCCAGGGTTAAGGAGGAGGAGGTAGTGTTACTGCGAAAGGACCCACACCTACTTTCCTTTTATTTCCACACCACATCTGTTATTCTATTCCCACAGCTGTGCTTGCCTAACAGAAACTAAGACGAAGGCAGACGCCATGTAAGTAAAACCACAGAACCAGCCCGAGACAGAAAGGCCCAAGATGCGGACAGTCAACCGCCCTGAACCGGTTCCAGCCTGACCACGAGGGCAGCCCCTGCATAGATGAGACCCAAAGTGTCCGAAAGTTGCCATTGCTTCATCACATGCTAGGATCTCTGCCCAAAAGAGGGACTTGCACTTTTCTAGGCACAAGTAGCTCTTCGTGGAGCCGGAAGGACTGCGCATGCTCCAGCTGTTCCTGAAAATCACCTCCCATTCCTCGAATTCTGATGGCCCACCCTCCTCTTACCCCTTAAAAGTTTCCCGCTTCCCTCCCTCTGGGAGAAGGCTTCTTTACAGCTCCGGTTCTCCCTTCCCCACTCCTTGATACACAAATAAGCCTTCTGCTCTGCTTTGCAGAACCTGGTCTCTTTTGACTGACATGAGAGGCACCCTGCAAGGAAGGGTGCCCACTTGAGGGTCCACCTGTTCCGAAAGGGTCGGTAACAGTAGGAATGGGAGGGATGTGAGTGAAGTTTCAAAAGAGCCACAAGAGAAAGTTGTGGTGAAGGAATAGCTCTGTGTTTCGAAAAAAAATTAAAGTAAAAAAAAAATAAGCAAGGGAACTTACATAAGAGACTTGTCTCCTGCAGCTGTTAAGACGAGTAGTTCTCTGCACCTGCCCGCCAGAATCTTAAGTTTATACAGACGCTTTAACTGGGTTTCAGTCGCACATTCAGTGCCGATGGTCTCAACACTGCCTCACTCTTTCAGAGGCTGCATCCTTGGAAAAGCTCCTTGTGCAGGAAGCGTAGGCCGGTGGTACATTCCAAGGACAGGGGAGGGGGAGAGGAGCCTCAGATTGCCCCATCCAGCTGGCAATTCAACCACAGCTGACGTCCTCTCCATGACCTCCTTCAACAAAATAAAGAACAGGACTTACTGAAAAAAAGGTCAGGGTATTTGAAATCAGATTTAGTCAAGAGATTCTGGTGTTTGGACTCTGGTGGTTTAGGGAATACTGAGAAGTGGTTAGACTGTGGATATATTTTGAGGGTAGGGGCAACAGGATTGATGTGGGCGTATAAATAAAGAGGAGTCAAAAGTGACTCCAAGGGGCTCCCCTGGTGGCGCAGTGGTTGAGTCCACCTGCTGATGCACGAAACACGGGTTCGTGGCCCGGTCTGGAAAGATCCCACATGCCGCGGAGCGGCTGGGCCCGTGAGCCACCATGGCCCGTGAGCCATGGCCACTGAGCCTGCGTGTCCGGAGCCTGTGCTCCGCAACGGGAGAGACCACAGCAGTGAGAGGCCCACATACCGCAAAAAAAAAAAAAAAGCGACTCCAGGATTTTTGCCTGAGCAATTGCAAATGTTCACTGACATTTACTGAGGAAAAAAGATTCAGGTGGTATTACCTACCCTCCTGAGTTGGTCCCCAGCAAGGATCCTAGTGTCCGTGTTGCTCGCGCCAATAGACCAAATTCGGTTCAGGAGCAAAAGAAAGCTTGATTCTTTGATCAGAGGCGGCAGAGGTGTAAGCTCCTGCTCTAGTCAGTCGCTCTAGTCTACTCGCTCTCCCGAACAGGCTGCCTTATAGGTTTCTTGTCAGCCGGAAGAGGGCAGAGTTCTTGTGGGTCGTGCACAGCTGTGCTGCTCGGGCTCCAGACGGGAGTGCCGGCCAGAGCGTCTCTGCGCACAGCCCGCCGCCGCCATGTTGAATTGCTGTGTGGTGCGCAGCGCTTCTGCGCACGGCCCTCCGAGCTGAGGCGGGAGTTCCGCCGTAAGAGGTCGGCGCAGCCTTTTCACGCCGGAAGCTCCGAGCTGAAGTGCCTGGGGCTAGGCTTCTGAGCCCCGCGCCCTCTGAGCAAGGGAAACCGGGTGAAGCACAAAGGAAAAAAAAGGTTAGACTTTATCTTATTACCCAGATTCTATTTTCGTTTCTCGGGAATTGTTAATGGACTTTGCTGGTGACAGAGGTGGGGTAAACAGATTTTGGGGAAGGTTGAAGACTTTGGGCCTATACGTATGAAGGTTGAAACATATTTCATAACGAAGTGGATTCAAAGAGAAAAATTTAATGATGATACCGTAATTAGACTTAATGAAATGCAGCTTAATTGGAAGAAAACAGCTTTTCAATATCAAAATTTTAATCTATAAAATGTAAAATTAATAGAGCCTACAACGTTCCATAACGATTAAGTCATAGGATGCACATAAAAGACATAGCAAGAGACCAAGAAAACAGTGATCAATAACTATGACTAAAACAATAATAATAATACCATTATTGTGTTCATCTATGTCTGTGGATAAGGAAAAAAAAACAGATGGCAACATAATGTAAATTATTATACTAGTATTGGAAAGCTTTTCCTTTTTTCTTTTTAAAATTAGTATTGTAATCTAGTTTTTAACTCTCTCATTAAAAAATTTCATTTGTTCTGTATTTGTTCTTCACATTCTACCTAAACCATAGATCAGTATGAACTCTTTTTTAGCACTTTGCTGATATAGATTTATTCTTAAAGTTAATTTTATATACCTCTTTATTACAATGTATATATGTTATTTGTACATACACTTAAAAATAAGATAATAGAAAAAATGCTTAAAATTCTATAAGAGAAATAAGCAGAAATAGCTACTTCTTATACATTGCTGAATAACTTTATTCTTAAATCTATATATAGCTATTGCAATTATTCATTGATTAAAAACTATTTATTGAATTGTATATATCAGACACTGCTCTGGCCACTGAGGATAAAGCAATGAAAAATCTTTGCTCTTGTAGAGAGTACATTTTAACTGGAAGGGATATGAAAAAATGAACAGATGAACTGCACTGTTAGAAGTTTAGTGAAGGAAAATAAAGCAAGGAAGGCATATCAAGAGTCCTGGAGTGGTGGCAGTTTACAAGATGGAATAGAGGTGGGAGGGACATCACTGAGAAAGTGTCAGGACAAAACTGAGGGAGTGAAGGAGTGAGCTCTGCGGCTATCAGTGGAAGAACAAGTGTAAGTGTGTTACACATTTAATAGGAGCGGTCAGTGTAACTGGAGGAGGGGGAGCCAGAGAGAAAGTGGCAGGGATGAAGCTGGGGATGTAAAAGGTGGCTGGATCCTTGCAAACCATTTTACACTTCTTGACCTTAACTCCGAATAGCTTGGGAGCCATTAGAGAGTTATGATCTGACATATATTTACAGAATCACTCTAGATCCCTTTTGAAAATAAACTCAAAGAGGGCAAGAGCAAAAGCAGGGCAACAAGTGAAGAGGCTTTTGGCAATTATCTAGACATGTCAATGATGGCTAAGTTTATTAAACATTTATTATTTAAGGTTTTTAGTTTTTAAATTTTTGTTAAAGATAAACCTCCTTGGTTTTAAATGCCAACTAGATCTTTAAGGTTCAGAACGAATAAATAGAAGCCTTTTTATCTCACTCTTGTGTTCGTTTCTCAGTGGCAACCACTTTCAAGTCTTTCGGTTGTACTCCCCTCCCACGCCCACTATGTTTAGCTCCCTATTTTCCAGGTAACGTGTTTTTGAACACAAACACTTTGCTTTTTGATTTTGGATACTATCATTTGGCATCTTACCATGAAAAATGAAGCTTTTAGCTTTCGTACCTCCTGTATACAAACAGATACACAATACACATATGCCCATAAACATACTTCCCATTAGCCGATTCAATCCATATTTTCAGATTTGGTTAGACCAGTATTCAGTGTTTATATTCTTGTAACTCTATTATTTTCCACTCAGTCATGTAATACACTAAGACTGGGTTTCACTTCCTTTCTTGTACACTATTTTTATCTTCCCAAAGCTGTCTAATATGTTTATATGCTTAAGTTTTTATGGATCTATCATTAATTAATTCCCAAACTCTCTGTTGAAGAGTAATACTCTTCTCAGCACATTCAAATAATAATTAATCCATTAAATTCTTTATTTTCTCCCCACATCCCACATGCCAGGCCCCTATGTCTTTCTAATCCAATTTGGACTGGCTCCTCACCAAGTTATCATCTTTGAATATCCTTTCACTATTTTCCTGGAAATTTCCCCCATTTTCCTCCTGTGCTCTGTCCTCTCCCTAGAACCCTATTTTCTTGTTTCTTGGCTTACTACATAATTCCTCTAATTCCCGAGTCTTTCTGGGCTTACTATAATTCTGCATTTTACAGTAGGCTATGTTAATTTGTGTTCCAACTTTTTATCTCCACTATTTTCTCTATTCATATATTTTAATATTAAAACAAGTCTCTCTATGGTCATTAGTAGAGTTTGGGGAAGGAAGTACAATGAGGGCAGATAATCAAATATATTTAATTGAAAATATTTAATTGGCCTTAATTTCACTTAACCATAGAGTATGGATGTTTTTCCATATCAACAAATGCCCTAGTGTGTTATATTCAGATTGCATTAACAGTTTATTGTTATAAATATGGCTGGAATAAACTTTCCCGAAAAAAATATGATATATACATGTGTACATACATAGTTTTCTCATATCTGTAACAATTTATGTAGGGTGAATTTGACTAGAAATAAAGCTGACAGAACAAATATGCACTTTTTAAAAGTGAAATTAGTTATTATTTCTTCTTCTTATGACACAAATTGTACATATTTAGAAAATACAGAAAGGTACCTGCTTTTTTCTTTTATAACTAAAAAAGACAATAAATTCTAAATACAAATGATAATGGCATAATTATTTTAACATTAAATAATTCAGTCTCTCTCTCTTTCCCTTTCTATCTCTCTCTCTCCCCTCCTAATCTTTTTATTTTCTGTTTTCCCCTGTCTACCACTACCACACGCTATGCTATCCATGTTTATATTACTGTATATGTAGTAGTATACTACATAATGTATATGTAGTAGTATACTGGTAAGTGTTTAACAGGCTTGGGCCCTGATCAGGTGGGCCCTGATTTGTAGTGTTTGCCTGTTTCTATGGTATAATCAGTCCCACTGTAGTCCATTTCAAGCTATCAACCTCTCATCACTTGTGAAAGCAGAGTTGGGAAAAGATGAGCAAAATGGCTGCTTATGAGCCAGTGGAGCCAGCTCCAGCACCCTATCATGCCATATATCTTTTAAGTATTTTCTAGCTTGTTGTTTGCTTTTTTTTTTTTTTTGGCCACACTGTGTGGCTTGTGGGATATTAGTTCCCTGACGGGGGATGGTACCCAGGCCCTCATCAGTGAAAGCATGGAGTCCTAACCACTGGACAGCCAGGGAATTCCCTGTTGTTTGCATTTTATCTTTTGAAGATTTTTTTATGGTTACTTAACAATTTATTTGTTCACATGTGCATATATATATATATTTATATATAGTTTAACCTCCTCTGTGATATTAAAATATTCTGTGTTGGTTTCGATAGTATGTGTATTATTGATTTATATTTTTTTCTAGTGCCATTTTGGTTTCTGGTTTATTTTTTTTAATTCTGTTCATCCATTTAGCGTTTCTTGTGATATATGTGTGGGATAATTTAACCTCATATCTTTAAAAATTACTATCCCATCTGCATTATTGAATAAACCATTATCTAATATTAAAAATGCTAACTTTGTTACATACCACATTTTATATTACTTGGTTCTCTACATGTTCTCTTTATTTATATATCTGCCTACTCTTGAATTTGTACTGTGCTTTTAAAATAATTTTAGGTTTGAAGTATAATGTAACAAACTATCTAATTGTTTAAGGTCGCATTCATTTTCTTTCTATTCTAAATTGTCTTTACTCTTTTGACTTGACTCCTGTATATTGATCTTATGTTCAAATCCAAAAATGTCACCATTGGAAATAATATAATTGTTTTAAATATTTTGATCAGCTTGAGAATTGATATATTTAAATATCAAGTCTTCTCATTCATAGTAATGATAGATTGCTTAACTTGTTCATCTTCTTTTATGTATTGTAAAAAATTACGTGGTTGGAATTATATATGCCCTAGACTCAACTTGTAAGATGTGTTAGGCATTTCATTCTTTATTTTATTACCATTTTGAGTGTAAGCATCTTTTTTTCCCATTAATTTTCTTTTATTGCTGTATGTAGTATTTGTACATAATTTGTATTATATACAAAGCTATAAGGTTCCATAAATTTAATCCTAGTCACACTCTTCAAAATGTATACAGTTTTAATTAATTCTCTTGTGTTTTGTCTGTATGAAATACTATCATTTATAAATCTAGTTATAAATATAGATTTATATTTATATAAATAAATATATAAATATAGTTTTCCTCCTTTAAAATTTTTGTTTCTTTTCTTTTCTTTTTTTTTTTTCTGTTTCCTTACTGCAGTATTTTACTTACTGCATTTGCAGGAATGTCATTGAAAAATGACATTATGGGTGGGAATACACATCCTTATCTAATTATTGTCTTTATTTACTGTATTCATTGATTTATTCATTCTGTCACAAATATTTTTCAGTGCATATAATGTACTTGGAAATGAATTTTGGGTTTTACTGCTAAATAATATGTCAATCATTGGTGGATATTTTGGTTTCTGTCCTTTCCAGAAACTTTCTATGTACATTTAAAACATATCCAAAAAATAAGCTAATGAAATATAACATTTGATAATTTATGTATAACTATCACTTTAAATATTATTGACATATTTTTCTATATATATCATTAATATCATTTTTAATTATTGCCAAGTAACACCAAACTTTGGAAGATTAACCGTTGTTTAACATTTTGGTTTCATCCAATATTCTGATATGTTTAAAATGTTGAAATGAAGTTTTGTATACATATTTGGTAAGTGCATCTAATTGTTGCCTTGTGATAAATTAATAGAAATGAGATTGCTAGGATACAAAGTAAGTACATTTTAATTGTAGATATGTGGAGCCAAATTGGCCCTCTAGGAAAGTTCTACCAACCTATAGACCCAGTGGTACTGTTAATACTTGATAGAACTTCTTGTTGAAAAGGACTTGGCTAAATTTGATTTTACAATTGATATCTTTTTATGCAACATGTGATTTTAATTAGTTTTATGTTGTAAATCATCTTAACTTGCAAAATATTAGGAATATTCTAGACTCTGTGCACTTGGATAGAAAATATGCTTTAAAATGTAACACAGAAGTGGCAGACCTAAAACCTTCTTGAATAAACTTATAAACAACCTCAAACTAACTGTGAAAGGATATGCCTGAAGACTAGAACAGCCAATGATTTCAAAGGGTACATACTAACCTAAAGTCATCTTTCTTTTACATATTTGAGGAGCTTATTCCTTATTTGATTAGAAATGCAATTTATTTTATGTATGAACATAGTTTTGGAAAGAATGATTTTAATTTTCCATATTATACTAAAATCATAACATTATAAGCTACATTGATTTGATAAATCAGGCCATTATGAACTTGGTATGGTTAAAATACTGTCATTCCTTTTTCTAAATGTGTATGGCTCTTTCCAGATGATGTGAAGACATTTCAGTCTTATCTTCTCATTTTCCCGTGTGTAGTTTGGTTTAAAAAAAAAAAAAAAAGGCAAGCTAAACGTTAATTTTTTTCAAGTTTGTTGTTGTGGTATTCAACATATTTACAGACTAGTCTGATTGTATACTACTTTTAAATTGAAAAGTGAAATCATTTTTTGCCCAAAAAAATAATGGTCAAAATATGACAAGAAAATATGAGGCTCTCATAAATGAACTGTGATAAATCATGTTTCAACAATGAACAAGACAAGACTAGCAAAGTATAGCACTTATTTCATAAGAAAAGTAATTACCTCAGTGACATTAAAGGCCTTTTTAAAATATCATTTCAAGTCTTTCTGTAGGTCTTTTCCTGTATTCAATTTGCAGCATTTTATCCATTCAAGCACTGAAATGGAAATTACTTTAGATGGCACGTAATGCACATTTTGCTTTATACTGTCCTTGAAAATATTTCCCTATACTTAGCAAAGGCATAGTTATAAAGCTGGTAACGGGACTCTGTTCAAACTAATTCCTAGATCAGCTTTCAGTTAACTTCTTTTTTGTTTCTTCTCTTTGATTCTTTTCTTCTATTTGCTCAGCAAGGCAAGAATATTATCTGCCCTGCATATATTTGTAACAATTTCTCTGATGAGATTTTAAAAATATATATTTCAGTTACAAAATTAGTCTTTCTAAAAAAAATTTCCAGACTTATTATTTCCATTTGGTAATTTATTTGAAAAGATAACTAAATAAAAAAGATCACTATCCCTACATAAATAGCCAGCTGATATTTGGTTCCTCAGTTTAGTGATTTCAAAGGTAGAGGGAGTTTTTAAGTTTAGCTTTGTGAACATACTGTACACATTTCTGTCAGCCAACCATGCCTGGTCCTTGTCTGCCCAGTTTTCCTAATACTTCACCAGTGTTCTGTAAACTGGTGCTCAGGTTACACACCATACAATAGCCAAAGTGGACAATACCAGACCATTACTTGCTCGTGCTTTTTCTACTGGCCTGAGCTGGACTTGCCTAATCACACTATTCAGATTCTTATTAATTTCTTGTTTATTTGACAGGAAATAGTAACACTGACAAAAATCATATAAAACTCAAAGTATACAACTACAACAAGGACATTGTTGGCAGATTAATGAATGAATGTAATTAGTTCAGAGAGTATTTAGGATTAGTTATTGCACGAAAAACTCTGAAATTCTATGAAATTTTATAGCACATATATGAAAGAAATTTGACAGCAATTTCTTTAAATTTGGCAACCCTCCTAAAATTTTCTTGATATTACCAAAAATGAGTTACAAATCTAAGATAAACGTCTTTAAACTATTAATAATAATTTATTTTAGCCAGTCTTGCTGGAAGGAAAATGAAATTTTTCTATAAGAAATGGTATCACAAAATTGTTGTCACATGAAAATATAATCAAAGATAATGTATCTAATGATTATAGAAAAGGTAATATACAACTTGTAAGAAATTTAACTAAAATAACTGTTAATTTATTTTTCTGGATTTGATGATTTTTTTTAGTGAACAAGACAGCTTTACCTTTCCCTACTCTTGACTAAACTTTAGACAGATTTCTTCCCGTCTCCCTATTCTTGGAGCATTTACTTTAGAAAACTTAAAATTGTAAACTTTTTCTCTGCTTCTTTGAGGTATAAATCCTCTACCTCCAGAAATGTCTTAAGGAGAAATGGGAGTCATGCGTTTGGAATGTAGAAGTCAAGAAAGATAGGGTTCCTGTCTCCCTGTCCTTATGGGAATGTAGGAGCCTAACTTCCATAAGCAGCAATTAGCAAACACATTGACCTATCACACTGACCAATCTCCCTACTAATGTCCTCCTGTATTATTTTACTAGCTCAACTCAGAATTTAATAATCCTCCTGCCTTTTTTTTCTCCCCAGCAGAGTGGGTTCAATCTCTCTCCCCTATTGCAATAGTCTTGAGAAAATCTTCCTTTTTTTTTAAACAAGTCTCCAGAGTGATTTTTCTTTAAAAGTGATATTTGTCAGTTTTTTTAAAAAATATATAATTTGTTACAATTTTCTTCTCGTTCTAAATAAAAATTCACATTTGTGCCTAACTTGTATTTGTAAGTTTTATTTTGTTTTTTCTTAAGGATCCCATTTCCTGGTTCTATAAGCGCCAGACTTCCCAAAACTGGATTCATTTTCCTCTTGTTCTTTGCCCTACTGTCAAGTATCTAAGAATATATTTGGTTTACACTTATCTCTATATCTTTATTCAACATGCACTCAGGGCCTGATAAGTTT
Source organism: Pseudorca crassidens (assembly GCF_039906515.1). Classification (NCBI taxonomy): domain Eukaryota; kingdom Metazoa; phylum Chordata; class Mammalia; order Artiodactyla; family Delphinidae; genus Pseudorca; species Pseudorca crassidens. The sequence continues at coordinate 62,647,141 of NC_090306.1, forward strand.
TTGTCCCCACATATTTACTCACCAAAGTATGACCAATATATCAAGAACTAAACTGATCATCATTTCTGGAAAACTTTCTATGATCCTTCATTTGGAATTAGTTTTTCCTTTCCTGTGTTTACATAGCACTGTTTATAATTTTGTAATAGAATTTATTCCAGTCTGCCAACTAATAGAGTTATTTGCATGTTTCCCCATTTTTTTTTTACATGAGAAACTGTAAGTTTTTAGATTGTACGGCACATATGTTATTAGTCTTTGTATCACCATCATTACCTAAAAACGTAGACACAGGAATGTATGCTGAATTAAATTTCTGAAACATGATTTTCTTAGATTTAATTTGAAACCTGATTCTCATGAAAGAAATATTGAAAATCTCCCAGGATAATATGTTACTTAGAGAAGAAAAGTAATAATTAAGAAAAGAATATTTATGAAATCCTGTCATGTATCTCAAGGAGATAACCTCCTTTGATGGGTCAAATTGGCTCAAATTCTCCTCTTCTTTTGACGCTTTCTCAGACATTTTATAAGAAGAGTTAATCTTATTTATCTCCTGACATGTTGAATATTCCCCTATCTGATTTTCCTGCTAAATTGAAGTCCTTGAGGTCGTGGAGAATGTTCTATTTGTCCTTATATTTGGTTGCTGGCATAAGTCTTATCACATAATGAGGTCGATACTTATTTTAAAAAAAAAGAAAAAAGAAACAAGGGAAGAAGGAAGGGATAAAAAAGGAAGGGAGGGAAATGGGGAAGAAGAGGAGAGCAAGAGAGAGAGATTAGTCAATAGTTAGATTTGTCTCCATGATTGTCTGATCTCAAAGCCATGGTTTCATTTTAGGTTGCAGTGTCTACCATCACAGGACTAAGAGCCAGCTGCAGAGAATACCCAATTCTGCTGACAATTAAGATTTAAAAAAAAAATGAATGCAAGCAGTCATGAAGACTATGAATCATTTCCTTTTTGCATGTAAATTACACAGCAATCAACATAAGTGGGTTTCATAAAAGATGTATAAAGAAGTTACTTTAAAAAATCCAAAGAAGATGCTTCTCTCACACCCCTCATCCACATACACTACACAAAGTGTTTTATTTTAAAAGTCAGACTACTTCTCTATAGCCAGTGACACATCCTGTGCAAACATGATGCCTACTCACATGTGCATTTTCAAATCTCTTTTCCTGTTATGCATCTGTTTATACTTTTCTAGGGGCATAACTTATTTTAATATAAATTTTCACAAAAATTCGTAGTTATTTTATGAAATTTATAACATACAAATGAAAAGAAAGCTAAGACTACCCAAAATAGTTAAAATGAGGAAACTCTCAGGATATTTGGGTTCTCTGAGACACTTACAGGAGGTTCATGAAATCAAAACTATTCTCATAGTAATACTAAGATGTTAATTACCTCTTTCTCTGGGTTGACATTTGCACTAATGGTACAAAAGCAATAGTGAGTAAAAATGCTGGCTCTAGTGGGAATCAACATAGTGGTACTAGTACTTAGTCCTATTTTTTACTGCTATATAATTGCAATTTGAAAAAAAACCTGCCTTTAAAATGTCCTTGATGAAGTATTAAAAATATAATTTTATTAAAATTCATCCATTGTATATGCATTTAATATTCTGTGTAAAAAATAGGAAATGTACAGAAAGCAGATCTGCAACATACCACATTACGATGTTTGTCTTGATGAAAATCACTTACACAGTTTTTTGAGTTACAGGCTGACTATCTGCTTTATGCATGGAACACCATTTTAGTAGAAAGAGAGATCAACAGACACACTGTGGTTATTCAGATAGGGTATTTGGTAGACATTTTCTCTAAAGTGAATAATGAGAGCCTATCATTTCAAGGAAAATAACTAATAGTGTTTGATAAGAAATGCCTCAATCATTGGAATGCCTGCGTAACTTAGTATATCGATATTTTCCAAAAAAAGAAAGCATCAAGGTACAAAACCATGCATGAGTACCAGGCCCATTCAAAATATAAAATATCAAAATAATGAAATAGACTGAAAAGTTCATGGCTATGCTTTCACATTCCACACTGAAACAAACCTTTAAAAAGTTACCACTTGTCATGACTTGAAACTAATTTTGCTGTAGAATAGAGGAATATAAGTAATCTTTATTTGTAAGTAGTAGTTTTTATTCACATTAACAATAGATTGAATAACCAGATGGACTTGATATGTAATTATTGTCTGCATGAAAGACTTTATATCAATATTATCATTTCAAAGACAAAATTATTTTATGTAGACATGATACAACTATATTTCATTTATAAATTAACTTATTTATCACAAGGTATATCCATTTATCTTGAAATCTGTAGATAGAACCATTGATCATATGTAGTACCTATTATTGATTTATTGACATATTTTATCTTGAGAGGGCATCTGATTAGTAGAGCTTACAACATCGTTACCATTCACATAGGATTTTGTGAAAGTTATGCCATTCATTCACTTTCAGTTCTTCAAAATCAATGACCTTCAAATATCAGGTAAGATGTTTCTTAAATGCAGATTTCTAGGCTTGGTACAAAACAAATAGTCCTCTTTATGAGGATTCTTGCAAGATTATTTTCAACTCAATTTTTTTAACAAAGAAAAGATGTACTCATAAGCAATTAGATTTGGTTTTAGCTTATTAGGCATCGTTAGCCATACAATTGATCACCTTATCTTTTTTAAAGTTCACATTGCCAGAAATAGGGCTTTCCCACAGCAAATAGGTATAAAATTATGTCAAGCAGCATTATCCTCATTTCTGGAAGCGCTAGATATTTCTGTCCTTGTTGTACATTTTTGCTATAATTTAAGTGGTTTTTCTTCTTTATTATAGTTTTATTGCATTTTTAATTATACATATTATATATCAATCCACTCTCATGTTAAAAAAAATACAGAGGTATGTGCAGTAAAGAGGGACATTTCCATTTACTCTGCACTCCAATTTCCTTCCGAAATAGTACTTCCAGTTATTAGATAAGTATGTTACATTAAAATTTTTCTTTTTCAAAATCTTTGGTAGGTCTTTAAGTATTAAAAATGCAAAGCTTCAGAATTTTTATAATTAAATTTATATACATCTAGTTCAGAATATATATAAATGAAAAAACAAGGTATATGAAAAATAAAATAGATTATAATCATGAATTTCCCCCATCTACTATTAACATCTGTTAATAGTTTAACATCCATTCTTGTAATTTTCTTATGAATAGTCTATTCTAAAAAATGAACCAAAAAATATGTGCATGGTATCTTCCTTATGCCTGAAAACCAAGTTCTCTTTGACAAGTAGAGTACTGCGTTTGCTCATGCATTTGCTCATATAATCAGAGGTTCCCTAGCCTCTCACACACGTGCTGATACTTTTTATAGAAGCAAACTCAGTCATGAGTTTGTGCTGAATTCTTCCAGCCTTGAACCTATTAAGTTATGTTTATACTTAATATTGTTTTTCAGTAATGTATGGACACATTGTCTGATTTATTCTGGTTTTGTTTTTTTTTTCATTCCACATTATGTTTTGGAGATGTAACCATGTTGATACATCTATTTCATTTAACATTCCATAGTACATGTATACTGTACTTTATTGACCACTTCACCTACTGAGGGACATTTTAGGTTGTTACTCACTTTTACTCTTTCAAACAATGCTCAATAATATACTTCAAAGCCCTGATCCAAATGTTTCTTTGTAAATTCCTAAATGTCAAGTTGCTTTATTATGAGATAGGTACATTTTTGGTAGAATTATATATTGCTAAACTGTCCCTAAGTAAAATACATCATACTTTTCCCCCAAGTACTGTTTGAAGGATAGAGTGCCTAATAACTTTCCCACATCTGTGCAAACATTTTATATTGTCAGATGTATTAAATCTGACAATAGCTAAAGGTTGAATAGATAGGCATTGCTATTTAAATTTGCTTTTCTCTATTTTATCAGTTTATTATTTTTCAGTTTCAAGATTTCTTTGTATATTTTGGATAACAATATTTTATTAGGTGTGCCTTTTAGAAATAATTTTTCCCAGTCATCTCATTCTCTTGACATTGCCTTTTACAGAGCAGCCGCTTTTAATTTTAATGAAGTGCAGCTTATCAATTATTTCTTTCATGGGTCATGCCATTGGTGTTACATCTAAAAAGTTATCACTATACCTAAGGTCATCTTGGTTTTCTTCTACATTAGAAATAACATTTACTGTGAAACTATCTGGGACTGGTACATTTTGTTTTGGAAGGTTATTAATTTTTTATTAAATTTCTTTAATGATGCAGGCCTATTCAGACAGCTTATTTTTTCTTGGGTGAGTTTGGCAACTGTGTCTTTCAAGGAATTTGTCTGTTTCATCTAGGTTATCAAATCTGTGGGCATACAGCTGTTCATAGTATTTCTTTTTTATCCTTTTAATGTCCATGGGATATGTAGTGATGCCTCACTCTCATTTCTGATATTAGTAGTTTCTATTTTCTCTTTTTCTTATTTAGCCTGGATGGAGGCTTATTGATATTATTAATATTTTCAAGAAAACAGCTTCTGGTTTTGTTGATATTCTCTATTGATTTCCTGTTTTCAGTTTCATTGATTTCTGCTCTTTTTTTAAATTTATGTATTTAATTAATTTAATTTTGGCTGCATTGGGTCTTCATTGCTGCACTCAGTCTTTCTCTAGTTGAGGCAAGCGGGGACTACTCTTTGTTGCGGTATATGGGCTTCTCATTGCGGTGGCTTCTCTTGTTGTGGAGCACGGGTTCTAGGTGCACGGGCTCCGTAGCTGTGGAGCACAGGCTTAGTTGCTCCACGGCACATGGGATCTTCCTGGACCTGGGCTCGAACCCATGTCCCCTTCATTGGCAGGCAGATTCTTAACCACTGCGCCACCAGGGAAACCCTCTAAGTCTTATTATTTCTTTTCTTCTGCTTTATTTTTCATTTAACTTACTCTTCTTTATCTAGTTTCTTAAGGTAAGAACTTAGGTATATTGACTTTAGATCTATCTTCTTTTCTAATATTTTCATTCAGTGCTACAATTTTCCCTCTAAGCCCTTCTTTCACTACATCCAACATGTTTTTACAAATTTCACTTTCATTTTTATTTAGTTCAAAATATTTAAAAATTTATCTTGAGTTTTTTTCTTTGACTTGTGCGTTATTTGAAAGTGTGTTGTTTAATCTCCATGTATTTTGGAATATTCAAATTATCTTTCTGTTATTGATTTCTAGTTTAATTCCGTTGTGATCTGAGAACAGACATTATATTACTTCTATTCTTTTAAATTTGCTAAAACAGTGTTTTATAGCTCAGAGTGTGGTCTGTCTTGGTGAATGTTCCATTTGAGCTTAATAAGATTGTGAATTCTCCTGTTATGGGATGAAGTAGTCTATGGATGTCAGTTATATACAGTCGATTGATGGTGTGGTTAAGTTCAAATTTGTCCTTTATTTCTCCTTTACTTTTGCAGGATATAGAATTCTAGGTTTTTGTGTTCTTTTTTCTCTCAACACTTTAAATATTTCACTTCAGTCTCTTCCTGATGGTTTGATTTCTGAGTAAAAGGCAGCTGCAATCTTATCTTTATTCCTCTATATAGTGTATTTTCTCCTCTGTTTTTTTAGTATTTTTTCTTGACCTGCAATTTTCTGTAGTTTGAGAATGATATGCCCAAATTTAGCTTTTTGGCATTTATTCTGTTTAGTGTTCTTTTAGCTTCCTGGACTTGTGGTTTATTGTCTGACATCAATTTGGGGAAAAATTATTCCTATATTTTAAATATTTCTTCTGTTCTTTGTCTTTTTTATCTCCTTGTACTCTCATGGTGTGCATATCTTTTATAGTCGTCACACAGTCCTTGATATCCTGGAGTCTTTTTAGTTTTTATTTTTTTTTATTCTCTGTTCACTTTGTTTTTCAGTTTTGGAGGTTTCAATTGACATATCTTTAAGCACAGAATTTCTTTCCTCCACTGTGTCCAGTCTATTAATAAACTGCATTAAAGACATTCTTCATTTTTATAAAAGTATTTGTGATATCTAGCATTTATTTTTGGTTCTGTCCTAGGATATTCATCTCTCTGCTTACGTTGTCCATCTCTTATTGCATGTTGTTTACTCTGTTGTTTAGAGCTCTTAGTATATTAATCATAGTTGTTTTAAATTCCCAGTCTAATTCCAACATCCCTGTCATGTCTGGTTCTGACGTTTTCTCTGTCTCTTCAAATTGTGTTTTTTGGCATACCATGTTACTTTTTCTTGATAACTGGACATGATCTGCCAAGTAAAAGGAAGTGCAAATAGATCTTTAGTAATGTGGTTGTGAGATGTTGGGAGAGAGGAAGTGTTCTATAGTCCTATGATTAGGTCTCAGTCTTTTAGTTAAGCCTGCATGTCTGGATGGTGAACTTCACAAGTGTTTCCCTTTTTTTTTTCTCCTCCCTTAGGTGGGGCATGATGGTTAGAGTGAGCTGGAGTTGAATATACCTCTTCTTCCAGGTGTATTTGGCTCTGATAAGACACCAGCAGGTTAAGCTCTGGTTAGCTAGTTCCTCCTGAAGACATCTCTTGTTAGAAGAATAGAGTGAAATGGTATATTTCAAAATGATTCTTTTTTCCTCATTCTACCCAGGCAGGAGGGGATTTTTCTCAGATAATTTACTTTGAGAACATGGTTGACTTCCTTGAGTTAAGTCTCACAAAATTGTGGGGGTCCCTCTATGACTGGGTGTCTCTGGAGTATTTAACTGTCAGATTTATCCGTATTGAGCCTCCAATAATTCATTGATTACTGTTCAGGTTTTCCTATCCTGGTACTTCTTCCTTCAGTGATTTCCCATTGTGAGTCTCTGCTTCTGTAAGCTCACTCCTTATATGTCTACCTCTCAAACCTTGGGGCAGCAGTTGTCCTGTGTCCTTCCCTCTCTTAGAGATCCTAGAAAAATTGTTGATTTTCCCATCAGTTTAACTTTTTACTTGTTAGGGTAGAGTCACAGCTTCTAAGCTCCTTACATGTGGAACAGAAATGAGAGATCAGTTTCTTTTGATTTAATTGTTTTAAAGAATATGAAGAGTTAAAATCCATATTTTATGAATACTTCAGAAACTTTGGTTTTCAAAGTAGAGAACCAAAATGTATGAGATAGAGCATCTTAAATCCACCTAGATATTTACTCCTAAGACATATGGTGGCCCTCTCATTCTGGAGTTTATGGATTTTATACCAAGGATAATGTTGCATTAGAAAGGTATATTGTAGTTGGTGTGGATATGTTACAAACTGTCCAGTACTAATGTATAATGAACTGTTCTTTACCAGATAGCCTGCGTGTTTACAATACTCAGTTAATACATCTGGCTGACTTTAATTGCATTAGCTTTACCGCACCAGAGGTGGCATAACTTTCGTGTGAGATAATTAGGTTTATTCAGTTTAAACGGACACATTAATGGAGCTCAACAAGGCTCAGTTAAATCTGCTTTCAAGGCAAAAATCACAGTGTGAGGCATTGTGGGTAATGTTATACAAATTGCCATATTGGCAGAGAAACTGAGTAAGGTTTCTGTGGTTCCTATTGACACAAAATGAATTTCTCCACTTGGAGTATCAAGGCAAAAACAGAGAGATGCCTGTGTTGTGATTTCTCTTTTTCAGTGCTTATCAAAGTGATACAGCTGTCGGCCTTATCAAACAAATTGTTTTCTTTCACTTTGGTCTTCTTTAAGTAATTTTTTAAAGTTTTTAAATTATAACCAGAGTAGATACTGTTTCACAACTTAAACATAATTTGTCTTCCATTAGACACAAGCCATAATCAAAGATTCATCTTCTTTGTATTGCCTCCATTTTAATAAGGGTGTTTATCAAGTAAGCAAGCCAGAACACATATATAACCTTATTGAAATAGTTATAATGCCCATTCTCAATGAGTGGCAGCTTTTATTTGTCTGTATAAATGTGTTTATGTGTGACATAGCTTGGTGCTTGAAGAAAATATTAATGCCCTTACTTGAGTTAAATATGTGAAATTTACTAAAACTGTTCCACCGTATGCCAACAGTATCTGTAGCAATATGACTTTATATTGACTTTATATTTTATATGTCTATTCTAATAATAGGACACTGATTTTGATTAAAATTTTTTGAAATTTTAGTAAATTAAAAATTAACTTAAAAATTTTTTGCAGTCTGATAATGTGATTGTAAAAAGTTAATTCTCACTCTCTATGTATTATATACCCATATTTAAATGTATAAACATATTTAAATAACTATACACGTATGTGCAAACATTAATATGCAAACAGGTATTAAATATGCAAATATATGTTATATAGTATATAAATATTGTATATATATTTTTTCTGTGGGTGAAATTGCCGAATGTTCTCTGCCCTTAGCCCACTACATAGAATATCCCTCCTCGTTTTAATGCTACAGAGAATTTAGAACACATTTGGTATCGTGTTCTTCTTATTCACTTTGTCAAACATATACAAAATTATATTTTTCAAGAGCCTGTTAATATTCATTTTAAATAATAGCACAGAAATTTATTATGGATATGTTTTAATGCTTATCTAACATCTATATTCTTGGATTATTAACTACTTTTTAAATTAGGCAACATCAATGCATAAAAAAGAACAAATATATGTCATCTTTAGGTTAGCAGAAAAAATTATTAGAAATGAATAGATCAACATGATATAAGAATGCTTACAGTGGGGGTATGATAAATAAACAGGGTTCTGGTAAATAGTTTTATATTTTTCTTCATGGTTTTACTTCTGTGTAGAGATTATACAACTTTTAAATATGAAGGACCTTAAAAGAAAATAAAACTTTGAAAAATGATTCCTAGAAATGTAATAGCATTTTGATATTTACATGAAATTGGAACATTGGACAAATTTGGATAATCTTTGTTTTAAAGAGATAAAAAGTTTACAGAAGAAAAGATTCATACCAGGGGACATGATCTCATTTTTGATATTGAAGTTCAGAAATCTGATGGCTGATGTTATCACTTATTAATGTCTTAAATAGTATATAAAACAGCAAAATTATTCTGCTGTTATAGAAAGCCAATTAGTGTAAAAAACTTAAGGGAACATTTTATATGATAAAATTTAATAGTGATAATAACAGATAAAATAATAATTGATAAAAAATAACAGAAAGATAGCTAAGGGCTTTGCATTTTGATGTACATGGAGTTTGGAGTTTTTATGAATACATTCTACCACCAGTAAAATACGAGCTCTACTCTAGCAAAATGTGACAGTTTATATTTAAAGTTGTAAAAAAGCATTGGAGTCTTGTGTTTATTGGATATATATATATATATATATAAAATTGGTTATATATAAAACCAATAATGTATATAAAATTAAATATAAATTAAATTATAAATAATTTAACCATCAGAAGAAGGTTTCCTTGAGGAAGCCATATCCATGTTAGGCTTATAAATATAAATATATTTATAAATTAATATATAAAATTTTTATAATATATAAAATATATTTAATTTGTTTTATATATATATATGTGTGTGTGTGTGTATATATATATATATATATATCTCCCACCTAAGAATTTTAGGGGTACATAAAATGTTTTCTCTTTTTATTACACGTTTTTAAAGAAAAGAAATATTAATTTAAAAATGAGAGAGAGGGCTTCCCTGGTGGCACAGTGGTTGAGAGTCCGCCTGCCGATGCAGGGGACATGGGTTCGTGCCCCGGTCCGGGAAGATCCCACATGCCGTGGAGCGGCTGGGCCCGTGAGCCATGGCCGCTGAGCCTGCGCGTCCGGAGCCTGTGCTCCGCAACGGGAGAGGCCACAACAGTGAGAGGCCCGCGTACCATCCCTCCCCCAAAAAAAGAGAGAAATATTTTTGTCTCTAAACTAGAGCTTTTATTTTATATCTAGTTCTAATCCTAATAATTTCAAAAAGCAGAACTAAATAATACGAACGTTGAATATACATTGGTCATTTGTAGAGAATGAAGTATGCTATATGATTACATTTTCCAGTATTGAAGCTTCCCCCTTCACATATGCTTATTTCACAGGAATTCATGTATTTATTAAACAGCTATTTATTTATTTATTGGCTACAAACTACAAGGTACTTTGTTAGATGTTAGGATACAATGGTGAAAAAGACAGAGTCCATGCCCTCAAGGAATTTATAGTGGCTGGTGGGTGGAGAATGTTTTAATTTTTTTAACTTTTAAATTTTGAGACAATTGTAAATTCATATGCAGTTGTAAGAATTAATACAGAGAGATCTTATAACTTCACTCAGTGGTAATGTTTTGTATGATTATTGTACCAAAACCAGGAAATTGACCTTTCCTGAGATTTCACCAGTTTACATGCAATAGGTGTATTTAATTCTATGCAGTTTTAGCACATGTGTAGATGCATATAACTACCATCACCACAGTTAAGGTAGAGAACAATTCTATCACAAGTAGGAGGTATTTTTAAATAGATGTTTTAAAATATTTTATTATTTAAATGATTTTGATAAATAATCTCTAAAATATATGACCCATGTCACAGTTTTATTCTAAGGTTATACACAGACACATATCACACAATTTTGATAACTTGGAATAAATATTATGAACATGTATGTTTTCATTACATCATAAAATATTTATCCATCTGCTCTATATACAAATATTTTCTTTTCCCTCAATAAATAAAACTGTCATCACAGTTACTCTTCCTAATTTAACCTTTTCTTTAGTCTACCCTTTGAAAAATTAAGAATGGCAAACTGAGATACCAAAACTCGTCCTGCCAAGGTTGACCTCAAGAATAATATATCAATGAGCACAAGTATAACATGCAGTGCTTCATTGAATATTATGATTAATTTTGCACATAAAAAGTTCAATCTTCTGGATTTCCTTTGCAATTTTAGGAAAAACTTACTGAGGATTCACAAAATCTCCATACAAAATAGACTACAAAAACATTTAAAGACAGTCTATACTTGATGGGCCAGAACAAAACAAACTGTAGACTTCATTTGTCTACAGTAATTTCAGTTATTTATGATACACTTCAGCTTCATTGTGTTTTTGAGTGATTCTTTTCATTAACTTATCTATTAACTCTTTCTGTGCACTCACTGTGTGTCAAGTAGTATACTAGGTGCTTTGTACAAAATGGAGAAATATCTTGTGGAATAAACAGGTATTATTTTAATAATCACAAAATTATGGTCAGTGTCATGGGTGAGTGCATAAGAAGGTATATTTCTAATTTTCTTTTATATATTTCTTACATTTTGAATCCATCTTTCGTAACTTTAAACATTCAACCATGCATATTTTGTTATTATCTAATAACTATTATCAGATATTTTAAAATTTTAATCCTGAATACTGGCAAATTACCTTTATTTTCATTTTTTAAAAAATAATTTGGACTTAAACAGATTTGTTGATGCTTTCTCTGAGAATCAGAAGAGGTTTTTTGAGATTGTGTTCTTCTAAAAATACATCGAGTTTTCTAGTCTCTGTCTTCCTAACTTAGGACTAAGTTCATTCATTTATTCATCAAATATTTATTGAGCACCTGCCATGTGGCATAGAATGTTTTATATTGTGGGGATATATCAATAAATATCAATAACCACAACATCAAAAAATCTGATCATCATGGAGCTTACCTTTCAGTGGATACAAAGATACATTGAATTATTTCTTTTGCTCAGGAGTTCTTTCTACAATCCTGAGAGTATACATTAAATCTTAAAAGTCATGTAAAGGAGGATTATATCTCATAAGAAGTTTCTTTTTTCCCATGTACTGGTAAGGCTTGAACAGACAGTATTTTTTCTCTTGTCATCTCCTTCTTGCCAGTTGAGTGGATCTTATGGTACACTCATTCATCTATAATAGATCTTTGAGCAAATTAACTTTATGCTGAGTTCAAAATTCCAACTTAAAACCTTTCTTGGTTTCAAAGTCTTTTCCTTTATTCACAAAGCAGCCTTTAAAAACCAAGGCTTTTTTCTTTAGAGCAGCCTTTAAAAATCAAGGCTCTTTTTAAAATGTCCTAAAGGCAGCTATAACATTACATTTTCATTTTGGTTTCTTGCTCCCTCTTTACTATAAGTCACATTTTATTCAGATTTTTGAGATAGTTGAGATTTGACAATTAGACATTAGGATAATATGTAAGAAATTTATTTATTTACTTATCCTCCTTTCTGTACCTTTATATCTTTCTTATTACCAAATTCAAATTTTTCTTCTAAAGAATAGTACAAAGTTTCTATTATATGAATGATTCTATGACTTCTAAACATAGGAGAATCAAAATGCTGTTGAGAAATCTTTCAGATTATCCATTTTGTATTTATTGGAGCATAACCTGATTTATAAATTAAAAAATAGTGATGCTATATAATGCACATTTGAAAGTATGTGATTTTCATTTTCTTTTGGCTAACACGTCTCCATTTGCAAACTACTAATTTCCTATTAAATCTACTTTTGCTAATGGTTTATTTTATTAATGTTTAAAGTCTTATTTAAGTTTTGTATGGAAGCTATTTTAACATAGCTCTAAAGTAAATGCTAAGTTAGTATCAATAGGTACTATATTCAGAAAATAGTGTAATTTTAAAAACTTATAACTTTAATTTTTCTTGTAAAGCAATTGGAACATAATACATGCTTTTGCTTGCAGAAATTAAATGGACATTGGTAATCTAAAGAAAATTGTTGTTTAAATGGTTTCTTACAAGTATAAATGATATATTTATTTAGGAATAATTACTTGATTTTCCAGTTACATAAAGAATGCATGTATCTGTGCATTTTTAATATAGTTGCTTTAAAACTTAACAGAGGCAATTTACTATTTGTGTAAAATATATCTGCATGTTAATTAGAACTCTGAAAATCTGATACAATATTGTGCTCTGTGAATAAATATTTTCCACATACACTGAAGGTGGATGTGTAAGCCGAAATGCTTTAGATAAACCTAGGTAAATTTCTTTCCTTTCCTATATACACATACAAAATACACTTAAGTTTGAAATGATAGGTCTGCTCACTGGGAGAGAGAATGTAAGAGTTTCCTTTATATATCAGTGCTTTGGTGTGAACAAACATCTTGTACCAGTTTAAACTTGACTACAAAGTGTTTTATAAACTTTTCTATAGTCTTTGCAAGTTATTGAGGTTAATGGTCAATGCAATTGCCATCTCTTATGCAATAAACTACTTTATTTTTGTCTGTGAGTTCTTTAAGGAGTAATACAAGCATAAAGGGTGTATTCAGCATACATGGAATATAACCCTATTAGAGTAGCCAACTAAATTACAGAATCTCTGAAGCAGAAAAGCTGCCAACTCTGTAAAATGATGGTCTTTCTATTCTTGAATGAAATGAAATGATAAAGCTGCTGATTTTAATAAAAGAATTTGAACCCAAAATTCAGTCATAGAACATGAACCTAATAAAATTGGGATGGCAGTACACATAATCTATTTGATGATTGCATTGAGGAGAAAAAAAAGAGGCCGATCAGAATGGCTATGAATAAGAGCAGTAGAGAGAAACTACTCCATCTCAGGGTTGCTATCCCAAACCACCTGTTAAAGTATGGTGTCGTCACTACATTTATCATAGTCGAAGTCTTGCTCATTAAAGATGGTAATGTTTCTAGACATCAGAAACTAGATTGTTAACTAGAGACCTCAAAATACGCTGCTAAGTCATGTTACTGATGATATATTTAATAATGGTGACTTATGTCACTTTAAATTTTATTTTATGAATTGGAAAGTCATCCATATTGTAGTTGGAGCCTCTACAATCTTTATATATTTGGTATTCTGCAGTACTTGCTATTTAATCCTTATCAGTCTCCTCATTCTATTTTTTAAAATTTTCCCTGATTTTTTTCCACAGCTATAAACCATAAATTCCAAATTAACCTCCAACTAAAAACTAAAATCTATTCATATTCAGCTGCTAAGGAATTTGATAGATGAAATGAAGTAAGTCAAGAAAGAAAGAGAAAGTTTGGAAAGCATTCTGCTTTTAACCCATCTCCTTTCTACTGACGTATTTTGTTCAGGTTCAAGCTTACAAAAAACAAAAGATGGTTATGTATTTTATTCTTCATTACTTTGCTTTGCATTGCTTTAATATTTTTATAATCTAGCAAATTCTCTCCATCTCTCCCTGCAGGAGAATGGAAGCTGGTGTAAACATCCAAATTAGCATGAGTCATTTCTCCTGAGAAGACATTGCATTCTATATGTCCAGTAACCTTATAAATACTGTATTTTTTTTTGGAGGCCTGAGCTGTATATAACAAAGTAAAGTGTTTCTGGATTGAACTATCACTGTCACTAAGATGGAAAGATTTAAAAATGTTCAAAAAGCATGCACGGTAGAAACAGTCATAGAAGAAGAAAGGGGAGGAATGGAGTTTAGAATTGATGGTTAAATATTATATCAGAATTTTTTAGTCATCAGAATTACAGTAGATCACATAAGCTCTTACTAACTTTACCATAGTTGTTAGAAAATATAGTACATCTATACATTGTCCCCAATATCTTTCCCTTCTCTTATCTCATTCTAACTTCCTGTCCCTTCATTTCATGCTTATCCCTATACCCAGTCTTTAACCAAAGCTTGAAGCATATGGTACAGAAAAGTCAACTACACATTTTATGTCAACATTTTCCAAAGAAAACAAGAAAATAGGATTTTTAGGTATGCCTGTTAAGATAAACTTATGCTTTGGAAAAATATACCTCTGAATTTCTGTGGCTTAATATAATCAAAATTTATTTCCTGTTAATTATATGTTCCCAAAACAGGTGGCAGGAAGTTCTACTCTCTGTACAGTTGACCCTTGAACAACATGGGGGTTAGGGGCACCGACCCTCTCTGCAGCTGAAAATCCAAGTATAATTTATAGTCAGCCCTCCATATCTGTGGTTCCTTGTATTCCAGGTTCCACACCATGAGTTCAACCAACCACGGATTGTGCAGTACTGTAGTATTTACTATTGAAAAAATCCAAGTATAAGTGGACATGCACAGTTCAAACCCATGTTGTTCAAGAGTCAGCTGTACTAACAAAAGGATCCAGGCAACAAGAGACTGCATCTCGGACAAGGAAAGTATAGAATCACAGATTCATGCATTGGTTCTTAAAGCCCCTGCCCAGGAGTGACACGAGTCACTTTTGCTCCGTTACACTGGCCCAAAGTTACATGGGAATAGGAAAGTGCAATTCTGCTATTGGCCTAGAAGGAGAACTAGAAATGTTTTGTGAAAAGCAATAATGATTATTGTTCAAAATTGTGAACAAACTTAATTTAAAAGACTCTTTTTTAAAAAAGTCACCTTATTGAATGTTTATGGAAGGTTCAATAAGCAGACAGATCAATATTTACACCTGGAAATTAAAGAAAACACCTAGCTAGGCAGGCATAAAATTGGTAGTGCTATAGATATATCATGAGTACATATCCATAATTTTATCAAAAAGTCCCCTTAAGAAAAACAAAAGAAGTGGCTCTCTTGATACATCAGTAATATGTACATTTTCTTCCACTAATTAGAGTAAATTTCTTGAAAGATCGTCTTCATTCAGGCTATTTAAGAAAGAATAAAAAGCAAGTAATTGATGTGTTTTCTTAACTCCTTTCACACTTCCTTATTCGTAGGGCAATCAACTCAAAGCTGTTATCATCTAAAGGCTTTATGAGAAATGTGTGAATTCTCACTCCATATATGAATATCAATTTGCATTAAAAAAATCAAAGTGTTTATGAATGCCTGAATGTTTTCTTCATCATGAATCTAAGCTGATATCACTGGCTATACTTTTTATGTGAAATTTGAAAACTCAACCATAGATAAAAGGTACACATTTTTCATAAATCCTTTTATATGACATTTCAAATATATAAAATATGGAGTAAATTGACAGCTACAATTTTTTTGTGAATTTAACTTAAATTCCATGCAGATCATAGAATTGCATGATTTTATTGTTTAGCTTTCCCTTCCCACTTCCCCACTGCATATAAAGGAAGTAGATTTTTAGAAAAAATTAACTTAATGGCTTCACCCAACACTATTTCAACTCAGTTCTTATCAACAACTATTCGTTGAACCTATATGTCTTACAAGACACTTACCAGGCATTTAGAAAATATGAGGTCAAAAATTTATAGAGTTAATTTCTGCCCTTGGGTGTGTTTTACTTCATTTTTTCTCCCCACATGTATACATGGTCACTCTTTGGGGATGCTATTGTTCTTATTTATGTCAGTTGATTGTTGCATAGTGTAGGAATAACCAGAACACAAGATGGGCCTTTGTTCCCTGAGACTGGCTCCAACAGGAGAGCTTGTTGTGATTTTCTAGGATGTTGAGGGGAGTAAATCATCTCCTTTTTGGACCTCGAAGTCATAATGTGATAAGGAGGGAGAGAATGGAAAGTGCAGTGATAGCAATCTCTCTGGGGCAGAAAGAAGAGAAAAAAGCAGATTGTGGGCTTAACAACGGGTGATGGAGGTAATAAGTACAGGTGGGATTTTTGTGTTGACCTTAATTCTGGAAAGCCCCAAGAGGCCACTGAAATTGTATATAGTTCATATTTTTATTTCTTTGGAATCTTGTTCTATAACCCATAGTCTTGACCTGTCACATAAAAGCATGTTTAAAAGGAAGAAAAATAAAAATAAAAAGATTGTGTCAGCACTTTTGTGCTCAGTGTTCTGGAATAGAAGTAGAAAAGGTGCAAAAAGTTCTCAGTTTATGTAAACAAATAGCATTTCAATCAATATAAGAAAAGAAGTTGTGTTTGATTAGATAGAGGAAGGATCTCTACTTGATTATTTTTCCTTCCATATCATTTGCTATTAATTGGTTTAAAAAAAAACAACTTTTTTTTGTTTTGTTTTCCCTAAGCGTGACTTTGTAACTATAGAACAAGAGAAGAATGCAAAAATCAAAAAGCAAAAATGTTTTATTAAAAAATCCTTCTAATTGAACATGCATCTCCTCCTAACCACTCAGAATGTGGTAGAAGGAAAGACAGGATTTGAAATGCAGGGTATTCTCTTAGGCACCTCTTACTACTTCTATATCAAATATTAAAAGCTGCATAAAAAGTCAAAACCACTGAGTAGTCAAAACATTCAGTAATTAAGGTATGAATTACTCCATGAGGTAAAGAACCTGACCAGCTGAAGTTGTGGAGAGGGCAAATGAATACTAGAAGAATGAAAAGGTAAATATAAACCATGACTTTGTGACATGTTACAGAAATGAGAACTTTAGCTGCTATGAATATTTTTCCTTTGCTTGTTATATGTTTAGTTTATATATTTACTGTCTTCTTCTTCTTTGTCTTCATCGTCATCTTCTTCCTGATCCCTCTCCCTCTTCCCATTTTTTCTCATTATTTAAAGATTTTTGTTGGTATTTAATTTTATAATTTAGTCCTTAGTTTATTAAAAGTAGAACTGTTACTATTTTAGGGATCAGTTAACATCATTTAGACATGGATGCCATACATGTCACCCAGAGATGGAAACAGTGAGTGTTTGGACTTTGAAATCTTTGTTCATATCAAGGGTAGTTATATCTGGCTAAGAGAAAGTGTTTTTGTTTTGTTGTGTTTCAAAGGTCAAAAATAATAGAGGATTTTGATGGGAGACAGAAAGGCTGGAATATGGAGGGGGAGATTTCACCTTTTGTATTGCCACCTGTTCCTACCAAGGTCGCTTCAGCAATGATATAGTTGGTTTTAGTCTTCAGAGGTTTTTTCTTCCCCACCTTTCAGAACCTGTCGTATTATGTCCTTTAAGAGACAGCATCACCAGCCACCCACCTTCTCTTACTTGACAGTTACCAATTCAAGGGAAGGTACCATGACTTTTTATGTGTATTAATCTATAACTCTTGTTAAAACAACGAACAGCAGAACCTCTGATTCAAAGTAGGCATAAAGTAATAATTTGTTGAGTGAAATTAAAATGAGAGAAATAATTAGCTAAATAATGGCTTCTGATATTTTCTTTTCTTCTTGCACAGAGTTGCATTCACTTGTTAAATAGACATTCATGCAGGGTCTTCCATGTACCCTGGTCTTGGTGATTCCTTGGTTAATAAAATTGGTACTAATGTAAATCTGAGAAAATACAAATCAAATTAGATTTCTTAGCATTTATGTAACTGATATTTTATTAGAATCTCTATGCTGGTAAAACCATGGATTTATTTTTAAATTATATTCACTTACCAAATGTTCAAGTAAATTATTATTTTAAATATTATATCCCATTGTGTTTATTTTTGATAGGTAATGATTCTAACTATGCTAGAGTAGATAATTAAAGGTAAAAGCGGGTAGTAGAATTTGGATACTGAGGAACTGAAGTTAAAAATGAGCTTCTTACTTTTGTATGAGATTGTTAAGGTTGACCTATCTTCTAGCTCATTGATTCTTTCCTCAGTTGTCTGAGTCTACCGATGAACCTGTCAAAAGCATTATTCATTTCTGATACTATGTTTTTGATTTACAGAATTTCCTTTTGATTATTTCTTATAGTTTCCAACTTTCTCCTTACATTAGCCATCCGGTCTTATGTGTTGTCTACTTTGCCCATTAGAGCCTTAACATACTAATTATTTTAAGTTCTCTGTCTGATAATTATAATATCCATGCCATATCTGAATCTGGTTCTGATGTCTGCTTCTTTCTCTTCAGACTTTGTTGTTTCTTGCCTTTTGACATATTTTGTAATGTTGTATTGGGTAATAGGAACTGGTAAATAGACCTTTAATGTAAGGATTTATGTTAACCTGGCTAAGAGCTGGGATGCATCCAATGTTTGTTGTAGTTATAGGTATCAGAGACTTCAGATTCCTCTAGTGGCCTTATTTTGGGCTCCTTTCTTTGTTTTGGGGCTTTCCTTTATACTGCTTCTTAAGAGGGCCTATATCTTGCAGCTATAGTTTACTGCTGCTATGCTGGAATGCTGTTAATATGGCGGTGAAGTGTGGGGAGGAGGAGTCTTCTATAATTCTCTGACTAAATCACAATCTCTTGAGACTGCATTTCAGGAATGTAGCCTTCACAAGTGTTTTTTCTCCTCTACAGGAGTCTAGCTTTTTATCCCCTTCCCATTACCCCTCCCTTAGCTGCAGCATTCTTAATCTGTTTACTTCAGTCTCTCTCCCTTATTGACTATGGGTTTTTTCCTCTTAGTTGAGCCAGGAAGACTGTAGCAGTCTAGAGTGGGATTGGAGTTTCCTTACCCTAACTGGGGTAAATTTCCAGTATTGCCCACTTGTGGCATCCTTCCCCTGGAGAGATGGCCTTTATTAGGGAGAAGAACGTGGGAGGCTTTTGCATTGGCTACTCTTCTTCCCACTGCCAGGGCCACAAGGAGGATTGTCCTTGAATCCTTGCTGGGAGAACCAGGTGGCGTTCCTGGAGGGAAAGCTAATGAAAGTGTGTGGCCCAGCTACGACTGTTGCCCCAGGATTTGTTCAGTTGCACACTGATCTATACCCAGCTTTCAAGAATCAGCCAAAATTACTAATTAAGTAATTGCCCACTGTTCCTCCCAGCTTACAGTGCCCAGCAGGTGCTGTTCCAGATAAGCAAATCTTGGGTCTTATAGCTCTCTGGATGTTCCTGTCTTTCCAGATTTCATAGTGGGTCTTTGTGCTGTGACATCAGCTCTTTGATGGGTCCAAGAAAAGTCATTAATTTTTTTTCTTGTCCAGCTTTTTCTCCTTATAAGGAGGACAGGAGTGGTCATCTCCAAACTCTTTATATATCAGAGCTGAGGTGACTACCTTCATCTTTAAAAGGGAAATTAAAAATACTATTTACAAAGGATTATTAAATCTGAGAATGAAAATAATTTGATTTTATAAACTATTAAATGTTATGAAAGTGTTTGATACTCTTATCAGACTTAAAATACTTTAACAATTGGTAACCTTCCTTTTTTTTCCTTCACACTCAAAGTGAATGGGTAAGTACCTATGCTTTTGGTTCTTCCTTACGTGAGATGACTGTTTTCCTTAACCTTTTTAGCCAGTCATTTTTGGGTATGGACTTTTATCTTATCTTTAAATATCCATCAGTAACTGTGACCATTCTTCATTCACGTTTTTAATGCCTGTGTCAAAACTACTAGAAATAACACTTTGGAATCATAATAATCAATAAGCCTTTTGATCTAACTCTTTCCAATGTCACTTCTCCATCTGGAATTTTAGGTGCCTTTAGGATTCTTCTGGCTGACAGTACTTCTTTTATACATACACTTTTTGCTTCTGTTACTTGAGGGGATGATTGACCCAGATCAACTTCTCAGCATTCCTTTTTATTTGGTCAGCAGAATGCCAGCTCTTTTCTTAGAATACTGGGAATATTTCTCAACTTTATAGAAATATAGTAGATTTATACTGCTTGTTGTAAGTTTGAACATAACATTGTGACAAGAAAACCAATAAAAGAGTTAATTAGTGCTGATTAGCAGGGTAAAGTAGAGAGGTCATGGAACTCAGATCCAAGAAACTGGCTGTGTATTCATACAAAGAGTACACCTCTGAGACTCTAGTCCCCAGTACCATAGAAGTGTTCAGCTTGGAAGTTCTCTATGATTATTTAACAAACATATGTTGAGATGAAGAACAAAGGCAAGGTTCCCGCATTCATGAAGGTAAATCCTAGAAGGAGAAGGTTGACAATAAATAAGGAAAAATAAATGAGGACACAGGAAAATATCAGGTGGTGATGAGTATTCTATAAAAGATCACTGTAAGGTGATTTGATAGAGTTGTTAGATGCTACTTTAGATCAGGTGATTAGGGAAGGCCTAATGTTTAAATGACCAGGAGTCAGCTATCAAAGATAAAAGAAACACTAATGCAAGCTCCTAAAGTGGGAATAAAATCAGCATAATTTAGACCCCTTGAGAAGACTAGTTTTGCTAGAGGGTAGTGAGCAATAAAGAAACATTATAAATTGAAAAATAGAGAAAAATGGCCCTGATTATGTAAGAATCTGTAAGTTAGTTAGGCAGTTTAGATTCTGTTAGAAGCCACTGACAAATTTCCTATTAATTCCATGATAATAATACTGCTTCTTGAAACAACCCTCACCTTCATTCTTTGAAAGTATGTAGGTTAAAATATACTTATATGATAGCAAAATAAAAAGCCACAGTATATCTGTGAAATGATTTCTGATATTCTATAAATTTATTTACATTTATTATCTCACTTGCAAATTATAATCATGAATAGAAATCTTCAAATGAGAAGGTAGATTTGAAGTTATTTTATAGTCTGTGTAAAGATATGTATAGCTGTATACAAATTGGGTAAAAATTGAGTTAATTGTCTTACTCATTTTCTACATGAGAAAAGTCTAGCTCATGATTTTTGTTTTTTTATTTTGTTTCTTCCAATCTTTAATGCTCTTTTCTTGCCCAGAATACTAAGAGACAAAGTTTGAGAAGAACATTGAAATGAAAATGTAACTGACATTTCTGTTTTCTCTACAGGTCTTTCAGAGATTATTTTTTTAATTTTTAAGAATGTAGAGGCCACTTGTATCATTAACTTGTAGTTAATGAGTCATGTTTAGAGGTTATTTTTCTCTTCTTTTCTTTTTTTTTTTAACAGGTTTATTGAGATATAATCAATATACCAAAAAAAAAAAAAACACTACACATGTTGAAGGTATACAATTTCTTTTTTGTTGTTTTTTACATCTTTATTGAAGTAAAATTGCTTCACGCTGTCACGCCAGTTTCTGCTGCACGACAAAGCGAATCAGCCATACACACACATATATCCCCACATCCCCCGCCTCTTGCGTCTCCCTCCTACCCTCCCTATCCCACCCCTCTAGGTGGTCAAAAGCACTGAGCTGATCTCCCTGTGCTATGCGGCTGCTTCCCACTAGCTATTTATTTTACATTTGGTAGTGTATATATGTCAATGCCATTCTCTTACTTCATCTCAGCTTACCCTTTTCCCCCTCCGCATGTCCTCAAGTCCATTCTCTACGTCTGTGTCATTACTCCTGTCCTGCCCCTAGGTTCTTCAGAACCATTTTTTTTTCTTAGATTCCATATATATGTGTTAGCATACGGTATTTGTTTTTCTCTTTCTGACTTACTTCACTCTGTATGACAGACTCTGTGTCCATCCACCTCACTACAAATAACTCAATTTCATTTGTTTTTATGGCTGAGTAATATTCCATTGTATATATGTGCCACATTATTGCTTTTATGCTATTGGTTGGAACTCAGTCACATGTATACATCTAACTCTGAATGAGCCTGAGAAGTGAGACCATCCATGTGCCAAAGAACAGGAAATGAGTTTGGTTAATTGGTAGCGGTCTCAGAGAGACTCTCAAACAAGGCAATATGTGATTTGTTAATATATAAACCAGGATGAGATGGACTCAGTTGGGAATCCTTAGAAATAAATATTAATTTGCAACACTGCCCTCTGAAATCTGTTTGGTAGGATCATTCTTCACATATGCATAAAATCTCAAATCTCTTCCACAGCTTTTCCACTCATTTGCATAAAATAGCAAATATCTCAGTCTGCAATTATTAAATAAAGTCCTATACAAGCTAATATAAGAAAATAGATCTCTGATCCAATTTAAAATTTCTTTCCTACTTATTTTCAGCATGACTTAGGCTTTGAAATCTACAGTGGAGGCAGTGAGCATTGGTCTTTTTCACTGTTCCTTGGGCACATAGTAGCAATTCTTAGTGACCTATTAGTGCTACAGAAATGGGAGTCACAGTCATGGAAGACAAGGTGATATGTAAAGATTCAAGACAATTCCTTATTTTTAATAGAATTTAGATTTTTGAATCAATTCCATACTTCTTTCTATCTCGATTATTTTTTTCTGTGTAATTCTGAATAAATATAATTCAGGGGGGAAAATACATCAAATGTTCGGTACGGTTCATCCATATCTGGATTTTTTTATGTTTTCTCATATCCTTCTGGCTTTATTCAAGGTAATACTTCTAGAAAGCTTGAATTCTTATCAGCATCCCACAACTCCTCCCAATTGCCATTGGCTTTTCTTCATAGTCCCACTTCTCCTTCCCAAGTTCTTCTTTGTGTTATGAAATTTCTGTCTAAATGCAGAAATATGGCAGGTGTAATAGTATTCAGGGCTGAGGAAGTATTATTACTCAGCTTCTGGAATCTACATGTACTGAGTCAGGTGATGCTTATTAGTAGTGCTATGAAGCTCAACATTAGCATAGTCAAAATAGTATTTCTTAAATGATGCTTGGGTGTGCCATAATACGAAGCCTGAGTAAAATTTTTCTTAACTCAGATCCAAATCTTTTATATTGGTGCCAGTTTTTGCATTACATTTTGATAGCCTTAATTTTAAGTACTATTATGAATTTTCATCTTTTCTTCAGTGACTTCACAGGTACACTTTAAGTGGATATCTTGTTCCTTTTATTTAAATGTTATTATGTGATATATTAGCACAGTAGTGCATGTATATAATTTACAAGTAAAAATAAAGTTTCTAACTAAGTAAAAATTTTGTAGTTTGCCTACATTTTATTGTTGGTTTCACCAAATAAAAACAAAAAACAAAATGCTGCTCTAAAGTATAGCTTTATCTGGTTTCTCACACTAACCTAAGGAAGTCTTAGTCAAAGTGTATTTTTCAAATTGTTGTCAGTGAGCAATTTTTTTTTTTACTGGTCCACAGAAAAGTAATACAGAAATTGGAGTAAATAGTTATAGAAATATTGCTACAGTATCCAAGTATGTAATCATTTCCCATAAAGTTTTTTTTTACATAAATAAATATTCTTCTGTGATGCACAGGGGAAAAATAGTCTTTCACCACACACAGTTTGAGAAGTACTATCTGAGAGATTTGGCACTACTACCATTTTGTTTCCTTTCCCTATTTTCTTGAGTCAACAACCATGTTTATGCCTCCCAGGTCATCCATCGCTAGCCAGATTTTTATCTCCAAACTGCTCTGTACATCATTTAATCTAATCCAGTCTTGCACTCTTCTCCATCATCCAGACTCTTTCACTTATCGCTGTCAGTAACATATCCTAACTTTTCACCTGAAATCCAGACTCATACATACAACAGCTTACTGGACATCTCCACTTAGATAATATGCATGTCCAACTCAAGACATCCCAATGGAGCTTTTGATATTCTTTCCCGAATGTGTTGTGTCTTATGCTTCCCTTTCTTAGTGAATGGTACCAAAACTAACTCAGCTGCTTAAACCAACTTCCTGAGAATCTTTGTTGATGTTTGTGTTTTTTTTTTTCTTTTGGCAAATATTTTCAGACCTGTCTCCAAAATATATTATAAATGCTTTCACTTCTCTCCCACTGTACCATTAACATCTTTGACCTGATCATGATTATCTCTAGACCAGACTACCAGTCTGTGCCAATAGCCTTCCTTCTGGTCCCTCCGTAGGCACCCTTCTCTCTCCGTTCCCCAAGCATCAGAGTAAATATTTGAAATTTCTGACATTCAAGAGTCTAAAACCTTCTAGAACCTTTTTCTCCACACTTATAATAACATCTAAATTCCTTGCAGCGGCTCATAAACACTTAGTTTGTTTCTGCCCGTTAGTCACTACCACTATAATTGGTTTTCTTTCAGATAACTCAGAGCATTTGTATTTTCTGTTCCTTTTGCTTGTAATACTCCTCCCAATATTTAAAGGTACTTCCCCCCTTTACTTAATATCATAATACTCTCTTCTGTTTTCATCAAAGCATGTATCCCTAGATGATACTATGTTGTTTTGTGTGTGATTTTTTTTCTTGTTTGTAGTCCATCCACCCCTTCTCGAACAAAATGTGTATTCCTTAGTTCAGAGACAAAGTTTGTCTTGTTGTGTCCTGTACTTAGAACAGGGCTTAGAATATAGTAGAGCACTGATAAATTTGTTTGAATGAATGAAGGTTAGCAACAGCTGGATTAGCAGCTATTGACCAAAAGATATTTTAAACAAGAAATCAGTTGGGTCATATTTTATATACATATATTTATCATTCACATTAATTTTTGTATTTATCTAAAGATTAATACAGTTATGCTAATTTAAAATTTTCTATAGTCTGTTTACCAAGACAAGAAGGATAAGAAAAAACGATGTTATATAATGAAGTATCTCTGGTAGGCAAAGGAAAGAAATAAAAACGTATATTAAAAGTTCATTTTAAAGTGCAGTTATTATAAAAAGTGAAACCTGCTTTAATAGACTTTGCAATTTCAAGGGGGTTAAGGGAAAAAAGATCATCTATTTTTACAGATTATTTGCTTTTCAACTCTAAGGACATGGGAAGGACTAAGTTTACTGACAAACCAAAAAATAAAGTAACTTAACCATGTTAATTTAGATTGCTCTAAAAAATGCCAAGCTATATTTTATTACTTACTCAATTACAATTAATCTATTTTTGAAGTTCTAATTAAATGTCTGAATGATAAAAATGTTCTTGTTTTAATTTTTAAAGAATCAGTGGTTGTTTCATTGACTGCAGCATGAAACTCGAGTTTGGAAAGCCATTCCTAGATTCAATAACAAAGTGTTAGATTTTGAGTGATAACGCACTGCAAACTTTAAAGTGTGTGGGTATTGCTTTAAAATGTATGTGTGCTGCATCAACTGTGTTCTCTTAAAATGTTGTAAAAAATACATTTCCAGTTTAAATTGGAAAGCATATTTTAAATTTGAGTTTAGGGGATCCATTTGTAGGACAGAAATTGACATTAGCACCTATCATTATTATTATTAAATTATTGAAACTATTACTTTGTTTTATCAGAAGAAAATGAAAGTTGCCACAGTTCAAGTTATCATTATAGATGTACTTTATGGTATCACACTTTACTTCCAGAAAGTGTACTTCTGATTTTATGTGCTAATACATATAGATATACTTAGTGTCAATATGTCAAGATTTTTCTTCAAATCTTTCATAGCCAGCTATACACCCCAAATAATTGGTTTAACTTGGTAAAAAAAAAAAACAAAAAACCTTATTTGATCAGGGATATGATTCCAAATTATCAAACACCATTATTATTTCATAAAATTTTATTATTTTTAGAAAAATATATTTAGGCAGTGGACATAACTGATACCACTGTTTTATAATGTGATATAATTTTGCATCAATTAATTTAAATGAGATACAGCAATTATTTTGTAATTCATGTGTATTTGGTTAAAAAAAATTGGGCCAGTTTACTCACAGAGTGAGTGGGAACATAGGAAAAAATTGGAATACATCCTAATATTGTAGGATATGAGTTTCATATGGAGGTGAACATTGGTGAAGTGAATAAGAGAGAAAACATTAAAATGTGAACCATGATTATATCTCTAAAACATATTTCATTTTGGTTGTTTTTATTCATAAATAGTTGATGTAAAAAAAGTGACCAAAGAGTGAGTAAATCTATTTTAAAAACTTCTAACAAAAGAAATTACTCTTTCAGATAACCAGGCCTACCCCTAATATCCTCAGGGCATTGGGCGAGTACAAATGCAAACTCACATAAAAGTTACGAATGAAGCTAATAAATTGTTAAATAATATGTCATCTATCCTCTTACCTTGAAAAGTACACCTCTATAAAACAAAATTGAAAAATGTATGCAAAACTATATTTATCACTGAAAGTCAGCAAAATATCAGATATAACTACATTTAAATATTATTGTTCATGTATTAGTGTTCTTTGATGAGCCAATGATGTCTGAATGAATAATAAAATATAAATTATAAATATGTATAAATATATATTGTTATATATTGATATTTAAGATAAATCATATTAACATTATTACATTTGATATTTTAAGATAATTTGTGTTCAACTAACAGTAATGCAAACTTATATGTTTCCTGAGTCCTTAAAAGTCTGATAGTCTAGTAAGTTCAAGTTTGGAGACACTTCGTTGAAACAGGAAAAACTGGAATTATCAATAGAATTCTTTAAGGAATACTAAGATTCAGACATTAACCACAGATATAATATTCAATGATTGTAAAGAAATCTTATATAATAAAATATTATCATCACATAAGCTATTAAAATATTTTAATTTCATCATGTTTATTAGTTCATGCAATGTATAAATTCATACAATACTTCTTGAATTCTTTTAAATATTTTCAAGCTACAGTGTTATAAAGAAATCAGGAAATAAATCAATTTATTTTTCAATTTTTTTCAAAAAATTTTAACCAGAAAATTTACCTTGATTGAAAATGGCCAGAAAATCATCTGAATTTAAATCATTATTTTGGAAATGAATCTTTTTCATAGTCATACAAATGTTTTTTTTATTATTCAAATTTTCTGGGAATATTGGAAGGCTACTTTAGTCATATATTTCACATGTACTATATTTGATGTAAATTTTTTTAATTCACCTCAAATTATTCAAATTTTTATAAAAATTTATTTTGCAAGGAACTATTATATTCATGCAATCTGAGAAAAATTTGTCAAACTTATTAATTTGTCTTTCTTCTTAATTAAACTTTGTCTCTTTCTATGACAGCAGTGGAACAACCAGCAAATCTTCTTGGAATTCAGACATGGTGGCAAGAGATGAGAAGAAGTATTTCCTGGGGGCCCAACAGTGGTAGGACACTTAATGTTTTGATTACACAATGTGTTGTGCCAGTGTTGAGCATTATATCTTGAGTAACATAGCATCCAGATGTTTTCTTAAATATATTTATTTAATTTTATTCGTTAGCCTCCTTTTGATATGTGGGTATCCTCAAACGCCAGAGGCTAATAAGGCAAAGAGGTTTAAGAACAATGCCATAGATAATTTGTTGCACCTTCTCCATACCCACTCCAGATTGCCTCTAGAGTGGCTCTTCTGTTTTCTACTAGCTTGGATCCAGGCATTTTCATAGGACTGTTCACAGCAATAGCTTGTGTGCTTGAATTTTGAGGATCCTTTTGGTTGATCCCATTATCTTAGATATCTTACGCTCGTCACCAGCTTTTCCATCTAAGCTTGGTTTACTACCCTGGTCACTCCTTCTGTCAATCTGTCTCCTACACCAAAAACTGTCTTATTCAACTCCTGTTATTCCCATCTCTTTGCTAAGCTAATAGAAACTGCAGCTAAAATCAACCATTTTTTCTTTTTAAACATATAATTTGTTTAAGGTGGGCTGTTACATGGGACTTAAAGTTTAATAAACTATGACAGTACAACTTCTTCAATAAAAGAGCTGTTGATTTAGAATTTTTTAAGAAAGGAGTAATAATAAGCATTTTAAAATATAACCCATGGTAAATACATGTCCTCTTACTAATTCACTGCCTATTGAAGAACTAAACGAATATTCAGTTTGTTACCCAGATACTTCTATGCCTCATTTCTCATTTTCGTTATGAAGGAAAATCGAAATATGATCATTTAGATAGAGTTAGAATTATCTCACTTTGTAAAAAAGAAGACACGTTTTTAACATAGATCCAAGTTAAGAAAGCCCAAGCAATGAAATAATATAAGCTAAAGACTTTTGAGGACAGAATTTTCATTGCCAAATATATAAAATGAAGTTAAGCCTTAAAAAGAAAAGCTGTTACAAAGTAAATGGTCTCATGTGGTTCAGTAAAAGGAAGTATTCCATCTGAATCTGGAATTAATAGCATCTGGAAGGAGAAATTGAATACAAAGTGATTTTGCTACTTGGCGATATGGACATAGACATATTAGATACTTCCAAGACAAAAACCATGCAGAAGCAAAGTACATTAAATGAAACAATGGTGGGTTAGATAACTATTGTGAGCTTAAGAAGAAAGATGGAAAATTGTAATGAATTTATGCAAAACCAGGTACCTCAGCAAATATTGGCAAGTACTGTATAGAGCAAATTTAAGAATGCTCTTAGCTAGCTACCATGTCAGTGACCTTAAGGAATTCCTTCCGAATGACTAGTGTACAGACTTGACGATATTTGCAAGAGAGAAATGAATGTAGGAACATGTATAGGGACCCTGAAAATGCCAAGAAAAATGAAAACCTTTGTCAGTAAGCTCTTTGACCAGTGTGTGAAAGTAGGAATTGAAAAAATAATGGAAAAGCAAAATAAAATAAAACAAAATAAGTAAAATATAAGAGGATAAAATCATGGAGTTTTTAGAAGGAAGGAGACTTAAAGATCAGTTTATCTAACCTCCCAAATATTAAACAAAGTTCTAAAGAATGTGGATATGTTTGCTCTCAGGAAAATATAGATAATTTTTAAATGTCTTATAATAGAACTGATTGTAATATGTTCACAGATCACATTAAACACCACTCAGTTTTTTACTTGTTTTTGTGTAATAATTTTAAAGCTAAAAATAATATGATTTTAGGGAATTATTTGTTTTTTTATTGTGTATTTGATGCTGTTGTTAAAATGTTAATTGCTTCAGCTGAATCAATTTGTTTCTTACCAGAATTGTTGCAAGAAAAGCTGAACTTAAGTAATTAACCTTGACAGTTAAACATTACAGGTAATTTGGTACCAGTGGATTTTGGTATCAAAGCTTTGGTATCAAAGCTTCTGTTAAAACCTCTGAGGATATGCTTTAACTGATAATATTTTTTAATGAAGAGATACAAACACCTGCTAAGAAAACACCAGAAAATAATGATTTTTAGTGAGTATAGAAGTATAATAATTTCTAGAATCTTTACTCTTTACAAATTTTAATTAATCTTATACTTAATTCACAAACCATACTGGATAAGGAATGTCAATATTTTTTAAAAAATTTCTATATTACAATTAAGAAATTTGGTATGAAGAGCTAACAAAAATGTGCCTAAAGTGACGAAGTATCTTCTATTGCATTTATTTAGTGACTTCAATCAAATTTGCATATTAAAAAATTAGGAGTGATGTCAGTAAACTGGCAGGATAAAAGGTCCTCTGATGATTGTCCCACACACAGCGACAATAATGTGGCAGTCATCTATTGACAAACCTACCTTTGTGAGAGCTTTGGGATTTAGGTAAGAAGGTTGCTAAACCTTGGTGGAGATCAAGACCAAGGAGGGCAGTTTTGAGAAGGCAGACTCACGTCCAGTTGACAGGTTGGCCAACCGTGGTCCCAGCTACAGACCTGGAAGAATCCCCATCTCTGTGTGGACTTTGCTACAACCCTGTTTGGGTTTTGATCCTGCCACCAGCACCCTCTGGACCGACCTGAGCCTCAGGTAATAGGCCTGCCAAACTTGGTCTCAGCTCTGTACTCTGAAGCAGCCCAAGACCCAGCTCTAGCACCTCAGCTACCTCAGTTCAGGAGTGGTCCTGCCTGCCTAGGGACTTAGTGGAAGACATGCCCATCTTTTACCCCAGAGGTTGGCCCACTAACCTTGTTCCACCTGAAGATCCTGAAGCAGTCCTGTGATTCAACTCCAACCCCTCTTAGCCATGGTCTGGGGACAGTCCTGCTTGCTCAGGAACTGGCAGGAGACATGCGCATCCATGCCCCAGAAGCAGGTCTGCAGACCCCAGTCCCAGATGCAGACCCTGAAGTAGCCCTGTGTCTTGGTTCTTGCCTCTCTCAGCCACAGACCAGGTCCTATCCTGCCTGCCAAAGGACCCTCTCAATGACCCAGCGAGAACCTACCTAGAAGCCAGGTGGGAGCCACATCCATCCACACACCTGGTAACAAGCCCATCAAATGCAGACCCTGAAGCAGACTCTTGTCTCAGCACCAGCCCTGCTGACCAAGAACCTAGAAGCAGTTCAGCCTGCCCAGGGACCTAACAGAATCCATGCCTGCCCAAGGCCCTGGCAACAGTCTTGCCAACCCACTAAATACCCAGCAGTAGCCACATGATCTGACCTCAACCCAAATGGACTATGATTGCAGGTATAATCCCATCAGCCTAGGGAACCAGCAAGAGAAGGTCTTTACCTGCTGAAATCAGTATGTAAAGACTGGAAAAGGCAATTGCTCCTTCAAATGCGCAGATACCAATGCAAGGCTACATAGATCATGAGGAATCAGGCAAATGTTGTACCACCAAGTAAGTATCATTCCCTACCATAATGGTATGAAACTAGAAATGAGTGACAGGAGTAAAACTGAAAAATTCCCAAATATGAGGAAATTAAACAACACACTCACTCATGAACAGTCAATGGGTCAGACAATAAAGCAAACAGACATCAAAAAGTAGCTTGAGACAACCCAAAGTAGAAATAGAACATACCAAAACTTATAGGAGAGAGCAAGCAGTTCTAAGAGGAAAGTTTATAGCTATAAATGCCTGTATTAAGAAAAAAGGAAAATCAAATAAACAACCTAAATTTACACCTGAAGAACTAGAAAAAAAAAAGAAACTAAGCCCAAATATAGCAGAAAGAAGGAAATGAGAAAATCTATTGTGGAAATAAATAAAATAGAGACTAGACCGACAATAGAAAAATCAATGATACTGAGTTGGTTTTTTGAAAATAAAAACAAAATTAACAAAACTTTAGCTAGATTAACCAAGAAAAAAAAGAGAAAGGTCTCTAATAAAGATAATAAGAAATAAAAGAGAAGACATTACAACGGATACCATACAAGAACAAAGGATCATAAGACACTACTATCAACAATTCTTTGCTAACAAATTGGCTAACCTAAAAGAAAGGAATAAATTACTAGAACATATATCCTACCAAGACTGAATCATGAAGTAGGAAATATGAACAGACCAATATCGAGAAAATAGATTGTGTCAGTAATCAAAAATCCATCAACAGAAAAAAAGCTCAGGACCACATGTCCTCACTGGTGAATTCTACCAAACATTTAAAGAATTAACACCAATCCTCAAATTCTTCCAAAGAACTGTAGAAGAGGAAGCACTTCCAAACTCATTTTACAAGGCCAGTGTTATCCTCATAACAAATCCAAATAAAGACAAAACAAGAAAATTACAGACCAATATCCCTGTTAAACAGATATGCAAAAATCCACAACAAAATACTAGCAAATTTAATTCAATGAAACATTAAAAGGATAATACACCATAATCAAATGAGATTTGTCCCTGGGATGGTTGAACATACACAAATAGGGTGTGATATATAATATTAACAGAATGAAGGATAAAAATTACATAATTGTTTCAATAGATGTAAAGAAAGCATTTGACAAAATTCAGCATCCATTTATGATAAAAAAAGTCGTAACAAATTAGGTATAGCAGAAATGTACCTCAACATAATAAAGGCCGTATATTCCAAGCCTGCCCATAACATTGTACTCAGTGGTGAAAAGCTGAAAGCTGAAAGCCCAAGGGTACCCATTCTTGCCACTTTTATTCAACATAGTACTTGAAGTTTAGCCAGAGCATTTAGGCAAGAGAAAAAATAAAAGGCATCCAAATCAAAAAAGAAGAAATAAAACTGTCTTTATTTACAGATGACATGATCTTATATGTAGAAAACCCTGATGACTCCACCAAAAAAAACCCCAAAACTCAAAAAACAACAACAACAAAACTGTTAGAAATAATAAATTCAGTAAAGTTACAGGATACAAATCAGAATACAAAAATCAGTTGAATTTCTATACACTGACAACAAACTATCCAAAAAATAAGTTGACTGTATATGCACAGGTTTGCTTCTGGGCTGTCTGTTCTATTTCACTGGTCTATATGTTTGGCTTTATGCTAGTGCTATGCTGTTTTGATTACTATAGCTTTGTAACGTAATTTAAAATCAGGAAGTGGAATGCCTCCAGCTTTGTTCTTCTTTCTCAGTATTACTTTGGCCATTTAGGGTCTTTTGTGATTCCTTATGGATTTTTAGGATTCTTTTTTTTTTCTGTGAAAAATGGAATTTTGATATGGATATGTATATATATGGTTTATACATACACACACACACACACACACACACACATATATATATATATAATTCAAAGATAAAAAAGAAAATACTGCCATTTGTGACAACATGAATGAACCTGGAAGACACTTTAGTAAGTGAAATAAGACAGACACAGAAAGACAAATATTGTGTGAACTTAACGTGTGGAATCTAAAAAAGTCAAACTCACAGAAACAGAATAGAGTGGTGGTTGTGATGGACTGAGAAGTGGAGGAAATGGGTGGATGTTGATCAAAGGGCACAAACTTTTAGTTACAAGGTGAATAAGTTCTGAGGATCTAATGTACAGCATGGTGGCTGTAGTTAATAATTCGATATTTTATACTTGGAATTTACAAGAGTAGGTCTTAAGTGCTCTCACCACACACACAATAGTAACTATGTGAAGTGATGGATGTGCTGATTAGCTTGGTTGTGCTAATCATTTCACAATTTCTATTTATATCAAATCATCACATTGTATGTCTTAAATACATACAATTTTTACTTGTCAGTTATACCCTGACAAAGCTGACACAAAATAAAATAAAAAGAAATGAAATCTCTTTAAAATAAAAAATGCCGATATTAACTGTGCTATTCTCATTCAAAATTGCAATTAAATTTTAATTCTTTTGCTCATCCATTCATGGATGCAAAATTCCATTAAGCATCTTTTTTTAGAGGAATATGAGTTTTAGCCATTTTTATCATTTTATTTTGAAATATTAGCTAATACAGTTTTATCTGTTAGTCTGCGAATTTCTGAGCAGTAACAAATATCTAATTGGTTTTAAGGGTTCTTTTCCTATGTGTTTATGCCATGACTGTTAAGACATGTTTATTGGGCAAATCTGAACTGAGATGAATGCTGGTAAATTTCAAGGACAATTTTTCAGGAAATAATATGTAAAAAGGTGAAGATAAAACTCTGAACAGATGCTTCTGATTAAGTCCCATGGTCAAAAGACACACCAGTCCTTCAAACTTGTTCCTTCACAGGACCGTGCCCAATTTCTCTAGGATGACATTCAGTACCCTCAAAACTCTGCCACCCTCTCATGTCTTTGTACAGTAATCAAATATCTTAAAATTCCCTGCACATCCTACTTTGTGAAGGTTTTCTTTGCCTAGGATATTCTATATTATAACCCTTCCGCTTTTTATAGCTGGGCTAATTCCAACTGCTCCTTCAAGACAGAACTGTAAATGAGGAAGAACAGTATACACCCCATCACTCAACTTTGCTAACAATTCTACCCTCTCATATATGTCACTATCTTTGTAACTATCAAGTTTGATTAGATACTATAATAATACGATATTGAATGCTCATAGTTTTTAAATGATCCTTCATGCTATTAAAAGTAAATATCAAATAAGATTTTGTCTTTGCAAATTCCTTTAATCATTTTAAGATTAATACTACATAAAGTAGGTCAATTTTTCTGTGAGTTAAATATTTTCTGAATATAAGACAACTGCTTTAAAGGAACGTGTTTTTTTTTTCCTTTCCATTAAGGAATGCCACATGTAAAAAGGGATGCAGATTAATGAAAATATTTCAGAAACGTTATTTTTTAATTTCCTTTTGGACACACCAATCATAATATCAGCTAACATTTATGAAGTATTTAGTATGTACTAGACATTATTTTAAACCATATAACCATTAGAATTTTATAAAGTTGGTACATTTATTATTCTCATTTTATATATAAGGAAATCTGAGGTGCAAAGTGATATAAAGCCCTAACTATTTTCATATGATAAGTACGTAATTGTAGGGATTTGAATCTTGGCAGTCTTGCTCAAGGCCTATGCTCTTAGAAGACATCTTTTAATGCCTCTTTTCTGCATTAAGAGAATAAACTACATTTCATTAATAAAACATATGATTTTCTTGCATTTCTTTAATAATGTTTCATTAATATCAAATTAACATTAAATGTGGCTTATCTAGGCATATTGATGAAGAGCAATATAGCATTTTTATTCTAAAAAATGCATTGGATACTGCTCCCACAGTAGCCCCCAAGACAGTTTCACTATTGGAGCCATAAAACTCATACATTGGTATTTTTCTTTATAAAAATTGCATTTGCCATCATTATGGTAAGAATGATGGAGATTCCACTGGAGAGTTTAAAACTACTCCAAAAGCATTTATGGAGAAAAAAAAGAAACTAGAGGTAATTTCTTATTGCAGTGCTAGATTGATTCTTATAATCAGAATAAGGGTATAATATTTAGTTGTATCATTGGGCCTTAGAAATGTTATTTTTGTAAGTTATTAAATTGCTGCTATATTGATATTTCCATCTTCTTCATAAAATTTTGCCTTAAGAAATTATTTTTCTTTCATTTGGTAAAGTAAAAATGTATAGACAAAAATATAAGAAATTAATACTTCAAAAATTTTGCTAGGAGAAAAAGACACTAAAACATAGGATCTACTTCAGTTTTGTTAGTAATCCTTTGGTTATTTTTATTTATTAAATTCAGTTGTTAATAAATTACACATGGAAGCAATAGAACAAGACTATATTTAGTTACCTTTCTATTAATATTCTAAGTGTCCTTACAGAGGTAGTGAAGACTTATTCTTGTTACACAGCCTAAGAGCACATATTTTACTTTTAAATTCCCAAGTTCAGAGTATGTGACTATTTCCAGATACAGTAATTATTAAAAATTCATCCATTTAATCTTTGAAATATTTCTACATTTTACTTTGTTAAACATGGTTCCAACCAATGACTATTAAGGGCATATATGCAGCTATTATTTCCAAGTAGAATCACCGAGTTTTAAAATTTGCTAGACCTTTGAAACAACCAATCCAATCACTTCATTTTATTGAAGATGAACTTTGTATACAACCTGAGTACAAGAGTTTCAAAAAAAAAAAAGTGACAGTGCCACTGGCATACGTGCCTTGAGCTTGATTGCTCTACCTGGAAATGTCATCTGCTCTGTGAGAGTGATATCACACTTGGATATATCAGTTACTGTAATTAAACTGGCTAATGATGAATGTAGTAATGCTAAACATATATAAATAGGCTAGTTCCAAGTTTTTATACATTTTTTAAAATATAAATTTATTTATTTATTTATTTTTGGCTGTGTTGGTCATCATTGCTGCGTGCTGGCTTTCTCTAGTTGCGGCGAGTGAGGGCTACTCTTCATTGTGGTGTGCGGGCTTCTCATTGCGGTGGCTTCTCTTGTTGCGGACCATGGGCTCTAGGTGTGCGGGCTTCAGTAGTTGTGGCTTGCAGGCTCTAGAGCGCAGGCTCAGTAGTTGTGGCCCCCGGGCTTAGTTGCTCCATGGCATGTGGGATCTTCCTGGACCAGGGCTGGAACCCGTGTCTCGTGCATTGGCAGGCAGATTCTTAACCACTGCGCCACCAGGGAAGTCCCTCTACATATTTATGTATACATTCTTTTCATTTTGTAAGATGAAATAGGTAGGCTAGATGCCATCTAGAGTTTTTTTCAGCTCCATAATTCTAAGTACAGTTTGTATGTGCTTTTTTCCTAATAATTTGCATGTAGTCTATAATTATATCTAGAATGTTCATACATGTATATACTCTTGTAACCTCTTTCTATCTCAACTATAGCCATATTTTATAACCAATAACACAGGTTTTCATTCATGTAAATTAGACTTTACTGCTTCTTTGAGTACCTGTTTCACTTTAAACAATCAATTAATCTTGTATTTCCCAGTTTCTTCATGTGCAGAACCTTTAAGTTGCTGATTATGCTACAAGGTTGTTGAAAGTGTTACCCACATTTATTCTTTAATTCTTCAGGTACTTACTGTCTTATTCTATGTGGTAGGCACACTGGTAGGTATTGGGAATACAGTAGTGAGCTAGAGAGACAATATCATAAGCATTTTAGTGCATGTGAAAACAATTACAAACTGCAAAGATAAATATTGCCATTATCAAGCTAACGTTCTAGAATTATGCAAAGTTGATTATTTATGGTTTTATTTTATTTTTTAAAGGCAAGTCTTTTGTTATCACTTAGGAACTTGAAAACAGGTTTTTAAGATTTATTGCCTACAATGCTATACATTCTCTAGCAGGGACAATTCTTATAACTACATTCTTTGTCACCTGAAGTTGCCTACTGGTTTTTATTTTCAGTTTATAGACTGTAGCTCCAGGCAAAATTTTAAGCAGACTTAGTTTACTACAGTGGGTTAGTTGTTCTTTGAACCTTATAGTAAGACATTATAAGAAAAAGATCAGCTCAAGCAGAATTGAACTATCTATAAGCTGAAATAAAAAGGATATTAAGGAATATTAAGAATCCACAATTTTGTGGTGACAACTCTTTCTGGACCCACCAAAGTAGGAAATATGACTGATAAAGACTTTGAGACAAGGACCTGTTGAGATTTAGCCAAAATCAGTTTATCGGTAATTAGCTAACCGCCAAACGCCGTTGTTCTATATGGCTTAAGGTAGCCCACCAGTACAGGAGTGCCAAGGATAGTATAAATGAAAAAAATCAAGCAGAATGGAAAATTAAATGCAAGACATAATGATGGGTGTGGTTATAGGCCAAAGGAATTAACTAGAAGCAAACACAGTGGAAGCCTACTAAATATTTTAGGGTATTTTACTTCCAAAAAACCATGGTTTGAAGCTAAAGTGTTTTTGAATGTACCAGCTTTAACATCCTAAGGCACTAAACTGGCATAATAGGAAATGGAACACAAAAACTTTATAGTCTTATGGGAAGTTAATTCCAACACCTATTTCATATGTGCCCATGGTGAATCGTTAGAGACAATGTGTTTTTACAATGTCTGGGACTTAAGAGAAAGGACATGTTTGAAAGAAAACAGCCTTAGAAGATAGAGATAGTATATCCTTCCCCAGAGAGAATTAGTGATTTACCTCCCAAAAGACATTCCAGCATAATAAAGATAAAGCCCTTTTGTTTCCCTTCCAGAGAGGTACTTACACTCTAGGGTAATGAGCAAGCTCTCTCTTTCTAAGAGTTAGAGATAGTGGGTGGATGTGCTAGCAGCTCCATGAAACCTGAGCGTCTCTTAAAAGTTGGTGTCCCTTTCCTGTATTGAACGCTATTTTATGTGCACGTAATATCTGACCCACGTTGTATTGCCTATTGGATCTGGGCCATGAAGAACTGATGAAAACTGCTGCTATGACTGCTATTTTGATTGACTGATCCAGGGCTCCTATGCCGTTTTGTCAGAATACTATGTCAGGCTTACTTGTTATCTGGTAAGTGGCAAGTGGGGTAAAATCTGAGAACCTCCACCTTTTCTAACATAACAAGGGTAATGGTCAAGGAGGTTCCTCCCAGAGGGAAGACTCAAGGACTAATCAATGACTTTCTCCATAGCTAGTCCAAGAGTGTCTTCACAGTATCTGACCAGCGGAATAGCAAAATTGTTATAAACTACACTATTATTTATTTCTCTTCTTTTCTTTTTTAAATAGAACTTTTTATTGCAGTTATTCCAGTGCTGCTTCATTATTGTATCTTGAGTATATTGAGGACCTACTCTGCATCACTAACAGATAGTAGCCTTTGAACTGGATGTAGTTATTGGATGGTACTTTGGGCTGTCTTCCTTGCATGAGGATTTGATTATATTCCATACGTTGAAAGAAATCTTCAAGTAGATCTGGAGATGAGAATTCTATATTATGGTTGGTATTACTAGCTCTTCAATAGAAAGGTGATTTTCTTCTTTGGCAAAAACCTAGCCTATAATACCTATCTTCCCTTAAAATTAAGTGGGAAAGTTGTGACTATATTTTAGCAGTAAATATGTGCAGACATTTGATGTGCCTGTTTCTGAGCCAAGACTTTAGAGAGATATGTGTGCCCCAGCCACCACCGACACACAAGTTCTCCCACCAAATAGGTGCAGGTAACCATGTACTCCTAAGAGATGATGGCACTGTAAGGTTAAATGAGCTTGAGTATTTGAATCACACATAAAATGAAAGTCTCCTGTCATCCAGGAACACCTATTTCGGACTATTAAATGAACATAAAATAGCATTCTGTTATGTTAAGCTTTCATCCATTTTTAGTGTATCACAGTAGCTAGAGTTAACCTAACTAATAAAATGTTGCGACCTAACAAGACAACAGACCCATCTATTGTGTCAGTTTTAAACTGTTCTTCTGTAAGGTCCCTGTATCAACTCTGTATCTAAAGGGGTTTCATAGGACAGGTCATCTTTTTGAGTGTCAGAAGGATTATTAACAGTATAATTAATTAATTTTCTTTTACCAAAAACCACATTAGGAGAGATAGAACTGTATCTTATACATTCCAAACTGCTTTATCACAATAATCTTAATGTAGTTAGTGTTTAAGAACATCCTAAATAAGTGATAATTTCCCCTTAGTTTAAATTAGATCCATTTTTTAAAATTGTTTTGGTTCTTGACACGAAGAGCATGGTTTTGTTTATCTTGAGAAAATATAGGTTTCTCTACCCAGGAGAGCCAATGTCTCCTAAGAAGTGTATATATTCAAGAAATAAAAATGTGGAGTGTTGAAGGAGAAAGAAATTATTCACTTACCTGGGCAGATCAATTCTATCAACTCAAGGGATCAATACCACAGACATAAGTGGTTTATATGCAGTATTAACTCTAGAAAATGACCATGAAACAATCTAATCTTCTGATGATATTTTCTTCTGTCTTGGCAAAGTACAAGTGTACGAGAATCTTCTAAGAGTTAAAATCATTTAAGTTTTATGTCACTGCCTTGCTAATTAAAATATTTGCCCACATGGTCTTTAGCATTTCCTTCACATTGGACTAGAAACTCTAAAATATAAGGTGTAAGGACCCTCATATCAGTGTAAATATTGTTCTTCCATACTTTGTATTTTAAGAGAAAAAAATATGATGTTGCTG
The DNA here is from genome assembly GCF_039906515.1 of Pseudorca crassidens. Taxonomy (NCBI): domain Eukaryota; kingdom Metazoa; phylum Chordata; class Mammalia; order Artiodactyla; family Delphinidae; genus Pseudorca; species Pseudorca crassidens. The sequence goes on from NC_090306.1 coordinate 62,687,133, forward strand.
AAGCTGTTTATTCACAACATAATTTAATGGAAGTTTTATCAATGGGTTTTTCCTATGATTATTATAATACATTGAAAGGCCAAAATATTTTCTTCTTTGTCAAGACAGATGGTGATGAAAGAAAGAGAAATAAGTATGTAGGATTTTAGAAAAGTTAGGCAATTGAAAGTTTAGAGAACACATATCCAAAGTTTTGACCATCACTAATCTCAAGGTGTCAGAGCTTTGGAAGGCTAACATTTAACCACTCATGTTTTCATATAGAAAAGCATCAAGTCCATGGGTAGGGAGAACAGGAAATTTCTTTCAACCAAGAAGTCATATATCAGTGTCATCAGGTCAGGAAGAAGCAATCGTGAAACATTTCTTATAGTCTGAAGTTTTCCTTTAATCCATTCCGGTCACTCTTACGTTAGAAAAATGAGTGACTCGTGGTTAGACTCCATCAAATGCAACAGAAATAATTTCTCACTGTTACCAATGAAGTTCAAGTGGATGAATACCATGAATTTGCATCAAATGAGCTGGATACAACAGAAAAAGTGAAGTGATAATTTTGTATAAAAGCAGAGCTAATATTTTCCTTATCTTAGAGTATATTAAAAGTATCCTATTTGATGCATTGGAAAGAAAATTAAGTATTAAAGTTAATCTGATTCAATGAGGGGAACCAATAATATACAGATTCTAATGCAAAGTGGTTTATTTTATTTCATTCTCCATACTTTGCAAAGTCTGCACTTGTCAAGGATATAAGCATTGTGATTTCTTTACTCCAGAAAAGTCATTCTTGATAGAAGTATCTAGTTAGTCAATATCAATTGTTTAGCATAGATTGTCAACACAGAGTAGCCCTATGGAGATTTACAGAGGAAGAAAAACTTATTTACTGATTCTGAGTTTTTGAAAAAGTTTAAATATAAAGGAAAGAAGGATATCTATATTTGTAGAAAAATATTTTAAAAATAAAAGAAACAGGGCTTCCCTGGTGGCGCAGTGGTTGGGAGTCCACGTGCCGATGCAGGGGACACGGATTTGTGCCCCGGTCCTGGAAGATCCCACATGCCGCGGAGCGGCTGGGCCCGTGGGCCATGGCCACTGAGCCTGCGCGTCCAGAGCCTGTGCTCCGCGACGGGAGAGGCCACAACAGTAAGAGGCCCGCGTACTGCAAAAAAATAAATAAATAAAAGAAACAGATCAAAAGATGCATACATGTGTTTTGGTAAAGAGTATTTGTTCAGCTATTTTTACAAGGCGTTGCAATCTAGTATATCACAATATGCATATGTACATACATATGTACCTATATACATATATACACATATTTATATGTATATAATCTCAAAAGATAAAAATAAAATATTCAATTTTTACTGCAACAATAGTGCATAACAAATAGTCACAAAACAGTGGTTTACCCCAACAAACTGTTTCTCAACTGCAGTTCTGCTGGGTCCTTCTGGGCTCTGTTGGACTCTGCTGGGCATGAGCACTCTGTAAGGCAAATAGTATTCTCAGAGTGAGGCCTGATTTCTGTTGAGGAAGGCAAGTAAAAAGAGTGATACAAAAGAAGATAAGGAAGGTTTATTCATTTGACAGGGAAAATGGTAGAAAATTTAAGGTTTTTATATATATATATATATATATATATATATTTTTTTTTTTTTTTTTTGCGGGCCTCTAACTGTTGTGGCCTCTCCCGTTGCGGAGCACAGGCTCCGGACGCGCAGGCTCAGCGGTCATGGCTCACGGGCCCAGCCACTCCGGCATGTGGGATCTTCCCGGACCAGGGCACGAAATCGTGTCCCCTGCATCGGCAGGAGGACTCTCAACCACTGCGCCACCAGGGAAGCCCTAAGGTTAATATTGACAGATAAATAGTGCCTGTTCCTGTTTACTTTTTTTTTTTCTTAACAATTAGTGTGCTTTATTCTTATTCTGCATTATAATTCCAGACTCCTAGTACTTCATTCTTATTCAAAACAAAAAGAAAATGCAGATTCTTTGAGGATTAAGTGGTTGTATTGTACCAGCCTCTCTCTTTAACACTGTCATCTGTGGATGTTCCAGTTTGTTTCCTCCACTCCTCAAAGATTTTAGAACTTTCTCTTTATTCCAAGTCCCAATGTCAAATGGATTAATGTCAACATTCACATGCACAGTGTTTCCAGCTCTAGAACTCCTTAGTTCTAAAAATTCCTGATACTCAGTGATCTTCTTTATCTTCTCCACTTAAGTCTCTCACTTCCATGGTCATACCTTGAGTCTTTTCATAACCTGAATCTCATCAGTCTTCAGAAATCACTGATGCAGTAATCCCACTTCATGCCCAGTGTCTCCTTTCCTTATGACTTATTCAACCATTTCCATCATTTATCATTAACTATTTTATTTATTTTACTTTATCAGGAATTCCAGTTCCTTGAACTTGCTGCTCTCTACAAATTCATTAGATATCCCCTTCATTTCCTTTTCTGTTAAACTTTATTGATTTCACTGTGACTTTTATCAATAATGTTTGGTATATATAAATCTCCCTTACTTCTCAGAATTTTTGTCACACATATTGCAAAATTCCATCCCCTTTGAGCCTAATAATCTTTTTCCAGGACTGACCCTGATCATCCAATTTCTGCATGAGATTTTCATATAACCGAACAGAATATTTTTCACTATAAATTCTTAACCACCAAACTTAATTGGCGTCTCCAACACTGTTCTGTAATCCCACTACATGTCTGGTCAGCTCACTGCGTCTCCTGCCTCTCTTCTAAATGTCTTATTCAACATTATTCTACTCTCCTCAAATACCCAACTTTTAACTTTCCACTAACTTTGAAATAGATGACCTTGGGAAACACAAAACTTTTTGTGCCTTATTTTTTTCCATATGTAAAGTTCTCACATGTTAGCTTGTATTATTAACGTTTTTATGATTATTAGTATCATCTGCTCCCATTCTCTCCTCCTTCCTCATGTCACAATGAAATCCATCCTCCTGTTTGAAGATAATTAGTCTCTACTCTGGATCCCATCTCATCTGCTTTCTTATTATGATATCTGTCATCTATTCTTGTTTTGATTTTCCATATCTTTCTCACAATTGCATCATTCTCATTGGCCTGTAAATCAATGCCAGTATATCCTGTGGGAAATGGAAAAAGAAAAAGAAGGCAACAGAATCTTACTTGTCCACAAATACCTCTACAGTTTCAGTCTTATTTCTGTTTATGCACAAAGCTCTCAAAAGGCTTATCTATATGTTCCACTTCCTCCCTCCCTCCTTTCCTTTCTTCCTTCCCTCCCTCCCTCCCTTTCTTTCTTTCTTTCTTTTTTATCTTTCTTTTCTTCCTTTTTCTTCTCTCTTTTTCGTTCTCTTCACTCACTGCAACACCAATCTATCTTCTAGCCCCCATCTCTCTGTTATTGAAATTCTCCCAAGTTCACTTATTACTTCCAAAGTCACTATATTCAATAAGTTTTTTGTGTGTGGGGTGGGTGTCTTTACTGCCAAACACTCCCTTATTCTTGAAACATTCTCTTTATATTTTATTTTTTAAATTCTCCATATTTTATGCCTACTTCTCATTTTTTATGATCTACAATAAAGTATTAGACTTGTCAAATCTTAGTTGCAAGATCACAGGTAGACTATACTCCTAGGTAATTCCATTCACATACATGACTGCCATTATTACATTAGGTAGAGTACTCAAAAATTGATGTCTGTGGTCAGAATTGCCTTTTAGCTCCAGATAATATTTAACTACCTAATTGAAATAAATTCTTGGATATTTCAAAGACCCTCTTCCATAATAAAGACAACAACTAAACTTATAATCTTTATCCCCACACCTAGTTCTTTACCACTGTTTTTCTTCACAGATGTCTGCATAACCGTCAAGTTATGTAAATGAGAAATTGAAAAATCATCTATGACATCTGCCTCTGCCTCGCTTCTGATATTCCAACCCTAGAAAAGTCTGTTGGTTTCAAAAATATCGCAAGCTTGAACACATCTCTCTATCTCCCTTAGTCCACATCACCATCATTTCTTCTCTAAGTCTGACAACACTTATATTTACCCCTTCAATTTTTTTTTTTTGTACTCAGAGAAATCTTTTATGTGATCAAATAAAAATGTATCACTTCAATACATAAAGCCTTTCAAAGGCTTTTCACTGTTTTTAGAGTGAAGACAACATACCTCAATGCCTAAAATTGCATGTTTTGGCACCCACCTAACTCCCCAAGTTCATCTACATTATACTGTCCCTAATTGCAGCTATAGTGGCTTTCTTTCAGCCCCTCAAATTCGCCATGTCTTCTCTCAGCATATAATTTTATGTGTGCTGTCCCCTCTGCCTGATTATGCTTTCCTCTCTGTCCCTCAGTTCACCAGATTCCACTGTTTTGTATGAAATCATAACTATGGAGCTTTCCCACATATCTTTTATGAATCAATTGATCTATTACAAATATTTATAACTGTTTCTCTTCTTTATAGCATATTAATTTATGTATACAATGATATTAGTATGGCAAGGGATATGTCTGTTTTTCTTAAAATCATTATTGTATCATCAGTGGTTGTCACAAGTACCTGACCCACACAATAAGTGTTTTATAAATATTAGTTGAATGACTGGCTGAACACCTAACAGTGACTGGTTGAGAGATGGTTTGCAATAAATTGTGTTTTTATTGAGGCTGAAATAGACTTACCTTGGCATCAAGTTAGTGTTCAATAAATGTCAGCCTGAAATGTATGAAAAGCAATTTTGGAATTTGTGTTTATATCCATGGTCAAACAAGTCTGTTTATACAAATGGACTGTGACCATCAAGTGGAACAGTGACTTAAAGGTTATGTTCCTTGTTTAAAAAAGTAGATCTGTTAGAATTCAAGATTTCATATTGCTGAAGTATATCTTTGACAGACTTGCATTGATGATAAGCATGAAATCTATGATTGTTTCTAACTAGGTAAATAATGTGTTACTTTCTTTTTTCTAGTATATTTTTTTCCTCAAACCCTCAGGCCAGTTAGGGCTAAGTTTGTTACTTCTGTTTATTTCCACTTGTATCTATTGCACTCTTTTTTACCTATTAGTTATATTTCTTACCAGACCACATTAAAGATAGTTTTTCATTAATTATCTATTTTCCTAACCGTAAGTTATCTGAAGGGTATTTTTATCTATCTTTGAAGACAGTTTTTGAAACCCATCATACTGTCGGATGGAAATATGATACCCAATAATGTATCACTAATTATTTTGAATTAAAATACATGATATTCAACATATACAGAGGCATCTGCATGTCCTGTTGATTCTGTCTACAAAGTATATCTCAAGTCAATTTATTAATCTCTATCTGCACTGATATAGTTGTGGTCCCGGAGACCACCATCAGTTTCCTAGACTGCAAATAAGGCTTCCTGCTTTTATTCTCTGGAAATCATGTTCCCCCACAAAAGCCAGATTACTCATTTTGAAACCTAATTTAGATCATATGTTTTTTTTTTTATGTAGGATCTGTGAATACTTACCCATTAAATTTGAGCAAAGCCTAAAATCTTTAATATGGCCTATGAGACCTTGCATGATTTAGCTCATGTCAGTATTTAGCCTCAATGTTTACTGCTCTTGTTTTTTCTCTTAATGTTAATTGGCATTTCTCATTGTCACTTAGGGAATTTCTTACAAACACCAAGATTTTTCTACTTCAGTTCTCAGTCTTTGTCTAGGAGTAGGTTCTTAAGTCCCATTCCCTGTGCCAGTGTGACATGTAGAACTGTCTTAACAATTAGTGCATAGTATTGTGTTTACAGATTTGTTTAGAAAGCCCCAATTAATGCGAAGCTCAAAACTTTGTTGATTGTATCAAGGTTCTCTGTCATTACTTGTGGACATGATGAGTAAGCCTATGTACCTGGGTTGCTGCTGGGATCTGTCTTAAATTTGCAGCAGCAGCAACCTTGGACCAAGACAAAATTGCGGGTGACATAATGGAGAAATAAAAATAAATAAGGTCTTTATCTTATTAACTTTCTAGGTCAAACTCTGCGTCTGGGTCTTCCACTTTTAGAGCCAACAAATTCCTTATTGTTTAATTCAGGTGTAGTTGAACTTTCTGTTTCATAAAACCATTTTATAATGTCCTAAAAAACACTAGCTATGGGAAAGTTATTTAAATTAACTTAGACTTATTTTTCCCATATCTAAAATAAAGTATAACTACCTTGATAGAGTCTTGTGAGGATTAGAAATAATACATGTGACACTAAGTAATATGTAGCCAATGGCTACCATAATTATAAAATGCTGTTTCTCAGCCAGACTCAATGTTGCTTAAGAAATTTGAGAAGAAGCACTGATTAGTTCATTATTCTTTTTCACCATTATTCTTCACTATCTACTTCATTTATCACTTTGTTGTATTTGAAGATGTTTTATCTTGTCACCCAACTCTGATACAATAAATAAATGCATATAAGTCCAAATACTGAAAATATGCTCCCAGGATTGGTTTGCTGCAACCGCATTATTATGGCTGTCAATCTCTGTTTCTCCAGTGTTAAGTGCAAGCTCCCTGACGATAAGCCCTACTGGTGAGTACTTAACTCCCTCTGATCTAGGTGTCAGAATTTCTTGATACTGTGTGCTAATGTGAAATTCACTACTGCAAAAACAACAGACTCTTCAGAAAACCAAGTCCCAGCAGGTTCAACTTTTAAAATGATCTTACCTGCTGGAAGATCCAATAAACGTGCTGATCATTGGCTACTGTCTCCAAAGCCAGCTGTGTCTCATCTACTCAACTGAAGAGGCTGCTGTTCTAAGTGATTGCTGATAGTACGTGGCATGGGAATACATGTTGTGACCTATTATTGCGATTAGTAAATATACAAGACTAGTTACCACTGGCCTGGAAACAGAATGAAAGATTAGAATATTTTATCAAATGTATTTTTACTGCATAATTCTTTGCAAGAAGAAGCCTAAAGTGTATAATGAAATGTTTATTCAATTCTAATGGTTATTGTGCATAGAACCTTTTTCCCTCATATTAATATTTCAATTTATAATATTATTGGCAAAATGACCTGAAAAAATCTGTTTTAGAAGCATATCAGTGAGACTTCATGACTGATAGGTAGGCTGATTGTTATCTGATATTTGGTGCTATCATGTTATATATTCTTGTCAGCAGAATTTTTGAAGGTGCAGTAACAGAGGGTGGAGATTGATATCCCTTTTATGGGGTGATGCTGTGATGTAGAATTTAGGCATTTTTTTTCTGTCAGGAGAACAGAACCACAAGAATACATATTTATTTCTATGAGTTTTTAGTAATGTGCTGAAAAGTGGCATTGTGGTTCTGCATTTGCCTTTCTTATTGCAAGAACACCGTTTTCCTACATTTCCTGTAAAAGTATTTGAATTCTTAGCCTTAATAGTAATTTTTTTTTTTTTTTTCTGTACGCGGGCCTCTCACTGTTGTGGCCTCTCCCGTTGCGGAGCATAGGCTCCGGACGCGCAGGCTTAGCGGCCATGGCTCACGGGCCTAGCCGCTCCGCAGCATGTGGGATCTTCCCAGACAGGGGCACGAACCCGTGTCCCCTGCATCGGCAGATGGACTCTCAACCACTGCGCCACCAGGGAAGCCCAATAGTAATTTTTTAAAGGGCCATTTACAGTTCCGTGAAATTTAAACTTTAAAAATTACACATAGCACTGACACTTTCAGAAAAAATTCTGAAAGATAATGTTGAGATGCCCTCTAACACATAGGGTATGATTCAAAGTTATGACACAATCACGTTGATTCTGTTTCTCTCTGTGCCAGATATCACACAGTGACATTCTTAGCTTGTATAAGTGGTTATAAATTTTACCAGTTTCGGGCTTCCGAAACTTTAGATGGGAAACTATTCTTGATTAACTTAAATGTGCCTATGCCTGGTTTTTACAACAATCTATATCTATTATTGACATATATTAAGACAAAGGTGCAGTTCCACAGGAAACATTTATTGATCATTTATCAATGGTTGCTGAACATTGATTAGCCACACAACAATAGCAAAAAATAGGTGTGTGTCTGCTTTCAAAGAGCACTAGGAATGGTCAGCCTAATACACTGTAAAATATCCTTTAATGAATGCTATTGGATGTCTCTCGTAGTTGAAAATTCCTTAATTATATTGTAGGAGAAGACCAAGCTAAAGTCAATAAATCACTTAATACTAATTAATTAATTAGATTATTTCCTTTGTCTCTATATAAGGAGCCCATGTGGACCACGGAGCATCAGTCCTAGAAGATAATAATACCAGCAAAAAGTACAAAGCACAGTAATAGGGATGAAAGGGAATTAAATGTCAACCTAACTTTGGACAATTTTGAGAATTTTAACAATAGTCTTACTTTTGCTATTATATAGTGACATCACACACTTACCTTGGTCATTTTTGATGGCTTTAAACATTTATTTTTCTGTTTCAAGAGTAATTGGATTATTATGTTAGGTGCAGAATTCAATATTATTTCTCAGGGGGAGGAAGAAGTGGGTATTAGGAAGAGCTGAGAATGTTTCCTACAGTGCCTGGTACAAAGTAAGATTCATAAAATTTCTTAAAATAGTGATAAAAATAATAGCATACACTTGCATGGTGACTACTTGTGCCAGGCACTATCCTAAGCAATTTATACAAATTAACTAATTTATGAGTTGATTACCTCATAGCAACCTTATTAGATAGTTTACACTATTATTGCCTTTTTACTGAGACACAGAAGTTAAGTAAATTATCCAAATCCATGGACCTAGTAGATTTTAGAGTCAGGATTCAAACCCAGGCAGTTGGGAACTTAAGCAAGATTCTACTTCATCTGAAAAGCAAGACAAAACAAATAAAAAATTCAAACTTATTGATTGAATAAAGTTTACTAAATGTCTATACATTTTAGTTTTTAACATCAATTTGTACATTCAATTTTCATCACGTGAGAACTCAGTCTAATTAAGAAAAATATTGAAGATTGACCTCGGCCTGTTACGCTAAAGTCTGCCTTATGAGCTGCTGATTGCTGGTGTCCTACATTGACTCTCTCACTAGTATAAGCCCAGACAGCAAAATATCACCTGCTATTTCATCTGAGAGCTTTCATAACTTTTGTTGTTGTTGTTTGTATGTCTTGTATTTTGCTAACATTTGTCTGTAGTACTCTCTTAATTAAGAACTACCTCACTTCCAGTGTCTACTTTTTATCATACACAAATACTACACAGGATTCTGGGTGTTACAAATTGTCAGTAAATAAAGCCAGGCAAAAATAGGCTTCCTGTTTTCAATTGTTCCACACTGCAGACCTGAGATTCATGAGTGCCTAAGAATCTTGTAGCTTAGTACTTGCAAAAATCTTATCTTCAGAGACTGCAGTGGTGCTCCCATAAAGTTTGTCTTTCTCTTTGTCACTTGCTTTTATATTCGGTAATTCATATTCCTTTTATTTCACACAAAGATTATAGAATACTAATTATATATCATAAAAATTATACTGGGAAACTCACTTTCATTATTCTAAAACTTGATATTGCCCATATACAATAGAAATGTCATTATATAAGATAGTAGACATTTCTTTTTTTCCTGATTATACTGTAAGTCATATTAATAAAATTCAGTTTTTGTTTTTGTTTTTTTTTTGTGGTACATGGGCCTCTCACTGTTGTGGCCTCTCCCGTTGTGGAGCACAGGCTCTGGACATGCAGGCTCAGCGGCCATGGCTCATGGGCCCAGCCGCTCCACGGCATGTGGGATCTTCCCGGACCGGGGCACGAACCCGTGTCCCCTGAATCAGCAGGCGAACTCTCAACCACTGCGCCACCAGGGAAGCCCTAAAATTCAGTATTTAATTGAGACAATATGGGAGTATTTAAGTTTTGAATTATTCAGCAAGTACTGTTTGTCCATCTATCCCTTTTCCAACTATACTTGTGTTATCTGAAACTGTCTGTCCCAGCCAGGTTAGTCCCAGCCAGACCCAGGTCTTTCTGCTTCATTAGATTTACTCTAAACAGTTAGAGAAGTCTAAAGAAATCTGCTGCCCTTTTGTCCATCACAAACCTATCCTTGGGAATAGGTTTAGTCTTCTGCTCACCAGCAGAGTTCTGAACTTCAGCTTCCTCATTTACCCCTGACTGTGAGCTGCCTATCTGCCTAACAGACCATTGTACCCCTGGGGTGTCTATTTTCCTCTCTGGTACTTTCTTAGAAATTATATTCTCAAGGGCTCGCATGTATTTTGCTTAAAATTTTCTTGTGTTTGCTTAGCGTGGTTGTATTTATTTAGCGTGGTCTTTCCTATGTCACACAGGAAGTAGAAAGATTGAGATCTTTCTTTTTCTGCTTATGTTGGCTGGTGTGAGAACCCTTAATGCCTGTGAAGATCAGGCTGTCAGAGTCTGTTGGGCAGTGGAGAATTGATGAGAAATGAAAGATACATGGGAGATTTTTCTTTTTTAAAGTAGGCTAAAGACAATTAGTTAAGGTAATTTTTATGGCTGAGTTACCCTGTCAAGGATTTGGGAGAGAAGAGTGTTCAGTAATATGTGCTGAGACTTCCATCCTCAAACTCCTACCCCAGAAACAGAAAACAAATCCTAAACACTAGATAGGATCCTATGTAACCTGACCCTTTCATCTAATTCCAAATGATTTCTTTCCCAAGCTGGAAGTTTGTATCTAGTATTTCTTGTATCATCTCAAAACTTAATGATTAATCAACATTCCCTTTATTAAAGCAATTCACAAAAACTATGGACTTAGTATCATGTTTGCATATAGTTTCTTGTAATGTAAACAGTTTCTAAATTACTATGGAACCTGGATTTAATTTACATCGTGTTTCTCATCTTAATCATTCAGATTGACTTTCCCTCATAATAATATACTAAACTCAGATATAGTAAGATTACATTAGACAAATAAGTTGTTTGGTAATAACAGATAAGTTGATAAATTGGCATCATAATTTGATTGCAGTCAAGGTTTTTGTTGAAATTTTCTGGCTTGGATTTCTAATTTCTGATCATTTTTATTACAAATCATACCAACCAAACTGTATAGACAATATATATTGACTGCTAAATTTAAAATAACAAAAAAAATTCTTCCGGTTAACTGTGACTATATAATGCACATAGTTAAGTCTTCTCCTTCTAGAATAATTATTTAATAACGCAAATAAAGGAATAAAAAAGTAATGCTCACAAGAGCAGGACAATGGGAGATTCATAGAAGAAAAGTCAACTGGAAAGCTATGGAAAAGTAATAACTGACATAATAACCCACAGAAAACTGACTTTAAACTTGCAGTGTAAAACTCTGGAGAAGCTCGGGGATTGAAGGCACCAGGTACATTTGAATGTGGTGAGGTGTGATCCTGAAGCTGAAATCAGAAGTGTGGGTTGCACATTGTGGAAGGGTCAGTAAGACACAGACCTCCACTGCTTAAGTGCCTGCATTCACAGTCAACTCTTAAAAAAGAATATGTTTGTATTCTGGTGATATTTCCTCCTGCTGAGATCAGAAAAGAAATACTGCCTGGAAACAGCAGCAGGCTCAAAAGAAAATACTCCCTGAATTTTGAGGGACTTCCAATGAAGTGACCAATTTATTGTTGTATCACCCCTTGATAAAGCATGAGTTCAAATGTACCCCCTTCCAATCAGCTTTCTTTCCATGCTAGTCATCAAACAACCCAGGAGGAGGAAGAGGGAGAGATTCATGAGAGAGGATTCCAAATTAAAAAAATTTTTAAATTGTAGATTAAATGTGGTTGACTAGACCAAATATAGTATTAGGGTCTGAGGAAGAACTAGTGATGGAAATAGAAAAAAAAAGAAAAACAAATAACATGGTAATTGTTATCCCCAGATAATACCAATAGTTAACTCCCCCCCAAATTATGTGAATATAAGACATTACAGGAACCAAATGTGACCAATGTTTATATATTCATGATAATGTAAATCGTATTTATTTAACAAAAAGCTGTGATTAAAGTTCATAGAGAGAATGAAGTAAGGGAGAATATTTTTATTTGATGCAGCAGATGAGGTCTAAAATATTTTCTATAGTAGGAGATTTATACACAACATCTATAATTGAAACAACATATAGAAGTATAAATATGCATTTAGTAATAGAGCTGCAGATGTCAGAAAAATAATCTAAAATTGTTGAAAATATTTGAAAGTGCTTCAGTGTTTCATTATCAACTATCTTATTCTACCTAACTTGTTTTATACATATATACACATATATATGTGTATATTGGTATGCATATATATGTATATATATTTATACACAGGTATAGACATGTAGCCTTCCCTCCTCATCTGACCCTTCTTTCCATTTCCTCAACCTTTTCTCCTCAGGTAACCTAATAATGAAAGATGTTTCCTCAGATTGGAAAAATTACTCTAACATTTTGTTAGGGTTGATTCATATTTTGGCGTTTTTCAAATTATTATTTTTATTCTATAAGGTTTTATCTTAAAAGAATACATTAATGAGAATTTCAAAGATGGCTGTCAAAGAAGTTAACATCTACCCTCTGAGGTCAGATAACCTAAGTTCATCTTCTGGTTCTCTTATTTACTAGATGTATTTCTTCAGGCAGATTATTTAATCTCCCTGTGCTTTTTTTCTCCATTTATAAACTAGGATAAAAATAACACTTATAAGGCATTGTGACAACAAAATTAATGAACATAAAATAATTAGTGTAGTTCCTGGTGCAAGGCAAACACTCCATGAATAATGATTGCAATTGTGCTGACCAAAAAAAAAATTTTTTTAAAGTACAACAATGTAGTCATTATTTTATTTTGCTCTTTAGTCCTTTTTTATTTTATTTTATTTTATTTTATTTTGCAGTATGCGGGCCTCTCACTGTTGTGGCCTCTCCTGTTGCGGAGCACAGGCTCTGGACGCGCAAGCTCAGCGGCCATGGCTCACAGGCCCAGCTGCTCCGCGGCACATGGGATCTTCCCGAACCGGGGCACAAACCCGTGTCCCCTGCATCGGCAGGCGGACTCTCAACCACTGCGCCACCAGGGAAGCCCTTTAGTCCTTTTTTAAATGCAGGCTGCTCTATAATTTATTAAAGCAGAAATTTATGCTTTATGGACTTTAGATTAAATCATTTCAAATTTGCTGTTACTTTAGAGTAACTTTTTTTGATATACCATTTAAATAATGAGTCATGCAGCTGTTAAATCATGAGGTTTTTTTGTCGTTAGATGGTTTGAGGGCATTTTTGTATTTTTAATTTGTTTTACAAAGACACCCTAGAAAAATATGTGCCCTCTCTTATTTTTATTATTTATTTTCCCCATCTCATTTTAGTCTGTTTGTTTGCTTGCTTCTGTACTCAAATTTTGGAACTTAACATAAACTACATTCTTTCAGGTAATATAGACCAATGCAGAATTGAAATATCACTTTCTGGTACAACTTCTTCCAGTGTCATTATTTTCATTCTCTGTCTATTATCTAACTAACTAACTAACTAGCTTAGTTAGGGTTCATTAAGAGAAACAGACACTATAAATGATATAGATATTATAAGAATTAGCCCTTACATAGTTGTGAAATTGGTGAGGGAATCTGTGCATGGATGTTGTCGGTGTTATTTATTTGGTCAAATTTGGTCAAATACATTAGTCAGTTTAGCAATGGAGTAAGAAAACTAATGTGGACAAGAGCATGAACAAATTGGAATCTATGAATACAGGTGGAACTTAGGAGAGCAAACCAGAACTTGCATCTGTTTTTCACCACTTCCAGCCTCTGATAGAGAAGCCAGTGCTCTTCACCACGGAGATGTACATGCACTTGACTAAAGACTCAGGAAAGCTGAAGGAAAGAGATTCAGCAGGAGCTGGAGAAGTTGCAGGTCTGATGCTGCTCCACACCAATAAAGTTTGCTAGAAGACCAACAATTATGTTCATGAACTGCTACAGTGCCTGGTGCCCTGTACCAACTTTTAGAGGATAAAAATATGGCTGCTGCTTCACTTCCATATCTCACAAAAATTAATTTCTCTTGTGAAATATGTATATAGGAAGAGATTCCGGGAAACGTAATTCCAGCTTTTCTAAATTGCCACAGTACGAAGTCACACTCTATATCTTATCAACTTGGCATTCATTCTCATCTCTCTTAACTAGAATAGATTGCAAATAAAGACAATAGCAAATTCATTCTCCTGCCTAATAGGATACATATATCCCTTGCACATGCTAATCCATTCATCAAAAGAGGATACAACCCTTTGTGTTCATCCTTGGGTACTGTTCATTTCTTTTTTAACTGTGCCAAACTCCTGCTTTCATATCTTATAACTTACATAATGAAATGTAAGGTCCAAAACAATGAACACATATCATGTTAAATGGTAGGGGTGTGGGAGATGGGAAGGAAACAAAATTGGTAATAATTGATACATACATAAAACTATAAGCTAAAGGGAAAATACTCAAACTCTTAATAGTCCTCAATTTGCAAATGATCATGTGATCATAGCTGGTATTTACATCTACTTTCTTACACTATCATTTCATATTCCCTTTGCTCTCAGAAAGGGCCTCAAGTTGGCCAGGGTTTGTTGTGTGTTGGACATGGCTCAAAATTTCACACCTGAAGAATTCTCTGGAGGAGTTTGCCCTGTTATTCTTGACCTATTGTGAAGGGTTACAAGATCTCATTGAGGATGCCAGAACTACCCACATACATTTATTTCTCATGATATTGCTTCCTCTTGACTCTTCTAGGAAACATAGTAAAGGTATAAGTGAACAGATATTACGTGATAAATCCACTCAAGCATTTCAGTATCTGTAAAATTTTGGATACCTACTTCTATAGTATAACAAATTTGGGGGAGGACCAAATTTTTACTTTATTTAGTAGAGACGACATATACATCTGGTGTTTAATCAGCCAACAAAGCAAATTTTAAAGTCACTACTAGCCACTCAATGTCACACAATAAATCTAGGATCTCTGCAGATGAGCCATGTTAATAATTTTTTCTTGAGTCGGCATTGCATGATTCCAACCTGGTCTCCCACTCTTTGAAAACATCCCCACACCTGTTCCCAAGGATTATATCTTAATTAACAAAATTATGCAGTCATTTTCTTGATTATCAATACTCTCTCATAGGTTATGCTTTGAACCTCATCTTTTGGGGCCTGCTGGGATCTGAGTCTGTTTTTGGATCTAGTAGCAAATAGAGGTGATGAGGGCAGAATCTACAGAGGATCAGGAGTACCTTACAAGGCAACTTCCTCATGGGGGCTATTAAATTTCTTCAGGCAAGAGGAGACTCACCTCTTCAAATAGAGAAGAGGGTTGCAGAGGAGGCTCAGCAGTATTGAAAGCTTGAGTTCTCCAGCTTTATAAGAATCGGCCAGTGTGTCCCCTACCTCAATTTTCGGGGATCTTTACCTTCCCAGTCAATGCCCTAATTTTAACAAAAAGAGAGGCTGAGAGTTGGAAATTAAATTTTGAATTAAAATTCAGCCATCTGCAATGTTAGGCTTTTAGTTTGGTTTTCAGAAATCTCAGTCTTAGAGTTACAGATATGTTCCTTTTAGGGCAGTCATAGAAGCTTCCTGGTCACTCACTTAGACATCAAGCTGAGATTTAAAGCCCTGAGCACATCATTTTCTTTCCTCAAGTTCTTCAGTGTACTTAGATGTAACTAGCCAGCCCTGTTATACTCCTTATGGTACTAAGTGTTCCTCAAAGCCTTGTCATTTATAAGCACTTGATTATAAGTGGCTATCAGCAGTAATTTAAGTAACTGTTTTGCCTCTACTTGTCAAAAATTAGCAGTCTCTCTTTTACCAATGCAAGCATGATCATTAATTCCTTTAAATCTAATCCAATCAAATATTCAGTTGTAGATAAGTTAGTACCAATTCAGTGAAATGCTGAAATGTTCCAAGTGGTTAAGCCTTTAAATGATTTAATTTCTGAATATGATTTCTCAATGGAATGATACATTTTGTAGTTCTGAGTGCAATGTATTATAATAATGCATATCACTGTATATGGTTGCATTCTTAATCGGGACCTTTTGAGCCCATTCTTGTGTCTCATGTAGGATGATCTTACTTACCCATTGCATCTTGTAATGCCATCTGCATACTGATAATTTATATTAGCATCAACTTTCTTCTTCTGGCACCATATTTCTTCTGAGTTTCAGACCTGTCCTTTCAACTGACCATTCAATATGTTCCCATTCAATATGTCCAAATTAAACTTACCAATTCACTTTTGTCTATACACTTAAGAAATAATATAAATACATGAGTAGAAAACATTTTTTAAAATTACAAACTAACTCACTATTTTGTATAAGTGGAAGATTTAATCTGTTTATCCATTGCAGAAGAACATCCATTCACTGCAAGAAATTTTACATTTTCCCAAAGGTACTTCCTTCTGCTAAACTTGAGGTAGCTCTATGTTTTCAGTAGGTATGATAGTACAGGAAATTATTACTATGCAAGGGCCCATCAATGAGGAAACCATTTGTTCATTATCAGTCAATATCTCCTTGGAAGTAAAAGAATATTTATAACTTATGGTTCACATGTAGGTCTGTGATTCACTTAGTTTAGTTTTGTTTTGTGTTTTTCACCTATGTACAATCTCCAGAACCAGTTGTTGAAAAGTTCTTTGATTATATGTAATTCATTGTTGAGTAAAAGTAAATTCAAAAGTTCATCATGCGTTAATGTTAATTTTGCTTGTATTTAAAAGAAAAATGTAGATATTCAAAAGCTATTCTACTAATATCAGTGTTAACTCATCCACATCTATGAAAATATATGTAGTAATTTGGAATATTCATTAGACACAATTTCTGTTTTTCATTTTGAGATACATAGTCACAAAGAATTCTGTTGCTCAGATAATATGCTTCTAGTTGATGATGTTCAAATTGTCAAACATAGCCTTTCACTGTTATACTTTAACTTTTGTCTTATTTTTTCAACCTACCTTACAGCTTGGCAGCATATCACCAAAAGCTTTGCATTATTCTACTATTTTTAAAAAGCAAAATAATAGATGAAGAACAGTAAATAGAATAATGAACAATTTCTGTAAATGTTTTCTCTTATATCTGTCATCTCTTTTTCAGTCACCCTGCTACTACTCAAATCAGGTACTTATTTATGTTTACCCAGACCCTATGCCTGTGTTGTACTTATAAACAGGTTTCCTTACATCTCTCTCTCCCTTTCTCCTCTCTCTCTCTCTCTTATCCATCCAGATTACCATCTAGTAGTCTATATAGGACAATGCCTTTGTTCACCTTTATGACAATATGTCTTTTGCAGAAGATAATTGCTATTTTGGAGGTGGGGGATTAAATGATTTTTTAAAAACTAAATTGAGAACTTCTGCTTTCAGTAATGGTAGACTATGCAAATTGAACCAATTAATCTGATGAAAACTACCAGATTACTCATCACATTTTATTTCAAATTGGTCTAGGTACAGCACAGTTATTATGTTGGACCTTTATATCCATATAAGATAACATTAAATTAAATAGGTGATTGGCAATATGTAAAAAATTTAATAAGTCTTCATTACAGCTTTAATTATATCATTCTTTTACATAGCCTTTTGCAAGGCAAATTTTTTAATTTTATGAGGTCTGATATCAATTTTTTGTTTTTGTGGTTCATGCTTTTGCTATCAGGTCTAAGAACTCTTGTAAACAGACTCTAAATATGTATGAGGTTTATATCCTTTAGTATATCTAAAGACAGACTTTGAATAATGCACTGTCATCTCAGCAAAAAACTTCTTAATGATTTTCTGCCTTGTTATCACTTTCTGAATAAATGAAGCAACCTATAGAGTTGAAATGTTCCTGCTAGATGCCTGCAGTCTTTTATTGAGCAACTGTAGTACAGCATTCTGTACCTATTTAGATTAATTATGATTAAATTTAAAAGCTGAGTTGGTTGAATTGCTTCATCATTTAATTAAGATGGAGACAAATTAATTGTTTTTATATGCTTCTTTTTTGAAAGCATGTGAGTTTCTGATTACTGGTTAAGTTTAGAATACTTATTATACTCCAATAAAGATGTTAAAAAAATAAATAAGAAAAAAGATTTAGAATTTAAAATGTCAAATGGAAAATTTAACTACTTCATGATTTCAGAGCATGTGTCTTTTGTGAGAAGATTCTTCACACATTTTGTATGTATTTTTAAAATTCCAAAGATGATATCTCATCTCTCAGGGACAAAAATAATTATTGTAGAAGTATTTGTACCTCCTTCTCCCCAGCAACAACAACACGCAAACACACACACCCCTTCTATGGAAGAGCATTTGTTTGATCAGCTTTTCTGCTGGTCTTCTGTTGGATTGATCTCAATAAAGTATAGATTGAAAAATTCAAAGAGTCCAAAAAAGTCTGAATTTATCTATAGTGAAGTAGAAATATAACAGGGGACAAAAGAAGAGAAGATGATAAAAAAATATGGTAAGGTTGGGAGGGAGGGATGGAGAGAGTTATCAGTCACAGGGGTTTGGCAGGGAGAGAAGCTTGCTAAGAAAGGCCATGTAGAGTGAGAGAGTATAAGTCCCATTAAGGACTGAAGCTGTACAACTTTTCTCTGAAATATTGTGTAGTTGTGAATTTTTAAATAGAAGCAAGAAGTCCATTGTTTTTGTTTTACAATTGAATTATAACTTCATCGAGCACAGTATGCACATTTTCATGTACACCTTCTAAAAATTAAGTCGTGTTAATAAATACACCACTTATATTACAGGAACATAATATTGGTGCTGAAGCTTCCCAGAAAAGAAAGTAGCATTGATTGGTAATAGGGGAAAGAGAATTGAGTCTGTCTCCCTCGTTACTTCTTCCTTTTAGATTCTAAACCTTTCTCTTTCCCATTCCAGCTTCTTCTCATTTAGAGGCTTTGCATTATAGAAGAGAAGTGTTCTACAAAGTCCCCAAACCCTTGTGACTAGGGAAAGGCCAGTCTTTCTGATATGTTCAGTGATCCTCTCAAGGCTGATGTTGCCCCAAACTGCATGGCTGGCTCTCTCTTCAGGGTAAATTTTAGTCTCAATTTTCAGTGTCTTTCTGGAATTCTACTGACAGTATCTCAAACTCAATCTGTTCAAACTGACGTCTATCCAGTCAGTGAAAATTATTTTTTACTCTTCCCTTTTATACAACCCCACATTTCACAAAAGAAGTATGGAATTTATTTCATCTGTTATAATTGCTGTATCTAGCTCTTGTATTTTCCTCTTCTCTGCTAAGATCATACTCCACACCACCATTGTCAGTCAGTTCTCTAAAGGCTCCCATGGCCATTTCAATGAAGTCCACACTCCTTACACTGACATGCAAGATCCTGTGTAATCTGTTTGGCTAACCTCTCCAATGATCTTTCCCATGATTTTCTCACTTCCTTACTGTGTTTTGCACAGAGACTTCTTCTTTTCTGATTTTTAAATTTCAGAATCATGCTTTGATATTTTTCAAGGCCTTAACACTTTCTTTAAGTGTACTCCTACTGTGAAAGCTCTGTCCAAAAATACCTTCATGACTACCTCCTTCTTGTCAGTTGGTGTATCAAACTTGTCAGTATTCCCTCAGAGTTATCTCCTGATAATGTAGCTTAGGGAAGCTTCCCAAATCGCCAACACCCATGAGCAATTTATTTATTGTAATAAATAACAATTTTCATATTTATTGTCTCTTTCCAATCTCTGCCTCTAAGGTAGAATGTAATTTTGAATGAAACACTATTTTAACATTCCTAATCTGGGTTGGAAAGGATCTGCAAACTTGAAATTCTTAAAGCCTCTTCCGATATCAAAAATACTGTTTTCTTACCTATACGTATATCCACATCTACAACTATATCTGTCTATATAATTCATTTGTTTGTCTAAATTCGAACAAAACAAGACCAGTTACTATTTCCCAAACACACCTAAAACTTTGATCCTATGTATGCATTTTCAAAGTAATTTTTTCTAGGGAGTTGGAATGTAAATAAACATCCATGTGTGATGTGATCTTTAATCCTTAAATATCAATTTATACAAATTTAGATTCATTTTGTTTTGTTTCTTCTGTTCAGTAGCTGAAATAATTATCTACATAATGTTAATTCCCATACCACATGCTGTTCATTTTCAAAATCGTGCTGTTATTAAAAAATTTACAAGAGAATACTTTAAAGAATATTAGAGGAAAAGCTGATAAAAGATTCTAACTTTCTTCCTTACATAGATAAATGGCTATTTTTTAGAGTAATGTAAGCTTACAAACTATACATGCATACTTTTTATTATCAGTCAGCTGGGTAGGATTCAATATTCCTTTTTTTCTGGTGACAAAATGTGAGCAAAAAAATAAGTTCTACATTTCTTGTTGCCCTCTATTATAAGAAGAAATGTAAGTTAAAAACTTCATACGTTCTTAGGCTATAGTATGTTTGATTTTATCACGTTTCATAAGCAATAAATAAATACTTGCTTTACATTTACCAACAACGCTATATATTTCAGGCAGTAAATGGGAGTAGGGAACATAAGGAGGAGAAACATGTATTTTTCACCTATAACATGCTAGATTTTGTGCTATACAACTTATATAAATAAATCACTTAAATCTCACAAAATCACATAAAACAAGAATTAATCGATCACTCTTCAATCTCTGGCTACTTGGGAAAACAGTAGGGTACAACAGAAAGAGTCAGGCAGGTCTGAATTTGAATTCAGTTTCTATCCCTTGCAAGCTGTTTGACTTGAGACCATTTGTGTATTCTATCAGTTTTGTTTTTCTAATCTATAAAATGCTAATGGCTTTTACCTTGAAGGATTACTCTCGTGTAATGAATCTCCTTGGAAGAGTTGAATATATTAAATTTCTCCCTTTCCACTTTTTTCATAGACCCTTCTATAGTCTGGCTTCTGTTTTCATACCTCCTATATTGCTGCTCTTGTCCAGTTCACCAGTGATGTCCATACTCTTAAATCCAATTATTAGTTCACAGCCCTCATTTTACTGGATCTATTAGCAGTACTTCATACAGATGCTTACTCTCTCCTCTTTGATATATTTCTTCACTTCTCCTCCAAGGTACTACTATCTGTTGCCACTGCTCTACTTCACAGGTGTTCCCTATTAATCCTGGCTGTTTATCCTAATATTCCCAATCTCTAACTGGTAGAACGTCTGAAGGTTCAGAATTTGATCTTTTTCTCTTCTTGAACTGGCCTCCCTCCCTTGGTGAGTTCATGTAGTCTCATGACTTTAAATACCACATAGTTGCTAATGGTCCCCAATTTATATATTTAGTTTGATGTTCCTTTTGAGCTTCAAACTTGTTTATTAGTTTCTTGCTAACTTCTTTACTTGGAGGTCTACTGAAATTCTCAAACAGAATGTGTGCAAAACTGACCCCTGTTTTTCCTCCTCCCAAATCCACTTACTCCTAAGTGCATCCTTTCAGTTAGTTAGCACCAGAATTTCTGGAGTCCTTCTTGACCCCCCTCTCCCACCCCCTGCAATGTTGGCTCCTCTAGAATCTGGCAGCTTCTCACTTGATCTGCTGGTACCCCCCTCAAACAAGTCTCCATCATCTCTTACTGGGATTACTTCAATAGCTACCTAACTGGCCTTTCTGCTTCTACTCTAGCTGGCCCTTTCTGCTTCTACTCTTAGTACAATTAATTCGTATACAGAAGCCACTAGAGGGGGAGGGGTCTGTCTAAGCCTAAATCAGATCATGTTACCTCTGAACTGTGATAACTTCCTAGTTCATTCAGAGTAAAAGTCACAGCCCTTATGCCTTCTATAAAGCCCCATATAACCTTACCCCTCCAACTCTGCCTTAACTCTCTGACTTCATTTTCTTGTCTTCCTATCCCTTCTCCCCAACCAAGATATTCCAGCCACAGTGGCCTCTTTTGTTCCACTATAAAGATTGTATATTTGCTATTTATTTCTTTTGGAATGAATCCAGAAATCCATATACTAAACCACTAACCTTCTTAAATCTTTGCTCGTATCTTATCATTTCAAGGAGAATTGCCAGATCATCCTACTTAATATTACAATCTGTGCCTCCCAGCCCCTGACACTCTTGACTCATGTATACTGATAAGCTTTTTTTAGTCCTCATACTTATAAATAGTAGAAAATTCATTTGCTATATCAATTTTTATTGTCTATCTCTCCTTGCTAAAATATAAACTCCATGAAGATAGGAATCTATTCTCTTTTATACACAGATGTACCCAGATGACTAGAAGAATTCCTGGCACATTGTATCCAGTTACTAAATATTCATGAAGTGAAAGAAGTTAGCTAATGATTTTAAGAACATAGCAAAATTCCTGCCATCATATATTCTGATTTTTGTGGTTTGCTTAAAAATAAAAAATAGGTACTAATTCTATTCAAAAAATATATGTATATATTTAAACAATATATGGAAATCTTCATATTGGTGGCAGAAAGAATTTAACATTAAGTGCAGTATATAAAGGGGAAGCTCTTATTTTTCTATTCTGATGAGAAGAAAAGCAATAATGGAAGCAGGGCTGCTGTTTGCAGAAGTTTTTATCTTCACTTGGAATTGGCATTGGCAAAAAAAAAAAAGTTATAAAGTTCTCCCTTGGGTTGTCAGAAATATCAAATCAGAACATGGCTTGAATGTAGTGTTAAATAAGAGGTTAAGTTAGTGGCCAAATGCAGACGGGTTTTCTGAAGGGAGTAGGTGGATACAACAGGTGTTCATTCTCCTTGAAAGGCAGGAATGGGCAGAAGGGAGTAGTATTTTAATCAGACATCTCTCTGCCCCTAGGAGAAAGAACAGCTTAGGCATTTTAACTACAGTAGCTGAGTTTTGCTAGATAAATCATATACAGACCAGGGTCAGGACAGTTTATAACCTTGAAGCTTCAAAATGAGTTCTCATTAGTCATGGATGGACATCAGTGTTTTAATCACTTTAAAAAATAATTCATAAAACTGTTTTCAAAAGTATTTTCCCTTAATGTTAACGCATAAGTATGTATAGTTAGAATTTAATCAAAACTGATATTGTTAACATAAATTTTTATGAGACTTTTAAAAAGAAGTTAAATCAAAATCTATGGTTTGTGAATCAGAAATTTAATTTATTCTTCTTGAAGAAACGTGTAAAAGACCTAAATTACTTGTTCAACAGTATCAGTGAAACAATTGCTATACGTTAAAGAAATTGTCTAAACTTTACCATGAAAACTTTGTTAAAAACATTCCACACTCTTGTATACTGTATTTTCCTGAAATATAGAGAGCCTGCCTTAATAATCTTTATATCTTTACTGTCTGGCAAACAACAAGCACTTTAAAAAGATTGCTTAATACAATGAAGAATGAATATATCTCCCCTACTAAGTACTATATAGATATATTTAAGACAAAAATAACATCCCTTATGTATGTTCATGTCTCCTCTCTGAATCTGAGGAAAGTTGACCCAATATCTGATTAGAGGAGGAAAGGTCACCCAATGTATGAGAATATCAGTTGATTGGTCAACTTTTCTGATTCACACGTGCACTCACACACACACACACGCACTCACACAGAAAGAGCGGGGAGAGTGGTCTGGACAGCTGCACAACTGTCTTTTTTTGAAGCGGTACAAGAAGATATGTAAATAAAAGTCTTCCTAATTCCCAATTCCCTGGGTAGGAGGTGGAGTTCTTTACCGTTGAAATGGATCTTCATAATAGGTAGAACGTTGACCCATAGATACCTTTAACAAAAACCTCTTGAAGCCATTGAAAACTTTATATTCACTCTTCTTTTCAAACTAACATCTTAAGTTTGACCTTTTAAATAACATGTTTCTGTGTATCCTTACTCGGTAGCTTCCTGTACTGTTCCTTTTTTTTTTTTTTTTTTTGCGGTACGCGGACCTCTTACCGTTGTGGCCTCTCGCGTTGCGGAGCACAGGCTCCGGACGCGCAGGCTCAGCCATGGCTCACGGGCCCAGCCGCTCCGCGGCATGTGGGATCTTCCCGGACCGGGGCACGAACCCGTGTCCCCTGCATCTGCAGGCGGACTCTCAACCACTGCGCCACCAGGGAAGCCCTACTGTTCCCTTTTTAATGCTAGAACTAGACACTTTAAAAAATAATTTTGCCAGTGCTACATAAAATATAAAGTGACCAAAAAAAGAATGCAGGAAAGCATGTGTGGTTCATGAGATGGAAACTGAAGCTTTGGGAAGTTGAATAGTTTCCTCAAATTTCCATAGTCAGTAATGGGTGGATTCTGGAATCATATCTAGGTCTTTTGTTTGTTTGTTTTCTTTTTCCCTTATTCTAAATTATTTTTCAATGATTGCCTTTTCCCAGGGGCATAGCACAGTTAAGGATAGGAAGACTGTCTTCAAAGGATTATGTGACAGTGGCTACCTTGAACATATTAGAAACGTTCCTGAGTGGATTTTTAAGAGACGCAAAACAATGTTGGACTTGTCTGAGTACATATATTTGGCTTAAAAGTATGTCACAGATTTTAATGTTTTTCTTTCTTTCCATTTATGCTTTCTTTTATACAATCTCCCCACCCCCATTTTTTCTAAATCCTACATGCTAAATCCTACAAATTATACATGCTAATGCTGGCTCAAAGACATTCAAATAAACATATGTATGCCTATGTATTTTACAAAAGTAAAATAAAATTAAGGCAAAACATATATCACACTATAAAATCATATTGTTATATTTGGGGGAAACAAGTAACCCAGTTATTGCTGGGCCTCATGTAATATCTAGATACATAAAAATATTTTTGAGATATTTTTCAGTTAAAAAATCATTTTTCTGATATAAAATTAGAAAACTACCATTTGATTGTAAAAGAAAAGCATGGCTCTCTCACCCCCTAGGTCTCCCATGAGTCATTTGCAGAAAAAGATGGAGCTACGAACAATTTCTTTGCAGTGCACTTAGACTTTTCTAGGGCTGCAAAAAGTTAGACTAATGAAAGTGACATGAATCTTTTAGTTTCATGATTTCTATGGATTTTGGCTTTCTTACCTCTTGAAAATATTTACAGTGCCTACTTTGTCTCTCTTCTCTTCACTTTCATAAAAGACAGCTTTTCCCTTCTGACTTTGAAATTTCCTGTATAAACAGCATACTATATCTCTTGTACCTGAGCCCATTTAAGGGAACACAGCACGGAGCCTGGGGACTTCCTGAAAGCCCTCTGGTGCACCAGGTGATCTGAAGGATTTGACTATGATTGTTTTATATGAATGATCCTTATTGTTTTAATTATTTCATTTAAGATCATCTTTAAGATTATTGGAGTTTAAAAGAGATATCTGTAACTGAGTGAGAGAAGGTCACTGCAAATTTTATATATATGTGTTCATATGTTGAGAGAGATGTGTGAAATCATGTGATTTTTTAAACTTCTTTATACTTTTTTTTACTGTGGTAAAATATACATAACACAGAATTTACCACTTTAACCAGTTTATGCATATAGTTCAGTGGCACTACGTACATTCACATTGTTGTGCAACCGTCACCACTACCCATCTCCAGAAGTTCATTATTCTAAACTGAAGCTCTGTACCCATGAAACAATAACTCCCTGTCCCTGCTTTATACTTTGAGTGTGATTTTTATAATAAAGGCTTATATTTTGAAAAACAGGGAAAAAAAAGAAAACTACCTACTAAAATCCTATTTCACTGGATGAATCAAACATTTAACAAAATCACCAAATCTATTAAAATCAGTAATAATGCTTTATTTCTTTAGAAATATACTTTGTATCATACATCAATGACATTTTTTTGAAGTCATATCAGATTGACTCTACTGATAGTATATTCTTGTAAAACAAGCTATTTTAGTGTATAATTCATCTTTCTCTGTTTGATAGTAGCATTTAATCATAGGTAAAAATCTTGTCCTTTTTTTTTTCCCCAGCAGAGACCTTATTTAGTTCTCTTTGTGCCTGTTATAATGTCATCATTATGACAAATGTCACCAATATTCTATTATCCTTAGAGTGCTAGAGCATGAATCTCCTTCATGACTGTTACAACATGGAAAGGTCTAGTTTCTAAGAATGCAATGTCTAGAAAGGGTTTGTTTGAGAAGTTTATTGCAATCCAGGGTGAGACACTAGCCCCTGTGCATCTTCCCTGTACTGTATTCATAAATGTAATGAACACGATTGTCTAGCAAAGCTAACTTGTGTTTTAAACTGGTAATTTCAGTTTCCAAAGTTACAGATTCATGGACATCAGTATGTACATTTTTTCCTTGGTACTAGAAGGAAGCCTAGATTGTTAGCCTCTCATTTTAGAGAGAAATGCTTTAGCTAGAGTGGCAGGGGTTAGGAGGAAGATGAAAGAAAAAAGATCTGAGACATAACACCTCAATTGTGCTAATTAACATCAAAGAGGAATTGTTTCTCTTCCAAAGAAAATTCTTCTGCTGTTTTGCCTAAAACAAAAACAAGCACACAAATTATACACAAAGAAAAAAAATTATTATGTTCAATATGTAAAAGTGTGAGAGTCAGTCAGAAAAAACAACTCTTGGAAACTCTCTTAAAATTCATGACTCTTATCTAACGAAAGGGCAGTTGGTTGGAACTGTCAGAATGTTGGACATTGTTAAGTTGCTTGATTTGACCAAACAGATTGTGCCTCCGTAGTGAAATCAGCAGTTATTCAATCTATTTATTTCATGATTATCAAAAAAAATAGACAATAAATGATTGCTTGTAATTTATATAATGAGTAGCTAATATTTTGGAGATGGAGGAAAGCAGGCTTGGCTAAATTTTGAACCTCTAATAGATTTGGGTGACGATCTGTATCACCTAAGACAGTGCTACTGAAAGTGTGGTTCACAGAGCTGTAGGATCAGCATCACTTGGGAGCTTGTTAGAAATGAACATTTTCTGGTCCCACACCAAACCTGTTGAATAGGAATTTCTGGGGGTGGATGCTTTAAAAAGCCCTCTTACCTGTGGTAAATTTGAGAAGAACTTACTTAAGAGTTAGGTAGAAGAAATGTGAATAAGATTTGATTTTTACCTGGGCAGCTGTCATAAGCCAGGAACCATCTGATGAACGAGTTAGAAAGGAAAACACTGGGACTCAGGTGAGAAGTGAATGACTATGTAGAGTGATAAAATGAAGTCAAAATCCAGAAACATGTACAATATGGACCCTAAGGGAAACATTCCTTTATATACTGACCTTTTCTATTATTCATACATCTTCTAGAGACTCTATTAGGAAGGTTTACTGGAGTCAACTAGTCTTCAGAATAAGCTTCTAGTTTATTTGACAGCATGTCCTATCTATAAAAATTTCCCTAAACTTCTCTAAAGTATATTTTATTGAGATTACTTGTGCTTTAATACTATGTTCATCTTTTATCAGCTTATATTAGGGGCGGCAGCATACATATTTATTATATTTTGTATGTAATATATATTTAGTATCAATATTACTACATATTTTACATATGTAATATATTTATTATATATTTTAAAAGCTTAGTGAGTGTATTTTTCAGTTGACAGTTGGGACACATCATCTTGCTTTTTCTTAATTTCTGAAAACAGTGAGATAATATACTCGAAAATGGAAATTATTCTGGAACATTGTCAAGTATTGACAATGAAATGCTTGCTATAAACTGACCAATTTAATATAACACTGACTATATATTATAATAAGCCCCATATTAGATAAAATAATCTTTATCACCCTTATTCTTTTGGTCTGAGGTAGTAGATAAAAAGGAGTAAATTTTTTAAAGTGAAGACATTTTTAACAGATTTAAGATGAGAGAAGTTTTTTAAAAGTCTTTATTATTTTCTAATTTCAAGGAAACAACATAGGATTTCAAAGTTGGAAAGATATTAGTCGGTCTCTCCCAAGTTAAAGACTAGGGAACTGAAACCCAGATAGATCAAGTGCATTCAGTCAAGGTTCATGGGTTTCTTTGTTACACTGAATGTTCCTCAATATATATCAAAACTCCTTATTTAAATTGTCATCAGTTCTATGGTTCATTATTTGAATTTCAAAGAAAAAATTCACTTTATATTAATAGTTTTTTTCTTGACGTTCTCTACAGAAAACATGATATGTATGTGCCTAAAGGTTACTGTTTCCTTTGAAATTACAACTTGAAAAGCAACATTATAATCTTAATCATTATAACTTTTGTAAGGATTTTTTTTAATACACCCTCCTAAAAAATATGAAGGAATCTTAGCTGTTTACATGCACAAATATCAATAGATGAATTGAATTGGGAATAACACAGTTGTTCCAGTTCTTTTTTTAATGCATATGCTTATTTCATCATGCAAATAGAACTATATAGTCTTCATAAAATCAAACCTTTTTAGTTTAAGGATGATTTTAGGAGGCTGTTGGGATCCATTGAGAAATGCTCTATCATTCAGAGCTACTATAAAGTTGATACAATTCAAATGTGAAGGAAAATAAATGTTTTTGCTTTAAATATATTTTAGATGGTCAGTTATGAAGAACGTAGGGGAAAAAATTCTGATATTCTTGTGATTTACTTCACTATTCTGAAATTCCTTAAGCCAGATAGCTCTCCAGTTTGCATTTGGTTCAAACAAAATATCTTAACTCAACCTTGACTTTATGAAATACTCTATCTTTTAAAAATCACCAATAAATAGTCAAGGGGTGAATATCAAACTTCATTCCTGCCTTCAATCTTGTAATGATGGACATAAAGTAATTCATTAGGGTAAATAGATAAAATGAGGGTCAGGATAATGCAAAAAAGTTCTGTCTTCCCCTAGTTTTTTCCCCATGTTAATAAAATGACACCACATGCTATTACACTTTTAGGTAAGAAATCTGGACATCTCCCTGGTTCTTAGTTTTCATCTCCACTGCCATCATTCTCCACCTCCAGTCTTTCAGCCAGTCCTACTGATTCTACCTCCAACCTCACATCTGCTATTCTCCATTTCTACTCCAAGACAAGATCATATCTTTTCAGATCTACTCTAGATATTTCCTGTTTCTTCTCGTTTCTGTTCTTGCTATATTCTTATCCATGATCTACAAAGATCACCTCTAGTTAATTCTTGCCTAAAATCTTTCAGTGACTTCTCTTTGTAATCAAATTACAATTCAAACTTATGTTAATGATTTACCAGGCTTGCATAAATTGCCAACCTATTTTCCCAAATTTATTTCACATCATTCCACTGTTTATTTACCTTGCTACCCACTCTCCTCTTCACTTTGTCCTCCAATATGTCAGATTCTCTCACCCTTGCACTTTTTTGTTTGTTTGTTTGTTTTGCGGTACACGGGCCTCTCACTGTTGTGGCCTCTCCCGTTGTGGAGCACAGGCTCTGGACGCGCAGGCTCAGCGGCCATGGCTCACGGGCCCAGCTGCTCCACGGCATGTGGGATCCTCCCGGACCGGGTCATGAACCCGTGTCCCCTGCATCGGCAGGCGGACTCTCAACCACTGTACCACCAGGGAAGCCCACCCTTGCGCTTTTTGCATGCTTTCCCCTAGTCTTTTTCCTGGTCTTGGTAAAGTTATCTCCTGGAGTCCAGAGCTTAGTTGGTAAACTTAAAAAAAATTTGCTCTTAGTTTCCTGGATGTCTTATATCAAAGCATAGTGAGAAAGAGTAGCTTAAAATGAAACTAGAGAGGTTAGCAGAGGTCAGCCACAAAGTCATTTTCGTGGGTCTACTCTTCTTGAATGTTGGGAGGTTGTTCCATGTGAAAGATGGCTCCTTTATTAACATAAAGGTATACATTCCTATAAAGAAGGGTTAGACTAATACCTAACAAAGGGCAAGATTATTTTTTATATCAATTACCCAGAGTGGAAGAAGTAATTAGGAAGAGAACTGAGAGAATGCTGGTGAAGGAGGAGTAGTAACTGTATCTTTCTTGGCGTAGACATCCAGAAGACCAAGATGAAGATGTTTCAAGGGTTGTGGTTGCATTTAGAGAAATTGTGATTACATGTAGTTACCATGTAGAGGAAGATTAGGAACTATAAATAGGGATCTCCACTTTATCACTATATTAAGACAAGTGTCCCCTAAAAGAATTTGATGATCCAGGCAATAAGAGTAACCTCTGATTATCTTACCAAAAATAATTACAACCACTTGAAATAGTATGTATTATATATTACTAAGTGCTTGGCACTAAACTAATTCTTAGATGTTTATATTAATTTCTGACAACATCTATGTGAAATAACATGGTATTTTTACAGTTGAAGAAATTGGGGCTCAAGTCTATTGAAACATGACCAAGATCACATAACTGTAAAAGTCAGATAAATTTGGATTTATCTGACTGCAAATCCCACATCTTTCTAGTAAAGTTTTTCCCTTTTAAATATACTAATAAGCAACATTTGCTCTTTTTATATGTAAGTGAATCATTTTCCATAGTTTTCTTTTTAATGACATTTTGAAAGTCTACCCATTAGTGGAAAGCAGTGAATAAAAAGCAAGTTAATCTGCTACATGCTTAGGTGTCATGTGGAACACCAACAAATGTATAATCACTTACCTGCTTGTTTGCTTCCTTTCTTGCTTTTCTTGTCATCTTCTCATGCTATTTGTGTATGCTCACTTAGAAATTCCACAACTCTGTCTTATGCACTAAAAAGGGCATCATTATTGGTGATGTTGAACTTGCATGTTTTTCTGTGTATCAATATCTGACTGCCTGTATCTGTTGATTTCCCAAAGAAACTTTCCTTTCTCTTTTTTTTCAGATCCTAGTCAATCCTTAATTATATATCATCTATTGGATTACATCTCTATCTCTATAATTACTTGTTGTAATAACCTTTGTGTTCCAGTGCAAAAGGGAAAGAAACTCCCCTCTACATTAGCCACAATTTCCCTGTTTTCTTTGACATATACCTAAAGTTGGATGGCAACTTTATAAACACTACAATGTTTATAAATTTTGTAACTCTATAAATTAAAGTAGAACACATGTACAGCAAAATGTACAAAAAATAAATGTAAAACTCATTGTAAGATCAAAAGCTGAATGTATGTGCAACTACCACCCAAGTCTAGAAAGAGAATGTTTGTTATCAGCACATCACAAGTCACCTCTTGACCCTGACCAATCATTATCCTCTCTCTCCTACCCAAGATGACCAATGTCCTAACTAATTATTAGTTAATATCCTACCTAATAATCATAAACTAAAGATGAGCCTGCTTTTGCCTTCAGTTGAGAATCATGAATTATGCTATTTTGTGTGTTCTTTTACTTAGGACTGTGCTTGTAAAAATCCATCCATGTTGTGACATGAAGCTGTATTTCATTTATTTTCATCGTTGGGTAGATTTCATTTTATGAATATGCTAAACTATTTATTCTAGTATTGATGAACATTTGGGTTGTTTCTAGTGTATTCATTCAGAATAATAGTGCTTAGAACACTCTTAAACATTTTTATGTACACAGTTTTATTGGAAATAGACCTAGGAATGGAATTACTGAGTCATAATATATGGCTATATTAGTGGTTGTATGATTAATAGTCTGACACTGTTTAAGTGGACCTATTGTTCCTTACTCTTTCTAATACTTGATACTACCCTTTTTTTCCATTTTATCAGTTTGGTACATATGTAGTGGTATTTCATTGTGATATCAATTGGCATTTCTCTGATCATAAGTGACTTTTAAGCACCTTTTTCTGTGTTTATGAGCCAGTTGGGCTGTTTTATAAAATATAATACTTAACTATGGCTTTGACAATTTGTTCCTGATAGATTGTTCATCATTTTCTTATTGATATTAATGAGTTATTTATGACTCATTCATATGCAGTGACTATGCTCCCTTTGTTGGTTACATGTGTTGCAAGAGTCTTTTCTCACTACTGGGTTTGCTTTTTCTCTAATTTAATGGTTTTTAATTTTCATGTAGTGCAACCTGTCAATATTTTTCTTTATTTTCAAGGATTTTTATGTCATAATTAATTGTTCGATACCACAAAATCATGAACATATTTTCCAATAGTACATTCTAGAATCTATATGTATGTATGTATTTTGTATTAATTTATTTTGGCTTTTATTTTATTTATTATTATTTTTTTATTTTGGCTTTTATAGTTCATTCTATAGCACACTTGGTATTTATATTTATATGTGATGTAAGGTAGTACTCCAGTTTCATATTTTGTATACAGACAAATTATCTTATCTTTTATTAATAACATTGTCCTTTATCCCAGTTCAATAATATTTATCCTTTTCATGAATGATTTGACTATTCTAAACCCTTTGCATTTTTGTATAAATTTAAGACTCACAGTTTTAATTTACACGTGTACACACACACAGACGCACACAAACCTGTTGAAACTTTTATTGGAATTGCATTAAATGTGAAGAGTAATATAAGAATTGGTATCTTTGAAATATCTTGTAAATGGAATATTCCTTGATTTATTCACACCTTATCAATAGCTCTTAAAAATCGTTTTAAGTTTTCTTAGACTTCTGACATTTATTAGCTTTACTGACATATACGTTAGTATATGTGTGTATTGCTGTGGTGAATAGAATCATTTTAAATTTATTTTTCTGACTTCTGCATGGAGAAATACATCTAAATTTTATATAGTGACTTTATGTCTGGCAATATTGCTAATACTCATTTTCTAATTATTTTTCATAAATATATAGTTATTTACTAATTGTCTTATTTTTAGCTTAATTTCTCTCTAGATAGAGAACTTACTCATATGATTTCAGTTCTTTAAAATTGCTTGAGACTTCCTTTATGGCTCACATGTACAATTCTTACAAATTGATTTTTAAAATATAAATTCTTTTGTTAGGTACAGCAGTCTATATGTGTTAAGTGAAGTTTATCAATCATATTGTTCAAATCTCTGTCCTACTGTGCTGCAGGGTCACTGTCAGCTCTCCATTACCACTGTTTTCTTCTCAACACCCCCCACCCCACCCCGCATCATAGAGGAGATGCTGGGGGCTACATTTCCCAGAATTCCCAGTAAGAGGCACTTCGGTGAGCTGTGATTCCTCATGGATTTCAATGACACTGTTATTTGCTTATTTACCTGCTCATGTCTTGCTGAGTTCTGGGAATTGTACATGGTGCATTATAGATATTATCATTTGAGGCCTGGATGCTACTATAATCATTAAGGGTGGCAGATGGCACGAGCTTTGCAACTCTAGATCACCTCATTCAATCAGTAACTGTCATGTTTTAAAGATGGGATTCATTCCTGGCTAATACTTGCCTACTCTATTCTGCAGTTAGGCTCTACAGAGACCCCCTCCCCGCCCACGCAAAAATATGTGTAAGATTCTCAGGGACCTCTTCTCCTTGATATCCTTAGTTCTTCAAGGTTCTCATCCTCAAGGTCATCTCTTCCAGAACTGATATATGTTCTTATTGCAAAAGCAGCTCCCAAACTGTACTCGATGGCCTGGATTACTTCTCTTCTAAGATCTTAGAACCGTACAGTTTTAGGATCTCATTAGATTTTCAGTGCTCTTATGCGAATTTGTTTTTATATTTTAACCACTTTTTCCTGGTTATTCACGGTAGGATGGAGTTTAGATTCACCAATCTGACATTACCAAGAATGGAAATCATTTACTCTTCAATAGGCTTTTGAGTATATCACTTAAATTCTTGTTTATCATTGTAGAAAAAATTTTGAAAAAAGTTTTACAAGGACATAGACTATGTCATTATTGGTTATAGCTGTAGGCACAATACTAGCAAAAAGAAAAGATAAAAAAATAATTCCTTGTTTCATTTAATTTACATCTTAATATATATCCATCTGTACTTCTTAACTAAGCAGTATTTATTAAGTTAGTAATAAAAAGCATACGCTTTCTATTATTTATGATAACCATAGTATTAAAGTCATCTTCCTGGCTTATTTCAACTTTTAATACTAATAATTGCTGTCAAATCAGTCACAGTTACATATAGAATAGCTCAACTGTCCTAGATTATATCCAAAGGCCGTTAAGTCCTGCTAATGAGACTCTCCCAGGTATGAGGAGATGCCAAATTCCTTCAATCTTATGGTTTAAAAATAAGGATAAATGATCTCCTTCTTAAATTTTCTTGAAAAATAGATTTTATTTCTCAAAAATAGTCCTCATACGTTTCCTATATACTGGTTTTGATAAATTGCATATCTCCTATAGTCAGAAGAAATTGAAACATTGAGACTTATTTTATAAGAACTTATTTTTATCCTAGGATTGTTATCTAATAATAAAAAATCTTGCTGCATTAACCTACAAAAATATTTAAAAGTAAAAACAAATTTACCAGAGATGAAATGTTTCCAGAAGGAACTTATGAGCTGATTTTTCCTATATCAAGACAAACACCTAGAATTTGTATTAGAAAAGGAACATGACTATAAATTTCTTCAAGAATTTTTTATACTTGTCAGTGTACAAGTAAATTGCTGAGTACTACATGAACCCTTACATTTCACAAAATACCAAGAAATGTGAGCCAGATGGTTATCCTTCACTCTAAGTTTGACAATGAGGAGACTGCATTGGGATATAGATAGATAGAAGATAATCATTCCTTGTTTAAATCAGCAACACATTTTTAAAAACTCTACTACTTTCTTATTGATGTAGAAAAGTATGTTTTTTACAAATGGATATAAAATTATAATAGACTTTGCTAATATTCATTGAAAAATATTTTTTAAATCCTCATCTAAAAATGGCCACTCTCTCTTTTTTCACTTCATCCTAACCACCCTCTATCTTTCTGGCCTTCCAACGAAGCATATTCTTACCTAGACACGTGGCATTTTTTGTTTTCTCTGCCCGAAAGGTACGTTACTCAGAAATACTGATAGCTCCCTCCATTACTTTATACTGATCCCTGGTCATATTTCACTTGATTAAAAGGTCGTCACCATTCACCTTAATTAATTCAATGCTCTTTTTCCTTATTCTCTTTTATTTATCTTTTTGACTGTTATCACTCCCTGAAATGATATGTGTGTTTGTTTACTGTCTGTGACCCTACACTGGAATGTAAGTTTTATGAGAGCAGGGTTTTTGTTTTGTTCTTATCAGTACCCCAGGACCTAAGCAGTGTCAGGTTCAGAATAAACTCTGAGTACAAGTTTTCTCCTGCATGAGGCTTGAATGAGGCTCTTGGCTACACAGCCAGCCAGCTGACCACAGCATAGGTTCTTGCCTCGTTTCTGCCAACTTTGTTCCTATAGTTCCTCACCATTACTAAAACCTTTTTCTGTACCTCTGCTTTTCTCCCAAAACAGGGCTATAACCTGAGCCTATAGATCACAGTCTCTAAACATCTGTATGCCCCTAGGATTTGAATTCACTGAGTACCACCTTGAGTCAGGCATTTCTTGGGTCTGTGGTTCTCTTATGCACCACACCTTATGAATGAGCAACTAATCTGGGAGCTAATGTTTGCATATAGTTACTACGATTGAATATCACATTTACTTCCAAGCTAGCTAACTGGAAGGGACAAAAAAAATTACTACACAATTACCATTTTATGACCAAGAGAAACAAAACAATATACGATCCATATTTTTTTCCAATATTACATCTTTTATTTTAATTTAAGAGAATTTAAACCACATAAAGAAAATGCCTTTAACAATATATTTTTATGGAATATGAAAAAAATGTTCCTTTATGTGATTGCGCTTTGTTTCATCTGACTTGAAAACACTTAAAGATTTGTCTTCAAATTTAGTTATAAAATGTGATCGGAGATTCAATGAGGTAAAAGTCACAAGAGTGGTTAGGAAAATTCAGAAATGTAATATGTGAATTATGCAGTAAGATAGATACATATATATATATATATATATATATATACACACATACACATCTTCCATATGTGTGTGTGTGTGTGTGTGTGTGTGTGTGTGTGTGTTTTATTCCTGGAAAAGGACAGCATGAAAAATGGCACAGATGTGAGAATGATTTAGATCTGTTCAGCAGACAGTATATAATCTAGTTTTCCTGGCAAGCTGGACACTATGAGACTTGGCCAAGGAGGATGAGTGAGGAGAAGGAAAGATAGTGTTTCATCTGTATCATAGTGTGAAGGGCCTTGAATGCCAGCTGAAAATTTATGTATAAAGATTTGGAATGGCACAAAAACCCTCAAGCAAAAAAGCTACAGTGCTTTCCAAAATGAACACAATGACAGCTAAATTGTAAAAAAAAACAGCATTGAATGATGGCTTCCTCCAAAATATATAGTTTTAATAAATTGAGGGAGAATGACATAATTTTTAAAAGTTGTAAAGTAGGAAAAACTGTTACCAAAGTATTAGCTCTGCTTCAAATCAGATTTACAGTATGTATTTTAACAAAACGAACATTTATAGTCAGTCATAAAATATTTTTATCACAATAATTTTTCAGTTATTATTGCTACGTCGTTTTGGACTCATGCTGTCTTTCTTCTACCCAATACTCAAAACCCTCTCATCTTCCCCCTGCATTGTCCTTTGCAAAGATGAGTAAGATGAAGCAGAGTTAAAATAAATTGATCATCATGTATTTGGGAAATTGGCAGATGTCTTATATATTGAGGTAAAAGTAACAACAGCAAAGAAGGGCCTCAGAGACTATCACATTATGTGTTTAATAGTTATTACCTCCATGTAAATTGTTTTATGTTAAATATTAAAATTTTTATTAGGAAAAAAGTAGCCATGGAGATTCTTTCTTCCAGTATATATACAGCTTCCCGAAATTCTGGGGATTACTTTGGAAATCCTTACCAAAGATGGACATGAGCAAAAATAAATAAATTAGATTTCAGCTTCATGAGGACAAGCACAATATCTTTTTTATTCACTCTGTTACACCAGGCTCCCCAAGTAAATATTCTTTGAATGTGTAAGTGAGTTAATTTGTGTTGACATTTGTTATGGACTGTTTGTATCTTTTCAAAATTCATATGTTGAAACTCTAAGTCCCAATGTGGTGGTATTTGGAGATGGGGCCTTTTGGAGGTAGGGTAGATGGGGTCATGAGGGTGGGCCCTGGTCCAAAGGGATTAGTGTCCTTAAAAGAAGAGACACCAGAGAGCTTGCTCTGATTCTGTGAACATACAAAGAAGAGGTCATGTGAGTACACAGCAAGATGGCCTCAGATTGAAACCTGTGTTACTGACACCTTGATCTTGGAGTTACCACAGATTTTGCAGATCTGTGGGAAATAAATGTCTGTTTTGTAATCCACTCAGTCTATGGTATTTGTTTTGGCAGCCTAAGCTGATAAAACAGCATTCTAAGCTAGTTCTAAGCTATAGTATTGCATCATATACTAAACAAAACTAAATATTGAAATGCAAATTAAAATTGAGATATTACATGTATTTCAACAAAATGGAAAGGGTGATTAGAATTCAGAACTGTTTATTTCACGGTATCTCTCCATAGCACTTAGCTTCCCTGTCAGAATTTGCAAAGCCTACTGTTTGGACTACCCAGAATTTCCACATTAAAAATAAGCTATGTTTTTATTGCAAAACTAAGTGCTTTATGGAAAGACTGAATGTACATGTGGGAAACATTTTGCGAAAATATGTTTCCAACCTCAGTGATAGAATTGGAAAACATAATTAAAGTGATTGTTAAATGCTAAAATAATTTATCACTTTTATGCTGTGTTTTAAAAAGTGTTATTCGCAATGGAGCTGTGTTTTTGTTACATGTTGCATAAATAAGCTGTTTCTTGTTTTTCGCTGGAATCTAAGTATGCTCCTAATTTCAGATGCATTCATAACACTTAATAAAGGCAATTACTGTATTTCAATACTGAGAAGATTTGGTTATTGTATGGGAGGAAAAGTGATGTATGGGGAGTGAAAAGGGATCATTCTGTTCTCAGTTATGAAAGCGAAGGACATTATGTGTGAATGTGTCTGTTTATTTGCGAAGCATCATGGTTTTGTTTTGTTTTCCATAATGTATTAATGTAAAGAATGATCTCCTATCACTTTGGTATGAATGGGTTTTCTGGAACAAGCCAATCATATATCTTTGGGCATATGTAGACCCTCCTCCTGGTCATACTTCTGAATCTATTTGTTCATGGGTTCTGCTCCTGTAAAATCATAATATAAAAACATTAATTCATAGACTGATTGTGATGATAAAATGAGATAATTGTAAACTCCTTTAACAATGCAAAAAATAAGGCAGGATTTCCAGCAATGACAGAAGATGTTGGCAAATCTTCCAAAAAAAAGCAAGTATAAAATTGTACAATATCGTTGAAAACAACCATGTCAGGACACAGAAAGTTGATCAAAGGCAAAAACAAATTGTGAAACATTTATTTATGAAAAACTGCTAGAACTTCCGCTAAAATTGGTAAGATTCTATGGCCTGGGGCTGTTCCCTTTTCTGCCCCCCACCCCTGCACCTCACTCTCAGTATTATCAGCACAATAGTTTAACCAGGGTATAGATGGCCAAAGGAAACTAGCAACTTTGCTGACAAAGGAGGCTGACTTGATTGATTTTGAACAGAGTAAAAAACCACACCCTGTGGCATAGTAAGTAAAAGTAGCAAACTAAGTCGGAAGTAAGGGTGGAAAATCAAAGCTCTGCTAGCCTGAGGTTGTGGACTTGATTGGGGGAAGTGGCAGTCAAGCTGGACTTTTCAAAGGGAGAGCCTGGAAATGAAAGAGCCCTGGAAGCTAAGCTCCCCATACATTCTTGGCTGACTAGAAAACAGTAGGCATGCACAGAGAAGACTGAACTGGATCAGAAAGTAAAAGTTAAGGCAGGTTTGAAACTGTTCAACCCCACCCCCATCCCCAGATCTGTCAGCACAGAGTAGAAGCCTTAGGGACACAGGAGCCTGAGCACAGCTTCTGTCTAATCGTTGAGTGACCAGTGAGCCATGCAGACACAGGGAAATCAAACTTACGATAAGAAGGAGAGAAAAATTAAGAGAAAGATTTAATAACACTTTTGTTGCTTTTAGATTTATTTTTATTGATATAATTTTGATTCTATTGCTGGAAATAAATAATGTGATTTTTTTTTCACTAATAGGTTTCTGAAGGTGTTCAGGTGAACTACAAAGGAAGATTAGTGTCTGCCTTTGGAATAATTTAACTTCTTATGCCCCAAGCAAATATGTAGGGATCAGGAAATCAAACTAATAAAAACAAAGTTAATCTTACTTATTTTTACAATGATTGACCTGAATCCTTGTGAATCTAAGATACATGAAAATTAGGATAGTTAAGTAGTGAACTGTATACTACTTTGTATGTTGTTAAAATTTGGTGATATTGGTTAGCCAAAGAGTTCATTAGAGTTTTTCCGTAAGATTTTACAGAAAATCCCGAACAAACTTTTTGGCCAACCCGATATTTTGTGACTGACTAAATAGCTTATTAGAGCAACGAGGTCATCAGGGCTAGACCATCATTCGCTATGTGGGTCAGGTTAGTTTTGCTATGTCATGTTCATAGATGTGACCCAATCCCAACCATATCCTTTCTTCCAAGGATAATATTATTGATATCAAAAGAATCTCAATATTAAAATAGTTATAGATCTTTCTGATGAAAGATTATCTGTAGCATTTGTAGAGCAATATTTTCCCAGACAACCTGCATTATATACATTCACAAAGAAGTATAAACATATTTATATTGAGTCAGTAAGTCCTCATAATCATTATCTTACGTTTAATTGTGTATGCAATTGTAGTATTTCTTATGTGAGTGAAGATTCTCCTGAAATGTTGGCCTCTGCCTCAATGTCTTTTAGGCAGTTTGATCTGTATTTCATAGCTCCAAGGGAAGCATTTGGCAGGGTACACAGTAGAATTAGCTCCCTTCCAGTAGCTTGCACTCTTAGGAGAACTTAGAGACTTTTCTAAGGGAGTAAAAGAAACAGGGTTTCAGATGGAATCAGCTGATGATGGAAGAAGGATTTTCTCCAGATTATATGGAGACTTCCTTGGCCTGAGAAAAGAAACCAGGGAAAGGCTTTCGGGTCTAGAGGTAATAGGAAACGAGAATTTGCTTCATAGCAGTTCTGTGGACAGTCATCTGGGAATACAGGCACTAAGATTATACTGAGAAATGATTACAAATTACTTCAGGCCATAGGCATAGAGGTTCAAAACTCAACAAAAATTTCCATTTACAAATAATTTTACCAAAATGATAGAGAGCCACCAGACCTAAAGGGAACGTATGTGCAGGATGTTTGGTGACCTATGGAAATAGGTAACTAAAAACCACAGCCACCTCTGCCATTGGACACTGGTAACTTATAGGGTCTTGGAACCCTATAAGGGTTCCGAGGGCAAAAGAGAAAAGAGGACAAAACCATTACTGAGCTCGACTATAAGGCTGTCCCAAGAGAATGGGAGTTCAATGTAAAAACTTAATAAAGTTATAAAAAAATAAATGATATTTCTTTCACAACAGAGCTTATGGACTGAGATTTATGCCTGTTATGTATTTTTTTAAGTTCTGATTTGATCATGGTTAATTTATTAAATTACAAACTATCAACTATACAAATTTCATGTAAATATCTAGTGATAAAACGCCTTAGATTAAACGTATATTTGTTCCTCTTTCTACCTGTGACGTTGGAGGTGATCAGTTCTTTCCTGTTAGAAAATAAGAGTTAATAGCATTTTAAAAGCACTAAAACAAAAGGGACTCACTGTTATGATGTTTCCAAGACAGATTAAAATCTGATAAAGTGGAGAGAGTCCTTTCCTTAGAGCAATCAATTTAGCAAAATGGAAAAGAAACAGGACAATTTGGATATGATCAAATGTGTTCTTCACCTTCTGAATATTTGGACAGATGGAGGGAAAATTAACATGAAAAGAGTGGATACTCCTAGGACAAAAATGCTTTCAGTCAGGCATAAATTCATAAACCTCTAAAAATTTGAAGATGAATTCACTTCATTACTCTTATCAAATAATTAGAAACAGTACAGTGCTCTCTAGGAGAGAACTAATTTTTTTTAAAGGAAGACACTCAGGTACAATCATATCAATTGACACAAATTAAGTATTTTATAGGAGCAAATTTTGTACTGAGCCACCAAAGCTAAGTTCCCATATGGCATTTTATTATGGTGTGCAGATGTCCTCTGGTAGTAACAATAAAATTCAGGAGCTACACTTGCCACTACTGTATTAGTGAAGACCTTGTTACCGCTCATAGAGACTATTTTAATAGGCTTCTGATTGCTTACCTCTGGTCTCTTCTAAAACAAAAAACACTTTTCACCCTATTGTCTGAGAATGTGTTAAGAAGCTTATCATAGTTCTGATAATGGCCCTGCCCTGCATGAAACCCCCCCCTTAGCTACTAAATAAAGGACTTGTTTTCTAGTTTGATATTCAAGGATCACTAATTTAATCAGTGTAAGCATGATTTACTATTAAGCACTATAAAATGTAATTTAAGACCTATTAACCTTATTAATGTTATACTAATACATAATAATAAATTTTAGAAGAGTGATAGTGTCACATGAAAACCATGTTACACAAAGATCGAAAGAATGGGTTCTTTAACAAAACACAGAAGAATATAAATCCTAACTCTATAGAAATTAGCTGAGTGACATTCAGTTCTGGGCTAGTAAAGCAGCCCTCTGAAAAGAGAGAGCTCTGACTTGTAGCATTTGCCAGTTTCTGTGGTGTAAATACTCCCACCGTGGCCATTTCAAAACTACCAACAGTTTAACAACCCCCTCACAAAATTTAACAATTGGCTCTCATAAACCGGTTCAAGCTCACTCAAGCACAGACCAATCTGGTGGATATTCCTAGGACAAAATTTGTCAAAATTTATTTTTCTTCTTAATAGTTAATTTTATTATTTGTAAAATGGGCCTAATAATTCCTATATTGTAGTGTTGTGCAGTGGTTTAAAATGAGATAATATATTATAAATTACAAATTACTCCATTACTGTGCTCTATAAATAGAACAACAAAGCCTGGATGACAGCACATCTGTTTACAATATGGTTTATTGAATATTTTAATCTCACTGTTGAAATCAGCTACTCAGAAAAGAAAGCTTGCTTTAAAAATATTACTGTTCAAGAACAATTGCACCCAAGAGCTCTGATGGAGATATACAATGAGATTTCATGTCTGCCAACACAACATCCATTCTGCAGCCCAGAATGGGTGAAGGTGTGATTTTGAATTTTTAAATCTTATTATTTAATAAATACATTTTGTAAGGCTAATGCTGCCATAGATAGTGATTCCTCTGATGGATCTGGGCAAAGTATCTTGAAAACCTTTTGGAAAGAATTCACCATCCTAGATGTCATTAAGAACATTCATGATTCATGAGAAGAGGTCAAAAATATTAACATTAACAGGAGTTTGGAAGTTGATTCCAGTCCTCATGGACGACTTTAAAGGGTTCAAGACTTTAGTGGAGGAAGTAACTCTGGGTGTGGTAGAAATAGCAAGAGAACTAGAATTAGAAGTGGAGCCTGAAGATGTGACTAAATTGCTGCAGTCTCGTGATAAACTTTAACAGATGAGGAGTTGCTTCTTACAGATAGCAAAGCAAGTGATTTCTTGAGATGGAATCTACTCCTGGTGAAGATGCTGGAAAGACTGTTGAAATGACAACAAAAGACATAGAATAGTGTACAAATTTAATTGATAAAGCAGCATCAAGGTTAGAGACAGTTGACTCCAATTTTGAAAGAAGTTCTACTGTGGATAAAATTTTATCAAGCAGTATTGAATGCTACAGAGAAAGTGTTCATGAAAGGAAGAGCCAATTGATGCAGCAAGCTTCATTACTGCCTTATTTTAAGAAATTGCCAAAGTCACCCCAGCCTGCAGCACCCACCACCCTAAGTAGTCAGCCGCCAATCAACATCAAGGCATACCCTCCACCAGCAAAAAAAAATTCAACTCACCGAAGGTTCACATGATGGTTAACAGTTTTTAACAATAAAGTATTGTTAATTAAGTTATGTATGTTGTTTTTCTTATAGACATAATGCTATTGCACACTTACTGGACTACAGAAATATTGTGTAAGCATAATTTTATATGCACTGAGAAACCAAAAAATTTATGTGAGTCACTTTATTGCAATACTCACTATTGCAGTGGTCTGGAACTTCAGATTTGCATTTCTAACTCTGACTTAAACATTAATGACTTTCTCTTTGCCCCTTAACTTCTAGTATTTCCTCTAGCTTCTTACATTCTAGTAACAACTTAACTTCTAAAAGAAGAAAACTGTGTTTTCAAAGATTTCCGGTCTGTTTGTTTAAATGAAACCATTTTTCTATTTGTATAATTTCTCAAGCAAGACCCACCACCCTATGGTGCAATCAGGGGCCAAGGTGCAGAACAAACTAACTGGCCTGCAAGTCAAAAAAGCTTGTGACCTTGGTCTCATTAGCAGTAATCTGCCCTGAGCAAGTTATTGGCTCAGTACAAACTGATGCTGAGTAAGGCAAGATAATGTGTGCTACTCTGATATTAAAATAATTATTTTGCTTAAGGTTTCAGGCAATACCTGATGTCATTAATCTTGGACGTTTTTCTGAGGGTGTACATGATTACATCTATCATGTTTACAAGATAGAAGATTATTATAGAAATACTAGAGATCTTTGATTCAAAACGTTTTTGAGGGTAAAACTGTAATAGCATTGATAGCATTGATTGTATTTATAATTTCAATTTCTTATTAATAGAAAAACATTACATAATCTCTTCTAAGGATAAATAACTGACAAAATGGTGCCCTATATTTTTTTAAAAATGAGAATAACAGCTTAAAATAAGTTTTTATATGAAGTGTCAGTATTTTTCTTTAGTTTTTAAAATTCTACAGTGTTTCATACATAGAATAATAGTACAAAGAATGATATAATTTAAATCTTAGTAATTATCTTGTAATTATACAGATTATAAGAAGGAAACTGAAAATATCATACATTCATTCATTTGTTCAACATCTTTGAGAACTTCCTTTGTGCCAGGTTCTGTTTAAGAAACTGGGGATGTGTCAGGGAACTCAAAACAAAACAAAACTAAACTAAACTAAGCCTGTCATCAAGCCATTTATTTATTTTGTATCCTTCTTTTCTACCTCCTATGGGAATCTATTACCCTGTTATGGTGCTTATTATTCTCATGCATAGATTATATATAATCTATATATATACACACTTATACTTAAATTATTTTTTGTAGGATTTTACGTAGTTTGTTTTTTTCAATATTATATCCTTGTAGTCTTTCTACATTGAAATAGGAAGCCTAGTTCATTCCATTTTAACTAGTAAAACAATATTTAATTGTATAACTCTACTACAGTTTAGTTATCAATTTTCTTGTAAATGAAGGTGTTTTCAATTTACTGCAGTTACAAACAACGTCACAATGAATATTCTTTGTCATCTTGTAAGCATGTTACCATTATAATAATTGGATAAAGTAATTAC
Organism: Pseudorca crassidens; assembly: GCF_039906515.1. Taxonomy (NCBI): domain Eukaryota; kingdom Metazoa; phylum Chordata; class Mammalia; order Artiodactyla; family Delphinidae; genus Pseudorca; species Pseudorca crassidens. The sequence continues at coordinate 62,731,860 of NC_090306.1, forward strand.
CATTATAATTGCCATTAATTACCATTATAAGTTTTGGATAAAGTGGGAGGGTAAGAGGTTATGAACGTCTTTAACATTACAAGATAGTGTCAAATTGTTTTCCGCAATTGTGTTGCCAATTCCATTCCTACCAGCAGTGTCTTAGAGTTTCTATTGCTCCACATCCTCCCAATTTGTAATATCAGTCGTCTCCAATTCCTTTCCTTTTCTGCTTTTTTTTTGGTGTCCTTTGCCTGCATTTCCTTTTTTCTTTCTTCCCTTCCCTCCTTCCTTCCTTCCTTTCTTCCCTGCTTCTCTCCCTCTTTCCCTTTTTTCATTCTTTTGCTGTCTCGTAGATTTGAAATTGTATATCATTATCTGAATTAATATTTCTAAGATGATATATAAGGCTAATTTTCTTGATTATTGTTCTTTTTTTTTCCTCTAGAAAGACTGTCAGTATTCCTTTAATTACTTTTCTACTAGATTTATTCTGTTCAATTTGTAGGACTTTTTAATTGCTTTAATACTGATAGATTTATATTTACCAGGAATGTAGTTATAAATATACCAGCTACAATCACAGAATCATTTGCCAAGTAAGGATGGAAAGTGTTATGAGTATTTTCCCCTGTGCCCAATAGGAATCTATTTATGTATCTTTTAAGAAATTTTCTTTACTTTTCCTTTCCCACTACCCTGATAATGATGGCATATATGCTATCATTTAGCATAATATATGGTAATAATAATGAACCTTATATTTTACTATGTATATTATAAAATATCAAAGAAGGAGAAAGAAAGCACAAGGAAGTTAATTCTTCTGAGGAACTAGATCTAGTAAATAAGAAAACTTAGGTTATCTGGCCTCAGAGTGTGGACGTTTGCCGATTTTGGCACCCCCCTTTGAAATTCTTGTGAAAAGTCATGTGAAAATACCTTAGCCTTGCAACTCAGCTTCTCAGACAGCCTAACTAAAATCCTAAAACACACACAAGAGTAAAAAGTCCCAAGTCTCATACTCCCCTCTATTGGACTTAGTTAGCTCTTCTTCATATAATATCACAGAAAATTTTCACTTTATTTTAGGTAGCCTAATGCATTATATTTGTCCAGCTCTTCTAATTATTCTCAGTGAGAAAGCTGTCTGAATTTCTTAATATTCATAAGGGTGGGAGACCATAGTCAATCTTTGAACACCTACATGTTCTTATCAATTTATTTTTAGTAACATAGGATTTGTTATTTCTCAGTCAAAATAATCAATGCAACATCATTATTATCATTTCTAAATTAGTTTGCAACTCAAAGATATAAAATATATACATTGACTATTTAAATAAGAATATTAAGTTTCTGAAATGTTATTTATGAAATAGATGGCATTTCATTTGCCTTTGCAAAACGTGTTCTTATTGCTTATTAGTCATAATGTAGAAAAATCTTTATCATGCCTAATGAAAAAATGAATAAATAAGTAAACCTAAAGCAGAGGATGTTTCTAAACATAACTCTTTAAATTACTCAAAGGTAATGCATCATTCTACCAATCAAAGATAATGCATCATTCTACTAACAATACAGATAGTAGACAGTTTTAAATATTTTACTCAAATTTAGCATGTGTCAAGATCTCAAAATAGTACATGTATATAATAACAAAAACCAGTTAACAAAATAGAAATTTTAATCAATGAATTATTCTGTCAATGATCTAAATTCATTTTTGTGAATATTTGATTAAAAGTCTAGATTAGCTTTACCAATAACCTCAGGTTATTTGGTAATTATGCTTAGGTTCTGTGATAGTTTATTCTATGCTTGTCATAAATTATGCATAAAACTTTTATTGACATTAATTCCTTTTACTAAGATTATCTTCTCTGTGGTCTGCCCATTAGTTTTGATGAGCAAATTTATAATTTAACTTTCAGATTAGAGCCTTCATTCTGGAACAAGTATATAGGTTAGAAAATCACAAATTTGTATTTGCGTTCTGGTAGACTTAAAATCATTAAAATAATCAAACTTTAGGCAGTTAGTATATATCTCTAAGTCATTTAAGCAGAATACCATGAAATTGCATTTCTACTACTTTGAAATGCAACAGTCCTTTAGAACTGATGTAAACAATATAAAAAGTACAAAGTCTAATTAACTCATTTCTGACATTAGCTTACTCAGTGTTCAGAGCTATCACTTATTCTGATGAAAAAGAAACTTTGAGTAATAATGAAGCATTTTGCTCTCATAATCACAAATACAATTCCCAGGATTGTACCATTTATAGCCAAGGCAATTGGTTTTTGTATTATGATTATGATATGAAATGTGACTCATAGCTGAATACAATGGTCAAATTCTTTTTAGTTGATATATAATCTCAGATTCTCATAATTGATCTGGGTTTTATAGATTATGCAATCCCTTCATGTTTTAAATGAAAAACACAGATTACAGGAACAGGCACTCATAGGTGTCTATCAATATCCACTCTTTTTTTCGTAATAATATAACACCAGTTTAATTTGGATGCCCATATGTCTCATTAAAAATGTTCATATCCTCACAGTACCTTGTTGATTATGGATATCACAATAATCACTAGTGATATGTGAACAGACATCTACTAGATAGCGTTTCCTGGATTGTTTTCTTCATAAAAAGAATAGACTCAACTGTTTCACATTTTGTGTTTACCTTCTTCTTGCCTAAAGGACATACATGATAACAGGAAATGAAGCAGCTGTCTTTCAAGCAGGAGGATGAAACGCACATGCAAAGGATGCTGGATTATAAAAGTACTTAATGACCATTTGAGTAGTTGCATCCTGGACTGTTTATCTCTGATCATATTCTGTTTATAAGAAAAATATAAACCTATTTGAAAAGCCACTATAGTCAACTTTCTTTTTGGTGCCATCAAATTTACTTTTAACGGATATAGTCATAACTAGTACACTGGCATTGGCAGAACTTGAACTCAGTACTCAAGTCTTTTTTTAGTTTATTTTAATTTATTTATTTTTGGCTGCATTGGGTCTTTGTTGCTGTGTCTGGGCTTTCTCTAGTTGTGGCAAGCGAGGGCTACTCTTGGTTGAGGTGTGTGGGCTTCTCATTGTGGTAGCTTCTCTTGTTGCTGAGCACGGGCTCTGGGTGCGTGGGCTTCAGTAGTTGTGGCACATGGGCTCGGTAGTTGTGGCTCGCAGGCTCCAGAGCACAGGCTCAGTAGTTGTAGCGCATGGGCTTAGTTACTCTGCGGCATGTGGGATCTTCCCGGACCAGGGATTGAACCCATGCCCCTTGAACTGGCAGGCAGATTCTTAACCACTGCACCACCAGGGAAGTCCCTCAACACTCAAGTCTTAATAGAATATTTTTTTCACTGAACTATGCTGTCTATAAGCATTCTGTTTCAGTGGTCACACTTTTACATACCATTGATGCTAAAAACTAAAAGGACTAAAGCAGAAATCCTTATGAAACAAAATTCAATTTTAATTTTGGAATCATTGCTCCTATATACTTTTTGAAAAAGATGGCAGAATAGAAGAACTAGAACTTTTTTCTGTTTTTTTATTAAAGTATAGTTAATTTACAACGTTGTGTTAGTTTCTGGAGTACAGCAAAGTGATTCATTGTATATATACATATATATATATATATATTTACACACACACATATATATTTCCATATATATGGGAAAATGAACAGCAGCAAATAAATCAGTGATGGTGAATGGAAAAAAAGTCATATATATATATATATGTATATATATATAAAAACTGTTTCTCCATTCACCATCACTGATTTATTTGCTGCTGTTTATTTTTCTTCCACCCTATAATCCAAAGTAGAGTCATTTCCAATCTCTGAGTATGGAGTTGGATTTTCTACCTCTTTTTCTAGGCTCACTCAATTCCTCTACCTGAAAATCTCTTTCTTTCATTCACATATGTTCAAATGGCCCACATATATGTAAGATGGAACACATATGATACCCCCCTCATAAAGCATTTCTTCAATTTTTATATTCTGATTATGAAGAACACATCCTTTCAATACATTTTATTAGTTTTTCAAACTCTCTTATTACAGTTTATTTTGTGTGTTCATTTTGCTCATTTATGAAACTAGTACTTTCCAACCTTTTTAAGGAGCACTCGGAAATATATCATGCATTTAGCATTTTACAAGAAGGTTCAGAAATCTCAGTAACTGTCTTACACAAATATTATCCAAACTAATTATTTTATAGAAATATATTGGCCTCAAAAATAAACGGTGCTACCACCAGAGAGAAGACAGCAGAAGCAAGAAGAACTACAGTCCTGCAGCCTGTGGAACAAAAACCACATTCACAGAAAGACAAGATAAAAAGGCAGAGAGCTATGTACCAGATGAAGGAACAAGATAAAAACCCAGAAAAACAACTAAATGAACTGGAGACAGACAACCTTCCAGAAAAAGAATTCAGAATAATGATAGTGAAGATGATCCAGGACCTCGGAAAAAGAATGGAGGCAAAGATCGAGAAGATGGAAGAAATGTTTAACAAAGACCTAGAAGGATTAAAGAACAAAAAAAAGAGATGAGCAATACAATAACTGAAATGAAAAATACACTAGAAGGAATCAGTAGCAGAATAACTGAGGCAGAAGAACGGATAAGTGACCAGGAAAACAGAATGGTGGAATTCACTGCTGTGGAACAGAGTAAAGAAAAAAGAATGAAAAGAAATGAAGAAGCCTAAGAGACCTCTGGGAAAACATTAAACATAACAACATTCGCATTATAGGGGTGCCAGAAGGAGAAGAGAGAAAGGACCAGAGAAAATATTTGAAGAGATTATAGTTGAAAACTTCTCTAACATGTGAAAGGAAATAGCCACCCAAGTCCAGGAAGCACAGAGAGTCCCATACAGGATAAACCCAAGGAGGAACATGCTAAGACACATAGTAATCAAATTGTCAAAAAATAAAGGCAAAGAAAAACTATTGAAAGCAGCAAGGGAAAAATGACAAATAACATACAAGGGAACCTCCCATAAGGTTAACAGCTGATTTCTCAGCAGAAACTCTACAAGCCAGAAGGGAGTGGCATGACATATTTAAAGTGATGAAGGGAAGAACCTACAACGAAGATTACTCTACCCAGCAAGGATCTCATTCAGATTTGATGGAGAAATCAAAAGCTAGACAAGCAACAGCTAAGAGAATTCAGCACCACCAAACCAGCTCTACAACAAATGCTAAAGGAACTTCTCTAAGTGGGAAACACAAGAGAAGAAAAGGACCAACAAAAGCAAACCCAAAACAATTAAGAAAATGGTAATAGGAACAACCATATGGATAATTACCTTAAACATGAATGGATTAACTGCTCTAACCAAAAAACACAGGCTTGCTGAATGGATACAAAAACAAGACCCATATATATGCTGTCTACAAGAGACCCACTTCCGACCTAGGGACACATAAAGAAAGTGAGGGGATGGAAAAAGATATTCCATGCAAATGGAAATCAAAAGAAAGCTGGAGTACCAATACTCATATCAGATAAAATAGACTTTAAAATAAAGATTGTTACAAGAGATAAGGAAGGACACTACATAATAATCAAGGGATCAATCCAAGAAGAAGATACAAGACTTATAAATATATATGCTCCCAACATAGGAGCACCTCAAAACATAAGCCAGCTGCTAACAGCTATAAAAGAGGAAATCGACAGTAACACAATAATAGGGGGGGAATTTAACACCGCACTTACACCAATGGACAGATCATCCAAACAGAAAATTAATAAGGAAACAGAAGCTTTAAATGACACTGTAGACAAGATAGATTTAATTGATATTTATAGAACATTCCATCTAAAAACAGCAGATTACACTTTCTTCTGAAGTGCACATGGAACATTCTCCAGGATAGATCACATCTTGGGTCACAAATCAGGCCTCAGTAAATTTAAGAAAATTGAAATCATATCAAGCATCTTTTCTGACCACAACGCTATGAGATTAGAAATCAGTTACATGGAAAAAAACGTAAAAAACACAGACACATGGAAACTAAAAAATACGTTACTAAATAACCAAGAGATCACTGAAGAAATCAAAGAGGAAATCAAAAAATACCTAGAGACAAATGATAATGAAAACATGATGATCCAAAACCTATGGGATGCAGCAAAAGCAGTTCTAAGAGGGAAGTTTATAGCAATACAAGCCTACCTCAAAAACAAGAAAAATCTCAAATAAACAATGTAACCTTACACCTAAGGGAACTAGAGAAAGAAGAACAAACAAAACCCAAAGTTAGTAGAAGGAAAGAAATTATAAAGATCAGAGCAGAAATAAATGAAATAGAAACAAAACAGTAGCAAAGATCAATAAAACAAAAAGCTGGTTCTTTGAGAAGATAAACAAAATTGATAAACCATTAACCAGACTCATCAAGAAAGAGAGGGAGAGGACTCAAATACATAAAATTAGAAAGGAGAAGTTACAACAGACACTGCAGAAATACAAAGCATCCTATGAGACTACTACAAGCAACTCTATGCCAATAAAATGGGCAACCTGGAAGAAATGGACAAATTCTTAGAAACGTATAACCTTCCAAGACTGAACCAGGAAGAAGTAGAAAATGTGAACAGACCAATCACAGGTAATGAAATTGAAACTGTGATTAAAAATCTTCCAACAAACAAAAGCCCAGGACAAGATGCCTTCACAGGTGAATTCTATCAAACATTTAGAGAAGAGCTAACATCCATCCTTCTCAAACTCTTCCAAAAAATTGCAGAGGAAGGAGCACTCCCAAACTCATTCTATGAGGCCACCATCACCCTGATACAAAAACCAGACAAAGATACTACAAAAAAAGAAAATTACAGACCAATATCACTGATGAATACAGATGCAAAAATCCTCCACAAAATACTAGCAAACAGAATCCAACAACACATTAAAAGTGTCATACACCAGGGTCAAGTGGGATTTATCCCAGGGATGCAAGGATTCTTCAATATACGCAAATCAATCAATGTGACAAACCATATTAACAAATTGAAGAATTAAAACATGATCATCTCAATACATGCAGAAAAAGGTTTTGACAAAATTTAACACCATTTATGATTTACAAAATCTCCAGAAAGTGGGCATAGAGGGAACATACCTCAACATAATAAAGGCCATATACAACAAACCCACAGCAAACATCATTCTCAATGGTGAAAAAATGAAAGCATTTCCTCTAAGATCAGGGACAAGACAAGGATGTCCACTCTCACCACTATTATTCAACGTAGTTTTGGTAGTCCTAGCCATGGCAATCAGAGAAGAAAAAGAAAAAAAAGGAATACAAATTGGAAAAGAAGAAGTAAAACTGTCACTGTTTGCAGATGACATGATACTATGCATAGAGAATCCTGAAGATGCCACCAGAAAACTAGTAGAGCTAATCAATGAATTTGGTAAAGTTGCAGGATACAAAATTAATGCACAGAAATCTCTTGCATTCCTATACACTAATGATGAAAAATCTGAAAGAGAAATTAAGGAAACACTCCTATTTACCATAGCAACAAAAAGAATAAAATACCTAGGAATAAACCTACCTAGGGAGACAAAAGACCTGTATGCAGAAAAGTATAAGACACTGATGAAAGAAATTAAAGATGATACAAACAGATGGAGACATATACCATGTTCTTGGATTGGAAGAATCAACATTGTGAAAATGACTATACTACCCAAAGCAATCTCAATTTAATGCAATCTCTATCAAATTGCCAATGGCATTTTTTAAAAAACTAGAACAAAAAATCTTAAAATTTGTATGGAAACACAAAAGACCCCAAATAGCCAAAGCAGTCTTGAGGGGAAAAAATGGAACTGGAGGAATCAGGCTCCCTGACTTCAGACTATACTACAAAGCTACAGTAATCAAGACAATATGATGCTGGTACAAAAACAGAGATATAGATCAATGGAACAGGATAGAAAGCCCAGAGGTAAACCCAAGCACCTGTGGTCAACTAATCTATGACAAAAGAGGCAAGGATATACAATGGAGAAAAGACAGTCTCTTCAATAAGTGGTGCTGGGAAAACTGGACAGCTACATGTAAAACAGTGAAATTAGAACACTCCCTAACACCATACACAAAAATAAATACAAAATAGATTAGAGACCTAAATGTAAGACTGGCCACTATAAAACTCTTAGAGGAAAACATAGGAGGAACACTCTTTGACATAAATCACAGCAAGATCTTGTTTGATCCACCTCCTAGAGTAATGGAAATAAAAACAAAAATAAACAAGTGGTACCTACTGAAACTTAAAAGTTTTGCACAGCAAAGGAAACTACAAACAAGGCGAAAAGACAACCCTTAGAATGGGAGAAAATATTTGCAAACGAATCAATGGACAAAGGATTAATCTCCAAAATATATAAACAGCTCCTGTAGGTCAATATTAAAAAAACAAACAACCCAATCCAAAAATGGGCAGAAGACCTAAATAGACATTTCTCCAAAGAAGACATACAGATGGCTAAGAAGGACATGAAAAGCTACTCAACCTCGCTAATTACTAGAGAAATGCAAATCAAAACCACAATGAAGTATCACCTCACACCAGTTAGAATGGGCATCATCAGAGAATGTACAAACAACAAATGCTGGAGAGGGTGTGGAGAAAAGGGAACCCTCTTGCACTGTTGGTGGGAATGTAAATTTATACAGCCACTATGGAGAACAGTATGGAGTTCCTTAAAGAACTAAAAATAGACTTACCATATGATCCAGCAGTCCCACTACTGGGCATATACCCAGAACAAACCATAATTCAAAAAGACACATGCTCCCCAATGTTCATTGCAGCACTATTTACAATAGCCAGGTCATGGAAGCAGCCTAAATGCCCATCGACAGATGAATGGATAAAGAAGATGTGGTACATATATACAATGGAATATTACTCATCCATAAAAAGGAACGAAATTGGGTCATTTGTAGAGAGGTGGATGAATCTAGAGACTGTCATACAGCGTGAAGTTAAGTCAGAAAGAGAAAAACAAATATCTTATATTAACATATATATGTGGAACCTCGAAAACTGGTACAGATGAACCGGTTTTCAGGGCCGAAACTGAGACACAGATGCAGAGAACAAATGTATGGACACCAAGGGGGGGAAAGCGGTGGGGGTGGTTGGTGGTGGTGGTGGTGGGATGAATTGGGAGATTGAGATTGACGTGTATACACTAATATGTATAAAATGGATAACTAATAATAACCTGCTGTATAAAAAAATAAATAAAAATTCAAAAATAAATTTCACACAAACCTACGTTGGATTTTATCAGATGCACTCAGCTACTGAGATATGACTTTCTTTAATCTGTTTATGTGATACAGTACACTCATTAATTCTGTAGTGTTAAATAAATCTTGCCTTATTGGGAAGAATCTAATTTGGTTTTGATAAATTATTCTCTTCATAATTTATAGAATTTCTTTTATATAGTTGGTTCTCTTTGTGTTGGTTCTGGTCTGTAAAGTCACCACAATCACTGAACCATGCTCCTAAGGGAAATAGTAGACTAGGCCTCTGGTTACAATACTTTCAACACCAGACCAACACATAACTTGGATTTATGTGTATTTCTGATTAAAGGTACCTTATTTAATATGTATTATGATGCATTAACACAACTCACAGGTAACACCATTATATCTCATGCCTAAGGGAAGCATATCTAATACACTATTTTCTTTGTAAGGCATAATACAGCATTCCTGTGCTTAGATAGACTCGACAGAGCTTTAACATTATGCTAAAGGCCATAGAAAAATAAAATAAAATAAAAAAAAGGGTGCTTACCAGATACTAAAGAATATCATAAACATAATCTGGTCTATGAACATCTTTACTTTAACATAGAGGTTTTCCCCACTCTCTATATTTGAAATCAAGTTGCTTTGGGTTTCAGAAGTATGTGAAGAGGCTAAGAGATCTTTTTTGGTGTGAAGTAACTTGTTCTAGCTCTAATTTGAAGAAAGGATTAGACAAACTCTGCCAGGCATTTGCTACTTTTCCATTGTGTTTGGATAAATAGTGACAAGAAATGATGAACATAGAATTAGCCTGATAAGGGAACGCTTCGAATCTTACCTGAGTACTATGGTCTGAATGCTTTTTGTATATTTATCTTTAAACATGAATAAAATAATATTGAGGAAAATGTTTTCAGAAATGGAAGAAAAATTTTTCGTTAATAAGGCTTAGCACCCCTCTTCCAGGCCTCACAATGCTTTGTGTTTACAATTGCATTTGTGTTGTTCATTGCTGTATAATGAATATATTTCATCAATTCTCAGTAATTTTTTTTTGTATTTTATGTCTCTAATTGAATTATTGAAATATGTCCTACAATAATAATTTTTAAAAGTGGCTTTCATCTTACTAGCCAAGGGAGACTTTATCACTGATGCTGTGTCACTGACTTCACCTGGTTTAACTTACCTTTGCTAAAATATTCTACTCATCTGATCATCACATCACTTGAATTATTTTTATCTATAGCACTATATGGGGTCTACTCCTAATTAAAATTTGAATTCCTACTTGTAGCTTAAAATGTTTTTTAAAAGATGATTAATGAAACATCAAGCATCATTGTATGCTTAGAACATTATCCTGTTGCTAGGAAAAATTAATGTCAAATAAAATGCCAAATCTCTTTAAATAAATATTACAATTTTCAGAGTTAGGAGAGTTAGATATAACTAGTTTATAAATCAAGAAGGAACATCACTGAAGCACCAAAGTAAAATAAGGTAAAATAAAGATTTTGCAAGATGCTATTGTACTTAAGTTCTATACATATGTGAACAGAAATACAATTTTAGCCAAACAAGAAATGAAATAAAAATTAGCCCCATATGATATTATCAATCCCAAAAGTTTAAAAGAAGTAAAGTAAGATGATTTTTATTAATACAAGAATATAATAATGATGGCATAAATTCTTACTGATAACTAAAGAAAGTCAGAAAAATTAGATTATAAGTTTGCCAAAATATTAGATTCAAATTTTGATTTGGATACAGAATAAAAGGAGCATATAATTGTATGAATGAATAGATGTTGTTTTCAGTTAGTTTTTTTTTAAGTATGTATATTTAGCAGTGTTTCTTCTTTGTTCCTAATATGAATTAAATCAATTCTGAATCTTAGACTAGGGTGAATTTGCTATTAAACTGGATGTAATGCTCTTGAAAACAGGGAATGTGTCATATTCTGATATGTATATTCAAGGCCTACTATTCATCTTAGTACATAAAACATAAAAAAAATTTTGAATGAATATTAAATGTCAGAAAAATATAGCAATTTTATTGAGAAAAAAAGTGTTATTAATTCAACTAGACATTATTTTTAATCCATTATTTTTTTGTGCATGGAATTCCCATTAAAGTATTAGGTGTATTTATCCCTTCCTACATTTTGTGCTTCCTTTGTCAGGTATTGTCATTCTTAATAAGTCTTCATATTACTATTTTTACATAGCCAATTTTATTTAAACTCACCATACTTTTATCTTTTCCAGTGTTCTTTATCCCTTCATTCCTTGAAAATCCAATTAAGATAGTTTTTCTTTTGCTTCAAGAATTTCCTTTAGTATTTCTGTTAGTGCAAGTTGGGTACCTATAAATTATTTTATCGTGGGAAGGAAGAGTCTTAAGTAAAATTCAACATCAGTTTTAAATATATTTCAGGTGGTTATTAAATTATAGCTTAGCTTTGGTTTCTTTTAAAGAATTTAAAATGTATCACCTATTCTCTGGTTTTTATCATTTATGTTTAAAAATTGGATGCCATTATTATTGCTCTTTATTTGAAGATAATGTTCTATTTTTTTCTGATTGCTTTTGACATTTTTCTATTTCTGATTGAATTTCAGTGATTTTCTATAGTTTGCCTAGGATTGACTATTTCATATTTATCATTCCTGTCTCTGTAGCTTTATGTCTTTTTTTTAAATTAATTTTTAGAAGATTCACAGCAGTGTCTCTTCAAACAAAACTTACTGCTCACTGCCTCCTTTTCTCTCTCTGCTCCTTCTAGGACTCCAGTTGCAGGTCTACAATTCTTCTTCATTTTGTTATATGTATTTATATTTATACATATATATAATTATTATAATATATATAACATTCTTTTCTATATTTTTATTCATGTTTACTTCATTATGAGTCAATATTTTCTACTGACTTATCTTCCATTCCACTAATACTTTATTCAGTTGTATCTAACAGTAACACTTCATGAGTCTCTGTGGAAACCTGGAGTATTTTTCCTGAGCATTTCATCCTAGTAAGGAACTGAATAGCCTTTTATTTTTTTCCTTTTTGGCAGAGACTGCTCTTGCTTGCCCTGCCTCTCACTCTCTGCAGAATAAAAGTTTAAAAAGTACTATACAAGAAAGGAGTCACATAATATTAAGTTCACCTCTTTATTGCTCCCTTTGCCCTGAAATTTTGGTCTTTTAATTCCAAGCTATTGTGATAGCCCTGAATTCTAATTTTTGTTTCTAATGTTTTGTGCTACTTCAGAAAGCCCTGAGATCCAATTTTTACTTGGCCTATGGGCCGTATGTTGCTGACAAGTCTGAAAATACCTTAAGAAGAGAAGTGACAGACAAACAGTGTTGTAGTCTTTTCTTTGTGCTTTTCTTCCTTGAGAATTTTGGACCCTTGAAGTCCTGACCTCCTGAGTTGATTTCCATTATTTTCAAACAGCAGTTTTTATTTTTATTTCAGGTTTTATATTTACCCTTGTTGAGACATTTTGTCTGATATAAGCTATTCCACTATAACCAGCAAATGAAATCCCCTAAAGTTAGTTTTCAATCCAGTTTAAAAAAGTGGGTAGGGATAATCAACAGTAACACTCAATTTAAGAAAAGAAATTTAACATTATAGTGTATGTAACTAAATTTAAAGAACTTCTAAAAAATAAAAGCACAATCTTTTGTGACATGCAATTTTTTGTAATTAACAATAGGGCTCATGTTCCACTGTGTAGGTAAAATCATTATAGTGTGTAATGAAGAAAAGATACATATCACCTGAATAAATCAGTAGCTTTTAAAATTTGTAAATCTATTTAATAGTTCAATAGTTTCTGTGACCTAAGCTTATTGTTAAGCTAATTACCACCTTGATGTGATCAAATAAAATATTTTTAAATGGCATCGAACGCTAATATTTGCACTTTATCTTCTCACAATTATGGTACTTTTTACTTTTTCATGACATTTGACTAGGTCATTCTATTTCAGGATCTTCCTTCATTATGTAACACTTAGGCTTACTTCAACTGAAATCAGAAATATGGTGGTATGACTTACTCATTATAGATAAATATAAGCAAGTTTCTGCTTTTGTACTTCAGGCACTGGTTTGCTTTTTGCTCATGGCCCTATATTGATGGACATTTCAGCTTTTATATTTCTTTATTCTGCAGAGATACACACTGTATGAAAGTGGTTACGGTTCAAATATCAATCCTTATTTTATTATTTTTATCCTGGCAAAATTTCCTTTCAATTTCTGGGATAAATGCCAATTTGGGGCTACATTATGGGGCTCATTTCCTCTTGGTATGGCATAATCCAAAGCAATGATGATTGCTGGATTCTTCTGTGAAATAAAAATTGAGTGCTGAATATATATATATATTTAATTAATGAAAATAAAAATTACATTCTTAAATTTCTATTACTTGAGATATATGACCCATATAAAACAGTTTTCTGCAAAAATAATACTTATTTGTTGAGCTTTTATTCATTATGTAAGTTTATCAGCAGGGAAAATTTAAACCTATTTAAACTTAAACTAAAAATAAATATTTTAAAACAGGTATTCATATTGAATTTAAAATGTGTCAAAATATGTTTAGAATTATGAATCTTAGAAAATTAAGAATAAGTTTGTAATGTCACTTGAATGAGTAGACCTATAAAAAGGAAAAAGTGGATGTAGATAATAGTTTAATAATACTGAAGCATATTAATTCTAAAAATACAAAAATTAGAGTAATTATAAGATCAAATATGAAGCATGTATGAGGATTCTATGAGATTGTGAAATGCCTATCAGAAAAACCTTAACTTTGCTACTATGTTCTTTGTTGTTCAGATCAGGGGAGAAAAGTAGATTTTGTCCTGAATACCCATGAGGAAGATATCCTTAATAAAAGATATCCTGAATAAATTTTGAAACATTGATTCTTTAAGAAATAACATTGTTATTTAACTAGCATTCCTCAACACAGTTGAATTAAATCAAAATAAATGCTTTGTATTTATACAGTGCTTTCCAATTAATAAAGATGTTTCACCTACATTATTTTATTTTATTCCTAGGGCAAGTGTGTGCTACATTAACACCTCTGTTTTAAAGATCATTTTTATTGCCTAACATTACATGGAAAATAGAGAGCACAGTCTAGACTGGAATCCATATCTTTGATTCTATGTTCAGTTTACTTTTCTCTGTATTGAGTTTAAAACATCACCACAATTAACTTAAAGCTAATAGAGAAGAATATTGAGCACCCATGATTTTTGAAATTGAGTAATTAGCATATATTTTAAAATTTTGTGCATAAATTTACAGAGTAGTCAAGGATAGTTTTCTTCTTCATTGTAGCTCCATGTGACCTCCTTTTCTATGATCATTCCTATGTATTCTATCAACTATGGCTGATTCTTCTCTCAAGTGTAGAGCAAAGTAAGGGCTGCTAATTTACAGGCTTATTTAAAAAATCAACATATTTCCAAGCACCAGTTTACACATTTATTCTTTCCTTGATTTGCTTTTCTATGCATACTTTTGTTTAGATAGAAATAAAACTATTTATTTCATGGTAAGAGATAAGGCCCAGGGACATTGCAGTGGCTTTATCTGTCTTGTTCATGTTATAGAAGTAATATTTCTAGAGAACATTTTGAATTCCTTATCCCTTTACTTAAAACCCTTTATCGTCCCAATTGTCTATTAAGTAAGATCTATCACTTAATTTAGAGGCCATCAAAAACTGAATAGCTACATAACAGCTAATTGGGACTTTGCATTCATTTCCTCCTATTTCCTCTCCTGTTCCTCTGATCATGCTCTTCTCTTTGTATTTCATATCCAACTGCTGTCCATGTCATGTGTCTTACATGACATGAATATCGAATTTTCAAGCATAGCTGCCTTAGGATCATGGATAAGTGCCCTTATGCATTTATGTCACTCTGCCAGTTATTGATTTATTGACTCTCACCTCTTAATTCAAACTTTTTGCTTGCTCTGTAAAGATGGATCTGTGCCCTTTAGGTATTTCTGCTCTGCCAGCTGGTACAGTGTTCAGCTTTACCAGTAGAGGGGGCTAGAGAGACATTGCAGGATGTCCTAACGGGCTCATGCAGAGTGGATACTTTCTCTAGCACCTGACTTCTGTACTCCTTGCAGCTTTTCAGTTCTTGACTCCTATAGTGCACCAAAGCCAACAGCATTCATCCTCCTTGAGTGGTTTTGTAGTAGAGTGTCTACAGTGGGATATCTCGCAGTGAAGAACTTTCCCCAGCACCTTAGTGAGTGGAAATGTGGCAAGTGCTAGAGTGTAGATTCCCAGCAAGATTTTCCTGTGTTGCACCAAAGTGACTTCTCTACCATCAAATTAGCCATGGCTTTTCCTCCCATATGGTCTGTATCTGAGCCCTGTGGGGGCCTTTTCTTTGGGTGTTCTATCTTAGCCATAGAGGGCATGGCTGTTCTTTATATCTGCCTTACCTATATTCTTTAACGTTTCTTTACTTCTCACAAGCCTATGCCACATTACACCAATTCCTTGTTATAGCTAATATTTCTTCACATTGAACTTTTCTTGTTCAAATTACTGTGTGGATTTTCTCTCTTGATTAGGCTCAGACTGCAAACAGTTCCTTAATTATCACCATTCCAAGAACATTTGCTAATAGAATAGATTTTACTTAGTTCATGCTACAATATTACATGACTCATCTCAAGGCTCTTCTTCGCAGGGTTCATTTAGGTGAGAGTAACAAAAGGAAAATTACTGAACATTTTCCACTGGTGACAGGGATTGAGAAGACAGCATGTCAGTAATAGAATATATATGACATGAGGGTATCTCAAGGTTAAAATTACAAATTTAACAATATTTAGGTAGTTCTTTCAAAGATCTTACCTTATTCTTGTTGTGACCACAGTGGATGATTCCTGTTTTTCTCTTAGGTGAATATTTACTTCTCATTAAAGTTAAGTATTGTATCATTCTTGACCACTGAAGATATTTACAAAGTGGGATTTCCATCAGCTGAAAATTTATCATACTTTTTGTTATTTATTTTTAATTTCAAATTAAATTTAATTCTTCAGTAAAGATTTTACTTAATTTTTCACACATGCTTTCGGTGCATTATTAATTCTGTTTGAATGTGCCCTAATTCATCATGAAAGAATTACTTGGAGACATAAAAAAATGCATTAAAGAACAGCTGCTGTATTACTGAAAGCAATGCATCAGGGCATGCACATGGTAGTGTGAAGCATAGAGCTGATTAATTGTATATCCTTGTTACAGTAATTTCTTAATTTTATGATAATTGACTTCTATTCAAAAACAGACTGTAGGATTTCCTTTATGCAATAAAATTATCAAATCAAATGAAATAATTAAGTTATTAACAGATATGTGAATCACTGCAGGTTGAGGAATCTCAAACAGTAAATAGTGTATTGAAGTTACCACTACCAATAAAAAGTCTAAGCCCAAGCTCTCATGAGTTAGGTAAAATATATGAAAATAATTGAAGCACCAAACATTTTGATATTTTTAATATCTTAACTAACTCTTTAATTATTTTATTATTGAAGTTTTATTATATCTATATAATAATTTTATTATATATAGTATAATGAGTTCTCATCACGTAGATTGCTTTCCTTCTCATGTTATTGCCCAAACATGGCCACTAATGCTAAAATAATGATGAACCATATGAATCGTTGATGAAGCTGGAGGTGATTGTGTAGAATGTCCTTGACCATCATGTATTTATTGAATGATAAATAAGAAAATGTAAAAAATAAAATAAAAAATTGTAACATGTGAAAAACATAATAATAAATGAAAGGTACATAAACTTTCTTACTATTGCTCAACATTCAACAAATATTGATATGTTTGCTTTGTACTTTATTCCAGGCACCATGCTAAGATTATGTGGTAATAAATATCTATTGCTTTCAAATTCACATAACTAAGTCAAACAGATTAAGAAATAAAAACATATCACCCATGAGTTTACTGGAGATTCCTCTCATTAAAGTCTTTAATTTGATTATCAAATTATCTGTAGATTAATATTCAATTAACATTTAGTTTAACTATGTTAGATAATCTCAAAATCTAATTGCACTTAACAAGCCAAATACAATATAAAGAGGGATTCATTATTCTTACTTGATAAAAAAGATGTTCGTATTTATCAAAGTAAATAATAGCTGAAGGATAACTCAGAAGTTAAGTTTAAGAGCTAGGAAATATATTTAGTTCTTCTTACTCTAAACCAAGTCTTTTTACCATATTACAACTGCTCATATTAGAATTTCAATAAATGTTTATTTAAAATTGAATTAACAGTTCCTAGGTACCACAGGAAAGTAGTCTTAGTTTGTTCCACATGGCTTTCCACTTCTGTAAATAATCTCTAACTTTTTAAATATAGCCTTCACCCTTAATCCTCTTTACATTTTCTAAGAGACTTTATTTTTTAGAGCAATTTTAGGTTCACAGCAAAATTAGGCAGAAAGTACAGGTACTTCCAATACACCCCTGCTCCCATACATACATATTCTCCCTATTATCAACATCCTCCACTAGAGTGGTACATTTGTTGCAAGTGACAAATCATATCACCCAGTCTGTAGTCTGCATTGAGGTTCACTCATGGTATTAAACATTATGAGTTTGGACAAATTTATAATGACATTTATCTACCATTATAATATCATACAGAGTAGTTTCACTGCCTTAAAAATTCTCTGTACTCTGCCTATCCATCCTTCCCTCCCCTCTAATCACTGATCTTTTTTTTATTATTATTGCCTCCATAGTTTTGCTTTGTCTAGAATATCATATAGTTGTAATCATAGAGTACATAGTCATTTTAGATTGGCTTCTTTCACTTAGAAAATGCATTTATGGGTCCTTCATATTTTTTCATGACCTGTTAGCTCATTTTTTAGTACTGAATAGTATTCCATTGTCTGGATATACTACAGGTTTTTTTTTTCCATTCACCTACTGAAGGACATCTTGGTTGCTTCCAAATTTTGGCAGTTATGAATTAAGCTGCTAAAAACATATGTGTGAAGGCTTTTATGTGGACTTACATTTTCTACTCATTTGGTAAAATACCATGGAGTATATTTGCTGAAGAGTATGGTGAGAGAATGTTTAGGTTTATAGGAAACCGCCAAACTGCCTTCCAAAGTGTCTGTACTATTTTGCATTCAAGCCAGCAATGAAAAGAGAGTTTCTGTTGTCCCACATTTGCCAGCGTTTGGTGTTGTCAGTGTTCTGGATTCGGGCCATTCTAATAGGTGTGTGTTAGCATCTCCTTGTTTTAAGTGCATTCCCCTGATGACATAGGGTGTAGGGCATCTTTTCATATGCATATTTGCCATCTTTATATCTTCTTTGGTGAAGTGTCTGATAACACTTTTGACCTTTTTTTTTTTTTTTTTTTTTGCGGTACGCGGGCCTCTCACTGTTGTGGCCTCTCCCGTTGCGGAGCACAGGTTCCGGATGCACAGGCTCAGCGGCCATGGTTCACGGGCCCAGCCGCTCCGCGGCATGTGGGATCCTCCCGGACTGGGGCACGAACCCGTGTCCCCTGCATCGGCAGGCGGACTCTCCCTGCGCCACCAGGGAAGCCCAGCTTTTGACCCATTTTTAATTGTTTGTTTTCTTACTGCTGGGTTTTAAAGGTTCTTTGTATATTTTGTTTAATACTCCTTTACAGATACGTCTTTTGCAAATATTTTCTCCCAGTCTATGACTTGTCTTTTCATTTTCTTAACAGTGTGTTTTAATAGTGTTAAGACTCTTATAGGTGTATTAACAGGGTGTAACGTCTGTGTCTAGATGCTTTTTTTTTTCTTTGCAGGTGGATATCCAGTTGTTTCAGCACCATTTGTTGAAAAGGGTCTTTTCTCCATTGTATTGTCTTTGCTCCTCTGCCAAAGATCAGTTGATTATATTAATTGGGCTCTATTCTGTCCCATTGATCTATTTGTCTATTCTCTTGCTAATATCACACTCTCTTGATTAACTTTATACAAGTCTTGAAGTCAAGCAATATCAGTCCTCCAACTTTGCTGTTCTTTAAATTTGTATTGGCTATTCTGTGTCTTTTGCCTTTCCATATAAACTTGAGAATCTGTTGGTAGCCATGAAGTAACTTGCTGCGAGTTTGATAAGAATATGTTGAAACTATAGATCAAGTTAGGAAGAACTGACATCTTGACAATATTGAGTCTTCCTATCCGTGAACACATATCCCTTTATTTACTTAGTTCTTTGATTGTGTTCATCAGAGTTTTGTGGTATTCTTCATATAGGTCTTGTACATATTATATTAGACTTATACCTAAGTATATATATTTTTAGGAGCACTAATGTAAATTATATTGTGTTTTTAATTTCAAATCTATTCATTATGGGAAATAGGAAAGTAATTGATTTTTATTTATTAACCTTGTATCCTTCAAACTTCCTATAATTGCTTATTACTTGCAGGAGGTTTCTTGTCAATCCTTTTGGATTCTCTACAAGGACAATTATTTCAGTTGTGAACAAAGACAGTTCTAGTTCTTTCTCAATCTGTATACCTTTTATTTCCTTTTTTGTCTTAATTGCCTCAGCTAGAATTCCTGGTAGTTTTCCTTTATTCTTAGTTTATTGAGAGTTTTTATCATGGATGGGTGTTGGATTTTGCCATATGCTTTTTCTGTGTCTATTGATATGATCATGTGATTTTTACTTTTCAGTCTGTTAATGCAGTGGTTTACATTAATTGATTTTCAAATGTTGAATGAGCCTTGCATACCTGGGATAAATCCCATTAGATCATGATGTATAATTCTTTTTATACATTGTTTGGATTTGATAAAATTTTGTTGAGAATTTTTGCATCTGTGTTCATGAGAGATATTAGTTTTCTTTTCTTGTTATGAAAAGATATAGTTTTCTTTTCTTATAATGTCTTTGTCTGGTTTGGTATTAGGGTAATCTGGCCTCATAGAATGAATTAAGATTCTGTTTGTATCTTCTGAAAAAGTCTATGGAGAATTGGTGCAACTTCTTCCTAAATGTTTGGCAGAATTCACTGGTGAATCCATCTGGGGTGGGTGCTTTCTGTTTTGGAGGTTTGTTAACTATTCTCAATTTCTTTAATAGGTATAGGCCTATTCAGATTATCTATTTATTCTTAGGTAATATTGACAGATTGTATCTTTCAAGAAATTGTTCATTTCATCTCAGTTATCAAATTTGTGGAATAGGGTTATTCATAGTATTCCTTGATTTTCCTTTTATTGTCATGAGATCTACAGTAATGTCCTCCCTTTAATTTCTGATATCAGTAATTTGTGTCCTCTCTCTTTTTTTCTTAGTTAGCCTTGCTAACTAAGTTAGCTAACTAACTTAGTTAGCCTTGCTAACTTTCATTACCTTTTCAAATAACCAGCTTTTTTTTTTTTAATTTTCTCTTTTGGTTTCCTGTTTTCAATTTCATTGATTCTGCTCTGATTTTTATTAGTTATTCTTTTTGGCTTCCTTTGGACTTAGTTTGCTCTGCTTTTTCTAATTCTCCAAGGTAAAGCTTAATTCACTGATTTCTCTTTATACTTTTAGGTATTATTTCTGTGATCATTTCTCTTGGTGTCATATAATTGCTAGTAAGGTATGAAATGATAAGTAAAATATTTTTGAGTTTTTCTTAAAACAAGTGCCCAAGAGTGCAAGTTGTTGTTATTGTTGTTGAAGAGGACTTAAGCAATGGGAAATGTTTCAAATATTAATAAATATTTACAGAAGAGAAAAGAAAAATAAAGAATAAAGAAGAAGCAAAGAAGAAAAACAAGACAGTTCTGGATGAAATTAATGATTATATTATGAACTGAATAACTGTATATTCCTTGAGCATTTAAATTTGTGTACTTATTATTTACTATTCACAACCAGTTCTAACAAAAACTGTACTCTCTTCTAAGGAAAAATAAAAATGAGAGACTTTGGAGGTTAAATGAGAAATTAATGTAAAATTCAGATAGCTTTATTTCAATTAAAAAAAAACCTTGAACAATAAAGCACAAAATAATTGAAAATATGCATCTCTAATTCCTTTGACTTTGTGTCAAATATAAATAACATCTTTTGTAGTTAGAAAAAAGTTCCAGTTGTGGGCTGTTTATCAAATATTAAAGTTGAATTCATCACCTTTTAATTTAAAAATATTGCATGATATTAAATACTGAAATAACTTTTATTCAGAGAGCTGAGTGCTCTTTTAGTTTTCTGTAGAAAAAAGAACATGTATAATTTTTAAAGGATATTGAAAAATTTGAATTTGATATTGAATTTTTTGTTTTAATAAAGTGTAAAATAGCATATTGGTAAAAATAAAGAAATATGCCAGTTGGTAAGTTGAAGACTAGATAGAAAGAAGAAATAAGGAAAATCAGAGAACCATATTATTTTACTGCTTACCTTAATGTAATATTTGGAAGCAGTAAACCAATTTTGTGGGAATGGCAAATATTTGAAGGTTCTTTTTGAGAATAAGGATATTTCTCAATAACTAATAATTCCTAATTTGTAAATAAATATAAAACAAAATCAATATTATATAATTATCTTTTATAATTACTTATCTTCTTATATTTAAACCTTCAGAGTATTAGGTATATATGTATATATTAGGTATATAAATGTACATATACTTATATCTATTAGTGTATCTCTGTTTGAGATAAGAATAAAATTGGTAACTTAGTGCTTACATTATCTTAACTATTTAGAGAATTCCTTTTTCAGAAATTTTAAAAATCTCTAAAATATAAAAACAAATAATTTAAGGAGAAAAGAGGACTAATGAGACCAGATTTTCTTTTATTTTATTAGAGTTTTATTTGTCTGTATTTATGTTCAATGTTCTCCTTTTTCTATTCACATATTTTAATGTTTCTTTCATCTGTATTTTAGCAGTAAAACCAGTAGACAGTAAGACTCCATTTTCTTCATATTGGTAGAATTTTTAGAAGCTTTCAAACCATGAATCAGACATGAGTTGCACACAAAATTAAAATAATGTATCACAAAAAGATTGTTTTATTCATCCTGAAATCATGTGTGAAAATTCTACATAAACAGAATAATAATGTATATAAATTAGCACTATTGCATGCTTAAAGATCCTTGTGTAATCTTGTTTCATTAAAACATACACGGTTTTGGTCTAGGTGACCAAAAGAGTAAGAGAACTTTATCCATTCTAGTTCATAGGATTGAAAAAATATTAACTATACATTTAAAAATGAAAGAAAGAAGAGATTATAAGGGCCTAAATAGAAAGAGAAATACCAAAGAAGCAAGAATAGCAAAAACTTAACCCACTAGCTGCTTGGAACTGATAGAAGACTCCATACATATATGGGGGTGAGGTGAAGTGAGGAGGCTAGGTTTCCTATGTGATCCCCAGAACCCAGGGAAACACCAGGGTCCACTAATTACCTTTGCTCTCAACTTGGGATGAAGCCATCCTGTGCAACTTTGAATATTCAGAGGATCAAGTAAATGCAGCCACAAATGATAAGAATTTGGTCTGTGTTACATGTGAATGCAAGGTCAAGACTGCCCATCTGCAGAGAGTAAGGTCCTAGAAACAACCTGATAGCATGATCCCTGCTTCTTATACCATAAAGGGCTCTTATTGAGGCTGACAAGAAACTACTCCTCCAGTAAAGGATGCATGATGGAGAGCCTACAGAGAATTTTTAATATTTGAAAGATCCAACAGAAAGGAAACTTTACATCTAAGGAATAGAGATCAAATAATTGTATGTACAGTATTTCATAATAAGTAAGCTTAAACCCTCAAAATGTTGAGGTTTAATTAGTATTCAAAAAACAAGTAGGGTGTTTTTCATACAGAGAGAGATTAAAAAGATTACTTGAAAATCTTGGAATAGAAAAATATCATTTAAACTAAATTTTTAAAACTTTCAATAGGAGTGCTAAAGAGTGGACTAAATCTTGCTAAGGAAAATCAACTGAAACCAGCAGTAAAGGCAGGAGTTAACACTGTAGGTCCTGCGGTCAAACTGAATTGGTTTGATTCTTTAACTTCCCTATTATCCTCAGACCATCTATAAAATGGGAATTATAACAGTTTTTACATCTTAGTGCTATTGTGAATGCAAATGTGTAAAATGGAAAGTGCAATACATGGCACCAAATATGTACTAAATCAGTCTCAGTTTAGCTGTTATAGCACTATAATCTCATAGAAGGCAATGTAATGAGACAGAGACTGCATAGTAAAAGCAATCGAGGCACGTAGGAACAAACGCAAGTCTCCAACGTATATCTAGTAGGAATTCTACAGGAATAAAAGAGGGAAGGAAGGAGAAGTAAACTCAGAGATTTTTGAGAATGGATTGTTTTCAGGATTAAAAAAAGACATGAAGACCAGTAATGTTAATTTATCACGTGTGTCAAGCCAGAGAAGTTAAGTCAAGGGATTGTCCAAATAAATATTGTGTTTGAGGAAGTAGGTTGATTCTTTCGTTATCTGTGATTGATCCTTCTAGCTTTGAAACAGTGTGGAGTGAACTTGTATTTCTGTTCTGAACCTTTTGTGCTTTGTCCATGAATTTTGACACAAGAGCCCCAGTGTTCAACTTCCTGTTCAAATCCTAGCTCTGGTACTTCATTCTGAGCTGTGCACAGTATTCAAACTTACTGTGCCTCAGTTTTCTCATCTTACCAACGTTATTAAGGTAGTTTTGATAATCTGATTAATGTTACATGTGAAATATTTAGAACAGTGTCCTACTTGTAGTAAGTGCTCAATAAATTAAATATAATTACCCTGCACAGACATCAGTTTAACGGCTCATTTGAAGAGCATTTCAACAAATTAAAAAAAATTTTTGTGACAATTCTAGTAGGATACTCCTAAACTTAAAAAATATATATAGATAGATTTTGATATAAACAATGTAATGTGAAATTAGTTTGCTCAATTAATTGAAAATCATTAAAGTATAAGTAGAAAATATTTCTATTTTTTTCTAATACTTGGTACAGACTTTGAAATCTCCCTTCCCATTGTGTAGTTATTACTATAATTGCTTCTCATTTGAGTCCATGAATTTCAGTCATTTTAAATGTTTTCAATCACATATTTGATTCAAAATCCTGATCCTTCCCAAATTAGTCTAGCCTCATAGTTCCTTCCACCAGTTTGGGTTGGGTGGAGACAAGATCTGTTCTTTTCCCTGGATGTCTTCTTGCACTTACTTCTCTAGTTGGGAAGATGCAGAGGAAGGAGAGGTAAAAAAACAGCAACTCCACATAAGTGGTACAGAATTTGTTGTCCTCATTATGTGGGGTGCTGTAATTCTTCAGCTAATACTAACTGGTTTTCCTTTATTTCTCCGTGGCATGTACTCAAATGCTGGCTCCTTTAGGAGAAAGATTTTGATTATACAGAGGGTACTATAGGACTTTGCTCCGGCATAAGAGATCTACCTTAGACTAGTACTGTTTTTACTCCTCACCTGTACCTATTAAAGTTATTACAATAAAACTTTTTGTTTTTAAGTTTAAATGCTCCTCAGATGAGTTATTGAAGAGGTGACTGTGTATTGCAGTGGTGACTGTGTAGCGTAATTATGCTTAATATTTTTTGAGTGCATGCTATGGTGGTCTGCTTTACAGTATTTTGTCACTTTGGCCCTTTGCTATGGAAATGCTTCATTTTGAAATAACGATAAGACAACTTAAGTCTATTAATGGAATACTCCTGTATTCTTATCATGACAAATAGTGAGATGCAGGCGACCCTTTGGTATTCCTACACTTGGCCAAGCTATCTTCTAGCTTTTTCTTCAAGCCTTGGTGATCTCAGGCTACTTTTGCAAGTTCACTAATTTATTTATTTATAATAAATTTATTTATTTTATTTATTTTTATTTTTGGCTGCATTGGGTCTTCATTGCTGCACACGGGCTACCTCTAGTTGCGGAGAGCGGGGGCCACTCTTTGTTGTGGTGTGTGGGCTTCTCATTGTGGTGGCTTCTCTTGTTGTGGAGCACAGGCTCTAGGCACTCAGGCTTCAGTAGCTGTGGCTTGTGGGCTCTACAGTGCAGGCTCAGTAGTTGTGGCGCACGGGCTTCGTTGCTCCATGGCATGTGGGATCTTCCTGGATCAGGGATGGAACCTGTGTCCCCTGCATTGGCAGGTGGACTCTTAACCACTGTGCCACCAAGGAAACCCCACAAGTTCACTAATTTTAGACATTTCATTTCCTTAGAGTTGGCTCCACTTAGCAGTCAGAATTTTGTTTCATTGACATTAGGCAGGCAGATCACTAAAAATTTCTGAGGCTGTTTCTTTATATATAATACACACATAAGTACACTTAATTCATGGTGTTTTACTGAGGTTCCAGTGAGAGAATATTGAATATATGAAGTTCAATTAATAGTTTTTCATATATGAATATAAACATATGAAGAACTATTAATCCAAATACTTCTCTCTTACACACACACACACACACACATACATATATGTATTTTAGAACTTACTTTGTATGTAAGGTCTGTCAAGGCCTTTATAATCTAATTATAGAATATCACACCAATATAAAGTTAAAAAAATATAAAAGAAATAATATTTTGACTACCACCAATCTGTTTTCTCCTTTTGCTAATTCCTTCTACAGCTTTCCCTCTGGGACAGAAAGGCAAAGTCACCTTAGAGTAAGAGGAGGAAATGACTGTATTTGTTTTCTATTGTTGCCACAGCACATTACCCAAAATGTAGCAGTTTAAAACAACACAAGGCTTTGTTCTTTAATGGAGGCTCTGGATATAATTCAGTGCCAGACTTATTCAGGCAAATCCAGGTCCCCATTTCCTTGCTAGCTGCCAGCAAGGGGTCTTCACTCCTAGATAGCGCACTTTTGTCCCTGTGCTTTCCACATGACCTCCTTCCAGCAACAGTGAGTCTAGTCTGTCTCAAGCTTCAACACTCTCCTCCTTTGCATTCTGCTACATCTCTCTGGTTCTCTCTCGTGCCTTTCTCTTCTGACATTAAGGGTTCATGTGATAACATAGGTCCACCTGGATAATGCAGAGTAATCTCCCTGGAGGGTAGGGTGCATTTTTAGAATTCTGCCAGCCATAATGACAGTCATTGTGCTATATACAAAAGGGATAGTAGTACTCTAAAGAGGAAGAAAGCATTTTGTTTCTGGGATGAAGTGCCAGAGAGGGAGAGCAGGTACACTCAGACCAGTTATTTTCAATTGTCTAAAAATTGTTTAAGTAGCTGAAAGAGATTGACAGGAGATAGAAGCACAAGGAGCTTCCTGACCTTTTCACCCTCAGGTTTGTTACTGAATTTGAGTAGTGAGTATGGTGCTAGTACGTTGAAGGAGGTTTTGGGAATCTGGGAATATCTGCAACATATATTATGGGAGGTGAGAGAGCAATAGCAGAGGAGTGAGCCTGTCTTAGTATCACAGAGCTCTGTATACTGCTGTCCAGTATAGAAAAGCAGTCCAGACCCTATAGCCTCCCCAAGGAAAGGAGGGCTGAAAAGAGATTTGAAAGGAATAAGAAACAGTTGCTCTTCCAGGAATACAGTGTCTTCCCAGGACTTGAACCCATTTTCTTATGAAATGGGTTAATTTGCCTTCTCTCTTTCTCCTTTGTGCCTGTCAGCTACCGCTGAAAGTTCTCTGAACTTGAAATGTGAGAAGAATTTTCTGTGCCTCCATATCATTAGATAAAGTTTTTGATGCCAATTCTGAGGCAGCAGGAAAGTTTCACTAAGAACCTCTATTTATTCTGATACTGTTGATAAAGAAAAACAAGTAATTGTTCACAGGTGAGAGAACCCTTAAGCCTAAAGAGGTTGGTACAGCACATGGAATTCTAATCAATCACAACACCTAGTGCTTCACTCTTCATTTCTTCAGTAATCTCTGTGAGGTTAGAGACATTGATTTTGCTCAGTATTTCATTTCAGTACCTTCATAGTGCTGGATAGGGAGTAAATATTCAATAAGTTGCACTCCTACCACTATTCTGGGTGGTGGGCATTAATTTACTTGGAATTTTTTTTGCTCCACCTGCTATTAGCATAGGAGTCTCTTTTGGGAACTGGTAAATTTCAGATGAGCCTGTTTATTTCTACTGTGACTAAAACCTAGTATTGCAAAGAACCTCATATATTCATTAATACAAGTCCCACCTTAGGTGAGTAAATATTATTATCATTCCACTTTACCAAGGAGGCAACTGAGGCCCAAAGTGAGAGGATGACCAGCCAAGGAAAGACAGATGAAAGAACATTGTACAAATTTTCTGACTCCCAGTATAGTGCTTCCTTCATTTCACAATGTTGCTCAAGCATAAACAAGCTGAAATTGCTCCCTCTGCTTCTTATGCACACTAGAGAACTTAATAAAAAAAATAGCAAATGAAAAATCAAGTTGTTGTCCCCTGGATACACACTGGCCTGTCCTATGCTGAACAGAGGAATACTGGACGCTGGACAACATCCTACTCTGTAAAGAGAGTCCCACTAAGACACCCCTGGGAACTATCAACTGAATATCCTGCTGATGCCATGTGGGAGGTGAATGACTACCCAATACAGATTAAAAGCATAGCCAGGTGGCAACTGTGCTAATAAGGCTATATACCTTGAACTAGAATGAAAATGAGACCCACAAAACCCAGATAGACACTTTTGGTTGAAAGAACAAAGCATTAAAGAGTAAAGGGGATAAAACAAAAACAAAAACCTTCTTGAAGTCTGTTTTTCAATATGGATACTGAAATTTGGCCAGTTCTAAAGGACAATCTGTTCATCTACTCTCCATTAAAGCTTACCAGCAGTTTGTAGGAGGCTTTCCAATTTCTCAGAGAAAGAATTAGCACTCAGGCTGTGAGGCATATAGCATTCAGCAGCTGGATGTGGGTCAGGGCTTCCCCTTGACTGGCTTTCTGCTGAAGATGGGAAGAGTTGGAGTACAGCCAAAGTGGAGAAACAAATAAAAGTGGTGTCAGTGTATTTTGTTGTTATGGTGGTAAATATGAACTGTTTAGGCATATTAAAAATGATGTAAAATTATAGAATACTTAGGTCTGTGTTTTAAAATTAGATTGTCTTAAATTTTTTTTTTTAAGATGTTGGGGGTAGGAGTTTAGTAATTTATTTATTTATTTTTGCTGTGTTGGGTCTTCGTTTCTGTGCGAGGGCTTTCTCTAGTTGTGGCAAGCGGGGGCCGCTCTTCATCGCGGTGTGCGGGCCTCTGACTATCGCGGCCTCTCTTGTTGCGGAGCACAGGCTCCAGACGCGCAGGCTCAGTAGTTGTGGCTCACGGGCCTAGTTGCTCCGCGGCATGTGGGATCCTCCCAGACCAGGGCTCGAACCCGTGTCCCCTGCATTAGCAGGCAGATTCTCAACCACTGCGCCAGCAGGGAAGCCCCTGTCTTAAAATTTGTTGTGTATAATGTCTTTTCCTCAAAGCCAAGTTTCTATCAGAAATTTAATGTAGAAGATTGATGTCATTATTTGGATAAATCAAATAAAGGAAAACAATCTAGCTTCCATCCAAATATTCTGGGAAAGGAAAGACTTAGTATTTTTTGCCAAGACAATCATGCAATATCTCTACTTGATTTTGTAACCTAGACTCTGAAATTTAATAATGTATGCTTTTAAGAGAAAAATAATACCTATTCACTTCTGTGAATCTAAAATATATTAAAATATAGCGTTTGGATTTGATTCAAGGTGGTAAATAAGCTGTATTTATATACTTTCTATTTAACTCTCAATGTGGGATTTATTTTTATAAGAAATCATATTAGTTTATTTGGTATCCCTAGAGAATATATTTATGTACAACTATATCTTTTATTTTTTATTGACGTATAGTTGATTTAAAATATATTAGTTTCATGTGTACAACATAGTGATTGAATTTTTTATAGATTATACTCCATTTAAGATTATTATAGAATAATGGCTATAATTCTTAGTGCCATACAATATGTCTTGTTGCTTATTTATTTTATTCATAATAGTTTGTATTTCTTAATCACACACCCCTATTTTGGCCCTACCCAATCCTTTCTCCCCAGTGGTAATGTCTAGTTCATTCTCTATATCTGTGAGTCTGTTTCTGTTTTGTTTTATACATTTGCTTGTTTTATTTATTAGATTCCTACTCTATAACATAGAGTATTTGACTTTATCTGTATGACTTATTTCACTAAGCATAATATCTTCTAGGTCCATCCACGTTATTGCAAATGGCAGAATATCATTTTTTATGGCTGAGTAATATTCCATTATGTGTACGTATACCAAATCTTCTTTATCCATTCATCAGCTGATAGGCACTTAGGTTCCTTCCATATATTGGCTATTGTAAATAATGCTGCTATGAACATTGGATGCATTTATCTTTTTGAATTAGTGCTTTCATTTTATATATATATATATATATACACACAGACATACACCCATTAGTAGAATTGCTGGATCATATGCTAGTTCTTTTCTAAGCTTTTTGAGGAACCTCCATACTGTTTTCCATAGTGGCTTCACCAATTCACATTCCCACCAACACTGTACTAGGGTTCCCTTTTCTCTACATTCTCACCAACATTTGTTATTTGTAGACTTTTTGATGATAGCTATTTTGACAAGTGTGAGGTGGTATCTCACTGTGGTTTCTGTTTGCATTTCTCTGATGATTAGCAATCCTGAGCATCTCTTCATTAGCCTGTTGGCTAATGAATATGTATATGTATATCTTCTTTGGAAAAATGTCTATTCAGGCCTTCTGCCCATTTTTTAATCAGGTTGTTTGGTTTTTTGATATTGAGTTATATGAACTGTTTATATATTTTGGACATTACCGCCTCATCAGTCATATCATTTGCAAATATTTTCTTCTATTCTGTAGGTCATCTTTTTGTCTTCCTTACATTTTATTTCATTGTGAAGATAAAATAATAATTAATTTAACTCTTCCCTCCCCCATCAGTGGACACTTGGGTTAATTCTAATATGTTACTATTACAAAAATGCTGCAATATCATCAATGTACACTTGTTATTTTTTTATATCTTGTAACAAATGTTCGGATAAATCTATAGGACAGATCTCCTATATAAGACTTCTGGGAATAGTAATAAATGCCTTGGTCATTCTGGTAGATATTGCCAGTTGTGTTCTAAAGTTTATTGCTGTTGTAACATTTCTACCAAAAATGCTTGTACATGACTGAGGGGACAATACCGTCAACATTGTATACAGGGTCTTCTTTCTTTGTATTTGCTTTGCAGGTGAGAAAGTTAGTCTGTATTTTTCACATCTCTACCCTGAACAAAGAATGTGGAGAGTCCCAGGAAAAGCTACCATCATTCTCTCTCATTTTACTATGTTGAGAGCAGGCAAATGAGCTAGCTAACAAAAGCTTAAATAACAAGGACTGTTTTATTTTATAACTAACTAAAATGAACTGAAATGTTGACAGCTCAAATTTGAAAAAATGAGCAGACATCTAAAGAATCCAGTAGGACTACAAAAGCAAATGATTGGAGAAGCTGAGCTTAGAGTACAATGTGTAAAAGGCAAAACTATAAAATATTAGAGTTCTTTTTCAGGTAGTCTTAGTGTACTTAATAACTATTTATTCTGCTTTTCTCTCTTTCCCCTCTCCTTCCTTCCCTCCTTCCCTCTTTTTTTCTTTCTTCCTTTTTTTCTTCCTCCCTTTTTCTCTCCCTTTCTACCTTCCTTTCTTTCTTTTTCTTTCTCTCCTAACTTTCTCTGTTTCTTTCTTTTATACTCACAGGGAAACTAAGGATCAGGATGGCATAATATGAAAATGACAGCATACACCTAATTTTCTAATTAATTTTTATACTAACGTTAGTCAGTTAACATTTAACTTGTAAAAAAGTTGTGTCTCTAACTTAATCTTACTATAATCTTCTTTATGAATTGAAAGCACCTAGTGTAAATATATTTTATTTTTCAGTAGCTACCCAATGACAGAAAACATAGTACAAAAGTAAAAACAACATAAATTATTCTTTTAAAGATTCCTCTATAGGGAGCTTCCCTGGTGGCGCAGTGGTTGAGAATCTGCCTGCCAATGCAGGGGACACGGGTTCGAGCCCTGGTCTGGGAAGATCCCACATGCCGCGGAGCAACTGGGCCCATGAGCCACAACTACTGAGCCTGCGCGTCTGGAGCTTGTGCTCCACAGCAAGAGAGGCCGCGACAGTGAGAGGCCCGTGCACCGCAATGAAGAGTGGCCCCCGCTCACTGCAACTAGAGATAGCCCTCACACAGAAACGAAGACCCAACACAGCCAAAAATAAAAAATAATAATAAAAAAAAAAGATTCCTCTATATAGCTAGCATGACAGAAGCAGA
This sequence comes from Pseudorca crassidens, assembly GCF_039906515.1. Lineage (NCBI taxonomy): Eukaryota > Metazoa > Chordata > Mammalia > Artiodactyla > Delphinidae > Pseudorca > Pseudorca crassidens. The sequence goes on from NC_090306.1 coordinate 62,763,699, forward strand.
AATAAATACGTGTAATATAATAAGAGAGATGTTTGAATCGAGGCATTCATAAACTATGATGGAAAAACAGGTAAGAAAACAGTTCAGGGTGGGGAATTATGGTTCAGTGGGTCAGGGAAAAACAGAGAGGAGGTAATATATGGATTGGCTCTTTAAAGCTAAACAAATTCAATATTTTACATGTAAAAGAGAGAAATACCTTTCCTAGAGATCAGTAGTTTTCTTAGGTGAGAGTTTTACAAAGATTACATTGAAGTAATGTGCAGTATGGACTGGACTGTGAAGAGAATTGTGACAAAGAACGTATTAGACATTGTAAAACTTCATGGAGGGGAATTATGGATAAGGAAAAAAATCAGATGGCAGTAGGAAAGGCAAAAATGGCTTGTGAAGAGTGGAGGTTTTCTAGGCAGGGGTCAGTTTGTCAGATTGACAAGAAGGCATCAGTAAGTGGAGAGGGTTCAGCAAATTAGGTAAGCTAGAAAGGAAAGGAAATGAGAAAAAATGATTCTGCTATGTTGGAGTCAACAATAAAAAGAAATAAGTGAATGTCTCTCTTGTAGCTTCTCTTTTTTATTTTAACCACACTAGTCCATCCTCCTGCTGTGATCTATTTCAGTAAAGTATTCTTGTTCAGAAAACAACAAAAAAGACACATCATTTTGAAACTTGAAGCTACTTAAATTTGAGCAGAAAGTTGCTTTTTATAACAAAAGTCACCCCTCAAACATTCAGTTTACGTAATTAACATGAAAGTATTTTATTACTGTGACTAAGCTAGTGCCATAATTTGATGGATCACATTAACTGAGACAAGATATGTCAGGACATCAGATTTACTCTGTTTTAGATTAATTCAACACACTATCTTCAATGATTCATTTATTCTTTCATTCAACAAGTAATTTTTTTTTTTTTTTTTTTTTTGGGCCTCTCACTGCTGTGGCCTCTCCAGTTGCGGAGCACAGGCTCGGACGCGCAGGCTCAGCAGCCATGGCTCACGGGCCCAGCTGCTCCGCGGCATGTGGGATCTTCCCGGACCGGGGCACGAACCCGTGTCCCCTGCATCGGCAGGCGGACTCACAACCACTGCGCCACCAGGGAGGCCCAACAAGTAATTTTTGAGTGTTGATTATGTTTTAGGAACAGTGAATACGCTGCAGCCCTTAGGAGGCTTTCCTCCTAGTGATGATAAAAAGATGAATAGATGAATATAAAATATTTTGGAAAATGATAAAGCTATGAAAAGGCAAATTATTAGAGATAAAAGAATTGCATTTTTATATAGGATTTACCAGAAAAGATTCACTGAGAGGGTGACATTTGCGTAAAGAAATGAAGCTGGTAAATCAGTAAACCATGATATATCTGAGGAGGAACATTCCAGATAGAGGGAAGAGCAAAGGCTATGATGTCCCTTGTCCTTGGAATGTATGTTCTGTCCACTGTTCTTAGAGCCTGAGCTGTTTCAGGGACACAAACTTGAGATACTAATGTGTTGTTGAGGCCATCTGCACAGTATACGTTACTGAACTCCATTAAGGTCTCTATATAAATTTTAAGATTCTGTTTGGGAGGTGCAGAGATCTACTTATTTAAGATAAGCTACACATATTACTTCCTTTGCTTATTAAAACTGCCACCTACCAATCTGGAGTGGTCTGCCTCTTTCTTCTGTTTCTCCTTGCCCTCAGTGTATGGGACCCAGTTACAGATTTAACCTGGGGAACTCCCAAAGTTGTGAACCAAGAATGAATAGCATGTGGAATACTAAAAAAAGCAAAGAGTCAAAGAAAGCTACAAATTTTGAGGCCTGAGCAATTGGAAGAATAGAGTCGCCATTTAGTGAAATGGCAAACACTACTGGTAGATCAAGTTGAGAGGGAATATCAAACACTCAATCTACATGTTAAGTTTTAGATGCCTATAAAACATCAACTGGAGCTACAGTAAGTAGTTAAATATATGGGTCTGTAGTTCAGGGGAAAAGTCCAGACTGAAGATTTAAATTTGGAATTCATTAACAATTACATATTTTTCCCAATTATGTCCATTAAATATAACAGACAATATTGGAAAGACAGAAATAACCTTGCCTTCAGTGAGTTACAGCCAAATTGAAAGACATAATGTATATTAGTAAAATAACAAGCAATCAATTTCAAAGTGTATAGATCAGTGCTAAAGTATCTTTAGTTCGAGAAGGAAGTTGTTTATAGCTGGAAAGAGTTACACAGAAGAGATGAATCTTCAGAGCTAGGAATATTTTAATCAGAAGAATGAAAGAAATGGGGATTTCCAGAAAGGGAAAGAAATTTGAAAGGGGTTTGAAAATAAAATAGCAGTTTTTATTTCCTTTGCCATACTTGGTTTCCCTTCGTTGTGTCTTTCTACCTTCCTCCATTCTTACACTTGTAAATGTTTTCTTTCAAAAACATATACCTCTACTTTCAAACTGCTAATAAGACATATAGCATCCTTCACTTTTTGGTTACTGTGTCTATACTCCCCATTTTTTCATTCCCTCCACAAGAGTCTAGTGGTCTTCTCTTGAACTCCATGGTTCAGTAATGCCATGTACACTTTCCTAAGTCCCACATGGTCTAACAATCAGCTACTTCACTGATCTTATCAATTCATACTCTCCTCAAACACAATTCACAATGGCCTAATCACATTAGTCTTATTTCTCCTGGAACTGGCAAGGCTAGTTCCTATTTTTACAAACTTTGCATTTTCCTGTTTCTTTTGCCTGGGATTCTCTCCTTCAAAATCTTCTCAAGGCTAAATTATTCCGATCATGTATATTATTTCTTAAATATACAGTTTTAGAGATTTTCTCCTGATCACCATATCTAAAACATCCTAGTCCAATAACTGTCTATATAATTACCCTGCTTCATTTTCTTTATGGTATTTTTATTAACTGATTTGTGTTATTTACTATTTGCTCATTTGTCTAGTTCTTTTTGTATTTTTTTAACCTGTTGTATGTCACTGGAATCATTAAATCTATGAAGCAGAGTCCTTCTTCATCTTATTCACCACTGTAGCTCCAGCGTCTAGATAAAAATTTGGTATATAGTAGTAGCCACTTAATAAATATTTATGCAGTGAAGGAATTGGTAAGTGGTTGGATGATATATATAACTTTCAGAATTTGACGTCTATGTCTTTTTTCCCTAAGCACTGCTTCTTACAGACTCACTTTTTCCTTAATACTTCTATACTCTGTTTTAAGAGGGGTGTGTGTGTGTGTGTGTGTGTGTGTGTGTGTGTGTGTGTGTGCTATTTAAGAAATGTTATATTTAGTATCTGTGTATGTCTTTGTTAGTAAGAATGATATATCCTGTGCTTTTAAATTATTTCCACATCTGATAACAAAGTTACAGTGAAGTTTGTTAAAGATTTACCTTTTCTTCATTAATAGAAATAGTATGTTACAGTAACTTATTAGTTAAAAACATAGTTATTACATGTATCTTCTGTTCTGGAATGATACACTCTTCACCCAATGATTTCCTACTCTCAAAACACTCAAGCAATGAAATAAAATGTCTGCAACAAAATATCCTAGAGGAAAGCCAATTAATTTAAGCTTACATCTTCTGGGGGAATGTATAGGTCAACAACTTTCCCACAATCTTTACTGTTTTCTTCTTCTAAAGTGCATTTCAGACTGCTAATTTAAAACAGAAATGAAACATCCATTTTAATGAGAAATATTTTATTAAATATATTGCTTTTTACCAACAGACTTTATATTTTAAGAGTTTTAGATTTGCAGAAAAACTCAGCATATAGTACGTAGAGTTCCAATATACCCACAATATACACACACACAGAGTTTACTCTATTATTAACATCTGATATGAGTATGGTACATTTTAAAAATTAACGAACCAATATTGAAGTGTTATCAATCCACAGTCCACAGTTTATTCAAATTGCTGTACTTTTTACTTGTCTTTTTGTGTTTGAGGATCCCATCAGGACTCCAAAGACTGTTTAGTTGTCATGTCTCCTTAGGCTATTCTGGCTATGACTGTTACTTAGACTTTCCTTATTTTTGTGACCTTGACAGTCTTAAGGAGTAATGGACATGTATTGTAAAATGCCCCTCTATTGAAGTTCGCCTGATGGTTTTTTTTCTAATGATTTCATGGGGGTTATGGATTTGAGGGAAGATCACAGAAGTAATTGTCATTTTTGTCACATCAAAATATCAACATGATTTGACTGTTGGCCTTTGATAACTCTGTTGATCAGGACTATTGGCTTATGATGTTGACCTTGGTCACCTGGCTGATGTTATGTTTTTCAGGTTTCTCTGATATAAAATTATATTTATCTTCCCTCCCCCATTTCCATGCTTTCCTCTTTGGAGCCCACCCTTAAAGAGTGGGGATTTATGCTCCCCTTCCTTTAGGATAGAATATCTACATAAATTATTTTAAATGCTTCTTCTCAAGAGATATTTTCTCTTCTCACCTATTAATTTTTTCAACCATTTATTTATATCAGTATGGCTTCAGAAATATTTAATACTTTATAGTTTTAGATTGTCTTTTCTGGAATATCATATAACTGGAGTCATACAATATGTAGCTTTTTTGGATTAGGTTCTTTTAGATAGCAATATGCATTTTACATTTCCCATGTCTTTTTATGGCTTGTTAACTCATTTTGTTTATTGCTGAAGAGTACTGCATTGTATGTATGTAACATAGTTTATTTAAATATTGAAAGACATCTTGAATGCTAACAGTGTTTGACAATCATGAATAACACTGCTATAAACATTCATGTGCAGGTTTTTTTGTGTGGACATAAGCTTTCAACTCAGTTAGGTAAATACCTAGGTGTGTGATTGCTGGATCATATGGTAAGACTATGTTTAGCTTTGTAAGTGTTATATGAATGAGCCAAAGATGGTCTCTGTATATTGGTGCCTAGGTTGATTATTTCTTCACTGTATTATGAGTTGCATCATCTCACAAGTGTACCAGTTCTAAACTCAACTTAAACAAGCACATTTTTAGCCATTTAGAGCTTGCCTGCTTTGCGTACTCTGAGTGTCTTTAACAAAGTACTGTAGACTGCCATAACAAAATACCATAGACTGGGTAGCTTAAGTAACAGAAATTTATTTTCTCACAGTTCTGGAGGCTGAGAAGTCCAAGGTTAAGATGTGAGCCATTCAGTTTCAGTTGAGGTCTCTATTCCTTACTTGCAGATGGCTGCCCTCTCTCTTTGTTCTCAAACGGTTGAGAGATTTCCCCTTCAGGTACTCTCTCTGGTATCTCTTCTTATGAGGGTAATAATCCCATCATGAAGGCCCCATCCTAGTGCCTCATATAAACTTAAAGGCCTTCCAGAGGCCATATGTCCAAATACATCACATTGAGGGTTAGGGCTACAACTGAATTTGAGGGGAAGATAAAATTTGGTTCATAGTACTGTGAAAACTGATCCAACAGTCTTTGGCCATTGATGAGATAGAGCCTTGTGGATATAAGACCACAAGCCACTAATGCCCATCAAAGTTCTCTGACTCAGATGGCCTACCATGCTGTAGAGAGTTATCACCTAGACACACAAATCCCCTCTCCAATCCCCCTCTCCCCCAGTAGTTTCCTTGCCCTTCTCATTTTTGTATGATAGGCCTTCCCATGCTGAGCTTGTTGTGTGTACTGCCTCTCATGACCACATCTTTTTCTTTGGGCAGTCACAAAATCCCTAGAATCTGCTACAATAAGTAATAGCCAAATAGCCAACACAATATTACTTATTGTAATAGCCAAATGGCTATTACAGTAAGTAATAGACAAATAAGCTGAGCCATTTTGCATTCTCACCAGTAATGAATTACACACTCATTTCCCACATTCTCACCAGTAATGAATGACATTCTTGTCAGCATTTTTGGTATTTTTAGTGTTTTGCATTTTAGCTATTGTCATAGGTGGGTAGTGGTGTCTTGTTTTAATTAGCAATTTCCTAGGGAAAAATGATGTTGAGCAACTTTTCATATTCCTATTTGCCATCTGTATATCTTCTTTGGTGAGATGTCCAGATTTTTGCTAGTTTATAATTTGGATTGTTGTTTTCTAATTGGTTAGTTTTAGGAGTTTTAAAAAATTATTTTAGATACAAGTTGTTTGTCAGATATGTGTTTTGCAAATATTTTCTCTCAGCCTGTGGGTTATCCTTTCATTATCCTTAAAGTGTCTTTTGCAAAGCAGATACTTTTAATTTTAACAAAGACCAAGTTATCATTTTTTTTTAATTTCATGGATTGTGATTTTTTGTGTGTATTTTTTTTGTATATTTGTATGGAAAACTTCATTGCCAAGCCCAAGATCACCTAGTTTTTTCCCTATGTTATCTTCTAACAGTTTTTATAGTTTTGCATTTTGTGAAAAGAGAAAGGTCTGTGTCTAGACTCTCTCTCTCTCTCTCTCTCTCTCTCTCTCTCTCTCTCTCTCCCCCCCCCCCCCGGCATATAGATGTCTGATTCTTCCAGCACTATTTATTAAAAAGACTGTCATTTTTCCATTGAATTGCCTTTATTTCTTAGTCAAAGACTCACTGGCTGCATTTGTGTGTCTATTTGTGGACTCTTTATTCTGTTCCATTGATCTCCATGTGTCTGTACTTTAACAAATACTACTCTGTCTTGATCACCGTAGCTTTATAGTAAGTACCTCTTATAGTTGAGTAATGTAAACCTTCTAATTTTTACTTTCTTAATGTTGTGGTGAATATTTTAGGTCTTTGAATTTTCATATAAACTTTAAATAGGCTTGTAGAACTCTATAAAATAGCTTCATTTGATTGAGATAGCATTGATCAAATTAGAATAATTGCCATCTTAATATTTAGTCTTTCAATTCATGAACATTAAATATATCTTCTTTAATTTTTCTTTGAGTTCCTTCATCAGAGTTTTGCATTTTTCTAAATATAGAGTCTGTATATATTTTGTTAGAATTATACTTAGGTATTTAATTTTGGGGGGTGGGGCTAATGTAAATGGTCCTGTGTTTTTAATTTCAAATTTTAATGATTCACTGCTGTTGTAAAGAAAACAACTGACTTATATATGTTAACCTGGTATCCTATGACCTTACTATAATTGCATATTAGCTCTGGAAGTTGTTCGTTTGTCAATTATTACAATCTTATACATAGACTGTTGTGCCATCTGTAAACAAAGATAATTTTATTTCTTCTTTTCCAAACTGTACACATTTTTTTCCCTTGCATTACTGCACTAGGTAAGTGTTCCAATATGATGTTGAGTAGGAGTGGTAAAAGAAGATATTGTTACCTTGTTTACAGTCTTAAGGGGAAAGCATCCAGCTTCTCACCATTAACTATTATGTTAGTTGTAGGATGTTTTTATAGATGTTCCTTATCAAGTTGAGGAAGTTCTCTCTGTATTCCTAGGTTGTTGAGAGTTTTTTCTTTTTTCCTCATGATTGAGTGTTGGAATTTGTCACATGTTTCTTCTGCATCAATTGATATGTGTATATAATTTTTCACCATTACCCTGCCTATTGATTGGTGGATTATATTAACTTTTTTTTAATGGTCAACTAGCTTTGCACATTTAGAAAAACCACCTACCCCTTAGTCTTGGTGTATAATGTGTTGGATTTGATTTCCTAATATTTTGTTGAGAATTTTTGCATCTGTGTTCATAAGAGATATTAGTCTGGGGTTTTCCTTTCTTGTAAATTCTTTATATGTTTTGTTATTAAGGTAGTGCTGGCCTCATAGAATTAGTTAGGAAATGTTCCCTCTGCTTCTACTTTCTGAAAGAGTTGTAGAAAATTGGGATCATTTTTTCCTAACAAGCTTGGTAGAAATCACAAGTGAAAAGCCTGGTGTGTTCCTTTTTTTGGAAGGTTCTTAAGTGTTAATTCAATTTCTTTAATAGTTATAGGCCTCTTCTCTTGTAGGGAGTTTTAATAGTGTGTGTCTCTTAAAAAAATGGTCCATTTCATCTAAATTATCATACATGTGGGCATAAAGTTGCTCAAAATTTTCCCTTATCCTTTTAATGCCCTGGCATCAGTAGTGGTGGTGACTTCTTATTTCTGATGTTAGTGATTTGTGTCTTCTCTCTTTTTTCCTTTGTTACCCAGGATATAGGTTTATCAATTCTAATAAACCTTTCAATGAAACAATTTTTGCTTTCATTTTTATATATATATAGAGAGAGAGGGAGAGGGAGAGGGAGAGGGCTTGTTTTCAGTGTCAAGTATTTCTAAATCATTTTTTTTTTCCTTTTCTTCTGCTTGGTTTAGGCTTAAATTGCTCTTCTTTCTCTAGTTTCCTAAGGTGGAAGGTTAGGTTGACTTCAGCTCTTTCTTTTCTAATATATGCATTCAATATTATAAAATTCTCTCCAATCATTGCTTTGGCTGCATCCCACAAATTTTGATATGTTTCATTTTCATTTAGATTTAGTTTAAAATATTTTAAATATTTCTCTTGATACTTCTTCTTTGACTCATGTGTTATTAAATGTGTGTTGTTTAATCTCCAGATAGTTTTGGATTTTCCAGCTATCTCTCTGTTACTGATTTCTTTTTAATTCCATTGTAGTTTAAGAACACACTTTGAATACGTTTTCTTATTTTAAATTTGTTAAGGTGTGATTTATGACCCATAATGTGGTTTATCCTGGAAAATGACCCGTACGAACTTGAGAAGAATATGTATTCTACTGTTATTGGATGAAGCATTTTATAAATGTCAATTAGGTATAGTTGATTAATGGCATTGCTCAAATCACATCCTTTCTGGATACTGGATAGCCTTTACTGAAAGAGGGATAGGTCCTGAAATCTTCAACTGTAATAGTAGGTTCATTTCGTTTTCCCATTAGTTATGTCAGTTTTGTCTCATGTAATTTGATGCTCTATTGTTGAGTGCCTACAGGTTAAGGGTTGTTATATCTTCTTGGAGAATGGACCACTATATCATTATGGAATAACTCTCCTTATCTCTGATAATTTTCCTTGCTTTAAAGTCTGCTTTGTCTTAAATTAATATAGTTATTCTCACTCTGTTTTGATTAGTATTAGCATGTTTTTTCATACCTTCACTTTTAACCTAACTTGGTTTTTATATTTAAAGTAGATATCTTACAGACAACTTATAGTTGGGTCTTTTTTTTTTTTTTAATCCACTCTGATAGTCTCTGTCTTTTAATTATTTAATTTAGGCCATTTACATTTAAAGTGATTATTTACATCATTTGATTAATAACTACCATGTTTCTAACTGTTTTCTGTTTATTGTATATGTTTTCTGTTTATTTTTTTATCTTCCCTCTTTTATGTCTGCCCTTTCTGGTTATAGTTGAGCATTATATGACTCAGTTTTCTCTCCCCCCCTTAGCATATCAATTATATTTCTTTTAAATTGCTTTTAGTGGCTGTCCTAGACTTTGCAGCATACCTAATGACCCTTTACAACTAATCTAAGTCCACTTTCAAATAACACTTCCTGGGAAGTGCAGGTACATTATAACTTTCTGTCTCTAATGCTCTCTATCGCTTTATGTTCATCTGAGTCTAAGTGTGTGTAGCTGTGATAATCAAAATTGTTTCTCAGCTTTTTTTTTCCTCATCTTAGGTGAGTAGGAAAGCTAGAAGGGCTGAAGTTGGCTAATATCCCTTTTCCCAGTTAAAGAAGGCTCTGGTAAATTAGTTTCCCTTTTAGAACAGGGATATAAAACAGAGGGATACATTTTTTATATTCCTTTAATTATTATTTAATTACAGTTAACCCTTGAACAATGGCAAGGGTTGGGGTGCCAACCCCAACCTGTTGAAAATCTACATACAACTTTACAGTCAGCCCTCTCTATCCATGAATCAACTATCCATAAATCAACAATTTATGTTTATATTTTATATTAGTTTCCATTTTATAACGAATAGATTAGTAATAGTTTACATCCTGTTCTCACCTGTTCAAAACAGAAAACATGAGGGAACTTTTCTAGGATCATCACATTGAGTACCTAATGAGATTCCTATTGGTAAACCCACAAAAGTGTAGGGGGCCCTTAAAACTGAGTCCTCCAGGGTTTCTCACTCTGCCTCCAGCAATTTGTCAAAATGACCATGTAAATGTTCATACCAAATATGACTCCAGAGCTTCTCCTCCAGGTGAGCTGATCTGGGCTATGATTCTCAGTATTCTCCTATATTCCAGATTTCTAGGTGGCAGTTTGGCCTTGTGATCCCAGTTACTTGATGGATATAAAAAAAACTCATTGATTCCCAGTGCATTCACATTTTTTTCTTGTAAAATGCAAAATTATTGTACATATTTAGAAATTTTAAGATATTAGTGAAATTTCACATTTTGTAGTAGGCTGCTTCATATTGCAATCAGATGTCATGGATTATTTCATTATTTTTCCCATGTCTCACATTGCATACAACTCTTCAAAAAATTCCACTTCTCTCTCTTCCTTTTCCACTTTTTCTTGGTACCTCTTTCTTTCTTCCACTTAGTCTTTCTCTCTCTCCCCTTTCCTTTCTCAATAAACTTCTACTCCCCTTTCCAATAACTTGCCTTTTCTTCTCTCTCCTCCTATTCTGAATTCCTTCTCTCTTCCAATGTCAAGAGAACATTTTCCTTGTATTTATTTTTTCTGTTCCTCTTAATTATTTCCTTGTTGTGTTTGCAGTGGAAAAAAGAAAGAAAAAAGAGAACAAAATTAAGTCAGATTAGCTTTAATGAGTAGTATAATCTTCCTCTAAAGCTTCTGAAATTCTATAAAAGTGACCGTTAGAATTTCTACAGAAATCTCGGTTGATCATTCACCATCTTTTAATTAAATGTTTCTAGTCAATCCAAGAATTCAATAAAATAACTAATTTTTATTCTATTTTTCTGTTTTGTTTAATTGGTAGTATTGCAACAGTATTACTTTTCTACTATCTTCCATTGCAAGTACACATTATTTCAACTACATTATGGACTAAACAGAGTTCTGTGGGCTTGTCTGAGACTTAACTACAATTTATAGCATTGTTTCCATGAGAAAATTACTCCCTAGGTCTAAACAACTAACTACACAAAACTTGTTATATAAAAGCTATTTATAAATGTGATAGAGCAGGTTTCTCCTTCCCACTTTGATCTCCCCTTCCCCATTAATCAAAGATAAGACTGGATGGTAATTTGTCCCAGAAGACCAGGTACAAATTCTGTTTCTAATAATATCAAAAACACTCTCTTACTGAATGCCTACTCTGGATCATGTAGAACCCTGTGTTAAGCACAATAAACATTTAATTTTCAAAATAATCATATTAAGTAGGTATTACTATCACATTTTATGTGTAGAGAAATTGATGCTCTGGTTGATTAAGGAAATTTCTCAAAATCACAACGTTTCTAAGTGGCATAACTGAAATTGCAACCTGGAATCATTTGAATGCAGGCAACACTAGGCTCCAGCTTCAAGATGATGCAAATTTAAATGCAAAGGCAACACTGCCATTTCTCATTTCTCCATTATTTTGCATATATTTAGTTCCTAACATATAATATAATATGATCTCACCAGCACCAGAACTGCTCCAAGCATTCTTATCGTCTGTTTAAGCACCAATATAAAGGCATTATCTAGCTGTATGTCACTTTTAGAATAGACTTCATGGTAAAATATGTAGGACATTAATGCAGAGAGGAACATTCTAGAATTCTGAAGTGCTAAATATTGTAAAGCCTGATGATAAATATAAATATTTAAAAAACAAAAATAACACAGGAATTTATATTCCTAGGTAGCAGATAAAACAGTCCTAATATGTCTTTTTACATTTAACCATACTTTTTTCAAATATTCTTGAGGCATCATAGTGAGATGCAAGTTTCCATTAACTTAGTTAGATTTGTTATCTACCAAAAAAAAAAACCCAGAAAAATAGAAGATTCTATAATCTTTAATTATGATGACAATCCAAAGAAAATATGTTTTAGCATATTTAATTACAGTGTACTCTTCTGTGCTTTCCCAAATTACACCATAATGTGCTGTATGAACAGTGTTTTTCAGAAGTTCAAATAGAGAAGAGATTTGAGTCATTACATCACACATGGTATCCAGGCATTCCTAACTCAAAAGACCCATAAAACCAAGTGCAGAATAATGTTAAAGTTTTAAATAAATGGATTGTAGATACAATATTTTCAAGTCCAAACTTTTAAAACTTTTAGTATCTTTTCTGTTTCTACTAATACTTAGATATAATGTGACCTTGGCACATTTTCATAATGCTATAGTACTAAACTTATACTAGCAAGAGTGTTAATAACAAAAGTCAGTGACACATAATTAAATTGATATTCGTGGTTGTTCTTTGGTTGTGTGGCTGATTAGCTAAACTAGTAACAAAGATATGATATTAATACCATGTTACACACCGTTCTCTTTCAATATCCATTTTTTTCACTGATACGACTAAATTCAAAATACAAGAATAGAAAAAATACAGCTTAATTGGTTGTTTTAGGAAAACAATAAGATCACTCACATTTTATTATTATTATTAGTTTAATTTTGGGTATTTGTACATAATTTATAATTTAAAATTTGTAATAATTGTAAAAGAACTATAAGTACAAGGAGTTATACTTTGACATGTTACTTATAGAAATGTCATCTTAATAAAATATTTTTAATTCCATTGGATGTTCACGATTATTTTCTTGTAAGAGAGACTAAAGCAGTACTCAAGTTTCAGAAATTCTGGTGTTGTAAAAGGAGATAATAAGTGAACAAGTGCAGTACCTCCTACACAGTGGAACTAAACAATTTCCAGTTTTATTATTAATTGACCTAGGTAAGCAGACAAGGCCTTATGAACATAGAGATTTTTATTACATAGTATTTGGAAGAAAAGACCCTTTAATTGATACTAGAAATAATAGCCCACATTAGAAGGAAAATCTGCAAGTTTCTTTAGATATCAATAAAGATGCAAATGTAAACAAAAATATACCTCAAAATATATTTCTGTCAAGAAAATACACCAATTTTGGGCTTCCCTGGTGGCGCAGTGGTTAGGAATCCACCTGCCAATGCAGGGGACATGGGTTTGAGCCCTGGTCCGGGAAGATCCCACATGCTGCAGAGCAACTAAGCCCATGCGCCACATCTACTGAGCCTGTGCTCTAGAGCCCGATAACCACAACTACTGAGCCCATGTGCCACAACTACTGAAGCCCACGTGCCTAGGGCCCATGCTCCGCAACAAGCCACTACAATGAGAAGCCCGCGCACCGCAACGAACAGTATCCCTGCTCGCCGCAACTAGGGAAAGCCCACGCACAGCAGCAAAGACCCAACACAGCCAAAAATTAATAAAATAAATTTATAAAAAGAAAAGAAAATACACCAGTTTTTTTAGTACTACCTTTACTCTTATCTACGGTAAAAGCCAATTTTATAATAGAATGAAAATCAAAGTCGTAAATTAGTAAAATTATTGACATAAAAATATTCACTAATTTTGCTGTTCTAGGGGTAAGACATACTACTTTCATAAAATGTTAGTACCAAATCCCTATTTCACACTTCAGTTAAAAAGATACATCAGAATTTAGAGCATGTCCTTATAATATAAACAGAAAAGAAGTTAACAAAAGTATTATATCTTTTACTATTCATTATCTGCTCAGCTGCTGTAGTTGTTACAGTCAAAAGACTGTCAGAGAAAGGCTGAATTTCACAGATGTTATTTTAAAAAGACTGTAAACATGAATTTTTAATATTTCCATATAGTTATCTATTAAAAAACCCCTAAAATCCAACTATAGATGATAATGAGAATGATAAAATTGGGAAATGTAATATAAAATACTTTGCAAATTCCAAATAGGAATTGATTGACTTATTGATTGACTCCTCCTACACAGAGTTCTGGGATTTAAAGATAAAAGCCGCTTATTTTTCTTGCTTACAAAGGAGGAAGATATTTCTTCCACATCATTTTTCTCTTTAGGAAATGTTTTTTGCATACTATGTACCCCAGTCAAAGGAGGCAAGCTGTCAAAGTCTTTGCTTATGATCATTATTATATTTTAGTATGTTTTGGTTGTCAGAATTCTTTGGGTGATTACCAAAACAATTTGTATCTATTATTTTTGTCTGCATTTTTATTTTCTTTTCAGCAGTTTCCAATTTATATTTTTAGACCACCTATCTACTTATTTTTACAATATATTCTATATAAAAGATAGTATTAAGAGGGTTATTAGTAAACTAGACTTTATTTTAAACTTAAAGCTGGCTATTTTTTGCCTTCACTTTAGCAGACACTACAGTAGATTATCTCATGATGAGTCCTCCTTCAGGTTTGATGATTTGATCCCTAAATGAGCCTGGAGAGGAAGGAATCAAAGTAGCTGATCAAAGCAGCAGCTACATTTACTCGCTTTACTGAGGCATGCCCCCCAGCAAAGAAGGGAAGTTACTGGTGTCCTACTCTAAATATCTTTGTCAGCTAGAACTATGGATGATTAAACTAATGATATTTGCAAAGTTCTAACCTACAGAGGGTTCTTAGCAAGAGAACCTTGGCTAAAGGTTACCTATAAATGATAGCCAGATCTACAGATTTACTAGGCAGGGTAAGTTTTACAACAGTCTGAGGTATAAAGTGGAGATATTTCAAAATTTAAAGCCTTCCTGCTGTGTGAGATGACCCACAGACTCTCTCAGGGACCTCGTCCATCATTTTGGGCAAGGAGTACATGGCTACTGTGGAAAGACAGGGAGTTGCTCTCAGTGTCCAGATCTCCTTCGGCTTCTTCTGTGCCTCTTGGTTGTCTTTAATCTTGAAATTATTATAACACTATATCTAGTGATATTAAGCTCTTTAATTTGTATGAGTTTTGACAACCCATTCTGAATGTTAGCTTAGAATTTACCTAATATAATATAGATTCTCTTACTCAGGCATCCATCCCATAAGATAATTAAGGAGAAAAGTTTTCTTTTCCTGATAATACCAGAACTTATTTTTTTAAAAAAAAAAACTTATAACATTTGAAAAAAAAATTGTGTTGTTTTATCATTTTTGAACTGTTTGACTTGATATCAAGTTTTATTTCAATTTTTACTTTATTGAGACATAATTGACGAGTAAAATTGTATAAAGTGTGAAATGTGATGATTAGATATACATATTGATATATATTGTGAAATGATTACCACTATAAAGTCAGTTATCAAATCCATCACCTCATATAGTTTCCTTTCTGTTTTGCAGGGTGAGAACACTTAACATCTTCTATTCTTTAGCAAATTTCAGTTATACAATACAGTATTATTAGCAATAGTCACCGTGCTGTGCTTTAGCTCCTCAGAACTTATGCATCTTGCAACTGAAAATTTGTACCTTTGAAAAACCTCTCCCTGTTAGGCCTACTCCCAGCCTCTGATAACCACCATTTTACCCTCTGTTTCTGTAAATTCAACTTTTTAAAGCTTCCACATATAAGTGGTATTATACAGTATTTGTATTTCTCTGTCAAGCATAATGCCTTCCAGTTTCATGCATGTTGTCATAAATGGCAGATTTCCCTTTTCTTATGGCTGAATAATATTTCATTGTATATGTATCAATACTTTCTTTAATCATTCATCCACAGGTGGACACTCAGGTTGTTTCCATATCTTAGCTATTGTTAAGAAGCTGCAAAGAATATGGGAAGCAGATCTCTTTACAAGATACTGATTTTGCTTTCTTCAGATATATAACCAGAATTGGAATTGCGGGATAATATGACAGTTCTACTTTTTATTTTTAGGAGAGCCTCCATACTATTTTTATTAATGGCTGTACCAACTTACATACTCACCAGTAGTGTACAAGTTTCCCATTTCTGCACATCCTTACTAAAATTTATCTCGTCTTTTTAGTAATAGCCATTCTAACTGGTGAGGTGATACCACATTGTGGTTTACTTGCATTTCCCTTATGATTGGTGATGTTTAGCACCTTTTTGTTTACCTGTTGGCCACGTGTGAGTAAATTTTTGAAAAATGTCTATTCAGGTCCTTTGCCTATTTTTTTAATTGGGTTATTTGGGTTTTAATTTTTTTTGTTATCAAGTTGTATGAGTTCTTTAAATATTTTAGATGTTAACCCCTTATCAGCTATTTGGTTAGCAGATATTTTTTCCCATTCCATAGAATTCCTTTTCATTTTGTATGTTGTTTTCTTTACTATGCAGAAGTTTTTTAGTTTGATGTAATCTCAATTGTTTAATTTTACTTTTGTTGCCTTTGCTTTTGGTGTCATATCCAAAAAGATCATTAAGAAGACCAACGTTAAAGAGTTTTTTCCCCTATGTTTTCTTCTTTGAGTTTTATGGTTTTAGGTCTTAAATTTATCTTTATTTCAAGTTAATTTTTGTAAGTGGTGTAAGATAGGGATCCAGTTTCTCTCTTTTGTGTGTGGCTATTCAGTTTTCCTACCACCTTTTATTGACGACACTGTCTTTTCCCCATTGCCTGTTGTAGGCACCCTTGTGAAAGATTAGTTGACAGTATATGTGTGGGTTTATTTCTGAGCTCCCTATTCTGTTCCATTGGTATATGTATATGGTGTTATGATAGTACCATGCTGTTTTGCTTACTATAGCTTTGTAATGTAATTTAAAATCAAGACGTAAAATGCCTCCAGCTTTGTTCTTCTTTCTCAAGATTTCCTTGGATATTTGGGGTTTTTTGTGATACCAAAACATTTTTCGTATAGTTTTTTCTATTTGAAAAATGCCTTTGTAGTTTTGATAGGGATTGCATTGAATCTGTAGATCACTTTAGATAGTATGGACATTTTAACAATATTAATTCTTCCAATCCAAGAATATTTCCATTGTGTCTAATTTATTTCATCAATGTCTTATAGTTTTCAGTGTGCAGATGTTTCACTTCTTCAGTTAAATTTATCCTTAAATTTTGATGCTATTGTAAATGGGATTGGTTTCTTCATTCTTCTTTAATATATTTCATTTTTAGTGAATAGAAATGGAACTGATTTATGTAAATTGATTTTTTTATCCTGAAACTTTACTGAATTCATTTATTTATTAATTCTAACAGTTTTTTGTGGAGTCTTTGGGGGTTTCTGTACATAAGATGATGTCACCTGCAAACAGAGATGACTTTAGATCTTTCTTTCTGATTCGGATAGTATGTATGTATGTATTTATTTATTTATTTTATCTATTGTTCTGGCTAGGACTTCCAATACTATGTTGACTAGAAGTGGCAAGAGTGGGCATCCTTGTCTTTTTCCTGACCTTAGAGGAAAAGCATTTAGCTTTTCACCATTGAGTATGAAATAAGCTGTCAGTTTGTCAGATATGGACTGTATTATCTTGAGGTACATTCCCTCTATACCACTTTGTTAAGAATTTTTATCATGAAAAGATACTGAATTTTGTCAAAGGCTTTTTCTACATCTATTCGTATGATTATATGATTTTTATCTATATTTTTTTAATGTGGTGCATCATATTTATTGATTTGCATACATTGAATCATTTTGCATCCCAAGATAAATCTCACCTGTCCATGCTATATGATTCCTTTAATGTGCTGTTGAATTTGGCTTGTTAGTATTTTGTTAAGGGTTTTTGCATCTATGTTAATCAGGGATTGTAACTTATAATTTGCTTTTCTTATAGTATTCTTGTCTGGCTTTGATATCCAGGTAATCCTCACCTCATAAAAGGAGTTTGGAAGTGTCCCTTCTCCTTCAGTTCTTTGGAAGAGTTTGAGAAGAATTGGCATTAATTCTTTAAATGTTTGGTAGAAATCACCAGTGAAGCCATCTTGTCCTGGATTTTTTTTAGGTGGATATTTTTGGTTACTGACTTAGTCTCTTTACCAGTTACAGGTCTATTCAGATTTTCTATTTCTTTATGATTTAGTCTAGGTACGTTGTATGTTTCTAGGAATTTAACTGTCTCTTCAAGATTATTTAATTTGTTGTCATATAATTTTTCATAGTAGTCTCTTATGATCCTTTGAATTTCTGCAATATCAGTTGTAATTTTTCCTCTTATTTATGATTTTATTTAAATTTTCTCTTTTTCTTAGTTCAGCTAAAAATTTGTCAACTTTATCTTTTAAAAAAATAGCTCTTAGTTTCATTGACCTTTCTAGATCTATTTATTTCTACTCTATTCTTTATTATTTTTTCCTCCTGAAACATTGGCTTTAATTTGTTCTTCTTCTAGTTCCTTAAGATGTAAAGTTTTGTTGTTTGTTTGAGATATTTTTTCTTAATTTATGTGTTTATTGCATTCATCCTAGGGCAGGCATATGTAATATATAATAAGCAAAAGACCTGTAAGTTTATAGGAAAATAACATATTTAAGTAAATTTTCACCAGGTTGCCACCTATATTTTCCAATAATACCATTTTTACAGTCTCAAGATTCAAGAATGTCTATTTTCAGTTATACTAGGGTGCTTTTGAAACTATTAGTTAAGACATGGCAGGTACTACGAAATATGTCTGTTTTTAATGTATATGCTTATATTAATTGCTTTGTCTTCACAACGAAAATGTTTATTATAAATATTTGAATACATTTTATTATTTAGTACCTCACTTTATAAGTATGGCAAATAATTTGAAAAATTCAATGTTTATCAGAAGCGTTTCTTTTCAGATCACAGTAGTATATAGTAAAGAGAATATACCAGCCCCACCTAAAATTTCCAGCCTCAAACTATTCTCCAAAATGATTTTTTTTAATGGAATGACTGCCTATTCAAAGTTGCAACACTAAAATAATCATCAGTTTCAGTATTCATTATTCCAAAACTGTCATGGCATTGTTATTGTTAAATACTGATGATAAGGGTAATAATGATGTCTATTTTACTTAGAAGAAACACCTAAGAACTTGTTTTTAAAAAGCTGAATATGGTAACAGAGAGTCTTGATTATCTCTACCTCTGATTTCTAGTTTCTTTGCTAAGTGGCACATTCCAATGAATTTAAATAAGCTTGATCCAAGGCTCTTAAAAGAGGCAAGGCAAAAGCCAAGCATCACACAGTACAAATCCCAAAGAAGTAACCCCAAATTATATTTCACCTGCTAGTGTTTTCAATAATACATCAGAGTCAACTATGCAGGAATGCCTTTTACTCAATTCCACCGAGAATTTTTGTTCAAGAGGGAGCCTGTAAGTAGCTGCAGTCACCCTGGGTGGGGAGTCTGGTAGTCCTAACCTTGTCTCCTTTCTTTCCTTTCTTCTGTTCTAATTCTGACTCCTTCTCTACCACTTTGCTGTCCACCAGATAGCTTTAATGGTAGGTCTTATCCTCTTGCTTGTTTACTTCATATTTCCATATTAGATCATTTTATATTTATGTGATGGTTCATTTTATGTCTCAGCTTCACTGGGCTAAAGTATGTCCAGGAAACTGATAAAACATTATTTCTGGTGTCTGTGAGGATGTCTCCAAAAGAGATTAGCATTTGAGTCACTCAACTGGGTAAAGAAGAGGACCCTCATCAATGGGGATCAGCATTATCCAATCTGTTGAGGGCCTGAATAGAACAAAAAGGTAGAAAAGGGGCAAATAAACTCTCTCTACTTGAGACATCTATCTTCTTCTGCTCTCAGACATCAGCACTCCTCATTGTCAGGCATTCAGATTCATACCAGGACTTACACCATCAGTCCCCTAATTTTCAGGCCTTTGAACTCAGACTGAATGATACCAGTGGCTTCCTGGTTCTCCAGCTTGCACACAGCAGATCATGGGACTTCTTGGCCTTCATAATTGCATGAGCCAATTCCTATAACAAATATCTCTCTCTGTCTCTCTCTCTCTCTCTCTCTCACTCACCTTGTTGGTCTGCTTCTTTGGAAAATCCTGACTAATACAATTTAGAAGGGGCATTCAAAGGCTTTATCTCCCTGGAGATGCAGATCCAATCCACATAATAACTCATTTCTTGGTACCTGGGGCCATCATTTTGAAACACACTGAAAAATCTTCTTCCTACCTATTTATTGTGTATTAACATCAATTCTAGTAAGTCCTTCCTTTTCTGGTACCCCACCAAACTATATCCATAATTTTGTTACACTGGAAGCAAGAGGTTGAAGTGAGGCAAGGAAGTGATCATGAGCTAAGGAATGCATGTGGCCTCTAGAAACTAAAAAGGGCAAGAAAACCCATTGTCCCCTTAGACTCTCCAGAAGGGCCCAGCTCTGCAGACAACTAGACATTAGCCCTAAGAGACAGATTTTGGAATTCTGACCTCCAAACTATAAGAAAATAAATTTTGTTATTTTTAAGCCAATAAGTTTGTGGTAATTTATTACAGCAGCAATAGGAAACTAAACATACATCTACCCAGTTAGAAGTAGAAAAAATATCTATACTTTAGAGATAGATGGATATTATTATTATTATTTAAATAACCAGCCGGGCTTCCCTGATGGCGCAGTGGTTGAGAGTCCGCCTGCCGATGCAGAGGACATGGGTTCGTGCCACGGTCCGGGAAGATCCCACATGCCGCGGAGCGGCTGGGCCCATGAGCCATGGCCGCAGAGCCTGCGCGTCCGGAGCCTGTGCTCCGCAACAGGAGAGGCCACAACAGTGAGAGGCCCGCGTACCGCAAAAAACAAAAACAAACAAAAAATAAATAAATAATCAGCCATTCTTATACATTTATAAAAAATACATATTCATTTTCCACGAGTAGATATTATCTAATGCTAGAAGGAAGATTGCCAATTTATTTCTATTTTTCAGATATTAATAGGTATTCATAATGCCATCCATATTTTCTTTTTGGGAGCTGTAACAGATAGCAATCATTTGTTGCTGATTCACCATTTTTAACAAGTTAACTGCAATTCAAAATTTCTGAAAAGTGTGAATTCCAGTACTATTAAGAATTATAAAGAAACACCACATTTTGCAGATTCTCTTGCTGTTAGTATAAAGAAATATGACCAATTGTACCAATAACATATCTACAACTTTCATCCAAGTTTACTGATGTGAAGAAATAGGAAGGATGTGGAGCATTTATTTTATAAGCGCTGACTGCAACAACAGAGTATTTAGTCTTATTATATTTTTCTATATCATATTTTATAGTTCTTTTTTTTTTAAATCTCAATTGAGTTATATTAATTAAATCATGGAAATCCCACTGTTTCTTCCTTTTCAAATTCAGTATGTTTCAAATATTGGATCCCAACACTGTGTGTATCAGAATTACCTGGATTGTTTATTGAAAATGCTGATAGCCTAGCCTCCCCCAAGGACAATAAAATTAGAATTTCTTGGAGTGAATTCTAGGACTATTTAATTCTAACAATGATACCAAAAGATTCTGAGATACTCCAAAATTTGAGAACCATTGGTGCATCAGTAATAAAATTTTACCTCCTTCTCTTATGTTTCTGGATACTACTTATAATCATTTTGTAATGTGTTTACATGTGAATGTATTTATTTCATTTATTTTAGTTAACATTAAAACAAATGCATGCATAGCCTCCTTCACATATGAGAAGAGACTTTAGGGTATATTTACTGTTTACTTTCCAACACTCCCTTACCAATTCTTGTTTAATTTATTTATAATATTAGTTTTAGATTTTAAAAAATATTGCCACACTTCTATTGAATTATTTTGTTGTTGAAGTACCAGTTTTTTTAGAAATAATTTCTGGGAATTCCCTGGTGGTCTAGTGGTTAGGACTCAGTGCTTTCACTGCAGGGCCCTGGGCTCAATCCCTGGTTCCCTGGTCGGGGAACTAAGATTCTGCAAATTGCGTGGTGCAACCAAAACAAAAAGAAAATGAATTTCCAATGTATTTTCTGACTTTTCTTATACTTTATCAGTCTTCTAGTTGTAATATCCTTAAAATCCACGTTATATTTTAAAGCAGTTATTTAAGCTGTTATTTAGATTTTAGTATGAGTATAATTGGAGTCAAAGAAATATATTCTGTGTTCGGAAAGACAAACGTTTTTGTCTGTAGAAAAATACACAAAAATACTAATTGATAAATGTTTTGTATGCCAATTTTTATCAGTGTCAAACAGTTTGGGAGGGCTACTCTTCCCATATGTAGTTTTATTCAGTAACTGGGTCTTGAAACAAATTGCCAAATTTCTTTTCAAAATGATTATAACATTTTATATTACTTCCAACAAATATTAAGATTAGAATGGCAATCATTAATTATTCTCAATTTTGCATATCTCCCTTGTAATTTTTCTAATTGTGCTGGCAGGTTGAGTGAAATACTTTTTTCTTTTAGTTCTACCTGGACATTGATTAAAAATGGCATTTTTCTAATATTAAAGAGTATTTTGAAGTCATTAAGTCAGAAATACCTTTTTTTTTTTTTTTTTCCCCCGGTACGCAGGCTTCTCACTGTTGTGGCCTCTCCTGTTGCGGACAGAGCACAGGCTCCGGACGCGCAGGCTCAGCGGCCATGGCCCACGGGCCCAGCTGCTCCGCGGCATGTGGGATCTTCCTGTACCGGCTCACGAACCAGTGTCCCCTGCATCGGCAGGCAGACTCTCAACCACTGCGCCACCACGGAAGCCCAGAAATACCTTTTTAATTGTCAAATCACAGAGACAGCTGCTCTGCTCCAATTCAGTGAGAATAAGGCTAAATAAAAATAAAAACATTTTCCTCTCAGAAACCTGCCTTCTGGTGTTGCAAATTTTGGCTAATGTTAATACCATAGTCACTTCTCAGGTTTAAAACCCCAAGAATCATAGAAAACTCTTTTACCTTCTTGACCCAATACATTCTATCATTTATTGATTTTACTTATCCTATATTTTCAATGT
The DNA here is from genome assembly GCF_039906515.1 of Pseudorca crassidens. NCBI lineage: Eukaryota > Metazoa > Chordata > Mammalia > Artiodactyla > Delphinidae > Pseudorca > Pseudorca crassidens. The sequence goes on from NC_090306.1 coordinate 62,786,604, forward strand.
CTTGTGTCTTTTTTCAATGTCCTTCTTGTTCTTCTACCATTTGGATTATCATTAATCTTGGCCTTTCACTATTCCAATAGGATTCTCTTATCTCCAACTCCTCCTAGCTCCAATCCACCCCATCACTACTGATGGTGATAATTGTGTAGAGCAAAAATGTGATCCGTTTCCTTCCCAGCTAAAGGCATGCAATGCCATCAGTATTATATAGAATAAAAATACTAATTTAAAACATAGCTTCCACATTTGACTGCAGTTCCCATTTTTAGACTGATTGCAAATTGCATTTCTCCACTATTTCTCTATACCTTTTGTCCAAGGTTTGTGACATTCTCGTCCTTTGGCAAACCTATCCATCCTTCATGAGTCTTTGTTCATTGCAAAGTTTCTCTAATTGTTGGGCTTGATCTACTGGTCATGAATTTAATTCATTGAGATAAAACTTACACTTCTAAATAAAATAGAAGTCAAGTTCTTAAACAGTTTACATATTACATAAATATTTTCAACTGAATCATCTGCTTCTTGAATTATGTATTTCGGCTTACAATGTGCAATTACACCTGCAGATCAGATTAGACTTAGGCAAGAGTTCAATGTTTCTTTTATATGTATTGATTATGTAGTTCAGAAATCAAATACAAGATCTTAAATAATTTATTTTAAAAGGAGTATTGCTGTTTCTCTAAATGAAAATTTTACAGATTCTGTAAATAGAAAATACCTAGATTAAAAAGTAGATTAATATTTATACTTAATAAATTTAGTTGGAAAAATATTCTAATCTTTGATCTCAAAGCAAAACCCAATGTACATATGGTGGATTACAAATTTTAAAATGGCTAGTTTTTTTTACTTTGTGGAGTCACAATTCAGTTGCACAGAGAAAGCCTTCAGTCATAAATTTCATGGTATTTCTAGATTTAACGGAAAGCAGCAGATGGCAACATAAGAAATACGATGAAGTAGTAAATGTTTATTAATCATCCAAATAAATGAATAATTGTAAAGTATGATTTTTGGAGGCATGATTTTATCCTAAAATAGTGAATAAAATTAAGTAAATAATGTGAATTAAAGTTGATTATAAAACATGATACTTTTAACAAGATGCTTAATAATTTTGAAGATACAGATAATTTACTTTTTTTCTTAAGAATGTTCATACAAGTAAGCAGGATAACTATGTGATATAATAACCATATATTCCATTACAAAGGCATATATAATAAAAATGAACAAAAATGAGCACAAAATCATAACTACATGTTAAACTGCAATTTTTGGAAATTAAAAAAAAAGAGTTTCTGGACTTGGTTGAGACCAGAGTTAAAGTCAAAGCAAATCAAAAGTTATGAAAATGTTAAGGAAATAACAAATATCAGCAAAATAAAGTAAAAATTTTAAAAGCTGTTAGTATCAAACAAAAGTCCAGAGTAGGAAAATTCAAGCAAGATTTAACATCAAAGTAAAGTTGCATTTATGTTGAAATCACCCTCAAGATCAGGATATGTTCATCTTGCCTGTAATCAACCATGAAAAATGCAAGAACTAATTATAAAAAGTAGTTTTGGGGCTTCCCTGGTGGTGCAGTGGTTGAGAGTCCGCCTGCCAATGCAGGGGATATGGGTTCGTGCCCCAGTTCGGGAAGATCCCACATGCCGTGGAGCGGCTGGGCCCGTGAGCCATGGCCGCTGAGCCTGAGCATCCGGAGCCTGTGCTCCACAACGGAAGAGGCCACTGCAGTGAGAGGCCCGCGTACCGCAAAAAAAAAAAAAAAAAAGTAGTTTTGGCTAAAGAAAAGTTTTGTGCGTGGTAAATTATAACATAAAAATATGCAATTCATAAATTCTGCTCACCCTACTTATTCAAAAATATTCTCATTGGGATTTTTCTTTGCAGGAGTTAGCTTGCTCTGCTTACCTTAATTTGATATGATGTAATTTGCTAAGACCACTTTGATTTGACTGGATTTACTAAGACCTCTTCACTGCATTTTATCACACGCAAGTGGAAATGGATGAACGTATGTTAGGGGGAACTACTTGCAGTTTAGCATGGAATTAGGGTATTGAGAAGTACTGGTGCTTAAGCTAGAATTGCATTTTATTTCTAGATGAGATTTTATTTGTCACATGTTGAAGGAAATGTTGCCACATATTGTAATCCAGAGGATGGCATAATAAATTTAGAAAGATTACTCTGAGATTTATACAGAGAATAGGTTGATAAGGTATTTTAATATATTCAGAGGCATGAGTTAGGACGTTCTTATAATATATAATAGAAAATAAGGTCCATAAGAAAGAGTTGTGAAAATAGAGAAGAAATTTTTTAAAATACATATAGTTGGATTTGTTACATAACATTAAGCAGGGAAATTAGCAATGTTGACATTTTGCTAAACAAGTTTTAATATTGCCCATTAATATACACTAGACTCTGAAAAATAGAAGTCTCTTTCCTAATATCTTAATTTCTCTATGCCTCAATCTCAGCTTTCAACTTTTGGGAACTTTCATTTAATACATTCTCAAGTGTGTGATTTATTTCATCCTTCAAAGTCACCATCTAAACAGGAGGATGATCTAAGAAATAAGAGTAAGATACAAAGAAGAAAGCATCTCCCTAGGTTTATATATATTGTTTAACTCAGTAAATCTAAAATTAATATTTCAACATATAGTCAATTTTTGAAAAAAGTTGTAAAATGAGGCATTTTACATTCCTCTTCTTTTTATCCTAAAGCTAGGAGAGCTGGTGAATATTTTATACTTACAGTACATTTCAATTTGGATTGGCCACATTTCAAGTGCTCAAGAGCCAGTGTGGCTAGTGGGTACAGTGTTCCGTAGGGAAACTTGATGATCTCTAAGTTTTCTTCTACCTCTAAAAATTCCTAATACCATGGATGTAAATATTTAATAGGTAAAAATAACAAGTAATTAGACCTAAACTATTTCTCCCTGCTTATCTGAGCCAGGGATTTTAATATTCCTTGTATCTGAAAACTTTGCTATGGTCATAGCAACGATGGCCTGTTACTGAACACTAACAGGCTTTTCATTTCAGCTGTCAACAGAGTAAAGCTGCAAAAAACTATGGCTTGTCATTGCTAGGCCTCAATGTACTCCTCAGAATTGCCGGGGTTGTGCCTCTTTCCTAGTAGAAAAAGCTGACCTAGCAATCCTGAACAATCTCAAAAGAGTCTTTTAGCCCCAGTTATATCTTTAGACTACTGTATTTGGACCTTCATTCTCTTCCCCACTTGGTCATATCTTGAACTAGACCTTTTGCCCCTCTTGAGCCTATTCCTACTCCATGTCCTGTTCAGCTCATTTCTGATTAGTGGCTCTATCCTTGGACTCATTATGTTTTCAGAGAAGTTGATTTCATCCTCCTGTTGGTAAGCTGAAAAGAACTACTCCATCAGTACACTGTGGTTATTAGATGGATCTTCCCAGTAGTCTACACTTACAATATGCAAGTCTGTTGGGGTCAGCAACTCCATCATTTCACCTACAGAAAATAACATCTGCATAATGACTCTGAAAACAGAGATTCGAAATCAGATTTTAGCATTTTTTACTGACTTTAACTGTTTTGCCCACTACTACTGACGGCACTCATTGCATTCTTACTGAATCAAAAAAAAAAGAAAGAAAAAAGAAAAGAGAGCTTATAGACATGTTATATACAGCAAAAGGTTTTGTATCAAGTTTTTGTCATTATAGTAAAAAATTACCATGCACTTAGTGACTTAAAGCAACATAAGTCTATTATGTTACATTTCCATAGGTCAGAATTCCAAAACAGGCCTCCATGGCTAAAATCAAGCTGCTGGTAAGACTGTGGTCCTTTCTACAGGCTCTGGGTGACAATCCCTTTCCTTGCAATTTCTAGCTATATATTCTAATCTGAGTTTGTTTTTGTTTTTGTTTTATCTGTAGTATATGTTGCTAGTTAAGCATAGAAGTTCATTTTTTTTTTATATATGGTTATCCATTTATTCCAGCATCATTCTTTTACTATCCTCTTTCCACTGAATTGCTTTGGCTTCGTTGTCAAATTTAATTAAGCATATATGTGTGAATCTATTTGTGGACTTTCTTTTCTGTATCATTGATCAATTTTCTTCTCTTCACACCAGAATTCCATGTTTTGATAATGAAGCTTTATGTAGTCAGCATTGAAATCTGGTAGCGTATGTTCTCCAAGTTGTTTTATTTTTCAGAGATGTTTTATACATTCCAGGTCCTTTGAATCCATATGTATTTTAGAACCAACTTGTCAACTTCCACAAAAAAAAAAAAACCTGATAGGATTTTGATTGGTATTTCATTGAACCTGTAGATCAACTTGGATAAAATTGACATGATATTGAATATTCCTATCTGTGAACAATGTATATTGCTCCATTTATTTAACTCTAATCTATCTCAGCACATGCCTTTGAACATAGTTAAAATAGCTATTTTAAAATAATTGTCTGCTAATTCCAACATCTGGATCATTTTTAGATTAGCCTTCGCTGATAGCCTTTCCTCTTAAATCTTGGTCACATTTTCCTATTTCTTCCTACACTTAGTAATGCTGAAATGTATCCTAGATATTAAGAGTGATACATAGTATAAGCTCTAAATTCTGTTTCTCTGAAAAATGTTGATTTCTCTTTTTAAGAAAACTGGTGAAATTGGCTAGACTCTAACTCTAAATTTTGTCTTCCCTGTCATAGGTTATAGCAGAATTTCTCTGTTTGTTTCTTTGGTTCTTAGCTAAGCTTCTTGAAGTCTTCCCCACACACATAATTTAGGAGGCAGTTTGAGATTTGGGCAGAGATATTTTAGAAAATTTGAGGCTAAAACCTATGGCTCTCTCTTTCTGTGATTTATTTTTCTTCCTTTTCAGTTGCTGTTTTACCTCAATCTCTGTACTCTTGTTATTCAAGCCAGTAAGACTCAGCTTACTCTCTGGAAAAAACTTTGAGTTTATTGTCCAATACTCACTAATGTTGTTTCCTTAACCCAAGTGTAGACTGCCATCCAGTGTCTGCTTACTTTTGAAGATTTTCCAATGCTTTCAAGTAGCTATTTGTATTTTGTCCAGAGATTATAGTTGTTGACTGAAAGGATTGGTACAAGAGAAGTTATTTCTACACTAGTAGACTCTGAGCACTTTACCTTGAAACTGATAATGAAGTGAATTGCATTGGTAAAATTTGTAATATCAAAGCATATTTGAATAGCTAAGCAAATACTTCTTTGTCAAGACGTACTGCTATTTAAATGGCTATGAACTATGTTTTGCAGTGTGTTATTTGCATGAATTTTCTAAAGTGATACTGGTCTCTAGCATTGTTTTGTTGTTCTCTCCTTTATTGGTTCTAGTTTCAGGGTTATGTTCAATTCATTATCTGTAATTTTCTGACCATTTTTCTGTGGTTTGGAGCTCCATTAATAAGATCTAAGTATTTATTCCTTGAAGATTGGTTAAGGTCAACCTCTATAACCATCTAAGCTCAGCACCTATTTGTGTAGTTATTTAATAATTTCTTTTATTATTTTTTGACTGTTTATTTTTCAAGCTTTCTTCTTTTTTGTTAATTTTTGCCAATTAAATTTACCTAGAAAATTTTCTTTCTAATTAGACTTTAAAATTAATTTGTATAAAGCTGTACGGATCATTTCTATAAATTTTAAATGCTTTCATATCTGTAGTTACATAATTCTTTCTAGATATTGTTAATTTCTGCCTTTGATCCATTTATAAAAATAGTTCCTAAAGTTTTATTTGACTTTTTAAAGAAATATTGTTTTTAATATTTAACTTTAATAGTATTACATTTTCCAGTTACTTTCCACTCTTTATTATTTCTGTGTCTCTACTTCCTTTTGGTTTACTTAGCTATTTTTCCACTCATTTTATATGAAAGCATATTCATTTTCTCTGTATTTCTTGTTTTTATTTTAATGTCTTTCAAACTATAATTTTTCTTCCGACTGTTACCTTTTTCATATCCTATAGGTTTTATATATAAAGAATTAATTGTTTACAAGATAACATATAATTTTTATTTTGACAGCTTTTATTTATTAAGAAATATTTGTAATTATGATTTATTAACTTGAGTAATAAATATTTTCATTTTTCTTGTCATTATTGATATTTTCTTTTTATATAGTATATTATTAGTTTTTGTGTTTGTGCTATGTACCATTCTCCATCGGGCTTTTAGTCTTTCATCATTGAGTATGATGTTTACTATGATGTTGGTTTTTGTTTTTTGGGTTTTTTTTAAAAAAATTCCTTTTATCATGCTGTGAAAGATCCATTCTATTCCTACTTTTGTGAGTGTTTCTTTTTTCTGCTTTGCAACTTTACTTAGTCTGCTTCTTTTCCTCCCACCTCCTGTAATTTTGTAATTTTTCTATTCCTACTTTTGTGAGTGTTTCTTTTTTCTGCTTTGCAACTTTACTTAGTCTGCTTCTTTTCCTCCCACCTCCTGTAATTTTGGTGACTCATAATATCTAATAATATAGGAAGGACATTATTTACAGACAAGGATGCCAATATCCAAGATGTCTTGCTCAGGGTTACAAAGCTGTTTGGTAGCAGAGCTGATAGATTTGAGTGTGAAGAAATGTACTCATTATTGTATCCCCTCCCCAGAGATGCACACCCCCCCCATTCTCCTCACTTAGTCACAGAAACAGACTTCATGATGCTTGTATTAGAGAATCATCTTGGTTAGTGTATGCTTATACAAATGATCCAGTAATCTGTAGATATGAATGTTTTTTCTTAATTACAAAAAGGGTGTTGGATTTGGAAAAATGACTTTTCTGCGTTAATTGAGATGATCGTTTTTTTAAATTTCATTGTTAATGTCATGTGTTACAGTGATTATTTTATATTGAAGCAACCTTGTATTTCTGGCATAAATCTCACTTGGTTATGGTATATAATTCTTTTAAAATGCTGTTAGATTTGGTTTGCTAGTTATATTGAGGGACTTTTAATCAATACTCATAAGGGATATTGGTCTGTAGTTTTCTATTCTTGTGATGTTTATACCTGGCTTTGGTATCAGGGTGATGTTGGCTTCACAGAATAAGTTATGAAGTGTTCCATCCTCTTTTACTGATTTTTTAGAAGCATTTGAGATAAAATAGTTTTAATTCTTTTATAAATATTTGACAGAATTTATCAGTAAAGGCTTCTAGTCCTGGACTTTGCTGGGAAGTTGTTGATTACTGATTTGGTCTCTTGTTTGGTCTGTTGAAGTTTTCTTCATTTTGAGTCAATTTAGGCATTTTATGTGTTTCTAGGAATTTATCCATTTTATCTAGAACAATTTGTTGACATATAATTGTTCTTAGTATTATCTTACAGTCCTTTTTATTTCTGTAAGTTTAATAGTAATATCCCCGTTCTCATTTCCTGTTTCCCATTTTATTTATTTCTGTCTTCTCTCTTTACTTCTTTATATGAGTCAAGTTAAATATTAGTCAACTTTCTTGATCTTTTCAAGAACTAATTTTGGTTTCATTGGTTCTTTCTATTGTTTTTCTATTCTCTATTTTTTTTTGTTTCTGTTCTAATCTTTATTATTTCCTTCTTCTACTAGCTTTGGATTTACTTTGCTCTTTTTTTTTTTCCTCTAGTTCTTCAAGGTGTAAAGTTAGGCTGTTGGTTTGAGATCTTTCTTCTTTTGTTATTTTAAGAATTTAAATCTATAGATTTCCCAATGAGCATTGCTTTTGCCTCACCCCACACATTTTGGAATGTGCTGTTTTGGTTTTTGTTTATCTCTGTATATTTTCTGATTTCTATTGTGATTTCTACTTTGACCCATTGTTTGTTTAACTGTGTGTACATTAAAGAATGAAGAACACAGGAAATAATAAATTTGGAGGTAAATATACGTTGTTTTTCTTGTTTCTGAATTTTTAAAAAATATAAATTATTGTTTACAACAACAATAATAAATCATAAGTGGATTACCCCAAATTTGCACCCTAGAGGCCCAGAAGTAAAGATGTACTCATTTATTTCAGTCTCTACTTTCTCATAGAGATATCTGGCTATCAGTTAAAAAAAAAAAAAAAAAGGTAAGCCTTCTAAAAGATAGGATAAAACAGCAATCTTCTGAGAGACAGTATCTTCAGAAATAGACCCTCTGATCTGACACAAATGTTGAAACTATCTGACAAACAATTCAAAAGATGATAGACTTAAACTGGTTATCAATAATAAGATTGAAATAGGAATGGTGTAAACATCTTAGTTAAAAGAAATATGTTCTGCCTTTTAAAGTAAGACCCAACTACATACTGTATATAATAAATCAGTTATAAATATAAAGACATGTATAGCTTAGAGGTAAAAGAATTGAAAGATATACCATAAATACACACAAACAAACCCAAATTAAAGGACATTCTACAAAATAATTAAACAGTACTCTTCAAAAGTATTGAAGAGAACAACTATGAAACATTATGGCACATTCTGGATTGGCTAACACTAAGTGGACATGAAATCTAAATGAAATGTGTGATCCGGGTTTGATTCTGGGACAGGAAAAAGCTAACAATTAAAAAACTGCTAAAATTCAAATAAAGTTGAAGTTTAGTTACTAATACTGGACAGACATTATTTATTTAGCTTTGGCAATTTTACTCTAGTTATATAAGTTATTTGTATTAGGGGAAGCTGGGTGAAGGATATATGAGAACTCTGTACCTTTTCTGCAATATTTCAGTAAATCTAAAATTACTTCAAGGAAACAGGAAAGAAAGAAAGAAAGAAGAGAGAGAGGGAGGGAGGGAGAGGGAGAGAGAGGAGAGAGAGAGAGAAAGAAAGAAAAGAAAGAAAGAAAAGAGAGAAAGAAAGAAAGAACTTCTTTCATAATAATAAACAAGTCTACTGACGGGAAAAATATTTTCTTTTTCATCAATGAAAACTTAATCCTGGCTCAGATTTATATAGCCTTTGTAATATTGTAGGAATATTGATAGTATGATGATCTTTAAGTGTAAAATGAAATAACTCTTGATTATTTGAGTCTTTGCCTAATGAAAACCCTAGTAGTGTTTCTCTTCACGATTGCTATACTTTTTTCATTCTCATGAAAAAAGTTCCTTCAAATTTTTGTTTACTCACTAGCAACATACTGCAATCTTGAGTAAACAAAGCATATATGCTGTGATCATTGCTCCAATTTTAGTGCCCCTACTGACTTAGGAATTCTGTATTTCTATATGGAATAAGGAAGTGTTAACTCTGTGACTCTATGCATGTATACTGTCGTGTCAAATTATGGATAAAATGGGATTATTAGATTTTGAAACAGTAAGACTGAGTAGTTTTCAAATTTATCTGTACATCACATTAACCTCGGGAGAATTTTTTAAATGTGTGTTCCATGACCCCGACCCAGAGATTATTCTTCATTAAAACTGAATTGGTGCAAGAGTTTATGTATATTTAATGGTAATTTTTATAAAGACCCATCACTGACTGAGTACTAGTGTCATAAACCAAACTTCAAAAAGTAACCCTTTAATTCTTAATAATATAGCATAGCATAACAGAAAGCAGAGAGCTTTGAAATCAGGAAACCGTAAAACATATTTCTTCCATTAGTGCCTTCAGAATTTTCTAGACTTCCTAAAACTCATTTTTCTTATCTCAAAAAAATCAGGATAGTAATATATACCATTTAGTGTCATGATTATTAGAGCAGTGTAATTATGCCATGTTCCTGACACACAGAAAATGCTCCATAAATGACAAAATCCCAGTATTTCATTCAAACACAGCCACTAATGTTATTATAACAACTTTCACCAGCCTGTTATATGCCATCACCTCAAAACAAGGTAAATACAGAATAACCCTACACATATGAGATACTTCAAAACTTTTTAGTGGATGATCATTTAAGATGATTTTTGGCTAAGAGAATAATGTAGTACAGAAGAAAGAGAATAAGTAACAGAAGGCCTAGCTTCTGTAATTTTTCTCCCTGTGGGAAGGTACTGGTACTTTATAAAGGCGAGGAGTATGTTTTTTAAAAATAGATGTTATCATGTAATTTATGTTATAAATGGAAAGCATTACCTTATATTTCAAGCAGTAAGAATTAAGCCATGCTGTACAAAATCTTCAAGACTGTAGGGATGCTGAAAAGATACTATCTTCTCAAAGAGAAACAAATTAGGATATTGCAGTGGAAGAGATACATCAGAATATTCAAAACAAGGATAAGATTTTCTATTTATCACAATAAATTATGACCTTAAAAGTTTGAGAATCAATGATGAATTTATATTGTATGGTTTGGGGACTCTCACTAATTGTACGCTTCTGAGAGAAAGTTTTGATTTTCTTTGAGCCTCAGTTATATCCTTACTAAAATTTGTGGATTAGAGATGTACTTCATGATATTGGCCAGCTATTAATGAGAATTATTATATATTAAAATATATACAATTTGAAATGTAAATATTTTATATATTCATAAGTAAACATATACAAAATAAATATATTTAAACATGGAATACATATAGAATATATATGTATACATGGAATATTATACATATATAGTATAAAAATGTTCTTGATAGATGTATTTGCTTTAGCAGTTAATGAAATGTGCCAAACAGATATTTTTGAAGACACGAGTTTTCTTCTTCCTTTCTTTACCTCTGTTACTGTAGGCAGATGAATAGGTAAATGAAGACATGAGTTATCAACATTATAACAAGATAATTATTTATACTTGTATATTAACATATTACCTTTTCATGTACTGCCTCAATTATTTATTTAATTGAATTCTGTGTTTTATTGTACCATTGGTAAAACTACAGTATCTGCCCCCCATCCCCAAAGGCATATATAAAGAATACCAAAAAATTCCAAGAATAACCACAAAGAGATATTCATATATGCACAGAAATGATCTTTGTCTAAAGAGTTTTTAATCGAGAAGAAATGAGAATCCTTTAAAACTTGATTGCATTATAAGCACAAAAGGAATAAACCTTTCTTTTCCTGAATACTACTACTACTATTTTCTTTAAACCTGGTGACAAATTTCCAAGAGGTAATACACCATTCTTTCGAAATGATGGAAATACTAATTAATACATACTTTCAATAGAGGGAGAGTAGAAAGCTTGAAATTTCTAATGCTCAGAAAAAAAGGGATAGGCTCTTCTATTAGTATATATATATATATGTATATATATATATATATATATATATATATATAAACTTTTAATAATATTAAAATTTTAAATTATTTATCAAAGGAAGTTTTTGTTGTGCATTTTTCTATGTAGTCTTTCTTTCAGTGTCATGTCAAATTCATTTTTTTACTGAGACTTATAGTGATCTATTTTCAGAAAAATACTCTATTCTAGATATTTCCTGGATGTGAAGCATTTATGTGATCAGAAAACATCTTGTTTCTTAGAATAGAAATATGAAACAAATGCATTCTTCCCCTTGTACTGTTGAAACAGTAAAGGTTAGTGATGGTTTGAAGACTCAGGGAGGTGCCATTAGATCATGGGAACTGTGCACAGGGAGCTAATTCTCTTAAAATAGCAAAACTAGATATTAAATCTTTAAAATTTCACTTTCTTCTACCAAATCTGTAGGCAAAAATAAAACAAAGCAATATGAATGCATTCTACTCTCTACAATTAAAGAAATTTCAGCTATTTTATTTGTGTTGTTTAATCCTTATTTGTTTCTATAAAACAATAATTTTAACCTTATATAAGGCAACACTCTTATAAATATTAAGAATTTAATCTTGAGCTTGGGTTTTGAAAACTATTTTCTGTTTCAAATCAACTGCTTTCTTCTGTGTAAAATAATTTTCTTTCTAGAAAACTGTGAACAATTTTCCTGTTTTGATAAGTAAAATGAAATAATGAGAAAAAGAACTGATTTTACTTATATGACAGTCCTATTTTCTCTAAAAACAATTAAGCTCTTTTATATTTGATGTCAACTATTTAGATTAAACACATATCTAATGTTCACATGTTTCATGATCCCAGTGTCCACTTAATGTTTGCTGATATGTACTTACTGCCAACTAAAAATAGTTACTTCATTATATGCATCTATACCACACTTAAAAGAGACAGCCATGGTCTCAAATTGCTGAAATCCAAGGTCTTAACCTATGACCACGATGAAATATACCACATTTAGAAGTGCACTGGCATAATAGATAAAAGTGGCTTAGATACATTAAAAGATCGCTCAGTAGTGCCACATGGTGAGCCACTACTTTATTATAACCTGTCTTGGAGTGGTTTTGGGTTTTAAAATAATCATGGTTCTAGGAAACATTTATTGGGGAGTTAGTATGTTGCAAGTACTGTGCTCAGTACTTTATTTGTATTATCACACTTAAGCTCCAAACAACTCTATAATATAGGAAATATTATGTCTGTTTTACAAAAGAAAGTAATTATTCTGTCTACAGTGTCATAACTAATAACTGAGCTGGTTCCAAACCAGATCATTGGATTCTAAGGCACATGGGCTTAATAAGTCTGTATAGTGAAAATAGGCTTGGAAGAATGGTCACTGGGGAGATAATTGCTTATGATGACTGCGCTCTAAAATGGTTTTAAACATCCCACCATTGAGAAGCTCTTTGTCTTCTTTGTATATGCCACAAGAGATATAACACTATAAACTTCACTTTGCTTTTTAAATGATTGCCCAGCAAGTGGAAAGTCTTTTTTAAGAAGTCATGAGGAGGAAATGAACTAGCTCAAAATCCCTCATCAGCTTCACACAGAAGGCAAACTCTCTTTTGTACAAATGCATTTTGCTGTAAACAGTTCCATTATTAGCTTCTATCCCTTCCCAGCAGGTAAAATGTGACATGACAATAAATGTCTATTCCCCATGTAACTTCTGATGAAACAATAACACTGTTCAAAAGGCAAAAGGCCAATTATTTTCTACTTCTTAACTGTTTGAGTAGCAACTGGACAGAAATAGGTGACATGATGTCTATTATGTCTAAGGATATAATAATCATTTAACTCTTGATTGGAAAGGTTCTATTCTAGAATTTCAGACCTAGGCAGAACTACAGAGATTAAATTGCCTATCTTGCTTAACTTGTAGGTGAAGAAATTCAGGCTCAGAAAAGTTGTGCCTTTTTAGAGTCACACAGCTAATTATTGACAATTCTGGGAATAAAACACAGGTGTCTTGAGTACTTTTCTGAGGTTGACTTGAGGTACTAGTTTTTAAAATCAAATTATTATTTGTTTCTTCTCTTAATCTCAGCCAAAGTTACATTCCTTGCTGCTACCACCAAAATCTTTAATCATCCTGGAGTCCATTCTTTTTCACTTCATACACCACTTATGTGTGCCTAAATGAAAGTGTTTTAAGTATTCATCTAGATTTTGTTGTCTGTTTTTTGAAACTTAAATGTAAGGTTTTTAAAGGCAGAAACTTTATCTATGTTATTTAACCACTATTTCCAGTAAGGTGACCAAGCACCCTGGTTTCCCTGGGACTGAGTTTTCATGGATGTGGGTGTTTTAGGGCTAAAACTGGGGATATCCTGGAAAAATGGGGATGGGTTGGTCATCCTATCAGGGCCTCTGCATATAGTTTTATGTCATGCATCTCACTCTTCCAAGGAGTATCATTAACATCAGAAATACCAGAGATTTAATTATTGCCGTTGTATTCTGGATGATGACAGCAATGTAGCTTAATTTGCAGAGTTGCCGTTTGAACTGGGATGGTGCTGGTTCTATCCTCATTCAAAGGAGAGTGTATGTTGTACTGTAGGCACTCAGCAATTGTTGCCTGACACACCATTAAAATCATAAAAAGGGAATAATATTTAGTTATGGTTTATCTATGCAGTTTCTCAGTCTCAAATTTTGGGCAAAATAATTTCTTTTTGGGTAGGGAGCTGTCATATGCATCGTAAGGTCACACATACGTACACAGAACTATATATATATAACCTACATACTATGCATATATACTTATATTTTATGTATGTATAATAAAGCTAGGAATTCATGGCCATATGGGTGCCATATATGCATACACATTGTCTTAAATGCTGTTATTTCATTTTATTGTATGACTCAGGATTATCAAATAAAGCCAGTTGAGAAAAGTATATAGCAAAAAACAATCAACAAAGGTTTTCTTGGTTTCAGTAAATAGACAGCAAATCTCTTCACTATAAGAATAGAATCCTTTAAAAATGGCTTTTAGATTAATCTCAACAAAGTGACCATCACTATAATGAGTGAAGCTTGGCAGAACTATCTTTAACTCCATTCTCTACTGTGACAAACAGCAAACCCTATGCTTAGTAACTGCTTGCATTGTTGAGCTGAAATTTGTCATGTCACTTCCTATATAGTCCCTGATTGTATTTGTGGTATGGGATGGCTCTACAAAGTCTTCATAGAATTGCAGTTATCAGCTATTCACTGCTATCATAAACCACAAAATTACTATTTTTTTGTGCAATCATCCACTTCCAATAGTTCTTCCCAGACCCTTCAATGACTAGTTTAGGCATCTGGTAATTTTCTTTGGACTTCAACCTTCACTTTGTTCACAACCAGACTTCTTTTTTTCATTGTTATGAGGAATATCTTTACAAAAGCCTCTTTAATGTGTTTTTACAGAGGCTATTTTGTGGCTTTGTTAGCTCTTCCTCTTAGTCTCTTGATCAAAATTACCTCAACAAACTTGTGATGGGATATTTTGCTTCAGTTTCTCCTGGCTTACATTTTACCTCCTGGTCTATACACTCACATGATTTAGTTACTACAATATTCTTAACCCGCCTCAACCGCAAACATCTAAAATATCTTTGCCTCATCTTTCAAAAATTCCTCAAAATGCATTTGGGGAAGATACAATGTTTTATGCTTTATGACTATTCTATTCATAACTTAGAATTTGTCATAAGCCTCCATTTTTAAAGGAGGGAAGCGTTTTCTCTGAGGACCAGTAGGTTTTCCTGCACAAATGAAAAAATGATGAAGTTAATTTTTCTTTTTGCTCTCTTGTTTGCTATTTGCTTCAGATTTCTCACCCTTACTAAATAGGTCATTTATATATCATGTTAACACACCCTTCCTGTAGCCAAACAACCCCCAAGAAGCAAAAGTAAACCCTCCATAGAGAAAGGTAAGATAATAAAAAATGTAATATTATCTCTACAATTTGTTATATATAATGCCAAGCATTTACTCGCAAATTATCAATCATTAAAAAAACAAAAGCAAGAGAAAGTAAACAGACAACAGAAACAGACCTTCAGAAAAATTAGTGTTGAAGTTAAAAATTAAAAATAAATGTGACCAATATTTTCAAGAAAATAAAGAGATAAAATGTAGAAGTCTAGGAGATAAATTAAATCAATAAAATAGAATCAAGTACAAATTCTAGCATTAAAATGTAAGTTCATAGATATTAGGAATGCAAGAAATTAAGAATGTAGGCTTAGAAGGTTCAGGAAATCTGAGGATTCAAGGTTCTCAAATGAGCTTATTGGTATATCTCCAGCCCAAGTCTAACAGTCCCACTTCTTCCCTATGAGGGCCCTAAATTTCAGATAATAGAATTATTAAGGCTTAGAATTCAGCCATCATTGAATTTCTCCCACTTGTAAAATTAAATTCCTTGCCTGACATTCAACTATTTGTGACCAGGAGCTGTATATGATGAGGGACTCTTTAAATGCTGCATGTGAGGCTTTTTAAATTTTCCTGCTTTGCTTTAAAGTGTTGATTCATAGACCTAAGCTCGTAGTTTTCTCTCTTCAGTGACTCAGCCATTCCAGTTCCACTGTCCTTGTAATTAGCATTTTTTCTATACCTCTCAGTTGCCCAAGACTTGCACCAGATAGTGAATTTCATTCCACTTGCATCTCATCCCAGCTCACCACAGGTAAAATTATGAGCAATCACACTGCCTAAGCATGCCTAAGACCATCAGTACTCCATCTACTGCTAGTGATAATGCCTTCATCTGGTAAATTTTACAACTCCAGAATTGCATCCACAAAATTTGCTTTTTAAGACAACTTCTCTCAAGTCCTTAGAGGAAGAGTCTGAGGAAGAGATTCTTTTTCAATTGTTTATTTAGGATATTCTCCCCAGGAAGAAGAATGAGAAAGGGGAGATTGAACAGGGCCCAAAAGCAAAGATAGAATGTAATCTCTGATGGAAACTAGCCTTAACCTGATCTCACTATGATGATATGAAACATAGATTGCACATGAAATTGGCCTCCCTTGAGCCAAGAGGTACAGCTGTTGGTACCAGTATGTCAGTTAATCATTGTCTGATGGTCAAAGGTGGGGATGGGGAGGTGGATAGAACTTCCCTGAGTAGGTGGTTCCAATAAGCCAAAGGTGAGTCTGCAGATAACTAAAGAAGCTGTGACCTATGGGAGTGCATGTACCAGTAAAAGTCAGCTGAGTAGCTGATAGATACAGTTATATACAGTTATATCTGTATCTATCTACCTATCTCTGTATATACAGAGAGACTGAGATTTATTATGAGAAATATTATGAGAAATTTACTCATGTAATCATGCAATTATAGAGACTAAATACCAAGATCTATCTGTGGTCAGCAAGCTGGGCACCCAGGAAAGCCAGTGGTGTAATTTCCAGTCCAAAAGCTGGCTGGCTTGACACCCAAGAAGGGCTGATCTTTCTGTGTGTGGCAATTCATGAAAAATATGGTTTGTGCAATCCTCTGTTATGCTTCAATAAAAATATCATTTAAAAAGAATACAGCTTGACAAGTTGACAAACAATTCTATTTCATTGTTTGTTGTGCTCTGATTATTAAAAGTCACACAAGAATCTGGAAAGTTTACGTGCTGTCTAGAAAATGGGTAAGTCCTAGCCTTTTGTTCATGTCAGAGACTCTCTTTACCTCTTCTCCGTCTGCTGAATCTGACAGCTCTTGAGTTATCTGTTAACAGTTATCCTGTGTTATCTGTTGGTCACTAATCTGTTAGAGCCACTCACAAATGCCTCTCTTCTCCCTTATCATTGCTTTCAGAGCCTCATCATTTAGTATACAATCCCAGTGACAGAGAAGAGCCATAAATAATCTCTCTAAATTCCTGTCTGTAAATAAGCTATAGGTCTCATTTTCTTTCCTGTCACCTTCTGCCATTTTCTTTCCTTTTTTCCTTCTGAGTGAAGTGACTTGCCCCTTGTAAACTGTTATTATCAAGTTCTCTTCCTCCCATCTTTCTAGGGATCCCCAAAATAAACATAATATAAATGAATGCAATTTCTCTAGGCATTTTCTATTTTCAGTCCTTCAGTCCATAGCTTACTGAAGTATTTTCAGCGAAGAAGAGAAGATTGAGGGCTAACTCTATCATGGAAAACAGGACAAAATATCTTTTTTTTTCAAATTTCCCAAAATTAATGTGAAATAAATAAATATTTTAAAATCCCACCAAAATAAAAATGACCTGCCATTATTTGAAATATGAAACACTATAGTCCATCCTTCAGTGGTTTCTGTGCAAGTGACAATTTTCTCCATGAATAGACCTAATAATCTCTTTTATAATTTGAGCCCACTCACCCTGTCACGATTGGTTGGACTCAAATTGGGGAAATCCGGTATTCTTCTTTGGTTTCATGACTAGATCGAAGTAATTTAATTTATTTTGAAGAGTTGTCTTGACTGATTTATAAACTTGGGAGCTATAGAGTGGCTATTACTAGCCTGACACTTAAAAGGAGAAGTAGAAAAATCTATTCTCATTAAAGAAAAAAAAAAAGAGAAAGAGGTATATAGAAAAAAGAAAAAGTAGGCCAATACAGCTTCTAATTCTAGTCCTTTCCTGAGAGCCAGCTATGATCTGAAATGTGGTTGTCTATAGGTGCATTGGAATACTTACTATAAATCCTATCCTTTGGTTTAAATTAGCCCAATTTAAATTAGGCTAATTTAAATTAGCCTAATATTGACTGGTAACATCATTTCGTTTAGTTAGTAAGATATATATGTATATGGAACATTGTTCATAGAAAGCTACTACAAAAATGTGGTTATGGACATATATAGCTACTATTAAGATCTCCCAAATGCTAGAAATCAATTACTTGTATGAAATAAAATGGCAAAACTTACACATAATGGATCACAGTAGCTATCAAAAAGTCTAAGAGGGTGAACCTGAGCTTCTGTATTAAGTCAAGACTCTAAGCAGAAGCCCTAGGGGGGTAGAAGCCTAGACCACGACTTCTATAACAAGTAAATGCCATATTAATAGAAAGAAGCAGCCTCTGCTTAGGCTCTCTGAATTATTATTTATTATTATTATTCTTTATTAGGAGAAGGAGAAATATTTTCAAAGTGTCCTGATATCAGCAAGGAGAACTTACATTTCATATATTATTTTTTTGGAAGGGTACTATTATTTTATTGAAAGATCACCATATATCAGCTGTTTTGTATTCTGCTTTGTATATCAGCCTCTTCCTAGAAACTGAAAAACCCAAGAAACTAAACTTGCAAATATGAAAACCTGAATTTAGAATATGATGACTTTCTAGAATTTTCTGGGTGTTGTAAGGAGTAATGAGGAAAGTGATATGGGAGGGAGAGAGAATGAAAGTTGCTATTTATCAAGCACTTACTCTGTCAAGCGTCCAGTTAAACAACTTACATATTTCATTGTTTTTTAATATTTTATAAGTTGTCTTCTTTCTTCATCTTAGTTAGAGTCAAATATTTGGATTGCTCTTGCCTCTACTTAATATTGGCTTGGTAATATCTGATTTCCCTTCTCATATCTACAACACAACAGTGTGTGCACATGCTTTGCTCTTTCTGTAGTTCTTATTTATATGAAATATTCATCCATTTAGCACGCTTGTTCTCCAGTGGGACCTTCTAACTGAAAGCCTGGTTTTCGGATACGTTCCCTTATAAAGAATCTAAAACTTATAACCCCCCACACTAACACCAGGAGTAGAATAATTTCTGACCCAACTTACCTTGATTTACTTATGTTAAGGACACCCTCCAGGTTGCAAGGTGTTACTGGCATCTTCCCCCTCTTTCTCATCTTTTATTTGTGTGTGTGTGTGGTTTCTTTCTCTTAAGGGACAAAGATGAGAAAAGGCTGTTTTAGATGTATTTTTAAATAAGACAACCAGAAGTAATTTCCCAGTTAAGAACATTTAAAAATATTGGTGTATGAGAGCGTTAGGTGAGAGAAGAAAAATTTTTTTTTTTTTATGTTTGACTGACTTTTCAGGAAATTAAGGCACATTTTCAGAGGATACATACTATGAGATAGAGGGAATTCAGAGAGCACTAAGGCCAGCTTTTATCCTTGAGTCAGGTAGCCTTGGTGATAAGGGAGACAGGAAACAAAACAGTACATAGGGAAGTTAGATTATAGATTTCTCAGAAAAATCCAGCTTCTTCAGTAGGTAAGTTAGGAAAAACCCACCATGTAGAGGCAAGGTGATAGTGGAGATCAGTGTCTGTTTCAGCCTTAGCTGGAGGGGAGACATAATAAAAAAAGCTACCAGGAAGAATCTCTAATCACACACCCTTAATTCATATGACCTACCTGGCTTGAAAAATCTGCTGAAAATGTATTTTAAGGTAGTCTAAGATTGGTAGTGGAAAATACCTCCAACAGAAGAAAAGGAAAATCCTTCCTAGAGCAATGCATGTTATAATCATGCAATTAAAAAAATTCACCAAACATGGGATATTTCCAGCCTTAGAAACACTCAGAAGCAAAGGATACAGTCATCCCTCAGTATCCATGGGGGCCTAGTTCCAGGACCCTCCCACAGATGCTAAAATTGACTGGGTGCTCAAGTCCCTTATATAAAATGGCACAGTATTTGCATAGAACCTACATACACCTTCTCATCTACTTTAAATCATCTCTAGATTACTTATAATACCTAATACAATGCAAATGCTTATGCAAATAGCTGTGGGTGTGTGGTAAATTTAAGTTTTGCTTTTCGGAACTTTCTGGATTTTTTAAAAATATTTTTGATCTGCAGTTGGTTGAATCCACGGATGTGGAACCTGCAGATATAGAGGGCCGACTGTATTGTTGTCATTTGGACTATATATTATAAGAATATATGAGACTGAGGATTAGAATAAGTGATACATTTAGGTTTCATCATTATATAATTACATGTTTTTAGGGCAAATTTTGTGCAAACATAATATTCAATCATTTTCATTCATTTCTTCTCATTTAATATTTAGCTCACTTACCAAAAATATATCTATAGAGCTATTTCTCCCACCAACAGTCTTCCTTGAGCTATGCTAAATTTGGATTATATTCATCCCTTTATGATGCATGGATTTTTTATTAAAATCTACCAAATGTTGTACATCTGCCAGTAGAAACAGACGGCCTTGAGAGGGGTGAAATACATGATCTCTAGCACCTGTTACAGCATTATACCATAAAATAAATTATGGAAACATGTTTGAAACTATAGAAAAATCAGTATAATTTTGTAGTATGCTTTAATCTTCTATACTTTTATAGAATGAGTTGCTCATATATACCATTTTTGAAGAGAAATGTATAATAGGTATATTTATGGAGAATTTTTGTCAGTTGAAGCATAATAGACAAAACATTTGCAAATGGTAATTACTTATTAGAACTCTAGAAGAAATAGGCAATGTCATCGAATCATGAATTGTTTTATACTAAAACTATGGCATTATTTTCAAAATACTGTATGCAGATTATATGAATGCCTTTTAAGAACATATATTATTAGCCACATCTAAAAATAACCTAAACTTTTGAAAGTCTAAAAAGGAAAATATACTATGAAACATTTTATTGTCAATCCCAAATCTTCTCATTGAAATACATTTCAGGAAAATTGTATATTTCTCTCTCATTTACAATGGACTTCATTTAATATTCCTCCGTACATGTCCATTTCAATGTACATAGGTTCATTTTTTCAAATCCCTAGTAATAATTCATTGATTAAGATTAACTTTTGTCAAGAACAAACAAGGGTATGTGATTGATATGATTTCCTCTGGTCTTGGATATCTACATTTCTCCATTCTTTTTCATTCTGCTTAATTTTTAGTTGAAGGAACTTATTATTTTCATATAGTTTTCCTCCTTACCACACATTTAACAAGTTCAAAAAAGGATCATTTTGATACTTTTGGAAATTGAAAGTGCCTTGAATATCTTTCAAGCTGAAACTCTTTTGGATTGAGAGGTTAGCTACACTGACTTAGCAGTTCGGTCAAGCAATTGCTAAAATTTAGTAAAAACATTGAACTCATTTGATTTTAATGCTTCACTCAGAACTTGAAAAAAAATGTTAAAGTTGCCAATGGTTTATATCACATTCACTGATTAGTTTTTTAAATGGATTATGCCACAGTTAATTTTATGTGTCAACTTGACTAGGTCAAGGGATGCCCAGGTAGTTGGTAAATATTACTTCTGGGTGTGTCTGTGAGGGTGTTTCCAGAAGAGACTAGCATTTGAATCAGTAGACTGAGTAAAGCAGATTTGCCCTCCCCATTGTTGGTGGGCATCATCTAATCTGTTGAGGGGCTGAGTAGAACAAAAATTAAAGGGAAAGGAAAATTATCTCTTATTTTCTCTGTTTTACCATTGAACTGGACATTAGTCTTTCCCCTGCCCTTAAACTGGGACTAACACCGTCAGCATTCCCAGTTCTGATGATTTTGGACTTGAACTAGAACTTAGGCCATCAGTTCTCCTAGTTTTCAGGGCTTTGGACTCAGACTGAACTAAACTATTGGCTTTCCCAGGTCTCTGGATTGCAGACGGCAGATTGTACTTCTCAGCTCCCAGAATCCTGTGAACCAATTCTTTATAATAGCTCTTATAATAAAGTATAAATACATGTATATGTGTATATATATGTGTGTGTGTGTGTGTGTGTGTATGTATATGTATATCTCCTATTCTGTTTCTCTGGACTGAAGAACCCTAACTAATAGACTTCAACAGACCAGATTATTCATAGCCAAAACATAGCAATATTGATCAAAATTATTTAAAATAATGGCTTATTTTCAAATAATATTTAACTTTCAAATGTATTGCTGTGCTAATAAGATAACGTTTTTTAATTTTCCAGCACATGCCCTGTTGATAATAATAAATATTATTTGAATGAATGGGTATCTAAAATATTGTATTTTTATCTGAAATTCTAGGAATTTACATTTTTTTAACATCTTTATTGGAGAATATTTGCTTTATAATGTTGTTTTAGTTTCTGCTGTATAACAAAGTGAATCAACTATATCTATACATATATCCCCATATCCCCTCCCTTTTACATCTCCCTCCCTCCCACCCTCCCTATCCCACCCCTCTAAGTGGTCACAAAGCACTGAGCTGATCTCTCTGTGCTATGCAGCTGCATTTCTTTAAACAACTAATGAAGAGAAAAATGAAACATTTCTCTTTTTCTCCATAGAATTTCTTATCTTTTCAGCTTTTCTTGGATTATACATTCTTTAAGGTCCAGACTTTTTCTTTAATATGCAAATCTTGGATCAGTCTTTTGTCACTCAGTAATTTTCTCTTTGTTCTTGTTAACACAATACAAATTTCCTTATAGAATTTATTATGAACATCATAATTAGTTCTGCTTGACTATTTTTTTGCTATGTTGTAAAGAACTAGATATCAGAGCTGGTATTATTCAGCTTTATATACTAAATATTATATAATTATGTGATGATGGCTGATTGGCTGAATCAATAGACCAATAAATGATTAGACAGTGAATAAATAAATGAAGTAAAATTCTTCCTGGAGTCGCCTTCCTATCCCCCTTCTCTGCTTATAACTCTTTGAAGGCATGAACAGTGTATCCTCTGCAAGACATGCCAAACACGGATTTGGCAGAGAAAAGTTCTCATTGCTCAGCACTCTTAAATTCCTTTTTTCCCCTAGTCTTGTTCATAGAATTTTTGTTCAGGAGAAGACATGGCATGATCATCAGGGAATCAAGTTTTACAGAGAGATGAGAAGACAGTCTTCATGCATTTGAAAGAGCTTGCTATGTTTTGAAGTGTATTATAGAAGATAAGTTTGATAATAATGTAATGTAAATTTCTTAACAAATCAAATGTGATTCTTAGTTGAATTCGTGTATAAACTTTGTGTTTGAAAAAGATATTAGCTTCATACTGATACAGGTTTTGTATTTCTTTATATATTCTGCACTATACTTAATGCAGTACAAGAAAATCAGTATGTAAACTATTGAGTAATTGGTTAATGGAACTCTCATTTTATAATTAATTAATCAAAACAAAATACACTTCTGGGATTTGATGATGTTGTTGCTAATGAGAATCTGATTAGAAATGAGTGAGTAGTGAGGGTATTTTCTAAATCACTTATACAACTATCTTCATTATAAACTCTTTCTATACAATTTAATAGATTCTTCTTCCTAAGTTTTAAAATAGTTTTGTAAAATTAATTTCAATTTTTTTTAAAATAGGGATGCAGTTTTCTTTAAACTGAGTTATATTGACTTAGATCAGTTAAAAATGCTTCAGTGTTATGGTCTTTATTAATTTGAAAGAGGAGCTGAAGCCTCACTGATATAATGTAAAATTGAAATTTAAAAAGTATAATAATTATGATTTAACAACTTATAAATTTGTTCATGCTTCTGGATAATATGTAAAGCAGAAGTGCATTAGCCCTTATGTTTTCACACATAAATGCTCTTTTAATTAAGATAATATCATCCTTTTAAAAAAGATTCTTTCCAGAACCATTCAGTTGAATAAAATTATTATTTAAAAAATTTTAAGGGGGTGGAGTCAAGATGGCATACTAGGAGGGCACGGAATTCATGTCTCCTCACAACGAGGGCACATACCAGGCACCGGTGGGGACCACGGACACCTAACTGGTTGGGAGGAACCCCCAGCGACCGGTTGTTTCAATTATAGTTTTTTTTTTCCTAATATATTTTTTATCTTTCTAATTTTACTTTGTTTTCTCTTCTTTGATATTGTACTGCTCCTTTTTTCTTTCTTTGTTCCTTTTTTTCTTTTTCTTTTTTACTGCACCACAAAACTTGCAGGATCTTGGGTCCCAGGCCAGAGGGTGGGCCTGAGCTCCTGTGGTGGGAGGTCCAAGTCCAAACTGCTGGACTAACAGAGAACCTCAGACCCCAGGGAATATCAGTTGGAGTGAGGCCTCCCAGAAGTCCTCATCTCCGCCCCAAGACCCAGCTCTGTCCAGCTGCCTGCAAATTCCAGTGCTGGATGTCTCAGGCCAAAAAAACAGTAAGACAGGAATACAGCACCACCCATCAAAAAAAAAAAAAAATGACAAAAATATTTGCTACAGTTGAAGTAGCAAGGTAAAAACCTATAAGACCAAATAAATGAAGATGAAATAGGCAATCTACCTGAAAAAGAATTCAGAGTAATGACAGTAAAGATGATCCAAAATCTCGGAAACAGAATGGAGAAAATACAAGAAACATTTAACAAGGATCTAGAAGAACTAAAGAGCAAAGAAACAGTTATGAACAACAAAATTACTGAAATTAAAAATACTCTAGAAGCAATCAATAACAAAATACCTGAGGCAGAAGGACGGATACGTGAGTTGAAAGATAAAATAGTGGAAATAACTGCCAGGGAGCTGAATAAAGGAAAAAGAATGAAAAGAATTGAGGACAGTCTCTGAGACCACTGGGACAACATTAAATACACCAACATTCGAATTATAGGGGTCCCAGAAGAAGAAGAGAAAAAGAAAGGGTCTAAGAAAATATTTGAAGAGATTATAGTTGAAAACTTCCCTAACATGGGAAAGGAAATAGACAATCAAGTCCAGGAAGCAGAGAGAGTACCATACAGGACAAACCCAAAGAGAAACACGCCAAGACACATATTATGAAACTATCAAAAACTAAATACAAAGAAAAAATATTGAAAGCAGCAAGGGAAAAGCAACAAATAACATACAAGGGATTCCCCATAAGGTTAACTGCTGATTTTTCAGCAGAAACTCTGCAAGCCATAATGGAGTGGCAGGACATATTTAAAGTGATGAAATGGAAAAACCTACAAGCAAGATTACTCTACCCAGCAAGGATCTCATTCAGATTTGACAGAGAAATTAAAAGCTCTACAGATAAGCAAAAGTTAAGAGAATTCAGCACCACCAAACCAGCTTTACAACAAAACTCCTAAAGGAACTTCTCTAGGCAGGAAACACAAGAGAAGGAAAAGACCTACAATAACAAACCCAAAACAATTAAGAAAATGGGAATAGAAACATACATTATCAATAATTACCTTAATTGTAAATGAATTAAATGCTCCAAGCAAAGACACAGACTAGCTGAATGGATACAACAACAAGACCCGTACATATACTGTCTACAAGAGACCCACTTCAGACCTAGGGACACACACAGACTGAAAGTGAGGGGATGGAAAAAGATATTCCATGCAAATGGAAATCAAAAGAAAGCTGAAGTAGCAATTCTCATATCAGACAAAATAGACTTTAAAATAAAGACTATTACAAGAGACAAAGAGGGACACTACATAATGATCAAGGGATTAATCCAAGAAGAAGATATAACAATTGTAAATATTTATGCACCCAACATAGGAGCACCTCAATACATAAGGCAAATGCTAGCAGCCATAAAATGGAAAATCAACAGTAACTCAATCATTAGGTAGGGGACTTTAACACCCCACTTTCACCAATGGACAGATCATCCAAAATGAAAATAAAAAGGGAAACAGAAGCTTTAAATGACACATTAAACGAGATGGACTTAATTGATATTTATAGGACATTCCATCCAAAAAACGACAGAATACACTTTCTTCTCAAGTGCTCATGGAACATTCTCCAGGATAGACCATACCTTGGGTCACAAATCAAGCCTTGGTAAATTTAAGAAAATTGAATCATATCAAGTATC
Organism: Pseudorca crassidens; assembly: GCF_039906515.1. Lineage (NCBI taxonomy): Eukaryota > Metazoa > Chordata > Mammalia > Artiodactyla > Delphinidae > Pseudorca > Pseudorca crassidens. The sequence goes on from NC_090306.1 coordinate 62,812,672, forward strand.
TTTTCCAACCACAATGCTGTGAGACTAGATATCAATTACAGGAAAAAAAACTGTAAAACATACAAACACATGGAGACTAAACAATACACTACTTAATAACCAAGAGATCACTGAAGAAATCAAAGAGGAAATCAAAAAATTCCTAGAAACAAATGACAATGAAAACATGATGATCTAAAAGCTATGGGATGCAGCAAAAGCAGTTCTAAGAGGGAAGTTTATAGCAGTACAATCCTACGTCAAGAAACAAGAAAAGTCCTAATAAACAACCCTAACTTACACCTAAAGCAATTAGAGAAGAACGAAAAAATCCCCAAAGTTAGCAGAAGGAAAGAAATCAAAAAGATCAGATCAGAAATAAATGAAAAAGAAATGAGAGAAACAGTAGCAAAGATCAATAAAACTAAAAGGTGGTTCTTTGAGAAGATAAACAAAATTGGTAAGCCATTAGCCAGACTCATCAAGAAAAAAAGGGAGAAGACTCAAACAAATAGAATTAGAAATGAAAAGGAGAAGTAACAACTGACACTGCAAAAGTACAAAGGATCATGAGAGATTACTACAAGCAACTATATGCCAGTAAAATGGACAACCTGGAAGAAATGGACATATACCTAGAAAAGCACAACCTTCTGAGACTGAACCAGGAAGAAATAGAAAATAGAAACAGACCAATCACAAGCACTGAAATTGAAACTGTCATTTAAAATCTTCCAACAAACCAAAGCCCAGGACCAGATAGCTTCACAGGTGAACTCTATCAAACATTTAGAGAAGAGTTAATACCTATCCTTTTCAAACTCTTCCAAAATATAGCAGAGGGAGGAACACTCCCAAACTCATTCTACAAGACCACCTTCACCCTGATACCAAATCCAGACAAAGATGTCGTAAAAAAAGAAAACTACAGGCCAATATCTCTGATGAACATAGATGCAAAAATCCTCAACAAAATACTAGCAAACAGAATCCAACAGCACATTAAAAGGATCATACACCATGATCAAGTGGGGTTTATCTCAGGAATGCAAGGATTCTTCAATATATACAAGTCAATGTGATAAACAAATTGAAGAAGAAAAACCATATGATCATCTCAATAGATGCAGAAAAACTTTTCACAAAATCCAATACCCATTTATGATAAAACCTCTCCAGAATATAGGCATAGAGGGAACCTAGCTCAACATATTAAAGGCCAAATATGACAAACCGACAGCCAACATTGTTCTCAATGGTGAAAAAGTGAAACCGTTTCCACTAAGAACAGGAACAAGACAAGGTTGCCCACTCTCACCACTGTTATTCAACATAGTTTTGGAAGTTTTAGCCGCAGGAATCAGAGAAGAAAAAGAAATAAAAGGAATCCAAATTGGAAAAGAAGAAGTAAAGCTGTTACTGTTTGCAGATGACATGATACTATACATAGAGAATCCTAAAGATGCTACCAGAAAACTGCTAGAGCTAATCATTGAATTTGGCAGAGTAGCAGGATACAAAATTAATGCACAGAAATCTCTTGCATTCCTATACACTAATGATGAAAAATCTGAAAGGGAAATTAAGGAAACACTCCCATTTACCACTGCAACAAAAAGAATAAAATACCTAGGAATAAACCTACCTTAGGAGACAAAAGACCTGTATGCAGAAAACTCTAAGACAGTGATGAAAGAAATTTAAGATAATACAAACAGATGGAGAGATATACCATGTTCTTGGATTGGAAGAATCAACATTGTGCACATGACTATACTACCCAAAGCAATCTGCAGATTCAATGCAGTCTCTATCAAACTACCAATGGCATTTTTCACAGAACTAGAACAAAAAATTTTACAATTTGTATGGAAACACAAAAGACCCCAAATAGCCAAAGCAATCTTGAGAAAGAAAAACAGAGCTGGAGGAATCAGGCTCCCAGACTTCAGACTATACTTCAAAGCTACAGTAGTCAAGACAGTATGGTACTGGCACAAAATCAGAAATATAGATCCATGGAAAAGGATAGAAAGCCCAGAGATAAACCCACGCACATATTGTAACCTTATCTTTGATAAAGGTGTCAAGAGTTTACAGTGGAGAAAAGACAGCCTCTTCAATAAGTGGTGCTGGGAAAACTGTACAGCTACATGTAAAAGACTGAAATTGGAACACTCCCTAACACCATACACAAAAATAAACTCAAAATGGATTAAATACCTAAATGTAGGACCAGACACTATAAAACTCTTAGAGGAAAACAGAGGCAGGACAGTCTATGACATAAATCTCAGCAAGATCATTTTTGCCCCACCTTCTAGAGAAATGGAAATAAGAACAAAACTAAACAAATGGGACCTAGTGAAACTTAAAAGCTTTTGCACAGCAAAGGAAACCATAAAAAAGATGAAAAGACAACCCTCTGCATGGGAGAAAATATTTGCAAATGAAACAACTGACAAAGGGTTAATCTCCAAAATATACAAACAGCTCATGCAGCTCAATATCAAAAAAAACCCCAAAAAACCCAATCCAAACATAGGCAGAAGATCTAAATAGACATTTCTCCAAAGAAGATATATAGATTGCCAACAAACACATGAAAGGATGCTCAACATCACTAATCATTAGAGAATTGCAAATCAAAACTACAATGAGGTATCACCTCACATCGGTCAGAATGGCCATCATCAAAAAATCTACAAGCAGTAAATGCTGGAGAGGGTGTGGAGCAAAGGAAACCCTCTTGCACTGTGGGTGGGAATGTAAATTGGTATAGCCACTATGGAGAACAGTATGGAGATTCCTTAAACAACTAAAAATACAACTCCCATATGACCCAGCAATCCCACTGCTGGGCATATACCCTGAGAAATCCATAATTCAAAGAGTCATGTACCACAATGTTCATTGCAGCTTTATTTCTAATAGCCAGGACATGGAAGCAACCTAAGTGTCCATCGACAGATGAGTGGATAAAGAAGATGTGGTACATATATACAATGGAGTATTACTGAGCCATAAAAAGAAATGAAATTGAGTTATTTGTAGTCAGGTGGATGAACCTAGAGTCTGTCATACAGAGTGAAGTAAGTCAGAAAGAGAAAAACAAATACTGTATGCTAACACATATATATGGAATCTAAGAAAAAAATGGTTCTGATGAACCTACGAGCAGGACAGTAATAAAGACACAGACATAGAGAATGCACTTGAGGACATGGGGAGGGGGAAGGGTAAGCTAGGACGAAGTAAGAGTATCATTGACATATATACACTACCAAGTGTAAAATTGATAGCTAGTGGGAAGCAGCTTCATCGCACAGGGAGATCAGCTCGGTGCTTTGCGACCCCTAGAAGGGTGGGATAAGGAGAGTGGCAGGGAGATGCAACAAGGAGGGGATATGGGGATATATGTATGCATATAGCTGATTCACTTTGCTATACAGCAGAAACTAACACAGCACTGTAAAGCAATTATACTCCAATAAAGATGTTAAAAAATGTATTTTAATAGCACTAACTGAAGGTCAACAGTTCCTCATAGTTATAAATGTTAAGGCAAGCTTCGAGTTTATGTTTTCCCTCTGGTAATGGAACCAGGGCAAATGAGACACAAATTTGTAAATGTGCAATTTGCATTTTGAAACAAGTCAGCAGTACTCATTCCATTATACAAAATGCATAATTACTAAATTTTAGAAATTTTCTTCAAATTCTGCTGAAATCGAGCAAAATAAAATGAAAAGCAAGCAATTAGTCTATGTCATACAAAAAATAAAAAATCAGATATTTGCTCTCTCTCTATACCAGTTAAATAGTAATCAAAGTTAAGTAATTTATGGAAGGAATTCTCACTACAGTTTTATTTCCTTTGTGTTTTAGTACCACTAAATTAACTGACTATTTAGAGAAGTAGTATTAACAAATGAAGTCCTTTCTTACTTTTAAAATACATTAGTGAGAAAGATAACACTTCAGGTGTTAGTGTAGAATTAACTAACTTATGATTATTAAAGAGAAAGAATTGAAATAGAAAGTCTTAGAACAGTCAGTGGAAGCATTCCAAGGAAGCTAGTGTGCATATTTTTGGCCTATTTCATTCCAATTTTTTTCTCTAACTTTGTCTTAAATACATTTGTTTCTCAAGATGCTACTAGAGAAAAATATTTCTGTCAAAAATATCTGTTAAAGTGTAAATTATATCTCTTCTAAAGGTACACAATTCACATTAATAAGACACAGAAATTGTGAATTGAAAATGTATTAAATATTTTTCATCATGTTACATACACAGAACCAATTTAACACTCACCTTTTAAGAAGAGCTAAAGTTAATTCAATTAAATACAGTTAGAAAAAAATGGTGGTTTTTTTACTGAAACTTTTATAATTAACTCTACAAGGTTTTTTGAAAATTTAACATTTCACATCTAGGTTTGATGTTTAACAAAAAATTAATATTCTTTGAATTTAACAAATTATTTATACATTCAATTTTTAAAGAATATTTTTCCACAGGGTGGGTAGGCCATTATTTAAGTAGTATTCTTTTATTAGTGAATATATTTCTTCAAAATTTTTATTACATGTAACACATTGATGGAGATCTTAATGATTATAGCTTTTTTCACCACTTGCAATTAATTACTTTTCAGAATATCCAAAGTAGAATTATTGTGTGAAAATTATGAAATTTTGACATTAAATGTACTAATTTTCCAAGTGTTTTTCAAAATAATGTGTTTATTCTGTCACAGCAAGGAATAATAATGCTTGTCTTGCAACATTCTTAGTTATATAAAGATTTTTATTTTGTTTTAATTGTGCTTTTTTCAAACATGAAATATATATATGTATATAAAGTCAACTTCAGTTAACATATTCTAAGTTTTTGGCTTAAATATTTTTTTCCAAGTTGATTAAAGAATTGTCAAAGAATATTTCTATTTTTAAGATGACACTGAGGATTTTTTGACAAATTATTGAGGTTTCCTGTTTATTTTAAATTACCTATTTACATCCTTTATTTTTTTATAACATTTTCTTTTTAGTTAGGTATTTTAATATTCTGTATGCTAATGCTAATCCTATATCATTGTGTGTTTAAAATATATTTTCAACTCTGTCTTACCTTTTTCCTTTTTTCTGCATAAAAGATGTAATTATAATATAATCAATATATTAATAATTCATTATATATTGTGCTTTCTACATCTTACTTTATATATTCCATATTTTCTTCATAAAAGTTTAAATTTTATAAATTTTGCCTATCTTACTAGCTGATATTAATTTATGTTTATTTTACAAAGTAGGAATCCTTACTTATGCTTTTTTTAAGTGGAGGAGAGGCAGTCATGTGAGCCCAGTCTCTGCACCCCTGCATGGTCACATAAGAATGTGCTTTGGGAGAGGAAAATTTCTTTACGAGGAAATAAAGAACCCTCATAGCCTGTGCTGGGCATATGGATTTAAAGTGTGCTTTTTTGTTCTCCTTACATGTGTGCGTCATATGGTACCTGGTCAATCCCACTGTTATAACTGTTTCCTGTGGGGAGAGGGGCATGCAAACCCCTCTTTGCTGGGCTGTGGGAGGAGACCCTCTGGCCATGGGGGACAAACACCCGCTGTTGCTGATCTTATTCTATCTCTGTGTGAGTAAGGCACTGTTCCATCCAGTGCCTGTGTGAGTTATATCTTTCTTGGAGACCTGATGCCTGCAAACCATGTAGTGGGTTGCCATCTGGGACTACTGTTCTTGGTGTAGACTTATTATGCTATTTGCTGTGCTCCATGCTATGGGACTCCTCCCATGGAGGTAGTAATAGGTGCCACTTGCTGGACAATATTCATTGATTCAAATGCTGTTTTAGTAAATCAGCTGTCTCTTCATTTATCTGTACTATTTCCAATAATGTCTACTAAGTTTCTTTAGAGCTCTTAGCCTGTATCGAGACTTTCCATTCTATTCCATTGCTGTATTTGTTTATTTTCACAGCATTAATAATAACAGTCTTAATTTCTATCACTTTTAAGAGTATTGTTACTTTATAGGAAGAGTTTTCTCATCTTAATCCAGCACCAAATCTAGACTAACGTAGGTGTAGAGACATGGGCAAGGGAGGGATGTTGACTAACTTTTTACTATTGAAAAAGATTAATAGTTAATTTACTATTTTTGGTTTCTTGCTGGGGCTATGGCTATCATAAATAGAGGTTATATATAAATTACAAAGAGATGCATTTTGTATTCGTATTAATTACAAAACTGTACCCCCATCCTCTTTTTCACTCCTGAAAGACAGATTTTAAAAATCTGCTCCGTCCTCTGAAGTGAGACAGTTCTGTTGCATGTTGCAAAGACTTGGTGCACAATCTTCTTGGAGGCTTTGTTCCTTTCTCTTCCATATCTCTTCTCCAATTCATTATGCTACTCTGGCTATATGGGGTTGGGTGTGGAGAAGCAGGGAACATGGGGGTGTCTGGGATGGAACAACTCTTACTTGACCAAAGTACTTGTAACCTAGTACTGCCTTCCTCTGGATTGATACATGGTCAGATGCTACACTGTTCTCTTATTGAGGTACATTTTGTGGGTTTTTCAAATTCACAGTACAGGGACAGTTGATTCTCCACAGCCTCTGCACCTTTCTACAGAGTCACATTTGTCTAGCTAGGAAACCTTAGGTGAGAGACTTGGAAGATACTTGAGTCCAGTTATTATTCATGGGTTTGGTTGACCATCTGGCAGATAAATTTAGACTGCTTTCCACTGTGGGTCTGAAAGCACAGTGTGCTTCCATTACAGCATTCTGAAACAGCTTTCTTAGTGGCTGAAGCCAGGTTGGGTGAGGGGGAGGGCAATCTTTTTTCTGCCTGACAACTGTCCTGCTGTCTGTTAGTATTTATTTTAAATAAGCACTTAACTTGGCTTGTGATCATGACAAAGAGCACCAACATTCCAAGCTATGTGGATACTGGAGAGTAGAAGAAGGATTAAATGGCACTCTAGCAACTCGCTTCAAGGAAATACTCTTTATATCTCCCCCAATCATGTCTTCCGCTTCACTCTCATGTTCTTTGTGCTGTCCAACTTAGCTGTCACTAGCCACACGTAGCTACTTAGCACTTGAAATACAGCATGTGTGACTGAAAAACAGAATTTTAAATTGTCTTTTATTTAAAATAATTAAAATTAAATTTTCCACAGTTATGGTGGCTACTATAATAGAAAGGAAAGTTGTAGAGTTCTGTTTGGGTTAGAGGACTCAAATTCCATTTGCATGATGTGACTAAATTGTCTTACACTTTGTCTTGCTTTAGAAAGTGAGAGTACTTAAAAAATAGTGTCTTCAGCTTTGGCGCTCCAGGTGAAATTTTAACTGGTACATGTTCCTACTAATATTCTTTCCCACATATTATTAAATTACTTTCTGGATCTGTTGAGATAATTATATAACTTTTTCTCTGTTTTTAACTTAATGGGTTGTTAAATATGGATAAATTTCCTAAAGTGAACAAGACTTGGATTCAACGGACAAACACTCCTTATTAATGATTCAGTATTTTAATACACTGCTAAATGTGATTTGTTGAAGATTTTTGCATATATGTTCATGAGCAAAAATAATTTATTTTCTTGTACTCTCCTTGACCACTTTTTTAAAAATTTTTATTTTATACTGGAGTATAGTTGATTTAACAATGTTGTGTTAGTTTCAGTTGTACAGCAAAGTGATTCAGTTATACATATACATGTATCTATTCTTTTTCAAATTCTTTTCCCATTTAGGTTGTTACATAATATTAAGCAGAGTTCCCTATGCTATACTGTAGGTCCTTGTTGGTTATCTGTTTTAAATATAGCAGTGTATACATGTCAATCCCAAACTCCCAATCTATCCCTCCCTCTCACCCTTCCCCCCGGTAACCATAAATAAGTTCTCTAAGTCTGTAAGTCTGTTTCTCTTTTGTAAATAAGTTCATTTGCATCATTTTTTTAGATTCCATGTACAAGCAATATCATATGGTATTTGTCTTTCTCTGTCTGACTTAACTTCACCTAGTATGATAATCTCCACGTCCATCCGTGTTGTTGCAAATGGCATTATTAATTCTTTACAATGGCTGAGTAATATTCCATTGTATATATGTACCACATCTTCTTTATTCATTCATCCTTGACCACTTTGGAATTAAGAGTATAATAGCATCATTAAATTGGTTGGAAAAAAATGTGCATTATTTCCTTCTTAAAGATTTGATAAAAAACATGTGGTTCTGATTTCTATTTGGCAGGAAGAGGTTTAAATACTTGTTTGACTACTCTATTTAGTGATTGTTCTTCGTTTAGTTTTTTACATTTCTTTGACAATTCTATTAAATTCTATTTTTTAAGAAAACTATTCATTGGCATTAAATCATCTGTATTTTTCTTTTGATTCTTCCACTTATATGATTCAGGTGTGCCTCTAGTTACAGTCACATCACTGTCAATAATGATAATGCTTTGATATTGCAGTGACTTTGAATTACAGAACTTCTGTGATGTCTAAGATACACTTGATAAAAAATGTTATCCTTATTTCTTATACCCCATCTCCTTTTGTTTAACAGTGATTGAACATCATTTATATTAAAACTTGCACTGAAAAATAAACGAGTAACAATAGGAGGCCCTTTGAGTGACAGCGTAAAAGTTCTTTTGAAACCCTAAACTATAAGTTTTAGTTTAGAAAATGGACACTAACCAAAAGGCCATGAGACAGAATTTATGAAGTTTAAGTACTGCTTAGGGACAATCACATCTCTCATATTCCTTATTCTACTGTTTCATCCTTTAAGTTTAGATCATATCAGTACTCTCTAAAACTGCTGTATTTGTCATTCTACTAGAACTTAAACCCCATGGTGTATTATGCTCTAAATTGTATATCCTTATGTTTGTATAGGTTTTAGTTATCTAAAATTATTTCTTCTGTCATTTTTTCTTTTGCCTATAATATATTTAACAAAGATAGAATTTATTAGGGAAACTAGTATTATATATGATAGTCTTTTTACTCAGGCCTGAAAAGAAAAATAATATACAGACTCCTCTCTCATTAATCTTCTGACCATTATTTTAATAGTATTACTTACCATGTGAAATTGTTTAATCAATACTCTCACACTGTCTAGAATTTTCTCATTTTGAAATTTGGAGGTATTGTTCTTAGTACAACTTCCTCAGTTGTCATGCTCAAAGTATATATTTTCATGTTTAGATAGGCATATGTACACACATACATATGTGCGTCTTCTAATTTTTTGTAATTTAGTAATCCTTGTTGGTTTTAATAAAGTTAAAATTTGGTTATTTGCAATTAGAAAGTAAATATTTTATATATTAAGGTCGCTTCTCAATTTTTCTATGCCATGAATGTAAGATAGCTGATATATTAAACCAGTGCACATTAGCAAAAAAGAAAAAAGTTTTAAAATACTGTAAATAATGGCCTTATATTAGATTTTAAGGTCCTTATAAAGTCTGTATGGACTCTGTATCAGAGAATGTCCTTCAGTCCAGAAACAGCAAAAAGAACATGTGCAGAAGGAAATAAAGATCACATTCCCAGCTTCCTGCTTATTGTTTCAGTAATTCCTGATACTTGTACAGTTCTTATGTAGGGTTCTGTGAGACACCACTGTAGTGTTATTATAATTGCTTATTTGCTGGAGCTAATTGCACTTGGTTTCTTCCCTGGCACCAAAACTTCCCAACTAAAACAATCCACCACCAAAATAAAAGTAGAATTAAAACTAATAGTTCCAGCAGTGTGGAATATTGGTTATAGGAATTAAATGACAGTACTACTTCGTTTCTAATTTCCCAACTTTTTAAGAAGATATATGGGACTATAGCTAATGAAGAAAAATGCTAAACTATGATATATATATATATATATGTATATATATGATGTGTCATATATTTAAAGTAATTGTAGAAATATTGAAGCAATGCATATGGGAGGCCAGTATGAAGCAATATTTAAAAGGCACTATTATAGAAATAGGGGCTCTTTTTTCTTATGAATTTGATGCAGGACAAGAATTTCCAGAAAGCAGTTTCTCATGATTCAGATTGCATAAGATCGAGTCACAGAAAATGTCCTGTCTCTGAATAATATTTTGTGGTTTCTCAGCAAAAGACCTTTGAAGAATCAGAAACATGCATATTTTTCCATTGGGGACCCAAAAAATGCTTTCACTGCAGACTCACTGGCATAAAAAAAAATGCTGTCCTCAGGAATCTATAACTTCTCCACAATACAGGTGGGAAATGATGAAATAAGTCTCTGAATGATGAAACGCCTGAGTAGCCAACACTCTAAACACCAACAGGCAGAGAAATGTATGTTTCACAATGATTCAGATAATAAGTGCTTGCTTTGTGTTTACTAAGTTCTTCAGATACAGTCATGTTTTCAATCACATATCAACCATTTGAGACTAGGAATTGTTATCACCGCTGAGAATCAAGATTGTAATAAGTGATGGGTTCAGAATCACCTAGTCTGACAAAGTAAGACCCAGGATTTGAATCTAGGAGATCTGGCTCCAGAGGGTGGTCACCCCATATGCTTCTGCTCTTTGCTATGCCAAGAATAGACAGGTGAATAGCACAAGTAAGCATGAAGCATAGTCTCCGGGGACTTCCCTGGTTGCACAGTGATTAAGAATCCACCTGCCAATGCAGGAGACACGGGTTCGAGCCCTGATTTGGGAAGATCCCACGTGCCGCGGAGCAACTAAGCCCATGCACCACAGCTACTGAGCCCGCGCACTATAGCTACTGAAGCCCATGCGCCTAGAGCCCGTGCTCTGTAACAAGAGAAACCACCGTGCACGGCAACCAAGAGTAGCTCACGCTCTCCACAACTAGAGAAAAGCCCACGCGCAGCAAAGACCCAACACAGCCAAAGAATTAAATAAAATTAAGAAAAAAAAAGAATAGTCTTCAAAGGATGTGTATGTTCTCTAATTTTGTTGTACTCATGCAGTTTTGTCTTTTACCTCCATGAGACACAATGCCATGACAGATAAGGCACTCAAACTTGCAATTACATATGCTCTATAATTTGATATATTCCTTTCATAAATACTTGTTGAGCACCTCATCAAAAGCTAATCACCCAGCAGGACACAACAAGATATAAAACAGAAGGTATTCCTGAAGCTTCTAAGGAAAGTAGGGTGAGATAGTTAATGCTGAATTGTAGAATCAAGCATCCATTAAAAGGCAGAGACAATAACTGCTAGAACCACAGATGTGAGGGACAATCACTCAACCAGGCTGGTCAGCCAGGGTTTCTGCAAGGAACTGGGATTTTACCTGACATGTAAAGTAATTGCCTCTGTCTCTGTCTCACAAACGGGAAGCCCTTGTGAAGCAGCCACCAAGCCACCAAATTCTTCATCCACAAATACCCTATGACTCTCTGAACCTACAGATCAGCAAAAGTTCAAGTTCTAGAATTAAGTATTTGACTTCCTTTAATAGAGTTGAATGACCCTCTGACCTGAATTCTCCCCTTTCAGTTATGTTACCTGCTTCTTTAGGCCATAATTGAACTTGATATAGTTTACACAGCGTCTTAGTTTGGCACTGCTGACTTTTATGATTCTTTTTTTTCCCTTTAGCAATAATTATCTTAAATAACTTCCTAAACATGTTCTAAAACTTACACAATTAGTTGAAGATGCTAATTTACTATCCAGCAATGTATGATTCAAAGTCTTATTTCCTTTCCCCAACATCATGTTGCCTTTTTGCATTGGACATAAGGTGTCATGCTATCTCAGATTTAGATCTATAACACCTAGAGACTATCTTTATTTTTAATTTTTTAAGGTACCTGGTTCCCACTGTTAAAGCTTAGTCCAAAAGGATATGAGAATAGAAGTCATCTAAGCTTTCTAATTCTTTTTGTGTTTTTAAGTGTTATTCTAAGTGTTATTCTACAATATAAGAGCAGTATGTGTTAATGTTAGCATTTAAGTGTTATTCTACAATATAAGAGCAGTATGTGTTAGGGATAGCTTCCATAAAAGCATCAGTTGTGAACTTTTCCAGGAATATAACCGATAGATTATCAATGAAGGAAAATCAAATATTAAGTGATCAGAAAAATTGAGTATGAACTCCTGAAATCACTGGAAAGTTCATGAAATTTTCAGTCCAAGACCTGATCCAAATTGACTGACATTCTTTATATTCTATTATATAATTAAAGAGAATGTAATCTATGAGATATTCCTTTAAGTTTTCATATTTTTTCTTCTAAGATAAGAGAGCCTTTTTGTGAACTGTTGGGCTCTTTAGATGAGGCTCTGGAATAAATCAAAATGCAATCAAATAAATGATGACTATTCTCTTAAATTATGCAGAATCTTAACAGTAACAATATATGGGGACAGCACCTATATGGCAAAAGTCGTTGCCAGACATTAAGTGCTCTGAGTCAGTTATCCATACTCTCTTCCACCTGTGCCTACTTTAGATCAGAACGATGTTAAGTGCGCATCCAACTTTGATGCTCACCTTTGTGACCATTTGAGTTACCTAGAGGAGAAAATGTTAGCAGTCCTACATTTTAACTATATTTTACCTTTATCATCTTTATTAAGTTTGAAATCCTCATTTCTAAGTGAGCTGGAGGCCCCTTGTCTCTTGAAAACCTAGTTAAAGTGAACATAAGCTCCCAATTCTCAGACTTGGGCCATCTCCCCTGGCTCCACTTTCCTTCCTACCCCTTCCTTGTTTCCTCCTTATTCTCAGATTGCTGTGGGTCCAGATCATTTTTTCCTTTTCTATTCAATGGAGAAAGAAAGGGAGAGGGAGACTCTGCTCAGCTCCTATCTTCATAATTGCATATTGAACATAGTAATTGGTTCAACAGAATAAATGTGTATTTGGAACCACATCTTTGAATGGCAGGTATGATTAAAAATTCTGCCAATCACACAAAAGTGCCAAGGGTGTAGGTTAAAGGCAACTCAAGTCCTTATAAAGTCTTTGTGTGTTTGTTAAGTGTCTTTGAAAATGTGTGTGCTTTTGTGTGTGAAAATACACATCAAAGGTCACGCCTCTAGCAACCATAAAGTACATACCTTTTGGGGAACCTGAGGCAAGGGTGTGTTAAATAGTGAGATTAAAAACCTCATGTGGTAGCAGTTCCTAACCTTCCTTTTCTGAGATTACTTTTGACAGAAAGTGAACTTACTGTCTATGCTTGCTGATATATACTAGTATGGAGTAGTTTGGGGGGAAAAAAAGCCAGTTAGAAGAATTAGCAGATGGCTGCTGAGTTAATTAAGTTAGATCTTCTTGGATTGGACATAGGAACATTGTTGTACCTTGAAGTGGTGATATTCAAAGTACAGTGTCTAATTCCAGAGGTACAGGGAAAAAAAATACTAGAACTTGTATTTTCCTTTATTTTATCTCATCAGTTTAGATCTACTTCTATTTATGAAGTATTAGTACAGTTGTGTGGACATAAAATTGGTAAGTAGAGAACACATGTGTATTAGGGAAATGTGCTTAATTTTATCATTATTATTATTATTATCATAAAGTAGGATATAAGAGAAAAAAATTAGTTACTGGTTGAAAGGTGTTCTGCAGTACTAAGCATAAATGGAGGTCCTTACCCACCTTCGAAACTCCTAAATTGTTCTTGATGTGTCTTGTCAACTTGACGTGAACAGTAGATTATCTACTTTGTAGGAGGGAAAGCAAAAAGCATGAGTGACTTGCTATTCCCAGTGAAAGTACAAACGTTATTTCTGTAGATGCTTCCACTTAACATTCTGTCTTAAAAAAGTGATTCTTGTTTACTTCATGCAAAATTTATGTTAATATGTACACACACACAAATGAAAGATTGTTTCACAAAAAAGCAATGGCTATGGTACAAATACTCAGTAAATATCTATGTTGTAAACTAGCAAGTCCATTTTTATGTAAAGTACCTTTTATAAGCTAAACTTTTGTGAGTTAAGAATTGCAGAGAAAATTCCACTATATGTTGTAGTGAAAAATTGTATTGTACAGTCCTTTTTAATATAGTTTACTTTTGAAAAGTCCTTTGACTTGTTTGAAACACTTAATAAATGAGTCTTTAGAATTTTTTATAATAAATATTATGCTTCACATTTGTGCTTCTACTTTTATACTTCTCAGTGACATTTAATACTGCATGTCACTGTTTTAAAGATTTTTAACTGCAGCCAAAAAAGTTATTTTTTTGAATTTTAATATATTAGAATTGTTTCCAAAATACTATTTATTAATAATTCATTGTGATAAGCATTATAGATGAATCATATTCAAATCTCAGAAGAGGTTAGATAAAGATATTGAGATAATTATGCCCACTATGTATCTAGTAAATCAGTTTTTTAAAACTTCTGTAATGAAATTGAAAATTTCCCTACTGTGTTATGACAACATTTAAAAAACATTTAACTACATTTGTTTTACAAAGCATAAAAAGGTGAACTATGGTAGATAAATAGTTTAGATAACATCTGAATTAAAGAACGATAGACTTCACATCACAACCAAACATATGTATTCACTTAATGTCCTGAGAAATTTCTAGTTATTTTAAATTTTATTGCATAAGCAGATTTCCTTACCAGTTTTACTAATGGCAATGTGTTGCTAATGAAGATTCTCCCTGCATAAAAATACTCCCTGGGACTATTTTAGAAAATTACATTTTTCTCCCATGCTATTAAGGTACAGGTCTAGTTCCACTTTTAAGAATTCCAAATATGTAAAAATCTTCTGAATAAATTCAGAAGGTTTAATACGATTAGACATACCAGGTAAATGACTAATTGTACTTATCCTTAAAAGTGTTATTCAGGAACTTCCCTGGTGGCACAGTGTTTGAGAGTCCGCCTGCCGATGCAGGGGACACGGGGTCGTGCCCCGGTCCGGGAAGATCCCACATGCCGCTTGAGCGGCTGGGCCCGTGGGCCATGGCCGCTGAGCTTGCGCGTCCGGAGCCTGTGCTCCGCAACGGGAGAGGCCACAACAGTGAGAGGCCCGCGTACCGAAAAGAAAAAAAAAACGTTATTCAGCTAGCAACATCTTTCCGTTCTTTTTGTTTTCTTTTTTAATAAAAATTTAATTCTTTCAAACTTTTCAGAAATATAGCCATTGGAAAATGGGGAGTATACCTGAATCAATAGTAAATTAAATTACTATTCTAATGCACCTAATCATATCCTAGAGGCCTAAAACTATTGATGCTGTTTTCACAAAAATCTAGTATATTCTAAAGAGAGTAGTTTCTTTGCTATGAATCTCAAATTCATTTTGTATAATTATCACACTGATATTTGACAGTGTGTTTAGAGGCATATTTACATTTAAATGTCTTTCTCTTTATTCATTACGAGCCTTTTGGAGGTAAAAAATATTATACTTGCTTTATGTTGTAAAAGATAAGATTGATCTCTTTGGTATTACTTAATTGTTGATAATAATGCTAAAAACACACACCTACATAGCTCCAAGAATGCTTGAGTGATTAATGTGGCATATTTAAATCACTTGAGATTCAGAAATGAAAGGTACTATATAAATATAACATTTAATGCTATTATGATTACAATTCAGGGAGTTCTGATACAACCTCATAACCACTTTACAGGATTTATTGGCCAAGGAAATTACCTGGGTAAAATATAAAAATCATTTCAATATTTCCAATACTGAGCTTATTCAAAAACTTTCTTTGAGTCTATGTACACAAAAGAAATAGGCAGTAGGGATAATTATATTGTAGGAGATTAATCTCAATTTAGAGATTAAAAAACTATGGTCAAAACCATACAAAACAGAACAAGAAACTGAAATATCATACTCAGATGACAGCAAGTTGATCAGTCATTCCTCCCACCCCACAAGATCAAGCAGACAGACTCCTCTGCTTCCTAGATTTTCTTCAATTGAAAAGATCTATTCATTACTGAAAAGCTCTTGTGTTAAAACAATCTTTGCAGTTTTTTTGTATTTGCCACTAGATTGATTACCTTTAATTAACCCACTGCCTTATCAGAAAGGTGTGAAATTGCTCTTTGCTCTTCTCAGCTTCTGGCAGGTTATTGAGCAGCGTTCTGTCTGCTTTGCTCTGCAGATCAAACTGAAAATACCTATCACTAAAACTCTCCCTTTCTGTCTAAACACCCCAAACAGCTGACAACATTCATTTCCCCTTCATGAGATCTCAGATTTTTTTTTAATTCAACTCTACTTTTGTTTGGAGTTAAACAGTTAACCTGTCCTTCCCCCAAATTAAACAGCAGTCTTTAAAGAAGGAGTTCCCGCCTAATGGTGAATATCTGAGTCTTTTAGCTGTCAAAGAAAATGTTATAACTCATATTTATACTTTTTAAAATTTAGAAAGAAACAAAACTTTACTAATATTTTGTAGATGGATTGGCCCTGACATCTGCACTTTGTGTATGAAATTGTCAGTATTTATTTACAATTTGGAAAATATACAGAGGCAGGCAGAGGATTCGTATAAGGAAAAGGAATGGAAAATGGCACTCATTCATGTATTGCGTTTAGAATATTGTTAGGTATTGCATATTATAGTTAACCGTCTAAGTGAGTACGTGAATGAGCTTACTGGATCTATAAAATATTTAATAACAAAATAGAAAGTGACCAATAAAATTGTGTTTTTCTTTGTTTAATATTTTGCCATTTGGAGATTTATTATTTATCTCATGTGAAAGTACTTAAAACAGTTGCTGAACTTGAAAGATACAGTCTGAAGCATGAATTCCATTCAACTTCTACCTCCAGGGAGACAGAACACTTGTACATTTTCCTTTTCTTCTGGTAAGTATAACTAAAAACCATGGAATTATATACACAATAAACATAAGAAGACTCTGAAAAGTTAAGAGAAGAAGGCAGACTAGCTGGGGATCTGAGGGCTCAAGGAACAACATATTGTGAGTTCTATGGATTTTCTTTTTGCCTAATAAATGCCAGATGTGGAGCCAAAGAAGCCAGCAACCCAGAAACATGAGTAGGTGAAGAAAAAATAAATTTTAAAAAAAGGTCTAAGAATGAAAGAAAAGGCCAGTCTAGCAAGACAGAGAAGCTTTAGACAATGACCATGCCATTCCAGGCATACACCGCAGAAAAAAATTGTGGTCCCTCTCCCACTCATGCCTGCAAAAGCCAAAGTCTGGGTGAATCTAGACTTCTATACTTGTTAGGCTGTAATATGGCACCTCAACCTGGCAGAGTGGTGTCAGCAGAGGCCAAATGGTGAATAAGGGCCTTAACCACTACTCAGCAGTAATGAGGCCACCTTGAAGTTGGTGTCAGTGGAGGTCATTTAAGGAAGAGTAAAGAGGTACTCCTACTTCCCCCAGCCAGGTTGGTGTCAACAGAGGCTGCAGAAGAACTGGAACTCTCACTCCCACCAAGGCACTACCCACACCTGGCATTCACCTCCCCCTTTTCTCTGTTGGAGTATTGTCAGAGAAAGCCATCTTAAAAACAAATAAAGTGTTTTTTATTTGTTTATGAGAATCAGACTCATATCATGTAATACCTTAAATGTCCAGGTTTCAATCAAAAGTCACTCATCATATTGAGAATCAAGAAAACCACAATTTGAATGAAAGGACAGTTGACAGAATCCAACACCAAAGTGGCAAAGATCTCAGTATTATTTGACAAATATTTAAAAGCAGCCATTTAAAAAATACTTTGATGAGTTTTTACAGACTTGCTTGGAGAAAACCCACAAAGTCTCAGAAAAGAAGCAGAACTTATAAAGACAAAAAATATAAAGAGGAACAGAAAAATATAATGAGGAAAATGAATAACTTATTGGATGGGCTAAACAGCAGAAGAGAGTGGTCAGAGAAAAGAGTCAATGAACTTGAAGACAGAATAATAGACAGTATCCAATATGAATTGTCTTCCATTTGTGGAGGGGAAAGCCTATACCTGCTAGATAATATTCCTAAGGCTAATTATAGTGTTAGTTATGTGTTTTAAAAATGTTTTATGTGTGTGTGTGTGTGTGTGTGTGTGTGTGTGTACAGAGAGAGTGAGAGAGGAAAAGTATAGGACAATACCAAATCTGCCACTGACTAAAAATGTCTGATTATACAAGGCTTAGAGATTTGATATCTAATAACACGTTTGCTACCTCATAACACATTTAACACAGTTATACCTTTCATAATATTGATGATCATCCAGTGAATCGCCTACCAAATCAGTTGGCATAATTGTGTTAATTCGCTATTCTAGTCTAAAGGACCCAGTGATGACACAAGACAAGGTGCCTGCCCCAAGAATAGTAAGCAGCAATGTGTTTTCTCCTAAAAGAATTTGAAAATTGTGTAAACACAGAGGGGAGAGGGTGGGAAGGGAAAGATAGAAAATAGACTACAGAGGAGATTGGTAAAAGAGAGAGGGGATGGAGAGAGAAGAAAGAACAGGGAGGTCTATTACTAAACATACTTTAATCACTGAAAGAGGGGAGTTGACCAAGATGTTGACACAAAAGTCTCCTCCCATGGACTCACTAAATACACAACTGCAAATGGACTAGTTCCCTTTGAAAGTAATCCAGAAATGAGCTCAGTGACTTCTACACATCAGGCAAATGAGAAAATACCCAGAGCAGAGTGGGTAGCAAAGGGTGAGATGCACTCTGGCTCTAAAGTTTAGCCCCAGCACAGTGCCAATTGGGAGCCCCAAACTCCCAGTTTCTTCCTCAGGAGCAAAGGTTTTGAACCATACTTCTAGCATTTCCAATTTTGGCTCCCACCTGAGGGATGGGCTCCCCAAAAACCTAGCTCTGAAAGCAAAGGGGCTTTCATCCATGAGACTCACCAGACTTCATACAAAGAAGCAGTTCTTAATAAGCATGTGAATGTGAGCAATCACTTTTGCTCTCCCCAAAGGGCTCAGCACAGAGGCAGCAGACAAAAACACCTATTGCCCAGTCTTTCCTTGAAAGGACTTAACTGCATACTTTATGAATTGCTGCCTGAAGGTCTAGCTTCTAAAATTAGCACACATCTAGAGTCTGGCTGTGATCTCCCTGGAAAGTGCAGAATCTAGCAGACACTTTCTCCACCTTCTTCCTCTCTGTCACACCAAGAAGAAATACCAAGTCACCAGTATCTCCATGGAACTGTTGATACACAGGTCTGGAGCCTGAGGGCTGCTGCCTGAGGGACAGGCCTGGATTGCCTGATTCTAGTAGCCCACAGGGCTTACATTCACAAGTCTCACCAGACTGTAGCAAACAAAGAAGCAGTTTTTAAACAGATGTAGGAGCATCCCTTCACCGCCCCATACTATATACCAGGCCCAGAACAAAGGAAGCAGGCAAGATGACTGTCTCCTAGTTTTCCCTGAAAGATGCTTAACTATATACTTTCCCAGCTGCTGCCTGAAAGTCTAGCTTCTAATCCACCTGAATCTATTGATATATGATAACTGTGATCCTCCCCTTTGAAACACTGCCAGGTCTTGGCACACCCTCAACTACTGGCAACTGAGCAATTACAAAGGTGTGAGATACAACCAGAAGCTCTGGTAGAGCTGATTGAAGAGGATCATTTCCCACATGAGACCACTCTGTCAATACTGGGAGAGGTGGTGTTTTTATCTAATGCACAGAAACAACAAAGATCATAAAAGACTACAGTGGACAATTATACACTAACAAATTGGAGAACCCAGAAGTAATATATATATTCTTAGAAACATACAATGTAGGAAACTGAATCATGAATAAATAGAATATCTGTACAGATCAATTAATAGCAAAAAGATTGAATCAGTAATCAAAAAACCTCATAACAAAGAAAAGTCTAGAACTAGACAGCTTTACTGGTGAATTCTACCAAACATTTAAAAAGAATAAATGTCAATACTTATCAAACTCTTCAAAAAAATTGAAGAGGAAGGAAAACTTCCAAACTTATCTTACCAGGGCAGCATCACCCCAATATAAAAGCCAGACAAGGACACTGAAAGAAAAGAAAATTACAGGCCAATAGCCCTGATAAACATAGATGCAAAAATCCTCAACAAAATGCTAACAAACTGAATTCAACAGTATAATTAAAGGATCATAAACCATGACCAGTGCAAATTTATTCCAGGGATGCAAGTGTGGTCCAACATCCACAAATCAATAAATGTGATATAGACAATAACAGAATGAAGGATAAAAATAATGTGATCATCTCAACAGATGCAGAAAAAGCATTGGATAAAATGCAAAATCCATGATAAAAACTTTTAACAAACTGGGAATAGAGGAGAATACCTCAACATAGTAAAAGCAATATATAGAAACCTACAGCCAATATCATACTCAATGGTGAAAAGCTGAGAACTTTCATTCTAATATTGGGGAAAGGATGAGGATGCTCATTCTTGCCATTTTTATTCAGTATAGTATGAAAGTCTTAGCCAGAACATTTAGGCAAGAAAAAGAAATAAAAGATATCCACATCAGAAAGAAAGAAGTAAAACTGTCTCTAGTTGGAGGTAGCATGTTCTTACATAGAGAAAACCCTAAAGAATTCACCAAAAACTCTTAAAACTAGTAAACAAATGCAGTAAAGTTGCAGAATACAAAATCAATATACAAAAATTAGTTGTTATTCTATACACGAATAGTGATCTATCAGAAAGAGAAATTAAGAAAATAATACCATTACAATAGCATCAAAGGGAATAAAATGCTTAGGTATAACTCTAACCAAGGAGGTGAAACATCTGTACACTATAACACTGATGAAATAATTATAGATGATGCAAATAAATGTAAAGATATTCCATTCTCATGCATTGGAAGAATTAGTATTGTTAAAAGATCCATACTACCCAAAGTTATCTACAGATTCAATGAAATACCTATCAAAATTTCAATAGCATTTTTTTAACAGAAATAGAAAAAAACAATCCTAAAATTTGTGTGAAACCACAAAAGACCCCTGAATAGCCAAAGCAATCTTGAGAAAGGAGAACAAAGCTAGAGGCATTACACATACTGATTTCAAACTATATTATAAAGTCATAGTAATCAGAACAGTATGATATTGGCATAAAAACAGACACATAGATTAATGGAACAGAATTGAGAGACCAGAAATAAACCCATGCATATATGGGCAACTGATTTTTGACAAAGGAGCCAAAAATATACAATGGAGAAAAGGTAACTTTTTCAATAAATGGTGTTGAGAATACTGGACAGCTACATGCAAAAGAATGAAACTGGACACTTTCCTTACACCATGCACAAAAATCAGCTCAAAATGGATTAAAAACTTGAACATAAGACCTGAAACTGCAAGTCCTAGAAGAAAACATAGGGTTTAAGCTCCTTGATTGGCCTGGCAATGATTTTTTTTTTGGATATGACTCCAAAAGCAAAAGACAATAAAAGTAAAAATAAACAAATGGGACCACATCAAGCTAAAAAGTGTCTGCATAACAAAGGAAACCATCGACAAAATGAAAAGACAAGGTATGTTTGAAATGGGAGGAAATATTTTCAAACCACATATTCAGTAAGGAATTAATATCCAAAATATACAAGGAATTCTTATAACTCAATAGAAGTAAAAAAAATAACACAATTAGAAAATGGACAAATGACTTTAAGAGATTCTTCTAGAGAAGAGATGCAAATAGTCAACAGGTACACACAGGTACAAGATCATTAGTGATCTTGATCACTAATCATCAAGAAATGCAAATAGAAACCACAATGAGATATATCCTCACACTTGTTAGGATGTCCATTATCAAAAAGATAAGAGATAAAAAATGCTGGCAAGGATGTTTAGAAAAGGGAATCCTTGTACACTGTTGGTGGGAATGTAAATTAGTATAGGCACAATGGAAAACAGAATGGAGGTTCTTCAAAAAATTAAAAATAAAACTACCATTTGATCTGCAATTCCACTACTGGGTATATATCCAAAGGAAGTGAAATCAGTGTCTCAAAGAGATATCTTTTCTCTCATGTTCATTGCAGTATTATTCACAATAACCAAGGTATGGAAACAACCTATGTGTTGAGAAATGAATAAAGAAAATGTGTTATATATGTACAATGGAATATTATACAGCCTTTAGAAAGAAGGAAGCCCTGTCATTTGCAACAAGAGGATGAACCTTGAGGACATCATGCCAAGTGAAATAACTCAGAGAGAGAAAGAAAAATACTACATTATATCACTTATATTTGCAATTTTTTTTTTTTTTAAAGTTGAACTTATAGAAACAGAGAGCAAAAATTGGTTGTCAGGTGCTAGGGGATGGGGAAATTAGGGAGAGGTTGGTAATAGGGTAGAAACTTTTGGTTACAGTTGTTTAAGGTGTGAGGATAATGCATAATATGGTGATTACAGTTGATAACACTGTACTATATAATTGAAATTGGCTAAGAAGATAGAGCTTATTTGTTCTCACCAGAAAGGAAGAAATATTAAATATGTGAAGTGATGGATGTCTTAACTCAATTTTACCTCAATAAAGCTGAAAATAACATTTTAATCCTCATATTACAAATTACTTTTATATCTAATGTTGCTGTGCCTTTAAATTTGTGTGTGTGTGTGTGGTACGCGGGCCTCTCACCACTGTGGCCCCTCCCGTTGCGGAGCACAGGCTCCGGACGCACAAGCCCAGCGGCCACGGGCCCAGCCGCTCCGCAGCATGTGGGATCCTCCAGGACCGGGGCACGAACCCGCGTCCCCTGCATCGGCAGGCGGACTCTCAACCACTGCGCCACCAAGGAAGCCCTAAAATTTTTTTATAAGAGCAAAGTGTTCATAGCCTTTTTGAAATCAAATAAAATTGTTTCTCTATGAATGTGTTTTATTTTTGTGTCCAACTCTTCTAGTATACTTTGTGTTATTTTACATCCCTAAAATATTTGTACATTTATTGGTTTTCATAAATATGTTCCCAAATTGCTTTGTGTTGCTAACAGTTCATGCTAGTGGGTACAGCCTATGAGGGACAAGCAAAATGATGAATGATAACTTTTCAGCTGCTAAAAGGATGCTAATAGCAAGAAGAAATTTTTACAACTTAAAATTATCCTCCTAGTAAAATTACAAAAACACATTATCTATATTTTAAGCAATGCTTGAGGTTACTTTTCCTCAAGGAAAGAAACACTATCATTTTTTGTTAATTATGTTGAGAATTAATGGACTCATAAAATTTTTTACCTGTTAGGAAAAATTTAGAACTGATTACAGAGATAGAATGAGAGTTAATATATAGTTTTAAAAGGGCAATAAAATTACAAAATTATTTACTTATATAATATATGGCTAAGAAGATGAAAAAGGAGTAGACAGGTAAGAGAACAAGAAAATGAAAAAGGAGTAGGAAACAACTTGATTTCAGTTTCTAAAATAATTAAGGATGCATTTAAGTATAGTGAAATATGTCATTTGAAAGTGTTGTTTTCTATTGGGTTTCGACCTAAAATCTGTCCACTTTTAGCTACAATACAGAATAGCACTAAATTTCTCCAATTGTATGAGCTTCAACTACCAATACAATTCTGAAATAGATCTGAATTTTAGCTTTAAGCAATCTGCTTGCTTGTTTGATTGTACTTTTCATTATACTGTTCCCAGCCAAGACTTCTCTTTTAAGTTACAAAACATTCTGGTGGTTTTTATTCACAGTTTACATGATTGGTTTTAAAGTGTTGCTTCAAGAATGATAGTTTCATGTAGTTGTTGCTAGAAAATTTCTTGCATAAGAGATGTCAATTTTTAGCCTGATTCACATTTCCACAATAAGTTAAAAATAAATATTTTAAGCATTTACTTACATTCCTTCATTTTATGTTGAGGGACACTAATGTTGATTACTGCATTGCTTATGTGTGGGGTAGTGTTATTATATTGTTCACTATCAGGTTCATTGTGGAGATATCAACATTATATCAGTCATAGTCTTTTTCCTTTCAGATGGTATAGAATTAAATTATTTTGCATATTTCACTAGTTTCTATTATCTCCAACTTTTTCTTTTTTAACCAGCTCTGTTTCCTATTAAACATATCGCCATCACAAAAACTTGATATGATGCACTGAGAAAGGCACATCATTTTTCTGGTATTCTTGTCCAAAATGCATAATCTCATTCCAATGATCAGAAAATAGTGACAACTCCACATTGAGGGACATTCTACAACATAACTGATTTACTCTTCAAAAACATCTATCACAGTAAGGAAAAACAAGGAAAGGCTGTGAAACTATTACATATTGGACGAAACTGAAGATAAATAACTAAAGAAGTCCTCAAGTTCATTCTCTATGTCTGCATCTTTATTGCTGTCCTGCTCCTAGGTTCTTCAGAACATTTTTTTTTTTTTAGATTCCATATATATGTGTTAGCATACAGTATTTGATTTTCTCTTTCTGACTTACTTCACTCTGTATGACAGACTCTAGGTCCATCCACCTCACTACAAATAACTCAATTTCGTTTCTTTTTATGGCTGAGTAATATTCCATTATATATATGTGCCACATTTTCTTTATCCATTCATCTGTCGATGGACACTTAGGTTGCTTCCATACCCTGGCTATTGTAAAAAGAGCTGCAGTGAACATTTTGGTATATGACTCTTTGAATTATGGTTTTCTCAGGGTATATGCCCAGTAGTGGGATTGCTGGGTCCTATGGTAGTTCTATTTTTAGTTTTTTAAGGAACCTCCATACTGTTCTCCATAGTGGCTGTATCAATTTACATTCCCACCCACAGTGCAAGAGGGTTCCCTTTTCTCCACACCCTCTCCAGCATTTATTGCTTGTAGATTTTTTGATGATGGCCATTCTGACTGGTGTGAAGTGTTACCTCATTGTAGTTTGGATTTTCATTTCTCTAATGATTAGGACATCACATCTTCTTTATCCACTCATCTCTTGATGGACACTTAGGTTGCTTCCATATCTTGGCTATTGTAAATAATGCTGCCCTGAACATTGGGGTGCATGTATCTTTTCAAATTAGTGTTTTCATTTTTTTCATGTAAATACCCAGGAATGGAATTGTTGGGTCATCTGGTAGTTCTATTTTTAGTTTTTTGAGAAACTGCCATACTGTTTTTCATAGTGACTGTACCAATTCACATTCCCACCAACAGTGTACAAGGGTTCCCTTTTCTCCACATCTTCGCCAACATGTGTTATATGTGGAATTTTTGATGATAGCCATTCTAACAGGTGTGAGATCGTATCTCATTGTGATTTTAATTTACATTTCTCTGATGATTAATGATGTTGAACATCTTTTCATGTTCCTGATGGCCATCTATATGTGTTCTTTAGAAAAATGTCTATTCAGGTCTTCTGCCCATTTTTTTAATCATGTAGTTGTGATGTTGAATTGTATGAGCCGTTTATACACTTTGGATATTAACCCTTATTGATCATATCATTTGCAAATATTTTCTCCCATTCAGTAGATTGTCTTTTTGTTTTGTTTATGGTTTCCTTGCTGAGCAACAGCTTTTAAGTTTAATTAGTTCCGTTTTGTTTATTTTTGTTTTTATTTCCTTTGCTTTAGAAGACAGATCCAAACAAATATTGCTATGATTTATGTCAGAGTGTTCCACCTATGTTTTCTTCCAGGAGTTTCATGGTTTCTGGTCTTACATTTAGATATTTAATCCATTTTGAGTTTCTTTTTATATATGATGTGAGAAAATGTCCTAATTTCATTCTTTTACATGTAGCTGTCCAGATATTCCAGCACCATTTATTAAAGAGACTGTCTTTTCTCCATTGAATATTCTTGCCTCCTTAGTCATAAATTAATTGACCATAAGTGCATGGGTTTATTTCTGAGCTCTCTATTCTGTTTCATTGGTCTATGTATCTGTTTTTATGCCAGTACCATACTGTTTTGATTATTGTAACTTTGTATTATAGTCTGAATTCAGGGTGCATGATACCTCTGGCTCTGTTCTTCTTTCTCAAGGTTGTTTTGACTATTCACTGTCTTTTATGTTTTCATATAAATTAAAAAAAAAATTTTTTTAGTTCTGTGAAAAATTCCCTTAGTATTTTGGTAGGGATTGCACTGAATCTGTACATTGCTTTGGTAGTATGGTTGTTTTAACAATAGTAATTCTTCCAATCCATGAACATGGTATATCTTTCCATCTGTTTGTGTCATCTTCTATTTCTTTCATTAACATCTTATAGTTTTCCAAGTACAGGTCTTTTACCTCTTTAGGTAGGTTTATTCCTAAGTATTTTATTCTCTTTGATGTGATTGTAGATGGGATTGTTTCCTTAATTTCTCTTTCTGAGAGTATTCTATACTGTTTTAATAGTGAGCACTGTTCCCTCTAAAACTGGGTGAGTGGTATCTGAAGTTGATACCCGCAAACATATGAGCTCCTTTAAAATAGGTGATGGATACAATTTACTAAACACCAATCTCTACATTGAGCAAGTTATACATTGAGCAAGAACTTTTCTGGAGATTTGGGCATTGGTCATGTCTGAACAGTAGTGCTAGTCACCAGTAATAGTTCCAGTTTATGTTTATTCTATCTGCTAGATTAGGTAAAGAAAAATCCATTTCTCAGAAGACTATACATTAGACCAAATTGAAGTCTATTCACAACCTTAATATTTAATATTCTCACAATAACAGCTTGCCAGCTTATCTTTCTCTCCTTTCCTAAATATTTTTTTCTACCTTAGGCAGAAAACAAAACAAATGTCCCTTAGTATTATCTTTAACTACCCAAAGTTGACAGGATACTTTATCAAATAAAATAAGTGAAAGTATTACACTTTTATTTGTCATTTGAATGATTTCTCTTTCTTCTTCTCCCACCAAATCATCACCTGTTCAGGTGAAAAATAGGACACCAATTGATTTGTTTATTCCGGGACATTAGCTATCCAGAATCAGCTTAATCCAAAGGTTCCCAAATGCTGCTGCACTTAGAAGTACCTGGGGATTTTGTAAAACCCTGATGCCCAGGTTGCACCACATTACAGCTAAATTAGAATGACTGAGGGCAAGAACCAGGCATTAATACTTTAGAGAAACATTTCAAACAAAACAATGAAAGTCTTTCTGTTGTAAAAGAGTTAAAAATTCTGAATAGAATGAAACAATCTTTAAAAGATTTTGCTGAGCTTACAATATATTAAGGCAGATCCCAGAAGAAGGGACCCACAAAGTCAGTAATATACAAAAAATGCTCAAACTCATTAATAATGAGGAAAATACAAATTAAAACAATAATTACCTAAAGTTTCACACCTGTTAAATTGGCAACAATTTAAAAAATAGCAAGAACTAATGGTAAGATGTGGGGCAAAGGGTACTCTAATGGTAAGATGTGGGGCAAAGGGTACTCTAATGGTAAGATGTGGGGCAAAGGGTACTCTAATGGTAAGATGTGGGGCAAAGGGAACTCTCATTCATTGCTGGCAGATTTGTAAATTGGCACAGCCCTTCTGGAGAGCAATTTCACACTCTCTAGTGAAGTGGAAGATGCACATGTATTATAACTCAGCAATTGCATTTCCCCAAGAAATGGCCACATGTGCCCAGGGAGACGTTCAAGAATGTTTATGGTAGCATTGTTTTATAATATTGAAAAATTGAAAACAATCTGAATATTCATCTAGGAGAATAAATCAAGAAGTTGTTTTATTCACACAGCACTGCAATATATACACACTAAAATGAACCTCTTGTAATAATATGGATAATTTATTTTAAAATATTGACTAAGAAAGCAAGTTCCAGATGATCATAAAGTATAATATCTTTAATATAATTTTAATGCATGCAGAATAAATTACATGTTGTTTGAAGACAACTCCATATGAAAAAATATATAAAACTTTGCATGAGTATTTAAATGCCAAATGTGGAGTAAAGGTTATCTGTAAGC
Source organism: Pseudorca crassidens (assembly GCF_039906515.1). NCBI lineage: Eukaryota > Metazoa > Chordata > Mammalia > Artiodactyla > Delphinidae > Pseudorca > Pseudorca crassidens. The sequence goes on from NC_090306.1 coordinate 62,840,689, forward strand.
AGGAACATTGGAGATGAGGTCTGGGAGGAATAAATTGGAGACCTCAATTCTATTTTATTTCTTAAACTTGGTAATAGACACACAAGTGCAAATTATATTATTACATATATTTTCTGGTGTCAGAAATAATTTACTAAACAATAAATTGCTTTTTGTACACTTACTGAAAATTTCGTGCTTCAATTTTGTACTTGTAGTTTGCAACTGGGAATCTCCTAGCCTAAGTGGACAATAATTTCTGAACCCCTGTCTTTTAACATTATTTGTAACCTGCAGTTATGACTGCCTAAAAGAAAGTTTTAATGCACACATTTTGGGTCAGAATTGCTGACAGTTAAATCCTTTAACCTAAAATTGTTTTTCAAATTGAGTAAGTAAAGATTAATGTTTTTAGACTGTTGCTATTTGCTTTGCTCCATACCTCATCTAAAAGTTTGTGGATACTGTTTCTCTTACCACTGCTAAAGAGAGAGACACCCGCCTGAGAATTAAAGAATTTCTCAGTTGTACGTACTCACACAAACAGTGAATTAGTTATCATATAGTATCTGCCTGGAAGGTTTCTGACTGACACTCCAGGGGGCCCACAGGGTTTCTCAGGACCTCTGCCATTCTCAAAGTTATCACCCCAGGTGATTCTGCCTTAAGTGTTTTAATCCTGGCTTTCAATTCCAGTCTACCTTATCAGTTGGACATCCCTTATAATTGTTCTCTGTTCTGTTTCTGTTAATGATTTATTCACCCCCATAGTTTTAACCAAAATGGTAAAATTAACCATGACTGTTAATGCGTTTCTTTACACACTACTCCCTTTGTAGTATAGGTACCACCTGGCATACTCCACTGGGGGGTGGAGGGGAAATCTTTCTCTTATTTCCAACTCCCAAAACGTTTAATTTCAAGGATCATCTGGAAAAGCACTCTGATAATCTAATGTACTCTTGCTTCCCTTTGACATTGTAATGTCATTATAAAAATCCTCTATACGGTTAGGTAGGCCAATGCCATGTCTGCCATAAATATGGGTAGTTGTTCCAATGATAATGGAGTTTGAAAAATGACACTAAGTGGCATAGTAAAAAGCATCCAGTCTCCTAATATTGCTGCATAGAAAAGGCTACAAAGGACAAGAGACAAAATCCTATTATAACTGAAGAGACGTGTTTCCCTATCACTCAGGATCCTGCAACCTGCTACTAATGATACTATATTATAGAGTAAGAATTCCATATGGTCCTTCAAGACACTTTCTTTGTTATGCTCTTAAGGTTTCTAACCTCCTATTAAGTCCTAATTGCTCTAGAAAATCTTCTTATACACCACCTGACACCAAGTATAGGTGAGAAGTCTAGCTATATCCATGAATCTTTACTAACAAATATGGTAAAACAAATTTTGCAAGTTAAGTTTTTTAGCTGAATTATTTTCTTAGTGGTCCCATATTTTAGGCCTACTTTAATCATCATAATTTGCAAGTTTCTCATTTACATATAATTATTCTCTGAACCTTCTCAAAAGTAAACAAAACAAAAACCACTTTTAATTGATATATATGACTGTTATTGGTCAGAATTTTTATTACCAAAAAAGAAAAAAAGAACAGTAGTAGAAAGAAGTTGTTAAAATTACAGATATTTCACAGAATTTTTCAGTCTGAGAAAGTAAGTTCTAGACTGAGATTCTAGAAATGACTTTCTAACCCACACTGTAGAATTAGTTCTTTCAAAGAGCTGTTTCCTCTGTCATGACAGAAAGCTACAAATCAGGAAGCCATTCCACTCCTGCCGTTTCAGGTCTTTGTAAAAATTGGCATCAGCACAAGATATATGTGGTATCCTAGTTCTTTTTCCATTTATCTAATCAGAATTTTCCTTGGATGCATGTAATTGGTGGAATCTAAAATTCATATCTGAGCCTTAGTAGAGATAAAGGGAAATGATTTTTTTAAGTATGGGGGAGTGGTTTGGGGGAGATTCTGTATTGGAAAGGTAAGTAAAATAGGGCCAAGTAAAATGTAAAGAGAGGGACCAGATTATATAGGTAACTACAGTCTTTCTGATTAGATGGTCATCAAAACAGATCTCCACCACAATTCCCACCTTTGACTGTTCAATATCAAAACAGCAGTAACAGTACCTTTGAATGTAATATTGATATATTACAACTGCCCACACATAAATAAAAATATTTTCATCCATTCCTCAGAAGGCAAGTTCCCAGTTTCATCAATCACTGAATACAGTTTCAAGTCTAGGATTTCTAATTAATGGCCTTTCCTCTGTAATTTATTCACAGACCTATCTCAATAATCTCTAAACTGTGTATTTAAGAATAAATTTAACCCCAACCAGTACATCCTATATAAATAAAAAGTGGAAGAGTATGTTGAAAAAAATTAGCTAATATAACTAATCCATGGGTTATTTCTATGACTTTCATTTCTTCAACTTTTCGCAAGGTCAAAATTACTGTTTATACTAGCTTTTCTTGTTTTCTGGTTTAACATTCCCTTTGCTTTCAGTCAGCATTTCAGTTGACAAGGACTATTTAATTGGTTGGATGTCTAAACTTCCCTAAAATTTATGAACATTTTTTTAAATATTACTACATGGTATTGTTGTTATCATGCATTAACTTTAACCACTACATGTGGCATTTCTTGTAGGTGCCTTAGATCTTCTATGCTTGCATCTTATAACAGCAACAGTATTGCTCTTTGTTAATCAGGAGCAATCATTCCAGACTTAAGGAATCTCTCTTTTCCTGTTTTTCTCAATGACATGGGAAGCCCAAATGGCCATTTTGATGGTTAATTGTATGTATCAACTTGATTGGGTTAAGAGATGCCCAGATATCAGGTAAAGCATTATTTCTGAGTGTATCTGTGAGGGTTTTTTTGGAAGAGATTATCATTTGATTCAGTAGACTGAGTAAAGAAGACACCCTCAACAGTGTGATGGGCATCATCCAAACTTTTGAGCGCCTGAATACAACAAAAAGTGAGGGAAGGTCAAATTCTTTCTCTCTTTCTGAGCTGGGATGTTCATTTGCTTTTTGCCCTTGGATGTTGGAGCTACTGATTCTTAGGGCTTTTTGGCCTCGGACTGACTGACACCATCAGCTCCTCTGTTTCTCAGACCTTTGGCTTTGAACTGAATTGTACTACTGGCTTTCCTGATTCTCCAGCTTGCAGATGGCAGATTGTAGGATTTCTCAGCTTCCATAATCACATGGACCAATTCCTGTAATAAATTTCTCCCTCTCTCTCAGTCTCTCTCTTTCTCTCTCTCTGTATGTGCACATATATATAGAGAGATAGATAGATAGATAGATAGATAGATAGTAGATAGATAGTAGATATATATATATATATATATATATATATATATATATATCCGTTGGATTCTGTTTACCTGAAAAACCTTGGCTAATATAGCCATTTAGTAGTCACAGCTTATAAACTCAATAGAAGTATGTTTTGAATCCTCTTATGGAAAGTTTTATTTTTTCCTTATTATTGTAAGACCTCAGAAATGGTGAAACTCGAAATATCATATATAACAAAATCAATATTTTGAAAGTTGGCCAGGAATCCTGATTGGAAGATGCCACTCTAGCTTGTAATCCTTGTTCCCTTGCGTCCATGTTTCTAACTCTGGGAGAAATAGCACTACATATTGATCTTTTGTTCAGAGCCTATATACCATGGCCCAAACCCAAATTATTGCCCCCCTTATAACATCTTAACTGAGTATTCTGTGGAAACTTCCACTGTTCTTTCAGGCCAGCAGTTTTTGAGTGATGAGAAATATGGTAAACCTAATAACCTTATACACATGAGTTTATTTTCTTCCTTCTCTTTCTATAAGGATAGTTTATCAAAGAAATATTCTGTGGGATATATAAGCAAATGAGGATTCAGTAAGGATGCAAATAGTGGCAGAATGGTGGACAAGGAAGGAAAGTCCACCTCCATAATCAATCCCTATACCAATAAGGGAAAATAGGGCTCCTTCCATGGTGGAAGATACTCAACATAATCAACCTGCCATTGGTAGGCAGGCTGGTCCCTGCAAGGTATGGTACCATGTGAAAGGCTCTGGATTGCTGATGGTTAGCTCCAAGTGAACATCAAGTTGTAGTGATAGCCAATTCAGCCTTGGTTAAAGAAAAAAAAATATTAATGATCCCATCTATTGCTTCCATTCTTGCTACACCCAATTTGTCCATTAGCTCATTTAGCAAGAGGGTGGTAGTTGAAGAAATGTCTCACTAATATCTACAGGGAAGATCATTTTGTCATTTGATTATTGGGAGGTTTTTTGCTGTGGGTATTATTTGATGACCACTCACTTGAAACATGTGTATTCTCATTCCAGGTCTGCAATGAAAAGTTCTTCATCCGCATACATTTTTCCCTTAACTTCCTTGGCATCAATATTACAGTCTTGGTTCTTCCAAGTTCCCAGATATGTTTGTGAGCCCAGTGATGAAATGCTCATGGGATAAAGTAATAATTACACAATAAATGCTGAATCAATAACAGATAGGATGAATGAATGAATGGAGCAAAAAATTCACTCAAATTGTATACCAAATAGGAAGCATGCAATTCTAAATGCAACTGGTAGATCTGCCACAACTTACTATTTAACTTTAGATATGTCTTTTCATAGTAACTTAGGCTCTTCATATTAGATAAAATTATATAAGAGTATCCAGTATATATAGATACAATAAAAATAATTTGGGGAGAAAAGAGAATGTAAGCTAAATTTACACCTTTCTAATATTATATTACTAACAAAAAGTGGGTTTATCAGTATTAGGATTTTAGAGACAAAAGTTTTTGCCATGTTACAAAGGAAAATAATTGTTCTTAAGTTACATCAAAAGCCCTAAAACCATAGTAATCAGAGACTAACTCTTCAAATGACATCATTCTTGACATTGTTAATTATATTACTGCTTTCCACTGAAGCAATGTATTTTAAATACATTTTGAAAATACTCATGATTTAATGCAGTGCACCATCTTTACTTAAAAACAACTTTTATTCTGAAGAGTGTGATTCAGAGAAGGGTAATCAGTGCCAGGGATGAATATTGTTTGAGGGGAGATTAATCATTAATAATGGCAGGTACTATTACCCAGTTAAAAGAATCCCTTACAAACTACTCATTAATTATAACTTATACAGAGTTTCCCTTTTGTAAATAGTTTCTATAGCTCTTTGTATCTCTAGAATATTATTCATGTTGCAATATATAGAATTAATTGAATTGGAAACTAATTAAAGTAAATGAAATGCTATTGTAAAGACTGACTGCTTCACTATAATCTTATTGATCATGATTGTCTTCACATTTGACATCACCATCCTTCACTCCCTTTGTCTTAGGTTCACAGTTATGTCATTTTAGTTATTTTATTTTGTTGTTTTCTGTTGTAAAACTTAATTAGCTGTGTTTTTAAGTGTGTATAACTCATTAGAAGAAGCAGTATTTGTGTTATTTTTCTGCTAACGTTAGTGATGTGTGGTAAGGCTCTAGCTATCTGTGGTAATTGAGCATAAAGAAGCCACTATGTCAGGAAAATATTAGATCAGATTAATCAATACTGAAACACAAGGAGACTATAGCATGAAATGATTTTGACTGGCATCTAGGATAATTCATCTACATTTGTTAAGTAAGCAAAATTTGCAGTAAACAATTTTCTCCCATAAATGGGAAGATTAATTTCAGTGTTAACCAAATCTCTTTCATATACAGGATGAATCATTTTTTCTTTGGTTAAGAGTGCATTAATCATTGCAGATGAGTGTCTGCTAGAGTCTAATTAGTAACCAGATAATGCTTATAATGTGTTTTCTTCAGACTCATGCAGCTTAATTTTCTACCGTGATCCTACCATGTGTGTATTTCATTGTATAAAAGTAAATGGGGCAAACTAGATAAAAAAGCAGCTGACAACAAGAGTTAGCTATTAATATCAATGCTCAGCTAATGAAATATCACAAACTTATACACTTTATGTGTATCATCTCCCATATAAGTCTACCACACCAGATGGAAATAAATCACTCTTTCAACAAAAAGAAGAAGCTTAATACTTGAAATTCTATAAGGAACCTTTTTAGGAGTGAGATTCCAACTTATTAATTGCATATATAAAGACACTATAATCTATGCCAGTTAATGTAAATCTCTCTGGAATTCAGGTTTTAATTAGACTGGTAAAGATTCAACCCTGCACTATTTTCACTATAGAATTTCTTATTTATTAATCACTTTCATGAGTCAGTATTCTGTTTTGCATTAGTTATATGTTCTGTAAGTAAAATCTATGCTTACTTCTGTATTCATTGTTATTTTGCATCTAGCATACATTAATAAATAAAGTAGCAAATGCCATGACTTCTTCAGGCGGATAAAACATGATAATCACCATAATTCATGAAGAACCAGGATTCTTAGTCACTTCCCTATTCTGAGATGAGTGTTCTATTCATTACAAACTTAACAAGTAATAATAGCAGAGGGCAAGAGTTCCATTTCACAAGCTTTCATTCTATTTTGAGACTAACAGGCATTACATTTCAAAACTCATGGATCGATCCTTAGGTTTCAGAGTAGCATTACCTGTACTTCTGGAGAGTCATGAAATGTACTGTTTCTTATTCTCTAAGACGCCAAGTCTTGTTCTTCCTATTCTTGTTCTTACTGAGTAAAAGTATCAGCTCTACAGTTGATTTCTTCCCTCCTTAATATGCATGAAAGACTCAGAAAGAACCAGAATATCATGAAATGATTTTATCCTCTTTTATTTTTATGATAATTTCAAAATCCATGTTTATAATGCATTCTCCATTATAAAATATAGTTTTACAGACATTATTTTACTTTGTTCTCACACCTATCATTAAATGATAAGGACAGGTATTACTAATTCAATTTTAATAGAACATGAGGCTCATAGAGCAAAATTAATGAATTTGTCCTAAACTGAATAATAGCTAGTAAGTATGAGAGTTAGAATTTCAACCCAATTCTCCAAGTTTTCCATCTAGTTCTCTTCCTTTTATAAAATACAGAGTTTGGGTTTTTTTGTTTGTTTTTGCTTTGGGTGGTCATCACAAAATAGTTTCATCAAATTATCACAGGCTTTGAGGTAGCACTCAAGTTTTTAATCAATTGCTTAATCATTTGAAATAAAACAATGTTAATTAAGTAACAAATAAATAAATATAACTACATGACTACATAACTTTTATGTAAATTCCATGAAATATTATCTTATGTAACTAAAATGAAACTCTGAACTTTTTAAAAATAGTGCATATATTTTGTTATTTGGTATTTTCCTAAAAGTCATCACAGTAAAATGAGAGTTATGCCTAGTTATGCCTAGTGTGTATAGGTGAGGACATTTTAGGATTTGTCTAATAAGTGAACATTGCTATCTGAATGAATAGCTCACCCATATTGGCATCTAAACTTGTGGCTTACGGGAAATCTCAGCACCCATAATTTCATAATTCATTCAATTAATTTTTGTATTGATAGATCCTTCATGTTTGTGTAATACTAGATTTTCATGTGCTATGTGCCTTGTAGGTGCTAGGAACATTGCATATAGCACAGAGACACTTCCCATTTCTCAGATACAGAAATTGAGGCTTAGAAAAATAAAGCAATTTACCAAAATTTCTACAACTAGGAATGTAAATGAACACAGATTTCTCTGACTTTAGAACTCTTGGACTTGCCCTGTATCTTACAGTGCCATCACTGAAGTCATTTATTCTCTCTCCAGCTTCTTCTGGACAGTGTAGAGCTGAAATGACGAGAAGTTAATGTGGGGATTTAAGCAACAATGCTACCCTTTCCTTCAGCTGCACGTTTTTATCCCAGGGCAATTCTGTATTATTGACACGTTTCCTAAGTCTTCAAGAATATTCATGAAAAATCTTTCATGTTATAGAATGTTCTAGAAGACCAAACAATGTAGCTACTGTGATATTTTGCATACGACTTATGAATCCTTTAGGAAATTCTTAAACTTGTCCATAACCTAAGAAAAAAGTCTTGATGATGTTACTTTACAGATGGAAAAAGCTAAGGCCCAGAGAGGTTAATGAATTGATTAAAATTACTGTTACCATTGACAGAACCAGAATTCAAATACTACTCTCTTTGATTTAGATACATATATTTTTAACCACTTTGTTTCATTGCGAGTGATCTTAATTGTAGAGTGTCAAGCCTGATGGGATATTGTTTGCATTTGAAATTTTCATTTTCAATAAAATAACTTGCTAGCACAAATGTGCTTTCTAAAACTGTTTGTAGATATGCTATAACATCTTACAGCATTGATAACAAAAGTCTGTTCCCTTCTTAAAGTTCATTTTAGGTTCATAAACAAGTAAACCATTTCAGGAATGCTCTCGGGAAGTGATCACATCCTAACACACAATTAAAAATATTTCAATAAAAAAGTATATGGGTAAAAGAAGTAGAAACAAGACAAATCAATTATTTAAATTCTTTAGCAGAAACAAGTTATATAACTACAATTTTTAAGAATGCTTCCTATTTGTCACATAAATGAGGGAATCCCCCCTCCCATATGAGATAAGAGATCAAAGACATCTTTTAGAGGATGTCAAGCAATTTTAGGGAAGTTTAACCAGGGAAGTTTAACCACAAAGAATTACAATGTCAAAGCCGGTAGAAGAAAAGCAAATCCTTCAGGTATGAAGTGTCACTGAGGAAATACCATACCCACTGTCAGAATTACCTTGCCTAGAAATTGTGATCAGGGCTGTCACTTGTTTATTTACAAAGCTGAGGTTCTGGTGTTCTCAACCTTCTGTCAATCACGTCAGTCAAAAGTTTTTCTCACTTAACTGAAAGGTCTTTTATCTTTCATTAGCCACCCAACCATATTCCTTGAAACTTCTTGAAGTGCATTCTATGTGATAAAGAAGTTGAGGTCATCATATTCTAGAAGAATTTCTTCTAGCATCAAATCCTATCATGCATTGCCTATACTATTTTTTCTAAGATTTTTTAAATTATTATTTTAGTTGGGGCTCAACATCTGTGCTACTCAGGTGAGGAAAATATGTAGCTCTATTTTCTATAACAGATATTATCTTTTTCTAAAGTCTACATTCTGGCTAAAAATTCAGGGAATAAGCAAAGTTACAGTTATAGATAAAATCTATCTTTTCATTTAAAACTGTCTCTTCCAGGTAATTTAGTATCTATCTCTTTCTCTCTCTCTCTCTCTTTTTTCCTGAGCATCGTATGGCTCTTGTAACTGAATCCAGTGAATTAAATATTGCTTTATTAATAGACTCATAATCAAAGTTATTCTATAATAGTTTCTCCATTTGCCAAATCAAAACTTCTCTAGGGGCAACAAATGATGATTTTCAGTGCTAGAATAAGGAGATTCATAGTAGGATTAAGTTTTAGTGTCACAGAAAATGCTTTCATTTTTCAGATTTTTTTTTCCTACTTTGTATTATGGGTAAAAACTTGACACTCTCTCAAAAGTGTGTGTATCTCTTCCTTTACTCTAAGTGGTATAATCCCATCAAAAGCTCAATTTGTGTAGCATCTTTTCAGTTGTTTTTGTTTTAATATATTTTAATAACATGGTATATTATTCTACTTGTCTCGTTTCCTTTCTCCACGTAAAGTATGAGTTGTCGTTCATCATCTATGAATTATATAAAAAATAAAACCTCTAGATATAACCATATGCATATAAATTAAATTTTGAAGATACACGAAGAGCTTTTTAATGTACTTGCCTTATAAATTCATGTATAAGAAACTTATATGTTACAGTCTATTTAGTAGGTAAACAAATGACAAATTTAAAATTACTTTTCAAAAATGCATACTTTTTGTAAGTATATCAAATGTTATAGCTGTGAATATCAATAGTCATGAAGTTTATGTAGAGAAAGAATTAATTTCTCGGATCACTTTACTCAGCAGAAGTGATTTGATTCTCATGGGTGTTAAGATAAAATAATGTTGGTAAAGCATTTTTAGATTCACTCTGTAAGTGTTATAGATTTTAAAAACTGAGGATCTCTGCAAGTGGAAAGAAAAGGGAACATGCTGGTGGTGAAGAAAATCAGGAATTGGACTGTTCCTTCTATGCATAGCATCATCTGCTACTTTTGTGTCAAGTCCCATTTTTTCATTCTCTCTCATTTTTTAAGCTCTCTGATATTTGGGCTTCTCACTTGAGAAGAAATAGTTAAGAAATGGTCAGAAGATTGAAGATTTAGAAAATAATGAAATTTTTTTATGTTAGAAAGACTAAAAACTCAGAAGATTGATATAAGTATGTAGACAATGAGGGAAACTTGAAATTTTCAAATAACTATATTTTTGTTCATTTTAAGGTGTTTGTCAATTTTCCTTCTCCTGGCTTCTTTTCTCTTCAGTGTAAGAAACTGAAAAAGTGTGTGTGTTTGTGTATACATGTGTACAGTGCATGCTTTTCTCAAAGGATTACAGTTTTCCTGATATGATTAAATCCTTAAGGCATTAAATGACTTTGTATGGAAAGCAGAAACTGGCTATATAAGTATATGCTCACACAGCAAAAACATGGTCATTCTTTAAATGTGAACTTTTAGTTGAATAAAATATGAATTTGATTTTTAAAATAACTGCTAAATCTTGTAAGATCTGTTTGTGTGAATTGTTAATCGAGTTATTTCCAATGAAGACAAGAAAGATACAAATGTTTGTCTATGTTCTTCTTCCCTCCTTACCGACATTGCATTAACACAGGCCATGAAGGTATTTTACATCTTGATATTTAAAATAAATAGGTACTATGCTCTAAATTGACTATCTGGAAACACTCAATATCAGCTCAATTATATAGTTAATAAGTTTAAATCCTTTGGTGAATATTAGGATTAATCACCACTTTTTATATTACATTAGAGAAAATAGGTGTAGATAAGATATTCTTAAAAAGAAAAAAGTTCCTGCAGCCTGAGAAATAGCTTTTCTGTGGCCTTGGAAGTGAAAGGATTTATAGCGTGGTGGAAAGAACTATCTCTGCCTACCTTGAATATCTTGTTTTGCTCCAACAAGTGGGCCTTTACTGTTAATTTTTTACAATGTTGACTTACATTCAATGAATTCATTAGAACATGACTTAATTTACACAGATAATATTTCTGGAAAAAAGCTGCTTGACCCAAACTGACACTAAAAATTGCAAAATTGCAAAAGAGCACTGTTATATAGTCAGTAATTTTGTGCCTTCTTGAGGCACAATGGAATTTGTATTATTCTATTAATGTATTAGATGGCAAAGTATTGTGCTCATTACTCAGTGTCACTGTAGCTATGCCAACAGAATACAATACACATCTACATTACCAAACTAAGCACCCATCACAACAAGAAATCAATGAAAAAAATCTAGAAATTAAAGCAATTTTCTCACTGCCCCGCCCCAAAAAAGAGAAAGACTGCAACTAACATCCACTTCTAATTAATTAATTAGCCAACCAAGAAAAGCCATTTATCAGTAATGAGTTAATTGAATCATTTTGATCAATGGCTGAAAAAAAGTGTGTTCAGAAAAAATCAACTGTTTAAGATAGCTTTTTGAGGAGAACAATTAAAGACTTGAGGTCATTGGGAGCAATATACGTAGTCAAAAAACAAGGCAAATTATTTGAGATGGTTTTTCTTAGCTCTTGATGAGTCAACAATTGTTATCAATCCTTCTCAGTTTTTTTTCCAAGGGATTGATGCTGAGTTTGGAGTGACTGAAGAATTAGCCTCCATCAGCAGTCTGCATTGCAGAACTACAGTGGAGATTAGTTTCAAATTTGAGATATCACAATTCAGTACAACCTGAGGTGAAAACTGCTAAGATGTGTTACAGTGGGTGGTGATAAAAACATGTGTAGAGCAAACAACAAGGCCCTACTCTGTAGCACAGGGAACTAAATTCAATATCCTGTGATAAACTATAATGAAAAAGAATATGAAAAAGAATGTATATATATATATATATATATATATATTACTAAATCACTTTGCTGTAGAGTAGAAATTAACACAATACTGTAAATCAACTATACTTCAATAAAATAAATTTTTAAAAATATGTGTAGAGCAGTAAAAGGTTTATTTAGACATAATTACAAAGCTTTTGCAAACAGATGGTTATTAATTGCATTTTTTCATCAACAGGGATTTTGATGATAATATTTAAATCCATTATGTGTTATGGAAACAGTAATGTAAAAAGTGAATTTCATTTACTCTCAGAATTAAGCATTATTTTAATTTTTTGTATGGTATGCTAACATGCCTTACTACACAGAAATTCTATGGGTTAGCTAAAAATCCTTGAGCTCAAAAAAAATCACAATTTTTAGAAAAAATTTGGAAAAAACCTGAAAACTAGCTTTTATTGCATAACTCATAATGTCTCTTAATGAGTCAACCTAAAATTACAAACAATGCCTATATGCAAAACTTATACTGGAGAAAGGTAATTTCAATGACAACTGATTTTTTTTCTGTATCCCAAGTACTGTCAAATTGTTTTATATACTTCCTATGCCTCAGCTATTAAAACAAGAAATGAGATCTCTATTGTCACACCAATTTGCAGGAGATATATTCTCTGAGTTCAAATTATAATTTAATACTTTTTTTCATATCTTGATGCAAGTACAAAGGAAATTTTCATATTTCAAAATCCATTTAACTGTGCAATTGAAGGGCTTCTACCTTTCTTTATTTGGAAGTGATTCATCTGCAGTGTAATGACATGATAAAAGGAGAGTATAAAGAGAAGAATCTAAGGCAGTTCTATGAATGCTTTTCACATGATGAATATGCTCATTATGTGGCAGTGCTAATCTATGTGAAAGACATTGTCAAAGGTGAAATACATAAAATCCCATCCAAGTCTAGTACTAACACATAAACATTTGCAATTGTTTTTGATAAATGAGAACAATAATTTTAAAAGCAAATTAAGTGAAATGTTTTCTCTCAAAAAAAATTCCATTCTTCTCGTTAAAAGACACATAGTACAAAAACATTGTACTCCACTATTGGAAAATCATTTTCTGTCTCATACTGGTATGAGTACCTACCAAATCATGGCCTCCAGAGCTACATTATGTACCAGCTTATCCATTACAAAAAAGTTTTTCAACTCCTGTATCATAATTGTAGTGGTGGTTATATAATTATTTGTCAAGCTTGTTGAATTTTACACCTAATGTTCATGGAATTTTTTTGTATGTAAATTATTTCCCAATAAAGTTGATTACAATGCTTGAAATGTTTTACATGTAGAGCATGATGTTTTCTTTGTAGAAGGGTTTTAAATTGCAGGTGAACTTATTTTATTGGCCTATTATCTGCTTTAATATTTTCTATGTCTCCATGTGTCAAAGCCTATAGAACTGTATGACACAAAGAATGAACCTTAATGTAGACTATGAACTTTAGTTACAAATAATGTATCAATATTTTATTAAATTTAATAAAGGTTACACATTAATAGAAAAATATTAATAGTGGGGGAAACCGTGGAGGCAAGAAGAAAGTTCGAGAGGTTTATGGAAATTCTTTAATATCTGCTCAAATTTTTGTAAATCTAAAATTATTCTATAATAAATTATATTAAAAATTATATATATATGAATTAGCTCATTTGTTAAACATGTTAAAAATATTTTGTTTTTCCATAAATATTCTGGAGATTTGTTCTATGATGTAAGTAACTTAAATAGAATCCATTTGATCTGTTTGAGTCTTAAGATATATTAGGTGTGACTGAGCAGCATTTATTCTAAGGATAAATATTCCCTACTACTGAGGCAAGACCTTACTGGGCAGCTTATTGAATGCCCGATGAATTATCTGATATTCCAGTCTGGCTGGTGGTAACAGACACTGTTCCTAGCTCTGTGTAAGTACTAGGTCCTGTTCCTTCTAATCCTTTTGTATGTTCTTTCCTTGGCTTCTGGTAGTTTCCTCTCACATGCACATTGATCAGTTCTCTGATGACTACTCAAGGAGACCCCCAGTGGGTCTCATCTCTGTTTCCTCAACTTAAGATGTATGCCAAGCTTCAGTTGGATTCCCTTCTTTCTTTGCTGCGGCCTGAAAAGTTTCTCAGATCAAAAAGCTGGTGCCATCTTCAGGGTTGCCTCATTGGTTTTCCATCCTCAGGAATCATCATCTTTCACTGCCTGATGTCCAATATCTTGAAAACCATTTCTTATTTTGTCTCAGATGTCTTAGGTAAGGGTTAAATCCAGTCTCTGTTCTCTCCATGATGGTCAGATGTGGATGTATGCCTAGTGATTTTTGATTAAGTATCTGGAATTGTGTATAAAAATTGTAACAGCTCAGGATGATGATTTTAACTCTTCCTGCAGGGTCCATACTTTTCTTTTGGAAGGTACTGGATGTAGAGGCAGCTCAAGTTGATCAAATTAAGAAATTAGTGATTTCAAAATTAGATCTTTCTGGTCTGTTTTTTATTAGTGCTTACTCCTATATTATATCCTGCCTTAATTTTTAACTGAAATCCGTGGTCTCTACCAGGGCTTTTCTTGACAGTTACACAAATAGCCAATTTTTGTCTCTCCAATCTCACAAGCATGCTCAAAGCTCAGCTTAGTTTGATCTGTGTGCTACCGGTTTTTCTTCTCTTCTCAGCATTGAGTTCTTGAAGTATAAGAATTGTCCAATATCTTGAAAAGAAAAAGCATGAAGAATATTGATCTCATATGTATGCCTTTCCCTCCTCTTTATGATCTTGGACCTTCTAGTCCTTGTTCCTTGACTCTTTTCAATTTCTAATTGTATCTAGCTGTCATAGCTCTTCCCAGAGAGGAGATTTGTCTCATATAAACTACTCCATCACTACCAGAGGTATAAGTCTCTCTCTCTTTTTTTTTTTTTTTAGCATTTATTGTTGTTGTCTTCTGAGTTTAATACTAATGCTATACTTATGACCAAACCTTTATCATCAGTTATGTGGGCACGTAACAGTCTGATGGCTCATCTCTTTGTCTCTAGTTTTACAATTTTTCATCCTATCATTCATACACCTCAGCTTTAAATCTTTCCAACATTTTTCCTCAACTAAAATAACATTGTAAAATATATTCCATGATTGGTTCCTTGTCTTTATCTCTAACTACTTGCTTACTCCATTCAGACCATCTTTCTGTCCTATGTTCCAATAAAATGAAAAATTTTGGGTTACTTAAAGAGGCCACAATCTTTCATTCTAACTTTGCTCATACTGCCACCCTAGCCTAGAGATTCCTTTGCCTTCCACCCTCTATTATTTAACTTTGCTCACTTTTTATGCTTAATTCAATTTTCACCTTTTCATCATTTGTGCCAATTAACAACTAATAGGTTTACAATAGCTACTTTAAGTGCTAAGTACATTTATTGTAATATATTTAATTTCATATTTAATCAGTACTATTAAATACTGTTGATAATATTTTATACAAATTTTAATATGAAACTCTGATTTATACTTAATATTATATAATTATATAAAATGTTATTTTAATAACAAATATATAATTAATTTATTCGATTCATTTTTCTCTCTTTCTCCTTTATTTTCTCCTTGAGTAGAACAAGACAGAAATAGAGTTTTAAATTTGTGTCACCTTGTGACAGTGTATCAAGCAGAGTAGATTATGATAGCTTATTTGTGGTAGCCAGCCTCCAAGATGACTCCCAATGATTACCTCCAAATATTCACTTACTTGTTTAACCCCACCCAATTAAATTTAGGCTGGACTAAGTGGCCAGTTTCTAAAGAATAGAATGAAGCAGAAGTGATTAACGTGTGACTTGGAAACTAAGTCACAAAGGGCAGTTTGATGTTGTACCCTCTCTCACATCACTTTCTCTGGGGTAAGCTAGCTCCATACTCTGAGCAACTCTCTGGAGAAACCCATTTGATGAACTGAAGCCATGTGGGTGAATTTGGATGTGGATTCTCCAGCCCAGTAAAGCTTTCAAATGGCAATAGTCCAACTTGTCATCTTGACTGCAACCTCAGTAAAAGCCCTGAACCAGGGCTATCCACTTAAGATGCCTAGGTCAGATTCCGGACCCCGTGAAATCATGTGAGATAATAAACTTTTTTCTGTTGTTGTTGTTTTAAACAGCTAAGTTTGGGGATAATTTATTACATAGCAATAGATAGGAAATATATTAGTCATATAAAGCATAACACATTTACAACATATTAACTCTTTAATACTTTCAATAACCTGTGGGAAATTATCATGCTTATTTTTTGAGGAAGAATCTGAAGCTTATGGTAGAGAATTAAGTATGCCCATCCTAGAAGGCTTTCTCTTTATTATAGTTGCCTCTCCTATCATCTGTTAAGAGAAATTATTGCATTAGAAGAGCTCTGGCAATTGAAGGAGGGAAGAGTGTAGAGGCATGTCACAGAACATGGAAGATACCACCCTTTTAAAGTAATGGGTTGCAGCCTTTTTTATTTAATAAATTGATAATTTATTACAGAAAATCCTAGGATCTGCTTTTAAAATTCTGAAGCAATATACAGAAACATAATTTGATGGAATATGTATATCAAAACAATCAGGTTGCAACAGAATATTCTGATTTACTGTAGAATTAAAAGTGTATACAATGAATTCTGTTTGCATACAAAGTATACCTTACTTTCATAAATATATGAAAATTAAAAATCACACTTATCAATCTCTCTAAACTTCACAAATTTTAAACACTTCATGTAAATATGAGCTAGCTTGAATCATTCACTCTCTTTTGGATAGCCATTCACTTGTAAATTGAAAGACTGTCATGTAAATACATATAAAAGAGTCATAAATCAGAGTGAAGCAGGATATGTATGAATATGCAAATTGCACAGGAACTTGAAACTCAGAGTATTCTACTAATCCAATTACCAGTAAACTGATTACCAATCTGATTCAAGCATGTGAGGATGGTTGCTTCATTAAAGTTAATGGCTCCCTCTGGCTAGCAATGAGTGGGGTTACCAACTGTTAAATTTTGGTAGCCCAATAAAAAATGTGTTAGCAGACATCTAAACATAACAACTATTAGAACTCCAAGTATGAAGAACAATCCTTTCCTATAACTAAGATTCCAAGAGAAGGGGAAGAACACATGACTCTCTCTATGGGGCAATATATAGCATCAAAAGATTTTTTGGCAAAAGAAGGTAACAGGTGTGGTATAAGAAAAGCTTCAGTTCATTATATTACATAAAACTGAGAAAATTAAAACTGAATGAGAGAGCAGAGATCCTTTTCTCTATTTTTTAGCAGTTAACCTCTAAGTTTCATGTTTCTGTAGTGGTACATTGAAAAATTTTTAAAATACAATAAAAATGTATCAAATGAAATTTGGCATTCTACAGCCTCCCCAAATATTGTTTTAAAATTCATTAAGTGTTCATTCACAGCAAACATGCTCAATGGTGAAAAAGTGAAAGCATTTCCACTAAGATCAAGAACAAGAAAAGGACGTCCACTCTCACCACTCTTATTCAACATATTTTTGGAAGTCCTAACCATGGCATTCAGAGAAGAAAAAGAAATAAAAGGAATACAAATTGGAAAAGAAGTAAAACTGTCACTGCTTGCAGATGACATGATACTATACATAGAAGATCCTAAAGATGCCACCAGAAAACTACTAGAACTAATCAATGAATTTGGTAAGGTGGCAGGATACAAAATTAATGCACAGAAATTTCTGGCATTCCTATACACTAACAACAAAAAATTTGAAAGAGAAATTAAGGAAACAATCCCATTTACCATCGCAACAAAAAGAATAAAATACCTAGGAATTAACCACCTTAGGAAGCAAAAGACTTGTACTCAGAAAACTACAAAACACTGATGAAAGAAATCAAAGATGGGACCTCACTCGTGGCACAGTGGTTAAGAATCCACCTGCCAATGCAGGGGATATGGGTTCGAGCCCTGGTCTGGGAAGATCCCACATGTTGCAGAGCAACTAAGCCTGTGCCCTACAGCTACTGAGCTTGCACTCTAGAGCCCACAAGCCACAATTACTGATCTGCGTGCCACAACTACTGAAGCCTGTGCACCTAGAGCACATGCTCCGCAAGCAACAAGAGAAGTCACCACGATGAGAAGCCCGTGCACCACAACGAAGAGTAGCCCCTGCTTGCTGCAACTAGAGAAAGCCAATGCGCAGCAACAAAGACCCAACACAGCCAAAAATAAATAAATAAAATAAATAAATTTATTTAAAACAAAAAGATGACATAAACAAATGGAGAAATAGACCATATTCTTGGATTGGAAGAATCAATATTTTGAAAATGACTATACTACCCAAAGCAATCTACAGATTCAATGCAATCCCTATCAAACTACCAACAGCATTCTTCACAGAATTAGAACAAGAAATTTTACAATCTATATGGAAACACAAAAGACCCCAAATAGCCAAAACAATCTTGAGAAAGAAAAATGGAGCTGGAAGAATCAGGTTCCCCAACTTCAAACTATACTACAAAGCTACAGTAATCAACACAGTATGGTACTGACACATATGGTCACTTAATTTATGACAAAGGAGGCAAGAATATACAATGGAGAAAAGGCAGCCTTTTCAAGAAGTGGTGCTGGGAAAACTGGAGCGCTACATGTAAAAGAATGAAATTAAAGCACTACCTAACACCATACACAAAAATAAACTCAAAATGGATTAAAGACCTAAATGTAAGAAGAGACACTATAAAACTCTTAACAGAAAACATAGGAAAAACACTCTTTGACATAAGCCACAGCAAGATCTTTTTTGACCCACCTCCTAGAGTAATGAAAATAAAAACAAAAATAAATGGGACCTAATGAAACTTAAAAGCTCTTGCACAGCAAAGGAAACCATAAACAAGACGAAAAGACAACCCTCAGCATGGGAGAAAATATTTGCAAATGCAACAATGGACAAAGGATTAATCTCCAAAATATACAGTCAGCTCATGGAACTCAATATCAAAAAAACAAGCAACCCAATTAAAAAATGGGTGGAACAAATGAATACATGTAAAAATTCACAAAACCTGAATAAAGTTTGTAGATTATGCCAATGTCAACTCTTTGGTTTTGATATTATACTAGAATTATATCAGATGTTGCCATTGAGGAAGCTTCGTGAAGGGTACAAGGGACCTCTCTGTATTATTTTGGTGAATTCTTGTGAATCTGTAGTTATTTAAAAACAAAAAGTTAAAAAAAAAATGGGTGGAAGACTTAAATAGACACTTCACCAAAGAAGACATACAGATGGCCAAGAGGAACATGAAAAAATGCTCAACATCACTAATTATTAGAGAAATGCAAATAGGTGGGTCAGAATGGCCATCATCAAAAAATCTACAAAAAATAAATGCTGGAGAGGGTGTGGAGAAAAGGGAGCACTTTTGCACTGTTGGTAGGAATGTAAATTGATACATCCACTATGGAGAACAATATGGAGGTTCCTTAAAAAACTAAAAATAGAACTACCATATGACCCAGCAATCCCACTACTGGGCATATACCCTGAGAAAACCATAATTCAAATATGCACATGTACCCAAATGTTCCTTGCAGCACTATTTACAATAGCCAGGACATGGAAACAATCTAAATGTCCAATGATAGATGAATGGGTAAAGAAGATGTGGTACATATATGCAATGGAATATTACTCAGCCATAAAAAGGAACAAAATTGGGTCATTTGTAGAGATGTGGATGGACCTAGAGTCTGTAATACAGAGTGAAGTAAGCCAGAAAGAGAAAAACAATTATTGTATATTAACACAAATATGTGGAATCTAGAAAAATGGTACAGATGAACCTAAAGGGCAGGAATAGAGACATAGATGTAGAGAATGGACATGTGGACATGGAGGGGAAGGGGAGGGTGGGACAAATTGGGAGATTAGGTTTGACATGAATACACTACCATGTGTAAAATAGATAGCTAGTGGGAATCTGCTGTATAGCACAGGGAGCTGAGCTCGGTGCCCTGTGATGACCTAGATGGGTGGGATGGGGTGGATGGGAGGGAGGTCCAAGAGGGAGGGGATATATGTATACATATAGCTCATTCACTTCATTGTACAGCAGAAACTAACACAACATTGTAAAGCAATTTTACTCCAATAAAAGAAAAAATAAACACTTTAGAAAACATTAACAAAACGTGTATGTCTTACAAAGTGCCATTTCATAAAATAATCCTGCTTGTAGAGAAGTTCCTGAGTTCGGTGAATTAATAAAATCTGTGTCCATCAAGTTTATTTCAGAAATTGATTTGTTTCACTGAGAGTTCTACTTTCCCTTAATTAACAGTATCACCTGAAGTACAGGGACCAAGCTTTAATTAATGTGATGGGGATCGCATATTTTAAAAACTCATGGATAAAACTAGCTTTATTCCTGATACCAGGCATCATTTTAGTTCCTCCATTAGGTTCATAAAAAATAGCAGAGAAACACATAACCTTCCAGGACAATAGCTCAGAGTTTTGTGTCTCTCCTGGGATATGTAAAGCCAGAACCAAGACTTAAAGCAGCCCTGGGATGTTTCCTTCTATGTAACTGCTTTAGAGTCTTAGCTTCTAAAACTGTAAAAGAACTAGCATGGCAGAAGATGAGGAATCAGTTTCAACTGTATAAAATGTAATGTATTTGCTTGAAACAGTTTTTTAAAATTTCTATTAAAATTAGCATTTGTTGAGTTGAACAGCCAAGATGAAGAAAACAATAATTTTATACTCTGGTGCGCAAAGCATTTAGAGGGTCCACTAGTTTCAGTGACAAGAAAATTGCTATGCCACTGACAAACATATTACTAAAAAAGAGTTAAACTAAATTTTACATCAAGGCTCATGTCAACAAACAAGTTTTCATGTTAGGCTTTGATTGAGAGATAAAACCATGAAAAATCAATAACCTTTTTGAAAGAGTAGAAGATACAATATTAACGTGTTGCTTGGTATAGAGATGAATCCTGAGAATCTCATCTCAAAAAGAAAAGACGTTCTATGATTTTTTTTCACTGATGTGTTTTTCAAATGTGTGTGTAATCATTAGAAATAAGGTATCTGTGAATAAGACTAAGGTTTGAAACTTTCTAATTTGGAATAATTATTTTGAATTTGATGGTTAAGAGAATTTCTAGCAGGAATTTGCATGCTTTCTTGTCTTCCTGTTCTCTAAAGCAGGAATACAGAATTTATTTCTTTTAGACTGCGATAAGCATCTTGATAAAGTCTGCCTTATTTCTTCTATTTTTCCCCTAAAGAAAAAGGTTAGGGGCAAAATAAAATATATAACTATTCTATAAGCAAAGACTGAAGATAAATATATGGTAATAGAATCCCCTCTGAAGTAAACAAATATGGCACAGAATGTTTTAGTTCATTTTTGTGCTGGCCAGGTAAAGATTGTTTTTCAATTACTTGTTCAAAATGAAAACTTGTGACCCAAACACCTGTGCCAGATTGGTATTTGAGATCACTAATATGCTGTGCATGATATCCCTTGGAACAGATGCAAGGGGACAGAAGTGACTAAATTTGCTCCATTCTGATGGCTGATCAGAGGATGATATAGCCAAGAAACAGAAGAACAGTGGCTTATATGAGAATTATTCACTGCATCAACAGTCCATCACGGAACCAGGCTCAGCAAACATACAGACTGAGAATTTTATCAGTACTTAAGAGCACTAAATGCCTCTGTTAAAACTATGGAAGCTGCCTTCTTATGTCTTATTGAGAGCTATCATGAGGCAGTATACATTAAACCTAACAAATAATAAAAAATGGTATTACTTTATGAGATGCCATTTGCTGTTGACTTGTCTATGCAATATCAATGTTAATAACTTGCTTTAAGTATCTTGGAATTTATTTCAGCTAACATTTTGATTTGATATTCCCCCAGAAAGGTAAATGCTAAGTTAGGTTAACTATTAGAGTTAGAGGATTAGATATAGACTATACATTCTATACATTAAAAGTCAGAGGTTTGGTATAACTATTGTAACTTATGTTGAGATTCTTAATACTTAGAATATTCAATCATACAGAATCTCATGCAAACCTAAATGCTTAAAAAACAAGCAGCAACTTTTGCTTAGAGCAATTGTTTCCAGAGAAGTTTGCATGCAACCTGAATGAAAATATTAGCACTTTTACTCATATTAATTTTTATAACTAAAAACTGTAAGAGAATAAGAAAAATACCAGGATATGATAATATTTATTATACAAATTACAAGGTTCCTTTACTTATTTGAAACACACTGTATTTAGGCAATTGAGTTACCCTACAAGAAAAGTGAGAATTTCATAATAGGCAAGATTGACAGCGCTGCCCTCAAAGTTTATTCGTGTCTGGTTAAGTTGATTTCATTTTAAACTATATTAATTCCCATGATTGACAGATAAAAATACCAGTAATGCAAGCACAAACAGAGAACATGGTGTATAATTTAAACATACCAAATAAGTCTCATATTTCTTACATGAGGTCATTTCCAGCCATATCACATGGTTTAAAAACAAAGAAAATTCTAATCAGAGCTTACAACTAGTAACTCCAAATGCTTTTTAATTTAAATCACTTAAATATTGGAGATAAAGATGAAGATTGTTTCTTGCCCAGCCAGAGAGAACTACACTGGGATGCACAGTATCCATCAAAGCAAATGCTTGACCAGAGTTAAGAATTTTTAAGAAAGCTTGGAGTTCTGGAATTTATTGATTATTTATGAAACAGGTTGACAAGAAACTACTGTGAATGTTGAACTTCACCCTGAATAAAATTACAGCTTGAAATGTAACTTCTTATATTATGACTTTAATGTTATCAGTAAGATATTTAAAAACTGAGTGTACAGAATATGAAGATAAACTTTATAACTGTAGAGTAAAAATCTTTTTTATATTTAAAGTGCTGTTTGTTTTCTCCTTAGCTCTTTATGCTCTATTTCGTATATGCTTTATAATGCACATAATACATCAGTAGAATAGTATATGCATACAAAGTCTACACTAAGTACATATATTTGGGTTATATGCTCAATAATTTTTATTGACATACATGCAATAAAATGTTTTGGAGACTTCTTATCTCCCAGTTCATGATAGCAGTTTGAAGGCACATGATGGTGTTCAGAGTCTTTAAGCACAAGGCTTTACCCACTTTTCAGCCTCATCTTTTTTTCCTCATCCTTGCCTTAGGCTTACAACCATGAGAAATCTTTCAGCAGACCAGTTTACTCTCACAATCCTATGCTCTTCCAATGATGGATAACACTAAGATACATCAAAGAGAATTTCACTATTATTTTAATTGAAACTGGCCTATGACCTGAAAAGTCTGTTTTATAAGGATTGAAAATTTATGAGAAATAATAGCTTATTTGAAATAATGGTTTATCACCCTGTTGTCAAAACCTGTAAACAAATATAAAATTCCCTAGGAGCTAAATGTTCAAAGAAAAAGAATTTTAAAGTAATATACATTGAAAATTAATTAACATGAAGAAAAATAATGTCCTCATGTTCCTTATGAACCAAAAAAATAAAAAGTCAGATTATGTTTAGCATCACTACAAAGTTCACATGTGACATGGATTATTAATTGTCTGCCAATTTTATTTTCATCATTTTATTAATATACTCCATTGTTTTTTAGCTTGCACATAGCAGAGCTAGAGACCACATGTGCCAGACGCTTTTGCAAATAGTTATGACCAGGACTAAGTTCTACCTAATAACAAACAAAATAATGTGTGCAATTTCTGAGTAACATCTTTAGAAGTAACCTGATTGTCCTTACTGAATGCCTCTCTGACTTCGCATGGGCTATAACGTGAAGGTGGTTGTATTGTGCAAACTTCAACTGGGGAGGCAAGTACAAAATCTAAGGAAGGAAACTTGAGTCATCTCATGAATGAATCTTTCTATCCCCCTAAACCACATATTGGCTTGGACTGGGAAAGAAATAAACATTCTGTCTCTTTAGAGTCATAGATTTGGTATAACTAATGTAACTTATATCAGGATTCTTAATAACAAGAATATTCAATTTAAAAGAATCTCATGCAAACTCAAATATGGATAAGTTTTTCATTTCTTTACAAGCAGTTCATTAGACATTCAGTGGTTTATTTATAGCCTGGAAAGATAATAAACTTGTTCTAGCTTGCTATAATTTTTTTCTTATCTTACTTTGGGAAATGGATAAACATATATATATATATATATATATATATATATATATATATATATATATAATATGTAGGTATATGTATAATATATATGTAATGGTATTATAGAAAATTACCTATTAAGTGATGTCAAGTATTTTGAAATATATATTGCCATTGAAATAGATTGTCTCATATACTCATCATATAAAAATAAACCTATTACCTTAAAATATATAATCTGATTTCCTGGGTCAACATTTATATGTATACATGTAACCAACCCAAACTGGATTCTGAATATTTCTTCTATGCAGTTGTCTTTCTACTTAAAAAAATGAAAGGCCCAAAAGCCATGATATGTAAAAAATACATTATAAATTTCAAGCATCTTACAAAAAGCTTTTGTTATTCCTGTTTTAAAAGAAAGTGAAAAGTCACCAGCTGCTTCCTATCAGTGTGATGTTGGGCACATCATATAATCTCAGTTTTCCAATCTTTAAGGTGAGGGAAATGAAGAGTTCTCTAAGAAGCTATGGTGCTGTTGGCTTCCAATACAATCAATATATAAAAATTATATTTATTGTTTTGACCAGTGATTGCAATAAAGAAATTAAAGAATTCTTGGATCTTAAAAAAGTGACCCTCTTAAAATGATAGTGATCATAGAATAATGAAACTTGAGTCAATTGATAGGCTTTAAAATATTTTCATATATTATCTGATAGTAAATGAAATAAAAATATTATAGTTTTCCAATAAATGAATACAGGTTTAGAATAAAGGTATTCTACTATAAATCAGTAAATTCACTTTTATAGTAAAGGTACTTTTTTAAAGGCAGTGAAGTATAATTATCTTGGTTTTCTTTAATCTTCCTTATATTCTAAGAGAGATTTTTAACAACCCTTTAGGTACTAAAAAAAATGTTGGCATTCCATTAACTTGTCAGTACTAAGGAATCACTGTAAGACTGAGAGGATATCTTTCACTTTCACTGCAAATTCTTTAATATCATCTATTGAAAAGGAGGACTAGTACTCTTCTATTTTTATTCACTATCTTAGGCATGGTTATTTAATCTTTCTGAGCGGTAAACAGGTAGCAGACTCTACATTAGCTCACTGCTATAATGTGAACTTGAACAATTGGATGTCCAAGCTCAGTTGGGAACATTATATATGAATTTTGAGTAATAAAGCATAGTGTCAAGTAAGACAAAGCTGGTTAAAACAATTTGGGATGAGGAGAGCAAATGGTAACCTATAAACAAACACCTGTTTTGCATATACATAGACATGTGTTGCTTTGTATTGTATCATGTTCCTCTGCATTTTTTATCAATTCCATAATCCAGGAGTGTATGCAGTATTGTGTGTGTGTGTGCATGTGTGTGTGCACGCACACAATATAAGCTAGATATGGTGGAGTTTCTTAGAAGACAAAATTTCTTGTTTACTGTGAGGTACTGATAGGCACTAAAGACATGTATAAGAATGTTCAGAGCAACTTTATTCATAATAGTAAAAAACTGGAATCAACACAAATGGTCATAAATAGATATATTATTGTATAAGTCACTCACACAACTGCATGTCAACAGACAAGATACACAGACAAGATACAACAGGCAAGATATATCTTGTCAATAGACAAGATATAATATATATATTATATCTTCTTTATCCGTTCATCTGTTGATGGACACTAAGGTTCCTTCCATATTTGGGCTATTGTAAATAGTGCTGCTATGAACATTGATGCATGTATCTTTTCAAATTAGTTTTTTAGTTATTTTCAGATATATACCCAGGAGTAGAATTGTTGGATCATATGGTAGTTCTATTTTTAGCTTTTGGATCATATGGGAGTTCTATTTTTAGCTTTTTGAGAAACCTCAATACTGTTTTCCATAGTGGCTGCACAATTTTACATTTCCTTGTATACCAACAGTGTATGAGGGTTCCCTTTTCTCTACATCCTTGCTAACATTTATTTGTGTCCTTTTTGATTATAGCCATTCCAGCAAGTGTGAGGTGATAGCTCACACTGGTTTTGATTTTCATTTCCCTGATGATTAGTAATGTTGAGCATCTTTTCTTTTACCTGTTGGCCATCTGTGTGTCTTCTTTGGAAAAATTCCTATTCAGATCCTCTGCTCATTTTTTAATCAGATTGTTTTATTTATTTATTTATTTTTGATGTGTTGTGCAAGCTCTTTGTGAAGTTGATAATGAGGGAGGCTATGCAGGTGTAAGGACAGGGGATATATGGGAAATTTCTGTACCTCCTTCAATTCTCCTGTAAACCAAAAACTCCTCTAAAAAGTAAAGTATTAAAATAATCTTACAAATAAATTGTGAGGTCTTTAAGAATGGCGTAATTTTTATTTATAGCCTCAATATAAAAGTATACTTTACCTTAGGTAGGTACTCAATTTTTGTGGAATAGCTTGTCATGAACAAAACACTTACTGACATAATTTTAAATAACATGAGGTATTTCCAGCTCATAACTTACTACACAAAATAGGTTTCAATAAATATTTTTAATTTATGTGTATATAAATGAACAAATAAGCCTTCAATTTTATTCTCACTTACAGAATCTCAGTCAAAATAGCTATTAGCTCAAAACAGTTATTCTTCAGACATCCCCCTTAATAAAATGTGTGTATTCCTAGTCACAGAAAAAGATCTCTGTAAGGAAAATACTGCTGAAATCAGTTTAGATTTATGTTAATTACATCCCTAAGCTCCCTTACTTTTCATATTTGAAATGAGAAGCCCAGAGTTTTCCTAATTCTTTGCAAACATTTTAATGGGGAAAAAATAACTAAAATTTTATGTGGTATATCCCTTTTCATTTAACAGTCTTACTTGTTTTTGAAAAGTAAGTCAGATCATTTTCCACTACAGAAGACTATGAGTACTACTAAAGGAAGATTAACTAGAATAGAAAATATTTTCCTGAGGGATTTATATTCAAAACTAGACAGCAATGTCAACATTATTTTTCTATATTGTTTTTCCCTATGTAAGAAATTTAGTTAAGAGAAAAGATACTTGAATATATACTGTGGTATAATTATCTTGAAGTAACTACTTTCTACCAATAAGAATTTTGATGCAAACAAGGTCCAGTGGGTTGCTGTGATAGTTTCCTCAATGAAACAGCAAAAGTTGATGTTCTCACCAATACTCAGTAACTGAAATTTCTTGTGGTTGAAATACATTTTGTTAGAGAAAAGGATTTCCAAATTGTGTTTTACTGGATCAATACTCAGGAAAATAGTGGGCCTGCTCTTAAAGAAACTGTTAAAGGGAGGAACATTTAATTTGTTTCTGGCTTTTACTTATAGCCACCATATTCTTTCTGCCTATATTTTTTGTGTTTTCATATAATACTTTTATTAAATACCGTAGGCTGCTTATACATTTATTTAATCATCAGCTTTGAGAAATATAAACTACAATTCTTATTTTCCTTAAAGATTGACTTTATGAGGAAGGGATCAAGATGGTGCAGTAAAAAAACCCTGAGCTCACCGTCTCTTATGGGCACACCAAAGTTTCAACTATTTACAGAGTTACAACTACCTATGAGAATGACCTGAGGATGCACAGAAAACATTTTCCACAACTAAAAATATAAAAAAGGAGCCACAATGAGATGGGTAAGAGGGACAGAGATGTGGTCTTGTCAGGAGGCACACCACACAGGTTGGTGACTCATAAATGGGGGGGATGTCACAACCACAGGAGCAAGGGGACAGACCCCCACATCAGGCTCCCCAGCCTGAATGTCCTGCACCAGGAAGAAGAGCCCCCAGAAAGCCAAACTCTGAAAACCAGTGGGGCTTACATTTGGGAGAAGTGGAGCTCTATAGGAAATAGAGACTTTGCTCTTAAAGGGTGCATGCAAAATCTCACATGCTCTGAGTCCTGGCACAAAGGTAGTAGTTTGAAAGGCACCTGTGTCAGATTCACTTACTGATCTTGGAGACCCTCCCACAAAGGCAAGAGGCAGCTTGGATTTCCCCTGGGAACTAAGATGCCAGAGGCAGACATTTTTGGGGACCTCATTCTACCGTGCTGACATGGATGCTGACAAGTGCCATTTTGGAATCCTCCCTCTTAGCGTATTAGTGCCTGGGGTCAGCCCCACCCACCAGTGGGCCCACAGCAACTGCAAGAAGCAGGGTCCCACAGCCAGCTGGGCCAGGGGTCTCACCTTGACTTTTGGCTTTTCTAAGAACTCCTCCTTGATTCCTTCAGCTATAATCTTTGATATTATACGGGAGCCATGCTATTATTGCGGAAGGCTGTGGGTAAAGAAATCTCTAAAATCTAATAAAATCTCATGGTTTTAATAGCCTTTGTCAGAGGATTGTGACTGTCCCAACTTTTTTCCCCAATGTGATTGCTTTTTTTCGCTCTTCTTCCTGATCCTTTCATGGACATCATTCTTCTCAATCTATTTCCTTGATGTTCTGACCCCTATTGACTACTTCCCATCTTAGGTGACACAAAAAGGCTAAAGAAGGTTGAAGTGA
Source organism: Pseudorca crassidens (assembly GCF_039906515.1). NCBI lineage: Eukaryota > Metazoa > Chordata > Mammalia > Artiodactyla > Delphinidae > Pseudorca > Pseudorca crassidens. The sequence continues at coordinate 62,869,570 of NC_090306.1, forward strand.
AAGGAATGCCCTTTCACTTGAATAATGCTGTAGCAATCTTTTACCCTGGAGAGTAAGCCTTTATTATGGAGAAGGCTCAAGGAATTATTTACATTGATTACTCTTCCCTTCCTCTGACATAGATAGAGGGTATCTTTCTCATATCTTCATTATGAGAACCTGGTGTGAATCCTCTAGGTTAAACACATAAAAGCTTAACCTTGGCTTTGCCCCCTGGAGTTTCTTACTCTCAAATTGAAATCCACACCCAGTCTAGAGTGATTTGTCAAAACAGCTTCTGCTCCGGGTAACCAAATCTTGGCTGTGTCTCTTTGGATGAGCACATCTCTACAGATTTTGGTGCGGTGATTTGCCCTCTGATGGGTCCAAGTAGAATCCTTGATTTTAAGTTTTTTCATCTTTTTCTTGTTGTAAGGACAGGAGTGTGATGACTGTCAAGTTCTTTATAGGTCAGCTCTGATACTAGAAGTCCCCTTTAAAGAGTTTTAAATGTTCTCATTTATATGATCAGAATGTGGTTGTAGATCATAGTGAAAAAAACTCATTTAGTGGTTACCAAATACTCTTCATTTAAAACATTTTTATGTACAAAGAGTTACATATCTTTCTGAAAAAAAAAGATTTTGTAAAATAAATTATTTTCCTAATTTGTTTTCTATTAATCAATGAATTCTTATTCTCTAATTGTGGTTGTAAGTGAAATGGCCATATGCTGCATATTAATTCTAATTGTTGAAACACATTTGTACTCATGTAGTTTATTTTTGTTTTCAGATCCACAGCCCAAACCCTGGCCACAGAAGCCTGATGCAGATGAGTGTGTCATGACTTTCACCAGAACCCTAAAGGTACTATAGACTCTTAGGTATTTTCCTGAGAAAGAGAAATGTCCTTTTCTTTTCTGCTCCAGATAAATCTTATAAAATCTTAGATTAATATAATTCCACTTAGGGGCTAGAGAAAGGAAGGGAGATTTCACAGCTAAAAAAGTATTATTTTTTAATGGTAATGATGATATTTGCTTCTCTCCTACAGACATATGTAGTGATAAATATAAATATTTTTGTATTTTGGTTTCCTTGGGGCAAAAAATCCATAATGTTATCCATTTTATTTTGTTTAGTCATGAATCAGAATTCAATTTAGTCTAGGGTTCAGGAAATATCCTTGGAGGTGAATAGCTGGGCAAAATTGGGAATTAGCTAACTAAGAAAGAATAACAGACTTCTGTGTAGAAAGGATAGTTTATAAGCAGAGAAGGAAAAAAAAGGAATATAGTAAGAAAGCTAGAGATAGCATGATGTTTCCTAAGAACAAGAGATTTCTTCTTACTACAGCATGCTAGAGATAAGCAGGAAAGGAGTATAGTCGGGGATCTGTCATGAAAGCTTTAAGAACAATGTTAAGGAATTTGGATTCAATTCTACAGGCAAAGAGGTGCTTGTACCAAGGTGATGTAACAAATAATGAGGGTTGAAAGGACCATAGTGGAAACAGGAAAAAGAGAGTCAGGAAAATATTGAGACCACGTTGGAATGATTTTGTTTCAATATACAAGCTGAGGGAAACGTTGAAGTCAAGATTGCTGTTATGATTTCTAGGTTTGGTGATTGAATAGATAGTGCTGATATTTCCTGAGAGAGAAAAAAAAAAAATGAGGAGGGAGACACCCTTGAGATGGGGCAAAAATGAGAAAAAATGAATAGGCCCAGGTTGGTATTCTATGAATGGGGAATTTGTTACTTGTAGCATATTTGTAGTTAATAACATAGCATTTATAGTAAAAACTATGTGAATGTTTGTAGGGAGGAAAGAGCTAAGGTAAGCACTCCAGGAAATATCATAATTTAATTAATAGAAAAGGAGGAGACAAGGAAGATGAAGGAGTACTAATGTCTAAATGGAAGAGGAAGCAAGGTGAGTGACATCACATTATTCAGTGGGCAAATTATTTTAAGGAAATTAATATTATAAATTATTAAGGAGATTATATGGTCAACAATATTAAAATCAGTGAATCAGTGACAAAGTACAGAATGTCTATTGTTCTTAGAAATATAAAATTTACCAGTTGAAATGCTTTTTCAGAGTAATTTTAGTAGAAATATATAGATGTTAGTGCATTAAGAAATGAATGGAAAATGATGAAAGTACCATACCATTAGACTGAAGAAATTTAGTCCCAAAATTAAAAGAGAGAGAGAGAGCCAGGGAGAGAGAGAACTGTAATGGAGAGGAAAATCTAAGTGAGTGTGTGTGCATTGTCATGAGAAAGACTTGAGCATGTTTGTAGTCTAGGGGAAAGGGGTAGGTATCATGACTAAGAAGGCAGATGCAGAAGAGATGGCGGATCCCTAGGAGGTAGAAAGGGGCTAGAGGGCCACTTCCCTTCCTGTGACTTTGGATAATTGGTTAGCTCTGTATGCAGATAACTGTGTTGGTTGGGGATGATAGACAGAATTGCAGAAACCATAGTCTATGATTTTACTATTCTTGTTCTAAATCTGAGGCGAAAATGTCAGGTTTGACATTTAGTTCGGCCAGTTTCTGAAAGTGTTTGCATTGAAGTAAATGCTTATCTACAATATTTAAAAAAGACTCATGGTTTGTGGGTGGTCTGTCATTCTAAAAACAAGCATATTTTAAAAAATAACCCCCCAAAATATAAACAAACCTGTGTCCTCTTGTGTAGCATACTAAAAATGAATCCTGTATTGTTTGGAACTTTACAAACCATTTGGGAATTGCATTACCTTAGGTAAAACTGTGACTACATGCAAATCTTTTAATAACTTAATCAGTGAGAAAATATAGTAAATTCTTAGTGTGAAAAGATAGAAAATAAGATAGGTTTGCACATTTGCCTCGCTGTTTTTTATCTGCTCCATTTTCCTTTCTGCATCTTTACTAAGCCCAGGAAAAGAGCAGCAGCTGCTCTGGAAGTGCCACACCAGCCTGTGCACAGGCACTTCTTACCCATTGTGAGTGAAATTGACTAGAATCACACAATCTTCATCAATTTCCCACTTGGTAGAAATCAGTTCTTCTATGCAAGGGGGCTGAACTACATTTGCTCTGCAGCTGGCAGGGCCATGGAGCTATGTTGGAGGAAGAAAAGGAGATGACCTGCTGCTAGTGAGTGAATACGCTCTGGGTGGGTGTGTTCACCTGATTTTGTGATTGGACTCAGCCTCCTATACAAGGAGAGTGGAAGAGGCTCAAGCAGAAAACGAAGAGTTTCTTGTTTTAATGCTCAAGTTCCACTCTAACTCATAACTAATGAACTAGCATCCTGCACAGCAGTACCATGTTCCACAGGCAGCAATTATATAAGAATAGCATTCCAAACTTGGTCGTTCTGTGACTGGCTGGCATACAGGCTGCTAGTGTGGGAAGAAGATTTTCACACAGATGTTAGCTAGAAAAATAGACGGATGGCAGTGATGGTAGCTTACTGGGTTCACAATCAGAGAGGACCAAGATTTAAATTTAAAATCCTTAAACTAAGGCACAAGATGATTCATGCTGAAAATATTTTTCCTTTGTGTGACTTATGAAACTTCTAAATGGGTAGATTGCAACTAAAAGCACAAAATGGGGTGATTTTAGTAACCAGCCTCGTGTAATCTCCGAAAAATGTAAATTGGAATTTCCTATGGAACTTATTACAAAGCAAATTCCTAGACTATACCTTGTGAGTCTAATAGTAATTATGGATGAGGCACAAGAATTAGTCATTTATAACAACCTGCCAGGTAATTAATGTGCACAATAAAGCTTAAGAACTACCAGTATATACTTACCTTGGTAAACGACAAATAGACACACAACGTAATTATGAGAAAAGAATCCAAAGGCATTTTCAGTTTAAATGTTATCTATAATTTTTAACTAGTACCAGTTAAATAATCCCAAATGTGAGAAAAAAAAAAAGAAAATTATGTGGATAAAGAACAATTATCTGAGTAATTTTAGTTATCGTTTGAATAGCAGAATTCATGTTTCTTATACAGGCAGGACAATTGAGCCAAGCATTTGAAGACATTTACTAATTGCTATTGACTATATTAGCGCTAGAGAGCAAACATGCCTACTGGAAAAGAAGGCTCAAGGGACTTGTTGAAATCATGATAATCCAGCCTATTACAGAACTTAAGTTGTACATCACTTCAGCACACAATATATAGCACAATAGGTACCTCTCTCCTTTCTTGAGTTAATGATACTGCTCCTTAATTACAGCAATCCTGCTGCTGTCCCCACTCCCAAAACAAGTTCTGACCGTGCCTCAGAATCCGTGTCAACAAGGCTCTCTATTTTCCTAACGTACAAATTACAAGTAACCACACTGAATAAATAATCTCATGGAAAACAATTTCCTTTTAGTTTAGGGACTTTGATTAGATAAAAGATACTAGTTAATCTTCAAAGGCAGAAGTCTACACAATGTATGGACATACACTAATTAATAAGCCTTTATTGACTTAGTTTGAAAAAGTCCAATATAGATTATTATCTTACTGTACCTAACAGTAAAAATTACTTTAGTTTTTATTATGGTCTTGGAAATAGAAATTCCTTGTTTTTATAAGCAATTTACTTATATAAAAAATATGTAATCAGGGAAGTAAAGATGTTATCCAAAGTATCTCCATTGCTTCAGTTAGTTCTTAGGAAATTAATTCACTGAAAAAAATATTATTCAGCAAAACTGGGCATAAAATCTAAAAAGTTTAAAAAACAGTCTTTCCTCTGCTACATACACTGCCAAAGGAAGAGTTTATACAATGCTGAAATAAAAAAACTGTAATGTTTATGCTGAACTTTCTGTATTCATGAATAGGAAAATGAAGTGTAACCAATCAATTAGTAATAACCCTTCGTTTTTTGAGGGACACTTTATTGATATCTGGCTTTCCTAATATTAGCATGTCACATACTGAATAGCTTCACTGTGGAAAAGAAAGGATAGAGGGTGATTTTTATGCACTGTTTTTATGTTTTGTGTAACTACTGGCGTAATTTGTTTATCCCTAAAAGCATTAGGAACACAACACATGAAATCAAATGAAAAGGAGTGACAAAGAGATTATCTTAAATATTTTTTTAGCCCTTAAAAACATAAATGATCCAAAACCAAACAGTTGTAGTTCATGATAATATGCTGTATCCAATATGTGTTCTGTAATGATCTCTTGTGACATCTTTTTTCCAGCAGCCCCAACTATACCCAGGTGAACTTGGAAACTTTTTGCCCCTCCCCTATCATGCATTCATGACCTTTCAGCATTTACTAAATTACACTGTGATTACTCATTCTCTACTAGTCTGTATATTTTTTATACATTGAGACTATGGACCAAAATTTGTTCATTTCTTATCCTCAGAATTGAGATTGTATTTTATATATATGTGGCAGTTAATAAAATTTCATTGAAAGAATAAAAAAGTCATTTGAAAATGTCTTAAATATTAATGTGACACACGATGTCTTTTGAAAAATATAGATTATCTCCCATAAATCTTTCTTTCCTCTCCAGGCTTTACAAAGGAGAACAATATTCAGGGATTTGGAGTAGAGAGTTGTTAACTCATACTGCTTTTGTTTCAATCATGAGACAAGTAACCTTTGTTCAAATTATGCTCATAGTGAATTGTGTTGAATTTATTTAAAGCTGGATCAGTTACACTTAACATCAGATTTTCAATAGCTTGCTGTCAAACTGTCAAAACTGGAAGGAATTAAAAGATGAATCTTTTAAATTATAAACAAATACTACCTAAGTAATTGTAGCTTATTTACTTGATAGATGTATTTTGAGGTTTATTATTTGTTTGCCATCAATAGAAGATAAGAATTACACTAAAATAAAATCATACATTTAGAAAAAAATCTTGGATACATAGCATATTATGTAATGTAGTCCAGTAGTGTTATCTATGCCTCATAACAAAGTACTTTGTGTGAGCTCCAAAGGTAATCTTGAGTTCTTTGAACTGAAGGCATACAAAATAGAAAGGATAAAAATACATTTAAATTGATGGTAATTGACTTGAGCTTTGCAGTTTATTCCATGTTAGTTTACAAAATGCATTTATTTTTCATTCTAGCATGATATTTACCTTCAATTAATACTGATAGCCAGCAATTATCACACCTAAAAATAAATATTACCTCAGATTTTCTAATCTCTATTTTTTTTTACGCCCGACTCATCTCTGTGTCATTTAAAATTTTTATAATGCTTTTGTCTTTCTAAGATGTCTAGCCATTCCTCAGGCTGATATTTTCTATCTTTCCAATCTTACCTGTCACACATTAAATATACAGAAAAGAATGGAAACTGTGGTGATAAAAGAAATCAGCCAGGCATTTCCCAAAATAATCTAGAGCAGAAGAAGAGGGATGTGCTGTGTCTGAGGGGAGACTATTCTGTTTTAGAAAATTAACTTGCAATACAACACCACTTTCAGGTACTCTAAGTTTTTCCTCTTTCATAGATTATGATCAAAGACCGAGAAACAGGAATAATTAAGTGTATATACATGTATTCTACTGAAAGAATAATTCATAAAGAGACAGTTTACCTTCAAAGAGAAAAATGTATCAAGGTCTAAGATGACCACTTCATCATGAGAGGGTGAAAATAAATGATATGGCAAACTTAAGATGAGAGATACAAGTTTCTCATTTCTTATCACTATTCGGGAATGTACATTTATTTGGGGAGAGACTTAAAAACAGAAACACACAAAATTCTGCTGTATCTTTGTAATATGTATACAATGGCAAGTAAAGAGCTAGGTGGTTGTGGATTGGGACTGGAAAATATACTATTTTTAAAAAAGAGGGCTTCCCTGGTGGTGCAGTGGTTGAGAGTCTGTCTGCCGATGCAGGGGACACGGGTTCGTGCCCCGGTCCGGGAGGATCCCACATGCCGCGGAGTGGCTAGGCCCGTGAACCATGGCCGCTGAGCCTGCGCGTCCGGAGCCTGTGCTCTGCAACGGGAGAGGCCACAACAGTGAGAGGCCCGCGTACCGCAAAAAAAAAAAAAAAAGGAGAAAATGCTTCTTAATTATACTATATTTTGAAGCAATGACTGTCACATACAAAATAAAATTTAATTGCATATATCTCTTTATGTATGTAGAAATAGAGTCATAGGAGGACTTAAGTAAAAGTTATTATCTATTATTAAATAACATAGACCTATTAAAAACATTAAGCAAAAATTGGTAGCAGAGTGAATACAATATATAATATCTTAACTAATATTACCTTAGGGATCCCTAGGGCTTGCAAAACACCAAAAATTTATCCCCTCTTTTTTGTTTTCATTTTCTCTTCAGTTTTCAAAGAAATCTATATTCCATGTAGAATTCTAAAATTTGAAGTTATCAAAGGCAGAGGAGTATCAAAGCTATGAGGTGAATAATTGATATTTTTATGGTTGCCAAGAGGTTTGTGTATTGTGATATGACTAACATGATTAACAGATTAGATAGAATGTTGTTAGATTAAAATATGAGTTATATTTTCTGATATTCATTAGAATTACATAAAACTTTAATTAGAATTATGTATATGCATATGTATTAGAAGTACATATATGCATAAAATACATAATAAAGTGTACACAGTGGTAACAAAGTGTGATACATTATATGTTTTTACATATAGTGTTTATTAAAATAATAATTATATTTTTTATACATTAAAAGAACATAACTCTTAGATCTGACTGAAGTGAAATCAATGTCCTCAAAATTGGAGAGAAAGGTGAACACAGGGAATCGCAATGTACTGGAGCACAAACTCATGAGCAGAAACCTCACAGGGAACCAGGGCTGGTGTAGGAAAACCTAAACTGTAACTGACAGATAGCTGGAGGCTCAATGTGGACAACTCTGAGAGTTAAAAACTCTAGAGGAAACTGCTCTCGGAGTGCCCCCTACAATTTTGTGTTTTGCCTCTAAATGCTAGACATGGTTCTCACAGTGAATATCAGACAAAAATCCCATCATGATTCCAGCCAGAGGAAGGAAAAATAGCTATCTTAAAATATTTTACCAGACATTAACCCAGTGTTTTCATTTGTTTGTTTGTTGTAAATAGTCTAACTGACCTAGAGGAAGGGAAATATCCACTTCTAGCCAACTCTAGCATTCATGGGGAGAAGGTAAATACCCAACTCCAGACACTTCTAGCCATCCCATCCCACCCAAGTCAGGTGGGGTGAGGAGGGGACTGAGAATTATTTGTGAAGTTCACAGTCCAGTGGCACAGGCTCACTAAAAGACTGAGACCTAGTCATAGGACTACAGGAAAATCCCCTCCCCCAACATCTTACCACCACAATTTACTATAGTTCCTTTCGCCCAGTACCTCATGTCCAGCTATCAAGAAAAAAAATTTCAAGGCATGCCAAAAGGCAAAAACACAATTTGAATAGACACAGCAAGCCTCAGAACCAGATATGGCAAGGATGTTGGAATTATCAGATTGGGAAAAAACAAAGGATTTTACTCTTCAAATTACCTTATGTATGAAGAAGCCTCAAAATCACATGGTTCTTGGTTTTACCCTGAATTAAAGATTGTACTGACCAAGTATTCCTGGGAATATTTATGCTATTCATATCGAAAATACTACCTCAAAAATGAGATTGATTTTACCTGTCCTCAGAAGACCCACCCTCCCACTCAACCACTTTCCTTCCTCTCTCTCTTCTTTCTTTCTTTCTTTCCTTCCATTATTTTGTCCACAAGACATACTTTGTCAGACAATATGCTAAATGCTGGAAATATGAAGATGAATAAAAATATCACACCTTTTAGTTCACAGTCCAGTATAGAGATTTCTTGAGGGAAAAATTATAGATACATTCGTATGGATTAGTGCACTACCACTTCATAAGCAAACAGCAACCCAGCTTTCTGTATAGAGAGGATTCTTGATATCTGCTCTGAGAGATTTTGATATTTTCAGTTTATATTCTTAATTAACTATACATGTAAAAATCATTAAATTGACAAAAATATCATTAATTAACAGACTAATCATATTCCTTCAATTAATTGTATTCTCCTTTGAGGTCATGACAAAGGCAATCAATCTGTAGTTAGAATCAAGTACAGAATAGGGGGAGATTTTCAGATTTGATTAAGGTTTTTGAAAATTTGAAGTCATAATTGCAGTGTTAATTGTAGGTTCATAGGATTCCCAGGAATACATGAATTATACCAATTATCTCTAATAGGGATGGCAGAGGGAGAAGCATGAAGTGACTCAGAAATAATTTATATTGTATGAATAAACTGTCCCTTTGGCTCACATCAACAGGTTTTCTGATTATATAACCAGTTACAAAATGAGAAGAAAATAGAAATTGTCACTTACAGGAACTTCCTTTATGCAAACTTTTTAAAATTTTTCACAAGTTTAAAACTTATTTTTGCCTGAAAATCACTCTTATTACTTGGATTTTGACCATATATAAAAATAAAAAGTTATATACAATAAATGTGATAGTATAATTTACAGTTTACTTTTAAGTTAAATATTTACTCATTTTGTGCTTATGGAATAGGTAAATTAATCTCATTTCTTGGTGAATGTAAACATATTAACACTATTGCTCAAATATGAAAGCTTACCCTGTAATAGTGCCTCTTGTTATTCTGAGTGACCTAGTAGTCAGAGAACTTTCCCAACCTCCATACTAATACCTCACATTTTTCTCCTCTTTTTTCCCCCTTTTGTCACAATAGAATTGGGCTTAACTAGAGGTATTGTGGGTTCAGTTCCAGACCATGACAATAAAGTGAATATCATAATAAAGTGAGTCACACAAATTTTTTGGTTTCCCAGTGCATATAAATTGCATGTTTATACTATTCTGTAGCCTATTAAGTGTGCAAAAGCATTATGTCTAAAAAAAGTACATACCTTAATTAAAAAATAGTTTATTGTTAAAACATGCTAATCTTCAACAAGTTGTAGTAGTAACATCAAAGATCACTGATCACAGATCACCATAACAAATATAATAATAATGAAAAACTTCAAAATATTGTGCAAATTACCAAAATGTTGACACAGAGACACAAGGTGAGCAAATGTTGTTGGGAAAATGGTGCTGATAGGCTTTCTTGATGCCGGGCTGCCACAAACCTTCAATTTGTAAAAGTGAAATATCTTCAAAGCACACTAAAATGAGATATGCCTATATCTGAATTTTAAATGTAGCACTACTTTCTCATTTTGTTCTTACAGTATTCTGGGGTATGGCTATAATATCAGAAGTGCTGGTGGCAAGAGAAGATAGGTACAGTAGTCAAGCAAACCCCAAAAGTAAACTTCTTTTCCACGTTGCCATAATTCTAGCCAAGGTACTTCTCACCTCAGCAGTGACTTTACTGTACACTATTGTTTAACATACATGATCATATTCCTTACTTTGGGGGAATCTGCCAAATAAAAAATTAGTTCTCTACATTCCTTTCTGTCTAATCCTATGGGGTCATGAGTTGGAAAGATGGATTTATTTGGCGGTGACTCTTTATATTGATTTAGTTTTAAATTACTTGATATAATTTTAAACTTCCAAAATGTACAAAAATAATGAGGAATTCCCAAATACTTTTTACTCAGATGCTCCAGTTTTTTATATTTTTCCCCATTTGTTGGTAGACACACTTAATGGTAGATAAAACATTTTATGTTTGTATTTGTTTGTTTTTCTTTCAATACTTAAAATATTTCACTCCACTCTCTTCTTGCTAGTCTGCTATCATTTTTATCCGTCTTCCTCTATACGTAAAGTTTCTCCCATCTCTGGCTTCATTTAAGATTTTCTCTGCCTTCGTTCTTCTTCCATTTGAACAAGGTAAGCCTAGATTTTTTTTCAGCTGAGGAAATACTTGGGGGACATACTTGTATTTTCCTTCTTGGTGTTCTCCGGGCCTCCTGGGTTTGTGGTTTGGTATCTGTCATTAATTTTTTAAAGTTCTTGTCCATTATTACTTCAACTATTGTTTTCTACTCTTTTCTACTTTTCTTTCCTTCCTGGTAATCCAATTATATATATGTTACACAGTCTGAAACTACCCCACGGTTCTCGGTCCTTGGATGTTCTTTTTTTTTTTCCATTGTGTTTTCTCTTTGCATTTCTGTTTCATGAGTTTTCACTGACCTATCCACAAGCTTACCAATCTGCCATGTTAAGTTTAGTAAAGTACATCATAACATCATAAGCATTTTTTATTTTACTTATTTTGTTGTTTTGTTGTTTTTGACTTCTAGTGTTTTATGTGGGTTCTTTTTTTTTCCTTTCTCTGCTTACTTTCTTCATTTGTCTTACATGTTTACTTTTTTCATTAGAACTCAATAAATTAATCATAGTTATTTTAAATTACCTATCTAGCAATTCCAAAGCCTGTGTCATGTTTGATTCTACTTCTGATGATTTCTTTGTCTCCTCAGCCTGCTTTTTTTTTTTATTGTGTTTTGGCATAACTTGTAATTTTCTCTTGAAAGGCAAACATTTATCAATTGATAGGAACTGAGGTAAATAGGTCTGTTATGTGAGGATCTATGTTCATCTCATTAGCAGTGGGCTCCGTGAATATTTGCTGTACCTATAGATGCCAGAGGCTTCAAATTATGTTTTTGTCCATGTTACGTCTCTTCTGTTGATTTGGGGCTTCCCTAAGTACTCTTCATCAGAGAGAATTAAGGTCTTGCTGCTTTTCTATCTGTAATCCACTGTTATTACACTAGAGCCCTGTTGTGGTGGTAGTAAGGAGGGGAAAGAGGAAGTTCTATAGTCTTCTGATTACATCTCCACTTTTAGACAGTAGACAGTTGTGGAGAAGATTTTGGGTTTATTTCAGTAATTACTCTTCCCCCCCCCCCCAACCACAGTCAGGAGGGGATTTTTCTTGGATACTCTTTGTAAGAATCTAGTGTGGTTCCTGTACATAAATCAAATTAATGTGATGTGTCCCTCTTAAAACTCCAGCCTCGAGGAATTCCTCACTCTCACATTCATGCCCACTGAGCCTCCAGCAATTTACCAAAAATCCCATTTCTACAAATTTATGGCTTCTGATACAATTAAGCAGATCTTAGTTAGCTGTGTCTCTTTGGACTTGACTGTCTCTCCAGATTTGGGGGTAGTAGTATGTCTAGCCATGTCTGTTTTCTGATAGGTCCAAGAAAAACTGACTTTCAGTTTATCCAAGTATTTTTGTTGTAAAGATGAAAATGACTACTTTCAAGCTTTCTACATGTTAGAGGTAAAACTGGAAGTATTCTCCTCAAATTTTACCTTTTATTTTTAGTACCTACTAATAATTTTCTAACTCCTTTATTCCTTCTATTTGATTTTTTTGGTCATTGTTTTGGGAGGAAATGCTTTCCCTTCTCTGCATTTATTCATTTATGTATTCATTTATTTTTTTATGTCATTGTGGTCTAAGTGATTTTTCTTTCATTTAATAAGATGCAATTCAGTAAATATTTATTTTGATGCTCAAGTTGTTCCAGATTTAGCCATTGTGAACCTTGTCACACTAATTCCTGACAAGTCTCCATGATTCTTGATACTTCATTTCTTTTTGACACAACATAGGCTCACTGGCTCAACTTTTATTCCCCTGTCCTAGTGTAGAAATCAACCGTCCTCTAAAGAAATTTTGTTCCTTTTAGTAGAGATTGGTATTTAGAAACTGAGATCTGGACTTATACTGCTTAAATCTGGTCTTCTTTTCCTTCTGGTCTTTTCCTCCTCCTTCTCCTTTATTTATAACAGATATTGCCTTTTAGTATTCAGTCTAGGATCCTAGGGAACATTCTGAGGTGATGAAAATATTCTTTATTTAGATATGTATGTAGGTTTCATGAGAGTATGTATTTATAAAACTTCACAGAATTGTATCCTCAAGATATGTACATTTTACCATATGTAAATTGTACCTAAAAAAATATTGAACTCTGGTGAAACTGTTTATTGCAGGAACATGGGTTAAGAAGTCTGAAAATTCTGTGTATTCTATTATTGAGCAAATTGAATATATTGAGGATAATTAGAGCCAAGTTTTTCACTATGGAGGAAAGGAATTTTATTGGTGCTAAGAAAATTGAGTAGCCATATGCAAAAGAATAAAGCTGGACGCTAGTCATACCATATTAAAAGTATCATAAAATGTATTATAGAACTAAATATAATAGCTAAAACTATAAAACTCTTAGAAGAAAACATAGGCATAAATCTGAATGCAGGGTTTCCCTGGTGGTGCAGTGGTTGAGAGTCTGCCTGCTAATGCAGGGGACACGGGTTCGAGCCCTGGTCTGGGAGGATCCCACATGCCGCGGAGCAACTAGGCCCGTGAGCCACAGCTACTGAGCTTGCGCGTCTGGAGCCTGTGCTCCGCAACAAGAGAGGCCGGGATAGTGAGAGGCCCGCGCACCGCGATGAAGAGTGGCCCCTGCTTGCCACAACTAGAGAAAGCCCTCACACAGAAACAAAGACCCAACACAGCAAAAATGAATGAATTAATTAATAAACTCCTACCCCCAACATCTTCTTTAAAAAAATTTTTTTAAAAACTTAATGCACTTATATTAGGTAACGGGTTCCTAGCTATGACAACAAAAAGCACAAGCAACAATAACAAAAAGATAAATTAACATCAAAATTAAAATGTTTTTGCTTCAAAACACACATCAAGAAAATAAAAAGACAAAACACAGAATAGAAAAAAAGTATTTTCAATCTATGTACCTGATAAGTGATTGGTATCCAGAATGTATAAAAACCTTTACAATTCAACAATTAAAAATAATCCAATTTTAAAACTTGACAAAGGATTTTAATAGACATTTCTCCAAAGAATATATATATATATGGCCAATAAGTACACGAAAAGATTCTAAACATCATAAGTCATTAGGGAAATGAAAAGCTTCACTGCAAAAAGATGCTATTTCACATGCAGTAGGTTGCTAAAATAAAATTGCAGATAATAATAAATATTCATTAGGAGGTAGAAAAAATTGAAACTTCATTCCCTGCTGGTTGGGATTTTTTTTTTTTTAAACATCTTTATCATAGTATAATTGCTTTACAATGGTGTGTTAGTTTCTGCTTTATAACAAAGTGAATCAGTTATACATATACATATGTCCCCATATCTCTTCCCTCTTGCATCTCCCTCCCTCCCACCCTCCCTATCGCACCCCGCTAGGTGGTCACAGGGCACTGAGCTGATCTCCCTGTGCTATGCGGCTGCTTCCCACTAGCTATCTATTTTACGTTTGGTAGTGTATATATGTCCATGCCACTCTCTCACTTTGTCCCAGCTTACCCTTCCCCCTCCCCGTATCCTCAAGTCCATGCTCTAGTAGGTCTGCATCTTTATTCCCGTCTTGCCCCTAGGTTCTTCTGACCATTTTTTTCTTTTCTTTTTTTTAGATTCCATATATATGTGTTAGCATACAGTATTTGTTTTTCTCTTTCTGACATACTTCACTCTGTATGACAGCCTCTAGGTCCATCCACCTCACTACAAATAACACAGTTTCATTCCTCTTTTATGGCTGAGTAATATCCCATTGCATATATGTGCCACATCTTCTTTATCCATTCATCTGTTGATGGACACTTAGCTTGCTTCCATGTCCTGGCTATTGTAAATAGAGCTGCAAAGAACATTTTGATACATGACTCTTTTTGAATTACGGTTTTCTCAGGGTATATGCCAGTAGTGGGATTGCTGGGTTGTATGGTAGTTCTATTTTTAGCTTTTTAAGGAACCTCCATACTGTTCTCCCTAGTGGCTGTATCAATTTACATTCCCACCCACAGTGCAAGAGTGTTCCCTTTTCTCCACACCCTCTCCAGCATTTATTGTTTGTAGATTTTTTGATGCTTGCCATTCTGACCGGTGTGAGATGATATCTCATTGTAGTTTTGATTTGCATTTCTCTAATGATTAATGATGTTGAGCATTCTTTCATGTGTTTGTTGGCAATCTGTATATCTTCTTTGGAGAAATGTCTATTTAGGTCTTCTGCCCACTTTTGGATTGGGTTGTTTGTTTTTTTGATATTGAGCTGCATGAGTTGCTTGTATGTTTTGGAGATTAATCCTTTGTCACTTGCTTCATTTGCAAATATTTTCTTCCACTCTAAAGGTTGTCTTTTCATCTTGTTTATGGTTTCCTTTGCTGTGCAAAAGCTTTTAAGTTTCATTAGGTCCCATTTGTTTATTTTTATTTCCACTTCTCTAGGAGGTGGGTCAAAAAGGATCTTGCTGTGATTTATGTTATAGAGTGTTCTGCCTACGTTTTCCTCTAAGAGTTTGATAGTGTCTGGCTTTACATTTAGGTCTTTAATCCATTTTGAGTTTATTTTTGTGTATGGTGTTAGGGAGTGTTCTAATTTCATTCTTTTACATGTAGCTGTACAGTTTTCCCAGCACCACTTATTGAAGAGGCTGTCTTTTCTCCACTGTTTATTCTTGCCTCCTTTATCAAAGATAAGGTGACCATATATGTGTGGGTTTATCTATGGGCTTTCTATCCTGTTCCATTGATCTATATTTCTGTTTTTATGCCAGTACCATATGTCTTGATTACTGTAGCTTTGTAGTATAGTCAGAAGTCAGAGAGCCTGATTCCTCCAGCTCCATTTTTCCTTCTCAAGATTGCTTTGGCTATTCGGGATCTTTTGTATTTCCATACAAATTGTGAAATTTTTTGTTCTAGTTCTGTGAAAATGCCAGTGGTAGTTTGAAAGGGATTGCATTGAATCTGTAGATTGCTTTGGGTAGTATAGTCATTTTCACAATGTTGATTCTTCCAGTCCAAGAACATGGTATATCTCTCCATCTATTTGTATCATCTTTAATTTCTTTCATCAGAGTCTTATAATTTTCCGCCTACAGTCTTTTGTCTCCTTAGGTAGGTTTATTTGGTTGGGATGTTAAATGGTGCAGCCACATTGGAAGACATTCTAGCAGTTCCTCAGAATGTTAAATGTAGGGTTTCCAAATGACCCAGAAATTCTAAATTCTACATATATATTGAAGAGAAATGAAAATATATATTGCCACAAAAAATGAATTTTCAAAGTAGTATTATTCATTATAGCTAAAAAATAGAAAGGCCTAAATATCCATCACCTGATGGAAAAAAAATGTGGTATACCCATACAATTGGATACTATTTAGCAATCAAAAAGAACAGAGCACTTATACATAGTACAATGTGCATTTACTTTGAAATGTTTGCAAAGTGAAAGAAGGCATTTACAAAGAACCACATATTGTATGATTGCACTTATAGGAAATGTCAAGAATAAGAAAATACATAGGGACCGAAAGTAAATTATGAGTTTCCAGGGGCATGTGGGTGGAAGGGTATGGCTGTTATTGGGTATAGGGTTTCATTTTGAGGTGAAAAAGATGTTCTAAAATTACATTTTGTGGTTGGTTGCCACCTCCTAGAGCAAGAACTGCAGAATTCTACACTTTTAAGGATGGATTTTATTATATGTGAATTATATCAATAAAACCACTGTGGGTAAAGATTGCACTAAGTCTATAAATTGATTTGTATGAAATTGACATCTTTACAGTATCTTATCTTCCCATCCCTGAACATATGTAGCACTTTATTTAGTCCATTAATTTCTTTCAACAATTTCATTATGTTTGATGTAGAGGACATGCAATCTGTTGTTTCTTCCTAAATATTATTTTATATGTTTCTCAAGTGGCCCTTTTTAAAAATTCTAATGTTCTTGTTGTTTGAAACTAATATATAGAATTTCAATTGATTGTTGTCTAATTACCTTCTATCATTCAACCATGCCAATTTGCATGTAGGTGTTAGTAGTAGTTTAATGAATTTTGTAGACGTTTCCACGCACAAAAAAAATTATGCCTGAAATTAGGGACAGTTTTGCTACTTCTCTTCCAGTCTTTAATCTTTTTTTTTTTTTTTTTTGCTTCAGTGAAGTCAAGGACACCCATTACAATCGTGACATGTTGACTACAAATGGTAGTAAAGACATTCCTACTTTGTTCCCAAGTTTAGGACATTTGAAATATTCAATTTCACTAATAAGTATATTAGCTGTGGGTTTTTTATAGATGCTCTTTATCAGATAAAGAACATTTTTTCCTCTGTTGACAGTTTATATTATGAATTAATGTTGAATTTGTCAAATGCTTTTCTGTATCTATTAAAATGATCATTTTCTTTTCTCTTTTATTTTGGTGAATTACTTTGTTTGATTTTTTCAATATTAAAGTACCTTTCCTGGGGGAAAACCCACTTGGTCATGATGTCAGTTTAGTTTATATGTTACTGATTTGGTATGCTAATATTCTCCTTAGGATTTTTGTATTTATATTTATGAGGCACCTGGGCTTGTAATTTTACTTCTTTTATTATCTTGATCAGTTTACTTCTTTATTGATCAGTTTTAACACTGAGTGTTGTACTGGCCTCAGAAAAGGAGCTGGAAAGTGTTTCCTTCCCCATTTTCTGAAGGAATTCTTTTAAGATTTTATTTCTTCTATAATGTTTCAAAATGTTTAGAGTTAATTCACATGGGCCAGTGATATCCTGGTTGGAGAACTTTTAATTACAAATTGAATATCTTTAAGTAAATACAGGACTTTTTAAACATTTATTTTACTTTGATTTTATTTTTAGTTTTTAATATGGTTCAATTTATTTCTATTGTTTTTAATTTTTTTTTCCAATTTTTCTAATCTTTTTTCCCCTTTCCTGCTTTCTCTTGGATATCACGGCTTATCTAGGGATTATATCAATAATATGCATTTTAAACTTATCATTGACTATTAGAGTTTATATTTTACCACTTCACATAAAATGAAAAAGACTGCAAATGAACCATATAATTCCTTTTACCCCCATTCCAATGTGTAATTTTTATTATATATATCCCTACACACATTGTGAAATCCTCAATACGTTGTTATAATTATTGTTTGAAAGACTAAATTAAGAGAAAAAATTAAGAGAAGAAAAGTATAAAATATTTTATATTTACCATATAGTGATCATTTTCAGTGCTTTTTATTCCTTCCTGCAATTCAATTTCTTCAACCTAAACAACTTTAATATCTTATGTAATGTGTATTTGTTTATGATGCTGACATGACATTTTTGCAGCATGGAAAGGAAAAAAATGTCAAACCACAATTGAATAGTCAGTGAAAACATTCTTCACATATGAATTCCATCAGAAGACATTTTCAGATAAACAAAAATTATAGGTGTTAATCTTGAGAGGGCTAATATTTCAGTACTACTTATAACATCATGGCCAAAAGCAGGAAAATGCCTCTGTAGCTGTATTTGCTTTTCCTTTTGTATATAGCAATAAAAATTCCTGGCTCTAAAAGTCTTGCTTCAAAGTAAGAGAAAAATCTATTAAGGTGGTAGGTGGAAATTGTAATACAGATGCAAAATATACATATATATTCATAAATGAGTGAATTATGCTTTTTAAAATATTCTCTTTGATTTTAACAATTAATGTTTTAAAACTCCTCATTTTATTTAAAAATTCAGACTTCCTATTTCTATTGAGGAATCTGCAGATCTTACAACTTTAGACCCTCATGTATAATATTAACACTTAGTTGGATCTTGAAAAACCCAGTTCTCCACAGTGTCTTTCTCTTTATCTCATCTATTAATGAAATTTAGTCTTATATTAACAGGTCTCTCTTGAGTCTGATTCACCCAAAATGGAAAATTATGAACACAAAAATCCTGGTCTATGTGGAAGAACAGAAAAACAGTAACTAAAAGGATGGAGAATTGTTTAGAAAAATATATGTATTTCTAGGTATTTACATCACTGGGAGTTCCCAGCTTCCAACTGCTCCTCAATCTACCACCTAAATGAGTGAATAAAATGCTTCTTACCACCCTTCACTCCCTTCACATTCTTGCTCTCTTGAAATTTAAGCTCTAGTTATGAGCAAAGAATCCATTGACAAAGAGGAGGCCACATGTACATGATAAAAATTATAATTCTGTACATATTCTCATGTATATAGGAGCAGAGATTTTAGAGAATTATTAAAATAATATTTTATCTGGCATGTTAGTTAAAGATAGCTTTGAAGCTGGTTATTTTATTTATTTATTTTTGGCTGTGTTGGGTCTTCATTGCTGAGTGTGGGCTTTCTCTAGTTGTGGCGAGCGGGGGCTACTCTTCATTGCGGTGTGTGGGCTTCTCCTTGCAATGGCTTCTCTTGTTGCGGAGCACGGGCTCTAGGCGCACGGGCTTCAGTAGTTGTGGTGCATGGGTTCAGTAGTTGTGGCTCACGGGCTCTAGACCGCAGGCTCAGTTGTTGTAGTGCATGGAATTAGTTGCACCATGGCATGTGGGATCTTCCTGGACCAGGCCTTGAACCCATGTCCCCTGCATTGGCAGGTGGATTCTTAACCACTGCACCACCAGGGAAGTCCTGAGGCTGGTTATTTTATTAAAAAACAATCTCAATGTTATAGATAAAATAATTTCAAAGTAAATAAAGTTGCATGTATGCTCTTATAGAAATTAATAAAATTTGTGGACATGATATATTATTTACATAGGTAGTTAGATACAGGTGGACTTTTAGATAGATAGATATAGATAGATAGATAGATAGATAGATAGATAGATAGATAGATAGATAGATAGATGGAATTGATTTATCCAAGTCATGTTCTTTTCTCTGGGAGGAAGTTAACAGTTAATTTTCCTCATATATCCTGTTATTAGACCAAATGATAGCTCATGTCTTTCTGATATTTTGGTAAATACTGTTTCAGTTTGAGTATGGAAGGGGAGATTTTACAGTCTACATTGCAGCCTATGTAACTGTAAAACTTTACGGACTTCCTCCCTTTAGAATGGAACTTTGCAATCTACTTTTTGATTACATTCTTAAGTAATATGATTCACTTTTTTAAAAATAGAAACATTCCAACTGATGATAATATTGTCATAACTAAAACTCACTTGCTCATAGATTCAGAAAACAGGCTGTCATATAATACGACTGAATATTTCAAATAATCAAAAATTTTGAACATGGAACCCACCTAGCACAATATGTTTAAATACTGCAAAGTTTGACATGTGCAGAGAAATTAATAAGGTAAACTTTTATACGATATTTAAAATTTGTTATACTATTAACTAGGTGTTTTAGCTCATTAGAAATCCGCCTAAGAGAAAATATTAAAATTCAAGTATAATTATTTAAAATAAGCATACAAGTTTGCTGTTCTCATACTGAATTTATCAGTTTGTTTTGACATAGGTTTGACACAGCCTTGGGCTGTTGTCTTACTTTTTCTTATAAAATAGACAATGCTGTAATATATATATATATATATATATATATATATATATATATATATATAGCATTTTAGCTCGACATACAAAGATAAAGAAGTGTACATACTTGGATGCATTTCCCTCCTCCCCATCTGACAATCCCATTATAACTTTATTGTAAACTGAGAAGTTAAAATTTAATTGAGAACTGGGCGTTCATATGATATGCCTGCAGCACCCTTGATGAAAATTTCATTTGTTAAGAATAACTTACTTAGACACTTAGTAATCTAAGACATATTTCAAATCTATATCCTCTAACATCACCCCATCTTTCAGCAAATCCTTACTGCTAGAAACAAAAATGCAGTTGGCTAAAAATATAGGAAGTTACTTCATTTTAGAAATCTGCTTTATTTTCTTCATTTAGTCTTTTGGAATCCTTGCCTAAGTTTACATTATCATCTTTTATTTCTCTAAAACTAACCCCACATTTATATCTATAGTCCGAACTTGTTACGTGTATATGCAAAAAGTTTTGTTGATCGTCACCTCAAACTCACTATATGCAAAATTTAACTCCTCCATATCATCCTCCAACATACATTTGCTTTCCAGCTAACCCAATTCTGTCAATGAGTTTTTTTCAGATGATTTTCTAGATTCCTTTTCTAGAAAACTTGGTCATATTTGATATATTTTTGTTTTTAAAAATCTTTTTATGTTCTTTATGTCACTGAATCCTACTAATTCTTTCTTTAAAATAATTTGATTCTTCTCCATGTATATCAGAGGTTCCAGGAACACTGCCACAATTATCTTCTACCTAGGTAATTGTAACAGACTAAAATTTACCTCCTTTCTATTTTAACCATGTTAAATTATTTATTCCACTACTGCCCCGGGCTCTTAGGAACAATGATTTTCAAAAAAACTTCACATAATTAAATATTTATTGAATAAATATCTACTCTCTTGCACATTTTAGAAAGACATCTAATATTTTTATTAAAACCTTAAATAGTTGCAAATGACATGTTTATTTCACTGAGATAGCCCTGTCTTAAAGTACTATTTAAATGTATCAAGAAATCCAAATACTATAAAAAATTTGATAAAACCATTACCTATTAAAATATATGAATAGCCTCTTAATTAATTGTAATACCTTTGTAATTATTACAAAGGTATCATTTAGAATGCATGAAGTAAGAGCTAAGGCAAGTGTTAATGCTCAGCAATACCTTTAAGAGTCACACACACACCTTTTTTCACAGGATGTAATCTCCAAAAATCTTTCCATATATGATTATCTCGAGTTTACAGTTACTTCCAATGACAACTCATATGCTCTCATTTATTAGATATTTTAAAATGTATATTCAGACTACAGACACAATTAAAATCTAATATGAGATTTCCATATCTGGAAGTTTACCCTGAATATAATGCTCTAACTTCAAATATTTAACCCTCTTCCATAATTAACTTTATTTTTATCTCTTACAATCAATTTACATAAAACTGAAATGTTCTTTTAATTTGAACCAGTTCTCTTAATATACATTCATACCACTATATATACATTCACACTTACACATATAAGTTAGAGCTATTAAGTTCATTGCAAAGAAATATCTAGTTTCTTAAAGCATTATTATCCAACCCAAACAATTATTAGTTATTAATGCAACTTTTCCCTGCTTCTACCCTGGCTAATCTATATTCCATTCTCAAAATAGCAGCAGAAGAGGTCATTTTAAAACTGTAAATCAAAACATATTGTTCTTTTACTCAAAACCATTCAGCAGCTCCCCACTTCACTCAGAGTAAAAGCAAAAGCTGTCTCCATGGCCCTAGTTGTACAGTACTACAAGATCTGGCCTCTCTTCATTTTTCTAATCTCATCTCCCTAGTCAGTCACTTGGCCACACAGTGACAGCTTCATGGGCATGCAACCTATGTCATCATATAGGGCTCCTCGCTCAAATGGACCCCACACTTTAATTCTCCCTTGTCACCATCTTTAAACTCTTAATATTTTTAACATTTTAATTTTACATAAATTACTTAACTGGTTCTGCTGGTCATTCTGGTATTTCTTGAATATGCCAGTTATCACCACTGGTTTTAGTAAGTTGTTCCTATTTTCTCAATGTTGTTCCCCCAGAAAATTGCATGACTGCTTTTCTCACCTCTTTACAATTTTCGCTCAACAGTCAGACCAAATCTGAACACCCTGATAAAAACTATAGCCATTCCATTACCATCAGCCATGTTGAATTTCAGACTCTTTGTTACCATACTTGACATTTTCTTTTTTCTATAACCCCTACTGCCTTACAATTTCCTTATTTCCTGTGGTTTTGTTTTATTTTCCTTTTTTTATATCCCTCCATTTGCTTATCTATAGACTACACAAAGGCAGGATCTTTTGTCTACTGACATAGTGTAACGCAAAGAAGCATGCTTGGTATAAGTAGGAATTCAGTAAATCTTTGTTAAAAAATAAATCAATTCAGTCCTTTTAACTAGGGTTTAGCTTTTGTAGTTTTACTCGTACATATCATGTATCCACAAATGCATACTCTACCATTGCAAATATTTGCTGTTTAGGTCCCAATTTCCTGAATGGCATTTCCTTGATCAAAAGAATGATACCCATCTAGAAATTAAGACGCTTTTTTGGATTTGAGAAAAACACTGACTGATCTTTATTAAGAACTTTGCAATACGCTTATTAAGCTTTGTAGTCTTTCCTAATGAGAATCAGGAGACAAGAGCTCATTATTACTGCTTATATCGCAGTGTGATAAAAAATCACATTTTCATGAGGCCCTAATATCCTTACTTTGTGATGTGAGAGTCAGTACAATACAAAGGTTACAGTGGACATCTATGGAGTCAGTTTACCGAGGTTGTATTCTGGTTCTACCATTCTAGCTGTGGGATGTTGAGAGGTTACCTGCTCTCTATGCCTTGGTTTCCTTATTAAACGTGAAGGGGGCTAATAATAGAACTTCCTCAGAGTTGAAGTTTTAAAGACTAAATGAATTTATCAACATAGCACACTTTGTACAGGAAAATACTAAACACATACTAAACAGAAACATATTAGGCACTGTATAAATTTGCTAATACTACATGTAAAATGGGAATATTATTTATGTGCTGTGTACATCTCTGGTTCTTGTAAAATTCAAAAATAATACAGTGAAAAATGAAGAGTTTAAAATTTAAAAAGAACTATATAAAATACATTGATTCAGTTTAATGACCATCATAAAATAATATTGCTGAAGAAAAAATTTGTATTTAAAATTAAATCTTTACTATATTTTATCTCCTCTCTCTATGTCCATCATGCTTATCTCTAAGATGACAGGTACATTTTGTGTATTGTTGTCTGGACATTAGAAAGTTGAGAAATTATCAAGCCTGTATGATTCATGCGAAGTGTATAGTAATATAGATATGGTCTCTGAGAAATATGACAGAGAGGATGGAGACTATTGTTTGGAGATTGAGATTTGTAAATAAACACAAACTTTACAGGTAACCATTGGCTCCATGCTTATTGAGCAATGCCATTTCTTAAATAGGGCTGGCACATAGAAGAGGCAGAGGAGTATTTGTTAGAATTGTTAATAAAAAGTGTCATTTTAATTATTGTTATACAACGATGTTTATTAATACAGACAATTTAATTTCAAGAAATATTGCACTTTGATCCCCCAGTTCTTCCTGCACATTTCTAGTTTGCAACATCAAGCATTTAACTGCAATTCAGTCACATGTTTTCTTTGGCTCTAGAGACTAATAATTTTTTTCACTAAATCAGAGTCCTGTGAGAACACTGACTGATAATTGAGTGCAGAAATAAAAGAAAAAAAACACCCCATTTGTTCTATTCAGCAAGGAATTTATTCTGTAACTCTGAAGGACTGTGAAAACTGATATGTTAAGTAATAGAACAAAGAGCCAAAATGGAATTTTATCAAGAGCTTACAATTCCAAAATAGGTTTGATAGTAGTTAGAAACATACTTTATTTCCTAGGGACCAAGAAATGTCCCAGTTTGCTAAATAACCATCTGGAAAGCATGAGTACTAGGGAAATCTGATTCTAACCCTAAGGTCATCTGATTCTAACCCTAAGGTCAGCTTAATTCACAGCTGCTAGATAGTTGATATGTGGTTGATCCTGAACAGATATCTACTTGGAAGCTAAGCTATGAAAATGTTCAGATGCACTTAAATCCAGATTTCACAAATGAAGAACAAATCAAGCAGAGATTTAAACTGTCAATAAAACCAGAACAAATGATACAGTTCTTTTGGTGGTATCAGGGTTTTGCATCCCCCTAGAGACCAAGGAACATACATGTGCCTTAAATATGTCTCCATTCAATGTTATGGCCAACGTGCGGCCTAGTTCTAACATAATTTTTTTCTTTGCCATTAGCTAGGTAAATATCATTGGAAAACTTATTTTATTTTTTAAAATTTCAGTTACTTAATCTGTAAAATAAAAGTGATTTTTCTTCTATATAAAGTGGACTAAATCTAAATTAATTCTAAATCTGAAATAAATTTTATTTTGGAAAAATTAATCATTTATTGAGAAATAAAGAGGACAAAATATTGAAGTAATTTTGTGAACATTTATTGACATGTAATTGGATATTTTTTAAAGTGTGATGTATTTTGACAAGAAGAAAATTATGCAATTACCTGGTAACAGTCATCAATAAACAAATCAGGTGAGTCTCACCTCTATGAAAAAAAGAAAAAAATTGAGTAAAGTAAAAAAAAACAAAAAACAATATGCTAAAGTTTTGGAGGCAACAACAACAACAAAAAAAAAAACTGTGAAAAGATGCTAGATATAAGCATAAATAAATAGAGCAAGGAGTGATTTTCATTATTGTTGTAGTCAAGGCTTTGGGCCACAAACACCAAAGAAATAATTCTGACTCAAAAATCATCCCACCCAAGTTGCCATGACTATATGTTCTACAAGGGAGTCTGAGGTCAAAGCTTTGCACAATTGTCTGTCCTGTACCCTCTGCATATCTTACCATATGAGCTTTGGCTAAGACAGAAAATCAGTTAAGGATTCAGGATCCTAGTAGTTCTCAGAAGATATATAAATTATAGCATATACTATGATTTAGCCTGACTTACAATCATAGAAGTTTAGAGAGGAAAAGTCACTGTAGGATGCTGTGGTTTAGTTTAAATGATTAACCTACTTATGAGAAGTTGTTTCATACCAGAACAATCTCATTTATTATAAATACTGAATCTTGGAAAGGCCACTTACTAATTCTATGATATAAATGAGTCATGTAGAATATCAGGCTGAATATTTAAACAAATAATTTCAGGATGATTATCCATTACAACTTACTGGTGAACTTTCTTATTATGAAACCAAGCTATCTGAAGGCATAATCATTGAATTATTAATCCAACATAATAATCATTCAATAGATGAGATAGAAAGATATTGATGAGAGAGAGTCCATTTGCCATTAACTATAGTGAAGTTTCATGGCACTTTTAACCTCTTTTGTGATTTCTTGGAAAGATTTTATATTTTACTTAAACTCAAGTACCTAAATGCTAGTATGTGGATAATGACAGTTTAGAGGCTTATGAAATCCTTGAAGAGTTTATGTGACTACCCAAAAGGGCTTTGGGGCCAAGATGTACTTTAGGTTGACATTCTGTGTAGTCATTTATATTATAATGAAATGGGTCTACAAAGTATGTAGCAGACCAGAAAAAATTGATTTTTTTTTTTGAGAGTAACATCGTTTTATCCCTTCTTATGCCCTTACCCTGTCAGGTTACCCAACCTGTCAAGGCAATAAATAGCCTCTACCTCCTGCTATGCTATGCTCAGTGGGTGCTTAGTAAGGTCAGAAAACTGAACAAACAAGAACAAAGAATAAAAAGGGAACATTTTTATAAAAGACAGAAACATTAGGAAGAAATGGAAAGATAGATATGGTTAGTTTATGGTAGTAATTTGCAAGACATGCTTTATGTGACATTAATTCTATAAAATACTTTTATCTTGATACAATCAATGAAAAAAAAGTGCCATATTCAAATACCTGAGAAAAATCTGCATATTATAACATGTTCTAAGACATATTTGCATATCCAGTGCTCCAAGTCATGAAGAAACTTATTTAAATTTGCTTAGCTATATGATTCCCAAATGTGCTTGATTATAGAAGTCTTTCTATCATTCAATTCCTTTCAAGCAGCTTCTCAAATCAGGGTTCTGCAAATCACACTTTGGGAAAACATGGTTTGGGTTAGATAGCCAAGTGTTGATTGTTCCCTTTCAGAATGAAAATTAAAAGGGTTAAATATATTCAGAAGGTTAACATTTTATATTTGGTAAATAAATGTGTATTTTTTATTTAGAAAATTAAACTGTCTGTGAGTTCCTCTCAGTAAAACTATGGCTCTTGTCACTCTTTGGGCTAGATGGTACTCTCATCCCTTGGATCAAAATGAAAAATTAATTGCAGGACACTGCAAGACACTATTTCTTTTTCCTCAACCACATATACAGACAAATAGAGTACAGCTATTACCTCATTGCTTCCACCTTTTGCAAGTATCCCACTGGTCTGGTGACCAAGAGAAAAAAGCATGGGTCACTTAGAGAATGAGGCTGACAGGATTCCACTGCTAAAGCCAAATATCTGTGAACTTAACTGGTCAAACTTACCAACAGTGTGAGGAAGTGTTTTGACACTCATTAATTTTTCAGAGCAGAAATTGTAGACCAGTGTGACCTCAAGTCATAAATTTCAGACTTCACTGGGAGTAAGAAGAGAAAGGTTCCTCTCAATTCCTTATATGGAAATATAAAAGAAACTAATGTGATTTCTAAACAAAGAAAGCCTCGATTTTTGCAGATGTTATGTGTTCTCTCTTCATTCAGATATGTTTGTCTGTTTTCAAAATGAGGTGCATTGATCTTGCTGTACATCTTCTTCACATGAGAAGCCTCCATGTACGGGACAGTTTTGATGGCAAGAGGCTAGGTGCATAGTTCTTTATGCAGTTACAGTCTAATAGAAAAGATTCAAATTAAATACATAATTTTAATACAATTAGTTTAATGGAAGTAGGTATATGCAGAGTGCAAGAAAGGATATGAGGATTAGAGACATTTGAGCTGATTCTAAAAAATGATTAAAAAATAGGAATAATCAGAGAGATAAGACACCATAGCATGTTGTGTGTAGAGAACTATTAAGCATATAATCAAAGACATAAAGTAACTAGAAGTGGGCAATTATAAAACTGAGGAGGTCAAGTGTGACACAGTGTTCTTAGCTGGGTGAGTGGGTTAACTGCGGTACTGCAATATAATGCTGAGAATACATAAATGGGTTTAGAGGAGAAGAAGATGAACTTATTGTAAGATTTTTTTTTCTAGGAGCATCTAAATGTTCAAATAGAAAAGGCAGAGCAGAGGAGAAATATGATTTAATATTGATAATATTCAGCATATAGGAGACAACTAAAAATGTGGAAGAGAATTAGATAACCTATATGAACAATGGGTTGGAAAAGACTTAGGACAACTTAATTTGAAGGGATCCATAGGGAATATTACATCTAAATGCATATTATTTTAATATTACATATTATTTCATGCCTTATTGTCCCATATATGATATTTACCTTTTTAAGTGTGTTTAGACTCAAAGTTATTTTCTTTTGGTGTTACCCAAATAATTTAAGTATTTGTAGAAAAAACACCTACTTTTTGAATAGTCCATCAGTATTACTATTGAACCCACAAACTATGAGGATAACAAAAGTCCTACTTTTTTACATTCTCTTCAATATGAGCAGGGAAGTTTCAATTTTTGAATCATAAATGGCCCTCCATTTGAGGTTATATTTTATGCAGAATGTTTGGTGAATTATTCAATTGTTAACCCTATATTAGTATGATTTCTTCAGTGTTCTTAATCAGGATAAATTCTCTTCCACTTTTCAGGGCTACTGAGCCGTAGAATTAGACCTAGATGGCACTATTTATCTTAGGAGGGCAACATGACATAATGGAGATTACCGTGGTCTCTGAAATTTGAAAAATCCAAACTCAAATAATTAGTGACTTTCAGGGTAAGAAAACATAACTCAGCCAGTTATGCTCACCTTCATCATGCACAAAACTTAAATGTAGATCTCAGAGATTGTTTACGTATGTAACACCCAATATCAGATATAGACTCTTTTTTAAGACTCTAGAAATTTTTCTCATTGGCTTTTTGATTTATACTCACCCTCAGAATTTCTTAATTATTCTAACCTTTATAATCATCGATAAGTACTGTGGGTTCTTGAAATTCATATAAATTAATTTATATGAGATATTATCATTTGTGTCTCACTTCCTTTGCTCAACATAACATCTATGAAATTAATCCATATTATTTTGATTATCAGGATTTCATTCTTATTTAGGTGTGTAGTATTCTATTGTTTGAATATTCTATCATTCATCCATTTTCCTGTAGATAGTCTTTTGGGTTGTTTCTAGTTTTCAAATATAAATAAACCTTTTGCAAACATTCTTTTGCACATGATTTTGAGGACCTATATGCTCATGTCTTTTGGGTATATGGTAGCAGTAGATTTGCTGAGTCATCATGTAGGCATATGTTTAGCTTTAGTAGTTACAAACAGTTTTCCAAAGTCTTTTAACCAATTTACACAACCACCAACACTGAATGAGAGTTCCAGATTCTCCATCTTTGTCAAAATTAATATTATAAATCTATTTAATTTTAGCTGTCTTGGTAGATGAAAAGTGGTATATCATGCAGGAATTAATTTGTGTTTACGTGTTGATAGATGATGCTGAACATGTTCTATATGCTTTTTGGAGATTTAGATATTCTCTTTTACCAACTCCTGTTCACATTAGTTTCTTCTGAGATGGCTTGCTTTCACCCTCATTCCTGAAGGATATTTTCAGGGATATAGAAGTCTGGGTTGACAGTTCTTTTCTTTCTGGACTTCATTCAGAACTTTCAAGATTGCTCCTTTGTCTTTAGTTTTCAGAAGTTTGATTATGATATTTCTTGGTGTTGATATCTTTGAGTTTATCTTGTTTCAGTTTTGCTCAGCTTCTTAAAATTGTGGGTTTCTGTCTTTTGCCGAATTGGAGGAGTTTCCAGCCATTATTTCTTCAAGCACTCTTTCAGCCCCATCCTCTTTTTTATTTCCTTTCTGGACTCCAATAATATGTATATTAGGTTTTTGGGTTTTTTTTTTTTGCTATGACCCACTGTTCCACAGTGTTCCTGTAGTTCCATTTTTTTTTTTCCAGTCTATATTCTCTCTGTAGTTCTTATTGGATGATTTTTTTTTTTGGTGGTACACGGGACTCTCACTGCTGTGGCCTCTCCCGTTGCAGAGCACAGGCTCCGGACGCACAGGCTCAGCGGCCATGGCTCACGGGCCCAGCCACTACGCGGTATGTGGGATCCTCCCACACAGGGGCACGAACCCATGTCCCCTGCATCGGCAGGCGGACTCTCAACCACTGTGCCGCCAGGGAAGCCCAAGGATGATTTTTATTTTTGTATTTGCAAGTTTACTGATTATTTCCTCTGTTCCATTCATTATGCTGTTGAACCTATCCATTGAATTATTTCAATTATTGTATTTTTCAGCTTTATAATTTCCATTTGGTTCTTTTTTATATCTTCAATTTCTTTGCTGAGACTTTCTGTTTCATTGCCATAAGTTTCTAGTTTTTCATTTGTTTCAAGTGTGTTCATAATTGATCATTTAAGCATTGTTTTGATGACTGCTTTAAAATCTTTATCAGATAATTCTAACATCTGTTATCTTAGTGTTGGCATCTATTGTTTGTCTTTTTTATTCAGTTTGAGATCTTTCTGGTTCTTGGTATGAGGCATAATTTGATATTGAAACCTAGACATTTGAGTGTTATGAAACTCTGGATCTTTAAACCCATTTTAGCTGGCTTGCTCTGACACTGTTCTGGCACGGGAAGGGCAAAGTGAAGCTTTGTTACTGCCAGGAGAGAATAGATGTGCAGGTTCCCCACTTGGCCTCTGTTGACACCCAGGGTCAGGGGCTACTCACTACTGTTGTCAAATGGTGGATGTTCTGGCCCCCTACCATGTCACTACTAATATCTCCCTGTCTAGGAGAGATAGGTCTGCCTCGTTTCTGCATCTTACATGGCTTCCGATTACACTAGGTTGGGTGAGGGGATGGCCTTGTTGCTGCTGGCAAGAATAAAAGTCTTGGCTCTCCAAGAGGACTCCTCTAATGCTTTCCTAGGGGGAGAAGGAGGGGCACTAGCTCATTACTGCCAGGTGGAAGTGGAAATATAGGCTTGCTATGTAGTCTCCATTAATACCATGTAAGGTTCTTTTTACCACCTAAAGGAAATGTCCTAGCTCCCAACTCAGTTTTCTCTAATCCCACTCATACATGGTAGGCAAGGGAGATTGGTACACCTTGCTACAACATGGAAACAGTGGAAATCTAGGCTCCCCATTCTGCCTTTGCTGGCTGGGTAGGGATGGTGCCATGTTCTTTCCTATTGTGTTTCCTGCAGTAGAGTGCTTATTGTGTAAAAGTTTCTATCTGGCTAGATGGCTGCTTTCCTGGTTCTTTTGTTAGAAAGAACAAGCATCTATTGGGACTTTTATTTTTGTCCTTACTTGTTGGTGTTTCCAGGTCACTGACTTCTCCAGCTCTTAAGTTTGGGATGTATGAAACAAAGAAAACCCAGGAAACTCATCACTGTGCCATTCCTCAGACCCCTGTTTTCTAGCCTGTCTGCCTGTCTCTCTTCACCTTTCAGAATGTTTGTTATATAGATAATGTATAATGTCTAGGGTTTTAATTGTACTTAGCTAGAGGAACAGGGAAAATATGTAAATATGTCTACCCTGTCTTCCCAGAAGCAAAAATATATGTGTG
The DNA here is from genome assembly GCF_039906515.1 of Pseudorca crassidens. Lineage (NCBI taxonomy): Eukaryota > Metazoa > Chordata > Mammalia > Artiodactyla > Delphinidae > Pseudorca > Pseudorca crassidens. Next base: position 62,900,962 of record NC_090306.1, read on the forward strand.
TATATATCTATATATATAATGTATCTCTGCAGAAAAAAAAATATGTCTTTGTCAATAACATGATTGTTTTCTTAGAAGATGGTGTACATACTACATTTTTCTGGGTTACTTAACCTACATTGTACAATTAGTGCAATAGTTCACCTAGATAGAACTATTTATATGTTTGTCAGTCATTGATAAATTTCTTAATTCTCCTCTAAGAATAGTTATTTTCAATGATGGAAAATTAAGCATATTAAGAGTTTTATATATTTTAAAATAAATGTATGCTTTAATTTAATTCAATTTGACTTATCACAAATTGTTGACAACTATTGGTATGATCATTGACAACATAAACCTGATAATATTAAACATGTATTCCTTTCTCAGGATTAAATCTTTTTTGTCATGATACATTTTTCTTTCAATACACTGGTGGATAATATCTGTGAATACTTTATGACTTTGTTACACCTTTTTTTAAAATTTGGTCGTATTATGTGGCTATATAGTTGATGACTGCCTTATAATGACTTGAGAAGTTTTGTAACTTTTCTTATGCTCTCAAGTAATTCAAATAACATGGAAATAAGATTCCTTATTGTTTATTGTGTGTGTACATACATGTGCTCACGTGTATGCATGCAGATAGTTGCATTTCTCTTCTAAGTACAATATAAAATTGTACCCCTTTTACCATTTCTCTTTTTCAACAGATATTCAGTTATAACCAAGGAAGGGTCCCTGCTCACTAAATATGAAAAAGAATGGTTATATTTGATGATAAGATAATTATTTGATTTCTCACTTGGTCATATTTACTGAAGCATATAAACTCAACTCCTCAGTTTCTCCCAGGTGTGATCCTCTCTCTAATTGAGGCAACCTCCAAGACTCTAGACGTCAACCCCTGATTATCCTTCTTTCTTGATTTATTCAACTTTATAGTCACCTTTACCCTGACTTCCTAACTTTCTGATGTATACTTGTATTGTATGTTAAGATTAAGTAAGGGCTCTATGGCCAGAAAGCATTTTGAGTAGCAGCATTCATTTCTGAAAAATCTACAACATGAGACTCAGAATAAAATTGATGGTAATGCAGAAAACTCTATGCCAGTTTACTCCATCATCCTTTGATGTCCTTTCTTGGTGGCACTGCAGAGGATCAAAATCAGTCCTGGAATTGTAATTCAGAGGTCAGATGTCAGCAGTGATAGAAACAGGAACAGAGTGGCAGATCCATTTGGTCAACCTCTCAGCAGATAAAAACTTGTCTAACACATAGATAAACAAAACAAAAACAAAATACTTCTCTACAAAGTATATTTTTGGTGAACTGTCATGAATCTTCTTTTAAGAGAAAAAGCCGATTCGGATTGCTTATTTTTGTTCTCATTGTTTTGAAAATTCCAGCCTCTAGGTCTCATTAAAAGATCTCTCAAATTGACTCAGGCTAAGACCATTAATTCAATTATGTCTGTTCTTCCATGTGAGCTGAAATTTCCCTAATTTTTGTTTAGTAACTTAGCTTCTGGTGACAGACTATTCAGGGCTGTTCAAAAGGTTTCTACAGACTCTGTGAGGTAGAAGGCCACACTATTTTGCCTCCAAGGAACTTGGATGCTGCCTTTGAAATCCCATATCAGAATGACCCATGACTGGAAGGAATCCATTCTGAAGGTTAATGTTATAGCTGTTGATACCCGCTGCCACGCCATTTTGCTTAATGAGTGGTAAAGGGTCTTCCATCTCTGATGAATCTTTTAGAGTCTAATTCCCATCCAGTGTTCTTCTTTTCCCTGCAGCATGAACATAATTCCATGACTCCCAGTGTTTAACTGACAGAGAAGCTTCTTCTGACACTTTCCTCACCTGTTCCTAAGATCGCATTTGCCTGGTCAAGTCAGATTAATCCTTCTTCCCAGTTCGAAGTTTGAAATTCAAAGACGTAGTTAATTTGACCCAGAGTCATGTGAAATGAGTATACAGTTGATCTCTTATCTCTGTTACCCAAATTATTTCTAGAAGAAAGCTCAACCTATATCACTTCACTAATAGAATTAACTTTTAAGAACTGCCTATATTTAAACACAATGGTTGTTGGTTTTAAAAAAAAATTAACCAGAACACAGAAGTAGTTTTCAGACAAAGGGTTGCAGTTTTTCCTCAGAATGTTAAAATTTTCTTAGTATGCACTGAATAATCAAGTGCCACACTGTAGTTGCTTTGAATGATAAATAATAAGCCCTGTGACTTGCTGGGCTTATGACAGTTATGTGTCCCATCTTTCTTTCAGAAAAGTGTTATTGGAGGGACAGGGAAATCTCTGCAGTTTGGTTGCTTTTTATCTGAATATACACACAATAGAAGGTAGTTTTCAACTACACTGGGGTTTTTTTTTTCCCCCATTCTCCCCCTGAGAATTGTCTTAAGTTGTTTAGTTGAAAGCTTAAATGGTAAAGGGACTAGGATTGATATTTAGGATTCTGTGAGGGAATAAGGAATTGAAGGCAGGCCCCTGAGAATTGTCTGTGGTGACATATGAACACAATTATGGTCTCAAACTGACCGCTGAGAATCCATGAACCAAAGAGTAGGCTGTAAAAAAAGACTTGGTGCCCTTTTGCTGAGAGAGCCTTGGTTCCTCTGCTACATTTCATAGACAGCTCAGAGAGAACAAAGACAGACAAACAGGCACACTGAGTGTGAAACCAGTTCAGAGGAAGAAAGGTTAATTAATAGCAGAGATAGTAAAGTCACACTGAAATCCAAGAAAAAGACCTTCTTAAGGACACCACTGAAAGGCAGAGCATAAAAGGATCATAAAGGGCAATGGGCACACATAGTGGAGAAAAAGTTAGATTTTGTTATATCATAGAATCTAAATTTTTAAAGGGCTAAGACATGACCACAAAATTGTACACTGATATCTTGAACCCCAGAGTTCATATCTTCCCCACAGAATTGTATTAGTGAATTAGAAATGAAAAATTTTTCTTAATATTTTGTCAACTGTTTCACATGTTCAGATGGGTTCTGAATATTTGTGGCTAGTAGTATTATAATTGTTCTCTTGTGAATTGTCAATTCACAGTGTGTTCATTTACCTATTATTATATTTGTATTTTCTTATCTAGTTGCCTGAGGCATTTAAACTTTAATGATATAAATACAGTTTATTTTAAATAAATATTTTGATTCATAGCTATTTGTTTTTTAATTGTGGCTTTCTTACACTTGAAGTTGTGGTATTTTATGCTGGAAATCTATGGACATTCTTCTTTGGAACTTCTTCCATTGCTTTTAAATTCAGAAAATTCCCCTACTCTATTTTATTTATAATATCTTTGTAGTATATAACACAGTTAATACTAAACAGAATCTAACTATGATGTTATTAGGGCATCATCTTAAATATGTTCATTTGTGTTTGTTTCTGTCTTAATTTGAAAGTAGATGTATTTCTAAAACAGTTTATTGGCTCCCTTAGACTTTTCTTTTTTTTTTTTTTTTTGCGGTACGCAGGCCTCTCACTATTGTGGCCTCTCCCATTGCGGAGCACAGACTCTGGACGCACAGCCTCAGTGGCCATGGCTCACGGGCCCAGCTGCTCCACGGCATGTGGGTTCTTCCCGGACCAGGGCACAAACCCGTGTCCCCTGCATCAACAGGCAGACTCTCAATCACTGCGCCACCAGGGAAGCCCTAGACTTTTCTTTTTTTAATCAAACTATGCAAAGGGATGGAGAAAAATGATAGAGGAAATGATATGGCCTATTTTAGCAGGAATGTTTTAAAAGTACCTGTTGAGTAACATATTAATAACACAATAGAATTCTTGAGGGCAGTAATTTCTTCAAAGACATTACAAGCACTGTATCTTTTAACATTATACATGTGACAAAGAGAACAGAAGAAATGATGGCATGCATCTGCACTGCTAAGCAACTTGAGAATAGAAAATTGTCAAAATGATATAATTTTTCTTTTCCACATAACATATATCGAAAAACATTACAGGGATGTAGAAAGTCAAAGGGAGTACTTAAGTTTATTTAGCATTATTACATATCTATTAATTATGTAATTGAAAACTACATTGTATGTGTTTTTAAAATATAAAATGTCTAAAATTTATAATATACAAATATTATCTGTGGAAACAAGTTTAGAGTAATAAGAGACTTTATTCCATTCCTCACAAAAGGAAAGTGGTAAATGGTAAATTATTGAAATTTTTTAAAAGTCATGAAAGTGTCAGTACAAGAATGTTTCATTTAATATAGATTCTGGAGTAGGATGTGGTATGTTTGGACAGGAACAGAGTCTGTTCTGATGCAATTTTTCATGGCATTCTGTTTATTTTGACTATCTACAGGAGCATGAGGGTACTGACTATAGGAGTTGATATAGAATTATGTGTTTCATAATTATCTTCTTAATAAACATTGAAGAAACAATTTAATTAAAAGAGTGACATGTAGGGCTTCCCTGGTGGCGCCGATGCAGGGGACGCGGGTTCGTGCCCCGGTCCGGAAAGATCCCACGTGCCGTGGAGTGTCTGGGCCTGTGAGCCATGGCCGCTGAGCCTGCACATCCGGAGCCTGTGCTCCGCAACGGGAGAGGCCACAACAGTGAGAGGCCCGTGTACCACACACACAAAAAAAAAACAAAAAAAAAAACAGTGACATGTATAACAGCAAAAATATTATCTAAGAACTAAGCCAAGGCTTTGGATTGAACCATGTTGCTTGACTAAACAGTTATTAAATCATAAACAAGAGTTACGCACATACAGCAACATAAAATAATGATAATAACAGTAATAATAATAATGATAAAAACATCCAGTATGTGCCAAACATTGTTCTGAGCACTTTAGATACATTTTAATCTTCTTAGCTTCATTTAATTGTCATGAAAACTCTATAAAGAAGGTATTAACAGTACATCCCATACCTTTTTATTTAGTTGTTTTTTAAATTTAGAATAAAAATGTCAAAGATACAGAGATAATATGAAGCAAAACAACAGCACTAAAAACTAAAGCAAAAACAAAAAGACAAGATATGAATCCAATTCTGTCTGATTTTACTATGCTATACAGATATTTAGCACTTCTAAAAACATTTTGTTTTATTTTTTATCATATGTGGTAAAATTATATTTTTAAAAAACAAGAGCATAATCTCATAATTCAGGTTAGTGGTTTCCCATAGGAGGAAGGCAGAGAAGATGGGAGCACTTAGTAACTATTTGCAGTGTTTGCTTCTTTAGTTGGGTGGTAGATTCATGAGTGTTTGTTCTATATCTGTTACCAATATGTGACATTTATTATATATATACATAGAAAGAGAGAGAAAAAAAAAGAGAGAGCACACAAATAATAAATAAAACAACAATCTCAGAAGTTCTTAAAATTTTTTCTTAATTTAAAAAATCCATTTAGATTATATAAAGGTTATTTGTTATGTAGACTAATTGGGCCTTTCCAGAACTTTTGTATTCAAAATTCTGGGCCTTTAGAGAACAAAAGAGATAAGCACTATTCTTTCCAGAAAGTTGAAATTAGTCAGGCTTACTCATGACCTTACTGGAATATATTATATCATGATGAACAAACCTAGTAGAAAGTATATGATTTAACACAGGTTTTAGTTTTTATTCTTACCATACACAATGCCAAAAAAGGCTTTGCCTATAACATCTTACTCACTTTCTCCATGAGTACTTAGTTTTGAAATGTTCATTGAGTTGACATAACATAAAATACAACTAATATTCCCTTCCCTAGCCTTCAAATGGATTGTTTTATCATGTAGGTACACAGACACGCACATACACACACACTCACAAATGGCAGCACTGTCTAAACACAGGACAAAAGGAGATACTGGTGCATAAAGAAAAAGTAATTGATACACTACACTGTAGTGGGTTTATTCCATAACTCTTTTTTTTTTTTTTAATTTTTGCGGTACGCGGGCCTCTCACCGTTGTGGCTTCTCCCGTTGAGGAGCACACGCTCCGGACGTGCAAGCTCAGCGGCCATGGCTCACGGGCCCAGCCGCTCTGCAGCATGTGGGATCTTCTCGGACCGGGGCACGAACCTGTGTCCCCTGCATCGGCAGGCGGACTCTACCACTGCACCACCAGGGAAGCCCCTGCTCCATAACTCTGGCTAGTGGTTATGGAGACAATTATGGTATATAGTGAAATACGCAACATTAAATGGAATAGTTACTTAAACATTCAAATGTGATAAAATATTTAGCTCTTCATCTGCAGTATCTTTTAGTAAACTTCCAAATCTCATGACTAGAGATTTTATTGACTTATAATTAACATAAATGTACAACATTAGAGGATAATTTTTAGAAGATGAAAAATGTCCTTATGTTTCACTATTAGCTAGATTCATCTCAGATATTTATGTCTTAATTCTAAATATAAAACACACTGGCTTTTCTTTAGAGGTCCTAAAACAAACTCATTGGTAATTACTTAAATGTGAAATGAAGCAAAAATAAATGATAAATATAACTTTATATTAAAGATTTTTAAATTCCCTACTAGTTAGATAAGAACTTTATAAGTTGTTTTCTATACACATTTTAGCATACTTAAGAAATGTTACATGTATTTATATCAACTTAATTTTTCAAGAATTCCTCAAGAAAACAGAATAATTTAATAGCTATATTTTTATTTTATTTTTATTACCATAAATCTTTTGCTAAATGTATGATGTTTAAAGTAAACAAAATTGTCATCTCAATAAAAGTACTGAACTCTGAATATTACCATCAGATTTATGCCCTAATTGAAAAACAGCACTCCTCTTTCCATGACTTGTACTTTCTACCCGACTTTTATAAAAAGCAAGGTTTTAATAGACAACTCAAAGAGAGAACACACTGCTTTGTGTTTTGTAAGTAATTCAAATTTTCATACTTCATGTACCTGCATCTTGTGAAATTTCAGATTCCAAATATAAGCCCCTTCATAATGTTTTATAACATTTCTAAAACTACTGATAATGTAGAATCATTAATCATCTACATGTTATGAAATCTATTACCTTCTTTTATCCTCTTTGCATCAGGAAATTTTTTGGCCCACTGTTTCTAATTTTCTAAGTAATCAGTACATGTTTTTAGCTTTAACCACTGCCATCTTGTCATTTTCAATTTGTTCTTATGAACCAATAAAACAAAGCAGAGGTTTCCACATCTCTTTTACTGCCTTGAAAATGTGCTTGAAAATGCAATGCGTATATCTTTTTCTTCCTTAAGATGTTTCTTCAGAGTAACACTTCATATGACTTTTCCTATAGAGCTCAGCTGTCCAGTAAGGTAAGCTACATTAACTATCTAAATTTATTTTTAAGTTAATCAAAAGAGTTCTTCAAAAACCACAGACCTCTGAGTACCAGAGCACAAAGATGCTTCAGTCTCTGTCATCCAGGGGAGCTAACTATATTTCAAAAATGGAATAGCTGTAGGGAAACATAGGGGATTTTACTTTTTAAAACATATTATCTCTATATTCTGCCTGACAACTCCTCCATTGCCCACAAAAACCCAAAAAATTCTCCTCTGTCCCTTTACCCAGAAAATAAAGAAAATCCAGAATTCAAGACACAAAAGTAGAGCTCCCTGCTACAAATGGAGGGTGAAACAGAATAACATATTATCCATTTTGTTGTGCTATGGAAGAAGAAAAGCTAGACAGTTAATTTCTTAATAGGTTATTCTGCCACATTAAATTCTTAATAAATCACTTTGCCACCTTATATGATAATTTTTATTTTAACCCTACACTGAAAGCACACAGGTGTGTGCTTGGTGGAGGACAGGGAAAATGAAAGAGAAATTGTGTCTTATTCAATGAAATATATATTAATAGACATTCCCATGGGTACCACAGAATAAATGAAGTGAGGTATTCATAAAAGCCTATGAGCAGTGAGTTTTTATTCACAGCAAATATAAGGACCACCAAAGCTTAGTGTTATCCACACAGTCACACAAAATTTTATATTTATATTAGCACACGACTTTGTGGCTATATGTTCATAGAAGAGAAGTTTTCACACACATTAGAGGAATGGTTTTGTTCTTTCGTGATTTCTGTAGTGTTTTTTCTTCACAACTCCTACCCTCTTTAATTCATGTATTACAGGAAAATTCTAATTATGTAAGTGGATTAGCTGAGATACATGACAGTATGTAAAATGGGTCTTTTTCCTTTTTCTTTTTTTTTTAATTTTGAGAACTATAGGCAAGTCTATCTACATTATAAAACAATTATAAAGCTGCCAGAGTTCCTCCCCCACCCCCCATCCTACTTTGGACTTTGCCTATTTGTTAAAAGGGAAAGGTAGACAAACTAGTGTTTCACCTTTACTCACAATAATCAAGCCATATAAGTGGAAAATGGAGAACTTTGGAGGGAGAAAATGAGTATGTTAGTGCTGGGTGTGGCTCACTAGAATAATTGAGGGGAGCTCAGTCTCAGAGAGGTTGCAGTACTTACTAAAGAGGGAGTTGACATTGCTCATTTCTGGTTGGCTATTTCAAAAGCTGCAGAGACCTTTAGGGCCATCCTACAATAGCCACTGGAGGGTGTTCAGTTCTTGAGAAATTGACATTTGTCCTCAGTAATTCAGGAATATATATATATATATATATATATATATATATATATATATATATATATATACACTCAGAGTTTGGTGCCTGTTTCCTTTCTGAGGAATTTTGAACACTGGTGCTTTACTGGATGAGCCACGACTAGTATGGCAAGGAGAGATGAAAACAGAGAAGTGGGCCTGGGTGCATAAGTTCTATTAGGTTAAACCAATGCCCTAGAAAGTGGCACTGTCAAATCAGGATATGGATTGTCAATATGTATATCTTGAGGGCAGTGGCTTCAGAAGAGGTCCCCCATATGCTCCATGAGAAAGCCATCATTCTGATGCCAGTAGAAATAGAATGCTGATGGGTAAGTATTAGCATTCTCCTTTAGCCTACACCGAAAGGATCTCATCCAAGTGGTCATTCCTCCCATGCAATTGTTTTATAATACAGTGTAACTTCTAAGACACAATAAAATAGCAAGAAATCCACAACATTACAAACACTTTCAGAAATCTAACTAAAGAAATGATGTTTTTCTAGATATATTTGGTATAGAAGAGCTTGAGCAATGTTTTTCAAATAAAAATTAGTTTCATATTGAAATAACATGCATATCATTTTTGTAAACACAAGTAAGCATTAAATCTGTGATTTTTAAAGACTATTTCATGAATATACAACTATTTTTTTTCCATTTTCTTATTGATTTTAAGGCTATGCCTAAACACATTTAGTGGATAATTTATCCAATTGTCCCAATAACCAAACAAAACTGTTCATCATTCAAATGCTTAAAACTTTGGAAATAAGAGTGGAGATTTTTTGGTTTCATTTCAGTTATCTTTTATTGCCTGTATTTTCCAATTCATGCTTTAATGTTTAAAGCATAGCCTAGTTTTCTTTTTAATTAGGTTGAATTTTATATTTTTTTCCTGATTAGCAATTCTAATAAATGTGTAAATTTAAAGTTTCTTAACCTTTATAATAATATTCCTGTAGTTTAGCATTTTAGTGAAGTTTTCATTATCATCAAATTAAATACCTACTTTATAAAATAAATAATTTATTTTGTTTAGTTAGTGCTTAGGATCTGTGCATGTTTTAAACATCTCGAAAAATATAACGACGTTTTTTTCCTAAGTTGTTCAATGCGTACGTAGTTTAGAGCCCTATATTCATATGTAATATATAAACTCCTTGAATTAAACACAATTTACAGTGGCTATTTAGGAGTGTTACCAAGAGATAGTATTCATATAACACATGAAGAAATAAACCATAGAGCCAGAGAATATTTGCTTCTTGAAAGTTAAAGTTTTTCAGGAAGCATAAATGTCAATCCAAGTTAAAATATCTTTATGGGTCTTTGTAGAGTCTATATAACGATGGAGATTTGATCTGTGACATTTCAGAGTATTTCCAGGTTCAGTAGTCATGCAGTTTGACAAGGCTTCCTGGTGTAACTAATAACACAATGGCTATGGTGGGTCTCGCATCTGTAGGGAATCATTCCTACCTTCAGATTTACTGTAAGGCCTGTTGAGTTTTGAAGTATTACTTAGAAGTAACTTGGTGTATATCTACTATTACTTGAAATTTTATTTTTAGAGTTTATCGAGCTAAACTACAGGAGAGGAATGGGAAGAGATTTCCTAGCTGAAAATTTTAGATTTGTCACTACTGTTGAATAAATTGTTTAAATTAAATGTTATTCTTGAAGAACAACAAATAGACTAAAATTATTTGTTAAGCTAGAAGAGTTTAAAAATGGTTTTCCTAGATAGAGCTTTTTGCTGTCTTTAAGAAAAACATACAAACATGGTGATTAAATGTGTATACCTAAGGGGGAGAAAATCTCCTTCTGATACATGGCATGAGAAAATATTTGCTGACAAAGTTAAAATAAACTAGACATATGCAGAATTTTTATCAAAGGAACCTAAAACCTTTTTCTCTTACATGTCTTCCAAACAAGATGGGTGTTATCCAGTTCGTTTTGGAGGTATTGCTTTAGAATGCTCTAAATTAGAACAAAAGTTGAAATCTGTATCTTTGGGTTATTTTCTATGGAAACTGGCTAAGTCATCACTTTTTGATGGTGTGCTAAGCTTTTAGTCTATTACACTTCCATAGCTTAAGAGCCTATCATTCTTTTGGTTAATTATGCCCTTTATGCTCTTTTTTTTCCTATCTTATTTCACTTTCTTGATTGGGAAACACCATTTTTATGAGCTAGTCTTTCTGTGTATGTGGTACATGTGAGTATATAATTCTCATTTTATAAGTGAGAATACTAAATCCTAGGGCTGACATAGCCGCAGAATCCATTGTAACACTGTGCATCGCCTAGAATCCTTTGAAACTTTTTCTATTTCATTAATTATTAATACACATTTAAGAACCAAAAAAGAAAGAATGGAAAAGTACTTTTTATATTAAATGAATAGCTCATGACTGTCTGCTGGAAATTTATCAGGTGTACCTAAGGACACTGTTGAGTTTGAAAGAGATTATTCTTAAGTTAAGCATTTTGCTTAATAAAAATTATATATGGATTATAAGTATTATATTTAAACAAACCACAGTATATTAGGAAGACCACTCCAGGAGGAGTTTTGGAATATAATGAACAAAAATAAACTGGGCAGAAACCTCAGGGAGTGAGGGAGAAAAAAGATTAAAATATTTTTGATTGTATAAATAAAGAAAATTCTTCATTTTAGATGAAGGGAAACAGCAGTATTGTATATAGAACAAGTAAAGAAGGGGGCTTAAATTGTGTGAATATATTAATCATCAGAGCACACCAATTTTTATTATTATGTTCATTATTGAATCCTATTGGAATTAATTTGTAGAATCCCATTTTATCATAATGCAAATGGGATTCAGCTTATATATTTTCTAAATATTTCTAAAACAACCATATAATATTTTAAAAAAGTAGTTATCGGGCTTCCCTGATGGCGCAGTGGTTGAGAGTCCACCTGCTCATGCAGGGGACACGGGTTCGTGCCCCGGTCCGGGAGGATCCCACATGCCGCGGAGCAGCTAGGCCCGTGAGCCATGGCCGCTGAGCCTGTGCGTCCGGAGCCTGTGCTCCGCAACGGGAGAGGCTGCAACAGTGAGAGGCCCACGTACCGCAAAAAAAAAAAGTAGTAGTGATCATACGGTTTTTAAACAAATGTGACTGACTAATTAAATACTTTTCTGTATTATGATAAAATAGTAAATGCTCTATAGATATTAGGTGGACTTTTAAAATTTGACAACACATATTATCCAGTCTTTAGGAAAATAAAGCGAGGAGGGAAGATGAGTACAACAAGTTAAAATAGGGTAGCCATGGGAGGCCTATTTTATTTAGAGTTATATTTGAGCAAAGGGTTAAGGTGGATGAGGGAGCTAGCCTGTGAATATGTGGAAGAGGAACATTATGATCAGAAGGAAGAGCAAGTGCAAAGGCCCTGGGGTAGGACCCTAATTGGCAAGTTCAAAATTCATCAAGAAAGCCATTGTGGCTAAAACGATATGTAAGATAAGAAATCTGTAGGGGTATACATTGAAGCAGTAAGGAACAGATATGTGGAAATTTTCAGGATATTATAAATAATTTTTTTTTTTTTTTTTGCTGTTCTAAATGATATGAAGAAGGCATTGTAAATTTTTTTAGAAAAGAAGGAACACGTTCTAAGTATATTTTAGAAAGGATCAGTCTAGCTTTTGTATTAAGAACATATACTAGAGGAACAGATAATGGAATCAGGGAGCTCTTTAAAAGACTTTTGCTATGATCCAGATTTGGACCAGAGAGGGATTACTGGAGGGGTGAGAAAATTTCTAATTCTCTGTATGTTTTTTAAAGTTTAGCCAGTTTTGATGTGGTATGTGAGAGAAAGGGAGAAGACAAGGAAGACACCTGAGTTTGGGCCTAGGCAGCTAGAAAGACAGAGTTCCCATCAACTGATGTGTGTGGAAGACTGAGATACGGGCAGGTTAGGAAGTGTCAAGAAGACCAAATCTGAGATGTCTCTTAGATATCCAAACAGAGATGTTAGGTAGGCCATTGAATAGATAAATATTGTATTCATAGTAGATGCAAATATGGGAGCCTTCAGCATACAGTCTGCATGAGATTGTCATGGGAGTTAGTACAGAGAGAAAAGAAAGGACCGTGGGCCTTGGGACACTCCATCTTTAAAAGGTTGAAGATATAAGGAGGAATCAGCAAGTGGGACTGAGGAGGAATGACCAGTGATGGAAGAGGAAGAACAATAGTGATGGGGAATGGCCCTGGAAGACAGACATTAAAACGTTCTCCTGGGAAGGGAGTGATAGATCACTTGTGTCCAATAGTGCAGCAATTTGATGAGAACTGAGAAATACATTAAGTTTTAATACCATCATGGTCATTGGTGGCCTTGACAAGGAGATTTTCAGTGTTTTGGATGGGGAATAATTTCATTGGAGTTCCTTTAAGGAAAAAATCAGATGATAAAGATTGAAGAAAAGCAGCATTTATACTACAACGTGGGAATATTATAGTAGAACATGTAATAATACTAAGCTGTTGATATACACAAGCTCATTAAATCCTCATAGAAATTCTTGAGGCAGGGACCCTTAACACTCTCCACTAAGGACAGAATAGTGACTTTAAATTTACAAAGTAAGGAGTACAAGGGTTAGACACAAATGAGGTTTATCTGATGCCAGATTTCAAGTGTGTAACCTGACTCTTATCTCTCATTCTGGAAGAACAGGAAAGAGAGAGGTTATTGAGAAAATGCCATCTGAGTTCAATTTCAAAGAACGAAAAGTAGAAGAATATGCCAAGTATAGAAAGTGATGAGACAGGAAAGAGTAATGAAAACAGTTCATAATAAGCATCATTTTTGCTGTAATCTTTACTGTCTTTTCTGCCTGATTTTCTTTAGCTCTGTGTAAATTTCCTGTAGATTTGTGACTATGTGCTTACAATAATTTATACAGTCTGTGCTGCCATTCTAAGACATGTAAGAAAAGAAGAAACGGGCAGAGAGGAAGTATTTGATTACACTGAGAAATAAAAGATTCATGGAAAATAAGCTAAAAATCAGGCTATTTTTTAAATTATGATGAATTAAAAAGAAATAATTTTTACTCTTAGATTATTATTGAATTATTTTACTTGTTTTGAGTGTTTAGGAATTTAATATTAACATTGGTTGGTTGCAAGCATGAGCCTGAAATAAGTAAAAGATCTCTAAAGATCTCAGAGTTTCATGTTCACATGCAGCACACATCACACTGCATGTAGAAAAACTTTGTGTCTATTAATATACAAACTAAACCTTATTTTGAAGAATAATACTATTTAAAGCTAATCTATGTGTTAAATCTACAATCTGTTGACCAAACTGAAGCTCCCTTGGTAAATTTTCATATCTTCTAAGTACCTGAACATTTTAAGAATACTCCTTAATTAAATATAATTCCTTTACAGTTAATTGGCATTGATTTGCAATCATGCCTTATAATCATATTTTAAAATCATCATTCTCTTTATGGAGAAAATCAAATCTAAAAATTTTCAGTTTACTTCTTATTTTGTTAATTTCCCTACTTACCTCTAACTTTCCTTATGGGATATTGGATAATCATCAGATCTAGTGCTGAAGGAATCTTACTAGAAAATGAACAATTTATTTTAAATATCAGACAGTTACAACTGAATTCTTAAAGATAAGTTTTCAAGCAAGAGTTCACTTTTTTCCCATTTGCATAATTTTAAATTATTGGGTTGTACCTGTAAAGAATGATTACCCATTAGTGATAGTGAGATGATATATAAATTCAAAGGCTCACCCAGTTTGGTCTGATCTCTGTGTCCTGCTGAGTCACCCAGTTCTCCATGTGATATACGTGGTCCTCTCACAGAGAACTATACAAGATGCAAACGCCTCCCTTAGTCCAGTCAATGTACCTGCTCTTGCTGGTCTTTTTGAACAACCTAATAATTTCTCTCCCATGTTTCCTTGTTCAAATCCTAATTACCCTATAAGGCCCAATTCTGTAGTCACCTCCTTCCTCAGATATCCCTGATCCTTTGATATGGAAAGAATTTTCAATTCCCAATACCAAATTGAACTTTATTTGTATATCATTTCTCAGGGGACATTTACTACTTTCTGTATTTTATTTTAGTTATTTCTGTGCATGCCCTACTGATCTTAACTTTATGTTTTACTGGTTTCATTTTTCACTGTCGATTCTCTTATACCATGGCTTCCAAATCTGGATTTACTGCAGTCCACCACCTAGTCACTTAAATTACACATTGATTAAATTTTCAGTGAGGGATCATGGATGTGTTTTTTCCAAAACCCTTGAATATCTGAAAATATCTTTTGTGTTGACATCACATATGACAAGAGCACCATAAAAAAGCTAATGATATCTAATCCATAACATATGTTTTAGTGAAAATTCATGACTAATCATTGTATCCATGAAATAGCAACCAGTATAGTAACTGTCTTTTACTTTGTACACTTTCAGTTTTTAAAAATGACCTTACATGAATGAATGGCATGATTTAAATTTCTCATTCTAGGATATATTTCTGAGCTCTAAAGTTGTATGTGCAAATGCCTGTGTAACAGCTTTTCATATGATAACTGTCACAAGAAACTTTTCACCAACACTACTCCTTCATAGTCATACCATCTTGGGTAATGGCACCATCTCCATGCAGTCTCTCTAGGTATAAACATGGAAGTCATTTTTGACACTCCCCTATATTTTCCATAGGTCAAAAATATATTTTAAATAAAACCATTCTGTCACTTCCATGATCAAAGATTATATTTATCTTTTATTGTTTTTACGGTAACAGCCTCTTAACCAGCTTCTTAATTATCCCCTTTCTAATTCCTTTTCTATGGGTATTTAAAATATTCTTAAATCATCTTCCAAAAATAGCATCAAATTACATAACTCACCTGCATAAAACTCAATAATTTTGCAATGCATTTTTTTTTTTTTTTTTTTTTTTTTGGCGGTACGTAGGCCTCTCCCGCTGCTTAGCACAGACTCCGGACGCGTAAGCTCAGCGGCCATGGCTCACAGGCCTAGCCGCTCTGCGGCATGTGGGATCCTCGCAGACCGGGGCACGAACCCGTGTTCCCTGCATCAGCAGGCAGACTCTCAACCACTGCACCACCAAGGAAGCCCTTGCTTTACATTTTAAATTCACTTTTTAAGAGTTGTCTTGACATGTGACTATTACTACACTACCTTAGTGCTTAAATAATGTCCTATTATTTACAAAAATAAAAAATAAATCACACCATTGACACACCGCGAAAAGCACTCTTTTTCCTCTTCTCTTAATATGCTCAGGCAAATGCTAAAAGGAGAGGTGTTGTGAAGGCAAAGCTTGCTTTAGGCCCTAAAATGTAAACATTAACTGCAGCAAAGACCACAAGCCTAACCATCTTTTTGGAAATTGCAGAAGTCAGGAAATGCCAATATAAAAAGTAACTCTTATTCTTTCTGATTATATTACTGCTATTAAAGCTTACGCACACATGCAGACTTTAACATATCAAGAAAGTATGTGTACAAACAGTATATAAGACTCTTTGTGGACTGAGAACATTTCTTCATTACCCATTATTCTCCTCTTACTTTCTATATTTCAAAATATATATATATAAATATATATAATATATAAATGTATAAATATTTATTATATATTAGTGTTAAATATATAAATTATAATTAATATATTAAATTATTATATTTATATATTTATACATATATATTATATATATAATATATATCTCCTCTTGTCTCTTAAAGTACACCAAGTTTGTTACTACAGGTGGGACTTAGGCTCTTCTGTCTGTCCTGATGAATAAAAATGTTCTCAGCAAGTCAGTGTTTTCAAGCTTATATTCGAAAATGTATACCTAAATGACAAATATTCTTATTAAAGTAAATAGATTAATTCTGCTAATTTAAATATAATTTAAAATTATTTTCAACAAATATATGGAATACATCAAATGCAAATAAATATTTCCTGCATTTATACTTTATTTATTGAAGAAAGCTGAACAAGTTGACATTTTTGGTCCAAAGATAATAGCAAATCTTGTAAAAGGGCTATTTTCAAATATTAATAAAATGTTAATCTAGAAACAAGTGCATACTTACATAAAAGAAAACAACATTTTGAAAATAATATAGTTTATTATAAAATGAAGCCCTAATCTAAATTCAGAGTTATCCATTTTTAAGATTGCTAGTCTTTAAAAATAATTAGATTTAGTAATTAGATATTTAGTACTTACTTTTTCTGACATGAAGGTGTTTAAAGCTGCTGTAGAGGACTGAAGAATGAGCTTATTCTACTATGGCACCACTGTTACAGGAACTTCATCCTTAACATATATTCATTATTATCTTCGAGCAAATAAATGAACGAAGAAAGGGAGTAAATCATGTGAAGAGCTATGGGAAAGATGTTGGATAGGGGAAAAAAAAAGTGATCTGTTTTGGACAAGTGAAATTTGTGATGCTTTTTATGTTCAAACTTTTATGACTATATACAAAGCAGAGTAAAAGTTGGTTTGTATTTATTGTATCATTTAATTATCATAAAATTTCATAAATTTAGCATTATTATTGTTCTCACTTTTGGGAAACGAAGCTGAGGCATATATGGGATAAGCAATTCTTCAAGGTCATGCATCCGGTATACAGCAAAGGCATATATGGGATAAGCAATTCTTCAAGGTCATGCATCTGGTATACAGCAAAAGGAAATCGAGGACGTAGGTCTGTAGGATTCACAGCCCATGTGTTCTCCTGTGCAGTACATTATCTAAACTACATTATGTTCAAATAACCAAATCCAATAGACAATGGTGCATTTTTAGGCATGTGTAAAAATTGATGAAACTGTTAGTTATTCTAACCAGGATTTCCTAGAAAGTTTATCACACCCAAATAGTTTTGTACCCTATGCCTAAGTTTTAAAAAATTGCTTAAGAGTTGAAACTTTCAAACTAGAGTATTAAGAATAGAATACTTTTTTCCACGATTTTACAAATGAGTTAACTCCTTCTAGCATATTTGCCCCAACTAATTGTTGTCATAAAATTATAGCTCATACAAAGTTATATGTAGGTTAGTCTTCTTATGCAATAGCCCAGGGCTAAATAAATGTAACCATACAGTCTAATATAATATGATTTTATAAGCAATGGAATAAATTTGTGCAAAGTACTTCATATGTTTATATCCCCAGAGGCAAAACTCTGATAGAAGCAGTGAAGCCAAAGGGGGTGGATGGCAGGGATAATTGCAGACTAATTTCTCAGCTAACATTTAGTAATTTTAAAAAATAATTGATACAAAACTGCCTTAAACAAAAAGGATTTGACCATTCCAACTAATTTTGTTGCTGAAAAGGAATCACAGACTTTGGCTCTCCAAATGAAGCTAAAGAGACCAACAGTGAATAACTGTCAGTCTTGTTTATTGCAATTTGTCTACAGTGTAGATTTTTGTGGAAAGAGCCAAAAGATACTTACCTGGTGTTAACACAATTTTTGGTGCACTGTGTTTAGCTCTGCTTTATGCTTTTACTTTACTTTAATTGGTTGGCATAGGTTATGCTAAAATTTGTTCTATTTTATACACAAAATGCAGTTATAGTTTACTTCTAATACCTTGAAATGGGAACATTGAAAGGAGAGCAAAGTTACTTTTATTTAAGGACCCATTCCTCCATTATGAAAAATTGGTTTCAATATAAGAACAAGGGATTCTGGGGAAATGACAGTAGCATGATATTTAATCCCCTCAAATACCTTTATAAAAGCAGATAGAACAATTAAATAGTAATCCCAAATGGATGGACCACATTTACAACAATATTAGATTACAAGGTATCTTCACAGACCCCAAATACAAGGGGTGGGGAGAAAACAGCTACAAGCCCTGTGTTGTCTCAGCCTTTGTACAGATGGAAGCATGGTGAAACAATTAGACATTTTAAGATCTGAAGGCAGGATATTCACCAGGAGCCAATTTGAAAACAGCAGTTAAAATTAGGAGGAATTTTGCCTAATCCACACTTGGTCAGTGTAACTGTCTGTAGGAAGGTCTGGCAGGGCTGGAACAGTCTAGCCCCTTTGAATTTTTAAATTGATTAAGCGTGACCAACTTCCAGAACAAAGTTCCACACTATGGGGGAAAAAAAAAAACCCAAAAACCTGAGAACTGAATTCCTGAATTCAACTTATCAGGATAAGGCCAATAGAAATGAAGAAAAGAAAAAGTCAGATAAAAGTGGGGGAGGGAAATTGAGCCAGAAAAATCATATTTTTAAATACTAATAATAAACAAAACAGATGTGAGAGCTCTGTGAAGTTATAAAATCTATTCTGAAAGAAACTTCCTTTTAAAATTTCAGGAAATTTATAAAATTTCAAATGTTCATATGAAAATAAGCCTTGGATATATAGCTACCTATATAGAACTAAGATTAAATGAGGAGAGGATATTGAGTATAATTACTATATGATAGGACAAAGTAGATTTAGTAATATTAGAAATAACTGAGGACAAAAAGAATGCATTTACAAATCTTTTAAATGTGGTCAGTAATCATATTAGTTTTGGAAGCATTTACATTGTTATGTGGAAACTAACGTGGGTATGATGTGGAATAAGGCAAATGGATAATTATTGCATATTGTAATTTTATCACCGCCTTCTGTACCTGAAAACAGAATTCTCAAGGTGAAAGAATAGATGTAAAGTAGAAGAGGCTGAGTGGTCCTGCACTCCTGAATTTGAACTGGAAAATTAGTATAAACTCATTAGGCACTTTATCCATCCATTGATCAAGTCATTGTTCTATCAATGTTTATTTTCCTATAAGTTTCATCCACAAAATTGTATAGAAAGAAATCAGGTAAAAATAAGCATCCCTATATATGTGTTAGCATACGGTATTGTATATACACTACCAAATGCAAAATAGCTAGTGGGAAGCAGCTGCATAGCACAGGGAGATCAGCTCGGTGCTTTGTGACCACCTAGAGGGGTGGGATAGGGAGGGTGGGAGGAAGGTGCAAAAGGAAGGGGATATGGGGATATATGTATACACATAGCTAATTCACTTTGTTATACATCAGAAACTAACACAACATTGTAAAGAAATTATACTCCGATAAAGATGTTTAAAAAAAAAGCATCCGTAACATCCAGACTGTAGATTTAAATTACCTTTTCCCACTAAAGATAATGAGGACTTCTTGGAGGAATGGCTGATTCCAGTTCTGAGGCTGAAAATGACACGAAACAAATCTGGAATATCTTGTCATTGAAAAACTATCGGGATCACATCTAAAGGAGACAAGAGTCAATGTGAAGAGGTGCTATAACTAAAGATAAGATAATCTGAGCTTCAAAATGAATTGAATTTATATTAAGGAACTGAAATCCATCAAACACGTTTAAATACATGAGTTCCTAATGATACTTAAACAGCAATCTACTTAGTTACTTTAGGGAATGAGAAGAAACAAATTACCTGGAAATCTATAAAATAAAGGGGAAAATCAGGGATTTAACTTGTTTTTCCATTTAAAGTGTTACTTTTAAAATATTTTAAGTGATAAGTAAAAAAGAGAACTATTGCTTTATTAATATAACAAGTAGCAAACACTAATACTTAATTAACAGATGAAGGAAAGTGAAACTTTATAGAACTACCCCTGATAATAACTAAAAAGAGAAATGATAAATCAACTCTCAGTGAATTAATGGATAGATGAGTTAAGCATAGAAAGAGAAAGACAAGCTAGAAAACCAAAATTATGTGTGATCTTGCCTAAAAAAAAAAAAAAAAAAGAACTAAGCTAAGTCTATTTTCTTCCAAGTTGCAGAAAATACAGAGGGCAGTGGAACATATGAATTGCAAAACGGGCATGTAATCAGCAAATCCAGACGGGAAAATTTAAATGGCTTGTGACTTTCAATTTGATAAGTTGTAAGGGGAAAAGAAAAGATAGAATTTGCACCTGTAAATTAAGAAGCTTAAGAGACATACCAAATTTTAAGAAAATGGGTGATACTAAACTACCATATATAAGGATGCATATTTAGATAATGAAAAAATAAAAATACACAAGAAAATAGCTGCACAAAAGACAGGATTGTGGGGGGGTGTTTTGAGGGTTGTGACTGAGATCTGGCAAATGAAAGTGTTTCTGGGCTTTCAAACTATAGAATATCTATAATTCTATAGGTATCATATCTAAATAAGATAACTAGATATTTGTGTCTAATAGTACAGATACATGTAAATCTACAATTTTATAAAATAAAATGCCCTTTTACATTTAGCGTGTAGCATGGTTTTTATTTAAACATTATATTAAATAATTTTTACATCAATAAATATGTAACTAAAAGATATTTAAAATACATATAGCAATCTTTAAATTGCTATGACACAATTATTTTATTGTAATTATATTCATTATTTTTAGACAGGTTATTCATTTTTAACATTGTCCTAAACTGTGCTAAAATGACCATAAATAAAATTTGCAAAACATTTATATTTATAAGTATTTGTATATGATTGTTGGCCTGAATGATGTGAAATAAATAAGGACCTGGTATGTACTGATAAATTGCTTCCCTAGAAATGTGCCAATTTATACTTTATGTTATTTTCTATTTTCTGCAGTTTTGCAGCTGCTTATAATCTTTACATTTTTCATAAAGGTTTATGATCTTTAAATTTTTCACGGAACTTTAAACGTTTTCATAATCTTTTTAAAATTTACATTTAATATAGTCCCATTGCTAAAAAATTTAAAGCAAAGAAAAATTTACAGTTAAATTTGAAAACCAGGTATTTGCCGTGGGTTGCTGAGACTTTTCCTGAATGCTTATCATCATAGAACATGATGACTTATGTCAAGTTTCATCATTGGATGTCCTCAATTATATCTTCTTGTTATTATTAGGGTAAAATTTGATTTCTTAAAAAAAATTGTTGTGGATAAAACACTTAATATATGAGGTCTACCCTTTTAACAAATTGTTATGTGCACTGTGTATTTTTGTTGAGGTACAGTGTTGTAAAGCAGATCTGTAGAGTTTATTCATTTTTCTTGAATGAAACTTTATGCCCATTGATTAGTAACTCATTTCCCTTCCCTCCAGTGGCTGGCAACCATCTTATCACTCTTGGATTCTATGAGTTTGACTACTGTAGATACTGCGTATAAGTGGAATCACGCAGTATTTCTTTTTCTGTGACTGGCTTATTTCACTAAGCATAATGCTCTCAAATTTCATCCTTCACATATTGCAGAATTTCCTTCTTTGTAAAGTCTCAATAGAATTATGTTTTTTATATATATATATATATATATATATATATACCACATTTTCTTTATCCATTTGTCTGTCGAGGGAAATTTATGTTATTTGCACATTAAAGCTTGATTTTTATAGATATATTCTATTTTGTTAAATTTGTTTTCTTTTTTAGCCTATTTTTTTCCATTAAGCCTTTCATCTTTATCTTATTTTATTTCAAGAATTCCTTGTACATTTAGTGTAAAGATCCTTTATCTGCCTTGTAGAACTTCCAAATGGTTGACCTTTTACTTTCAAAAATGTTATTTTCCCTATGCAGGCAGTATACATGTAGTCAGTGTTGTTTCCCACGATAGTCTCATGTTGCTCTTGTTGGGTATTTTGCTTTTCTCTTATGTTTGTTACTGGGAATTTAATTGTATTTATTTTTATATTCAAATATTAAAGCCTTTGGGAATTTGCTTTTATGCATGGTGTAAAATGGAAAAATCATACAAGCAAAACTAAAATTCTTCCAGATTTCAAGTCTTTTATGAAATAAAGTTTGAATAAACTTAGGAATATTTAGATATTATCAGTGAAATATAAAGCACTTAATGATGGAAGCATATTAATTTTAGAATGTCTAGATTTCAGTGAGGAAGTTTTCTAGGACTTAACAGTGTTTTTATACTATGATGTTAATAACTTGATCTCTTGTCAATTAACTTATGGTATGGTAATTTAAATAACTTTTTTGTGCTAATTGGTAGAATAGTTTTGTAATTTTGCAAGTATATCCTTTGTATGTGTATAAGCAACTTGACCATATTAATTTTATCTACCAGTTCTCCCAATAACCTGTCTAGTATATTTTCTGTTGATTAACCTATTATTTGACTAGATGATTAAACTAATAACTTTTTTTGTATAGACACAATCTATGCATATGTTGGTAACAACCACTTGGGATTTACTTATTCTAGAAAGCATAATGTTTAAGTTAATTGACAAAATTCTATAGAATGTAAAGCACGACCTTTGAATTAGACATCATATGTCTAATTCTAACTATGAAAGCTTAATATTATATTTTCGAGTTGAACAATAGATTGGCACTGCATCAATTGTGCTCTCCTGTAGAGCTCTTAAAGTATGACAGTATATACTAGCATCCCACACGTGTTCTTAAATTTTGTTCTTTTTGCCCTTCACATTTCACACAATCAGATAAGTCTAATGATATAGAACTGAAACTAAAGAGTTTCTTCATTCCACATTCTTAATGAATTCCATCTTTGTCGCAATTGCATTATGTTTATGATACATCTTTTTATGACTAGTATCAGCACTTTAATTTCTTTTGTTTTCTAGTAATTTATACAAAATAAGGAAAAATTCAATAAAGTATCTTATTAATTGCACAAACACTATAGAGAAAGATGACACTGCAATAGCCAAAATTTTGCTCTCTGACAGCATGACCAAAGTATAAAAGTCAAAATTTTCAAACAAAATATAGTTTAGGAGTGACAATATTACATATATATATGGATTGTTAAAAACTCAAACATAGAAAAGGCAAGATTAGGGAGGGTGGGAGGAAGATGCAAGAGGGAGGATATATGGGGATGTATGTATATGTATAGGTGATTCACTTTTTTATAAAGCAGAAACTACCACAGCATTGTAAAGCAATTATACTCCAATAAAGATGTTAAAAATCAATAAAATAAATAGAATCATAATATAAAAAAAGAAAAAAATTTTATTCCAAGTGTGATGGCATATTCATTTTAAGAATCTAGTAGAAAATTAAAATGTTTCTTTGAATACTATATAATTGCCTGTGAATTATTAAACTGTAATTGAAGAGAAAAATAAAATCCATCGATCCTTTCTATCTTGATGTACCTCTCCTAACCTTATCTATCTTAAGAAATTACAGGGAATTCCCTGGTAGTCCAGTGGTTAAGACTTGGTGCTTTCACTGCAGTGGCCTGGGGTTCAATCCCTGGTTGGGGAACTAAGATACTGTAAGCCCCACAGTGTGGCCAAAACAAATAATAAAATAAATAAATAAATACATTTTTTAAAAAAGGAATTACATCATCATTCTTTCAGTTGCTCAGGCCAAAACCTTTTAATATTTTCTTAAAATTAAAAGAATATTTAGGGCTTCCCTGGTGGCGCAGTGGTTGAGAGTCCACCTGCCGATGCTAGGGGACACGGGTTCGTGCCCTGGTCCGGGAGGATCCCACATGCCGTGGAGCTGCTAGGCCCGTGAGCCATGGCCACTGAGCCTGCACGTCTGGAGTCTGTGCTCCGCAACGGGAGAGGCCACAACAGTGAGAGGCCCACGTACCAAAAAAAAAAAAAAAGAATATTTAAGTTATTCTTATTCCTTATATTTTCTCACACTCCACATCCAATATAACAGTAAACATTATTGTTTTTACATTGAAAATGTACCTAGAATCTGGCCACGTTTCACCATTTCCTGTTATCCTCGTCGTTCCAACAACTCTTTTCTTTTTCATGAACTATGTCTATTGGCCACCCAAATGGTTCCCTGCCTTTGTTCTTGCTTTTATACCACAAAGGTCCAATGTTAACAGAGCAGCTAGATCCTTCTAAAACATAAAACATATCTTGTCACTTCTCTGCCTAAAACTTTCCAATGGATTTTTATTTTGTTTAGAGTAATATCCAAATTATTTACAATGGCCCACAATGTTGTATACAGCCTTCCTTCCAATATGTCTCTGACCTGATCTCTTACTTGTGCCCTTGCTGACTCTGCTCTATCCAAACTGGAGTCCCTTCTAATCCTTGAACATGCTAACTAGGCTCCCACATCTGTAGTTACTGTTTATTCAGCCTGGAGCTATCTTTCTTCAGACATATGAATGGTTTGCTTTCTCCCTATTTTTAGGTTTTTATTGAAATATCTACTTTTTAGTGATGCCTCCCAAAGCAACCTGTTTGAAATAACAATACCACCTCTCTTGACCTCCATCTCACATAGCAGTAACACCATCTGATGTACGTATTTTGCTTACTTAGTTGTGCTAAGTCTATTTCCACAAGAATTTAAGCTCCACAGAGAGAAAATGTTTTCCTATTTTGTTCACTGTTGTAACAGCCCAACACCTAGATTAGTGTTTGTGACATACTATATTCCCCATAAATATTTATGGAATAAATTGAGGACTGTAAATTTGTATTACAGCTTATGCGTTTGGCAACTGTTCATTGAGTAATGATGGTTAGGACCTCCTGACACTGTGATATCATGTGATCCAGACCTCCCCCCCAGGTGCCCCCCTTTCTCTGTGTACCTACACCCTTGCAGTTCACCTGCATCCTGGAGAGTTGCTTCCTGCTTACCTGGTGACACTGAACCACCTATAGTCCAGGAAAATCAGCAAACTTCTCTCCTTTCGAGTGGGCTGGCTGCAAGTACACCTTATCCTTGGATGCTGTTAAAATAAATTTCTAGGCCCAAGATGGAGTTGCTCCTGCCCAGGGTGCCACTTCAGCAAACAGAAACTTAGATAACTCTCATGTCCCTGTAGATGCTCTTCTTGACCTGAAACTCAGGATATCCTTACGCCAATCCACAAACACCAAGCCAACTCTGGGCTCTCTACTAATTTCTTTGTTCCTTCTTACCCCAAACAAGTTTGATTATATGGCTCTAGCCAATCAGATACTTTGTTTTTCTCTTCCTGTTTCTTTATTCTTTATCTTGTAATAGCTACCTGCCTTCTGCCCTATTTTGCAGTTCTCTGAAAGGAGACTGTTCACTTCAGGAACTGTTAAATGAAGTTTCTTTTTAACACTTAAATTGTCTTCTTTAATCATTTTTTAACAGGTTTTATGATGAGGAATGGGATCCTAAGCTGACTGCTAATGGCCTATGGGACGATGAAGTGCCCAGGCAAAGCACCCACTGAACACTTTGAATTCACTGCTCCACTCATCATTACTGAGGGGCTTGGGTAAGTCACTGTTGGATTTAGGCTCCACTCCCTTGTGTGCAGCTCTCCAATCCAAACAAACTTTATTTTTAAAATATGCATATCTTGTTCCCAGGAAGCTTCTGGGGCTCTGGAAAGATTGCAGGGCTTATTAAAATTCCCAGAAATGTTCTGGGTCCCAGAAAGTTTCCAGGTTTGTTAGAACATCAAACGTATGAAATGATAGTGATGATTAAATATATATATATAAAATAGCTGTACACTGAAAATGACAAAACATTGATGAG
Organism: Pseudorca crassidens; assembly: GCF_039906515.1. NCBI lineage: Eukaryota > Metazoa > Chordata > Mammalia > Artiodactyla > Delphinidae > Pseudorca > Pseudorca crassidens. The sequence continues at coordinate 62,927,238 of NC_090306.1, forward strand.
AAAAACTAAGAAAAATGCTCTTTATCAGGTTGAAGAAGTATTCTTCTATTCTTGGTTTGAGAGTTTTTATCAGGATGTATCTCGGATATTGTCAAAAGATTTCTGTTTATTAAGACGATCATAATGTTTTTCCATTTTCAATTTGTTAATATAGTGAATTACATCAGTTTACTTTTAAGTGTTAAATCTACCTTATATTCCTAGGGTAAAACCTACTTGACTATAATTTGTTATCTTTATTTGTGGGGATTCATTTGCTAAAATTTTGTATATAATTTTTACATCTATATTCTTAAGGTATATTGGTGTGTAGTTTAATTGAAATATATTTGACTGGTTTTGGTGTCAGGATAATTCTGGTCCCATGATATAAATTGAGACATATTCCCGCCTCTCAAATTATCTCTAAGAGTTTATGTAGAACTGATATTAATTCTTCTGTAAATATTTGATAGAAATTAATAGTTAAGTGAACTAGGCTGGGAGTTTCTTTGAGGGTTAATATTTTCAATAACAAAGTCAATATCCTGAATAGATACAGGGCTATTCAGATTTTCTATAACTTCTTTTGTGAGCTGTGTTAATTGTGTCTTTAAAGAAACTTGCTTGCTTAATCCAAATTGTCAAATGTATTGGCCAAAACATCAATACTATCCCTTAATATCCTTTTAATATTTGTAGAAACTAGAGTTATGTAACCCCTCTCATTCCAGGTGTTGTTAATATGTGTCTTTTTTTAAAATTTGATCATCCTAGCTAGAATTTTATCAATTTTATTGATCTTCTCAAAGAGCCACCTTTTGATTTCATTGATTGTCTCTATTGTTTTCATTTCATATTTCATAGATTTTCAGTCTGGTCTTTATTTTAAAATTTATTCTAATTACTATGGTTTTAATTTAATCTTTTCCTTGTTTCTTAATGTGGAAGATGAAGTCATTTGTTTTGAGATCTTTCTTCTCTTCTTATTTAGGTATTTAGCACCATAAAGATACCAAGTACTGCTTTAGCTGTTACTTATAAAATAAGCTGAGGCACATTAAAAGTTTTAAGAGTTTGAGCAAACATCAGTTCCCATGGGGCAGCACCAAACAGGAAGTGGTTGGGAGCATTGCTTCTACAGGAGCTGGAAAAGGCTTTTATAGAGCAGATGCAGAAGTAAAGCAAAGAAATTATTTTGTTCCCTATAGATTCAGTGATTGCCTTATTTGGGAAAATTCTGGTTGGCTTTTTGTGATTGGCTGTTCTTGAATTTTATTGAGCACATTTATAGGACTTCACTTTGGCTTAGGTTTTGGTTTGCTTACATAGGCTGCCAACGTATCAGAGCTACCTCAGTCTAATGACCTCCTTTTTTAATTACTCTAACAGCTACCTGAACAGTTTTTGATGTGTGTTTTTGCTTCCTTTCATTCAAAGTATTTTCTACGTTCACTTTTGATTTCTTCTTTTGCTCTGTAGATTAATTAGAATTGTCTTATTTAGGCTCTCAGTGTTTGGGGAATTTCCAGACATCCATATATTTGGATACATTATTTTTATGAAGTTTGAAATATCTTCTATGTTTGCTAGGGATTTTTCTTTTTCACTTATGTATTATTTAGAAGTTATTTCAATCCTTTGAAATGCATTGAGACTCATTTTATGGGTTAGCATATGGCTTATATTGGTTAATGTACTATGTGGATTTGCAAATTTTCATGCTGTAGTTATAGCACCTAGTGTTCTATAAATATCAATTGGGTCAATATGTTGATAGCGTTCTTCAGATAATTTACATTGTTACCAATTTTTAAAATATATTTGTTCCACTATATCTTGAAAGATGGGTTTAAATGCCTAAACCTGTGATCATAAAATTGTTTATTTTTCACTTAATTCAATCAAATTCTGCTTCATGAATAAGTATACATACATTTACAATTCTTCTTGATGTACTGACCCTTTAATCATTACCTTTCTTCCCTTCTTCCTTCCTTGCTTCCTTCCGTCCTTTTTCTTCCTTTCTTTCTTTCTCTTTCTTCCTTCCTTCCTCCCTCCCTTCCTCTTTCTTTCTTTCTTTCTTTCCTTTCCTGGTGATCTAAGTTACTCATGTTATCATCCCTCTTCAGCCTTGAGAACCTCCTTTATTATCTCTTGTAGTACAGGTTTGCTGATGACCACTTCTTTCATCTTTGTTTTGCCTGAAAATATCTTTAGTTTGCCTTTATTCTTGAAGAGTGTTTTCACAGTATATAGAGCAGTTAGTTGATTTTTTCCCTAGTATTTTAGAGTATTTTGGCCTTCATATTTCATGATGAGATGTCAGTAGTCATTCAAGTTATAGTTCTCCTATATGTTTTCTGTCATTTTTGCCTGGCCACTTTGAAAATTTTCCCTTTATATTTAGTTTTGGTCACTTTGATTATTTTGTGCATACCATGGTTTTTTTCATATTCATCCTGTTGAGGGGAGCTTCTTGAACCAACACATTTATATTTTTCTTTATCTTTGGAAAAATTTTGGCTTTTACATTTTTATACACTGACATATATTTTCTACCCATTTTCTCTCTCTACCATACACTACTTCTCTTTAAAATGTTACACTTTGTGTTATATTCCCTGGTGTTTCTTAGGTTTGAATAATTTTCAAATTTTGTGCTCTCTGTTCTTCATATTAGTTTATTTGTATCAATTTATCTTTAAGCTCACTACTTTTTCTGTCTTAAACCCATTATGCTGTTAAGAACATCCAGTTATTTTTAAATTTTACTTATTGTGATTTTTTTGGTTTCAGAATTTCCATTTTATACTTTTTCTCTGTCAATATTTCAAATATTTTTATTCATTGTGAATCACATCTTTCTCTACTTCACTGAGCTTAATTATAATAACTGTATTAAAATCCTTATCTGCTAATTTCAACATCTGGGTGATCTCAAATTAATGTTGATCTCAACTAATGGACTTTTCTATTGAGAATGGGGTACATTTTCTTGGTTCATAGTATGTTATGTAATTTTTTATTTTACTCTGGACATTCGTGTTTTGACTCTCCTCTCAGAATCTTCCTATTTTGATTCACCAATGCCTACAGGTCATATTATTTTCTCCAAAGATTATAGTTGTTATCTGTGGGAAGGTTAGAAATGGTGGGAGCTTACTTAGTTTTACTGAAAATACAAATTTTGTAAATCAGTTTTTTTAATTTGTGCTAGTGTAATTCATATGGGGAAATTATACTTTCCCTGGAACCACTGGAAATTCATATGGAATAAATGAAACCTCAACTCATATCATACCATACCAAAAAAATAGCTTGAAATGGGTAATTGTACTGAACAGAAATGCTAAAAACTTAAATTTTATATAAGTAAACAAAGGAGAGAATCCTTATGATATTAAGGTAGATAAAGTTCACATAGGTAGGATACAAGAAGCAATTCCATAAAATAAAATATTAATAAATGTGTGTGGTAGCTAGTCTCCAGGATGGTCCTGGTCATCCCCTAGTACTTCCTGGTATTCACAACTTTGTGTAATTCCTCTCACATTGTATGGGGTTGGAATGTGTGACCAATAGACTATGGCAGAAGTGATCATAGGTCATTCTCTGAGATTAAGTTATATCAAATACTGTGATTTCCATCTTGGTCTCTTGGGCTCTTGCTCTTGCTCTATCTCTATTTCTACTTCTCTCCCTCTTTTGGATGACACCTGTTCAAGAAATTGAACTGCCTTGCCATAAGCAGCCCTATGGAGAAGCCTAGGTTGGAGGAACTGGAGACTGGGTGATAACCATGTGAATAAGAGTAAAAGCCGATTCTCCAGCTCCGGTCCAACCAGCAGTTTTACGGCAACCTCATGAGAGATCCTGAGCCAGAAACATCTATCTAGCTGCTCCTAGATTACTGACCCTCACAATTAAGTAAGATAATGTGTTGTTTATTTAAGCTGCTAAATTTGGAAGAAATCTGCTACACAGCAATAGGTAGCTACCAAATGGGGTTTTATAAACAATGAAAAAGTATGTTCTTTTAAAGAAACTGCTAAGAAAATGAAAAGGTAAGATGCATGTTGTGAAAAATGATTCACAAAAATGTACATGACAAAAGTATAACTAGAATATTAAAAAGTCACTTATGACAAAAACCCAATTTTTAAAATGGACCAAAAAAATTGAACACTTCACCAAAAAGATATTCAGATGGTCAGTAAGAACATGAAGAGATACTCACTATCATTAATCTTCAGAGAAAGAAAAACAAAATCAAAATGAGATACCACTATACATCCACCCACTAGAATAGCTAAGTTTAAATGGCTGGCAATACAATCTGTTGGATAAGGCATGGAGCAACTAGAACTATTCTTTACTGCCAATGGGAATTAAAGTGGACAAGCACTTTGGAAAATTGTTTGGCAGTTTCTTAAAAAGTTAAATATACACTTATCATATGGCCCAGCAATTTCTCTACCAGGTATTTATCCGAAGTAATTGAGAACACTTGTCTAAAAAAGACCTATATGTGAATGTGTTCACTAACTCTCTTCATAAAAATGTCTACACACTGCAACACTACTCATTAATATAAGGAACATATAACATGATGAATTTTAAAAACATTATGTTGAACAGAAGAAATCAGACGCAAAAGACTAAAGATTGTAAGATTTCATTTATATGAAATTCTAGACTATGCAAAACAATTAAACAGTGACAGGAACCAGATCAGTTGTTATCAAGGAGTGGGATGTGAGGGAGGGGCATGGATTGACTGCAAAAGAACATGATGGGTTGTTTTGAGATAATAGGATCGTTGAGGTGCTAGTTCCATGGCTACATGAATTTGTGAAAATTCTTCAAACTGTGCATTTTATATCTGTGTATTTTATTGTATATAAATTTATCTTAAGCTGTTTAAGAAGGCAGTAAATTTTTGTAGAGCACATGAAGCTATGCAGAATTAGTTTTATTTTTAAAATTGAGCTTAAATACCTGAGATAAAGACCAAATACATACCTAAGCACTTGTTCTAAGACTATATTCTGATTATTAAGTACAGGTCTAGGACCTTTTTACAGGTTTTAGATTTGATAACTACAAATATTTTTCCATGTTTAAATAAGTCATAAAGATAAATCAACCATGCTTTATTTTTATAAACTACTTGTGTATGTGTGAGTGTGTTAAAATATATGTGTGTATGTATATGGGGGAAAAGAATAGAAGAGGTGATCAAAGGAGACTAATAACATAAGAAGGAAAAGAGAAATAAGTAGATTGTTCTATACTAAATTAGAACTAAATTTTATCCACCTTCCTTATTTCAATACAAAAATATTCAAAACTTGAATTTTTTAAATATTTAAAGAAATACATAAATTATTTCTACATAATGGTGTGAACCTAAACTGCAAAGTTAAATAGCACAATAACTCTGCTAACTTAACTATTTATATACTTTGCATTTTATTATTATCTTGTCAACTTTTTCCAGCATTCATCTCTAAAGTTATTTATTTCATGTTTAGAGAAAGAACACCAAGCTTGGATACTGGGGAACAAGATCTCTGCCACTTGCTAGTTATAAAATTACTTTGGGGAAATAACTTAGAGTCTGTGAATCTTAGTTTAATCATCTGTGAAATGGGGATTCAATTAGGAAGGTGATTAAAGGATCACAAACATGACTCTACTTCTGAAGTTTCAGATTTTGTAGTTAAAGTTCAAAAGGCTTATTTTATATATACACATGTACACATATATATATATATATATCAAATACAGAGAGGGATCATTTATATTGAATTTGATTTTGATTTGCATTTTATATATCAATATGTGAAAGAATTGTTCTTGATTTTGACCATTAACATAGCTAATTCAATGAAGTGTTCATTCCACTAGACTCCGTTGCATGTTAAGAGTTCTGGTGATCAATTTTCTCCCTCCATGAATCTTCCAGTATAAGTTATAAAATATGAAGGAAAAAATCTTTTAATAACCCCTCAACAATTTTACAAACAGGCTCTTTAAAAGATAATTTATTGAATCTTTTTTATTAGTATTATCATTGTTACAGATATACCCACTTCATATATCCCCTCATATTTTATAAAAAATGGCATTAATGCCATTTTTAATAGTGACTTGAATAACAAGTCACTATTTAATTATTTGATTTCAGGCATAACAGATGTATCCCTTATACACTTATAATGATGTATTCTTTAGCTTGCTATCCTCAAGTCACTGACAAATAAAGGTGCCAATTGACAAAGGCAGCTTTCAAAACATACAGCTGTTTATTTTTTCATTTTAGTTTTAGGTAGGATTTTGTAAGCTCATCACATTTTTTATGGATTATTTTTCTATTCAAACAGCAAGAAAGCAAACATGAAATTGAAGCCTCCAAAACTCTCAAAACCACTATTGCCATTCTAGAAAATTAGGAGAAGCTAAGCTACTTGGCGTTTATAAAAGCATCAGATAGCAGAGATTGAAAATCAGTATTTCAAAATTTCCATTTAAAGTCAAAGTGAATGATCTTATGTCATAGTAGTCAGCATTGTTGCAAGTCCTTTAAAATATATAGGGCCATAATGGATGTCAAATGAGATACAGGGGAAAAACATAGTGTGAAAAAGAAAAAGATTCTTAAAAGACACAGACCCTACACATAGCATTGCGTTAATACATATCCTACTTCTCTATTTCTAGGGTTTCTTTCTTCCTTTTTTTCTTCTTTTTTTTCTGTTGGCCATTATCTCGTGGCATTTCATGTAGTCACTGCTGTAAATTAAAACTCACATTTTTCAGCACCGATATGAAAGAGAGTGACTCATGATAAATAGCCTTTAATATGCCATGTTTCCCAGGTGATTTACTAATACAGTTCTTGCAAACGGCTGATAGGAATAGTCATGCATTTTAGATGTAGATCTTTCTTTGAAATTTTCATGTTACACAAATGTCATCTAAGAGAGGCCTGAGAAAGTAAAACAACAAAAAAAAATCCACAATATTAGCCAGCATTTTAAAATACACTGTTGCTTCATGTGTAACAACTTTTTGTCTTAATAGTTATGAGTTGAATTATAATATCAGCCCTCTTGAGTTTAAATTCCAGCTTCAACACCTTGACCTTGGGCAAGACACATAATGACTGTAAGCCTTAGTTTTCCTATCTGTAGGATAAGAAAATCATAGGACATATCTCATGTATTTGCTAGGCGGTACGAAGTAAATGCTACCTACAGTACCAGGTATAATACCTGGAATAAATTAAGGATTAAAAATGTTAACTTGCCTTAGTCTGTTCTGGCTAATATAACAACGCCACGGACTGGGTGAGGTATAAACAACAAACATTTATTTTTCATACTTCTGGAGGTTGGAAGTCCCAGATCAGGAAGCCAGCATGGTCCGGTAAGTGCCCTCTTCCCAGTCTCACTTCTGGTATCCTCACATGATGGAAGGGGCTAAGGACCTCTGTGGAATCTCTTTTTTAAGGTATCAATCCCACTGATTGACCTAATTGCCTCCCAAAGGCTCTACCTCCTAAAATGACCACATTGGGTGTTAGGCTTCCAAAATGTGCACTGAGGGTGGGAGGAGACACAAACACTCAGACCATAGCACTAACATTGCTGTTTTTATTTTATTTTATTTTGTTATCATTGTAATGAGCAATATATTATTCATCAATTACATTGCTAATTACAGAGATCAGTTTACATCACCTTTATTAAGTAAACAATGGTAGTAGTATTTAACAAGCATTGTATTTCCAACGTTCAAAATTCAATGTGAGTAAAAGAACCCAAAGATTAACTGGTACACATAATTACCAAATTTACCAGACATTTTATTATCCTGTGTTTATGTATTTGTTGAGGCAGATTTATATATTCACTCTAAAGTAATACAGTTGTTCTGAAGTGATTCTCAAGATGGTCGGTCCAATTAAATTGAAAATCCTTTAAAACTAGAAGATATATTAGAGATGCCATGATGAATTATACAACATAAACTTCAAAGGGAGGTACAAGAGTTATCCTTACATCTGACTCTTTTCATTTACTGAGATCACAAATGAAACCTATGGGGGGAAAATAAGCTTTGTGATATCTAAAGGCAGGGTTTTGGTACACCACAGGACCCATTACTTTGATAAAACAAGTAATTTCATAAATATCTCTGTACTTTGATATCTCAAAGTGAGAGGTACAGGGATATTAGACGTTGATTGCAGTAGATGCACTAGATCTATCAGAGGATAGATTGCTATTTGAATGTCTTTGATTAAATTATCCAGAAGAATTGTTTTCTAGTTTCAGTATTGCAATGGAAAACCTGAGGCAAACCTAAATTTTCTTCCTTTTCAGTCACAAATTTTTGAACTTTTCTTCTTCTTCATAGATTTTTTTTTCTACTGATACTTTCTTTTTCTTTTCCATTTTCTTTTTTTTTATTTTAACATCTTTTATTGGAGTATAATTGCTTTACAATGTTGAGTTAGTTTCTGCTGTATAACAAAGTGAATCAGCTATATGTATACATATATCCCCATATCCCCTCCCTTGTGCATCTCCCTCCCACCATCTCTATCCCACCCCTCTAGGTGGTCACAAAGCACCGAACTGATTTCCCTGTGCTATGCGGCTGCTTCCCACTAGCTATCTATTTTACATTTGGTAGCATATATATGTCAATGCCACTCTCTCACTTCGTCCCAGCCTACCCTTCCCCCTCCCTGTATCCTCAAGTCCATGTCTATGTCTGTGTCTTTATTCCTGTTCTGACCCTAGGTTCTTCAGAACCAGTTTTTTTTTTAGATTCCATATATACGTGTTAGCATATGGTATTTGTTTTTCTCTTTCTGACTTATTTCACTCTGTAAGACAGATTCTAGGTCCATCCACCTCACTACAAATAACTCAATTTCATTTCCTTTTATGGATGAATAATATTCCATTGTATATATGTGCCACATCTTCTTTATCCATTCATCTGTTGATAGACACTTAGGTTGTTTCCATGTCCTGGCTATTGTAAATAGAGCTGCAATGAACATTATGGTACATGACTCTTTTTGAATTATGGTTTACTCAGGGTATTGTTTCTCTTTTTTTTTTCTCCTCTTTTTTGACTTTCTTTACATTGAATTTCCCTTAAATGCTATGTCTTTTCAATCCACTTAATTAGGGAATGGTTTAGTCTGGGAAATATTTCTGATTTTTGCTTCTTTTTCTAGTACTGCAGTTTTTTCTCTGGAGTACCCCATGTACAGAGGGTAGCTATTGTCTTCTGTCTCCCATATCTGCTAAATTTTTTGCAAATCCTTTTTATATGTTTTGTTTCCCATTAAAATAGGATGGTAGGGTGAGGTGCACAGCTACTTCTGTCTTCTTCACTATGAATCAACATCTCTCACATCCTCCCTCCATACTTTTATTAGACCCAATTAGATTATTAGAACCAATTAAAGTCTATGGTTAATAAACAAATAAACTATTTCCTTTGCACACTCTCAGTTCCCTTCCCTGCTCTGCCTCAGTTGTACTTTCTAAATCCTTACCTATTTCAGCAATGCACTCAGCTTTCTTACACTTCTCATTCTAAATTCATAACAGTTAACTTTAAGTGAGACCTCAGTGCTCCCTGATAGTGTTGCCCTTCACCTCATATGTCACTCTCCAAAAGGACTGTTTTACACTGTTTTCACATTTCTCAATATATCAGCCTTTTCTCCTCTTCCCCTTACTTTCTGCTTGTGACCTTATTATCTACTCATTTCAGTTGAAAAATAGAGGAAATTAGAAGAGAATTTCTATATAAGTCCACCACGACTTCCACAAAATATCCTGCATTAGTAACTATATACAGAATCTTTCCTCCTGTTGTTACAGATGAATTATCAGTGTGCCTCTTAATGGCCAACTCTTCTATCTCTGCGCTGGATCTCATTACCTCTCAAGTATTAGAAGTTTGTTTTCTTATTGGTCCTCTCTCTTCTGAATTATAATTATTCTCTCTGTACTGTATCAAACATGCTGAACATTTCCCACCTTAAAGAAAAATAATACACACATCATAGACAAAACTCCCTAGACTCTAATTTGTGCTTTCAAAACAACCTTAAAGAAATGTATCACTCCACTATTTTCTTCCTTTCCTCATTCTCTCTCGAACTTATTCCAACCTTGAGTGAAGTCCTTCCACTCCACAAAACCAAAACATGCTAAGGTCAGCAATGATCTCCTCATTACAAAAGCCAATGATCAATTCCAAATCCTCATTCTACTCAACCTACAACCTGAAAACTTAATGCAGTTGAACACTACTTCTTTCTTAAAATACACTGTTTACGTGAAATCCAGAGCCCACAGTTCTCTTGATTATTTTTCTAATTTACTATTTTCGGGCTAATATTCTTACTGTTCCTAAATTCACCAATGTTGCAATATTGGTATATCTCAGGGATCAATCCTTGGACTTTCAGTATCTATGCTAAATCCAAACTTATCTCATTTAGTACATGGCTTTAAATATCATTTACATGTTATCTAATCCCAACAATGTTTTTAAATTATCTTTCCTTCCTCTAGAGTGAAATTCTATGAGAACATGGGGTTTGTTTTGTTTATTGCCATATCTTCACTGCTTAGAACAATGTCTGCATATTGTTGTTGAACAATTACATGAATAAGTGAATAAAAAAACAAATGAGCTCACAGCCAAATTTTAAGCACTTGGAAGGGTGCTTAACTATTCTGTTCTGTTTTACTCAGAAGAGATTTTCTCAATGTTGTAATGACTTTCTTCCTGTTCATCTTGACAGAATTCAGACAAGTGCAGAATAACATGTATTAACAAACTATCTTCCTCTCTACCACTTTTGATAAAACGGTGTATTTATGTTACCAATGTATTCCTCCAAATATAGAACTCACTTTGGAGGACTCATGAGGTCCCAGGTAGAAGATAGGCCATGGTGATACAGTTGTGTTAGCAAACAATTATAAGTCAAATGCCAGTGCATTTTGTTCATTCCCTTACTATCTGACCAAGCATTTTCTGAGTAGCAGAGACTGAATAAATACTAAAGGAGGGAAGAGTGATGAGAATGGAGTGTAGAATTCTAGATGCTGTAAAAAAAAGTTCTCCACATTGACCTTTAGAATGAGAGAAGATAAAAAAGTGGTGTACAACTAGAAAAGAGGAGGGAAACTTTTTCTTTCATAGATTATATATTTAAAAAACAAAAGGTGGAAAATAGGTATGAAAAAATTACCAGTTAGTAAGTAAAGCTAGTAATATGCTTGATTAAAAAGTACTTAGACAAATAGGTAGAAATGCATTTTATTCTAGTAATAAGCAGTGAGGAAAGAAATTAAAATATTGTCTTCACAATTGGCCATATAAATATATGAAATGCCCAATAATGCACTTTTCTAGAATATGAAGAATTAAAAAAATGCAGAAATGACTCTGAATAGATGGAAGTGCATAATCTGTCCTTGGATATGAATATTACATATTTTCAAAATGCCATTTTCCTAAGTTAATATTTTAAATAATACCAGCTTTAATTTTGAATTAGAGGAACTGTTTCTAAAGTTGGTATTAAAAGAGAAACATCCTAGAATAATCAGAAAATTTCTGTATGAAAGGAGGATTAGGATGGTGACAAAGGAAGTATTTTAGTTGGATACCAAAGGATAAAGCTTCAGTTAATAAAATAAGTTATTTGTGCATGAGTAGACTGACAGATCAATGGAGCATAATAGAGAAACCAGAAACAGCCCCCAAAATATGAATTGATTTAATCTATGAAAATTAGTGAGGAAAACAAGGATTAGTAAAGAGACTATGGTAGGGAATTGACTAGCTATTTGAATAAATCTGGATTTCTACTATATACCCTATTATAAAATTAATACCAGAAGTGTCCAATTTAAAAATGTAAAAGTGAGTTCAAAAAAGTACCAGAATAAATATATTTTTTCATGTCTTCAATTGGTTGCCTAAGGATGGCATAGAATCTATAAGCCATAAAGACAAAGATTGAGAAAAACGCAAGAAAAAAACATTAAATCCATAAAACAAAAACAGATTGAAAAATATTTGCAATGCATAACAGGCAATTTACTTCATGTATAAGCAGCCATTTCAAATCAGTAGGAAGTAAAAATACCTTGTTGGAAAAAATAGGCAAATATATAAATTCACTGCTTTTGGAAAAAAATTAAAACAGGCACTCATATATGAAAATATACTTACTATTACTTAATTCAAAATATAAATTAAAACAAAAATTAGAAAACATCTCTCTAAAGTGAGACAAGGGAGTTCCCTGGTGTTCTAGTGGTTAGAATCCGTGGCCCAGGTTCAACCCCTGGTTGGGGAACTGGGATCCTGCAAGCCACGTGGTGTGGCCAAAAAGAAAAAAATTAAAAACTAAATTAAATTAAATTAAAAACCTTGAAAAAAGAAGTGAGACAAAACTCTGGATGGGTGAGGATGAGGGAAAATGTGTATCCTAATAGAGAGGAGCTGTTGGTAACCTTAGTAACACTAAAATTATCACATTATCTAAAATATTTTTGAATTTTAGTAAAACTAAAAACTTGCATATTTTGAAGACTTCGGAATATGATAGGAGGGACCAGGTAAAGGGGTGTCAAAAATAGGAAAAGCAATAATTAATACAAATAAACAAACAAAATTTCTTAAGATAATAGTTTAAGCAGTGCATCTGTTATTTGAGCACTTTTATCTACTTAAGTTACATTTTAATAAAAACATAAAATAACAACAAAGAAGAATCTCACAGAGAATGAGAAAATTAAGTGATTTTGAAAGGCAGGAAAAAATGTTTTCAGGTTGACAGTCCATTAAAAACATGGAAGACAGAGTAAGCTTAAGTTCAAAGCAGGGAACAGTAAGAAATCTTACTTGTTAAGAGAACTTCCATTACAGTAGGAAAAGTGAATAATATGGTTAGAAATGTTGGCATAATATTGATTGTGATTTCTGGGCTACTTAAGGAATTTGAAATTTATCTTGAATATAATGGGAGTCCATTAAGATATTTTCAGAAGATCAATTTGAGATCACTTGAAGAATGGATTTGAGATGGAAGAAATGAATTTGCAGTGAGGATAGAGAATGAAGATGAATTCAGATTTATAGGAATTGGGATGACAAAGCCTTGGTGAATGACTGAAATGTGGAATGGGAAAGAGACTTTTTAAAGACTCTTAAGGATCTCATAAACATTGAAGCAATCACAGAGATAGAAAATTAAAGGTAAAGACAAGTTTGGCAGCGAAAGAATGGAGCTGGGGAAATTATGTAATTAATTATAGATATAATGATACTCAGGTTCTTGTGAAACACTCTGGTGCAGGTGTCCATCAGACAAATGAAACTAAGAATCTTTAGCTCAGAAGCAGGTTTTAGGCTTGTGAAAAAGATATGGAAGCCTCCAAGCTACAATAGAATCTGAAAACATGGGAAAGAAATCACTGAAGGAAAGAATGCCGAATGAGAAGAGTGGATGACGATGGAGAGAAACTTGGTCCTACAGCCACTTAAGGGATCGTATGATGGAAAGGAGCTGGTAATGGCAGGGGCGGGGAGAGGCATAATAGTTAAATTTTTGAGGTGAGTCAGTCACACCTTCTGGATTTAATTTGCATTTTGTTTCTTACATTATTTTGTGGCAAGTTAGTTTCCTCTCTTCAATAAAATACTCACCCAATAGTGTTATTCAGAAAATTAAAGGAGAAAATGCATTTGGAGTACTCACTAGTGTATTCTAAAATTGTAGTACCTAAAGGGTATTAACTATAACGATATAAGGAGAAAAAGTAGAAAAGATTAGAGAGAACAAGGAGAGTGTGGTGTTAAGGAAACCATGAGAGTACACTATTTTAAAAATGTACTTTTCCTATTTCTTATGGATGTGAACACCAGTTTGATGGTGGAAAGAAAAAATGAAATGCATTTTATTTAGCCACTGTCTCTCAGGAACAGGAACAACCTATCTTTCCACTCCAAAGACAGAAGACTGCAAAGAAAATAGGCGGCTTCTAATAACAGTGATTATGGCATTATTAGTGAGTATTCTTCTATAGGGTAAAATTCTTTCTTTCCTTGTGTAGGCATATATTCTTCTGCTTTATTCATGATGTAATTTTTTTTTAACAACCATGTGAACATTTGTGAAATTGTGGGCATTCATCAAGAAAATGTTTAAGGACACTTGTCATAACTGTGCATTATAAAATCATGATTAACAGTTGAAATAAAGACATGGGTATGGTTGTTAACAAATACACTAACGATAGATGAATGCACACTGGAGGAGATCAACTTTGTGGTCAAATTAATAATGCAAAGGAGACTCAAATTTCTAGAGACAGGTGAGAATATTATCTTGGCAGATTTGCCACTAGTTATTATGAGAGCAGAGGCAATTGCTATACAAAGAAATTATCCATATGTTTTAATTGTGAAATTAACAAGTGACATAATCAAAATGGTAATTGACAATCAGTGAAAAGCTATGTATATTATCTCACTTTAGTGTGTTTTTAAGTTTCATGATAAAATCTATAATTGTAAACATCAGGTACAAAAGATGAGCAAACAGTAAAATAATCTAAAAAACTATTGTAATTACTATAATTTAAATGTCTAAAGAAAACATTTTTTTCTATGGAAATCTCAATGTTAATTTTAACAGCGATGCAGCTGAAGAAAAATCATGGTTTTCTAGTATTTAACAGAGTTTAGCATGGATTTAGAAATACATGATAGACACGTATTGCTGAAAATTTTAATTTTAATAAATTTTAATGCTCTCTACCATTTAGTCACTTAATGAACAAAACTCTTAAGATAATATTTTAAAAGAACAAAGTTCAAACTTAATTTTTAGGACTATTTTTTCTTTATTACTCAAAAGACAGAACATTAAGAATGCTGGGAATTACTAATTCATTATTCCAATTCTAGTAGTTTATTCTACAGAAATAATATAAATGGACATATCCTTATGTCCAAAGATGTCCACAACAGCATTAAGTAAAGCAAACAAAAACAACAGAAAAAGTATTTTTAAAATTAGAAGCTTTCTGAATGTATGATTAGTTTTCCTGAATGCCCATTCAGGGAAAAAGAAAAAGTTAGGCACATTTTGTTACACTCTATATGCTGGAAGATTATGGAATAATAAAACAATATTTGTAAAGAAATTTAAATAATAGAAGTCTTAAGATTAGAATGTTAATGAAAAAATAATTTTAAGAAATGTATATTCTTTTAGGCACCCAAATATTTAGATAATAACAGAGCACGTGCTAAAAACCCATAGTGTTCAACATGAATTCCAAATATTAACTTATTTAATCTTGGCAATGACCTATGGATGGGTACCATTATTATTTTATCTTTCAGTGACGCTTTGAGTCTAGTTTTTGTATTGCCATTTTAAAAAGAAGAATCAGAGGCAAAGATATTCTTGCTCTTTGTCACGCAACTATTAAGTAATAGGGTCAAGATTTAAAGCCAATCTGTCCCAGTCTGTGCTGTGAACCACTAAATTCCATCAGAAATACATAGCAAAAAGAAAGACTGAAAAGAAATGTCCTAGACCTAGAGTGTTAACAGCAATTATTCATCTTACCTTCTCAAGGGCTTTATTAGTTCTGTCCTTATTCTCTCTTCCCTTCATCATTAATCTCTCCATTTCTGCTGAGTCATTCTCAATTATATACCATCTCATAGAACCAGATTGCTCCATTATCAACCATCTTGTAGAACAAAAATAAATAAATCAAAAACCAAAAACTAAACTAAAAAATTTACACTTCTATTTGTTTCAGCAAAACCCTTGAAAGAGTTGTAGATGTTAACTCACCTCCCATTCAGTCTTCCACCCTCAGGAGAATTTGTACTGTGTCAAGTTAGCTAACTGAGACATAGTTTCCCTGAATTCCCCTCCCTGCATGGTTCCAGTTTGCATGGGTCACAAGAGACATCGTGAACAAGAGTTAGACAGAGGGAGTCATGTTCTTTTTTACTCTAGGAAGGATAGTGGGGGGATAAGTTGCTGCTAACAGCTCAGGCAGGTTGCCCTTTATCTGTTGGCTCAACTGGTTGGGATGGGCTGCAGCTGAATCCACAGTAACTTTAGCTACTGCCTCACCTCCTCCTTAAGGATCTTTTGCACTCCTAGCTCATTGACAAAAGTCACTAGGTCTTCCTGCAGGACACCCCAACTATTGAAGTTAGAGTCTCGGAGGTGATAGGAAACCAATGTCAGTTCCATTCTGTACTCCTAGAGTCCATTCATTTTGGGGTATTCTAGTTGTTCCATATTTCCCCACTTCACATTAATGTCAATCTTTTCTTAGTAGATTGCACTGCTGACTTCTAGCCACAGCTCCATCAGGGATAGCATAATGAATTCCCACAATTGTTAAGGTTGAATCCCTACAATAAACTATTTATTTATAAGGGGTTCTGTTTCTCTGATCAAACTCTGACTGATAAAAATCTCTCCAGAAATGAATTTTGTTTCACTCAGACCAATGAAATGTCTTCAAGTACCATTTATTTCATACCATTTCTCTCCAGAAGTTCAGCATATTTGAAACACTTTCTTCTATTGTTTGCAGTCACACTCCCAGGACTTTTCTTGTACCACCCAACTTTTCCTTATTTTCCTTTGCTGGCTTCTCTTTCCTACCCAGTTTCTAAATGTTGGAATGTTTCAAGGCCAAACTCTCATTCCTCTCTAAACCATGTCTAAGTGGACTCATACATCTACTTCAATATGCTCATGGCTCCCCCCATTTACAACTTCTACCAGATCCCTTGAGATCTAGACTTGTGTAACCAAATATTTGAACTTCCATGTTGAGCTGTATCCTCAGATATAATATGTGAAAAGTACAACTATTGACTCCCTCCCTTCTCCTCCAAAAACTATCTTGATCACATCTCTATCTCACTGAATGGCACAGATAACCCAGTGGCTTAAACCACTTACCTGGGAGTTTTCCTTCATCATGTTGTGTTTTTATAACTTTAGGTGTATTTCCATTAGAGATGGAATGCCTTTGGATGAAAACAGAGTATATACCCAAAAGCTATTACTTGAAGTTATTAAACCTGAATAAATATATCACTAAAGTTTATTTTCTAAGAGAGAAATTTGGTATATATTTGTAATAAAAACAAATTGACAAGTTGCTAGAATTTTATTTATAAATGTTCATTTTATCAATGAATATGTAAAGCTGAAATATATAAATATTAAGAAATTTTGTTTGGAGGGAAAAGATATGACCTCTTGCCTTAAATCTATTGTTTACACATATATGAGATTTGTTAAGTCACTTTACCTCTAAAAATCAGTTGTGTCATCTGTAAAATGGAGAAAACAATATTTTCTCTAGCTAGGTCACTGATTGGTTGTGAAATTATGTAAAACTATTTATAAGACAGTGTTTTTTAAATGATAAAACCCACATTATGCTGTTGCAATGCTGCTAAATGAAAGCTACAGTCTTAACTTCCGTTGTTAATTCTGTGTCCTAAAATTATATTTTTATTAATACTTCTAGTTTCCCATGTTAAAAACTTGGTATCAAGTTCTGCATATTTCCAGGTAGACCAAAAGAGCCCCTTCTATCCTCTTTCCCCATCCTTAGACCAGTGGAAGCACAGGACTTAAAAGATGTCAAGGGTTTTGACCACTAGTAAGTACACAGTAGATACAGTTTATTGTATAAAACTATAAAATGCAACTCAGATCACAGAGTATGGCCTTTGAATATATAGTATATGACACAGTGACCTCCAGTTGAGGCAGGGGAGTGAGTAGTCCAGGTGCTTATGGGAGCCACTTCTCCTCAGGAGAAGACCCAGCCTTGAATGACAGACAAGTCATTCTGTCTTGACCAGACCAAAAGAGGCCAGCTTTTCCACATTTACCTTCATAAGCCCATTGCTTAGCCTGGGCATACTTCCCAATCTCAACACAGCCTTTCTCTCCTAATGTTGGACAAATTTGCCAGCATAAAACTTACTTTAGATGTGACACTCTGATGATATACTAATAGCCATGACAATAATAATATCAATGAATACATTCCTCAGCACTTTCTGTATAGACGTTATATGCATTACTTAATTTCATTTTTACAAAACCCTTTGGGGCAGGTCCCATCATCAATCTCATTATTCGGGGAACAAAATTGAGGCAGAACATTTTGTATGAAATAACTATAGACATGAAAGTGGAGATTCAACTTTTTTTTCATGTGTGATTTTTATGTTTTTTCTTTGTATAAATTTTATTTATTTGTTTATTTATTTTTGGCTGCGTTGGGTCTTCGTTGCTGCACGCGGGCTTTCTCTAGTTGCGGTGAGCAGGGGCTACTCTTCCTTGCGGTGCGCAGGCTTCTTTTTGTGGTGGCTTCTCATGTTGCGGAGCACGGGCTTCAGCAGCTGCGGCACGCAGGCTCAGCAGCTGCGGCACACGGGCTTAGTTGCTCCGTGGCATGTGGGATCTTCCCGGACCAGGGCTCGAACCCGTGTCCCCTGCATTGGCAGGCGGACCCTTAACCACTGCACCACCAGGGCAACCCCCATATGTATTTTTATATATATTTTGTATATATACCTATATATGGCATTTTCTATACAAATTTTTTTATCAATCATTAGAATCACTGAGCTTAAACAGATTATGTCGTTTTATTATGGTTTCTCTAATACAGAGAGATGAAGAACAGAACAAGGACACCATGTTAGACTTATAAAGAAATAATGTCAAAATGGTTAATGTAAGTCATCAGTTCAATAAACGGGATTACATTTTAGTAGGACAAAAGATCAATGAAAACCTGTTTATGTTCATTGACTAAAGGCTGAAACAGGAACCAGGTAATGCTCTTCCTATCTTTAGGCTTATTAGCTGTGGCTATCATATTTGTTGGGTACCATCACATCCAGATGTTTCTGGACAGGTCAGCTGATTTTTACTTCCATGTACAGATTAAATAGTAAAAGATAGCAGGTGAAAAATTCAATCACTAGTCAAGGTTTGAGGCTTTTTTATTTGTTGCTATCTTTTTGTCTCTTTATTTTTCAAAATGTTGAGATCTTCATAAGGCAAACCTTGAAGACACAGGACACTTCTCTCAAGGATTAGTATGGTACAAGGATTAGAAATGCTGTGTATTTCTTGTTTGTATAATGTCCTCATCCATTCACTCTACAGACTTGGGTGATGTAGTATTATGCTCTCTCCCTCTGATTATTCCTTAAGCAGATCCAAAAGTAAGGACTCTAATAACATTATTTCCTCATTAACTTGCCTTTTCTTGGTTCTACGATAGTCAGTATCACTTTCCTGGAGAGAATATTGTAGGTGTTCTACAGAGGATGTGAGTAATTCATCCCTGGTAGAAGACTGAGTTCTAATATTTCATCTTATATGTCATATAATTGAATAATAGACACCCATATTTTGTTTTATTTTTTCTAATAGAAAGTCACACACATATGTACATATACATATATACTAAATATACAAAATAGATATAAAAGAAATAAAAATAAGGTATAATTCGAAAATACAATTATATCACTGTACCACTATAATGGGTAATCAACAGTATGACATTCCTTTTTGATGGCGGTAGTAATTTACAGTAGTACATTCTTTTTTTAATTATTAAAAGCATAATGGTCTTGATAGATCTTGGAGTTAAGATGAAATGTATTATTTAAAATCCTCTTTATTTTGTGTGTTTGTATGCATGTGTGTACATTTGAAATGGATGACACTGTCTGTCTTCTCTTTATATAATATATTTATACTTCAACCAAAATATGTATTTGTCATGGTCATCCTTATCCTGACATTAAGCACTGATTAACTGACTGATTGCAAATGCCACTCTTGTGGCTACTGAACAATGAAAACTGATTGTAAGTAGCTTACCCCCTAGGAGTTTGCAGGTTATGACAGACACCTCTCTCTGGATATATATGTCAAAGCAGCATGGAGAGTTAGAATAAAAACATCGAATCATGGATAGCTTATCAAGTATATCCAGAATAGAGCAGTCAACAGCACATGAATATCAGTACATTTTATAATCCGGGATCAAGACAAGTACATAATTAAGGTGAAGATCAAGGAGAGTAGCTGTGGGACCCTGATGTCCTGACTAGGTGATGATTTACTTACTTAATTATTTCAGAATCTTCCCAGGTAAATGGGGGTGTCTGCTCTTTATAAATGTTGCTCTCAGACGTGCCACTGGGTATTTGCTGACATAAACAAATAACTATATCTTATTCAGTTTAAAAAAATGTCAGGATACTTGATGGTAGGTTCCAGTAAATGCCTTAGGATTTCCTTGCTTAATTAGAAAATTTGCATAAATTGCCATTTTTTTCATCTTTCTCAGCTCTGGCAGTCAGAGAGGGAAGCTTGTTAAACTGAGGAATACTGACTTTCTCTAAGATATTTAATGTCAGAAGCATGCAAAAATATAGAGTTGAAAAATTTTGGTACTTTTCATAAGCTTCAACCTGGATTTTAAAAATAAATTGTATCAGGAACTAAATAAAAATGATTAAATATTTTATGTTTGATTAGAAAAGAGAATATAATGGTAAGCTTTTCTAAGTATGTATACATATGTATAAACATCTCTATTCGGCAAACTTTAGCACACTGAAGACTGCGTTTTCCATCTCAAAATTAGTAAGAATATTTAGGTGCTTTAGCAAATCATATCTTTGTTTTGCAAATCAATGAATAGGAAAAGTGAAAGTTTCAAAGAATTCTCACCAAAAATTAGTTTTGTCTAGGGGAGCTTAATAATTTCTTACCATTCTCATTTCACTCTCTAATTCCACTTTTACTTCCTTTTAGAGCATGTGATGCTATCATTTTCTTATCTCTCTCTCTCAGCAAAAATGTTGTCAAAATACAGAGGTTTTATTTCAGACAAGCTATTACAAAAACAACAAGATTAGGTTCATGTTCAGTTAAATAAACCTATGATTGTGTAGAGAACATGGTTATTTCCCACTGGACTGTTGTTTTAAATACTAGTTGACTTTACCTGTACTATTTCAGTGATCACCTTAATAATATTTGAGGGAACAGTTCTCTCAAAATGCTGTCCCCTTTAAAACAGCAGACTTCTTTTCCCAAATTCTTTTTTTTTTTAATAATTTTTATCAGGAATCTAGAGCTGCAGCCATAAATGGATTAAAGCAGACTGAAAACTAATTAAATTGGTTTATTCATGTAAAATGTTTAATGTTTTATTAATTTCTTTGTTCCTAGTAAAGAACACAATCTTAGCATCAGGATAATGAGAAATACTGATGGACAGAGTGACTTTATTAGGCCAGCTGGCAATTCTGGCTTTGTTTCTTACTCCTTTTATAGTCTTGAGCTATCTCCATAGTGCACCCCTCCAGGTAACCATAGGAACAGTGTCCACTGTGGTTTCTTGAAGTTGAAGAACAGCTAGTGCCTAAAGACATCTATGAGGAAATATATGAAGATAATTACATCCTAGTTATTATATATGATAGCTCACATTGTATATTAGATGTTAATGTCCTCTGTGCCTGAATGAAGAATTAGATCTGTGACCTTTCCTCCACAATGATTCTGATGGATGATATTGAAAGCAAATTCTCAAGATTTGGAGGGAAGAAAACTAATGAAGGCAATAATTTAAATTTTATTCATGATGGAACTTGTGAGTTTAAAGCTTTCTTTAAAAATCCTGTCTTACTTCAACTGCTTCAAATACATCTGTTAGTGGCTGGAAACTCACCTAGAGATTTTTGCTTCTGTAAACTGGGACTCCATTTTAGAACTGTTTTTTACTATTCCCTGCACCATTGTAAGGAAAAGTAGATACCTTGAAACTAATGTGCTAGACAAATTAGTTTATAAGTATTCTGTCCGTTATTATATAATTTACTAATATTTAAGTTAAATTTTAATAATTCAGTATTTTTTCTCTTCTATGTATTTATTCCATATATTAAAATGACATGCTTCTTTCAAAAAAATTAACTGATAATTAACTTCGTAGCTTTAAAGAAATTTAAATTTAATAGAGTTCTGTAGTAGCAAACTCTTAATTATGTCATTACTTAGTCAAATTTTATGAATTAATGTGGACCATCAAGGCACCTACATTCAGGATCTGGAAGTAATTTTTCTTGCTTATCACATAATTTTCATAGCATTATTTAATGGATGTGGTACAAATGAATAATCTGTAAATATAAATTTTTAAAATACATAATAATTTGATGAACATTAAATGATACATCTCTTATGGTATAAGCTTTTGTGGAGTAGCCCAACGCATCACAGTCTTTTCTAATTCTCAAACATTATTTTAACTAACAAATACAAAAAATATTTTCTTTAAAAAATTTTTTTAAAATCTTCAAGTGAATTATTATATTCAATTGACCAGAATGTTA
This sequence comes from Pseudorca crassidens, assembly GCF_039906515.1. Taxonomy (NCBI): domain Eukaryota; kingdom Metazoa; phylum Chordata; class Mammalia; order Artiodactyla; family Delphinidae; genus Pseudorca; species Pseudorca crassidens. The sequence continues at coordinate 62,949,780 of NC_090306.1, forward strand.
TAAAGTATGTGAAATAAGGTTTCCTGTTTCGGTAGAATGGTTAAGTCCTATTCCTAGTATTCTGACTCTGGTTCTCCACAGGGCCAGATGATCAGGGAGTACATTAGCTTTCTGACACTGCTATATTTCCTCCTGATATAACCTTAAAATTGTACTGTTGTCTACTATTAAAAGAGTCAGTGCATGCTTCTGTTTAAATACAGAGATGTAGATGTCCCTCAAGGAGCCTGTAAATCATCAGGGAGGCCCTACAATCATCAGCAGAATGTCCTTGCTCCAGAAGAAGCCACCTTCCTTATAATGCCACCAAAGTCAGACATAGTTAAAATACTGGACTCTCCTCTCCAGATTATAGAGCAGGCAGTGGGGCTGGGGGTCGGGCTAACGACTAAAGCTCCTGTTTCCAAGCAGGAGTTCAGCTTCTCATGAACTTTGATGAATGGTATATAAAGATGTCAGCAACAGTGAAACCATCCCAGGCAAGTTAATTCTAAGCTCAAGATGGTTACTGGATATACTTCACCTTTAATATCAATATTAAAGGGTTTTTTGTATTCACACCTATGCATTCCCAGAATGCAAACCTGCCTGGTCAAGTGCACACTGTCCGTCTGAAAACGTATTCATCTTAAAATTAGCAAGACTTTTTAGGTGCAATAACCTAGACACACCCAAAAACAGAGTACAGAGCCAACTTATTCTACCCATTTTTTTCTACTTACAGGTTGTCTTTATTCCTTCTTTCCCTATAGGCCTTAATTGGAATCTTCTTGATCATTACCATAACTTTGAAACTCTGTTAGAAGTAGTTAAGATATAGTTCTGTAGGGGAAATAGAAAACCATGCCTCTCTCCCCAAGAAAACCCAAAAAACTTTGCATCAATACAGAAGAGGGAGGTAATTATTGAGTATACATATCAGATTACATGCATGCAGACAGTCCACAGAAGACTGCAAGGTGTGGACAAAAATAAGGGACAATTATTAGAACATCTATGGTGTAGTTATTTCTGTGAGAGACAAATGGTTGCACTATGTGATAGTCTCCTGGACCCCTCCTAAGAATCTCCTGGGTGGATTTTAGAGGTACATGTTTCAAGTTCCAAGGGTCAGAAAGCCTTCATCTTTATGTTGTAAAATCAAAAGATTGGGTGTATAATGTTTTCAAGGAGACATCCTGACGTGAGGAAGGAGAGAAGTTGCCACCTTCCTCCCTTTATTACATAAAGAAAATTTCATCATTTTACTCTTGCAATTCTTTCCTCAACGGAATACCTTGCACCCCACGTGCAGATGTCTTTCTCTAGCAATCTTCAGTTTACTGCATATCAATATATATATATAGATATAGGTATAGATATGAAGATAAATAATAATATAGTAATAAACTGCAATTCCCTAGATTCCTTATTAAAGTAACATCAGTAAAAGTCACACTGAGAAGCTTGGAATCTGGGTTGTTGGGCATGAAAGCTAGATTCTCACAAGTATAAAAAAGGAGGACATACTTATGCCTGGTTAGATGTGGCATCCTGGTTTTATATCTGTTCTTGAGAAGTGGGGAAATAGTAAATTGCCGTGTCTCTATGGGAAGGAGTCATAGAACACGTTCAACAAGAAAGGTGCTGACTACTGCAGAACTGATGATTTTATTTTAATTTAGTTGTGAAAAATGATCAAGATGGATGATATTTATTAAAGTGCACTACATCTGTTTCTCATAATTCCTTATATCTGTTCTTAAGTAAGTGATCTCAAAGATTAGCACTCTTTTGTCCATTTAGACATAATTTTTGTTCCATCAACTAATTTTTCCAATACTTTATGGTTTCAGTACTATTTATCATGCAGTATTTCCTTTTATTCCTATAAACCTATGAATTCAATATAAACATAATATTTCATACATAAAAATAATGAGGTTTAGAAATATCAATTGATTAGCCCAAGGTCATGCAGCAAGTAAATGACAAAGTCAAGTTTCTGATATTAATATTGCAGCTCAAAAAATAGTGCCTGTCATATTTATAATTATACTAGTATACAAGCACATAAAAGTGAAGTGTGAATGACAGCCTTTGAACTGTGAAAAGGTATAATATTTTGAAGGGTTGAGTGAGGGAAATATAAATGCATGCAGTCTTAGAACGTTGTATAATACCAAATTGTGTAATGCAAGAAATAGATGGCTTATGGATTTGGAGAAATAGATCATATATGCTGAAGTAGTCAAGTAAATATTTGTGATGGAAGTGAAACTTACACTGAACCTTGGAAGTTGGTTAAGATTTTGAGATAGTATATGAGAAACGAGAAGAATCATGGCAACATTTTATTAATTGTATTGCATCTAACTCTTGGAGAATAAAGATACGTGAGTTAATTTTCCCAGATATTCTGGGTGAGGGACTCATAGGGAGTGAAATCTGATGCCACATAAAAAGTAACTAGTACTCTTATGGCATTGTTAAGCTGACAAAGTTTGTGTGATGTGCTAGTCAATAAATACATTGTGTAAAATGAAATAATAATCTGATATTAATAAGGCTATTTAAATAATTTAGAAAGTAATAAGTTACAAATCCATTACTTTCAAGATCCTCTTTCTATTTTTTTTTAATCTCTATTTTTTACTATTAACGGAAGCTGTTTTTCCAGAGCCATCTTTAATTTCTTCTGCTGTCAACCTCAGGTCCTAAGTACTTGCACTTTCCCTTATTAACATCCCATTTGTCCTCCACTTACAAAACAAGAAGACCAAAGAGCTTCTCAAATAGATTACTCTTGAGAACTGGCACTTTCAAGACAGCAAAGAATGGGTCTTAGATTAAAATGTTGAGCACAGGAGGGGAGTAAGTTCAAATAGCCTATGGCTATACTGGCAGCACTGAGAGTAACTTTGTTTTCCGTTTTTTAATCAGAAGTTTTAGCTATTCATATTATAATATCTTTAAGTAGTTTAAATTCGGAGCCCTTTGACTTAACATAAATTTGCATAGTGGATTAACCCATAGAGTTTAAATGCTTATTGGAATTTAATCTATCATTAAGTTCAATAATTATGTCAAAATACCCGATTTACAAATGTAAACAATTTAAAATAACATATCTTTGCTTTTCTTCATTTGAAGACTTAATTTTAGCTGAAATGACTGGCTAACATCAACATTACAAATGACATAATGAAAATATCAACTGTATTTAGTCTAAAAAATAAAGACACTTTTAAGGCAAATTCCAGCTATTAAACTGATATGTAATGAGCAATATTTATAGTACAGTGTTTTATTTTTACCTTTAGGGCATCTGATTAATAGAGTAACATAAGTGAGACAAATAAAGCAGCACAATATGTCAAACCATGAAAGAATGTATGAATTAGTGAGTACATTAAATGGATAAATCATAGAAAAGTAATAATTCAAATAAGATGATTCCATTAGAGAAAGACTTAGAAGACTTGTGTTGTGAGCATGATTTTCAACGTGAGGTGAAGATCATGTCTAATAGAACGAGAGGGTCTAAAAAGCCAAAGCAAGGCAGCCTAGGACAGAGATAGAATAAGAAATCATATTTATTGAACATTACAAATATAGCAGGAGCTCTGTTAAATGATTTACGTGTTTGATTGAATTAAATTGGCCAAAGGTACAGAAACACCCTGAGATTTGTCTTGCCAGTGCTATTACACCATATTAAAAAATCATGATATATTCAGATTTCTGACTTTTACAAAGTCCTTGCTTTGCACTATTAGAGCTGTGAAATGCATAGCATTCTTCATTAACTAGAAAGATACATTAGCAAAGAGTATATATATTTTAAAAGATTAATATTTTATTTGCTATAGTACCATAAACAATAATACCCAGAAATATGGATTTACTTTGTTGTACTTTATTATTACAAAAGTAAATATTTTTGCCTTAATCCAGCTCAGCCACATATATAAGGATTATTAAAAGTATATGAGAGGGCTTCCCTGGTGGTGCAATGGTTGGGAGTCTGCCTGCCGATGCAGGGGACACGGGTTTGTGCCCCGGTCTGGGAAGATCCCACATGCCGCGGAGCGGCTAGGCCCGTGAGCCACAGCCATTGAACCTGTGCTCCGCAACGGGAGAGGCCACAGCAGTGAGAGGCCTGCGTGCCGCAAAAAAAAAAAAAGTATATGAGAAATGAAAAAGATTTAAAAATACACCAAGACTTTTTTCTTAATTATATCTCTTACTTTTTGGGAGTCAACAGAAAAATACTATGTTACCATTTTCAATTTTATTAAGATTTAATAAATAATTATAGAAAAGCAAAACACTGAGACAAGAGCTTCATTGTTGATAATATTGTTAGATTAATGCAGTGATGAGCAAGAAGTGGTCAGAACAGTCAGTTACATTCATAACAGTTTTCCTACATCTTTATTTTAGGAGTAATTTGCAAATAGCAAAATAAACTAATATCAGGAATTTATTTTTAAAATCTTTGGGATAACTTGGACTCAGTACACATTTAATTGAAATCATTTAATTAGGTATGTTCATTAATCTTTACTGCTCATGTGAAGAGGTGATATTCAGACTGATAAATATGTGGTACTGCAATTATTGAATAATTTACAAAAGAAAGAAGACACTTGGATTTATTAAACTCTGGTTTGAACATGCCATTTATTTAAGTTTTACTTGTTCTCAGTAAAATTTAACATTAACATCTTCACTCAAATATACTCAAAGTTTTTCAAAATGAAAGAGGAATATTCTATCAGCTTACATCATAAGACTTACATTGGGGGACAGATAATGCCAAATTATAGATAACTGTGATAATGACTTCAGAGATAATTCGATGTCTGACAGTATCATCATCATCGTTGTCATCACTACCACTGTCATTACTTGGTACTTACTTTATACCTGAAATATTCGTAATTTAATGTCTCGCCTATTTTCACATTTTATTTCCAAGTTTGAAAAACTTGTCTGAGATCACATACTTTTAAAATGTTGAAATTTTGGTTTGCTTGTCCACACCAAGTATCTAGTCTCTGAGCTCTTTACTTGGAACCCACTTAGGAATACCCTCTGTGACTATGAGTTTCAACTATTTCTTTATTCTGAATTTAACTGTTTACTAGTCAGAAGTTCACTAAATTTTGAAGTTGTTCATCTTCTCTATCTCCTCACACCTGCATGGTAGTTCCATTTTCCCCTATTGAAGCTGGGGAAAAGATAAGGGTGCATTCATATTTGCTGCTGTTTGTAGCAGCAACATCAATTACAATGTCAGACAAGTGTATATTCCACAGTCCTGAGAAATGAAAGGTTCCATGAGGGAGTGTGGGCTGGGGCTGGGGTTGGTGAATTGAGGATGTCTTCCTGCTTTTTTGTCACTTCGTATGTGTTGAAGGCTAGTAATGCCCGTCGGGCAAAATCTAATATGTGTTTTGTGTTGTTGTTGTTTTTTGAGCCTGAAATTTGACACAAGTTTAATCTACTTTTATGTGATTGCTTCAGCCTTTTCCTCATCATTTCTCAGACTTACTTATAGTTGCACTATTTCATTTTCATCTGTCCAAAAAAGGCATGCTTCTTAATGTTAATTATTATATTAATAAAAAAGTAATGGCTATTTCCTTTGCATAGTACTTTATAGTGTTAAAGCTTATTCACTTGAGTTGTTTTTAAATTATCCAATATTCAGAACAAGTCTTTGAAACAGAGATAAATTATTATCACTATTTTTACATGGGGAAAATTAGGAAAGGCCATATCATCATGGGAAAGGAATAATTAAAATTTTATTTCTCTTTTTTCTGTCTCTATTGATTTGTTGTCTATTGGTGAAACATCAACAAACTTACAAATAACACATGGGCATAAAGTAAATGAAACTGTACTGAACATCGATGCATAAACAGCCCACACAAAACCAATGAAATCAAAAATAAATGAAGCACAATTCTTGCAAAGTTTATTTTTCAGAATGCTTTTAACTGTGTACCAATTATTGTGAGGTCATAATTTTAATAAATAATGTGACATTATTAGAGAAAAAGATAACAAAAATCAATGCAAAACAATGGTTTAGCCGCAAGGATTTAATAGTAAGCTGTGTTTTTCTTCTCTCTGTGAGAATTTTCTGAAACAGATTTTTCAGAAGCTCTAAAAACAAAGCTTTGTCTATATCATTACAGTGTCATTTCTCCCCTTCTGACTACCTTTGATCATAAACTTCAAATATTATTGAATTTGTTTATTTTGCTATGTGGTTGAATTACTTTTAACTAGGAACTGGGGATTTCTAATCCTCTTAAGCCAAATTATTTTCCTTCTCCACCATGCACTAATGCACTCATGATTTCTTGTTGATAATAAAACATGTCTTTAATTGGCACTTTCCCTAATACAGTAGGGCTTATTTGGTTTCAGACTTCCCCGGCTTGCCTTGTACTTTCCCCTAGGTATGAATTATGAGGGCCATCAACGTGTGGCAGAGTGGAAAGATAGACCAGCTTGCAATGCCTTATTTCAAATTCTTATTTTTCTCCCTGCTGAGCAAAAAGTTTCACCATACCTATATTATAGAATTCACCAATGACATATTTGCATCAGGATTAGAGATACAGCATCATATGTACTTCTTGGTCCATTTCAAACCCACGTTCACGTATGATTTATATCACACATTAGCCTAAACTTTGGTTTTGCACAAAAAGTGGAGGGGAAAGATCATGATGGCTAACAAATATTTAGCTGGGTTCACAAAACAATGATTTTTAGCAAACAAAAGCCTTTCTAAAATATTTCAGCCAGAATAGCCTAAATCTTTTTTATATTGTATGTACATATTTTTCTATATTTCCATGATCTTGGTTTTATAATGTGATGATATATATATATATATATATATATATATATATTCTTTTAAATGTTCTTAAAAGTTAAGGCAACAAAGGTCTACCCTATATAAATAAACATAGTTGAATTTATCAAGGACTATATATATATATACACATATATATATATATATATTTTTAAAGAAGATGTTTTAGGTAGGAGTTTATTAATTTATTTATTTATTTTTGCTGTGTTGGGTCTTCATTTCTGTGCGAGGGCTTTCTCTAGTTGTGGCAAGCAGGGACCACTCTTCATCGCGGTGCGTGGGCCTCTCACTATCGCAGCCTCTCTTGTTGCAGAGCACACGATCCAGACGTGCAGGCTCAGTAGTTGTGGCTCACAGGCCTAGTTGCTCCACAGCAAGTGGGATCCTCCCAGACCAGGGCTCGAACCCATGTCCCCTGCATTAGCAGGCAGATTCTCAACCACTGTGCCACCAGGGAAGCCCAATCAAGGACTATTTTTTATAGCCAGTATAATCATACATTGACTTTGGCCACAAAGCAAGAAAATGTTCACCTTTGAGCAAAGCAACTTCCTGGTGAACCTGTTAAAAATGTGTGTTCTCGGAGACCTTCAAGATGGCAGAGAAGTAAGACTCAGAGATCACCTTCCTCCCCACAAATACATCAGAAATACATCTACATGTGGAACAACACCTATAGGACACCGACTGATGCTGGCAGAAGACCTCAGACCTCCCAAAAGGCAAGAAACTCCCCTCATACCTGGGTAGGGCAAAAGGAAAAACAGAGACAAAAGAATAGGGATGGGACCCGCACCAGTGGGAGGGAGCTGTGAAGGAGAAAAGGTTTCCACAAACTAGGAAGGCCCTTCGTGGGCGGAGACTGCGGGTGGTGGAGGGGGAAGCTTCGGAGCCACGGAGGAGAGCACAGCAACAGGGGTGCGGAGGGCAAAGTGGAGAGATTCCCGCACAGAGGACCGGTGCCAACCAGCACTCACCAGCCGGAGAGGCTTGTCTGCTCACCCGCAGGGGTGGGCGGGGGCTGGGAGCTGAGGCTCGGGCTTCGGAGGTCGGATCCCAGGGAGAGGACTGGGGTTGGCTGCGTGAACACAGCCTGAAGGGACTAGTGCACAACAGTTAGCCGGAAGGGAGTCCGGGAAAAAGTCTGGACCTGCCTAAGAGGCAACAGACCATTGTTTTGGGGTGCACGAGGACAGGGGATTCAGAGCATCGCCTACATGAGCTCCAGAGAGGGTCGTGAGCCGTGGCTATCAGCGCAGACCCCAGAGATGGGCATGAGATGCTAAGGCTGCTTTTTCAGCCACCAAGAAGCCTGTGTGCAAGCACAGGTCACTCTCCACACTGCCCTCCTGCCCCGGGAGACTGTGCAGCCCGCCACTGCCAGGGTCCCGTGATCCAGGGACAACTTCCCCGGGAGAACGCACGGTGCGCCTCAGACTGGTGCAACGTCACGCCAGCCTCTGCCAATGCAGGCTTGCCCCGCATCCGTAACCCTCCTTCCCCGCAGCCTGAGTGAGCCAGAGCCCCTGAATCACCTGCTTCTTTAACCCCGTCCTTTCTGGGCAAAGAACAGATGCCCTCAGGTGACCTACATGCAGGTATACATGTAGGGGTGGGGCCTACATGCAGAGGTGGGGCCAAATCCAAAGCTGAACCCTGGGAGCTGTGCAAACAAAGAAGAGAACGGGAAATCTCTCCCAGCAGCCTCAGGAGCAGGAATTAAATCTCCACAATCAACTTGATGTACTCTGCATCTGTGGAATGCCTGAATAGACAATGAATCATCCCAAAATTAAGGAGGTGGACTTTGGGAGCAAATGTAGACTTGGGGTTTGCTGTCTGCATCTAATTCGTTTCTGGTTTTATGTTTATATTAGTTTAGTATTTAGAGGTTTTTTATTTTTTTAGTATGGTTTTTAGCACTTGTTATCACTGGTGGACTTGTTTTTTGGTTTGGTTGATGTCTTCTTTCTTTTTCCCTTTTTTTTTACTACTTTTTAATTTTTTTATTTTTAATAAGTATTTTTTATTTTAATAACTTTATTTTATTTTTTGCTTTCTTGCTTGCTCTTTTTTTTTCTCTTTTCTTCTGAGCCTTGTGCCTAACAGGGTCTTGGTGCTCCGGCCAGGTGTCAGGCCTGTGCCTCTGAGATGGCAGAGCCAAGTTCAGGACATTTGTCCACCAGACACCTCCCGGCTCCACTTAATATCAAATGGCAAAAGCTCTCCCAGAGATCTCCATCTCAATGATAAGACACAGCTCCACTCAATGACCAGCAAGCTACAGTGCTAGACACCCTATGGCAAACAACTAGCAAGACAGGAACACAACCCCACCCATTAGCAGAGAGGCTGCCTAAAATCATAATAAGGTCACAGACACCCCAAAACACACCACTGGACGCGGTGCTGCCCACCAGAAAGACAAGATCCAGACTCATCCACCAGAACACAGGCACTAGTCCCCTCCACTAGGAAGCCTACAAACCCACCAACCTTAGCCACTTGGAACAGACACCAAAAACAACGGAAACTATGAATGTGCAGCCTGCAAAAAGGAGAACCCACAGTAAGTTAAGCAAAATGAGACGACAGAAACACAGCACATGAAGGAACAAGGTAAAAACCCACCAGACCAAACAAATGAAGAGGAAATAGGCAATCTATCTGAAAAAGAATTCAGAGTAATGATAGTAAGCATGATCCAAAGTCTTAGAAATAGAATGAAGAAAATAGAAGAAAGGTTTAACAAGGACCTAGAAGAACTAAAGAGCAAACAAACAATGGTGAACAACACAATAAATGAAATTTAAAATTCTCTAGAAAGAATCAATAGCAGAATAACTGAGGTAGAAGATGGATAAGTGACCTGGAAGATAAAATAGTGGAAATAACTACTGCAGAGAAGAATAAAGAAAACAGAATGAAAAGAATTGAGGACAGTCTTAGATACCTCTGGGACAACATTAAACACACCAACATTCAAAATATAGGGATCCCAGAAGAAGAAAAAAAGAAAGGGACTGAGAAAATACTTGAAGAGATTATAGTTGAAAACTTCCCTAATATGGGAAAGGAAATAGTCAATCAAGTCCAGGAAGTGCAGAGAGTCCATATAGGATAAATCCAAGGAGAAACACGCCAAGACACATATTAATCAAAGTATAAAAATTAAACACAAGGAAAAAATATTAAAAGCAGGAAGGGAAAAACAACAAAAAACATACAAGGGAATCCCCATAAGGTACACAGCTGATCTTTCAGCAGAAACTCTGCAAGCCAGAAGGGAGTGACAGGACATATTTAAAGTGATGAAAGGGAAAAATCTACAACAAAGATTATGCTACCCAGCAAGGATCACGTTCAGATTTGATAAAGAAATTAAAACCTTTACAGAGAAGCAAAAGCTAAGAGACTTCAGCACCACCAAACCAGCTTTACAACAAATGCTAAAGGAATTTCTCTAGACAGGAAACACAAGAGAAGGAAAAGACCTACAATAACAAATGCAAAACAATTAAGAAAATGGTAATAGGAACATACATGTCGATAACTACTTTAAATGTAAGTGGATTAAATGCTCCAACCAAAAGACATAGACAGGCTAAATGGATACAAAAACAAGACCCATATATATGCTGTATACAAGAGACCCACTTCAGACCTAGGGACACATATAGACTGAAAGTGAGGGAATGGAAAAAAATATTCCATGCAAATGGAAATCAAAAGAAAGATGGAGTAGCCATTCTCATGTCAGACAAAACAGACTTTAAAATAAAGACTATTACAAGATGCAAATTAGGGCACTACGTAATGATCAAGGTATCAATCCAAGAAGAAGATATAACAATTGTAAATATTTATGCACCCAACATAGGAGCACCTCAATACATAAGGCAAATGCTAACAGCCATAAAAGTGGAAATTGACAGTAACACAAGCATAGTAGGGGACTTTACACACCACTTTCACCAATGGACAAATCATCCAAATGAAAAAAAGAAGGAAACACAAGCTTTAAATGATACATTAAACAAGATGGACTTAATTGATATTTATAGGACATTCCATCCAAAAACAACAGAATACACGGTCTTCTCAAGTGCTTATGGAACATTCTCCAGGATAGGTCGTATCTTGGCTCACAAATCAACCCTTGGTAAATTTAAGAAAATTGAAATCGTTTCAAGTATCTTTTCCGACCACAACGCTATGAGACTAGATATCAATCACAGGAAAAACTCTGTAAAAAATACAAGCATATGGAGGCTAAACAACACTACTTAATAACCAAGAGATCACTGAAGAAATCAAAGAGGAAATCAAAATATACCTAGAAACAAATGACAATGAGAACACGATGACCCAAAACCTATGGGATGCAGCAAAAGCATTTCGAAGAGGGAAGTTTATAGCAATACAATCCTACCTTAAGAAACAAGAAAGATCGCCAGTGAACAACCTAAGTTTACACTTAAAGCAATTAGAGAAAGAAGAACAAACGAACCCCAAAGTTAGCAGAAGGAAAGAAATCATAAAGATCAGATCAGAAAAAAATGGGAAAAAAATGAAAAAAAAATAGCAAAGATCAATAAAACTAAAAGCTGGTTCTTTGAGAAGATAAACAAAATTGATAAACCATTAGCCAGACTCATCAAGAAAAAAAGGGAGAAGACTCAAATCAATAGAATTAGACATGAAAAAGGAAAAGTAACAACTGACACTGCAGAAATACAGAGGATTATGAGAGATTACTACAAGCAACTATATGCCAAAAAAAAAATGGACAACCTGGAAGAAATGGACAAATTCTTAGAAAAGCACAACCTTCCGAAACTGAACCCAGAAGAAATAGAAAACATGAACAAACCAATCACAAGCACTGAAATTGAAACTGTCATTTAAAATCTTCCAACAAACAAAAGCCCAGGACCAGATGGCTTCACAGGCGAATTCTATCAAACATTTAGAGAAGGGTTAATACCTATCCTTCTCAAACTGTTCCAAAATATAGCAGAGGGAGGAACACTCTCAAACTCATTCTACAAGGCCACCATCACCCTGATACAAATTCAGACAAAGATGTCACAAAGAAAGAAAACTACAGGCCAGTATCACTGATGAACATAGATGCAAAAATCCTCAACAAAATACTAGCAGACAGAATCCAACAGCACATTAAAAGGATCATACACCATGATCAAGTGGGGGTTATCCCACGAATGCAAGGAGTTTTCAGTGTATGCAAATCAATCAATGTGATAAACCATATTAACACGTTGAAGGAGAAAAACCATATGATTATCTCAATGGATGCAGAAAAGGCTTTTGACAAAATTCAACACCCAGTTATGATAAAAACCCTCCAGAAAGTAGGCCTAGAGGGAACTTACCTCAACATAATTAAGGCCATATATGACAAACCCACAGACAACCTCATTTTCAATGGTGAAAAACTGAAACCATTTCCACTAAGATCAGGAACAAGACAAGGTTGTCCACTCTCACCACTATTATTCAACATAGTTTTGGAAATTTTAGCCAAAGCAATCAGAGAAGAAAAAGAAATAAAAAATCCTAATTGGAAAAGAAGAAGGAAAGCTGTCACTGTTTGCAGATGACATGATACTATACATGGAGAATTCTAAAGATGCTACCAGAAAACTACTAGAGCTAATCAACGAATTTGGTAATGTAGCAGGATACAAAATGAACAGAAGTCTCTTGCATTCCAATACACTAATGATGAAAAATCTGAAAGAGAAATTAAGGAAACGTTCCCATTTTCCATTGCAACACAAAGAATAAAATACCTAGGAATAAACCTACCTAAGCAGACAAAAGACCTGTATGCAGAAAATTATATGACACTGATTAAAGAAATTAAAAATGATACAAACAGATGGAGAGATATATCTTGTTCTTGGATTGGAAGAATCAACATTGTGAAAATGACTATACTACTCAAAGCAATCTGCAGATTCAATGCAATCCCTATCAAACTACCAATGGCATTTTTCACAGAACTAGAACAAGAAATTTCACAATTTTATGGAAACACAAAGACCCCAAATAGCCTAAGTAATTCTGAGAATGAAAAACGGAGCTAGAAGAATCAGGCTCCCAGACTTCAGACTATTCTACAAAGCTACAGTAATCAAGACAGTGTGGTACTGGCACAAAAACAGAAATATAGATCAATAGAACAGGATAGGAAGCCCAGAAATGTACCCATGAACATATGGTCACCTTATTTTTGATAAAGGAGGCAAGAGTATGCAATGGAAAAAGACAGCCTCTTCAATAAGTGGTACTGGGAAAACTGTACATGTAAAAGAATGAAATTAGAACACTCCCTAACACCATATACAAAAATAAACTCAAAATGGATTAAAGACCTAGATGTAAGGCCCGACAGTTTAAAACTCTTAGAGGAAAACATAGGCAGAACACTCTATGACATAAATCACAGCAAGATCCTTTTTGACCCACCTCCCAGGGAAATGGAAATAAATACAAAAATAAACAAATGGGACCTAATGAAACTTAAAACCTTTTGCACAGCAAAGTAAACCATAAACAAGACGAAAAGACAACCTTCAGAATGGGAGAAAATATTTGCAAATGAAGCAACTGACAAAGGATTAATCTCCAAAATTTACTAGCAGCTCATGGAACTCAATATCGAAGAAACAAACAACCCAATCCAAAAATGGGCAGAAGACCTAAATAGATGTTTCTTCAAAGAAGATATACAGATTGCCAACAAACACATGAAAGGATGCTCAATGTCACTAATCATTAGAGAAATGCAAATCAAAACTACAATGAGGTATCACCTCACACCAGTCAGAATGGCCATCATCAAAATAACTACAAGCAATAAATGCTGGAGAGGGTGTGAAGAAAAGGGAACCCTCTTGCACTGTGAGTGGGAATGTAAATTGATATAGCCACTATGGAGAACAGTATGCAGGTTCCTTAAAAAACTAAAATTAGAACTACCATAAGACCCAGCAATCCCACTACTGGGTATATACCCAGAGAAAAGCATATTTCAAAAAGACACGTGCACCACAATGTTCTTTGCAACACTGTTTACAATAACCAGGTCATGGAAGCAACCTAACTGCCCATTGACAGAGAAATAGATAAAGAAGATGTGGCACATATATGCAATGGAATATTACTCAGCCGCAAAAAGGAACGAAATTGGGTCATTTGTAGAGTTGTGGATGGATCTAGAGACTGTCATACAGAGTGAAATAAGTCAGAAAGAAAAAAACAGAGATCGTATATTAATGCATATATGTGGAACCTAGAAAAATGGTACAGATGAATTGGTTTGCATGGCAGAAATAGAGACACAGATGTAGAAAACAAACATATGGACACCAAGCGGGGGAAAGTGGCCGGGGGGTGGTGGTGGTGTGATGAATTGGGAGGTGGGTATTGACATATATACACTAATATGTATAAAATGGATAACTAATAAGAACCTGCTGTATAAAAAAATAAATGAAATTAAATTAAAAAAAATTTTTAAATAAGGAAAAATAAAGAAACTCTTGGACATTATTGAGGAGGCTGTCTACAGGAAGAAGTTCTTAGGAAGCCTCAGCTCTGCTCTTAAGTACTCCCAACTGATTGAATCAGGTCCACCCAGTTTATTTAGGATTATCTGTGTACTTAAAATCAACTTAATATGGACTTTAACCACATTTACAAAACACCTTTACAGCATACCTAGATTAGTGTCTGATTGAATAACTAGGTCACCTGCCCAAGTTGACACATAAAACTAGTTGTCATAGTGAGGCATTAAGACCAGCCAATATTCAAGGAAAGTATAGCGTATCAGAGAATTTGTAGACATGCTTAAAATTACCACAAACTGGATTTTAATAAATTTTTATTTAAATCTGAAAGGACAATGGGTAATTTCAGTTACATTAAGATATATGTATACATACAATTATATATATATATATATATCTTATATGTCTGTTAATATGCTGTCTCTATTTTTATGCATAGCAAAAAGACTATAAGAGTTAGGTCTTGGAATTATGTTTGATTTTTTTTTTCATTTATGGGTCTTTCTATAGTTTCTATAGTTTTTAGAGTGATATAAAAGTAGATTTTTAACATCTTTCTTTGTGAAGCCCAAATAATAGTCCATAAAAATATAAAATATTTCTAACAGCCATATAGCATATAAATTTTTGTCTCCCAAACCCAGCCTGGAGGTAAGCTGGGATTTTCAAGCCACATTAAAGTAAGAATGTGTCTCTTACATTACTACCTCCTGCCCCTTCTCATGAATTCTCACTCTCCTCCTCCCTCACACTTGCACTTGACAGTGTGGGTAGGCCAATCCACAATCTGTCTAAAAGAGGAAGATGAATAAAATGTTACCTGCAGGTACTCATATTCTGCAGAATTGCTGCTGTATGAAAATGACAGTCACTGCTTTAGTCACATCCATTTTGAAATCTAAGTACATGACAAGAAGCTTTAACCAGCTCATTGGTACATAGGTACTCTTACTCAAAACAAGTTAATGAGCCACTCAGGATGAGAATAGAAGGACAGAGTTGACACTTGCAAATGAGTTTAATCTGCTTGTCCTATAGATAAGAACCTTGATGTGGAAGCTCTAGGCTGCATCACACTAATTTAGAAGGCTTAGAAAACTCCAAGCCCATTTTCAAATTACTTGCTAAATAACTTGATGAGAAAGTCTTGTGGCATTGATCGAATCAGATACTTTCTCCATATTCTTCTGTTTTTGTTTTTGTATTGTTTAGCTTGGTTTTGCCTAAACATGTATCTTTCACACATAATTTTCCTCTTTTGTTCTCTCAAAACAACATCTTTAAAATAATAGAGAGGAATCTAGTTAAATAGGTGAAGTGGATTAAAACTGTTGAAATTAACTCAGGAAAATGCTGCCTTTATGTTGAATGGATTAAATGGAGTCTTGGGTAGAGGCTTACTGATACATTTAAGCTCTTTTCCCTGCTGATCACTAGCCTTGGAGAGTCTGTTTTCAGAACTAGATCACAAATGGTGAGATTCAGCCAATGACTATGTGTAAAAACAAGTTCATTGAAAATATCAAAACTGGATATTAATTGCTGGTTAACTGATAGAGGGGCTTTTTGTACTTGATGGCATGTTGAGTTATATACTCTTAAGAATCCTTTTCAACATTCAGCACTCAGAAAGTTTCTCCCAGAGGGTGCTTATCCTAGCAAAAACATGTGAAATATAGGTCTAAATGCACAGTTCCCTGTTACGTCTTTGACGTTACTTTAAGCCTTCAAAAAGAATATTTGTTTTCAAACTTGCTTTTCCGGGAACTCTAGTTCTCATAAAAGAATCTCTTTTTTTTTTTTTTTAATTGAAGAGTGGTTTAGGAAAGTAAGTCAAAGACCTCCAACCATGCAGCATTACCAGTGAAAACATATGAGTTTAAATCATACAACTTAGAATTCTACATTACAACATGCTCAACTGGCAAGGAAATAAGAGAAAATAGTTTATGTGGGAATTTGTTGAATCATAACTGAGTTATTTCTGATTTTAATGTACTGAAACGTACTTAAAGGGTAAGGAATATAAGCAAACTATTATCAGATTTAGCCAAGAGAGTCTATCTTTAGTTCAATCAATCTGTGTTAAGAGAACTCCGGCTTACAAGGCATGGAAGACAGGAAACTCATGGTACTCTGTGCGGGTCAGACCACTTGCCACTGTGGGAAGTAACATGCATACATATATGTGAGTTATTGGACGTGTTCTTGGTATTACGTATTATGGATAAATAATGGCTGTTCTGGTGGTGTTTAGTCTGAAAAAAAATTCTTAGAAGGTACATGACAACATTTCTCAAATATGTGAAGATTTGTCACATGTAAATAAGATAAGACACGTGAGAGTAAATTTGTAGAGCTAAGCCAGTGAGTAAATGTTACAGAGACGATGGTTTTGCTCAGTATAAGAAATAGCGATTAGACCTGTCCAACTAGGGATATATCTCAAAGGAGGTAATGAAGCTTCTCATTTTCTGTCTACTTACAATTTTTGTTAATAAGAACAAAGACTCTCACCAGATCACCATTTCATCAACTTTAGCAAAGAGTTTGAGTGTCATTTTTGGCTCAATAGGAAATGGACTCACAAAAGTCTTTTTAAAAAATTATGCTATTTGTAAGTAGGAGCATGTCATTATTTCCCTATGATTGAAAATATTGAAACTGGATATTAATTGCTAGTGAACTGATAGAGGATCTTTTGGCACTTGATGGAATGAGTTATATATCCTTAGGAATCCTTATGAAATGCTAAAATTTTTACAGCCTTAATAAAGCTTACTAAAGTAGATTCAAGAGCTTTACTATTGTCTTTCCTTCATTTGATCATGGAAAATTACTTAGCCTCTCTGGTTTTCATGCTTGCCAAATGACAGGATCACACCACATGATAGTTATGGTTCCCTTTCATTTTTCCCCCGGGTTTATTGAGATATTACTGACATATAACATAGATGAGTTTAAGGCGTGCCATGTGATGATTAGATAAATGTATATATTGTAAAAAGATTGACAGTGAAGTTAGTTAACACCCCCATCTCCTCATAATTAAGATTTTTTTATGTGTGTCGTGAGAACATTTAAGATTTATTCTCTTAACAACTTTCAAGTATATAATCCATTGTTGTTAATTATAGTCATTATGCTATGCATTAGCTCCCCAGATCTTTTTTATCTTATAGCTGGGAGTTTATATCCTCTGACAAACATGACCCCATTTCCCCCACCTCTCAGGCCCTGGAACCACCATTCTACCATCTACTTCTATGAGTTTAGCTTTCTTAGATAATTATTATATTAGATGATTAGAATATGTATACACCACATCCTCTTTATCCATTCATCCACTGATGGACACTTAGGTTTTTTCCGCCACTTTGCTACTGTGGATAATAATGCAGTGAACATGGGGGTACAAATATCTCTGATATAGTGATTTCATTTCCTTTGGTTATATACACAAAAATAGGATTACCAGATTATATGGTGTTCTATTTTTAATTTTTTGAGGAACCTCCACATAATGTTTTCTGTAATGGCTACAACAATTTACATTCCTACCAACAGTGTACCTTTTCTCCACAGCCTCACTAACACTTGCTGTTTCTTGTCTTTTTGATAATAGTCATTCTATTGTGAGGTGCTATCTTATTGTGGTTTTGATTTGCATTTCCCTAATGATTAGTGATATTGAATATCTTTTCATGTACCCAGTGACCATTTGTATGTCTTCTTTGGAAAAATGTTTAGCAAGTTCTTTGCCCATTTTTTAAATTGGATGGTTTGTTTTCTTTTCTTAAAAAAAGGATTCTATGTGCAAAAATGATGAACACTATTATAAGTCAACAGAGGAAAGATTGCTTAATTGATGAAATAGTTTATGATAGCTTAATATGTTCAAAGTATCATGCTCACTGGAGTTCTCTGATGAGGTGGATTTAAGATGGGATTTGAAGAATGGCTACAGATTAAATATGAAGGCAGTTTTATACTAAAAGGAGCGTAAAGACAAAGTTAGATTATTGGCAGTGAGTAAATTTGGAAATAGTGAAAAAAAACCTCCAATGGGGCACTTTGGCCAAATGGAAGGTCTGATGAAGCTACCCTGCATTATAGAAGTCAGAAAATTAGAATCATTGGGTCAGTTCTGTCCTGTTTTTATAAATGAAATTTTATTGGATCCCAGCCATGCCACCATTTGTTTACTTATTATTTATAGCTACTTTCCCGCTACAACGGTAGAGTTTTGTAGTTGTGACAGAGACCCAGTGGCCAGCAAAATCCTAAAAATATTTACTATTTTTCCTTGTCAAGAAAAGTTTAAGGAATCATTATGTGGCCTTAGAAAGGAAATATAGAAATACCTTGCTTGTAAAACCAAGGATTTTCTCTGCAGCAGTGATTCCCTGTTCTTTATTATTTTGGAGAGGAGTCACATGATACTTGTTAGAATATAAAAGACAATAATGGTTCATTGGAAAAGCAGGAAGATTCTAATGATTTACAGCAGCTAAATTTCTATCTCAGAAACAAGAATATTGATTTATCATTTCTTTAAATGATAGTAATTTGATACTGCTATATATAATATTTTGTGTAACTTCAAGTATTATTTCATCTTTAATATTCAACAATAAGTCTTGTTATGGCTTTAAGGATTGGGAGAACAGTTAACTATACAAGTTAACTATGCTGTATCTAGTAGATGGAAGATATATTAGAAAGTCTTCATTTCTCCAGTACCTAATTTTTCCTTTATTCATATACTCATTTATTTCTTCTTTGCCAAAGGAAAAAAATTACTTCAAAAAGCTATATTGCTGAAAAGTATGATGAAGGCATAAGTCATCAGAATTAAGCAATTTGAAGATAAGGCTATTTCTGACTCATCCCGTTTTCTGTTGATTTGTGCCTTTCTCCTTTTTACATAGCAGAAGTCAGGATGAGTTTTGCCATAAGTAAGGTTAACTTAACATCTGATGATTAGTCCATGTGATTGGTGAAAAGTATTGCTATCCATGAAACACACCTAGTTTCAGACCCTATCAGCCCGTAAATATAATGATGCCATCACTATATCAATGTGAGTCTAAAACTGCTTTTTAAGACTTTTATTATTTAGTGCTGAGATAAAAATTTTCAAACCAGTTGGGCTTTTATTGAAATTGCTTGGGAATCCTGAGTAAATCTTTTCACTAAAATATGAGAAAGCATTGAGTTTATTGCCTGGAGTTATGAAGCTGACAATATTTTTTTTTCTCCCTCTTCGCACTACTTGTTTGAGAGAATGTGAAGTTTTCCCAGAACCCTTGAGTTTGACCTGGAATCAGACAGATGGGAGCTTAATTACTGGCTGGTGTTTGACAGTCAATGATTTTCCCAACCTCTCAACCTCAATTTTCACATCTGTAAAATGAGACTAATAATCTCTTTCAAACAGCTGTTAACAGTTTTAAATAGGGGGCTAAGAAAACCTACAGTAGGCACTCTTTCTCATACACACAAACATTTTCTATGTTGATATTATAGAACCTGACTATTCCTAACCACACAGCACTGCACTTAGAATCAAGTTCCTTCCCCTTACTAAGTATCACATATTCCAGAACTATTAAGGGAGTGGTGACAATTGCCCCTGCTTGGAAGGTGACTAGGAATGATTAAACATTAATGTCTCTGGTTCTAGACAGGTCACTGGCCAAATTGAAGCAACATAACACATTGTACAGGCAAGGCAGGTGGCTGATTGTAGAGGGAATTCCCTAATATTGATATCTTCCTACCCATTTATTTAAATTAGTTCTAAAGATATGCATATCAAATCAACATTTCTCAAATAAATGAAAGTTTAAATCCCAAGCTGACCCTGAGTATAAGAGGCAGAAAATGTTATTTGAGAATATGTGACCCAGCTTGCTTTCTTATCCCTTTACTTTCCCTCTATTTGTTAATAAAATAAAGTAAAATATCTGTAAAGTAATACACACACACATTTAATTTTCTGCTCTAATGATATGATCACTGTTTGTTTTAGGGCCAAAATCTTTGGTAGAGGAATTTTAAAGGACAAATGAAGGAGTAAGCTGCCAGTAAGTCCCTTTCCATAATGTGTCAGGGACTCTTAACAGTGAACCCACTTGGGGATCTGTGGTCCTTCCTTTTCTCTGAGAAGTTCCTGGGCTTTTTAAATGCTCTTAAACAAAAGGGAAGGGTATGTGATGGGAAGCAACGGCTCTGAAACAGATCACAATCTGGTATTTGAGCAACTGGATGATCAGTAATTTGCTGTAACAAATCATGCTAGCGGTTCTGAGGATGCCTGAAAAAAACAACTCAATGTAAGAAGAAATTTAAATGATTAAATGTTTAAATGTTTGATTATGTCTGAAAGTTCATCCACTTTAGAGTTTTGTTATAAGTAATGTAGTAGGAATCACACTATAAAATCATCAGGTTTAAAGGGTTTGTATATTCTACGTTGAAAATGGTTTTCTGTATCAACCCCCCAAAAATATATCATATAAACACAGAAGAGAGAATTTAGGAATTTAGCAGATATTCATCACTGTTATAAGTTAGCCTGATTTACAGATTATATCATCTTTTGTTTTCTGACATAAGTGGCCTCAACCAATCCAATTATATGCTCTTGCTCATGCGCAGAATGTATTTTGTAGTTTAAAATATGCTCATGATTTTCTTGAGAGGTATACACATTGCAGTCACTTAGAGCCAGCATTATAAATAGATATTACCACAAGAAATACAGTCAAAATAAATTCACTTTTGTTGGCCAAAATTTGACAAAACCTTAAACTAACCAGAGTTTTAAGCCTTATAGTTCATTGACAATGCAATAACATTAAAGGATTAAAAACAAATATTTTATAGACATAAAAAGTCAACCAGATTTTAATGACAGTTTAGAAGACTGTACATCTAAGAAGTTGTCACATTACAAAATTTTTGTATCTCAGTGGTAGTTTGTCATAAAATGTGTATGACCAGTGAATTAATTTATAGGATTAAAAAATAAAACAAACTATTAAATTTTATGGGTTTGATTACAGCTAATTCCAGAAAGTGAGCCATGTAGAAAGAGGCAGTTGTTACTACAACATGAAGTGGGAAACTGAATAGCTCTTTCTGTACATCCTTTGATATTCCAAGAATTAAGACTTTAATCATATATTGACAACTGTTGCAAATATAAATATTTGCAAATTATTCACTGTGAAGCAGGTACATTTTGTTTGGGTATTTTCATATATTTCTACATTCTCTCTTTTTTGTACAGTGCTTCTCCTCTCCCTTTAACAGAGAACTACCTACCTTCTTTTTTTTTCCTTCTGGATGTAGGGAGCACCTTTCCTAGGCCTTAGATTCCTGCCAGTAAGAATCTCAGGATAAACTTGTATATTCTCTGATATTATTGATATGTTAAAGATGTTATATTTTTATCATTAGGGTATTTTTGATTATAGTACTGTGCCGATAGGTCACATTCCTCCTATGCTCATTTGTTAAAAGGATATAGATCTGGAATATAAAATAATTATATAGGATAATAAAATAACTAAATAGGATTTATTTAAAAATATTTATTGACATATTACAAATGTTAGTAGTATTCTGTACCTTGGATCTGTTGATTTAACCATCATATTCTATTTGTTTGTTGTAATTTCACAAAAAGAGAATGACTACATGGTTCTTACTTGCTAAATTTTCAGTTTGTATTTTGAGCATTTAGCTTATTTAGGTGAGTTATCTGATGTGAGCTTTGGGTGTATCAGTTACCTGACTTCTTTGTGAGTAAAATTGTCTTCTATTTCGACTTCTGTGAATTGGTTAAAAAACAAAAAAAAGAAAAGGAAGGAAGAAAGAAAGAAAGAAAGAAAGGAAAGGAAGGAAAGAAAACTGGAAAATTTATTGTTTCTTAAAACAAATATTTGAACAAAAAGAAAGCTCTCAAAGAATCACCAACTGTGTTGTTAGTAAAATTAACAAAAGCGAAATTGTGGAAACATTTAACCTCTAAATTAAACATAATTGGCAGCATCAATAATTCACCATTTAGAAGATAATGTTAAGTAGGAAGTTATGGTATTATAAATGTTTTCTTTTTTCTGTAAAGTGGAGCCCAAATATATATTTGTGTATAAGATTTTATCTATCATTAATTTTAAAGTAAAGACAACTTTAGTGGCTGAAGTCATAAGAAGGATATAATTTTATATCTTATTTGTAAATTTCAGGACATTCAGTTAATCATTTTTTTAATAGGAAATAGGTAGCCAATTGAAAGAAAAGGTTAGTTCATGGTTGGATATCTCATAAGTCAAATTCTCTAGCTTGTTCTAGTTGCAAGTGAATCTTACAATGTACTATTTGTTCCTTCCATACTTGCTTTCCTACTCTCTCCATTAAAATATATTTATATTAATATTTTAAAAGTGAAAACTGAATAGAATTAAGTCTAATTTATGACACTTAAATGTGTGATAGGTAATCAAATACACAACATTTAGTTTTACAAAATTTTTAAAAACTTAGCATATTAGCATGAAGTATTATTAGGGAATATCAGAATTTTCAAGAAGTTTGCAGTGAAATTTTACATGTGACTGAGAATGGAAACAAAAAGAGCAAGATGTAATCTTTGGAAGCCTGTAATCTGCTTTAGAACACCCAACTACGTAAGGCTTAGGTCAAGTCAAAAGTAAAGTGATGCTGTATAAAATACTAGAACAGTTTGATATGTGATTATGTGACTTTTAAAGGTTATACATCTAGAGACTGGACAAAATAAACCTTAAATCTCCTGAAATCAGGTCAAGTGGTATCACTACCACCCTAATATACCAGTCAAATGTGTAACTGTGTCAAATTCTGGTACTTGTGTCTCTGTAAAAGACAACATTTGGGGGCGCTTAAATGCACTCCGTAAATTAAAAAGATGATGTAGATGGTCTGAAACATCCAATAATAGATAAGTGACTTATCTTTGGTTTTGTTGCACATTGCAATTCTGTATTTTTCCTAAATCTACCTTCTTAATTAAGCTTTTTTTAACTACTATTAGAATGAGTTTAGATTATATAATCAGGATGTAAAATATCTGTAAAATTAAAATTGACTATAATTAGTAAATTCCAGCCCTTTCCTCACCAGCAACCCCTTCACAAAATTTTTTAAAAAACAGGAAGTTTTTCAAGCCTTCTTATGGAGAAGGGATTTGAAAATAAAAGTATTTGGGATGCCAGTGCTCTGGAGGTTCTACACATTAAGCAGTCCTCCTCACTAAGCAAAAAGAACTTTTTATTTGTACAGTCAGCTGCTGTAGAGGTTGCATTACAAACATACAGCTGCAGCACCCGAAGTGAGTCAGTAGCTTGTGGCATGGGCCATGCTCCTTCCACAACCCCAAAGCCCCCTTCCATGCTCCTTCCATGCCCCAGGCATGCTGGTGGCAAAGACCAAGCTGATATCATCATGCATTCTTATGATAAGCTTAGTAGCAAAGCATCTAGTCTGGTATTAGTCGACTTCAAGGACTTTCTGTGACTTGTACTGGTGTATGTTGGGATTTGTAGCAAATATTATACTGTTCACACAGTTAAAATTACTTCCTTATATTACCCAGCACTCTTTCAGTTAGGAGGGAGCCTGTAATTAATTTGGAACAATGGCCTATAAGGTGAAATAGCATGTGACACTTTTAGGTGGAACAGTGATAAGCTCAAGAGTGATTATTCCTTCCCTCTTTTGCTGACCCAGCAACTAGCAGCTGTTGTAGACAGTAAAGCTACAAGATAGTGGAGTCTGAAAATGCCTGTTTCTAGAACCACCCTCTGTCCACGTCAACCCATCTGGCTGTTTTATGCTCCAGCTGGGACTGGCTTCATGGATGTGTGACCTGTGCAGCTTAGAAGCTCCCAGTATTTGATTTAATGCTCTGTGGTTGCCATCTTGAAATTCTTAATATATTTTGAACAAAAGATGTCAAATTTTATTTTGTACTGGGCCCTGCAAATTATGTAGCCAGTAATGACGCCAACAAAACCTAGTTAATTATCACTAGGAGAGGATTTTTAATAGCTGACAAAATCTACTCTAACTAGAATAAAAGAAAAAAAAAGAATTTATTTAAAAATATTATTATTTGGATACTAAATTTGTGTGCTAAACTTCCAGAAGCAATGTAAACAGAACTGTCCAATCACACCAACAAAATATTTTCTTGCAGTCCTGCAGTAGTAGTAGCTTTTTGGTTCTCACCACCCAAGATACCAAACACTGGAGAACAGAGATCCTTATAGAGCTGCCATTAGAGAGAGAGAGAGAGAATGTGAAAAAAAAAAAAAAAAAAAGGAAAAAGTTTTCTGACTGCTTGCTGGAGAAGCCTCATGGCCTCTGCCCTATAATCTTAGTTCTGCCTTTCAAGTCTTGCATGGGAATCTGCTTGGTACAAATCAGTCACTTTTGAAAACTTAGCTTCAAGAGTATGAGAAATGAGATTTCACCTTTCTATTGTCTAGTTCACAGAAAGCGATGCTGATCGAACCAATCTGCAATATTTGCCGTAGTCAGTGTTGCTCTAATTCTGGGATTCAGAATTAGAAAGCCATCCCAAAGCCTCATCCTTCAGAGGAAAGACTGTGAGCACTATCACATTAATGGTTTTTTTTCCCATTTTATTTATTTTTTAAAAAATTTTAGCTCCATACCACATTTTTCTCCTCAGTCTCAGATCCCTCTATTTAAATAATCAATAGGGGCTTCCCTGGTGGCGCAGTGGTTGAGAGTCCGCCTGCCAATGCAGGGGACACGGGTTCGTGCCCCGGTCCGGGAGGATCCCACATGCCGCAGAGCGGCTGGGCCCGTGAGCCATGGCCGCTGAGCCTGCGCGTCCGGAGCCTGTGCTCCGCAACGGGAGAGGCCACGACAGTGAGAGGCCCGCGTATTGCAAAATAATAAAAATAATAATCAATAGAAATTTCCACTTGATGTCTGGTAGACATTTCAAACTCAATATGAGCAAAGCTTATCATGCTATCTCCTAACTCTCTCTTCCATAACTGTTCCCATACTCCATGATTAGCACTGCAGCACCCTCAGTTACTGCAATCAGAATCTCTGGAATCATTCTTTCCAATCCCATACAATGGCTTGCAGACAATGTCTTAAGCATATCTCCTAGTGATTTTGTTTTCTCCAATACCACTGAAACCAACTGGTATCCCTACATAAATGATTTTAGTTTTTTTTCCTAAAACTTTGTCCATATAAAACCTCTGTAAAATAATCTTTAAAACAAACAAAAATGCAGCTCTAACGATGATGCTTTATTGCTTAACCAATCCTCTATTACAAAATAAACTATTGCTTTGAGGGTACATCTTAATAAGCTGCATGAGGGTCTTCATTTTCTAGCTCCTGTCTTCTTCTATATCCTCATGCCTTTCCACTCTCCATCTTGTACTCTTATGTTCTATTCATACTCAGTTTCTTTTTGTAATCTACAGACTTTCTCAATACATGCTATTCCTTTACACAGTACTCTCCTACCTAACCACCAAATTTTGCATACCTTCACTTGGCTAATTCCCATTCTTAGGTGAAGACGTGACTGAAAAGCACTTCTGAGTTTTTCTCACTGCCTCTCTCCACCACCCCCAGATTATTATGCCCTATTCTCTTGCATTCTTTACTTTTCCTACATTAACCTATGCAGTAATTACTTGTGTACTTGTCTATATTCCCTGAAAAACTATACACTCTCTGAGGACTGAGGACATAACTGTTTTGTGTTTTGATGCATCTCCATGCCTAACAAAATTCCTCACATGTAATATGCTATCAACAAACTTATGGGAAATAAAATGAACAGACAAGTGAATGAATGAATACATAAAACAAATGATTCAATGAAGGAAACTCTAGCTTAGGCTTCTATTTAAGTTTTCTGCTTAAACTCGAGCTTAGGCTTCTATTTAAGTTTTCTGCTTAAATAGGAAAGATAGTACTATCTTTTTTATGCAGTGAGATGCTATGGAGTCCTGGAGATCTAGGTTTTATCCTAAGATACTCCATGGGCTTATTAATTCAATAAATATTTATCATATAATTGCTATGTGCCAGACTCAATAACTTTATGACTTTGGATATCTAAGTTAAATATTCAAGATCTCAGTTTCATTATTTTCAGTATTGAAGTAGTAATATTTATCTCAAAATTCAAAGGTTTGTTGTAAAAATTAAATAAGTATACAGAATTATTAATTTTTTAGTGTTAATTTTGCTAAATAGCTGTATTTCCTTTCTAGATGTTGTTTATCTTATGGACAGTGGTTTGGGGAAGCTTATTCTTATTAAAACATAGATATATGACTTACATTAATATATTGTATGAGCGGAATATGTTGACTGATAAATAATTTAGAATAAGATTTTAACTAAATTAAAACACTCTTTGTATCATTTGTCTAATTTATGGTGTCCATCCCAGACGTTTAAGGTACAATCACATTTTTCTACTTCCCTTAAGATTTTTTCTTTCAGCACTTTTATTGTTTATTGTTATTGAAATTTTTATGTAATTTGACTTTTATTTATTGATTTATTTTTACATTTTTATTGCCGTATAATTGCTTTACAATGGTGTGTTAGTTTCTGCTGTATAACAAAGTGAATCAGCTATACGTATACATATATCCCCTTATCTCCTTTCTCTTTTGTCTCCCTCCCACCCTCCCTATCCCATCCCTCTAGGTGGACACAAAACCCTGAGCTGATCTCC
The DNA here is from genome assembly GCF_039906515.1 of Pseudorca crassidens. Lineage (NCBI taxonomy): Eukaryota > Metazoa > Chordata > Mammalia > Artiodactyla > Delphinidae > Pseudorca > Pseudorca crassidens. The sequence continues at coordinate 62,977,063 of NC_090306.1, forward strand.
CTGTGCTATGCAGCTGCTTCCCACTAGCTATCTATTTTACATTTGGTAGTGTATATATGTCCATACCACTCTCTCACTTTGTCCCAGCGTACCCTTCCCCCTCCCCATGTCCTCAAGTCCATTCTCTACCTCTGCGTCTTTATTCCTGTCCTGCCCCTAGGTTCTTCAGAACTTTTCTTTTTTTTAGATTCCATATATATGTGTTAGCATACAGTATTTGTTTTTCTCTTTCTGACTTACTTCACTCTGTATGACGACTCTAGGTCCATCCACCTCACTACAAATAACTCAATTTCGTTTCTTTTTATGGCTGAGTAATATTCCATTGTATATATGTGCCACATCTTCTTTATCCATTCATCTGTCGATGGACACTTAGGTTGTTTCCATGTCCTGGCTATTGTAAATAGAGCTGCAATGAACACTGTGGTACATGACTCTTTTTGAAGTATGGTTTTCTCAGGGTATATGCTTAGTAGTGGGATTGCTGGGTCATATGGTAGTTCTATTTTTAGTTTTTTAAGGAACCTCCATACTGTTCTCCATAGTGGCTGTATCAATTTACATTCCCACCAACAGTGCAAGAGGGTTCTCTTTTCTCCACACCCTCTCCAGCATTTATTGTTTGTAGATTTTTTGACGATGGCCATTCTGACTGGTGTGAGGTGATACCTCATTGTAGTTTTAATTTGCATTTCTCTAATGATTAGTGATGTTGAGTATCCTGTCATGTAAGATTTGTAAACTTGAAAAATATCCATACTCCAGCTCAGATTTTGGACTGCTTCTCAACAGCTGCATTTCTCTTACATCAGTACTTCATGTGGAGGTACACATACACATATATTAACTGTACTACTATATTTGTACAGTCTCTCCCAGAAGTGATAGTTCAGTCCAGCTTAGAAGTGAAACTCTTTTCTTTTCCTATTCTCTTTCTGACACTCATTGAACTAAGTACTGAGAAAATTAGGAGTGATCAAGCAGAGGAAGGGTGTACATGTGAACATCTGTCATGCCAAATTCTAGTGTTCCCACTCATGCTTGTATTTTATATCTCTCCCAAATTTAGAACTTGGAATTCAAAGGGATGTCACTGTGAATTAAATTAATCTGACTGCCCTCAAAATGTCCATTATTGGCACAATTTACATTGTAAGGAATACTTTCACTGTTCTAAAATTTCAAACACATTTTGAACATAACTCATGACTCCAACCCTATACTGTGTAGATAACTTTACTATTTTTTCCACATAATCTGATAAAGACCTCTATAAATTTTTCAAGTATGTAATGTTTCATCCATATCATCAGTTTAATACCAAACATATTCTTTTGATTTCATATATAGTGCTCCTTTCTGCCAGAAAGAACTTTCTCTTTTTTTCTCTCTTGGTTTTATGCTCTTCCCTTGCCTTTTGCCTACATATTTTCTCTTCCTCCTTCAATTTCCTAAATGTTTCCCTAACTTCCTTGATTTCTGTACCCTCTCATGTTACAAGCTATATCCCTTATCCATGGCACTTGTCTCATTTGTAATGTCACTAGTTTTTTTTTTGTACAGTTGATTAATGTCTGTCTCACTCAATAGGTTATAACAAGCCTAGGGTCCTGTTTCTTTGTGCTCACAATTGTAATTCCAGCACCTGGCATATTAATTCGCATAAAAGAGGCTTTTGTTACATGGTTTAGAATGAACGATTGCCAAATCCCCAGAGTATGAAGTAGGTGAACTTATAAGTCAAATTGAAACACACTTAAGTACATAAAAATTATCATCACTTTATATAAAATCTAGGGATAGAAATATAAGAAAGAAAAAAGAAGGTTGAGAAAGGAAACTACAATTCATAGTGACTCTTACTTTTTAGCATACTACTATAATTCTCACTATAAATCCACACCCTTTCTATTATTTTCTTTTTACAACAGACTTGTGATACAAAGAGGTTAAGTAGTTGCTTCAACTTCCTACACCTAGAAAGTGTATGTGAAATGACATCTGATCATTTCTAAAGCCCATCCTCTTTCTACCACCCCATGACTGAACTCCTTGTAGCTTCATAACCTTGAGTTCCCTCTTTGATCCAGTTCAGACTTAGCTTCAGTCTCTCTTCTGAAGAATGAGTTATGTGGATATTGTGAGTTTAAACCTATCTTAGACTCACATCTTTTTAACTGCATTTTCTCTCTTTCTCCATAAGTACAGCCACAATTTAAATGCTCTGCAATTGTCGATTACTACACTAACAATGTACCAGATGTTATCTCATTTGAATGGTGCCCACACACTGCAGGTGCAAAATGGAGGCTACAATTGAGCAAATTTGGACTTAAGTATCTCTGTGTTTTCATTTAATCTATATGCTTGGCCATGTAAATCATTTTCTTCTGATTTTTTTCAGCTTTCTCTTTGCCTAGCAGACTTACTTTATATTACTTTAAAATCTCTGAAAAGTAAGACTGTTTTATTGTATATTTTAGAATCATTAAAAAATTCACATTTCTGAGGTAACACTCTCCTATGCTATCATGTCCAAAAATGTAAATCTTGTAACTTTTTGTGGTATCCGCAGTGGTGTTTCTATTGTTTGTTATACCTACGCTAGTGAGGAAAGACAAGGAAAATCTCTAATATATTCATAAAAATAGTCATCTTACGATACAGTCTAAGTCACTATTTTCTAGCATCTGAGCAGCTACTGTACTTCATTAAATCCAAAACACAGTCAATTTATGACACTGTTATGGTAATTACAATTAAGAAAGAACAATAGGATAACACTGCCAATTAAAAGTTATCACAATATGTTTTTGTTTATTTTATACCTGTGGGAAGATATCTTTCAGACTCAATTCAGACTTTTGTTTCATATGTCACTCTTGTATATACATTAAAATAAAGTATAAGAGAAATAATTTGATTTAGTTACTCCTAAGACCTTCCATTCAGAGTCTGGCTCTTCTGAATCACAGAATTGTCATCCTCTGTATTTTGCCTAAGAATAATATGCCCTGCGGTGACATCAAGAATATTGGTGATACAATGATGCACAATTCCTTTAAAAAACTCTCTACTTTTGTCTCCAAAATATTTTTTCATGTCACTTACTTCTGTTCTGCAGACTAGATTTTGTTGCTCTATTGAACTTTCTGGAGAATTTCATGGCATATCTTTAGGCAAAAATGGGAAACTGTATTTTTTTTTCAAATGTTTTTTAAATACCCTACTGATGTAAAAATGTTGAGGCAATGTTTTCCCACTTGTGGTACCAGAAATAAAAACTAAACTTCCTCAAGCCCAGACAAACTTCCACTACTTGGTCTATGACAATTTTAAGAGCCAACAATATTTCAAAGAACTTAAAATATAAATAAATAAATAGAGCTGCTCTTTAAATAAATAAAAGTGAGGTAACCCAATAGCAATCTATATTGGCTAGTGTTATACTATACCTAGTATAATGGTTTTACTGAGTATCTGTTGCCATGTTCCTGCTATATTAATACAAGGTTCACTGACCCACTGAATTGGCATACCATAGGGTTCCTCTCTGGAGTTTTTAGACTTAACCATGTTCTTAACCTAGTTCTTTGTAATCTATGTCACTTTGTCTCCAACACGCCCTCCTCATTATGCTTTAATTTAAATAGTTGGAGATATGTCCACAAAGTACTGCTCTGGGGCAGAAGAGGGTATGTAGCTAACATTTTATGGTCACTTACCTATTATGAACAAGCCACTTTGATAGGGGATTTATATCTACTTTTGTATTTAAACCCTAGGAGCAATTCAGGATTTATAATTGCCATTTTTAAAATGGCATAACAGGGATTGGTTTGGTTATATAATTTAACCAAGATAATCCAGAGTAGAGTTTGCTTAATCTAATAGACAGTTTAAGCATCCTCCCCTTCTTATTCTAACTTTCAATTACATATAAATCAGGCAACATATATTATGTTTTCTTCTTTTATTTTTTATGATATTTTCTCCATTTAGAAAACGCTTCCTTTATCATCATACTTTACTACCTCATTTATACTTACTGAAATGCGAATCACACAATGTTTTATTCTGGGTTTTAGATATACATCCGCCTTACCATGGGCTGATTATATGCTCATTCCAAACAAGTCCTGCTTGATAAAGTTTCTTGAGAATCTTATCAAGTTTCTTGATTAGAGCTGGAATTTAAAGTTTGTTGGAAATAGGCAATAAAGGTATAGGACCAAGATTAGAGATTGCAAATTTGTGTACAGTCTTAATATTTTCTTAAGGAAGTAAAGTGTTACATAGGAAGCAGCAACCAGTACAGCAGAGGTAGAGAGGGGAGGGTTTGCTTTGAAGGGCGGACTCAAGTATAATGCTGAGCTTGGCTATGATAACCTCAGACTCGCTTTTAGCTGTTAAGTTCTCTGTTCTGAAGAAAAAATAGCATTAGAATATACACACCCACACTACCATGGAGTTGATTTAGGTAGAACTTTTTAAAATGTAGGATAGAGGAGATTATGTGCCCAGATGTATTATATTTCCACAGAAATATGTGGAAAAGATTTTTATTCAAAATCCACAATTCATGAACCAGAGATTAGTCATTTTAAGCTAAGCAAGCAAGCTCACCTTATCTAATCATGAAGAGACTGTGACCCAAGTCTCGATAATTCTTTGCTTGTCTAAAAAATTTACTGATTTTTCTCTCTGGGCACTTATGTATATATGCATAGGGGTGGAGGATGGAATATTACCCAGATAGCATCCTCCCCATGAAGCGAGCAGGTCCAGTTTCCTTCAGTTTACCGTAGGGTCTGTGGCATATTTTCCTAGTAGAGTGCCTGGGGATATTGTTGTACCCAAGTCTTACCATTTAAAACTTTGTCATTGTAGCTACTGAAGATAAAGGAGACTGAGCTAAAGCAAAATTGAGCCAGGACTCTGTAAAGTAGTAGTTTTTAAACTCAATGCCTGCTATCTACTGTTGTGCCATTACTTTCTTCTTTTTCCTAACAGCTGAGAGTTGAAAAAAGTCTAGTTAAATGACGGGTTTCAGTACTTAAGATTTTCTTACATACAAATAATGGCACAATAAGAATATACAAATTAGCCCAGCAAATAGAAAACTTAAATTATTTTATACCTCATTGGAAGATAGAAGTATCAAGGAAGGTCTCTGGGGATTAGAATGTGAATTGGTATTATTCAACATATTCATTAAGCAGTCAGTGGAAAATGTAAACGAGTACACATCCAAATCTGTAATAATAAAACTCTAGAAGCTAAAGATAATAAATCAGCTTGATCAAAAATACAGATGGATCTGGACAGCTGGGGAAATTGTTCAGATGAGAAGGAGATGAGTTTTAATGGAAAGAATAGTTCGATGATGCATTTGAAGAAGAATATGCAGCAGAAAAATACAAACTAATAAGCTACATATGAAGTAATTATGGAGAACACTATTTTAGTGTATTTGTTGATAAATTGAAAAGTTTAGTTTCACAACAATGAGAGATAATTATATCCTAAATCCTCTAAGTTAAACAATTAGAAAAGAAGAGAAAAATTATACTAGCACTTAGCTAGACAATAAAATTCTGTTTATAAGCTTAATGGAGATTTTTTTTTAAGTTAGACACTTTCATTACAAAGTAGCAATTGTAATAAGAGTTGGCAAATTTAACTAGCATAGGGATAGCTGTTTGGATAGTTTTGTGCTTAAAATATTGAATTCCCTGCATATCCCCAATCTTATAGATTAATTTCAACTCTATCCTCAAAGTTTTCTACCTGGTCACATTCTTGTGACATTCCTCTGAAGTCTCAATATCAAATCAACATGCCTACTCTTGCTTTGCACTTAAGATGCAGTGAAACTTATCAAACCAAAGATCCACAGCTGACCGTTTTGACCAAATGAAACAATTCCAATCTCCCAGATATATCACACACTCCTACCGTAAATTAAGCCATACCATTTCCAATTATATAAATGTATGCATTGCTAAGAACAAAAAGAAATTATTATTAGAACACACTCAGTATCAGCTTGTCCCCAAGGAGACAAATAATAACTAATATAGCTATTAGTTGGTTTACCCTGAATTTAGGAAATTGATGGGATTATACATATTAATAAGGCCTACTGAGATGGTAGTCTCCATGTTAAATGTTTATGAAATTGGGAAAAATCTATTTGAGAGTATGTAATATGATGGCAGAATCTTTGGTTGAGTACTTAGAAAATATAAATTCTTGTCCCAGGGCTTCCCTGATGGCGCAGTGGTTGACAGTCCGCCTGCCAATGCAGGGCACACGGGTTCATGCCCTGGTCCGGGAAGATCCCACATGCCGCGGAGAGGCTGGTCCCGTGAGCCATGGCCGCTAAGCCTGCGCTTCCGGAGCCTGTGCCCCGCAGCGGGAGAGGCCACAACAGTGATAGGCCCGCGTACCGCAAAAAAAACAAAACAAAACAAAACAAATTCTTGTCCCAATTCTGACCAATTTATTTGCTCTGTGGTCTTAACAAGCCTCTTATTCTCTCTGGGACTGATTACAATCATGGTATTAAGAGTTAGTGAAAAACATAGTAGGCCTATATAAAGGTAACCTATCATTAATAATATCATTAATATTAGTTTAAGTAGTATTTATTTATAAAAATATTTCAAATAACATATAAATGTTTGTTCTAGTGAGAGTGCTTAAATACATTTTTATTAAACTTAACAAGTTTGATCCTCCAAACTCCTGAATGCTAAAATTTTAATGCTTTATCTCACTCGGGCCTCCAAATTTTTTTCCTACTTCCCCTTTTTCTTTATTTTAAGAAAATAATTCTATTATCTTGGGTCTCTTTCTTTTATGTTCTTTTAGAATTTGTGTTTTGTTCAACTCTCCCTCCTGTCCTAGATAACTCTGTTTATCATCATCACCAATGGTAATGTATTGAAAAACCTCCAATAAGTCATAATTACTATCACTTCTCATTTTATATGATAGCCTCTTCTGTCATTTGCCCAGAAAGGAGAAAAAATTTAGTATTCACTGTAGTTCTTCACTTTTATAAATGGTGTTTCCTCCTGCATTGCTTTCTGCTGCTGTCCCAGAGCACTTAACTAATTCTGAAACCCTCTCTTGGGTGATTCTCTGAATTGGAAATTGTGACCTTGAGGCTGTACTGATAGATCACTTCTTGTGTGCTCTGATTCCATGACTATGTTGAATTCCAGAGAAGAGCATCTTTCCTTTGCTCTGGGAGATTCATTTGTCTCGAGGGTCTTTGTTTCTCTTCCCTCATGGGAAACATTTCATGTTTGTTCACACTCTGGGCACTGAATGCAAGTAGAAACATATGGTCGATAATATACTTATGGTGTACTCACACAGGAAAAAGAGTGGGAGAGGTCAGGGAGAACATATAAATCAAGTAGTAACCTCAGGCAAATAATTTCATGATATAGCATGTATGAGTCAGAGAACATTTTTCTGAATGACTCACATCTTAGGAATTACTTCTAAAAAAAATCTTTGCCTGAGAATTGGACTCCTTTTAGATGATTATTTTTTACATTGGACTATAATACTCACACTAATGCTAATAAATCACATTTTGTGGACGAATCAGGATTATTTAATTTAATAATAATAACTACCACCCCAAAAATAGTCTATTAAGGTCATCCTAGTTTACAAGGGAGGAACCTAAGTCCCAAGGACTCCCAGATAGTAAGCATGAAAGTGAGTATTATATGTGTTTGTCACAATTCAGAGGACTCTGAGATCTTAAAAACTATCTTTACATATTGGGAAAATACTCCAGTCAGCAAAAGTATCAGTCCCTGGGTGCATAAATGAAGCCAAAGGCATAGAGGTAAAAGTGACTCTTTCCAGCCCTATTCCACTCTGATCAGTTATAAAACAAAAAGCCTGGGACCCAGAGTTTGGACAATAAGTGAAACTCTTCTACTCCTAGGGTTCATAGGAGTACACTGAAAACCTTGATAAAGTTATTTGGGAAAGTGTCGACACTGCTAACTCTGCCCAAAAGTACACATTCAAGAAGATATGCAATAAATTATGGATTGTTTAAAAGTTCAGTGTAATACAATGAAATGACAATCATCCTGAAAACCAAGGTCTTGCTGGGCAAATACTACATTTGGCTGCAACTCTCTCCTGACCTGTGTGGCTCAGAGCTGTCACTGTATTCTGTTACTTCCATAGCTCATATTCAGTATCTCCTATACTGTGTTATATTTATGTACCAGCTTCCTATTAAAGAAATCTGGCTTAATTAAAGACAAAATATCACTAAATATATGAAACCGAAGTAGCTACATGGTACTCAGGTAAACCAAGGGGATAACTATAAATGAAAAGAAAGATAAGAAAGAGGAAGCATGTCTCATACTTGAATGCACATGCATATCACATCAAATGACTTCTTAGTAGTAGGTGAAATGTTAGGTGTTAATGCCAGTAAAACAGAGTGTTTTATCTTAGGATAACCCATTGGCTTTATCCTAAAGTTTATGGTTCTATCATGCTTTTGTTGTTTGTGTTACTCACAACACTAGCATTTGGGACTAGGGATACTGTTTTAATCAGTGTACTTTATAAAACAGTTTAGTTGTGGGTGGCAGAAACCCAATTCAAATTGATGCAAGCAAAAATAGAGTGTTTGGCTGGTATAACAGGGAAGTCTAAGGGTGGGCTTTAGGTATGGCTTGATGTAGGTGTTCAAATGAGATATTCAAGGATAGGTCTCTAAGAATAACTCTTCACCACTGCTTTGCTTTTATCTCTGTTGACTTTATTTTTAGGCAGCTATCCTCAGTCACAAGTAGTGCCAAGTGATAACTAGTGACACTAAAAGTATATTGTATCAGCTTAGACATCTTTTTGGAAAGACATCTTTTTACTTCCTTTTCCTCTTGCTAGTAAAATCCACATGTAAGGATCTCCCTGGTCCAGCTGAGGTAATGAGTTTAGTGAGGAAATTGAAGTGCCCTAAATGTCCACATCTGGGTCACATGTCTTACTAAAGTTCAAGGTTGAGTCAGTTCCCCTCAAATCACATGAATTAAGGTTGAGAAAAGTTATCTTCTAAAAGAAAGGCAAGGTGCTTTTACCAAATGAAAGGGAAATGGTTGTTGGGTAGGCAAGATAATAGATCTCTAGTATCAATGGCACCCACGGGAGGCAGTGAAGATTAACACAGACTCTAAGAATAATAATGCATCCTCAGAGCTTAGAGTCCTTGAACATTATCACTCCCTTTGTTCAGTATTTGGACTGGATTTATTGGCAAGCACTGTGTTAATGTTGTCTTCAATTAGCAAAATGGAACTGAAATTATCAAGATCCTGGACGAAAATGCAGCAATTGGTATTATAGCCATGCTTACTAGACCTACTCTCAAATGAAGCCAATATATTTTCCAGCCAAAAGAAAGACTGGCCCACAGAAACTCAGCCAGTAGAAATGTAAAGGAGTTGTTGATTGCTTGAAATAAACAGAAATAGAAACAGGCAGCTGGCAGGGAGGAATCTGAGATGGGCTGATACCATTTTGGGGGAAAAAGTCTCTGCAGATCTATAATACAGAGACTGATAGACAACAGATAGGGCTTCAAATACAAAGGGCATGCAATGAAAGCAGCAACCTCACCTTCTAAGCAGAAGGCAGCTTTCATAATTGATTGCCTCAGAATATATACTGGCCTTTTCAACCTGATCCTCCACTGTCACCGTCAGTTTCAAATATTAAAGTATATTAACTATGTTTTTATACCATATAGGTGCAAATGCCATACCAACACTCAAGGACAGTGCTGGTCAAGGGTAGCCATGAATTTTTACAATATAGTGAGTCTGTCTGAAAAATTACTGACTAATCAAACACACAAAAATCTAGCAATGAAAATTTCATCCCTAAATCTAAGTAATCAAAATAGAAACTCTGTAATTAAATCCCAGTTAAATTTGAGGCTACTTGAAAAAAATGATGATTAAACATTTAGACCAAGTACATTGTCTAGTCTGCTTGAAGCCAGGAAAATTGAAAGTTTGAATGATATATTATTTTTATTCATATAAATTAAATTGGCAAGCTCTTGTGTATATGTGCTGTATCTGGTTTCGTCTCAGCACCATTTACCAAAATGGGTGAATGTATATGTGTATGTTTCTGCATGTGTGCATTTATTTATGATACTCCCCTCAGTGGCCCAGGTGTTCATTTTGACTCTTAGGGACATGCTATAAAAAGAGCAATTCTTATGGTCTAATTTAAATGAGGTAAGAGAAAAAGGATTAAGTGCATGCACTTTCATTTAGCAGGTTCAGCTAGCTTATTTGTGCATCTAACATAATCTCCTAAAAATTACCATAAGCAAAATATAACAGATTGTAAACGGTTGCTCATATTGCCTTAGCTAAGTACTTGTAATCTGCCTAAGCATTATTTAACAGAACATAATTGCAAAACAGTATGATACCTCCAGAGTTTGGAAGACTGTTAGTGACTAAATCATATTTAGCAATCAGAAGGTTAAAACAGAGAATATTTAAACAATAAATACTTTCCAAATACATGCAAATGTATTGTTTGTTTGTTTTTTTCCAAATTGAAAAGTACATTTGAAATTGGAAAAGAAATCTAGTTCTTCCTCCTGGTATTTCATTTTATTAATCTTAGTTTGAAACAGATCCAAAATATAGTAAGGAAAAAAGAGAAAACCACTGGTCTTTTGGTGAGAGAGAAAAACATCTTCTAGAATTCCAAAAATTTGGTGTTAAATGTTAAGAGCAATTTTGAAAGACTGAGAAATACAATTTATGTTATAAAATACAAAGAAGGGAAAATTCACCATGATGATCTTCCAGCCCAAAAGGAAATAAGGATCATCCAGGTCAGTGGTTTCCCAATTACTGTTCCTACACCAGCAACATCAGCATTACCTGGAAACTTATTAGAAATTCAAGTTATCAGGCTCCATTCAGGACCTACTGAATGAGAAACTCTGGGGGTAGAGAACTGCAATCTATGCGTTAAAATCCCCCTAGGTGATTCTGCTGCACCCTTAAGAACCACTCTTCTAGGTTAAAAGAGATTTGATAAGAATGACTTAGAGATACTTGTTTGAAAAGGAGTTATTACACCTGTCCCAACTAGAGGCCAAAACACTTGGTAGGTAAGGGTGTAGCCAATATTACTACACCAAGGGTACGGGAGGAATCCCTGCGTGTGGCCTTCAGCCTCCCCTCTGAGTATATAGTACAGCAAGAATATAAACCTTTTATCCACGTCCTGTCCAGCATGAGGTTGAAGCCTCACAGCAGCTTCACAGTCCTCGGTAGTACTGGGAAAGAAGATGAGGGCTCCCGTCTACTATCAGATGGGGTCAGAAATATTGAGAGGATCTAAAATTGGGACAAGGAGGACTCGAAAGTCTGAGGATCTTGGTGACCAAAGGCTGTGGCAGAATACAAAGATATTTCAGGAAAAAGAAATACAGACACTGCTCTCTTTCCTTACTGCAGTGTGATCCAAAACACTCTGCCCCTGCTCCTAAACATACCTCATCTGTAAAGGTATAGAAAGAGAATTCTCAAAATAATTTTGTTAATTTAACTAATAATATATTGAAAAAGGGACCTTATAGTTAACTTGCCTTTATTTGTAGAAAAGTAACAGCAGCTATTTTTTTAATCACAGTATGTAAGTATTCATTTTTTAAAATGCTACCATTGGGATTCCCTGGTGGCGCAGTGGTTGAGAGTCTGCCTGCCGATGCAGGGGACACGGGTTCGTGCCCCGGTCCGGGAAGATCCCACATGCCGCGGAGCGGCTGGGCCCGTGAGCCATGGCCGCTGAGCCTGCGCGTCCGGAGCCTGTGCTCCGCAACGGGAGAGGCCACAGCGGTGAGAGGCCCATGTACCGCAAAAAAAAAAAAGAATGCTACCATTAAAGTAAGTGGAAGGCTATAATAACTTTTAAAAAAAAGCCCAAAAGTGCTCCCATGATTATGTAATTGATGTTTAATTTTTAGCTTGCAATACTTGGCCATGCATTGATTTAAACAATTTCAATACCACATTCAATAAGTATGAATTGTGTTCCTAGCATTATTCTAGGTGCTTCTCATTTGTTATTTCCTTTATATACATAACAAATCTATGAGACAAATATCATTTTATATATGAGAAAACTGAGACTTAGACAAATTAATTTCCCATTATATATCATATTACAGTAAGACACAAAAATAAGTATATTATATCAAAACCTAAGATCTCAACATTTATGTTTTGCCAGAGTGACAAAAAATAATGCCTGAAGGATGTAGATAGTATAGCTTAAGTACCAGATAATATACCTGTTTTCCATTATATGTAAGCATTATATATACATATGTTGAGTGAATAAATACTATTCAATTTATACAAACTCACTTTTATATTGGATTTCGATGGGCCTTACTTAATTGTTTTATCTAAATAGCACCACCCTTTTCTCTTTAACCTGATTTACATTCCTTCTTAACACTTAACCACCACTTGACATATATATGTGTTTGTAAATATACTTGCTTTTTTGTCTTTCCCACTCATCTGTAAGCTCCATGAGAGCAGGGCTTTGTCTCTGGTCCATTGCTGTATCCTTGGTGCTTGAAATATAGTGGAGATTCAATAAGCTATTTATAAATAAAATAACAATATTCTTGCAAGTTTTAATGACATAAATATTAGTGAATAAATGTTAACCTTCAGCTAATCCCTTTTCCTTCTTTTACATAGACAATTGAATACTGATAAAACACTCCGTAGTCTTATCTGTGGGCTTTAAGGGGACATTTTCTAAATATTTGCCAGAGTGTCTTATAGACTTTAACTCTGTTGAATTACCACCTGCCCTGCCTGCAAGATGGTCACTTTGATTGTTTTTTGATGTGTTTGAAGCTGATAATGTGACACTGCAATGTAACCTTGTAGAATGGCCATTGGAGGCATTTCTGGGGAAAAGTGAGAAGTGAAAGACTGAGAAGACAGGGACAAATTTAAAAGGGGAGGTGAGGGTGGGGATTAAAACATCACCTACCTTCCACAAATGTATACCACCCTCTTGTGGCAAAGGTCATCCTAAGCACCACTGGTCTACTGTCAAATCAACCAGTGGTCCCTCATCCCACCTGCCCATCATGGTTAACCCAGCAGGGCATAGCAAGTTCCTAGGCAGGGAACCAATTGCAACAAAAACACAACTCAGAACAAAAGCACAAAGTGAAGGGTTTTAGGACAGCAATCTAACACTCAGCAATTCCCAGGAACCTTTTATTTCTGCAGGCTGGAAAGAATTTTGGTTCTTATCTGTTTTTACCTAGCAAAGACATCTTGTTGGCACTAGGAGCTCCAGAAAGTGTCTGCCAAGTCCCTGTCCGTCTTGGCCAGTTTTCAACGATGTGCTATACAGTGCATTAAACTTTATGCTACAAGAGAGCAACCTGTGAGTACCTTGATTGCTGTGCTAAAGACCCAGCTAAAATGTAAAGATTTCCTGATTGGCTGACAGATGGGCTTGGGATGATTTAATGCTTCAGTCCTAAGACTGGATGCAATAGCTCTTAAGAAACTACGGCTTTGCTCACTTAGCTTGCAGAAAACATGTTTAGGTATACTTCTTTCTTCCTTTAAAAAATGTATTTATTTATTTTTTGGTCCCTGTGGTTTTTATTCTGGTGGCTGTTGCCAAACAGGCAGATAATTGCATTCACTTGTTAATGTTCTTTGCTTTAAATTAATCATGCCTTTTCTTGAGCTTCTTATCAGTTTAGTCTTATTTTCTGGATGCCCCAAACAAGCCAGAAAATGGAGAGAATAAGAATAAAAGGCACAACATTTTTTACAAGTATGCATCTATTGAAACTAGAAATATTAAAAATAATAATAAAAATATTTTTTAAATCTCTAAACATAGATTTGAAGGTAAGCCTTATGCTCACCCAAAGAAGACATCTTGTACTTGCATTTCTGATGCTGGGTGCACACAGGAACACTCAAGCTTCCATTCCTTTGATCATGAATATAGAGAACTATTGAAAGAAGTGACAGAGAGAGGGAAAGAAATAGAGAAAAACAACAACTGTTTCCACAACAGTGTAAGAAATAGGTCAGAGCTTCAGAGAAAAATAGCCAAAGGTAGAAGATGTGCCACCTTCTCACTAGCATATTTGTCCTTTCGGGGAAAAAATAGAACATCTTTCCATAAAAAGAATGTTGCCCTTCAGTGCTAAATAAATATGCTATTAGTCTAAATGAATTTCCCAGGCTCTTCCTCTCTCTTTTTGAATTGAATATTCCTTTCAGAATAGGGGATTTGTATGATTATGGAGCATCAAGACCGAATTCTGGAACACAATCAGAACTTGAAATAAATAGAAGAAGAAGTGGAATGTCTAAAAATTATGACAATAGAATTTTTAAAATGTGATTCCAATTTAGAGAAAAAAAAGACTTCCTCTAAAGAAATAAAGCCAAGTTATCCCAGCTAGTACGTTATCACTTCCCTGTGATCATTTTTTAATTTTTTAAATTTTGCTTTATGTAATAAAGAAAAAAATACACTTTTTCAGGTTAATTTATGTAATGAAAATAACAGTGGCAAGTGGCACAATCAATTTACATTATATGCAGAGTAGCTCAGTTTTAATGAATAGACAGATAGCCTATTATTTCATATTATGTAATCAATGGATTGGAATGTTGCTTGTTAATGAGCTTGCCTGGCCTGGATATTCCAGTGTAAGGAAATCTTTAATGGTGACCAAAGGTAAAGAACTCATTATTCCTAGATCTAAGGAATGACTAAATTCCCCAATTACTGTATCTGAGGACTGTCAGAAAGAGAAAAAGCTCAATTAGTTCAACATAACTCCCTGATTATCCCCACACAATAAAACCTTATTTTTTATGCAAAAATGGGTTGCATTTTAGAAAAGCACTGTTGCTTGGAAAATGTATTAAAAGAGCTCTGTGATACGTGCCTAATGTTTTTGTATTGTTGAATATGAAAGACAATATTATGCATACAGATGTGCTACAGATCATTAAAGATCAAGCGCTTTCAGATTGCAAAGTCAACAGGCTGATATAAAAACTAAAAGAGACTAGCAGCATCTTATTCAGAATAGGAGCTTTGAGGAGTAGAATCACAACCCCACCATATCCAACATTCTGATTTGTATTGTAGATTACAAAAAATTTTAGTGCATGCTTTATTTTTAAATTAGTAGTTATGAAATAATTTACCAAATATTTTTCAGAAAGTAGTGTTATATAAGAAAAGGTTGACATCCACATCTGTACCAATTTGTGAAGAGGCAATGAAAATAGGTAAAAATGTATGCTTTGGCAGATTGATTTAATAATGGGGCCACAGTAAAAGAATGGGGAAGTAAGGCATTTATTGAAAATATTATTTAACAAATTTTGACAGATGTTTTCCCTTTGAAAGGAACATTTTAAATGTGAAGTTTGGGTGGCAGAGCAGTATCTCAAGTTTAAAGGGCATTCTGTATTTCTTGATTTAGAATATGTGACCCACAGTTAGAAATGACTGAGATAAACATTTTAATAGGTAACTCCCTCTGAGGTAGACGTTGTAAACTTTGAGAAATCAAAATTGTCTTAGGTTTAATTTATTGTTAATAATGTTTAGTAAGGAGCAAAGAGTATTTTACATATGTTATATTCTCAGTAATAAGAGGAGGAACTATTACTAGAAAGTTCTAAATGTCATTAATTAAAGAATATAATTAAAGACTACTGAAAGAAATGTATATGAAATAGGTCAAATCTCCACAGCATCAGGATTTGGCTACTTCCCTTTTGCCAGACTTCTTGGCATTAAGTTCAACCCTGCCACTGCTTCTAGACCCAAAATTCTCCCTTGCCAGCAAGAATTTAATTCACTACCAGATGGTCAGCAACAAGTTGTCATTGCTACCAACCTGCCTCTGACCATAGAGGCCAGATCGAGAAATTACGCTTTGTTCCTGGAGCAGGTGATTGTCCCTGGTCTCCTGTGCCAAGGTTACTCCTTAAATTGCTTATCTTAGAACTTCTCCAGTCCCTCAAGCCTGAACCTCTCCTTTTCTCTCTTGTCAACCCCTGTCCTCCCACCTTTCAGAGACTGCAACTAATCCCTAATGTCTGTCTCCCTGCTACTTCATGCAATTTCTTTTTTTAGGTTATCTATCTGTATCTCTGAACAGTGACAGTTCTTAAATTGTTCATTGCCATGCTCCACTGGCCTATCAGTGGTATGCTGATCTCCCCCCTGGAAAGTCCCTGACATAGACTACTTACCATACCCATCTTTTGTCACATATTCTCTAGACACCTTATTATGCCTTTCAACCCAACCCAACCAATTTTTTGGGAAAAAATAATGAATAGGCTTTGTTTTAAAATGGCATTTGTACAACACTTTAAAGGCAGATTCATCCAACTCTGGAGAATTAAAACCAACAAACCAATAAAACAGTGAAAATATCTCTAAGACAATGTAGAATAAAATAGAATAGAAAGCTGGGGGAAATTGAAGACAAAAATCTTGAAGAATTTCATCTGACTACAAAACATAATTTCTATAAGACATAGATGATCTAGTTTCTTGAAAGTTTGGGAAAACTCATATGAGTCTGATATATTTGGAAGGAGAAGGGAATTTTGATGACTTTGGTCATGGATCCACTTAAGAATGCTCTCAAAATGCTATGAAAACTATTGATCATTTGCTTCATGAAAAAAAATGCACAAATACATATTTACTCCAAGTTTTGCATACAACTTCAGGTCTCCTTTAAGAATTAATTGAATCAAGTATATAAACCAATGACTTCAGCAGACTTTTAGCTGTTTGTCAGAATGCTATCATTCCTTATGGAGAATTTCCTTTTATTCTTCTGTTCCATTTCCTCCGTTTGCTCTTATGTTGTTTATGAATATAGTAAAGGATCATTTAAAGATTCTAGTACTTCTTTTTTTCTATCTTTTTTTAGTGTGGAAAAATACCATCAAGAGATATTTTAAGAAACTGAAAAGTCATCATCATTAGAAGGAGCACTAGGTTACAAATAAAGTTACTGACATTGTAGATTTAAAATAATAAAGTATAATAACCAAAATAAAAAGCCCTGTTAAAAATTAGTTAAGCAAAAGTCAAAAAACCAAGTTGTTTTTGATTAGGACTTTATTTTATTTATATGAATTAAGAGTTGATCATTTAGTGTCTTGAAATGGCTGTAATTATTTCTTATCTACAATTAGACATGATCAATCACCTTCATGTTTACCTAGACTGGCCAAGTACAAAAGGCGTTTGTGCCTATCTATTTTCTACATTTCACTTTACCCCTTCCTGGTTTATGCACACACATGCACCATAACTGCACATCTCATCATGAATAGCTAATCAGAGGGCCTATCAACATGCTGATCATTTCCTGCCTAGCGGAACCATTGGTGAGCAGCATGCCATACTTCCTGGCCTCCAGCTTTTTTTTCAGGCAACATCTGCTGTATAATGTGTGCCAAATAGCCTGAAGAGGTAGCTACAGACACTGGGAACTGAACCCACATCTCTTTTCTGGCATTAAAAAATGTTACTAATGAACTATTGTTTTGGCTCTTAAACAAGAACTGAATTTATAAGATTCCCCAAACACCTGAATTAGAATTCCTTACGTGCCTAGATCATACTCCAGTCATTTGATAACATCCCTGTTGTATTTGCCCTTTTTGAAAATACTCCCCAGATGTGTGTTTACCTCTTTAAACAAACAGAAGAAGTAATAAGAAAAGATGCTTCTGAGTCACATTTCCTAGTAGGATGCAGGATGAAGGATTCTTCTCTTATTTTTATCTCCATTTGGAAATGATCCCTGTAATATTACCTTTTAGCTCAAGTGTGGGACTCTGCCGTGGGGACTGCTATAGTGCAAGTCACTTGAAACAGAGGACATTTTTACATGACTCTTGTAATTTTTTCATATTCAGTACAGAAATGAAATTGAGACCCCAAATCATTTGTACATAGTTTTGAATTCCCTACACTCATTTTCTCTTTTATAGTGAAAAGCAGACCTATGTAATAAGAAACATTAAAGAGAATGCAATTTCCTGCTAAATCAACTATTTGCGGGACATATGTAATAGTGACTGCAGGGGACAGATGCCTGGTTTTTATTCTCCTCTTTACTATTGACTTACTGTACAACCTTTATCCATGCGATTAAACTTTTTTATTCTTGATTCACACCTAATTTAACTGTAATAGCCGTTATGAAAATCACAACAACATGTATTTATTTTCTTCTCACTTAGCCTTTTGTGTGTCCAACAGATGTAAAGAAATTCTTGAGGGAACTTTATATTATTAGACATTATATTATCTCTCCAATATTTTTGCTCAGTTTCCCCCTATGTCTTTGGGAATATTCAATCAAACGCTCTCCAAAGCTCTGAGGGAGAGAAAAGACTATTTGATTTCCTCTGTGACACACAGTAAATTAGACCAGTCTATTAAAACCACAAGTCATGGCATGTTAGACGATTGTAAAACGAATTTAGTGGAGTTAAAGAAATTTAAAAAAAGAAAATAGACAATCTTATTTTTTCAGCTTTATATGTGTGTATGTCTACTGAGGCACAATGTTACTTATATTTATTATTATAGATTGAGGTTTCAAAAAGTTAGAAAACTGCTCTTTGAACTCTATATTTTGATATGATATTAATATATTATAATTTTTCATTCATTTCCCTACAAATTTACATTTGTTTACTAGATTATAATCATTTTTGAGTGACAATTTTAAAACTTTCTTCTTCTCATTAATGTTCAAGTATATATTACTCCAGTCTTACCATGAGAAAAACATCAAACAAACCTAAATTCTACAAAATACCTGACCAGTAATCTTTAAAATTATCAAGGTTACCAAAACCAAAGAAAATCTAAGAAACTGTGACAACCAAGAGGAGCTTAAGTAGACATGACAACTCACTGTAATGTGTTACTCTAGATGGGATCCTGGAAAAGAATAAGGAGGTTAGGGGAAAACTCCAGAAACCTGAAAGTATGGATTTCAGTTATATGGACTTCAGTTAATAATGTGTTGATATCAGTCTATTATTGTGACAAGTGTACCATACTAATATAATATAATATTAATAATAAGAGAAATTGAGTGTGGAGTATATAGTAATTGTACTCTCTCTACAACATTTTTGTAAATCTTCATGTATTCTAAAATAAAAATATTCAAGTATAGATGTTTCTAATTTTAATTAATACAGTGTACACCACCTAATTCTCTACTTTAATTTTAACAGAAATCACCAAGATTTAGATCCAAATACCTTGAGACATTTAAAAATGTCTTTTAAAAAAAAATCAAAAAAATTATATTCTCATATTAGGGAATGATCAAGTACCATACAATAATGAGACTCATCTCTGTTTAAAATTATAGTGTCAAAATTAATCATTAAGCCATAAATTTTATTAATTTAAATTTCAAGGAAGCCAGTAAGCTGACTGACATGGGAAAGATAAAATAGACAAAGTACTGTCTATCTGCTTTAGCAATAGTTAGCAAACAAAAGTACCCAAGACTAACACATCAAAAAGTCTTTTGGGGTTGAATTACAAAAATAAGATTTCATCGTTTACTTTGTTTCTCAAAGCCATCAACTGATTTCATTCTTCACTACCTAATACATTTAATACTTTTTTGCTTATTTTCAAGGCTCTGAGACCCTTCCTTACCTCTGACACAATATTCATATCTGGTCCATCTTCATTGTCCATCTGAACATCATTCTCAGCCCTCACCACCTTGTAATAGTTGCTCTTTTTCTTAACCTCACTTTCTCATGTTCTCCTGTTCATGCAATATCATAATAATTTTAAAGACAAGTACTATATTCATGAACACTATTAGGTCTCCACTCTCTTGTGGTTTCCTATTTTTCAAATGTTGATATAAGATTCACAATCCTTTCACTTACATTTTGATTACAGTAAGATATATGTATTTCTAAAGCTGTGAAATGAGAAAAAAATATATCCTCTAGGAAAATACATGGTGTACAAAAATTGGTGACAAGCTTTTATTTTTAAATAATATTCTAAAGAAATAACATTAAGTTATTTTTAAATAGTTCAAATCACAATATGGAATACTTTATTTTCACATATTTCTTTTGAATTTAACAAATAGGTAGTTTTCTCCAAATGGTAAGATTAATTGGCATAATAATTATGCCCCAGCATTTGGTAAACAAGATCATGTTTCTTTGGAAAGAGCTTTTCTGTGGGGGGAAAAAATGTTTTTTTTGTTTGTTTGTTTTTCTCATTCCATAGTCATTTGTAGTTACATATATTAATGATTGTTAGAAGACTTGAACATCTAGTGGGAAAGGCGTTGAAGCCTGAGTACTTACCTAATCTTGTAAAAGGAGTAGAGTGTCTCAGAAATGAAGACAGATGAGAGATTTATTACTTACATAGAAGCTGACCAGGCAGACCAACTTTCTTTCCCAGTGTGAAAGGAATGCCCTGTTATTAGACCTGACTTACCTATCGATTACCTTACTAATTATGCCTGTGAGCCAAAATAGTCAATATGCTTTAAACTTCTAGGAAAAGCATTGTTGCTTAGTTTATTGGCAGGATCCTTGAGTTGAGTATATCTTTGTGTGTATGTGTGTGTATGTTGTGGGTATGGAGCATCTCAGTGATAAGCTTACATCATTAGGTTTTCTGGAAAAAGCAATGGTCCCTTGGAGATGAAAATCTTTGAATGATCGTTTATGCAAATCTCTGGCTTCTGTGCCTGAGGTGGATTGTCAGTAGTCAACTGGGAATTCCCATCACTTCCTTCTACGGCCAGGACATATTTTCCATGGAATCCCCTTCTCTGTGTTAGCACAAATTAGAGTTTTTCATTAAGAAGAACTTGAGTAAAATTAGGAAAGTGGACATGAAGTGATCGCCACTAAGGCTGTTCTGGTCAGACGTCATGGTTTAGCACCCTCTCTGACTTGCAGTTCTGGGGAAAAAGAATCTTGTCAAACTCCCTGTAGTCTGTGGCTTCTTTCCCATCCTCCTCAGCCTATGCTTCAACTGATATCATTAGTAACTCTTTTTCCAGTGCTCCAGCTCTAAGTAAACCTATTTTCATTCTCCCAGTTTCTGCCAGAAATATATAAGCTCAAATCCCTATATTAAAATGTCTTATCCAGTAATACTCTTTTCCTAACCAAACTCAGATTAAAATAATCCCTGAAATTAGCAAAGGGGGAAAATAACATTAGGCCAAAGTAAAGTAATCTACATACATATAATTCTAAATCCAGGGTAATTAAAATCTCAGAAACATAAATTAAAAAGAAAATTA
Organism: Pseudorca crassidens; assembly: GCF_039906515.1. Taxonomy (NCBI): domain Eukaryota; kingdom Metazoa; phylum Chordata; class Mammalia; order Artiodactyla; family Delphinidae; genus Pseudorca; species Pseudorca crassidens. Next base: position 62,998,535 of record NC_090306.1, read on the forward strand.
ATTTATATTATTAATTGTATTAGATCACCTTTTTTTTCTGATATGAAGAAATTCTGAATACTTTGATAATACTAGCTGGAGCCATCTGAAAATACTGTTTTTGTAGATGGTTGAATGTTGATAATTTTTCTTGTGGCTCAATCAAATAACTTATATCAATAAGGAAGAAATAATTATTGTTAAAAAGTAGAGGTAGAGTAACATTTCCTTCTAAATAGCACTCGAGTGGGAAATAAATACATGAGGAAGGTTGCACAAAAGCTCCAAGGAGTGTATTTGAATGGAACATTGGTGACATCAAAATGTAAAAGGGAAATAAGAACCAGGGGAAAAGTTTGAAAACTAAAGCCTTTTCCAATTTAAAAGTGTTTTCTTGCTGTCAAGCCTGAATGATTTTCTAGAATGTAAGGGCATCATATGATTTTGGAATAAATTGCATTTAATGCCGATTTTTTTCTTTCTGGCTTAGTAAAACTATGCTGAGTGAGACTTCACCTTTCCATTCACAAAGGGAATCACACTATAAGTTTGGAATTTAATTAGTGTATTTCTAATCCATGCACATATTTAGGGAAGGATAAAGGATTTGGCTTCCAAATGACATGCTCTAGTATAGTTTTTATCGTCTATTTAATAAGGAATTAAAGGACACATGTTAGAGCACTTGGTTATTGTATCAAAATAAAAGAACTGAAATTAGCTTTATGTTCACTTTTTCTTTCTTCTAATTATACCCAGGAATAAGAGATGTTTAAAGGGACAATTTTAGAAGAGTTTCTTCAGGTACAATCAGTGTGAGAAGACTGGCAGGTATTTATTTTTTAAAGTGGTGAGATTAATGTACTCTGAGAATAATGTAATGAGGTATGCTAAGAAAATTGCCTATAAGTCAAGAGAGAAAAAAAGTGAAATGCAGTTAGGATAATGTAAAACCTCTCCTATAATTTGTAAGCCATTTATAATCTAGAGTCATTGCAATGATTCAAACCAATATAGTTAAATGAAATGCTTTCTTTGGTGAATTTCTACTAGATAGCAATGCTAAAAATAGGACAGAAGCAAATGCAAGTCTCTTACCACATTATCAGATATATTTTTTGAATTTTTAAACTCTTTAATTTGTAAGATTGTTTCAGTTACACCATATTCATGATCTATATACATCCTAAGAATTACTTTTAGTCAAATGTGAGCTTATACAATTGATTGTTTCCTGTTTTATCCTCAGATGCTTTGAATCCCATTGATTCAGTCATCCTGGTTGCTTCTTTGTGATTTTCAGTTTGGGAGGAGCCTGTAATTTCCATATAAAATGATTAACTACATAAAGATGATCAAATGTAAATTCAGTTAACATACATAAATATAACAACCTAATTTTCACTAAAAACTTTTTCTTCTGAAATTTATTTACTTTTGCTCTTTACTTTTTATAATGAGTATCTGAAGAGTATTTCCAGATCTATATTCTGTATTAGATTGAGTTATTTCAACCATAGGTAATGAAAATTTCAGCTTAAATTGTATTTTAAAGAAAAGAAAAGAAATAAGTTTACATAATAGGTAGTTCAGATTTAGGCCAGGCTCTTGAGATGCTTGATTTGATTTCTGAAAGGTTTTATGAAGAGCCAAGGTTATTTCTCTATCTCTGCCACCACAAACCTTTAGATTAATCTTGAGGATGGCTCGCGTCATGAGGGTGAAATGTCTGCTAGCAGAAACTGGGATTAAAAGCACCTTTCTTCACATCCAACTGCAAAGGCTTAATTTACTTCCTTAGGAGTCCAAAGCAAATATTTACTTGCATTTCACTGGCCTCAAGTTGTTCAACTTGTCCATCTCTAAATTCAGCACTGGCGAGATAAAGAAATTATTATGATTGACTTAGACTAATTATTTCATGGGGAATAAATATTGGTTAGTCAGTTATAATGGCTACTGTACGCTCTTAAAACTGGTTCTAATAATTAATGAGGATCAGTTTTAGTAAAATAGTTTTGTCATTTTGTCTATTGAAGTTGTCAAAGGGATATACTTCCATTAACACTGAGAAAAAATTATGGTCTACAACTTTGGTTGTTCTCTTCTGTATTCTTATTTAACATCTTTCTCCATTTCCCAACAACAGTTATGGCAAACTTTTAATCTCAACTCTCCTACCGTTAGTATCCCAGGTTATCTCTTTCTTCAAATGATTTTACCTACTATAAAATAGTAATAGAAATAGCCAAAATAACTGAATTTCTATTATCTTCCTAATTACTAACACCATCATTCATCAGTCCACTACTTGAAATTATACCTGAATTAATCTTAATCATCATTGTGTATGTCTTACTTCAGGGATAAGATTTGTTTATTTACTTTAAGAAGATTAATCACATTCCTTTTTACTTCCCTTTTCTCATATCTTTCTCTCTCAGTTTTACTATCTGACTTTTGTGTCTTCGATTTTAACGTTAACTGACTTCTTAATTCAGCATCTATAATAATAACTAGGACTTATGTAATGTTTACCAGGCAATGGCACAACTCTAAGCACATCTACGCATATTAGCTCAGTTGGTACTTAGAGCAAGTCATTAGCTTAGCTGCTATTATTTTCTCCTTTTTACAGAGGAGGAAACAGAGAGACAGTATAGGATTAAATCCAGGAATTCAGGATGAAGCAAGAATCTGTTTCTAATCCCTGTGCTATCCAGCCTCTCCTAGAAATTGAAGGTTTAAATAAGTCACCAAGTTACAACAAACGTGAAATTGCAAAGTAATATCACCACATGATGATTTTATGAAACAAAAGGATTAGAATGTATTCCACCATTTTTACAGGTTTATTTAGGCATAATTTATAATACCATAACACTTAACCATATATGTTTGTAATTCAGTGAGTTTTAGTAAATTTACAGATGGGGAATTATCAACATCATTCAATTTTAGAATGTTCCCATCATTCCAAAAATATTCCTCATATTCCCCCATTTTGAATCTTCTCTATTGCTTCAAGAATAAAAACATAGAGAAAAGTAAAGATATTAATTTAAAGAATGCTATTACTGTACTACAGTGGTTATCAAAATGTGATCTAGTAACCTTGAGATTTCTCCAAATCCAGTCAGAATATACACAATATCAAAACTATATGTTCGGGCTTACCTGGTGGCGCAGTGGTTGAGAGTCTGCCTGCCGATGCAGGGGACACGGGTTCATGCCCCGGTCCGGGAAGATCCCACATGCCGCGGAGCGGCTAGGCCCGTGAGCCATGGCCGCTGGGCTTGCGCATCCGGAGCCTGTGCTCCACAGCGGGAGAGGCCACAACAGTGAGAGGCCCGCTCACCGCACAAAAAAAAAAACAAAAAACAAAAAAAAAACTGTATGTTCATAGTGGAGAGATACAGGGTAGCATGGACAGTGAAGAAATAATTGATATTGCAAATGATGAATGCAGTAGCAGATATGGGAATCCATTTGACCTCTATTTAACAAGATATTAAAGGATTTACAAAAATATAAGACATCACTCTTTTCTTTTGGAAAATATAGTTATTTTTCAAGCAACATATATTATTCATGTTAACCTGTAATAAGCTGATTACCATTATTTTGAATGAGTTTGTAAATATTTTTAACTTGTGTTTTAATTTATAACACAGTAAATATCAATAGATATAAGAAATATAAACAATAGCTCTTAGGGTTCTTCAAAAACTTAGATTGAGTATCATTTTTGTACTTAATGTACCACACCACCAGGACCAAGAAGGAACGTATTGAGAGGTGCTAACTCTTTAACCTTTGATCTTATGAAGATGCCTTTCACAGGACCACTCGGAGAGATTTCAAATGTGTTTATTGTACTTTTCAGACACATAATAAGGATGTTTGGCTTATACCTTAAAAAGCTTAAAATGAGCTCTAGCAAGAGGATAGAGGTGTCTGTATTGGATTAAGCCTAATATCCAAGAGGTTGTTGGTGCCAGCAATGCATAAATATTTCCTGTGAAACAGATAAAGGCTATGAGATAAGAAATCAGTTATAGAGTGGTCTCAGTTTCCATCACACAGGGATGTAAGGAAGACGAGAGATTCAATATCAAAAACCAGAGTGACTCCTGAGTGAAGAGTGACTTGATTTGCAAGCAGCCTTCAAAAATCGAGATGCATTATTTTGAGACAAAGAGAACTGCAGTAAGAGGGGCCTATAAGAAACATAAAATTCCCACAGAACTACCTCTTGAGACTTTTATTGCTGGGTGGAATGTAGTGACTAATGGAAGACAAAAACATTCTTGAGGATAACTTAAAAAGCTGAATTAAATAAGAAAAAAATAAAGATATCTTTTGAACGTCATCAGAGAACTGCTAAATTCCCTAGGACTAATAGAATTAATACCTATTACAAAGAGTAAAAAACCAGATGTTAATCTGAAATTGCATTTTCCCTAATGAATTTTTTTTTAAATTTATTTATTTTTGGCTGTGTTGGGTCTTCATTTCTGTGCGTGGGCTTTCTCTAGTTGCGGCAAGCAGGGGCCACTCTTCATCGCGGTGCGCAGGCCTCTCACTGTCGCGGCCTCTCTTGTTGCGGAGCACAGGCTCCAGATGCACAGGCTCAGTAGTTGTGGCTCACGGGCCCAGCTGCTCCGCGGCATGTGGGACCCTCTCAGACCAGGGCTTGAATCCGTGTCCCCCGCATTGGCAGGTAGACTTTCAACCACTGCGCCACCAGGGAAGCCCTTCCCTAATGAATTTGATAATTTCATGTATGAACATGGGACTGAAATCTAATTTTTCTCTGTAAAAAGGCCACAAAATTGAAAACATAAAAGGCCTCACATGCATGCTACCTTGAAACATTTGCTGAAATCTGAACATTCTTAGGGCAGGATACTAAAAAGCTAAGCTGAAGTCCTCTGAAAAGTAGGGCAGAGTTTTCAGCAGTATTGTAATGCTTCATAGACCAGCCTGGGGGAAGGACCACAGAGAACCTACCACACTATTACTTGAAAGTCCTAGGAAGGCTGTGGCTTAGGAACAAGGATGATATAAAGACTTACCAAATCTGTAGCTCCACCTCACTTATTGCATTAAGAGTATCAACTCATATCTTCCTGGCAGAGAAGAGCATGTGCCTTCTATAAAGGTACACCTAGACTCTAATAATTTTCATACAAGAGATGCTAGACTGTATAATTTTCATACAACAGAAAAAGCATGCAATTCCTATTTGAATGCAACATTAGTGATTCGTCCATAAAAAATATGATGCTTGTTTTAAACTGTTTTTTGAACAGAGGAGATGATTCACTTTGAGCCATTTACACTTTCTCTAAGAGTCACTGGGTGGACAATAGCATAGGTCTGTAAATGATTGATGTGCTATCTTTTATCACTAAATAAAGCAGAGGAGAAAAACCTGTTCTTGATAACTAGTATATCATTGGTTACTAAGCCACCTTTCAATAATTTGCTAAATCAATTTGATAAATAATACCCTAGTTGCATAAAAGTTGTCATGAATTTCAAGAGTATAATATTTCCTAGCCACTAATTTATTCATGCAGCACCAAATCCATCAAACAATATATAAATCTTTTTGTCTTGTACTGAAAGTTTCATGAAATTGAACAATCTTTATATATTATAAGCAAGCTGTAAAAAATGAAAGAAAGTATATTTCAAAAAGGGAAAAAAAATTAGTTCAGCATAGATCTTTAGAACAGTCCAATATAAATTAATCTGATGGGTTTTTTTGGGAAAACATTAATATCTAATGCCTTTAGAATATTTTCCATGTGCCAAGCCAGGCACTTTTTTGGCCATGCATTATTCATTCATCCATGTATCCAGTCAACAAGTGTTCATAGAATCCCTTCCATGTGGTTCCAGCAGTGAGTAAAAAGACAGATGCTCCTGTTTGAGTGTAGCTTACATTCTACTGGAAATTATCTTATCTAAAACTTAGAGCAGCACAATAGTTAATTCTTATTATTGTCTCTATTTTATAGAGAAATAACTGAAGTTTAGACCATCTTAATAATTTTCCCATGGCCATGTAGCTGGTAGGTAGGAGATGTGGGTATGAATACTTGGTTATTTCCTCAACTCAGGAACTCTGGTAATTAACCACTATTCTCTATTGCCTACATGTAAAACTGTATAAAGGGTTATGTACTTATATGAATTAGATCACCAATATTATAACTGTGAATTTGTCTTTCAAAAAAATGAACAGGGCTTCCCTGGTGGCACAGTGGTTGAGAGTCCGCCTGCCGATGCAGGGGACACGGGTTCGTGCCCCGGTCTGGGAAGATCCCACATGCCGCGGAGCGGCTGTGCCTGTGAGCCATGGCCGCTGAGCCTGCGCGTCCGGAGCCTGTGCTCCGCAACTGGAGAGGCCACATCAGTGAGAGGCCCGCGTACTGCAAAAAAAAAAAAAAAAAAAAGAACAGTTTCTACTATCAAGATGAGTTAGATGCTGACTTTAACCAAGATCCTATATAAACAGTATCTTCCACAATATTACCTTTAAAAAAACCCTAGGAAGGGTTCACCTTAAGACTGCCTCTCACTAAGTAATTCCAGCCAGGGTTTTGTTGTTTTTGTTTGTTTTCTTTGGGGCTTGTATTAGTGTCCTAGGTCTGCCATAAAAAAGCTACCAGAGGGGCTTCCCTGGGCTTCCCTGGTGGCTCAGTGGTTAAGGATCCGCCTGCCAATGCAGAGGACACGGGTTCGAGCCCTGGTCCAGGAAGATCCCACATGCCGCAGAACAACTACGCCCGTGCGCCACAACTACTGAGTCTGCGCTCTAGAGCCCGCATGCCACAACTACTGAAGCCAGTGCGCCTAGAGCCGGTGCTCCTCAACAAAAGAAGCCACCGCAATGAGAAGCCTGTGCACCACAATGAAGAGTAACCCTTGCTCGCCTCAACTAGAGAAAGCCTGCACGCAGTAACAGAGACCCAACGCAGTCAAAAATAAATAAATGAAATAAATATTTTTTTAAATAATTATAAACAAACAAACAAACAAAAAATCTACCGGAGTGTGGGTGGCTTAAATTAACAGAAATTTGTTCTTTCATAATGCAGGAGGCCAAATGTCCAAAATTAAAGTGTTGTCAACATTGGTTCCTTCTGGGGGCTCAGAAGGCAAACCTGTTGTGTATTCTTTCCAAGCTTCTGGTGGTTGTTGGTAATCCTTTGCATTCTTTAGCTTGTGGCAGCACAACTTTATTCTCTACCTTCATTGTTAGATGGTGTTCTCCCTGTGTCCAAATTTCTTTTGTCTTATATGTACACCAGTCATTGGATTTGAGCCAACCATAATCTAGTCTAACCTCACCTTAATTGATTACATCTGCAAAGACCTTATTTTCAAATAAGACAACTTACACAGGGTACCGGGGAATATCACTTGAACATGTATTTCAGGGGACACAATTCAAAACACAAAGGAACTGAACGACACAACAAAAAGTATATAAACTAAAGATCGTGCTTGTGAAAAATATTTGTCTTAAAATACTAGAATTTGTTTTAAGTTTGAAACAATTTAGAAATGTAAATTCTGACCACCAGTAGTAGACCAGAATGGTACAAGATGTCCATACCCTAAAAGGCTTGTAAGAAACTTAATTGAAAGAAAAATTTTGTCTCATCTTATGCTTGCCCCAAGTATATGCCCATTGAGTGAAATGATAGGAGAAAGTGTACAGTGTTTGTTCATCTACTATTTGTTGTTGAATTAATGCATATTAAATGGGAAGGTAATGTGACTCCATCATTCTATGCTTTAGAAAGTGAGATTTAGGACATTTTCTTTTGTCATTTCAGGAAGCATGTCTTAAGTTTGCAAATAATCCTTATCAGTATGTCACAGATTCTGAATCAGGATTCTCTGACATTTTTCTTAAGTTAGTCCTTAATGTTTGTGAACATTTTATCAAATAAAATAAATACTGAAGCATACCACTACTGCTTAAGTAGAGACAAAGGGTGCAACATGGACATAGATTCCATTTAAGTTTACATTTCAACTGCAAAGTGAAAAGGTTCAATGATGATGCTGAATTTTCCAACAATATAGAGAAACCACATCTAGATATACATCTAGATATATTTCCAACAATATAGAGAAACCACATCTAGAAGCTACATGAAGATTCACAGATACATGAAAAATTATGTTTTGAATGTTAAGTTTTACTGTGTGAGGCAGGGGTAGTTTAGAGGATAGGAAACATCAATGATGACTGAGGAAGAAGAAGGGCCATCAATGTCTTTGGAAAAGAGAATAGAAACATTATTTTCTAGTTAAATCTATCCATTTTTTAGGAAGTAATTTCCAAAAATTTATTTCAACTAAACGTATTGTCTTACCAAAGCTGTTTCTTTATTCTCAGAGCTGCCATCAGAAAATATATGAAACTAATATTGTTTCTTTGTTTATCCAAACTTGTAGCTTAATGGAGTGAAAGGAAGAGAAACATGTCTTATCAATGGCTGTGTATCATTATTCTCAAATAACAACAATGCAATTTATATATTGTCCCAGTAACAGACTATAATCAGAACAGAACTAAAAATGTAGCCTTGTTTACTAGAACTGTGGCTCAGTAGATAGTATGTTCAGTTATGGATCAATACACTGTAATCAATCCCTTGACAGTATTTAATTAAAACTCAGAACTCTGGCCAGCATTTATACCTCTAAATTAAAATACATCACAAACTAACCAGAGCTAAACAAATTTAAATACCTACATAATACATGGCCAAGCACATAATGACCCAGACACTTGCCTGCTTGAAATCCTCTCACCGTCAATGAGCAATGCACTACTATAAAAAGAGCTTCAAGATTTTTTAGAGAGAAAGTGATGCCAGGTCTCAAGTTAGCTTAATGTGGAAGTTGGTTTTGTCATGCACAACATAAATCATCCAGAGCTCCAAACAAAGCTTTAACCTGATTCTCAAAAGATACTTTGGTAACTTCAATGTGAAAAGGAATTTATGTATCATTATATTATTAGATGCAGTATCAGTTAAAGCAGTAGTAGATGTGTCATAAAATAGTTTAATCATAATTATAATAATAATAAATTGTATCCCCAGTGCTTCATTAAATTTAACTTACCCTTCAGTTACTTTAAAAATTTATTTAAAATATATAAAATGAAATATAAATCTACCTCAGAGTTTGACATTGTTTTCCCCATAATTTATTTCTCAAATTTGAACGTTTTGAGATTTAGCCCCACTTATAATGCACATGATGGTAGAATTAGAGTTGTCGATATATATTATGATGTTAAAGTATTTCATGTGAGGAGATAAGTTCTTCTGTAAGTATTTCTATTATATAATCTTAATTACATAGTCCAATTTCTACTATATAGAAAAGGTTTTGGAAAATAATCTGATATAGATGACTTATAAATCAACTGAATATTTACCATATAAAATGAATACTTTTCAAAATTTAAAATTAAAAAATATATAATAGTAATTGAAATTTTTTTAATGAATAAAAATAAATCTGAAACTTTTCCTCAGCCAGGTACAATGCTCTCCTCTTTAATGTAACCTTAGTTTTAGGAAGTGGGTAATTAAAAAAAAAAAAAGAAATAGAGTTTAAAATAAAGAAATAAACAATTTAGGGGAAACTTGGAAGTGAAATAAATATTTCCTCTCTGAATTAATTCTGCTTTATGTGTCTTGCTTTTCTTTTTCAAATTAGATGTATACATTTTATTTCTATATCATATTTAACAAGAACCATATTTCTTTTGTCTTATATGTACACCAGTCATTGGATTTGAGCCAACCATAATCTAGTCATGAACAAACTGAATCAACTTTTGTTTATCTCAAAGTGATTTTAGCATCAGAATGTTTTTAGTTTAACAACACAATCAGATTCACTACCATACTCAGGTTGAGGCAGTTGTTACAATAACACAGAACTGAACTTTTTTGCCCATTGGTTTTAATTATCAACCAGGCAAAGTTAGTGTTCATCATGTATTATTTGCATTCAACTTATTAGGTATATGATTTGGTGATCTTTTTAAAAAGTTTTATAGAAGTATAACATATATATGTCAATATGCCAATACTACATAAATATACAGTATAAGGAATAACCATAAAGTGATAGTTATTCATTAGAGAACATTCCCATCCGCCCCACATATTCCTTCACAATTACATTTCCTCCCTCTTTGAGGTTAACATGATCTTGACTTTTATAGTAATCACTTCCATGATTTACTTTATAGTTTTACCTTCTATGTGTACATCAAAATAGAACAGTTTTTCCTGTTTGTGCACTTTATGTCAACAAAATTATATCATATCAACATATCATTTTAGTGTGTTCTTTTGCTCAATATTTTAAGGTTCACCCATGGTGTTGGATTTAGCTAGTTTTTTTTAGCTTTTTTTGCTAGAGAAACATACATTTTATAAATATAACACAATTCATTTATCTCTTCTAATGTAGATGACCATTCAGTCATTTCTAGTTTAAGACAATGATGAACAATGCTGCTACAAGCATCTCTATGCATAGGTCCTGGTGCACCTTTACTGATAATTCATTCAAGAGCGGAATTATCTGTTCTTAGGATGTACATATTTTTAACTTCAGCAGATAATTCCAAAGAGCTTTCCAAAATGGTTATAAAAAAGAATACACAAACCAGTAAGGTATGAAAATTCCCATTGTTCTACAAATTTTCCAACACATGGAATTGCCAGATTTTCTATATATTTTTTAAAGATGTTGTCCAGCTTTTCATGTGATACTGTTGTTATCATTTGCATTTTTTTTCTGTTTTGAAGTTCTTATTCAAGAGTTCTGCCAATTTTTAAATAAGTTGCCTTCTATTTTTATCCTTATTGATAAGTAGAGTTTCTGTATATTCTAGATATGAATTGTTCATCAATTACTATGGATGGAAAGACGCTCTTGATTTGGATGTAGATAAATTTATCCATTTCTTCTCATATCATGAATACTCTGTTTCCTGTTTAAGAGAACTTTCCCTAGCCATGTTCTCGGTCAATATTTTACATATCTTTTTCCTCTTCTCAATAGCTTTAACATTTTAATGACAAGGTCTTTTTTTATGAAATATAGCATACTTGTAATATAATGCACAAATCTTTATTATATAGCTTTGTAAAATTTTGCAAACAAGTTTATCTATTTATTCACCACCCAGATCAAAACATATACCTTTAACAGCACACTAGAAACTTCTCTTATCCTACTTCCCAGTCAACCTCTTCCCCAAACATAGATATTATTCTATGTATTGTTTTATCTGTTCTTAAAATTTGTATAATGGAATCATGCAGTATATACCCCTTATGATTGTCCTTATTTGCACATCATATATAAAAGATATTTCAGGTAGCAGTAGTTTGTTCTTTTTCATTGCTGTATACTTTTCTACTTTCCAGTCATTGAAAAATAGGCAATGCTTAACTTGTACTGTGATAGACATTTAGGTTGTTTCCAGTTTAAGGCAAATGTAAATAAAAATGTTATGAGCATTCTTGTACATATTTTTGTGTACATATGCATATATGTTTGTGATATAAACTAGTATCAAAATCACTAGGCCGTGGGCTTCCCTGGTGGCGCAGTGGTTGAGAGTCCGCCTGCCGATGCAGGGGACACGGGTTCGTGTCCCGGTCCGGGAGGATCCCACATGCCGCGGAGCAGCTGGGCCTGTGAGCCATGGCTGCTGAGCCCACGTGTGTGGAGCCTGTGCTCCACAACAGGAGAGGCCACAACAGTAAGAGGCCCACATACTTCAAAAAAAAAAAAAAAAAAAATCACTCGCTGTAGAGTATACTTTTGTTCAGTTTGAGAAAATACTAAACAGTTTTCTAAGTGTATTTTCCCCTATTTGTCATGCTAAGGATTTACTGAGCTTATTGAATCTGTTCACTGTTGACTTCATTAGTTCTGGAAAATCCTCAACCGTTTTATTGTAAAACATTGCTTTTGAACTGTTTCTTCTATCCACTTTCTGAGACTCCAGTTATACAGATTTTAGAATGTCTCACCATATTTACTATTTTCTTGTCCTCTCTTCTCTAATTTGAGTCTTATCTTCAATACTGTGGTTTGAGTGCTTCTTCAGATCTATTTTCCAGTTGGCTGGTTCTTTCTGCTTAACCTGCTCTTAGATATAAAATCTGCTTTTGAAAACTATTTAGTAGTTTCCTCTTTTTGCTGTTACTATTGGTTAAGGTACAGATATATTTTTTCAAGAATTTTTGTTTGGCTTATATACAAATCTACTATGTCAAATTTTATAGTTTCTTATTTCCTGCAAAGTTTTTAAGCTGTTCTTTTATCTACATGAGCATGGTAAAATGTATGTGTGTGTGTGTGTGTGTGTGTGTGTGTGTGTGTTTAATTTGTGGCTGATAAATCTAAAACTGAAGTCATTGTTGATATAGTTCTGAATTCTCCTCAGGTTTTGCTATCTCAGTCCTTTCTTTGCCTTTGTTTTTGACTATTTTTGTACACTGTATGTTAAAAATCAGAAGCTTTTACGCCTCATAGAAGCATTTTTGAGTTCTAGGCCTACCTCTCTGTGGACTTACATTCTTTTAGATTTTGACTCTGTTTCTTCACTATCTTGATAGCTTTCTGATATTTTTAAGATGCTTTTTATTGTATATTTCATTCATTTTTAAAATTGTCCCCATGGAGAGAACTGAAAAAGTTGTTCTACATTATTTTATCAAGGGGAATAAGAATTATGACTAATAATTTTTATCAGAACTATAAAATCCCACAGATTTGTTGAGATAGCTTACATTTTTTGTTTCCTCTGCTTTTATATAAGTATTGCTTCTTTTTGATATGTATGCTACTCCCAAATTACAATTTTGTATCTAAGTTATTTATACAAGACAACAGAAATGGTACTATTTGACAAAAGTTTTACATCTATAAAAGTTTAGGACATCAAAGATTCTCAATGCTAAATACAGTGTTGTATTGCAAAATAATAGTGACTTCATTCCTTCAAAATATTAGTAAAGCATGCTTTATGATTTTGCAAATAATATCCCATATTATAATAAAGCCTATTATAAATAAAATTAAAAGTTTAGTGAATAAATCATTGTTTTGGAAGCCTGGCTCACATTTTTCTGATTTTTATTGTTCTTTATTATCCTATACTTCGTTTCATTTCTCATTTGTTTAGTTTTATTTCTCATTTTCTTAATTATATAATAATTCTTTCTCTTTTCTTCATTCCTTTTCAGTCTGTATGCCCCTACACATCTCATTTCACATATCATCTTATTAGTTGTCTCATATCTTTCTTCATTTTTTATTCCAGCAATTAATTTATTATTTAATAATTTATTATTATTTTAAACACAATAGGTATTTATTAATTAAACTTCCCTAGAGAGCTCCTTTACAGTAGATTTAATCTCATTGAATGTAGGAGTTGTCTCAAAAATTTGTATGTTCAATTAATGCCATATATCTCATACATTCTAGTTCCTCAAAAAATCGTTTGTTGACTACATTAATTGACTTAGCCATTTTAATTCAATCTTTAAATAATATCTAATATTTTCAATCTTTTAATATCTTAAAATAATATCTATTTTTTATCTTATCACTTATTTTATATGCACTAAGGGATATGTAAAGCCTTAAATTCATAAAGTTTACATAGTCTAAGACCACACATATTTAGAAGTGTTAAATCTTAAAAGTTTTGGATATAGTTAATCATTTCTTTCCTGTATTCTTACTGTGTAAATAATGTCCCATGATTATTTTTGTCTTTAAGTCATGCTAATTGCCCAACTGTTACAAAAGAGAAATGATATGTAGTTCACTTCAGAACCAGTGCTTTAAGGTCATTGCTATGAATCATGAAATTAAAACTTGAAAACACAAAAAACTTTCTTCAAAGTGAGATATATTAACAATAAAACTATCAGACAAAATTAGCTAAGTTTATCTTATTAATATATTGATTTAGGGTGTAAGGGGAGATGGGATGAGCACATGGCATAACATATATACTTCCGTATGTTGCAAATTGACTAAAATTTAATTGATGGACAGCTATAATGAATATCATATTTCTCTGATTTTGCCACCATTTCTTGATAATAACAAATTTATTAGGATTCTTCTTATCGTAACCGCTATGAGAAGGACAATATTTCTTTTGATGCAAAAGATAGATGATGTATCTGGCTGACCCTGAAGCAAATAGATTTTGAGTCTTCTTGGCTTAAATGTCTATTAATTCAAGATCTATTTATCAGATAAGATTTCATCTAATTGATTTTACAAGTAAATCTAAGATACAATGTCATAAGTAAATATGAATACATTTAGTTTTCAATATGGGTTCTCATATGCAGTCCCTTTCCACATATTTTTATGTGTGTGAGTTTCATGGGGAAATAAAAGTTTTCTTTACCAAAATACCTTCTGAAAATGCATTGATGATATATATAAAATTATATAACCAAAATTTTTATGTTCGTTGTGGATGGGTAAATTTCCAATTGTTTGAATCTAAAGATGTAGTTCAAATAACTGTATAAAAAGTATATTTTTATATATAAATATAAATTTTTGTGAACTTCTATTCAATTGTCAGATTTAACTGATGGACGATTCTTACTCTTTGTTCAGACATATATAATTAATTATTGGATGGAATAACAATCAATAGCTTTTTGTGTTGAAAGGAGGTTGAAGGCATGTAAATCATAGGATTGATGGTGGAAGAATTTCGATTTGGTATAAAGGAATTACACCTACTATTTGAACAGTCTACAAAACGCTGAAAATCAAGGACAAAGTCGGTGGACTTCATGTACAGATCCAAATATCACTAATATTTAGTATGTTAAATAGCGTTTTTCAACTGCTTGCATAGGGTTACTGCACCAGATTCTGAACAGAAGCAAACAAGTGTCTAAGGTTGCACATGGTAGAGTTTTGAGGCTACATTCATGCAGAACAAGAACCCAGAGCATATAAACTGATGGCATGACTTGTCCCAAACTGATGAAATCTATAAAGACATGGCAGCAGTATGAAAAATGATCCCATGGTATAGTCTCTATTCCTGGTACTTTGAGGAGTCCAGATTTATCCCATTGAGGATGGTAAAGAAATCAAATTATAAGATTTATAATGAAGTTCAATGAAAGGTGACTGACTGCTGACAGATCCACAATGAGAGAATTGTAAGCCAAGGAACTAGAGATAATGAAATAATTTGAAGAAAAATTAAATTGACTATGTAGTATGTTCCCAATATTCAGAGAGATAAAATAAGAGAAATAAGATATAGAAAAGGATCAAGATTTTGAAACAAGAAAGGCAGATTTTAAGAGAAGCAAATGGATTTTTAAAAAGAACAAAAAATCCAAATTATATCATAATAAACTTCAATAGACAAATTACACTATACACTTGATTATCATATGGTAGATAACATGATAGATTTAGAAGATCCAATATAGTTCTATTTGAATTAGCAGAATAGTGAATAGAGGAGTAGAAGAATAATGGAAGAATGTGAAAGAGGCAATTTTAAATGAGATGATAGACAAAAATTCTCAGAATTACAGAAATACCTAAGTCCTTAGATTGAAAAATTAAATCTTAAGTATATTTTTATGAAACTGTGGAATATCAAAGTCTAAGAAGAAAAGTTAAAAGATTAACTTTTTAAAAAATAAATTTATTTATTTATTTATTTTTGGCTGTATTGGGTCTTCGTTGCTTCACGCAGGCCTTGTCTAGATGTGGCAGGCGGGGGCTACTCTTCATTGCAGTGTGCAGGCCTCTTATTGAGGTGGCCTCTCTTGCTGCAGAGCACAGGCTCTAGGCACACAGGCTTCAGTAATTGTGGAATGCGGGCTCAGTAGTTGTGGCTCATGGGCTCTAGAGCGCTGGCTTAGTAGTTGTGGCACACAGGCTGAGTTGAACTGTGGTATGTGGGATCCTCCCAGACCAGGACTCAAACCTGTGTCCCCTGCATTGGCAGGTGGATTCCTAATCGCTGCACCACCAGCAAAGTCCCTAAAAGATTAACTTTTAAAAGCTATCAAACTAAAAATCTAAGTGTCTCTAAAAGTACACCAAGGCAAATTAAGCATATTTCTCATCCTAAGATAACTTGAGGAAAAAAGAGTATCTTCAAAGGATATATTAAAAATATCATCAATCAAATATTCTATACCAAGCTGAACTATAATTTAAGAATGTAGGAAAAAATGAAGGACTTGGCAAGAAAAACAAAAGTATCTAGGGAAAATAATTGTAAATCATATTGTAATGATGAGTAAAGAAATAGATAAATCATTTTAGCTAGAGGATTATACATAATTTTATTTTGTGTTTAGAAACTAATACAGCCAAAAGAGATGAATAAAAAAATCACATGAAAATGTAAAAGACAACTTTCAGGATATTTAAGCAAGCAACAATAAATTCCTTGAAGTATAAGCTAAAAATATCAATTAATTTTCTACTGTAATAAATAGATGAATATACATCTGTATAAAATACAGATTAAGTATTTCATGATAGGCCCTTAATTTAAAAGTAAAGAATAAATAAACTCTTACAGGGAGAAAATAAAATGAACTAAAGAATATTTATAAATTCAATAAAAATGGGAAAAGAAAAATAAAATGAACCAAAGGAAATATATTGTAAATAGAATAAGACATTTTTTAAAAAAGGTACAAGTAATCATGTAAACTGAATAAACTCACAGATTAAATCCTGTTAATGCAAAATTTTACTTGAAAAATTCAGTTTTATTCTGTTAAAATGAGATCCATAGAGCACAATATAATAGATATAGGCTGGAAATGTCAGAGTAAAAACTATACAAACAGAAAAAGGAATGAATTAGGTATATCTATTTGACTGTCTCTCTCAATAGAGATAGATCTCAAAAATGTATTGTTTAGTAAAATAAAAAGCTGAAGAATGATACACTCTGATAATATTTACACAAATTTAAAAAGCAAATATAATCTAGTATATATAAAAAAGTAACAAAACTAGATTGAAAATGTACATGTAAAGTTCATGATATTGGTTGCCTTTAGAGAGGTATCATAGTTAAAACTTCATTCAATGGAGACATTATTCAAGTAGAGAGTTAGCCGTGAGAATGTTTTATGTTTGTTAAACAAAACAAAAAAGCACAAGAACCAATTATGACAATGTTAGAATGGTTGATTCTAGTTGATGAGTAAAAAGGTATTTATTGTATTTGTGTGTCTGTGGGTGTGCGTGTATTTAGGTCTGTGTGAAAATTCCTTACTCTTCAATTATCAAGTTAATTTTCTCTTCCTAAGTTTTATTATTTGAAATCTAGCAATTAAAATAAATGAGGAAAGTAATAATTATAATAAAAGAAAAAAGAGAGGTAGTACTTCTGATAAGTTCTTAACTAGGCTTCTTTTAAGTTTGTTATTACCAAAGTCAATATGGAATATTTTCTGAAAGACATAGCAGAGAATGTTAATATCTAACCATTTCAGTTTCCACTTTGAACTTCTAAAGAATGTTCGTTAATTTTTTATCATTATTCTTTTGTAGGTTTCATGTTGCCCCATGTAGGCTTTATTCCTATCAAGTAGTAATCCAACTAACACCAAGGATATTCTTTTGCTTTCTCCAGTTATCTCCAAATAGCCATTTAGGAAGAAAAAGAATGCCTGCTAAAATTGCCATAACCTAATAATGCTCTTCACAAAGTCCAATTATGGCAAAATACTGGTCTTTGTTTCAGAAAATGTCCCATTTACAAAAGAGCAATAGTTCAAGTCTGCATGTGTGTGTGTAAACAATATGCAATAACAAATTATAGTAGATTTTAGGATAGTAATCAGTGTAGAACTGTAAAATGAGAAATTTTGACTAACATTTATTTAAAATAAATATTTGGACACATTGACTATGGAGTGTGTAAACACTTTTTTGTATGTGATTATTAGAGCTAATTGCTTCAAATAAGTTTTTTGGTTTAACTTCATGGTGATCTTCTAAGGTACATAAATAATACTATATGTGCTAAGCCTGCGCATCTGGAGCCTGTGCTCTGCAACGGGAAAGGCCACAACAGAAAAAAAAAAAAGAATCCAACAGCACATTGAAAGGATCATACACTATGATCAAGTGGGGTTTATCCCAGGAATGCAAGGAGTTTTCAATATATGTAAATCAATCTATGTGATATGCCATATGAACAAATTGAAGGGGAAAATCCATATGATCATCTCAATAGATGCAGAAAAAGCTTTTGAAAAAATTCAATACCCATTTATGATAAAAACCCTCCAAAAAGTTGGCATAGAGGGAACCTACCTCAACATAATAAAGCCCATATATGACAAACCCACAGCCAACATCATTCTCAATGGTGAAAAACTGAAACCATTTCCTCTAAGGAAACAAGACAAGGTTGTCCATTCTCACCACTATTATTCAACATAGTTTTGGAACATAGTTTTAGCCACAGCAATCAGAGAAGTAAAAGAAATAAAAGGAATCCAAATTGGAAAAGAAGAAGGAAAGCTGTCACTGTTTGCAGATGACATGATACCATACATATACTCAACACTGTGAAAACGACTTTACTACCCAAAGCAATCTACAGATTCAATGCAATCCCTGTTAAACTACCAATGGCATTTTTAACAGAACTAGAACAAAAAATTTCACAATTTGTATGGAAACACAAAAGACCCTGAATTGGCAAAACAATCTTGAGAAAGAAAAGCGGAGCTGGAGGAATCAGGCTCCCTGACTTCAGACTATACTACAATGCTACAGTAATCAAGACAGTATGGTACTGGCACAAAAACAGAAATATAGATCAATGGAACAGGATAGAAAGGCCTGAGATTAACCCACGCACTTATGGTCATCTTATTTTTGATAAAGGAGGCAAGAATATACAATGGAGAAAAGTCAGCTTCGTCAATAAGTGGTGCTGTGAAAACTGGACAGCTACATGTAAAAGAATGAAATTAGAACACTCCCTAACACCATACACAAAAATAAACTCAAAGTGGATTAAAGACCTAAATGTGACACAAGACATTGTAAAACTCTAGAGGAAAACATAGGTGCAACACGCTATGTCATAAATCACAGCAAGATCCTTTTTGACCCACCTCCTAGAGAAATGGAAATAAAAACAAAAGTATACAAATGGGACCCAATGAAACTTAAAAGCTTTTGTACAGCAAAAGAAAACATAAACAAGACTAAAAGACAACCATCAGAATGGGAGAATATATTTGCAAATGAAGCAACTGACAAAGGATTAATCTCCAAAATTTATAAGCAGCTCATGCAGCTCAATATCAAAAAACAAACAACCCAATCCAAACATGGGTACAAGACATTGTAAATAATAATAAATAAATTTAATAATAATAAATAATAAATAAATAGACATTTCTCCAAAGAAGATATACAGATTGCCAAGAAACACATGAGAGGATGCTCAACATCACTAATCATTAGAGAAATGCAAATCAAAACTACAATGAGGTATCACCTCACACCAGTCAGAATGGCCATCATCAAAATATCTGCAAACAGTAAATGCCGGAGAGCATCTGGAGAAATGGGAACCCTCCTACACTGTTGGTGGGAGGGCAAACTGGTACAATCACTATGGAGAACAGTATGGAGGTTCCTTAAAAAACTAATAGAACTACCATATGACCCAGCAATCCCACTACTGGGCATATACCCTGAGAAAACCATAATTCAAAAATATTCATGTACCACAATGTTCATTGCAGCTCTATTTACAATAGCCAGGACATGGAAACAACGTTAAGTCTCCATCAACAGATGAATCGATAAAGAAGATTTGGCACATATATACAATGGAATATTACTCAGCCTTAAAAAGAAATGAAATTAAGTTTTTTGTAGTGAGGTGGATGGACCTAGAATCTGTCATACAGAGTGAAGTAAGTCAGAAAGAGAGAAACAAATACCGTATGCTAACACATATATATGGAATCTAAAAAAAAAAAAAAAATTGGTTCTGAAGAACCTAAGGGCAGGACAGGAATAAAGATGCAGACGTAGAGAATGGACTTGAGGACACGTGGAATGGGAAGGGTAAGCTGGGACGAAATGAGAGAGTGGCATGGATATATATACACTGCCAAATGTAAAATAGATAGCTAGTGGGAAGAAGCTGCATAGCACAGGGAGATCAGCTTGGTGCTTTGTGACCACCTTGAGAAGTCGGATAGGGAGGGTGGGAGGGAGACGCAAGAGTGCGGAGATATGGGGATATATGTATATGTATAGCTGATTCACTTTGTTATAAAGCAGAAACTAACACACCATTGTAAAGCAATTATACTCCAATAAAGATGTTTTAAAAAAATAAATACATAAAATGGATTTCTTTTAACCATGTTATTATGGCTAAATGACATTCTCTAAATTTTCTCTCTCTCTTTTTCTCTCTCTCCTGTCTTTCTCTACATATATATTTATAATAAATTAGTTAATCATTACAGGAAGTGTATTCTTTCTCAAATAAATTTATATTATTACTAGAGATGTATACAGTCTAAATTGGGTTCTAAATGAAGCCTAGCACGTTAATATTAACCTAATACAGAATAGATTCATGTGTCCTGTTTTTTTTTTATTTAAGGGAATTAAAGGAAAGAAAGTGAATTTAATAAGTAAGTAGTGTTGAACTGGCATTGTTCCCCACTTAACTATTGATACCTTCATGTCCTTCCATTACAGTAAACTATATGATCTCACATTGAAATAGTATAGCAAGAATAGTTTTTTCAAATTTTAAAAATTTATTTATAATCCATGTTTCATAGCTTCTATTTATAATCCATGTTTCATAGCTTCTAAACATGGATTATATGTATGAAATACAGGGTAATTATTTCTCATTTTACTAGCACTACATTTTTTAAAATGGAATTTAAAAGTGGAATCCCCAAAATATCACAGGATTTAAGCAGATCCTAATTAATATAAAGCACAGGCAACTAAATTTATTTTAAAATGTTAACAAATCCATTATTTATTTTAAATGTTTCAAAAATGAAAAAAAAAAAAGACCTGGAATTAGCAAGCATTTCTCTTGATTACTGTTGTGTAGACTGATCACACTTTCCATATTTTGCATATGATGTTTTTTAAGACCCTGAAATATCATTCAAAATTTAGTTGAATATATTTTCAAATATAGATGTGTATTGATATAGTTCAAGACAATAAAAATAATAGGAACATTTAAGACTCCATTTAATGTAACTGACATTTATGCTAATTCAGAGACTGGAGTTTGCAAATTTCAAAGTGATTAGCCTTTTAGGACAAAATCTCAGAGAGGCAAGAGCCACAAAAAGTGAGCCCAAGTATCTGAGTGCAGTTTCCTCTGAGGTATTTGTCAGCTCCTAAGATGAACATGCTCAGAAAGATACTACAACAGTTTGTACAGAAAGTAACAGCTGGGAAGTTAGAGAACTGTTCAGAAATTTGATCAGCAGTGCAATACTAGGGAGACAGAGGTTGGAGTTCAAGACCTGCCAAGATAAAGAACACAGTCAAACAACTCTGGCTTGTAGTTAAGACCTCAGAGGAGCACAGCCTAGGGGAAAGGGCTATGATCTAGAAGTAAAGCCAAAGTTGAATGTGTTCTGCCTGAAAGAAAAAAAAGCTTAAAATGAATCCTCTATGGGATCAAGGGAATCAGCCTCTACTCTATTTGCCCTCCAGAAAAATATTTAACCCTTTTTGAGGAAGAAAATATCATCCAGAGCTTCTCTAATTTTTCATATACAATATCTAGCATTAAATAAAATATTACAAGGTATGCTTTAGCAAAAAAATGACCAAAACCAAGGGAAAAAATTGATCATTTAGATATCCTAGTTATCAGACCATAACTTTAAAATAAATATGCTTAATATGTTGGTAAGTATAGAAAACAGATGGAGAATATCAGTATCAACCTCAAATCCTTAAAAGGAGTCAACTTAACATTCTAGAAGTTAAAAATCCAATGGTTTGCTACTTCTGGTGTCAGCTGTGTTCATTTAAAGAAGAGCTTTGAAGTTGTCACTCCCAAACTTAAAACAAGAAAGAGCAGAACAAAAAGAAAATCAATGGCTTTTATTGAATCCATCAGGTAACAAAGATTACAAGGCCATTTGTCACCATGAAATTCAGAGAGCAGGCAAATCAAGAGAGTCACAGTCAAGAACCACTTGCTTAGAGCAGGAGCCACAGAAACCATAAACATGCAGAAGTGCTCACATAGACATTTTGATGAATTGCTAGAAGCTGAGTGTAGACAAGCATGACAATAAGAAAAACCTGGGGTCCATAATCTTGGAACGAGCCCCACACTTTGCAAGCCCACTATGTCTTTAAGGTAGTATGTTAGAAAGATACCCTGTGGCTCTGACAGGGAAGGGGGAAGGGTAATTATTGTCAGATACTCCCAGAATTTCCTCTGTAAGTACTGCCTATTATCCAAGGGGGGAAAATAATTACCAGATCTTTATCTCAGCTGGTAGAAGTGATTTACTCAGATTGCAACCTCCTCTAATTTCCTATCTCATCTAAGGGAGATAAAAAAAAAAAAGATATACTGCTACAGAAACATATATGAAGGTAACAACCCAGAGACACAAGCTCACAAAAATACAGAGATTTAATCAAAAGGTTATAGAATACATCCCTTTCCTGTACCTTTCTACCACACCAACAGGGCTCCATTACAATAACAGTGGATTACAGCTGAAAGACAAGATTCAGGATCCCTCCTAGCGGCAGTTCTTAAGGAAACCCAGTCAAAGGGGTACAGAAACAAGGACACTTAAATTAATTTGGCGCCTCTGGCACATACAACTATGAAAACATTAAACAGAGACTAACTCCTAACCAGATAAACATAAATTCTCACCATTTGTTGCAAAGACTGTGAGTTCTCCATTGAATTGCCTTTGCTCCTTTGTCAAGATAAATTGACTATACTTGTTTGCATGGAAATGGAGGAAAAAGATTAAGTTTACAATGGAGGAATCTGATAAACTCTACCGTAGCCAGATGTCAAGTTTAACATAAACAGCGATAAATCATATTGGTAGTATGTATTCCTGTTATAATGTGATGAGAATGGCACTTTAACTCTGTGATCTTACTCCGAAAAACACATAACCTTAGTCCTATTGTAAGAAAAATATCAGACACATCTCAATTAAGGAATATTTTAGAAAATATCTGACGAGTACACCTCAAAACTGTAAAGATCATCAAAACAAAAAGTCTGAGAAACTGTCACATTCAAGGTAGCTTAAGGAGACACATGGCTGAATGTAATATGCTATCATGGTTGAGATCTCGGAACAGAAAAAGGTCATTAGGAAAAAAACAAAGAAATCATAATAAACTCTTGACTTTAGTTAATAATAATTTATCAACACTGATTCATTAATTATAACAAAAGCACCATACTAAATTAGATGTTAATAACAGGGTAAACTAAGTCTGGGATATATGGAAACTCACAACTGTGTTTCTAATTTCTCTGTAAATCTGAAACTGTTCTAAAATAAAATGTTTATTAAAATAACAAAGTAGCTGAAAATAAGAATCCAATAAGTGAGTTCAAAGTCATATTAGACACAGTATTAAAAAAAGATTGATAATCAGGAATTTAGGTGAATATAAAATATTAAGATTAAAGTGCAGATTGGAAGAGGGATGGAAAACAGAGAAAAAGAATGCAAGAGGCAAATGGAAAAAAATGTGAAAAGATATGTGTAACTGTAATCTCTCCAAAGAAAAGGAGAGACAGAGGCCAAATTTGAGGTAATATTTGAAAATTTTTCCAAACTGGCAAAATACATTCGATTGCAGATTCCTCTGCAGATCCTGTAGAGGATAAAAAAGAATTGTCAGAAACTCTCTGAAGGCCAAGTTCAAGTTTTATATCATAAGAGGAGAAGCTAACAGAGTGGCAAATCAAGAAAAGCTTTCCCTTGGGTTTCCCTGGTGGTGCAGTGGTTGAGAGTCCGCCTGCCGATGCAGGGGACACGGGTTCGTGCCCTGGTCTGTGAGGATCCCACATGCCGCGGAGCGGCTGGGCCCGTGAGCCATGGCCGCTGAGCCTGTGCGTCTGGAGCCTGTGCTCCGCAATGGGAGAGGCCACAGCAGTGAGGGGCCCTCGTACCGCAAAAAAAAAAAAAAAAAAAAAAGCTTTCCCTGGAAGATATGAATAATTATTACAGAGCTGTAACTAGGTGGAAAAGAAGTAGAAAAGGAAGTATTCAAGGTAAAGATAATAAGGAATATAAAATCCTAAAGCAGGAAAAAACATGGCAAACAAAAATGTTGTCCTAGGGGGACCAAAATTCTGAGCAATTCTTGATGTGGAGACAGAGGTAAATCTTAAATCTGGAGAAAGAAAATGTACTTTAAAACCTGTTCATGAAAAGGCTGATACAAAGTTGGGAAAGTTCAGGAAGATTATGAACATCGATGTGCTGTGCATCAGGAGAAGAAGGAACAAACATAACAATAAAAGTACCTTGCTAGTATCTGCCAGGTAGATTAACTTCATCCCAACCTCAACTACTCTCATCTCCAGGCCACATCCATACTGTTTTAAACAAATATTGTCCACAAAGTTGTCTGCTTCTAAATAAGAGAATTACGTGTTTATTATTGGGATTGTTGAATAAGATGCCAAGCTGTGCTTTGCATATCAAGGCCATGGGAACAAATGGGAAGCCCCATGCCCAGAACACTTAACACTGAAACCCACTACCCAGCAGTCCATTCCATATTTCCTCCACAAGATCTAGAGACAAACTGTCATAAAATGGTATGACAGGTGCAAACAGAATAAAGCCTTTCAAAATAAAATATTAGTGAGGTGGAGCCAGAGTTGATTAACAGCTGGACTGGGAAAATTCAGTCTTTATATCTTGGGACTCCTTCACGTCTGGTTTTTGACTCAGGGAAAGATTAAAATAGTGGTATTTATGATGTGATGTTTAAGTCTGAAACTTCCCTGGTGACCCACAGGATGAGTTTCTTTACAGCTGATTTGCAACAGGCCCAACCCATTTGACAAGTGTGGCTTCATTATTTAAAGGGATGCTGAGAGCTTTTTTGAGGAGCACTCCTTAAATCAAGATTTTTCACACAAATCATGGCATTTCAATCTAGAAATTCAGCATGGCCCATGTGTATGTGAAAAAAAAAAGGGGATTCATTGCAGAATGTCTTTGATTTCTGATATCTACATGCGTTCTCTATCTCACTTTACTCATCTTTGGTCTTTAGATAAAAGCCTATATGAGTATACTTTGTGGAGAATGGTGAGTGTTTTCAAATATCAAAACTGGGGTAAACAGTACAAGAATACATACAGAAGTGACCAGATATTTGGAGAAAGCCAATAAAATTACTAAGCATATTTGATATTTTCCAATATATGGGAGAATATATAAATAATCAAGTTAACTATGTATAATTTTGAAGATTGATAGCTGAAAGTAAAACTAAACTTTTGATAATAATAGTAGTAATAATAATAATACAAATCTCAATAGATTAGGTGAATTTCTATATATTGAATTAAATAACAGTGAAATCCAATGTATGAATTATCTCAACATACAGTACTAAATAATAAGGAATAAAATGATAAAAATTGGCACTTGATGAATCGATCCAAAAGTTCCAAAATCTATCTACTAAAAGAAGAGAACCAGAAGTAGAGAATAGTTTGTATGGTAGGCAAATTTCAAGCAAGGATGACCAGACTAAAGAATACAATCAAAAACCCTCACATTTTCTTTTTAAAAATGCTTCTGTGAATTTCTGAGTCTCATTTCAAAGGGGAATAGAAAATAGTTCACTTTTCAAAATGGAAATCCTTTCATTCAATATTCACCAAACATATTATGTATATATATACATACACATGCACATATATGTGCACATGCACATGGGTTATATATATATATGTTGTTTCTCTTGTCCTTTACATTTGTAGTAATTTTAATTACTTTTAATGTTTAACTCATGTAATTTAAGGAATGTGTCAGACACTCTAAATTGGCTTGCTTTAATCACATTAAAGAACTAGAAATGGAGCAGCAAATTAAAACCAAAGCAAGCACAAGAAGATAAATAATAGGAATTAGAGCAGAAACCAATGAAATTGAAAGCAGGAAATCAATAGAGAAAATCAACACAACTGAAAGCTGTTTCTTTGAAAAAAATCAATAAAATTGATGAGCCTCTAGCCAGGTTAACTAAGAAAAAAAGAAAGTTAACACAAATTACTAATATCAGAAATGAAAAAAAGGATATTACTACAGATATCATGAAAATTAAAAGTATAATAAAGATAGTGTGAATTTGCCTACCAATTCGAAAGCCTAGATGAAATGGACCAGTTCCTTGAAATATACAACCTGCCAGAATTCACACAAGGTTATATAGGCAGTCTGAATAGGGTTATATATATTAAAGAAATTGAATCAATAATTAATAACTTTCTAAAACAGAAAGCACCAGGCCCAGATGGGTTCACTGGTGAATTTTACCAAACATTTAAGGAAGAAATTGTACCAATTCTCTACAATCTCTTTCAGAGGTTAGAAGCAGAGGGAATGCTTTCTATCTCATTCTATGAGGCCAGCATTACTCTACTACCAAAACCAGACAAATAGTGCTAAAGAGCATGGGCTCTGCATCCACATTACTGAGTTTGTAAACCAGTGCCACTTCTACCGGCTGTGAGGTCTTTGTCAAGCCACATAATCTCCGCTGTGTTTCACTTCCCTCATATTTAAAAGGGAGGAAGGAATAGTATCCCAAGATCTACTTGCTAAAGTTTCTGTAAAAATGCCGTACGATGTAAGTGCACAATTCATAATTGCTCTCTTACTTATGCAATATAACCATCCTTATTTCCAAAGTCTCTTTCCTCACCTTCCTTATGCCATAATTTTCTGTGAAATTCCTACTTCTTTACTGGCTATTCATTTATTAAGCAAATACCTACTGAACTTCTCAATATGTTGGAGAGTACATTGTGGCCCTGAGAAAAGATAGGCTCTGCCCTTATGGGCTTAGAGTCTAGTAAGAAAGAAAAACATTACACAAATTTTTATAAACAAGTAATTTAGAGTTACGATTTCCATTATATGCTATGAAAAATACAGAATGCAATATAGCATACAAATTGTTTATCTTATCTATTTCAGTAATCAATAAAGAACTTCCATGGGAATTGGCTGTTATCCTGAGAACTGAAATCTGAAAACTGAAAAGAATAATAGATATTATCTAAGAGAATAGGTTCAAATGGAGAAGGTAGAGATTGTTCCAGACAGAAGGAATAGGATGAATAAAAATTCTGAATTGGTAAAAATATATAACATATTGAAGAATTCTGAGAAGGAGGCTACTGCTAATTCTTAAAGAGCAAGCTGGTGGGTAGCCAGTAAGAGAGGCAAGTACAAGAACCCAATTGTACACCAATTTGAAGCCAGATTAAGAAGTTTGGATTTTTTTCCTATAGGTAACTACAAATACTGAAAGATTTTTTTAAAGTGATGTGGTGACATAACTATATGCATTTTAAAAGATAAATTGGAGTTGTATGGGATGTAAGAAGTGATGGGGGAATACCACTTAGAATGCTATTGCAGTAGTCAGAAGAGAGAGAGAGGAAGGCAGAAATAGAAGGGTAACAGTGAGAGTTTGGAGAAGTACAAGATTAGTTGGATATGTAGGGATGAAGGGCATGAGGAAAAAGAAGACAAATCAACTTCTATCTTCTATCTTCTATCTTCCTGACTGAAGCAATTGAGTATATCATAAGACTAAATAAAAGGCTGCATACTGAAGGAATAGTCATGATATAGGAAAAAAGAACTGAGCCAAGCATGCTCTGCTCTTTTTTCCAAAAATCAATCAGATAACTTCTTCTTTAATCAGGGAGTGATTGAGAGGTTAGAGAGAGAACAAGAGTGCTTTTCTAGAAGAAATTCACACATCTGGCAGGTTGTGGGAAATGGACAATTGGTCCAGATTGATAGGTGATTTGCTTTTGAGTTTAAATTGTGGGGTCGAGAGGCAGTAGATGATAGATAACCATGATAGATAGGCAGACAGACAGACAGGTAGATGGATATTTGATAAATATACAGACATTTAAAGTTCAAAAAAGAGTATTAGAAATACATATTTGCAGGCTTTGGTAAGCCATGGTAATACATGAGAGGAAGAGTAAATTGGAAATAGAGTTGAGGAAGAAGGCATGAGGAAATCCAAGATTTAAAGATGCTATAGACCATTGGAAAGAATTGAGAATGTAGGAAAAATACTTGTTGAAAGTGGAATCAAATCTGAAGAGAAGATAGTGTTTTAAAGAAAGCGTCACTTATTCAGAAGGGTAGTGAGAGTTTAAGCAAGAAGACTGAGAAGTGGCCCCTGATTGGAGTGACTTGGAAGTCATTGGTGCCATTTGCCAAGGTTGTTTCTCTTGAACTGTAGGTGTACAAATGAGAGATGATGAAATAGAAACAAAGATTTTAGAAACTTACTTACAGAGTTAGACTATGAAGTGCAAGAAATAGAATTATAGCTGAAATTGAATGTATCTTTAAGAAAGGACATTTCTGTTCAAACTGGAGTGTTTTTAATATGCATAAATACATATGGACAGACATAATATAGTTGAAAAAGTTGAAGATACTGAATATAAAGGGAAGTAGAATGAAATAACTTAAAGGCCAACTTTAATATTGATTTTAGAAGGGAAGAATGACAACTGCAGCATTGTGACAGAAAGGAAAGAATAGAGAAGGGGTGAGAATTTATACTGGTTTGTAGATTGGTGGTTGGAATTTGAGGTAATTCTTCACTGATATTTTTCTCTTTTCTCACTGAAGAGAAAGTTTAAGTTTCTGCTGAGGACAGCATGTAGTGGGAGAAATGGGAAGTTTCACAAAGCTGAAAAAATTGTTATAAGTAATTGATTGCCCGGGTGGTCAAAAGGGTCGCTGATGCACATGATTATAAATGATTAGTTCTATCACTGTCTGATACTGTGATACTGATCCAAGGCTCAGCAACCTGATGGTAGGCATGAAG
The DNA here is from genome assembly GCF_039906515.1 of Pseudorca crassidens. Classification (NCBI taxonomy): domain Eukaryota; kingdom Metazoa; phylum Chordata; class Mammalia; order Artiodactyla; family Delphinidae; genus Pseudorca; species Pseudorca crassidens. Next base: position 63,027,773 of record NC_090306.1, read on the forward strand.
AAAACCAACATTACGTTTTTCCAGGTTTTGGGTTTCACTGGAGAATTTAGGCATATAAATGGGAGGGGGAAAGTCCCAATGAGATAATATGGTAGGAAACAAAATATAAGGAGAACAGTTGCTGGAGTAATAACTGAGAAGGGAAATGAAAAGATTGGAGATAATGTTGGGATGTTTGTTATGTTTTCAGAGTCAAGCAATATCAAAGATTTGTGTTTTAGCGTATGACTACGGCAATAGGAAAATTTGATGAAATGGAGAATAAATCTATCAGAATGAAGTTTCCCAGTAAACTAAAAGGCCAGCATTTTGAGCAATGTCTTTCACAGGGCATAAATTATGGACAGAATTTGGGTAGAGATGAAGTGCAATCACAGGTGGTTTGTATAATAACAATGACCCAGTGTGGAAGCTCAGTGTACTTATTGCTAGTTAACGCCACTGAGCTCCATTTTAACCCTTTCCCAGTGATCACCTGTCTAACCTAACTGAATCCTTTCTCATCTGACCAGAATTGCTTTTATACAATTTCTATCTAATTAGATATGCAAAAAGAAAGCTAGATTCTTAGAAATTTAAAGCTGAAAATCTTTGAGACAGTCCAGGCTAATAATTCATTGTATCAAAGAAAGAGACCAGGAATGTTTAAATGCTTATTTAAATTCACAAGAATAGTAGCAGTCAAGGTAAGCCAGTTCTTTTATTGTGCCTGTCATGCTTCTATCCCAAATGATTTAACAAGTGAAAAAAATTATTTAATGGAAAAAAAATCCTGCCTCTAAATAAAGTAATGCATATCTATAAAAAGGTACAATTTCCCCATCTTTAGAAAATTTTGACATGTGATAAACTGTGGTGCTTTATTTTCAAGCTCTTAAAAATAAGACCAAAATTTGTACCTATGGAAATAACATCAGAGAAAGATAAGTCAGAAATTAAGTGTGCAAAAAGAGTGTGCAAAAATAGATAATGACCTTAGATATCTGACTATAAAAATTATACCACTCAAAGGTCTATAGATGTCTGCATTTGCTCTTGATATTTAGTAAGTATGATTTATAGTATATTATGGGAGTCAGAGATGACAAAACAGACGTGAAATAACCATAGCATTTCAAGGGCTGATGGAGGCTCCATATTTTTGTGTATTTAAAGTTAAGGAATATGATATGAAAATTTCTCTTGAAACTTAGACTAATAAAACAGTTCCTTAGATAGTTTATCTTTTCAGATTATATTTACTTATCTACCATTGCTATCATAATCTTTGGGAAACAGAAAAGGAATATAGGAAAAATTGCTTATAAAATCAGCATTAAGAACAAAAGCTGAATTTTGACTATTTAACAGCGAAGTTCTAAGCCTCCTGCTCGATCTCAGAGCTCAGACACAGAGCAGCAGTCCGCTACAAGTGGTGGGGAGGGAAAGTAGTTCCAGCTCAACCATCTGAGGAAGGACCCGTAAGGAAAGATGAAAATAAAGTAGATGGGGTGAGTGCCCCAAAAGGCCAAAGTGGAAATTCCAGCCGTGGTCCAGGAGATGGAGGGAACAAAGACCTCTGGAAGGAGTCAGATAGGAAAGATGGCAAAAATGATCAAGACTCCAGATCTGCACCTGAGCCAAAGAAAGCTGAAGAAAATCCAGCCTCTAAGTTCAGTTCTGCAAGTAAGTATGCTGCTCTTGCCATTGATGGTGAAGATGAAAATGAGGGAGAAGATTATACCGAATAGACCTCTGCATTCTGTGCTTTCTCCTAGTCTCTCACCACCCTGGAACATTCGAGAGCAAATCAAACCTCTAACCAGACAAGACAAAATAAAACTCACCATCTCCTGGATACCTTTCTAAACTTTTTATTTTTTTAAAAAAGAAACAAAATGAAATTCTTTTGCATGCTGCTGCAGCCTTTAAAATATTGAACTAACTGGAGAATCACCAATGTAGCCAGAGAGAGACGTACAGCTTTTTTTTGCGGTACGCGGGCCTCTCACTGCTGTGGCCTCTCCCGTTGCGGAGCATAGGCTCCGGACGCGCGGGCTCCGGATGCGCAGGCTCGTGACACGCAGACTCCGGACGCGCAGGCTCGGAACGCGCAGGCTCGGGACGCGCAGGCTCCGGACGCGCAGGCTCAGCGGCCATGGCTCACGGGCCCAGCCGCTCCGCGGCATGTGGGAACTTCCCGGACCGGGGCAGGAACCCGTGTCCCCTGCATCGGCAGACGGACTCTCAACCACTGCGCGACCAGGGAAGCTCCGTACAGCTTTTAATGCTGTAAGTTTAAAGTTGTGGTGCATTTTTATGACACGTGCAGTTGCCTGTGTGATTAGTGCCTAGGGGCCTCCGTTTAGCAAGATGGCGGTGATAGTGATGCAGTGTCTGGAATCTAGTTGGGCAGTAGGCAGGTATAAGGAAGAGTGTGAGGTTTCTACCTTTAATTCTTATCCTGTTGTGGCATACATGAATTAGCAAACAGTATCTGAATAAATTCTCCATTCTTGGCAAGGTAGGTTTAGTCTCTGATGTTGTTTTAGTCTCTAGGAGGCTGCCAGCCCCACCTGTTATTTAATTCTGAGTTACTGGGGCCAGCCTAAGGGGGAGTTCCTTCATTTGTGCCCCCCAGGGAGGTAGGTGGGAGTGAGTCTACAGGCCATTGAAGACTAGGACTGTTTGGTGACCAAAGTAAATGGGGAAATCGTGATTTGAAAAGAAGCTTGGGGATTTGATGAATTATTTTGCACCAGTAACAGGGAAAATGGTATGACCTCCAGTAAACACATAATCGTTTACCTCCTGGAGCAGGAAGCACTTAGGGGTTGTGGGAATTCCCAGGTCTTTTATGTGTCCTGGTTTCACCCTTTCTTAAACACTATCCCTTCTGAAAGTTCAAATATATCCACATTCTGTTGAAATCCTAAAGCTTTAAAAATTTAGACTCTTCTCATTATCTTATGTTCATCATGCTACTTTTTCCTGTTAACCTTCCTACAGGCAGCTTCTACTTAAATTAAGTCACATACTTGACCTCCTAAGCATTCTCTAGAGCCCCTGGGAGCTGTCCAATGAGGAATCATCACTGCTTTTTCTCAAGCAAATCTTGCCTCCTTCATGCTTTGACACTCCTTCCCTCCAGCCATTTGTGCTCCTGCTGCTTTGACCCCTTTTACACCTCAGAAAACTTTAGAATTACCAGTCTTAGGTGATGAGCGAGGGTGGTTAAATTGGGAGCCTTTCTTACAACCTTGATTGGGGTTTGAGGGGCTTTTTAAAAAACAAAAGTTTCCTTCTCTCCAAGTGAAATCCCACACCAATGTTTGGATTTATAATGTGGCTTAGACCAATGTGTGGCTTTTTGGTTCTGTTTTTTTAGCATCCCCTTGAGAGAATAAATGATAATGGAGAAGAACAATTTCACAAGGTCCTGGCTTCTCTTGCAACACAGTAAGTAGCTTTACTTGCCTGCTTTTATGTGCACCTTGGTACTGTCAGCTGAACAAATGGTGTCCTTACAGGCAATATTGGTACCTGCAGAGAAAAGACATCTTGGTCTCTTCTTGCATCAGTCCTAGGTTAGACCCTTTACAGCCATGCAGGGGTGTTGGTTTATGAGTGCTGCAGCAGTGAGCATAATGAATTATTTACCCAGTGGACATAAAAGACATACCAAGTGAAGTAACTTTAAATAATTGGCTTGGAGTGGGTAGTAGCTAGGAAGTGACTTCTGGAGATACCCAAGGTTGAGAGGGTATTTTTTTTTAACCATTTGCTATAGATGATGAAAAAGTAGGGTTTGCCCTCTTCATGTCTGCTTCCAAATAGATGTGTCCAAAAAAGCTGTTTTTCCCCCCATTCCTCTACCCTGCCACCCTGTTAAAACAAACAGGGATTTATGACCTGCTCCTCAATACATGTAAAATTTGTACAAAAATATCTTCTATGAAAATGATTTGTAATCTGTAGACTTAATACCTGGGAGATGTCTTGAGATGTAAAATCCCATCCTTTAGGTTGTGGGGTTTTTTGTTTTCTCCAAATAAATCTGATCTTTAAAGTTCACTTAAAAAAAACATGAACTCATCTACAAGAGTGAGTTATTTGTTTTAAGCAATATACATAAAAGTCCTGAATTTAATGTTGACAGGGTTTCAGAGAGAAATAGTTTCAGGTTTTGTATTAAAAGTAATGCCAGCCAAGTGAAATGCTGTGTGATAAAGAAAAAAAAAATACATATATATATATATTGGACTGGCACTATTCTAACTATAAAATATTTATTACTTTTTTAAAATAATATATATTTATTTACCAGGTATTATTATTATTTATTTATTTTTGGCCATGCCGCATGTGGGATCTTAGTTCCCTGACTAGGGATCAGAGCTACGCCCCCTGCAGTGGAAGCACAGAGTCCTAACCACTGGTCCACCAGACAAGTCCCCCAAATATTGACTACTTAATGTGAAGATATGTTAAAATCACAACAAACTATTTCCAGCATACTGTTAAAAATGTTTCAAATGATCTCATTGATTGTAAATACTACTTATTGAACAGTCACTATCTTGCACTCTCATTGGTGCTGAGGGAACAAAATGAAGCAAACATTTTTTGAGTAACATTCTTTGAAAGTCCTCAACTAATTTATTTTTTCTAATAAGATAACCACAAAATTAAAAGTAAGCAATGCACTAGATAACAATGACATCCAATCTCATATTAACTTACTATGTTTTAATAATATTAATGTAATTATCAAAGTTATTAATGTCATACCAATCATGGTCGTACAGTAACCATATTCTTCAAGATTCATAAATATTTGTCAAAATACAACTGCTCTAGTCATGACAGAGAGAGAATACATCTACATAACACACACACACACACACACACACACACACGCACACACACACAAACACCAAGTTTTAACCTAGGATTCAAATAGAGTACAAGGTACATAGGAAAATACTGCAGAACAACGACAACAAAAATAGCATTCGGGAATGCAAACAAAATAGCCTTTACAACCATCTCATTACAGAGGTGACTTCAAAAATATGGGAGAAACTAAATGACTTTGTTGCAGTCTTTCTGCTTGCCAAGAGCAAATGATGACTCCCACCAGGGAGAGCTAAATTGAGAGTTGAGAAACAGCATCAAGTAGACATAAAAATGGAAGATACTGTGTTTTTTAAACAAGGAAAAGTACTTCCATTAGGCCATTTTGTATAAAACATTTTCTATTTGCCCATTATATGCAACTTAATCATTATTACATAGAAAGGAAACTATCATTATTACATAGAAAGGAAACTAAGTCTTACATCCATCATATAGTTACTGAAATGGAAAAAACAATACAAAAATTTAATGCTGTGAAAGGAGTAATTTTCCACTTATACTAGACCTGAAATGAATCAATAAAAGAAGAAAAGAAGCAGCAGTATGTGAACACAGGAGGCAATGTCCTGAATAAACTCATTAGCCCAGAAAAGTGGTAAGAAGGGGAGTGAATGGGAATTATACTATTAGACTCAGAAAGGAATTTTTTTTCAATGTTATGGCAAGTTGATGTCCCAAAACAATAAATCTATAAAACAAGTAGCTGACCAGTCCTATCACTGTGCAGAGATGAGAGATGTATTACTTTTGTCAAGAATGCCCAAAAATCATGCTTCTGAGCAAATATAAAATAACATATTAAAAAAACACTGGTTGTGACCTTTCAATGCACCCATGATTTACTAAGACTCCCTACCAAGACAGTACACAAACAGAAAAAAGATTGATTATACACTAGCTGAGATCAAAACGGAAGACAACCTCTGTGTAAAAATAAATTGCGATGCAAACATACAAGAAGAGTGCCTATATATGAAATTTTTCTATTTCTAGTTTACTGAAATCAGAGCAATGAATGTCTATTTCCTTATGAAATAGAAGCTTTTCCAATATGATTTTTAAATGGAGATTCTTAATTGACTGAGTTTTTGCCTTGCTAATGTTGAAGATGGAGAGACAAGCTTCCGTTCACCGTGGAGTAAGAACTGAATTTCAGAGTATTGAGCAGAGTTCCCTGTGCTATACAGTAGGTCTATTTTAAATATAGCAGTGTGTACAACCTAAATGGGAAAAGAATTTGAAAAAGAATAGATAGATGTATATGTATAACTGAATCACTTTGCTGTACACCTGAAACTAACACAACATTGTTAATCAACTATACTCCAATATAAAATTTTTAAAAATTTTAAATAAACAGGTAAATAAATAAATTTAAAAGAAAGGAAGGACTGAATTTAACTTCATATTGTAAACAACCAGAAAAAAATGACAAAATGTATAAAACATCTTTCAGTTATGGACAACTGGCAGTGCAGAACCATGATCACTGAACAAGAGAAATAAATGAAGTGAACCCTGCAATTGCCCCAGAATTCTGCCTGGAGAAACGAATGAGCAAGGAGAGGCTAAGCAGAGCATGCAATCTTGTTTAAGTGAGGAGCCAGAGACTGGATTTCATGGATGCGGAGGCAGCTGGAATTTGCAGCACAGAATTCCAGAGAGGAGGGAGTTGCAAAGAAAAAAAAGTTTCAGAAATTCCCGTGTTCCAGCCCCTGGAATATTTATAGATTACTCTATCAGTCAGATGTGTCCAGAGAATCAGAACCAATAGGAGATAGATGGAGGGATGATTGATAGATAGATAGATAGATAGATAGATAGATATACAGACATTTTAAGGAATTAAGAAATTGGCTCGTGTGATTCTGGGGGCAGGCAAGTCTGAAACTGTAGGCAGTCTGGAAGGCTGGAAACTAAAGCAAGAGTTGACACTACGGCTTTGAGGCAGAATTTATTTTTCTCCAGAAAATCTGATTTTGCTCTTAAGGCTTCCAATTAATTGGATGAGATCCACCCACATTATCAATCTCTTTTAGCTAAAGTCAACTAATTGTAGATATTAACTACTTCTATAAAATACCTTCACAGCAAAACTTAAATCAGTGTTTCATTAAATAGCTAGGTACTACAGCTTAACCAAGTTGACATGTAAAATTAACCATCACAGCTACTAAAATACACATGCATGGGGTGAAACTCTACAAGGTTGAGCAACCAGAAGGGCTGTGAGCTGATCTAGAGCCCACACAAAAAAGCACTACAATTCCAATCAACCAGAGACAGACAGGTGTCCCTGCTGACCACTAGGCACATTTAGGTGAGACCACAGCAAGACCACCTAAGTAGTGGGATTAAATTGTTTTCGTAATAAGGGCTACCCAAGATCCACTAAATTAATATTAAAAGCAAATCTCAAAAGTAGCAAATAGAACCACCAGTAATTTAACTGCCTACATGTTAAAATTCAAAGCCCTGAAACAGAGTCATAATGTTAAGCATACAATTTAAAAGAATGCTAACCATAGCAAGAAGCAAGAAAATTATGTGACAAGGAAAGAATGTCAATAAAAACAGACCTAGAAGTAAGAGGGATAATAGAATTGACAGACAAGAGCATTAAAATATCTATCACTATGTAAACGTATTTAAAAGAAAACATGAACATACTACTGAAGAGAAAAATTGAAGTTATAAAAAGGACTAAGTGGACTTTCTAGATACGGAAATTACAATATCTGAAGTGAAAATTCACTGAATGAGCTTGACGGCAGATTAGAAAATGCAGAATAGAAGCTTGCTACACATTAAGACATAGAAATAGAAAATATCTGCAGTGAAGCAGAGTGGAAAAAAGACTGGATAAAGATGAACAGGGCCTCAATGACCGCTGTAACAGTATGTGTATTAGAAGGAAATATTAGGATATTAGAATAATAGAAGAAAAGAAGAGGGGCAGTCTTTTTTTTTAAAACCAGAAATGTGTATTGATAATAACTCAGAAAGTCACATGGTAGAGCCTGGGTCACAAAATCAAATTTGATGTTTTTTTAAAAATCATAATCTCATATATTAGAGAGCCCCTTGCACCTGGGAGAGTGCCAAGAAACATTACAAAACCTAGTGTTGGGAAAGCAAAATCCCACACTATCAGGAAAAATGCTGTCTCTCTTGGGACAGGATGTAGACAATCTCATGTGCCGTTTGGAGAAATGAGCCACCGTGGTGAGGAAGCAATATATCATTAAAGCGGAGACTGTTGAACTAAGGTAAAAGCCATTCCTGCAGCCTAATCCTTTTAGGCTCCTTTCCAGCAGCACAGAGGGAACTGCAGCATCGTCTGGGTGGGGGTGATGTGAATTGGATTCTGTGTCCAACTGCATTGCATTGGAATACCAGAAGCATTACCCAGAAGTGTGGTTTTGCTATTCAAAGCCAGCTACTTACCTACCTATCCATAGAGGGGAAAAAAAGTCCCCTGCTTATTCATCATCAGGCAGCATGTTGTTCCCAGCCCTGTAGTGGGCTTTCTAATGACCATTGGGCTTAAATCTGCCATCTTGGTCCCGATGACCAGCACCCATGATCTCCACCGTAGAGGTGGCCAACCTACTTCTGAGTCCTATTTTGGAAAGTGTCACAGAATTTCTCGGATCCCTGTGATCTCCTGCAGAATTAGCGCCACCTCCTCTGGCTCCCACAGCATTTTCACCAACTCTGTTACAACTCTTAGCAGCTCTGGCGGAATCATTTGTTTCCTGTGTGTCTCCAAATCCCTCGAGGACAGGGCAGTGTCTTACTCTTCTGGGTATTCCAGAATTTAACACAGGGCCTGGTAGGACTTGGTATACATTTTATATAAACAGCTAAATTCTTTGGACCATGGGAACCTATTTCCATAGCTGTAACACACAGGGAGAATTTGGCCTGAAAGTCTCAAAGCTCTCAGGGATTGGGAAACATTTTCCATGTCCAAGGCCACATTTGCACCGGGCCTATGAGTTTGTCTGTGGCTCTTGAACCATGTTTTTTGAAAGTGACCCCAGCTGTGGCCTGAGTAGGTCACGTTCAAGGTGCCTCTTCTCCTAGGTCTCGGATGTGAACAAATCTAAACACGAGGCCCATCCTCTTAGAGAAGCCAGGCCTTCCTAGGAGACCTGTGACTGGAAGGGCTGTCTCCTCCCCCAGGATGAGTTCCATGTAGGTCAGTGTCCTGGCCATGAATGAGGCTGGGGGGTAGGCTGATATAGGAGCAAACATCCAAGAAGGGCTTCATCCCAGCAGCTCCTCCTGTCCACTCAGGCTGGGTCCTGCAGCCAGGGGGAGTACACACATCACAGGAAGGCCAAGGTCGTAAGAACTGTTTCCTGCCTCCAAGGACAGTTTGGGGCAGTCATGTTTTGAGTCTTCAAACCTCTTCTCTTGGTTTTACATTGAACAAGCAGACAGAAAATCAGTAAAACTATAGAATACTTAAAGGACATTAGATTGATAATCTACCAAACTGATATTTTCAGAATGTGTGACCCAGTAACAGCTGAACACAGCGACTTTCAAATGTTCAATTAAAAAAACTTCAAATTTTTCAAAGCATGTTCTTTAACTACAATCTTAAACTAGAAAACAACACCTAAAAGATATCTGGAGGTCCCCAAATATCTAGAAATTAAGCAACACATTCTAGATGAAATTCAAAAATATTGTTAATTAATCCAAGCAAAAGGAACAAAGACATACATATGAAACAAAAACTAAATAGATAGGAAGGTGGTAGATTAAATCTCCATCATATCAATAATTATGTTAAATATAGACTATTATAATTAGAGGAAAAAAGTGTCAGACTCCACAAAAAATAAGATCCAAACATATGCTGTCAACTTTAAATGTGCTTTAAATATAAAAACACAGGTAGGTTAAAAGTAAAAGGTTGGAAAAAGATATACCATGCTGACCACCAGGAACAGAAAAATACATCTTATCCCTTCCTCCTCCCATTAACTGCCTCCATTTGCAGAATCTAAGCAGAATCTAATTGTAATAGAAATGTTCATAAGGGTGGAAATAAAGCTGAGTCACAACAAATAACCAGCATTCCCTCGTATTGTAAAATGAATGACATAGCAAAGAAAAGTTTGAGTGTAGAGAATTAGAAGTGGCAAAGGGCATTAGCAGATTGCTAATTTCCTCGCCTGATGAAACAGAGATGAGAAAAAGATCTATTTAAATTTGGAATAAAAAGATATAAAAAGATTTGGAATAAAAAGAAATAGAGATTTAAGAATAAATAGAGACTTGGTCTTGGAGGGCATTATGCTAAATGAAAAAGGTCAGACAGAGAAAGACAAATACTGTATTATATCATTTATATGTGCAATCTAAAAAATACAACAAACTAGTGACTATAGCAAGAAAGAAGCCGACTCACAGATATAGAGAACAAGTTAGCAGTTACCAGTGTGGAGGAGAGAGGGGGGAGGAGCAATAAAGGGGTAGGGATTAAGAGGTACAAACTATAAAGTATAAAATAAGCTACAAGGACATATCATACAACACAGGGAATATAGCCAATATTTTATAATAACTATAAACGGAGTATAATCTTTAAAAATTGTGAATCACTGTATTGTACACCTGTAACATATAATTTTTAAAAAGAATAAATAGAGATAAACATCAGAAAACATTTTAAATTTAGTATCACTGAAAATAAAACTTTGGAAAGTATACAGGTGTACAAATTACTTCAGGGAAACCACTTTCCAAATCTTTCAAAGCATAGAGACTGATGACAGAAAAAATACGGGTGAATGCATTTTAATTAGAATTGTTGTAACAGTCATAGAAACTAGAAACAAACAAAAAATTAAAGGAGATAACTTCTGAGGCTTAGGACTTGATGTGGGGGAGGGGTAATGAGAAACGTTTAAAGTCATCTGATAACTTTATTATTTGTCTTGTACTTTTATCATGGACCCTGTGCCTAAGATGGTATGGGGCAGATTTCTAGCTCTTTTTTTCTAATAATTCATTCATAAAAGTTTTTATTGAGTTACTATGTCCCAGACACTATTCCAGTCACATACACATACATGTATATATTTAAAATAAGAAGCAAAACAGATCGGCTCTCTCATGAAATTTAATTCTTAGTGAGGTTATGATATTTCTGTAGGCATATGTCACTAGCAGGCATACATTTTTTCAGAAGTAATTAGGAAAGGTACTATCTTGATTCTATGTTCAGAAAGCCAAATTGGCTAATATTCTAGGAGAAAGACATCGCTAACTATGGACTTCCCAGTAGAGCCTGTGATGACAGAATCCATGAGAATCTGTACTTTAAGGATCCCTGATAAAAATCAGGGAGACTAAGGAACCCTACATGGTAAAGTCACTCACCATACAGATGAAGTTAAAATGACCAAATCCTCAATTATCATCTCCTAGAAAAACAGAATGTGGGTCTTAAAAGGGACCTAAGAAACTATTGCATCAATTTTATGGATATGGAAACTGAGACCTTAAGAAATTAAATGAATCGTTCAATTGGTTATTCTGAAACGTCAGTCAAAAATCCATATGCCTCACAGATTTAAATTCTGTTTTCATCCTGCCTTGGTGTAAAGTACAGGCTCTATTTAAAGCATAGGAGTGTCGCTTTTCATTATATTTATCGTAAATGTGCCCCAAAATGACTAAATAGAAGGTAAAATCAATAAATACAGTGACATAAATAACTTGGAGTCAGAATCTTAGGATCTATTCTTGGCTTCTTTACCAACATGTTTGATGTTCATTGGCAAGTCACTTGACCTCCTTTACTTCAGTAAAAGTGAAGACAAAAGCAAATCCACAGACACATTGTGAGATTCTGTGACGAATGGTGCTAATTAATTCAGAATGAGTCAATATTCATGTGCATCTACGAAAGATAATAGTCATTATAGAAAAGTCCCCACACAGGGCCTTAAATATACTTCATATACTAACAATGTGAAATGGCTCCTATCAGATGTAAAGATATATAGGTTTTATCTTTCTTGTAAAGTGTATCCAGACACAAGCTGGCCTATTTCCAAGTCATTTTCAACAGAGTTGCACAGCTGTAAAATTTCTCATAGTTGGCAAATATATAGAGCCCCCAAGGGTACCTCCATCCATACAAAAATGCCTCTTCTTCTACCCTGTTTAGTGTTCTCAGTGACTGAATGGAGTTGCCAATTTCATGGTACTTATTTAGGACTTTTGGAAGGAAATTTCATTTTATTATATATCAGTGGTTGAATGAATTCATCAGTTATGAGTCCCTAGGCCTAAAAATATCATCATGATGAATGTCCCTGGGGATAACCCTCAAATAATGGGATATGAGAATCAGTGGATTAAAGTAGAGTAAGGCCAGTGACTAGAAAATTCTGGATGGATTCTATATTCTTCTCTGCGATCCCTCTGGAGAGCATATCCTCAATAATGCAACCTATATTGGCTTTTTCTTTTTCCCATATCCTTCTCACTACTGACTTATTTGTGCTTACAGGGAACATCTTCTAAATAAACTATATACAGCCAAGTTTTTCTCTCATGCTGTGCTTTTAGGAGAAATTAAATTGAAAGGCCTATACACTTACGCGTTGAATAGCTGCCCTCTTACCTAAGGATTTCACTCAGACTATTCCCCACTCCTCCCCTTTTAGATCATCAGAATTTTTTCTAATTGATTCTTTAAAAATTATCACATGGACATACTGTAATATCTCCTCTTATAGCAATAAATTTTCTTTTGATACATTTCTTCAACTACAACCTTTTCCTCTACTCTCCTTTTCTACAAAGCACCTAAAATGATTTGCCTTTGCTCTATATTAGCACTGCTTCATTTTTGCTCTCAATCTACTCTGGATAGATTTTCTTCTCCACTACTCTATCCAAATTTCATTCTACCACCAATGAGCTCTCCAATGGTCAATAATTATTCATTATCTTATGGGACCAGCATTTGACAGAATTGACCACTCCTTTTTGAAATACTTCCTCCTCTTGGCCTCCGGGACAACACACATTCATGCCTTTTTTCTTAATTTTCTCCCCTTTTGGGGGCTATTTTTCCAGATCCTATTTATATTTTTTACTTTTGAAGTTTGGAGTGCTCCAAAGTTAAGTCTTTGGACCTCCTCATTTGTAATTGCCATACTTCTATTAGAGACCTAATCCTGTTCCACGCCTTTGGATGTCATTGATAAGTTGACATCTAGCAATATTTTCCCAGACCCAACCTCCCCCTGAACTACTATTGCCACTTGGTTTTTGAATAAGCATTCGTACTTGGTAGCTGAGCTCCAGCCACACTGACCTCCTTACAAGTATTTGGGCATGTCATGCAACCTTCCACCTTAGGTCATCTGTATTTCTTCTCTCTGCCTGGAATGCTCTCCTCTTTATATCCTGGGAAAGTTTGCTTACCTTGCTTAGGTCTCTTTACAATTTCACTTCATTTAAGAGAGCTCTCCCTAATCACCCTAAAATACAACACCCAACCGCTTCACTTCTATTCGTCCGATCCTCACATTTATTAATAAGATGTATGCGGTGTGCATTTTTCAAGTGAAACTGTCCTCCCTGACTGCACTCCAGGAGATTTTGTGGGTAAAAAGAGCACTGGTTTGGGCTTCCCTGGTGGCGCGGTGGTTGGGAGTCCGCCTGCCGATGCAGGGGACACGGGTTCATGCCCCGGTCCAGGAGGATCCCGCATGCCGCTGAGCGGCTGCGCCCATGAGCCATGGCCGCTGGACCTGCGCGTCCGGAGCCTGTGCTCCGCAACGGGAGAGGCCACAACAGTGAGAGGCCTGCGTACCGCAAAAAAAAAAAAAAAAAAAAAAAACCCACTGGTTTTGGAGTCATATAATCCTTAATTTTTGACCTACAACTTACCTGAGATGCTATCTTAGACAAGGTCCTTGGTTCAATCTCAAATGTAAAATGAAGACAGCAATATGTAATATGTTCAAACCGTATTTGGACTCATATTTTAGTCATTATAGAAAATACCAAAAGAAAGTCAAAAACCCAAACCATCTAGTTAGATTTTTGGAGGGTAAATTTATAACTTAATAGTATCATTATTCAACATCTCATACCATACATAAAAGTTAGAGCCAAACCATGTAATTAGAATTATTTTAGTAGACTTATAACTTAATTTCATTACTTAGCATTTTGCCCTTAGGTGAAAATTGGAGTCCCTTCCTCTGTAAATTGGCAGAATAAAAAGTACATTGCAGGTTTTTTATTGTTGTCCTTCTTTATTGCAGTATAATTGACATATAACATTATATTAGTTTCAGATGTACAGCATAATTTGATATTTGTATATATTGTGAAATGATCACTACAGTAAGTCTAGTTAACGTTGTCACCATATGTAGTTACAGAATTTTTTTTCTTGCTGTTAGAACTTTTAAGATTTATTCTCTTGGCAACTTTCAAATATGTATGCAGTGTTATTAACTATAGCTGCCATGCTACACATTACATACTCATGACTTCTTTGTTTTATAACTGGAAGTTTGTACCTTCTGACTCCGTTTACCCATTTTGCCCACCCCCAGCCCCCAGTTCTGGCAACCACCAATCAGTTCTCTATAATAATGAGCTTGGTTTTTAGATTCCACATATAAGTGAGATTATACAGTATTTGTCTTTCTCTGTCTGACTTATTTCACTTAGCTTAATGCCCTCAAGATCCATCCATGTCACTGCAAATGGCAAGATTTCATTCTTTTCGTGGCTGAATAATACTCCTTTGTATACATACAACATTTTTTCTATTCCTTCCATCTGTCAATGGACACTTAGATGTTTCTTTTTTTTTTTTAAGAAGATGTTGGGGGTAGGAGTTTATTTATTTATTTATTTTTGCTGTGTTGGGTCTTCGTTTCTGTGCGAGGGCTTTCTCTAGTTGTGGCAAGCGGGGGCCACTCTTCATCACCGTGCGCAGGCCTCTCACTATCGCTGCCTCTCTTGTTGCGGAACACAGGCTCCAGACGTGCAGGCTCAGTAGTTGTGGCTCACGGGCCTAGTTGCTTCGCGGCATGTGGGATCCTCCCAGACCAGGGCTCGAACCCGTGTCCCCTGCATTAGCAGGCAGATTCTCAACCACTGCGCCACCAGGGAAGCCCCACTTAGATGGTTTTGATATCTCAGTTATTATAAATAATGCTGCAATGAATATAGGGGTGTGTATATGTTTTTGAGTTAGTGTTTTTTTTTCTTCAGATAAATACCCAGAAGTGAAATTGCTGGATCATTTGGTAGTTCTATTTTTAATTTTTTGAGGAAACTTCATATTATTTTCCATAGTGGTTGTACCAGTTTACATTTCCACCAACAATGAACAAGCATTCCCTTTTCTCCACATCCTTGCCAACACTTATTATTTCTTGTCTTTTTGATGATAACCATTGTGACAGGTGATATCCATTGTGAGATGATACCTGATTGTGGTTTTGATTTGCATTTACCTGATGATTAGTGATGTTGACCATCTTTTCATGTGCCTGTTGCCCATCTGCATGTCTTCTTTGGAAAAATATCCATTCAGGTCCTTTGCCCATTTTTTAATCGAGTTTTTGGTTTTTTTGATGTTGAGTTGTATGAATTTTTAAAATACTTTTGACTACTAACCCCTTATCAGATATATGATTGGCAAATATTATCCCCCATTCAGTAGGTTGCCTTTTCATTTTGTTAATGGTTTCTTTTGAAGTGCAGAAGCTTTTTAGTTTGATGTAGTCCCACTTGTTTACTTTTGTTTTTGTTGCCTTTGCTTTTGGTGTCAAATTCAAACAATCATCACCAGGACCAATGACAAGGGGTTGACTGCATACGTTTTCTTTTAGGAGTTTATGGTTGCATCCATTGAGTTGTCTTATGGTTGATTCATTCACTTTCAATTTCTCCAGCCTCTCTCCTTTGACAATACAAATTTTTAAAACTCTAAGCCAGTTTCCTCTTATTTCACTGATTTCACAATGTATCTCTTAAGAAAAGTCCATCAAATTCTTTCAAGCCATTAATACAAATAAGTTTTCTTCTGTGTACATCTTTGTCCCTCTTTTCTCACAACATAACATAACCACAAAATACATTTCAAAAATATTCATAAGAATTCCTAATATTTCTTGACTCCTAATTCTTCACAACCTGTTATACCTCCTCATTCTTTATTCATTCATTTAGCTAGTCACTTCTATTAATTACGTGCCGGCCATATGAAACAGATTAAGTATTTTGGTTTCATATGTAAAAATATATTTTTCTCTCCTAGGTCTGATACTCTTTGTATTGAAACCTATAAAATTCCCAACTTGTATGTTTCTCACCAGCCTAGCGTAGGCTTCAGAGAAGACTAAAATGATTCATAATTACCTAAAAGTAAAGTACACAGTATTTCAAAAGCATTGGAACAGAATGGTGATTTTACTTTTTTTCTTTTCACCGCGGCACAGATATTTAAAAACTGGCTGCATAGAATTCAGGATTGGTGATCCCACTTATAGCATTATGCAGATGTAAAAGCACAGAAAATGAAAAATAAAATTAACAAAGAAAGTGAAAACTTATTCTTTTCTTGAGGAATGTTGTGCAAAGCACCAAGAATTATATCTTGAACCCCATATATTTAGAACCCATCAGTTTTTTAAAACAAAAAGGAAAGCAGAGATAATGGCTTTAGGATACTAAAAATCCTGCACCAGCACTTCTCTTTCCACATGAGCCAACATGTTCCACTGCTCTGTTTCAATCTATTTATCCTCCTTCTCATTTCCATTTATCCTAGTATCTTCTAAACATGGCTCATTCAAAATCCCCTTTCTAAATCTGGATTTAACTGTGGCTATTTCAGGGTATGATCCTTTTCCTGTATCCAACAGAGTCTTTTTCTAGTAGTTCTTAGTACAAAAAAGTATGCCCTCAGTCATGAGAGCCTCAGACCAAACAGAGTTCTTGGATTTGTGAGAAGATTAAGTAGCCCAGATAAAGTCAATAACAGAGATCTAAAACATCCCTGGCACATTTCTGATAAAATTTCCATTTAATTAATGTTCTATTTCTAAACTTAATTTTCAAAATAGATAATTTCAAAAGAAACAGTAAAAATAATTACAGTTGGGCCTTACTAACCCAAATAGTTAAAGCTTAATAGATTCATTAAGTCCATGTATACTTCAGACTATTATTTGGAACCTGAGAGTCAGGTCTCAAATGATAGTTAAAAGTCCAGCTAAAAACTCCTTTATTTAAGAATGTCAGAAATGTAGATATTATGTTTCTCTCTTTACTGATTGAATGAGGCAAGCACAGCCAAGGTACATTTCAGCATATCAGACGCCACCAATAGCATTCCAAGAAATATCCAGTTGCCATTAGCAAAATCACAAACATTTTCATAGAAAACATAGATAATTACACAAGAATAAATCTTTTAATTTTAATCACCTTAAACTTTCTCATTTCTATTTGAGTGCAAATATTATTATTTGCAAAATACAAATTTCAACAATGATTTTAGTGATAAAAAGCATTTTCTTCATTCAAATTAGCATCACCATTAAAGAATTCATTTCACTCTGAGGTGTATATCTGATTAGACTCAATTTTAGATCTCAATTTTATCGATTAAAGTTCCTAACTTAAATAAGTCTGTCATGCTATTTAAAATGTATCAAAAATTATGTATATCCTAACCCACAATTTCTAAGAGCACAAATACATCTAATAGCTATTTTATTCTAACTTTAATACAACTCTTCAGCTCATAATTTTGTACGCTTTAGGTGAAACTTTGACCAAATCTGGATAAGAAGCCTATTTATAAATTTACAAAAATATTTTCAACTCAGTAGACATATCTTCTCTTACCTAAATGGTATCTCAATTCCCAGTGTTTTATCCCACGTAAAAATACATCACAAAACAGTTTGAAGCTAACTAATTTTCTCTGTTTCACCAGCCTGCTCAAGCTCAACCTGTTATCAAGCTCAACTTCCATCTTGTGGCTAAAAGATTTATTACTGGTCCCTTCTCCAGAAATTGTGTGTGAGTGGACAGGAAGGAGCTGGTCTCTAGAGTCTTCTTTTTAGACAAAAATGTAAAGGAGCAGTATATTAAATACAAAATACAAAAATATAGAACTTAATCCATTAGGTTGAAATACTTTTAATACTAGAATTTGCTGTTCATATAATCTCATAGACTTTTTGCTTTATTGCTAATAAAGTCTCTTTGAAAGGCACAACCACTTCACTCCTGTAGTCAAAACTGTTGAATTCATGCATGT
Organism: Pseudorca crassidens; assembly: GCF_039906515.1. Lineage (NCBI taxonomy): Eukaryota > Metazoa > Chordata > Mammalia > Artiodactyla > Delphinidae > Pseudorca > Pseudorca crassidens. The sequence goes on from NC_090306.1 coordinate 63,046,011, forward strand.
AATTCCTAATTCTTGAAAAATTCTATTTTAGAGCATAAAACACATTATATAATAAGTCTAATATCAGTTTGGGAACACATGCACAATATTGCACACACTAATATCCTTCATGATTGGCATAATAATACTTTTATTCAATTAATATTTATTGAATGTTTACTATGTGTCTCACATTTCCATGCCTTTAGCTCACCTAAGTAAAACCTATTTCCCCAATAAAATAATTGAAATTATTTACTGAAGGATGTATATATTTTTAAGTTAGTACGTAGTTTTTAAAGTCTCAAGACTATTTTTCTGACATCAACATGACTATTTCAGAGCAGCATTCACTTATAGAGACAAAACTCCCCACTTGAGAAACTTAATTCTCTCTTAGAAAGGTAAAAGAAGTAAACATGAAAATCCCATGAATATCCTGGTAATAGCATTCTTCTTATCTTTTAAGTTGTTTGCCAACTTACTACGATCATCCTCATCTTATGTGTGCAAATGTGACTTTCTCAATTTAATTGCCACTGAAAACCTTAAATAAGTTCTAAATATGCATTTTAGTTTTGTTGTTTTATGTCTATATTCCCATTCTGATTGATGAGTGGTTCTCATTGGCAGCTTCCAATGTAAGTCCTTTCTGCTGGCAGATGAAAAGCCTACAGTATTTTCTCACAAATTGTTCCCTGCAGTAAGAGGCCCATTTGTTTACATCTTAGTAGGTCTCTTATTTCTTCTTTGAAAAATCCTCAGCACACTCAGTATCTGTGAGTCTGTTTCTCCTTTGTTACACATGTTTGTTTGTTGTACTTTTTAGATGCCACATATAAGTGAAAACATATAGTATTTGATTTATCTGTCTGACTTCTTTTACTAAGCATAATACTCTCCAGGTCCATTCATATTGCCATAAATGGCAAAATTTCATTCTTTTTAATGGCTGAGTAATATTCCATTGTATATATAAACCACATCTTCTTTATCTATTCATCTGTCAATAGACCCTTAGGTTGCTTCCATATACAGAGAATGAACTAATGGTTGCCACGGGAGAGAGGGGTTGAGGGAGGGTCAAAATGGGTGAAGGGAATTGAGGAGTACAAATTACTAGGTATGAAATAAAATAGTTATGACATATACATAAAATATATAACTAATAAGGGCCTACTGTATAGTGCAGGAAACTCTACTCAATACTCTGTAATAGCCTATATGGGAAAAGAATCTAAAAAAGAGTGGATATATGTATATACATATATAACAGATTAACTTTGCTGTACACCTAAACTAACACAACATTGTAAATCAACTAAACACCAATAAAAATAAAAAATAAGTAAATAAATAAATAAATAAAATAAGTTACAAGGATGTAATGTACAGCACAGGGAATGTAGTTAATATTTTATGATAACTTTGTATGGAGTACAATCTATAAAAATATCCAATTACTATGCTATACACCTAAACTAATATAACAAGTCAACTAAACTTCAATAATTAAAAAAAGAATTAAAAAAATCCTCAGTACATCTGAAACATATAATATTATAAGTCAACAATGATTTAATTTAAAAAATTAAATTAACCTCAGCACACTCAGAGAACTACAATTGGAGTGGCCATTCCTTACGTAGTTCAGCCAGCAGGCAGCAAACATTTGTGTGCCTAACAATTGTCAGCCATATGTAATCAGACCCTTCCTGCCCAACTTATTCTTAGAACCTTCCAATTATTAATTGTAATTTTTTTACATACAAGCAGGTAGTTTCTCCCATTCTCATCTCCCCACGCCCCAGGATATTCAGAGATGCCTATCACTCTCCAGCTCTTCTGCCTTTTAGGTCCATTTCCCACACCACTTACTGCCCCAAACTGCCAGGAGCAAAGCAGCTGGTAGACCCCTATCTACCTGTGTCATGCCACATACATGGTTTGCTCTTTACCACAATTTTATGGGGTAAGTACTATTACCATCCCTATTATACAGATGAGGAGTCATGTCAGAGATTTTGATATCTTGCCAAAGTCATAAAGATACTGTGGTTGAGTCAGCTAAGGGCATATTCAGATTGTACTGATCTAGCACATTTTCAGCATGGTCAATGTGTGAAGAACAGTTCCAAAACATTTACCTCACCCGTCCAGTACAAGCAATAGGATAGCCCATTAGCGTTGGCTTAATTAGTATAAAACTTTTTTTTTAACATCTTTATTAGGGTATAATTGCTTTACAATGGTGTGTTAGTTTCTGCTTTATAACAAAGTGAATCAGTTATACATATACATATGTTCCCATATCTCTTTCCTCTTGCATCTCCCTCCCTCCCACCCTCCCTATCCCACCCCTCCAGGCGGTCACAAAGCACCGAGCTGATCTCCCTGTGCTATGCGGCTGCTTCCCACTAGCTATCTACCTTACGTTTGTTAGTGTATATATGTCCATGCCTCTCTCTCGCCCTGTCACAGCTCACCCTTCCCCCTCCCCAAATCCTCAAGTCCGTTCTCCAGTATGTCTGTGTCTTTATTCCTGTCTTACCCCTAGGTTCTTCATGACATTTTTTTTTCTTAAATTCCATATATATGTGTTAGCATACGGTATTTGTCTTTCTCTTTCTGACTTACTTCACTCTGTATGACAGACTCTAGGTCTCTCCACCTCATTACAAATAGCTCAATTTCATTTCTTTTTATGGCTGAGTAATATGCCATTGTATATATGTGCCACATGTTCTTTATCCATTCATCCGACGATGGACACTTAGGTTGTTTCCATCTCCGGGCTATTGTAAATAGAGCTGCAATGAACATTTTGGTACATGACTCTTTTTGAAGTTTGGTTTTCTCAGGGTATATGCCCAGTAGTCAGAATGGCCATCATCAAAAAATCTAGAAACAATAAATGCTGGAGAGGGTGTGGAGAAAAGGGAACACTCTTGCACTGCTGGTGGGAATGTGAATTGGTTCAGCCACTATGGAGAACAGTATGGAGATTCCTTAAAAAACTACAAATAGAACTACCATATGACCCAGTATATAAACTTCTAAAAATTCAGTTTTGTTCAGTTGGTAGAAATATTGAATTATCTATTTTCTATTCATGAAGAGCAAGAAGGAGTTTCTGTCAGTCTCATAAATGAAGAAAAACATGTTAATTTTTTAACGTTTCCTAGTTTTTAAAATGACTTTTATTCATAACCAGACTAATCAATTTTATAATCCAAACAATATTGACCATAAATTTGGCTATCTGTTAGTTTTAGACTCAAGATCACTCAAGTTTAGTTGTGCAAAATGTGGACTCCAACTCAGCATATTCTAGCTACTAGGATATTTGCTGGCTATTTTCTATGTAAGTGTTTTGACATCCATAGATTTCAGAGCTCCATAGGTCAGAAATTATATTTCCTATTTCTTATTTCCCATAGATTCTGCTATAGCATCCATGCACATAAACTCTTATTAAATACTTATTATGGATGAATAAAAATATCAGGGTATGTCCAGGAAGAATAAGACAACACTGAAAATTTTCATGCCACCATTACTTCTACCACTTATTATACATCGAGTTACTGCCCACAACTACCAGAGACTGCATCTTTGATTTTAGAAGTACTGTGTGGATAATTTTATGTGTTGACTTGACTGGGCTAAGGGGTGGCCAGACGTCTGGTGAAATGTTATTGCTGGATATGTCTATGAGGCTGTTTCCAAAAGAGAAAAACACTGAATCAGTGGACTAAGTAAAGAAGATCACCCTTACCAATGTGGCTAGGCATTATCCAATCCTTTGAGGGCCTGAATGGAACAAAAAGGCTCCCAGCCTTTGTAAGCCAACCTCCAAGCAGGATCCTGGGGCTCCAGGTGCCAGGCCAACTCTTGCAAACCCAGGCTTCTGGACTGGCCCAACACCAGGCTGGCCCCCATGAACTTAGTCTCCAGGCACCCCCCCAGTGGTCACCAGCACGCGGTCAGCCCCGATAGACCCAGGATCCAAACCAGCCCACACAGACACATGTCCAGGATCCATCACTGCAGACTTAAGTGCCAGGACCACCTCAGTGATCTCAAGCTCCATGTCCACCACTGTGAACCCAAACACCAAGCTTTCCCACCTGCTGATCCAGGCACCGGAACTGACTGTTAGAGGACTCTGGCAGGAAGCCCAGCCCACCCAATGGCAATGGCAGACAGTCCACTCAGAAACTGGTAAAGGGCTTTCCTTGCCAAAACCAGTCCGTAAAGACTAGAAGAGGTACCTCAAATGAACAGGCACCAATGCAAGACCACAAGGATCATGAGTAATGGATACCACCAAAGGAAATCAAGAAATCTACAATGACTGACCCTAAAACATGGAGATCTGTGCACTGTCTGACTACAGATTTATCATACAGCCTGGTGACTATAGTTAACCATAATATATTATATACTTAAAAGTTGCTGAGAGTAGATCTTAAATGTTCTCACATTGCACACCTTAAACTTACACAATGTTATTTCTCAATAAAACTGGGGGACGGGGAAGAACAAAAAGGTGGAGGAAGGACAAATTTGCTCCCTCTCCTTGAGCTGGGACATCCATCTCTCGTGCCTTCAGATATTGGGCCTAATTCTCAGGCCTTCAGGTTTGAACTAGAATTACATCACCAGTTTTCCTGGGTTTCCAGGTGGCAGAAGGCAGATATTGGTAATTCTTAGCCTTCATAATCATGTGAGCCAATCCCTGGTGATAAATCTCTTTCTATATATCTATTTATATATTCTGTTAGTTTTATTTCTCTAGAGAACCCTGACTAATATGGATTTTTGGCACTCAGAGTGGTACTAGATGAACAGAATTTTAGGATTAAGCTCAGAGATTCAAAGAGGCTATTTCCTACTTTTTCATTTTCCTTCCTATCATTCAACAATATGCACACATACACACACAAATCACTTGAATTTTTGAGTTATACTGAACTCCGTTTTTATATTGTACAGAGAATATTTTGCTGAATTAAAATATAAACATTTATCTTCTGGCAGTGACATAATTTCTCTTTCAAGTACTAGGTGACTTATCATTTACAATTACTCCAAGCCTTTAACTACAAAGTCGTTCTTCATCTGGGAATTGTATACAATGCTCTTTTGATGGCGATTAAGCAAGAGACTTTCTATTAAAATCCATATTATCTTACATCAATGCTGCTTAAAGAAAGGAGACATTATCAGTTTTATGGGCTTCAACACATCCTATTTTCTGATTCAATTGATGGGATGAACATCAAATGGTATAGCTGCAGTCTGAAATAGATGGATGTATATAAGTTTAGATCATGAAACATATTCACCTTTATGTGGAGGAGTAGTACTGCATCAAAATCATCACAAATTTTCAGTGGCATATAATGATAAGTATTTAATTATTTCACTGTTGGGCATAAGCTGATCTTGGTTACATTCAGCTGAGAGGAAGGCTTTGCTTTAAGCCATGGATCTCTCTGAGCACGGCTATTCTCCTCACTGAGATTTAGTGTCATGTCTCCTCTATGTGTTTATTCTAAGTTCAAGCTTGAGGAAACAGTAGCTACCAGGGGAAGCTCTTCTTTTGGTAGGGGCAGAGATGCAAAGGAACAAGTGGAAATACACACGGTCTCTTAAGGTAATTAGCACTTGTCACTTCTCTTGTATTGGCCAATACAAAACACATGTTTGAACCTAAAGTCAAGCAGTAGAAAAATATACTCTGCCCCATTTCCTGGAAGGAAATACAAAGTCACATGGCAAAGGATATGAGAAAGAAGAGTGAAAAGTTAGGACCACTTATTCAAATTATCACATACAGAGAAACATCGTATAATGGGGATTCTTATACATTACCACAGAAATGGAATTTCAGAATTATTGTGCTTGACTGAATTTTAAAATTTAAATTGCTGCCCAAAGTTACAATAGGCTTGATATCACATACTGGTTATTCAGGCTGCATTTTATGAAAAGAAGCTTGACAATAAATCTATATGCTGAAGTTCTATGGGAATAGACACATTTATTTTTATCAATCTAAAGAGAAGCTATCAAAGGTGCAGAGATCCTAAGAGTTAGGCAAGTAAACAGTGGTAATATGCTTAAACATATGGCTACATTTATGTTTATAAATTTCTATAAAAATATATTCCTTTGATCTCCTTACTATCATCCAAATATCCAAACTGCTTTAATATGAAATATTGAATATATTTATCTACATTTAATTGCAGAATGTCCAGAAATATAGGTTCCTTCAATATGATTCAAACAAAATCATCCACTTCTTGAAATTATACAATGATGACACCTGAACACTCATCACACAAAACCCTAGTATTATGGCCTCACATCATGCTATATGAGACTGAAACTTTTACAGCCTATTGAAACTTATTTATTTAGGCATTTTGAAAATTTTTTAAAAAGTAGCAAAGGAGAAACATTTGCTCTTCTATTTGTATTATTTTAAATAGACGATGCAAGTAGCTCACTAGAAATGTATACATAAGGCACTCAAAATACCCATTTATCATATTCTCTGGGCCTTTATTTCTAACACCAGAATCATGTAATTTATAGTGGTTTCTTGACTGTTGTATCTGAATCTGAGGTGAAAAAATTTAGCTGAAGTGCTTTTTATCACCTGTGATCAGGATCACCAAGGGGTTAGAATCTCCAGAAGAGAAAGTTTGAATCATTTTACCAAGAAAAGAACAGCATCGAGCTGAGATGCTGAGGACAAATGGAACATGGAAGGGGTATTGTAGGAAGGAAGCTGTAAATAAGACCCATAGCATTCTTATGCATTGAAAAAAAGAGATATTTTATCCTTATTTTCTTTCTTGTTCTCTCTCACTCCTGTGTATGTTCATGTGTTTGTGTGTGTGTGAGTGTACTTAATATTAACCAATTACCCTTCCTTTCTCCCCATTTCTATTTTGTATAAGGGGTTGGTAGTTAATGTTAAAGTGTAACATAGTTTACAGAATATCAAAGTGAGATAATGACTAAACTTGAAAAGAAATAAACAGCACCTAGATATTGAAAGACTAATAATAATTAAAAAAAACTAATAATACTTAGAGACTTTCAGTATTGCAGGACAGTAAGCAGATTTTCACTTGTACATAATTAGATATATTATGTGGGGAACAGACATGATTTTGTATTTCTTCTTTGGTTTGTACTTTTAAGTATGAGTAGAAGGCCTATTAAAACTTACATGCGGATTCAGTAGACTAGGTGTAGATCCTGAGATCCTCATTTCTAACATCAGTACCATAGACAATACCAAGGCTCTTGGTCCATGGACAACAGTTTGAGCAGCAAGCCTTTAAAAGCTACTTTCTTAGAAGAGTATTTAATAAAAAAGCAACGAAAAAATACATCTTGGGCTTCCCTGATGGCACAGTGGTTGAGAGTCCGCCTGCCGATGCAGGAGACACGGGTTCGTGCCCCAGTCCGGGAAGATCCCACGTGCCGCGGAGCGGCTGGGCCCGTGAGCCATGGCTGCTGAGCCTGCGCGTCCGGAGCCTGTGCTGTGCTCCGCAACGGGAGAGACCACAACAGTGAGAGGCACGCGTACCGCAAACAAAACAAAACAAAACAAAAACATCTTAAAACAATTTATGTGTAGGGAAAATTTTTTTAATCCATTTTGACCCCTCCCTTCTTTAATTTTTCAATTTCATAAGTACAATTCAATGTTTTTTTTTCTATACAGAGTTCAATATAAGTTTTTTCCCAAATAGTTTTGTAATGATCCCTTAGACTATATAAAGTTAAGAAAAATAGAAAAACTGATAGAAATCTTTATAAACAGGCATAAGCTTGGTCAAATTTGTGTTGATAATTACAAATAAATATAAATGTGTGTGTATTAGAATAACATTTGAATCAGTTGATAATAACCCCTCAAAATGATACTGCACATTTTTATTTATTTATTTATTTTGAATTATATTTTATTTTATTTTTTATACAGCAGCTTCTTATTAATCTATTTTACACATATTATTGTATGTATGTCAATCACAATCTCCCAGTTCATCCCGCCACCACCCCCCTGCTTACCTCCCTTGGTGTCCATACATTTGTTCTCTACATCTCTGTCTCTATTTCTGCCTTGCAAACTGGTTCATCTGTACCGTTTTTCTAGATGCCACATATAGGCATTAATATGCGATATTTGTTTTTCTCTTTCTGACTTACTTCACTCTGTATGACAGTCTCTAGGTCCATCCATGTCTCTATAAATGACCCATTTTGTTCCCTTGTATGGCTGAAAATATTTCATTGTATAGGTGTACCACATCTTCTTTATCCATTCATCTGTCGATGGGCATTTAGGTTACTTCCATGACCTGGCTATTGTAAATTGTGCTGCAATGAACATTGGGGTGCATGTGGGTTTTTGAATTATGGTTTTCTCTGGGTATATGCCCAGTAGTGGGATTGCTGAGTCATATGGTAATTCTATTTTTAGTTTTTTATGGACCCTCCATACTGTTCTCCATAGTGGCTGTATCAATTTACATTCCCACCAACAGTGCAACCCTTTTCTCCACACTCTTTCCAGCATTTGTTGTTTGTAGATTTTCTGATAATGCCCATTCTAACTGGCGTGAGGTGATACCTCATTATAATTTTGATTTGTATTTCTCTAATAATTAGTGGTTGAGCAGCTTTGTGCCTCTGGCAATCTGTATGTCTTCTATGGAGAGATGTCTATTTAGGTCTTCTGCCCATTTTTGGATTGGGTTGTTTGTTTTTTAATATTGAGCTGCATGAGCTGTTTATATATTTTGGAGATTAATCCTTTGTCCAATGATTCACTTGCAAATATTTTCTCCCATTCTGAGGGTTGTCTTTTTGTCTTGTTTGTAGTTTCCTTTGCTGTGCAAAAGCTTTTAAGTTCATTAGGCCCCAGTTGTTTATTTTTGTTTTTATTTCCATTACTCTAGGAGGTGAATCAAAAAATATCTTGCTGTGATTTATGTCACAGAGTGTTCTTCCTATGTTTTCCTCTAAGAGTTTTATAGTGTCTGGTCTTACATTTTGGTCTCTAATCCATTTTTGAGTTTATTTTTGTGTTTGGTGTTAGGGAGTGTTCAAATTTCATTCTTTTACATGTAGCAATCCAGTTTTCCCAGCATCACTTATTGAAGAGAGTGTCTTTTCTCCATTGTATATCCTTGCCTCCTTTGTCATAGATCAGTTGACCATAGGTGAGTGGGTTTATCTCTGGGCTTTCTATCCTGTTCCACTTATCTATATCTCTGTTTTTGTGCCTGTACCATATTGTCTTGATTACTGTAGCTTTGTAGTATAGTCTGAAGTCAGGGAGTCTGATTCCTCCAGTTCCACTTTTTTCCCTCAAGACTGCTTTGGCTCTTCAGGGTCTTTTGTGTCTCCATACAAATTTTAAGATTTTTTGTTTTAGTTCTGTAAAAAATGCCATTGGTAATTTGATAGGGATTGCATTGAATCTGAAGATTGCTTTGGGTAGTATAATCATTTTCACAATATTGACTCTTCCAGTCCAAGAACATGGTATATCTCTCCATATGTTGGTATCATCTTTAATTTATTTCATCAGTGAATTTATTTCATACAGTCTTTTGTCTATCTAGGTAGATATATTCCTAGGTATTTTATTCTTTTTGTTGCAATGGTAAATGGAAGTGTTTCCTTAATTTCTCTTTCAGATTTTTCATCATTGGTGTATAGGAATGAAAGTGATTTCTGTGCATTAATTTTGTATCCTGCAACTTTACCAAATTCATTGATAAGCTCCAGTAGTTTTCTGGTGGCATCTTTAGGATTCTCTATGTATACTATCATGTCATCTGCAAACAGTGACAGTTTTACTTCTTTTCCAATTTGTATTTCTTTTTCTTCTCTGACTGCTGTGGCTAAAACTTCCGAAACTATGTTGAAAAATAGTGGTGAGAGTGGGCAAACTTGTCTTGTTCCTGATCTTAGAGGAAACGGTTTCAGTTTTTCACCATTGAGAATGATGTTGACTGTGGGTTTTTCATATATGGTCTTTATTATATTGAGGTAGGTTCCCTCTATGCCTACTTTCTGCAGGGTTTTTATCTTAAATGAGTGTTGAATTTTGTCAAAAGCATTTTCTGCATCTATTGAGATGATCATATGGTTTTTATTCTTCAATTTGTTAATATGCTATATCACATTGATTGATTTTCATATACGGAAGAATCCTTGCATCCCTGGGATAAATTCCACTTGATCATGGTGTATGATCGTTTTAATGTGTTGTTGGATTCTTTTTGCTAGTATTTTGTTGAGGATTTTTGCATATATATTCATCAGTGATATTGGTCTGTAAGTTTCTTTTTGTAGTATCTCTGGTTTTGGTATCAGGGTGATGGTGGCCTCGTAGAATGAGTTTGCGAGTGTTCCTTCCTCTGCTATATTTTGGAAGAGTTTGAGAAGGATAGGTGTTAGCTCTTCTCTAAATGTTTGATAGAATTCACCTGTGAAGCCATCTGGTCCTGGACTTTAGTTTGTTGGAAGATTTTTAATCACAGTTTCAATTTCAGTGCTTGTGATTGGTCTGTTCATATTTTCTATTTCTTCCTGGTTCAGTCTTGGAAGGTTATACCTTTCTAAGAATTTGTCCATTTCCTCTAGGTTGTCCATTTTATTGGCATATAGCTGCTTGTAGTAGTCTCTTATGATGCTTTGTGTTTCTGTGGCGTCTGTTGTAACTTCTCCTTTTTCATTTCTAATTTTATTGATCTGAGTCCTCTCCCTCTTTTTCTTGATGAGTCTTTTTAAAGGTTTATCAATTTTGTTTATCTTCTCAAAGAACCAGCTTTTAGTTTTATTGATCTTTGCTATTGTTTTCTTTGTTTCTATTTCATTTATTTCTGCTCTGATCTTTATGATTTCTTTCCTTTTGCCAACTTTGGATTTTCTTTGTTCTTTCTCTAGTTCCTTTATGTGTAAGGTTAGATTGTTTATTTGAGGTTTTTCTTGTTTCTTGAGGCAGAATTGTATTGCTATAAATGTCCCTCTTAGAACTACTTTGTTGCCTCCCATAGCTTTTGGATCGTTGTATTTTGTTGTCATTTGTATCTAAGTATTTTTTTACTTCCTCTTTGATTTCTTCAGTGATCTCTTGGTTACTGAGTAGTGTATTGTTTAGCCTCCATGTGTTTGTGTTAATTATGTTTTTTCCCTGTAATTTATTTCTAATCTTATATAGCATTGTGGTAGGAAAATATGCTTGATATGATTTCAGATTTCTTAAATTTACTGAAGCTTGATTTGTGACCCAAGATGTGATCTATCCTGGAGAATGTTCTGTGTGCACTTGAGAAGAAAGTGTAATCTGCTGTTTTTGGATGGAATGTCCTTAAATATCAATTAAATCTATCTGGTCTGTTCTGTCGTTTAAAGCTTATGTTTCCTTATTAATTTTCTGTCTGGATGATTTGTGCATTGGTGTAAGTGAGGTGTTAAAATCCCCCACTGTTATTGTGTTACTGTCATTTTCCTCTTTTATAGCTGTTAGCATTTGCCTTATGTAATGAAGTGCTCCTATGTTGGGTGCATATATATTTATAATTGTTATATCTTCTTCTTGGATTGATCCCTTCATCGTTACATAGTGTCCTTCCTTGTTTCTTGTAACATTCTTTATTTTAAAGTCTATTTTATCTGATATGAGTATTGCTACTCCAGCTTTCTTTTGATTTCCATTTGCATGGAATGTCTTTTTCCATCCCCTCACTTGCAGTCTGTATGTGTCCCTAGGTCTGAAGTTGGTCTCTTGTAGACAGCATATATATGGGTCTTGTTTTTGTATCCATTCAGTGAGCCTCTATCTTTTTGCTGGAGCATTTATTCCCCTCACATTTAAGGTAACTATCGATATGTGTGTTCCTATACCATTTTCTTAACTGTTTTGGGTTTGTTTTTGTAGGTCCTTTTCTTCTCTTGTGTTTCCCACTTAGAGAAGTTCCTTTAGCATTTGTTGTAGAGCTGGTTTAGTGGTGCTGAACTCTCTTAGCTTTTGCTTGTCTGTAAAGCTTTTTTTTTTTTTTTTTAATTTATTTATTTATTTTTGGCTGCATTGGGTCTTTGTTGCTGCGTGTGGGCTTTCTCTAGTTGGGGCGAGCAGGGGTTACTTTTCGCTGCGGTGCACAGACTTCTCATTGCGGTGGCTTCTCTTTGTTGTGGAGCATGGGCTCTAGGCGCGTAGGCTTCAGTAGTTGTGGCACACGGGCTTAGCTGCTCCACAGCATGTGGGATCTTCCCAGACCAGTGATCGAACCAGGAATCAAACCTGTGTCCCCTGCATTGGCAGGCAGATTCTTAACCACTGTGCCAACAGGGAAGCCCCTGTCTGTAAAGCCTTTGATTTCTCTGTCGAATCTGAATGAGATCCTTGCCGGCTAGAGTAATCTTGGTTGTAGGTTCTTCCCTTTCATCACATTAAATATATCATGCCACTCCCTTCTGGCTTGTAGAGTTTCTGCTGAGAAATCATCTGTTAACCTTATGGGAGTTCCCTTGTATATTATTTGTCATTTTGCCCTTGTTGCTTTTAATAATTTTTCTTTGTCTTTAATTTTTGTCAGTTTGATTACTATGTTTCTCAGTGTGTTTCTCCTTGGGTTTATCCTGCCTGGGACTCTCTGTACTTCCTGGACTTGAGTGACTATTTCCTTTCCCATGCTCGGGAAGTTTTCGACTATAATCTCTTCACATATTTTCTAGGGTCCTTTCTCTCTCTCATCTCCTTCTGGGACCCCTGTAATGCGAATGTTGGTGTATTTAATGTTGTCCCAGAGGTCTCTTAGGCTGTCTTCATTTCTTTTCATTCTTTTTTCTTTGTTCTGTTCCATGGCAGTGAATTCCACCATTCTGTCTTCCAGGTCACTTATCTCTTCTTCTGCCTCAGTTATTCTTCTATTGATTCCTTCTAGTGTATTTTTCATTTCAGTTATTGTATTGTTCATCTCCGTTTGTTTGTTCTTTATTTCTTCTAGGTCTTCGTTAAACATTTATTGCATCTTCTTAATCTTTGCCTCCATTCTTATTCCAAGGTCCTGGATCATCTTCACTATCATTATTCTGAATTCTTTTTCTGGAATGTTGCCTATCTTCACTTCATTTAATTGATTTTCTGGGGTTTTATCTTGTTCCTTCATCTGGTACATAGTCCTCTGCCTTTTCATTTTGTCTGTCTTTCTGTGAATGTGGCTGCAGGCTGCAGGATTGTAGTTCTTCTTGCTTCTGCTGTCTGCCCACTGGTGGATGAATATACTGCACATTTTAAAATCACTGGTGAGCTGTAGACTGTAAGGGTAAATACAAATTAAATAGAAAAAAGTTAATAATCCCTGCAAAAGGGAAAGAGAACCCCCCAAACATGTACACCTTTTTTTTAGAGCATTTACTTTAGAAAACTTGTAATTGTGAATCCTTTCTCTGCCCCCTTTGAAATGAATATAAATGTGTTTAAAGGTGAAATAAGCCTCTTGCCAGTTTTACAACCCAGGAATATTTCCTGAGGATCTGGAAACCATCACTTTGAAGTGTAATCACTCAAGGAAGAGAGCACTCCCATCTCACACTTTCCTGGTGCAATGGGATCCCAATTTCTGCTGGTACTGACTCCAAGTGGCACACCTACCTCTGATCATAAAGATGTTTCTTTTTCTTTTTCTTTTTAAACAAAAGCAGTTAGCAAACACAGGTGGCTGATCCAATTGACAAGTGATCTTAGGATGAACTATGTATGGCAAAAGGTGATGTCAAGTCCCTTACTTGAAGACTAGTGATTGTTTATTTTGAGAATATGTATGTAATGGGGTATATTTGCTTAACCATATAAGAGGTGAGATTTTTTTCTGCCTTTGCAATCTCTTTAGAGAATTGCCTGTGAAGTTTATTGCATCCTGCTTTAATGTTTATTCAATAATAAATTTTTTTATATATTCTACTTTTGTGGATAGGTTTTCTGGATTTGGAGGAGTTTTTTCTTTAACCATATATCCCCAGTAATACTTGAAGGAGGCAATGCAAGGTAGGCTGCCTAGTGTCACTGTCTGGGACTTCTCCCCAGTTTAACTCCAGTGTTAAACTCCATGGGGTGAGGTTGGAATATAAGGAGGGCTACTTTTCTCTACAATAAAAAAGCTGAATTGAGCAGAACAAACACAGACCAAACACCTACTTTGCTTGCCTTTCATCTGAAAACCCAAACCTAAAATCATAAAATTTTTGCTCTCTAGTGATGGAAAAAGCCAATCCTAAATATGTCAGCAACAATAAAAAGAAAGTACGCAAAAGTCAGCAGATTTGAATTTCTTGCCCTTAGCCTGTCTTAGGTCATATAGAGTAAGAAGAACGTTCAGAGAATGATTCCAAGATTTTCTTAATTTGTTGAAGTGAGAGAAGAAGGTAACTGTATTTTTAAGGTCCTTTGAAATTTTCCTCCATCCACCTCTGGAGTTAGATTATTCCAAACCAACATTATAAATGGAGTCGGGAGGTGGAAGAATGGAGAGAAGGAAGAATGGAAGTCTTGCTAGGATAATAAAAATAGAACAAAATGAGATAGTTATCAAAGAAAACGAGATATATGGAAGTCAGGCAGTATAGGGAGCACAAACGGGCATAGGAAAAGGAATATGGCATCCACGTAGCTGCAGAAATTGGAAAGGAAAGCAGGGTATGCAAGTGCCAGGAAGCCCCTGATTTGAAGTATCTATTAATTATACCAGTGAAAAATCCCCAGAAGATGTTCAGTTTCAAATGAATTATTCATATTGTTAAACAATATGGCTTTTTTCTCTGCCTGGAAATATCTCTCCTTCATATTGTGCTTGTTCAGTGCTAAGGTATCACCTCCTGTTTGGTCTTTGCTTGCCTCATCACCATTATTGCATACACCACACTACATTTTTAAAAAAATTAATAGACTATTTGGAACTATATTCAGTATCTTGTAATAACCTATAGTGAAAAAGAATCTGAAAAAAGAGTATCCATATATACTCTTTTTCAGAGTGTATATATATATATATATATATATATATATATATGGATCTGAATCACTGCTGTACACCTGAAACATTATAAATCAACTATACTTCAATTTAAAATTTTTTTAATTAACAGACTAGCTTTTAGAGCAATTTTCTGTTTACAGAAAAATTGAGCAGAAAATATTGAGTTCCGGTACACCCCCCTCCTCCTGTACACAGTTTCTCCTGTCATTCATATCTTGCTTTATTTGCCATTTTTATTATACTTCCCTAATTGTTCATTAACTCTTTAGTGCAAAAATTATAACTAATTCAGCGCTAAGCAAAGATATTCAATAAATGTCACTTCAAAAACTAGACAGAATGTAAACTGGGTAGTAGAATCATGTATAACTTATTTTCAGTATAGTTTTTTATATCAGGGACCATTCTAAGAAGATGATGAAAGCCATAAACTCTCTTTAGAAAAAAAACATGCTAATACATGTGTATATACATCCAACTTTGAACATACTGGTTAAAAATAGCAGGATCTCTCAATGTCAGCACTATTGACATTTTCTGTTGCGAGGGGCTGTCTGCTGCATTGAAGAATGTTTAGCAGCATTCTCAGCCTCTATTTACTAGATTCCAGGAGCATTTCCCTCCCCTATAATGACAATAAAAATGTCTCCAGACGTTGCCAAATGTCTCCTGTGTGGCAAAATTGCCCCTGCTTGAGAATTTCAAAAGAAAATTTCTCCAGACCACAACTAGGAAAGTCTGCATTAATATGAAAACTGATTACAAAATAATGCTAATTGGGGGTCCATTTTGAAAAAGTGTAACTGAGAAAGGAGAGAAAGAGATGACAAAAGGATAAAATGATTATGCATAAGAAGGAATTGATCAAACACAGTAGACACTGGGTAAATGTCGAGCATACATTTATTGTGGGTTTTCTAACACACGTAAAACAGGTAATTATTCAGAGAAGTTTTTAGTTGCTAATCTGGTATATGAATATGACATTTGTTGTTTCCAGCCTTTTATTTAATTTACAAATGAATTTCAAGTGTATATTTTTAAATTATTCCTTGAGAAAATGCAATAAGACTTATTAAATTAGTAACAAAAATTACCTATAAAACCAGAAACACAACTCACAAAGCTGTTTACTGGTTACCCAGTCATTGATCCACATTACTAAGTCCATCTAGAATACATAAATATGCAAACCAACCTTGAGCAGGCACCCTTATTTGTAGGGCACTTGGAGCTACAAGGAAGCCCTGTAAAGTGAAAGGAGGGCATGATCTTTGTTTTCAAAGAAACAATTGTCCACTGGTATTTTCAGGAACAGAATTTAAAGTTTAGTTCTGGATCAATTTACTCTCTAAGCAAAAACTGTGAGGCAAAAAACTCCTTAGTCTCATGAGCTCCCTTATATTAAGGTTAAAAGGTCTTGGTTAGACTCAAGGATAGTTTACTTCAGATGTAAGAAAAGGTGAGTCATAACATCTCTGTGAAGACCGTCTGACCAAATCATGCACTAAACATCTTCATGTGATAGCTAGGACTGCAAACACTGGAAGCAAGTGAGCTTGGGTTGGAATCTTGTGCCTGTCCCTTGTAAATTACATGGAATTAGAAAAATCAAATAAACTTTCAGTCCCGGTTTTCTAATAGTATAATAGAGATCATAGACGTTTAATGAGACCACGTACTGGGAACATAGCTATACTCAACTATGTTAGTTATCAGTAAAGAAACTAATATATGTTGAAAAACTACAATGTGCAGAAATTTTGCTAGGACTGATAAATGTTACAGTAATTAATTTTCTTTATATAAGTAATATAAATAATGTTGGTTTTACTATTGAAGAAACTGAATTCTCTGTAAAAATAAGGTACATAACACTTCTATGTTTTCAGTGAATGATAGACCCCTGACAGACATGTCAATTTTACAGACCTCTTAATACATTATTACGAGACTAATTAGATACTGTTTCAGTCTTAAATATAAAATTTCTAAATGGTAAAGGTGACTTTGAGCTAGTCTAACAAATCTGGATATTTCTATGTATTTATCATATTTTCACTTTTATTAGTGAAGAAATTCCCCAAAAGTTCCCTCCCTTGTGTCTTATGTTTTTGCTTGTTTGTTTCCTTGAGGCCAAAGATCTGTGTTTTATCTGTGTATACCCCAGTGTGTCCTGCACAATGCCCTTATCTGATTGATCTCTGAGAGTGGAGTTTAAATGAGGTAAATTAAATTGAATTGCTTTAAACCGAAAGCTCCTTTCAGCGCTGCTTATTCCTGTAGATTCCTGGAGTTCGCTAGAGCTGAAATGCTTCAGACAGCTGTTTTTCATTACTGTATATTAAGTCACTGTGAGGTTGGCATGAAGAAATGAAAATGTCTTGACACAAAGAGTTAATGTGATTACAAGGACTTACACTATTAGAACAAAACATCTATCTAAGGTATCTGGCTCAGTTCCAGAGCATTTGGTCTCATACTCTGCTACCTTCTTTGTATGAATAATTATGATTTTTAATTGAAGTGTATATCAACGTTTATGTACTGGTTTGGCCGCTGACGTGTCAGATGTGTAGTAACTCTTCAAATGAACCTGAATTGTAACTCTAACCCCATAAATTAAATTCCAGGATTACTTTTTAAAAACTTCTCTTGGCTGCCACCTTGTGCTGATTTTTCAAAGTAGCAAAATTCAATCTTGAAGAAAGAAGTACAGGTTTCCAGCCTTGTTGAGGCTGGTAATTTACATATGAATAACAGATAATTTTGTGATGAGGTTAATAAAGATCTAAAAATAGCATCTCTTATCTTAAAATAGCATTTATGATAAATCTGTCTTTTTTCCCATTATTTCTACAAGTAGTGTGACAATAAACTTGGGAAAAAAATAGGAAAAATATTACCTCAATCCCTACAAAATATATGTGATATCGTGACATTAATTTAAAACTTTCTCTTTTACACTGGTTACTTTCTGAAAACTTTAAAATTAGATTTGGCTGCTGAACAAATATTAATGTAATAAGAAATTGCATGTATTATAAGACAACTTACACCTTACCATCAATTTTTAAAAGTATGCAGTTATAATGAATTATATAGTATATGGTTAGTTTATTAGCTAATTTGATAACTATTCAAATAGAAATTACTAGTGGATAAATAACATGATTTATTAGAGTATATGCAATGTGTATGTTCATATTTTTTTCTTGTCTTGATGACCATGGGTCATCTGCTCTCTGGGAATACATCTAATATGTTCCAAAACTAAGTTAATTACTTGTCTAAGCAAAGGCTGTGAGTTTTCTCAGAAGAAATGAGATCATTCGATTGGGACTTATCATTAAAAGAGCAAGATAGGGCTTCCCTGGTGGCGCAGTGGTTAAAAATCTGCCTGCCAATGAAGGGGACACGGGTTCAAGCCCTGGTCCAGGAAGATCCCACATGCCGTGGAGCAACTAGGCCCGTGAGCCACAACTACTGAGCCTGCGCGTCTGGAGCCTGTGCTCCACAACGAGAGGCCGCGATAGTGAGAGGCCTGCGCACCGCGATGAAGAGTGGCCCCCGCTTGCCACAACTAGAGAAAGCCCTCGCACAGAAACGAAGACCCAACACAGCCAAAAATAAATAAATAAATAAATTTTTTAAAAAAGAGCAAGATAATTGCTACAATCTAATAATAAAGAGTGAAAAGGGAACATGGGTTAACCACAATGCCATCAATCATACTGATGGAAGGAGGTTAACTAATGATTGTTAAAGCTTCAAATTCACAAACCATGTGAACTATTTGAAGGTAAAGTTAGATAGTATTGGGTCTTAAGAACTCTGCTTTTTTTTTTTTTTTTTAATGCATTAACCATATTCACATACTGCCAAGATTGCCAGCGTGAGAGTTGTTGGTTTTATAGGACAAATTCATAAATCCTGCCTCAAATCTGTTTTCATACCTGAAGATGGCTAAATTCAACTGAAGTCTGAGTGGGGCACTACTCTGATGTAGTGGGGAACTCAATCTTCATCACCCTCAGTTAGGGAAACCTGGACAGAGTAACTTTCATTTCTTATTGTTCAGGAAGTAACCCTTGTTGAGATTCAAACTCAGCAGAAATTATAATTGTCTTATCTTTCAGCGAGGAAACAACTTGATATAATGCAGACCTCTCACTGCAAAAATTAATTTAAGAGCAAAAATTCCTAAGGAGACAGCATCAAAAAGAGCAGCCTCAGGTAATCTTTTTTCTAGTCCAATTCTATTTCAACAACTCCTTGATGTCTATGTTCTTATGGACACTCACAGGTATTCATATTTATTATGAATTCTAGGAATTATATTTTGTACCTACTACCATATAGGATAGTTTTTCATTATGTTATTTTAAAAATCATTTGCCGTGGTATGTTCTTTCTTCTAAGAAAGCAGTGGAAAAAGAATGCAAGACACTATCATTTGAATTATTATTGTTTTTTAATTTATTGAACATGTGCCTTTCAATTAGGTCTGGTCCAACTTTCTCAAGGTTTATGCTTTAATGACTTTATGAAATCTTTTCCATTACGCCTTTGAAGTGGTCCTGTTTTCTTAATGGAAGAAATGTATTTAAATTGTCTGAGAGCCAAGTTTTCTCTCCTTGCTTGCTGCCCTAGGATATGTGAGACTAGAAACTCTATCAAAAATATTCTTAATTTACTTGCTAGCATTCGCTCTCTTGGTAGGAATCATTTTGATTAGGAGGGAAAGTGCTTTTTCATTGTCTTCTTTCACTGGCAAATAATACATTGCATTTGTGTCTTTCTTTACTGAGCCTAGAGCCTTTAGATTCATTATCCAATTAATTCTCCTAACATTGCTATAAAGTAAGAATGGGGAATATTTCCCAATCTACATGTAGGGAGATTAAATGTCTTATATTATGTCACCAAGCCAGTAAAAAAGCAGAGTTAAGAAAACTGCTTTAGGCTTGCCTTCATTACAATATTGGGTCATTATTTCTCATATTGCAAGAAGCTCTGCTGAGATAGCTGGAACTAGGAGTTGAGAACTAAGCAGGTTTTTTCGTATTTAATTGTAACAGTGTTCTCTAAAATGGCCTTTTGAAAGAATAATTGAGAATATAAATGCATTTATATTGGCAGAACATAGTACATGGTATTTTAGTGATTATGGAACGAAATCACTTTTGTTTTTCTAGTTATATAAGCTAGTTAACATCCATTAATAAATGAAAATTTTAATATTCACTAATAAGTGAAAGCATTTTTACTTTCTCCCTTTCATTTTTTATGGATAAACTACTTTGGGGACTTCCCTGGCAGTCCAGAATTTAGGACTCGGTGCTTTCACTGACGCGGGCCCAGGGTTCTATCCCTGGTGGAGGAATTAATATCCTGCAAGCATGGCCAGAAACACAAAGACAAACTACTTTAATCTGTCCTCTTTATCACATGAGGATTATGCAGGTCAATCTCATTTTTATTTGATTACTTTAATCATGTATTTTTGAGACTTTTTATATTCCTACAGAAGTAATTCAAGGAGCACCATTATTTTTATTATTTTTATTTTCAAATAAGATTTCATTCAATCTATAAAAAGACCAAAAATTCAAATATTAAATATCTTACATGTTTCTTGATTTCCCATCTTTCCTTGCTGCGTAAGAAAACTAACAAAATTACTGTTTGCATGGTACGTTTGACCATACTTTGACTATAACTATAACCCAAAAATTGAAATGTCGGAAACTCCAGAAGCACAGAGTTCCTTGTGGGATTTCAAGCCCAAGTCTTCAGGCCAGGGAAGACCAGAAACTGAGATAAGCTTCAGCTGCACACTTGAACTTTAGGCTCTTTAGGAGAACACAAATTTGGGTTCATTTGAGATTTTCTTTGTTTAAGTCAATAGATAATAGAGCTGAAGGAACCTGTTAAGATGTCCTTGAATTTCTACTTTGCATAAAACAACTTTAGGAAAAATGAAAGCTGAAGGTCCAGGGGCACCTGAAATATTATCAATGGTGTCCCTGCTCACACTGGTAGATTTGATGCCACCTTATGGAACTCAAGGTTCACTACATTACATGTTAAAATAGCCGCAAAACCCAAGTTCCATGGGAGGGCTTATAACTGAAATTTATTCAGTAGGAAAGCATTTCAATGTATAAATAAAAGGCAGGGGATTAAATACTAAATTCTATTATAATACTTTTTAAAAGCTTAAAGCTGTTACATTTTACATTGCATATCAGATATAAGATTCATTTTCCATTGGCAATGTAAGAATTGTTTTTTTAAAGCAAATGTGTAGTCATATTTCAGACATTCAGAAAAGCTTAATTCCTTTGTTATTCTGTTTCTTATTTCTGTCCTATCATTTTATTTTACCCTTAATTTCTTTGTTCCAAGTTACATGTAGACTACTAAGTTACTCAAATGTGGCTAGAAGTAGAATAAACATATCTAATTTTTAAATTATCATAATTCTGCAAATATTGAGACTAAGCAGAAAGACTAAGCCAGGGGATACTGACCTTGCAAAGACCCCTTTGTGAGCTTGTGTAAGGAGCATGAACACAGGGGTAGGAACTTCTACTAAATCATATAAGGGAATGAATGAGTAGGAATTAGGATGACATCTGTAGCTTTTATTTTTTAAAAAAATGCTCTCAGAAAGGATGAGGCAATTGAGATGTGCTAGTCTCCAGCATGTGAAAAGGAAAAGGGAAGCTTAATGCGGATATATGCTTGGACCCCACCCAGGCTTCATGAACATTGGACGTGGGTCTAGATAAGAGCTTTCTTCCAAATGAATTCAAACAGAGTTTTAATTTTAATATCTAATGAAATATAAAAAGCAGTTTCGTGGGCATAATAGGTAAGTTATAGATTATTTGATGGCTCTAAAACACAAAATCTTTCATTGATCTAAACTCTTATGTTCAGTGATTCTCAGACCAGGCTGAACAATCAGAATCAATTGGCGTCTTTTACACGATGCTTTTCTGATCAGGAAGGCTTCCTATGATCTGGCACCGAGTAGTAGCTCAGATAGGTGTCACACGTTCGTGGAATCTGCCTAGATTCCCAGCTCCAGGGATTTGGATATATGTATAAAATTTATTGTCATCACTGGTCTTTGGTGAGCTGAAAGAATTTCATGGCAATTCTTGACCATATTCCTGTGAATCTTCTTCCTACTCCTGCTCTGCTGAAGCATTTGTCAGAAAATATGACGAGGAGGAACCTGTGAGTCTGCTACAAACAGGGTCAAAGTTCATGTTCTCAGGAATAATTTTCTTTCAGCTGTGCATAACCTTGATGTTATTCTTCTACTCCAGTATTTTTTTTAAGTATACTTTTTTTAACATCTTTATTGGAGTATAACTGCTTTAAAATGTTGTGTTAGTTTCTGCTGTATAACAAAATGAATCAGCTATATGTATACATATATCGCCGTATCCCCTCCCTCTTGCATCTCCGTCCCACCCTCCGTATCACACGCCTCTAGGTGGTCACAAAGCACTGAGCTGAACTCCTTGTGCAA
Source organism: Pseudorca crassidens (assembly GCF_039906515.1). NCBI lineage: Eukaryota > Metazoa > Chordata > Mammalia > Artiodactyla > Delphinidae > Pseudorca > Pseudorca crassidens. Next base: position 63,068,622 of record NC_090306.1, read on the forward strand.
GGCAGCTGCTTCCCACTAGCTATCTATTTTACATTTGGTAGTGTATATATGTCAATACTTCCCTCTTACTTCATCCCAGCTTACCCTTCCCCCTCCCTGTGTCCTCAATTCCATTCTCTACCTCTGTGTCTTTATTCCTATCCTGCACCTAGGTTCATGAGAACCATTTTTTTTCTTTTTTTAGAATCCATATATATATATGTGTTAGCATACAGTATTTGTTTTTCTCTTTCTGACTTACTTCACTCTGTATGACAGACTCTAGGTCCATGCACCTCACTACAAATAACTCAATTTCGTTTCTTTTCATGGCTGAGTAATATTCCATTGTATAAATGTGCCACATCTTTATCCATTCATCTGTCGATGGACACTTAGGTTGCTTCCATGTCCTGGCTATTGTAAATAGTGCTGCAGTGAACATTGTGATACATGACTCTTATTGAATTATGGTTTTCTCAGGGAATATGCCCAATTGCTGGGTCATATGGTAGTTCTATTTGTAGTTTTTTAAGGAACCTCCATACTGTTCTCCATGGTGGCTGTATCAATTTACATTCCTACCAACAGTGCAGGAGGGTTCCCTTTTCTCCACATCATCTCCAGCATTTATTGTTTGTAGATTTTTTAATGATGGCTGTTCTGACTGGTGTGAGGTGATACCTCATTGTAGTTTGGATTTGATTTGCATTTCTCTAATAATTAGTGATGTTGAGCATCCTTTGTTCTAGTTCTGTGAAAAATGCCATTGGTGGTTTGATAGGGATTGCACTGAATCTGTAGATTGCTTTGGGTAGTATAGGCATTTTCACAATGTTGATTCTTCCAATCCAAGAACATGGTATATCTCTCTGTTTGTATCATCTTTAACTTCTTTCATCAGTGTCTTATAGTTTTCTGAATACAGGTCTATTGTCTCCTTAGGTAGTTTATTCCTAGGTATTTTATTCCTTTAGTTGCAATGGTAAATGGGAGTGTTTCCTTAATTTCTTTTTCAGATTTTTTCATCATTAGTGTATAGGAATGCAAGAGATTCCTGTGCATTGATTTTGTATCCTGCTACTTTACCAAATTCATTGATTATTTCGAATAGTTTTCTGGTTGCATCTTTAGGATTCTCTATGTATAGTATCATGTCATCTGCAAACAGTGACAGCTTTACTTTTTCTTTTCTGATTTGGATTCCTTTTATTTCTTTTTCTTCTCTGACTGCTGTGGCTAAAACTTCCAAAACTATGTTGAATAATACTGGTGAGAGTGGGCAACCTTGTCTTGTTCCTGATCTTAGAGGAAATGGTTTCAGTTTTTCACCATTGAGAATGATGTTGGCTGTGGGTTTGTCATATATGGGCTTTATTATGTTGAGGTAGGTTCCCTCTGTGCCTACTTTCTGGAGAGTTTTTTATCATAAATGGGTGTTGAATTTGTTGAAAGCATTTTCTGCATCTATTGAGATGATCATATGGTTTTTATCCTTCAGTCTGTTAATATGGTGTTACACATTGATTGATTTGCATATATTGAAGAATCCTTACATTCCTGGGATAAACCCTACTTGATCATGGTGTATGATTCTTTCAGTGTGCTATTGGATTCTGTTTGCTAGTATTTTGTTAAGGATTTTTGCATCTATGTTCATCAGAGATATTGGCCTTTAGTTTTCTTTTTTTTTTTTTTTTTTTTTGCAGTATGCGGGCCTCTCACTGCTGTGGCCTCTCCCGCCGCGGAGCACAGGCTCCGGACGCACAGGCTCAGCGGCCATGGCTCACGGGCCCAGCCGCTCCGCAGCATGTGGGATCCTCCCAGACCGGGGCACGAACCCATGTCCCCTGCATTGGCAGGCAGACTCCCAACCACTGCGCCACCAGGGAAGCCCTAGTTTTTTTTTTTTATGACATCTTTGTCTGGATTTGGTATCAGGGTGATGGTGGCCTCATAGAATGGGAGTGTTCCTTCCTCTGCTATATTTTGGAAGAGTTTGAAAAGAATAGGTGTTAGCTCTTCTCTAAATGTTTGATGGAATTCACCTGTGAAGCCATCTGATCCTGTGCTTTTGGTTGTTGGAAGATTTTTGATCACAGTTTCAATTTCAGTGCTTGTGATTAGTCTGTTTGTATTTTCTATTTCTTCCTGGTTCAGTCTCAGAAGGTTGTGCTTTTCTGAGAATTTTCCCATTTCTTCCAGGTTGTCCATTTTATTGGTATATAGTTGCTTGTAGTAATCTCTCATGATAATTTGTATTTTTTCAGTGTCAGTTTTTACTTCTTTTTCATTTCTAATTCTATTGATTTGAGTCTTCTCCCTTTTTTTTTTTGTGAGTCTGGCTAATGGTTTATCAATTTTGTTTATCTTCTCAAAAAAACAGCTTTTATTTTTACTGATCATTGCTATTGTTTCCTTCATTTCTTTTTCATTTATTTCTTATCTGATCTTTATAATTTATTTCCTTCTCTAACTTTGGGTTTTCTTTTGTTCTTCTTTCTCTAATTGCTTTAGATGTAATGTTAGGTTGTTTATTTGAGATGTTTCTTGCTTCTTGGAGTAGGATTGTATTACTGTAAACTTCCCTCATAGAACTGCTTTTGCTGCATCCCATAGGTTTTGGGTCGTCTTGTTTTCATTGTCATTTGTTTCTAGGTATTTTTTGATTTCTTCTTTGATTTCTTCAGTGATCTCTTGGTTATTTAGTAGTGTATTGTTTAACCTCCATGTGTTTGTATTTTTTCCAGTTTTTTTTCCTGTAATTGATATCTACTCATATCGTTTGGTCGGAAAAGATACTTCATACAATTTCAATTTTCTTAAATTCACCAAGGCTTGATTTGTGACTCAAGATATGGTGTATCCTGGAGAATGTTCCATGAGCACTTGAGAAGAAGGTGTTTTCTGTTGTTTGGGATGCAGTGTCCTATAAATATCAATTAAGTCCATCCTTTTTAAAGTGTCATTTAAAGCTTGTGTTTCCTTATTTATTTGCATTTTGGATGATCTGTCCATTGGTGAAAGTGGGGTGTTAAAGTCCCCTACTATGATTGTGTTACTGTCAGTTTCCCCTTTTATGGCTGTTAGCATTTGCCTTATGTATTAAGGTGCTCCTATGTTGGGTGCATAAATATTTACAATTTTGTGTCTTCTTCTTGGATTGATCCCTTGATCATTATGTAGTGTCCTTCTTTGTCTCTTGTAATAGTCTTTATTTTAAAGTCTATTTTGTCTGATGTGAGAATGGCTACTCCAGCTTTCTTTTGATTTCCATTTGCATGGAATATCTTTTTCCATCCCCTCACTTTCAGTCTGTATGTGTCCCTAGGTCTGAAGTGAGTCTCTTGTAGACAGTATATATATGGGCCTTGTTTTTGTATCCACTCAGCCAGTCTATGTCTTTTGGTTGGAGCATTTAATCCACTTACATTTAAGGTAATTATCGATATGTATGTTCCTATTACCATTTTCTTAATTGTTTTGGATTTGTTTTTGTAGGTCTTTTCCTTCACTTGTGTTTCCTTCCTAGAGAAGTTCCTTTAGCATTTGTTGTAAAGCTGGATTGGTGGTACTGAATTCTCTTAGCTTTTGCTTGTCTATAAAGGTTTTCATTTCTCCATCGAATCTGAGTGAGATCCTTGCTTGGTAATCTTGGTTGTAGTTTTTTTCCCTTTAATCACTTTAAATATGTCCTGCCACTCCCTTCTGGCTTACAGAGTTTCTGCTGAAAGATCAACTGTTATCCTTATGGCGATTCCCTAGTATGTTATTTGTTGCTTTTCCCTTTTAATATTTTTTCTTCTATTATTTTTTGATAGTTTGATTAATATGTGTCTTGGTGTGTTTCACCTTGGATTTATCTGTGCTTCCTGGACTTGATTAACTATTTCCTTTCCCATGTTAGGGAATTTTTCAATTATAATCTCTTCAAATATTTTCTCAGACTGTTTCTTTTTCTCTTCTTCTTCTGGGACGCCTGTAATTCAAATGTTTTTGTTTTTAATGTTGTCCCAGATGTCTCTGAGACTGTCCTCAATTCTTTTCATTCTTTTTTCTTTATTCTGCTCCCTGGCAGTTATTTCCACCATTTTATCTTCCAGCTCACTTATCCGTTCTTCTGCCTCAGTTATTCTGCTATTGATTCCTTCTAGAGAATTTTAAATTTCATTTATTGTGTTCTTCATCATTGTTTGTTTGCTCTTTAGTTATACTAGGTCCTTGTTAAATGTTTCTTGTGTTTTCTCCATTCTATTTCCACGATTTTGAATCATCTTTACTATCATTACTCTGAATTCTTTTTCAGGTAGACTGCCTATTTCCTCTTCATTTGTTTGGCCTGGTGGGCTTTTACCTTGCTCCTTCATCTGCTGCATATTTCTCTGTCTTCTCATTTTGTTTAATTTACTGTGTTTGGGGTCTCTGTTTCGCAGGCTGCAGGTTCATAGTTCCCATTGTTTTTTGTGTCTACCCCCAGTGGATAAGGTTAGTTCAGTGGCTTGTGTAGGCTTCCTGGTGAAGGGAACTGGCACCTATGTTCTAGTGCGTGGGGCTGGATCTTGTCTTTCTGATGGGCAGGGCCACTTCTGGTGGTGTGTTTTGGGGGTGTCTGTGGACTTAGTATGATTTTAGGCAGACTCTCTGCTAATGGGTGGGGTTGTGTTCCTGTCTTCCTAGTTGTTTGTCATGGGGCGTCCAGCACTGGAGTCTGCTGTCCATTGGGTGGAGCTGGGTCTTAGCGTTGAGATGGAGATCTCTGGGGGAACTCTCGCCAACTATTACATGGGGCTGGGAGGTCTCTGGGAGTCCAATGTCCTGAACTCACCTCTCCCACCTCAGAGGTTCAGGCCTGACACCAGGCTGGAGCACCAAGACCCTGTCAGCCACATGGCTCAGAAGAAAAGGGAGAAAAAAAGAAAGAAAAAAGTAATAATAATAATTATTAAAGTAAAAAAAAAATCATAAAAAAAATAAGGAGAGAAACCAAACCAATAAAAAAATCCCCCAATGATTACAAGCGCTATAAAATATACTATGATAAACATAAAAACAAATCAGTCACAGACAGCAAACCCCAAGTCTACAGTTTCTCCCGAAATCCACTGCCTCAATTTTGGGATGATTCATTGTCTATTCAGGTATTCCACAGATGCAGGGTACATCAAGTTGATTGTTGGGATTTAATGCGCTGCCCCTGAGGCTGCTGGGAGAAATGTCCTTTTCTCTTCATTGTTCGCACAGCTCCTGGGGTTCAGCTTTGGTTTTGAACCCACCTCTGCGTGTAGGTCGCACTCAGGCATCTGTTCCCACCCATACAGGAAAGAGTTAAAGCAGCGGTTGATTAGAGGACTCTGACTCGTTCAGGCTGGGGGGAGGGAGGGGTACAGTAGTTATAATTGGAATGACCTTGCAACAGCCTGAGGCACGCCGTATGTTTTCCCGGAGAACTTGTCCCTGGATCACCGGACCCTGGCAGTGGCAGGCTGCACAGGCTTCTGGGAGGGGAGTTGTGGATAGTGACCTGTGCTTGCACACAGGCTTCTTGGTGGCTGCCGTAGCAGCAGAGTTAGCATTTCATGCCCATCTCTGGGGTCCGAGCTGATAGCTGCGGGTTGCGCCCATCACTGGAGCTCATTTAGGTGGTGCTCTGCCTTCTTTGTGCAGACAGGAAAGGAATCCCCTCTCCTCACGCACCCTAAAACAATGGTCTTTTGCCTCTTAGGCAGTTCCGGGCTTTTTTTCCTTCTGCCAGCGTTCAGTAAGTGTTCTGTAGGAGTTGTTCCACATGTAGATGTATTTTTGATGTATTTGTGGGGAGGAAGGTGATCTCCACGTCTTACTCCTCTGCCATCTTGAAGGTCCCCCTCCTATTCTTCTACTCCTTAATCTCAGTAGCTTCAAAGGGAGTCCAGCAGAAGATTGCCGATAACATCCTCCTTAACAGCTGACCTCACCAAGCAGCACAGGTGCTTTTCCCACTTTTGCAAGGCTCCAGTTGAATTTGTGTTTTATTTTCTGTCTAATGTCATCAGGGTTCGAGGTTCAGGTGAACATGGTCTCTTTCAGTTCCTCCTATCACATAATTCTGATTGGTCTTTTCCGTTACTTTTTCTTGCCTTGCCATCCTCATCTTTATATCTACAACTGAGAAGCTAACTTACTTTCTTCATTGCCACATTTCTTTCTATCCAGTCATCATGATTCATTTTACTCTCTTCTTTTTCTCCAGATGAAAGATAACTCTGCTCTTTCAGAGCAGCTATTCAAGTATTATTTCTCAGGTGTTTTTGTTTTTGTTTTTGTTTCCAATGAAGGCGTTATTTTCATTTCTTAGCCAATGTGCTCATCATTGTCAACTCAGATGGTGAAGGGATCTTCTGGAGAGGATTCTCAGGCAAAATTTTCATCACAAAGATGAGAATTGTGGTTGCAAATTGTGATAAAAACAAGTAATCTGTAAAGAAATCAATACAAAATTATCTAATCTTAAAGATGTACACCTTACTTTGCAGACCCCTCATGAAACATTTGAAGCCAGTCTCTGAAGTAGATCCCAGACTATCAGTTATTCTAGTCACTGCCAATAACAGTGATGCTACAATGTTTACCCAGTGTCCAACTTATAATGTATATTACGTTTCCTTAATGGCTTCTAAAGCATCGAAAACAATCTCCTTAAGGAAAGTTTAGTTTGTGAATAAAAAGTGAATAATAACAAATACAAGTGCACAGTCTGCTGGAGTATAAAGGTCTCTGTCTCCTTCCAATATGTATGTTCTATAGGAGAGTGTGTTTGCTGCCAGAGAGTGGGTAGCTGCAAGGAAACTAAAGTGGGAAAGAAGACTGGTGGTTTAGATCAGAGGTTGGCAAACATTTTCTTAAAGAGCCAGAGAGTAAATCTTTTAGGTTCTGAGCACCAGATGGTCTCTGCTGCAGCTAGTTAACTCTGCTCTTGTCACATGGAAACACTCATAGGTGATATGTAAACAAATGAGCATAGCTGTGTTCCAAGGAACTTTACCAAAAGAGGCAGCAAGCTGGATTGGCCCATGGGCCACAGTTCGCCAACCCCTGTATTAGATTATTATTAATATTTGGTGTAGTTACATTATAGAAAGGGAACAAGAGTCATGAGTTTGAGATCCACCTCTGGCACTATGTAGAGACATTTTTTTCTATTGTGTGATTTTACAGAGACTAAATAAAAATCATTCAGAAAATGATGCTAATCCTTTAAAATTTTCAAAATGGTTAATTTGTCTGGTACAGAGAAAGGAAGGGAGCTCTTATTCCAAATATATGGAATGTTTTCTTAGTTTCATTCTGTGTGAGTCATCAGAATTTGTCATGGCCCCCTTAAGAAGTTCCAACAGAGGAGAGGGCACATGAATCCCTGAGGAGTACAGGAAAGATGCAGTTAAAACTTTTTTTCTTTTCTCACTAAATTCTTTCTGATTTTCAGGAAAGGGACAGCCAGTATTTGCTGATACCAAGCCATTCTTTTTATTTCAACCCTCACTCCTGACTAAAATTATTTTTTCTGGATCCCATTCCATGCATTTATTGACCCCAAGATTTTCAAGATGACCCCTTTTGTGGGATTATGGAAATCATGGTATCTGTGTTTTGTCAACAAAAAAAATAATGCAAGAGGCTGCAAATAAAAAAATATTTATTTGCGGTCTTAAGAATTGCAGTTCAGAGATTATCATACTAAGTAGAGTAAGTCAGACAGAGAAAGACAAATATTATATGATATCACTTGTATTTTTTACAAAAAAAATACAAATGAACTTATTTACAAAATAATACAAATGAACTTATTTACAAAACAGAGACAGACATAGAATACAAACTTATGGTAACCAAAGGGGAAAGTGTGGAGAGGGATAAATTAGGAGTATGAGATGAACATGCTACTATATATAAAATAGATAAACAGCTAGGACTTAATGTATAGCACAGGAAATTATATTCAATATCTTGTAATAACCTATAATGGAAAAGGATATGAAAATTATGTATATATACACACACACACACACATATATATATATATATATATCCAACTCACTTTGCTATACACCTGAAACTAACAAAATATTGTAAATCTACTATACTTCAAAAAACAAAAACAAAAAACAAAAAAGAATTGCAGTTCTGGAGACACAGAGTACAGTAAAACCCAAAGAATGTTTTGAGGAAGAGAAAGAGAAAGAGTCAGGGGCTTATAAAGACAAAAAGGTACAACGTTATTAAAAGTTGCCTGGTGAGAATTGTAATTGAGCTGAGTGAGAAAATATTTGTCCTTAAGGAATCACAAGTTGTTTTAGGGTAGGGATCCAATAAGAAGATAGACTGCCACAAGGTATTTTACCATAAGGTTCTGATAAGTATCTTGAGTTTCTAGCAGATGTTCTGGATGTCTTCATTAGGATAATAAGTGGTCAAAAGTTCAGATTCCTTCCAGGCTGAGACATGCATAAGTTACACTTCCTCAGTGGCCTCGCAGCTACATTTTAGAGAGCTCTCTTAGCAATACGGATTCCATTTTGATTTTCCTTCAACAGTTTCTATCATTCCCAACTTTTCTATCTATATAGGCACTTTGTGGCATGTTTGGATCAACTTCTTTGTACAAAACCATAATTGTTCAAAAACCCTCCAGAAGCTAATGTGACCCTGCCCTCCTTGTACTTCACCAGAACCAGCCCTGGAGACCACATTTGTAGTCAGCCTGCGCCACAGAATGATCAGACCTCTCTGGTGGGTCTAACCATTCCCTTAACCCAATCCTCAGCTTGAATTTTACAAAACCAGAGCTATGCGTTTATTAATCCTATGCTCAAAATTTAAACTACAGACAATATGATGAGACAGAGACCTCACCTATTCATTAAATACAATACATATTTGCTCATGGCTTATTTTATGTTAGGCACTGAGCTAAGAAAAGGGATTCAAACATAGCCATTTACCTTAGGATTGAACCATCTCCTGGAGGTACTGAAAACGTTCATCAGTGCTTGTGTTAATAGCATGCAGTTAGTTACACTTGCCAGCATTCGTTCTAGATAAACTTCATTGAGGACCTACATTCCAGCTGTTGCTGAAGGGTAAGTGAGGTGTCACTCAACAATCAGAGAAAAAGGAGAGTTCAGATAGATGGAATAGATTAAGCCAAGGTGAGAAGGAATTAATGAGAATTTGGGGAGAAACCGCAAGCTCAGCATGCAAAGTATTGAGAAATATGACCTGAGGTCAAGATGAAAATGCAGGCTGAAAATGAACTATAAAATCCTTGAATCCTGTATTGTGGAATTTGGATATTTTTACCCACAAGGTGAAAGAGAAAACCCTGAAGATTTTTGAGAGGAGGACTAACATAATCAGATTTAGAAAGTCAGCTTGTATGACATGGTTGAAAATGTATGAGGAAAAATCTAGAAGCAAAAAGGCTGGATTGGAAGGTAAATTATGTGTCACAAATAAGAGGTAATTGAACTTAAGCTGGAGTGTTGAAAATGACAAGACAGGCAAACTGAGACACTTTTCAACTGAAGCAGTGAAAAGTTAGGAGTTATATAATACCTGGTGTTTCTGCTGTTTGTACATTGTGCTACTAAATGTACCTTGTTCACAGAGATGGCTCATTTTAAAAATGTTTTTACCATGTATTTATTGTTTAAACTGATGGCTAATAAGAACTAAATTGTGTCTACCATACCGATGTTTGAGCTTAGCTGGTATTGTCCCCTCTAATTTAATCATTTACTAGCTTTTTAAACCTGATACCTTTTATTCTTAAAATGTTTACTTCATATGGTGATATTCTCTATTCCATTACTATTCCCCTTTCCCACTTCATATATCCCATGTTCCTATGCCACAGAGCCTCATGGTAGTGAATTTTTTAAAAAAATTATTTATGTTATTTATTTTATTTTTGGCTATGTTGGGTTGTCGTTGCTGCACGTGGGCTTTCTCTAGTTGTGGTGAGTGGGGGCTACTCTTTGTGCAGTGCGTGGGCTTCTCATTGCGGTGGCTTCTCTTGTTGTGGAGCATGGGCTCTAGGCGCATGGGCTCAGGAGCTGTGGCTCGCGGACTGTAGAGCGCAGGCTCATTTGCTGTGGTGCAGGGGCTTAGTTGCTCCGCGGCATGTGGGATCTTCCTGGACCAGGGCTCAAACTCATGACCCCTGCATTGGCAGGTGGATTCTTAACCACTGTGCCATCAGGGAAGCCCAGTAGTGAATTTTTAACACTCTCTGGGAATTAATATTAGCAGCTATTTTTGATCCTTAAAAGAATAGATTCAATAGAATAATGGTGGCCCAATCCATAGTTTATCAGTAAAGAAATATGGGAAGTTAAGGCCAGTAAGGTAAAATATTTAATTGTGACAGTAAGAGCAATGATGTGGTAATTTGTTAGAAATAATCAAAGGAAATATTTTGTCCTTTCTATATAAGACTGATATGATCTTTTTATTTTTTGATTTCTTCATTTTATTGTTGTTGCTCTTTTTAGGAGTTCTAATCATGTCATTATTTTTCTGTGATACAAAGAAGCAAGTTGAAGTGAAAATATTTCAGACTAGCAAATTACTAAATATTATATTTTAATGTTTATTATTATATAATTTTAATGATCATAATATATGAACAAATTTTTTACTTTTGCCATTTTATAAGTGATTCATGCTGTTTTTAAAGAAAATGTATGATTTATCTACAAATGAATTGTTATTTTTTTATTGAGATATAGTTGATTTATAGTATTATATTAGTTTCAGACGTACAATATAGTGATTCAAAAATTTTATGTTGTTGCTTCTTTGTTTTATTTTTCAATGTTAAAAGAAAAGCCAAGGGGCTTGCCTGGTGGCGCAGTGGTTGGGAGTCCGCCTGCTGATGCAGGGGATACGGGTTCATGCCCCGGTCTGGGAAGATCCCACATGCTGCGGAGCAGCTGGGCCCATGAACCATGGCCGCTGAGCCTGCGCGTCCGGAGCCTGTGTTCCGCAGCGGGAGAGGCCACAGCAGTGAGAGGCCCGCGTACCACAAAAAAAAAAAAAAAAAAGAGAGAAGCCAATAGAGATGAGAGTAATATTAATATGTAAGGTGGTGTATCTTTAACATCTATTAGAATACAACATTTAAAACTATGTTTCAATAAATATTAGTAGGCAATTATTAAGAAGTATCTATAACTAATACATATTAAATTAAGAAGTATCAATGTTGAAACAAATGTTTAAATGTGGTTCATTTTAAACAATTATATTCAACAATAAGAAAATATTAATTTTAATATTTATTTAGCAGCTACTATGTGGCATTATATTCTGGGAATACAGATGAATAAGAAGAATCTTTACTCTAAATGGCTCATAGTGGTGGTCATAGGAGAAAGCCTCATTAGTAATTATGCAATGTGATAATACAATATGATGAATGCTAAATTTGATATAGGTATGCTTGTCAGAACATATAAATTTGATAAAACAGTAGCCAGGAAACACGTATTACTCAGCATATGTTAGATTGTGCAAGTCCCACTCTCATTTACCAGATAGTCTAAGATCACCTAGTCCAGTAGGGGCACAGACATGCAAACAAATGCATTTTAATATCCTGTGGTAAGTGCAAAAATAGAATAAACAGAAATAGTACACATGAGGGTCCGATGACCACTGTTTCAGTTGGAATCCTCTAAGAAGCAGAAGCCAAGTTGGGATTTGATGTGTAAGAAATTTATTTGGAAGACTTATGAAAGTCTTATGAAAGATAAAAATAAAGGGATCAGGGGTAGGCAGGTCTCATCTGTAAAAGGAGAGAGTAAAGTAACGATTGGGTAGAAAGGGCCTTATTGTAGCACAGCTCTAGAAAGTCTTGGCCAGACTGATGAGGAATCTCAAAGCAAAATTTTCCCATTGAAGAAATATTGCACCTGGCAGGAAGGGGCTGACAATAGTGCACTGTCATGCTTCACCATGGGCTGGTTGCAACCCAGGGAAAGTGTGGCCTGAGTGTAAATACAATAACGGATCAAAGAATGGAAGCTGGGCTGTAGGTCAGTCATGGCCATAGCATCAGATTCTCTTGAAAGAGACCTGAGTGGAGCCACTGTAGAGGCCACTTTTCCTTTCAAGTTTGGAAATCCGTTCTTCTAGTGTTCCCTTTGGCTTCTCTTCCTGAAAGAATTTGTAGAAAGGGAGGTTAGGGAGATGAACTATGACCTCTGTCACTGCAATTTGTCTTGGGAATAAAGCTAATACTCATCTTCCCTTTTGTCCACTAGCCATTCTAAACACCCCTCAGCCTCTGTCATCACTTTAGCATGTTCTGATGGATTATTTGGTGATGTGACACAATCCTCCATTCCTGGGGGTGGGATCTGAACCTTTGATAGTCACACGCTTCCCAGTGCAGGTTGTTGAATGTGTCTAATGTCTATTAATTAGGTGAGGGAGTAGCTAGAGGTGCCCAGTGCAGATTGTTGAACGTGTCCGTTCTCAGTTGGGTGAAGGAGTACCTAGTGGATCACCTGGCTTCCACATGTATTCTTATGCCCCCATTGTGTGAAAACAGTCCTACATCCTCCTGCTGATCAGGGTCAATTATCCCTGCCGACTTGGTGACTCCGTTTCCCTGGACACAAAATGTCCATGGTGGCCTGGCATATGTTCTAACTTAAAATGCAATGGGGCTTCCCTGGTGGCGCAGTGGTTGAGAGTCTGCCTGCCGATGCAGGGGACACGGGTTCGTGCCCCGGTCCAGGAAGATCCCACATGCCGCAGAGCGGCTGGGCCTGTGAGCCATGGCCGCTGAGCCTGCGCGTCTGGAGCCTGTGCTCCACGACGGGAGAGGCCACAACAGTGAGAGGCCCGCGTACCGCAAAAAAAGAAAAAAAAATACAATGGTTCCTTTACTACGTATTTCTTTTCCGTGTGCCCCCTTTGAGGATTCCCACTTTCAGAGCTGTGAGTTTGAGGTATAAGGTACATCAGATCCTCCAATGAGTCATAGGGAGTGATAATTAGTAGGTCTACTCTTGCTTCTACCCCGCCTTAGTCTGTTGAGGCTGCTATAGCAAAATACCACAGACTGAGTAGCTTATAAACAGCAGAAATATATTGCTCACAGTTCTGGAGACTGTAAGTCTGAGATCTGGGTGCCAGCATGGTTGGGTAAGGGCCCTCTTCTGAGGTTGTGGGGTGGAACTGATAGACTTCTGTTTATCCTCACATATGGAAGGGGCTAGGGATCTCTCTGGAGCCTCTTTTATAAGGCACTCATCTCATGCATGAGGGCTCTACCCTCATGACCTAAGCACCTTCCAAAGGACCCATCCTCTAATAACATCACATTGGGCATTAGAATTTTAACATATGAATTTTAAAAGAACACAAACACTCAGACCATAGTGTATCCCTTGACTCTAAGACCCACATATTCTTCCTATTGGCGGCACCAAACACATTTAGAGCTCTTTGATTTAGTACATGTCTTACTCCTGAAGGATGACACCTCATCATAGCAGAGTATTGCTTCTAAGATAGCATCTTGGCTGTGTCTTGGTTAGCCATTTCAGCCCTCTGTGAGAATGTCTGCTCCTGGAGGGGGTGGTTTGTGATACAGTCAGTGAACCCTGTTATCACAGGTCACACTCTCACACCTGTTTTACTATAATGTGAGTCCCCTGATTAGATACTAGGCAGTAAGATTCCCTGTCTGTAGATAAGGCATTGCATAATCTCCCAGACTGTGTTACTGGCTAAGGCTTCGCAGGCAGGAGAGTCAAATTCATACTAGAATAGTTATCTATTCCAAAAGGACAAACCACTGACACTCTAGGGTAGAAGTGACACAATGTGGTAGAATTGTGACTAAGGAGTTGGTTTCTCACCTCATGGAAAAGTACCCAGCTGGGGGCTCAGCATTAGCCTCTGTTGTTAACATGTTGGACATTGAGTCATTTATGCTTGATTGACTTCGGTGAGTGGGAGTCCATGACATTGAGCCTATGCGTGGCTTCTATACCAGCCATTATTGGACACTCCGTTTATGTGCTCGTGATGCAAGTTCCAGAACAGCTTATTATGAAGGCTGGTGAAAGGCCAGCCTTTATCTACTTGGCTTTTCAGTACCTCTTCCACTTCACTCAGCATGGATCATCATCTTAACAGTGAGTTTGCCCCAATCCCTGGGGTCCTTGATGGCTTATTAAGTCCTGTGTTCCAAGAAAGTGCCCATAATTCAACAAATTCACGCTTATCCAATCTTATATTCTGATCAAGCACTCCCAGGAATATTCCTCTGGCTCCTGATGGCACATGCTAAATCATTCTTGGACGTACCATGGTGTATAATTTCTGTGTTTCCTTATGAGTTGCAGCATGTCCCCAGCTGAAACTTAACACTAGCCACAGACCTAGCAGCCAGGTGAGGGACATCTCCTGAGGGGACGCCTCTTGCCTTAGGGTGGAGAGGATGGGTCCTCCTCAGTACATCCTGAACAGTGAAGTGGTACCTTTCATTGAGGAAGGGTGAGCTACCTCTACTAACACTGAGGACTCAAGGCAGCCAACAGAGCATAAATCCTCGAGGGAATCCAGCCTATGTTTCAGGGTCCCAGTTTTTTCCAACTAGGCCCCTGATTTTGCCGTGGCTGAGCATTTAAGTGTTGCTGGAGTTTTGCAACATTGTCAAATCCTGCAACTGCTCCTCAGCTTTTTGTCTGCTGGTGATAAAGACTTCTTTTTAAGCTTCTGAAGATATTCTCTGTCTCTGGCTTTAACTGTTTCAAACAATGCTTGGTTTTTCATCATCTGTTTAGACTGGCCACGTAACTCAGTAATAACCTGCCAGTTCCATTGTCCTTGGAGGCATAGTTCACCCACATATTCTCCAAATGCCTGAGTCATCATATCAACAAAGATTTTTCCTCTACCAGACTATTTACCAAGTCCACCACTGGTGAAATCTTTAGCAGTTGGGCAATCATCTTGTACTGGGAACTGTTAGTGCCTCATATTCCACTCAAGATAGGGCCCCTTTGCAATTCCCCAAACCCCATCTTACTGCCTATTTTATTGGACCACTCCTGACTCCATTTGCATGTGTTTGAGTCCTCTAAAAACTCATGTGAAGATACAAGAAATTTATTGGGGGAAATATTTGTGAAGAATAAAGGGATGGGAGCTGAAGTAGGCAGGGAGAGCCTTTAGACCATGATTCAGGTCTGAAAGATGTAAAAATAGGGAGGAAAGTAAGAACTGGGTAAGAATCCCACTCATAAACACTCATAAATATATTTTCAGGCAAATAGCAGTATTTTCAAGTTATCCAAAACATGGACAATAAAAATATATGAAATTCAAAAAATAATCAACTTGCATTTATTTTCCCAAACCATCATTTAAAAATCCTTTTCTGACCATTACTACAAGTAGTCTATCAAAGATCCATCCAGAGTAAAGAGTCTTTTAATCTATTTATTCTCAGGAGAACAAAGCTTCTGGGACCAGTGTCAGGCATGGGATCTAGTTACTTGAAAGAATGGCAGAAACAAAAGCAGCGTGAGGACTATTCATTTATTTAGATGCGTGCAACGTACAGACAGTAAAACACTATTGACGTCATCAGAAATCAGTTGAGATCAGAAAGTCCCTCAAGAACAGAATACCAGAGAGAAGATTTTATAATATAACTATTTAAATTCTCTTTTATGTAGGGAAAAGTAGTTAATCCCAGTGAAAAATGCAGATTTCTTTAAAGTGGCATTCTTTCCAGTGCTGCAGTTACCAACATTATAATTTTCAACAGCTACCAATGAAAGTCTTTATTTTCAAATTGAGAGCACATTATATGCCATGATTTATGAAGTTAAAGATAAAAGAACTGGGCTTCCCTGGTGGCGCAGTGGTTGAGAGTCCGCCTGCCGATGCAGGGGACACGGGTTCGTGCCCGGGTCCGGGAAAATCCCACGTGCCGCAGAGCGGCTGGGCCCGTGAGCCATGGCCGCTGAGCCTGTGCGTCCGGAGCCTGCGCTCCGCAATGGGAGAGGCCACAACAGTGAGAGGCCCACGCACCGCAAAAAAAAAAAAAAAAAAAGATAAAAGAACTGTTCTTTTATGAAAAGGTTTCTAATTTCATAGGAAAATTACTACTATTATAATTTATTTCCTAGTAGTAAGATTGCTGTCACGAGTCATTTGAGCACATTTGCCTTAAAGATGTTGTTGTTATCCTCTGGCATTTATAGAATATAAGATGTTCCTGTAACTAATACTTTTAAGATGTTAGCAGCATCAGCTATTAATTATGTTGCCTATAATGCATGTGTATAATTCAACTTCTGGAGAATGATGGGCCAGGAAAGAATTAATATTTATTGAAAGCTAACTTTAAGTCAGGAGCTGTGCTAAACATTTTATGCACAACTTCTTATGAAATCTTTAGAGCTGGATGAAATAGGCATTATCCCCGTTTTAAAGATGAGGGAACTAGTGGCCCAGAGAGCCTGAGTAAGTGTATCAGGTCCAGTGGCTTCTAAATGGCCAAGCGGGGACTGTGCCACACCCCAGGATGCAATTGTGCAGCAAAACACAAACATATTGTTACTCCAAATACTAATTGTGATATACTATATCATCTTATTAATTAAATGTTAATTGACAACACTGTGCTTAAATATATGTTAGACAATGTTAGGACTATAAATAGGGTATACAGCAGGATCCTTATTTGCAATGAGCAAATTTCTTATATATCAATTGACAGTAGGGATAACTTCTTGCAAATTTGCTACCAAGAAGACCTCTGGACATATTCAAATGTACAAGACCCTATGTTATGCTCTATCATAGGGGGTTTTACTGATCCTATCATACGTGATTTTAGCTAAGTTTATACCTATAGACATGTAGACATTCCTTGATAATTATATAGAAGGAAGCTCTGCCTTAGTTGTCATGTCAGCAAAGAAGGGAGAAACACTAACAGGGAAACTATAATGAACTATTATGCAAAAGGAAAGCCCGGATAATATTTTATGTTAATGTATTCACATACCTGCCATGTATCTGTCAAAATAATGTCAACATGCTTTCATGTGCATCATTATATTGAGAGATACAGTGCAAATCTTAATACCTTCATTGTAGAGTGAAGTATCAAATAATGCAAAATTAAGTGGTTCACTGATCCAAGCTTAATATCTTGTTAACCCTATTCTGTGTGACTTCATAGGTCATATTTTTGTAAGTAAATAATGCAAATGGCATTTTTAATCACCAAAGGATTTAACAACTCATTTTGATCAAAAATATAATCTGAAGTGTGGAAAAGATCAAAACATATGACATGTGACCTGATTGATTTTTGAAAAGGATTAATGGAGGAATATGTGTCTAATGTATAATAACGCATGTATTTATGTGATTAAAATAATAATTTCATATATAAAATTGGTATGCAAATGAAGACCCTCATCATCCTTCATCAGAAAGTTCAGAAAAGTTTAGATTTAGTATTCCTTCCTCTCCCTTCTAGGACACAGTTTCATTTCATTAGCACCTTTATTTTCCATAGCTTCTCCTTCCATAGATCAATATCATAAAAGTTGGTTTATTACTATAATAAAGATTTATTTTTAAAAGAAAAGCATACTAGAATAATGAACACCTAATAGCAGAACTTCTCACCTTGGAGGATATAGATGTAAGCATTGACACCTTAAATTTTATAGTTTACCTCTTAATATGTCTTTGCATAAGGTGTTAAATGTTACTATCTCTAGCTGGTTATGTATGGTCTTTGTAAGGTACATCATGACAATTCTGTAAAATCACGTTACAATACATTGTTTTGTGTGTCAAATGTACATTAGATTTCCTTACAAGTAACCAAGAATTCCTTCTTCCCAGACAGCTCCTATTCAGTTTACTAAAGTTTTCCCATGAAAACTAAACAAAAAACAAACAACCTTTATATCCAGTTTATTTCTACCATTTCCCCACCTTAATGATATTTCTTAAGCTTTGTCTTTGTTCAGCAAAACTTGTTATTTGTCAAGGCAAGAAAGTTTTGAGACCTTATTAACTGGACTTAACTACTGATCATTTTGTTCTCCCTAAACATCACATCTCCTCTTCTAAACTTTTTGCCTGCAAATATATTCTCCAATTGTATTCTTTCATATCTTCTGTTTCTTTCAGGGGTCTCTCTTCTCTGTTTGCATTTTAACCAATGCCATGCTATTTTATCTGTATATTATAAATGTGCAACTTCATATCTCTTTTCAACGCTGCATTATGTGACAATATGTTGAAATCTTAAAATTGGCCGTGATGGAAGTATTTACACCATGGAAATCAGAACTTACTACAAATTAAGTCCTGATTACTTGCTTTGTTGATTTTCTAAACTTAAAAAGGTGTTGGAGAAATGTTAATAATACAGTTTAAACTTAAAAGTCTGTGTGTGTAACCATTACATTGTCAACAACACAAAAATGAGAAAATATTCTTAACTGTGTTCAAAAACTATTTTTTGATTCAGCAAAGAAGTCTCACATTATTGACATGAGTAAGGTTCCAAGATACAACTTCATTGTTTCACTTTCAACTTACTACTTAAGAAGAATATCAACGAGCATTCATATAGGAACTACAATCGTTCATCAGTTGTTGCTATGGATTAGCTATGGATACAAAGAGTGCAGCAAAAATCAACAAAAGCATTCTGTGGGAATTGATTGACTATGAATAATTTTCAGTAATAAGTACTGTACATTTTACTATTATTTAAAACTTTTGTCACATTATATTAGTAAAATTTATAGTAAATGTATATACTTATAGACATGATTTTTCTTTTTCCTAGAAAGTCTGTTGTTAAACATTTACCAGTACACCAGTGACTTTAACTATTGGAATCTCTAGAGTTCCCATTTATTCCCATTTCTTTTCTCTTTTTCACTTTCTATTTGTAGTCTATTTTTACTAATATTTTCATGTTGACTATTCCAAAATTTGGAATATCCAATCCTGCTTTCTTTCTTAAACTTTGGTGCATATATGACTCTCCACACTTTTGTTCCATAAGAACCTCAGGCAGAAGTTCAAAACATGACCTTACAACTGTCAATTTATCATTGCTAACAACAAAACTGTTCTCCACAATTGGGCCTCTTTCTATGTTCTCTATCTCAGTTAGTGACAACATCATTTAAAATCCATTTAAGCTTTGTAGTTTACATGGTGTATGAGACCTTGTCTGAAATGGCTCCAGCCTCATCACTCAGTGGGTTCAGCTTTGCTTCGTTTTTGTAATTTAAGTTTTAAAACAGAAAGCTATTCTTTACTTTTTGTTTTCATTCCCCATCCACTAGGTTTTCAATCAAAACTTTACAAAAACTGATAACTTTACAAAATCACTATTTCTTGAATCTGTACTCTACTCTGGCCTCCTTTGCTCTAGTTAGACCCTCAGTCTCTGCCTTCAATTACAGAAATAATTCCTCCCCATGTATAACCAGTTTCTACAAAGCTTCAGTGATCTACCTAAAACAACTATCTGACCTTATCACTTCCCTTCTCATAAATTCTTCAGTGTTGCTTTATTCCCCATACCGTATGAGAAGACATAGTTCCTTATAGTATACAGGATCATGCCTGATATGGCGTAGGCTTTATCCCCCGTGCGGCCTGATTCGTATTTTATGCTCCAACATGCTAAATTGTTTCTAGTTCCTCCCATAAATGATTCTTCATCTGGAATGTATTTCATGAGGCTGCCACTTCTTTCTGGAATATTCTTTCTTTCATCTTTTTCTAACTCAACCTTCAAAATTTTCATGAGGGATCATCTTCTCCCCAGAATTGTTTGGGAGATCCCCAGTCAGAGAACTTTTGTTCCCGTGGACATTTTTGTTTACCATTGTACTTAATACCTGTGTACTTGCACATTGCCTTGTCATTATGTGTTTATGTCAAATGTGTCTCTCTGCAGAACTTAATTTTTTTGACGGTAAGGGTCTCTTTGTGTCCCCAAAACTTATCACAATTGCTGGTTCAAAGTAAGTGCTTAATACCCTTTATGTAACTGAAGTGCTTAAAGCAGACTGTTTCCTACTTCTCTTAAAAATATTATTTTTTTTTATATCTATGTTAGATTTTAATTAATATGTCCACTTATTTTGGGACATAGCTGAGCACATGAACTAATGAAGGTTTTTTCTTGTGTGTTATACAATATAGATCTCTCACCTCCACTTTTCTTTCTCTTGCTAGCTTTTGTTTTAGAATCCATAATATCTGCCATTTTGTAATGATGAGCTGAAAAAAATATTATAGCTATTTAAATATGTTAATGATTGTTTCTTTTAAATCTCACATTTTTAAAATGTCAAGAGAGTTATATGTTTAGGAGATTAAAGCATATGATTATATCACATGAAATTGTCAACAGGGTGAAAAAATTTAGAATCCTTGAAAAATAATTAGTCATATATCAAAACAAAATACTCATGTGTCTTTAATCAGGTATGTAATATATTCAAAGAAAACCTTAAAAATTGCACTAAAACTCAGGTCTATTAAACTTAAATTATCCCAATCTTTTAAGTCATGAACAGTCTCAGATTTAGATACTCTGCCCCAGAAGATCAGGTCTCAAAGCACACACACACACACACACACACACACACAAACACAACTGTCATGATTTTTTTAAATTGAAAAATCACTCAGAAAATTTTCTCTGATTCTTCTCTTCCACACCCCCAAAATACTGACTATTGAATACCCTCCATTGCTGGGAAAAATACCTAATTAAGGTGCAGTTTCCAATGATAATATCTGAAATAAAATTAGTTTCAATCTTAGGTGCTAGTGACCTTGAATCTAAAATTTGGTAAACATGTCAGCACTAAAATATAGTCATGTGGCCATACAAGGAACTGTTTTCTGCAAAAGTTTATGATTAATCACAATAATAAAAGCATCATGATGTCAGCAGTTGAGAATTTGAAAAAGAAAGAAAATGAGGCACAAAACATTTGAGCAGAGATAAAACATAAATTACGTAACTAATCAGCAGCAAAAAAAGTGAAAAACCATCACTAAAATTCAATTTAAACTCCCACTCTGATTTTTTTTAAATTAGATGCATTTGACCTAAAGTGATTTTAGAGTTCTTCCAGGATTTAACTATAATGAATAATTCCAATTACATTACTGCTTCAAAAATTAATTATATACCTTATAAAAGGCCAGCGGTATTAGCCCCATTTCATTGTTCCAGCTATCTATTGCTGAGTAACAAACTGACACAAAACTAGTGGCATAAATAAATAACTTTATTATATTCCAGACTTCATGGGTCAGGAATTTAGACAGGGCACAGAAAGAAGTTTATCTCTGATCTGCAATGGTTGAGGTCTTAGCTGGCAAGACTCAAAAACTGGGGACAAGAGTCATCTGGAGTAGTCTTCACACACATGCCTGGTGGCCGATGTTGTTTGCTGGCTGGGATCTCTGCTGAGGCTGATGACCAGAAAAAATCCACATGCCCTCTCCATGAGGTCTAGGCTTCAGCGCAGCATAGTGACTGTGTTCCAAGAGCAAACACCTCAAGATGACCAGGCAGAAGTTATATCATCTTTAATGACCTCTTCTTCGGTCAGTGCCACTGTAGGCACAGATCCACTCATATTCCAAGGGAGACAACGTCAGCTTCACCTCTCACGGAAAGAGTGTCAACATCATATTGGGAGAACTGTGTGTGGGAAGACAGATCAAGCTGTAACTACCTTGGGAAGTACACTCCTCTCTATTTGCCTACAAGGAAAATCAAGGAAGCAAGCAGTGCACTTTCAGGTAGTTTTTCAAAGTGGATGAATGCCGATAAAGTGAACGTCAAATGGATTGTACTTTCTTAAGTTTTTTATTTTTAATCTGAGTTGAAACCAAGCTTGGTTTTAGAGATCAGTCCAAAAACACCAAATGAACCTATAATAAACTTGAGAGGCAACGCCTGATAGTGGGGAAGGGCATGGACTCCGACGCAGATTGCTGTCTGCTGGTCCTGGTGCCAACACTCAGTAGCTGTGTGACCTCAGGCTAGTTATCCTCTCTATGCCTCAGTTTCCTCCTCTGAGGGGTTGTGATGCCTGACAACTTCTTATGGGGATTCAATAAATTAATAGTGTATAGAATAGTGCCTGAAACATCATAAACACTATAATCTGGAAAATTAAAAACCGTATCTCCACCGTATATCCAGGCAGCAAAAAACCTGACAAATATTGTTTGTGTTTTTAATCTCATGCGTGAGCTTTGTATTTTCTGTCTGCAGATCACTTTCCAGTGGAGCAAACTGGGCATCCTGATATAGCAAAGGTGTCATTTTAACAAATTCTACGGAAACCTCCCCAAAGCAGATATATTGTAGCTAATGAGTCAGCTATAACAATTCTAGGGGCAGAAAGCATAGAAATAGTTAAACCGAGTGCAGTTATGTCTAGCCTGGTTCCCTGATAAAGTTCATAAGTATGCATGCAGAAGTAAAGAGATCATCTATTTATTCTCCTCTAAGGTAGTGACAAGAATTCCCCTACTGGTGAATTTGCAATTAAAATATTCTTTATCCCAGGCACAAATATTCAGCTTTATCTGCTATCTGCACTCTGTCCATTACATAAACCTTGCAGAAATAAATGACATTCTCTTGTGCCACCATTCCTACCACATAAATCGTCATTTTAAAAGACAAGAGATTAAGAAACTTCTGAATAGTAAGTTTTCTGATATTTCCAGAGTAAATAAATTGTAGTGAAAAAAATTAACTTCCTCTATCAAAGAAATGGTATCAGTAATCCTGCCTGAATTGAGAGCAATACCATCCATGGCACTACACACAAACATTACATAATATGTTTAGGATTCAAAATCCTAACTAATATTTGCTGCAAGCATTTATTGCCAAAGGAGAAAAGAAGGGATTTCATCTCAGTGATATATAAAAATTAAACTGAGGCAGAGACACAGGAGGGAGAAGAACATTTTTTGAAAAATGTTGTTCCTTATGGCCTCAAACATGCAACAGCAAGCAAAAGAAAAATAGTTTTTAACAAAATATATACACTCTCAAAAAACACTTTTCCTTTAAGAAATAAATATAAATGAGGGAATTGTAACGAGCCAAACACTAACAAGACATTGAATATAATGGTGAACTAAAGCTTAAATGATCTCTGCCCTCATGGAACACACAGTTCAGTGAGAAAGGAATTTAAGTAATCAAATCATCACATAACTGGTCACAAAACTACAGATCTGGTAAAAATTACAAAATAATTTAAAGATTTAATAGGGGGATTGCTCTAGTGAGGGATGTTGGGGAAAAATAAGTAAAAATATAACTTGAGAAATAAGGTATGGAAGGCTGGATTGCTCCAACAGAGTGAAGGGCATTATGATCAAAAGCCCCAGGAGTGGAGGCAGGTGGGTGTGCTGAGGAACTGGGATTGCCAGGGTGCAGTGATTTACTAGAAGGGGACGTGTCTGGCCAACTGAGCCTGACGGGTAGGGAGAGTCAGATTCTACTGATGGTTGCTGTTTATATAATTTCCATAATGTAACTAAGTATTTCTTAGATGATGGTCAACTCTTCAGTGCCTTTGAAACAGTATTTCTCTGGACTTCAATTTCTTAACATGATGATTTTTTTTTCTTCTGCTGATAATAGTTGAAAGTCTTTAAAGTGTTTTAAGCAGAGTTTACATATTCTGGCTTATATTATGAAAATTCTCGCTGGCCTTTAGGTAGCAGGGAATAAGAGTAGATGTGAGGAAACTGTAATAAGATTATCATAATCCATGGAGGAATAAATTAAACTAGTTTTGGGGCAGTTGAGATGGAAAGACATACATCTAGAATTATATTATCTTTCCCTAAAACTTTCCCCTAATGGCAGTTATTCACCTGAGTACCAAGGAAAGCCAAAGTCCTTACAAGCTCCATCCTATCCCTCATTTCCAATATCCATTGGCCTCTTAAGGAGCTCTTAACTCACCTCTTTGTTTATGACTTCATCAGTTAATTATCTGACTTGCTGTGGATTTCTTCAAATTTTGTATCTTGAGATGAGAAAGAAGCTTGGGTAGGGAAATGGGGTTTGCAAGACAATTGAACAATTCCTCAAATGACTTTGTGTGCTGAGAACTTTGTATAGTGGGGACAGCAATTCCCACCAATAGTTGCAGATCTGAGCTGAAGTAATAAACCCAAAATATTGTTACTAATTCCAAGAAAGAAAAATTAATAATAAAGAGATGAGAAACAAAGCATGTTCTGAGTCAAGAGAGGACAGACAGGAGGCAGTTTGGAGCTTTGATAGGAAAGTTTATGAGTCAGAACTCTTTTGAGTCCAAGAAACTGAAATACAACTCAATCTGGCTTATTTACAAAAAGAAGTTTTTCTGTTAGAAAGCCTGCCCATAACTAGATGGACTTCAGACATGACTCTAGTGAGGCTGTAAAATTATATCTTCAAGAAATAATTTCTCCCCATTTCTTTTCTTTTTTTACATTTCTTTTACTGTATCCACTTATTTACCTTTCTTTTTCTAAATCAGGGTATAGCTGTTTTACAATGTTGTGTTAGTTTCTACTGTACAGCAAAGTGGAGTTCCCTTTGCTATACAGCAAGTTCTTATTAGTTATCTGTTTTATATATATTAGTGTATATATGTCAATCCCAACCTTCCAATTCATCCCACCACCCACCCCCCGTTTTCCCCCCTTGGTGTCCATACATTTATTCTCTACATCTGTGTCTCTCTTTCTGCCTTGCAAACCAGTTTGTCTGTACCAGTTTTCTAGATTCCACATATATGTGTTAATATACGATATTTGTTTTTCTCTTTCTGACTTACTTCACTCTGTATGACAGTCTCTAGATCCATCCACGTCTCTACAAATGACCCAATTTCGTTCCTTTGTATGGCTGAGTAATGTTCCATTGTACATACGTACCACATCTTCTTTATCCATTCATCTGTCGATGGACATTTAGGTTTTCTTCCGTGACCTAGCTATTGTAAATAGTGCTGCAATGAACGTTGGGGTGCATGTGTCTTGTTGAATTATAGTTTTCTCTGGGTGTATGCCCAGTAGTGGGATTGCTGGGTCATATGCTAATTCTATTTTTAGTTTTTTAAGGAACCTCCATACTGTTCTCCATAGTGGCTGTATCAATTTACATTCCCACCAACAGTGCAAGAGGGTTCCCTTTTCTCCACACCCTCTCCAGCATTTGTTGTTTGTAGATTTTCTGATGATGCCCATTCTAACTGGCTCCCCATCTCTTTTTTCTGTTTCCTTCTATATTGGTTTTAATCTGAGAAGGTTCCCTTCCACAAAGTATCAGAGATGGCTAACAACAAATAAAAACTTGCATTTTATGATTTATTAACCTCAGAGAAAATGAGCATGTATTTTTTTTCCTGATGGTGCCATGCAAACTTTATAAGGCTAATTGTTCTTGGCTTGGATTGGGTCACACATTCATCCTAGAATCAATTACTGTGAATCTCATTGACCAGGCTTGTCAGTTCCACCTGCAATACATGAAGAAGTAGTGGATACTCAGTAAAAAATATTGAAGTGCTTTTGTCAGTAAAAGGGAATCCAGAAAGGCAAAGCCAACTTCAGTTCACTACAAATAAGCATAAATCAATCCACTGATAGTAGAGCAATAACAGCTTTGTTCTTTTTCCCCTGCTCTAGTTATGAGTAAAAAGGTAACCTGATCATTTTGAGGCAGTCAGGTTTTGGAAATGAAATGGACAGCTAACTCATCTCCCTCTAAGTTTCTGTATCTAAGAAATCTTCTCCTCATGCAGAAATATAGTATAAAACAAAGATTGAACATATCATTCCTATACTTAGCATACTCCAATGATGTGTAAGTTCTCTTATAACCAAGTCTTAACAAGACCCTATCCTAAACGCTTGTCTAGCAAAAATGCATTTAGACTTCCAATAAATGCTTTTATTTTCCAAGAGTTCTGTACGCTGCTATCTCTCATACTTGAATTGTCCCTCTCCTTTCTACTTAGCTAGTCAACCTGAAGATTTACTTCAGTAATCACAGTTAATTTCCCACCCCAATATAATTATATTCAACCTAAGACTGTAGGAATTTAACAGGAAAATTGTTATGAAACCTCTTAAACATTACTAAGTCAAGTGACTAAGGAGAGAATCTCTCTTCATAGTAACCTTCAAACTGATGCTCCTTTTCCTTGGGATAGAGTTTGGGGTCTAACAAAGTAAACCCAAGTCAAGGGAACACAAGAGGACCCTCTAATCTATTTCATCAAGCCTTTCACAAACATCCATTCTTTTTTACCTCTGCCCAAACAGGAAAATAGGCCCAAAGAAATATTAATTTGACTAGGCTTTTCCCTATCAAGAAGGAGCAGTAATAACTTCTGTTCTGCCATTCATTGTACCACCTTTCACCCTTTTTAGCAACTAATAAACTCCTTTTATTATTACTACTAATGATTGCTTCTTTTAGGAAACTTTCTATAACCCCATTCATTGTGGTAGAATTAGGAGTGCCCTAACTTTGCACAGAGCTCCTAGTTTAGACTTTTACAAAAAAACTTATTTTTTTCTGGGTTTTAATTGCCTTTTGTTCCTCCTCCACTATACTGCATGTTCTTTCAGATCAAGGGTCCTTTCTTTAATTCCCAGAAGCTGGCAAAATGTATACTCAATAAATACTTGGATACATGAATGAATAGTTAGATGGATGATGGACAGATGGCTGTTCTAGTAGATACTGTTATTGCCCACTTTTCCTCCCTCCCCCTTCTCTTGAGAATGCCTTTGTTTCTGTGCCTTTCAAATCTCAGACCTTGGCCAATGATTGACTAAAGTGGAAATAATTGCCACAAGATAGGACTAATTCTGTGGCACAAATTGTGCCACAGAATATCCCTCATGGATCAGACTGCAGCCAAGTCTCCAAGAGAGCCACAACCATGTTTAGATTTTTCCCTGCTTTGACCTGATTCCTTTCCTTTCCTCTTCCTGAGAGCACTCCCACAAAAAATCATTTGAACAAGAACTCCTCATGTCAGGTTCCAGTTCTAGAGAAACTGTCCTAAGATATATGAATAGGTAAATGAATAAATGAATGGATAGCTGGATGAATGGATGGATGAGTGAATGAAGCAATACTTTTGGGAGTATATGTGAGTATAAAAAAGTCTATTAAGGTCAGGACCACGGGCAGGAATGCATCATGAATACTGACACTGGAGCTGGAGCTGAAAGGTCTGTGACAAAGTTTGGGGAGCAAAGAAATCAAATACAGATATAGAATCATCCTGGAGCTATTCTTGAATCTTGGTAATCAAGTTGAAGTATGGTCTAGACCCAGTGACAACTGTAATTCAAAAACACACAGCTAAGTAGGGCAAAGCTAGACAGCATTTCTACAATCAGTAAGAAGTATATAACAGGACACAGAAGTTGGTAGAATCCAGGCAGATGAACTTCAGGCCCAGATATCTTGAAAATATCTCATCCAGGTTAGAAAACCATCTAAACCGTTTTTTTTTTTTTCTGAGAACAAGAACCAACCTCAATATGCAGTGCTGCAACACTTTATTTTTGTGGTTATAGTTTTATGTATATAAACCTTTTATACCTTTTTCAGTATCACAGGGTTGATCTGTAAATTTCCATATAACCAATGAAATTATTAGTTAACAACCCCCCCTAGCTTACCAAAATATTGAGTTATGAAGTGAAAGGTAAATGTGATAGCATGTAACAAGTATAAATGTCAGGAGAGGATCATCATAAAAAATTATTTCATATATCTGGGTACTCTTTGCCCTGTAACAGATGACGATTCTCATTGTCTATTTGATAAATTTCAGTAAGCTTCAATAATACAGAAAGATCTGAGGGCTAAGGAATACTATAACCACAGGAGAAAGCCCAAGACTTCCAGTGGCAGAAACACAAGGAATTCCAGTAGAAAATGTCACTCAGTGTGTTGTAGGTCAGATTCTTCCAAAACAAACTCTGTTAAGATGCGGATCTGAATGCAGGAATTTGGGGGGATGTGCTCTCAAGAACACCACCTATAAAGGAGAGAAGAAGCAGACTTGAGAAGATAGAAAAATTAAACTGCTGATGCAATTGAGACAGGTGACTCAAGCAATCCCATTGGCACTCTGAAACAGGAAGGGTTCTGAACAGCAGTGTAATGAATAGAGGGAAGGGGGTGGGAAATTTGTATCCCAGCATGGACCAGACATTGTAGGTGGGCTACTCCCAAGACAAAAATTATAACTGGGTGAGGCTACTCCCAATTCCAGGAAGGGACTGAGCTATGAGCCATTGGATACCTATATCTTAGCCGCTGCACAATACCCACCACAACTGGTGTGTGTGTGTGTGTGTGTGTGTGTGTGTGTGTGTGTGTGTGTGTGTGTGTGTGTGTGTGTGTGTGTGTGTGTGTGTGTGTGTGTGTGTAGCACCTGTGTATTCCACTGTGTTAGCCTTCCCTGTTAAAAAAAAAAACAGGTTTTTTCCCCATATGCCTGCTTTTGCAAAAACCTTCTCAAGGGAGTAAAATCCAAGCAGCCTTTGTACAATAATGGTGTTGTTACTCTCACAGCTTTATCCCAATGGGACATTTACAACCTCCCTTAGTAAAACTCTAGCTACAACTGGAACAGCAGAGGAACATGTTTTCTTCAGATTGGTGTGATCCTTCTTCAGCAGAAGCTATTAAGAATTGCCAAACTCAGTTTTGCATTTTAAACCTTGTTTTACCTTCAACTAGAAATATCAAACCATTTCAGAAGCAGTCTCCATAAAGAATCAAAATAACGTCTTATGACAAGCTAACAGGTTCATGCAAGATCCCAATTTTATACAGTGTGAAGAATAAATAACCTAAATTTCCCTTCTTAAGATTTTTGTGCAGAATGAATATATTGAAATTATACAAAAAATCTTTCCACTGCCTAAGGACTAAAAATCCCCAAATGAATAATTTGATTTGCAAAATTTTAACAAAAATATCCTAAATGTTCATAACCTAATACTAGCTCTCATTGAATTTAGTTATATTTACCTGCAATATATATCTCTAAAATTCATTTTAAATAACCTATCAAAACAAAATAACACTTGTCTCATCCAGTATATACTTTCACTAGGAAATTATTTTCATAGATTATTGCCAGGTTTGCCTATTTCCTTTTCACAGAACTTCTGGTGCCTAAAACTCTGAATTTTCTCTGAGGGCCATATTCTTTGAAGATAAATTATACGTTTGTGGCATTGATTGTGGCGATGGTTTCACGGGTGTGTATTTATTTCCAAGCTCATCAAGTTTTACATATTAAATATGTTTAACTTTTTGTAATGTCTCTCATCCCTCAATAAATTTTTTTTAAAAAAAGGATTTAAGCTACATGCAAGCAGAGCTTGCCTGGTTTTTTTGCCACTGCATTTCTAGCAGCCTCTCTCCCCACTAACTATTAATGGGCAGAATAGCTTTTATCCCAAGACGTAGGCTTATTAGCTAAAGAGTTTAAACACATTGAAAGAAAGAAAACTATCTAAATAACACATAGAGCATTAAGCAAGATTATTGGAACACTTTGATAAATGTATTTACTATAGTAAACATTTTCAAAATGACAGTAGAGGATATTTTTAACCAAAACAGGAGTAAGAAGTCATACAGATATCCAAGTAAAATATGAGTTATGCGTATTATAATGATTGAAAAAAGAGCAATGAGATGTGATAAAATGGAAGAAAAATGATCAAGATGATCAGTGTGAATGACTCTCTAAGAAGGCAAAAGAAAAGGATAAAAAGTAGAGAATATAAAAGTAAAGCTTTTGGGATTGACATGTATACACTGATGTGTAAAAAACTGATGACTAATAAGAACCTGCTGTATAAATAAAGAAATAAAATTAAATTTAAAAAAAAGTAAAGCTTAAGAGATACATAGAGTAGCGTAGAAAGTAGACACCAATATACAGATAATGAGTTCCAAAAGAGAAAGAAAATAAATGAATAAATACATATATATACACACACACACATATATGCTTACATACATATAAATGGGAAGAGATATATGATAAAATGATAATAAATATCAAAGAACGATTAAAGACCTCAGATTTACAGTATTCATAGAGTGCAAAGTATTTTATATAAAAAACTAACATACACTTATAAACTTAAAATAATAAAAGCTTCCAGAAAAAAAAGAAATATTACCTACAGAGCAGTGAGACTTAGACTGGCGTCAGAATTCTCAACAGCAATCCCAGATGTAAAAAATAAATGAATAAATAAATTGAGTAAGAATTATAAAGTGGTTGATGGAAAATAAATTTGAACCTATATTTATATATCTAAATGAATTTAATTTAAGTGGTAGATCCATGACAGCCTCCAAAATTTGCCACTCAAATTGCCATTTCGAGAACACTCCTAGAGAAATAAGAAAATAAATAAATACAGGAAAATGCTGCAGAAAATGTCAAAAGTAAAAATGATTAAGTAATTTTACAAAGTATATTGCTGTCTAACTAGTCAAGTAAATATATATATAATTATATGTATATTCACAAAATATGTTCAGAAAATGCAGAACTAAATTTCTAGACAGAAGAAACAGGATGAGAGATAAAGATGGAAGAATTATAAAATCATGCTAAACAACTAATGGTGTTCTGGGGAACAAAGGGAGGTAGCAGGTTATGATATAAGTAGATGACAGATATGCAGTGCCCTTTATGCCATGCTAAAACAATACTGGTTTTCACCTGAAACCTTGGAAAGATTTAAGTGGAAAAGGATTATGAAGTGTAGAGATTTTTAAATGATAATTCTCTCAGTAATCAAGATGCATTTGAGTTTTAGTGGGAGAAGCTATAGTGAAATTAGAGTTAAGAAGTCAATTTATTATACTATAGCATATCATATCTCATAGTACATTAAAATATTATTATTATTATATATTATACTAGTTTTGTTGGTAGGCAACTTGGCCAAAATTAGAGCAAGAGCAGTAAGAATGAGTAGATGAGAGACTGGGAAGCCAGTTGGTTTAATAAATGGATGGCATTTATTAAAGACAGGACATGACAGACAGGTCGACATTAGAGGAGGTGTGGGATAGAGATACTGAGTTCATATTTTGTACTTTGTGCCTACAATACCTTTGGGACATTCAACTTGACTGTGCTCTAAGCCGTCTGGAGGCCTATCAGGGTGGTGCAGGTGTGAATTGTAGGTTTGAAAACATTAAGGCAGAGTGGATAATTACTGTACTATCACGGCAAAGACTGAGATTGTTCAGCAAGGAATGTGAAGCAAGAGAAGTACAGGGCCGTAGGCGGAAGACTCGAGGGTGCATGCCCTCAAGATGGAAGTGGAGGTGGACCAGCTAGAGGATGGATCCTGGTGTATCACAGCATCTACCCCCACTGAAAAGTAAACCCAGGAATTGGGAATTTTATCATTTTTACTCCTTAGAACCTAGATTAATGCCTGGCACAAATAGCTTCTCAATAAATCCATATGCTGTTGAAGGAAGGAATGAATGAAGCCAGATCCCCATAGGAAATTCTCAAAAATACAGATTTTTATTGTAATAGATATGTGAAAGATGAATCCTTTGGCTTTTTTCATTTTAACCCTCAGGAATACCCACCTTTATAATGCAGATATATAAGGAATGCATCTTTAATTTTCTCCCTTTCCTTTGATGTTAGACAAGTCATTCAGAAAACAAAGGGATTGCACTGGGGAAGTTAAGTTTTGGGAAGTGAATTACTTATGGGGGACATTCTCAGTTTGGAAGCAAACGGCGAACAAAAGCCTTCTAGTCCACACCAGAGCACATCTAATTTATTTTTGGTTAAAAATTTTCTTTTACACTAAACTAAGTTATTTGGTTAGTTTTATAATTCTCCCTCCCTGTGCAAATAAGAATATAGCATTTCCCTAAAGGAACACAAACTACAATTAAACGAATTCTCTCTTTAAATGAGTTGGGGAAAATAATGTGAAAAGGACGTTCTAAGGAATACACTATAAAGTTTTAGTCTATAAAAACAAAAAATGTAAATATGGTTAGATATGCAAGAAAACTAATAAGTAGTCCTTTCTGAAATATTTTCAGAGTATTGTTTAATCTGCTAATATCAGTAGGAATTTTGTACGTATACATTTCTTAAAAGTATGAATAGGGCTTCCCTGGTGGCGCAGTGGTTGAGAGTCCGCCTGCCGATGCAGGGGACACGGGTTCGTGCCCCGGTCCGGGAAGATTCCACATGCCGCGGAGCTGCTGGGCCCGTGAGCCATGGCCGCTGAGCCTGCGTGTCCGGAGCCTGTGCTCCGCAACAGTAGAGGCCACAACGGTGAGAGGCCCGCGTACCGCAAAAAAAAAAAAAAAAAAAGAAAAAAGTATGAATAAAACCAATTGATATCAGGACATCAATTTAACAAAGGGTTAGAATCTTAGAATCTGTTTACTAGGGTTGCAAATACATGTAGAGATGACTGGCTCCCAGGTAAAGAAAACATGAATATTTAACATAGCATAGAAGTGAGCAATGTTTTTGTTCTCGTAAGTATATTAAACTAGTATTTCAAGACTACAGTATTGTCTGTATAACTAATGCAATATTTAATGATATTATTTAATGATTCAGCAAGTACCCATCTTAACTACAGAGCTGTTCTAAAAGGTTAATCTTTACCAGTGTTTTAAAAGGTGTGACATTGATTGTAATTGGGAGAAACGGGGCACAGTTTGCCTTGATATAGGCATGGAGGTGCTCAGCATTGCTTCAAGACACAGCCAGAAATGGTATAAATTTACAAAGGAATGGAAAGATAACTTGAAGTTAATTGCATATATTACTAAAACAGAAGCATTCGTTCTAATTATTTAAGGACAGAATTGATCTCCTCCCCTTTCATGTACGCTAACATACTGCATTCTTAGTAATATTCATCAGTGTGAAAGACTGGGAGAAGAAATAGTTACCAAAAATATGATTGCAATACTTTACTGTCCTTCAGAGGACCTGTGAGAAATCACGGAGCAAAGGATAATAATTATGCATTTAAAATGATTAAATACTAATACTACAAACCTCACAAGTGATGAAATGATGAAATAAATTGCTGGTACTTCCATCCAGACACATTTAGATTAACGGGATGTCTGTAAGACAGTTTGATAAATGCCTTGTTCTTACACAGTACAGCACTGACCAGAATTCAAGAGCCTTTGCCTCTGGTACCCTCTTTATTAATTGGCTGGTATCTGTACATGTATTAGAACCATGCTGCGAAGTTAACGAAAGCTTCTCATTCAGACTCACATAAATAGGTGGTTGGATAATTCAGAGTTTTAAAACATGTCAGAGTGGCACAGTAAAATTAATGGCTATGCTGTAGATATTAATGATAATTGTTAAATGGAAAATATTTTTTCTCTAACTAAAAGATGCGTCTGCATCAGATGAAGATATCATTTACATAGGATAATTGAAATGTTAATTCAGCTTTTCATTAAATTGTATTTATCTTTTCATATCAAAATATTATGTCAAATTTAGATATATCATATTTTAGGTAACGTTTTACTATAGATATTTACCGTTTAACATAGGATGAAAATAGATTGAAGTGAAATATAATATTTTCTTAAAATTTTCTTTTCAAGTTGACATAAAAAATATGTATTACCATAAATTCTTCTGAGACAAACACCCTCAGTTTTTGTGCATTGTGGGCAAATACTTAAAATATTTTAAATAACAGTAAATTATCAGAGATAACCTGTGATAAAGGAAGGAAAGAAATTCCCCTTGGTTCAGATAGCTAATATATATCCCTATTCCACAACCACTTCATACCAGCCAATACATAGAGATTAAAACCTTACTCTATTTCAGTTTCTATATCTATGAAACCCCAGTACATTCCATATAATGATTAGCTTCATTACTTTATTTGTTGTATTTTTCTATTAGTTTCCACCAAAGTGGAACAAAACGTTGTTTTTAAAACAAAGCTCTATATTTATTGTCTAGCTGAAAAGCATAATAATTTTCTCTTCAAAGAAAAAAAATCCTTTTGAAATGATCCAAGGAAATTGTGAGGAATAAGCTACTACTTTAAGTGCTCTTTTTCCCATAAATGGAACAAGACACATTCCCCATCCTCACTTCCACACTCCCTGCAATGAGAAATACCAGTGTTCTCTTCTATGTTTTCCAATAGCACCATTATCCTAAAGAACAAGATGCAACTTGTAAGTAAAATGCTCCTTGCCTGACTTCTGGAAAACAAGCTACCTGAGGTTTTTAGAAATCCTCTAAAAAATTACCTGAATAGCATAGCAGAACTAGTAATCCAATAAGATTTAAGCATTGTCTGTCACCTGGATGGATTAGCGGGTGAGGGGGTCATACTGGTAGTCTTGGATCTCTTGTATTATTGATTGTCATTGAAGCACATTAAATCATTTATTTTGTAATTATAAGTAATTGATAATTTATCAATAATTATAATTTTGAGAAATTAATTTCTCTAAAATACTATAAGACAACTGAGACAATTACTCCAATAAAGAAGAGAGGTAGTCAATTTTCCAAATGTTCTTGATACTAAAGGAATGGTTTTAATTTGCACTTCTTTTTGCTGGTATTTTATCCTTCACCTCTCTCCTGTACTTCAAGTTCTGTGGGACAAATTGGGCTGAGCAGAAACAATTATCAGACACATAACCTCTGCACATCATGTTATTTTCTGAATGTACTTGTTCCTTGGGAAAGGAAATGACCATCAGCAGGGCTGAAAGTAAGGCTCTTGGGCATTTTTAGAACAGTGTATCTTCTGTGGGTCGGGTTACTACCCACAAGACTGTATGTAGACCTTTACATTTTGCTTCAATACTGTGTCCTCTATGGCTTCTGTCCCCACCCTTATCTCTCTGACCTTGTCTATGATTTT
Source organism: Pseudorca crassidens (assembly GCF_039906515.1). Taxonomy (NCBI): domain Eukaryota; kingdom Metazoa; phylum Chordata; class Mammalia; order Artiodactyla; family Delphinidae; genus Pseudorca; species Pseudorca crassidens. The sequence goes on from NC_090306.1 coordinate 63,103,704, forward strand.
TGCCCCACTCACTCCCTCAGGCTCCGCCGTGCACACTTATTATTCATTCTATAAAGACAGGCTAGGGTTGCTCGCCTCAGGCCTTTGAACTTTGAATGATGACTTCAGTCCAGAAAGCTCTTTGTCTCTTACCGCCTTACAGTAGTTAATTATCTCACTTTCAAGTCTACTCAGATGTCACTTTCTCACGGGAGCTACTCTTGACAATCCTATTTAAACCATAATCTCCTCACCTGCTTCCACTCCTGAGCTCCTTTATCCTACTCTATGTTTTCTTCCACAGCCCTTAGCACATTCTACCTTACTAGAACTTTATTTTTATTGTATTTATTGTTTATTATCTATTAGATATGTCTAGATTATCTATTTGATATGTCTACCTTATGTATTTCAAATTCCTAGAAGAGGGCCCCGCACATAAAGTTCAAAAATATTTTTTGAATGAATTAATTTAATTAAAGACAGTTGTTTAGACTCAAAATGACAACATGAGCACATCTTAAAATAAATCACAAAATAATGGAAAGTTTAGAATGTTTCAAATGAATATGATTGCAGTTATCATTTATTCCATTTGCTCATTTTGCAGCTAAATCATCAGAACTTGTGAGGTTAACTGATTACTAAGAATCAACAAGCATCTGACTTTTAGTCTAGGTATTCAGGAAACCTCCAGTTTCCTGAAGCACATCACTCAAATCACAATCACATGTATTCATTGTTTAAACTATCACGACCAGCTTATTATAATAGAATTTAACACATTTCTCTCTGGATTGTTCTTAAACACCTCCTTTCTTTAGCCTTTAAGAAGGCTAGGGTTCCTTTAAGTTGTTTTGGTTTTGTAAACCTCCTATTTTACGTCCAGTAGAATCCAAGGTTGCTTCTCGCTTAGATCTCATGATCTCTGAGAGAACGCCCCCAAATACACACTTTGACTGCATAGCAAAATTATATTCTCTGAAGTTGCTTATATTAATTAAGGTTCATAAACATAGAAACTGACTTTGGTTAGTAGACGTAAAAAATAACAGGATGGTAAACTGGACTCTGATTAGAGTTTCAGCTGTACATACAAAGAACATGAACAACACAAGAGGTGCCAAGAAGACCCATAGCTTGGGGTGTTGGATCACCTGCTAAGACATGTACAACAGTTTTTTCTGCCCTTAGCTTTCTCCTCTGTATTAGGCTGTAACAAAAAGGAGGCAGAAAAAATCCTAGAGGGGATTCCTTTGCAGCAGTCTTCCAGAATGATGTGCATCCTCCCTATCGGGAGGGGGGGGGTGAGGGGCGGTGGTGTTCCCTTCTCCACGGTGAAGGAGAGGGGAGTAAAGGCAACCTTTCAGAGACATCCATGACAGGAGTCTCCTGAAGGCTGAGGATCATGGGAGCCTGTAACTGACTCACACGTGAGAGTCTGAGGCCAGGACTACGGCTGAAGCTGACTTGGCTTGAGTGCAATTTAAAGGGAGTTACACTGAGAGGTGCCGCATTTCCACTGAAGGAGGGCAAAGGTTCAGGAACCCAATCAGTGCCTAGGGAAGGCTGCCCGTCTAGGACTAGCTCGAAAGGGATTGTGCCAAATAAAGCAACCAGGAGGGACAAAGGTTAGGGAACAAAGCAACATAGATACTGGACCTAGAATGAACTTTACACTTTTTGGCCTGCCATGCAATTAAATGTTGCATAATACAGTTCATTCTTTTTTTTTTTTTTTTTTTTTTTTTTTTGCGGTACGCGGGCCTCTCACTGTTGCGGCCTCTCCCGTTGCGGAGCACAGGCTCCGGACGCGCAGGCTCAGCGGCCATGGCTCACGGGCCCAGCCGCTCCGCAGCATGTGGGATCTTCCCGGACCGGGGCACGAACCCGCGTCCCCTGCATCGGCAGGCGGACACAAATATAATAGTAAATATTATTATTGTGTCTGTGTTCTTTATTTATGGAACCATTTGAAAAAAAATGTTGCAAACTCCATGTCCTTTTATCCCTAAATACTGTAGCATGTGTCTCCTAGGAATAAAGATAATCTCCTTATACTTGTAGGCAACAGTTGGGCTCCTACTTGCTGAATACCAAAACTGGACAAACGTCCATGCCTAGTAACAGGCTATAGAAGAAGGTCTTTAACACTACATTTACAGGAAAGTAAAATTAATTAAGAGCTCACTGACTCTGCAACAGGTTCAGAGGAAGAGGGTAAAGCAGAAGCCAGCTGTGCATGACCAATTTCTCCTTCTTAATTTTTTTTTAACATCTTTATTGGAGTATAATTGCTTTACAATGGTGTGTTAGTTTCTGCTTTATAACGAAGTGAATCAGTTATACATATACATATATCGCCATATCTCTTCCCTCTTGCATCTCCCTCCCTCCCATAAGTCATAGCAAGATTCTTTTTGACCCACCTCCTAGAGAAATGGAAATAAAAACAAAAATAAACAAATGGGACCTAATGAAACTTAAAAGCTTTTGCACAGCAAAGGAAACCATAAACAAGACAAAAAGACAACCCTCAGAATGGGAGAAAATATTTGCAAATGAAGCAACTGACAAAGGATTCATCTCCAAAATTTACAAGTGGCTCATGCAGCTCAATATCAAAAGAACAAACAACTCAATCCAAACATGGGCAGAAGACCTAAATAGACATTTCTCCAAAGAAGATATATTATTTGGCAAGAAGATATTGCCAACAATCACATGAAAGAATGCTCAACATCCATCATTAATCATTAGAGAAATGCAAATCAAAACTACAATGAGATATCATCTCACGCTGGTCAGAATGGCCATCATCAAAAAAAATCTCCTCCTTAATTTGACAGTATGTTAAGTCATGGTTTAACCCCTTGGGGAAAGAGTGTGAAGGTGGAGAGCTGCCAGAAGGGTTACACAGTGCATTAGTGGAGCTATGTGGATAAAAACACCAATAGCATAAAAGAAGCTTGTGTTATAAAATGTATCATATATTTGCAATGTTGTGAAGTTTTACTGTGTTGAGGAGACTAAATATATGAACATACCTTTCACTAAAAAAAAATGCAAATGGTCCTTAACCATAGATAAGCTACTGGTTCTTACTTGCATTCATAATAAAAAGAAATGTAAATCAAAACTACACTATGATATAATTTCTCACCTATTAGTTTGGCAAATATTAAAAATTTGAAAACATACTCTGGTGACACACCAGTGGAAACATAGGCACTCATACATCTCTAGTGGGAGTACAAAATTTGGACAGAAAAGTCATAATATCTAGAAAAATTACATAAGCTTGTACCCTTTGGTCCAGTAATCTCACTTCTAGAAATATATCTCAAACGTATGCCGGCAAAAGCACCGCCAAGAATATACTCTAAAGACAAAAAGAACTGAAAAAGAAAGTATCTGCTTATAGTATTCTTTTGTTAGTGTTGTTAATATCATTTTGAGAGTGTTGTGAATATTGTGGAATAATGCAAATTACTAATCATGTTGAGAACTAAGATTTTCTATGTGGAAGTACAGAGGAACAGATGTAAGATTAACAAGGTTAAGTAAATATCCTTTAGTACTAAATTTGAATTAGAAATATTAGGAATTAGTAATATAAAACTCATGAAATATCTGTAGCTCTTAATATATACTGTATATTGTATATTACAGGAAACAATTAAGTCTTGGATAGGAGATATACAACATGAGCTTGGGACATCTTTTCACACCAGAAAGCAAGTAATATAAATGATTTGAGCTAGGAGGAATTATATTGACACTCTTTTGCCTAGTTCTTAGGATACTAATCCACCACATCCACTACCAGACAATTCTGAGGAAACCTCATTAATAAGCCTGCTGTGCCGGACTACAGACAATGGGGGTGGGAAAGATTACTACAGAGAGTTTGAAATCTGGCCATGTTCTCAGGCAGCTTTATGTGATGAAAGATGTTGACAATTAGATAATGTTCTTATGGCAACATCACTGCTCCATGAACTTCTGAGAGAGATTTGGCAATAATGAAAATAGATAGCATGTAACTAGCATTTACTATGTGCAAGAGAGTTTTGAGGACTTTCCCTATATCTACTAATTTAAAACTCACATTGACCCTGGGATGTACACATTAGTATTATTAGTAGAGTCATTTTACAGATGAATAAACTAAGATGCAAACAGATTAAGTAGTTTACTTCAGGTCATAGAGCTAGTAAGTGGTACACCCAGGCTCTAAATCCAGGCAGTGTGAATGTAGAACCCATGCTCTTAATCACCATTTTATACTGTCATCCAGCACAGCTCAGTCATGCTTTATGAGGAGCCATTGACTCTATACATGTCATAGCAAATACCGTCACTTAGGAAAGAGTGTTTAGAAATGTAAAAATGTTTTAACATAGTGCCATGTGTAAAAGAACAGTCTTGCTGCCATTTTTTTTCTTTGTTCACAACACTCCCAGCACAACACACATACACAAAAGTCTCTTTTCCTTTCTAAGAACTTCAAATACATGTTATTTAATTGAGGAAAAACCTCTGAGTCAGTGGAAAGTTTAGAATTTAACTCTAAGTCACTTGAACTGGTATGTAAAACTTTCTAGAGAATAGAGATTAAGTTACCCACCAACTATCACCAAGAAAGAAATTAATATAGCTGAGATATGAATCTGTGATTCTTAGATACTAAAGCCCATACGTATGTTTAAATACTGCTACATTATCTCTTACTGTGAGTCAGTTACATAATATCTTTATAATATCCTTACTGTGCAAGGATATTATAAACAGAAAATGGATATATAACTCCTACCTAAAAGATTCAAATGCACAGTAGTATTACTTTTTCACTTTTCCTTTCATCATCATATTAATGTTCAACCATCCATTTATTCACATTTTGCTTTTTAGCTTACAGTGATGATGATGATGGTAAGGGTAATAAAATTATAGAAGGGTAAAGAGAAAGAAGAGAAGGCAAATAGAAAATATATTAATCTTCCTTTTTTTTTTCCTGTTACTCCTATAAGAGATAAGTGTTACACTATAAGGAAACAAATAGAGGCTATAAGTGAGGAATACAAATGTCAGATGTAAAATAATCATGTTCCTGTGGCCCCTAATTAGGCATGCAATTTACTTATTTTAATAGAAATAAAGACTTGGGTGTTTCTCCCAAGGCATCCTGCCTTCTGAGATGGCCCGCACTCTGTCTATGGAGTGCGTATCTCCCTGAATAAACCTGCTTTCACTTTAAAAAAAAAAAAAAGACTTGCGTGTTGTTGCCTTTCTCCAGAGGGTCTGAGGATTTGGTTCAGTAAAAGTCCTGCGCTGTTGACAATGAGAGTGAATATACTTTGTCTGCTGTTATAATAGTATCTCATAAGATAGCACCAGAGATTTTTTCCAAAGTTTACTTCTGTAGCAGAAATATCTCTTAAGAATGGCCTTCCATTAGTTGTTAAATAATTCTTGTTTCAAACAGTTTTCTGCAGGTTGAGCTGTCCACATTTTATAAATCTAATAAATAAGTATTTATGGAGTAATCTCTGCTTACTTATGGAAATAAAGTTTGAATTGATGAGTAAATTGGGTGAAAGATTTTCCAACCCTTATATATCCTCTGAGAGTAACTGCTTCAACTGTTTTCTAAAATGCATGTTTCATTTACATCCATTTTGATAATTACCTTTTTACTTTCCACGATATAGAAAACCAGTTTAAGTAGATACAATCTAGCACTTGTGTGACAGAATCCTAATTGTCCCTAAGAGTAGATTGAAGTTTCAGGTTTCCTGAGTAACATTAATGCCACTTATCTTTAGAGTGCAGTATTCTTTACAAGAACAAGCATCTTCTGGCAGCTTTATTAATGGATTATGTATAGTAATAGTTCTGTTTTTAACAAATGGTAAATGGGACTGAAAACTGTTGGCATATCTGGAAGCCTCTATGTCTCTAATGCACCTCAGTGATGATAAGCTTATTATTCTCAATTACCTAATATAAGAATCCATTAGAGTGTAAATGTAAATGCTATGATGCTGTGAACCTCTTCATATAATTAATGTTTCTGAAGTTTATCAGAGATATTACAACTCTTATAACCATGTCACTAACGTTCATATAGGCAACATATGACATAACTAACAGGAATATGCTCGGTACCTTTAGCAGTCCATTTGGAATGTGGCTTAGCTGTCTAGTCCTTACTGATAACCAAGTTCTAGAAATCAGTTACTGATCTGTGATGATCACATTCAGATGCCTATACATCAATTGCGTGAAGATTTTTGTCATTTAAGTACTTTATAATGAAAGGATTAATTGAGAATCATTGAACCATACCATGGAATAAAGGCATAATTTGAATAGAGAGTTCACGTAGAATAATTATGTACAAACATGTAAGAATTAATCTCCAGTGTGGTTCTTAACTTCCCTTCACATTGGGTTTGAAGAAACACTTAATAAGATATAACTGAGGAAAATATTCCTAGCAGTATTCCATTCATGACTTTTTTTCCCCAATGTGTCTTGATTTCATGTGTTCTTCTGTAAGTATTTACTGCAAATTGCATTATATTTTCAGATTCTGCCTGTGCTTGGTCAATGTTTAAAGCTTAGTGACAGTCGACATTATTGATATGGGTTTCACTTTCTCTCTTTTTATCACACAGGGGGGTCACTTGACCATCTATGAATAACAAACTAGTTCTTGGTCATTTACTTGGGGATAAATCACAGCTAGGCATGTTGAAGAAATCCACACTGTCTAACAAAGAATTGTGAAGTCACAGATCAGCTCTGTAAAGTAAAGGAATTTACGGTGCATTTAATCTGCAACTTGAGTTGTAAAGTATTGTCAACATTAAGTGGCTTTAACTTGCAACCTGATAGGACCAGTGAAATAAGGCAAGTGTGCATTTAGGCTTGAGCAACTATATTTGGGCAGCAGATTTGGGTGATGTGAGAAAGATGTATTTAAAAAAATCAAAATCAAGTGAAATTAAGTCTGCAAAGGGGGTCAAAATATGCAAATAGTTTTATTTAGTGATTTTAATAAAATGATAAGAGTATAATAGTGAAGCTATAAAAGAAATATGATAATGGATACAACCATAATTAAAATCATCTCTGGCATGAAAAATTATATAAACAAATAATTTTTTAAAATTTGAGTATTTCTCATGGACCAAAGAAATCTTGAAAACTCAGATGCTAAAAATAAATAGTGTGTAATCAGTACTTTCAAAGAAATTAAATGATAACTATTAAATAATTATACTGGTGTTTAAACAAAATAAAATGAATCTCAGGGCAGCCGATAAAAATAAATCTTGTCATTTTTATTAGGCAATAGATTCAAATCAGATTGGGGGCTTCCCTGGTTGTGCAGTGGTTGAGAGTCCGCCTGCCGATGCAGGGGACACGGGTTCGTGCCCCGGTCCAGGAAGATCCCGGATGCCGCGGAGCGGATAGGCCCGTGAGCCATGGCCGCTGAGCCTGCGCGTCTGGAGCCTGTGCTCCGCAGCGGGAGAGGCCACAACAGTGAGAGGCCCGCGTACCACAAAAAAACAAAAAAAAAAACAAAAAAAAAAATTGAAAGAAAACTTTTTTTTGTTTTAAACATATTAAAAGCTTATATTTTTGCTATTGGTAATACTCTTGACAAAATTATTTATTGAATAAATATCTGAGTACCTACTATTTGCAATAATTTTATAAAGTGAATCAAATATCTAGAAGAAAATATTAAGTATTTTAAAGAAAAACATTCTTCAAGAATTAATATTCAATGTAAGTAAACTAAAGTAGTTATAGTATTCTTCAAAAATAAGACAAAAATATACTACACTATGTAAAATTATTAAAATAGCAGTAATGAGGGTTAACATCATGAATATTAAACTATATTACAACCAGAAATAAGAGAATATGAGACTAATAAATAGCAAAGTGTCACAAAAATAAAATGCAATGACTGAGAAAGGAACCCTCACATATCATTGTGATGAGAAAGGGAGGGTTATACATGACATTAGAAGAACCTGTTAAGGTCTGAAGAAAAATAAACTCAACCTACACTCTTCAAATAATTTCCATACACATAAAAGTTAAATGTAAAAATATACATTAAAACTATAAACTAATGTAATTATTGATTTTTAAATGTTGGAAAATAGATAATTTTCCAATATTAACACTCAAAGGAAAAATAATCCCAAAGTGAAGAAAAGGATAGATATAAGAATATGAGCACAAAAACTTCCTGTACTTAAAAGGTAGCAACATGGAGGTGGCTTGCAATCACTATGAGTTTAAGAGTTTGTTATTTCCACTGTAAAACGGTGATATAAATTAATAATAAAGAAACTGAGAACAATATTTACTATAAATGGTAAATGATCAATCTCACTAATAAGGAAAGAAATAAATATTTAATATTGGCATACTATTTTCATAAATTCATAAATTTTATAAATTAAATTAGCATAATATGTTAAATGAAAATGTACAGTGTTGTACCACAGTTTGAGAAGTCAGGGAAGGAATCTGATACTTACATTGATGTTTAACAGAGATCTGAATGGCAAGAAGGAGCCAGCCTGAGAAAGTTAAGCAGAAGTATATTTTAAGCAGAGAAAATACTTTTTTGCAAAGACCTGAAGATGGAAACAAGCTCGCTAAAAATCAAGAAACCAAAATCATTCCAGTAATTTGGGTACAAAATATGTAAAGGAGAGAGTAATTCAAGCTGAGGTCTGAACATTTAGCAGGAGCCAGTATATATATGGGTTTTAAGTCTAGAAAGATTTTGACAATCATTTTAAGAAAATAGTAAAAAATTTTAAGTAGGGATTGGCGTGATCTGATTTGACTTTTAGGCCATTATTCAGATTACACTGTGGACAACAGAAGGAAAGGGCAAGAAGGAAAGCAGGAAAGTTTGTAAACAGACTTTTACCATGATCTTAACAAGAAATCACAATGACTTGAATTAGGGTAACAATAGTGGGAATGGTAAAAAGTATATGGAAATATACATGGATCTACATGACTTGCTCGTGGGCTAGATATAAGAAGTGAGTAAACGAGCGTAATCAGGTTAGAATCATGATTTTTTTGTTTAAGCTACAGAGAAGACTGTGATATCCTTACTGAAATGGGGGGCTGAGGCAGAAGGAGGTTTGAGGACTAAAGGTAAGAGTTCCCTTTTGGTTACACTAAATTTGAGATAGTACACATCCAAGTGGAAATGACATAGACAGCTCGATTATAAGTCTGGGGTTCTGATGAGAATTTAGGGCTTAAGATACAGACCTGGGATTCAGGATCCAAGTTCAATATTTAGATTTAGGAGTTATCAGCATATTAATTTCGTGCCTATGCTGTAGTACTTTTATTCAGTTAAAATAATGTAATTAACATCTAATTTACTTCAAGTCTTCATTCTAATTTCATATAAAATATTTATTTTCATGTATAATATTTCATGTTTTTATATAAAACATTGACCTGTTGGTATCTATGAGAGTTAATGTAATACCAAATATTGTTCTACTTTTATAATTCAAGTACTTCCTATCAAAGTAGGTATACTTCAATTTCAGATATTTTTTCACTATGACATTTTATCAATAGTCATCTGGCAGCTAGGCCTTTTCAGATATGAGTAGGAAATAGATAATTCTAAAGTTACCTGTGACAGATACTGTATTGAATTGATTAATGAGTTCATTCTGCTTTTCAGTTCACCATGAGCTCTAATTCATCATCATGGATTACCATTAAGATTACTAAAAATTCTACAGAAGGATGTTTATATGTAAGCTCAATGATCAACTCTAGCCCAGCAGATGTATAATTTGAAATATGATGTCGCTATACTGAGAAAATACCTAATTTAGTTTTCATGTATTCTCAGAATTAGATAATAAGATTTATAACTCCCATTTTCTCATTAGAGTTGCAAATAAATACACACTTTCTCCAAATCCAGAAATAAGAAAATGGTCTCCTTCAATATAATTTAAGTTGCTGATTTGCAATAAAAATAAGCCTGGCATTTTAGCTAATCACATTTTACCCCATATATTATTCATTTAGCAATTACTGCCATCATCTGTAGATTCTTGAGGAAGAAACATGGAAAAATATGTTGGGAGAGAGTTAGAAAGGAGGAGGTATTTTGAAATAGGAAATTTTAAAAAGAAAAAAGATTGGGAACTTGCAGTGGCACAGAAGTAGAGGTAACTTTAAATAATGATTTATTTCTGGGGAAGATTTGGAGGAATGGTTGGACACTGCATCAGGGTGTTTGGGAAAACCAGAGACTTGATTAAGAATTAGGGTTAAGGAAAGAAAGAGAAAAAAACGAGGGTGAAGAACTTTCCTCTAGTGCTCCGTAAGTTTTGCATTATGAATTATATTTACATAGAAAATATTTGGGCTTTAAAATGTGTATAGGAGATTTATACAAAGTACCTTATGTTACCTCATCTGTTAAACTCACTTGCTACTACACACCTGAGTAGTGATCATGGGATTCATCCCTGTCAGCAGGGGCAAAATGATCCCTCTTTTTGAGACATGTACTTTGATTGCATCCCTATATTTCATTTTAAAAACAAGGATACTATTTATAAATTAAATGCAGTGTAAAACTCAATATTTTCATTGTGTTAGCCTTACCATTTTCATTTTTCAAAAACTTGGGAGCTTTGCATGTATGTACCCTGCCAAAGTCTTTATGAGAATTCTATCATTTCAAACGAGTAATACTCTCACACACTATGTTGTATATTGGACAGTTATATTTAGGTTTAAAATATTCTCCTTTTTTGCTCTACTGATTATGCTTCTGTTAATGCAATTTAAAAGCAATAATTTTAGAAAGAAATATTTCTTTTTTAACATATCTTCCTTTAGAGAAATACCCCTTTTCATTATGGCATCACTCTATGCATTAGAAGCTAAATTTGTTTGCTTCATGAGAACAAACGTGGGAACGACAGAGGTGTATAAAAATTAACTGCTGGTTTCTGAGCAGTAGCACTAATACCACAATGAAACTCAAACTGTTTAATTTTTTGGCAACTGAATAGACAGTTGCCAGCAAGTGATCCTCATTTTTCCTGACATCCCATTTCTGTCTCTCTTCCTATCACCTACCACTGTGAATTTATAATTGCTAACAAAGCACTGCAGTACATTTGCCAGATTTAAAATGGATTTCATGGCACACTGATGCAATTACATGCCCTTTCTTCAAAGGCTAAATGTGTGTCAGCTCCACAATGCACCACATGGCAACAGACAGCGATATTTGACTGACTGGTCTGCTAAGTTAGTGAAGAGTGTCACTCTGCTCTCATATACTTCTGCCTAAACGGGGGGAATTAATTTACAATGGGAAAGAAATAAAGGACTTTCATTCTGCTGATTTAGTTATCTACAAAAGCTGGGAAAGGTCACGCAATTCTTTTGAGTCTAGTGCAGATTAACAAACATCACTGATTTCAGGCGAGTCACATAAACACTCTTATCTCACCTTCTTTGTTTATAACTGGAGATGCTAGGACTTCAAGATCCCCTTATAAATACCAAGTTCTTGTTGTTCAGTATTAAAGGTTAAGCAGTCCTGCAGGTCTGCCTGAGAAGAATCAGTAAAGCAGAGAGCTTAAGCAATTATTTACTGTCCACAGGGTGTAATATACAAGTTGTTACATTAACAGAAACATTTTAAGAGCTAAATGTGTCCAGAAAGCTTATAACAGGCCTGGCTCAATTATATATCCATAAAAACCTGAAGCAGGGCCAGAGACTAGTGCTTGGGACAACTTGTCAAAACTGGTTTCCTGATTCGCTCCTGATTCTCCTGATTCGCAGTATCATTTCCTTGTTCATTATTTCAGGCTTCTTCAGAGTCACAAATTAAAGTGTTATTACTTGCATACATTACTCTCAAGGTGACTTTGATGTTAAGCTGGGACTTCTCGTGCTGGCGTCATTGCCTGAAAAAAGGTCAAATTTCTTCCTCCATCCATCCCCAGGGAAGTGACACAAAACAGAAATACTGGCAGTTAGCTAGGTACAGGCATCCCTGCTGGAGCAATGGTCCTGATTGTAGATCACCAACTGCTTGGAAATATGTACTGAGAAGTTCCACCATTTTGCTTTTCCTTCAACTTTGGAAACATAGCTATAGAGTAAGTCTAGTAAATAGCTTCTTTGTGTCAGTAAGAAAAATAACAGACATGTCTTACAGACAAATATAAGTTTTTAAAGATCTGTTAACATTTCCATGCAAATAGGGAACATCCAAAACTTAAATTCTTTGCTGTCATTATCTTTCCTCTACTCTGAATAAAAATAGCCTCTTCTTCCCAGTTCATGACCATTAGCTGAGGTTGCAGTGATGCATCATGGTAGTTTTAGATATGGAATTTAACAGACATCTGAGATCATAAAAGTTCTCCATAAGAAAACAGTGCGAAAGAGAAAAAAAATCTGTTCTTTCTTGATCTGGCTTTTAGAAAATATCATGCCATGTGATAGACAGTATTCAGCCATTTATTGAATTGGACTCCTGCTACAGAAGTTTAGAATTTATAACACTGTTACTGTTTCTTAACCTACTTGACACTTAAAATCAATAGGGGTGTAAGAATAGAAATGACGATGTTTCTGCAGCCACTGCTTTCAAAGATACTTTGCACAATCTGTAAGCTGTCTTTTCATCATTTCTTGATGAGTTGTTAGGCAGATCCCACAGTGTTTCTTCTTATCTTCCACCCCTCTTTCTATTTTCCATCTTGATCATGCATGTGAAAAAAAAAGTCCATTTCAACACTTTCTCTATCAAAAGATCCAATCCAGAGTAAACAAAACTTTGTTTTTACATCCAATTCAATTCAAAGTTTCTTCTTTGACCCATCTTTCCACTCCAGCTCAGGTCAGCCCCATGCCTAGTGATTTCATATTTCAGAGCGTCAAAGCAGTCAAGAAATCCATACGTAAGTAATAAACTATTGATATAAAATCATTCATTTAAGTTGGTAGCAAAGAAAATTTTTTAGTTTTACTAAAATCTAGTATGTATCACTTTTACTAACACGAGTAAATTTTTAAAAAATGTATACAATAAATGTGTATGGAGTATTTTTACCTTTAAACTTGTAATTTTGTTTAAACAAAATACACATACAATAAAAGGGATACAATAGGATGCCTATATCTCCCTTCCACCATCTACTTAATTCCACCCCACAGTTACTTTTCCAAAGGTAAGGACTATAAACAACTCTTTCACAGCCTCTAAGAAAAAAGTGTATATATATATTTCATATAAATTGGATTCATACAAATAGATAATATAAACACTGTTCTACACCTTATTTTTTCTCTCTTACACTTTTTCCATATCAGTGCAATCAGATTTCCTTCATTCTTGTTAATAGCTGTATAGTATTCCATTACATGATGCAATTATTTATTCAACAGGCTGTTTGTTTACTCCCAATTTTTTAAGTTAGTTTTGAATAGTTTTAGGTTTACAGAAAAACAAATAAGCAGAAAGCACATGGAGTTCCCATGTACCTCATCCTCTCCCTCCAGTTTCGCCCATTATTAATATCTTGCGTTAGTGTGGTATGTTTGTTACAATTCATGGGACAAGACTGATACATTATTATTGACTAAAGTCCATAGTTTACATTAGCACTCACTCTTTGTATTGTAAATTGTATGGGTTTTAACAAATGTATAATGACATATGTTCACCATCACAGTATCTTACAGAACAGTTTCACTGCCTCAAAAATCTCCTATGCTTCTACTATTCATTCCTCTCTCTCTCCTGTTGAACCCCTGACAACTACTATCTTCATAGTTTTGCCTTTTCCAGAATGTTACATAGCTGGAATTATACAGTATATAGCCTTTTTAGACTGGCTTCTCTCTCTTAGGAATATGTGTTAACGTTTCTCCATGTCCTCTCATGTCTTGATAGCACTTTTTTTTTCATCACAGAATAATATTCCATTGTAGGGGAATACTTTAATTTTTTTATCAATTCACCTACTTAAAGACATCTTGGTTGTTTCCAAGTTTTAGCAATTATGAATAAAGTTGCTATGAGCATTTGTGTTCAGGTTTTCATGTAGACATAAGTATTCAGCTCATTGGGATAAATATCAAGGAATGTGATTGCTGGATCTTTTCTTTCCAGTATGTTTAGTTTTGAATGAAACTGCTAGTCTTCCAGAGGGGCTGTACCATTTTGCATTCCCACCAGCAATAAATTAGAGTTCTGATTGTTCCACATCCTTACCAACATTTAGTGCTGTCAGTGTCCTGGATTTTGGCCAGGAACCTCACCCATGTTGATGGACATGTAAATGTAGATCCTTTTGAAGTCTTTAAGGAGGGTGCTAAAATTTGCCAGTGTTTGCCAGTAAAATATCTTTATTCAGTCCTTAGTTTAATCTGTTTTATACTTCCAGGTTGACAGTTATTTTCTTTCACTTTTACTATCGCTAGTAAATTTTGAAAAGTGTATACAATAAATGTATACAATTTGAACATTTTATTTTGCATAGCAAATGTTTCATCATGGCTTTTTCTTTTTCTTTTTTTTTTTTTTTTCCCGTACACGGGCGTCTCACTGCTGTGGCCTCTCCCGTTGCGGAGCACAGGCTCCGGACGCACAGGCTCAGCGGCCATGGCTCACGGGCCCAGCCGCTCTGCGGCATGTGGGATCTTCCTGGACCGGGGCACGAACCTATGTCCCCTGCATCGGCAGGCGGACTCTCAACCACTGCGCCACCAGGGAAGCCCCTCATCATGGCTTTTGAACTTAAGGTTCCAACAGACATAACTGTTTTGTAAATTCTGCCTATAGAACCACATGTAGGTGCTTTTGAAGTTACACATTATCAAATTTTCTTTACTTGTGTGGCAAAGATTGTTTTGTCTCCCAAATTCCCAACAGTTGAACTATTGTTTCTTTGTAATACATTGACCATATACGAAATTGCAGCTATTTGACCATTTTCAATCTACGGAAAAAGGCAATTTGAAATGGTTCAACCTAGTATGTTATCTATCTTTTCTCTTTGCCTACTTCAGAGATCAACTCTTTTATATTAATCATATTCATTTACACCTAGAGATGTATTTGAAAGGATTTTTTATTTCTCCTTCTAGAAATATATTGTTACCTTTATCTGATGATTTGTCTATTTTCAGTTATAAAGATGGCATGTTTAAATATTTCCTCTCCACATTCTATTATCTCCTTCTAGACCTCCAGTTAGATGAGAGCCAGAACTTCTTCCTCTGTTCTTTCTGTATTTAACCTTCATTTTTATTTTTAACCCTTTGTCTCATTGTTTTGCATTTTGTGTAATTTCTTATACCTATCTTCTGATTCATGAATCCCCCTTTTGCTTTGTATAATTTGTTTCATCCTTTAAGGATATTTCTGCCCTAGTTTGTTTTTGTTTCTTCTAAGAGCCCTCTTCCATCCTTAGGCAAAACTACCTGGTAATTTCTTTTTATAGTTAACTATCCCTAACTCATAATTTCAATAGCCCCTTTTTAGACACATATTTTACTCTTTTTAGATACATATTTTATATTCTGCTTCTGATGATTTCAATATCTGAATGCTTTGCAGTAAGGTGTTTTTTTGTTTGTTTGTTTGTTTGTTTGGCATGTGGGATCTTAGTTCCCCAGCCAGGAATCAAACCCACACTCCCCTGCTTTGGAATTACAGAGTCTTAACCACTGGACCGCCAGGGAAGTCCCTTGTTTATTTTTTTCTGCTGGCTCTTTTTTATGGTGTCTTTTTCTGGTAATGATTTTTGACATAAAGTTCAATGTAACTTTATCTGAAGAAATGTATTGAGACCTAGTTTTAAAATGGCTTTTTCTCCAAAGAAGATTTGCATTTTCTTCTTCCAGGCATCTCAGGAGACTGCCAACCTGGGACCACTCTAAAACAAATTTCAGTTTGAGGTTTCTTGGGACATACCTACTTTGTGAATTCTGCCACTAGCTTTAAGGTATGTGGGTCAAGAGAAGTTATTTTTTTAATGGGAAATATTGTAGCAATATTGGTCACTTTGAAGTTACACATTATTAGGAGATATTTTTTTCACCCTTGTGGCCAGAGCTAAGTGAGCAAGAGAGAGAATAGAAGACAATTTAGAATAGTCAAGAAGTAGGACAACAGAATTATGTAGTTTTCAGGCATTTGTAAGATTGTTTTTCCAATTTTGGATGATATGGGAAAGGTTTGAAATGTTTGGGGGCATGGATAACATATCAGTCTTTAATTTTCAAATCCTTCTACATTGTAAAGAATACACTTATATAAGAGCAAGGATGAAAGTGGAATTACCAGTTAGAATTTTGCAAAAATCTGTGTAAGGAATAACATTGAATTTAGACCAAATGTTAGAAGTAAAAGGATGGAAGCGGTCAGAATCTGTATATATCCTGAATGTAGCTTTTACAGATACTTACTTTTAGACTTCATATACAATGTGATAAAGTTTGTGAAGTCAAGAATGAGTCCAAGGTTTTAGGCCTGATTATGCTGAAGCATACATTTGCCATTAACTGAGACATGAAGTCGTAAGAGAAACCTGTTTGCAGAAGCAGGACATCAGAAAAAGAGTTTTAAGCATGTTCATTTTGAGTTGCATATTAGATATACACAATAGGAAATATTGAGTAGAAAGTTGAATATATATCTTTGGAGTTCAGGAGGGAAGTCTAAGCTGGAGATAAAAATTTGCAAATCACCAGAATAGAAACAACATTTGTAACAATGAGCCTAGACTAAATACCTAAGACATGAAAGAATCTATGTTTAAAGGTCAGAAAAATGGGAAAGATCAGCAAAGCAGCTTTAGGAAAAGTGGAAAATGATTCAGGAGAAAAACAGAGAATTAAGTCTTAGAAGAAAACAATGAAAAACGTATTTTAATGTGTAGCAAGTGATCAACCATATCAGTAGATGAATAAAACAAAAATAACTGATTCACTTTGTTATAAAGCAGAAAGTAACACACCATTGTAGAGCAATTATACTCCAATAAAGATGTTAAAAAAATAAAAAATTTTAAAAAATAATCATGTGAAATAAGGTAGGCATTATGTATCAAAATATAATCTTAAGTTTATTAATAGCTATTGTTAAAAAACATAAAAGAGAAAAGAGTAACGATGTTGCAGAATAAACTTGAGACAAATAATTGTTTCATTTGCAGTGATTAACAAATTAACAAAGTATTCCACTATCAGTAAACACAGGCTGAAAGTTTGAAAGAGAATGAAGCAAACCGGAGGTGCCTTCATTTGATTCCCACATGTTTCCTGAAGACCAATTGCATATTCTATTGCTTAAAATGGATACACAACAAACTGCAAGATAAAAGTAGGTCTGTAGAATGTCAACTGGCCATGTATGTTTCCACATCAAAAAAGCAAGAGTCAGATATGAAAAACTCTCACTTCCTGACCTGTTATCAACACTAAATGTTTCTTACTGAACTGGATTGTTACCTGTTTATTAATTCAATTTATTTATTTATTATTAATTACTTTAATTTAATTAATTTATTAATTAAAGAAATCCACCCCAATACCAACTTATCCAGGTCTTAACATCTCAGGATATCAATTGATCAATGATGATATGAGCCAAGTAGATAAGTTGAATCAAGTTTCCTGACACATATAAAAGAGCCTTAAAAATAGTCCTTCTTCTTGAGGACACAGGGAGTGGGAAGGGTAAGCTGGGACAAAGTGAGAGAGTGGCATGGACATATATACACTACCAAATGTAAAATAGATAGCTAGTGGGAAGCAGCCGCATAGCACAGCTCGGTGCTTTGTGACCACCTAGAGGGGTAGGATAGGGAGGGTGGGAGGGAGACTCAAAAGCGAGGAGATATGGGGATATATGTATATGTATAGCTGATTCACTTTGTTATAAAGCAGAAACTAACACACCATTGTAAAGCAATTATACTCCAATAAAGATGTTAAAAAAAATAAGCAATTTGCATTTGAGAAGAGGGAAGTCATTGGTAACCCTGATGTCTATTTAAGAATTATAGGAATAAAAGCATAAAAGATATAAGTTTGGGAGAAAACTGAATGAGAGTAAGCAGATATTAAATATTAACAACTCTTTTAGAAGTATAGCTATAAAAGAGAGCAGAGAAATGGGACAGTAGCCCTAAGGAATGTGGACCAAGGGAGGTTATTTTTTTAAGGGATATATTGTAGCAGTTTTTTTAATAACAATGAGAATAACCCATAAGAAAACAGGAGAAGAAAAAATAAGGCAGAAATAAAAAGGGAATAAATGTAAAGTAGCATCAAGAACCAACTTGAGATGAGTAGCTATGAAATTAAAATGGGACCATTCAGCAAAATTGTGCATTTTTCTCCAGCAACTTTCAGCTGTTCAGGCACAGATTCAGCAAAGGCATGTCTCAGTTAATGGCAAATGTATGCTTCAGCATAATCAGGCCTAAAACCTTGGACTCATTCTTGACTTCACAAACTTTATCACATTGTATATGAAGTCTAAAAGTAAGTATCTGTAAAAACTACATTCAGGATATATACAGATTCTGACCGCTTCCATCCTTTTACTTCTAACATTTGGTCTAAATTCAATGTTAGGCAGTTTGTATTTATACAAACTGAATAAAAAATAGGGAGAATGGGGAAAATGGGTTGAGGGAGTTAGTATAAGAATACATAATGGGACCTACATTGGGTGAGGAGGGAGTGGTGATAGGAGGTTTGTGAGGGATAATGTAGAATCAATGATAAATCATGTTGTAGAGACAAGGAGCTGTTTCTCTAAGCACTGACAAAGAATTGCTGGTGACATGGTACTGTAAATCATGAATGACCTGGAAAGATATCAAATGAAGTTTGGGAGTGGAATACTTCAAGTTATGATTATGAAAGAGGTGTAATTACTAGCATTCACTTGGGAGTAAGTGTAAGAGGTGGGTGTTAGTATAAGATCATCACTGAAGAGGAAGTGAAGAGAGACAAGAGGGACATTACATGGATATTGAAATGATCAGAATTTATGGTAGAATTTATGCTAAAATCCGAAAGGATTGAAAAAAGTGACCCATTGCTTTGTAGATGACTACAAGAAGGAGGAGAAATGGGTGGTGGTGTCTTAACTGATTTACTGAAACTGAAAATCAGAGAAACTCATTTCATCAGTAGTAAGACATAATGGGTTTTTTTTGCATATTTTAACATCTCTAAAATTGGGATTTGTCTTACAATTTATGGCATCTTGCAATCACTGTCAGTTAGACAGCAGTTCTAACCTAATTTTCACTAGATTTTTCAAAATGGCTAAAAGTTGGTTGTTTTTCATAATTGCATGAAAAGACCACTGCAGTTCCTTCATGTTTTGGTCAGCAAAATAATTGTGTACCATTTGAAGGAATATGATTCCTGGTTGTTGCCAGAAAGCCAATTAATGCTTTATAGTAAGAGCAAGAATACCTCAATATCAAAATTTCAGAATGGGTGTCAGTACTTAAAATCTTTCATAAAATCGTGAATCATTGTTTGAAGAAATGCTGCATCACAGCTGCAGCTCCACAAATGGGGTAGAGCCCCAATGCTATTGAGGGCACACAGCAAGACATCTTGTAGACAAAATTTCGACTTTACATGAGTAGGAAAGTGAACTGAAGATCAAACTCTGAGTATGAAAAGTTTTAAGAATATCTTAATTTTTTCATTTTTATTTTGCTTTCTATGTTTACATGATAATGATATATGATAAAAATATGAGATTAGGGCTTCCCTGGTGGCGCAGTGCTTGAGAGTCCACCTGCCGATGCAGGGGACTCGGGTTCGTGCCCCAGTCCGGGAAGATCCCACATGCCGCGGAGCGGCTGGGCTCATGAGCCATGGTCGCTGAGCCTGCGCGTCCGGAGCCTGTGCTCCGCAACGGGAGAGGCCACAACAGTGAGAGGCCTGCGTACCGCAAAAAAAAAAAAAAAAAAAAAAAAAAGATTAAATAGTACGTATAGAACCATTCTTTTAATAACAAAATAAAAACTATAACATTTAAAAAGCATTGTATCATAACATAACTGGCAGAGAATATTTACCTTTATGATGGTATTTAAAATAATGGTGTATCTTCCAATCCATGGAATCTTAGGTATGATAAAATACAGTAGCATATTTTCATATATACTGCAGTATTTCAGTTTGTCATTTTTAGTATTTGGTTGTCTTATCATTCACTCTGACTCCTTCAATGACTGGAAAGAAAGAAAGAAAGAAAGAAAGAGAAAGAGAGAGAGAGGGAGGGAGGGAGGAAGGAAAGAAAAGAAAAGAAAAAAGAAAGAAAGAAAGAAATATATATATATATATATATATTTGAAGAGGCAAATATAGAAAAAATGAAAAAATTTACCTGATAAGTTCCAACGCAGATCAGATTTTTGAAAAATGGCATCAGTGTTTCTCAAAGGTCCAGAGATCTCAAAAGCATCCTTGGACTAGCAATGATCACCATCACATAGTAACTTATTAGAAATGCAAATTCCTAGCCTCTATCTCAGATCTATTGAATCTGATAAACTGGAGTGGCATCCAGCCATCTGTATTTTAACAAACCCTCCAAGTGATTCTGATGAATGCTAAAATTTGAGAACATTGGCTGAGACTATCAGGTTTAATGGAGTCTTCTTGCTTCCTGCATTTACCCTTTCTCTAATATGATAAAGTTGGCTCACCCTCCTGGCCACTTATTCTTCTGGCAATAGCTAAAGGAAGAGGAAGTAGACAGGGAGAGTCTCAGATTCACCTCATGTTTCAATGCAGTGATCCGTCTCACCAGAGAAACTAGGCCTAATTAATGCAATAGAGTCTGATCAGTCAAGGAGCAACAATCCTCTCCTTAGAGGGAGGCGATAGTAAGGGTAAAGGATGGAGGAAACAAAATGGTAGTACAAGGGCTAGGGCCCGAAAAATCACATCCCCTTATAATAACTGTTCATACTAAGGCTAACAGTTTTTAAAAATTTGTCTGATTTATGTGTTGTCTGATTTATGTGTTTCCAATCCCCTGTAATCCTCACAATAAATCTGCAAAGGAGGTAATATTACTGTTTGCAATTTAATTAAAAGTAATTGAGCCTTAGAAGAAACTACATCTTAATATTTACAGTTGAATATGAGTATGATTTGATATTTGGAACTTCCCTGCAAGGAAAAATTTAACTCGTATTGTGAATAACTGACTCAAGTGACACTGAAAAATTATTCACACTCTTTATTCTCCTCGCTTCCCTTTTTAATTCCTCTCTAGTTTTTTAGTCAGGCTGTTAATAAATGGCATAACTTTCTTGTGTGTTTCATTTAGACTAACTACATCTCCATGTATATAAATTGAGATACTTTTGTCACAAGCAATAGAAATCAACTGTATCTAACTTAGAGAAAAAGAAAGTTATGGGAAGGATAGGGGCCTCGCTCATGCAATCAAAGAGGTGGCTTAAGAACTAGGTTCACAAAAGGGAACCAGCCTCAGTGTTCCAGGTAGTTGGAGCTGACTCTTTTATGTGCACATACTTTGTTTTTCTCCATTCTTGTGTCTACCTTCTTTTGTGTGAGAGCAGAGGATCTTCACTGAGAGCCTCTCAGGTCAAACACATAGGGAAGAAATCCACGTGAGGGAAATCAGGGTATCATCCGGAAGGAGAGCAATGCATGCCAGGGGGTCATGCAGACAACAAATATCCACTGCACAGTATTTACCCTCATGTTTGTTCAGCTATAACTCGGGTACTTATTTCTGGATTTATGAGTGGAAGAGCAAATTCTGTGTTCTTCCCTTCATTGAAGAAATGTTTACGGCATGCTTATGGTGAGACAGATGAGCAACTTCAGATACAAAAGGAAACAAAATCTCAGTGATCTCAGGACCTTGAAGTCTAACTTGCAATGATGACAACAACATATCATTGCATAAATCAGTAGTTGAAGGGTCTAATCAGTGCTCCAAAGGAAGTTTTTACAGTGTTATTACAGAGGATAGGAGTGATAAGAAAACTGCTAATAGAGGTTCTTTTTAGGGAAATGTTCTCTGGGTAATAGGTGGTTAATAGAAATTAACTTTCTTCAATTTAATGTTATTTCCTAATGATTGACTGTATTTGAGGTAAGAAGCCAGTGGAGAATGTGACCTTCTAATTTCACAAAACTTCTTCCCTTCCAGCTTCACCTGAAATTGCAGTCCTGCCCAGGTGACATAATCAATGGAGCAAGGTAAGTGATATTCAAAATGTAAACATATCTCTTTTCTATCACTTTCATAAATTTGAATTCAGGCATGTCTTTATAGGGAGTAGTAGGCTCAGTCTCCATATAGCATAGAATTGTGATTGATATTAAATATATACTGATCATAAAATTATAACATAGAAAGTTGTTGTAGGTAATTTTTTAGACACTATGTCTACTTTTTAAAAAAATATATTTCCTATCAGTTTAGATATTTCTTCATTATAATTCATCATGTTTCTCCCATTCATATTTTTCTTCCCTCTTTCAACACATCTTATAGCTGCTCTTATAATACACATTTAGTGGAAAGTAATAGGTTAAAAGTACAAAGAGCGTTTCTTCCATTTCTACAGAGCGCTCTTGATCCATTGATAATTAACAGTCTTTGCCGTATTGTAATGTCTCTTTGGTCCCAGTTCTGCAGTTGCAGTCAAAAATGTTTTAATGTAATGAAATACACTGATACCCAGACAGTTAATTTCTTGGAGGGTTTGTCATTCTTGAAGCCTACTGGGAAGTCAGGCCTTTTCTAGTAAAGTGATGCAGTTTCTTATGGGAATAAGTGGGTTGTTCTACCAAAGTGAGAGCAGAAACCAGAGGAGAGGAGAGAAAGAATGAGAGAGAGAGAGAGAATCTCAAATATATATACAGTGCAGAAATATCAGCCAAAAGTGACACACTGTTGATCAAATTAAAAGGGGCCATCAGGAATCCACATTAAATATTTTCTCTCTCAAGCACAGTCACAGTTGTGAGTAGCATAACTTGAAGTGGTGACTGGGAAGAGTCAGGGGAACTCCTTATAGTTTGTAAAAAGCTATACTCTCACAGATGGTAAGGGGCAACAATAATGATATAAGACTTGGGCCAAGCAGCATCATTTTTCTCCCATAGAAAGGATTCCTTAAAGGAAGGTAAGGTTTAGAAGCAACCCTACTTTTCAGCTGTAGTCAATAAGAAGGTGGGCAATATAAAATGACCCATTAAATCCAATAAGCCTATTGGTAAATCATTAAATCAGCTTCTCAAAGGGGAATCCTTCTCCTCCTAATTTGGGATTAATTAGTAGCAAAGGAATATTTTTCTATGGAAGAGAACAAGCCCCAAAGTAAGTACAAATAATGGAAATTCAAGAAAATCAGAAAGAAATTGAGAAGGGAAACTCAGATTATAGCATGATAAAGACAAATTTTCATGCCATCAAAACTAACCTTTTTTTAAAAGTCAATGACTAAAATAAATTAAATAAATAGAAACTAGGAGGGAGGGGATTAAGGGGCTCTATCTATACTATGTAGAAGCAAAAACACTGCCAGATATGTGCCCCCAGAAAAGAATTCATAAACAAAATCATAGCATAAATTGTTATCAAAAATTCTACGGAAAAATATTAATAGGACAGTGAAAATAGATTAAAATATTTTGTATGCTCCAAAACAGATGACGGATTTGTACAGTAATTGTTTTCCATTTGCAAAAAACTGGAGGAGACTGGATTACACAGTTGAACGAGTAAGATGAAAAAGAAAGCTGGAACTTCTAATGAAAGACATTTAGTCCAAAGTCAAAGATATACGTCGAAGTAGGAAAAATATTTGCAACTGAAGAGCAGGCAAAGGGCTAAAATTTCTTGTGTTTAAAGCGTTCTTAGAAATGAATAAGAGGCAAAAATACAACATGAAAATAAGAGATATCAACAGAATGTGCACAGAAGAATTACAAATAGTTTTTAAATACGTGAAAAGATTCTCACTTATAGTACGGCAAATGAAAACATAAAGTACATACAGACTGCTAGAATGTTAAAAAATCTAAGTGTTAAAAAATCTAAGTCTGATAATATAAAACATGGAAAAGCTTGGGGAATCAGTCATCCGTAGATTTTACTGGTGAGAGTGGAATTTCCTACAGAAAGCAATTTGGCACTATCTATAAAAATTAAAAATGCTTATAATTTTTACCTTATAATTCTACTTGTACAAAATAATACTTGAAATATACTGTAAAATATGTAGAATGAAATGTGCTTCCAGTAATTCACTATGGCATTGTTTTCTTTCCCTAACTTTTCTTCTTTTTTCCCTTCGTTTTTATATACAACTTTTTAAGATACAACTTACATACCATAAATTTTACCCATCGTAAGTGAACATACAATTTAATGCTTTTTACCAAATTTACAGAGTTGTGCACGCCCAAGAAAATGCAATTTGTTAACATTTTCATTCCCCCCAGAAATTCCCTTGAGCTTGTTTGTGGTCAATTTCCATTCCTACCCCGACCCCATGCAAACATTGGTCTGTTTTCTGTCTCTGTAAACCTGCATTTTACAGACACTTTATTTTTTAATTTTTTTTGCATGAAAAACTCAATTTATTATGATTGATAATGCATATAAAATAGTTTCATTATTTGAAATATGTAGTCAGAATCAATAAAAATGATGTTCTAGTGATTTTGCAAATCTTATACCAAATTTACAAGACTGTTTTATGGGGATTTCCTTTTGTTGGTACAGGGAGCTTTTCCTTTTGATTGCCTATAATGAAGAACACAAGACATGTAAATTAAGAAAGATTGGTAATCTTCTAAATAATCAGATACACCTGACACTACATAATATTCAGGCTCACAAAGTATAAACAAATGCTGAAAATACATGTTCAGATACAAAAACTTAGAAATGATTTACTCATTCAACCATATATATTGCCTTAAATATATATATATATATCTCTTATCTCACTTGTTTATTATTCTTGAGGAATATATATATTTTTAAAATTTTTTCTTGAAGTATAGTTGATTTACAATGTTGTGTTAGTTTCAGTTGTACAGCAAAGTGATTCAATTATACATTTCAGATTCTTTTCCATTATAGGTTATTACAAAATATTGAGTTTAGTTCCCTTTGCTATACAGTAGGTCCTTGTTTCTCTATTTTATATGTAGTAGTGTATATCTGTTAATCCCAAACTCCTAATCTATCCCTTCCCCTGCTTCCCCTTTGGTACTATAAGATTGCTTTCTATGTCTGTGAGTCTATTTCTGTTTTGTAAATAAGTTCATTTGTATCATTTTTTTTAGATTCCACAAATAAGTGAACTCATATGATATTTGTCTTTCACTGTCTGACTTACTTCACTTGGTGTAATAATCTCTAGGTCCATCCATTTTGCTGCAAATACTTCATTCTTTCTATGGCTGAGTATTATTCCATTGTGTGTGTGTGTGTGTGTGTGTGTGTGTGTATGGAGATAGATAGATAGATATAGATAAATAGATAGATCCATTCATCTGTCGATGAATGGATAAAGAAGATATGGTATACCAACTATTTTTAGTTTTTAAGCAACCTCCATACTGTCTTCCATAGTGGCTGCACCAATTTACATTTCCATGAACAGTGTAGGAAGGTTCCCTTTCTTCCACACCCTCTCCAGCATTTACTATTTGTAGACTTTTTGATGATGAGACTTCTTGGTGATGGAGAAAAGACAGTCTCTTCAGCAAGTGGTGTTGGGAAAGCTGGACAGACACAGGTAGTGAGATGAAGTGAGAACACTCCCTCACACCATACACAAAAATAAACTCAAAATGGATTAAAGACCTAAATGTAAGACATGACACCATAAAACTCCTAGAATAGAATATACACAAAACATTCTGTGAAACAAATCATAGCAATGTTTTCTTAGGTCAGTCTCCCAAGGCAAAAGAGGCAAAAACAAAAATAAATAAATGGGACCTAATCAAACTTATAAGCTTTTGCACAGCAAAGGAAAGCATAAACAAAATGAAAAGCTAACCTATGGAATAGGAGAAAATATTTGCAGCGATGCATCTGACAATGGCTTAATTTCCAAAACATAAAAACAGCTCATACAACTCAATATAAAAAAACAAACAGCCTAAACAAAAATGAGTAGAAGACCCAAACAGGCATTTCTCCAAAGAAGACATACAGATGGCCAACAGGCACATGAAAAAATGCTCAACATCGCTAATTAGAGAAATGCAAATCAAAACTACAATGAGGTATCACCTCACACAGGTCAGGGTGGCCATCATAAAAAGTCTACAAATAATAAATGCTGAATATTTTATATAACTGGAATCATACAATATACAGTCCTTTGCATGTGACTACTTTCACTTGGCATACTGTTTTTGAGATTCTTCTATGTTGTAACAAGAACAGCATTTTGTTGTTTTTATTTCTAAATAATATTGCACTGTATGAATATATATCTTTTTCTTATCCATTCCCCAGTTGAAAAACATTTGGATTGTTTGCAACTCTTATTATCAGAGAATCATGTTTCTGTGGACATTAACATTCAAGTTTGTGAAAATATATACTTTCATTTATTTTGGATAGAGCTCTAGAAATTCAATCACTTAGATGTAAGTTAAGTTTACCTTTAGCATTTTTTAATTTATTTTTTTATACAGCAGGTTCTTATTAGTTATCCATTTTATACATGTTAGTGTACATATGTCAATCCCAATCTCCCAATTCATCACACCATCACCTACCCCTGCCACTTTCCCCACCTTGGTGTCCATACACTTGTTCTCTACCTCTGTGTCTCTATTTCTGCACTGCAAACGGGTTCATCTGTACCATATTTCTAGGTTCCACATATATGCATTAATATATGATTTTTTTTCTCTTTCTGACTTACTTCACTCTGTATGACAGTCTCTAGATCCATCCATGTCTCTGCAAATGACCCAATTTCGTTCCTTTTTATGGCTGAGTAATATTACATTGTATATATGTGCCACATCTTCTTTATCCATTCATCTGTCGATGGGCATTTAGGTTGCTTCCATGTCCTGGCTATTGTAAATAGTGCTGCAGTGAACATTGGGGTGCATATGTCTTTTTGAATTATGGTTTTCTCTGGGTATATGCCCAGTAGTGGGATTGCTGGGTCATATGGTAATTCTATTTTTAGTTTTATAAGGAACCTCCATACTGTTCTCCATAGTGGCTGTATCAATTTACATTCCCACCAACAGTGCAAGAGGGTTCCCTTTTCTCCACACCCTCTCCAGCATTTGTTTGTAGATTTTCTGATGATGCCCATTCTAACTGGTGTGAGGTGATACCTCATTGTGGTTTTGATTTGCCTTTCTCTAATAATTAGTGATGTTGAGCAGCTTTTCATGTGTTTCTTGGCCATCTGTATGTCTTCTTTGGAGAAATGTCTATTTAGGTCTTCTGCCCATTTTTGGATTGGGTTGTTTGTTTTTTTAATATTGAGCTGCATGAGTGGTTTATATATCTTGGAGATTAATCCTTTGTCCGTGGCTTTGTTTGCAAATATTTTCTCCCATTCTGAGGGTTGTCTTTTTGTCTTGTTTGTAGTTTCCTTTGCTTTGCAAAAGCTTTTAAGTTTCATTAGGTCCCATTTGTTTATTTTTGGTTTTATTTCCATTACTCTAGGAGGTGGATCAAAAAAGACCTTGCTGTGATTTATGTCATAGAGCGTTCTGCCTATGTTTTCCACTAAGAGTTTTATAGTGTCTGGCCTTACATTTAGGTCTTTAATCCATTTTGAGTGTATTTTTGTGTATGGTGTTAGAGAGTGTTCTAATTTCATTCTTTTACATGTAGCTCTCCACTTTTCCCAGCACCACTTATTGAAGAGACTGTCTTTTCTGCATTGTATATCCTTACCTCCTTTGTCATAGATTAGTTGACCATAGGTGCATGGGTTTATCTCTGGCCTTTCTCACCTGTTCCATTGATCTATATTTCTGTTTTTGTGCCGGTACCATACTGTCTTCATTACTATAGCTTTGTAGTATATAGTCTGAAATCTGGGAGCCTGATTCCTCCATCTCTGTTTTTCTTTCTCAAGATTGCTTTGCATATCCAGGGTCTTTTATGTTTCTATACAAATTGTGAAATTTTTTGTTCTAGTTCTGTGAAAAATGCCAGTGGTAGTTTGATAGGGATTGCATTGAACCTGTAGATTGCTTTGGGTAGTATAGTCATTTTCACAATATTGATTCTTCCAATCCAAGAACATGGTATATCTCTCCATCTGTTGGTATCATCTGTAATTTCTTTCATCACTGTCTTATAGTTTTCTGCATACAGGTCTTTTGTCTCCTTAGGTAGGTTTATTCCTAGGTATTTTATTCTTTTTGTTGCTATGGTAAATAGGAGTGTTTCCTTAATTTCTCTTTCAGATTTTTCATCTCTGGTGTATAGGAATGCAAGAGATTTCTGTGCATTAATTTTGTATCCTACAACTTTACCAAATTCATTGATTAGCCCTAGTAGTTTTCTGGTGGCATCTTTAGGATTCTCTATGTATAGTATCATGTCATCTGCAAACAGTCACAGTTTTACTTCTTCTTTTCCAATTTGGATTCCTTTATGGTACGTGGGCCTCTCACTGTTGTGGCCTCTCCCGTTGCAGAGCACAGGCTCTGGACGTGCAGGCTCAGCAGCCATGGATCACAGGCCCAGCCGCTCCGCAGCATGTGGGATCTTACTGGTCTGGGGCACGAACCCGTGTCCCCTGCATCGGCAGGCAGAGTCTCAACCACTGTGCCACCAGGGAAGCCCTGGATTCCTTTTATTTCTTTTTCTTCTGTGATTGCCATGGCTAGGACTTCCAAAACTATGTTGAATAATAGTGACGAGAGTGGACATCCTTGTCTTTTTCCTGATCTTAGAGAAAATGCTTTCAGTTCTTCACCACTGAGAAGGATGTTTGCTGTGCATTTGTCATATATGGTCTTTATTATGTTGAGGTAGGTTCCCTCTGTGCCCACTTTCTGGAGAGTTTTTATCATAAATGGGTGTTGAATTTTGTCAAAAGCTTTTTCTGCATCCATTGAGATGATCATATGGTTTTTATTCTTCAGTTTGTTAATATGTTGTATCACATTGATTGATTTGCATATATTGAAGAATCCTTGCATCCCTGGGATAACCCACTTGATCATGGTGTATGATCCTTTTAATGTGTTGTTGGATTCTGTTTGCTAGTATTTTGTTGAGCATTTTTGCATCTATATTCATCAGTGATAATGGCCTGTAATTTTCTTTTTTTGTAGTATCTTTGTCTGGTTTGGGTATCAGGGTGATGGTGCCCTCGTAGAATGAGTTTGGGAGTGTTCCTTCCTCTGCAATTTTTTGGAAGAGTTTGAGAAGTTTGGATGTTAGCTCTTCTCTAAATGTTTGATAGAATTCACCTGTGAAGCCATCTGATCCTGGACTTCTCTTTGTTGGAAGATTTTTAATCACAGTTTCCATTTCATTACTTGTGATTGGTCTGTTCATATTTTCTATTTCTTCCTGGTTCAGTCTTGGAAGGTTATACCTTTCTAAGAATTTGTCCATTTCTTCCAGGTGGTCCATTTTATTGGCATAGAATTGCTTGTAGTAGTCTCTTAGGATGCTTTGTATTTCTGCTGTGTCTGTTGTAACTTCTCCTTTTTCATTTCTAATTTTACTGGTTTGAGTCCTCTCCCTCTTTTTCTTGATGAGTCTGGCTAATGGTTTAGCATTTTAAATTAAACTGAAAAAAAGCTTTCACAAAATAGCAGCTCATTTATACCTTCCCACAAGCAATGTGTGAGAATTCCAGTTTTTCATATTATCAGACACCTTTGGGACATATACCCAGTGTGCCGACATACATGCAATGTCAGTCTTAGAGAGGAGAGAGAGAGAAAAGTCTTTAAAATTTATGATAAAAATAATGGCTGAAAACTCCCAAATTCAAAGAAACATGAATCTACAAATCCAAGTTCAGAATGCCCTAAGTAGGATAAAAGCAATGAAGTCATAACCAAACTGTTGAAATCCAAAGACAGAGAAACACATGAAACTAGCAAGAAAAAAATTACTCCTCATATACATAGGAAAAATGACAAATAGGTAACTTCTCATCAGAAACAGTGGAGATCAGAAAGCAATGAAATGAAGTATGAAAAGTGTAAACCAAAAATTCTATATGTAACAAAATGATTCCTCAAAGATAAAGAATGTTTGATTTGTGGTATAAAAAGATTTGCACATATTCATTTAATCTAACCATTGATTCTAAGATGCCCATTTATTTAATATTCTAATAACTCAGAAATCTATGTATATATTTTTTAATCAATGACATCTTAATATCAGTGGTAGTCAGTGAGCAGTTGTGACATAGCAGTTTGGTCATTTGACAATGAGCAAAATCACTTGATACAGTGGCATGATTGGATAACTACAATCTCTCCTTGGCTTATTATAGACAATTTGAAGAAGAAATCATTATTTTCAGAAATATGTTTACTTTAAAATATCAGAGAATCAACTGAAAAATTATTAAAAATAAAAACATTGGTTAAAATATCAATCACCCTTAAAAAATACAGAAATATAATAAAATTTCCATATAAACAATCATCTGTTAATAGAAACAGACATAAATGAGACAATGCACATTAAAAAGAAAAGCTCAAAAAAATAAATTCTTAGTTACAAATTTAATGTATATGGCTTATATAGGGTGAAAACTGTAAAACTTTGCTGAAGGACATAAACATTTATTTTAATAGAAAGATATGGCTTTTTCCTGGAGAGGAAGACTCAATCTTGTAAAGATGTAAGTTCCTCCAAAATGAAACAATAAAATCAAATCAATGTATCTAAAGTACTGACAGGACTTTTCTTTTTCTTGGAAGAATGTATTTTCAAATTCTGTAGAAAGAATAAACAATCAATGATACAAAAGTCCTCAGAAACAGGAGTAACACTACTGTAATTAAATTGTATGGGTCTAAATAGAAATACATAGTAAGAATATATGAACAAGACCTTGAAAAGTTCTTTGCGGAAGAATCCTGCACTAAAAAAGCAAGTGTCAAATATGTGTATGTACAAGTAGAAGAAATTATGATTATTGGTTAACCCAAACACTACAAGTCTTAAACTTTGTTATATTTTGAAGTAACAAGAGAAACTTTAAAAATATTGTGCAATAAGAAACATTCCCAGTTATGATATAACTGTCTTGGGGGCAAAACAGAGCCCTGCTATTTGAAATTGGCATGGGAAACGTTAAGTTCAAGTAACGGATTTGTTTCAAGGCTGCAGTTTCAAGGCTGCAGGTGAGATGCATAAAACACATGTTTTTACTCTCTGACCTTCCCCATAAAGTCCCATGTTGGAGACATAGTTCAACCAGGTCTCCACTGTTAAACTCCTAAACAAAAAATCCTAGTATGAAGTCCAGGACTAAAATCAGATGATGATGGTATGAGTGTCCTCTCTTTGAACTATTATAACCCTCTTGCAGTATAATAAACTTTAATTGTATAATTAAGTGTACACTGTATAATATATTTTAATTGTTCCTCACAGCCAGGGAACCACTTCTTCTGCTACTAGTGAAATACTACTTGGACCATCCATGATGCATATTAAATAAACAGAATAGAAAGCTCAGAAATCAACAAAAGATTTCAAGGACATTTTGTATATAATGGAGGTATATTCAAAATCTTTAAGGATCTGATTAATTATTCAAAAATGAGTGTTAAGACAATGAGCTAGCTATTTTGAAAATGAAACCTGGATTCCCAGTTTACTGTTCAGTTCAAAATAAATTTCACATTCATAAAAATGACAATAATAATATGAGAACACCATAAGAAAATGTTGAACATGTTTGTGTCAGTGGATAGTAAAAACTCCAAAATAAAACCAGAAACGATATAGTTGAAAGCCAATATATTTGACAATCTAAATGTGACTTTGTCACAATAAATAAAATAAATATAAGTAAAATACTAATAACGAAATAGTAAAACGATTGCAAAATACATAAAAATATCAAAGAAAACATTAAAATTCTCATGTACAGTTTTTACGAATAAATTATGAATTTAATTTAGAAACATGACAAAAATGGGCAAAGGAAGAGACAGACAACTCCTAAATTAAATGAATTAGCTAACAAACATGAAAAGATATTTATTGTTGCTAACATTCAAATAAAAGCAAATAAAATTTGATAGTAGAAAGGCAAATTATTATAGCCTTACTGGTAGGTGTTTTTTCAGCTTATCTAAAAATATAAACTACATATACTTTTTGATCTTGTGAACTCACCCTAGGAGTATACTCATAAGGAGAATAATTACATTAGTACAAAAAGATATGCATCATACAGTACAGTTTCTCATAAAAAGTTGGAAAAAAGCCTAATGCACATGAACAAATAATTGATTATATAAATTATAATATAAAGATACATTAGATACTATGTAACCATTTTAAATGGAATTCATAATCTCATTAGAAGACAAAATGAAGAAAATTTTTTTAAAGGAATTAATAAAAAACTGGCTTTCACTTTGTTATCTGATACAATGCAATAAAGAAATAGCTACAAAAAAAGTTCCCTCTGGAAAAGTTCTCCTTTTAACTTCCAACAACAGAGATGATAACTTGAAAAGAAAATCCAATATCAAAGGTATTTAAACCTCACACTCACACACACACACACACACACACACACACACACACACTCCCTCTCTCTCTCTCGCGCGCGCTCTCTCTCTCTCTCTCTCTCTCTCTCTCTCATTCATCTACTACATAGTTACATATGCATGAATTTCTGCAAAGCTTCTGACTTGCTAGTTATTTGCTAGCTCAAGTTTTCTATGTGTAGCCTATAGGTCAGCTGGGTTTTCCCTGCCCTGACAGTTCTTAAAAAAGTACTTGACTCACAGGAAACTCCCCATGCCTTAGAGACAGTCCAGATTTCTATGATACATATAAAGTCTTGCAGGCTGATATGTTCTTGTGCCCTTTCTATAGTGCCTGCATTTCACATGCTCCTCCTACTTTTCTCTAGTGTCAGACAGAATGTAAAATATAGCCTCTTTACAGTTTTAAGAAAAATTAAATTGCAACAAGCATTTTGTGAATTTAGTAACTTTACTCAAGACTTGAAGATTTATACAAAGAGGTCACCTTTTTCAGGGTTTGTACTCTGATATATCTCTGACTCTCACCTCTTGTCTAGAGAGTTAAAAACTTCCTCTCACACAGAGTAGTTTTGGTTTTTTTTCCCTTGTCATCTGGGAGCAAATTTATCATCCATTCCACAAACAGACACACCTACTGCTAGAAAAAAAATTCCCCTCCCCAGAAATGGGTTTCAACATAAAAGCAATTTTCTACCAGATGCAGCATTTATCAAATATTTTCAACTTTTTATTTCTGGCAACAGGTGACCCCAAATCAATAAATCCTCATCCTGTGGTTTGCTTATACTAGTGATTGCAGATCGTGTGAACTTGCAGCTCTGACATTAGACACACTGCTTTCTCTCTTGCCTTCCTTAAGTAGGTGGAAACGTAAATACTAACCTTCCCAGATCCTCATGCAGTTAGGGGTGACCATATGACCCAGTGTTCACTATGAGGTAAAAAAATCAGTACGTGGGTAGAGCTTCATCCTGGAAAGCTTGTTAGGCAGTTGAAATGGCACATCAGCCATCAGCTCTTTCCTTCTTTACACGTCTTCCTGCTTGAAAAGCAAAAGCAATATCTGGAAGACTGCATCAACACTGATTCTACAAAGATGAAAGTCCACACACAAAAAATGGCAAGCCAGGATGGCAGGAGGATATTGAGTCCTAGATGTCGTTGCTGAGCTGCCATACAATCCCAGAACTATCTCGCCCTGACTTTTTTTTTTTTTTACATCTTTATTAGAGTATAATTGCTTTACAATGGTGTGTTAGTTTCTGCTGTATAACAAAGTGAATCAGCTATACATATACATATATCCCCATATCCCCTCCCTCTTGCGTCTCCCTCCCACCCTCCCTATCCCACCCCTCTAGGTGGTCACAAAGCACTGAGCTGATCTCCCTGTGCTATGCGGCTGCTTCCCACTAGCTATCGGTTTTACATTTGGTAGTGTATATATGTCCATGCCACTCTCTCACTTTGTCCCAGCTTACCCTTCCCCCTCCCTGTGTCCTCAAGTCCATTCTCTACCTCTGCGTCTTTATTCCTGTCCTGACCCTAGGTTTGTCAGAACCATTTTTTTTTTTAGATTCCATTTATATGCGTTAGCATATGGTATTTTTCTCTTTCTGACTTACTTCACTCTGTATGACAGACTCTAGGTCCATTCACCTCACTACAAATAACTCAATTTCGTTTCTTTTTATGGCTGAGTAATATTCCATTGTATATATGTGCCACATCTTCTTTATCCATTCATCTGTCGATGGACACTTAGGTTGTTTCCATGTCCTGGCTATTGTAAATAGCGCTGCAGTGAACATTGTGGTACATGACTCTTTTTGAATTATGGTTTTCTCAGGGTTTATGCCCAGTAGTGGGATTGCTGTCGCCCTGACTTCTTAATGAAGGAGAAGCACAAGTACTTCCAGCACAAATCCATGTTAGTCTTAACAGATGCAGTAGGTTTCCATAAAATATGTGATAATCATGATGTCAGGTGCAATATTTATAAAGAAGCTCCTAGTTTCTTTTACTTCATAGTTACACTGAATATTCCATCTGCACATCTTATTTCATTTAATTGATTTTCTCCTCATAGTTCTAAAGTAGCAATCTTATTACACTAATTTGCTTGGTTATCTGATTATTGCTGATTGTTAGCATATGCAAGTATTAATAAATGCACTAATAATGTAAGGTCACATGTGATAATTACATAATGATTAATTTCATGTCATTTCAAATGCAACAAACTGCAATGACCTACAGAACCTCATAACACTGTCTGCATTGGTTAACATATTGTGTTAGTTATTTCTCAAAGTAGGCTTGTAATAAAAGCAACAATAACTCAAAGCCTAGTTTGTTATAAGATTCTGATAACATTTGTATGTCTACCTTCTCAAAATCATAGTAATTTGAATTATAACAAGGAGAGGGTCATTATCATATTGGGAAGTCAGGCCTCCCTTTCACCTTAGTTTAAAAATAAGTCATCATCAAAACACGTAAATGTAACACCACATTCACACCACAACCTATGATGATTTAGGTCAGATGTACAGTGTGTCAACATTAGGAATTTTATCTCCTTTTGGTGTGTTATGTTATACTGGTTAATTTCTTAAATTGACATTAGAAAAACATATCAGAAAAGGAAGTCAACACAAAGCTCATTTTTTTGAAATGTATTTACCAGGGAAAAAAAAGCCATGTCAGAACCTAGTATGTCTTTGGAAATAATCACACGATACAAACTGAAATTGAGGAGGGGAAATACATCACCATGTCACTAAGGTGCTCTGTTTTACAGTGTAACCAGCACAATCCTTACTACAGGATAAAGCTTTAACCTTCTAATGATTTAATAGCTTAAGAACTTTTGCTTGTTTTCTTCTGAGGTACTTTTTCATTGTTACTATGTGAACCGAATCCTTAGGATTCTTCCTTCTTATACTAAAATTCCCCTAAGTATGGATATATATGTAGTGAGATATAGGTAGAAGTTTGCATGACAGACATTAAATTAGTTTTACTTTCCCAAGCTCATTTTTTCCTGTTAAAAGCAGATAATACACAGAAAAGTATATTCCTGCAGGTGTATTCCAGGACTCTAAAAAGAATTAATGTTACTCTCAGATGGTATGTCGTATGCATAAAATGCCCATGGTATATTAAGCCTAGAGAAAAGACTGGTTTAGTGGATAATATTTTGATTTATTCTCTTGTGTATTTTTTTCCCAGTAATACTTTTAGCTATGTGTCCCTTTTTTGAATTTAAACTAGATTTTGAGGTAATACTCCGTCATCCAAAACTATAACAAAAACAGTGTTAATTTCTTGGTCATAAGGTCCAAAACAGTCTTGAAAACATACTCACCTTCTAGACTTTTGTTCAGTAATAGGTGACCATTTTATCTCCAGGATCAGTACTTGAAAAATATAATAACTGTTTGGTATTCCTAAAGTTTGGCTTAGAATATCAAAAGCAAATCTTCAACAAATTATAGCATAAAGTTTACACTATAAACCACAGATTCCCAAAACTTTAGCAAGAGTACAGTTATATTCCAAGAATGGGTCATAAATGTGCCAGGAAATATTACTGGCTGTAGAAGTTTTAGAGTGATAAGTTAATAGTTATACAACAAATTTAATTTTCAACCATTCAAAAATTTCCAGCATTGAAATAATAATAAAAGTCTATTTATGGGACAATTAAATTTCCAACCATCAAAAATGTAACTGGTATCTTATGTGATCTCCAACTATAAATAACTATAAAATCAGGCAAAATATATGAGGATTTTTTAATGTACTGAACTATAGGCAAAGCAGTACTGTCAGTTTTAAGAGAAGGGACACAGCAGTACTCTAAGTACAGATACTTCCTTTACTTGTATCAGGGGAATGGAGCCCAAGTGACGTAGTGGCATTGCTGAGCTATAGAAGCAGAGATCAGAAATCTATAGTGCTGAAGTGGATGGAATTTTCAGGGCAGGTTCCTGGAAAGGAAGAAGTTGAACAAAGGAGCCAGAGAATTTTCTTTGAGGGTTCACCCTGAGTTTTTGGCTGAAGGCTATGCTATGCATGCTGACAGAAAGACCCTACTTGCCTCGGCAGAAAGTAGATAGTGCTGGACTAAGACTGAATGGAGAAAACAGTGGTCACACAAGGATCGAAAATACTGCAGTTATGGCCCATTTAGAGACAAGACACATTGCTGAGGATTTCAGGTACTCAACTGAGAGCTCAGAAAGGACATTCTTTTGGAATAAAGGTAACACCCTCTAATTAAGGACAAAATCAAATAGACCTATCTTGACAAAGTCTAAAACCACACTAACAGAATCAGTAAGAATCCACAAGTAATTTAACTGCCTACCAAATAGGTAAAGTACAGAGGATTTTTTAGAGCCATGATTCTATTCTGTATAGTTCTCTAGTGGTAGATAGAAAGAGTGAACCGTAATGTGTACAAATTGAAAAAAGAAAAGATCAAGTAGAGGGTGGGGGTCTAGAATGGAGTGCCCAATGGATTTGTGACAAACAACTCTGTGTTAAAAATGTATGATATAACCTAACTATAGGAGGTGGAAGAAGAGAGGTGCTGACCTAATAACTTTGGAAATGACTAGATCATAAGACTGAAGACAAAAGAAAATGTACATAATCTTTACTCCAGCTCTACAGTTATTTTCTCATGATGGTACAGGTTAAGAATTTTGAAACCACCGTATATGTGTGTGTGTGTGCGTGTGTGTACAGAAATAATTATGGATACAGGTTTATACACCGGTTAGTATACATACATATATGTCCTAGTTATGTCCACAAGGAGGGCCTAGAACCAATGACTCAACAGCAATGAGTAGACCTAGAAGCCAGATGTTAAGTTTTAATACCATTCTTCAATAAAAGGAACCAAGGCTCCCTGAAGACGAGCTGAGTCTGGAACTGTGGCAGATAACATACGAAATGAGCCTGGAGCATTTTGTAGTGCCAGAAAGTAAGTGCTTAAAATCCAGAATGTTGGGGTTAAGTCAAGGGACCCTGAAAGTTCCCCCAACAGCCAAAGATGGAACAGTGTGCGCAACAAAATAAATATCATAGTATTGTATTATAACTTAAAACATAAAATAAATATCCATGAGTCAATATTGATATAAATTATTTAGTAAATCAGTAAATTTGGGAGTAAAGACAAATCTAAAGATAAAGACAAATAATTTATGTAGATTTTCCCCTCTCAAGGAGGTGGAATATAATTCCCACCCAATAAATGACTTTCAAAGAGTAAACTATGAAAGGTGTTTGTGTGTGTGTGTAGTTTACAGTACAGAAACCTGGCAAACACCACCTTAGATGGGTGATCAACATTAACATAACCAATGGTAAATCATGTTGATAGCTTGTACCCTTTATATGATGTGCTATGGTCTTCTTCCACAAAACCACTAAGCCTTGTTTAACCATAAGGAAATCATCAGACAAATCCCATTTGAGGGAAAGTCTAGAAAATACCTGACCAGTACTCCTCAAAAGTGTCAAGGTTATCAAAAACAAGGAGAGTCTGCAAAACTACCACAGCCCAGAGAAGCCTAAGGAGACATAATGATTAAATGCAAAGTGGTATCCTAGATAAGATCCTGTATTAAAAAAAGGATATTAGGGGAAAACTAATGAAATCTGAAAAAAAGCATAGAGAGTAGTTGATAATAATATATCAGTATTGGTTCATTAGTTCTGACAAATGTAGCATGCTAATGTAAGATGTTAATAATAAGGGAAACTGGGTGTGGGGTATACTCCTTGCACTATCATTGCAACTTTTCTATCAGTCTAAAACTATTCAAAATTAAAACTTTTCTAAAATATTAAGCAAAAATAAATATGCAGCAATAGCAGTGATTGGCCATAGTATAGACAAAATAATTCACATCATGGCTGAACTCGGTGAGAACAGAGAATAGCCCAAAAAGCAAATGCCCCTTCCTTAAGGTCACCTCCCTACCTCCATCCTGGATTTAGGTGGCCTTTGGAGATTAAAGAAAGAGGAATAGGAGAGAATCATATTAGTCCTAAAACTCTCCATTTTAAACTGGAAGAAGCTAATATACTTTGATTGGCAAGATTATTTCTAGTGCTAAAGGAAAATTACTGTTTAATTCACTTATGGGTGATACAATAATGCTCATTTTGGATTTTGTGGCAGTCATAAATTTGAAAGTATATACCTTCTACCCAGAAATCAAAGGAAAAATTGATGAAGAGTACAAAAAGGGAAGGTTGAGTGTACTATATAGAGTCAGAACACTGGGGGTTAACCCGCTCTGCTGATTCAGTAAAGATCGCTCCTATTTGTTCGATGGAAGGACTTGGGTTTAGCAATAAATGAACTATGGTGAGACAGCATAAGTGAAATAAGTATATTGTAATGCCTCAGAAAAGCAGGATTAAATATACCTGGTGGGCTTCCCTGGTGGCGCAGTGGTTGAGAGTCCGCCTGCCGATGCAGGAGACACAGGTTCGTGCCCCGGTCTGGGAGGATCCCGCATGCCGCGGAGTGGCTGGGCCCGTGAGCCATGGCCGCTGAGCCTGCGCGTCCGGAGCCTGTGCTCCGCAGAGGGGGAGGCCACGGTAGTGAGAGGCCTGCGTACCGGAAAAAAAAAAAAAAATATATATATATATATATACAC
This sequence comes from Pseudorca crassidens, assembly GCF_039906515.1. NCBI lineage: Eukaryota > Metazoa > Chordata > Mammalia > Artiodactyla > Delphinidae > Pseudorca > Pseudorca crassidens. Next base: position 63,143,252 of record NC_090306.1, read on the forward strand.
ACACACACACACACACACACACACACACCTAGTAATATAATTTGGGGTGTTGTGTAGCATCAGGAATCCAAGTCCATGGTAGGGGGAAGCAGCTTGTAATTTTAAATGGAGCAGTCAATGAAGAACTCATGGAAACACACTGGAACAAAAACTTGAATGAGATTTAAAAGTTAATAATATGGATATCTGGGGTAGGTTTTCTTGGTAGAAGGAATAGCCGATGAAAAGATGATAAGTCAAAAGTGAGTGTGGTATGTTTAAAGAACTGCAACCAGAACAGTGTGACTTAAGAGCTAGTGAGAGAAAGAAGTAAGTGATGATTTCAGAGAAATGATGGGGGTAGATACTGTAGGGTCTTGAAGGACAAAGAATTTTAACTTTATTCCTAGATAGAAAGCCACTGGAAAGATTTCTCTAGAGGAGTGACATGATTTAACATTTTAACATACTCATTTATCCTAGAAATGATTTGGGTTGGTTTAAGAAAATATATGTGGAAAACAAAGAAACAGCTAGGAGGGATTATTTTAGAGTACACCTAATATAAGCATGGATATATTTAACCATATGCATCCTGAAATGTATAATATATAATTTCCACGCAAGGAGACACATTTCCAGGAAATAAGGGGAACAATTGCTTCTATGGATATTACATTGCTTTCCCTATCTTTGACCTTGTCTAACTCTGATGATAATTCCCCGTTCATTTAATAAGTATTTGCATATCATAATTGCAAGTAACACCAGTAAAAATTAAGTTCTTTAGAGTGTGTTTAGTTACACCACCATATATGAGGATTACATTGAAGAAAGTTGGTGAAAAATATAAAGCATATATCAGGGGTTGAGATTGTGCCCACATGAAATCAGTAAAAATAAATAAAAATCCTCTAACAAAAATGCAGATGCGTATTTAGGCAAATAGGGAATATACAACCACCCATTTTGAACTAGAAGTCTAACTTTCGGTTCTAGCTCCTACCTACCTTGTCAAATCTATTCCCAATTGAATTGATGAAATCTTCAGACAAGACAACCCAAGGCAGAGCATCTCTATGGACTGTATCATGTTGAAGTCCCACAGAGAGCTCTCATTTTCTTTCTTGATGGCCAGAGGCTGAGAACTTGCACTACCACACATGTAAGACTGCCTGGTACAGCAATAAGCAGGCCATTGAAGAATGAGCTATTCCCAATAAGCAGCCATGGGTTTCTCCCTTCTCACATATTTCTGTATGTCAAGAAAATTAAAGAGAGGGAGAAAAAAATATAACCCAAAATTATATGAGCAACAAGCCATTAGCTTTGATTTTGCTTTCTTCCAAACTAGCCCAAGGTAAAATTGCCTACTATGGAGAAAACTGAAGGATCCATTGAAATTCAAATTCGAGACATAGCTATGAGAGAAAAGATCTATTAAGGGACACAATGAAACGATGAAATGTATTCTAATAATAAAAACATTTACACAGTACATTAAAATGTACAAATTTTGTTCTGTATTCTGCATTTAACATTTACCACAACACTATGAATAAGGCATAACTAAATCAAATTTAAATAAAGTTATTGCAACTCTGTGAAGAGATTTATCTCGAATTGTCCCTTACATGATAATGTTACAGCTATCATTTCCGCCCTGAAATTAAATGTATTTCCATCTCTCTGTGTTAACGTTTCCAGCTATATTTAGAGATAATAAATTTAACAAGTTTAGCTCAATATTTCAAGTTGCCACCATAATAACAAGCCCCAACCTAACGCTTTACTAGAGCATCTCCCTGAAATTCCTTCCTTGATAATTTCTCCGAAGAGAATAGCACTTTTTTTTCTTTCTTTTTTTTTAATTGAATGAAAGATTCTTTAAATCCTACACTGGCACTTTTCAAGTTGTGTTGTTCCTTGCTTGAACCTTAAGGCTGAACATTGGTAACCTGATATGGGAAGCAATGATAAGGAGATACAGAGCTAGATGAACCTTCTCTTGAAAGTTTATACATGTTAAGTCTAGGTTTCAAAAGGTGGATATGTATATTTCCTTGTGGATTGATTTTTAACCCACAGAGAAAATAACTTCTTTAAATTGTGAGTCACGACAATTAAGGCAATGATGCCTAAGATCAGGATCCCATTTTCACAAATTACTTCCATGGAAAACAATTCTCAAAGATAGCAGTTTTCAAAACAGAAGTAAAACACTAAAATTGGGAGTAGGAGTTGGTTAATAAAATACTTTAAAAAAATCATAATTGGAACAAATCTTTGTGCAAGGAGGAGAAGCAAGAGCCTACAGAGTTGTTAACATTCTCAATAAACAGCCAAGGGACTGCATGGTTTAACATATAATTTATTTGATGAGGTATTTTATTCTTAAAAAAATTTTAGTATCTCAGTTTCTCCATTTCTTATAAAGTTGAATGGTAATCTTTTTGGACTTTAGTCTGCTTTGAAAGAAATACATGCATTTTAATACACCCTTACTCATGATATTACTAATTGGCTTTCCCCATATATATTCAACTTTTTCAGATATACTACTTTCACTGTAACTTTGAAACAAAAGTCAATTTTTCATCTCTCAAGCAATTATATGTACACTATTCAAAATGAAGAAAATAAGGCAAATTGATCGAATTGATGTAGTTAAGGTCACAGAGCAATATAAAGGCAATAATCCCAAAGCACCTATACATGCTTCACACATCCTGCATGTCTGATTCCTATGTTAGAGTATAAAAGTAAGAAACGAAAGCTGAAAAATTAATTCCAGATAAAGTTTGAATTATCCATTAATTCATGCATTCATCACTTATATTTTGAGTAAGATATAACAATTACCAAGAAGAAGTGTCTGACCTACTTTTACTTAAATTCTAATGAGGGGGATAAAGGATAATACATAAACAAATGAATTGTTGCAGATAGAAACTGGGTATACAAATAAATTAAGCAAGATAAAGTGAGAGTAGAGAAAACAAAGAGGAGGCTATTTTAGGTAAGTTCATTGGAGAAAACCTCTCTAATGAGATAGGTGAGAAGAACCTGAATTTTCAGAGAGAAAGAACCCTGTAAAGATGTGGGAGAATTGTATTTCACACTAACTGAATAACTAGTTTAAATTGTCTGAGATGAGAGCTAACTTGTCAAGGAACAGCAAAAAGGACATTGTGGATGGAGCAGAGTGGATAAAGGTCAAGATGGAGTTGGAAAGGGAGCCAATTGTCATATTATACGGAACACTGTGGCCTAAGAGTTGAGATTTTGCACTAAATGTCAAGGAAATATATTAGAACTTTAAATGTGTGTGTGTTGTGTGTGTGTATGTATGTGTGTATCACTCTGTCTGTTCTAGGTCAAATGAACTATAGAGAAGAAAGTGTGGAAGTAGAGATACCAGGTAGGGGACTATTGCCACAACTGAGGTGGGACATGATGGTGGCATGGTCATGAGGTAGTGGTAATTCAAGGAGTGAAAAATGGTAATGCATTTGGGTAATACATCCCCAAAATGGGATGCATTTTGATGTCAAGTGCACAGGATGCTAAAAGATGGATACAGACATAATTAACAGAGAGAACTCAAGATTGAGTCCTAGACTTTTGGATTGGCTATCTGGTTGAACAGTGTTATGAGCTGGAACAGGAAAAACAGAGAGAAGCATTTTTATGACAAGGATGGAGGGAAAATCAAAATTTGTGTTTAAGACATGTAAAGATGTTTGAGATACCCAATAGATAACCAAATGAGGATATCATCCAGGCAGGTAGACGTGCTACTCTGGAACTCAGTAAAGTGATCGGAACTCAGGATCTAATTTAGGAATTGTTTGAACAAAAGAGAAATCAGATTCTTACTCTAAGTCTTTAAAACACACATATGAGAGTAGAATATATGCTTAAATATATAAATTGAGATTATTAGAGAGGAAAAATACAAACCCTATTTGGAACTTTCTTGAGTTTAAAAAAAAAAAGGTTTGGTTAAATTCCAGAGCGGTGTGTCAGAGTAAATGTGTACATGTTCATGTGTTTACTGAGTCCGGGGGAGCTGTTTTACCAAAGTATCTCTGGACATATTCTATTCCTTCTGATGGTGATTGATGCAATTCCATTTATAATATATATTATTTTATTATTGTTATTATTTTGTTATTGTGATTCCTTATATTTATTCCAAGTAGTGTTACATTTTACCACAAGTTTTAAAAGGTATTTTACATTTTTCTTTTATAGGCATAAGTTCACTTTTCACTGAGGATCAATAAAAATAATCTAACTCATTTGATGCACATCATATTTTTTAATGAAGTAACGTAAATATAAATCCAACAAACTTCTTTGTATAGGAAAAGCTAGAAGCTTTTCTTCCAAACACTCGCTTTTCTTTCAGTAGACTGAAAAGTTGTTAGAAAGATTGTTGAAGATTAAGGGAAGGAAATTTAATTAAGACCAGATTTTTTGACCTGTGGACTCGATTGGGAATTTCATTCAATCCCAACAAAAGATATTCCTCTCAGTAGGACAGAATCAAACTCCATGGGGGAAAAAAAAAAGGTTGTTCCAGCGTCCATATTAAGAAAGCATTGTACACAGATGTTTTCAGCCATTTGAACAAAGCATTTGTCAAAATTTTTCTTAAAAAATTCCCAATTTAACTTTAATGTCATTTGAGGATAGTTTTGTGTACATTCCAATAAATTAAGATATGTGCCATGGGCTTCCCTGGTGGCGCGGTGCTTGCGAGTCCGCCTGCCGATGCAGGGGACATGGGTTCGTGCCCCGGTCCGGGAAGATCCCACATACCGCGGAGTGGCTGGGCCCGTGAGCCATGGCCGCTGAGCCTGCGCGTCCGGAGCCTGTGCTCCGCAAGGGGAGAGGCCGCGGCAGTGAGAGGCCCGCGTACCGCAAAAAAAAAAAAAAAAAGATATGTGCCATTCTATCATTTAAACCAACAATGATATATATCATTACATCATTTTAAAATATGTATTTTAAAAGTCTCATCTGAAGACTGTTGTTTACTGTGTAACTGTTACCAGACAATCAATCTTTATTTAGAAAGCTGTTTTTATTCACATCACATCTTAAAGGCTGCAGGATAAAAGGCGTAAAAATACCATTGACAGATAAAACAGAGAAAATTGCTCTGAACAAACTTTTCTAGATTAGTGTGGTGCATATAAATTATGAAAACACTAAAACTTGATCAAAAAGGAAAGTCTTTAACTTTCATTTAAATGCATGAACAGATGTGGCAGACCTAATGTCAATGGATAAATGGCCCCAAAATGTGGAATATGAGAACGAGATCTCTGAATGTTTTTAAACTCATGCCAGGCACGGCTGGATTCCTCTAACAATAAATGAGTCAAAGACCTAGAGTTCATGTAGGGTAGTTGTCTGTCAAGGTTTATAGGATTTTGGCCACCAAAGGTTTTAGCTAGTGCTGTGAAAAAAAAAAATGATTATCACTTAAAAATTAACTTGCTGCTTCCTAGTTACCTACGCAAATGAAGACAAGTCAAGCCTCACTTTAAAAATGGGTACGATGTGAATCCATTTTGAATTATGCCTCCAATTTTATTCTTATAAATTTTATTCTTATAGCTAAAGCACTATGAAAATTTGTCTGTAACTCTACTACTTCAATAATTCCTTTAGTTTAACCCGATTGTGTGTGTGTGTGTGTGTAAACAGGTTGTATCTTCTGGTAAAATCTTAAGGCTTGGTAAATCTGATCAGATGTTGTAAGTATACAAGAAGCTTGAATTACGTGGAAACAGTTATCGAGGTGGCATATGTTCCCACAAATATACTAGGATTATTAGGACAGTCTCTAGACAAAGATTGAAAGATTGTATTTTAAAATACAATTTAAAGCCTTAAAATTTTTAAGAGTAGACAACAGTTATATTTTGTCGGACAAATATTGTGTCTTTAAAGTCATTGATTATATAATCTTGAATGTGGATAACAACTGAAAATCATACACAGCTTTATATTTTACAAAGCACTTTGATTTAAATATCTCATTTCATTTGTTCTGTCATTTTGTGAGGTTTTTCTTATTGCAACCCAAACAAATCCTATCAATTTGATGCCTTATGTATTTACCACAATTTTTCCTTTCCTCCATCTTCAGTGCTATTGTATTAGTTCATGAATCTATGATTTCTCACCGGACTAAAACAGTCTTCGTGTTACCCTTCCTGCCCATGGTTTTATAACATTTCATTTCACATTCCATTCCTCCACATTGATTCTAGATAACCTTTCCAATATAAAAATCTCTAAAAACCCTTCAATGACCACAAAATTTTTTCCAGCCTCTCCTCCATCCCATCCTCAGATTGTAGACACGTTTTCTTCCACTCTAGCTATAATGAGTAACACAACAGATAACGAATACAATGTTATTTCATACCTCTATTCTATCATGCTCCTCTCTCCACCTAAAATATCCCTCACTCCACCTGTAACTACTGACAAGCAATATGTATTCCTCTTCTAAGTCCTAAACAAAGGGTCACATTCCCACAAAATTTTCCCTTCTCTGCACACAGAACTGACAGCTTCATTTTGAGTATGCCTACTGAATTCTATGCACATTTTTATGAGTTCTCATAACCCTTAATTATATGAGTTTATGTTTATCACTCGATCTCCACTAAGTAGCTCCTTGAAAGAAGAATTGGACCCCTTTATCACTGTACCTTAACTTCCAAACACAAAGAAAAAAAAACCCTCAATATTTACTGAATATAGGAATAAGTGATTGAAAACCAAAGTCATTTGAGTTCAAAGATCAGTATTTCTCCTACATCACTATAAAAATACGTTGTGTTTACTGAATACTTAATGCCCAACATTCTTTTAAGTAATTTACATTTTATTTTGCTTTCACAATTCCTTATAAGGAAAGCACTATTTCAATGTCCATTTTACAGATGAACTAACTAAATCTGAGCTGTTACTAGAATCGCCTAGGGTCATACAAATAGTAAGTGGCCCAGGTTAAAACTTCAGTGTCCCTGGATTTAACTGCCATTTATGCCTTTATAACAAAAATGAATATAGAAAAACTTACTGCTGAAAGAGACTAGAGAGTAGATGTAATGAGTTTACTGTATTGAGACCTTAATGCAAGCAGTTATTGGCATCAAATCAGAAACCAATAAGATCTCTCCCACCTTTCTCCCATTTCTTTTCTTCTTCCATGTTGTTGTTCCTTTAAAAAACCAACATTATACAGTGAGATCTGTATAGAATTATAATGTATTCTGTGTAGGGAAGAGTGGTAAAAAATGAGTAAATCTTTGTCAGCTTGCAAACTGCCTACTTTAAGCCTGAAACTATTAACTTGACCTGTCTCCCCTGCATCAGCAAGTGTCAATATGTACAGTACCAAAGATTGGCTTGATTATTTCAGGTGTAAGAAGAGAAGTTTAAGTTTCTTTTTCTCTTAGCTCATCTTGATTTAAGGGTATATATATATATATATATATACTTTTTCTTGTATTCTACGCCGTACTTTGTTTATATATGTAGGATTTATGGGAGCAAGTATCTGGGGGCTAAGAAAAAAAGCTGCCTTGTTATTTCATTAAAATTCCTGAGGAAAACTTATCAAACCAGAGGTAAACACATGAAAATATATCTAGAGAAACATCTGCTTGAATTAAAAATAAAGTGAAAAGGCAGGCCCACAAAGGAAAACTACAAAACAAAGTAACTCCAGGAACCTGACATCTGATCTAAAGAAGATTGGTGGGCTTCCCTGGTGGCACAGTGGTTGAGAGTCCGCCTGCCAATGCAGGCGACATGGGTTCGTACCCCGGTCCGAAAAGAACCCACATGCCGCGGAGCGGCTGGGCCCGTGAGCCATGGTCGCTGAGCCTGCGCGTCCGGAGCCTGTGCTCCGCAACGGGAGAGGCCACAACAGTGAGAAGCCCGCGTAAAATAAAAGTTGGTAAGAGCATCCATTTTTGACCAGAAGAGAATTTCACTGCACAGACTTATTTCAAGGGCACATGCCACTTGTATGTTTTAAAAGAAAGCTTTTTTATAAAAGCCAATAAATTTATTTACATTGGAATCCTTGAGATTGTGCGTGGGATGCAGACAGGCTCTCTCTCAGAGAAAAACGCTTAACATAAATACAGAAATATTACATTAATTTTTAACAACTATGACTTAAAACCGCTAAATCTAACTTGCCTAAGTTCATTCCTTTTTATTTGTTTCTTCTTTCTTTCTTGTCATTAATATTTAGCCCTCAGTATATCAAGAAAATTATCACCATCATTTTTTATGTGGACCCAATGAACTCCTAAAAATAATTTTGTCATTTAATAAATAATTCACAGAGGTAAGAATAAAAAGATAGTCGAAAACAGCTATATTCAAAATTTTTAAATAAATTTAAACATTACAAACTTCTTTGTAATATGTAAATTTTGGCACACGAACATCATAAAAGATGAATAAAGATGAAAACACCTACTTTCAGCAAAATAGGATAGTCTAGGTCCTTACTGTAAAACATTGCCTGATGAAGTATTTCCTATTTAACAAGAACTGGATTAAATCACCTACTCCCTTTGTTCTTGGAAATATATTGTTCACGTATATATTCTAGAAAAATTCATCTAGATATTGTCATCTGAAGACTCATTGTCTAATTGTCTAAGACTCCACTTACACGATCCATTTCACATCCATAATCCATTTCACCATTATCATTAGAGTACTGTTATCTGTCTCTTTGAATTTATCTTCCAATTGATCTAATAATTGTGAAGCATCCTCCTCTGTCAATTTTCTTCCCTATGCTATTAAGGGTAGAAAATGAAGATTTCTGAATTCTCAATTGTGTTCAATAAAAGCTAAAAGCAGATTATAGAGGTGGTATCTCCAGCTTCCTCTTATATCCTCCAGAAAGATAATGCAGTAGTCGGGCAACAAAATAATAAAAGTGAAGGATAATAATAATTCTTTCTCTATTATTTTGTCCTTCTAACAGAACCATAGCAGTAAACTTTTTCTTAAAGGACTATATAGTAAATATTTTAGGCTTACAAGCCATATGGTCTCAGTTGCAACTACTCAACTCTGCCTTTGAAGCAAAAGTAGGCACATACAATACATAAATAATGGTGATGTTCATATGGAGTGAGAAGTAGTAAGATAACAGTAGACAGTGATGTTCATACAGACTGAGAACTGGGTAAAGTTAGGGTAAGATAACATAAGAATGATGTTTTAGCAAATATAAAAAAGTGAGGCTAGAAGACAACTAATGATCTCTGACAATAGGGACAAATCAAGTTTCTGGAATTCCTCTGAGAATTGAAAAGCAAAGAGCGGTTTCAGGTAAACGAAGGAAAAAGAGGTAATATGAAATGAGTTTAAGTCCAACAAGAGAAACTAGAGTTACTTTAATAAAAAAGAATCTATAATTAAACTGTGAGAGATTCTGAGATACCCTCATGTTAGTACCTAAATTTGCTCTTAATTCTACATTTACCAGGATTTTTGAGAAGAAAATTAATCTCTCACATGGTGGCCATTGCCAGATGCCTGTCTGTGGACTATAAGAAGTAAAAGCATCCCACCCACCAGTCTAACAGCTTGACTTAAGAAAATATGAGACAGTTCTCGATGGGAAAAGATAAAAACAAACCTAATGGACATTAGTCAAATTAGAAAAAAGTATGGTCAATTAATTACAGGAAAACTTCTCTATAACTTGAAAGCAAAGAACTACGGAAAAAGAAGGAAAAAACATAGAAAGAAACAATGTTGCACTGAACAACTTAAAACCAATTTGTTGAAAAACTTCTAAAAATAACACTACTTTCAGGCAGTAAAAACTTTTCTGTGAACATCTGATTCTTAAAACTCTCTCAAAATACATTTCTAAATTAAGTTTATGATCTTTTGTTGAATACATGGTTTCTTAATCTGAAAAATTCTCCTTTTAAAGTTCTAGCATAAAACAAATTAAAGAGCACATTGTGTAGAGCATCACTTTATGAGTTTTAGCACCTTGTGGATAAGCAAAGAATGATTAAAAAATATTTTATGCTTTTGGCCGCTGGTGCATGCTACATTAGCAGTAAGATTTTTTTTTTTTTTTTTTTTTCCGGTACACGGGCCTCTCACTGTTGTGGCCTCTCCCATTGCGGAGCACAGGCTCCGGATGCGCAGGCTCAGCGGCCATGGCTCACGGTCCCAGCCGCTCCGCGGCACGTTGGATCTTCCCGTCCCGGATCAGGGCACGAACCCATGTCCCCTGCATCGGCAGGCGGACTCTCAACCACTGCGCCACCAGGGAAGCCCAGCAGTAAGATTTTGATGTATTACATATTAACACTGACTCTAAAGTGTTTTTACCAAATACATTATAGGAAGTAGTCACTACTGACTTTTTTGAAATTAAAGTATGTACTGGAGACACCATTGTGTAACAGAAAGAAAATTCGGAGTTAGAAACCTTAACATCTAGTTCTAATTCTTCCACCAACTAGTTGGACAATTCATTTAACATCTCTGGCCTTAATTTTTTTAATCAGACTTGAATATATTATTATAGTTTCCTCCTTTTACTATTAGACTGTTTAGTGAAGAAAGCCATGATTTTATTTTCAATGATTCCTAAGTTTAGATGTTACTTTCCATTGGTTTACTCTGATGTGTACTAGCAACCAAAAGGCATGTTTTACTAATCAGGACAGGCCCAAGCAACAGTTTACATCATGATAGAAACTCTTCGTCAGCCTTGAGGGTTATATTTCTGAAAAGTACTGTGCTTGGCAAAACTAGAGTTAGCGAGATCAAGATCTCCTGAAGTACATGCGTTAGCAGGGAAGGAATCAATATTACTGTCATTAAATATATCTAAAAATGGATGTAATAGAAGTTCCAGAAGGCATCTATGTCAAAAAAAACCCTGACATGTCAGCACTGCAAACTTACCCTGGTAGATAAACTTTCTTCATCATCAACTTTATTTTCAAGCAACATTGCTACAGCATCCTGATCTGCTAAGATATATTTTTACCATAATCAAGGCTTTAATTAGGGAAATTGCATGTCTTTAAAAATATTTTTTATTCTACTTATATTCTATTGAAATGGAATGTATTTGAACTTGTGTACAATATCCTTTTATTCTCAAAATTCTCTGCTATATAACTCTTCCAGATTAAAGGAAACTGAATAGACACAGTAAGTAAAGGCAATATGTAATCTTGGATTAGATCCAGGGGAAAAATTACTGTAAAGGACATTATTAGGACAACTGGAAATATTTGTATATGAAGTTTATTTTAGACTTAAGATATTAGGTAATTCCTAAACAAGTCAAAATCCTAAATTCGCTCATTGTATTGTGGTGATATAAAAGAATGCCTGTTCTTAAGGCACACACACATTGAATATTTAGGGATAATAGGGAAAGATATGTGCAATTTACTGACCAAATAGATTAGGAAAAATAATAGTTCAGAGTAGTTTGTGAAAAGGAAACCTCAGCGAGGAGGGGGCAGCGGTGGGGTGTGGGAGGGGAGATAGAGAGAAAGAGAGAGAGGGAGGGAGAGAGATGGAGAAAGTAAAAGGAGCAAAATGTTAAGTAAACTTGGGTGAAGAGTAGGTATATAGAAGTTATTATTTGTAATAGTCTTGCAACTCTTTTGTACGCTTGAAATTCTCCTAAATAAGGTTGGTTTTTTTTTTAAGTCTCTGTTAGTTGTTGCCATATCACATCAGCATTGCCTAATCAGAAATTATTTTCAAGGACTTCCCTGGTGGCCAGTGGTTAAGAATCCGCCTGACAATGCAGGGGACATGGGTTCGTGCCCTGGTCCGGAAGATCCCACATGCCGCACAGTCTAAATAAATAATTTTTTTTAAAAGAAATGATTTTCAGTGTTTAAGTTTAAATTTTTCTGGGCCCATCCTTATATTCATATATAAGGTAAACAGATATCCTTCTCTGCACTACCAGGCCGACTCTCTCACATAGGGAGAGGCCAGCAATAATTATTATATTTTTATTTAAGAAATAGCTTATAATCTTCAAAGGCAGTGTCACAAACACTTGAAAAATATTTTTGACATTTTCCTGTACATGCAAATATGTGGAAATAATTCCAGAGAGCCTTTCCATAGATCAAAATGATGCTGATCAATTATCTATCAAAAGATCAATTTTTTAAAGAAGACTGTGTTATGCTAAGTCCTAAAATGTTATTTTAGATTAGCATACTACCCTACTTACTAACTGTAGTTAGCTCAGGAGTACAGGGTTTTCTTCTTTAGTAGAGCGTAAGCCAGAGTTGTCATAAATGCCAAAGTTCACTGTCACCTTGATTTCACAATTGAGTAGGGCAGATTAAAATCATAAATTTATTTTTGACATTGCAATTTTAGCATGGCACCCTTATCTAATATCAAATTTTGGCATCTCAGAATCTCATGCAAGTCATGATAATCAGTTTTTAAATGCAAATCCTGAAGAATGTATTTAAGCAGGGGATGGATTTGAAACTTCAAGCTGGTCATGCCTAGAAAAACATGTGAGTGTTTACTGTTGAGCTATGACACACATATATTTCTTTTAGCAAATTACAGACAAAAAGGCATAATACTATATAGCTTATTTCTGACATAAAGCATGGTCCTGTGAATAAAAGAAGACAATATAGTCAAATGTTCTCTCTCTCTCTGATTTACTATTCACTTACCTTAAAAACCTAGGTAACTAAAGAAAAGGAAGTAAAGTTTTAACTAATATTTTATAGATGAAAATGGATTTCATAGGAGTCAAAATCACTAGATAAAATCAAATTTTCAACTAAAAGTGACCACATACAGGTACAGGCAACATCTTCAGATGTTAGGCAAGATAATTACAACACGCACCTGGTATTCAGTAGATGAATAATGCCCTTAACCCAAACATGTGGAGATGCTTCAAGATGCCCTAGGTAGTACAGCAGATTAGTTTGGGGTAAGAAAACCCTCAGGATCCAACATTTGAACTTTGTTGGCCAGTACATAAGAAGTGACTTGACCCTTCATTTGGTGAAATCTATTTCCTCAGATTTCTTTCTTTTTTTTTTTTAACATCTTTATTGGGGTATAATTGCTTTACAATGGTGTGTTAGTTTCTGCTTTATAACAAAGTGAATCAGTCATACATAAACATATGTTCCCATATGTCTTCCCTCTTGCGTCTCCCTCCCTCCTACCCTCCCTATCCCACCCCTCCAGGCTGTCACAAAGCACCGAGCCAATATCCCTGTGCCATGCGGCTGCTTCCCACTAGCTATCTACCTTACTACGTTTGTTAGTGTGTATATGCCCATGACTCTCTCTCGCCCTGTCACAGCTCACCCTTCCCCCTCCCCATAACCTCAAGTTCGTTCTCTAGGAGGTCTGCGTCTTTATTCCTGCTTTACCCCTAGGATCTTCATGACATTTTTTTTCTTAAATTCCATATATATGTGTTAGCATACTGTATTTGTCTTTTTCTTTCTGACTTACTTCACTCTGTATGACAGACTCTAGGTCTATCCACCTCATTACAAATAGCTCAATTTCGTTTCTTTTTATGGCTGAGTAATATTCCATTGTATATATGTGCCACATCTTCTTTGTCCATTCATCCGATGATGGGCACTTAGGTTGTTTCCCTCTCCGGGCTATTGTAAATAGAGCTGCAATGAACATTTTGGTACATGACTCTTTTTGAATTTTGGTTTTCTCAGGGTACATGCCCAGTAGTGGGATTGCTGGGTCATATGGTAGTTCTATTTGTAGTTTTTTAAGGAACCTCCATACTGTTCTCCATAGTGGCTGAACCAATTCACATTCCCACCAGCAGTGCAAGAGTGTTCCCTTTTCTCCACACCCTCTCCAGCATTTATTGTTTGTAGATTTTTTGATGATGGCCATTCTGACTGGTGTGAGATGATATCTCATTGTAGTTTTGATTTGCATTTCTCTAATGATTAATGATGTTGAGCATTCTTTCATGTGTTTGTTGGCAGTCTGTATATCTTCTTTGGAGAAATGTCTATTTAGGTCTTCTGCCCATTTCTGGATTGGGTTGTTTGTTTTCTTGTTATTGAGCTGCATGAGCTGCTTGTACATTTTGGAGATTAATCCTTTGTCAGTTGCTTCATTTGCAAATATTTTCTCCCATTCTGAGGGTTGTCTTTTGGTCTTGTTTATGGTTTCCTTTGCTGTGCAAAAGCTTTGAAGTTTCATTAGGTCCCATTTGTTTATTTTTGTTTTTATTTCCATTACTCTAGGAGGTGGGTCAGAAAGGATCTTGCTGTGATTTATGTCATAGAGTGTTCTGCCTATGTTTTCCTCTAAGAGTTTGATAGTTTCTGGCCTTACATCTAGGTCTTTAATCCATTTTGAGCTTATTTTTGTGTATGGTGTTAGGGAGTGTTCTAATCTCATACTTTTACATGTAGCTGTCCAGTTTTCCCAGCACCACTTATTGAAGAGGCTGTCCTTTCTCCACTGTACATTTCTGCCTCCTTTATCAAAGATAAGGTGTCCATATGTGCATGGGTTTATCTCTGGGCTTTCTATCCTGTTCCATTGATCTTTCTGTTTTTGTGCCAGTACCTCCTCAGATTTCTTGATTCACAGAAATTTGGTTTTAAAAGGGATATTCAGAAAACATGAGTCCATGTTTTCACAAATGTGAATTCGCCTTTTTGCCAAAGGTCACCTGATAAGTTAGTGGCAGAAAAAGGACAGCAACTCAGGTCTTTGGGCTCCCAGGTCTATTCCTGAATGCACTCTGCTGTCTCACTGTTTTATTTTATGTGAATACAAAAAAAATACATGGAATTTCAGTCTTTAATAAAAACCTTTAAATAATTTAAAAGATGCTCCTCTTTGCAAAACCTGATTCTCCCACTGCATATATTACAGTTATTGAATGGGAAGAGAATAATCAAAGACAATTAAATTTCACAATACGATTTTACTTCCCTTAATTTGTACACTAAATGTTTTAAGCATATATGATGTACATATTCTTTGAAGATCACTCTTTTATGAAGAATCAACCCCTGTTACTTGCTTTGTATTGAGAAAAATGATTTAGATAATGGAGAGTTTCTATTTTAAAAAATATTTGCATACCAAAGGCTTAAATACCTTCAACTCTATTAATTGCAGTGGAACGAAGTTCTTTCTAACTTCATTTTGTGACATGTCATTGATTTAACATAAAGAGTTTCAGTACGTTTTAACAAGAAGTAAGGCCATCTTAAGTGATACAAGTAGAAGAGAGGTGACAATGAGCATAAGTACACATTTTCAGTGTCATGAGAATGTTCTTTTTCTAAGAGTAAATATAATAAAATACAGGAAATCTAAACCTAGGCATAGTCCTGATTATCTGAATTTCAATTAATATTATGGCCTCTTGTATATATTTTGAAGTAAGCTTTATTGACTACCACTCTGCATTAAATAAATTGCAGATTTGAGTTCTAACTCTCATAATATAAGGAGGATTTAAAGGGTAGAAAAACAATCACTTATTCTTCTTCTGTCAAAATTAAGCATGCAAAGTCTCTCATGATAATTTGGTGAGAACAAATTTTATCGGAGTCAATCACTATGAAGAAAAGTTGCCCACTATCAAGCCCTTTTAATTCCTTGCTACTCAAAGTACGGTCCACGAACCAGCAGCATCAAATATGTTAGAAATGCGAAAACCCAGGTCCTACTCCAGAGCTAATGAATCATAATCTGCATTTTAAAAGGATCTCTGAGTGGTTTATATACACATTAATATTTGAGAATCATTGCTTTAAATTAAATTTGGAGAAGGCATGGGAGAGGAGTGAGTGGAAATGATTGTATTTACATCTGTATCTTCTTACCTAACTAGACATGTAATAGATAGGTAAACAATATTATATACTATTTGTCAGACACTTTGTGAAGACTTTTAAATTCATTGTCAAGTTTAAATCTCACAGCAAACTTTTATGATGGGAATTGTCATTGACATTTTACAATGAGAAAACTGATTTACAGAAGTACATAAGGCAAGTTCACATAGAGAGTACCTGGTAGGAGGGAGGCAGTCTGACTCAAGAACTTATGCACTTGATCATTATATTTTGTGGCTTAGCACATGGCTATATGCAGATTTCAACTTATATCAAAACATGATACCAATTTTTGAATGGAGAATGTATAAATTACACAAAGGCTGCAATGGAAAAAAAGTTATGTCCCAGATAAAAATATTCTTGTCATGCATGGGTCTTAAGTAGCTTAGGCTTTCAAATTCCTCCATATCTGCCAGGTTTTGTTTTTTAGGATGATAAAATACACAATCAGAAAATTTGTATGGGTACAAGTACCAGCTAAGTACTCCTAAACCAATACGTTAAACTGGTACTTAACCTTCTACTCATAAAAATATAGAGTAAGATATTAAGAATGAACTCTAAAACTAATAGTGTTCGGATGATCATATACATTAGAAAGTTTTTATTTGTATCTGGAAAGATACATGTCTATATTTTCCTTTACTCTGGAAAGGAAATTATAGAATCAGACAGATACAAATATGTATTGTTTTTTAAATTTTGTTTCTTTGGCTAGAGCTATATTTTAATAAAGTATAAAGGTACAAGAGGCTGCTCTATTTCACAGTGGTGGGGGTGGAAACTAACAAGATACAGGAAAATGTTCTTATATTCAAGTCCATAACTGATATGATTAAAATAGCTGACAGTTACTGAATGCTTACTTACATGTAAGAAGCTGTCACAAGAAGATTTTTTTTAAATATCATTTAATTTTAACTATTAAATGGGAACTAGCTTTATCCAGATGAGGAAACAGAACTGTTAAATGTTGGATCTAGGATTTAAACCCAGGTAGACTGGCTCTAGATCCCACAATTCATGCAGCACAATTTTAGGAAAAGATTCCTTTACCTCCCAGTGTATTTAACATATTTCAGGTTTCCTCCCTCTTCAATAGAAAATATACATATAATTTTCTCTTTGAATTATTTTAGAGATGTACAGTATATGATGATCTAGTTATAATCACACTGACTTAATGGTCTTATAAATGAAATAAATGCCTTAGGTTCATGTGATCAATATATATGAATTATGTCTTTAGTGCCTAGTTTTTCTTTCAAAAGAAGACTGAAAGATAAACTCGTGTAATTTGTTTCCTTGCACCATCTAGTGGATTTAAATGACAACTGCGGCAGTAGTATAAATGATTGTAAGTCAATTATATGTCAAATTTTCAAACGTATCCGTCAAACGTATCCGGAGAACTAGTCCTAAAACTGTACTTCAGATCATTACCACAAATGTGCACAGTTGTCATTTGCCTTTTTCAAGAGGGAATCGATTAAGCATGGACAAAGAATTCATTAGCGAGTGTTTAAATCTGCAAAAAAATTAACATAAAACAGCCTCCTTATCATCTTTTTACAATTAAAGGTAATGACAGTCTGATACGTTTTAGTTCTTCCCATTCGTTTTCCTAAAACTACAAGGCTTTCCAGGTAGCTGCGCGTAGGGAGGAACCTGGCGAGTCTGCGCGGGGCCAATGCGCAGGCGTGCTGAGGAGCGGAAGTGGGGAGGCTGGGCTAAACCCGGACCAGCAAGCGGAAGAGGCCGGGGTAGCGGAGAGAGGCTCCGAGACCGTTTGGCGGCGGTGAGTCTGGGGCCAGCCCGAGCTGAAAGTCCCAGATCCGGGGAGACGCCAAAAGAAACGGAGATACCTGGGGTTCCGGAGCAGTCGCTGCTGGTTGCTGCAGCTGCCCTGCCGCTGCCACCGCGACGCCTCCGCCCTCCCTGCTGAAGACGCGGCCCTGACAGGCCTGTAGGCCTAGGCGCGGCCGGCCGAGCCCGACGTGTTGCCGCCCGTGCAGCTGTGAGTAATCCGAGCGCCCTCTCCACGGTCGTGTACAGATTAAAATGGAGGAAATTTCGTTGGCTAACCTGGATACTAACAAGCTAGAGGCCATCGCTCAGGAGATATACGTAGACCTAATAGAGGATTCCTGTTTGGGCTTCTGCTTTGAGGTGCACCGGGCAGTCAAGTGTGGCTACTTCTACCTGGAATTCGCAGAGACTGGTAGCGTGAAGGATTTTGGCATTCAGCCAGTGGAAGATAAAGGAGCGTGTCGCCTGCCGCTTTGCTCCCTTCCTGGAGAATCTGGGAATGGGCCTGATCAGCAGCTGCAACGCTCACCTCCGGAATTCCAGTAGCTGCAACATGAGAGTCTGAGGGTGACCAGGACAATAACATAGACCAGTCCTGTGGTTTTGAGAAGTTAGGTAGCTAAGTAAAAAAAAAAAAAAAAAAAAAAAAAAAAATCAGACAAAAGTCCCAGTTCCCATTGAAGAACCTAGCCTTTAAAAACTTGGAGTGGAGAATTTAGGAAATCGGATCCTTGTTTAAGTGTATTACCTTTGGATCAGCTTTGAAATCCTGGACAGGAGGAGCTGTGCTGTGCATCCTGCAAGCCACGCAGTGGTTGATTTCTAAACACACCAGAAAGTGCACAAGAACCCTGTACTGTCCCCAGTGCACAGGTGAGCATCTGTGTGCTCAGCATATAAAGTTCTTTGGTTCCTCAGCCTTTCTGTCTGCCTGATGTCAAGGGCTTTCTGGATAACTGACCGTTTGGACATAACTGATGGTCAGGCCTTAATTGTTGGGCCTCAGTGGGACTGCACCTCTGATCTCAGAGCCTCTGATTTGGGCTTCTCCAAGACAAATGAAAGTCAGTTATGAGATCTGGATATTAATCATTCCAATCTGGGAAAGGCAAGAAAAAGAATTCCCAGCTGAATCTGGTAGGAGAAGCTCTGTGTCTTGATGCCAACAAGAAGAAAAGCTCAAAGCCACCAGTTTCCCAAAGGTCCAGCATTTAACAGTGACTTCAGCGGAGTTGGGGACATGGGCTAGCGTTTTGCTGAACAAAGCCCTGTTTCTTGCAACCCACCTGGTGGCAGAGGCTTAGCAGATGAATAACTTGGTTATCCAGGCAGGCTGAGGATTAAGTTATGATCCCTTGGGGAGGTAGCAGGGCCTTCTGCGACTATGCACGATCTTTCAGACTGCAGGATTCATATCTGGATGTATTATGCTGTGGACAACAGTTCAGTGGGGCGTTTTCCTACTCTTGAGTTACTCGTGACCTAGCCAGTCCATGGGTCTGACTTGGTTATTGTGCCAGGTCACTACCTGCCTCCCATTTTCGGGGCAGGAGTGAACTATGGAAGAGCATCATGGCTGTGCAGGAGGCTGTGGTTTGAAAGCTGAGCCCAGAGGGGACCTTTTTCAGCTGCACTCACTAATGTGAATGGGTTAGTGCTAGGAGCCAAGGAGCAGGACTGGGTCAACTCTCATCTGACTGTGCAGCATCCTATTGAATGCCCCTGTTCCTTGGGTTGGGCAGTCACAGAGCTCCGTTGCAGTGAACATCTAGACTGTCACCACCTTCTCTGCCCCTCCCGAAGGGCAGCCCTTTCCACTCAGTTCCCTTTGGACCTCTTGACAACAAGAGCTGTCCTTTTGTTGGAAGTCAGGAAATGGCCCCCAGAAACCCTCTGGTTTTAGGCAATGGGATAGGGGAGGATAGGAAGTGTGAGCTGGGTATCAAAAGTACCCTCCACTTGACTCCCTGATTGAAGTTTATGAAGTATATAGGGGTGGGAGCCCCAAGGTGAGCGGTGCTGCTTTATTTGAAATGTTTTCTTACCTCATTCTGTGCCCCAGTAAGGGGCCCAGCCTTCTTTTTCTGGCTTGGCCCCATGTTCCTCCAGTCCCCTGCTCCATGCCTATCTGGTACAGCTCATCACCCCGGGTGCTGCCTGCCGCTCTACATTCACGCTGACCAGTTTCAATTTCTCTCTCTTGATGCTCCTACTTCTGAAGCCTGCCCAGTTTCCCTTTCCTTGGCTTCTCTTAAGTTTGTTTTGTTTTGTTTTCTTGTTTTTGAGAGAGAGTCAGAGCAGAATCTTTCTTATGGCTCCCTCTATTGGGATTAGGATGGGAAGAGAAAGTAATTTTTTGTATATGAAAAGCAGTGTCATGCCTAAGCATTTCCTCTGTAGGACTGCCTTGCTGGTATGCCTTCCTGCTGTGTCTTACTTCCTGAGGAGTTACATCTTCCCACCTCCACTTGGATACTGCCCCTTAGGACCTAAGCAGAAAAGCAGTAAAGGCTGAGTGACACAGGGACAGAGTAGGTTCTGATCCATTTTCTCTAACCCTTGCTGTGCATGTATCCTTCCTTATCCCAGAAGGAACTTTTTGGACTGTATGGACTGATTCGGGTTACATACTCTAGAGGGTTAAGGGAAGCATAGTAATAGGGCCTCAAGACTGTTTATTATTGCATTCTCCCTCTAGAGTTGTCCCGCTCAGGGTGAGGGCCTAGCTACAGATTGGTCTTCAATCCAAGAGTTGTAATAACTGTTTAAAAAGTCAAACCTTGGCAAGAACTGAAATAATTTTGGGTTATCTGCCCTTGCCTTTTTTAGAGACATCTCCTTCTGAGGGGATGCAGAAGGAAAGGAGGGTCTAAGTGAGACTCTGGCCTACTTAAAGATAATATCTGGGAAACAGGCTGAAGGTAAGGCCATGGTCCACTCCTCCTTCAGAGAGGGAGCTCAGATTGTGACATTACTGTTTCCTTGGTCTTTTCTCCTGGTTAGAGGAGGGAGAAGTGGAAATAGTTTTGAGTAATGGTTGGTTCATATTACCTCCCTCTTGGTTTGTGTTTTTGTTTTTTTGCTCCCCATTATTAGGGCAGTAGCCCCCGGTCCTGGTTGGGTATGAGGTGGGCTAGGTCCAACAGGTGCCCTGAGGGGACAAACTAACTCTTCTTTTTGGGGGAGAGAATGCTCCCTACCATATAGTTAACAGTGGTTAGGAATTCTCCCTTTCCCTATCTTTCCTCTTAACAGCAGAATTCCTGTCCTAATCTCCTCAATTAAGTGTATTGATCACCCTGTAATTCTATTATGTATCTGAGTGTGTGTGTGTATGGGGGGGAAGGGGTTCTTTACAAATTTCTGTGGTTTGTGGCTTTTTCTTCCATACATTAGTTCACACCACCGCATGCCCAGGGGCCATTGCCTGGCATTATCGCATGCTGGGATCATCGGGGAAGTGTAGTGAAGCTCACCATTGTCCTTTGTTTTGGAGAGTCTTATTTTTGCATAAGTAGTCCATCCTATACAGGTTGCTAACTAACTGTGTATTCCCCTTGCCCCATGGCTGCTGGTGTAAATAAACTGCGTCTCCCCATTGGTAAACAATTACAATAAACAAAATTTTAAAAAATGACTTTATTTGGACTCTATGTTCATCTTTTAAAATTGTACGTTTCTTGGGTATTCACGTAGTGAAATAAATGTTGAACCTTAGTTACTTTCTCCTGAATGAGTTTTATCAGATAGAGGAATTTTGCCCAACTTTGTTTCTCCATCTAATACTGCACATTTAGCTTTCTGCAACATCCAGTGAAAGAAACAAACTGTATACAATCTTCCCTTTACCATAACAAGAAGGTGGTAAAATAAATACAATGCAATCCTGTCACTGAGTCCAGTGTGAAGGATAGTTCAATTTAAATGGCACTCAAGCTATCAATATATACACTTTGCCACCATTTTGATCTAATACTGCTCTTGCTCTCAAGAGGCAAATGATTCATAGCAAAGATGAGTCAGCCTTTCTAAAGGTAATTGTTTCCAATACTTTTCATTTTACTCCAACTATTTAGGTCTGTCATTTTGTTTTTAGATAATTCAGAGATTTTTCATTTATTCCAGTTCCTATTCCAAAGTTGGAGCACTTCCTTAGAAATTGTACATATTGCTCCTTAGTGTTGATCAAATCACTAGTTTGCTAAATGTTCTAGTTCTTTAAAGAAACAGTCCCAAATTGGAAATAATATTTAGATGAATAAAAATTATAGAAATGGGATCAGAGGAAACCAGTTGCAGTAGGATATCTCAGGGGACTTCATTGACATGTGACATGGTGTTAAGTCACCTAACACTCATACGCAGCTGCAGCAAATCCTTTTGGATCCTATTTCATGTTTAGATTTGAATTGATATATTTCATGCTAACCTACTTTTCTGAAATGAGGTATTTGCAAGACCTCAGTGCTCTACTAAATCCACTTGACAGTACGACTTTTGAGATTATTTTCGTGTTTTCTAACTAATGATCATTATATTTAAAAAGAAAAAGAAATCACATACCTTTTAACTCCCTACATACTTGGTTTTAACTGGCGGGTAGCATGAGGTCAGGAACCTAATACATGGTTGCTTGATGTTGACAAAGAAAATGAACTATGCTCAAGTAGTTAAGGATTCTGGAAGAGCTTTCTTTAAACATCTTTTCATATTAGTCTTCAATTATCATGGTTAGTGAATTGCTGGTTCTCAGAGATAACATCACATGTGAAAGTTTCACCCTGCTGTGGAGGGCACAAACTTTTTGATTCTTACACATGTTCCCAAAGATGCCCGTGATGCTCTGAAAGAAAATATTTGTTATAAGGGAGGCAATTGTTCAGAAAGCTATTGTAGACAAACCTGTAAATCCTTGGTTTTGTTTTTTCCATTTTGAAAACTTCAATCATTATTACTTGAGCCTTAGTGGAAATATGTGAGCTGGAAAGGAAATACTAAATTCATTTCAGAAATGAGAAAATATGTTTGGCAGCAAAGACTTGCCCACAGTTCAAAAACAAAAGTACAGAAGCAACAGAAGCAAAAGTAGAATGCTAGTGCAAGGCCAGTGCACTTTGTTGAAGCAAGAAAATTTTTAATAAATGAAAGGACTAATTTTTTTAAAAGACAAATTGCAGAGTGAAAAAATTGTGATACTGATGAAAACTTTAAGACTGAGTGAAAACACTGAAAATGGAAAATATATTTAACAATATAATTTATCAAAAGTGACTCAAGGAGTTTTTATTTTTAACCTTAAAATTTAATAAATGTAGTAATTTAACTATTAGAACTTAAAAAAAAATCCCATCTCTACCCAAATATACAAAAAAACTCTAGACACTGAGTTTTACAAACAATATAGCAAGAAACAAAAATCATTATAGGCTAAGTGTATTATGAAGATGTTAGGCAACCAACTCCTTTAAAATATCAAAAATAAACTTTATCAACAAGTCAGGTTAACCCTAGGAAAGATTTTGACTCAGAAAATCATTGCATCATGGGGCGGGGTGGTGGTGGTGCTGTGATGAATGATATTGGGATTGACATATATACACTAGTATGTATAAAACAGATAACTAATAAGAACCTGCTGTATAAAAAATAAATAAAATTCAAATCAAAAAAACCATTGCATCACCATTAGAGAAAAACTATGTGAAGATTTCAATACAGAAAAATAGTTTGTAAAATTCAATACCAACTATTAACTTTAAAAATACTCATTAACCATATAGAAACAAGGCCTAAAGAACTTCCATACACTGATAACATATGTATCAAGATCTACAACTGCTTTGCTTAATGGTAAATACTTGGAAGCATTCCATTTAAAAGCAGGAATGGAAGAAACAAAATTCTCATTCTCAGATGATACCTAAATGGATAATTGTGTACAATCTATGAACATACCACTGCAGGTAATGATAGAATGCAGTAAAGTTGCTGAATATTAAAGTTGCTGGATATAAGATCAGGATCCAAAATCAGGACAATAAAAAATTTTAAATGGTGCATTTATAATGTAATGCAACAAAAGTACATATGGTCCTATGTAATACTAATGTAACAAGAGTGGTGTAAAATTTTGTGGAGCAAATGAGAAAAATTTCATCTGGAATGTTAAAGGAAACTCAAATGAAGAGTCATAAGAAAGGAAACCCAAATAAATGGAGACTAATGGGATGTTCATGGATAGGAGGCTCAGTATCATCACTCCAAATATATATAAGTAACCTTGATTAAAATCCAAATGGACATTTTCATGGAACTTGATAAGCTAATTTTAAGATTTATATGAAAAGCAAGGCGCAAGTATCGACAAGATCTTTTTGATGAACAGCTAGTGTGGTTGTAGTGCAGAAACAAACAGGAGAATAGAAGATAGTTCAGAATTAGATGGAAAAACAAACACATTTTTGTCATCTTGATGTATGACTAAACTGGTAGTATAGTCAGTAGACTATAAACTGTTACATTGTTCTGGAATAGATTAGCCATAAATACTAAAACTGTACTCCAGACACAAAAATTAATTTCCGTGAGGATTTAAGACTTACTGTAGTAAAGTAAAACATCAAACATTTAGAGGGACATATACGAGGATATGTTCATAATTGTAGGCAAGGGAAATTTTCTTAAGTAAATAAAAGCATCAAACATAAAAGATTGGTATGTTGAGCCGTAATAAAAGTAAAACTTTCTATGCACTGTCATACTAGAAACACACAACAACAAAATGCCATAACATGCTAGTAGAAGTGTTACAGTTCTTATAACCGATAAAAGATTATTGGCAAAATAATTATACAAATGACAAATGGACGAAGTAAAAGAACACAGCTCATTTATAGATTTAAGAAATCCAAATGACAGAAAAGATGTGAAAACTTCACTTAGTTTTGAAGAAGTACAAGCTAAAAGCAAATTAAATATCAATTTATACCACTCAGCATAGTTAAGAAAGGGTGATGATATCAACTCTGACAGGTACATGGAGCAATTAAAAGTCTCGTACATTGCTGGTGGACTGTAATATAATAAAAATATTTGGGAAAGCAATTTGGAAATATCTATTGCAGTTGATATGCATAACCAATACACCAATATTTCCACCTCTTGTAGCACTGTCTGTAATAGGAAAAAATTGAAAGTGGTATAACTACCCATTAAAAATATATAGTCCCATGCAGAAGTGAAAATAACCAGGGCTGCACAAATAAAATATTTAGTAAAATATTTGTTCTTATAATTTGATACCTTTCATTTGAAGCTTAACAATATGCAGAACAATGCTATATATTGTTTAGGGATATGTACATATGTAACAAAATGTATACCAAAAACGTGAGCTAGACTTCCACTTCTATGTGTATCGTGGTCTAGATATTGGAAAAAGACTTCTCAGTGCAAAAAGAACCTGGATGCTGATTAAACTGGAACAAAGATGCTATTAAGTGTTTTGCTATCCTCCCAAGAAAGTATGGGAAATAGCTCTCTCTTCTACACACATACATACACACACTAAACACAGAGCAGAGACACAAGTGAAAACAGAAAATGGGGCTGCACGGGAGGACATACGGAAACCAGGAACTTCCACATGAGAATGGGAGATTAGGCCTCCATCATCACAAATTGAGACCACTCATTACACTCCCCATAAATACAGGATACCTGAGATAATCTTTACATCCTTAGTGAAAGGATGGGCAGAGTAAAAGGAGAGAAACAGAGATCTTCCTGACTGCAGAAACAACAGATAAGAAAGCCTCTGCCCTGGCCTGAGGTGAAATAAATAAATTAAAATAATAACATTATCATCATCATCATTTCCTCTGGAAATGGTACTTATACTCTTGCTTTCAAATAGTTACCCTACCCTGTTAGAGAAACCTCTGCCTGAAAATTATATAATGTGCCCAAGATAATATACTTCTTGGCCACCTAATAGAGTTTGGGTCCCTCAGCATTCTCACAAAATATAAATTTGCAATAAAAGAAACATCTATTTTTCAAAAGAGTTTACTTACCGCTATCATGTTCTGCATCTAATCATTCTACTTTCAAGAAAAGAGTACTAATTTTGATAACACTGAAAGTGAGATTTGATGAGATTAGGAGATGGCTGATCATAGGAGTGGTTGACACTGCCAGCATCCTAGAGACCCAAGGTATGCAGCCAGAGGAACTTAATGAAGGTGGAATTACCAACATAAGTGAGGAAACTGGTTGTGATAAAAAGGATAAAGATGTTTCAGAGGAAGTGAAGTGCCCAGTATACTTGACCTTAAAGGATGTTGCCAAGATATTTCAAAATATCGAGAGTACAAAGAATGCTCTCAGTATTTTGTGCCATAGATAAAATGTTGTGTGGCAAGCAGAATTCTAAAGACTGTCCCCTGAGATTCTTGTCTTCTGGTTATTCAGTTAAACAGTAATCTAAATATTGCTGTAAAGGGATTTTGGAGATGTAATTAAATCCCAAATCAGTTGACCTTAAGATTTGGAGATTATTTGGCTAGACTTGTCCCCAGGCAGGTGAGGACTTAAAAAACTCAGTGTTCTCCATCTGGTAGGAGAAGACATCACAGAGATTTGAAGTGTGAGAGGGGTTTGATGCACCATTGCTAGCTTTGAAGATGAAGGGGGCCAAGTGAGAAGGAATGTGGGTGCATCTTGGAGCTGAGAGTAGCCACTGGCTGCCGGCTAGCAAGGAAACAGTACCTCAGACCTACAGCCACAGAAACTGAATTCTGCAAACAACCTGAATGAGCTTGGAAGCTGATTCTTCCTCAGAGCCTCCAGATAAGAGCCCAGTTTAGCTGACACTTTGCCTTTGGCCTTGGAGACTCTTAGTAGGCGGCTCAGCCAAGCATTCCCTGACCTCTGACCTAGAGAAATGTGAGATTCCTAAGTGAGGACTGTCTTAAGCAGCTAGATTTGTGATAAGTAGTTATGCAGCAATCGAAAACTAATACAGTCATGAACTGATACAGACTTAGAAAGGATTATTCCGTTAGATGGTCACCCTTATTATTGGCATAAACCCCTTACTTGGATTTTATCAGGTAAATAGATAAATCATAATTAGAGATATAATTCCACAGAGCTCTAAGAAAACAAACTCACATCAATATAATAACACCTTTCACCTGCAAGTTTAACCTTAGATCAGCAAGATGATGTGCTGATTTTTAAATACAAGGTGACCTCTCCACTTCTAATGTGATTTTATCACCTAAAGTTACTCTGCTCCCACTGCATTCTTATCCCCCAGCTCCTTCTGTTTTCAGACATACGCACAAGCATGCACATACCCGTAAATACGCACAGGAGTTATAACTTTAAATCCACCCAGTTCAGAGAAAGGCTAGCTAAGCTGCTTCCGCTCTTGCTGCTGTATGAATTATTACAGTTCAAGGCCTTATTTGCAGAGCAGCCATTTCTATAGTTTGAAGGTAGATGAGTGCTGGTCTCTTAAGTACTTCCCTTACAGCTAAATTTTCTTTTGGAATTAAATGTGCTTGTTGTGTTATGTCTGCTTAGTACTGGATTCAACAGTGATTCAAAAGCTGATTTAGATGTTGTATAACAGATGGGAAAAAACATTATGATCAGTTTGACAACAAACTCTGTGGCCCCAATTAGGTCACTTCATCTCTCTGGGCAAGTTTCTTCACTGATAAATTAATAAGCTCGAATGAAACGATTTCTTGGTTGCATTCCACCTGTGACATTCTCTGATTCCATGATAAAATGTTGAAAATAACTACCCAAGTCATCTTATTCCCAAGATCAGTTTTACCATCTAAATGCAGAGAATTTGGCACAGTTAAGTTATGGGCTCCTTCACATGAGTCTTTGTAATTCTGCTTTGTAAATTGTTCTATGGCTTTTGCTCTAGATCTCAAACACCTCTTTTTGGTTAGAAATGTGCCATTCTAAACCAAGCTCCCATCTCTGCTTCAGATCTGCCTGTCCAAGGAAATACTATATATTTCCAACTGTGTGTCCCACAAGCACCTCATATTTCATCTTATGCAAAGTGAGGTCTGAGAAGCTGCATTTTCAACGTATGCCTCAGTGCATTCTAAATGTCGAGAACTACTGCCCTAGAGAGAAAGCAGAAAATAAGTCTGCATTCATCCTGTTTTTTAATCTCCAATAGCATATCCCTAGAATGTTTGGGACCCTGGAATTTTTTTTTTTTTTTGGCTGAGCTCTTCTATATATAAATTATGTGATTTAAAATTATGAGAATTTAAAAACATGATATCATGCACATTGTAATGCCTTTATAAAGGTTGATGTTTTAGAACTATTTATTTCTTAAATTATAACCCTGAGATTTTTTTGCCTCTGGAATGATAAGAGAAGTATATCATCCTTCTGCCCCTAAGCATTTAAAGGCAATATATATTCCAATAGATGGCACTAGTCTTCTGTTTGCATATCTTTAGATCAGTTGTAAAGGATCCATCCTTTTGTTAAAAAGTTTAATGTTCATTTAAGAGGGCTCTACAGTGTGGACAGAAACGGCAGTCTGAAAAGATAAGTGGAAAGTATGAAGTAATTCAGTTTATCATTTTATCACTTCAGAATGACTGCCTATAATGAACTGCTCAGTTGCATTTGCAGTGTAGCAGTTAAAGTATTTTTTAACTTGTCTCATATACTATTTCCCAGTTTCTCAGCATCAACATTTTTCCCACTTCCCATTCAGCTAAAATTTTAGTTCAAGAGCTTTGTATTTACAGTCAGTGAATTACCCCCAATAGATTTAATGACTCTTCATAAAATTTTTAGAGACTTTGATTTTTGTCATCATCAATTTATCAGCAACATTATCTGTAATAACTCTTTTCTTCTGAGTAATGTCAGTGGGCCACAAAAACAGTAGTTTAATAAAACCATTGCTATTAGAATAATATTCTCACAGAGAATATATAAAAAAGTAAAAACTCCAACTGGTTTGTCTAGTGTTAATTATAGGTTGTTTCTTATTAGCTAGGGAAAGAATAATCCATAGTATAGTCCAAAATCCACTCCCCATAAAAGTAATGCTAACTGATCTATAACAGTTATAATTTTTACTATTGGGAAAGCTATGAGATAGGCCTAAGGGGGGACTTCAGGCCCAGAAAGTGGTATATTAGGAACATTTATTAGGTTCAGGTGGAAAAAGATAATTAAGCTACTTTATCTTGTGGGTGTGTGCAAATATTTATCAGACTTCCTGCCTTAACAAGACCCAAAGAATGACCACATATCCTGGTCTTCCTGGGAGAGTCTTGGTTTACAACTGTTATTCAGTTATTATTGATATCGTCCCCCTGTCCTTTCAAAAGTGTTATGTTTTGGAAAATAAGCTATCTGTTTACCCTAGTTGTAACTCACAGAAGAATTGAGAGATGTTTTTAAAAGAGATTGAGGGCCAAACTGTGATGAAGGTTGTGAGACCAAATCTACAAAGAAAGTGTTGTCTACTTGTAACATTCTGTTTTGAAAATAGTATGTAATCAGAAGTTAGAAATAAAGGTATGAACTGCATGGACATACAGTCAAAAATGTACAGTGGATTAGCTAATGGAGTAATTTGAAATATATGGAAAATCAAAGGGTTAAAGATATCTGAAGCTGGAGCTTCCGTGCTTGATGTGAGTAGGAGTGAAGAATGGACAGGGATGAATTGGAACAATCTAACCTTGAACCATTATTATATGCTCTGGGAGTCCCATATGAGCACTTGTGAGTGAAAGCAAATTGTTCAGACTTCAAGCTTTACCTGTGTCTAGGTGGCAAAACCACAGGCAGTTTGTAATATGAGACCAAATCACATAATTTGTGGTGATACTCATAAACAATGCTATACGGCAGGTAACACTTAGCAACTCATAGGTATTGGCAGGCAGTGTCATTAAGCAGAGCTTGGGCAGGAGTAATTCAGAACAGCTTGTTATATTCAGTTTATGGTTAGTCATGGTGCTTGGATGAGGATAATGTTCCAGGCCTTGAACGTTACCTTTTATTGATGGACATAAAATACTATAGATTGTGTTATTTAATAAAATTTTCTGCGAAGATGGTAAGGCTCTGTGTCTAGAGCTGTGCATAACTGTGAGAATGCAGAGGAAGTTATGGCTACTTCAGAGGTAATGGTATATCATGCAAGTAGAGAGGTGGGATCAGCCTTTTTGTCACTCTACCCCTCGCCCTCTCCCAAAAAAAGTGGCTCTCGGCTTCTAGAGCCCACCTTCCCATTCTCTCACAACACGAAAGCTTACAGCCAACAAGAGAACATCTCTGTTGCTTCACTCTCTTTTAAGGACTGACATGATTAGGTCAGGCCCACGCGGGGTAATCTCCCTTTTTATGAACACAAAGTCCACAAGTAGCTTAATTGCAGGAGTGATATCCCATCGTTTTCACAGCCCTGTCTCACCCCTTCAAGGTGTTGGTTATAAAAAGTGTGTAAACCAGGGGGCGGCTGCCATGTTTAGAAGCCACCCGTTTACAGACTGTGCTTTCACTTTGCCCCTTAGTACCCTGGTTGCTAAGCTGTTATGAGGATAAGGATGGAGTTTCCAAGGACAGCATCTCCTGTTTACTCTCTTTTCTGGTCTTCAGGGAGCAGGGTTGTACAAGTTCAGTGTGACTAGGTGTCATATAAATAATACACAAAAAGCCCCTATCTACCAAATCGTGGAGTTCTCCAGAGCGTTTATGTTTATGGAAAAACAGTGTTATCCCAGGACCTGCAGCCTTGTTTTGATCGAAGCAAGATATTTAAGACTCTTGGTTGGGGACTTTTATTTCCATTCATAGGGAAAATTTATCAGTAATATGTGAGATGGGAATAACAACAGATTGTGACAGCACCACTCTTTGTGGCACTTACTTGGGCACTTTTGAATCATCACTCCCCTGCCCACAATACCACACCACCCTACCACCTCAGTCTCAAAAGTTCTACCCACATCACTCTCATCTCCCCCATTACTAATGGAGATGAGCATATTAAGCACAACTCCTTACAAACTCTAGAATTTTCCTTTGGAATTTAAATTTCATGAGAACTGATGATCGTTGTCTTATATACTGCTCAGCACAATATCTGGCACATAATAGATACTCAATAAATATTGATAGAAGAAATGATAGAATAAAAAGTAAATATTGAATTGAATAATATTCTGTTATGTTAATTCCAAGAGTAAAACGATGGATTCATTTTGCTCTTGTCAAGGAGGAACAAAATTCTTTTACCATTATTTTAATTATAAAATCTTCCTAGATATTTGTATATTCCAGGCTTTTATTCTGCAGAATTTAAAAATTAGGTTTTTTGTTTTTAATCTACTTTTTTTTTTACAAATGTAAGATTTCACACATTTAAACAAATTCAATATCTCTTAAAAATCACGACATTTTAAAGTTATTTTTAAGAAATAGCAATGTACTACTTGTCCTTTTTTGCCTAATACATTGTGAATTTAAACAGTGAAACGTGAAGGTTTCTGTTTGGTTGCAAAAAGCAAATGAGATAATTTACTATTCATCTCATAACTTTCATTTTCTAAAAAGTATCTTGGCAATTAAAGTTTGATTATTTTCTCTTTTTTGGGGACAGCATTAATGAGATCATCACAACTTTTGTAAAAAGCTGAAGTGCTAGGTTGCAAAGGTAGACTATTATATGATGATTTAGTCACAAATTGTACATTTTAATTTTACATAGAAAAACAAACATGATTTGGTAGCTGAATACAACAAAAGGAAAGCTTATAACAAAACATACAACACCACAACAAAAGCAGCTAACAAATCTTAGAGAGCTACAATGAAACCATTGGAACAGGAAAAAAAACTGGCTTTAAAACATTTCTCCATTGATCTGCATTGCTTATATATCCTACTGTTTATTTTTACAGTTGTGCTTGCTAAAATTAAATTACTCCTAAGATTTTAACAATTCCAGTGTATCTGTTCTTGCCATTATGGAAACTGAGTGAAATTTTAAATCTTGATTCACTTCTTTCAGTGACCAAATAATAGTGGCCAAATCTCAGGTCTATTTAGAGCAGCAGATAATTTCATGTGCCTGATAAATGTCATTTTTGAATAGAATTTTTTAAACAATTACTTTTCAAAAGTGTTCACACATTGGCAACATTATTTCTGAGACTTGAGAACAAAGACAATTCATTTATTATGAAGATAATAACTAGATTATAAATCACTTAAGCTATGATTTTAAATGCTCTCCGTTTTCCCCCAACGATTTTGTTCTTTCTTTTTAATTCTGTGGTTTTGCCACAGGTCAACCAATTACTGAACAGTTCAGCTTGAGAATCAGTGAAATGGTTTCTGAGTGTCATTTAATGAAAAGAGCCTCTGATCTAAAAAAAAAAAAATTCAAGTGCAATCACACAGAGGGATCAAATCAATTTATTAGATTATTTCAAAGTAAAGGTTTGGGATTGAGTGAAAACTCCAGAGTAGTCATAAGGAGCATGTGGTAGTCACAGCGCTGCCACAAAGGAGTCTTGTGATCTTTGGCATATCGTCTCTCAGACTCAGGTTTTCTCACTTCTAAAAGAGGGATAAGGATTTCAACCGTTACACCCTCACAGTGATGTCAGAATTAATTACGGACTCAGATATGACAGGACTTCAACCTGCTTTATTCTTGTTATTTGCCTCAGGCCAGCCAACGCACATGAATATTGCAACTGCATATCTGATGTTCACTCATACCTTCAGCAGGAGAAATCTGCTGGAACATTCACGAATTACCCTTTATTGTGATGTTATCTTTCATTGAATTTTAATTGTGCTCAAAGGCTACATAACAATTATATTCTCTAGAGGAAAAAAAAGTTAATTCTCTGCATGTATTATTTCTTTATTTGGTAACAGACATGTATCCATGTACTGCAGTGATTTCATAGTGAGATTGTCTAACAGAAGAATCTTTCAGAGAGAACTTGACAATTTATTTTGCTCTTAAAATATTTTTTTAAGTGTGTAAGATGTGTAAGTATAATTATAAAACAAATTTTAGTGTGTGACATGGGAAGGAGCACAGCTTGTGGCAAAGAGAGCTTACTCACTCTCCTTTCCCTTTACATTTTCTCCATTAAGTACTCGGCTTATTCTAAAGGCCTATTCTACTGTTGTCACAAGATTGCCAATATCTGTGCTATTCTAAGTGTCTAGCTCAAAATAATACCAATTTCAGTAAAATGTAACAAGTTGACTTACCCCTTTCATCATAATTTTTGTCCGTGTATTTTTTTTAAACATGGAAAAAGTACAGTTACATAATTTGCATAGTTTCCCTCTTCTGTGTTTCCTCTCTTTTTCTCTATGGACTTGGGCTGTGTAATGATTCCTTTTATCAATAATCCATTCCATTATCACTTAGCAATATGAAAAGTAGGTGGTCTCTTGTAACCAAAATATGTAAATGTACAAACCATAGTTTGGAAATCTAAAAAAATAATGTTTTCCTACATGCACAGTTCAATTAATCCATTTAAATATTGCATAATATTTACTGTAATTTTTTATAAGTGTAAATATTGCAATTATGACATACCTTCGAGGAAAGATCTCTCAAAAACAAGTTTCGGGCTTCCCTGGTGGCGCAGTGGTTGAGAGTCTGCCTGCCGATGCAGGGGACACGGGTTCGTGCCCCGGTCCGGGAGGATCCCACATGCCGCGGAGCGGCTGGGCCCATGAGCCATGGCCGCTGAGCCTGCGCGTCCGGAGCCTGTGCTCCGCAACGGGAGAGGCCACAACAGTGAGAGGCCCGTGTACCGCTAAGAAAGAAAAAAAAAAAAAAACAAGTTTCATTTCCCTAGTCTTATACTTTTTGGGGGGAGGTCATTGAACTCAGTTTAATCATTCATGCTAAAGTTTAAATGGAGGAAAACCTTAGGATATAAATATCATGGGGTTAGAGTATCTCATTTAAGATTGTACACTGAGATAAATATGATATTTTTCTGTTATATCATGATTTTTCGCTACATAATCATTCATTAATTTGCAAGTAATTTCCTGTTCCATCACTTGTCACTTATAACAGAAGTCATTCTTTCTGCTTTCAGTCTTAACAGACTTTCTTCCAATTATCAGGACTGCTTTTGTGTAGGTGCAAGATACTCGGTTATAAATATAATCTAAAGTGAAAGGATTACATAGCATATCCTTTTATTTAAAACTTCTGGCCTACTCAGCACAATTAGAATTGGCAATTCTTATTAACTCTACCTCTCATGCTACAAATATCTCTGTCCAAATAAGAGGAGATTTTTAACTTCTCAGTTTGAGTCACCAAAATAGTATTCCTAAGAATATGTCACGGTGACTATTGATCTGGGGGTTCTAGATAAAATAACGATTAGTTATTTATGGCATCTCAGTAAGTGTTGCATGTGTCTTTGTACAGGCAGTCTCACAACCTCTATTTATATTTCTATTACACTACAGGATAACTATCTCATCCCTTGAGATAGTTCTCTCATAGATCTCAAAGCAAATTTTTGTATGCCGAACCATTACAAATGTATTTTCCAATTTTGGGAAAAACTGTCTGGCTCTTTTTGCCAGATGTGATTTACAGACAAATGGACAAAAACTTCATTTGTAACAGAGATCCTATTTAAGTTGAATGGTTCTAAATTAGTGTGGCTTTAAGATGCAGGAGAACCCTGCTATTACCATCGGTAGTAAGCACAGGTGGTCTTATTTGCTGTTCCCTTGCTGAGATTTTAAGTCTTATAACCTCTTTTGACTCTCAGCCTACGTGAACTGAATTTCTCAGTTGAGTCACCTCCATAAGTTTAACAAAAGCACTAGGTTATTGCCTGCAAATACGAAAGATGAAAAGAATATTTCAGAGAGTCTCATTTAATAATTTTCTCATGAGTTTGGTCAAAACTGAGTTTAGGCTTTAGAGACATGGTCCTATGCAATGGCAAGCGTAAGGATTTTGAAATAATAGAAATCTGGTTTTTAAGTCCAGCCCTATGCCTATCATCTTGCCATCTTTCACATCATATAATTTTCTAAGCCTTGATAGTTTTATGTGTACAGTGGGATTTATAAAACCAACTTTTTATGTTGGTTGTAAAGATAAAAAATTACACACATACATTCATGCAAACAAACACACTTAGTGTATAATGGCTTTATTAAAACTTAACATATGTCGGTCCTCTAGAGTAGCAAAACTGTCTACTCATTGATTTCTTCCCTTTAGCCTCTGAAAACCATCAAAGTCATCTGCTTGTAGCAGAGGCCCTTACTTGAGTTTGAGGCACGCTGGGTACGTCTAGATATTTAGTACAGCAAGGCCATCAAGATTCTTCTAGGAGATATGTCATGAGGAAATACTATTGTTATAGGCTGAACTTTTGTCCGCTCAAAATTTATATGTTGAAGCCCTAACTCCAGTACCTCAGAATGTGATTATATTTGGAAACTGGGCCTTTAAAGAGGTAATTAAGATAAAATGAGGTCAGATGGGTGGGATAGATGGGCCCTAATCCAATATGACTGGTGTCATAAGAAGAGGAGATTACGACGCAGACTCACAGATAGATGGACGTCCACATGAGGACATAACACAAAGATGGCCATCTGCAAGCCAAGGAGAGAGGACTTAGAAGAAATAAAACCTGCTGATATTGGAATTCTAGGCCACAGAAATGGAGAAAATACATTTCTGTTGATTAAGCCATCCAGTCTGTGGTATTTTTGTTATGGGAGTCCCTACACACTAAAGCCAAGAGTTTTGGTTTAAGGTTGAAAATTCAACATCTGAAGAGAGGGAGGATTCTCAGTACAGCCTGGTGCTTATAACTCGGATTGGTACTGCCAAGTTCTCATAGTATTATGACCAACGTTCATTGATTGCACTGAAAAATGAGTGAATAAAAATTGATTTTTTTTACCATATTTTGTGCAAACGTTTGACAGCTTTAACACCGGTAGCAGACCCAGAAGCAGAACTCAGGACACCAGATGGATCACACGCAATACATTGAAGAAATACAAGCACATGACTAGAGTAGGGAGAAAATCAGAAGCATCAAAAAGAAGACAAAGTGGATGTCAAGTATTTTACTTGTAGATTTTCAATGAATCTGTTAGTTCTAATATCTTAGAGAGCACAGTTACATATAATTACGGTTCATATTGAAGATGGATTACTATCTAACATAAAACTTGAGTTAGTCAAAGAGCATGTCTGTAGAGTTGGTAGTAAGGAACACTGAAGTTATTAAAATGTATCTGTAGCCAATTTGGCAATGATTTGATTTTGACTTAGCTATCAATCTGGAAGGTATTTAGAAATAAATGATCCTAATAAATTTACACAGATGAGCAGCCTGATAAAATGAAGTTGTCAAATTCTGGCATTATTCCCCATTCATGAAAAGCTAGAAATGGCCTTTTTAATGAGCAGTATGTTTGTTTGGAAAAATACAAAGTCTCTGAAGCCAAGTAAACAGCATGAGGCTATTGGGTACAATAAAATATAAACAAAGAAGTGGGGCTAATCAAGAACAGATTGGTGAATTAAAGAAGTTTTCTCATGTTAAATGCTCAAGCTATTTTTCCTCTCCTATTGCCATTTTGGTAACATTTGACTTCCATTCACCAACGCCTGGTGCCTAAATATTGTTCATTTTTTGTTCATGTACTTTTTCATTCATTTATTCATTCAACAAGTGGTTATTGAACCCTTCCTACGTGTCAGTCACTCTCACAGTTCTAAGATTTAGGGACTTTGAGATAGCATAGAATCTCTGTTATAATAGAGCTAAACTGGACTTCTTGCTAAGACTAGAACAGTCTTATTTCTATTTCAGGGCATTTATACTTTTTACTGTCTCTGCCTGGACCACTCTGTCCCCATATCTTCGCATTTCTTTCAAGCCTATCCCTATATTATTTTAGAATACTCCAACAAGTAAGAATGCTGGAGGCCTGAGGACCATACAGCCAGGTCTCACAGAAGAAAAGGATGAGTTTCATAGCCAGAATTATAATTTAAGGATTTAGAAAACTCTGTGAAATAGAACAGATCTCAGTGAAAGTAGCTGCTACCTACTGTCCATTTCTGGTACTATTATGACTCAGTCACTTTCCCAGATTTTCTCTCACTACTACAGGTGTTACTGAAGGCAATACGGTCACAGTGCTCAAGAGTATGGGTTCTGGGGCCAAAGTGTTGGGTTCAAACAGCTATATAATCTTAGATGTGTTTGTTTGCCTGTTTTTAATGTCCCTGAACTTCCGTTTTCCACATCAATAGGATTTGGACAGATTCTATAATACTTGTAGGAGTGCAGTGATAACTGAATGAGATGGTATATGAAATGATCTTCCTACAGTGTCTGGCTACATATCTATGCCATTATTATAAATTAGCAATTCACTTCTCGCTCTTTTGCTCCACTTGAATTTTCTGTTTATTTTCAACCACTTCTGCTTCACAGATTTTACTTACTACTTTCTCTGTTCATTTTTAGCCTTCTGCCTACCCTCGTCCTGCCTTACTCCTTATATGCCTTTATTCATCCCTCAAAAAGACAATCTTGATTTAATCATTACCACCCACGCTTGGCCAAGCTTTTATGGGAAGTGGGGCCAGTCCCTAGTTTCCTGTCTACTCCTGGCCTCATGGCAGCTGTGACTTAGGAGCCAAAGACACGTAGCCTCCCATCCTAAAATCTACTTCAGGCACTGAGACCCTAATAGGCTCCTCCCCAAGATGTCACCACTCATGAACGACACACATTGCCAGAAGTCTAAATAAAGTTTACATGTGCTGACTCCTATTACTCAGGAAGATTGTGTGGGTGTTGGAGATACTCCTAAAAGAAAGAGGTGTCAGAAAACTAAGGGAAGAAAAGAATAATAGAAAATGAGATGGAAATAAAGCAAAATGGGAAGTTTTCTTCCCCCTACCCCCAGAAAAAGTAAGTTATGTTTCCATAACTTACAGCTAAAAACAGCTGTATTATCTATAGCCTATTGAATGGAGATCAGTCATTAATATTTTACTCATGTACACACTTCATTTTGATGCAATTTTCCTGTATAACCAGCCAGAATCATTTGCAGGATATTTAACAAAAATGATGGAAATACTCAGCTGCATCTGTTCATCATTTGGCTAACCATATTTTTGCATAAATTTAACATGGGCTTACGCCACTGCCATTATTTTCCTCATCCTTTTCCTTCACTGTTCAAATCTGCATGCCAAAATTTATTATTATTCCACGCTGCCATCCCGGCTACCAAGTCAAAAGCAGCAAAGAGAAATGGAGAAGCTGTTTTCTAAATCTGTGGTCATGTACAGTACTTCCCTGAGACAACAACCAGTGGTTATTGCAATGACAAACAGCTTTAATAATGAAAATAGACTCTTGGTTTTACCTACACAGATGCAGTTTAATTTTCTTCTTCCTTGTTAGAATCCTCACTAGCTCTCCTCCCCCACCCAGCCCCCAGTTATGAAAATGAGTTGGCAAACACAACAGTTCTATTCATCCTCAGTTTAATATACAACTTCTCATATACACAAGGGGGTGAAACAGTTTCTAAAAACATTGGTTTGTAAAGATGACAGTAGAATCTAATTCCCTCAGGTGCTCGCTTAATACTTAACTCTCCACTGGAGAGTGTAATAAGGTCATCAGGATTATTGAAGTTGACAGAGCACCAAGCTCAGATTAATTACATCACAGACTTCAGAAGGAATCAGAAAAAGCAACAATACTGCCCCTGGCAAGTGCATATATTTTTTATAGCTCTCTAAGCACTCTGAGTATAATATAATACAAATGAGTGAAGGGTGGCTGGTATATTGATTGTAGATTTTGTGATACAGATTCTGAAAGATTAATTATTCTGAGAGCAAGGAATCACCATCACAGATTCAGAGAAGATACTCAGAATGGAATATCTTACATAAGGGACGAGTAATTGAAGGGTGAGTAAAGGGTACTAATATATATAAATCTTCTTCTGAATTTCAGAAGAAGATTTATATTCATTGCAACATATAATTCTTACGAACAGGCAAAATAGATATTGTTCTTTAAATAATGGAAAGTGAGGCTGAAATAAGTTTAAAAAATCTTTCTCCAAATCTCATATCTAGTAAGTGATCAAGCAGCATTTGAAGTTCTAACACAAATTCCAATATCTTTCCTCTTAAAAATAGGGTATACCAAAGCATTGTCCTTGAAAAGGTACCATGTTAAAGGAAGAAAATTTTACATAGGAAAAACTCATATGATTAATAAATAATGTTGAATGTCTTTTCCAAACAATGCTGAAAACTTAATATATATTTTATTTGATTACAATATAAGAAATTTTAAGAATTCAGTGAGTCACTTATAATTAGCTTGGGGTTTGAGACATAAATCTAAAATGTTAAAAAAAAAAATGATACAGGGAAGCCTACACCATTACACTTACCAAAAACTAGAAACATATCAGTACTGCAGGTTTGAAAATCTAAAATACACCAGGATATAAAATAAAACAAAATGAAAAAGGCTTCTGGGAAACTAAGATATTACAAAGTAATTGCTCCTTAGTTCACACAACATACTTGTAACTGGGTATCAAATGGGACTATTCCTATTGTCTAGGGGGATTGACTGAGGCTGCAAAGTTCAGGACAAAGAGTAAAAAGTCCAGGTCTGCATTTTAAAGAGAGGTGATCACACATTCCAGAGTAGTCATTAAGTGGTGGCCAAGCTGGTCCTTGTCAGTAGCCATCTAGTCTCCAGGTGGTTTTTAGAAAGGCTGGAGACTCATTAGAGATAGAAACTATTATGGCATTTTCATTCCTCCCTCTCCCAGGGAGGCAGGAAGGAGAGTCCTTCCTCTACACATCAAAAAAGTAAAGGATCCTCCACCCCAAAAACAAACAAATAAACAAAAAACTACTCATAGAGCTTAGAGTTGTCGCCACAGAAGAGACACAGCTAAGCTTCAGAAACTTGCATGTGTTCTTGGGAAAATAATGGTCATCTGTTCCTACAAGTTTAGAAGGGAAGAAAGAACAGGGACCTGACCTTCTCTGGAAGAACCTGCAAATCACAAGCTGGCTGAACAAACCTGTAGTGGAAGGTAAGGAGTGAGGGTGGAAGGACAGGAGTGTTAGCAGACCTGAACTTCCCCTGTTTTGTGGGACAAGGATTTGTGAGTTTTCCAATGGCCCAAACGGAAACCATGGAAGTTGCCCAAGAGGTTTGCCTCCCAGGACAAGGGAACCCTTATCTGTAAAGCCAGGGCAGGAGCTCATGAGGGTGATGTGTGATCTCATAGAAAATAAATCCCCCAGAATCCCCTGTTGGTATTCTCCAAAGAAACCACTAATATCCTCCAGGAAGTAAATCAAATATAGACACCTGCCAAAATCAAGTGAGAACTACAGATAGGAAATTGTTGGGGTGGAGATGAGAGAAGAGGCATTTGGAATAAAGAGAGTGAAATAACAGACCAGGTTCCATCTCCCCACCCTCACCCCTTCCTCTCTGCTGGGCCTACAGCACATTGGTTAGGCTTCAACTGGTGACAGTAAAAACTTTAAACTGAATGCAAGGTTCAAGTTTTGATTTAGATCGGATCACACCTTTTAGTATCTGAAAGTGACTCCTAAATTATAGTATATCCTGAAAAGGCATCCCAGGGCAGAAAGGAGACTTCAAAATAGTGTGGTTAAGGCAATGGGGAGACAAAATAAAGCTGTTCTCATTGTATAGACAAAATAAAGCTCTTCCCTCCCATTAAATAAGCTGGTTACATATGCACAAGAGAGCCCCTTGGGCCTACACTTAGAGAATATGTACTCGG
Organism: Pseudorca crassidens; assembly: GCF_039906515.1. Lineage (NCBI taxonomy): Eukaryota > Metazoa > Chordata > Mammalia > Artiodactyla > Delphinidae > Pseudorca > Pseudorca crassidens. The sequence continues at coordinate 63,183,940 of NC_090306.1, forward strand.
CTCTTGCAAATAAATTTATCATTTTTGCAATATTTATCATTTTTTTAGAATACAGCTACATTAGACAGCAGGGGAAGCGTTGTTACTAGCTGGTGCGCTGGCAGCAGTGAGCAATGACAGACACCTGCCGGCCTCAGAGCAAGGAGAAAACAGCAACACGGTAAAAGGCAGCTGTAAGGACTGTAAAATCAGATCAGCAGTCACCATTTTGCATCAGGGCAAACTTTCACCCATGCAGCCTGCCTCCCCCCGCCACAGGCACAGTCAGGTGGTTTCTGGGAGGGTCTGATTCAAAAAGTCCACGGTAAAAGTCAGGAAGCTTAGTTACTCTCAAGGTGATTTTGCCCAGATTTGCCAATTTTGTAAGAAAAAAGAAACTGAAAAAAAAATTGTTAAATCCCTCCAATAATGGTGTTAGTAATATTTTTATGTCCCCCATGTGCTTCCATTTAGTATCTTAGAATCAGGCATATACACATTTTAAAAGATGTCTATTCAAAATTAATTTTAAGGCTTTGCTGCTCATAAATGCATGTCTTCAGCTTTTCAGAAAACTCAGTTGATCAGAATGATGTGTTTCCTACATGTATCCAGTAGTCAAGATTTTCCTAGATGGATATAGTAAGTGTCATACAAGAGCTCATGAAATTAAAACCAGAGATATTCAACGTAAGACCAGGTATGCTAGGCTGGTGGGACTTTTTCAGGAGCTTGGACTTGATTTCTGGATTTAAAGACTAAGTAAATTAAGAGATTATGTAAATATCAACCAGCACTGAACACAGTGCGAAACAGATCTAAAACGGGGAAGTAATTGCCCATCTAGTCCTCAGGGTGAGTAAAATTATTGTGAAAAGGGATTTTGTACATTTTTATCTCAGCTTGCTCCTGCAAAGGGAGGACAAGCTGGGGAAATGGCTGGGTGTATTTATGAGATTGTTGAAAGGATACATTACACAGAAGATAAACTAGAGAAATTGTATGGTTGTGTTTGCCCATATACAATCAAAAGCTCTGCACAATTGATGTATCCAATAAAATCATGAGGTGCTACACAGGCTACATAGACAAAAAAGCAGAATGAGGGCATTGTGCTTGGAAGATGGCCAGGAGAGAGTATATGAAATAATTTATTGCGTTGCCTAAACCCTGAAATCAGAGATGTCTGAGGGAGAAAAGAAAAAAACACGAGGAAGAAAAATATAAAGGAAACCACTGATAGAAAATCATGGAAGCCAAAGTTCTTGCCCATAAGAGATGGCTGCAACTTTTTGTTCATTGAGCATTCCTATTTCAGAGTGCACAGTGCACAGTGAATATTGGAAAAGTCTACTGATGCCAGGTATTATTAAAATAATTCCCTTAACTTAGTAAGTTAAACTCCATTCACTAAAATGAGTGGCTAAAGTGCCACTTAATAAATACATGTGGGTTGATGAGTACTTGGTTCTTTTTAGGATTCCTTGCCATAGCATAGAAAATGCAGGCTGTTTAAATTTCGTGAAGCACCACTGCTTTTGTAAAGCAATATTATTCACATATAGATAACATTGAAGAGAAGATGAAATTTATTATTATGCCTAATACAAACTTTCACTGGAGCGTCTTACTTTTTCTAACCAATGCAGTCTTTTTTATTTTCTACTTCATCTGTCAAATGAATGATCTTAAATGACTTACTCTATTGATCCTATTTGTCCCTTTTGGGTAAATTTTCCAGAGGACTGAAATATCCTAAAAATCTTCTTCACTCTGATTGTTCTATATTCCTTTTGATGTGGTCTCTTCTACCTTTTGCCTCCTTTTATATTTTAGTTTCTTTGTACAAATATTTTTTGAGTATTTCCTGTGTTCAGGCACTGTTCTAGATCATGGGCACACAACAGAGAGAATGCCATTGGAACTCATAACCTATCAGTTAAAACAGACACCCAGCTATACTTGCCTAGGGGTGAAGGTGAGAAGGGCTGAAAACAAAACAAACAAATAAAAACAGGAAATTCCTCCACTCTATCTCAGAGGGCCTCCATTTCCTACACCTCTGACCAGAAAGAAAGGGCTTATTTAGAAACTACTTCTTTCTGTAACCAGCATGCACTTTCAGGCTTCAGACTGTCTTTGATTTCAGGCTTGGAGATAACAGGAAAAAGAACACAAGACCAACACAGAAGGCTCACCACCTGTATGTCGGGACTTTGAGCTTCCCGTCCAGCTGCTAGCATTTGCTGCTAGCACAGCCCACAGCAAATAGCTTCACGCATATTGTCCCAGAGTTTCAGTTGTATTCAGTGGGGAAGTCAGGATCACATGCCCTTATCACATCTTAGTGGGAACTCAAGTCCCCAGTGAGTACAACTTTTGTAGTTCTCCAACAATACATCTCTGGACGAGTCCCTTGAGCAGCATCCAGACATTCCTTCTCCTGCCAAGAGATGTTTACAGTGACATCCCTATACTTCATTCTTGGCAACAGACCTCAGTTTTAGAAGTGGATGAGCTGATCAGTTCTCCTTGGAGTTTCTTTTCTAGAATAATTCAAACTCTAGAACATCCAGAACCTCCGGGCTGGCTCAGACTCAGCTTCGTTCTTAGTGCACCCAGTTCTCCCTGACATGCCCCGTGAGGATGGTGATACTCACCACATGAAGCCCAACCAAGAGGACACCCCAACTCATATTAAGTTGAAAACTACCTTATATCCTATCTCATGGATATATCATAATGTATCCATATATCCAGGCCTGAAGAGATGAGCATGCAGTTATCTCCAGTGCTTGCAGACACCTGGTGTTAAAACGGCTTTGCTGCATTTGACAATTCTGTATACTGCACTGCATAAATGTTCTCATACATGTGTTGAATAAAATCCTAAAAGTGTAATATAATTTTGCACGTTAAAAAAATTAAAGTGTGATGTGTTATTCACTTCCATTTTTTTCAGTTACCCTAAAAATAACATTTTTGAGACTCTATTTTCCAGCACTTTTTTTCTCATTATATCCCTCACCTGCAGCTCTGTTATCATTTATAGAATTGTATTGCAATAGCTTGACTTTATCCATTCTTCTAGACCAGTGCTGTCCAGTAGTACTCTTTGAAGATGGAAATATATGCTGTATAATATGAGAGCCACTAGCCACATGGCTACCAAACACTTGGGATGTGGCTAGTGTGATAGAGGATCTGAACTTTGAATTTTATTTAATATTAGCTAATTTAACTTTTAAGTGTATTTGGTGCCGCCATACTGGACAGCACAGTTCTACCTCATGAGTCCTTGAGGGAAGCAATTTGATGGTTCTTTTCTTTAAAATCTCTAGCACCTAGGATAGTCAGGACAGGCTAGGGTCTGCCATGGTCACAAATCAACCTCAATGAATGAGTGTTTTAATATTACAGAGTATTATTTTTTGTTTATCGTACATGTCCAGTGTGAATTAGTAGGAGCTTTACTTCCCACCATCATTCAAGATCAGGCATGTGAGATCTTCCTGGACCAGGGCTCAAACCCGTGTCCCCTGCATTGCAGGTGAATTGGGAAGATTGATAGTTATACATTTGGGGCAGATAGATGAAAATGGTGGATGCTAGGTTAAGAAATTTAAAATATACTTGGAAAACAACCACCAGTGGATGATTTGTTTTGGGTCATCAAATCACCAGATCTTTTAAAAATGTTTTTACATTAAGTTTAATATAAGATTGGAAAGGAGGAGTCTTCTTCTTTTTCCAAGACAGCAAAATAGAATGAATATGGATGAAAATTTAGAGGAAGAAATTTTGAGAGCACCAAAAATGTGGATGTAGAGATACAAAAATATCAATAACACAACAATTAACATATTGGCCCTTACAGTATCCCAGGGATCTCTCTGATGAAATATTTAAAATCATTTAAAAATCAAAACGAAGTAACTACGTCTCAGGCATCCAAAATGGAGCCAGTTGGCCATTGTGGATTTAGTTTCAGACACATTCCTTGAAGCACCGAGAACTTGAATTTTCTCTAAACTGTATCAAACTCAAGGACACAGCCAAAGAATGTTTGCTAGCAACTACTAGCAGCAAACTTGTAGTTTCAAAGTTCCTTTCCACTTTGCAACTATGTAATCATTTCAGACCACAATCAATCCTTGCATAACAAATACCCTTCTTGTCAGCTCCAATCCTAATTCTTGGCAATCAATTTACGTAACCTTGTAGGTTTTTTGCCTTTATAAGCCTTCCACATTATGTAGTCCCTCAGAACACAATTCAAATGCTTCTTGTATCTATTTCCTGGCTGCAGTCCCAACAAACCCCAAACAAATGCCTCTTTATTCCAATCAGGTCTCTGTTTCTGAAATGTTGGTTAATAGCTCTAAACACTTTATTGTTTCATTAAACCCACAAGAAACTAAACCCACAAGATGAGGAGAGTAAAGGATTAATAGAGAAGTTAAGAAATTACCAAAAATCATATAGCACATAAGTGGTGATGCCTTTGGTCCGCAAAACAAGAATTATAGAATGCACTGAGAGAATAAGACAAAACACACAGGTTTGGAATGAGGCTTTGAGGAACTGTAGAGGATGCTTGAATCGTCACCCTAAGGAATACAATAAGGTGGCAAGCCCTCTTAGATTTACTGAGAGCTATGTCCTGTCACTTCAATTTTCCACCACAAAATCAGTAATTGAGTAAAGAATACTCAACAAAGACAAAAGGAAATACTAAACAAAGACTTAGCTGAGGTAACTATTGTTTTGCTCTATTAGGGCTGATTCTTCTTTGTAGAAATTTCAATGCCCATCTCTCTCTGATTTCCTTTTACCCACCTCTTAGGTAATCACCACTCCACAATAAAGCTCCTCAGAGATAACAATGTATCCAGTAAGTAAGTACTTACTTTTGTTGACTATTTGCTCCAACTGGTTGTTATTTTCAGTAGTGTTGAAAAAAAAAGAAAATTGGTGGGGAAAGAAATTGGTTTAGATGTAAAGCCATTTGTATCTTACTTGTCAATATTTGGGTTCATCAACTATCTGCTCACCATTGTCATGGATAATTGGAAGTTGATGCTATGCTCTCTATATAAAAGTATATAAATTCTGCTACTTTTAAGATCAAGTATATTTTCACTTTTAATTATCGCTAATATTTATTCATAGCATTATTTATAAAAGGATTTCCAGAGCAAAAAGAAAGCTAGTCAAGGAAAAGATATAGGCCCTTGGTTATACCATTTTGTTGATCTACAAAATCGGTGAGAACTCGGAAGAAAATGTCTCTGGTACTGGAAATTCACAGAGTTGCACATTAATTATTTGCTGGGTGGCAGTACATTTTTTGGAGAACAACTGACATCCGTAGAAAATCAAATAAGGCAAGGCAACAACTTTGAAAGTGCCACTCGAGTTTTCATGCATTCCTAATGTCATGTTTTTCAAATTGCATCATGTTCTCAATCCTTCTGCATGTTGTTACTTTGGAAATAGAAAGCAAAAATTAAACTACATTTTGAAATGTTACCTCAATTGAGAAAAGAAGTTGTCATTACCCTTATGGTAAGCATCACTATTAATCAATACATTTGATTTCCTGATGAGCCAGGTACTAAAGATATTTTCAGGGACATTAAGTGGTCTTTGCTGCTCCCACAGAGAAAGTGTCCTCACCCATCTTCTGTAGTCTTAACATTGTCCATAAACTTCATAAATGTGTATGCAAATGAAATTGTATATGTGCATTTTTTCCTGGGACAGGGTCTATCATGGTAAGATATTCAGTTTGTAAAATCAGCTAATATTACCTGCTGTCTTTAAACAAAAATTACTTGCTCACTCTTCTATCCCCTTTTCTCCTTCCATAAGAAGCTTAAACCCAAGAGAAATGCTTAGTGGCTGTGAGCAGACTCTTAAGAGAGCCAATAGAAACCCTAGATTAACTAGGCAAGAATTTAAGCTAGATTCCATCATATCTACTTGATATTGGAGAACCTGAGAAATGATCTAACAAGGAGACCGCTATCACAAGAAGACACTGATTTTCATTTCATTGAAAGTTTCATTTGGGACTTGCTTTTAAACAATTCAGGTGCAGAAAAAATAGAAAACACATTCACAGTTCACATATTTTTGTTGAGTGTTATACGAAAGCAAATCTGGGAAGTGAGAAGGAACGAAAACTCTGTGTGTGTGTGCGCGCATGTGTGCACACGTGCATGCGTGTGCACCTGTGTGAAAGAGATACAGTGGCTTACTAGGAAACAATGTAGGAGAAATTTTTAAAGAATAATTAATATATATTTATATCTATTTATTGAGATATAATTTACATATAAAATAGTCATTTTTTAAAGGGTACAGTTGTTGAGACTTGACAAATGTGTGTAGTAGTGTAATCAATAGCACAATCAAGATATGGACATTTATTTCCAACACCCCCAAAATTTCTCTTATATCTCTTATCTGCCCATACCTAGATCCTGGCAAAAATGATTAACTCTCTCTGGTTTCATAATATTGACTTTTCAAAGTGTCATATGAAGGGAACCATACCATTTCCAGTCCTTTTGTCCATCTTCTGTCACTGTTAACAATTCATCCATGTTGGGCTTGACAACATATGCCTTTACAATTCATCCATGTTGTAGCACATACCATCAAGCCCAAGTTCGTGTGCCTGACACACAGTGAGGCCAAACAGAAACACTGGAGTTTGGAGCAGAGAAAGGTTTATTGCAGGGCCAAGCAAGGAGAATAGGTGGCTCGTGCTCAAAAAGCCAGAACTCCCCAGTGGTTCAAAGAAGAGCTTTTATAGGCAAGATTTGGAGGGAGGGCAGCAAGGGTGTGTGACTTTCTTCTGATTGGTTGGTGGTTAGGGTGGTGTTCCAGGAGTCTCCCTCATCAGTGTTCTGGTTCTAACCAGTCTAGGGTCCATGTGCTGTGCTCAACCTGGAGTTACCATCCTCCCCCTGGGTGGGAGCTCCAGCTCCTGCAGAAGAACTCAGAGATATGTATCCGATTGCTATGCACATCCCCTGAGGAGGATCCAGAACCCTGCCCCATTGCAATACTATTGCTTCTTGACTGCTCCTCCTTTGTTTCTGTATTCCCTCACTTCCCTAATTTGTAACTATTTGAATCTGCCTTCTAGGACTCAGGAAAGGTCTAGGAGGCTGGAGACTTATTTCCTACAGAAAAGAAACTGGGGACACAGGAAGGCTTTTGTACCTAGGAGTGCCCCATGGGGTCCTGCTTGGTTTCATTAGCAGTCCATTCCTTTTTATAGCTATTATTCTATTGTATGAATATACCACAATGTGTTTATCCATTTCCCAGTCGATAGACATTTGAGTTGTCTCCAGTTTGGGGCCATTTTGAATACAACTGCTTAAACCACTGAGTACAGGTCTCTTTGTGGATATTTGTTTTCATTTTCTTAGTAAATAAATATCTATGAATAGAATTTCTGGGTCTCCAGTATATGTTTAGCTTTTTAAGAAACTCTCAAACCCTTCCCCAAAATAGTTTTACCATTTTGTATTCCCAATTGCTATGTTTAGTATCCCAATCACTCCACATCCTTCTTAACACTTGGTGTTGTGAGTTTTTTTTTTTAAAGCCATTTTAGTGGGTATGCAGTGGTAAGTGAGTAACTTATCACCATTTTAATTTTTGTTTCCATGTTAAGTAATGATGTTGAACATCTTTACATTATTTATTGACCTATATTATTTGGGGGGAAGAACCTGTTCAAACTTCCTACTCATTTGTTATTTTCTTTTTAATGTTGTGTTATAAGAGGTTTTTTGGTTTTTTTTAAATATATATTCCATTTTTTTCCCTTTATCAAATATCTATTTTACAAATATTTTTTCCTAGGCTTTTCAGAAACAAGTTGGAAAAAGAAGAAAGCCAATCAAGGACTCAATGTATTGAATTCCAGGCTTGCTATAGAGCTTTAACAATTAAACGAGCATGACACTGGTGTAAGGGTAAACAAATAGAAAACTGGAACTAAATAGGAAGCATTATAAATTTTACAATTATAATACAACTTCACATATATCACCTAATTATCTAATTTAACCCTCCATTTTTCTTTTTAAAGCAGAAGTATAATACACATCTTTAATTTTCTTCAGCCACCAAACCAATGCAATTTCCATAGATTGTGTTTCAGTGTCTCATAAGATAAATGTTTTTGAGCTTTATTATTTTCCCTTTATTGTTAAACATCCATTTTGCCATAATGTCATTCCTCTTCTGACTTGTTCTACAGACTAACCATAATGTGTTGTTAAGCTTCTGTGGATTTCTTATTCTAAAAGCATCTTTATCTTCAAGACCCTGTCCTGTTTTAACCTAAATTTGAAGTTGTAATTATTTTACAGCCCAAATAATATTACCTTAGGGTTCTAGGTGAAGTCCATTCAAGGCTATCCAACCTTATTCTATACTTGGGAGCAAAAAGTGGGCAGAGCATTCACTGTACCCAGGTAAGCCTAAGAAAATAGCTGTAACAACCTTCCTCTCAAATTTTCCTTGTGGCTAAAGTAATCAAAGAGAGGAATTCAATCTAGAGGGGGGTAAAAAATCAGCCATTAATTTCTTCTTTGAGATTCTTTTTAATTATGCACAAAATCTTGTGTTACAATCCTGGAAATGCCTAAGATCTAACATGAAGCCAACTCTGCTTCCGGCCTTAAGGAAAGCGCCCTGGTTTGTAGGTCCCCCTGCCTCTACTAAAGACAAAAAGCAATCCTACTTAGTCAATCTTCACTAACTAGGGCTCTGCACTAGAATTTGAGACCAAATCCTTATTATACTCTATACTTAGCTTTGGGGACCCTGTGGGTTAAAGTGAAAGATCAAAGGTGCTATTATGGCATCCCTGTATCCCTAGGTCAAGTATTATTTTAATCTTGCCTGATTTACTCCCAGCATTAATTAATAATCTGATTTATGTGATTTCATGTCTTCCTTTACTCACATACTTCACAGGGACAGGTGGTGGCTTAATTTTCCCAGAAATTTAACCAGAAATATATTCCTATGTTAACTAACTCCACGTAATCCCCTAACACTGTCTTAATACATATAATATATTATAGCCTTGGGAAACTGAAATAGTGTTTGAGAAGGAACCCTGAGACTTTTGAGTGTGTGGAGGTACTGGCAAATTGTGGGGTCCTCAGTCATGAGTGAGGGCTAAAGCAGCACCTGAAAGGGCAAGGAGAGGAGCTGTTTATGGCTTGTCTTTACTGCCTGACTCTAGCCAGAGGCTGAAATAACTACTGCGGAGCAGAATAAAGAAAAAAGAAGAATGCAAAGAATTGAGGACAGTCTCAGAGACCTCTGGGACAACATTAAATGCACCAACATTCCAATTATAGGGGTCCCAGAAGAAGAGAGAAAGAAAGCGACTGAGAAAATATTGGAAGAAATTATAGTTGAAAACTTCCCTAATATGGGAAAGGAAATAGTTAATCAAGTCCAGGAAGCACAGAGAGTCCCATACAGGATAATTCCAATGAGAAACATGCCAAGACACATATTAATCAAACTATCAAATATTAAATACAAAGAAAAAATATTAAAAGCAGCTAGGAAAAAACAACTACTAACACACAAGGGAATCCCCATAAGGTTAACAGCTGATATTTCAGCAGAAACTCTGCAAGCCAGAAGGGACTGGCAGGACATATTTAAACTGATGAAGGAGAAAAACCTACAACCAAGATTACTCTACCCAGCAAGTATCTCATTCAGATTTGACGGAGAAATTAAAAGCTTTACAGACAAGCAAAAGCTAAGAGAATTCAGCACCACCAAACCAGCTTTACAATAAATGCTAAAGGAATTTCTCTAGGTAGGAAACACAAGGAAAAGACCTACAATAACAAACCTAAAACAATTAAGAAAATGGTAATAGGAGCATATCAATAATTACCTTAAATGTAAATGGATTAAATGCTCCAACCAAAAGACACAGACTGGCTGAATGGATACAAAAACAAGATCCATATATATGCTGTCTAAAAGAGACCCACCTCAGACCTAGGGACACACAGACTGAAAGTCAGGGGATGGAAAAATATATTGCATGCAAATGGAACTCAAAAGAAATCTGGAGTAGCAATTCTCATATCAGACAAAATAGACTTTAAAACAAAGACTATTACAAGAGACAAAGAAGGACACTACATAAAGATAAAGGGATCAATCCAAGAAGAAGATATAACAATTGTAAATATTTATGCACCCAACATAGGAGCACCTCAATACATAAGGCAAATACTAACAGCCATAAAAGGGGAAATCGACAGTAACACAGTCATAGTAGGGGAATTTAACATCCCATTTTCACCAATGGACAGATCATCCAAAATGAAAATAAAGAAGGAAACACAAGCATTAGATGATACATTAAACAAGAATTACTTAATTGATATTTATAGGACATTCCATCCAAAAACAACAGAAGACACGTTCTTCTCAAGTGCTCATGGAACATTCACCAGGATAGATCATATCTTGGGTCAGAAATCAAGCCTTGGTAAATTTAAGAAAATTGAAATTGTATCAAGTATCTTTTCTGACCACAGGCTATAAGACTAGGTATCAATTACAGGAAAAAAATCTGTAAAAAATACAAACACATGGAGGCTAAACAATACACTACTTAATAACCAAGAGATCACTGAAGAAATCAAAGAGGAAATAAAAAAATACCTAGAAACAAATGACAGTGAAAACATGATGACCCAAAACCTATGGTATGCAGCAAAAGCAGTTCTAAGAGGGAAGTTTATAGCAATAAAATCCTACCTTAAGAAACAAGAAATATCTCAAATAAACAGCCTAAACTTACACCTAAAGCAATTAGCGAAAGAAGAACAAAAAAAAAACCCCAAAGTTAGCAGAAGGAAAGAAATCATAAGGATCAGGTCAGATATAAATGAAAAAAAAATGAAGAGAACAATACAAAAGATCAATAAAACTAAAAGCTGATTCTTTGAGAAGATAAACAAAATTGATAAGCCATTAGCTAGACTGCTCAAGAAAAAAAGGGAGAAGACTCAAATTAATAAAATTAGAAATGAAAAAGGAGAAGTAACAACTGACACTGCAGAAAAACAACGGATCATGAGAGATTTCTACAAGCAACTATATGCCAATAAAATGGACAACCTGGAAGAAATGGACAAATTCTTAGAAATCCGTAACCTTCTGAGACTGAACCAGGAAGAAATAGAAAATATGAAGAGACCAGTCACAAGCACTGAAATTGAAACTGTGATTAAAAATCTTCCAACAGACAAAAGCCCAGGACCAGATCGCTTCACAGGCGAATTCTACCAAACATTTAGAGAAGAGCTAACACTATCCTTCTCAAACTCTTCCAAAATATAGCAGAGGGAGAAACACTCCCAAACTCATCTACAAGGCCACCATCACCCTGATACCCAAACCAGACAAAGATGTCACAAAGAAAGAAAACTACAGGCCAATATCACTGATGAACATAGATGCAAAAATCCTCAACTAAATACTAGCAAACAGAATCCAACAGGACATTAAAAGGATCATACACCATGATCAAGTGGGGTTTTTCCCAGGGATGCAAGGCTTCTTCAATATATGCAAATCAATCAATATGATACACCATATTAACAAATTGAAGGAGAAAAACCATATGATCATCTCAATAGATGCAGAAAAAGCTTTTGACAAAATTCAACACCAATTTATGATAAAAACCTTCCAGAAAGTAGGCATAGAGGGAACTTTCCTCAACATAATAAAGGCCATATATGACAAACCCACAGCCAACATCATCGTCAATGGTGAAAAATTGAAACCATTTCCACTTAAATCAGGAACAAGACAGGGTTGCCCACTCTCACCACTGTTATTTAACACAGTTTTGAAAGTTTTAGCCACAGTAATCAGACAAGAAAAGGAAATAAAAGGAATCCATATTGCAAAAGAAGAAGTAAAGCTGTCACTGTTTGTAGATGACATGATACTATAAATAGAGAATCCTAAAGATGCTACCAGAAAACTACTTGAAATAATCAATGAATTTGGTAAAGTAGCAGGAAACAAAATTAATGCACAGAAATCTCTTGCATTCCTATAAACTAATAATGAAAAATCAGAAAGTGAAATTTAGAAAACCCTCCCATTTACCATTGCAACACAAAGAATAAAATATCTAGGAATAAACCTACCAAAGGAGACAACAGACCTGTATGCATAAAATTATAAGACAATGATGAAAGAAATTAGAGATGACACAAATAGATGGAGAGATATTCCATGTTCTTGGATTGGAAGAATCGACATTGTGAAAATGACTCTACTACCCAAAGCAATCTACAGATTCAATGCAATCCCTATCAAACTACCACTGGCATTTTTCACAGAATTAGAACAAAAAATTTCACAATTTGTGTGGAAACACAAAAGACCCTGAATAGCCAAAGCAATCTTGAGAATTAAAATGGAGCTGGAGGAATCAGGCTCCCTGACTTCAGACTATACTACAAAGCTACAGTAATGAAGACAGTATGGTACTGCCCCAAAAACTGAAATATAGATCAATGGAACAGGATAGAAAGCCCAGAGATAAACCCATGCACATATGGTCACCTTATCTTTGATAAAGGTGGCAAGAATATACAATGGAGAAAAGACAGCCTCTTCAACAAGTGGTGCTGGGAAAAAGGACAGCTACATGTAAAAGAATGAAATTAGAACACTCCCTAACACCAAACACAAAAATAAACTCAAAATGGATTAAAGACCTAAACGTAAGGCCAGACACTATCAAACTCTTAGAGGAAAACATAGGCAGGACACTCTATGACATAAATCACAGCAAGATCCTTTTTAACCCACCTCCTAGAGAAATGGAAATAAAAACAAAAATAAACAAATGGGACCTAATGAAACTTAAAAGCTTTTGCACAGCAAAGGAAACCATAAACAAGACCAAAAGACAACCCTCAGAGTGGGAGAAAATATTTGCAAATGAAGCAACTGACAAAGGATTAATCTCCAAAATTTACAAGCAGCTCATGCAGCTCAATATCAAAAAAAGTAACAACCCAATCCAAAAATGGGCAGAAGACCTAACTAGACATTTCACCAAAGAAGATATACAGATTGCCAACAAACACATGAAAGAATGCTCAACATCATTAATCATTAGAGAAATGCAAATCAAAACCACAGTGAGGTATCACCTCACAGCGGTCGGAATGGCCATCATCCAAAAATCTACAAACAATAAATGCTGGAGAGGATGCAGAGAAAAGGGAACCCTCTTGCGCTGTTGGTGGGAATGTAAATTGATACAGCCACTAGGGAGAACAGTATGGAGGTTCCTTAAAAAACTAAAAATAGAACTACCGTTGAGCCCAGCAATCCCACTACTGGCATATACTCTGAGAATACCATAATTCAAAAAGAGTCATGTACCAAAATGTTCATTGCAGCTCTATTTACAATAGCCAGGACATGAAAGCAACCTTAGTGTCCATTGACAGATGAATGGATAAAGAAGATGTGGCACATATATACAATGGAATATTACTCAACCATAAAAAGAAACGAAATTGAGTTATTTGTAGTGAGGTGGATGGACCTAGAGTCTGTCATACAGAGTCAAGTAAGTCAGAAAGAGAAAAACAAATACCGTATGCTAACACATATATATGGAATCTAAAAGAAAAAAGAAAAGGTGATGAAGAACCTAGGAGCACGATGGGAATAAAGACACAGACCTACTAGAGAATGGACTTGAGGATATGGGGAAGGGTAAGGGTAAGCTGGTACAAAGTGAGAGAGTGGCATGGACATATATATACTACCAAACATAAAATAGATAGCTAGTGGGAAGTAGCTGCATAACACAGGGAGATGAGTTTGGTGCTTTGTGACCACCTAGAGGTGTGGGATAGGGAGGGTGGGAGGGAGGAAGATGCAAGAGGGAAGAGGTATGGGGACATATGTATAACTGATTCACTTTGTTATAAAGCAGAAACTAACACACCATTGTAAAGGAATTATACTCCAATAAAGATGTTTAAAAAAAATTAAAATAAAAAAATGGATGATTAAGTGGAAGATAAAATACTTCTAAATAAGTTCACCTGGGCATATTTTACTTTTAGGGACATAAGGGGCCTTTATTTAAATTAATTTCTCAGTTAATCAATACTATTATCATATTTTCAACCCAATTTGACTAAGAATCAGAGTTTAAAAGTGTCCCTTACATACCCTTTTCTGATATTTACTTGATCTATGAATTTTGAGCTCATTTCAATAGACTGAGTAAAGTGTTTCCCTAAAGCAAGCTCTGTATCAATGGTTTGTAGGTCCCCCCCAACTCTACCTTTACCTCCCACCCCATCCATCACCCATACCAAAATATTATTTTATCAGGCAGGAGTGAGCATCTGTGGAGTTTGTGCCAATGAACTGCAATGATAATCCCTTGGATCCCTCAAAAACCTGTGGATATTAGCCTTTTCCCAGTTGATCAGATAATGCTCTTAATGTGAGGCAATATTATAGAGGTTAACAAGAAAACAAATCATAAGCATACACACAGAAAGAATATTTATGAAACACTGACTATTAATTCCAATGCAAATTAATAACATAGAACCTTGGAGTAAGATACTAAATCCTTCTCAAATCACGTATAAACAATGCCTTTGCTTTCTTCATCGTACTCATTTCTTTTTTTTGTTTTGTTTTGGCGGTATGCGAGCCTCTCACTGTTGTGGCCTCTCCCGTTGCGGAGCACAGGCTCTGGACGCGCAGGCTCAGCGGCCATGGCTCACGGGCCCAGCCGCTCCGCGGTATGTGGGATCTTCCCGGACTGGGGCACGAACCCGCGTCCCCTGCATCGGCAGGCGGACTCTCAACCACTACGCCACCAGGGAAGCCCCATCGTACTCATTTCTTAAATGCTGTATGACTTAACTCACTTCCGAGGTTTTTTTTTTTAATGGTGCATTTGCCTGATTAGAGATTTTTTATAAGCCTCCTTTCATACTTCATGTACCTACACAGCAATGAGGATTACAATATCCATGGCAAAAACTAAATTTCTTATGTTGAATTACAAATAAATATATTTGGGATAAGCTTTAAAATTGAATTAATCAGAAATTTGTGACCTATGTCCACAGAACAGAAACAATAATATAATGATAGGTTACTGTAGCTCACTACAACTTGAATAATCAATATTTTTTTATTTATCATAGTGGATTTCTGCTTAATATTAAATGAAAAATACCACTAGCCTTCATAATAAGATGGTATTTCAAGTAAGAATACATCATACACTATGGTCTGAAACAGCTATTGAAACATCTTGAGTCCAGTTGAGAATGATGCACAGATGGCTAAAATGAGCAGGCAAATTTGTAAAGCATTAATGTAGGTCACGAAATGATGAATTTTTCTCACTCTTAATGTAGAAAAGCTTATAATTTTAGTTAGTATAGAATTCAAAATATCATCGCTATAGACCTTGACTTGTTCATATCCACTTATCTTTTACTTCAAATATTTTTCATTTAGGTCAATGAGTTTTCTTTTTTCCCTACAGAAGGTATTACCTGTATTATAAGCCAGGTCAATGGAACAAAAAAAGGTAAAAGACAGGTAATTGTCATGTCAAATAAAAAAAATTTAAATGAGAAATATTTTGGGATGGATTATTGTACATTTTTTATTCAGTGACCTTCCATATCTCATATTATATATGACATTGTCATAAGTAAAAGTACTGACCATCTACTCAGAGCTTGCTTTCTGGTTACTTGCAAGTTCAGTTAAATTCCAAAGGATGACAGAATATTCTTCATTAAATAATACTCTTCAAGATAGATATCATGTCTAAGCAAATGTGCATTTGAAAATGCTGTAGTGCTAATGATTTTTTTGAGAATGAGTAATTATGTGTCACCATTTTGGCCAGAAAGATAATTTTGCTTTCTACTCTGGGCTGAATGCTAAGGTACTGATTCATATCAGCTTATTAAATTCCACAGAAGAAAATGTACCTTGCATTTTCAGAGAGAGGAAGTTTCCTATCTTCAAATGAGACTTCATGCTTCCCTTTCAAATTAGCTTTTAACTTACGGTTGTGCTAAAGTTTTCTTAATAAAATTCATTTAATTTTTCATTTTTTTTCTACTTTGTAAATTATTTTTCATGGAGATTTCCTGAAAGGCATCAAAAGATTGAATATAAGGCAGTATATATTAACAAAATCAGCTTGTTTCTCTGGTAGTGATGTGTATGTATGTGTGTGTGTGTTGTGTGTATGTAGCTCTGCATCATTTTTAACTGGTATTTGCCAAAAGTTATAAAAATATTTACCTGTCAGTCACAAATCCAACTAAGATGTAAATTATCCTTATTCCAATTGGTAGGTGGTTTTGAAAAATAAAGAAAAATAGCAAACTTTTCTTCAAATAAATTAATAAAATAAAACAACATCATGTGAGGCATTTTAGGTGAATAACACACAAATCAAAATACCAATAACTTATTTTATAAAATGATATATTTAAAGTTAGGATACATTCTTGGAAAGAACCACTAATACTACAAAAATGAAATAATTAAACAAGGTAACAAAGAAACCAAAAAATAGCAATCTAATGTTGCCTGAATGCCCAAGAGTGGGTGATTATCAGCTTACACACACTGGATATTTGCTATGGTCTAGTGGATTGCTAGGAGGCTATTCTCTTTGTCATTTCCAACAAAGAATAAATTCTACAGACAGTGTCATCAATATCACTACTAAAAACTTCCCCTATCAGCCATCTGATCTTGTTGCTATTCCTACTGCAATTTAACTTTTATGCTTCATTACATTATTTATAAAATGAACACACATTGTTTAACCTTTGGAGAAAGGGACTATGTCATTTTCAAGTTAGTGATAGCTCCAAGGGGGAATGTAATAAATATACTTCGAACTTGAGAAAGATAAACTATAAAAGTTGAGACTACAGATGGGTGTAGACTAAGACCCTAAAGAGGAACATCAAACTATTGGAATGAAAGTAGTTAAAGAATGAACTGAGGGTATATGCCCAGTAGTGGGATTGCTGGGTCATATGGTAGTTGTATTTTGAGGTTTTTTTTGTTTTGTTTTGTTTTTTTTGCGGTACGCTGGCCTCTCACTGTTGTGGCCTCTCCCATTGCGGAGCACAGGCTCCGGAGGCACAGGCTCAGCGGCCATGGCTCATGGGCCCAGGCGCTCCGCGGCATGTGGGATCTTCCCGGACCGGGGCACAAACCCGTGTCCCCTGCATCGGCAGGCGGACTCTCAACCACTGCGCCACCAGGGAAGCCCCTATTTTGAGTTTTTTAAGGAACCTCCATACTGTTCTCCATAGTGGCTGTATCAATTTACATTCTCACCAACAGTGCAGGAGGGTTCCCTTTTCACCACACCCTTTCCAGCATTTATTGTTTCTAGATTTTTTGATAATGGCCATTCCGACCAGTGTGAGGTGATACCTCATTGTAGTTTTGATCTGTATTTCTCTAATAATTAGTGATGTTGAGCATCTTTTCATGTGTCTCTTGGCCATCTGTATGTCTTCTTTGGTGAAATGTCTATTCAGGTCTTCCATGAATTATACTCCAATAAAGATTTATTAAAAAAAGAATATCTTTTTACAATATAGAATTAATATATAATTAAAGTCTATTAATCATTAAAAAAAAAAAAGAATGAACTGAAAGCTCCTTTTGAAACCATGCAACTCAGATTGGGACTTGAACCCATGGTCTTTTAACTGAGATCCCACACCTAGTCTCAGGACTTAATGAAGCTCAGGTTCTTGATGTCTCATCACAGGAAGAATTCAGCGAGTGACAAAGTGATAGGTAAGAAGTGGATTTATTTAGAGAGAAACACACTCCACAGACGGAGTGTGGGCCATTTCGGAAGGTGAGAAAGGCACCAGGGTATGGAGTTGTCAGTTTTCATAAGGGTAGGTAATTTCATAGGCTAATGAGTGGGAAGGGTATTCCAGCTAATTTGGGGAAGGGGTGGGGATTCCCAGTAATTGGGCCACCGCCCACCTTTCGATCTTTGATAGTGGGCCTCAGAACTGTCATGGTGCTGGTGAGTGTGTCATTTAGCTTGCTGATGTGTTACAGTGAGCATCTACTGAGGCTCACGGTCTAGTGAAAGTCAACTCCTCGGCCATCTTGGACCTATTTGGTTCTAATCAGTTTGTCATGTCCTTGGGCTATGTCATTCTTCTAAAGGTGGTGCCCTGTCCCCTTCCTTCCTGTTTCACTTTGAGCTCAGATTTTAAAGATATATTTTTAAAAATGAGATAAGGACAAATAAGCAAAGCTGGAAGGTAAATACTATTCTTAAAAAAAAGGAAGGCTGAATTGAAGAATAATCTACAGTATTAAATATTGCTTAAAACCAGGAGGCAGATTAGCCTACTGGTGAAATGCATGAATTCTGGAGTTGACTGCTTGGGTTGGCATCTTTACCGTTTGCTACTTAGCCTTAAACAAATAAGCAAACTCTCTGAGTCTAGTTTGCTGATCTTCAAATCAGGGGCAATACTAGGACTTTCCTTTGGTTTTATTGCGAAGAAGATAGAAGTAAATACAGTCTGGCAAACAATGCACAATATATGTTACTACTATTGAAGAAAAATACTTAAAATTTTTTTTTTGGTAGTTGTAGCTGGGTTAATTATACCAAAGAAAAATTGTGCCAGACAACTTAAATAGGTAAGGAAGATATTATTCAAGGCTGTTGCAATAGGAGAAAGAGATTCACTTTAACTCCCATGAAACAAAAGGCAGAGAGTGTTTTATGCTGGGCTGAACAAGTGGAAAAATGCTAGCCTATATTAGCAGGGAGTTTGGGCAAAGTGATTAAGTCGATGTGTTTGCTAATTGGTGCCTACTGAAGTTATGTTCCTGCTTTGGAGATTGGAAGACAGGGGTACTATCTTTCTTGATGATTACATTTCAAAGGAATGGCTCCCAGGTCCTTAAAAAAGACATTCCTGGGTTGTAAATGATTTTACAAGCCTCCAAGGAGTCTTGGAAAAGATTTACATCTCAAAGGGGCAGAGAAAGATTTACAGTTGCAAGTTTTCTAAAGTAAAAGCTCTAAGAAAAGGGAGGTCAGGGGTCCTCTGTCAGGAAGAAACCTCTCTTAAATTTAGTGAAGCCTATAATAGTAAAGCCATCTTGGCCAATGGGAACTAATGACCTAACAATAACTAAAGTACCACTTTTTAACTCCTAATCTGTACCTTTTTCTTTCTCAGGAATAAGGACATACTGCCATTTAGTCTGAGGAAACATTCAGATAGAGTTGAATCCCAAGATATATGCAGGATTCTAGGTTTGCTCCTAGATGTTCTAAATGAAGTTTAAATCTTGTTTGCAGAAATTAAATCTCAAAGCACTGGAAAAAATTTGCATGAGAAGTTACTACCACTAACCACAATATTTTCATAATCTTGTGGAATATGAAGATTAGAGATGAAAAAATAGAGCCACACTTTTCAGGAAGGTAGAGACGTTAGATGCAAGGTTTGTAATGTTTAGCCAGGTATATATGTAACTGATATTTAACCAGGGAAATAGTCAAGGATTAATTTTCTAACAGTGTTGTGTGTGTACTTAGAATGGAGATAACTGGCAAACCCTAGGAGCCAGCTCATAAACTGACTATTGCAAATACTTATGTGGGTAAAAGCTGGTAGATGAGGGGAATTATTCAGGGGTCTCAAACTCTAATACTTTAAGGGGTCAGATCAGAAACATAATTTTGTGAAGCAATAAGTGTAAATCAATAAGGAGTACAGAGGCCTATGGAAGGTGGAGAGTACAGTCTCTCCTAAAGTCATTGAATTTCTATTGTCTTTAAACACTTTGAAGTCCAAACATTATATATCTACTATGAATTCCACCTCTGTCTGTGGGTTTGTTGTCCCTGGTTATAATCTGGATTTTGTCATAAATTTTACCAATGTCTATTGAAGTATCATGTGGACATTAATGGAGAAATTTAAATTTGGAATAAAGTTAGAAGAATACAAACTGGTGGAATACTGCCTCCAAAAGATTATGAAATAATGTATTTATATTAAGTAGTAAAAGATATCTGATAGTATATCAAAAAGTGCTTGTTCGTAATCATTTAGAAGATACAGTTTATGAAGGAACAGCAAACGATTTGGATTGGACAAAAATGATCATATCAAGTTTGAATATGGAATAAACCTAAAAAGAAATGTAATATGGATAAATATGGAGTTCTGAAACTAGGTCTAAAAATAAACTGACAAGCAAAAAATTGAAAGTACAATTTGACTGTATGGAAAACAAATAAAGAACCAGGATTTGTCATTGCTTGTGAGCTTAATAAGAGTCAATTGTATAGAACCATTGTCTCAAATTTGTCATTCCTATACTTCATTACAAAATAATATTTTAAGAAAATATGAAGTGATAGACCTGCTCCACCTCTGTGCTGGGCAAAGTTTGGATTCATGTTCAGGCAAGTAACAGAGAAACACAGGAAGAAGAGTTACGAAAGTGGTGAAGGAACCTAAATTCCTGTAATGTGAGAGCCCACTGAATAAACATAGGATGCTTAACCATGACAATAAAAGGATTATGAAATACTGATCTTGAAATATGTAAAGATTTCATGTGCAACAAATATAGGCTTATTCTGTGTTACTCTGTAAAACAAACATTCAAAGATGGGGGAGATCTACACAGCAATAACAAGGAATCAGTTTTATCAACAGAAGCCTTTACGAATCCAATGGTCTTCAGGGAGTAGACAACGTCCTAAACCTGGATACATTTATCAGTTAGACAGGCAATTCTATGGTGTTTTGAGGAAGGTATTATAGCATCAGACTAAGGTCAGATTACATTTGTCTATGCTGCTTGTGAGGGTCTGGAATGCTATGAATGACCTTTTATGCAATCTAATCAGAATGAAGAGAAATTCAATGAACAAATTTAAATTTCTATGAGAAAAATTCCAGCAGACATTTCCATAGAAAACCAGTTTTGATTTTGATTTGGAGAATTGTGTGTTATTTTCAATTGTATAAGCATACTAAGTACCAAAACAGCACAAAACAAAAATCAATTTACTAATTACTTGTAAAGGCAGAACATTGACTTTGGGAGAATACTTGTATATGAATATCAGTTCTGCTACTTACATTAGTTTGCATAAACTCTTTAGCTTTTCTATGACTCAATCCAACGTAAAATGGGAATAAACATATCACATGATTTTTTGTGATTATTAAATTATATAAAAAACAGCATATATTACTGTCTTTAATATATCATTTTCAGTAAATTAAAAAATTTTATAGAAGTCATATATCATAATCCTCACCTTAGATAACTGAGGCTCAAAGAGGCACCCCAAAATTTAGATCTAGGGCTTCCCTGGTGGCGCAGTGGTTGAGAGTCCGCCTGCCGATGCAGGGGACACGAGTACGTGCCCCGGTCCGGGAAGATCCCACATGCCGCGGAGCAGCTGGGCCCGTGAGCCATGGCCTTTGAGCCTGCGCGTCCAGAGCCTGTGCTCCGCAACGGGAGAGGCCACAACAGTGAGAGGCCCGCGTATCGCAAAAAAAAAAAAAAAAAAAAATTTAGGTCTAATAATTAGAATAACGAGAACTAGAACTTGGATTTCTCATTCCTGGCTTCTTTTCCTTCCACATCACCATGCATTTCACTTATAAAGAAAAATGGAATAAATAAAAGGGAATGAAGCTGGTTGAAGAGGCAAAAAGCAAATATGGTTTGTTACCTGCATGAATCATGCAGATAATCCTTCTGTATTATGGAGAATTAGTCAATATTAGCAGAAACCATTGTTTAAAGGATGACTCATCTGAAAAAAATAAATCACGAAGATCCTGATTTCTTCTCTGCCAGGTATCTCCTTTTCTTCATGTGTATTTCACCCTTTATAAGTACAAAATGTCAATGACTTGAAAATTGACCTAGTAAATTCCTTTTAATCCTTGATTCCTCTGTTGCTTCATTGATTTACAACAGTCTTGGGCATCAATTTGCCTTCCAATATAATCCTGTCATAACTAAAGGATTACATTTTTTTCTCCTGAACACATTTCAGTGCCACTGTGCTAGGAACAAGAAAATATATAATATGGTCTTTGCTCTCATTATAAATTCAATAATGGTTAAGAAGACAGGAAACTACACAAATACTTGGCAGATAGGTAGATGGATAGAGAGGGAGAAGGAGGGGGGGCAGAGGGAGAGGAAGAGGGAGCAGAAGAGGGTGAGAGATAATAGAAAAATAGATGATGAAACAGAAGGAAAGGAAGAAAGAAAGAAAGAAAGAAAGACCATAAGAAAATAGGAGAGAAATAAAGTTAGTGGGCTAACTGTAACACTAGCACCATAACATGTACAGCACTGTTAGCTCATTCCTGTGGACCAGAGAATAGGTAATGTCTTAGAATATTTGATGCCAAGAAACAGCCTTGTGTCATAAAGTGTATAGTATTAATATCATGTAAGGTGAAATCAGGTATTCTACAAGATAGTACAGTGGAATGAATATGAACTTTAGAGGAAAACAATCCCAGTTATGTCACTCACAGGTTATGAGAACTGAAAATAGATATATCATCTAGCCTTATTGCCTTTATCTGTAAAACAGATACAATATCTTTTATATAGGTTATTAGGAAGGTTAAATGAGATAATATTTGTAATGTATGGGGCCTGGCATAAGTATATATATGCTTTATTTTCCTAATCCATATTTTTTATTGTCTCAATGGCTGTCATTCTTGGGGAATGTGTTGAGTTCAAATTTTACAACAGTACAAGCTTTAAAAATAAAATTAATATCAGAATTTATCTTTTTAATTAATAATATCTTATACTAGGGGCTTCCCTGGTGGTGCAGTGGTTGAGAGTCCACCTGCCGATGCAGGGGACTCAGGTTCGTGCCCCGGTCCGGGAACATCCCACATGCCGCAGAGCGGCTGGGCCCGTGAGTCATGGCCGCTGAGCCTGCGCGTCCGGAGCCTGTGCTCCGCAATGGGAGAGGCCACAACAGTGAGAGGCCCATGTACCACAAAAAATAATAATAATAATAATAATAATAATAATAATATCTTATACTAAAGCCCAGAGAAGAATTTTTTTGTGAATTCTATTTATATAATTTGTTAGTATACAGAATCTTTTGGCAGATTTTATCTTATAATAAATTATCTCTTTATCAATGTTTGTGTCATTGTATCCATAAAGGCCTATATTAAATTTCAGCTACTTTACTCTTGAAAGAATCTCAAATTTGAACCAATTTGTGGGACTGTTGTGTTGTTAGATATAGTTATACTTTGATTCTAAGATCTGTATAGAAATGACACAATTATTTCATTAATTACTATAACTTTTCAATTTTCCATTTCTTTTAATGTCATAAAAAAGCTTTACAAAATCAAAAAATAATTTTTAAGTAAAAAATAAAAAGTAGATGGGCTCATACCCACCACATCCAAGTTAAGTATTGCCTCTAGAAGTCATGTCTCAGTGGCGTTTGAAGGACAGCTTTCAAGATTCATGATATCCCTTTTACAAAATGAATTAAAGACAAGATAAAATGAAGATATTTTATAAGCCTGGAGGTCTTCTGAATGGCAGAGCCTGCAATCAACTAAATGACTAGTCAAAGGGAAGACAAAAGAGAAAGGAAAGCCTGGTTTACAGCTTGTACTGTGTGTTTCCTCTAAGTCTGGCAATAAAGTGAGAATATTGCTTCTGTGCTCATTAATTATTTATCACCAGCTTCCGAACCTCTGAACAATTTCTGTTGAAGGAGCTACAATACACATGGAGTTATTCATCAAACACAGATGTTCACACATTCCCTTTAAGGTTATAAACACGAATACCAGCTGTCCAAAGAAAATCAGCAGAGTTCTGATTTATTAAAAGTAGTGAATTCCTCCATATATTGAAAAGAGCAAAAATATCAAGTTCTGATAAATTAATATGGATAAAATACATATATCACCACTTGTAAAAAAAGGGTTAAAGATATTACAGGACAATGTGAAAAATGTGTCTTTCTATTGGAGAAATAAAGACAGATAAAATATATCCTGGTGTTTATATCAGTATAACTCAAACTAGTACTCCTTTGGTTTTTTACTTTAGACTCATTCTACCAATTGCACAAAATCAGAGTTAAAACAAAAATCCTTTTTACCCAAATGAAAAAAAAATACGATTCTTTAATAATTTTAGTTTCTTAATTAATTAATGAAAGATTTTTGAATGCAGTTTACAATTACCAGCTTAATGGCAATTGCCAATCTCTGCTCTTTCCTTCAAAATTTTTCCATGTTACTTTTTACTTACTTTCTCAATATTTACATCTCTTATTCACTCCTTCCACTACGACAGATTGATTTTTGACTCTATATCTGTACTGAAACTACCCTGTAAAGTAGTGATTTTCTAATTTAGTGTGCACAGAAAGCTTGTTAAAAATACAGATTCTTGGGGCCCATCCTGACAAAGTCTGATTAAGCAGGTGGGAATTGGAGTACAGAGGTGATGAGGCAGAATTAGGATTCAGCATTTTAAATCTAGGTGACCAGTATTCCAGATAAAATTAACTGCAACTTTCCCCCAAATCTACTTTTATTTTACATTTTTAAAATGAAGTGATACACCTTTTATTCTTAAAAATTCAAGCAGTATAGAGGTTATAATAAATAAACTGAAAACTTTCCTCTTACATTTTCTCACTCTTATAACCTAAAGGTAACTTGCGTTAACATTTGGATGTGTGTCCTTATATATATTTTATTTTAGTGTATGAATATGTATAATATGATTGTATTGACATAAAACAAGAGGAAACCATATAGGCAGCCACATTTCTAGCATTGCTGATTAATTTTAATAGATATTCAATTGATCATCTTGACTTTTCCAGATAGAAAATTATCTGCAATTCATGAGAATTTTTGTACCCTCCTTACCATATTTCATCTAGTTTTTCCATGAGTGGTAATAGCAAAAAGTCTTGATTTTTCAACTATTGAATAACCTATGTATCGTAAGTTTTGTAAGGTAACTTCATCTATGTGGAGAAGACTCCCCAAATCATAATGCCATTCGTAACATATTCCCTAAGGCTGAGAATGTTCAGCTTTCTGTTTGATATTTTCATATAGATGTTATATCAATACAGTAATCTTCAATGTCTTTGAAGTTTTGGAGAAGGATGAAAATGGTGAGAATCATGTCTTTATTTGTTCTCATGAAGTATAATCCTGCCTTGCCTATTTCTTTATACATTCTATCCATTTCTTATATTCAACTAAACCTTAATCTTTCTATCCTCCATTATTCTACCTTAGAAATCTACAACTCTGAGAGGCCCTATCGTCAGTAGGTGAGTCCCTAGTGGCTACAAGTTGCTCCCATGACAAACTGAAACACTAGAAACTTTGTTGAGTTTGAAGCCCCTGTATTGGAGTTCTTGTCACTCTAGGTTCCCCTAACAGCTATACAGTTTAAAGTCTTATGAACAACCTCATCCTCCATCTTTGTCTTTCAAATCTGGCTTCCATAAACTATCCAGTATATTATAGAAAGTATATTATAGAAAGTATAGTGGTTATGGCCAAGGGACTGGAATTCGTGCTTGAGTCCAAAGCCCGGCTCAGCCACTCAATAGCTTGTGCCTTTGTGCAGGCTGCTTAACCTCAATTTTCTCATCTTTAAAAGGAGTTGATATTGGTGCTGACCTGTCTTATAAGGGTGAAAGGAACAAAAGGAATAATGTATGTGATGCACTTAGAATTGTGCTGAGCACAGAGTCGGACACCTGTGTGTGTTTAGTGTTTATTGTTCTAGATACTGAGCATAATCATTTAAACCCTCTACAAAGAAAGGGAAAGCCTGTGACCTCAAATAACCCTTGATCTCCACCTTGCTGTAACGAAGGCAAGAAAGGTCAAGGTAGAACTTCCAGCTTGAGGTAGAGTAAGAGAATATTTATGAAAATTACAAATTCATATATTTTTAAAACCTATCCTGATATACTAGATTATGAAATAAAGGTAAACATTAAGACTGCCATGTCCAAATTAGATCATTTGTTGACCTCATGGCAAAGAGAAAGTTAAAGACTCAGATTAAAAATTACACAAGAAGAACATTCTAAACATTTACAAGCAAGACAATAAAAGTACCCAACTGGCAATATAATAGTATTTGATACATTTTGTTCTAAGCACAATATAGATGGAAATACTTGCAACTGTAGCTATAATGATATTTTGTGATCTCTTTTATTCCTTCTCAAAACAGTGAACTCATTTCAATTAGTTCTCATTCTTGGCATATATTAATTCAAGACATAAACTGAAAAGACAGACATTTAAAATAATCCTTTCTGCCATCATGAGTAATTACCCGGGCTTGCTGGAAAATGTAAATTCTCTAAGGAATGGTTACAATGTAAATACTATACCATTCATTAGATTTTTTTCATAGTTAATTTTACAAGGTCATCATGAACATTCAACTGCATAAGAATTTGGGAATTAGTCAGAGTTTAAACTTGGCTTTATAAAAAGCTGTAGCCAGTGAAATATAAAATCTTACATCAGATTTAAGATTATGCATTAGTGCTTTAAAACCTTGATAAAAATCAAACACTTCCCTCTAATATTTAGGGATTTACCATTTTGCAGCCTCACTGGACCTAAATAATTAGCACTGATTTATGAAGAAAAAAACAACAGAGGTTTAAGATCACTTGTTTTCTACTAGTTCTATTTGATTAGCTAATGGTCCATCAAGAGCTCCAGAATTTAGGGAATTTAGTGGGGAAAATATTTTTGAAAACTTTAATGAAATAATGAATGATGCATAACGAACTGAATTTGTTAAACATGAAAGAAAGCCACAAGCAACAGCAGAAAAAAACCCTAAGCTTTCAAAAAAAAGGGGGGGAGGTCAATACAAAATGGCTTGTCAGTTTATAAAATCAAGTTGGAGTATTACAGATCATATCTTTGTCACATGGTTTAACTCCCAAGCTATTAAACTGAAACTACAATGGTGATGGCATTATATTGATGCACCTTACATCTGAAAGACAGTCCCTGATTCTTCTCAGTGGTGCTACTACCAATAAGAGGAATAGGTGACATGGATTTAGAAAAGCTCTATTCTCTAAAAAGCAGGGCCTTCTGACTGCACTCCTTTCTTATGTTCTCTTCAAGAAGTCACCAGCTTCTTCAAGCCAATAGACAGTAGTCTAAGTAGAATATTTTGGCTCTAGAGGAAAACTGAGTACAAATTACACAAAGGTAAAGAAACGGGGAAAAATTCCTTTTACTGGGTTTCCCTGGTGGCTCAGTGGTTAAGAATCCTCCTGCCAATGCAGGAGACATGGGTTCGAGCCCTGGTCCTGGAAGATCCCACATGCCATGGAACAACTAAGCCTGCGTGCCACAACTACTAAGCCTGCACTCTAGAGCCCACGAGCCACAGCTACTGAGCCTGCGTGCTGCAACTACTGAAGCTCACGTGCCTAGAGCCGGTGCTCCACAACAAGAGAAGCCACCGCAATGAGAAGCCCACGCACCACAACGATGATGAGTAGCCCCCGCTCACGGCAACTAGAGAAAGCTCTCGCACAACAATGAAGACCCAACGCAGTCAAAAATAAATGAATTAATTAATTAAAAAAAAGAAAAATTCATTTTACTAATTCCTATGTATAGTAGTTTATGGAGTCTGATTTTTAAGGTCCTAGGACTCTATTTCCTGGGCAATGATCATAACTCATCATTAGATGGCTTAATCGTCCCACTGCAGGTTCCATGTCATTCTTGAACACCAGGGTGATATTTTCTCTGGATTCAACTCTTCTCTAACTTGGCAGTTCCTATCTTCCCCAGAATTTTGCTTAACCCTTCTTTTCAAATCTTTTTCCCTATGTCATTCTGATATTTTTGCATGCAAATCAGCAAACAAACCCTCAGCTGCTTTTCACTGCTTTCAAACAATGAAGTGATTCTCCCCCAGCTAATTGTATAATTTGACGTACATCAAAACATGCTCTGTCACTGAGAATTCCTTTCCAGGCTTTTTATTTTTAACGTCCCTGCCTTTAAGTGCTTCCAGACTCAGTATATTTTTTTTTCCTAATTTTTATATTTTTGTATTTACGTTTTACAGTACGATTTCACATCTCATATTTTCTTTGATTTGTTATCTTAATACAACATCATTATACTTAAAGTCTGTATCTGCATTTAAAATTGTTGCTTAGAATATTAGTGGAAAATAGATTCACAATTACTTAGGAAGCGGATTTTCACCACAGACCAAAAGTTTAGTTTGACGTGATATGACATGAAACACAAGGGCAATCTCATAAATTTCCTTCCTGTTCTGTTTCTAGAGCTATGCACACCAGAAGATATGTGTTGGATCAACTAGTCACATATGGCTTAGCCTGAGTTATATATTAGATTTGTTAAAACAGTATCTTTCATCTGCAAGGTATTTCACAGCTTACATAACATGTAAAAACATGGTATAATTTATATTACTTAATTTTTATAAAAACATTGTTGTAAAGATTGTATACCAAGCTCACTGACAAAGCATCAGTGCCCCTGGTTATTAGTCTCCAATTTGAAATCAGTTCCAAGTCTTCAAATGCATACTCTGCTACTCCTTCCCCCAAAGTGCACAACTTAGCTGAGTGAGACTTCTTGTATAAGTTGACTCTTACCCAAATAAAACTGAGTTAAGAAGGTTAGAATATTTTTGTAATTTCCATTTAAAAATCTATAGATAATTAAATTATATTTTTAGGAGGCTTAAAGAGAATTTTTAAAAACATAGAGTAAAAAAATATATTTTCCTACGTGAGTTTTCCTGATTTCCAAAAGCAGAGACCTGGGGATAGATATATTAATTATGTTTCTCTAATTCCTTTATTTCTGCTGCCACATGTTTCATAATAAAGGAAATGAATAATAATAAATGAAAACTCCTCACTTATCTATATATCTTTCCCAGTTCTCAAATTTCCATATAATATTACATAACAAAAGTAAATCTTCATTAATCAAAGGAAAAAGGTCCTCAGCATGCTTCCTGAATCCAGATTCTATATGATTGCCAACCCCAGAAGATTCTAATGGCACCCAGGAAATTATCTATGCTGTTTTTCCTGAAAGAAAGTAGATCACCAAATGCTAGATTTCTAGCATAATTGATAGGGGAAAAAAGAAAAGAATCAAAAGACAATTTTACCATATTTTATAAGTAAATATATGTGGAGCCTGGAGGACCAAGTGGTTTAATCAACATTAAACAAGAAATGAGCCTGGGGCTTCACTAGTGGCACAGTGGTTGAGAGTCCGCCTGCCGATGCAGGGGACACGGGTTCGTGCCCCGGTCCGGGAAGATCCCACATGCCGCGGAGCAGCTGGGCCCGTGAGTCATGGCCGCTGAGCCTGCGCGTCTGGAGCCTGTGCTCCGCAACGGGAGAGGCCACGACAGTGAGAGGCCCGCATACCGCAAAAAAAAAAAAAAAGAAAGAAAGAAATGAGCCTGGACTCAAGCCCATCTCTCCTGATTTTCAGTCCAATTATATTTCCTTTTCAATAAATTGTTATATGTTAAGAACAAAAAAGAAAGGTTTCTTTGAATATCTGACTTAAATCTGTCGTATTACAGCTGAAAATACAAAGCGGCCTGACTAATTTAACATAGGCTATTCCTTAAACCTTAAACCATGAAGAACAAATGAAGGAGCAGTTTTATTATTTTGGTGTAGAAAATTTTCGTGAAGATTAAAATACATTATGCAACACATTATACTAAGAGCTACTTTGAAAATAAAGTGGAAATCTAAGCGGAATTCTCATCTATTTCCAGAAGGGTTATAAAAAATAATTGCTTTTCAAAATTTAACATTATTAACAAAGCAACTGTAATATGTACTCTCCATTTGCTGACAATTTATTTGCTCATGTCATAGTCAGAGGGTAGACAGAAATGAATGAATCAAGTGCCCTTTCATTTCACTAGCCTTCAGATTTAATTGATGACTGCTTTGCTAATCTCCATCACTGGGACTCTGTGAAATTGCTTAATAGGTTATCTTTCCATTTTAAACAGTTTCCAGAGTGAAAAGGCTAAAGCATCTAGCACAAGGATTGAAGAAATACAATATTGCTAATATAGAGAGTTTCCCAATGATTATGTTTGTAAAACAGAAATACCATTCATATTGAATTACAAGACTATGCTTCTGATTTAGTCATATGTAGCTCAAATGATAAAAGAATAAAGCCACAATAAAATTGGTTGACACCTTCGCTAAATAATCATTAAGGGGAAAATCACAGGCTAATTCCTTGATACAGCAAAATACATTTTCAGGTAGCACTGTGCTTGTCCGAATTCTGTATAAATTGCTGTTAATGAAGGTTTTTGTCAGCTTTCCAGATCCTCAGTATATGTATCTCTTCCTTCAACTCAGGTCATTGGACACAGAGTACTAGAAATCTACATTTTTGTGTGTGTGTGAAAGATTTTCTATAACACATTAGTGCATGAATATATCATTCTTCTATCACATGGCAACAAAAAAGGGCAACATATTACCAACTAGAGAAAAAAATGTGTGTGTATAAAAATACATATGTATGTATGTGTATATATATATATATAGAATATATGTTTCCATTTTTAGAATTGTTTCCCTTCATAATTTGACACTGCAAATGTAATCATTTATAGTAGTGATCATCTCATTTTTATCAAAAGAACTAGATAGAAATTATATTTTCCTCTACTTTGAATAAAGTAAACTGTTGACAGCCACCCATAAAATGGTAGTAATTAGGTCGAAACATTATCAGAATTCTGTGATTTGGAGTCCACTTCATAGTTTCTTTCCTTTGGTTTGTATTCAGATTAGAGCCAATGACTTTCTAGGGGAAAAATTCCGTAGAATGATAATAAAATAGCTATCATTTTTGATCACTTCTTTCCACAAATTTGGCTGAAATGATAGGAGTTATGCAACATATTCTCTCTCATTTACTATACACAGCATTCTGTAGTAAGCAGCATTAACCCCTTTTTACAGATGATGGGACTGAAGAATAGAGACATTAAATGTGTAACTTTCTCCAGAATACATAGTTGGCAAATGACAGAGCTAAGTGTGGGGATCACATTTGTCAAATGCTAAAGCCTGTGCTGACCAACCTTGACCAACAGCTGCCTGTCCTGACAAGGTTAAATTCAGTGAGACGTTGATTTCAGATAATCTGATCAAAATTTGAGAAAGTCTCACAACTTATCTCCCCTCTCAGAAATAACTTCACAACATTCTCTAGTGAGGTATCTTGGGTAGGAAGATACACATTTCATGTGTTTGTATGGTTTACGTTATGATTTGGAAAAGAGCAATATTGAAACCAAACCATTAAAAAATCGGTCTACTTGTGTGTTTGATATGAAGAAGCTAAGAGATCGTTTAAAGCTTAAATATCATGGTTAATTAATATTTTTTCTAATTAAAAAGTAATATTAGTTTTCATAGGTAACTTGAAAAACAGACAAAAAAATAAATAGCAGGGAAAAAATTACTAGCCGAAGTTTCATGATCCAGGAGCAATTTACACAAATTTTCTGCTAAATTTCCATATATATATATATATGTTTCATATGTGTATATGAAATACATATAAGCATATATCAGATTATACTATTATAATATATACTGTATATACTCTAGAATATAATATACCATAATATTGTTTAGTTATAATTATATGTTTATATTTATTTAAAGGTAGATAGAGAACAAAAATGTAAATCTTACATACTTGCCTATAAATCTTTGTCATATAGCTGATAATTTTATTATAAAAAAAAATTCCAGAAGCAAATTGGAAAAAATTTTGATATAAATTACCAAAATTTCCTTACAGGAAATTTATACCAATTTATACTGCCAACAGCAGCATAAGAGAGAAATTAACATCTTACAATAGGGTGGATGCTAAGGTGTGCAGCCCAGATCCCCTTTCAGAGGAAGGTTCTCACCCCACAAGCTGCAGGGAATACTGGTTGCTGATAGTTTGCACCGGGTTCCTTCCCTAAAAGTTGCCCAAGATTAAGCTGCATCTCCAGAGCACCTATTTACAATGCCTGGCTAATGTGGAGGGACAAAGGTCCAGACCCCTTGCCTCAATTCAAGACAACTCTAAAGGACCACCCCAGCTCCAGACATCCCCATGGGATTGGCTTGGACTAATCCTCTACCTAATCCTGCTTCCCATTTCCTCACAATGGTGTTTTGGAGTTGTTACCAAAAGCAATAAAGTGCCTTCAAACAAATCTTGCTCTGAGAATGTTTCCAGCACAACCTGACTTAAGACATATCAGTGGTTATCTGTACTCATAAACATGCTATCCCTCTCCTGTTATTTAAGACTATTTTTTTCTAATAGCCCTTGGCAAGGTTTTGTGCTTTTCTTCCTAACAGTCTGAGTTTATAAAGCTATTGCATATTTTGATTATAATGAATAAAATAAATTCATACATTTTCCTACCTAAAAATAACTATTTCTTGTCATTACAAACCATCGAACAAGACTAAAGATAAACTAGGAAATATTTACAAAGAATACAGTGTTAATATGTTAAAAATGTGTAGGGCTGTTAAAAATTAGTAATCAATTACTAACACTAAAATATAGTGATTGCCAAGCGTCTTCTGTACATTTAGCTTTAGATGAAGCCCGAATTGTAAAGTAGGTGGGGGCAGACTTGCTCAGGTCAAATTCCAGAGTCTGAACACCCACTGGGCTCCTTTTCTTTGCCCACTTGCTTGGCTTCCCAGGGCCCATAAACATAGGTCCCTAGATCTCCATGAAGCGTAGTTTAGAAACCTTTGCTCTAAAAGAGACATTAACTCCAAAGATGAACAATGCATAGAAAAATTAAAATTTAAACTAATGTATTTTCTATAATTCTTATTAATAACATAAATTCTTGTTAGACAAGAAGGTATAATTTTCCTATAATTCTATAGATTTAGATACAGAAAAATAATATCAATAGAGTATAGTGGGACACATAATCATAAACTTTCAATATTGAGAGCCTTAAATAGATCACTTTCAATAAATCCTTTTTAATAATTTATCTAAAGGAATTTGAAATTCAGATAAGTATTTACATTCATAATTTTGACCAAAGCATTATTTATCATATCAGACAATTTTGAACAATCAAAATGCTCATGGAAACAATAATTGATTATTTTCAAGAGCTTACTATGATTCAGATATTATGCTCAGTGCTATCACATGGTATATCCATGTGATAGAGATTAATCCATGGGCAGGGATGTAAAAAGCATGTGTTCAGAAGAAAACAAAAGTGGATAAAGGTCCACATAAATTTAAAAACAAATACAAGGGTTTATATAGAATGACTATGATCTTGATAAAACCAAAAATAAATAATTGTGTTTATACTTGCACAATTCATTTGCATTGTTGTTCTTGATTTGTCTTTCATATAGCTTCCAAATTTTAAACATGTATGTATCTTCTTACAATCAGACAAAATTTTTACTTAAAAATATAAAACATAATACTCAAGTGTACCCACTTATTTAATCTCTGAAGTAGAAATTTGCTTCTTGCTGTTGATTTAGTTGGTTGTCAAAGCATTATCCTAACTTGAATATGCTGACTTCGTTAGGGGATTACTATAAGCAGTAATGTCTCGCTTAGTCCATGTCTTACTTTGTCAGTAGAAAGTCATTTATGAAATTCCCTTAGAATTCCATTCCCAAATTCTCTGCATGGGCTCTGCTTTGGCTTCTCACACTTGGGATTTGTCAAGACTTCTCATAGAATGTGTGTTCTCTAGCATCATCTGTGCCATTTGGGTCACTAGCCCTTTTTTTTTTTTTTTTTTTTTTTGCATCGTAGTGAAAAAGTACAAAATGCAATTTGTCTGTTAGTAGAAAATTGTTGGTCCAGGTTGCCAAGTGCAAATGGAGAACTGACCAGCAGGTCAATTGTGATGTAATTAATTACAGTCTTGTAACTTAGAGTTCAGACTGATACTCATTCAGTTATGCAACCGAGGACGGGGGATGGGGGGAGTTGGTGGAGAGAGAGAACAAGTTGATTCTGTCCCAAATAGCCAAAAAGGTCATTGTGTCTTACTCTATTCTGTTTACAAGTGTAATTCATGAGAAATTATCTTAATGGAAAAAACAAATTTATGTATTTTTCAGTAAATTTTATGTGAATTTGTTTCCACAAGTTATCAGAGGCGAATGCATCAGTGTTCTTCGCTATTAAGAGCTGTGAGATTTTCTCTTTCCATTCATGAAATAATATAAAGAAAAATACTCAATTAAGACACATTTCCTAACATTTTTCTACTCTTTTTAAAAATATATAGCATTAGTAAAAATAGCTAAAAGAAAAACCAATCATTTAATATTTTCATAAACTCATATAAGTTTACTTCAGTGAATGCATTTGAAAGGAATGAGCACTTATATTAAATAATTTATTCTCATGGTGCACTAATATGTGTTCAGTTCTGAGTCACAGTTTAATTTGTAGGATATAAAAATCTAGTTTCTACACTGATATAAATTAATGATGTATGTTGAATATACACAAGAAACAATGTCATTTAAGATTTTAAAAATTTTAATAGAACTACCATATGACCCAGCAATCCCACTACTGGGCACATACCCTGAGAAAACCATAATTCAAAAAGAGTCATGTACCAAAATGTTCATTGCAGCTCTATTTACAATAGTCAGGACATGGAGGCAACCTTAGGGTCCATCGACAGATTAATGGATAAAGAAGGTGTGGCACATATATACAATGGAGTATTACTCAGCCATAAAAAGGAATGAAACTGAGTTATTTGTAGTGAGGTGGATGGACCTAGAGACTGTCATACAGAGTGAAGTAAGTCAGAAAGAGAAAAACAAATACTGTATGCTAACACATATATATGGAATCTAAAAAAGAAAAAAAATAAAATTGTCAGAAGAACCTAGGGGCAAGACAGGAATAAAGATGCAGACCTACTAGAGAATGGAGTTGAGGATACAGGAAGGGGGAAGGGTAAGCTGGGACGAAGTGAGAGAGTGGCATGGACATATATACCCTACCAAATGTAAAACAGATACCTAGTGGGAAGCAGCTGCATAGCACAGGGAGATCAGCTCGGTGCTGATCCCACCCTGGAGGGGTGGGATAGGGAGGGTGGGAAGGAAGGAGATGCAAGAGGGAAGAGATATGGGGACATATGTGTATGTATAACTGATTCACTTTGTTATAAAGCAGAAACTGACACACCACTGTAAAGCAATTATACTCTAATAAAGATGTTTAAAAAAAAGATTAAAAAAAATTTTAATAGTTAAAAATGCAAAAATTGTTTAAAAGCATGATTTTTCCTATGCTTTCTTCCATTTTTCATTTCTATAGCTCTCATTTTGAGTCTCTTACTGTTTCAAGTTCCCCCTAAAACTTTCAACAGTCTTAGAACCAACCTGAAATTTATTCCTACCTAGGAAAACTTAAGAAAGTAAATGAGTACTTCCTTATAAGGTTTTATTTTATTATGCTTATCATTCAAAAATATTCCATAATATTTCCAAATATTTTTTTCTTTGATTTTGTCCTGAATGAGGTGAAACACCACTCTGAATACATAGATCCTATTTTTAAAATGTTGAATCAATGTTACCTAGATTTTATATTTTACTTGTTTTCATTTCTCCTTAGAATATTTTCTCCCCTGTCTCTCTTTTCCTATGTTTAATGCCATCTCTCACTTTATTTATCTCTTTGTCCTCTTCCTTTGCAACCTTGGAGAACTTTTCAAACTTGACCTTTAGGTCAGTGATTTGATTTTTCTCAATGTAAATTTTATCTTTTATTGATTTCAGTGAGGATTTAATTTTGCCACTGTGTTTGTTGATACTCTCTTTCATAACCATGTCAGATTCCTTTTTCAGCTCATTCTGAAAGCATCCTTTTTTCCTGTTGATTTTTCAACTAATCTTAAAGAATTTCCATTTCAGTGTTTTCTATCCTAATAATTGTTTGCTCCTATTTTATAGAGGCCAAGTCATTCTAAATTCTTTTGAGGATACAAATAAAAACGTTCCTGACATTTTCTTCTAGATTTTTCAGTAGATTATTGTTAGAGCTATGTTCTTCTTCCTTTTCTTTTTCTTGGTTGTTAGTTTCTTCCCCACTCATCCCCTCACTCCATACAGTTTTCTCAAAAGCATTTATTTCTTTTTTCTTTCATTATTTTATTTTTTTAAATTTGTCCATTCTCAGTGTTGCCAATAAAAACCATTTACTCTTGTTTTGGGGTTTTTTTCTATTGCAATTTTCTGGTAATCAGGAACTCTGATCCAATCTAGTATATAAGGACATGCTAAGAATTACATGTCCTAGAAATATTACAACCAAAGATTTTTCATCTCCCTGCCTATAGTATTTTACTTTTTTATAATTCTCTTTCCAGAATATTCTCAACCACATATCAACCAGGTTATGCCTATTTATTCTGAGAACTGTTGTCCATTCCTATATATAAAATAGAGGTTTGGAATGAAGGAAACTGATACTATTGTATTTTTTTACTTATCTCATAATAGAAAGATAATTGCACAAATTATATGTTTTTACTAATACTGATTCTGAGTCAAATAATTGACGGTAAAATATTTGTGAAATAATTTCCTATGTGTAGTTAGGTGATATTGATTTTATAATAAATATGCTGAATGTTCTATGGTGAAATGCTTAGCCAAGTATTTATCATGGTTAAGATTTTCTTTCCAATAATGAATGGAAGTTTTTCCAGACAGTTGCTTTCAATTAGCTAATAGTATTTGGTATCATGAGCTCTATTCCTTTAAAGCTACCTAAATATTTAAAGTCTGCCTAAATCTTAACGAATTTGGGTTGTTGAGAGTAGCTGTAAAGGGAGCTGTTAGCCAAATTTCATTTTAAATCAGTAGTGTGGTCTTGACTTCTGCAATAGAGTACATTAAACACACCATGACCTTTTCAAATGTCTTTATCTGGAGAACTTCTGAAACTGTCTTACAAATGTTACCCAATTTAAGCCTACAGGTGAATCTAACTCTCAATCAGGCTGATATGCTTGGCCACAGAACACATGAAAAGTATTTGAGAAACGTTTTTCATTGATTTTAAGTTTTATAGGATCAGAACTGTGTTTCTCAGGGAAGAGAATGCCAGGAATACAACCTCTGTGTGTGTGTGTGTGTGTGTGTGTGACATATACATATATACATTTTTCCATATATATATACATATACATTGTGATACAAATGTAGTGGTGCATATATATAATATATACTATATATACACTATGTGTTATAGATGTTATTATATAGTATATTGTATATATATCACAATATATATGTGTATATATATAGACATATTGCTTTAAACATGCTATGGTTTATATATGTAAACTCATAAAGATACAAGTCTATTTGTTTAAATAATGACATTGAATTTACGGTAGTACTTTTATGAAAAAATACCTTCATAGAGATAGTAAATATCTGTTCTCAATAAAATGTTAATAAGGGAAATAAAAATATTAATAATTAAAATACACTTTGAAGTACCTGTTTTAAAGTAATTCAGTAAAATAAGTAATGCAAATGTTAAAAAGGTTGTCCCTTAGGGTACCAGATATCTAAAAGATTAAAAGCATACCTTTTGGAAAAAAGATAATCTATTATCTCTAAAGTACCCTCATACTTTGGAAATGACCATATCCATTACAAAAATGCTCTGCAAATACACACCATTCTATATTTACAAGAACTGTGCTTCCCTGCCCGCCCCCCAAGTCTATTTGCAATGATTCCAGAGAATGAAAGTCGCTTCCGAGGCTTTTTTTTTTGTGACAAACACAGAGCTGTTGACAATTATTGCCGTGAGCACTTTTAATGGTAGAGAAATGAGAAGTATAATGAATATGTTTTTTTAAAGCTCTAGTGCTTAGGGAAATGTTACATTGATATAAGATTTAAAGTTGCCATACTGGAACATGATACAGTTGCCATATTGGAACATGACCCAGAAAGAAAATACTACTGATGAAATTTGTTGAAATAATATACTCTTCTATTAAACTCAGTTCTTCTAAACGACAACTACATGAGCAAAATGACAACTTCTTAAAGATATTTTGGCACTGTGTACAGCCATTCCCTAAAGATTTGTTTTCTTTATTAGTGATACTTACATATCAATAATTCTTTAAAGCAAACAGTACAGAAGGAAATCTGGTACTTGTCTTTCTTTCTGTACAGTTAACCAGATGGCAACTTTGCTGACTCTAAATATTTCATTTCTAATTTCCTCCTGAAGTTTTATTAAAAACATCATTGAATATGATAAGAGCAATGTAATAAGTGTTTTGATGAATAAAATAAATTATGAACCCTTTCTTCCAGGCTTTCATTCTAACTAGGAACATAATGAGTGCTCTTTTACAAACTTTGATTGAACAGAACATATTATGTGTTAGTTACAATGCCGTTCTTAGCTCAGTGCTTTGTACATAATAAATACTTAGTAAATAGTTATTCAATTATTGAATAAAAAATTTTGTACATATGTTGCTGAAGTATTTCTATTATAGTTCTAGAACTAAATATTTTCTCATGTTCACTTAATCACCATAAAAACTGAAGTTCAGAGAAATTTAGCATCTTATCCAGGGTTGCACAATAAACAGTGGGAATAAGCTGTTCCACCTTAATTCGCCAAATACCACAGAAAGTGCTATTTTCACTGTGCTACAGCTGGCAGAAAAATAATCATAATGCATGGTAGAATGCAAAAA
Organism: Pseudorca crassidens; assembly: GCF_039906515.1. Classification (NCBI taxonomy): domain Eukaryota; kingdom Metazoa; phylum Chordata; class Mammalia; order Artiodactyla; family Delphinidae; genus Pseudorca; species Pseudorca crassidens. The sequence continues at coordinate 63,223,015 of NC_090306.1, forward strand.
GTGATACATGACACATATATGTAAAATACCGTGGGGAAGTGAAGAGGTGGCTACTCTCCAAATAAAAGTTGGGGTCTGGCTATAAAAAAATGTGCAAATTATTTTGGGATAGACCAAAATAGATGTCTTCTAAATCAACGTTAGACATACATGTTTTGACCAAGGGACAAATTAGCATATCTGATGATAATTACAGGTTAAAGTCTAAAATTCCAGCATCATGAAATTAGCATTTACTTCATAGAAAATGGAAAATGATTGAACATATTTTACCTGTAAAGTGATATCATAAGTAATTGTCTAGGTAGATTAATTTGGCAGGAGTTTAAACAATGGATACAAAGGAATAGAGATTTAAAATAGGAAAAAAAGACATCTTTGTGAAAAAATACAGATAACTTTCAGAGAAATATATTTGGGGCTAGGCAAATGGAAGAGGTGTTATTTTTTAAAAAATCATCATTAACAATCAGTAACCAATTAGAAATGGTGGCCAGAGAGAGGAGGTAGTTTTTTATATAAAAATGTTCAAACGTCAATGCCTCTTGGTTTTGCTGAGCTACATAGATTTTTAGTTTGGTTTATACACCTAAATTGAGCTCAATATGGTGAGCTATTTGTTTTTGTCTTCAATTTTTTAATATATATGTGAACAGAAAAGGCTACACCTCTTTTTCAAGAATTATAAGGAGATAGATGAGAATGGCTTCGATTCCTTGTTAAAGCAAAGAACTTGAGGGTTTGAATTGAAATTATTTATCATCAACATTTCAGGTTCATATTGAGTGCCAGCATTGCATTGAGAGTTGACACTAAACCTTTAGTTAAGGACTGAAGGATAACATCAGAATTGCATTAATAGTTTCTTGTAGAGACTTTTATAATAAGCTGCATATATGTATTGAGTTCTCTCCTCCTATAATTATTTGTCATCTTCAAAAAGTCCTTAGTAATAATCCAACTATTTTAGATATTAGAGAGAGAGATGGAAAGATAGATAAATGTAATAAGAGAGAGCGAGAGCAAAAAGAGACAGAGAAACAGGACCAGGTGGATCATAAATGGCTATTAGAGACATTAGTTTCCAAACAGCTACTTCAACATCAACGATATAATTCTTTCATATGATAAAGTTGATTTCTATATGAGTTCAGTAAGTGTTAGTAGAGCTAATTTTCTGTCCTTCAGTTATCACCTTTCACCTAAACTATAGAAGTAGAGCCTGTAACCACTGAAAAGTTTTAATTTCTAATTGTATAGGAAAGTTCCTTGGGGGTGGGGTGGGGGAGAAATAGATGGAGCTAGATCTGGTAGTTCTTTCCTATAATGTTCTTCTAAAGTAAGCACGTAGAAAGATTTTACCTAGGCTTTATGAACCTACAAACAATCTATGGGAAAAACAATGAAATGGTGACAGAATCGGGTGAATTAAACACTCTTGAGTGAAAGTAAATTTAAAACTGAACTGTGCTCCTTACTTGAACAGTTACTGTCTAAGACAATGGGAAGATTCCTAACAATGTATTCATATGACCAAGTATTATTGTAAAACTTGCAAAAGTAGGATATTTTAACTGCAATTGGTTAAGACCATTACATCTTCCCACCCTGACTTCCTCTCTCAGGAAGTTGGCATTGAAGTGACCAGAGACATTTTTAGGCTCATGTTAAGAGTTGGTAATACTCAATTTCAACTGCCATTTGTAAAGACTATTTTGAAAGTTTCAAGACAATAATGAGAAGTTGCAGACTCCTTGTTTGGACATTTGTAAAGGATTTTTTTTTGTTATTTTAAAATTTATTATTAGGAACTGAAAAGGACCAATAAAAATAATGAAGTACAAAACAAAAATGATGAATTTGAACACTTCGATTAATAAAAAGTATTCTGATGTAAAGGCATGAATTGCTATAAACAGTTTTTCACTGTTGTGGCCTCTCCCGTTGCGGAGCACAGGCTCTGGACGCGCAGGTTCAGCGGCCATGGCTCACGGGCCCAGCCGCTCTGCAGCATGTGGGATCTTCCCGGACCGCGGCACGAACCCGTGTCCCCTGCATCGGCAGGCGGACTCTCAACCACTGCACCACCAGGAAAGTCCTGAATATTGTCAATTACAGTTTGTTTTATTACCGGAGTACTGGCTCTAGAAGTGGTTTATGCCCCAGGGTTTCTGTTTAGGTATTCACTCGTCTGTCTACAATTTTAGAGCAGCTGTTTGCCCTATGACCTCTGTTCTCTGGATCTAAGAAAAATTGTAGACTTTCACTTCAATCAGCTTTTTTCTTGTCTTGAGGATGGGAGTGATGATTTCCAAGGTCCTTCCATGCCAGTCCAGAAACCAGGACTGTGATTTTTATATTACTTTCCATCAAATCCTTCATCAGATACTCTATTACCTTGTCTTCTGGGAAACCACATATTCCTGGTTTTCTTCTCTCAGTGGTCACGCCTTCACAGCCTCTGCTCAGCCTCTAAGCCTTGCCTGTCCCAAGCTTCAATCATTGACTGTCTTCTTGTCATGTGCTTTATCTAAATGCTCTCACTAGAGGTCTCATTCAATTGAGTGACTTTCAATATGATTTCTGTGTTGTTGATTCCCAAATGTATATATTTATCCCTAATAAATTATTCTGCCTTTAAATTCCTGAAAGAACTTGGGTCTTAGTATTTTGATGTTTGTAAGCTGAATTCATTTAAAAAAATGTATTGTGTATTGGCTCTGTTCAGTGTCCATGCTTTAAGCCCCACTGCCTACTCCTTTGCATCATGTTTTCCAATTAATAAATAGTTTTCGAGAAAAAGATCAAAAGATCAATTCCTAAGCAAGCATATCAAATACAATGCTCAATTTCTAATTGTATAGTATTTCAGTACATCAAACTAAATTTAGTATTTTCACATTTTGCACAATCATTAAGTATATGATTGATTCTCAGATAATTCGTATTTGCAGTTTAATCCTTGCAACTAAGCAAATATTTAAAGGTTTTTTAAAAAAAATTCTAGAGAAGAACATATTTAATGCTTAAATATTTAGAGGTGAAGAAGTATCTGAAAGCTGAAAAAGAGTTACATAAAGCTTAAAGACCAATTTGTTGTACAGTTTTCCAGTACACATTTTACTCTGTTATTTTTTTTTCTTTTTTCTGTTATTCTTTAAAACAAAACAAAACAAAACAAGCGAACAAACAAAAAACAAAGCCAAACCCATTAAAATCAACGTAGCTCTTTTATTTCTAAAGTTGTTAAATTGTGCATGCATTGTGTTAGGCACCCTCCACTGAAAAGGACCTGCTTTGTGGAGTTGTTTATTATGAATAGAGTTAGTAATAATACAGACATTACTAAAACACCCATGTTTCCTAGAGTAAAATTTGATCCAGAGCCACAAAGGTCAGTTAACAGATGAAAATAAAAAACAAAGAGACAACTTTCTATGTAACCGCACTTTCTTCTATTCCTAAAGGGCAATGGCTCCTCCCAATGGACAGAGAAGAAATTAAAAAGCAATCAGCTTCATTTTTATACCTGTTATAAAACAAACCAGCTATTGCTAATATCAGCATAATACAGGAGGTTGGGGGATATTCTACTAGGGTCCTTAGATTGTACTATATATTAATTACCTAAGGGAAGCAATGAATCCTCTTGGTGAACAATCTAAATAGGTGAATTAATGAAACAGGATACAAGAGAGCATTTTGTTTTATTTATTTTTGCCAAATTTGAATGTGGCATAATAAATTATTATTATTATTATTTTGCGGTACGCGGGCCTCTCACTGTTGTGGCCTCTCCCGTTGCGGAGCGCAGGCTCCGGACGCGCAGGCTCAGCGACCATGGCTCACGGGCCCAGCCGCTTCGCGGCATGTGGGATCTTCCCGGACAGGGGCACGAACCCGTGTCCCCTGCATCGGCAGGCGGACTCTCAACCACTGCGCCACCAGGGAAGCCCCTATATTTACTTTTTAAAGTTCTTAAAAAAACTGCTCAGAGCACTTTAAATCCATGTTTCCAGGTAAGGACAGAGATTACATAATCAAATTAATTTGTATAGCAGTATCCCATGTATGATACTATTTGTGTCAAAGTAACATTTATTTTCACATTCAGCAAGTGTCATTAAATGTATTACAATGGATCATCAGAATTGGGGGGAGGATGTAATTCTGAAGACAAGATGGTGTAAGAGGGCTTCCCTGGTGCCGCAGTGGTTGAGAGTCCGCCTGCCGATGCAGGGGACACGAGTTCGTGCCCCGGTCCGGGAAGATCCCACATGCCACGGAGCGGCTGGGCCCGTGAGCCATGGCCGCTGAGCCTGCGCGTCCCGAGCCTGTGCTCCGCAACGGGAGAGGCCACGGCAGTGAGAGGCCCGCGTACCAAAAAAAAAAAATAAAAAAGATGGTGTAAAGAAATATGCAGTTGATCCTCATTATTTATGAATTCCATGATTCCATTATTATGAATTCACCGATTTAAATTTATTTGCAACCCTAAAATCAATACTCCAGGGTTTTCACAGTCATTCCATTCATGGACATGCACATGCTCAGTGTAGCAAAAAATTGAGTTGCCCCATGCACATGGTCTCAGCTGAGGTCAAATAAGGTTTCTCCCTGAAATCTTATTTCAGCTTTCATACTGTAAAATGTGTTCTTTTCATGCTCTATTTAGCGCCACATTTTTCACACTTTTGTGCTTTTTCTTGGCGATTTTGCTGTTTAAAATGACCCCCAAGCCTAATGCTGAAGTGTTATCCAGTGTTCTTAAGTCCAAGAAGGCTGTGATGTGCCTTATGAAAAATAGGTGTTAGATGCTTCATTCACTCATGAGGTATAGTGTTGTTTTCCAGGAGCTCAATGTTAATGAATCAACAATGTATATTAAATAAGATGTCTTGAAATAGAAGCACACATAAAACAAGATTACCTATTGATCAGTTAAGAAAACTGTAATGACAAGAGGCTTCCAGACCTCTCTTTATTCACCTTTATTTCACCAAGAAGCAATGATTCATATTTGCAGTGACTTTACAGAACGTAACTACCATGAAATGAGAACTGACTCTAAATACCTTTCTTATAGTGAAGCAAAAACTGTAAGACTACTGCAGAATTTAGAATTAGAAGAATTTTATTTCTGGGATAGGTTCATGAAGGTATGGTCTTGGTGAAAGTAAGTTTTAGCCTGGTCTTCCTGGAACTTTTGTATAGGTAGAGTGAAGACTACTGGGAAATAAGAAAATAAGAAAGGAAAAAGCAAAGAAGTGGGATTATTGATCAAGATGTGTTGGATGTTGCTGGGTGGCCTAGATCAGGATTTCCAGGAATATGGCGAAATTAGTGGAGGTACCAGGGTCTAGTGATAAAAGACACTGAGTACTAAGCTGGGAACTTTGCATTTACTTTAAAGAGACACATGTTATTATGAAGTCTTGGGTAAGGGAAGGCTTGTTTAGGATTTAGATATATCTATTAAAATGCCCTCGGTGGAATAATATGTCTATGGCATCCATAACAAATGAATCAGTTTGATATTTATTCCAGTTACAGTTATTAGATCCAGGTACAAACAAATTTAATACCTACAACCTATACTCTGCAGTGACGTTTTTCCTAGTTGGCTAATATTTACTGATGAAGATTCTTAAAAAATAATATGTATTGCTTCCCCACAGTACTAGTCCAATAACTCAATATAACTAACTGAATAAATATTAATCCTCCCCATCTTTTTCTTTTCTGCTTTATTAATAATCATTCTAAATTAAACACCTTTCAAGCCTATATAGAATTGATATTTTGGAGCGTTTGGGGCTGGCTTTTATTGAGAGGATTAAATATTTTTATTACTTTGCAGGAGAGACTGACCAAATAGTTGCAATTAGAAGTTAACATTTATTATATTTTCTTTTGTTTTACTCTATTTGCATATCTTAAATTAAGTAATTTGTTAAAGATTTATATCATTAATTTAAAAAATAAGATGTTGTAGAGAAGCCATATCTTAGGATAAGCTATGTTCCTCTGTGATTCATTACTAAAAGGACCATCTGGAGACATGAAAAGAAAAATCTATTCCCTAAACTCCAGTGAAAGCATGATTATCTCCTCCATGTGAAGAGAGAATTGGGAGGCTTTCTCTAAATGTGCACTTCAAAGATTGAAGAATCGCATATCCCACTGAAGAGCAGAAACAACACCGAGGGCATGGCAAAGTTAAATGAATTCCAATTACTAAAAGCAAACATATAAACATCTGTAATTCTAATGGCCATAATAAATCTTTGCAGTTGAAAAAAGAAAAAAATTTCTAGCTGGCTTGATAATTGGATCAATTTTTCACTTACGGGCTGTCAATTACTTGACATTTTAATGCATGCCAAATACAGCTAAAAGTATTTTAATTAGAATAACGTTGCAAAAACTAACCCTACAGCTTTAATTGTGGTTCTGAAGCACAAAGTGTGCATCTTAATACCTATTTACTGAGCAGAAGTTAATTAAAAGCATGGTTTTTATATTGAACGTGTAAAAAAAGAGAGGGCAAAAAGAGAGGGAAATAATTGGCAATTAGGAATGTGTAAGAGTCCACCCTATAAAGCTAAGCAAGATTGCCACGAACTTTAAACAAGCTGAGAATTTCATTATTATTTTGGGTAGTAACAGAAGTTGTAACAATATTTTTTACATAGAAGTACAACACTTATGGCTGTTAGTTTCAAAAGCTTCCATTTTACTATGATAACAAGTTACATTTATATGATGATTTATTATTTTCAAGCTACCAGAGCATAAATTATTTTATTTGGTTTTATGAAATGCTGAGGTTGGTTTGAGAGTCTCAGCAAATAACACCTCCCTTTTCCCATCTAAGTTTGGAACCAATTGAGCACTAAGTCAAAGGCAGAAGGTAAATCAAAACATCTCCTATATGTTTGATAAAAACTAGTATGGAAGACATAGTGTGAAGCCCAAATGGGACTACTCACTTCCTAGCTGGTTGTAGAACAATCAAATCACACACTCCACTCTTCTAGAGAGTTTATAAAACTGGAAGAACTAATTTTCTCAGAAATTAGAAGGCAGAATCTTAAGTTTATATATAGTGTGCTGGTGATCTCTTTAAACAAAGTCTCAGTAAAGAAGATAGAAAAATACTGAATCCCAAGAGAACATGTTGCCCAAACAGCAAATGCTTCAGCCATTGTTCAGCTGTTTCACGTTGGTCCAGAGTAGAAAAGAAAGGATAGAACAACAAATACCTCCCATTTAGAACCATTTCTAGGTTATCCCCATTCAATCAAGAATCATAAATTAATGACTCTCACCTACCATCAAGGAAACTCATTCCATTGCCACAAGAAGTAAGGACAGGATAAGAGGCAAGGAGTGTACAGGGAAAAAGACCCATTTTATGGAAGCTAGAGCAATGGGAAAAGGTCTCTTCTAAAGTGAATCATCTACGAAAGTTAGTCTTTGAGAGGTAAAGAAGTTATGCTCTATGAAATGGCACATTTAAGACAAGAACTGTACTGCCCAGTTACAAATCTAATACTCTTTCCATTATACCTAGTTGCATCTTTGTCTCATGTCTGTATTCTTTACTTTGTTATCTGAATTATTCCAAGTTTGCCCATCAGGAGCTCTTTCAGTTAGCTCCTGTGACCCTTTGATATATCTTGTCACTATCATTGTGGGTTTTTTTCCCCCTTATGTCATTTCCTCATTTTCTGCTATGATAAGATGCTCCAGGCTCTATCTGCAAATTTGACCAAGAATTTTTTTAAAGAAAGAATACAGTTAGCCTCATTACCTTCAGCAATGGATAGGTATCTAAATTGCTTTTAAACTAATTTGTGTATGACCAAGGATTTCCTTGTATTTAGGTTATATATCAATGTTTCTACCATCCTGATAATTAACTACTTAACACCAGTGTTATTCCCTTGATCTATGGTTGCCTAAACTAATCCCTAAAAAAGGTAAGTTGCACAAAAGCACATTAACACAAACCTATACATTCAATTGATTATTTAAATCCTTAGGACAGGCAAAGGACTTGAATAGACATTTTTCCAAAGAAGATTTACAACTGGCCAAGAAATACATGAAAGATACTTAACATCATTAATCATCAGGGAAGTGCAAATCAAAATCACATTGGGATACCACCTCATACCTGTCAGAATGGCTATTATCAAAAAAACAAGAGATAACATGTGTTGGCAAGGATGTGGAGAAAAAGGAACCCTTGTGCACTGCTAGAATTTAAATTGGTTCAGCCACTATGGAAAACAGTATGGCAGTTTCTAAAAAAAATTAAAAATAGAACTAGCATGTGATCCAGCAATTCCACTTGCAGGTATTTACTCAAAGAAAACAAAAAAAAAAACACTAACTAGAAAAGATATATACACCCCCAAGTTCATTGCAGCATTATTCACAATAGCCAAGACATGGAAACAACCTGTCTAGTGACAAATGAATGGATAAAGAAAATACATATGAATATTATTTTTTAAACTAATGCAACATTTTTATAGTGAAGAAACCTAAAGAGACTTTTTTCTACCAAAGATCACAGACAAAAAGTTCCATCTAAAATAACATGTATAGTCTAGTTTTCTAGTAAAGTTGCTGCCACATAAACTCCCTTACCAGATACTAATGTACACTTCAGCTCCCTTTGCTTCTCTTTTTCTTAAATAAATATTTATTATTGAAAGTCACAATCTGTTTCTTAAGAGCAAAATTTGTGAATTCTACAGCTACTTAGTTTTTGGGTTTTTTGAATATTTCACTTATTTATTTATTTGGTTGCACTGGGTCTTAGTTGTGTCAGGCAGTCTCCTTAGTTACAGCTCGCGGGTTCCTTAGTGCTGGCTCTTTAGTTATGGCACGCATGTGGGATCTAGTTCCCTGACTAAGGATCGAACTAGGGCTTCCTGCATTGGGAACTTGGAATCTTAACCACTGCATCACCACGGAAGTCCCTCCCTTTGCTTCTTTGTGTGCACATCATATATATATATATGAATGGTGCCTTATTATTTAACAGAAGATGATCTTACTAGCTATAAATAAATATGTGCAAAAATATTTATATATATTAAATATATCTAATGGAATATTATTCAGTCATGAAAAAGAAGGAAATCCTGCCATTTGTGACAGCATGGATGAATCTTCTTCAGGGCATTAGGTTAAGTGAAATAAGTCAGACAGAACAAGACCAATATTGTATGATCTCACATATGTGGAACGTAAAAAAGCTGAAATCACAGAAACAGAGAGTAGGTTAGTGGTTGCCAGGGGCCAGGGGTGAGAGAAATGGGGCGATGTTGGTCAAAAAGTACAAACTTTCAGGTGTAAGATGAATAAGTTCTGAGGCTTTAATGTACATCATGGTAACTATCATTAACAATACTGTATTGTATACTTGACATTTGCTAAGAGAGTAAATCAAATATTCTCACCACACACACAAAAATTGTAACTATATCAAGTGATGGATGTGTCAACTAACCTTATCATTTCACAATATATCAAGTAATCATATTATACATCTTAAACTTATACAATGTTACTATTATTTTTTTTTGCCAATTTTATTTCAATAAAGCTGGAAAAAATCCCCAGGACAAAAAATATAAGACATAATATTTGGGAAAATGAAGGCAAGCTGTGTTCTAAAAGAAGGGACCTAGAGAAGAATCCTGAGGACACATGGTGCCTTGATTGGAAGCTTTCAGGTCCCACTTCTCCAAAGTTTATTTTTTCAAGTCTGAGGCCAGTTTCCAGGAGCCATTTTTATCAGAACTAATTCTGACCTTAGGCAGAAGAAACTTAAATTAAAAGCAAATGTTCTTGCCTGTTATGAAATCTGCTCTCACTACTCTAGCCGTGACTCCTGTATTGGTGTCCAGCCAAGTCTTAGTCATTGCCTCATAGAATTCTGGTACTAAGAACCCTGCCCTTACTGTCTATCTTAACAACATGCCACATGGTTCAATTCCTCTTACACTGGTGTAACAACTTCCTCTTATTAGTGTCTAAGTCTCCTAGCCTTGAACAAATACCTAGCAGCTTAACTGGGGCTCTGATAACCGCTAAGGGAAGTGTCACTTTTTATTGCATCTTTTGTCCAATACTCTCTATCTACTCTTGGTACAATTCTCACTATGATTCTTCATACCGGCTATCTGCCAATCAGCGGCCATTTACTCTGGAAAGCTTGTGTTGCCAAAATACAGGCCACTCTCCCCTCCTTTCCCCAGATCACACTAAAGGTATTGGTTAATTAAGTTAAAAGTAGACATTTCAACTTTAATAGGTGATTCTGGAATTCTAAAGTCTTCAAATAACAAGCCTAGTAGATGCAGAAAGGGCAGGATTCACTTCAGAATTTCCTTTAACAATAACAGATTTTCTCCTCACATTTGCCTCACCTATTTGTCACTCTTGATCCACATGATTTGTTAAAATAGAACCTCACATTAAGGTTGGTCTTGCTTTAGCTAAGGGAATCAGTATATCTTATTTCCCTGGCTAGTTGTTATATTTCAGGGATGCAGCTATTGTAAAAATGGAGAAATAGGATATGATAAGGTCTTTGCTGGAGAATTTCAGAAAAATGAAATACCAGCATTTGATTAGATGGTAGGTAAATATAAGACTTGTTTCTGCAGCTAAAAATGGAGCTAACACACGAAAAAGCAAAGCTGCAAGAGTATGAGGGTAAAACTGGATAATGAAGTTATCTTTTGAGCCCCAATATCCAACTACACTAGAAGCCAGCCCTACTTCTTGAACTTTTAAATACATGAGTTAATAAAATTCTTTTTTGCTAGTCTCTAGCATGTGGTAAAGCAGGTAACATAGTGTGAAGGTTATAGGAAATTGGAATCAGACAAACCTCGATCCTATTTTGCTATTATTTAGTTATATTAACTTAGTCAAGTTTCTTAACTGCTCTGCACGTGTAAAATCAATACCCACCTTACTCAAGATTCTACCTCATACAATCATTAGCATTCTTGCCTTATATTGTTTAAGACAGTTTGGCTATTAGAGTGACAGTCTTTTAAAAGACAATTTAAAAATGTATAATTGAGTAATTGATTTAGATTAGTGTCTAAGCTGAAGCCTTACTAATTTTTAAATAGTGATATAAGTTTAATCTATTAGACTTATAAGAATGTTTTAAATACTTAGAAATATTTTTATCATAGACAACAAGTATTTGAAAAATAAATCTAATATAATAATAGAAGACTGCTTAAAGTTCGAGGATGCATGATTAAATTTAGAAACAGGAGTACACATTATTTAAATCCTCCTTAGAAATAATTATCAAAATCTGCTAAACTTATGAATAGAATTAAAAATTTGTAAAATAAGCTTAAAGCAGGAGGGAAATATATTTTAATTTTAATATTTAGTCTTAAAAATAATTTTTCTAAATTGCTTTTTCTGTATATAAAAGTAACACTCGAGTGTATCAAAAAAACTCATTTCAATGTCACTCAATTCATTTACCCATAAACAACCCTTTAGTGACAGTATAATGACAAAAGTATGCCTGGTGCATCATCTTTCCTTTTGTCTACTTTATATTATTTGCATTGTAAAAGTGAAAAAAAACTATTTAAAAAATACAATGAAAAATACATCTTTCATTCAACTATTTCTCCCAAAACATAACTCCTTTTCCCAAAGATAGTGTTACCAGTTGTTTGTTCATCCTTCTGTTCTCCCTAGACATTCTATGCATATACATCTTCTGTTTACATGAGTAGAAACACATTAAACCTTCTCCACATCTTACACTTTTTACCCAACAGTATATCTTAGAGATCTTTCCATATTATGGATCACTTCATTTTAAAAATTGCCTGATAGTATTTCAGAGTATGAATTTATTATTCTTTACTTAACCAATTCCTTATTGCTAACTAGTTAGGTTTATTTTTCCTTCTTTTGCTATCACAAACAATATTTCAATGAATATCTATGTACATAGGCATTTTCATACATATTTGTGTTTACGTGAAGAACAAATACCCACAAGTGGAAATGCTGGGTTAGCAGGTATGATCATTTTTAATTCTGAAAAAATATTGTCTAATTTTCCTCCATAGAAACTATTCCACTTTACAGCCCCACCAACTCCCACCAGCTACAGATAAGGTAGTATGTCTAAAAAAGTTTTAGCTAGACTCTCAATATTAACCAGTTATCAAAAGTTCCCCTAATATATTTGGGGTTTTTTAATTACAAATTTTAAAATAGTAATACTAATTACTGAGGGGTTAATACATGTGAGGCAATTTATAAAGTTTATATTTCTTTACTCTCACAATAATCCTTTACAATAAATAATAGTCTCACTTATTTTCTACAGATCAAAATTGAGGCAATGGAGAAGTTTCCAAGACCACATAACTAGAAATTGGTGAAGACTGTAGCCAATTTTTAACAAGGTATATTGACTTGCCAACATTTATTAGTCAGAAACGCTAAGTTATGATATAGTAAGATCAACTTCCAGATCTTAGTAACATAAAAGAACACGTTTATTTTTCATGCACACAGTACACCACAGGTCCAGGAGATACTCTGTAGCAGCTCTCCCTCTGCGATGGCTCAGCGGCCTTCACAAAAACATGTGCTTCCTTAATCACCAAGGCAGGGGAAGGAAGTACTGAATCGTTCTTTTCAAATGCTATGGAGTCATCACACAAGACAAGAAAATATATACCCACTGATGATGATGATGATGATAATAAAAATAGTAATAGCTTACCTTTTGTATAGCACATATGTATACAAGTCACTGTTCTATAGGCTTTGCATGTATCTGATACAACACTTTAAGTAGGCAATGTTGCTGACCCCGTTTTACTGTTGAGAGGACTGAAATACCAAGGGATGAGGTCACCTGCCCAGGGTGATACTACTACTAATAAATAACAGATAAAGGATTTTATCATAACTTGTCAGGCTCCAGAGTTCACACTCTTAATGTAACATTGTATTCTTGTAAATAAAGCATATGGCATATTGAAATATCAAAGATTAGGATGATGTTTTTCTGTATTCTGACATTACGTTGTACACCAAAATGACTGAATAATACTCATAATAATAAAATTATGGCAGAATTTATGTATATATATCTCAAATTTTCTTTATCCATTCATCCATTGATGGACCTTTAAGAACACCTGCAGTTGACCTTGACCCCCACTACTTCGTGTTTGCCTGCTACAGGCCTCTGCCACTACAAAGGCATCTGGAGCTGGCTCTGCAGCCAAATATGTGCATAGCACTGGTTCTGGCCACTACCCCTGCCTGCTCTGGTCTGTAGCTGCTAGATTATGAGGTGCTGCTGAGAGTCCAACAGCCATAGTAGCCACTGTGGGGCGACTCACAGTGCTCACAAAGGACCATGCATGTCAATGCTGTGGATCCTAGTGCTGTGAGCTGACATCTTGACACCTGGACTGAGAGCTGCCACACGCACCTGTACCACCATATCCAGGGTCAAAATATGCTCCCGGACACATAAACCAATGGAACAGGACTGAGAGTCCCAAAATAAATCCTCACATATATGTTCACCTAATATTTGACAAGGAGCCAAGAATACTCAGTAGGGAGAGGACAGCCGCTTCAATAATGGTGTTAGAAAAATTGGATATTCACATCAAAAGAATGAAACTGGACCCTTATCTTACAGCATTCATAAAAATTAACTCCAAATGGATTAAAGACTTAAATGTAAGACTTGAACCTGTAAAACTCCTGGAAGCAAACATTGAAAAAAGCTCCTCGACATTTGTCTTGGCAATGATGTTTTGACTATATCAACAAAAGCAAAAGCAACAAAAGCAAAATTCAACAAGTGAGACTACATCAAAATAACAAGTTTTTGCACGCACACACACACACACACACACACAAAGAAATCAACAAAATGAAAAGGCAACCAGTGGAATGGGAGAAAATTTTTGCAAACCATGTGTCTGATAAAGAGTTAATATCCAAAATATAAACGAAACTCTTACAACTCAACAGCAAAAATGCGAACAATTTGATTTAAAAATTGTCAGAAGACCTGAATATACATTTCTTCAAAGAAAACATATAAATGGCCAAGAAGTACTTGAAAAGATGTTCAACATCACTAATCATCAGGGAAACACAAATCAAAACCACGATGAAGTATCACCTCACACCTGTTAAATGGCAATTATCAAAAAGACAACAAATAACCAGTGTTGGTGAGGATGTGGAGAAAAGGGAACCCTCGTGCACTGTTGGTGGGAATGTGAACTGGGGCAGCCACTATGGAAAACAGTATGGAGGTTCCTCAAAAAACTAAGACTAGAACTACCATATGATCCAGTAATCCTACTTCTAAGTATGTAGTCAAAGGAAATGAAATCACTATCTCAAAGAGATATCTGCACTCCAATGTTCATTGCAGCATTATTCACAATAGCCAAGACATGGAAACAACTTAAGTGTCTGTCAAAGGATGAAAGAAAATGTGACATCTATCTATCTATCTACCTAAATTCATCCTTCTTATTATTATTATTATCATTATTCAGCCATAACAAAGAAGTAAATCTGCTATTTGTGACAACACAGATGGTCTTGAGGGCATTATGTTCAGTGAATTAAGTCAAATAGAGAAAGCCAAATCCTGTGTGATCTCACATATATGTGGAATCTAAAAACATTGAACTCATGGACATGAAGTTAGAATGGTGGTTGCCAGGGACTGAAGGTGGGGGAGAATGGGGAGATGTTGGTCAAAGTTTACAAACTTTCCATTATAAGATGAGTAAGTTTCAGGATCTAAGGTTCAGCATGGTGGCTTTAGTTAACAACCCTGTATACTTGAAAGTTGCTATGAGAATAAAACTTTAATGTTCTCACCATGAGGACAACAACACAAAATGGTAATTACGTGAGGTTAAGGATGTGTTAACTAACCTCACTGTGGTAAACATTCACAATATATACATGTATCATCATCACATTGTGCACCTTGAACTTATACAATGTTATTTGTCAATTATATCTTAATAAATCTGAAAAAAGTAGAAAAGCAGTGTTTGTTACCTGAAGTCAGAAATACTTGGAGAAATCAATACCTGTGAAAGGAATAAATGAAAGGGTAAGGAATTGAAAATATTTTCATAATCAAGATAACTTTGTGATATAATGTTTCTGACCTTGAAAAATGAAAATAAAAAATAACAGATGAGTTTTAAAAAATTAAGGAATCACCAGCACATCCATATCAGACCTATACCTTAGCAGGGAAAATACAGAGAGGTGGATAAAAACCACGGAAACTATTATTTTACAATAGATATGGCAGGAAATAAGTAGGGTTTTTATAGATTTTAGTCAGAGTAATAGAACTGTTTTTAATAAGATAATTTTGTAAATTTTGTGCAGATCCTATTGGAGAGGAGAGAAATTGGAGGTTTTAAAAGAAGCAGAAAGGAGGCTGCAAAACCCAGGCTTTAGGTGACTAAAGCTGCGATGATGACAATGGAGAGGGAAAAAATGTAAGTTGAACTTAGAAGTCGAAACTTCGAGAATATAATGTGACTAAATTTTTATTTCTCCATTAAAAATCCTAAAGTTAAGCAGTCTGTCATTTTTACTACAATATCGGTAACTATTTTAATAAGAATGATAGTAAAATGGGAAAAATGGTAATACTTTCAAAAGTAAAATCTACCTCATAAGCAAATTGAGAAAAATAGCTTCCCAACACATTTCAGTCTCCATTAGCCTGAATATTTGGTGGATGAAAATGGATAAAGAAATAGAATGATAACATATTAACAAGAATAAATAAGCATCGTTCAGAGACAATCCTGAAGCGTTAATGGCTGCTATATAGAAAACCAAATGAAAAATTATAGGACTGAAGAAATTTTAAAATGGAAGCTATAAAAACAATCTTGGTTACATTCTTATTATGTTTTCAGGTGACTACTCTTTGCAAAGCTTATACTTAACCTGAAAATGATTTTGCACAGTGATGCTCAGAGAGATGGAGTGGCCTAAATGTACTAGAAGTTCACTTTAAGCTTCATGAAATCAAATGCTTCTGTTTTGCACTTGCAGAAACTAACTTAAAAGTTAGTTGAGGTAGTTTTTAAGCAATATTTTATGGTTCTTTTATGGAGTAGTAGAATAAAGCATAATTTAACAGAGGTATCACTGGGAAGAAAGTTGGACGTGTTTGCTGTTCAATATGTATATGCTAAAGCAAGCAAGTTTACATTTTGTTGACTTGTAATAATTTCAAGAGCATTTCAGATCCACTAAAATGAAATTGGCAACTTGTTTAATTTGATACTATTTTTATGCAAATATTCTGAGTAATGAAAAAGAGTAGTGCAGAAAATGCAATTTGGAAAACAAACCTGTTTCTATGTGCAACATCTGTCAAACCTTTTTAGGATTGAGCGATTCAAGAATTATTAATTGTGCATGAATGACTAAGAAAAAAAACAAATTCAAATTAAAAATTGGTTCTAGCAATGATTAAGTTGGTAGATACCAATTTTATTATTTATTTTGTCATTGCTAAGTGAGGAGGGTGACTACATGTTGATTTATATGAATAAACATTAAGTACAAATCATCCAATTTGGTCCTAGTAAATTATAAATCTTTTAAAAAATGAAACTTGAAATCAATATTTCTCTACTAAATTTTAATATTTTATGGAAGTCAAAACAAAAATTTCTGTAGAAATTAAATGCAGGGGTCTGTAGGTCTACATTTTTAATTCATATCTTTAAATAAGCAGCAAATACCACAGAATTATAGAATTGGAATATTGAACATAAACTTAAGCCAGACCTCAAGAATATTAAGACATAGCAAAAAGGTTTAGGATGTGGGACTTTGGTCCTTCATAATTGGAGTAGCCGGTAACTGGTTACGTCTTAGTATGATTATATGGAAGTGAAGTGCTGCTCCTATGGATTTCAGGTAGAAGAAATGAACAGAAAGATGTCAATCCCATCAGATCTGTGTAGGAGAAGCTTAGTTGTACTTGTTTTCCTCTTTAGTTTACTTTGTCATCCCTGTTATCCAATTGCTCATGCTGCCTTATGGTCTACCCAGGCCTACCTTTCTCATAAAGCTTCCATTCTGCTCTGTTTTGCATGAAAATATCCCTGTCCATTTAATAATCTTGTCTGTAGTAACAAGATAATGAGTGGTGATGGGTTTTTGAGTTGCTATCACTGAATAATACATAGGCAGTCTAGCATATGTTCTCTGGTTGGCAAATATCGTAATCCAAATATGTGACTCCAGAAGTAGAAAATTTACATTTGATGACAAGATTTGGGGGAAGTCACTTTTGAACAGATGAGCCTTTTGGTATGTTTAATTTCATCCAGTTGATAACTAACTATTTCATCTAAATATGTGAGGAGGCTTTGGTAAGAGCTTATCAGAGGAGTCTTAGGTGACAACAGCAACTAAAGCAATGATGGTGTGGCAAACACTGTAATATGTCTCCCTCAACACAATTTCTGATCTCCACTTCCTTGCCTGTCTCTTATAAAAACAGGATAATGAAATACCAGCCTCTATGCTTTAGGGAGGGCATGTCACACAGTTCTAGCCACTGCAATGTCAACAGTAGTCCCTGGGGATGACATCGTTTCTCAAATGAAAGAATGTTAGAAGAAAGCTTTGATCCACCCTTCCCTCCTACCTGGTGTGCAGACTAAATAGGGATGCATCTTACAACAATGCAGTAGAAAATTACATGCTGAAGATAGTTTCTGGTTGACATCCTTGAGCACCATGTGCAAAATAAGCCCCATGTTTAAACCACTGTTTGTTGGGTGTTCTCTTACAAACACATTATTAATTGACAGAGATAAAAAGTACATTTCAACTTTGTATAGATCATAGTTCTTAGTGTCAGACAATTGAAATTAATCTAGCTGGTTTATTCACTAAGGCAGTGGTTAGTGGAAATCACATAACAGAATTGTTAGGATGGCCTTTCAGTCTGGGCACTTCATTTCTGGGAGAGATACATGAAGGACAACATATCCAGGAAAAATGCCCAATCATACCATGAGGCTATTCCAATGGAAAAACATGCCATTGCCCCTACAGTAGGAACTGGAAACTCTACCACAGCTGCCACGGGAGACCCACATGCAACAGCTACTTCATGCTGTTTATTTCCTCATCCACATTTCATGCAGGCCCATCTGCTTAGCAGAACCTAATTCCCATGCCTGAACCCCAGTTAAAAGGATGTTTGGAAAATGCAGCTCGTGGGCTCCCAGCCTCTGTTGTTCAAGAAAGCAAGCCCCAAAGGCATTGAAGTGAGTAGTGAGAGAGTTAATATAAGTGTCTGCACCAAACTGTGCCAGCCCTGATTAGTACTGACGTCCTGGAGTGTTGTTCTGAATATTTGCCAAACGTATGCAGGCTTAGCAAGAAAGAGTGACACTATTCATTAGTGATAGATGCTGATATACCAAGAGGGGAAGTCTGGATATGCCTGTCACCCATTTTGTCCCCAAGCAGAAAGAAGAACAAAGAAGCAGCTGGGGAGTGGCAACTGGGGATTGGAGACATAAATAATTATAGGAAAGTAAGATCCAGAGGATACTAAGCTGCTATAATTGTTGAGCTTCTCAGTCTCAGGAAAATCTGGAGGGACCCAGATAATAAAGGGAGGTGACAACAGTCTAATTAACTCTTTTCCCCTAAGCTGAGGTTATTTTGGCACATGTGTAGTCAATCCTCAGTTTACAGGCAGAAAAACAACAAAGAAACATGAATTAAATTTGGGCTGTGCATCTATTTTAGGCATACCTGCTCCTGAAGTTATTAAAGGGTCCTTAACTTCAAGAGCTACTGAACAGAACAAGCTAAGACATATAATATAGACATAGATTTCTAGAACCATAAACCTTATCTGACTGTTTTTATATGTGAAGAATCTGTGACCCAGGCATATACTGTGGCTTAGGCAGGGTAAGATTTTAGCAGAGTAGTGTTCATTTTGAGTATTTCTCAAGTCTATGCTTTTTCTATGTAACCTCAATTTCATTCAAGCATCTGAAAGATGGCATTTTGCTAAATACTATGAATGATACAAAGAATATATAACATAAGAGCCCCATGATCAAGCAGTTTATGATTAAATAGAGAAATAAAGACACATATAGGTCATATTCTCTACAAATTCCAAAGGAAGGGAAGTCACAGTGAAATGGAATTATGCAATGGAACAGATCAGGGTTTTTATTCAATTAACAGAAACTGGCTCTATCTAAAAAGGAAGAAAATAACTTTATTAAAAGAATCATTGGGGGCTTCCCTGGTGGCGCAGTGGTTGAGAGTCCGCCTGCCGATACAGGGGACACGGGTTCGTGCGCCGGTCCGGGAAGATCCCACATGCCGAGGAGCGGCTAGGCCCGTGAGCCATGGCCGCTGAGCCTGCGCGTCCGGAGCCTGTGCTCCGCAACGGGAGAGGCCACAACAGTGAGAGGCCCGCGTACCGCAAAAAAAAAAAAAAAGAATCATTGGAAAGACCAAAGAACCAATTTTTGAATTAATCACCAGGGACAATGCATAAAACCACTCTGCAGAACTGGTATGTTGAAGAACATTTCTTCAAGCATTGGACACTTCTGTTTCCATAAATGTCACCTTTCATAATTTACTACTATCCTCACTAGCTAAGAAAGGGAATTGCTTGTTTACAAGCTACTGAGTCAATGTCAGTGGTGGGGAGAGGTTAGATCAGGAGTAGCTAGCATTTTTAGTTTCTATAGAAGGAGGGTATTTATTTCCCCTCTACCAATATTTTTAAAGTAAGGAATTCTCCAGATAAGGTCAGAGGATCAAAGGCTAAGTGGTTATAAATTTAAAAAGATGCCCACCACAAAAAGCTACATAGTATAATAATTCTCACAATAAAAATGATCATACTAATAATTCACACCAAACTTCTTCTTCCATGTTAAATCTCTCAGAATAATAATGATTGTTAGTTATTCCAAAAGCCCTTACTGTATCAAGTGAGTTATCCAGGCGTTTTATATTAATTTATGTAAAAATAAATATATCTGAATGACAAAGGATGTGTAAGTATATACATGAAGAAAAGAAAGGTGAATATAATTTGGTCCCTTCTCTTAAGAAGAATGTATCCTTCTAAAATCAATCTCCAAATAATATCTATCATCTTGCCCCAAACCAACCAAGTCCCTGATCTGAGCTGACTGATGTCCAGTACACCTTCTGGGAAGTGAACGGGCAGGCATTTCCTCTCGTCTAAACCTAAAACCAAACTCTGTCAAATGGATCTGTTTTGCATTTTAAGCAGATTTTCATGATGCTATAGATAACATAAAAGGCATCTAGATATTCAAGCCATTTTCTCTTTTCAGCTAATAATGTCTGCTTATATTGACTGTATTCAGCTGGCACATTAGTTCTAATCATTAGACATTTTATTATAACCTGTGCAAGTGTTACCTAATGACCCCTCATCAGAAAAGCAATTCACCTTATTGAAGGAAAATAGGGAGGATAAATCATGCATGGAAACATATGATGAAAAATGTTACCAATACCCACAAAACTTGTTATTATCTCCAGATTGGTAGTTTAACCTTTAGAGAAAGTAAATAATTGGTTCCTTTCTCCTGTGTGTCTATATCATTTTAGCAGCTTTAGAAAAAGCAGCTCTGTTTCCACTTTTCCAGTAGCTTTGCAAGCACAGACATATGTCACCAAATAACTTCCCAGAAGCTGTGACCAAATTGGATGAAAACATATTTGAGAAATTGTATTTATAAATAAAGACTTGCCTGAGATTCAATAATACTTTGCCTTTATCCTTCTTGTGGAAGTTTTATTCTGAAATCAATTGACTTTAAATACAACATTTTTCTTCTTATTATATTAAGGTACTGAAGGCTGACTTCATTTATAGTGAAACTTATATAACTCAAGAGTGAAATATTGTTTCTTGCTTTTTCTTTTGCAAAAGTCAACATTTTCTTTTTTTCCTTTAAATGACTTATATATATTTTTTTTTCTTTTATCTTTTTATTAGCCACTTTACTGAGGTATAAATTGATACACAAAAAGCTCTCTGTATTTAATGTATTCAACGTCATGATTTAGGGATAACTTATACATTCATGAAATCATCACCACTATCTTTGCAATAAACATATCCATCCCTTCCAAGTTTCTGCCTGCCCACTTTATTTTTACTATTATTACTATTATTGTACTTATTTATATGTTATTATATTTTGTGATAAGACTATTAACATAGATCTACTCTTTTAGCAAATATTTAGATTTATAATATAGTACTGTTAATTGTAGGCACTGTGCTGTACGGTAGATCTCTAGGATTTATTTATTGTACACAACTGGAACGTTTTACATCTGTTGAACTACAACTCCCCATTTCCCCTCCTGCCAGCCCTTGGCAATCACTATTCTGAGTCTGACTGTTTTAGATACCTCATATAAGTGGAATCATACAGGAAGAATCATGGCTTCTTTTACTTAGTGTAATGTCCTTTAAGTTTCTTCCTGTTGTCATACAGCTTCTTTTTTAAGACTGAGTGATACTCCATTGCATGTATATAACACATTTTCTTTATCCACTTATCTATTGATGGGCATTTAGTTTGCTTCCATGTGGCTGTTGGGACTAACCTGCAATGAACATGGGAGTGTAGATATCTCTTTGAGATCCTGATTTCAATTCCATTGTACATACCCAAAAGTGGGATTCCTGGATCATATGGTAGTTCTATTTTCAATTTTTTGAGGAACTTCTGTACTGCTTTCCATAGTGGCTGTACCATTTTACATTCCCACCAACAGTGCATAAGTGTTCTCTTTTCTCCACATCCTCACCAACATTTGTTATTGTGTGTGTGTGTGTGTTCATGATAGCCATCCTAACCTGTGTGAGGTGATATTTCATTGTGGTTTTGATTTGCAGTTCTCTGATGATTGGTGATGCTGAGCATTATTTCATGTAACTGTTGACCATTTGTATGTCTTCTTTGGAGAAATGTCTATTCAGTTCCTTGCCCATTTTTAAATCAGAGTATTTATTTTTTGTTACTAAGTTCTAAGAGTTTCTTATATATGTTGGATATTAGCCCTTTATCAGGTGTACAGTTTACAACTATTTTCTTCCATTCTGTAGGTCACCTTTTTGCTTTGTTTTCTTTGCTGTGCAGAAGCTTTTTTTGTTTGATGTAATCCCTTTTGTCTATATTTGCTTTTGTTACCTCAGCTTTTGGTGTCATATCTAAGAAATCATTGCCAAGACCAACGTCAAGAAGCTTTTTCCCAGTTTTCTTCTTGAATTTCATTGTTTCATGATTTACATTTAAATATTTAATATATTTTGAGGCAATTTTGTGTATGTTGTAAGATAAGGGTCCAATTTTATTCTTTTGCATGTGTATATCCAGTTTTCCCAGCACCTTTCATTGAAGGAACTATCTTTTCCCTGTTGTGTATTCTTAGCACCCTTGTCAAAGATTAGTTGGCCATATATACATGGGTTTATCTCTGGTCTTTCTATCCTATTCCATTGGCTTATATGTCTACTTTTATGCTAGTACCATACTGTTTTGATTACTGTGGCTTTGTAACATATTTTGAAACGTTGAAGTTTTATTCAGCTTTATTCTTCTTGTTCAAAACTGATTTGGCTATTCAGGGTCTTCTGTAGTTTCTTATGAATTTTAAGATTGTTTTCTTCTATTTCTGTAAAAAAAATGGCATTTTGATAGAGATTACATTGAACCTGTAAACCATTTTGTATCTTTTCTTAATACTAACTTTATCCACTCATTCCAGGAATCTTAAAATGAAGTCAGTTATATTTCAAACTGTATATTTCAAACTGTATATGGATATATTTCAAACTGTAATCTTTACAAATGATATTGCAGAGATATCTTACTTTTGTACAAAATCCAGCATGTATTTTGCACTCATATCACATCGGACAAGCCACATTCTAATGCTCAGCAGACATGTTTGGTTGTGGCTACTGTACTGGACCTCAGAGGTCTATTCAGTAGAGTGGTGGCCAATCCCTCTTCTCCAAATGTTTCCTTTTATTTATGTTTTCTTGCAATCCCTGTATGTAGAATTAGCTGGAAGTGTTTAATTTAAAAAAATTGCTGTACCATGTCATGATACAGAACATTCCCATAGTCCAGAAAATTCCCTCATGCCCCCTCCTAGTCAATCCCTGACCCACACCTCCAAAAGCAACCACTATTTTGATTTTTTCTACCACAGATCAGTTTTTTCTAGAGTTTCAGAATTCCATAAAAATGGAATCATCCAGTAGGAAATCGTTTGGGTAAGGCTTCTTTCACTCTGCATGATGATTTTGCTCTTCATCCACATTCTTGCACGTATCAGCGAGTCATTCTTTTTGTTGCTGGGAAATGTTCCACTGTGTGAATGTGTCACAATTTGTTTATCCACTGATGGTCACCTGGGCTCATTCCAGGATTTAGAAATTGTGGATGGATCTGCTATGAATATTCTTGTTCAAGTCCTTTTCTGAATTTGGACATCTTTTTGCTACTTCAATGGATATGTCATGTTACCTTTAAATTGTCATAATTTTCATTTCTTTAATTGCCAGTAATGGTGTGCATTTTTACCCTCTGATGATAATAATAATCCCATTTCTTGAATGCTCACAATAGTGACAGGCCCTCTAACTTATCCTTGTAAGAATCCTGCAAAGCAGGTATAATTATATGCATTTTACATGTGAAGGGACAGATGTGGGCTCATTAGGTAACTGGGATGTGTGGACTCTGACTCATTATGGGTCCAAGGCTCTCTCCAGGCCAGACCACGGCTCCTGGCGGCCCTGAGTACCAGCTGGCCACGTCTTTGCTCGCTTCTGGGAGGAACATCTAGACCTGTTTATTACACAGTTCTACCAATTTTAATAATTTTGTTAATAAGCTCTTCACAGGGACTTTCCTGGTGGCACAGTGGTTAAGAATCCTCCTGCCAATGCAGGGGGCACGGGTTCGAGCCCTGGTCCGGGAAGATCCCACATGCCATGAAGCAGCTAAGCCCGTGCACCACCACTACTGAGCCTGCGTTCTGGAGTCTGTGAGCCACAACTATTGAGCCTGTGTGCCACAACTACTGAAGCCTGTGCGCCTAGAGCCCATGCTCCGCAACAAGAGAAGCCACCGCAATGAGAAGCCCATGCACCACAATGGAGTAGCCCCCGCTCGCCGCAACTAGAGAACGCCTGCGTGCAGCAACGAAGACCCAACACAGCCAAAAATAAATAAATAAATAAAAATAAGCTCTTCACAGTAATATTGGTGACATAATTCTCCCATTCTGTTGTTTTCCTTTTAATATATATTTTGTAGAATTTTATTGTACAAAGATTTATTTATTCAAACACATCTATCTTGTCTGATGACAGACTCAATTTTTCAATTTATCTTTGCTCCACTGCTGGAATAAATGAGATAGTAAGGTTTTAACCTCGATTAGTTTATATCTTGAGGTAAACTTTTAAACCCAACAATGAAGCTATTCTAATACCCCCATATTACCAGAGAGTCATGATTTGCCAAAAATGTCCCCAATAAATTGGGAAGAGAGATGCAGCAGAGTGTGTGTGTGCACAATGATAAGAGAAAAAAAAAAGTTGTCTTCTGTTTATGTGCTCCACGTTTAGCATATTCAATCATTTATAGGTGTGTTTCTCTGTCATTTAATTATAAATTTTTTAAGAGCTGGGAGAATTTAGTATGTAACACTACCTAACACATGGTTTAGCATCTCATATGTTATCTAAGTGATTTCAACTCTCTGAACAAGTAAATGAATGCATTTTAGAATGTAGAATCTTTTTTTCTCTGTCCTTAGTACTCTTTACTCTCAAGCCTTTAAGCCTATAGACCTTTATCTTCATCTAAGAGACACACATAAATGAGAATCAATATCTAATATTCCTAGAGTTTTTCCAGATATGATTGTTTGGAATTAAAACCCTGTATATTTACTTTGTGTAATATGCCAAACTGTGTAAAATGCTTTGAGACCTCCGCTACTTGGTTACCATTGAATGTTTTCTTAAAGTTTCCCCAGCAATTATTGAGCTCCTTAAAACACTGAGCACAATTGACCTTAAGAACAAATCTTTGTTCTCCACTTTCCATGCTGCTTCCTCCTCTGCCCGTGACATTCTTGAGATCACCTCTCTTTATCCAACTGTCTTTATCTCTTATTCTCACTTCCAGCTTAGGTGGAAAGATATGTCTCCCTAAAATATAATCTCTCTAAACTGAGACTACATGTAAGTTATAAAGAATATGTACTTTAAGTAATAAGACAAAAAAAAAAAAACAACCCTAGAATCCATAAAATGAAATGTGTGGAAACTCTACTGAAGGACTTAAGTTTCTATGTAAACTAATGCAGTTTCTGCTTTTAAGAAGAAAAATTTTTAGAATAATAAAATTTTTCACTAATATTTTTATTTCATGATTATTTTATATTTTTACCCTCATCTCGACTTGTATGGAATTAACTATATAAATCTACATTGGCCTATTTATTAGCTTTATTAGCCTACCTTTTGCACATAATACAAATCTTTAATTCCCTTGATTTTTTTATTTATTTATTTTGGTACTCAAGGAATGTCAGCAACCAAATGACCACTAGATGGCAGCATAACTCAGTTCTTATACATTTCAACTGGAGTTTTGGGTGTTTTTTTTCTAATATTTGTTTCAAAACCTTTCATGACAAGACAATATCTTGAAGTAATATATTAGTTCATCTGAAATAGTTGTTGCACATTATTTTTAGATTAGGGCCAATGTATTTTTTATGCTTCAAGTAAGAAAGCAACAATCTTTCATTACTGAAAATAGGTTATGTAATGCTAAGATCTAACAAGGATATAGATTAAAGTGCATGCGTTTTGGAATCGGACATGTCTGAATTAAAACGTGGCCTTCTCTTTACCAGACACTAAACTTAAAAAATATGTTGTCATTGTTATTCTCTGTATCTCAGTTCTTAAATAATCTCTTTGCAATTGGCAACTTTGAAGCGGTCTTTTTGTGTGTTACACGGTAATTTTTATGCAGAAGATGACTTCTTTATTAATTTTTCCTGCAATGATTAAACTTCCATAGTATTAACCTTCTTATAACATAAATACTAGAATTTAAATAATATTGCTTTATTAATTTATAAATGCATTGTGCAGGTTATTCTTCCATTGTCTTTATACATATACTGTCTTTACTCTGTATCTCTCTTAATTCTCAGTGTTATATAACCACCACAACAGATGCTTGATATAAGTGCCTGTTAACGATTTGAAAGAGATCATTCAATATGAAGGTGATTGATTTACCTTAAGAACACTAGATATTTACTGCTGAAAAGGAATATCAAGATAAACGGGATGAAGAATTGGAGACTCCAGGTTTTAATAGACTTTCATAAGGTCATACAATTTGTTGAGGCAGATCCAAGATTAGAAACAAATTATCTTTCCAATGTACCACATACGGACTCCTGTTTTGTTCATGATCATCTACCATGACCCAACATAGAAAGTTTAGACATAATTATTCCCCCCTTCTTCCTCATCCACCAAACATAATCACAGATTCATGCCAAATCTATCTCCGAAAGCCTCTTGAAACTATCTTATTATATTCAGCTACATTTCCAATCTTTAGTTAAAGCCTTTATTAACTCACTGGTATAATTATAATGGTATCCGAAATGATCTCCTGTTCCTAGCCAGGAACCACTACAATTCTACTTCTCTCTTTGAAATATTCCAGCTTTCTTTGATTTAAATATAAGTGTAAATCAGACCTCTCAAGAGCATTTTCAGTTCTCTTAATTTGTAAGAAGTGTCCCACGTACTTACAACAGCAGGGAATAAATTGATGTGTGTTAATCCCCATGTTTGAATGTCCTAGAGACTAAGCATATGCAGCAACTCCTCTCTTTAGAGATGCTTTATGAAATTAAAAATTTAAAAAGGAATAAAAAGAAGAAAAGAAAATTGAGATTTTTTTTTTAATCTCTTTACTGTACAGCTGAAGCTTTAGGGGGAAGTTAGAGAATTCTTCTCCCACTAACTTAATACTTCTTTCTGCATCTACTCAGAGATTATATGATAAGGGAGACAAAAGTGGAGAGCTGCATTTCATCCTGAGGATAAACAGGCCAAAAGTAAAAGAAACAAACATAGGAAAGTAAAACAAGAAATAAAAGCCTGGGAGCCATGTCTACTGGGGTTGTTTTTTTTCAAATACTTCTTGTGTATAGCTCTGTTTTAGTTAGGTACATAGCTCTGTATAGTTAGTGACCATCTCTTCTGAAGTCAGCATAACCTTTCTACATGAAAGCTTAGGACAACTGAGTCATAACACATGTCGAAGCAAAAATCATACCAAAGATATGCAGGCAAGCGAAGCTTTATTCCAGATTATTGCTATAAGGGAGAGAGTCCTGAGCTCAACTCCAATGCACCAAAGGGCTGATGAATATTAAGAAATGAGGGGAGTGGGGGCAGTGGAATCACAGGCCACCTGTGTTTGCTAAACTGGCCTTGTTCTAAGGAAAAGTAAACTTTGTCATGTTTTCATGACAGGAGGTACTTTTCCAACTGTGAGCAAGGTGCCTCTCAGGAAGTAGGGAGCTATCTTTCTTGATTATTACATTTCAAAGAGATGGCTCCCAGGTCCTTAAGAAAGACATTCTTGGGTTGTAAAATGGGCAAGAGGCCTTTAAAAACAATTGTTTCTCCAAGGGGCAGAGAAGAGATTTAAAATTACAAGCTTTCTAAAGTAAATGCTGTAAGAAAAGGGACGTCAGGAACCAAGAGTCAGGAAGAAGCGTGTTTAAAGGTTAGCCAACCTGAGAAGGACATTAAGGCATACTTGGTCACACGTGATTATCAACATGCTGTCCAGCTGCAAGTCTTACACAGAAATGAAACAAGCCTACTGTGAAAAAAAAAAGAAAAAACTACTGGAACAGAAATCCATCTGAACAACCTGAATAACAGAACATGCCGAGCTTAGCTGAATCTCTGCCTTGCTGAGAATATGAAGGACAAATATAGAGCCAAAAATAAACAACAGGCCTAGGAAGAATTACTACAAGGCAAAGGAAGGAAACAGCACCTTGGAGACATAGAGGAAATGAAAGCCCTGAAAATTATTTACTATTAAGAAACTAAAGAAAATTTACAAAAAAAAAAAAGTACATCATCATGATGTAAGAAGACACAGCCTGTACAAAAGAGGAATCAAAATTCTTAGTAATAGACAAATATGAATTTGAAATCTGAAAATCAATGAATGACAAGAAGGATAGTAAAGGTATTAAACGATACAAAATAATCTAAAATAAATCTAAATTTGTTAGTATATTAAGGTATTAAAATTTCCTAATATAATCATATAATAAATTTCATCAGTAGAATGAATAAGATTTAAAATAATGAATGATAAAACTTATTAAATTCTCTTTAAATGCCAAAGTCTTTTTTTTTAATCCCCAAATACAAGGTAGAAATATTGGAACATATATATATTGCAGTGTGTGTGTGTGTGTGTGTGTGTGTATATATATATATATATATTCCAATATTTCTACCTTTTACTTTATGAAAAAAATATATGAAAAAATAAGCTTAGATCAACATTCCCCCTGCCCAACCTCAGTACTTTTGTATTCTTCAATTCCTTTGAGTGTCTTTCTTTTTCTAAAAATCTCATTTATTAATATTAGAGAATTTCCTCATGGTCTGAAAATACTTGGCTGTTCCCTCATACTTAAGAGTAAGCCACTATAGCAAACTCTTGTAGGGTCATCTAGTGATCTTTTTATTTCCTGAAAGGGTTTGTTAGTAAGGTGTGTTCTTATACTGTTCAGTTTTTCTTTAAATGAATCTTCAGGTCTGCCAGTCAGGAGTTGGGATGAAGGACAAGGGGAATGAGGGGACAATGAACTCCTAGTTACCTCTGTTCTCAGAGTCAGACTCTCTTGGTGCAGTATACACATTTTTGTTAAATCCTCCTGCTTTCAGCAAGATTCTCTGCCTGTGTCCATAATCTCTCCTGAAGTTCAACTTTTCCAGAGAATAAACATTCATTCTTCAACGAGGATGGGTGGGTGGAGGGGGAGACTTTGCTTACTACAAAGATTTTGTGAACTTGCTGAGAGCTCAGAACTGATGTGTTGGGGTATGGACTTTAGTTTAAAAACAAGTATATAAGAAATATCCCATTTTCATAATTTATGAATATTAGATTATGATTTTTAAAATTTATGACCTATGACTTTAACTTCATTTTGAGCATACACATATATAATTATACACTTTATAAAACATATCATAATAGACTACTGTATCTACCACCCAGGTTAAGATATATCTCTTCTTGGATTCCTCCTCCTGCCCTGAAGGGACCAGCATCCTGAATATTTTTCCTTTTTTTTCCTCTTGCCATTCCTCTATTTTCTTTATATACTTTATATTATTATTATTATTGTTCTTTTGGTGACTAATTTAAAATTTATACAAATGGTATATTGCATGAATTCTCTAAATTTTTGCTCAATATTATACTTGTGAGAGTCACAAATATTGATAAATGCAGCTGTGGTTCATTTACTTTTATTATTATAAAATATTCCATTGTATGAATATTATGAATGCACTGGACATGTTTTGTCTCTCCCTCTGTTTTTATGCATCTAGTTTGTATCTAGATGTTTCCCACATGTAGTATGCTTTTTTTTTTTTTGCGGTACGCAGGCCTCCCACTGTCGTGGCCTCTCCCGCTGCAGAGCACAGGCTAAAGACGCACAGGCCCAGCGGCCATGGCTCATGGGCCCAGCCACTCTGCGGCATGTGGGATCTTCCTGGACCGGGGCACGAACCCGTGTCCCCTGCATCGGCAGGCAGACTCTCAACCACTGCGCCACCAGGAAGCCCCACTTGTAGTATTCTTATGCAAGCATCCTGATGCTTGTGTGCAACAGTATTTTCTAGGTAACTATCCTGGTAAGGAAGTCTGTAAAGGACAGGAAAAGAAATGCTGAGTCACAGGGTAAGAACTCTCAGCTTTACTACATGTTGAAAACTGTCCAATTTATAGTACAAATTATAGTCCTCCAGCAGTGTAGAAGTGTTTTCACTGGATTCTATCCTTACCAACACTTAATACAGACATACTTCAAAGATATCTCCGGTTAGGTTCCAGACCACAGCAATAAAGTGAATATTGCACTAAAGCGAGACACATGAATTTTTTGCTTTCTATCTTAATTAAGAAATACCTTACTGCTAAAAACGCTAACCATCATCTGAGCCTTGAACAAGTCATAGTAGCAACATCAAAGATCACTGATCACGGATCA
This sequence comes from Pseudorca crassidens, assembly GCF_039906515.1. Lineage (NCBI taxonomy): Eukaryota > Metazoa > Chordata > Mammalia > Artiodactyla > Delphinidae > Pseudorca > Pseudorca crassidens. The sequence continues at coordinate 63,253,558 of NC_090306.1, forward strand.
CCATAACAAATATAATATTAATGAAATATTGTAATAATTAACAAAATGTGACACAGACACAAAGTGAGCAAATGCTGTTGGAAAAATGGTGCCAATAGACTTGCTTGATGCAGGGTTGTCATAAACCTTCAGTCTGTAAAAAAAAAGCAGTATCTGAATCACGATAAAGCCAAGTGCAATAAAACAAGGTATGCTTATATATTTAAAGCTTTTAATTCTTCTCAATCTAGGGGTTATTGTCAAAGATGAAGGAAGTTGAACACTAGTTAGAGTGATAAGGACAGATTTTAATCAGCACAACACTACTGCAGTAGGGAACAGTCTGTCCAGTGTGAACTGACCTCAACTTCGACCTTTATAGAGAAGACTGGTTATTATAAAGGGAGGATGAAGAAATGGGGAAGGGGATGAGTGGAGTCTCAGAAAAGTCAGGCAAGTGAAAAATTACAAAATGTAGGAAGGGCATGTTGGTCCCTGTGAAACCCATGTGCTAACTGGCATTTATCTAAATTAGATTCCTACCCTCCATAGAGACTGGGAGATGGGGCCTTATCTTCTGGTGTGGGCTGAAACAAACAGTAAATTCCTTTGACAGCCTTGAGTTTCCTTAGGCAAGCACTTAAGTAGGGCTAGGTCATCCTAGGAATGTTGCCTTGAGCTGTTAGAAATTTTGTTAGAATAATGAATTAGAAACCATGCTTCTTTTGGAGTGAGAAATTGCAATTCCAGATTTGGCTTATCTGCTGTGTGACCTTGGGCAATTCTTATGAACTCTCTGAACTTCAGGTTTTTAGCTACAAAATGGGAATATCATATGCCCTTCACAACTCAAAGAGTTGCTACAAAAATCAAATGAGATAAAGTGAACAAAAGTAAATTATCCACACAGAAATATTTTCCAGCTTTAATAGATTATTTTCTGTACGACTACAAATAGACAATTATGAAAATAAAGAGTTGTAGAAATGGAACAAGAAAATAAAGTGCTAATATTTAAAAAAAAAAAACCTTGTTTACTTGGTGATATAATTGTGGTGGAATTAATTTTGTAATAATTTTTCTACGCTCTCACTTTCAGTCCACAGTTTACATATTTCAATTATATATAATTCATATTTCTGTCAGATTCCCAGCTGGGTGAGATTCTAGGCCCAGTGTAAATATGAATGACATTCTTTGGCATTTGCAACTGGAGGCTTCAATACAGTTTCATTATCATATGGCTTAATGTTTTCCTCCCAGCAGTATGTGGGCCTCAAATTTGCAGAATGTAAGATCTCATTTACATTTAAGTTTTCCCACAACAGTTGAGACACCAGCCAACTTTAACTCTCAGTCCACCTGGTAGACCTTAAAGTCAACATTATGTGTACACCCATCTCTCATTGGGAAAGCAAACTTCAGAAGCAGGCTACCACTATGCAGAGCTTTTGTATCACAAGAAGACTTTTATTTTACCTGTTGGTTATTTTGTTTTGTTTTGTTTCATTTTTGTTTCAAATATTGGCCAATGAAGCTAGGAATCCGAGTATGTCTACCTCTGTCACTTACCAATTGGCAGCAAGAGAGAGAATATTATGCAATCTCTTGTTCCACCCATAATAATTAAATCTATCATTTACTAAGTGCAATCTTTGTGCCAAGCACTGGACCAAAAGCTTACATATTTGCTTAATTTATTTTATTTCTAAAATTAGTCCTCTGAATTAGATACTATTATGAGGTTTGATAAAGTTCACATAGGCAGTAAGTGGGAGAGACAAGTTTTACATGCAGATCTGTATGAATCCCAAATGCATTTTTCTTCCATATTCCTCTTTAGCACCTCTTTAATTTGGCAGTCATAGAAATTTTTTTTTGGAAAAACTAATTGCAGTGACTGCTTGGCACTCTCTTCTTCAAGTCCTCCAAATTTCCCAGCTGGGACCACTTAATTCCCACCTGCAAACTCTGTCCCTTCTCAGCAGCTGGGAACCTCTATTTAAAAAGCTCTAGGCCAACAGTTGATTGTTCAGCATTTCATATTATCAATTCTGTTGGGTTTCTGTACCTCAATAAACTTAATTACTGAATTGATTAGGTTCCTTTCCATCTATCCCATCAATTGGTACCTAGGTCCTAATACTGTTCTCTCTTCTTACCAATATTTCTGAAGCCTGGAGTCCCTTTCTTCTTTTCTTTGTTTCTTTTTTTTTTTTTTTTTAACTTTCACCACCATTGGATGTCTGGTAATTTCTTCCAAATTTGTATGATACTTACGACTTAGTCTGGATCCCTTAGAAATTGCCTGTTCCCTGACTCCCTATACCTACGTTTTGCCACCTGTCTGGAAACCTTTTCTGTATCCCATCCTAGACTTTCCAACACCACCAATCTGCATATCTGGATCATTGTCATCATATTCTCTGAAACCCATGCTTAACTGAAAACTGGATAGTCACCATTGTCTTCGCCAACTTAGCCTGCAAATCTTTGCTTCCATCCCAGGGTCTGCCAATTTATCTTTGGCCCACCTTATCAGAGACCACATATCCATTCTGACAACTGACATCTCTATTCAATCCTTCTGTTTCTCTTTTTAGTGACAATTTCCACCTTAAGGTCAACATCCAGCTGCCCAATCATTTAATTGTCTGTTAAATGATTGAACTTTTTCTCTACCTTCTAGTTACTTATTAAATGCAGTCCTTGGGTAATATTTAGAAAGCTCAGATAGTGAATTCACATTAAATTATAAATGAAGATTAAACACATAGACACACATATGTATGTATATATATAATCCTTTGCAGAGGTTTTTAACTTGGTATTTTGACATAATTTGAAACTTACAGAAAAATTGCAAGAATCATACAAAGAATGCCCATATGCCTGCTACTCAAATCTGTCAATTCTTAATATTTGACATATTTGTTTTCTTCTTCTCTCTACTTATGCATATACAAAAAAAAAAAAAAAAGCATTTGAGAGTAGGTTGTGGTCATCTTGCCCCATGGCCCCACTATACTTCAACGTGCATTTGCTAATAACAAAGATAATCTCTTGCACACAGTAATCAATTCAGAAATTTTAACACTGATATATTTCTATCTAATTTTCAATCCATATTCCAGTTTCAATAATCATTCTAGTAATGTTCTTCATAGCAATTTTTTCCAATATAGGAACTGTGTCGGGGGTTTTCAAGGCCACTTTCAAACTTGATGATTCTAGAAGTATTCACAGGATGCAGGAAAGCTATTATATTCATGGTTATAGTTTAATACAGTGAAAAGATACTTACTAAAATCTGCAAAAGGAAAAGGCACATAGGACAAAGTCTAGGAGAAGCCAGATATAAGCTTCTAGGTGTCTCTTCCCATTGGAATCGTACAGGAACACACTTAATATGTATCCCAACAATGAAATGTAACAACACATGTGAAGTATTGTCAACCAGGGACGTTCAACCACTGCGCCACCAGGGAAGCCCAATAATGTCTTTTTAAAGACTATAGGCTAATTATTTTATAGAACTTTCCTCAAACTGGCCTTTTCTGAGGTTTCCTCATATTAGATTCTGATTATGAATTTTTGGCTGGAATACCATAAAAGTGATCTCTCTCTGTCTCTCTGTCTGTCTCTCTCCCTCTCTCTCTATGTCTCTTCCTGTCTTAAATAGGCAGCAGAAATAAATCTCTATGGTGGAGTTCAGGCATCAGTGCAGGGACAGATCATTATGAGGGGGCCATATTCCTGGATCTCATCAGATGACAACACTTGGCCTCTTGCTAAATCAGTCATTATTTTAGATCAACCATGTCCATTATCTTAATGTCCAATTCCTGAACCACATTTTACTGAAAGAGCCTTTGGGTAGGTAGTATCCATTATTGAGGGTGACCATATAATTTATTATCCAAACTGGGAAAACTTTGAAATATGCAGAAGGGGACATATTAATTATGCCAGGAAAAACAGGTATAAATTGAGATGTATGATCCCTTTATCCCTATCAGGGTCATGGCTAAATATAAGTAGTAGTAGTAGTGCGGATTAAATCTTAGGTTAAAGATAAGCTTATTAGCAGCAAAACCAAGTTATATTCATCTCTATTTCTTCATGTTGAAAAAAACATGCTTCACATTTATTTTAGGACTCAGTAGGTTACAATCAGTTTATTTTTCCACTGGGTACATAGCTAAGATTGTCAAGACAAAATATGATGCATTCTGATAAACAGGAAAAATATTGTGACAAATAGAAAGGGGTGTTTTAGAGGTCATAGACAGAAAGTTCATCACAATAATGCTGGTGTGTACTTTACAATTTACACAAGGAAATTCAATTTCCTGCAACAAATGTAATTTATCAATCATAATTTTCTACACATTCTTAAGGTGAGTGTAACACAATTCCCTGCAACAAACATGTAAAACAAGCTTAGAAGCTATCCTAACCTCAAGGGTAAGACTTAATTCCACCCAAATAACTATTGACTTTTTGTAGTTAAAGGAGAATATACAGAACTTTTCACATTTTTCAGCAATTAAAAAATAGTAAAACAATCCTTTACACACTGCTTACACTGGGCAGGCTCTGTTCTAAATACTTTATCATCATCAATCCTCTGAGGCAGGTGTTTTTATTCCATTTTACTTCCATTTTATAGATGAGGGAACTAGGGCATAAATAAATCAACTAACTTGCTTCAAAGTCATGAAACTGGTTGGTGGTAGAGCTGGGTTTTTGCCCAATTCATCTGGCTCCAGTGGTCATGTGCTCTCACCCACTGTGCAATCCCACCTTTCTATTTATAGCACGCCAAAGCTCAATTTTACCATCACAGGGGATACAGTATGCATAATTCTTTTTTAAACAGTGTCCTCAGCACGTCAACACCCTGGCTAAACTACTTATTTGTTGTGTCTTTATGGTACCTGATTTGTAAATATTTTTCAGGTTCTTTTTTGATACAGAAGAGGATTAATGACTGGCTCCCCTCTTATACATTCTCAAAAGCACCGTGTTAACATTATCCTCTGCTTCTTACTTCTCATTATAGTTTTGATTATAATGTTAATTAAAGAGGATTCAAAGTATTTGGCACTACAACTTTCTATTTCCATACCCACAATGTTATGTCCAATAATGTTACCTTTGGCTAAATTTCTGTATGCACCTGATTTCCACTGAAGAATTCATTGTACTTATCTTTTGTTTTAGAAAGAAAAAATAAATTAATAAATCGTGACTATCAAATTATGTCAAGACTTTTGTGTTCATTCCTAATGTAAGACATACAGTGCAATAAAGGAAGAAAATATACTGTTTGTAAAACCCCTGTGAGTACTCTTTGTCCAGAAATTATGCTTATTTATTTTTAATGCTTCAAATAGAGAACAGAAACTGATCTGCCAAAGCCAAAATAAGTTACAATTCATCCTGTGAAATTGTCTCTCAGTCTAGTCCTCAAAGCTGTTCTGTAAATTGTGGTCAGAGCCTTCTGTGTCCAAATGTGTGATAAGAGTTAAAAGATCTAAGAATTCTTAGACATTCACAACAATGCTGCAGCACAGACTGAAAAGAGTGTAGGCAAAATATGAATATTGACAGTAAATAGAGAGTAAAAATCCTGTGGGTTTTTTTTTTCTATATTTAGTTGTTCTGAGACTATTGTCCCACTTCATTTAAAAGAATCAAGAAGGCCTCGCTCAGAAAAATGCAATTCTGGCAAGCCTAATGCACTATCTTTGCAAAGGCTATATTTTATCAGGTACATACCTATACAGAGCATACCTGTTATTGTTACAGTTGGAACGCATTCTGTTTGGGTGGTGCTTAGTGTTTTGAGGTTATAATTTATTTTTATTATTGTTTATTTGTCACTACTGAGAGGATAACTAAAAACTATAGTTTTGTTTTGTCATTTGAATTTGGATCAAGTGTGCTTCTGAAAATTTCATTTCAATTTAATTAAAACTTAGCCAGTGAAAAAGTTGAAAACCAGACAAAGGTCAAATAAAACAAACTTCATGTATCAAGGGTCATTTTTAAAAAAATAATTGAAAGAAAAAATATTTTTAGGGGCAAACAATATTTTCTGAGAGTATGCTATATTTAGATTATTTTTTTTAATAATTGTATTGAATTAGAATACCTACAGTAATTTGAACTTACGGAGATTCTAATTAGATGGTTCACATCCAGGATTTTCAATGAAGTAAAGGGCATTCTAAAATTATTTAGGAGGATCTATTTCTCGCTATACATTTTGACTCTTCTCCACTAAGTGATAGTAGTACCTTGTCAAACTTGGCTGTATTTGAATCCCCTGGGGAGTTTTAAAAACTACTTCTATTTGGGTCTTGCTCCCAAGTAAATATCACCACTTTACTTGGTTATGTTGCTTTCCCCATTCAGGATTTAGCTTTCCTTCATAAAAAGTATTCCCTGACTATCATCAGTATGGTATATTTGTCCTTACAAACTATACTATACCATGCTATGGTATACTATACCATACTATACTGTGATATCCTCATACTTCAACAATAACACTTAAAACACTACATAGCAGTCCAACTCTCAATCCCTGGGCTTCGTTTGAATCATTTAGAATTTTTGAGTGCCATGCTATCATTATATTTCTATAGTCTCTCCTGCTTAGAAAATCCGTACTTGGCCCTTAAATTGAAGTGTTCAATAACAATATCGTCCATTTAGATGAAAGGAAACTATAAACCATTATAATTATGCTTAAATCCCTTTCATTTTCAGTTATTCACTTCTTTGTATTTTTCATCTGTACTCTAAGATATTTATTCTTTTACCCAGTCAAGTTTCTAGCAAGAGCCATTCCCTTTTTCAATTTTAAATCATAAGGTTTAAAAATCATTTCCAAATGCTGGAATGTTTTCTCCTTTAATTTTATGATAGTTTAATTTATGATAGTTCTCTAAGCTTCTCTTCATTTATCCAGACTGGTCATTACTTGTTTTGACTTGTCACATTGGGCTCCACCTTCAAACTGATAAATCAATTTAAATAGATAATTTTTTTAAACTACTGTGTGGGTTCATTGACAAATGGGCAGGTCTGACTTCTGGGGTCTCTTTTGCAGTTTTAATCCTTCAGCCAGTGGGAAAAAATAGCCATCTTTGTTTTAGTAACAAATATGTAATGATTTAAAAAATGGGGATCCAATCCCTGAGATGTGAAATGTAGGACTTGATAATCTAAAACCTTTCCCAGTACAAGTGAGAGGCCAGTTGCAAATGAGAGAGAGCCTTCCCAACTGCAGGATCAGATGTAATTCAAACTGGTAATGTGTTGTATAAGGGAGTAGGATTTGCCACCCCAAAATGGGTCTCTTTGGCATGAGGATTATTTTGAGCTGAAAACAATCAAGGCCCAAAAGACTCAGGAGAAACTTTAACCTTAATTCCCCCTAACTGCCTAAAAGAAATTAGGTACAGGGCCTGTTCCCAGAATAGAGCTATCAACAAAGAGACCTGCAAGGAATATGGGCTGGGTATGGTAGGGGGCACTCTGAGCAGAGTTCAGATTACAGGAAATTGTGATTTTCTTTGGAACTCCATCTTCTTAGAACTCCCCTAGGCACAGTGTAAGCCATAGGTGCACAATAAATGAACCATATTTGCACAACCGGGATAACCTGAGATATTTTAATAAGTATGTAAGTTTATATGGGGAAAAACTTTTTTCTTAATTTATCATTTTCAAAACATAATGATAATTCCTAGGTCTTTTTAATTAGGGATTATGCCAATATATTAACAAGTAATGCAACTTTCTCTCCTTCTGTAATACTGAGAAAATTCACTTTAATATCTGTTAATGATAGTGAGACAATTCTCTGCTGCACTTAATGTATACTTCAGTTAAAGACAAAATAAGCTGGATCCACAGTGTTATATGAGAAGATACAATTCTCTGGGGTTTTTTTGAGAAGTAAATTCTTTGCAAGTAACAGTAGTGAAAAAAAAAGTGGTTTCAATGATACCACACAACAAAATTTTCAGCTTCTATGAAAGAGACAAGGGAAAAATAATGTATCTCCTGTGCTTATTTTCTTTTGATACAACTGGTAGTATAACAATTTAAAGAATAAAATAGGCGTTAAAATAATTTGGGGTTAAGAACTATATTTAATTTAGAAAATAACTTTAGCAACAATCCAGCATTTATTTGCTATGAAAAATTAAGCACCTCAGCATGGCTTTTAAGAACACAGCCTTGGAAGCACGCTGCTTCAGTGTTTGAATCTTGGCTCTACCACGCACTAGCTGCGTGACCGCAGAGAGGCTCTTAAACACTCTGTGCTTCTGCTTCAGTTTCCTCAACTCTAAAATACAGAAGATGAGTGCCCATTTTTTCAGTTGTTATGAGGAATAAATGGCTTAATATTTGGAAAACACTTAGACAGTACCTAACACATAGCAAACGCTGTGTAAAGGGTTAATTCTTTCTCCACTGTTTCATCCGGCATGGTGTAAAGTAAAATTCATATTCTATGGCAAGACAAGAAAAATTTTAAAATGAAAAAATTTTCTCTGCCCTTTGGCTTCTTCTCTCCCCTCCACTGTGCACTGAGTATCAACCAAACCTCGCCCATCGGCAGAAATACCTGCTCAACCATAAAAAGCAACATTCTCCCAGCATCAACAAGAAAACTTAAAAGATAACTTTTCACCTTGATCTTGTCATGATGACTCACGACTTTATGGGTTTTTTTTTTTTTTTTTTTTTTTTGGCTGTACCACGCAGCATGCAGGGATCTTAGTTCCCAGACCAGGGATCAAAGCCATGCCCACTGCAGTGGAAGTGTGGAGTCTTAACCACTGGACTGCCAGGGCCCTGATGACTCACCACTTTGTACTTGCAGATCTAGATTGTGCAAACTGTCAGTAATACATCATTTAATGTAGAGTCCTCTCAAAAATTTTATATAACTGTGCTTTGACTTCTAATGAGCAGAACAATTCTTGGAGCTTTCTGAGATGCTGTTCCTGAGTTATAATCCTCAATTTGGCTGATATAAAATTTCCATTTCTTTCTGAGATTGACTGATTAACTTTTCTTGACAATGGTGTCCAAGATCTGTGATTGATTATATGTTTCCCAAGTGTCTAGAACAGTGAACACAGTAGTAACTCAATAAATAGTGTTAACTAAATGAATGAATGTGCTATGTAAGTCTTCCCACTCTTAATACAATATAAAAAAAAATAATGATGTCATTTTTTTTCTGCATGAAATTTATTATTATGGAAACCAATTATTCATAACTATGCAGGGATTTAGCCCCATCATAAGAGAGTCACTTTCTAATACATCAATATCTATTGCCAAAGTAATGTATTATGAGCAATTTTAAGTAAAATTCCCTGGTAATGAAATATTAGTCCATCACTATTGTGACTAAATTATTAGGTTCATGTTTCAGTATGTATATCCACTTTCCAATCTTCTATTATAGATTGCAAAGATTTTTATTAAAATATTATTGAAAAGACCACATTGAGAAAAACTTACCTACATCTATTTACAAACCCATGTTGTATTAAAAGTTAGAACTATATTTTTATTACATAAAAAATAATTTTCTTCATGTTTTATAACATTTCAACTGTTCATTAAAATATTATTGTAGGTTTTATACATTTTAAAATGTATTCATTTAAAATATTTATAATTTTCTAAGACTTTACACATATTTATTTCATTGCAAATACATTATAAAATACAAAATGCATAAAGAAGAAAATATAGGCTCACTTCAATCAGTGTAGAATATTTATAATCATATTTTTATAGACCTGAGACCATCCTCTATCTCCAGCTTTAAAGATAACAAAAAATAAACTTTTAAAACAATTAAAAATTGTAAAAGTACAAAGAATCACCAAAAAGGAAAACAAACTGTATTCAGAATCCAATGCAGGTATTCTTGTAGGTTTTGTTTCTGCTTATTTTAAACACTAATCAAAATGTTGATTATTATTTTGATCTGTATGTGTGTAATAAGTACAATAGGTTATTTAAAGTTAGATTAAAATTTGAAATTTATTAAGTCAGAAAATTTCTTCCTATACTTTCTTATAATTAATATTAATGATTATTTTATCATTTGAAAAAAAGAATGAACCATAATTAATAGACATAATAGTTTTGCAGATTGTCTAAACACCAAAACAAAAATATATAATGTATTCTTTTATGGAATGTGATAACAATTTATATAGCTCATGTGAAAGTATTATTGTAATCAATAAGAATAAAAATTACTTTTTAATATAAAAAACAGAAGATTGTCAATCGCAGATTCCCAAAAGAACACACACACACCAAAAAAAAAAAGAAGAAAAAAAGAAAGGAAGGAAGGAAGAAAGAAAGAAAGAAAGTCCCATAACAACTGTTCATCAAGCAAAGCCTAGTTCATTACTGTCGTAAGGGAGAATATCTTCTTAACTGAATCTTAGGAATGCCTCAAAAAATGTTTAGGGTCTGGGTTGGGATGGTCTAAGGCAGATCTTTCAAAGAAGGAATCTCCTTCCTATTGAGTAAAATCCTTGATATAATACTCTAGTATTGGTGGACACACCAAGTAGGGGAATTTTGAGCCACTTTTGGTAAGTAAACCATTATTTGATAAGAAAGCAAGTTTGCCCAGTTGTCCTGGAAAGAAAACCATTTACTCAAATGAGCAAGGTACTGTGCTGACAGGGGGCTAGTTGAGCAATCTATTGCTTGAATAAATGGATCTGGGGCATGTTCCTAAAGATAGAGGTGAAATTATTTACTGGTTTACCATCTTATTTTAGTAAGCAAGGATATCATGCAACACATTGTGAATTCATTGGTGTAGAAACTTTTGTTCTTCTGCTGACAATTAACCCATGGAGAACAGAAGTTTTCATTCTGATGATGAGAATTCCAGTTCTGGTACTCTCTTTAGCAGAAGAGGAAAAATGTCTTTTTCTGCTGATATGTGATTATTATTATAATGACTTCAGTGGTAGTTAAATATGAGTTCTAAGGTATAATTTTTATTCTTATTTTGAATTCAGCTATTCAGTTATGTGTATTGTTTTGGGGTTATCAAATAAGCATCACTTATTGACTATTACCAATAATAACTTAAACAAGAAGTTTTTGTGAAAAGTCTGTGAAAATATTGAGGATCTGTATTGGTTGGGAAGGGGGTGGATAGAATGTGCAGTAGGTTTTCAACTAGAAGAGATTTTATTGTAGTTAGCTAGGGGAAATGTAGAAACACTATATCCTTTTCAATTTCACATATTATTGGCCACATACATTAACAGTTTGAAAATACATTGTGTTTTAAGATATAAACTAGTAAAAAATTAAAATTGAAACTTTTAATACAATTAATTTTACTAGTAACCTAATATGATTTTGATGAATTTAAATATGATGATCAAAGAAATTTCATTGGAAACAGTACTAAGTAAACTGTAACTAATACAACTGTTACTGTCCCATATATCAATATATACTGATTTCCGCATTTTAGGAGAAAAACATTCAAAGAGCAAATTATCACTGAAAGTGCAGCCATATTGGTAGTCACATTTTCAAGGATATAAAAATTAGCTTTAAAGGCAAAACAAAAATCACCATATTTTTTTCTTTGATTACCATACCGAAATGTATGATCAGAGTCAAAACTAAATTGAGAATTTTGCTTCTATTCCTGCTACCACACAGATTTTTTTTTTCAATTTGCAAGGAGTTTGATTATTTAATTGCCGTAAAATTTTACTCAGTTTAAACAAATGTGGTACATTAAAATTAACATTTCCTTCCTAAAATAGACTGTCAGAAATCAGAAGCTAGAAAGGGGCCTTGGAGGTCATCTAGCCCAGTGTTTCTTAAAATTTGCTCATCATCAGAATTGCATGGGAGGTGGCTGCTTTTTCCCAGACTTCTGCACAGAAGACTCTAACTCAATAGATCTGGAATATGGCACAAAAATCAAGTTTGTCCTAAGGGTTTCAGGTGATCTGATGATAAGCCATATTTGGAAAATACAGATTTGCTTCAGTGGCACAGGGGGAAAGTACTATATTGGGGATAAAAAAAGCCCTGTATGTATTGTGGGTTTCCAAATGATTAAGACTTGGTTCTCATATTAAATGTCATTTTTTTAAAGTTCATGAGATAATGAACACTTCTTAAATTTTAAGGACATAATTTTGTTTTTGTAACAGAACATTGCAATCACTTGTCTAACATCTCCAAGTGTCTTGGTCCAACTGGGATCATGAAAAATAATTGCTTTAGATGCAAACTAGTATATATAAGATGGATAAACAACAAGGTCCTAGTGTATAGCACAGGGAGCTATATTTAATATCCTATGGTAAACCAAAATGGAAAAGAATATGAAAAAATAATATATATATGTATATCTGAATCACTTTGCTATACAGCAGAAATTAACACAACATTGTAAATCAACTATATTTCAAAAAATATAAAAAAAGAAAATAATTGCTTTAAAAATACTTATAATTTTATGAAGGATTCACAAAAAAAGTTATTTTAAATATTAATTTCTCCTTGTTCATTCAGAGATTATTTTTGAAATAAATTTAGATACAGATTTTCTGTAAATTTATTTTTATGAAAAAAAGTATCAGTTCATCCATTTGACAAATATTAGTTTTTGTTTTCTGATCAAAAACTTTGTGCCAATCACTGTACATTAAGTATTTATTGTACATTTATTATTGATGGCATTAGGAAAATATTGTTCCCATATTTTAATGGCAAATCTGGGACTCAAATGCAAGGTTGTAAGATTAGAAAGCTAAAGCTGTATTGAGTGACAAAGCAATGCAATTCAATAATAAATTTGGTTTTTACAGGTCGAGATTGGGGTGTCTACCCAAACTGGAGTTTTGATCTCATTCTATAGAAGAAAGAGCTCCAGAAGAGAGAAGAAAGAGAAAAGAGAGAAATGGCTAGAGTCTTAAGGAGTACAAAGGAGAATATTAGGCAAGATTGGTAGGATATGTGAAATTTTGAAGTCTCAATGAATTTTATGATGTTTTATCACAGACTGTATTATAAACACAAGCCACCAACCACTTCCCCATCCCTCTATTTCTACCTTTATATGAGACTTCAGTCATCACTTAACGTTATTTTCCAATTTGTGGGCGAGTCGAATATGTGTTTCTCTGTAATGTGATACTTTGTAGAGTTGTGCCCTACAAGAGTGACCTTCAAAGAACAGATTTATCTTTCTTTATACATGTGCCAATTATTATTATTATTTGATTTATTCATTTATTTATTTATTTTGGGGTGTGTTGGGTCTTCGTTTCTGTGCGAGGGCTTTCTCTAGTTGAGGCGAGCAGGGGCCACTCATCATCGCGGTGCGCGGGCCTCTCACTGCCACGGCCTCTCTTTTTGCAGAGCACAGGCTCCAGAGGCGCAGGCTCAGTAGTTGTGGGTCACGGGCCTAATTGCTCTGCGGCATGTGGGATCCTCCCAGACCAGGGCTCGAACCTGTGTCCCCTGCATTGGCAGGCAGACTCTCAACCACTGTGTCACCAGGGAAGCCCCCAATTATTTTTAAATGCTATAAACCCACCAGCCTTGTCTATACCTACTGAATACCAAACAACTGGGTAAAAATTGATGGGAGTTTGATCAAATATTCAGATATTTCCTTTCCACCGTTCCAAATATATGTAGAATTTTTGAAAGATTTTGCAACTTTTTTTCCCTCCTATGTCATCCAAATGTTCAGCATTATTCTAACATCCTCCGTAGCGCCAATAAAGTAGTCATTCCAATAGGTAGTTTAATGGTTAAATGGTTATCTGTTAAATAGGTTTTTTTCAGAAATGGCTCCAACATAAATACAACTGGAAAAGTGACCGTGGCCATTCCTAATAGGGCTTAGTTCATGCTTTCTGGTTTTACTCATAAAGACAGATCTTCAGGTCCTAAACCATGTGTGTTCCTGTTCCTATTCTAAAGGCTCTGTGAAGCAGAGCACAGGATGCAGGGGTTTATTATTAGGTGGCAATTAAATTGGAGAGGTTGTTTTATCAGTCTGCTCTATGAATTTTTGCTTGTCCCCATGTGAATCAATTTCCATAAATCTATTTAAACCAATAACTTTATAATCATAGAGAAGAGAAAACTGCCATCAATTCCAAAACATGTTGTTAGATTGCTCATGCTTTTAGGTTTCATCATCTCTATTAAAATGTATATGTAGCAATTTAGTGAGTGATATAAAATTTTATTGCAGATAAGTTTTAAACATAGAGATTGACTATACACATTCGACTCCTGACTTTTCTAAATTTGCATAGAAATAATCAAAAAGGAAAACATATATTGAAAGTGCCTATAAAAATAAACAAGGTATAATGAACAAGTCCAATAAGTTTAGAAAGTTCTACAAGTATAGGGAAGATGAGGCCAGCGCATTCTAAATTAAACTGGGAAATAAGTGGGCAGAATCACAAATTACAGAACTCCTGCTAAACCCATGACTGGAGAAACAAGGACTGAAGATGAGGATGAGAGTTATATGAGTCAACTAGAGAAAAATCTAAGTTTTGTGAGACCAGGAGATACAATGGAAACCAACACTATGAGATGATCAACCCTACTCTTAACTAGCTACAGAGTATACAAAATGTGACAGTAATCTTACTGTGGGAATGTTCAAAGTCTCATGGTCTCAAATTGCCAGTCCAGTTTTATCCTCCACTGCCCTATGGTGTTGTATCTATTCCCAGAATCTATTCTTCTATTATGCATATATGAAGAAAGAGCAGAGAGCTTGACTGAAGAGAAAGTAGGAGCACAAAATGTAATTATTTGAGTCAATATAGATAATAAAGAGCTGAGAAAAAATGGGAGAACAAACCAGTGTGCAAAGTTACAGAATATTTTATGGTTTTGACAAAAAGGGCTCAAGACTAGGGGATGTGAAAAAATAGGAGAAAATAGAAAAGGGTATTTAAGAAATGTTAAGATTATGACTTACACTTCCCTTTAATGTATTTCTAAGTATGGGAACAAAATTACAATATTTTTTAAAAATTAAAATTTAGCTATTAAAGTATCAATCTTGAATTAGATGCTGTTCATAAATCGAGCCATGTATCAATAGGTAATAACCTATTTTTTGAGTGCTAATCCAGGATTGTGTATTTAATATGCTTTCCAGATAAAAATAATTGATTTAGATGTTACTCAAAGCCAAACTGAGCATCTGGATTGCTGACATTGTAAGGAAATAGGAATCCTTTAAATAAGAGGCATAGTGTGCTCAAATAGCATCAAAAATACAAAAAGATCCCTGAAGACTTGCTGACTTGCAAGATGAAAATAATAGCACGATTGCCTTGAATATGGACACTTTATCCTGAGAATCAAATCTACACAGCTCTAATGTACATCTGTTTCATGAAGAGGTATTGAGTATTCTGGGGGGGGGGGGGGACCATGCACATCAGTTTTCAAGCTCAAACAGCAACTACTGCATCCCAATCAACAGTCAGCAAAATAAGACTTTTAGGCTCAAGAAACATAAACTGAATTCCAAAGGATGAGGAGTTAATATACAATGCTGGACATTGCTTCCATTCTCAGAAGCCATGTTATCTTAAATAAACTGAGCCTGAGGGGAAAGTATAGATGGAGCAAATGGCAAATATGGAGCAGGCTGACCTTGGCAATTCAGACCTAAGGCCCTAGGGCTGATTTAAAATGTTAAAAAAAAAATGGAGGTTATCACTTCACTCAACAATAGGCAAAGATCCAATCAGCAGGAAAAAATCAAAAAGTACACAAAATATACAAAGAAAGTAAAATGGCAAAATAGTGGAAAATCCACAAAAAAGCAAAAATAAAATGGTTTCAAATATAAATATCTCAGTGGTGAGAATAAATCTAAAAGGGAAATAAATCTATGGGAAAAAAGGGCTAAAAGATATCCCTAAAACATAATAAACATGAGAATTTTAATTACCTACAAACACTTAACTTACATTAACATGACTTTACACATTGCTTTACATTCTGCATTAAAATGATCTTATTAAAAACCAGAATATTTTTGCCCAGTTAAGATAAAGTTGCAAATAACTTTAGTTTCATTTCAGGAATTTCGTGAACATTCATTTATCCAAACAATAAAGCATTCAATCTGCCCTCATCAGGATAGCATCTTCTCCATTTTTAACAGTCAGTCCCTGAACTGGACTTAGTAGATGGCTGTTTGCTTGTAAATGCTCATGTCAAAACCCTCACTTTGCTGTGTACACCAACCCCAACTATTGTATTACAAATTTTGTCCAATCTCAATGGTGTTTCCATATTGAAAAAGCATCTTGAACCAGGTCCCCAAAATGGTACATCATATCCCTGACTTTCACTTTCTGTGGCACTACTACGACTCTGTCAAGATAGTGGTCTCCCTTACTGCAGTGAAAGTAAAGATATAAAAAACAATATATAAACAAACTTCTAGATCCAGTAATTCCACTCCTGGACATATGTTTGAAAAAACAAAAACACTAATTCGAGAAGATACATGCAACCCGAAATTCATAGCAGCAACATTTACCCCTACACATACACATTGTAAGAAAATTACTTGAAAGATAAACTATTAATGTGGTTCATCTTTTGAATATACCTATGAACAATTATTTGGAGAAGAAGTTTAAACTTGCTTGCCGATGGGCAGAAGATAACTGCTAGTAACACTGCTTCAGCTGGCATTTGCCAATAATAAAACAAAATGCCTGCAATTAATTGGATTTAGCCACCTTAGAAGGCAGTGTAGCAACCATCTGTAACTGATTGCCTCTTCCCTTGCCCCAAGAGTCTTCCTGTCCAGAATATAAAACGTCCTCCTTGAGAGAAGTCCTAATAAATGATTTTTCACCCTTCTCTTTACATATTCATGAGTGTTTTACTTCCCTTAGAATTAGTGTTTCCAGGAAACTGCCCACCTGTTCTATCCTTTAATCCAGCAAGATATATAGCTTCTAAACATTACAAAATGAATCACCTTGTTGTGTGAAACAGTACGTTATCTACATATTTAGGCAGTAGATAAAGCCTTCCTCCACTTCAGAAGCTTTTTGTTTTTGAGAAAGCAATTTGGCATTTATATTAGAAGAAAAATATATGTGGACATTAGGCTTGCTACAGTGTAAACTCCAGATGAGCAAGGCCATATTTGCAGGAGAGATTGTTGTAGATGAAGTTGAAGAACATGTCCCAGGAGTTGCTATGGTGTCTAACATTATGTAGAAGAGAAGTAAATTGCAACTGGCGAACCAGAAGCTGCTTCCATTTCCTATATTTTATTTTAATGAAGTTATATAATTGAACTTATTTTATCAGCTGGCTATGTTTAAGATTGCGTCCTGATAGACAAGATTGGATGATACACTTTTTATTACATTATTATGACCCAATCAATATTCATATCAAATATTTCAGTTCTCAGCTCTAATGCTCTTTTGGTTGACTTAGATAGTGAAGTTGTTTAAATTCCCTTTTAGCACCAAGAATATTTGCCGATAGAATCATTTAATCAGAAGCACACTTAACTGTAAATTACCTAAATTATAAGAATAATTAAGCACACTGGAGAATGTAGCCTATATTAAGCTGAAATGAAAACCCACTTTGTGCATATTCATAAATTTATGTTTTCAGTATTGAAAAACAAGTAGTGGCTTTTAATCAAGACATTATGTCAACTCAGAATGATACTATTTTTTGCTTGGATAAATAATTTAAATTAAGTTTAAAATCAGAAAATGGACATATTAAATACAATAAAATTAAATGTTATTATACTTTAAGAACAAGCAAATAGGAGAATTCCAACTATTGGGAAAAAAGAATGAGGACAAATAATAGATAAAGAGAAAACAATTAACCAAGATATCCAACTAGGAATTTCCCTAAAGGAAAATAAAATACAGTGGCACATAAACCATATATCAAGAACAACACCTCTCCATTTATTTTTTGTTATTGTTGTTGATAAAATATTAAGAATCTGCTATATGTAAGCTATATTAACTACAACTGCTTCACTGCCTCAAGGAAATCAAGCAAAAACATTGGAAGGAAAATGATAGATTGGAATAAGTTTAAACGTTAAAGCTAATAAAAGAAATGAGAAAAAAAAGAAATCTGGTTTTGAAAGCTTCTGGCTAAGAGCTGGGCTATAATGGTACTACTGAGTATTTTTAAAAATCTAAAAAATATCAACAATAATTGGAAAATATTCCATGACTGTGGTGGAAGGAGAGAAAACTGACTACTTTGAATCATGTCTGAACATAAAACAAAGCCAAGGATACTACACCAGAAGAAGAATCAAGCACCCACTCTCCAGGCTAACATGAGTGAGGACTACTTCTTTACCAATGACAACTTTAATCCCCCATTTTCCTCCCACCTCCTGCAAAAAAACAAATAAGATACCTTGTCATTAAATTTTTGAGGCATTCTGATAGCACCTAAACTAGAACCAAACAGAGTCCAGGCAGCTGAAAAGGCTTCATGTTTCTGTAACAAGTGTCAAATAAACAGCAAGTGATCATCAGCTAGCATTGCAAGTTTGATATTCACCCCTGAACTTAGTGGCTGAGCTGACACCCTGAAGTCCTGACATTCCCAGGGAACTGGGCTGTCAAGGAGGTAAGAAGGTACTGGACAGACTACTTGGTAAGCCCACATGAGTGACTACAGCAAGTTCCATGGCCAATCTCTTAACTCTGGAACTATAAAAAGCAATTCAGTTGTTTAGCCCATTCTTCAGGACAACTGTATTCACTAAGTGTTAATATATTCCCTTGTAATGGATTGAAATCTGGGTCTTTGGTTAAGTTACTTTCCCAAAGCCAGGAAGCCAATTCGTGGTGTAACCTCAGTAAACAGAGATCAACATAATTATCATCTCTATAGAGTTCCTGTCAAAACTGTGGGCCACACCTTCTGAAGGCACAGCTCTGTGATCAGGTCTCTGAGCCCCTTCTGCTCCAAGGATACTCCAGGGAGAAGGAACACCCTTTGAGGTCAGCCCTAAAAGTCTGAGGGAGAATCATGGGAAGAGCCTCTCAAGCAGGGCAGGCTGAAAGGTCCCTCAGACATCCAGGCAGCTCTGCAGTAGCTCATCTGCAATGATAAATCTCCAACTTGTGTTTTGTGGAAGACAGCATTCAATGATGCTGAAGTGAAGCCTGGTCCGGCCAGCACTAGGAAGCTTGAAAGTATTCCTTACACCCCACTCTCGACATGGCTCCTCTCCCATAATGCATTGTGAGAGGCCTCTCCCCCAGAGGTCCCTCCAGTCACTGTTTCATTGCCCTTAAAGGTTCAGGTGCACCAAATAGATGCTAAGCATTAGACGCTGGGATAGGACAGTGAGCAAGATAGACATAGACCTTTGCTTCGGGTAAAATAATTAAGTCAAAGTTACAATGCAGCGAGATACGTGGTGTGATGGGAGGTCATTGCAGCTATGCTAGTTTGAGAGAGCTAGGGAGATCACCAAGGAGCACCTTTTTTACTACCAGAAGAAGGTAGAGAGGAGACATTTAACATGGCGGAGCAGTAAGACGTGGAGATCACCTTCCTCCCCACAAATACATCAGAAATACATCTACATGTGGAACAACTCCTACAGAACACCTACTGAACGCTGGTAGAAGACCTCAGACCTCCCAAAAGGCAAGAAACCTCCCCCCCCACGTACCTGGGTAGGGCAAAAGAAAAAAGAATAAACAAAAACAAAAGAATAGGGACAGGACCTGCACCAGAGGGAGGGAGCTGTGAAGGAGGAAAGGTTTCCACACACTAGGAAGCCCCTTCGCGGGCGGAGACTGTGGGTGGCGGAGGGGGGAAGCTTCGGGGCCGCGGAGGAGAGCACAGCAACAGGGCTGCAGAGGGCAAAGCAGAGAGATTCTTGCACGGAGGATCGGTGCCAACCAGCACTCACCAGCCTGAGAGGCTTGTCTGCTCACCTGCCGGGGTGGGTGGGGGCTGGGAGCTGAGGCTCAGGCTTCGGAGGTCGGATCCCTGGGAGAGGACTGAGGTTGGCTGCATGAACACAGCCTGAAGGGGGCTAGTGCACCACAGCTAGCCGGGAGAGAGTCCAGGAAAAAGTCTGGACCTGCCTAAGAGGCAAGAGACCATTGTTTCTAGGTGCACGAGGAGAGGGGATTCAAAGCACCACCTAAATGAGCTCCAGAGACGGGCACGAACTGTGGCTATCAGTGCGGACCCCAGAGACGGGCATGAGAAGCTAAGGCTGCTACTGCAGCCAGCAAGAAACCTGTGTGCGAGCACAGGTCACTATCCACACCTCCCCTCCCGGAAGCCTGTGCAGCCCAGCACTTACAGGGTCCTGTGATCCAGGGACAACTTCCCCAGGAGAACACACGGTGCGCCTCAGCCTGGTGCAACGTCACACTGGCCTCTGCCGCCGCAGGCTTGCCCTGCATTCTCTACCCTTGCCTCACCCCGACCTGAGTGAGCCAGAGCTCCCTAATCAGCTGTTCCTTTAACCCCGTCCTTCTGGGCGACGAAGAGACACCCTCAGGCAACCAACACGCAGAGGTGGGGCCAAATCCAAAGCTGAACGCCAAGAGCTGTGCGAACAAAGAAGAGAAAGGGAAATTTCTCCCAGCGGCCTCAGGAGCAGCAGATTAAACCTCCACAAGCAACATGATGTACCTTGCACCTGTGGAATACCTGAATAGACAACGAATCATCCCAAAATTGAGATGGTGGTCTTTGGGAGCAACTGTAGACTTGGGGTTTGCTTTCTGCATCTAATTTGTTTCTGGTTTTATGTTTATCATAGCTTAGTATTTAGAGTTTATTATCATTGGTAGATTTGTTTACTGATTTGGTGGCTCTCTTCCTGTTTTTTAATATATATATATTTTTTTTCTTCCTTTTTCTCTTTTTGAGAGTATGTATGTGTATGCTTCCTTGTGTGATTTTGTATAGCTTTGCTTTTACCATTTGTCCAAGGGTCCTGTCTGTCTGTTTCTGTTTTTTTTTTTTTAAGTATAGTTTTTAGTGCTTGTTATCATTGGTGGATTTCTTTTTTGGTTTGGTTGCTCTCTTCTTTCTTTCTTTTTTTTTCCTTTTTTAAAATTATTTTTAATTTTCTTAATTTTTAATAACTGTTTTGATTTTTTATTTTAATACCTTTCCTTCCTTTCTTTCTTTCTCTCTCTCTCCCTCTTTCTTTCTTTCTTTCTTTCTCCCTTTTCTTCTGAGCCGTGTGGCTGACAGGGTCTTGGTGCTCCAGCTGGGTGTCAGGCCTGTGCCTCTGAGGTAGGAGAGCCAAGTTCAGGACATTGGTCCACCAGAGACTTCCCAGCTCAACGTACTATCAAACGGAGGAAACCTCCCAGAGATCTCCAGCACAACGCCAAGACCCAGCTCCACTCAACGACCAGCAAGCTACAGTGCTAGACATACTATGCCAAACAACTAGCAAGACAGGAACACAACCCCACCCATTAGCAGAGGGCTGCCTTAAATCATAATAAGGTCACAGACAGCCCATAACACACCTCCGGACGTGATGCTGCCCACCAGAAAGACAACATCCAGCCTCATCCAACAGAACACAGGCACCAGTCCCCTCCACCAGGAAGCCTACACAACCTACTGAACCAAACTTAGCCACTGGGAGCAGACACCAAAAACAACAGAAACTATGAACCTGCAGCCTGTAAAAAGGAGACCCCCAAACCCAGTAAGTTAAGCAAAATGAGAAGACAGAGAAACACACAGCAGATGCAGCAGCAAGGCAAAAAGCCACCAGACCTAACAAATGAAGAGGAAATAGGCAGTCTACCTGAAAAAGAATTCAGAATAATGATACTAAAGATGATCCAAAATCTTGGAAATAGAATGGAGAAAATACAAGAAATGTTTAACAAGGACCTAGAAGAATTAAGAGCAAACAAACAGAGATGAACAACACAATAAATGAAATTAAAAATTCTCTAGAAAGGATCAATAGCAGAATAACTGAGGCAGAAGAACAGATAAGTGACCTGGAAGGTAAAATAGTGGAAATAACTACTGCAGAGCAGAATAAAGAAAAAAGAATGAAAAGAATTGAGGACAGTCTCAGAGACATCTGGGACAACACTAAACGCACCAACATTCAAATTATAGGGGTCCCAGAAGAAGAAGAGTAAAAGAAAGGGACTGAGAAAATATTTGAAGAGATAATAATTGAAAACTTCCCTAATATAGGAAAGGAAATAGTCAATCAAGTCCAGGAAGTGCAGAGAGTCCCATACAGGATAAATCAAAGGAGAAACATGCCAAGACACATATTAATTAAACTATCAAAAATTAAATACAAAGAAAAAATATTAAAAGCAGGAAGGAAGAAACAACAAATAATATACAAGGGAATCCCCATATGGTTAACAGCTGACCTTTCAGCAGAAACTCTGCAAGCCAGAAGGGAGTGGTAGGACATATTTAAAGTGATAAAAGGGAAAAACCTACAACCAAGATTCCTATACATAGGAAGGATCTCATTCAGATTTGACAGAGAAATTAAAACCTTTACAGACAAACGAAAGCTAACAGAATTCAGCACCACCAAACCAGCTTTACAACAAATGCTAAAGGAAATTCTCTAGGCAGGAAACACAAGAGAAGGAAAAGACCTACAATTACAAACCCAAAACAATACAGAAAATGGTAATAGGAACATACATATCGATAATTACCTTAAATGTAAATGGATTAAATGCTCCAACCAAAAGACATAGACTGGCTGAACGGATACAAAAACAAGACCCATATATATGCTGTCTACCAGAGGCCCACTTCAGACCTAGGGACACCTACAGACTGAAAGTGAGGGGATAGAAAAAGATATTCCATGCAAATGGAAATCAAAAGAAAGCTGGAGTAGCAATTCTCATATCAGATAAAATAGACTTTAAAATAAAGACTATTACAAGAGGCAAAGAAGGACACTACATAATGATGAAGGGATCAATCCAAAAAGAAAATATAACAATTGTAAATATTTATGCACCCAACATAGGAGCACCTCAATATATAAGGGAAATGCTACCAGCCATAAAGGGGAAATAGACGGTAACACAATCATAGTAGGAGAGTTTAACCCGCACTTTCACCAATGGACAGATCATCCAAAATGAAAATAAATAAAGAAACACAAGCTTTAAATGATACATTAAACAAGATGGACTTAATTGATACTCATAGGACATTCCATCCAAAAACAACAGAATACACTTTCTTCTCAAGTGCTCATGGAACATTCTCCAGAACAGATCATATCTAGGGTCACAAATCAAGATTTGGTAAATTTAAGAAAGCAATTAGAGAAAGAAGAAGAACAACAACAAAAAAACCTAAGTTAGCAGAAAGAAATAAATCATAAGGATCATATCAGAAATAAATGAAAAAGAAATGAAGAGAACAATAGAAAAGATCAATAAAACTAAAAGCTGGAAGATAAACAAAATTGATAAACCATTAGCCAGACTCATCGAGACAAAAAGGGAGAAGACTCAAATCAATAGAATTAGAAATGAAAAGGGAGAAGTAACAACTGACACTGCAGAAATACAAAGGATCAAGAGAGATTACTACAAGCAACTATATACCAATAAAATGGACAACCTGGAAGAAATGGACAAATTCTTAGAAGAGCACAAACTTCCAAGACTGAACCAGGAAGAAATACAACATATAAACAGACCAATCACAAACACTGAAATTGAAACTGTGATTAAAATTCTTCCAACAAACAAAAGCCCAGGTCCAGATGTCTTCACAGGCGAATTCTATCAAACATTTAGAGAAGAGCTAACACCTATCCTTCTCAAATTCTTCTAAAATATAGCAGAGGGAGGAACACTCCCAAAATCATTGTATGAGGCCACCATCACTCTGATACCAAAACCAGACAAAGATGTCTCAAGGAAAGAATACTCCAGGCCAATATCACTGATGAACATAGATACTAAAATCCTCAACAAAATACTAGCAAACAGAATCCAGCAGCGCATTAAAAGGATCACACGTCAAGATCAAGTGGAGGTTATCCCAGGAATGCAAGGATTCTTCAATATATGCAAATCAATCAGTGTGATAAACCATATTAAGAAACTGAAGGATAAAAACCGTATGATCATATCAATAGATTCAGAAAAAGCTTTTGACAAAATTCAGCACCTATTTATGATAAAAACCCTCCAGAAGGTGGGCATAGAGGGAACTTGCCTCAACATAATAAAGGCCATATATGGCAAACCCACAGCCAACATCGTTCTCAATGGTGAAAAACTGAAACCATTTCCTCTAAGATCAGGACAAGATTGTACACTCTCACCACTTCTATCCAACATAGATCTGGAAATTTTAGCCACAGCAGTCAGAGAAGAAAAACAATGCAAGGGATGCAAATCAGAAAAGAAGAAGTAAAACTGTTACTGTTTGCAGATGACATGATACTATACATAGAGAATCCTAAAGATACTACTAGAGCTAATCAATGAATTTGGTAAAGTAGCAGGATACAAAATTAATGCACAGAAATCTCTTGCATTCCTATACACCAACGATGAAAAATCTGAAGTAGAAATTAAGGAAACATTTCCATTTACCATTGCAACAAAAAGAATAAAATACCTAGTAATAAACTTACCTAAGGACACAAAATACTTGTATGCAGAAACTATAAGACACTGATGAAAGAAGTTAAAGATGATACAAACAGATGGAGAGATATACCATGTTCTTGGATTGGAAGAATTAACATTGTGGAAAGACTATACTACCCAAAGCAATCTACAGATTCAGCACAATTCCTATCAAACTGCCAATGGCATTTTTCACAGAACTAGACCAAAAAATTTGACAATTTGTATGGAAACACAAAAGACCCCGAAAGGCCAAAGCAATCTTGAGAGAGAAAAATGGAACAGGAGGAATCAGGCTCCTGGTCTTCAGACTATACTAAAGCTACAGTAATCAAGACAGTGTGGTATTGGCCCCAAACCTGAAATAGAGCTCAGTGGAACAGGAGAGAAATCCTAGAGATAAATCCACACACCTATGGTCAACTAATCTATGACAAAGGAGGCAAGGATATACAATGGAGAAAAGACAGTCTCTTCAATAAGTCATGCTGGGAAAACTGGGCAGCTACATGTAAAAGAATGAAATTAGAACACTCCCTAATGCCATACACAAAAATAAACTCAAAATTGATTTGAGACCTAAATGTAAGACCAGACACTATAAAACTCTTAGAGGGAAATACAGGAAGAACACTCTATGACATAAATGACAGCAAGATCCTTTTAGACCCACCTCCTAGAGAAATGGAAATAAAAACAAAAATAAACAAAATGGGACCTAATGAAACTTAAAAGCTTTCGCACAGCAAAGGAAACCATAAAAAAGATGAAAAGACAACCCTCAGAATGGGAGAAAATATTTGCAAATGAAGCAACTGACAAAGAATCTCCAAAATTTACAAGCAGCTCATGCAGGTCAATATCAAAAACAAACAAACAACCCAATCCAAAAATGTGCAGAAGTTCTCCAAAGAAGATATACAGATTGCAAACAAACACATGAAAGGATGCTCAACATCACTAATCATTAGAGAAATGCAAATCAAAACTACAATGAGGTACCACCCCATACCTCAGAATGGCCATCATCAAAAAATCTACAAACAATAAATGCTGGAGAGGGTGTGGAGAAAAGGGAACCCTCTTGCACTGTTGGTGGGAAGGTAAATTGATAAACCACTGTGGAGAACAGTATGGAGGTTCCTTAAAAAACTAAAAATAGAACTACCATATGACCCAGCAATCCCACTACTGGGCATATACCCTGAGAAAACCATAATTCAAAAAGAGTCATGTACCACAATGTTCATTGCAGCTCTATTTACAATAGCCAGGACATGGAAGCACCTAAGTGTCCATCAACAGATGAATGGATAAAGAAGATGTGGCACATATATTCAATGGAATACTACTCAGCCATAAAAAGGAACGAAATTGAGTTATTTGTAGTGAGGTGGATGGACCTAGAGTCTGTCATACAGAGTGAAGTAAGTCAGAAAGAGAAAAACAAATATCATATGCTAATACATATATACGGAATCTATAAAAAACAAAACAAAATAGTTCTGAAGAACCTAGGGGTAGGACAGGTATAAAGACGCAGACGTAGTGTATGTACTTGAGGACACGGGGAGTGGGAAGGGTAAGCTGGGACGTTGTGAGAGAGTGGCATGGACATATATACACTACCAAACGTAAAATAGATAGCTAGTGGGAAGCAGCTGCATAGCACAGGGAGATCAGCTCGGTGCTTTGTGACCACCTAGAGGGGTGGGACAGGGAGGGTGGGAAGGCGGTAGATGCAAGAGGGAGGAGATATGGGGATATATGTATATGTATAGCTGATTCACTTAGTTATAAAGCAGAAACTAACACACCATTGTAAAGCAGTTATACTCCAATATAGATGTTAAAAAGTAAATAAATAAATAAAGTTTTTTTTTTTTTTTTTAAAAGAAGAAGGTAGAACGGAGAGCAGATGGAAGTGTTTTTGAAGGTATGATGATGAAAATTTCTCATCTGATGGCTTCTGGTTCCTCTGTGAAATTGGTGTCCAGTATATCTTCTGAGGGGATATGGTGGAGGTGGATGGGTTTTGTGGAAAGTGGAGAAGGTTTGAAACACTTCTGAATCGGAAAAGCATGTTGGGTAAAGAAGCAATGATGTAAACTCTATGGGCCAAGGAGCTTTGCTTAACTGGTTCACTTCATGTACCCCACACACTAGAACTGTGTCTAACATTTAGTAGTTACCTAATAAATATTTACAGAATAATTAATAAATACTTTGCATGTGGTTTCTGAGCTGAGAAGGCATTTCCTTTTTCTTTTCACCCATGTGACATACAGAATTTTCAGAGCCCTAGAACTCCGTGCTGGAATATATTCTTTCTTTGGTCTACACTGATGCCCTTTTGAATATCATTCAGTCTTATGTCTTTAATACCAACCAGAACTGCTACTTTTAAATGCATATCGCTACATAGGCTTCTTCTCTAAATACCAGCCTAGGAGAGCTGTTGATTCATTCTATAAGATAGGACAGTATGTTCAGTCCTCATGTTTACCAACAAAGGGTACAAAATTCATTCTGAGCCCACTTATCATCTCTTTGGGTCTAAGTCAAATACCTGTTTTATATCTACAACTGGATATTACATTACTGTGTATTACTCTAAGCCAAATTCCTATTGTCTAATAGGCATTCATTTGTAGGTAATTTGGTTGGTTCTCTGACTCTGTCCCAATTAGTTACCAAAAATAAAATACAATTCTCAACATGAACCTTTACCAAAATATTCTTGTATTTGTCCCTTCTCAGAGCAGTTTTATTTGTGGGTTCCGTGACTTCCAGGATGCAATACTTCTGTTCCAGAACCATGCTATGATTGCCTTGTGAGTTTCTGAAAGACACATTCTCTATCTCATAAAAATCAGGCACTGATGGATAATCAGTGTTTGTGGATTGTACTCAGTTCATCATTAATCGATCCTTCGTCTCTGTAGTAAGCAACAGACAATGAAAGAGTATCACATATTTCACTTCTTTTAAGTTTCAGGTAACTTTATGTTTTAGGAAGCAAAACTAACGTAAGCCATTGGTCATCATTTTTATCAGCAAAAGTTCTCTCACTTATTTGCAAGAGTTTAACTTCTAATTTTCAGTGTTGTTTTGCGTTTTCATCTTTCTTATCCTTTTATCACATACATATTTTACACTTAGTATAAGTTGTAAAAGACTGCCTCATGGAATACCAGATGTATTATTCTAACCAGAGAACTCCTATTTTTTTCAAATATTTGGAGATATATAATATGAAGAGAGAAATATACTGATTTATTTTTAGGTGTAAAAGACCAATGGATAGTTGTCATAGGAAGGCAACTTTCAAAAGGTAAGACAATAAATTGATTTACAAAATAAAGCATCTCCATCACTGATAATAATTGAAGTTAAAATTAAAAAGCAAATATACAGCTAACCTAGCCCAAACTCAATTTTAAAAGGGAAACATCAAGAAATTCATGTTTCCTAGCATCTGACTGAGAAAAGCAGATAATAAGCACCCAGTCATAAGAATGTCAATTTTATGCACTTTTTATTTGATAAACCTAGAGGCAAATGATCATGCTGAGAGAGGCTTAAATATTAGAAAATTAAATTAGAGGACAGTTCACTACATGACAACACCTTACACAAAAAAACCTCATGAAGGCATGGTCTCTGTTGGATCCCTGAAACCTAGCAAGTGCCAGGCATGTAGTAAATTATCAATAAATGGGTTCAATGAATGAAAAAACAAAATACATGTTTATGATAGCTTATTGTTAGAGTTATGTGGTAAATGACACCAATACATTATCTTCTGGTACTATTATTTCCCCTTTTTTATTACTGATATTCTAGCATCACATATTAATTAATTTTCTTAACAGAAGTAATCAGATTCATATATTGCATCTGAAACCTAAAACTAAAGAGTTCATTTTCATTTTGTTTTTAAATCCTGACAGAGGATTGTCACCTGTCCAAATGGTGACAAATGAATAAATTACAAAGAGTGACCTCCATTTAAAATGGACAAGAGTGTATATGAAGGGGAGGCAGGGAGAGAGACACATGAGAATTCACATCTAGCCCATTCAGATTATGCCAAGAAGTCCAATCCCACATTGCAGTTTCTAAAATGTTAAAAAAGACTTTATAGACTACCCAATTAAAATGACTGATATGAGAATATTACATTTTCAGGAAATATAATATTCCTGAAATACTTCTTTGGAAATACTCATAAGCAAAGTAACTTGTTTAAAAAAAGTTATCAGGGAGATTATTGACTCTGAGAGTTATTCTGAATGAAAGTGTTATCTAATCTGAAAAACTACTACAAGACTGTAAAACTATGTACAACATGTTAACCAATGAAGAATTATCCCTTCTGGTGTTGTCTTTCATTCAGAATAAATGACAGAAACCTAGGGAAAATGTTCCATATTATAGAAGATATATGCAAGTAGATTTCTTTAGTATTTTATTCAGAAACCATCCTGATAGAAATAGGCATTACGTTATGCTAGGATTATTCTAAGTACAATGTCTTATTAAATTATGTTCATTATATTTTAAAAACAATAACAGCAAAGCCCGAATTGAGTAGAAGTGTCAGAACAGTGGTGAATCTGTAAATCATGTCAGATAAAAAATGGTTGAAGGAACAATTAGAATGTTTTTGGAAAAGAAAATACTCTCAAGAACATGCCATAAATTTGAATTTGTTTTAGTTGCAAGGAGAAATAGATTTCTTTTTGTGTGTAACTCTCAAAAACACAATTAACCCTATCAAGAAGTGTATTTCTGTTTCAACAATAAAAAAATTATATATAAAAGTAAACATTCTGGTTTAGAATGGCTTTACAGATAACTAATATTTTACCGTCTAGAAGTTTCAACCAAGGGTGATCCCTTGACTGAAAAAGGATTCTTGCATTGAGGGAGGGAATTTTGATTGAGGTTCTCTAAGATCACTGCCAAATCTAAGGGTCTACAAATCTGTGAGAAAGTTTATAAAACACAAGTGAGGAAGTAGCTATAATTGGTCACGTTTACTCATAAAGAACAGATATTTTCATTTGAAAATATTTAGTGATTTTGGAATTTTTAATTGTTTTGAAAGGATGTATCTACATTTTCAGCCCAGTTTCTTCAGTTAGGAAATAATTGTGGGAAGATTCTACTGAAAATCCAGAGACTATGGGATAATGCCGACTGTGTCCATACCCTTTATTATAGTTAGGCATCCTTAAATCAATAAATGGATAAAAGTATCTATCTTGTTATTCATTCAAAAAATGTCAATCCAAACAATTTCAATCTTACTCAATAAAAAATTTTTATTTGTGGGTATTTTCTTTAATGTGATTCTTGTTCATTTCAGAATGAAAAGAACTTATTCTTGGAGTGACTATAGGACAAACCCAGAAACCCTGGAAGACTCCCAAATTTAACTCCATAAAAAGAGAACCAATTAAAAGAAAGGCAATGCATGCCTTATATAATTGGATGAGTGCCAAAAACTTCTTATCAAGAAATAGATTCTTTTCTTTGGGATAATAAGGGATGCAAGTATTCTTTAGTGAATCATAAAAATACAGGTGATTGATTTCAGTGTCATGAGTTGATCATTTACATGGGTTTCAGTTTTACTTACTTTGGAAAAAAATATTACAAAAGAAATAATTACTTATGGAGAAACAAAGGTGATCTACACATTTAGATTTTTTTTTTTTTTGCAGTACATGGGCCTCTCACTGTTGTGGCCTCTCCCGTTGCGGAGCACAGGCTCTGGACGCGCAGGTTCAGCGGCCATTGCTCACGGGTCTAGCCGCTCCGCAGCATGTGGGATCTTCCCGGACCGGGGCACGAACCCGTGTCCCCTGCATCGGCAGGCGGACGCTCAACCACTGCGCCACCAGGGAAGCCCTACACATTTAGGTTTATCTTTTGCATTCAGGCACAGACTAAAGACCTCTAGAGGATAGAAGAACAAGTTTTAGCAGCAAAGAAAGAAAATTAAAGTTGTGTGCTGAACGGATGCACTAATTTATGAAAACCAAAAATACCAATTTTGAAATTGAGAACCTGTTGGAGGAAATAATATATGTCTATGTCAACTGTGGAAAATTTTTCTTAAAGTATTTATTAGGTTGACTGTCAAAATTATTTAAATAGTTTATCTCAGAAATTGTTCTGTTGCTTGGCCTGAAAAACAGCTACATTTTTAAATCAGATAGTGTCTCAGTAGTGATTATTATACAAAACATGAAGCATGCTTTATATATTAGAATGAATATTCAGATATAAATAAAAAGACAATATTGATCTTAAAATATTTTGAACAGAAAAATGATATAAGAATTTCACCAAAGCTTTGAGAACTTCTATGCTAATCTAACTTGGGACCCAGTCTAGGGCTCATCAATGTGTTTTAGGATACATTTGACAGATACTACTTGAATTAGCACGAGCAAGGAAAGGAATGTTTTTTAAGAGGATACGGTTATTTTATTTTTTTTTTTTTGAACTGTAAGGCAGGAAGTGCAGCTTGGTTGTCTGGAGACACCTGGAACTGAACAACCATCAAGAACTAGAATAAAAACTCCCTTAATTGATGTCCAGTTTACAGACTTATTGCCTTAACCAGTAATTCCCACGGCCTGTCTAAAACATACTGATTAATTCTCATGGCATTTGAAATGCCTCTGTTTAATAACCTCTTGCCTACCTTGCCCCCCAAAGTCTGCCCATTTACGTTCATCAGTATGCTTAAAGTGGTTTATGTCCCTTCTGCAACCTTCTTATGCTTGTTGTCCTTAACTTTTGCAAGTACATAATGCAATTATTATGTAAATTAATGAAGTAAAATAGCATATAGTAAGAAAGGCTTTTTCTATGAAATTTACTTTCAATGCTTTGGAAATGCTTGACAAAGATACATTACAATCTTACCATTAAATAAGAGTGTGAAACTACAAAGATGGGAGAAAATTATTTTTAAAAAAGTAAAAAAAATCTTCACTCAGTATGCCTCACAAGTGTATTCAAGTTCTCACTCTATTAAAAAAAAATTAAAACTAGAAATTACAAATGATGTATTACGTATTTTGTTTATGCAAAAAATATTACCACAGACTCCAATCGGTAGACCTACACTTACAGAAAAGGCTTTAGCGCTCCATGAAAAGATATGGGAAATGAATATGCATTCACATTAAGAAAGATTAGAGTCTTTAGAGGAAGTATATATTCCTTCTAAAGTATTCCTTACCTTAACCAAAGTTTCAATTACTGATCTTAATCTTGTGGAATAAAAGGACTTCCTTCTACCATCCTAGCTTCTATATCTCTCTGGGATCAAACGGTCCCTTGCCCTTGCTTCTTCCACGTGCATTATCTCACTATAACCTGTACTTTGAATGAGCTCAACTTATTTGGGTGCAAGTAAAAATCAACAACAAAACAACACAACACCTTTATTCTTTTTTTTTTAAATAGGTGTTTTATGTTTGTTTGTTTTTTATTTTTTATTTTTGGCTGTGTTGGGTCTTCGTTGCTGTGTGCAGGCTTTCTCTAGTTGCTGCGAGTGGGGGCTACTCTTCGCAGCGGTGCACGGGCATTGCCGTGGCTTCTCTTGCTGTGGAGCACGGGCTCCAGGCACGTGGGCTTCAGTAGTTGTGGGGCACGGGCTTAGTTGCTCCGTGGCATGTGGGATCTTCGTGGACTGGGGATTGAACCAGTGTCCCCTGCACTGGCAGGCAGATTCTTAACCACTGTGCCACCAGGGAAGCCCAACACCTTTATCCTTTGACCTACAGTATGGACTGTTTATTATCCTCTTCTTTTGATGAAATCTCAGGCAGGCCACAAAAAAAGTTATTTATTTATTTATTTTTCATTCTTAGATTATATAATGTCCTTTAGGTGCTTTTAGTACCAAGAAATGTCTCACTTCAATAACAGATGCCAGTCCAGTGTCGTAATTACAGAAATCTATACTCTCTAAATTCAAAACTTCCTTCCCATCCAGCTCAGGACTGCGGTCTCCCACTAATTTTCTCTCGCTATTGCTAGCTATTTAAGGAAAGAGCTGCAGATTATTCATACTGAACACACAGCAAGTGTCCATTAATATGTGTTTAACTCAAATGATTTCCCAGGAAAGGGCATTTCTCTCTGAGATACAGAGATTTTTATCCATAAGTGAGAATGGAAAGTGTCATGTTCATTCCACATCACAACTCACATTTGTTTTCTCTCCTTTCTTCTCCCTGCAAGTCACACCACTAACCACCACTAACTACCACTACCAACAACAACCATCACCACTAACCAGAGCAAGAAACCCTATTTACCAAAACAAAAATAGTTCGGTCAAATAATTTCTATCAAACTTGATTATCTTACAGGTAATTAATGGGCTAGAAAAGTTTTCCTTTATAAGATGCCAGAAGTCAAAGATAGAGGCTAACTTATTTGACTAAGCTTGATAAAGTCATAGCTGCTCAGGGCCTATTTGTTGGATCTTTAGATTCAGAAAGTTAAATTCACAGGTTCACTTACTGTAATTCCATTAGTTAGCTGGGGGAAAGGGAAAGGAAGACAAGTAAGTAAACGAGATCATTTTAGGGTGATGCATGCCATGAAGGATTAGCTCTAATGAAGACTGACTGGGGAAGTTAACGGTTAATTGGGTATCAGGGGACAAGTAGCTGAGAGCTGAAGGATCTGGTTACTCAATCAACTCTGTGGACAAGGAATCAGAGTGAATAAGGGCTTGGCCTACATTCTTTTTTTTTTTTTTTTTTTTTTTTGCGGTACGCGGGCCTCTCACTGCTGTGGCCTCTCCCGTTGAGGAGCACAGGCTCCGGACGCGCAGGCTCAGCGACCATGGCTCACGGGCCCAGCCGCTCCGCGGCATGTGGGATCTTCCCGGACCGGGGCACGAACCCACGTCCCCTGCATCGGCAGGCGGACTCTCAACCACTGCGCCACCAGGGAAGCCCCCTGGCCTACATTTTTTTGAGTAAACAAAAACGGAGCCAGGATTTTGGCTCACGGTTTCTTACTCTTCCGCTGACTGATTCTTATAATAGCCATGAGATCTGCAAGGAGAAGAGAACCCGTTTTAGGTCTTCAGCTCAAAAAATGTCTTGCACTTTGGAGTATGGAATGTTCCCAAGAGATAAATTCTTCAAGCTATTACATTCAGATGGTTTGTCTTTCCCTATCTAGAGATATTTCTTTTGAAAGAATGAGAGCACTCCCTTTCTTGGCCAGAGCTGATTAAACATTTACAGATTCTTACTCTCAACTTGATATTTTATGTCACGACAAGTGCCAGGCAAGTTACCACACAATTATGTCAGAGTTGTCCTTTGTATTAATTATAGTTAAGTCCTCTGTTACTAATACTATACATTAGTTTTCTTGATTGAAAATGGAATAGAGAGTTTTCTGTTCACTAACACTCTGAATATTTTATTACTGCAGATGACTAGACTCATTCATTCATTCACAAGCATCTATCAAGGGCTCACTATGTGCCAGACATAAGATAGGAGCTGAGTGTAGGCGCTCCTGTAAACAATCAAACAGTTTTGCTGATTTCATGGAGCTTGCACTTTTGTTATCTGTGTTGATTTTGTTTGTGTTTCAGAAAAATAGCCTTTCTTCCTTTTTTTTGTTCACTTTGTCCCCAGCTCTATAAACAAGTTTCCATGGCTCATAACTGAGAAGGGACACTTCATGCTAGATATAAATATAGTTCTAAAGGTGTAACTCTGCAAATCACTTAAATTTCTCATTAGAAGTTTCTGCAACAAGATCCTGCTGTGAATGCTCTTTTAACAGAGACTAAGCATTTTTTTTTTCAGAATGATGAAAATAGACAGCAATGATGATCAAAATAAACTTTATCACATTAGTCACAAAATGTGAGTGACTGTTTTTTCATTTCAAGAAAACAAAACACTGACTTTATATACATTTTTGGGAAAAACATAATGGAAATCCCCACAGTGTATTTAAATTCACCACAATTAAACAGAGTGAATCAACCATGTTTCCTCCCCCAAAGGATCACTATGGATGAGAAAGGTACACAGGCTGCTGTGTCTCTCCTGCTTATAATAAGAGCTCAATGTTTACAGCAGCTTACAGTAAAGTTAATGAGAATGAGATAATTTGAGGAAACTCAAAGAGTGCTTATATTTAGTCTGAAATTTTTACAGACATTTTGTGAGACTCCAGTGATAAAATAATCCTGTAATGCTTCCTACCCTTAAAGAGATCCTGGTGAAGTGTAACAAATGATTTGACTGATCGCTTTCTTTAGATGTAAACTTCGTATGAAACTATCCCTGGAATAAACTGCATCCACAAGTAGAGCTTCTAGACATCTGATTTGTGGCTGAGAGAAAAGGGAAATGAGACAAGGCAGAAAGGCTCTGGGTCTCTGAAAAATTAAGAAAGGACAGAGCCTGGGCTCTAAAGATAAGCTTCATTCCCTCACAAGTTTTTCTTTCCCGTCCTCTATTTACTAGAGAAAAAAAATCAGGTATAAACGCACGGCCAGTGAAGACAGTCACCCCCAATTTACCCTGAACTAGTGAGAGGAAAGAACAATGGCTGCTGTCTAGGAGAATTTGACCTAACAGCTTACCAACAGAAGGAGAGCTTTCAACACTTTTCTTAAATATTATGACCTCTGCATTTTTTTTTCCCTCATCTTATTTTGATGAAGGAGTGTACTCCTTACCATTGGTAGATTGTCATATGGATTCTGTAAGCTTATAAGGAAGCTTGTTAACCAGCTTGTTTATTGTTTGGTATCTCACTATTAGAAAGATTGTACTTGACAGACATTTTAGCTAAAGGCAAGGAAAAAAGAAATGTTACAAAAGAAGCTGTTGAAATAAAAATGCATTTAATTTGTCATGAATGGAAGATTAATAGAAATGTTTTCTATTCCGAAATTTCAGCTATAAATAGAACTCCTCAATGCATTTCTTTATCTTTTCTACCCTGCCTCAAAAGAACAAATTATATAACAGGCTTTTTTTTTCCTTCTGTCCACTTGATTTACCAATATGGTAATTAATTGGAACTCTTTCTGCTTTTACATTTTCTCTTGCTGAATCTTACGTAGAGAATGACATGAATCCTAATGTCAAGAAATGAAATTCTAAAATAAGAACCTAAATATTTATTCAGCCATAATTTCCTCTACGCTCATAAAAGGTAGTTAAATATTATGATAGTCAAATGTCCTAATTATTTGTCATTTCTTAATTAAATGCAAATTTATTCAGATTTTCCAGCAGAATGAAGTACATAATTCTGTATTGTTATGTGTTAGTCACTCATTCACCTATTCAGTATTGTTAAATGTTAATCAGTTCCAATACTGAGCCTTTTCTTTTTCTATCTTTAATCAAAGGATAAACAACTATCTACTGACTAAACACTAAATGCTCAGCATTCTAGTTAATTATTATGTGAAAGAGTTATGTAGATAGTGGTTTCTTACTCCAGAAATTTAAAACAGAACTAAAAATCCATGATTACTAGACCACTTCCCCTGATGTGGGAAGACCTTTTGAACTGGCACAGAAGACTCAGAATTAAGGGGCTCAAAGTCCCCCACTTCATCGGGTTTTCCCACATATCCCCCATCCCAACTTACAAGACCCCATTCTTTCCCAATCAATACCCTCACTTTAAATCACAGTAGACACACTGTGATGTCAAAAGTTCAACTTAATTCAGCCAATAGCAGTATGAGGTCCTATGTTTGATTTTCAGCAATTTCAGTCCTCTGGCTACAAGAGATAAGGCTTTCCTCCAGGGCAGGTACAAATGCTCTTAGGTCATTTATGTAGTCCTTGACCTAAGAATCTGAATCCCTGAGCTCATTGTTTTCTTTCACCACTTTGTTCAGTGATATTAGGAGCAACCAACCAACATCATTATGTTCCTTAGTTTTCCAAAAATATTCAAAAGTATCACATACAGAGTCACTTAGTTCCTTGTTTCTTGTAAGGTATTGATTAAGGGTCTTCAATGCAGATATTTTTGCATATCTCTCTACACATTTCAGCTAGGACTATCAGTGCATAGAATCATGACATCTTCAAATCTAATCAGGTTGGAGAGGCAATTCCAGAAACCCCAGCACCAATTCAGAAAACTCATCCATAACATTCTGTTTATCTAGAGCTGCCCGAATACCAAAATTGATATTAGTCAGGTTCTACAGAGAAATTGAACCAGTAGGATATATGTAGATATATGTATATAAGAGCAGATTTATTACAGGAATTTGCTCATGGCATTATGGAGGCTGAGAAATTCCATGATCAGCTGTCTCCAAGCTGCAGAACCAAGAAAGCTTGTGGTGTAATTCAGTATGGGTTCAAAGGCCTGACTGAGAATAATAAGAGCTGATTGTGTAAGTCCCATTCTGAATCCAAAGCCTGAGAACCAGGAGTGCTGATGTCCAAAGCAGGAGAAAATGGATGTCCAAGTTTAAGCAAAAGAAAGCAAATTTGCCTTTCACCGTTTTGTTCTATCCAGGCCCTTAGTGGATTGAATAATGCCCACTGCACTGGTAAGGATGACCTTCTTCCCTCAGTCTACCAATTCAGATATTAATCTCTTCCAGAGACACCCTCACAGACATCTATAGAAATAACATTTTACCAGCTTTGGGGGCATCTCTTAGTCCAGTCAAGCTGACATATAAAATTAACCATCACAGTGGGCAAATGTCTCTTCTTCTTTTGTAATGTGTTTCTACTACCTTTTACAGTGCCTGGCACATCATAAGTACTTCATAAATAGTTGCTGAATGAATAAATAAAGCTTTTAAAAATGTTGGCACACTCTTTCTTTTCCTTACTTTTTCTTGAGTCAAAATGACATTGTTGGGCTTCCCTTGTGGCGCAGTGGTTGAGAATCTGCCTGCCGATGCAGGGGACACGGGTTCGAGCCCTGGTCTGGGAAGATCCCACATGCCGTGGAGCAACTAGGCCCGTGAGCCACAACTACTGAGCCTGCGCGTCTGGAGCCTGTGCTCCGCAACAAGAGAGGCCGCAATGGTGAGAAGCCCGTGCACCGCGATGAAGGGTGGCCCCTGCTCGCCGCAACTAGAGAAAGCCCTTGCACAGAAACGAAGACCCAACAGAGCAAAAATAAATAAATAAATAATTTAAAATGAATATCTGCTTATACAAAAAAATACTAACAAGATTTAAGAAAATGACATTGTTTTTCATAATGTATTCCATAACTTCTTTAAGTGTCTAGAGTATAACGGTACTTTCTTACATTTTCAAGTTCAAAATTCCAAAAGGATACACTGGAAGTATTTTAAATCATTCAATAAAAGTACAAAATAAAATATGTGATATTTAATTGACAACTTTTCTCAATTTTATTAGCATTTCTGGCATATGTATTCATCTTCAGGGTCATAGCATAAGAATTTATGAATTACTGAAGATATCCACTTCTATATGGAGAGATATAGGAAAGAAGAAAATAGTATTACTAAAAATGTTAGTATTGTTAATTTCAGGTTGTCTTCTGAATGTCAAAAGTAGAGCAATTTAAATACAATAAATAAACTTTTCTGACATAACACAGTTCAAGGTGATCCTAATACTGTTACAGAATATATTTAGATGGTATTTCTATCTTGCTCATTTGTATATATTTTTCTAATTCTTGATTGCAAAAGCAGATGGAGATGTTAAAATTATATTTTATGGGAAATTAGACATTACAAACATAGTTCTAAAATGTGTGTTACTTATTTAGAAATGTACTCACTTGAAATGTGACCAGAAGGCAAAATTCTTTTGCTGGTATTTCAATCTACTTATTATTCTACACATGTAAAGTGATGTAAGCGCCACTGCCAGATGTGACCAATTATCACAAAAGCACTTCCTTAATCTAGGATCTGGAAAAGACTAGCTAGACAGTTCTTATATTTAATATCTCAACCTCGACTTACATTGGAAGTTGTTACCAAGCAAAAAAATAATGTGACTATGAAAAATTGGGCTCTAAAACTGAAAGGTAAAAAGACTTGGATTATGGCAATAAAGTATCATAAGCCCCATGTTTCTAAAATTCAACATCAGTTGAAATTCAAATTGGAACTGGGATAAAACATTTTGGTAGCAGCAGATCAGAATTTTTGAAAATACAAGATATCCATTGACAGCAGTGCTTTGAACAGAGGTTGGGTTAAAGATTACAGTCTATTAAAAAGAATAAGGAAGAGGGTACACATGTTACCACAAAATTTAAGTTAAATCAATACTTATTCTAAATTCAGTCATTATTGAGTCTTCATCTAAGACTATTTATTTAAAAAGTGAAAAATAAGTCTAATACTAGCAACAGTTCTTATGTGCCAGGACTTGTTCTTTGGGCTTCATCTGTTGTTTCAGATATTGTTTGTTAGTTCCTGGCTCTATTCTCATTCTTTTTTGTTGTCTTCTGTACTACAAGCTTAGAGAACAACATTTCCCAGACTCTGCCAGCTCAGTTACTAATGAGAGGCTCTTGTCTGAGATTAGAAACGGAAAGATGGGAGAATGATGATACTTCTGGCTCCAGCACTGGTAGGCAAGCCCACACTCCAGCAATATCCACTGTGGTTTCAGCCACTGCAGCAATAGGAGTAAAGATCTTGGGTTCCCAGGGCACCAGTGTTACTTCTCAGTGGCAACAGTGGTAGTTCTAGCAGTAACAGTTGCAGCAAAGGCACACGGGTAGCATCATGGACAATTGTGGATCTCCTTAGGGCAGTAGCAACTTCCTGAGGTTACTATCTCTGGGTGATGTTCCTGTTGTTCCTCCACCTCTTCCAATATATTTCCAATCCATTCCTTGTACTGCTTCTCTCTTTATTTTTAGTACCTAGAACAGTTTCTATTTTCTTCACTGAACCAGGATGATACACCCATATCAACTCATCTAATCTCCACACACAAACTTCTAGGACAGTTATTATTACTAATCTCATTTTACAGAGGAGGGAATAGAAGCACAGAAAGAGAGAGTAGCTTTCCAGAGGTCACACAGATAAGCTGTAAAGCCAGGACTTGAACTCAGGCCATCTGTCTCTAGCATCTAGGCTCTTAATGCTATGCTATGCTGCTTAAACCAGAGCCTTTCTCTAATATTAGATTTTTTAAAAATCAGGACTGTTTGCTTATAACACTGAGACTGTGCCTGTATACTATAAGAATCTACATTTGTTAAGTGTTAGTTTAGAGAAAATCAAGTTTGCATCCTACAGATGTAAAATATGTTTGTACTAGGTGGTTGAATTTTCTACAGTACCTTAAATAATTAATACTCTTTGGCTTCACAATTCTATTATAATAAAAAGATAGTATATATAATGCATCTAAAATCACAATGAGACATCACTTTTAGCTCAGATGGGTGGCAAAAATAAAAAAGACAGGCAATAACAAGTGTTCGTAGTGGAGAAATTGGACCCCCTCATACATTGCTGGTGGGAATGTAATATAGTGCAACTACTGTGGAAAATAGTTTGGTAGCTTCTTAAAAAGTTATTAAACATAAATGTACCATATAACCCAGTAATTCCACCCCTAGGTATACACCCAAGAGGAATGCAAATGTATATTCACACACAGACTTGTACATGAATACTTGTACGTGAATGCTCACAGCAGCATAATTCATTACAGACGAAATATTGGAAACAACTCAAATGTCCATTAACTGGTGAATTAGATAAGAAAAAATATGGGATATCTAAACAATGGAATATTATCTGCCAATAAAAAAGAATGGAGTATTGGTATATGCTGCAAAGTGGGTGAACCTCTGATTATGCTAAGTGACAGAAGCCAGATGTAAAAGAACACACATTATATTGTATGAATCATTTAGATTAAATGTCTAGAAAAAGCAAATATATATAGATTCAGAAAGTAACTTTGTGACTGCTTGGGCTAACTGTGGGAACAGTGAGTGACTCTGAAAACGGACACAAGGGATCACTTGGGAGTAATGGAAATGTTTTTTTTTAATTGGAAAAATTTTTATTGGAAATAAAAAATCTTTATTGGAGTAAAATTGCTTTACAATGGTGTGTTGTTTCTGCTTTATAACAAAGTGAATCAGTTATACATATACATATATCCCCATATCTCTTCCCTCTTGCGTCTCCCTCCCACCCTCCGTATCCCACCCCCCTAGGTGGTTACAAAGCACTGAGCTGATCTCCCTGTGCAATGCAGCTGCTTCCCACTAGCTATCTATTTTACATTTGGTAGTGTATATATGTCCATGCCACTCTCTCACTTTGTCCCAACTTACCTTTCCCCCTCCCCATATCCTCAAGTCCATTCTCTAGTAGGTCTGCGTCTTTATAATGGAAATGTTTTAAAGTAAGTTTGTGGTGATGGTTGTACAACTTTTGAAATCTACCAATATCATTGAATTGTACACTTAAAATGAATGAATTTTATGCTGTGTAAATTATGCCACAATAAGATTATTAAAAATATTATTTGAAACCATTTATTTGTGTAAATAAAAATTAACTAATTCAAATATATTAATTTTAAAGTACAATGCAAAATCATTTTATTCTGCACAATAAAGTAACTGCTATAAAATAAATTTAAAATCTTTTAAACTCAGTATTATTTTTGACCTCCTGATAGAAAACAATGGTATTGTATCCATTCAAAAATAATAAAGGTGCTTTATGTTCAAATGACCTTCAATAACACAGTAGGATGACATTTAGTTTTATTTCCATAGGAACATATTTAAAGAATGTGTAATTGCCTATGATTGATTAAAGAAAACATCCACCCAATGAAAAACAAACAAAAAAGAAACCTAAAGCATTGACCAACAATTTGGTAAATATCACTGTTGTTAATATATATTTCCTATCACAGCAACCAAAACACACCACCCTTCAAAACTTTCAAAAGCTCAATAATGGGCTTCCCTGGTGGCACAGTGGTTGAGAGTCCGCCTGCCGATGCAGGGGACACGGGTTCGTGCCCCGGTCCGGGAAGATCCCACATGCCGCGGAGCGCATGGGCCCGTGAGCCATGGCCGCTGAGCCTGCGCGTCCGGAGCCTGTGCTCCTCAACGGGAGAGGCCACAACAGTGAGAGGCCCGCGTACGGCAAAAAAAAAAACCTCAATAATGAATGGGCTTTAGAGAATGTAAAAAGCTATAAAATGGAAAAGCATTATCATTAATGTTGTAATTATCAGAACTGTTTAAAAGTAAAAAGAAACTTAAGTGTTGAAGAAAATGCAAGAACTAGCTGTACTTAAATATATCAAAAATCACTTAGCTATTTTGTCGGATAAAAATGGTAACTAATTCTTGGAAAACACCGAGAAAGATCATGAAATAGAAAATTGAATATAGTGCACATTAACTCCAACATTTAATGTAGGCATTAACTATGTGAGTAAACCAACTATGTGAGAATATTGTAAAGAAATTTGAAAAATTTAATGGCAAGAATAAATAAATGAAATATGATTTTATCTGTTTGAGCAAGAGCTACTTTAATGCAAACAAGGAATTATGCTTTGTTATTATTTATTCAACTAACACACCCCACTGTAACAGATAAAAAGCAGAAATCTGTAAGAAGCTATTTAAAATGTACTTATATGGCACACAAATATTACTTGTGGAAAGGCTATGATAAATACTGAAAAGCATATCTCTAGTTAGGAAGCATCTTTGAATTTTTTCAACCTCAGTAGCCATTGTTTCATTCATCCATCCACATACTTATTAAAAATCTACTATATTCCTACTAGTTATTTAAAATCTTCTAAATATTAGTGACCTCAGACTCATACCCTTCAAGGTTTGGTTTTCTCTGGCATATACTGAGAATGTGTGGGAGGAGAAATTGTATGTTTCATCCGAGTTCTCTACTCAGCAAGGTGTCCACAGAATATCTGTGCCTTTCTGCTGCCAAGTTCCATTGGGAGCCATTGCTTCCTTGGTTGCCCTCCACAGTCTGGAACTCCTCGCCATAAACTCTTTGACAGAATGTTGCTCTCTCTCCAAGAGCAGAAGAGAACTTAAAAGAGGACCTACTGTGTTATTCTGTCCTCTTCTGTTCCCTTCTTGTTTGTAACACATACCATAATTGAAAGATATTGGAATGAAACAGAGTCATGACCTTCTCTTTGTCTTCTCAAATTTATCTGATATGGTGTTGCCATATTATTTTGATCCAAATCAAAGTAATCTGCTCAATTAACGTCAAAATTATCAGTGTAAGTGATATAAATTTATTCTATGGTTTACTTTTTCTTGTATTTCTCCTATTTCTTATCTTTTAAACTTTGTTTAAGGAGTATCTTATTAAACAGATTTTTTTAAGTTTATTAAAAACCATCAATCGATTTTTAATGTGTAAAATATTTAATATATTTTTGTTTTGATTAATGATTCCTTTCTCATAAGATTTTTTTCAAAAGCTTGTATTTTATCTTAATATTTCATAGTTATTTTTGTTTGGGGCTTTTCATATATTTTTAGTATGAATATTCAGTTACAGTTATTGAAAAGAACTCTGTTTCTCCACTGATTTGAAAAATCTACCCTGTCACTGAAATCTCATAAATATGTAGATGTATCTATTCCCCAAATTATCCACTATGTTAATTGTCAATCTGTTATATAAAGATAAAGGTGCCTTGTGGTAACCGAGATTTGACCTTTGTGGTTTAATGCCCCTATATGACTTTCTTA
The DNA here is from genome assembly GCF_039906515.1 of Pseudorca crassidens. Lineage (NCBI taxonomy): Eukaryota > Metazoa > Chordata > Mammalia > Artiodactyla > Delphinidae > Pseudorca > Pseudorca crassidens. Next base: position 63,297,105 of record NC_090306.1, read on the forward strand.
AGCTCTGCTATTTCCATATATAAAATGTATTTTTCTTGTAGTTGAGGCAGGAGCAGATTCCCTAGTTATTTTCAGCCAGGATTATTAAACTATGTCAGACCTTCTGAGGAGCCTTAAAAATCCCTGAAGACACCCATAGGGCAGCCATTTGATTATTCATCCTTTCATTCCTGGAGCTTAGCAAAGATCATAAATAACTGAAATTATTTTTCTCTTATTCGACATAAAATTATCTAGAAAAACTATGTAGCCATTTTTACATTTTAAAATTCACATCTAAAAGCTTTAAGTTTAAATAGCTGAAAATGATATAAAACATAACTATTTATAGTTTTAAGGAAAATTGTTACACCATATGTCTAAATAATTCCACGAGGATCTAATCAAATAGCAGTTTGATACACAAAATCACTTATTTCAAATCCTATAAATAGGTCCTTCTCTAACAGCCATAGACCTTACATTTATCTTTTTCTATACCAAATTCCCCTCAGAATTGTATCATAATTTTCTGCAACAAAATATATTAATTTAAAAATTTTTAAAGAATTTTTTATAACCACGAGGTTCTAAATGTTAAAAAAACTAGGTTATTATTCCAGTTGTTACTAATAGAGACCCAAATAACAAAAATATGTTGCATGTTTTGAAAAATAATTATTAAACATAAAAAGTCAATTTCTTTGATAATGTATACTGCAAATTTGCTGAATCCATTCATTAGCCCTAGTATCTTTTTTCTGGACTCTGGCATTTTCCATATATAGGATCACATCCTCTTTGAATAGAGATTTACTTCTTCCTTTCTAGTTTGGATACTTTCTATTTCTTATCTATGTACTCTGGCTAGAATGTCTGGTACAATTTGAATAGCAGTAGCGATTTGTCTTGTTCTTTCTTTTTCTTTTTTAATTAATTTATTTATTTTTGGCTGCATTGGGTCTTTGTTGCTGTGCACGGGCTTTCTCTAGTTGCGGCGAGAGGGTGCTACTCTTCGCTGAGGTGCGCAGCCTTCTCATTGTGGTGGCTTCTCTTGTTGTGGAGCACAGGCTCTAGGCGCGCGGGCTTCAGTAGTTGTGGCACACGGGCTCAGCAGTTGTGGCTTCCGAGCTCTAGAGCTCAGGCTCAGTAGCTGTGGTACAGGGGCTTAGTTGCTCCATGGCATGTGGGATCTTCCCGGACCAGGGCTCGAACCCGTGTCTCCTGCATTGCATTCTTAACCACTGTGCCACCAGGGAAGTCCCGGGTTGTCTTGCTCTTGATCCTTGTGGCTTTTGTAATTTTTGTTTCTAATTTTTTGTGATTTTTTTTTTTATTCCTGATCTTTATGACTTTTGTGATTTTTTGTGGCTTTTTTTGTTCCAATCTTTGGGGAAATCTTTCAATCTTCATCACTGAGTATGATTTTACCTGTGGGTTTTTCATAAATGCCAGTTATCATGTTGAGTAGGTTTCTTTCTATTCCTATTTTTCTGAGTATATTTTTTTATCATGAAAAGGTTTTAAATTTTTTCAAAGGCCTTTTCCCCACATTATTGAGATATAACTGACATATAGCATTGTGTAAATTTAAAGTGTACAGCATGTTGATTTGTTATATTTGTATATTACAAAATAATATTAGTTAACACTTCCACAATATCATTTTTTGTGGTGAGAACATTTAATATCTACTCTCTTAGCAACTTTCAACTATTAATATATTATACAATATTATTGTGTCAAAGGCCTTTTATGCATAGATTGAAATGATTATTGATTTTTTCTTCATTCTATTAATGTGGTGTATTACATTGATTTATTTTCTTTTTTGAACCATTCTTGGATTCCTGGGATAAATCCCTCTTGGTCATGGTGTATAATCCTTTTAATATGCTGTTAGATTCAGTTTGCTAGTATTTTGTTAAGGATTTTTGCATCTGTATTCCTAAGGGATATTTGTAATGTCCTTTTTTTGTGATGTTTTTATCTGACTTTTGTATCAGGGTAATGCTGGTTGCATAGAATGAATTAGGAAGTGTTTTTTCCTCTTCTATATTTTAAACTAGTTTGAGAAGGATAGGTATTAATTCTTATTTAAATGTTTGGTAGAATTCACCAGTGAATCTGTCTGTTCTAAACTTCCTTTGTTGTGAGGTTTTTGATTGCTGATTTAATCTCTTTTCTTTATTATAGATCTGTTGAGATTTTCTGTTTCTTCTTGAGTCAGTTTAGGCAATTTGTGTATTTCTAGGAATTTTTCCAATTCATCTAGATTATCTAATTTGTTACTGGGCCATTGCTTATAACATTTTTATTTTATAACCATTTTTATTTCTATAAAGTTAATAATGTCTTTACCTTTATTTCTGATTTTAGTTATTTATGTCCTCTTTCTTTTATTCATTGTCAATCTAGCTAAAAGTTTGTGATTTCTACTTTGCAATATATGTTATTTCTGAATATCTCAAGTAGACCAAAATTGCCTATTTCTTGGGCCATGGTTTGCACTTAACAGATATACGTGTAAGACAGGAAAAAACACAAAGTTCTTCTATCTCTCCCCATATTCTATAATCCCACCTGAAGTTTTTCTAATGCATTATGGTTTTTCACACCTCTGGAATTTTCTATGTACTTGACGCTGCCAAGAATGCCTTTACTTACCCATCTTGTCACACTATATACAGCTAGATATAACCAATCATATTTCAAGGCTTTTGAACTCAAATGTCACTTTTTTTTAAGTCCAAGAGAGATAAAACTACTTCACATGATAATAGAGTTAGCAGCAGAATTTTTTTCATGTGAGCCCTTTTTAAAATTTGTCTTTTAAATTTCTTATTGAATGAAAGGTTCTTTAAGTTCTATAATGCTTTACAGTAGAATTTTAATTAAGTAACTCAGGGAAATTTAATGGTTTGAAATGTTATTTCCTTTACCTGTTAAACAAGAATAAATCATTAACATCCAGTAGTACACTATTTTCCATTAATTATATAGAAAATGTCAGTTTTTACATTATGTGCTTGCTCTTTTAAACTGGATTTTTATGAGGAATTCATATCTCTATATAAAATTGTCTACTAATAAATGCTTTCATATTCTGGCAAACTAATTTCAAAGTATCAAAAGTTCACAAAATAGACTTCGGTGTTGTTGAAATATTAGGAATTTCACTGTTAAGAGTGACTTCCATTTACTTTAATGTGTCAAATTTTAAGAAACTCTAATAAAGCGATGCCCTAAATATTTCTTTGAAAAGAGTACTTTTTTGTTTAAAAATGAGAGTAATTACAGTGTACACAGCAGGAAAACACCTGAGAAAAATCAAGCAAAAAGGTAAATTAGCATAAACACAATGTTCCGTTTCATTTGAGAGCTTTTATTGATTAAAGGAAAATGGAAAGAAAGAAAAACAGAAAGAAATGACATGGTTGCCTTAGTTACAACTATCATTTTATATGATTACCTGTCCCTCCTGTCTGCTGCTACATTTAATAACTTGAGGGCATTGAGGAAAGAAGCAACAAAGAGTGTATAATATTATCCAATGCAAATGACTTACTTTTCAATTTTTTTACTATTATTATGTCTAATTAACTCCATAAAAATATTAATTCACAGACTTATACGTTAATGGTATATTACTCTCTAACATATTTTTTCCTTCAATTTTTTTTTTTTTTTTTTTTTTGCGGTACGTGGGCCCCTCACTGTTGTGGCCTCTACCGCTGCGGAGCACAGGCTCTGGACACGCAGGCTTCGCGGCCATGGCTCACAGGGCCAGCGGCTCCGCGGCATGTGGGATCTTCCCACACCGGGGCACGAACCCACGTCCCCTGCATCAGCAGGCGGACTCTCAACCACTGCGCCACCAGGGAAGCCCCCTTTAAGTTAATTTTAAATAAGGACTTGAGAATGTCATTAATCCATCTGCATTCACTAATTCAAAATGTTTTATTGCTTGTTTCCATTATACCATATATTCAGCTTGGTTCTAAAGATAATATAGAAAACATGAAGCTCTTTACTCTTAAAGAAACTGAACTCTTATAATAGAGACATACAAATATTAACAGTTACCATACATTGTGATGTTTTGTGAAAGATATTAATTATAGAATATTAATAGCTACAGTACACAGAGTGTATCTTTTGTGTTCCAAACTATACTAGGTGCTTTACATATATTATTTCACTGATTTTTTTGACAACCGTATGTATTACCTATGTTATTTCCAATGTCCAGAGGAAAAATTAAGGCTGAGAAAGGTTAAATATTTTGCCCAAAGTTTCACAAGCATGAGGTAGCAGAGCCAGGATAAAATGCCAGTCATATTTTATTTCAGAGCCTGTAGGTTTTGTATGTACAGAGGAGAGACACCTTACCTAACTAATGAGGTCATCAGCTAACTATTGAGAAAAGTCAAATAAATACTCATATAAGACAAAGTGAGGTTTATGATGCAACTGGAGAACTACAACTATTTTATTAAGGTTCTAAAATGAGTAAAGTCGTAAAATGGTACCTAGAGAGACAGGTGGGGGCCTTTTAAGCCATTACTTTTGCATTCTTATCTACGTTTTTGTTTAAATTGTAATTCCTGAGCTTTACCACATTTAACCATGTGATATAAACTTTCTCAAAATACTTTGTGCTTTGCCACCTCAAAGGAAATTTTAATATATATTTTTCTTGATGATTCTAATCAATTTTAAATCCATGGTCACTTTGCCAACTGGAAACTACTGACTAGCCATTCTAGATTTTAGTTGCTGGTTATGAATCTCACAAAATTATATCCATTAAATAATTAAATTTTAAACAAAACATATTCTGTTCTATTGAGAAGGCAATATGAACATAATTCTTCTTAAAGAAAATAGAGGCATTCTCTTTTGATCTGATCATTTCTCCATGGTCTTAATTGGTGAATATGTAAGTGATTTTACTTAAAAAATGAAAACTATGTAGTATTTTTAAATTTTAAAAGAGGAATCAATTAGTTCAACTGCAGTGTTTTACTAACATTCTTAATGTATTATCTGCTTTAAACAGAGGAAAGTGTTGAACCATTTAATATTGTTTAAACTCCATGTTCATATTTCATTTGTATTGTTTTCTTTTTCTTTAAATATCTGGCAGTTATTTAGTTTAGGTATCACAAGTATTTGCCAATTTTCTTAATATCTGAGTCTCCAGTAACAGCAGAGGGAGCTCACAGTGTATTCTCTGGAGATTTCCTAAGTTATATACTTTTACTTCTGTTGCTCAGTGGAGGGGTTTTAAAACTAAAAGGTCTATTTTTTCAAGGGAATTAGTGTAAGTATGTAATAGAAGATATAATTTGTAGACTATGTCTTATAGGAATGAAACATAAAGAAAAATAAATTTGATAACTTCACTGCATATAAATTCATTAAATTCAGTTTTGGATTTTAAACATGAACTACCTCCAAGTGTTATCATTATCCTAGATTTCTGTGCCTAGTCTAACTCTTTTTCCTGAACTCCAGACTTTGATATCTATTCAGTATTTCTCCTCAGATGCCCAATAGACATCCCACCCGATCCAAAAATAATCTCCCCTTTCTGCAAACCTGTCTCTCCATAGTCTTTCCACATCCCTGTTGAGGGCAACATCATCCTCATAGTTTTACATGCTAGAAGTCTTGGAGTCACCTTGACTTACCTCTTTCTCTCAAATCTCAGGTGTAACCCATCACATAGTTCTTTTGGTTATTCTCTCAAAATATTTTCAGAATCAACCACTTCTCAACATCCTTATGCTATCCCCCATCTCACTGCTCATTTGGATAACTGCAAGAGCTGCCTAAATAATATCCTGGCCTTTTCCTTTGTTAACCACTTCCCTATTCTATCCTCAACACAGCAGAAATAATAATCTTTTTAAAACAAAAGGCATATTATATCATTCCTTTCTTCAAAATCTTGTAATCATTCCTCATGTTACTGAGAATTAAGCCAACATCTTTCTAATAGCCTGTTAGACCCTGTATGATTTCTCACCTTCTTCCCAGTTATCTCTCTGACCATATTGGGGGCTACTCTCCCTCCCTAGCTGCAAGGCCTTTGCTCTGGTATTTAGGGCCTTTGCTCTGTTATTTCCTTTGTCTGGAAAGCCTTTCTCCCAAATATCTAACTCCATTAATTCCTTTGTTCTTTACTAAAATATCATCTCTCAGTGAGGTAGCCCTTGAGCAACCCATATAAAATCGCAATCCATTTCCCTCTGTTTTTTTGACCTCTCCTACCATACTCTACTGTTTTTCATATAGTTCATATTACCTTTTAATATACTATATAGTTTTCTTATTCATTATATTTTGTCTTCCTTCTAAAATGTAAGTACCAAAGGGAAAAGACTTTTTAAAATCCCTGATGCAGCTCAGGCACGTAGAACAATTCTTTGCATATAATAGGTGCTGAAAAAATTTTTGGTCAAATAAATATATAAATGATAAACATTACCTTTGATTATTTTTATGGTATGTTTATGTGCTGCAGTCTGTTTTCAGTGCTGTGCTATAATAGTCTTTTAAAAAAACCTAACACACCAAAGTTAGAAGTTCAAAATTAATCTTGGTGAGAATTATCAATTTTATATTTATTTGTGTGTAGGTATATCTAATAAAGCATAGTAGGTATTCAGTAAATGGAAACTGATTCATAGTATAGTGTACTTGGAGCAGAATAGTGCCAAAGTTTTGGAATAACTTTTAGTAGAGAAATAGTGTTACTTTCTCACTTGAATGATTTTATGACAAAAATAATTATTTTAGATCTCAATATAACCTGTCTCCCAATTTCCCTAAAATATTAATGCTAATGGATTATGTAAATCAGATGAGTCTGCTGATATTTAAGCTGGTATTTACACTAGCAGGTATCTGATTGCCTACTATAACTGAAAAATCATAAATCTGAACTGTTCAGTTGGCTTAAAGAACATATTCACACTAAGGTTAAAGTGTGTTTTTATCAGCTTTATAGCCTCTAATAAAAGATGATCAAATCTGCTCATTATCCAAAATAATTGACTAGTTCTCCTCCACTGTCCAAAGAACAAAATCAAAAGACTTTTGCATGACTTCTATCAAACTACAACTTGTTTCTTTCTAAAGATACATCAAGGATGCTCAAACTCAGGAAACTTTGAATATGCTATCTTTCCCTTTTTTTGGAAATATTTCTCAGCTGTCCATCAAAATCTCTTCTCCCTTTCTCCAGTTCTTTCAGTGTCCACTACAGTTAGGTGTGGCTCTCCAACCTCTGTGAGCTGAAGAGATGTGTATGGCTACTAGGCCTGGCCCCCAAAACCTATAAGCACCTTTCCATGTCTTCTCCTTTAGCTGAGGGAAGGATTTTGCCCAGGGGGTCTTGGAAGGCATGAGTTAAAAATGCCAAGTAACCATCAGCCTGGCCAGAATAATTGTGTGCAGCTATTGTTCTGCTATCTGAAAACCCACCCTTGATGTTTGCATATAAAAAAATAATAAACTTCTTGCTGTGTTATCACTGAAATGGAAGGGAGTGCTATTCGTTAAGGATTTTCAGCTTACCCTAACACATGGCTAACAAACACCAAATACCTACATCTATTAAGTAGATGTCTTCTGTAATCTTTACCCACTTGCAAGGCAGAACTGGAATCCTTTGTCCCCACTGAAATATCTACATTTGTTTCCCAGAGGAATTATGACATTCAATGGTAAATATTGGTTTAGATATCTGTCTTCCTCTTATTATAATCCAACGTTTAAAGGACAAGGATGGAACTGTTTCCATCCTTGGAGTCTCTGTTATAGAGTATCTAGAACACTCTGAGTCCTGAATAAATATTTATTGCTTTATCAAGTTAATACATGAGTGAATGAATCAATGGCCTCAGAAATAGTGCATATTCCATTCATCTCAGCAACACTTCCTTTATTAAAATATTAGGTACTCATGTCTTTAAAAATTACAGAATGATTCTCTCATACTTCCTTTTTCTTTCCTCATCTTCCCTTCTCTAGTTACACAGACACAGGAACTTGTTTCAGCCACATGAAATCAGGTAAGAGGCAATGTCAACCTTTTAGAGGGAAGGTGTCACCATTACTATTAAAAAAAAAAAAAAAAAAAAAAAACCTGAGCAAAATCAAAGAAAGCAAAACTAAAACAGATCAATCAACCAACCAACAAACAGCCACCATAACCAACAAAACAGAAATCCTACACTGATATATCCAGGTGAAAACAATGTCTTTTAGAATCCAGATGGTCACATTACAGATTATGAAGGATTTTTAGAAGTTCATCTTGTCAAGCAAAGGTTACATTTTCAAATAACTCTTCATTTGACATTGGACACAGGAGAATGTAGTAGAGTACAAACTCTAATAAAAATTGTTTTATTCAAACTGACAATTTTCTCTTTTAAATACACTAGAGATGCTTTAAATTTCTGTTGGAAGCACATATCAGTTAGTACGGTAAAGACACAGCCTTCAAAAGGTCCATTGATATTTGTGTACATGGGAACAATAAAATTGCATTGCTCATTGACTGGTAGGAGTTAATTAGTTAAATCTTCAGCACTACTTAGTAGTTTTCACACATGTCACGCAGTTCAAGTTCACACAGTACAAAGCAATTACACAGCCGTAGAAATTTGACAAAGAAAAGACAGATCAAATTCAATAATGCCTACTGTTTTATTCTAAAGAAAAAATAAATAACTTTGGCTCAAAGTGTAACTTGTGTCTATTAAATCAGGGGTCCCCAATGCTCCGGGCGGCAGACCATTATCGGTCCGCAGCCTGTTAGGAACTGGGCCACACAGCAGGTGATCACGGGCAAGCGAGCAAAGCTTCATCTGCCACTCCCTATGGCTCCCCACTGCTCGTGTTATTGCCTGAGCCATCTCCCACCCCCCTACTCCAGCCCCCCACCCTACGACTGCAGAAAAACTGTCTTCCACAAAACCGGTCCCTGGTGCTAAAAAGGTCGGGGACCTCTGTATTAAATTACTCTATATTGGAGAACAAAGTGTCAGAAAAGCAAAGAGAAAAGATGTTATATCAAGAGAAGAGCTAGAAGTTAAACACATTGCACAACAGCCACTATAGAATTACATGGTTTCAGAATATCGTATGTAAATCACAGAAAAATGTTGCATCAAAACAGAACTATAAGGCAATAGAAATGTGGAATAAGTAGTTAAGTTAGGAAACTATTTGATTATTTTTTCTGTCTTATGCTTTGAAATTTAAAAGGTTTAAAAATATCTGCAATAGTTCTTCTTTGGAATAATTGTGCAATATTTTAATTATCTGTTTTCAAAAGTCATCTCTTATATCTAGAATTCCAAAAATCTAGGTCATTTCATATCAAAGGAGAACACAATTCAAGAATTATACATATTTTTATTACCCCCTTTCCAAACGCCTACTTTTTCTGGCTGCTTGTTAACATTCCATCAGAATGCATTATTTCAACAGAAAAGCACTCTTTCAGCTTGTTTATTATGAATGGGAATATTTATAGGTGTACCTTTCTTAAATGGTAAGTCTTCTATGAAATTTACATTTGGAAAATTGTTTTACAGGTTTGAAGAACTACTGTATATGTATAATTTTCAATTTGCATGAAAATAAAGTAATTGATTTAAGGAAAACTAGAGAAGGGAATACCTTCAACAGGAGACTGACCAATGTGAATTCTGTCTTATGTAATTGGAGACCTCAATAAAGTTTATTTTACCTGTTAGCACCACATTATATTTTCCCTCTAAGCTCTGAATTTTTTTAAATGACAATTCATAAGGAAAAAAGAGGACTGATAATATGTATATAAGTCTATTTGTTTGGTACTAGAGGGTTCGCGGAAACGTAAGACAAAATCCCATCATTCTGTGGGTTGAGATAAATTCAAACAAAATTTATAATATGAATATATGATGAGATACATGTAAGAAAAGTTTATTGGTTGAACAGAGTGAGAGCAGATTAGCCTCTCTCAAGCAAAATTGAGGCAGGGCATTGAAATATAAGTAATATGTCAAGGACATCTGAGGAGAAGCACAGGGAATGGTAATAGCAAAGCTTTAAGTCAGGTTCATTAATGTTAATTTCTCTATTGCAGCAAGTGCAGAGATTGAGGGTTTATATTGAAATATTATATTGGAAGGGATAGCTGGAATTTTCTGGCCCCACCAAGTCCTCCCCTACACTATGCAGCTGACAGCTCATAAATCATATCCCGAAGTTCATCCCCTCACACAAAAGTTTAAAGCTAGAACCATCTAAACTGGTTCATGTAATGCTATTCTCCTCAACTTGCTCCAGTTTCTCTCTGTCATCTAATTTATGTCATCTAAGATCAATTTATGATCTCATTTTGTCCCACATACTCCATGGACCTCCCACCACATGGAACTCACACATTTGCCAAACAATATTTTACTAGCTTCACTCTCTTTGGCGAAATACTCATGAAAGAACTGTCCACTCTTCTTAATCTCACTGCTTCTTATTCCCTTTTTCTCTCTGTGCTTAAGTACTGGCTGTTTGTTTGCTTTTGGTCCTTCATGACAAAAGGGCTTTGTCCAAACCAGGGCTTACTATTGCTCATTACTGTATGCTCAGAGCATAGAATAATGCGCACATAATAGACATGCAATACATATTTGCTGACTGAATTATTATGGTACCAAATAAACTGATATTCCTCCCGCAGAAGTTTTAATTCCAATGATTTGGAAATCAAGTCTAATCAGGAATCATTTGGGGAAGGGCCTTCTTTATATTCTGTAAGCAGTGGAGGATAAAATTTTATTCAGGCAGGCAGGCAGGTTTTTTAAGCCTCCAAAGGGTACCCTACCCAATTCCTACTCGTTTCACTTTATTAAATGCTAAAATGAAAGTTTGTCCCTGAATACAGAATATTACTAAAATGCGATCTTGATAAAGAATATAACCTAGAACTCTCTCAACTAATCCTTAGGAAAATCCTTGTTATAAGAAGTACTACTTACAGTTCTTAACTTACAACATATGCAGTCTTATAAATAATCTAAATTTTGTACTTGGATGAAGCCATGACATCAGAGGGTTATGAAGCTGAATCAAAATGGTTGGGCTCAGGTGAAATACTTTAACTCACTTGTATTTTGTTGTTATGCCATTCACTTTATAGTATTCTGAGTAACATTATAAGAAGCATTGTATAAAATGCGTTATTGTATTTAATTTTGAGAACATTGTCAAATCCATTTTCTGTTATATTATGCAGAAAGTCTTGTTCATGAGGCTCTAACAATGAGAATTCCAAGTGTAGAAACTGTGCCACCATTTGCCTTGCATTACCTTATCAATTTTAACTTCTGGTTTATTACTTTCACATCTCTATATTGCCTTTGATCCGAGACCATAAATTCTATCTATCTATCATCTTGTATAGTGATTCTTTATGGAATAAACCTGTAGTATAAATAGATGGATAACGAAAGAGTATAGAATTCTCTAGGCAATATCAGCCCATTGGAGATTTTTCATCAAGAAAGTGACTTTATAATAATAAAAATAATTTTTATTATTACTTACAAATGGAGTTAAAGTCAAATTATTAATTGTTTTTGATCCTCCATAAGTTCCAATCTTCCAACCTCTGTTCCAAATTTTATTTTTGTATGAACAAAGATCAAGAACATTTTGGAATCATGAATTTTAAAGAAAAATGTGCACAGGTACATCCATTTTAAAGGCTCCACATTTGTTATTCTTGAGAGCAAATGGCATAATTATTGCCTGGTTGTATACACACCAGATACCCTGAGGTTGGCCTTAGCGTAGTGGGCTTTTACCAAGAAGTGTCATCCAATTTACCCTAAAATATTTTCCCAGCAAATGCAAGCACTCATTGTATTACAGAATTTATTACTTATTAAAGCACTTGGGTCTTTACTACTTTCTCCTTGGAAAATTTTAAATAAATGCATTTTCAAAGAGTATCCTGTGAGACTAAGAGTCCAGAGAAGATGGTACATATAGTCTTGTTTCTCCTTGTTCTTCCCAGCTAGATACAATTAGAAACCCCGGCAAAAGCATGAGAGGCAATTAATTAAAGGAGAACTCAAGAAGGTGGAAAGAGGAAGGCAGGTAGTTAGACTTCAGCAAGCATCATAAATATGCTTCAAGAAGCAATTACAAAAACAAATACTATACTTGTTTATGACCAATCATCTTGCTCCTTGTTTCTATTTGTATGCAACTTTGTTATATATTTTGCTATTTTTCTACAAAATATATTTTATATCCTAAAATTGTTTTGGGGGGCAAATTCAACTATAAAAAAGAAAATTTTATTTAGGTTTACTTTTTGGTGAGCATAAGACTCCCACTAGTTTGTGTGCCTGCTTGTCTGTTTCCTCAAGAAACAGCCCTTGAGTTTGATAGCCTATGAACTATGGCTTATCTGAGATAAATCTCTCCGTTTCTCTGAGAAAAAAAAAAGAAAAACTATTCAAAATGTAGAACAATTAAGCACCAAACTTTCACTTCAAATCACCAAATGAGTTTAAAACTTCAAATGCCTAGAAAGGATAAGATTAAGCAAATCCATGAAACAAGTTTTAGGTACCTTTTAAAAATTTTTTATCATGGGTAAAAAGGAATATTTGCCTCTTAAAAACAAGACTCCACATAGAAGTATTTTCTCTTTTATTTTTCTTAAAGCATGTAGTCTTTCTGTTTATCTTTCATTTTTGCACTGCTGATAGAACCATAAGTGTATAGAAATATCTCTTTATTTAAAAGCAACAGGGCAAACCCTATGGCAAACAGCAACTGATAATTTCCCTCAGTGTTGGGAGAAAAGTTGGAAGAAGCAGGAATGTGATGCAGGCACTACTCAGTCCCAGCTCATTGTTACCTTGAGTAAATATGGGACCAGCAGTGCCAAATCTTACTATTATTGAGGAGAAAACAGAGCTACACTTTAAAATGAAATTCACATTTGAAGAGTGTTGTATAAGCCAAACAAAGCCTGTCTAGGTCCTGGGTAGAGCCACGGGCCCACTAATGACTTCTATATGAAGTATTGGTCTATTGTCCTCTGAATTTATTGTTGTGAAGGGAAGTCTAAGGACACCCTAATTTTCCTTTAAGTCATGTGCGGTTACCATTTTTTCCCTGCCAAGATATCTATAAAGTTTAAAAAATACTGCTGACGTTCTAAATTTTTGGATCTCTAGGTTTGAATCCCTTTATTCTTTTTCTATGGTATATTGTGAGCATTATTTTACTTATAAATTTAAGTCTTCAACTCTAGAACATTTTTCAACTGTACTATTGATTTTTAAATTTTATTTGTTCTTTCATCTGTTTCTAGTATGTAGGCAATTTCTCGGTATGCTATCCTCTATCTTCTATAGCTGTCATCTCTCTCCACATTTTTAAATGTCTTTGTCTGATTCCCCTGCACATTTGGAGAGTTTTCCAAGGTTCTCATTTCCAGCACATCCTTTTCATCTTTTCACTCTTGCTCTATAGAAATGAAATTATATAATTCTTAGTCTAGGAAGCTGAGGATTTCTTAATTCTTGTACCAGGTAGGATCAAGTTGTCTTATTTAAATGGTTTCCAACATTATCTATCTATCTATCTACTACACATCTACATGATATACATAAGGATATATATGGGAAAATACACGTAAGGATAGAGAAATATAGCATTTCTTCATTCTATGTGAGTTAAACAAATACAATAAGGCAAAAACAGGTTCTGAGAGCTACACCATTTCATTGTCCCTACCCTACAATACCCAAAACAAAATTTAAGATCTTTTTAGAATTTAGAGGGAAATGATTAACTTACCCATCATGATCATAAAGACGATAGACAGTTGGTCTTTCTCTTTCAAACCTAGAATAGAGCTAACCTACTTTAGTGTAGCAGTGAATGTCAGGTGGGAGAAGAAATGAAGAAGAGAGGAAAAGATGGACAGGCTGAGATTTTTCAGGAACCATTCCTTTCTATTACAAGTCTGATGACATCAAATGAATAAAATGAAAGAGAAGATCAAAATCTTCAGTGACTCACCACTAGAGAGATGGTCCCACGAATGTTCTCAACTTTGCAGTAGCAATTCCTTTTTCACTGAAGAGACTAAAGAGAAAAGTAAGAACATAAAAAAGGTCAGAGACCTTAGATTCCTATTCAGAGTAGATACACTGGTTCTAATGCTTTTTTTATTGTTTCATTGTAGTCTTAATTCTCATAAGCTCTTCTCTTATCTCATTCATCTTTTTATATTTTGAATGTCTATCAAGGAATTCCTAATCCATCTAAATCTGGTTTTCTTATCATCTCATCTTGTATGTCATTTTATAAAATCTGCATTTATTAAATTTTGATGTCAATAATTTTTCAGAAATATTCTCTTATTTCCTAGAAAAAGATATTTTTTGGCAATGTCTTACCCTCTGCTTCTTTGGCTATGTGTTCCTTTCTTTATTGTGTATGAGCACAATTCCCCCAAATTGGAGAGACCAACAAGGCAATACAGACAATTACAATTTACCAAAGTAGAAACTTATGAATAGCAACTTCTGCATTAATCAGTGCTGGGGTAGGAAAACCTGAACTGTCATTGACAAATTGCTAGAGGCTTAATGTGAACAACTCTGAGAATTAAAAACTCCAAGACTAGTTATCAGTAGGCTACACACTTTTGTGAATTTTACCTCCCAAAGTTCTACCAGGTTCTCACTTTGAGTATTAGTGAAATATCCCCTCATGCTTCTGGTAGGGAGAGGGGGAAAAGAACCATTTTGAAATAACACCAAAACATTCTGCTCTTCTTAACAAAGTGTGTCCTCAGGAGAAACTATTTAATCAGAGTCTTACCTGCTAGGATTTTATCACAGCCTAACTGAGAGAACGGAAATACCCGACTCCAGCCGATTCTAGCCATCCTGTTCCACCTAAGTATGTATAGGGGAATGAAGGGGGAACAGGAGGCATATGAGCGGTTCACAATCCAGAGTCGGGATCACTGAAAGACTGAGACCTAATCATAGGACTATAGAACACTTCCTCTCTCCCCACACCTCACCACAATATTACTAAAGGCCTATTTATAACAGTTCCTTTTGGCCAGTACATCACTCCTAGCTATCAAAGAAAAAATTACAAAGTATACCAAATGGCAAAAAAAAGTTTAAAGAGGCAGAGCAAGCATCAGAACCAGACTCAGACATGACAGGGGTTTTGGAATTATCCGACCAGGAATTTAAAACAACTATGATTGCAATGCTAAGGGCTCTCATGGGTAAAGTAGACAACATTCAAGAACAGATGGACAATAAGCAGAGAGAAGGAAATTCTTTAAAGAGCCAGAATGAGATTCTAGGAGTCAAAAACACTGTTAACAGAAATGAAGAATGACTTTGATGGGCTCACTAGTAGACTGGACACAGCTGAGGAAAAATATCCCTGAGCTCAAGGATATCTCAATAGAAAACTCCCAAACTGCAAAGCAAAAGGAAAAAAGACTGACAAGAAAACAAACTCCAGAACAGAATATCCAAGAACAGCAAGTCAACTACAAAAGGTTTAATATGCACATAATGGGAATACTGGAAGGAGAAGATAGAGAAATATACAGAATAAATATTTAAAATAATAATGACTGAGAAGTTCCCCAAATTAATATGATACCAAACCACACATCCGGGAAACTCAGAGAATACCAAAGATAAATGCCTCCCCTTGCTCCCCTCCAAATATACATAGGCATATGATTTTCAAACTAAGAAAATCTAAGAAAAAAAATCCTGAGAAAAATCAGGGGGAGGTGGGGAAAATATTTTACCTACAGAAGAGCAAAGATAAGAATTACATACAACTTCTCCCAAGAAACCATGCAAATAAAGAGAGAGTGGAGTGAGAAATTTAAAGGGTTCAAAGGAAAAAAACACCAACCTGAACTTCTGTACCTTGTGAAATTATCCTTCAAATATGAAGAAAAAATAAAGACTTTCTCAGACAAACAAATTGAGGAACTTTGTTGCCAGTAGACCTGTCTTTCTAGAAATGTTAAAAGAAGATCTTTAGAAAGAAGAAAAACAGTACTGCTAAGAAACTTGGATTTACATTTAAAAAAAGGAAAGAGCATTGAAGAAGGAATAAGATAAAATAAAAATGTATTTTTCTCACTTAATTTGTCTAATTAGGTAACAGTTTATTCAAAATAATAGCAACAATGTACTTGATTTTATGATTTTATACAATATGTGCTTTTGTATGCTTATGTATGAGTGAAATGAATTTCAGCAATGATACAAGGGATGGGAAGGAAGAATTAGGATTATTTTGTTATTATACGGTATGTGCAACAGAAACAAAGCAGCAGAGTGCTATTTGAAAGTGGACTTGGATTAGTTGTAAATGAATATTACAAAATGTAGGGCAACCACTAAAAGAGTAAAAAAAGTATAACTGATATGCTAAGAAAGGAGGAAAAAATGGAATGATATAAAATGCTCAATTAAAATCACAAAAGACAGAGAAAGAATGGAAGACAAAATAGAAAGAAGAATAAGGGCAGTAAACAGAAAACAGTAAACAGTAAAAAACAGAAAACAGTAACAAATATGGTAGATATTAATCCAATTATATCCATATTCACTTTGAATGGTCTAACTGCACCAATTAAGAACAGATATTGTCAGGGTGGATAAAAAAACAAGACCCAAGTCTATGTTGTTTACAAAAAAAAATTAAATATAAAATCACATACACATTAAAATTAAATGGATGGAGAAAGTTTCATTCTTTGGCATGTGGATATCTAGTTTTCATAACACAATTTACCAAAGAGACTATCTTTTCTTTTATTGAGTATTCTTGACTGTCTTCTCAAATATTAGTTGACTGTACATGTATGGGTTTATTTATGAGATCTTAAATCTGTTCAGTTGGTCTATGTGTCTGTTTTAATGGCACTACCATACTGTTTTGGTTACTATAGCTTTGTAGTATAGTTTGAGATAAAAAAGTGTGATGCTTCCAGCTTTGTTCTTCTTTTTCAAGATTGCTTTGGTTATTCAGATTCTTCTGTGGATCCATATGAATCTTAGAATATTTTTTTCTATTTCTATAAAAAGTGCCTGTGGAATATTGATGGAGATTGCATTGAATCTATAGGTGGCTATGGGTAGTATGGACATTTTAACAATATTAATTCTCCCATCCATGAACACAGACTATCTTTTCACTTATTTATGTCTTCCTCAATATCATGCATCAATGCCTAATAGTTTCCAGTGAACAGATTTTTATTCTAAGTATTTTTATTTTTTTAGGATGTTATTGTAAATGTTTTATTTCCTTTTCAGATAGTTTATTATTAGTGTATACAAGTGCAAACATATCTTATCTATGGATAGTTGCTAGCTGGTCATCTTGTGAGGAGGACTGAAGTTGGGAATGACCAGTGTTAGAATTTTCTAATTCACTTTTTTAATGTACTCATTATTATATCACCAACAAAAATTATAATAAATGAAATATCATAATGTGGCATTGCTTTGCCTCTAGTGATGCCCCTGGTGGTTCAAAGATGCTTACCCCAAATTAGAAACATTATTCCTCCTCTTGACTCCTGAATTATTTAATGTATTTTATTGAAAGTGCATCTATCTTTCTATAATTTTTGATAGCTATAGTACTCATTGTCTTGTCAGTTCTTCAATATGTCTTTAGAGTACAGTTTTCTTTTGGTTGGTAAATCCTGTGTGTTAGATGATTCAACAATGAAGTTAAGTGCTATGTTAATGTCAAAATGCATCAGGGATATCAAAGAATATGGGAAACACACTTGATTCTATACATCCCAAGATAATTTGAATGTCAACATTAATAAGCAATTCATAAATCTCAGAATTTAAAGAAAATAATAATGCAGAAATAATTTTGAACAAACATCTCTCCAAGTAAATATAAATTAGGCCCTTTGCCAGAATCATAGAGTTATGGCCAAAGCTTAGACTTAGTTTTGTGCCTTTGGCTCCTGGGTCCAGCAATGTTTGTTTCTTCCTGCAAAATACTTATGCAATAGTAACTTTGGAGAAAAAAGTTCCCTGAAAAATATTTTGGCCAGTCCACATATTCAGGTCTGCTGATTTTACATGAGGCTCATTTGCCGAATTAGAAAAAGGCTCCACTTCTGGGAAGATGAATTAGAAAAAGGCACAGTTTTCCTCAGGGCTAACACAGCCTTGCATCAAGTAGCATGTTGAGAGGGTTTTTAGCCTCAGCTGGCTATCTTGACTGAGGTGCACTGGCAGGACACAACTTACATGACCTGTATAAGGTTGGCCTGAATATACTTTTCTTAAATTCACTTTTTTCACAAAGCAATGAGAATAAAAGCTTAGTAAAATACAGAAGTTCTATTTTAGGTAAAAGTCCCGATCATTATATTTGCTACTTGCTAACCTCCTGTTTTCTTTAAAATTTGATTCAGGTATAATCCTTTTAACCTTATCCATTTGAACTAATAGTAAGTTCCATGAGAAGAAAACAAACTGTGAAAGCCAGTATTTACAATTATTTTTACAAGTGTGCTGCCACTGTGTTTTTTAAATAAACTCTCACTGAAAAATGTGCATAATCTCAAAGATTATGTGTCAGCAACATGAAATGGCTAGAATTTTCTTTATTTCAAAGGGAATTTGTTTCTCTATTTTCAATGCCAGGATACAAATATATTTCCTCTTAAGAGAGCAAAATGACAGAATCCATTCCATTGTTTCTGTGAATGATAATTTACTAATCAGAATTACCTCCAAGCAATTTGTGATTTTCACTATTGTAATGCTATCAAATAAATGTCATTATGATTTTCATTTCTCTAATAATTAGAGATATTGAGCATCTTTTCATGTGCTTTTTGGCCATCTGTATGTCTTCTTTGGAGAAATGTCTATTTAGAGAGGTATCACCTCACACTGGTCAGATGGCCATCATCAAAAAGTCTACAAAAAATAAATGCTGGAGAGGGTGTGGAGAAAAGGGAGCTCTCCTACACTGTTGGTGGGTATGTAAATTGGTACAGCCACTAAGGAGAACAGTATGGAGGTTCCCTAATAAACTAAAAATAGAGCTAGCATATGATCCTGCAATCCCACTCCTGGACATTTATCTGGAGAAAACCATACTTTGAAAACATACATGCACCCCAATGTTCATTGCACCACTGTTTACAATAGCCAACACATGGAAACAACCTAAATGTCTATCTACAGATGAATGGATAAAGAAGATGTCCATCTACAGATGAATGGATAAAGATTGTGTGTGTATATATATATATACACACAATGAAATATTACTCAGCCATAAAAAAACATGAAATAATGCCATTTGCAGCAACATGGATGGACCTAGAGATTAACATACTAAGTGAAGTAAGTCAGACAGAGAAAGACAAATATCATGATATCACTTATATGTGGAATATAAAAAATGATACAAATGGACTTATTTACAAAACAGAAACACACTCACACTTAGAAAACTAACCTATGGTCACCAAAAGGGAAGGGTGAAGGGGAGGGATAAATTAGGAGGCTGGGATAAACATATACACACTACTATATATAAAAGAGATAATCAAGAAGGACCTACTGTATAGCACAGGGAATTCTACTCAATACTCTGTAATAACCTATGTGGGAAAAGAATCTGAAAAAGAATAGATATATATATATATATGTATAACTAAATCGCTTTGCTATACACCTGAAACTAACAACACTGTAAATCAACTATACTCCAATATAAAATAAAAATTTAAAAAAAGAAACTGTAATTCCAATGCATAAAGTGTAGTGTCATAAGTTATATAATCAGACAGCCTAGATTCAAATCCTTGCTTGACAGACGGTCAGCCACGTGACATCGGATAACACCATAGTTTGCCTTCAATAGAAGAGATCTGTGAATAACAGAAGTCCAAAAATGGATTCCAGCATTCAAAATCTCTTCTAAAAGTATTTTGTTTACCTTCTGCTTTTTCTGTATAGGAGACTTTTCTATCTTTCCAGGACCTCTCATTTTGCCTAAATGGAGCAGTAGACATATAACTGAAGTTCTTACGCTTTTAAGAAAATTAATATGTCAAGATTCATTTAAACTTCTATCATCAAGTTATTAAAGCATTTTATACCACAATTTTCATCCGTAAAATGGGGCAGATACCACACCCATCTTTAGAAGAGTTACAAATGCTATGCTTTTGAACTGTACATGGCACTAAATAGTAAACACTCAATAAATCATGGTTATCACTATTAATATTCCTGTATTTCACAGAAATGCAAAAACTCATAATACTTGCGAAGACTTTTGTTGATTTCATAAGAATCAAGTCTACGACGCATTTTTAAATCTACGTGCAGTCATCTGGGTCTTATATGTTTTACAATTTTTTTCTTAGGAATTTGAATAAATGGCAAAAGCAGACGGAGAAATTTCACACATGTAGATTTAGTTCAGAATAAGTGATATAGACCAACTGAATTTTAAAGGGAAAAGTCAGTAAAGGAAGGAAAAATAAAAGTAAATGATTATATGTGGGCATCTGGAAGAAGAAAAATATTATGTTGCTATTATTAGACTCCTTTTAAAATTATCAGGTTTGTGTGCTGCCTTCTCAGAACCCACACACTTTGAGTGTTAAGAGGAGGAGTTTTTAGTTCTGAAGTAATTATAACAAGGGCATAAGCTTCTGTAGGTGGGAGACAACTTATTTTGTGGAGATATTTATTTTAGGCTTAGAATAATATTTTATTGAATTTAGATATTTTGGTAAGGTTCGTGTTCTCCCTTCAGTGTGAGGCACAGGACGGACAGAAGAAAAATGCACGTGATACTTTCACAATGGAAAGTTCTTTCTGTTTATAGGGAATGTTAATCAAGCATATCAAGAGACTGAACTTATCTTGTGGGATATATACAAATCCAACCTTGTGTGAACTGCCAAAGACAATTTTGTCACCTTCCTTTGATTCTTTACTTTCCTAGTATCTTTATTATCATAAAATATTAATAAGAATACCGTAGAGGCTTTAATTTAAAGTTTTGAATGTTGTCAGGGAACTACACTCAATATTTTGTAATAACATGTAAAGGAAAAGAATCTGAAAGAAAAAAAATATATGTATGTATAACTGAATCACTGTGCTGTACACATGAAACTAACACAACACTGTAAATCAACTATACTTCAATTAAAAATTTTTTTGAATGCTGTATAAATAACTTTTCTAAGAAATATCAAATAATATCTTCATCACTCTGTAAATAAGTACTAAATTTTCTTTTTTTTTTAAACAGTTCTACAATCTGATCGCTACGTACTACTGTTCAACGTTGTTTCTGCACTTCTTTAACTTGTATGGGGTACTCTGTTAGTTTTGTTACCCAGAAAAAGAACGGTAGTACCATAATTTGAAATACTCTCACTAGTTTATCATCAGACTCGAAGGGCTCTAGACTAGCAGCTAATAGTAGATTTTATGTGAGGGAAGTATTTTTTTTTCTAATTAAAGACTTTATTTTTTAGAGCAGTTTTAACTTTATAACAAAACTGAAAGGAAGGTACAAAGATTTCCCACATACACCTTGCCTACATGTGTGTAGCCTTCCCCATTATCAACATCATTCACCAGAATGGTAAGTTTCTTGCAATCAGTGAACCTGCACTGGCACATCATAATCACCCAAACTCCATAGTTTACCTTAGGATTCACTCTTGGTGTTGTATGGGTTTGGAAAAATTCATATAGTCTGTGGGTTTGGGGAAACTAGAATGACATATATCCATCATTATAATATTATAGAGTCTTTTCATGGCCCTAAAATTCCTCTGTATCTGCCTATTCATTACTCCCCCAACCCCCACCCTGCACTATTGACACGCTTTTCTCCTAAGGCTCTATGCTGGATCTATTTTGAGATAACTGCCGCTGTTCACTCTAAGAATGTTAGACATGTTCCCTGATCTGCCACCATGGCCTTCTGCTGCCCCTTAGGCTGCCAAGGCCATCCCCTGGCCCTGACGTAAGGCACCACCACTCCCTTCCCTGATCCTGGAAAACTGCTGGTCTCCCCAAGGTGGTGCTCGGATATCTGGAGTCCTTAGTGCTATCTTTATGCTATGTTCTGAGTTGTAAGTGAGGAAAATGCTTATTTTCTCTTTTATGTTACATTCTTCTAGAATGGGAACTAAACCTTTATTTTCTAATGTTTTACAAAGACAAAACTGTAGCCTTTTCTGTCTCTGTATTTCAAACATGAGCCCATGTGAGTGATGAACTGGGAAAAACTGTCCAAAAAACAACAAGGTTTACTCAGAAAAACCATTCCTTCCCTTAGGATAACTTTTCTCCTAGAAATCTCTTTGATTCCTCATTCAAATGACATTGACAGTAAGAAGAAGAATCCACTAACATTTATTCAAGGATTATTATGTGTCAGACATTGTTACAAATGCTTTATGTGTGTTCATTAATTTAATCCTCATGGCACTTTGAGATTTTTAGTAGAAAGTATTATTTCCATTGCAATGAAAAATGGCTAAGATGTTTCATCCTACCTTATACACTTGTTTTAATACGTGCTTTACTAATATTTCTAAATTATAATCTCATAATTCCCAAGCTAAAATTTAAAATTAGGCCAAGCTGAGTCAAAATCCATCAATGGTTTGCAATGAAAACTGTAGTAGATTCAAAGCAAAACATTATCTTGACACATAATGTGCATAATAAGGAGTGTTACATTTATAATATAAGGAAGAAGACAAATGCAGAAAACCATACAAATATAATCTGAGTAAAGTAAAAATATAGGCAAACACATCAATAATGGATTTCTAGTAACAATCTAGAAGTTCTCACTCCTTTTATAAACTAATTTTTGTTTACCTAATTGATTTGGCATACATTAATTGAATTCAAATTTTAATTGTTCAATTATTTGTTGAGATTATTGTGAGAATGAATATGCAGTGCCTATCTCTTAAGAAGTCAAGAGTATTCAAATATAAGCTTGTCAAAATTACCACTGTAGGACATCTTATGTTTTATGATAACTATATGTGTCAAATGTTTTTGAATTAGAGTGGATGAAATTATTAGTTTCATTTTGTTTTTCTTGCCAGAATCAGGGAAAGCTTCATAGAAAAGGAACCACCTGCACTTTGAATTGAGACATAAGATTCATCAGGTAAAGAAATGTAAAAAGGAATTAGAAGAAAACAATACTAAAAACTAGCTAACAAAAATCAAATTAGGAAAAAACAGATAAAATCATGGACTTTTGAGAATAAAGCACATTAAATCCTATGCTGAGTATGCATTATCCAGCAGGTAATGGAGAGTCCAAAGAATATCAAGTTATTATGTTGTACACTTGAAGTATATGTTATATGTCAATTATATCTCAGTTTTAAAAAAGAAAAAATCAATGGAGAGTCCACAGAGGTTTTAAATATAGGCTTTGTCTATGTCTTTCAAAGTTTTTAATCATAGCAGTCATTACTGAATAGCTGTGTGTCTTAAAAAATCATACGAGTATTAGAAAAAAATTAAACATTTTTCCATATCAGTGACTCCTATTAAACTACCCGAAATTTACTTCACTTCTTTGAATTAAAACCTTAAGGACTTGCAGGAAAAACAACTTATTAACTTACCCACAGTTAATGACATTAATTAGTAAACCAGAATAGCTGAAATAAAACAGACTTGCATGAATAAAGCATAGAAGATATTGTTTTCAGTGAAAAGAAATAAATACACAACATTTAATGTTACCTAGAAAAGCAATGGGGGAGGACTCCGTAGTCACATTCAGGTAAGGTATACCAGCTCCAGGCAACAGGAAATGTACACACATCTAAGGCTGGGGAAAATGTATCAGTCACTGACTTGATAGGGAAATAAAAAAAAAAAAAAAAAAAAAGACACACTCAAAAGAGTGTAACTGAAAATAATTTAATGAAGGGGATAGGAATTAAGAGGTTAAGGGAATAAAAATCAACGAAAGAAAGCAGTTACCAGCTCTAGACCTGAAGGTGCAAATAGAGGGCATGGTGTTCCCAGAGCCCACAGGGAGCAGAGTCTTGGGACAAGGGCTACAGACAGAAGCTGGACCTCTGGAATGCAGCCAGTCGTGCCACGTGGAGGGAGCTGGGTAGTGGAGCACAAATTCAGTCTCTTTTACTTTCCACACACTAATCTCCTGCCCATGCCTCCCACTGGCAAAATCTATCCAGAAATCAAGAACAAGAGAGCCTGGCTGACCAGTCTGCAGAGCTCAACCTTCCGAAGCATGAATCAGGGCAGAGAAGGGCAGGGAGAAGATCTGGAGAAGCAAATGGAGAATAAGTAGCAAAGAGGAGAGGAAGGAGACACAGTGAGAGTGAAGACATTAATGAGGGCTGAGGGCCACTATAAACAAGTCTTTGTAACTATGGGCACTATTAGTAGAGACTGGGAAGAAACCACCAGTAGGTGGGAAAGGGGAAAACATTTGTCCTCTTTGACATTTCTGGAATGTAAAGCAGATAGAGCAATGCATTTGTTTGCACTGTCATTTGCTTATTTAGATAACATTAGTTTTTTTGTATATTACTACTATTAATGACAATCAAATAAAAACAACCTTAGAGCGTCTTCATTTTCCAAACAAAATGTTGAGATTCCTTCCTCAAAATGGCTTTGTGTTTCATTTTAAGAAGAAGTTTAGTATAGCCCAACTTAAACATCATCATGAATTTACTTATAATGTTTAGGTTCTTCAAAACCATGTGATTTTTTAAACTCACACAGCCAAGGCACTTCCAATAATTCTTTTGATTATTTTCACCATGATTTACTAATGTTCTTACATCAGTTCACTTGTTACTATTTTAACCAAGGACATAGTAAAAACATTTAAGGTAAATAAATGTTCTTGCTTTAAACTCACTTTTTTGGTAGTAGGCAACAGTCAAGTTTAATTTAAAAAAGACTGGAAGTAATTACTCATGCTTATAAAATATTCTATGCATAATCTATTATATTGTTAAGCCAATCTATTCACTGTTTAATCCATTCAACGAATATTTACTGAATAACTACTATGGGCCAGTCTTAGTTGCTAACGGAGATACATCTCTCATTCCGTCTGTCTCTCTCTGTTTATCTATCTGCGTAAATACCCTAACTAACGTAGCTTGAAATATAGTTGGAGTTTATAACATATATGTATAAAACAATATAAAACTTAAAACAAATTAAAGGTAAGAAAAAATAATATAATAAAAGCTATGTCTTGGATGAAAATGAAACAAAATGCAATAAGCATGAGGTTCTGAAGTTCCCTTTCATCTGATTCTTGTATAGCTCAGCTAAAACTGTTTCATTCTCCCCATTGATGAGGCCAAAAACCTAGGAGTCATCTTATGATGGTTCTTTCTCATAACCCCATATCCAGCTAACTACAAACTATTTCAGCTCTGCATTTAAAACATATCTAGAATTCCACTCGTAAAATGGCTCAAAAGCTGAGAAACATGTAGTGGAGAGAGAAAGTTATAAATGCAAAGAGTAGCCAAGTAAAGAGTTGCAGAACCAAGAACTACTGCAGTTTATCACATACATAATCGTTCTACTTATATATACCTAACTCTTCCCCTCTCTCAATTTCTCTTTCTCTGGAATATAAACTGTGTTATTATTGATAGTTAGGTTAACGTAGTCCACAGATTTTATGCTTTTAAGTCAGGATTGTGAATGAACTAGGGGAAGGATAAAGAACAACTAAAGATGAAAGCAATGACTTGATAAGACATGATCTTTTCTTCTGAAGAGAGAGTTACCATGTTTTATATTTTGCATATGTAAAGATGCAGTTTGTGAGGCTGGGGCACAATGCTTTAGTTAGTTTATTGTCTAAAGTTAGGCTCAGAAAATTATGTATATTCAAAAGTGTAGACTCTGGAATAGGCTGAAAATTGGCTCAATAATGCTTCAACCCCAGAAAAGATAAATACATTTCTAAGATTCCTTTGTAGCCAGAATTTCACATGTTCCCTAGCTTGCTTCAAGTGGATGTTTGTGCAAGACTCCACACAAAGCTTGCAGGTGAAATTGACATAGTTATCTTCAAAATCCAAGTGGCAGGGGTATTGGTCCTTTCATGGCAGTTGGGAAGTAAGTACTGTTGATTTCTAGTTTCATTGATTAGCAGAACAGAATCTGTAGGAACAACTCCTTAGTGTGGGTCATCATTTCTGCTGGCTGTGTGTTCTCCAAAATTCTTTTTCTGCATTTCCTCCCAGTTCTGTGACATAACTTAAATGCACTCAAGTATTTTGAGCAGAGCAGTGTCTAGATCTGATATCTGTTTTCAATGATCGCTTTGCCATGGTCCAGAGTATATTTTGTTGAGTTGCAGGGAGAAACTGGGAGCTCATAGGGAGGCAGTTACAGTTTCCAGACAAAAGATGACAGTGGCTTGGAAGTGGGTGATGGCTGTAGAGATTTTTGAGAGGTAGGCATATTCCTACATATTTTGAAGATGTTTGTCATAGAAAATAACAAACTAATAGGAAAAAATAATTTAGTCAAAAAATATGAGATTGAGATCTTGAGATATTCTCTACCTTGAGAGAGGATGAAACTTTAACCAAACCAAGTTACAGATGGATTAAAGATTAAACTATACAACGTAAATTATAAAAAACGCCAAAGGAAATAGGGATGCATTAATAACTAATTTGAGACTGCAGAGAGAGTTTCTAAGCAGAAAGACAATAGTCAAAGAACTAATCGGCACAGAAAAGTTTAAAACTTTTGTAAATCAAAAATATTAAAAAGTAAGAGGCAAATGTCAAATTTGTAAAAATATCTGAAATATTTATAATGAAATGTAAATGTTACACCCCTAATTATAGAAATACCATCCAACTTGTTCAATCCCCCCGTAACAGGTTTTTCCCTTTAATAGTGCCTTTCTACTATTGATCTGGTCATTGCTTATACACCTTATCCAGCTAAGAGACATTATTACAGTTATTACCTCACAAGTATCCCCAGTTCTCTAGCTCTTTTCTTCTTCTCACTTTAATTCCTTGGCACAGCCATAACCTTAGAAAATCTAACCAGTTACATGTCTTCAGCTGAGCAGCTGAACATTGCTAGAGAAAATAACACATATTAGGGTGGCTGGAGCTCATATTCATTATCACTCACAATAAATAATCATTCAACAGGAGATACTGTTACTTAGCCCGTTTTGCAACTAGCAATGTATTATGAACATTTACGTAAGTTAATAAATTCCAGTATATGGATCTATGGGGCACTATAAAGCAACTAACAAATCTATTATCTCATTCATATATTTTGATGCCAATGTTATAAAATGGGTATAATGAATAATCATGTATCTCTTCGTATTGCTTTAG
This sequence comes from Pseudorca crassidens, assembly GCF_039906515.1. Lineage (NCBI taxonomy): Eukaryota > Metazoa > Chordata > Mammalia > Artiodactyla > Delphinidae > Pseudorca > Pseudorca crassidens. The sequence continues at coordinate 63,324,619 of NC_090306.1, forward strand.
CAAAAATCCTTGAAAGTGAAAAGATGTGACAAAGAATATAAAAAATTTAAGGCTTCTTATATATATTTCAAAGTTTCATTCTATTTCCTAGAGATGAATGAGAGTTCCTATATTATTTTGTGATGACTTTCTAACTTACTGACTTTTTCAAATGCTGTTATCTCAAGTTACTTTATGTCTTAGTTCACTTGGGCTGCTATAACAAACTGCCACAGGCTGGGTGGTTTATACACAATAGAAATTTAATTTCTCATAGTTCTGGAGGCTGGAAATCTGAGATCAGGGTACCAGCATGGTTAGGTGAGGGCTCTCTTCCGGGCTACAGACTTCTCATTGTATCCTCACATGGTGAAAGGGGCTAGGTAGCTCTATAGGATGTCTCTCTTTCTTTTTTTTTTGGCCTCGAAGCATGGCTTGCAGGATCTTAGTTCCCCGACCGGGTATTGAATCCGGGCCCCAGCGGTAAAAACGCTGAGTCCTAACCACTGGACAGTCAGGGAATTCCCAAGGATCTCTTTTTTAAGAGAACTAATCCTACTTATGAAGTCTCTACCCTCATAACCAAGTCAGCTCCCCAAATTCCACCTTCTGACATCATCACATTGGGCATTAGGATTCCAACATGTAACTTTTGTGGGGACACAAACATTCAAACTTTAGCACTTTACATGATCTCAATTACTAGTTATGTTTGATATTTAGCATGTATATTAATTATAATATTTTAATTTTAGTCTTTAATAACTATTGTACTTAAATGACTAATATTGTCTTATTTATGTTGCTTTGTTTACTTCAATAGTAAAGAAATTGTTAAAAACACTGAGATATAATACTATTATAAATGAGGATTCTTTTCTTATAAATTTCTCTGTTTTCTTCATTTTTCTGACAAATGTATTTTTAAAATTAGGAAAAAAAATTACTATTTAAGAAAAAACTTCAGTTTTGTTTTCCTATATGAAGAAAACATCCTGTAGACATTTAGTTTTTGGTGTTAATATCATTAAATAATTTGGAAGACAAATTGAGAAATTAACCATTTAAAAAGGAAATCAATTATAAAAAACATACTAGTTTTAATATAATATATAAAAATATAATCCATTCTAAAAAAATCCAAATTATGCAGGCCTTCTGAATATGTCTTGCATAAATTAAAGCATGTCATATTTAAAGAGATTAGTGGTAAAGAAATTGTATATCTATCTATATGAACATACAGATACATACATTCATATATATATGAAGGGCTTGATTAAGCTTCAAGGGAGTGAGAAGCATAAAGAATGACAATGAACCCAGAGCAGGGAGTTCACAAAGCAAGTAAGAAGGAGTTCAGAACCTCGAATGGAAATTGCAAAGAGTAGAAAAGGAATATGTACCTTCAACTTCTGGTCAGTTTTGATCTTTCAGAAATATAATGTTCTTGAAAACAGTCTGATAGGATTGGCTTTTAATTCATGGAGAAACTTACTAATTATAATGTAACAAAAGTTCTTCCATGTATTATTTCATTATTTGGAGTAGCAAGATTTTACAGACTGTCAGCTAGCACTAAGATTTACTAAGGACATTCCATAGTAAGTTCTGACTTCACTATTCTAGCCTAGACTTTCTGACTAGGTTGTGAGTTGGATTTTACCAAATTTAGAGAAAATCTGGACTATAACACAAAGCTTGTTAGATAAATAAAACCCCTTAAATACTTCCTTTTCCTCTAAAACTTGAGATATTGTTACCAAAAGATGTGGCTTATTAACCCTATATATAGTTGATTTACAAGTACTGCATTCATAAAAGTTTTATTCCCCTCACATTTTTATTCTGAATCTCAGCAAGTCTATATGCTGGCAACCAGAAGATCTGATTTTTTTTTTAGAGTAAGAAAGGCTCAGTAGCTAGGAGATCTGGGATCTGTTAAGTCTCATAATTGACAAATGTTGCTTCATCAATCACAAACAGGCCACAGTCCCAAAATCCATTCTCCATTCTCCACCATGCCATTCTGAAGAGATAAATTACTGCTATTTTTGTAACATGGTCCTACAATGGCTCAATGAGCTGATTTAAAAATCTTTAAAATATCACAACCAAAACCACATCCTAAATTTATAAAAATGAATTAAAGTTTGACTTATAGCTATCAAATGTGTACTCCACGTAGGAATACTTCAAGGAAGTGCAGCAAAGGAAACTTGCCATTGCCTAAGAACATGAAGAAAATTTTTGACCTAGATAATCTAAATCATTGGTTTTGGAATTCATTACAGATTTCATTCTCCTCCTAGCAGGTATACTGTCTAATCACATTTTAGGCTAGTACTAATATAAAGTTTTATCCCTTGACATACCTGATTATTGTGAGGAATAGACAGGTAGGAGGGATAGACAGAACCGAGTCTTCAGCCATTCTGCTTTTTTTACATCTCTAACCTCTATTTATCCTCTATCCTTTCTTAAACTTTTTACACTCTCCTTATTTCTTCATTCTTCATTTTTTTATGCTCATTTCTTTTTCATTCATTTTTGTAAATATTTCCTGCTTTATCTGAGGGAAAACCCCCTGCCTTCCGATGCAGCCTCTGCCCTTGGACCTTTTTGAACTGTTTTCCATGCTCAGTTAAGTTTAGCATCATGCTGATCAAATTTGAGGGTGACTTGTAATATGTTTAATGAAAATATTAGTACTTTGAATAATGAATGGAAACTGTCTATTAGAGTGTAAGCTACATGAGGATAGATATTTATTTTACTAATGGTAAATTTCTAGTCTTCAAAATTTTTTTTGGTGTGTGGTAGGAAAAAATCCAAAGAGTAGAAGCCAAAGAGTTTCAGATCAGAGAATATGAAGATGGAATAATATCATTTTGGAAATGGAATCTGGATATCTGCAATTGGATTTTTGTCTGGTTATTTAATGTGGTCCAGGGTTGGGCTTTTTGATGGTGCCAGATTTGCATTAAGGAGCAAGGAACTACAAACAATATAGACAAATATGATGCAAACTGTAGTGGAACTATGGAAAGGACATGAAGAAAAGTTCTGACACAGGAGTTAAATCTGTCTAGAAGAACGAGAAAAAAATTTCACAGGGAAAATAATATGTGAGAGTTCAAACTGAAGAAATGAGTAGGAATTCACTGGCTACAGAAGGAAAAGGTGCATGCCCAGAAAGGGGATAGCAAATAATTGATGATATATTGGATGAGACATTTTCCTGATGCTCCAGAATTAGTGAATAGTACGTCCTTTCTCCATTGCCAAGGCTCACTGAGAGCCAGAAAAAGAAGCATGCCAGAATCTGCTTCCTCTTGCCCGCTTCCAATTATATTTGGAGAAGATCATGCTGGGGGTGACTATGGTGGTGAAAGTCACTGGGTTTTTATATGGGTGGCAGTGAAGCAGCTTATATTCTCCTCTTGTAGAGGCAAGGATGTGAATGATTCTCAGGGATAGAGTAAATGCTGTAGAAAGAATCCACCAACATGCTCCAGATAGGAAAAGGAGTTTGATGCCTATGGGAGAGTTGCAAACTCCAACCTAATTAAGTAAAGAGAAGTGCCCCCACCCCTATGCCACATCTTTCTTTTCTGTCCTCAAACATGGAGGATGCAGAATTTGGAGGAGGAAGACGAGGAGGCAGTAAAAGCTGAATAGCCCTCTTCCGCAAGCACAGGTCTAGTTTGCACTGGGTTTCAGGACCAGTTTAGAACAGAATAAGAGATTGGAGTTTAAAGTGGAATGAACTAATTTCAAAGGCAGAAAGTGATTGTGCATTTATGTAAGCTGCCTAGCTGGGAAGAAAAAGTGCAATTTGACCTATTTTAGTTCAGGGCAATGATTGGAAGAAATATAAAATTTTCATATTCATATTCCCAGATAATTGATATTGCTCCAAAAACAGATGGTTTACGTGTGCAAAAACACAGGTATAAAAGAGCATGATGTATCCCAAGTAAATAGTTTGGAATGACTAGAAATCAGAGGATATGCTGGGAAATGCTGAGAGATACAGCTAGAAAGTTAAGCAAGGCTTTCTCTTCCTTCTTTAAAATTTGAATTTTTTTTTTTTTTGGTGGAGATTCTCCTGAAAGCTGTTAAGCATGAAAGTAATATGAACAGTTTTTCACTTTGAAAATACTGAATGTCTGATAAATTTATTTTAATCAGTCAACAGCTGGAAGCCAAATTAAATTTTAGGAAATATATTTTGGGAGATACATTAATAAGATGTGTATCATACAGCTTATGCAAATAGAAAAGTGAAGAACTAGAAATCATGTAATATGAGATTTTCTAGAGTAGGAGGTATTCGATTTAGGCTTTGGATACTGGTAGAAGTTTCATAGGTAGAAATAAATTCAAAGCTGGTAAAGGGAAACAGGAAATAATGAAGTTTGATTTGGGATAACTGATTAAACTTACCAGAAAATAGAAGGCATATAGATAAGATAATTACATAATGTATTGTCCAAAATGGGGCACTTTTGAGAATGAGAAGGGAAATTAATTATGCTGAGGAAAACAGGTGTAAACCAGACCTATGGTCAGAAAGTTGGATGTATATTTACCTATATGTAGAAGCCAGAAAAGATATTAAAGAAAGAGTGTGAGAGATACTCAATTCACCTGTTAGGTTTGTACTTTGAGCAATAGGGAAACATTGAAGAGTTTCTATCAAAACAGTGTTTCACTAAAATTAATGGAATACAAGGATTTAAGGGTGTAAGGGAGTCAGTTAAGCATCCTCCATTGAAATCTATGAGGGCATAAGAACCTGAATAATGGTGATGACAATGAGAAGTCAAGATGGGTTCCAAAAACAGTTACTAGAGCAAACAAAAAAGTCTGGTTATCAATTCTATGTGGTTACTAAAATTATGGATGGAATCAAATATGACTTTAATATTGTGAGAGTCTGAACTAAATTTTTGTTGTGGACAAGAAAAATGAATGGAATTGAGTGATTTATTATTGATAGTTCAGTGTTATATAATAATATAGCTTTTGGAGTTTCTGAGTTAAACTCAAGAGTTTTCCTTTTTCTCTTCCTTTGTTTTTTCTTTACCTCACAGGACTTCTCAAAGCCTTAATTCACTAATGAACACTGTGAATCTCTAATGTGGAGAATTATTATGCACTACAAAGCATGGAAGAATGGAATGGCAATTCCATAGTCACAGACTAGTTTGTGCCAAAGCAAGATTAGTTCTCAGGTCTCCTGATTCTCAATTCGATAGCTATTTTTTTTTCCTTCTCAGTTGAAGCAATAGCAGTGAATGAGGATATACAAATATTAAGTAGAGAGTGGTAAGAGGGTGGAAAAGCCTGAAAAGCTTGAATCTCCAGCAAAGTATACATATGAAAAGAAAGAAATTAATGCCCTAACACAAGGACCAACATATTCCAGTGAAATAAAATCTAAATAAGAAAAGTTTCAAGCAGAGGTGTCTTAGGCTATTTAAGCTGCTATAACAAAATACCATAAATGGGGGGCTTATAAACAATAGAAATGTATTTTTCACAGTTTTGGAGGCTGAAGTCCTAGGTCAGGGTGCCAGCATAATGGGATTCTGGTGAAGGCCCTCTTCTGGGCTGCAGACGGCTGACTTCTTGCTGTGCCTTCACATGGTAGGAGGGGCAAGGGATCTCTCTGGAGCCTCTTTAATAAAGGCACTAATCCTATTTATGCGGGCTCTTCCCTCATGACTTACTCATCTCCCCAAAACCCCATCTCCTCACACCATCAACTATGGGGGTTAGGATTTCAAAATATCGATTTTAAGAGGACACAAACATTCAAACCACAGCAAGAGTAAAATTAACTGTGTAAAGTATTTCAGAAAACTAGAGCAGGAGAAAAACTAAAAAGAAAGACGTAATACTTTGGAATGCAGGGTTAGATAAAATTTATAGTCAATACAGGAGAATGTATAACATGTTAAAGCCAGGGTTCAGAAGTAGATGGATGAAAATTCACACACAGAGGTGATCATATACACTAATATACAATGCCATTTCTAGAACCCAGTGCTAACTCATAACTAGTGACTCTTGGTTGAAGGGCCAAGCAGGGCAAGCAAACACACTAGGAACTAATCTTGATATAATCAAATGTTGAATATATGCCTAGAATGTGACATTTCTAGGAGCTGATCTCCAATTATACGTCTATGGCATAATGTATGAATAAGATGATGTATGTGGACATTTCACATTTGCTGTGATGGTAATGGGTATGTATATAATATATCTATAGCTATTTCTATATCTGTATCTATATATCTAATATTAAACAAAGACACATTTTGTTCTAGCTTCATTTTTAATGATTTTTATAAATATATCTGTAAACAGGTAGAAGGGTAAGTGTAAAGGAGAAATAAACATGAAAGCATGAGGAGTTAAATGTCATTGCAAAGATACAGTAAAAGCAACACGTTATTGAATCAAGAACATAGCAAACATTGAGAGGGAGGGATTATGAAGTCTGACAGGCAGAAATAAGAAATAGCTGAAATGAGAACAGGCAGAAAGGAAAAGTTGATTAAAGTTTAAAAGTGCACTACATGAAGTTGTTCACCATTGAATAAATTAAAATTTTATAAATGAAGTATATTACAGAAAAATTTTAAAGTTCCATGTAAAAATTGGCATCTGTATAATGAATAATTTAAAATAAATGTAAAAATGATAAATAATTCAATTATAGCTATGCCAGTAAAATATTACTACCTTTATTAAGAAAACCAAGAAATATCTGCCTGTTAAAGTTAGCATCTTCACTTCCTTTAACTTGTTTTAAATCCAATTGCCTATATAATATTTCAAATATATTACACAAAGTACTTTTACTATTTTGCATAACAGTCTGATATTCCTGTGTTTATACTTGTTCAGGTGCCTCCAAAACTCTTAATGAATTGTCTGACCTATCTGGGACCCATAATTCTGTTCATATTATCTAAATTTGCTTAGGAATAGACAGATACATGGTCAGAACATAGTTCTTTCATTTACAAATCAGGACTGTATTCAGCATTACAATTTATTCTCTAATACATAACTGATACAAAATAGATTGGATGAATTCACATCAGCCATGCATAGTAATATCATAAGTTTTTACTGAAGTAAAATAAAAAGCAAATTCTGCAGTGTCAGACTAATAAAAAGAACGATTTAAATCACATTGGTCTTTCACAGGCATACCTTCAATCAATAAGAACAAAGGAAATTGCATCCATTATAAAGAGAATTAACCTTTCCTAGACATGATTGGTGTTTATTGCATGAATTAGAGCTCTAATGTACTAGGCACTATTTACCTGAAAAGAATTTATTTGAAATTAGTACATCACACTCTTGTCTTCTTCTTGAATCAATTTTGCATTAGTATAATTTATTTCATTTTTGTTTATAGACTACCATTAATAGATCAAACTGTTGTTCTGAACTGATGATGAACACAGTAATTCATATAGATAGGCCAATATTTTCATTTTAATGACAATCATTTTTTTTCATGAGATAATAGAGTACAAAGTCTATTCTGCTAACACATTTCAATGTATATTTGGATATATTTTGAGCAAGAGAAGACCAGCTTGATAATAATAATCTTATAAAAACAAAAAAAATCTTTTAAAATTGTAACAGAGCAAGAGGCGAGAGTGAGAGAGGAGACTTTTATCATATTTCAGTTCAGCTTTAGTTAGGACACTGGCGATTTAAACCTGGGGATAAAAAAGGAGATACATGTTTTTTGTCTCTAAAGGTATTTAAAATCAACATTATGGTATAATTAAGAAGAAAGTACTCGCAAAGATCTGGATGGTTATGAAAAGCTTTCATAAAAGAGATTTAACTTGAACTGATTTTTTTTTTTTTTTTGGCAGCAGGATAAACAGGCCTAAGAGATGTAAAATTTTCTAGAGATGTAAAGTTTGCAGAATAACTTTTTAAAAATGGTCGGTAACCAAGTGTTCTTTCTAAAGAATAGTGAGAATCTACTGTGAGCTGAAGCTAGGAAAGCAGTTTGATGCCAGCTCAAGGCAGTATTTGGATTCTAAGGTGGAAGAGAATAAAAATAATAGTATATAACATTAATTGGGTGATTACTGCATGCCATGCACTCATGATGACCCAAAGAGATGATGTACTATTTATAGATCCAGAAAGAATCAAAGAGAATACTGGATCTGGAAGATTTTAGTGACTCACCTAAAAATAAACATCTAAGAGTCCGGATTAGGATCAAATGTAGGCAGTCTAATCCAAGGGCCAGCCTCCTTACCTGTATTCTCTAATGTGTATAGGCCTCACAATTTTATTTTCACTTTATTTTATAGATTTTTGAGAAGCATTTAAAATTTTGAGGAAAGAGTTAAAAGCAAAATTATGACAGTAGTTTGAGAAACAGGAGAGTTTAAATGTTTAAAAGCAGAGGGTTTCCTTATTTATTCATTCAGCCATGCTAGACAATGGAAATATAGTGGGGCATGTCTAGTATTTTCCTGAAACTTACAGTTTGATTAATTTAAAGACATAGAATCTCACAGACACACCTTAGTTTATGTTAGCAAACATTGCCAAGGAATTGGTCTTTTTCCACAAGAATGTTTTAAATGAGGAGTTTTTTCTATCTCTGATATAAACTAAAAATGTATTTTCTGGTTTACCTCCCAGGAAGAAAAGTGAGATTTGATTTTTTTCAACTGAGATTAGAGGAGATAAGGCATTTAGCAAATTGAAATTCAGTTCAAAATGTAATGGATACAACACATTCTAACAAACAGGATGTATTTTTACTATTATTTGCTTTGTTTAATGATCAATTTTTATTTTTGTTTTTTTAAGTTGGGAAGATGCTTAGAACAATCGACCCCAAACATACAGGAATGGATTCAAATGTGCTTGGGTTAGATTTTTGCTTTTGATTTTATAATGAACCACTCATAAAAATGATTGAAATCACTACATATTTTCAGGCTTTTAGCATTTTAGAATAATTACCACCATATATTGGACAATCTATATAATAAGTAATATTGATACCCAGCACCATGACAACTTAATAGCAATTTGTGTCTCAGTATGTTGGCCACAAGTTGAAATAGGCAGTATAAAAGGATTAGAATTCCAAAATCAATTATGAAAATCACTGATCTTTCAAAACCAGAAAGGAAAATAAACAACAGGCATTTTAATAGTCTTAATTCTAATGAAAAGGAAGACCTCTCTTACAGCATTTTATATACTTTATTTTGCAAAGTTCACATATTCTCCCTATATTCTCTGACAGAAAAAAATTGTTGACAACAGTTGACTTTTATTAGTTTTGGAGGTACTTTGGCTAACTTGATGAAATCTAGGTAAATGCCATGAACAGTTAAGTGGCTCAGTTCAGTTGTTAGTATTTACCATCCTTGACATGTGTTTTAAGGAGTATCTAGTAGGGGAAAGATTATTTATTATTTCCTTTTTGATTTAAAAGTTTTAATGACTCCTTTTTTTTTTTTTTTTTTGCGATACGCAGGCCTCTCACTGTTGTGGCCTCTCCCCTTGCGGAGCAACAGGCTCCAGACGTACAGGCTCAGCGGCCATGGCTCACGGGCACAGCCGCTCTGCGGCATGTGGGATCTTCCCGGACCGGGGCACGAACCTGTGTCCCCTGCATCGGCAGGCGGACTCTCAACCACTGCGCCACCAGGGAAGCCCTAAAGGAGTAATCTTAACTTAGGCTCTCATGATTAACACTGTTCAGACCCAAGCAAATCGCTTACACACATCCTTCCTTCACCTATGTTGTAAAAACAAAAGGCACTGCATTCAAATGCCATGAAGTTTTATAGGTCAGAGACAAACACTGTTTATAGCTGCAGTCAGAATTTCAGCAGTAGAAGTCCTTATGTAAGTAAAAGACGGATAAATAGACTTGTCAATCTTTCCTTTCAGATGGCATGAATGGAATATATTCTTGCATACCAAAGTACCATTTCTCAGTATTGTCTAGTATCAAATTTTTGCCTTATCTTTGTATTGCAATTTGTGGTTCTGGTATTACTCATGTATGAGTAAGGTATTCCCAACAGTTGTTTGACAGTTGAAGAATATTTTTCACTTCAAAAATCCCCCTACATTTGTGTACATGTATGTATAGACATAACATGTGCAAAGCATAATACTGATTATTTAAATGGGCAACTAGATGGGTACTGAATACTAAAATTGTGCATCAATTTATTTTCTTAACCAAAACCAGACAAAGATATCACAAGAAAAGAGAATTACAGGCCAATATCACTGATGAACATAGAAGCAAAAATCCTCAACAAAATACTAACAAAATGAATCCAACAACACATTAAAAGGATCATATACCATTGATCAAGTGGGATTTATCTCAGGGATGCAAGGATTCTTCAAAATATGCAACTCAATCAATGTGATATACCATATTAACAAACTGAAGAATAAAAACCCCATGATCATCTCAATAGATTCAGAAAAAGCTTTTGACAAAATTCAACACCCATTTATGATCAAAACTCTGCAGAAAGTGAGCACAGAGGGAACCTACCTCTACATAATGAAGGCCATATATGACAAACCCATAGCAAACATTATTCACAATGGTGAAAAACTGAAAACATTTCCTTTAAGATCAGGAACAAAACAAGGTCTACTCTCACCACTATTTCTCAACATAGTCTTGGAAGTCCTAGACACGGCAATCAGAGAGGAAAAAGAAATAAAAGGAATCCAAACAGGAAAAGAAGAAGTAAAACTGTCACTGTGTGCAGATGACATGATACTATACACAGAAAATCCTAAAGATGCCACCAGAAAACTATTAGAGCTAGTCAGTGAATTTAGTAAAGTCACAGGATACAAAATTAATACATAGAAATCTCTTGCATTCCTATACACTAACAATGAAATATCAGAAAGAGAAATTAAGGAAACAATCCTATTTACCATTGCAACAGTAGGAATAAAATACCTAGGAATAAACTTACATAAGGAGGCAAAAGACCTGCATGCAGAAAACTGTAAGACACTGATAAAAGAAATCAAAGATGACACAAACAGATGGAGAGATATACCATGTTCTTGAATTGGAAGAATCAATATTGTGAAAATGACTACACTACCCAAGGCAATCTATAGATTCATTGCAATCCTTATCAAGTTACCAATGGCATTTTTCACAGAACTAGAACAGAAAATGTTACAATTTGTATAGAAACACAAAAGACCCTGAATAGCCAATGCAATCTTGAGAAAGAAAAATGGAGCTGGAGAAATCAGGCTCCCTGACTTCAGATTATATTACAAAGCTACAGTAATGAAGACAGTATGGTACTGCCCCAAAAACAGAAATATAGACCAATGGAACAGGATAGAAAGCCCAGAGAAAAACCCACATACCTATGGTCACCTAATCTATGACAAGGGAGGCAAGAATATACAGTGGAGAAAAGACAGCTTCTTCAATAAGTGGTGCTCAGAAAACTAGACAGTTACATGTAAAAGAATCAAATTCCCTAACACCATCCACAAAAATAAACTCAAAATTGATTAAAGGTCTGAATGTAAGGCCAGACGCTATAAAAATCTTAGAGGAAAACATAGGCAGAACATTCTTTGACATATCGCAGCAAGATTTTTTTGACCCACCTGCTAGAGTAATGAATAAAATAAAATAAAATAAAAACAAAAATAAACAAATGGGACCTAATTAAACTTAAAAGCTTTTGTATAGCAAAGGAAACCATAAACAAGATGTAAAGGCAACCCTCAGAATGGGAGAAAATGTTTGCAAATGAAGCAACTGACAAAGGATTAATCTCCAAAATATACAAGCAGCTCATGCAGCTCAATATAAAAAAACAAACAACCCAATCAAAAAATGGGTGGAAGACCTAAATAGACATTTCCCCAAAGACATATGGCTATCCAACAAACACATGAAGAAAAGATGTTCAACATCACTAATTATTAGAGATATGCAAGTCAAAACTACAGTGAGGTATATCACCTCACAGCAGTCAGAATGGCCATCATCAAAAAAATCTACAAACGGTAAATGCTGGAGAGGGTGTGGAGAAAAGAGAACCCTCTTATACTGTTTTGGGAATGTAAATTGATAGAGCCGCTATAGAGAACAGTATGGAAGTTCCTTAAAAAATAAAAATAGAACTACCATATTACCCAGCAATCCCACTACTGAGCATACACCCAGAGAAAAGCATAATTCAAAGAGGCACATGCACCCCAATGTTCACTGCAGCACTATTTACAATAGCCAAGACATGGAAGCAACCTAAATGTCCATCAACAGAGGAATGGATAAAGAGGATGTGGTATATATATACAATGGAATATGACTTGGACATAAAAAGGAACGAAACTGGGTCATTTGTAGGGACATGGATAGAACTAGAGAGTGTCATACAGAGTGAAGTACTTCAGGAAGAGAAAAATGAATATTATATATTAACACATATATGTGGAATCTAGAAAAATGGTAGAGATGATCTTATTTGCAAAGCAGAAATAGAGACACAGATGTAGAGAACAAATGTATGGACACCAAGGCGGGAAGGGGGCATGGGATGAATTGGGAGATGGGGTTGACATATATACACTATACATACTATGTATAAAAAAGATAACTAATGAGAACCTACTGTATAGCTCAGGGAACTCTGCTCACTTCTCTGGTGACCTAAATGGGAAGGAGATCCAAAAAAGAGCAGATATATGTATACATATAACTGATTCAATTTGCTGTACAGCAGAAACTAACACAACATTGTAAAGCAGCTATACTCCAATAAAAGTTAATTAAAAAATATTTTCTTGAGCGTATATAAGATTTAATTAAATTTTCAAAAATAAATAGATTTTCAGAATTTCAACTAAATCAAATAATTTTGATATATAAGGTAATATATTTAGACACAAGGTATATGAGCTCTATTTGTACTCCTGCTATAGGCCTAACAAATTCTAAAGGCAGATCTGCTTAATCTATGTCATTTATCTTCCTAGATTGTAGTAACAGTTAAGAATAAACATTTTATTGATCAGAACTATTACTACTTGTGTTTCTGTAAGTGGGCTTAAATTCCAAAAGGAAAACACATGAGCAGAGGGTGAATTTTGCTTCTTGATAAGGAGAGAGAAAAAAAAGTGGTAGAATCATTTCTTTCACAAAGAAGTTTAGAAATCTGTAGCTGTTTATTATTGCTTATGTCTTGAGTATTTAAGTCACACTTCACCCTTGAGCGGAATATTTTAACCTTAAAGTTCTGGAATCAGCTGAGACTACTCCAGTTTGCCTAAGGGAAAGGCTTTTGCTTTTGTGTTGTTGTTTTGGTTTTCTTTTCACAACTGGCCTATAACTTTGAATGTCTGTAAACTCAGGGAAGAATCTGATTTTCCGGCTGACCTACATTCTTAATATGAGTTAGCTGAGACCCCAGCGCTAAGATTTGTTAAGATTTGTTGAGAGTAGCCTCCGTTGACTTTGGCTTTGATTTTCATATTCAAATTTCAGGTTCCCTATGAGACAGCAACAAGTCATAGGAGTGAGGGACGTTATACAGTCCTTATTTGCTCTGGTATACTCTCCGTCTTCTGCACTACAATTTTCACTTGAAATAAATGTCATATACTTTATTTCTTTAAAAAAATATATTTTGGTTAAAACTTTTGAGCCATTATTATGTGACAAAAACACTGTTAAAATACTTTCTATGTGTTAGCTCAGGAATCTCGGTAAAAATTAATGAGCTGGTTAAAAGCACAGGCCCTAGAGCCAAAATTCTTGGGCTAAAATCTCACTTGGCAGCTGTGTTCCCAGGACAAGCTACTTAAACTCCCTGAATCTATACTCCTCATCTGAAGAGTGGAGACAATAATAGCACCTTTCTCACAGGATGGTTGTGAGGATTATTTGAGGTATTTGTTAGATGCTTAGAACTGTGTCCAGTACATAACAAGCTCTCAGTACATTTTATCTACTCTTATGATGACTCTGCTGTGATGTTGGTTATGTTTGCATGTTGGCTGGTTTCTCGCTTTGCTGGAGACAGTCTGAAGCCAGCAAATCATTTCAATTATGTTTCTTTGTGCAAACTGGAAGCATGCAGTTAAATCTATATAAATCAGTCTAATTTAGCTATTTATAAAAATAAACAGTTAGATTTATGGAAAATTAAGACTTAAAAAATCACTTCCAGGCAGCCACTTACAAAATATTACTCATCGAGAAGGAGCTCCATGCATGGCCACAGGTAATAGACTTTTCTATAACTGCTCCATCATTTAAATATTAATCCTTTTAAAAATAGTGAAATTCAATTGACTTTAACGATTTTTTTTGCAAGAAATAAAATAATTTCAAAATTATAACCACTAATATCCTAGAGATTTAGATATCCTCAGGGTCCATGCCACATAATTATTAATGATATGTAGGGTAACATTCATCTACTATATTGTTGCATGTAAACGGTGCTCCCTTTTGACTAGTAAATCTGATCTAATGTAGAGTAGTGAATTACAAAATAATAAGGAATGTTTTCCTATTGATTTCATTAAATATTTAAAATCTTTTTCTCCTATAAAAACAAAACAGTCTCTTTTAATGGATAATAATATTTATTCATAATGTTTTCTGAGGCTCTTATTTGAAAAACTAATGGTAAATCTTGTCAGCTCAGTTTTTTGGCAGCCTACAAGTACAATGCATAGATTTAATGGATATCAGCATAATCACAAACTGAGAATATGACTGATATGATTGCCACGTTAATATATTTGTTTTTAATAAAGTAAAAAAGATTAATGTTGAACATGCAGAAAGTCATTGACTTTTCCTTCTGGTTTTTATTTCTTTTTTTTCTTTAAAGTCTGGGTATCTTTTTTTTTTCTTCTTTCTAATGATTGACTTTGAATTGGAACTATCTATAGGGTGCCTTGAATTGCTATTACATAGCTCAGCAGGGACCTTTAACACCTTCTGTAGGGTTGTACAAAATATCTATTTAATCCACTGACAGAATGACTGTGTTGCTTTGTTCTGTTACCTTATTTTGTCTCCTTGCATTATTGTTTTTATTCAGATGGTAAATCACAGTACATTGTGATGGAAAGTCACTATCTCTCAGTGAAGGATCGTTCATACCCACATCCTAAATAATGGAAACTTCCTACTGTCTTCATGAAGTAAATAAGTTATTGTGGGTTCCTTCTTCCCATACCAAACTTAATTCTCAGGTAGTATTTTAATAAATTTTATTGGGACATGAAAGTCAGATATTAATTCTTTTTTCAAATTTAGGAAGAAAGGCCAATAGTTTTCAATAAATGACTATACCTTATGCTGGGGTTAGGTGATTTTCAATAAAATACAATACAGTTAAAATAGTGCAATGATTCCTCATATATTTATCACCGAGTTTATCTCTTTATATACATTACCACAATTTCACATCACATCCTCAACCCCAAATCAAAAGTAATTCATTTGTTAATACCATCTAATATTCAATTGTTCACCATTCTTAAATCATTACAATTCAATGAAGAAAACAAAATATGGAATACTCTACTCACACCAAAAATTTCACATGTCTGACTCTTTAAAATCAATCCCTTTCTTTATTGTTCAACCTCTGGCAACCACTGATCAGTTTTAAGTTCCTAAATTTACCTTTCCCAGAATGTCACATAAATGAAATCATGTAATGTGCAGCTTTTTGAGTCTTCCAACTTAGTAAAAAACAAATTATTTGATCATATATATTGGGTCTATTCCTGCATTCTGTATTCTGTTTTATTGGTTTTTCTATTGTTATACCAATACTACATTGTCTCGTTATGTCTTGAAATCAAGTAACGTAAGTTTTTGAAGTTTGTTCTTGATTTTGAAAGGTGTTTTTTTTGGCAGGAAAGGGTATTTTTAATTCTTTTTATCTCTGTCTTAATTTTAGAATTAGCTTTTACCAAAAAAAAAGAAAAGAAAAGAAAAAGACCCCGCTGGGATATTGATGGGTATTGCATCGAATCTACATGTCAGTTAGGGGAGAATACATCTTAACAATATTCAGTCTTTCCATTTGTGAACATAGTTTTTCTTTTCACTTATTTAGACTTCATTTATTTTTGTCATTGATGTTTGTAGTTTTCAGCATATAAATCTTACAGATATTTTTAGCTATATACTTAGATATTCCATGTTACTTGTTATTATAAATAATACCTTTTAAAATTTTAATTTTCAGTTTTCCTTTGCTAGTGTTTAAAAATACAAATGATTTTTAAAAATTAACTTTGTATATGGTGATGTTGCTTTATACTTATTTGTTTAGTAGCTCTTTTTTAGATTCTTTAGCATCTTCTATGTAGATAATCATGTTGTGAACAAATAGAGAAAACTGTATTTCCTTCTTCCCAATACCCATGCATTTTATTTATTTTTCCTGTTTTACCGGATGGACTGGGCCCTGTTGAATTGGAATGACAATAACAGATACCCTTTATTTGTTCTCAATCTTAGGAAAAAATCATCAAATGCTTTTTCTGCATCTACAAGGTGGTAATATTTTTTTTTCTTCTTTAGCGTGAATTACATTGTTTTTTTCTTCTTTATGGTGAATTACATTGTTTTTTTGTTTTGTTTTGTTTTTGTTTTTTTATGTATATCCAAGAGTGGAATTGCTGGGTCATATGGTAGTCCTATTTTAAATTTTTTTTAACATCTTTATTGGAATATAATTGCTTCACAATAGTGTGTTAGTTTCTGCTTTATAACAAAGTGAATCAGTTATACATATACATATGTTCCCATATCTCTTCCTTCTTGCGTCTCCCTCCCTCCCACCCTCCCTATCCCACCCCTCTAGGTGGTCACAAAGCACCAAGCTGATCTCCCTATGCTATACGGCTGCTTCCCACTAGCTATCTATTTACATTGTTTAATTAAAGAAAAATGTTTAACCAAGCTTGCATTTCTTGGATAAACTTACTTGATCATGATATATTAGCTTTTAATAGATTGCTGAGTTGATGTGTTAATGTTTCACTATAGATTATCACTTGTATGTTCATGAAGGATAGATACCCTTTTTTTTTTTTTACTTCTTATGTCTTTGTTTAGTACAATGATAAAAATACAAATAATCTCTCGGGGAGAACAGAGAATGTATAGTCAACTCAAATGGGGAGGTGGGAAAAGGCTTCAGGGTGACGTAGTTGGAATGTTGAGTCTTGAAGAAGAAAGTTTTGGAAAGACAGGTAATATCACAGGAGAGGGTAGAAAACATTAACTGTACTTCTAAAATGCATACTTTAATAGCTCTAGTACCCTGGAATAGACAAATACATCAAAATTAGAAATGAATAAAAAAGTTTAGAATCCAACAAGGAAAAGGTCATAAAAATAAGTCTAATAAGGAGGATATAAGAATACTAAAAGATGGTGTAACATTTTTTTAAAACAAGTTAAAAAAAGAAAAAAAACATAGCTCCTACTCTAATTTAGTAAAACCAAATTAAGGATACCACAGAGAAAATGAAAACAAATATTCCAAACAAGAATTATAATCCTTCACTATTCATTTTAAATGGTCAGCACACAATATGTAAGAATAGAGTCAAGATCAATGGCAGGTAAGACTGGAAACTAAGTCTTTTTTTGCAGGAGACTACAAACCTTAGCAGAGTAAAATGTTAGAATTTTTAAACTGATTTCATTGCTATGATGAATAAACAATTTATCAGATACTGCTGAATGTATATACTTCCCCCCAAATTTGTGAATATATATACACAAATGAATTTAAATAATGAAGAACAGATTTTACCAATTTGAAATCTGAAATGAGTGCTTATTATGAGAGTTACTATTATCATTAATGTAAGATATCTGCAAAATAGGAAGAAAGATGAAAGGCCAATTGTCAGTTAGTTTGAAAGGAAGCAAGACACTAATTAATCCTTTGAGTATCACTAGAAAATCAAATCAGGCCAAGTTTGCATTATTTATGTAGTTGCGAACTGAAAAAGCCCAAACAGAAAGAAAAATCTTAACAGTTCTTCTAGTACTTGGCTTAAAACAAACAAACAATTTTTTATAATATTCCATAACTAGTTACATAAAGGGATATGCAGAGCTGTGACTATATTCTTTAAGATGATACCATGCAAATGTCTATAATCAATTTTATAGCCCAAGGGGGGCTGAATTATTTGCATTTGTATCATTTTGTCTTGTTGATAGACAACCTAGCCACACAGATTGAGGCAATTTTCCAAGTTGTTATTTGTTTCTGTCATTTTCAATTAATTTACTATTATTTTGGTAACTGTTTAATTTGGCTGTGGAAAGAACAATGAGTGCTTCTACATTTCCCAGCCAACATTCTCTCTACATGAAGCCATGTGACTATGGCGAATGGATTGCTGATGGAAATGCTCTACACTTCCAGGTATGGTCCACCAAATCTCCTGTGACAGCCACCAATCCCCAATCATTTCACAGCCAGATGCAGAGGATTGAGTGGGAAGACTTGAGAATCTACTAGATGGAAGGGGCATGGATTCCTGAATCACCACATGGAATCCGGCTGCCAGTTGGACTGAGTAAGAAATAAATAAATCTGAGTGAGAAACAAATCTTTTAATTTTAAGGCAAAGAGACTTTGGTATTGTTTGTTTCAGCACTGGTATTCTCTGATACCATGAAAAAAGATATAATATTTTGAATGATAAAAGTTCTGATTTCAAATATAATGAATCATTGGCTGGGCAAAATGAAGAAAAAGTTTTGGGGTTTTTTTTGCTTACAATTCTTTTATTTTAATATTTGAATTTTATTTTATTTTTTATATAGCAGGTTCTAATTAGTTATCTATTTTATACATATTAGTTTATTTATGTCAATCACAATCTCCCAATTCATCCCACAGAAAAAGAAGTTTTCAAGTTTTTACATCGGCTAAATAGTGGTTGCATACTCTATCTAATGTTTGCTTCAATGTTGAGAATAAAATAAAAATTGGATACAGTGTAAAAAAAGAGGCAACACAGGTAAAGGAATAAGACAGGTTTTAAGAAAAATATCCAAAATAATGGGATGATTTCACCTACGGAAAGAATACAACATTGTACCTTCAAGAATATTTTAGGCTAAGCAGCAGGACCATCAATCCAGCTGAAAACAATTAAGATTATTAGTGACCATTAAAAAATAATAACTTAATTAACATGGAGCCATTAGTAAGATACCAAGGAAATAATCCATGACCTAGCCAAAATCTAACTGATGTGGAAATCCAGAATTAAGAATGGCAACATTACCCTAGGCCTTTGCAAGCAGTTGACAAATGCAGTGAATTTAAGCTTTGGTTTAGGGATTACAAGAAAATGTCTAGGATTTGCCTAAGATTGAAAATCAAAAGGCAGAAAGGCTAAAAATGAATGAATTCAAAAGTTAGAAATAGGAAAATGAATAAACCCAAAGAGTAAATGACTGGAAATATTAAGGATAAGAAGTAAAAATAATGAAATACTACAAAAACAGACAAAATGGAATCAACAAAGTTGGTTTTTGAAAGAGGAATCTAATAAAATAGACTAATCTTCAATGAGATTTAATAAATTAATATATAATGAACTATATACTAACACATTTGAAACTTCATATGAAATAGACAAATTTTAGAACACAAGTTGTATATTGACAAAGGAAGAACTATAAATTCTAAATAACTCCATAACTGAATTAAATCAAGAGTTAAAAACTTTCTTTGAAGAAAATTCTTAGTCTACATGGCATCACTAATAAATTTTAACTTCTAGGGTCATATGATTCTAATCTTACACCAACTGTTCTAGAAAATAGAAAAGAACATATGTATACCAACAGTATTTATAAGAGTAACATAACCTTGTATCAAAAACAAATAAGGATAGTACATGAAAATAAATTTACATGCAAATTTTACCCATGAACATAAATGCAAAAATGCAAACCTAGCTATTAACAAACCAAACTCAACAATGAATAAAAAAGGTAATATAATCTATGTTGTTACGTTTATTTCATGGATTCAAGTTTATTTAAAATTAGTAAGTCAATTAATATAATATACCATGTTAAATTTGAAGGAAATACAACATTATGTGAATAAATGTAAACAAAAAATTAACTATTTTGCTTGTGCATGACTTTTGGCACATGTGTGTTTGATACTGTTGTGTATATGCCTAGCAGTAAAATTTCTGGCTCATTCATGGGGTAAATGTACATTCAACTGTAGGTGATATTACCAAATAGCAAATATCTTTACCTAGTTAGGATGCTATCTTAAGGCTGTCCTTTGAGAAACAGAGTTTGTAATTTTAATATAGTCCAATTTGTCAATTTTTTTTCTTTGTGGAAAATTTTATTTTCAACAAAATTTCCTCTTCCTCTCTTCCTCCCTCCCTCCCTCTCTTCCTTCCTTCCTTACTTCCTTGCTTCTTTCCCTTTTTCTTTTGGTCTTTCTTTCAGTGTGGCAATGCACACTAATGTCTTCTAAGGTGAATTAAGATTGAGTTACAACATTTGCCTCAATAAACAAATATCTACAAGACTGCAATTCCATTCTATTGAACATAAATATTCTAATTTCTAAGAAAGTGTATAAGGGGGATGAAATCACAGACAGGAGGTAGAAAAACAATTGTTTAACAAAAATTATATAAAGAAACTATTTTCTTGACAAAGAAAGAAAAAGAAAGTAGTATTTAAAATGACTCATTTATGAATTTTGAATCATTGTGCATCTGAAATTTGAAAATAACAGCTCTCCTGATATGCACAGGCATTAGGTAATTGGAAATGAGACAATTTAACGTTGTGTTTAAGACTGTGGGTTCAGAGTTAGACTGAGCTCAAAACTAGGGTCATGCATGTATTATCTGACTGACCCCAGAGAACTTCTAAAATTCTCTGTGCTTTAGTTTCCTCATCTGTAAAATGAAGATAAAAGATATCCTCTTACCCTATGTCAATAAAATGTTCTCTCATGTATTAATATAATTACCTTACAGTTTTTCTTTTCACTTTTATGTCTTTAGTCTATCTAAAGTTCAAGCTTCATGTGTAATTAGGTAGAGATTTAATTGTATTTCTCTTCATATTACGATACAATTTTTGTAATACCATCTACTACGCAACGCGCACTGTAATGTTTAAGCCCTTACGTGCACTTGGGTTGATATCTTAGCTTGCATTCATTTAAATCAGTCTAATTTTGTGACATTACCACACCATTTTTATTACTATAATTTCAAATTTTCCTGTATCATTTCTTGTATAGAATAGAGTGTATTGTGTTACTTCCCCAATACAATGAAAGCTCCTGAGGTTTGAAACCAAATCTCATCATATTGACTCCCCAACAACTAGGTCACAGCCAAGTACACGGTAGAAAATCAATAAATATGAATAAATGAAAAATGAATGAACGAAAGAAACAGAATGTACAGATTATGTGTATAATGTTCAGTAAGCCAAAATAAATAACCAATTGTGGTTTTGTGCAATTATACCAAAGGGATGTATTTTATAAGAAGGATGTAAGATATAAAGAAAATAAATTCTCATAGAACAGTGTGAGATATGTAAAGAGAAGAGATGGTATATATACTCATTCCTTCTAAAAGGACAAATCATGTCACATTGATACTATAAATCAGACTTTAAACATAATGTTTTTAATATTCAAATTAATGCAATCTTGTATTAGAGTTATTATACCATTACTTTATTGGTGTTATGTTTTATTACAACTAGGACATTGTTGATTTTGAGTTTGAAAATTAGTACTAAAGGTTATTAAAAAAACTCAGCTTTTAATATGGGAATTTAGTTATATTGCACTACTAAAATTTTTAAGCTTAGCCAATACTAATTGCTAATTAGACATCGTTTGCAGGTGCAAAATATGAAAACATTTTATAAAATTGTGAACACTTTATATTTTAAATGCCTATATTTTATATAAAAAAGAAATATTTGAAATGATTTGCATTTTAACTTTTTAAACCAAAGAGTCAACAAAATTATAATTTTTCTCCTTTGAAAAAGAATAGTTACATTTCTAAAATTTCTAGGGACTCCTCAAACTGATCCTTGTCTGGCTCTACTTCTATCTACGTCAAGGACCAAGTGTTCCATTGGCACCTGTTCTTGCCATTAGCACCTGTTCTTGTATTGAAAATTATTTACTATACACAGTTTGTATACCCACTCCTCCCAAATGAAGTCACTTTTTTGCAGTTATACAAGCATAAAACAAGGCAATGTGCAAAAATGTTCAGAATGTAAGGAGGTAACTGCATGTATTGACTTACTGATTCAGTTTAAAGGGAAACCAGAGACATGTTCAAAGTTATGGTTTCTTGGGGTCTGTAGAGACTATACAGAGCTGTGAATTTCTAGAGGTTTGAAGAGGGATGGAGTAGAGAAGGAAAAAGAGAAGGGAATTAAAGTAGGGAACGGGCAATTTATTGAATGGACGTGTTGAATGTCTACCACGAGCCTAAATCCTTGCTTGGTGTTTTCATATGTATTTTCCCATTTAGCAGTCACCCAAATGCTACACAATATTATTTTCACCATTCAAATGCTATTCCTTTCTTAGTGGGATAACTGAAGCTTAGAATCAACACCTGTCTGAGTTTCCAGAGGCTGTCCAGGAAAACCTGAGTTAGAACCCAGACCTCCTGGTATTCCACCCAGCAAGCTCTCCACTACAGCAAGAGTTCAAGGCCAGATCTAAAGTACAGATATTTTCTTAGAAGTGGCAGCATATTATTTGTAAATATTACAAAATATTATATTATATCAGTTCCATGAAATCTACACCCAAATGTTCATCATTTACTCACTAAATTTTAGTTGACTTACCAGTATATGGACAGATTTCTCAATTCTTAACACATACTTTTGCTTTTTGTACATTTCATGTCATAATTTTTAAAAATAAAAATACATGATTGCTTCAAAAAACAAAAACACTGGCTTTGCAAAGACATTCTTTGTGTGTGCGTTTTTGTAAATAAAAACAATTTAGAAATGATTTTAAGTTAATGTTGTTACAAGGGAGGGGATTACAGTTAGAGAAAGCATGCTGTACTTTTCTAACATCTGAAGCAAATTATGGTATGTTTTCCACTTGTTCTCTCTGTGCTTCCTCAAACTCTGAAAATTCAGTTTAATATTTTAAAGTATTAAGAACCTAATTAGTAGTAAGATGGTAGGTCAGCTGCAGGGTAGATAAAGTTTATTATTAGATTTTGAAATTTGAATATTTTAAATTCTATTTTACTTTTATGTTCCTTTCTCTAAAGCAGTTCCCTTTAAATATACAAGAGTAAATTTCACATCTAAGGGTCAAATAAGATTTTATGTATTTCCCCAGAAAGGATCCATGTGCTCTTTGATATTTCTATGTTTTCTACTATGGTTTTACTTTCAAAGAAAAAAAGAATTTAGTTTGTTATTCAGATAAGCTTTAAATTTTTCTAAGTGTGATAAAAACTGTTATTTAATCCACTGAGTTTTTGAGGATTATCATTTATAGTAACTAGCCTTGCCCAACTATGCTTGGGTATCTCCATTTTATGAATTAATACCATTAATAAATATTATGTATTTTAATAGCATTCATTTTGGCAGTACTTACTGTATGCTAGGCAATGTGCAAAGAATCTTATATACAGTATTTTACCTTTAATCTGTACATTAGCCCAATATGGAAACTAAATATAGATGATGGGAAAACTGAGGATCAAAGTAGTCATGTGAATTAGATAAATCACATAGTTTGTAGGGAGCAGACTCATTATACCAGGCTCCAGAGGGTGAGTAATTACAGTTCTATAACAGGTACACAAAAATAGGTATAGGTATAATGGTGTTGAATAGCCATTCCTATGATATATATGGAAGGTGGTTTTACTAGCAACTAGTTGCCCAGTAGCATTAGTTGATGACCTCAGCTTGAGAATGGAAAAAGGAAACAGACTGGAGGAAGGAAAGAGGATCTTGAAAGCTGAAATGTGAACCCTTGAATTTCTTGCTTCAAACAAATAAAGGAAAACTAGTGTGTCTATTGACACAAACTTGACTATTTAGACTAACACTTAAATCAAAATGCTTGAGTCTGTTGGGAAAAAAATAGTTGTCAGTCAAAACATGCTAGTTTTTTAGCTTTTTTTTTTTTAGGCTTGGCAGTGAAAACAGACAAATTAGTAAATATAGATCCAATCTGAATTGTAGATTTTTTCCTTCTTTTATTCTTATGATTATGAAAGGTAAATGTCCAAAATGTTGTCATATAAACCTAAAAATCTTAGATGCAATGGGCAATCTGACAAGAAGGTAACACCTTTTTGAATAACGAAATGAAACTATTTAAGTTTCTAGCCCTACATTAACATAAAACTCCATAGTAGGGGCAGATTTTATCTGAAAAAGTCACCCTTCACAGGTCTCATTTTTTAACCTCTAATACAGTATATGGAATGATGTTCAAATTTACATCAGAATTTCTGTACTTGGCTGAAATCACAAGGATATGAATGAAAGATCCTTTGTAGAGTTCTGTGTACCCACTGGGCACCCAAATGAAAAAATCAATGGCAATTTAATATGTGTAGTGAGTTTGGCAGGGGTTGAGCAAAGGAGATAATTAAAGGTTGAAACACAAGGGCTTTAAGAAAAAAAGTAAAAATAAATAGGATAATTTAGCCTGGGGAAAAAGAAATTAAGGAATAATTTAAGAATGGCCTTCAGAGATATGAAGTCTATTTTAGAAATGGTGATAGCTAGTTGTTTCCTTTTTCCAAAAAGAAAACAACAGAAAGAAATGGAGTCAATTTGCTGTAAGCCATAAAAAGGGGGAATATTTTAAACTGTAATAGTTATAAAATATTATTTTCCAGATTTTTTAGTAATAATAACTGAATCTATTTCTTTCTTTTTTAAATTTTGGCCATGTGGCACGGCTTGCGGGAGTCCCCCTACCAGGGATCGAACCCGTGCCCTCAGCAGTGAAACCTCAAAGTCCTAACCACTGGACCACCAGAGAATTCCCTGGATCTGTTTCTAAGATATAAACATGTTTGCATACACATAGATACATATATGTGTTTGTGTGTGTATGGTAACATATTAATATAAAGAATTTTAAAATTAGATAGATCCTGAATGATTATTTGTCAGCCCCTGGCTGTACTCTGTAATCATTGCTGGTTGAGTAACTATTGTGGACTTGAGAAAATAAAGATTCTTCTTTCCCATACTCAGTCTCTTTAGTGCAGAACTTCATGACCCCACTGAAGGTGAAAATACCATCATCAGCTTCAACCTTGAGTCAGAATAATACCATATGTCCCTACACATTATTTGAATAGAAAGTTACTATCAGATTTTACACAGTCAAGATTATTATCTAGACTAGTAGGAACAGCACTTACTGAGGAATGGAAGATTCAGGGATCAAACACTGAATTGAAAGACCAGTCTTTTTTTTTTTTTTTTTCAAGCAGGATGGCTTCTTTTTTTTTTTTTTTAGGATGGCTTCTTATACATAAAATAATTGCATTAAAATAAAGGATTTCCCTAGATGTGGTTTTACAATGTACTTTTAGACTTGGTATGCAAAATGATTTTATTTATGTGATACATTCCTTTAACTCAATAGCTCTCTGGTGTTCCTTTTTCTTTTTCAAATTTAATTTCCTCCCTTGAAGATGGGAGTAATATTTCCTTTTCTGTCTACTTCACAGAGTTCCTATGAGGACTAAATAAGGTAATAATGTGAAAAATCTTGAAAAATTATAAACTTCTAAAAACATTAAGCATCCTTGATCATGATTTTATTTGCCCTGTGTAGTAGGTAAAACCGTTCTGAAATCCATGCACTGGAGATATGGGATCAGCTGCCATGCTTGTTTGCTTGTTTCATATTGGAAAAGAATTTGACAATTGTGAGTTATGTTACTCAAACTGAACTAATAAAATTATCGGAAGGTGCCTGAGTAATGCTGAAACTAAATCTTTGTAACAAGTCTTTCAAACTGAACTAATAAAATGATCTGAAGGTGCTTCAGTAATGCTGAAACCAAATCATTGTAACAAGTCTTTTCATGGTGTTTTAGTTGCAATTCACAGAGCCCTACCTTGGCTAATGTGAGAAAGTAGAATTCATTGAAGGAAGAACTGAAAACCTTAACTAGCACAGAGCAAGAGCTAATATAGCCCCACAGGCTGAGGGAGCAAGAACAAATTGAGTCTCCTATTGCTGCTTTGATCAATCAGCTCTACTCCCCCTCCCCCATATGGGTCACTTAGCTTATGATTCAAAGTCCTGATAGAGTCTAATAGGCTTCGCTGGGTTTACCTGTCTACATCTTGTCTAGGGACAGACAATGAATATTAATGATACTCTCTGCAAGAATGCAAGAAGAAATTATCTTTTGGAAGGTTGTTACTAGAAGTGAGAATAGACACTGAATAGCTAAAACAACAACTACAACAATGAATGTCTACCAGTACAATAGGGTCTTAGGGCTACTTGCAGAGTGCATCTGAATAGATTTGATTTCTTGCCAAAGTTTCCAAATACTGGAGGGTATTTTTAATTGATTTTAAACAAATGTATTATTTCTAATAGTGTCTAAGAAATTCTAATATTTAGAAATATTCTGAAGCAATATATATATAAACATAAAGAACTGAGGATGAAAAATACATTAACTGACACACGTTTTCTTCTTTTCAGCTATATCTCCTTTATAATTGCACTGAAGTCTGACACTTTTTATAAATCAGTGGCATAGTGTTTCTCTCCTTGTCTCTGAAATGATTTGTCTGGATCTCAAATGGCTAATAACCTCGGATATTTGGTTTTACTCTTAACATAATTAAGTGATATTCATCCTAATAGGCTAAATGTACACTTTTGATCCTAATCAGTATCTATCAAAATACCTAATGCACTTATTTTCTAGCAATGCTGTTCTATTTTTAATGAAGTCTGTTAAAATATCTCTCTATATATTATTTGTCTCTATAAGAAAATGAAATAGAATTCTAAATCAACTGTCTGTCTTAAGGACCACACATTTATTCACTTCTATGTAAATACTTATCAAGCAACCTAGGCACTGGGATGATACCAGTAAACAGTACTAGCACTTATGAAGTTCAATGTCTATATGGGAGAAAGTAGGGGCATTTTCAACAAAATGATGCTATGCAAAGTATATAGAAGGAACACTTAAATCTGCCCAAGAAAATCTGGTGATGGTTGTCAAATATGGTAGGCTGTAGTACTATATTGTTTTATTTTTTCCAGTTTTCTTGAGATATAATGGACATGAACCATTGTATAAATTTAAGATGTTAAAAGGATTCTGAGACCCAATTTCAATGTGTGGGGGAGAGGTTTTCCCACACCAACAAGCAATTCTCAGACACCAGCTGGCTATCCTACAATTCAATTGAATTCTGACACTATCTCCAGTCCCATAAGACTGCCCTCTGCTTTAGATACCAGTCACATGTCCAAGCTGTTACCTGTACTTTCTGACCTACTGGCTATAAATCAGAGGTTCCTACAACCCAATCCTTGGGTTAGATTAATTTGCTAGAATGGCTCACAGAACTCAGGAAACCGATTTACTCACTATATTAATTAAAAATTACTCAAAAATCTAGATTCCATAAAAGGAAATTTTTATGATAAATTTGGTAACACAAACATAAAAAATTCACTTTAGTAAAAAAAATCATAAAGTCAAATAACAAATACTAAACTGGAGAGGAAAATTTTGTATAAATTATTCAGAGTTTTTTATTGTTTGTATATAATAGTATCTACAAATTAATAAGAAAAATACAAATGACCCAATATAATTTGTTCATATTAGTTAAAATACAGATGTTTTGTAAAAAATTACCAAAATAATAATAGCTAAAACAAGATAGCTTTAAAATTAGGGGTTTTATTCTGTCTCATATAATAATGTGTGTATAAGTAGCCCAGGTGTCATATTGTTGTCCAGCTTCCCTAAAAATGTAACTTCTACCCATGATCTAAAATGGCTGTCTCCTCATCTTGTACAAATATTCATCATTACTAAAGAGAAAAGGCAAAGAGACAATATAACCCAGAAATTATACACGTATTTGTGTTCACACATTACACACATCCCTCCAGTAAGAATTTAGACATTTAGCTATGAGGAAGGTTGGTCCCTTAATAAATGACAAAGGGAAGTATGGATATTGAAGCCACTAGCATTTTCTTCCTCCAAGGAAAGAGATAAAAACATTTCATAGAAACTGAGTCTTAAACACAGTAAAATATCAAAATTAATTTTTAATAAGAAAATTCTAAATTTTAACTACAAATTGTTTTTCCCCTAGCATATGCACAAAGAACTAAAGATTTTGTTTCTACACATTGTGGGCAAGGGTGAAAGAAAGAGGCATTCTCCTTTATGCCTACACATACTTGGAGGAAACATAAACTGAAATACCGTCTACTGCAATTTCTGTAGACAATAACTACAAAATTTTTAAATTCATGTGTACTTTTATCCAGATATTCAACTCCTCATTATCTTCCTCACATCTGAGTAAAAAGCAGATGTGCAAGGAAATTCAGAGCAGCATTGAAAATATAAGTTTGTTAACTGAGGCTAGTTCAAATCAGTTGTGCTCCTATATTCAGTGGAATACTAGAATACTTTTTTAAGCGCCATTAAAAAACAACATGACAGTTCTATTTAAACTGATATAAAAATGAATGGTATGCTATACATGGAAACATTTTTTAAAAGCAAGGCATAGAGTAATAAGTAGAGTATAGTAATTTTCTGTGTAAAAATGCTAAAATTATGTATGTGTATATGTGTGTTTCTCAAACAATAAATTGGAGGGAGGAATATACAAGAAACTGGTAACAGTATTTACTTCTGGGGAAGGAAACTAGGCTCTGTGGGGGCTAAGGAGAGAAGACGACAATTTTAATTCTATTTTCTTTCACTCCTTCTGAATTTTATTTCATGACTGTACTACCTTTGCAAAAAAAAATTAAAACAGGTTACACTTAAGAGCACTCAAAGATGGGAAAAGCATTCATCATTGGAAAGATATAGCCAAACTAAGTCTAGGATTTAAATGTTATCTAAAATAGGCCTAAGATGTTTAATGTCATCTTAGGTTAATGGCTCTGATTGTCTTGTAAATAACAAGACAGCATCAAGGTAAGTATTTCTTTAAATGAAATCATGACTAGTATGCTTAAGTACTTTCGTATCTTTTCTGAAAAAAGGTGTACACCTGCATTTTCCCCCATGATTTAATCCACAGCTTTTAAATGTGTATGCTAATAAACTGAGCAAAAAACAAGAACTTGGAAAACTTATGTTCTACTCCCTCTTTACATTACTACTGATTCACTCTATGGCTTTGAATTCGTAATGTAGTATTTTTCAAGTTTCAGTATGCAATATGTAAATTTGGAAATACTTATTGTACTTCGCATCTATTGACTTCACAATAGTGGATAAGCAAATTTTTTTTTTTAATGATAAAGGAAATCGTGAAGTTAAGTGTTTCCCAGGGTGACAGTAAATGTTTAATCACAAAGCACAGTGATGATCTTTGCTTACTGGGTAGTGCTTCATGCCTCACTGTGGCTTGAAATTAGGAATGTCTTCATATTGATTAAATTTACATGAAACTGAATTGGTATGATCTTTCATATACAGGTACCAGGATGCTAATTTACTAATTAGTACTGAGAAATATAAATGATGTGCTTCTCCTCAAAGGGAAAAAAGAAGAGATGCTTAGTGAGCTTCGAATTGGGAAAAGGAAGATTAGTTGACAGCTACAACATGATTCATCTCTATAACATAGATATAATTTTTAAATGGGAAGCCCAAGATACCTTTGACAAGGAGCTAGGGTTATTACTAAAAGTCTCTTCCTAAAACTCATATTCACTGCTTCTGTTACTGACGAGAATTGACACAATTTTTCCTCACCAAAATAACCTGACAAATTCTCTTATTGGTTTGTCACACATTCAGCCTTATTCATTGGGGTTCATATTCTCCTGGCCTCTTAAATTTGTTTCAGCCCTCTTCCTTATGTCACTTAGTAGGATCTTTTGGCAACAGTCCTACTTCCTGCTAATAGGAGCTCCTAACATTGCCATTTCAATCCCTTGTCTCCACTTACCTTAATACGTATCACATTGATCATAAACACCAACCAATATCTTTCAGCATCTGCCTGCAGCAGCATCTACTAACTTATTGCGTAAGATTGCTCTAGGATCACCCACCTATTTTTTAGACATAGTTGAGAAGTTTATTTATCCAGTTCTGAATTCAGTGCTTAAAAGTAGAAAAGAGTAGAATCACACCAGGACATTTTGAGGATAACCAAAAAAGTTTTCAGTAATTATACTGTGATAACAGACCTACACAGAGGGTGTCCAAGGCCAACTAGGCCATATGGTTACTCAATAACTCAACACTTCACAGGGGAGTCTTCAAGACAAGCCCTAGTACTTTTTTATCTTCCCACAACTTAAACTGATATATCATAGCTGCCATGAGATGATTAATTGTGCCTAAATAGTATTACATGGACATGAGAAAGATACTGAGAGTAAAGCCTTCCAGTAGCCTTCATGTGTTTGTTTTTAATATTAAAACAAAAATGCTATATCCACTACTGTGAACATAGCATGTGGTCCTGTGAACACTTCAGTGATCCAGGATGTAAGCACCTGGGCTCCAGATGATATGGATGGCCAGCCAGGCAGCTATGCCAGCAGAAGGTGAGCCATGGAGCCAGATGGGCATCTTGACAATTAAAGCCCATAAAATAAACTGGCAAGGGCCTCTACTTCAGGTCCTTGAAAGAACTTCAGCATCCTTCAGAAACTGGAGCATCTTACACCAAAGTGAACTATCAGGTTTATATGTAATTTGCCTTAACTTTCATGACATTTTGTGTATGCTATTAATAAACCTGTTTTTGCATTTTATCACTTATTGAATGTCTTTTAGTGTGAAATGTACTAGACCTGCCATTACCAGAGAGATTTCAAAGTAGAGAGTCAGACTATGAAACGTATAACATTTCACTTTGTGTATTTGATTTCTCTAGCAAAATCTTGTATAGCATATATTCAGGCATAAATTCCCTCTGTATGGAGATTTTAGAGTTTGCCTTAGTGTCCCACAGCTCCATGATATCAGTCACCAAAAAGCAAGCCTAAACCCTAGACCAGAAGGGAATGGCAGGAGGGAAGATACCACTGACAAAACAGATAGATTATCTTAATGTAGTTGGCCTTTTCAATGTTAGTGAAAATTATTTGGCATTTACTCAACCGAAGTATCCATTCTGCATCTTAAATGTCACTCTATGCCTATGATCTCAAATCTTATCCAAGTACTGAAATTTCAAAGTGACAGTCACGATACAAACAGTTCTACTTATACATGCATATTCACGAACTCTTAACACTATTATGAAATACAAATATAAAATTCCATTACCACTGTTAACAAAGTACACTGATGGAGGAATCATTTGATTCCATCTAGTTTAATTTGAGTAAAACAACCATAATATATATGGCCATTCCAATCTTGTTGGTCCAATTAAGGAAAAATTTAGATGAAAATTTAAAAATAAATTGGTCTATTTTTGAAGCCAAAGAGAACATAACGATATGGTCCCATTTTTCAAAGCACCTACTATGTGCTGGACTAGTGTGAGATAGCTGATGTGCAGTGTCTCATTTAATCCATAGGACAACCCTGAAAGATGCTTCATGTTATCCTCATTTTGCAGCTAAAGAAATTGTCTTAATATGTTTAACTAACTTGCTTAATGGTATATAATCAGGAAATAAAAGAGCAGACAATCAAATACAGGTTTAACTTTAAATCCTGTAACTTTCAACTGCACAAGGAGATCCATCACTCCAAATCCTTAATTTCAAAGATGAGAGCATTAAGGTCAACCCAGGTTACATGATCAGCTTAAGGTCACATAGCAGGTATTTACTGTCAACTCTTCTGACCCTCTGTCTACAGCAAAAATTTACCCAAGCTAATGACATTCAATCTTAGCTTAAGTAATTTTATGAATCCATTTTATTAAATGACATGATATATGTAAATATCTGAGTACTATGGCTTAAACATCGCTTACTCAAAGACGTTTAGTTCCCTCCCAGTACTAAACTCTTCGGTGATAATATGTTTAGAAAAGTGTTATCCTTCATCACCTCGCTGGAAACCATTACGTGGTAACATTCATTATGAAATAGTATCTCTGGGCTTATCTAATATGCTAATTCTAGATGTTATAGAGAAAGAGTTTGTGTTATATAATTCTTGAATTTTTCAGCAGGAATAAATCACTAATAGATAGCTCCTTTGGTCATCATAGGGTCTGTAAAGCTGTTCTTAGATATCAACCTTGCTATTATCATAGAATTTTAATATTGATGTAAACTGTTTCCTGAAAAGCTTCATTTCATTATAAAATTCTTATAAATGTTAAATTGGCTTGGTCACATAGGAAATAAAATTGCATGTTTTACAGCTCATTGTTCTCATTGATATTTTCATGGCAATCAGCAATCAAATAATCTATATTTTCTACTTCAAAATAATAATCATAGAACTGTGGAACTTTGAGAGGCCTCAGAGAGCAGTGAGCCCTAACTTTTCATTTTGTAGTGAAGAAGACAGAAGTCAAAAGGGCTAAGTGGTCTGCTCACATCTCTGGAACCCAGATCTCTAGTCTTCTCTTCCTGGGTACTTTCCACTGGAATTTACTGACAAGATCAGAAATTCCTTGTAATTTTGAAAAAGGCCATAAACTGAAATGTTGCACTTTCTGAAAATTCATTGCCAACTACACTATCATTTTAAAAGTAATTATAATCCTCACTTCAATATTGCAAGGTTAAGGTCTTCTCGGCCTTTGAATATCTGTTGACATCTGAAGAAACACTTCCAGTGATAGCATCTAAAACACATCTTTAGTTGTTGCTTTATTCTCAGTCCTTGAGATAGCTTAGCAGGTCAAAAGGAAAAAAAATGGCTATTCTAAAGTGAAAGGAACACAATATGCTGTATCTTACTGTGCAAAACCAAAATCAAAGCACATATTCACAGCCTCAGAAAATTATACTAGTAGGACCGATAAACATACATCACAAAACAATTTTAAGTAATCATTTCTGGCTATCTTCTGTGAGGGACAGTGTCTTTTTTTTAAACAATACCTCAAGAAATATCTCGGTAAAAATAAATTACGTAATATATGACATTAAAATATAATCAATTACCAGACATTTTTTTCCTTGCTGACACACAAACTCTTATGAACTAGTAAAACTCAGACTCCTGTAGCTTATACTGATAAAAATACTAGTCCCTCCCTTTTCTATTATTTCTACTTCCAGTGGCTGAGTCACCTGAGAAAATCTTTTCTGAATTTCAGAGTAAATAGTTCACCTCATCCATTTCTTATAGATTCCAACTCTCTAGTTTTAAGGCATGCCATGTACCTACAATGGGATTAAAATTATTTAGCAACATAAAGATTTATAAAACTAAGAATTATTTTAGGTGGCTGTGATAGTTTTAAATTATAACCATGTGAATGAGCCATGGTTAGGTGGATCCTCTCGCCCAGGTTTATTCAGAACACTACAGCACCAGCTGATGTTTTGGCTGCAAATTCATCAGAGACCTTGAGTTACAATCACCTTGCTAAGCCTCTCCCAATTCCTGTACCACAGAAATGTCAAGATAATGAAACTTTTGTTGTTTTAAGCAGCTAGATTTATGAACGATTTAAGAGATAATTAATGCAATAGTCCATTAGGAGTGTATAGAGCCTGTTATGGATTGAATTGAGTTCCCACCAAAATTAAGAAGCCTTAACTCCCAATGTGACTGTTTTTGGAGACAGAACTTTTAGGGAGGTAACTGAGGGTCAGATCATAGGGTAATCTGAATGACTGATGTCCTTTTAGGAAGAGGGATAAACACCAGAACTAACTCTCTCTGCATATGCAGAGAGAAAAGGCCATGTGAAAACACAGCGAAAAGGCGGCCATCCGCAAGCCAAGGAGACAGGTTTCAGCATAAACCAATGCTACTGTCACTCGATCTTGAACTTCCAACCTCCAAAATGATGAGAAAATAAGTTGTTTCTGTCGTTTAAGTGACCCAGTCTGTGCTATCTCGTTATGGCAAACCAAACTGACTAGTACAAATCCATTCTATAATCAAGCTCAGAATGATTTGCAACCAAATTTAGAGATGTATTAGTCTCAGATGCCAATAGATATAAAATTACCTGATGCCTATAAATTATCAGTGTCCTTCACATTCTCCTTGATTGTTTAAAAATCTTTCCATATTTCTATTCTGTTTCTGTGCCTGGTCTAATTAACTTTCCAATAGAAAGAGAGAGAATGAAGGCAAGAAGGAAGGAAAAAACTAAAAAGCCCATGTTTGCCTTTGTGCTGGGAAAGTGCTGTGATCTACTCTCATGTTGGATTATTATATGCCTTATTAGAGTTTGAGTTCCTTGAGGGCAGAGACTATGCCTTATTTCCTTCTTCAAAACATTTTTTTTTATAAAGAAGACACATAACACACAATGAGAATTTATTGAATTGAAGTTAATTAAATTCACACCAAATCTACTAATTTTGATAGAACGGAAAACTCCAAATTACAATTTTAAAATATTGAAATTAAAAAAAAATTAACAGACATAAAATTATGTAAGACATTTTTGCTTATTTTATCATTTGATATTTTTGTGCATTTGCTATATGCAAAGCACTCATCTATTCAATTAATTATGAATTTCATTAAAGATTTTAAGCAAAAAAGAAACAGCATTTGGATTAGATGGGGCAGTACTTATATTTTTTACAAGATAAGTCCCTCTCTATTATCCCCCTGCTTAGAATTGTTCCACGAATTATCATTGCACTTAGAATGAGTTACAGACTCCTGAAGCTGGTTTATATATATCCACATGACCTGACCCCTGCTTACTTGTTTGACTTCATTTCAAATGACTCTCACCATTATCTACTATAAAGCCATACCAGCCAATTTATTTTCTTCAGACAAGTCAAGCTGCATCCTAAATTTGTTATTCCTCCTCATCTTTCTTCTTCTTCTGTCATTTAGGTTCAAGATTAAATGTCATCTCTTAAAGAGAACTCTTCAGATGCCACAATTTCAGAGTCACCCTCGCCCTTTCACATGATCCTATTCCCATGCTGTTCAAAGTGCTTATTACAAACAAGTGTTGTATCCATTTGTTTATTACTTGTCTTTCCCTACTTAAATGTAAGTTCCAGCCTGGCAGAGTATTTAATGGTTGTTTACTACTGGATCTCTAGGGCTCAAAGCAATAGTTCATTGTTACTGCTCAATAACAGTTTCTTTAATAAATGGATGAATGAAAAATGAATACATGGTCAGATGATAAGAGAGAGGACTCAAGGATGATTCCTAAAATTTTGATTTGAGCCAACGGATGGACGGTGGTGTCATTTAAGGACACTGAACACTGAAGCAGGAAAAATGTTAGGGGTGGTTTAAAAGAAAGAATTGTGATTGACATATTAAATTTCACATTGCTATTAGATTTTCAAGTGGAAGTATCAAGTTGTTAGGTAGTTACCAACTCTGGATCTCAGTGGTAAGCTCAATGATAGAATTACAGAAACAAATATCCAAACATTTTTAATAATAACTATCATAATAATTAACATATATATATATATTTGTGTGTGTGTGTACAGGAATGAGTCTGGGATTACTCCAATAGCAGAGAAATATCAAGAGAAGAAAATTAGGTAGAAACAAAACCAGAGAATATGTCTTCTCAGAAACTGAGAGGAAAATTCTTTCAGAAGAAGTGCCAGATATTCCTGAAAGCAGCAAAAGAGGAGAATGGGGAGACCTCCACTGGATTTTCAAAATAGAGGTGGGTGAGAAGTGACCCCCTTAAAAGCAATCTCTGGTGGGTGTGAAGTATGTGAAAAACTAGGAGGAAAGCATTAAGGAGGGAGTAGAAAGTGGAGAAGGCAATGATGAGACGTTTTTCAAGAATGTTTTGCCTAATGTGAGTGTAGTTTCCGAGATGAAAAGGGTCGGGTCAGGGGAATTTCTGAATAGAAATTGTAGAGTATGTTTCTTGCTAATAAAATCATAGTGCTGAAGTCATTATACTAGGAGTTCCTTGAGATCAAATTACAAACTAGGAAAATATCAGAATATTAATCACATCTATATGGTAAGTTTACAAGCTCACCTTAACCTTCCAGAAGTCTAGAGCTGCACCCTCTTCCCACCCAACACACACTGGCCTCTGGATAAAAAGATTCAATTTAAAAACAAATAGCTTGTGAGCACATTAAAAAAAAAAAAACAAAAAAAACTACTGCTGGTCTTATTCAATTCTTCTTTCTAGGTTATAGCAAGTTGTGATGATTAAATATTAAATAAGCATGGCAGCACAAAAATGAATGTGAGAGTATGATTTCCAACCCTGCTCCCACAGATAAACACATTTCAAGCTGGAGTTGCTTTTTTTTCTTTTCTAGAGCACAAAAAAGATTGTGTCTTGACTTAGTAAAATCAAAGAAACCAAAAGAGAGAAAAGTGGTGATTGAAGAAGAAAAGATGTTACTCTTATCTTGTCAGCATATGTGGCTAAATTGTACAACCCTGAATCACTTAAAAGTCAGAGAAAGTGACCTGCTTTATTTAGCAAACAGTAAGCATTGGGATGGGAGGAAATGGTAACCTATAGTTCCCATTAAATAACAGTTGTAGGATCTGTCAGATTCAGACAATGCCAATACATATACCCCAAATCTCAGCAAATTTGGCAATTGCGAGTACTATCGTGGGCACTATATTTCTGTATTTCTATTTCTATATGGAGGCCAGGAAAACATATTCCAGGAAATACATTGTAAATAGATTTTGTTATTGATATCCAATGCCCCAAGTCTCATCTAGGAAAGAAATATGTTTGTATACATAGTGGTAAGTAAATTAGTAGGTATTTTTCTTACTTGAATTGCTTGTTGAATCAGGCCTCAAGTTGAACAGAGCTTGAAGAACTAGGCTAACCACAGTGCATTATTCAGAACCTTGATTCAGCATACTAAGTCTAAAACAAGAAGTGACAAATAAAAGTTAGTTAATATCTTCCTAAAACAAATCAGGAATGGTAATATGGGTAGTGCCTGTTGTAGCCCAAAGGCAGATTGGTGCTTAAAATCTGTTGCCAGTACTTACATTGGTTGTATTAATGTCATTGCCACCTGTGTATGTCTATTTATGCCATTGTGCCCATGTACCATGTGTCTGCCCTGTACTTTTGGAATAAATTGCTCTGTTTCCTGAAGCAACCATTACATAGCAAATGATTGCTCAGTATATCACTAAGGCCCAAAGAAATAATACGCATGCAACTCAAAGCCATCTGCTATTCCAAATGCTGTTCATTGAATAAATAAGTGGACATTTATAAGCTGATCAGGTGAAGGAAAGCAGTGCTGAACATAAGAATTGAATTTTCACAAATTGCTATGGATTATTCATAAAGCAATACAAAACTCAGCTTTTTGAAGTCATGTCTTAATCATTGTTTTTTATCCAGGTCAATAAATATTGCTTGTATAAAATATATAGCAGATACCATATGTCTGTAAAACCCAAAGTATGGATGACAATTGTGATAAAAGCAACAATAATAATAATTATATGCTGAGGGCTTTGACAGTGTACTAAGAAATGTAATGTTATTTAATTTAATCTGCAAAGTGACATTAGGGAGAGGATATCGTTATTATCTACATTTTAGAGATTTAGAAAGATTAAGTAATATGTCCAAGAGACAGTAAATGGCAGTGACTATAGGAAAGGATGGTGGCTAAACTAAGTATCACTAGGCATAAGAATTATGCTCAGGGTCTCACTCAGAATTCTTGGATAAAATATGGAGTCAAAAGTAATGAGTAATTTTCCTATAGGATTTTTGTTTTGTTTTTTAATGAGAAGAGAATAGCAAGTGAAAGCAGGTGTTTTGGTCAATTATTCATAGCTGAAAAAAATATTCTGTCCAATTTTTAGTGATATTGTCCATATATTCTGGATTTATTTTTATTATTTTCTGTGGCAGAGCTTGACTAGAAATAGGTCCAGAAATATATGGAGACCACAAAAAGATAAAAGAAATAGAACAACAGATTGGAGAGTAATGTCTAGTGGAGAACATTGGGCATGGTTTCTGACACATGGAACTTACTCAGAGAGACCAGATCAGAGACCTATTAAGTTTTTGCAGAAAATGTAGCATCAGAGAAATTGGCTTTAAAAGGTAGCAAGGGGATCTTTGACAAATACTTAAAATAACTATTGGGCCCCTAATGTATAAGAAAAAATAAGGCTCCAAAAACATACTTCGAATATGGCTAAGGAGGCTATTGAGCAAGGAGAAGCATCGCAAAGAACTGATCAAGGAGAATATGGGGAAAATTAACACAGGAGCCCCTCCCAGACAGCTGACTTGGTTCCCCAACCCAGGAGAGCAGCTTTTACATAGTCTGACTGGCAGGATTTTCTATTATTAGAGACCAGTAACTTTTGTGTTTTTCTTCTACTCCTAGAATAAGAATATTCTGTGTTTATGTCCTCCTTGTTTCACCATTAAATAACTGAGTGGTTGTTGGGAGGAGTGTGTGTAAATAATATATCTTTTTGACAGTAGGTCTCTAGACCAAAATGAGTACTATTTGGTCCAAACATTACTTAAAGATCCTAGATTGTCGAGATGGATGCCTGGCTGATGGAATTTGGGTGTTGATAGCACTGGGAAAGGCTGAACGTGTTCCATATAAGAGGAATGATGAAAAAGTTATTGGTGACCAGAAGAGACTGACTGGACACTAACCAATTATATTGACTGTTCTGGAGCACACATTAGGATGCATGCCAACCTTCTTTGCAGTGAGATTGTGACTTTGAATCAGTTTCGGCCAATAGAATACAGGAAGAAACGAGACACTCCCACTTCCAAGGGGAACCCCTTAAATTCCAGATTTTCCTTTCTTTCTCTCCCTGTCTCTGTCTCTGTCTCTCTCTGTCTCTGTCTCTCTTTCTCGCCACAGGCAAATGACTTCAGGAGTGTGGAACCACACTATACAAGGAACTGAAATCCTTAAGTAACCCCTTCAAAAACAGACTCCTAGGAGACCCATGCTACTCACAGTAGACTATGACATGAGGAAAATAGGTATTAAAGCACTTAAAGCACTTTGATTTGAGGGAGGTTTGTTAGGTCAGCTAGCAGTATTACTCTTCTAATATGTGACTCATACACCCATCTATGTCTTACCCAAATCCTGCTTACTTTGCTCATGGTTATTGAACCATGCCAACTCCTTAATATCATATAGGGGAAAGGCGTTAGACCTATCCAAAGCAAGTGGCAGGTAAGATAGAATCACCTTATTCTAGAACCTACAGTGATAAGACATTGGCATTTCCTTTTTTCTCACTGAAAAAAATTTGATAAATTCAAGTTATCCTCTCTTCCTCCCGCCTTTCCTAAACACACACACACACATGCACACGCACACGCACACGCACAGAGAGAGCGCTGTTCATTCTCTGAGGTATTCTTGCCCGATGGTAAGGGAGTAGAAATAACACCATTTACCCTTGACAAGCTGCTCACACAGCAAGAGCATATCTGAAAAATTCAGCCACCAGAAATTACAAAATGACCACACCTCCATTTGGTAATATAAAATAGCGAAGAAAAAAAGACCATTGAGTGTTATCCACTCTATATGAATACAAAATTAAGAATCATAAAGCAAGGCAGGTCTCTGAGTAAGCTAGAGGAGCTCGGGCTGATTCCCTATAAGAGTCTAATGATGAGTCAATGGCCAAACTATATATAACAGAGTCGGTCCCAGCAAGAGATAAGAGCCTGTGCAAAGCTTCATTAAAACTGGTATTTCTGCTGGCAGCTACCATATTAAAGAAACAGTTGTGATACCATCAGTGCAGCAGTCCTATGTAATAAACCAACAAACTCTTTGTATTCTTTCAGCATCAGTCTATGGAATGAGAGTATTAACATAGTTATATAAACTAACCACCAATTTTGAAAGCTACCTAAACCAGAACTCTCAAAGATTTTTGTCTTTGGCTAAAAAAACATGATTCCAAATCTTAAAAGAAAAGGAATCTTTAACAAATGCAAGAAAGCTATGCTGATTTAATGTAACACAATATAAATGTGAAGTTGATTATATATAGCAAAATTACATTCCAAGTGCAAGTACATCATAAGGAACACCATAAAGAAAGAATACTGAACGTTCAGTATGGATTGCCGTAATCACACTCTAAAAATTCATTCAATAATTTGAAAACTCCATTTTTGGGGACTGGGTGATTGGTTTGCAAAAACCTAATATGGAGTGTAAGCACAATATATAAACAACAGGCCTTCATTTTGCATTGATAGAAAGCTGAACAACTTCAGTGTTAAGCCATTCTGTCTAATCCAGATAATTATAAGGACCACATACACTGGGTTTACTGGGCTGCTCCTTTACATGCAATTATCTCGGACCCATATCATGTAGCTTGAATAAGAATTATTATGAGTGTTGCTAAAATAGTCTTCTTTTTTTAAGCAGTCTGCACAGTATCCTCAGGATACTAAAGTTAATGAACTACTCGTCCAATGGAACGGGAATTCTCAAATTTACGGTATATCAGGGGAACTTGTTAAATGCATTGCCGGGCTCAACCAACAGAATTTCTGATTCAATATGTTTAGGGTAAGTTTTCAAAATCTGCATTTCTAATGGGTTCCCCGTGATGCTGATACTGCTGGTCCAGGGACCACACTTTGAGAGCACCATGCTAGAACACTAGGTTATGAATGAGAATACATGACAAAGGACCTTATTTAGTCACCATCCATAAAAAAATCTGTAAGCTAGTGATTTTTCTAACTTCTGAGTTATCTTCCCTAAAGATAATGGAAACATGATCATTTTCATGAAAATATATTAGAAACCTCTCTGGAACCTTCCAGTTTTAAAGTTATAAAATGGGTACCCTATAGGGTTTTTATGGTGGATAAAGGCATAGAAAGCATATGGCCTGACACAGAAGTAGCATAAATTAAATTGAAAAATGTTAAGATAACATAGAAGATAAAAATATATAGGTATGCAATATTATTTACTCAGTCTCTTCAAAATACCTAATCCGTGTTTCATCTTTATAACACTACAGAGGAGGATCTGGTGATAATACTCTTATCTTAAATAATGGGAGAATGTCACCTCCTCCCCCCAAAACATTTCAGTTTTCTCAAGTTGGAGAATTATCTAAGCCATCCTGGGAACAGGTTTCATGTCCTGTAGCTTAAGACTGAGCTCTCTTATCCTTCTTCATTTTGCAAAAAGTGGAATAGAGAAAACTTTATAGACTCTCCAAGAGCCTATCTTTCCTTTTCAAGGCCAGTGTTCTAAGCTTGAAAAACCTATAATTTGTATTTCAGTGAGTCCATATTTATTTTCTTGGTCAACGATCATCTGCATCTAAGGTGAACCTCTATGCCATGCGGTAGAGAAGGCTATTCAAAGTGCTCATGTGAAATAAACAGATTGGCCTGATAACTTCTCCTCTGTTGCCTCTCAAGGAGAATTAACTGATCTTGTCTCTCAGCTGTTGCAAAGACAGATAATAAATGACCAGCTGCTGTAGATACCCCTCTCTCCTACTCTAAAAGCACAATTTCAAAGAAAAAAAAATGTTTATATAAATGAAGAAGGAAGTATTTTCAGAGAAGTTTACAATATTTGATTCTGGGTTATTTAAATGGCTATTTTAAGCCTTTTTTTTTTTTAACCTCATGACAGAATGAAAAATTCATGGAGACACTGATAAAGATAGGAAGCAAATAAAAAAAGCCCATGAAAGGTTTTGATAAAATACCTCTATGCCCAGAAAAAGATGAGCCAGCCTTCATAGCTTTTCTAGACATACATTGCAAATGCACACAGCCATCAAATTTGAATGAAG
The DNA here is from genome assembly GCF_039906515.1 of Pseudorca crassidens. Classification (NCBI taxonomy): domain Eukaryota; kingdom Metazoa; phylum Chordata; class Mammalia; order Artiodactyla; family Delphinidae; genus Pseudorca; species Pseudorca crassidens. The sequence continues at coordinate 63,366,904 of NC_090306.1, forward strand.
TGAATGACCTCTCCACAGGTTTGCCAAAGCAAGAACAAGGCTGCCCAAGGGACCTCGACGCAATGGAACCATTTGGGGAACGCATTTTTGTCACTATTGAGAACTAAAAAATATACCTGGCCTCTGAGTTGCAGAGTTATATATGTATTTTTATCATTATAAAAAGCTTTTTAAGATGAAGGGAAATCATCTAAGATTCATCTAAAGAAGATAGAGGAGGAAGCAGGACACAGGGAAATACAGCAAGAGAGCAAAAATAGTGACACTGAATAAAACCAGATGAAACCTGAAGTACAAACATATTATTTATTCATTTGACAGTCTCTGGAATCAAACAAGAATTACATGTTCTGAATACATCAAATATTAGAATTTTCCAGGGATAAAATGAAACTCAAGGAGTTTAGTTATTCTTGCTCCCTTGAACACAATGAATTGCTCTCACTAACACCCTCCAAATTCTACTCTCTCTCAACATTTTCTTTGTTGTAAGGAATCTCATGTACTGCACTTATCTATATTGGTCTCTAGGTCGCCCAGGAAGCAGTGATAATTTTATCAAAATTAGCAAATAATGAGATTTTACATATATATTACCTTACTTAAGCCTCACTTATGTTTGAGATAGTCATACAATAATCCCCATTTTCCTGATGTACAAATAAAAGTGAAGTTGTTTGACCAGGGGACATAGTAGGTGCTATAGCAAGAATTTGAACACCTGAATCCAGAACTCCTGCTGTAAGTGGTGAACTGCACTGACTCGTGAGGAAGCAGCTACAAGATTCTGAATATTTCAAGAGGGAAAGCAGGGGTGGCAGCAGTAGCCACACAGACACCTAAACCAAACAACTGGACAGACTTTGAGATTTGCTCAGTCCTTTTGGGTAGCTGTCAAGCTATGTTAGAGAAGAGTTGGAAAGTGAAGAGACAGCATGGATGGTACAGTAGTATGCACACATCCATACATTTTTCTCCTTAAAGCTATTTCTTTTTTTTAGAATACATTCTTCCCCTATTCCACAAAAGTCTACAGGATTCTGACAAGGCTACTATTAAGTAGACACACTTGCCTAGCTCCTGAGGTATGTTATGACTAAATAATACTTGTTACTTTCTAGGGACAGTTTTGGGGCAGGCACAAGAACCAAGATGGGTTCTAGGAGAAAACGGGTGGTCTTCCTCTGTTTCATTAAGATCTCAAACTGAAAAGACAGTGCAGTCTTGAAGGGGTTAGCCGAGCATACTGCTTATTTGGAATAAAGGCAACACAAAAGAAAGAAAAATTGACAATGAGAGAACCAGTGAAGACTGATATAAACTGATGATATCATCAAACCCGTCAATCTTTGGACCCTGAATTCAGCTGTGCTCAGTCATGTCCGATCATAAACTATTTATTTGATCAAACTGTTGAGTTGATTACCATTGCTTCCAGCCAAAAGTGTGTTGATTACCCTGGTGCCCCTGTTTTCCGAACTTGAAACTATGATTCATATTTTAAAACAGCAATGTTACCTAAAGGGGGTGTTAAGACAAGTATTTTAGATGAAAATGGTTCTTACAACTATAACAATTACATAGCTGACACTTACTATGTGCCAAGTACCATTTAAAGCACTTTACAAATATCAAGTTATTCAATTCTCACAACTGTATTGTCATAATACTCATTTTATGCATAAGGAAAGTAAGTCTCAGGTTATTCCCAAGGTCACACAGATAATATGTAATTGTTCACAAGGTTCTTCAAGATCAGTCCCAGTTACTGCCTTGGTTCAGGCTGCTGTAACAGAATACCATAGACAGTGTGGCTCAAACAACAAACATTTACTTCTCACACTTCTAGAGAGTAGGAGGTCTAAGATCTAGGTGCCATCAGATTCAGTGTCTGGTAAGGATCCTCTTCCTGGCTTACAGATGGCTGTCTCACTGCTGTGTCCTCATTTGGGGTCGGGGAGGGGAAACAGAAAGAGACAGAGAGAGACAGATTGCAAAAGCTCTGATCTCTTCTTACAGGGCACTAATCCCATCATGAGGACCCCATCCTCATCTAAACCTAATTACTTTCCAAAGGCCCCACCTCCTAATACCATCATACTGGGGGGGTGGGGTTTCAACGTATGTATTTGGGGGCACATAAATATTCTGTTCATAACAAAAACACCAGTTCTCATCTTCTAGGGTAGCCCAGAGTAGGGGAATGCAGATGTACCAGTATGAATTTCCAAATTTTCTCACACTCTTTTTCATTATATGGGTTGCATATAACTACTGATGCTTCATCATTCCAGAGCTTTGATGACTGGAAGGTAAGTGAACCACATTACAAATAACCCAGAGACATGGAGGAAAAAAGATGGACTCCCAGCTATCTCTCTATCTTCATGGTATTATAGAGAAGATTACTTCTGAAACTGAGAAGCAGATTGTAGAGAAATATACAAATTTGCAGTCTAGTAATGTATGCATCTATTATAGTCTGAAAGTGTCCCATTTACAAATAAACATATGTCTAAAATGGCCCTATTAGCACTGCCTAAAATGTAGGCCAGATCTTGCAGATATTATAAGTATTCATTATATTAAGCCATAAAACAAAAGATACTTAAGGGATTTTCAATTCCTGAATTAAAAATATTCCACAGGGAAAACTTACATATTTAATGAGAATATATCCAATTTGAAAATGGAAAGCTAGGGTCATATACTGAATAATTCAAAGGGAGGTATTTTGAAGAAGCCTTAATGTAACTTTAGATTGAAATATGGTGATGATGATGATGAAATATCCACCAAAGAAAATAAGAATAAATATTCTTTGACATCATTGGTACCAAGTTATCCCATTTTTGTAAAGTTTTAGAAGATTTCTCTCTTTGTTCAGTCTTGTTTTATCTCTTTTGACAAGATCATAAAGTAGAAAATGTCTAAATGGACAATAAAATATGTGGGCAAGTAGTAAGTACTACTATTCAGTTTTTTAAGTTTTTTATTGTCATTTTCACTGAAGAAAATTTATCAAAATATTTAATAATCTTACAAAATAAATATTTTACAAAAAATTAATACAAACCTAAAAAAATAATCACTGGGATTTTAGCTTAGGGAAATAGGTCTAGTTTAACTGGCAAAATGCTATTATTTATTTTTATATTTATGATACATATATAAAAATAGGATGAACTTTTGGATTACTTTTCTCGAATATGCACTAAAAAGGATGTCATGGGAAAGCTAAAGGCACATTAGAACTTTGCAGAATGACTTACACAGTGATGGTAAAGTGGGAATATGAAGGAATACAGGAGCCTGAAGTTTGTCATATGCTCTCTGGACAGTATTCTCACAAAGACCAATGAGAAATGTATATGTAGAAGCACATATTATGAGGTCATTGTATATACAAATATATATAATACTCATAATTATTTAATATTTGAACCTAACAACTAGAAAAAAATGTGACAGACACACAGACTGCTACAAAATAGGGGCTAACTGCACTTTTTATTGTTTTTGTTTTTTGGTTGTTTGTTTAATAAGTATGCAAAGAATAAATAGCAATAAGTCTCCGGCACTTAACTTCACCACTATTCAGGTTTTGGGCTTTGACACATGACACCCAAGAAACTACAGTGCATTAGAGGAAGAGGCAAGGGTTCTAAATCTGCCACCATCGTTCACCATGTGTGACCAGAGAGAGGCAATTGGTTTATATAGTTTCAGTTTCATCGACATAAAAAAACTATATTAAATATTCTTTTGTTCTCATAAGTAATAGATCTACAGTTTGAAAGAGTTCTATAAAATAGAAAATATTCGTTTAAGTACGACTGGTTCTAGAGGTGAAAACTTTTTTTGTCTTTCTCTCTCCTATCCCTAAGTTTTCGTTCCTCTCTGTGTTTGCATCATTATGCAGTATGTGATATACATCATATTCTTCATGTGACCAGGGGAGGCCGCTGTCAGAAGCTCCGGGTTTACATAGTCCTAACAGCTTACGATCCCAGAGGAGGATAAATCTTCTCTCTCCCATGGCCTATGCACCAAATCCCAGCTTAAGCTATGAATTAAGCTGTTGGAGTGGCACAGCCATTCCTGAGTCAGTTACCAGGGTCAGGGATGTATACTACTCTAAATCACAAGCCTGCATGGCATGGCTACCCCTATGGCCCGAGCAGAGGCACAATGTGATTTCAGTCCCAAAGAGTCAATGTACTGGAAAAGTGTGTTCCCGAAGAAAACAAGGAACAAGGAAAACTTCCAGAATTATAAGTGAAAATTATTTGTAATTATACCCAACGCACATCAAATGTGCGTGTGAAAGTGGAGCAAAGATGTTTTCAGCCACATGAGTCTCTTATCATTTATTTTCTGTATCCTGTTTTTCAAAAAACTACTGGAGGACATATTCCAGATGAAAGAAGGAAAACACTAAGAAAACAAACAAGCATGGGAATGAGGAAATAAGGCTTCCAATAAGAGAGAGGTAAAAGAAACCCTCCAGATGCTGGCAAAAGATATCCCATGGCAAGCTCTGCACAGCTGTCCTAGAAAGTTTGCAGAATCAGACAGAAGAGTTATGAAACAACTTGATAAAATACATAACGTATATGAGGAACTTGAGAATAATTTTACAATTCTGTCAGAAACCTTAGCTAAATTAATAAACAATTTGTAGAAAATCAAGAGGAAAAATGAGACAGTTAATACACATTGAAAAAAAGTTTTAAAGAAAGGATTTTTTTTTTCTATTTCTAGGAATTTATCTCAAGGAGCAATTAGACAAACGTGCAAAGACATATGTAAAAACTATCCATTACAAAATTGACTATATTAGTAGAAAAGTGAAAATCAGAAAAGTGAAAAGTAGAAAATCAAAAGATTTTGATTAAACTATATACACTTATGTAGAATTATTACGTACAATGTTCTAAGCACTTCAAAAGCTGTAAGTCATTTAATCCTTATAACATTATGTAATATCATAGCATGCTGCATGGCTTTGCTGTGAAAAATATTGCATAGTCACAATAATGCCAACACTGAGTACTGAGTGAACTGAAACTGGTGATATAAATACATATAGGCTCATGTAACTAAAATGGAAAGAGGAGGGAAGAGTAAGCAGATATGGGTGAAGGGAATGTAAAAAAAAAAAATCATCTTTCCTTGAAATGTGGAATGATGCCTTAAGCTGAAAAATAAAAAAAGGCAGGCTAATCATGTTGTTGATAAACATGGAGGTAAACTTGTAAAGAAAACTAGAAGACTTAGAAATGGAAGACTTGAAAGTGGTACCTCTGAGGAGTGAGAATTGGGAACAGAAGGGACTAAGAAAGATGTTTTCAATGAGACATCGTGAGTGTTTAAACTGTGAATATGTATTACTTTGATTGTATATAAAATATATATGATACACTCCATATATGGGGTGTATTTTCATAAAGATGAAAATTGAAATTTCCATAAATAGAAACATTAAAATGAATAAATAGATGAGTTTGGAGAACAGGGAAAGGGAATTTTCAAAGATAATGTGAAGATTTCAAAAGTTCACTCATGTTGATTAAGGAAACAAGGAATATTCGTCATGACTTCTCTTTATCTCAGTTACTGCATTGCTCAAAAAACTCTGCTTTTAATTTCTAGGGACCAATACCTCCTAAAAATCTGTAATTATTTTAGTTTATGATTTCATCATGTTAATCCCCCATTTAAATGTGGCCAATGAATATAATTTATTGTATATGAATTTCAAAAAGACATGATTCAAAATTGGGTGTGTGGGGTGACTCTGTTGAATGGCCAAATAAAGGCAATCATGGCATGGATGTTATTTGACATTTGCTGATGTCTGGGGTAGATGAAAAAATTTGCACTACAAAGGATTCTATGTAACACTGCATTAAATAGTGGCATTTTAATTAGAACTGTAAAATAGTATTTAAATTCCGCTGTAGTTGAGATTCCAGAGAAAAGTCATTTCATTTTCATAGCCCCTTTAGAATGACATGCTTCTCAGCATGGGCATCAAAAAAGTTTTTTTGCATAAAGCCATTATGGATACTTTGAGAGGAACTGTTAGAGTTGATGGTAAATCCCCTGATGGAGAGCTCTGAATTAAATAATTTGCAAAGGCTTGTCCTTAACTTTCAGGAAGTTGTACCTTATGAGAAATTCAATTGTCTTTATCCCAGACTTAAAGACGCAGAATAATAAAAGTTCACATAGCTAGGTTGGCCTGCTTTAAAATCACAGCTCTGCCCCTAATTAGCTGTGAGAATTTGGACAAATTGTTAAGCTCTTTGTGCCTCAGTTTCCTCATCTGTAAAATAGGGATTAATATTCTCATGAAGATTAAATGTTAATGTAGGTAAAGCACTTAGAGCAGTGACTTGCTATAAGAACTGCTCCCTCTATCATTGCTTTGGGTGAATACTTGACATAAAAGTGTTCATTGCCCATGATAAGAAAGAATAAGTTTGAATACTGCACTACGAATTGCTATTTATATTATCTTCTAGTTCATGTCCTAGTGGGATGTGTGAATAGTTTCAAAAAGCAATAGAGAAGGATGATTAAATATTACATCAAAATAATAAAGTACTAGCACCAAAAATGTGGATTACTCACAGAAAAAAAAAAAAATCATGGTCCCTGTTTGAGTGTTTAAAGAATTGTTAGCTCTATTAATGAAATCTTCACCCAATTTCAGTGCAGTGACTGAAAAAACTGGAAGAGACACTAGAAAGTTAACAGGAGCCACAACATTGTTAAAAAAAAAAAAAAAATTGGCTTCCACAATAGTTACTGTGCCAGCCCTGTGTCAACATGGTGATTGACAAGAAAACAATAGCCACACTCAAGGTTAGCGCAAAGGTGAGCCAACATCAGCTGCAAAGACCACAGCCTGCAGCACCAAGGCTACAGGAAGGTGAGGAGGGAAGGCTGGCATCAGTGGAATGAGAGCAAGACATCATTAGCCGAGATGAGAATGTTGTAGTAACTTGGGGTTGCCAGTAAGAGAAAGGGGGGACATGGAACTGGACTACTGTGTGAATCCAATAAGAAAGTGCGGGCGTGGGGGTGGAGGACTTCTGAGCCAGAGGCTGCTTTTAGGGTACTTTTGATATACCCTTGTCTCCTAGCTTTTCCTTTTCCTGTTTGGGTCACACTAGGAAATATAAATGATGCAATTATAGAGAAATGTCAGAGATATTAGGTAAATAATTTGTATAAATTACATCCTATCTATACAGCAGCACTCTTTTATCTGAGGATATAAAAATGTATCTGTACTTTGTTTACAGATTTTTGTCTATAAAAGATGACTTTCTCTTTAGCTAAATTTCTGTCCGTATATGTATACTTAAATTTACACATGTTCTGTATTGTCCATGGGACAAAATAATTTTAAAATGCTCATGCCTCTGTGATTTATTTACAATGCACCAGTGGAATCATTTATGACAGAGATGTTAGAGATCATCCATTACCACTGTTGTCAAAATAAAAAAAAAAAGAAGACACCTTTAGAATAACATTATAAACGTTATGAGAGTGAAATTTTTACATTGGAAATGATTTAGAAAAACAGAGTGGATGGACTAAATTTTTGTGCTCCCCCCAGTCCCCCACCACAACCAAAATCCATATGTTGAAATCCTAATACCCAATGTGATGTTATTAAGAGATGGGACCTCCGGGGGTGACTAGGTCATGAGGGTGAAACCTCATGCATAGGATTAGTGCCCTTATAAAACAGATCTTAAAGAGCTTCCTCACCCCTCCTGCCATGTGAGGACACAGCAGAAAAACGACAGCTTATGAACCAAGAAGCAGGTTTTCATCAGATGCCAAATCTGCTGGAATCCTGATCTTGGACTTCCCAGCCTACAAAACTGTGAGAAATACATGTTCGCTGTTTATAAGCTACTCAGTATAGGGTGTTTGGTTATGGCAGCCCAAATGGACTAAGACAGGAAAATGGAATTATTTTTTAAAAAAACATAATATCTAATTATGTTTCTAAAAAGTTAGACATGTGTGTGTGTCTGTGTGTGTGCATATGTGTGTTTGTGTGTTCAACGTTGTTGTCAGTCTTAGGAACTCATTATCTTCCATTCATGCTATTTCCCATAACTGATGCTGTATATTCACTGAAAAAGCTGACATTATTGCACAGTCGGTTTGAAATTTTCCATGCACCACAGTGTAAAACCTTAAAGTTAAGCTCTGTTTCCACCGCAACCACAGTTTAGCTCCTCAAGCATAGTTAGACTTTTTTTTTTGTGGTCTTAACCTACATGTACCAGTAAGGCTTGCTGATCTTTGATGCGGCATTTATAAGTTTTATTGGTTATATAAGCCTATGCCTGTGGTTTCTTTCCTGCATTTGAAAATCCAATGACAGTTTTACACAGGACTAATTTTTGAGGTACAAATTGGGGGAAAAATAAAAGCATAACTGTAAGCAACTGGACATTCAGCTAGTTTTACATTTTATGTAAAACTAATGACTAGTTCTTTCAAATAGATGTGGATTTGACAATTTATCTATAAAAACAGCAAATCTGATCCAGGTTTTTTTTTTTTTTTTTTTGCGGTACGCGGGCCTCTCACTGTTGTGGCCTCTCCCGTCGTGGAGCACAGGTTCCGGACGCGCAGGCTCAGCGGCCATGGCTCACGGGCCCAGCCGCTCCGTGGCACGTGGGATCTTCCCGGATCGGGGCACGAACCCGTGTCCCCTGCATCGGCAGGTGGACCCTCAACCACTGCGCCACCAGGGAAGCCCCCGATCCAAGTTTTAAGAGGCCTCTGCTTTGCACACAAATACATACATGTACCCTTGAGTAATTAGGGTTTCTCCTGTGCTACTGATGCTCTTGCACATGCCTGTCTCATGCATCTACAAGACTAAATGAATTGTGTGTACTGTGGACAACAGCCTTTAATCACTCTTCTCTAACCAGCTAAGTCTCCTGGCTTCCCACTTAATCAACCTGAGTCTATAACACTTATACTTTTTTATAGGGGTACTTCATCTTCTGGAAAAAAATTCCCAATTGTTTTAAACACAAGAGATTTCCTTACACACACAGAGAGAGGGAGAGAGAGAGAGAGAGAGGGAGAGGGAAACAGGAACAACTGAATTGAAACTTCTGACAGAGTTTTATTATAAGCATGGAAACATTCATGCGGAAGCAGTCAAGAATATGACTCTCCAAGGATTTGGGGGAAAGGCTTTCATAAACTTAAAAAAAGTAACATTAGGTTGTTTACCAAATATCAGACTGCTTGCTTCCTAAAGAATGATACCTTGTTTTGATCTCTATCAGCATATCTTAAAGACACAGTTTTCATTTGGATTATGTTCACTGTATGTTCACAAGACTTCATGTTCAGATGTTTTGGTATCAAGTTTGAGAATTATTAGTTACCATTAGATTGCAAAATTTCTTCTCAGTGAGTTTTTTCTTACTTCTATGTTCATGACTACTATTTACCATTTGGAATTGTGTTTTGTGTACACATATTGCTGAGACGGGTTTTGGGACCTGGGGTCCTTTGCTGCTGTGCTTGCACCTGGACAAACTTCTCCTCAAGCAACAAAATACAAAGAAACTATAAGGGACTAAAAATAACTGTGTCCATGTGCAGTTGGGGCAAATTATGACACCAGATTAAAAAACAAAACAAAACAAAAAAACCTGCCACTTCTTAAGATCTGAGAGCAAAAGCAGGGTACTGCGCATGATCCCTGCACACAGCACCACCAAAGGGGTGGGCAAACCACCTAAGCCACCCTTCCAGCCTGATCCCTGGACACACCCCTACCCTCACCCCATGTAAGGAAACAGCTCTCCCCCCGCCCCACCTCCAGCGAGCGAGCTAGTGAGCAACGGAAACTGTTACTTGTTTTCACTCCCCCCTGCTGCAGCAGGGGCCCCAATAAAGCCTTGCTTGAATTTCTTGTCTGGCCTCTTATAGTTCTATTGATTAAGGAGGCCAAGAACCTTGGTTGGTAATATTGCCAACACACACACACACACACACACACACACACACTCATTGGATTTTCTCTTGAATCACCCAAAGTAATGGTCAGAGTATGTGAAAACCAATGCTGGGCCAATGCACTAGCCTAAAAGATGAAGGCAAGCATTTCCATCTCAGATGTCCAAATAATCCTGTTCATTGCTTGAATACTTCATTTATTTTTTTCACAAAATAACTGGCCAAAATCATTCAACTGTGCAGTTTGGTAACTCTTCAAAATTATGGTTCATAAATACATACGACTTCTCAGTGATTCTTACTGCTGCATCCATTTTTAGCCATTCACAATCATTCACATTACTCAGAGCCAGTATTCAAAATTTTCCACATCCCCTTCTAGCTTTCTAACACTTCTCCTTCAGCATAAAAACTTCCTTTCTATTTTACATGAAAGATGGATGCCATCAGGTGTGTCCATCACCAGCTGCTTCCACCTATTCAGCCTACAAACTTTTGTATACCAATAATTCTTTCCCTCTTGTCTCGGAAGAAACAAACTAGTTACAACTAAAGTATGACACCTCTACTCTGCGTGCTATGTTCATTACCCTTTATTGACCTTGGGAATTTTCTCCAGCCATCAGCCATAAGTTATTTTGTTGTATATTGACAGTCTTTTTCTCCACTGCTGGTTTCTTCCCCTCTGCTTATAAATACACATAAGTGTTTTTGCACTTAAAAATTAAAATATAATAAAATAGAAAGTTAAAGCTTTACCTTTGAGTTTCTCTCCATCTATTATTTCTTCTTTCTTTCACTTCTAAGATGACCAAAAGAATAGTCTAAACTCATCATATTCCTACATCACCTCCACCCATTTGTCAGTCCACAATGCTTGAACTTTTACTATTACCTCATTATTCCAATAAAACTGCACTCGTTAAGCCTTGCAATAATGCTCTGATTTCTAAATCCAAAGTCATTTTTTATATCCTCTTCACACTTGACTATAGCTTTCAATAGTGTTATTATCCTTTTTTTAAATCTATCTCAACCCTGGGAATCCAGAATATCATCATCCCATCCTCACCTGGTTCTCCCCCTAGTTTCTTTGCAATCTCATTCACAAGTCTTTTTTGCCTTACTCTGCCCTACTCTCTCATCAGCCGTTTTTTCTTTCACTATCGATTCTCCTCTTTGCGGATCTCATACATTCTAATGGCTTTGGTTGTCCAGATTTGAACTACTTACCTTCCCTCTCCTCCACCAAACTATATTTTCTAGTTTCATCTTTATTTGTTCAGTGATAACAAGATGCAACCTAAGGGCCAGGGTAGAGTACTGGGGTTCACAATCAATCCAGTTATATCCACGATTTGTTTCATAAATTGCTCAAAGTTTTATAACTTCTTTGCTCCTAATTATAACTTAAATGTGCCCTCCCATCTCAATCCCCGTACTGATCACCTTGCTTTTGCCCTATGTAGGTCACCTGGAATCTTAAATTTGCCTTTTACTTGGACTTTCTACCTCCAATCTTGTTCTCCTCCAATACATTCTTTTTACTTTTCCCAAAGTCATTTTTTCACAAGTGCAAATTATACAGAAAACTTAGTAAATATTTGCTGAAAGAATACAAAAGTGCACAAAAGATGCACACAAAAAAGAATACAGACCAAGAGAATTTTTCATATTTCAAAGGAAGAGACAAGCATGAGACCCTCTTTGCCAATAGCCAATCTCATTTTTAGTAATGTCCCTATGAGTGATTCTATATATGTCTAATCTCCACCCCATATTCCTGTATTTATGGCATCTAACATATGTCTTACGTTTAGTTCTTCAGGAGTCAGTTATTTTTTATGCAGGTGGTTTTTGGGGAATGCTCTTAAGATCAACACCTGTAAGAGAAGGAGGGAACTAGGGTAGGTTGGAGACAGAAGTTGGACTACCATGAAGTTGTAACAGGCTTCAGACAATTCCACAAGGAGATCTAGAGCTGGGATGGCCATTCTAAATTGTCCTGAATTGAGGCAAGAGAACTGGGTCTTTGTAGCCCTAAATAGACCAGTCATTGGATGTGGGCTGCTTAGTGTACCCCCACTGAGGGTGCATAACTTCTAGTGAAGTAGCTCCTCTTGTCAATGGAAAGCTATGAGCCACCATCATTCATACTACTGGTAGCTAGAGGAATGAGCTGGGTCCCTTACCCTAACAAGGACTGTTCAGTTTTCTGACGGATAACTCACTCTCTTCCTCCCACTGTAAATGCTATCTTTTTAACTTCCTAAACTCCATATGAAACAACAAACTCTCTATAACTTTCACTAACGCCCTCTGGCCACCAGTTAACCCACTCATTCCAGAACACACAGATGACAGAATTATTTCAAAATCACAAGTATAGTTTATCTAAATAACTTTCTTGACTCCTAATGACCTACAGATTAAAACACAGACTTCTGTCTCATCATATCAAAAGTACTCAGGTTTGCCTTTCCTGCCCTATGGCATCTTGGTCCCTGAGCCATAGTTTATCTGGACTTTTTTCATGCCCAAATCAACAATGGCCTTTTTTTTTTTTCTTTTGTAAGTAAAATCAATTTTATTAATAAAGATCTTTCCACATGTGCAGAGCAAATAATTAATGAATTCCGAGGAAAAAACCTACATACTGTGAAATTAGAAGTATCCCAGGATGACAAAAAATAAATTAAATAACCAATCCCTATTTTGCACATGTTCTTCTCTCTGTTTAGAGCTGCAGAACCCCTCCTTCTTCAAGAGGCACCTTACAACTCTCCCTTTTGTAAAGTCTCTCCAGCATCTTCAGGCAAGATCAAACACAATCTCTTCTGTGTTTTCATGGCTATGTTCATCAACACTTTTAGAATATTCAGTGTTGCATTTCCCTAATCTGCTTAAATGGTGCTCTCCCTTCGTATCTTAACCTCTATAATATCAGTGCTGCCATATTTGCCAACACAGAGTAACTGCCAGATATAAGTTCATTGAATAAATGAAAGAATAAGTGAATAACATAGTTTTTTCATTCTAGCATATACATTTGAATATCAAGTAAGCAAATATGCCTAAGAGATCTGTGTAGGAGTATGTGTCGAACACGCTTTCTCTGTTTTACTTTTGTTTGTATTCTTTTTTTCCCCATCACTCGGAAAGCTGGAGAATCTATTGTTTCCATGTACAATTTCTCCAAATGCTTGAAAAAAACTAAATGTATGAGCAATATTTTTCAAGCAATGATCTAGAACCAAATCACTATATTGAGACATTAAAAAATTTTTCTAAGATTATATCTTTTGTGTTATAATCCCTGATTCAGCTATTCCTCCCTATAAATGCGATATACTTATGCTTATTTTTGTTTGATCATTGAATAGCTACTTGGATACCTGTGACTTTCAATATATCTTACAATTATAATGTAAACAATAATAAAATATATTATTCAATATACCTTTTTGAAAGTTTCCTGTAGAAATCAATTATTTAAACAAATATTTTATGATGTTAATGTCTCACACTTCTTTTCCAGTATTCCCTACACTAACACATAATATTACAACAATTTTCATAGAAAATTATCAGAATTAACCACATCTTTATCTTTGTTCACAGTAGTCATAAGAAGCCCAAGACTCAGCTTGTAACTACCTCTGATCAGAAAGCTCTCTCAGCTCTATTATCAAAAATGTCTACAACTTGACCACTTTTCTAGTTCCATTGTGATAGCACTAAACAATGTCACAATCATCTTTTTCCAGGATACTAGAAAGGTTTCTTTCTGCTTCCAACTGTGGCCTCAGATCTTCTACCAGATATTTAAAAAATAATAATTGTGACTCTCCATAAGAGCTATATATGTTGTAATGATCTGTAATGTATATGGTGGTAGAACTTCCTTATTTGTTTTCTAGACCAAATTTTGACATCATCTGGCCACAATCATACACTGAACATCTTTGAGAAACCTTTATCCAAGAAAAAAATTATTGTTGTTCTTATTGTTTTATTTTTAAATGGGAGAAATATATGTGTATTTATAGCACGAGGAGAAGGATCAGCTGGATTTGAAAACATTAAAAGTATAAGAGGGCTTCCCTGGTGGCGCAGTGGTTGAGAGTCCGCCTGCCGATGCAGGGGACACAGGTTCCTGCCCCGGTCCAGGAGGATCCCACATGCCGCGGAGCGGCTGGGCCCGTGAGCCATGGCCGCTGAGCCTGTGCGTCCGGAGCCTGTGCTCCGCAACGGGAGAGGCCACAGCAGTGAGAGGCCCGCGTACCGCAAAAAAAAAAAGTGTAAGAGAGACCAAATAATTGGTTACACACATGTCCAGAGAAATTTGATAGGCTTAAAATCAAGAAAAAGCTAAAGAGTTTACTATTTCAAGAAGGAAACATCTAGAGACATGAGGGAGGAAAATTATGTGTTGAGAATGTGGTTAGACTTTAATATTCCCTAGTTGTAAACTATGTAATAGGATAAATTATTCAAACACTTTAAGTCTCAATATTGTCATTTGTCATTTGTTCAACAAATATTTATTGATCATCTGTCATGTATTGTCACTCTGCTAGGCACTGAAAATAACATGGGGGGAAAGTAGTAAGGATATTTGCACTGATTTATTTTATAATCTTACTGTAATTGGGACAAAAGAATTACAATGAGATTATGTTTAGAGCTAGGATGGGAGAAGTACAATGTGTTATGGAAGCAAAAGGGTGGGGTATATAACATATAGCGGTCAGAACAGCACTCTTGAAAGACCAGCAAGAGAAAAAGAGACTTGAATAAAAGAGTTTGACTTTGGAAAAGATGCATTGTTATGAAGGTAAGTATAGTGCTGCAGACAAACCAAACAGTATATGCAGAGGCCTAGAAGAAGACAGAGTTGGTTAAATACATATTAAATACAATAATTTAAAAAATCATTAGGGCTGCATCACAGTGTGTCAAAGCATAGAATTGGAAAAGATGAAGTTGGAATGGTAGGCAGAAGCTAGATTAAAAGACTATGTAAGTCAGTACTTAAAAATTGATGTGCATAGAAATCATCTGGGATCTTGTTAAAACCTAAATTCTGAGTCAGTAGTTTTGGAGTGGGGCCCTAATATCTAATAAGTTTACAAGTAATGCTAACACTGCTGGTCCATTTGCTGGCCCACGTTGAGCATCAAGGATTTAAATCAAGTTCAGGGGTTTGAATCTTACATCTATTCCCATGAAGACTCATTAATAAGTTTAAATAGGAAAGTAACTTATCAAATTAATCTTTGATTTTTTTTTCATAAGGTCCTTCTCATGCCTTATGAAGACTGGATTAGAAAGTGAAAGGTCTGCAGGTAGGGAGACATATTAAGAGGCAATTATAATATTCTAAATTATACAAGTATCTGAGAGATGATTGTAAACTTGGAAAGTCACAGTGGGGATAACAAGATAAATTTAGTAGCTAGAATCAAGAGAAAACAGTAATAAATTGAATGCACGTAGAGAGGAAGGGAAGCATTAAGTATGATGCCCAATTTTATGGTTAGAGCAAATGCACGGAGACTGATGATAATAATGATGTTTGTAATAAACAGCTAAATGTATTCAATATTTATTACATGCCATGCACTAATATTTATGCTTTTAAATTACTTAACTCACAAAAACCCATGAGCAAGGTTCTACTGTATTTCCATTTTACAGATGAGGAAACTGAAGCATGGGTTAAGAAATTCAGAATTAGTAGAGTGCATGGCACAAGACAAATTTTCAGAAAATGGCTATTATTATTATTATTCAAATGAATCTGCAGTTGGAAAAGAAAATGATTGAATGAAATCTTTCCTGACAATGCCTATTTTCTTGACATTATGGGAGGCAGAGTCACTCTCTAATACAGAGAAATAAAGGTTGGGTGTGGAATACATGATAGTGATGAAACAATCAACAAAGTGAAAACATAATCTATTGAATGGGAGAAAATACTTGCAAACTCTATATCTGATAAAGAGTTAATGTGCAAAATATACAAGAAATTCCTACAACTCAATAATGTTTTAAACCCCAATTAAAAAATGAGTAAGGACTTGCATAGATATTTCTCCAAAGAAGACATACAAATGGCCAAATGGTATATAAAAAGACACTTAACATCACTAATCAATAGAGAAATTCAAAACCAAAATGAGATATTACTTCGTACTTGTTAGAATGGATAGCTTTAAAAGTTGATGATTTCCACGATTCAAGCATTCAAGCCTTCCTTATTTACTTTGTGCTCATTTAGTTCACAGATTGAGTTCAGTAGAGAAAAGTATTTTTCTGTTAGTGTACAAGAAGAAAGCCTGATAATCCCTTCAATTTGAAGAGAGAGTTCCCATGAAATGAAATTTAATATTTTGAATTATTTTACTTTACATGTTTCTGACAACTATTGGATATGCTTAATTATAGGGCAACACAGTGAAACTGGAAGGATTAGTTCCTTCAAACCAGTTTCTAATTTATCTTATATCTCATTTTAATGTTTTCATATTTTATAACAAAAGAAACCAGGATGCAAATGTGTGTCATATGCTTATTTCCCATTCAGAAATACAATTTCATATTATTACCGACTTTCAATTGAGCTCATCATTTTTCCCTCGACAAAGTGATGGGAAAAAGTCCTTCTTGAAATTTAGAGTTGAATCCACAAAAGGCATTGAGTTTCCTAATGTGATATGAGAGGCAAATTAATAAATAAGAGAAATATGTAGCTCTTTTGACGGTGCATTAAATATGTGCTTAATTCTCTTCATTTTTCTGCTTCATTTGATATTATTTATTGATATACACTTTTTCCTCTACTGTTCTCCATAAAATGTAAATCTCCTTCATTATAAAGCAAGTATTCTTGCCTTCTTGCAGAGAGCATCTTCTTTTGTATCATAAGCTTATATACCCTGTAAAAGTAAAGAGCAACTACTTTTACATATATGAAAGGAAATAAACAACATGGATAACTGTTTCACACTTTAATCAACTGGTTGTTATAACTGTGATTTCTTTTTTTTTTTAAGATCTTTTTTGGAGTGTAATTGCTTTACAATGTTATGTTAGTTTCCACTGTATAACAAAGTGAATCAGCTATACGTATACCTATATCCCCATATCCACTCCCTCTTGCGTCTCCCTCCCACCCTCCCTATCCCACCCCTCTAGGTGGTCACAAAACACCGAGCTGATCTCCCTGTACTATGCGGCTGCTTCCCACTAGCTATGTATTTTACATTTGGCAGTGTATATAAGTCAATGTTACTCTCTCACTTCGTCCCAGCTTACCCTTTCCCCCTCCCTGTGTCCTCAAGTCCATTATCTACGTCTGTCTTTATTCCTTTCCTGCCCCTAGGATCACTGGAACCATTTTTTATTTTAGATTCCATATATATGTGTTAGCGTATGGCATTTGTTTTTCTCTTTCTGACTTACTTCACTCTGTATGACAGACTCTAGGTCCATCCACCTCACTACAAATAACACAATTTTGTTTCTTTTTGGGCTGAGTAATATTCCATCGTATATATGTGCCACATCTTTTTTTTCCATTCATCTGTTGATGGACACTTAGGTTGCTTCCATATCCTGGCTATGGTAAATAGTGCTGCAATGAACATTGTGGTACATGACTCTTTTTGAATTATGGATTTCTCAGGGTATATGCCCAGTAGTGGGATTGCTGGGTCATATGGTAGTTCTATTTTTAGTTTTTTAAGGAACCTCCATACTCTTCTCCATAGTGGCTGTATCAATTTACATTCCCACTAACAGTGCAAGAGGGTTCCCTTTTCTCTACACCCTCTCCAGCATTTGTTGTTTGTAGGTTTTTTGATAATGGCCATTCAAACCGCTGTGAGGTGATACCTCATTGTAGTTTTGATTTGCATTTCTCTAGTGATTAGTGATGTTGAGCATCTTTTCATGTGTGTGTTGGCAATCTGTACTGGAGAAATGTCGATTTAGGTCTTCTGCCCATTTTTGGATTGGGTGGTTTGTTTTTTTGATATTGAGCTGCATGAGCTGCTTGTATATTTTGGAGATTAATCCTTTGTCAGTTGCTTCGTTTGCAAATATTTTCTCCCATTCATAGGGTTGTCTTTTCGTCTTGTTTATAGTTTCCTTTGCTGTGCAAAAGCTTTGAAGTTTCATTAGGTCCCATTTGTTTATTTTTGTTTTTATTTCCATTTCCCTAGGAGGTGGGTCAAAAATGATCCTGCTGTGATTTATGTCATAGAGTGTTCTATGTTTTCCTCTAAGAGTTTGATAGTGTCTGGCCTTATATTTAGGTCTTTAATCCATTTAGAGTTTATTTTTATGTATGGTGATAGGGAGTGTTCTAATTTCATTCTTTCACATGTACCTGTCCAGTTTTCCCAGCACCACTTTTTGAAGAGACTGTCTTTTCTCCATTGTATATTCTTGGCTCCTTTATCAAAGATAAGGTCACCATATGTGCATGGGTTTATCTCTGGGCTTTCTATCCTGTTCCATTGATCTATATTTCTGTTTTTGTGCCAGTACCATATTGTCTTGATTACTGCAGTTTTGTAGTATAGTCTGAAGTCAGGGAGCCTGATTCCTCCAGCTCCGTTTTTCTTTCTCAAGACTGATTTGGCTATTCGGGGTCTTTTGTGTTTCCATACAAACTGTGAAATTTTTTGTTCTACTTCTGTGAAAAATGCCATTGGTAGTTTGATAGGGATTGCATTGAATCTGTAGATTGCTTTGGGTAGTATAGTCATTTTCACAATATTGATTCTTCCAATCCAAGAGCATGGTATATCTCTCCATCTGTTTGTATCACCTTTAATTTCTTTTATTAGTGTCTTACAGTTTTCTGCATACAGGTTTTTCTCTCCTTAGGTAGGTTTATTCCTAGGTATTTTATTCTTTTTGTTGCAATGATAAATGGGAGTGTTTCCTTGATTTCTCTTTCAGATTTTTCATCGTTAGCATATAGGGATGCAAGAGATTTCTGTGCATTAATTTTGCATCCTGCTACTCTGCCAAATTCATTGATCAGCTCTAGCAGTTTTCTGGTAGTATCTTTAGGATTCTCTAGGTATAGTATCATGTCATCTGCAAACAGTGACAGCTTTACTTCTTATTTTCCTGTTCGGATTCCTTTTATTTCTTTTCCTTCTCTGAGTGCTGTAGCTAAAACTTGGGGAGCTAAAACCATGTTGAATAATAGTGGTGAGAGTGGGCAACCTAGTCTTGCTCCTGATCTTAGTGGAAATGGTTTCAATTTTTCACCATTGAGAACGATGTTGGCTGTGGGTTTGTCATATATGGCCTTTATTATGTTGAGGTAAGTTCCCTCTATGCCTCCTTTCTGGAGAGTTTTTATTATAAATGGGTGTTGAATTTTGTTGAAAGCTTTTTCTGCATCTATTGAGATAATCATATGGGTTTTCTCCTTCAATTTGTTAATATGGTGTATCACATTGATTGATTTGCATATACCGAAGAATCCTTGCATTCCTGGGATAAACCCCACTTGATCATGGTGTATGATCCTTTTAATGTGCTGCTGGATTCTGTTTGCTAGCATTTTGTTGAGGATTTTTGCTTCTATGTTCATCAGTGATATTGGCCTGTAGCTTTCTTTTTTTGTAACATCTTTGGTTTTAGTATCAGGGTGAAGGTGGCCTTGTAGAATGAGTTTAGGAGTGTTACTCCCTCTGCTATATTTTGTAAGAGTTTGGGAAGGATAGGTGTTAGCTCTTCTCTAAATGTTTGATAGAATTCGCATGTGCAGCCATCTGATCCTGGGTTTTTGTTTGTTGGAAGATTTTTAATCACAGTTTCAATTTCAGTGCTTGTGATTGGTCTGCTTATATTTTCTGTTTCTTCCTGACTCAGTCTCAGAAGGTTGTCCTTTTCTATGAAATTGTGTATTTCTTCAAGGTTGTCCATTTTATTGTCATATAGTTGCTTGTAGTAATCCCTCATGATTCTTTGTATTTCTGCAGTGTCAGTTGTTACTTCTCTTTTTTCATTTCTAATTCTGTTGATTTGAGTCTTCTTTTTTTCTTGATGAGTCTGGCTAATGGTTTATCAATTTTGTTTATCTTCTCAAAGAACCAGCTTTTAGTTTTACTGATCGTTGCTATAGTTTCCTTCATTTCCTTTTCATTTATTTCTGACCTGATCTTTATGATTTCTTTCCTTCTGCTAACTTTAGGGAATTTTTGTTCTTCTTTCTCTAACTGCTTTAGGTGTAAGGTTAGGATGTTTATTTGAGATGTTTCTTGTTTCTTGAGGTAGGATTGTATTGCTATAAACTTCCCTCTTAGAACTGCTTTTGCTGCATCCCATAGGTTTTTAATCATCATTATAATTGTGATTTCTATGTTCATAAATTATTCTGGACATTTTATAAAATGAAAAATAGGTTTTTCTGTATTTTCTCACATCTGGAAATGTGATATATATCATTTCTAAGCATTAATAGTGAAAAGAATCACACAGTTTCCTTTTAAATATACATATGAATATGGATGTACAAATTATAGGATTTCTCTCTGTATTTTACATTTAAGTGTGACTATAAAAGGAAATATTATTTAAACAAAATAATATTATTTTAATATTTTTTATTTCTAAAGTGTTTTATAGAAACGTAATATTAGAATATTAAGACTATGTCATCCCATTTCCATACTGAAAATTGGGAAATAGACAGTTTTAGGCTATAAAATTGCAATAATGTTTATTTTTATTAACTACATTTTTATGAAATGTAGTTCAGTTTACCTTGATCACTATATTAAAAGCAAAATTAAAAATAAGGGTGAAAACAGCCAATGTTACAGTCAGTGAAATAAAAATACTTTGTGTAGGGCTTCCCTGGTGGCGCAGTGGTTGGGTGTCCGCCTGCCGATGTGGCGGACGCGGGTTCGTGCCCTGGTCCGGGAGGATCCCACATGCTGTGGAGCGGCTGGGCCTGTGAGCCAGGGCCGCTGAGCCTGCGCGTCCGGCACCTATTGCTCCACAACGGGAGAGGCCACAACAGTGAGAGGCCCGCATACCGCAAAAAAAAAAAAAACCACATTCATTACAAAAGAATGTTCTTTAAGTTGAAAAATAAAAAGAGTGGATATATAATTTTTTTAGTTGTAAAAAGCCTTTGTTTTCCTTTTCCTTTAATATATTTTCAAAGGTAGCAACAGAAAATAAACTCAGCAGAAAACTTCAAATATATTACTTACTCTAGGCTTGGGTGTAACAAGGTAAAAATATCAATTAAAAATTAGGAATGACTTTGACTCTTTGCCAGTTCCTTCAACATCCTGATTTGTGAAATTTTTAATAATTTAAGATTTAGTTTATTTGTGGCTTTGCTCCTAGTATTATACTGTCTCTGACCACACAGGTCAAAGAGTTTTGTGAATGTTTTGCTAAAAATGTCTTCCTGCTTTTTACAGTTGCATTTAATTTGGCATAAAAACATGACCTTTTACTCAGCAGTATAAATGAAGAATGAATAGATGTTACTCATAAATTAATGGTCTTGGCTTTGCTTAGTTAATCTTACAATGAATCCATTGCCAACTATAATTTAGGAGGGACAAACTGATGAAATGAAAGCAGTTAGGGAATTTTACAGAAAGAATAATCATTTTAAAAGATGAACGTTAACTTTCCTTTATTTTTTCCCTCTGTATTACATTTATCTTTAAACTGCTTCTCTGTAATGAAAACATTTAAAGACTGAATTAGGGTTTATGGGCTTATAAGAAATTAGAACTTGGAGGTGATGGTATTAAAAACTCAAAATAATTTTGGTAGGAAGGATCAAGTGATGCAAAGTGTACTGATAAAATAAGAAAGATGAACAGCCAAATCAAAGAATAGGCAGAAGACTTAAATAGACATTTCTCCAAAGAAAACATACAGATGGCCAACAGAAACATGAAAAGATGCTCAACATCGCTAATTATTAGAGAAATGCAAATCAAAAGTGCAATAAGTTGTCACCTCACACTGGTCAGAATGGTCCTCACCCAAAAGTCTGTAAATAATAAATGCTGGAGAAGGTGTGGAGAAAAGGGAGCTCTCCTACACTGTTGGTGGAAATGTCAATTGTTGCAGCCACTATGGAGAACAGTATGGAGGTTTCTTAGAAAACTAAAATTAAAGCTACCATACGACCCAGCAATCTCACTACTGGGCATACATCCAGAGAAGATAAAAACTCTAATTCCAAAAGATAACATGAACCCCAATGTTCATAGCAGCATTATTTACAATAGCCAAGACATGGAAACAACTTAAGTGTCCATTGACAGATGAATGGATAAAGAAGATGTGGTATATATATACAAAAGAATATAGAATATTACTCAGCCATAAAAAAGAATGAAATAATGCCATTTGCAGCAACATGGATGGACCTAGCGATTATCATACTAAGTGAAGTAAGTCAGAGGAAGACAAATATCATATGATATCACTTATATGTGGAATTTTAAAAAGTGATACTAATGAACTTATTTACAAAACAGAAATAAACTCACAGACATAGCAATCAAACTTACAGTTACCAAAGGGGAAGTGGGGGGAGGGATAAATTAGGAGTTTGGTATTAACAGATACACACTACTGTATATAAGATAGATAAACAACAAGGACCTATCGTATGGCACAGGGAACTATATTCAATATCTTGTAATAACCTATAATGGAAAAGAATCTGAAAAAGAATATATATATACATACATATATATATTTATATATGTATATATATAACTGAATCACTTTGCTGTATATCTGAAACTAATACAACATTGTAAATCAACTATGCTTCAATAAAAATTGTTTGTTTTGGAAAAAAAGAGATGAAAAAAATCCAGACAATAATTTTGAAAAAATGATAAGTACAAAATAGAATACAAAGCATTATAATTAATAGTAAGTGAAAGGGGATGAATTCGATGAGGAAAGCAATATTTTGTGTAATCCTTTCATCACCCAATTTTCATCTCTTCTATTAATTCAAAATGAACAAAATCAATGTCTACTATTGTAGACATCTGCTACTAATGTCTACATCTGCTATTCCACACACATTTTCTCATTTGACACAGGCTCTCCATTGCTCCTTAAATGATCCATATACGTTCTTGCTGCTGAGAAATCACTGGTGTGCTTTCTCTCTAAACCAAACACCTCCTTGTTCATTTATTTATTTATTTATTTATTTATTATTTTTTACTTTGGGGGGAGTGGATTAGACACAGATATTTATTTTCTGAGTTCTGGAGCCTATCCTTGTTCCTTTAAATCCTGCATTTCCTTTTCCAGGCCATGCCCCAAGTCCTCTAATAAATTTGTATCTATCACTCCAGCCTTAAAATACTATACTTCTTTCAGTTATGTCATTTAATTGGGTTTTGTGTAGATTATTTTTTAATTTATGAGGACTCGCTAAGCTTTAGTTTTCTCATCTGTAAAATGGAAATAATAAGACTTAC
The DNA here is from genome assembly GCF_039906515.1 of Pseudorca crassidens. Lineage (NCBI taxonomy): Eukaryota > Metazoa > Chordata > Mammalia > Artiodactyla > Delphinidae > Pseudorca > Pseudorca crassidens. The sequence goes on from NC_090306.1 coordinate 63,390,441, forward strand.
TTTAGAGGGTTCTTGTGAAAATGGAAAAAGCTTGTATAGGTGTATAAATATAGTAAGTTTTATGCCAATGTTATTTTTATCATAATATTAACCTTGTATCATCATTTATGCTTTTGAGTATATGTCCTGCTTCGGCAAATATAATGTAGACCATTGAATATTTGCTGTGTTTTCGGTATGTTTTTCATGGAAAGTGTTCAATAATGTGTCACCATCATTTTCCATGCCCCGTTTTGTGTTCCCTATCTTTAAGTGGTCTATTTGTTCTATTTTGAGCTTTGTTCCTCTTATTTCTCTACACTGTACCAAGGAAGTATGATACAAAAGGCCATCAGCTGAAACTCAAAGTTGCTCTCCTGCTATATCATAACTCACACAGCAATTTCCTCTGCATGTAATCTTGTTTCCATCTCTACAATCAAGTCTTATTGTTCAGTGTTTTTCCTTGCTCAGTTCTAGAATGAATAGAATCTCGTTAGCTTCGGGGAATTCTAGTTGAATCATTTATAGATAAATTCAGGCTATAAGCATATATTACTCTTTTCTCTCTTGGAGGACTGGTAATTGATGTGGGATTGGATGGCATAGTTCAGTGGAAAGGACCTAGTTGATAATCATACAGAGGTATGTTAAATTTCAACTCTTTTATCATATAACCTCAGAAGAAAAGCTCAGACTCTGTACCTCACTTAACATATTATTGAAAAAATATTCAAAATATTGATCATATCTGGTAAGAAATTATTGATTTTTACACTTGTGGCACATCCTCTGACCAATTTTCAAGAACATAAAATGCAAATGCTAGGATACATTTTGTTTCTACAGGATCATGGGCCCTCTTTTGCAATAGTTGACTTTTGTATCTGGATGCCTGTGGTGTCTCCTCTCTTGGAAAGTTTCACTTTCCAGGTCTTGCCTATAACATGTTAAGGTGATTGATATCTCCTATCTACTCACATAAGTAATTTGGAGGTCTATCTTAGGCTTTTGGCTTTATGATTGTGTAATTTATATATTTCTAAATAACAGATACTCCAAAACCTAATGGCTTAAAATGACAGAATTTATTCTCCATAGGTCCTCTGGCTTTGGGTTTTTCACAAGGCTGTAATGAAGATGTCAGCCTGTGCTGCAGTCATCTTAAGGTGTGAGTGGGGGTGGATACTTTTCCAAGATTATTTTCACGTTGTTGACAGGATTCATATTCTCATGGGCAAGCAGACTGCGGGTCTCAGTTCCTTACTGTCTGGTGACCAGAAACCACCCTTAATACCTCTCCATGTGGCCCTTTCCATAGAGCAATAGGGCAGCTCAGAGTTTATTTCATCAGAACTTGCAAACAAGAAGGCAAGAGAGAAAGTAAGAGCAATATAGAATTCAAGGTCCTTTTAAAACTAATATCAGAAGTGACATTCTACTTATTTTGCCATATGCTATTTTGTAGAGGCAAGTCACTTGGTCCAGTCCACACAAGGGTATGGGTCTGAGAAGGCAGGAGTCACTGGGAAGGATTTCAGAAGATGCCTACAACAGTGATATTCTCTTAACACAACTTTAGGAAGTTAGTTCAGTTAAACAACGGTTACTAAGGTGCATAATACGTGTCAGGAAGTAGACTAGAATAAAATGAAGAAGAATATAATGCCTGTCTTAGAAAAGTTCATAATCTATTTTGGAAACCAATGGGTCTGATTTTATCATGCACAGCCTACTGTGGGAAAATAAAGATTCCTAATCCAGTCTATGAGATCAGAAAAAGCTTCCCAGTGGAGGCAATTAAGTTAATTTTTGACACATAAAAGGTGGAGAAGAGACAGCATATCAGAGAAAACAGCTATACAAATGTACTAGGGCATGACACATACATTATGGTGCGTGTTCATAATACTGTCCATGCTGAGCTCTTTAGAAGATGTTGTAGCACAATACATTCCTTCCAGCATGTGCACAAAGTGCTCTACAGTAAAACCATATTAGGTGTTATTAGTTCTTTCCTGCTCACTCTCCCCTGGCTCATGGTGAGCTCTCCTGCTCCTTAGGAGGCATTCCTAGATGGTTACTCTAGAACTTATTGCTCAAAACTGACAAAATCCAAACTCAGCCTCCTAGGGGAATTGACAATAATCACAAATTATTTCCCCACACTACCCCCAAAGTCTTTGTAGAGACTAAGTGCCACTAGCAGTCATAATACCCCTGCTTATTCTCACAAGCAAACATTCAAATTAAAGTATAATCATGTTAGACAATTTCCCTATAAGTAGGAATTTTTACATTTGCACCAATTATAAAACCTATTACTGTTGCAGAAAAAGTCTGTTAATGAAAGAAAAATATTAAAAATAAAAGTATTAGAAATAAAAAATTCACAACAAACTTGTATGAAACAACTTTAAGTCTTTTCTTTATCCCTGAAGAAGTTTGTGTGTTATTGACTATCCCTGCTTGAAACGTTCTCTTCCTTTGGCTCTTGGGACATAACCCTTTGCTGATTTCTCTCCTTCACCTCCGAATGCTCATTTATGCATAAATATTTCCAGGTCATTTATAAATCAGTAGATGCTAGTGCTTTGGAATGAAGCCAAATATCACACATTTACCTAATCTTAGAATTTAGGAAATAAATCTAGATTGTATTTGACTCATTTCAGTGGAGAGAGGAGTCTCCCTCTTTCTCAGAGATGAGGGTTTTCCTTGTAAATGTAACTATTTCCTTTTTGCATATCTGCTTGTTCTGGAAAGTTTTAAGTTTTTATATCTACTAACACCAACTTGCATATGGTTCTAGAATTCCATGGTATCAATTATTTCCCCATAACTCCATGACTTAGCTACAGGACTTCTGGGGTTATGAGCAAGAGCAGAGACACAAAGAACTGGCAGGAAACAGTGGTTTTTATCATCACAAAATCTTTAACCGTCAACCCGTGCTTTATATTTTTAAGGAAAGACAAACTTCCTATAAGCATAGTAAAATTTACTATAGCCTTAGAATTAGAAGGCGGAACACAGTATGGAGGAACACACTTTATCACTGAGTAGCTCGAAAATTGTAGCTAATGATTTCATCTGTCCTAATACTAAAGCAGACTAATTGCATGACCCCTCCAATTATCAAAAATTGTGTCATTAAAATGTCCAAAATTAATGGTTTTCTTAAAACATAATAACAATAAAAAATATACAAACAAACAAAGAATGCAATTTAACTTGGATTAGAGGCAGAGAGCATTTGGGGATACAGACTAAGGAGCCAGAATGCCCTAGTGCAAATCCAGATCTGCGATTTAGCTGCATTATTTTGGACAGATTACTTAACCACACTGGTTACTCTTCTGCAAAGTGGGGAAAATAATACCACCCATCAGAGGGAATTTTGTGTGAATCAAGGAGCTAATACTTGAAAAAGAATGAAAGGGCAGCTGGCATACAGATGGTGTAATAAGCCTCAAAGATTAAAAATAAAATATATCTTCAATAGATCATGATCACTACTTTCAAATAGTAAAGGTAATAGTTAAAAATGACTTAACAAAAGCAAGTTTGATTAAGACTTTGGAGGTCCCTGGGGTGTGGTGATTATGCTCTTGACTGCAATCATTTCCTTACTAGGGATTTATCTGTCAGCAGTAGCAGCTGAAGTGGGCAATTATCCACATTAACTCCTCTACCAATGTTTATCATTATTGTTGTGCTAAAACAGGGTTGAGGAATTCATTCGACAAAATATAAATACACATGGTCACCAATTCGATAGCTTATATATAAATAAAATATAATATTTTACAGATTTTTCTGAAATCCTCCTTTAAATTCCTTTTAATAAATCTTTTATAAAATGAATGATTGTAAGCAAATTTCAAAAGCCCCTTCAAAATATTACAGATGTGACACCTAAATAAGTTTGGTTTTTCCCAAGGAACTCTCTATGTCATTAATTATAGAAAACAGTGTCCTTTTTTGCTATTACTATTATGGCCTGAAGTATGGTGCAAATACTCTCACCACAAAGTGAATGATGAGGGAATCTGTTTCAGAGATCTAGTGTGGACACCGAGTGAACACTATCTGTTCTCAAACTACAAGGCTCCATGAAGGTCCATGCCTGTATTGTTCATCACTGCATCCTCAGCCCTTATCATACTGTAGTCTAGCACACAGCAGGAACTAAGTATATAACAATTGAATTAATGCATGTTTAGCCTGTTCTCGTCTAAGGCTTAAATTTTCCAAAGAAATCCTTGTTTCTCTGGGTGAAAGGAAAGATTACTTTCTTCTCCTTTTTCATTTCCAAGTCATTCTCATTTCATTTTTCATGTCCACCTCAGTAATATTCAATCCCCAATGTCATCTTTCTTTCATCCCAGCCCCGTGTATTTCCATGGGGTATTGCCTTTCTGATAAGTCATGTAATCATTCCAACTACTTTATACCTCTGAACTCTAGTCCTCTTTTTATTGACGACTCTCAGTTATCAGATATGATAGAGAAGAGCTGATAAAGACATTAAATGACATGTAATTTACAGATCTGCATCTTAACTGTTTTAACCAAAAATCCTATTTGAAAAAATGACTGGGATTTCTTCTTCTCATCTGTATTTTGCCATTCACCTTGTTAGAAATGCTACTGAGAAATGGGTGGGAGGGGGGAGATATGAAAAAGAGAAGACCAAAATTAATAATTTACTGAAGTGTTGAGAGCTTGAGTTCGATTATTATGACAAGATGATCTTAACATTTTTGTTCATTCATGTTTTTTTAATCTGTGTCTCATATAAAGTTGTGACAATAGCAGTAGTTGGTCATTGAACATCATAGATGCTTCATATGGACCATGATTCAAATTATGTATTTTAATATGATCCTCACCACCACCACCCCTAAACACAGTAAACTTGGCAATAAAGACAATGAATACCATAAAACTACTGGAATTACCTGCCTCTGAGAATTGTGCTAATAAAGAAAAAATTATTAAAACCTGAAATGTTCTGATTATACTTGTCAGGATCTCAAAGAGATATTTACAGTGATAACAATTCATTTGGGTAAATACCCCAAAGTGGAATTAATGAATCATGTAGTTGTTCTATTTTTAATTTTTTAAGGAACCTCCATACTGCTTTCCACAGTGGCTGCACCAATTTACATTCCTACCAACAGTGTACAGATTCCAATTTCTCTGCATTCTTGTTATCTTTGGGTTTTTTTTTTTTTTTTTTGCAGTACGCGGGCCTCTTACTGCTATGACCTCTCCCGTTGCGGGGCACAGGCTCCGGACGCGCAGGCTCAGCAGCCATGGCTCAAGGGCCCAGCCGCTCCGCGGCATGTGGGATCCTCCCGGACCGGGGCATGAACCCGTGTCCCCTGCATCCGCAGGCGGACTCTCAACCACTGCGCCACCAGGGAAGCCCTGGGGTTTTTTTTTTTTATACATCCTAATTGGTGTGAGGGGATATCTCACTATTTTTAATTTGCATTTCCCTCATGATTAGTAATGTTGAGCATCTTATCAAACACCTGTTGGTCATTTATGTATTTTCTCTGGAAAATATCTATTTCAGTCCTTTGCCTATTTTCATCTAATTATGTGATTTTTAAAATGTTGAATTGTAGTAGTTCCTTATGTATTTTGGATATTAAACCATTAATCAGATATAGGGTTTGAAATTATTTCCTCCCATTCTACAGGTTGCCTTTAAACTCTGTTAATTATTTTCTTTGCTGTAGAGAAGCTTTTTAGTACAATGTACTCCCACTTTTCTATTTTTGCTTTTGTTGCTTGTGCTTTTGATGTTACACACAAGAAATCATCACCCAAACGAATGTCAGGATGCTTTTCTTCTACGTTTTCTTCAAGGAGTTTTACAGTTTCTGGTCTTACATTTAAATATTTAATCAATTTTGAGTTGATTTTTGTGTATGGCATAAGATAAAGTTTCAATTTTATCCCTTTTCATGTGGCTATCCAGTTTTTCCAACACCATTTATTGAAGAGAGGATCTTACATCATGACTGTGAGATATATCCCTGGGATGCAAGGATGACTCATGTGAAAATCAATTAATGTGATATACTATATTAACAGAATGAAGGATAAAAATCACATGATCATCTCAATAGATACAGTAAAAGAATCTGACAAAATACAAACTCTTTGATGATAAAGAGCCTTAAAAAGCTAGCAATAGAAAAAACTTACCTCGACATGATAAAGACCATATAAGACCAAACCCCCACAGTTAACATAATAATCAATTGGAAGAGCTGAAAGCTTTCCTCTAAGATCAGGAACAAAGCAAGGATGCCCACTCTTGCCATTTCTATTTAACATAGTACTGGAAGCCTCAGTCAGAGCAATTAGGCAAGAAAAAGAAATAAAAGGCATCCAAATTGGAAAGGAAGAAGTAAACTTATCTCTGCAGATGGCATGTTCTTATATATAGAAAACTCTAAAGACTCCCCCAAAAAACTATTAGAACTAATAAATTTGGTAAAGTTGCAGCATACAAAATCAATATACAAAAATTAGTTATGTTTCTATACACGAAGAGTGAACTATCCAAAAAGAAAAGTTAAGAAATAATCCCATTTACAATTGTATCAAAAAGAATAAAATACTGAAAAATAAACTTAACCAAGGTGGTGAAAAACTTGTACATTGAAAACTACAAAACACTGATGAAAGAAATTAAAGAAGACACAGATAATTCAAAAGACATCTGTGTTCATAGGTTAGAAGACTTAATATTGTGAAAATGTCCACTCTACCCAAAGCTTTTTATAGATTCAATATAATCCCTATCAAAATCCTAATGGTATTATTTACAAAAATTTTTAAAAATCCTAAACTTTAGGTGGAAGCACAAAAGACCTGAAATAGCTTAAGCAATATTGAGAAAGAACAAAGCTGGAGACATATTTTCTGATTTCAAAATATATTACAAACCTACAGTAATTACAACAGTATTGTACTGGCAGAAAAACAGACGTCTACACCAATGGAACAGAATAGAGAACCCAGAAATAAACCCATGGTTACACTGTCAACTGATCTTTGGCAAGCGTATGAAAAATACACAATAGGGAAATGAGAGTCTCTTCAACAAATGATGTTAGAAAACTGGATATCCGCATGTAAAATTATTTAAATACGACCAGTTCCCTGCTGCATCATTGGTCATTTCAAAAAGTACACGTCCTTTAATTTGCATAGACATCAATGACGTTTACCTCTTAAATTGTCTTTATACCATCTTAATTTCCATCCCAGTAATAGTGGTATGACAGTGTCTGCTTTGCATAAGCTGAAAATTTAATAATTTGGAGTGTCAATCCATTGCAAAACATTCCAGGAAAATGTACATGTTAAAGGGGCTATCTTAGAGGAGACATTCCAGATGGCCGAGGAGTAAGATGTGGAGATCACCTTCCTCCTCACAAATACATCAGAAATACATCTACATGAGGAACAAATCCTACAAAACACCTGCTGAACGCTGGCAGAAGACTTTCCTCAGACTTTCCAAAAGGCAAGAAACTCCCCACTACCTGGGTAGGGCAAAAGAAAAAAGGAAAAACAGAGAAAAAAGAATAAGGATGGGACATGCACTACTGGGAGGGAGCTGTGAAGGAGGAAAAATTTCCACACACTAGGAAGGCCCTTCACTGGCGGAGACGGGGATGGTGGGGAGAAGCTTCGGAACCACGGAGGAGAAAGCAGCAACAGGGGTGCAGAGGGCAAAGTGGAGAGATTCCCATACAGAGGATCAGTGCTGATCATCACTCACCAGCCTGAGAGGCTTGTCTGGATGGCTGGGGGCTGGGAGCTAAGGCTCTGCCTTCGGAGTTCAGATCCCAGGAAGAGGACTGGGGTTCGCTGTGTGAACACAGCCTGAAGGGGGCTAGTGTGCCACAGTTAGCTGGGAGGGAGTCCAGGGAAAAGTATGCACCTCCCTAAGAAGCAAGAGACCATTGTTTCGGGGTTTGCGAGGAGAGGAGATTCAGAGCACCACCTAAACAAGCTCCAGAGATGGGCACAAGTCACAGCTATCAGCGCAGACACCAGATACGGGCATGAAACGCTAAGGCTGCTGCTGCAACCACCAAGAAGCCTGTGTGCCAGCACAGGTCACTATCCACACCTCCCCTCCTGGGAGCCTGTGCAGCCCACCAGTGCCGGGGTCCCATGATCCAGGGACAACTTCCCCAGGAGAACACATGGCGCACCTCAGGCTGTTGCAACGTCATGCCGGCCTGTGCCAATGCAGGCTCGCCCCGCATTCCGTACCCCTCCCTCCCCCCAGCCTGAGTGAGCCAGAGCCCCCTAACCAGCTGTTCCCTTAATCAGCTGCTCCCTCCTGTCTGGGTGGGAACAGAGGTCCTCAGGCAACCTACAAGCAGAGGCAGGGCCAAATCCAAAGTTGAACCCCAGGAGATGTGCAAACAAAGAAGAGAAAGGGAAACTTCTCCCATCAGCCTCAAGAGCAGCAGATTAAATCTCCACAATCAACTTGATGTACCCTGCATCTGTGGAATACCTGAATAGACAACGAATCATCCCAAAATTGAGGCGGTAGACTTTGGGAGCAACTGTAGACTTGGGGTTTGCTTTCTGCATCTAATTTCTTTTGGTTCTATGTTTATCTTGGTTTAGTATTTAGAGTTTATTATCATTAGTAGATTTCTTTATTGATATGGTTGCTCCTTTTTTTTATGTTTAGATATATATTTTGTTTTTTCCTTTTTCTATTTTTGTGAGTGTGTATGTGTCGGCTTCTTTGTGTGACTTTGTCTGTATAGCTTTGATTTTACCATTTGTCCTAGCATTCTGAGAGTCCGTATTTGTTGTTGTTGTTGTTTTACTACAGTTTTTAGCGCTTCTTATCATTGGTGGATTTGTTTTTTGGTATGGTTGCTCTCTTCTTTTGTTCTTTCTTTTTTTGTTTTTTTTATTACTTTCAATTTTTTTATTTTTAATAATTTTTTTTATTTTAAATATTTTATTTTATTTATTTTTTTAAATTTTTTTCTCCCTTTTCTTCTGAGCTGTGTGGCTGACAGGGTCTTGGTGCTCTGGTCGGGTGTCAAGCCTGTGCCTCTGAGGTGGGAGAGCCAAGTTCAGGGCATTGGTCCAACAGAGACCTCCAGGCAAAATGTAATATCAAACGACAAAAGGTCTCGCAGACATCTGCATCTCAATGCTAAGACCCAGCTCCACTCAACGACAAGCAAGCAACAGTGCTGGACACCCAATCCCAAACAACTAGCAAGACAGGAACACAACCCTACCCATTAGCAGAGAGGCTGCCTAAAATTATAAAAAGGTCACAGACACCCCAAACCACACCACCGGATGTGCACCTGCCCACCAGAAAGACAAGATCCAGCCTCATCCACTAGAACACAGGCACTAGTCCCCTCCACCTGGAAGCCTACACAGCCCACTGAACCAAGCTTAGCCAGTTGGAGCAGACATCGAAAACAGCCTGCAAAAAGTAGACCCCAAACATGGTAAATTAAGCAAAATGAGAAGACAGAGAAATACACAGCAGATGAAGGAGCAAGGCAAAAACCCACCAGACCAAACAAATGAAGAGGAAATAGGCAGTCTACCTGAAAAGGATTTTGCAGTACTGATAGTAAAGATAATACAAAATCTTGTAAGTAGAATAGAGAAAATACAAGAAATGTTTAACAAGGACCTAGAAGAACTAAAGAGCAAACAAACAATGATGAACAACACAATAAATGAAATTAAAATTTCTCTGGAAGGAATCAATAGCAGAATAACTGAGGCAGAAGAACGGATAAGTGACTTGGAAGATAAAAGAGTGGAACTAACTACCACAGAGTAGAATAAAGAAAAAAGAATGAAAAGAATTGAGGACAGTCTCAGAGACCTCTGGGACAACACTAAACGCAACAACATTCGAATTATAGGGGTCCCAGAAGGAGAAGAGAAGAGAAAGGGTCTGAGAAAATATTTGAAGAGATTATAGTTGAAAAATTCCCTAATATGGGAAAGGAAACAGTCAATGAGGTCCAGGAAGCACAGAGAGTCCCATACAGGATAAATCCAAGGAGAAACATGCCAAGACACATATTAATCAAACTATCAAAAATTAAATACAAAGAAAAAATATTAAAAGCAGCTAGGAAAAAGCAACAAATAACATACAAGAGAATCCCCATAAGGTTAACAGCTGATCTTTCAGCAGAAACCCTGCAAGCCAGAAGGGAGTGGCAGGACATATTTAAAGTGATGAAAGGGAAGAATCTACAATAAAAATTGCTCTAATCAGCAAAGATGGCATTCAGATTTGACGGAGAAATTAAAGCCTTTACAGACAAGCAAAAGCTAAAACAATTCAGCATCACTAAACCAGCTTTATAAAAAAATGCTAAAGGAACTTCTCTAGGCAGGAAACACAAGAGAAGGGAAAGACCTACAATAACAAACCCAAAACAATTAAGAAAATGGTAATAGTAACACACATATCGATAATCACCTTCAATGTAAATGGATTAAATGCTTCAACCGAAAGACATAGACTGGCTGAATGGATACAAAAACAAGACCCATATATATGCTGCCTACAAGAGACCCACGTCAGTCCTAGGAACACATACAGACTGAATGTGAGGGGATGGAAAAAGATATTCCATGTAAATGGAAATCAAAAGAAAGCTGGAGTAGGAATTCTCGTATCAGACAAAATAGACTTTGAAATAAAGACTATTACAAGAGACAAAGAAGGACACAACATAATCATCAAGGGATCAATCTACGAAGAAGATATAACAATTGTAAATATTTATGCATCCAACATAGGAGCACCTCAATACATAAGGCAAATGCTAAGAGCCATAAAAGGGGAAATCGACAGTAACACACTCATAGTAGGGGACCTTAACACCTCATTTTCACAATGGACAGATCATCAAAAATAAAAAAAATAAGGAAACACAAGTTTTAAATGATACATTAAACAAGATGGAGTTAATTGATATTTATGGGACATTCCACCCAAAAATAACAGAATACACTTTCTCCTCAAGTGCTCATGGAACATTCTCCAGGATAGATCATATCTAGGGTCACAAAGCAAGCCTTGGTAAATTTAAGAAAACTGAAATCATATCAAGTATCTTTTCAAACCACAACACTATGAGACTAGATATCAATTACAAGAAAAAATCTGTAAAAAATTCAAACACATGGAGGCTAAACACTACACTACATAATAACCAAGAGATCACTAAAGAAATCAAAGAGGAAATCAAAAAATATGTAGAAACAAATGACAATGAAAACACGACAACCCAAAACCTATCAGCTTCAGCAAAAGCAGTTCTAAGAAGGAAGTTTATACCAATACCATCCTACCTCAAGAAATAAGAAACATTTCAAATAAACAACCTAACCTTACATCTAAAGCAATTAGACAAAGAAGAACAAAAAAAAAACCCCAACGATAGCAGAAGGAAAGATATCATAAAGATCAGATCAGAAATAAATAAAAAAGAAATGAAGAAAACAATAGCAAAGATCAATAAAACTAAAAGCTGGTTCTTTGAGAAGATAAACAAAATTGATAAACCATTAGCCAGACTCATCAAGACAAAAAGGGGGAAGACTCAAATCAATAGAATTAGAAATAAAAAAGGAGAAGCAACAACTGACACTGCAGAAATGCAAAAGATCAAGAGAGATTACTACAAGCAACTATATGACAATAAAATGGACAACCTTGAAGAAATACACAATTTCACAGAAAAGGACAACTTTCTGAGACTGAATAACGAAGAAACAGAAAATATAAGCAGACCAATCACAAGCACTGAAATTGAAACTGTGATTAAAAGTCTTCCAACAAACAAAAGCCCAGGTCCAGATGGCTTCACATGCGAATTCTTTCAAATATTTAGAGAAGAACTAACACCTATCCTTCTCAAACTCTTACAAAATATAGCAGAGAGAGGAACACTCGCAAACTCATTCTACGAGGCCACCAGCACCCTGATACCAAAACCAGAAAAAGATGTCACAAAAAATGAAAACTATAGGCCAATATCACCAATGAACATAGATGCAAAAATCCTCAACAAAACACTAGCAAACAGAATACAATAATACATTAAAAGAATCATGCACCATGATCAAGTGGGGTTTATCCCAGGAAGGCAAGGATTCTTCAATATATGCAAATCAATCAATGTGATAAATCACGTTAACAAACTGAAGGTGAAAAACCATATGATCATCTCAAAAGATGCAGAAAAAGCTTTTGTCAAAATTCAACACCGATTTATGATACAATCCTCCAGAAAGTATGCATAGAGGGAACATACCATAACATAATAAATGCCATATATGATAAACCCACAGCCAATATCTTTCTCAATGGTGAAAAGCTGAAACCTTTTCCACTAAGATCAGGAACAAGACAAGGTTGTCCATTCTCATCACTATTATTCAACATAGTTTTGGAAGTTTTAGCTACAGCAATCAGAGAAGAAAAAGAAATAAAAGGAATCCAAATCAGAAAAGAATAATTAAAGCTGTCTTTACCTCTGTTTGCAGATGACATGGTACTATACATAGAGAATCCTGAAGATGCTACCAGAAAACTACTAGAGCTAATCAATGAATCTGGTAAAGTAGCAGGATACAAAATTAATGCACAGAAATCTCTTGCATTCCTATACACTAACGATGAAAAATCTGAAAGAGAAATTAAGGGAACACTCCCATTTATCATTGCAACAAAAAGAATAAAGTACCTAGTAATAAACCTACCTAAGGAGACAAAAGACCTGTATGCAGAAAACTATAAGACAGTGATGAAAGAAATTAAAGATGATACAAACAGATGGAGAGATATACCATGTTCTTGGATTGGAAGACTCAATATTGTGAAAATGACTATACTACCCAAAGCAATCTATAGATTCAATGCAATCCCTATCAAAATACCCATGGCATTTTTCACAGAACTACAACAGAAAATGTTACAATTTGTATAGAAACACAAAAGACCCCGAATAGCCAAAGCAATCTTGAGAAAGCAAAACGGAGCTGGGATAATCATGTTCCCAGACTTCAGACTATACTAAAAAGCTACAGTAATCAAGACAATATGGTACTGGCACAAAAACAGAAATATAGATCAATGGAACAGGATAGAAAGCCCAGAGATAAACCTACGCACATATGGTCACCTTATTTTTGATAATGGAGGCAAGAATATAAAAAGGACAAAAGACAGCCACTTCAGTAAGTGGTGCTGGGAAAACTGGACAGCTACATGTAAAAGAATGAAATTAGAACACTCCCTAACACCATACACAAAAATTAACTCAAAATGGATTAAAGAACTAAATGTAAGGCCAGACATTATCAAACTCTTAGAGGAAAACATAGGCAGAACACTCTATGACATAAATCACAGCAAGATCCTTTTTGACCCAACTCCTAGAGAAAGAGAAATAAACACAAAAATAAACAAATGGGACTGAATGAAAATTTAAAGCTTTTGCACAGCAAAGGAAACCATAAACAAGATGAAAAGACAACCCTCAGAATGGAAGAAAGTATTTGCAAAGGAAGCAGCTGACAAAGGATTAATCTCCAAAATATACAAGCACCTCATGGAGCTCAATATCCAAAAAACAAACAACCCAATCCAAAAATGGGCAGAAGACCTAAATAGACATTTCTCCAAAGAAGATATACAGATTGCCAACAAACACATGAAAGAATGATCAACATCACTAAACATTAGCGAAATGCAAATCAAAACTACAATGAGGTATCACCTCACACCAGTCAGAATGGTCATCATCAAAAAATCTACAAACAATAAATGCTGGAGAGGGTATGGAGAAAAGGGAACCCTCTTGCACTGTTGGTGGAATGTAAATTGATACAGCCACTATGGAGAACAGTATGGAGGTTCCTTAAAAAACTAAAAATAGAACTACCATATGACCCAGCAATCCCACTACTGGGCATATACCCTGAGAAAAACCATAATTCAAAGAGTCATGTACCACAATATTCATTGCAGCACTATTTACCATAGCCAGGATATTGAAGCAACCTAAGTGTCCAACAATAGATGAATGGATAAAGAAGATGTGGCACATATATCCAATGGAATATTAGTCAGCCATAAAAAGAAACGAAATTGAGTTATTTGTAGTGAGGTGGATGGACTTAGCGTCCGTCATACAGAGTGAAGTCAGAAAGAAAAAAACAAATACCATATGGTAACACATGTATATGGAAACTAAAAAAAAAAGAAAAAAAATTGTTCTGAGGAACCTAGGGGCAGGACAGGAATAAAGACGCAGACATAGAGAATGGACTTGTGGACCTGCGGAGGGAGAAGGGTAAGCTGGGACGAACTGAGAGTGTGGCATGGACTTATATATACTACCAAATATAAAATAGATATCTAGTGGGAAGCAGCCGCAGAGCACAGGGAGATCAACTCAGTGCTTTGTGACCACCTAGAAGGATGGGATGGGGAGGGTGGGAGGGAGACGCAAGAGGGAGGGGATATGGGGATATATGTATACATATAGCTGATTCACTTTGCTATATAGCAGAATCTAACACACCATTGTAAAGCAATTATACCCCAATAAAGACGTTAAAAAAAAAAGGGGGCTATTATCTTAAAGAATCAAGGACCTGTGTGAGCTACTCTCAGTAGGATAGCCACCCAAAGACAAGTTGTCTTCTCCCTAGCACATGCAATAGTCATTTCCACTTTGAAGCTAAGGATCATGATGTTTCATCTGCTCACAATTACTCTATCTTCCTTCATCTTCTTATTCACAACCGGTGATGCTTGCCTTTCTTCTAGGACCCACTCAGGCTCTACTTTCTCAATGACTGGCCTCAAAATGCATTAATGTTCAGGAACATTCACTTTATTTCATATGTCTTCAAAAGTTCTACCTGGACATTTCCCTCACAACGTCCATCAATTCCTTGACTTTCAATTATGTTTACCCTAATGATGAATTTAAAGATATGGGAGAATTATACTCTTCAAATTGAAGCTGAGGTCACTGTCTACCACCAAGGGTACTGAAATTTGCCATATCTGATTATAAAAATATATCTTAACCTGGAGAAATCCAGGGATCCTTAAGGGCTGGCAGTGAGGAAAGTAGAAATAGGTGTATCTCAACAAGGAGCCAGTGAAAAAGTGAACACACCATTGTCAAGATTGAAATGTAGAACCCAGTCTAAATTTGTACTTTAAACACAGGGCCAGGAAGTTGAAAGTTAATAATGGAGCCAGGTTTTGATGAGGCAGTGAATCATTAAAACCAAGGATGTAGACAAGAAACAGCTCAGATTGCTTCTTGTATGGATGGACTATAGTACAGTGGTGGTGGGTCTTAAAATTTAGTTCAAGACAGTCCATATTGAGGGCTGAAACCAGCCTATATTCAAGCATTTCTCAATGCAATTGAGTTCTATATTTTCTAATGGGAAACTAAACAATTATAACCAGGAGATGGAACTAATATTACCTGAATGCCTTCTATATGCCAAGCACTTTCTACATGTCATTTCCACTAACTCTCTCATTGGCTTATGATATAGATTATATTAACTCCATTTAACAAAATAAGAAGCTGAAGTTCAGAGAGGTTAAGTGATTTGTCAACACTAGTAAGTGACGTATCTGCAACAGGTGATTTTGTCCAACTCCAAAGTACGTTTTATTCCCACTACTCTAGTTTGTCTATCTATGAGGGAGTTATCTCAAGGAATAAGGTATATTTATTTCTTGTTTGTGGTCAGATAGACATACGTTCGCGCAAAGCATCATTGCCTCATGTCTCATGTTTGCATGTTTATGTGTTTGACTGTTTTAATCTGAGGTTAAAGCTCCAACCTCTAAATCTTTGGTTTGGAATGCCTCTTCTCAGCATCAGTTCCTGACTTTTCTGTTTAACATTTATAGAAATTAATTTCAATACAAATGAGACAAATGAGTGTGTGTGTGTGTAAATAATTACAGTAATGTCAAAACAAACTGATAAAGGAATTAATATGACCTGCATATACTGGACATCAGTTTAGCCAAATATTTTTGCAAGAAGCAGCAGCAAATTAAGCAGCCACCCTCTTCTTCCACCTCCTGCTTTTATTCCAGGACCTTTTATTATCCCCCTGGTGATTTTGAAAGCAGCTATAAAGTTTCAGGTAGTCAGCCTTTACCTAGGTATTCCCCAGCCTCTGAATTGCTTTACAGATTCTGGATGGATCTGTCACAAAATGAACACAAATAGAATGAAATTAATAAATAGAGATTAAAATTGGTTAAAAATACTACTATAATGCTGTAATAGTGTCAACCCATTCCTTCCCCAGCAACCAGAGATTACAGTTGCTTGAAAAAACAATAAAAAATAAATATCATGCTTTAGAACCTTTGGGAAGTAGCTAAATCTTCACAAAGCAAATGTTTCTAGAGAAACCTTTGGGTACAATGAGACTTTTGGAAAAAATAATTTGATCCAGTTTCTTTTTATGGATTCTCACCATGGGGAAGGGATGATTTCTGCTACCATCATGCTCACCTGGGATGAAGGAAGACTAGAGTTTGCTAGCAAGCCCTGTTACAACTACGGTTATATCTTCCTTGCATTCTTATGATGAGACTGTTTTTATATGGTGAACATATTCCAAATGTAAACAAAGAAAAATTATGCTGAAAGCTGCTAATGTTAAGTTTAGAGCTTGCAGAAAATATCAGCTAGTGAAGAACAGCTGCCAGAATAAGACACTTGTACTCATAGAGATGATTTTTCTTATAAAATTTGAAAGAAATTGTAATGATGAATCATGAGCCCTGATATAAATAAATTATGACTGCAAACTGCCAGATACAGAAATATTCTCATTAAAGTCCATTGTCTTTGAAGACAAAATTGCCTCATTTATTATTTCAGTAGACTCAATCCAATTTAGAACAATTAAAGCCCGCATTATCAAGCATGCTTGATATGCACCGAAAATACATTAAAAAGAGAAACAGGTGCTGTTCCAATTTAATAGGATCAATCACTGACTATCTACTCTATGAAGCATGCAACTATGTTGTGGAAACAATTTAGAGAGTCTCACTGAATGGATGCCAATTTCCAATCAGCCTAGGACAATGTGGCATTATCCTACGCCAACTGGTTCATTCATTCATTTATTCATTTGTTCAGTCAACCTTCTACATTTCTACTGCACCCATTTACAGACAAAGCAATTGGCCAAGCATGATAGGAAATGCAAAGATGATAAAAGCGTTGTCATTTAAACTCATGTGTATTCTCTAGGAGAGTTGAAATATTGGGTGGGCCAAAAAGTGCCTTTGGTTTTGTAAGTAAAAATAAAAGACACATGTTTCATTTTCGCCAAGAACTTTATTGAACAACATATTCACCCTTTTGTTCCACTACCTTCTGCCATTTTTCAGGCAACTTCCCAAAACTTTTTATCTTTTTTGAGCAAAGAACTATTCCAGGTGCCTTTTACAGTCTTCCAGGGAATTGAAATTTTTTCCATTAAGAGAATTTTGGAAAGACCAAAGTTAATGGAAATCCAAAGGTGAAATGTCTGGTGAATACGGCGGATGAATCAGAACATCCCAGCCAAGCTGTAAGGTTTTGCCTGGTCATCAAAGAAACATGCGGTCTTGCATTATCCTGATGGAAGATTATGCATTTTCTGTTGACTAATTCTGGACGCTTTTCATTGAGTGCCACTTTCAGTTGGTCTAATTGGGAGCAGTACTTGTTGGAATTAATCATTTGGTTCTCTGGAAGGAGCTCCTAATAGAGGTCTCCTCTCCAATCCAACCATATACACATCACCTTTTTTGGATGAAGACCAGCCTTTGGTGTGGTTGGTGGTGGTTCATTTCACTTGCCCCATGATCTCTTCCATTCCACATTGTTGTAGAGTATCCACTTTTCATCACCCATCACAATTTGTTTTAAAAACAGAATGTTTTCATTACATTTCAGTAGAGAATCGCATGCCGAAATGTGCTCAAGAAGGTTCTTCTCGCTTAACTTATGTGGAACCCAAATGTCAAAGCGATTCACATAACCAAGCTGGTGCAAATGATTTTCAATGCTTGATTTGGATACTTTGCGTATGTCAGCTATCTCCTGCGTGGTATAACGTTGATTGTTTGCAATTATTGTTTCGATTTGATTGCTATCAACTTCAACTGGTCTACCCGACCATGGAGCATCGTCCAGCAAGAAATCTCCAGAACAAAACTTCGCAAACCACTTATGACACGTTCAATCAGTTACAGCACCTTCTCCATACAGCGCACAAATCTTTTTGTGTGTTTCAGTTGCGTTTTTACCTTTCTTGAAATAATGAAGCATAACATGCCAAAAATGTTGTTTTCTTCCATCTTCAGTATTAAAATGACTACACAAAAATTCACCAATTTTGATGTCTTTTTAAAATGCACGCTGATATGACAGCTGTCACATACAATCTAACAAAATTGTTTCATATGAAGTTAAAGACAACGAAGTGCTACTAGAGCCATCTTACGGAAAAAAACTGAACGAACCTTTTGGCACACCCAGTATATGTACTGAAATAAAGGTAATTTAAGATTGAAACTGAGTTACATATGTAGTGCCAAGAAGTTGAAAGGAAGGGAAACTAAGTTTTTGATTGAAGAGGCCAGGGGAACCTATCAGAAATTGACATTATGTTAACTGGGGACTGAAGATTATAAGATTACTACATTTTTTTAATATTAAAGAAGAATATTACAGGTGGAACCAAGAGTGGAAAACAGAGCAAAGAGGGAGTAACAGTGAAGAGTTCAATCTAGAATGATGGAGAATTTAAAGAAATTTGTGGTAGATAAGACTGAAAAAGTCAGCCAGATCAGAAGTTTAAAATCAAGCAAATGGTTCTAGATTCATATTCGGCACAACTGAGAGTGTGTAAACATATTAATGATGTGATCAGAATGAGCAGGAGTGTATAGGAAGTTATGCATGTTCTAAGTACTGGGGTAAACTTTAAAAGAATAAAAACAGGGCTTCCCTGGTGGTACAGTGGTTGAGAGTCCGCCTGCCAATGCAGAGGACACGGGTTCATGCCCCGGTCCGGGAAGATCCCACATGCCGCAGAGCGGCTGGGCCCGTGAGCCATGGCCGCTGAGCCTGCGCGTCCGGAGCCTGTGCTCCGCAACGGGAGAGGCCACACAGTGAGAGGCCTGCGTACCGCAAAAAAAAAAAAAAAAAAAAAAAAAGAATAAAAACAGTATATACTTCTAAATTAATATGTGGAGAAGTGGGGTATAATGGTAAAAAATATACAATCAATCTGAAAGCAAAGAAAAAAGTAACAAATTTTTAAATTAATTAATTTAAATGGAATGTTAATAAAAATAATATACAATAAAATTGTGGAATTAATTAAAAATATACATATTAGAAAAAGTAAAAAATTTGGAAATTAAAGAACTTAGCTGCCAGAATTCACAAAAATAGCAGATACACCTGGAGAATGTTGAGGGGAGAAAATCATAGACATGACACTTACTTATAAAATAAAAAAGAAACAATGGTAAGGATAAACAAAATTCATATTTTGAAATATCTAATTAAAATGACATAATTCTGGTAGGAGTGAACAGTAAGAATGTGAGAGAAGGTTTAAATGACCAAAGTCAGAAGAGACAAAGCAAACATTGCTACAGGTTTTTCAGATATTAAACAAACCAACCAATGAAAGGGTATTATGAAGCATTTTATGCCAAAAATCAGAAAATGTATATTAAATGGATTCCCTGAACAGTTTTCAATTTGCCACGAATATCATATGCTAAGTATAAAGGACTGTGCCTTTAAGACCCAAGTAGACTATCATCTCTTGGCCAATTAAGATCCCCCACGAAACTCTAGGTAACAAAACTTTCGAGGAAATTATTTCCTAGACTGATCAGCAGCCAGCCTTTGCCTGTGGGTCTTATTATCTTGATAGTTTCTGTTAGTTTAGAGTTTTAATTTTCCTACAGACCTTTATGTTTACACTTCCAACAATATTACAGTTATTTCCCTGTGGACAGGCAGGACTGTGAGACCAAAGCAGGTAAGGTGACCAACTATCTGGTTTGTTCCAAACACTCCCTGATGTAACCCTCATAGTCCCACCTCTTGCAAAACCCTCAGTCCCACAAAAACTGGGGCTCTGATCATCCTTGAAGTAGGATGATATGTATTTTTAGAAACTATGGTTTCTGCTATGGAAAAACACGTTAAATATATCTATAAATATTAATAACTAATATTTTAAGGTGTAATGAATATGAAATAGTGCTCATCAATCTTACCTGTTCTAATGCTTTTCAAGTCAAATTATTTACTTTTTTGAGATCTCCTTTTGTAATTTGGTGTATTGCAACATCTAATTATATAAATACTCAAATATTTAGTGAATCCCTCACTTGGTAACCTAGGAAATTTAAATTTTTCTTCACAAAATCTCTGTGCATGTACACTGCCCTGAAAATATCCATACAAGTTATCAGTGGAATAGCTAGCATTCAGACAAATGTATCTGCCATTTATCACATCTGATTGAGGAATGAGCTTCATTAAACGTTACTGACTTTGCCTTCTGAAATGTTCCATCTTGATCACCTCTTCCTACCTCCTGTGAGAAACAACGAAACAGTACGTTCATTTTAAAGCTCCCGGAAAACTCAGCAAGAAGTGAAAATTCAAGGGCTTTTGTGCTTCTAATTTTTATTTAGGCAATGGAGAGGGTTATTCATATAGACTACTTCTCACCACAGGATGGAGAAGATCCCTTTTTAATATGACATTACTAAACACAATGAGAAAAAAACCATACAGGAAAGATTCTATAAATGATTCTGTGGGATATGTGATAATATGGAAAAGAGGTCCTGATATATTACTAAGTGGAAAAAATAAGGAGATTATAAAGCGGTGTGTGAATTCTGATCTTGTTTTTTTTAATATATGTATAAGTGTGTTACCAAGTCTGTAAGAAAATTCACCTAGGTGTTAACATGTTATTTATTGCTAAGAGGTGTGATGTAACTGGAGAATTTTACGAAATTCATTTTGCTTCTCTATTGTTAAAAGTCTATAATTCATATATAGTTTTATATAAAAATAATGAAAATTACTCTACTAACCAAATTATAAAAATTACTCATTTCTGAATATTTGCATGACTAATTCAAAGCAATACGGTATCATCCAAAGTGCACTGGATAACCAATCAGGTGACTTTAATCCAAATTCTGGCTCTAGTTCTTAGTGACTATGTAAAAAAGGTGAGCCTTAGATTTCTAGGGGGCTTAGATTTCTCATTTGCAGAAATTAAAATGTCTCATATGGTTTCTGGAATATGAAATGAGATTACATATGCAAAGATACTTTGAAAGCGCAACTGCTTTTTAAATACCTAACATTGTTTTGAAATAATTGCTATTTGTGGTTTTTTGGCTGGATTCAATTTTCTTAGATTAAGATTTAAGTTTACTGCTGGCTGGTTTGTATATTTGAAAGAAAAAATTTGAAAGCTATTTTAAAATACAGAAAACTTCGTATAAAAAGTCTTTAGTTAAATCCTTAGTGGAGAATAATATGTTCCCAATAAGGTATACATGTATTCCTTTATTTTTTTTATTTTTTAAATTTTTGGCTGCGTTGGGTCTTCGTTGCTGCACATGGGCTTTCTCTAGTTGTGGCAAGCGGGGGCTACTCTTAGTTGCAGTGCGCAGGCTTCTCATTGCGGTGGCTTCTCTTACTACGGAGCATGGGCTTCAGTAATTGCAGTGCATGGGCTCAGTAGTTGCAGCATGCGGGCTCTAGGGCATGCGGGGTTCAGTAGTTGTGGCTCGCCGCCTCTGGAGCACAGGCTCACTAGTTATGGCGCACGGGCTTAGTTGCTCCCCAGCATGTGGGATCTTCCCGGACCAGGGATCAAACCCATGTCCCCTGAACTGGTAGGCGGACTCTTAACAACTGTGCCACCAGGAAGTCCCATATTCCTTTTTTTAAAAAATCCTAAGTATATTCTCAAAAAGTATTTTTCCAAGCATTATGTATTTTTTCTATTTTGAATATATGAATGAATAATTATTTCACAGAGCTATATGGTTTTAAAACAAAAATGAATCAGATTAATTTAGATATTTTTATTCACTATCAGATTAGCAAGAAAAATGTATGGAAATTTGAAATACGTTCCCAAATTTCTTTGAAATTTTTGTCTTAAAAAGTAACTATCACATCTTCCACAACCACGTTACTTGGTACTACTGGTAGAGACGGGGATGGCTGTGCCATTTGTCCTACTGTGCATGTGTTTAACTCCAAGTGAACATAGATATATTATGCAATGAAGCCTTGGTTTTATAAATATTTAGGAGAAATATTTTGAGAATCTGGTCCCCAGGCTGTTGAATGGCAAATTTTTTTTAATTCAGGCTGATTTTACTGGTTATAACCATAATGTCTCTCTCAACCTCATGTCTATTTCAGCTTTTAATATTCTAGATCTATAGCAAAAAAACGCATGTCTTCTGATTTTATGCTTTTCCCTAATAATTGGTCAACAACATGTATTTGTATGCAGAGGAATTAGAGTACTTCACTAAGTGTGAGAATAAAAAGAAACAGAATGTGAGGTTACTGCCATTTACAAGTCACAGATCTATAAAACAGTCAGATTTCCCCATGTAATTAAGGAGAAAACATCCTAAAGATTTTCTTTTTCCTGGTAGTCTACTGATATTGATTCAGTGCTTCACTGAATCTCAAGAGTTCATCCTCTATCCCATTATTCACCTTTCTACAGAGTATATATATAGCCCTGATTGTGTTATGTCTAATTTAGGTTCTAAACTTGCTGGTCTGGGACTAAATCTGAATTCCTTATGCAGAGGGGAGCTGTGTCAAATGGAGATATTTGAAGATGCTGAAACTCCTAAGATGCTGTTTATGTGGTCTCTAAGCCATGTTCACTAGAGACACTTCCCAGCGGTATTTTATCAGATTCCCACCAATTGACAAAAGTTGAGAGCTGGATTGCCATGTTTCTTGATGTTTATACAAACACAAATCTACTCAATAACCTAAGTAAATATTCTTTCCACCTTGTAAAGAGTTCTTTCTGATTAAAAGCATGTCCCTAACATGATGTAGAGGTGACGCTATATTCATTAGAGAAAAATGGTGAAATGTTTCCACCCCCATCTCTATCTCTAAATATTTAGCAGAAATCTTGATGATGCAAAGTAGCTTTTCACACTGTCCTAAAATCCTTCATCTGCACTAATTTTTACCCTTTGGTAATGTGCCATTTGATTCTCTTTCATGCTTAAAATAGAATTGCATTGAAAAGGAACAAACATGGGTGGTTACAATTAATGATCTATTACTTGGGTATCTGAGCATAAAGAGACTTCATGACTCAAGGGAATAAAGAAAAGTACAAATGAACACTTTTAATCACAGCCCAATTATACTTGTCCAGGAACACTGTATTGTTTATAGAAAGTTTCTTGAATACCACATTACTGTTTGAAAATTAAGTCCTTTTTTCTTTTCAGATGTATCTCATATTTCATTTCTTTGCAGTGTTATGCATTTATCTCTCTTCATGCTGGAACGCATGACTAGCAATAGCATCAATAAACCACATATGAAAGAATCACTAGAGATCCATGAAGTAAAAGAGAGAAAATTTCACAGCGATATTCCCTGTGCCTAGAACAGCACCTGGCACTTAGCTGAATAAACGAACTCATCATACTCCATTTGCCTCCTGTACTCCAGGGATACTATACACTGTTTAAATTCAATATATGTATTTTCCATATGGGTGAACTCAGCTTAAAGATATCCTACATGCCTAGCTTTTCATCAACAGATGCTCACACTTTTTATTGTAATTTTTTAAATTTAAGTTTTTTCTTAGGTTGTGCCTACTCAGCTATATTCATTGGCCATTCCACAGGTAATATTGGTTTTATGAATTAATCATATTATTCATAAAGTTTTGCATGGTTTTAATAGATTCTTTGAAGCTGTGCAGTTTAATCCTCAGTCTTGACCTACTATAACTATCTAAAAATCCTCTTTGAGTACTTTGTGCAAAAATCTTTCTAAGCAATTTTGGTGAAATGTTACCACTCAGTGGAATGCAAGTAGGCGAGTCAGACATTTTTCTCACTGTTAAGCATTCAAGATGGGGGCTTATTCACAATGTTAGTACTCTGTTTGCAAAAGAAGGCCCAGATATAAAGTGAATATTTTAAAAATAGAAACCAAATTTAATATATAGAGTAAGAACAGGTAATATACCTATCCTGTTCTTTAGCCCTTAGAAATCTTTGTGTTTATTCAATGATACTGTAAAAAACAGAATTTGTGTAAATTTGGCAAACACAATGTCCTATACATTCTCTAAAATAGAATACATGCGCCTCTCAAAAAGAACTATTTGAAACATGACTAGAAAATGGAAGAGTCTCTTTTCAATTTTCAGAACCTCCCATTAGATGTGTGCTACACAAAGGCAGCCAGGTTTCAAGCCTCGGATTTAGGAAGAAATTGTCTTCACTGACCCTGTGAATTACAATGCCTAAAGGTTCAGTCTTCTTTGACATTTGGTTAACAGTTTATAAAATCTTCATCTTTTATTTCTGATATGGACTAGTTGTATCATGAAATGAAAGCTGTGTTTCGTACTCTAAGGGATACAGAGATGACATGGTTAGCTTTCCTTAGGTGATATCCTGTAAAGAGAGAGGCCATGTAGAGAGAGAATATTTATGTACTACTGAATATAGAAAATGCCAACAACGTGCCAGAGAGTCCAGAGAAGGAAAAGGATGAGTCCCCTGGTAAACATCTCAGAAGCATCTGAATTTAGTGATGAATAGATTGGGAAAGGATTAATGAACATTGTAGTAGGCATGCCAAAAGAATCTCGTGTTTAGGAGAAGAAACTGGTACAAATAAAATCACAGAGGTGTGAAAGAATCATGGACCACATTCAGAAAAATAACAAGAAGCTAACCTAAAGGAAACATAGCCCTAGAGAAGTTGAAAAATGAAGAGACTAAATGACATCCATAAATATGTATGTGCCTTCTATAAATCAGGAAATGAAAATAACTGCTTGGGCATTGCATACAGATATCTCTGTATGAAAATATCCACATGTGAGTGCAGGAAATGTGGAGAGAAAAAATGACTGCATCTGAAATAGGTCAGCTGATTACGCAGCACCTGGCAAAACCTTGGTTCATAAGCTTATTTTGGAAAGTTTTCATTCTGTCCAAAGGAAAGGATAAGAAGGGATGCAACAAAGGAGACTGAAAGGTCTGAAAATAGCTTGGTACTTTGCCAGAGAATGAAGCAATGCAAGTAAATGTGGAAAAATGAGAAGAAAAGGAAAGACTGAATATTCTAGAGTAATAGCATCAATTCTGTACAAACTCAACAGTCTACTACAACCAGAACTATGGACAGATTTATCAGGAAGAGTGATTTGCAAATGTCAATTTGAAAAAAGTGGCCTGTATGCCCCTTGCATAAATAAGGTTCATTAATTACAAACACTGATTCTTCTCACAAGTTATTTATATGAACCTAAAAACAACCTAGTTAAAGAGATAGGGGAAATTTTCTTACCATCCAGAAAGAGAGGTTGTGATATTCTTGCTTTTTTTTGTTGTTAGTGTATAAAGTTGTTATTCACAAAAATGCAAGTGTAGCTCTCAACGAATTAAGTGGAGGGAGATGAAACTTCCCTGAAGTACTCTGCAGGTGAGAATGACCCTAAGTTAAAGCCCAACCCAAATTCACATACCAGTACTGTTTTGATAATAACTATGCCCGTCTCTCAGCTCTCCAAACTAATTACTTTCCAGATTAGTAAAGAGAATTGCCTAAGAGTTAGAGAAATCCATCCCCACCCCATCACTCTTATATTAACGTAAAAATGTTCTCAGTTTAAAATAAGGTGCCAAAAGAAAGAAAAAGTCTCAGAATCCCACAATTCAGAATAAAATTTGGGGAGTATATAGACTATCAAATGTTCAATCCAATCAATAGAAAATGAAAATTAAATATTTCACATATATATGTGTTCAATTTTGTACAAATGTGAAGTTCCTGGTAAAGACTTACTGAAAAACACAGTGAAAATTAGAAAAGAAAAAAAAAAAATCCTCACTTGCATGAACTCTTTCGGCTGAAGCAGTATTTACTTTTCAACTATGCTAACAATGGAACATATCTATGAACCACTGAAAACATTAATGCAGTAAACCTTCACTAATTAAAGTAAAGAAAGAAGAGGAAA
This sequence comes from Pseudorca crassidens, assembly GCF_039906515.1. Classification (NCBI taxonomy): domain Eukaryota; kingdom Metazoa; phylum Chordata; class Mammalia; order Artiodactyla; family Delphinidae; genus Pseudorca; species Pseudorca crassidens. The sequence continues at coordinate 63,416,865 of NC_090306.1, forward strand.
AGGAAGCACTGCCATGAGTAGAAATAATTCCAAATTGTATAACGATTTTAGAAGAAACAGATTTTCCAATTACTCTTCATTTTAGAGATGAGACTATGAAAGATCACATCAATGTAAAGAAAATATGGTAATAATTTCATGTGATATTCACACACAGCTGATATAAATTATTATCCAATATTTATTTTGTTTAAAACATTCCTTAAAATGAGCACCCAACAGTACATTTCATATATTACACAGAGGTGTGTTTCTTTGAGAAATTGCTATCAATATAGTAGTATGATTATTACATTATTTCAGGTTGCATATTATTGATTTCAAGAGTTAAATATTTTAAAAGTTCAGATGATAATTGCACTTTTAATATTTAAAAATTATATATTTCTTGTTCTTCATACAAACTTTTCATTAACGAAATTGAAATTGAATTTGGGGAGATACACTAGTCCAAGGAAAGAAGGAAAACTATGCAAGCGGCCACGTTTCAACAAAGGATATGCAAGTAACAAACATCAGCGAAAAATTCTGAATAATCAATAGTCTGTAAATATCAGCCAAGGCCTCAGTTTCTTGACTTGAAGATTAAGAGACCCTGGAATAAAATCTGTGTTTTTATGCCAACTCTGCACATTTCTTATCAGTAGAGAGACAGTCTGTAGATTAAAATGAGCACTCTGATGCCAGACCACCTGGGTTTAAATCCTGGCTCTGCCAGATACTGGCTGTAGAGTCTTAGGCACAGGGCCTGCCAAGCCATGCTGGAGTCAGACAAAAATGAAAATGTCTCTATGTACATGTATCTAAATATTCCTCCCTATTTTGAACCAAGCAGAGAAAGTTAATACAGCTTTTATATGTATACACACACATAGGTCTTATAGATATACTGTATATATGAGTTTATATATATATACACGTGTGTATGTGTGTATGTGTATAGATAGACGATAGATACATAGAGATATATCTCTGAATTACCAAATCCATTTGAACACCACTGTCAACCTTCATGAACGTGCCCAGCAAGAGGACATGACAACCACGCACACTCAGGGAATTGATTGGAAACACCTGCTCTGGTTGTACAATCTGTACAATCACACTGGGTCATAAGACAAACACAACCTGTCTTTATTTTAAATTTGGATATTTTGCTTATCATGGATTTATTTTTTGATTTTTAATTCATTGCTTTAAATATTATTAATGTAGATTATTGGGTTTGTAGGCATTATTACATTTTTCACGAGAGTAAAGTGCCTCACTTGACTCAGCTACTTCTCGTCCCTATTTAGACAAGTTATTTAACTGTTCTGTACCTTATTTTCTTCATCTAAAAATGAGTTATTGCTTAGAAAGCACTTAGAACAGTATTTGCCAGCACTTAGTATGTACATAAAAGATGTTATCATTATATTATTATTCCATTAACCTTTTAATTAATATGTCTACTATTATTTTTAGAAGACTTGATTTTCCAAGGAATAGCTTCCTGGAGTTCTTCATTTACTGGAAATATGACTCAAAGTAGAACTGACCTCAGAACAAAGATTAGGATTATAAGGAGACAATATAGCCATTCTTAGCATGTCCTCAACATGCATAAGAAACAGACTGTAGGCTATTGGATTTTCATAAAAGTCCCTGGTCATAGCTCCTGAGAATTTAATGGAAGAAATACAACAAAGCTTAAAAAGAAGCAGAGGAATCAACCTCTCCTTCTGGGAACATTCTCCCAACAGGTTCTTTTTAAATATTTTCAAAGTGTATGTGATGATGTGATAATTACTATGATGGAAAGATATTAGAGGAAGGAGTATGAAAGCAAGAAAATGACATACCTAAAGAAGGTAAAGTCTAGGCTTCTTCTATGGGCTTAGCTACCTCTTCCTGCCCCCAAGCCATCCAGGCTCAGGGATGTCAGAGCCTGGCTAGGCTTCTGTGGAAGAATTAGAATTCAGGCCCTTCCCTTTGGGGAAAACAGGCTCTATGACATGATTATCAGCCTGACAAGAACATTTAGTGTAATGTCAAATAAGATATTGTTTTCCAACAGCTTCTACAGGGAAATATATTATTCTTAAGAATTTAGACAGAAATAAAAGTGTTATTTATGTTTTCTGGCAGATCTTATTTCTTTATTTTCTGCACTTTGAATAGCAGAGTTCCCTTTCATGAATATTCTAATCAGGTTGAAGATTACAGCCATAGCAGAGAGTTCCCCACAAATGGCAATACCCGAGTAGAGTAAAGCAACAAATATCTGCCTTTGGCAGCAGGAGAAACTTCTGATTTTTCATAAATAGCTCCAGTGCATCTTGGGTATTCATATCAGGAACCCTAGACAGTTTTAAAGAAAGAACTGTCATGTTTTGCTTCCACATTTGCCATTACACCAGGCTGAGTTTTATATTATCTGGCTGTTCTCTCAGTAATTAGATCATTTAAATATATGAAAAATGTAAACTAGGACTCTACTGCTTCTAAAAGAATGAACTAACCTTGTGAATGACTGAATAAATGAATGACCCATTGACAGAAAAAGTACAAAAGTCTGACATGTTTTCTTATTCTTGACACCACCTGTTAATCTTCCTTGGCAATAAAACCTTCTCAGTGAAAAGGACAATTTTTTGACTGGTAAAAATAAAATTAGCCTAAAATGTCACTGGAACATTTTTGAACTGGGAAAAATATGCCAACTTGAGGAAACATTTTTCTGTCAAATATTTAGCTAGAAGAAATGACAGAACCAGCGAATAATAAAAAGCTCCACATTTTTAAATAATAGAGAAAATGTTCTGAACATCTAAAAGTATACAGGAGAGGTTTGCAGAAAATCAATTACCTTTAAATAATCATTTAAAACAGCCATTTACATTAAAGTCATTCAGTATAGATTCATAAGGGGTGTGTGCCCTAATGATAGTGTTTAATTAATACTGCTTCTTACCCTTTGTGGCAGATAATGAGTTGAAGTTTTTAAACATATGAAATTACATAGCAAATCGATGTGTTTTCTAAATAGTTACTTCATGGATATGGACAAATCAAATACGTTTTATCCTCTGTACACATTCAAGGTTATATATATATATTATATAATTATATATATTACTCATATAATATATGTATATATTACTTTCCATATGGTAGACATACAATAGGAGTTTAGTAATAAATATAACATACTCTCTGTTCTAAATTAATTTATATCCCAAAGGAGGGGACACCCAGGCAATTACAAGGCCACCTGACATGTGCTGTGACAGCACCTAGGAAAAATTAATCTTGGCATGAATGGGTAAGGAAAGTTTTCTTGGTGTACATAATGGCTAGAAGAATCGTAACAAATGAGAAGCTAATTAAAAGTCTGATTAATAAGTAGATAAGAATATCCCTAAAAATCTCAAATTGTGTTAAACATGCCAATTGTGGTGCTTGTTACAACGACAGGGTCTTTTAAGAGAAACCACCCCAATCCATTTGTCAAAGCTACAGCTGTGGCCCAAGTGCACCCATTTTCTGGACTCCACTGTGGCCTCTGCCCTGGCCTGGCAGGGTGACCTCTACAATAACAATGAGACGTCAATCTTGTCACTGCTCTTTAAAAAGTAAAACAGTTGGCAGTTTGAAAAGCTGCCCAGAGAAAGACCAAGAGAGAGAATAGAAGACATAAGTAATCTGAGATTGTAAGAAAATACACAATGGATGTTGGTAAAATCTCTGTGTAGATACCAAGTTGAGGGTGAGGCAAAAGAGAAGCAGTGTCAGAAAAAGTAACTGCTGAGCCAAAGGCAGAAGAAAAGAAAGAAGGTCTCAGCTTTGGGTCTAGTTTTAGTCTCCATACGACCCTCTCACTTCAATCTCCCTCACGTTTCCTAAATTCCCTGCCTCCTGACTGATCGTTGAAATAACTTTCCAATATTTAAAGTAACGTGAGTGTCAGTCCCTTGAAGCCAAATAGGTCTAACTCTAACAGAAGTTATCAGCCTTCATTATAATCTATAGAAATGTATTTTAAGATCCCCAAATCATTTAAATTACCTTACTGAGAATACATTTTAAGGAAAGGGAGAAAAAAAGAAAGCTTAAAACAATAAAGATGTGGGACAAGATCACATAACTTAGATTAAGGGAGATTATATGTGTTCAATCTTATTTGTAAAAGGAGAGGAAACATATCTCTTGGTAATATCTTGGTGCACACACTGACATTTAAATGGGTATGGAAGAACCACATGTTTATACTGAGTTCCTGCTCACTGGTCAAAACTGCTAGGCATCACCTCGGAAAATGGCTCTGCAGTTCATCTGGCCAATCTGCATAAAAATATCAATTATCATGGTCCAGTGACCACATATTTTCCACAGATGCTTTGAAGTTGTCATAACAAATGAAACATTGAGTTTCTCACTTAAGTAGACAGAGACAGGCTCACTCCTGATGCTTGTTTATTTAGCCTCAAAGGGTAAGAGAAGGGAAATGGATTGACATTGAGCAACTACTGTGTTATACGCTGGGTGCTTTTCATTGGCCATTTTACCTAATCCCAACAGTACCTCCATGATTTAGTGTATCCTTTCTCTGCAGATGGAAACAGTGACATCAGAGAATTGTCCAGAGGTCACATTATTGGCATTTGAACTCAAGTCTGCCTAGCTCCAAATCACCTATACCATGCTGCCTCCCAAACTCCTGGACAGATTTTCCATTTTCATGCTTTGTTTAGCGTCCACAAATTGCTTTATCCTGAAACGCTAGAGACAAAGGGCACCAGGAACTGAGGTTGCCACTATGGGTCACACAGGCACAACCATGACACTGAAGAAGGAGATGTTTGAAAAGAGACTAGAGAATGTTTAGCTACTGTGGACAGACTCTGCTGGGGTGATTATTAAGTCTGCATATAGAAATTCTCATCTAAGAAGGGAAGACTCATAATCCAACACAAGCCAAACACTTTTGGATAATGGCTGTCACAAGTTAAAAAATGCATATATTACTCCCTCAACTTTCCCTCCCTTCTCTAAAGAGAGAAGAAAGGGAATAGGATAGTCTTTCTTTTCCATTTTTCCTGTTTTACACTGACAATGTCCCTATGTCTGTGAGGGTAGGGAGACACAGTCAGTCTTGCCCAAGCCTATCCCTTGAACTCTATGTTCTGGCTCCCAATTCTGGGGAACAAGAATTTGGGCAGGGTACAGTCAGTATGGCCTGTCTCTGTACCATGATAGCTAGGTTTCATCTAGGTAGCACAAATGTCAGGATATGGCTGAGACAGCCACATGTCTTGGACTTCAGTTCTTTCCCACGTGGCATGTTCTGGGTCTGGGAAGTCCAGGATGACTACCTCACACTCATCACTGGTATCTGGACTTAGGCGGCAGAACAACTGGCAAATAACCAGTATTGCTTTCTTTTTGTATATCCTCTCCACAAGACCATTTTGGAATTCCTCACCAAGATGGTCTCAGGTAATTGGACTTCTTTTTTTTTTTAATTTATTTTATTTTCGGCTGCGTTGGGGCACGCGGGCTTTTCTCTAGTTGCAGAGAGCAGGGGCTACTCTTTGTTGCGGTGCATGGCTTCTCATTGCAGCAGCTTCTCTTGTTGTGGAGCACTGGCTCTAGGTGCATGGGCTTCAGTAGTTGTGGCACTCGGGTTCAGTAGTTGTGACTCGCAGGCTCAACAGAGTGCCGGCTCGGTAGTTGTGGCGCATGGACTTAGTTGCTCCGTGGCATGTGGGATCTTCCCAGACCAGGGCTTGAACCCGTGTCCCCTGCATTGGCAGGTGGATTCTTAACCACTGCGCCACCAGGGAAGCCCAGGTAATTGGACTTCTAATGTGGTGTCCAGTTTCCCCTAAAGAGAGCATTTCAAGGGACAAGAAGTAAAACACAGCAGATTATTAAAGCCTGAATCTAGAAACTGGTGAGACTTCTGCTCTAGTCTGTTGGTCAAAGAAGTCATAGGACTCACTCATATTCAATGGAGGTGATACAGACCACCCCTCTCAATGGAGAGGTTGTTCAAAGTGCGTTGTTAAAACTGCCATACCTTATTTCCTGCAACTTTTCCCTCCATTCTGCCTGTTTCACTATTAGTATGGATTCCTGACTTAATGAATATTTTTAAACTTCTTTTAAAAATTAAGAACCTACTATGTACTACTCACTGTACTAATATGACAAGGGAATGAAATAGTGTACATAATTGATGGTTCTACCCATTACTAACTTAGTATCTTTGTAACAAATCTATTAAGCAATTCACGTCTCCTTCCCTGATCCATTTTTGTCATCTGTAATAAATATATATGACTGGGATGTTTTGACAACTAAATGAGATAAAACAAGTAAATTGCCTAACACAGTTCCTGGTATAAACTAGATTGTAAATTGTCAACTTTCCCTTCCCTAAATTAGAGTTAGTTGTGGTTAATGTGTGTAGTTTGGGTATCATAAGTGTGATTTGAGGATGGAGAAAAAGGGAAAGTAAAATTTTATTTTGTCAATGCCAGTATCATAACAGAAATAGAATCCTTCATGCTCCATTTCTAGGGAGTATGGAGTAGTAATGGATGGGTTTATTTGAGGACATTGAGAACCCAGCAAATATATCATCATTGAATAAGGGCATGAGAGAAGGAGCTTCTGAAAATACTCAAATACTAATAATTATTTGGGTCTAATACACTGTGTTGGCTTATGCACAGTTCTTTTCTTTTTTATTACAGTCTTCTTACATTACAGTGATTTTAGGTACAAATGAGTCCAAGTATTTTTTTACACTTTAGTATCTACAATTAAAGAATAGAGAGCCTACATATTTATTTTATTCTGTTTTCTACAGGACTTATTATTGTGGTACTTCACACATAGTAAGAACGCAATAATTAATTGGTCAAACTCCTAAGGCTTTTTACTTTTGGTAAATGGCAATAAGACATGAATAACATTGGGCTTCCCTGGTGGCGCAGTGGTTGAGAGTCTGCCTGCCGATGCAGGGGACGCGGGTTTGTGCTCCAGTCCAGGAAGATCCCACATGCCGCGGAGCGGCTGGGACCGTGAGCCATGGCCGCTGAGCCTGCGTCCAGAGCCTGTGCTCCGCAACGGGAGGGGCCACAACAGTGAGAGACCCGTGTACAGCAAAAAAAAAAAAAAAAAAAAAAAAAAGACATGAATAACATTAATCTAGATACTGTATGACTTTGCAGAAATGGATATATTTCTCGATGATAAGGTGCACAGTTTCATAGGTACAAGTTAAAGCTCTACGATATCCACTGGATTGATACTGAAAAACTGTAATATTCTTCCTCCAGCATAAATTCATTTTTATAAACAGACAATTTGATCATGCATAAACAAGTCTGAATTGCTTCCTTGCTTTTTATTTTCAAATTTAATAGTGTGGATTCCTATGGTTTGCATAATTTGTAACTAAAGACATTTGCCTAAAAGAAAAGTAACTTTCTGATGAAATTCCAGTTATTGTATAAATTTAATATATACATTTTGTATCACAAAACTCATTTCACAATTTCTTATTATTGAAAATTTAATTATGAGATGTAGACTTTAGGAATAATGTGTATCATTTATTTCCAAACCATGAAAGAGCCATTAAAACAATGTAATTTTTATATTTCAAGAATATTTTTAGTGTGTGTACATAGCTTCCACAACCACAAAAATCACATCAGCATGAAGCAGAAAATAGAAAATTTTAGGTAAAGTAAAAAGAATATTAAAAGAAAATTTTTATTATTAAATTTTCTTACATAGGCTGTGACTTGCTACCTTTCTGTGGTATTTTTTTTTTAATTAGTCCAATTCTATATGGGGTATATAGAAAATTTAGCTGTCATTGAGATATTGAAATACAGGAGTCTACTATTTAACAAATGAAATGCTAAGCAATGAAAATGGACTAATAATTTTGAGGGTTTTTATTTGTAGTATCTGTCTATTAGAATGAATGCTCCTATTGACAATTAGTAATAATGTAATCCTTTTAACTGATATTTTAAAACTTAAGTTACATAATAAAATTATTTATTTAATAGAAAAAAGAGATTAAACATGGACACTGTCAAGCAGAAATCAGATGATAACGTTAGGAATATTATAAGGGAATCCTTTCCATTACTAGACATGTGTTCCCTCTAATTCTATGAAACATTCACAATACACTGGCTAATAAACACTATATGAAATTTAAACATAGTTCCTGCCTAATAATTATCTAAAATAATTTATATGAAAAATCATCCTCTTATTTAACTAAAAAATTGTTGGTATGCCAGAAACAAGATGATTAATGTAGAAGGAATTGCTAAGAGCCTTGAAATGGCTGGGTTACAATTACAGAAATATGACCCTGAGTCTAAAATACAAATAGAATTGCACATAATCAAAGTGTTTTCTATTTGAATCCGAATTTTTAGAAACCAGGTCAACTGTACCTAGCAGTTTTCTGTTGAGTCTAAAGAGACTTACTTCAGCTGAGTCTGTCATTGTTAGTTTTCATAAGTGAAAAATGTGCCTTTCACTGTCCCCTCATTCCTGTTGTTCACTCACTTTTAGATAAACTATTCAAATACCACCAGAGCTACTAAAATTGAGAATTCAAAAACAAATGTCAGTCCTAAACAATGAATTAATCTACACCTTTTTTCCCCAGCTTTTTTGAGGTGTAGCAAATATACAAAAACCGCATATATTTAATGTATCCATTTTCATGAGTTTGGACATATGCATACACCTGTTATATCATCACCAAAATCAAGGTAATAAATACATCTGGTACCTCCAAAAGATTAATAACACCTAATATGATGTCTACCCTCTTGAGTTTTAGAATGCACCACATTGTGTTAATTATAGGCACAGTTTTATAGCACATCTTTTGAACTTATTCATCTTGTATAACTGTGATTTCAGACCCACTGAACAACAAGTCCCTACTGCCCCCTACATCCAACCCCTGGCAACCACCCGTCTACTCTCTATTTCTATGAGCTTGATTATTTTATGTACTTCACATAAGTGAAATCATGAAGTATTATCTTTCTATGACTGTTATTTCACGTTAGAGTAACGTCTTCCAAGTCCATCCGTGTTGTCACAAATGGTAGAATTTCCTTCTTTTTTAAAGCTGAAGAATATTTTCATTGATTTTTTCTATTGTTTTCTTGGTCTCTATGCCATTTATTTCTGCTCTGATATTTACGATTTCTTTCCTTCTGCTAACTTTGGGTTTTGTTTGTTCTTCTTTGTTTAGTTGCTTTAAGTGTAAGGTTAAATTGCTTATTTGTGATTTTTCTTGTTTCCTGAGTAAGACTGTATTGACTTTCTAAGACTTACCTCTTAGAAATGCCTTTGCTGCATTCCATAGGTTTTGGATCATTGTACTTTCACTTGCATTTGTCTCTAGGTATTTTTTGATTTCCTCTTTGCTGGTTCTTTGACAAGATAAACAAAATTGATAAATCTTTATTGAGACTCATCAAGAAAAAGATGGAGAGGGCTCAAATCAATAAAATTAGAAATGAAAAAGGAGAAGTTACAACAGACATCACAGAAATACAAAGGATCATCAGAGACTACTATATGCCAATAAAATGGATAACCTGGAAGAAATGGACAAATTCTTAGAAAGGTACACTCTCCCAACACTGAACCAGGAAGAAATAGAAAAAATGAACAGACCAATCACAAGCATTGAAACTGAAACTGTGATTTAAAAAAAACTCCCAACAAACAGAAGTCCAGGACCAGATGGCTTCACAGGTGAATTCTATCAAACACTTAGAGAAGAGTTAACACCTATTCTTCTCAAACTATTCCAAAAAATTGCAGAGGAAGGAATACTCCCAAACTCATTCTATGAGGCCACCATCACCCTGATACCAAAACCAGACAATGATATCACCAAAAAAAGAAAATTACAGGCCAATATCACTGATGAACATAGACACAAAAATCCTCAACAAAAATACTAGCAATCTGAATCCAACAATACACTAAAAGAATCATACACCATGATCAAGTGGGATTTATCACAGGGGTGCAAGGATTTTTCAATATTGGCAAATCAATCAGTGTGTACACCACATCAACAAACTGAAGAATAAAAACCATATGATTATCTCAATTGATGCAGAAAAAGCTTTTGACAAAATTCAACACCTATTTGTGATTAAAAAAACTCTCTAGAAAGTGGGCATAGAGGGAATATACCTCAACATAATAAAGGCCATATATGACAAACCTACAGCTAACATCATAATCTATGGTGAAATGCTGAAAGCATTTCCTCTAAGTTTAGGAACAAGACAAGGATGTCAACTCTCTCCACTTTTATTCAACATAGTTATGGAAGTCCTAGCCATGGCAATCAGAGAAGAAAAAGAAATAAAAGGAATCCAAATTGGAAAAGAAGAAGTAAAACTCTATTTGCAGATGACATGATACTATACATAGAAAATCCTAAAGATGCTACCAGGAAACTACTAGAGCTAATCAATGAATTTGGTAAAGTTTCAGGATACAAAGTTAATACACAGAAATCTGTTGCATTTCTATACACTAACAACAAAAGACCAGAAATAGAAACTAAAGAAACAATCCCATTTACCACCACATCAAAAAGAATAAAATACCTAGGAATAAACCTACCCAAAGAGACAAAAGACCTGTACTCTGAAAACTATAAGACGCTGATGAAAGAAATCAAAGACTACACAAACAGATGGAAAGATATACCATGTACTTGGATTGGAAGAATCAATATTGCTAAAGTGACTATACTACCCAAGGCAATCTACAGATTCAACACAATCCCTATCAAATTACCAATGGCATTTTTCACATAACTAGATCAAAAAATCTTAAAATTTATACGGAGACACAAAAGATCTCAAATAGCCAAAGCAATCTTGAGAAAGAAAAACTGAGCTGGAGAAATCAGGCTCCCTGATTTCAGACTATACTACAAAGCTACAGTCATCAAAACAGTATGGTGCTGTTACAAAAGCAGAAATATAGATCAATGGAACAAGATAGAAAGCCCAGAAATAAACCCACTCGCCTATGGTCAATTGATCCATGACCAAGGAGGCAAGACTATACAACAGAGAAAAGACAGCTTCTTCAATAAATGGTGCTGGGAAAACTGGATAGCTACATGTAAAAGAAATGAAACTAGAACATTCTAACACCATACACAAAAATGAAACTCAAAATGGATTAAAGACCTAAATGTAAGACCAGATACTATAAAACTCTTAGAGGAAAACATAGGCAGAACCTTCTTTGACATAAAGCGCAGCAATATCTTTTTTGATCCTTCTCCCAGAGTAATGGAAATAAAAACAAATGGAACATAATTAAACTCAAAAGTTTTTGCACAGCAAAGGAAACCACAAACAAAATGAGAAGACAACCCACAGAATGGGAGAAAATATTCACAAACGATGAGACCGACGAGGGATTAGTCTCCAAAAATTACAAACAGCTCATGTGTCTCAATATCCAAAAAACAAACAACCCAATCAAAAAATGAGCAGAAGACCTAAATAGACATTTCTCCAAAGAAGACATACAGAAGGCCAACAGGGACGTGAAAAGATGCTCAACATCACTAATTATTAGAGAAATGCAAATCAAAAAACTACAATGAGATATCACCTCACACCAGTCAGAATGGCCATCATCAAAAAATCTACAAACAATAAATGCTGCAGAGGGTGTGGAGAAAAGGGAATCCTCTTACACTGTTGGTGGGAATGTAAATTCACCCAGCCACTATGGAGAACAGTATGGAGGTTCTTTAAAACAGTGGTCCCCAACCTTATTGGCACCAGGGACTGGTTTCTTGGAAGACAATTTTTTCACAGACCAGGGGGAGGGGGGATGGTTCAGGTGGTAATGTGAGTGATGGGGAGTGATGGGAAGTGGGAAATGAAACTTCTCTCGCTCGCCCACTGCTCACCTCCTGCTGTGCAGCCTGGTTCTTAACAGGCTGTGGACTGGTACCGGTCTATGGCCTAGGGGTTGGTGACCCCTGCTTTAAAGAACTAAAAACCGAACTACCATATGATCCAGCAATTCCACTCCTGGGCATATATCCAGAGAAAAACGTGGTTCAGAAGGATACATGACCCCAATGTTCATTGCAACACTGTTTATAATAACCAAGGCATGGAAACAACCTAAATGTCCATTGACAGATGAATGGATAAAGATGTGGTACATATATACAATGGAATATTACTCAGCCATTAAAAAGAATGAAATAATGCCATTTGCAGCAACATGGATGGACCTGGAGATTATCATACTAAGTGAAGTAAGTCACACAGAGAAAGACAAACATCATATGATATCACGTATATGTGGAATCTAAAAAAAAAATACAGAATGAATTTACTTATTAAACAGAAACAGACTCACAGACTTAGAGAATTAACTTATGGTTACCAATGGGGAGGGGTAGCAGGGAGGGATAGACTGGGAGTTTGGAATTGACATGTACATACTGCTATATTTAAAACAGATAACCAACATGGAACTACTGTAAATAAATAAATATAAAGCTGAAGAATATTCCATTGTATGTATCTACCACAGTTTCTTTATCCATTCATCGGTCAGTGGACATTTAGCTTGTTTCTATATCTTAACTATTGTGAATAATGCTGCAATAAATATGACAGTGCAGATATTTCTTTGAGATATTGATACCAATTCTTTTGGATAAACACCCAGGAGTGGGATTGCTGGATCATGTGGTAGTCTTATTTTTCATTTTTTTGAGGAACCTCTATACTGTATTCCACAGTGGCTGCACCATTTTACATTCCCACAGTGTACCAGGTTTCCAATTTCTCTATGTCTTTACCAACATTTGTTGTCTTTTGTTTGGGGGCATTTAAAAAATTTTTTTAAATTTTTTGTTGAGGTATGGCTGATTTACAATGTTGTGTTGGTTTCTGGCATATGACAAAGTGATTCAGTTATATATATATATATATAAAATTTTTCATATTCTTTTTTATTATGGTTTATTACAGATATTGAATATAGCTCCATGTGCTATACAGTAGGACCTTGTTGTCTATTTTTATATAGTAGCTTGTATCTGCTTATCTCAAACTCATAATTTATCCCTCCCCACCCCCTTTGCCCTTTGGTAACCATAAGTTTGTTTTCTATGTCTGTGAGTCTGTTTCTGTTTTGTGCAGCCACTATGGAAGACAGTATGGATTTTCCTTAAAAAACTAAAAATAGAGTGAGCATATGATCCAACAATTCCCCTCTGGGCATATATCTGGAGGAACTCTAATTCAAAAAGATACATGCACCCCAAGGTTCACAGTAGCATTATTTACAATAGCCAAGATGTGGAAGCAACCGAAGTATCCATCAACAGAGGAATGGATAAAGATGTGGTGCATATATACAATGGAATACTACTCAGCCATAAAAAAGAATGAAATAATGCCATTTGCAGTGACATGGATGGACCTAGAGATTATCATACTAAGTGAAGTAAGTCAGACAGAGAAAGACAAATACCATATGATATCACTTATATGTGGAATCTAAAATATGATACAAATGAACTTATCTTTTGTAGAGTTTGTTTTTGATGACAGGTGTGAAGAGGTATCTTATTATGGTTTTGATTTTCTTCTCTCTGAATGTTAGTGATGTTAAGCAACAACAAATTATAACTGCGAGAGAAACATGAAATACCTCCTGTGACCATGAGATGTCACAAATATAATACTAAGATTGACTGTTAAATGCCAACTCCCTTTACTAGTACAAGGGAAGTGCTTTTATTTATATTGCACACAATTATGTCCCTTGGCAACATGAAACAAAACTCAACCATTATAATGTCTCCTTAGCACTGAGAAAAAAAAAAATGTGGCATGTCCCTGGAACTGATCCCTGAAAAGCAAGAGAAAGTCCAAATATTTGACTGAAAACAAAAAGGAAAAATAAAGTTGTATTGTAACAAAGAGAGATTGAATTGCAGGCAGTGCTCCAATTTGTAGCTAAAACCATTTGGAATATATGCTCTTAAAATTCAGCCAATTGCTCCTTTAAATTGAAAAATGCTTTGAAGACAATGGTAGAATGAAGTAAGTAAGATTTAGGTTAAGTAAAATGTCTGTTATGTTCTTGGAGAAACTAGACTGATATAAATGAAGCAGTTAGAAAATCTAGGATAGTTTGTGATTTGGTGCTCAACTATTTAGTACAAACTAAACTCCTAGGTCCCTAGGAGTTCAAGAAAAGGAAGAATTAATGTAGCATAACATGACTTTTGAAGACTCCAGAGGCTTGAACTCTGAGTCTTAAAGATGACTAGAATTTGGAGAAGAAAAAAAGAGTCAGAGATGTTTTTATACATCTTCTGGATGGAAAAGAGTCTGTGGGAGAAAAAAGAAAGAAGGTAACTAATTTTTTCATATGTATAATATCTTGGTTTGCTTATCAATAAAAAAAGAAGAATTTTATAAAATTGTGAAAATTTAAGGGTGACAATATGTGCAAAGTATTAATATTATGTCTGAGACATTTAAGTCTAAGAACTTAATAAGACAACTGGCTTAATAGGATTTCTTCAATTAAGAACCAGCTTAATATGAGCAGCCAGTGTTAACTAGTTGCCACATATAAAAAACTAAATATGTTTTCTGTTAGGTAGCTGAGTTTTCTGTTACTAAAAGTGACAGAAGCTATTTGATGATTTACTAGATCAGTGTGTGAAGCAATGTCAGTGTTGGGTGGAAGTTGGATTGATTGATTTCTACCAGTTCTTCCTTTAATCTTGCATTCTTCGAGTTAGTATAGCTCTATTATGGATCAGCCTGATGTTTCCTGAGAATAAGAACCATCCTTAAGCTCTGGAATAGAGTGGACAAAACAGTGTTTCTTATGACAAACTTCTTCAGAAACTTACAGCATTTACTTTGCTGAACTGCTGTGTGTCTTTACTTTGCTGAACTGGTGTGTGTGTGTGTGTGTGTGTGTGTGTGTGGGTGGGTGGGTGTGTGTGTGTGTGTGTGTGTGTGTGTGTGTGTGTTAGTGGGGGAGATGATTACTAAGAGATAATTATTGTTTGGGGTTGAATCTACATTTTTAGAGGGAAATGGTTCAGTTCTACATTAAGCACTGACTAAAATTTTTCCTCTCCATTTTATCCAGATTTATTTTCATAACATTGAAAATGTTTTTCTAGACTCCTTTCAGAAACAACTAGTCTAAGAAAAAAATCATGATGTGATTAAAAATGTCTAAATATGAATAAAAACTCTTCTTGATTAAGTACAATAATTAAATGACCTACTCACAAATTGAATTAATGAATACATTTCACACGGATCCTTATTGAAAAACCTGGGGTTTCAAATATTTGTATTTATTTTATTGAACATAGCCTAATAGGTTTCTAGTTTTATATGACACACATATAAGATAGCTATATCCAGTTTCCAAATAGGACATGACTTTAATTATAATTCCAGAATTCCATGTCAGTAAGGGATTCATTGATAATATGTCTAATATGGATTACCATATTCAACAGAATATTAGAATATTAATCCAAATATTAAAAAACTGCAGTTAGGAGCTATGAAGACTTAATTCACTGTTCTCTTTTTTACTTACAAAAGAGAGGAATTTTCTAATAAAAATTTATTATGGTGTCAAGGTATTAACGACAATAATACACCATGGAAAAAATCTTAAGCAATACTTTTTTTAAGTTAATATGAAGTATAGATGAAAAGAATGCTCTAGGTTAGAGGTATATGAACTTTTTTCTTTACGGGGCCAGATGGTAAATATTTTAGGCTCTGTGGGCCATATGTCTCTGTTGCAACTACTGAATTCAGCCATAGCTAACTGAAGAAAATACATAGATGCATAGGTGTAGCAATGTTATAATAAAACCTTATTTACAAAAGCAAGTGGTGAACCAGATGGATTTGGCCCACAGGCCTTAGTTTACCTTAGTTCACTTAAGGTGAGCAGTTAAACATATTTCTTATACAAAATAATGGATCCTTAGATCCATAGTTTGAGTAGTATATTCTGCCAAATCCCTGAGGGTTTAGTTGGGAGGAAAGGTGTTTTCTTCAGATACTTGCACACCAAGGCCTCAAGGGTTTCTCTGCCATAAGCTAAGACTCCCTTTTTAGAAGTAAATGCTTGACTAAGTCTGCAGAAACCTCTTTAGAAACTAGACTCTCACAATTAGAAAACATGGAGGAAGAAAAACACAGCTGCATAGGGTGCTGTGGACCGGTAATCAGTGGAATTGCTGGTTATTTTCCGTGAGGACAATAGATCTTAATTTAGTTCTGCTATCTTCTCCGATCTTTATGCTACATACTCATCTTTATCCTAGAATAGCGTATACTGAGTATAACATTGCTGCTTTATCAAAATTCCATGATAGGTATATTTTTTGAGGTTGATTTGGCTGTTAGAATTTAAATGTTTCGTGATGTCAAAAAAAAAAATTCTTTAAAACTCCCTTATCCTAGATTCTGTGTTATGAGTCTATAATATCTCTTTCAATGTCTCCTAACACAGAACCACAGGCTCCCAGGAACTTAGGAAAAGCTTTCACAGCATAAAGAGGTAGAATTTTTATTTGAACTAAAAATAAGATCCTGTTGAATAGAATATATTTAACAGGATAAAGGATAATCTTTCTCTCACCTCTGGACAAGAGAAAACATCTTGATGTATATCCTTCTGTCATTTGAAATGACTCTTATTCCATATTAGAAATATTTCAACCAATTTCCTGCTGTTGACATAAAGGTCATTTCCAAATTACTTACTAAACCAAGTAATGTTATGATGAATATTTGTACACAAATCTTGAATGCCAAAGATAATTCCTAGAAGTAGAATACATCAGACTGATATTTTGAGGCCTTTCTATGCAACTTTGGATCAGTACAGGATATTTTTGTTTTAATTTTGCCATTTTAACATACAATAATGGTAATTGAATGGTTTTTATATCCATATTGAATTGAGTTTAAATTTTATATGTTTACTTTCCATTTGCATTCCTTTGTCTGAAGATTTATTCTTCCAACCAATGTTTGTCATCATCCACTTGTGCCAAATACATCAGAGGGTCCTGGAAAATACAAGACTGCTATTCCTCTAGGAGTCTAACTTGTGGTGTATATGTCTGTCAACTGATCAACAAATATTTACTGAGGGTCTTCAAAGCACTGAGTATATAGCAATGTATAAGACAGAAAAGGTCTTTGTTCTGAGGCGGTAAGAGAATGATATAAAACACAGTGAGTTAATATATATTTCAGATATTAATTCTACAGAGTAATATGGTAGAGGACAAGCAGATACAGTGAGGTGTGGAAGGGGAAACCTGCTTTATTTAGAGGAGTCTGATGAGGCAGCATTTAAGTTGAGACAAATGATTATAGTCATGTTAAAATCTAACTGGAGTATCATCCAGCTTGGTGAAAAAAAATTACAAAAGGTTCTGAGATAGGAGTGAATTTTCTATCCTGGAGGGTCAGAAACACAACCAATGAGTCTAGAGTATGAAGAACAAGGTAGTGAACAGAGGGGAACGAAATCACAAAGTTAGGCAGTGAACAGATCATGCTGGATCTTGTAGGTTAACGTAAGAAGCTGGATTTTTATTTTAAATATAATAGGAACCTATTGGACAATTTTGAGTAGGGAAGTGATAAGAAAGGGGCTGATAAATTGTTAGAAGATGGAGTAAAATGATTAGAAACCTTGATGAACTAGCAGATCTGGTGGACAAAATAAATTCATAAAGTTAAAGATACAAGATTGATCTCAATGCTTTTGGAGGTCATATATTTACAGTGTGTCCATGGTGTGGCTACTTGAAGTGAAGTCGAGGTAGAATTCATTGTATCTGAGGAGGTCAAAGAACTTTGATGGGACATACAAAGTGACATTGAAGTGAGAGAGGATATCAGGCCTCAGGAGGGAGAAAGGATGAGAGGCAGGTGTACGTGATGTGATAACAATAGAAGATAATCAAAGATGTTAACCAACAGAATGTGCCATAGCTAATTAGCATAAGGGTTCATTACATGATGGTGAAGATGGATGAGTGATCAACTGGAAATATAAAATGTGAGCTGGGAGAATACCACCTTACCTGGCATTTCTACAGTACATAGCTGTTAGTGGAGCATGGATCTTCAACTTGATATGGCTGAAGGGGTCATGTATTCTGGGAACCAGCATATTTTATTTATAGCAAGAAGCAGCAGTCTGTTCTGCAATGAGACTGAAAAATGAAGGGAACACAGTTCCCTAGGAACGCAAGTGTCTGAGGCACTTTAAGAGGGCTTGGGATGAATGAGAAGTGGAGAAGGAGATTCAATAAGTGTAAAAGAATGAGTTTGTAAGAATGGGTTATAATTGACTTTGATTAGGTTCCAAACAGAAGTTATTATAAAACCTTCACATAAAGCATAAAAATAAAATTATCTCAGGACTCTCATCTCGTGGTGAAGACAGCCACAGGTCTTAATACCAAAAGGATTCAGGTTTTTATTCATGTATTATTTATTATTAAAAACCACTGAGGGCTTCCCTGGTGGCGCAGTGGTTGAGAGTCCGCCTGCCGATGCAGGGGACACGGGTTCGTGCCCCAGTCCAGGAGGATTCCACATGCCGCGGAGCGCCTGGGCCCGTGAGCCATGGCTGCTGAGCCTGCGCGTCCGGAGCCTGTGCTCCGCAACGGGAGAGGCCGCAACAGTGAGAGGCCCGCGTACCGAAAAAAAAAAAAACAAACATTGAAGCATTTGCCAGGCACCGCTGGGTGCTAGAATTATAAAACAAATAAGAATCGATCCTTTTCCTCAAGAGGCTTACTGTCTAGTAGAAAGAGGCAGAATGCATTTTCTAAAAGTGTATGTAAAGTAACTAAGTATGTGTAAATTCATAAAATATTAATCATCTTTTTTTGCTCTAAGATCAAAAGTTCTTATTTTTAGTATTTCAGGAACTTCATACTACAATAATATTTGCTAAGTAGTGCAGAATTCTAGGCTGAATTTCACACTGGGTATGGCATATAGAGGGCAATGAAGTATGTATTTATGAAAGGTCTTAAGCAAGGGACTTTTGTATAGAGAATCTTCCAAGACAAATCTCAAATATACCTGGATCAGGAGCCAGGTCTTCCTGCCCAGTCCTGCCCTTTACAATGCAAATGTCCTGTTATATTATTTAAGGATGGTTTGGTCCCTATTCAGAGAAAACTGAGTAAGGTTGTTTGCTTAAAATGTACGCTGGACGTGTCAGAAGTAGTCAGATTTTGTCATGCACTTATTTTATGACAGATCCAGGCCATAGACATGAAGCTTGGCAAGTGCCTTATAAATTAGAGCTGTGCTGAAGCCTACAGCAATGCTAACTGTAGGCTAACTCAAGCCCACCTTCCAAATATTCTTGCAAAAATAAAAATGATAGTTACCTAACACAGGAAAGGAAAAAGCAATTCCTCCAAAACACTGTCAAAGCATCCAATAACAGTCTTAGATTTTTAATTAATCTGCTTTATTTCTCTTTTTAACAAACCTAAAACTGTCACTATTAATAGAAAACCATGTAATATTATGTAATGCTTTTCTTTAAAGTTTAACCAGCCCTAATTCTAAAGTCCTGGCACAGTTTTTATTTGACAAAATTTCACCCCAAAGAAATGCGATGCTAATGTCACTCTTTGCTTCATTTTGAATATTGATTTGGTAATCTTTATATTCTAAATGGAAATGTTCTGCATTATCTGTATTCTACCTTCTAAGAGGGCAGAAAGGAAAATGCCATCATTACTTAGAAGTAATGTCTCTCTTCATTCACTAATTTAGAATAATTGTTCAGTATTATTAAGAGACACTTCATTATAATGGCAATAAAGGTTCCAGTATAAATCTAATATTCAAACTAGAAAGAAATCTGTAATAAATCAATGAAAGATTTTTTCACCTCAGACAGTGTGACACATGAGCCCGTGTGTTTCAACAGCAGATTAAACTTTCACTATTATATAAAATTTATATAAACTCTTATAGCACCATTTATTTATAATTTGTGAATAGTATAAAAAAATACAATAAATCCAAAAAGTCCCAAAGAATTTTGATTATCTATTTTTTAAATTACCAAAATTTTCTTCACTTTTGGGTAATTAATTATCATGGACTTATTATACATTCTTATTGACTTTCACAACTTTCATATTCTTTCTAGGAAATACTTGCCAGTACATGATTCCCCTCAGACTACTAAGAAGATGAATTTCTCTTTTCCTGGCCTAGCGCTGCAGAATAGCTTCTATGGGCAAACTTGAAGCTTTTGTAATTATTCAATTCCAAAATTCCTTAGTAAAAAAGCATGTTTCAGTCAATATAAACAATTTTTAAAATATGGTGCTTAAGGTAGAATCATTTACTGTGTAATTGTATGGACAAATATGAAATAATGGCAATAATTCTAATTGTCCAGCCCTATGAACCCAGTATACGGGTACAAAAGTTTTCTCATAATAGTGTTGAGGAGAGCATATTACATCTAGATTCTGAAACATTTTCTTCCAAAACAATAGTATGAACAGAGGTCTGATTTATTTCAAAATGAAGAACCTTCCCAAGAGAAATACTTCCATAAAGCTTTATCTTTTTGGTGAAGATAGATAAACAAAGACATAGATAGAAAATGATATGAAGAAATTTTTTTAAATAAGAAAAATAAAACTAGGATCTTGCAATTCTCAGCATGATGGGAAAACTGTGCCCTTATAGCTGTGCTGAAGCCTACAGCAATGCCTTTGAACTCGAGCCCACCTTCCAAATATTCTTGCAAAAATAAAAATGAAGTTATCCACACAGGAATGAAAAAACAATTCCTCCAAGAAACGGTGTCAATTATCCAATAATAGGAGCTAGGAACTGGACAAGATATATGAAACAACTTTTTTCAGACACTGGACAAAATGCAACTCAGAACTCTAATCCTTGAGCTAAGAGAAACAAATGAGATGATCGCTATGGTCACCCTGTCTTTCTGCCTACAACTACATTCCAGACCACGTGAAGGCAAAGGGAATCCAAGCAGAGCATAGTTGTATCACTGAATTTAGGAGATAGAGAATCTAGTTTGGGAAGGCTGAGAAGAGCTTCAGAAATTTGAACAGAGGTTGCCTTGAGTCTTTGGATGAACACTAAGTTGTGCATGACCAGGTTTAAGCTCCATAAGGCTCATCAAAGAATACCATGGAGCTGTAAACTTAGCCATTCCCAAGGCTCTCACAGGACAGAGAGATACTCAAATTCCAAACCGAGTAGAGGAACTTTAGTGAGTAACCAAGCATTCATTAGAGACCCAAGAAGGTCATAAAAGGGCCCAAGAAGGTCATACTTTAGTAAAAGGGCTAAGATGGTTTAGTAAAAGGGCTAAGATGGTTAGGGGTTACAGCTATTCTAAATGCATCCTAACAAATGTTAAAATCTTCAAAAAAGCAAGTTGACCCAAGATTAACTTAAATTATTGTAAAACAAAACAAAATGCCCAAAATCTTTAAAGAAGAACAACCAAATCCAGACATCAGACAATTTAATATTTACAATACTCAGCATATAATAGAACCTTATTAGACAAGGCAAAAGGCAGGAAAATGTGAGCAATAACCAGGAGAATGACCAATCATTAGAAATAGACACAGACGTGACAACGATGGTAGAATTAACAGATAGTTTTAAAAAACTATCATAGTTATGTTTAAGAACTTAAAGAAAAATATGAATATAATGAGAAACAAAATATATTTATAAAACCAAATGGAACTTTTAGAGATGGAAAAATACCTGAAAAAAAATTTACTGGATGGGTTTAATATCAGATTAGATGCTGTAGAAAACAATAAAAGACTCTCCAAAGGTAAACATAAAGAAAAAAAAAGGTTGAAAAAGTAAAAAAAAGCCTAAGTGGCATGTAGAACAATATCAAGCAGTCTAAAATTCTGTGGTTCGAATCACAGAAGGAGAGAAAGGAGATTCGATGGTGAAAATATTTGAAGAAATAATAAGTTTACATTCAGAGGATTAGATTTCTATCGACTTCTTTTTAGATATAATGCAAACCAGAAGAAAATGGAATAGATTTATAATGCTGAATGAAAACAACATTAAATTAAAATTTAATATCCAGCAAAAATACTTTTAAGAAATAAAGTTGATACAGAGACATTTTCAGAAAAAACAAAAGATGAGGGAATTAATCGCCAACAGCCTTGCACTACAAGGTGTGCTAAAAGGAATTCTTCTGGCTGAAGGAAAATAATCCCAGATAGAAGATCAGATCTACACCAAAAAAATTTAAAATTCCAAAAATGGTAAATTAAAAATAAGACTTTCATTTCTTGTTTTATAATTTATTTAAAAGATAATAAAACATCTGCTATTTTACACATTCACCACAAAAGTTTATTAAGTGGAAACTGGAAAGTGAGTGTTTAGTTTAAAATATGCAAGTTTCAATATCAGAAACAACCAAGCAAAATCTGACTTCATGGACTTGGTCAGGCTATTTTAAGTGGAGGAAAAGTAAAAAGAAAAATTAAGACAGGAATTAATTTGCAAATTTTGAAAACCAAAACTCAAGTCTTTTCACAACATGGCCTCAAACTAATTTTCTAGAGTTATCCCTCGCCATTTTCCAACATGTTACAGAGAGTGCATGCCTTCTGTATTGTTTTTATTGGTTATACTTTCTCAGCACTTCTTGATATTCTCACTACCTAGAATGAAAATTTCACTAGCTCAACAACCTTTAAATGTCTCCTCTTAGCCCAAACCTATCTATTATTTGAGGTCTGTTTCAAAAGTGACTTCCTCCATGGAGCCTTTCTTAATTCTCCTTGACAAAAATAATAGCCTCTTTTTTGAACCTCATGATACATTGTAAGAAACTCTTATACACATGGTCTGTGTTTATATTACTTTTGTGCTCAGCTCATCTTCATTGGTCAGGCACAAGCAGAGAACGTACCTTTCTTACTGTGGTATCATCTATCTCATGCAAGATGAAAAGGGAATTAACATTTACTGAGTACCTACAATGCATCTTCAGGGAACTAATCATTTGAGAAATACTCATCTCTACCACAACCCAAAGAAATGGGAATTAATATTCCTGTTTTACACATGATGAAATAAAACCTGTGTAACTTGTCCAATATCACATAAATACGAAGGCAAAGCCAGAAGGATAACCTGTGATTCTATGACTATGAAGCACAGTTTTATTTCACTAAATATTCTATATAATTAACTGGCAAAAATAAATACAAACAACAGTTTCAGTTCAGGTAAGTTGTTAATGTACTAAGTATTTCAAAGATAAAAAGAAGGAAGGAAGGGGGTGGAGGAAAGGAAAGAAGGGGGAAGGGAGAGAGGAAAAAGAAAGTAAGAAAAGAAAGGAGGAGGGAGAGAGGGAGGAAAATGGCAGAAGTGGAGGAAGATGCTAACACATATTTCAAGCAGAAATGCCAAGCATTTTCGTTTAGAACATTTCATATAGAATATCCAAGGGAGTACAAAAGGATAAATCAAAGTAACTTTCAGCTCAATACAAGACAGCCATCTTCTAGGAAAAAAAAAAAAAAAAAGCCAAGCTACTACTAAAACTGACAATTGTAGAGATAAAATTTCTATTGATTTAGATTTCTTAGAGTTAGGGTAAGTACCATGAATAAACAATGCCCTGAATTGCTGCTGGCAACTCCAAAAGCCATCTTATGAATGCCTGAACGAGAAAATATATTTATTTCAAGTAGATCAACTTTCTTCAACAGATGTTGCATATATATATAATTAGATCTACATCCTTGGAATTAGCATGATGATGATGAGAGGACTTTTATTTTGTTAATAAAATACACACATTAGTTAAAGCCTTAGTTACTACAAAAATGTCAGGAACACTTTTGTGCTATGAAGCCTCAAAGAATATTATTTCTTGCTCAATGACAGTAAATTTTTAGATAAATAAAGCCATGGTCTCCACCTGTTCTTTTAAACAAATGGTTTGGAGCAAGTATCGCATAAGTTTTTAAAATATTCACAAGTATTATTTGTGTATATAATCTATGTCTATTTATGTGTGTACACATATATTTACAAAAACATACATATATATACAAATGTAGAATAAATCTATTTACAAATACCTCTGAATCTTGCTACAGAACAATATAAAAATGCTGGAGATTACCTACGTTGATAGACACATATCACTGCCAATAAAAACAGTTGCATGATTTACTAACATACTTCAAAAAGTAAAATGTGCAGGTGTTATTAACCTCCATTTTGGTCACATTAAGTCACAGACGTGCATTGTGATGACCACCACCAATGCTCTGTAGAAATGTGTTAAGTGCTTAGGCATATGAAGTTAATATCTAAAAGATGTATACATCTCATAAAAATACATATGTAAATCTCTCCCTGAAGGACATTAACAGAGTTTCTCCAATATGAAATTTTAGGATATTGAACCATTTAAAAAATGTGTTTACTAAGGCTCTCTCTTCAACATACATTCCAAAGTGGTTCATAATAACAATAATTAAAATTTAAAACAATGATGATCTTCAATAATAGGAAGCAATTATTGAGGTAATAATCTGTGGAAGATAACTTCAAGCAGCTAATAGCAAAGGCAAAATTATAGGGACTGAATAATAGTAGTAATCAAATGAACAATTTCTCTACTAAAAATGCTTATTTCACGGCAGCCTGGTTAATTAATATTGTTGGCTGCAAATCAATTAAAAAAACAAACAAGTATATTAGCTAAAATAATTAAGCAGAACACCTTTCAAAATAACTGAGAAAACTATTCCTGAGCATCACACAAAAGACTCAGCTGACAAATATTTGTGGAAACATATCTCAATCAGGTAAGTAGATAAGAGATTTAGATGCAGTGGTGAATTATGAATCATAATGCTAATTAATATAGTTTGCATCACGTCACAAATATTACCTAATGTTTAACCTCCATGAGATCAGTGACTTTGTTTACCACTACATTCACAGATCTAGCACTTGTGCATTGTACTTCATTTCACTGAACAACATGTAGCCCAGAAGGAACTGGAAAGCTTAACGTATGGGTTAAATGTTCCTTTTGATGTTTCACTGTAGCACTGCACAGTAAAGTTTTATAGGTTCTATGAAAACAGTAATTCAGATTCTGGTCTAACTATCTTTATAACCTTAATTTTTGTTCTCATTTATGGCATAGTCATCTTGGGAATTCTTATTACAAAATTTAATTGCTGAAGCAACAGAGCAATTCAGAAGCAAAGCTGTTCAACCCATCAAAAAGGTTTGTGCTGCAGAGGGCAGAGGAAAGGCAGGAACCTCTTTACGTTCATTCATGTGGTCTTAAGAACTGACACATTCTGTCTGGTATCATAAATTCCTTGCCACTAGAGCCAACGGAGGTCTTATGTTAAACCAGGTTAGTTCTCTTACCTGTTCAAAAATGTCCCTAGCCCCAGCTCTAATACGTACACTCAAGATTTCATGAAAAATGAGTTGTCAAAGCTACCAGCTCCTTGAATATGATAAATAGGCAAGAGATGAATACTGGGACTTCCCTGGTGATGCAGTGGTTAAGAATCCGCCTGCCAATGCAACACGGATTTGAGCCCTGGTCCAGGAAGATCCCACAGGCTGCAGAGCAACTAAGCCCATGCACCACAAGTACTGAGCCTACGCTCTAGAGCCTGCGAGCCACAGCTACTGAAGCCTGCACGCCACACCTACTGAAGACCACGCGCCTAGAGGCCATGCTCTGCAACAAGAGAAGCCACCGCAATGAGAAGCCCATGCACCACAACGAAGAGTAGCCTCCGCTGGCCACAACTGGAGAAAGCACGAGGGCAGCAATGAAGACCCAACGCAGCCAAAAATAAATAAATAAACAAACAAATAAAAATAAAACTTAAAAGAAGATGAATATTGTCAATGATTATGGGATTAAATTTTTTTTAAGAATATTAAAAAGGTCTTAGAAGAATTCTGTCCTAAAAAGAAAAAAAAAGAAATAACAGACTCAAGATAAGTGAGTAAAGACATTCATCACTGAAGTTAAGGGGCAGATCAAGAAAAGTGATGACCGCAGGAGAGGCTGAAATGAAATAAAAATACAAAGGTAAATTTTTGATTCAATATCTTGTAACTAGCTAGCTCTAGCTCATATGTGTAAAAACAACGTGGGAGAGACCAGGATAAATGTGGTGATCTATGGTGCTTGGTTCTGGAACTTCAAAATTCTTCTGTATTTTTTAATGCTTCAATTAGATGTGAAGGGCAACAAGTGGTACAGTAAGTGTCAGGGTTGAATGAAGAAATTATGTTATATGTATTATCCAGGATACATATAAAACTTCCTGCGATTTCTCTTTTTAAAAATCAATATTCCAGGTCATGTGAAATAAAATTACTGGGATAGACTCCCAGTTGGCATTCTGGTTTTCTATTCCTGGATTGGAAATGTCAGGGCTGAGCTATGTGTTGAGTCTTGTCTGCTTCTCTCTATGAATAAGAGAATAGTATAAAGAAAACAGCTTTCTTGAAGTTAATGGAAAGGAAAGGTGATTAAAGAAAGCAACTTAGGGGCTTCCCTGGTGGCGCAGTGGTTGGGAGTCTGCCTGCCGATGCAGGGGACACAGGTTCGTGACCCGGTCCGGGACGATCCCACATGCCGCGGCGCGGCTGGGACCGTGAGCCATGGCCGCTGAGTCTGCGCTCCGCGGAGAGAGAGGCCACAACAGTGAGAGGCCCGCGTACTACAGAAAAAAAAGAAAAAAGAAAAAAAGAAAGCAACCCAAGAAGGAACAGTCCAGGTTCCTGAGATCTAGCCAGGGAACAGTAAACAACCAAGGTGTCACCATCTCCAGTTACATGAAACAGAGCCTGTTGCCAAAGATTCCAAGGATGATTCAGATCCTTTGGGAGAATTCAGTCTTTGAATAAAGAAATATTGCTCTATCTTTTGAGTTATTTGATACATATAATCTCAGCTTTGAGACATAGAACAGTCACATAATCCTGGATTTTCTGAGTCAGTGACAAATTAAAATTTTCTGTTGTTGATGTGCGTGCCCTAGGTTTGGACTCAGGAAATAATGTCCCCTTGAACCTGACATCACTGGCATTAAAAAAGCCCTACCTTAACTCAGTCAGGGCAGGGAAAGGAAGAAGGGGTTTTCTTAGAGTTCTAAGTCCCACACCAATTTTTAGCTTCTTAAAAGAAAGGACACAGACTTTGAAATATCACAGAGATCAGGATAGTGAAGAGGTTGGCAGAGAATATGGATTATTTTTAGATAAAGAATATTTGCATACCTTTATCTTATTTATTATCATCGGAGCAGTTAGAAAAGACCCTAAAATAAGCGTAGAAATTGACAGCAGACATAATATAAATGCACCTGCTTTTATCTCTTCCATTCACTTGTTATACTGTGTGAATGTATGTGTGTATATGTGTGTTTTCTCAGCATTTCCCCCACTATATTGTGAGCGTTCTTCAGGTAGGGGTATATTTTTAAATATCTTTATGTTCTAGAGCCTGATTTAGAATAGGTACTTAATAAACGCATATTTGTTGCATCAATGCATGCATACTTGAATGAATGAATGCTATTCCCAAGACAGAAAGATTAAATAAAACAAAAGTTACATTCGTTTTAGCTAACATGCTTAACTACCGTGGTGAAGAAGATAAAATCTTGGCTTTTAAATTGGAATGTAATTTGTTTCTCTAGCTCGGATGTAGGAAGCAGTAGGGGTCTAGGCTTGGAATCGTTGCCTAGCTTATCACTGCTTATCACTAATAAGGAAAGGTCTCAGAGACAGACCTGAAGAAAGGATTCTAAACCACTGTAGCACAGAATTTATTTTCTAGCTCAGGTACAGTTAATTCTTGATTATTTAATTCAGCTTCATGATCTGGTTTATGACTAGCTGTGGACTACAGGGCTTGCCTACGAGGAACGTAGAGCAAGCAATATTCTCTATTTGCTTTATTCAGTCAAGCCTTTGCACCCCTCTCTGCTACACTCAGTGCCGAAAACGTAAAGCTGAGTCAGCTCTTTAAAGGAAGAGGTGAAAAGAAAGGCATATGGAAAACATGGAGCCAAAAAACCTGCTTGTCTGGAAGCAGGTCAGGCATGGGGAAAAGCCACATGAAACAAAGATGGCCACTCTGGATGCTTCTGGGAGCTAATTTCACCCAATGGAACTGTGTCACTCACTTAGCTTAAAAGCTGGAGAAGCTTGCATTGCTTATACCAACTCAAGGCCTTCAGACTGGGTGTATCTGACAGACATGTTTTCTTAGGTCTATTCACTATTAGCCTTCATAGTATTTTAAAACTATGGTTTATCAACAGTTACGATTTGGATTTGGGATACTTCACAAACAAAATGTGTAAGTCTACATTTCTTGAAAAATTGGAAGTTGTGGCAACACTGGGTGATTACAGTTTGTGCTTTGTAGTAGCCACTTTAGATAATAAAATATTCTCCAGTCTACCACAATCCTCATCACTCCTAAATAATCAAATGACTGTCAGGTCAGGACTCCTTTCTGGTATACGAAGGTAAGACTGAGGCAGTGGTATGCTGGAGCTGGCTAGTTCTGGCTCAAGAGAAAGAGTATGCACGTCTCTTCCAAATTTCAGGTTCAATGGCACCTTGCTGGTAGCTTGAACGGTCAGGTTCTTTAGCCAACCTTGGAGACCAGTTGTTAAACATTTATCAGTGCACCTCTGGACTGAGGTGAAATGAAGAGCAGCTGCAATTCACAAAGCCTCTTCAGTTAACATATGTTACCTGCTTTATAGAAAAAAAATCACGATCCACAATAAAAATATACTGAATCTATCATGATTGACCTCTATACTTATTTTTTAAGCATAATATCAAATGCTCCATTCCAGCCCTACTGAACTGTTTGCTATATCTAAGATGGAACACCATTTTTTCTTTGTTTCTTTGTAAATATTGTTCCCTTTTTCTGGAATAACCTTTCCATCTTCTCCATCTGACCAGTGCCTACCTGTCCTCTAAGATTCAACTCAGGTAACATCTTCTGCTGAGTTATCTCTTTAACTGGCTTCCATCTCTGTGCACTTGAACATGGAGCACATTTTTCTAATAGTTGTTCAATGTTTGGCCATTGCCTCTTTGATTGTCTCTTTCCCCTCCTGGACTTTGTGCCACTTGAGAATGGAGTTTTGCTTTTTTTTTTTTTTAATATGCTTATAGAAAGAGACCTGTTTTCCAGTAAACATTCAATAAAAGTTTCTTAATTTTAATATTTAAGAATATGAATTTCTTTGTATTTTGAGACATTTAATGCCTGCTTGTTCTAGCTATTAGTACTTGCTGTCTGTTGATCAAAATGTGACTCTCAAGCCTTAAACACTGGAGATAAGTTATGGTGAGGGGTTAGAATGGCAGAGAAGAGAAATAGCGTGGGTCACCAAGACCACAAGGCTCTCAGTAACTGACTGAATCAGAACGCTAGCCCAAGGTTACTAACAACAAATCCAATCTTTCCACTGGTTGCCAGCTTTCCTTTAATCCTACTATTTAATCTTATTACTCCAGTGTTTTCTCCCCACTGCTAAAAATTCCAGCACTGGTATTATCGTCTTCCTAAAGGCACTGAGATTCAATAAATAATGTAGATACCTAATTTTATAATTTAACACCTTAAATTTCTACTTATGAGTCCATTTCCACCTTTCCTGGAGTTCCTCACAGACATCCCCTATCATCATCTTATCATTGAGATTTATTGATATCATTTCATTTACCAACTGCCCTTTTCAATTTCTGTCAGAGGCAGATGTGCAATCTGGCATCTTCCCCAGCTACAATCAATGTACATAATGCCACAGCTCCTTGATTGGCTTCAAAACATTTTCCTGTCTACAGAAAGGAAGACAGTTTAAGGTTTCTGATGGCACATTTCAAGTGATGCTGCTTAATTCGTCTCCAGTTCTCAATATCTTGGTTGTCTTATACTGATCTTTAAAAACGGACTCTCTGATGTTACAAGCTGAAAAGTGGTCCCAAAGAAAAGGAGATTAAAACCATGATGGTGCAGTATAGATACTGGACATCCTATTGCACTATGAGTACTAAAATGAATATGTAGGAGAAAAATGTAGATGTTTTGGCCCTGAGAAGTTAGATAACACCTGCTAGGTGATAAAGTTGTTTACTGTGTTTGTTCTTACTTTCCTATTCAGTTTTTTAAAAAAACTGCTCTTAATGTAAAAAGGTAATGATTTTCTTGGCAGTACTTATATATGATATTCATGATCCATAAGAAAAATTATCAATTAAAGAATGTTTTTAGAATAATTGTTATATGGATTCTCTTATGCTGAATTAAAACAAATTGTTCCAAACACACTTAACAAAATAAATGTCATTTATCCAAGACCTTTATAAATTTCTCAAATAGTGTTTTCATTTTTTTAATTTTTAAATTTTACATATTTTATTTTTTTAACATCTTTATTGGAATATAATTGCTTTACAATGGTGTGTTAGTTCCTGCTGTATAACAAAGTGAATCAGCTATACATATACATATATCCCCATACCTCCTCCCTCTTGCATCTCCCTCCACGTGAAAAATTTTTTTTAAAAAAGAACAAGAAAAAAAAGAGAAAAATAGGAATTAAAAAAAATCAGGTAGTGTTTTTAAATGATTTTACTTATAATAAAATGTGCAATCTATCTTCATTGAAATATTTCCATTAATATTTTCATATGAATGCTGTTGTCATTTTTATCATTTCTTTGCTGTCCATTGATCAAGTACATACAGCAAAGCCAATGTTTTTGCCATTCTCCATTGAGTTTGGCTCTGCTCTGACTCTTCCTCCCTCCCCAACTTCTGAGACAATTAAACCAAGACTACCTTAAAACTTCAGCTGTAGTTGATGAATTTTGAAAATGGGGTAACTTTTAAGAGAACTTTTTCACAAAAATCATAATAGAAAACACACAAGTGATTTTTTTAAAAATTCCTCTAGCTTCTAGAGCTGTGTTCACTTTGCTCACTTGTTATAAATTGTTATTTTTTTAGGTAGATTAAAGCAACCTGGTATTTGGAAAGTCTAATAGACTGGCTTTTCCATTTCTACTGTTCTATTTAAAGGTATTTTAAAGAATTTTTAGCAGTATTTGTACCACAGGGGATCCAGGATATATTAGGAAGGTGGAATGAGGTAAGTGTTTCTCAAAGTGACAGTTATAAGTGAGTAAGACATAGGGAGATGAGTCACTTGGTCATCATATTGATGTGAATTCTTTGAGGACATAGATCGTAAATTTGAAGGAGAAGGGCGATGCATTTCTGCAAATGGATAGTGCATAAGTCTCTAAAATGCTCCGTGAAATAAATGGGACACAAAGGAGGTTGCTTTACCCTAAAATGATCTCACCTCCAATCTTAGCAGATTTCAGCATTCTTGAGGCTTCCGGACTACCCTCTTAGATCAGTGTGTCTCTAAGGCGGTAGGCAATGGGGTACTGACTGGATGAGAATCAGAGGCCTTAAGCAAGTCACTCTAAGCAAGCAGGTTACTCTATTAACTGTGCCATCTGTAAAATAGACCTTGTTGAAGAAAAATGTTCACAGATCTCAAAAATCCTGTGACATACAACACTGCAATGCAGCCTCAAACCAAAAGCCATTCTATTTTCTTCATAGACCGCTGTCTCAGAAGCTAGTGGAAAATATTCCAGTAAAACATCTAGTAATTCCTGAAAATTCTGGTGCTGTATATACATTATGTTTTTATATGATAAGGCACTAAGCATGTAGGTTAGGTCTCAGTAAAATTCGTAATTGGTTTATTGCCAGAAGAAATTGGCAAACACATATAAATACACAAAATTTTGAATTTCATCTTTGCTACTTAAGATTTTCATCTTAGCTAAATAACCTTGGCCATCTCACAAAACTCCTCTGAGTTTCATTTTCTTCCTTCTATAAAGTGGAAAGAACAATCCCAATTCTGACTATATCACGGGTTATTAAAAGTAAATTAAACAAGGTAAAAAAACTAGCTATTATATTACCTAGGGATGACTTGTGTATATGAGTAGAAACCAAGAGTCTCTCATAAGCAGTGAATTGCTTCACTGGCATGCTCAGAAGAGGGGCTGATTTTTAAGCGAGTTCATTCATTCATTTACTCACTCAAGCCACACTGATATATTTCAAATATTATACCAAGGTGGAGGATACTGAGATACATAAAGTACCTCCTGTACCTTCAAGACAGGTATAGTGCAGAAAGGGTTGTAGGCTCGGCTCCTTGTGGGCCACAGATATATTTTGTTGGTTAGCACAGTTTAAAGTTTGATTTAGAAGACATTTTAATATACTCTCCAGTTAGCCACATGCTCAACCACTTCCTTTCTTCTTACATTAACCCACTTTATTCAAACATAATATATGTATTTGCCTCCCAAAGTTCATGTGATAGAGGTGTGATACAGGCATGATACTCCTTGCCTTAGCCAAATGAGCACCGTAGTATAGACGCCTTATTAATTTTGTTGTTTGACTCTCAGGCTACTTTCAAGAATGCATGTTCCCATGCAAGCTGTTGGAATAACATTCAGATCATTCTTTCTTATAAATGTGCCCCAAAAGCCTTTTTTTCCATTTTTCTTCTGGATCATGCATATCTCTAAATATCTCTTAGATTTTCTGTATTTCATTATAGTTTTGCTGAAACATAGCCCTGCCATACAGGGTATGCTTCTGTTACATTCTTCTGAGGCCTGTATTTCCCTCAAACTCAACAAAGTGAAATCTTCACTACTAGACTAGTTTACGCTTTAGTATTTGCTCCCTTTTCTGAATTCTTGTAGCATTCTTAATGCCTATACCAGTCATTTAGGAATGGAACCACATTTGGAAACATTTCTTTAGCTACTTCATATCTTTCTAAAACTGCTTTGTTTATTTTTTGAGAACAGGCACTGGGTGTTACATTCTCTTGTTTCCAGACCTTCTCCTAGTGAAATCTTGGTGAAGTATATTAACAAATAAGCAGTGAAGGATGACACAACTCAAAATGTTACCTCAAATACATAGGTCTAATAATGTACATGGCACAGTTATATGAAATATAAAATTATATATAGTAAAAATTACTCTTAATTCTCAGAAGCAACAGAATCAACTAAGAGTAACTTGTATGTCTACTTTATTCATCCTTAAGCACAAACAACCACCAAAAAAATAAAAAGCTCCAAACTCTCATTCCATAGTTACCTGCAATAGCAATTATAATAATATTATCTGTGGTGCTATATTATACATTAGTTTTCCTGGAGGGCTAGCCTTATCTTCTGTTGCACTTGAGAACCTCTTGATTTTATGTATAAACTTATTTTTCTGAGGCTAAGTGTCTTTACCTTATAAAATCACACTTTAATGCCTCTGGAAATAAAGCTTGTTGTGAGAAACTGTATGGAAACCTAGAGACTATTATCTTAATAGTTTCACCTGATACATAGCTATATAGTCCGCTGCAACCTGAGTCTCCATGTAATTCCTAGGAGACTACATTACTTTGATGTGCAAGATTTTAAGACTACATTTAACGATGCTCAGGCAAGTCAGTTATCCTTTGTGGCTTTATGCCGCGAAAGACTGGCCTCTTTTGGTACACATTCATTTTTCTTTCATTTTCTTTAATGGCTCACTGCATGCTGGTCAGATATTCTCAAAATGATTTCCAAGTAGAAAAAATGTAGATTTGGGATCTTTTATAAATGTCCCCAAAATGGAATGATATTTTTATATATAAATTGAAAAGAATTAGCAGAAAGTGAAATTATTACTGAAGAAGCATTGAACTTCAAATGAGAACATCAAAATTTGGCTTCCAGGGACTTCCCTGTTGGCACAGTGGTTAAGAATCTGCCTGCCAATGCAGGGGACACAGGTTCAAGCCCTGGTCTGGAAAAAGCCCACATGCCGCGTAGCAACTAAGCCCATGAGCCACAACTACTGAGCCCACGTGCCACAACTACTGAAGCCTGCACGCCTACAGCCTGTGCTCTGCAACAAGAGAAGCCACCTCAATGAGGAGACCGCGTACCACAATGAAGAGCAGCCCCCACTCGCAGCAACTAGAGAAAGCCCGCACGCAGTAACTAAGACCGAATGCAGCCAAAAATAAATAAATAAATAAATAAATTTATTTTTTAAAAAATGGCTTCCAGTTTTGTTAGTTAATAATGATAAAACTTTGGTTGACTACCTTTTCTGAATTTAATTTTCCTATCCAGGTAGTATGATAATTATAATCCTACCACTCGTTAAGAGTAATTGAGAGGATCAAATAAAATATTTTAAGTGAAGAGATTTGCAAACTTTTAAACACTACACAAATGTCATGGTATAATTGCTAAGCATGAATAATGATTGCTAGAGCCTCATACTTGGCACCATTAATTCTTGCATAGCCACAGGACAAGCCATTGTTGATGGAAATAATCAATAAACAAACTATAATAGGAATAGGAAAGAGTTTTATTTGAACCAAACTGAGGACAATAAGCCAGGAAGACACAGATTCAAGAAACTCTGGACTACAAAATGAGGGAGGCTTATAAAAGGCAAAACCTGCAAAATTACGTAGACTATTTTTCAAGAATTAGGATTGGAGCTGGCAGAAAGTAAGGGTGCTTATTAAACAAGGATTGGTTGGGGTCCGAAATGGTTGCATAGTTACAAGGGGTGAACTTGAGAGCATAAGCTTGCAGCTAGCAGCTGCTAGCAATATTGTTTTAAGAATGCCTTGCCGCTAGCAGCTGCTAGCAATATTGTTTTAAGAATGCCTTGCCGTGTCCTTGAGTTTGATATAGTTCAGAAAATTCATGTTCTCAGTGATGCAGGAACATGTCTGAAACCATATCCACAATGGCCACCCAGCTCCATTCTGAATGCCTGAACAAGTTACTCCATTTTGATTTTTAAATGCATTCTTTTCTTTAATGGTTAAAACAGATACACAATGAATGTTTAATAGGCTACAAAACAGGTTGTTCTAGTTGCAAAAACTTTAGGTTAAAGCATGTATAATTCATAATGCCTTCCCTATACCTCAATAGCAGAAAATTCCTTCCATCACCACACAGTATGGGAGTTGAGTGTACTGACTGACCGGTGGAATTATGCAGAGTCAAAATACAGTTTTGAATACATGAGAAAGAGGCCAGAGTTAGATATTTGAATGGTGAATAATCAGAACAAAGTAATTTTGAGAATAAGTTCAAAACCAGGAAATTCCATGTGAGAAAGCAGCAGATAGTACGTGAACAAATAAATAATACAGTGGTGGTGGTTGTGATTCTAACCTAAATTTTCAATCAGCATACAAAATTCAGGTAATCTATCCAAGTAGAAATGGAGCAAATAATCAACAAAGAGCTAAGAGCTATGCATTTGGTAGCAGTCAAGGCAAGCAGATAAGCAGCTGGCATTCATGTAATCTCACAATAAAATTTCAATCTAGTCATGATAACATTAAAGTTGATTGGAAAAGATCCAATTATTAGAATGATTGGTTAATCAACAAGAAAGAAAATGGAAAAGGAGTTTTGTTTGTTTGGGTTGTTTAAAGTAGTATATTGCAGTGGTTAAACAATATAGCTAAAATCTCTGTTGGACAAACCACAAGGCAGATTTGACTTTTGGTCATGTAGCAATGGCCAAAAGAACCTCTTTACTTCTTACCAGCCACACTCTCAAAATTTAGGCTGCTACTTGCATATATTTCAGGATGAGACCAAGGATGGCATTAATAGGCTAATCTACTAGTATTAGAGGAGTTTCATGCAACTCCATTGTATTTTGTATCTTTAGAGAGCTCACCTTGTATTCAATGAGAAATCAATCTAAGCAGCATACAAGGCTGTAAAATTAAACCTGTGATAAAAGCTATGTCAAAAAGCTGGTGATACTATTAAACTTCTAAATTGGGCATTTACTTGCTTGTATATGCCAGGGAAATTTCCCTAAGCAAGTAATAACCGAATTAAAATATGAAGAAAAAAGAAATTAAGTGGTGGGGAAGATGAAATCGGCAGGAAGCATTCAAACAGAGGAACAGTATAACCTCTTCAAAGGTAAATATCTTCTCCCATTCAGTATAGGCAGCCTTTGTGTTTTGTTGATAGTTACCTTATTTGCAAATGATATGTCTGATAAGAGGTTAATAGCCAATAAAGAACTCGTACAACTCAACATCGAAAAAACAAACACTGTGATAAAAAATGGGCAGTGGACTTGAATAGACATTTTTCCTAAGAAGATATACTGATGGCCAACAGGCACATGACACGATGCTCAACATCACTAATCATCAAGGAAATGCAGCTCAAAACCATAATGAGATATCACCTCACATCTGTCAGAATGGCGGTCATCAAAGGCAGGAAATTACAAGGGTTGGGGAGGGTGTGGAGAAAAGGGAACTCTAGAACACTGCTGGGGGGAATATGAATTGGTGCCACTATGGGAAGCAGTATGGAGGTTCCTCAAAAACCTAAAAAAGAGCTACCATATGATCCTGCAATTTCACTCGGGTATTTATCCAAAAAAATGAAAACATTAATTTGAAATGATATATGCACCCCAGTGTTCATTGCGGCATTATTGACAACAGCCAAGATATGGAAGCAATCTAAGTGTTCAGTGACAGATTAATG
The DNA here is from genome assembly GCF_039906515.1 of Pseudorca crassidens. Taxonomy (NCBI): domain Eukaryota; kingdom Metazoa; phylum Chordata; class Mammalia; order Artiodactyla; family Delphinidae; genus Pseudorca; species Pseudorca crassidens. The sequence continues at coordinate 63,453,773 of NC_090306.1, forward strand.
GATTAAGAAGATGTGGTAAATAGATATTACTCAACCATAAAAAAAAAAATGAAATCTCTCCATTTGCAAGAACATGAATGGGCCTGGAGGATATTACACCTAGTGAAATAAGTTAAACAGGGAAAGACAAACGCTACATTTTTTCACTTATATGTGAAATCTAAAAAACAAAACAAGGAATAAAATAATAGAAACAGGGGGAAAGGAGCTTCAAAATGGCGGAGGAGTAAGACGCGGAGATCACCTTCCTCCCCACAAATACATCAGAAATACATCTACATGTGGAACAACTCCTACAGAACACCTACTGAACGCTGGCAGAAGACCTCAGACCTCCCCAAAGGCAAGAAACTCCCCACGTACCTGGGTAGGGCAAAAGAAAAAACAGACACAAAGAATAGGGACGGGACCTGCACCAGGGGGAGGGAGCCGTGAAGGAGGAAATGTTTCCACACACTAGGAAGCCCCTTCGCGGGCGGAGACTGTGGATGGCGAAGGGGGAAAGCTTCAGAGCCACGGAGGAAAGCACAGCAAGAGGGGTGCGGAGGGCAAAGCGGGGAGATACCCGCACAGAGAATTGGTGCCGACCAGCACTCACCAGCCCGAGAGGCTTGTCTGCTCACCCGCCAGGGCGGGCAGGGGCTGGGAGCTGAGGCTCGGGCTTCGGAGGTCGGATGCCGGGAGAGGACTGGGGTTGGCGGCGTGAACACAGCCTGCAGGGGGTTAGTGCGCCACGGCGAGCCGGGAGGGAGTCCGGAAAAACGTCTAGAGCTGCCGAAGAGGCAAGAGACTTTTTCTTACCTCTTTGTTTCCTGGTGCGCGAGGAGAGGGGATTAAGAACGCTGCTTAAAGGAGTTCCAGAGACGGGCGCGAGCCGCGGCCATCAGCGCGGACCCCAGAGACGGCCATGAGACGCTAAGCCTGCTGCTGCCGCCACCAAGAAGCCTGTGTGCAAGCACAGGTCTCCATCCACAACTCCCCGCCCGGAAGCCTGTGCAGCGTGCCACTTCCAGGGTCATGTGATCCAGGGACCACTTCCGCCGGAGAACGCACGGCGCGCCTCAGGCTGGTGCAACGTCACGCCGGCCTCTGCAGCCGCAGGCTCGCCCCGCCTCCGTACCCCTCCCTCCTCGCGGCCTGAGTGAGCCAGAGCTCCTGAAGCAGCTGCTCCTTTAACCCCGTCCTGTCTGAGCGAAGAACAGACGCCTTCAGGCAACCTACACGCAGAGGCGGGGCCGTATCCAAAGCTGAAACCCGGGAGCTGTGTGAACAAAGAAGAGAAAGGGAAATCTCTCCCAGCAGCCTCAGAAGCAACGGATTAAATCTCCACAATAAACTTGATGTACCCTGAATCTGTGGAATACCTGAATAGACAACGAATCATCCCAAATTGAGGAGGTGGACTTGGGAGCAACGATATATTTTTTTTTCCCTTTTTCTCTTTTTGTGAGTGTGTATGTGTATGCTTCTGTGTGTGATTTTGTCTGTATAGCTTTGCCTTTACCATTTGTCCTAGGGTTCTGTCGGCCTGTTTTTTATTTTTTTTATTAAAAATTTTTTTCTTTATAATTATTTTTATTTTAATAACTATTTTATTTTACTTTATTTTATTTTATCTTCTTCTTTCTTTCTTTTTTTTCTTTTTTTCCTCCCTTTTATTCTGAGCCATGTGGAGGACAGGCTCTTTGTACTACAGCCAGGCATCAGGGCAGTGCCACTGAGGTGGGAGAGCCACGTTCAGGACACTGGTCCACAAAAGACCTCGCAGCTCCACATAATACTAAGCAGCGAAAAACTCCCAGAGATCTCCATCTCAACGCCAAGACCCAGCTCCACTCAACAACGAGCAAGCTACAGTGCTGGACACCCTATGCCAAACAACAAGCAAGATAGGAACACAGCCCCACCCATTAGCACAGAGGCTGACTAAAATCATAATAAGGCCACAGACACCCCAAACCACAACACCAGATGTGGACCTGCCCACCAGAAAGACAAGATCCAGCCTCATCAACCAGAACACAGGCACTAGTCCCCTCCACCGGGAAGCCTACACAACCCACTGAACCAACCTTAGCCACTGGGGACAGACACCAAAAACAACGGGAACTACGAACCTGCAGCCTGCGAAAAGGAGATCCCAAACACAGTAAGTTAAGCAAAATGAGAAGACAAAGAAACACACAGCGGATGAAGGAGCAAGACAAAAATCCACCAGACCTAACAAATGAAGAGGAAATAGGCAGTCTACCTGAAAAAGAATTGAGAATAATGACAGTAAAGATGATCCAAAATCTTGGAAATAGAATGGAGAAAATATAAGAAATGTTGAACGGGTTGCCCTGATGGCGCAGTGGTTGAGAATCTGCCTCCCAATGCAGGGGACATAGGTTCGAGCCCTGGTCAGGGAAGATCCCACATGCCGCGGGGCAACTGGGCCCGTGAGCCACAACTACTGAGCCTTCGCGTCTGGAGCCTGTGCTCCACAACAGGAGAGGCCGCGACAGTGAGAGGCCCATGCACCGTGGTGAAGAGTAGCCCCTGCTAGCCACAACTAGAGAAAGCCCTCACACAGAAACGAAGACCCAACACAGCCAAAAACAAATAAATATATTAAAAAAAAAAAAGATCAGGAACAAGACAAGGTGCCCACTCTCACCACTATTATTCAATATAGTTTTGGAAGTTTTAGCTACAGCAATCAAAGAAAAATAAATAAAAGGAATCCAAATTGGAAAAGAAGAAGTAAAGCTGTCACTGTTTGCAGATGACATGATACTATACATAGAGAATCCTGAAGATGCTACCAGAAAACTACTAGAGCTAATCAATGAATTTGGTAAAGTAGCAGGATACAAAATTAATGCACAGAAATCTCTTGTATTCCTTTACACTAATGATGAAAAATCTGAAAGTGAAATTAAGGAAACACTCCCATTTACCACTGCAACAAAAAGAATAATATATCTAGGAATAAACCTACCTAAGGAGAAAAAAGACCTGTATGCAGGAAATTGTACGACACTGATGAAAGAAATTAAAGATGATGCAAATAGTTGGAGAGATATACCATGTTCTTGGATTGGAAGAATCAACATTTTGAAAATGACTCTACTACCCAAAGCAATCTATAGATTCAATGCAATCCCTATCAAACTACCCATGGCATTTTTCACAGAACTAGAACAAAAAATTTCGCAGTGTGTATGGAAACACAAAAGAACCCGAATAACCAAAGCAACCTTGAGAAAGAAAAACGGAGCTGGAGGAATCAGGCTCCCTGACTTTAGACTACACTACAAAGCTACAGTAATCAAGACAGCACAGTACTGGCACAGAAACAGAAATATAGATCAAGGAAAAGGATAGAAAGCCCAGAGATAAACCCACGCACATATGGTCACCTTATCTTTGATCAAGGAGGCAAGAATATACAGTGGAGAAAACATAGCCTCTTCAATAAGTGGTGTTGGGAAAACTGGACAGCTACATGTAAAAAAATGAAATTAGAACACACCCTAACCCCATACACAAAAATAAACTCAAAATGGATTAAAGAACTAAATATAAGGCCAGACACCATCAAACTCTTAGAGGAAAACATAGGCAGAACACGCTATGACATAAATCACAGCAAGATCCTTTTTGACCCACCTCCTAGAGAAATGGAAATAAACACAAAAATAAACAAATGGGACCTAATGAAACTTAAAATCTTTTGCACAGCAAAGGAAACCATAAACAAGATGAAAAGACAACCCTCAGAATGGGAGAAAATATTTGCAAATGAAGCAAATGACACAGGATTAATCTCCAAAATTTACAAGCAGCTCATGCAGCTCAATATTAAAAAAACAAACAACCCAGACCAAAAATGGGCAGAAGACCTATATAGACATTTCTCCAAAGAAGATATGCAGATTGCCAACAGACACATGAAAGAATGCTCAACATCATTAATCATTAGAGAAATACAAATCAAAACTACAATGAGATATCATCTCACACCGGTCAGAATGGCCATCATCAAACTATCTACAAACAATAAATGTTGGAAAGGTTGTGGAGAAAAGGGAACCCTCTTGCACTGTTGGTGGGAATGTAAATTGATACAACCACTATGGAGAACAGTAGGGACATTCCTTAAAAAACTAAAGATAGAACTACCATACGACCCAGCAATCCCACTACTGGGCATATACCCTGAGAAAAACCATAATTCAAAAAGAGTCATGTACCGAAATGTTCATTGCAGCTCTATTTACAATAGCCAGGACATGGAAGCAACCAAAGTGTCCATCAACAGAGAAGGGATAAAGAAGATGTGGCACATATATACAATGGAATATTACTCAGCCATAAAAAGGAACGAAACTGAGTTATTTGTAGTGTGGTGGATGGACCTGGTGACTGTCATACAGAGTGAAGTAAGTCAGAAAGAGAAAAACAAATACCATATGCTAACACATATATATGGAATTTAAAAAAAAATTGGTCATGAATAACCTAGGGGCAAGATGGGAATAAAGATGCATACCTACTAAAGCATGGAGTTGAGGATACGGGGAGGGGGAAGGGTAAGCTGGGACAAAGTGAGAGAGTGGCATGGACATGTATACACTACCAAACGTAAAATAGATAGCTAGTGGGAAGCAGCCACATAGCACAGGGAGATCAGCTCAGTGCTTTGTGACCACCTAGAGGGGTGGGACAGGGCGGGTGGGAGGGAGGGAGACGCAAGAGGGAAGAGATATGGGGACATATGTATATGTATAACTGATTCACTTTGTTATGAAGCAGAAATTAATACACCATTGTAAAGCAATTATACTCCAACAAAGATGTTAAAAAAAATAGAAACAAACTCACAAATAGAGATAAGAAATTAGTGGTTGCCAGAGGGGAGGGGCATGTCGGTGATGAGCAAAATATGTGAAGAGGATTAAAAGGTACAAACCAGTTATAAAATAAATAAGTCACAGATATGTAAGGTACAGCACAGGGAATACAGTCAACAATATTATAATAACTTTGGGTTTTTTTGTATGCTATATCCTTGCACTTTATTTATTTTATGTATTTAATATATTTATATTATTGAAGTATAGTTTATTTACAATGTTGTTTTAGTTTTAGATATACAGCAACGTGATTTAGTTATGTGTGTATATATATATTTATATATATATATGTTATTTTTCATATTCTTTTACCTTACAGGTTATTATAAAATATTGAGTATAGTTCCCTGTGCTATACTGTAGGTCCTTGTTGGTTATCTATTTTATATATAGTAGTGTGCATATGTTAATCCCAAACTCCTAATTTATCCCTCCCCCCACTTTTTCTCTTTGGTAACCATAAATTTGCTTTCTATGTCTGTGGGTCTATTTCTGTTGTATAAGTTCATTTGTATCTTTTTTTAGATTCCACATATAAGCGATATCATATGATATTTGTCTTTCTCTGTCTTGCTTACTCACTTAGTATGATAATCTATAATAACTTTGAATGGTGTGTAATCTGTAAAAATGTCAAATCACTATGTTATACTACTGATATTAATATATTAAAGTCAACTATACTTCAAACAAACAAACAAATAATCAAAAAAAATGTTAAGTAAGGCTAGAGTTCTGATAGCAAAGGGAAAAATGGAGAAAAATGAAGCTGTGAAGGTAAGGTCAGGTCTGGAAGGCCTTGTTTATGGGCCCTGCCAAATATGTTGGAACATTTGAAGTTTTAAAACAAGAGATCATATGTCTAAGTTTACATACCATACAGCATGTGGCTTCAGTGTGAAGAAGAAATTTAATGATGCAACACTGGTTTTGGGGACAATTGCAGTAGGAAGGAGACAATACTGTGTTGACTAGGGCAATGGCAGTGGAGACAGAGAGAAGACTGATTTGAGAAATATTTAGGACGTAAAATCTATTCACAGTGCTGACTTTTACATTGGAGGAAAGGAGAGGGCAATGGAAATTTATGTTGGAAACAGTGGAAGAGATCCAACTTAGGGGGACAGTAGTGAGTTCATAGATGTTGACTTACAGGTGCCTTTGAGGCATCCAATTAAGGATATTGGAACCCTAGTTGGAAATATATTTCTGGAGTTCAGAAATTTCAGGATGATATAAATTTCTCAGTGATTTGCATATGTTCGATAGTAGAATGGTTGAATTGCATTCAGACCTGTTTTAATTTGGTGATCACTTTGCTGTGTTGTGGTACAATGTGGCTAGTGTTGCCAAATCTGGCTCCCTGTGCACCAATGCCAAATCAAAATACGGAGACAGAGAATTGGAAGATAAGAAATAGAGAGGCTTTTTATTTTCTTTGCCAGGCAAAGGGAAGACACAGTAGGCTAGAGCCTCAAGAACTGTGCCCCACCTTCCTGGGGAATTACAGGGATTCTTAATGGGGAGTTTGCAGTCCAAAGTGACTGATAAGGATCAAAATGGTGAAGGTCTTGCATTCTTCTTCTTGCATTATTTCAAAATAGTCATCGCTGGAGTCAGGCAACCCGGTAATTGGGTCCCTTAGCCTCTGGGTTATCGGTCTACGACCTCCCCTCTGAAATGTAAACAGCTACATGGGTGATTTGCTACAAGAGTTTATAGGGAGAGTAAAGAGTAAATACCAGGTACAGGATGTAAATTATTTAAATTACACAGGGTTAGGGGTGACAGATTAGCTTTGTGAAGGACAAATCTAACTACAGACACAACAGATTTGTAACAGTTAAAATAAAACTAGGACTGATTAACTCAGGCCAGTTTATGTTTCTTCTCTAGCCTGTTCACTGTTCCCTTTATTTTCCTGGTTATCAGGAGAGGAAAAACCTCATTTCTATTTTTGCTGCAACACTAGTCTCAACAGTATGTGACTGGTGAAGTGCATTTACTGAGAAAGCAAGTGGTTGAACTTATTCTCAGTTGTGGGTTTGTTTGATGCATGTGACAAAACAGCCGAAGAGGCCAAGGAATTGAGAGTATTATCAAGAGTGTGTTGAAATATGGATAGTAGACTCTAATGAAATTGGAGATATTTGAAGTCAGGGAAGAAGTACAGGGGATCAGTGGCCTTGAGAGACCAATGAAGTCATAGATCAAAGCAGCTAGAATGGGAGAAGTTTTGAGATCAGAGTGTGATGCGCTTTAATTCTGACTGAAAATGACAGTTACAGGTGGCAGCAAGATGCCCCCTCAGAATGAATGAGGTGGTGGAGCGGAAAGGAAACTCATTGGTAGTGAGGTCAAAGAGCTGGGGAGCAGCATGTTGAACATTCGATGCCCTCAAAGCAATGATGAAGAGAAAGAATGACTTGTTATGCAAATAAAAACACAAAGACTTGACTTGCATACTATTTCCTTGCTTAAGAATATCAAAGAAACTAGAGCATATTCTGTTCCAGGAACTTTAAAAACATTATCACAATAAACACTTTGGGGTGTCTCAGTTGTTGATTTCAGTGCCAAATATTTGTACATAAGAACCTAGTGCTTTTGGATATTTCACATTTTAGCTGATATTACATCCTTGTCTCTCATTATCACACACACAAAAAAGCCCAGAAAATATAGCACAGAAAAATATCTATTTTGACAGTTTTGATCATTAAGAAGCAGTGACAACAGTCAAAAGATATTTCCTAGTAGGCTCTTGGATAGAGAAAGGAAATGTAATTAAGACGTTGAATAATTTAATGATGTACTAATAATTTAATGGTATACTCTCTAGAGCATACCTACTTTTACTGTGGTTGCTATTTCCAGATCCTATTTTCCAGCCAGCGATTTTTTCATGAGTTGTGATATTCACTTGAAACCTTAATCATTCTCAGAGATCCAGCTTTAAAATGGAAGCTAGGGCTTTTCCCTCTACCTGAAGCTCACTTGAAAGAACTACAGCTGCTGTCAACTGCTTTCAAGAATTATGGAGGGCAGGCCAAGGGAAAGCCTTAAGAATAATGTAATAATTGCTTTTTGTTTGTTTTTTAAAGGCACTGGTTATCCAGACTTTCCCTAAGAAAATTTCAGTGCTGAATTTTCAGGTCCCAGATTAAGATGCTGGTTAGATGCACAGTATGATCTAGGTAAGAATCTCTAATAAAGACCCTATCATTGTAAAATGAACCATAGGCAGCATCTAAAATAGTGTAACTACAAAGTAAGTAGGAAGCAAAATTTTAATACTCAAAACTCTAATTTGAAGAGTTCTATTAATTAAATTTCAATTTGTTTTTAATGTTATTCTACTGAATTTATTTACCAAATTCTATCATTTTTACCTTTATTTACCAAATTCTATCATTTTTACCTAACACTATGCACACACTTTTACCTTTGTTCCTGACTTTAAAACATAATCCTCATTCACTCCCAATTTGCACCCTCAAATTTGTCTCTATCGGTCTCCTGGCTATATCATTGTTTCCATGCAGTCTTTACTTTATGATATTTCCCAAAATGACTCTTTAATTTTGCAAATGCTTTCCTGCCCCAAAGGGAAGATACAATGATTGATCTCATTCCACCATTGTTTTTCAAGCTGTAGCAGAATAATGTCCCCCCATAGATACATATGTGATAATTCCAGGAACCTATGAATATGTTATGTTATAATACCTGGCAAAGGGAATTAAAGTTATAAATGGAATTACATTTACTAATCAGCTGATTTTAAAGTAGAGAGATTATTCTAGATTATCCCAATGTAATTGCGAAGGTCCTTCGAAGTAAAGGAGGCAGAAGAGTGTCAGAGTCAGAGATATTTAGTGATGCTACACTGCTTGATTTGAGGATGCAGGAAGGGGCTTTGAGCCAAGGAATACAGGTGGCCTCTAGAAGCTATAAAAGGCAAAGAAACAAATTTCCTTCTAGACACCTTAGAAGGAACACAGCCCTGCCAGCACCTTGACTGTAGCCCCGAAAGTCCCACTTTAAACTTCTGATCTCCAGAACTGTAATATAAGTTTGTGTTTTTTAAATCACTGCATTTGTGAAAATTTGTTACAGTGTAAAGGTAAACTACTACACAAGCTTTTACTTATGTGTCTATCAGCAATTTTCAGCTTCTGAATTCTCACCTTCATTAACAACTTGCACAGATTCTCCACCCACATCAGTGACTGGCATTGTTATCAAATCCGCACCAGTTAGTTTACTGCACAGTAGTTAGGGTTTTCCATTACTCAGTGGCAATATCCTGAAATAAAAGCACTCCCATAAAGGAAACATTGGAAAACCCAGCATTAGAGATGACAGAGCTTCCAGTAAAGCTGCAGTGAAGGATCACTTTGCTTAACCTCTGCTCATATCACTCACCAGGCTTTCTCATCTACAGGGCTGTTTTTCCCATATTCCCAGATTCTCTTCTCTTAGTGCTTACCAGATCCAGAGTCAAACCCATTTGAATGTACCTATATGTGTGCCCCAAAGTCTGTATCTAGGATTCATCCTAGGACTGTAATATCCCTTATTGTTGTTGCTAATTAAAACAGCTCGTGAAGTATCTCTTCCTCCTAGGTAGTTCACAACTAATTGGAGGAGATACATTGGTCATCTAACTAATTTGTCTAAATAAATAACAATTTCCCAAAGGCATATAACTTCCAATTATTTCTAATAATAATCTGAATTATTGGTCCTGACTAGTCCTGAGTGTTAAAAAGATGGAAAAGACTAGTCTGAAGATGAGAAAATCTGAATGATATGATATTTCTAAAGGATAAAGTTTTAAATTTGTATCATTGACCTAATTATGTTGCAGCTCTCAAGTACTGAACTATTTTTCTTAAAATGATGTCAAGGTTATGAGCAACCTATCAATGTTTCTATGCTTATAGATGCTTCTAGTGTGAAAAAAATAGCTTGTCCTCCTAAAAAAAAGAAAAAGTTGAATATCCTTCTGGAATGTTACTCATTTTCTCATCATTTTTTTTCTTTCTGAGAAAGTAGAAAATTAAGTTTGTGTGCCCAGAGATGGCAATTTCTAAGTTAATGAACAACCAATTGGTTGGGTTTTTATTTATGAAACTGATGTATGTAGTACATAGTAAACATACTTGTCTACATCTGTAGATTTTTGGTTTTTGGGTTTTTTTTTAATTCCCTCCCTCTTGCGCCTCCCTCCCACCCTCCCTATCCCACTCTCTATGTTGTTGCAAAGCACCCAGCTGATCTACCTGTGCTATGCTGCTGTTTCCTACTAGTTAATTATTTTACATTTGGTAGTGTATATATGTCGATGCTACTCTCACTTCACCGCAGCTTCGCCCTCCCACCCCATGTCCTCAAGTCCATTCTTTATGTCTACTTCATTATTCCTGTCCTGGCACTATGTTCATCAGTATCATTTTTTTTTTCTTTAGATTCCATATATATGTGTTACCATACGGTATTTGTTTTCCTCTTTCTGACTTACTTCACCCTGTATGACAGAATCTAGGTCCATCCACCTCACTAAGAATAACTCAATTTCATTTCTTTTTAGGGCTGAGTAATATTGCATTGTACGTATGTGCCACATCTTCTTTATCCATTCATCTGTCGATGGACATTTAGGTTGCTTCCATGTCCTGGCTATTGTAAATAGAGCTGCAATGAACATGGTGGTACATGACTCTTTTTGAATTATGGTTTTCTCAGGGTATATGCCCAGTAGTGGGATTGCTGGGTCATATGGTAGTTCTATTTCTAGTTTTTTAAACAACCTCCATACTGTTCTCCATAGTGGTTGTATCAATTTACATTCTCACCAACTGTGCAGGAGGGTTCCCTTTCCTCCACACCCTCTCCAACATTTATTGTTTGTAGATTTTTTGATGATGGCCATTCTGACAGTTGTGAGGTGATATCTCATTGTAGTTTTGATTTGTATTTCTCTAATAATTAGTGATGTTTAGCATCTTTTCATGTGCCTCTTGACCATCTGCATGTCTTCTTTGGCGAAATGTCTATTTAGGTCTTCCACCCATTTTTTAATTGGATTGTATGTTTTTTTGATATTGAGCTCCATGTGCTGTTTGCATATTTTGGAGATTAATCCTTTGTCTGTTGTTTCAGTTGCAAATATTTTCTCCCATTCTGAGGGTTGTCTTTTCATCTTGTTTATGGTTTCTTTTGCTGTGCAAAGGCTTTTAAGTTTCATTAAGTCCCATTTGTTTATTTTTGTTTTTATTTCCATTTCTCTAGAAGGTGGGTCAAAAAAGATCTTGCTGTGGTTTATGTCAAAGAGTGTTTTTCCTATATTTTCCTCTAAGAGTTTTATAGTGTCCAGTCTTACATTTAGGTCTTTAATCCATTTGGAGTTTATTTTTGTGTATGGTATTAGGTACTGTTTTAATTTCATTCTTTTACATGTAGCTGTCCAGTTTTCGTAGCACCACTTATTGAAAAGGCTGTCTTTCCTCCATTGTATGTTCTTGCCTCTTTTGTCATAAGTTAGGTCACCATATGTGCGTGGGTTTACCTCTGGGCTTTCTATCCTGTACCAATTATCTATATTTCTGTTTTTGTGCCAGTACCATACTGTCTTGATTATAGTTTGCAGTATAGTTTGAAGTCAGGGAGCCTGATTCATCCAGCTCCATTTTTATTTCTCAAGATTGCTTTGAATATTTAGGGTCTTTTGTGTTTCCATATGAATTGTAAAATATTTTGTTCTAATTCTGTGAAGAATGCCATTGGTAGTTCAATAGGGATTGCATTGAATCTGCAGATTGTTTTGGGTAGTATAGTCATTTTCACAATATTGATTCTTCCAATCCAAGAACGTGGTGTATTTCTCCATCTGTTTATGTCATCTTTCATTTCTTTCAGTAGTATTTTATAGTTTTCTGAATGCAAGTGTTTCACCTCCTTACATAGGTTTATTCCTAGGTACTTTATTCTTTTTGTTGCAATTGTAAATGGGATTGTTTCCTTAATTTCTCTTTCAGATTTTTCATCATTAGGGTATAAGAATGCAAGAGATTTCTGTGCATTCATTTTGTATCCTGCAACCTTACCAATTTCATTGATGAGCTTTAGTAGTTATTGGTGACATCTTTAGGATTTTCTATATATAATATCATATCATCTGCAAAGAGTGACAGTTTTACTACTATGCTCTAGCATCTGTAGGCAAAAGCACTGCATTATGGAACATGGATAGGGGTTTGAGAGATGCATTCTTTAAAAATTAGCAGTAAAAATAAACATAGTAATCAATTTTTTCACCTTTCAACTCAAAAGCCCCAAATTCACAGGCAGAATGTTTTAATTAAAAAACAAGGATAAAATAAACAGATTACCTTGATGGACTATCATGAAAACCATTACCCTGATTGTGTACCTCAGAGTATGCTTTCAAAATCTATTTGGAAGAATTAATATATTGATGATCCAATTAGAAAATGCATAGTTTTGGAATGTCCTTTTGGTGAAAAGGAAATGCCATGCCATAGTTTACAGGAAACATGAGGGATAATGAAACCAACACCAAAATAAATAAATAAGCAAGCAAGCAATTCTTGCCACCAAATATGGGCTATAGTCCTCAGATTGATGATGAACCTTTTTAAAAGGTTAACTTTTTTTAACATTTTTAGAAAGGTTAAAAAAGAAAAGGTCTTTCTGAGAAACACAATTTCACAATATTTTAAGAGATATTTTCTTCTGGGCTGGTAGCCTTTGAAAGAATCCATCAGGTTGTCAATTCAGGATGAAACAAACCCGGATCAAATGGAAAAACAACAAAGCCTAGCAAAAATATTCTGAATCTTCTCTTATTACCCTTTCTTCTGGAAAGTTCAAGCAAATAATATTAGCTTTATTCTATTTGTGGAAAACAGCTATCCACTTACAATAGTTACACATTGAAAAATATTGAAAAGTAAAATGACTTGTTTTTCATTATTTTAAGTAAACATTGTACTGTTTTACTGATAGCCTTACCCCTATGGCCAAACATGAGAGAGAGAAAGACAGAGAGAGAGAGGGAGGGAGGGAGAGAGAGAGAAAGAGAGAGAAACACAGGTGAATACTGTGCCTGTATGGAACTGGGTTGTGGCAGTTTGATGGTTTAAATAAAAATGTCCAAAAGTCAGGTCTTTTTACCTATGTATAGATACCCATTGTGCCTAAATAAACTTTTCAAGAGGAATATTTGATGCCCAATGACCTCATCTGAACTGCCACGTAAACCAATATCCTTTATATTCTGTTTGTAAAAATGGAGCTCATATAAGGCTCACAATTTTGCCATTCTGAGTCATTAAACAGTCCACAACACTTGAGATAAAGAGTTTTTAGAAAATAAGCATATTATCTGTCTTTATACCATATTATTTCAGTAGTCAAGATTCCTTCATTTTTTTATGAAGCTTCATATATGCCACACAATGTAAGCAATGTTTCATTATTACTCAAAGTTTCCTATTGCAATTTGGAAATAAAATTATTTGTGTCCACCTTAGGGGTAAATGTAGCTTCTTACGTTTTCACTTATAGAATTGAATGGTCCTAAATCCTTTGAAATTTAAATAACTTCAATAGCTAGAATATTAATTTCATTTTTGAGAACTCATACTCTTGAAGGGAAAGACCGCTAATGCCAAATATGGTATTGATATATTGCCCATAGGATTATAAAACAAATTTGCTTCTGGGTTACATAATCAACTACAAATTTGGGGAAATTTCCCTTTTGGCTACTACCATACATTTCTGTAGCTTCCAAACCAGAGAAGGATTTAAGGAACATTAGGAAAAATAAGACTAATTTGGATCTAAAAATTGCATCGTTAAATCATGGCATAAAAAAGATCCAACTTTTATTCAATTATGCTCCAACAGTATAAATCTACTTAAAGTGAAAAAAAGGCCTAGAATATGATCTTTAAATATTTCATGTTGGCTCTACGTTATATTCTATATATATATATATATATATATATATATATATATATATATATTCATGAACAGGTGAGAACATTAGCAGTTATTTTGGGTTGTTCTGTCAATTAATTGTAATACAAAAATCAGTGCTTTGGGAGAAGACCAAGGAGCTGTTGATTTGTGTTGCTTTTTTTAACAGCCAATTTGAGAGTTTTTAAAATTTTTTAAATATTAAGGTTTTATTTAAATTTTATTAAAGTGATTAATGTTTTTAAATAGTTGTGTTCTAGAGCATCAGCTTCACGAAGGAAACAGTCTTTAATCTGTTTTGTTCACTGACACCAAAGCACTTAGGAGAGTACCTGTAAAATAGTAAGCAATCAGTAAATATTTTTACCATACCCTGAACTAAAGTCACAACATACTCAACAGAATTTGCAGAAAATAGTCATCTCTCTGATCTTTGGACATTAACCTACCAATGTTTGTTTATTATATTCAGATTTATGTAAATAAAGTGTATTTTATTTAATAAGAATATAATGAACATTTGGGAATAATTTATTTTTCTAACTTTTTTCTTTTTGGTGTCAGATATCAGAAATTCAAAATATAATATTACAATATGCGTTCAATATTACATTCAAATTACTTCTCAATTTTATTTTAAGTTCAAGCTATGCATCTTAAAGAGCAAGAGATTTATAATTATCTCAGCAATTCACATCAAGAGAGACAGTTTTCTAAAGTTGGAATCTCAAAAGATAAAGGTCTTTAAATTTTGCCTTTGAGGGTACTTCCATTTATAAAAACAATGTACTTGAACGTTTTATGTAGCACACTTTGGATATAGGAGGGATTTTGCTTCTGGCTTAGGTTTACACCTGCCATTCCCACCCCACCCCCATCCTTGCCCATGTCAAGAAAATGATAGCTCTGATTCTTTTAGTGAATATTGCTTTCTCAAAGAAAATGACACAAGCTAAGGCATCTGGTTCTGTCATGTCTTTTGTTTCGTTTCAGAATAAAGATATCAAGACTTGAGAATAAACTGCAAATTGAAAACTAAAACGGTCCTTTAAAAAATGCATGCCTAAAAATTATACCCTTTTTATCATTGATATTTAATACAGAAACTCTAGATACTGCTTTGTAAGCCCAGAGTTTATTCATATGAATATATATAACATAATCCTAGGTAAAAGAGAGTGAGTGCATGTTTTATTAGTAATGTGGTAATGTAAAGAGAGAAGTTGCATAATTAAATTATTCCATTCCTTAGAATATTTCATTCCTCCATTAGCAACAAATTTTATTTTTATAGTGTTGAGGGTTTTTTTTATAGTTTATATATATGAATGTGTTGGAAAAATGCTAAAGAAATGTATTTCATGTAGGTTTATTCAGTCACAAATATTGGAAGAGTTCGCTTATCTAGTATGTCGTTTCTTTGTTGAGTAGGACATGATGACCATTCTGATATTATCTCAGAAAAGAACAAACCCAAAGTCTTGTGTTACTGCTGTTGTTAACAACATTGGCCACTGCTTCCCCCCTTCCCAAGCTAAATGAGGGCATTGTTTTCCATTTTCACAGTATTGTGAGAAATGACTAAGAGAATAACCATGTTATTAAAACCATTACTTGAACCAGTTCAGAATAAAACTTCCTCCTAATGTGAAAAATAAACAGACAATTCCACTTTTGTGGATTTGGTATTTTCTAAAGAATTCTTAATAGACTAGGGAAGTACCAACACCACCCAAAGATCATGTCTAATTTTGGGTGGTCTTAGTGTGACCTGGGGGTAATCCTGGAATCTCTTAAGCCTACTTTGCAGAATTAAATAGAAATTATATATACATATAATATTTTTATATTATTCAGGAAATATGCTAAGACTTTCCAATCATATTGAAACTTTAAATTACCAAAGAGATTCTGCCGACTTCTATTTGCTGTTATAAAATGTAAATACCTCCATCTCTGAGATTTAGTCTGTAAACAATTTTTTAAAAACCATTGAAAGTATGTTCATGTTGATGCCAGGATGAATTTGAAAGGAAGATTTCATTATCTTTAAAGGCAATTGGAAATGGGTTTAGAAACTGTTGTCAAAATTTTGTCCCATGTCTATCACACACAAAAACATCAACACTAGAGAAAAAATTACAAGTTACTACACTATAAAAATTCTTTGTAAAAAAAAAAAGTAATAATAATTATAATCATAATTGCAGTTTACATTTACTGAGCAGAATCTCTGGATACAATACTGTGCTAAGCATATTACATGCATTTTCTCATTCAAAATTCATGACAAAATTATGTTGTAGATATTATTCTCAGAAGTTTACAAGTTTCTATGAAATTTATAGTTTAAATTACTTGTCCTAAATCATATAGCTAGTAAAGGATGAGAACAAGATTCCAACTCAAATTTACTTTGACTCTAAATACCATTTGATTTACCATAGGTTAAGTAGGTTTATCTACAAAGCACAATAGGACTTAATTACTTGTGCTAATTAAGGGGAGAGGGCACAAGAGGAGATCTGTAAAGTGAATTTCTGATCCGGGGAGTTAATTCTGGCATTGCTGTTGAAAAAGTTTAGATAAATATAAAAGAGGTTTAAAATAGAGTAACCATAGAATCTGTGGCAAATTGAAGTTTAATACAGATAGTTATTAGTGTCCAAGAAGGTCCAGACCAATAGGTGAGGCAGGGCTGCAAGAGGTCCAGGGACAATGGTGAACACTGCGTCTACCATATCCTAGAGACTCTGTGAGGCCCTGGAGATACTGAACAAAGGAACCAAAGAAAAGAATAAATTGTTGACTATAGAGAGGTAAAAAGAAGCCAAATGATAAAATGTCTTGAATGGCAAGCTTAAAAGTTTGCATTTTACTCTGATGTTGATAGATGTACAACTAGGAAAGAACATAGTGAGATACAAATTTCAGAAAAATGAGTCTTAGTAACAGTTCAGTTTTTTTTTTGTTGTTTGTTTTTTTGCAGTACGCAGGCCTCTGACTCTTGTGGCCTCTCCCGTTGCAGAGCGCAGGCTCCGGACGCGCAGGCTCAGCGGCCATGGCTCACGGGCTCAGCCGCTCCGCAGCATGTGGGATCTTCCCGGACCGGGGCACGAACCCGTGTCCCCTGCATCGGCAGGCGGACTCTCAACCACTGCACCACCAGGGAAGCCCATAACAGTTCAATTTAATAAATATGTATTGAGATTCTTCAGTGAGCCTGGTAGTGTGCCAAGCAGTAGAAATAGAGTGATGAATGCCTGCTGGGAGACTCCAAGGGACAGTGTCCAGAAAAAGAGCAGATCTAATTAGATCATTTTATCATATTTTTGGCAGTAAAATGAAAAGACATGAATGGCAGCAACTTATCAGTTTACTTACAGCTGCCTTTCAATTTAATCCTTTCAAAAAAGGAAACTTAACTGTTTCAAAAAAGGAAAGGAGCTGATTTTTATTCATTTTCAAATTATATTTATGATATTATTAAAATCTTCTAAAGATTTATTTCAAAATTAAAGTGACTAACAGAGTGGTTGGAATTCCTCCCCACTCCTACCCAACCCATGTAAGTCCTCAAAGTTTTTTTTTTTTTTCTGTGATTCACCACAACTTATAATATCTACCAAGGAACTGTTAAAGACAAATTGCGTGGTACTAGTTAGGCAGGGAAGATTTTATTTAAGACTACTGCAATAAAGGAAAGAGATGGAACTCAACTACACTGAAACAAAAGTGGTAGAGATTTTAAGCCCCGGGGTGAGCTAGTGAAAATTACCAAAGGACATTAGAGGGGAGTTTGGTTAATGTGATTCGGCCATCTGTGTTTGCTAATTGGCACTTAAGAAAGTTAGGCTCCTACCTTCCCAGAGACTAGGAGTTAGAGGTGCTATCTTTCATGATTATTACATTTCAGAGAAATGGCTCCCGGGCCCTTGAGAAAGATATTCCTGGGTTGTAGAAATGGCAAGAGCTAGGAGAAGACTTACACTTCCAAGGGGCAGAGAAAGAATTTACACTAGCAAGTTTTCAAAAGTAAATGCTCTAAGAAAAGGGTTGTCAGGGGCCAATGGCCAGGAAGAAACATGTTTTGTGGACTTGAGGGGAATGTTAAGGCATCTTGGTCATAACCATCCGTTGGCAATTCAAAAGATAACATTTGTGTCATGAAACAGTCTCATAGTTAAACCTAGTTTAGTTGGATGAAGGATTATTCAATGGTGTGAGGCTGTAGAAGTTACTGCCTATGGATCTCAAGTGAACCACTTAGGTCAGAAGATGCTTTCTAAGGAGTAATTCTGTGTGTCCTTTTTCCACAGGTCCAACACACCGCATGTCAACACAAGAACACTTGGTGCCAAGAAAAGATGATATTAAAGGCAAATAATCTTATTTCCCCTTAATATTTTGACACTCAATGTTATGGTTGTTATGCATTACCAGTTCTAAAAAACAAGTAGGTAGATCTGAGCCTGAAGAAATTTAATTTTGGAAAATAAACCTTATAATGATATTTTTCCTAGGAATCTCATTTGTGTCATTAAGGAGTTTCACATTAAAAGGCAGTGAGTTCTCAGTAGTACTCTGTCATGTGGTGCTCTTATAATAAATTTTTAAAAACTTGTACAAATACATTTTACACAAATCAAAACAAATATAAAGCTAGTGTTATTTTATATTTTGACAGTCATCAGTTGGTTCTGAAAACATTTAACCTTAACATTAATGTAAAAGTAAAGAAAGGATATTTCTTTGTCAAAACTGAAAGAAGCAAATAAAAACAGAGCATCTAAGAGAAAATTGTCTAAATTCATTCTTCGTTAGGGAATGTGAAAATTGATGGTCTCTTCTCTAGCCCCCTGTGATGTAATGCAAACCTTTCAAGGTCTCCAGTGAAAAGAATGTCTGGTCCTTTTGTGCAGAATTTATTCTAACATGGCTTATGAAGCAGAATTATATAATTATTCCTTTACCTTTGACTTGTCCTTTTGTTTATTTCACACTAAATGACCTTGCTTCAGGCAATATTCAGCATTTGCTGCTCTATCTTTGGCTTTTCTTTGTCTCTGAATATCCAGCGGTATATACGTGTGTGTTTTAATCATTACCATCTTAGATTCTGATGCTCTCTATCAGCCATCTGTCCAGAATTCCCATGATTTTTTTAATCTTCCTGCCAGCACCCAGTGTGATAAGGAACAGCTACTGCAACAGGAGTAAACATCATTGTAGAGTGTTTAAACTGGTGCCCTTTGTTTCCAGAGAGACCAAATTACTGGTAAAATGTGAGCTCTCAGGAAAAAAAAGAAAAAAATAAAGAAATATACATTCAGTCCTTAGGTACTGCCTTCATGCTTAATCCTTTGCAATAAAATTACAGGTTTTGTTTTGTTTTATTTTTGATCAGAAAATTAGGCATATCTTTAAGTAATATACTTTCTCTTGGCCATTAAGAAAGAATTGGTTTTAAATAAGAGTTCAGTTCATTGCTAACAGATCTCAAAAGGAAATAAAAACACTGAGCCCATTGATTAAAGAAAGGTTTAATCAAAGGTTTCAGAAGCTACCACCTTCAAATTACATTAAGAATCCTTTCATATGCTAGCTGTTTCATGTCACTATTCACCACTCCTAAGATAAATGTGAATTTTTCACTAATGCCAAAGAAATTTTAATCATTTTGGTGTGACGACAACACTTCCTGGCTCATAGACAAAAGTCTAAGTGTTTATCAAATTTATAACAGAAATCAAAAAAATTGAGTTTGCCTCAAAAATAAGTTACTTGATCTTGAGTTACATGGTATGTCCTTATATCATTTTTTATTATAAGAAATATACTGAGAAATGAAGATTTAAACTCTATGGATTTATAATACATGCACAAAATTTTTTTTAAATGGCTCCTCAAATTTGGAATCACATTTAAGGACTATGAAAAAAAAAAAAAGAATTTCCTAATGAAGTACTTGGTTGGTCTGCTAGTAAAAGACTAGCTATACAGTAAATAGGGGCATGATATTTCTAAAATCTATAATAGCTTAATTCATGCTAATTTTTTGTTTGTTCTGTTACATTTGTTAATAATATATATGCTAAGTCTTTTTTAAAAACAGTGTATGTCTAGGACTCATCTCCAGATATAATTTCAGAAGTTTAGAGTTGAGCGCTGGCATTAGTTTTTTTAAAGGACACCAACAGTTTTTCTGATGCAGAGCCAGAATTAGAGATCAACATAGTAGATGAAGTTTTCAATGCTAGGAATGATGTCTTACTCATCTGTGTTGCCCTGGGATGCTTCCATGAACATGCACATAGTTAGAACACCGTACATGAGAGAGGATGAACAGAGTCTAGAAAGGTAGTAGGCCAAATTGCAGCATGACTTGAATGATAGGTTAAATACACACACACACACACACACACACACACACACACACACACGAACACACACATTAGTATTATAAAGTAAAAATAACAAAAGGGAAAAAAGGCAACTTGATAAAACAAAAACATTTGATTTGTTGAGTGGAAAATTATGGAATTATAGTTAATTTTTTAAACTTTTTTGATTTCTATAAGAGCTTTTACTATTTTTTGTAAAAAAAAATTACTTTTGCAGAGAAAAATCTGTTGGTGGATAATCAATCAACATATTTACAGCTTGAAGTGAAGTGACAGATTTATAAATAACTCCTGTGTGGTTCACATGATTGACAGTAAGAAGATGAATTAGGAGAAAAGTAGTTCTGATAAATGTGTCAGGGGACCAAATAAAAAAAAAAATGAGTGTAAATACCAGCAGCTGTGCACCTTGGTATTTACCCAGATGAATTGAAAACATATGCCCACACAAAACCTGAACACAAATGTTTGTAACAGCTTTATTCATAATTGCCAAAACTTGGAAGCAACCCAGCAACTTCAGTAGGTGACTGGATAAACTATGGTACATCCAGACAATGGAATATTATTCAGCACTAAAAAGAAATAAGCTATCAGGCCATGAAAAAACATGGAGCAACCTTAAGTGCGTACCACTGAGAGAAAGAAGCCAATCTAAGACTACATCCTATATGATTATAACTGTATGACATCTAGAAAACACAAAACCAGGAAGACAATAAAAAGATTAGTGGTTGCCAAGATGAGGGGAGGGGTAAATAATTAGAGCACAGAGGATTTCTAGGGCAGTGAAATTATTCTTCAGTAATTGATTCCTGTTATTAGACATTTATCAAGTTCCATAGAATGTACAACACCAAGAATGAACTCTTGGGCTTCCCTGGTGGCGCAGTGGTTGAGAGTCCGCCTGCCAACGCAGGGGATACGGGTTCGTGTCCCGGTCCGGGTAGATCCCACATGCCGCAGAGCGGCTGGGCCCGTGAGCCATGGGCGCTGAGCCTGCGCGTCCGGAGCCTGTGCTCCGCAACGGGAGAGGCCACAACAGTGAGAGGCCCGCGTACCGAAAAAAAAAAAAAGAATGAACTCTAATGTAAACTATGGACTTTGGATAATGATGCATCAATGCAGGTTCATCACTTGTAACAAATATCACTGGTGTAGGATGCAGATAGTCGGGGATGTTGTGCGTGGTGGGGGGCACGGGATAAATGGGAACTCTGTACTTTTTGCTTAATTTTGCTGTGAATCTAAAACTGCTCTAAAATATAGTTCATTTATTAAAAATTGAGTACTAGGTACCTGGGATCCTCAATGGAAAATCCATAGTCTTTGAACATTTTAATGTTCAAAATGCATATTCAGTGATCTGTCACTTTGACGTGACGGTTTGATAAGTAAAAAAAGAAATCATGTAATACTAATTCAATTAAATTATTTAATTTTTAGACAATAATGAAAACAACTATTTTAGGGGAGAACAGGAAGTAACAAAATTTAAGATGAATATTAATGACACAGCAACCATGTTAGAGAAAATTTGTATAAATCTATAGTTTAATAGTGTCCAAGTATTTAAACAATTCATTAAATTTTGGCAGGGGAAATTGGAAGGAAGGATGACAATTTTTTTCAGTAAGGAAAATTTTAAACCACATATTTTAATCATCATAAACTGCTAAGGATTTCAATTTTTTAAGATTCATTTAGCTCTAAATGTCTTCAAGCATGTTATAAATCCTCCAAAGTCCCTGCTTGGTACTATAGCCTTTTAATATATTCATTGTCTCTTTCCAAGTTAAGTTCGCTGTTGCTATTCAATTCATCTGTCTTGTGATTTATTTCAAAGATAAAATGAATATCTTCACTTTTCATTCATGGCTATGAATGAATGTGCCCTGATGTGACCTTGATTTTTTTAATCAAAATTTGATGTCAATTATCTATTAAAATGTATTCTTTCCCCATCCTACATATTTTCCCTTTTTACAGTAAATCCTACATCCTGACACAATCATTAAAAACTTTTTATCAGTAATTATATTTAGACAGATTTCCTTTTCTGAATCTCAGTTTCTTAATAGTCTCTTAATAATCAACACTGAGCACTTTTAGACCTAGAAAAGATTCTGTTGATGCATTATGGGAAAGTGTTGGATTACCCAACCTTATTTCTCTTTTCCATTTTACCTTTCCTCTAATCCTGTTGGCATCATAGAATTTACAGGATAAATTTACACATAACCCCCCAATACAAATGGAATGTCAGCTATGTGTGGTGCCCTGCTGAAACAGTGGTCCATTACCCAAAAGTGAGACAGAAGCCATCTTTGGAAGGTAAGTATTTACAACAAGAGGCTCAGTAAATATTTAAACCATAATAAACTATGACAGGGGAAATTATCTGTGACACAGTTTTGCCTCTGTGATCCTTCACTTCACCACCAATAAAATGAAAACAAAAAATATTTACCTCCAGAATCTCTGTGATGATTAAGTTGGAAAGTGTAAGTGAAAATTCAGTATTAGTCATAAAATGCTGTATAAAAATCAAATACCATAATAATTCATAATTTTACCACTTCTGAATCATAAGAGAAAAAAGCACTTAGAAAAGGAAGACACATGCCTAAGACTTAAATGAAAATGTGAGCTATGTATGTTTATAAATCCTTTCATCTCAAATTTTTTATAATGTATGAGTATTAGGTTTGGTATAATGATGCATAAAAATAGTAAAGCCTGTTGAAAACTCCAAAACAAAGAGAAGAGCCAAGAAAAGAATATGAAGAATTTAATCAGATAGGATTCAAGTTTATCCCCAGCTTATTTGCCTTTTATTCTTCATTTCAGTTATTTACATTTCCATCAATTATCAACAAGGATGTGCATGCACCTTGAGATGTTCACAAAAGGTCCACGATACAGAGGTTCATAATTAGGTTATATGTTATATTCAGAATCCCAGGGGAACTAATAGATTCTGGAAATACTGATTAAGCAAGACGAAGAATTCTTATACAGTTTCAACTACAACAGATTTAAAGACAAGTACAAGCTTAATTTGCCACAAAACACAAAAAAGTAATTGATTGAAGAATATCTCTTTTATGCAAAATATACATTTTAGGATATAATTCAATTAATATTCTACTATATACTGACATTGTTCCTTGATCATTTAATAAAAAAATACTCTCATTGCCAGAATTTTATTTTTTGTCATATTAATAATTGAGGTAACAATGACAAAACACTTAAACTATAAGTAATATTAGTGAGTTTTTTAAGTCAAACAATTTTTCAGAATTTAAACAAATGTGGGATTCAAAATAGGTCAGTTTTGATAAATAGGCACTGAAAATTTCACAACATAATCTGACAAGCTGATCATATAAGTGGTTTATTAAAAAAATGATACAGTTAGTGTTTGTGGATCCAACCAACAAAGGAGAAATAAGGGAAATTAAGACAGACCTATACTACACCAATATCACTGCTTTTATGATTCACAGCACAATCTACTGCAACTCCATGAGGTGGTAATTCACAGAGGTATGGGCCTTACTTGAAGCTCCAGAGATGTTGATCATGAATTTGGCTTCCTTTGACGTGAGATGGCCAAAGCTGTTGATCCATGCACACACGCTGGTATTTACAGTTGTTTCATGGACGCTGGCCAGTCCACAAGCAGACCACTCATATGGGGAGCACCAAATGAGTTCCATCCACTGTTCTTTTACGAACTTTTAATGCCTCATGAAGACGGGAGGATCTCTTCCAAGTGCAACCTGGTCACATCAGGGCACATTCAGCAGCAGAAATCTGTTTCCAGTACAGTCCTTGGTATGGCTAAATTCCACAGTCCCTTTTTCAGCAGTCAAAAATCCATGATAAATTCTGTACAACACTGCAGTCAATAACAGCAGCACCAGACAGTATATTAATTTCTTTACCATAAAGCTGTGTGTAATTATAACTTTCTATGTGTGGTGTTATCAAAAGCATCACTGAATTTCTAAATATCAGATGTTTATGTCTGAGTAAATACATTGCTGTACAAGGTCTTTGACATGCAGGTCATGCTCTAGGACTTAGGAATATAAAGTAGTACTTGTTATGTGGCCAATCATAAAAGTGGCAATTATCTTCCTAACTGAAAATAAACATGAGCATTAGGAATTAGCAGTCTCTAGGATCCTAAATGCCTCAGAAATATTGTTTATCTCTCAATTTATAGTATGACATTTTTCCTCCCTCTCATGCCCAGTACACCAGACACACTACTGCTATTGCATTTGTAGGGATGTGTAAACAGAATTTCTTCCACTTGGACTGAATAAGACACCCTGGGGGTTTCATTGGAGTGAACAAGCAGAGAGGCTTGTTCCAAGTAACCAAAGAAGGCAAGGGGCAGGGGAGAAGACCCAGTACTAAAATCATGAACACCTTATCAAGGCATTTCTGTGCTTCATGGAGACAGATGGCATATACACTTAAGACAGGGAGCTAAGACAAACGGACAGAACAACATACAGGACAAAGCACCTGATTAAATACTGCCTGAAAATCTGATTAATCCCGTGAGTCAGAAATTTAAGGCTGGTCAAGAAAGCTTCCCGTGAACAACAATGCTCCTTGTTGTTTGCAAAAAAAATAATAATTAAAATAAAGGAAGGGGGTAAAAATGACAAGAGCTTTGAATGATATTTGGCACTCTGCCTCTGAAAATGATGACAAATTCTGGGATTTAAAAAAAATATATGACTCTAGTACCAAGCAGCAATTCCTATCTAAACAATGCAAGCCTGGCTGGCAGTTACCTTTCTCTCATGTTTTGTGCCTTCCCCAAGCCATTAAGTAAGAGATCTGGCCTCAGCTTGCGTGTAACCAGTAATGACAACCTCTTTGCAGTTATCTGTGTGCAAACAACCAGAGATATTCAGAACTCCAATACAGCATTTTGGAACAAAAGTAAATCAATCAAGAAATTAAATCTTTTAAAACAAATATTTTTTTCAAAGAATAAGAAAAAAAATATGTCAGGGAGAAACTCGCCCTCCATGCCCCACAATTCAACATGCAGAACAGTCGACCAGTACTTTCACATCAGCAGGATGGTTCAATGCAAGTACACATATCCCGAGCCATCCATGGTCCCCGAACTTTGTGACATTGCTTTCAGGTGATAGAGACAAGATGGTCCATGCAAATGAGCTGACCAAAGTCATGTTGTGAGCAATCAAAATAGAATCCCAGACATCTTCAGAATGGTTTAGAGAGTCACAAGAAATGAAGTTCCCATGAAGTGGTTGGCATTTGGAAGCACACTGGTTTAAATATATCTCCCTGAAGATATGTTTATGTATTAGGGTACTGGCCAATATCTGATGCTATCTGTCATTTTATTGCAAAAGGAGATCAGGGCAATTAATATGGAGAAGTAGTAGCACTACCAGGATAAGATTCATTTAAAGCCAGGATAAGATTTGTTGGCTACCCAAATGGCATTTCTGATTTCAGATAGTAGTATCATGCAGGATTGGTACCGTATTAATGGAGCTTGGAGTAAGTCTATGTTTAATTATTTCCATTATGGGATAAACAGTACTTGAATTAAGACAATTAAGCCGACTGATGCAGTTTGGTTTACAAGATAGATGGGATGGGAGATCGAGAGCGCCTCAGAGGACAAGGAGAGTTGTAGGGTGATGTTACTGGAGAGAGCCTCAGAGCATTGCCTGCCAAGCCCGCTATGTTGTTTAAGCTTCGGGATTTTTCATATCCTTTTATGAAAAAATGCACAGACATCAGTTGAATTCAACCAGAAAATAGACAAAGACAAACAATATCATGCAGGGTAATCAAAAGTGCTATTTTTGAGCTCAAAGAATTTGTTTACAAAGAATTCAATATTGAGACAATTTACAACTCTAAAAAAAAAAAAAATGAAGCTCACTGTAGTTGTCACTTCCAAAAGATTAAACCAGCTATCACAAATTACTGTTGCAATACTTCAAAATCTATTCGTTCGCAGATTACAGTCTGTATTGATGTAATTTTGGCATACACAATATCAGAAAGCTTTTAAGAATCAGGCAAAGCAACTTAAGTAAGATATAAATTTGGCAAATATTTTTAAATTTCAGAATATGTTCCTTAAAAAAAAAATGAGCTATTTTTTCTCTTTTCACTTTTTATTATTACTAAGCTAATAAAGCATGCTTAACTTTAAGTGGACAACTCTTTTCCAGCATATTTAATCTTCCAGCCTTATGGGGTTAAAAGGATGATTCCTAAATAATGGTTTGTAATGCCATTATCTAGATGATGTAGAATGAATGCCCATTTCTAATCCCTTGTATTTAAAAAAAAAAGTAAAAAAAAAAAAAAAAAAGAAAAGAAATGAATATAAATTGAGTCATAATTTTAGTAAATTAAAGTCTGATTTTGATTATATATTTTCAGCTGACTCTCCCTGCCAGGAATTGAGAACAATTTGATCTTAATCCACCTTTTCTTTCTATTATCGTGCATTCTAATCTTTTGTTCATGATCATCATGAATTTACAGAATGAAAGATACTTCCCACAAGCTCTAACCTATTGATTTGCCTTAGCTACTCAAGCAACACCCCATCAAGGTCACCTTTGGAAGGATTCATATATTGCAGTATTTTTTATTAGGAAAGATTAGAGGCAGGTAAATGAGGAAGGGAGTACCTAGTATAAAGTTAGAAGTAAAATTGTCTTAAAAGCCAGGCAACTATTAACTGAAAAAGTAGTTATACTATACAGCTTAGCAAATAAATGTTCTGACAGCTCCACTGAAAAAAGTGTTGTAGATAGGAAAACTAAATAGCTCTACTGTGGGGTAAGATTGGAATAATAGGAACCTCTCCCTACATATACACCCACAAACTTTCAGCAGATTAGATGTCTTCTTTGATATTTTGTAGATGGAAATTTATGTCCTCCATTAACTACAATGAAGTTCTCTAGGACATAATTTCTGCTAATTATCTGCCTATATATTTTGTTAGTATTTTGAGCTATAAAGCATGGGAGGTGGTATATATTTCGTTCTCCTTTGGTAGCTAATGGAGTAGTTAATGGGAGAATGTCTTAAATAATTAAAAAGGAATTGCAAGTCATTTTTTCTTACATAGGGATCTTCACGTGCCTGGAGGGCTAGTTATCACTACTCTTCTGTAATGCGATTGGAAATATAACTGGAAATTGTAGAAAGAATAATTTATACAAGTTGACTTGGATTTTTAGTGTAACCGAAAAATGTAAACTAGACTATAAACATTGATTGGTTTTGATTAAAAGCAAACTAGTGAATATGTATGAAACAAAGAGGTTGTTAACAACTAAAATTCATCCTTATAAAAATGTACCTTTTGTCCTCACTGTCACCATGTTCTCTATAAGACTTCCAAAAAGGTAAAAAATCTGTTTGATAATTTACATTAATCATGCTAGTTACATGTAAATCTTGGTTGCCATTCTCAATGTTTACTTTTCTGAATTATAGTTATTAACATAAATATTATTTATTCTATTTATAGGTCTTTTATTTTTAATAACTATGATTTCAATGTCCATTTGAGAAGGCTTCCCTTATAATTTAGTAACAAGTATTTAATTAGTAAAATTATAAGTTATTCATATAAATATATTGTTCCTTTATTCTGGAGGTTCATTTATGAACAGAAAATTTGATAAAATTTTGCCTTATCAAACTTCTACTGAATGGAATGACTAAAAATATAATTCATGAGAATAAACAATGTTGAACCCAATACATGGTATACACTTTATACAGCTTTTAAGAGCACATATTAGTTTGGGACAGTATTGAAACTTCCTATTCATGTACTATCAATGGGTATGTTTGTGTTCATGTAAAATGATTTCATAAAACTACTATATAAATAAAAACACAGGTTCTAAGTTTTGGGAGTTTACTCTTTTAGGGAATCCACATGTTTTCTTAATGTATGCCCAACTACATTTACATTTGTTGATAGAAAAATAATACAATGGGAATCCAGTCATTTATCTCATGTACATAGGGGAGAATTTTCATAACTCTAAAATCAGGTTAAGGTAGAAACCAATTTGAAAGGCCAGGAAGAAATCATATAGGAAATAAATATCTGAGTAGGAGTAATAGGAGACATCTCTAATCTACATAAAGGAAAAAGGAGAAGAAATGAATGGATTTCTAATAGACATGACAAAATAAGACACTGAGAAGATTAAGTGAAATTAGCCAGAAATGTTATCAGACCTAGGAAAAGAACACAAATCTGCAAAAGAATTGGGCAAGAATGAAAACGAAGTTGATTATGGTGAGAAATGACAAAGAATAAAAAGCTCATAGATGAGTTTTCAAAGATGTTCTCACTGATAGAATTTGTATTTGTGAAATAAGATTGAATGTATAGTTTTCTCATATAAACTGAATATCTTATGAATTGCTTTGCTCATGAAAGTTTGCTATTTTATGGAAAAACTATATTTATATAGTGCTTTATAACTTGCAGTCTTTTTTCAAATGTGATCCCCTTTGACAGTTTAAAATTCAAAATATTTTCTAACCTAGAAAAAAAAATTCTATCTAGATCCTTAAACATGTAACCCTAGTATAAATATTGCATGTGATACTTTATTGAATGATGCTCAAAATGCACATAAATCTAACCACATATTACATAAAAATACATATATACATATATAAGTATATATGTATATACACGTATAGTGATTTAAGATTACAATGCACTTAAAATACTATGTTCTATATTATTAGTTAGATATTATTATTTAATATATGTACATATATTTTGCTCAAATACTATGACAGAATATTAACTATCTTTATAAAATATTTAAAAATTGTTGTAACATGATATTTAAATGTAAAATAGCAAAAAATCAAATAAATCTATTAAGATGATTGAAATACATTTTGGTGCAAGGGATAGAGGTAGAGATTGAAAGTTCTTAGAATGAAGAAGGATTTAAAATATTACATATTAAAGAAACAAAAGAAGAGTCCTTTGTCTTCTCTTTCACGACTCACAGGTATGGAGACAGAAAGAACAATGTAAAGTGCTCAGAAGAAATGAAAGAGAAGCACAACATGGGTAATGAGCTATTTCAAAGAAAGCAGTCATCACAAAATAAATATTTTAGGCTTAAAATGGTAAAGTATTCAATAGGAAGAAACTGCAATGAATAGCAAATAAGCACAATATTTTAAAAATGCACTTGCACTAACGTGAAAGTTTTGGAGTGGCTTTTCGTTCAAATTCAGTCAACTGCATAAGAAATTATTATTTCTTCATAAGAAATTAATAGTTCTTTCTCTATTCTGTCAATAAACAGAGAAAAATAACCATGACACTAAAGCCACTGGAATTCTCAAAGTAGGAGGTAATCTAAGAGCATACCAGCACTTTGACAATGGTGGGTTATAAGTGTCACAAAACTATTTCTTAAGGAGAAGAAAAGGGTCCAATTGTTGGTTCGTAAAATTTACTAAAACAAAAACAAAGACAAAAACTAGCACCTAAGGAATAGTCATAGATGCCTGGCACAATCTAGGGAAATGAAACTGTGCTGGAGTGGAGCTTCAGTATCTTGTTATATTCCTTAACAAAGATGTCTGTCCGATACAATGTATTCATTCAACAAATATTTATTAAGTATCTTCTATGTGCCACGTACTGTTCAGTGTCAATTAAAAAAATAATAAACTTAGAATTATTACTGCCCTGAAGAAAAATTCCATCAATACATTTTGTAAGTACACAAGTAGCCTTTCCAGTGATTGGGTATATTGTTCTATATGGCTGAGGATCTTGTACCTTAGCAACCTTCTGACATTCAGGTAAACCACTAGGAAAAGTGGCCCAAATACTGGATAAGAGACAACTAGAGTACGTTTAATGTTTTACTTTGAAAAAAGCTTTGTTATTGTTTTAAATTATTAATTACTTATCAAATATATGCATAGTGTCAACTAGTGAGTTTAATTCATTGTAGGAAAAAAGATAACTTTTAAAGACTGCTGAATCCATTGTATTAAAGTAATTAGACGAGTGACTTAATTTTTAAATACTTCATTACAATTCTGCCCATAGACAAATGAAAAAACAAAATGTAAAAAAAAAAGAAGGGTGAAATGCCTTTTAGATATGACAGTCAAGTCGGCTGTTATGATATGTATTTTTAAATGTTTATAAAGAGAGAAGATATGATGAGGAAAAGAGCACCATGATTGCACAGTTGCTCCTAGAAAATGATGAAAGAGCATTTTACAGCACTCCATATATTTGCAGCATTTAATTGCTAAGTCACCTGTTAGGATCTGATTAAATGCATGCCTACCTTTCCTGATCCCTCCATCAGAAGCACACGTGTAATCACCTGTCGTCAGTAGGAAACATGTTTCCCCTCTTCTGTGTTTGTCTCTGGTACTAGAGCGTCTGATGGGGAGCCTTTCTGGGGGTGATAATGGCGGCTCACTTCCTGTACTGTCGTCACCTGATAACACTGGTCACAGCACCATGCCCATTGACAGACAGTGATGGATGAGGAAATGAGACAGTACAAAGAGTTTACGCCGAATGTCCATAGTACAGTCACTCGATATACAAAACACAATAATCACATCATGATAAGAAAAAGAATTTTCATCACTCATTACAAAAATTTATGTGGAGCAAAATGGAAATGTACTGAAAAGGAGAGAAATGTTGTTTGGGAAATTTTAACTTCATTTTGGATTTTATCTAATAGGACAATAACTTTTACAAAATTAATGTGAATTCAAAATAAGTGTGATAATGAAGTAGCACACAAGTTAATATCTTTCCATTTTTGACATGTTATCTAGTTAATGCAAATAGACATCTTTGAAAGTGGAGCCTACTGAAGGAAAAACTCCTAAGTAAATATTTGTCTTTGCAGTGCTTTAAGACGCATGCTTTTATTATTTTCTGAAAGTAATTTTCCCCAATAAATTGTAATGAAAATAATCCTGAAGTTCACAAACTTCATGTCCAGGTTCTCTATTTTGAGGTGACATAATATTTTTGAGCATACCAGTGGAAAAAGATCAACTTCTCAAATGCCCTTGAAACAACTGTTTACTTCTATATGTTTTTGCCAAAGACTTTCACATCCTATCAGCCTAGATACTAACTTATAACAATGTTTGCCCAGGCTGAGAGTGTGTCCTCATTTCCATGCCCTTCATACGGGCTCTGCGCAAGTACGTGAGAGCAGTCTAATGAGAGCAGTAACACCAACTAAATTTCATCTTTCATAAAGACATTCCTGGCGTAACAATTCTCAGATACATATTGACAGAATTTGCAAAACAATCTACTAAATAAACATAAGGACTGCGAATAAAATCTTTGAAAAAGCAGTTCAGTTCCAGCCAGTTTTTTTTTTTTTTTCCATGTACCCCATAATAACTTTTGGAAGCTAAGGAGGGAACCTGTGAAAATGTCACTTGCCTTTTCTGTTTGTTTGTTTCCTTGCTTGCTTTGTTTAATTGTTGTTATTTCTAAATAACGCAAAATTATTCACATGGGATTCTAGTAAGTCATTTTTCTACAAGAAAAAGATCAAACCTATCTAAGTTATAGGGAATGCATATACCTTAACTTTTCATAGTGGACAAAATCTAAATTGTGTAAACTACAAAATATTTCATCTGTAGTAGACATAATAGACTAGAGATGACACTATTGACTATCACTTTGGCAAACTGAATGTCAGCCTACAATCAACCCTAGATTATTTATGACAATAGAGAGGAGTAGCAATTCAACTAATTCAAGCAGTAAATCATCCAAAACTGAGTTCTGGGAGGGAACAAAGCCCAATGCAGAGTGCATAAAAAAGGAAATCCACAGAGAAATTCAACCTTGCCATTGATTGGCCAAAGCAGATCATCTAGCCCCTGAATAATGTTGGGCTGATTATATTACATAGCACCTTACCCAATCCAAAGGGATTATATTGAAATATCCTAATTTAAGAATAATGAAAACTTAATGAACCCTCCGTAATATTACTGAGGAAGTTATTTACTTTGAAAAGGGACATCTTACATATCACCTCTTTGGTGTTTAGGCCTTTGAAATGTAAACGTCCATTCTTCTTACATATCTTCTTCTTGTGAATTAGGTTAAAATGCATGGCCCCATGTGGCAGAGATAAAACTGAGACAAACACGCCAAGCCAAATGATATGGAGATCAACATTTTGAGAATGAAGGATGGAAAATGTCCAGTATCGTACCATCACATCGTGCAGGGAAACAAAGAAACATTGGCACAAAAGCAACAAACAGGCAAAAGAAAATATTGGTACCATCAGCAAAGGGCATTCCCACTAAAGCAGGAGAGCTCTATAGCCAGCTATGCAGACTTCTACTTAGGATTCATTTAGAAAAGCTATAATCTAGCTATCTACAAGCCTGACACAAACAAATTTTTTGTGAAGGGGTAGAATGGAAAACTCATGAAAATTTGCGGAAAATGAGAATGCTTGCCTTCTATTTCAGGGACATACTGGTCTATAAAGTATTTAATGGCATGCATTTGAAATCGTGCCTTACCTGATCTGTTATGTTCCGGAAGCCGATTGTCTTTGCCCAGACACGTGTCACCCTGTGTGCTATTACAGGCCATATTTAATTCTGTCTTGCAAAATGTAGGCGAGGTTGCCTGAGGGGCAGGAGGGATGTGCTTCTTTCTTTTTCTTGGAAGTTTCTGCTTCGCCATTGCCAAGGAGTAGTACATTCCAAAATTGTTGACAATGACAGGCACCGGCATGGCTATTGTCAGTACTCCAGCCAGAGCACACAGGGCTCCCACAAGCATCCCTGACCACGTTTGGGGGTACATATCTCCATAGCCCAAGGTAGTCATGGTCACTACAGCCCACCAGAACCCAATAGGAATGTTTTTGAACTGCGTGTGCTCACTAGCTGAAGGGTCATTGGGTTGAGCTCCTACTCTCTCCGCATAGTAGATCATAGTAGCAAATATCAAAACTCCTAGAGCCAGGAAGATGATCAGCAGCAAAAATTCATTAGTACTTGCTCGAAGCGTGTGTCCAAGCACCCTCAGACCTACAAAATGGCGGGTGAGCTTGAAGATTCTCAGGATCCTGACAAACCTGACCACCCTGAGGAAGCCAAGTACATCTTTAGCAGCTTTGGATGACAGCCCACTGAGTCCCACCTCTAAGTAGAAGGGTAGGATGGCCACAAAGTCAATGATATTCAAGAGGTTTTTGATGAATTCAAGTTTATTGGGGGAAAAAACAATACGGACTAAAAATTCAAAAGTAAACCATACCACGCACACTCCTTCTACATACGTCAAGGCAGGATCTGTTTCGATTTCATACTGTAGAACGACACTTGTGCCATTGATGACTGGTTCTGTCTTGTTTTTAACAATATTGAAAGCTTCGTGTGTCTCCAGGCAAAAAGTTGTGATTGAAACCAGGATGAAGAATAAAGAAGCAAAAGCAATAAACTGTAGAGAAAAAAAAAAAAGAAATAAAAGAAGAAACACAGAGTGATCTAAACATAATATATTTCAATCCAAATCTAAATGTATCAATTCCTGTAGTAGAAAAAGTATAAACATATATTTGAAGATTTCACTTGGCATGTTTCTCAAGTGTAAGAAGACGTGTAGGGAACATTCATTAGAGTTGCACTGATGATATGTTTCAAGTTCTGTTTTCAGCTTATATAGGCAAAAAGTTTTGATTTATGTTGGAAAATAATTTGACTCTTTTGTGTAAGACACTATACCTGTGAAAAGAGCATAAAAATCCTTGCAAAAGAATGTTAAAGGGCAACAGGCTGAAAAAAAAATAAATGTAGACAATGGCTCCAGATATTTTTTACCATCCTAGAGATCTTCACATATTAGATCAAGATTTACAACCATAAATAAAAGGTACAGTCCACACTGATAGAAATTTGGTAGCCACCCATATTTAACTGTAGGTTTCTTCTATAATGTTCAGATTGTCATGAGGTATGAACATGAAAAAAAAAAATTTGAGCTATGTTACCATTTATATTATATCAACTTAAGGCAGAGTCTTGTCCAAAAAAGCAAATCTAGGAAGAGGAGGCATCGAGACTGAAGAGAGAGAAAGAGTTAAGGAACAAATTAAAAGGCAGTCTTCTTCCTGTCCTGAAAAAGAACTCCAAATGTTAAAGTAATATGTTATAAAGTTGCAGGATTTTTTTTAAATTCAACATTTCTTTGGTCAATAATATATGAATACACACCTACTAATACAGAATAATAATAAAAGCTCTCACTTATATAGTTCTTACTAGCGCCAGACAGTCTTCAAAGCAATTTACGT
This sequence comes from Pseudorca crassidens, assembly GCF_039906515.1. Taxonomy (NCBI): domain Eukaryota; kingdom Metazoa; phylum Chordata; class Mammalia; order Artiodactyla; family Delphinidae; genus Pseudorca; species Pseudorca crassidens. The sequence continues at coordinate 63,488,516 of NC_090306.1, forward strand.
AATTAACTCACGTCAACTCTCATAACAACACTACACCAACACCTTTTACAGTCATAGAGTTTGTCACTTCTCCAAAGTCATAAGATTACAAAGTGATAGACCTGAGACACTAACTTGGTAAGTTTTGCCCCCGATTCTGTTCCCATAACTACCAAACTCTCAAATGTAGAATACAAATATGTTGAAACCTTTATTTATCTTGGGATCACATACTTCTTAATATTAAAGATCTGAAAACTTGAAACCCAGTTGTTTTAGTAAATGGCACTGTTGCCATTTGTCACCACCAGAGGCTTTCAAAGAAGCTGGCAGATTTCTGGTGCTCTCTGATAACGCTCTTAGATTGAGCATGCTTAATGAATACCAAGAGACTATTCCTTGAATGTCTAAACAAATGAATTATTCAGCAGGAGGAGGTCATCAGTCAAGTGGAGGGAGGCCATTATTTAGAAATAATAGGGTATATCCCAAACCCAAAGCTCTTCCCTAATATCCTGCATCTCAACCATGACACTGAAAAGATCTAAGTTTCAAGAAGAGATTGAAACCACCTCTTTTTTTGCCCCTGGTTGATCTTCAATGGACGAGATATACAGATCTCGCCAAATACATAAGAGATACACAAAAAGACTAAAAAAAAAAAAAAAACTTTGGCCTGAGATTATCTGCTTTAAAGAACTACACAAATACCTGTGAATAAACAAAGCAACGGAATAGTTTCTAAATATACACAATTCTAAGACACAAAACTTTAGAAACCAAAAATTGTCTGTGTTTATGTCATTGGAACTTGCATTTATAAATATTTTTTTAGCATAATTTAAAGAACTACATGATGATTTTTGTATTTGTATTATTCTTCATTGTAATCTTTATAACTCAGTATATCTTTAGCTTTTAAAGACTTTGTAAATCTGCTGGAGTGTGATAGTACTATAATCGGAAACTAAAAAGAGTATAAAGAATGGAAACAAACTTTGATATTCCTGGAAATATACAACATTCATCTTAGAAGTACCTCATTATTTTGCTTAAAAATCAGCTTGATAGGTCATTTTTTATTTATAAAGGCTAAGGACACTAGGTATGGTCTAGAACAAGAGTTGTAACTGAGAACCAAAGTATGCTTCATAATAACATGGTAGGAAATTGGAAGTTGGCCTCTATCAGCCTGCAAGTGAGGACCTTGGAAGGAAGTTGAATTCTGAAGAGAAGGAAGTGGAAAATGTCTCTAAAGTGAAGGAGGAGAGGTCCATAATATGAGCACAAACAGTTGAGAAATCCCCCCACAGGTACAGCAGCAGAACTTTGGGAGACCAATGGAGAATATTAAATTCTAAGATGATGCTTGCTCTGTTAGGCCTTCAACAAAAGGTGGTTGTACAAAACAGCTTGGTGTTGAAGGTGCTTTGAGTAATGAAGGCATTGGACCATGGGAGAACAAAAAGAGGACATCAGTCAACCACGAGAGGCAAAATACGTACTGAGATTCAAAACCATAAGAGAGTAACAAATAAAAGTAAAACGTAATAAGGAGAAATGCAGCTCCCAATAAAGTCCTTGGAGATATTGGGAGACAGAGCTTCCCATGGAATGAAGAATAGGGTCTCAGTTTATTAGAAACTTAGTTTGAGTATCAAATGAAAGGGTGACTCCAGAAACCTTGAAGATCTAGAATTATCCAGAGGCCACATTTGGATTCCTTTAGCAAGGAACTTGTGTACTTTACCTGAACTTAAATCTAAGAGTCTTGGATATAGAAAATGTCTTCTTTTGTTCCTGACTCACTGAGTTAAGCCGAGATGGGTAAATATGAGGTTAGATTGAATAATATTTTTTAAAAATTAAAAAGGAAATAAATGGGGAAAAAGAAGGTTTTATTTGTTTTTCCTCTTCACTGAACTGGGAACTGTTTAAGGACTGGAATGATGTCATATTCATTTCTGTACCTCCTGCTTCTGTCACAGTAGTTAGTATTTAGTATGGCTGGATGGAAGAATAGAAGGATGGAAAAATTAATAAAAGAATGAATAAATTAACAAAATAAGGTAGACTATATTCTAATGAGGATAAAAATGATGTGAAAAAAGGAAATAACAGAAATGAAAAATGAAAGTCCGCATATTGAAGCAAAAAAGCCAAATTTACAGCTGAAGCAAACTGAATTGGCTCACAGGTCCAAATGTTGCCAATGTTAGCTTCCATTCATTCTGTTAATGAAGTTTGTATCTTACCAGGGAGTTGGGGAAGAAACTTATACTGCCATCTTTCTCTTCCTTTTCCCCTGTGATAAGACCACAGACTCTTACAAGCATTAAATGAAAATTAAAAAAGGCATGTTAAATACTAATTAAAATGTTAGAAAGCTTTCCAGACAAAATGTAGCATGTTGACTGAATTCACAGAACTGATATTTCACCCAAGGCAGTTTCAGACGGGGAATATCCTACTAAAATATTGGCTTGTGCGTCCAGTGAGTAGTTACTTTTTCTCCATAAGCTCAGTGCCCATGCTTAGCAACATAGAGTGCCCCAAACTCTCTCTCTCTCTCCCTTTTTTTTCCAATTAGCAATTATGGAGTAGAAGTCCTCAGAGTCCAGATTCTACATAGAAGGTATTAGGTCAATCAACCTCGAAGCAAACATTCAAGTAGAATCTCCAGGTATATATAATAGGCTGAGAGAAACAGGGGGAAAGTGTGGTATATTTTTATGTTTCATCATTTTCTCTTTCAGGTTAGCATTAAAATATATGTAACTGAACTCAACAACTAACATTCTCTAACACCATACACAAAAATAAACTCAGAATGGATTAAAAACCTAAATGTAAGGCCAGATAGTATGAAACTCCTAGAGGAAAACATAGGCAGAACATTTTATTTTTTTATTAGAACTATTCTTTTTTTCTTCTAGTTTTATTGAGATATAATTGAAGAACATTCTTTGACATAAATCACTGCAATATTTTTTTGGATCCATGCTAATGTAAAGGAAATAAAAGCATAAATAAACAAATAGGACCTAATTAAACTTAAAAGCTTTTGCACAGCAAAGGAAACCATTGACAAAACGAAAAGATGACCTAATGAATGGGAGAAGGTACTTACAAAAGATATGAACAATAAAGGATTAATATCTTACATATATAAACAACTCCTACAACTCAACATAGAAAAAACAAACAACTCAATTTAAAAATGGGCAGAAAAACTGAATAGACATTTTTCCAAAGAGAAAATGCAGATGGGTAACAGGCACATGAAAAGATGATCAACATCACTAATCATCAGGGAAATGCAAATCAAAACCACATGAAATATCACCTCACACCTGTCAGAATGGCTACCATCAAAACACAAATAACAAGTGTTGGGAAGGATGTGGAGAAAAGGGAACCCTTGTATATTGTTGGTGGGAATGTAAATGGGTGCAGCTGCAGTGGAAAACAGTGGAGGTTTCTCAAAAAACTAAAAATAGAACTATCATATGACTCAGCAATTCCATTCCTGGATATATATCCAAAAAAAAGAAAACCCAAAACATTAATTCAAAAAGATACATGCACCCCAATGTTCATAGCAGCGTTATTTACCATTGCCAAGATATGGAAGCAACCTAAGTGTCCATCAACAGATGAATGGATAAAGAAGATGTGGTGTAGAGATACACACACACACACACACACACACACACACACACACACACACACACAATAGAATACTACTCAGCCATAAAAAAGAATAAAATTTTGCCATTTGCAAAAACATGGGTGGTCTTATAGGGCATTATGCTAAGTGAAATAAGTAAAACAGAGAAAGACAAATACTATATGATACCACTTATATGTCAAATCTAAAAAATTCAACTAGTGAATATAAAAAAACAGAAGCAGACTCACAGATATAAAGAACAGACTAGTGGTCACCAGTGGGGAGAGGAAGGGGGGAGGGGCAATATATAGGGGTAGGGATCAAGAACTACAAACTATTAGGTATAAAATAAGCAACAAAGATATACTGTATAATACAGGGAATATAGGCAATATTTTATAATAATTGTAAATGGGTATAAACTTAAAAAAGTGTGAATCACTATATTGTACACCTGTAACTTATATAATATTGTAAAGCAACTATACTTCAATAATAAATAGCTAGCTAGCTAAATAAATAAATAAATAAAATTGAACTCAATAACTAATTCAAAAGTTCCAGAACTTACAAACATAATGAGAACAAGACTCATTAAGTGACCCTTCTCCATGCTTCCCTAGCCCAGGATCACTGATGATATTGTAGCAATTTTCACACACCTTTGTTACTGATTCTACATGCCCACAAGTTCTTCAAAGAGAAGAATTTAACATCTATCCTTAGAGCCAAGGACAAGGCCTAACCCATGACAAGAAGTAGCTGCTCAGTTCTTATGAAATTAGTAAAGCAGCACTTTTAAAAATATTTATTTGTTACATAAAAATTCTGTTGGCCACAACATGGAATCTCTCTTTAAAAGTCGCTTCTTATCAATTCACAGTCAGAAATATGGACCTTCATTGCAAAACTTAAAGGGAGAAAAAATCTGAAGAAAAATTAAATTCACCTCTATTTTTTAATGAAAGTCAATGAGATAATTTAATACTTGGAAATAAACTATGAGAAGATTTTTAAGACAAGTTACTTAAACATATGCTAAGGAATTTGTTTTCACAATCCCACATGAGGTACACCTGTTTTTAGTTTGTATTTCGAGAGCTTAAATGAAATCAATACACGAGAAGAGCAAGGACTTCCAATGATGAAGTATCAGAGCGCATAGTGCCTCCTGATCCAAAACCTCCACTTTTAGAAATTTACTCGGGTAAAATATGTATATAAAAGTACAAGGATATATGTAGGGCATTAATTTAAGCATTACTTGTACCCGAAGAGACCCAGAAAAATGTAAATATTCCTAGTCATTGTATTGTCATAAAATCGCATCACAAAGAATGATGTAGTTCAATACATACTGACACAGAATGATCACTAATGAAACATATTAAACAACAACAAGTGGCTCATAGTAAATACTAAGTATCTGATTCTATTCTAAATGGCTGTGGCACAACAATACACAGAGTCCAATCCCATTTCTTTCTTTATGTACAACTAGTGTATGCAAATAAATAGAAACACTATATTCTCAGCAGTGGTGATGTCTGGGTATAAGAGTGGCCTCAGGTGAGTGTGTTGCTAATGGAGAATCATAACTGATTTTATAAATGCCTGCAAAGTTTACATGTTTCACAAAATTTTTATCATGTATTTTAAGTTTAATTTTAAAACAAAATTCAAAGAAAGTAATGACCAAGAGAGGATACCTGGATCTTCATTCTCAATGACCATTAAGCTGATTTTATTTGTCCATAGAAATTATACATTTGCAAATTTTCTTCTTTTCTACAGCACCTGAAACTCAGCAGATGCTCTTAATTATGTACTATTCAAGTCCCTTGTACTACTTTTGCCGTAATTAACAAGTGTGGTGGTGGTTACAGAAATGTGGTCTCTAGAGAGAGAAAAAGTCTCTTTCATTAGTAAGTCTATCCTCAAAGGCCAACCAAACAGGGAAAACTAGAGACCAGTGTCTGCTGGTTCCATGCAGAGTTGACAATTACTTTGACTTCTTTTGAAGCTGGTAAAATCAATTTCTCTTCATCCAAGTTTCACCATTTAAAAGCAGTTCCACAAACTTAACTGCATTTATTGTACTGAATTAGATTGAAGAAAGCTGATCACATACATGGTTACTAAACTCAGAAATCAGTGAAGAAGATTACGCTACGGGTAACTGTACATAATCATGTGTGTGTTTATAACAAGTTATATGTTTTATGTCTATATCTACATATAAAATGTGTTATATGTATGGATATATGTGTATTATACACAGTAGGTATAGATTAAATATAGACACAAATATATTATATAGATAGGCATAGAAACAGACAAAAAACCCAAAAGACATAGAACAATATAAGATTTAGATTCTGTAAATCAAGAAAATATACCCCAATATTTCTTTTGGCTACTGAGACTTATGTGGCCCCTAATAAATATCTTCAATCATGTTTTTGGTACCTTTATCCAATATATATACCATTCTCCTACATTTTTTTTTTTCTATGTCACAGACTGATTTCATTGAAATTTTAGTTGTTTGTTTACAGTCAAGGCCTATCCACTCACACCCAAGTATAATTTTCCAGGATACAGGCAAGAGAGGCCTGTACATAATATTAGTTTTATCATATTGGATTGTTATATTCAAAGTTAGGGAACTAGAATTAAAAGTCATCAAATATGAATATACAATATCATTTACTTCTCTAAGTCTCACAATGAAATGTAAAGTGTACAATTAACATACTTCATGAAAATAATTTTTATAACTGTTTCATTAGACTGAAGAAAAATTCTATACCTTTTGAGTCATAAGAATAACAGATTATATATAGTCATTTCACACCATAAACATGAATTGTATACCCTAAATTCCAATTATTGAAAACTCTCCCCAAACCAAATTTTCCATCTTTAGCATATATTAATTTGTCTTAAATTTATTTTTTAAATGATTCAGTTTGTCTTGAAATGATATGATGTACACCACCATGATCTAGGATTTTACATAGGGGGCACATTTTAAGCCCTATGTACCCCAGTATATCTTTCCTTAGACTAACAATTACTTTCCAAAATGCATTATTTAAGGATCCTTGATTTTACTCAGTTGAAAGTGAGAGAGATTAAGGGAGGATTAGTTGAAGGTGAAGGGAGGTGACTAGCTTTCAAACACCTGCCAAAGATTCACTGACTCATAAATCTGTTTCTTTCAACACTATGGTGCTGTGGTTAAAACACACTCTACCCAGTGACATGAATGGCTGTCTACCCTGCAGTGTCACCTCTGCTGTACATCACAGAGTGTCCCAAGCTTCGGTCTCAAATACATTGTTCTCTTTTTGCCATATCTGCTTGCTCAGTAATTCTTTCTATAAACGGGACCTGTGCCAAGGTAACTGGGTCCTGAGAGTCTTCCAAGCCCAGGCATAGCTCCAATGGATCTGGCCGTTCCACAAACAGATTAACATATTTGTTAGGGCTTTAGTATTCCCTCCTCCTCAAGATGATTTTTTTTTAGTGGACATCTGCTCTTCCTTGCTACAAAGCCTGTGTCAGGACCTTCCAGTCCACTCTAGTCTACCTCCACAGGTATCCCTATGTGGATAGAGGACACTAGAGTTTCAGTTCCTCCTCTACCTGAAGATCTTGGGCATCTTGCAAATAGTTCAAATTCTTCCCAGAGGGCAGAGGCAAATTTTCTATATTCCACAAAACAAAAGCCTATGTGTAACTTGTAATTTCGTTACGAGACGCAGAAAACCATATTTAAAATCAGGAGGGGATTGATTGGCTGTGTAATTGGAAACCCAGTAGGGTCGACCTTAATGCTGCTTGCCTTAGCGATTTAACTATATCAACAGCTATCAAAGTGTGGCCTGGGGACTTCTAGCGGTCCTCAGAACCTTGTTTGGGTCTACAAAATCAAAATTAGCTTTGTAATGATATTAAAATGATTTTTGCCTTTCTCATTGTCACACCAGTTTACAGGGAAGTTTTCCAGAAGCTACATGACATGTAGTATTACAACAGACTGAATGCACAAGGAGATATGAGAATCCAGACATCTTCTATTAAGTCAGACATGAAAGAGATGTGCAAAAATGTAAAACAATGCCACTCTTCTCACTTTATTTTTTCTCTTTCAGAGATGCTATTCTTTTTAAAAATTTATTTTTTATTAAAAATACATTTGCTAACATCACTGAGTTACATCCTAATCCAGGAAAATAGGTATCTCCTGACCCTTCTATATATAGCTAATAGGACCCAACAGTGACTCTATACAAGATCACAAGGTCTCCAATGTGATTTTCAATACAATTAGCTGCTTTACTAGATAAAAAACCATGCATTTGTCATATTAACACTTTTAAAGCTGTCATGAATGAACTGAACTCTAACCAAAGGAATTCTGGGTATTTACAGAAATCTGGAATAATCAGAAATATCTGCGTCCACAGTTTAAATATTGAAATCTCTGGAAATCTGGTAATCTCATCTACTTCCACAATTCCAACTGCCATCAATGCATGAGATGTCAATCTTCAGGTTATACCTTTTCTTTGTGATTTATAATCATAATTCTCCAAATCCATACAGTTCTTCAGTCTCAGTAAATTAACAAATAATATGGAGGTAATCAAAACAATGGCTCTATTAGTCCAGGTTCTCCAGAGAAAACAGAATCAATAGGATATTTATAGTATATAAAAAGGGATTTATTATGAGGGATTGGCTCACAAGATTACAGAGGTTGAGAAGTCCCATGATCTACTGTCTGCCCCCTGAAGGCTTAGAAAAGCCAGTGGTGTAGTCCCAGTCCAAGCTTGATGGCCTCAGAACCAGGGCAGCCAATGATGTAAGTCCCAGTCTGAGTCTGATGGTCCAAGAACCAGGAGTGCCAATGTTCGGGGGCAGGAGAAGATAAACGCCTCTGCTCAAGCAGAGAGAACTAATTCACCCTTCTGTTTTTTTGGCCCTCAGCAGAGTGGATGATGCCCACCCTCACTGGTGAGGGGATCTTTACTCAAGTGGACGGACTCAAATGCTAATCTCTTCCAGAAACCCTCATAGACACATCCAGAAATAATGTTTTACCAGTTATCAGGGCATCCCTAGCCCAGTCAAACTGACACATGAAATTAACCATCACACTATTATACATTTTATTATTGAAGATTTTAAAGGAACTTCAAACTTTACCTGCCTAATATACTGCTCAAATCTGATCTTCCTGTTCCCTTATATTTTCTGTTATTATTATTTTTGTGTGTGTGTGGTACGCGGCCCTCTCACTGTTGCGGCATCTCCCGTTGCGGAGCACAGGCTCCGGACGCACAGGCTCAGCGGCCATGGCTCACGGGCCCAGCCGCTCTGCGGCACGTGGGATCTTCCCGGACCAGGGCACGAACCCGCGTCCCCTGAATCGGCAGGCGGACTCTCAACCACTGCACCACCAGGGAAGCCCTATTTTCTGTTACTTTGACCATCATTTACCCATTAACCAGCTTGGTACCTAGATTCCTTATTTATTTTCCAAACACCTTTGGCTGTTGAATCACTGAATTGTGTAGATTCTCAGACTTGAAATACCTCTAGTTAGTATTCTTCTCCCTTCTCTCCATTCCCAATGTCAGTGGCTTATCTTTTAATTTTCCTTTAATTAGCTTGTCTTGGATTACTAGGAATAAGCGCTCCTTTAAGGGAACAAATGTGATTATGTCACTCATCTGCTTAAAATAATTTAATGGCTCCCAATTACAGGATAACACACAACGTTCTTAGTATGTCATTCAAGAAATTTCTTTATGTGGACCTTACACACCTTTCTGCTGTGAACCTCACCATCTTCTATGATGTACGATGCCTTTGTACATGCAGTTCTTCTGTCTGAAATACACCTCTTTGCTTTGTGTGACTGGCAAAGAACTACTTAACATTCAAGACTCAACTCAGAGATCACTTAGTCTTTGAAAGAAATCCCTGAAATCTAAGGCAAAATTAAGCACTTTCTTGTTAGGTTCCTATTCCTATCTCTACTATAGCACTTCCCTCATTTCTGTAATATTTTATTTTTTCTCCTTTGGTTGAACACAAGCTTGTGACAGCAGGAATTTTTATTCCTATTTTATGTTAATGGTACTGAGTAGTGCTTAATAAATATTGACAATAGCAGACTATGGCCACGCCAAACAAAGTTTAACACAACTTTGGTTCACTTATTTACACCCAACCACTTCCCCCAAATGGATGTTTAAGAAGGCTTATGAAAACAACAAACATAATAGATTAGGAAGAAAAGTATAAACTAAGACTAATAAGGGACTAATAAGGGAACTAATAAGGGAACAGATTGTCAGTTTGAGTGACAAGAGCAGGACAATGTCAGAGATAAGAAAAGAAAGATAATGCTTCAAGGAAGAGGGATTAACAATGCCAATTTCTGCAGAGTTCAAAGAAGATAAAAATGGGGAAAGGACTTTTGAATGAGATAATTAGGCCATCCTTAGTTTCCCTTGATTAAACACTTTTAGTGAAGAAATAGGAGAGAATCCAGATTGCAAGGGATTAACAAACTAGTGGGTGCTGAAAAGTACGAGTCGCAAACACACACACACACACACACACACACACACACACACACATTACTGCATTCACAAGGGTAAGCCAGTTTTATTCATAGAGATCATTACCAATTTTTAATTTTTTGGCTTTACGTGCTATAAGAATAAACAAAATGGGCCAATTCTAGAAAATATAAAAAGTTATTCAGCTAATACAGCACCGGACCATAATTCTGAAATTGTGAAGATAAGAGCTTAGTAATGAAAGCTAATACCAAACATTCCCAAGTACTATAAAACTGTCTAAATCATAGACATTTTCTATCCATAACCAATCAGCAAAATATGGTAACTACACAATTGTTTTATACTGTTTTTAACTAATTCTACCTCCCAAATCTAATTCGGTGTCCGTTGTCCTCAGAGACATCAGGAAACTAAGAAATTCCAGGCTATGCCACCAATGACAGTTTATATGATTAATAAGTGATACTTTAAAAAACTAGGGATAGTTTTAAGATGCCAAAAGCAACACTGCCTTTGTCATTTAAAAATAGCAACCAAAAAATAATAAAAATAACAATCTAAAACCAAAGCAATAATAATATTAACAGGTAAAATTCAGTGAGGGCATCTGTCCTAAAAAAATAATTTGCATCTCTTCTAATCCTGCAAACATATTGCACAGTGGATTCCACTAACCCATTTTAAAGAAAAGTGAACCGAGGTGTAGAGATTAAGGTCAAAGCTCTCTGTTTTGTAACATATATTGCTTCTCTGAATTCACCTTTTTTTCAACACAAGAATCTTAAACCCTACTGAACACAAATATTTAGAAAATAAATATTACAGTATTCCAATAAATAGCATTTTATACACATATATGCATGCAGACACTCATGCACGCACACATGCTAAACTTTTTTCAAGAATAGTGCAAAAGCAGCAAAGCCAGGAAAATGAAATTCCTAAGCTTTATTCCTGATTTATCTTATGGATCTTTATATATAGTACTTTTTCAAGGTCCTTATAAAATAACTGATATAATAACCAAATGCTGATTCTACATAAGCAAAAATAACTAAGAAAACAGGTGTCAGGATAGAAAGCAATTGTGCGTTCATTACTTGGACAAAGTCAACTATACATTTTGTTCCTAAAGTATCTAAAAATGTCTGAAACTTGCATGAATGGACATGTATGAGCTGGGTTCTCCTCCTTTACATACTTTTTTTTTTGCGGTACGCGGGCCTCTCACTGTTGTGGCCTCTCCCGTTGTGGAGCACAAGCTCCGGACGCGCAGGCTCAGTGGCCATGGCTCACAGGCCCAGCTGCTCCGCGGCATGTGGGATCTTCCCGGACTGGGTTATGAACCCGCGTCCCCTGCATCGGCAGGCGGACTCTCAACCACTGCGCCACCAGGGAAGCCCTCCTTTACATACTTTTAAAAAATATATCTTCTAGCTAGAGAAAGAAATGGTGGTTTTCACAGATTATTTAGCTCATTTCAGAGCTTCCAAAGCAAGGTTTACAGGATTTGCCCTTGATACAGAGACAACAGAAGGGAAGCTTCTGAATATTTAATAGAGCTAGAAAATCCTACAGTTAATATTCTCTTGAGCTTGCACAATGCTGACTTAGAAAGAAACCCAAAGTATCTCTTTTCCACACTGTAGAATCTTAAAAATGCTGTAAGCCCTAAAATGACACTCACAACTTGAATTGCTTTCATTCTTAAAGGTAAAACATTTCTTTTAAAATATGTGCTAAAAGTTTTAGTCAATCAGGAAAAGAGAAGTGTGACTGTGCTTTAGGTTTTTGTTAACATCCCATTTTTTATTACCTTATTTCTTCTTTTTAGAACTTCAACCATTTGGCAACAGCCCAAATTTTATCTAGGTTTTGTTTTATTTTGTTCTGCTTTGTCATTTTTGTTTTGTTTTGTTTGCATCAGGGACACATTTTAGGAATACTAAGCAAAGCAGCCATCTAATGCCATTTAACAGTTTTTGCATATCCAACAGGCTTTGTTGATTTTGATTTTGCAAATGTGAAAATTTCTTTAAGACAGGATAAGCTTTTGAAAGAACTAGGACTGGAGAAGGACCCCCCGTACCTAAAAGTCCGTCTCAAATGGTTATAGTAATCCTTCATGGGATGTTTTTAATGACCTACAGTTTTCTTTCTTGTCTGTTCTATAATTTTGTTGGTTGTGCAAGAGTCTAATTCAATTCAATAAATATTTCTTGTTCAACTATTAAGTTGAAGGCTCTCTGCCCTGAGATTCTGGAGAAACCACAAGTTCTTATGTACAAAGAGCATTAATCTATTTGGGGGGAAAGATAAAAAGAAACAAATGCCTCAAATAAAGGTAGAAATTGTTCATTCAATAAGAAAGAGACAAAATGTTTAAAAGTCAGCCATCCACTCACTTCAGTCTGTCTTCCATTCATATTTCTCCAATTACAGCAGCCGGCTCTTGTAGAGGTCATCAGTTGCAAGTCAGTGGCCAATTCCAATGGATATTTTTATGTTCTCACTCTCAGAATCAGTAAACACTAAAGGTCCTCTCCCTTTGACACACTCTCACTAAATGATTTTCCACGTTCTTCTGATTTTCACCCTACTTCTCTGGACAATACTCTCAGTTTTCTTTGCTACTTCCTCTCTTCCACTTGATCTCCAAATGATAGAACAACATACAACTTGGCTCCAGATCCCTCTCTATATTTAGGCGATCTGATATGGTCCAGTGATTAAAACCTACATCCATTTGCTTCTGGTTCCAAATTTATATTCCCAGCCCTGACCTCGCTGAGCTCTAGACTGCATTCTTGCTCAGTTGCTTTCTTGTCATTGTCACTGGACATGGTGTCAAGTAGGTTCACCAAATTTTAAAATTTCTTTCCCCTCAAATCTGTTCTTCCCTTCATCTTCTTTATCTCAGTAGATGGAACACAAGTCAAAACTGAGAGGTCATCTTGGCGCCTCCCTTTCCTCCTCACTTCAGAGTCTAATTCACTAACACACTGGAATCCAAGTGACAATCATCTCTTTGGGAAATCACTACAGCCTTCTAATTAATCTCCTTGCTCCCATGCTTCCAGACATGAAAGTCGTAATTATCTACTGCTATGTGAATATTACCCCGAAACTCAGCAACTTAAAACAACAGATATTTATTATCCCAATTTCAACAGTCAGGGTGGGTCTGGGTGGGTTCTGGCTCAGAGCCTCTCATGAGGTTGTAGTCAAGATTTCAGCCAGCAGCTGTGGCCACCTAAGGTTTAACTGGGGCTGGCAGATCTATTTCTAAGGTAGCACACTCACAGTCTGTTGGTAGGAGACCTAAGTTCCTACTGTCTATTGAGAGAAGGCCCCAGTTTCTTACCATGTGGGCCTTTCCATAGGGCTCCTTGAGTGCCTTCATAACATCACAACGTGTCAGCTGCCCACACCAGAGTGAGGAATCCAAGAGACAGAAAGAACAAGGAAGGAAAGGTGATGTCTTTTATGACCTAGTCTCAGAAGTTACTTTATGTACCATCACTTTCTCCACATTCTATTTGTCAGAAACAAATCACTAAATCCAGCCCACATTCAAAAGGGAGAAATCAAACACTGCCTTTTGAAGGGAGAAATATCAAGAATTAGAGGAATATTTTAAAAGTACCACAGCCTTCCTTTGCCCAGAGTGCAGGGCCTCTACATAAAACAGCTCCAAGGCCATCGAATAACATATGGAGAGTGGAATTAAAGGGTTCTGAAAATGATTAATTCAAGAACTGTGAGTTTCTGCAGATATTGATTCAGAGAATAGCATTTACTAAAAGAAATCTAGGTGAAAAAGTCTAATGTTGACAAGAGGGATTGGAAGAGGTTCAAAAATTCTGTGGGTAATTTCAGTGAAAAGGGATGGCCTAAATGCATAAACTACAGGGGCCAACTTTACTTCAAATAAGGAAAGCTTCAAAACATGGTATGAACTTGGCAGCAGGGAGGAAAGTGAAAAGTACTTTTCAAGGCATGGCAAAAGCAGGCACTGCTAATTAAAAGCAATCTCAGGAAAAGTTAGGTTTCACTTAGGCAAGGAGGTAGAAGAATGATAGGAAAATGAACTATAATCTGGGTTTATTAGTCTGGTCTAGCTGCCATAACAGAATACCACAGGCTAGGTAACTTAAACTAGGGGCCCCCAACCCCCGGGCTGCAGACCGCAGCCTGTTAAGAACCGGGCCACACAGCAGGAGGTGAGCGGCAGGCCAGCAAGCAAAGCTTCTTCTGCCGCTCCCCATTGCTCACATTACTACCTGAACCATCCCCTACATCGTTCTCATTACCGCCTGAAGCGTCCCAACCCCCCATCCCCCGACCCAGTCCCTGGAAAAATTGTCTTCCACGAAACCGGTCCCTGGTGCCAAAAAGGTTGGGAACCACTGACTTAAATAAAATAACAGAAATTTATTTCCTTGCAGTTCTGGAGGCTAGAAGTCCAAGATTAAGGCAGGTTGTTTCTGGTAAGACCACTCTTCCTGGCTTGTAGATAGCTACCTTCTCCCTGTGTCCTTACGTGGTCTTTCTTTTATGTGTGCTCATTCCTGGTATTTCTTCCTCTTCTTATAATAAGGTATCAGCCTTATTGGACTAGGGCCCCACCCTTATGGCCTCATTTAACCTTAATTACTCCCTTAAAGGCTGTGTCTCCAAATACAGTCACATTGACAGTTAGGACTTCAACATATGAATTTGCAGGGTGAGCAAGAGACACAATTCAGTCCATAATACTGAATTAGTTAATTTATACTCAAAATGGACTGTGGGTTTCTTGGGACCAGGTGAAAGAAGAGAAGAACATCATGGTCCAGGTTCCTGTAGGCACAGGAAGGAGTTAGAATAGATGCTAAGAAGGTGGAAACGTACAATGGGGAAGGAGATCTGAAAGCAAGGACGCAGAGTCAGATTCAGGAGTGGGGGGTAACTGAGGAATAGTGGGGTGTTGTTCTCGAAGCAAGAAAAAATTGCAGGCAGTGCAATGAGATGGAGAAAACTCCATATTAAGTGAGTATTATGAGAAGTTGGAAATTAGAAGTTATTCAATGTTCAATTTATATATTAGAAATTAGGCTTGAATTGGTGCCAAATTATTAGCCTTCTCAGAGCACCCACCTGCCTTCTCTGATACTGGAAGGGCAATTATTCTGCACACAAAAATGATTTTCAAAACCCAGAATGAAAGAAGGAGGAACTTGATAGGAGTGTGTTAGCAACAGGTTGAGGATGGAAGGGGGAGCAGAGCTGAATAAGCCGTAACTTGTCATGTCATGAACTAAATCACCTCAAATACTTCATTCAATAAACAATCATTGAGTCATTGGTAGTAAATTCAAGAAAATGTTTGAGATCCTTAAGTTTCTTTTTATACATTTTGGCAGAACATGCATATGGACCAGAGACAGGACAAATCCTTTCACAATTTATGATAAAACATGTCCAGGCATGTGAGAAGCTGGATGAGAAAAATTAGATGCAGAGGCAAGACTAATCAAGTATGTCTACACTTCCTTAGCTTGCCAATGTATTAATTTTCACAGTCAATTATTATTTTTCCCAACAAATGATTCATAATAATTTGGATGAACTTTGAAACACTACAACTAAAATTACATAATTTTCACTTTCTTGGTGTTATAAAAGTGATTTCTTAATTATAAGTTCCTAACATGGGGATATAATAAAAAATCTTCCCATCATGTTTGACACTTTTATTAAATTATTAAAACTAGACTGATTCCAAGATAGATAAATACTGAGAAGCAAAAATTGATATGTATGTCACTTAATCTCTCTTAAATTCCATTTTGGAATAATTTCATTAGCTCCTTTGTTCCTTTATTCCATTACGTTACTGCTCTAAGGTGCTACATGCAATGTCTCTTTTTGGATTCTAAAAGATTGTAAAGCCAAAAAAAACCACATTGGATAAGCAATATCACCTCCCCATAATACCTTTATCTTTCACGATGCAGCTCCATGTTATGGCTGTGACTATTTTAATAAGGTGTCCCAATTTTTCTTGAAACAATTATAACTTTTCATTTCCTGGAAAAAAGCTTGAGTACACTAAATTCTTCTGATCAAGAAGTATATATTAAGTGTTTCACATAATTGTATTGGGAAGACAATAAATATTTCTCTAAATTATATGCATTATAGAGAAGATATAGAAATGATGCCTAATTTTTTGTTACTGTGTTTATTAGATTACAATTTCTTTCCATTGAATTTTTGCTCACTGTTGTCAGCAGTGGCAATTGTTTTTCAATAAGATAGATGTTTTCAAAAGTGGACTGAGAAATGACAATAGAAATTATGCTCAAAAATGTCATTTCCAAGTTTATTTCTTATGACAGGGTGTATAGCCTTTTAACTTTGAAATTAACCGATCAGAAAATGTTCTCTTGTTTTAAATTTTGAAGTTGCATGCTTGAATTTTGCAGACTTAATCCTCCATTGAAGTATGCCATTTACAACTTTTACACCAGGCAAAACTTTTTGGTATGCATTATTTAGATTGTGAGTGTATACACTCCATTATACATACATGTGTGTGTAGAATAGGACCAACAAATATCATACAAAAGTTATATAAAACTTATGAAGTTGTGTGTATATTTCCCCAAATAACATAGGCAACTAGATAGGTGGAAAAGAGAATCTAGTATCAGTGAATTTCTTCACCATCTGAACATCTAATAATCTTTATTCACTAATTTGATTTTCTTATTAGCTAGCATTTACATTATAAAATACAAAATTAAATATAATTATCAGTACTTGAAAAATGGATTTCAGTGGTAATGCAAGACTGGGATTCAAAGAATCCCTAGTAGGGATGCAAACAGTAACAATCAATATTTTTTGGCTCAGTTTCTTCAAAGGACCCCAACAGCAGTGCAAATGTAGTCATTCAGTGTGTTGGTATGCCTCAGTGAAGCCCCAGTTTGACCTAATTCTAACTTTTTAGAAATTGATAACCATGTGATTTTACTTAAATTTAATTATTTATAGTTTTTATAAATTTTATAATATTATAAATATGTATGATATTGCCAGTTATTCATTTTCTCTAAATTTTATTTTTATAACTGCTCAAAAACAGCATTTGATCAGGCTTCTCGTGACTTTCTTAAGTAAAATCATATTCATGTTTTCAATTTGCTATTGATCCCATTTGCACCAATTTTTTAAAAATGTGAAATATATTATCAAAATCTTATCTTAAAACACAATATCAAATATCTATTAAAAATAAGACATTATTCTTCTTTTACAGAAATATAAGAATAATTCAAGAAGACCTAACTTTATAGTAATATTTTCTTTTCAGCCATCTTTATCATTTTTTGATTTCTTTACCATTTATTTGGCACTATTTTTTATAGTTAGCCAATGTCTAATGTGTCACAATAAAATGTCTAGTTTGCCTTAGGTTATGTTATAAATTTTGTTTTTATATGATGTCTAATATAGTAAAGATTAATATTTTCCTACAAGACAAAGCTTAAACTATAATGTGTTCCTCACACCATTGGAAGAACTATAATGCTACTCAGTTGAAATAATTCATCTGCATATAAAAATGAAAGATTTGGATAATATCCAAATCAAATAACTCACTTAACTTCAATTAATGTTACTGAAATAAACAGCACTCTGTTACTACTTGAATGATGTAGTTATATTACATGGACCTGATTTTAAGCCATGTGTTCTTTCTCCTTAAGTAATCATTCACCATTTAATAAATAAGCTTAAAATATTAATTTCAATAAATCTAACGTATTTGGGACCTGGAATTGACCTATGTATTCTTGTTCTTACTAGTTAATTGAAAATAAAGATTTCCAAATTTAACAAGATGTGGTTTAAAAGTGATATTGTTACCTTAAACATACCAAGGAAATATATTCCAATTAATTTTTATCTGTTACAAATTGATAGAAAAGGAAATTTTAGACTTTAAAAAAACTTTAAAAGCTTTTTGTCTAACCTCTTCAATTTATGGATGAAAAAAGCCTAAGAAGTTAGGTCTCATGTCCAGAGTCACTTAGATAGTTTATGGCAAAGTCTCTAACTCACCAAGGTATTTACATAGTTATTTTTTAAATTTTACACACAAGTAAACAGATAAATTATAAAACAATGTAGTATATTATGTCCTATTTGAGAAATTCATTATATGTGCATTTAACCAATACTTGTTGAACACCTACAATAGGTAAGACCCATGATAGATCAGATATAACGTGATATAACATGACAGATATAAATGGAGTTCTGTGGGAATGGAGAGACAGAAAAGGTGAATTCTTCCTGGGGGAATATGGAAAGGCTTCACTGTGGAGAAAATATTAGACTCCACCTACTTCTTTAAAAAGCTTTCCCTGACTCTCTTCTGCATGGCTAGTTGTGTTAGAAGAAGAATCATACCCCAAATCCTATGGCAGCACTGAAAATAGATTCTAATCTTTAGCTACCTGCTCTAAATATATAAATATCTGAAAAAGCATCACTATGGAGAATATATTCAAAAGTAGTAGCTACTATCACTGTAACTCCCTGTGTCATTGATTAGCTACTCCCTTCCTGGGTTTCCATGATATTCTATCAGTCAATATCTCTCACATTCTCCTTACAGACTGTGAACTCTTTCGGAGCAGAGGAAATCATTTTTTCTTTATATTCTCAGTCTTATGCACATAGAGAGCCCCTACAAAACTTCTGTTAAACTAAAGTAAACTGGGTCTAATGGGATGATCACAGTGTTTACCTCTTAAGCAAAGAAGCTGGAAAATGACTTCCCAGGGAAGGAAAAAATGTGGAAGAGGTACAGAGTTTTAAAAGGCTCTACTAAGGGCTTCCCTGGTGGCGCAGTGGTTGAGAGTCCGCCTGCCGATGCAGGGAACACGGGTTCGTGCCCCGGCCTGGGAAGATCCCACATGCCGCGGAGCGGCTGAGCCCGTGAGCCATGGCCGCTGAGCCTGCGCGTCCGGAGCCTGTGCTCCGCGATGGGACAGGCCACGACAGTGAGAGGCCCGCGTACCGCAAAAAAAAAAAAAAGACTCTACTAAGCCTGAGGTAGAGTTTAGTCAATTATGCATACCTGGAGGGGTAAACCATGGTATGGAAAGTGGGGGCATGTTACTTGTGAAGTAAATGATGGGTGATGAGTTGGATCTAAATAGGGAATGGTCTTAGATGCCATAATAAACATTGTGTGTTTTTCTGTTCACCACAGGTATCCAAGGAAAGTTTTAAGCACGGTAGTGACATAATCAATCTTTATTTTTTAATAAATTTTAATTAATAAGAAGGAAGGAATTTGGGGAATAAAAACTAAATAGAGTATATTCTAATCAACTAAGCAAGAGAAGACAAGGGCATGGGTTAAAGCCATAGCAGCAGCCATCAGGATGGAGTAAGGAAATAGGTTCAAGATATATGTCTGAGGTGAAACAAACAAAATGTACAGATATATTTTGTTAGGAATTATTTAATGAGGTCAATTTGTAGAAAGCAGAAGTTAGAAATTATAAGAGGTGAAGCTATCCAGACAAATTAAGTGTGCTTTACTCCTATGGGAATTGTCTACTGACAGAATGATTATATTTGTACTGATAAGTTTAATTTTCAAAAACCCAAAGGAGGAATAAAATTTGAGGAGTAGAGTGTTATTAACAGTTACAAATATCAGGGAGAGATAAAAGAAAACTTAAGATGGGTCTTTGGACTTCCGCAATGGGAGGTAATCAGTGACCAGAATGGGAATCTTTTCAAGGGAGTATTGGGCCCAGAAGCAAACTAGGTTTAGGAAAGACTGGCATAGAAGAAAGAAGGGCTAACTCTTCTTCACAAAACTCACCATAACAGGAAAGCAAAACGCTGAAGGGCAGGAAGAGTTAAAGGAAGGTCTGTTTGTCTTTGCTTGGTTTTTGCTCTTCTTTTAGAAGATATTTTGAGTATGAATACTCAAAATAGGCAGAAAGAAAGAAATCAGTGGAAAGGAAGAGCTTGAATATACAGGAGTAAGCACACTTCTCTGTGAAAATATCTTCAAGAATTAAAATAAAGGACCATTGAAACATGTCAAAAGAACTAAAACATAGCTTCACTTTTATATAATCTAAAAATCAAAATGATTTTCACCTCAGGCTTAGTGTACTGTTTCTGTTGAATGATTCCAGTGGGCCAAAATTTCACTATACAATATGGCTGTTGCACAATGACTACTGTGGACAAATTTCAGTGGTTTACAAAGATCTTATTTCTGTTCTGCCAATCTGATCATAACTGGGCTTAATTAACCATTCTTTATTACCAAATACTGAAAAAAGAGGAAAGAAAGTCCCTTTATTGGGTATAACAAGAAAAGGAAAGCATTCCTTTCCACCTTCAGCCTCTGGGTAGAAGCTTCTTGCAGACCTAGGGGGTAAATGAAGCTTCAAGACCATAATGAGTTATCTTCTCTATGCCTCGGCTAAACTGTCTGCATCTTTCCTATTTCAGGGAGACCCAGAGGAGTACAGGTGGGCCTCAGAGGATCAATTTTTGAGGCTGTAAAGTCAACTTCAGTAGCCCCCACTATACATCAAGAAAACAATAAACAGGATCTAAGTGACTCCTCTGCAACAAATTTCACAAGTGGGAGACTTCTCTCTCTGGCTCCTTTATTCATGTATAGAACTGTGGCTGTTAACAATCATTAGCTAAGCTCTATGAGCTAACTTAAGAAAATGCACTTAATCAATAAAAGAATATTAATAAATAAGATTATTCTTCTTGCTAGTATAAGAAATATTTTATGATACATTTTTAGACAAAGAATAGTCACTCTTTAACTTGCATAATATTAAAAATTGCAAAGGCAAATTCTTTCAAGGAGAATTAAATATTTTCAGAGAAAAATTCCCACACAGTCTGATACCTACATTGCCATTTTATCTCAATCCTCAAGGTGATATTCACAAATAGGACTTAAAAAAATCCTTTACATATTCTTAAATACAGAATTATAAAATGATAATATACAAATGTGTAAATGCATTTATAATACATTTAATTTATATGTACCCTTTATAAGATGTCTTTTAATTTATATGTACCCTTTATAAGATGTCTTTTAATTTAGTTTAAAAGAAAATGACTTTATAAATTATAAATACTGATTAAAACAGCATTTGTGGGAAATAAATGGAGAGTACAAGTATTCTGAAAAACTTATTCTTCAGACTAAGGTGCTAAAATGTACTCATAGGACATAAAAATATAGGGAGAAAATTACATTTTAAAAATACAAGCTTTAAAATTAATAGTCTATTTTATTAGCAACAGATGTATTCTTCACATTAATTCTTATATTTATTTTGCTAAGTTCTTTATTTTCATCTTTCTCATGGTTTTCCTGTACCTAACCACACTTTCATGGTATAATAGAAAATAAATTTTATAGGACTGGAGTAGAATCATATCTTCACCATTTACTATCTGTGTAACTCTGGCCATTAGTGGCCCACTTGAAGAAGAGAGATAATAAACTCTTTATATAGTTACTATTTGAGCTTCAAAATTATCTGATCTATGTAAAAGGCACTGCATAATGCCAGGGTCTCTGCCAGCATAAGATGTCTTGAAAGCAATTTAAATAAACATTGGCTCTGGGCAGACTAATTTCTAAAAATGCTTCCGTGCTTCACCAAAGTCTCATGGTTTAAGGAACTGAGAGAGGGGATTTCAGATCCCCACTTATACCCCATGACAGGAGCCATTACATGCAGCACAACCTGCAAAACCTAAATCAGAGTCCTTAACATTTACTAAGGAGGTACTTAATAAATATTATGTTTCATTCCCCTCTTCTTCTTAGACACACCAGGTTTATGAATAAAGAAGTATGCTAAAAATATTGGTACACTTTTTAAAAATTTATGTTTTTAATATAAACACTTCAAAAGGAAACCCAACACAATCTTTGTTATCTTAAATGGTTAGGTTCATAACTTATTCTTATTGGAAGTTATCCTATGTACCTCATGCACATATGTGCCTCAAAGAATTAGAAAACAATGAACTATGCTTCCTACTAAAAGTATACTCCACCAGATAAACCTCTTTTGTCCTTCAGCAGACACTTAAGAATACTCTATTGATAATTCCTCAGGGCTGTCATCATGAAAACAATTAACCCTCTATCCAAGTGAGAGTTAGCTAAGGTGCTGGTTAACAGAATGCCAGATACAGAGATTTTGTTTATATAAATCTCTTTCAAATGAAAGCTCAGTAGGGGTATTCCTTAAAATAATGTCAACTTGATATATGTAACATAGCTGATATAGAATTAATATGTCATGGAGCTGGTTGTGAAGTTGCATATTGCTCTCTTTGTCTTTCTGTTGATGCCCCTGTTACCTAACTGTTCATAGCTGTTACTAGACATCATGTCATCAAAAGGGAGAAGAATTAAAGTGACCTTGACATTTGTGGGCACTGTGGCAAGACAATGTGATATCTAATTTGATTCAATTAAGGTTTAAAATTATGCTAATCACTGGTAAATAGATTCAACATAGATGATTCAAACTGATATTTATGGAAATAAAACCAAATAATGGTAAAAAGGAAAGAAATTTATTCTTCTATAATTACAAAAAAATACTTCAGAAATATATCCTTCAAGAAGATCCTTCTTGAGGTCCTTCAGGAAGTCCTATTAAGTGCATGTGTTAAGATGCTTAATCTCCCCACATAGCTGAAGTTTTAAAAATGGATAACATCTGGGAAACCCAAAGATATGAAACATCAGGATATTTAAAAGGGAAAACCAATAGAAAAATCAAGTAAGTCCTATATGCAAAAGGTCATTTTATGATTAGCATTTCAGGAACTCTTTTATAGTACACAAAAATTTCTCTGGAATTTGTTGAATGCCTGGGAATGACAACCTTAACTTGCAATTTTCTTTTGCTTGTCAGTTTCAATCAGACCTTTAATGCTATTTCAGTAAAGGGTTTTGAACCAAAGATCTTGAAATGGCTTTGGTCTGACATGATTTTAAAACACAAATCTGTCAAAACTGTCAAATAAATATAACTTGTAGACTATTAGGGGATTTAGGATCTTTCGATAAGACAGTTTCTACTGATGTGGGCAGAATGGTGCCCATTCAAAGGACTAGAAATACATCCCTCATTACAAAAATGACTGTTTATGTTGAAGAAAAACAAGTCTGATCTAATCTGCTTGAGTCCAGGCTCATTTCTTTTTTTTTTTTTTTCCCTCTATACATGTAATATTACATTAGTTTCAAGTAGGTACAAATGATTTATTTTGAGTATTTTGTTTGTTTCTTTGCTTAATGCACAATTAGAAATGCTGCACCTAAATTTAGGAGACTGTGAATTATTCACATAAACTATATGCAACTAAGATATCTCTTTAGAGAAGGAAGAATATAAAATTCCATAAATACGGAAATAGATGACTTTCGAATGCCTCTATTAAATAAACCATGGAAATGATTTAAAATTCCAGAGAGCATATAAATTTACAGGCTACCTAGATCTAGGTAGTAATTATCCTTAAGATGTTGCTATGCCTCTCAACTGATGATCTTTAACTCAATAAATCCAAATAAAACTAGAGGTACTTAACCTAATTAAAGTTGCCATTTTGTATTGTAGGTCTTCCTAAACATTCTGGACAAGTGACTTTTCCCTATGTCAATTTCACATATAGTAGCACTTCTATTTTTTGTCTGCCTGTTGAAATTGTAAGCATTTTGAGAGGAAAGGTGGCTCATAAAAAATAACAGCCAACAGAAAAATAGATTTAGAGTTGAAGATAGTGGTTTGGTTTTAGGATTGTCATAAGAATCTATTTAAATAAAAAAGAAAATCTGTTACTTTATTAGTTATAAGAGAAATTAAGTAGGGAATCAGCAAGCTGGGAAAGGGAGGCTAACCAAAGCTGGCTCACGGATGTTCCTTTTGCCATTTGCGTAAAGTCACTGTTGAAATTCTGCAAAACTCATCAGTGGCCAGCTTCCAGGGTAGAAAGTGTAGAGCGGTCCCACAGACAGATTTGAGGCCAACGACAGGGAGGAGGGGAAGAGGGGAGAGTCATACATAGCCTGGTTTCTCTCTCTAGAATGCTTTCTCTGATACCAAAATCTTTATGAAGTTGCTACTACTTCACCAATTCTGCTTTCCTTGCCCTTCTGGAAACTTAACATCAAATCAAGTTGTCTCAAGGCAATAACTGCATTAACACTTTTAGTTTCAGCCTCATTTAGAGTTTTGGTCTCAGTCTGTCACTGAAGTCTTGACCTCTTGGGTCCTGTGTGTAATTCAGGATTTGGATATGATCTTGGAGACCACTTTCAAGTTCAAATGTATCCGCCTGGTCTAAGAACTGAGCCTCGCTCAGCTCTTATTCATTTCATAAACATTAATTATAGACCTACATTTTTGCAAACATTAGATATGAGATACTGATACCACAAAGATGTATATGATATATTCTCTACCTCAAAGAGACTGAAATGCTAAACAAGTGAGATGGGTAAGATAATACTTATTGTAAAGGTATAAGTGTGTTTGAGAAACACCGTGTGCCTATAGAAGCACAGAAGGAGGCCTAACTCAGGAGGACAGGGAAGGTTCACTTGAACCAAAGTCCAGATCACTGAAGGAGGGAAAGTTGTTCCTGGATAAAGAAAGAGAAGGAATAGAAATGTTAGAAAGCAACATATGTAGTATTATTGAGCGACAGTTTTATGTGGAGGAGCAGAAGAATGTGAGTCTAGAAAGATCAGACAAAAAAGAAATAATTTAGGAACCTAAATTGAATCTACAGACTTTGAACTCTAAGCCCAAAATAATACTGAAGGTCTGTGCAAGAAAGACAGTGATAGATCTTCTATACTCTGATTAAAATGTGAAGTAACCAAAAGTCTTTGTTTTGTTTTGTTTTGTTCTCTTGTTTTATCTATTTATCCTAAACCCCACCCAACCAGGCCAATGTTGGTGGTTAAACTCTGCTCTAGTCAAGAGATGCTATGATTCCTCCTCACATTATCCCTTCAGAAGAAAACACCCCTTCAGGATCTGAATAATCTCCTTAATCTCTCTGTAGGAAAGGTGAATGTTTCCAAACATTAAATACAAGTCTCAGGAGAACAAAATGCAAAAGTTCCTCAGCATGTATACCTTCTAATCTGAAGACTGAAAGGGAATTAATGGAAGCCTCTTTAGAAGAAAAACACATAGCCAGTCTGGAATCTGTTGGGGTTGAGTAGAAGGCAGATGACAGCTATGATTGTATTATTGGTTTCCAAAATGTTAAAGTTTTGACCTAAATGTTGAAACTCCTGACTTCATAATTTTAAAAAATTGATGGAATTATGGCTGCATTCATGCTCTAAATAAAATAAACTACATACCATTACTTACATTAATAACTTAAGAAGTATACCTAGGAAGAGGTACAGTATAGAGTCTTTTTCCACATCCTTTTACAAGTTTATTTTAATATCTTATTTTCCAGCTATATATATCTATTTCTCTCTACCTAGCCAAATATATCACAAGCATTATTGAGTTCCAATAAAGCTTAAGAGTAAGATTTTTTGTGGTTTGAAATAGCTCCAAATTTAATCTAATCAATGAAAAAACCATGTCAATTCATAAAAATTTTAGTTTCACCAACTTTTAATAATAGATTTATTACATCAATAGTACACCTTGCTAATGCCAGTGCTAGTTTCATTAGTATTTGCTGAGAAAAAAATCACTTTTGTCCTCATCATTTAAGTGAAAAGGCAACCATATCTCTATGATAAACCCCATTAAAGTCAATTTTCTAAGACTTAATAAATTCTTATTTTTACAGATCTAAATGACTCACACAATAGTTACTTTCCACACATGGTCATTTTGGTAATATCTCATCACATGCTGTCTGACGAAATTTGTTTGTTTCCTAATGGGATATTCCATGGCTCCTAGTAACTTTAAATGAGAAAACAAGGTAAGGTTTCTGATGCAAATCAACTTCTTGGCAGTACTCATTTGTTCTTTTATTGTTTAGTCCATTTTAACCTTGAAGGAGAAAAATTTCCTCTCTTGTAAAGCATTCCAAGAGACACCTTAATTTGTAACCACGGATCTGTCAGCTGTCTTATAATATATTTATTCATATGGTAACCATTAGAATTTTAGAAGGGAAGTCTAGGTTTATTTAGGCAATGTCCTTTGTTAGACTATCTAAGTAATGACACAGTAAGACCTCCAAAATGTATTACACAAATTTACAAGTAAAGGGGTAAATGAGTTGAAACCCCACTTCCTCTGGTACTTCTGAAAGGAAAGCAGGATGGAGAGTAGAACATTTAAGAGCAGAAATACATAGTATCCAGGTATCCCAGTAGGAGGCTGGTGTTGCAAAAAGATAGTACATGTTCAGTTACTCTCTGAGTTATAAGAGAAGACCCCTGATTATCCTTATTATTACATTCCCCTTTCTACTTCAGAACTCAAGCTCTCTGGCTGTATTATTCTTGTCACTTGTATTCATACTTTGTGTTGTTACTTCCATTTTTGGGTGACTATGGTTAATAACACAAAATACATTCAGCCCATCTTAGGTAGCTTGTATATAATATTCATTAGGCAGAATGGTCAAGAATAAGAAACCATAAACTGTGAATAAGTGCTAGGAAAAAGTAGTCTGAATAAAGATTTCACAGGCTCAGAAAACCAGAGTAGTGGGTAGTGGGAGACCAACCCTGGTTGGAGGGCACTTTATTATAACTTGTTTTCAGGACATATAAATACAAAGGAGTTTAACTTCTGGCTTCGCTCAAACTTATGCTTTTGAACATTCAGTTCAACATTTCCAAATAAACCTATATTCTATCATTGTAATGACTTCCAAGAAAATGTGATACTGGCATAGAGAATACAGAATGACTTGTTGAATGGTGATAGCAATTTCCTTCAGTGCAATCAGCCTTCATCATCATAATAGTCAACACATATGGAAAGCTCTTACTACATAACAAGCACGGTTCTAAGTTCTGTACATGTGTCAACCGCTGTAATCCTCGAGGAAATCCTTCATTCTATAAATGAGTGAAGCACATAGACATTCACTTGTGCAAATTCACATAGGTAGGGCTGGGATTCCAATCTAGTCAGTTAGCTTCTATATTAACCAGGAGAGTAAATCTGGTAAGCAAAAGGAATGACGTGAAGGTATAGTGAGGATACTTCTAACATCCCTGCTATATTAGAGTTTCAGCGGTCTTCACTTAAGATGGTCTTTGAATACCACAAGTTAATTAACTTGGGTATGACTAGAGAATACCTAAGTAATGGTAGCATAAATTTCTGTAGATTCTATCTATACCCAGGTTTAATGTAAGAGCACAGAGAATTTTATTAAAGTGTATTTTCTTACTTCACTGAGATAAACATGTACTAAACACAAAAGCTTCATATTTTACCATGAGAAGCTGAAATTAGACTAGGAGAGCACAGAAAACTAGAATTATATGTTTTACATAGATCCTAAAATACATAACACCAAATGGTGTTTGTAACTTAGAGAAAATGTTTGTGGTGTTGTGGGTAAGAGTATATAGGAATATGTTAAACCATATTTATGGTCTGTGCCTCTTCCACTGTTAAACATGAAGAAAGATCAAAGCTTTGATCTTTCCTATGGACACATTTCCAAATGCCTTAGAGCTACAATTTCTCCATGATTCCCCAGAAATTCTCCAGTGCCCTACCTTAGGGAATGCAATTGTCTTCATCCCTGAATAGAAAGATTATATGTAAAATTTCAATTTCAAAAGGAAAAAAGTTCAACTGTGAAAAACAATCTAAGGTCTCAAGATCTTAAGAATCGTTATATTTATTGTAATTGGCATGTAACACATATGAAGGATATTTTGTTGACTAAATGAATGAGTGAATGAATAAATGTATACTGAACCCCTTTGGTAGTATATCTATGTGTTTAAAATGGGTATGTTTGTATGAGTGTATAGACGCTTATAAACTGATCACCATAACTAACTGCAAGGTAAATCTTATCATGCATCATAAAAATAAGCAGTCTCTACAAAAGGCCAGAATTGTAACAGAAATAAAACAAACAGTTACTGAACATAAAAATCTGGAATAAATCTAAGCATCTAAATGGCTAGCTGAATTTTACAGCTCTTAGAGTTTCTCAATATAAGATAACCAAATAATCAAAAGTTAAGATAATTCTCTGACATATTTTTTAACATTTTAGAGATAGAGAGAGGGGAAAAGTATAGCATCCCTCTTTGATACAAAGCATTTCTTTCGTTGATGCAACTCTTTTACCGGGGACAATGTGTTTTCCTGTTCTTGTCTCTGAAGACTTTCTTTTCATCAGCAATGAGAATAAAAAGGAATAAATGAGATGCTAGATTTGGCAGTGACTGTAAGAGAAGGAGGCTGGGTCAATGACTGTAATTGTTCTTCAGTAGAGACTTTCTTCCAATCAGTTTAATTTTACATGAAATTTTTCCTTTTTTAATTTAAAAGTATATTGCTCTGTTCTTTCTATTTTCTTGCTCAATCTCAGGATCAATTCTGTTGGCAATGAATTACTCGTCCAAAACAACTTAAGAATTTCACTGAAAATAATTTTTAAAAATCAAAAATGTAGAAAAAGTAATTAAATAACATGCTAAGACAGAAAAAGATGCACTGTGCAAATAATCCTTTATCTGTGGCATTGTGCACCAAGATTGAGGATTAGAAACTGTCTTGTCTTGAATATGTGAGCAAGGGAATGTGTGTATTCACCATCATGCATAAGCTCCACTTAGAGTGGTAATATAGAAGAAAAAGCAAAACATTAAGAAACTACTCAAGTTGTCTCTTGATATAAACCAAATAGCCATGCATAAAGGAAACACAGAGTTCATTCCAACTTTCAAGCTTCAGATTTACAACAAAAACAAAAGGCATTTTTGAACACATATAACATCTCTATAAATGGAAATGTTATACTGGGCTAGAATCGTACTAAATTATACATAACAGATCAATTTTTAAGATAACGATTATCCTTGAAGAAATATATTGTGAAAATAAATAAAGGAAACCTCATTTAAAAACAAATGAACAAACATAACTAAACAGAAATAGAGACATAGATATAGAGAACAAACAGGTAGTTACCAGAGGGGAGAGGGTGGAGAGAGGAGAGAAATAGGTGAGGGAGATTAACAGGTACAAACTTTGAGCTACAAAATAAATGAGTCACATATGTGAAATGTATAGTATGGGAAATATAGTCAATAATTATATATCTTTGTACGGTGACAGATGACAACTAGACTTAACACAGTGATCATTTTGAAATGTATAGAAATATGGAATCAGTATATTATGTACCAGAAACTAACATAATGTTGTAGATCAACTAACACTTCAAAAACAAACAAATTCGTAGAAAAAGAGGTCAGATACATGGTTACCATAGTCAGGGGGTGTGGAGGGAAGGAGGCATTGGATGAAGGTTGTCAAAAGTTACAAAATTCCAGTTATAAGATAAATAAGTACTAGGGATGTACCGTAGAACATGATAAATATGATTAATACAGCTGCATGTTATATATGAAAGTTGTTAAGACAGTAAATCCTAAGAGTTCTCATCAAAATATCTTTTTTCTATTTCTTTAATGTTGTATCTGTATAAGATGATGGATGTTCACTGTACTTATTGTGGTAATCATTTCATGTGTGTGTAGGTCAAGTTATTGTGCTGTATACCTTAAACTTGTACAGTGCTGTATGTCAATTATATCTCCATAAAGCTAGAAGAAAAAAATTTAAATTAAAGTCAGGAAGCTCTGAGGGGGAACTCTCACACACACATCACTCACCACAGCTTACCGACCCCAGCTGGAAGAAAGATTCCCTTCTGACCCATCAACAACAAGCTTCCCACCACCTGCAGCTGATGAAGAGCCATCCCAGCCTCCCCAGTTTCCTCCTAATACCTGTTGAAGGCTGACCTCCCATTTGTCTCCTCGGACTTGCTTATGGTTCAGCATAGTTTGCATGGCCCAAATTGCAATTCCTCTGATCTTCCCAAATAAACTCATTTTGCTGGTAAAATAACTGGCTCTTCTGTTTTTTCAAGGTCAACAAACTCAAGCAATGGCTCTACGCTGAAGCTTCCCCTGGCCCCTTTCACACGCAGAGCCTCTCTCTAACCCTCTGTCCTCCGGCCGTGTGCCAGGCCCCCGCTCCCACACACACAGGCAGAGCACTGAGATATGTGCCTATACTAGAATTTCATTCCTAGATAGCTGTTTGAGTTTGTATTTGACCACCCGCATGATGGCATAACCCTCAGCACATAGTGCAGGGCTGAGTCACATTAACTGACAAAAATTGATGGGTCCATTATGGCTTCTCAATCTTCTCATGGCAAATTCCTCCCTGAAAGAAGATATGCTAGCACGGGGTAAAATCAGTGGTTTTCAGAATGCCTTTCTCTTGTCTGTAATTATATTCTATAGCCTCCCTGTAACTCTACACACTGTCTTCAGTATCCATTCTATCAGAAGTGTAACTTTAACAAGTTTTCCCCAATAATCTCTAAACTTCCTGGAACAGCATTCAAACTAAACCAAGTCCCATCCCAGAGAATTTTTTTTTTTTCACATCACGACTCGGGTACGTCAACACACTTATTTTGACCTTAGAAGCCCCTTTGGCAGAAGACAAGATTTATAAAGATAGTAAAGTATAATAATACGACCTGAGACTGACTTGACCAACCTCAAAATACTTTTTTTCTATAGATTTACAGCTTTCTTGTAATAATTTGGTTGCTGGGGATAGTTTGCTAAATATTTTATCTACAAACAGCCTGATTCACTTCTTGAAATAAATGTCCTCAGCTATCTTGGAAAATGCTAGCAATAAAAATTTCCATTGCAGGTAACGGAGTCATGCCTATATAATTGTTTGAAAAATATAAAAAGACTATGAGAACTATTTATACCTAAGAAAAGAAAAGCATAAATGCTTCAGTGGAAACACACAAATTGAAAATCATGACGCACATCTGCTAAGTTTAGAAAACAAATATAACCCATGTTAGTAGACATCCTTTGATATAATTGTTCAGTACCTAGAAGCCTGTGCTGGACCCAAAGCCAATACCATATGGACCGGACCTTTTTACTGGTTTCTACTCACACGCATCTTCAAAATGATTACGTTACAAACTAAGTTGATTCCAGTTTCCTGGACGTATGCATTTCCATAGAATCTCTTGAGAACCACTTAATTTCTGCTCAAGCTTGAAGAAGTTGCCTTTTTGCTAAGTATTTTCAGAATGTGTGAAAGAGGCACAATAATACTTATTTCTTACTATTACCTCAGTGGTGTGAAGATTAATTAAAAGCACTGTTTGCTTTGAAAAGTGCTATATAAACACAAGGTATTACAATTTTGAGGAGTAAGAAATTATCTTAGGGAAGTTTTAAATCCTGGAAACAAATGATACATCAGAAGGCATTGTAATCATCTATAAATTCATGAAATAATAATAATTTTACTTAAAATTACAGAATGACAATGGAAGTGAGATTTCTACACCTGACCCTGCCACTACCACCAACACCAGTTTTTTGTGTAAAAGAGAAAACTTTCATAGATAACAACCTCTAGAAAAATACAATGAATAGCACTCTTATCACACAGATGAAGGAAGGACAGACAACATTATTTATTAAGCACTATATTATATACCAGATACTTTGCCAGTTGTTTTTACGTAGTAATCTCATTTGAGACTTACAACAATCCTTAATGTAAATGGGTATAGTTTTAATTATTTCAGAGGTGATGAAACAGTCTCAAGCATGTTCAATAATGTGCTCAAATCAAACAGCTTTTAACTACCAGAGCTAGTATTTCCAACCAGGTCTTCTGCTCTTTGCATTTCAACATGTTGTGAGTATTTATTTTTAATGGTCATTGACCAAGATATAGTTAATATTTCTACCATTTAATGAGAATTTAAACTTCTAAAATTAGAGAGATTGCTATATATAAGTGTAGACACTTCCTTATGAGGGAGTGGTTATCACCTGTGTGCAGGTAGATACTGCCCTGTGTGTAGGTACATAATTAAAATTTAGTTGGCACTACCACTGTGTAGAAAGACAATTCAGATTGTTAATATCACATGTAAAATGAAAAGACAATTAACAACCTAAGAAGAAAATGACATTTGCAACATATGTGACATCGATTAGCATACTTAATATGTGAAAAACTCTACTTTTTAAATTAATTATACAATTTTTTAAGGTGAAACATGAGTCAAAGAACACAATCAGTGAATTCACAGAGAAGAAATACAAATTCCATGTGTGTTTTTTAATGTTTAGCTTCACTTATACTAAAACAACGCAATTCAAACAACATTTGCTGCCAATCAAATACATTTTTGAGCCAATGTTTATAAAATTCAGGGATGTTTATTCCTCCGGTTGGAGTATAAACTGGTACAACATTTCAGAAGATTTTAATGTAATCTATAATATAAGCCCCAAATCTTAAAAATTTAATTTCTATTTGATCCAGAAATTCTTTTAGAAAATCAACTAAAGGAATTAAGCTTCAATGTGTCAAAATTTTTTGCTATGAGAATATTCATTGCGGTGCTGCTTTTCATAGTAAAAATATGGACATTACCTCAGTAAAGGTAATAAATAAAGAATAATTTAGGTAAATCCTGGGGCATTCATATATTGAACTTCTTTGTAACCAATTAAAACAGTATTCTGGAAAAATACTTAATGATATGAAAAAAATGTTCACAAATTAACTGAAAAAAACTCAGTGTACAAATTAGTATTGAGGATGATTCTATTTTGTTTATATAAAGACAGCATACATTTCATTTTTGCATCCAGAGATAGAGATATCTATATAGAGAGATGGAAAGACATCTGTACAATAGAGATAGAACCAGAGAGAAAATGAGAGAGACAGAGACAGATATACCTACCAAGATGGACATGGAAGTAAAATAAAGATAGAGATATCTACACAGAGTAATAAAATATATTTATAGTGATAAAATTACAGATTCAGAAATACATAGACATAGGTATGCATATATATTTATATGCATACCTATATCTATATACAGCAAAAGTTTAGAAGTGGTTATCTATAGGTAGTGAGGATTAGATTTTTTTCTTCTGTTTATCTGCCTTATTTTGCTTAAAAATTTAGAAAATTTAGAATTAAAAAAATTAATATGTAATATTTTCTTTAAAAAAGTCATTTGTAAAGACAAAAAAATTATGAATAAAGGTCAGCATCATCTTACCAAGAAGAATATCATTGTTGTTTTCTGTTAGCTGTTTTAATTCATAGAGAGCAGAAAAAAATCAATACCCTTTTAGACTTCTCCAATCACAACTTATTTCTGTTTGTTAATTTTATCGGTAATTAATTAGCATCATATTTAAAATTTTTCAGGTTCGCAAAAAAAATCCTTAGAGACAACCACCCTGGGTGCATTTAACTGGTCAATGTGTGGAGAATGTAGTTAGTTAGTAGTTAACTTAATAAAATTAATAAGGGTACATGTTAAAGCCAAAAGAGAATAATAAATTAGAAGTCATGAAAATAAGAGCTACAATCCTACTTCGTTATTCACTAGGCACAAAGCCTTGAAATATTTCCTAAAAATTTCTACACTTCATTTACTTCATTTATAAAATTGGGCTAAAAATAACTGCCCTTCTACCTTAACAGATATATGTAAATACTGACTCTGGCAGTACACATAAAATCTAAGAAAGTTTATATAAGTATTACAATCAGTGTGATTATTACTATTTAAAAATAAACCAGGAAACTTACAATGTGAGTTAATTGTCGTGTCTGTTAATCAGTACAAAATACTTAAATTTAGCATTTTTAACCCTTTAAGAAGATATTTTACTATAATAAATACATGATTTACTAATGTTTTTCTTACTCTTTTTTTATAGACTAGAAATGTTCTGTACTGCAATTAGTAAAAATTCAGAAACATCAAGACATATAAAATAAAATGACATTTAGTTAAATTCAATGAATTTAATTCATTTTTATTCCCTCTATACTGTATTCTCAAACCAAGTGGAATATGTAAGCACCGATATTCCTAAATTGGATACACCCTTTTAATTAGAATCCTCTGTTTAATTTTTGATTTGAGTGTTTCATACTTCTCTTGAAGTATCCTAGAATTAAACCACTTCAAGTGTGTTCACAAAGAAAGTTGGAAAATGTGGACATGAAAGTAATTCACCCAAAAGTATCTAAGGAGCATCTTGTTTACCAAATACAATACGAAAAGGAAACCTTGCTCTCCAGGAGTTCATAATCTAATTGATTTTATATCTATATCTATCTATCTGGCTATCTAATAAATAAAATACACACACACATAAATACACCAGTTAAATATGAGAAACAGTAGGATTTTAAGCCCCCCCCCAATACCATAAGAATTAATAAAAATAAGACCTCGTCCTAGTTCTAGTATTTTTAGATGATTAAAATAATTACCACCCCTATGCTCTTACAATTAGGGAGTGGCGGAGCTAGGATTCAAACATTCGTCATCAGAAGTCAGAGCCTACACTCTTACCATCTACAGAGATATTTGAAAATTCCATTAACTCTCTTAGGTCACATATATCTTAGTGTCTTTAAGAGTCATTTTTCAAATAATAAGTGTCTCTAAGAAGTTTATTGGTCCAGTAAAAGGTCTTTATTACCAGTCTCTCACACTAGTACTCCTAAAGATAGATTCCTTTTAACTGATTATGATCACTTATCTAGTAACTTCCTAAATTCTCATATCTCAAAATACAAATGACAAGAAAATTAGAAAATTAAAGATGAACTTAAAGTTGTGCCATTAATGCAATGGTTGTGATGGAAGAATATTACATTAAGATTCAAAAGACCTGATTTCCCACTCTCTAAACATTTCTTGGTGAAATTCCTTTTCTGCTGAAGGTATCAGCCTAACTCATGCCCATGCTGGTTCTAAAATTTATAATTTTAATATAATTCAGCTTTTTTAGATAAATATATTTTCTACCTTCAGTATGCTCCATTCATATTCTAGGAACGATTTAGGGTGCAAGAAGTATCAATCGTGACTGTAAAATTTCTCTACCCCAAAATTCAAGAAGCCATCATTTTGCTCTAAAACTACTGGGAAGGGCTTTTGCTGGCGTGCGTGTTGGGTGGGGTGGGAGAAAGAGTGGAGGGGGCAATGGGTGAGAAACCTGGTCATTAGAAGACATGATTTTGTGCCAAATATGCCACACGTGGCTCAACAAAAAGGAAACCGTCAAAATACTTCCTCTGTACCAAGTTCTTTGCTATGTATTGGGGATGCAAGGATAAATGACGCTGTGTTAGTCTTTGCGCTTACGAAGCTTTGCAGTTTGAGAAGGAAAACACATAACAAATCATTATTATTCTATGTGAGAAGCACCATATGAAAGAATGTTCAAAGTGTTGAACCACTTATCTTCACAGTAACCTTGAGTTAAAATAGTTAATGTTTGCATCCCCACATTAAAGGTAGCATTGGCGTTTGGAGGTGTAGCAGGATTCTTCTAAGGCCTAAGAGCTAACTGAAAGCAAAATCATGATGAGACTTTTCATCTGTAACATTCACCTTAGCATTAGTGCACTCCCTGTCTTCCTGTTAGTAAAAATAATATTCTAGAGGTTTAGATTTATAAACCCTTTGGCTATTATTTTAGATATGTAAAGTAATATTAGCTGGTGGTCTCAGCATCATTTTATAAGCAATTGTTCCTACAATTGGTCATTTCAATAATTTTTAAAGCTCTAATAATTGTGTAAAGACATTATACATTTTTTGATTAATTAATATTTTGTAGTACTTTCATTATTTTGAGGTTCGTGACCTTTATCACTCAAGGAAATTACCATTTGGTTTTTCTTTTTGATGCCCATGACCTTAGTTCCACTTGTCCACATTAAACTCTTTCAAATTAAATCTTGGGGAAACCCAGGCCAGCACTGCTAGTTACTTTGCAGATCCCCATCCATGGGCACATGTTACCATGGAGTATAATAATGCAAAGCCTGGGCACAGGCTGGGAGTGGACCAGGCATGAGAACGTGAAGATAGGCCTGTGGAAAGCTGCGTCTTCCCCCAATAATCTGACTAAAGTGTTTCAAATGAAACCCTTTGGCCACCAGTACCATCCTCTTCCTTTTTCCTTAAGCTCTTGATTGCCCCAAGTGACAGAACCAAAAGTTTCATGGTAACAGAAATTAGCCTAATAATTGAGTGACAGGCTTTTTATTTGGTGGATCTGGGTTTATATCCAGTCTATGACACTTATCAGCTGTATAACATTGGGCAGCATTTTTATCTCTCACCTGTGAACTGGAGGTTAAAACACTATTGATCCAATAGGATAATTATGAGGATTAAATGAGGCAATGAACATAAGTGTTTAGCACACTGTCTGGCATACAGTGAAATCAATGGAATTTAGCAAATTGTACAAAGATGAAGTTCTAAGTTTCAATTGCCACATCTGTGAAATGTAAGTAAAAATAATTTATCCCATAAGCTTTGAGAATTTAATGAGGTAATGCATGAGAGCATTTCACCTGGTGTCAGGTCTATAATACGAGCTCAGTAAATGTGAACTCTTAATATATTGCACAAGCATAAAGTTAAAGTGGAAGCTCTCTTAACCTCTAATTAATTAATAGCCTAGATTAACCAAAAATTCTGTTCTTTGTGTAAAACATATGAGCTGATGTCCAAAGGATCCAAACAGCATGGCTAGTGACACACCCTCTAACTACGGTAATCATAGGCCTCAGTTTGTCCAGGACTGTCATAATTTATATTTTCTTTTACTCTCAAAGGCTTCTAGGCATGGATGATAAATTACATGCCTACTCTACAAGTACACCCATGCCCTCCATACACGCCGGAAAATTTGTATGCTCTCCAAGTACTCTCTGCATTAGTCTGCAGTGCTGTTTTTGCAGATTTTCCTTATTATTGTAAATTCATAATTCAATTAAGTTTTATAAAGACTGATAAAGATGCTATGGAATTAAATATAATTTAATTAAAAATCTACATAAACTAATGAAAAATTCTACAGCATTGGACATGAGAGAGGAAAAGGAAGATCAGAAAGGGGGACTAGAGAGTTTTTGAAAATGTAGAAGCTCCCACACTCATTACTTCCCAAGTTTAAGTGCTTGCTCTCATTCACAGAAATTCAAAGTAAAAACTGTAGAGAATGAAAAAAAGAAAATGTGAAATGTGTCACTGGATTCATAAATACGTTTCCATTATACCTCAAAATAACCTTGCAAGGAAATAATTTGTCTAAGTCCACTAGTAAACAACAGTGCTGAATCACAAACCTAAATGTGTCTGAAACAGAACACTTTGCTCTCAGTAGCTAGATAATAGCTTCCGCCACCCCATAACGAAGATACAGTATGTAAAGGCTAGAGCAAGCAAAAAAATGTGATATCTTTCGAATGGAAGCCCAAAGAGCTTAATTTGCTAATTCTGGAAGACTGACTACTTAACTGATTATAAGTTAAGGATACATCTTTATGCTCTATGTCAGCATTCCATTGATATAGACATAGATATAGATATTTTTAATTGCAAAAGGAAAAAGTGAACAGAGATTGGGTACATCCTGGTGATTTATTTTCTCTGTTAATATTCTACTGAAAATTAAGTGCCTATATAATTCTGCTGTAACACACTAAAGGAATATATTTAATCTGCAGTCCATCAATGCATAAACTTTTATGTTAAATAAGAAACTGCCATTGTATTCTCAACATTCACTATGTCATACTCCTAAATTGATATCTTCTATTAGAGCTCTATGTAATATAACTATAAAATAGACTCCAGTTGCATCAGTAATTGAATTGGGCTCTGCTTTGAAAGATTATCTTAATTATAGTGAAACTAGGGAAATAAAAATGCAACCTAGGTAGATTTAAAGTACAATTTATGAATTTTAAAACATTGAACACTGCTTTACCTACAGGTTTCATTAATGTCAATGGGAGATGTGCAGCTAAAAGAACATGCAACATTTAACAATTTTACATTTAACTGGGCACTTTTTTCCGTTTTCCTTATCAGTGATGAATTTGGTGGAATATTGCAAATGGAATTGTGGTCTACAAATTGTTAATAATGCACTCTGTTTTAGATTTAAATATGTGCTTAAAATATGGATAAAATATCTAGATTTATACTATGAATATAAATTATAAATATCTAAATTTATAAATAAGATATTTAATATATTACATAAAATTCACTCTCACCAGCTATGTTTCAAGTAGTCAGTAAATACATGTGCTTAGTGGCTGCCATATAGGGAAGTGCAGATATGAAACAGCTATTGGAGAGCCACTAAATAGGTTTTAGAATCAAACTATTTTTAGCTTTCACTTTTCCATGCATAAAAGTCCAGTTTGTGACTTTCTAATAAATGAGAATGGATTTTTAAAATAATATAGTGTCATTATTATTAATAAACCAGGGAGGTTTTGAATACTACCTTATAAGGAGCTCCAAATCCTCATTTCAATAGCCTGACATATCTGCCAGAAGTTTCTAAATATCCTCAAACTCATTGCTTTTGGAAACTCTACTTATCTGCCATACACAGTTCTCCAAGGTTTCTGTTTCCCTTCTTCCTCTATTTATGTTTATGGTACCACCATCTCCAAAGCCATGTCAACATAATCTTCAAAATCATGTCTCTGATTTCTTACTCTTCCTCTCCTCATACCTCTAAAATGGTCACAGCGCTATTTCTTCAATCACGTAATTCTTTTTTGTCTTTTCCTCCTCTCTACCCTCATGCACTCTTATCAACCTTTTTCTCACTTTAATCTATCTTCCAAACAAAAGCCACAGCAGTCTTACTAGAACACAGATAATATGACAAATCCAACTACAAAATGAAAGGCAAACTCCTGAGAATAG
This sequence comes from Pseudorca crassidens, assembly GCF_039906515.1. NCBI lineage: Eukaryota > Metazoa > Chordata > Mammalia > Artiodactyla > Delphinidae > Pseudorca > Pseudorca crassidens. The sequence continues at coordinate 63,527,924 of NC_090306.1, forward strand.
CTTTAAGGAACTTCATAAACCCTTACACATGCTACTGCTGCCCCTGACAATGGCTTGGTGACCCCTGCTGGCATATTTTGAAACCTTTTCCAAATACCTGAAAATAAGTTCAAGGTCTTTAATCTTTGTGACCCTCAGTTCTTCTGTCATAAAGTGAGGGAAAGAATATTTACAGGACTTCCCTGGTGGTCCAGTGGTTAAGAATTGGTCTTGCAATGTAGGGGACGCCAGTTCCATCCCTGGTCGGGGAGCTAAGATCCCACATACCGCGGGGTAACTAAGCCCGCACACCACAACTATGGAGCCCACGTGCTCTGGAGCCGGTGCACCAAAGCTAGAGAGAAGCCCACACACCGCAACAAAAGATCCCGGGTGCCACAACTAAGACCCGACGCAGTCAATAAATAAATAAATATTTTTTTTAAAAAAACAATATTTACTTTCAGGGATACTTTAGAGCTTAAAATTAGGGATAATTTAGAGCTTAAAATTAAGCCACGTAATAAATTGCTGCTGTTTATATCATCATCATCTTCTTCAACATCATCATTCATTTGGCTCTAACCTCCACATTTCTGGTTGCATTTTCGAAGAAGTCTGCATAGACAAACTGCTAAAGATCCCTATGTTTCACTTCACTGGTGAAGAAAAATAGGTCAGACAAGGCACCATGCACTTGCCATGACCAATCGTATCACTAGGGTGTAGCCTCAGGATACCAATGACCTTCTCATTACTACTAAAAGTTACTCAAAGGCTGTTGAAGCCAATGCTATAAATGACTTTAAATTGTTTTTATAAGACTTCTGAATTTAATGCAAAAATTTTCATTGTACTTCATCTACCTCTTGATGCAAAGATTGCATCTGAAGCCTGCATGCACTCAGACACATTACAATACCGAGTCTATCCAGTTGGTAATGTTACCACATTACTACTAAATAAAAATGACTGGAATATTGTTACTATAAGGCTTATCTAAATCTTCATTCTTTTCTGTTTCTTCCAGTTTTATTGAGATAAAATTGACATGCAGCACTATAGAAGTTTCAGGTGTACAGCATAATGGTTTGACTTATATACATCATGAAATGATACCACAATGAGTATAGTGAACACCATCATCTCATATAGACACAACATTAAAAAAATAGAAAATAATATTGTTTCCTTGTGATGAAAACTCTTGGGATTTACTCTCTTAACAACTTTCACATAAAATATACAGCAGTGTTAATTACATTAATCGTGTGTTGTACATTACATCCTTAGTACTTATTTTTCTTATAACTGGAAGTTTGTACCTTTTCACAACCTTCACCAATTTTCATTCTTCACTTTCATTTGAGCTTTTTAATTCTTTGAGTTTATTTTTTTTAGCTCTTCATGCAGCAACAATTTAGGAACAGTCATTAATAAAATAGCTGCCTTTTGATTTAATGAAGGCAACTTGTTATTAACAAAAGCATCAAATTTGCTGAAAGATCGTAACATCTTTGTGAGGCTGTCCTAGCAAGTGAATCCTCTTGAATCTCAGCTTTCCTCACACAACAGTCTTATTTTGAAAAAACATTTAAAAATGCTTAAAAAGCAATTTATAAAATAAGAGGTCCTTAAAATAGAACTTTTATCCTCATAAAAAATAGGTGTAAAGTCAAGTATTAAGTTACTCTAATTAAAAGGTCTTCAGTTTCTATAATGCAAACTATGTGTTTGTGTTTGTTTCATTTTGTTTTTGAAACAAAGTTTAGAAGTTTTTAGAATATGTGGAGAATCCTCTCTCACTGGTGGTAAAAATATTTATGGTTATTTTTGAGAACCATAACAGAACAGAATGCCATAAGGACTGTAGGTAAATATAAAGTTGTGTCCTTTATTACTCAGCCATAAAAAGAAACAAAATTGAGTTATTTGTAGTGAGGTGGATGGACCTAGAGTCTGTCATACAGAGTGATGTAAGTCAGAAAGAGAAAAACAGATACCGTATGCTAACACATATATATGGAATCTAAAAAAAAAAAAAAAGGTTCTGAAGAACCTAGGAGCAGGACAGAAATAAAGACGCAGACGTAGAGAATGGACTTGACACAGGGAGAGGGAAGGGTAAGCTGGGACAAAGTGAGAGAGTGGCATGAACATATATACACTACCAGATGTAAAACAGATAGCTAGTGGGAAGCAGCTGCATAGCACAGGGAGGTAAGATCAGTGCTTTGTGACCACCTAGGATGGGGAGGGTGGGAGGGAGGTGCAAGAGGGAGGGGATATGGGGATATATTTATATGTATAGCTGATTCACTTTGTTATAAAGCAGGAACTAACACACCATTGTAAAGCAATTATACTCCAATAAAGATGTTTAAAAAAATTTTTTTTAAAGATATATGCTGGGCTTCCCTGGTGGCGCAGTGGTTGGGAGTCCGCCTGCCGATGCAGGGTACACGGGTTCGTGCCCCGGTCTGGGAGGATCCCGCATGCCGCGGAGCGGCTGAGCCCGTGAGCCATGGCCGCTGAGCCTGCGCGTCCGGAGCCTGTGCTCCGCAGCGGGAGAGGCCACAACAGTGAGAGGCCTGCGTACCGCAAAAAAAAAAAAAAGATATATGCAAATACTATCCACTTTGGTTATAAGACAGAACTTATAAGATCTCAATTATTTTGTCATTTATGGCAAATGTTCAACAACTCAATTGTGGTTACTAGCTAATTGAGGGAAATAATGTACATGTTGCACTTTTGTATGATTTCCCTCAAATACCAACATTATTTCGTTATATCATGTGCCTCAAAATGTGCTCCTTGGATCAACTGTATCAGATCCACCTGAAATGCTTGTTTGAAATACAAATGCCTTGGAGAATTTGAATTCTGGAGGCAGTGCCTGATCTGCATTTTAACAATCTCCTCAGATAACTCCTAGGTATTCAAAATTTAAAAACACCGCACTATATTTTTTAGAGTGAAAGAAATTAAATGACAAAGCCAAAGGCAGACGAAAGGCCACGTGGCCCATCTCCATCCTCTCCTCTAAATCACACTGAACAATTGGAAGTCCTTACTTTAGGATATAGTCAGCATGCATAATTACCCTGTAGCATAACAGATCTGGTTTTCAAATTTTCTTGACAAAGTTTTGATAGTTTAAATAGGAAAACAGACGGTTGCTTATATATCCAACGTAAATTTATTTGTAAAATATCTTAATCAGTGTAAGCGTAGCACTTCTCTGGAGGGAAAGCTTACTTTTCATTGCCTTGCAAACATATTCAAATATATTTTACTCAAGTTTGCATTAAAATTCATTGATGACAACTTGTATAAATATCTTCAAGGCAAATTGAACAAAGGTATCTATTCCTGAAAAATGAGACTCTCCCTTGGGAAAGTGATGATTATGATAATCAGTTGCACAAAACTCTAAACAATAATGATAAAAAAATTAAAATAGTATGGTTAAGGAAAATAAAAGAGTAATTGTCAATCTTCCCTTCCCTTACCTCTTCATATTTCTGTCACAGTCTCTAAAGGAAACACATATCAAATATCACATTTAGTCCTGAAGAAAACATTCTTTGAATAAAAGGCACAAATTAATAGCTATGCTCACAATTAAACCTAATATGTGGATAAGCGTATCAGATGCCAGAAGTCATTCTTGCATATATTGTTCAATCAGTTCATCACATATCTTTATCACAAGAATGACGCTAACTTTAAAAGGTCATGAATCCAGTATGTGGTTGTAATTTGACCTTCAGTTTTTTTAATTGGTTGAATAGCTATCTGTTCCTTCCCCTATACTTGAAACCTCTAAAAAAATTAGGATAGGGAGTGGAAAGAAACCAATACAGCAATTGAAATTGTTCCTTTATATCGTTTTATGAATTCATAGATCCAAAATACTTTGTCAACCATACATAAAAAGAAATGTGTATATTCGGATGGAATGGCAGCAATTCATAAATTAAATGAAATTCAGGAAAGTCTTCTTTTAAAATTTGTTCTCTTTTTTCACCATAACAATTGTCTCAGTAGTGTCAACTCTGCATATGTTACAGGATCAGTTTATGTCCATAAAAAGAAAAAATTATATTAAAATATTAAATATTATATTAAAATATGTTCCTTCTCTCATGTGTTTGTGAAAAATCAATCTCTGTAAGAAGCTAATGGCCCAACAAGCCTGATTTCTCCAGATGCAACATCTATTCTTTAGACCTTTTCACCACTGATTGGTCACCCATGGATTTGTGGAAGATTAAAAAACTTGAAGCTCTTTTTTAGTTTACTCAGGGATAGAAGCACTAATTTCATCTAGAAGTATAGACAATAACATAATAAAAGTAAATTATTCTTAAATTAAAAGGGCTAATGAAGTTGTCAAAGATACTTAATTTACAGCGCGGCCTCCTAGGTATGGAGAACCCAGCACAACTTGACTCTGACTAGAGTTTATTGCACTAATTTTGCTTTAATTTAAATGACCAGTGGCAACTAAGACCCATGGTTACCCATAAAAGATTCAAGCTTTTCTGAAAAAGATTAATTTATAATCCCTATTATTTCCAGTTAGTAAACATATATGTACTGACCAGCAAGAAACCGATAATGTGAGCCTGCTTTACTAGAAGGTTCCACTTTAAGAGTGCAGTTTAGTACATTTTGAATGTATAATAATGCATAATCTCAGTGTAGTGTTTTATTAGGTCCTCCTTTTAAATTTTTAGTTATTTTCCAGTTCACGAAAAAGCAAACTCTTGCCCCCCAATTGGGTTAAGTTTCAGAATACCAGTCCTGCTTACATTTAGTGACTAGTTCACAGTTTGGGTGGGGTGGGTACAACTTTCTGCTTGTTAAAAGTAAAGTTAAATATGATTTTTCTTTTAAAGTTGTCTTTTGATTTTTCAATTAAATAAAATTTAAACATACAGAAATTACATATTAAAAATAAAAAGTTATCTATTCCATCTATACTAACATCAAATATTCCGTCAACTAATATTTTATGAATGGACCGCCAAAACACATTGCTACCAAGATAATACATAGTTGAATGAATTGTCATTCTCAAGTTGAGTGAAGTAATAGCCTATTTGTTAAAGGTGATATAGCAGAATTAGTATCCTCTTGTCTGCTTATAAAGAAATACACCTATTCTCATATTGTCTTAGCTTAAAAGTTGAACCTGAATAGCAAAAGTCTCCTCCACCCCTTCATATTTATGTTCAGTAATATTTTGCCTTCTCATTTAAATCAATTATATATATAACCCTTCTCTTATCCAGGGAAATGTCTGACTCATAAAATCCTTGTTCCTGTTTAGCAAGAACTTTCACCTTTCTAACAGCAAGGTTTCCATAAAGGCAATTCAAGCAGACATTGAGAAGTTTCCAGGAAGTTTAATTGAATCAGAACTGATAAAGATTAATTAGCTACATCTGTCCTCATGACAGCCCTGATGTGGGAACAATAATCAAATAAAAACTCTGTCAACAGAAATGGTCAGTGATAAAGACTTACTGCCTCTCTCTATCTCAAATGCAAATCCCCACTGCAAAGACATTACAGAAAATGAAGTTACAATGAGATAGAGGATAAGTGACCTGCTGTGCTTGGAAACAGACCAATGCAGTCTAGGAACATCTAGCTCTTTTAAAAGTAACAATGGGTAAAACCAGAAATTAATAACACCTAATGTCCCCTTGATAGAACAAAGTCTTAAAGGCATCATGCTTCACAGAGTGGACTATACATTGTCAGCACATTTACATACTGAAGGAAGATCTGTGTTTATTCATCTCTGATTTATAGATAACAGAAGAAGTGTAAAGGAGAAATATAAGGATGGAGAATGATTTATAGCTGATAATTAACAAAGAAAATTACACAACCATAATTTCTGCTCTCATGTCCAATTTATGATTTTAATCATTAAGTTGTTCCTCAGTGCTGGCAGGAAATTCTACTGTAATCTTTTAGCCACCTTAAAATGCATGGGTATATTTGCACAAGGCCCACACTTAGGGACCATGCTTGGTTTTATGCATAGCTGTCACTGTCTTGAATTTTTTAATAATTTAACAGGACTCTAACATTTTGTGTTGCCTGTGCGGTCTCTAGTCAAATCTCTCTTATATTCCTCTACTTTTGCAAATAATTATTATTGCTTCCTTTTATTATTCCAGTGTCTTCTCCTTTCTTGCTCTCAGTTTGATGGTTTGGGTATATTATTTTACTAAAAAGAAAATGAAAGCAATCAAAAGAGAAATTCCACCTCCTCGTGCAACCATATTCAGCAACCTAGCTACATCTATACACATATAAACTTGGGTCTCCTCCTGTTACACTGAATGAATGTTTCTTTATTTTATCTAAAGTCACCTAACCCACAGGGAACATGACTCCTACTTAATGCCTGGTCTAGTCAATCCCATGACAGGACAGTAAATCTGCCTAATTCTGGAAGGCAGTATTAGGAAACCCATTTTGCCCTTGCACATGAGCTACATTCCCCATTTCTGCCTTTAATACTACTAGAGGTAATATGTTGGGATCTCTGTCTATTCATTCTTTGTCTTATTTTTTGGGACAAAAAAATTTTTAATGTTGTTTATAAGAGTCCCTCAAAGACCTCAACCGCAATCACTTAATAAATATTTGTTGAAGGAATGAATGAGTGAAGCTAATCATGTTCTTAAATATTTGTTTGCTTAATCTACCAAGTAACCTTAATTTTTAAAAAATTTCCTAATTTTTACTTCCTCACCATAATTATGATATTTTATTCTTATTCCATTAGATAGTAATGTGGATGGGTACAGGAATCTATTTCAAGTAATATTGGGGTGCTCAAATAATTTACTTGAGAAAGTAATTTAGAATGGCTTTTGGTAAAATAGTAAAGTTATGGATGACTCTATAGAATTCAGATTTCACCCTCTCCCTACAACAGGCCATCTACAGCTTGGCTGAAGTCCATAATTTTCTCCATATACCATAATGGACAAATCCCACAATTTGTAATCCTGTTACACCACTTCCAACCAAATCAAACACAAACAGCTCAGCTCAATTTTATTTTCCTTTAGAAATAAAGATAAACTTTCATTTCCCATGCTTATAGGAGATTCAAACTGAGAAGAATGAATTAGATTAATGTTTTCTAATATTGTTGATTTCGTGAAAATATTTTAGGAACAGACTTGGGGAAGTTCAAACCAGTCTGAACCACTGGTTTAAATTACTACCTTCTGCCTACTCAAGTTCTATAGTAGGAAAGCTTATTATTTACATTATTTAATATTTCATGAAAATATTTTAGGAACAGACTTTAGAAAATATTTTAAGAACAGATTTTCTCCACTTGGGGAAGTGGAGAAAATAGGAAAGAATCCCAGTGAATTCCCCACTTTCTACCAGAGCAACTCTGTATTTATCTTCCTTATTCATTGTGTTTTCTCATAACATTTAAGATATTCTTCTGCTAAAAATTGTCTAAGTCCACTTACAGTTCTAAGTGATTAAATAAAATATTTTTGTTGAGTATGGGAAAAAAGCATATGGTCAATTTGTTACTCAAAGGACCTTTATCAAAGAAAGAAATGGTATATTTCTTCAGAAGAAAGACTGAATGACAAAAGGCAAGTGATTATGTAATTACAGGAGAAAAAGGATGAGTAGTAAACAACAAAAGAATAAGAAAAAGTAGCAGAAGCACATATTCATCCCTACTATCATTAACCTACTATCCTTAAGCACATAGGAAATGGGTTTACCCAGATTTAGGAATTTGAAAAAATTCTGCAATTCATAGATTGAGAGATGAATTTAAAATCAAATGTAACTCATAATGTTTAGTGCATAAATAATATCCTCATTAGTTTCAGGCCTTTAAGGAATTTCCACTTTAATATTATAGAGAATAATTTAATTTATATAAATATAAAACTAAAAATAGAACTACCTTTTGACCAAACAATTCCACTCCTGGGTATATATCTCAAAAAACCAAAAACACTAATTTGAAGATACATATGCCCCAATGTTCATAGCAGCATTATTTACAATTGCCAAGATATGGATGGAACCTAAGTGTCCATAAACAGATGAATGGATAAAGAAGATGTGATGTATGTATGTATTATATATATATTCTATATAATATGTATGATATATTATATATATATATATATACATATACCTACAATGGAATACTACTCAGCCATAAAAAGAATGAAATTTTGCCATTTGCAACAACATGGATGGATTTGGAGGGTATTATCCTTAGTGAAATAAGTCAGACAGAAAGACAAATATTGTATGATATCACTGATATGTAAAATCCAAAAAATGCAACAAACTAATGAATATAACAAAAAAGAAACAGAGTCACAGATATAGAGAACAAACTAGTGGTTACCAGTGGGGAGAGGAACGGGACAGGAGAAATGTAGGGGTAAGGGATTAAGAGGTATAAACCATTGTGTATAATATAAGTTACAAGGACATATTGTACAACACAGGGAGTATGGCCAATATTTTATAATAACTAAATAGAGTATAACTTCAAAAATTGTGAATCATTATATTAAACACCTGAACTTATATAATATTTTACATCCACTGTACTTCAATAAAAATAAGTAGCTAGGGACTTCCCTGGTGGCTCAGTGGTTAAGAATCTGCCTGCCAATGCAGGGGACATGGGTTCAAGCCCTGGTCCAGGAATATCCCACATGATGCGGAACAACTAAGCCCCTGCATCACAACTACTGAGCCCACGTGCCACAATTACTGACACCCACGCGCCTAGAGCCCATGCTCTGCAACAAAAGAAGCCGCCACAATAAGCCCGTGCACCACAAGAGAGTAGCCCTCACTTGCCGCAACTGGGGAAAGCCCACCAACAAAGACCCAACGCAACCAAAAAATTAATCAATTAATTAAAAAACCCAAGAAAACAAAAACACGAGATAGTACTTCACATCCATTAGGACGGCTAAAGTTAAAAAAAAAAAAAGTAACTAAATAAAGAAAGAATGAGATACGTTCATGCAAAAGCCTGTACACGAATGCCTATATCAGCTTTTATTTTATTTCTAAAACTTGGAAATTACCAAGATATCCTTCAATAAGTGAATGGATAAACTGTGGTACATGCGTATGATGGAATATTATTCAATGATTTTTAAAATGAGCTATCAAACCAGAAAAAGACATGGAAGAAACTTAAATGCAAATTGCTAAAAGGCCAAACTATATAGAGAGTAAAAAGATCAATAGTCCCAGGAGTTAGGGGGAGGGAGGGAAGGATGAATAGATGGAGCATAGGGGATTTTTAGCACAGTGAATATACTCTTGTGTGATATTATAATGGTGGATATATGTCATCATATATTTGTCAAAACTGTAGAATGTACAACACAAAGAGCAAGTGTGAACTGAGGACTTTAAATAATAATAATGTATCAATATTGGCCCATCAATTGTAACAAATGTACCACTTTAATGCAAGATGTGGAAATGGGAAGAGAGGAGGGGAGAAGCATATGGGAACTCTCTGTACTTTCTGCTCAATTTTTCTGAAAACCTAAACTGCTCAAAGATAAATAAAGGCTATTTTTAAGGCCCATAAAAATGAGAAGAGAAAATAAAAGTACAGTAGTGAAGTAATTCTACCTTATAAAAAAAGCATTAGAAGCCTATATATAGCATGATTTTTAACAACAAGGACTTTGAAGAGAGCTCAACCAGCATTTCAATTGAAGCTTTGCTGTTTACCACCTGTTTGACCTTGGGAAAAAAAGTTTCAACCTCTCAAAAACTAAGTTTCATCATTTACAAAATAGAGGTGATATTTGTACCTATTTCCCTCCCTTTGCTTTTTCTCAATATGAAATACTCAAAAAACTAGTAATGTCCTTTTATTTGTTCTTTTGGAAATAAAAGCAGCATCAAGTTATGAAATGGTTCAGTTTGAACCACTGTCTTAAATTACTACCTTCTGCCTATTCAAGTTCTGTAGTAGGAAAGCTTATTATTTACATTATTATGAATATGTGCAATTCAGAAGTCTTGCTCATTTTCAAGTCTTAAAGAAGTGGTGAATTTATAGCAATAAGGCTCCAATCTGAACTTCATTAAGTAGAGGCAGTTCTCATCCAGATAAGGGCAACTTAAGGACATGATTATCTTATTGAATATTTCATATTAAAACACATCACCATGGGCTTCCCTGGTGGCGCAGTGGTTGAGAGTCCGCCTGCCGATGCAGGGGACACGGGTTCGTGCCCCGGTCCGGGAAGATCCCACATGCCGCGGAGCGGCTGGGCCCGTGAGCCATGGGCGCTGAGCCTGCGCGTCCGGAGCCTGTGCTCCGCAACGGGAGAGGCCACAACAGTGAGAGACCCACGTACCGCAAAAAAAAAAAAAAAAAAAAAATCACCAGCATTTAATAGAAGAGAAGTTTGCTTCTGTTCTTCCTAATAAGAAGTATGAGAAGCCCTTTAAGTACTTACATGTTTTACTGGGCACTTATATTACTGTGCAATCTGTTGCTATTTGTAAAGTATTTATTTCACATTACTTCGGTTGGTTGATTCAGGTTTTATTTCCATGGAGAACTACAGAGAAGCTTTTCGAACATTCTAAAACTATCTTAAATCTGCTTTCTCTGTGGAATTCTTAAATTGTGTTGGTCTGGTACAAGGAATTATTTCTCAGAAATCATACTGGAAGAATTCTGAAGCTATACAAAACCATAAGCCAAGCGTGGTCTGAGAAAGGCTAAGAGAGCTGTTGATCCAGAGTGGGGCTTTGCCCTCAGAGAACTTGGGCAGATTCTGTTCTCAGTGTCCTGCTGATTCATTGTTTGACCTCTCTCAAGAACTCTTCCTCGCTACGGGAAGAAAACGAGCAAAAGGTGTCAACATCTTCTACATTCTTTAATGACAACTTATGAATTAATAACCTTACCTTATGATACAAATCTGAAGCAGAAATATTGCTAAGAAATGCAAAGCATTATTATTATTTATGCAAAATGTGATAAGAAAACTGGAATGTATTAATTCGAAAAATTACGAGTAGTGTCTAGAGGGCTGGCACATATGCAAGGTGCCATTTGTGCTGAGATAAATTTACTTTCTATTTCTAAGATTCAAATGAGAGAAACAAATTGAATATTTCACACACAAACGCACAACTGTACAAGGCATCCAGGGATTTTGGAGTTGAATTTAGTTCAAAGTCAAATAAAGTTCAATTTTTGTACATTTTGCTTTGTTTTGTCCATGAAAGGCCCAGCTGCTTGCCCAGCTGTTTATCAGTCATTCTCGATCATAGCTTTATTAGTGTGATTCTGTACTCCTGCTATATCCTTTGCAAATAAAAATTGTAGACATATATTTTCTTTGTTTGAGGGTCATACAGAAAAGCTTCTGACTCGATGAACACGAAGATTATAAAGAAGACATTATTTAAAGATTCTTATACAAAAATATGGCATTTATAAGAACTCAACCCTGATTGAGTTATTATGGCTTCCTTAGATAGTTGTTGAATGACCAATCATCTCAAGATAAACAACTCAGCTTGTGCTCAAATACCAGATTTCTATTATTCCCACTTCAATCTCAAGTCTCTATTGAATAACTTCAAATTAACAAACAAACAAAATATATCACAAGAAAGAATGTCATGTTTCTTAAGACCTATAATATTTGTCAGAATGAATAAAACAAAACACTTGCTGTGGAAAAGTGAAGCAATAGACCAGGATCAGAAGAGCTTTCTCTGACCCCAAATGATGCTGTGATCTTTGGAAACTATCTGGACCTCCATTTACACATAACATTTGAGAATAGACTAGATGAATGTTTTTTCAAATTGTATTCCAGAACCTCTGGGTTCTATGAAGGTATTGTAGGGGAAGGTTAAGGTTACAAAAAAAGGAGAAAGAAAAGTTCGCATGGGTAGGATTTTCACTCCCCTTTTCATTAGAATCACTCTGCGCTTATTTTTCTCATTCTTGGGGATTATCATAAGATTTAATTTAATAAAAATGTTTCCTTTTCTACACATGCTTTAAATAATTAGATTATTTCTATAGTCTTTTTTATATCTACCAGCCAAACTAGAAAAAAAATTCAATGAATTTTAGACAAATCCTGATCAGCCTGTTCCTCAAATAGGTCTACATCAGAAGTTTGCCCCTCCTTTGGTTTATTTGTTGTTATTATGGTATTATGCACTTACTATGCATGTCCACACTGCAAAACATATTCTAGCAATCCAAACCACCTGTAAAAGGCAGTAAGAAAATGTAAAACTCCATGAATCAATAAAGCTCCCTAAAGATATTACAAAAGAATATATAACTTTGCACACTGAATATAGAACTATTTTACGTGGAAATAATATTAATATAAAATGTATGTACAGCACACGTATTTTTGGGTATCATGAAGTACTGTATTTTCCTTTTTTATGAATCATATTGCTGCTACCATTTCAGGGGTCCCCCTTCTTTACTGATTAGAGAGACTATACATTTAGAAAGTCTTAATGTAGTATATTCACAGTGATTATAAAAAATCCCAACTTATAGCACAAAAACTTGACTGCACTTATTTTTAATACATTTTTGTCTTAGGAAAAAACTTGACAAATCTAAGTATTAAATTAATATTCCTTATTCTTCTTAGATCATGAACTACAAGCTCTGTAGAAGCAGTTAATGATAAAGGTGAAATTAGGAGTTTAAGTAATCAGGTATCAAGAGAAATACAACATGAAAAATAGTAGGAATTATGAAGCAGTAAAAGTGTTTAAATAAAGCAGATCTCCAAAATCATATATAAATATCAACTCAATTTGGATAATAGACTTAAATGTAAGAGCAAAACTACACAACTTCTAGAAGAAAATACGTTAAAAAAATCTTTTTGAGGGCTTCCCTGGTGGAGCAGTGGTTGAGAGTCCACCTGCTGATGTAGGGGACACGGGTTCATGCCCCGGTCCAGGAAGATCCCATCTGCCGTGGAGCGGCTAGGCCCATGAGGCATGGCTGCTGAGCCTGTGCATCCGGAGCCTGTGCTCCACAACAGGAGAGGCCACAACAGTGAGAGGCCTGAGTACTGCAAAAAAAAAAAAAAAAAAATCTTTTTGAAATTCTGTTAGACTCATGCTTAGATAGGACACAAAATTCAGGACTTATGAAGATAAATACATAAATAGGACTTTATCAGAAGTAAAAATCTTCTGTTTCCTGTTTTCATGCTAAAAACATGGCACGAGAGGCAACAAACTATAAGAAAATATTTACAAGATACATTATCAGTTAAAGAACTTGTATCTACAATATGTAAAGAACACTTATAACTCAATAATTTGAAAACCAACAGTCCAATCTAAAAAGGAACAAAAGATTTGAACAGACACTTCACCAAACAAGAGAATAGGCACATGAAAAATGCTCAATATTATTAGTCATCAGGGAAATGCAAATTAAACCACAATGAGCCAACTACTAGAATGGCTAAAATTAAAACGAAACAAAAAAAGACAATACAAATTTCTGACAAGGATGCAGTAAAATTGAAACGCTCAAAAATTTCCTAGTGAGAGTGCAAAATGTTACAACTTCTTTGGAAACCAGTTTGACAGCTTCTTATAAGGTCACAAGCATATCTACTATACAACCCAATAATTCATAGGGTAATTACCCAAGAGAAATGGAAACTTGTGTCAAACAAGGTCCTGTACACAAATTCTTCACTCACAATTGCCAAAAACTGGAAACAACCCAAACTTCCAACAACAGATAAATGGATAAACACATTGTGACAGATCCATACAGTGGAAACCTATACAGCAATAAAAAGCAACAACACTAATGAATATCAAAAGCATTGTGCTGACTGAAAGAAGCCAGACACAAAAGAGTACACACTGTGTGATTCTATCTATTTGACATGTGGAATAGGGAGAGCAGTGATTTCCAGGGGCTGAGATGGCTGGGAGCGATGAAGGAAGAAAGATTGAACGTAAAAGGGCATCACACTTTGGAGTGATGGAAATCTTCTATATTTTGATTGAGGTGCTGCTTCCAACTGTATACATTCACCAGAAATCATCAAACTCTGACCTGGAAAGGGTGCTCTTTTAAAATGAAAATTATACTTCAATAAACATCTTTTCAAAAAATAGATCTATGCTAATGTGGTTTAACAATAAAGGGCTAGTTTTTAAAAAGTCATTATAGAAAGATATGCATAGACATAGGATTCATGGAATATTTCAGTTTACTCAGAGCTTTTCAGTATCACTTTAGAGAACCATGTGTGATTTGAACTTCCTTGGCAAAACCTATGGGGAACTAAAACAAGAAAAAAAAGAAAGATAAAAAGATACCTCCAAACAAACAAGAAAAGCTGGAAGGAAGAAACTTGTAAGACAATAAATGTTGGGACATATAACGCATATTAAAAGAGCAGTAGGGCTTTAGATAGCACAAATTCTCAGGGCTCCTATCTCAATTAACTCTGTAGTGCCTCTCATACCACACTTCCTTTCCTGTGGCCCTTCCTGGCTGCTGAGAATGGAAGAGCATCTTCTTATGGGATTTGCTAATCCCCCCACTCCTCAATTCTTAAGCAATAGCCCAGAGGGCCCTCCAAGTCAGACCAGAGTTCTAAGAGTAAGCAATATGTCTATGTTGTGTTTTATTTTTAAGATCAAAGAGTTGTCTCTTAATGGAGCTAATTAGGGGAAGTACAGAAAAAATTAGGTTTATAACATGGTGAACTTTCAGTTTTCAGAAAGTGCCACTGCCCATGGAACATATCCCCTCCCATACAGGTTTACTGATAATGGATCTTTTAATAGAGAACAAAGCCTTCAATTTTATAAGATAATGTGTTTCAAATAGGAATCTATGGAATGCAATGTTTTGATCTGAACTTTTCCGATATGATATAAAAATTTGTAACTAACACTTTCCTCAGCGCAGGTCTTCATAGCTGGAGGAAGAGCACTGGGGCGTGAGATGCCTCCACTGAGTGCAAGCCTGACAGACAAAGCCTGGACGCCAAGAGGTGAAATTGAGAATGTCAAGACACATTCCAGCTTTTCCTAAGAGGGTGCTGAATTGCTTGCAAAATAATCTCCAAGGGCAAATCATAAGCTCTCTAAATGAAAATGATTAAAAGGGTTAAATCACTCCATGGAAAACAAGCCAAAGAATGTAATTGGAAATTTCCAACCATGAGTCAGACGAGATGTATGGGTTCTATATCCACTATTATGGTTCCCAAAAGTGTAGGGTTTTTTCTTTCCTTATTGTTATGTAGAATTATTAAGGAAAGCCTACGATTTGTCCTTATCCATTTTCTTGAAACCTGAAAATATAGCCACTCATAAAATTCCACCAGTAACTTTCTATAAGATATCAAAGCAAGGACAGCAGTTATATGTTCTGGGATTGGTCCTTCTTCTTCAGTGCCACAGTTGCTGAGTAATTGATTTACTTAGTATCAACCATTCTGTAGGACATTCTACTGGGTTACAAAAGATGTTACGAAAAACCCAAACGAACTTTTTGGCCAATCCAATATATCTGTTACCTCATTTGCTTATTATACTAGATCTCTATGGTACAAAAATACCCCCATTTAAAAATGAGGTGGATAAAATTTAACATTAGTAACCTAAATCCACACAGCTAGTGGGAGAACTGGAACTACAAATCAGATTCCAAAACCCACACTAATTGTACAACGTGACATTCATATACAGGGATCAGTACAATATGTTCCCCACAAAACAGGAAGTGAAAGAAACAATACTAATAATTAAGTATAATCAAACTAGTTCTATGACCACCATTATATCAATATATTTTACTTCTGAGCATAGTTGTTTTTTTTTAACATCTTTATTGGAGTATAATTGCTTTACAATGTTGTGTTAGTTTCTGCTGTATAAAAAAGTGAATCAGTTATATGTATACACATATCCCCATATCCCCTCCCTCTTGCGCCTCCCTCCCACCCTCCCTATCCCACCCCTCTAGGTGGTTACAAAGCACCAAGCTGATCTCCCCTTGCTATACAGCTGCTTCCCATTAGCTATCTAGTTTACATTTGGTAGTGTGTATAAGTCCATGTTATTCTTTCACTTCGTCCCAGCTTACTTCCTCCTCCCTGTGTCCTCAAGTCCATTCTCTACATCTGTGTCTTTATTCCTGTCCTGCCCCTAGGTTCCTCAGAACCATTTTTTTTTTTTTTAGATTCCATATATATGTGTTAGCATACGGTATTTGTTTTTCTCTTTCTGACTTACTTCACTCTGTATGACAGTCTCTAGGTCCATCCACCTCACTACAAATAACTCAATTTCATTTCTTTTCATGGCTGAGTAATATTCCATTGTATATATGTGCCACATCTTCTTTTTCCATTCATCTGTCAATAGACACTTAGGTTGCTTCCATGTCCTGGCTATTGTAAATAGAGCTGCAATGAACATTGTGGTACATGACTCTTTTTGAGTTATGGTTTTCTCAGGGTATATGCCCAGTAGTGGGATTGCTGGGTCATATGGTAGTTCTATTTTTAGTTTTTTAAGGAATCTCCATACTGTTCTCCATAGAGGTTGTATCAATTTACATTCCCACCAACAGTGCAAGAGGGTTCCCTTTTCTCCACACCCTCTCCCGCATTTATTGTTTGTAGATTTTTTGATGATGGCCATTCTGACTGGTGTGAGGTGATACCTCATTGTAGCTTTGATTTGCATTTCTCTAATGATTAGTGATGTTGAGCATTCTTTCATATGTTTGTTGGCAATCTGTATATCTTCTTTGGAGAAGTGTCTATTTAGGTCTTCTGCCCATTTTTGGATTGGGTTTTTTGTTTTTTTGATATTGAGCTGCACGAGCTGCTTGAATATTTTGGAGATTAATCCTTTGTCAGTTGCTTCGTTTGCAAATATTTTCTTCCATTCTGAGGGTTCTCTTTTCATCTTCTTTATGTTTCCCCTTGCTGTGCAAAAGCTTTTAAGTTTCATTAGGTCCCATTTGTTTATTTTTGTTTTTATTTCCATTTCTCTAGGAGGTGGGTTAAAAAGGATCTTGCTGTGATTTATGTCATAGAGTGTTCTGCCTATGTTTTCCTCTAAGAGTGTTACAGTGTCTAGCCTTACATTTAGGTCTTTAATCCATTTTGAGTTTATTTTTGTGTATGGTGTTAGGAAGTGTTCTAATTTCATTCTTTTACACCAATCTGAGCATCGTTTTGAAACATGTCTAATTCACATATCAATTTAATAATAACAATACTCCTTGTGCAGTATATATACAGGTAAGGAAACTGATGGGATAATTAAGTAACTTGTCTAAGGTCATACAAAGTAAATGATAGAGCCAGGATTCAAACCTAGACAGTATGACTCTAGTCTCAAGAATCTTACTACTAGCTTGAACGGCCCTTTAAGTAATAAAAGCATGTTCTATATATTAATGGCAATTATTATAATCCATTAATTCAACAAACATTTTTTGAGTGCCTACCTTATGTCAGGTCTTGATCTATGTGCCTGAGATGAAGCTAGAATCAAAACATATCAAGGTCCCTGACCTCAGGGAGGCTGTATTCCAGTGGGAAAGTCAGAAAATAGCCGTCATCAATAAGTAAAATATATGGCATGTCAGTGCTTTAGAGAAAAAAATGTAAATAAGTGAAATAAGAAAGTCTAGGTGTATAGGAAGTGAAGATTTCCTATTGATATTTTAAATGTCACTACAGAGATGACATTTAAAGAGAGAGCTGCAGGAGGTGAATGTGTGCAACATGTAGATGCCTGGGGGAAGAGCATTCTAGCCAAGGGAACAGCAACTGCAAGGGTCCCAAGGCCAAAAAATGCTTAACCTCTATGAGTAACATCAAGAATACCAGTGTGGCAGGAGCAGTATGAACAAAGGAATAGACTAACAGAAGTGAAGTCAGAGATAAATGGAAACCTAGGTCCAAAGAACCTTGGAAGGACTTTGGTTTTTACTTTAAGAGTAATGAGATGCCATTTTTGGATTTTGAGCTGAAAGGTGTTTTGGTCAAGAATGGACTAAGAGGGGAAATGTCAAGGCAGGAAGATCCGTTAGAAGGTTATTGTACAAAAACAGGTAAGATGATAGTGGTTTGGATTTGGCTAGTGGTGGTGGAGATAGAGAGAAGTATCAAATTCCAGATATATTTTGAAGGCAGAGCAAATAGAATTTCCTGAGGAATAGGATATAGGAAGTAAAAGAAGAGAAAGAGGTTAAATTTGACTCCTGTGTTTTGGAGTCACAGGATAAAGTTGCCATATCTTGAGATGGGGAAGGCTTTTAGAGAAGCTGGTTTAGAGCTTACCAGAATTTCATCTGGGGTCATGTTAAGTCTGCAATGATGACTATATGGCAACAGGAAGAGGATGTCAATTACAGCAGTTGAATACAAGACTGCAGAGTTTGGAGAAGAGGACTATATGCATGAACATATAGATGGAATTTAAATTTCTTAGACTGGAAGAGATCACCAAAGGGGGAACTAGAGAGAGTAAAATTTTGAGGACCTATCTCCTAGAGACTCAATCATTAGGACATTGGGCAGAGGAGAAAACAGCAGAAGAGACTGAGAAGGAGCAAAGAGAAGGTCAAGGGGAAATCAGATGACCTGTAAACCAATGTTTCAAGCAAGATGGAATGATCAATTGTGTGAAATGCTGTTGATAAGTGTTAGTGTTGCCAAGGATTAATGATTTCATCTTAGTTTTCACCTTAGTTTTAGCAATTAGAGGACTTCGGTTACCTTGAAAAGAGCAGTCTCTGTGAAATTGAGGGCTGAAAGCCTGAGAGTGGTAGATTCAAGCAAGACTAGTAAAATGGAGAATGTAGAGAGAAAAAATGGGCAACTCTTTTGAGAAAATTTTCTGTAAAAGAGCAGAGAAGTAAGGTGGTGGCAGGAAGAAATTATAGTATGTTTCTATGCTGATGAAAATTATTCCAGGGTAAGAGAAAAAGCAATGATAAACGAGAGAGAAGGGAGAATTGCTGGAGAGGTGTCACTGAGGAGAGGAGATGAACTGGATTTACTGAACAAGAGGAGAGATCGTTATCAGATGGGAAATGGGAAAGTTCATTCATGGAAACAGGAGGGAAAGCAAAGGATGTGGATATGGCTAATGGATGCAGACAGGTGGCTAGAAGCACATGTAGGTTTCTTTCAGATTGGTACTATTTTCTCAACAAAATATGAAGTGAATAAAATATACTACAAATACAATCACCACTAATATTGACTGAGCATCAGCTATGTAGCAGGCACAGAGCTGGGTCCAGTAATTATGTGATTTAATACATCTTTTAGTTTAGATATTATCCTTACATTACTATGGTGTAAGCTGATGTCATCAACAAAACAATTTATATATTCGATTTCAAAAATATATTTTTAATTCCACACATGTTAATATTTAAAGAAAGCCAAGAGTAATCAAACAACAATATATACTAAAAAATAGTAGTTTTTTGAATCAAGTCAATTTTCTGTCAGCAACTTTAAAGTTGTCTTTTTTTCTTTCATAATAAGAAGATAAACCAAAAAATAATATAACACAGGGATGTGAATAGAGTTGAAAGAGTAGGAAAAATCACTCGTTATGAAAAGCTTTTCTTATAAAGTTCATTATAAAATCAAAAACATATAGAAATCAAATAATATTTTCCATCTTCTATGTATTATCTGAAATGTTTAGTCGATTTTATTAACTTCTGTCAGAAAAAGAAAAATTTCTCTAAGACTAATCTCCGATTAATGACATGGCCACTCAATCTTCTCAGGTCTTTGCTAGATTTATGTTTTCAGCTGAAGAGCGGAAGGAAAACATGAAGTGTGTCTTTTTATTTGAATATGTTTCTTGCAAATATCTTTCATATAACACAGCTATAATTTTTAAGTTTAAAAATCAGAAGAGTAAAAGGAATGTGATGATGACAACCATAAAGAATATAAATTTTAGAATAAGTTGTAAGAGCAAACAAAGAAAAAATAAGGCCCAGATCATTGATTTTTACCTTTTCTAAACTATCAGGAAAAACTGCAAAAGAATTACTTTTACCTGATGCATATTAAAACACAGAGCTCTCCAGATACTCTTATTTTCTGAAAGTACCAAGCAGAATCCTGCATATAAACCTAATTTACTTTTAAATTCTGTATTCATATCACAAAAGATGAAAAAGAAAATTAAAAAACAAAACAGGGAAGAGAAAGAAGACAATTGCAGAGTAGAAAATAAAGTCACCAGAACTGTCCTTAGGCCTACGACCTCTGAGAGCTGACACATTACTTCAGTCAATAGTGAAAAAGAATGTTTGCTGAATAAATCAATCAATAAACATTGAGCAGATATTTGGAACAGCATTTTGGGTTATTTTCCACTTACCTCTTTAGAAAATGACCTCTCCGAAGCTAACTGAATATATCCAAGAAAAATTAATTAACAGCCTGAATCTTGACTCAGAATGACTAGTGGTTTAAAAAGCTGATATGCAATAGACCAATGTGACCTTGGGCAAGCTGATTAACCTCTCCAATCTTTAGTTTCCACATCCATCAAATAAGAAAATATATATATTTTTTAATTTAATGAGTTATTATAGGGTAACTTGTGATAATATAAATAAACAGCATTCAGGAAGTGGTCTGGAACAAAACAAAATGAAATGTCTGCTGCCATGATTATGACCTCGTATAGCCTTTCCCAACCTCACTGTGATGATATATTTCTCCCTTCTATTTCATAATTTTTAATAGGTTCAGAAACATCCATGTCCATTCTTTAGGCATCCCACCACCCCAACTACTTAGTTCCTTATATTATCATATGACAGTGAATTTGAGAACAAATTTAATTAAAAATTAGAGGAGGAAAGAACAGTGACTAAAATTTGGTTCTGATTATAGATATATAAAATAATTACTAATATTTGAATATTTTTGTTTATCCTATCTTTTCTATGACTATTGAACTGAAGACTATTTAGGGGCAAGAAAAGGAGATGTTGCCATCTTTTCCCTTTTACCCCTCGACAGCTTCTAGAACAATTTCTCTAATATTGCTGCTTATCCATTTCACCTTAGAAGCAATTATTTTAAAAATACATTTAGAATTGGGACTACTGTTTACCATGACCAAGCCTTTAACTGCCCTTATCCATTCCAAAACAGCTGCTAAATTTCATAAAGCCAGCAATTACAATTTGCTCCCCCAAACCCTCACAGCTTCTTGTAAATGGATTCTGCTTAATTCCATTCTAAACCAAATAAGAAATAGTGTTTTCATGAATCCAATGTGGTAGTTTCAAGGCTGAGATAGTTTTGTTTGGCATGGAAATTTAAGCATTTTTTCTCAGAAGTTCAACTGAAATCAAGCTATCAGATACAGCCATTTAACTTTACAGTAAATACCATCCCTAGTATCTAGCAATACTTTCACATATGTGCTAGAAGGAAAGAAGGGAATATTATAGCAACTTTCACAATTTTTCTGCAATTAAGTTCAGGGTAACTCAGAAAGTAAGACAGTCACCTATTGGAAAGAGTACAAAGTTTAAAGTCCAGACAAACTGCAGACAAAATCTAAGCCACTTACTCATGCAACTGTGAGAGGGTTACTTATTTATCTAAGCCTCAGTTTCCTCACTTAAAGTGGGGCAACTATTACATATCTAGTGCAATTGATGCGGTGATTAAAAGTAGATAATGCTCGACACATAGTAAACCCCATAAAAGGTATTATCTTTCATGTAAAACTGATCAATCTTATAGAAAGATCTGGGAGATTCTGGAGAGGCAGTGTCTCCTAAACTTTACCTTAATGCTCCCACCATACTCTCTCTTGCTCTATGGTTCAAGACAGCAGTCACTGAAGACAAACTGTTTACTCTCCTCTGTGTTTTGATGGGAGTCCAGAAACCACTGGTCTGGGATGATTCTTTGGACCTTCATACACCCAGAAATAACCTCATCCTTGAAAATCTGTGAGTTATTTTAGGGAAGTCATGCTTATGTGGGGTCTGAGAACCTACAGAGAAGCCATAATTGGAGCTACATTGCTAACGGTCTTTGAAGTTCGTGGAGTATTAAAGCTTACATTGCACCCCAGCAGGTCTAGGAGCACCCAAGAAGTTCCTTCATGGTGCCTCATCAGATTTCAAGTCCCCTGTCTATTCACCACAGGCCTAAAGGAACAAAAATCATTTGGGCTCCCTTTCCTGGTTGGCCAGCACTTACAGGACCCTAATAATCTGATCTGATGGCTACCAACAAGCAATGGAACCCAGAAACCTCTGGGAGGACTTTCAGGTAGATGATCCCAAACTGAAGGCTTTGAAAAAATTCACTAAGAAGAGTCTGATGATGACTTGAAACTAGTAGAAAACAATAAGACTATATAAAGATATCTTTTAGATCTTAAAAAATAATCCGGAATTTTAAAAACATTCAGTAAAGGAAATGAGAGAGAAGGTGACAACGTTTAGGGAAAGATCAATGAACAGGAATATCTCAAAACATACAAAAAATGATACTAGAATATAAAAAGTCATGGGAGAACAGTTAAGAGTCTGAAGGAAAAATACAGGAGGTTTGATATGCAAGTAATAAGAATTTAAGGGCTTCCCTGGTGGTGCAGTGGTTAGGAATCTGCCTGCCAATGCAGGGGACACAGGTTTGAGCCCTAGTTCGGGAAGATCTCCCATGCCGCAGAAAAACTAAACCCGTGCGTCACAACTACTGAGCCTGCACTCTAGAGCCCACGAACCACAACTACTGAGCTTGAGCGCCTAGACGCCGTGCTCCGCAGCAAGAGAAGCCACTGCAATGAGAAGCCCGCACACCGCAAGGAAGAGCAGCCCCTGCTCGCCACAACTAGAGAAAGCCCACACACAGTAACGAAGAGCCAACACAGCAAAAAAAACAAAAGTATGGAAAATTGCTTATTTTTTTTTAAACATCTTTAATGGAGCATAATTGCTTTACAATGGTGTGTTAGCTTCTGCTTTATAACAAAGTGAATCAGCTATACATATACATATATCCCCATATCCCTTCCCTCTTGCATCTCCCTCCCTCCCACCCTCCTTATCCCACACCTGGGAGAATTGCTTCTTAAAAAAAAAGAAAAAGAATTTCAGATGAAGGAAAAGGAACAGTTGGAGGAGGGAGAATAATCAAGCCAACAATAGACAAAACGTTTTATCAACTGAAGAAACATTTGAACTGCAGATTGAAAAGATTCACCACGTCTCAGAAAAGACTAATGAAAAAAACATATTTTTATAAGTACTCTGGTAAATTATCCCAAATTCCTAAAATGAGGTAAATTCTTTTAAGCTTCCATACAAAGTAACTTTCACAATAAAAAGAATCAGAGTAGCATTCAAACTCATCTGAAATCCCAGAAGGTAAAAGA
Source organism: Pseudorca crassidens (assembly GCF_039906515.1). Taxonomy (NCBI): domain Eukaryota; kingdom Metazoa; phylum Chordata; class Mammalia; order Artiodactyla; family Delphinidae; genus Pseudorca; species Pseudorca crassidens. The sequence continues at coordinate 63,551,432 of NC_090306.1, forward strand.
AGTTCATATTCACAGGCCCCTGAGAAAGGACTGTAATCAATAACCCATACCCAGATGAGACACCTGTCACCTGGGAAAAGAAAAGAAGTATATCTCTGGATACACAGGGAATCTGAGCTTATGTCACTCACGTATTCCCATTTGCAGAAAATATGAGAAGGTACCAAATATCAACTGAGCAAGACTGGAGACCTTGGGATCAGAAAAGGTGAAGGGAAGAATGGGAAGACAGGAACCTCGTAAAGCACACAGATAAGTCAACAGAGATGATAGCCATGATAAGGCTGATGATTGATATGTTATGTTGTAAATATGCATTCTTTTTTGGAAATATTTTAATGTAATGTTTTTAGTTATAAAGTATGTTACATATATAAAAGCTATAAAGAATATTCACGAACCAAACACCTAACTACTCTAATACCTTGATTGTAGGCTACAATACCTCTGCCTTACTGTATCAGCAGAGACCACTATCATTTTCTTGCTTTTTTGAGTTTATGTTTAAAAAAATATATATGTATATTTCTATATGATACATTCTTTGCTTTTCTTGTTTTTAAGATTTATAAAAACTGGTGTCAGACTATGCAACTATGCAACCTTACTTTTTATGCAGTAATATGCTCATTAAGTCCATGAATATTTTTATGTAGATGATCTGCTTTCACTGCAGGATATAATCCACTGCATGAACCCACTGCACAGTTTGTCTATTTTTTTTGTTGGAGAAACCTGGTCGTTAGTAGTTACAAACAGCGTTGATATAAGCAATTCTATTTATATTTCCTGGTGCAATAGTTTCTCTAGAAAACATACCAAGATAAATATATCAATTTTTTGTATATTAATAAATATATGTTCTACAAGGTAATGCCAATTTCATTGTCATCAGTAGTGTATGAGTTTTCACTGAAAGTTGTCAAGATTTGGCATTGTCACTAAGTAATGAGTCTTAAAAGCTAGTGACACATTAAAAGAGAAAACTTATTAAGTCTGGAATTAAGAATATTAAGCTATCTCCTCAAAATCTAGAGACTTGAAGTGATTTAGGGAAAGATGGGAAATATATGCATTTTTAAAATATGTGCATTTAAATATGCATTTTGTGGACAGAGGCACATTATACTTGTTTCATTTTTTAAATAATAATCACAAAATATGAATATAAAAACTAATGATTAGGGCTTCCCTGGTGGCGCAGTGGTTGAGAGTCCACCTGCTGATGCAGAGGACGTGGGTTCGTGCCCCGGTCCGGGAAGATCCCGCATGCCGCGGAGCGGCTGAGCCCGTGAGCCATGGCCGCTGAGCCTGCGCGTCCGGAGCCCGTGCTCCGCAACGGGAGAGGCCACAACAGTGAGAGGCCCGCGTACCGCAAAAAAAAAAAAAAAAAAAGAAAAAAAAAAATGTATTTTTATAAAGATTTATTTTAGAAAGAGCTAAAGATCTACTCAGAGGAAATCTGATAGACTTGAGTATCATCACTATTAATAAGTAGGAACTGAAAAAAATAACTTAGTGCTCATCTTAAGAAACTGGAAGGTAAAAAAGTAAATGAATGAATAAACCAGTAAAGTAAGAAGATGTAATTAAATACAAGTAAATACAGTTGGCCCTCCATATCTGCGGGTTCTGTATCTGCAGATTCAACCAACTACAGATTAAAAGTATCCAAAAATATAAAATTCCCAAAGTTCCAAAAAGCAAAACTTGAATTTGCTACAAGCCAGCAACTATTTACTTAGCATTTACTTGTATTTGCAACTATTTACATAGTATTATAAGGTATTATAAGTAATCTAGAGATGATTTAAAGTATACAGGAAGATGTGCATTGGTTGTATGCAAATACTACACCATTTTATATAAGGAACTTGGGCATCTGCAGATTTTGGGGGTCCTGGAACCAATCCCCCACAGATACTGAGGGATGACTACACTAAAATAAAAGAAATACAAAATAAAAAAGGAACTTCTACTTTCCAAACTGTCTTTTAGTATTTCATTCTAGCTGCCTTTATCATCATTGTCCTTTAATCACATTTTACAGTTAACTACCATAACACTCATAATAATAAAGAGCCTGGAGTTTTTAGAGAGATGGTCATAATTCATCATTGTTACATTAGTTCACTAGAACAGGTCATAAATGCAAATGCCTAAAGAATTCAGGTAACTGACATAATTAAGTACATCAAGACAGGTCGGGGTATAGTAGGGAAAGATGTGCACTGCTGTGAATTGGAACACACAGGCTGATCACAGTGCTTCAGGGAAACACTGCCATGTGGGAGTGTGGGCCAGTGCAGCATATCTTCCAACTTTTCAGAAGATGCCTATTAACTCAATTTTGTTTTATTTTGTTTTGCTTTTACATGAAATTACTTGGAAACTAACTAAAAAATTTTTAAATACAGTGAGGAACTATGCTATGTGAACTAAAACTGGTTGGCCCAATAAAACAGATCTACAGCTAAAGTCAGTCCATGGGCGACTTGTTAATCACCCTCTTCTTACAGCCAAAATCTAATGTTCCCTAGGGTATTAGAGCAAACACATAAACAGGAAACACAGCGATTTCATTTTTAAAGTTCCTCGACAAACTACCCCATCAGTGTTGTGTGAAAAATTAGACACTTTTAAAATACTCTCATCGTTTAAAAAATAAACAATCTATAGACAAGATGAAATTATGAAAATATTGAATTCTCCATCCAATTCACACTAGATTTTGTATCTTTAATTTTTAGAAACCTTTTCTATTAAAATACAAAATGTCTGTTATAATTTCTTTTATAAATTTTTTTAAAAATTTTATTTCGTATTGGAGTATAGTTGATTAACAATGTTGTATTAGTTTCAGGCATACAGCAAAGTGATTCAGTTATACATATATATATACCTATTCTTTTTCAAATTCTTTTACCATTTAGGTTATTACAGAATATTGAGCAGACTTCTCTGTGCTATACAGTGTTATAATTTCTTTTTGATTAAGTTTATTTATAACTTTATGTGACATGAAAAAAAATGAACTACCACAAAAGATTGCTAATATCTTAAAAAAGAGTATCCAATTCTATTCTTTGCTTATGAAAATTATTCATAATTCACAAATTATTCTCCAACTATCATATATTAAGAAAAGAACAATATTTCAACTGAAGTTTTCTGAATTAATGCCTCCTTGATAGCAATGACTACTGAAGATTACATTTAGTTTAATAGAACTTCTAAGAACCAAAAGATTTTTTACATTTTCCAATTTTCTATGCTTTTCTTGTTAACCCTTCCTACAATTGGCCTGTCCCCATGTGTTTTATTACTACCTCAAGTCTGGCCATTCCGTGTTAATTCTATCTCATTTAAAAATTCTACTATGTTCTACTTTTTCCCCCGTTTTCTCCGTTTTTTACTTCTCTTTGAGCCAATATCATCTTCTTTTCCTCCTCAACTGCAAGTTCCTACGTATTTTCTCCACTTACTTGTACAACTGGAATGTACAATCAATGCAAGCCTGAACTTTGTTAATAGACAATATTGCCCAGAAGTGGGCATAGCACAAGTACCACAAAACATAACAAGCCACCAAACTACATAGTAGCCGTAAAATTAAGCATAAGGAGACCAACAGTCTAATAGAAATCTTAAGTACATAACTTTTGAATTAATTGTAACAATACAAAAGATGAATACTGATAAAAAGTCACCATGGCAAAACTAAAAATTTGAAAACGTGGGAGATACTGCTAAAAAATGCCTAGAGTATACAAGTATTAGTTCTTTCCTTAACAATCAGCATTGCCTTGATATTCAAATAATAGGAAATTGAAATGCTATAGAAAATTCTCAAGTCTACACAAAGCAGAATCAAGTTAGTATAAGTAGGAAACCTGTATTCATTTTACTATTTATCTCAAAAGATAAGCAATAAGTAACCATCCGTAGTTCAGAAGACACCAAAATTAAGAAGCACGTTATATGGTAGAAAAGGATGCTTATAATTATATATATACCAATATTTGAACATCTGGAATGTTCAAAGTGAGTATATACATATGACAGTGCCTGCTACTTGATGAATTTAATTGCTTTAAAATCAATGTACTGACACTAATCAAAATTTCCATACCAAGGGATTTGGACCAGTAAGGTGAATGTACTTAATTTTCATAAGAAAAGATCTCAGCATTATCTCTTGAAGGTTGAATTCCCAAACTTGATCCCAAATGTATTAGTCATTTGGATATGCAGTCTGTGATCAACCGAATATTAAACCCATTATTTCCCCTGCACAGTAGTCCCCCTTATCTGTGGGGGATACATTCCAAGATTCCCAGTAGATGCCTGAACTGAAGACAGTATCAAACCCTATATTCACTATGCTTTTTCTTATGAAAAAGTTTAATTTATAAATTAATTATGATAAGAGATGAGCAACAATAATAAATAATAAAATAGAACAATTATAACAATCTACAGGTATAAAAGTTATGTGAATGTGGTCTCTCTATCTTTCTCAAAATATTGTATTGTACAAATTTATTTTTTTTTTTTTTAAAGAAGATGTTGGGGGTAGGAGTTTATTAATTTATTTTTGCTGTGTTGGGTCTTCGTTTCTGTGCGAGGGCTTTCTCCAGTTGCAGCAAGCGGGGGCCACTCTTCATTGCGGTGCACGGGCCTCTCACTATCGCGGCCTCTCTTGTTGTGGAGCACAGGCTCCAGACACGCAGGCTCAGTAGTTGTGGCTCACGGGCCTAGCTGCTCCGCAGCATGTGGGATCCTCCCAGACCAGGGCTCGAAACTGTGTCCCCTGCATTAGCAGGCAGATTCTCAACCGCTGCGCCACCAGGGAAGCCCTGGCTTAGTTATTTTAAATCTAGTTTTCCTTACCCAATGTAACTCCCCGCCACACACATATTTGTGTTATGAAAGTTTAATTTCATACATAAATCAAAAGAAAAATCAGACAGTTTAATTACTCTAACTCACATTTGAACTTCATTCAGCTAAATTTTTAATTTGAAGCAGAATGAAAGACTTATGAAATCTGATGGAATAATATGTAAAGCAATCAACCAAAATGAGAGTTCAGAGAGTCAAAACCAGCTATGAACAGATATCACTAAACAAATAAATCCAAAAGGTTAAGATAAAATTGTAGATAGTTGCCAGCTTCGATCTTTCCCCTTTTTTGTACCCTATGGCCAACTTGTCAGCAAATACGGTGGGTTCTTTTTCCTAAGTATCTTGCAGGTGTTATTAATTTAGTTAATGAATATAGAGAGAGTATTTAATAAATACCAGATACTGTTTTAGCAGCAAATACATAGTAGTGAGCAAAATAGACTAAGTCTTGCCTTCTTGAGCCTGTGTTTTATAATGTACTGCTGTTATTGGTATAAGCACGATCAAGAAAATTATATCAGGACAAGAAAATATTAGAGGATAATATTTCAGATTGGGGATTACAACCCATAGAGGTAACAGTCGATCAAAGTGTAAGTGATGTGTGGAACTGAGCCTTCCTCCAGGTATGCTCAAAGGACCTGGAATCCTCTCTGTATCTAGAGTTACTTACATCTTCTGTTTCCTTTATCTGTACATTGTATTGTTCCCTCTCTAAAATGCCCTCCACCCTTTTTGCTGCTTTTTAGAATCCAATCAGTTTCTTGCATGCTTCCATGACCCTGTCTCAAAAAACTCCAGTCAATACTCAACTTCTGTCTTTCATGGCCAGCTATCCCACGTACTGTGATCTGCACCAAATGTCATTGAACTTAGAATCTAAAAGAGAAAAGAAGTGATACTTATAGAACTTTTAATATGAACCAGGATCCCTGCCCATAGCCTTTTACGTATTATCTCACTAAATATTCATGATACTTCTATAAGGTAGGTATTACTATTCAGTTTTACAGATGAGGGAACTGACCTTCTGAGAGATTCTGACCACACAGCTATTAAATGGCAAAGCCAAAATCCATACCCAGTTTTATACAATTTCATATATTTAATTTTATTTATTTATTTATTTATACTCCTCCATCAAAACAGTTTGTCCCATGTCTTTTTTCCAAGTTAAGGAGTTAGATGATTTTCAGTGCTTTTGCCTGGAATTCTGTTAGGTTTCTCCTCTACGTATTAAATTCTTCAGGGCTCAGCATGATACAATGCCTTTCCAAATTAGTTAAGGTACACTTGGAATCAAAATTGCACAGATTGGAACCTGTTTCTTTCTTTACTTGTGTGATTCTTAATCCTTTTTCTAAACAAAATTATTTAAGAATCTAAAGCAAGCTCTAGACACTCTCCCCAGAAAAATAATGAATACAATTACATTACAATTACAATTGTGCATACCTGAAACTCATCCCTGGACTCCTTGCTCTGAATGCATCTATTTAAACTACCCAAGAAAATTACCTATTCCTTGAGAACAGCAGCTATGATTTATTTTCTCTTGAGCTCCCTGCAGTGCCTGGTACAGTGCTGAACAAATATACTAAGTGACTTGCCTGTCAAAGAATCTTGTGCTTTGGATTATGCAAAGTGATAGGTTTTCAGCATAAACTCATCTAATTCCAGTTTGCAAAATAAGAAAGTTGGATGCATTTTGCAGAACCCAAAGATCAGGGGATTATAACTTTAAAAAGGGAGCACAATAGAGTTCAACCCCACCGTTTTGAGGTCATTGAGCTGTGAATTCTGAACCTGGCTGCAGAATCTAGATTTTTTTTCCCTTTTTTTTTAAAATTAATTTTTATTGGAGTATAGTTGATTTACAATGTTGTGTTAGTTTCTGCTGTACTGCAAAATGAATCAGTTATACATATACATAGAACCATTTTTTTTTAGATTCTATTCCCACATAGGTCATTGCAGAGTATTGAGTAGAGTTCCCTGTGCTATACAGTAGGTTCTTATTAGTTATTATTCTCTATATAGTAGTGTGTATATGTCAATGCCAATCTCCCAATTTATCCCTCCCACACTCTCTTTCCCTCTTGGTAACCATAAGTTTGTTTTCTACACCCATGACTCTATTTCTGTTTTGTAAATAGGTTCATTTGTACCATTTTTTCTAGATTCCACATATAAGTGATATCGTATGATATTTATCTTTCTCTGTCTGACTTACTTCACTCAGTATGACAATCTCTGGGTCCATCCACATTGCTGTATATGGCATTGTTTCTTTCTTTTTTATGGCTAAGCAATATTCCCTCGTATATATAGCACAGCTTCTTTATCCATTCATCTGTCGATGGACATTTATGTTGCTTCTATGTCCTGGCTATTGTAAATAGTGCTTCAATGAACACTGGGGTGCATGTTTCTTTTTGAATTATGGTTTTCTCTGGCTATATGCCCAGTAGTGGGATTGCTGGGTTGTATGGTAGTTCTATTTTTAGCTTTTTAAGGAACCTCCATACTGTTCTCCATAGTGGCTGTACCAATTTACATTCCCACCAACAGTGTAGGAGGGTTCCCTTTTCTCTACACCCTCTCCAGCATTTATTGTTTGTAGATTTTTTGATGATGGCCATTCTGACCTGTATGAGGTGACGCCTCATTGTAGTTTTGATTTGCATTTCTCTAATAATTAGTGATGTTGAGCATCTTTTCATGTGCCTCTTGGCCATCTGTATGCCCATCTATCCCTCCATTTCCCTTCAGACATTCCTCTTAAGCATGTAAATCCAGATTCTGTAGACATACAGAAGGAGGGATAGATGGGCTCAAGTGGGACTCACACTCCCTTCCTCAAAGAGAGTATCAGATGAATATTTCCACCTGGTTATATTTTTGGACTTGCTCATTATAAAATAATAACAAAAATAAAGCAAAGGGAAATATTATTAGATTTCAAAAAGAAGACTATAAAGGCAGCTACTAAGAATCACTGTTAGGAATTCTTCCAATTCACATAGTATCATCTTCTTATTCAGATTCAAGTGAAATGAACATTCTGAGGGAACTGGCTGACTATACATATTCCAGCAGAGGAAAATACTGTAAGAGCAAACCAACATTTAAAAATAGCCAAATAAGAACAGTAGGAATAAGAGACAAAGCACCATATTTTATCCTGAAATTCAGGTCACTAGATAACAAAACAATATTTAAAAGTGGAACAAAACAGTAATAAATGTAGGAAATGTTGAGCTGCAAGATGGCCCCTTTCCTAACATCCTCTGTCTTGGCAACGTCAGCCCATATGCTGCACCCACTTTCCTTAGTAGACTCCGCAGACTGACCCCCATAGACATGTCTCCAACTCACGGTTGATACAACTTTTTCCCTGCAGCCCATCTACCTCCAAAAAAACCGGATTTGCCTTAATTATCTAGCAGTAAAGGGTGGCATCTCACTTGCTTCAGCTATAATTCCCAGCTTAGCATAAGAAAACTTTCCTTTACAATTGCTCTCCCTAAAATTCCATTCACATAGCAAAACAATTTTTCTTCTGTTTTGGGCACAGTTACTCCCTGACTCTCATTATCACTGGTAATTGAGGTTTGTTTGTTTGTTTGTTTGTTTTGCATGGCAGTTTTTAAATAAAGAAGAAGAGAGGGAAAACAAAAAGAAAGGAATGACTTCCAGATTTAATTACACATTTACCTCCATACATTGAGAAGTTTCTGGGTGTAAAAGCTTAATGTTTTTCGTTCTTTCTAATGCTCTGAGAAGGTTTTGTTTTGAATTCATTTTGCCTGCTCCTTTCAAAATATACAAAGGAGAAAATCTGCACAAGATACAGGCTGCCCTGTCAACAGGCTGGCCCTGTATTGCTTTTATTATCTTGACTGCAGCCTCCAAAAAGACAGCAGACAATATATATAATCTACCCATAACAACTGTTCACCCTCCCCCGCCCTCCAAAAGAACTGTAATGCTGACTTTTTTCTTTTGTGGCAATTGTTAGAACCATGGATAGTCTCAGAATGTCCAAATTACTTTTATGGTCAAATGCTATTTTTCTACATAACCAAGCACTGCAGACTACAGTTTTAATCATTATTCTTTAACCAAGGTAATACTGAAGAGGGTTCAGGGAATTTTTTTAAAAAACAAGGAAATCAGCAATAATTGAGAACAAACTAAAAATTAGAGCTTCTAGGTTTGCAAAGATAAAGCAGAGAGGTAAATAATCAAATTTTAAATTCATGCAATACCTAAATAATAGTAATAACACATGTAAGAATAGCATATATACATTCTCTTATATTATAGTGAACTGTTAATATGGACATTTAACTATCATCCTCAGCAGTTTTTTATGAATATCATATGAGGTAATGCTTAAAAGTGTTTAAAACAATGCATTACATAATTTAGGGCAATGAAGCTGGGTATTACATACCACAAACTGAATGGCACCCCTGGAGTTGTACAAAGCAGTGATCCTGCATAGTGATCAACATGTGTCAAAGTTATTTGTCTATGTCCTTGCCTACCTCACTGCATGGTGCTCTCTTCAAAACAGGCCCTATCCTTCATCCTTGTACCTCAGTCCTAACACAAGGCCTTAAAAGGTGAATGCTAACATCTTCAGAGAGTGTTACAAAATCCCTGGGAATTAGAGCAGATAATTATTATTTTCTGTAGATAAATCAAGAAGCCAAATCTCAGAAAGGATAAGTGAATTAGGAACTTTCAGTTAAATGATCATTGGTCATTTACAAAGCACCGTTTCTGAATACTATGGTGTGCCAGATTCCAAGGGCACAGCCAAGGATAACACATAACTGTTACCGTATAGTAGCTAACATTCCACTGGGGAGAAACAGATGATGAGCAAGTAAGCAAATAAAAGAACTTCAGATACGACTGATAAGAAAAAAGAATAAGGTGGGGTGGTAGGGTCTAGAGTGGGTTGGTTGGCAGGTTTACAACCTGCCCTGTTGGAAGAGGTGACCTTTGCATTTCAACCTCAATGCTGAGAAGGCTGCCCTGGAGAAAGCAACCCAAGCAGAAGGAGATCAAGGATCAAGACCTGAAACAAGCTGGCAAGGAGTAATAAGAAACCCAGAGTGGCTGGAATATTGTGAGTAAGCAGGAGATTTTAGGAAGAAGGCAGAAGGAAAGGCTGGGCATTATGAGTCATGGTCAGGAGGGCAGACTTTATTCTGGTTACATTGGAAATCCATTAGATGGTTTTAAGCAGGGAAGCAGTGGGATACAATTTAAACTTTAGAAAATGTATGCAAGCTAATATATAGAAAATAAGGTAAGAAAAGGGCTAAAAGTTCAGTTAAGGGCCCAGTACAGTAATCCAGGAAAGAGATTATGTTTTGTATTACATCCCTTTCTACCACAGTGAGAGAAAGAACTTCTAACTAGACAGAATGTACTGAATGAATATGATAGCCCAAATTCTATGCCTTACAGGCACAGGAATTTCCTTACAAGCCAAATGTGACCTGCACCTTACTTTTTAACAAGTTCACTCTAAGTTACCAGGCCTTACAAGAGCCCAGCTAAATCACAGGGAGACACTGAAATTACAAAGAACAAAGCAATGCACCAATTACACTGAAATGTTATGTGGAATGTGTTTGCTGGATATCCCCTCCCACTGTATCCTTTCAGGCCTTTTCATTTCACTCGATGGCCCTTTTGAATAGATTAATATTAAATGCACAACTTAGTAACTGCAAGGTGGATCTTGAAGCTGCTCACATTTGTTTTCAGGAATACAACAAAAACTCGTTGCAGAGACTGCCAAATGAGCCATTTCACAAATAACTTCAAAATTTAGGTTTCCTTTAAAAAGTGGCTTTGACCAAACCAAGTCACAACTAGGGAGATAGATATTCTCAATCTCTAATAGAGATAGTGAAAAGAGTTTGGTTAAAAATAACTAATATTATATGTCACTTCACTATTTGTAAAGTGCTTTTCCATACAGTGCCTCATATGATCCTCAAACAATCACTGTGATGTAGGATAATAATAATTATTATTATCTCTAATACAGAGATGAATAAACAAGTTCCGAGAAGTTAGTGACTTAACCAAGAATACTCAGCTAGTAACTGGTCAACTAGGTCAGAACTTGAAGCCAGTTCTTCTGTCGTTCAAGGTCATGCTAGTTCCATCACTCTACTCAAGCTTGCATTTAGAAAACGTTGTCTTTCCCCAGAAAGCTGCTTAGTGCTGGGGGGTAAGAACACAGGCTCTGAGGTCAGATGTAGCTCCAGGGATCTATAAGCCGACTCGTCTACATAATTGGCAATCTCTTTGTGTCTAAATGTTTCCAATTTAGTCTCTTATGAGCTTCAGTTGAATAGTTCCAGCCATCTGTATTTACGAGATGTTCAGAATAACTCACTTCCCATTAACCCCAAATATTCTATCATTTTAACAGTTGCAGAGACTCCACAATATGGCAGCAGTGTCTCGTCAATACTCAGGATTGATTTATGTTGGAGCACAGACCATAGGTTCCTGGGCATTCTGGCAGTCAGGCTTGGCAGACACAGTACCCTAACCTGGCCTCCCACCAGGAGCCTTAGCCTCCCCCGTGCTGGCCTCCTTTGACCCCATATTCTAAATCAAGCAGGATTTACAGCTGGGATTCCATGCAGCGGCGCTTCTTTATAATGCCATGCCTTGAGCCCAGCCAGTTCTTTTCACAGCTGGAACAAATTCATATGCTATATCTTATGTCTTAGGGAATGGCACCCTTTTAAGCTTCTGAAGCTGCATGGACTGAAGCCACAAATGAGGCCAAAGCCGTCAAAGGAATGTCCCGATCCCCAAATGCAAAAGTGCTAAATTTGATGAAAGACTCTAGCAACAAGGAGAGTCTTTTACAAAATCTTCCTTGGCATTTGGTTATTAATTACCCTGCCAGGAAAGGCAGTCACTTGGTGGTCCTCAGAAAGTGTCTCTTTAAGAGGAATTGTGGGAATTACCTGAGAGGGGCTCCATGTATGTCTTTTCAGAAGACTTTGAGATTATGCTCTCATTTCTTAGCTGCATACATCTTTTCATTTCCTTTTAATCATTGTAACATTTTTTTCCTTAAACACTAGCTCTGATTATAAAACCACAAAAGAATTACTTTATGTATTTTTCAACAGTAGGTGATGCTGTATTTTATCCCCTTCTCTGAGTTAATATGGAACTTCACCAACAGCAGCCTACTGTACAGTGCAGGCTTCTTTCTACTCTAGTCCTCTGTGTACACCTCTCTCTGGGTCACATGACCCACAGTGCCAAGACTGGCCATGGATACCTTCTATTTTTCTATTCCTAGCCTTTATGATGTTTCCAGTTCTTAATTCATCTCACCCCTAGTTCCTAATACTACACACTTCTATAACCAATGCTGTTGACTTCCCCATTTGGTTCTTAAATACAGAGCTGATTTCAATGGATTTCCTACTTATTATACCTGCTTTGTTTTCAAAATTCTCCCTTTTGGGATTCATAGACAAGCCAAGTATTCTCTCTACTGAGTCAGCTGATTTAGGACAATTTGCTTACAAGTCCTTTTTCTCATTTTACAATTAGCTACTGAGCACAGGGCCAGGCATAAGGTGAGATGCTAAGAACATAGCCGTGAAAAATAGACATGATTCCTGCCCTCAGGAAAGAGAGGATGCTAAGCCAGTAATCACACATATAACCAGAGAATGAAAGTTGTGATATGTGCTAGTAAAAAATATCGGAGGTGGGAGGGAGTCAGGGAAAGCCCCTGAAGAAGTGATTGTCTTTGTCACGGGACCATAAGCACTCTTCTTTGTTTAATTGCACTTTTTTTATGAGCTGTTGAAATCAGAATGTTGTATTAGTTTGGTTAATATTCAGCATGTGATTCAGTTACTCTGCAGCTGTGTCTGGTGAGCTTGGTCTTATTTCTTCTGGAATTTCCAATGGAACAGAAGCATTCATTTCCCACGACCGTATTTGATGGATTAAAATAAGTGCAGCTCATTTGTCAGCTCAGTTGTAATGTCAGAGTAAAATTCTGCATTCCATTTCTGATATTCACTGGGATCCTTGGTTACTTCCACTGTATAAAGGAGAAAAGTGAAGTCCTTTTGTGCTTCAGTGATCTCATCCAAAGGACTCCACAAGTTCATGATGTGGAAAAGGTCAGAACACAGAGCTCTGGGCTATTAGCTCCTTGAGCACTGACTCAGCCTCTAAAGTGAGTGACCAGAAGCATCACATGGAGGCTGCTGCGGACACTGCTCGAGTCACACTAAGTACTTTGGCCCCGACCAAAGTACTTAGAAGGATGGTACACTGAAAGAGAAGGAGCATCTGGGGAAATAATAGCCATGTTCCACCACCATCAAGGCAAGGACATTAGTCTTCTTGCCAGAAAAATGGAGCTATCTCTGCCCTCCCTAGACTCAAGGACAGTAGAGTTCATTTGTTAGTGTGAAGGGAGATGAGAAATAGGAGCTATTTTATACAGTCACGACCACCCTACAAAAATCATCATCCAAGTCTTATAGCAAGCCTATAGGATATGAAATCTTGTTTTACAGATGCGGAAACTGAGTCCCAGAGCCATTTATGTGGTGGAGAAAAACAGCACTCATTTTAGTACCCACATAGGTGGGAATCCAAAGCTGCCACATTTCCCATTACACCTACCAATGTTGAAAAATAGGGTATGAATTTAAAGAGTTAAGTTTGTTGTAATATATGTACTATTTTCCGTTAAATTTCCTTGATGAGTGCCCTTTTTTGTATGTTGACTTATCAACAGAAAGTTTTGTTTTTAAAAAGTCAGAAGAACAGGAAACAGAACTTCAAAGCTGAAGGTTCTGACCTTCAACATACTTGGGTTTTTATCCTGGCTCTGCTGCTCATTAGACATTTTGTCACCTATAAACTCAGGTCAATAACTGTATGTTTCTATTAGGACTTTTTCAAGTATTGTATTGAATGATGTAGACTTATTTCTTGACTCAATGTCTGGCACACACTCAGGAAATGTTAGCTATCTTTATAGTCTATATTCACATGAGTGAAATTGTTTCTTGAAGCTGTGTTAAGTGACTTTGAAAGAGCTCAGCTAACTGAGCATACATCATGACACATTTTCAATAAAATCTCAGTTCTACAGTACATATCCTAAGGGTCTTTAAACTTTGTATTCCATTGCTTAAATCTCAACCTTCTAGAGAACTTAGCTCACACATCCTTAAAGCAAAACATAGGAACAGCCTGTAATAAGTAGATGACAGATTCAGAATCCAAAGACCAAAGTTCAAGTCCCAGTTCTTCCCATCTGTGGCTGTGTGATGTACGACATTCATTTAATCCTTATGAACTGATCACTAATCCTATATTTAAGATAAGGAAAATAGGATTCACCTCTTCCACATGGCTTCAGTATCAAAGTAATTCATTGCCGAAACAGGAAAATCTATTAGGTATATTTTTTGGTAAGTAAAACAGAAAAATTCAAGGACTGAATGTTCTTATTTGATCTGTTAGGCCAAATAAGCACTAATACAATTAAAAGGCATCAAAGTAAACCAGGAAGTACAGACATTCTTTTGTTCATCTATGGAATATTCATTATCTTCTAACATTTGCTAATATTGTATAATGAAATATCAGATACTAGTTAAAACCAGAAAGCTGGAAAAATATCAGATAGTGCTGTAGGTCATAGTTTTACTAAAAGAAATTTAATCTTTGAAACTCAGATTTATATTAATCAGAGGATATTTTAATTCAGGTCTTAGGCCAATCTGCCTTGATAATTTATAAAGATATTTTATCAAGTATTATATTTTTTAAATTGAGTGTTTAGCAAATCCTCGATGAAATAAAATCCCTACCTAACTAGATCAGATAATTATATTAAATTAAATATATTTCTTCAAAAGCAAGTACAAATTTTGTAGAAAAAAGTGAAGATTGGTATATAGGTCTTGCTCATTTTTAAAGGATGAATGTTTCTCTAACATCATTATATAAACTTAAGGTACCACTTTAGGACAAAAATGAAAGCAGTTGCATAAGATTTCAGCTTCAAATTTGGGTATAAGAGAAACACACATGACAAAATATTCTTTTTTTAAGGCAGTTTTTACTGCATATTAAGCCTAAACATTAAGTTTATTTTAATTGGCACAGAATCAATGACATATAAATCTTAGAGTATCATTTGAAACCAATTCTATTCTTAATAGTACTAAAATAGATACAATGAAATACTTTTCTGCTAATTAAATGTTTTAAAAATACACTTCATGAGAAGAGCAAAACAAACAGATTGGTATCCACCCACCATTCTAAGCTTCTCTATGAATCCCAAAAGGGAGAATTCCCAAGTGCCTCTTTTGGTGCTGAATAGTCAGTGAGTTTGTAATCCTTACTTCTACCTGAGTTTCTCTTCCCTAATCATTCATTAGGAATGAATGCAAAGGAAACCAATACAGCAACATCCCCTCCTTCCTTTCATGTGGGAACAACACGATTTTATCTGAGGACACAGTTTAAGGTCTTGATTCTAGACCAATTAAGTCAAGGGTTAAAAGGTACCAGATTCCCTGACCTGCATGTCAGTCCAATACAATCTGAGTACAGTTCTTCCTCTGGGTATGCACCCCTCCACACTTCTTTCTCCTTCAATTCTTTCTTACCATGGTGAAACCCTTAGGGATCTGATGGTCTTAGAAACCCCAGGAATCAATGAGCACCTCTCAGAATCACATAGAAATCAGGAGAAACTTCAGAATCAGCAGCATTTGGAACACTGGATCTAGAGGAAGCTGACCAGAGGAGTTTGCAAAGGCTACTTGTCAAAACCCAAAACTGAATACCACTTTTGCAACACGGTGGAGCTATCCTTCAGTAAACACTACACTCTCTAAAGTCTTATATGTTCCCCATTCATCTAGTGAAGGGAATAAAATTTCACCTAAGGTAGCTAAAGGAAGCAAGTACAAAATTCCACTAAGAGTCCAAACCTTTCAATTCTTGCTACATGAAATTTGATTACCTTCTGTATACAGGATTTGGTTCTGTATGAACTTAAATCATCCTCATTCCCCTGAATCCATTTTCACCTTGTGTATAACTCCAGAAGAGAAAACAATCTGTCCTCTACTGATCAATTTTTATGCTTCAAAAAAACCCGAAGGTATGACTATTCATACTTCACAAAACATATCCAAGGGAGTTAAACACCCCAAAATGCCTTTACACTATAATTTTTTAAGTTAAAATCTGCAAGTTTACTTGATCATAATCTTTAGCTCTATGAGGATTTACTATATAGAAGTTTTATAGCTTCACTGAGGCCAGAACAAGAGTTTAGATGTCAATGAGAAGGTTTTTATGAGATATAAATATGAATTGATGGTAGAGGAGGCTTTTAAGATGCTTTAATAAGTGATTAAGAATTAATTATCTGGGCTTCCCTGGTGGTGCAGTGGTTGAGAGTCCGCCTGCAGATGCAGGGGACGCGGGTTCGTGCTCTGCTCTGGGAAGATCCCACATGCCGCGGAGCGGCTGGGCCCATGAGCCATGGCCGCTGAGCCTGCGCACCCGGAGCCTGTGCTCCGCAGCGGGAGAGGCCACAGCAGTGAGAGGCCCGCGTACCGCAAAAAAAAAAAAAAAGAATTAATTATCGGAGATAGTTTAAATATTTAATCATACATAGAGACAAAAAAATGAGCTCTGGGGATCCTTTGCAGAACTATGATTCTACAGAAATGGGCCATGACACAGTTGAGTCTTTGAAGATAAAGATGTTTTCTACATATCAAAGAAGGATTAAAGATGTAGAATTTGCATATATTGTGGTTAAATCTCTATCTCCTACCAGGTTCATAAAACTTTAAAAATAAAAAATATTTGGCAACATTCTGTGAAGAAGTTCATAATCTTCCCACTGAAATTTACCATCCTTGATATCTTTATTACTATTCCTATTGAGGAGACATTAATCAAAATGCATCAAATGTTGTGGGCAAATATGATGACCAAGCTGGCAAAGAACATCAAAGAGGTTCATATGATTGGTGTATAGTCCACCATGGCGGGAATAACTATGCCATTTGTCAAACTCATGAGGCTACCATTCTCCTGCAGCAAGTTTTTCACAGTGTGGGTGATAAACAGATTAACAAAGCATGCAAAGGTACACATCTAAATTGAATTTTTTGGAAAATAATTTTGAAGTCTTGAACTTGAGCCAAAATCAGACCAACCTATTTTAGCCAATCAACCAACAGTTTAGGGTTCCATGATTATACTGTTATTCTTCTTAACAGAAACTTACCAATATAGTTACAATCAAGAGTAATCAACTGTGTTTCTCAGCAGAAGAACCAAACTAAGTGAAGAAAAGAGGAGCAGATGCTTCTTAGCTGCACTATTTGCATATCCTTATGAAATGGTGCAATCAGAAAATAATCATTCTGAATATGAACCATAGCTTCAGTTTCAATATCCCCTTTTGTAAAGTATTTAGCCAAGACTATTAGAATGTGTAGGGTCAGTCATGGGAAGAATTTTTACAGAGAGAAATTTTATGTCATTGCCATTTGGTGCACCAAACACCCCTTCTGTACTCCTTTAGCCCTTTTGTATGCAGTGTTATCAAACTTATACATACTCAGGCTACCGGCTAGCACCCTCAAACTAAATTCACTTATTTTTCTCATTCCTCATCAGAATTCTCCCTTTCCTAGAAACATGCATTGGAAAATAAAGTGTTCAAATAAAATTTCTACTTGAATATTACCCTTAGGAAACGAGATAGATAGATAGATAGATAGATAGATAGATAGATAGATAGATATAGACATGGAGAGAGACATTTCATTTTGCTCCTTATAATAATACCGAAACATGGCAATCATTCTCTTCCTTTTAAATGATAAGGGAAATAAGGCCAAGAGATGGATATCTAGCAAGCTGTGAAGCCGAAACTGAAACCCAAGTCCCGCTTCTCTCAAACTCAAGACCTTACTACTACACAAAATAGTAAGGAAATTAATCTTTATAGCCTAGCCCAGTGTTACATGAACTAGTTTTAAAGAATATTTGTTGCATTGAAGGAGGTCAAACTGAGTTAGTGTGTCATCTCACTTATAATAATTTGCATTTTAAAAGAAAATAGCTTGGTAAATTAAGTCCTTAAAACAGGAAAATGAATTTCCAATGTTGAAATATCAGCATTAATTTATTCATTCACACACTCATTCAACAAACCCTTACTGAACACTGTACAATGTGCCAGTCACTGTATAAGCTGTTAAGGGTACAACTTGAATAGGCTATTTTTACATCTCTAAGTATTTTATGTCAGGGGATATAGAAAATTAAACACCACTGATTACAGTGGAGTGATATATAATACATGAGGTTTACACAGGATGCCATGGAAACAAAAGGAGTTTGGAGAAAACATTCTACAAAGGTTTCATGTGTAATGTGACAAATGAGCTGAGTTTTGTAGGATTAGGAAGTTGGTGATATGAGAGGTAGGATGCTCCAGACACTTAGGACTGCGTGAAGAAGGCACAGGTGTGAAACAGCCTGAGACAAGGAAGGAATCACAAGCCATTCAAAATGGCTCTAGATGATGCGCAAGGCTCAATGTAGAGGTTTAAAATGAAGGGTCATGGTCATGGGCTAAAGCTGAAGTTTCTGAACTTTATCTTGAATCCTATGGGGACATCAAAGGATTATAAGCAAGAAAGTTCAGGATAAGGATTTTGTTACAAAAAAGATTACTCTAGCAGTAGGAAGATTATAAATATGCCTTTGGAGAAGCATTTGGGGGCAGGAAGGATTTCCCAGTGTTCTTAAATCACATGGTCGAGAGTCAATTCTTCAAAATTACCCAGATATATTAAAAGAAAAACTCATGTATAATAACCAAACATTTCAACAAACTTTCCATCATGCCTACTAAAACACTGCTGTATTAAGCATTCCTTACTCTACAGTATACCATTGTATATTATACTGTATATTGTATGTACTGTATATTGTTAAAGACTTTTGCTTTCTAGTTTGTCTCAGTTAATGTTTTGGGTTTGGCACTTGTCTCAAAGATTTATAAATGAGAACTCACCATGGAAATTACAGAAAACAGGTAGTAACAATCTTACTGTTCTAGTGAAAGCCACACTTTAACAAAGTGAGAATTAGTAGCTACATAACAGCGCTAGTTGAAAATGTAGCTGGATTAAATTCAAACAATATAGAAAATTATAGGATCTCTCACTTGCTTTCAGAGAAAAAGGTCAGTTCTCCAACTGCTGACAGGAAGAGAAAAAGGAGCTTGATATTTAAGGAAAATTGCCTATGGTTTTATAGAACCATGGAGAAAACTGGTAGTCTCAGTGGTCTGTTTTATTTGTTTTGTGATGGTTTGGAAATAATAATTGAACATGTCAGTTGGAAAATATAAAGAAAAAGCATAGGGAAAAAAACTAGTCCTTTACTGAGTAATCAAAACACATAGATTCTCATTCCCAAACTGGAAAGCTTTAAAGAGGATGATGAGGGCTTCCCTGGTGGCGCAGTGGTTGAGTCCGCCTGTTGGTGCAGGGGACACGGGTTCGTGCCCCGGTCCGGGAAAATCCCACATGCCACGGAGCGGCTGGGCCCTTGAGCCATGGCCGCTGAGCCTACGCGTCCGGAGCCTGTGCTCTGCAACGGGAGAGGCCACAACTGTGAGAGGCCCGTGTACAGCAAAAAAAAAAAGAGGATGATGAGGCAAATATACACATTGCCCTTAGGAATGAAAATAATAAAGACTAGAAATGATGGAGAAGTAAAAAAAAGGGAGAGCAAACCATATTTGTCTAAAAAAAGGAGGCAAGTGAAAAAGACAGAATTTAACATTTGAAAAAAAATGCAGATGTGAGCATGTTTGGAAGACAAATATAATGAGAAGAAAGTTGAGTCCATTAAAAAAAAAAACTCAAGGGAATATTTCTATCTCACAACTCAATGTACCTTTTCAAATAAATTATCAATTATGGAATTGCTAATGGAATTCCTTTCTTATCTTTAAGTAAAATATTAAAATTTTTTCATGGCATTTACCTGGAGAGGAACGAAGACTATAATCATCTAAAAATATATGGATATGACTTTTCTCTAAACTAAGACAGAAACATGTCAAGCCAAAACCATTATTATTTCATTAATAAAGGACATAATGATGAAAAATTTCTCAATATTAAAGTGGTGTAGCAATGAAAATGTCTAGTAATATAATAGGATGTCCCAGCTTCAAATACAATTTCACAGAAAATTCGTATTACAGAGTACACTCTACGGTCTATTTTCTATTATTTTCTCATAATTAGTCTACTTTTCTTATTATAATATCTTTAGCCCCCAAATATTTACAATTTAGATTTTTAAATGGGCATTGGAATGATAAAGGAAAATCTTCAGCATAATAACCATAAAATTAGTCAATAAAAGATGTTCAGTCCTCTGTGGCCCATGTTGGAAATCTGTTCTATTATACTCATTCATAAGTAGAAATATATTCAACATAGAAAAAGACAAATGCATGTAATTATCTAAGCCTATTTCTGCAGAACACTATCAGTGATCAAAACAATGTGAGGACTGAAGGGTGTAAATAAATTCTTACAAGCCAGCTTCATATTCAGCATACTTTCAGACATGCCAGGATAGTGGACCTTTCAAAGTTCCTCATAGTTTCATGATCCCAACACCTAGTTTACAAAATCAGTTAAAACAGCAAGTCAACAAACTCTACCATTAAATAGGTGTTGTTTAAATCAATTAATGCTTAGAGAACGAAAGTCCCTTGTACTTTTAAGTGTAAGCACCTACTCTCCCCATTTACAGACTCAAAGAAAATGTTGTTACCAAAAAGAGTAGCTCATATTTGCACTTCAGGAATTTTAGACTTTAACATTTATGCATACTCAATACCAGTCTTCTTTGTTAATAGGAAAAGAAAACCTATCTAGGGTTTTGTCTTTCAAATCCTACAGAGAAAAATAATAGATATTCAAGCCTCAAGAGGGTTTTCAGACCCTGGTGATATTATTCAAAAAGAATGTTAAGCTTTAAACTAATTGATTTCATATAGGAGGCAAAGAGAAATGCATACAATCAGATAATCCCCAGTGGTGAGTCCCATTGTCTATTGATTCATGCTTTATTTATTTCCATGTTTTCTCTGGAGAAGATGCAATTAGCCTCTCACCTGCTAATCAAATGTGTGGCTTCATGCCTCTCGGCATTTCCATTTATAGATTCATGAAACTAAGGTCAGATTGTCACCAACTTGAAAATCCTCTTCAATGACTTCTACAAGCGAAATTATTATCCAGGTAGCAGAAATAGCTCTTTTTTTTTTTTTTTAAAGAAAACCTGAAGAGTCATAGGAGATATTTTATTTTTTTATTAAAACATGGTTGACGTACAATATAATGCTAGTTTCAGGTATACCACACAGTGATTCGACATTTACATACATTACAAAATAATCACCATGGTAAGTCTAATAAACATCTGTCTCCATGCAAAGTAATTACAACATTACTGACAATATTCCTATATTGTATATTATATCCCTGTGGCTTATTTATTTTATAACTGGAGGATTGTACCTCTTACTCCTCTCACCTATTTCTCCCTCTCACCCTCTTCCCCTCTGGCGACCACTTGTTTGTTCTCTGTATCTATATGTCTGTTTTGGTTTTGGTTTTGTTTCTTTGTTTTGTTTTTCAGGTTCCACATATAAGTGAGATCATACGGTATTTGTCTTTCTCTGTCTGACTTATTTCACTTAGCCTAATACCATCTAGATCATCCATATTGTTGCAAATAGCAATATTTAATTCTTTTTTATGGCTGAGTAATATTCCATTATGTATAAATATAAATATTCACATATACACCACACACACATATATATGCTACACTTAATCCATTCATTGATCAGTGGGCACTTATGTTGCTTCCATATCTTGGCTATTATAAATAATGCTGCAATGAACATTGGGGTGCATTTATATTTTTGAATTAGTGTTTTTGTTTTCTTCAGATAAATACCCATAAGTTAAATTTATGGATTGCAGTTCTACATTTAATGTTTTGAGGAACCTCCAGACTGTTTTCCATAGTGGTTGCACCAATTTACAATCCCACCAACAGTGCACAAAGGTTCCTTTTTCTCCACATCCCCTCCAACACTTATTACTTTTTTTCTTTTTGAAGATAACCATTCCAACAGGTGTGAGGTGTATTTCATCGTGGTTTTGATTTGTATTACCCAATGATTTATGATGTTGAGCATTTTTCCATGTGTCTGTTGGCCATCTGTATGTCTTCTTTGGAAAAATGTCTAGTCAGGCCCTTTGCCCATTTTTTAATTGAATTTTTTTGATGTTGAGTTGTAAGAGTTCTTTGTGTGTTTTGGATATTAACCCCTTATTGGATATATTGTTTGCTAATATCTTCTATTCAGTAGGCTGCCTTTTCCTTTTGTTGATAGTTTCCATCACAGTACAAAAGCTTTTTAGTTTGGTGTAGTCCCATTTGTTTATTTTTGCTTTTGTTTCTCTTGCCTGAGGAGGCAGATCTAAACAAATATTGCTAGGACCTATTTCAAAGAGTTTACTATCTTTATTTCCAGAAGTTTTAGAGTATCAGGTTTTACATTTAAGTCTTTAACCTATTTTGACTTTATTTTTGTATATGGTGTGAAGATAGTCCAGTTTGATTCTTTTGTATGTACCTATCTATTTTTCCCAATACCATTTGTAGAAGAGGCTGTTTTTCCCTCCGTTGTATATTTTTGTCTCCTTTGTCACAGATTAATTGACCATATAAATGTGAGTATTTCTGGGCTCTCTATTCTGTTCCATTGACCTATGTGTCTGTTTATGTGTCAGTATCATATTGTTTTGATAAGTGTAGCTTTGTAGTTTAGTTTGAGATAAGGGAGCATGACCCCTCCAGCTTGTTCTTCTTTCTCAAGATTACTTTTGCTATTTAGGGTCTTTTGTGTTTCCATAAAAATTTTAGAATTATTTGTTACAGTTCTGTGAAAAAATGCCTTTGGTATAAGACTGCATTGAATCTGTAGATTGCTTTGCATAGTATGGTCATTTTAACAATATTAATTCTTCCAATCTATGAGCATGACATCTTTCCATTTGTATTGTCTTCAATTTTCTTATCAATGTCTTATAGTTTTCAGATTTGACCTTTTTGGTTAGATTTATTCCTAGGTATTTTATTATTTTTGATGCAATTGTAAACTGAATTGTTTTCTTTTTTTTTTCTTTTTTTTCTTTTTTTTGCCGTACGAGGGCCTCTCACTGTTGTGGCCTCTCCCGTTGTGGAGCACAGGCTCTGGATGCACAGGCTCAGCGGCCATGGCTTACGGGCCCAGCCGCTCCACGGCATGTGGGATTTTTCCCAGACCGGGGCACGAATCCGTGTCCCCTGCATCGGCAGGCGGACTCTCAACCACAGCGCCACCAGGGAAGCCCTTAATTTCTATTTTTGATAGTTTGTTATTAGTGTATGGAAAGACAAAAGATTTCTGTATATTAATTTTGTATCCTGAATCTTTACTGAATTCATTTATTAGCTCTAATAGTTTTTTGGTAGTATCTTTAGGATTTTCTATATATGGTATCATGTCATCTGAAAACAGTTTTACTTCTTTCTTTCCAGTGTGGATTCCTTTTATTTTTTAATCTGATTGCTGTGCCTAGGACTTCCAATACTATGTTGAATAAAAGTGGCATGAGTGGGCATCCTTGCCTTGTTCCTGATCTTAGACAAAATGTTTTTAGCTTTACATTGTTAAGTATGATGTTGGCTATGGGTTTGTCATATAGAGCCTTTATTATATTGAGGTATGTTCTCTCTATACCCACTTTGCTGAGAGCTTTTATTATAAGAGGATGTAGAATTGTGTCAAAAGTTTTTTCTGCGTTTCTTGAGGTAATCATATGATTTTTATTTTTTAATTTATTAATGTAGTCTATTACATTGATTGATTTGCAAATATTAACTCATCCTTGCATCTGTGGTATAAATCCCAGTTAATCATGGTGCATGATCCTTTTAATGTGTTGTTGAAATCAGTTTGCTAATATTTTGTTAAGGATTTTTGCATCTCTGCTGATTAGTGATATTGGTCTGTAATTTTATTGTTGTAGTTTGTTTGGTTTTAGTATGAGGATGATGCTGGCTTCATAGAATGAGTTCAGAAGCATTCCTTCCTCTTCAATTTTTTGGAATAGTTTAAGAAGGTATGTGTTAACTCTTCTTTAAATATATATTTTTTAATTCACCTGTGAAACAGTCTGGTTCTGAACTTGTTTGTTGGGAGTTTTCTTTCTCTTTCATTAATGTTTCAATTTCACTACTGGTAATCTGTCTGTTCATATTTTATATTTCTTCCTGATTTAGTCTTGGGAGATTGTACATTTCTAGGAATTTATCCATTTTTTCTAGGTTATCCATTTTATTGGCATATAGCTGTACACAGTAATCTCTTACGATCCTTGGTATTTCTGCAGTGTCAGTTGTATATTCTCTTTTGTTTCTAATTTTATTTATCTAGGCCATCTCTTTTTTTTCCTGCTGAGACTGGCTAAAGGTTTATCAATTTTGTTTATCTTTTCAAAGAACTAGCTCTTAGTTTCATTGACCTATTCTTTTTTTTTTTGTCTCTATTTCATTATTTTTGCTTTGATCTTTATTATTTCTTTCCTTCTACTAACTTTGGGTTTTGTTTGTTCTTCTTTTTGCTAGTTCCTTTAGGTGTAAATTTAGATTGTTTTTTTTTTTTACATCTTTATTGGAGTATAATTGCTTTACAATGGTGTGTTAGTTTCTGCTTTATAACAAAGTGAATCAGTTATACATATACATATGTTCCCATATCTCTTCCCTCTTGCATCTCTCTCCCTCCCACCCTCCCTATCCCACCCCTCCAGGCAGTCACAAAGCACTGAGCTGATCTCCCTGTGCTATGCGGCTGCTTCCCACTAGCTATCTACCTTACATTTGGTAGTGTATATATGTCCATGCTTCTCTCTCGCTTTGTCACAGCTTTTCTTGATTCCTGAGGCAGGCTTGTATCACTATAAACTTCCCTCTTAAAACCATTTCTGCTGCATCCTTTACATTTTGGATTGTCCTGTTTCCATTTTCATTTGATTCCAGGTATTTTTCAATTTCTTCTTTGATTTTTTCAGTGACCTATAGGTTGTTTGGTAGCATGTTGTTTAGACTCCACATGTTTGCAGTGTTTGCCGTTTTTTTCTTGTAGTTGATTTCTAGTCTCATAGCATTGTGGTCAGAAAAGATGGTTGACATGATTTCAATCTTCTTAAATTTATTGAGGCTTATTTGTTGCTTAGCATGTAATCTATTCTGGAGAATTTTCTACATGCACTTGAAAAAAATGTGTATTCTGCTCTTTTTGGATGAAATTTTCTGTATATATCTATTAACTCTACCTGGTCTAATTTGTTATGTAAGACCAGTGTTTCCTTACTGATTTTCTGTCTGAATAATCTGCCCATTGATATAAGTAGGGAGAAAACCATTTAAAGCATGAATCACACTGAGGTTGCCAAGATGTCAACTTGAAATTCTCAAAAGCTAGTTATACTTGCTCTCTCTCATGGTTATATACTTCACCCATAACTCTCGCAAAACTACTATCGTATAAATGCAGGCTATGGATCTCAAAGGGAAATGGGAAAATAGTGGCAGATCAGCACAAACAAGCACATCAACACCATGGGATGAACAACTCCTCTTGGAACATATGTTTCAGCCAGGGAGTCAGGGCACTAACATTCTATGAAAGAGTCCCACTATAACTCTGCCATGGTTGCCAGTTAGCCTCGGTAACAAGTCAGCGCATATATCCACTGATAGTTTTCATGGATAAAGTGGCTTACATTGAGCTCACTTTTCCCTACCATTCAGTTTACTAAGTGCCGAATATTAAATAATAGAGAGCATTGTGCTTTCATTGATGTTTATATTTTGACTCTTGCCCACATTCTAATTTCCTTAAGGGCAAGACTGTGTTCTCGCTGTTTTGGCTCCCTTTTCAATGTATACCACAGTGCTTGATGCACAAGAAGTGTTTAATATATACACCTTGAAATAAAGGAAAGTGAATAGAGAAAACAGAAAAGGCACTGAGAGAAGAAATAAAATGATTTTCTGTAATCTGTACCACTATATGGAAATCATGCAGAAAAAGTGGGGATAGGAAGTGTTTGCTAGAAACAGAACATTCTGAATGGTCCTGATAATCATTATACTAATAAGATATCTGTAGAATGCTATGATGCCTAAGAGCTTACTGTACTTTAATATATTTTAGAAGGCTGAAAAAATTATGGCAGAATAGGAATTTGATTACATATTTGCTTGACTGGGTAAATAACTTACCTAAAGACATATGCAGAAATAAATCTCATGCATAGTCCTAAAATCATTAAGTCTATATAACACTAAGTTCTGTGTAGTATCCATGATATGCCAGTAGGCTTAATTTTCAAAAGTATGGGAATGGTCCTAAACAGTTCTGAGGTGCTTACAACACATTTTCAGTCTTAGTTCGTATACCTGTATTAAAGTGCAAACACCACACAAATATTTATATCTTTCAAGTCTTTAACCTCAGTTAGGTCTTTCTCCTCCATGTTTATTTAATACTCTTGATCATAGCACTCATTATTGTATTATAATAATTTATTTATATGTTGTTCTTTTCTGCTACTCCACAAATTTTTAAAGTATCTTTTTCCAGTGTATCTCTCTCATCCCAGGACTTAACAGTGACTAACATAACATAGGCCCACAATAGCTCTATGCAAAAATGAATGATGTGATTAAGTAATCAAAATTGAGCACATATTTTGTATTAGAATCAGTATTAGGAAATGTTAGGGCTATAAATATGAAGCCATGTAAGTCATGACTTAAATGAGCTTACAGAGATTATTATAACATAGAAAGCGATAAAACCATCAACAAGAAATTATTGTAAGGATGTGGGAAGAACTAATTCATCTGCATCGATGTGGATATTGAAAGCATATGCTATCCATATTTGTGAGGGCAAGAATTTTTTATTTGACTTGGATACTTTCACTTTTAAAATCATATAGGGATTTTCATATCTTGTGAAAGATCTCCTACTAATAAAAAACAATGCATATGCTGGACAGGTAAAGTGAGGTAGGAAAGCCACATAGGGAAGCTCAGATTTAGTTTGCCCTAGAATCCACTTTAGTTCATTGGCAATTCTGAATGAACGACCAATATCTTCCATTCACAGATAAAATCATTTCCATCTGTTGTGCCTTCTAAATTATTGCTGCTTGGATGCACCAATGCAATTATGTGTAGAATACCCTTCAGGATATAGCTAGAATAAACTTATGTTGAGAAAAGACCTAAAGCTTCAGAGCAGTTGGGGTACTTTGTATGTTTCCACCAAAATAAACAAGACTAGATGATTATAAATTTTCAGATGTGCAATGCAACAAGTCAGCTAGAATGCCTCAAATAAATACAAAATGACTCACAGCCTATGGAAGGGAATATTTCACAAGGAAGATGACCAAAATTTTTATTGATATCTTGGTATATTTGGTTTTCAACATATATGCAGAAATCAAAAGGTTAATGTAAATATTATGATAATTTCTCACAGATCTTATCCTCAAATATTAATTACATTCTTTATAGTTCACTCTTAGTAAAATTTTTGGATAATCAGGATCTCTTTTTCAAAATAGAGGACTTCTGAAAGCAATGGCATGTAACTGTGATTGTAGCAGGCAGAATGAACTCCTCAGTGTCTTCAGAGTTGTGAATATGTTACCTTACATAACAACAAGGATTTTGCAAATGTAATTAAGATTATAGACACTAAAATACAGAGATTATTCTGGATTATCTGAGTGGATCCAAACTAATCAGATGAGTCATTAAAAGCAGAGAGCTTTCTCTGGCTGGAGGTAGAGAGATGAAGTAGAAGAAAAGTTAGAGATATTCAAAGCATGAAAGAAACTCAACTCATCATTGCTGGAGTGGGGCTATATAGAAAGTTTAAGGAAGTCAGCCAGCCTCTAGGAGCAAAAATGGTCCCCTGACTGACAGCCAGTAAAGAAAGGAAAACCTCTGTTCTACAACTGCATGGAACTTAATTTGGCCAACACGTGAATGAGACAGAATCTTCTGCAGAGCCTCCAGATAAGTAACCAGCCCAGGTGACATTTTGCTTTCAGCCTTGAGAGATCTTGAACAATGGACCCAGATGAGGTATGCTCTACACAGATTTCTGACACATGAATCTGTGAGATAATAAATAGATGTTGTTTTAAGATTGCTAGGATTGTGGTCAGTTGTTACAGCAGCAATAAAAAACTAATACAGAAGCCCTGGCTCTGGAGTCAAGACTCTCTATGTTCAAATTCCAGCCCTACCACAAAGATATAATCTCAGAAAATTTACTAATCAACTTGTATAAGTTTTCTAATCAACCTTGCAAGTCAATCAGCCTCTACAACTAAGCATAACATTAGGAAAATTATGTCTCCATGCTAAGGCTCTGTATTTTCACCTGGAAAGTTAATTTAATAAAAGCAATACCTTCCTCATAGCTTTGTTGGGAGTACCGTTGAGATACTGCAAGTAACATTGTTAGCCTAGTGCTTGGTCTAAAATATATGCTCAACAAATATTAGCTATTTCTATTTAAAATCAAATGCAACTGAAATATTTAGCCGGATGTGTAAGTGTCTGTAATTTACCTTGAAATGTATCAAAAATAAGCAGATTGATGGATAGACATTGGGTTGGATAAATGGATAGATATGTGACAAACCAAGTATAATATATTGTTAATGGCAGAAGGGAGGTGGTGGATACATGGATGCTCACTGTGAAATTGCTTCAATTTTTTTATGCTTGGCAATTTTTATTACAAAAGCATTGGAACAAAACAAAATTCTGCCAGTGGCGTTTGACCAAGAAAACATCCTATGTTAAGGTGAAACAGATAGTTGTTTTTATTAGCAAAATTACAAGTTTTGAGAAGAAACCTTCGTTTTCACCCTTGCTTTTTCTCCCTGCCCTATCTGTCTCTGAGATGTTAAGAGAATCAAATTATAAAAGGGAAGCAAATTCTCAATGCAAAATAAAAGTGTTATATGGTATATTTTTATTATACAATTAATAATTCTTCACAAAGTGAAGTGACACATTGAATGTTCTAAAATAGGCTTATTAAATC
This sequence comes from Pseudorca crassidens, assembly GCF_039906515.1. NCBI lineage: Eukaryota > Metazoa > Chordata > Mammalia > Artiodactyla > Delphinidae > Pseudorca > Pseudorca crassidens. The sequence continues at coordinate 63,580,719 of NC_090306.1, forward strand.
AAATTAAATGATTCTGCAACACTGCTGAAGAAAGGTAACATAAATTTAATGACAGCTCCCCTGCTAATCCATGCTTCCTGTCACTGCATTATCACTGCTGCTCGGCATTGCTCTCATTAATTCCCTACTGACTCCCTCTCACATTGAATCTCTAGTTGATGAAGTAGCATGTGAGGTTGTTTTGAATCCTGAATCACTGTAAATTCTGAATTATTAAAGAAAAATTAATAAAGTTACTACAAGATTGACTGTAGTCTTTATCAAATGTATTATACACCTCACTTTTATCCAGACACCAAAAAGCTTAATAATTCTTCTTTTAATAGTTAGCTACCTGTAACCAAAGACTTTTATTTTCATTTATTATAGATGGTTTGGTTAAGGGTTCTGTAATTATAAATATCTTAGCATGATCCCTACCACTCATGTGCAGACTGTATACAAAATTTCTACCATTTAGCAGTTGGCTTTTCATATGAGTATTCTTATATAAAATGGCAAAGTTTTCCTTTCAGATTTTACTAACTCTGATATAATTTTGAAATTTATACCAGAAAAATATAGTCTAGGCCTTATATATGAGTGAAATAGATACTAAACCTGGAAAGTTAGGATAAAGTTTATAGGCTTTAATAATCAAGTGATAATTACAAAATTCAGTCTATGTAATGCATGTTCTGGATACTATAAGAATTGATAAATAAATGAGTACAACACCAGACTGCAAAAGCAAGTCAAGATGAAAAAGTATAAGCACTGGATTTGATAGTCACCTGGTTCCTATCAATAATCCTCAGAATAATACTCAGTAGACCTAGTTCTAGTATAACATAGAAAGAAAGACGATGTGTACTCCTTTCAAGATACATGTGGAGAAAACTAATTTAAATTGACATTTTTCTAATTCATCAACTAATGAATTAGCTGCTCTCCCAGATGAATGGGGGAAAGGATATTTCTAGTGTTTATATTACAGTGATTATGATTGATTATTCATTAGATTGTCTTTAAAATATACATTCCCACAATCAGCTAAAACGTAAAGACAAATTTTAACCCCAAGGACAATATATTTCATCATAATTAAAGTAGTGTTAAGGAAACCCATTGATCCTATGAAGTTCAACTTGATCATAATGAGGAAAAATAACCTAGCTGCTAAAAACTGAATGCAGATGCTGTTCAATTTTTCAAATGTACTCCTAGTTAAAACCACATTTCACTTGTACAGGGACCATTAGGACCAACTCAGTAATCATTCTGTATGTAGAAAGATAGCACATAGAAGCCAAGTGAATCAGCTCTATTCCTAGCTCAGGAACATTAATTCTACAAATAGTAAATAAGTAGGGAGGGCAAGGGGCAAAGCAGAACCCTAAGAGAGTACTGACCCCAGAAACACCTTCAGCCAGTGAGTTGGGGAAAGCCATGGGATAAACATACCGGTGATATCGTCCTCTCTTTAGTCACATTTTCGCATGAATAGTAGCAAAGCTAACATCAGAGCCAGATGTATTTGAATTATAATTAGTACCTCTGCATTTGAACTAGGTGATAGCTTAATTTCTCTCAGTATCAGTTAGATGGACCATTCAAAATTGGATAATTGAGGATCATTTAATGCAGGAATGGGGGGCTATTTATACAGTTGTAGGAAAGGTTCAGGAAATTCGTGAAGGATGCTGAATCACCTGAAGTTGGCAACAGCAGAAAGTGGTTACTATCCCTAGGCCTGAAGACCAATGAAGGGACAGTGTCAGGGAGAGCTGCAGCTACAGGGGAGAAACCTTTGGTCAAGGGATACAGCTATTACCAAATTAAGGTCCAGCAAGGAGGGAAATACGGAGCCTTCTGGCCTTCCTCTGGTCTCTTGTCAATACTTCCAACTGGCTGAAACCTACTGGGATACAAAGAGCAAGGAAGGAGCCCACTGAAGACATCTCTAGGAGAGGGAGGTGGGGAAGAGGACCTGAGAGGCAAACAAAGATATCCTACATGTTTCTAATTGCCCAAAATGACTCATTCTTTTAAATAGTACATAAGAGAGGGATGAGCAAAAATATTAAGAAGGAAGCAAAACATGGCAGTAGAGCTCTCTACTGCTCTCCCCCAGAGGCTAAGTCAAGTGGTTCAATACTCAGCCCTCTCCCAAAGTGGTAAAATATTGAACTGAAATGGTAAAAGGGATCTGTTCCCCATCTGAGTGGAAAGCATTCATGTTTTTACCAGAAAGAGTGATATTAGCTGTAAAATTTTCTTATATGCACTTTAACTGATTGAGTATATTTTCTTTTATCCCTAATTTGTGGAAGATCTTTATCATGAATTGTCATTGCTTTTTTTTTTCATCTATTGTGAAAATTATATCATTTTCTTTTGTCAGTTTGTTAATAAGGTGAATTACATTGTTTCATTTTCAAATGTTAAAACTACTTCGCATTCTTGGGGTAAATATCAGTTGGTCAGGATATATATTTTTAACATACTGTTAAATCCAATTTTCCGATATTTGATAATGATTGTTCACCAGAGATATTGATCTGTAGTTTTCTTAGTTTGTAATTTCTTTTATTTTGAATCTGCATTAAACTGGCCTCATAAAATGAAGTAGGGAACATTGCCTCCTCTTCTATTTTCCAGAAATGTTCCTGAAGAACTGATATTATTTCTTCCTAAAATGATTTATAGTCTCTATCAGTGAGGGTATCTGGGTCTGGTATGTTTTGATAGAAAGATTATTTTTAGGTATAAATTTAATTTCTTTAATAAATTTTGGGCTATTCATACTATAAATTTATTTTAATGATAATTTTATGTAAATAATTCACATCTAATACAATTCACCATTTGAAGTGTACAGTTCAATAGTATTTAGTATATTTACACAGTGTGCAATCATAACCATTATCTAATTTTAGGACATTTTTATCACTCCACAAAGAAATTCCGTACTCATTAGCAAACATTTCCCATTTCATCTTCCGCTCAGTCAGATGACAACTACTAATCTAATTTCTGTCTCTATGGCTTTACCTATTTGGGATATTTTATATAAATGGATCATACAATATATTTATGGTGTTTGCTTTTTATTTAACATCTTTATTGGAGTATAATTGCTTAACAATGGTGTGTTAGTTTCTGCTTTATAACAAAGTAAATCAGCATAACATATACATATATATATATATATATATATATATATATATATCCCCATATGCTCCCTCTTGAGTCTCCCTCCCAACCTCCCTATCCCACCCCTCTAGGTGGTCACAAAGTCCCGAGCTGATATCCCTGTGCTATGCAGCTGCTTCTCACTAGCTATCTATTTTACATTTGGTAGTGTGTATATATGTCCATGCCACTCTCCCACTTCGTCCCAACTTACCCTTCTCCCTCTCTGTGTCCTCAACTCCATTCTCTATGTCTGTGTCAATCCTGTCCTGCCCCTAGGTTCTTCAGAACCATTTTCTTTTTTTTGCATTCCATATATATGTGTAAGCATACTGTGTTTTTCTCTTTCTGACTTACTTCACTCTGTATGACAGACGCTAGGTCAACCCACCTCATTACAAATAACTCAATTTTGTTTCCTTTTATGGCTGAGTACTATTCCATTGTATATATGTGCCACATCTTCTTTATCCATTCATATGTCGATGGACACTTACATGTCCATGGATGCTTCCATGTCCTGGCTATTGTAAATAGAGCTGCAATGAACATTGTTGTGCATGACTCTTTTTGAACTATGGTTTTCTCAGGGAATATGTCCAGTACTAGGATTGCTAGGTCATATAGTAGTTTATTTTTAGTTCTTTAAGGAACCTCCATACTGTTGTCAGGTGGCTGTATCAATTTACATTCCCACCAACAGTGCAAGAGTGTTCCCTTTTCTCCACATCCGCTCCAGCATTTACTATTTGTAGATTTTTTTGATGATGGCCATTCTGACTGGTGTGAGGAGATACCTCATTGTAGTTTTGATTTTATTTCCCTAATGATTATTGAGGTTGAGCATCCTTTCATGTGTTTGTTGGCGATCTGCATATCTTCTTTGGAGATATGTCTATTTAGGTCTTCTGTCCATTTTTGGATTGGGTTGTTTGTTTTTTTGATATTGAGCTGCAAGAGCTGCTTGTAAATTTTGTAGATTAATCCTTTGTCATTTACTTCATTTGTAAATATTTTCTCCCATTCTGAGGGTTGTCTTTTCTTCTTGTTTATAGTTTCCTTTACCGTGTAAAAGCTTTTAAGTTTCATCAGGTCCATTGGTATATTTTTGTTTTTATTTCCATTTCTCTAGGAGGTGGGTCAAAAATGATCTTGCTGTGATTTTCATCACACAGTGTTCAGCCTATGTTTTCCTCTAAAAGTTTTATAGTGTCTGGCCTTACATTTAGGTCTTTAATCCATTTTGAGTTTATTTTTGTGTATGGTGTTAGGGAGTGTTCTAATTTCATTCTTTTACATGTAGCTGTCCAGTTTTCCCAGCACCACTTATTGAAGAGGCTCTTTTCTCCAATGTATATTCTTGCCTCCTTTATCAAAAACAAGGTGACCATATGTGCATGGGTTTATCTCTGGGCTTTCTATCCTGTTCCATTTGTCTATATTTCTGTTTTTGTGCCAGTACCATACTGTCTTGATTACTGTAGCTTTGTAGTATAGTCTGATGTCAGGGAGCCTGATTCGTTCTTCTTTCTCAAGATTGCTTTGGCTATTCGGGTCTTTTGCGTTTCCATAGAAATTGTTAAATTTTTTTTTCTAGTTCTGTGAAAAATGCCATTGGTAGTTTGACAGGGATTGCATTGAATCTGTAGATTGCTTTCGGTAGTATAATCATTTTCACAATGTTGATTCTTCCATTCCAAGAACATGGTATATATCTCTCCATCTGTTTGTATCATCTTTAATTTTTTCATCAGTGTCTTATAGTTTTCTGCATACAGGGTTTTTCCCTCTTTGGGTAGGTTTATTCCTAGGTATTTTATTCTTTATGTTGCAGTGGTACATGGGCGTGTTTCTTTAATTTCTCTTTCAGATTTTTCACCATTAGTGTATAGGAATGCAAGAGATTTCTGTGCATTAATTTTGTATCCTGCTCTTTTACCAAATTAATTGATTAGTTCTAGTAGTTTTCTGGTAGCATCTTTAGGATTCTCTATGTATAGTATCAGGTCATCTACAAACAGTGACAGTTTTACTTCTTCTTTTCCAATTTGGATTACTTTTTTTCTTTTTCTTCTCTGACTGCTGTGGCGAAAACTTCCAAAACTATGTTGAATAATAGTGGTGAGTGTGGGCAACCTTGTCTTGTTCCTGATCGTAGGGGAAACGGTTTCAGTTTTTCACCATTGAGAATGATGTTGGCTGTGGTTCTCTAAATGTTTGGTAGAATTCACCTGTGAAGCCATCTGGTCCTGGGCTTTTGTTTGTTGGAAAATTTTTAACCACAGTTTCGATCTCAGTGCTTGTGATTGGACTGTTTATATTTTCTATTTCTTCCTGGTTCAGTCTCCGAAGGTCATGCTTTTCTAAAAATTTGTCCATTTCTTCCAGGTTGTCCATTTTATTGGCGTATAGTTGCTTTTAGTAATCTCTCATGATCCCTAGTATTTCTGCAGTGTCAGTTATTACTTCTCCTTTTTCATTTCTAATTCTATTGATTTGAATCTTCTCCCTTTTTTTCTTGATAACTCAGGTTAATGGTTTACCAATTTTGTTTATCTTCTCAAAGAACTAGCTTTTAGTTTTATTGATATTTGCTATTGTTTTCTTCATTTCTTTTCCATTTATTTCTGGTCTGATTTTTATGATTTCTTTCCTTCTGCTAACTTTGGGATTTTTTAAGTTCTTCTTTCTCTAAATGCTTTAGGTGTAAGGTTATGTTGTTTATTTGAGATGTGTGTTGTTTCTTGAGGTAGGATTGTATTGCTATAAACTTCTCTCTTAGCACTGCTTTTGCTGCATTCTATAGGTTTTGGGTCATCATGTTTTCATTGTCATTTGTTTCTAGGTGTTTTTTTTTTTTTTTTTTTTTTTGCAGTACACGGTCCTCTCACTGCTGTAGCCTCTCCCGTTGCAGAGCACAGGCTCTAGACACGCAGGCTCAGCGGCCATGACTCACAGGCCCAGCCGCTCTGTGGCATGTGGGATCCTCCCGGACCAGGGCACGAACCCGTGTCCCCTGCATCAACAGGTGGACTCTCAACCACTGCGCCACCCGGGAAGCCCTCTAGGTATTTTTAAATTTCCTCTTTGATTTCTTCAGTGATCTCTTGGTTATTTAGTAGTGTAATGTTTAGCCTCCATGTGTTTGTGTTCTTTGAAGTTTTTTTCCTGTAATTGATATCTAGTCTCATAGCGTAGTGATCGGAAAAGGTACTTGATACGATTTCAATTTTATTAAATTTACCAAGGCTTGATTTGTGACCCAAGATAGGATCTATCCTAGAGAATGTTCCATGAGCATTTGAAAAGGAAGTGTATTCTGTTGTTTTGGATGGAATGTTTTTTAAATATCAAATAAGTCCATCGTTTTTAATGTGTCATTTACAGCTTTTGTTTCCTTATTTATTTTCATTTTGGATGATCTGTCCATTGGTGAAAGTGGGGTGTTAAAGTCCCCTACTATGATTGTGTTACTGTCGATTTCCCCTTTCGTGGCTGTTAGCATTTGTCTTAGGTATTGAAGTGCTCCTATGTTGAGTGCATAAATATTTACAGTTGTTATATCTTCTTCTTGGATTGATCCCTTGATCATTATGTAGTGTCCTTCTTTGTCTCCTGTAATAGTCTTTATTTTAAAGTCTATTTTCTTTGATATGAGAATTGCTACTCCAGCTTTCTTTTGATTTCCATTTGCATGGAATACCTTTTTCCAGCCCCTCACTTTCAGTGTGTATGTGTCTCTAGGTCTGAAGTGGGTCTCTTGTAGACAGCATATATATGGGTCTTGTTTTTGTATCCATTCAGCCAGTCTGTGTCTTTTGGTGGGAGCATTTAATCCATTTACATTTAAGGTATTTATCAATATGTATGCTCCTATGACCATTTTCTTAATTGTTTTGGGTTTGTTATTGTAGGTCTTTTCCTTCACTTGTTTTTCCTGCCTAGTAAAGTTCCTTTAGCATTTGTTGTAAAGCTGGTTTGGTGGTGCTGAATTCTCTTAAGTTTTGCTTGTCTGTAAAGGTTTTAATTTCTCCATCGAATCTGAATGAGATCCTTGGTGGGTAGAATAATCTTGGTTGTGGCTTTTTCCCTTTCAGCACTTTAAATATGTCCTGCCACTCCCTTCTGGCTTGCAGAGTCTCTGCTGAAAGATCAACTGTTAATCTTATGGGATTCCTTTGTATGTTATTTGTTGCTTTTACCTTGCTGCCTTTAATATTTTTTCTTTGTATTTAATTTTTGATAGTTTGATTAGTATGTGTCTTTGCATGTTTCTCCTTGGGTTTATCCTGTATGGGACTCTCTGCACTTCCTAGACTTGATTGACTATTTCCTTTCTCATATTAGAGAAGTTTTCAACTGTAATTTCTTCAAATGTTTTCTTGGTCCTTTTATTTTCTCTTCTTCTTCTGGGACCCCTATAATGCGAATGTTGGTGCGTTTAATGTTGTCCCAGAAATCTCTGAGATTTTCCTCAATCCTTTTCATTCTTTTTTCTTTATTCTCCTCTGCAGTAGTTATTTCCACTATTTATCTTCCAGGTCACTTATCCGTTCTTCTACCTCAGTTATTCTGCTATTGATTCCTTCTAGAGAATTTTTAATTTCATTTATTGTGTTGTTTATCATTGTTTGTTTGCTCTTTAGTTCTTTTAGGTCCTTGTTAAAGGTTTCTTGTATTTTCTCCATTCTATTTCTAAGATTTTGGATCATCTTTACTATCATTACTCTGAATTCTTCTTCAGGTAGACTGCCTATTTCCTCTTCATTTGTTTGGTCTGGTGGGTTTTTACCTTGTTCCTTCATCTGCTGTTTATTTCTCTGTCTTCTAATTTTGTTTAACTTACTGTGTTTGGGTCTCATTTTTGCAGGCTGCAGGTTCGTAGTTCCCGTTGTTTTAGGTGTCTGCCCACAGTGGGTAAGGTTGGTTCAGTGGGTTGTGTAGGCTTCCTGGTGGAGGGGACTGGTGCCTGTGTTCTGGTGGATGAGGCTGGATCTTGTCTTTCTGGTGGGTAGGACCATGTCTGGTGATGTGTTTTGGGTTGTCTGTGACCTTATTATGATTTTAGGCAACCTCTCTTCTAATGGGTGGGGTTGCCCTCCTGTCTTGCTAGTTGTTTGGCATAGGGCGTCCAGCACTGTAGCTTGCTGGTCGTTGAGTAGAGCTGGGTCTTATTGTTGAGATGGAGATGTCTGGTAGAGCTTTCACTGTGTGATATTACTTGGAGTCAGGAGGTCTCTGGTGGACCAATGTCCTGAACTCGGCTCTCCCACCTCAGAGCCTCAGTCCTGACATCCAGCCAGTGCACCAAGATCCTGTCAGCCACACAGCTCAGAAGTAAACGGAGAAAGAAAGAAAGAAAGAAAAAAGTAAATAAAATAAATAAAGCAAAATAAGATAATGAAAATAAAAAAAATTATTAAAAATGAAAAAAATTGAAAGTAATAAAAAAAGAAAGAAAGAAGAGAGCAATCAAACCAAAAACCAAATCCACCAATGATAACAAGAGCTAAAAACTATCCAAAAAAAAAAAGGACAGACAGAACCCTAGGACAAATGGTAAAAGCAAAGCTATGCAGACAAAATCACACAAAGAAGCATACACATACACACTCACAAAAGGAGAAAAAGGAAATATATATATATATCTATACATAAAAAAAAGGGAGAGAGAAAACAAATCAATGAACAAATCTACCAATGATAGTAAACTCTAAATACTAACCTAAGATAAACATAAAACCAGAAACAAATTGGATGTCGAAAGCAAACCCAAGTCTACAGTTGCTCCCAAAGTCCACCTCCTCAATTTGGGATGATTCGTTGTCGCTTCAGGTATTCCACAAATGCAGGGTACATCAAGTTGATTGTGGAGATTTAATCCGCTGCTCCTGAGGCTGCTGGGAGAGATTTCCCTTTCTCTTCTTTGTTCGCACAGCTCCTGAGGTTCAGTTTTGGATTTGGCCCTGCCTCTGCGTGTAGGTTGCCTGAGGGCGTCTGTTCTTTGTTCAGACAAGAAGGGGTTAAAGGATCAGCTGATTAGGGGGCTCCAGTTCATTCAGGCCGGGGGAGGAAGTGGTACAGAATGCGGGGCGAACCTGTGGCGGCAGAGTCTGGCATGACGTTGCAACAGCCTGAGGCGTGCCGTGTGTTCTCTCAGGGAAATTGTCCCTGATTCACAGGACCCTGGCAGTGGCTTGATGCACAGCTTCCTGGGAGGGGAGGTGTGGAGAGTGACCTGTGCTTGCACACAGGCTTGTTGGTGGCGGCAGCAGCAGCCTTACTGTCTCATGCCCGTCTCTGGGGTCCGTGATGATAGCTGAGGCTTGCCCCCGTCTCTGTTGCTCGTTTGGGCGGTGCTCTGAATCCAGTCTCCTCGAGCACCCCGAAACAATGGTCTCTTGCATCTTAGGCAGGTCCAGACATTTTGCCGGACTCCCTCCCGGCTAGCTGTGGTGCACTAGCCCCCTCCAGCCAATTCCAGTCCTCTCCCTGGGGTCTGATCTCTGAAGCCGAAGCCCGAGCCTCAGCTCCCAGCCCCTCCCGCCCCAGCGGGTGAGCAGAAAAGCCTCTCGGGCTGGTGAGTGCTGGTCAGCACCGATCCTCTGTGCGGGAATCTCTCCACTTTGCCCTCTGCACCCCTGTTGCTGCGCTCTCCTCCGTGGCTCCAAAGCTTCCCTCCTGCCCACCCGCTGTCTTCGCCAGTGAAGGGGCTTCCTAGTGTGTGGAAACTTTTCCTCCTTCACAGCTCCCTCTCAGAGGTGCAGGTTCCATCCCTATTCTTTTGTCTTTGTTTTTTCTTTTGCCCTACCCAGGTACGAGGGGAGTTTCTTGCCTTCTGGGAAGTCTGAGGTCTTCTGCCAGCGTTCAGTAGGTGTTCTGTAGGAGTTGTTCCACATGTAGATGTATTTCTGATGATTTGTAGGGAGGAAGGTGATCTCCATGTCTTACTCCTCCACCACCTTGAAGGTCTCCTGGTGTTTTGTATATGGCTTCTTTCACTTAGCATAAAGTGTTCACTGTTCATCCATGTTGTAGCACATATCAGTACTTCATTCATTTCTATGACCAAATCATACCACATTTTATTTAGCCTTCCATCAGTTGATGGGCATCTGGGTTGTTTCCACTTTTTATTATGAATAATGCTGCTATAAACACTCATGTCTCCATTTTTGTGTAGACAAATGTTTTCAGTTCTCTTGGGTATATAGCTAGGAGTGAAACTGCTAAGTTATATAGTAACTCTGTGTTTAACCAGTTGAGGAAGTACCAAACTCTTTTCTCAAAGTGGCTACATTTTACATTTTCACCAACAATGTATGAAGGTTCCAATTTCTCCAGTATCCTCATCAATACTACTTATTGTCCATTTTTTCTATTACAGACATCCTAATAGATATAGAGTGGTTATATCTCATTGTGGTTTTGATTTGTATTTCCCTAATGACTGATGACATTGAACATCTTTTGGTGTGCTTATTGGCCATTTGTAAATCTTCTTTGGAGAAATTTCTATTCAGATCCTGTACCCATCAATAAATTTACTTATCCTTTTTGTTACTGAGTTGTAAGAGTTCTCTATGTATCATGGATACCAGTCCCTTATCAGATATATAGTTTGAAAATATTTTATTTAAATATGTGGGTTATCCTTTTTACTTTCTTATGACTTAATTTTCACTGTATTTATTTTGTTATGTTTCACTGATTTTTTCCCCCTGATTATTGGGCTGTATTATCCTACTTCTTTGTGACTCTTGGTGATTCTACTGAATTCCCTGTGTATTAGGTCTTTCCATTCTTCATTGTTGGAACATGAGCTATGCCCAGTCCCATGTGGCCTTTGGGATTTTTCCACCTTCCACCTTCCAGTAGTTCTTTCCCTGCATATGCAAATGAGTACTCAACCAAAAATTGAAAGAAACTCCTTTGCATATGTCTGAGACAATCTGTGCAGTTACACCCTCTTTCATATTTTGCTCTGCAAATTACAGCAGCCCTGACATCCCCACGCATTAGACTCTGTATCCTCTACTGAAAGAGATTATTGGGTTCTTTTTGAATTCTTTCTCTTTGCCTGTGGCCTGGAAACTATCTCCAGGGAATCATCTGGGGCCATGGTAGAACTCACTTTCCTTCTCTCAGGGATCACTACCCTGTGGCCTGGATATAGTTAAATTAGGAGAAAATCCAGAGTTTGGAAAATGTGTTTAGAAAGTCACAAAGCATTAATTCCATACTAAGAAATTTACCTCTACTATTTTTATTGTTTTGTGTTGTTTTTCCTAAAAAGGAACATAATCAGTTAGTTATGTGATGAGAAAATCACCAAGTAACAGTGTAATAGATGGATTACAGGGCAAAAGTTATGATTGGGGCCTAAAACAGGGTGAAAACTTGAAATATTGCATTTAAAAATCACTCTAGAAATACTTATTCTGATGGGTATACCACTGACTCTGGAGAATGACACAAAGGAAGGAGTTCATGATCATGCGAGGTTTTGTAGCTTAAGAAAATTGGTGATAATGATTCTAGAGAAAGCATTAAGGAATGCAAAAGAAGGAAGAATATTTTTTATAGGGGAGGAAGCTAAATAGTTAAAATCAGGATATACACTGTTAGGCACTCTATGTGATACAAAGCTACACGTATTAAAACCCCAAAATGTTTCTCTTTGACATCTGTGGGTACTGTTTATTATTTGGTTATCCTATATTATATAATGGGAAAAGGATGGAATATAGTAAGCAATGAATTTGGTAAGCCTTATCTAAAGCCTCATTCATTAGTAATTTCCTTACCATAATAACTGCCCAATTGTTGACCATCTGTTTTAATTGCAGCACAATTCAATTCTGGATGCATCAAAATTCTGCTTTGAAACCAGTGTGGATCAGCTTTCATCTCCCTTGAGTCTATTTGTGAGGTTTTGGCAGAAGTGTCAGTATACCTAAAGAGAGTGTTGGAATTTTTGAACAAACTAAATTAAAAGATGACTCTTACTCAAGCAGATTCTTAAAGCAATGTTAAGACAAAATTATAAAATAAAATCTTCTTTTCCAACAGGAAAAGAGTTTTGAAAGATATTCTGGGCAAAAGCAAAATAAGGAAATAAGGCGTATGTGCCAGGGGTTGGATAATTCCCCAAACTGTAATATCTTCTTTTCTAAATGCAACAGGCACTGCAAGTTAGCTCCTGTATCGAATGAGGACTATAATTCATAAAAGTTGCCCTGATCTAAATTTTTGTCCTTTATCAAAGGAAAATGATAAAAGGAGTGCCAAAACCTTTCCCTGATTAATCAGCTGTTCATTTCTGGCTGCAAGGCTCCTTCAGAGATTTTCAATATGTGTAAGAGCCATGGAGACATACATTTACAGATCATGATCTTTTAAACAAATGATGAGAATTTCAGCAATACTGTACTACAGACATCCAACAGTGATTTTTTTTTTTTTTTGTAGTTTTCTATTTGACTGGCTTTTATTCCCCCTAGAACTCCTACTGGCTGGAGAAGTATGAACATTTGTTAAAAGTTATAAATGAATTCCTGATTTCATCAATCACTGAAGAAATATCTATTTGGATCTACCTTTAGAAATAAAAAGTATTAAATTAATATTTTCAGCTTTAAAGAACGTACAAGACTCAATAACTTCAAATAAAACAACTTGTACAAGTTTATAGAAGAGGAAATGATTTTGTCCAGTATTTGTCTTTCATGTTTAAAAATGTCTTCAAGATCTGGCTACTAGCATCATACAAATTAAGACGTGTGTTACAGAATGATTTATAAACCAAGTATTGCTATTGCTTGAGTATTGTTTATGTAGGGGGTTTTGTAGTTAAGCTCAGAGCTCAATGGCATTACTTCCCCATCATTTAGGGTAGATGAACATTCATTGCAATTAATGATGTCTATAAAAGGAAAGTTTTCAAGAATCCACTCAAACCAATTCCAAAGTTTACACTAAGACACTACCAGGAAAACCTTCCTTATGTACCCTTTCATATTTCCAATGCTAGAATTGAATCATTTTCCTCAATTTTCTCTCAGTTGAGATGACTAATAATATCACTTTTTTCTGTGAGACTTCTGCAACAATTGAAGATCAGTCACTGAGCTCCACATCTATTGGAGCTCCAATTTTATTGGTTACCATTTTAGGCAAACAGCATGGATATGGCCCAGTGGGGTGGGTGGGGGGAAATAAGACCCAGAAATATAAGAAATAGATTCTGGCTCTGTCTCTATAATTTGAGCACATATTTTGATTTCTTTGTAATTCATTCTTTGATAAAATGGGAATACATTCATCCAACAAATATTACCGAACCTATAACCTGTGCAAGAAACTGGGCTAGACAGCCGCGACATAGTGATAAACCAAGCAGACATGGCTCTTGCCTTAAGCAGAATAGTTGGGATGAACAACTAAAATAATAATAATAGTAATAAACAAAAAACAGAAAGAAAAGGAAAATGGTGGCAGAGGTGAAGGGATACAAGAGTACTACAAGAGCATATAATAATGGGTGTTTGTTAATATTTATCCTAATTTCCTCAAACAAAATTTGTCATACAGATGAAAGCTGTCTATTATTATCTTCAATGGTGATTAAAATGTGCCTGGACAGTTGTCAGAGTCACCTGGCAAGTCAGCCATTATCCACTTAAAATGGTATAATTAAAATTAAAGCATAATGAACTGTCTGTAATAAACATCAAGTGATTACTTGTTGAATAAAGTATTGTGATATTCCAAATATATAATTATATTATGTTTCTACTCATACCATGAAAGCATATGATTAATACACACACGTGAATTTTTTTATAACACAGAAGGTCTGATATCTGTATTCTCTGAAACAAGAAAAATGCAGTTCTATTGGGCATAAATTATTATTTTTTAAACATGATGTTAGAATGGCAGAAAAATAAGCATGGATATCTTTGTGATGACTTAAAAATGATTCAATGTCTAAGTTCATTGTTGGAAGCTGTTGCAATGTACATAAATATGTACTGCACATATTTATAACATTGCCAGTCCCAACCCATCCATAGACATAAAGGACATTATTATTCTCCTTTCATAGACCAATCCAATGTTTTGGGTTAGACTCAGAATGGATTTTGCAAGGCTCTAAGATTATAAATTCTTTTAAAGTAGTATCAGTCTTTCTAGAAACAACTATTCACAGATAATTTATTGATACAATTATAATCATTTTATAATACAGGAAGTTTCTTAAAGCTTACCCTTAGAAAACACTTTCAGTCTAATACTAAATGCAATGTTCATTTGCAAGTAACAAAATCACATTTGCTTTAAATGTTCTAAAATTCTGATTCAAACTGGAGTTCTCCCCAGTTAGTCTGATTAATTGGGTTTCATATAATTATAATTACACTTGCAAAAAAGAATGGCTTCTAATAAACTTATTCATAACTAATATCAGACCATTTTTCTCTAAATAAATACAAAATATTTTCCTATTTGCTCTCTCAAATGTTACACAGCCCAAGTCACTAAGTAAAAATTATACTGATTCTTATGACCTCGGGTCACAAATACTTGTTTTCCTTAGAATCCCTATCCACATAGGGATTAGTTACATAGCAAATGGGAATAAGTCCAGGACAAAACAGATGGAGAGTAGCTGGGTTCATTAGGCAACATTCCAGGTGTTTGTTTCTGGCAAAAATGTCACTGAATCCCTGACCATTATGTCCTCACAGTTCTGCTCGAATGTGATAATGGCAGTAGTTAAATTAATGTGTCCTCTTTGCTACAGGGCAGGTCTGTGTTATTTCAATCAGACATTCAAACATTTACCGCATGGAGACTCAATGTCCAACTTTCCTCATATTAAAGTCCTAAAATTCTCTCTAGAGAAAATAAGAGAGATAAAGAAATAGCTAGCTAAACAAACAAATGCTTATATCCAAACTTCAGACATCTTTCTGAAAATAAGTATTTTTAGTCCAAGAGAGAATTTATAAACTAAGAAATACTGTAGATGTTACAGCAGTAGTTTTATAATTGCAGAACTTTTGATAGAGCTTATTATTGAAAATCAAAGGAAGAAATGTAAGGACATTCTACATTTGTACTGTGGCAAATGGCTTCCCTTCTCCACATATCACAGAATTGTGGCTATCACAATGGACATGATCTCTGTCCACTCATTTCCTCAGACCAATGACTTAGCTTAGCTCTTTAAAATAATTGGCTCATTGTAATTCCCCATTTTCGGTCATTAGTACAAGGGATAACTGCACCCTACCTGTACCCTGAGCATGTTGATATTCTAATTTAACATGTTTCTTCTTTGACAAGTGTGTAATCTATCGAGAAAAAACTAAGCATTTTTCATTATATACATTAAACTTAGCTTCAGCTCCTTTAATTTCCAGTTAAGATTAATCTGTCAATTTAAGAGGAAAGGTGCACCTCCAGTTAAGATTAATCTGTAATTTAAGCACTCAGATCTCCCCATATCATCTAGGACTCAGTTCCATCTATTATGCTTTCTCTCTTTTATATATATAACCATTCTCTTCACTGCCATCAAAATAATAGCTTACTCTAGCTGCCTTCCTTTTTTTTCTTTCAACTCACTACAGTAAGTTTCTTCCAAAAATGCCTTTGCCAGAGTCACCAGTGATCACCTAATATTTAAATCTAATGGACTCGTTTAGGGTTTTTCTTCTCTCTTTGGCCCTCAGGATACTGTCTCACCTAGATCTTTCCTGTCTCACTGATCATTCCTTTTAAGTCTCCAACAGTAGGCTTTTTTTCTTTTTTGTCTTTTATAAATACTAATTTCTCAAGGATCCCGTCCTCAACTCGTTTCACAGACTGCATGCACCACCTGGAGAATCATATAACCTACTGGTTTTATCCACCATCACTACAATAACGGCTTTTTACAACTGCATCAGTGTGTTCCTGGCTTCCCCCCAAAGTCCCAGGATCTTGTGTTCAGTTGTGAATAGTCTGTATATTTTTTGTTATTGTTGTTTATCTGTCATAACTAAATTCTTTATAAGACCAAGGAAAAAACTGGACTAATCATATTTCTGAAAAAATCGTACGGATAAAAGAAATGATGACATGGTCAAATCCATTAAAAATAGCAGGATTATGATTAATATTTTGTCCCAGTGCACTGTTTTTACATATATCTTTATGCTGAAACATTTCTGCACAGATCACTCTTATTTCTGAATGAAGAAAACTTTACAGTCAATATGATCTTTTAAAAAAGGATATAACTGAGACATAAAGTTAGCTTAAATTTCCTTCCTCAGTTCACATTTCCACTAGCACATCTCCATCCATCAAATATCTTCACCTCTTCAGCATGGGAAGGAACAGAGTGCCAACACCTCTGATTTAACCTTGGTACACAAAAATGTGCCTGTCAGCAGTTTACATTTATTTTAATAGCTATGAAAATGAAAATACAGCGTTGAGTTCATTTTCTAAAGAGAAAAATCTAATTCATGTAGATTATGAGCATTGCTGAAAGCCCACTATGGGAATGTAGTGGCTGCTTAGAATGGGTTGTCATTAATCAGTAGTGACCCATGCTGTGCCCTCATGTGGAATGACTCACTGATATGGACATAAACACAATCCTGCTAATTCCATTTTTAAAAGCAATGCTTATTTTAGGAGGACTGCATATCTGGACTATTTCTTGACATGAGAGAACAGCAACCACCTGAATTTTTGCTGTTGCATTTTGTCTTTGCCAAGGGAAAAAATATCCACTGTTTAGTCATTTGCTTGTCTTGTATCCACTATAAAAAACTTTATCACTTAATTGTTCTCACTATCTTTATCATAGGTCTTAAAATATTGTTTATACACATGTGTGACTTACCAATACCAATTAGAAGATAACAAAAATATAATTATATCTGAGTTTATGAAACCAAGGTTTAGGCCATTTCAGAATCACCTGGATGCTTTTCTAAAAACAAAACAAAACAAAAACAGATTCCTGGATCCCCCAGGAAATCCACTGAGTCAGAAGATTTTCAGTGAAGTAAGAGTCTATGTTTTAATAGACTTCCCAGGTCATCCTTATGCACACTAAAGTTGAAAACAAGACATTTTCATTGCTTTTACTAAGTTGACTTTGAACAAGAAATCAGAAAGAACGATTGAAAGCAGAGGAGGTTGTCAAAAATGTTTCACTTTTTAAAAAAATGGGATCCTATTTAGAAAAGGTTCAAGGAGATTCCTGCCTGTGCTCCTCACCTGAGAAAAAGCCAAGGCAATGAAGGCATTCTAGCATGATGTCCTAGAGACCTCGGGACCTAACAAATCATATTATTTACTGTCTACATCTTTAAGAGCAGCTTGACTGCCTTTGCTCTCTTTAGAGTTAAAATAACCAATTCACTTCACTTCCTTCTGCTGCACAAAAATCAGTCACTTCAAGCATCCAAGTTGGCCCAGATATAATAATAAGGCCATGCCTTGAAAAGGAAATGAAAAAGAATAAAACATGAACCAAAATTTTACCTCTTCCTCAAAGGAAGCTGTGAATTATGGTTAGAAATAAGCTGATAAAATTGTAAGCAATGTTCTACTTTAAAAACAGCAGCAAGTGAAATACACTTTGGCAGCCAGGAAGAGCACAAAATTCTCTCAAAAAAAGAGATCATGACTGAGGGTGAAACTTTCTTATGTGAACAAAACTTTCTGTGTAAATTTAGTTCCACTCTAACTGCTATTCCACATCCATAAGGACTACCCTCACTCAGGTTTTCTCTCTTTTCCTCTAAGTGTATGTTCTGATGGTGGCTAATACAACTCTTCTCCAGCACTGAGGAAGAAATGTCTTAGCAGAAATATAGCTATTTTTTCAAATATAAAATAAAATAATTTTGACCTTGGAAATATGATTCATACTTTGTCCTAGAATTTTAAAAAATTTCTAAAGAACCTTATTATAACATAATTATTAGACTTTGTTTTTCTTCTAAATCTGCTGGAGGAATTAATAAAGTATCATAGAAGAAAACCTAATAGCAACCTTATAGATTCCTCACGTATAAAATTGAGACAATGAAATCTTCTCTAACTGCTTCACAGAGTTGATATCCCCACATGCTTCAAATAGCAATATGTGTATCAGTTGCCTATTGCTGTGTAACAAATCACCCTGAAATTTAGGCGTCTAAACAAAAACCATCTATTGACTTAGTATTCTGCTTTGGAATGGAGTCTTCTAATCGTCTCCCCTATGTTCACTCATGAGGGGGATCTGTCAGGCATGGATGGTCCACAGCGGTCTCACTCACATGTCTGGTGTTTCACTGGGACTTTTGTTCTGGGCACTTTTGCTCTTCTCCATGTAACTTCTCCAGCATGTTCCAAAAGAGCAAGTCACAATGTGCAAGCAACTCTCAAGCCTCTGCTTGCATCACACAGATGAATATCCAGTTGGCTAAAGTCACATGACCAGCCCTAGAGTCACTATGGGAGGGGATTGTACAAACATGTAGATGCCAGGGGTGTGATTCATTAGGGATAGTTATTATCACAATCTAACAAAAATGTATTACAGTTATTTAGTAACTATAAAGAATCATATGAGTATAAGAATTATAACATTCAAAACAGTAAAGTAGTAAAAGTATAATAAAAATAGTAAAAAAAAATTATAAAAGTAAACTTGGACTAAGTCTATCAATGCCATCCACCCTTGACCATTGACCTTGTTTCCTACAATGCAGTAAATCTGATAGATTCAAATTTCATCAGTTTTAAAAATACCCTTTGAAGTACATGTCGGTGGAAACACATTTGAAATACATATCTGCTCAAGAATAAAGGACCAAAAGGCAGGCAGACAGAAAAAGATATCTGCTACTTAATAGGCAAAAAAGAAAAATAAAAACCTTAGACAAACGAATAATCACAAACTCAGTGAAATAAAAGTTAGAAGTAGAGATATATAGTCTATCATTGCTTAAAAAAATTGAATGATTGGGACTTCCCTGATGGTCCAGTGGTAAAGAATCGGCCTTACAATGCAGGGGACGCAGGTTCGATCCCTGGACAGGGAACTAAGATTTTACATGTCACGGGGCAACTAAGCCAGCATGCTGCAACTACTGAGCTTGCGTGCCTCAACTAGGGAGCCTGCATGCTGCAAACTACAGAGCCCACACGCCCTGGAGCCTGCGTGCCACAACTGGAGAAGAGAAAACCCACACGCCACACCTGGAGAGAAGCCCGTGCGCCACAAGGAAAGATCCTGCATGCCTCAGCGAAGATCCCGCATGCCTCAACTAAGACCCGATGCAGCCAAAAATAAAGAATAAATAAATAAATCTTTAAAAATCATGGAATGATTAATGTCACAGACCCAGAAAGACGAGAAAAAAAAAAAAAGAGAGATTGTTTATCTCCTCTAGAACACCATTTAATGCCATTCTAAAGAGAAAACTATGCTTTAAAAAAAAGTGAAGAAAAAGTTCCATCTCTTCCATTAGCTCCACTCAGTAGTCTCTCAGTGAGGGAAAGACATTTCTTGCATCCAACCTATGTTACTCATGCTAAAACTTGCCCTTATTAGCTTTGCCCCTGTGTCTGGGCAATCCTCGTGAAAACTGGTTACCGCCTTCACACAACCACATAACCCTCCATTCACCAGAGTGCTGTTCTAATGACATCTCTTTTTTTTTTCCCTTCTGTAAACTAAATTTCAGTTTTCTAAACTGTTCCTCAAGATGTTTTATTTTCAAACCCTTGAATCACTTTCACTGTACTCTTCTAAATCCTCTCAAAAATTTCAACATTCATCTCAAGGGAGTGAGGCTCCTTCATTTTAGGTTATGATCAGCCAGAGACAACTATAATGCAGTTAACGTCTCCAACCTTAGATTGTCTTGAGGATTAAATAAACTGATACAGTTTCTTAGAATGAGCTTAAATAGTAACTAGTATAAAATATGTTAGCAAGCAGTAATTATAGTAGCTGCTGGGCACATTAACTTTAAACCTTCTCGGGTATGGGCATTTTTACTAACAGTATGTACTATATTATCGACTAATATGGAGCTTCTCAGCCACTATGGCTACTAGCTCTTCTTCACTTTTATTCAGACTGAATCAGTGATTTCCCATTTGAGCATTCCATTTTTAAAAAATTTACTCAATTATCAAAGTCATTCAGAATTTGAATCTATCTTCTCACTTTTAAAGCAATTTTTCCATGTTTGAGTAAGGTTGTGACTAATGTAAATTTACGTTGTGGATTCAGTGAGCTCTGAAGTCCTGAGAAGGAGTTGGAAGAAGGACATTACTCTTTAGCAGGTGTTACTATGTATCTGAGGAGAAAATAGTTGTATGCTTTGAAGGATCATCTGATTTAATTCCAATAACAATAAATAATAGCTAACATGTTTTGAGCATTTACTATGTACCATACTGTGCTATACAATTTACATGAATTATTTCTTTTATCCTCACAAAATTACAATGCTGTAGTAGGTACTTATCCTGTTCTCATTTTACAAATGAGTAAGTTCAGTTTTAGATAGGCTGAGTGACTTGCCTAATGCTGCATACCTTTTAGGTGTCAATGTTTGAATTAAGTCCAGGTCAGACTCTAGAAACTGAATTTCTAATCCTTAAATAAATTTCCTGTACAACTGCCACAAAAAAGTCTTGTAAGAGAGTTATTGGCTCTATTTCGTAGGTGAGCAGATTGAGACAAGGAAAAGTTAAATAACTTATCTAAGATCCACCATAAATGGCAGATTAAATATTTGAACCCAGGGCAGTCTGGCTTCAGGATAAAACAACAACAAAAAAATAGTTAAAACAACTGTGGTTCCAGAAAGCACAAATCCGCAAATGTAAATTTCTTGTTACGCTATCTGGGTAGACTTGTCCTTCACAAGTCCAACTTTAAGTTTTGAAAAGAAAATGATAGGAACAATGAAAGCTGTATGCTGAACAGTTTTTAAAGCTCTCTTGAATATAGGGTCTCACTGACAACTTCAGTCAAGTAAGCGAGCACATGGCATCCAGCGTGACAAACCACCCCCAAAACTTAGTGGCTTAAAACAGCAGTCATTTATTTTGCTCATGGATCTGCAGTTTTGAGATGAACAGGCCACTTCTGTTCCATGTGGCATCAGCTGTTGGAGGTTTGAACAGGGGCTAGACGGTCTATTTTCAAGATGGTTCTTTAGCCTGAAGATAGGTGCAGACTGTCAGCTGGGACCTCAGCCAGGGATATTAAGCCCCTTCCTGGACTGCTTGGGTTCTCTCGTGGCATGGTAGCTGGGTCCCAGAGGAACTACACAGAGGTGGTATTACCTTTAAAGAGTTAGCCTGGGAAGTCACATAGTGACACTTTGCTGTAGTCACAAGTCAGGCTGCCCATATTCAAAGGATGGAAACATGGCCACCCACCTCTTGGGAGGAGTGTCAAAGTGATAAAGTAATTAAACTCTTGCACTCATTTTACTTTAAAAGCTACAGTCCTTTAACCCTAATTAATAACTTTAGTCCCACTCTCAACTCTCAGATCAACTCTGTCTCTAGTAAAGAGGATGTACAAAGCCCTGCTGAAGGAGTTCAGTGGCTTTGCGAAGAGTCAGACCTGCAGGCCTATAGAAGCAGTCGTGCTGTTCAAAGAACACTCATCTGGGAAATCAGGCAATCCAAGATCTCATTCCAGGAGTTTCCTTAATCCTGTTTTATGATTAAGGACTCTACAGGCCTTAGTTTCCTCATATGTAAAACGGTTGTTGATCTAGGTGACCTCCAAAACCTCTGAGATTTATCATGAAAGTAACTCCTTACCTACGCATTCTCCCATACTTATGTCCCATACCTCATGTTCTAGTGCTCACCCAGATACAGAATTTGTCTGCCTCTGAAAATCTACCTCTGTGACTAGGCACCTAGTACCTGGTCCTACAACCCTCTCAGAGGACAGCCTGCCTTCCAGGATTTCTATCACATGTAACTCTGTCACTCAGCTGTCCCAAATGACTAGGATGGTAGAGGCTACGTTTGGTAACTGATCTGGATGAGGTCCTAGCAGCCTGCTCCTTAGGTAGATTGACTTGTCAGAGATTTATCTTCAGATTCACTTCTGCATACCTTTCCCTGAAATAGCAGGCCCCATCCTTGATCTGCTGCTCTCCTTGACCTTCACACGCCCAAGAAGGTTCTAGGAGAAATCTCTGATTTTGTGGCTTAGAATTCCCCAGTGCCATCTGTTCTTGGGTTCTCACGTTTATTTTATATTCCTTTCTCTTTCCATCACTGCCTTTAACAAAAGTGTCTAGTGAGTTCTTGTAGATTTCACCTTGATTTTTGCTTCTTTTTGCAAAAATAGTAGCAAAAAGCTTCCCCAAAGTTTCCATAAGTCAGCTTGAAAACTCCTATTATGCATGATATATTTTGATGGGAGTCTTAATTATATAAAACTAATTTAAGTGTCAGCAATATTTTTTCTAATATGAATATAGACATACTTTTCATCTGATAATAAAAATGACACAGAAGGTAAAGAATTATCGTGTGGGAGTAAAGATTGCCTAAGAAAACATTGCACTTCATGGTGAATACCCATTTTTATAAGACTGACATTGTAATAGTTTTACTTGTCACTGAAACAAAAAAAGGAGAATATTAGTTTTATTGTACAAAGATAAGAGTCATCAAATGTATTGTCTGTGAGTATAACTATTATTTTTTAAATTATCATCTGTTTTTTAATTACTATGTGCTACTATCCACAGGGAACTAAATATTCTGGAATACAAGTTATCGAAAGACATGGCTGTTATCCCCAAACATCCTTAAAAAGAAACAAATCTATGACTCATTGTCACATGTAAATTTAACAAAGTCCCAATTCAATCCTTTGCATGGCTAGTAAAACAGTAAATGAGATAACCTCCATCCAAACTGACAAAACTTTAGAGCCCTTCTATGGCTGACATCCAATCTGTACCAATTATTCACTTAAAATGAGCTCTCAGGAAATGCTTTTCCTCCTTGACTTGCTTTTAAACTATGTATGCTTAGGTCAGGAGGTCTGCCTTGCCCTAGTTGTATGGATAACATAGAGTAAGTGTTTTGTTTTTTCCTTCTGGATATATCTTCCTAATGTTAAAAATAGTCATTTGAATCAAAAAATTAACTTGGTGACTATGATTTTAATATTTCCACTTAGCATATTAAAAGAAAAAAGATTTCTTATGTGTTTTATGTTGCATTTTATAGGTAAAATAAAATTGCATTATTTAATTTTTTTTACCAAAAAAATAATGCAAGTTCACTGGCAAACACTGCTGTAGTTTTATAGTTTCTCATCAAACTTTGGTCCAATTCTTCAAAGAACAGTGAAATCCTTTTTTGGCTTAATTCTCTTTAATATCTATCTAGGGAAGAAAGAATGAATCAGCATTGCCAATTCATTTTTTTTTGCCTCAATTTCAACTCAACTGTTTGAGATTTCCTGTCTGCCAATGCAAACATTTTTAAAGCTGCGTTATTTCTTACAAAACTTCTTATGTCTCATGGCATTTCACGATGTCAATGAGTGTGAAAAGCTTTTTGATAACTGAGTTACTAAAAAAAAAAAAAAAACGATCCTTGGTGGAAATTGAAAATTGATATCATCTTATCACTGTCTACCAGAATATTAAAATGTGAGCTGCAAGTGATGAATGACCAATTTCCAGGAACTTAATGAATCAAGGATGTAATTTAAGGAAATCTTTATCTAGTCATTAAAAAAGGTAATGGTGTGGAAGAGTTGGAGGAACCGTGTGTGTGTGAAGTATGCATTTTATTTTATGGTTTTCCCACTTACTCTACTCCTTGTATTAATAATATTGTGTAGAAAATAAGCAAATCCTGCATCTACACATTTTCATTCACAGATCAAGACTGTATACTGTCTACTTCTCATTACCTTTTAGTCTTCTGAAGATCACATATTTTCCTCTCCTCCAAAAATTATTCTGTAATATGGTAAAAACCAAGAAAATGTACACCATTTAAAAATGGATGGAACCTACATCTCTGGAAGTTCTACTTTACTAGTCTTCTAAGCCATACAAACGAAAAAAAGCAATCACTAGTTGTGGCATGTCTTTCCACAGATATTCTAGCTCAAATCTCATATTAGTCATCTTTAATCTTCATTAGTGCTCCACATTTGTGAGTGAAATAGCGAATATTTGTTTTAATTTATGTTTTGACCTGTGTCCCAGAATTTAAAATACTCATTGGAAGACATTTAATTATCTGCTAAGAAATAAAAAATCAAGTTTAATTACCTAATAATGTTTTAAAAGGAAGATAATAAATCAAAATACATACATATGTTTATTATGTTTGGACAGAAAAATCTCAACACCTTCTTAGTCAAATCATGGGCATCATAACTAAGAGGTGCAAATGAGGATTACTGAGAAAATTCAGTTAGAATTCCCATTTTATTCAACAAGCAGATACAGTGCTATTGAAACACTAAATTTAAATATCTTTAGGTTGGGCAAAAACTTTTTAATTGACCACGGTGCCCTCATATCTTACTATAACCCACTGCCTATTATCTGCCTGACCCCTGAAGTCACTTGATCACAACAAACTCAAATATAAACCAAAATACTGCACCTCTATCCAGAGTCTACTAGAGCTCACTTCTGCTAAGTATTTATTTCTGTTTGGCTTTGTGCTATTACCTATGTTACTTTTTTAGAAAATCAGAAAATCATTCAGTTTCAATTATTCAGATGATTCATAAAAATAAAATAACTTCAATGACCTCTGCTTAAGTTTATTCCTTTTTCACTACATCCTCATCGTCCACACTAACACATTGTATAGTCTCTAGTAATAGTGAGCTTAGAGTTCTATATTATATTGCTCTGCACAAAATGCTATGCTTTTATAAACTATTATCACCACCATCTCCAACTTATTAACTTGGTAAATGCCTATTAAAATATCAAGACCATTCTTTTCTTAAAATTTATTTATTTATTTATTTTTGGCTGCATTGGGTCTTAGTTGCAGCACGCAGGATCTTTTGTTGCAGTGTGCCCGTTCTTCATTGCAGCACTTGGGCTTCTCTCTAGTTGTGGCACATGGGCTCCAGAGCACGTGGGCTCTGTAGTTGTGACACGCGGGCTCTCTAGCTGTGGCATGCGGGCTCAGTAGTTGTGACGGGCAGGCTTAGTTGCCCTGCGGCATATGGGATCTTAGTTCCCCTACCAGGGATCAAACCTGTGTTCCCTGCATTGGAGGGCAGATTCTTAACCACTGGACCACCAGGGAAGTCCCTCAAGACCATTCTTAAAATTTCCTTGATTCTCACAGGCAGATTGAGTTGATCCTTCCTCTAAGCACCATTAATATGTACATGTATTTTGAGGTATGTAGTTATTTGATTGCATGGCTATCCATTTACTTAACTGTGAGCTTCATCAAAGCAGGAACATCCCAAGTGCTTTGAGCAATTCTTGGGACATAGTTAGCATTCAAGAAATAATTTTCAAAACAAGGAATGAATTGTTACATAAATAATATCCTCAATCTTCCAAGTCACTTAGAGAATGAATATTTGTAATGTAAATGCATTGTAAATTAGTAAATGTATTGTCATTTAAGAAAATTGGATTCTGAAGCCATACTGTCTGGGTGCTAAATCTGACGTGGCTGCAAGTAACTGTGTAAATATGGGTGAGCTACTCAGACTCTCTGACCTCGGGTTTCTCATATATAAAACAGGTATTAAAAAGTACCTTCTTCAAAGGGTCATGATGAGGACTGAGTAAATAAATTTTAAAAACTTAGAACAGTCCCTAGCACATAGAACTGCTCAACAAAAGTTAGCTACTTTTACTACTGAACCTAAGCATAGAAATAATGTCTTTTTATGGACACCATAAACATATCATTCATAAAAGAAAACAAATGAAACTGTGTAATCCTCACAATTCTTTGATTTTGTTTTTTTTTCGGATTTTTTGTGTGTGTTTCTTTGCGGTATGCGGGCCTCTCACTGTTGTGGCCTCTCCCGCAACAAAGAGTAGCCCCTCCTGTTGCAGAGCACAGGCTCTGGACACGCAGGCTCAGCGGCCATGGCTCACGGGCCCAGCCGCTCCACGGCATGTGGGATCTTCCCGGACCGGGGCACGAACCCACGTCCCCTGCATCAGCAGGCGGACTCTCAACCACTGCGCCACCAGGGAAGCCCAGATTTTTAACAGAAGTTTTAAAAATTCTGTAAAGTCTTACTGGCCAAGCATATCTTCACATATACATATGAAATACTGGCTTCAACAACAACAAAATATATTACATGACCACATTACTCTAATAAAGATTTTATATATAAATAATATATATAAAAATTATATATATTTATATATTATAAATTATTTATATATTATATTGTTTAATATAAATAATATATCAACACTTCATACATTCACTTTTAATGTTATGACCCTCTGAATATCAACAATTCACTAAATTTTACTTCATTCACTAAATTTGTCTTCATATGGTTACAAGAATAAAATGCACCTTATAACAGCAACTCAGCTATGTAAAACATAACCTTCAAAACCCTACAGTAAAATTAGGGGTAAAATCAATCTTGTATGCATTTGTAGTCCCTAAATTAACACCCAGGATATCTAGTTCCATCTGTACGGTGGATTATATACCCTGCCTGATGCTCCTTACTGAGGAATTAAAATTATATATAAGAGTGTGTGTGTATGTGTGTGTAATAAATGTTATTTTGAACACATCACTGAGCTCATGCAAAAAATACAAAAGAGGAAGCAAGAGCTCTGGGGGATGAGCAAATACCAAAGATGATTTTTACCTGGACAATTTTTACCTGAAGCCAAAAGACTTTGAGCTTCCATTGTGATTACTGCACAAAAGGACAAGAGTGGTAAAACCTGAGGTTCTCACGATGCAGAGAAACTGATAAGAAGATTAAGTACAGGAGAAATAAACCCTTCCATTTGGAAAGATACATGACTGTCTAGCTGCTGGATGTGGGTGAAGAAAAATTAAAACTTCTCCTGAGGATCTGTAGCCACAGATTAGTTTTCAACCAGGTCTGCAGTTGGAATTCACACTATCTGTTTAGACCCAAGATCCTCATGTAGAGAATGTCAAGGTGTCCTGGGTTGGTGCACTGCCATATGACTCGCAGAAACAAATATAAAATCACTCTGGAAGAGCTCAACTTCAAAGCAGACCTCAAAGAATCCCCACTGGTAAAAATTCCAAGAGAAATGAATAGGTCACTGTCAAAATTCACAACCTGTGCCAAAACGAGAACAAGCAGAATGTAATATATAGATAGACAGAAGAGGGAAGGAGAGCGGGAGGGAGGGAGAGCGAAAGTAGATTAGATAGTTGGATATACAGGTAAATAAATAATACACAAATTAAAATAGACAATGGATTCTGGAATTATCATATACTTATTTAACACATTTAAAGCAATTAAAATCCTAAATAAAATATGTTTGATAATATGACCAGGTATCAAGAATATTTGAAAAAGAACTTACAGAAATGGAAAATATAGTAAAGAAATTAAAAACTTATTGGACGGATCAACTAAATGCATTAGTTTAAGTGAAAATTAGTGAACCACAATAAACACCTGAGATATTATCCAGAATATAATGCAGAGGGTTAAAGAGAAGGAAAATATGATAAAGAGAATATGAGACATGGAGTGGAAGAAAATCTAATGCATGTATAATTATAGCCAATAAAGAGAAAGGGGAGCAAGTGCTATTCAAAAAGATAATGCTGAAGACATTTCCAAGACTATGGTTAAAGACTCAATCCTCAGATCCAGGAAGCTCAATGAATCCTAAGCAGAAAAATAAAAAGAGATACAGCTAAAATAAAAAGTACCAAAATGAATGGGAAGATCTTAATATCAGTGAGAGAGAAAAATAGAGACAATCTTCAAAAGAATGATTATTAAAATAATTGCTGGTTTTTGAACAATAGAATCCAGATAAAAATGGATCCCTTGCTTTACTGAGAACAAACAATGGTTAACACAGTTCTATTTCCAGTATTGTAGATTTCAAGTCATATTCAAACAAGTAATAAATGAGGAAGTATAGTACCAAAAGACCCTCATTGAAAGAATTTTCATCTATATCCTTCAGGCCGAAGGAAAATTATCTCAGATGTGAGATTTGAGATGTAAAAAAGAATGGTAAGATAACATATTAATAAATATTTCGGTAAATTTAAACAAACATTCATTGTCTACATTAGCAGTAAAAATCACTAATTGTATGTTTGTGTGGGGTAGAGGGTAAATAGGCTACAATTAAAATACTGAGCCATAATAATACATAAGTTGTTATAAGAGTGTTCAAGATAAGGAATTCTAAGGTATTTGATTTGCTGCAGAGAAACATGGCATAAGAATTTAGAGGCCCCAAGTAAAGTATTCCTGCTGTATGTACTAAGGTAGCCACTAGAAAAAGTCATAGTCCACATAACTTCCAAAAATTAGAGGAGAAATATACAATAAGAAAAATAAATTTGAAAACTCAATTTATCTCAAAAGACTGCGGCAAGGGTAGGGGTGAGGGTGGGGCAAAGGGAGAGCGGGGAAAACAGCAACAATAAACATGGATGAATTTCAAAATATTATGTTGAGATAAAGTCAAAAGAAAAGAAATACTTGGAAAGGGGGAAGATGGCAGAAGAGTAAGACGCGGAGATCACCTTCCTCCCCACAGATACATCAGAAATACATCTACACATGGAACAACTCCTACAGAACACCCACTGAACGCTGGCAGAAGACCTCAGACCTCCTAAAAGGCAAGAAACTCCCCATGTACCTGGGTATGGCAAAAGAAAAAAGAATAAACAGAGACAAAAGAATAGGGACGGGACCTGCACCAGTGGGAGGGAGCCGTGAAGGAGAAAAGGTTTCCACACACTAGAAGCCCCTTCGTGGGCGGAGACTACGGGTGGTGGAGGGAGGAAGCTTCAGCGCCATGGAGGAGAGTGCAGAAACGGGTGCAGAGGGCAAAGCGGAGAGATTCGTGCACAGAGGGTCGGTGCCGACCAGCACTCACCAGCCCGAAAGGCTTGTCTGGTCACCCACTGGGGTGGGCGGGACTGGGGCTGAGGCTTGGGCTTTGGTCAAATCGCAGGGAGAGGACTGGCGGCGTGAACACAGCCTGAAGGGGATAGTGCACCATGGCTAGCCCGGAGGGAGTCCGGGAAAAAATCTGGGCCTGCCGAAGAGGCAATAGACTTTTTCTTCCCTCTTTGTTTCCTGGTGCGCAAGGAAAGGGGATTAACAGCGCTGCTTAAAGGAGCTCCAGAGATGGGCACGAGCCGCCGCTATCAGTGCAGACCCCAGAGACGGGCATGAGATGCTAAGGCCGCTGCTGCTGCCACCAAGAAGCCTGTGTGCAAGCACAGCTCACTATCCACATCTCCCCTTCCGGGAGACTGTGCAGCCCGCCACTGCCAGGGCCCCGTGATCCAGGGAAAACTTCCCCGGGAGAACGCACGGCGCGCCTCAGGCTGGTGCAACGTCACACCGGCCTCTGCCACCGCAGGCTCTCCCCGCATCTGAACCCCTCCCTCCCCCTGGCCTGAGTGAGCCAGAGACCCCGAAGCAGCTGCCCATTAACCCCGTCCTGTCTGAGCGAAGAACAGACGCCCTCAGGCGACCTACACGCAGAGGCGGGGCCAAATCTAAAGCTGAACCCTGGTAGCTGTCCATCAAAGAAGAGAAAGGGAAATTTCTCCCAGCAGCCTCAGGAGCAGCAGATTAAATCTCCACAATCAACTTGCTGTACCTTGCATCGGTAGAATATCTGAACAGACAACGAATCATCCCAAATTGAGGAAGTGGACTTTGAGAGCAAGATATATTATGTTTTCCCCTCTTTCTCTTTTTGTGAGTGTGTATGTGTATGCTTCTGTGTGAGATTTTTGTCTGTATAGCTTTGCTTTCACCATTTGTCCTAGGGTTCTATCCATCCATTTGTTTGTTTGTTTTTTTCTGTTTTTTTGTTTGTTTTTTAATAAAAAAATTATTTTTCTTAATAATTATTTCTTACTTTAATAACTTTATTTTATTTTATCCTCTTTCTTTCTTTCTTTCTTTCTTTCTTTCTTTCTTTCTTTGTACTTTTTCTCCCTTTTATTCTGAGCCGTGTGGATGAAAGGCACTTGGTGTTGCAGCCAGGAGTCAGTGCTGTGCCTCTGACATGGGAGAGCCAACTTCAGGACACTGGTCCACAAAAGACCTCCCAGCTCCACATAATATCAAATGGCGAAAATCTCCCAGAGATCTCCATCTCAACACCAACACCTGGCTTCACTAAATGACCAGCAAGCTACAGTGCTGGACACCCTATGCCAAACAACTAGCAAGACAGGAACACAACCCCACCCATTAGCAGAGAGGCTGCCTAAAATCATAATAGGGACACAGACACCCCAAAACACACCACCAGACGTGGACCTGCCCACCAGAAAGACAAGATCCAGCCTCATCCACCAGAACACAGGCACTAGTCTCCTCCACCAGGAAGCCTACACAACCCGCTGAACCAACCTTAGCCACTGGGGACGGACACCTAAAACAACGGGAACTACGAACCTGCAGCCTGCGAAAGGAGACCCCAAACACAGTGAGTTAAGCAAAATGAGAAGACAGAAAAACACACAGCAGATGAAGGAGCAAGATAAAAACCCACCAGACCTAAAAAATGAAGAGGAAATAGGCAGTCTACCTGAAAAAGAATTCAGAATAATGATAGTAAAGATGATCCAAAATCTTGGAAATAGAAGAGAGAAAATATAAGAAACATTTAACAAGTACCTAGAAGAACTAAAGAGGAAACAAGCAACGATGAACAACACAATAAATGAAATTTAAAATACTCTAGAAGGGATCAATAGCAGAATAACTGAGGCAGAAGAATGGATAAGTGACCTGGAAGATAAAATAGTGGAAATAACTACTGCAGAGCAGAATAAAGAAAAAAGAATGAAAAGAACTGAGGACAGTCTCAGAGACTTCTTGGACAACATTAAGTGCACCAACATTCAAATTATAGGGGTCCCAGAAGAAGAAGAGAAAAAGAAAGGGACTGAGAAAATATTTGAAGAGATTATAGTTGAAAACTTCCCTAATATGGGAAAGGAAAGAGTTAATCAAGTGCAGGAAGCACAGAGAGTTCAACACAGGATAAATCCAAGGAGAAACACGCCAAGACACATATTAATCAAACTATCAAAAATTAAATACAAAGAAAACATATTAAAAGCAGCAAGGGAAAAACAACAAATAACACACAAGGGCATCCACATAAGGTTAAGAGCTGATCTTTCAGCAGAAAGTCTGCAAGCCAGAAGGGACTGGCAGGACATATTTAAAGTGATGAAGGAGAAAAACCTACAACCAAGATTACTCTACCCAGCAAGAATCTCATTCAGATTTGATGGACAAATTAAAACATTTATAGACAAGGAAAAGCTGAGAGAGTTCACCACCACCAAACCAGCTTTACAACAAATGCTAAAGGAACTTCTCTAGGCAAGAAACACAAGAGAAGGAAAAGACCTACAATAACAAAACCAAAACAATTAAGAAAATGGGAATAGGAACATACATATCGATAATTACCTTAAATGTAAATGTATTAAATGCTCCCACCAAAAGACACAGACTGGCTGAATGGATACAAAAACAAGACCCATATATATGCTATCTACAAGAGACCCACTTCAGACCTAGGGGGCACATACAGACTGAAAGTGAGGGGATGGTAAAAGATATTCCATGCAAATGGAAATCAAAAAAAGCTGGAGTAGCAATTCTCATATCAGACAAAATAGACTTTAAAATAAAGACTATTACAAGAGACAAAGAAGGACACTACATAATGATCAAGGAATCGATCCAAGAAGAAGATATAACAATTGTAAATATTTATGCACCCAACATAGGAGCACCTCAATACATAAGGCATATACTCACAGCCATAAAAGGGGAAATCGACAGTAACACATTTATAGTAGGGAACTTTAATACCCCACTTTCACCAATGGACAGATCATCCAAAATGAAAATAAATAAGGAAACACAAGCTTTAAATGATACATTAAACAAGATGGACTTAATTGATATTTATAAGACATTCCATTCAAAAACAACAGAATACACATTTTCCTCAAGTGCTCATGGAACATTCTCCAGGATAGATCATATCTAGGGTCACAGATCAAGCCTTGGTAAATTTAAGAAAATTGAAATTGTATCAAGTATCTTTTCCAACGACAACGCTTTGAGACTAGATATCAATCACAGGAAAAGATCTGTAAAAAATACAAACACATGGAGGCTAAACAATACACTACTTAAAAACGAAGTGATCACTGAAGAAATCAAAGAGGAAATCAAAAAATACCTAGAAAAAATGACAATGGAGACTCGACCACCTAAAACCTATGCGATGCAGCAAAAGCAGTTCTAAGAGGGAAGTTTATAGCAATACAATCCTACCTTAAGTAACAGGAAACATCTCGAATAAACAACCTAACCTTGCACCTAAAGCAATTAGAGAAAGAAGAACAAAAAAAACCCAAAGTTAGCAGAAGGAAGGAAATCATAAAGATCAGATCAGAAATAAATGAAAAAGAAATGAAGGAAATGATAGCAAAGATCAATAAAACTAAAAGCTGGTTTTTTGAGAAGATAAACAAACTGATAAACCATTAGCCAGACTCAACAAGAAAAAAAGGAAGAAGACTCAAATCAATAGAATTAGAAATGAAAAAGGAGAAGTAACAACTGACACTGCAGAAATATAAAAGATCATGAGAGATTACTATAAGCAACTCTATGCCAACAAAATGCACAACCTGGAAGATATGGACAAATTCTTAGAAATGCACAACCTGCCAAGACTGAATCAGGAAGAAATGGAAAATATGAACAGACCAATCACAAACACTGAAATTGAAACTGTGATTAAAAATCTTCCAACAGGGCTTCCCTGGTGGTGCAGTGGTTGAGAGTGCGCCTGCCGATGCAGGGGACACGGGTTCGTGCCCCAGTCTGGGAAGATCCCACATGCCACGGAGTGGCTGGGCCCGTGAGCCATGGCTGCTGAGCCTGCGCGTGCGGAGCCTGTGCTCCACAATGGGAGAGGCCACAATGGTGAGAGGCCCGCGTACCACAAAAAAAACAAACAAACAATCTTCCAACAAACAAAAGCCCAGGACCAGATGGCTTCACAGGCGAATTCTATGAAACATTTAGAGAAGAGCTAACACCTATTCTCCTCAAACTCTTCCAAAATGTAACAGAGGGAGGAACACTCCCAAACTCATTCTATGAGGCCACCATCACCCTGATACCAAAACCAGACAAAGATGTCACAAAGAAAGAAAACTACAGGTTAATATCACTGATGAACATAGGTTCAAAAATCCTCAACAAAATACTAGCAAACAGAATCCAACAGCACATTGAAAGGATCATACAACCATGGTCAAGTGGGGTTTGTCCCAGGAATGCAAGGATCCTTCAATATACGCAAATCAATCAACGTTATACACCATATTAACAAACTGAAGGAGAAAATCCATATGATCATCTCAATAGATGCAGAGAAAGCTTTTGACAAAATTCAACATCGATTTATGATAAAAACCCTGCAGAATGTAGGCATAGAGGGAACTTTCCTCAACATAATAAAGGTCATATATGACAAACCCACAGCCAACATCGTCCTCAATGGTGAAAAACTGAAAGAATTTCCACTAAGGTCAGGAACAAGACAAGGTTGCCCACTCGCACCACTCTTATTCAACATAGTTTTGGAAGTTTTAGCCACAGCAATCAGAGAAGAAAAGGAAATAAAAGGAATCCAAATCGGAAAAGAAGAAGTTAAACTGTCACTGTTTGCAGATGACATGATACTATACATAGAGAATCCTAAAGATGCTACCAGAATACTACTAGAGCTAATCAATGAATCTGGTAATGTAGCAGGATACAAAATAAATGCACAGAAATCTCTGGCATTCCTATACACTAATGATGAAAAATCTGAAAGTAAAATTAAGAAAACACTCCCATTTACCATTGCAACAAAAAGATTAAAATATATAGGAAAAACCTACCTAAGGAGACAAAAGACCTGTATGCAGAAAATTATATGACACTGATGAAAGAAGTTAAAGATCATTCGAATAGATGGAGAGATATACCATGTTCTTGGATTGGAAGAATCAACATTGTGAAAATGACTCTACTACCCAAAGCAATCTACAGATTCAATGCAATCCCTGTCAAACTACCAATGGCATTTTTCACAGACATAGAACAAAAAATTTCACAATTTGTATGGAAACACAAAAGACCCCAAAAAGCCAAAGCAATCTTGAGAAAGAAAAACGGAGCTGGAGGAATCAGGCTCCCTGACTTCAGACTACACTACAAAGCTACAGTAATCAAGACAGTATGGTACTGGCACAAAAAGAGAACTATAGATCAATGGAACAAGATTGAAAGCCCAGAGATAAACCCATGAACATACGGTCACCTTACCTTTGATAAAGGAGACAGGAATGTACAGTGGAGAAAGGACAGCCTCTTCAATAAGTGGTGCTGGGAAAACTGGACAGCTACATGTAAAAGTATGATATTAGAACACTCCCTAACACCATACACAAAAATAAGCTCAAAATGGATTAAAGACCTAAATGTAAGGCCAGAAACTATCAAACTCTTAGAGAAAAACATAGGCAGAACACTCTATGACATAAATCACAGCAAGGTCCTTTTTGACTCACCTCCTAGAGAAATGGAAATAAAAAAAATAAACAAATGGGACCTAATGAAACTTCAAAGGTTTTGCACAGCAAAGAAACCATAAACAAGACCAAAAAACAACCCTCAGAATGGGAGAAAATATTTGCAAATGAAGCAACTGACAAAGGATTAATCTCCAAAAATTACAAGCAGCTCAATAACAAAAAAACAAACAACCCAATCCAAAAATGGGCCACCTAAATAGACATTTCTCCAAAGAAGATATACAGATTGCCAACACACACATGAAAGAATGCTCAACATCATTAATCATTAGAGAAATGCAAATCAAAACTAAAATGAGATATCATCTCACCCCAGTCAGAATGGCCATCATCTAAAAATCTAGAAACAGTAAATGCTGGAGAGGGTGTGGAGAAAAGGGAACCCTCTTGCACTGCTGGTGGGAATGTGAATTGGTACAGCCACTATCGAGAACAGTATGGAGGTTCCTTAAAAATCTACAAACAGAACTACCATATGACCCCACAATCCCATTACTGGGCATATACCCTGAGAAAACCATAATTCAAAAAGAGTCATGTACCACAATGTTCATTGCAGCTCTATTTACAATAGCCAGGACATGGAAGCAACCTAAGTGTCCATGAACAGATGAATGGATAAAGAAGATGTGGCACGTATATGCAATGGAATATTACTCAGCCATGAAAAGAAACGAAATTGAGTTATTTGTAGTGAGGTGGATGGACCTAGAGTCTGTCATACAGAGTGAAGTAAGTCAGAAAGAGAAAAACAAATATCATATGCTAACACATATATATGGAATCTAAGAAAAAAAAATGGTCATGAAGAACCTAGGGGCAAGACAGGAATAAAGACACAGACCTACTAGAGAATGGACTTGAAGATATGGGGAGGGGGAAGGGTAAGCTGGGACAAAGTGAGAGAGTGGCATGGCCATATATACACTACCAAACGTAAAATAGATTGCTAGTGGGAAGCAGCCGCATAGCACAGGGAGATGAGCTCGGTGCTTTGTGACCACCTAGAGGGGTGGGATAGGGAGGGTGGGAGGGAGACGCAAGAGGGAAGAGATATGGGAACATATGTATAACTGATTCACTTTGTTACAAAGCAGAAACTAACACACCATTGTAAGGCAGTTATACTCCAATAAAGATGTTAAAAAGAAAAGAAAAGAAAAGAAATACTTTTCATTTGTTTAGAGTTCACAATAGGTCAACAGTAAACCATATATTGTAGAGATGCATTTAAAGGAACTGTGACTTGGAATAATAGACATTTTGAGGAAGATACAGTGGTATGTGATGGGACAGGGGTCATGGAAGTTCCTAGCATACAAGCAATTTTCCATTTCTTAGTCTCAGTGATGTGACAATGATGTTTATTTTTTCATTTTTTTCTGAAGTATGCATATAACTTTACACACTCATATAGGAATGGTGTATTTCACAATAAAAACGTTTTACTATCAGGACTCTTCATAAAGGAAACTTACTTTCATTCCATTGAGTAGTGTCATGAGAGAATTGACCGGGTAGAGCACATTGAAGTAGATGATTCCTTGGGGTCCATCGTAATATTTAATTATTTAGCAAAACGTACAATTACTGCATTTGTCGTATCAGGAGAAATAATTGTGGAAGATTTAGATGGGAGCATCTGAAAGACTGGCATCTCAAACCAGCCGTATTCTTGAGATAAAACTGGCTGTTGCGGAGAGAGCAGCTGAGATCCGGGAGGCCTTAGTTGAGATCTCCTTTCCAAGGATCATCACACCTGTCCTCACAGTTGTCTATATACAGACTCCCAGCCTGATTCTCTCTTGGAGGTTCAGGGGCTCTCATATTATGCAACTTTTACACCTTGGCAAATGTCAAGGCATTAGGACTCTTAGTTTCTGGCATTTGTGACGTGTGGAGGATAAGCGACGATAAATCAGACTGGCTAAATTTCCCAATCCCATCTGGTACTGCTGCTGCATAGATAGATGGAATCATGGTTTAAAAAAGAAATCTGACTGGCAATGGTGTGTCCTGAGTCATGAAATGTGTGAGCTGGTCACCCAAATAAGCAGGAGAGGAAAACTCACTTAAAGCTTTTATAATTCTGAGTTATTTTTGTTTGATGTCATTTTATAAATCATATGGTACTGGTGCTATAAAACTAAATACACAGTATATAAATAGATAATAGAGAAGTCTGTGGTTTTCTACAATAGTTACAACACGGCAACTTCTATGTGATATTTCTTTCACATTTTAAGCATTTTGAAAAACTAATATTTCCTCTGTTAATTGTTCTGTCTTTATTGTCTCTATCAAGAAGTACTTTTCAAGTTCCAACACACTTTTTCACTGATATGCCATGCTGTGTGCTAAGTATAAAGAGAGTTTCAAAACTATCACCAAACACTTTGGAGCTCACACAAGTTCAGGGCAAATAAAGACACTAGATTCAATCCTGTCTTCCAACTCTCTTTCAAGAAAATTTCCCCTCTCCTGCACAAGCCCCTGGTTCAAATATGCAATAACAACTATCAATGCACAAATTGGGTTAGGGCCGATTATATAAATTGAGGAAATTGTATTCTATGGTGCCTGTAATGAAGCCATGTTCTCTCATGCACTTCACTATTGAATAGCTGATTTGGGGGCAGAGGAACAAAGTAGAAACAAAGAAAAACTGAGAATAGCTGTGATTCTTTTTTCCCCCAAAAGCTAGTCTCAAATCCAGTTTTAAACAAATGTCAGGGACAAGAAAGACAAAGAAAACTAAACTCACATCATTCAAGGGAATAAACTCAGCACCAGCATGATTGCACAAAGATGGAGTCCCAACCAATTAATGTAGATTTCCTTCCAAGTTAGAGTTCATAGCTGAGAAATTAGGACTATATGAAGATAATGTGTGTTTCTGTTGGCAAGGCTTTATCTCTAATCCTGACATATGAGTTCATATGCTGTATTTACCCACTGATGATAGAAAACAAGAGGGCTTGTTAAGACTGCAGGTGACCCTAACTTGAAAGGGTGCTTAGCAAGGAGGAAGACGGGAGAAGAATTAATAAGTTAAACATTGCCAAGCAGTTGAAGAGAAGCAGAGCACCATTACATAATGACAAGGTTAGGAAGGTTCAAGTCACTGGGCTAAGTGCTTTAGATATAGTTTATCATTTCTTCTTGCAATAAGGCTTCAAGGTAGGTAACATTCACAGAAGAGGGCAATATGAAATCCCAAAGAAATAGGACTACTTATATCTGAAAAAGGAGAAAATGTTGTCATCAGGGAGCATCAACAAAAAATAAGTACCTATGATGCAGCACTATGTATATTTTAAAAGTGGAGTTAGGCTTCAACTTTTAGAAAAAATGTTCTAAAGGTCTGATTTCAGGTCACCAAGAGTAGTAGTTGTATATTACTCCCTCGTAGTTTTTGAGGATGGAGATGTCATAGACAGTGCAGACATCTAGGAAATGCCAGTTGGATATATCTATAGCGGCTAGGTATAGCACCAAGGTCAAAAGCACAGGATTTAGAGCAGTGGTCAGCAAACTATGACCCACAGACAAAAGCTGACACTCCTGCCCATTTTTGGGGCAGTCCACAAGCTAAGAATGGCTTATACATTCTTAAGTGGTTGAAAAATGTGAAAACAAAAATAATATTTCAGCACACATGAGAGTTATGACACTTGCAGTCTAAAATCTTCACCATCTGGCCCTTTACAGAGAAAGTTTTCCATCCCTGCTCTGAGTTGTTGGGTCTTGAATTCAAATCCTGATTTATGTTTAGCTAAACTCAATTTCTTTAAACCTCATGTCTTCATCTTTAAATGATACCTACCTTGAAGGTTTATTGTGAAACAAAATGGTAAACTATCTAAAGCACTTAACCTAGTATCTTGCACATAATAAAACCCAAAAAAAGTATAGATACCCTGCTCAGATAAGTCTAAGCTCCTTATGTAACTTTACAGCCTACCAATTGTATAATATGTCATGGGTTCCATAAGCCCATTTAGAATTTTTCAATATCATTATCATACCCAAATAAGTCTACCATGTGGTTCTTTTCCAGGAAAATGGCCAGTGTGTTTATGAGCCAGGCGGTGGTTTAGCTAAAACTAAAGTTCTGTAAGGTATCACCTATTCCATATAAATCAACTTAATTTCAGAAATATTTATTGAGAGTCCACCATGGTCCAGGGACAATCCTAGGTGCTACCCTGGTTCCTCCCTGTGCAGAGCCTGATGGTTGCATTCTCCCTTCTTCCTCACTGACAGAACTTCAGTTTTGTAGGGGTAGCAATGTGCCCAGCTAAAGCAAAGCACTACATTTTCCTACTTACTTTGAAGGTAGGGATGATTGTGGTAATGAGAAGTAAGTGGGAATCACTGAGTAGATCCATTTTTGGATGGATAACTCCTTCTGCTTTTTGTTCTTAGTTTGTGCCCTTCCACCTCCCTGAACTGTGGGCATCATGGCTGGAGCTCTAGCAGTCATTTTGTGGTTATGGGAGAAAGGCTTAAAAATTTGCAGAAACCTAGGCTTTGACATCCTTGAGCTGCTGAACCAGCAATGCTCTATTTCAAGACTTCTTGGTAAATCAGAAAAATAAAGCCTTTAATTTGTCTTTTGGTTTCTCTGTTTCTTACAGCCAAATCCAATCTTAACTAATATATCCACCCTCAAGGAGTTCTTTGATCCACATACTTCTTTGGGTCTAGGCATCCAAATATCAAGACTACACTTTAGTTATTTTAATCAGTTTCTGGTCATTTATGCCTGAGTAATATTATGTAATCTACTAGCACCAATCATCAAAAGTGAGGGAAAAAGATAAAGAAATAGGGAAAAGGAATCTGAGATGCTGAACTTTAAATGAGACTCCCTGCCAGCTGACTACCGACAGGGGTGATCTTAATTGATATCTCTGATTTGGGAGCTTGAACTCTGTCCTGCAAATCAGCAATATAATTACTTTATCACTTAAAGACATTTTCAATGGAAACTTCAAACTTCATAAACCTTTGGTTCATCCACTCCTCTGGAAACTTCTCTCTCTTACAATGACTAGATTAAATGACAGGGAGGCTTTATTGATGTCAAGTCCATCTAAGTCATAACTCACTCAGGCAGGTCACTGATTCAAGTTACATTTGAATTTGGCCAATATTTGTCATTAATCTGATCCTATGGACCTAACTTATACAACTTACATTTGAAGTCAATAGAAGTCAGTGGGAGACTTATTTATGTTTTCTCACACAGGGTTCGGTAATGAATACATAAGTTTTTACCAATCTTTTAGTTTATCAATTTATTGTCTGAATCTAAGTCTGTCATCCACCAAACCCAAGCTGTGAAATGGAACAGTAATAAAATAGTGTTGCTTTATAAGCCAAAAAACTGTAGTTCTAATTTTCTGAACTTATAGAATCTAACTTTTAACCTTAATTGAAAGTGGGAAAAAAGTTACTGACACAACTTTGCTGCCCACCTTTAGTAAGAAGTAAACCATACGTATATTTGGAAATCATTCACTATATCACTGACGATTATATTTTTAGATATGCTTCAAAGAGGAAAAAAGGAAGCAGCCATACATTTTTAGTTAATGGCAAAAACAAAGTAACAGTCTATATCCTCTGATCTTTACATTGGGTAGAGCCTTGGTTTTCCTTACCAAGAGGGCCTGGTGCTTTGAAATCCAAACCAAGGGTTTTTCATGGTTATGACATTTCCTTAAAAAAAAAAAAATCAATCTGGCTTTTCAAGCACTGGAAACGGGGTCTTGTGAAATGTTGAAACCATAACAAGGCTTCAGCCAACAAAGTTACTTTGATTTTTTTTGCCCAAAAACCTTCCCAGAAGCTTCATCTGAAAATGGATCTAGTAACACTTCAAAGGCAAAGGCCACATAAGAGGCGTTTTATTAACAGCAGGGCTATCTTCTACAGATTTAATTTTAGTCCCCTGAGACTTTGAATATAATCAAGTCACAGAGTCAATACTGAGCAAAATTTAATTTGGTCTTGTCCTAATCAGACCCAAGAAATGAAACAGGAATGACAAAAATTCTTATTTAAAAGGCTTAGAAATATGGGGTGAAAATGTGACCTTTACTCACAACTCAAACACTTTACCCATTGTACTATGGCATGGAATGTGCTCTTTCTATTAATAAATCCAGAATTATAACCAACTTCTAAAGCAGGATCCAATCTGCAAAAACATGAAGGTGATTTGTTCGGAAACAGCATGCTTTTCGGATAACACTGTTGTCAAATGCACATTGAGATCTTCTCTATTCAGATCCTCATTTGCTAAATCATAAGATAAATGTACTCAAGGCTTCATTAAGATATAAAAGAAATACATGCATTTAACATCTCAGTTATAAAAGAAATACATGCATTTAACATCTCAGTTAAATGCATTATCATAGTTTCACAAGTGATATGTATGGTAGGTGATAATAACCACAAGAAACAGTTTTAAAACATGCAGTATAACTTTCAACTACATTATTGATTTGAAAATTTTGCATCTCCCATGAAAAGCAAATGAGACAAAAACAACTTTAATGGAATTTGTGTCTATTCTTA
Organism: Pseudorca crassidens; assembly: GCF_039906515.1. Taxonomy (NCBI): domain Eukaryota; kingdom Metazoa; phylum Chordata; class Mammalia; order Artiodactyla; family Delphinidae; genus Pseudorca; species Pseudorca crassidens. The sequence goes on from NC_090306.1 coordinate 63,622,422, forward strand.
AACAGGAAATACAATAAAATTAAAAACAGAATAAGTTTCATTCCTGTTTATTACTAGGTTGTGTGAGGTGGCAAACCTACATATTTGGGTTTTAACAAGCCCACATCATTAAAGGTTTTAGATCTCATGTTTCAGAGATTAACAGATAATATCTTAAAGTATAAACTCAGGACTGCTTTTGCTTTTGATAAAAGCCTGATGGCAACAACAATAAATATTATGTAGAACTTTGTATTTTCAGAGTTAAACCAAAGTATCAAATCTAAACTATTGTTGTAAACATCTGTGGATTCATCCCACAAGCACACTTTTAAAATGTAACTGATATCTACTCAATTAGGAACTAATTTTACCCAAAGCCATATAGGAAGCTACTTTCAAGTAGTAGTCCCAAAACAAAGAGCTCAAATGAATAAAAATAATCTGTCAAGTGGAGCACACTGATACCACTTAAATGAAAACTTCATTTTATCGAACATCAGGGTCTTTTACAGAATAAAGTTCTGCAAAGTTTGAACAATATGAAGTTAACGCATCCTGATTTCTGCTCAGCAGGGAAGTTTATTGCCTTTTCTCCTCCAGCAATGTAAAGAAAGAAAAGAAAAGAAAAGAAAACACCTTGGTAAAATTTATAGTTCTGGCAAGTTTTACAGTCTAGATCTGTCACATACACTCACGGAGGTTGTCCGCTGCCCAATTCTAGAGACTTGAATGTGAATTGCAACCCCCTGGAGTCATGTAATGCTGTTTCTAACTGGTAAATACATTTTAACTCTAAATTTTCTTACTAAGAAAAAACAGCCTTGTTCCCCTACCCATAGTAGATTACTATGACTTAAAGTGTAGAGGGGGAGAGGCACTGGCAATTAAGAAGCAATATCCAGGCAGAGATACGAAAACATGCTTAAGAAGGGAAGTGATACCGTTAATAGAACTGAAATCTTACAGTAACTAAATTCCTTCAAAGTTGTGAATTCTGTGCTTATAATATTCCCAACCTGTACACCATCCAACATTCATCAGCCAAGAATGACTGGACCCACGATGAGCAGAGTGCTATGTGAGGTTCTATTTGGGATTACAGAAAATAAACAAAGACATTCCAGTCATGTTCTCATTCTCTATTATAGACTGAATGCCTGTGTCCCTGCAAAATTCGTATGTTGAAACTTAACCCTGAGTGTGATCGTATTTGGAGATGGGGCCTTTGGGAAGTGATTAGATCATAAGAATGGAGCCCTCATTAATAGAATGAGTGTCCTTATAAAACAGACCCCAGAGATATCCCTTGCCCCTTTCACCATGTAAGGACACTGAGAAGATGGCTATCTATGAACCGGGAAGCAGACTCTCATCAGACACCTCTTTCTGCCAGCACCTTGATCTTGGACTTCCTAGGCTCCAGAACTGTGAGAAATGAATTTCTGTCACTTACGGGCCACCACTGCTATATTTTTGTTATAGCAGTCCGAACAGACTTAGATACCCCCTCCCTCTCGCTCTCTCTGATAGTGAGTCTCTCTGTATGACCAACTATTCCACTGAGCCAGTTTACCTGTCTCAAAACTAAACCTTTTGTTAAAAAAATTAATGTTTTATAAACATCTTTCTAAAATTTATTAAATACAGCCTTCTTCAACAGAATGCTTGACCTCAGTTTCTTCACTTATTAAAGATTTAGGTTATATGGACTCCAAGGTCTGCTTTTCAAGTTTTTCTAAATGATCAGGGTTTGCTGCTTTCAACCTAATGATAACTCTTTTCCATGACATCCTGAAGCCACCAGGGTTGGCTCAAGTTTATTAAATCATATGCACACTTACACACAACCAAGCCTGCTTAAAACTCTACGAAAAGAGGCTTGTCCTGTGCAGTGTTAGATTTTGAGGAGAAAGAACAGACTTAATGACATCTGTGTTGCCTCATCATCAGAAAACCTCTCTTTCTCCCTTTCTTTTAGCTTCATTTTTCAGAAGAGGTAACTTCACCCGCTCTGCCTACTTGCAGATTAGTGGAAGAAAATATTTCCAGCTCCTTTAGCAGCCCCCATCTCAAGACATTCATCACATGAGAGGTATATTTTACTAGAGATTTAAAAGGCTGAGGCCACAACCTACTTCCTCTTTATTTCCTGTAAATAAAGGTAGGAGGATATCGCTTACAATTTGTCCTCACAAAGCCGACCTATTTAACTCGTTGTAAAAGTGGATCTGCAGATCCAGACCTGTCTCTCTCTCCCCATGCTGGCAAGCCTGAGCATGTGAGACTGTTTTCAGTTCAGGGGAAGATAACATGCTCCATTTGCCTCAAAACCTAAGGCTCATATTGTAGCTTCCCTGAGAAGCCCAGCGAGGAGGGAGAGAGGGGATAAGGAGGAGGTGAAAGAAGAAAAGTGGGAGTTGCTGTCATTCTGTGCTTTTCCATTAATCACTAAAGCTGATATTTTATTTCCTTTTTGTCTGCAATTCCTTGACCAGAAACCCCAAAGTAAAAAGGATTGATAGGTCATCTCCAGGTAAAAGAGATGTTACTGTGAAATCACTGCAGGGAATAAACAAAGAGTTGTTGGGAGAAACCTAATTTTTCAAGTGGGATACCTAAGCCAAGAGTCTACCAGATGGAGAAAAAGAACACTTCTCACTGGGAACAGATGCATTTAGTTTCTACACATTAATAATTTGTTCTAATACCAGTCACTTACAGTTGAAAAATTCTGAGCATTAAATATAGCATTAAGCACACACATAGGTCTATGGATTGTTAAACTTCAAAATATGAGATAGGTATATAGCCCATATAAGAAATATCTATTGCTACTTACTCATTCCAACCATTTCTGCTCCATTTGTTTTTTAAAAAGCTGTTGACATAATCTTTTTTTTTTTTTTTTTTTTTTTTTTTTTGCGGTACGCAGGCCTCTCACTGTTGTGGCCTCTCCCACTGTAGAGCACAGGCTCCGGACGCGCAGGCTCAGCGGCCATGGCTCACGGGCCCAGCCGCTCTGCGGCATGTGGAATCTCCCTGGACCGGGGCACGAACCTGTGTCCCCTGCATCGGCAGGTGGACTCTCAACCACTGCGCCACCAGGGAATCCCCGTTGACATAATCTTGAATGTAATTTAGAAAATCTCACCATTACACTTGGAGAACTGCAACATCAATGATTTGAAAAATATAGATTACATTAAGTAAAAGGAAAGATGAGTTATTTTCCTGAAACCTAAAAATTTGAAATGCTAAGTGTTTGTATTACAACATTTATAGTTTTGCTCGACTTCTCCAAACTGTGACCCATTTCAAAACTGCTGTCAGACTTCCTGCAAAGATTGTTGCTGCTACTGTGACGTAAACCCCAGTTATTCTAAAACTACCTTGGGGAAAATCTCACACTCCCCTTAATTGGAATTTGCAAGAAAAATATGAAAGAAGGGCAACAGAATGATACCTGAACTCAGGAATTCTCAAAACTCTCAAAAAGAATTGCCTTTAATACCTGACTTAAGCTCCCTCTTGTATAACCGGCTTTTCTTTGGTCATTTGAGGAGAACACAAGCCCAGCCTCTGAACATTATTAGCCTCACACTTATTTGTTGTTGTATTTTTAAAATATATTTTCAGTGGAGGAAATGGTTTGGACTTAGTGTGTGTGTTGACCCTTCTTATGTTCACTCAGCCCAATGCAACACACCACCATCTAAACCGAATTTGATTCACTTCATTTTGAACAATAAATCAGCATCCACTTTAGGGACTACTCTGGTTATATTATCACATGACTATCCTGGGGTATCACAGGTCAAATTATACTCTCAGCTCCAAACATATTCTAATACATTTCACACTGTGCCCTAACGAGAAAATTCTGGTTCCTGGAAACAATTCGAATTTCTGATCCTTTGCCAGTAGCCACTGTCCCTGCAGGCTTTCACTTAATGCATTTGGGCATAACTGTTGATCCTTAACTGGAGGGCATTCCTCTGGACTAAACAGCTACCAGGTAGAATTTGGGTAATGGAACCACCAGTCATGTGCAAGAAGAACATAAATGTTCTCTGGGTAAGTCAATTTGAGTCCCTTAAACATGGACCTGTAATAAATGTTTTGTTTCCCCTCCCAAATCTATTTTTTATTTATGAGGACACCCAATAGTATGGCACCTGGAGTTTTCTATGTATTATTCATAGGTCAGAAATGATTGAAATAAAAGTATCTTCATCTGCATGAATTATTCAAAAATTTTGTTGGATATTCATTAATACTTCGAAAGCCCATTTAAAAAACTCTGTCAAGTTTTCAATTATGTGCTTCCCTAACTTCACCACCAAAAGATCTATCAGGGGCTTCTCTGGTGGTGCAGTGGTTGGGAGTCCGCCTGCCGATGCAGGGGACACGAGTTCGTAGCCCTGGTCCGGGAAGATCCCACATGCCGGGAGCGGCTGGGCCCGTGAGCCATGGCCGCTGAGCCTGCGCGTCCGGAGCCTGTGCTCCGCAACGGGAAAGGCCGCGACAGTGAGAGGCCCGCGCACCGCGATGAAGAGTGGCCCCCGCTTGCCGCAACTGGAGAAAGCCCTTGCACAGAAACGAAGACCCAACACAGCCAAAAATAAATAAATAAAAAATAAAAATAAAGGAATTCCCTTAAAAAAAAATTAAAAAAAAAAAAAAAGATCTATCAACCTACTGCAGTTATAACAATTATTCTTAGGCCAAGCCATGACTGCTACACATACTTAAATTCCTATTCTATTTCTCAGTGATTATAACTTGTTCAGGTCAAGATAGTGAACTTGTACATTTCCTAGTAGTGTCCCCCAAATCCATGGGGCCCATGTATGAAAATTCTAAGGGAAACTGAAAAAATGAAGTCTGCATTGTTATCTTTGAGTCTGATTAGAAGTGTTTATAATATCTATCCTTTAATGATTCTTTTCCCATATTTTATCAGTGGACTAAATGGAAAATCTCAATAGGACTAAAAACAGTAAAGAGATTGAAGTAGTAATTTTAAAAAACTATCTCCCCAACAAAAACAAACAAACAAAAAGCCCAACCTATAGTTTCACTAGTGAACTCCACCAAACATTTAAAAAATTAATACCAATTCCTCACAAATTATTCAAAAATAGAAGAGAAAGGAACACTTTCCAATCCATTCTGTAAGGCCATTATTGCCCTAATACCCAAACCAGAAAAAGATATCACACACATACACACACACACACACACACACACACTACAGAACAATACTCCCTAAAAAAAAAAAAAAAAAGTCCTCGACAAAATACTAGAAAACTGAATTGAGTAAAATATAAAAAGGATTATATATCATGACCAAGTGGATTTATCCCAGCAACACAAGGCTAGATTAAATCTATTAAAATTTAATAAAATTTAAAAATTAATCACTGTAATACATTCTATTAATAGAATATAGGACAAAAACCACATGATCATCTTAACTAATACAGAAAAAGGCGTTTGACAAAATCCAACACTCTTTCATGATAAAAAACACAAAAAAATCTAGGAATAGAGGGAACTTCCTCATCTTGATAAAAGGCATTAAGAAACCCCTTATAGGGCTTCCCTGGTGGCGCAGTGGTTGAGAGTCCGCCTGCCGATGCAGGGGACACGGGTTCGTGCCCCGGTCCGGGAGGATCCCACATACCGCAGAGCAGCTGGGCCCGTGAGCCATGGCCGCTGAGTCTGCGCGTCCGGAGCCTGTGCTCCGCAACGGGAGAGGCCACAGCGGTGAGAGGCCCGCGTACACAAAAAAAAAAAAAAAAAAAAAAAGAAAGAAACCCCTTATATTTAATGGCAAAAGCCTAAGATCAGGAATAGTCCAGTACCAGGAACAAGACAAGAATGTCCACTCTTGCCACTTCTATTCAACATTAAACTGGAGGTCCTAACCAGAAAAATTACGCAAGAAAAAGAAATAAAAGGCGTTCGAATTGGAAAAGTATTTACAGATGACATATCATGATAATAAGGAATCCACTGAAAAAAAATTATAACATAAACAATTTGAGCAAGTGTTCAGGATACAAGATAAATATACAAAAATCAACTTGCATTTTTATACACCAGCAATGAACAAACCAAAAATGAAATTCAGAAGGCAATTCCATTTAAAATAGCATCAAAAATACTTGAGAATAAATTTAATAAAGGAAGTACAAGATTTATACATTGAAAATTACAAATATTTTAAAAGAAATAAAAAATTTCTAAAAAATGGAAAGATAACCCATGTTCATGGACTAGAAGACTTAATATTGTTAAGATGGCAATACTTCCCAAATGATCTACAGACTCAACAAAATGCCAGCTGCCTTTTTTGCAGACATTGATAAGCTGATACTAAAATTAATTTGGAAATTCAAGGGAACTAGGACAGCCAAAGTAATTCTGAGAAAGAACAAAGTTGGAGGACTCACACTTCTTAATTACAAAACTATAGTAACCAAGAGAGTGTAGTATAAAGATAGCCATATTAATCAATGGAGTAGGACTGAGATTCTAAAAATAAACCCTTATATTTACAGTCAGTTAATTTTTGACAAGAGTGTTAAGACAATACAATGGGGGAAATGATTGTCTTTTCAACATGTGGTGCTGGGATATCCACATGCAAAGAAGGAAGTTAGTTCTTTAACTTGGACCCTATACAAAGCTTAACTCCAAATGGATAATAGACCTAAGTGTAAGAGTGAAACTATAAAACTCTTAAACATAGGAGTAAATCTCTGTGGTCTGGAGTTAGGTAATGGCTTTTTAGATGCTACACAAGTACACAGAACAGTGCCTGGCATACAGTTGGGTCTTATTTCTTTATTTTTCTAAATCCAGCTAAATCATATTTATTGTTTCTTTTTATCTGTAATTATCAGAAATTTGAATATTGTATTCCTAGGTGTGTTTAATTTTCTCAGGGTTCTCTGCACTTCTTTTTTTAATTAATTTTTATTGGAATATAGTTGATTTACAATGTTGTGTTAGTTTCAGGTGTACAGCAAAGTGAATCAGTTATACATATACATATATCCACTCTTTTTTAGATTCTTTTCCCATATAGGTCACTACAGAGTATTGAGTAGAGTTCCCTGTGCTACACAGTAGGTCCTTATTAGTTATCTATTTTATATATAGCAGTGTGTATATGTCAATCCCAATCTCCTAATTTATCCCCCTGCCCTTCCCCCTTGGTAATCATAAGTTTGCTTTCTACATCTGTGACTCTGTCTTGTAAATAAGTTCATTTGTACTATTTTTTTAGATTCCACATATAAGCAATATCATATGATATTTGTCTTTGATTTCCTTCACTCAGTATGACAATCTCTAGGTCCATCCATGTTGCTACAAATGGCATTATTTCTTTCTTTTTTATGGCTGAGTAATATTCCCTTGTATATATATACCACATCTTCTTTATCCATTCATCTGTTTATGGACATTTAGGTTGCTTCCATGTCCTGGCTATAGTGCTGCAGTGAACATTGGGGAACATGTATCTTTTTGAATTATGGTTTTCTCTGGATATGTGCCAAGGATTGGGATTGGTGGATCATATGGTAGCTATATTTTTGTTTTTTAAGGAATCTCCATACGGTTCTCCATAGTGGCTACACCAATTTACATTCCCACCAACAACATAGGAGTGTTCCCTTTTCTCCACACCCTCTTCACCATTTATTGTTTGTAGAATTTTTGATGACCATTCTGACCAGTATGAGGTGATACCTCATTGTAGTTTTGATTTGCATTTCTCCAATAATTAGTGATGTTGAGCATTTTTCATGTGCTTTTGAACCTAAGTTTTACCAGTTTTAGAAAATCCTCAGCCACTATCACTTTAAATACTGTTTCTTTCATTCACTCCCCTCTCTTTCTAGTACGCTAGTTTCCAAAGTTTACACCATTTATTATGCCCCAAATATCTATTAAGTTTTTTTCTGTTCTTTTTATTCTTTTTCCCCTCTGTGTTCCAGATGTGTTTTTTATTGATCTGCCTTTTGATTTCACTAAACCTGTGTTCTGATATCTCTAATTGTTTTTAATCCAAACTAATGAGTTCCTAAATTTAGCATTAGTAGAATATCCACTTGACTCTCTCTGATGGTTTGAAAGTCTATATAAAATTCTCCATTTTTCAAATTTCATCTTTTTAAAATTCATATTTCTTTTATTTTTTAAATATGTCCATTGTAGTTAAAGTTCTTGTCTGCTAACCCTACTGTGTGAATTATCTGTGTGTCTGCTTCTACCGTCTAATAATTTTCCCTTGATTTTCTTGCCTTTTCACTTGTCTTTTAAGTTTTCATTTATATATCAAAAATTGTATATTTAAGAAAGAAAACATAGGCTGAAGTTGAAAATCTCTTCCTCAGAGCAGTTTCATCCTTTCCACAGTTAGGCAGATAGTTTGAGGGGTTAAATACTTAATCCAGTAAGGATCTGCAATAGATCAGGGATATTTTGCATTGTCTGTACAATTCAATACATCTCTGATTTAAATGTCTAATGGTGAGACTTGTAGAATGTTTATTTCAGGCCTCTCCCTCTAGAAGGATTTTGTTGCATCAGCAGTGAGACAGTGTACAAGATTTCACTCTGCTTTTCCTACCCAAGATTAATCTCAATTTTACAAATGTTATGATTTTTATCATTGATCCATTAAATCCTCATAACCCTGAGAGGAAACCCAGCAAGAGAATTATTAAAAACTTTCCCCAAATTACTCATCCATTAGTGGCGGAGCTGACATTTGAACAAAGAAAATCTAGATTTAGGGACCATGCTCTTAACCATTACACATCTATTACTGCCTTTCACAAATGCTCTAAATGTTCAAAAATGGAAATTTGTTAAATAATGTAGCTTTCTAAGGAATATTATGTAACCATTAAAATTACCATGTAGATCTATATTCAGGCAGAAATGAGAGTATATATATATTGTAAAGTAAAAAAAGAGCGAGAGAGAACAAAACTGTATATTATATGGTTTAATTTTTTGTAAAATAAAACAGTGTAGTATGTGCATTCATGTACATGTGAACATATGAAAAATATAAAAAAATATACATCCAAATAATAATGGTGGTTATCAGCAAGCATAGGGCAATGGGTGAATTTTTACTCTATTATCTGTTTTGTTTTTTCTCCTTTTGTTCCTATTTAGCAACAAGGATGTTTTACTGTTTAATTTTTTCATTTGTAAAATAAAATTCATTTAATAAAAAAGAGTAAATTGATGGATTAAAAATCTAACATTTTTCTCAAAAATATAAAATAAAAGTTCCTGATGGGTCACATTTTCCTCTTTAGAAATAATGATAATTACAAGCTAGGAACCATTCATAAATATAACACACGAAAAGAAAATCATAGGTAAATACTGGAATGACACAGTGAGAAAGCTCTACAGACAAAATAACCTTGAGGTTAACATATGTAAAGACACATGAAATTAGAAATAAACAAAGGTTGATAACTAGAGTTGTCTTAGCAGAGAGGTCTTTCACCGATCTGAGTTGTAATTGATGCATTGTGTTTACAGCTCTACACTTTGGGCATTTCTGTTTTCTTAAAAGTACCATGAGAAAGACTGAGTTATTAAATCATGCATTCCACAGGATAAATTTTTTATTATTTTCACTTTTTAAATCCTCTTTCTTTTCAGATAACTCCTATTTTATATAGAATTTAATCAGCATCTCAAGATTGTCTGACATCTTGATGGCCTTTAATCTATAATGCATAAGAAAAGTTATCTTAAATCCTCAATCATCATTTCCAATTTTGCTTTAATCTCTACATTTTATCTTCCATATTTGAATGATAACTCTTTGTTAAAAATGTATTATATGAGATTGCTAAAGACCAAAATGAGTTCCACATCCAAGTGATTTGGAATACCTGTCTCCAAAAATCTAATCTCTTCTTGCTGTTCATCATTTACCCTCCTGTAATTGACAAAATGAATGCTGGTTTTTGTTTTTTTCAATGAATGATTTGAGAAAACTGAAAGTCATGGTTATGTTGGGCAAATCAATCAAGCACTGGAGAAGAAAAAATTCTTTAATGACTTTTATATCTCTCTTTTTGAGTATTTACTATGCGTAAGTCTAGTAGGTATACGTGGTAAATATATTCGATAAGAAATAATAATGGACTGTTTATTATGCACTTGTCTATTTACCAGGTATTGTGTTTAGTCCTTTACTAAAGCAAAATAAGAGCACTAGCCCTGTTTTCAAACTAGAAAACTAAGTCAGAGAAGCTGATTGCCCAAGGTCATAAAGGAGCTAGAAAGTGGTGGTACCAGGCTGCAGAAACAGAGAGTTGGTTTAACTCCTATGCTCTATAATTTTAAACTGCATTGTTTCCATACAAACAATAAGTTTCACGTAAACTTGCTAGGAAAATATAATTAAGTAGAAACCAAAACACAATGGTTTTGAGATTCAAAAATGATAAATATAATCGTTTGACTTTCTTTAATTTTGACAACCGCGTTTTCTGTTTAAAACCATATCAGCAGGAGAATTGCTCAAATATTTTTTAAAATGTTTATTCCCTCATCATACTTATTCCCAAATAATTCTGTATAAGTAGGGGTTGTAAATAATGTAATAATGTATACTTAATGTATGAGTGGGGGTTGTACATAACGTATGACTGGCTAGAACCTAGAATCTGTCCAAATGTATTTAATTCAGCCAAAATCAATATTAAAAATCTGTTTCAATATTTTTGGAAGAAAAGTTTACACAATCTTCATTTAAAGATTCTCTTACTTGGTTTAAGCCATTGCTATGACTATTTGTAAAGATTTGCTCACAAATATAATGCAAATAATAAGACTAACAGAAAGGCTTTCCTTTGCAAAAGTCAAGTAGATGATGGTGGGTTTTTTTTTTTCGGTACGCGGAGCACAGGCTCCGGACGCGCAGGCCCAGCGGCCGTGGCCGACGGGCCAGGCCGCTCCGTGGCATGCGGGATCCTCCCGGACCGGGGCACGAACCCGCGCCCCCCGCATCGGCAGGCGGACTCCCAACCACTGTGCCACCAGGGAAGCCCAAGATGATGTTTTTAATCATCAATCTTCTGTTGAGATAGATGCCAGAAAGGAAAGAGCAAACATTTTTTGTCAAAGTTATCTCTCCACCAGGCAGTTAATTTACTATGTGTAGCCTCCATTTTTGAAACCCAGAAACCAGTGTGATCAAAAACAAATCATAGTAATTAAAATAATCTGTTTCAAGCATAAAGCTAATTGGGATTGCCTTTGTCTTTGGCCCTGATAGTCTTTCCCAGGTAAATCTCTACACTAGCACATAGCACGGTGCCTGGCACACAGTAAGCACTGAACAAAAATATTTTTGAATAAATGGATGAATCATTGACTATCACAAAATAGACGTAAGACTGCAACAACTCTGAAAAAACCAGTAGAATTAATTATAACCAATGAAATAGCACAAATTATTCAAAATGTATACAACAAGACTTTGAAGAATGATGTTCCATTAGTAGTGATAAGATAATATCATTTAGGGTGCAAAATAAAAATTCTCTTTTAAAATTTGTGAAATCAAAAGAAATATACACATAATTTGCTTAACCAACCAAACTTCATTTGTACTTTATCTTCTCTGGGCAACGAGGTAAAAAACCAGTTTGGAAAGAATTTTAACCAATACAATCACTTTCAGGGTATTTTCATTTCCTCTTCTTCTGAGTTTCATTTTTTTTAATCTTCATAATATACGTAATCCTTCCCAACCAAAAACAAGTCATTTTAAAGACAATAACTTCTTTAATATAGATTTTGATTGAATTTTGGTTAAATATTATTCTTCCTCATAGCTCTGACATTTTTCCAACCTAGTTCCTTAATTTAACTGGTAATCAAAATCATAGCAAACTTGAATATTCTAGATCATTGATTAAGCTTGATCAGAATTCTTAAAAATTATTAAACACACAACTAAACTGTCATAAAATGGGTGCTGATATATAAAACTAATTTTTCAAATGTTCTGAAATATAATAATTGGATGACTATCTTAATCACTTTTGATGCTCTCCATGGCACGTGGATTCCCCTAGTGAATATAAAATAAAGAGTAGCAAAAACCTATCTTATTTTGCCTCATTCTCACCACAAGAAAGATGAAAACTTTGCAGCACTGTTGCATAGTCTGAATCGCTTATTGAGATACAAATGAATTTTCCTTGACATAGTACATGTGTTGCCTCTGATCCACTCCTCAGATATGAAAGTGGTCATTTAAATCCAGTCTTCACTTAGAGTTTGAATCTCTCAAATTTCTTCCATTCCCCAATTCTTGGTATTTACTGAAATGTGTCTTCTCAGTTGTTAGAAAATGAAGTCTATTTCTGGCAGAAATCCACCAAAATTTGGTTATTTATCCCAAATGGATTCAAAAAGAAGTTTCCCATTTGAGTAGTCAACATATTTTCCTATATGTTCTATTGAATTAACTGTGGTTTTGTACACATGTGCTTATGTGTGAACATCTGTTTGTCCGACCTGACTGAAAAGATAGCAGAAAAGAAAAAACTTAAGAAAAAGAAATTAATACCAGATTAATTCCTCCAAACTGGAGACAGCAGCAGTAAAGAGGTGCAAGGAGCAGAGAATCTGTAGTGTCCAGAAGCAGAGAAATCTGTTTCCTGCCTGCTACATAGTACTTCCAGGAAAACAGCCAGACAAATGAGAAGCAGAGGAGAGCCTGTGTACCTGAAGGACCATTGAAGACCACAACACTGGACATCTCAACAGCAATGTTCAGATGAAATCCCACCTTCACACAGGGCTGGGACTAGAGAGAGGTGAGTGAGGCACAAAAGGTAAGAACAATTCAACACACATGAATTGAAGTTCTACTCTCTGTCAATATAATCCTAAGCTCTGCCTCTCAAATAATTCATCCCAAAAGGATTAAATAAGTAGAAAGTGGTTAAAATAAGATAAATATCATTAGGGAATAACAAATAAATCCCTACGGGGCTCAAGAAAGGGGAGATTACACCTATGGGGAATTGTACATAGAGATTACACCTTTGGTGCTTTTCTCTACATCGTTCCAGCCCCCTCTTTCCCAGGACATAATAGAATTGAACTCTGGCTCCTCTTCAGTTGATGGGCCCAAAGGACTATTTCTGGCCAATGAGTTGCAAGTGGCAGTTATGTTTGTTACTTCCAGGCCAGAGCATTTAATTGCTCATGTGAGATTCTGCAAAGCTCTCTATTTTCCTCCTCTGGCATCGTAAGAAGCAACTTTGAAATGGTAGTCTCTGAAGAACTACAATTAATAGGGCTTCTCTGCTGCTCCATAAAGTATATGTAGTATAAGCAGGAAACAAAACTTTGTTGTCTAAAGTCTCAAAGACTCTGGAGTTTCATTTTACCTCGGCATAACAAAACCTAACCTGACAAAGTTCAGTGTTCAAGTACAGCTTATTAATAGGGTTGGCCAGATAAAATTCTGGACTCCCAGATGAATTTGAATTTTAATAAACAATGAAAAAATAGTAAACTGTGTCCCGTGCAGTATTTGGGACATAGTTATATTTTAAAGTATTCATTGTTTATCTGGAATTCAAATTTAATTGGACCTCCTATGTTTTTACTTGCTAAATTTGACAACCCTATTTATGAAGGCAGTGGATCTGTGACGAGTTTTAACTCATTAATAGAATTTTGACATGTAGGAAAGATAAGCAAATGCTCAGGTAAAGGGCCAAAGAGCAAAAAGTACAGAAGAACGGCCAAAGATCAGGAAGTCAGACTTAACTGAAACACTGTGTACCTGGGATGGCAGTTACCCTTGCATTTTGCTGTTTCTTAGGGTTCCATCCTTGGTACTACTCTCATTATTGTACATGCTTGCCCTAAGCACTGTCATCCACTCCAGCCGTCCTCTCATCTGAGCTGGAATGGGACAAGAAATGTAGGTTGGGCTGTAACTCACTTCTATAACCTCCTTTCTGTTGAGAGCCACCATGTCTTGCCTATATTCTTACAATAGCCCCCTAACCCTGACTCAGCCCTTGCTCCCAGCCCTACAATGTGTTTCACAATAATGACCACAGTAATCATTTTAAACAGAAGCCAGGTCATGTCACTCTTCTTGCTCAAATGTTTCAATAGTGTCTGGCTCAGAGTAAAATCTGAAGTCCTTATAATAGCCTGCAGGCCCTTCACACTCTGACTCCATTTACCGCTGCTCTCTTCCATCCCTGCGTCAGCCAAACAGCCTCCCTGGTGCTCCTCAAAGGCACCAGGCATACTTTCTAGTGTGGAACCTGTGCACTTGCCCACTGTCTTTATCTGAATACACTTTTCACATAATTTTTTTTTGCTCCACTTCCTGTCTTATTTCCTTCAGGCCTCTGCTCAAATATTCTCTTTCCACTGAAGCCCTTCTTCATAGTTATGACATTGAAGCCCTCATCTCTTGTCAAATATTTTTCTCCATACTTTTATCACCACATAATATACAGCATTTAATTATTCATTTATTTTCTATCTGCTCCCCCAATAAAATGTAAAATCCACAAGAGTAAAGGTTTTGTCTGCTTTGTTCATTTCTGCATCTCCAGTGCCCAAAACAGCAACTTGCACATAGAAGTTACTCAATATTTTTAAATGAATGAATGCATAAGTGCTGTGGAAGATAAGAATAGCCTTGGATGATTTGAAGTCAGCAAGCATGTTATCTGAGTTGTGCTTTAGCAAGATTAACAACATAGTGTAAGAGTAGTTGGCATACCCCGAATAAATAACTTTAGAAAACAACCTGAACCATAAAATAAGTGTACGGAAGTCTAATAAAGTTATGATTTTTTTTCCAAATGCCTCTTTCAATGTATTTTGTAAATACCTAACACAAAATTTTTTAAGAAAAATACATGCTCCAACTTTCCCAATGCCATAATCTTCCCATGAATAATCCATGCAGAGGAGATAGGAAGTTCATTGTGGAAGCTATTTCTGTAATATCAAAAGAGCAGCAGTGTGCAAATGGGAAGAATATGTAGGTAAGAGGTAACAGTAAGATAAACATTTTTAAACTCAGCAATCAATTGGATAAGGAGAAAATTGCAGAAAAATTTTCAACGTAACTGTGGAGTTTGAGACCCATGCGATTTCACTGAAAGTTGGAATTTTCAAGCCTTATGGGCACTCCTGCTTTATTTTAATCACCTACTGAATTCCATAATCTACTATCTCTTAGCAGACCATGTCCCAATCAACTTTGCTTATCCCTATCCCATATCAATGTTTAGCAAACTTTTTGCATTATTGCAAGAATATAAGCACAGTTTTGTGTTTTTGTTTTTGTTTTGTTTTGTTTTGCTGTACGCGGGCCTCTCACTGTTGTGGCCTCTCCCGTTGCAGAGCACAGGCTCCGGACGTGCAGGCTCAGTGGCCATGGCTCACGGGCCCAGGCGCTCCGCGGCATGTGGGATCTTCCCAGACCGGGGCACGAACCCGTGTCCCCTGCATCGACAGGTGGACTCTCAACCACTGCGCCACCAGGGAAGCCCCTAAGCACAGTTTTATTGTAACCTAATTTTCAATAAGTAGGGAAATTCTTCCATGAGATATGCTACTTTCATTTTATTAGTTTAATTTTAGATATTTATTATAATTTTATTTCAGCCATTATACTTTCTTATTCATAGTATTAAAAAATAATTAGTGTGATGATTTACCATTAAAACAGGTAAAGTAATATAAAAGTCTTAGAAAAAAATATAGGAGAATTGAACCATGACATTGGATATGGCAATTATTTCTTAGATATGACACCAAAAGCACAGTAAACAAATGAAAAACTAAATAAATTAGACTTTATCAAAATTAAAAACTTTTGTGCATCAAAAGATATTATCAACAGAATGAAAAGGCAACCCACAGAGTGAAAGAAATATTTTTCAAAGCATATATCTGACATGGGAATGATATCTAGAATACATAAGAAATCCTACAAGTCAACAACAACAAAAAAAACCCACCTGATAAAAAAATGGGCAAGGGACTTGAATAGACATTCTCCAAAGAAGATATACAAATGGCCAATAAGCACATGACAAGATGCTGAACATCACTAGTCACTAGAGAAATGAAAATGAGAACCACAATGAGATACCAGCTTCACACTCATTTAAAATGGCTATTATCAGAGAAACAGAAAATAACAAGTGTTAGCAAGGAAGTGGAGATATTGGAAACCTTGGGTATTGCCGATAGGAATGTAAATGTGTGCAGCTGCTAAATGGTATGGTAATTTCTCACTAAATTAAACATAGAATTATCATATGATCCAGAAATTCCACTTCTGTGTATAGATCCAAACGAATTGAAAGCAGGGACTTGAATAGACAACTGTACACCCATGTCCACAGCAGCATTATTCACAATAGCCAAATATGAAGCAACCCAAGTGCCCACCCATAGATGAATGTATAAATGAAATGTGATACATACATACAATAGAATATCATTCAGCCTAAAAAGAGGAGGAAATTTTGACATGCTGTAACATGAATGAAAACTTCAGAACAGTATGTTAAGTGCAATAAGCCAGTCACAAAAGAACAAATATTGTATTATTCCTCTTATATGAGATTCCTAGAGTAGCCAAATCCATAGAGACAGAAAGTAGAATGGTGGTTGCCAGGGGTGGGGGAAAAATCAGATGGGGAGTTAGTGCTTAATGGGTACAGAGTTTCAGTTGGAGAGGATGAAAATGTTTTGGAGACAAATGGTGGTGAATGTTGCACAGCAGTGTGAATGTACTTAATACCATAAAACTGTACACACAAAAATTATTAAAATGGTGAATTTTACGTTATGTATATTTTACCATAATTTTTTTTAAAAAACAGATAAACTGTACCCAATGTACTGTACTCTACCAGATTCACACTTTTTGCAGCTTTGAATTCAAATCCTCTCATTAAAAAATACAAAAACTGGTAACAACACCTATACACTGAAGAAAAATAATACAACATACCATATTCCATGGCAATGCCCATTAGTTGTCATCTTAGTGAGAAAGATGAGAATCAAGAGATTTGCCCTAATCTCCCTCTCCACCCCTGTCCACACTCATCTCTCTTCATTGAGAAAAATCTCCAAACCCAGATCATATAATTATGTAGTACTCTTTCCTCCTGATAAATTCTCTTTTTCTCAGTAATTTAATATATATGGTACAAGCCTTTAATATCCTCTCAAATGTCCTATTCAACTTCTCACCTGCTACCTTCATCATAAAAACCAAAACCGCAGACATAAACTGGCTCATCTCCTGACCCATTTAGAATTTTATCTACATTTAAACCTGATACACTGCAATTACCTTCATTCTCAGAGGATGAGTGATTCTTGTGTGATTCATTAATCCTTCCACTGGTATCAACTCATTTATTCATTTAGGAAATATTGAGAGTCTACTATAAGTCATTTCATTTTCTACCTTTTCCTTGACTCATTTCAAAAGCTATTTATCTTCTTTCTTTTCAATTTCTTGATCTCTCCTGGCTCTGAATATGTTCAAGTCATATCCAGCCTCAAACAGTATCCTCCCTTGAATCCAGATCCACAGTTCTCTGAATTTGCAGTTCTTTCTTACTAAAACTCTTTTACTTTCCTTTCTTAGACAATCTTCTTGAAATAATATTTTACACTAGACTTTACTATTTCCTCTCATCCCACTGGAATATGGAAGCTTCCCACACAGAAACTGCTCATCCAAAAGTCATCAATAATCTCCATGTTGATAAATTGGATAGGCACGTTTCAGGCCTTATATTATTGGACTTCTAGACTGCACAGGTCACGCTGACCTTTGTTTGAATCCTTTGTAAATGTTTTACTCCCTTCGTTTGATGGTTGGCTCTCTCTTGGATGATGATATCTTACCTCCATGGCCATTATTTATCAAGCTACTTTGTGACTCTTCTCTGCCCACTCTTTACGTTTTGCCATCTCCTAGGGTTCTACTCTTGGGGTGGTATTCTCATTACTCTACATGCCTGTCCTGAACCCTCTAATATACTCCAGCCCTTACTCTCCCTGAGCCTCATGCATATGTTCAAATGCCTGATGGACACATGCATCTGCACGTCCCACAAACACATCAATTCAGCATGTCTAAATTGTATTTATCATCTTTTCTCACAATCTTAATTAATGACACCTGTCACTCAGACCAAAACTTGGGAGTTATCTGACTCTCTCTCTTTCACATAATCACTTTGACATCGTGTTAAGATCATGTCCTTAACACATTTCAAATCCAAGTCCCTTTTCCATATTCACTAGCACTGCCTTAACTGAATAATCATCATGGCCCCATAAATCACTAGTGGAGCCGTCTACCTCCCAACTGCCATTCTTGCCTTAATTTCTATAAACCCATTCTCCTTACTACAGTAAGAGTGATCTATTGATCTGATTGAACTGTCTTTTCCACCACTTCAGTTAACAATGAATCCCTACCATCTCGACTTTGGAAACAGATAGAATGATTCATTTCAAATGATACTGTAAATTTATATAATCTCTTTGGATATTAATCTAGCAGTTCTTATTAAAGGGCATTAAAAATATTTGTGACCTCTGAAATAGCAGTCCAAGTCCTGAGAGTTTGTCAAAAAAATTCAAATGGAAAAAATGTGTATTTTCAAATATGTTCTTAACACTAATGCCTCAGTAATGTTCTCAATAATTTAATTCACAATAGTGAAAAAAGAAGTATATTGATGGGATAGTGTGTCTCTCAGAAAGCCTAAAGAGGAAGACTGCATCAATATGAAAGTGTTAAGAAAGTTAAGTAAAACATTTCTCCAAATTATTATACACTGAACTTCGACTTTACACATTGGAAAACAGGAAGAAATGAAAACAATTGTTTTAGAGTATAGTAGTTTGCTACAGCTGCTATGACAAAATACCACAGACTGGGTGACTTTAACAGCAGAAATTTATTTTCTCATAGTTCTGGAGGCTATAAGTCCAAGATCAAGGCATTGACAGGTTCAGTTTCTTCCATGACCTCTCTCCTTGACTTGCAGATGGCAACCTTCTCACTGGGTCCTCACATGGTTCTTTCTCTATTTGGTGTCTCTGTGTCCTAATTTCCTCTTCTTATAAGGATACCAATCACATTGGATTAAGGTCCACCCTATTGACCCCATTTTAACTTAACTGCCTCTTTAAAGTCCCTATCTCCAATGCAGTCACATTGTGAGGTACTGAGGGTTAGGGCTTCAACATGTGAATTGTGGAGGGCTACAATTCAGCCCATAACATAAAGTAATGGAATTATAGTTGAAATTTTTTTTATTATTTTGTCTTGTTAATATAATAATCAAGTGTTAACATAAAAACATAAAAACCAAGAGCTACTTTCCAAGAGGAGTTGCTATGGGATGAAGTGAGAATTAAGGAGAAGTTTTAATAAACTTACATTAGAGAATTTAATAAAATCTGATCTCTTCCCCTACTTCCTGGCAAAAAGAGCAATGAAGAAACACCAGGAAGAAGTAATGTTATTCCATGAATAGACACAGGGTTCAGGAAATGTGCTTTTAATCCTATAAGCTTACTGTGGAATATCAATAATATATATATATATTTTTTTAAAGAATTGTCAAAGCGGAAGGAAATTTGGGAATTGTGTAAATTAAAATTCTTTCAGCTGCAATAAACAAGAAATACTGACTAAAACTGACTTAAAATATAGGAAAATTCATCTTAAACTTTATGCAAACCAGGAGTGGCTTCAAGGTTGGTTGACTCAGTAGCTCCCCTAATGACCAGGTTCCTTCAATTTTTCTGCTCTAAGATCCCTTGTACTCACTTCATCTTTCATCAAACAACTGTTTCAGTCATGATATCTGGACATAATATCATACAGAAAAGAAAAATTAAGTTCTAATCTTGAGGCAAACTCTTTAGAAGGAAGACAATTTCTCCAAAAGTTTCCTTGGAGACTTGCCCTAAAATTTCATTGTTTTATTGAACCATTCATTGACAAGAGAAATGGGATTGTTCTTGGATCATTCAGGTCCACCACTGTATCTGGGTTGGAGTCAACATCACCTGAGACATATAGCTGTATACAGAGAATGGTGTCTACCTGAAAAAAAATCAGAGTTATTTTATAAAGGAACAAAGTGGAGGACAGAGGTAAACAACAATGTTCCTTGTCTGCATATGAACACACTAAAGATGATATCCAGAGTTGCATATTAACACACTAAAGGTGATATGCAGACAGAGTAAAAACCTTGTCCAAGAATCGAGTGACAAGGCTTGCCATTGATGCTCATGTCTTCTGGAATGTGGAGTGCCCAATGAGAATACTGGTTAATCCTCTCAACTTTTGTAATACAATTATCCCCAGGAACACACTGAAGGCATGGCCCAGATGTGAAATACTAATGAAGTAGTCAAGACACTCTTCTACTTTCATCACAACCTACATCTAAGCTTAGCGATATAGTTCTACTGTACCATACAAATTAGTGTGGATGCATAGGCCTACTAGCTCTCACTAGAAACTAGGCCTTCCCAAAAAGAAATCAGGTGGTGGGTAAGAATTAAACTGGAAAATTGGTCCACGGGGATGGCAAAATGCTTCTTGAAGCTCTTAGTGTAATCGACATCAAATTCATTTAGCAGAGTTATGTTGGTGAAGGCAGTGTGGAAAGTTCATTTCCTGACCTTGTGTTTTGTTGACTGTTAAAAATATTTTCAAACACTTCATTGTAGAATAAAAAGTACCCTAGATTTGGAGCAAGATATACCAAGTTTGGAAATTGGTTTCGCAGCTTACCAACATTGTAAGTATGTAACTATTCAGAGCTCTGTAACCCTCAAATGGGAATTGAGTCAAACAGAATAATAAAAATAACAAAAATTCACCACCCTCCAAAAAAACACTGTCACAGAACTGTAGTAAAGAAAAATGGGATACCATAAATGAAAACATTTAGGAGCACAGCTTAGCACTAAGATACTTCTGCCTTTGATACAGAAGGATCCAAACTGCCAGGATGAAGCAAGCAATAGAGTTAAGGAATATATCCATCCCATCTATTCTTTAACAGTAATTACATTATATAGTTAGTATCACTGCCATTTCATAAAGGTGCAAGCATTTCAGACCTCCTTATTCAGAAAAGGAAAAAGGTCACGAACAGTAAAGTTCTGGGACAGATGAGCTAATAGATCAGGTAATAGGAACCCAGTGCATATTTTATCTTTAGGATTGAACGTTACATCCCTATAGGAAACAAACCAGAAGGAAATCTCACTTCAAGATTAATTATGATACACAGAAATACACTAAAGGAAAGAAGATAATGAAAGAGTAAGAATTAAATCCCATAATTCTAAAAAATTTTACCTACGTGTTCCAACAATATTTTTTTCCAACAATATTTGATGTATATACTACTACAAAATTAAATCAGTTCTAAGGCTGAATCAGAGTACTAGTAAAAATTAGGCTTTCTGTAGGAAATGATACAGTGTTTTACTTGTCTATAAACATTCAGAGGGCAAATAATTTTTAAAAAGTGAAAATAATTGCTCCTTAGAAAAAAGACCATTTATCATTTTTATCAATCTCAGTTTTCCTATTTTGGTTAAAATATAGAAGAAGAAATATGACAACTAGCTAAAGAAATGTTCCTTAAATCAGAGGACAAGAAGAAATTTACAAAGCATTAAAAAAAAAATCCCATGTAATTGGATATCAATTCCAATTATATGAGAAAAAAGATTTGAAGTCAATTTGATTTTTTCCCCCAGACCTACTAATGTATTTTGGTTAATTTATGCATGTACGTCTCCATGTAGTTGAATCGGTGCTATTAATTTCTAACGATGTGAAGCCTCTTTTATATGTTACATTCATGTATAAACTAGTTCTATTTCATCACAAGTTATTTCTTGGTATAAGGAAAACTAATGAATTTGGTATGTTCAATTTATTGTTAAACACTCTCTATTCCAATTAAGTTTTTATTGTTTTTTTCTTTTGATTTCAAGGCATGCAAGCTGTTTATTATTTCTTATTTGATGTGTTGATTTGACTTGTTTTAATAATAGATTTTCACCCTTATAATGCCTATAATAAATGCAACCTGATTGTGGTAGATCAATGTTCTAATATCTTTAAATTCAATTTGCAAGTATTCCATTTAGTAATTTTGCATTCTATACTTGTAGGTAAGTTTGCTGTATAACGTTTACTCTGTCAGATTTAAAACTGGAAGATTTTCATACATTTACTTGGTATCTTTTTATAAAATCTTTTCTGATGCTCTGAAATAAATTATATATTGTGAAAATTACCATTTTTCAAAAGTTTAGAAGAACTTGTTATGAAACTAGTCAGGTTCAAGCCTTCTTAGTGTAACTTTTGGCAATTTTCAGGGTCTTCCATAGTTAGTGTTTTTGATAATTCATGTCTTTCCAAAAACATAAATTTCTTCACAACTTTCTTATTTACTCACACATAGTTGCATACTTTTTGTTTTTCTTATAACTTGTTGAGTACAATGCTTCACAATAAATTCTTGAACAGAGAGCCTTTGTGGACAGTCTTCAATACTGAAGATAACGATCCTCAAGGTAAAGTAAGGAACGAACTTGACGAATTGGTTTTCAGGATTCCCATGGAAATGTAAGGCAAAACTCAAAAGTCAACTCATTTAATAATGACGCAGATGTAGAGAATGGACTTGAGGACATGGGGAGGGAGAAGGGTAAGCTGGGACGAAGTGAGAGAGTGGCATGGACATATATACACTACCAAATGTAAAATAGATAGCTAGTGGGAAGCAGCTGCATTGCACAGGGAGATCAGCTCAGTAACCACCTAGGGGGGTGGGATACGGAGGGTGGGAGGGAGACGCAAGAGGGAGGAGATATGGGAATGTATGTATATGTATAAGCTGATTCACTTTGTTATACAGCAGAAACTAATACACAATTGTAAAGCAATTATACTCCAATAAAGATGTTTAAAAAAAAAGTCAGTTCATTTAAAATGCAACCAAGTTATGATCCCAGGTACGAGGATTGAGGACCTCATTTAAATTAAGAAAATAATAATTCCTTACCCTTATTTTAAGAATAATGAACTGTGTCCATAAAGTAAACTGGTTCGCTACTTCTAACAACAGTACTTTTTCACTTTTTCCAATGCTTAAATCGCCCTTTTTCCAGTCTCCTTCTGTCTACAGGACATACCTGCCTATCCACAGCAATGCAGCTGCGACCAATCCTATGCAGTACTGTAGAGCAGCAAAAACTGTTTACTACTTTTATCTCGGCCTTTGATTTCTGTCTCCTCCCTTAAGTATACCTGTCCACCTTTTCATGGCTGCTGAGGCCTCCCACTAGAGTACCTACCACTTGACCTTCTCCAAGCAGCCTCTTTCTCTCAATACTTTCATTCCAAGCAGTTCATCATTAAAGCACCATTTTTTGCAGAGAAGCAATAGAGTACAACAGTGAAAAGTGCAGATCTGATGACATCACAGATTCAAACCCTTCTCAATGACTTTCCTGCTGTGTGAACACAGGCAAGTTATCAAACTTCATTATATCTCAATTTTTTCATCTATAAAATGAGGAACATTGTGCCAACATCACAGTTTTATCAAAATGATTAACAATAATAATTCTCTGAAGCATAGTTATAAGTGCTTTGCATTTCTTAAGTCATTTTATCTCCATTACAAGTCTATTAGGGAAATGTTACCTCTCTATTTTGAGATAAGAAAACTGAGGTAAAGGGAGGAAAAGACTAGTACCCAAAGGCATACAGGGGGTTAAAGAATAAACCTGAAATTCCAACCCAGGTAGTTTGTTTTTCAAATCCCTGCTCTTTCCACTCTGAAACAGCTGCCTCTCATGTATTAAAAAGGTGACGTGCGTCAGCACATAGTGCCCCACCTGACTCGTGGGAAGCACTGAATACGTGATAGATCTTCAGTCTCTTACTCAAAACCCTTAGGGCCAGATGTACTTCAGAATTACGATTTTTTTTTTAGATTTTAGAAAGGCAATACAGTACCTTTAACACATGTTACATAATACGTCCAGCAGGGTCTGGGGCAGCACCCTATAATCAAGCATATTAATATTTCTGCAGCAATCCAAACATTCACACTAAGTGGGATAAATAAAGAAGACTATAAATAGCCTCACCTCACTTCAGGACAAGTTTTACTGCAAATCAGTTACTAAAAAATGTTCTTTTTCCAGAGCTTCCCCCTCTGCCCCAGGATTTGAGAATTGAGGACAAGATATTGTGGGCTATTTTGTGCCAGGCACTGTACTGGGTGCTAGGGACACGTGATGTCTAACAGTAGATGATGAGAGACAGAATGAAGAAGTTATTCGGACCTTCTATCCCCAAACAGATTGTTTTTTGCTTCTTACTTCTTCCAGACCCTCTCTGATGAAACAGTTAGCAATCTGATCACTAATTTGTTGTAGTGTTTGTGGCTAAAAAGAGCCCAACAATGTTACCCCTCTCAGGAAACATATTTATATGTTAACAGAGACATTCCAAAATCACAGTGCATTAATTGAAAGGAGTGACTCCACTACTAGAAGTTTTCTTACAAGTTTCATAATAAAGTAACATAATGCAGAGATGTTGGTGACCTTAGCTCAAATATTCCCCACAAACAGACTACTAATACATATATCTCAAACCTAGATTTGACAAATCCTTTGTGCTAAGTAGGAGCTTCTGTAACCATGATCATTTCTAAAACAAATTGTAGTTTATTATAGCAGATATCCACCATAATAAAAATATTTAAACTTTCTCTTCAGTGTCCAATCCAAAAAGTAAAAAAATACAAAAACCACTGTGCCCAATGCACCAAAATTATGAGTCATACTCAGGAATAAAATAACCAGTGACTGGAAAGACCAGGAAACGACAAGATCCTAGAGATAAAAGCAAACTACATCTGAAATTGCTGTAAGGCTTTAATGTGTCTTTGAAATATTAGCTACACGTTAGGAATTTCAGCATAATCATTATGCTTCTTTTCAAGTCCAACTGAATGATATCTTTTTCTTCTCACCATAAAGAGATGTAAGAATATGAAATGTCAGCTCCCCTTGAGATGGTCCCACAACTTTAGTAACAGAAATCTATTTTAACCTGGAATGTGAAAGTAAACTGAATAATATTCTTGTCTTAAAATATTTTGTTGATCAAAAAAAAGTGAAGCTGCTACTATTTTCCAGTTAAAAAAATATAAGTAAAGTCCAGATTGTCCAATAAAAAGTTGCTTTGTTTTTAAGAAACTTGTAGTTCAAGTTTGCTATTCACTGTGTACACTTCTATAGGCAAACACTGTATGACAATTAGCCATGAAGGGGAAGTACACTAAGATGCTCAAACAGAAGAATCTTGCCTCGATTTGTGTAATTCCTCCTTCACTGGTTGTTCTTCCATTCTTGCCCTTGTCCTTTTATCCATCCTTAAGTGGCTTACCAGGCTCTCCACTATCTCCATCTGCCTTTGCA
The DNA here is from genome assembly GCF_039906515.1 of Pseudorca crassidens. Taxonomy (NCBI): domain Eukaryota; kingdom Metazoa; phylum Chordata; class Mammalia; order Artiodactyla; family Delphinidae; genus Pseudorca; species Pseudorca crassidens. The sequence goes on from NC_090306.1 coordinate 63,648,045, forward strand.
ATCTCGCCACCCACTGTCCCTCTCAGATTCTCAGAGCTCCAGCCTTGCTCAGCTCCGTTCTCTTCCTCAAGAGCATCGCACTCACCCCTCGTCCCCCTGACACCCTCCCTCTCATAGCTCATACACATTTCCTTCACACCCACTTCTCCTAATCCATACTCTTCCTTCAAAGGATGGACCTAGAGTCTGTCATACAGAGTGAAGTAAGTCAGAAAGAGAAAAACAAATACCATATGCTAACACATATATATGGAATCTAAAAAAAAAAAAAAAAAAATGGTTCTGAAGAACCTAGGGGCAGAACAGGAAAGGAATAAAGACACAGACGTAGAGAATGGACGTGAGGACACGGGGAGGGGGAAGGATAAGCTGGGACGAAGTGAGAGAGTGGCATGGACTTATAAATACTACCAAATGTAAAATAGATAGCTAGTGGGAAGCAGCTGCATAACACAGGGAGATCTGCTTGGTGCTTTGTGACCACCTAGAGGGGTGGAATAGGGAGGGTGGGAGGGAGACTCAAGAGGGAGGAGATATGGGGACGTATGTATATGTATAGCTGATTCACTTTGTTATAAAGCAGAAACTAACACACCACTGTAGAACAATTATATTCCAATAAAGATGTTAAAAAAAAATCTATAAAGTTTAATTCCTGTAGGTTTTCTCTGATTACTTTGGCTTGATTAAATCCACTTTCTATATGTTCCCTGTATACACACTGTTATAACACATCATATTTCCTTGTAATAATTGGTTCATGTTTTCTAAATGTAAATTCTATAAGGACTTGTGTAGCCCCATTAATGACACAGAGTCTTCCATTTTGTAGAAACACAAAATGAATAATTTTAATAATCATACATCCTTTTGTAGGAGCTGAACATTTTTTGCACTGTTCAAGAGCAGATACTTAGTAGTCCCAACTTCATCATCTAGTTGAGTCTCCACAGATGTCGATCGGCTAGGCTAAGGAAACCTGGGTTAATGGCACTGGATTTAATCACTAACAATAATATCAACCATTAGATAAGTAACTTCTATGTGAAGTCAATTTATATATTTTTCTCACTTAACCCTTACTACATCTTCCCTTTCAGCAAGGGAAGTGAGGTAACTCCCTGGAAATCAATAATTTAATTGGCAGAGTGGATATGTAAACCCAGGTCTAATTCTGCCAGGCACTTCTTTTTACCTTGCTTTACATTACCTGATAGAATGTGCTGCCACACAGCATTTTTTTCCTGAATTAAGGAAATGTAGGTAGGAGTCACCAGGCACAGTGATCTCTTTTAATTATCTCACAGCGATCTCTTTTAATTATCTCACAGCACCTAAGAAAGATTATATTCAAAATATTCATCTAGTTCTGTAAGACGCATTGATTAAAGAGACACACATATCTCAGTGCCTGCCTGCAAAATGATCTGTGAATCCACAGAGACAAAACAGAGTTTAAATACTTATGGTGGTTACGTGCCCAATCCTCACTATTCAGAATCAGGGCTGATATTCTCATGGGAAATTTTTAGTATGTAAATATCCATTAATGGATACATGAATGCAGGCTATCTCTGAAGGGACAGAGGTATAGAGCTGGAAGGATATAGAGAACATATCTGGAATGTTAAGAGCAAATTCTACATCTGAAATGATGTAAGATCTGTCGAATTCTCATGGAAGAAATAGAATAATCAAGAGTTACAGGGCTTCCCTGGTGGCGCAGTGGTTGAGAGTCCACCTGCCGATGCAGGGGACGCGGGTTCGTGCCCCGGTCCGGGAAGATCCCACATGCCGCGGAGCGGCTGGGCCCATGAGCCATGGCCGCTGAGCCTGCGCGTCCCGAGCCTGTGCTCCACAACGGGAGAGACCACAACAGTAAGAGGCCCGCGTATCGCCAAAAAAGAGTTACAAAAAAGACTTGATGTGTAACCCTTTATAGGAATGCTATAACAGATGCTATATTTAACCAGATAATAGAGGACAGAATTATGAAAGACATCTTTGGACTGGCACAATGGTAACACATTACTAAGTTTATGTGATTTATTAGTTTGCATACTTATTCAATTTGTATGTATTTCTGAAAACAGAATGCTATAAAATCTGCTATCTACTAAATAAATGTACTATCATAGTCTCCTATAAATGTTACTTTAGTTATTAATTTCAATTTCATTGTAATGCCAATAAAGAGAATAGAGGTATATCAGTGGAGTCACAGTACAAAAGAGGCTACAAATCCTAGACTATTGGAAATTTTCTTTAGCCTTCTCTGAGAATGATTCTTGGAGTTCTAGAACCATCTAGTGCGTTTTAAGGAAAAACACTGGGCTCTCCCTCACCATTCCTCTGTGCATCTGTACTCTACTCAAGCCAAAATGATTGCCTTATGGGGCACTCAAACTCGAGGCATTCTCAGTGTTGCCCCCTCTATGAAGAACATATTGCTTCTTACTCTTCTGCCTACTTTGAACCTGTCATTTGACTCAGCTCAGGTGTTGCCTTCTCAAGGAAATCTCTCCTGATTTTCAGGTCTGGGTTAGATGCTCATCCTATGGGTTCTTAAGACATTCTGTGTATCTCTCTCATGAATTTACCAAACTGTGTAATTTGTTTACCTGTCTGCTGCACCTCCAAATCCCAGTTAGACTGTATGATTCTTCAAGCTAGAGATAATCTCCAGTACCAATAGCACTTAGGAGGCATAAAGCTCAATAAATATCTAATCAATTAATAAATAAAAATTAAATTGGACACAATTTTTCTCACTGATAATTTCTCTCTGTGGTGTGCATTAGAGTTTAGACATTAGATGTGAGATTTTTGATAATTTACCTATTCCTTTAAAGCAGAAAGATTTACGGAATTCCCGACCTGCTACATCTTCAGTGCTAAGAGCTTCATTTGTGCACACTGCTATACCTTAGAAATGTGCTCTTTAAAACTGGTACATTCATATTTTTTATAAAGTTAACAAATGACCACTGTACAAAACTTAGAAACACGTAATCCTTTTAGGATGAAAAAGTAAATGATCTCAAATCTCTATAGCTCAGTTATATAAATAACTTTTCACTAATTCTCAGAACTTTTTTACCATATATTTAAGTTGCTAATAATATATGAAATAAGTAGAATTTAAACCTGCTACGAGAATATTTTATAAATATTTTTCCATATTACTAAGATTTTTTCATACATATTATTTTTCACAGCACAGTAATATTTCATCATGTGGATTGTCATAATTTACATATATCTTTTATCTCCCTTTGATGGAAATTAAAGTTATTTCAAATTTTTCACTAATATAAAATAATTATTCAAGGAATATTTTTGTGCGAAGATTAGTTTCTTCATATTGAATACATTTTCTTATAATTCATCCTAAAAGTAAGATTACTAGATTGAGAAACAATCTTGGTTGTTTACAAAGTTGACAGCATTTCACTAGTCTTTTCTATGTTTGAAAGGTCTGCTGTTAAGCGTGAAGACATTCTTTTCATGTTACTTTTTTTTATTTTTTAGTTCTTGATTCCTTATTCTGTTATGGAATCATGTGATCAAACCCCTCAAATGTTATCTTGAATGGTGGCCAAACTCAAAGGCACACAGAGTTGAACTGAATCCTCATTTCATAAAATTTTCCCATTTCGGTCCTGCAGTTTAACTTAGATACCTGAATCACAGGTGTCATTTTCCTTTCATTAGCCATTTTAACACCTTTCCTGCAATATGTGACTCCACAGCAATGGCTTTAAAAACACACAAATCAAAACTCAGATAAGCAATGATATCATCTCCTTTTAAAAAAGTGCCCAAAGGACAGTATTTATGAAAGATACGCCTTGAAACTATATGTTTTGGGGAAGGAAATTGGAAGATAGGCAATTTTCCTTTTTGTTTTAAATGGGATTTCTCAGAGGCTTAATGCACAATGTGCACTGTGAATCGACAGGTGGAGAAACAGTGTGACTCATTTCTCAAGCAGAATTTGTTTTTTATGATGCAGCATCTCAAAGGACTTGTGTACTGAAGAACACACTTCCTCTTGGGGAGATTATGCCCTTAGTATGACATTGCCATTGTTTAAAGCATTTTTAGAAATCCTCTGTTGGAACCAACTCCAAGAGACAAGTTACCAAACACCAGAAAAATCAGTCTTACTGAATTACAGTTATAGCGTATGCTCTTTTGTTCCAACCTCTTTCTTTGTCCTTATTTTCTCGGCTGTATTCCTTCACCTGCCTATTCCTCACTTACTGAACCATGCGGAACTCACAGTGGGGCATGCTGACTCTGCTTGCAAGGAGAGTTATTTGCAGAAGAGACACGGTGAAGGCCAAAGGGAATGACTGTGGAACCAAACTGAAGGCAGAGGCAAGATGCTACTTTGCCCCAAGTACATCATGGAACAGACTGCTTAATTTAAGTTTAATTGCCCACGGACTATTCCCTGCATGAAAATAGAACAACTAATAACATAAATATAATAACCTGAGGACTATAAAATAAACTTATGAGAAATCAAATTTCCAGAAGTTAGGAATGCATATACCCATATATTTTAAAACACACCTGAAATAAGATGCATCTCTATATAGCTCATTAGCAGTTACTGAGTTTTCCTCAAATAACATAGCCTTTATGAGCAATTATTTAGTAATAATTAAAAGTCTTCTTTTTTGCAATCATCATACGTTTCTTGAGTAAAATATACTAGGAAGAGACTATTAACATGCAAGCAGAAGTTGTATAAAAGCCAACAAGAAGAGAAAAAAATACAGGGATATGTTGGTCCAATAACGTTTGAATGAAAATGGTATTAAATTTTACCCTTTCTCCACCTCTGGGACCACAGAAATCACCTCTGGCAAGGACCCAACCATCTTTGTTGTTGTTCTGGCAGTGGTGTCACTGGACAGCTGGAGAAGCTATCTGTCTCTATTTGAACACTAACTGCTTCAAAAATTAGTGCTGAACTATCAATTATTTGATAGTTCAGGAGTGGAGAGAGTTGCCAGTGTGTGATGTTCTCCAATACCAGCAGTGTAACAATGCTCGAGTCCTCTGTTCCTTCTTGTCTGACAACCATCCCAGGGAGCCACTGAGCTGCGGGAAAAAAGGTTTCTAGTTGCTCCCCTCAGAGATGCATTTGCAGGTGACGAAGTAGAAGTCTTTGGAGCACTGCATGCTGGGAAGTATACCTCACCACTTACGAAATAATCAGTGGCCAGTCTGTCAGGAAACACTTCTTTGAGGACCTTCTGTGTACCAGCCTGTCCTAGGCATCAGTAATTCACTAAACAAAAGTGATTTCAGGGCTTCCCTGGTGGCGCAGTGGTTGAGAATCTGCCTGCCAATGCAGGGGACACGGGTTCGAGCCCTGGTCTGGGAAGATCCCACATGCGCGGAGCAACTAGCCCCATAAGCCACAATTACTGAGCCTGCGCGTCTGGAGCCTGTGCTCCGCAACAAGAGAGGCCGCGATAGTGAGAGGACTGCGCACCGCAATGAAGAGTGGCCCCTGCTTGCCACAACTAGAGAAAGCCCTCGCACAGAAACGAAGAGCCAACGCAGCCATAAATAAATAAAAATTTAAAAAAAATTTTTTAAAGTAATTTCAGTCTCCCCTGTGCTTCATGATCTTTACTCCCTTCATGTCTTTCAGAGAAGCATGCAATGGTATCAGGAATATTATCTTACATCATTTCAACACAGGGTCTAAACTTAGTGGAATTATAGTCAAGGCAATGATAGAAAGTTGTCAGCTGTGCTCCAAAAGCTATTGACAAAAATGCAAATAATCTCGGAAACTCTCCCACAGCCTCCTGGATTTTCTACCTATGATCCAATGAAAAGAGTCTCTCCTGTCCCAAGATCTAGGGATACAACAAGCATTTGAAAGATGCCACCAATTATTAGACTAAAGATTTTGCACATCAGCCTGCTCTCAAGCTTCATATGATAATAGTTACCATTTACAGAAGGCTTACTTTATGTTAGGCATTCTGCTACACACATTAAATGCATTATCTCATTTAGTTCTCATATCATTTAATCCTCATAATACACATCTTATGAGGAGGTTCTTTTACAAATAATGAGACAAAATCTTAAAGAAGTTAATTATATCATCCAAGGTCATGCAACTAATATGTCGTAGGGCCATATCCAAATCCAGCTCTGTCTGATGCCAAGATCTCTACTCTTAGCCACCACAATATGCTGCCTCTTAAGAGAGGTTATGCTAGGACATAAATGGATTAGGAGGAAATTCAGGACAATTCTGAATCTTGGCTGCAGAATACCAAGAAAACTGGAGACTAAAGGTGGAAGTAGAAGTGGAACTTGCAGAAAGAGATGTCCTTCTTGGGGCCAAGATTTGTTTAGTGCTCCTGCCTGTGCTTATAGCACAGGGAATTTCCCTATTCTCTTTTTTCTTCTACTTTCATTATTTCTAAATATGAGACAGAAACCGCAGATTCTAGTGATCAAAATTGTGTATCCAAAAATTCTAAACGTAGCCAAGATAATTTTCATAGGTCAATGCAACAGAAAGATATCCTCAGATCTATGAATACCCACAAAAATATATCATACTCAACTCATTCTTAAAAAATAAATTTTAAAATATATAGCGTATCACAAAGACGTGTTTCCAAATTGACTCAAAAATGAGAAATAATGACAGAAAGTAATAGTGGTCATTTTTTAAACAGGTACAAATATATCTGAAAATTATGACCATAAATATAGTTACCAATTATATACATATAATAAAAATAAAAAATAAAAGATATATTAATCATAAAATGAATTATTGTTTACATATATGGCATATCCACAAAACCTAAAACAATAAACTGAAATACTATTTCTATCAATAAGGATTCAGTAAGATAACTATACATATGATTAATATACTAAAAGTAGTTCTTACTCATATGCCATCAATAACTAGTTAAAATGTAATGGAGAGCAAGATCCCATTCACAATACCAACTAAACATAAAATATATAGTATAATACTTGAAGTAAACACATAGGACATATATGAAGTAAACGATATAATTCTTTTTTGAGATGTAAAACCAGATTTGAATAAAATCGGAAGGTACTGTGTTCCTGATTACAAAGATTAAATATTGGATAAAAAAACTCTCTATACCCCTATGACTAAAATTATCTTAGAGGAAATAAAAATAAAATAATTATAGTAAATTTCTAATAGCCTTTGGGGGACAAAATGGCTATTTTCTTTTTTCGTCTATTATATACTCCCTTAATTGTCCATAATAAGAACACTTACTTTTATGATTTAAGACTACTTTGTATTTTAAAAATAGGGTTTCCTGGGCTTCCCCGGTGGCGCAGTGGTTAAGAATCAGCCTGCCAATGCAGGGGACATGGGTTCGAGCCCTGGTCTGGGAAGATCCCACATGCCGCAGAGCAACTAAGCCCGTGCGCCACAACTACTGAGCCTGCGCTCTAGAGCCCGTGAGCCACAACTACTGAGCCCACGTGCCACAACTACTGAAGCCCGTGTGCCTAGAGCCCATGCTCCGCAACAAGAGAAGCCACCGCAATGAGAAGCCCGCGCTCCGCAACAAAGAGTAGCCCCTGCTTGCCACAACTAGAGAAAGCCCGCGCACAGCAGCGAAGACCCAACACAGCCAAAAATAAATAAATAAAATAAATTTATAAATAATAAATTAAAAAGAAAAATAGGGCTTCCCTGGTGGCGCAGTGGTTGAGAGTTCGCCTGCCGATGCAGGGGACATGGGTTCGTGTCCCGGTCCGGGAAGATCCCATGTGCCGCAGAGCGGCTGGGCCTGTGAGCCATGGCCACTGAGCCTGAGCATCCGGAGCCTGTGCTCCGCAACGGGAGAGGCCATGACAGTGAGAGGCCCGTGTACTGCAAAAAATAAATAAATAAATAAACTACAATGATCCCCTATCTTAAAAACATAAATTTGTCCTAAAATTATTCTGTTTTGAATACTATGATTTATTTTATAATTTTTATTTTATCTACTATCTCACAATGGTTTTTCCTAAAAACAAAGTTTTACTTGATGTCTATAATATATACAATATATTTGTATAAATGAAGGCTTTTCCAATTCCTTCTATTTGCATGACCACTATAATGTATATATGTTTCTTTAAATGTCTTTCTCAGTCTTCATATTTGCCACAATTTAGAGAGAATATCTGAGCATAATTAGGTTTTAGATGTAATGGTCTTCATTACTGCACTGGTTTGATAAACTGTATTCTAGGTAGCATGAGGAAAAAGTCACCTTGGATATTTCCATTATATTAAATGAAATGAGATAACAATACTCTGATGAATAAGAATCTTTTTTTTTTTTCTGTTCTCCTTGTCTAATTTTCTTGCTGCTACAACGTCCATTCTTCAGCGTCTTTTCTTAGAACACAGCACCCTTCACTGACGGCCCCGTTTCCATGTAATAAGCAGGACAATCAGTGCCATCTATTATCGTCAGTCAGATGTTTCTCTGTAAAATAAGGACTAAGCATTTGGTCCCACTGGCAATGTCTCTGTGTAAAAAATTAAAGCACACTAATATGTAAACATTATTTCAGCTTGATGCTGTTACTTTATTGGGGAACTTTAAGTACCGCAAACATCTGTTTAACCATCAATGTTCATGTTCTTACAAATGTATTTTCAGTGGACAGATGATAAATTAAAGTGTCACTGTTCTCCAAGTGATAATTTTCTAGGATTTTGTATTAATGTTAGTCTAACAAGCTTCTTATAGCAATGATAAAGTCACACACTACACGTCGGCTTTGAATTTCTTCACTAGGAATATATATTTGGGGACCAGAAGAGACAAAAAGTAGTTAAAGAAGGTGGGCCCAAAGAAGGTAAGAAGAAACAATGACTTTGTAGGGAAGAATCATAGAGGAATACATTCTTGTAGACAAGAGAACTAATGGAATTGTTCATATGGTAATAAAAACCCACTGAGAAAACTACCAGACACTGAGCATGACTCTGGAGAACAACAACAAGAATGGAACGGTGCCCCTATGCAGAAGTTCGTAAGGAGTATGGGCAAGAAGTCTATATACATACAATCAAATTCTAGCGGAAGATAGTATACCTCATCTCCTTGGCCACGTCTCATTAAAAGTGATGAAAAAATATCACAGGGATAGAAAACAGGAAACATTGCTATCACTGACCCAGAAATACTAAGATATAAAGCAAACAGAATTGAACGAATCGAGATGCAGATTCAGGGGAGAGGGAGAATGGAATTCAATACAGGTGCAAGAGGAAGCTTTTCTGGGAGTTGGTCCAATTCTTCCCACAGAGATCCAGAAGCCAGAGGAACCAGAGGCAATGGGCCCTAATACAAGGAGCTGGCTGTGGGACAACTCCTTGGAAGTTCCTGAATTACTTTAGTGGCTGGCTACAGAATTTTCCCTCAGGATATAGCCAGCAAGAATAGCTCTCTAAATTATGTAGAGATTCAACAGTAGAGCAGACAGTTTCTATTAGGTGTGTTGGTGTGATAGAGAAAAGTAAAGTAAACTTCTTAGTACCTCAGATTTCCTCAAAGAGCATGGAGAAAAAGAAAAGAGAAAGGTCACCCTGCATTAACTGAAATTCACTAAATTTCTTTCCCCAAATACAGCTTCCTTTCTTAGGCCTTGAGAGGGTCCCTAGCTTGCCCACCTGCTCCTCCCTACACACCCTGAAGGGAATTCTTTGTTTCTGCATGATCCTGCCTATCTACCCACAAAACGCTATAATCACCCCCACTCTCTTTCAAAGGAAAAGATATTTCAAGAAAATAAATACTATAAAAAAGAACAAAGGTGAAAGAATAGAAAAAAAATACCCATAGAGGGACCAGAGTTAATACCAGAAACGAGACAGAACTTTAAAAATTATTTAACTGGTATCTTCACAGAGATTCCTGAAGACACTCTATCCATTAAATGAGAACATACTGAAATGGAAAAGGAGAAGTCAGAAAATAAATGATTTACTGGATACTACAAAAATGTTGCCCAAATGGAAAAGTCAGTGTACTGGGTTAAATGGTATCAACCCACATGCATATTCACCCCAAACCTCAGAATGTCCTTATTTTGAAATAGCATCTTTGCAGAGGTATTGTAATTAGTTAAATTAAGATGCGGTCATACTGGGTTATTAAGGGCTATAATCCAAAAATTAGTGTCTTTATAAGAAGAGAAAACTGAGAGAGACACACAAGGAAGATCAGCTTGTGAAAAGGGTGGCAGAGATTGGAGTGACGTGTCTACAAATCGAGGAACACCAAAGATTGCCAGGAACCACCAGAAGCTAGGAGAGAGCCATGGAGCAGATTTTTCCCTCAAAACCTTCAAAAGAAACCAATACTGCTGAGACCTGGATTTCAGACTTCTAGCCTCTAGAACTACGAGAGAATAAAGTTCTGTTGTTTCAAGACATCAAGTTTGTGGTAGTTTGCTACAACAACTCAGAGAAACTAATACAGCCAGTTAAGTGCTGTAATACTGTATCTACAAAGTGATAGAGAAACTCAGAGGAAGAAATGAACTGCTTTTGAGAGAGTTTAGAAGGTGTCAAGTAAGACTTGATAATTATACAGGCTATTGAAAGATGATTGAATCAACCTGTTACATAGAGGAGGAGAAAGTATTCTAGGCTGTGAAAACAGTGCACAAATGTGCAACAGTGTCAATGCACCTCGTATTCAGGAATGGCAAAGCATGCAGTCTGACTGGTAGAGCTGTGAGAGCTATTATTATGTTTATGGATGATGGGCAGATTCTGGAGAGCCAGACTAAGGAAAATATAGTTTAATATGTAGCCAAAGGAAAGGGATAACAAGGTTGTAAGCAAGAAAATAGCATGGTACATTAATGCTTTAGAAGGAATTACTCTGCCTTGGATCTGAACACACCATCTTCTTCCCATTTTAACTCCTTTGGTGCCTGTTTTCATTTCTGCTTTTCTTCCTCACTACCTTTGCTCCTTCCTGGACTTTTATCTAAAGGAAATATTCATTTAAAGCAATTTAAAAGAGTATTTTAAAGCCACAGAATCTTATTGGTATTTTTTTAAATCTCCAATTCACTTTAAGCTTCTAGCTTTGGAGTCTACATGAGCTACTATATTGAACTAGTCAGTTCCATTTCATAGAAATTATGCAAAAATTAATATTATTTTTTGGGGCTTTAAACCAAAAAAGCTGACATTTATTGTACAGAGGACTTCTTACTCCTCACCACCTTTTTATGGTGGTGAATTACTGCAACCAAAAAATTTAAGGGGCATACTCTGCATCTAATTTCACAACTATAAAATCTATGAAATAGCTATTAATAATCGAGTAATTGGTACTGAAGTATAAAAGATAAACCACAAAACATAATACAAAATATTATAGGGCTTCCCTGGTGGCGCAGTGGTTGAGAGTCCGCTTGCTGATGCAGGGGACACGGGTTTGTGCCCTGGTCCTGGAGGATCCCACATGCCGCGGAGCGGCTGGGCCCGTGGGCCATGGCCGCTGAGCCTGCGCGTCCGGAGCCTGTGCTCCGCAATGGGAGAGGCCACAACAGTGAGAGGCCCGCGTACCAGGAAAAAAAAAAATAAATAAATATATATATATATATATATATATATATATATATATATATATATATAAAAAATAGTGTTAAATCCCGTGAAAGAATAACTGTTGATTTCTCAAATCATATAACCACTGATTCTTGAATTAGAAAAAAGTCATAAAGTTTGTCTTGTTCCATTGTGCAAACAGAAACTAGGGAGACATTCTTGATGTCTCTCTCTGCCTCATTCACTGCATGTAATTAATAGACAATTCCACTTTAATTATGTTCATTTTACTTCATCCCTCTGGCCACTGTTTTAATTAAGATCACGGGTATCTCTGACCTGGATTACTGCAATAACATGCTAAACTGCAGCTCTTCTGAGAAACTTGTACTCATTTTCCCCAGCCCAATCCCCTCTTCAAGTATAAAGGTTTCAGAATAATATTCCCATTTACAAACATTCCTGCCATTGCTCTGCTTAAAATCCTTCAAAAGCTCCCCACTACCACCAGAGGAAGACCAGACCTTCTCAACAGAGCTTACCAAGCCTCTGGATCCAACCTCAGCTTCTGTCTCCTGCCCTATCTCCACATCCCTCACGCAACGCTGTAGCTGTCCTGAATTATTTACAGTATCTTGCACAGGCCTTGCCTTCTTTCCCTTTTAGGACTTTGTTTCAGCTCTTCTCTCTAAAAAGTCTGGCGATTTCCTCCTCTTCATCTTCTGGTACCAACAGAGGCATATTTCCTCCAGGAAGTCTTTTTCCCACCTTGGCAAGACTACGTTAACTTCTACTGGAGCTCTCCTGACACTGCACTATCATTTCCCTTCTGTTCTCCTCCAGGACACCACAACTCCTTAAAGGCGGGAAATATGCCTTTACCTTGCCACTCGTAAAATGCCTGGTATATAATACATACACATTAGATATTGTTCTAATTAATCACCCTTTATTCATTAGGGATAGAATTACTCCTACAATTTTCTGGACAGTAATCCAAGACCCATACGAAAAATCTCAGGAACAGACAACTTATTTTTTTATGAACATTCTAAATGCTAGAAAGTTCCCTTAAGGTGGGCTATTGTAACCACGCTATCTCCCAAAATAAGCAATGCTTGTCGTAAAGAATAGTGATGATGATGACGATGATGATAATAATATTACAGCTAAAATTTAGAGAACCAGGCACTATGCTGGCTTCTGAACATGACTATGCTCAATCCACCCTTCTAACGATTCCTTGAGTCAGATAAAATTATTATCTCCCCAGTCCAGATGAAAAGAGGGAGGCTTAAAGAAGCAACTTTGTGAAAGTTATACAGCAAGCAAGTGGTACAGTCAGAATTCGAACTCAGCCAACTGAGTTTTAATTCACACCACTTCACTTCGCATTAATTCACTCCCATCTCAAAACCAACTGTCAGCTAGTCCTTCAACTCTTTGGCCTGAAAAAGAGCTGTAGTAAAAATGATATTAATAATAATAATAAAATTAAAAAATAAAAACCTAGTTAACTTTGTTTTAAACTAGTCTCTGAGTTCATCTGTCCATGGAACTCTTTTGAGGGGCAACATCTGTTAACACCCTGAAGAGCTGCAGATCTAGAAAACACACTTTGATACTGGTCCAAGCATGATTATTATCTTAATTCACTGTTAAATTGTATTTGCTTTGGCAGCAGTCACATCACAGTACTGTCATGTACTGGGTCAGTAGCCAACTACAACCCCAAAGATGTTCATCTTATCTGAATCCTATCCAAATCCTACTGCAGTGAGACCTGGGAAGTAAAAATTTTAGTCATCATCTTAAATTATTCCTATCTAAGTTTCAGAACCACTATTTTGGAATAAACTGAGATAACAGTGTTTATTCCTGCCCTGGACTGAATATCCATCTCATTAGAAAATCTCATTTATAAGCCCAGAAGCCCTCTCTTCCTCTGAAGCCTGTTTTCCTGCCTTCTGATCCTTTTATTACCCCATATAACATGGCATGGTATTCTCTGTCAAACTTCCATGTTTGCACACTACTCTGTTAACCTAATCCTTGATTGCTGGGAAAAACTTTATCTCTTGCGCATTAACTAAAATCTCATCTCCTCTGTATAGGAGACTGGGTCCTTCCCAAATCTGTGTGTCCACACTATACCAATATCTCTATTATAGTGTTAATGCATTATATTGTAGCTATGGACATACAGTTGTTCTTTTCCAATAGAATACAAGCATCTTGAAGGTAAATGCTAAATTTTAACCGTTGCATTCTCAGTACTAACCTAGTTTTGGCCAATAGTTGAAGCTCAATAACTGTCAGCAGAGAGATTCAAAGGCATTTGAAAACTTTCATCTTTGATGCTTCCAGTTTGTTTAGCTGAGAAAAATGTACTAATACCTGGTGACGGCACACTACTTCATCAACCAAGTGATGCAAGCCAAGGTAGAGGAAACACAAAATGTTGTTGACAAAGAAACCTAGCAGTGAAGCACAAAGTCAAGTACTCAAAAGTAAAGTTACCAAGAAATCACCTATATAGAGAAATTTAAGATGAATTAAATCCATGATTAATACATAAATAGAAAAATGAATAAGTATTGAAAACAATCACTAAATTTAAAAAAAACTAAAGAACTGATAGTATGCACATGTTACAACTAAAAACTGAGCACTGGACTCTCAGGAGAAGGTGAAACAACTAAAGAATCCTGTTTCTGAATTAAGACTAATCCATTTTGAATGTCATTGCAGCCTATTAGTACATTAAAATGTATTTGATTTCATTAATTTGCATGAATTTTATATCTCTAGCATTGTACTCTAAATATCAAAGCACAGTCAACACCATTTTGAACCTAGGAATTAAGCATAAGCTCACAAATGTTTCTCCATCATGATACAAATATGATGGTTGTTCAACTTGATGCACCCACTAATCATTTTATATGACCCTCATAGGTCACTCAGGCCTGATAATAAAGTTCCAGCTAAAAAAAAAAAAAAAAGGCTACTTGCTACTTTAGATTCCATTTGCACAAAAAAAGGGCCAGCTAAATCTCTGTTCTGTCCATTTCCTACTCAATTTATATGAAAGATGGGTTTCATTAAGAGTATTTTAATAATTTTCATAATTGCCCTCTCGCTGTTCACCCCAAGAGAGAAGCAGGACAATTTAAACAGTAAATCAAACTATAATGATGCATTGTTCTGTTTTCCTAAATAACAATTTTATCCAAATTAACATATTGGGTTGGCCAAAAAATTCATTCGGGTTTTTCCATAACATCTTACTGAAAAATCCGAATGAACTTTTTGGCCAGCCTAATAGTAAGGAAGCTTCCTCTTGCTATGATTACTTTGCCATTGTTTCCAATACAGTTATTACACAATATTCACTTTTAGCAAATGGCATTTTATCCTTAATCAATAAACAGAAATATAAGCAACCCTATACCTGAATTTCTGTTGTATAATTTACAAACACAGATACAAAATTTACAGAAATTCTGAATAATCTGTCCCTTTCATTAAGCCCAATCTGACAAACTACTCAATGAATAATTTTATATTCGTCCAAATTGTTTTTGCTTAAACATAATTCATAAACATGTCTTAAATTTAGAATTAACAATATTATTTGGATATCATGACAATATTATCTAGGATCACTTTATTTTATAAAAAAAAATTTGCATTTTATCATTTAGTGAATAACTTTCAAATTCCGGACAAAGTATTGGTGTAAAATAAGAGAATGTCTGTGGTCAAAAGGTGGCATATTTTCGTCACTTGGACTTTCCCCATGGAGACAACTCAAAGGAGAACACCTTCCGTTGCTGAGACTAAATCACATATCACTTGCCAAGAAGGGCTATCTTGACCTTTGCTCCAGTTTTTAAAGATATCAGCAACGTTGTCAGATACATAAAGAATGGCAAAGCTCCAAGATCTGATAGCAAACCCACCAGAGTATTCAAACAGAAAATGAAGATGACACTGAGGTGTCTGCATAGGATTTTCTTAATACATGAACACTGAGGAAATGTCAGATTCCAAAGATGTCTCTATCATTATGAGCTTTCAGAAGAAAAGGTCAGTCAACTAACCATAGCAATTATGGAGTACTTTTTTCCCAATATTACCAGAAACTTCTTCTGTTTTGATTCCCATAAAATGTATTCTTTCAAATATTCCAAAAATTATAATGCTGCTTTACATCCCACCACAGGGAAGGAAACACCACCTTTGGATAACTGTCTACTAAAAGAAGGTTGAAGGAAAAGTTTTTCTGTCCTGTATTTGCTGACCTCAAACAATATATAATCTCATTTTCAGATCTTAAAAACCATTCCAAGTATCTTTCACTCTGATTTACCAGTTATTCCTGTGTAAAGCCAACCATGATCTGGTTAATTACATGTGAGAAAAGAATGTTCTATAAAACACATTAACCATCACCAATAGGTTGAACTAGGGCTGCATTTAAAAATTCCAAAGGCAATAAGTCCAATAAAAGTAGAAAAACATATTACAAAAGACACACACACACAAGGATAAAGGGAAAAAACAGGAGGTAAGTGCACAGGCAGGTTAGTTTTGAGGCTTTAAAGGTAGTAGAACAGTAAGATATAGAACTGGTAGAGAAGGCAGCAATGGAAGGATTTATCTGGAGGGGATCTGGAAATAGAGGGAATATCTAAAACAGTGACAATAGGACATGGAAGAGGACAGACCTACCCCAACTAACATACTTACTGCTTCCCAGAAGCTAAAATCTGTGCACCTAACGTTAAACCCAACCCAGACTAAGCAATCAAGATTGAATGCGAAGAGCACCAGGGGTCAGAAGATCTAAATTCTAGCCCTGCTACTGTCACTAACTAGCCAAGGCTATGAACAAGCCAGCTGCTTTTTCTGTGAGTTGAGGTAACTGTGTCAGGTGATCACCAGTTTCCTTCAAATTCTAAGTCTCATGCACACTAGAAGTCTGTTTTATATACCAATCTCATTCAAAGAGTATATATTATATATATAAATATACACACGCACACATACAAATTAATATTCTCAATCAAAACTTTAAGCAATACTCCCATGAGTCTCTTCCTTCATTTATCCATATAAAAATTTTATAAACATATACAAACCCTGAATGTGTATCTACAGTATGACAGTGAATATATGTTTTTATGTAAATATGTATATACTGAAATAGAAAAACTATTTTTTCCCAAAAGAGAAATATGGTGCCCTATATAATACCTACATATATTTCTCTTGAAATAGTCTTCATTAATGAGTACATTAAAATACAAGCTTATGAAGTGTGCTAGACAGCATACCATTCTCTATGCTTACTCTGATAGAATGAGCTGTGAAAGAGATTAGGACTAAATAATTTGACACTATTTTGTAAGCACTTCAATGTGTTAGGCATACCTGTAAATCCTCAAGTGAGTAAGACTTTCCCTTCTGTATAAGATACGGGAAGGGGAAAACGCTGGTGTCTTTGACAAGGCTCTATTCAAATGGAAATAAAACTGAGATTATCTAATCAGTTATCCTTGTGGGTGGATGGGTATACACCTGCACTGAATCTTAGACTTAGGAAATGACAGAGCCGATCATCTTTATGGGTTTCATGACAGAGCCACAGCAAAATGATTTCCTGAGATCAATATGTGGTTGAGAGAAAGCTGTTTTCAATGGAAACAAGAAGCTAGGAGCTAACCTGTTTCTATGGTAACCAAAGCAGCAGTTACCCAACAGCTGTAGGGAAAAAGAAGGGCAGAAAGTTAAAATGCAAAAAACAAAAGAAATCCATACTAGTTTACCCTATTAGGGTGATGGTCCCTAGAGTACAATCAAAACCAGTGCAGACATACTGTTCCCCCCACCCAAGGGATTTTTAGCAATCACTATCCTTATTTTTCCTCCAAACCTCAAAATCTTAGAGCTGGAAAGAAGTTTGGATACTTATCTAGTCCAGTGTGTCATCCCCATTTTTTTCTTTCAGAATAAGGCTGAAGGATATCAAGACTCAAGAAGATGAAGTAAATTCTTTAAGGTCACACAGCTAGTTGTGAAATCAAGGTTAGTGCCTAGGTCTCATGGATTCCAACTCAGGCATTTTTCCAATGCTGTTTCCATATATTCTCTACTTCTAGTCTCTTCTCCTCCCAACACCCACATTTTATCACTTTCTGAGAAAATATTGACTACAGAGTATTAAAATTAATCACCACCCTTCAACCTATGAGAAAAGCAAAAAAGCAATGCTATCCTGTCATAAAAAAAAAAAATCTTGACTGCTCTTCCAAAAGAAAAGCCCTTCATACTTCAAAAAGAATTGAATTAAGTTTATATCATACATTGATGGTTATTGTTTAGATTATGTTGCCACTCTATATTTCCTTATGGAGATCTGTTTTTATATGTTATCAGTCCTTTAGTGTCCTTTACTATTTCATTCAGATATACTTTAAAGGTTGCCATAATAAAAAGGATAAATGACTCAGAATTTGAAAAATATATGAGATCTAAAAACTGCATTTACTTTATTTGCAGTAGTAAAAATAAATAGAAATGATACATATTTCTAATGGGAAAGGTTGACCTGCATTTCTTTATAAACCTACATGTTTCCTTGTTTTCAGTTGCTTTGAAAATAAGCTTCTTGACAGAGAAGAAAAATTTCCTTGACTCTCATTTAGTATTGTCAACTCAGTTCTACAGATGAACTCTTGGGAAAATATAACAGAAAAAAGTCATACCTAATCTGTCCAGCTATTCACCTTTGGCATGCCTAATGCCCCAGCAATGGATCAGATCACCTAGTTTGTGATAAAATACACTACTGAAAATACAATTCTATTAGAGTTACCTGTTTTTTTTAAATTATATGTTGAATGAGGCACTCTCTGATCTTATCCAATGCTCAGAATATAAGAACAAAATTAATTTGTGAACTATACAATTAGTGGCCTGGAAAAGGTCAAAGGACACTTAGATGCTTATACAGCAAATGCAAACACACCAGACTATTACACCAAACTCTTTTTAGGGGCCTGAAGTTTGGATTTGCATTGTCATATGGTTGGTCATAACTTGTAATTAAAATGCAAGGGATGAAGACACTCGACCACACTGCAAATAATTCAGTTGTTTGGTATATGTACATCGTTTAACATATTCTTCAATAATGCTGCAGAAAGAGAGTGTATAAATCACTTTGAAAAACAGAAAAATCAAGATTGAAAAAGCCTAATATTTTCACATATAAAATAAAGATTAACAATACCTTAAGACCATCATTTCTTTTTTTTTTTTTTTGGTCACCCCCTGCAGCTTGTGGGATGTTAGTTCCCCAACCAGGGATTGAACCCTGGGCCCTCTGCAGTGAAAGCATGGGCGTCTTAACCAGTGGACCGCCAGGGAATTTCTGAGACCATCATTTCTAGATGGAATATTTTCCTGCACATCTAGGCAATATTTCTATGTGAGATTTTTTTTTGAGGAAAACATCTATAATATTTCTGGAATTTTGTTTGTTGTTATTTTGTTGCATTTTTAATTGAATAGATAATGTTTTAGGAGATATCTTATTATAAATAGAGTGGCGAGCTTATTGAGGGCAAAGCCCTATATCTTCTCATGTATTCCCAGTAGCTTACATAGTTTCTGGTACAGTGACTGCATAATCAGTATTCACTGACTAAATAAACATTCTAAAATTTTAATAATTAAGAGCAATATTTTATAAACAAGCTATATTTGACCATTAATTCTTTTAACTGGAGCAAGGCTCACAAAACAAGAATTAATACACTTTCTTTCTTTAATCTTAATATATGACTCAAATTGTCTTTGCCTTATTATAAGTTTTTTAAATTAAACGTTACACTTAAAGCTAGCAAATAGCTACTTAGATAATTTCTTTCCTGTTTTGTTTTGTGCTTTGAGGTAGAGGAAAAAATGGCCCATAAAAAGTAAATTACATATTTGCAATTCTGAATCCAATTCTAGATATTTAAGTTTAAATTTTAATAGTTTTAAGGAGTATATTTTAGTAATGCTGTGGAAATAAACAATTTAAAATACTAATAAAGTATATTTTCAAGATTATAAAAATGGTGGATTCACTATCATAATCCAAGTATAGTCAGGATTAACTGCATATAGTGGTATATAGATAAAGGTCTGGAGAACATATACGAAGTGATCCAGACCCACACCAAAAAGCCAACATCTTAAATGTGGTTCTATGGCAGTTTTTTTGTTTTGTTTTGTTTTTCTTTTCTAAAATTCTCTTTGAGAGTTAAAAAAAAAAAAGGTCTATCAGGTAATCAAAGATACACATGCTGCCAAGGAAGGGCCACACTCTAGACCAGAACCTAATTCAATCACTTTCCCTCCTTCCCCCAAAAAATAAGTGAAAAGAAGAGGGAGATCTAATATAACCACTCTTAGCTCTGTAATATTGGGAAATTTTGCGCTTATATTATCTTTCAAACTTCTAAAAAATCTAGAAGTTCTATTAAAGAATTTCTGCCTGGTGCCTGTTCACTTACTATTATATGCCTTCATAGGAAAGTACATACAAGCTTCATTTCCTTCTAAAACTTAGACATTAAATTGGAAATATACAATGCAGAACATTTTTACAAAAACATCTATGCCTCCTTGTTTTTTTACTATTTGTAAATATCACTCAATGGCATCAACGGAATAATCTCACCTTTTCTTTCCTGATCTCATTTGCTGAACAACAGGTTTCCATGACAACTTATATTTAAATTTTTATAAATTTCTATTTTGGAATACTATTCTTAAGGATACAATTCATAAATGAAAAGTATAAACTTATTTACCAAGTTAACCTGAACAATTTAGACCTCTCAAATATGTATTTACATCATAAATTAAAAGTAATAGAGGAGGGGGAAATGCCAACCAAAACAAAAGGCAAAAATACAATGTTGTAGAATTCAATTAATTATCCAGTTCCTATCACTCTTGTTTCAGTCTGCCACTTTAGATCATAAAAGTTAGAAATTAAACATGTCTATTATAAAATTGAGCTAATCTCCTCAATGTTGGGAAAGGATAAGGACAATGTTGAAACAGGTGTAACAAATTGAAAATAGAATTTGGACAGTTAAAATTGTTCATCTCAAGTATATCAATAAAAGATGAACTAATGTAAAATGAAAAGTAAGAGGGCTTATAAAAGTTAAATACTTCTATTAAGAATGAGACTTGTGACAGTAAGACCACAGCTAAAACAAACCACTTGATAATTGATTTTATGTCTCCTAGAATCATGTCCATGCAAAATATAATTTCATCCAGTGACCTCCCAATGTAATTCTATTTATCAAATTAGTCAGATAACATTGTCTGTCAATCATCTGAACTAAAAGTGTCCATATAAAAATATTAAATCACATTTAAATAGAATGGTGACTTCTGAGTATTCTTCAGGCAACCCCTAATAATTTGAAAAGTGATTTTCTTGAAGACAAGTCCCACAAATGTTAGCCAATCTGAACAAAAAGGAAAACATTACATATCAACTGGTCAATAAAAATGGAAAGTTAAAACAGGGTTCATTTTAAGAAAACTGGAATCCCATATTTGCACTCTAACGTTGGGTGGTACAGCCAAAGACCTGGAAAAAAATATATATATATACACATATGTCATAGATGACCTTTCGAAGTTAGAATTCTAGTGACTGTCCTATGCTGCATTAAATCTCAAGAGCAACACTATATGCAGAGATTTCACAAGCCAGACAGTCAGTTATAATCAGTGGTTGTGGTGGAAAGGGCCTGGGGGGGATGTCATGAGACCTCCAGCATAATTTTGGCTCTGCTAATAACTCGCTGTATGACCTTGGCCCTCACTTAGTATCTGCAGTCTTCATTTTCCTCATCTACAAAATACAGGGTCCTCACGAGGTGATCTCAAAGAAATTTTCCAGGTCTATGATTCTGAGCTGATTCTGCTTCTAATGGCTCTTTGACCTTGTATCAATCTCTAATCTATCTGTGTTCTTTTCCTCACCTAAAAGGGATGCAGGTCAAATCCTTAATATTACTACAATGAAATCTTAGTAAGATTTTTAAAAAACTATTTTCAGTTCAATAGTCTAGCCATTGACCAATAATCAATAGAATCAATTACCATAGCAATAATAAAAACTGAACATCTTAAAGTTTTTGCTGTGCAACCTGGTCTACAATAAAATGTATTCTATTATTATGAGGAAAGATAATAAAACTTCCTGTCTTTTTTTGTACCACATAAAATAAGAAAATTATAGGATGAGTCTGAAAACAAATGCAGATTATCTTTTTAGCTGCCAAGTGGAAAGAGCACTGTAGCACTCGGCTGAAATCCAAAACAACAGAGGTAAGGGTCATGAGTCTATGATTTAACTTAAATAAATAATATGCACTTTTTTTTCCCTGAATGCCAACTCTTGCTGAATTTATAGAATGGTCTTAGAAGGAAGATTTCAGAGTTGAAGTTAGTAATTCTACATTCAAATATGAGAACATGGGCATACTAGAATTTATGTATGCATTTAAATACCAGATCCCATAAAGTAGCAATGCTTTAAATTGTCTCTTTGATATTCTATTTCAAATTGAAAACAAAACATATCCTCAGACTTCTACTAAAGTGGTATCAGAAGCACATCTTCTGACATGTTATCAGCTGCACAACATCTCAGATGCAGAGACTTCTGACATTCAGGGGAACACAATAATGAGGATATAACCAAAGTTAAGCTGGGAGAATTCCCATTCTGCCCAAGGGGAATCTTTTCTGGGTGTCAGAAGCAAACTAGACACATGCAGTTACAAAGATTTAACTAAATACAGTACTCTGTTCTCACATATAATTAAAAACCATTCACATACTGTATAATTTTGGGTTGTTTATATTTCTTTTCTTTCCTTTAAAACTAGAGAAACCATTATTAGTTACTTTTATAATGTCTTCATTGGGATTTTGAAGAATTAATCGTGGGTATCAAGGACTAAATTAAAACTGTCACTCAAGCTAAAGACTGAAAAGAAAAATTGAGGATGGGATCACAATCTATAGAGTATAATAAAGTTGCCTACAATCTAAATTACCCAGTCTTTAATTTAGAGACTCCCACTAAACCAGGATCACCAAAGTGACCAATTGGCGTTCAACCTGTAGAAAACACAGATACAGCACAAGGGGAAAGGCATCAGACTCCAAAATTCACTGTGCAGGTGGGCTATCCCGTCAACTCACGGGGACAAGCAAACCCAGCACTGCTCTCTCTTGGAAGAACACAGGCGCAAACAACATTCGGGAGATTTTCACAAAATGAACCTCCTGGCACACCCTCTCCCGGCCCAACCACGGACATATATTCCATTTCTCCTCTACTGTCCTCAGATTAGATCCCTAATTGGAGCCACTGCTCTGGGGGAGTCAGGTGCGCAGCAGTGTCAGGTCTCACTGTAAAGGTCCAATAGTGATGACCAGAAGGCCTGAAGGGCCATCCGAGCTAAAGAAAACGTTGGAACAAGAGTTAGAAAAAGAAACTCAACAGAAAGTGTGATAGCGGTTTCAGAACAGGGGTCCGGACAGACTCGCCCAGAGTAGCCGACATTTGCCCTTTCGGTCCCATCTGCTGAAGTAAATCTCAGTTGCAGTTGAGGAGGAGAGGAGGGGGATGCTGGGGGGCGGGGGGTAGGGAGCAGGGAGGATCGGGGCCAGAGTCCCTGAGTTTACCCTGCACGGGAGGGGCCCCTCGTCTCCTGGTTGGGGAACCCTGTTCTCTTCTCCCCCTGCCCCCATCCCAGAGGCCTCGGCGGAAAAGAACAGGAAGTTGCGGAAGGAGTTGGGAGAAGTTGGCGCAGCAGGGAAGGGGGCGACTCTGGCCTTACCCTGGCGGCTCTGGACGAGTAGGGGTCCTCAAAGAGGGCCCACATGCGGGGCTGCAGCCTCCTCCAGCGGCCGGACTTGCCGTCGGGGCCCCCCAGGCCCGCGGCGTCCTCGATGCCAAGCCTCTTGGCCGCCAGGTCCTCGTCGTCGCCAGGGTCGCCGCCGATGAGGTCGGGGGTCTCGAAGATGTCGAGCGCCTCTTCGGCGTCGCGGTGTTGCCGGTAAGTCATCCAGCAGCAGGGCTCCACGTCGGTCTCGTCGATGCCCCAGAAGGCCAGCTCCTCCTCGAACAGCGGCCCACACACGTCGGCGGGGCAGTGCAGCTTGCCGGTGCGGTAGTAGTTGAGCACATAGGCGAAGACGCCCGGGTGCCGGTCGAAGAAGAACTCGCGGCTGCCCCGGGGGTAGTCGCCGCCGCCGCGGACGCTGCAGTTGCCCGCGCCGCCCTCGAAGCAGCCGCCCGGCCCGGGGGACAGCGGGGGCGGTCGCGGCGGCGGCGAGAGCGTAGGGGGCGACGGCTGCAGCTTGTCGCCCGCCGCCTTCAGGCAGTCGCCCTGGGGCTCGGAGGCGGCGAGAAGGGCCAGGCGCGTCCCGGGCAGGGTCTTGAGGGTGCTGCGGTAGGTTTCGTGCCGGGTGCCCCCGACATTGAGGATCACCCTCTCGTTGTTCTCGATCTTGCCCATCTCTGTGCCTTAGACATGACTGGGGGAGGCGAACACAGCACCAAGTTAAAGATCTCGGCCGGCGGAGCCGCGCTGTGACTCCCACCCCCACTCCCAGCCCGAGAGTCCCAAGATGCAGGGTTGACAGAAAGGCGAGGGGCAAAGGGCCCTCCCAGGATGAGTTTGGCGCCCAGCCCTGTCCCCGCCTCAAGCATCATACCTTTCCCAGGTTTCTAGAGAACTGAGGAGATAGCAGTCCGAATCTTCCTTGACCTTCCTTGACACCTTTTACCCGCCTCACACCTTTCTCCCTCTGCTCTGTCTCCTTCATCTTTTCACCCTTCACCCTCTCTGCCCTCTGTCCTCTCTCAAGTCTCACCTGTTCCCAGCCCCTAACTCTCCCCCTCTCTCTCTCCCCAAACCCCTTATCTTTCCCTCCTAAGTCCTCCCCTCCCCCTCTCCCCACCCCCCGTCCTCTCCCAGTGACCCGTCCCTTTCCTCCCTCATAGTCCGAGACCCTCTCCCTCCTACCCTCTCCGGGAGGCTGTTCCCTTAGGCAGGGAGTTCTCTCTGCCCAGGCAACTTGGCAGTGTTGGGTGAGAGACCCCCAGACTGGGCGGCGAGCCCCCACTAAACGCGTACTCTCGGTGAACTCTGGACAGCCCGCTGTTGCCGGCTCGCGGGGAGTGCCCCTTGCGCGACCTCTACTCCCCTTCCTGGGCCAGGCAAATAGACTGAACGCGGAAGTCAGAGCAAAAAAAAAGTCCCTGCTGGTGCCTTTCACCAGGGAGACCTCTCCCAAATTTCCTGATCCAATTTCCTTTTCACATTACTGCTATTGTTGAAATTATTACTACTTGGGAAAGGAAACTACTGACTAGGATCCATTTTGGGGAGCAGAAGTGATCAGTGCATCCCACCCCATCCCCCTTTCCCAAGAAATGCAAACGTCTTGCGGGCGGAGGGGTGCTTTCTAGGAGGAGCGAGGCCCGGGGAAAAGCTGCTGGAGGCACACCCCCTGCATCCCCGAGCTGGGAGTCCTGGCTGACAGTGTCCCCGTTTCCGATCTCCCAGCCACCTCTCCCCTGGGCTTCACCTCTCCAATCCTACTGCGGAACGGAGGGGGGATGCCTGCCTTGCAGGGTCAGCACGCCCTTCCCGGCAAATCAGCCCCTTGCCCTCCCGCCTCTAGGTACCTTAACGAGACCGAGAGAAAAGTGGTTCTGCTATGGTGTCCGAGTGGACGAGGTGCTCCGGGCAGCCGAACGGAGTCCCGACACCCAGCCGAGCCGCCCTTCTCCAACGAGAAACTACTTGTTGGCGTTTTTCGGGTTCAGGTGGCTGGGCCGCTTCCCGTGGCGCTGGGCTCGCGGAGACAGCCCCCGCCGGCCGCGCGCCGCGCCACCTGCCCTCATTGTGCGAGCTGCTGTGGGCTCGCTCCGCGCCAACCTCGGCGCCCAGAGTCACCATCGCGCGGGGCCGGGCGGACCATGGAGCTCGGGGCGGGTCCAGCCGACGCTCCGCGACCCAGCCGGGAGCCGGCAGAGCAGCCGGCCTTGGCTGCCGCGGAGCTGACCCGACGTCCGGAGAGCTCACCCACTCGAAGGTGAGACCACCCGGCTCCGACTTGGACCTGCAGGTCTCGCTTCTCCCCGCTAAGCAGCCGCTGCTGGAGCTGTCCCTTCCCCGCCGCTCGCCTTCAGCCCCCGCCGCCAAAGCCCAGAGCTCAGGGAACGGTGGGTGGTGGGTGGACCTGGGGAAGCTCTGTTGTACCAACCAGGTTCCTCTATTTTTCTTCAGTGAAGCTGTATTCCCACCCTCTCTGGAGCGTCTGTCTGCCTTATTTACACCCCACTGTCTACACCCTTTCTCTTCCTGCTGCCGCACCCCTCCCAACAAGTGAGAGAGAAAATCTAAGACAAAGTGCATTTTTTTTTTCTTAATGGCAGCTGAAGGGAGAGAGCTCTACTTACAGGTGACAAGTGTGTCCGGTTTCTCGCGTCTTATCCATGGCTCTGGCTTGTTCTTTTCAGTGAAATGTAGGTCTCCAGTCACCACATCATGGTTATATAAAACAAAACAAGTTTTAAAAGTTTATTCCAGGAACATAATGCTCTAGCAAGTAAAAATTCAGGTTTATCAGAAGCTAAAAAGACAAGCTACAGATATCCAAGTAACGAAGCAATGATCTCTTTAGCCAATTTCTCCCTTTCTCAAATTTTTATTGCACCTTGTATTAGTTTGCTAGGGCTGTCATAAAAAGCACCACAAACTGGATTGTTTAAACAGCAGAAATTTATTATCTCACAGTTCTGGAAGCTAGAAGTTCCAGATTAAGGTGTTGTCGGGGTTGGTTCCTTCTGAGGGTTGTGAGAAATGGACCTCTTCAAGGCCTTTCTCCTTGGCTTATAGATGGCTGTCTTCTCTCTGTGTCTCTTTACATCATTTTTCCTTTATGCATGCCTGTCTCTGTGAACAAATTTCTCCTTTATATACGAACACTAGTCGTATAGGATTAGGTGCCACCTTAATTAATTTCATTTTAACTTGACACCTCTGTAAAGACCTTATCTCCAAATAAGATGGCATTCTGAGGTACTGGAGGTTAGGACTCCCACGTCTCTTTTTGGGGGGAGGGGAGGTTTGAGGGGAAGGCTGAGACACAGAGCAGCCCATATCAGACCTTACCACCAATGGATTATGTGTTTCTGTGTCTGTGTGTGTATTTCTAGGAAGAAAAGAAAGGAAGGAAGGAAGAGAGAGACCATAGTCCATGGAGATAGATTGATAGGCTTGAACTTGAAGTCCATGGAGTAGGTAAAACACCAGGTTTTATGTAGGAGGAAGTCTCTTTGAAAAACAGATACTGATATTGACATTATGGAAAGAGCAAGAGTTGTGAGTTACTAATGAAAAAGTTCTAGCAATATACAGGGCTGCAAGGCAGGCAATTAAATATAAACAATTCACTAAAGAAAACTACCTGTTATGACAGTAAATAACTAAACAAACTACAAAGTCTTTGGAAGGCCACTAATGTCTAGGAAACTAATGCAAGAAAATATGGTAAGTATACATTTATAAGAAATTTACTAACAATATGACAGTAAATGTGTAATAGTAACCTACCTAGCCTTGTGAAAATATAAATTTTACTAACAAAAAAAATGTAAAGCTTAAATACTGAGGGAATGATTCTAGTTTTGCACAGTCACTGAGGCATTTCTAAAAGTAGCAGTGATAGTAAATTCCATTGCCAGAAAATTTACAAAGAAAAATTATGTTCAGATTCTAACATGCATTCTCATATTGTCTAGATAGTTCCTTATATAGCTTAATGTAAATTCAATAGGGAGAAAAAGGCATATGGTTTGCTTTAAAATAAATTAGTAATAGTAAGTGTAGTAGCAGCAGCATTTATAATTATAGATAGCATTTAGTGAGAGCTTACTATGTGCAAAATGCTTTACATAAATTACCCCTGTTAATTTAAATGGAGGAAGTATTTACACTAAATTACAAGACTTCCAGAAAGATAACTCCTACAGATGGCAGGAATCAGTAATGAAAGCTTTTAGCTTGATAATGTTAAGTTTGTATTAGAAAGGCTCCATATAGAAACCAAAAGAAAAGTGAAAAATAATGCAAAGGACTCATGGGGGGAAAGGAGAAAACAAAGATCTAACGAATCAAGTTGAGTCTGAGGTTATATAAGCTCTCTGGAAATAATCACAATGGCAAAAGGATCATCTTTTAGAAGAATTCAGAATTTTCTTGTGATTCATAAAGAAATAGATGTGAAATTAGAGAAGATTTTGGATAAATTTGAAAATAAGAACGTGGGAAGGTAAAAGGATGAGATGTCCTTATCAATGGAGAATTGAAAAATGAAACAGTGAATGAAATAACAGTCTCGCATTTTTTTTTCCTGGTCATTATAAGAGGGGAAGATCCTAAGACAAATACCCAGGCTTCATTATATAAGACAGGAGAGAACAGAAAACCCCTCCAGCTAACTAACTCCATTGATCCTGCTGTAAAACACACATAAAAGTGTGTGGGACGGCGGGGAAGCAAACCTTTGAAAGATGGCAATGGAAAACTGAGAAGGAAAAAACAGTTGTGGTTTCCTTTGTTGGTCTGTGTAGAGCAAGGATTTAAAAGATGTATGGACATTACCTCTTGCAGAGAAGCAATTGAAATACTGCTTCCTTTATATCCTTGAGTCAGCATCACAGAAGGCTTCAGAAACTGTGCTCCATCACCACCAGAAATGTGGATTGATCTCATAAAGCCACATTGTGACTGTCAGAATGACATACTTGTCAAATGTTAACGCTTTAACAAATTAACTCTTTTAAAGTCCAGTATAATGATTATTTAAATATTATTCACCTTCAGAAAGCAACATATTCATAAGCAAAATTTCTCTGCAGTAAATTTTTAAGATGGCCAGAAGTTCCCATCCCCTCCTTTAGGTATGCCCCTTTGTAATGTGATTTTGCATCTTCTCCCATTAAGTCTGTTTCTCCAGCCCTTGAATCTATACAGGCTTTGTAACTTGCTTTGGCCAATAGAAAAAGTGCAAGTGATTTTTGGACCAGTTCAAAGCCTTGGCTTCAGAAGGTCTTGTGTGCTTCTGCTCTCTCTCTTTCTTGGAACCCTACCCTAGTGCTACAAGAACAAGCCTTAGCTGGCCTGCTTGATGATGAGAGACATATATACCATCACACACACCCCCGGCCACACACACACACACACACACACACCTTTTTGGTACAAAGAAAAATAGTACTAGAAAACAAGTAAGAGGACATAATACAATAAGGATTTAAAAGAAATAAACCCCTAAAAGATATAAAGCACCCTGCACCAACAGCTAAAACTTCTCATCTCTGCCCCTGGAGGATACCCAGCTAATCTCCAGAAGTAGAACTGCCTTGCCCTTATACATGTGTCCAGAAGAGCTGTCCAGCTGAACCAAGCCCAGATGCACTGACCCACAGAATCAAGAACTAAAGAAAAGACTATGTAGAGACTATTAAGTTTTGGAATGGTTTGTTATACAAGCTGATTCATCCTCTAAGGTCCCTTCATCTGAAAAGTAAAAAACGAGCCTACTTACCTGACCTCTTAACAATAACTAACATTTATA
Source organism: Pseudorca crassidens (assembly GCF_039906515.1). NCBI lineage: Eukaryota > Metazoa > Chordata > Mammalia > Artiodactyla > Delphinidae > Pseudorca > Pseudorca crassidens. Next base: position 63,677,416 of record NC_090306.1, read on the forward strand.
TCATGTATTGTGAATTCTAAAAAAACTCACAATATATGATATACATTTTCTTAAACTATAACTTTTTGAGAGGTAATATTTTACGGTGGTTGATTCCACAGGCCTTGGAGACAGATAAAATGGAGTTTATCTTCTGAGTGTCACTCGCTAGATGTCTGACCTAGAGAAAATTACCCATCTCCTTGAGCCTCAATTTTCTCTTCTATAGAATGAGGAAGATGACACTATAGTTACTATGGGAATTAAATGGCATAAGGCCAATAAAACACTTAAAAAGTTTCTGGCATATTTTAAGCATCTATGAATAGTAACTTTCACTGTCAAATGAGGACGAAGTCTCACCCCAAAATCACATAGTTACTAATTGGCAGAAGCAGGACCATAACCCGTATTTTCTGATGGCAATCCTAACTCTTATCTGTTATAGCACACTGCCTTGCTGAGAGGTCAAAACTAGCTCAAATACTGAATGGTCCATAACGATGTAATGAAACCAAAACTCTAGAATCCTTGCAATATGTCTGTATTCTTATCAAATTATTTTAATTTAAAAATATATGTATTAACCATCTTTTAATGACCTAGTTTATGCAATACACTTTTTTTTTTTACTATCCAACATAGTTACTTGTGACAATTATGATAAGATAGACCTAAATACAAAGAATTCATGGATTACTAGTTTTACAACTTGGTCGTTTAATTTGTAAGAAATACATATTTGCATTGGTTATCAAGAGTCAGAGGCTCTGCATAAATACTCAGCATAACAACATAGACATTTAGCCAATTTGAGCTTACTGTATGCTTATAAAATTAATGTGCAAGAGTGCTAAGAAAAGGCATTTAGAAAGGATGAGAAAAATTTCCCACTAATATTGGATCATGTTGACTGATGACCATTAAAAGCAAGAGTTGAAAATAGCCTCTTGTTATGAAAAATTCTGGGTCATAGTCCTCTGCGCCAACCATTCATTTAAATAGATGATGATAGATAGATAGATAGATAGATAGATAGATAGATAGATAGATAGATAGGTAGGTAAGCTTTGGTAAATGGAACAGCCCGTTATTCACGCTGCACTACTTGATGTCATTTTAACTTACAAATGGGTCAATTTGCAGTAGTTTCTCCTAGAGTAACCAACTATCTTACTGCTGAGGGTTAAATTATTGGCAGATACCAATAAAGTGCACTTTACTTCCTATTGTCCTTGTTCCTCAATAGGTCATGGATACTAGATAAGATATTTCATTAAAATTTTATAATCTGTATTTTTAGTACTTTCCTGCCTTCTCCTGCTAATTATTTCATATCTGTATGACTTACTCTACTACGTTGTATACACTTATAGCTTCCCTCTCTTTATATGTTCTCCCTCTCCCCGGGCTGGAGAGTTCTATGCTTTAAAGTGCATCAGACTCCCCTAAGAAGCCTTTCAAAATGCAAGTCTCCACCCTGAGATTTTGATTCAGTTGGTTTGGTCTGCACCAGTTTCTGCAGTTGGAAATCTGTGTTTTTAAAAAGCATCCTACACTTTATGACATGTCCATAGGAAGCTGTATGGAAGTGAATGTTTATAAATATGTAACAAGAAATTAGCTGAACATTGCATCTGCAGAATATATTAGAGAGGACTGGAGCAGGAAGGGAACTAACATTTATTAAGGACAAACTATAGACATATATATGTATTATTTTATTAGTATTACAGTAAGTCTAAGAAGCAAGTGTTGAAACACTTATTTTCTTCACATTAGGCCAGGGATTGTCAGAGTGATTAAGGAAAGAGAATTGTTAGCAACTGCAGTAGTCAAAACAATTTTAAGTACTTAAGAGCAAAATAAAAGGCCAAGAGCTTTAGATGTAACTCATTTGATCCTCAACCTATGATTTTACCAGCATTTTACTGATACGGAGACTGAGATTCCGTAATTTTAAAATAACTTGCCCAGTGTCACATGACTAATAAGACACAGATGGTAACTTTCAAACACACAGGCATTTAATCTCAATGCTTGTGTCCTAGTCAGAGAATAAATAGTAGAGCCGTGATTTGAATATATGTAGAACCATGATTTGAATAGGAAATAGAAGAAAATAGACATAACAAAAAATAAATACCATATTTGAAGTATACCAATTGTATAGTGAATTGAAAACCCATTATCACAGTATCTCAGAGCTGTATCTCTTCCTTCTGTTTAATAAACAGCATACGAAAAAAAAGCAGAAATCAAAGTAAGGAAGTAAACCAGATTTTTAAGAAGGACTTTGTTTGGATTTATTTAATACAAGAGGAGAAGAATGGAAACGATGAGTCACAAATATTGTTTTGCAAAAGGTCGGAAATAATCTGGTGGGTTTCCCCAGGAAATAAAAGTATGAGCTCAAAGAATGAGGAAAGCTGAAAGAGACTTGCAATAAGACTAAAGCAAATATAAGCACACCATTTTAGCTTCATTATTTAGAAATAGAACTAGACAGGTAGGAAAACAGGCTTCTGAAAAGCTACCATATTCAGGTTTCAAACAGAATTGAGTGAAGTAAAAATAATATCAGGGCAAAGGAGCAGTTCTAAAAAGGAACCAGACAGAGACAAATATTATTGAAATTCTTCTTTAACCAGAGCATGGAAACCTGCTTTTCAATTTATTTTTATTTTTTTTTAAAGAAATGGAACTATGGGATAGCATAGAATATCATGCAATTTGGGGAACAGAGGTGAAAAATAGTTTAAAACTCCATATGAATTAGCATGACAAAATAACCTCTCAGAGAAAATGTTATGCCCCATACTGAAACACACAGTTAATTGTTTCCAAGAGATATAAAACACGTTTCAAATTTCTATCAAGAAAAAAAAAGAAAAACACGCATCAATTTTAACTCCATAGTATGATATATAATCTTTAAAAGTCCAGTATTCTCTGAATGTCCTGAATCTTTTTTTATTGCCATAATTAAATTTGGACATTTAGTTAAATAGATTTAAGAGCATCTTTAGTTGATTTCATTTCATTACTGTGATGGGTGACACTTTTATTAATGAAATATTAAACCAAGAGAATACTCACAATACATACTCCTCCCTAACCCTAAAGGCAATACTTTCTACTTTTACTAGTAGTCATTTCAATTATTTTGTCCCCTTTTAGGCAATGACAAAAAAAAAAAAAAGTATTAGGCAGTAGAACCAACTTAGAAAGCATAGTTGTGGGGGCTTCCCGGGTGGCGCAGTGTTTGAGAGTCCGCCTGCCGATGCAGGGGACACGGGTTCGTGCCCCGGTCCGGGAAGATTCCACATGCCGCGGAGCGGCTGGGCCCGTGAGCCATGGCCGCTGAGCCTGCGCGTCCGGAGCCTGTGCTCCGCAATGGGAGAGGCCACAACAGTGAGAGGCCCGCGTACTGCAAAAAAAAAAAAAAAAAAAAAAGAAAGCAAGCAAGCATAGTGGTGGACAATAACTAAAAATAAAAAAATTGACCCAAAGGCCTTGCAAACACAATACCTAGAACTAAACTCATCATCCATTATCTTCAATCCCCAATTCAGCTTTTCCAACTTCCTCCTGAAATCTATGAGTGGTATTGATATGCTCAAGCTAAAAACTTGGAAAATAAACATTCATGACTCAATCCCTTTCTATCTCACATCCAAGATCAACTCTGTCACCATGTTCAAAAAATTCTTTCTCCTAAGCAGCTTTCATGTCTGCTCACTTCCTTCCATTCTTAACTGTCCAGGCAGTCACCATGTGTTATCTGCATAATATCCACAGCTCCCTAACAGAGCTCTCTGCCCTCAGTATTGATACCAAAAAAAAAAAAAAAAATCTATTCTGCTTATTGCAGTCAAAATGGTCTTTCAGAGAATAAAGACACTCATGATGCCCTGCCCTATTTTATTACTTACCAATGGCTATTTCTTGCAATTAGGATAAACCCAAGTTCCTTAAGATGTCCCTGTCCATCTCACCTGGGTCATTTCTTTCTGACGCTTTCTCCTTCTTCGAGCTACCTCAGGATAATTCTCAGATACCATTCCTTTTTCTTAGAACCTTCCCATCTCTCCTCGCATGTCTAACTGCTACTCAACCTTCAGATCTCAGTTTAAACATTATTATCTCCTCACAGGCTTCCTCAGTTCTCTAAAATATGTTGCGTTCTGTGGATTCAGTACTATGCATATGCACATAGCATGCTTTATTTTCTCTATCGGGACACTTAGAAGTCAGAATTGCAATTACTTGTTTAATTGCTTATCTCCCATGCTAGACTATAAGGGCTGAAATCAAGGCTTTCTTGGCTACAATTATATCCCCAATGCCCAGGTTAATGCCTGCTTTACAATGATCAATGATGAAGATAATGAAGATGATGATGATAATGAAATAACTGCAATGTTGACTATATTGCATTTGATGATTATAATTATATTATTGTGTAACTACCATCTTCCGGATTCTGGGTTAAATGATTTACATTTATTCCTCCATTTAATTCTCACAACAATCCTTTAGTATATGTACTATGATTATTCCCATTTTAAAGTTAATGACTATTCCCATTTTAGAGGTAAAGTTATGTAGGTATAGAAAGGTTATTAAAATTGCCTGAAATCAAACCTCTAGTAACTGGAGGAAATAAGACTTGAATCCAGGTGTTTTGCCTGCAAAGGTTGTCTTTTTCAATAATATTTGTGTTGAATTTTATTGAATGTTGCAAGCCATGTGGAGGAAATTGCTCTTTATGAGTTTGAGTTTCTACAACCGAGAATTTTAGATATTGGATTCTTTTCCCATTGGATTTCTGATGATTCAATCTTACTCATTCACAGTGGAATCCTAGTGCTCTCAGCTCTGCTTCCTTTTCTTAAGAATTCTAAATGTATTATTTCCTTGGAAAATTACAAAACCCATAATATACAATACGTTTACAAAGTAAAAGGTTTTTAATGGGTATTCAGAAGTTTATAGATCAATGTCCTTCTAATTTTAAAATTAACTTAGTGACACTATTTTTCAATTAATGTCCTATTCTAATATGTCATCTATATTCAAAAAATAAGAAGAGAAAATCTTCCAAAATATAAGGATGCTTCTCAGCCTGCTTCTTATCTGAAGCAGGTTAGAGTCCAAAAGCCTCTTTTCATTTTGAACTTTCCCTGCCACTTTTAGCCCAATCTAATATAATTCTTTTTAAATCTTTGTGCATCAAATTAGGATCTATTCCATTAAACAAAAGATACATTCATATACTTTTTCTTAAAACCCATCTAAATCTTGGGTTCCCTGTGAGGCTGCTAGGATACAAAACCCTTCACAGTCTTAGGAGTTCTATTGTTTTAACAGGGAAGGTCTATGTGGCATACCCTTAAATTCCTTAGATGGCTTTTGTCTAACTGAAAGTATCTATGAGATATACCAACTTATATCTTTTGAGGATTTTAACAAAGGATGCTACAGCCCTATCTAATTTGATTTCTTACTTTGGTATTCTTTTGTTGGGAAAGATTGAGAAAAGAAACAGTTTTACTTTCAAATCCAGCTATTTCTGGTTCATGTAATTTCTCTAAATTCTGCTCAGAAATTTAGAGGCTTCTTCTTTGGTGCATCTCTTCTTCTCCTGTTTTATCACAGGCAGCAAAAAGAAGCCAGTTGTCACTTTGTACATTCTGCCTGAAAATCTCCCCTGCCAGATCTATGAGTTCCTTAGGTTTCCTTTCTATTTCTCATGTGACCGTAGGCAACAGTACTGTCAAACTTTCTGCCACTACATAACAAGAAACCTCTGTTTGCAATCTCCAGTGACATTTTCCTCACTTTCCTTCAAGCCCTCGCCAATGGTTTCCTCAAGGTTATTTCCAGCTTCCACTAACAGTCTCCTTGAGACCCTTTCAGCTTTGGTCTACCACTGGGTCCCAAAGCCAATGGAAAATGCTTTGGGCAGCAAAGCATTTTGCCCTTTATGTCATTCAAGTCTCTGCTCAGACTCATCATCACATGGAAATTGTCTTGACATGGTTACCTCCTGCATCAGTCACCCAGAATCCAGGGAAGCATGTCACTTTTCTTAATGTGATGCAGGGTGTGCAGCGGAGAGGTCAAAAAGAAAAAGAGAACCCTCTTTTGCAGGCGGTGAGATACTGCAATTACTTATGACTTTATTTTTTTCCTGACTTTTTTTTTCCCCTCCTTGAATCTTCGTGGTTTTATGAAAAGCAAAGTGATTCACAGTCTAATCATATACCCCTTTTTTTCTTGTCCTTCACCTAATAGGTTTGGGGAAGTAATAGAAGAAATAGAAGAAATAAGTTAGAATCCAGGCTTTAAAAAGTGGGGATGATAGAGCAGAATATTCAGCCCTAAAACCCCTCAACCTTCCTCCCATCAACTGTGTCAATTACCATCTTCCTGTTTTGTTTTACTCCCATACCCTGAGCAACAGCAATAATATATGAAGGATAGAGAAAATGTCCAGTATAAAACAAATGCTTACGCATTTTTGTTCATTCAAATACTATTTCTTAAACTCTATCTCTCATCTGAACAATAGAACACCAAATGAAATTGCTAGTTTGGAAATTACATTAGACATACAAGGAAAAATTCTGACTTCAGTGGTTATAAGAAAGTACGATGTGTTGTGTTGTCATAGCAGATGCAAAAGAAATTATTAGAAAGTAATGCCTGGATCAACTTGGATGAACTCTCCCTCTAGGCAATAGAGGAAACTAGAAATTTAATTGTAGTCTTGTCCCTGTCTTAGAAATGTGCACTTTAAATCGCAAGGAAACATCATTAAACATCAAGTTTCATCACTTCCACCAGGATTTAGAAGCAAGTTAATTTCACATGCATTTTTTCTTAGTAAGGAAAATGTTTCCACAGAATCTACCTCATGGGAATCATACTAGAATTTATTACACAGTGAAAAAAAGCAATACAGAAATATCTTTGTGCAATTGCTAGACTAAAAAGCATAGGTGAAGCTAGTAACTTTGTATAATCCATTAAGAAAGTGTACCTGGAAGCCCCATTCTCAGGCTAGCAAACTAAAAGTCTTGACTCTCTTCCTATGAAGATAAAATTACTTTATTGGAGCACAAATACTTGCAATGAAAGTGGAATGATGGAACTCTGGCCAGAAAGGACAGCCAGAAATATAATTTGTCAAATGATACTACAACATGTCCACTACACATATGTTACCCTGGAAGAGATAAGAGACCCCACAGGGCTTGAACATTTTACTTCCAGAAAAAAAGTGTCAGTTCGCACTTAACATATAATGTTAAGATTTTGTTTCTAATATCTAGGATAGCTGGTGAATGTTCTGATAGTTCACATTTTCAAGACATGTAGCAGTTATTCCTTTAGATTTCATATATTTTCTTTTCAATATTTTAAGAAAAGCTACCTAAAATGTATTTCACATTTTCTGCCTTAGTAAATTGTGTGAAGAAGCATAATTTATCCTCTCTATTGATATAGAAGGAAAATATTTTATTGTTTTATTACCTTATATTTATTTTATTATCAGTGAATTTAACTTGTTCATTAAATATGTATATTTAGTTACATTTATATGTATAAGGACTTACATTATATATACAAATATACACACATATGTATGTGTATATGTGTGTGTATATTGCTGAATCAATTGAAAATAAGCTGTAGATGACTTGACATTTCACCTCTGAATATTTCAATATGTATTTCCTATAAATGAAGACGTTCTCTTATATGTCCATAATACCTAAGAAAATTAACAATAATTCAATAATGTCTAATAAACATTCAATATTGAATTTTTCCCATTCTGGGATCTAACCGATGTTTACACATTTGCATGTGTTCATTAGGTCTCTTTAATCTCCTTTCATCTGGAACTTGTTGCCCTTCCTTTGTTTCTCATGATGTTTTCAAAGAGGCCAGGCCATTTGTCTTGCACGATGTCTCATATTCTGAGTTTGTCTGATTGTTCTCTTATTATTAGATACAATTACAGTTTTTGGAAATAATAGATGATATAGCATACTTTTTTATTGTATCACATCTGAAGACATACAATAACCAATTATACTACTATTGATGATGCTAATGTTGTCATTTGGTAATCAAGTGACCACCAAATCTTTTCAGGTAAAGGTACATTTGACTGTGGTAATTAGTAATCTGTGGGATGATTCTTTGAGATCACATGAAAATTCTTTTTCCCAACATTTTATTTGTTTTAGCATTCATGTATAATGTTTGCCTGAATTAATCTTTATTATATTAGTTGTTACAATATAAGAAATTCTAGAAATGAAATATATAGTTACTGGAATTAAGAAATTATTACATGAGTGTAACAGGATATTAGACACAGCTGATGAAATGATTAGTGAAGTGGAAGTTCAACCAGTTAGTAGAAAATATCAGGACTGAAACACATACAAGGAAAAGGAATAAAAAAAGAAGAATATAGGAGATGTATGGGACACTATAAAAGGCCTAATAAGAATGTTAAAATCCCTGGAGGAAAACAGAAATAATTGGGCAAGTAACTATGCTTTTTCAAGCATACGCAACAGTTACCTAAAGTTAAATGACTTTATTAAAAGAATAAAGAATATTCTTGAAAGAGTACTGGACTAGAATTTTAAAGTTTCTAGCCTTGGCTTTACTAATGCCTACTCATGGCAAAAACGTCTTTATTCATTAGACATATCATTTAGCTTTGATGGTCTTCAATAGCCTCAGTTTTTTAAATGGTGATTTTAAAACACCCATATTGTCTACCTTACAGGATTTCTTTTAAAATAAATCAAATGAATCACATACATAAAAGAACACTGAAAAGTGTAACATTTGCAAATGTAAAGTATTGACGTTGACATCCTTCATAGGTGTTAAAATCACTTGTCATTATTGATTCCAAGAAGAAGGGACCCAACAGGAAAAAAATACTTTGTTATTTTATAATTATTGTTCTTCATAGGGAACAAGTCTTAAGTCTTCAGATAACTTACTATGCCAAAATAAAGCCCTTTGTGATTAACAAATTTAATAGAAAAGAGTGACTTAAACATATGTAGATATTGTTCAGTCTGTCCTTGAATAACCTTGTGTTGATTCATATATTTGTCAAGGCATTATTTGGAAAACATCAGAAAACAAACCAACTTTATCAGAACTACAAGACTATTTACAAAATAGTTTGTACACAAGTCCATTCTCTAGAAAAAATTAATGTTATTCATACATTTGCTTATTTAGTAATGTATCTAACTTTGAAGAGTCAAAGTCATGCATGCATTTAAAGCTACATATACCAAGTTTATATGCTAATAGGAATACCTTTGACCATTTTCAAGAAAACAGGCTCCTTAGTGGTTGCAGCAGCAGCTTTAGCATTGCATGCCCATGTCTGTTGTCCATGCTGATAGCCGTGGCTCACGCCCATCTCTGAAGCTTATTTAGGCGGTGCTCTGAGTCCCCCCCTCCTCACGCACCCCAAAACAATGGTCTCTTCCCTCTTAGGCAGCTCCAGACGTTTTCCTGGACTCCCTCCCGGCTAGCTGTGGCACACTAGCCCCCTTCAGGCTGTGTTCACACAGCCAACCCCAGTCCACTCCCTGGGATCCGACCTCCGTATTCCGAACCTCAGCTCCCAGCCCCCACCTGTCCCGACGGGTGAACAGACAAGCCTCTCGGGCTGGTGAGTGCTGGTCAGCACCGGTCCTCCGTGCGGGAATCTCTCCGCTTTGGCTGCACTCTCCTACGTGACTCCGAAGCTTCCCCCAACCCCCACCCCCTGTTTCCACCAGTGAAGGCGCTTCCTAGCATGTGGAAACTCTTCCTCCTTCACAGCTCCCTCCCAGAGGTGCAGGTCCTGTCCCTCTTCTTTTGTCTTTGTTCTTTTTTCTTTTGCCCTATCCAGGTACATGGGTAGTTTCTTGCCTTTTGTGAAGTCTGAGGTCCTCTGCCAGCGTTCAGTAGGTGTTCTGTAGGAGTTGTTCCACATGTAGATGTATTTTTTAATGTATTTGTGGAGAGGAAGGTGATCTCCACATCTTACTCCTCCACCATCTTGAAGGTCCTCCCACTACATGGCCTTTTAAATGAATGAGATAGACTTTTATGTACTTGTACAAACCCTCAGCCCAACTCTATAAAAATGGAAGTTACAAGATACAAACACTAAAGGTCAAAGTATCCATTTCCATCTAATAGAAATCCCAGAAAGAAAAAAATAAATAAGAAAATGGAGAGGAGGGGCTCCCCTGGTGGCGCAGTGGTTAAGAATCCGCCTGCCAATGCAGGGGACCCAGGTTCGAGCCCTGGTCTGGGAAGATCCTGTATGCCGCGGAGCAACTAAGCCTGTGTGCCACAACTACTGAGTCCACGTGCCACAACTACTGAAGCCTGTGCACCTAGAGCCCATGCTCCAAACAAGAGAAGCCACCACAATGAGAACCCCACTCACCGCAGTGAAGAGTAGTCCCCACTCACCACAACTAGAGAAAGCCCACACGCAGCAACGAAGACCCAACGCAGCCAAAAATTTAAAAAAGGAAAAGATAATGGAGAGGAAAAACTAAAGATATAATAGTCATGAAATCTTCATAACTAAAGAAAAATACATGCCCTCAGGTGAGAAGCCACAGAGTACAAAGCAGACCAGAAAAGACAAAATAATACATATTTATAAATAGTACAGAAATATTTAAAAACATTAAACACAAAGAGAAATTCTCAACATTTGTAGGGTAAAATGGTAATGTTAAATTTGAATCATTGAGCTGAGGTTCCCAAAGAGCAACATTGGATGTAAAATGATAAAAGACTAAAGTACTATATAGAGGATAAAGTATGGATTATTTTGTGAATGATGTTGAAATAATTGGTTCACTATACTATGTAAAACACAAAGGAATTATGACTCTTCACAGAAAAAAAGCTCCATGGATCGAAGACATATTGTGAAAAGAAAAGCAGAATTAGTGGAAAGTGTACTCTAACATCTTTTCTCTCTCTATGGAGAATGACTTTAAAATAAGACCAAAAGGCATTAATGAGGTAAAGAAAAATCATGTATAACATTACATCCAAAAAATAAAGATTTCCTCAGACAAGGGCCCCTCAGATAACGTTAGCAGTAAGAGGGTATTTGCAACATCCAAAAGTGACAAAAGGATTAAGATCTGGAATATCAAGGAAGTCTTAAAAATTATCAAGAAAAAAGGAAACCAGTAATAACTTATAATGTAAAATAATATGAAAAAAATTATATATCTGGATCACTTTGCTGTACTTCTGAGACTCACACAATATTGTAAATCAACTATACTTCAATTTTTTAAAAAAGACTAGAAAAGAATAAGGAAACCACAAAAAATTGAGAAAGGATAGGAATAGGCAATTTATAGACACAAACACCATTAAATATACAAAAAGGAAACCAACTTCAGTAGTAATCACAGAAGTGCAAGTAAAAGTAACAATGGCTACACTGCATGTTCATCATATTGGCAAAACTTCAAATAATATTAAGTATTGTTGCAGGTTCAGGGAAGCAAAAACCCTGATGCACTATTTTTGGATGTAATCAGTAGCATTCATTTTGGAAATAAAATCTGTTAGTTCAATAAGGGTATGTACATCTCCTAGAATCAAAAACAAGCTCTAGAGAAACTCTTGTTCAGGTACACAAATAGGCATGAATAAAAATGCTCATTGAAGTACAACAGTAGAAAAACATTGGAAGCAATCTAGGTATCAGTCAATAGAAGACTAGATAACCTAGGTGAGTACTAAAAGAGGATAATTCCAATATATTTATTTTTTAATCCAGTTCCATATGGGCTGAATGAAAAAAGTAAGAAATGTAATGCAACACATGTAGTAATATATGAATCTAATATTTATATGAAACTTATGTAATTTATATATACATATATAAGTATATATGCATTATATGAAGCAATACTGTATATTTTACCTTGACACATGTAAAGACATTTATGGAAGTATGAATTGGCAGGACAAAAATTAAGCACAAAAGGAAAGAAAGCATAATGGGATGGGATCGTGCTGGGAGATGAAGGGTATAAAAATACAAAATAAAAATTTGTCATATACTGACTGATAATATACCAAGGAATATACCTCAATTTAGTTGGATGCACTTGAGATCCTCCTTCTCAAATTATAACATTCCACATGGGCAAGGTCATAGTGAAACAAGCACTCACATATACTGCTATTAGATGATACTTTTCAGGACATAAACTCTAATCTGTGTTTTTTTGGAATGTATAATAAACTAGTCAATTTCTAAGTCTATATTATTTTATAGGAGCAATTTCACCGCTCTTGACTATCAAGGCCACGTTTAACCACCCCAGTCTTAGCCTTTATCTAGTTTGTAAGATATTTCTCTTTTATTCATTCAACAGATGTTTACCAAACTCCAATTACATTCCACAAACTCTCTTAAAACTCATCCCTGTCCTTTATTGGTTCCCCTTCCACTTCTGATTGCTCTATTATTTTATTTTTTATAATTTTGATCTACCTCTAAATCTGAAAATCTCTAAAATTAAACCATATTTTTGCCTAAAATACTCTTTAGACTAATCTTCTATTCTTGTACTTCTCTATATTGTCAATTTCCAAATCCAAATCTATTTTTTCATCTAGATATTTACGCTTTCATAACATTCTACTACCTCAAACTCAACATAAATCAGTTGACTCTCATTATCTTCTACCCCGAAACATCTCCCATTGCCAATTATGGTTGGCTTCTCTGGATGCATTGTTATCCCAATTGACCACTTAAATTTAAAAAAAACAAAAAAAGATTCATATATTTGTTTTTCTCTTTTCCTTCCCTGATCAATCACATCAACTCCCATAAACTCATATCTGTATTGATTTCCTATTGCTGTTGTAACATATTACTACAAACTTAGTGGCTTAAAACAACTTAAAACAGCAATCAATTTATTATCTTACAGCTTTAGAGGACAAAAGTCTGAAATGGGCTAAAATCAATGTGTCAGTGGGACTGCATTCCTTACTGAGAGTTCTAGGGAAGAATTCTTTTTTTTTTTTTTTGCCTTTTCCATCTTCTAGAGGCTACCCACCTTCCTTGGCTCATGGCCCCCTCCCATCTTCAAAGCCTGCAATGACTAGTTGAATCTTTTTTATGCTGCCATTTCTCTGGTTCTATTTTTTCTGTCTCCTTCTTCCTCGACGACCCTTTGGATTACACTGAACCCACCTGCATAATCCAGAATAATTTCCTGCATTAGCTGATTAGCAATCTTAATTCCAATCTCAACCTTAATTTCCCCCTCACCATGTAACATTCACAGTCTCTGAGGATTAGGATTTGGACATCTTTGTGGAGCCATTATTCTATCTATCACATTATCTAATCCAAATCAGTTGAAATATCACCTCCCCCATCCTTTTTTTTTTTTTTTTGCTTTCTTCCCCCTTATTTCATAATTTAGGACAAATCCTATGCAAAATTCTTTTCCTTCCAAGCACTTCTGGGAGTTCCACCAGGTACCTCACATGTACTTAAACCAAGTCATATTTTTTTAAAGTTTCACCTGTACTGTTATCCCTCTTTTCTTCCTTAGCCTTGTTCATTAAATACAAGCATGTCTTCTGGTTAGTGATGTAGCCTTGGAGGATCACGATCACTGTTCCTAGCCTTGCCCATCATTTCTGCTGATGCTGCAATAGTGGCACTCAAATCCCAGAAGCATCAAATTTTTGAATTGGAGGAAAATGCTTCTTTCCACTTTTTGTGTTATGTTCTACTAAAGGATAACACAGCCAAGTTGCTTGTTCCCATCTTAGAGACTTTTTTAAAAAACTTAGTTTTTACTTTAAAATATAGATCCATAGAGGAGACAAATCTAATTGGCAAAAATGATGTGTACTCAGCATCACTATTCCCCAAGGATGAAAAATGCCTGGTTTTGGTTTGAATATCTACAGATTGAGTCATTGACTCCCTCTTCTCTGAGGTCAAGTTTTCATCCAAGAAGCCTCCTCAGTTAGGCAGGATAGACTCTGGTAGACCTAATCACCATCACACAGACCACATCTCTCTTAAACCAATGGTGGAAACAGCTTGCTTAAATGCAATCAGCTACAACCACAGCCTCTCACACCTATTCCTTCTTTACTTTTCCATAATCACAGCTTGCCCTGCAAGGGAGGTTCACGTAGTATTTATGTAATTGCAATAGCCACCACCGTCACCCTATTGTCTATATAATCCTCGCCCATCCAACATGACATCATTGATTAAGATTCCTAAATCAGTGCTACTTTTCTATTTGGGGATGTATAGTATTTTTCTGTGACCATTCGAAAAAAATCCAAACAATCTATCATTCAAATATCTTTCTAATATTTATAATATGACTTCCATTGTTTTGTTTTTAGCTATTGCCTTTCTTCATCCTAGTCCTTATGTCACACACTTTCTTTTTCAAATTATCTAAGTCACATCATCTTTAAACATCCACCACAAATCCCCACTACCTCTCAATACAGTTGGGAAATTTTCTAGGACAATTTTAAGTCTTTTTAAAAATTCAGTAAATCAGTTGATGCTTAAATGACTGAGTAAGTATGGATTTTGTTTAATAGATGTCAGCTGTTGCTTTATTGTACCTAGGTGAGAAGAGTATCTCTTAAAAATAAAAATTAAACAATTTATGCTAGGGTTAGCATTACTTTGTTATTACCCTCTCGGGCTAGCAGACCATTGATAACAGCCCCAGGTGTTACTCTGTTCTTTCTCGCTAGACTTAAACAATAATTCCAGGTTAAGTCTCATCCTGATATCCTCAAAAACCCAATTTGGCAATTCTATTATTTCCTGTCTGTACCCAGTACCCTTAGCAAGTCTCCTTTCCTGAGGCCACTGCCTGCCTTTTTAGAAAAATTCCCTTTTATCAGTGGCTCCAAACTCACAATATTTTTCAACTGACTTGCCTTCGGTCCTTCTGGAAATGACTGCCGCTCTTTCAGGCTAGATCAAAAATATACGTCTTTAAATTCCAGAGTTTCTCATAAAAAGTCTAGTTCACCATTCATAGCCATACCAGGTCAAATTACTGCCATATGATTATTAATAAATCATGAAATTAGTTTATCTGAAGATAATGTGATCACTTTCACTGACAGGGAAAACAGGGACTATAATTCAATATCCAAAAACATTTGAGGAAGGAAGTATTCTTCACGAAGCTTTCTGGTTGAAAAATGCTGCATAATTTCAAAATAGCAGAATCATTTGGGCAACAGAGGAAAAGAGCTTCAAGGGTTCTGAGGTTATGTCTTTACTCTGATGCATTTTTAGAGATCTCTCATGAGGACAAAATAACCCTTAAGGAGGAAAAAAATACCAGTGTTGCTGTAATTTTTGATAAAAGCAAATAGTTCCAACAAAAGAACCGGGATTTAAGACACTGTGTGAGCAGAAGGCCAAAAGATCGGATACTTGGGCACTTAACAAGTTAAACATGCTGAGAAACTCATTGTTAGCAGCTTGCATGCTTTTATTGTCTCTCCTAAGGAGGTTGAAGAGACAAGCATTATGAAAACCAATTTTTTCAAAAAGTGAAATCGTGTCTTGGGGTCTTCATTGGTTATCTCTGACCTGACAGAAAAGAGTTACTGAGCTAAAGTTAAGTCATCTCATCACCATTTCACTTAATTATAAGATACGTGGAGGGTTATGGGGAAGAAACTTAAACTAATGACTCTCTGCTTCTAACACCATGAAAAACCCTGGATTTATCAGCACTCTTAACACTGGCTGAAATCTCCTCACATATAGTCCTTACCACATGCCTAAGACAAGCAGGGTACAGTACTTCCCACACAAAAATGACTTGTGCAAAAGTTAGAATGGAAAATATCTGAGAACAATCACCTGTGAACAATCTTCATTTCTGTTTTTCTTAATCACTGAACAATTGCAGCATCCTACACTTTCTCCTCTTTTCTTTCCCTGGGCACCTGCACTCTTACTGTTTTCAAATGTCTCTTCCTGATCTTTCTCTCTATTAAACAACACAACCTCCACCTTATTCGTTGCCATGCAAGAGTCCTTTCTGTGGATAATGAACTGCCTTGTGTCCTTCTCTTTCAGGACCGCTTCCCCTCCCCTTACCTGCTAGATAATTCTAAAGTTTTCCACATACGTGACAGTGAAAAGAGAGTCTTTGGAAGGAACCATAGGACTAGCCCAAAGCAGCATTTCATAAGTGTAAATTTTCTTTGTCATTTGCTGTTTTATCATTAATGTACATAAATTTAGCATCCTACTTCAAAATGCATCTGAGTTTCTATTAATCTGAGATGTATGAAATTGTTTGCCAAGCATGGAAATGGATGCTACAGGAAGACAGACCTTGAATAATTGTGACTTTTAGTACTCCCGTAAGCCTCTCTACTGAAAGCTATTCTTTTTCCGATGTCCACAGGAAAGTGGATATATGGAGAGATAGTGGAGGTGACATTCTCCTGATTCCCTCATTCTTCTTCCTGACTTTTACTCTTCCATCTGCCTGTAAAAGTCCATCCTCATTTAAGGCTATTTATTGTACATCATCCCTGTTAAGCTCATTTCATTGAATGTAGACCTTCAGACCTGGCTCACAGTATTTTTCTGCCATACTTCTGCCGTAATTCTAGGAGATTTTAGCATTCATGTAGACAAAGGATGGCATCCTAGTTTCAAATTCCCTAGACCTCTTTCACCTTACCCTTTCCTCCTCTGCATTACAGCGCTCCTCTAAAGAACACATTTTAATAGCTCACTCAGAAATTTCAAAGTTTCATATTCTATACTTTGTAAACAAATTTTTGTTTTTTCACCTCTCTCCTACTATCCTTCCCACCAAATCTGCACAATAATTTCCACAAACCCTCTAGTCCCTGGATTCCCCATTTTCTTTGGATTTATCGGTTCCATCCTAGACTAACTTCCTTCCTTACTGAGCTTGGACCTCAGAAGTTCAGCAACTGCAAAACCCAAATCCTGGAGCAGTAACAGTTAATCTTTTTTGTTTCTACATTTTGATAGTTGAGAATACTGGATAAAAATCTTCCAATTCTTTGATTTTGCACTACTATAAATTCATGATTTTCAGCCCTGGCTAGGACCTCAGCATCAACCTCAGTACTCTTACTTTTCTTGATTAGTTCCCTCCAACCTTCCCCTCAAAACACATTCAGAACTTGCACCACTCCCCTCCCTCAAACCTCATCTTCACTCAGACTCGACTCTTTTATTCTCAGCAGATATCAAAGTCTTCTGCTTTATAGTTCATCATGGGGGAAAAAAAGGTTCTCTCTTTACCTCCCTACATCCTTACCAGCAAAATATATTATCCATATGGAAAAGTAGCTAAAAATTATTTTATTCAAAGAAAAAACTACAGTGCAAAATTTAAATCATTTTCAATCATTTGAGAGGTCCTAACCCATTTGATAGCTTAGAATATGAAAATAAACCAGATCTGATCTGAATAATTATAGACAGCAGGTGTTCCAGTCTTTGTATTCCTACCTAGATAGGGGCTGGACCAAAAACTACCTACTTCCCCATTTATTGCTTATAAACTATATGTATACTTTAAATTCTGACACAATGTAATTAGATTTCTAAAATGGAAAACACAGAGAGTGTGCCACTTTTGAGTCGAAAAAGATAGTGCATCTTTGATCACTGAGATGGCGAGAGAACTGCTGAGACTTCATTCTCTAAAACTCACATCCACAAGGGATTCACTTTCACTTTCATCAAGACAGCAATCTTCTGGTATTGTTGACAACTCAGGAACACCAAAGTTGCTGTCTTGGAGGGTCTGGGCTCTTGCCTATAGACAATCCAAACCAACTTCTTGCAACATTCAAGAGAAAATATCCAGCTAGTCATTTAGAAACTATTTACTTACCTCCAGTAAAAGGACTCAGTATCATTAATCTTTGAATACTTTATAACAAGCTGGAGAAACTGCGATAACTTAATGAATTACGTTTCTACTTCCAGATTGAGAAGACACAAAGTTAATACGGATGCCTTTGCTTTTGCAAAGACTAGTAGAAAATTGCAAGCTTTCAGCTGAGCTTCCAGTTTATCAAGGCTCAATATTTCTTTCCTTTCCGAAATATGAAGAAGTATAATAGTCTTGTGTAAGAAAAAAAAAAGTTTAATACAGCAGTATGTTCCATTTCATAGTTCTAATTTTTCTTCCAAAGTTATTTTTTTCCTTCATTTTCTGTCAGAAGCAGTGCATTTACATTGACTAATCCAGACTACTTCATGAGAAGATGAATCATTGCATTCTTCTTCAACTCTTCTGGCAGCCAGCAAAAACAACAGACTCCAGTGCAAGACAAATTTTAGGTTTCACCTTCATAAAAGCCAAGGATCGGTCCAAAATATTGACAACCAGGATAAAAGTTTATGTGCAAGATTGAAAATAAAAAAGTTGGTTAAATCCCTTAAATCTTGACCTGTCTCTGTCTTTAACACACAATGTTATTGTTCTCAGGGGAAGCCTTCGTCAAGCTCAGTCCTTTTTTGTGGTTGGAATTTCTGTTCCTATTCCAAGTAGAGTTTCAGTAGCTCAGAGAGTTGAACTTATTCCAGCCTGCCAAGACCTATGCCCCCAGATCCTTCACTAGGTGGGAGAGGCAGCATCTGGCCTGGGGCGAGCTGAGCACAGAAGAACACGATGGACTCTTCCCTGGGTCAGTGACCCACCAGCTCAACAGTGCCCCCAACAAGCATCCAACCCTCCACTGCCTCTGCCACCTCCTCCGCAGCCTCAGAACCCAGCTTCACACCGCTGCCCATGCCCACCCTCCTACTGACAGCATCTCCTCCTGCAGACTCTGGTCTCCCAGCAGCTCTCGGGCCATGCCATGCCATCAGCAGAAGCTGAAGCAAACCTGTTCTTGTTCATCATATTCTTAATTTCCAAAGTTAAAAATTGTTCTTTGATTTTCCCTTTTCTATAAGATCCCGTTTTGGCTTCATAAACAGATAATCTTTTCTTCTATCTTTGATTATATTAACTATGAATTTTTTTGGTTCTCTGTTCCATTGATTGTTTTTGTCCAAGTTTTTTTTTGTTTGTTTTTGTCTCTGCCTCTTGAGTTGTCTTTTCTCAAATGTCCAGTGATTATTGGCATTCCCTTTATATGTAAAAATGAGAAGCTGATTGGAATAAGTGCATTGGTGTGTGTTGGTGGAGGGTAGCAACCTGGCTGTGTAGGATTCTAGGAGCAAAGCAGGAGAAGCAGCCTGCTAGTCCAGTATTTCAATACATAGATGTTTACATAATTCCAATATTCTTAGCTCCAACACTCACCCCTATCTTATCCTGTGTCTGTTGTCTCTGAATCCAGAGCTCCTGAGCTTAGTTTCTCCAGACTAAACCTGTTGCTGCATACGATGGAGGTGGGTAGAGTCGTTCTCTGACTGCTCAGGGAAGTGCAGGGGAGCAGGCAAGTTCAACCAGTTGATGTACAGATATTAAACCAATCATGTTGCCAATCACACCTCAGCCCATGTTCTAGGCATTCTTCAAGGCAAATTAGATGAATTCTTATAGGTACCCCACCTCTTGCAGGTATTTGGATTTCTACTTCTTCTAGTCTGGTAAGTTCATTAAATCTCCTCCATCAGTTTGCTGTCTAAACATTTTTTGAAATCTTTCATCCATGGTTTTCCCTTATGTGAATTTACCCTTGTGGTTAATACTTTTTTGTTTCTTCACTGATATTTTAATGAAGTTTTTGGAGGGAGAGCTGATGGGCAAGGGTGGTCAATCTGCCAAACTTAACGGGAAGGGTTCAGTAGTTAACTGTTGCTATTTCTAAAACATTGGACAACATCATGAGTGTACATATGGGTGGTTTGGGGGGCAACAGGTAATGCCATATACCATTTGCAACATTAGAATATCCTTTTGACTCTATCTTCAAAGTATGATCAGAATTTGAACTCCCCAATAGCTGTCATCCTAATCCAGTGATATCATTTTATACCAGGACACTACCATCTGTCATGTGGATTGAGATAATGTAGCAAATGAGAAAAGCCAATCTGGATTTATCCTGATGCCTGAAATCTGCCCAATAGCTGACTTCATTCCCATACTATGCCTGCTAGCATTTGGAGGAGAGGTCCTAACTAATGCTTATACTGTTCAATGAGTAGATGCCTAGCAGTCATTTCAAGGAATAGGCTTTCAGTTTCCCCCCAGATTTCAATCTAACCTGACATTCATTTGCCACCTTAATATGTGCTCACCAGCCCCTTAACTCCCATTCATGGCTGCCCTCTGTAGAAGGGGTATAGACCACTGACAACCATGTATTCTATGTCAAGAGAAGGGGGGTGTAGAATATAAAATGGATAAGCCTCTTTAATACAAGAAAAGATCTTTAATACATGAACCTCCAATGACAAGAACAATCTTGGTTGATGTTTTGTAGTTTTGTCAAAATAAGAGTAGTAAACTTTCATTGAGTAATCAGCCTCCTTGTGCTTATTCTGTACATGCAGTTCCTATTTTTGCTTTCAGCAAACCCATAAGAAAAATGTGAACCACATGGTCCTGAGAGGAGGTAGCCGATCCAGTACTAAGACTAGGAACTTATCCTTGAACCATAAATTCAGTTAATGCAGCTGGCAGAATGGTCCGGGGAGCATATGAAATACCACTTTCAAGCCTCCCAGAATAACCTGGGAAAACTTCAAAGTGAGCTTTTTCTGAATAGCCACTGGACACAAGTGAAAATGCACGCCTCCTTATCTCTACCCCAATTTTTCTAACCACAAGAGAGGACTGCCAACAATTAGGTTACACCCATTCTCAACCATCTGCACTATTCTTTCCCAAGAATCTTAAAGTTCATCATGTGTACCCTTGACCCCATCTTGTCCCAAGCTACCTAGTACTCCATCAGTACCTCATATTTTTTAATCTTCCCCTTTATCTTCTTATTATTCTTAAGTAGTGCCCTTGCTTTATTCTCATAAATGCTTTTTGCCTTACATTGTTTTGTCCAATATTAGTTTAGCTAGATCAACTTTCTTTTGGTTTTTTTTTTTTTTTTTGCGGTACACGGGCCTCTCACTGTTGTGGCCTCTCCCGTTGCGGAGCACAGGCTCTGGACGCGCAGGCTCAGCGGCCATGGCTCACTGGCCCAGCCGCTCTGCGGCATGTGGGATCTTCCCGGACCGGGGCACGAACCCGTGTCGCCTGCATCGGCAGGCGGACTCTCAACCACTGCGCCACCAGGGAAGCCCTCTTTTGGTTATTTTTTGAATGGTATATATTTCCTCATCCATTTCTGTGTGGTTTTGATTTAGGTAATTAATTATTTAACTTGGGTGTCCCTTATAAGTAGTATGTGGCTAAAAGTTTTATTCTTTTTATTCAATGTGTTAGAATCTGCCTGGTGAAATTAGCCCAGTTGTATTTATTATGGTTACTAGTATATTAGGATTTTATTACAATCCTATTTTGTGGTTTCTGTTTATCCAAAGTTTTTCTTAGATTCCTTCCCTACTTACCTTCCATTTGATAAATATTTTTATGTTTTCTTTTATCTATGATGATTTTAAAACTGTAGATGACATTTTTATTCTTTTTGGTGACTTCTGCTAAAATTTTGATATGAATACTTAACTATAATTTTTAGCAAAATGTAACAGTATTTCTACCTCTACCCCTAGCCAATCATGTCATCTTTCACAATCCCTTCCTGCACAATGTTATTGTTGTTTACAGTTTTCATTTTATTCTTTATTTTAAAGGCACACACAAAATAACATTTCATTGTCAGTTAATTTCATTTAATATTTTGTCATTTGCTTGTATTTGGAGCAGAAGATATGAAGTGTCTTGAGTGCAAGCCCTTTAATCTATGAACATGTGTAAGTCTCCCCCCACTGTTCTGGAGAAGTTCCAGTGCTGTCAACAGATTCTCAAAGGGGAACATTATCCAAAGATTAAGAACCACTCACCTTCAGCATAAAATCCAAGTCCCTTTATAAGGCATACAAGGCTCTCCAGGACCTGCTCTCCAGGACCTACTCTGGGCTTCTGCCACTCCTTGTTGGACTAGTCAAATTCCAGCAAAACTAAACTGTATGGGAGCACGCACACACACACATACACACACACAGATACACACACACACCTCACGTACTATACTGGTCCTTACTTTTGTGCATTTGCTCATGCCTTTCTCTTCCACACTTCTCCCATCTCCATCCCTGGTATTCACTAAATAACCCCTCCTCGTCCTTTAAGAAGTATCTCTGGTTTCAATTCCTGTAAGAACTTTTCTCTGATTAGCCACCACCATTACATTACTGGGACTTCCATAGTTCCTGATATTTTATAATTTGGCTTATATTTGTATAACATAGCTGTTTCCCATATGAGACAGTCACACAAGTGTAGTAACTATGTGGTTTGTGTTTGTATACTCTCCGTGCCTGGCACAGTGCCTGACATATATAGTAAGTATTCAGTATATATTTGCTGAAGGAAATAACAAAGGAGAAGTACTATGGGCCTGCTTAAGGGTAAAAAACAATTAGGCTAAATACTTTCAATTAAGATTAGTGTTTATCTATAGCTTCAGAATTAGCCAACAATAAGGAACACCAGTGAGACTCTTAATGAAGAAACTACAATTCAGTGATTTAATTGGAAAATAATACTGAACAGGGATTGTACAAAATAAATGTGTGTGTACACATACACACATGCATACACGTATTTTTGTTTCACTTTTCTAAAAGATAACTTCTTCTTACTGAGTTCTGAGGAAAACCTGGCTCAGGAGATGCAATTGATAGGTCCTAACTTGGGGATGGGATGGGAGAGCTTGCAAGGTAACAGGAAAACCAGAAAACACTAATCTGACTCCACTGTGAAAGAAAGAACTTTAATACAAGAAAAGGATATAATGACATATAAACTTGGACCTTTAATACAAAAAAAGGATATAGTGACATATGAACGTGCCGTTTATAGAATAGAAGATAGTCAAGAAAATATGGAAAACAGCAAACATTTAAGAAATATGGATATGGATATTACAACATTGCAATCCAACCTTAAAATATGCAAAGAAAATAATAGAGCAAAATTGATAATCCACATTATAATGTAAAAATTCTGAAAAATAACTAAGGTGAGAAATGGAAAAATTAGAAAATATGTCTGGTGTTAAATGAACAAGCTGAAATCAACACTAGGATATATCCTAATAAAAGCCTTAAATTTCAAGAAAAAAGAATTCACTAAACTTCAAAAGCAGAAGGAGAGTGAACAGATTACCACCAGGAAACCAAATTTAAGAGTGCTTCAGACTACCAAAGACAGTGGAGTGATGTCTCCAAAAGCCTGAAAGAGAAAGCAGGTGATCTAAGACTAATCTCAAGTTATCCCTACTGCATGGCGGCTATAGGAGCCATACTAAGAAAGGCCAATTTCCAACATCTTTTCCACTCATACATCTTTCTTCAGAGGACAATAGAGTATAGCACTTAGAACATCAATAACTAAAAGGTTACAGGAAAACTCAAAAAAAAGTCTTTGGATGTTTTATAAACTACTTTATTGATTCATAAATAATAAAAAGAAGATGAAAGTGATCATTTAAAAGGGTAAAATACAAACATTTATAAGAAGTTGGTGTGGAATTTAAATAACTCCAGTAACTTTTGAACATAACTTTCAAAAATATCAGTTCTTCATACAGAAATCATAAAGATATGACAGGATAGACAAGATAAACAACATAAAATATATGATATAAAAATGATCCAAAAGTAGTGGGATTGTTGAGGTAGATACAATTTTATGTATTATGTCAGTGGACAAATATTTATTTTCTATTTATGTGCCAGACACAAAACCAGGAACTGCACTAGACTATGAGAATATAGTGATGAACAGTTAAAATGTCAACTGCCCTCTCAAGGAAGATAATAATTGATTTAGACAAATACTAGTGGCAGAGTGATACAACAGATAAAGAGAATGTTGTGGAGGGTATAAAAAAGGAGTCCTAGTATTTCTGGCATTACAGATGAAACCTGAAAGTGGGTTTTAAATTGTTCACAAGAAATTTCAGAAATAGAATAGTTACCTTCTAAGTGATACTGAAATACAAAAGAAAAACATAAGTAGGAAATACATCAAAATCTTACCCTCCCTCTGCCTTCCAGCCTTCATTGCCTTAGGTAGCTCCATTTAAACTTGCTTACATATCATCTTCTTTGTCTCTTCCCCCATTGTCATGACACATATACAAATGCACATGTGCTCACCTAGAGTATTATTTCTATATCTATGTTGTCAATCGCTTGTCACACTTATTATAATCATTGACTTCTGGATCTGCAGTCTCCAGGACCGATAAGCCTTCTTGAGGACAGAAAGCATCTTTTATTCTACTTTGTTATCATGAAGATCTAGCATAGGAAAACCCTTTCCTTCTCTGTCCCAGTAGAAACTCAAATTTTACTCTTCCACTCCAGGTGGACCCATATCCATTATAATCTACTTAAACTCCCTCCAATACACACACACACACACACACACACACACACACACACACACACACACTCACTCACTCACTCACTCACTCAAGATAGGTGAGGTTCAGATCCTGATTTGAGTTCTTGGCATTTCTGCTTCAGACCTTGGAACAATAAAAGCAAAAGCTTGCCTGTCTTCTTGGAATAGGACTGGAGGGATCTCTTTTATTCTTTTCTTATCTTATAGGAATAAAAACCAAACATAAATTATTATCTCTACAAATTATCTTGCCATATTTATTTGAGTCATTGGTGAAACTGTTAGAGGAAATAAGCAAATGTTTTCAGCAAGAAAATTATATGATACTTAATCTAAGACTGGCAAATAAATAAGTAAACTATTTGCCAGAACTAATATAATATAAAGAGTAACTGCTGCAGTGGTAAAGTAACATGTTCTGCAACGTTTTGATTTTACATTACGATTCAATTTGGTTTCTCTTTCATAAAGTATGACCTTTTGGATTTTGTGTATTACACATTCCATCAGATAACTTTCTACCGTACAACTGAAATCATATAGACTTATCATGTCTATTTTTTCCTTTAGTGTCTCAAAAGAATTTTATAAACTGTTGCCATATAAATTAAATCCCCTGAATATTTGACAAAATGTTTTTAATATCCTTGCTTTATTCAAAGTTTAAGGATTTGTTTAACTATTTTTATATAAAAATTAACTCCAAAACTTAGCAGGTTAAAGCAACCATTTTATTTTGCTCACAAGTTTATGGATCAATTATATCTCAATAAATCTGAAATTAAAAATAAAGAATATGGAAGGGCTAAGGGTTCAGCTGGGTGGTTCTCATTTGGGGTCTGTCATGTAACTATAGTGAGATGTTGGCTGGGACTGGAATTAACCCAAAATGACTCACTTACCTGTCAAACAATTGATACTAGTTACTAGCTGTGAGTGCAGATTTGGCTATTGATAGAGCACCTGCATATAACCTCTGCAGTTTGGCAGTCCCACGTGGCTCAAGCATCAACAAATGTGGCAAAAACTAGGTGGATTTTTCTTGCCTAGTCTGAAAAGTAACACAGCATCACTGTAGCCATAATCCATTGTTACAAAGAAGTAACAAGTTATCCACAACCAAGCAAAGGGGAAATAGACCCCATTTCTTGATGTGAAGCCAAATTCACTATGTAAGAACACTACATGGGATGGGATAATGTTGCAGCCATCTTTGGAAAACAATCTCTTACAGAATTCCAGGCAGTCTATTGTCCTACTGTAACACACCAAAGATATTAGAAGTGTCACCTAAAGTCTGTATAGATATAAAATTAGTCTTCCATATGTATCATCTTTCAATTAATTTCAATAACAACAAGTTTTATTACTAATCACTAAAGAATTGATAGCCTTAATACAAGATTTTGAATTTCCTTCATGGGCTCTGTTGAAGGAAGAGAATTGATAATAATGAGAAGTTTATTAGATGCAGGAGTAAATAGTGACATACAAATTATTTCTACCCATAATATATATATCCCTTTAAAAGAACAGCTCTACAGCCGCATAGCACAGGGAGATCAGCTCGCTGCTTTGTGCCCACCTAGAGGGGTGGGATAGGGAGCGTGGGAGGGAGACGCAAGAGGGAGGAGATATGGGGATGTATGTATATCTGATTCATTTTGTTATAAAGCAGAAACTAACACACCATTGTAAAGCAATTATACTCCAATAAAGATGTTAAAAAAAAAAAAGTAGCTCTTACGATTGCCATTTGGGATTAATCAGAAAAAAATAAGGAAAACGTTGATTATTTTATTTCAAGCAAGAAAACAAAGGAACTAAATGTATACTGAGTTACATCTGTCTACTAGATTGTGCTAAGTACTGTATCTGGATATGTATTTACGCTTAACATCTTTAAGTATATCCATTTCTATATCTATATTCAACCCTCATTTCAACCTTCAGATGCAAAAGTAGAGACTAAGTGATACTAAGTTGCTTTCCAAAGTCATATAGCTGATTTGCAGCAGAGCTCAGGTTTGAAAGCAGTATTCAGTGACTTTAAAGCTTGTGCTCTTTCCACAACATCATTTACATTAAAATATTACTATAAGCACATACTTTTCCTTGATGTGGTGGTCATCTGAATACTTCCCCCAAATTACTTTTCCTTGACAACTTAAAAGTTCTGTAGGGCTTCCCTGGTGGCGCAGTGGTTGAGAGTCCACCTGCCGATGCAGGGGACACGGGTTCGTGCCCCGGTCTGGGAAGATCCCACATGCCGCGGAGCGGCTGGGCCCCGTGAGCCGTGGCCGCTGAGCCTGCGCGTCCGGAGCCTGTGCTCCGCAACGGGAGAGGCCGCAACGGTGAGAGGCCCGCATACCGCAAAAAAAAAAAAAAAAAAGTTCTGTAAGAATCTCTTCAACTACTTTATAAGTGTGCAACTTTGATAAGTGACACACAATGATTTCCTTGAATTACAGTCCTTTGTTTCATACTGACTTTCTCATCATCTGAAAATCGCAGAAAACTCAACATACGGTTGCAAAGGTGAGGAATCTTTTCGTTTATATCTAAACTTATTCAGCCATGGCTCCGAAATCCCATTCTAACTTGATAAAAAGAATACTTAAACACAACAGGGACCATGATTGTTTTCTCTTGGCATAAAATTTGTCACCAGAGAGGTAATTTTTATTCAAATCCTTCCAAATAATTTTGCCTTGCTTGGATATCCAAAAACTATACAAATCAGCTTACGCAGATTATTAAAGAGAGAAATCTGAAAATGTGTATCCACTAATACATTTCTAAAATCTCCATGATCAAATCTCCAAAATCTTCTGTTTCAGCTTATATATATCAATAGAACCTTTTAATTGCCATCTCAATAATACCTTAATAAATCGAATATTTTCAGAATGGTGTGTTATTATTGTTCCCTGGGATGACACAGACAGCCCTTCCATGCTCCACTGTGCCTAGTTTATGCCTGTGTTACAGCAATCATGAATTAGGTTTTGGAATTTTTAACTACCTTAGGCATTGTGCCATGCCATATTTGGGTCCGTGATGCCTACTGTAGTGTCTGACGGAGAACTGCAGCTGTGACCTGACAACTAACTTAGGAGTAGTTAATTTAGTTGTACACAAGTAACACGTTCTTTATGGTAGTTAACTGTGACTTCCCCACCCTCCCTAAAATCTTTGAGGTAGGTGAGAATTAGCTATTCCTCTTATCCTCACTACCCAGTTATAACGAAATAAATTTCAGAGTAAATTCTGCCAGACATACAGACGTTTATTAAACAAGCGCGTCTTAGCAAGGAGACACGGAGAGATTACCAAACCTCTCTGTAAACTCAGTGAAATCCCAGCAGTCTGTCCTTTTGGGAACTCCAATCAACGCTATGCTGAAATGCTCACCAGAGGAAGAAGCCGTCACACTCCAGGGGAGGGATCTGGTTACTGCATTGTTATAGTTGGTCGGCCAGAAGTCGTTCTAATCCATAGATAGACACAAGACCATTTAGGACTCTAACAAGACACTGTTTTCATGGATAAAACCCATTGTGTTTAGGAGGCTAATTACCTAGGCATCCGATAATGACTGAGACCCAGCTAACTGAAGTGAATATAGTAGCCCCTGAGCCATGAGGCCTTGTTGATGAAGTGCAGTCTGTGCATTCTTTATTAGGGAAACTTACTGCCCCTGTAGTTGAAGTTTGCACTAAAGTGCACATTCATACTATTTACATGGTCTATGCTAAAATGTTTTAATGCAAAATTGTTCATATGTAAGAACCATTAACAATCGCTGCTCAGTAAATCACACGTGTATCCTGTCAACAAATTTTGATTTAACACCTACCACAGGTCAGACACAATGCTAGACACCATAACGTTAAATAAGATATGGTTCTTATCCTCAAGAAGCTTACAATCTAGTTGGAGAAACATAAGCAAAATAATCACTATAGTATGAAGTGATAAATGCTGGATTAAGGGCACATCCAAGGTGCCAAGAGGATCCCAAAGAAGGGCAACTACATCAGACTCAAGAGTTTGTCTGATGTAGCTTTCTAAAAGACATGGTTCTTGAAGTAGTATCAGAACACAACTATGAATTAAGTTAGATGCACTAAGTGGAAGAAATAATTTTGGACAAAAGTAGCAGAGCAATTCTGAAGGCAGAGAAGTTTGAAACTTCACAATCCATTTTCAAAATTGTAAGCAGTTCAGAATGGCTGGGGGATCAAGGAGAGTGAGCTGAGTGGAGAGAGAGGAGCTTAGGGAGACCAGATCATTCAGGTTTACAAGTTACGGTAAGCAGTTTGAACTTTTCTAAAAGATATGGTATACCAAGGGAAGATTTTAATCATGGAAGAAGTGTACATTTTAGAAAGATCATTCCAACAGCAATATGTAGGATGGGTTGAAGCAGGACTGGGGAAGAGACAGAGTTGACGAGGGGGTATGTGGTAAAACCTTGAGCAAAGGCATAAGCAATCGAGAATAGTGAAAGAAACAGATTCAAAAGAAAGAAATCAAAGGACTTGAGACTGAGTGGATATACAGAGTGTGAGAAAAATTTAGAATACCTCTGCCTTGGGCAATTGTATGGATAGTGCTACACAATAGGTGTAAATGACTGAATGAATGAAGTAATGATCAAATGAACAGTGGCTCCAATATGGAGTATTTATTCTTTACTATATGAAGATATCCAATACGTAAGTTGTCCTTAGAAGTTTGTATAACCATAAAACAAAAGTAGGAGGCAATGACACAAGCTTCGTCTCTTATCAGTTTCTAATAATCCCTGTCAACCCATTGGATTCTCTTCTCTTGCTTGGCTTCTGTTATACAGGCTCAGTCCCTTCTACTTCTTTAAGCACTTTCACTGTAGATGTTTTTTTCTTGCTGGTCAACCTAGTAGTGATTACAGTTTATCACAGTACATATTTTATTTTGCAAGCACTATAGCATAAACTGTAATCTCACAAATGCATGTTAATTAATCTGCAGTAAGCACAGCTTACTTTATACAATTCTCTCCTGAAGTAACTGACAACTTAGATTGACTAGAAATCCAAAGTAATTAATAAACTAAGATGTGTTTTACAGCTGCATCTACATTATGAATTATCCTAAGTGACTCTCCCTGTGCAGAATCACTGGCTTATTAAGTACCTATGTTCATATACCATAAAATTTAAAACAGGAACATATACTTTTATCTATACTATAGTTGTTCCATCATACAAATGTATATTCTTTCCTAATTAAAATATAGCTAAAAGTTCCTAAATAATATCCCTTTTCTAATTAAATATAAATTTTCCCTGAAAATCTGTAAAACTTTATTTATAAGAATAGAAACAGTAAAGTCAATATATAGAATTCAATAAACAGTATGGTTAACTGGAAAAGCAATTCTATACCACAAACAAACAACTACCTTTTAAAGATCTAGAGAACAATGAAATACTCTTAACCATAAACTTCATGTAACATCGTTACAACATATAACAATATTTTAAAGCTAATCAAGAGATTTTTAGAATATGAAGACTATATTTTTAATATAATTTCAAAAGTCAATTATTATGTTGTGGATGTTTGAAAATGTAACTTCTATTAAATGCTCTCCTATTAAATTGAATACTAAACAATAGATTTTTACTATACCAAAGAAGAATGCAGACAGTGAGGCAAAAGCAGAATGATTTATTGTGCCACGAATTATAATTTAACAAACTATGCCAAATAACATATTGAACATGGATTATCTAGCTCTACATGGAAATAACAGTGTAAAATAATAAGAAATTAACTACAAGAAGTTACATCTCCTAAACAGAGAAGATTTCTGCAAATAATCACATGAATATTTATATTCAGAGGGTGGAGGTTTATTGAAGAATATGCTGTTATATTAATATGTTAAATCCTGGAAGAATCTCCCCGCCACCCTTTTTTTTTTTCCAATATGACAGCCTATACATTTTCTGATTATATTCACAGGAAAATATGACATAACTATATTAAGAATAGATTTGTTAAGGAGAACTAAATAAAAATTTACCAACGAAAAATATTACATGCATATTGAACACCCAGAGTTATTAGTCATTTTAATGTAAAAACAATTTGTAGGGTTTAAAATGACTATAGTTGGATAAATACTGTTATAGACTTATTTCTGTCAAAACATCTTCCAGCATATTGTTTTAATTACAATAACCTAATTGAAGAAGGAATAAAGAATTTAGCTAGAGAAAATAGCACTAAAATGTCCATGTATACTTTGTTTCTGATATTTCAGTAGAAAGTTTTAGTACCTCCTCGAATCTTGAAAAAGTACTACTTTAAATTTATGGGGCTCACGCACATCACATTTCTGATAATGTTGTCAAAATATGAAGTTGTATGCCAAAATTCATATTCTACACAGTATGTATTTTCATTTTTGAACCACTTCTTATTTTGCTTGACACTATTTTTTATAGTTTGTTTTATCTTAATACATAAAATTTTAAATCATAAACTTGAAAATAACTCTATAAAGTTTTTTCTTTCTCTCTGCATTTCCAAAGAGATGTGAGGAACATAGAAGAATTTATAAAGAATGATTACATCTAACTGTTAAATAAGATCTATTTCGAAAAAAATGTTTCAGTTGTTTAGTATACCAAAAAGAGGTGTTATTTAGGATAGCATGCGTTCATTTTAGGACACAGATGAACTTTTTACATTTTGGTTAAGAATTACTAAATTATCCCTTAGTCCATACAAGTGATAACATACTTTTTGAGTTCTTTATTTAATATTCTAAGAAAATATTTCTCTTCCCATTTTGTATTGTTTCTAGTTAAATAATAATTCTGTGCAGGTAATAGGAATTGCAGTTAAAAACAGAATAAAATAACAAATAGAACTGGTCACCAGAATAATTACATTGTGCTCTATTGAACAAGCAATAGTACATGATTTGGAAGACAAGAATTCACAAGTCAGTGTTTAAATAAGCATTTGAGGGGTAAGCCTCCACCATTCTAAATATTTATGTACAGAAAACATCTATAATCACACTGCATGGAAAGTTTCTTTTGCATATCCTTTAATTCATTTAACATTTTCAGATGTTTGAAGCAAGCTGAACTATTTCAGTCTCATAGGCTTTGGGTCCAAGTCTAGTTCATCAAATTGGGAATGGTGGCAATTATATTTTGGGGAATGGGTAGCAAAAAAAATCAATGGACAAGAAACGTGGTTACTGTATAGCTGCTCACCTATTGTTTGATACAGATGTTACTTTTCTATGAAGGCTAATAAAATATGACCTACTAAAATAACTTGAATAATTACTTATTCAAGATAAGTAATAAATCAGAAAGACAGATCTTTATAAACTTATAAGCAGGCGAGCACTCGTATATGTGTGTGAGTATACACATACCCTTACATCTATCTTTCTGAATACCTCTCTTTCCAGGTTCAACTTTTTTGAGAAAACAACAAACAAACAGAATAATGAGAGCCCTAGAAAAATACATTCCAGTGTTTGATACTTTAAATTCAATTCATCTCTCCTTTAAAATGCTTAGTACTGATGATATACTCATTTTAAAAAACTAGATCCCCCATGGAGTATGTAAGATATTAACAAAATCTTCATCATCTACTATCCCTATACTTAGACCTTCATAATGATCTTCAAATTCACCATATGACACTTCATCAGACTTACTGCAGGCATCTTTCAGTGTTTCTAGAAAAGACGTTTTGATTTCTTCCTCTGTGGAATGTCCTGTAAAATAGTACTGACTATGAAACAATGTCCTTAAAAGTTCAGTGAAATGGCTGATGATAATAAAGAAATACTTAAGTCACCTGATGAAATCTTTCCAACAATTTGAAGTCTTATGTCAAACTACCCTGCAATTTATTTAAACATTTTCTTGCATGAACTAGAATTTAATGGTGAGGACTTCAACACACATTTGAAGCATCTTTTAAAAGCGTCTGACAGGATGTGTCCTTATGTATAGGCAAAATAACAGTTACTACTGTAGATATTCTTGTATTTGTTAATGTTTTAGAGAACTCGGTTTCATTCCCATTAGAAATGAGGAAAGAAGAAAACAAGTAAATAGTTTCATGATTTATAGGCTGATAACACAGTAATGCAATGTGTTAAAGGCATTAGTTACTTTATGAAGCAGTTACTCATAACTGCAGCTAGAAAATATTACTGCAAACACAGGATTCAGAGGCCTATGAAAATCTTTGCTGGAAGAAATTTTACTTGATTAACTCATTCTATTTTTAATCTCTGACATTAAGTAGGCTATTTCCACTGGTCGGTTATACTAAATATGATTAAATTTTACCCATAGGAAGATGCTATTGAGAATCACATATGTAACCAAAAAAATTGAATAGTTTGTTATTTAAAGTGAGAACATAAAATATCTGATTCATCCTTTTTTAAAAATTCATTTGATTTTTTAATTTAGAAAAAGAACAATAAGCTATTTAAATAATACCTTTGATTATATTATGGCCAGCTAAAGGAAAGAGTGATCTCAGCTTAAATACTTTTTCCTTAGGGAGGAAATATTAGGATATTTTCTGTACCTTCAAATTTTAATAGACATATTTATGTTCATTATATGATAGCTCCATCCCTAGAGAAAGCCATTTCCTTATTCTGCCTTAAATCTTGAAGCATAAGCAGTTACAGTAAAACTAATTCAGAGAACTTGCACATGTAATTATGTATCCTCTAAATCTATTCTGTTCTAACTCAATTTCATCACTATCTCCTCAACAGGAAATAAAAGTTAATCTCAATTATAAACATAAAAGAAAAAAATAAGTACAGATAATAGACCTCAGAACTTTTAAATTAAGCAGCTCTCCAGTTGCTGCTAACGTGTTTAAGAAGAAAGAGCTCCATGGCCGACCACTTACAGGAAAGAACTCATAGGGCTAAATAACTCATCCAGTATCACACAGACAGTAAATGGTTAAGCAGTGAATTACATGGATCTCTCTGATTGGAACTCCCACAGTTTTCCCATTAAACTTTGCAGTATCTCAGGAAGGGCCTCAGCCGTTTATAGTAAAAGAACATACTAAAGTTTACTGTTTGCCTTCAAGATGGCGGAAGAGTAAGACGCGGAGCTCACCTTCCTGCCAACAAAAACATCAGAAATACATCTACATGTGGAACAACTCCTACAGAACACCTATTGAACGCTGGCAGAAGACCTCTGACCTCCCAAAAGGCAAGAAACTCCCCTCGTACCTGGGTAGGGCAAAAGAAAAAACAGAGACAAAGAATAGGAACGGGACCTGCACCAGTGGGAGGGAGCTGTGAAGGAGGAAAGATTTCCACACAGTAGGAAGGCCCTTCGCTGGCGGAGACTGCGGGTGGCAGAGGGGGAAAGCTTAGGAGCCGAGGAGGAGAGCACAGCAACAGGGGTGCGGAGGGCAAAGCGGAGAGATTCCCGCACAGAGGATCAGGGCCGACCGGCACTCACCAGCCGGAGAGGCTTGTCTGCTCACCCGCCGGAGCGGGTGGGGGCCGGGAGCTGAGGCTCGTGCTTCGGTCGTATCGCAGGGAGAGGACTGGGGTTGGCTGCGTGAACACACCCTGAAGGGGGCTAGTGCGCCACAGCTAGCCGGGAGGGAGTCCGGGAAAAAGTCTGGAGCTACCGAAGCGGCAAGAGACTTTTTCTTGCCTCTTTTGTTTCCTGGTGCGCGAGGAGAGGGGATTAAGAGCGCCGCTTAAAGGAGCTCCAGAGATGGGCGCGAGCCGCGGCTAAAAGCGCGGACCCCAGAGACGGGCATGAGACGCTAAGGCTGCTACTGCAGCCACCAAGAAGCCTGTGTGTGAGAATAGGTCACTCTCCACACCTCCCCTCCCGAGAGCCTGTGCAGCTCGCCACTGCCAGGGCCCCGTGATCCAGGGAAAACTTCCCCGGGAGAACGCACGGCGCGCCTCAGGCTAGTGCAACGTCACGCCGGCCTCTGCCTCAGCAGGCTCGCACCGCATCCGTACACCTTCCTCCCTCCAGCCTGAGGGAGCCAGAGCCCCCGAAGCAGCTGCTCCTTTAACCCAGTCCTGTCTGAGCGAAGAACAGATGCCCTCAGGCGACCTACACGCAGAGGCGGGGCCAAATCTAAAGCTGAGCCCCGGGAGCTGTGGGAACAAAGAAGAGAAAGGGAAATCTCTCCCAGCAGCCTCAGGAGCAGCGGATTAAACCTCCACAATCAACTTGATGTGCCCTGCATCTGTGGAATACCTGAAGAGACAACGAATCATCGCAAATTGAGGAGGTAGACTTTGGGAGCAATGATATATATATGTTTCCCCCTTTTTCTCTTTTTGTGAGTGTGTATGTGTATGCTTCTGTGTATGATTTTGTCTGTATAGCTTTGCTTTTACCATTTGTCCTAGGGTTCTCTCTGTCCGTTTTTTTTTTTTTTTTTTTACTTAAAAAAATTGTTTTGCTTGATATTTATTTTTTATTTTAATAAATTTATTTTATTTTATTTTATCTTCTTCTTTCTTTCTTTTCTCCCTTTTATTCTGAGCCTTGTGGAGGACAGGCTCTTAGTGCTCCAGCTAGGCACCAGGGCTGTGCCACTGAGGTGGGAGAGCCAAGTTCAGGACACTGGTCCACAAGAGACCTCCCAGCTCACGTAATATCAAACGGCGAAAATCTCCCAGAGATCTCAATCTCAACGCCAAGACCCACCTCCACTCAACGACCAGCAAGCTACAGTGCAGGATACCCTATGCCAAACAACTAGCAAGACA
This sequence comes from Pseudorca crassidens, assembly GCF_039906515.1. Taxonomy (NCBI): domain Eukaryota; kingdom Metazoa; phylum Chordata; class Mammalia; order Artiodactyla; family Delphinidae; genus Pseudorca; species Pseudorca crassidens. The sequence continues at coordinate 63,712,888 of NC_090306.1, forward strand.
GGAACACAACCCCATCCATTAGCACAGAGGCTGCCTGAAATCATAATAAGGCCACAGACACCCCAAAACACACCAGCAGACGTGGACCTGCCCACCAGATGGACAAAATCCAGCCTCCTCCACCAGAACACAGGCACCAGTCCCCTCCACCAGGAAACCTACACAACCCACTGAACCAACCTTAGCCACTGGGAACAGACACCAAAAACAACAGAAACTACGAACCTGCAGCCTGCGAACAGGAGACCCCAAACACAGTAAGTTAAGCAAAATGAGAAGACAGAGATACACACAGCAGATGAAGGAGCAAGTCAAAAACCCACCAGACCTAAAAAATGAAGAGGAAATAGGCAGTCTACCTGAAAAAGAATTCAGAATAATGATAGTAAAGATGATCCACAATCTTGGAATAGAATGGAGAAAATAAAAGAAACGTTTAACAAGGACCTAGAAGAACTAAAGAGCAAACAAACAGAGATGAAAAACACAATAAATGAAATTAAAAATTCTCTAGAAGGGATCAATAGCAGAATAACAGAGACAGAAGAACGGGTAAGTGACCTGGAAGATAAAATAGTGGAAATAACTACTGCAGAGCAGAATAAAGAAAAAAGAATGAAAAGAATTGAGGACAGTCTCAGAGACCTCTGGCACAACATTAAACGCACCAACATTCGAATTATAGGGGTCCCAGAAGAAGAAGAGAAAAAGAAATGGACTGAGAAAATATTTGAAGAGATTATAGTTGAAAACTTCTCTAATATGGGAAGGGAAATAGTTAATCAAGTCCAGGAAGAACAGAGAATCCCATACAGGATAAATGCAAGGAGAAACACGCCAAGACATATTAATGAAACTATCAAAAATTAAATACAACAAATATTAAAAGCAGCAAGGGAAAAACAGCAAGTAACACATAAAGGAATCCCCGTAAGGTTAACAGCTGAAAGGGAAAAACAGCAAATAACACGTAAGGGAATCCCCATAAGGATAACAGCTGATCTTTCAGCAGACACTCTGCAAGCCAGAAGGGAGTGGCAGGACATATTTAAAATGATGAAAGAGAAAAACCTACAACCAAGATTACTCTACCCAGCAAGGATCTCATTCAGATTTGATGGAGAAATTAAATGTTTTACAGAAAAGCAAAAGCTAAGAGAATTCAGCACCACCAAACCAGCTTTACAACAAATGCTAAAGGAAGTTCTCTAGGCAGGAAACAAAAGAGAAGGAAAAGACCTACAATAGCAAACCCAAAACAATTAAGAAAATGGTCATAGGAACATACATATCAATAATTACCTTAAATGTAAATGGATTAAATGCTCCAACCAAAAGGCATAGACTGGCTGAATGGGTACAAAAACAAGACCCATATATATGCTGTCTACAAGAGAACCACTTCAGACCTAGGGATACATACAGACTGAAAATGAGGGGATGGAAAAAGATATTTCATGCAAATGGAAATCAAAAGAAAGCTGGAGTAGCAATTCTCATATCAGACAAAATAGACTTTAAAACAAAGACTATTACAAGAGACAAAGAAGGACACTACATAATGATCAAGAGATCAATCCAAGAAGAAGAAATAGCAATTGTAAATACTTATGCACCCAACATAGGAGCACTTCAATATATAAGAAAAATACTAAGAGCCATAAAAGGGGAAATTGACAGTAACACAATCATGGTAGGGGACTTTAACACCCCACTTTCACCAATGGACAGATCATCCAAGATGAAAATAAATAAGGAAACACAAGCTTTAAATGACACATTAAACAAGATGGACTTAATTGATATTTATAGGACATTCCATCCCAAAACAACAGAATACACATTCTTCTCAAGTGCTCATGGAACATTCTCCAGGATAGATCATATCTTGGGTCACAAACCAAGCCTTGGTAAGTTGAAGAAAATTGAAATCGTATCAAGTATCTTTTCTGACCACAATGCCATGTGACTAGATATCAATTACAGCAAAAAATCTGTAGGAAATACAAACACATGGAGGCTAAACAACACACTGCTTAAGAACCAAGAGATCACTGAAGAAATCACAAGAGTAAATCAAAAAATACCTAGAAACAAATGACAATGAAAACACAATAACCGAAAACCTATGGGATGCAGCAAGAGCAGTTCTAAGAGGGAAGTTCATAGCTATACAAGCCTACCTTGAGAAACAAGAAACATCTCAAATAAATAACCTAATCTTACACCCAAAGCAATTAGAGAAAGAAGAACAAAAAAAGTCCAAAGTTAGCAGAAGGAAAGAAATCATAAAGATCAGATCAGAAATAAATGAAAAAGAAATGAAGGAAATGGTAGCAAAGATCAATAAAACTAAAAGCTGATTCTCTGAGAAGATAAAATCATAAATCATTAGCCAGACTTATCAAGAAAAAAAGGAAGAAGACTCAAATCAATAGAATTAGAAATGAAAAAGGAGAAGTAACAACTGACACTGCAGAAATACAAGGGATCATGAGAGATTACTAAAAGGAACTATATGCCAATAAAATGGACAACCTGGAAGAAATGGACAAATTCTCAGAAATTCACAACCTTCGGAGAATGAACCAAGAAGAAATAGAAAATATGAACAGACCAATCACAAGCACTGAAATTGAAACTGTGATTAAAAATCTTCCAACAAACAAAAGCCCAGGACCAGATGGCTTCACAGGAGCAATCTATCAAACATTTAGAGAAGAGCTAACACCTATCCTTCTCAAACTCTTCCAAAATATAGCAGAGGGAGGAACACGCCCAAACTCATTCTACGAGGCCACCATCACTCTGATACCAAAACCAGAAAAAGATGTCACAAAGAAAGAAAACTACAGGCCAATATCACTTATGAACATAGATGCAGAAATCCTCAACAAAATACTAGTAAACAGAATCCAACAGCACATTAAAAGGATCATACATTATGATCAAGTGGGGTTTATCCCAGGAATGCAAGGATTCTTCAATATTTGCAAATCAATCAACGTGATACACCATATTAACAAGTTGAAGGAGAAAAACCATATTATCATCTCAATAGATGCAGAGAAAGCTTTTGACAAAATTCAACACCCATTTATGATAAAAACCCTCCAGAAAGCAGGCATAGAGGGAACTTTCCTCAACATAATAAAGGCCATATATGACAAACCCACAGCCAACATCATCCTCAATGGTGAAAAACTGAAAGCATTTCCACTAAGATCAGGAATGCCCACTCTCACCACTATTATTCAACATAGGTTTGGAAGTTTTAGTCACAGCAATCAGAGAAGAAAAAGATATAAAAGGAATCCAAATTGGAAAAGAAGAAATAAAGCTGTCACTGTTTGCAGATGACATGATACTATACATAGAGAATCCTAAAGATGCTACTAGAAAACTACTAGCGCTAATCAACGAAGTTGGTACAGTAGCAGGATACAAAAGTAATGCACAGGGCTTCCCTGGTGGCACAGTGGTTGAGAGTCCACCTGCTGATGCAGGGGACACGGGTTCTTGCCCCAGTCCAGGAAGATCCCAAATGCCATGGAACGGCTGGGCCTGTGAGCCATGGCTGCTGAGCCTGCGCATCCAGAGCCTGTGCTCCGCAACAGGAGAGGCCACAACAGTGACAGGCCCGCGTACTGCAAAAGAAAAAAAAAAAAAGCACAGAAATCTCTTGCATTCCTATACACCAATGGAGGAAAATATAAAAGTGAAAGTAATAAAACACTCCCATTTACCATTGCAACAAAAAGAATAAAATATCTAGGAATAAACCTACCTAAGGAGACAAAAGACCCGTATACAGAAAATTATACAACACAGATGAAAGAAATTAAAGATGATACAAATAGATGGAGAGATATACCATATTCTTGGATTGGAAGAATCAACATTGTGAAAATGGCTCTACTACCCAAAGCAATCTACAGGTTCAATGCAATCCCTATCAAACTACCACTGGCATTTTTCACAGAACTAGAAGAGAAAATTTCACACTTTGTATGTTAACGCAAAAGACCCCGAATAGACAAAGCAATCTTGAGAAAGAAAAACGCAGGTGGAGGAATCAGGCTCCCTTACTTCCGACTATACTACAAAGTTACAGTAATCAAGACAGTATGGTACTGGCACAAAAACAGAAATATAGATCAATGGAACAGGATGGAAAGCCCAGAGATAAACCCATGCACATATGGTCACCTTATCTTTGATAAAGGAGGCAAGAATATACAGTGGAGAAAAGACAGCCTCTTCAATAAGTGATGCTGTGAAAACTGCTCGGACAGCTACATGGAAAATAATGAAATTAGAACACTCCCTAACACCATACACAAAAATAAACTGAAAATGGATTAAAGACCTAAATGTAAGGCCAGACACTATCAAACTCTTAGAGGAAAACATAGGCAGGGGCTTCCCTGGTGGCGCACTGGTTGAGAGTCCGCCTGCCGATGCAGGGGACACAGGTTCGTGCCCCGGTCTGGGAAGATCCCACATGCCACAGAGCGGTGGGCCCGTGAACCATGGCCACTGAGCCTGCACGTCCGGAGCCTGTGCTCCGCAACGGGAGAGGCCACAACAGTGAGAGGCCCACGTACAAAAAAAAAAAGCAGAAAAAAACCAAAAACATAGGCAGAACACTCTATGATGTAAATCACAGCGAGATTCTTTTTGACCCACCTCCTGGAGAAATGGAAATAAAAACAAAAATAAACAAATGGGACCTAATGAAACTTAAAAGCTTTTGCACAGCAAAGGAAACCATGAACAAGACCAAAAGACAACCCTCAGAATGGGAGAAAATATTTGCAAATGAAGCAACCGACAAAGGATTAATCTCCAAAATTTGCAAGCAGCTCATATAGCTCAATATCAAAAAAACAACCCAAACCAAAAATGGGCAGAAGACCTAAATAGACATTTCTCCAAAGAAGATATACAGATTGCCAACACACACATGAAAGAATGCTCAACATCATTAATCATTAGAGAAATGCAAATCAAAACTAAAATGAGATATCATCTCACACCCGTCAGAATGGCCATCATCCAAAAATCTAGAAACAATAAATGCTGGAGAGGTTATGGAGAAAAGGGAACCCTCTTGCACTGTTGGTGGGAATGTAAATTGATACAGCCACTATGGAGAACAGTATGGAGGTTCCTTAAAAAACTAAAAATAGAACTACCATACGTCCCAGCAATCCCACTACTGGGCATATACCCTGAGAAAACCATAACTGAAAAAGAGTCATGTACCAAAATGGTCATTGCAGCTCTATTTACAATAGCCAGGACATGGAAACAACCTACGTGTCCACCAACAGATGAATGGATAAAGAAGATGTGACACATATATACAATGGAATAGTACTCAGCCATAAAATGGAACGAAACTGAGTTATTTGTAGTGAGGTGGATGGACCTAGAGTCTGTCATACAGAGTGAAGTAAGTCAGAAAGAGAAAAACAAATACCATATGCTAACACAGATATATGGACTCTAAAAAAAAAAAGAAAAGAAAATGGTCAGAAGAACCTAGGGGCAAGAGGAGAATAAAGATGCAGACCTACTAGAGAATGGACTTGAGGATACGGGGAGGGGGAAGGGTAAGCTGGGACAAAGTGAGAGAGTGGCATGGACATATATACACTACCAAATGTAAAGTAGCTAGCTAATGGGAAGCAGCCACATAGCACAGGGAGATCAGCTTGGTGCTCTGTGACCACCTAGAGGGGTGGGATAGGGAGGGTGGGAGGGAGACGCGAGAGGGAAGAGATATGGGGACATATGTTTATGTATAACTGATTCACTTTGTTATAAAGCAGAAACTGACACGCCATTGTAAAGCAATTATACTCTAATAAACATGTTAAAAAAAAAAGAAGCTCTCACATTTCTGGTTTAAAAAATAATTATTTATTTCCTCACTTAATGGCCTCAAGTCCATGCTATGAATTAATATAATTTAAAGATATTACTTTGATTAACTCACATTTTAGAAATCTAATGTATTTTCACTTGTAATGATTACCTGAAATTACTTAAGGATGCTTCTTTGCACAATAACATTTTCTTATGTCTATAACAGACACACTGCCTGTTTTGTTAAAATCCATTTTCATAAAGGCCTAAATAAAGAGAGAAGTGTTATTTTTTTCTGTGAAATCATTAGAACCTAATTTTCTATTCTGCAGTAGGTTATTTTTTACCTCTAAACAAGACAGTTTAAAGTACTAAACTGGTATATGAAGGAAGCATCATGAAAACAGGGAGAAAGATATTGGAGCAAGATATTAGGTAACCTGCACTTAAGGTGCACTACCACTTTCTAGCACCCTGACCTTGAGAAAGTAACTTAACCTCTGTTACCCTGGCTTTCCTCTTCTGCACACTGAGGAGTTGGGTAAAAGACCTCTCCGGTAACTTTCAGCTCTACGAATCACATGAAATTGATAAATGGCCAAGACAAATGACCAGGAGTATTTTGAGTCAAAAAGTAAACCTGCAAATATTCCATTACTAAAATCAATGAGAAAGTTAAATAATTCTTAAATGGGTTTTCTTACTCTATTTCCTGAAATTTAACACTACCTTTTGAAATGCTAGTTGTTTTATCACTCCTCTAATTCAATGCAATTCTGAGGATCATAAAATATATTTTATTGAGAAGAGGAGTGTGTCCATAGAAACATACAACTGACCAAAAGCACCATCCTACATTTGCAGATGAGTCAAAACTAGAATCAAGTTTGTTTATTCACAATAATGTCACAGGTATGTGGTACCTGTTATGGGCTGAATTGCATCCTCCCCAAAATTCATATGTTGAAGCCCTAACCCCCAGTACCTCAGTGTGTGACTACAGAAAAAGATAGAGCCTTTAAAGAGGTGATTAAGGTAAAATGAAATCATTAGGGTGGGCCCTAATCCAATATGACTGGTATCCTCATAAGAAGAGGAGATTAGGACACAGACAACACAGACTGAGGGATGCCCATGAGAACACAGGGAGAAGACAGCCAGTTAATTACAAGACAAGGAAAGCAGCCTCAGGAGAAACCAAACCTAATGACACCTTGATCTTGGACTTCTAGCCTCCAGAATTGTGAGACAACAAATTTCTGTCATGTAAGTCACCCAGTCTATGGTATTTGTGATGGTAGCCCTAGCAAACTAAGTCTACTTTTGTCCTCTATTCCCAGGACCAAGACTTATGAAAGAGACAACCCTCCAGTTTCTACTCCTGATACTCACGCCTATCACTAGGACATGTAAGGTAAAAATATATGCAAATTTATAAATATTATGTGGTGAATTTGTTTAACATAAGGTTTTTATTTTGTCTTTTGGCCAGTAAAGATAAAGATTTTGACATTTTCTATTGGAGATTTGTACCCGATGTAATTGTTCATACTACCTTATTCACAATAGCTTTGTTTCAGTATTAGATAAATATACATTTTATATTAGGTACATATACAAAAGAAAAAGGAAACTACATTGCTCAAAAGCATGCTCTAAAAATGACTACCAGAACCTAAGTAATATCTTCTCTCCTACGTAAGTCAGAGCTCCTGTTTTTAATTTACAATTTAACATGATCATTTTAATTTTCATTTTAACATTTAGCATGCATATTTAAAAAGTAGACAAACGTGTTTTAGTCATCATCCTAAGATAATGTGCATTGAGCCTTGACACTGGGACAGCTATAATGCTCATAATTTTACATGTAATACCTTAGACCAGTTCTGTGAGATAAGAAACTGAGGCTTGGAAATATTTTATAATAGATATAGACATATAGCTATATGGAGCCAGCAATTTATGGAATTAGTAATTTGTGAACTGAAATTTAATTTCAGATTTTATTTTCCTTTTACAATATTTTCCTAAAACATAGGCATAAGTTATGTCGCTTTATACTGGGTAGATTTGTATGTGTATGTGTGTGTTTGTGTTTTACTAAACCCAAAATACATTACAGGGAAAGGAATTTAAAACATTTTCAAAGGTAATTCATTAAAGATTTAAAAGAAAGAACCTAAAAATCTATTGAAAGTAACCGTTTGAAAGATTACTTCGTTTCCTTTTGAACAAATGATTTTCTGTATTCATTCATTTCACCTATAACGGTATGCTTGAATTCTCTGTAATCAACCTTACATTGCCATAACCATTTAGAATTAGCCACAAAGACTCAAAATCCTAGAAATAATCACACAGAGACCACTGTTACACCTTTAAGTTATATATGGCTACAACAATAATCATCATAATAGCATTTTGTTACATCTGTTGTAGCCCTAGACAAGGTAGTGGACTTAATAAGAAAATTCCAAAAAGTTACATATAAATCCAATCAAAGGCACTAAAAAAGCTTATTTAGAGGAACTCTGTAGTGGACAGTTCCATAAAGTTAAGAAATATTTAAGAGTGGCAATAAATCACAAATGTATCTTTTTTTTTTTTTTTTTGTGGTACGCGGGCCTCTCACTGTTGTGGCCTCTCCCGTTGCGGAGCACAGGCTCCAGACGCGCAGGCTCAGCGACCATGGCTCATGGGCCCAGCCGCTCCGCGGCATGTGGGATCTTCCTGGACCGGGGCACGAACCCGTGTCCCCTGCATCAGCAGGCGGACTCTCAACCACTGCGCCACCAGGGAAGCCCCAAATGTATCTTTTTAAATTTATTTTTTTTCAATAAAAAATGCTTACCATTCACTTGAATTTGACCATTTCATTATCTTTAATGTATTATATCAGTGACAATTAAGAAGTCACTTCACTTACTGGAATGCCTCCAAAAGGCATTAGGATACTGACTGTACTTCTGCTAGTCTTCATACTTGAAAGTATAAGAGATTTGAATGACTCTAACAATTATTCCATGATTTACACTGAAAGGTGCTGTTTTGAGTAGATCCCTTATGCCAATTTATTCATTTCACCATTGCCACTTACTTCTTTGGCAAATGCACTATTTAATAGAATATTCTATTCATAAAGTTCCTAACAACAACAACAAAAATACAGTATGAGATTTTCTTAAACTCAGGTAAATAGATTTTCAATATTTCAGTCAAGTTGTTAGCTTTAAATGAGAATATAAATAAAACGTCTAGCAAGGTGACTGACAAATAATGGTTACCCCCAAAATATTCTCTTCCATTTCCTTCTAATTTTTTCAATTAAAATTTTAATAAGGAAACTTAAGACGCCCTGCCCCACCCCCCACCCCCCCCACAGTTCTCAACAACCCATACATTTTTTTTGGTCTGTTGTAATGCCCTGTACATGAAAAGCCTTTAAGGTCTATAAAATGAGCTTTTAAGAGTGAAATTGAGCTTAATCTTTAAAATCATACGTAATATGGATAGAAGATGAATTTGCTCACCCAACTCAAGGGATACTAGAATTAAAAGATAATGCTAGAAGCTTAAAAGAAACATTTTTCAAGAATTGAATAATTTACCAAAAGTTGCAACAAATTTATATAACTCTTTCTAAAATATGGTGCAGGATGGAAAATGATAATTCATTTGAAACAAAACTAAGGTATATTTATTGATAGTATCTCTATATAAATTAGGCTATTTAGGGGGCATACCAATTTTTTAAAATTTCAAATTAGTAAGAATGACTTTGCCTTCCCCCAAACTAGAGCCAGAATTAGACCCAGGTTGGTGATTTTTATGTTCTTGTTTTTGCTTCTCATTGCATGGGCAGTCTCCAGTGATATTATAGAGGAAAAGAAAAAACAGGGTATAAGACACCACATCTTTCTAATTTTCTATTGCTATTTTATTACTATTATTATTATTATTAATGCAAGGAAGAGATGAAGTTAGATAATCCCTAGTGTGTGTCACTAGGTGGGCCATAAGGTTAAACATTGTAAAAAACACAAGACAGGTATGGCACAGCAATGATAAGCAATACCATACTAGCACAGAAGTTTACAATTGATAAAGCATGTAATTTTCTCATTTGAGTTTCAAAGCAACTCCGACTATAATTATTATCTCTGGATTGCTCCAGCAGAGTCTGTCTGTCAGAAAAGTGAAAAGGCCTATTTAAGATAACACATTTCAAATGTTAAGGCTAGAACTTGAACCTTGATCTCATAAATTCAATTTCCAGTGTTCCTCCCACAAAATGTACTATATCTTGTGACAAGACGATTTGAAGCAAAAGAGAACAATGCAAGAGAATGCCTTATCTAAAACCCTTGAGGTAGACATGTTTCAAATTCATATACACTCAGGAGAAAATCCAAACTTCTGAGCATAGCGTGCAAAGCTTTAATGTAATGGACCCTGCTAGGCTTATTTCTCTCCATTCTTCTCCTTTCCTTCCTTCCACCTATCTATCTATTTCAACTCATGCATCGTCTATTTATTCAGCACCTGCCAAACGCCAGGTTCTATTCGAGGTATTAGAAATAGAGCAGGAAACAAGAAGCACCTTGGTCTCTGCCCTGATGGAACTTCCATTCTACTGCAGGCAGAGCCAGAGAATATCTACAAAGTGGTATAAAGAAAACAAAATAGATAAATGGTATGGAGAGGATCAGGGATCAGATGGGATGCTCCTTTAGATGGAGGTGTCAGTGTAGTGTTCTTAGCAGAGAAAACCTGAATGATGAGAAAATTCAGCCATGCAAAGGTCTGGTGGAAGATTACTCACAGCAGAGGGAAAGGTAGGGGTGAAACCTCTGGGGCAATTCCTGGAACCTGCCGCATTCCCTCTCCCCTGGAAGCCTTCACATGAGCTTCTCCCTTTCCTGAAGTAGCTATTGTCGGATCCACGCTCCTCCTACCCTCTTGTCTGCTTCATTCCTCCTCATCCTTCAAAACTCAGCTCTGACACATACCCACCTCCAGGAATCCTATGAACTTCCTTCTCCCAGAAATCCTATGAACTTCCTTCTCCTTAACCTGGCTTGCAATTTATCTCACATGTTCTGAAAGCATTCTCTATTTAACACTTATCATGTTGTTTTGTAATCATTTATATTTTTCTTTCCTTTACTTATGAAGACCTTAAGAGTACAGAGTATGTCTTCTCAGAGTTTAGAACAATGCCCACTTATTAGGCTCTTAATAAGTATATGAGGGAGGGATAAATGTTGACATTTAAAAAATCAGCAGGACTTGCCTGATGGCTTAACACTGATAACGAGGCATAAAGAAGGAGACAAATGAACTACTAAAATTTCAGTAGAAAAGTGAATAAGACCACTGAAGAATATTATGTCATTCACTGCAGAGAATTATCTGTGGTACATACATTTTTGGACACTTCTAAGTGAAATACTTTTTTTGTTTTGTTTTACATCTTTATTGGAGTATAATTGCTTTACAATAGTGTGTTAGTTTCTGCTTTATAACAAAGTGAATCAGTTATACATATACATATGTTCCCATATCTCTTCCCTCTTGCGTCTCCCTCCCTCCCGTCCTCCCTATCCCACCCCTCCAGGTGGTCACAAAGCACCGAGCTGATCTCCCTGTGAAATCTGCCTTATCTAAAAGTCCATTTCCTTCCTTGTCCAATTGTTGAAGGTATTTTCTCAATCCAGTCAAAATACGAACACCTCTTTTACATAGCTGTTCTTTTAGCACATCTGTTTAAGAAGAAGAGAGATGGAAACTAATTATTCCTATGCACAAATGTATCAAGTTGCGATTGTCTTTCCGGTAAGAAAATTAAAGTTGATATAACTGACATAAGGGATGTGACTATGCAACCAGATCATAAGTATGACTGACAAAAGGCTTTCAAAAATAGAATGCTCTTAGTAAAGGGGGTTATATACAAAATCACATGTAAAATGTACCAGAACAATAGCACCACTGTGTGGTGAAAGTGTTGCATTTTATACATAGGAAAATAATGGTTCACTTTATCAGCATGAAAATAACCTAAATGTTACAAATAAAATCTTAGTTTTTTAAAATTTCCCAGGTTTCCTCTTCATCTGTCAAGCCCATATCTTTAATCTCCTTCCTCTTTCTTTGTAATTACCAACTGAATTACAAATTTTTGAGTGATCTGCCTGACATCAATTCATCAGTTCAAAATTTCTAAAATAGTTTGAAATCTTCAAACTGTAGGTTATATATTAAATAGCATCAAGGCTTTGGAATGCTATCCTATCCTTATACATTTAAAGTAACCCTTTCCAGGGCTTCCCTGGTGGCGCAGTGGTAGAGAGTCCGCCTGCGGATGCAGGGGACACGGGTTCGTGCCCCTGGTCCAAGAGGATTCCACATGCCGCGGAGCGGCTAGGCCAGTGAGCCATGGCCGCTGAGCCTGTGCGTACAGAGCCTGTGCTCCGCAAGAGGAGAGGCCACAACAGTGAGAGGCCCGCGTACCGCAAAAAAAAAAAAAAAAAAAAAAAAAAATGTTCTTCCTTATCCCTCATTCTCCTTGGACCAGTCTGAAGGGGGCCTTGGGAAATATGCCATCTTTGAGGGCTACACAGCCTTCTCAGACTGCTTTCTGCCCACAGAAGTTTAAGGTCTAAGAGTCATTAAAATATCTTGCATTCATTGCTTTTTCATAACAGGTTTACAGTATCTTTGGGAATACACCTCTCTCCAAAACTCTGAAGGTCTTTCAGCTATATGCCTCCAGTCAGTTCCAAGTACCAATACCCATGCTTAAAGTATAGTTTGGAGAAATTTTCAAATCTTTATTTCTTTGTTTTCTCACCCTGGCGCTTTTCTTTTTCATCTTAATGCCAGTTACCTTGAAACATGAATTTTGGAGAAATGGGTACAGTCTTAACCTGTTCCATTTGCTGAGGCAATTTTTAATCAATTAAGAGGATTTCCTTGGAATCACATACTTCATCTTCTCTTTGCCCTGAGGCTTTTAATCACATGAAAGTTTTACAACATTGGTCTCTCAAAGCCTTTTATATAGAAGCAGCTCCTTTTCCATTTCTCAAAAGCCCCACATTTCTTGATTCTCTCTTTCTGCTTCCAAACTGGCCAGTGTTTTAAATACTTTTATAATATCTTCTTGAACCCACACTACAACCTACAAATACTATTAATTATCTGTTTTCCAACCTCTGCTTAGAGCTTCAAGTTCAATGGACTCATGATCTGCCTCCTGAGTAATAGATCACAGTTTTTCAGATATTTTGGCTCTGAATCACATGGATTGCCATCATTACTCTGACATAAGTTTCCTCACTGCTCGCCAACTAACTGGTAAACTCTACCACATAGCTAAGGCAAGCTTGCCACTAACATTTGTGGGCTAGAAGAAGTAAAAAAAATGGAAGCTCACATATAGTCTCATTGTTGGCTCAGTAGATTTTTATTTAGTAAAGAATATGTGGGGCTTCCCTGGTGGCGCAGTGGTTGGGAGTCCGCCTGCCGATGCAGGGGACACGGGTTCATGCCCCGGTCCAGGAAGATCCCACGTGCCGCGGAGCGGCTAGGCCTGTGAGCCATGGCCGCTGAGCCTGCGCGTCCGGAGCCTGTGCTCCGCAACAGGAGAGGCCACAGCAGTGAGAGGCCCGCATACTGCAAAAAAGAAAAAAAAAAAAGAATATGTGGTTTCAGGGATTTCATCTAATCTGCTCAGATTTGGATTCGGTCAGGATAATTTTGCTCATTTTCATTGATGTTATTAACTAAATTTCCATTTCTTCTAAAATAATCAAAACTGTCCATTAAAATTATAGCTATAATTTTATAGTTATAACTATAACTACAGGGTTAGGGTTAGGGTTAAAGTTATAATGAATGGTCATCAATTTTAGTATTTTAAATATTTTTTTAAGTTTTTGGAAAATTTAATTGTCTTCTTAAATATTTTTATAAGTATAAGATTATTTGCTATTCTAGTGCTCATATCCATCTACTGGCTAATGTGAAGAACTGATGTCATGCTTCACTTAGGTGACATAAACAACTACATTTATCCCTACTTAACAGTAATAGAAACTTGTTACCATTGCAAAAAGTCTCCTTATCCCTGAAATGGGAATATGAAGAGAGAAGTGAGGAAACAGATCTTCAGTAGTACTTCTAAACAATGTTATATTATGCATGAATCTACTGCTTTCATGCTGAAATGAAAGATTTGACAAGTTGAGCTTTTCTCTTAACCTAAGAGCTTCCATGGTTCAAATCTTTCTTGGACTCTGAAGCAGTGTCTGTCTCCAGTGTCATCAGCAACAATATTCGCAATCCTTTTTACCATTCAGATACAGATGCCTTTTGCTTTAAAAACATGTGGCAAAAGATGCAGACATTCAGTGTTGCGGGTCTCATTGAACCCGTGCTAAGGTTATAATGAGGAGAATCTTTCTCCTCATTTTAAAATAAAGTGTGTGTGTGTGTGTGTGTGTGTTTGTAATATGTGATGTCCTATATAGTCTGGACCCAGAGCAGGGATCCTTCCTACCTAGGTCTCAAGAGGTATGAGCTTGGATTTTTATTATGGCTGCACTGCACTTCCAGCAATAAGTTTTACAAGAGGCTAGGCTGAGCCCTGGTATGAAATAAACCCTGAAATCTCAGTGGCTTAATGAAACAAAGTTTAATTTCATACTTAACACAGGTTGTAGAGAAAATGAGTTAGGATTCAGCCTCTCTGGCTGGGGCAAAGGAGTGCCCCCAAACTCAGCTAGCTCAGTGACAGGCAGTATAACAAGAGCTCCCAAGGTCATTCATTGGATAATTGCTTTACCAATGTGAAGAATAGGAGGGTATCTACTGATCCTCTTGCTATTCTAATGTAAAAGGTTTAGCATCCTTTTGCTTTCTTTTCATCCCCATTTTTTATTAACTTAATGACTCATTCAGATTGTTGTTATTCTTAACTGCAAATGTTTGTTATGCTGGTGGTAACTAATTATAACACAAATAAATTTTAAGATAAGTTTTGGTGAGGTTGTGGAGAAATTGGAACCATGGTACACTGTTAGTGGGAATGTAAAATTGTGCTGCAGCTATGGAAAAAAGTATGGAGCTTCCTCAAGAAATTAAAAAATAGAACTATGATATGATCCAGAAATCCCACTTCTGGGTACCTATCCAAAAAAAATTGAAAACTCAGGATCTTGAAGAGATATCTGCACTTCCACGTTCATTGCACCACTATTTGCATTAGCCAAGATGTAGGAACAACCCAAGGGTCCATCAAAAGAAGACTGGATAAAGAAAATGTTGTATATACATTACAATGGAATATTATTCAGCCTTAAAAAAAGAAGGAAATCCTGCCATTTGTGGCAACATGGAAGAATCTGAAGGACATTATGCTAAGTGAAATAAACCAGTCACAGAATGACAAATACTGTATGATTCCAGCTATTGGATGCATCTAAAATAGTCAAACTCATAGAAGCAAAGAATACAGTAGTGGTTGCCAGGGTCTTGGAGGTGGAAAAATCGGGGAATTGTTATTCAAAGGGTACAAAGTTTCAGTTACATTAGATGAATAAGTTCTAGAGATCTGCCAAATAGCATGGTGCCAATTGTTAACAATAAGATATGGTGCACTTCAAAATTTGTGAAGAAGGTAGATCTCATTTGTTAAGTGTTTTTACCATAAAAACAAACAAAACACAAAGGGAGGGACTTCTCTGGTGGCACAGTGGTTGAGAGTCCTCCTGCCAATGCAGGGGATGTGGGTTCGAGCCCTGGTCCGGGAAGATCCCACATGCCACGGAGCAACTAAGCCAGTGTGCCACAACTACTGAGCCTGGGCTCCAGAGCCTGTGAGCCACAACTACTGAAGCCCGCGTGCCTAGAGCCGTGCTCCGCAAAAAGAGAAGCCACCACAGAGAGAAGCCCATGCACCGCAACAAAGAGTAGCCCCCGCTCACTGCAACTAGAGAAAGCCCACGCGCAGCAACAAAGACCCAAAGCAGCCAAATGGCGCAGTGGTTGAGAGTCCGCCTGCCGATGCAGGGGACACGGGTTCGTGCCCGGGTCCGGGAAGATCCCACATGCCGCGGAGCGGCTGGGCCTGTGAGTCATGGCCGCTGAGCCTGCGCGTCCGGAGCCTGTGCTCCGCAACGGGAGAGGCCACAACAGTGACAGGCCCGCGTACTGCAAAAACAAACAAACAAACAAAAACAAATAGAAAATAAATAAATTAATTTAAAAAAAGCACACACACACAAAGGGATACAAGTAAATACTGGGAAGTGTTGATTATGTCTGTTACCTTGATTGTGGTGATGGTATCATGAGTGTTTGCATATGTCCAAACTCATCAAATTGTACACATTTAATATGCACAGTTTTTTTCTATATTAATTATACCTCAATAAATCCATTTTAAAGTATTATTTTTGTCATTTGCATTATTTAGTGTATTCCTTTCAGGAATTTTGAATAGTGACTATTATGCTATATATTTTTATTGCTGAACATTTTTTTTATCCTCTGTGTATATAGAATAAATTCTTCAGTAGCATATGATACATCCCAACATCCTCCTGCTCTCAACCCTATGCACAATATAATGTTTCTTGCCACAGCATAAGCAGAAGCATCATGATTATCTGAGCATATCCTTAAAAAGTAGTGTGTGGGGGGCTTCCCTGGTGGCGCAGTGGTTGAGAGTCCACCTGCCAATGCAGGGGACGCGGGTTCGTGCCCCGGTCTGGGAAGATCCCACATGCCGCGGAGCGGCTGGGTCCGTGAGCCATGGCCGCTGAGCCTGTGCATCCGGAGCCTGTGCTCTGCAACGGGAGAGGCCACAACAGTGACAGGCCCGCGTACCGCAAAAAAAAAAATAAATAAATAAACAAAAGTAGTGTGGGAACTCTCCATCAGATGAAACTATTATAAATATGTTTGTATTTAGTTTCTATTTTGAAGAATTTCTTGGTAGGCTTTCTTCTTCTTCCTTGTGTAGAGAAACTTGTTATATAGATGTCATTCATAATATGAGTGTTTGTGATTACGAGAGCTTCTAGAATGTACTTGAATTATTAGTTACTAGGCATAAGACAAGTGATTAGGCTTTTTAAAGAGATTTATGTCTATAAGTAAGTCAAATTCTTCCATTTACAAGTTAAGCCAGAATACTGCTCAATAAAAATTTTCCCTTAGGGCCAGAGACTTAATAGCAATTATGTTTTAAGTGAAAGCATTGCCAGATCTGAGAGGTCATTAAATTTTTTTTCTAGAAAAATTTTTAATTACATTGTTCAATCAAAACAAATGAGCTATAATTATAGACTCCTTGGGAATTTTAAAATGCAAATATATGTTTTTAGTTATACATACATCTAGGGAATTATAATTTGTACATGTTCTGTATGTTTGAACTGGCTTGAAATACATGTTTTGAATAAATATAATTCCTTAGCCATCAGATATTGATTCTTACTTTTTCAAGACCATAGTCTTTACCATTTGGATAGTAATAATTCTAGATCTTAATTAGAATGACAGAATAGTTTTCTTTTGTACCATGCTTTGGATAGAGGATGACTTGGTACAAGCTATTTCATGGTAGAACTGTACTTTAATTTATATTTTTTCTTTTAAAATATATACCAGATTAAAGCTAATCATTTTTCCTTTTTAAAGCAGAGAAATCTCCCAATGATCCAGGCAAAACACTAGGATTCTCACAGCCTTAATGGGAGGTAAAGTTTTCTAGAGACTATAGCTATGCTGAGATATCTTGGAAAAGAAATGAACTGCATAAAAACTATAGCTAGGAATATATTAGGTGAAAAGAACTGGTTGAAAACATTTCTTTGCTGTTGTTGATTTCTTGGTTTGGTTCTGAATTGTATCTGTGAGAAAAAAATGGAGGCTCTGTCTTTCTGGTATTTTACCTGTTTCAAGTTCATATAATTTTTGGTGGAGGTTGGTATATCAGAACTCATCATGCAGTCTATTCATTTTTCAGAAGAGTAAGTTATGTACCAACCTCTGAAAACTACTGAAGTCTCTCTTGGATACTGAAAACAAAATTTTTGATATGACAATTTTTGCAGTTTGAAAGAAAATTAGTTATTAAAATGACAAAAAAAGAATATAGGAAATTAACCAATGAGGTTAATAGCATGAATTTAAATCTACAATCCTAAAATGGAAACATAATGGCATTTATTTATTTTCATTAAATCAACTTCAGTGTAATTTTTAGTCCTCACATTGAAAAGGGAGTTAAAATGCTATCTTTAACATTTTTGGACTTATCTTCCCCCATTGTTACACACACACACAAAATCTGAAGTCTTTGTTCCAAAGATAAAGGAAGCATCTTTAGGAATCAAGTCAATGATCATTATTATCCTTCCAAACTAGTGACCACTAGGATGCCAGTGACATTGTCCTTCCAGGTTGGACATGCTACTGCTTCCATGGTAGTCCTATGCCACAGAAATCATGACAAAGGCTGGAAGAACAATATTAGATACCCTACCTTCCGAGTCCAATGTCCTACCATTCCCTCTGAGATCTTTTTGTATGCTCAAGGCTACGATTCCGATACTGGTAGCAGCCTTTATTTTTAGCTGCTCAAGCTTTCTGCCAGGCCAAAATTCTTGAGTCAAGGAATTATAGGGAATCTATCTATCTATTAGGAATGCCTTCTTTTAGAGTTGTGGAGATAGGAATGGGAAATACAATGAGCAAAAACTTTAAAAAATTACCTTCCCAACAAGATGGAGTAGATCCATTTGCCCTACTCCCCCCATTAAGTATAGCTAAAAACCTTGGATATTCTATATAAAACAAATATCAGAAGACTTAAAGTTGGAGAAAAGGAAGCAGACATCCTCTAGAGACTCCAAGACTCAAGGAATGACACAAGGTGAGTTCCCTGGATTTCCTTTTTAACTCTTGTAAATCCTGGACTGGGTACTAAAGAAGCCTGAAATCCAGAAATGTCAATGGATGACGGAAACAAAAGCCTCAAGAAAAGCCTGCCCTCTCTTGCCAGAGAATAAGGAAAGGGACAGCCTAGTAAGGCAGAAATGTTTTTTGTTTGTTTTATTTTTTACAGTAAACATCCTCTTCTGGACAAACAACATGAGGAAAAAACAAGCCTCTTATCCTTTTCAACAAAGGCCAAGTGGAGGACTTAGACCGTCATCCTTGCCTGACACTTATGAAGCACCCCTCCCATCACCTCTCCACCAGTGATGTGTCAGAGGAGAGTGAGGAGACTTCCAGCCCCCACCAGGCAGTAATGAGGTGCCCCTCGCCCTCCCAGCCAGGGTGGTGTCAGAGGAGGCCAAGCATGGAGCATACATGTTCACTACCACCCAGCAGTAATGAAGTGCACCTCACAACAACCCCCCCCCAACAGTGTCAATGGAGGCCATATGGGGAAACAGGACTTCCAGCCTCATCTGAGGCAATAGATACCCCTTCCTCTCCTGAGGTGTCAGCAGAGGTCAAGTGGGGAGCTTAGACTTTCATTCCCGCCTGGTCATAACAAGGTACCCCTTTCTCTCCCCATGAGATGATGTCAGCAGAAGCAAAGGGGGAGCCTGGATGTCCATCTCCTTCCAGTGGTAACAAGATAACCCTCCCCACAGCAGGGTTAATAAAAGTGAATAGGGATCCTGGACTTTTGCCCACCAACCAGTGATAAGTAGGACTGACCCCCACTGGAGCAATGTCAGTGAAGACCTGCTAAAACTGGAAGATTGACTAAGATCTAGAATCTCATAATATAAAACGCAAAATGTCAAGGATACAATGTAAAAAATCAGTCACATACCAAGAACCAGGAAAATCTCGATGTGAATGAGAAAAGGCAACAGATGTCAACACCCAAATGGCACAGATGTTAGGATTATCTGACAAGGATTTTAAAGTAGACATCATAAAAAGAATATATACATACACATATATAACTTTGCTGTACACCTGAAACAGTGTAATCAACTATACTTCAATTAAAAAAAGATATCAAAAAAATCATAAAAATGCTTCAAGGAGCTATTACAAAAATGCTTAAGAGAAATGAAAAAAAATAAAGTCTCAGCTAGGAAATGGAAGTTACAGATTCAAATGGAAACTTTAGAACTAAAATATAGACAAACCAATATTAAAAATTCACTGGATGAGCAATGAAAATGGGAAAGGAAAAGACCGGTGAACTTGAAAATAGAACAGTAGGAATTACCAAATCTGAACAACAGAGAGAAAATGGACTGAAAAGAAAAATGAACAGAACATCAGGGATCTATGAGACAATAACAAAATATTATATCTAATATTCATGTCATTGGAGTCCCAGAAGGAATTGAGAAAGATGGGGAGGGCCAGAAAAAATATTCTAAGAAATAGTGGCTGAGAACTTCCAAAATTTAGATAAAGATATAAACAATTCTGAGTAAAGGCCAAATATGATAAGCCCAAAGAAATTCATGCCAACATACATCATAATCAAACTTCAGAGACCCTAAGACAAAAAAGCTTAAAAGTAACTGGAGAGAAACAATACATTACCTATAGGAGAACAACAATTTCAGTGTCATGAAATTTCTCAGCCAAATCCAAGGATGCCAGAGAAAGTGGCACAACATTTTCAACTTTAATTTCAATTTCAAAAAAGAGTCAACTAAGAATACTACATAGAGAAAATATGCTTTAGGAATGAAGATTGAAATTAAGACATTCTCAGATTCAGAAAAACTAAGATGATTTGTCATAATCAGACCCACTCTAAAAGAATAGCTAAACAAAGATCTTAAAATAGTAAGATAATGATAAATCAAGGATTCTTGGAATATCAGGAATGAAGAAAACACAAGGCAAAGAGTAAAACTATGAATAAACATAAAAAACTATTCCCTTATCTTTTCTAAATTATGTTTGAGAGTTAAAGCAAAAATTATAACATAGGTTATGGTTATATTGGTTATGGAACATATATAGGTTCTTGATATAGAAGAAATATTTAAGACAATTGTATTATTGGTGGAGTGAGTGGCAAAGGGACCTAAATGGAAGTAATATTTCTACACTTCATTCAAACTGGTAAAATGCTGACACCAATAGTTTGTAATAAGTTACACTTATATATTATATAATACCTATAGCAACCACTAAAACATCTATATAAAGATATATACTTCGATAGCCTCATCCACCAGAGGGCAGACAGCAGAAGCAAGAAGAACTACAATCCTGCAGCCTGTGGAACAAAAACCACATTCACAGAAAGACAGACAAGATGAAAAGGCAGAGGGCTATGTACCAGATGAAGGAACAAGATAAAACCCCAGAAAAACAACTAAATGAAATGGAGATAGGCAATCTTCCAGAAAAAGAATTCAGAATAATGGTAGTGAAGATGATCCAGGACCTCAGAAAAAGAATGGAGGCAAAGATCAAGAAGATGCAAGAAATGTTTAACAAAGATCTAGAAGAATTAAAGAACAAACAAACAGAGATGAACAATACAATAACTAAAATGAAAAATACACTAGAAGGAATCAATAGCAGAATAACTGAGGCAGAAGAACAGATAAGTGACCTGGAAGACAGAATGGTGGAATTCACTGCTGCAGAACAGAATACAGAAAAAAGAATGAAAAGAAATGAAGACAGCCTAAGAGACCTCTGGGACAACGTTAAACGCAACAACATTCGCATTACAGGGGTCCCAGAAGGAGAAGAGAGAGAGAAAGGACCAAGAAAATATCTGAAGAGATTATGGTCGAAAACTTCCCTAACATGGGAAAGGAAATAGCCATCCAAGTCCAGGAAGCACAGCAAGTCCCATGCAGGATAAACCCAAGGAGAAACACACCGAGACACATAGTAATCAAATTGGCAAAAATTAAAGACAAAGAAAAATTATTGAAAGCAACAAGCGAAAAATGACAAGTAACATACAAGGGAACTCCCATAAGGTTAACAGCTGATTTCTCAGCAGAAACTCTACAAGCCAGAAGGGAGTGGCATGATATACTTAAAGTGATGAAAGGGAAGAACCTACAACCAAGGTTACTCTACCCGGCAAGGATCTCATTCAGATTCAACAGAGAAATCAAAAGCTTTACAGACAAACAAAAGCTAAGAGAATTCAGCACCACCAAACCAGCTCTACAACAAATGCTAACAGAACTTCTCTAAGTGGGAAACACAACAGAAGAAAAGGACCTACAAAAATAAACCCAAAACAATTAAGAAAATGGTCATAGGAACATACATATTGATAATTACCTTAAATGTGAATGGATTAAATGCTCCAACCAAAAGACACAGGCTTGCTGAATGGATACAAAAACAAAACCCATATATATGCTGTCTACAAGAGACCCACTTCAGACCTAGAGACACATACAGACTGAAAGTGAGGGGATGGAAAAAGATATTCCATGCAAATGGAAATCAAAAGAAAGCTGGAGTAGCAATACTCATATCAGATAAAATAGACTTTAAAATAAAGAATGTTACAAGATACAAGGAAGGACACTACATAATGATAAAGGGATCAATCCAAGAAGAAGATATAACAATTATAAATATATATACACCCAACATAGGAGCACCTCAATACATAAGGCAACTGCTAACAGCTCTAAAAGAGGAAATTGACAGTAACACAATACTAGTGGGGGACTTTAACACCTCACTTACACCAATGGACAGATCATCCAAACAGAAAATTAATAAGGAAACACACGCTTTAAATGAAACAATAGACCAGATAGATTTAATTGATATTTGTAGGACATTCCATCCAAAAACAGCAGATTACACTTTCTTCTCAAGTGAGCATGGAACATTCTCCAGGATAGATCACATCTTGGGTCACAATTCAAGCCTCAGTAAATATAAGAAAATTGAAATCGTATCAAGCATCTTTTCTGACCACAACGCTATGAGATTAGAAATCAATTACAGGGAAAAGAACGTAAAAAACACAAACACATGGAGGCTAAACAATACGTTACTAAATAACCAAGAGATCACTAAAGAAATCAAAGAGGAAATAAAAAAATACCGAGAGACAAATGACAATGAAAACATGATGATCCAAAACCTATGGGATGCAGCAAAAGCAATTCTAAGAGGGAAGTTTATAGCTATACAAGCCTACCTCAAGAAACAAGAAAAATATCAAATAAACAATCTAACGTTACAGCTAAAGGAACTAGAGAAAGAAGAACAAACAAAACCCAAAGTTAGCAGAAGGAAAGAAATCATAAAGACCAGAGCAGAAATAAATGAAATAGAAAGTAAGAAAACAATAGCAAAGATCAATAAAACTAAAAGATGGTTCTTTGAGAAGATAAACAAAATTGACAAACCATTAGCCAGACTCATCAAGAAAAAGAGGGAGACAACTCAAATCAATAAAATTAGAAAGGAAAAATGAGAAGTTACAACAGACACCACAGAAATACAAAGCATCCTAAGAGACTACTACAAGCAACTCTATGCCAATAAAATGGACAACCTGGAAGAAATGGACAAATTCTTAGAAAGAAAGAAACCTTCCAAGATTGAACCAGGAAGAAATAGAAAATATGAACAGACCAATCACAAGTAATGAAATTGAAACTGTGATTAAAAGTCTTGCAACAAACAAAAGTCCAGGACCAGATGGCTTCACAGGTGAATTCTATCAAACATTTAGAGAAGAGCTAACACCCATCCCTCTCAAACTCTCCCAAAAAATTGCAGAGGAAGGAACACTCCAAAACTCATTCTATGAGGCCACCGTCACTCTGATACCAAAACCAGACAAAGACACTACAAAAAAAAGAAACTTACAGACCAATATCACCGATGAATACAGATGCAAAAATCCTCAACAAAATACTAGCAAACAGACTCCAATAACACATTAAATGGATCATACACCATGATCAAGTGGGATTTATCCCAGTGATGCAAGGATTGTTCAATATACGCAAATCAATCAATGTGATGCACCATACTAACAAATTGAAGACGAAAAACCATATGATCATCTCAATAGATGCAGAAAAAGCTTTTGACAAAATTCAACATTCATTTACGATAAAAACCCTCCATAAATTAGGCATAGAGGGAACTTACCTCAACATAATAAAGGCCATATATGACAAACCCACAGCAAACATCGTTCTCAATGGTGAAAAACTGAAAGCATTTCCTCGAAGATCAGGAACGAGACAAGAATGTCCGCTTTCACCACTATTATTCAACGTAGTTTTGGAAGTCCTAGCCACAGCAATCAGAGAAGAAAAAGAAATAAAAGGAATACAAATTGGGAAAGAAGAAGTAAAACTGTCACTGTTTGCCAATGACATGATACTATACATAGAGAACCCTAAAGATGCCACCAGAAAACTACTAGAGCTAATCAATGAATTTGGTAAAGTTTCAGGATACAAAATTAATGCACAGAAATGTCTTTCATTCCTATACACTAATGATGAAAAATCTGAAAGAGAAATTAAGGAAACACTCGCATTTATCATTGCAACAAACAGAATAAAATACCTAGGAATAAACCTACCTAGGGAGACAAAAGACCTGTATGCAGAAAACTATAAGACACTGATGAAAGAAATTAAAGATGGTACAAACAGATGGAGAGATGTACCATGTTCTTGGATTGGAAGAATCAATATTATGAAAATGACTTTACTACCCAAATCAATCTACAGATTGAATCCAATCCCTATCAAATTACCAGTGGCATATTTTACAGAACTAGAATAAAAAATCTTAAAATTTGTATGGAGACACAAAAGACCCCAAATAGCCAAAGCAGTCTTGAGGGAAAAAAACGGAGCTGGAGGAATCAGACTCTCTGACTTCAGACTGTACTACAAAGCTACAGTAATCAAGACAATATGGTACTGGCACAAAAACAGAAATATAGATCAATGGAACAGGATAGAGAGCCCAGAGATAAACCCACGCACATATGGTCAACTAATCTATGACAAAGGAGGCAAGGATATACAATGGAGAAAAGAGAGTCTTTTCAATAAGTGGTGCTGGGAAAACTGGACAGCTACATGTAAAAGAATTAAATTAGAATACTCCCTAACACCATACACAAAAATAAACTCAAAAGGTTTTAAAGACCTAAATATAAGGCCAGACACTAACTCAAGGAGGAACACACTTTGACATAAATCACAGCAAGATCCTTTTTGACCCATCTCCTAGAGAAATGGAAATAAAAACAAAAATAAACAAATGGGACCTAATGAAACTTAAAAGCTTTTGCATAGTAAAGGAAACCATAAACCAGATGAAGAGACAACCCTCAGAACAGGAGAAAATAGTTGCAAATGAAGGAACTGAGAAAAGTTTAATCTCCAAAATGTACAAGCAGCTCCTGCAGGTCAATGTCAATAAAACAGCCCAATCCAAAAATGGGCAGAAGACCTAAATAGACATTTCTCCAAAGAAGATATACAGACTGCCAACAAACACATGAAAGAATGCTCAACATCAGTAATCATTACAGAAATGCAAATCAAAACTACAATGGGGTATCACCTCACACCAGTCAGAATGGCTTTCATTAAAAAAATCTAGAAACAATAAATGCTGGAGAGGGTGTGGAGAAAAGGGAAGCCTCTTGCGCTGTTGGTGGGAATGTACATTGATACAGCCACTATGGAGAACACTATGGAGGTTCCCTAAAAAACTACAAATAGAACTACCATATGACCCAGCAATCCCACTACTGGGCATACACACTGAGAAAACCGTAATTCCAAGAGTCATGTACCACAATGTTTATTACAGCCCTATTTACAGTAGCCAGGTTATGGAGCAACCTTAGTGTGCATCAACAGATGAATGGATAAAGAAGATGTGGCACATATATACAATGGAATATTACTCAGCCAAAAAAGAAATGAAATTGAGTTATTTGTAGTGAGGTGGATGGACCTAGAGTCTGTCATCCAGAGTGAAGTAAGTCAGAAAGAGAGAGACAAATACCATATGCTAACACCTATATATGGAATTTAAGAAAAAAAAAACTGTCATGAAGAACCTAGCACTATTTTTTGTATGAAGTACATGATGTCAGCCAATTCACTGACAGATCTGAAAGGCTGAACGTTTTCAAAACATCTTCAGCAAGCTTGGCCTCTTTCTACACAAACCAAACTAGATGTCTTCATTTCCTGTTCCTGTGTACTCCTGTATTAGTCACCTGAGTTTGAAAACCAGCTCTAACACCTACTGGCTGGGTGACTTTAGACAAATTACTTTACTTCGCTTTTTCTTAGCTTTTCCATCTGTATAATGGAGATAATAATAATATCTGTTTCTTAACAATGAGGTACCATCTCACACCAGTCAGAATGGCCATCATTATAATAATAATTGTCTACAAATAATAAATGCTAGAGAGGGTGTGGAGAAAGGGAACCTTCTTACACTGTTGGTGGTAATGTATATTGGTGCAGCCACTATGGAAAACAGTATGGAGATTCCTCAAAAACTAAAAATAGAGTTGCCATATTATCCAGCAGTCCCACTCCTGGACATATATCCAGATAAAACTCTAATTTGAAAAGATACATGCACCCTATGTTTATAGCAGCACTATTTACAAGAGCCAGGACATGGAAACAACCTAATTGTCCATCAACAGATGAATGGATAAAGAAGATGTGGTATATATATACAATGGAATATAACTCAGCCATTAGAAAGAATGAAATAAAGCCATTTGCAGCAACATGGATGGACCTAGAGATTATCATACTAAGCAAAGTAAGTCAGAAAGAGAAAGACAAATACCATATGATATTACTTATATGTGGAATCTGAAATACGACGCAAATGAACATATCTATGAAACAGAAACAGACTCACAGATATAGAGAACAGACTTGTGGTTGCCAAGGGGATGGAGAGGTGTGGGAGAAAAGGATTGGGAGTTTGGGATTAGCAGAGGCAAACATATATAGGATGGATAAACAACAAGGTCCTACTGTATAGCACAGAGAATTATATTTAATATCCTGTAATAAACCATGATGGAAAAGAACATGAAAAAGAATATTTATATATAAATATAACTGAGTCACTTTGCTGAACAGCAGAAATTAAACACAACATTGTAAATCAACTATACTTCAATAAAAATTTTAAACATAATATCTGTTTCTTAAGGTTTTTATTATTTAAATGAGTTGATATTTTCCAAACATTTAAAATCTCACCCAATAGTTCTGGAAACAACACAGTGAATGTAATTGACACTGAATTTTCCACTAAAAATGGTTAAAATGGTAAATTTTATGTATATTTTACCACAATAGAAAACAAACAAAATAGCTCCTGACACACAGCAAGAATTTTTTAAATTTTAAAATAGCACTTATTACTCTGTATTATAGTTATTTGATGATTTGTATCACCTTTAACTAAAAGCTTCATGTGGATAGACTACGAATCTAATTTGCTGAGAATCTGTAGCTCTAACACCTAGCATGGATCTGACACATAGAGGTCCTAAAGAAATACTTATTAAATTAATGAGTAAGATGTCCAGCAATGGAATGGGCTGCCTAAGAGATAGTGACTTCCCTGCTAACATAATTATTTAAGCAGAGGATATGGTGATCACCTGTCAGTGATGTGTCAGATATGTCTAATACAGTGGGATGAATAAAAGGCTAAAATTTCTTCCTAATCTAAGTCTGGATTATTGTATTTATCTTGTGCTTTAATATAGCAGTTTTCATAGTCTAACAACAGTACCAACATAATAAAGGAATTCCATCTTTCAGCACTTGCCACCTTGACCCCCCGCAATACGCTCTGGTCATACTAAAGCACTTTTAGCCTTTTTTGATCTCCTAGCGTACTACATGCTTTTTTCTTTGTTTAGAATGCACTCTTTAACTTGTGTGCTTCACTTTCTCGATGTCACACTCCCCAAACAGGCCTACCTGGTCCTCAGAAAGGGTGTTAGTTGCCCCACACATTATGCCATAGCACTTTGGCTTTATATTTATCCATGGTATAAAGTCACCGATTTGCTAGTTCTCTAGACTGTAAGCTACTTGGAAGCAGGGTTTGTGTCTTGTCCACTGGCCTTTCTCATCCACCTAACACACTACCTGGTAATACATATTTATTAAAAGAATTAAGGCATGAATGAAACCATCTTATGAGGTCTACTGCTTTCAATTGTGTACACCATACATAATCTTTAAAAGCACATTTATTTTTAGGTAATTTTTGGTCAAGCAGTTGCAATGCTCTCTTTGTGGCAAAATTCTGTTCCTGTGTCAATGATTCTGAATATCTCCTTAATGCTATCCAGCACAATATGTGATATGCAAATATGTACCCCAAAACGAATATGTGTTTTTATTTTGTGCCTACAACTTACATTCTTCAAAGCAAGTTTTCTTGAGCCAAATACTTGAAGCTAAAGAAACCAGGCCAAAATCTGCTAGGATACTAGCCATTTTTTTCTGAAAGAAATGAAAACCAAAAAAAAAAATGAGTTCTTACCTACTGTTAACATGACAATTTGTCAGAGAAGATGAATATTGATATTCCAGACATGCTGGTGAAAGAAAAAAATGAAAATATTTTAACTTTATGAGAATTTGATGATCCCTAGTCTACCCCCTACCTGCTGAGCTTTCCACTTTTCCCATTTATCCTACGGTTTCCCACAAATGATCATTAAAACATTGAGAAAATCTCAGTGAGGAAGTTGGCCTAAAAGAGGATATTCTTCTGTCCAGGAGGAAAATAAAAGGAAGGTCTTGCATTAAACTCCCAACTTAACAAGTAAGGATTCTTTTTTTGGTTGAATTTTCATCGGTGTCACAGAAGAATTAGAAGGTTCCTCAGACATGTTACTTATTCAGCAATTGGCATTTACTGGGCAGTTGACACATTAATAAACGATGACACATCATCTGGTGTCAGAAATCGACTCTGGATATTTAACTACATTAGTTTAGTGAAAAGCTTGCACTCATTTAACTCAAGCCTCTGTTGTGGTTAGTTCTGCAGACAGCTTTCACGAGCCTTCCCTCACTCTGGTTTCCCTTCATCCTTTTCTCACCGTTCGCGGGGAGGCGGGGCCAGACGTGCCTGCACCGCCCCTCCCCATTGATTGGCAGGTCGCTGGGGCGGGCCGGCGCGTGCGCACTGGCCTGGCCACGGCCAGTGAACGATGGAGACCCTGAGGCGCTTCGCCCGGGAGTGGTGCGCCCAAAGGCTTCCTCTGGCGCAGACCATTGTTTGGGAGGTGTGGCTTTGTGAGTTCTGGCTACTACTGCTGGGTTCCGGTTTAAACGCGCGTTCTTTGCCACACGAAGAGGACGTAACGTTTATCAATGAGTACGTGAACCTCCACAATGAGCTCCGGGGCAGCGTCATCCCCCGAGGGGCTAACTTGCGCTTCATGGTGAGGCCCTAAGGCGGTTGCCCAAACCTCCAACAGCCCCTGTCAGGACCTCCCCCTCGGCCGCGGAGAGTCTGGGTCTCTGAGCCTTAAGGATCGCGGACAACCGCGCTTAGAGTTTGGGTTTTAAAATACACGTGAAGTTTATATGTTCAAGAAATAAAAACCACTGTCACTCAAACGCATAGTTATTACCAAGGGTTTGCACAGGGCTTGGACTAGGGTGAGTAGAGGTACTCACCAGAGGTGCAAAATTTAAGGGAGCTTTAATTCGAGAAAATGATAGTTTAATGTAATTTTTTAAATTTAAAAATCAATGCAAAAGTATTATTGATGAAACAAAATCACTTTAAACAAAGACAGGATCTTTGAGCTTGAATTTGGGAGAGGCAAGTGAGGCACTCTCAGGATAATGCAAATAAAAGGTCAGATTCTGTTCTTATTTAAAATTTTGAATTTTTATCATGGATGTTTTCACACTAATTTTGCCTTTTTAAAATATTTTTTATCTTGATTATTGAGTTTTTTGGTATCCAGCCTAAATTTTGCTCCCTAGAGGGTGTTTCATTCACCTCGTCCTAGACCCGGCCCTGACTTTGCGTTCCCTTACAAAATAGTTCTTGCTTCTTTCCCATTTTTTCCCCCGTATTTCTTTGTAATGTCTCGTTAGCTGTTCCCCTGGTGCTATAGAGTCTTCATGATTGTCATTAAAAATGAATGCAAAATGTATTGAGTAAATATCGGGCAATTAGGACCTTCCAATTTATGTTGTAAATATTGCAGGGACTGTCTCCCTAGATATGTCTTTGCTTCCTTCTGGATTAGTTCCTTAGGAAAAATTCCAGAAATGTGACAAATAAAGTATGTGATTTTTTTATTTATACGATACGTAGCAATTGCTATACTGAAGGACTGTGCCAAATTAAGCAAATATCGGCAGTGTAGAAGTACAGTAAGTCCCCTACATACGAATGAGTTCAGTTCCTAGAGTGCGTTCTTAAGTCCAATTTGTTCCAAAGTCCAACAAAGTTAGCCTAGGTACCCGACTAACACAAGCAGCTATATAGTACTATACTGTAATAGGTTTATAATACTTTTCACACAAATAATACATAAAACACAAAAAATAAAACTTTTTTTTTTAAGATGTTGGGGTAGGAGTTTATTAATTAATTAATTTATTTTTGCTGTGTTGGGTCTTTGTTTCTGCACAAGGGCTTTCTCTAGTTGTGGCAAGCGGGGGCCACTCTTCTTCGCGGTGCGTAGGCCTCTCATTATCGCAGCCTCTCTTGTTGCGGAGCACAGGCTCCAGACGCGCAGGCTCAGTAGTTATGGCTCACGGGCCTAGTTGCTCCACGGCATGTGGGATCATCCCAGACCAGAGCTTGAACCCGTGTCCCCTGCATTAGCAGGCAGATTCTCAACCACTGCGCCACCAGGGAAGCCCCCAAATAAAACATTTTTAACCTTACTGTATAGTACCTTGAAAAGCACAGTAGTACAGTACAATAGCTGGCATACAGGGGCTGGCATCTAGTGAACAGGCAAGAAGAGTTACTGACTGGAGGAGGGAGAGGAGGTGGGAGATGACAGAGCTGAAGGATTGTCAGCAATAGGAGATGGAGGGCAAGCTGCAATTTCACTAACACCTGTAGTTGATGGCACAGGTTCTGGTTCCTTGCTGGATTCAATTCTATCTACCCTCTTGAAAAAGCAATCCAGTGATGTCTGGGTAGTAGCTCTTTTTTTCTTGTCATAGATGACATGGTAGCACTGGATTGCATTCTGAATGGCTGCTGCAACCTTTGTGTACCATACTACGTTCAGGTCCTGTGCCTTAGAAACGAACAGTGCCTCCTCAAATAAAGAAAATCCCCTTGCCATTTCCTGCGTCTTGAATCTCTTCTGTTCTTTAGTTACTTCTTCTTCCTCTAGTCTCTCTTTGTCCATTCTCTGGGCCTCAATTCCATCAGGTCTTCATTAGTAAGCTACACAAAGCACAACCACTTGTAGAGGATGCACGCACATGACAATGTACGCCAGACGTGAACTAATTTACTGGACTGCACATGTGACATACCATACATACATGTGACTGGACATACCACATCTGACTGGCTTGGGTATTTTCAGTCACTTGCTAAACTAATAAATTATAAAAGGGAACTTTGCTTTAATGTTAATTTTAAAATGTTATTTTGATTGGACGTATTTTGTACGTATTTTGTTCATTTTCTTTACCTTTTGAATTCTCAGTAAGTTTCCTCTTCTGTTTATATATTTTCTTATAGAAATATATCAATACTAGCATTGTATTTGCTGAAGATAGTTTTATCCAAGCCAATTTTAATCTTTTGAGTTTAATTAGAATTTGAGGATATTTGAGAGTTATATCTATGTATTTCCCACCCTTTGTGATTAATTCTATTTCTTCCAAGTTTGAAGATTAGCGTTCCTCCTGATAATGAATAAACACAAAATATTTTTAATTCAACTTTTTATAGGTTTTGTATTCCTAATGTCTAAAATTTTTATTTCAAACATAAAGCGTAGAGAATAATATAAAGCATAATATTGTGTCCCCTCAATATATATTTTAATATGTGAACATTTTTGAAGGAATAATGTTTTGGGTACAGTTTAAAGCTGCACTCTAAATTTTATCCTTCTCTTCTTTCTAAAAATTTGTATATATTTTTCCCATGGATTTTACTAAGATGTAAATAATAACTGTAAATAGTATAGTCTATCATAATAGTATGGTCTACTTAGTACTTTTCCTTGACAGGTTTGGAAATCATACATTTTATCTTTATTATTTACTGGTTATGCTTAACATTTTAATGTATATACTTTACAAAGTCCAAAGTTAATCAACATCTATAACCTCCTTCTAAATATTAAAAAGATATTACAACACATAAATTGTTTGTCTTCTGCCCATGTCCATGCTGTTGTTGTCGTCACCTAGTATTTTTGTTCTACCTTGTTTTTAAACTCAAAACAATTTTTAAACTCAAAAATTTATTGGGTTTTTTTATTGTAAAATATACATAACATAAAATTTACCATTTTAACCATCTTTAAGTGTACAGTTCTATGACATTAAATACATTCACATTGTTGTGCAATCATCACCACCATTCATCTCCAGAACATTTTCATCCTACCCAATAGAAACTCTGCACCCATTAAACACTAACTCCCCATTCCCTTCTTTCTGCTGGCTACTACCATTCTACTTTCGGTCTCATAAATTTGACTACTCCAGGTACATCATATAAGAATCATAAGTGTTTCTCTTTGTGACTGGATTGTTTCACTTAGCATGATGTCTTCAAGGTTTCATTCTGGGACTTCCTTGATGGTGCAGTGGTTAAGAATCCACCTGCCAACACAGGGAATATGGGTTCGAGCCCTGGTCCAGGAAGATCCCACATGCCGTGGAGCAACTAAGCCCATGTGCCACAACTACTGAGCCTGCACGCCTAGAGCCTGTGCTCCGCAACAAGAGAAGCCACTGCGATGAGAAGCCTGTGTACTGCATGAAGAGTAGCCCCTGCTCTCCACAACTAGAGAAAGCCCGCACAGCAAAAAAGACCCAATACAGCCAAAAAAAAATTAATTTTAAAAAATGTTTTAAAAAAGAATTTCCATCCTCTTAAAGGCTGAATAATATTCCACTTTATGTATATACCACATTTTGTTTATCCATTTATCTCTCCATGGATGGTTGAGTTTCTTCCACATTTTGGTTATCGTGAATAATGCTGCTGTGGACATAGGTACGTGAATAAATATCTGTTCGATTCCCTGCTTTCACCTTTACTAGGTATATACCCAGAAATGGAATTGCAAAAACATGTACAAATTCTATGCTTAATTTTTTGAAGAACTGACATTCTGTTTCCCATAGTGGCTGCACATTTCGCATTCCTACCAGCAATGCACAGGGTTTCAATTTCTCCACATCCTTGCCAACACTTGTTTTAATGGGTGTGAAGTGGTATGTCATTATGGTTTTGATTTTCATTTCCCTAATGATTAGTTATGTTGAGCATATTTTCAGGTGTTTATTGGCCATTTGTATGTCTTCTTTGTAGAAATGTTTGCACAAGTTCTTTGGTCATTTTTTGGTCAGGTGGTTAGGGTCTTTTGGTTAGCTGAGTTGAAGGAATTCTTTATATATTCTGGATAAAATCCCTTGTCAAATATATGATCTTCAGATGTTTTCTCCCCTCCATAGGTTGCCTTTCATTCTGTTAATAGTGTCCTTTGATACACAAAAGTTTTTAATTGTAATTAAGTCTAATTATCTATTTTTTTTATCTTGTTGCCTGTGCTTTTGGTGACATATCTAAGAAATTATCACCAAATCCAATGTCATGAAGCTTTTCCCCTTTGTTTCTTGTAAGAATTTTGTAGCTTTAGCCAACAGGTACATAAAAAGGTGCTCAACATGACTAATCATCTGGGAAATGCAAATTAAAACCACAATAAGGTATCACTTCACACCCATTAGAATGTCTATCACCAAAAAAGACAGGAGAAAACAAACATTGGTGAGGATATAGAGAAAAGGGAAGATTTGTGCATTGTTGTTGGGAATGTATATTCGTACAACCACTATGGAAATCAGTGTGGAGGATTCCTTAAAAAATTTAAAAAAGAACTACCATATGATCCAGCAATTCCACTCTTAGGTATAAAAACAAAGGAAATGACAACAGGATATCACAGAGATGTCTGCACTCCTGTGTTCACTGCAGCATTATTCACAATAGCCAAGATATGGAAGCAACCTAAGTGCCCATCGATGGACGAATGGACAAAGAGGAAGTGGTGTGTATATATACAATGGAATATTGTTCAGCCATGAGAAAAGAAGGAAATCCTGCTATTTGCAACAACTGGGATGGAACTTGAAGGCATTGTGCTAAGTGAAATAATCCAGACAAAGATAAATATTGCATGGTATCACTTATATGTGGAATCTGAAAAAAAAAGTCAAACTCATAGAAACAAGGGAGTATACATTCCAGTGGCAGCAATTCCACTTCTGGGTATTTTTCCAAAAGAAAAAAAACAAAAAAAACACTAATTCAAAAAGGTATCTGCACTATATATACAATGGGTTATTACTCAGCCATAAAAAGGAATGAAATCTTGCTATTTGCAACAACATGGATGGACCTAGAAGGTATTATGCTAAGTGAAATAAGTCAGACAGAGAAAGACAAATACCATATGATTTCACTTATATATGGAGTCCAGAAAACAACAAACATAATCAAACAGAAACAGAGTCATAGATAAAGAGAACAACCAGGTGATTGCCAGAGGGGAGTGGGAGGGGGGGATGAGTGAAATAGGTGAGGGAAATTAAGAGGTACAAACTTCCAGTTACAAAATAAGTGAGCCAGGGGAATGAAATTTGGGAAGTACAGTCAACAATAATGTAATATCTTTGTATGGAGACAAATGGTAACTAAACCTGTTGTGCTGATTATTTTGTAATGTATGGAAATATTGAATCACTATGTTGTTCATCAGGAACTAACATAGTAGTGTTGTAGGTCAATTAGACTTCAAAAAACAACGAAAACAAAAATACTCATAGAAAAAGAGATCAGATTTGTGATTATGAGGGTGGGGGCAGGGGGGGATTGGATGAAGGTGGTTAAAAGGTACAAACTTCCAGTTATAAGATAAGTACTAGGGATGATGTCCAAATGATTAATATTACACTACTGCCGTATGTTATATCTGAAATTGTTAAGAGAGTAAATCTTGAGTTCTCATCACAAGGGAAAAATTTTGTTTTTATATCTATATGAGATAATGGATGTTCACTAAACTAATTGTGTTAATCATTTCATGATGTATTATGCTGTACACCTGAAACTTACACAGTGCTGTGTGTCAATTATATCTCAATAAAAATGGAAGGAAAAAAACCCACTTAGAATAGTGACATGGTGCATTGTAAGCATGTGGTGTGTAAACAATATGCAAAATTAGGCAGTAGAAAGATGGTCCATGGAGCATAGTTTGCAAATGGCAAAGAATCTGAAGGGCCATTAATAGTGGAACGGTAACCTTTATTACATGCTGCTAGCCATACTATGGAATACTATAAAAAGTTTGCAAAAAATTAGGTAGATCTAGTTGTACTAATATGGAACAATCTCTCTAAGTGAAAACTGCAAGTTACGGGCCAATAATATTGTGTATGGTATGATTAAAACCGTGCAAAGACAAAAATCACAAAATACTCATCTAAAACACCCTAACATATCTTATATATGAATGTGTGTATATGGAGCTAGAGAAATTTATACATAAACAATTTTTTAAAAAATGATTACCTCTGGGGAGGGAAATAGTGTGGGGAGGGAGGGGATATGCTGAAGTTTTCTATAATATATTTTCTGTATTGTACTTCTGTATAATCTATGAAATTAACCAAGAAAACTCTAAGGAAATCTTAGTATTGTTTTTCAGAAATGTTTATTTTCAGATTTACTGTAACGTATATATATTTAGCATGTTGGTTTTACAAATATTTTGTTGATTTTTCTATTTGTGTTATTTTTGTTCTTGTCCTTAACTAAACAATGAATTTATGAGGCTCTAAATATGTCAGAAGTACACATTTCTGGATATTTCCATAAATGGAGGGGAGCAGCATCTTGTGATATTTTCTTACATTTCTGGGAACATCCATAAAACTTTACATGTGCCTCTTTTATAACATTTACCAACTACCACTATGTGTTAAAATATATATATATAAATATATATATATATGTATTTGTATATATATGTATATGTATGTATATATTATCCCAGGTTTTTCTCCTAACAACAGTAAGCAACTAGAGGACAAAATTTATGTTGACTTCATATTTTATTCCTCACAGTACAATAATTTGCATATAATCAGTGCTCAATAAATAGTTCTTAAATATTTTAAATTATTGTATTATTACATATAAAAGGCATGAGATTAAAAATACACATTTTCTGAATAGACTACATGTAAGAGTATTATAACCATTTGCATCATCTAACAATCTGATTTTTTACTTAAAAATATATGCATAAGCCTTCATCTCAGGAAATAGTTGTTTCATTTATAATTGTCTCAAAACACTTTTTCTCCTACGTAAATTCCATAAACCAGACTCATAAGCACAAAATAACAATTGTTTTCCTTACATATAATTATGAAAACTCAAGGAAAATAATTTAGAGCACAAAAAAAAATAACTCATTGTTGTTATTTTTTCTTCTTTACTTTTTGCATTTTTTTTTTCAGACTTGGGATGTAGCTTTGTCACGGACTGCTAGAGCATGGGGGAAAAAATGTGTGTTTGAACGTAATATTCATTTAGAAAAACGAAAAATGGCCCATCCTAGATTTAATGGTATTGGTGAAAATATGTGGGTCGGCCCTGAAAATGAATTTACTGCAAGTATCGCTATCAGAAGTTGGTTCGCACAGAGGAAAAAGTACAATTTTGAAAAGAACAGTTGCTCTGATAACTGTTCTAATTATCTACAGGTATCTAATTTTATATTATTAATTCAATAGACTCCTTAATTGCTTTACTACTACGTTGTTATTGTGTTTCAATTTTATAAATAAACTCAAATGGCAAAATTATTACCTCTAATAGAATCAAAATTCTAATCAGTCCTAGATCTTCTGAATGTTCATAATTTCTTCTATTATTTGAACCATGCAATTAAAACATTCCTTTAAATATAGTAAGTCTAATCTCCATAGCCAAAGATGAAAGGTACCTTTCTAAAATAATGTACACTGGAAAAGAAAGAAACTAGCAAATAAAAATTAGTTTTAGTTTATTGACTATAAACATAAGTAAAAGATGATTTTTTTTGCACAGATCAGCACACATACTACTATATAACTGATTAAAACGTTTTAAATGCAAATACATATAATTATTTTCCTACCTCATGTCTAACAATTCACTCTTACACTTTGTACTCCAAGAACACTGAACCACTTTTTATTTCCTGTACAAACATTTATTTTTTCACATATTACATTGTTTTATAATCATCTGTTTATATATCTAATACTACACTAAGGGCAGGGACCTTGTCTTCTTATCCATGTATTCTCAGCACAGCAACATGACATTATTTAGGTCTTCAATAAATATTTGTATCAGGTATCAAGAAACTATTGAATTAACTTCCAAGCTCATTTAAAAGATTATTTTTCAGTCAATAGACTCTAATGTAGAACTTAAAATCTTGGAATTTTTTCATGTTGAACTCATGTCTTCCTGTTCCATCAAATGATTTATGTTTCAAAAAATGTTTAATCAATTTTTTCTCCTAGAAAGTTAGAGTGGTTCTCTACTGTCTTACTCATGTCAAAGCTAGACTCCTTAATATGACTTCAGTACTCTGAGTAAAAGTCTACTCCCTGACCTACTCCTCTGTATTTTTTCCTCCTTAAGTCTAGTTTCCTAGACATTTTCATTTCCTGCATTTGACCTGTTTAACTTCAACTGTTACAGACATTCTATTCTCTATTCTTTTAATGCATCACTCTATTTCTTTTGGAATCACTAAGACTTCAGCTATAGAGAAAAGGAAAACAAATTGTTTCTCCCTCTCCCACAGAGGTTAACAAAACAATTTTTTGTTGTCATTCACTTGTAAGTATTAGGAATATTAAAGCCATTCAGGAATTTCTGGAATATCTTTAATTATTCTCATATTTTCACTCCAAGACCTATTTTGCAAGAAATTATTTTATAGGAACCAGCTCTTTTACTCATTTTTTAAATGAAAGGTCCAGACTTCATTTTATTTTGTAATGGAATTTCCTCAATAAAAGAAAAGAAAAATGCTGATAACATTCAATTACTTTCCACTCTTGTATTTCTTTTCCTTCCCTTCTATAATCTTACTGTCCCCTCTTTTTTTCCTTTTTATTCACAACTTCCATTCTTCCAAAACTTTGTGTCTTCACATTTCCCTCTTCCTCTTTGCCAATAACCTAGAACTCTCAGAGTCAACAGGAGGTCGAAAATTGATTCAGCAGGTGTCTTCCTTTCGCTCTAATACATTATTCTGGATCAGTTTTTCTCAGACTCTTTATCCTAAGAATACAGTATTGGTAGAACCTATTAAAGTGTTTCTCTAAATACAGTTTTGGAAATGCTTCCCTAAATCCATGATAATTCTCTACCTGCATCCAAATGAAGAATTGTTCATATTCCTTGAATTGCTTTGTTAAAGGTCCTATGTGTATTGAATATACTATTGTTTATACTATGGCAGAGTAAATGTTTAGAATTAAATTTTATGTTTTCTTTGAAAATTTTATTTTAGCTTGTTTGGGACCAGTCTTACAAAGTTGGTTGTGCTGTTACTCCATGTTCAAGAATTGGACATATTAAACATGCAGCACTTTTCATATGCAACTATGCACCAGGGTAAGTTCCTTTAAATTTTTTAAATAATATAAAAATAAATTGGGGATTTTTCAAGGTTAAGTTTTCCTAACTTTCAACATATTCTTCTAAATGTCTTTGCAAGCTATAAAAGAATTAAGTATGAGATAGCAATTAAAGACTTTATATTGAAATATTTTAAATTTAATAATAAAATAAGTCAATTTAGGCATACTGATTTTATGTATAGACTAGCCAAATATTACTTCCTGAGAGAATTTTAACTTTAGTATTATTTCATAGTACCTAGCCTTATTAACATAGGATTTAAATTATTTTCCAAAATTGTTTATCTCCATATTTATTTTTAAAAAGTCAAAAGAAAATAAGGTTAAATGTGTTGAAATGTATGTTGTAAGAATTGTTTCAAGAGTACATCAGTTTTATAACATGAAGGACACTTTTAGTTGACTATCCTCTGGAGAGTGTATTATTAATTGGGGCTAGTCTCATACATATAAGGAATCATAATAACTCAGAGGTGCAAAAGTACTTCACAAGTCTTCTAGTTATGCTATGCATATGAAACTTGAATTCTTAACACTTACTTATCATGTGGTTACTTACCTGTACCTAAAAACTTTCCAATGATGGGAAAAAACTACCTTCCAAAATAGCCTCCATCTCTGGAGAGCTTTGTTGGTAAATCTCAAGTTTTCTTACAGGTCGATATGATACTATAAGTAATACTGTTAAAACGTCTAACTAAAGTGAGAAAATATCCTAATCAACATGCCAAGAAAAATTGACTACATGCTAGGATTGAGAAGGAATTTCTTAAAAATAAAATGCTTCTGGGGCTAAACCAAAAAGAGAAAGAAAAAAAAAACATTGATTACTAATTAATGATTGTATTCCCCTAGATAGGGAAAACAACAGAACTATGATGTAAGTTGAATTAGATTCAGAAACCCCTTCTTAAATGGAAGCTTTGCTGACTTTGAACATAGGCATGCAAAACAAGTTTGGAATGTAGAGTAATTGCAAAACTTTTTTGGCCTCTTTCAGTCCTACAGACTAGAAGTACTGGGGTGATATCTATTACATGGAGAAACTTTTGAAAGTTAACTACTGATTGGTATTGAAAATTCAAACAGACCACTGGGCATGGGTGGTGGGGAAGGAAGAGGTTCCTCTGGGGTACTAGTCTTCATTTTACATGCTCAGCAATTACATACAAGGCTCTGATCTGTCTACTGACAAACCAATAAAGACTGACCATACTTAGTTTGTAGTCTTGGAAGAGAGACAAACAATAAATAAGTGAACATAGAAATAAATGATATTTAATTAAATAATAAAATATGCCATAGAAACAAAGCACAGTAAGCAAATAGGTAGTAACTAGCATAGAATATGGATAGGATAGCTGCAAAAGGAGGTGGCATTTAAACCGAAAGCCAAAAGATGAGGAGATGGCTAAAGAATATTTCAGGTAGAAGTGAGAGCACATGTAAAATCTCTGAGCTTGGAATAAGTTTAGCATGTTTGAAAAATGAATAACTGTGGTTAGAGGTAGGAGACGAGGTAGAGAGTTAGGTGACAACTAAATCAAATAGAATACCATAGGCCAGGTTAAGGATTTGGGGGTTTATTCTACATAATAGCAAAGTCATTGGAAAGTAATAAGCAAGTAAGTGGCATGATCTCATCTATGTTTTTTTTTCTCCCTGTTCTTTGTTTTTTAAAAAAATTTTATTTATTTATTTATTTTTGGCTGCATTGAGTCTGTGTTGCTGCACGTGGGCTTTCTCTAGTTGCGGCGAGCAGGGGCTACTCTTCGTTGTGGTGCACAAGCTTCTCATTGCAGTGGCTTCTCTTGTTGTGGAGCATGAGCTCTAGGCACGTGGGCTTCAGTAGTTCTGGCGCTCGGGCTCAGTAGTTGTGGCTCACGGGCTCCAGAGCACAGGCTCAGTAGTTGTGGCGCACGGGCTTAGTTGCTCCACGGCATGTGGGATCTTCCCGGACAAGGGATCGAACCCACGTCCCCTGCACTGGCAGGAGGATTATTAACTACTGCGCCACCAGGGAAGTCCCTCATCTATGTTTTGAAAAGAAAACTTAGCGATAAAAATTGCTCTTGCTGTTGTGTCAATAATGGAGTATAGGAAAACAAGGGTACAAAGAGAAACAAGCACAATTAGGAGATTGTTTCTGTAGTGCAGGCTATAGACTGGTATCTTGGATTAGGATTTTAGCATGTGGATTGGTTTTCTATTGCTGCATAATAAACCACAAACTTAGTGACTTAAAACAGCAGCCATTTATTATTAAACAGTTCTGTAAGTTATAAGTCCAGGCACAGTATAGCTGGATTCTCTGCTCAGGGTCTCAAAGGCCAAAATCAAGGTGTTGACTGAGTTCTTATCTGGAGGCTCTGGGGAAGAGTCTGCTTTTAAGCTCCTTCAGGTTGTTAGCAGAATTCAATGCCTTGTGGTTATAGGACTTGGGTCCCCATTTTCTTGCTGGTTCTAAGCCAGTGGTTGCTCTCGTCTT
Source organism: Pseudorca crassidens (assembly GCF_039906515.1). NCBI lineage: Eukaryota > Metazoa > Chordata > Mammalia > Artiodactyla > Delphinidae > Pseudorca > Pseudorca crassidens. The sequence goes on from NC_090306.1 coordinate 63,754,258, forward strand.
CTAGAGGTTGCCCACATTCCTTGATGCGTGGCTCCCACCATCTTTACGTCCACAAAGGCACATCAGGTCCTTCCCACGATCCAAATCTCTGACTTCTCTTCTGTGACCAGCCAGAGAAAACTCTCTGCTTTTAAAGTGCCCAAGTGATTGGGTCAGGATATTTTCCTGGATAATTTCCCTATTTGGCTGGTCACAGAAGGTCAGCTATGCCAAATAACATAATTTAATCATGGAAGTAAATTCCATTACATTCACTTTCCTCAGAATTATGCAAGGCATGTATAGCAGGGGTAGGGGAGCTTGTGCTCCATTTTAGAATTCTGCTTACTATACCATGGAAATTGTGAAAAAAGGTCAGTTTCTGGATATATTATGAAGGTAGAGCTAAAAATACCAGTTGATGGATTTAACTTTAGGGATAAGAGGTATAGAATAAACTGTGGCGATACCCATGCTTTTAGTCTGAACAACTGGATAAGTGATGATACCATTAACTAAGACAAGGAAGAACATCAGAAGATGTGTTTTATGTTTGGACACATTAGGTAGAAATGTAAATGTGGAAAATGTAAATGAATCATGAGAAGGAACTAGCTGTATGAGGGTCTGGGATAGGTTCTGAAGTAAAGGAAACTGCTACTATAAAGGCCCTGACGTAGAAATGAGTCACAGTCCTGAACAAGACCCCCTTATGAAAGAGTGAGTATGGAGACTTAATTCAAGGATTAAGTCCTAGATCACTACAGTATTTCAACTTCAGGCAAAAGAGATAACAAAGGAGAGTGAAGAGGCTAACAAGATAAGAAGGAAACCCAAACAATGCTGGTAGGGTACTTGGAAATCAAGTGAAGAACGTGAGTCATGATGCCCAAAGTGGTTAACTGTATGAGATGCTCCTGAAAGAATGAAAAAAAAAAATGAGGAAGGAAAGATGACATTTCCGTTTGATAAGATGAAGGTATTTGGTGACCTTAATAGCAGTAGTGACTGCAGGGGTATCCCATGACTATAGTGATAAGATGAACCTACTAGTCATTAGGATTACTCTTCTTTCCACTCACCTGTCCCATAGGCTTCTTTGTCTTGAAATTTCTATCAACCATTATTTCCTTGATACAAACTTTGGAAAGTCCATTTGTGAAGGATCTAGGTTGGCACATATATTATGTGAGTCAACTCAATTATGAGTTGACTGAGTCAACTCAGTCCAAGTTATTTGCTATGTACTCAAAATAGGCAGTCATAGGTATCTTTCTTAAGAATCATTGTAGAAAAATTAATTCATCACAGTCTTATAAACTACTTCATAGAAATGAAAATAAGAAAGCCAGATTGGGGACTTCCCTGGTGGTGCAGTGATTAAGAATCCACCTGCCAATGCAGGGAACATGGGTTGGAGCCCTGGTCTGGGAAGATCCCACAAGCCACAGAGCAACTAAGCCCGTGCGCCACAACTACTGAAGCCTGCGTGCTCCAGGGCCCACATGCTGCAACTACTGAAGCCTGTGTGCCTAGAGCCCATGCTCTGCAATGAGAAGCCACTGCAATGAGAAGCTCATGCACCGCAGCAAAGAGTAGCCCCCGGCTCGCCACAGCAACTAGAGAAAGCCCACGCGCAGCAACAAAGACCCAACACAGCAAAAAAAAAAAAAAAAGAAAACCAAATTGAAAAGTAGAATGTGTAATGGACTGAATGGTGGCCCCCACCAAAGGATGTATCTAGTTCCTAATTCACAGAACCTGTGAATATTAAGTTACATGTCAAGAGTAAATATTGCCTTATATGGCAAAAGACACATTTAAGATAAGGATCTTCAGAGGAAGCGCTTATTTTAGATTATTCAGGTGGGACCTAAATGTAATTACTTGTGTCCTCATAAGAGAGAGGGAGGAGATTTCAGCACTAGACACACAGAAGAGAAGGAGGCAATGTGACTGTGGAGGGAGAGGTTGGAGTGATATATTCACAAACCAAGGAACTTCTGGAGCCACCAGAAGCTGGAAGAGTCAAGGAATTCCCTCTCTGAGCCTTTGGAGGGAGCATAGCCCTGCCAACACCTTGATTTTGGAGTTCAGGCCTCCAGAACTGAGAAAATAAATTTCTGTTTTTATAAACCACCAAGTTTGTGGCATTGTTAAAGTAGCCACAGCAAGCTAGTACAGAATGGAAGAATAAAACAGATTTGGCAATAGGGAAAATATGAGTCAACCACAATCTTGAAAAATTTCAGAACACGAAGATGTACAATAGAAGTAAAAATATATATGGAAAAAGAAAGGAACCCTGTAGGGTGATAAATCTATAAATTATTGCTCCTAAAGAACAGAGAATAAATGGAACAGAAATAATAATCAAAGAAAAGAAAAGAATAAGCAAAAGAAAAGAATCTGTATAGATACCTATATAAAGGTTAAGATAGCTTATAATGTATCAGGAAAAGTGAACTGCAACAATATTTACATATGTCATTTTCTAGTGGTTATTTTTCAATTTCAAAGATAAAAACTTATACATTCCTGGGAATTCCCTTGCAGTCTAGTGGTTGGACTCCGTGCCTTCACTGCCGAGGGCATGGGTTCAATCTGGTCAAGGAACTAAGATCCCACAAGCTACGTGGTACAGTCAAAAATAATAATAATAATAAAATAAAATAAAATAAAAAACATACATTTCTACGAAAAATAAGACAAAGTAAAATAAAACAGTATTAATTAGATTAGCCTTGAATTTCGGTATTGAAGGGGGTACAATCAAAGATGAGCATTAGAATTTAAGCTTAAATGATAAATAATTTTATTAACTGAGTTAGGAAAAGATGTAGGGTGAAAGAAAAAAGGATTTGTTTATTTTTAGACACGTTGCATCTGCAGGTTTCTGCAGGATCTTTTACTTATTTAAATACGTTTATAGTAGGTACATTTAAACAATAACTAAGCAATAGAATTCCACATTTTTTACATGGTATTCATCCTGAAAACACTTATAGACTGTTGGGAAAGAAATTAAAAAAAAAAAAACACAACGTTAACCAAATACGTACAACATCTGTATTTTAAATAGAAAAGATCTGTTGTAAAAGCAGGTATGAAATCATAGAAGCAGTTAGCCAGGATACAGATTCAGAAGTAGTTAAGTTTGATGCATAGAGGTGTATTAGAAGGGAAACGAGGCCAGTGGGGGAGGTAAGAGTTCTGAGATTGAAGAAAATGACTTGAATCTAAAGCTGGACCTTTAAAAGAAGTAAATTATAGTGTCCAAAGGTATTTAGTAAAGAACATTTTCTTTATTTAAAAATTAAGGACCGCGGAGCAACTAAGCCCGTGCACCACAACTACTGAGCCTGCGCTCTAGAGCCCGCAAGCCACAAAAAAAATAAATAAATAAGGAAATGCAATCTGGCAGGTGGTGCCATTTTCTTTACGTCATGAACAGACAGCTAGAATATGTTTCCCAGCCTCCCTAGAAGTTCGGTTGGGCCATGTGGCTAAGCTTTGGCCAGTGGAATTTAGGCCACTTCCAGGCCTGGCCTTTGAAAACTTCCTACATGATCCTTCACACTCTTGGTCTTCCCTCATCTACTGGTTGGATACAGAGGATCTGGTGGAGGATTAAGATGTCCTAGAGAGTGGCAGAGCCACAAGATGAAATGAGCCAGTGCCCCAGAATCACTGCATGGAGGAAAGCTCCTCTACACTGCCAAAACCCATACTGTACCATGACATGGATTCTGCCTACAGAACATGGAAATAGTGAGGAAAGGTCAGATTCGGGATATAATTTGAAGATGGAGCTTAACAACACCTGCTGACAGATTTAACTTTAGGGGTGAATGGAATAGAATAATCAAGAATGACACCTATGCCTTTAGTCTCAGCAACTGGATGAACATTGGTGCCATTAGACAGATAGGGAAGACTTGTGGAGGAGCAGAGCTTGAGAGAAGATCAAGTGTTTTGGTTCACATACATTTGGTGGAGTAATAAATGTGAGAAATGTGAATGAATCAAATGAGGGAGCTAGTCAGATGAAGGTCTAGGATGGGTTTTTAAGTAGTGGGAACTGCAGATATAAAGGCCCTGAGGCAGAAATGAGTCACAGTCCTGAAAGAAATCACCTTGTGAGAAAATAGGTATGGAAAACGGGACAGAAGAGACTAAGGACTAAACCCTACATCACTACAATATTTCAACTTCAGGCAAAGGAGCTAGCAAAGGAGTATAGAAAGAGACTAGTAAGGTAAGAGGGAAACTAGAACTGTGCTGGTAGATTTTTAAAATAACATTTAGACTTATTTTCTCATCAGTCTCTATTATATATGAGGTGGCTCTCTTTCCATGCTTTTTTGCATGCATAATAATTTATGATTCAATGATATATTATTGTGATCATTTTAGACATTTTGAATAGCAATTTAAATACGTAAAATGCAAACAATGCATATAACCCATTTCAAGTATGACAGTATGAAAAGCTATGACAAGTTCACAATGTGCAGTGACAACCATATCATGTTCACTGCCTGGTCAACTGTGATTTTAAGATGCCGTCAATGTTAAGATGCATCTCAATTTCAGAGGTGCTAAAATAAGAAAAGATGTACATCTTAGAATTATGAGGCACAGTACATAACTGAAAGAAAAGATTTACAGAACAATGTGTATCCTTACTATGAATGATAAAATAAGAACATGTTATCAATATATGAAATAGTATATTATTCACAGTTAAGTACAGCTTTCTAGTCTGTCTCATATTTTAAAATATTGGATGTGAACTGTGAAGCACTAAATTTGATTTCATGACCTAGTAATAGCTCATAACTTGCAGTTTGAAAAATAGTAATGCCAATTTAGAATATTCTATATAGATATTTGGCAACGAAGAAAAGGAAGGTGTGTAGGTGTGTAGAGTTGAGTGAAAGTTTTTGTTTTATGACTTTGGTTTCTAATGTATTTTTATAAGCTAAAGAAAGCCATCATAAATAGAGAGTGATAGAATATATTAGAACATATAAGAGATGGGGGAAGAATTGAAAAAGAAAGTTCTATCTGGAAAAAAAACAGGAGGAGAGAAGTATAAGTAGAGAAAATTAGAGAAATTCTTAATAGTAAATATTTTTCTTTCTTGCTCATGAGGGTTTAATCTATTTTATTGATCTCTCGAAAGAAAAGATTTAAGGGGTTAATTATCCTTTCTCATTCCTTTGTTTTGAGATATTTAATCTTCCAAGTACTTTTTAGGGAGAGGGGCTGTTATATGTTGCTGTTTTTATCAAAATATACTACATTCATTTATCTTTAATCCTACTTAATAGTGAAGATATTTACAGTTATATATTTTCCTTTGATTACAATTTTTACTAGACCTTAGGATCTCGTATGACATAGTCTCTTTCTCATTGCTTTCTATGTATTGTAATTTTAGGTCATTTAATAAATCATGTTTAGTACTTGATACATATTCATGATGGAAAAATCTATCCAAGGAGAAAATAATGTTCCCATCCTTGCCTTTCAGTTACTCTCTCCAAAATTTTATCCTAAAAGATATATTCTGTGCATACAGAAAAGTATATCTATCTTTGTGTATGTGTGTCTGGGTGCACAAATGTGTGCATTTCCATAATTCAAACAGGAGCGCACTACATTTCTTGTGATGTTCTTTAACTTTTTTACTTGATATGGACTGGAAGTCTTTCCATTTGAGTACGTGAAGAGTTTCCAGATTCTTTTTAAGAATTTCACAGTTTTTTTTTTTTTAGTGGATGTACAAAAATTAATTTGAATAATCCTCTCCTTCTGATGGACGTTTAGGCTATTTTATTAATTTTATTTCAAGCAGTAATTATTCAGTTAGACATGTAATTCTGACATGAGTTAGTAGCTATAATATAAACGTATAGTCATGGAAACCCTAGGCCAAAGAGAATGTGTACTTTTAATTTGCATATATATTACTAAATATCTATTCATCATAGTCACGCCATTTTTTCTATTACAACTTTTTTTTATGTCGGCATATAAGAGGGGCTATATTTAAACTCCCTTGCTAAGATAATATATTTTCAAATATTTTTCTATTTACTACTATGAGTTATGTATATGTTTAATTTTCATCTTCTATTTTTCATGAGTTTAAGTATATTTTTTTATATTTTAGAATATGTGGATTTCATTTACTGGGACCTGAGGGTTCCTATACATTTACTGTTTTTCTCTTAAGTTGTTGGACTTTTTTTGTTTTTTAACTTGGAGGAGTGTCTTATGTACAAGAAAATTAGCTCTTTTATGTAATATAATTTACAAATATTTTCTAGTTTTATGTTTAACTTTTGACTTTATTTATAATGCAATTTATTTTTGCCAATAGAATTATTTTGTTTCATTGTAGAAAAAAATGTATCAGTACTTTTTTCATGGGTTTTGAGGTTTGTATCGTACTTAGACAAGCCTTCCCCAAATATTATTATCTCACATTTTCTTCTAACGATTCTTTATTTTTTTTTAACTTTTAAATTAATTTGATCCACTTTGATTCTGGACATTATGTAAGCTGGTATAAGAATTAGCCTCCTGCTTAAAGTAACTATAAAGACTGGGCAAAACATATAAAATAACTGTTTTTAGGCATTAGAAAACAACCAGTACAGTGCTATGATCCTTGCAAATAGAAAAGAGTACAGTGGGAACCCTATATGTGCCTTGGTTTTCTCTCTGTGAGCATCCTATTGTACAAACCATAGCCAAAGCAAGCAAAGATTGTGTATTTTCTGGGCAAAGGAGATATCAGTGTTGATTGATGTTAAGTAGTCTAGGATTTAGGACAGGCTCCCAAAGAGGAGGGGGCTGCAGAGAAGGACCCCCAAACATCTGTGTACAATTTCTCTGCAAGTCCTTGGGCAGCTCCTAAGCTGCACTCCTCAAAGCGAGATTCTGGAAGGATTAGATAGGAACAGTTACTTGCAGGCTGAAGACCTGCACAGAGATTTCAGAAGCTGCACAGTGCTGAGAAGACAAAGCTGCAGTTTGGGCCTAGCCAAAATGGAGAGGTATTGACGAAAAGTCTGACCGAGCAGAACATTAAAATCCAAAAAATATGTACCTAATTTTATAAAAATTTCAAACTAATTAATGACTAAAGAAATACTATAGATAATAGCCAAAGAAAAATTGATATACTGGAAAATGTATGTGTGGAATATATGGCAGAGACAGTCCCCTTAATTTACAAAGAATTCATACAAATCAAAAAGAAAAAGAGAAACAACCCAAGAGAATAACGTGCAGAAGATATGAAGAAGTCATTTACCAAAAAGAAAAGAAAATGGTCATGAATCATATGAAAATGTATTCAGTCTCACTCATAATTGAAGCAATTCAGGTAAAAACAAAAATAAATGTTCACTTTCCACTCATCCATTTGAGAATATAGAAAAGCTTAACTGATACTCTGCGTTTGCAATAGGGCAATAAATTGATACAGTCTTTCTGGGTTCGGCAGTGTAACAAATTTAAAATTATACTTACCATTTGATCTTGTAATCTCCTTATCAGGATTTTATCTTAGTAATATCTTCATGAAAGTTGGCCAAGATATACATACAAGGATACACATTGGAGCATGTTTTAATAGCATGAAACTGAAATTTAAAAAACCAACGACTCCAGTAATAGGGGACTAAGCAATTAATTTACTGCACATTATTGTGTAACCATTGAAAAAACTGGTGTACTTTTCTATGTACCAGTATGGAAAGGTCTCACTCGTTAGGTGAAAAAGTAAGATAAAAAACAATAATAAGTAAGAACAGGTCTTTTTGTTATAACAGTTACTATTACCAAAAAATGTAGTGATTCAAGATAAAAGTGGGAAATTTCAGTTTGGTGGGTACTGTGCTCCATTAGTCATTCAAAGACCCAGGTTTCTCCTATTTTGTTTCTTCACCATCCCCTGGGGCAGTGTCTTTGTCCACATGATCAAATCCAGGCCACAGACATAAGCTAGCTCAAGCTCATAGTAAGGGAAAAGAAACATGCTGGCAGCATGAGTACCAGGTGGGGAGTGGTGCACATCACTGCTACTGCCATTCTATTGGATATAAAATTAATCTCATGGCCACATCTAAGTTGCAGGAGAGGTTGGGAAATGTACTGAGACTAGCCATTAATGTGCCAAGCTAAAATACTGTTATTTCAGTATTTCAAGAGATATTTAGATTGACAGCTAGCAGTCTCTATCACAAGCATGTAAGTACTGAGAATTTTTATGAAAAACTTTCTTCTGGAAGGAATCATAAGAAGTTGTTAACAGATGTTATCTCTGGAGAGACAGATGGAAAGTGGAAGATGGAGACATTTTTTCCCCTTTAAAGGTGCCCTTTTCTGCTTCCTCCTTTCTGTCATATACTTATAAATAATATATATGTATTACTTTTGTTTATCTTTTACATCAACAAGGGATGTCTGGATTGATATTGGAGACATATTTAAGACATTTCCAGAAGGTATAAATAACAAGATTTGCAGGTCATTGTATTAAGTAATCAGAGAGAGGAAGTAGTCAAGGAAGATTTTCAAATTTATGATCAGGCATGAATGGTATTGGCATTAACTGCAAAGGGGAACACTGAACATTTTGGGAGGGAAGATAATGAGTTCCACTTTGTACATAATGAATTGGAGTTGGCTGCGAAATACTCACTTTGAGATGTTTAGTAAGCAGGTTGTTATTTAGGTCAGAAGCTCATGAGTGAGGAATGACATAGAAGAAACATTTGGAGTGCCAGGAAACATAGGGTAATTTAAATCATGGGACTAGATGAGATTGCTTAGCAAGAGAGTATGGAATGAGAAGAGAATAGGACCTGTGGAATGTCATGCCAACATTTAAGGGCAGTTAGTGGAAGATAAGTGGGAGACCTAAGAAGAGTGGCCAGACAAGTAGAAGAAAAAGCAGAAGAGTATGGTATCAGGGAAGGTGTGGGGAAAGAATATTTTTAAAAGGAAAAACTCGTCCAAACTTTCAAATTCCAAGACGTCAAGCAAAGTCAGGACTTAAAAATATCAGATCTAAAGAGAAGTTCATTAATAAACATAGGAAAACTGCTTCTATGGAGTAGAGGAAACTGATGCCAGGTTGGAATGAATTGAGAACTGTTTTGTTGTTGTTTTTATTTTGTTTTGTTTTTAAAATGGGGAAGATGTGAGCATATTTAAATATTGACATGAAGAATCTAATACAAAATAAAAGTAATTCTTTATAAAGTATAAAGGCAGGGTATATGTAAAGATACAAGTCCCTGAGAAAACAGAAGGCTTTAAAAGAGAAAAAGGAAGGGTTTAAAAGAGATTAGGGCTAAAAAAAACTATACTTAAAAAAAAAAGCAGACAGAACCATAGGACAAATGGTAAAAGCAAAGCTATACAGACAAAATCACACAAAGAAGCATACACATACACACTCACAAATAGAGAAAAAGGAAAAAAAAAAAATATATATATATATATCATTGCTCCCAAAGTCCACCTCCTCAATTTGGGATGATTCGTTGTCTATTCATGTATTCCACAGATGCAGGGCACATCAAGTTGATTGTGGAGCTTTAATCCGCTGCTCCTGAGGCTACTGGGAGAGATTTCCCTTTCTCTTTGTTCGCACAGCTCCTGGGGCTCAGCTTTGGATTTGGCCCCGCCTCTGCGTCTAGGTCGCCTGAGGGCGTCTGTTCTTCGCTCAGACAGGACGGGGTTAAAGGAGCAGCTGATTCGGGGGCTCTGGCTCACTCAGGCCCGGGGGAGGGAGGGGCACGGAGTGCGGGGCGGGCCTGCGGGGGCAGAGGCCGACGTGACTTTGCACCAGCCTGAGGAGCGCCTTGCGTTCTTCCGGGGAAGTGGTCACTGAATCATGGGGTCCTGGCTGCACAGGCTGCCGGGAGGGGAGGTGTGGAGAGTGACCTGTGCTTGCACACAGGCTTCTTGGTGGCGGCAGCAGCAGCCTTAGCGTCTCATGCCCGTCTCTGGGGTCCGCGCTGATAACCGCGCCTCGCGCCCGTCTCTGGAGCTTGTTTAGGCGGTGCTCTTAATCCCCTCTCCTCGCGCACCAGGAAACAATGGTCTCTTGCCTCTTCGGCAGGTGCAGACTTTTCCCCGGACTCCCTCCCGGCTAGCTGTGGCGCACTAGACCCCTTCAGGCTGTGTTCACGCAGCCAACCCCAGTCCTCTCCCTGGGATCCGACCTCCGAAGTCCGAGCCTCAGCTCCCAGCCCGCCCGCCCCGGCGGGTGAACAGACAAGCCGCTCAGGCTGGTGGGTGCTGGTCGGCACCGATCCTCTGTGCGGGAATCTCACCGCTTTGCCCTCTGCACCTCTGTTGCTGCGCTCTTCTCTGTGGCTCCGAAGCTCCGCCGCTGCCTACCCCCCCTCCCCACCCCGCCACCGTCTCCTCCAGTGAAGGGTCTTCCTAGTGTGTGGAAACCTTTCCTCCTTCTCAGCTCCCTCCCAGTGGTGCAGGGCCCATCCCTATTTTGTCTGTTTTTTCTTTTTTTCTTTTGCCCTACCCAGGTACGTGGGGAGTTTCTTGCCTTTTGGGAGGTATGAGGTCTTCTTCCAGCGTTCAGCAGGTGTTCTGTAGGAGTTGTTCCACATGTAGATATATTTCTGATGTATTTGTGGGGAGGAAGGGGAGCTCTACGGCTTACTCCTCTGCCATCTTGAAGGTCCCCCCAATGGAACAGGATAGAGAGCTCAGAGATAAACCCACGCACATATGGTCACCTTTCTTTGATAAAGGAGGCAAAAATATACAATGGAGAAAAGACAGCCTCTTCTATAAGTGGTGCTGGGAAAACTGGACAGCTACATGTAAATGAATGAAACTAGAACATTCCCTAACACCATACACAAAAATAAACTCAAAATGGATTAAAGACCTAAATATAAGGCCAGACACTATAAAACTCTTGGAGGAAAACATAGGCAGAACACTCTATGACATAAATCACAGCAAGATCCTTTTTGACCCACCTCCTAGAGAAATGGAAACAAAAGCAAAAATAAACAAATGGAACCTAATCAAATTTAAAATCTTTTGAACAGAAAAGGAAACCATAAACAAGATGAAAAGACAACCCTCAGAATGGGAGAAAATATTTGCAAACAAAGCAACTGACAAAGGATTAATCTCCAAAATATACAAATGGTTCATGCAGCTCAATATCAAAAAAACAAACAACCCAATCCAAAAATGGGCAGAAGACCTAAATAGACATTTCTCCAAAGAAGATATACAGATTGCCAACAAATACATGAAAGGATGCTGAACATCACTAATCATTAGAGAAATGCAAATCAAAACTACAGTGAGGTATCACCTCACACCAGTCAGAATGGCCATCATCAAAAAATCTACAAACAATAAATGCTGGAGAGGGTGTGGAGAAAAGGGAACCCTCTTGCACTGTTGGTGGGAATGTAAATTGATACAGCCACTATGGAGACCAGTATGGAGGTTCCTTAAAAAACTAAAAATAGAACTACCATACGACCCAGCAATCCCACTACTGGGCATATACCATGAGAAAACCATAACTCAAAAAGACTCATGTACCACAGTATTCATTGCAGCTCTATTTACAATAGCCAGAACATGGAAGCAACCTAAGTGCCCATTGACATATGAATAGATAAAGAAGATGTGGCACATATATACAATGGAATATTACTCAGCCATAAAAAGAAATGAAATTGAGTTATTTGTAGTGAGGTGGATGGACCTAGAGTCTGTCATACAGAGTGGAGTAAGTCAGAAAGAGAAAAAAAATACAATATGCTAACACATATATATGGAATCCAAAAAAAAAGAAAAAATGTTTCTCAAGAACCTAGGGGCAGGACAGGAATAAAGACTCAGATGGAGAGAATGGACTTGAGGATGCGGGGAGGGGGAAGGGTAAGCTGGGACGAAGTGAGAGTGGCATGGACATATATACACTACCAAATGTAAAATAGATAGCTAGTGGGAAGCAGCCGCATAGCACAGGGAGATCAGCTCGGTGCTTTGTGACCACCCAGAGTGGTGGGATAGGGAGGGTGGGAGGGAGACATAAGAGGGAGGAGATATGGGGATATATGTATATGTAGAGCTGATTCACTTTGTTATACAGCAGAAACTAATACAACACTGTAAAGCCATTATACTCCAATAAAGATGCTAAAAGAAAATGTAGGACCAACAACAACAACAAAAAAGTGCAAACAATTAATTATATGACTTTTGAACTTAAAAAAAAAGAGAGAGATTAGCCTTAGAAAGAATGAGGAGCAGTTCTTCAGTTGTATTAGAAAGGAAAGCGTAGGTATATTTGTCATATTTAGTGACAGAAAATTTCTCGAGTTCCAGTCTAATAGCTGTTATGATTCTCTGTGAAGTAGAATAGATCATGTCCTGAGAATAAAGGGAGAGACAGTGAAGCTGGAAGTTTGAGGACTGGGAAGATATGAAATAGTTATTATGGAACATGAGAGCGGAAGCTGAATAGAGAGAATGATAGAGATATTCTCTACCTAGTTTAATGATTTTCCTCCAGCAGCACCCAGCAGCCCTGAAGCAGGCATGGGACATGCAGACAGTAAGATTCCTTCACTTTTTCCTACACAGCGGTTTTGTCAGGTGGATGTAAAGGAAAATAGTGCAAGCGAGTTTCAAGGTTTTAGGTAGAGAACATGCAAAGTGATGGACCTAAGCTAGATTGAGAAAAGACAACACGATGGATAGGGAGAAAAATAGGAGAGAAAGTACACTGTGGAAACAGTGAAATTAATGGACAAGTGTGATGGGAGTGAATGAGTTAGGAACCTGGAAGGACAGGAGGTTGCAGTCAATGAGTGGAATGTGTGATTTGTGAGTTCAGAAGTAGAGCAGATTTAGGAGATAATAAGATGCAGAATGTGGCTACAAAAGTGACAGTTATGTAGCATTAGGAAGTTTTATGATGGTGAAGACATCCAATAACATAGAGACCAAGTTATTGGATGAATTATCCATTAGCATATTGTAATCCTCTAGGTCCCAAATTTGTAGACAATCGCACAATTTTGACTAAAAAGCAAAATGGTGAGCCAGATACCAAAGTGAATAAGGAGGCATAATCAGAAGGTAGATGGTATCTTGGGGAGGATTAGAGGATGGTACAACTACATAATATCAGCCTCAAGGAGTTTTATAGGTGTTTAACTGTGTTCCCTGGTCCTTTAGGTGCAAGATGTGGAAGTGAAGGGAGGAGATGTGACCAACTGATTTTCACAGAAAGTGATATAAAGTGAGGTAGCTTTGCATATACAGGGATAATTTGAGGCAGAAAACAACAGGATCCATACCTTCCTTGACCTTGAATAGGTCCAAGAAGTAGTCATGGAGTTTTGGGCAAAGACAAATATATTAGATGAATCAGAAGAAGAGCCAGATAGAATCTCTAAAAGATAATCTTTGCTGCTTATTGCATGTATTTTTCTCTAGCTTATTGGGATAGATTCTTTAAGTCTACTTGGGAAATCTATAGATGTTTGGATATGAACCAGAAGCCAGCACTGTGATATTTCTCAATGCCATATGGATGTAGTAAAAGTGAAAAGAGTTACTGTAGGTGGCCTAGTTATTCTGGTTGTATAATATGGAAAAATCAATATCTATTTGATGTACTCTGGCCATTGTTCCATGGACAATATACAGATTATATGAGTCTGCACATGGAGAACTTTGAAGAGAAGAATCTATCTACAAATTGTAATTCCTAGATTGTCAATCCATGGAGCTGGATTATCTCCTTCATGAACAAAGTGGCAGGCAATAAAAGTTTCCATCACCACCAGAATTGTGTTCTCATTCTGGAACAATGTAGATCTATTATAAAATTTGAATAATGGTTTTCTAATGGACTTTGGGTTGGGCATGGGAGTAGTTTACCCATTGGGCTACCCAGGTGACATGTCCTTATCTAGGGCCTGGACACATATCCTATAGGTGGCAATATAATGAAGATATGGCCAGATGCAAGTCTAAGAAAAGTTCCCGAGGACTATGTTCAGAGTCAGGACTTGGTCTTAGCGAACCCTTGGGCTGCTTCTCGGAAAAGGCAAATGCCTAAAGACAGAGAATATCATCTATTTCTTCAGGCACCACCAGGGCAGCTATGAAATTTCAAAGGACTTTGCTAGTTGTAGATACTTATCTGTTGTTTTCTCCTAATCCAGCCCAATAATTTCCAATTGCAGTTGTGGGCTTGTACTGTAGATTCAGACTCAAGTTGCTTTAGGTTAAACTTTTTAGAAACTCAGAACAACAGGAAGATTAACATGGGAGAGTATTAGCTTGCCATTTCTGGCTACCTAATATAAACAGTTTTATAATGTTCATATCTTTGAAAAGGAGGGCCCGTTGTATTCTAGCACAATGTGAATTTATTTATTTTGATTAATTAATTCATGTATTTATTTATATATTTATTTGCCTTTCCAGAGTTATTCCAGGCCATGGTTATCAGACATTATGGTCATGGGATGATTAGCCTATGCTCCAGGTTTTTTTTCACATCTTTATTGGAGTATAAATGCTTTACAATATTGTGTTAGTTTCTGCTGTACAGCAAAGTGAGTCAGCTATATGTATACATATATCCTCATATCCCCTCCCTCTTGAGCCTCGCTCCCACCCTCCCTATCCCATCCCTCTAGGTTGTCACAAAGTACCAAGCCGATCTCCCCATGCTATGCAGCAGCTTCCCAGTAGCCATCCATTTTACATTTGGTAGTGTATATACGTCAATGCTACTCTCTCACTTCATCCCAGCTTCCCCTTCACCCCTGTGCCCTCAGGTCTGTTCTCTACGTCTGTGCCTTTATTCCTGCCCTGCCACTAGGTTCATCAGTACTGCATTTTAAAATTCCATATATATGTGTTAACATATGGTATTTGTTTTTCTCTTTCTGACTTACTTCATTCTGTATGACAGATTCTAGGTCCATCCACCTCACTGCAAATAACTCAATTTTGTTCCTTTCTATGGCTGAGTAATATTCCATTGTATATATGTGCCACATCTTCTTTATACAATCATCTGTTGATGGACATTTAGGTTGCTTGCTCCAGGTTTTAAAGGCAGTCTGTATAGTGAGTAGCTTTCTGCATAGGTACAAGAACAGAGGTCCCCCACCCCAGGGATTTTAGAACAGTATAAGCTCTGCTTTTGAGTTGGAGGCATCTGTTTCAGTGATAAAGAATTAAGGCAGTAAAAGTAGACTACGGTATTAGGTAAAGGTGACTGGTTCAATTCTTGGATTTCTTGACGGCTAGTATTCTGGCTGGGATCCAAACAAAATTCATTTCCTTCTTGAAATGGTTTGATTGTGGAACAGTGAAATTAGAGAACGATATATGATCTGCAAATAACAATAGGTATCTGTATATCCTTGATGTACTTGAAAGCTTGCCATTTGAGGGTATCAGATACCTTATTGGGTATCATCAAAAACTTCTCATAAGATACGACTCAGATATTTGATATTCACATTTTTGAATATGTATTTCTAAGGTTTGGCCATTCTTCTAGATGGCCCAGAGTGGCCTAACCAGGGACCTAAATGCCTAATGTTTGTTTTTATAGCTTGCAACTATACACTGAGTAAATAAGCAATCATGTTTAAATAACCACAATTAATGACCCTCTTCTCACTCAAAAATACATTTTCCCTATCTATCTTCTCTATCTTTCTTATTCAGATATTTTAAAATACGCTTCCCAATTCATATCTATTTTTGGGCCTCTTTTCCTAACTTACCTCTGGGCAATTGATGTAATAATTTTTAACTTCTCCCCTGTGCTCTGTACAATAGATTAAAACAACTTTGTAAAATCCCATTTACATTTATTTGCTTGTTTATATACTTATGTGTTTTTCATGTAGACCTCAAAATAATCCATGCAGCTGGGTATTTGTGCCAATAGGCATTTCAGGATTTTGCAAATGTTTCAGAAAACTAATATATCATTTATATATAGCTTTTTATATGTATGTGCCAATCAGGAAGCAATTAGTTATAAAACATTCTATAACATCCATTTTTAAAGGAAATTTTTTATACAAAATAAAATGAAAGAAGCTTTAAAACTCCCTCATATTTAAATTACAATACTTTAAAATTAATGGGAATTAGTTTCAGAAGAGAGTATTTCTGGGGGGAAAAAAGAGGGGGAAGATTACATCTGCAATTTAAGTACTTTTAAGTACTCCCTTAAGTCCATTTTTTAAATTAAATCGCCCTTATAAATTAATTAAAAATTGGTTAACCATATTATTTAAATAACATAAAATTTGAGACTTTTTCTAACAAAATGTTTTCTGCTTTTTTGTAGAGGATCTCTGTCAAGAAGTCCTTATCAACGAGGATTAATGTGTTCCCGATGTAGCATCTATGACAGATGCACAGATTTTCTATGCAGTAAGATAAAGAAAATAACTGAAACATGAAAAAAAATCCATAATGTATTGGATGACAAGAAAAAGAAGTGGTGAACACTAGTCTTTCATTGTCATGTTAATATTGTTCCTTTGTTCAGGATGGTATTGTTATATTATCAAAGGTGGTATCAAACAGTATCATCTTTAGATTTTTTTAAACTACACAACCTCTTCTGCCCTCTCTTACTATTATTCCTGCCCCTTAGTACATACTAGAATCTGAAAGAAGGAAAGAGAACTAACAGTTATGCCCTGAAAAAGCTTCTCAGTTAATTCCTGAAATAGCGGCCTGTTTGAGAGTGGCTGCTCGAAAGGATAGGATATTCCAAAACATTCAGAAAGAGGAAAGAAGTAAAGTAGCAAATATTTAATAGCCTTTTATTTTCATTTTTCCCCTAAACATTCAAAAGATAAGAGTAGAAAATATGTTTTATTAAATTTTTCTTTTAGTTTTTCTAAACATGAGAGCGTATAATCCAAAAGTATAACTATAGCTGGAATATATGATGCTTAGAGGAATGTGGTAGGGGATAAAGTCAGACAGTGAGTAAGGGGCATATTAGGCTTTTATGTTAAAGAAACTAGTGAACAATTTCATTATAATGCCACTGCTGGAGTGACTCCACCGTAACATTTCTTCCCTTGCTTCATTTGAATCAAGATGCAAAACCTGCTCTTCCTCTTCGCCTTTTCTTTCTCTTCCTGAAAATATCCAGACCTAAAGCCATTGGGTAGGTCAGAAAGAGGTAGGCATCCACACAGAGGGCATCCAGATGTGCCATGTTAGAACCTAAGCAAGAAGACAAGGGATTCATACATGATGTGGTAGGCATGGGGAAAGAGCCTAAGTAGGGTGAGAACAGTGTCCACATGGTATGGCCTTGTATGGGAAGTTAGAGCTCTCATGGAATGAGGTGAGTGTACCCGCATGAGGTCAGGCTTGGGGTATAAGATCAGGGTAAAGGGATGTCCATGCGGGAGTGGCTCACTATTTGGTGTCAGAGTCCAAGCAAAGTGAGGATAGAATCCACATGGGGTGGGAAGGAGAAGCCTGACATAGCGTAACACTTAAAATAATGTCAAAGATCCACCAGAAGTTCAGTTCATCTCCAAGGTGCCTGAGGAGTGATTTCTAAATTTTCCTCTAAGTGTACCATCATTGCAAGACAAAGCCCTGGTTGACATTGGGCTCTCTATGGGTGAGACTGCATTTATTCTCCCACTCTCCTTTCTAGTGGAATCTGGGCATGATTGTTTGACCTTCTCTGCCCAGGTGAGCAGAGGAAGGGAAATTTATTTCCTGAAAAGTATTATGATAGCATTGGGCTAGATAGCAAAAACGAGGAATAGCAGGCTCTGTAGTCAACCTTGCCATCTAGGAAATGAAGAGCAACTGAAAGCTTCTGAAAATAAGAATTAAATGAATAAAGTGAGTAGATTCAGAAAATTAATTTTGAATGATCTTGGGGGGAAGTGGGGAGAAGAGAGATAAAAATAAGAGATGTTCTAACAGGACATTGCAAATTAACTATACTTCAATTTTTTAAAAAGAGAGATGTAGAATTCTAGAATGTCGAAGATGGAACAATCTTTGAAAGGCAGGAGTGGAGTGGCTTATATAAGTTGTCAGGATTTAGAGACAGAATTAGTACTAGAATCCACACCTCATCCTCCTGTACTTCTGTGCTCTCTCTGGTAGACCAGGAGGACTTTTACTAAAAGAAAATATGTTGTACTTTACAATTGGCTACTGGTTGAAGGGGAGACATCAAAGATGAGAGCATGGTGCCTGAAAACTAGGAGAATGATATTATTATTGTTGAGAAACATATATTCTAGAAAAAGAAGAAATTCTATGTAACTTTATGAACTTTCTTTTTCTTTCTAGGTAATGCAGGTCGTGACCAAGCCATATGTACGTATTTTTGTCCTTTATTTCTTGAACGATTTTACTACTTTATGTGAAATCCAGCTTTCAATTACTTCTTTATTTACAGATTACCGATTTTGGTATCCAAGATGGGAAGTACCCCGGCCAATTGTGTGTGATCCACTGTGCATGCTTATTTTATTTCTCAGAATGCTGTGTTTTTCACTAAGTGCCGCAATTGTTTTGATAATACAGTCTTATTTTCCAAATATATTATTGGAAGAAGAGATAGTTTTTATCCCTGAGGTAACTGGGCCAGCAAAGGAGGAGGAAAACATAGAGAAAGAGGAAGAGGAGGAGGAGGAGGAGGAGGAGGAGGAGGAGGAGGGGGAGGGGGAAGGGGAGGAGGAGGAGGAGGAGGAGGGGGAGGAGGAGGAGGGGGAGGAGGAGGAGGGGGAGGAGGAGGAGGGGGAGGAGGAGGAGAAGGAGGAGGAGGAGGAGGAGGGGGAGGAGGAGGAGGGGGAGGAGGAGGAGGAGGAGGAGGAGGAGGAGGAGGAGGAGGAGGAGGAGGGGGAGGAGGAGGAGGGGGAGGAGGAGAAGGAGGAGGAGGAGGAGGAGGGGGAGGAGGAGAAGGAGGAGGAGGAGGAGGGGGAGGAGGAGGGGAAGGAGGAGGGGAAGGAGGAGGGGGAGGGGGAGGAGGAGAAGAAGGACAGGAAAAAAGAGGAAGAGGAAGAGGAAGAGGAAAAGGTGGAAGAGGAGGTGAAGGGGTGAGATTTACCACTATCATAGGACAAAAATGTAATACAAAAAAGGCAAAAAAAATAAAATAATAAACACTGAAAAAAAAACCCACTGAGCTTTAACAAAAAAGAATATGCACAAACCACAACTGCAACACCTTTTATTTCCTTCTCTTCCCCATATTTATTCAACAAATTTAAATTTGAAAAACAAAGAAACAAACAAAAAGCATGTATTTTATAGTAAGTACTGTAAGGCAAGTTCTTGGACACTAAGAACAAATAAAGATGCGATGACAGAAATACTAAAAAAAGATTTGACCAGTCTAATTAATCTTAAGATTTCACTGTTATTCTGATAAAGAATGAAATTTCCACTTTCTAAACATGTTTCTATCTCTATGTTTTAAGTATTTTTAAATGGGTTAAAAAAACTCTTGAGTATTAAATAAGATTATACATGTAAGGTGCTTAGGACCATTCCAAGTTCAGGACAACGATTTGATAACTTTTGATTTTGTTGTTTTTATCATTCCTATCACAGTTGTTATTGGTGGTGATGATGGTGGTGATATTTTCCATGTGTTATCAAGGCTTCTAATACCATTATTTATCTTTGTAGTATATGTGTTTTGGAATGGCTTAAGTGGTATTTGTACATGCTGTTAGGAGACAAATTTATTATTTCTACTTCATGTTCAATATTTCATTAAAGCCTTGCTGTAATTCTTTACTAGGCTATACAATTTGTTGACACCAAGGGCTAATAAATGTCAAAAGTTTAATTATTTGTGATTGAGCAATATGGCTGCTTCCAAATTTATGTTATAAAATAAAATAAAAATTTTTAAATAGTTATTTACTTACAGTTATTCAATATCTATAGTAAAAGTTCATAAATTAGTAATATAAATTAACTACTTACCACTTGTAGTACTAATAAATGAACTGAGTAAAAATGAGTAACATAAGCAAAATACATCAAATGGTATAAACTTGATGTTTATTAACTGTATTATATCAAAAGCCTGTTCTTAAATGGGACAACATGAGAATTATATAAAAAAGCAATGAACTATCCTCTTGTATTTGATAGTTTCTGGTTTTTTGTTTGTTTGTTTTCATTTGCTTTGTTTTGTTTTTCAAGAGCTCTGAGATAGATAGATATAGATATAGATATATAAAATTTCCATGAAGTCAGCCTCTTTTCTACCCAGCCTCCTGAGAAACAGCCTGAGGTAGAGAAAAGGGCTGGTGATTTTATTTATTATTATTATCTTATATTTGTGTGTCATTTCATAGCTTCTGAAGTGCTTTCACATAATTATTTAATACTCAAAGCCACTCTGTGGAGTTGGTATTGCTTCCACTTTTAAACTGAGAAAACTGATTTTGCATTTGCAAAGTGGTTCAATCTAGGACTGAGAACAAATTACTTTCTGAACATTCTGATGCATTTATAAGCATAAATTCCTCACCATACCATGTTCTATTCCCACTGCGACAAACCTTGCTCTGTATCTATAATCTGATTCCTACTCCTCTACATCTACTCTTCGCCATGTTCTCTGGTGATTTCATGGAATATGATTGCTACAGGCCAGTGGTTCTTAACTGGGGGCAATTTTGCCACCTCTCCACCAATGACATATGGCAGTGTTTGGGAACATTTTTGATTGCCACAACCAGGAAGGTGCTGCTGTTGTCTAGTGGGTAGAGGTCAGAAATGCTGCTAAACATCCTGAAGTACACAGGACAGCCCTCACAACAAAGAATGATCTGGTCCAAAATGCCAATAGTGTCACTTTGTTTTTGTGATTCTGTCTCCCTAGTTTGGGTGATGGTCCACTGACCACAGCTGGGCCCAGTCATGGTGTTTGGTTTGGGGATCCAGACAGACATTCGAGGCATGTCCTCCTTGGTGGCTAAAATTTTAATATGTGAAGCTCTGAGGCTATGTAGCATACCACATGGAAAGAAAGAATGAAGTCCAAACACAGAGAGAAGCAGTGAAAGACTGTTTGTTGTCTCTGATACCTAGTTTCATCCCAACGTTTCACATGAACTGTTTTGTTTTGTTTTTTCAGAATATATCCTAATTCTATCCAGTAAGTTTACCTCTTTTCTTATGTTATTTTGAATTCAATTCCTCTGATTCAACTGAAGGACATTCGTACTACAAATTTATTTTAATTAAAATTTTCATTATTCTGAAACAGCATGAACAAAAACTCAATTTATAGATGTTCTTCATATCATCATGTGGTCAAAGGAACAGTTTCTTCTTAAGTTTTATTTCCCAAATCTTTGTTTTTGGTATCATCTCTAGCTCTCCTAGAACCACACACCCTATGTGCTTAGAATACTTGTTTTTATCCTTATTACACGAGTCACAGGTGGACTCCTTCAGCTAGATCAAGGGATTATTTGTATGAATCCCAGAGGTGTCTGGGAAAGTTTTTCCATGGCTCTGAGTTC
Source organism: Pseudorca crassidens (assembly GCF_039906515.1). Classification (NCBI taxonomy): domain Eukaryota; kingdom Metazoa; phylum Chordata; class Mammalia; order Artiodactyla; family Delphinidae; genus Pseudorca; species Pseudorca crassidens. The sequence continues at coordinate 63,775,854 of NC_090306.1, forward strand.
AGGAATGTACTTTAACCAGGATATGCTAGCATAGATAGGCTGGGGTGATAGATGAGCATTTGCTTGATTCCTTAAAGTACTGTGTATTCTATTCTGCATTATATAACTGAGAATATAGAAATGCTCCTAGCCCTGGTAAGGTAATCTCCAGAAAGTGTCTATACTACATTATGTGCAGGTTCGCCCCAGTATATGACTAGGCCAGAAGAAGACAGTTATGCTTCTAGGCCTTCAGTCATTTACATCTTAACCTCTGCAACCATACATCTGCTGATGAGGTGTAGTACTAGGAAGTTTGCACTCTTTGGTGCTGGAGAATGTTGCTACTCTCTGCTATATATCCTGACATCCTTTTGTGTCCTTTACATGAGTAAAAACTGTTTGATGTTCTCAAGTGTTTGTGCCTTGTTTATCCATCAATACTTTTACATTGTTATTGTAGCAGTTGTGCAGAATGGAAATGACACAAAGACTCCATATCCGGGCTTCCCTGGTGGTGCAGTGGTTGAGAGTCCATCTGCCGATGCAGGGAACACGGGTTCGTGCCCCGGTCCAGGAAGATCCCACATGCCGCGGAGCGGCTGGGCCCGTGAGCCATGGCTGCCGAGCCTGCGCGTCCGGAGCCTGTGCTCCACGTTGGGAGAGGCCACAACAGTGAGAGGCCCGCGTACCGCAAAAAAAAAAAAAGACTCCATATCCAATATGGATAAATCTCTGTAGGGAAAACTTTCGGATAATAAAGGGGACAGAGATGATACCATGTGGTACCATGTTGGTTTTCTATTTGATTTAGCTAAGGGCTGGAAAAAATAGTGTGAAAGAATCAGTATACTTTGTCAATAAATTTTGACAAAATGTTAGTGATCCAATGCTATCTTGAGTCCTCCATTTAAATGGTCAAAGATCATGTTTGTTATTCCTTAAAACCAGATAAAAGTGAAGATAGTTGGTTTTGCTATAGGTTCCTCAGTTTCCCTTAGCAATGGACTACAGTGCTGTGTGGTAATAGACACTACACAAAGGGAGTCTGGGAAAGAGCAGAACGTTTACAAGGAACAGCACACAGCAATGGGGGGAGGAACTACAGTCACAGGGCTTGATGAATCTAGAGGTGGTAGGACCCGCAATTATTTATCATAACCATGAACTCTCTTCTAGATCATTCAACACAATGTTGCCGGGAAACCAGGTTAGTCAGCTGCAGGGGACTGGGATGGAGTGAGGGGGCACTGGACAGTAAGTACCTTTCTTTGCCTTCCTTACAGAAATTCAACAGTTTTGTCCTGAAAGAGGAAATTGCCAAAAGCACATGCCCACTTAAATTCAAAGTACCACTTGAGTGAAGGAAATATGATTATGGGCACCTAAAAATATCTAAAATCTAGGACTTCCCTGGTGGTCCAGTGGTTAAGATGCTACACTCCCAATGCAGGGGGCATGGGTTCAATCGCTGGTCAGGGAACTAAGATCCCGCATGCCGCACAACACAGCCAAAATGATAATAATAAAATAAAAATATTTAAAATCTGAGGAGTACTAATGATATTCCCCTCATTAAACAGACTTTATAGACCTTATCATTAGCGAAAACTATAATCACTAACCTTCTGACTCACTCAAGTTGGGACAGCGTAGTGTGGTGACAAACCTGTACAATGAAAACAAACAAACAAAAAAAACTAGCCAGCTATAACTTATAGTTTAAAGGAGCCCAAAGCCTGAAGAGCACAAAGTCACCCAATGGGTCCTTGGGAGTGAGGGTAACAGGGCCGCTCTAGCTTCCACCCCCTGATTCCTGGTCCCACGTAGTCTTCCTATTGGCAGCATATCCTTGCAGAATATTGCCTCTAACCTGGCATGTTAGCTGCACCTTCAAAAGACCATCCCAATGCTTTATCAGGCCAGAAGTTTTTGCATGGAGTGATATGTCAAATAATCAGTGGATTCCATAGTCAGTGTCCCCCTCCTGAAAATCCTCCATTGTGAAGTGAGACCTCTGATGGGATGCTAGCTTGTGTGGTATTCTCTTCCTGTGGATCAGGCACTCTGGAAGTCCACACATGGTGGTACTGGCTAAGACTCTGAGAGCAGGAAAGTCAAACCCATACCCAGAAAAAATGTCAGAATGGGTGTCTGTTCCAATGAGAATGAACCACTGGCTTTTCCAGAATGGAAGGAATCCAGTGTAGTCAACTTGCCACCAAGTGCCAATTGGTCTCCTCAAACAATAGTGCCATGATGGGGACACAACATTCATCTCTACTGTTGGTAGATCGTACGTAGAGAGATACCTAGGTCAGCATTGATAAGTGAAAGTCCGTGCATTTGAACCAATGTGTGGCATACATGCCTTTTATTTGTCCATCGTGCTAATTCTGGGTGCACAAAAAACAAAGCCTGGCTAATGTCAACTGACTGAGCCAATTTGTCTACTTGGTTATTCAATGCCTCTGGTGGGCATTAACCTGTAAAAGTCTCACACACCATTCCCACTCTACTCCCATATCTCCATTCACATTCCTTTGCCCCAGACCCTCTTATTTCTGATCTTTCAACCCTTTTTCTTCTAAACCCCTAACCTCTGGTCAGGCATTTTCTACTGTCCATGTATCCATATTAATTCCCATCTCAGGCCACTCATGTTTCCATACAAAGTGGTGACCAGGTAAACCACTCAGAACTCCACCTTCAAGATCTTCCCTTACCACTGTCTTTCAAGGCCACCCCTGAGTATGGCTGTAATGTAGCCATTGTACATTTTCAGCTTGCACTCACGTGCCAAGTCAACCAATTGATAAGCTAAGATTTGGCTTTTTTCCTTACCTTTACCTAGAGATACAAGACCCCCCACTCAATACAGTCATAGGTGTGAGTTGAGAGAGGGGTTTTGGTGTAACTGTGGTGAGTGAAATGGACGTCTAAGTTGCCCGCTCATGTAGCTTATTCATGTCCTCCGGTCCTGCTTGGATCAGTAACAGAGCTTTCATGGATTTCTGGATACAGTACTTGTCTCAGTGTACAATATAACACAGATCCTAGGGCAAGGACCATACATCAATAGTGAGGAGAGAGAAGGATGCAGTGGTGAAAGAGTAAAAGGTGTTAGACTAACAAATCAGTAACAAATTCTATCATGAGGAATACCAGAGTCTATGGATGGTATGAGTGAGTAGGTAACTCTGCTGCTGCATTAGGAGAGAGTAAAGAAGGGTTCATTGAATGGAAACCTTGGAGTAGTCAAAGCTGAAAGACACAGGAAAGTTTTAACAATACAGACTTCCTTGGGGCACAATAGGAAATTGTACTTCTGGCTGAAAGCAGGGAGAGTGCTACAGGAAAGAACATTGGACTTTGAGACCAAACCATCCTTGATCCAGCTACTCACCGTTTTCCCTTTGAAGTACAATCATAGACATTCTACAGAGCACACTCAAGACTACAGTTGACCCGTGTATAACACAGGTTTGAACTGCCCTGGTCCACGTATCTGTGGATATTTTTCAGTAATAAATAATACAGTACTACATGGTCCATGTTTGGTTGAATCCGCTGATGCAGAGCCATGGATACACATAGCTGACTATAAATTATACACGGATTAACCCCCATGTTGTCATGTAAGCTACTAATGAGGGACTCCAATAATTTTAAGATCAAAGATTCCAAGAAGAACCTGGGCATTGTCAGAAAAGCATTTAAACAACAACAACAAAAAAACACAAGCAGCTCATCAAAGCGAATTGATTAAATGGAAATGATAGATTCAGAAACCTGTCTACAAATAAGAGGAAGTCACTTTCCAGGGGCCAAGACTGTCCTTGTGAGAGGATTTACTTCTGACATTGAAGGCTTATACTACACCGTGTGAGTTTCTGTATTCAGAAAAAAAAAAAAAAAAGTGAGGGAACTTAGTTTATGGATGACAATGCTTGGTTAATGGAGAGGATTTGTGTCTGAAAGAATACCAGCTAACTGAAAATTTCTAGTAAAAGAAAAAAAGATGGGGTATATCAGCAAAATGGACAGAGATATATGCTGTGTGGCTAGCATAAACCCCTTCTGAGATAGCTAGATGAGATGGATAGATAGATAGATAGTGATAGACAGATATATTTATGTATACATATAATGACTCAGTCAATGACCAGTGGTCTAACTACTTGTTTTGGCAAGTGGGATACAGGGAACCAGACTTTAAAATAACCTCATTTGGATGCTAGACTTAAAAAGAAAAAGCCATGAGCTTTACCTAAAAATACAGGTTAGTCATGTTGATGCCCATCAGTCACATTCAGAGGAGAAATCTGCTCGTGATTGAGATAAGATATATATGTTCATGTAAGCTTTGGCAGTGTTAGTTTCCTGAGATGGGTGTGCTCAGGGCTGTAAGCTATGTTTCAGTGGACACATCTCCAGAAATTGCTCTTCTTCCTTGGGATTGTCCAGCTTCTAAACAGCCAAAGACATGTTTATATTTCAGTCAGTAAACAGGTCCCAAGGTTACGTGGTTTATCACCCATGGGAGCAACAAGTTATAAATAGGTTTTCTCTGGTATTGACAATATTTTTGGTTTTGACTTTGTGACTGAGGCCTTGACAAAGACAAAAAAGGCTAAAAGACAAGACTATCCACAAATACAGACCCAAACTTAGATATCATCAGATCAGGAAGTAGCATTTTATAGCACAAACAGTATAAGAAAGGAAGGACAGGGAGTTTCCTGGTGGCCTAGTGGCTAGGATTTGGCACTTTCACTGCAGAGGCCCAGGTTTGATCCCTGGTCAGAAAACTATCTGACATGCTGCATGACATGGCCAAAAATATAAAAAGAAAAAAAAAAAAGAGGAAGGAAGGACAAGGAAATACAATGGTGAAGTAATCCTCTCAACAATTCATATCAAACACAAAGCGGAGGAATAAGTAAAAATTTAAATGGGCACTTTAAGCAATTACTAGCCAAAATAGGAGGAGTGATAGAGCATTAAGTAATGTTCCAGATTAAAAGAATGTGTTTCAATTCACGTTGAAGGATGATAAAGGTAGATCACCAGTTGAATTGTTTCTAAGAGTTGGAGTTGACAACGAGGGGATAGAGATGAAAGATGTAACTCATAATTACCCAGGTAAGTTTTTAGACAATTGTTATTCCAGTCATTATATTAAGAGCAGAGATTCAGTTATATGTCTCCAAGATAGAAACATTAGAATTCCAGTAATCTGTGACTTGTTATACAAATGTGACTACTAGGATTTCATTAATAAGAGTAATAGGCTGGATCAGCCCTGTCTCTCATAACTAAGGTAGATATCATGCTCACAGAGTCTCCCTACCTAGGGGAAGGGAAACTCCATGGAGTTTGGAACGTATGTTGGAATGAAGAGAGGAGAGAGTTTGGTCATACCATATTTGCTGTTCACCATTTGGAGTATTTCTCAAATATATCTCCTCCAATAGGGCAAAGGAAAGATGCAGATAGAGAATCAGGCAACAGTAAATTGGCATTTTAAAGAAGTAGAGAAGAAGAGAATGTGCCCTAAGCATTCTTACTCTGTATGTCCACAACCCTTAAGGAAGGATCTTGAGAGAAGCCTCCAGCACTGATTCAATAACTCTGAGTCTATTGCTATGGACTTGGACAAAAGGCAATCCCTGTATGGGCAATAATGAGTGAACATTGTGAATGTGTCAATTCCTAGTGCAATAGTGTAATTTGGAAATAGAAGTGGGAATAATAGGTTATTTAATCAGTGTTGAGATTTTTCCCCTAAGAACCCAGGGGGAAAATTCCCTGACAAAATAGCCAGCCAGGCCATGAACAGAAATGCAAAGCAGATACCATGTTTTAGAATCCATCAAGGTATTGAAATGTATGCCAAGTTCCTAAATACAATGGCAAGGATTAGAAAGTGGCTTACATTATATAAATGACTACATTTTGTGCATAAAGCAAAATAACATTGCTTTTGTATATGGTTTCTAAATCCTATATAAAAAGTATAGTCTTGGCATAACACGGTGCAATGATAATTGGTTTAGAGGCCATGAATCAGAATAAAAAAGAAAACTGATTTTTTATGAATCAGAGATATAATAAAGAAGAAAAACAGTAAAACGGGGGCCCATGAAGAGTTTCTGTTTCTGGATCTTGGTCAAGAGTTAGAGCTGCAGAAGCTTTGTGAACATGGACAATCTAAACTTAGAAAGTTTTCAGACAGTAGGGTTATGGACAGCTAACCCCTTTAGATAGTCGGAAGAACTATTGATAATACCAGGAGATCAAATGTCCATAGTTGGGGACAATGGCTGGGGATTCTGGGATCACAATTTAAGGGAGAACAAATCCTGACTCACTTTGGGTCAACAGTGACATAGCAGGCCATTAGTGGACCTTGTAAAGTGAGATATACCCCAAGAGAACGGTTCTCAGGCCCATCCTATTTTCCCACTGGTGAGACTAGGCTTACTGCCTGATAATGCCCCTATTGGGAGACAAGTCTCAATGTACCACGTGTTCTTGTCTCATATTAATAAGATATATCTAAATACTTTTTAATGGCTACAAAAATGTCTACTATGTGAATGCTCTCTACATCACCTGCCTCCTTTTATTGCATGTTTGTGTTCTTTCTAACACATTACACGAACAACAGAGGCTATTGATTTTCCTGCTCCAAAGGAGATTCCCTACTACTTGAGTTCAGTTCTATCTTGATGGGGACATGGGAGAAATTTCTTCCTTTATGCCCCATCTCCACATAAGTCCTGTAAAGAGGGGATAACAAAGTCCAGGACTGTCAACTGTAAGTTTTCTACAAGTGACCAGTTGATAGGAAAAGAGAGCAGGGACAACGGGTCCTAAGTCCCTTCTGCTTTGCTCACTGATCTCCTCCAGATCTTCCCTCAACTCTGTTTTGTTTTGAGTTGGCACCCTGGCTATTCCCCTCTCTAACCCAGGGCTTATATCTAGGGCTGACTTAGCCAGTAGGCACAGTAGGCAAGGGCCTAGGGCCAATTACACTTTCAGGGACCCATGAAAATATTTTAATTTATTTTAAAATCAGAAGAAAATTGATATGATAAAAATAATAAACATAATGACACATCCAGCCTAGATTATATTCACCTTTATACCAACAGAGTTATAAAATATAATTTTCAATATTTTTTATGATGGAGGGCCTATGAAAGTAAAAGAGCCTAGGGACCAGCCCTGCTTAGATCTAGCACTGAGGCTGGTAATTTCTTTGAGTCTTTGGTGTGAGTTTGGGACATAAAATTATCCCTTGAGATAAATGTGAGAGAAAGTAGGGAGAAACAATTAGATTAATATTTTGAGATCAAGCCCTTCCACAAACACACATATCTGAGCACTTGTCCAATTATTTCCTTGGGATAAATTAACTGGGATATCGAGAAATACAAATGCTGAAGATATTTGATTTGTTTTACCACAGTAACGGTTCACAAAATGTTAACAATTTATACTCCTATAATTAATGGCTGAGATTACCTGTTTTCCACCTCTCGTCCAATGTAGAATGCTATCATTGTTTTTACTGTCTGTAAATCTGATTGATTACGAATGCTATCTTCATATTTTAATTTATTTTTTTAATACTACTGAGGTAGTACTTTTTTTTCCCTTAGGCTTATTGACCATTTCAGTTTTTCTATTGTTTGTCTGGATTTCTTACCCATTCCTCAGTTGGAGCTTTTATTGTTTTCTCATTGATAAATAAGACCATATTTAAGGATGATAACCATGCTATATCACATGGGTAGCAATATCTGTCCACAGTTTGTTACTTGTCTTTATATTTGTCTATGGTGCTGTTTTAAATCTCACTGTCAATAACCCCAGGCCTATATTATTATATCTCACAAAGAAAGAGGGGCAATCTGCCTTACCAGCTCCAGCCCAAAACTCAAGAAGTACTGATTGGCTTAGCTTGGACCATGTTCTCATTCCTGAACCAATCACCATACCCAGAGAATGCAGAGAGAGACCAAGCAAGACTCTGATTGGCCCAATCTAGGCTCTGTGCATATTCCAGTACATGGAGATGGAGGAACAGGGCATCATGATAGACAGCCAAACCCTGGCTACACAGAGGTAATAGATAGGAGGGTTCTGTATACAGAAACCAGAAACACCATAGTTACTACAGTTAATTGCAGCAATGTGCCACTGCAGTTTTTGCCAAATTGATTGTTGCCTTGAAATCACTTCTTGAATAGTCAGTTAATCCCCAGATATGTTAGGCACATACCAAGACCAAAACAAATTTGCACTGCAATTCTGGCCAAATACAATGTTGAATTCGAAATTTCTGCAGTTGAAAATGCTGAATTTAAAAAGTTAAACAGACTTCTTTACTAGATACTACACGAATTCTCAGAGACTTTGATAGGCTAAATGTGAATTAGGAATCTCTAAAGTGTGTGTAGAAGTAGAAAATAACACAACATTGTAAAGCAACTATACTCCAATAAAAATTCTTTAAAAATAACACATCATTTAAAAAATAAATAAATAAAGTGTGTTTAGAATATGAAGAGCTTTTCACCCTTCTTATCGTTAAGTACTTTCTCACATATCTGCTCTGTTTTCAAGAGAATATAGTTTGATAAAATGCTACCATATATTAAATTCTTATAAACACTTGCATTTATTTTTGAACTTTTTTATTTTATTCCACTGATCTGTCTAGTTAGGTTGATGATAAGAAATGGATTATACTGAGGTGATGGTCTCCCGCCCTCAGACATCAGCACTCCAGGTGCTTAGGCCTTCAGACTCAGATTCGGACTTAACACCATTGGCTCCCCTAGTTCTCAGGCCTTCAGGTTTGAACTAAGACTGTATTGCCAGCTTTCCTGGGTCTCCAGCTTGCAGATGGCAAATCATGAGACTTCTCAACCTCTTTAATCATATGAGCCTATCCCTCATAATGGATCCCTTTCTACATATCTATATATGTCCTGTTGGTTGTGTTTCTCTGGAGAAGCATAATACAACTGAGATGCTGTTAACCAAGAGACCTAGTAGTATCATGGCTATCTCACTTCCCTCCATTCCTCAACACACACTCTCTAGCTGAGTGAGAATTATGCAAGGCAATGTAACTCTTTACTGTTAGCAAAGATTTTGTCCCCAAGCTCCCACTAAAGAACCATAGTGAGCTTGATTAAGCTATGTCCAACTATGGCCTGTGCACTCTCTCTCCCCAATACCTATCCCTGGATCTCAGGATTTAGCATTGAGTAGAACTGAAAGCCATACCAGAGGAAACAGAGCAAATGAATTTAGCACAGGTATATCCCAGACATATCTTAAGTGAGTAAAGACAGAAGTACTACAGACTCCAGAAGGAGATGTCCCCAAGCATGGAAGAAAAATAGTGAAGAGATCACACCCATGTTTTTTATTACTTTTTTTTCCTTTGAATGCTCCATTCCAAATAACATGGCCCAGCCAGTGCAATGACACATGACTAATGAAGTTTATTTTTTTCTGATTTTTATTGGAGTATAGTTGCTTTACAATGTTGTATTAATTTCTGCTGTACAGCAAAGTGAATCAGCTATACATATACATATATCCCCTCTTTTTTGGATTTCCTTCCCATTTAGATCACCACAGAGCATTGAGTAGAGTTCCCTGTGCTATATAGTAGGTTCTCATTGGTTATCTATTTTATACATTGTATCAATAGTGTGTATATGTGAATCCCAATCTCCCAATTTATCCCATCCCCCTTTCCCCCTTGGTATTCATATGTTTGTTCTCTATGTCAGTGTCTCTATTTCTGCTTTGTAAATAAGATCATCTATACCAATTTTTTCAGATTCCACATATATGCATTAATATACAATATTTGTTTTCCTCTTCCTACTTACTCCAGTATGACAATATTACTCAGTATGACAATCTCTAGGTCCATCCATGTCTCTACAAATGACCCACTTTCATTCCTTTTTATGGCTGAGTAATATTCCATTGTATATATGTACCACATCTTCTTTATCCATTCTTCTGTTAATGGACATTTAGGTTGTTTCCATGTCCTGGCTATTGTAAATAGTGCTGCAATGAACATTGGGGTGCATGTGTCTTTTTGAATTATGGTTTTCTTTGGGTATATGCCCAGTAGTGGTATTGCTGGGTCACATGTTAGTTCTATTTTTAGTTTTTTAAGTCACCTCCATACTGTTCTCCATAGTGGCTGTATCAATTGACATTCCCACCAACAGTGTAAGAGGGTTCCCTTTTCTCCAACATTTATTGTTTGTAGGTTTTTTGATGATGGCCATTCTGACCGGTGTGAGGTGATACTTCATTGTAGTCTGGATTTACATTTCTCTGATAATTAGTGATGTTGAGCATCTTTTTCATGTTGTTTGTTGGCCATCTGTATGTCTTCTTTGGAGAAATGTCTGTTTAGGTCTTCTGCCCATTTTTTGATGGGGTTTTTTGTTTTTTAAATTTTTTTAACACCTTTATTGGAGTATAATTGCTTTACAATGGTGTGTTAGTTTCTGCTTTATAACAAAGTGAATCAGATATACATATACATATATCCCCATATCTCCTCCCTCTTGCATCTCCCTCCCACCCTCCTTCTCCCACCCCTCTAAGTGGTCACAAGGCACTGAGCTGATCACCCTGTGCCATGCAGCTGCTTCCCACTAGCTATCTATTTTACATTTGGTAGTGTATATAAGTCCATGCCACTCTCTCACTTCGTCCCAGCTTACCCTTCCCCCTCCCCATATCCTCAAGTCCATTCTCTATGTCTACGTCTTTATTCCTGTCCTGGCCCTAGGTTCTTCATAAACTTTTTTTTTTTTTTTAGATTCCATATATGTGTGTTAGCATATGGTATTTGTTTTTCTCTTTCTGACTTACTTCACTCTGTATGACAGACTCTAGGTCCATCCACCTCACTACAAATAACTCAATTTTGTTTCTTTTTATGGCTGAGTAATATTCCATTGTATATATGTGCCACATCTTCTTTATCCATTCATCTGTCGATGGACACTTAGGTTGCTTCCATGTCCTGGCTATTGTAAATAGATCTGCAATGAACATTGTGGTACATGACTCTTTTTGAATTATGGTTTTCTCAGGGTATATGCCCAGTAGTGGGAGTGCTGGGTCATATGGTATTTCTTTTTTTAGTTTTTTAAGGAACCTCCATACTGTTCTCCATAGTGGCTGTATCAATTTACATTCCCACCAACAGTGCAAGAGGGTTGCCTTTTCTCCTCACCCTCTCCAGCATTTATTGTTTGTAGATTTTTTGATGATGGCCATTCTGACCGGTGTGAGGTGATAGCTCATTGTAGTTTTGATTTGCATTTCTCTAATGATTAGTGATGTTGAGCATTCTTTCATGTGTTTGTTGGCCATCTGTATGTCTTCTTTGGAGAAATGTCTATTTAGGTCTTCTGCCCATTTTTGGATTGGGTTGTTTGTTTTTTTGATATTGAGCTGCATGAGCTGTTTGTATATTTTGGAAATTAGTCCTTTGTCAGTTGCTTCATTTGCAAACAGTTGGAGAGATATACTATGTTCTTGGATTGGAAGAATCAATATTGTGAAAATGACTATACTACCCAAAGCAATCTACAGATTCAATGCAATCCCTATCAAATTACCAATGGTATTTCTCACAGAACTAGAACAAAAAGTTTTACAATTTGTATGGAAACACAAAAGACCTCGAATGGCAAAAGCAATCTTGAGAAAAAAAAAAAAACAGAGCTGGAGGAATCAGGCTTCCTGACTTCAGACTATACTACAAAGGTACAGTAGTCAAGATAGTATGGTACTGGCACAAAAACAGAAATATAACCAATGGTACAGGATAGAAAGCCCAGAGATAAACCCACACACCTATGGTCACCTAATCTATGACAAAGGAGGCCAGAATATATGATAGAGCAAAGACAGCCTCTTCAATAAGTGGTGCTGGGAAAACTGGACAGCTACATGTAAAAGAATGAAATTAGAACACTCCCTAAAACCATACACAAAAATAAACTCAAAATGAATTAAAGACCTAAATGTAAGGCCAGACACTATAAAACTCTTAGAGGAAAACTTAGGCAGAACACTGACATAAATAGCAGCAAGATCTTTTTTGACCCACCTCCTAGAGTAATGAGAATAAAAATGAAAATAAACAAATGAGACCTAATTAAACTTAAAAGCTATTGCACAGTAAAGGAAACCATAAACAAGATGAAAAGACAGCCCTCAGAATGGGAGAAAATATTTGCAAATGATTAATGAAGTTTAATAGTCCTGCTTGGGGTGGAGTAAAAGGACTAGAATGAATTTGAGAAGTTTGAGGCCAATTTGTTCATTCTTACACTAGTAAGATTCTTCTTATTATTATTATAGTTATCTAGTACATTTTCTCATCTTTCTCAGAGGAATCTCTCCTTATCCTTTCCTTTTTCAAAATTTTTTTGCTATTCCCAGTCTTCTGAATTGGGATTATTTTGTCAAATCATTAGTATCTTTCATTGGGATTATTATAATTGTGATTGTATTCAATTTATATTATACATTAGTGAAACTGACACTTCTCAATGTAGTTTTCCAATTCAAGGTATTAGTTCCATATTTATTTAATGTATTTCTGTACTGTCACTCATTTCTTAGTTGCTTTCCTCTAAGGGACACTATTTTTGTTCTGTCTCTTGGCTCCTCTTCTTCCACTCTTTTTTCTATTTCTTCCCTGAGGCCTTCTTTCCCACATTCCTTGCTTTTTCCTCAACTCCTGCTGTCATGATACATTATTGTATTATAACCAGGTAATATGTGTATGTATATATTTGAGTCCAGCTTAATAGTTTTATAATTTATGCATAATTATTAGGACTTAAATAAAGGTTAATGGTCTCATTTAATTGTTCATTTAATGTCAAAGGGACTTTTGCATAAACATTATTCTGTACCTATTTTAATGCTAAATTTATTATTTATATTCTAATAAAATTATGAACATTAATTTTATTAAACAAGTATTAAATATTTACCTCTCCTTAAAAAATAGATTATAATTGCAGCTTTAGAATGAGGTGTTCTATTGAACTATTTATATAACTTAAAAGCAAGACAAAAATAGTATTTTTATAAATACAATAACTTAAAAACTTTGTCCTATTCTAAAATCTCAGTACTCTGTGTTTATTTATTTCTTTACTATTTCTACTTCTGATTCCCTTAGAGGGGTATAATCATGTTTATGTTGCTACCCTCCCAGGAGGACACCCAAGAAAACTTTCCTCTAAGCAGGTTCTATCTTATTATTGTCCTCTCAAGTTCTGGAACTCAAGAATTAACATCCGGTCTTCCCTGGTGGCACAGTGGTTAAGAATCCGACTGCCAATGCAAGGGACACAGGTTTGAGCCCTGGTCCGGGAAGATCCCACATGCCATGGAGCAACTAAGCCCGTGCACCACAACTACTGAGCCTTCACTCTAGAGCCAGTGAGCCACAAATACTGAGCCTGCGTGCCACAACTACTGAAGCCCGCGTGCCTAGAGCCCATGCTCCACAACAAGAGAAGCCACCGCAATGAGAAGCCCGTGCACCACAAAGAAGAGTAACCCCTGCTTGCCGCAACTAGAGAAAAGCCTGAGCACAGCAACGAAGACCCAATGCAGCCAAAAATAAAGAAATAAATTTTTTAAAAAATAAAAAGGAAATAAAAAGAATTAACATCCCTCAAATCTGGGTTGAATGCTATGTTAGTTTCCTAGGGCTAGGGTAACAAACTACCACAAATTGGGTGGCTTAAAACAAGAGAAATTTATTCTCTCACATTTTTGGAGGTCAGAAGTTCAAAATTAAGGTGTAGGTTGGGCTGTCCTCCTGTTGAAGCCTCAAAGAGATTAAGCTTCCTTCCCTCTCCCAGCTGCTAGTAGCCCAAGGCATTCCTTACCTTGTGACAGCATGATTCCAGTCTCTGCCTCCGTCTTCACGTGGTCTTCTCTCTCTTTGCCTCTGTGTCTTCAAATGGAATTCTCTTCTCTGTATCTCTTACTCCACTTCTTATAAGGACATTAGTCATATTGGATTACAGTCCATCCTAACAGCCTCATCTTAACTTGATTACATCTGTAAGGACCCCATTTCTAAATGTCATTCTGAGGTTCATGGGGTTAGGGCTTCCACATATCTTCTGAAGGGGCTCAATGCAATCCATAATAGGTGCCTTGACTGGGGATGCTGATATCTCTCTGAATAACTTCTGTTAAAGTAGTTTTATCCTTCAGCCTCCTACACAAAGCAGAAACTAGCTATCTCCATCGTATCCCTGGTCTGATATAGGCACCATCCCTTCCTTTCTTTTTCTTCTTCATACTTAGAATGTGGATGTGAAGCTGTAGATGGAGCACCTGTCTTGTGACCATGAGATAAGAAGCATGAGTGGAAAAGCCACATGCTAAAGATGATTAAGCAGAAAAATAGGAAGAGATAGAAACATTGACATCATGTTGCCACTGCACCAGCCCTGGACTCCCCACCTTTGGACTTAACTATTATTTTAGAAAAAGTATAGCCCATTGTAGTTAAGCCACGGTAGATGAGCTTTTGTGCAACCCTCCCCCACTTCAAAAACAACCTCAAAACAAAACCGCTGTGTTAATGGCCTGCTTCCCCTGGCCTAATTGCTCATGCAAGCTTAATGAAGTCAGTCATGTTTATCAGTGATTTAGTACTGGCACATCTTAGCAGCTCAACACAAGCAGCTGGCATCTTACTTTAAATAACAAATAGTATATGTTTTAGTTCTGTTTTTTGTTTTCTTTCTGTTTTAAATCAAAGTGTGACCTTCTCCATTTCCACACCTATTTGCAAAGTTGTCAGTTACAGTCTCATCGGTGACAGCTGTGTGCCTCACAAAAGGACTATCATCAAATGACCTCAGACCCTGCCCACTGACAAATTTCCTGTCTTGGTTTCTGATTTGACCGGCTAAATTTCGCAATCCTTTCCTTCGGCCTGGTTCCGCTTTCCTAGCACTGACTTTGGCAGAAGCTTTTAACTCTCCTTACAACTGTCAGCCTCATGGCATCCTGGCTGAGCCTACCTACAATGAGAAAGGCTGACTGAGGAAAAAAAAAAGAGACAGAAAACAAAAATCACCAATATCAGGAATAAACAAGGGACACTACTAGAGGTCTAGAGAAATTAAAAGAATGATAAGTGAACATAATGAATAACTTTTTGTCAATAGACTCAACAATTTAGATGGAATGAGCAAATTCTTGAATGAGTCCACTTCCAAAACCAACATAAGAATAAAGAAAAATATTTGAAATGGCCTCCTGTCAAAAACTGTGAAAGGTCTGAGACTGTATCCTGCCAGCAAGTTAACAAGTTAGTCAAGGATACTTAGAGAAAATGCAAGACTTCTGGGTCAGAGACAAAGGACAGTATTTTACTCACAACAATGATAATAAAGCTTTTAAAAACATTTTTGTTTCTTAAATTTTATTTATATTAAAGATATACATATGCATACTTTAAGAAATCAAATAATCCTATAAGGCTTGTAATAAAAACAGAGCGTAGTCACCCAGAACCACACCTGACAAAACATGCTTTAGAAGATTTTAGTAATGAAACTGAAAAAAATAAAAGTTCAAAGGAAACAGCTAACTTGCTGTTGAAACCACCATTTCCTTAGGGTAGAGCAAGTTCAAAATAATTTCCTTCTCAGAAGTGAGAAGTTAACTAGACTAAAATGTGTAGCTAGTTGAATAGTGTTAACATTGGATAAGTCTCAATGCTACAAGATTATATTGGCTACATTATCTCTTTGACCATTTATATCTTGTATTCCTACCTGTAAACACTCAGTTTATATTTAGAATGCCTAACAAGTTTAATTCAGGAATGACTATATCTAGCAGTGTTATTCAGTATAATGTAAGCACTTCATAAACACAAGCATTGATCTATTAATATTTATTCATTTCTGGATATTTATTGATTTGGAAAGTACATTTATATCGTGTTTGAATTTATAATGATTTTGAAAACGTGGCCATCATAATTATCTTATGATAACTGGTACTGTATCAGAAAAAGACTGTTTAAAGAAAACATACATTAAATGAGGATCAAAAATTCAAAATAAAATGTGAGAGAAAATTATTTAAATGGGGTTTTCTTTTAAAAAATGGAAGTGCAAAGATTAGGTGTTAATGATAAGGGAATAGGAATGTTTGAATTGGAAGTAATTGTATATAAGTTTATTAACAAATTTGTGTGTGTCTTTTTTTTTTAACATCTTTATTGGAGTATAATTGCTTTACAATGGTGTGTTAGTTTCTGCTTTATAACAAAGTGAATCAGTTATACATATACATATGTTCCCATATCTCTTCCCTCTTACGTCTCCCTCCTTCCCACCCTCCCTACCCCACCCCTCTAGGTGGTGACAAAGCACCGAGCTGATCTCCCTGTGCTATTCGGCTGCTTCCCACTAGCTATCTATTTTACGTTTGGTAGTGTATATATATCCATGCCTCTCTAGACCTGTGCCACCTTGTAACTGTGGTGACTTGAATATGAATACTTGGATAATGACGATGCTATATTTTAATTGTTATGCAAGAATATGTTAGGACAGAATCTATAAAACCTTCTGATAATGAGGTGGACTAGGCTTGTCACTAAGTTCTTTCTAATTTTAATCTCATATTGATAAGAAACTAGAATTTACTACATAGTTTGGAGAATTATAAAAAATGAAATATTCTTATAAGTACAGTTTTATACACAAAGTTCCTAGTTCCTGATATTCCTTAACTCTATCAGTCCATACTTTTGTGTTAGTCAGTATATTCATACTGATCGTCATGGGTTATTTACTTAAAACATCACTGTCTAAAGAAATATAGTGCAAGCCACACATGTTATTTTAAATTTTCTTGTAGCCACTTAAAAAAGTAAAAAGAAGCAGGTGAAATTAATTTTAATACTAGATCTTATCTAGTCCAACAAATTCAAAATATTATCATTTCAGCACATAATCAATATTAAAAGTATTAAGGTGATGTTTTATACCCTTTGTTTCATACAAATTCTTTAAAATCCGATGTATATTTTACATTTCAAATACCTCTCAATTTAGACTAGCCACATTTCAAGTGCTCATTAGCCCATGTGGCTAGTGGTTATAACACTAGACAGCACAGATTTAAAGACTGAGCTCTTGAAAGTGCTTTAGCTCTAGAGCACATCTTATCCAATATCCAAGTAAGCTTCTGTTTACTTTCTATGATTTGAGGTGGGGATTCCAAATTAGAGGGTGTGTTGACTGAATGTTTGTGTCACCTCCAAATTCATATGTTGAAGCCCTAACCCCCCAGTGTGATGGTATTAGGAGGTGGGGCTTTTGGGAAGATGAGGTCATGAAAGTGGAGCGCCCATGATGGGATCAGTGTCTTTTCTCTCTCTCTTCCCCTTTTCCTCTCCCTCTCCCTCTTCACCATGTGAGGACAGAGTGAGAAGGTGACCTTCTGCAAGCCAGGAAGAGGGCCTCACCAAGAGCCGAACCAGCTGGCACACAGATGGTGGGACGTCTCAGTCTCCAGAAATGTAAGAAATAAAATTCTGTTGATTAAAACATTGGGAAGAGCTGATTAAAAGCAGTGATGGGTTGTTACAGTGTGGACATTCTAATGCACACTAAGGTGTGTGAGTCATTGGTGTAAAGAAGAGAGATAACCTTAAGTTTAATTCACTTCTTTCATTTACTAACTGTGTGAACGTGAGCAACTTACTTAATGTTGGCCCCCAGATGTAGCTGTATAATACATACTTTCCAGGACCATAATGAAGTAAACATTAACTGAGAACAGGCTGGGTCATGCTATGCCATGTCATGGATCTCTGTCTTGTGAATGGACCATAGCGAACTGGCAGAAGAGACCTGCCTCTTGGAGTAAGTGGAGTAGTCCAGCATGCGATTAGTAGGCTTCCCCAGTCTTGGGCAGGGCAGAAACTAAAGGCAGAAAGCGAAGGCGCAGTGCTAAGGTAACTGCACGCTAGCCCCCTCAGCCTCTCCACGTGGCAGCTGATTTTCTTGCACACAATTTGCAGTTTGTACAGAGATCTTAGCTCAGCTGCTGAGGCCAGTAGTATAAACACTGAAGCATATGAGTCATTCTCTGAGGTCACCCCAGCAGAGAGGCCCCGAAGGAACTTGACGGAGTACACGGTAAAAACTTCTCTCTTGCCTTACGAAATCAGAACAGCGTTACTCCATAGTGAAACGGAAAAGGAAGCACCAGGCAGACTTTTATGCTGAAATTGAGTTAACTCAAATTTGGACTCTTATGAAATTAAGAAATGCAACAAGAGGAGGTGAACCCTCAGTAAATGTTTTCCTCTGAAACATATCTATGCTAAAGAAAGTGTTTAGAAATATTTATAGAAATACAAGTGCAGCTATGTTTAAGAGTTTAGAAATCTTACGTTACTCAATTCTCATGTTAACATTATCTTTGAATTCACACTTTTAAAAGTGACCACTCTGTTTAAGTATGAGCAGAATTGATCCCAGTGCTTATAACGTTGTTTGGGTGCTGTTTCTTTTGCCATATCGTACAACAAATCAAAGGCAAAATTTAGAAATTCCACTGTGGCCTCCTCTTTGGACAAAATATGCCTCAAAGTCAGCTAAAGTTAGGAGATGATAATCTAAAATCCGGCATAGAAAGGGAGAGAAAACGGGAAGCACTCAAATACGCATATTGACAAGACACTCTCCCTGACCAAACTCTTTAGTCAGACCTCTCTAAACCCTGTTCCTGACTAGGCTTTGACTTTGCATTCTTATCCCCATCCTTGCCAAATGTGCATAGCCCAGTTTTAGCAAGAATCCTGCCAAATCAGTTTAGAGAAAATCTCCCCCACTCTTCAGATCTGATCACTCTAAATAGCTCATCAAATATCTCCTCCCCCACCCTTGCCACCTGATTACTCTGGCCTGCTACTAGTCATTTTCCATCCACCAAATCTTTCCTCCCCAACCCTGTTCCTTGGCTATCAATCTTGGCTGCCTTGTATTCTGAATTGAGCTCAGTTCTAAACCGAAGTCTCTTCAGGGAAGCAACCTAAATGTCCATCAACAGATGAACGGATAAAGAAGATGTGGTACCTATATACAACGGAATATTACTCAGCCATTAAAAAGAATGAAATAATGCCATTTGCAGCAACATGGATGGATCTAGAGATTGTCATACTGAGTGAAATGTCAGGAAGAGAAAGACAAATACTGTATGATATCACTTATATGGAGAATCTTAAAATGATGCGAATGAACTTATTTACAAAACAGAAACAGACTCACAGGCTTAGAGAATGAACTTATGGTTACCAGGGGGGAAGGGTGGGGGGAAGGGATAGTTAGGGAGTTTGGGATTGACAAGTACACACTGCTATATTTAAAATGGATAACCAACAAGGACCTACAGTATAGCACAGGGAACTCTGCTCAGTGTTATGTAACAACCTAAATGGGAAAAGATTTTAAAAAAGAAAAGATACAAGTATATGTTTAAAAAAAAAAATTGTTCCACCTCCAATAATAAAGGGTAAATTAAAACAAAAGGAAAAAAAGAATTTCCCCTATTGCAATAGTTTCTGAATTAAATCTATCTTTACTGCTTTAACTAGTGTCTGGCTCTGGTTCTCTTTGACAATATGCACGAACAGGTACATATATACACATAGTTCTGATGTTAAAGATAATATATGGTCTCAATGTCCATATGATGATGATGGAAGTATAAATTAGTACAAGTTGTGTGAGGGTAATTGGACATTCTGTATCTGAAATCTTTATAACACTCATACCTTGTTACTCAGTAATTCTATTTCTAGGAATCAATCCTACGATATATGCCTTATATATACAGATATCCACAGCAGCATTGTTTATAATAAAGAAAAATTGGAAAGAATCTGAATATCCAACAATAATTTGCTATGTAAGTTATGAGGCACTCATAGCAGTTTGAGGAAACATTGTGCAGCCCTCAAAATGTTTGTGAAAAGTCATAATAACAAAAAACATACTTATGAAATGGTGGTAAGTAGAGAAAAAAGCAAGATACTAAATTGCATAAAATTATGCCCTCATTTAACAAATTTCTGCATGTGTATTATATAGATATTGAAAACATACATATGTATGTGAATGTATATATATGAACGTACAACACTGAAAGAAGTACACCAAAATGTTAAAAGGTAGGGAGGGTCTCCTGAGGTGGACTGATAGATTTGTTTTTTCCTCCTCAAAAAGTCAGGATTCTTGGGACTTCCCTGGTGGTCCAGTGGTTAGGACTGCACTTTCACTGCCAAGGGCCCAGGTTCAATCCCTGGTTGGGGAACTAAGATCCCGCAAGCCACTGGGTGTGACAAAAAATAAAGAAGTCAGGATTCTTAGCTGCAAACAAAAGAAGCCACTCTGGCAAAATTAAGCAGAAAAATCATTTATTAAAACAAATAAGGTAGCTGACAGAATGATTGAGGGGGCTGGAGAAACAATCCCCAGACTCAGCTTCCTAAAGCAATGCCCAGGTCTGGTTGATAAGAAAACCATCATCACCGCTGATGCTATGTAAGAAATGCCAGCAACAGGACGTTTCTACAACTGGCTGTCAGCAATTCTAGAAAGCTACTCTTAAACTGCAAACCCCAGAAGCTGTACGTGTCTGATGCCACCCATCCAGCAAAAATGGAAAAAACACTGAGGCTATTTCCTCATGTTGCCCATCTCCAAGTGATCAGAGGATTGACATAACTGACTTATACTGTAAAAGGATAATTCTGACTGCTGGGAGGAGAATATAATGTAGGGGACAGGGGAGGAAGCGAGAAGACTGCTTAGGAGGTCATTGTGATAATCCAGGTGACAGGTGAAGATAGATTGGTAAAAGGGGAATGGTGAGGAGTGGTTGAATTCTGGACATATTTCAAGGGTGACTCCTAGATGTTGGCCTGAGAATTTGGAAGACTGGGCTGTAATGTACTGAGATGGGAAAGATCATAGGTGGAGATTGTAAACAAGCAATGGGCTGGTGTGCCCGCAGCGCAGAAAGCCAAACTCTGACAGCAGGTGATTGGACCAAAGTAAGGGTTTATTGCAGGGCGATTTTGCAAAGCTTTGTGGTCTTATTTTAGGCAGTTGTGAGCAAGAGACAGTGAGGTGTGTGTTACTAATCTAACTTGATATGGTTGGCTCTGCTTGAGAAGAAAACTCCGTTGTCTCAAGAGGAAGCAGTCTACACTGATATCAGCTACTTCTCCTCATCAATGTGATCTGAACATCTCCAGCATTTGTACCAGAGCAGATGTCAGGTGTAGACTTCTTCAGCTGTGACATGTGTACCTAAGGCTCAAGCCACCAGGCAAGCCCTCCTCTTAATCATAGATCCTAATCAGTATATGCCTAGATACTTGTCCCAGACCCCAGCTACTGATTGTTCTAAAGATTAGGGATAGCTTATCAAAGGGACAGACAGGGCTTCCCTGGTGCCGCAGTGGTTGAGAGTCCACCTGCCGAGGCAGGGGACACGGGTTCGTTCCCCGGTCCAGGAAGGTCCCACATGCCGCGGAGCGGCTAGGCCCGTGAGCCATGGCCGCTGAGCCTGCGCGTCCGGAGCCTGTGCTCCGCAATGGGAGAGGCCACAACAGTGAGAGGCCCGCGTACCGCAAAAAAACCAAAACAACACAAAGGGACAGACAGTTACGGGCACGCTCCTCTGCTGTTTTCCCTGGTAACCAAAGAGCTAACCTGAGGTCAATTCCCTCTATAACTGGTAACTTCTCCCCTTTGCCCCAGTGCCCCCGCCCCTTACCCACCGCCCCGTAGCAAGGACTACTGCCCTGTCTTGCCTGCTGTCTGCCACACACAGTGGGGTGTTGCTCCAGGACCTTGCTTCAGACACGGAAGATTCCCCCCCTACCCACTAAACCATTGACGTCTCTGTCGCTGACTCTGTAAGAGGGAAGAAACTTTGTATTCTGTTTCAAGTTAATCACTAAAAGGATGTTGCCTGTAAGCTTAAATTATACATAAGGGTCCATCTCCCCGGGAACTCTGCCTCCCAGGTAATGAGCATTAAGCTAAAATACCTTTGTTTAGCTCACAGAAAACATCCTGACCAGGCCCACCTGTGAATGACAGCCGGAGGGAAGAAATTAACACAACCCCCCAGAGGCTGATGGGAACCAGGAAATACGGGTCTTACCTCCTCCCCTTTTAGTATAAAAGAAGCTTGAATTCTAACTCAGGCAAGATGGTTCTTTGAGGTAGGAGCTCGCCATCTTCTTGGTCAGCCGACTTCCCAGATAAAGTCGGCATTCCTTGCCCTAACAATTCCTCTCTTGATTTATTGGCCTGTCACGTGGCGAGCAGTACAAGCTTGGACTACGAAACAAATTGTGGCACAGCCAGCCAGGATCCTTGCTACTCTTGGCTAGCCGGCCTGATGGGGGAATTTTCGGGTAAGGCCCTAGCAGCTGCGGAATCACTTGTCCTGAGGATCTTTCCTTCAAAATTCCCCAAAGCCAGAAACTAACACAACATTGTAAAGCAATTATACTCGAATAAAGATATTAAAAAAAAAAAAAAATCCCCAAAGCAGCACCGGCTGCCCCAGTGCTTGGCATTTGGAACAAGGAATCAACACTTGGGAGCAGCTGATAGGCTCCATGCAGCAGGGTAAGTCCGTCCAGTGTGTACAGCTGGAAACTTTATTTCCTCTCTATCTGGGGCTTTTTCTCCGGAATAAGCGAATCTGTTTTGTATTTGAGTAGGGTACCTGTTGGAGAGAGAAAGAGTTTTTGGCCTTCTACCGGATTTGTGAACTGGTTCATTTATTTGGATACTAGCATTTGTGTGTGCAGTTTGTGTTTTGTCTTAAATTTCTGTTTTTAAAAATGGGGAATGGGGCTTCCCTGGTGGCGCAGTGGTTGAGAGTCCGCCTGCCGATGCGGGGGACACGGGTTCGTTCTCCGGTCCGGGAAGATCCCACATGCCTTAGAGCGGCTGGGCCCGTGAGCCATGGCCGCTGAGCCTGCGCGTCCGGGGCCTGTGCTCCACAACGGGAGAGGCCACAACAGTGAGAGGCCCGCGTACCGCAAAAAAAAAAAAAAAAAAATGGGGAATGTTTCAACTATCCCTAAAGAAATTCTCTGTGGCACATTTTGGATAAGTGATCTGATTAGAGCTGTGAACTCACGGGTGAGAGGAAGATGCTATTTTATTGTAACAGTGTGTGACCACAGTACCTGTTAGGATCTCCACAAAGGGGTGTAGGCAGGGTTATCTTGGGACCCTGAGCACCGTGTACTGCTACTGTCGCTGTGTTAATTATGTTGTTTATGGTCTCCTGTGTCATTGGTATGTGTAAAACCCCAAGACCAAACTTGAGGGTTTATGTAGGATTTTCTGTTTGCCCTTTGGGTTTTTCATTTTGTTTAGTACTGTTTCTCCATTTACACCTGATCTTGGGTGGCCTCGGCCTGCAGCGGCTTGAAGGAGGGTTTCGGTTCCCGGCCAGTGATTGAGGTCGGGACACAGCAATGAGAGTACCAAATCCTAGCCACTAGACCGGGGGTCAGTGACAAGGCCCTGGCCCTATCGCTTTAATGAAAAAGAATTCCCAAAAGACGGAAAGTAGTGAAACAAAGTATTTATTAGGAGAAAAAAGAAGTACAGTACATGTGGATAGACACACGGGCGGGCTCAGAATCGCACCTTCCCTCATGGCAATTTGAATCACTTTTATGGGGCATTTCTTCCAGGTTTCCTTTGGCCAATCATTTTGATTTGCCTGGTTCAAAGTCTGTATTTGGTATAGCTCAGGATTTTCCCATGTGTGCACGCGCAGCTCTTAGCCAAGATGGATTCTACCGAAGAGGCCTAAGGGTAGGTTTGGCAACTTGGCATCACTCCCCTTTGGACCTCCAGGGAGCCTTTCTGCACATGTGTAGTCGGGGAGGTCTCCTGACTTTGAAAATGAAGAATATGTGGTCTCTTATATTCTATCTGGGCAGGGCCCAGCTTCCACTCTCAATTGTCCTGTTATTCTGGTCTGGGAGTATGGAAATCTATTTGCCCTGAGGGCCCATCTGTCTCCTGCCTCACACCCAAATCAGCTTTGTGATATTTAAAATTTTACTGATGTCAAATGGAGGAAAAGAACAGGAAAAAAAAAAAACACCTTTCCTTGTTGAAGAGTGGGACATTTCCAGGAAGAAAAAGTTTCCACTTGGTTCCTAAAATCAGCAAAAGCTACAAATAGAAATAGACGTGTCTTTTCCGTAAATATTAGTAAAAAGGGCTTAGCCATCTAAACAGGTGAGCTTGATTTCTCATCTGCCAGAAACCCAATTTGAATCCAGTCTATTTTGTAACTGAGTTTTACGTTGTATCTGATTCATGGCTGAAATTTTGGAATGGGAGCTATGAGGTCTGTGTTTGTAGGTGTGTTATAGATGTGTGGCATTACCGATATTAATTTGTAAAAGAGCTCTGCTTGATTGACTTAAAGGAAATTAAGTGCTTATATAAATGCTCAAAATATAAAACTGGCCAGAATAAATTTTGGGTTCATGTGATCTCGGAAATATTCAGTATTGAATTAATATCTAGTATTAAAGTTAGCTTGAGCTTGTTGGTTTGATTAATACAGACCTATCTTTAGGGTTATCAACATTAAGTATAATACTTTTATTGTACCCAGGTTTACTAGAAATCAAATAAGACCTTATTATTCCTGTTACAAAGTTTGTCAGCAAGAAAAAGAACAATACGACAAAGCTTTTAAGTAAATAGAGGTAAATGAGGTAAAAGTTTTAGGTGAACTCTATAGGAATAATTATGTTTTGGGAATGTCTATCTATAATAGTCTCTCCAGATTTTTGTAACTTTAAACTAAGTTAAAAGAGAATTCATTGACTATCTGGGTCATTTCAAATAGGACAAAATATTAGAACATAAGTTTATCAATCAGGAAATGCTGGTATGACAGTTTACAATTACTTGCATCTTGGTTTTCACTAGAGATTAAGGTTTTAAGGTTAAGAATTATAAGGGAAACATTTCAGTATGAAGAAATGTAGGATGTTTGTTTTCAGCAAAGAAGGAATGAGGAATTGAGACAGGAGGGAAGAGGACAGAGCACAACCTTTGGAAGAATGACAGCCCGAGAACATGACATAAACTGATTAGAAACAAATGGGTCCAAGATGGCGGACAAGTTGACTTCCACGAGACCTTGAGCCTCAGTTTGGCTCATTGTAACACATCAGCGAGCTAAATGATACACCCACAGGCACCATGACAGTTCTAAGCCTGACCCTAAAGGTCAAAAAGTGAGCGGTGGCCCAATTTCAGGAAATCCCCACCCCTTCCCCAGAATAGCTGGAATATTCCTCCCGCACATTAGCCTATGAAATTACCCACCCCTATAAAAACTGACAACTCCATACCCTGCTGCCTTTCTCCCCTTCTGTGGTGGCCCACACTCTTGTCTGTGGAGTGTGTTTCTCTCTAAATAAATCCACTTCTTACCTATCAATTTGTTTCTCACTGAATTCTTTTTGCAATGAGACATCAAGAACCTGATGTTTCATTAAGTCCTGAAACCAGGTGTGTGATCTCAGTTGGAAGATTGGGTTTTGGCTGGACTCGAGTCCTGGCCGCTTGGGTTCAAGTTCCAGTCTGGGTTCAAGTTCCAGTCTGACGTGCATGGTTTCAGCATGACAATACATTTTGTTAAAGGGAAAAAGGCGGTTCTGTCCTAGAGCTGGTTGTTTCTAAATGGAGAAGAAAGGAACAGATGAATAAGGATACAGAAAGTTGTGGAACGCTTGTGGAGGAGGAACGCTGGAAGAGTTTTGTGCATTGTCAGGATTGGCTAAGGTAACACTGAACTTAAGAAATAGAATTTTAAAGGTAAAGTGGTACAAAACCTGAATTTGGTTCTCTAAGAGGACAAAGGTTTCTTGAAATATTGAACTTATGGTAACTGAGTTTAAGTGATCTGTATTTGCCATTGAGATCTTTTATTATCACTGGTTAAAATTTTTGATATTTTTGACAAGCTTCCCAAAGATCAAATTCTAAATGAAGCTCACTTGACCTCTAGTTAACTTTTGAGATTTTCCAAAGGGTCCCTGGAACACTTCAAATTATTTGGATTCTTTCAATCTCAGTGAGAGGAATATTAAACTAACTAGGCTTACTTGGTATGTTAAATTACGTGGGAAGCACTGTCAAATAAATGGTGATAAAACGTCTTAGATTATATCATGGGTAAACACTTAATATGCGCATTCTGGAAATTATATGGAACTTCTAAAGTCCTGGAATATCCTGGTAAATGATATCACTAATACTTTTAGTAATTATCTTAAACTGTGTCACAGCAGTAACCAATTTTCTTTTCAATTGCATTGTAATCCCGGCTGGTTGATGCCAAAGCAAAAAGGCATCCCTTTAATGGTTAGAGATGATCAACTGCTATTTATGGTTTTACAGTGGCTTTTGAATGACTATAGCGATTTTGTACAGAAGCGGGGAAGAGTGATGAAATCCTTTATGTTCAAGTATTTGTGCTATTACATCAGGGAAAATGAAGGGAATGAGAGTGAGAATATGTTGCTTCAAACCTAACTCCACTGACTGAGCTCATGACTTCCCCCCTTCTAAGGATCAATTAGAAAATCCTGTGTTGACATAGAGAACTGACTTGTAGTTGCCAAGGGAGGGGTGTGGAGGAGGGATAGATTCAGAGTTTGAGATTAGCAGATGCAAACTATCATATATAGAAAGGATAAACAGGGTCCTACTGTATAGCAAAGGGAACAACAGTCAATATCCTGCAATTAACCATAATGGAAAAGAATATGAAAAAAAGTTATACATAACTGAATCACTTAGATGTACAGCAGAAATTAACACAAAATTGTAAATCAACTATACTTCAGTAAACTTAAAAAAAGGAACAGATTGCCCTAGGCCAGATTGCCCTAGGCCAAAACAGATTGCCCTAGGCCAAAACATAAGAAAAACAGTAAAAGACTCTCAGTAGAAAGAGAGGAACATGATGAACAAAGAAGCCCAGGGGCTCCCTTGGACTTGAGGCATCTAATTCCCCACAGGAGTCCCATTTAAAAATTGACAGTAGGGAATGAGCTGATTAACTTTCTGATGGACCTCACCCTGAAGCTTTCCACCAGAACAGCTTGACATCACAGTCTAAAAATAATAAAAAGACTGCCGTCAGACCTCCCTAGATGGGGACTCAAAACAGAGGAACCTGCCACACCGAGGATGGGAAAATAGACTTTACTCAAATACCCTGAACTGCAGGAAATTCCTGATAACCTGCTAGTGTTTATGGATACTTTTTCAGGATGGGTGGAAGCATATCCCACCTGGACAGAAGTCTCTGAAGTGGTTAAAGCCCTCCTAAGGGAAATTATCCCCGGATTTGGGTTGAGGCATTAAAACTACTTTCATCCTGCAGACCACAGTCAACAGGAAAAACCAAGGAAGTGAATCATACATTAAAAAGGAACATCTCTAAAATATGTCGAGACTAATTTAACCTGGGATAAGGCCTTGCCAGTCGCCCTGATACAGATCTGTGGCACCCAGAAGCAGGTTTAAATTAAGCCCCTTTGAAATATTGTATGGTAGGCCATTTCCAGGTGTCTGCCCAGGCGAGAGAATCTATAAATGCTCTAAGAGACCCAGCAGTTGCCAATTACATTAAAACTTTGGGGGGTTTCCCTGGTGGCGCAGTGGTTGAGAGTCCGCCTGCCGATGCAGGGGACACGGGTTTGTGCCCCGGTCCGGGAGGATCCCACATGCCGCGGAGCGGCTGGGCCCGTGATCCATGGCCACTGAGCCTGCGCGTCCAGAGCCTGTGCTCAGCTACGCGAGAGGCCACAACAGTGAGAAGCCCACGTACCGCAAAAAAAAAAAAAAAAAAAAAAAGAAAAAAAAAACTTTGGGCAGTATACTAACCTCTTCATGAGTTTGCCCCCAACAGGTCTGCCTATCCAGTTGAAATAGATGGTAGTTTCATTGTAGCTGGAGAAGAGTCAACCTACCTATTTATGTCCAAATAAATAGCACGGGAATTTAGTATATGTATTGGGAACTGGAACAAAAACTCCAAGTTCAATTACAAATTAGACAACAAAGTGCTAAGGGGTTTCATTAGGTTCAAATAGTTGCAGATAAAAGAGCCCTGACTAGGGCTTCCCTGGTGGCGCAGAGGTTGAGAGTCCGCTTGCCGATGCAGGGGACATGGGTTCGTGCCCCGGTCCGGGAGGATCCCACATGCTGCGAAGCGGCTGGGCCCGTGAGCCCTGGCCTCTGGGCCTCGGCATCTGGAGCCTGTGCTCCTCAACGGGAGAGGCCTGCGTATTGCAAAAAAAAAAAGGGGAAGTCTTCATCCCTTTCCCCACAAGACTGTGCAAGGGATATTGACAGTAGGGTACTGTAATAGGGAAGAGGCTTTTGTATTTCAAGTTAATCACTAAAGGGATGTTGCCTGTCAGCCAGCTTAAGTTATACATAAGGGTCCATCTCCCGGGGAACTCTGCGTCCCAGGTAATGAGCATTAAGCTAAAATACCTTTGTTTAGCTCACAGAAAACATCCTGACCAGGCCCACCTGTGACTGACAGCCGGAGGGAAGAAATTAACACAACCCCCCCAGAGGCTGATGGGAACCAGGAAATGCTGGTCTTCACTCCCTCCACTTTTAGTATAAAAGAAGCCTGAATTTTAACTCAGGCAAGATGGTTCTTTGGGACACGAGCCCAACATCTTGGTCTGGTGGCTTTCCAAATAAAGTCACTATTGCTTGTCCCAACAACTTGTCTCTTTTTTTTTTTGCGGTACGCGGGCCTCTCACTGTTGTGGCCTCTCCCGTAGCGGAGCACAGGCTCCGGACGCGCAGGCTCAGCGGCCATGGCTCACGGGCCCATCCGCTCCGCGGCCTCTTCCCAGGCCGGGGCACAAACCCGTGTCCCCTGCATCAGCAGGTGGACTCTCAACAACTGGGCCACCAGTGAAGCCCAACAACTTCTCTTTTTTTTTTTTTAACATCTTTATTGGGGTATAATTGGTTTACAATGGTGTGTTAGTTTCTGCTTTATAACAAAGTGAATCAGTTATACATATACATATGTTCCCATATCTCTTCCTTCTTGCGTCTCCCTCCCCCCCACCCTCCCTATCCCACCCCTCTAGGTGGTCACAAAGCACCGAGCTGATCTCCCTGTGCTATGCGGCTGCTTCCCACTAGCTATCTACCTTACGTTTGGTAGTGCATGTATGTCCATGCCTCTCTCTTCGCTTTGTCACAGCTCACCCTTCCCCCTCCCCATATCCTCAAGTCCGTTCTCTAGTAGGTCTGTGTCTTTATTCCTGTCTTACCCCTAGGTTCTTCATGACATTTTCTTTTTCTTAAATTCTATATATATGTGTTAGCATATGGAATTTGTCTTTTTCTTTCTGACTTACTTCACTCTGGATGACAGACTCTAGGTCTGTCCACCTCATTACAAATAGCTCAATTTCGTTTCTTTTTATTGCTGAGTAATATTCCATTGTATATATGTGCCACATCTTCTTTATCCATTCATCTGGTGATGGGCACTTAGACAATTTGTCTCTTGATTTATTAGCCGGCCAGAGGGTGAGCAGTACAAGCTTGGACTGGGTAACATCTCTGAGCTCTTTATTTGATCTTGAGGCTGGGCAAGTATAGGACTTGCAGGCCTGAGGGATGCAGCCCAATAGATGATAACTGGCATTAGGACTGATAATATTATATCAGGACATATCAGATTTTCAGGAATTTCCAAAACACTTATATACCTATATAAACACAACGTAATCCTAGATCACGTTAGGTTAGTTTCTGTTATTTTAATTTATATAAGTACTTTTTAAGCCAATTAGAGCTCTTCTATAAATTAATCTTAGCAATACCATCCAGTGGTAGATATATATCTCACATCTACTGTCTCTCTAAACACACATGAACATACAGACAGGTGCAAAGACCTTATAGACTTGTTCTGAAATTTCAGCCATGAGATAGGTACAATCATGTAAAGCTCATTAGTTATAAAAGTTGAATCTAAGTTTTTCTGTTAGATGGAGCAAGTTAAGGTTACCTGGTTAAAGCCTTTCAATATATATCTGTGGAGAAGCACTTAAAAGATTTTTCTATTTGCCCAAGTTTCAAATTACCTTTTCCCCTTTTGTTTTCCTTCTAACAAGAATTACTTCCTTTAAGTTTATAGAATATTTATATCTCAAAGCACAGGGAAGGAATGCAAGTTCCTCCAAGAAGGACTTTGGTTTCCCAAGGCTAATATTTACAGACCTCTGAGGGATGGGGGTGGGTGGTTGGGATTGGTAAAGGAATAAGTGAACTTTGAACTGTCTCCAAAACTGCATTTCTAGTTTTACAAGGAGTTTAGAGATAAGGAATTAAGAGCAACTGTCTTTAAGCAATTGGGTTGTAACTTAAATGACACCAGAGGTTGATCCACCCAAAATCCTTTTATGAGGGTTTTAAATAGTTCTTCTTTCTCTCTGGGGACGTGGTTTCACTTTAGCTTACAGGAGGAGGCTTAAAAAAAAATCCCTTTAGGCTCTGAATATCAGTTTCCAATTTGGCCAAATTTCTGATCATAAAGTTATTAAATCCTTTCAGAGAAAAATACCGTATGCTAACACATATATAGAATCTAAAAAAAAAAAAAGGTTCTGATGAACTTAGGGGCAGGAGAGGAATAAAGGCAGACTCCTAGAGAATGGACTTGAGGACACGGGGAGGGGGAAGGGTAAGCTGGGACGAAGTGAGAGTAACATTGACATATATACTCTATCAAATGTAAGATAGATAGCCAGTGGGAAGAAACTGCATAGCACAGGGAGATCAGCTCGGTGCTTTTCCACCACCGAGAGGGGTGGGAGGGAGACGCAAGAGGGAGGGGATATGGGGATATACATATGCATACAGCTGATTCACTTTGTTATACAACAGAAACTAGCACAACATTGTAAAACAATTATACTCCAATGAAGATGTTAAAAAAATAAAATAAAAATAAAGTTATTAAATCTTTTCAAATATCTTGCCAGGTTTCAGCTGGAACAGACAATAAATATTTCTGGCAGTATTAAATAACTCTATGGACCCAAAAGGCATCTTAGTGTGCAAGTTACCACCTTCCCAAGATCTAGAGTCACTCCCATAGATAGCTAAAGAACCAATAGCCTGCTTGTCCCAGGCAGGCAGAACGCCAAGCCAAGCTCTTAGGACACAAAACTAGACAAGTGAGAATGCAGTAGTTGTCCCTGGGAGAGGAAGCATCAATAACCAATAGGTCTGGATTTGGAAAGAAAGGGACAACGTGAAATTTTACTTTTCTGTCTCAGCCGAGCATGACAGAGATTCAGGAGATTGTGGTAAGAATTCTTACCCTTCAACTGGCTTCTGCCAGTTTTTCCAGGAATCCCCTCTACAGACTGGTTTCTTATTCATTTTAATTTTAACTTCCCTTGGCTATTTAAGAAAATAGCATAGCACTTTCCTAGGGAATCCTTTGGAGTCTTGGAGTCCCATCAGTTCTGGAAGGGGCCTAAAAGGGGGCATACCTTTAGGGGTGGATTATGAAGGCATTTGAATTGATGTTGACAAATCATCATAGGCCCTTGAAGGGCAGCCTCTTTTCTAGTGTCCCAGTTGATTACAACTAAAACAACAGTCCCTAGGCCAGTGTTTTAATTCAGGGCTCCTAGGAATGTGCCCTGTGGGGGGCCAGGTATTTTAGTTGCTTGGCCCTGAAGCTGTTGTACCTGTAAAGCTAATGGTTTGGTGAGCTTTTACTTATGATCTCCTGTCTTTAAATCTTCATTTGTCTTCTGCAACAATCTTTTTTTTCCCCCCATGAAGCTATTTTGGAATTTTGAAGCCTTTTGGATTCCTCTGTGTACTAATTAAAATAGGTATCCCATTCTGCTTGCTTAATTTGGGAACCCTTACTTTCAAGTGCACTTTTTAAATGATCTTGTCTAATCTGAATGTTCTGTCATGGCCATTGTAAACTAGGTTGTAACTCCCCAAGAGCTGGCAGCAATTTGGTAGGACCTGGGCTGAAAATTGAGATTAACCCACATCTCTGTCCAGCCGCCAAACTGTTTGACCCCCAACCTCATGGTTACCAAGCCAAATTCTTGGAGCTTCCACGACAAATAGTTCTTACCTATAAAATAGGTAGGTGTGCCGTAAGGTAGTGCACTTAACTCTGGATTTTAAGGAACCCATTTTTGATTTATTTAGTTAGTTAAACTTTTGGGTCTCTCAGCATCAAACTAACATCTAAAAAGTGTGCTGCTGAGTTGGAAATTGTGTGATGTTTCACAGTGTACCTTCTCGCACAGAAATTTTTTAGAGGTTGGCGGGTGACCTAGTGTCAGTCTAACCCATTCTGTGACCAACTTACCCTACACAGGAGTTTTCAGGTTAAGTGGTGAGTGCTGTAACAGTTCTTAAATGCTCAATGCATGCCAACCATTTTTGCAGCTTTTTGTGACTCTCAAGTTTCTCCCATTATCAACTAGACTTTGCTGGACTTAGTCCAGTTCAAGTGGGACCCAGTCCAACCTCAGACTCAGTTTGGTTTTTAAGTTGGACCTAGTCAACTCTGGCCAGTAACCACCATGGAATCTGGGGATTGGGAGACAAAACCAAGGTCAGAGTTTCCAACCAAATAGGGAATTGCAGAAAACCAGTTAGATGGGGAGCTCCATGCAAAGAGAGTGGAGCTTAAAACCAAAAGGAACTTACCAATGGCCCTCGAAAATAACAGGAAAGACAGTGAACTCAAAGGTTGTATGGGGTACCACGCCTGTGTTTCTCTTTGTCCCTAAATGCCATCAGAAGATAACTTTGGATCCCACTGTCACTGCCACCAAATCTGTTAAGTAACAAAATTCAGCTGAGTAAAATTCAGCTGAGTAAACGTGAAGGTCTAACTGGCTTAATCCAAGAATTCATGAATTGGGCAGCAACCCATCTAACAGAGAGAAGCTCAGAGGAGCTGTACAAAAGGGAAAGCTCATCTTCTTTTGGCTGATGGAAAAGGGGCTATGTGGCAGATGACTTCATTGGCACTGACCAGAAAATTCCAGACTGAGCAATTAAGAGTACATTTCTGGGGGAGGTTCTAACTGCAGTTAGGTTAGGTATTAAGTCTTCGTGAGCTCAACATAAGTGACTCCATTTTGGGCCTGTGGTTTCTTTTCTTAACAATTACACAGATCCCATGGTTCTCTGAAATAAAAATTTCAGTTTATTTTCTAATTATAAAAGATAGTATATGCTTATTGTAAAAAACCAAAAAATGTAAACACAGAAAGGAATAAAAAAGTGCCACTATTCAGAGATAAACCCTGAAAACAAATCTTTCTTAACACACACATACTTTTCAAGGAGATCATGGTGAAGACCCAAGATAAGAAAAGGAAAGACTTGGCAAAGTTGTGAGCCTGTTGAAACAGCAAAAGTTCCTGTTGTTCTGAGCAAATGACTTCTTTGGGCTTTTGTTGTGGGAATGTAGTATGAATTAAGAAATTTGAGGGTTGTAGCTTTGAGGAGCTAAATTGCTCTGCATAATCATGTAAAAATTGGTCTCAGTAATAGCAGACTCCATTTTGCTTATTTTTGGAAATTAGAGAAAAGTAATTAGTTTATTTCATCACCAAGATAATATTGCTCATTCTTGGGAGTTGTACATGTACAATGTGGTTTGCTCAAGCAACCACAAAACATCACTGAATTTCCTTGCTTGCAAGTTCTCACCTCTCTTGTTCTTGTGTTCAAAACCCAGGCAATCTAGTTCAGAAACCCAGAACAAGATGGAAAGCAGGCTTCAGGCCTGGTTACCAACTCAAGCTGGAGGAAGGTCTAACTGTTGATTGTCACTCCCTTGATCAAGGTTGCCTCTGAACCCCACACAAGGAGATGCTTACCCTAGGTCAATATAATGGAAAGGAATGCTGGTATAAATTAGGCAGCCTGGACATATTGAAATTATAATATATGAGTACCTTGTGAGGTGATTTTCTGTGCATGTGTGTGGCAACAATAATTCCACCTTAGGTTTCTGTAATGTTTCTTTATTTTTTAAGAGTTGCCATTAGATATTAATACCTCCCCCACCCCATTCCATTCTCCATATCTCTTGATTTTCTAAAACACTGGTGTTTTCTAAAACCAGATTACACCCCACCTATAGCCCTATAGCTAAAAATCTCTCCTGTAATTTCCCAGCAGTTTTGTGATAAAATCCAAATCACTGGCAGAATCCAGAAGTCCTCCTTAATCTGAGTCTTACAGCTCTTCCTGATTGGCATAAAAGCACCATTTGGATTCTAAATTCCATGAGGCCAGGTACCATGTTTCCTACCAGACATAAGCAATACTTGAAGTCATCTTTATAGAGAGAATGTGAACTGGCTCTTCTCTATCCTTGCCATGACATCATGTTTCCAACTTCACAACTAGAAATCCAGTTCCTATCCCCCCAATTTCCTTCATCTCTCCATCCCTTTTTCATTTGATCAACACCAACCCAGCTCAGTGAAGACCTCACTGCTATATGTAGGAAACCATCTCTACTTTTTCCAGAATGGGTTAAGCATCCTCACCTGTGAGTCCTTAGCCCTTGTTCTCCTCTACCCTGGTCTTCAGTTCTCCCCGTCTTTGTCACCACCAGCTAACAGCTCTTACCACTGTGGGCTTGTTGAAGGCAGTGACTATGTGTTTATCTTGTATTACTAACTTGAATACACAGAGCAGGAATTTAGTTGTGTTGAATTAATATGTTAGCTAGTTCATTTGATCCTCCCAAACCCTCTCTGATTAAGAAGGTATAACAGAAAAGGTCCTCTTAGTCTCTTTCAGTCAACAGGCAGGATTAGAGAGTTGGATAATTCATCCGAAGTTTTACAGCTAGTTAGCAACAGAGCTTAAACTGAAATCTGAAATTGAGACCAGTATTCTTTGTACTGTTCTCTCTTTGCCCCCGCTTTCTCACGGGCACGCTCTGTCACCCCCTTCCACACACATATATTACACACATGCATCTGTGGGGAGGGGAAAGTTACCCCCTTCCCCTCTTGATTCTTTTTGGCTGGTCATATAACTAAAATGGCAAAAAGCAGATTAAGAGGAGAAAATCAAGTTTAACATGTACATATGGGGAATTCACATAAGCATGAGAAATTACAAAGGTAGTAAGGCAAGATGAGGTATATATGTCCTGGACCAAGGAGAAAGGAGGTGGAGGTTTGGGACTTCTAGGGGAAGTAAGATAATCCACAAGAAGATGGAAAGAGTTAATGCTTGGTAGACAAGTGTTTGCTGGGACATCTAGAGATAGTGGGACTCAAAGAAGACTGACCCACCAGGCCTTGCCAGGTTCTTTCCTGTCTACCACACCTAGTTTATATTATACTATAGTTAGCTATGGTGATAGCCCCTTCTTGCAGCGGGCCTTCTACCTTATCTTAGTGGCAACAATAATTCCACCTTAGGTTTCTGTAATGTTTCTTTACTTTTTTTTTTGCATCTTTATTGGAGTATAACTGCTTTACAATGGTGTGTTAGTTTCTGCTTTATAACAAAGTGAATCAGTTATACATATACATATGTCCCCATATTTCTTCCCTCTTGCGTCTCCCTATCCCACCCCTCCAGGCGGTAACAAAGCACCAAGCGGATCTCCCTGTGCTATGCGGCTGCTTCCCACTAGCTATCTACCTTAAGTTTGGTAGTGTATATATGTCCATGCCACTCTCTCACTTTATCACAGCTTACCCTTCTCCCTCCCCATATCCTCAAGTCCATTCTCTAGTAGGTCTGTGTCTTTATTTCTGTCTTACCCCTAGGTTCTTCATGACATTTTTTTTCTTAAATTCCATATATATGTGTTAGCATACGGTATTTATCTTTCTCTCTTTACTTTTTAAGAGTTGCCATTAGATGTTAATACCTCCCCCTTTTTTTAAATTTCATTTCCCATCTTCAAGCAGTTTGGTTTGTGTGTGTGTGTTTTATCTATCTATTTATTTATTTATTTATTTTTGGCTGTGTTGGGTCTTCGTTTCTGTGCGAGGGCTTTCTCTAGTTGCGGCGAGCGGGGTCCACTCTTCATCGCCGTGCGCGGGCCTCTCACTGTCGCGGCCTCTCTTGCTGCGGAGCACAGGCTCCAGAAGCGCAGGCTCAGTAGCTGTGGCTCACGGGCCCAGCCGCTCCACGGCATGTGGGATCCTCCCAGACCAGGGCCCGAACCCGTGTCCCCTGCACCGGCAGGCAGACTCTCAACCACTGCGCCACCACAGGGAAGCCCTAAGCTATTAACTTCTGATTGGAGTATTTTCAGGGTTTGCACAGCAGTATTGAACTCTTCTTCCATTACTGCAGAGAGATTCCTTTTTCCGATTCATAATCTTTAAAGCTTGGCAATAAGACCCTCAGTGCTGAAAAGACATTGGGACTGGGATACGCAGCAGATTCCCTGTGATTTCTCGGCAAGCATGTCTATGTGGCACAACTTTATGAACAAAGGAACTCATGTTTGTAATTTGGCTGGTATTTAGGGTGGAGTATTTGGTGACAGAAGGAGACTGGTATCCAAATCCACATGGTCCTGACCATTTAGTCAGGAACCCTTTATACATTGGTTGTCACACAAAATAAAAAGACTAGAGTGGTTTACAGACAAGGTTAGAATGGAAGCTGTAATTCCCAGGGGTATTCCATGACTTTTGCCAGTGGTGCTGTAGTGTCCAAACGCCTCCATTCTCCATGCGCTCCTGTCGACATGTGAGAGTGAAACAGATTGCAAAATAGCTGATATAGGAGGTCGGTTGTCTGGTTTTGGCAGCTGTAAAGCTTATTTCTGTCACCTAACCAAAGTAAGTCCAGATTTTTGATCCACCCGTATATAGTTTGTGGTTTGGGGCAGCTTGATCATGGGGGCAGCTGCAATATCCTGACTTGTACGAGGGTGACCTCTGAGACATCCGGAACATGTGGTGATTTGGCAGACATTTGTTCCCAAAATGGTGGTGCTAGAGTCATTTGCAGTTTCCTTGCGAGGTTTAAAGATGTCACCTATGGAATCAAACCACAGAATTTGATTTGCAATATTGTCCTGGTATGTCACCCAAGAAAGGTCCAGTGTCATGTTTGCTTTTAATGCAAAGGGAAAATTTTTCACCTATTTATCTGGGTAAGGGACAGTCTGTGGGCTTCTACAGATTTTTTTTCTGGGGCCCAAATGACTCACTAAAAGAAGATGCAGAGGGCTTCCCTGGTGGTGCAGTGGTTGAGAGTCCGCCTGCCGATGCAGGGGACACGGGTTCGTGCCCCTGTCCGGGAAGATCCCACATGCCGCGGGGCAGCTGGGCCAGTGAGCCATGGCCGCTGAGCCTGCGCATCCGGAGCCTGTGCTCCGCAACGGGAGAGGCCACAACAGTGAGAGGCCCGCGTATCGCAAAAAAAAGAAGATGCAGAGTGATGATTTTCTTGTCATGGATATCATACCCTGCCGCTCATCCATCTTACGTACTTAGCCCACCACGTCCACATCAGCAGGAACCCAGACTCGGTCAGGCTCTTTTGCACTATCCACATGTTGACATAATCAACACTCAGGCTGAGTTAGCGTGGCCAGGGTTTGGTAAGTTAGCATAAGGGGGTAAGGGAGGGTTAGTAAGAACAAAACACAGGTTGAAAACGAGCCCAGAGTGGAGACTTAGAGGAGAAATAAGATAGAGACAAGTGCTCTCCAGCTAGCCTTCTAATAAATGATTAATAAATGCAGAGAAAGGATTTGTTAATAGGAAAAAGTGTTCTGTTTTTTGATGTGTGTGTATAGGGAGTCTTAAAAGTGGGGAAAGGGAGATAGGTGAAAGTGAGGCTTCTTGATCTGTGATCTTGGGAAAAGCTGTCTGCTTCATGACGCTGGCTGCTTCTGGGCCTGGGAATCGGCCCTGGAAATCTTTCAAAATCACCTGGGGCATCTGTCTCCCACTTGTCTTGAGAGGGATGTTCTGGGCCTGTGTTGGCATGGCTTGCGTGGATCCAGGAGGATTTTCCTTTTGACGACAGTGTAGGTGGTTGGCAGTACCTCATTAGGTCCTTCCCAGGGAGGTGACAGCACATGTTTTCTTCTAAAGACCTTGATGTACACTTGGTCTCCTGGTCGAAAGGATGGCGAGGCTTATCAGTTGATGGAAGCCAAGCCCCTTTTACCTTCTTCATGTACATTTGTTGTTGTATCTAGCTAGTCATATCATCAGGTTGTTCACCTAAGTTCCCATAATCTTCACTTAACCCAGGAATGGAAGGTTTAGAAATACCAATGGACATTGGGTATCCAAAGACCATTTTGAAAGGGGTCAGTCCATGTCTCCTATTTGGAGTATTCTGGATCTTTATAACGGCCAAGGGCAAAGCTTCTGGCCATTTAAGTCCAGTTTCTTGACAGATCTTTCCTAAAGTTTTTTTATGTCTAGATTTTTTACGTTCTACTTTCCCTGAGGGTTAAGGATGATATGGAGTCTGAAATTGTAATGAGTACCCTGGAGTTTTTGCAAGCAAGTGCTTTATGTTGTAAAATGAGTTCCTTGATCTGATTCAGTCCATAAAGGAATGCCAAAGTGAGGAATAACCTCAGTTATTAATGTCTTTACCACTGTTGTGGTTGAGGCACGTCTAGTCCAATAGGATTCAGTCCATCCACGAAACATGTAGACAACAGCCAAACAGTGAGAATAGCCTAAAGCGGGAGGAAATCTATAAAATTCATTTGGAGTGCCACAAAGGGGAATGTGGCCCTTGGAGGATTTCTTGGGGGTATCCCAGGTATTTCCCAGAAATTTGGGGAGATTTACAAGTAGTACACAGGGAAATACTTTGGTCAGAAATTTTATGGATGCCAGGGCAAAACCAATTGTCTTGTATTTCCTTAATTCTCCCCCATCTGCACATACATCCCACTTGATGGGATATAAGCCAAGAGGTTAAAGGGAAGGGTGCTATAGGAAGTCCATTTGGCCTGATGTATCCATCTGGTAATTGTTTAGCACCCTTTTGCACCCATTTGCCTCTTTCAGACTGCGGGGCATTTGCTTAACAGTTGATAAAATCAGTCAAGAATACAAGTAAGTTTAAAAATTCGGTAGAGAAGGAACAAGGGTGTCCATTTTGAGCTGGATTTTAGCAACTCTGTCAGCCTGATCATTTTCTAAAGATACAGCATTTCCTTGGTATGGGCTGAACAATGAACAACAGTTTTAGAAGGGAGGTGAATATCTTGTAATAAGGCAGCTGCTATATGGTCATTAGCAATAAGATTACCTGCAGAAGTTAAGAGGCCACGGGATCTGCAAATTGTGCCAACAGCAAGGCAGACTCCAGCAGCACATCTGGAATCTGTGTAAATAGCGGCAGTTTTCCCTTCTGCTAAGGTACAAGCTCTAGTAAGAGCTATGAGCTCAGCAGCTTGGGCTGATTTTCCTGTGGCATCAGAATGAGCAGCAGGCGTCCCATGAGGGGAAACTGCAGCATAACCAGTTATGTTTCCCAAGAAACTTCATTGACGGGAGCCATCACAAAATAGAAGTCAGGCTGGGTTACCTAAAGGGGTGTCTGAGAGAACCTCTCGTGGCTTTGAGACCATTTCTACGGCTGCAAGGCAATCATGTGTGATACAGCAGGGCTGTCCATCAGGGAGGGGTAGTAAAGTAGCTGGATTCAAACGGTTACAACGATGTAAGATGATGAGAAAGTCAGCTCATAGGTGGCCTGTCACCGTGTAGAGAGTTGCTGTATCCTTTGAACTTGTAGAATAGCTGACACCGCCTGGGGAACATAGAGGTGAATAGGGGAGCCTAACATGCACACTGGCTTTGTCAATCAAGGCGGCAGCTGCAGCCACTGCACAGAAGCATGGGGCACACCTAATGCCGCAGGAGCTAACTGGCATGAGAAACACGCTACAGGGATGTATCTTGAGAAGCAGAAGATTGTCCTAGAATGCCTGCAGCAGTCCCATTATTTTCATGGCGGTATAGATGAACAGGTCTGTCAAAATTAGGTAAGCCAAGAATTTGGAGTGTGGACAAAGCTAATATTAAAGCTTCAAAGGAGATTGATTAATGCTTCTGAAGGGCCAGGAAATAGGCTCTGTGTTGTGATCTAGGAGAAGAGCAGACAGAAGTTTAGCAAAGGCTGCAAAATTAGGAATCCATTGGCAGCAGTAGCCAGCTGCCTCCAAAAGTCCACGTAACTGTTTTTTTCATTTGGGGGAGGGGAATGGACAAAATCGACTTAACCCCATCACATTCACCATTGTGAATGAATTCTGGGTCGAGCGATGATGTTAACCAGATATTCTAACCACGGTGTGCTGATGTGACTCCAAAAAAAATGTTTTTAAAAAGTATTTGGCAAGACCTTTATTGAAATAAGAGATGTTTTTGTTTAACCACCAGAACCTCAGTAAAAATTGGGACTATTATTTCTGGAGATTCCAGAACTTCCTTTGGAAACATCCCCCAACTCAAAAGAAAGTCTGATGTAACCTCGTAAAAATCCATGTTGCAATAGGTGCTGTGTCACTGAGAACCACCGAAAAGACAGGGTTAAGGGCACAAAACGAGCTGCAAACCATATATGGAGAAACCCTTTTCTTCACACTTGTGATGAACTCATGTTCTGCTTTCCGTTTTCTCAAAGCTGAAGTCGACTGTGCTTTGTAAAACCGGCTCACCGACCCTCGGGACCTGCAGTGCCTCTGGATTCCAGCCTCCGGGTCTCCATGCCAGACAGTCTGAGCATGCGAGTCGCACTTGCTGTGACACCCTGGATGCTCTCTGTGGTCTCCAGTTCTTCCTCTCCAGCAAATACTTTGCCAGATATCGAAAATGAAGATTTCATCAAAGACTGTGTTCGAATGCACAACAAGTTCCGATCAGAAGTGACTCCAAAAGCCAGTGATATGCTATACATGGTAAGAAAAACATGAGGGCTTGTGGCAGAAGTCAGTCAAAAACAGCTAATGTGGATTGATTTTGGTGGTGAATCCTTGGTAATCCTGACCAGTGCTCTCGCGGTGATGAAGGTGTGCTTTAAATTCACCACCTG
Source organism: Pseudorca crassidens (assembly GCF_039906515.1). Lineage (NCBI taxonomy): Eukaryota > Metazoa > Chordata > Mammalia > Artiodactyla > Delphinidae > Pseudorca > Pseudorca crassidens. The sequence continues at coordinate 63,817,169 of NC_090306.1, forward strand.
CGATCAAAACGAACCCATTTTCTCTCTGCCTACTCAGTTCTTGTTATAAAGCAAGTATGTTTTACTTCTCTTTTTGGACACGTCCTTTGCACACGTCCTCAGGTGCAATTTATGTCTCTTTTTTGCCTGTTAATTTTTGTGAGGTTTTTTTGGTTTCGTTTTTTGTCTCTAAGTTGACTTTTTTTTGTTGCCGGCAGAGTACTGACTGTCTCAGGGAGGCCGCAGGGCATCTGGGGGAAAGGCTAGGATTTTGATTCAGTCAGGCTTGGGTTTGAATCCTAGGTCTGTGGCTTTGGCCTGGTTTTTAACCTTTCTGAGCTTCTTACGATAGGGGCTATCGTAGGTATGAAATTACAGAAAATATGTGAAACCAGCATGTTATTTTGCAACATAATAGACCTTCAGTGAAATGTTGTTCTGTGTCACTCACTTTGATTCTAAATTCCTCGAAACTAGATTATCATGTCTCCCACTAACGCTAGTCAAAACTTGAAGACCACAATATGATCCTCCACATACGGAGGACCTACATGTTCGTGGTCCTTCTCCATTCTGGACATCGTGCCTCACCTCCCATGCAAATTCCCACTTTGCTCACTGCGGTTACAGGGTTGGGTAACAGGCTCCATTCTTGACCCTCCTAGTGTTTCGTATTTATTTCTGCAGACTTGGGACCCAGTACTAGCCCAAATTGCAAAAGCATGGGCAAGGAACTGTCAGTTTGCACACAACATACAGCTGAAGCTACCCCACAAGCTGCACCCAAATTTCACTTCACTGGGAGAAAACCTCTGGACTGGGTCTCTGTACCTCTTTTCTGTGTCTTCAGCCGTCACAGACTGGTACAACGAAATTCAGTACTATGACTTCAAGACTCGGAAATGTGACAAGGTCTGTGGCCATTATACTCAGGTAAGTATCTGCCTTATATTCTCTGGAAGCCGTCGTTTCAAGGGTGAGGAGAAAGCTGGAATCTGGTGTTAAGAAAAATATAGAGTAAGCTAGTGTCCCTGTAAATATGAGAGAGTAGGGGTTACAGGCTTACTTTAAAAATAAATAAATGGAGGGCTTCCTGGTGGCGCAGTGGTTGCGAGTCCGCCTGCCGATGCAGGGGACACGGGTTCGTGCCCCGGTCCGGGAAGATCCCACGTGCTGCAGAGCGGCTGGGCCCGTGAGCCATGGCCACTGAGCCTGCGCGTCCGGAGCCTGTGCTCTGCAACGGGAGAGGCCACAGCAGTGAGAGGCCCGCGTACCGCAAAATAAATAAATAAATAAATAAATAATAAATAAATGGAACAGACTCCAATACCAGAGGAGATAGTGCTTGAAGAGTGTAGTTACATGGACATAGGTAAAATGTGAGGCCCACCAATCTGCACAGCCTTTGAATAATTTTGATCACACCTGTTTTCCCGTGGTATTTTGTGCCATTTGTGAGCAATCAAAGGACCTTATGAGTAAATGGATTTATTCCAGGTACGAGTTCTCTAGGAAATTTGAGTCAATTGTTCTGGGACTATAAAACTGGGAGAAATAAGCCTCTCAGACAGAAGCATCAATAAGAATTGAAGGGGACTTCCCTGGTGGTCCCGTAGTAAAGACTCTGTGCTTCCACTGCAGGGGGGCATGGGTTCGATCCCTGGTCGGGGAAGATCCGCATGCTGCGCAGTGTGGCCAAAAGAAAAAAAAATTATGGTAATAATAGTTGATGCTTCCATATCCTCTTAGTCTTTCAAACATGGACTAAGAATCTATGATGTGCCACATGAAGACGAAAAAAAAGTCCCAGACCCAGTGGAGAGGTCAACATATAAATTTGTACAAATAATCCTGTAGCTACCCTGTACCCACATCTACAGTATTAGTGTCAATAGCCACATTCAGAGCTTCTCGATGAGATTTTTTCTTTCTTTTTTTTTTTTAAATTCAAGCTGTTTTTGGCTTCCTAACTCTAACTCACATTTGCAACATGGTGGAAACAAATCCCTAGGAAAAGTCTTCTATAATCTTCTTAATATACTGCCTCCCTATACTGGCCACATTTTATTTATTTTATTTCCTGGCGGTCCTTGTCAAACCAATAACTAAAAGTAGTGAACCTATGTTTGACTGGTTTTTAACGTAGAAAAAAATTGTTGAAATGATGTCTGAGAGCAAAAGCATTTCTAACAAGCCAGTTAACTTGGAATATTAGGTGTTTTTAAGAGCAAAATGTTGGTAGAAAAACTCAATATAGTTCAGCCTTATAAAGATACTGACCTCACTGGTGGTGGTATAGATGAAACACGTTTGGCACAGTTACAGGAAATTGTTATAATGAGAGGGAAAGGGTTGATGTCAGTGAAATTTTCATCTTAAGGTTATTGTAATCAAGGAGGAGCTATGAAATCATCAGTAGGCTTGGTCCCTTTCTTGGAAATATAAGTAAGGTCTCCCCTAGACTTGCCCAATAAGCCATCAATTTTGGTTTATATTAACAAATAAACCAGAAAATAAATTTCATTGGATTCCCACAAATCCTAAAGGGCAAGAAAGCTAAATCCAGAGTGCCTACAAGTGGTATCTGGTGCCATTATGCACTATGGTATTAATCTCCAGGAGTAATTGTCAGTCTGAAGGTGCTGACTCTCAGTCAGTGTTTAAGCTTCTCCCCTATTCTAGGCACTTTGTAAGGTACAGGTCATGCGTTTTAGTCCAGACTCCTGAAAAAACAGAGCCTGAGATAATAGCTTACGTGCTAAGATTTTACTTGGGAGTACGATCGCAGAGAAGTGAGAGGGAGGAGAAATGGCTTGTGGGGCAGGGAATGAGGGACACAGCTGGGAATGGCCCCTGACCCTTAGGAGGTGACTTTTATTTGGAAGAGACGTGTGTAAGTGGATGTGTTATAGCGTATAGCTAGTGCAGCTCGGAGAAACTGACAAGGTGCCATGGGAGCAATGGGGACAGAGCAACTGACCTGGCCAAAGGGAGGTATGGAGACACAGGACTTGTTCATACAGCAGGAGACATGTAAGTTGGTTCTTAAACTGAGTGAGAGTTTGTCAAATAAAAAGGAATGTAAAAAGAACTCCAGGCAAAATTAACAAGGTGTAGAAGGTGTACAATGTGTACAAATGAACTTGGCATTTCAGAAGAATGGCAAGCAGCTTAACCCACCAAATACACAGTGATCCAAAGACTGTTAAATTGACAACAGTCTCCTAAACCCTGCAAGTTAAAAGACACTTCATGTCCATCATTCCAGGAAGTCAAAACAAGAGGAGGAAACTTCATTATATGTCATAGAGGCCTGAGATCTCAGAGATGGCCCTTCCCAAATTAACAGAGCTTACTTGTAAATCTTCCTCTTGCATTTAGGGGAAAAAAAAGAGGGCTAATATTTGGGACATAAAACGTTTCCTAAAATCCAGTTCCTTTCAGACAGGTAGCAGAGCCAAAGTGAGTGATCCTAACCTGTTCTCTTTAAGAGACCACTACAGTCTACCCCCCAACTCAAATGAGGGAGAGGATGTCCAGGGACCTCTGGGTCTGGGAAGAGACAGCACCAGCAACTACTTTTTAAATGAATGTGGTACTTCGTTCTCTACATGTAAGATCTCATTCAACTCTCACCACACACCTCTAAGAGATGCTATTATCCATAGATGAATAAACAGGCCCAGAGGGGTCAAGAAGTTGTTACCCCAGTGTCATTTAGCTAGTAAGAGGAAGAGTTGGGATTCAGATATAAGATATGTTGCTTATCTAGTAAAGTAGTAGTACTTAGTAGTCATTGAACAAAGTTTAGATTTCTTCCATGAGCTGTTTTTCCATCAATTGGAAGAAGGCTCTGACAGCTTGATTGAAGACTTCTTGTTTTTATCCTTGCAAGAAATCTTGCTAGGAGGTCCAAGATTACTCAGTTGCCGTTTTAAATTCATGCTGGAAATTACCTCAAGTGGGTATTTATAACTTCCCACTTACCCTCATGTTAATTGTTAATAAAAAGCAAGCTATTTTCAGATTTTGGCCAGTGAGCAGTGGTTGTACAGAGTAAAGACAATAGATTCAGATGCATTTTTTTTTTTTTTTTTGGCTGCATTGGGTCTTCTTTGCTGTGCGTGGGCTTTCTTTAGTTGCGGCGAGTGGGGGCTACTCTTCACTGCGGTGTGCAGGCTTCTCATTTCAGTGGCTTCTCGTTGCAGAGCATGGCCTCCAGGTGTGTGAGCTTCAGTAGTTGCAGCACCCGGGCTCTGTAGTTGTGGCATGTGGGCCCTAGAGCGCACGGGCTTCAGTAGTCGGGGTGCGTGGGCTCAGTAGTTGTGGTGCACAGGGTTCAGTAGTTGTGGCACACAGGCTCTAGCTGTGGTGCACAGGCTCTAGCTGTGGCGCACGGGCTTAGTTGCTCCGTGCATGTCCACTGCATTGGCAGAAGTATTCTTAACCACTGCACCACCAGGGAAGTCCCCAGATGCATTATTACTTCATTAAAGTGTGATATTTCTTGACATGTTAACTCAACGCTTTTAATTCTGTCTTCACTAGAGATTTCAATTGTGGAAGAATTCTGGTGTATTGATATGGAAGATTATTTAGCTTAGATATTTTGTTGCCGACAGTTCATCTTTGTAAAGTTTGGGAATAGTTTGACTTAAAAAGCTGGGCGGTGGACTCCTCTGGTGGTCCAGTGGCTAAGACTCCACGCTCCCAATGCAGGGGACCATTTTAAATTCATGCTGGAAATTAACCTGCTCAGGGAACTAGATCCCACGTGCCGTGACTAAAAGATCCCGCGTGCCACAACTAAGACCCAGTGCAGCCAAATAACTAAATAAATATTAAAAAAAAAATAGCTGGGTGGGCAGCAGCTCAGGTTTGATAGTGCTAATAATGCCCACTAGATGGCACTATTGATCTCATTTCTTTTTATCCCCACCCGTTGAAATTTTTATTTTTACACCCTCCCAGAACGAACGGAAGTGTGCGATGTTTCAGTTTGTCTAGCTGATTTTGTACGTGTTGCATATTACTGATAATGAGTCAGATGGACTCATACTGAGAATTGAAAGGGGAAGATGGTGTATAGGGGTTGTTAGCTAGAAGGAAGAGACATGCCTGCCCCCACTGGGTTGGGTTCCCCAGATGCAATGTTTTTGTTAGGTATAGTTTCCTGATTCTGCTAAAAAGGAGAGCACTCTGGAAGCATCTTGCTTAGGGCATGGACTGTCCTCACAGCACTTTGTGGTCAAGTAGCATTAAGTTCCACCCCTCATCTAGGAAAAATTGGGGCAGTATGTATTTATAGATTTGTTATGAGGTTAAACATGTTGCATGTAACATGCTGAACACTACCGGCCACTAGGAAAATTCTCAGTAGCTCTTAATTTTTTAAAATTCTTTTTGTTTACCATATGCAAAAATGAAAACATGCAACAGGAATCTACCTGATTAAAAAAAAGTTTCAAAAGTTTTAAAGCAGAAGAAAATTAGTCATAAGAGAATAAAACATGAACATCTGCTGAGAGCTTGCTATGTTCCATAAGCTGTTCTAATCACTTTCTTATTAGCCCATTTAGAATGTCAAAATAAGCCTGTGGAGTAGGTGGTGTTACCCTCATTTAATAGACGAGGAAGCTGAGGCCAAGGTCACACAGTGGGTGGCTGAGCTGAAATATAAACTTGGTCTTTGTAACCCCAGAGCCCACAGAGTTGAACCCAGAAACTGAATGCCCATGAAGCTATTAAAAAGAGGCCAACTTGAATGGATGGATAAACTGATAAATCCATGCAATAAATATTACTCGGCAATGAAAAGGAGAGTGACTAGTAATGAATTCAACAACATGAGTGAATCTCAAATGCTTATGCTTAGTGAAAGAAGCCAGATTGAAAAAGCTACATTTAAACTGATTCCACTTATGTAACATTCTGGAAAAGGCGAAACCACAAGGACAGAAAATAGATTAGTGATTGCCAGGGGCTGGGGGTGGGAGCTGACCACAAAGGGGCACAAGGGAGCTTTTGGGGAAATGTTCTAGGTATTGAATGTGGTGGCGGCTGCACAACTACATGCTTTTGTCAAAATTCATAACCTAAAACGGATGGCCTCTATGTTAATTACAACCTGATTTAAAAGAGAGCCCAACTAAAACACAAGACGAATGGTAACTAACATTTGCACTGTCTTGGAAAAGAGAGATCAGAAATGTAAAAGAAAGTAGAATAAGAGAAATAGCATAAAGCATTAAGTGTGTGTGGGAGGAACCCAAAGATTAAGAGTACTTGACACTTGAGATACAACACTGGAGGAAAGTGCTCAAAGACCAGAGGATCAGAATATAAAATGATTGACTCAGGCGATTGTACTCCCAACATGGCCCGTTAGCATGCATAAGAATCACCTGAGAAACTTGTTAAAATAGAGAAACTTTTTCGCTGAATAATGTTCCAATATGTGTGTGTGCCTGTGTGTATATAAATATACTACATTTTCCTTAAGGAAATCCTGTCATTAGCATGGATAGATCTACAGGTATTATGCTAAGTGAAGTAAGTCAGACAGACGGAGTCAAATACCATATGATCTCATTTATGTGTGGAATCTTAAAAAAATAAAACGAACTCTTAGAAAACAGATTGGTGGTTGCCAGAGGTGGGGGATGAGTGAAATGGGTGAACGTGGTCAAAAGGTACAAACTTCCAGTTTTAAGATAAATAAGTCCTGGGGATGTAATGTACAGCATGGTGACTAGAGTTAACAATACTGTATTATGTATTTGAAAATTGCTAAGAGTATATCTTAAAAGTTCTCATCACAAGAAAAAACTTGTAACCATATGTAGTAATAGGTGTTAACTAGCTATTGTGGTGGCCATTTTGCAATATATACAAATATTGAATCACTGATTCAGTATTGTACACCTGCAACTAATATAATTTTGTATGTCAGTTATATCTCAGTTTTAAAAAAATACAGATTTCAAGGACAATTCCAGTGACTCTCACGCAGTAGGACTGAGATGGGCCCAGAAATCTGCATTTTAAACAAAGCACCCCAGAGGAAGTCACTTTGAGATGCAGTGAATAGAAATGAAGAAATATAAAAATAAATACAAAAATGATTGGGAAATTAAAGTACAAGCATCAAACCTGAGAATGAATGGCCATAAAACTAGGTGCTCTCGGGGAGATAGAGGCCTGATTTACTTGGTTACCTGGAGTTCCCTGCAGGGGATTCCAGGGTGTGAGATGGGAAGGGAGACACCCCACCTCAACCAGGGAGGGCCGTCCTTCACCAAAGGAGAGCACTGATCCTCTGTGGGAGACCAGTACCTGCCTCCGCAGCTCCTCCCCAGTTGTCACACAAGGAGGAGGACAGAATGGAAAGTGTCCCGCCCCCCCCCCCCGCCCCCCGACACTGCCCAGCCCTCTCTAGCTCCTCCCCCACCTCCTACTCCATCCACGAGCCTTGGAGGAGCTGCCTCCATCCTAACCCTCTTCCCCTACTCTACACTCTCTCCCCAGAGAGCTGTTCTTAATTGATTTTTTTTTTCTTTTTTCTTTTTTTTGAGTAAATTTGACCTTTTTCAGCAGACACACCAGCCTTGTCTCAGTTCTGTGAGTCTTTCCCACCTCGGGGTTGGTTCGCACAGGTGTGCCCTCTGCTGGGAACCTTCTCTGGCCTCCCGGACCAGCTCACTTTCAGCTTCCGCCTCACTAACTCAGAGGAGGATCCCTGCTGTGAACTCCCTGAGCGCCCTCTGCTTCCCCTTCACAGAGCTCAAAACCCTAGCCTAATGGTTTCTTGACTGCTTTTCTCTACATTTTGTGAAGGCACCCACTGGCTCCAGCTCATTCATCTCCCTGTATTTGGTACAAGTAGTCACAAAGTTGCTAAATATATATATATGTAAAAATAATTTAAAATTCTATTTTGTATCACTGTAAAAAGGAGTGCATTTAATTGCTGGCTTAAATCCACACTAGATTTTTTTTTTTTTCTTGTGGTACCCGGGCCTCTCACTGTTGTGGCCTCTCCCGTTGCGGAGCACAGGCTCCGGACGCACAGGCTCAGCGGCCATGGCTTACGGGCCCAGCCGCTCCGCAGCATGTGGGATCCTCCCGGACTGGGGCACGAACCCGTGTCCCCTGCATCGGCGGGTGGGCGGACTCCCAACAAGTGCACCACCAGGGAAGCCCCCACATACTAGATTTTTAAAATACTTTACTTTTTTCTTCAGCCTTCTATTACAGCAAACAGTCTCAGTTAGGATGAGCTGTGTAATTTGTGTGGCCTAATGCAAAATGAAAACGTGGATCCCCTTGTTCAAAAATCATGGGAAAAGTGCCACTGAAAGTGCTAAAATGCGTGCAGCACTGAATTAAACCAGGTATGGGGCCCTTCTGATCACGGGGTCCAGTGGGACAGCACATCCCTCTCCTGGAAGCTGGCCCTGTTCTTGCTTTCCCTCCTATGCCACTAGCCACTCCCTTTCAATGTTTTGCTGGCTGTTTTTTTTTTTCTTTATCCCATGCTCTCATTTAGTTGTTTATTATCTTTGCTTACAAGATCTAATCCACTCCCACGTCTTCCAGGTTTGTGTCTCGAGCCATGCTCTGTCTTCTGACCGGCAGATGGTCGTCTGACAGGCATCTCAAGAGTAGCAGGAACTGAACAGAACCCCTTGTCTGTGTTCCCACCCACTTCCTCCTTCCCTCATTTTCCCCGTCTCAGCAAATGTTGTTCAGACCCAAACATTAACTTGATTTTTCTCTCTCCCTCTTACCCCACCCTCAAACCAAAAGCAAATTCTTTCAGCTTTACCCCTAAGCTGAACCATGAACCTGGTCAATTCTAGGGAACCCCACTACCATCACCGAAGTGAGAGTCACCATCTGCTCTTTCCAGTACCAGTGAAGCAGTCTCCCGAATTCCCTCCCTCTTTTCACCCTTGTTCTTCTCAGTCCATCTAGTTTAGCAGCCAAAGTGACCTTCCTAAGACCTGAAAAAGGGACTCTCCCTCCCTCCACTACAAGATTCCCCATGAGCTGCTCCTCTCTGACCTCATTGCCTGTGATTTTCCCCAACTCCTGGATCCCAGCTCCGCTTGCCTTTATTTATTTTTGGCTGCGTTGTGTCTTCGTTGCTGCGTGGGCTTTCTCTAGTTGCGGCGAGCGGGGGCTACTCTTCGTTGTGGCGCGCGGGCTTCTCCTTGCGGTGGCTTCTCGTTGTGGAGCATGGGCTCTAGGCACACGGGCTTCAGTAGTTGTGGCTCACGGGCTCTAGGCGTGTGGGCTTCAGTAGTTGTGGTAAGTGGGCTCAGTAGTTGTGGCTCACAGGCTCTAGCTGCACGGGCTTCAGTAGTTGTGGCACACAGGCTCCGTTGTTGTGGCTCGCGGGCTCTAGCGTGCAGGCTCAGTAGTTGTGGTGCACCGGCTTAGTTGCTCCGCGGCATGTGGCATCTTCCCGGATCAGGGCTCGAACCCGGGTCCTCTACATTGGCAGGTGGATCCTTAACCACTGCGCCACCAGGGAAGCCCCTCTGCTTGCCTTCTTTCTGCCACTCTTGCACGCAAGCAGACTCCACGCCAGGGCCTTTGCCCCAAGGGCTCCCTCTGCACGGATGCTCTTCCTCCATCAGTTGGTCTCCTGCATGTTTTGAGCGCTGCCTCTTCATCATTCAGGCCTTACCTCAAATGCTGCCTCCACACTCGAGATGCCTTCCCTGCACATCCAAGTGAAAGCAGCCCTCTTTCTCCCCAGCAGTCACTCTCTATCCTGTTAGCCTGTTTTATTTCTTCATTGCACTAGCTGTCAAAATTAGCTTAGTTATTATTTGTTTATCTCTCTCTCACACTCACACACACACACACACACACACACACACACACACACACACACACACACTTTCCAACCAAATTCTGACTACCTAAAACTTCCCTGGCGGTAACTGCTTTGCCTAAGTAGAGTTAACATGCCTGTGTTTACGAAGGCCTAATCATACTCAAGTGTTCATTTTAGTATCTCTCTCTTCTTAACAATCTGTATTTTCTTTCAGATTGTTTGGGCAGATAGTTACAAAGTTGGCTGTGCAGTACAGTTTTGTTCTCGAGTTGCTGGCTTTGAAAGTCTTCGCAATGGAGCACATTTTATATGCAACTATGGACCAGCGTAAGTGCCCAAATTAACCTCTTTCTGGGAAAAGAAAAAAAAAACTATTTTAAAAGTATTTATCTTCATTATAGAAAATAAATCTGGGTAATAAAAAAAGTTTAAAAGAGAAAATTAACGTTACCCTTAATTCCTCTGCCCAGAGATTTACTCCATTTACACTGATACCTTTTTCTTTGTATGTGCGTTTGTGTTTGTGTGTGTCTGTGTGTACACCTTTATAAACACTACATAAACACACACACACGAACACATTTTTAAGAGTAGGAAAATTAAAATGTTTTCAGGGACATAGATTAATTGGATATTGTAATAACACCACAAGATGGGAAGATTAATATTCCACTTAATATTTATTAACTTATTAAAAACTTTTCAAAGCAGAACAAAAACCCATTCTGAATTGAATTTCTCAATTTATATAACTTATTTCATTTACTTTTGACAGTTTTGTTTTTGAAACAGACATCATTTTTCTCCCTTTGGAAAATGGGAAGACGCATGACATTCTCCTCCCACTTCCTTTAAACTTATATATGTGTGCTTATGCATCGTACACATACTTAGAAAACTGAGATGATGGAAATACACGTTTTCTATTTTTACTTAAAATTACATATGAGCATTTTCCATGGCACTGAAGTTTTAAACAGATTACAATAATTAAAAACAATGCCATAACGTTTGTATAAAGCTTACTATGTACTAAGCACAGTTCTAAGTGCTTCGCATATATTAAACTTATTTAATCTTCATAAAATGTAAGTTCTACTATTACCCCTGTTTTGCAGATAAGACAACTGAGGCCCTGACAGGCAACCAAGGAAACTAAAACTTCCTACTTCTTTATTGGGCAGAATACTTTAGGTCCCTTTGTCTTTCTGAGTTTTTATTTTATTGAGGTATAGTTGATTTACAGTGTTGTATTAGTTTCTGGTGTACAGCAAAGTGATTCAGCTATACACGTATGTAATAGTTTGCATCTGCTAATCCCAAACTCCCACTCCATCCCTCCCTGACATCCCCACCGGCTCTTGGCAACCACAAGTCTGTTCTCTTTGAGTCTGTTTCTGTTTTGTAGGTAAGTCTGTGTCATATTTTAGATTCCAAATACAAGTGATAGTATATGGTATTTGTCTTTCTCTTTCTGACTTACTTGACTTACTTTGATAATCTCTAGGTCCCTCCATGTTGCTGCAAATGGCATTATTTCATTCTTCTTTTATGGCTGAGAAGTATTCCATATATATAAATACACACCACATCTTCCATCTTCTTTATCCATTCATCATAGATGGACATTTAGGTTGTTTCCATGTCCTGGCTATTGTATATAGTGCTGCAATGAACATTGGGGTGCATGTATCTTTTCGAATTATAGTTCTGTCCAGATATATGCCCAGGAGTGGGATTGCTGGATAATATAGCAACTCTATTTTTAGTTTTTTGAGTACCCTCCATACTGTTTTCCATAGTGGCTGCACCAATTTACATTCCCAGTGAGGGAATGTAAACCCTCACTGTTGGAGGGTTCCCCTTCCTCCACACCCTGTCCAGCATTTATTACTTGCAGACTTTTTAATGATGGCCATTCTGACCGGTGTGAGGTGGTACCTCATTGCAGTTCTGGTTTGCATTTCTCTAATCATTAGTGATCTTGAGCATCTTTTCATGTGCCTATTGGCCATCTCCATGTGTTCTTTGGAGAAATGTCAATTTAGATCTTCTGCCCATTTTTTGTTTTTGTTGTTGTTGTTGCCGTTATTGAGTTGTATGAACTTCCCTTCGTCGGTTGCATCATTTGCAAATATTTTCTCCCAGTCCATAGTTTGTTTTTTCGTTTGTCTATGATCTCCTTTGCTGCGCAAAAGCTTGTAAGTTTGATTAGGTCTCATTTATTTTTGCTTTATTTCTATTACCTTGGGAGACTGTAGATATCTTTGTCCTAATCATTCCCATCTAGACAAAAGTCAGGACTTTCCAGTAGCATGTTTCTCCCAAGATGAATTCTATTTCCCTAGAAGTCACAACTGCCTTGTTTTTAGCTTGTTTTTGAAGTAGCAATTTTCCCCTCTTCTTTAAAGTATGGAATGCACAATTAAAGTATGAAGCAGCATAAATGACTGCATCAAAAACATTCTAGAATTTAACGACTCAATGAGTACTGTGCTTTTTAACAATGAAAGATACTCCAATGATTAATGTCCATTTTGGATATCTTTTATAATTATCAGAATCTCTACTATATTCCTTTGACTATTTTCCACAGGGTAACATAAGCAGAAGGGTAAATTTGAGACAACCTAAATTAATTTGGAGCCAAACGAGATTTGAACATATCTTTTTAGTTGGAAATGAGGTTTTAATAAAAAGTAATGTCTCAACTCTGAAAATTAACGCATAGTATTAAGGGAGAGGTGTCCATGAACTTGGATTAGAAAAAAGTTACATCTTTTTCAGTAACTTCTATTGAAAGTAACGTTTATGAAGATAACACTCCAATCATTATCAGCAATAGCTGTGACTGTACTGCACTACCTGTATCTTTATCACAGATATGTTCATATCACTTTGTGGTTGCTACATCTCTCTCAAAATAGTTTTTATCACTACCTTGAAATTACTGTAATTATTAGACTCCCTGCTAGCTCTTACCTAATACTTGAGAAGTACATATTAGTATAATCACAAATATTTTTAACATGTTAATAACTATTTCAACTTAATTTGTTTCCTTTATAATCCTATGAACTTTATTTTCGGTATTTTTAAACTATTTTGAGAAAGGGCCCATGCGCTCCACCAGGCTGCCACAGGGTACATGACATGAAAAAGTTAAGAACTCCTTTCCAAAAGTAGAGTTCCAAAAAAGATTAGAGCAATGGCAGGTTCACTGAAATAAATGTACAGCCTTTCATCATTACTACTCCAGAGATATTCATGGGGATATAAAATGTTTGGTTATTATTTCATTTTCTAATCTGTGATCTTGGTCAATTACTTACATTCTGTGCCTCAGCCTCTAGCTGTGGGGATTAAAAAAATTATAGTATCTTCCTCATAGGGTTATTGTGAAGATTGATTCATTCGAGGATACTTAGAACACTGCCTAGGACACGAAGAGTATTCAGTAATTATTATCTATTATTCATATCACATCTTTTATGTGAAAACAAATTGCATTTTAGAAACGACCCCATATTTCTTGTTTTTTATATATATATATATTTTTTTTTTTTTTTTTTTTTGCGGTACGCGGGCTTCTCACTGTTGTGGCCTCTCCCGTTGCGGAGCACAGGCTCCGGACGCGCAGGCTCAGCGGCCATGGCTCACAGGCCCAGCCGTTCCGCAGCATGTGGGATCTTCCCGGACTGGGGCACGAACCCGTGTCCCCTGCATCGGCAGGCAGACTCTCAACCACTGCGCCACCAGGGAAGCCCTCTTGTTATATTCTTTTGGAAAGCCCTTTCCCCAGCCAAATGGCTCCCATCCAATAAAAACTATGGAGGTTTGCTAGACTGAGGAGAACAAAAATGTGGGTCATGATGGCTTTTCTAAGACAGACAGTTTTTTGGATGGCAGTGATCACATAGGCCAGACAGTAAGTAGAGCGAGTACTGCTCTGAAATCAGACAAATCTAGGTTTCGTTCTGACTCTGACATCTGTACCTTGTGATTTTTGGCAAGTTACTTTATTTTTTAGAGGTTTAGTTTCCTTATCTGTAAAATAGAAATAAAAATAACTTCTTCCCCGAGTTGTCTTAAGAATTAACTGAGATGATTAAGACATAGGTTCCTAAACACAGGCACCTAGAATGAACTCTGCAAATATTAGCAGGTTTCCATTTCTGCTTCGCCCTCTCCTCTTCTCTTACCAACCCTCTGAATCTGCACACTTTCATCCTAGGATTTAGCCAAGGACCATAATAAATTGCAATTGGAAAAAAAAAAAAGAAACCAAAAACTCTCCTAATGGACAGTTTTCCTCTACTTCACAGAGGCAATTACCCAACCTGGCCATATAAAAAAGGATCCACATGCAGTGCCTGCCCCAGTAACGACAACTGTCTGGACAATCTCTGTGGTGAGTAAAAGGAGCAATCTACCAATGATACAATGTGTTCAAAACTCTTGTAACTTTCTACAGAGCTAAGAATGCAAACATTTGCTTTATCCTAACAGCTATTTTCAGGGAAAGTGGCATCAGGGTTGCAATCAAACCTGGGAATGAATATATGGTTCAAGAGAAATTTAAAGAAGCAAATAATATTCTTTAGTTAGCGCTAATCAGACAAACAACAAACGACTCTGATGCTGGGAAACTGTAGACCCAAGATTTGCTAATTTCAGCAAGATCAAAAATTTGTATAACAAAGTTAACCAAAAGAATTCTGAATTGTGTGATATTACCTGTCCAAGCACTCAAGACTTGCATTTTCATCTTTAGAATCAGATAAGTAAAGCTGCAACGTGGCACTTTTTACTAGTTAGACAGCATTTAATGAGGAACAGTGTAGGCCAATGAAGCTACATTTCCAAGGATGTTTTACATAACTTTGAAATATTAATACACAATTGGCCAAGAGTCTATTTATGGTTCCCGTCCCAGACACATTCCTTTCCATCTCAGTATGTTTTTTCTTTACTTTTTGCCATGGTGTGAAGGAAAACCTCAATCAAGCTACTGCAGTTGTGCAAATCCTCTAGGACTTTTGTGTCCAGATCTGTAACTAACTGAACCCCTCAGGGCTGCAGGGCTGGGGCGGGGTGCTAGGAGCAGAAGGAGGGTAGAGTAGACTGAGTTTAACTGCATAAATTTTTGTTTGGCCAAAGTGTTGCATTGCTTACACATTTCCTAAGGTCATTTCCGGGTTTAAAATTATAAAATTCTTTTCAACTGCTTTTCCCTTCCTCCTGATTTGTAAACAGTGAGTTCTCATTTTTACTCCAGCTACAGAGACGCTTTTTCTACCAGCTTTCTGAGCCAGTCATTTCTCTCCAGTTCAACCATTCTTTCCCTCATAATTTTGTTTAGAGAACTCACTAACATGTAGCCATAGTGCAACAAATCCCTTCTCAGAGCACCAATGTTAACTGAATTTTTCATGTTACTCCAACACTACGAAAGCATGTCTTTTTTTTTTTCCAAGTTAGGCAGTATGACATAAGAGTTAAAACCACAGATTTTAGAGTTCAATTTCCAGTTCCACCATTGTGACGCTGGGCAAGTGTCTGGACCTGTTTCCTCATTAATGAAATGTAGACGGTGGCACCTCTTCACAGGTTTCGTGAAACGAATGAAAAAAAATTATATCTAGACCAAGTGCCTGGCATACAGTATCACTCAGTAAATATTATCTATTATCCCTAAATTCATCCTTCCTGTAATCTCAGATCTTGAGTTTACTCTTGGTATTTTGGTGTCTTCTTTGTGCCCAAGTTTTAGATGATATGTTTTTATGCTCATGAACAAGACTCACTCATGCTTCTTTAGAATCTGTGATGAAAACTGAGACAATAATTTTAAATTATGTAAAAAGTAATTTAACTGTTGCCACTGGTTAGCTGTCTTTCCCACTAGACTCTGAATTCCAAACAGGCAGGAATTATGCCTATCTAATTCAACTTTGTAACCAAAGTGCCTAGTCTAGAAAGCAAATAATTGCTAATTTGCATATTTCCTTAAAAAAATCATTCTCTATAAAAATCTAGACAGTAACACCACCACCAGCACAATGATAACAAGAAGAAAACTGCTGGAGTTTTAGCTTTTAATCTTAGAGATGTAGCCTGACATGGTCTCTAACCTTGTGGGATAAAATTCAGAAAATTAAGGCTGTAGTCCAATAATGAAAAGCCCCTGGGCTCTTAAGAGAGACAAAGGAAAACGCACGCTAATTTGCAGGAGGGTAAGGGTTAGAGGATAAAAGCTTTTATTTATCAGATTTTGTCTCTCACAAATTGTGGCAAACACTGGAGGAAAAAAATCCTTTTGTGGTCTTCTGGATACTGGTAGGTTCAATAAATACCAATGGAGGCCAAATCAGGATGGTTTTGCAAAATGTGCTGGGCACACCAATGGTACACAAGCTGATTTTTAGCTAGTGCATGGATGACATTTGTTTCAATGTTCAAAAGTTGAATGTTTAACATTTTAAAAATATATATATGTAAGAAAAAATATAACTAGCAAGCATATCATACCTTGATTTCATGGATATAACTGCCAGGAAAACTTAAAGAAGCGGAAGCTTCGTCGCAATTCACCGCAGCAAAGCCCAGTCAGTCACAGGTATGATGACCAGGGATGCTCACGAGTACCAGAGGGTCAGCTCCTTGATGGATTCCACCATAGGAGTGCAACAGCAGCTGGCATAGAACCGGTGTAAAAGAGGTGTCTGACCATTTAAAAAGTATAAGGAGGCTATGGCAGATGTGGAATTCTCTTCCCAGTGCTCTGAATGTCAAAATCTTAATAAAGCTCAGTGGAAGGAGAGGAGTAAATATGACTTTGATATCCAAATGCCCTACTGATATACTAATGACAGACTGGAATGTATGAGAGAGGCCACTGTCTCTTCATTACTGACCATAGATAGTATCATTCTTCTCAGGAGAAACTTACTTTCAGGAAAATATTTTAATAAATTGCTCACACTGATTATTACTAATACTTATTTTTAATTGTTTTATTTTAATTGCATTTATTTTATCTGCCAGTTACATTATGTAAAATGATTTCCCATTTATAGTAGTGGTATATAAAAAGTTTATATATAAAGGTTATATAAACAAGTTGAAACAGTCAATGGTTATAATTAAGAGACCTGGCTTTTTAAAAGAAAACAAAAGCCTCACCAGTATCTATTCTTTTAATTCTTTTCTTTCTTATTTTATAGCTAACCCACAACGAGACAAAGTGACACGTATGTATATAAACCTTAAATTGTATAAGATCTATCTGAGCTATGTTACTGCATTATGAGGAATAACATTTAAGAGTATATTTTATGTTTGTTTCACAGGTTACTACTCTGTTGTGTTTCCAGACTGGCCAATATTTCCACGTAACAGATACACATCTCTTTTCCTCATTGTTACTCCACCAATCCTAATACTGAGTGTTATAATTATCAGTTTGGTCAAGCACAAATACCCTCATTTAGTTCTTCTGAACTAATACAATCCAGGGGGGGAAAAAGCCTCATTCGTACATGGCTTTAAAAAATAAAATTGGGTGTTATTTCTAATTTGCAGCAAACCCTTACTCAAAAGAAGAAATGGTTCAATTTCCTAACATTAGAAGGTAAACTCATCTTTACTTTCCACTTTTTATGAAGAAGCATTGTTTTCATGCTGCCACAGCTGTGACTTTCAGTGAGTAACCTACCCCCCGTGTGCCTTAGCTTCTAAATATGTAAAATCAGTGAGCTAGATTTAGGCGAGTCCTGGCCCTCATCAGTAAAAAGCGTTTCTATGTAAACTGTTGCCTGCTGCTTCAATTCCAAATATCTGGTTTTCCCTGTTCTCTTGCAAATTTGATGTCTTTCTGGTTTACTACTTCCTCAGACTCATATTGGAATAGTAATTAAGGGAATTAATTTAAAAGGCCTTGCACTTTTGGATTATGGATTACTCTTGGAACAAAATGTAAAATAAGATTACAAAAAGGGATAAACCTAAATGTTTACTTGTTGCCATTAGAGCACTGAAAAATCTATTTTCCTCAAAACCAAATGCTGGGACATGATTATATTTAAAGACTAACCGATGGCCTCAGACATTGGATTTGATGGATAATTACAGTAGCTACACTGCAAAAATCTTTACATAAACAACCTTAAGAATTACCCCTAAAACCATGCCTAGATAAAACGTGCCTGGAATAGATTAGGTGCAATGCATATAAACACAGATATACCACCTTCTAGTATAAAAATTTTCAAAAAACATGGAGAATACAATAATTTATAAAGAATTGCTGTTTATGTAAAGAACAAAACAAACTCAGAAAAAAGTGATCAGGGTATTACTTCTCAGGGATAAGGCAACTAATGCCCTAGTATCTCAAAATCCTTTACAAAAGGAGATAGCTTAATAAATTCTAGCTCAGGGATTTTTGTTTGTTTTATGTATGTTACTTTTTTTTCTTCTTTTTCTTTTCATCTGCTTCCATTTTAAGCTTAACTTCTTCAGCTGTAAGGGCTCCCAGTTTCTTACTCTTCGCTTTCTTAACCTTTTCCTTGATGGCTGCCACATCAATTTTAGTTTCAGTAGAAGCTAAATAAAAACAATACATGTAATTCTTTAGATTATACCAAATAAAACAAAGAATACATATATAAGACGATAATTTCAGAGTACTGTTACAATTGAAAGATCATGTTATAAGATATAAAACACCTGCTTAAAGGAAAGTTAGAAATTTCTTCTAACTAGGAGAAAACAAAGTACTTTAAAAATACATTAGTGAAAATATACATGAAAATGGCATTATACTTTAACTATTTGAACCAATTACTGGATTCAACTATTAAAATTACATTTTTTCCCTTAAATTGTTTTATTCCACATTGGAACTTTAGAGTATTCCTTAAAAAACTTAGTTTTCCGAATTTTCAATTAATGACTAGTAGTATTTCATTTAACAAGATTTTGATAATAAAGACCATAATCTGAGAGTATCTGGAGGTCCTCCTAACAGAACCCAACCCCATGTATTTAACACAAAAAGTGTGAACAAAACAGAAAAGCAGTGGAAAAAAACACAACCTTTTCTTATTATTTAAAGAACAGCACTCAGGACATAAAGAACCACGAGATAAAATGTCATCAAACAACCCAGCAACTTGAGAGCAGACTTAAAGCCTCCACTAGAGTGGAACAGCTACACTTTAATCAGTAATAAACTGAGATTAAACTAGCTATTGAATACCTTCAGAGTACATAACTGACAGATTGTACAAACTAGAAAGTATAATGCTTATGATATTTTTATATAACCAAGGATCTGAATAGTAGAATATTAAAGCTGTTAACACTGATATAAATTAACAAACTAGTACTGTTACATCTGGCTTTGACCAACAGGTCATGTGCAATGCTGCTGGGTGACCTCCCTCCCCTCACTGTGCCACTGACTACTTTGGAGAGTTACCTTACAGAGGAGTACACGTGTTACTAGTGGAAAAGAAAATGCGAAAGAGGAGAAGACGGATCAAAATGAGGCTAGGAATGAGAAGAAAAGGCATCAGCGTGTTTTCTCTGAGTGTCTTTAAAAGTCCCTGAGTAAGAAAGATCGTCCTGCTATTTTGTTGGTGTCTTTTAGCCCAAGTGATGAGAAATCCACGTTAACCATACAGGAATCAAATTTGAAGCCACAGATCACACAAGTAAAGAAAGTACAACTTTTGATAAGCTCTTTTTAAAGGGCATGATAGCAGAGCTCAGGGATCTTACTGTTTTATTTTTACAGAAGATTCACTGCTCTGGTTTATATCTTTCACAACAGAGTCCTTCCTCAGCACAGAGGTCAGGAAGGGACTGTCAATCTGGGATACTCTTAAATAAGCATTAGCTGCTACTAAATTATAAATTATCTCAGTCACCACCGCTTTTCCCTAGGATTTGTGATTAATGAAATGCTAAGAGAATTGATGAAACGCATGGTTATTTCTTAACACTCAAAGAGCTTCAGACAAATCCACTATGGGTTTACTTTTCCTCTAACAGACTTACAGCATACCAAGAGTTGGAAAACAAGCATTACCTTCCTTAGGTTTCACAACTGGTTTTTCTTTAGGTGGAATAAACGCTTTGTTTCTTTCCTCTTGTCTCCTACTAAGAGCTTCTGCTTGTTTAGCCTACATCATTAAGAAAAAAAACTACATTAAAAAACGCTTTTGTAGTTAAATAAGAATTCAAGTATCTATAAACTTTGCAACTAGTGTTGTAAGCTAGACATGGTCTTACCTTTATTGCTTCCATTTTCTGTCTCCTCTTTTGACTTGCCTTCAGAAAGTATTCACCAGTAGCCAATTCTTTATCAATCTGTTGAAATCAGTATTTACAATACATCATAAATAATGTAGATGAGAAGTCAATTCCTAAGAAATTAACAGTGACCTTGAGGTAAAGACAGTGGGGTCAAAACTGATTACTCTATAAAGGTAGCAACATAAAAAGAAGGAAATGTCCTCTAAGCTGAGGGGAATATATATGCACAAAAGCATGTAGGTAGGAAAGTAGGTGATGTGTTCATGGAATACACAACAGACTGCTTGAGGTGGGGTGGAAGGTCAATGATTCAGAAAAGTGTGAGAGGAAACCAGTTTTGGGGAAGCATGAAGAAACATGAATGACAGGTAAGGGAAGTGGGATATGATTTAGAAATGACTGAAGGTTCCTGAGAAGAGTGAAGAGAGCAAAGTAGCACTTTATGAAAGGTACAGAAGAAAGGAGAAGAGGTAAAAAGGCTGTTTTTAAAAAAAAGGCTGCAGCATACAAAATGAAAAGCAAGAACTGTCAGGATGTGGAGACTAAGTACTAATTTGCAGTAGCAAATTCATTAAGTAGTCAACATATAATTAATTGGTCTACCTAAGGCAATGTTCTACTAAACTCTAATACTAAGCTCTCTACACTTCGTAACTCACTTAATCCTCATTCACAATTCTTTGAGACAGGAATGATCATTATCCCTATTTTCTGTACAAAGAAACTGAGGCATGGATGGGGTTAAATTATGCCCATAATTACATAGCAAGTAAGTGACAGAATAAGTCAAATGAGACATCGCTGATTCAAGAAGCTTACAGTCATTAAAAAAAAAAAGATAAAACGACAACTACTTACAGTACAGGGCTATACAAAATATATCAGGTGTTACAGAAGCATGGTTTAGTAACTGGAATACTCGCTTTCCCCCAACTAACACTTTCCTTCTGGCTTCACTTTGTTTTCCAAAATAGACCTCAAGATCCAACACTTCCATTTTTACTATGATCATCATTCCTTTTTTACCTTTGACCTTTCATCAAACCTTCCTGGAAAACTACAAACACAGGGCTATGGGGAAAACAAGATATAGTACACAGAAAGAGATGGGTTTACATGCTAAGCACAAAGAACTCGTAAAAGGGAAGACTTTAACATACAGCCAAGGAAGGGAATAATGAAGCAAGACACCTCAGAAGACAGGTGACGACAGAATTCAAAGAACAGAAAAAGAAAGGATTGATGCAGATGGAAAAAAAAAATTGAGATAAGAGGAAGTTGAAAGAGTTCTTGCCTCGTAGTCTCAAATACTTCTAGTAGATGACATTGCATTTTATTTTACTGGAGTAGGAGGGTGGCTAAAGAATTAAGAGGACACAGAGATGCCAGAGAATACTGAAGACCTATCTGAGATTGGAAACGTGAATTTTTAAGGGATATAATCCAAAGATATGACTTTCTTCAGCTATGTTCAGTAGCCACGTTATGGGAAACAAGTCAAGTTTTAGGACTGATCTAAGTTTTAGTTTTGTTGGGCAGGTGTGATTGATAGAAGAAAAGGGAGTATGAAAGAAAACAGTGATGGGCAAGAGAGAAAAGGAAATTTTAGAAAGGGAATGATGCCAGAGGACAGTTGACAAAATTAGGGGCATTCATGTCTTAAAAAAAGGATAGATATTAGACTTAAGATTTCAAATCCAGAGCAGTCCTATAGTACATGGTCACATGAATGATGCTAAAGCAGAGCAGAAAGCATTGTGGACTAAATCGTTGAATTTTTTTTAACCATGGAACATTTATAGTGGCTACAGATACACAACTGACACCACCTACCTTGACGGAGTTTACACTCACAGTATGAAGCTTCCACTCACCACCCCCATATAATTAGTTCAAAATAAGCCTATTCACACTTACCTTCAGTTTCTTAAATCTCTACACACCCAAACGTACATACACAGAAATTCCACCCTCAAAGTTTCCGACAAAAATAGATTAAAATGGTTTCCCCCTCATGTAAAGAAATTCAACATTTAATACTGACCTGACTTTCTGGCTGTGGTGGTGGGAATGGTGTATACTCCTTCTTAACAGTTTTCTTCTTTGGTTCCTTGCGTTTATTCACATTTTTGTGCTTGAACTGTGGCAAAAATCTTTCCCAACTCTGTGATCTTAACTCAGAATCTTTCGCCAACTCTCGTTTAATCATTAAGGTCTTCAACCATGGCAATATATGAACAAAGTAAACTTTTAATTTAAAAAAAATTTTTTTTTTGATGTGGACCATTTTTAAAGTCTTTATTGAATTTGTTACAATATTGCTTCTGTTTTATGCTTTTTGGGTTTTTGGCCGCGAGGCATGTGAGATCTTAGCTCCCCAACCAGGGATCGAACCTGCACCCCCTGCATTGGAAGGCAAAGTCTTAACCACTGGACTGCCAGGGAAGTCCCAAACATTTTTAATTTTAGCAGTCATATGTTTTGCAACCTAAGACATTATCAACATTGTTCCTATAAATAATAAAATTAAAAGGAACAATTCTTAGTCTCTTCAGTAGGATTAAACCAATTCTGGAAACAAAAAATATATAATCTCAAACATGCATAATTAACCAAGCATCAGAAAACCATTAGAAATTTAGACAGAATTATTAAAATAAACTGAGATGAAAATAAGACTAACTCAGTTTTTCAACCATTATTTCATTAAAACCTTTAAAATTCAACCTAACAATTAGCAGGGAGAGTTCTTAATTAGTGATGTTTCCTACAAGCAGGAAGCTAGCACCCTGAAATATGACGGAAAGAAAAAAAGTTTCTCATGATCAACAAAACGAAATGTTTTCACACTTCCCCTACTCCATCTGAATTTTATAGACACTGAAACATCAGAGGATGCAAACGAGGCATCAGATGCAAGATGTCCCAATGTAACTCAAAATCGTTTTTTCACCCCAATCTAAGAGTGACTTTTCAACTTAACTTCATTAAATTCAAGGATTGTTTAACAAATATCCATCATAAAACAACTCATTATACCGTGGTTACATTTCCAAGAATAATCAAGAACTTTATGCATACACGGATATAACAGATCTCTCTCGAAGAGCCTATAATTTGACTGTTAAATTCCAAAATAGGTTTTAATGCAATCTCAAATACTCCAGACTTTACTTATAGAAAAAGACAGAATTCAGGACTTCCCCAGTGGGCCAGTGGTAAAGAATCCACCTTCCAATGCAGGGGACACGGGTTTGATCCCTGGTCAGGGAAGATCCCATATGCCACTGGGCATCCCATATGCCACCGGGTGCCTCAACTAGAGAGCCCATGCGCCCTGGAGCTGGCAGCCACTAGATAGAAAACCCGCACACCACAACCACAGAGAAGCCCGTGCGCTGCAACAAATGATCCTGTGTGCTACAATGAAAGATCCTGTGTGCTGCAACGAAGACCCAACACAGCCAAACAAAAATCTTTTTAAATAAATTAATTAATTAAAAAAAGAAAAAGGCAGAATTGTAAAAGATCACATCTTTAAATATAATATGTGGGCTCAAACCCTAAGAAAACTGGATTGGTACCATCTACTACAAATCCTATGAAGCTTATTTTATTTGTATTGGAAGTGAATCACTACATTACACTGTCCCCTTCAATAGCTTTCAAACTGTACTCCAAAGAGGCCTAAACTTCCAAAGAAGGAACTATAGGACTGGGATAGAGTTGAGTGGGCTGAACTCTACCCCAATTTACCCCAAATAGCTCTGCTTTATCTGTTTTGTATATTAGGCTTTCATAAAAGATTTACTTTCAAGAAAGGTTTCTGTAGCTAAAAACAACTTTGTAGTAGTATACAGTGAACACTCACTTTAATGTTATAAATTGGATGAATATTCTTCATAGTGTCTAGGACTACTTTTCGAACCTGAAATTTGCAAAGAAAAATGAATCAGTCATGTATAAAGATTTTAGTGAACTAGGTAGACGAGGATTAATATATCACAAAATAGCCTATGAACCAGGCAATGGCTACCAAATTGGATACTGTAGTCCCTTCAACTGTTCTGAGTGGCTTCTAGGTCTTTCACAATAGTCAACCTCCCTTGGATACAATGAAGTCTCTCAACTTTACTGATAAAAAGCTATACACAGAATTAACACAACACTCTGGAGCTGTAAAATTTAGGGGGAAGAGGGCTGGATTTAGAGTTAGAATATATGCACTCAAATAGTGGGACTGCCACTTCATACGACAAAGGCACTTAATTTTCCTATTCCAGCTTTTTCATTTGTAATATGGAAATAAAACTACCTTAAGGATCTGTCATAAGAAGTAAATAATATACTTAGACTCTACAAAACTGTGAAATATTCAAAATATTTAAGTTATTATTGCCCCATGAGAAAAAAGCAGATAACTTATGAGAAAGAGGTCCAATAGAATTAAGGTTAAAGGCCCTGGAAAGCAAGTAAGACCTCACTGCCAGATACAGATAACAAAAGCCTCAAAAGGAGTTAATAGAAAGAGTATCTGCTCCACAGATTTTCTCATAACATCTGACAAGCTAAAGAAGATGTTCATAAAAACATTAACATTCAAAGAAAATATATCTTAAAGGAAGTTTTCTGAGCCTGACCTCTACTGGCTGAATACATTACTGCAAAGAACAAGATTTGTTCAATTCTCCAGTCATTAAAATGCATGTAGGGGCTTCCCTGGTGGCGCAGTGGTTGAGAGTCTGCCTGCCGATGCAGGGGCCACGGGTTTGTGCCCCGGTCCGGGAGGATCCCGCGTGCTGCGGAGCGGCTGGGCCCGTTAGCCATGGCCACTGAGCCGGCGCGTCTAGAGCCTGTGCTCCGCAACGGGAGAGGCCACAACAGTGAGAGACCCGCGTACCGCAAAAAAAAAAAAAAAAAAAAAAATGCATGTAATTACTTCGTGTTTCTTATGTTTGCTACAGACTGAGGCCTTAAATGCCCACTTAAAATTCGAGTGGAGGGAGTAATGATGTGCAGACCTCCTAATTCAGAAATGGATCTCTCTTCAGTTACCAAAGGTTGGCCATAATATGTTAGGGTCCAGGAAATTACATGAATTCCCTCAAATTACATGAAGAATTTACTAATGGAAAATCAAACAAAGCATATTCTAAAAATATATATATAAAACAATATATTATCCAATGAACTATTATATTATTTCATTTATTCTCTGTGGAAAATTAACTGAAGAGAATAAATAGTTCTCACCTCTTTTAAGCCACTAAAAGGTCCAATGGCTGAAACCGTGTTTCCCTGTACCATAATGTAACAGTTTGTTAAGAGTTCCAACGCCTACATCAAAAGAGCAATAAGTTGAAATTCAGTACACTTAAAAACTAACAAAAGAGGAAGACATACTTTTTCACTAATAAAAAGTACCTTCAACGTAGATCCTTTGGGACCAATAAGCCGTTGTCTTCTTTTTACAAATCTTTCTTTATTTCTTACTAAAGAACCTATTTTAATGATGTCACATGCAACATCATCCTGAAGAATTCGTACTGCCTTTTGGGAAAATAAAAAAACTCCATCAATATTCTTGACAAGTACATATCTTCTGCAAGCCAAGAAATTTAAGCACAGTTAAGCACAAAAATGAAATCTTTATGGTGCAGGAAGAGACGCAGTGTTATATGTTGTCTCTAATGTTGAGGCAAATAAAGCAAAGTCTCTGTAATTCTTAATTTACCTGTTCAAATGAAACACTCCTTGCTAACAGTTTTATTAGGTCTCTGGCCCTAATGATGATATATGGATCAAATGTCTTCTTTGTTGTACAGACAGTCATGCTGCCCTCGATCAGGTCCAGGGTTGCATTAACATGCTACAATACAAAAAGCAAACAAGCAGTTGTCTGAAAATGAATTCAATTTTAGATAATTACAGAGCCGATCCTAACCAAATTAATAATTTGTCTGCCATTAAGCTATCTCAAAATTCATTAACTCTCTCCTTGAAGAAGCTAGAAAGTTAATGTAAATAATTGATTACTGTTAGACTTCAAAGAATATAAGAAACTCAGGCAATTGAAAACATTTATAATTGGCTTTAGAATAATTTATACTTATTGGAATAAAGATTATCTCTAGTTTAAAAAATATATATCAGTCAAAATGAGGCTACATTTTAAAATTAAGGTAAAAATGTAAAGCTATATAATTTCCCTACCTTGGCTGGATCCAGCTCTAATCTCTAATCTGCTCCCTAGAGTGAGAATGGACTTTCCCTTTCAAACTTTTTTCTAGCTGGTTTGTATTAGCTAAATACAAAGTAAAAACAAATTATCATAGGTTTAAAAATAAAAGCAGTGATTATGATTACTACAGTGATTAAAACTATGCATTAACTTTCAAATGGAAGAATCAGATTTCAACAAAGCAAATAAAAATGCTGTTTTCTAACTTGTGAGCATAATCTGAAGAATATTTCAATATAGTGAATGACGAACAATTAAACCTAAGGTTAGGTGTCTATAAGTTTACGAAAAAACCCCCAAAATTGAGTCTAATCTCCGATGTAGACAGCTGTAAAACACGCCTGCAGTTTGCTAAACCACCCTCATACCTAATGCACACAAATGACTCTAGAGCAGTGCCACAGCTGACAAATACATTTTCTATCAATCTAGTGTACATACATACACAGGTGAACCAAAAGCTTCATTAAATGATACTTATCCTTACCACATGTGATACATTGATGTATTTTTTTCTAAAGGCTCATTATATCCACTAAATTGACTTCTTGATTCACTAAGGGGTCTCAATCCAGTTTGAAAAATAAAATCAAATACACTGCTCTAGGGGCACGGCAGAAGAAAGTTAAACAATGCCAGGAGTATGCCTCAGCTCAAACTGTACAGGTTCATGGCAACCATTATAGTAGCAGACATTCTGAAATTTGGAGTTCACAAGTGAGTTTCAGACCATCTGTGAATCCCCTAAATATTTAAAGGCATGTGAATTTTTCCAAGTAATCTATTATTCACAAAACTAAAAACAAATGAACTGTAAGGATAATTATCTAGTCTGTTTAAAATATCAAAGGAATCAAATTAACCAGCTATGGTAGCACCTTTAAAAAAAAATCCATCAGCACACATTCAGTTACTTAAAAGATATAAGCAAAAACAAAATCTCAAAGAAATACATAAGATATGCATACATGTTCACTCAAGGCTTTCTGTACCAATGGCCAGCACTCTTTCAAGTAAGCCTCTCTATATTTTGGAAACAAAGTTGCAAAACTGCTCTCCTCCAAGAGTCCTCTGGGATTGTCCTCTTTGGAAAAAGCTGGCTCCTTCCAACCATCAGGAACAGTGAGGAGTTCTGATTCATCTACAAAGGGGGAAAAATCTATACATCAGATTTAACTTCTTTTGGACACGTTTTGAACACTTGTATGCATACATTCACAAGCTTCCCAATACTCTCCTCGCATTTCCTTTTCCCCTGCTTTTTATATTATTCAACAGTCCAAGAACGTGCCTCTGTCATTATCACCAAAATACTGTATTAAAATTGTATGTATTTCAGTCGCCTCAGAAGACAAAGTTCCTTAAGGGCAGGGACTCTTCTTCGATCCACACTTATTGGCATACACCTGGTACATATTCAACACTTACAAACTTCTACTGCACCACACTATCTTAGAGTTGAAGATCCAAACACCATTTTGTTTACATTACTATTTTAAATATAAGTAACCTTTCAGACTCAATGAAGTGCAGCCTATGTGTATATATATACGTGCATGTGTGTGTACATAAAACTTTCAAAAGCTTGATCCCAGTGTACCCTTTCAGTTAATATTCACTAGTACAGGGTTTTAGGTTTTCCAAAGACCTTTCACGTGCGTTATTTCTGTATTCTCTCACGACTACAAAAGGTAGGAAGAACTGGTATTATTATTCCCATTTTATAAAAGATATTCAGTTCAAAAACTTTAAGTGACTTGTAAGGGAATATGAAGCTCAGTCTAGGTCTCCTCTCACTAGAACAAAATGCCTCCTAAGGGCTATAAATTATTTCCCATATCATTTATCAAAACTCCTGGTCCTGGATTTTAAGAACCTCTTAAATCCAACAGCTGTGCTTTAATTCAGTACTACTCAAAGATATGATCCATAGGCCTGAAGCACCAGCATAAACTGAGAGTTTGTTAGAAATGCAGTTCTTGGGCTCCATCCAGACCTACTAAATGTGAATCTCTGGGATGAAGCCCAGGAATCTTTCTTAACAGTCTCATGACGAGATTCCTATGCATACTAAAGTTTAAGAAGCAGGTCTTATAGTTCATGTTATCCACTCCAGTCACGTAAACTTGCTTTCTGTTTCTTAGGTAAACTTGCTTTCTGTTTCTTATACTCACATCCACTTTGTTACTTCTGGTTCAAATCACAGAGAATTAGCTAGTCTTTATTTATCGTTCACTTCTCAATATCCCCCCCCAAAACCCTCAAATTCTACAATAGTGATTACTTAAAATGCATATCTGACCAAGATCTTACCCAATTTAAACACTTAAATGATTATGAATTTAAAAAAAACAAAGAAAAAAAAAAAAACCCACTGGCTAAGGAAATCACCAGGAGTTTCACAATGGAGGAAGTACAAATAGCCCCAAAACATGTAAAGATGTGTAACCTCATTAGTAATCAGGAAAGTCTGATTTAAAAACACAATCAGATATGATTTCACACTTAACAAAATGACAGAAATGAAAAATTCAGGTAACAGCAAGTGTTAGTGCTCATCTACTGACATCGGGAGTGTAAAGCAGCACAACTCCTTTGGGAAGATTTAGCATTATTTGCACATGCCCTACCCTACAATTCAAGGATTCCAATCCCATGTAAGGTACATAACCAGAGAAACTCTCTAACGTGTCAACAAGGAGGTATGTACACAGATATTTATACCATATTGTTTATAATAACAATGGGAACAATAAAATGTCCAGCAACATTAAAATGAAAATACAGAGATTGCCTCATCCACCAGAGGGCAGACAGCAGAAGCAAGAAGAACTACAATCCTGCAGCCTGTGGAACAAAAACCACATTCACAGAAAGACAGACAAGATGAAAAAGCAGAGAGCTATGTACCACATGAAGGAACAAGATAAAACCCCAGAAAAACAACTAAATGAAGTGGAGATGGGCAACCTTCCAGAAAAAGAATTCAGGATAATGATAGTGAAGATGATCCAGGACCTCAGAAAAATAATGGAGGCAAAGATCAAGATGCAAGAAATGTTTAACAAAGACCTAGAAGAACTGAAGAACAAACAAACAGAGATGAACAAAACAATAACTGAAATGAAAACTACACTAGAAGGAATCAATAGCAGAATAACTGAGGCAGAAGAACGGACAAGTGACCTGGAAAACAGAATGGTGGAATTCACTGCTGCGGAACAGAATACAGAAAAAAGAATGAAAAGAAATGAAGACAGCCTAAGAGACCTCTGGGACAACATTAAACGCAACAACATTCGCATTACAAGGGTCCCAGAAGGAGAAGAGAGAGAGAAAGGACCCAGAAAATATCTGAAGAGATTATGGTCAAAAACTTCCCTAACATGGGAAAGGAAATAGCCACCCAAGTCCAGGAAGTGCAGCGAGTCCCATACAGGATAAACCCAAGGAGAAACATGGCAAGACACATAGTAATCCAATTGGCAAAAATTAAAGACAAACTATTGAAAGCAGCAAGGGAAAAATGACAAATAACATACAAGGGAACTCCCATAAGGTTAACAGCTGATTTCTCAGCAGAAACTCTACAAGCCAGAAGGGAGTGGCATGATATACTTAAAGTGATGAAAGGGAAGAACCTACAACCAAGGTTACTCTACCCGGCAAGGATCTCATTCAGATTCAACAGAGAAATCAAAAGCTTTACAGAAAAGGAAAAGCTAAGAGAATTCAGCACCACCAAACCAGCTCTACAACAAATGCTAAAGGAACTTCTCCAAGTGGGAAACACAAGAGAAGAAAAGGACCTACAAAAATGAACCCAAAACAATTTAAAAAATGGTCATAGGAACATACATATTGATAATTACCTCAAACATGAATGGATTAAATGCTCCAACCAAAAGACAAAGGCTTGCTAAATGGATACAAAAACAAGACCCATATATATGCTGTCTACAAGAGACCCACTTCAGACCTAGGGACACATACAGACTTAAAGTGAGGGGATGGAAAAAGATATTCCATGCAAATAGAAATCAAAACAAAGCTGGATTAGCAATACTCATATCAGATAAAATAGACTTTAAAATAAAGAATGTTACAAGAGGTAAGGAAGGACACTACATAACGATTGGAGGATCAATCCAAGAAGAAGATATAACAATTATAAATATATATACACCCAACATAGGAGCACCTCAATACATAAGGAAACTGCTAACAACTCTAAAAGAGGAAATCGACAGTAACACAATACTAGTGGGGGACTTTAACACCTCACTTACACCAATAGACAGATCATCCAAAAGAAAATAAATAAGGAAACAGAAGCTTTAAATAACACAATAGACCAGATAAATTTAATTGATATTTATAGGACATTCCATCCAAAAACAGCAGATTACACTTTCTTCTCAAGTGAGCATGGAACATTCTCCAGGATAGATCACATCTTGGGTCACAAATCAAGCCTCAGTAAATTAAAGAAACTGAAATCATATCAAGCATCTTTTCTGACCACAATGCTATGAGATTAGAAATGAATTACAGGGAAAAGAACGTAAAAAACACAAACACATGGAGGCTAAACAATACATTACTAAATAACCAAGAGATCACTGACGAAATCAAAGAGGAAATCAAAAAATATCTACAGAAAAATGACAGTGAAAACACGACGATCCAAAACCAACGGGATGTAGCAAAAGCAGTTCTAAGAGGGAAGTTTACAGCTATACAAGCTTACCTCAAGAAACAAGAAAAATCTCAAACAATCTAACGTTACACCTAAAGGAACTAGAGAAAGAAGAACAAACAAAACCCAAAGTTAGCAGAAGGAAAGAAATCATAAAGATCAGAGCAGAAATAAATGAAATAGAAACAAAGAAAACAATAGCAAAGATCAATAAAACTAAAAACTGGTTCTTTGAGAAGATAAACAAAATTGATAAACCATTAGCCAGACTCATCAAGAAAAAGAGGGAGAGGACTCAAATCAATAAAATTAGACAGGAAAAAGGAGAAGTTACAACAGACACCGCAGAAATGCAAGGCATCCTAAGAGACTACTACAAGCAACTCTATGCCAATAAAATGGACAACCTGGAAGAAATGGACAAATTCTTAGAAAGGTATAACCTTCCAAGACTGAACCACGAAGAAATAGAAAATATAAACAGACCAATCACAAGTAATGAAATGGAAACTGTGATTAAAAATCTTCCAACAAACAAAAGTCCAGGACCAAATGGCTTCATCACAGGTGAATTCTATCACACATTTAGAGAAGAGCTAACACTTATCCTTCTCAAACTCTTCCAAAAAACTGCAGAGGAAGGAACACTCCCAAACTCATTCTATGAGGCCACCATCACCCTGATACCAAAACCAGACAAAGATGTTACAAAAAAAGAAAGCTACAGGCCAATATCACTGATGAACATAGAAGCAAAAATCCTCAACAAAATGCTAGCAAACAGAATCCAACAACACATTGAAAGGATCATACACCATGATCAAGTGGGATTTATCCCAGGGATGCAAGGATTCTTCAATATATGCAACTCAATCAATGTGATACACCATATGAACAAACTGAAGAATTAAAAACCATATGATCATCTCAATAGATGCAGAAAAAGCTTTTGACAAAATTCAAAACCCATTTATGATAAAAACTCTCCAGAAAGTGGGCATAGAGGAAACCTACCTCAACATAATAAAGGCCATATACGACAAACCCACAGCAAACATCATTCTCAATGGTGAAAAACTGAAAGCATTTCCTCTAAGATCAGGAACAAGACAAGGATGTCCACTCTCACCACTATTATTCAATATAGTTTTGGAAGTCCTAGCCACAGCAATCAGAGAAGAAAAAGAAATAAAAGGAATCCAAATTGGAAAAGAAGAAGTAAAACTGTCACTGTTTGCAGATGACATGATACTATACATAGAGAATCCTAAAAATGCCACCAGAAAACTACTAGAGCTAATCAATGAATTTGGTAAATTTGCAGGATACAAAATTTTTTTTTCTTGTTTTATTTTTTATTTTGACCCCATTTACTTTTTAAATTAAATTTTCATTTAAGATCATTGTAGATTCACATGAAGTTAAGAAATACAGAGGAGTCCTGTATTGTTCACCCTGTTCTCCCCAATGGTAAAATCTCACATAACTATAGTACAGGATATTGACATTGACACAATCCTTTGATATTATTCAGATATCACTAGTTTCATGCATGTAATCACCACCACAGTTATGACAAAAAGCAGTTTCACTGCTTTTTCACTGCAAGTACAAGCCATTGGTACTTGAAACAACTTGGATGTATCTTCAGAAAATACATCCAAGTTGTTGCAAGTACCAATGGCTTGTTCTGAAGATACATCCAAGTTGTTGCAAGTACATCTGAAGATACATCCAAGTTGTTGCAAGTACCAATGGCTTGTTCCTTTTTATTGCTGAGTAATATTCCATGGTATCGATGAACCAGTTTGTTTAACAATTTACCCACTGAAGGACGTTTGGGTTGTTTCTAGTTCTAGGCTATTACAAGTAAAGCTTCTGTGAACATTCACATACAGGTTGCTGTGTGAATATAAGTTTCATCTGTCTGGGATAAATGTCCAAGAATGCAATTGCTGGGTCACATGGTAATTGCACATTTAGTTTTACAGGAATTTGCCAAACGCTTTCCCAGAGTGGTTGTATCATTTTTAAGGTCCTATTAGCAATGTATGAATGATCCAGTTTCTCCACATATTCTCCAGCATTTGCTGTTGTCATTTTTTTTTAATTTTAGTCATTTCAATAGGTATGCAGTGATATCTTTGAAGCTTACATGTGCATTTCCCTAATAGCTAATGATGTCAAACATCTATTCATGTGTTTATTTGCCACCTGTACATATTCTTTTTTTCCACACACACACTCTGTATTTTATTTTTACAAGAGAAAAATAAACGGACACCAAGCATTGTAAATGGATGACCACAACAAAAGCAACAATGATTGAAATTACCAAACATGAAACACACTCATACTATGTCATAATATTGACCTTCAGTCCAGTAATCCTCCACTGTAACAGGTCCTTTACTTTGCAGTGAAAATTGATTTGTATATTTTTTGCCTCTGAGTCCTTGTGGGATTTTTTTTTTATTCAAACAGAAAATTAATGCACAGAAATCTCTTGCATTCTTATACACTAATGATGGAAAATCTGAAAGAGAAAGAAACCCTCCCATTTATCATTGCAACAAAATGAATAAAATACCTAGGAATAAACGTACCTAGGGAGACAAAAGACCTCTATGCAGAAAACTATAAGACACTGATGAAAGAAATTAAAGATGATACCAACAGATGAAGAGATATACCATGTTCTTGGATTGGAAGAATCAATATTGTGAAAATGACTATACTACCCAAAGCAATCTACAGATTCAATGCAATCCCTGTCAAATCACCAATGGCATTTTTTATGGAACTAGAACAAAAAATCTTAAAATTTGTATGGAGACACAAAAGACCCCGAATAGCCAAAGCAGTCTTGAGGGAAAAAAACAGAGCTGGAGGAATCAGACTCCCTGACTTCAGACTATACTACAAAGCTACAGTAATCAAGACAATATGGTACTGGCACAAAAACAGAAACATAGATCAATGGAACAAGATAGAAAGCTCAGAATTAAACCCACACACCTATGGTCAACTAATCTATGACAAAGGAGGCAAGGATATACAATGGAAAAAAGACAGTCTCTTTAATAAATGGTGCTGGGAAAACTGGACAGCTACATGTAAAAGAATGAAATTGGAACACTCCCTAACACCATACACAAAAGTAAACTCAAAATGGATTAGAGACCTAAATGTAAGACCGGACACTACAAAACTCTTAGAGGAAAACAAAGAAAGAACACTCCTTGACATAAATCACAGCAAGATCTTTTTTGATCCACCTCCTAGAGTAATGGAAATAAAAACAAAAATAAATGGGACCTAATGAAACTTCAAAGCTTTTGCACAGCAAAGGAAACCATAAACAAGATGAAAACCAACCCCCAGAATGGGAGAAAATATTTACAAATGAATCAATGGACAAAGGATTAATCTCCAAAATATATAAAGAGCTCATGCAGCTCAATATTAAAGAAAGAAACAACCCAATTCAAAAATGGGCAGAATACCTAAATAGACCTTTCTCCAAAGAAGACATACAGATGGCCAAGAAGCACATGAAAAGCTGCTCAACATCACTAATTATTAGAGAATTGCAAATCAAAACTACAATGAGGTATCACCTCACACCAGTTAGAATGGGCATCATCAGAAAATCTACAAACAACAAATGCTGGAGAGGATGTGGAGAAAAGAGAACCCTCTTGCACTGTTGGAGGGAATGTAAATTGATAGAGTCACTATGGAGAACAGTATGGAGGTTCCTTAAAAAGCTAAAAATAGGGCTTCCCTGGTGGCGCAGTGGTTGGGAGTCCGCCTGTCGATGCAGGGGACGCGGGTTCGTGCCCCGGTCCGGGGGGATCTTGCGTGCCGTGGAGCGGCTGGGCCCGTGGGCCATGGCCGCTGGGCCTGCGCGTCCGGAGCCTGTGCTCCGCGGCGGGAGAGGCCACAGCAGTGAGAGGCCCGTGTACCGCAAAAAAAAAAAAAAAAAAAAAAACTAAAAATAGAATTACCATATGATCCAGCAATTCCACTACTGGGCATATACCCAGAGAAAACCATAATTCAAAAAGACGCATGCACCCCAATGTTCACTGCAGCACTATTTACAATAGCCAGGTCATGGAAGCAACCAAAATGCCCATCGACAGACAAATGGATAAAGAAGTTGTGGTACATATACTCAATGGGATATTACTCAGCCATAAAAAGGAACAAAATTGGGTCAGTTGTTGAGACGTGGATGGATCTAGAGACTATCATACAGAGTAAGTCAGAAAGAGAAAAACAAATATCGTATATTAATGCATGTATGTGGAACCTACAAAAATGGTACAGATGAACTGGTTTGCAGGGCAGAAGTTGAGACACAGATGTAGAGAACGTATGGACACCAAGGGGGGAAAGCCGCGGGGCGTGGGGATGGTGGTGTGATGAACTGGGCAATTGGGATTGACATGTATACACTGATGTGTATAAAACTGATTACTAATAAGAACCTGCTGTATAAAAAAATAAATAAAATAAAATTTAAAAAAAATGAATACTAAACTTACTTCGGGTTATTTGTATGGAAATGTGTTAATATAAATGTTTCGGACATTACATGAAATTCCTAAAATCTTATATGTTCTGGTATAATTTATAGGTCATAATTCTAGTTATTATTTTAAAATGTATACCTCAGAAATAACTAAATTTCCCTATCAATTGCATTATTATGAACTTTCATCAAATCTTTAACCATGGTCATTTTTTAAGTCTTTTGTCATTTACAGACAGTTCTGGGTGTACTCTGATGCTTTTGCAAAAATGTTCCTATAAAAGGGTTTCATCTTCAAGGAATTCATGGAAAAGACTCTGAGAAGTACAGGTTTCTGGTAACTGACTATACTGCTGAACTGAAGGAATAAGCATTTTCAGAACTCTAATAGAAAACTGATGAATTCATAAAAGTGCTAACAAAAGATCAAGATGAAAAAAAATTAATTACATGGGACCGAATGAACTGATGAGGATGATTATAATTTTTGTGACTTTCTGTTTGAAGAAGAAAAAAGAGACTGTAAAACGTTGTTGTTTAAATTATATTGCTTTTGTGGATTTAAAGTGGGTTTATAATTGTATATTATAATATATTTAGTATAAAAATAGAACGTTAAAAAAAAGAGACACATGCACCCCAATGTTCATTGCAGCACTATTTACAATAGCCAGGTCATGGAAGCAACCGAAATGCCCATCGACAGATGAATGGATAAAGATGTGGTACATATATACAATGGAATATTACTCAGCCATAAAAAGGAATGAAATTGGGTCATTTGTTGAGACGTGGATGGATCTAGAGACTGTCATACAGAGTGAAGTAAGTCAGAAAGAGAAAAACAATATAGTATATTAACGCATATACGTGGAATCCAGAAAAATGGTATAGATGATCTTATTTGCAAAGCAAAAATAGAGACACAGATGTAGAGGACAAGCGTATGGACACCAATGGGGGAAAGTGGCGAGGGGTGGGGGTGGGTGTGTGATAGAAAAAGAAAATGAAAACATAAATTAGCCTGTATTCATACAAGGGAACATCATACAGTAGGGAAAAGAATAAATCACAGCTACAAGTATTGCCCTGATTGAATAATAACAACAAAGCTTAGCCTAAGAAGCAAGACACAGAAGAATATCTACAATCCTTTCTCATTCATATAAAATTCAAAAACTGACGAAATTAGAACATTTTGTGCATAGGTGGTCAAGATTATGAAGAAAGGAAACAGAATAATCAACACGATTCAGAATGGTTACTTTAGGGCATGTAGGGGGCTCTGGGGGTATGGTAATGCTCTATTCTACTTAATGGTCTGAGTGTGCTCCTTTTGGTTTTATTCTTTAAGCTGCATATATACTGTCCTCTCTGCCATACGCTTAATTAAAACAACAACGAATCACGTTTAATATCTCCCTTATGCCTATACAATGAGAGTTCAAGGTTTTTAACACTTCCAATAAGTCTGGTTGAGCAGGCCCCGGGCTATTTCTCTGGCCTTTCTGTCAATCATACAGAAGTTAATGGATAAAACAAGACTGCAAAGCAAGAGAGCAATTAACGCAGTTGAAAGAACAGGAATTGTGTTGGCAATACTTCAGCAACCCGATAAACAACAATAATAAACGTTCCAAAATTTCTTCACTGGCTGACAAACTAGCACTAAAAACACGCCTGGTATCTCCTTCTATCACCATGTCTGTCTCAGTCCTTCATTATCACTCTATCACTCGTTCACTCATATGCATAACGACCTCCTACTCCCACCTCATCACACCCCTCACTCTGCCAACGATTTCCAGACACCGCCGCGAGTTTAAGGTCCCGAAGCGCCCTCCTCATTCTTTTACAGAAGACGCATCCAGCAAGACCCCTACTTTGGGGGTTTCCAGCAAAAGCAATTAGTTAGGAACACGCGCCGGCGCCATACAGGCCAGTCGTTCCTGCGAGTCCGGCCAACAACCCCAACCTTCAGCAATTACAGGTACTTAACTTCAAGGCGGCGTTACACGTTCCAAGGCGGCGTTACACGTTCCCAGCCAGCGAAAGGAAAAAACTCCAACTCAAAACCCCCAAACCCCAGTCTTTGGTTTTCAAACAACCTCACCTCGGCTCTCCGGCTTCGGCTTCTGGCTACGAAATTCACTTTTCCTAGACGCTGCAGCTTGTCCGTCCTGCTTGGAGGACGCCATCTTCAAACTGCTTCCCGGGCTACCGGAAGTGAACCCTTTCTTAAATCCTACCGGCTAAAATCCCCGTGCTCAAAGTGAGTTCCGCAGAACTCAGACGAGATCTGCGCAGTCTCCGTGTGTGCTTAAGCTAGAGCCCGTGTATTTGCGTACACTACTACGCTTCTCCCGCGGGGCCAATGGCGAGCCGGAGACTTCTCTTCCCGGACGCACTGCAACTACGGAGTTTCACAGCATGCTGGGAATTGTAGTTTAGCACTGGGGGGTGAGTCGGAGACGGTTTTATCTATCATTTTCTCTTGGCCTCAGGGTCTAACGCGGAACGCATTTAGCCGGAGTGCAACCTGAATCGTACTGATATCACTCGTTCACTCATTCGATAAATATTTATATGATCGACCAATATGTGCTAGGCGTTGGGAAGTGGTACAGATATGAGAATATACGGTCCATGATGGCAAGAAGCGACAGTAATAACTACCATTTATTGTGAGACTACTTTGTGCCGGGCACTTTATTTGCATTATTTCTAATCCTTAAAACAAAAACAAAGTTAAAACCTCTCTAAGGTTGATTTATTTTTGGAAAGTAAGCTTTCAAAGTCATTGCTTCTGATGGTTACTTTCTTGGATCGTGGCATTTCTCTAAGCCAGAGGTGTAGTAACTAAGCGACCCTTCTGAAGTTTTTCACCTAGCCTAACATTTCCCCAAATGACTAACTCCTGTGTATCCCAACACTGCATATATAGCTGACGTCAAGATGTGAGGTTCATCTCTACTACAAATCTTTATACTTCTCGGAACCTAAAAGTTCTTACACACGATAAAGGTAAGACTTCTTTTGATGAATGGTCTTATTGCTTGCCGTTTTAAAATTTTTCTGCAGCACAAATAGGGAAAGTGTTTGATAGGCTGAATTTCTTGCATTAGTGAAATGGGGAACGTTTATCTGAAAATCACCCTCTTGTATCTTCTATAAAAGATTTTCTTTTATAAGATACATGAATAAAATAAACAATTACTTAGGGACAGAAAATCACAAGACACATAATTATGTAAAGGTTTTTGCTTTTATCCTGTGTGTCTTCTAAATGACAGGCAGTGATTTCATCCCTATATTCTTAGCAATTTGCTAAAATTAAAAAAAAAATTTTTAAAAAAGGACAAATCCCTAAAACCTAAAATAGAACAAATAACAGCAGGTGAAAGTTATAAAGTGAGAAGCAACAGCTTCAGTGTTCCCAGAAACCCTATGAGGCAGGTTTTTGGTATCCTTATTTTAAGGAACTCAGTCACTAGTAAGTGGAGAGCTAGACTTCAGGTCCAAGCAGTTTGACCTTTAATAGCTCCAGAAAGGCTACTATACCAAAAGGATTAGTTGTTGCAAATATGTTAGCAGGAGGGCTCGGTTTTCTGCCTCATAGCTTTTGGACTTGAGCTGCAGTATCGACTCCCCTGGGTCTCCAGCCTGCTGGCCCACCCTGCCAAAAGCCCACATTTTGGACTGTCCATGCCTCCATAATCACCTAAGTAATTCTATATTCTGTGTCTCTGGAGAACCCTGACAAATATAGAAGTTTATAGTAGAGCAAATCCAAACGGCTGATGAACATGACACTCTACCTCACTGTCAGAAAAGCACAGAGACATAACAATAAAATATCACTTCTCACCCACTACATTGGTAAAAAAAACATACATATATATATATAAAATATTTTTTAAATGATAATCTGCTGAAGGAAAGAGGACTCTCATATACTGTTGGTAGAAAGGTAAACTGTTACTGCCTTTTTGCAAAGCAACTATCAATATAAAGTATACAGGTAATGTTCCACAGTAATTCCACTCCTGGGAAACTGTCAACTAGAAATAAAGCACCATTCCATTAGGATGTATGTACAATGGTGTTGATTACTGCCTTGTATAGAACTAGTTCTGTGAAAGGTACTTTGGAGCCATACTGACTAGTTTGCCATCTACTAGCTATACAGCCTTGGGAAAGTTTCTTATCCACTGCTGTTCAGTTTCCTGCAATGGAGAGAATAACCTTAATTCAGTGACTTTATACACGTAAAGTGCTTAGAAAAAAATACTTTGCATGTGGTACACACTCAGTAGGTGTTAGCTATTATTTCTTTACTGTGGCAAAAAAGTAAAATCATCTTGACTATCAATTAAGGATATAGTTAAATAAATTGGTGTTGCCTTCATAACTGTGAGATATTATGTAGCCATTCATAAGAATTAATTAAATCTATATGGAGAGATTACCTAGAGGCATTGAGGGATAAAAGCCAGATACAGAAAGATGGGATAATTATATATATATAGAGAGAATAATTATAATAATTATATATACATGTATATAATTATCCTACTTTTATGAAGCAAACCATTCATTCATTTAACAAATATTTATTGAGCATCTATAATGCTGCAGACACTTTTAAATACTTGGTTCTGTTCTATGTTCTGGACATAATAATAATTATGTGTGTGTGTGTGATTATACAATGAACAAAGATTTGGAAGGATACACATTAAGCTTTCAAGGCTACCTTAAGGATGAAGGTGATTAGAAAAGAAAAAGGAACTAGGCAAAAAGACTAAAAAAACTAGACGTCCATGATAAAACAGCAGGCATATGAATATTTATGTAAAACTGTCCATATGTGTGTGTGTTCCTGTGTGCTCATAAGGAAGTCTATGAAAAAAACGGTCACCAAAATGTTGACTATGTTACCTCTCCATATAGAGACATTTCAAAGGATGGCAATTTAAATAGCAGTACAATGTAAATCAGTCACAATTTACATCATTTTATTTTAACTTCCTTGGAAATCTGAATATAAATATGTACTCAGATCTGCAAGGTTATTTCCAGAAATTGCACAAACAACACTAAAAGGGGAAAGCAAAATCGCTGCCTCTAGAGTTTCTTGGCACAAATCAGGCTAGGAAGGTCTCTCTGGCAGGCAGACCCATTTTGGTTTTGACTTCTCCCCTCCTTGGACTGTTAAGCAACCTAGACCCACATACAGCTATCTTCCTATAGATGATACCTTTCACCAGTTCTTACCCTGCTTATTCATTTTCCCATGAAAAGCAAATTGGCTTCACAACTCTCCTTTGGAATTAGAGACCTTAATTCCCACAAAATTAACCCAGAGGGTAATGGGCAGAGAAGTCAGGATGTGTGGCTTAATGTCAGGGGTGTGCATTTATTTCTTACTTTAAAAAGCAAAAAAAAAGTAGGCAAATAAGTGTGATTTTTTTTCCATTTAACATTTCTATACTCATTTATCAGAGATAAAAAATTTTTTTCACAGTAATCTATTGTGGGGTGGTTTTTTTTTGCTAATTTTTAAAAAATAAGCAATCAAGAGAGGGTTTCTAAAATACAAAGCTTTGACACATTTTTATTTTCTAACATGGATAAGCTGCTTTCTATTCCAGTCAACCTCACAGACAGGTTTAAAATCTTCAATCAACATTTATCCATCAACATGAAAAACAATAGTTTAATAACTGTGGCTGTAAAATAAGGCCTCTTCTAACTCCAAGTGATTGCATATTAAAAAGGGACCTCATGATAGCAGTTGAAAAGAAAAAACACAGTAAAGCAGCCCAGCTGTAAACTAATCACGTTATTACCCTATCTTTTAAAAAGTAATGTCAATAAAAGTGAAGTATTCTGCATGAAAACCTAGGAATCCAGGAGAGAGACCAAATTAGAGAAACATATTCATCCAGTCTTGGAATGTTTTCTGCTGTGCAGCAGAATGTTTCATGTGTCAGGGTGCTGGGAAGTATCTGCAGGATTTCCACCTCTTCCTGCAAGGCCATGCTTAGCAAACTCTCTGCATAAGAGTTGTGGTGTACTGCCTGGGCTGCTAACCAGCTGTTGCATCTTGAGTAGGCACTCACTCAACCTCTGTTTCTTCCGTTGTGAAATGAAGGAGTTGAGTTAGATTACTGTTTCTCAAACCTTAGCCAACATCAGAATCACATGGAGGGGTGACCCCACTCCAAGTTTACAGTTCATCAGGTCCAAGAATTTGCAGCCCTGACAACAATTACACAACCCCCAAATGCCAATAAGGCTAAGGTTGAAACACTCGGGTCTACAGGTGTTCTTAATTTCCATGATTCTACCTCAAAGGGCCAGTTAGGGTTTAACGCTCCTAATCAGGCACACAATGAAAACCAAGTTATCTTCCACTCTTTTTACCTACCTAGGGCAGAGCTTGCCTGGGGTCAAAAGCCAGAGTTTCCAGATGGCTGTTCATTATTATGCTGGGATCCTCCATAGACAATCCTGCTTCATTTCCCTCAACTCTGCCCCTGTCCTTCTGGAATTCTGTTGTCTTATTACCCAAATGAACAATGGGACTTGAACATACAGTAGATGCTTGGGGTCTAAACCACTCATTACTGCTTGAGTATTAGTCTCTCCAGGCCCCAGCCCCACAAAACATCAATATTTCACTGGGAATCCAATCTAGCCTCTCCAACTGTTTCCAGGGCAATCTTCCTTCTTTCTCTTCCAGATTGTTCTTGTTGATAAGCAACAGCTTTTGATTTAATGTTCAGTTATAATATTCTCCCTAAAGGAAAGCTGGAACACATTTCATGATATGAGGTTCCACCATAGCAACAGAAGGCTTTTTAATGCATGCATGAATATTCAAGATCTAATCAGTGGCATGTGAATGAATTGATACTGCTGAGAATTATTATTCTATGCAGATAGAACAAGCAAACTACAATCTTTTATTTGTTTACATGACACTGGGGGGATATTTGAACTTTTCTAGGATGCAGTTTCTAGTCATTTGTTAAATCTATATGCCTCTTCCATCCTTCAGATAGTGGAAACTACAGATGGCCCACAATGAAATGAACTTTTAGATGAAGTATTTTAAACATTTAATGGGTTTTTATTTAAACAGGTAATTTCATGGTGTTAATAAGATGGTGACATTGCTTCTTCATTCTTTCAAATTCTCTAATTAAAAAGTCTAGCTACCTGACACACTTAGACTCATGGAAACTCAGACTTTAACACTATATTTTGCCTTTGATCATCTATCAGAGATATAACCTCTTTTGGTTTACCAGTCCCTTTACTAATGTGATGAAATCTATAAACCCTTTCCCCAGAAAGCACATATATTTGGGTACACATAACATTTCACCACAATTTGATGGGATGTTCACACATTCTTCATAGAACCCCCAGAGGATCAGGTTATTGAGTTAAGGACCCTTGCCTTAAAGCAGCATGGGAGGAGTGTCTCAGAAGCCTGGATCAGATCTTATGCGCTCTCCAGTTCCCTGCTCTTAGAGCTCCCCAGGAGAGGCAGGGGGTTGGAGGGGCTCCTTTACCTTAAATAGGCACATACCTTCTACAGTTAGAATTTTAGGATGCTTTAGTACTTGCTTATAGGTATGTGCAAGTTTCCTTTGACTGCAGGTCATAGAAACTCAAAGTAACAAGTGAAAAAGAGGATTTATTGTCCTACATACCTGGGAACTGGATCTAGGACTTCAACAATGTCATGGAGACATTCATGCTTTTTCTCAATCATGATCTTGAGACCTCTCTCTCCCTCCCTCCCTCCCTCCTTCCCTCCCTTATCTTTTGGCTCTGCTTCTTCTCTGTTGTCTTTATTCTGAAGCAAAAAATGTCCACCAGCAGCTCCAGGATTAAATTCTCAATCAAAGAGGAGTTTCTTTCTTTCTAAGAGTTCCATAAAAAGTCCCAGGAAGACTCTCAGTTACCAGTCCCAGATCACATGCTGCAGCCAGCGGTGCATCATAAACCATGTGGGCTGGGAACAGGAAGGAATGATCGCTAAGGGGAGACTGAGAGCTGCTGCTAAAGGAAGGGGGGGAATGGATGCTGGCCAGAGGGGCAAACACATAATGTGTGCTACCATACGGAGAGCAAGTTACCAAGGGATTAATAAAATGTCAGGCTTTATCCATCATCTTCCCTCATTCTCATGTCACCATTTCATTAAAATAAGCCACACACTTAAAGAATGACTTAGACTCAGTCACATATAGGTGGAGGAATTATTTGCTAAAATTTTATTGGGGGAGGAGGATAATAATTCTCTATATTTGCTGTGAGGTTTTAAAAATGCATTGATTGGTCTAATAAGTTGATTACTATTTCTCCATGTACATGTGGTGATACTGAAAGGTTGATCTCCTGAAGTTGTGGTGACTTGGTGTAAACTTCTATAAAAGGATTATTCTCCCATGTAGCATATTTCCCTATGGTAAATGACTATATTTTTTTCTTTTAATTTTGAAAAAAAAGAATAAAAAAGGAAAATGCAAGGAACAATGGCAGTTGTCGTCCAAGACCCCTCTACCTATAATTAATAAATGTTAGTATTTTGTCATTTTTGCTCCAGATTTA
Organism: Pseudorca crassidens; assembly: GCF_039906515.1. NCBI lineage: Eukaryota > Metazoa > Chordata > Mammalia > Artiodactyla > Delphinidae > Pseudorca > Pseudorca crassidens. Next base: position 63,861,429 of record NC_090306.1, read on the forward strand.
CATAAATGTTTATACAATAAAATCTTACATAAATGCAAAATGAAGTCACTCTCTCCACAGTCCTATTTCTCTATTTTCTAGAAGCAATAACTATATAATTTGATTTTTTAAGAAACTATTTCAGACTTAAAAAAAGCAGATAGACTAATATAACAGATGCTTTGTAGTCATAATTAAGCTTAAGACATAAAATATTGCCAGTTAAGGTCCCTGTGTATACACTTCCCTAATCTCATTCCTCCCCCTTTCCACCACAGGTGACCACTACGCTGAGTTTGGTGTTTATCACTTCCATGACTATTTTTGTTTCTATGGCTACTACTGCTACTACACATACACATACACACACACACACACAATTTTTCATCAAGATAAAGTAGACTTTAAATATTTTATATATGACATTTATATATTATACATTAATAAATTTATATTTAATTATATAATCATATAAGTATTTTATATTAGTTATAGGTATATAAAGTATTTACTATACATATACAAAGTTCTACACATATAAATGCTGTATGTACTTGTACAACTTGCTGTTTTAGTGGAATAGTTTGTTTTGAGATTTACTTATGTTGAAGCTATGTAATTCTAGTACATTCACCCATGGTATGTTACATTTGAAATTAATCTGTAAAAGACATTGCAGCTTCTGGCTTTCTCTCTCTCTCTCTCTCTCTCTCTCTCTCTCTCTTTCTCTCTCTCTCTCTCTCTCTCTCTCTCTCTCTCTCTCTCTCTCTCTCTCTCTCTCTCTCTCGTGCTCCCCCTGGGGAAGCCAGCTGCTGTATCTTCAGCAGCCCCATGGACAGACCCACATGGTAAGGAGCTGATGCCTCCAGCCATCAGCCTCCTGAAAGGCACTGGAAGCACATCTTGTAGTGTAGGCAAGCTCTCCAGTGACTGCGGCCTCCTGAGAGACCCTGAGCCAGAAGCACCCAGCTAAGCTGCTCACGAATTCCTGACCCTCAAAGAAACTGTATAAATATTGTTTCCAGCTGCTAATTTGGTGGGGGGGGATTTTTACATGACATAACTAGAACGATATTGAAGCAAATCTAAGCATTCATCAAAACACAACATTTTGATGGAGTGCAGACGTGAAACTTTTTCTCAGGAGGAATAATTTTCCTTGATTCTTACCACTAGAGGGCAAAATAGTCACAAATGATGGCTTGAGGAAAGAATTGAAAGGCTTTTTCTCTTTCCATGGAACTACAGATGTCAGAGACACAGAAAAAAACCTTAGAGATCATCTGGTACAGCCTGTGAGGTCACAGATGAGGATTCTAATGCCCAGAGATATAAATTGACTGGTTCGAGGTCACACAGACTTAGGTCTAAATGTACAAACTCAGTTGCATATAATAACATGTAGACCAGGTAACTGTTAATCAATTCTGTTGTTTTTTTTAAAATCGCTAGGTACAGAATAGAGAGAGAAGGCTTTTTAAAATCCTCTGTATTTCAATTAACCTATTAATATCCCTAAGACCAAAAAATGTATAATTGGGTGCCTATTACGAGCCACTTACCAGACCTTATGTACTATACGTCTTCTCATTTAATCTGCACAACAAAGCTTTGAAACTTATACTTATCAATGCATGAGGGACAGTATTTTCCAAAGACATATAGCTAGAAAGAAGGAAAACAAATTTGAATCTGGTACAAGTTAAATCTCACTACAATAATTTTGGCAGGGGTGAGGGGACAACTCAATCTTTGATTATACCAGAAGTTTGTTGCTTCTGGAAATCTTTTAGTACGTTAAGATACTTCGGTGGTTGCCATATAGCATTAAAGAGGAAAGAAAAGAATAATTTTGATGACTCTCCTTCCTTTCTTCCCCGAGGACACACTCTTTCTCTTTCCCCCCTTGCCTCTTCCCTTCTTTCTATCTGAGCAGCTGTATGATCTTGGTTAACCTTCCTGGAGCTTCATTTTGTTGCACCCCCTTCATTTCCAAAATGAGAATACACCTACCTCCTTCAGACTTTCAACAGGGATGCTGTGATGATTAATGAGGAAGTCTTTACGAATCTCATTTGATTTTGCTGAAGACAGGTGTTTAATAAAGCTGATGAGTCATTATAATGGCAATTAGTCATATTTTAGGGCAGATGGGCAGATGTCTGGCAGCAGTGACTTGGCTGGAGCTGTCACCACACCAAAGCAACACAGCGCTGTCAACGTGTCAACTGCATCAAGTTAGGAACAAAAAGAGTGCAATATCTGCCCAACTCACACACTGCTTGATCACCATCCCTGCCTGGTACATACTGGTGCACAGTCACAACAGTCCCAAGGCAGGCAGGCATGCAGACAACCCTGGAAGAACCACCTTATTACTGTGATATATAGTCTCCAAGGAGAGCCACCATTGATGCCTTCTCTCCTTGTACATGCGCACCATTCCTCGTATATGCATGTATATGCACGTCACACCAAGGGATTGAGCCTATTTCTCCTCCCCTTGAATCTGGACTGACTTAGACCAGGAGGTTGCTCTGGCTATGACTCTGCTTATTCCAGGTCAAGACTTCAGGAGGTCAAGCCTTCAGGCAGCTTCTGCTTCCTCCCTCTTGGAAGAGAGCTGCAGTGCAAGGAGTCACTAGGAGGAAGCTCAAGCTAGCCAAGTGGAGAGACAGAGACAGAGACATGCCAACCAGCTCTCAGATGTTCTAGACATCACATCTGACATTATGGACATGAGGAGTGAAGAAGCAATCTTAAACATTTCAGCTCCAGTAGACACCATGTGAAGCCAAAGAACTCTCCAGCCCAGACTGCAGAAACAGGAGAATTAATACATATTTGGGGACTTCCTTGGTGGCACAGTGGTTAAGAATCCGCCTGCCAATGCAGGGAACATGGGTTCGATCCCTGGTCTGGGAAGATCCCACATGCCGTGGAACAACGAAGCCTGTGTGCCACAACTACTGAGCCTGCGCTCTAGAGCCCGTGAGCCACAGCTACTGAGCCTGTGTGCCACAACTACCGAAGCCCACGCACATAGAACCCGTGCTCTGCAACAAGAGAAGCCACCGTAATGAGAAGCCCGTGCACCGCAAAAAACAGTAGCCCCCTGCTTGCCACAACTAGAGAAAGCCCGCACTCAACAACAAGACCCAATGCAGCCAAAAATAAACAAATAAAATAAATAAAATTTCAAAATAAATAAATAGAGACTTCCCTGGTGGCGTAGTGGTTAAGAATCCGCCTGCCAATGCAGGGGACACGGGTTCGAGCCCTGGTCCGGGAAGATCCCACATGCCGCGGAGCAACTAAGCCAGTGCGCCACAACTGCTGAGCCCGCATGCCACAACTACTGCAGCCCGCGTGCCTAGAGCCTGTGCCCCACAACCAAGAGAAGCCACTGCAATGAGAAGCCTGCACACCGCAACAAAGAGTAGCCCTCGCTCCCCGCAACTAGAGAAAGCCTGCGCACAGCAACAAAGACCCAACGCAGCCAAAAAAATAAATAAATAAATTTAAATAAATAAATAAAGCTGAGAGGGACCTAACAACAACAAAAAAATACATATTTGGTACTGGGAAGCCATTTTGTTCTCAGGATGTTTGTCTCCTGGCGATAGATATTTGAAACACCTATCACCATTTAAAATAGGGTTATATACCTCTTGATACTCTCTTTGCTAAAGGAAATAGAATATTCTTTCAGAGAAATGAAATGAGAAAAGTTTCAGTTGGGTAAAATGGAGGTGAGTAATTCCTTTTTAGAGGATAGATTTTGGCCTCATAAAAGTTCTGTTATAATAGAGCATTTATTCCTTTCTGCGTTCATTCACTCAATAAATATTTGTTGAATAAATTTATTGTCCGTTGTATATCTGGTACAGTTCTGGGCATGGAGTACATAGTGCTAAATGAGACACATATAGTGCTGACATCCTAATTGGAGAAGACAAACAACAACTACAAAATAAGATTATTGCAGCCAATGATAATGCATCTGAGAGGGGGTAATGTGATAGCATTATCATAATCTTTCCAAGGGTCACTTCCTCATGTATCTGCAATAAACAGAAATAAAGAAAGAGTTCCCCCTAAGCTTGTAATACAGTTTAATTATCTGCAACCTAATTAGCAGTTTCTTGGTGTGGGTACACACTCACAATTTAGGGCCTTCCCATTTTAGACGTCATGTCTGTAGCTTGGCTAACACTGAAATAGATCTGATAAGAAAGGGTTTTTTCTGCTACCTTATCACTTTGGGGGAGGTGAAGGTGGGATGTGCTAACGTTGAAGGAATAGGTGCTGTGAAGCCCAGGCCGGGTCTATTAACACAATCTGAGCCATGGCCACTTCTGTGCTCAAAGAAAATAAGTTTGAATTAGGAAAGAAACAAGGAGCTAGATATTTGATAGTCCTAAATTTCTGGAAGGTTTAACTTACTGATTTTCTTCTAAAGGAAGGGTACTTTTCATGAGAGAATTCAAGTGGAAAAACCACTCTTCTCTCATACATAACATGGCTCTCTGCTATCCTGTGAGTCTGCTCTCAGGCACTTCCTTATTCTTTTAAAATTAGCAGTGACTCCTTCGAAAGCAGTGATTCTGACTTACTTTCTTTGCTTCTTCAGCCTTTCACGCAATATCCCTCCCATAGCACATGCTTAATAAATATTTGTTGAATGAGCAGATATTGGATAAAGAGACCAGTATCTGCATTTGAATCCTAGCTCTGCAACGTACTAGCAGTGTGACCTTGGTCAAGTTACTTAAGTTTTCTATATTTCCATTTTCTCAATTGTAAAGTAGGAAACATAATATTTACATGATTGGTTGTAATAAAAATTAACTACTCACATACATATAATACATACATAATGCAATTAATGAAGAGGTTACATGTGGTTGAAGCTAATTAAATGTAGTTCCTCCCCAAAGAGGGTATTTGCCTTTAGATAAAATCTGGGAAAAGTGGAGATCACTGCTATGATCTGAATGTTTCTGTTCCCCACCCCCCAAGTTTATACATTGAATCCTAAACCCCAAGTTGATGGTATTAGAGGTGAGGCCTTTGGGACGTGATTAGGTCTAACCAGGTGGATGGGATTAGTGCCCTTCTAAAAGAGGCCAGAGAAAGCTCCCCTGTCCCCTTCTGCCATGTGAGGACACAGCAAAAAGACATCTGTCTTTGAACCAAAAAAGCCGGCTCTCACCAGACACTGAATCTGCAAGCGCCTTGATCTTGAATCTCCCAACGTCCGCAACTGTGAGAAATCAATTACTGTTGTTATGAACCATTCGGTCTATGGTATATTGTTATGGCAGCCCAAATGGACTAGAAGGATCACTATTGCTAGAATTCAATTTGAGTTTTTTTTTTATTTAAATGGTGACTTTTCAAACTCTGCTTTCACCTAAGATAAATTTCTTATTTGGCCGCTACTACTTGCAATATATGAGTATCTATTATAATTTATCAAGTCACTATTTTGGAAACAATAATATTAAGCTTCAAATCGACCATGTAGTGATCAAAGTTTGCTAAGGCAAAAGAGTTGGAAGGACAGAAAAACAAAGCAGCAAACTTGACTCCTTTTACAAACTACAGTCTAACACCAGAAGAGCTAATCTTGAAATGTCTGTTCATAGGAAACTCACTGTAAAGTCCCATGATGTTAATGGGATAAGCAATATATCCTTGCCAAAAAGACACCCAGCTAGATATTTTGGAAAAATGTGTCTTTGATTAAAGGCTATTACCTAAAGAGAAAAAATGACACAAATAAATAGTTTTTGTCACTTTTTTGTTTATCTCATATTTGTGGAATACGTGAAAATGGAATTATTGATACAAAATTTGAAAAATTCATATGAGGTGATTATTATAATTTTTAAATTATAAGCTTTATTTGGCAAGGTGAGAACATACAAGAGCTGAGATTCACCAGTATTTTAAAATGGATGATAATGAGAAAAAATTATGACTAGGACAATCAGCTTAACATTAAAAGCCACTTGTTTTAGACTGTAACTTAACAGGAAACAAAATGATGATATTCAATTTATGGCATAATCTCTTTAAGTGGCAGAAACTATAGCCTTTAAGAAGATTCAAACCTTTTCTTCTCTAACTACTAGGGAAAGACTTATCTGTTCTCAGGAATTACTGAAATAAGCATTCTGATCTTTCAAAATCTGTATGATTGCTAATTCCATGGTGCTTCATCCTGCATGAACATAAAGGTTTATAAATAGATTTAGAGATAAAAAAAACTAAAAACAGAGCTACCATATGATTTAGCAATCCCACTCCTGGGCGTATATCCAGAGAAAAACATGGTTCAAAAGGATACATGCACCCCAATGTTCACAGCAGCACTATTTACAATAGCCAAGACATGGAAGCAACCTAAATGTCCAGCGACAGATGAATGGATAAAGAAGATGTGGTATATATATATATATATATATATATATATATAATGGAATATTACTCAGCCATTAAAAAAGAATGATATAATGCCATTTGCAGCAACATGGATGGACCTGGAGATTATCATACTAAGTGAAGTAAGTCAGACAGAGAAAGACAAACATCCCACGATATTGCTTATATGTGGAATCTAAAAAGAAAATGATATAAATGAACTTATTTACAAAATAGAAATAGACTCACAGCCTTAGAGAATGAACTTACGGTTACCAGGGGGGAAGGGTGGGGGGCAGGGATAGATTGGGATTTGGGGATTGACATATACACACTGCTATATTTAAAATAGATAAACAGGGAATTCCCTGGCAGTCCAGTGGTTAGGACTCCATGCTTTCACTGCCCACTGCTGAGGATGCAGGTTCGATCCCTGGTCAAGGAACTAAGATCCTGCAAGCCACGTGGCATGGCCAATAAGTAAATAACCAACAAGGACCTACTGTATAGCAAAGGAACTCTGCCCAGTATTCTGTAATAACCTAAATGGGAAAAGAATTTGAAGAAGAATAGATACATGTATATGTATAACTGAATCACTATGCTGTACACCTGAAACTAACACACTGTTAATCAACTATGCTCCAATATAAAATAAAAATTTTAAATAAATGTAAGCTAAAAAAAAGTGAGATAGCAACAAGTGATTTGTCTTCCTATAACACATTCTTACTTGGGTAACAAATGACTGAAAGATTTCCAACGACTCGCGTGCCTTGCTGACTAGGCAATCTGCACTCTGAGAGTTTTCTCTGGCTCTCAGTATTCTAGATGGCATCTCTGTTTGGGATGAAATTAGAACGATTACCTCTGTAACCTTAAAAACACTTTGCCATCTTCCAAAAGCAAGCCGTTAAAAACATAAGATAAACAACAGACCCCAAGGATATGGCAAAAATAAAATGAGGTGTTTTTGTCACTGGGCTCCAGCTGGACACAGGGTATAAGCTAGAAGAGTTCGTGAACTGGTTATGCGTTCTGTACCACACCACACAGATCAATGACGATCCCTTAGGATTTACCGTGACAGACATTATTATAATCTCTTTAACTCTGCACTTAAAAGTATATGTTTGGCTCAATTTCTACCCAGAATTCCTGGGTCTGTGTCATTGTCAGGTAACTAGTACCTTCTCAGAGAATGGAACATTTTACTGAAGATCTCTCTATTTCCCTTCACTCACAGATTCACATACAGGGGGTACTTAAATGCTCCTCAGTCCTGGGAAAGTGGGTGATGAGGAAGGTCAGGAATGGAATAGGTAGAAAAATCTTCCCTAGTCTAACACTGTATCGGCTCTTTACCCAATTTCTGCTAATGAGCTGAATCACAATGTCCTTGAAAATACTGGTGTTTGGGAAAAAAAGATTTCAACCTCTATCAGGTGTTGCTTAGCCCCTTCAGACCATCTAGTCTTCCATTTACTGACTCCATAAAAAATACATCAAGTATTTACTTTACCCCCAAAGTTGTACCAGCCCCTAGAAAAATACTGCATTTAATAAGATGGACATAGTCTGTGCCTGCACGAGAATTTACAGCTTAGAGGTGAAGGGTACTAAACAGATGTTTGCAGTTAAGTGTTGCATATACACTGTGGAAGTGTTCCCACTTCTTCCAACTGGTAGAGTAGAAAAGGACACCAAAGTTACCCTCGTCTGGGTATCCTGGTGCAAATAATTTCATGGGATTCAATCAATTTCCTCAGATGAAAGTAAGAGGGCTTGGACTAAATGAATTCTAAAGGTTCCTTCCAGTGAAAAGGTGCTAGAATTCTATTCAAATCTCTTCAATCCCAACGGCATACTCAAGGTCTTTCTCTTAAAGGATAATTTGAGAACTTCCTGGGGACTAAGGACAGACAATAGTTATGTCTTTGGTCATCCCTAGAGTGGCAGTTGTGAAGCTCCAATTCAGAATCCTGAGATGCTCAACAACCTCTTGTGGAAATGTTCCGGGAATAAGGTCCCTGTGGTACCCCATACGGTTTTACTTTCTGTTTCCCAAAGGACCCCTTTTCTGTATATGTACCAAGCTGGGTGGGGACACTACTCTCTTCTGGTTCATAGTGAGCTGTCACATGCCCCAAAGGTGCCACCTCAAAAGGTTGCACCCTATCATTTTCTCCCTGAAGTAACCAAATGGATTAGCAAGAACCCAAATTGTCTTCTTAGACCTTGCATTTACCAAAATATGTGATGAGTCATACACACAAACAGAGACAAAGAAACATCCCTATGCTCTCCGTCGTTTCTGAGGTAAACATGCAAATGACTTCTGTAGTCAACGCCATCGTATGGCTCTTCCAATACCTTTTCCAACCCTTCTCTCTTGTTTTCTCCATTGTTGAGGCTAGAAAACAAAAATGTTCAACTCTCAACCTTTCTCTCACCTAAGAGTAGCTATGTAGCTCAATTCTGGCTTATGAGATGTAGATGGAAGTCCCTGGGGACTGACGGCTTCTTGTTGCTTTACTTTCCCCTATTTTTCCTGCTTGAAACATGCCTGTGATGGCTGGAAGTATAGCAGCCATCATGAAACCATGAAGATGAAAGTCATCACTAAGGTTGATGGAGCAGAAAGAGAACAAAGTTAGTTCTTTGCTGACATTTAGAGATGCTGCCTCAGCCTTGGACAGTCTACACTAAACCTGATATTTTAAATGTCTTTTGGGTTCTGTTTCTCACTTATTAATATCATCCTAACTTACCAACATCTACTAATAATGCCGATTATATACAGAAGGGTCATATATAGAAACTTCAGAGTGGCCTGGTGTACTTAGCAAGAGCCTGAAATTGATCAGAACATGCTTGCATGTGTTTGGGTGGTGTAAAATCATCTTGGTTCTTTCATAGCACTTTATCTTTTATGTATGAGATTTTAGTCAATAAAAATTGGAATATTTGAACTGAATGGAAACAAAGCTACCAGCACCAACCTATCTCAACAAGAAGATAAAAATACTTTTAATTTTGAGAAGCTCAGAGTTGTGACCACTCTGAATTCAATGGTGAGGTGTTGTGCCCCGTTTTGAGGAAGAGTCTGAGCTTGAAATATGTGTTTTTAAAAATGCAAGGCTGCCACAAGTTGCATATTATGAGACATATTAAATACAAGTTTCCACTCTGGAGAAGACATTTCTCAGGTCTTTAAACATTTGAGGAATATGAGCAGTTCCTTGTGTCTTATTAAACAAAATGTGTTTTGAAGATATTAATATCTCCACTCTAGGCTCTAGAGTCAGACTACCTGGCTCAAATCCTTGCTTAAATTTTTACTGGTGGTGTGATTTTGGACAAGTAATGGAACTTCAGCAATGCTCAGTTTCCTCATTTGTATAAAAGAGTAATAACAGCAATTACCTCCTAAGATTGTATACATTGTGCAGTGAACTGAATGTTTGTGTCCCTCCAAAATTCATATGTTGAAATCCCACTCCTAAATGTGATGGTATTAGGAGGTGGGTCTTTGGGAGGTAATTAGGTCATTAGGGTGAAGCCCTCAGGAGTAGGATTAGTGCCCTCATAAAAGGGACCCCAGAGAGCTCTCTCAACCCTCTTTCCATCAAATGAGGATACAACAAGAAGATGGCCATCTGCAGCCTAGAAGAGGGTCCTCACCAGAACCTCACCCATGTTGACATCCTGTTCTTGATCTTCCAGCTTCCAGAACGTCAATAAATAAATTCCTGTTGTTTCTGAGCCACCCAGTCTATGGTAGTTTGTTATAGCAGGACAAACTGGCAAAGCCATATTGTATGCAGGTAAATTTCCAAGTATTATCTATTATTATAATTGTCAGGATAGAAGCTTTACTTTGAAGGTTTGTTTATATTTCATTTTAGTTGATATAAAATTTCTTTGTGTGTGTTTAATGTATATCAGTCTTTATGTGGTCATCAGTTATATTTTTAATAGATGAAATATAAGCCCACTACACTTGTTGAAGTCATTGGAACTCCTTGGAGGCAAAAAATATTTTTGTCCAGTGTCAAACATAGTGTCTGGCATATAGTAGGCGTGTAACAAACATTTGTTAAATAATCAACTGAATGAATGCTAGGAAAGAAGGTAAGAGGAATTCCCATGGGCAACTTTTTATCACATTACATTTTTGAAGGGCCAAATACAAGAGCTATCATTAAAGCATCAAGCCCGCAATGTCTCTGTGTACTAATTTCTGAGTTCCCAGAACTTGTTTTCAGCTACAGTATTATTAGCATTATGAAAAGACCTCAGATTGCCTGGGTTCTCTTTGTTATTTATTTATTAGCATTGTTTGGTTTGTTCAAGTGGGATAGCAGTGGTGTGGGAATTAACTTTAAGCCACTGAATTATTCATTAAAATCTAATGTTCTCATGCAGGGAAGAACAGAAACACAAAACAAGAAACAAATTGCATCAACTCTCAGTAAGCTATTTTTGGGTTTCTGCTGACACCACACATAGAACCTAGGCACCTAATTAACAATAGATTAATACTTTAGATAAGAATAACCTGAACAGAAACTCTTGAAGGTAAAATTAAACAAAAATCATGAAAAATTATTTGGTTAGCCACAGGCCTTCTATGAAGTTTTTAGGCTATATTTGTTGGTATTCATTGTTCATGAACACAATCTAAAATTGTAGATGAAAATATAAACTAAGAGGAGTGAGTTCAACTGTTGACCCTGATTACCCTAGTCATACAGGGGTTAGCCAGAAACTTGCAAAGAGACAATAAAATGATGATTTCAGATTCTGTCACTACAGAACAGGAAGAATAAAGAAATTCCTGAAGATACTGAATTACAATTTTCTGAACTTCAGATCAGATAAAAAGTTGATGTCTGCCACTTTGTTGACATAGGACATATTCTTAGGTACTCTATATACATTCCTAATTGCATTAATTTTGTTTGGTTACAAGTTTAAATTAACCCCAAATAGTCACAGCTTAAACTAGATAGTTAATTTCTCTTTCATGTAAAGGGGTCCAGAGTGAAGCATTCCTCGATGGAGTAGATATTCTTGATAAACATTTATCTCCAAGGCTAGGGAGAAACTCGTGTATTTAAATAGAATTTTGGCAGATCAGGGTGATCCCATGTGATGGTTTTGCTATGTTTTGATTCCAATGAACTCTATGTGGCTCTTAGCTAATTCCAAAACTCACATTCACCCTGAAATAACAAAACTTTGTCACAATTTAGAATATTTTTAAAAAGTAATAAAGAATACTATATCAATTTAGGGAATATGTAACAGAGACATTAATATAAAAAGAAAGCAGGTTCAAAAATATGTTCAGACACACACACACACACGCATGTGTGTGTGTGTGTTCCTGGACCACAAATTGGAATAGACAAAGACTTTTTTTTATATATGATCCTACAATTTCTTTTTTATTGTATCCATTCAACAGATATATTTGCCTTCAAACATCCTAGGTCTGCAATGAGCAAGTCACCTGCATATATATATATATATATATATTTTTTTTTTTGCGGCACGCGGGCCTCTCACTGCTGCGGCCTCTCCCGCTGTGGAGCACAGGCTCCGGACGCGCAGGCCCAGCGGCCATGGCTCATGGGCCCAGCCGCTCCGCGCACGGATCCTCCCGGACCGGGGCACAAACCCGTGTCCCCTGCATCGGCAGGCGGACTCCCAACCACTGCGCCACCAGGGAAGCCCCACCTGCATATTTTTTAAGATGTAGTACTGGCCCTAAAGGAGCTCTAAATCATAAACATAGAATTCCAAAGACACATGCTATGTTCCAAGTGGCAAGGGCTATCCCAGAAGTAAACACGGATTGGGGGGTGGTTGGTAGGGGAATCCAGAGGGGCTTGTGGCTTTCTTTGCCAGGTGATAGGGGAGAGACAAGGGCTGCAGAGAAGGGGATCTGGCAGAGCTTGAGAGTCTTGGGCCAAATGGCAGAGCACCTTGCAGCCATAATTTTTATTCAGCCAGATCACGTCTTTAATCAGCTTTGCCAGCAGCACCTTTGAGGCAGTTCAGCCACCCCCAAAGAAAGAATTCCTAAATCTGGCTTATGGGGAGTGAATAGGAAAAGCCCATCAGTGCTTAGCAGCCAAACATCTCTTTAGCAAGCATGCAAGGCTGGAGCCTCACTGCCAAACGAGAGGCAGCAGGGTGTGACCAAGAGAGACAAAAATACTGAAATAGCCCTGTTCTTCATGCCCTCGTCTGCATCCTCATTTAAAGGAAGAAAGTAAACTGAAAACTCTCCAAAGATAAATTCAACTCAGCCATTCATAACTCTCTGCTTTACCCTGAATTTGCTAATATCCATAAGTTGTCTGTGTCCTTTGACATTTTCAGTAATTCAATTTATTAGGAGACTAGATTTATCTACCTCCAATTTTCAATTCCATTCTGACGATTTTCCGTACCCTCATCATCTTCAGAGACAGCATTACACAGGGACACAGACGTGCACCCAGGCTGAAAACATGGTTTGCTTATTCTTCTACTGATCAAAGCTCTTTACGAAATATAGCTTTAACTCTTGGGTAATGTATGTAATATGTCCAGAATAAGGCATAAGACACTTATATAATTATATATATAATTATATATATAATTATATATAATTATATATATAATTATATATATAATTATATATAATTATATATATAATTATAATAATAATTTTTTCCATTCTTTCTTTAAAAAATCCAATATAATGTTGAATAGAAGTATCACACAGTTTTTAAACATCCTCTGATTAATCAAATATATGCACACATGTGTATAAATATATTTCATTTAAAAGTCAATGTCTGTTTAGATTTTGTTTAATTACGAAATGTTTTAGACACACAGAAAAGTACAGAAAACATAAAATTGTCACCTACTAGCCACTACCTAGAATAACATTTTGTCAAATTGGTTTTTGGAATTCCTAATCCTTCACGCCCAATGATCATCACTGTCCTAAGGCTGGCAAGTGTCTTCTCCATGCATGTCTTTACACTTTTATAACATATAAATACACCCATAATATCATACAGTATTGTTTGGTGCAATTTTAATGAACATAAGTATTGTACTGAACATACTTTACAGCACGCTTTTTTTCTCAATATGCATCCTCATCTCCATTTTACCAGACAGTCACAAAATAGTATTACATTGCATTGCAAACAACTTCTCCCAGTATACAGCTTTTCTTTTCACTTTTTTGTGGCATCCTTTGATGAACAGACATTTAAATTTTAATACAATCTAATTTGTAACACTCTTCCTTTATGATTTGCAATTTTTGTGTCTTGTTTAAAAATTTTCTCTCCATAAAATATGATAAAATATTCTCATTGTTTTTTCCTATAGCTTTCAGGGTTTTATTTTTACATTTTGGTCTTAATTCACCTTGAATTGATTTTTCTGTGTGATGTAAAGTGGGAATCAAATTGTATTATTTCCAAATGGAAAACCATTTGTCCTAAGACTACTGATTCCACTATCCTTTCCTGTGGCTTTGCAATGCCTTCTCTGTCATAAATCAAATTTCCACATACGGGCTTTCAAGTCTGTTTCACTGGTTTACTTAGCTATCTCTGTACTAACACTGTACTTTTTAAAAATATATAAATAACAATATGTAGTAGTGAGATTTTCTGCATCTTAATCCTTAAAAAAAAATTTGCCTGGGCTATTCCTGCTAGCCACATTTTAATTCTAAAAATTAAATGTTTTAGAATCAGTTCTCTAGTTACAGACACACACACACACACACACACACATATTGGGATTTTATTGTGATTGAAGTGAATTTAAAAATAATGGAAGGGACTGACACCTTTATGTATTGAATTTTTTATCCATAAGCATGGTATAATCTTCCCACTTAAGTCTTCTTTAAGGTCTTTGCATAATATTTCCTACATTTGTATTCCAAGGTATCTAGCAATTGTGTTATTTTATTTATTTAAATTTATTTGTTTGTTAATTTGTTTATTTATTTATTTTTGGCTGCATTGGGTCTTTGTTGTGGCGCACGGGCTTCTCACTGTGGTGGCTTCTCTTGTTGCAGACCATGGGCTCTAGGAATGCGGGCTCACCTAATAGTTGTGGCTCGTGAGCTCTAGAGTGCAGGCTCAGTAGTTGTGGCGCACGGGCTTAGTTGCTCCACAGCATGTGGAACCTTCCTGGACCAGGGCTCAAACCTGTGTCCCCTGCATCGGCAGGTGGATTCTTAACCACTGCACCACCAGGGAAGCCCTGTGTTATTTTAAATATCTTTTAAAGTTATATTTTCTGTATTGTAGATAGTTAGGAATGTAATTAATTTTAACATATTAATATTGTATGTAGCAAGCATTCAAGACACTCATACATTTTATTTGTAGATTCTCATGGGATTTTTACATAATCAATAAGGTAATCTCTTTATAATGGTAGTTTTGTTTCTTTCTTTCCAATCCTTAACCTTCTATTTCTTTTTCTCACCATGCTGGAGTGGACATCCAATATAATGTTGAATAGAGGTATCACACATTGTTTTATAATATCCTCCAATTATCCAAATACACCACACACATACATACATATATATTTGTTTATTTTAAAGTCATTACCCATTTAGATTTAATTACATGTTTACCATTTCTTTGCTCACTACTGCCACACTCACATTCCAGATTCAATTCCTTTCTCACTGAAGTAGAGCTCTGAGTAATTCTTTCAGTGTGGGTGTGTGAGCGCTAAACCCCACCTCTTAGCCTTTTTAGATAGTGTCTTTATTTTATTCTCACCCTTGACGAAACTCCCTTGGGTATAGAATTCTAGGTTTACATATTTCAGCATTTTATGGATATTTTTCAATTGTCTTTCTGTCTTTATTCTTTTTTAATTGGGATATAGTTGCTTTACAACGTTGTGTTAGTTTCTGCTGTACAGCTAAATGAATCAGCTATATGTATACATATATCCCCTCTTTTTTGGATTTCCTTCCGATTTAGGTTACCACAGAGCATTGAGTAGAGTTCCCTGTGCTATAGAGCAGGTTCTCATTAATTATCCATTTTATATATATGTCAATCCCAATCTCCCAATTCATCCCACCCCCTTTCCTCCCTTGGTGTCCATACGTTTGTTCTCTACATCTGTGTCTCTATTTCTGCTTTGCAAATAAGTTAATCTGTACCATTTTTCTAGATTCCACATATATGCGTTAATATACGATATTTGTTTTTCTCTTTCTGACTTACTTCACTCTGTATGACACTCTCTAGGTCCATCCACGTCTCTACAAATGACCCAATTTTATTCCTTTTAATGGTTGAGTAATATTCCACTGTATATATGTACCACATCTTCTTTATCCATTCATCTGTCAATGGACATTTAGGTTGCTTCTATGTCCTGCCTGTTGTAAATAGGATTAAAGACCTAAATGTAATATCTGCCTTTATTGTTGCTGATAGCAATACGGCTCTCAGGCTAATAATTGTTTCTCTGTAGCTAATCTGTGCTCTTTCCTCTGGTTGCTTTTAAATTTTTCTCTTTATCATTAGAATTTTGTAGTTTTACTACTGTGTATCTATATATGGATTATTTTTCTTTATTCAACTTAAGACCTGTGTGTTTTCGGTCTGTAAACTCATATTTTCATTAATACTGAACCTCTTCTTCTATTTTCTCCTTAAATATTATCTCTTCCCCACTGCTTCTTTTCTCTTTCTGGAATTCCCATTAGAGTTTTGTGGTTGTCATTATGTACTCCATTTCTCTTAACTAGTTTTTCATATTTGGTATCTCTATGTGTCTCTATTCTTCATTCTAAACCAGTTCCTTAGAAATGTCTTCCAATTCACTATTTCCCTTTTTAGCTGTATCATTTTTATAAGTATTATTTAGTTATTTTTCTCTCTCTCTTTTAAGTATCTCATGTTTTGCTTTTGGTCTCTAGTCCTTCTTTTATCTCTTAAATACATTAAATATTTATTTTACTGTCTTTTTAGATTGTTCTAGTGGTTCAAATTCTTACAAGGTGTTAATCCTCTTAATGGTTGTTATCTACTAACTTTCCCTCATAACAAATGTTACTTGTATAGTTAGTGACTTTTTCCTATTGTGGACTCATTTTCAATTAAGGAATTTTTTTCTCCTCTGGGAGTCTTGAACATTCTGTGTTTTTGAACTGTTGGTTCCAAGAAGATTTATATTTGTCTCTACTGGTTACCTCAAGGTGTTCATTGGTCCAGAATCACATCATTATTATTCTTCAACCTAAAGAATCCTACACAAAGCTAGTAATATATATTTGGCTTCCATGTCTGTGTCTGAAACAGGCTTAGTTTTTCCAATAGACCCTTTTTCCCACTCAGCTTTAGGCTAGTACAAACTTCCCTGTCACTCATCTAGCAGCCTTGCCAATGTTCCATATAAATGTCAAGGCATTTTCAGTTACAGTATCTCAGTTCACAACAAAAGATCAAATTTACTATATGTCATAATGTGGACACTAACAATCCTAACTGCCAGCTAGGATCCCCTGAGGTATCCGATCCCAAGGCTGTCACACTAGATGTAAGTTTTCTTGTCTGATGGCTTAGAATTTCCCTTTCAATTAAAAAAAATCAGGTATTTATTAGTGTATGTGCACAGACTTGTCTGTAGGTTGTATTATATTTTGTCTAGCATTTCCATCTATTTTTAACAACAGGGGTTCCATACTAGGTTGCTCTGCATTGCTGACAACTTTTTAAAGACAGGGAAACTTAGACTACATAGAACATTCCATGTGTGAAACTTTCTGTAGTTCTCCCACAGTGCTAAGATAACTTGTATACACAAGCAGAGTCTCAACCACGTGCTTATTAATAACTGTCCAGACCTATAGGTTCATCTCTACATCCTGGTTCTCAGCTAAGAAAGGCTCAAAGTTTCTTCATAAATAAATGTGTTAGAAAGGCTATTTATATTGTAATACTACAAGTATTGATAATACATTATAGTAGCTGTTCATCTTATGAAGATATTTGAAACATAGGTCTTAGGTAACTGGAAGTAAAATAAGTAAACCAATAAAGATTGCTTCCAACACGTCGTTATTTCCGGGAGAATAAATGGTTTTGGTTGAATATCATTTGTAAATAAGAGACAGACAAGATCTTCTCCTGCTTTCACTGATAAAGTGTCTATCTCATTAAAAATAATAGGTTTTAAAAAAAAATTCTAATTTCCACAATTGTCTATTTAATGTAAAGACTCCTAAAAATACTGATATAATTTTGTTATTTAAAATCCTTTCTTTTTATATCATAAAATAAGTAACTGTCCTTGTGCCACTCACTACAGGAACACAAGAATAAATGACAGTTCTCTTGATCAAAGAATGGCCCAATCATAGAAACAAACATGTAAACAAATGATTATGTTTTGACAGATGTAACACTAGAGGTACATGATCAAGAGTCATGGGCTCTTAGAGGAAGAGGATGATTCTGTGGAAGACTTCATCAGAATATCATGCTTAAGCTATATTTTTGAAGGTTAATGAGTGAGGGACTAGAAGAATTCAGTACCATTCAGCCTGGAGTATGAAGTGGGGAATGGTAGGAAAGACAGGCTGGGTCATGGAGAACAACCTTGAATTCCATGTGAAAAATTTCACATTTTATCCTAGAGATGGTGGAAAGCCATTGAAAAATTTTAGGCAGGGGAGTGATGTGGTCAGATTTTATTTTAGGTAGATGATAAATCTGAGGAGTCAAACCTAAGAATAAGGAAACCAGCTAAGAGGCTATTGTAACATTTTAGGCAAGAATGTTCCCAGTCTATAGAAAGTGCTGTAGCAATGAAGATAAAGGTGGAGGGAATAGAACTGATAAATATTTACGAAGCAAAATCATCAGAACTTGGAGACTGATATAATCAAGAGTGTGAGGGGGGGAAAAGACAAGTCTCAGGTAACCTCAGGGCATTTGGCTATAGTGATGTAGTGGGCAATGGTACCATTAACCGACGTTAGAAAACAGAAGGAGAAGCAGATGTGGGGAAACTAATGACCATTAAGTGCTTAGCAGACTCAAGATATATATCCTTAGTGCACAATAAAGAAGGCAGGGCTAGACAATGAGATTTTTGCATCATTAATATATTGACCATGGCTAATACCACAAAGAAGCTGAGTATATCTGAGGGGAACATGCAGAGTAGAAATGACCTGGGAACTGGATCTTAGAAAGTATCATTGTTTGAGAGCAAATGGATGATGAGATGAAAGGGAACTGTCAAGAGTGGGAGGAAAGTCTTATAAGCCAAAAAGGCAGAATTTCAGAAAATGAGTGTGTGTGCATGTGTGTGCACGTACTTCTAATGCAGGCCCCATTTAGGTATTTCTAAGATATATCTATTCACTATCCTCACTCTTTCTAAGAACTCCTGATGGACAGCAGGGACTCTTTATCTGGAAATGCAAGTATTAAAAGCAAATAGCTAAAACCTTGAAATTCTTGGGTGCAGAATTAGAAAAGAACGAGAGTTTCATTATGCAGCTCTTTTTCTTATCATCCAGCAAGATACTACCATTACTGTTCATAGATATTGTTAATAGAAGAGCTAAAAAGCCATTCTTGAAGGGAAAGACATTCCCTTTACTCCTATAGTAGCCAACTAAATATCCAAGCTATTACACAAATTGAAAACCAGGAGGCATATTTTAATTAAAAACATTTATAGCAAGTGGAATACCAGCTGCTAGTTTCTCTCACCCCTCGTGAATGTGTTTTGCAGCTGGCCATAATTCTCTTATTTCAATCAGCTTAACCAATAATAACAACTGTTCATTAGGCAAGGGACATTCTATTACCACCCATGTGATATGTAGTTACTGGTAAAGACATCTTTAATTGAATAAGTTTTTAAAAGAACTACACTTTGATTTGAGGAATCATTGTTTCCTTAAATAGGTAGAAAGTTCCTTTGACCTCAAAAGTATCTCCATCATCGTAAGGCTCAAACATTTCTACAAATTTTCTAATCTATTCATTTAAAACTATAAGAACAACAGCAATCAGAGAAGAAAAAGAAATAAAAGGAATCCAAATTAGAAAAGAAGAAGTAAAGCTGTCACTGTTTGCAGATGACATGATACTATACATAGAGAATCTTAAAGATGCTACCAGAAAACTACTAGAGCTAATCAATGAATTTGGTAAAGTAGCAGGATACAAAATTAATGCACAGAAATCTCTAGCATTCCTATACACTAATGATGAAATATCTGAAAGTGAAATTAAGAAAACACTCCCATTTATCACTGCAACAAAAAGAATAAAATATCTAGGAATAAACCTACCTAAGGAGACAAAAGACCTGTATGCAGAAAATTATAAGACAATGATGAAAGAAATTAAAGATGATACAAATAGATGGAGAGATATACCATGTTCTTGGATTGGAAGAATCAACATTGTGAAAATGGCTCTACTACCCAAAGCAATCTACAGATTCAATGCAATCCCTATCAAACTACCACTGGCATTTTTCACAGATCTAGAACAAAAAATTTCGCAATTTGTATGGAAACGCAAAAGACCCCGAATAGCCAAAGCAATCTTGAGAAAGAAAAACAGAGCTAGAGGAATCAGGCTCCCTGACTTCAGACTATACTACAAATCTGCAGTAATCAAGACAGTATGGTACTGGCACAAAAACAGAAATATAGATCAATGGAACAGGATTGAAAGCCCAGAGATAACCCCATGCACCTATGGTCAACTAATCTATGACTAAGGAGGCAAGGATACACAATGGAGAAAAGACAGTTTTTTCAATAAGTGGTGCTGAGAAAACTGGACAGGTACAGGTAAAAGTATGAAATTAGAACACTCCCTAACACCATACACAAACATAAACTCAAAATGGATTAAAGACCTAAATGTAAGGCCAGACACTATCAAACTCTTAGAAGAAAACATAGGCAGAACACTCTATGACATAAATCACAGCAAGATACTTTTTGATCCACCTCCTAGAGAAATAGAAATAAAAACAAAAATAAACAAATGGGACCTAATGAAACTTAAAAGCTTTTGCACAGCAAAGGAAACCATA
Organism: Pseudorca crassidens; assembly: GCF_039906515.1. NCBI lineage: Eukaryota > Metazoa > Chordata > Mammalia > Artiodactyla > Delphinidae > Pseudorca > Pseudorca crassidens. The sequence continues at coordinate 63,881,973 of NC_090306.1, forward strand.
AACAAGACCAAAAGACAACCCTCAGAATGCGAGAAAATATTTGCAAATGAAGCAACTGCCAAAGGATTAATCTCCAAAATTTACAAGCAGCTCATGAAGTTCAATATCAAAAAAACAAACAACCCAATCCAAAAATGGGCAGAAGACCTAAACAGACATTTCTCCAAAGAAGATATACAGATTGCCAATAAACACATGAAAGGATGCTCAACATCATTAATCATTAGAGAAATGCAAATCAAAACTACAAGGAGATATCATCTCACACCGGTCAGAATGGCCATCATCAAAAAATCTACAAACAATAAATGCTGGAGAGGGTGTGGAGAAAAGGGAACCCTCTTGCACTGTTGGTGGGAATGTAAATTGATATAGCCACTATGGAGGACAGTATGGAGGTTCCTTAAAAAACTAAAAACAGAACTACCATATGACCCAGCAATCCCACTACTGGGCATATACCCTGAGAAAACCAGAATTCAAAAAGAGTCATGCACCACAATGTTCATTGCAGCTCTATTTACCATAGCCAGGACATGGAAGCAACCTAAGTGTCCAACGACAGATGAATGGATAAAGAAGATGTGGCACATATATACTATGGAATATTACTCAGCCATGAAAAGAAATGAAATTGAGTTATTTGTAGTGAGGTGGATGGACCTAGAGACTGTCATACAGAGTGAAGTAAGTCAGAAAGAGAAAAACAAATACCATATGCTAACACATATATATGGCATCTAAGAAAAAAAACATGGTCATGAAGAACCTAGGGGCAAGACGGGAATAAAGACACAGACCTACTAGAGAATGGACTTGAGGATGTGGGGAGGGGGAAGTGTAAGTTGTGACAAAGTGAGAGAGTGGCATGGACATATATACACTACCAAACGTAAAACAGATTGCTAGTGGGAAGGAGCCGCATAGCACAGGGAGATCAGCTCAGTGCTTTGTGACCACCTAGAGGGGTGGGATAGGGAGGGTGGGAGGGAGATGCAAGAGGGAAGAGCTATGTGAACATATGTATATGTATAACTGATTCACTTTGTTATAAAGCAGAAACTAACACACCATTGTAAAGCAACTATAAGAACATCTTAGACCGCATTAAACAAAACTAAGAAAAACATAACAAGAAGGGGGGTTGGGAGGAGCTGAAGAGTGTATACAAGGATGAATCTGATGCAATATTTGTGGTGTTTCTTAAGACCATGTTACTACAGATATTAGCAACCTCATTCATGAAATCAAAACACCACTGAGTCAGGGTCTAATTACAGCTTTTTGTTTGTTTGCTTGTTTTGTTTTATTTACAGAGTTGCCAGTGTTTCTGTGCCTTGTAAGATATTCTATTCTAGTTAGCGAAAATCAGAAAAGTCAGACAAGAATTCAATGAAATGAACGGAAATTGCTTAAACCAATGACACACATTAGGAAAAGGAACTCAGCAAGTTTAAGACATGCATTAAGAGAGGAAACTGATGATTCACTTGAAGGGGACCCACAGTAGAGCCTGCTGTTCAGAGCTTTTTGGATGAAGGCAACGTTGCCCTGTTATTTATACAGATCTGATTAGTATGATTTAATAACGGAAGGAAAAACTCTTTTCTTCAAGAAAAATATACAAAACAAGCAAGTGTATATATATATATATATATATATATATATATATATATATAACAGATTCTAACAGAGTTCATGGTCCTGTTGTCAGGGGAGACAAGAAAAAGCTGAATTGAAAGTTTATTCCCATAAACAGATCAAAAGTACCCATAAATGGGACACACTGATGATTTTCAGTGTGTTGAGGGTTCCTTTGATATACTACTTTCTAAAAATGTTCCCAGCTTCCACTTATTAGAAACTATTATTTATGGAATTCAACTAGATACCAGAGGTCAACTTAATCCCTTGTTGTATTTTCCAAATGTCTTACAAATTAAACTTTTTTCTTACTTGAAGCACCGAAGGGATTATAAAAAGAACACCATCCAAAATGAATAAAAAAATTTTTCTGACTTACATGTACCTTTTAGCCAAAACAGAAAACAATGAAGGATATTTTAAGGTAGCTTTCTTTTCCTTTGTATTTAAGTATGATGCTTCTTATGAAGGAGCAACCTTTTTTAAAATGAAAGGAAGTAGACCCGAATCGTAGAGGATGAAAGACAGAAAGCCAGAAAGCCAGAAGAAGGAGACTGGGAACTGAACCATCTGAGTCTGAAGCACAGACTTTACTTTGGGGGGGGGGGCCTCAAAGTATTTCTCTTTTTTAAAATTTTATTAAAAAAAATTTTTTTTGATTTCCACTCCCATTTTATTTATTTATTTTTGAGTTAGTCATTGTCTAATTACTCTTTTTAAAATTAATTTTTATTGGAGTATACTTGCTTTACAATGTTGTGTTAGTTTCTACTGTACAGCAAAGTGAATCAGCTATACATATACATATATCCCCTCCTTTTTGGATTTCCTTTCCATTTAGGTCACCACAGTGCATTAAGTAGAGTTCCCTGCAGATAAATAATAGTTACCTATTTTAAACATAGTATCAATAGTGTATATATTTCAATTCCAATCTCCCAGTTCCTCCCACCGCCCCCCGCTTTCCCCTTTGGTATCCATATGCTTGTTCTCTACATCTGTGTCTCTACTTTTGCTTTGCAAATAAGATCATCTATACCATTTTTCTGGATTCCACATATATGCATTAATATACGATATTTGTTTTTCTCTTTCTGACTTACTTCACTCTGTATGACACTCTGTAGGTCCATCCATGTCTCTACAAATGACTCAATTTCGTTTCTTTTTATGGCTGAGTAATATTCCATTGTATATATGTACCACATCTTCTTTATCCATTCGTCTGTCAATGGACATTTAGGTTGCTTCCATGTCCTGGCTACTGTAAATAGTACTGCTATGAACATGGGAGTGCATGTATCTTTTTGAATTATGGTTTTTCTCTGGGTACATGCCCGGTAGTGGGATTGCTGGGTCATATGGTAGTTCTGTTTTTAGTTTTTTAAGGAACCTCCATACTGTTCTCCATAGTGGCTATATCAATTTACATTGCCACCAACAGTGCAAAAGGGTTTCCTTTTCTCTACACCCTCTCCAGCATTTATTGCTTGTAGATTTTTTCGATGATGGCCATTCTGACTGGTGTGAGATGATACCTCATTGTAGTTTTGATTTGCATTTCTCTAATAATTAGTGATGTTGAGCATCTTTTCATGTGTTTGTTGACCATCAGTATGTCTTCTTTGGAGAAATGTCTGTTTAGGTCTTTGGCCCATTGTTGGATTGGGTTGTTTGTTATTTTGATATTGAGCTGCATGAGCTGCTTGTATATTTTGGAGATTAATCCTTTGTCACTTGCTTCATTTGCAAATTTTTCTCCCATTCTAAGCGTTGTCTTTTTGTCTTGTTTGAAGCACAGACTTCTTATAGCTGCTCTTTCACCTTCACAAAGACCCCACTCAAGCTCTGAGGTGGTCAGTTGCAAAAATCTGATTAAATTTGTAGCCAAGAGTCTTTCTCTTTACCAGTCTTTATTTTAAGGGAGGGAAAGGGACTTGCTTCATTTTCTATTTCCAAGTAAAATGAATGACTCTAGATGACTTTAAAGGATTCTTCTTGCTCTGATTTTCTTCTAAAACACTGAGTGCCTCCACTTGACTGGCTGTACTAAATTTACATGGCAGGCACTGAAATAGTAAGTCAGTCAGTAAGCCAAATTTACTTCTAAATGGGCCAGAAACTTCATTTTAAAATAGACGAGAATTGGCAGGAAACAGGAGTGAAGTCAGTGCAATTTATAAAGAAGGGCATCTGATGTTTTTTTAAGATGAAAGTAGAAAAACAAAATTAAGGGGAATGAGACAGAGAAAGAACTTGTGACAATGGGATGCTTTTGTTATTTCATTTATATGCTTAGAATAACTGACTTGTTTGAAGCAATCTGACTTTATTTTTAGTGCAAAGAAAAAAATACAAATTTAGGGCTTTGAGATGGTAACTTAACAAGCAGAAATGATGACAAAAGAATTTTTCAGTTTTTCTATTACATTTGGCTTGACCTCCCCGTTGAGACTATTTACTGGCTGCTGTGTAATCCTCATGTTGATAAAGGGACATGCTCATGATTTTCTGATCCGATCAGGTCAGAATAATTAAAGTCTGCAAGTACAAGTGGTTATCTCTGCTCTAATTCCATAAACACCAGGGGGATTATCAATTAAAGATGTCCTCTCAATCTGCTATGAAAAAACGTACGTGTTGGAAGCCAGCTAAATTTTGATTATACCAAATTCCCTGTTTCCTACACTCTTCCACAAACTGTTTTTCAACCTTGGATGAACTTCTATAAATATGCCATCCATCTTGATTCATGAAATTGTAAGCAAACCATAATGCATGGAGCAATGAGGGATATGATTGTACCATAAGGCTATACATCTCCTGTTATCAGATTAGTGTTATACGACATTAAAGATCTGTTTTTTTTTCCTGTCTCTTTACATGTTTATTTTCTTTTAAACCAACTTGTACCTGCGTGGCTTGTGTCTACTTTAGCTCTATCACATTTATCCTTTAACTGCATTGTTTCAGAAAATGCAAGCCATATTTTAAAAAGGGTACTCATAGAACTTCTGTAAGAATTTTCTTAATGGCTTAGCAGAGAGAAAGAGGAGGGAAAAAAGAAAAAAGAGGTCAGTTAGAAAAAAAAATCAAATCATTCCTCTGTTTTCCTTTCTTCTTTCTTTTCCTTCTGGCTTCAGAGACTGCGGCAGGTAAAGGGGCTCTTAGATTTGTTTTTCATATAACTCATTCTTTCTGAACCTTGTACAAGCAAAAAGTATATTTTACTCACTAGTAGGAAAAATATCTTTTTTAAAAATTATTTATTTATTTATGGCTGCGTTGGGTCTTCTTTGCTGTGCACAGGCTTTTCTTTAGTTGTGGCGAGCGGGGTCTAATCTTCATTGCAGTGAGCAGGCTTCTCATTTCGGGGTCTTCTTTTGTTGCGGAGCACGGGCTCTAGGCACACAAGCTTCAGTAGTTGTGGCTCGCAGGCTCTAGAGCGCAGGCTCAGTAGATGTGGTGCATGGGCTTTGTTGCTCCGCGGCATGTGGGATCTTCCCGGACCAGGGCTCGAACCCGTGTCCCCTGCATTGGCAGGCGGATTCTTAACCACTGCGCCACGAGGGAAGTCCCAGGAAAAGTATCTTGACTCATGTTCTGTCATGAAGTATTTAGTGATCTTATGTTATTTTAATCTAGTTAATAACCAGAGGTTCATTGTTTTATATTAAATACAAACTAAATATTTCTGGAATGTTGGACTCACAGACTGCAATTTTCCTCTCAAATCTGCAAAAGGGTAAAGGAAAGAAAAAGATAGTTGGGGAGGAAAAAATAAATTGGACACCAGACACATACAGATGCCAACATTTACTAGTGTACACTGTTTGCCTGGCATAGTGCTAAGCACTGAGTGATGAGGGGAGAGTTACGGAAAATTGAAACTGTCAAGGAGTTGACCTTCGAGGTGATGAGACAGATATAGTCATCTTGATTGGCTGAAACACCAATGCACCAATGAGAGGTGTTGTTAGTAAGGACTTTGGGAATTTAAAGTTTGGGGAAATCAAGAGTGAACCCTGGTGGTATAAGAAGATCACCAAGAAGTATTGAATAAAGGAGGAACGATTGTGACTGAAAAGATTACCATTATTTTCCTATATGCAAAAGTGGAAAAGATGACATTTTGGGTGAAGAAAAGTGAAAATCAAGAGTATGGCTGAATCAAAGAGTTATAAAAACCAGGCTTGGCTGGAGTGAAGCATTTGGGTTGGGTCAGCAGAGTAGATAAGAAAAAAAGAGAGTGAAGAGGGATTTTGGAGGACTTTGAAGGTCAGGTAAAGGGGTCCTGGGAGAATCAGGTCTGAAACTTGTCTTTGTGGGTGGTGGGCAGTTGCCAAGGGGAAAAAGTCACCTGGAGACGTCAGATTATTGAATTAGGAGATACACTGTGTGATTCAGACAAAATTAAGGAAGTGAATTACTCCAAAGAAATTTGGTCTTCTGAATTTCTTCCCTTGCATATACTGAGGCTCTTTAATAATCAGTTGATCTGAATTTATTTAATCCATAACTGTTAGTTGATATCACAGTAAATTAACATGTGTTGAACAATCTACTGTATGCCAGAGTTCTTCATATAATCCTCACAACACCATGTGGTATGCTAGCATATACACCTACGTTATGCTGGCTTTACAGATGGTTGACCGATTGCTAGCCCACGGTCTCAACACTTAAGGGATGAGCAGGACTTGACCCCAAGTCTTCCAAATGAAAATTTCATTCTCTTTCCTCCGTTTCACTCCATTTATAATCTGTGCCAGGCACTGGGCTGGGTAATTTTTTATTTTAAAAACAAAGCAGCATTGATGCACAGTTACATGTTAATATTTTTACCTAGAAACATCTCCATATACTTGGAGACAAACAGTAGTAATTTTAGGATTTTTAGTAATTCCCCAAAATCAAGAATAAGGCAAACTTTCAGATACTTCAAAAAATAACCAGTAAGAAATTGAAAGGTTTGATAAATGAATACCCATTTAAAAATTTATTAAGTGGCATGTTTTATAGAAATTATGTTTTCACTAAAAATGGAAATTCTGTTGTTTGGCACATATTTTTTTTTATTTCATAAAAGAATTATACTAGGGTATGTAATATGTCTGACTCATTCTTAAGAGTTGGATTCTACAAAGCATAAAAAGTTTATCAGAATTACTTTTATATATTCTCACATAAAATTAATCAAATTTTTTCCAAATGTAGAATTAACATAGATAAAGTTATGGTGAATGTTTAATAATTGACTCTTTGGGAAAATGTACTGAATTATAGTATTCGCCTATTTCTGTAGGGCAATGGCCTACAGCAGCCACTAGAGGGATCTCTGTTTTCAAGATACTTGGATTTTTCAAGCCACTAGAAGGATGTCATTGAACACAAGTTGGGAAGGGATGCACAGTGATAGCACACCATTATATGGCGTGTTTACCACACAGATAAAATGGATATAAATAACCTCAAGAGCACAGATATTAGTAAAATTCAGTGAAACAATTAGGAAGTAATGAGTTTTGAGTATTGACTCGGTTTAAATGTAATTTATTTAATCATATGTTCCTTTTCATCTATTTTTTGTTATTGGCAGTATTTAACAATCAGATCTCAAAATTCCTAAAACTTTAACAATTGGCTCTTGCAAGCCAGTATAAGCTGGCTTTAGCACACCACTGGGAGAGCAGGAAAAAGAAAACAGGCATCAAAACACACAGGAATATTTAGGTAAAGACAAAAACTCCATGACTCTATGGGAGTCATGCGCATGGTGGGTCAATTAGATATTTATTAATATTTATTGGGAAATTACTAAATACTAGGCAGATCTTTAGGTCGAATTTCTTCTTCATTCTTCACAACCATCTTATAAAGCTGTACCACTATTATTACTTTTTGAGACAGGAAACAGACTTGGAGAAGGAAAACAACTTTTCTGGTAGGAAAGCACAGATCAACTCCAGTTTTGACTCAAATGCCCCTGCTCTTAAAAAAGTATATACCACCCTGACGCTTCAGTGAAAACCTCACACCCTTCAAAGGCTTACAACCCTCAAAGCCACTCGGAGCTCCAACTTAAAAGGGCAGCGGATTTGCTCCTCCATCAGGAAGGTCTTGATTAGCAAACAACATATGTAGTAAGTAGACTATGAAGATGGAAACAAACTCTTCCACCTAAATTCCAAGAGTGCACACACTGCTCAGATCACTACATTGTTTACTTTCTGGGATTTTCAATTTCCAAAGAAATAAATACAATCCAGTAAGGCTAGATGCTTCCCCCCCCCCATTTTTCTATATTTCCAATGATTGTTCTAGGAAGAGTGGGCTCAGTTCTTGTCTGCCTGTCAGAGTGATTAATTAGATTTAATTTCATGCTGTCTTCTCTCGTCCTGTCCCTGCCCCTGGTGACTAATAACTCCTCTACAAAGTCCAAACAAATGGCCACAGTATCTAGTTTTTATTTTTGGAAGTTTTCCCCAGCCAAAACGCATAGAACCTCTTCACAGGCAGTGGTTTAGAAATTCCTGGCCAGGATTCCTGCTCTTAACAGCCGCACTTGATATGCCTAGATGGCCCGTTGACTGATACCCTGGGGTGGCATCACGCCAGCTGAAAGTTGTCAGGCTATTTGAATCAAGAATCAGCACGGGGCAATGATATATATAGACGGGCAGCCTACAAAACAGCTCCACGAGGGGCCGTATCTTCTTCAGGAAGTACCTTTGTGCCAGCACTAAAGCATTAACACCACATGGCTTTTTCTACACTTGACATCTGTGGACACTTAGAGTGTGTGACAAAAGGAGGAAGAGGATGAGAGTAGAAAGGAAGACAAGGGAGTTTATAGGTGAAGCTAGCAAATCAGAGAAGGATGAATGGCAGCTGGGGCTCAGGAGTCCATTAGGACCACCCCCCCGCCCGCAACCTCACTGGCTTCTTTAGCATGAGGTGTGAGCACTAACTACAGGCAACTTGTTTCAAGGTAGAGCTTAGCACAATTGAAGGAAGAGGTCAGGAATGAGCAAGTCATATCTCTGTTTCTAGCCATTCACCAGATCGCCCCTCTCAAAGGGTCCATGAGTCATATATGCCAAGTGGCCACCAGGTGAAACCTTAGGATAGGAAACAGCCCCTTCCCAAAGAGTTAAATCTTATGAACCCAGATCTCTGCATCTCAAGGGGGCAAGGGAACACGGCTGTTCAGACAATTCCAGACATCCAGACAAGCTTGACATAGCTTTAGTAAATTCATCAGGGAAATGAAGATGTCTAGGAGTCTAAATATGTGTGTGCGCATGGGAGAACTTCAGATTCGAGATTTGTGGGACTGAAACTCTGCCCTGTAGCTTATTTAAGGCTCAAGAAGGTTAACAACTGGCCCAGTATCGTTTTACAGATAATCCTCAATTTCCTCAACTGTAAACTGAGAATAAAATTAAAATATATTTCGCAGCGTTGCTATTAGGCTCAAATGAGATGATTTATGCAAAACACTTTTTGAATGGTAAAGCCCATACGAATGTATCATTGGGGTTATTTTAGGGGCAGCTCACCCCTTTGTAAAAATGAGTTACAACACTAATCTCCATTATCAGTCATTTTTAGAAATCATATATAAAACATACTTTATAACTCGTGACTCTATTATTAGCACTACAGTTGTTTTTAAATTGGTAGTGTTTTAAAAGTCATCTTGGGGGGCTTCCCTGGTGGCTCAGTGGTTGAGAGTCCGCCTGCCGATGCAGGGGACACGGGTTCGTGCCCCGGTCCGGGAGGATCCCACATGCCGCGGAGCATCTGGGCCCGTGAGCCATGGCCGCTGAGCCTGCGCGTCCGGAGCCTGTGCTCCGCAACGGGAGAGGCCACAACAGTGAGAGGCCCGCGAACCGCAAAAAAAAAAAAAAAAAAAAGTCATCTTGGGATACTGTATCTTCAGACTAACAAGGAAGTCACTGTATTTCTAAAAAGTCACCTCGCTGAATGACCTTCAGAACCTATGTACAAAGTGAAGAAAAAGTCAGTCTCAAAAATCACTGCTCATTTATGACCCAAAATAGTATCTGCTCTATTTACCTGATATACTCTGAATGACTTTAGGCTCAGATATGAAATCAAGTTCATCCTTAAGGAAGATGTTTGTATCACGCTTCATAGCAAGAATTTCACATAACTTCAGCATTTGAACCTCCACGGTTCTGTAGGGTAGGCAGAGGCATGCTTACAGACCTTGTTTATAAAGAAACTGAGGGTCAGAGAGATGGAGTTCTGATGCAAATTCTGATTTCCTATCTCAAAAGGAATTTCTTATTCTAGGGAGAAATTTCCCCCTATTCTTTAGGTTTGTTCCCACTGAAGTCCTCAACTCATTAAGTCAGTTCTAAAGTTTAGTTGCAAGAAATATTTTGAACAACGGTAGCACCACTGGAATATAAGCACCATCCCTCAGAGTACCCATATTGAATTACTAACATTTCACAACTGTGTCCTGATATATTAATTTAAAAATCAGTCTGTTGGGGTTTTTTGTTTGTTTGTTTAATCTCAAAGCCATCTTATACATTATCTATTTCTAAATCTCTCATTTTTAGAAGAAACTGAGGCTCAGAATGTTTAAGGGTCTCAAAATATTCATTGGTGTTTAGATGAATTGCCAAGGTTACACAGCAACTCAGTATTAAATCATTAGAGACATACAATAAACCCAGATTGGCTTTTTAGAAGACAAAAACGATATGGTGGTTTTTAAAAGAAATGCTGCCATATGTAGATGGCGTTCTGAGTGTGAGATTATTTTCAAATTTTGAACTTATTTTCCAATCTTGAAAATTCACTCTAGATGGACTCTATTTCTTCTTAACATGTCAAAATTAATTCCTAGCAACACAGTGTTACTTCTTCAGGGAAGCCCTCATTCTCTCCTCCAACCACTATAAATGGTTTCTTTCTGTGTGTTCCAGTAGCATTTATGGTTTATGACTAGTTGTTTTTTTGTGTCAAACTCCAGCTTACTGGGAGCTTCTTAAGGGCAGGGGCCCTTACTGGTTCCTCTCTCTCAGCACCTAGCATGATGCCTGGTACATAATAAAGTGCGTTCAACAAATTTTTGATGAATAAATTAATGAATGCAGAAATTTTAAACTGTAAGACAGTGTAAATAAACAAGAAAAAAGTTTACACCCTGTTAACACAGGTCCGGCCTGATCAAACACTTATCTGTTTACTATTGTCTCCTTATCTCAGGAAAATATCAGGCTTTTTGATTCTGAGTATTCTGAGGAGGTACAGTCATAGCCACCTCTGAAGGACCTGGGTGGAGGACACTGCCGTGAGGATTATTGTTATTACTTGAATTATTTTTAGTACTTCTATTTAGTTGAACGCATTCCTTTGTGGGGAATTTAAAGTGCTTCATTCGCATGTCCTTTAACTGTCACACTCCTGTGAGCTGGGTAGGGACAGAATTATCCCCTTATTTCATGAATGAGAAGGCTGGAGAAGCTTGACTCATTCAAGGCCACTCAGGTGGCTTTTAGGAGGGTGATTAGAAATACTTTTCTTATTCTTGGTGTTTCTATTGTCTGGAACTGCCACTAGCTTTAGCATTGGAGTAATCAAAGCTCAGCTGCTCCTGAGGGACTCATTCACCTGGATACTGACCTAGGCCTCAGACAATTCAAAGCTGCTCCAATCAGGAATATACTATGTCAGATTTGTTTTCCCTGATGTGTGGGGCCTGGAGGTATTTCTGTTAGTTCCTTCTTCAGGACCAGCTACATAATTTGCAGAAATTGTTCAGAAATTATTAAGTTAATTATTATTCAGATTGTTCAGAAATTATTAAGTTAATTATTATTAACTTGTTCAGAAATTATTAAGAATTTCAAGGATTCTGCAGAGCTTTCAACCCTTCTGAGGCTGTACTCTCGTGAAAATCGCCATATCTTTGCTCTTCTGGTTTCTTCCAAATTCTCATAAAGTTTTACCTTATGCTCCTAACACCTTCTATCTTCTCTACCTGCTTTCAGTAAGACCCGATTCAGAGTATCCTCTATGCTTACACGGGGGTGAAATTTGTAAAATAAAACTCTGCTGAGGTCATCACCTTGATTAAAATCTTTCAGCAATTTCTCCTGGATAAACTTAACTTCCTAGGCTTCCCTTTCAGTTCTCTATCTCTGCATGACGAGCCACCCCCAAACTCAGTGGTTTGGAAGTACAAACACACACGTTCTCATAATTCTGGGTCTCCCTGTGGTATCTGCAGGGCTCACTCATGTGTTTTGTGTTTGTCAGGTGGCAGATCAGCTAGGGACTGGCAGTCCCCAGATGACAGTTGCCTGGGGATGTTGGCCGGGGTGCCTCACTCCTCCTCCACGTGGACTCTCCTGCAGGCTGTCTGGGATCTTCTTGGAAGGCAGCTGGATTCCAAGAGAGTGAAAGTGAAAGCTGGAAATGCTTCCTGGGGGCTCAGCGCATCATACAGTCACCTCTCCCACATCCTATTGGTCAAAATAAGTCACAAGACCAGCCCAGATTTCAGAGGTTGGAGAAATAGATTTCCCCTCCTGGTAGAAAGGACAGGAGCATCACATAAGCAAAGGGGTATGACTAGAAGGGTGTGAGGAATTTGTGGATATATTTTGCAACTGACCATACTTTGCTGTGTGTCCTTTCTGACCTACACTTGCTAACCTCTCCTTTCTGTCTCCGTTACTCTCACAAGACAATGATCTAGCCTTGGGAACATGATGGTAATGATAACCAGTACCACAGATACAGTCACCGAGTTCCTTCTTCGTCTCAAACACTGCAGCTGATGTTGTGCATATATTATGGCACTTCATCCTCCAAATTCCCTCTCATGGAGGTATTTTTATTCCCATTTCTGGGATGACAAAACTGAGACATTCAGGAGCTTAACAGGTCTCACAAGGAAGAAACTGACTTGGGATTCAACTCAGGTATGTTTGATTCCAATATCCATTAAGTTTTTACTATGCCACACAACCACACCAAAATATTTGCCTTATGTGATGTGTACCCATATGCCTTTGTGACTTTCACATGCCTTTCCTTTTGCCTGAAAAAGCCTCCATCTCTCTCTCCTCTCCTCTTCCTTTTCCTTTCACCCCCCTCTCCACTCACCATGGAAAAGCACACACACAACTCTACATGACAACTCTCATTCCCCCAGGCAGCGTTAGATGACCCAATTTAGGATCCTATAAAACCCCTTTTTCCTTCTTCTTGACCATCTGCTCCTTGAGTGTAGGAATCTTATTATTATTACTTATTTTTGCATCTCCCTGGCCTAGTACAGTCATTGGCTTATAACCATTGGTTGATAAGTGATTATTGAATGGAATTTTCAAAAGCATGCTAACTTTACACACTACTATATATAAAATAGATAAACTATAAGGACCTACTGTATAGCACAGGAAACTATATTTCTCAAATATATATATCATATATATTTGATATATTATATATTATATAATATTATATATTATATATATCACAAAATCTTGTGATATCCTATAATGGAAAAGAATCTGAAAAAGTATATCTATATCTATATCTACCTGTCTCTCTACCTCCTTATCTACCTGAATCACTTTGCTATACACCTGAAACTAACACAACATTGTAATATCAACTATACTTCAATTTAAAAAAATGCACAGCAAATAGACTAGAAGGAAATGTAATAAAAAAATAGAGTTAATATATGAGGCGGAGGTTGAGGCATTAGGTCATTTTATTTTCTATGTCTACTTTATTTTTCAAATTTTCTATGATGAACATGTATTGCTTTTATAATGGCTAAAATAAATTTGATAAAGAGAAAAAAGCATGCTAACTTTGTCAATTAAAATTATATTCAGGCATATTAATAATTTTCACTGAAATAAACAATCAGAAGAGTCAAATGGTCAAAACAGTTGTCCATGTAGAGTTTCAGCAAATCTTTTGAACATGTCAGTTTCACCATGCCATTCGTTCATTTGATTATTGATTTATTCAGGTTCTTATGTACAGGGCATTGTGTACTTTGACAAGACATTCATGCATTTAGTCACTCATTAAGAAAATTACCTGATGCAAAAAATCAACCAGTTTTATGTTTAAATGTCACTGGATTCTCAGTTTTGTTTTGGTTTTGTAATCAATATTTCGTTCTACATTATAGGTTAGCTGACTTGACACTCATTCCCAATCCCATTCTTTCTTGATTGCCTTCACTATCAAGACTTTAAATACTATATACTTAATTTCTCAGCCTCTCTTGCTGATATGGGTAGTCATGTGACGCAATTCTGGTCAATGACACATAATCTGAAGTATGCTAGTAAAGTTTTTGTGAAAAGTTTGTTCTCCTCTTTAAAGAAAGCTTAGGCATAGCTGGCCTCACACCTGTCTCCCCTCCTCCCTGCTGTGAGCACAGACATGATGGCAGGAGCTACAGCAACCATCCTGAAGCTATGAGAAAGGAGCACCATGCTAAGCATGGCAGAATGTTAAAACAGAGAGAGTCTAAATCCCCATGATACGTTTGAGCTGCTGCATAAGCCGCCAGACAATCTATATCGACTTCTTGCCAAGTACAAAAGAAAACCCTATTTGTTTAAACAGTTATTGGTCAATTTGTCTTACAGCCAAATGCGTCCCTATAAAGTACAAACACAGTCTGACAATACAATGTGGAAATGACCTAAAAGAGGAAGGAGTGCTTACTATAGTTAAACAATAACAGCAATACTGTAACATAAATTCTTAGAGGGCAGGGATATCTGTTTGTTTTTGTTGTATTCACTGTGGTACCTCCAGAACTTAGAATAGTGACTGGCACATAGTGGGAGTTCAATCAGTGTTTGCTGACTGCATGAACAGTGTTCCTGTATGGAGAGCTGCCCCCTTAATTGTGTGTCCTTTCTTCACTTCTGCAAGATGCATTTTCAGCTGCACTTCTGAATGGCTCTCTGAAACCTGACTCAACCACTAAAAGTGTCTTGAAGCAAAAGGTTCATGCAGCCTCAGAAGAAATCAAAGAAGTGAATCACAACAGCCCTCTAAATTTGGTGAAATCCTATGCTCACTTGATAATATCACACTGGCCAAAGGATACTGGAAAAGGGACCTGGACTCTCAGCTTTAAATAAAGAGCCATGTCACATCCCTTACCTGGGCTCACCTGCTGCCTGACTCTGTGTGCCTGAATCACTCATTCCATCTTTCAGGTAAGATGTGATCTAATAAGAGGGCTGGCCTCAAGCACAAAATGTGGTCACAAAATTTGCAGTTTATTGCCTCCTCTCTACATGTTATCATCAGGGAGATGCTGGAGGTTTGTGAGGTAGAAAAGAATTAGGTGATGAGTTTTCAGCTTTTGTGTATGCACTCACAGGTATTTTTCTATCTTTCACATCCATTATATCCCAAAAGACCAAAAGGATCATATGACATTTGGGTGAATTTCATTCTTAAATAATTAAACATGACTCATCATTCTTCCGTCCATATTCAAGACATATTTTAAAGAGAAATTCTTCCTCCTGTTGATCCACTCTAACAAAAAAATCTTCACTTTCAGCACTCAATATATCTGTGAGAAAATACCTGTGACATGTATGACTAATTATAAGCTGTCAGTGTGAGGATAACGATGCTGATGTAATATACTGATTTAAAAATAACTAGGGGGCTTCCCTGGTGGCGCAGTGGTTGAGAGTCCACCTGCTGATGCAGGGGACACGGGTTCGTGCCCCGGTCCGGGAAGATCCCACATGCCACGGAGCGGCTGGGCCCGTGAGCCATGGCCGCTGAGCCTGCGCGTCCGGAGCCTGTGCTCCGCAACGGGAGAGGCCACAACAGTGAAAGGCCCGCATAACGCAAAAAAAACCAACCAAACAAACAAACAAAAACACTAGGAATGGGACTTCCCTGGTGGTGCAGTGGTTAAGAATCCACCTGCCAATGCAGGGGACACAGGTTTGATCCCTGGTTCAGGAAGATCCCACATGCCGTGGAGCAACTAAACCTGTGCACCATAACTGCTAAGCCTGCGCTCTATAGCCCATGCGCCACAACTGCTGAGCCTGTGCACTAGAGCCCATGAGCCACAACTACTGAGCCCACGTGCCACAACTACTGAGCCCGTGCACCACAACTACTGAAGACTACGCTCCTTGAGCCCGTGCTCCGCAACAAGAGAAGCCACTGCGATGAGAAGCCCATGCACGCAATGAAGACCCAATGCAGCCAAAAGTAAATAAATAAAAATAAAGAAGAAAAACCAGGGAGCTTCAAGATGGCGGAAGAGTAAGATGCGGAGATCACCTTCCTCCCCACAAATACATCAGAAATACATCTACATGTGGAACAACTCCTACAGAACACCTACTGAACGCTGGCAGACGACCTCAGACCTCCCAAAAGGCAAGAGACTCCCCACGTACCTGGGTAGGGCAAAAGAAAAAAGAAAAGACAGAGACAAAAGAATAGGGACGGGACCCGCACCAGTGGGAGGGAGCTGTGAAGGAGGAAAGGTTTCCACACACTAGGAAGGCCCTTCGCGGGTGGAGCCTGCGGGTGGTGGGGGGGGGGCGCGGTGGAGAGAAGCTTCGGAGCCGTGGAGGAGAGCACAGCAACAGGGCTGCAGAGGGCAAAGCGGAGAGATTCCGCACAGAGGATCAGGGCCGACCGGCACTCACCCGCCGGGGCGGGTGGGGCTGGGAGTTGAGGCTTGGGCTTCAGAGGTCGGATCGCAGGGAGAGGACTGGGGTTTGCTGCAGGAACACAGCCTGAAGGGGGCTAGTGTGCCACAGCTAGCCGGGAGGGAGTCCGGGAAAAGGTCTGGACCTGCCAAAGAGGCAAGACACTTTTTCTTACCTCTTTCTTTCCTGGTGCCGAGGAGAAGGGATTAAGAACGCTGCTTAAAGGAGCTCCAGAGACGGGCGTGAGCCGCGGCTAAAAGCGCGGACCCCAGAGACGGGCATGAGACGCTAAGGCTGCTGCTGCCGCCACCAAGAAGCCTGTGTGCGAGCACAGGTCACTCTCCACACCTCCCCTCCTGGGAGCCTGTGCAGCTCGCAACTACCAGGGCCCCGTGATCCAGGGACAACTTCCTCGGGAGAACGCACGGTGCGCCTCACGCTGGTGCAACGTCACGCCGGCCTCTGCCGCCGCAGGCTCGCCCCGCACTCCGTACCCCTCCCTCCCCCCGGCCTGAGTGAGCCAGAGCCCCCGCAGCAGCTGCTCCTTTAACCCCGTCCTGTCTGAGCGAAGAACAGACGCCCTCCGGCGACCTAGACGCAGAGGCGGGGCCAAATCCAAAGCTGAACCCCGGGAGCTGTGGGAACAAAGAAGAGAAAGGGAAATCCCTCCCAGTAGCCTCAGAAGCAACGGATTAAAGCTCCACAATCAACTTGAGGTACCCTGCATCTGTGGAATCCCTGAATAGACACGAATCATCCCAACTTGAGGAGGTGGACTTTGGGAGCAACGATATATATATTTTTTCCCTTTATCTCTTTTTGTGAGTGTGTATGTGTATGCTTCTGTGTGTGATTTTGCTTGTACAGATTTGCTTTTACCATTTGTCCTAGGGTTCTGTCTGTCTGTTTTTGGTTTTTTTATTACTTAAAAAATTTTTTTTCTTAATAATTATTTTTTATTTTAATAACTTCAGTTTATTTTACCTTTTTCTTTCTTTCTGTTTTTTTCTCCCTTTTATTCTGAGCCGTGTGGATGAAAGGCTCTTGGTGCTCCAGCCAGCTGTCAGGGTTGTGCCTCTGAGGTGGGAGAGTCAAGTTCAGGACACTGGTCCACAAGAGACCTCCCAGCTCCACGTAATATCAAACGGTGAAAATCTCCCAGAGATCTCCATCTCAACACCAAGACCCAGCTCCACTCAACGACCAGCAAGCTACAGTGCTAGACACCCTATGCCAAACAACTAGCAAGACAGGAACACAACCCCATCCATTAGCAGAGAGGCTGCCTAAAATCATAATAAGGCCACAGACACCCCAAAACACACCGCAAGATGGGGACCTCCCCACCAGAAAGACAAGATCCAGCCTCATCTACCAGAACACAGGCACTAGTCCCCTCCACCGGGAAGCCTACACAACCCACTGAACCAACCTTAGCCACTGGGGACAGACACCAAAAACAACAGAAACTACGAACCTGCAGCCTGTGAAAACGAGACCCCAAACACAGTAAGCTAAACAAAATGAGAAGGAAGAAAAACACACAGCAGATGAAGGAGCAAGGCAAAAACCCATCAGACCTAACGAAGAGGAAATAGGCAGCCTACCTGAAAAAGAATTCAGAGTAATGATAGTAAAGATGATCCACAATCTTGGAAATAGAATGGAGAAAATAAAAGAAACGTTTAACAAGGACCTAGAAGAACTAAAGAGCAAACAAACAGAGATGAAAAACACAATAAATGAAATTAAAAATTCTCTAGAAGGAATCAATAGCAGAATAACAGAGGCAGAAGAACGGGTAAGTGACCTGGAAGATGAAATAGTGGAAATAACTACTGCAGAGCAGAATAAAGAAAAAAGAATGAAAAGAATTGAGGACAGTCTTACAGACCTCTGGGACAACATTAAACACAGCAACATTCGAATTATAGGGGTCCCAGAAGAAGAAGAGAAAAAGAAAGGGACTGAGAAAATATTTGAAGAGATTATAGTTGAAAACTTCCCTAATATGCGAAAGGAAATAGTTAATCAAGTCCGGGAAGCAGAAAGAGTCCCATACAGGATAAATCCAATGAGAAACACGCCAAGACACATATTAATCAAACTATCAAAAATTAAATACAAAGAAAAAATATAAAAAGCAGCAAGGGAAAAACAACAAATAACACACAAGGGAATCCCAATAAGGTTACAGCTGATCTTTCAGCAGAAATTCTGCAAGCCAGAAGGGAGTGGCAGGACATATTTAAAGTGATGAAGGAGAAAAACCTACAACCAAGATTACTCTACCCAGCAAGGATCTCATTCGGATTTGATGGAGAAATGAAAACTTTTACAGACAAGCAAAAGCTAAGAAATTCAGCACCACCAAACCAGCTTTAAAACGAATGCTAAAGGAACTTCTCTAGGCAGAAAACACAAGAGAAGGAAAAGACCTACAATAACAAACCCAAAACAATTAAGAAAATGATCATAGGAACATACATATCGATAATTACCTTAAATGTAAATGGATTAAATGCTCCAACCAAAAGACATAGACTGGATGAATGGATTCAAAATCAAGACCCATACATATGCTGTCTACAAGAGACCCACTTCAGACCTAGGGACACATACAGACTGAAAGCGAGGGGATGGAAAAAGATATTCCATGCAAATGGAAATCGAAAGCTGCAGTAGCAATTTTCATATCAGACAAACTAGACTTTAAAATCAAGACTATTACAAGAGACAAAGAAGGACACTACATAATGATCAAGGGATCGATCCAAGAAGAAGATATAACAATTGTAAATATTTATGCACCCAACATAGGAGCACCTCAATACATAAGGCAAATACTAACAGCCATAAAAGGGGAAATCGACAGTAACACATTCATAGTAGGGGACTTTAATACCCCACTTTCACCAATGGACAGATCATCCAAACTGAAAATAAATAAGGAAACACAAGCTTTAAATGATACATTAAACAAGATGGACTTAATTGATATTTATAGGACATTCCATCCAAAAACAACAGAATACACAATCTTCTCAAGTGCTCATGGAACATTCTCCAGGATAGATCATATCTTGGTCATCATATCACAAATTTGATTTGTGATTTGATGTGACGATTTGTGATCATATCACAAATCAAGCCTTGGTAAATTTAAGAATATTGAAATCGTATCAAGTATCTTTTCTGACCACAACACTATGAGACTAGGTATCAATTACAGGAAAAAAATCTGTAAAAAATACAAACCCATGGAGGCTACTTAATAACAAACAGATCACTGAAGAAATCAAAGAGCAAATCAAAAAGTACCTAGAAACAAATGACAATGAAAACACGACGACCCAAAACCTATGGGATGCAGCAAAAGCAGTTCTATGAGGGAAGTTTATAGCAATACAATCCTACCTTAAGAAACAAGAAACATCTCAAATAAACAAACTCACCTTACACCTAAAGCAATTAGAGAAAGAAGAACAAAAAACCCCAAATTTAGCAGAAGGAAAGAAATCATAAAGATCAGATCAGAAATAAATGAAAAAGAAATGAAGGAAACGATAGCAAAGATCAATAAAACTAAAAGCTGGTTTTTTGAGAAGATAAACAAAATTGATAAACCATTGGCCAGACTCATCAAGAAAAAAAGGGAGAAGACTCAAATGAATAGAATTAGAAATGAAAAAGGAGAAGTAACAACTGACGCTTCATAAATACAAAGGATCGTAAGAGACTACTACAAGCAACTCTATGCCAATAAAATGGACAATCTGGAAGAAATGGACAAATTCTTAGAAATGCACAACCTTCCGAGAATGAACCAGGAAGAAATAGAAAATATGGACAGACCAATAACAAGCACTGAAATTGAAACTGTGATTAAAAATCTTCCAACAAACAAAAGCCCAGGACCAGATGGCTTCACAGGCAAATTCTATCAAACATTTAGAGAAGAGCTAACACCTACCCTTCTCAAACTCTTCCAAAATATAGCAGAGGGAGGATCATTCCCAAACTCATTCTATGAGGCCACCATCACCCTGATACCAAAACCAGACAAAAATGTCACAAGAAAGAAAACTACAGGCCACTATCACTGATGAACATAAATGCAAAAATCCTCAACCAAATACTAGCAAACAGAATCCAACAGCACATTAAAAGGATGATACACCATGATCAAGTGGGGTTTATTCCAGGAATGCAAGGATTCTTCAATATCAATTCTTCAAATCAATTTGATTGATTTGAATTGATTCTTTGATTCTTCAAATCAATCAATGTGATACACCATATTAACAAATTGAAGGAGAAAAACCATCTGATCATCTCAATAGATGCAGAGTAAGCTTTCAACAAAATTCAACACCCATTTATGATAAAAACCCTCCAGAAAGTAAGCATAGAGGGAACTTTCCTCAATATAATAAAGGCCATATATGACAAACCCACAGCCAACATCATCCTCAATGGTGAAAAACTGAAACCATTTCCACTAAGATCAGGAAGAAGACAAGGTTGCCCACTCTCACCACTATTATTCAACATAGTTTTGGAAGTTTTAGCCACAGCAATCAGAGAAGAAAAAGAAATAAAAGGAATCCAAATCGGAAAAGAAGAAGTAAAGCTGTCACTGTTTGCAGATGACATGATACTATACATAGAGAATCTTAAAGATGCTACCAGAAAACTACTAGAGCTAATCAATGAATTTGGTAAAGTAGCAGGATACAAAATTAATGCACAGAAATCTCTAGCATTCCTAATGCTAATGATGAAAAATCTGAGAGTGAAATTAAGAAAACACTCCCATTTACCATCGCAACAAAAAGAATAAAATACCTAAGAATAAACCTGCCTAAGGAGACAAAAGATCTGTATGCAGAAAATTATAAGACACTGATGAAAGAAATTAAAGATGATATAAATAGATGGAGAGATATACCATGTTCTTGGATTGGAAGAATCAACATTGTGAAAATGACTCTACTAACCAAAGCAATCTACAGATTCAATGCAATCCCTATCAAACTACCACTGGCATTTTTCACAGAACTAGAGCAAAAAATTTCACAATTTGTATGGAAACACAAAAGACCCCGAATAGCCAAAGCAATCTTGAGAAAGAAGAACGGAGCTGGAGGAATAAGGCTCCCTGACTTCAGACTATACTACAAAGCTACAGTAATCAAGACAGTATGGTACTGGCACAAAAACAGAAATATAGATCAATGGAACAGGATAGAAAGCCCAGAGATAAACTCACGCACATATGGTCACCTTATCTTTGATAAAGGAGGCAAGAATATACATTGGAGAAAAGACAGCCTCTTCAATAAGTGGTGCTGGGAAAACTGGACAGGTACAGGTAAAAGTATGAAATTAGAACACTCCCTAACACCATACACAAACATAAACTCAAAATGGATTAAAGATCTAAATGTAAGGCCAGACACTATCAAACTCTTAGAGGAAAACATAGGCAGGACACTCTATGACATAAATCACAGCAAGATTCTTTTTGACCCACCTCCTAGAGAAATGGAAATAAAAACAAAAATAAACAAATGGGACCTAATGAAACTTAAAAGCTTTTGCACAGCAAAGGAAACCATAAACAAGACTAAAAGACAACCCTCAGAATGGGAGAAAATATTTGCAAATGAAGCAACTGCCAAAGGATTAATCTCCAAAACTTACAAGCAGCTCATGCAGCTCAATATCAAAATAACAAACAACCCAATCCAAAAATGGGCAGAAGACCTAAATAGACATTTCTCCAAAGAAGATATACAGATTGCCAACAAATACATGAAAGGATGCTGAACATCACTAATCATTAGAGCAATGCAAATCAAAACTACAATGAGGTATCACCTCACACCAGTCAGAATGTCCATCATCAAAAAATCTATAAACAATAAATGCTGGAGAGGGTACGGAGAAAAGGGAACCCTCTTGCACTGTTGGTGGGAATGTAAACTGACACAGCCACTATGGAGGACAGTATGGAAGTTCCTTAAAAAACTAAAAATAGAACTAGCATATGACCCAGCAATCCCACTGCTGGGCATATACCCTGAGAAAAACCAGAATTCAAAAAGAGTCATGTACCAAAATGTTCATTGCAGCTCTATTTACAATAGCCAGGACATGGAAGCAACCTAAGTGTCCACCAACAGATGAATGGATAAGGAAGATGTGGCACATATATACAATGGAATATTACTGAGCCATAATAAGAAACGAAATTGAGTTATTTGTAGTGAGGTGGATGGACCTAGAGACTGTCATACAGAGTGAAGTAAGTCAGAAAGAGAAAAACAAATACTGTATGCTAACACATATATATGGAATCTAAGAAAAAAAACATGGTCATGAAGAACCTAGGGGCAAGACGGGAATAAAGACACAGACCTACTAGAGAATGGACTTGAGGATGTGGGGAGGGGGAAGTGTAAGCGGTGACAAAGTGAGAGAGTGGCATGGACATATATACACTACCAAATGTAAAATAGATAGCTAGTGGGAAGCAGCCACATAGCACAGGGAGATCACCTCTCTGCTCTGTGACCACCTAGAGGGGTGGGTTAGGGAGGGTGGGAGGGAGGGAGACACAAAAGGGAAGAGATATGTGAACATATGTATAACTGATTCACTTTGTTATAAAGCAGAAACTAACACACCATTGTAAAGCAATTCTACTCCAATATAGATGTTAAAAAAATAAATAAAATTTAAAAAAATCAATTTCTTTAAAAAAAGTAAATTAAATAAATAAATGTATTTAAAAATAAAATAGATTTAAAAATAAAAGAAATAAAAATTATTAGGAATGAAATTCACTCTCCTGTCAATAATTAAGTTGTCAACCTCTGAAAAAATATCAGAATCACTACTATTATTTTTCCTTTTTAGAGATTTCTAATGAAGAATTCATTTTGATCCTTTAAAACTATACTGTTACTCTTCATAACTGCTATTACTGTACA
Source organism: Pseudorca crassidens (assembly GCF_039906515.1). Classification (NCBI taxonomy): domain Eukaryota; kingdom Metazoa; phylum Chordata; class Mammalia; order Artiodactyla; family Delphinidae; genus Pseudorca; species Pseudorca crassidens. The sequence goes on from NC_090306.1 coordinate 63,905,341, forward strand.
GATAACAATACCAAATATGTGACTTAAAGTGGATTTTTGTGTCATACTAGTCCTTCCTGTAATATCCAAGCAGAGAAATTACTCTCTGAGGAATAGTCTAAACTAGTCCAACAATTTGCTTGAGGAAAGCCTGAAGTAATAGACTATTTTCACTTTGCTTTTAAAAATAGAAACACATGAGGCTGTTTGAGTTCAGTGTCCGTGAACGTGTCACATCTCAGCTGAAAGACATGAAGTCCTTAGTCTTTCACAAGAATTAGTTCAATCAGGCATACCTCACTTTATTGCCCTTTGCTTTATTGTGTTTCACATATTCCGCAGTTTTTATAAATTGAAGATTTGTGGCAACCCTGCATCAAGTAAGTCTATTAGTGCCATTTTCCCAAGGTTGTTTGCTCACTTTGTGTCTCTGTGTCACATTTTAAAAACTTATTATTAAGACTATTTACTATTTATTATTAAGAGCAATTTAGGGTTCACAGAAAAATTAGGGGGAAGGTACAATTTTTTCATATATTCCCTGCTCTGTGTCACATTTTGATAATACTTGAAGTATTTCAAATCCTCCACCAGTGGGATTTGCTGAAGGTTCAGATAATAGTTAGCTTTTTTTTAGCAACAAAGTATTTTTAATTAAAGTATGTACATTTTTTAGACATAATGCTACTGCACCGAAATATTCATGTGACTCGCTTTATTGCAATATTCACTTTATTGCAATGTTCTGGAACCCAACTGGCAATATCTCCGAGGTATGCCTGTATTGGGAAGGCCTTTTAGTTCTCCATTTTTCTACTCTCTTTGGAGCTCAGGAGCTCTGAGTACAATAGTATGCTCTGACATTTCCCTAAATAGTGCCAGAATGTTCGTTTTGAGAAACAGATTTGGAAGTTGTTTGCCTCAGAGTCCTTTCTTTTGTTTTCCATTTGGGATTTTCCCCACCTTGCGCACAAGGCAGTATACCTGACTTTGGAGAATTCACACTGGGTTTGTTTCTGCAAAGAAGTAACTGGACTCCCCTGCTGATTTTTTTTATATATAAATTTATTTGGTTTTGGCTGCGTTGGGTCTTCATTGCTGCGTGCAGGCTTTCTCTAGTTGTGGCGAGAGGGAGCTACTCTTCGTTGTGGTGCACGGGCCTCATTGCGGTGGCTTCTCTTGTTGCGGAGCACGGGCTCTGGGCGCGCGAGCTTCAGTAGTTTTGGCGCACAGGCTTAGTTGCTCCGTGGCATGTGGGATCTTCCCGGACCAGGGCTCGAACCCGTGTCTCCTGCATTGGCGGGCGGATTCTTAAACACTGTGCTGCCAGGGAAGCCCTCTTCTGTTGATTTTTGACCCCTGTTCTAACTTCAACCATCATCCCTTTTCCAGCGCAAGGGACATCTGAGCTTTGTTTATGAGGAAAAGACGAGGAAAAGTCAACTGACGGGTCAGGGTCAGGCGGTAATGAAACACTGGGATCGGATGGTGGTGCCTTTAGCATCTTTCACAGGACACCGAGCAAGAATGAAGACTCAAGGGCATCTCTCAGAGAAAAGCAGAGGCGAGGACTGTATCCAGGGCTTGGCTATGCGGAAGCCCCCATGAGTCGTTGTCTTGCAGAAAACCTTTCCAGCTGGGCAACTGGCCTAGTTTATGGAAGGATGAAACTGTTCATGGTAGAGATGTGCTGACAATTATTTTATACCCTGGAAGGGGATTAGACATAATCTATGAGGCAATGAAAAGTATGACCATTTCACAGATTAACTCCCAAGCTTAGCTCCCCAGGAGTACCCCTTTTACAGGTCTGTGGTTTACGCTTCTTTGGATGTGGAAGTTGGAATGCTATTTTGGGAACTGACAATGGGAACGTCAGCTTGGCTGCATTCATGTTCTTGAGTGTATATAAGCAGTCACAAAATTTGGCTTCTTGATGTGAAATGACACCTGATGTGGAACTGTTCCCCAAGGAGGTGTCAAACATAAAAATTCGATGGAGAGGAAGAAGCATGAGTCTGGCTGAGTATACACACTGCAAAGACTGCAACTGGCAAAGTGAACTCTGTTAACGACTTTTAAATATTCTCCCACGTGCTCTATTGGGAGACTGGTTTGGAGCTTTGTGAGGGGATAAAGAGCTCTCTAGAGGTCATGTCAAAAAAAAAATTACAAAAGATGTATAAAAGAATATCTAACGTTTATGTAGTATTTGCGAAGAGCCAGGCACTGTGTTAAATACATTTCAAGCATCATCTCATGGGTTCATGGTTAAATCCTTTGAGGAAGGCACAGTTATGAACCTCATTCTACAGTTGAGGAAACTGAGGTTGTAAAAAGCCAACTAACCAATAAGTGGTTAATCCAGGTCTGCCTGATTCTAGAGCCCCAAAATCCTTAACCTGATAGACCCTGTTGAATATTCACTCATAATTTCATGGTTTTAGCCATTACACTAAATAAAATTAAGAAGTAACAATCTGGAAAATGTGAATAAGCATTGTACTCCAAAGGAAAGTTTATAAACACAAATTCTGAGCTAGCCCATTCGATAGCCAGCAAGACTTAAGTGGCACATAGATTCAAAGAAATGTACATGTTTGTTTCACACAGCAATTAATTTCAGAATAGCAAGTTTGTCAGCACGACAGTCCTTCTGCTAAGTACTGATTTTTAAAAATAGAGGCACTGTGCTCTTTTCATTGTTCTGCATTTTACCAAGACGCTCAGAGGACCTATGCTGCACTACAAGCCCATCTATTCAGTGGTTTCTGATAAGCTGGTACAGGTAAAGGTATACGTGCTGTCAGAACTTTTCTTCCTAAGAGTTACTTTAACTTACATAGGTAAAAGGGTCAATTTCTCTCAGGAAAAGTCCAGGGTGGTTTAGTGGAAGGCAGTTTGCAAAAACTAGTTCTAAAAGCATTGATATTTATTTTCCCCACTAGGGGGCAGTGCTTGAAAGAATTACAGTCCTTACCTCTGAGGTTAGGCAGCACCAAGGGCTGGAACAATCCCCCCCATTGTTACTTCCCCTAACCCACGTGCAGAGCACATAAAGATTTCATTACTTTGGAGGAAAAAGGAGAAATAAACATGTTTGCTCTAACATGACGCAGACATCAATGATGATGCTGTCTTAACTTGCTGAGAATGGAGAAAGAAAAATGCCAATAAAATTTAATATTCAGAATCGCCAAAGAATAAATGAGAGAAGACATCCTTATAAATGTAGGTGAAATCCTTTCACAATAAACTCTTAAAGAGAGGATGTTTGTTGAAGCTGTGACCAAATGCTCAGAAAAATAATCTCTGTTGCCTTGGTTTGAGTACCATTAGAATATACTAGAGTGAACAACTTATTTCAATAAACATCTTTTTTCTTTCATCAGTATGGTCACACACGGTGTATGGTGCAAAATACAAGCTCAGAAAAATACATAATGTTATGTAATGGTTAACATTTGCCCTTTGAAGAAGGGATGAGTGCTGAAAGGGGAGTAGTTATTTGAAGATGGTTTTAAAATCTGTAGAACTTTGCCAAGAACCCCCTTTGGGTTACCTGCTTGAATCTTCCAGTGAGAGTGTCACTAATCAGATAGGCTGCCAAAGTGGAAGCATTGTTTCCTTAAACCATAATTAAAGCCCACAGTCCTTGGGTCTTGACCTCTGCTTCAGCAAGGATGACGGGGACCCTGTGAGGGATTAACTGAGAATTCATACTTTTCAAAACAGGCTAGTGGGGATGGGGGGAGGGGAGGAATTCAATGAGAGACTAAAGCAGGAGTTTATCAGTGGGTTCCAAATCCAAAACTTCTCATTTTTTTCTGGTCAGCCCAGGTGACCCACCAATCAGCAAGTAGTTATTGAGTGCCCCCAGAGTAACAGAACAGGAAAATATTGGAGAGCCTGGAGCAGCACTGGGTACTGTAGGGAATTATGAAAACTGTCTTTTCTCTGCCCTAAGGGATAAATGAATATACTCAACATTACACATGGAAGATGAGGGATACGGTGAAAATGGAAAGAGGTCATATGTGAGGATGGAGGGTACTACTTCTATCTTAATTCACTTAATTCAATAAAGCAGGACCTCTTCCCTCTAAGAGCTTACAGCCTAATGGAGAAGATACCCTGGCACCCAATTAACCATCTGCTTCCCTAGTTGGTGGGCAACTTTGTCTGAAGAGTGTTCATTCGGTGAACACTGGGTGTTCATTCTCATTCATTTTCTGCCCTTGACTTAAAGGGAACAGTCCTGAAGACACTCCAAGCAAGATTTGTAACAAAAGTCACCAGAGTCTGGAAGATGAAGATTTTTATTCACCTCTCCCTAGCTGTGTGACTCTGATGGCCCTGCCTAAGATAACTAACTCCTCTCTGCAACACCAACAGTTTTCCTCTTTATAGAATGAAATTAAAGAAATACCCATGTCACAGGACTCAGTGTGTGGATGGACAGGAAATGAGGGTAGAAGCCACTCTGATGACCCTCACAGAGCTCTTTCTGTTCGGGACCCATCATGATCTCATAGACTTCACTAATGTCAAAGGGATAGGCTTTATTCAGCCTTCATTTTGGATGTACAAACATTTAGCTCCAGATAAATGGAGACCCAGTTATCCACATTTCAAAGGATTTTTAACTTTAAAAGCCTTAAAGCAGATTTCTTTTGAAATAGGCATTTTCTTCTTTTCAAATGAATTAACTGCAATTGTAGAACGCTGGATCTGGAAGAGATTTTAGAGATCTTTTAAATACACACACACACACACACACACACACACACACACACACAATCAGGCTGTTTTCCGAGTCAAGAGCAAATTTTTGGAAGGGCTGGAACCATGTCTTCCGATTCTCAGCCCTGTGGGTTGGTCAGCTGAGAATAGCAAACCAAGATTCAAATCAGGTATAAAGATAAAGTGACTTTAAGACCGTCATGTCGTTCAATGAGACTTGCTTGTTCATGAATTCTACGTTATATAACTCGCTATTCAGAAATATATCTATAAAAATATTGAAGTACCAATATCAAGAATAACAAAAAAAGAGTGTGCAAATACTAATTATTACGTGCAGTCATCAGCCCATCAGCTTATTTCCAGTCTTATCAAAATCAACATGGCAATAAAATGTCTCCTTGTCCTTCTTCCAACTTCCTTATTAAAATGCATTAAATCTGTTTTTCTCACACATAGAAAGATAAGGTTGTTAATTACAGGAACTGCTTATCAGCAAAAATGTAAAGTAGCAGGAGAGTTATTTGATGGTTCAGCCAAGAATAAAAAGGAACGGAGGAAGGAAGACATTCAGAATAAAGAAAGCTTAGGGGATGAATATGAAATCGATATTCGCAATGGATTAAATATTTGTAAACTGAAATATTTCCCAGAAAGTATTTGTGTATTTTAAAAGAAAGGAGATAGTGCAAAATACAGAAGTATGCAGATATGTAAACTGCCAATTAAAATTAAAGGAATAAAGTGTTGTATAACTTTTGCTAGACCTGTTACAAATAAAAGGGATCACCTCTCCTCCAGGATGGTCCTGGCAGGATTGTGGGTGACTCGGGTGGACACAGCGGTAAGAGGAAGAAGTGACCTCAGAGTCTACTCGAGATGCCTAACTTTGATTCCTATAAAACCCTGTCAATAACTGGAGTTAGGAGACATCTTGTGTTGTGAAAACTTCATTTCATAGTGATTTAAAATAAAAAAGCTGCAATAGAAAGCAGAGGATTATCTTCTCGCCAGAAAGAGAGAAATGAGTGTTGGATTATATCTACCTTCGGCTGCGTTTAGAGCACTGGTGCTAAATGCACAGCCGGCTCTTTGCTCTTGTGTTTTCTTGCCTGTCAATCAGAATGCCTGAGAAATAGATTTGCAGTGTTAGGGGTTAGTCAGTAAGTTCAGTCTTGAAAAAGACCACATCAAGGCTGTGGCATTCCATTTCTAAGAATTTGCATGTCACAGTCACAGGTTTTTGCTTCCTCCATAAAATGAATTAGTGAAACTCACTTGTATGGATACAAAGGTTTTCAGATTAATTCATCTAAAATATACACACAAATTTAATAAATTAATCACAACCCCAATTTAGAGGAACAGGTAAGACACTGGGTATTTGGGGGCCATTATTCTTTTATTATTAATTCTTTTGTTATTCTTTTAAGTAGGAAGGAATATTTTAAATATAATTGGGTGTTGGTGAAGGAGAAGGGTTTAAATTCACAAACCCTTATGGCTGGAAGCAGCATTTGTTTTAACGTAGAACTACAATGTTCTATGTATACCGTAACTATCTATTTATTAAGAGAAATTTTCAAGAACTTTTTCAGCTGTAGGATCTTTAAAAAAAATCATATCTGAAAATGTAATATAAAAACAAAGATGCTCTGGCTGTGACTGGGGAGAAGCCCACATGGGGCGGGTTCTGTCACGTCTCACTGTTTGGAAAAGGGATGATGGCAGCTGAAAGAATGTCTGTGACCCCATGGTGGCTGCAGCAATCTCAAGAGGAAGTGCTTGCAAACCAGCCTGTGTAACAGTCACCAAATAGGGTGCTTCAGCCTTTGCCAAACCAGAGATAACTAATAATTCATTATCGTTAGTTAATAAAATACACACTCCTCCTTTTTAATCTGTACTGACTGGAAGCACTGTAACAAAATTAGTGAACACTCTAAATAATGAATCCTGTGTGTTAAACATCCCCCAAATCATAGCTCATGCATAAAAAAGGACATCTTCTGAGTCTGTAATGAGTAGACTAATTCAGGAAAAATCCATTGTTAGCTATTTATAAAGAAAGTATCTCGATTTATATTCTATACTGCAGAGGGAGGGGGTGGAATACTCTTTATTTGCTTGCATTTTTATTTCAGTATAAAGAACCCTATTTTGATGGCCGAATATTTATATAGTTGGCCAAGCGATGTTTAATCACGTATTTGAGCCAGTGTTGGTCAGGGACTGTGAGCTTTCAGAGGATGAGACTCACAGCTGCTAGACGTCAATTCTCAGCCAACTGCTGTGTGTATCAGGCACCTAGGGAAGGGATGGCCTTGCAGCCAGATCCCTTTCTATTGCTTCCTGTTCCTCCTCATTCTCCCTCTGGTCCCCATTCAGACTTTTCAATAAAAGCAAACCACTTCCCTCTGTAACAAGACCGCATCTGCAGAACTTTTCTCTTGAGTATCTCGTGCAGGAATGAAAACTCCATAAAATGCAGTTGATATTTGGTTTTAGCCAAAATAATTCTAAGAGACTTCGAAGGCATAGGGGCCCTGCTAGCTGTACTTCACTAACAAAGTGTTGCTTTTCTTTTCTTTTTAAAAATATTGAACACTAGAGTTAGCTCATCAGATCATTCAAGTAAGCCCAGCTGATCAGACTTCAGTCCCAATGACAGCATGTTGTAGTAAGTGTTGGAAACAGATGAGATAGTGGGCAGACAAGTTATGATTCTCTATGACAGTGGAACAGCCAGGTTGAGTGACTTTTTTTAAAAATAAATTTATTTATTGTATTTATTTTATTTTTGGCTGTGTTGGGTCTTTGTTGTTGCTCTCAGGCTTTCTCTAGTTGCGGCAAGCGGAGGCTACTCTTCGTTGCGGTGCACCAGCCTCTCATTGCGGTGGCTTCCCTTGTTGCGGAGCACGGGCTCCAGGCACGCGGGCTTCGGTAGTTGTGCCATGTGTGGGCTCAGTAGTTGTGGCGCATGGGTTTAGTTGCTCTGCGGCATGTGGGATCTTCCCGGACCAGGGCTCGAACCCATGTCCCCTGCATTGGCAGGCAGATTCTTAACCACTGCACCACCGGGGAAGCCCCTGAGTGTCTTTTTAAACATGGGCTCAACACTCCTCTGAAGCCCTTGCAGATTACATCCAATTCCTAGGTGCCTTGTAGATCAGGAAAATCAAAAATCTATTCTTTAATTGCTGCTTCAAGCTAGGGAGACTTTGTGCTTTCAAAAATCCCTTCAAATTCTCAAGGAAGAGGAAATTTTTTTAAATTTATATGTCTCTCAGGAAAAATTTGGATCGGTGCATCAGTCCCGGGCAATATAGTAATTTTCAGTCCTTGGGAATCAAATCAACCCTAAATGAATTAATCTTTTCATATATCTGTATTGGAAACAAAGGGGTAAAAGATGGGGAGGGGTTGTGGAGGCTACTGAAATTGAATATCACTTATCCTCAGATATATGGGTCCTTACAGCTTTGAATGAGCATTTGCTTGGAACAATTGGCAATCCATTCATTCATTCACCAATTCATTCCATAGATGTTTATTGGGCACCTGAGATATACCAGGCATTGTGCCAGGTTTGAGGCACAACAAGGAACACCTCCTTTCCTTAAGGGTTTATAGGGTTAGTGCTACAGACACAGAAACAAACAATAAGGACTAATAACGTACTGACTGAAGATGCACAAGGTCCTAAGAGAGAACAGAGAAGGGAGACCAAGCCCAAACCAAGCTTTGGCTATGAGGGTGGCATTGAGATGAGCTGGGTTAGAGAAGGTGGGTGTAAGAGAGTGGCAAGAGGTGAAGAGGGAGAGAAAATCAGGAACCAGACCTTGAAGGGCCTTGTGCACCAAATTAATTTATCTGACCTTCCTCTGCCTTTGTGCTTCTCAAGATTTTGATATCCTGGTATGGCCCATATCCTGAAACCACAGAATAAACAAGAAATATCTTCCTGGAGCATTGGTTCTGCTTAGTGGTGAGTAATTTAAAATATTTGTTACTAAAGGAGTAGAATGCAAAATCCGCATACATATGTAAGATAAATCATGAGATTCCTAAGATATTTTGTGCTTGGGACGGGTAACTTGAGGTTGCATCTCCAGCCGCACTCTCTCCTCTGCCATTAGAGGACGCTTGTAGAAAAGTTTGCAAAGCACATTGTAATGGGAACTACTTAAGAACAGGAGGCAATTTGCAGTTTAGAAAGACCTCAGGCTGCAAGGTAGATAATGATTCAGAGAAAAGTGAGAGTGAAAGCAAGGAAAGTAGCCTAGGAGGCTCTTGCAGTCCCCAGTCTGAAACATTATACTGACTCTAACTAGGGTAATAACAGCAGGGATAAAAAAAAAAAAAAAAGTGATTTGCAAGATATTATAGAGATGGCGACAGTGGGATAATTACTGATTCTTTCTTTTATTTAATAAACATTTACTGAATGGCTATCATGTTCCGGACATTTTTGCAGGCAGGGAATAACACAGCAAAGATCCCTGCTTTCTTGAGCTTATATTCTAGTGGAAGAGGGAGACAAAAACAAATAAATAAGAAATTAAATTAATTGTATAAATTAGTGATGAATTCTGTGAAGGAAATGTGATATTACCTTGGGGAGTGAATAAGGTGATGGAGAAAGGGACTGGGAGAGTGAACAGGGAATGAAGACAAACATAATGGTTGAATGACAATGTCCTACATCGAGACCAGGAACGTAAGAAGAAAGGAAAGTTTAAGAGGAAATAATTGAGTGCAGTTTGGGAGATCCATGAGAAAATGCCCAGAAGAGAACTAAGAAGATATGAATATCTATCTATCTATCTATCGATACTATATATACATACATGCTCATAAGCATACATGCATATGACACACACACACACACACACACACACACTCGTATACACACCCCACAGGGAATCACTCCACATAAAGATGGGGAAGTACTGAAAGTAAGGATCAAAAGAGCAGCAGTATGAAGTGAAAGTGAGGTCCCAGAGACCTCTTGAGGGTTTGAATGAAAGATCAATTATTCTTCATTAACTAAGAAACATCATCATGTAGGCATGAACGGCATGCTCCCTCGTGTTCACTAGAGACAGTCAACTGTTTCATGGTTTGATTGGGTACACGCGCTAAGCTGCTTTCGTTCATGGAGACAACTGTAAGTGTGTGCCTGGGTTGCTCAGCAGAGCTCCTGTGCTCTCCTGGGGGGTGCGCTCTAGAAAGCACTTCCCCCTGTCCACCTGAACTTCAAAAAGGCACCTGCGGGGCTTCCCTGGTGGCGCAGTGGTTGAGAGTCCGCCTGCTGATGCAGGGAACGCGGGTTCGTGCCCCGGTCTGGGAGGATCCCACATGCCGCGGAGCAGCTGGGCCCGTGAGCCACGGCCGCTGGGCCTGCGCGTCCGGAGCCCATGCTCCGCAACGGGGGAGGCCGCAACAGTGAGAGGCCCGTGGACCAAAAAAAAAAAAAAAGAGGCACCTGCGGGGCCCTCAGGGAGACTGCAAGCTGTAATGAGGCCCATGCCCGGCAGCTCAGGAAGCCACGAAAATAATGAGGGAGTCTGGTGCTCTTCCTGGCAAGTTCCCTAGAGCCCCAATTACAGAAGTTAAAACTCCAAATTCCAAGGGTGTGTTGACATTGAAAACCCCCCGTTTTTTCCCTCCCCGGACAATGTGAGACAATAAAACCCCAGTCTGAAAAAGGAGGAAACCAAAGAAACTTTTTCTGGAAAGAAGTGGAGGAACAGTGCATAAACCACAGTTTTTTTCTCCTCCAACAGCCTTCCACTGCAGCTGAATGTCTTTCTTCAACAGTTATTGCTTCATAATGTGAACATTTACATTGACCTTTAAATCGGTCATTTGGCTGGACACAGTTTTCTACGAGGCAGAGTTGACTAGGAAAGCGCCCACTGGTTTATGCTGAAATCCTTCATAATTATAAAAGCCACAGATCTCACTCATTCCAACGTCAACATTAAAAGTCACCCCACCTTTAAGAAAAAAAAATATGCCCACATGAAAGGACACTTTGAGTAAATGAAAGTTTCTGACTTGCAGCTTTAAATAAATCTTTTCACGGGTTATCATATTACAGTCGAGGGAAATGAGTGATTCTTTCCCAGTCATGAGGTTATAGACTAAGAGTGGGGTGCTTAAAAACCAGGAGGTGCTGGCCAAAGCCTGGAAACAGATGTTAGGAGGCTGTGGATCATGGTGATCTAGTAGCTGGTTACTCAGGGAAGAGAACTAGAGAGGCAGGATCTTAAAAAAGAGACCAGGTTATGAGATATCACATGCTTATCCAGAAGTCATATTCCAGCACTGAATGTGGGCATGTGACTGTCCTTGTTTTTCTGTATTTTTTTCACAAGCTCGGAGTCTCAGGAGATTTCTGGCACATGACCATGATCTGAGGCTGTTTCTATCCTAGTCTAGGCTGCAGTGCCATAGACACCAAAAAGTCCCTAATTTTCTAAGTCTAGACATGAGGGGATATCCAATGGCCAAATATATTCAACATAAGCCCACTTGTAGTATTTTTCCAGGAAAAAAAAATCAGCTAGGTTCCATGAATGCACTTCTGTAATCATCTCTCCAAACCAAAGAACTGTATGTGCAATATTTGGCAACCTTTTTTTTTAAAGAAGAAGCTGAAACTCAGATGAATTATTGAGGGCTACTGTATGTCAGTGCCATCTTAGGCACTTTAAACTTTAAAAAGTTTTAATTTAATATTCAAAAAAACCCACAACATAACATTTCCAGTTTAAAGATATGATGAAATTGAAATGAAGAAAAATTGTCATTTGCTTAATGTCACTTAACACTGACAGGAAGAATATTCCAACTAGGGATTCTTTAAAGACTTTTGTTTCCTATTAGGTTCCCATCTCCTCGGAGAAACCTGAAAAAAAGATTAATAAATTTAAAGAAGATCTACAGCAAGAGAGAGGGGCTCTGTGTTGGGAGAGTGAGCTCTGTGTTGGGAGAGTGAGCTGGCCACTGTCAGGACCAGAAAGGTACCCATAGGTTGGCTTTTGCCTTCCTGAATTCAGCGCTCCTAGCCTGGGTCTCAGTTCTGCAAGCTCAAAACTTTAATCTGGTCTTTATTCCAAAATTGATCCACCTAGAGTATATTTTTCTCCCTCTCTCAAACATCACAAAGATGTGTTTAAAACCAAAGCGATCTTTAACTTTATAAAATGGGAAATATAACACCCAAGAGGAATGGACAGTCGCATTTACCTGCCCAGCACATTCCCTTCCCAGAGACAAGCATTATGAGATGCCAAATTATGGTCAGAATAAGCAAGCTTTTGTAGAGTATTCAAAACTATACCACATCAGACTCTGATATCCATCCACACAATTGGGAATTGATTACTAAGGCCAACGAATCCATTGGTCTTCATTGCGGGACCAAGATCTCAGTCAACCTTGAATATTTAGATCTAACTTGCCAATGTCTGCCTCTGGTCCTCTCCTTTGCCCAAGGCCTCTATGGCTAACTAACTTCTTTTTAATTTATTACATTAGCACAATTAATTAGGGCATTGACAATCCTGGAGGCCAGGGACCCATTTTGATTTTTTTTAGGTTCCCTGAAATAGATTTGTACTTAGCCATTCAACCTACAAAGAGTAGCCATTAACTTTCTTCAAATCTAGCCCCCATCCCTACCTTGGGAGAAAAGAACCATTTGAGAGTTTCAGCTGTATCTAGGACAACAGAAAATCCACTTTTCACTGGGTTGACACAAGATATCACAGAATAAACTGAAACTAAAACAGCAGTGATTCTACACACACAAGGTGTAGTTTATTTGGTGGCACAGCTGTCCTTTAATCTGATGCCTCATTGAGAAAGATTCCAAGCAGCTCATTTGTAGCACAAAGCTATCCTTCTGGAGAAAATTTTCTCATGAGTAATTATACAAAAATTAAATAAACTTGCTGCCACCGAGTAAATTTGTTAAATTGTACTCTTACTATATCAGGGCCTCGATTTAATTGTCATCTGTCTGTAAATACGAGAGAAGAATTTGCCGTCACTTTCAGAAGATAATGACTGGCGGTTTTCTAGATGTAATTACTCAAAGACAGGACAGCATTGTGTAGACTGCAAACGCTGACGCAAAGGCTATGGTTCGTGTCTGAGGTAAAGTAAGGGCACGAAAGAGGAAATACTACTTTTACGCCCATTACCAATATCAGGAAAAGACTGGGAAGAGACAGTGCCATGGAGTTAATGAAGGTGACATTCCGGTACATGATTACAATCCCAGTTACAGAGGAAAGCATCCCTGTGTTGCACACATCACGGAAACCCATCAGATTTCAATCAGGCTTATGCTATAAATATTGGAGAGGAAAGATGGATGACAGATGATTACTTATAGCAGATCACTACTTTTCTAGAGATGAAATAAGGATGTTCATGGAACCAAATATGGCTGTTTCTCAGTTCAGATGACATGGAAGCAGGACAGATTTAGAGTGAGTGGAGTGGTGACTCAGAGAGCTGGACTTACAGGTGGAGTAGGCACTGGGTTTTGCAATTCAAGAAGCAGGAAGGAGCAGCTCCCCCAGAACAACCCTGCCCCTTTACTCCCTGCCAGGGAAATTCCCCCATGGAGTTTCTGCACACAGTGCTGCTTCTATTCAGATTCAAAATGCCACTGGGAATGACAGAACATTACGCTGCTGCCAATTATTTACTTTTTAGTGGGAAATCATTTCACAACATTTATTTCGCAAATGTTTATTCACATACCGGGCCCTGTAATAGACCCTTAGGGATACACTATGGAAAAAAAACAACTAATACAGATAGGATTCCTTGCCCCATGGATCTTAGATTCTAGCTGGGAGGATGGCCATTAATCAAATAGCCCCTAAAGGAGTGTTTAATTGCAGATGGAGATAAGGGCTATGCAGAAAAGAAAGCTGGGCCTAAAAGTGCATATGACCTCATAAAGGCTGGAATTTGGGGGAAGTTCCCTGAGGAAGTGATCACTGGGCTGACTGCTGAAGGCCGGACAGGAGACAACCCAGGCGAAAAAAAGAGTGGAAAATCATTCTGGGCAAAATAACGGTATGTTCAATACCCATAAGATGCAATATTATTCAGCTATAAAAAGGAATGAGGTGCTGATACATGCCACAATGTGGATGAACCTTGAAAACATTATGCTGAGTGAAAGCAGTCGGACACAAAGGCCACATATTGTATGATTCCATTTATGTGAAGTATTCCCAATAGGCAAATCCAGAGAGATAGAAATCAGATTAGTGGTAGCCTGGGTCTGGGAGTAGGGAAGAACAAGGAATGACTGCTTAACAGGTATGGGCTTTCCTTTTGGGATGATGAAAATGTTCTGGAACTTGATAGTGGTGATGATTACACAACATTGTGAATCCACTAAAATGTCACTGAGTTGTCTACTTTAAAATGGCTAAAATGATGAATTGTAGGTTATGTGTATTTTACCGCAATTAAAAAAAAAAAAAAGGCAGTATGTTCAAAGGCTCTCCTCTGGGCAGGAGTGAGCATGATTCCTTCCTGGAACTGAAAGATGGCCAGTGTGAATGGATGGCAGAGCATGGATGGAATATGGATGGATGACAGGGGCAACAGGGAGACTATAGGGGCAGTGAGCTGGAGAGCTAGGCTGGGACCAAAGCATGCAAGGCCTGGAGAACATGTTAGAGTTTGGCCTTTATCTTAGGAGGAATGGTAGTCCACTTAAAGCTGGGGAAGGGTATTATCAGATATATAGAGATTTTAAAAGATAATCATATATCCAATTAAGAGTGAGTTTTCACAGTTTGAAAGTAAGATGTGGTAGAAGACGGGATGGAGGAAGGGTACTCTACACAAGTCAAATGGTGCCTCCTTCCCAACTTTTGTAGCACTATTCTGCTAGATAGACCTGTATAGAGGTTTTAGATGATCAGAACACATGAGGACATTTCAGAGCAAGGTAAAGCAGAAACTGATGCTGAGAGTAATTACTGGGACTTTCAGTGTAGTGGTAAATTCTCTTAATAAGGAAAAGCAGAAAAGTGGATTAGGAGACATTTCATGGGTTTTTTAAATGAGGGGCCTAATTGTCTCAATATAGATAGAGGTTTATAGGCCTTCAGGAGGAGGCAGTGAAGAGGAGACCTCAGACAGGTTGGGATCATCAGTGACAGCAATAATATGATTTTGGTTTTCTATAGTTACTGAAGTCTCCTGAAGATGGACCAGAACTTCTGGGCTCCAGATCATTTGTGGAATGCTGTAGTCTGGCCAGACAGTTTGCATTGCATCTCTCAGCACCAACAGTGGTGCTACACTGAGGTGGGAACGAGGCTATGTCTCAGTTTAGGGAAGGTGCTCTAAGTGTCAATATGCTAACAGATTTTGAAATTGTAGGACTGCTAAACAGACAAATACAACATTGTGAACATATGTATTCATTCGTTTGTTCCTTCCTTTCTCATTCAGCAGGTTCTGTTATGTTTTTGCTTTTTTTTTTTTTTGAGTATTGCCTATTATAGGGTGCTATGCTAGGCGTAAATTTACAAGACTAATAAATAACTAAAATTAGGTCATCTTATATAAAAACGAAGACATTATAAATATAATTTTACAGCTAAGATGCATAAAAGAAACTTCCTATTTGGATCATAAGGCCAGACCTGAGGCCCTGTTGTTTGCTTTCTAACTATCTATGTTATAAGAATTATTTTTCAATGGTCATAATCTTCAAACGAATAAATTTTGAAAAACAGTAAAGTAACTTTTTGCCCCGATGTCATATTTCCATCAATTGCTAATTTTTGCCCCTCATCGTAATGTTTTTATAATACCAGGAAGTATGGAAATCTCATATAAAACTTTGAAAATGGGTAAAGACTTCTTTTTGTTTTTATTTATGTACATGTAAACTTGTGTCAACACAGTCCACTATAAGATGTGAGATTTTCAGAACCATCTGACGATGAAAATGGAAATGTTCAGTGAAATCCCATGAAGCAATTTCTTTATGAAAACAACTCTCAGAAAGGAGAGTTATCCAAGTTCCCGTAGCAATAAAGCAGCACTGCATAAAAAGCTCCAATATCTTGCTGTTATTATCTAGCTCTGTAACAGAGAGCATTTCCACTGTGCAGCGAGCAGACGAGCAGGGGCTGCTTCCTTTCTGTGGAGCTGAAGACTGGTCAAAAGATCAAGAGACAATCTAATGGAAATGTTTCCTATTGACTCAAAACTAAGATGCAAGGGTAGGCATGAAGGGGCACCCAGTATTCAAGAAGTTGAAAAATCCAAAATGAATAGCAGTATCTTCAACAATTCTATCACTTAAAAATATCTGAAACATTAGATGTCAAAGAAAAAAATATTCACTTATTTTATATAATTAATTATAACTAAAGTCAGTGGCATATATAATAAATCTGTAACAATATGTTCATGTGCTTGAAAAATTGGAAAACTAAGCTTACACTTGAAAAAAAATTTTTTTTCAAGAATTTGACTCCTTAGTATCTAGAAAAGACTAACAAGCTTATTAAAATTCTTGCTCTGGGGTAAAGAGAAAATTAGAAAGGCAACAAATATGATAGATCCTTTCAGTAATTAAAACTTACTGACACTGATAAGCCTAAATCCGGATGGCAGTGTTTTCTTGAGTCATTGGTACCATTCCTCTTAAAATGTACAACTAGGGAAAAGATTTGTAATAACCCAGGGGTTTTATAGCCCCTAGGCTATCTATCAATGGTCTTTCAGGGGTCTTTGAACACCCTCATCCCACCAAATTTTCTGATAACTAGAGTATGATGGTTCTGTATCATGTCAACTTGGCTACATTGGAACTATGTTTTCCAGAATTTCCTTTGCCCAGAGAGTGAGGCCTCGAGAGATATTTTGCATGACATTAAGAAAGTGGAAGAGCAGCAGTGGCCATCTTGTTTTTTTATGCTTGAAAGGCGGGTTCGGGGCACCAAGCCCTGTGGGGACTCACGCATGTTGTTACTTATCCACAGGCTCACCTTGCTGGCCTGGGACAGCAGCTGGGCCCCTGCCAGTTCTTTCTGCTGGATCAGCTTCCCTGACTCCTGGACTAGGTACATATTTAGCTCCATGATGGAAGGCACCAGCTTCACCTTCATCCAGCCTGTCTTTGTTTGCCCTGCTTCACATCCATCTTCTTTTCCCAACTGCCTGTGGGCTCAGGTGCCAGCGCCAGACACAGAAACAACTGTACATCCTTACTCAGACCTCATAACCAGCTCCCACAGTACAGTAAGTTTAAATCTTTGTAATTATATATATAATAATAAACATGTATAAATAAATGTATATATGGTTTTGCTTAAACCCTAACTGACACACTGTATGCCAAAGCATAAGTTTTGAAAAGCTGCAAACGTAGCTCAATACAAATATACACAGTGAGCATGGGAAAGATTGATTTATGAAGACACCGGCAAGGTGGCATACATAGTTCAAAGAAAGATACAAAACATTGATGTGAGTAAAAGAAAGAATTCTGGAATATGATTGGCTGAGTTAGATTCAAAACTGGTTAATATACTGCATGACAATCAGAGCATAACCTTTGGGATTATCTTTTCTTTGGGAGAGAAATCATTTGCACAACAATCCTTTATACAACTTGGCGCACATTTTTCACTTAAACAGAAATTTTAAAGAAAAACCTCTAACACTACCAGAAAAAATGGAAATCAGCATCACTTGCTTCAAACAGAAGGAAGCCCTAAAAATTATATAATTATTAACATAAATATTACATATATACCACTTGAAACCTGCATTCCACTGGTAGCACATACTGTCCTATATTTGGGGAAATATTAGTCTAAAACATTTAAGAAGATTCTAGATTAGAGATTACTTACTCCTAAACCCGGAAGGGATTGTAGAAACTAGCTCATTTTAGCAATGAATAAATGGAAGGAGAGAGAGGTTTAAGTGACTTGTTTCCAGCCACACAGTGATGACTAGGGGCCTCTACCTCCCTACAGTATATCTCCCCACAATTCGTGTATTTGCTTATCTGTAACCATATGTGCCATTTGCAATTAAGCAAATCCTCTCCAGCATTTATCTAACTCTGAGCTTTTTGTTTATCTTGAATACTTCCTTTTGCTTTTCTGGCTGCATAGACCAGACTCACCTTGAGTGCCACCTTCTCCATGAATGCTTTATTTGTATTTCTCTTTTAGCATTTATTTATCCTTTTTTTGCATTATATTGCTCTCTTTTTGTACTTGTTTTATATTTCCTACTTTTCTTGAGCCTCAGTACAGAGCCTGAATATGTAAACAGCTTTATTTTTATACTTTCCTCTTAAATGGTACCCAGCATTATCCCTGTAAGAGTTTGTGCTCAATAAGATTTTTGCAATGAACTATCTATTGAATCTCACTACTATCTGGGAACAAAGCTGTGGAAAACGTGATGCTGGTGGTCTTCTATATTATGGGTCCCATCTGTTTGCTATTACCTGTTTCCCACCTGCTGTCATTACTAGCATAAAACTCCATCTGCTACTTTCTCTTCTCTTCCAAGCCTGACTTGGCAGTAAATCTGTCAGACTCTACTTCAGGTTTGCCTAGTCAGCATTACTTTTTCTTAATGGTTTTGCTAATTACTAAAGGTCTGTTTTACTTTATTTGCCTCTTGAGAGTATTTAAGATGTGAATAAGGTAACCAATACTGAATTCAAGACAATCTGTCAAAACTATTTGTAAAAATAGTACCAAGCAAAGCAAAAAAAAAGTACTAAGCGAGCATTCAGATTTGGAACTGAAGAATGGGTTACAGCTGGGAGAGTGTGACCTTGGGAAATCAATTAACCTTTCTGATTCTCAGTGTTCTCTCCTTTAAGATGAGAGAATTAGGTACAATGTCTCTAAGGTCTCTTCTGAATGCAACATCTTCCATAGCAAATATTCATCCTTTAGGAGAGACTTAATTCCATCTCAATTCCATTTCCTTCGTAAATCTTTCCTGACCTCTATCCTGATAAAAATGTGTCCCTTCTCTTAACATAGTACAGTGCTGAATTCTCAACTATGTTACAGTATACCTTATCCTGAACCGTGGTCAAGTTAGCTGTGTAATTTGTTTGCTTTACTCCATTACACTGACCCTCCCTTAAGTTGTGGGGTTTTGAATGCATTAATAGAGTCTTTGTAACTCACGCAAATGCCTAGCAAAGTGGATTATAGATAGTACATTGCAGTGTGTGCTGAATGATATTTATTGACTGAGTAAATTAATGAATGAACTGAAAAATGACTGAGTAAATTAATGAATGCATAACACCATGATAATTCTGTTCTAAAAGCAACAAAAACCAAAAATGCTACTAAACTAATTGACTAATGAAAGAAATTAATGCCAGGGTTATGAATTTTGGTCACCATTGAAAGCATCTCCAGACAATAAATGTAATACCTCATTTAAACATAATAGCGGGCTTCCCTGGTGGCGCAGTGGTTGAGAGTCCGCCTGCCGATGCAGGGGACACGGGTTCGTGCCCTGGTCTGGGAAGATCCCACATGCTGCGGAGCGGCTGGGCCCATGAGCCATGGCTGCTGAGCCTGCGCGTCCGGAGCCTCTGCTCCGCAACAGGAGAGGCCACAACAGTGAGAGACCCACGTATCACAAAAAAAAAAAAAAAAAAAAAGAACATAAACATAATAGCAACATATAGTATGGTTAATATGTAAATACAGTAGCATGTGTAGAAGGAGAGGCCATGATACAGAGTGACTGGGAGCACAGATTCTAGAGACCGGTGCCAGGCTTTTGTTCTGGCTCTGATACTTTGTAGGACCTTGGAAAAGTTATGTAACTCTGTCTCAGCTTTATCATCTTTAACATGGGAGTATTTACTTCATAGAGTTATTGTGAGAATTTAATGAGTGCCTGGCACATATTAAGTGCTCAATAAATGTTAGCCATTATTTTACAGTTAAGTACTGACATATTTCAACATGTCTGTCCTTTAGTACATAAAATGGGAGTAATAATGAAAGCTTTCTCCTGAAAGCATTGTGAGGGGTTTTTTTTTTTTTAAACTCTTACGGCCATTGAATATGTTCTACTTACATCATTATATCAGAACAAAAATATCTTAACTTAAAAATAGCTTAAAAGTACTGAGGTATTTTTAAAGTGACCTGGATTCTCACTCATCCCAAGCCAGTTTATTTTTCCAGTTTGAGAATCCTGCAATATGTGCTTGTTACAAAACTGGCATGACATGAACTGCATACTGTACTCAATGTATACACATCAGGCATAAAATTAACGAGCATCAGTATTTTCCCTTAATGCTTCAGAAAGAAAATTCTAGAATATTCTTGAGACCGAGCAGAACCCTGTGGGGCCCTCCCAGGTACAAATCTTCTCTGTGTCCCCCATTTCTTGCTTGCAGGAGAAAAGGCTTCAGCCTCCTGAATCTTCCCTGAGTTCCAAAGAGCAGATTCAGTTACTAATCAGGGAGGGGAGGGAATGCAGAAACAAAGGAGGACCAGTCAACCAAAACAGTGCCCGGATAAAGCAAGGTCCTGGTTCCTCCTCAAGGGATGTATATATAACAGTATTTTTGAGATTTTCTGCAGGAACGAAGGCCCCCATCCAGGTGGAGGATAGTAAATTCAGGCTGAGCACAAGACTCTTGGAACATGCCCCGTGACCTCACCACCAAGCCATCAGAAGAAAGTCACACACCCTGTAGCCCACACTGCAAATTCTGCCTATAAAAACTTTTCCGTGAAAACCATGGGGGAGTCCGGGGTTTTTCAGCATGGGCCATCCAATCTCCTGGCATGGCCCTGACATAAACCTTTCTCTGTTCCAAACTCTGGCGTTTTGGTTTGTTTGGCCTCACTGTGCATCGGCCACATGAACTTGTGTTCGGTAACATTCTTACTTCAAAAATATCTTCCTCTCGGAGACAACCAAATGATTTCCCCAAATCTTTCATTTAATGTTAATTCTGTGAGGATGAAATTTGTAATTAGGGCCCAGATCACAGTTACATTCTGGCCCTACCACTTCCTAGCCATAGAAAACCAAACGTGTTATTGCATCTCTCTAAACCTCAGCTTCTCCACCTGTGATACAAGAATAATAACAAGGGCTTCCCTGGTGGCGCAGTGGTTGAGAGTCCGCCTGCCGACGCAGGGGACACGGGTTCGTGCCCCGGTGTGGGAAGATCCCACGTGCCGCGGAGCGGCTGGGCCCGTGAGCCATGGCCGCTGAGCCTGCGCATCCGGAGCCTGTGCTCCGCAATGGGAGAGGCCACGATAGTGAGAGGCCCGCATACCGCAAAAAAAGAAAAAAAAAAAAGAATAATAACAACATCTGTGCTCAAAAGGTTATTGTAAGGATTAAGTAAGATCACGTAGAAGGCACTGAGCATAGTGGTAGAGAGTAAATGATCAATCCATGGGATTGATATTATTTCTGATGAAATACACTTGCAATTATATCAACAAAATGGTAAACTCTAAATCCATTTAGGCATACTGCATTTCATAAAGAGGTTCCAGGTTTCTACAATACCAACTGATTGAACAATCAGAGGAATTTTTTTTTATGAAAGGCAAAATTTTTCTTGAGCTGTGAACAGTCTTTCTAACAAGGTTTTCCAGATCCTGGGGTAGAAGTTTTGCTATCATCTCTCTCATTGCTGAAAGCCTGACAGTCCACAGAATTGTTGCTCTAAATATAGGCAGTTATATTTTCTGAGTAACGGAGAAGAGAGGGATTTTATAGCAAGGATAGGGGAGTGTTCTTGAAGCCATAGGATCTGCAACACCTTGCCCAACAGAAGGCATATAAGCCCTCATAGCATCTCCACCTGACAGCATCCAGAGCTGAAGGGCTGCTTCAAGGTCAGCACATGCATTTATATCTGCCTTTCCTGCCCCCCTTTTCCTGACTTCTCACTTCAGTGACCACCCCGGGAGCAAGTCTAGGAAAGCATATGAAAAATGCAACAACAAAGCAGAATTCAGTGATACAACAAGGTGACTTTTCAGGCAACTTAAACCGTAAGAAATGTCTCTTGAAAAAAAGGAAATCAAAACCTAAGGAGTTTGACACAAAATATTCCTGTAAGATATTTTTAGATAAGTTGATCATTTAAGATGATCAAGTGTCAAGGTAAAAAAACGATCCCAGATTTAGTAACGAGCAGAGAAATGCCTTCTAATTTTTGTGACCCTCTTGAGCTCTGCTCTGATTCCCAACATCCCCATTGACAGCTCGCTGAGCTATGTAGGTATAGCTTTATATTTCCACACAGAAGTCATGCTCAGAAGCCCACACGCTGTTTAAAAAGGCCATGCTCCCAGCTGCTGTTCTCCTAAGACACAGCAGATCTATAATTTCTTCACATATTTTCATAAATGACTCCTATGCATGGGGAAGTCTTTATGAGGCCAAGGTTATCATAAACTTCTGCTATGAAACAACCCATTATCTATTATCAGCCTCTGTCACCAGTCTGTGCATAGAGAAGGCGAGCCCAGAGAAATGTCATTAAAGAAAAATGAAATAGGTTCAAAAAGACGAGGCGAAAGACATTTGCCTAGCTCTATAAATCAAAGGTAGTGGGGTATAACTGTATCTCATTCATATTAGGTCATTAAACCAGGGGACAGGACACAGAGGAGCACTGAGGACCTTGGCACTAAAATACCATAACCATTTAATTCTCTCTCTCTCTCTCCTTCTCTCTCTCCCATTCCCTCTCTCCTCTCCCTCCCTCCCTCCATCTCTCTCAGTCTTCCTCTATCCCTCATTTGAAAACCCTATTATTCAGAGGACAAAAGCAAACCTGCTTGAGGAAAAATAATAGAACTTCTCTTTTCTTCCAATCCATTATTCTTCTATAACTGTGAAAGCTATTATGTCATCCTTGTACCACAGAACACCACTGACTAGTCTTAGCTCTCTAACAAATATTTCATCAAGTAGTCACTTCAATTATAAAAATTATCTAGATTGGATAATTAGATCTTCTTTACTGAGAAGCTGTTTCTAACCCTCATCGCACAGGAATGTATGAAAATAGGTAGATTTGAAACTGTTTATTCCAGGACTTTATAAATGTAGAGATCTCAGGGACAGCCTGGCAGAATCCTTCTGTCAAAGGATAGAGGAATCTTGGAGGAAGAGCTCATTCTAGGAAGAGAGGCTGGGACAAGTAGGTGACTTCCAGGAAAATGGGCCAGAACATCAGGGTGAAGATGATCCTGGGAAAGATGGTGCTGGATATTCAGCTTATCATTTTCCCACCACCCATTGACTCTCTTCCTGAAAGCAGCTTTCTTGAGTCCACAGCAAAAACTGTGCTGCCAGGGAGATCAGCTCAGTGCTCTGTGACCACCTAGAGGGGTGGGATAGGGAGGGCGGGAGGGAGACGCAAGAGGGAGGAGATATGGGATATATGTATATGTATAGCTGATTCACTCTGTCATAAAACAGAAACTAACACACCATTGTAAAGCAATTATACTCTAATAAAGATGTTAAAAAAAAAAACAACTTGGGCTTCCCTGGTGGCGCAGTGGTTGAGAGTCTGCCTGCCGATGCAGGGGACACGGGTTCGTGCCCCGGTGTGGGAAGATCCCACATGCCGCGGAGCGGCTGGGCCCGTGAGCCATGGCCGCTGAGCCTGCGCGTCCGCAGCCTGTGCTCCGCAACGCGAGAGGCCACAACAGTGAGAGGCCCGCGTACTGCAAAAAACAAACAAAAAAACTGTGCTGCCTCTATCATTCTCCTGCACAGAATCTGTAGTCTTCTTCCTAATAAAATTACGTATTTGTTGGTATCTTTACGAGCTTACTGTCTGTTTTTTTCTACTTGACTGGAGGCTCCATGAAGCCCAGGATCATGTCTGTTTTGTTTCCTGTCCCCCTATTACTCAGCCCATGTACTTACTGAATTAATTCACAGATGAATGTGAATTACTAGTACTAGGGGAAAGGGGGGATTTGATAAAAACAGAGAAGAAAGAATAAAATACCAGATATGCTGAGAACAAAAAATCAACATCTCCATTAGTTTCAATTACATTCACAGGCGTAGGACATGGCAAACTTAGTGCAGATAGCTATATCTGAGGTCTTTCTCCCAGACATTAGATGCTACCACTGGCAGCAAAGATGCTGTCTCTGGGAAGGGGGAGGGGAGGAGAACATAGTTATACCTGTGCTCTTAACAGCACTAAGAAAAAGCAATGAAGGAGAAAAGAACTTGGTGCTTTAGAGAGAGAAAAATACCCAAGAAGATTATTTTTAGAGTCCACACAAGATACTCCAGGAAACTTTCTGAATTATTTGGGAAATTTTTAAGAAAAGCTCAAAACTTACGTTCATAACTTTGTTTCAAGATTTTCTAATCACACTTAAAAACATTAACTGATGTATTGCTAAGAGAAGAAAGCAGTTTGTAGGTGAGCATGTATAAATTCATGCTTCTATGTGCATGTATGTGTTAGAAAGGACAGGAAATTTATTTACAATATATTCATAGGAGTTATTTTGAAAAGTGACATTGTAAGTGATTCTATTTATCTTTGCCTTTAAAAGAAAAAACCTTTGTCTTTTATTTTGTTAAGTGATAAATCATTGTGCAATCTTAATGAGTCTCTAACATATTTACATTACACTTTATGTTTATTGCAGTGTACAAGGAAAACATAATCTCTAGCCAATATGGTACAGTGGGAGTTGCATACCACACAGAGACACACTGATCTGTGAGTAGTAATAGTGTTACATAATTAGCATTTATCTGTACCTCTGATTTTCCCCCTTGAACAAGGAATCCTTATGCTTATAAATATTTTTAATATGTGCTTTTTTTTTTAAAACTGGTAAGAAAAGAAAAACAAATTATGCTCATTTTAGTGTGCTAACTTGAGAACAGAGAGAAAAAGGTAAAAGAGTACAGGGTCACTTATAAAAGCAGGGACACGATGACCCAGCAAGATAATGTGATGGTACACTTCCTCTTTCCTTTATTCTTTTCTGCAAGTGAGCACTTCCACTCTCAGCTCAACTACGATTTCTATTTCAGCAGAAAATAAAGGTTTTTCTGGGGGAAAGAAGGAGGAATATAATCCATGGAAAATGGAGTTGTATAGTGAATAATCATATGCAGTTTCTATCCAGGTTAGGTAGATCTAATAACCCCATTAAAAACCCCCTCTTCCACTGGGCAAGATGGGACATGGCCCATGGGCACCTCTTCGTCTTTGCATAGAGCAGCTCCTCTGCCTGGAAGATGCCACCTGCTCTTTTCCTCCTTGCTCCTTCTCATCTATCCAAGAGGGGTCGACATCTGCCAGCTTTTGATTATGCCCTGAGGAATCTGTTGCCATCAAAAGGGGTAACAATGTGAAGGGCTGAAAAGTAAAGAAAGCTACTCAACAGCTATTTTCAATACGAGAAAAGCCAAAGATCCCCACCTCACCTCCAGTTTTTGCTTTCCATCAAGTTGTCACAGCCTCAGTGGCACAATTAAACAAAAACAACAGCAGCGACAACACAGGACTTGCCAACCCAGAGAAACAAAGAGCAAACCTTCTCGAGTGCCGGTTCATTACTGTGTTAGACCCTGGAGAGATGAATAATTCAGGATCTCTGATGGCAGAGCTTCAGGTCTTTTAAAATGCAAACTGGTGAGTCACAGGAAGAAATGAAGTTGGCTTTACCCAAAGTAGTTTCCACATCTGATGCTCTCAGTCTCTCACTGTGCCCTATGGCCTTATTCAGAGTATTTCCTCTGCCCATAAAGTGACTCAACATCCCTACACATGAGAGTGTGTCATCTGTTGATTATTTCTTACAATACCTCCTCCTAATAATAGCTGAAGACCTAAAAAAAAAATTCTTTTAAAGCCACCCGTCACTGTGGAGAAGATGATGGGGAAAATTTAAATGTATGCAAACATGGTAGAGAGCACACTGACCACATCTGATTATCAGGCAGAAGGACTCTGTAACAATGACCAAATCCCTCTTCTACCTAAAGCCTCAGAACTTCACCAAACAACTTCCCCAGCCCACTGCAACCACTCCAGGCAGACAAAATCACCCCAGTTTTGGAACTCCCACACATTTTGGTTTTGCACCAAAAACACCACAACGGTGAAAATTAAAACTCAATATTAGAGATAGATGGGTTCTTGCTATACCTCCGGTACAGTGTAAGCTCCTCCACTAGGGAGTATGTCTCATCCATCTTGGTATTCACAACTCCTAGCTTAATTTTTGGTACTTGGGAAGCTTTAATAAACAATTATGAATAAAAATAATCCAAAAAGAACTTAAGTACTTTTACTTTATACATATACTGTTATATGGCTGGGTAATAATGTTAGAACTGAGAACCCACATCCCTAATTCTTTCACACACAACTTCAAAGATACGATTGTCTCCCTGAAGTGTAACTCTAATCAAGCCATTTTCCTGCACACACAAAAACATTTTTTTAATTAAAAAAAAATAAAACAAATAAATTGCTCCCCATCACCTGGAGAACTCTGGGCTCCCCTTAAAGTCTGCTCATCCCCAGTCTTCTCCATCTTCACCCCATTACATAAACCAAAACTTAGGAGTCATTCTTGATTCCTCTCTTTCCCTCCTATCATTCATGATAAAGTCCTATCAGATCTGCCTTCAAAATATACCTAAAATCTGTCTACATCCTCTGTTACTTTCCTCATCTCAGGTGCCAGCACCCTTCACTCAACTTTTGAAATAGCCTTCTTGTTAATTACAGAAACTAGTCTCCCTGTTCCCAGCCTTGCCCATCTCTAATCCACCTTTCACATAAAAGAGCAATAAAATGGACTTTAAAAAAAAATAAAGTTATTTTATTTATTTATTTTTGGCTGCATTGGGTCTTCGTTGCTGTGCGCGGACTTTCTCTAGTTGCAGCAAGCGGGGGCTACTCTTCATTGTGGTGCACGGGCTTCTCATTGCGGTGGCTTCTCTTGTTAAGGAGCACAGGCTCTAGGCACGCGGGCTCAGTAGTTGTGGCTTGCAGGCTCTAGAGTGCAGGCTCAGTAGTTGTGGCGCATGTGTCTAGTTGCTCCGCGGCATGTGGGATCATTCCCAGACCAGGGCTCGAAGCCGTGTCCCCTGCAATGGCAGGTGGATTCTTAACCACTGTGCTACCAGGGAAGCCCCTAAAATGGACTTAAAAAAATAAAAAAACTGTCCATTCATACTTCATCACATCTCTAATTAAAACATTTTATTACCTTCCATTGCACTTAGGGAAATACAGAAACTCCTTACCATGACCTAGAGAGCCCTCTACAAGCTGGCCCCCTGCTCACCTCATTTGACCTCATCATCCCCTCCTGCTCTTGCCCCTTGATCATTACTTTCCAGTCATACAACTGATTCCCACCTGAGAGCCTGTTCCCCTTTGCTGGACAATTCTTCTCTATGATCTTCTCGTGGACGCTTCCTTCTTGTCTCAGCCTTCATGTCACCTCCTTAGAGAGGTCCTCCTGGACCACCTAATGGCTTTCCCATCCATTCTGTCACCTCTCACTGTCCACTACATTTTCTTCATAGCACTTATCATCACCTGATATTTCCTTGTTTGTTTTCTTACTGATTTTTAATCCCTATCCACCTCCAGTAAAACAGAAGATGGGGCCCTCCTCCATCTTGCTTCCCACTGAACTCCCATTGCCTGGAACAACACCTGACACACGGTGGATGCCCCATAAATATTCATTGAGTGAATAAATGAATGTGGTCCAAAACTGGATAGGCTACTCAGAGACCTTCTGTTAAGATACCAAATTATTTTTCCAGCCATTGCTCTCCTTTCACAACCCTGTGTTTATAGCCAAATGCAAGTTTGTTCCCTCTACACACTTAGGATTTTCCTGAACTGTTCAATGATTGAAGGGTATTAAGAATGAAATCAAGGGACTTCCCTGGTGGTCCAGTGGGTAAGACTCTGTGCTCCCAATGCAGGGGGCCTGGGTTCCATCCCTGGTTGGGAAACTAGATCCTGCATACATGCCGCAACTAAGAAGCCCACATGTTGCAACAAAGATCCTGCGTGCTGCAGCTAGGACCCAGCGCCGCCAAAATAAATAAATAAATATACAAATATTCAAAAAAAAGAAAGAAAAAGAATGGATTCAAGGCCAAACCCAGCTAAATGTGTGAAGTCACTCATATTTACCTTTTGGTTCTTCCAGACCTCTGCTTAGATTTCTCTCCTTCTTCCTTACCCGTCAGTGTCACCACTTTTAGGGGGAGATTCTGTAAACTTATTCACCCCCTCGATGTGCAGGGCTACAGGCAACAAGGTGGGTTGATTCACAGTTTTATCTACATTTCACTGACCAAGTGCCTAGAATGATCTAGATAGTTGATGGCAGAGGTTTCTGCCCGTGAAACAAAAAATATTTTTAATAAAAATTCAATTTCCCAATTAAGCAAATTGTATTGTTATTACTATCTGACACACCTTGGGGACAGATATTTTCACAGGAGAGGCTTTGGCACTTACTCTCTGAACCTGTACTGCACGTTCCAGGGCCAATTTGCTGTTTACATTAGTCTGGCATCTCAATACAGGTGTCTCTGTGCAGAGCAGCCTGGGAAGACATAGCTCCCAATTGACGTTTAGTGTTACCACCAGCCAGGCGGGGTAGAACTGCACAGTGGTGCTAAGTAGTTCTCTTTCATCAACACATATTTCAGGATACTGTTATCTCATTTTTTTTTGATTGTCATAACGTAGAAGGAGTTGGATAGCTTTATCAAAAAACCTTACATACAACATCTTTAGTTTTAAATTCTCATTTAGTTTAATATTTCTGTTTTCCCTTTGCCTATTTTTTTCCTGAGATATGTATACATATACACACCTATAAGAGTATCTGGCACATTAGAGACACTTAAAAAAACATCTGTTGAGTAAATTTTCTTTCAAAATATTTCAAGAAAAGGAATTGATAGTAAGTTTGTCACTGTAAATAGTATTCCTGCATCATAGAAAGACTACTTAGAAGTTCAAAAACCTAAAATATTTACCTCTGAAATGCTGAATGTATAGAGGTCTTCAAATATCCAGAGAATTTTCCTATTGAAAATTCCCTTGTAATGTTCTGATTTGGGCTCATTCTGAGAAATATGATGAATTACTACTCTTGGCCAGACGCAGAGAATACATCACCTCTCCTCAGTGCTTCGAATTTAGTCAAGCACTGTCTCCATACTTATGTATATAAGTACGCCCTCCAGGAGCCCACAACCAAACCTGGATGATTTTGTCCTTTGCTAGATATGTGTTTCCTTGTATGAAATGTTCACTTCCCTTGAAGTAGGAGCATATCTTGATAATTCATCAGATGTTTCCCCCTTGCCCACTCCCGCCCCCAGCAAAGTTACTACCTCTCCAATATCCTGTGTCAGTTTGAGGGCAACTGCTGGAATGAAGAGGATTTATTGCAACCTGAGTAGCCCATGTCTCTATGAATTCAGCAGATTAAGCCTTGAGGCAGTAGGAAAGGAAATTTGTTGATTTTTAAAAATTTGCCAGCTTTCGAAAAAAATTTTAGTTGATAAATGTTATATAGTCTATTGTAAACTGCAAAATATAGTGTAGATGATTGTTAAGTTTCTAATACTGTATGTATGTTTTTCTACACATTTTAATTATATGTCTGGGGCTTTCATTGAGGCATCTGGCAACATTCATTTCCTCTCCCTTCTTTCACTCGGTGCTAAATTGTACTGCTTCTCATGTCCTGAGCCATGTGCCCCCTTAATGAACTATTTAAGGTCTCAGGACTTAACGTGATGCCACTCCTAGATTACACTTGTGTTTTAACAGTTGCTCTCAGTGCTGCAAACTCAATGATTAATCAGGAGAGGGAATTACCCGCACAAACACGAAATCACTCAGGAAAGTGTTTCCTGGAGCCTCTCACAACCACCAAGAGAGATAAATGGAGAAGACCTTTGTTTTTTGAGGAAACAAACTGTATATGTGTGAAAAAGCCATGAGAGAAAAGTTGAATTCCATAGAGTATAGATGCCGTCCCCAACAGCTGTAACCCTGATGCTCTCACTAACATTTAATAGAATAAGGGTGGGGGTACATATTAAACTTTTCTGAGTTACTAAACACAATTTCAAGAAAAAATTCCCTTGAGAATATATTTCAACACACACACAACACAATCTTGAGCAGAAAGTACCTAAAAAGACTTCAGAGGTAACAACACCAGATACAGCCATCCCGACAGCATTTAAGAACTGAGGTCAGGTTGGCCTTATGGTTAACAGATGTACAGTTCAAACAACTGTTAAATGTTGTTAAAAAAAAAAAAAGAGAGAAGGGAAGGGAAGGGAAAAACGATGGGGTATCTCCTGTGATCTAGAACATCTCCATGTAAATGGTACTGGTAATTCAATGTTTTAAACACACATTACTGGAACAACTTCTTAATGGGAAGACACAACACACGTGAGGAATTACCACAAATAATAAACTCAATAGTAACTGCAATAGATTGGGTTTTTGTGACTCCTTTGAAGTCATGAAGTCCTGAGACAACATACAGCAAACTCTGAAATTTTAAAA
Source organism: Pseudorca crassidens (assembly GCF_039906515.1). Lineage (NCBI taxonomy): Eukaryota > Metazoa > Chordata > Mammalia > Artiodactyla > Delphinidae > Pseudorca > Pseudorca crassidens. The sequence continues at coordinate 63,935,744 of NC_090306.1, forward strand.
AGAAAACGGCCTAATGAACTGAGGTTCACAGCATATAGCTGGGTCAGTCTCTCACTCTTGCCATATCTGAACAGTGTTCAGAACACACTGCTAACAAGTTCTCACCTATTTTCTAAAAATATATATATATAGCTTTTCTTAATTTTTTTCCCTGAATAGATCATTGACATTCCAAATTCATACTAACACAATTAGATTATCAATCCAGTGACATGTTTTTGTCGCAAAAGGAAATACATAGATGGAACCAATGAGAATTGTGCCCTCGAGTTGCTTAAGGACTAGTGGGAAATACGTGGTACATTCATATCTGCATATGTATTGGCAGAGCTGCCACATGTGGTTGGCTAAGTTGTGCAGTGCACAAGCTGCATGGTCGTCTAGGCGACCTGTAAATAAAGTCATGGACAATGGGAGTCCCAAGGAGAGAGAAGTTTCTTCCACCTGGAATATCAGGAAAGACTTCCTGGAAGAGGTGATGTTTAAGCCGTGCATTGATGGAAAGGTAAATCCTTTCCACAAATGTTGGAATGATGGTGAGAGGAATTTAGCTAGAGGAAATAGGCTGCTTCTGACCCCAGTGGCCCAGAACCCGCTCACTCACTGATCTCGGTCCTGTGTGGTGTGGTCAGTGTGCATCACTCTGGCCTGACCTCTTCATGGGACTCCTTCATGGAAGGCTTTTCATACCTGCTGATGCCTTTGCCTCATGCCCCACCCCGCCTTCGCTTGCTTGCTCACCTGCAGATCTTAGCTTAGGCTTTATTGCCCATCACCCACCCTTCACCCCAGCCTAAGGTAGGCACAACCCATGGAACTCTGGACAGACCTGTCATGGCACCTATATGTTTTGAACAGTTCCTCTGCAAAACTGTAGGTTTCCTAAGGGAAAAGACTGTGTTTACCTTGTTGACAAGTAATTCTCCAGCGACTAACACAGTCACTGACACCTATATGGGCTCAGTAAACAATTTTTGTATTGCTTATATAGTGATATTTTGCTACATCAAATTAAAATAGGTTTTGTGAGCAAGGGGGACCTCTGTCAAATACTAGGTTTTCTGTACAATTCAACATCTTTAAAAAATACCTTGATATTTATAAAAGAAATTATAGATAGTAAGATTTATATCTCTTTAATTTTTAAAACTGCTTTTAGAACCTTTGAGATTGTTATCCAACTAACATGGCATTAATTTCCATATAGCAAGAATACCAAAACTCATGAGTTTCAGGGTTTTTTTGTTTGTTTGTTTTTGTGGTACACGGGCCTCTCACTGTTGTGGCCTCTCCCGTTGCGGAGCACAGGCTCCGGACGCACAGGCTCAGCGGCCATGGCTCACGGGCCCAGCCGCTCCGCGGCATGTGGGATCCTCCCGGACCGGGGCACGAACCCGTGTCCCCTGCATCGGCAGGCAGACTCTCAACCACTGCGCCACCAGGGAAGCCCAAGTTTTAGTTATTTTAAAAGTCTAGAACATATATGACAGGCTAAGGATAGACTTAATCCACTGATTCACTCATCCAAAAAATATTCAGTCCAGGCCACAGCTGTTTTAGGCATTGAGGAGACAGAAACAAGACAGAAAAGACCACAATGGAGTGCAGGGTTCGGGGAGATAAACATGTAAGCCAACAAATAATCAAAAAGATTTGGAGGTGGTAAGTGCTACCAAGAAAATGGAAAGGAGCTTGTTCCAAGAGATGGGAACATGACAGAACCTACATTATATATGGTCAGAGAAGGTATCTCTGAAGAAGGTGCATTTAGACTGAGACAAGAAGGAAGCAGGCATGAGAAGAATTGCGTAAGAATGTGCTGAGGTCAGTAAGATAAAGTTTTAAAGGATAGGGTTCAAATATCCCACTTTAAGGAAATGTCAATCCCTTGAGTGACAGTGATGAGCACCATCTAGGCTTCTGTAGAAATTCTGCTCCCCCCACCTACCCCTCCACCCCACCACCCACAGAATCACTGCTTGTCTCTCTTTAAAAACAACACTTCAAGGTCAGAGGAGCAAGTCTTTGAAATGGCGGAGTTGAGATAGAGTTCTTTATTTTTATTTCAAATGCCATTCCCCCCTTCCTATTTAAATAATTCCAAAGAGCTCTCTATCTTCCCCTTCCGGCCCTGAATCTGTGCAGCTTCTTGCTTGCAAACCACTGACACTGACCTGGCTGACTTAAGATGAAAATAAGTGATTAGAAGGATATCAGGATTTTATTCACCCGGTGAAAATGCAGGAGAATCAGCTTAGAAAGCTGACAGGCAACAAGGGTCCTAGTCAGCAGAGAACAGAGCCAAGGCTCTGACAGGAGCATCTGCTTAGGACACAAAGCCAGGCACTGCTGCTCCTTGATCCACACTGCTGGCTCTACTGTCAGGGGGTGTTGGCCACTGGATTCCCAACTCACTCTACCACCACTGCTTCCAAGAATAATCTCTCAATATCCTTTTATCTTTGTATCCCTCCCTACAGCTTCAGATTCCTTGGCAGAAACCAAGGAATCCAGTCGGCCAAATCCAATATGCCTACACCTTGGTTTTCTCATCTTGAAAGTGGGTACTTTGGTATCCATCCACAATAGTGCTACTGTCAGGATTAAGTTAGGCAACAGAGAATATGACAGTAGCTGTGCTTTATGTTGTTTTCATTCCTACTTTGAGTCCTCAGGACACAAGTTCTTTAGGACAAGCAGAGTAGCTATGTATGCCTTTATTCTGATTCTAATTGTTGCTATTTCCATCATGGGTTTCTATTCCCTCTCATCTTGTCATTTCATCACGTTTTGTCCCCTTTATTTTCTCTTCTGTCTCCCATCTCGTTTTCCTTAATGAATCTCAATTTTTAGAATTACATGTTGGTCTTTTATAGATATCACTGGCCAATCTGAGAATGTCTTTCATTTTGTGAAGGAAAAGAATGTTTCAGGCAGGAGTGTCAGGACTTTGCTTCTTCTCTGCCATATTTTAAAATGATGGTTTTGTTTTATTGTCGAAGACGAATAGGTTTTATTCTTGCTTTTCTTTCCTAAGTCCAGAATCAGCCTAAAAACTGGAGGTTGCAGAGGGTTATTCTTGAGAGCAGAGTTTTCAAGCTTAGCACTCCTGACGTTGTGGGTTGGGTAGTTCTTTGTTGTGGGGTCTGCCTTGTGCATTGAAAGATGTTTAGCCGCATTTCTGCTGACAGTATCTCTCCTCTCCCCTGCCCCAGTGTCATTACCAAAAATGTCTCCTGGGGGTTGAAACCATCCTGGATGAGAGTATCTGCCAGGCACTCGACTGATTGATTGACATCTATGTTACTCTTGACTTCACCATGAGGCGTTTTTTCTAAACAGCATTTAAATATTTTGCTCCAACTTAGGTGACTTGGACCACTTTTTTTTTTGCGATACGCGGGCCTCTCACTGTTGTGGCCTCTCCCGTTGTGGAACACAGGCTCTGGACGCGCAGGCTCAGCGGCCATGGCTCACGGGCCCAGCCGCTCCGCGGCATGTGGGATCCTCCCGGACCGGGGCACGAACCCGCGTCCCCTGCATCGGCAGGCGGACTCTCAACCACTGCGCCACCAGGGAAGCCCCACTTTTTGAACAAACTGACTTTTTCCAGTCCTAACCATAAGCTGTGTCTTGAACCTCCCACCTTGGTGACAAGAGTGACTTAGCTCAGAGGGTACATATGGATCATGACTGCAGAGTTCCATCAAGAACACTCATAAAGTAACTCAAACGTATCTTTTTGCTGTATGACTTATAAGCTCACTGTTGTTAAAATATCATATAGTTCTTTCACTGTAAAATACCATTGGTTGTAGGATTCACCATTATAGCTTTCTTCTTACTTAAAAAACATTACATTAGATGTTCACAAGTCTTCTTTAATTAACCGCAATGCATTCCACTTTATTTCTCAGGATTGCACTCAAACTGTGAGTTTAAGGATAGTCTTCAAATGGTAAGGTACATCAGAAGCATCATGAGAGCCTGTTAAAATGCATTTTATTTCCATCCCTCTCCTTTCTGTTATAACTTTTTGAGGATGAGCAGTAGAGTGCAGGAATGCAATCAATTCTAGACAGGCATCTCAGTGAATTCAGATGCCAGTGGTCCACGAACACACATTGAAAAAGACTGGTCTAAGCTTTCTTCCCTTTTAGAATATAAAGATTTTTCTAAATCACTCTTGGACCTCAGCAGCCATGTGGACCATCATAATGACACACTGTTTTTCATAGGCTTGATCATGATCTGAGGAGACATCCTAAATAGTACCAGGGATGGATATGAACTTTCTATTTAGCTAATTTGTAGTTTTGCTTTTCGTAATTTCAACGATGTACCACTGGGAGTTGAACAGCTTGTTTCATAAGCCAGCTGGGACCTTTCAACAGATGAATGTTTACTGCTGTGGTACTAGACTTTCATTATGCTTACATTGGCTACACCAACCTTTGCTATCTTAGAAAATTCTCTAACTCTTCTCCAGATTTTGGCACTTTCTACTGCCTTTTAATATATCCCTTGGGGCAGAACAGATGATCTTTTGGATAGGAAATAATTTTTATTTCAAGACTGCATAATAATATCAATTTTACAGGAAATTTTAAGTGACAGGGATTTGAGTTTAATTTAAAATTCATCAGAGTGTGATGGTACTAATGCAAAGCTGTTAATTGAGGTGACAACTGCTTGTCTACATGTTAAATTTGTCTGTGTCTAGTTGTTGATAACTACTTATCAGCTCACCTTCTCCCTGGTGGCTGGCTGGAAATTTTCATTTGTCATGAATTATAAGATACGTTCAGATTTTAGAAGAAATCAAACATGATAAAAGTTATTTTACAATAAAAAATTAATATTTTAAGTCTAAGTTTTGCATTGCTAATCAATATATTATTCAAGAATATTAAAATGATTAGGCAGATTTATCCAAACAGGGAAATTGGGTCCTACATAGGATTTTTTAAAACAAGAAACTCTACTATTGCATAAAAGAAATAGTACAATTTTTGAATTAATGGAGCTCCTTTTTTATATCACACATACCAGTATACATAAATAATTAGCATGTCCTTAGTAAATGTGCTTTTTCCCAATTAAAAAAAGCATAAGCTAATTAGCAATCGAGGCCTAAACTCCTTTTCCCAGACTAACCACAGAATTAGTCAGAAGGTGCAGAAACAGGTTTCTCACACAGAAAGCTACAGGTCTGTAAACAGAGTTAACACCAGAAATTTTTTGGCTCTGTTTGATTTCAGAAGGCCATGTTCCACATGGATAACCCTAGAATACATTCCAAAATGGACTGTTTCTCTCCATAATATGTTCTGGTACCTATTTTATTTGGTGGGTTAGAAACCATCTGACAGGTTCTTCCTACCCTACACAGAGAGGACAAAGCAGAGAGGTGGAAGGAAGTGCAGAAGTTTTCCTTACTGCGGGCTACTCATCATATAAACAATCATTATTTACTCACCAAAGCCCTCTGAGAAGTATTATTAGATAACACAGGTAGACAGGAGAGCTCAAAGCAACACTCCGCACTAAAAGGATGCTAATGGGACATCTCTGAAGGCTCTCAAGTAACTGGTGTCTTAGTTCCATTAAAAACTCCCAACTCTACATTGCAAAACATTTATTCTGACATGGCCAAATTACAAGAAGCCAGCAGAACCTCTGCCTTGAAGATTACCAGCCGCACCAAGAAATCCCTTCTGCTGTTTTCCCATTGAGTTTGGCCTCTGAGATGTTATGACAAAGTAGGCATGGAATTTTGTCAAGTTCAAAGTCTCCTGACATTTATTTCTTGGACCTGGAAAGCCTTAGTGCATCTTCAGTGGCTGAATCTTGGAGCTGAGAGCCATGGCAATCAAGGTGAAATGTCAGTCTTAGCCTCCACAGCAGCAGCAAACATCCCCCTAGCAATCACCATAGTCTAAATGTAAGCTAACAAGGGCCAAAACTATGGTGGTAAAAACTGACATAAGAAGGATGGAACAGATGGGGACAGAATTGCTAAGAAAGACTAGTGAAACCTTGTCAATTTTTAAAATGGAAAGGGAAAGAGAAGGCAAAATAAAAAGCTACTTCCATTTTTAAAACTTGGGAGACTGAATACAGCAGTGCCATTAATAGCACTAGCAAAGTCAGGAGGATAAATATTTGGCGGTTCAAAGATGTGTGAGGTCTGTGATTTATTAAATTTGAAGGGCCAATCCAGTTGCAAGTGTCCCGTTTGCACATAGAGGAATAGAAATAAAACTCAAGACGGGGGTTTGGGAATTTGCACAAAGATGTCAGTGGACATGAAGGAGTAGATGTGTTCTTCCAGGAAGAAAATACAGGGATTAAGGAAGAAGTGGCTAAGGATAAATGTTTTCAAAATACCCACAGTTAACAGATAGAGGAGGGAAAACAGGCGTCTGAGAAGACAGACAAAATTCTGAAAGTGTGCCCAGAAAGTTCTGTGTCAGAGAAGCGCATTTCAAGGAAAGAGCTGATCAGCTATGTCAGTGATGGAGAAATCTAAGGCAGATGAGAGGATGATGAGCACAGTAGAGAGGAATTAAAGCAGATTGTGATAAGTTGAAGGCAAATTTGAAGGAAGATCATTTGGTGACAATCCTCCAGGGATTGTGCCAATGACACCTTATATTTCATCTCCAGCTCAGCCTGAACAGATGGCACAAATGAGACTCTCTTCGTATGAGGGTTTCCTCTGGATTTATAACCTAGTCAGTCCCATTTCCTTATTTGCCTCCAGAAGGGCCAGAAGCTAAACCCCATGTGCATTCCCAGAAGGGGCAGAATAAGGCTCATTAACAAGGTGTGTGAGATGGCTCTGCCTGCAGCTTTATGAAGAAACTTGATGAATTAGCAATGTAATACGTAATATAGCACACTCTCTCACCACTGCCGACCCAGGTTTCAGTGCCTTATATTATAGCTATATTTTACATGAAATGTAATTGGTTTCTGAACTGTCATATTTCAGCATCTTAAAGTTAGCATTAAAAGTAAGATTGATAAAGTTATTTTCATCTCAAATATTAAGAGATGGATTCCTGTGAGAAATGGAAATAGGGCACTTTCTTAATGTCCAGATTTAGCAAATCCCAAACCAAACCTTTTCATGATAATAAATCTTTTTATATTTCACTGAAGTCCCCTCTAGTCTAACCCAGAAGTTGGAAGTAAAGTCTGAAATTAACACTTGTTTCACTTCTGTAAAATACTTCATTTCTTTTTTAATATATAGCACTCATCCAGATTTTATGCATATGTTTTGAATTTTATTATCGTCATTTCAAATACTTTATCATATTTTGCTATACTCTATGACGTATTAGGAGTTAGTGAAGAAATAAGAGTACAGTGTGATTAATTATAGTCCAGCAGTTATAATTCTGCCTTTCGATTAATCAAAGTAATTTCTTTTGTTGTAACACAAGTAGGTCTTTTACAGACATAATTTTTCATGGACCAGTAATAACTCTGCATTTTACAGAGCTATTTCTGGATGTAAATAATAGAACACAACATTGAGCTAACCCCAGTATTCTCGTAATAACTAAAGGCCAGGTACCAAATGAAACACAGGAGTATAGCTGGCCTCTGAGAATGATCTAGAACCAGGGCTTTGTCTGTGCTCTGCCGGCTCTTCTACTTCATAGTTTTCCTCTGAGGACTAGCTTCTTCTGCTCCTTAGTCAACATATGACACATGGGGACCAATAAGCTCTCTGATTTATGTGTTATAATTCAGCCATCCAGGGAGAGACTGATGCTCTCTCTCCCAGTTCCAATTTTAAAATTCTGAAGCAAAAGATTGGCTAGTTTTCATCAGCTATCCATTCTTAAATGAATCAACTCTGGTTAGAGTGGGGTCCAGAGAGGAGAATGGGATTTTTTGGCCCAGCCTATCAATTGCGGACAGGAGCCATGGACATACTGGACAAAATAACTGCCCAGAATCTCCAGCCATTGTGACGGGGAAGAGGAAATGAAAAGTGTGTGCTATGAGAGACTCTTCTTACAAAGTGTTGAGATAACCGTTGATTCCGTCACTTAAATCTTTTTTTTTTTTTAAATCAGCTAATTTGCTTACAAGACAACTACCACCATAACTATCATTTGGGTCTGTGTAAATAATTTTATTTTAAAATATTTGTCTTCAAAAAAATTTTTGTTTTCTGGGCATGTGAAAACACACTGGTTATATTTAGTTGCCTACTGGGGAACTCTGGTGGAAAATTGAGTGAGCAGGGGGACATATTTAAAATAACACAAGACAGCTGGTTTTATCCAGTCACTGGTAAGGTGGCGGTGGGGAACTCAGAGGCTTGGAATTCCCCTTGGTTATTGTAGACAATACTAAAGTTGCTGACTCAATCCCCTTCATGTTTGCTTTCCTCCAACACAGAGATCAAAAGGTGAAAACTCATCTTCCCAGCCTCCCTTAAAGGGGGGCCTTGCTATTCGGTTCTAGCGAACAGGACATAAGTGGAAGTCCATTAGTGCTGCCACTGCTGCTTTTCTTTTTCCTGCCTGGAAAGCTGGGAGGATACCTGAGGTCTCTGTCATGTCTAAGGATGACAGAGCAAGAAATGAGGAAGAAGATGAGAAACCATGGACTGCCCATGACTGAACTTCCTGTTGTCTGAGACAGATAAACTCTGCACCTTATTGAAGCCACTCTGCAGGATTTTTCTTCGCCTCACAGCTGATACAACCCAATAGATGTAGCCATCAGAACATCAAGGAAGTAGAAAATACTACAAGTCCGTACCTTGGTACCTAAAGGTTGCCAACTTTTACTGCAAATCATGTTACCCTTTTGGGGGGCACAGAAGGCTGAATACTGGTCCCTCAAAGATGTTCACATTCTATCTCCAGAACTTGTGAATAGGATATCTGTGAATACGATACCCTACCTGGTAAAAGAGATCTTGCAGGTGTGATTAGGTTAAGGACCTGGAGATGCTAAGGTGATCCTGGATTATCCAGGTGGGCCCAATGTAGTTACAAGAGTTTTTATAAGAGGGAGGTAGGAGGGTCAGGGTCAGAGAGATGTGAGGATGGAAGCAGAGGTCAGAGAGGAAAGAAGACGTTATGCCACTGGCTTTGAAGATGGAGGAAGGGGCCATGAGTCAAGGAATGCAGACAACCCTTTAAGACTGGAAAAGGCAAGAAAATGGATTCTCCCCTAACCAACCCCCACCCCCGGAAGTAATGCCCCCCTGTGGACCCATTTTTAGACACCTGACCTCCAGAATTGTAAAATAATAAACTTTTATCATGATGATACTTAGTTCGTGAAAATTTGTTACAGAAGCAGTAGCAAACTAACCCAGGGGCTTTTAATTAACGACAATATTAGCATACTGAACTCCTACAAGGCTTCCCAAAGGATCACTCACCCTCCAGCCACCCCTCAAATCCATTCAGGACACTGCAGGGGCAGCATGAGGCTGTGTCCTTTCAGTAGACTGAAATTTTCCCCTCTGATATAATGAGAATGACATTGTAGACTTGAAGGCAAATCCAGTTTCTTTGATCCATAATTGGTTTTTTGTCAGTTTCCCAGAGGTTTTTGTGACTACTGAGTGGAAATTTCATTCATGTGACATTTAATATAGAATTCTCTGAATGCATGATTAATTTTTGCAGATCAGGTATTACCTCATTAACAGATTTACAGGAAGTAGCAACGTAATTATAAAGCAGCTATTTTCAGCATGCTCTGTCGGGGTTATTTCTCTGCCAATCATTACGCCCTGGGAAACAACATGTGGCACTAGCAGAAACAAGTTGAACCTTGGTGAGCAATCCCTTCAGATAATTGCATCTTTATTATCGCCGGTTCCCTTAGGATTTGGGGGTCTTGAGATCTCCTCTGCCACTGGACTGCAATTCATTAAGGTTTCCATCCTGAGCCAGTTTTAATTAAACTGTCCTCCTTTTCTCCTTAGCTCCCCATAGCTCATCCTTCTTAACAGGTCACAGTGGTAGAAATCCAGCTGTTGGGTTCAACTGAGACCCAGTCCCCTCCTGTCATTTCAAAGAATCGTCTCTCGGTTTATAAGTTCAGCATTTTACTGAGCTGAATGAGCATAAAATATACCTGCGTCCACAAAAAAGAAAACAAAAAATAAAAAGGAAAGAAAAGCATCTCAATTCTCATTTTTTAGAAAATAAAACAGGTACTGTTTTATTCATAAGCTGACCCCATGTTTATGACAATAATGCTAGTTGATAATTTAATGTCCTTAAAAAATCAACTTTTGGCTTTCTTCATCCTGAAATTAAACTGCCTTGTGATGATATGATATGACAGGACATGACATGATATATGCTATGATATAGGACAGACAGATTTCTGGAAGGTTTATAACTTTTCATTCCCTTTCCAATAGGATTTTCTTAACTGACTATAGTCATTTTTCGTTTTATGTACAAAGTGAAATAGATTTGTTTGTCTGTTACTTGATTATTTTCACTGAGAAGCAATACTATAACTGCATCTCTTGTTAGTTGTCCTTATAAGTTTTCAGAGTGATAAGTAACACAGGTTCTCCTTCACTGTGGGTAAGAAAAAAAGGAGCTTCTTTGTTCATCCAACAATCTAATAAATATTCATTGAGTGCTTTCTTTGTGCAAGGCTGAATACAAGGCAATGCATAGAATATAAAATTGTCTAAGACAGGCTCTACTTGGAGGCAATTCACTGAGTTACGTTTTACATGTTAACTCTCATTCTCTACCTCAAAGAAAAGCAAAGGACTCCTCATTGCCACCCCATTTCTCATTACAGTGTTTGGGAGAGAAGATTTGAGAACACAGAGTCTGGAGGAAAGGTAATTAGTTAGGAGGCATCATCTATTCATAAGGTATTGCAGGGACAAATAGAACAATAGAATAAAGAGAAAAATAATGTTATAAAATACATTTACAAAGAAAGACTTGAAAAAACTTACTAATCGGCCATTACGTAAATACGTAGGTAAATATAAAACATTTTTTCTTTTAATTTCTTTAAAATATGTATAATTGTTTAACCAAAAGTTAAAGCATTGTCTTATGAGGTTTAGCAAAAAAATATATGTAGTACAAATGAAAACTACAGCATAAAGGATTGAGTGAAGTGGAGATAAATGGAAATATACGATATTGTTACAAAATTGCTATGTAATGTGAAATGGTATAATATTTACTTTATAAGTATGCTATGAAAAGTTAAGGATGTATATTTTAATTCCTACAGCAACCAATAAAAAATTAATGAAAAGAGGTATACCCAAAAAAATCAATAAGTAAATTAAAATGGAAGTCTAAAAATTATTCAAATAAGCTCAGGGAAAGCAGGAAAGGAGAACAGAGGCAACACATAGAAAACAGAAGATAAAATGGCAGACCTAAATCCAACCATGTCAATAATTACATTAAACATTAAAGAAATGCATTGGGTGATGAAACATTTTTCACCAAGTGGTGTTAGAACTGAATGTCTATATAGAAAATACTGGCCATCATTCCCTATTTCATGCCATACCCAGATATTAATTTGAGGTATATCATAAACCTAAATGTAAAACCTAAAATCATAGAGCTTTTAAAAGAAAAGATAGGAGAATTCTAAGTAAGCCACAGAATGCAATATCAAACAAATAAAATTGATAAATTATACTGTATCCAAAATTTCTGCTTATCAAAAGACACTGTTAAGAAATAAATAGGCAACCTATGGATTGGGGAAAAAATACTTGCAAAACTAGTATCTAAGCTATATAAAAGGTGATCTCAGTAATAAGAAGACATAAAACTCCAGTAGAAAAATAGAAAAAAGATTTGGACAGACAATTCATAAAACAAGATATACAAACAGTCAATAAACATGAACATGCTCTTAATTATTCATTAGAGAAATGCAAATTAAAGCCACAATGAGATTTCATTATATGATCACCAGAATGGCAAACATTTTAAAAACTGAGAACAGCAAATGTCAACGAGGATGGGAAACAACTCATAGGTTGGTGGGAATGTAAATGGTATACCCATTGAAAACTCTCTGGCAGTTCTTATAAAATACACATACCTACGCTATAACCTAGCAATACCACTCCTAGGTATTACCCAAAATAAATGAAAAGTATTGTCTACATAAAGACATGTAAGAATGTTCATAAGAGCATTCATAACACTGCAAAACTGGGAACAGCCCAGGTGTCCCTCAAAAGGAGAAAGGATAAACGAAACGTAATATATTCGTGGGATATTACTCAGCAATAAAAAAGGAATAAAAACTACTGAAAGGGCTTCCCTGGTGGCACAGTGGTTGAGAGTCCACCTGCTGATGCAGGGGACACGGGTTCGTGCCCCGGTCTGGGAAGATCCCACGTGCCGCAGAGCAGCTAGGCCCGTGAGCCATGGCCGGTGAGCCTGAGCGTCTGGAGCCTGTGCTCCGCAATGGAAGAGGCCACAACAGTGAGAGGCCCGCGTACCACAGGGAAAAAAAAAAAAAAACTACTAATACAAGCAATAGCATGTATAAATTTCAAAGTTATGCTAAAAGAAAGAAACCTCAGGCAAGAGAGTACATACTATGTGACTTCATTTATATGAAGTTCTAGACGATTTAGAACTAATATATTGTGGAAAAAAATCAGAACAGTGTTCCTTCTGGAAGTGTAAAGGCAGAGATTAATGATTCAGGGACATAAGGCAACTTTTTGAGGTTATGTTAATGTTTTATATCTTGATAAAACTTTGGGTTACTCAGGTGAATACATTTTTCAAAGCTCATTAAATGATATATTTAAGATTTGTGCATTTAATTATATGTTGAACCAAAGAAAACTGTAAAAAAGCATTAAATTCTAGTTATTGATATGCAAACTAAAGTCTTTAGGAGGAAGTCTGTGAATCTGAAAGTATCTGAAAGTTACTTTGAAACTGATAGATCGACAAGATGGATTGATGGATGGATAACGATGGATCTAAGAAAGGAAGTTAGTGAAATGTTAGTGGCAGTTCATGACAACATTTTCTAACTTCTCTGCATGTTTAAGCTGTTGGAAAAAAAATGTTGGAAAACATTTAAAAGTCAATCAATATAATGCCCAATTAACAGAATAAGAAAAATAAAGCAATTCAACTTAATAGTTGCAGAAAAACATTTAAAAAATGCAAAACCTATTTATTATAAAACTCTTAGAAAACTAGGAATATAAGGGGACTCTCTTAAACTGAAATAAGTTACAGACATGCTCACACAATCTATAGCAAAATCTATTTAATGGTGATTATTTTAGAGCTTTCCTTTTGAGACAGAGCATAAGACAAGGTTTCCCACTGCCATTAACTTTATTCCACACTGTTCTGGAAGTTCTAGTGAGTTTAATAAGACAAAAAAATTTAAATCAAAAGAAATAAAAGGCATTAGCAATGGATTAAAAAAATAAAAGTTTACTATTTGCGGGTATGACTGTGTAAATAAAAAAATCCAAAATATTTATAAATTACTTAGAATTAATCAGTAAATTTAACAATTTTGCTGAATATAAAGTCACTATACAAAAATTAATTGCATTTCTATGTACCAGCAGTAAAAAGTTTAAAAACGTTTAAAATTTTAATTTATAACATTTAAAAAATGAAAAATAGCAATTCCCTTGGAATAACATGAGACTTTTTTTTAAAGAAAATTACAAAATATTGAGATAAATTTAAAATGATATAAATGGAGAGATACAGATTGTGCATGACTGCAAGTTTCAGCACTACAAAGATATCTGCTTTCTTCAATCAAGACACAAACAGGAACTTTTGTGAAACTTGACAAGCTGATTCTAAAATTTTAATGAGAACGGCCATGGCCCAAAAAATGGATGATTTACTCTACTGGGTAACAAGACTTACTATAAAGCTACAGTAATAAAGAAAAAAAAAAAGGACAAATATACTAATGAAGCATAATAGAAAAGGAAAAGATCCTTGCATTTACGTACATGATACTCAATAAAATAGGCATGAAGAACAGTAAAGAAAAGTCGACATTTTGAATGAATGATTCTGGCTAACTTGGACGTCTATTTAGAAACAAAATAGAATCTTAACTCTCTGTCCCCCACCATGCATAAATATCAGTTCCAAGAAGACTGTAGATCTAAACACAACAGACACAACAATAAAGTATCTAGAGGATAATATAGGAGAATATTTTCATGATCTAGGCTGTTTATTTCTTTTAAAAATTAATTACTTTTTCTTCCAGTTTCATTAAGATACAATTGACATACAGCACTGTATAAATTTAAGGCATACAGCATAATGATCTTACTTACATACATCATGAAATGATCACCACATAGTGAACAGCCATCATTTAATATCGATACAAAAGAAAAGAAAAAAAAAATTTTTTTCCTTGTGATGAGAACTCTCAGGGTTTATTCTCTTAGCAACTTTCAAATATAACATACAGCAGTGTTACTTATACTAATAATGTTGTACATTACATCCCTAATGCTTATTTATCTTATAACTGGAGTCTGTACTTTTTGACCACCTTCATCCAATTCCCCCTCCCCCCAACGCTTTGCCTCTGGTAACCACAAATCTGGTCTCTTTTCTTCCATGAGTTTGTTCATTTGTTTTTGAAGTATAATTGTCCTTCAACACTATATTAGTTCCTAGTGCACAACACAGTGGTTCAATGTTTCTATATGTTACAAAATGATCATCACCATAAGTCTAGTTACCACCTGTCATCATACAAAGATATTACATTAATATTGATTATATCCCTTACACTGTATATTTCATCTTTGTGACTCACTTATTTTGTACCTGGAAGTCTGTACGTCTTAATTTCTTAGGCTATTTCTTAAACAGGCAACAATACTAACCATGTAGAAATAAATGAAAATTTTGGATTATGTTAAAATTAATAACTTCTTTTCTACAAAAGACCTTGAGGACATGAAAATTAGAGAGGATACCTGTGAAACATATTACTACTAAGGGGTTGTAGCCAGAATAATTAAGAACTCTAAATCAATAGGAAAAAGAATAGACAACACAGAAAAATACCTAGAGACTTAAACAGGTTTTCACAAAATAAGATATCCAAATGACCCATAAACACACGATGACCTCATCAGTAACCAGAAAAACGCAATCAGTATCATACTGTGATACCACTATAAACCCATCAAAATGGTAGCACTAAAAAGATTGCTAAGACTAGGTGTTCACAAGGACATGGAACAATGGAAACATTCATACACTCCTGGTGAGAGTGTAAACTGGTACCAGCACTTTGAAAGACCATTTGCTATTATCTACTAAAGTTGAAAATATGCAAAACCAATGACTAAGCACTTCTACTTCTAGATACATACCCGATATAAATAGACGCACATCTGAAGCCAGAAATGTACATAAGAAAATTCACAGCAGCACTCTTTGTAATAGGCAAAAATTAGAAACATCTCAAATGTTCACCTATGGTAGAATGGATAAATCATATGTGATATAACCATGTAGCAGGACAGTATGCAGCAAAAAAAGGAATTAACCACAGCTACACACAACAATAACATGAACCTCACAAATACAAAGTTGAGCAAAAGAAGCCATACACAAAAGAGTACCTCCTGTAGGCATTTGTACAGCTTTCAAAGACAAACCTTTGCTAAGGCCCTTCCCCGCTCCCGGAGGTAGCCTGTAACCAATGACTGTTCCACGCAGGACACTGGGAAGGACCCTGCCCACTGCAGAGCTCTCCACTGAATGAAACGAAGACTTGACTGTGTCAGCCACCCAGCTTCTTCTACCTCAGGGCTTCTCAAACTCGGCACTACTGACATTTTGAGCTGGACAATTCTTTGTTTTGAGGGCTACCCTCTCTATTACAGAATATTTAGCAGCATCCTTGGTCTCTACCCACTAGATGCCCACACATCTCCAGATGCTGCAAAACATATCCTGGGGTGCAAAATCTTTCCCAGGGGAGAACCATGGTACAATCCTGTCCCCTTCAACCCCCACAGGGGTTGAGCCTCAAAGCATTCCCTGATAAAACTTCCCGCACGCAAATCATCAGTCTGTGGCACACCCTGATGACTTCCATTCATTCAGTAAACCATTTACACATGTGTTTATTTATTGGTAAATAATACCTGTACTATGTTATTATATATTATAAGATTATCATAGAATATAATTATAGAACATAAACAAAAACATAGGTGACATAAAAATAAATATAATTAGTAGTTCTAATTTTTCTCTGCTCCCCAAAAGAATGTTCACTGGCACCTCCTAGAAAACCTAAACCCTACAGAGGAGAATAGTGCTCTGGGAGAAGGGAGGAAACAGCAAAAAGAACATAGGTAGAGAGTTTAGTTTTAGTAATCCTCTGAGTCAGGGAAAAAAGGAGAGAATAGTTACAATAAAAATCAGGGGATAATATGGTGATGGGTAATGACACAGCAAAAGTACTCAGTGTATATCCAGATGGCATTGATCACTTTAATAGGTAACAGAAAAAGAATTTGTGGCTAAACAAAGAAGCAGACCAGGCATGCCTGACTATGCCTACAAGCTACCCACTAAAATTCCTATGAAAAAAATGCAATAAGAGTTTAAAACTGGCAAGAGCAGTGAAGAGCAAAGATATGAGAAGACGATGAATCAAAGTTCAAGAGAATTTCTTTTAATTGTATCACTGTTGGATCAAAAGGTAAGTCCTTGCATTTCACAACATATTCTTACCCCTAAACTGAAATTAGTCATCACGCACTTTTAAGAGCTTATTCATATAGCAACCTCCTATTAGAGATAAATGAAACAATTAGGAATTCATACAGAAACCAAAAAATAACTGTAGTGAGAGACTTCATTCTATTATTGGTCCATTTTAGAGGGAGCAGTAAAAACAGACAACATAGAGGGTTTTTTTAAATTTAATTTAATTTAGTTTTTATACAGCAGGTCCTCATTAGTTATCTATTTTATACATATTAGTGTATATATGTCAATCCCAATCTCCCAATTCATCACACCAACCTCCCCCACTTCCCCCATTGGTGTCCATACGTTTGTTCTCTACATCTGTGTCTCTATTTCTGCCTTGCAAACCAATTCATCTGTACCATTTTTCTAGATTCCACATATATGCATTAATATACTATATTTGTTTTTCTCTTTCTGACTTACTTCACTCTGTATGACAGTCTCTAGGTCCATCCACGTCTCTACAAGTGACCCAATTTCGTTCCTTTTTATGGCTGGGTAATATTCCATTGTATATATGTACCACACCTTCTTTATCCATTCGTCTGTCGATGGACATTTAGGTTGCTTCCATGACCTGGCTATTGTAAATAGTGCTGCAATGAACACTGTGGTGCATATGTCTTTCTGAATTATGGTTTTCTCTGGGTATATGCCCAGTAGTGGGATTGTGGGGTCATATGGTAGTTCTATTTTTAGTTTTTTAAGGAACCTCCATACTGTTCTCCATAGTGGCTGTATCAATTTACATTCCTACCAACAGTGCAAGAGGGTTCCCTTTTCTCCACACCCTCTCCAGCATTTGTTGTTTGTAGATTTTCTGATGATGCCCATTCTAACTGGTGTGAGATGATACCTCATTGTAGTTTTGATTTGCATTTCTCTAATAATAAGTGAGGTTGAGCCTCTTGGCCATCTGTATGTCTTCTCTGGAGTAATGTCTACTTAGGTCTTCTGCCCATTTTTTGATTGGGTTGTTTGTTTTAACATAGAGGTTTTGAATAATATAATGATGAAAATACTTTTTTTTGTTTTTTTTTTTTTGCATTTCCATTTAAGGTCCAAGTTTTTAACCTCTCTTGGAGCTTTTTCTGAGAGGGTTCCAGGGTAATAGTCCACAAGTCCTCAGGACCAGGTCCCTCAAAAATGGTATTATGGGCTGTATTGTGCCCCTTCCATTCATATGTTGAAGCTCTAACCACAGAAGTGACTGTATTTGGAGACAGGGACTTTAAAGGGGGTGATTAAGTTAAAGCGAGGCTATTTGGGCGGGCCCTTATCCAACCTGACTGGTGTCCTCATAAGAAGAAATTAAGACACACACAGAGACATCACAGGTGCATGTGCAAAGAAGGATGACCTTGTGCAGCCATCCGCAAGGAGAGGAGAGATGCCTCAGAAGAAACCAAACCTGGTGACACCTTGATTTTGGACTTCCAGCATCCAGAACTGCGATAAAAAAAAGTCTGCTGTGTAAGCCCCCCAGTCTATGGCATTTTGTTATGGCAGCTGCAGGAAACCATCACAGATGGGGAGCTGCTTGCCTCAGTATACTCTATCAATGCATGGAACAGGCTCTTTCCTCAAATTCCACAGCAGGCTTGTAGACTATGTATTACATAAAAAAAAGAAAAAAAAGGAAAAAGAAGAGAAAAACTTAAGGGAAACTTGATTAGAATATCTTTTATTTTTATGTTGTCAAAAGAAAAAAAAAAGATTGGTAAGCTTAACTACCTAAAACAAAACAACCACCAAAAATCTAATGTCTATTATAAAAAATTCTAAGCAAAACTAAAAGCCAAATAAAATAGGAAAATTATTTAATCTCCAAGTAAATCTTATTTATGTATGTATTTATTTATTTATTTACTTTTGGCCGTGCCCTGCCGCACAGCATGTGGGATCTTAGTTCCCTGACCAGGGATAGAACCCATGCCCAATGAAGTCGGAGTGTTGAGTCTTAACCACTGGACCACCAGGGAAGTCCCCTCTAAATAAATCTTAAAAATCAAGTTTGTGACAAAAAAATGTAAACTTTTGATGAAATTAATATAGTCCTAGAAAAACATAACTTACCAAAACTAACTCAAAAAATATTTTCTGTGTTCTAGCCATTAAACAAATTGAATAAACATTTTAAAATCTACTCACAAAACATAAATCAGCTGAAGTGGATTTACAAGTGAGTTCTAGCAAACATTCAAAACCCAGATCATTCCAATCTTACAAAAAGCCTTCAAGAAAATAAAGAGGGAACAAACATTGCCCAACACAAATCAGTAGGAAAAAGCCAAAGAATATGGGGGGCCAAGTTACAGAATACATGCAAAGAACAAACCAACATATTAAAAAAGATCCAATTGCACTAGTAAGCTAAAATTCAAATTAAAACCGTAATTAGATGCCATTTTTGCTTCTCAAATTTGCAGTTATTTTGTGGATGTAGGGCGTTGAAGACTGGTAAGAGAACAAATTGTTACAACTTTTATGGAGAGCAACCAGCAAAATTTGGCAAGACGTATCAAAAGCCTTTTAAAACTGTGTGCTGTGTGTTTTTAATACAGTGATTCTACTTATAGGAATGTATTTCTAGCAAATAATCAGAAATGTGGGCAAAGAGGTATGCTTATTATATGACTAAAAAGAGGGAAAGTTGATTAACATTATAATATTCAGATATAAGAGAATGATTAAATATATTCTAGTACATCCATTCAAAAATGTGGTTTGCACCATACAAATAATACCTTTTCAAAGAATATTTAGTGAAATAGAAAAAGATAATTCAATAATATATTACCACAGCAGAGTACAAAACTGGAGATAAAACAATCTCAACTTCATGTGAAAAATACTGAAGAGAAAGACATTAAAGACATCAAAATATTTACAGAGGTTAGTTTTATGTTGCTAAGAATATATGATATTTATTTTTTTAATTCCTCTGTGGTTCCCAAGTCTTCTGCAACTATACATCAACTTTCACAACCAGAAGAAAAACAAAAGAATTTTAAGGGATCAGATGAACTTATTTAGGGTGTGAAAGGTTCTAATTAGAATAAGGATGAGTAAAACTAATGGAAAAACACAGACTTACCACTTTAGGAAAGGTTGCAGGAGAATTAACAAGAATACGTAGACAGCACAAAATGGAGCTGGATAGACATAGATTTTAATCTTGGTTCAGCCACTCTTTAGATGTGTCCTATTTGGAGCTTCCTTATCTATAGGCTACAAACTCTTCCTGGTCTGAAATAGATGAGCTTACATATTCGATGTGCCTAGCATGAAGTTTAATACCGAGTAGGTTTTCCATAAAAGTTAGATTCTGTTCCCTTACTAATACCTGAATCTTATCTTTTGATCTCTTAGTTTTGATCTTTTGCCTAAGATCAATTTGATGTTGTCACTATTTCCGCCATGACCAACTAAAACTTGGTTCAGTAAGGCCCTATCCGTGTTAGGTAAATTTAAAATGACATATGGCACAGCTGAATATAAAAATACATCTCCTTCAGGCATAGCTAATTAAGGGAGGACACAGTTCATTCAAAGGGGACTAAAATACATGTTACTCGAATTGACAATTATTTCACTGATCTTACTAATTTTATTCAGAAGTCAAACCAGTTGCACATGGAGACGAATAAAGTGAGTCAATTTATTAATTAGATAATACCCTAATTACCCATCTTCTTCTCTATCAGGAATTTCTAAAAGGACCAAAAAACTCCATACTTTTGTGAAGAGAAAAATAAGAACATATTTTGTTGAATTATTTCATAAACTGGCCTTGTATGTCCTTATTTTATTTAAGATTATGAATAGTTTCAGAGAAACATTAATAGAATCAATAAATAGTGATATATAATCAATATTTGCTGTTGATAATTTTTTAAATTGGTTTTACTCAGTTGATAAAGAACTTGAGGGTACACCAGGTATCATGTTTCTAAAATACCTGGCTTATTTAAACATACACAAAACAGTATTATACATTTGTATATAAATATTCCAGATTAAGACAACTGTTTGTACAAGGACTTTGGCCTATATTTTTACAATCTCAAGCAAACATTCAAGCAAGGTCATGAAACCTTGAATTAACCAAGGAAACATCTCAGTGTGAGGAAAATGAATTTTGGTTTGGGGGGCATTATATTGTTTCTTTCTGTCACAAAGCCAAAGAATTGAGCAGTGATGTTTGCCTGCCTGCTCTTTTCAGATGAATGACATGGAAAATTACACAAAAAGTGAAAAAAGAAACTGCCTTGTCCTTCTCAATTGCTTGGAAATGGAAGTGTTTATTCAAGCATTGACATGTTGGCCCTGGCTCCCAGTGCCCTTGATTAATATAAACTATTTTCCAGAGGTGTAAGATAAGCAGCTAGAGGCATATGGTTTCTCTACTTTGTCTCTGCCAAAATTCTCCATCTCCTCCATCTACCACTTAGAGGTCCTCAAGGAAAAATCCTTTGGACCCATCCTAACTCACCTGGACTCCTGCAATAGGGGCTCAACAGGTGTTTTCTGGCTTCTACCCTTGTCTTTTTAATGATCCATTCTCCACTGAGCACCAAAACCATCTTTTAAAAATGTGAATCAATTTCTCTCACTTCCTTACCTAAACCTCTCAAATGACTGCTTATTGTGCTTAGAATATAATCTGTACCCCATACCACGGTTTATACAAGACTCTACAAGCTCTGGCCTCTGTCTGATTTCATCTTGCACTACCCCCTCCCCTTCCTCCCTGGGCTCTACCCATATTGTTATTTTTACTGTTGTTCACACCAAGTGCATTCCCACCTTAGAATCCTTGCTCCTTCCGTTCCCTCCTCCTGGAATGTCTCGCCCTGAGAATTTACCATGACTGCCTTCTTTTTTTGCCCTCAGGTCTCAGCTCAAATATTACCTCTTCAGAGAGACCTTCTAACCTCTCAATCCAAAGTGGAACAGCCCTGCTTCGTGGCTGCTTTCCCATAAGCCTGCTTTGTTTTCTTCCTTAGCACTTATCACTGGCTGACATTATTTTATTCATGTATTTATTTTCTTGTTTATTGTCTTTTTACTCCTAACTAAAATTTGACCTCTATAAAAGCAAGTATCTTGTTGATCGTGTTCACTGCTGTATCCTTAACATCCAGGACAGTGACTAGCACACATTACTCAGTTCAGGGGGATTTGTAACATGAACAAATAAATTCAGCTGTGCAACTCATCAATTGGGATTTTTTATTTGCAAGCAACAGAAACTAACCGTAGCCAATGTAAGCAGAAAGGTTGTTGGAAAGATATCAAGTAGCTCACAGAAGAGCCAGGATAGCTGGAGGGATAGGCTTAGAAAATAGGCAGGAGCCAAGGCTACAGGGTCAGAATCATAACTGCAATGAAACCAGAAGGATACTGCCCTCAGTCCTGCTAGGTGTGGCCATGGACACTCTACGACTGGTGCCCCTGCCATCACTGCTAATGGATGCTGGTGGCTGCTCTCTCAGCATCATCAGACTAAACTCTCACTGCCCAAGGTTCTTTACTTCCTTCTACCTCCACGCTTACATTTCCTTGCAGCAGTAATCTTAGCCACATGTCTATAACCCTAGGTAAGGTTAAGTTATGAGAAGAACAATTTCTGGCCTTTATAGCTTTTGTAGTAGAGGGTAGATTTTGTCACCATAAAATCATAAAATGTGAAAAGCAAATCATTGCTTTTTATAGTTTACGATTAGACATGACATGGAAATTCATTGATCTCACTATGCCCATGGTAGATCTGTCAATTTATTCAGTAGTCATATATCAAGTATCTTCTATTTCCTTTTGTAATAAATAGTGACTGACTCAATGAATGGCTACAATTTCAAGATTGTTTATAATTAACCCTATAAAATATAAAGAGCCCTACACAATCTTAATGATCTCATGTATCTCTAGGGAGCTTTGAAAGGCTGATGAAAAGACATACCTCCACTGCAAGGCCAAGATTACATAACCATGTGCTGTCACAATAGAGGTAGAAGATTTGGACTCTAGATCCAGATGCTGCACACCCTCCCTGAGTGACTATGGGCAGGTCTCTGAGCCTTGGTTTCTTTACTTACAAAATGAAAATATTAATAAAATATAATAGTCTTCTATTACTGCCTCACCAAGTTTTTCTGAGTATCACATAGGACAATACATGAGTATGCCTCAAAGAATGAAAGATACGCACAATACATGTAAAGTATCAATATTATTATTATATAAGTAGCAAGACTCTATTGCAATTGGAGACCACGTCTATCCTAATCACAAGAACTACCATTTATTTAGCTCTTGCTATGTCCTCCAAGCATGCCTAACCCCTTATTCTCTCATTCTCTTTTCTCCTGCCACCTGCCTGAGTACAAGCATCTCTATTAGATATCTACCAGATCTAACAGATCCTCTCAAGGGCCCTTTCCTTCCCTCTTGGACTCATGCTTCATATGGAGAGATTTCAGCTAAACCATCTATACTCATGGTCTCCCTCCCCAGGGAGAAGGTGTTTATTTGATTAAAGAGTTTAAGGTAAGAAAGTGACCTTCCTTAGACTAATAAGTACTAATAAGTCATTTTTGCCTTATAATCATATTGGCCATTTTGTCTTATACTTGACAATACCTATGCAGGGAATGAAATTCTCTTTATAATGTTTACTATCTATATGCACTATTTCACTCATTGTAAAATCTTAGGTCTTGGAAATTTGATTAGTTTATCCTATGGCCGGCTATATAACACCTGGAGTATTTTATGTATATTAATTCTAGGCAAATTTACCCTTACAGTATTTTGGCAGCTCTGCCTTTATTCATAATCAAAGACATATAGACTTGCCACTTGTAAACACAATGTGATACATAAAGAATAAACACAAGTCACAGTGCTTACAACACAAGAAAAGCACAGTGGGCAGATTTTTTAAAGGCTCAGCTCAACAGGGAATAGAAAAAAAGAAAACACAAATGTCTCTGTCCTGCACAGAGAAGCCTTGCCTTTGTGTGCTGTTTCCCTGCGGATGAAAAGGCAAAGAGAAGCTCCAGCCTGCATTGCTCCCCTGGGATTTGAAAGAACAAAAGAAAAGTAAACACTCCTCTGTTTCCAAGAATGACATTCAAGCAAGAATAGTCTATCTTTTCTTTTTGTTTCTCCTTCTTCCTTTACTATTAAACAAAAAGATAAGTGGTAAGGTAGAAATCCTTTTAAAAATTATTTTTGTTTGGGGGTAAGAGTTTAGTACTTCTTTTGAAAATTACAGCAGAACTTATTTTGTTTCCCTCCTTCCAATTGTCTAATGCAATATCCAGTTGTTAATTTCCAAGGGACTTCTGATTGTTTCCTGATATAATTGAAATTTAAGACCTCTGATCTTTTTCAAATGATTATTCCAGGCACTATAGGGAGTACCCTCAGTTAATGCTGATTGTAAATGACTTCCTCATGTGACCTAAAACCCTCTCAAAGCCTTATTCCTAGGACTTCAACTCATCTTATATGTTCATCCCAATGTTGTGCCATGATGGTAAGCTGCCACTGGGATGGACTCAAAGCTTAATAAGAATATTATCATGCCATGCTTCTGACATTATAATTGTCCCAGGCTGTTAGACCCATCAGTGGGAGGTGATGTGAGACCCTCCAATGGTTGGGTAAAGTTATGCTAGTGTGCTCAATTCCAATCCACATTGAGACATGGGGCTTCCATTACCATCTCTTTCTCACGGAACCTTATTCTAAATAGCAGGACACGTGTGGGAGCCACATTCTTGTTGAATCCTAAAAGCACCACCACCAAAATAATCCCTGACTACTGCATTCAGTATCCTCGTCCCCCTAAATCCTGGCATGTTAAGACAGGTCCTCTCTATGAAATCCTTTATTTATGTTTCTTCCTGACAGTGACGCTCAGATACTGAGATGAATCACCTAAAGAGAGCAGAATCTTCTTTGGCAGTTTTTGCCAATTAAATTCACAAATGTCTTTGACTTAAAAAAGACCTTATAGGGAATTCCCTGGTGGTCCAGTGGTTAGGACTCCTCACTTTCACTGTCAAGGGCACAGGTTCAATCCCTGGTTGGGGAACTGAGATCCCACAAGGTATGCAGCATGGCCAAAAAAATAATAATAATAAATTTAAAAAAAATTTTAAAAGACCTTACAGGTTGAATTGGATGCTCTTGACCCCCAATGTCCTTAATATCCTATTCTTGTGGGTTTGCTCCAAACCCTCTGGTTATTCCATTTCAGTATCTCCCTAGGGCTCTTTGTCCTCTTTCTTTTATTGTGGGTATTGCCCAGACTTCCATCTTGGTGCTCTGCCCTGAACACTCTACAGGACTACGGATCACAAACCCAAGTGCATACAAGGCTCTGAACATAACTAGATGAAGCAGGTCGTATGGGAGGCAAATAATGCTCTCTTATTTTTTGATACAGCAAAGAACTATCTTTTCTCATATAAGAAAACAAAAATCCATCACAAGCACAATCTTAAATGGCCGCTGATATTCAGTGTCAGTGAGGTAATGAGTCAGTGGAATGGCTGAGTCTGCAGGGAACCAGGAAGCAGCTATTTCTCAGCTTCAGTCAATGTCTTCCACTAGGTAAAATAACCATTAGCAAAATTTTTCATTTCTCATTTTTCAAAAGAATCTGGAAATTCAGACTTTTATATGAAATCTCCAATATTTAAAAAAGAATAGATACATGTATATGTATAACTGAATCACTTTGCTGTACACCTGAAACTAATACAACATTGTTAATCAACTATACTCCAATATAAAATTTAAAAATTAAAAAAATAATAAATAAAATTAAATAATAATAAAATAAATAATAAATAAATAAAATTTAAAAATAAATTTAAAAATAATTAAATTAAATTAAAAATAATAAATAAACAAAATAAAATAAAATTTTGCTCGAGCCTAACACACCTGTCTGCCAGAAATAGTGGGCCAAAGAGAACACATCTCCGTGGCAGGTATGATCAGTGGGTCGCCAGTCGTCGGCAGTCGTCGGCTTCTTCACTACAGATTACTACAGGAAGTCGTTTTCAAACTGTAGAGCACAGCCCACTATTAGATCATGTAATCAGCCTAATGGATCGCAAGTAGCATTTTTAAATGAAATTGAATTGCACTGAGGAAAATCAAAAATAAGAGAATATATCACATTTAATAAAGATAGGTGTTATTACAGGAGACGCACATGCATCTGTGAGAGAGAGAGAGAGAGAGAGAGAGAGTGTGTGAGTGTGTGTGTGTGTGTGTGTGTGTGTGTGTGTGTGTAGTGGGTCACTATTAAAAAATCAATTTCTAACTGTCGTCAAAAGGTTTGAAAGTCACTGCTTAGTTATGCTGTTCCAATCCTTTATCTTCAATTGTAACTTAAATGCCAATTATTGTGAAATGTTTATCTGTATGCCAGATTTTTCTCTTAAACTTCAGTCACTTACTTTCAATTATCTGCTGAATATTATCAATGGGTAATTCACAGGTCCCACAAATGCAATCTAATAGAATGACTGAAATAATGGGCTTTGTAGTCAGACCGATCTCAGTTTGAATCTTAAGATTTGTTACCCTGTTTTCTCATCCTTAAAATCAGGATAACTGAACTGTCTGAATAGGGCTGTTATAAGAATTTATCCTTACAACAGTGCCTGGCATGTACAAAAATAAATAAATACTGCTTGAATACCAATCATAGGCATTGTTCTGGGCACTAGAGATTGATGAGTTAGCCCTTCCGTAATAAGATAGTGCTGCTTTTCAGTAGTTCAAGAAAGGAAATTAAATCAACAAAGTATCTCCTTAGTGTTTACTGGATACATACTGTAATCCTTTCATAATGTAATTTATCAGTACCCTTTTCAAATCACCTCTTTGAGGATTACTAACTTATGACCACAAGGATGAACTTCTCCTCCCTCCAGAGTGTCATGAGACTCTCCCTGCCCCTGCTGACCAGGAGGCAGTTCTCAGAGAGGTCTTAGTTGTACTGGGGCATAGAAAAGAATCTGTAATTTTGCTGCGTTGAGGAACTTGGGTGTATGTTCCACAAGTTCTGGTGAATAAGATGATGTCTGTCTTAGTCCATTAGGGCTGTTATAACAAAGTACCATAGACTGGGTGGCTAATGTACAACAGACATTATTTCTCACAGTTCTGGAGGCTAGGAAGTCCAAGATCAAGGTACCAGCATATTCAGTTTCTGGTGAGAGTCTGCTTCCTGATTCAGAGATGGTTGTCTTCTCACTGTGTCCTCACATGGCAGAAGGGACAAAGGATCTCTCTGGGGCCTTTTTTATAAGGGCACTAATCCCATTCATGAAGGCTCCACCCTCATGACCTAATCACCTCCCAAAGTCACCACCTCCAAACACCATCACTCGGGGGACTAGGTTTCAACATATGAATTTGGGGGGACACAGACATTCAGTCCAGAGCAATGTCCTTCCCCTTGAGAAGCAGTGAACACATGAATAATCTGTGGTAATCTACTGATTGGCCTTCCTATGTATAAATCCATCCCCTTTTAATACATACTTTACTCTGAAACCACAGACTACTTCTAGAATGGATTCTGATCACATCCCTTTACTTTCTTACCCTTTCATGACTCCCCATTGCCATCTATAGAAAGTCTAAGCTCCCAGTGAGATTTACCAGGACCTTTGTGATCTTATCCTCATCTCTCAAATACTCTCTTCCTTTCAATCAGAACAACTTGCAGTTTTCAATACTTTTAGCACTCGCTGTCACTTCTGGGCTTTTACAGGGGCCACTCTCCTCCTGGAAAGATTTTTGCTGCCCTTGCATTTCTCACTTCTCACACTTTTCCCCCAAACTTCCACCTGTCAATTGAGTACACTTTGAAATTAATTTTTGTATTCTCTCCCCTTGAAGGAAGGGGACATATCTTTATTCATTGTTATATTCCCAGTAACTAAAACGAAATGCCTAGCACATGGGAGGCCTCCATATTTGTTTCCTATAGCTGTTGTAACAAATTATCACAAACACAGTGGCTTAAAACAATCCAAATTTATTATCTTACAGTTCTGTAGGTCAGGAGTCTGACAGGTTTCATTAGGCTAAAATTACGATGCCAGCAGGGCTGCATTCCTTTCTGTAAGCCCTTAATAGGATCTGTTTCCTTATCTTTTCCAACTTCTAAAGACCATCCACATTCCCTGCCTTGTGGTCCTTTCCTTCTATCCTCAAAGCTAGAAAAGGCAAGGGAGGTCCTTCTCACCTCCTCTTCTGCCTCCCTCTTCCACTTCTAAGGACATTTATAATTACAAAACACCTGGATAATCTGGGACAACTTCCTGATTTTAAGGTTAGCAACCTTAATTCCATCTGCAAACATAATTCCTCTTTGTCATGTAAGGTAACATATTCATAGGTTTCAGGGATTAGGATGTGGACACCTTGAGGGCAGGGTGAGGGGGCTATTATTCAGCCTGCCACAGCCTGCAGTAAATGGTTCATAAATGGATACACAGATAAGGTGTCCAGTGGATCCTTACGGTGGTTGCTGTAGTGGATGACTAGTGTTCTTGCCTGCCCAGCGTTTGTTCTCTTCTGGCAATGGCACCTTCATATTTCCAGGGCAGCTCCTTCCTCTTCCTCCCATTTCATACTGTCTTAGTGGGTATATGAGTTAAAGTAATGCTAGTTGCTGTAACACAGAATGCCCCAAGTTTTAGTTGCCTCAAAAAATAATTATTTCTTGCTCACATAAATGTCCAGTGAATATTTCTGGTTTGACTTCTGTCTTTCAAGTGGTTCAGAGGACTCAGAGACCCAGATTCCTTCCATCTTGTGACTTCACCGTCTGCAACTCATAAGTGCCAATATCATGCAGGAATCCTCTTCAATCCATTCAGCTGGAAATGGAAATGAGCTTGAGCACTCAGGAGAGGTTTCTACAGGCCACATCAGGAGGTGGCATACATCACATTTGCTCACATTCTAAGGACTAGATGTCAGTCTTGTGACTAACCCTAATGAGAAAGGAGACTGGAATTGTGGTCCAGCCATGCCCAGGAAGACAAGGAAATGGGTAAGAAAATCATCTAGCCATTTCAGCCACAGTGAGAATATTAAATAACAGTGCCCAGGACTCTCACGGCCAAAGACTATGCTTGCGACCTAAGTTAAGTCAATCAGAAAATAAATCCTGAATGACTCTCAGCTAAAATGTATTCAGTTACAGGAGCCAAAACCCACAATTCAGCGGCATAATTGAGTAAGGGATCTTAGATTCAAAATAAGAAGTTTGGGGATGGCAGGCCATGGCAGGTGTGCCAGCTCACTGAAAGGATCAGGAAGCCAAGCCTCTTTTATTTTCTTGCACCACCATCCTTAGTATGCAGTGGAGATTCTCATGGTCATAGATTGGCTACTGCACTTTCAGGCATCACTCTTACCTTCCAGATAGAAAGAAGTAGAGGGTTGAAAAATTCTGCCCAGGGCTTGAATTGTGTCACATAGACCCGCCTAACTGGGAGACGAGGAAATTACGTACTTTCATTTCCTAACTTCCAATGGTGGAAGAAAGGAGAAGGGATTGGAATGGGTGCTGAGTGAACACCTGTCTGTTTGTACAACTGGAATCTTTGGAGCTGATTCATCCCCTATAAATCTTTAACTCTTAAAGGTGTTTGTTCCTGCACCTATAACACCCAGGGATCCCGAGCTGTTCTGTTGTTATTTCTTCAACTTGGCTCTTAAAGCTTCTCTTTTACTTCTCTGAGCTGTTATTTTTCCAATAAATTCCCTTTACTATCTTACTCTTTAAGAGTTAATTTATGTTGTTTGCCACCAACAAACCCTAACTGATATCACCTAATAAAGGATTCTGGTGTTTAAAGGTCCAGGAAGAATCAAGCTTAGGAATATTACTCTTTTTACAGTTCAGAATCCATTGGGCACTTAGCCCTGTGCATGAAGTATCCCAGCAACAATTTGGAACAGAAATTTTAAGAGAATATTTGGCAGTTTTGTTGAAGTATCCAAAATACATTTATTCGAAATGGAAATATTCACCCAACGGAACATTTAGGTAAAATGAGTTTTTCTCTTTCCATTTCTGAGATCCACTCTTACTTGTGCAGATTGGCTAGTGACTGGAGCAGGTTAAAAAATGGTGCAAATGGATTACTAGCATTTTGTTAATGAAACTCATCACTATTTAAATACAGTAATTTCATTAAACAATCGTCATTAACTCCAAGATCCTCTTGATGATTTCTTCCACACAACTCCATGAGAAAAGCACTTGAAAAAGAAAAAAAAAAAAAATCTACCAGCTAAAATGTTTTCAGAATATAAAATGGGACAGAAGAAAAAGTAGAATAGCATAGACTCTCAGTAAACATTACATTTGCAAAAATGATGATGATAAATGATAGCATGATGAGAATGATGTCTTTAATAATATTATGAATACTACTTTAGATACATAATAGCCATCTAGAGGTGAATTTTAGAATCCCAGAGTCTACTGCCTCATTTTAGAGATGAGAAAACTGAACATCAACAAGGTAAGCGTCTAGGTATGAAGAGAAGTGTGAGTTTGGGGCTATGAAGGAAAGAGGTCTACATCTGAGCAAAAGAAAAAAAAATTGAAAATTATTTTTCACCTTACATTGAGGCCAATCTGCAAAAATATTTATCATTTATTAAATGATTTGAATAAGAATTGAATAACAAATTGAAATTATTTCAGGTGCAAAATATTTAATAATGAATGTGTCTTTTGTGTGTATCTCTGTGTGTATGTGTGTGTGTGTAGTGATGAGATTATTTATCATTAAGGACAGGACACTTTTCATAAAACTGAAGTTTCAGCATATGACACTGATTAAAAATATGATTATGGTAGACATAAAATAGACCAGTAAATTCTAATCAGGTTTAAAGTATATGAAAGAAAATGCAGCATTTTTGCCTAATTCAAGTTTGTTTACAAAACACCTGCAGCTATTCATACCTCTTCTCCTGTAATTTAGAATGTAATTAATCATACACCATAAACCTGAAGAGAAAAACTGTGAGTGTAGTAAAAGTTCAACTTATCTAGAATTTTGAAAACTGTAAAGAAAAGTTTTACGCAAGAATTCAGCAGGGACAATTAGGTCGTTGCCAGTCAACATTAAACAAATGCAAATACTTTAACAGGAGGAACATTTCCAGGCAAATTCTAGTCGGTTTGATTGATTATTTTTTAATGCCTGGAGAAGATAGCACAGAATTGAGTGATAATGATTTATTTGTATCTTTTAAAGGTATTGGTGTGATTGAGGGAAGGGGGGGTGACATGAAATGAAGGGATATCGAGATGAGATTTAAGTCATGCATATAATGCAGGCATAATTATTTTCATGTTGGTTTTATAAAAACTCATAGGTCGGGGGCTTCCCTGGTGGCACAGTGGTTGAGGGTCTGCCTGCTAATGCAGGGGACACGGGTTCGAGCCCTGGTCTGGGAAGATCCCACATGCCGCGGAGCGACTGGGCCCGTGAGCCACAACTACTGAGCCTGCGCGTCTGGAGCCTGTGCTCCGCAACAAGAGAGGCCGCGACAGTGAGAGGCCCGCGCACCGCGATGAAGAGTGGCCCCCGCTTGCCACAACTGAAGAAGGCCCTCGCACAGAAACGAAGACCCAACACAGCCAAAAATAAATAAATAAATATTAAAAAAAAAAAAAAAACAACTCATAGGTCCCTTCTAATAAAGTAATCATGTCCCAGAAAATGTAAATAAGGTAATAGTAAAGAAATAATAGACATAAAATACTTCTCTAGTAAATCAGAGACTTTTTTTCTAGCAGGGAAAAATACCTTAATGGAATCTCACTGTATCAGAAAGACATTATTTCCTCTAGAGTCGCAGGGTGTACATAGAGAATATTAGGAATTGTATCAATTGGGGCTATAAGTTGTAAGCAACACAATCTACTGAAGTTAGTGTAAGTAGAAAATGAATTTATTGAGCGCTAATATATTCTAATAAATCTTAAATTTCTTAGATCGCTCAGAGAATTGTTGGTCGGGCTGGAGAAACAGGCTCAGGACTAGCCTCTAGGAAGAAATCCTAGAACCACGCCACAGAACCGGCCTGAGCAGCGTGTCACCATGGTCACTACCACCTCCACATCAGCATCCCCAACCTGCTTCCTCCTGCAGTTCATCTCCCAGTTAAGTCCTACTTACGGGCATCTGACTCCTCAGACCAAGGTCACATGCCTTCAGCTTAACCACAGGGGAGTCTGAGAATGCAAGTTTTTTGGAAATTGCCCTGAGAAGATGGAGTTCACAGTGTGGAGAACTATCAACAGACAGAGGGTGTTCAAGACCCTCTGGGAAGTCTGGTAGGCAGAGTTCTAAGATGGCCCTTATGATTGCCACACCCTGGCATTATACCCATGATTGCTTACACAGCAAAAGGGATCTGCAGATGTAATTAAGAGTCCTAAACAGTTGACTGTGAGTTAACCAAAATGGTGGGCCTGACCTAACCAGGTGAACCCTTAGAAGGAAATGTGTCCTTTCTGAGAGGTGGTTTGAAGCATGAGAGGGGTTTTTCTGCTGTTCTTGAAGACACAGGGTCCATGAGTTTGACATCTGCAAGGAAATGAATTCCGCCAATGACCACAGTAGCTTGGAAGAGGATCCTAAGCCTCAGATGAGATGCAGACCTCAGCCGACACTTTAATTTCAGCCTTGTGAGACCCTGAGCAGAGAACCCAGTTACACCTGCCCAGACTCCTGACAGATAAAATTATGAGATAATAAATGGGTGCTGTTTTAAGCTACCAGCTTTCTGGCATTTTGTTATGCACATATGAAATTAATACAGGCAGCTACAAATGACAGGTATCTCCCACAGGTATCATGTATCAACATCGGGGTGGTAGATTCTTAATAATCTTGTTACACATTTCTAAAAGGCAAAATAATTGTAGTAAACCTAATTTATATTTTGATTTAAAACCACTGTTAAATGCTGTTTAGCTGTTGTTAAAAGTTTACTCTCTGGTATAAACTGAGATTTAGAAATAAAAGAAAACAGTTACTTAACAATAAGTTTTTGTATTAGAATGTATTATCTTCAATAGCCTAAGATTTTATTATTATGGTAAAAATTACACAAGTTTGTTTTTATAAAACCCACAATGAAAATATTTACTTTGAAGGAGGAGTGTAAGAAAAAGAGGGAAAATGAACAAATTAATAAGGAGGCCAATCAACTTTCTGATTGAGGAACAATGATATAAATGTATCAAATCACATGGTTTTATACAGTCTACCTGAGGTTAAGAAGAAGTTATCCTAGACTAGGAAGAGACATGTTCTTTTTCTTCTCCCTTAGTAGTTTCTTTAATGACATGCAGAAAATGAGAGCAGAAGTCTTAAAAAGATAGAGTCCATCTTTAAAACTGGTTGAAATCAGGTCAGTCTGTCTCATTAAAAAAGAAAACAGGTAGTGGTTTTGATATGAAATGGTTTAAGGCTCAAAAGAAAAAAAGAAAAACCAGAAAAAACATGTATGAACGAAGTCCAGAGAGATATTACAGGAGAGCTATGGGAATATCTGTTCTCCCCACACATACCACCTTTGAGGCCTGAACATCAACCTGACATTTAATGACTTCTTTGAGAACAGAAGAATTTATGACCATTGTTCCTAAGCAAGACATGCTAAAGATTTCTGCATCTGAGATGTATGAATATCTGTGTATTTTCTCTTTAGGATAAATGTCTGAGAGTAGAAACGAAACATTGCCATTGGCAACATGTGGCTATGGAGTACCTGAAGGCTGGGGGGACCAAAATGAGCTTGGCTCTAAGTGTGAAAAGACACGTCAGACTTGGTACAGGAAAAAACAAAACCAAAAAACCCTCGTTAATAAGTTTTATATCAATTATGTGCTGAAATTGTATATTTTTAACATATTAGTTAAATAAAATACACAGTTGGCCCTTGAACAACTTGGGGGTTAGGGGCACCTACCCCTGCTGCACAATAGAAAATCTACATATAGTCCTCCCTCAGTATCCTGGAGCATTGATTCCAGGACCCGCCGTGGATACCAAAATCCAGCGATGAGATCAAGTCCCAGGTCAGCCCTCTGAATCCGTGGTTCCTCACCCACGGATTTAACCAACCACACACTGTGTAGTACTGCTCTTATTGAAAAAACTCCCTGTATAAGTGGACCTGCACAGTTCAAACCCTGTTGTTCAAGGATCAACTGTATTAATACAATTAATTTCACCTGCTTCTTTTTAGAATATCGTCATTCTTGCTGCCTCAGAAAGATGTATGTTCAGGGTCAATGAGAATTAGAACTGGCATTTGTTCCTAACTGTTGGGAAATTCTCTTTTCTACCAGAGTTGTTGAGAAAGCTAGAATATACACCTGAAACCTTCAAAAACCATAGTCTAATTATTAGAGATGAACCCACTGGAGAATGGGGCCAACTGACTAGATGAATCACCAAAGTCATTTGAAGCTCTGAATTTATGTGAAAACTAGCTTTACTTCTGGCCTGTTTAGGAATGTGAATCAATAAATCCCCTAGGCCAGTTAAGGTTCAATTGTTTTAACCATTTGCAATTGAAAACATCCCAATTGATATAATTATTAAGATATCTATAATTATCTAAGATATCTATCTGATATAATTATTAAGATATTTACAGCATATTCAAATCATCCCCACAAGGATCTAGGAAGAAAAGCTCTTCTAGGTGTTGCTATTATTAGCCTATAGACACAAATTATTTTGAACATTTTGAAAAGAAAGCACAGTCTCCAAGTACTTAGAATAAAATCGAACCCATAAAGCAAAATGTGTCCAATTTTGATCCTGTAGCTATTAGAATACCAGAGAATGTTAACAGATCATTGAACAACTCAAGTAAATAGATTCGGCACATTATTATTCAAGCAATTCCAGTCATTTACATTAGGGGCTCTTCAAGTTTTTAAGCCATGAAATACTTTTTTCAAAATAACTGTATATAAAAAGTTATGTACGAACACAAAATGAATGTCAGTAAAGTCAAACATCTCCTATAATAGATTTTTATTATAGTATTATTTGCAAGTTCCAGATGGACTACGAAATGCCATATGCCAGCAGTTGCTAGGAAAAAAATAAGCCAGAAGTCTTTTTGCAAGACTCAGCTTTAAGTATTAGAGAGACTGTGAATTAGAAAAGTCTAAGCAACGATAGTAGGTAAACAATTCACTATTATTACAGGAACATGGAGCCAATGTTTAGTTAACTATACCTAAAGAAGGAAAAAAGGCAAACTTAATAAAGCAAAAGAAAATTCCCAAATCACTTGCCTTTGACACAAATTCTCTGCAATCAATCTGGCTCTACCCTAATGTCAACTGCCTAATCTCAACTCCCGAAGTGGAGGGTTGGAGGTCATTACAGAAGACCAAAAGTGGGTAAATATAGAGTTGAGCGTTCGTGTTGATGCTAATTCTTATAATTATAGGGCTGAGGGCTCACGTGGTTAGAGGGTCATGTTTATTCTCCCTGTCTCTCCTCCATCTAACCCAGTCCCCAATCCTCACCCCCTGCCACAATCTCTTCCTTCTGTATCACTTTCACTGCCCTCATCACTACCCCCTTATCCCACTGAACTATTCTGGCTGAGATATCAGAGTAGCTGACACAGTCAGAGCTGGTAAAGAAGGATGAATGACCCCATTTGCCTCAAATTAAAGGAAACCTCCAGAAACGATTTCAGAGAGTCCACACTCCTCCGAATTATCTGGAACCCTAACGACTCTCTCTGGACTATACAGACCTTCAGTCAACCGGCCTGCATCACTTATTTTCCTCCTGCCTCCTAGCACTGAGATATTTGCTATCATATAGGAAGGAGAATCATGTAGCTAAATGTAAGATTATGTGTAGACACGAAAAAGAAAAATAATACAAAATTAACATCCAGAAATTCACCACATGGGCTCCTGATTATCAATCATTTAATCTAATAATAAAAGTTTTTGCATTACTTCTAACTCTTAGGACTACTAACACAGATGTAAACATTCAATGCCTCTTAAAAATGTCAAGTAAAAGTTTGCTTGTTAAGCAACTCCAGTATTATTTGTACAAATTTCTCAAACAGATAGTTAATAAGAGTTAATCAGCACCTAATATCTATTATGGAGCCAGAATATACAAAATATAACGGAGGGAATCATCTGAAAACGTCCATTCCAAGGGATGAAAACAAGCCCATGCAAAGCAGAGAATGGCACGTGTAAAGCTGTTCAGCTCAGCGTTCAATCAGTAGTATGAATTGAGCACCTACTGTAAACCACATTGCATGAGGCACTAAGAATTCCCAGAGTAGGAACAAAAATCTCTCCAAGGGGCATACAAAGATATAATTCCCTAGTGGTCTAGTCTTGGGATTGTGTTGCATTTAAACTTTGATCTTTTCTTCTGTTACTCACAGAAGTTCTTGACTGTTGTAATATGTGATTCAGGAGAATTTTATTTTATTTTATTATTTTTTTAACCTCTTTATTGGAGTATAATTGCTTTACAATGGTGTGTTAGTTTCTGCTGTATAACAAAGTGAATCAGTTATACATATACATATGTTCCCATATCTCTTCCCTCTTGCATCTCCCTCCCTCCCACCCTCCCTATCCCACCCCTCTAGGTGGTCACAAAGCACCGAGCTGATCTCCCTGTGCTATGCAGCTGCTTCCCACTAGCTAGCTATTTTATGTTCGGTAGTGTATATATGTCCATGCCACTCTCTCACTTTGTCACAGCTTACCCTTCCCCCTCCCCATATCCTCAAGTCCATTCCCTAGTAGGTCTGTGTCTTTTTTCCCGTCTTGGCCCTAGGTTCTTCATGACCTTTTTTTTCCCTTAGATTCCATATGTATGTGTTAGCATACGGTATTTGTTTTTCTCTTTCTGACTTACTTCACTCTGTATTACAGACTGCAGGTCCATCCACCTCACTATAAATAACTCAATTTCGTTTCTTTTTATGGCTCAGTAATATTCCATTGTATATATGTGCCACGTCTTGTTTATCCATTCATCTCTTGATGGACACTTAGGTTGTTTCCATGTCCTGGCTATTGTAAATAGAGCTGCAATGAACATTGTGGTACATGACTCTTTTTGAAGTATGGTTTTCTCAGGGTATATGCCCAGTAGTGGGATTGCTGGGTCGTATGGTAGTTCTATTTGTAGTTTTTTAAGGAACCACCATACTGTTCTCCATAGTGGCTGTATCAATTTACATTCCCACCAACAATGCAAGAGGGTTCCCTTTTCTCCACACCCTCTCCAACATTTATTGTTTGTAGATTTTTTGATGATGGCCATTCTGACTGGTGTGAGATGATATCTCCTTGTAGTTTTGATTTGCATTTCTCTAATGATTAATGACGTTGAGCAACCTGCTGAGGAGAATTTTAATTACTCTTGGTCCTTTGCAATATTCAGGCACCCTGAAGCTTCTGGGAACATCTTACACTTTGCCCAAGTAGATCCCTCTCTCATTCTTACTCTCCAATCCCTGCCATTTGGTCTCTTGATTATTTTCTCTCCTTGTTGATAATTTTCTTCCTGCTATATGTTTAAATAGATCTTGACATCAGGGATCCTCTGATACAATGAAGTAAGAAATCTACATAAATATTTCAATACTGGGTGACACAGATAGGCACAAGTTTCCATGGAAATATAAAACAGAGAACAACTCATACCGGGCTGGGAGAGGAGGCTGGGGTCAGGGACAGAGTTAGGAGGGCTTTGTGATAAAGAAATGCCCTTATCCCAGGTGAATCTCTCCTGAAAAAAACCTAGGTCAAAACTTATGAAAGGCCAATGTTTTTGTCTCCAATTACAAAATGCATTCAGTTTTATCGAACACTTTTTTCTTTAAAAAAAAAAAAACTCTCCCAAGTTCTTGACAGTACTTGATAATTACTGTACACATAGTTCCCTCAAGTTCTATTTCACTGGCATGCATTAAGGTGGCCTTTTCCATTTGCTGTCACTTCCTTCACAAATATCAACAAAAACATATGCTTCTATTAGGAAATACACACACATACACACACACACACACACCCTAAAACAAAAGCTATAAAATCTGTAACACATCAAAATTCAGAAGGAGCTACAGCAAAACATAAGATGAATATGACTTAAATTTATAAATCTTCAAGCAGTATTAAACTCACCTTTTTAGATTTTCACAATTTTTCCTCTTGCTTAATATATTCAGAAATAAATAAATATGTATATACAAACAAACAAAAACCTCTCGGAGCCTGTTCCCATTCTTAAAGTCAGGTCTGAGAAGCTCTTAAATTTGACCTCATCGTGGCTGTGAAGCCAGAAGGATACAGACTAAGTGATTTATCACATATAGTAGCTTTACTTTAAAATGCACCAAAAACAGAAATTCAAGGTGTAGATTGTAGTATAATTTTCAAGACTATTTAAGAACCCCTTCCCTCCCTACCATGGAACTACATAGTTATTCAATAAATGTCAGGTGAATAAATATTATCCTTTAATGGATATCTCATTAGCTTGACACAAGCTGGAGCACACTGTTCTTTGTCACACAGGTACATTTCTTGCTATAAGATGATAAATTTTAGGAAATACGGTGCATAATGGAAAGTTCATTGTTCCAGAAGAGATGTGCATAACGTATAATCTTGTAAATTAATTCTGCCTGGGCTACATTCCAGTATTCTAGAACAATTATTAGCAAAGGAAAGCTACCAAATGGCAGGAAAAAAAGAGTTCACATCCTGCTACACTCCCCCTCCCATAGCCCAGAATTTTGTCAAGACCCCACAAGAAGTCTCTTTTTTCCCCTTCTAAGTAGTAATTTCATTAAAATACATGCTGCAAACGAAGATGTGAGTGGGAAAATGAGTAGTAAAAAGTGGCCAAAAATGGAGTTCTAGAAACCATATGGTAAACAACTGCTGATAAATATGAACGTTCTGGCAAAGTTAAGGGTACTTGTCGGTACAGAAAAATTATTCATTAATATCCTTTTATTAAAGTTATAGATGCTGAAGCCTAATTCTTCCTTAAGCTTTTACCTTCCACTTATTATTCTATTTAAAAACCTAGCAAATATTTACAACCACCTGTTAAGGAGATTGGAATAATGCTGGTTAATTGCCACTTATACCCTTGGTGACCTAAACACCTTCAAATATTGTAAACATTATTTATAAATTTAATATATTCTATTTTCTTTTAAGTTAAAAATGTCTGATTGGCAAACCCTTCCAAATACTTAAGTAATCCAGATATATCAAATTAACTTTATGACTATGATTAATATTCAAATACTGTATGTAACCTTAGTAGTACTCACCAAAATCAATTATTCAATACACATTTGAAACTGAAATTATAAGATTGTCACTCAAAGATTCCAGATTTCCTCAAACATATAAAATTCAAATTATGCACACATTCCTACATAACAATATTAATACTATGGTTCTGACTCTTAAACATTTTTATACTAATCCTAAATATTCCCATAGTTAAAAGATGCTTCTGTCTCAGGAAACCACTGCATTCTCAGTTAACTTAGGTAACTTTTGACTAGTAATTTTTTCTTTTCTT
The DNA here is from genome assembly GCF_039906515.1 of Pseudorca crassidens. Taxonomy (NCBI): domain Eukaryota; kingdom Metazoa; phylum Chordata; class Mammalia; order Artiodactyla; family Delphinidae; genus Pseudorca; species Pseudorca crassidens. The sequence continues at coordinate 63,975,255 of NC_090306.1, forward strand.
TTTTTCTTTTTTGGCTACGTTGGGTCTTCGTTGTTACACACGGGCTTTCTCTAGTTACAGCGAGCGGGGGCTACCCTTTGTTGCAGTGCGCGGGCTTCTCTTTGTGGTGGCTTCTCTTGTTTCCGAGCACGGGCTCTAGGGCATGCGGGCTTCCATAGTCATGTCACGCGGGCTCAGAAGTTGTGCCTCGAGGGCTCTAGAGCACAGGCTCAGTAGTTCTGGCGCACGGGCTTAGTTGGCCTGCGGCATGTGGGATCTTCCCCGACCAGGGCTCAAACCTGTGTTCCCGGCACTGACAGGCATATTCTTAACCACTGCGCCACCAGGGAAGTCCCTTGACTAGTAATTTTAACTGGCAGTGAGATCTACAACTTTAAACATCCAGGGCAATTCTCACCATCTGCCATTTAGATGTTTATTATTTGAGGAGTTACCTACCTATCTCTGGCCATACTGTCATACTGTCATATGTATACTGTCAAGCATACATATGCTTAAGTACCCTATGGCCAGAGATTTTGACCAAATATAATTTTTAATTTACAGAATTCCAAAAGCTCCACTTCTTACTGCATACACCTCATGGTCCAAGATACCAGTGGAGTCTTTACAATCACCTAGGGGGTCCTATGCAATCTGGGCCCTATTCCCATTCTCATACCCACCCATTTCCTCTCTCATCGAATCTCCTACTACTCTCTCCCTTTCTCCAACCACATCAGTTTTCTAGCTGCTTTTGGAACTGGTCCAACATGCTCATGCCTCAGGACCATTGCACTGGCTCTTCCCTCTGCTTGAAATAGTCATCTCCCAGATGTACACATGGCTTGCTGCCTGACCATCTATCTTCAGGTCTTTGTTCACCTATCACCTTCTCAAAGGGCCTATTCTGGCCACCTCACTGAAAACTGCAACCCTGCCCTCTCTTTACCCTTCTCACTCAATTCCTTTCTCTTCTCCCTCTCAATCACTCAACACATCTGACAGACTATACGCTTTAATCATTTACTCGTTTATTGCCTGTTTCTCCAAAGCTCCACGAGGGACAGGATTTTTTTCTTTTTTACTTAGTGCTGAGTCCTCATCACCAAGAACAGTGCCTGACACATAGAAGGTTCCCAAAAAATATTTGTCAGATGAATGAATGAATGAGTGGAATAAAGAAGCTGGCTTCTGGGCGCCAGGGAGAGAGCCCATGTTGCTATTATTGCTTTTGGAGAGAGGAGCTTTATCCTTATAAAGACGCAAAGCTGTACAAGCACTTCAGCAACGGCTTCTGCAAGCAAGGTGCAGATTGACAAACAGTCTTTCCTGTTCCTCCCAGTAGGCCTGGATCTACCTCTGCCTACTTCTAACCACTACTGGTGGTAATCATTCATGCTTAAAAGTGAGGTTACATTTCTTTTAAAATGTTCCTTAATCACAATGTTCACGCTTTATAATCAGCCTTATCCCTTAATTAGTCCAAAGTGGTGACTGAAGTTTACACCCCAGTGCAATTCGTTTGGCCTCTTTGCTGCAATTTCCTCTTTTGTCATTTGTTCCATTAACCATGAGCGGGGCTGAGAGAGGACTAAATTGTTTTCTCATGACAGAAGGTCTGAATAGAATAATTAGGCCAGTGAGTTCCCAGAGTGCAAAGGCTAAATTTTCTTTCTTGGATATGCACCGCATATCTGCAAACTACAGCACAGCGAGTTATCAAATAGTCTGCAATGTTCCCATGTGTTACTCCCTCTGAGGGTAGTCAGAGAGGCTTGGTACAGATCAGAAAGGATTCACCTACATGTTTATTGCACCGGAGGGAGCTCTGTGAGGGGAAACTATTCCTCAACTTCAACTTCTTTTATTACTGTTAATATAGAAACAAAGCAAAAGAAGAGCCGACTCTGTGGCTTTCCCTATTCTGAGTATCTGGCCAACTGTTTATCTTTTTATGGAAAGAACTAGGCTGGAGGGTGAGGGCTGGAACCACTTGTCATTTATTTTGCTGTATCAGTATTCATTATATGGGAGTAAGTACATCTTGCCCTGACTTGTACCACCCAGGGGAAGACCAATTAAATTCCTTCCATAAAGACAATTCCCAAATGTCCTATAGACTAAGCCAGCTTGGCACTTCCGCAACTGCGGTGTGGGCAGTGAGAAGCCCCATGAAAATACATACCTGGGCTCGATGAAATGCCTAATGGCACCAATGAAGAAAAAGTAAGGCAGAATTTGGGGGTTTTCAAAGCCATGCTTTCTTTGAATTCTGTTTCACTTAAACCAAAATGTAAACATGTAGTATTTGAAGGTCTATGGATGCCATATTTGGTAACAGGAATTCCTCCATCTCCACAGGAAGAGATAAACCAAAGAATGGGTTTTAATCTATGGATTACACTTTCTACAGTGGGTATTATCCAGTGTATTTAGAGAAAATGAGATCCTTTTTGAGACTAACCCTAGATAAGCAAGAGATTTTCTAGCTCTTAAGAGACGAAAGTTTAGCTTTACATCTGGACAGACCAACTCTTCTTTTGGAAAAACCACTTGAATGGGCCTTTCAGTTTTGCTGATATAAATAAAATACAGATCCACAGCCTAGAAAAGAACTGTGAGGTCATTATTTACCAGAACGCAGATGACGAAAGTGAATCAGACACTATAGCATCACTTTTCTATCTGCTTTTTACTTTTATATATTATGGTTCAGGGTAATAGCTATCTCTTAATTTTATTAAAAATGGAGTTTTTGATTCTCTTTATCATTTTTCTTGTTGTTTCAGGGTAATTTATGAGAGGATAATGTGGCAAAATAATTTTATTATGTCATTAAAACTGGAAGTGATATGCCATGGATATCATTTTAGATATTTGTCTTATCACTACAGCAACTCTATAAGGTGGGTAAACTAGGAAAGATAAATTGTATTAAAATAAACAGAATTGAAGAGGTTTCTTCCTTTTGGGAATAGGCATACAAAAATTAACTCAAAATGGATCAAAGACCTAAAAGTAAGAGCTAAAACTATGAAACTCTTAGAATAAAACATAGGGGAAAAGCTTAATGACATTAGATTTGGTAATGATTTCTTAGATATGACACCAAAAGCAAAGGCAACAAAAGCAAAAATAGACAAGTGGGACTACATCAAACTTAAAAACTTCTGCATATCAAAGGAAGCAAGCAACAGATGAAAAGGCAACTTATGGGATGGGAGAAAATATTTGCAAATCATATATCTGATAAGAGATCCATAACCAGAATATATAAAGAACTCCTAAAACTCAACAGTGGAAAAACAGCCTGGTTAAAAAAAATGGGCAAAGAACTTGAATAGGCATTTCACCAAACAAGACATACAAATGTTTAATAAGCACACAAAAGATGCTCAACATCACTAATCATCAGGAAAATGAAAATCAAAACCACAGTGAGATATCACCTCACACCAAAAATAACAAATAGTGAGAGCTGCGGATCTGGAAAAATTGGAACACTTGCACGTTGCTGATGGGAATGTAAAATGGTGCAACTGCTGTGGAAAACAGCATGGTGGTTCCTCAAAAAATTAAACATAGAATTACCATTCTATTGCAATTCCACTTCTGAATATATATCGAAAAGAACTGAAATCCAGGACTCAAACAGATATTTGTACACACGTCCATGTTCATAGCAGCATTATTCACAATGGCTAAAAGGTGGAAGCAACCCATGTGTCCACTGATGGATGAATGGATAAACAAAATGTGGTGTATATATATATACAACGGAATATTATTGTCTTAAGAGGGAAGGAAATTCTGACACATGCTACAACATGGATGTGTTGAAGACATTATGCCAAGTGAAATGAGCCAGACACAAGAGGACAAATATTGAGGTACTTCAAGCAGTCAAATTAATAGAGACAGGAAAGAGAATGGTGGCCACCAGGGACTAGGAGAAGAGGGGGATGGGGAGTTATTGTTTAACGGGTACAGGGTTCCAGTTTGAGAAGATTTAAAAGTTCTTAGAGGATGAGGCTGACAGCTGTACAACAATATGAACATACTTAATGCTACAGAACTTAAAAATGGTTAAAATGGTAAATTTTATGTTATTTATGTTTTACCACAATAAAAAAAAAATCCCTCAACTATCCCTTTCTTTTTCTCCTCTCCTTTATATAGTTAAGCATATAAAGAGTGTTTTCTTTCTCTTTTTATGTTCTCCTACCCATTCATCCTGTAGCCTACTTCAGTCTGACTTTTATCTTCTCTACACCATCAAAACAGCTCTAGATGTGTAGGATGTCAATGACCTCACAACCCTAAATCCAGCAGGTATTTGTAAGACCTCATTTTATTTGACCCACAGGCATGTGATATATTTGATCAGCTCCTCTTTTGCGAATTCTGCTTCCCCTTGGCTCCTATGCAGCAGCCCTGTCTCAGGTTTCCCAGATCCTCTGTCTCATTTGCAGGCTCATTCTTCTCAACAGCCTCATCATGTGCCACATTTCTACTTTTCTCTGAGGTACAACATACAAGTCTCTCTTTAGTACCCACCATCCCTGCCACAGGGCCTTGACACATGCTATAATCTTAAATAATTCTCAGCTTAATTATCACTTCTTCAGGGAAGCCAGCTCTTAAGTCACGAAATAGGTCAAGTCTTCCTAGTTATTCTTATTGCCCTCTATACCTCCACAGCATCTCACACAGGCTCCAGATGAACAGGCTCAGCAGCAGTAATCCATGGGCCTGTGCTCCGCAATGAGAGAGGCCACAACAGTGAGAGGCCTGTGTACCGCAAAAAAAAAAACCCAAAAACCTCTGTCCTTAATGAAATTACAATACAATGCAGTTAGAGAGATAAGACATTCAAGAAATAATTAGGAACACATGAGGCATTATATGAACTAAAATCTCAGCTATCTGTCCATCAACATTGCCAAGTATCCAGAAAATTTCCAAAACCACAAGTAAGGGGGAAGGTATTCTCGACTTTCTGTGCCTCCCCCTTCCCACCTCCTTGTGAAATGTGACCTCTTTTCTCTTTCTTCTATAGCTCCTACATCTCTATATTTGTAACTTTTGCCAAGAACTTCGCACAAAGTACTTTTTCAATCTGGTTATGTATCAAGTACACGTGCTCTGCATAGAGTAGGGGGTTAATAGTTTTCAAATGAATGAATTACCAAGCAAAAGGAGAATGGTAATTAGTGTCTCAAAACTGTTTTCATTTTGTGCCAAAACCAAGAGGTGTCAATAGAGGACAGAAAAGACAGGAAAAAAATGAATCAGAGAAAGGGATATTTCAGAGATGAATGGCAGCAACCTCGGTAGTAACAGAGAGGTACCAGTTGACTCTCAGGAAGGTAAGATAAGAGACGAATGTTAACAGCCAGTGTGGTACTTCAGTGGCCTTCAAAGACCAAGGCACAGGCCATTTCTAGGAAGTATAGCAAGTAGAAGAGGAAAAGAGCAGAGAGGTGGAAGCAGATGAAGAAACCCCTGAGGGAGTTAATGTGGTACCAGGACTAGAGTGTGGGCTGAAGGGTGGGACCCACTTATCACACAGGAGTCAGATGGCAACATCATTCTATCCCATACCGCATAGGGCTTTATCTCTTCCTATAACTCTACCAATCTCACAGTGTAATATTATTTCATACTCCTAAGGATCGCCCTGAGTCAGCCCTTAAATATCATATGATGTTAAATATACTACTATTAACAAGGTAGGGAAAGAGATAGTCATCGCCAAGATCCATCAGCTGGTTTACCGTGAGCTGGATTATTTATACAACTTACGTCACTGCAACCTCTTATCGAGCTAGTAATGTGGATACTGTTATCATTCTTGTTTTACATTTGGAAAACCATCCATTGTGCTGGTAAATGTTTAATAACTAAAAAATCCCTAATTTATAGTGTTTGCCAATTTCTATGGTATAAATACCCCCACATGGGCCAATTTTAAGCTACCGTCATTACATCACTGAATGCAGAGTTGGGGAGAGTTGCAAATAGCACACTATTGTGTAGAATGATTCAGTATATATACAGTATACATACGTAGTTAGTATAGTATATACAATATTTACATGCACAATAGATGGAAATAGCTTCAAGAGCATATGTAACAGCAAAATAGTAAAATGATTAGGAAATGACGAGCTTGGAGTGTTTATTAACTTTATTTTAAACATTATTTAATTGTAAATTTATTTACTTAAATTGTAAATTTAATTTTTTTTTTTTTTTTTTTTTTTTTTTTTTTTTTACGGTACGCGGGCCTCTCACTGTTGTGGCCTCTCCCATTGCAGAGCACAGGCTCCGGACGCGCAGGCTCAGCAGCCATGGCTCACGGGCCCAGCCGCTCTGCGGCATGTGGGATCCTCCCGGACCGGGGCACGAACCCGTGTCCCCAGCATCGGCGGGCGGACTCTCAACCACTGCGCCACCAGGGAAGCCCAATGTAAATTTAATTTTTAATGGCTATGTTTAACAACCACCTCGCAAAGTTCCTGAAAATTTAATAATTAGCTTTGATGAGACAATGAGCTAGCTGGCTCCAGCATACCTCTGTCAGCCCACGGTCACTTGGAATGCACTCACAATTTCTAACCATTCCCAGAAAAGGGTGGATTGTAAAAAATCTTGTCTCTTTAAATCAAGGACTGAATCCTGTATTTTAAAACTCTGTCCCCAGGACCTTCAGGAGATCCAGATAGTAGGTAATCAGAGTCCCATCGTGGAAAAGTCTAGGACACTAAGATAAGCAGATGAGACACGAGGGTCATCAGCAAGCAGATATTAGTGTGAGAATCAGTATGTGGCCACAGAGAGCAACCACTTTAAGTAGACCAAGACAATATAAAGACAAATCTTATATATCTAGAGAGGGCTGAAATTAAGCCTGGAGATGAAGAGCTTTGAACTTACAGGACAGGGGAGGCAAATGGCTGCGCTTGACTGATGAAATGCTTGCCTCTCCAACGTCTAGCCCCTGTTACCCATATTTTTGTCATTGGCAGCAGCCCACAAGCTTTGGGGATGCTGACTCCAATTCTGACTCTAAGGATACAGCATATCCTTAGGGGCTGAGAAAATCAGGTTACTCCTACCACCTGGCCCCAGATACATGTTTGGGCCAGCAAGACAGCAGGGAGGGTTTGCTGGAGCTTTGGAGTAAATAGTAATTTACTCTTTGGGAAGTGGAAGTATGTAGAACTAGGAGTTATCAGCATCTGTATCGGGACCATAACAGCTCAGCAGCCTCAACCTGAAGATGATAATATTGAATGTTAGAGACAAGGAAACAAAACAGTTCCTTGGTGATGCAGTTGTGCGCCTGGATCAAACCAATCCTGATACCTACATAGTTCTGGACTTCCAGTTCTGTGAGCCAGTAACTCTACTTTATGGCTTAAGCCAGTTTGAACTGTGTTTTCTGATATCAGTGACTGAATACATTATAACTGAGACAAGCTTCAGTGTGATCAAAATAGGTGTTCATTGAGAGGGGAACCTGGGTAAACATGCCACAGAAACCAAAGAAGTGAAAACTCAGAGAGGGCTGGAGTAGCTGATAAAAATGACACAAGTGTCTTTCAGCAGAAGTGCCGTTGAAGGAAAAGTAGATGTGATAAATGAGGAAAAGAACAGGCCTTGTCATCTGCAAGGAAGGCGTGGCTGGCTGGGGAGGAATGAGCTAGGACCTGCTGAGCATGACCCTGCCCTTTCCCTGTCTGACAGTCATGGAAAGGAATTCATTCATTTCCTGGTGAGCAGAGGCAGAGGCTCTGCCCCTTGCATCAGCTTGCTGTGCCAGCCTGGAGTCTGCTCGTAATTTTTTTTTTTTTATCCTGAAGATCATTTTGCATTTTAATAAAAAAGAATTTACGTCAGGAAATAGTCATTTACAAACCTTGAAGTGTTTTTGCCTGGATCTGGAGTAAGAATGTCTTAAGGAGAGGTTTGTAAGCTCTTCATAACAAAGTGTTATTTACAAAAAAAAAAAAACATTAATAGGTTACGTAATATTTAAAAACTTTGAACCAGGGGCTTCCCTGGTGATGCAGTGGTTGAGAGTCCGCCTGCCGATGCAGGGGACACGGGTTCGTGCCCCGGTCCGGGAAGATCCCACATGCCGCCGAGCGGCTGGGCCCGTGAACCATGGCCGCTGAGCCTGAGCGTCCGCAGCCTGTGCTCCGCAACGGGAGAGGCCACAACAGTGAGAGGCCCGCGTACCACCCCCCCCACCCCCCTAAAAAAAACCCTTTGAACCAAAACTCGCTACCAGTCTTTTTTTTTTTTTTTTTTGCGGTACGCGGGCCTCTCACTGTTGTGGCCTCTCCTGCTGCGGAGCACAGGCTCCGGACGCGCAGGCTCAGCGGCCATGGCTCACGGGCCCAGCCGCTCCACGGCATGTGGGACCTTCCCGGACCGGGGCACGAACCTGTGTCCCCTGCATCGGCAGGCGGACTCTCAACCACTGCATCACCAGGGAAGCCCCCGGTACCAGTCTTTTTGACTGCAGGGGATCCCTGCCAAGGTAACTTGACAAAGTCGGCATAATTCTGTGAACAGAAAAGGAAGCCTTGATGGGTCTAATGATCCAAAAGTGGGTTTTCATCGAGAAGTACAATTGGAGTGTGAGTGCATTCTAATGAAAACTTCAGCCCTCGTTCAGTTGCATATAAAAGCCCTCAAAGAGAACACACAGTACAGCAATGTTTTGTAAAAGGCAACAATACGATTTGTACAGAGCCCGGCGTCTAGTCCTATAGATCATCCTTTGCCCCTTCTGTCCCCAGCACTCGTAATCAGATATGGTCGCTAGAGAAAGTGAATGCCAAGTTGTAAAAATAGAAAACGGGTAATGGGAAGTTCTCTCCAATGTGCACCTGAAGAAATACAGGGGAGATAGATGTGAATAAGCCAAATTGCTAAGTAATCCACACATCAGGCATAGGTTATTACATAGCCATGAACAAACTTCTTTGGAAAATTTGCCTTGACTAACAAATGTGATTTTGGGGGGGGAGGGGTTGACATTCTGTAATCAGTTTAAAAAATGTCTAGAATCCAAGTCAATGTACATAAGAAACCAATCAAAATCAGAGCTGTGTGATACCCTCAGACTGGAGATGTTACTCTTCCACAATTCCACAACCGGCCATTTGCCCCACACCCTCGATGGCTCCACTGTTGCGAGTACATAGAAATAGAGCTAATGGAGCAAAGGGAAAAGCAAAATGAATACACAGCAAAAATCGGGAACTTAAATGGTAAACTCCTCAGAAGCATGCCCCGTCCAATTTTCAAGAGGAAATAAGGGAAAAGTGTCGGAACTGCCCTTAATACTACAAACTGTGCAACTATTTGTTCCTGGCCCTAAAGTGCTAGCTGTTCAGCTAGTTTTCCTGAAATAATGATTTACAATTGCAGACAGTCTAGCAGTAATTTTAGGTACCACAGCCTCTGCTGATACTTTTCAGATGTTTTCCTTGTGATAAGTTCCTTTTTTTCCTATTAAGTTTACTGCTCTGGTGTCTCTTCTCCTTCTTCCAGGAGTCTGAAAATTCTCCTGCAAGCCTACATCAGCATCTGATCCATATGCTATTCTCCCCCCTTGCCAAGAACCTGGAAGGGGGCAAGAATTCATCCCTGTGTGTACCCCAGAATACTCTCAGTTATCTGAGGCCTGGGAGTTTCAAGGCCAAAGCCAGGCAGAGCTGGCTGAACCAAGACTAGAGCCAGAGTCCCCTCAATCATGGAGGCTATTCCAGTACTCAAAGGAGCCTCTTTGCACATCTGGGGAAGACCAGAAGTGATTTCTAATCAACAAAATATAAAAATGGGGGGATATTATTGTTCATTCTTTTACTTTTTGACCTGCCTTTTTCTAATAAGAATTTGGGGCAAACTTGTCATCACATGACCTTATCAAAGAGGCAAAGTGTCATATGGAGGCAGTATAGACCCTGAAGTTGGACAGAAATGGGTACAAATGCAAGTTCATTCAATGACCAGCTCTGTGACTTTCGGCAAGTGACTTCATCTCTCCAACCCTTGTTTTCCTTTGCTATAAGAAGGGGCTCTTGCTACTTGCATATGGGCATGTTGCATGGATTAGAAATAATCTATAAAAAACATAGCACAGTGGCTGGTACACAGTAGACAGTCAACACATTATACTTACTATTTTCAAAGCAAACTAGTTGAAACACTTGGAAACCAACCTATGCTTCTAGATGATTATATGAACCTGAAAGATTGTTCCCCCATAGAAAATTCCTGTAATTTTATATACTGGCCATGAATCAAGTTATGAATCAAGGACAATATATTTAAATGAATCCTGTTCCAGATTAAAAATAAATTCTAATAACTTGTCTCAAAAGAGAAACGATCAAGATTCCCATTAAGACAAATTCAGTAACTGCAAAAGCATACAGAGCTAGACAAAAGAAGATAGCACCACTCTTTTCATGAGTGTGTGACTCATTTTCAACTCAAAGATGGTACACAGGAAACAAATGCTCATTTACCCACGAGGCTGCCAAGTGCCTACAGGAATACAGACTACACCCCACTCATTTTTTGCATATTCAGGAAAATGTCATGTCCTTTCTTACTGGACTCAGTCCCATTTTTGCAGGTGTAACTTGTATAAGCAACCCTGAAAAAAAGTGTCATTTCGGAGCTTATTCAAAACCCATTAAGACAGCACATCCACTTGGATTTCTCTTTAACCTTCGGGTCGCAGGATGGCCTCCCAACCATGATTTAGAAGCAAGGGCAGAGGGCCAAAAACATCAGAAAAAGAATATATTTCAAAAATGTCTGAAATGGACAGGTGTGTTTTTCAAGAAGCCTTTCCCTCAGTGGCTTTAGCTTTTGCAAGCAGCCCAGAAGTAACTGATATACTGAAGTTCTCCAACTTTGCAGCCTGATAGATATAATTTTCATACTGTATATCAGGAGATAATTCATGCAATGTATGAGATAGTTGTCCCTGTTATCAAGCAGCCATGTTCTCTCATTTCACTAACAAATGTGCAGATAAACGTACATTATGGCAAATGCAAGGAAATCACTAGCCTGTGTTTGAAACTTTAGCCTCTCCATTCCTTAGAGTGTAGCATGATTTAGACAATAGGGATCCATGGTACCAGCATCATCCTTTCTCTCCAGACTCCTTTAAGACTCTGTCACATGATGATAGTTAATATGTTTCAGTGTGTGATTAATTCTGATCGCAGAGAGACGATTACTTGGACGAATTGTCATGATAATATCTGCCTCATTTAAAAGAAGGTTTCATTGTAAAATAAGAATATTCAAAACGGACACCCATATTTTGGCCCCAAATCCTTTTCTTGCAAAGTAGAGAACTAATAAATAGTGATCAGTGAATAAGTACAAGGAAGAAGAAATGTTTTCTGTGGATTCTGATGCCTTTCTAGAGAGACTACCTCAATCATAGCTCATTCCTTTGAGACGAGAATATTCAGACGCAAAGTCATGATACGCCACCAACGTCATAAAGTTAAGAGCAGATTCAGGAACTCTATTCTTTGCCTGTCCCTTCATGCAATTCCTCTCTACTTTCTGAAGAAAAAAAAAAAACTATTCCCCTCTTCCTGCTGCTTCCACCAATGAGATAGTTATAGTCTGATGTCGTCTTTAGTCATCACCCAGCAGAGCTGCAATCTTTTCATTTCTCAGAAGTCATTTTCTCCATCTGCTGAATCATTTCATTTACTTCTGACTCCATCCAACGTGCTCACATCTCTTAGACGTAAGATTCCAAACATGGAAAAGAGTCCTTCAAGGAACCAGAGGGAATTGTGGCAATATGGAGCCCCTTGGTATTTGCCTTGTGGCAATATAGAGCCCCTCACGTGTGACTCTGTATGTATGTATTCTTTACCTCTCCCCTTACGGGCAAGCTGCAATCTTGATCAGAGCTCCAGGGGTGGCGCTGTCGCATAGGAGAAAGTGCACTGCTTTTGATGTCTGGCACACCTGGGTGCAAATCTTGGCTTCCCAATTTACTACCTACATGACCTGAGGCAAGTTATTTAGCCTCTCTAAATCTCAGTTTCTTTGTCAGAAATAGCTTTGGGAAATATTAGCTACATCATAGGACTCTGGCGAGAAATAATTAATGTGTCAATGGCCTGTACAAAGTATATAGAGGTCTACATACACACCTCTAGATACCTGTATATACCACATCTGGTACAAGTATGTGCAACACTCCCACCAGCCCCCAGATCTAAGAGTTAAATCAATTTCTCTCTCTTACCACATTCAATTTACCAGAAATTTCTGCCTACTCTTCCTCCGTTTTTTCTGAACTCATCCATTTCTCTCCAGTGATTTGAGTCACAGTTGGATCAGCTACCACCTGATCTGAACCACAACGTTTTCTTACCAAGACAGGGTTATAGCCTGCCTCCTGACTCATCTCCCTGCTTTCATTTTTGCCCCTTAAAATCCGTTCTCTACACAGAAGAGATGTCATCTTTTTAAAAGATGAATTAGATCAGTCCTCTTGACATAAAACTCTACATGGGTTTCCCATTACACTTAGAAAAAATCCAAAATCCTTCACATGGCCTGTAGGACCTTATGTGATCTACCCCTGCCTGACTCTGAAGTTATCCCCCTCTGCTCTTCCATTGTTCACTCTGCTTTTAGCCACATGGGCCTTTTTATGTTTCTGGAATTCACTAAGCTTATTTTGATCCCAGGACCTTTGCCCTTGCCATTTCTTGAGGCTTGAATGTTCTTCCCTCAGATCCTCAGCTCTTCACATGGCTGGTTCCTTCTCATCATTCAGGTCTAAGGCCAGACGTCACCAAGAGGCCTCCTCTGATCGCCAAACCTCATCCTGTCTTCCCCCCAGGTCCCAACACAGTTACTCTCTAGCACATTACTTTGTCTTATTTTCTTTATATCGCTTATCACCATCTGAAGTTACCACGCTTATTTATTTGTTTACTTATAGAATGTCTCCCCAACAGAATGTCAGCCCCATGAAAGAAGGACACTTGTCTACCTTGCTTATCTCTGTACTGCCGCCTTCTAAAATAGGGTCTGGCAGGAAGTAGGCACTCAATAAGTGCCTGACAAATGAACGAATTAGTCTTTTTAAGCCTATCCTGGAAGAAGCGAGCTCTGCTATACTTTCCATAAACATGAAATCATCAAACAAGATAATGAAGTCTTAAGATGTTCTCACAAAAGTTTAATATCTAGCTCCTCAATTTTACAAGGCCAGAAAATTCTGGAGCATTATAAAGTGGTTCAGAATGCAGAGCATATTTTAATCTTAGCTGTGCACTTCATATCTGTGTGACCTCGGACACGCTAGTTAACATACTAAAACTGGTTTCATCATTTAAAAAATAAGGATAATAACACACACCATAGAGGGTTTTGTAAAGATTGAATGAGCTAAGCCTTCAGCCCAGTTTCTAGAACACTGTGCACACTTACTAAATGCTGGTTATTATTATTATGGTATTGCTGTTACGGCAGCTAATTCTGGCACCGTGCTTTACTAAGGACATGAACAAATTGGAGCTTATCCAGAGGAGAACAAACAATCTTGTGAAGGGTCTGGAAACAACAACTTGTGAGGAACGATTGAAATTGCTGAGGATGTTTACTTTGGAAAAGACAAATTTTAAGAGGAACGTGATAGTTTTTTAAAAGACACTGAAAAGAACCTGTCTCATGGAAGAGGGATTAGATTTCTCCAGTGCTGTTCTAGAAGATACAATTAGAACCAAGGAGCGAAAATTTAATCTTGACCTCTTTATGGTCTAATAACCAAACTGTCCAAGCCAAAATAGGATTGAATTCTATTTATAAAAGTAAAAATTTAAGGCATGGTTATATACATTTTGGTTAAGGAAATTATACAGTATATGAAACTATTTATAATTGCCATAATGGGAGCTTTGTATCAATATGAAAAATATCTGTGGCATGTCAATTGCAAAAAGGAGACTACAAAATATCTGCATATATGCTGTGATCCCAACTCTGTATTTATGAGAGAAGAGCATATAAGTACAGGCACACAAAAATGAAATCTGTTGCTTCATGAAGTAGTGTTTCCTGTCACTTCAAATGTTGAAGCAGAGACTAGACAACCTCTTAGAAGGAATGGCATTCAAGAAGTGATGTGTCAGGGAAAGGGGTGGGCAGGGAGAACTCTGAAAATATTTGAAAGTTCCATGGGTCTATGACCCTCTAAATATATTGTTGAATTGTGGTAATACAAGACAGTGCTTCTTTTTAAGAAGTAAAGAGGACATTAGGTCACGCAAATATCTTCATTTCCTCCCAATTAAAGTAGGAAAAAAAAAATCTAATCTCAAGACCCCCAAAGTGCTGGGCTCCATCATCTAATGGGGACATCGTAGCATCAGGTAGTGGATGTTTCTTGCCACTATTTCTTCTGTCCCAGCAAAAGCCTGTCAATCTCTCTGAATCTCATTTTCTGGATCCTTCCCTAAAAAGGAGGAAGTTGCAATCTTTCTAGTTCTGAAAGTCTGTGATTCATCTTGATTATTTTGATAAACATGAACTTGGCCAAGAATTAGAAGCCACCTGAACTGTGTAAATAAGTAACTTCCAAGAACACTGACAAAGGAATATCTTCAGGAGTATGTTTATACAAAAATAAAGGAAGATTCTTTTTCCCAGCCAGGGTCAAAAAGTAGTAAATCATTCCTTTTATAATTTAATGGGTACAAAATTGAACTCTAAGAGACAGGCACCCAGAAGTAGAGTTTTCTAGTAACATTTCTTTGTTTTATACATAAGATGACATTAAGTAGTCGCCAGCATTGGCTTCTTACCTTTGATGATAAAGGTGCTCTTCTTCACTGTTGTTCAAGTTCTAGGCAGAGATTTCAGACTGCCTTTACCCTAGAAGGACCAATAGAAAGATTACCATTTTCAAGCAGTGATGACACTATCTGACCCTCCCTTGAGGTCTACCTACCTCCCATTTTATATCTCAGATTATTTACAGCGGGGGCAAAAACATGTACTTTTCCTTTTCCACTTAGTGAACTAAGAGATGCGCTCCTCTATTAGGCAATAGAGACGACAAAGTGGAGACCCCACAGAACTTCTCAAGACAACATGTGAGATGCATTTATAAAGACTAGAGACCAGCCCCATTCTCTTCAAGTCTTTGGTTATAATTCACACAGATTATCTCGTGGGAATGGGACAAAGTAAGTCTTGCTGTGCCATGCTCTCCTGATGAGAGTTCTGACTCCTTTATTTCAGATGAAGAAAGCATTGTAACAAGACAGTGGTCAGGAAGCCCCTGCCTCCAGGCCCAGAAAGAGTTCTCAACATGATGACTTCAGGCTCAAATAGGTACCGTCTAAATGGAAGATAGCCTTTTTTTTTTTTCCTTCCAGAACTTAGGATTTTTTATTGTTATTTTTTTAAACTATAGCGTTGAAATTCACATAACATAAAATTAACCATGACAAAGTGAACAATTGAGGGAATTCAGTACATTCACCATTCTGCCGCTTCCCCCAGACCCTGGGAACTACCAGTCTGTTTTCTGTCTCTATAGCTTTACCTGTTCTGGATATTTCATATAAATAAAACCATGTAATATATGACCTTTTGATTCTGGGAAGATACACTTTTAATCATTCCCAAGTACATACTTTAGGAAGAAAGCACATTTATATAAGGAAATATATAAACATTATCATATCAATTTACCTAAACAAGCAGTTTATTAAGATCCATCATTTGCAAAATATGTAAAGTGCTTTAGGAGCAAGTGTGAGCGTACGTGCGCGCGCGCGCACACACACACACACACACACACACGACTATTAATCGTCTTACTCAGAGGCCCACAGTTTGGGAAAAGAGCGACAGAGAAAGGGGACTGAGAGCCAAAGAGGAGAGGCCACTTCTCCTTAGCAAGCCGGAGAAGCACGGCAAACAGGGGAAGCTTGGACCTTTGAGGTCCTCCCTTGCCCACATCAAGGAATGGCACTAGAATTAGTTAGAATTCTTGGTTGCAAGTTCCAGAAATTCAACTGATAGCATAGAAACATTTATTATGGGGAAGCAGGGGTGGTTTGTGACACGTGGTCATAGAATAGAGCCTAGACTCAAAAGAGAAGCTCAGGGATCTCCCTCTCTCATGTTGGCGCCTATATGCACTTAAGCATCAGTTCATTCTTTGCTCTCTGCTCACGCGGGCAAAACACAGCCATCCCACGGTTCCCAAGTTTCTATCTTCTCTGTTTAAAAGAGACCGTACTGCGTGAAAGTTAAGATCATGAGCTCCAGGGTCAGACAGATGTGAGTCTAAATCCTAATTCTGCCATTTAGGCTGTGTGACATCGGAAAAGTCAACCTCTCTGATCTCAGTGTCTTCAAAAATAGCGCTTACCTCCTAAGGTTATTAAGAAATTTAACCAAGAAACCATATTTAAAGATCCATGTCTAGCATATATATCTTCAATAAATATTATTTATTACTACTGTCATTATTATTATTATTAAAGAAGCCAGCCCTAACTGAGTGGGTCTCAGTCACAAATCCAGATTTCTAGGAAAGAGACTCTGAATGATCCAACTTGGGTCAGGTGCTTACCTCTACTCCACCAGTTAGAGCCAGAGGGTAGAGTCACAATAGAGAGAGATGGCTACCCGATACACATTCCTGTGGAAGAGCAGGGAGACAAGGAGCTACAGAATGAAAGAAAAAATGTGCCAGGAATTAGAAGAGGTATGAGGAAAAGAGTCAGGGCCCCTCTTCTGCCCAGCGGGCAGCTGCCTGTGGAGGCCAGGCCATTAAAGAAGAAATGTGTTACAGGCTTTTCGGCTGTCGCTTAAGGAAATCAGGTTGATCTTTGGAACTTGTGCTACTGCTTAGTGAATTCAGCTGGTTAGCTGAATTTGGCTAACCTCTTGGGCTTTGAAATCATTGTTTACTTTCTTTTTTTATCACTTTAGCTTGTTTGGGCTATTCTTTTATTCTCTCTGACTCTTAGTTTTAAATTTTATTTTATCTTAATTGTTCTTACCTCATGGTTTGCTCGCTGCCTTCCCCTTTCTTTTATCTTATGTTCTTTGGTGGGCGGGGGTGGGGGAAGGTGGTCTGCAGAAAAGGGGTCAATTATTTAACCTAGTTTCCAATATCATTTAGTCTTTACTGAACTGCCCAATCTTATTTCTTTTTCTATTTTATTACTACTTTTTAACCTTTTTATTGTCTACAACTTTTAGTTCTCTGGAATACTGCCAGAATACAATGTAGGTGTAGGGGTTCAGCTGGGAAGATGGCCCTTTCTCCCTAAGAGGCTGATGGGTATTTGTTTCCACTTCAGACCCTGAAGCTGATCTTTACACAAATCTCACAGCGACCCAGCATAACTCCCCTTTACTGGTTCCCTTGGCTGAGGGTTTTACCTCCGGCTCTTTCTCACCATACTCTGATTCCACTCTCCCATGAGAAAGGACCTCCTGTCAGCAGACTGAGCGGGCAGTGATCCCTTTTCATCTGGAGAACCAAAAGCTTGACGCTCTGTCAAGGAATCGATGAAACAGGACACAGCATTCCGGATACACGAGGTCTTCTTGGCACTGGATAGCTCCAGGACTGAGCCCTACGACCTCTTCTCCTCTCTGTCCACGTCTAGTCCCTGCTTGACCTCTTAAATACCATCTACAGGCTGATGACTCCCAAATCTGCATCTTTAGAACACAACTTCTCTCCTGAACTCCATAAAGCTAAACTCCCGTTTGAAATCTCATTTTAAATGTTCAGTAGACACCTCAACCTTAGCAGGTCCAACATTAAACTATTGATTCTTCCTGCTGCTGAACCAGTTCCTCCCAAAGTCTTCTCTGTCTCAGACAATGGTGACACCATTCTTCTAGTCATCTAGGCCAAAAATCTCAGGGTCATCTTTTACTACTCCTGTTCTCTTACAGCCCATATCAAATCAATCAGAAAATCCTGTTGGTTCTACTTCAAACTTGCATCACCTTTCGCTGGGATGTTGCAATAGCCTACTTGCTTACTGGTCTCTCTCTTTCCATCCCCGCCTCCTAAATTTTACTCATTATATGACAGCTAGAGAGATCCTTTAGAAATATTCATCAGACCATAATATTCCACTGAGAACCCTCCAATGATTCCCTATCTTACTGAGGCTAAAAGCCCTAGTCTTGCTATGAGGTACAGAATCATATGTGACCTGCTACATTACCTAACTCTTTACCCCCAAGCTACCTATCTAACCTTATCTCTTATCGTTTCCCCTGGTTTATTCTATTCTAGCTCTGCTGGCTTCCTTCCTGTTCCTCCAGCAGCAATCATGCTCCTACTGTAAGGTTTTTGTAATTGCTCTTCCCTCCTCCTGGAACTGTCTTCCACCAAATATTCACATGGTTTAATTCCCTCACTTCCTTCGGGTTTATACTTAAAAATCACTGCATCATCCTGTATAAAATAGTATCAACCTCATCATTCTATCTCCTTCCTCACTTTATTTTTCTTTATAGGACTTGTCACCATCTGCCACAATTGGTTAATGTCTGGCTCCCTATACTAAAACGCGAGCTCCACTGCAAGAAAAGATTTTTTTTTGCATTTGCTCACTTATGTATCCCTAATGTCTAGAGTACTGCCTGGTACTAGGAGATGCTCAATAATTGTTTGAAAACTTCTTGAATGATTCAATAAATGACTTAACACATCCTGATATTATAATTCAAGCAGCATTTTCAAATAGTGTATGTGTTGGGAGGGGGAATATTGGGAAGGGGGAAAAGAAAAAAGGAAGGCACCAACCATTGATTGAACTCCCTTTCTATGCCAAGCACTGTGTTAGATGTCTCTTCTGGGTTATTACTTTTAATCCTAAATTTTGTAAGACACATGACAATATTCACTCAGCTCTAATAGGTCCTCCAAAACTTATCTCCCATTATCTACTATCTTTTCACTCAGGTATAGTACTATTTTCCTGCAAGAGACATAGCCTTTAGAAAATAAGTCTTCTGATCTTGATGTTTTATGCTTTTCCCCTGTCGATAGGAAAATAATCATGGCAGGCAAAGGTGGACTGACCATACTTAACCTGGTGAATTCAGAATTAAATGTGAGCCATGAGAAAGGATACAAACTATTATGGGTTTATAACAAAAGGAGGAATCCAAGAAGACATTAGTAAGAAGGTAGTATTTGATCTGGACCTCAAAGAATTGACAAGCTTTGTAAACTCAGAAGTCTGAGTTTACTTACTAGGAAGGGCAAAGAACTCTTAAAGTGCATAGTACACATTTCAGTAAATGTGGTAGGCAGACTTCTAAGATGACCCCTGGGACCCCTACCTCCTGGTATTTATGCCATTGTGTAATCCTCTCCACTTGAATGTGAATGGGACCAATGACTCACTTCTAGCCAATAGAATATGGCAAAAGCGAGTGGGTGTCAGTTTTGTAATTAGGTTACATGAGATTGTGACTTCTGCCTTACTAGTAGATTCTCTCTCTTGACTTCTCAGCTTATATGTTTCCATAAAAAATGCTTTCATGCTGGAGGAGCCAATGTGGCAGGAAACTGCAGGAGCGTCCAGCCAACAGACAGCAAGGACCTGAGGGTCTCATCCAACAGCATTCCCCAGTCAAGCCTTCAGATGAGGTCTCAGTCCTCGGTGACACTTTAATTCCCTCACTCAGAGAGCCCCACTATGCCATGCCAGAGTTCCTTATCCACAGAAACTGAGAAATAATAAATGTGTGTTGCTTTAAGCTGCTAAATTTTGGGGTAATTTGTTATACAGCAACAAATAACTAGTTTCATGAAGGACAAATAAAACATCTGCATTTTCCCCCAAATCTTATTTGTAACAGATCTTTTAATTTAAGCATTCACTGAATACATATTTATGAGGAGTCTTTTTTATGCAATTACTGTTACAGTTCCTATAAAGCCTGGAAAGATGAATCAGAGAGAGCTCCTACCCTCAAGAAGTCTAGTGCAGGTGGGTAAGGTGTGCTCACAAATAACTGTAGAACAATGTGGAAAGTGCTAAGTCACCAGGAATAGCTGGAGAGATCCACCAAGGACTCCTGGTGGAGGAACATTTGAGCTGGATCTTAAATAGCAGGTTGGGCATGCAGGGAAAGGCAATGGGCTGCATATGAGCAAATACATCAAGGTGAGGATTATGGGGTATGTACAACAGACAATAAACAATTCCTCTTGGTCACAGACTAGGACACACTTAGGCTACAGGGACATGCATGTAAACAGCACTGGAGAAGTAGGCTAGGACCATATTGTGAAGTTCCTTGAGTGAAGGGCTAAAAATTGGTACCTTTTTGGAACATTTGTTCAAACTTCATTGCCAAGAACAATACAGTTCCAATATCCTTTATGAAACCTTCCTCGTTCCATAGCTAATACTTTTAAATATTGGGCCAAAAGTAAAAACTTCCTTGTATTTTATCATGTCCCATCTCACTGAAGATTCTTTATCCATTGAGTCTCTCTGAAATGAATGGCTCACTGCATTTTATGATACAATTTGAAGACCTGAGTATCATTGAAATTGAGAAATTATCATCATCTATAAAGTGTTGTATGCATTTTTACTATATGTGAATGTTTTTGGTCAATGTCTTTATTTGTTTATAGTATAGAAAAAACTCTTCCAACTATTTTTTCCCTCCAATGTCACTTATTTTAAGTATTCTCATTTATTCATCAGGGTTTGGAGACAGGCCACATGGTTGCAAAATATGTATTTATGTCTACCATATACACAGCTTTTGCTTGTAATTTAATTGAAGGTAGCTGAAATGGTGCTTGAACAGCCAAATTTTACTTGTACATTCACCAGCATGTAATCACTTCGAAAATCCATCCCAGAAAATCCATCCCAAATCCTCACTGGAGGCTCTCTCTACATCATCTCTGCTAGCTACAGAATTCTTTGTAGAGGTCCCCAAGGTGTTTCAAAAGCTTTCCTCTTACACAGCAGGATGTGGCTCATTTTCTAATCTTTCATATATTGTTTTAGAAAATAGCACACACTTACCACCTTGCCCCCAACAGTAAAAGTCTCTTGCAATCCTCTGTATTCATACGCCAATATATATTTAAATGTCCCAAACAACACATAACCAAGTATTCCCCAGGCTTTCAAAGTACCAACAAATAGTGATTCGGACCCTGTCTCTCAATTATGCATCGTAGCACACATAATCCTACAGCAGCAACTGTCCAACGACCATATTACCATCCCTATACTTTCCCAGCTAAGAACAGTTTACTGTTCAGTGTCACAATTTGATTTTTTGTTTGGATTGATGATGTTTAAGCAGTCTGGAGAATTAATGGGGTTCAGCAGAGGCCACAGTCCTAACCAGGGTTTGTAATTGATATCTGGGAGGCTGTAGCCTTTTCCTTCTTGAGAGGCAGTGTAATTAGCCAGGGCTGCCTGTTTGTGTAAGGGAGGAGGGGGAGGGGAAGGGAAAAGGAGGGGAGGGAGCTTGGAATTGCAGGGCTCTTTCCCCAGCAAAATAGTTCCATAGAAGCAACAGAAGCAGAGTGCTTCTAGAAAAGAAAAGCTCTTCAAACACAGTATTTGCAGTCAAGTACGTTTACAATTCTCCAATTACTGTTCAAAAGAATACTAGTGGTTTACTCCTCTAAATATTGAGTATATAAAACAAATTTATTCACTTAAAATTATTTTGAATCTCTAATAGGATTCGTTTTATGTTTAAATAGTAAGTTCCTTGATTCTCTTAAAATTACTTTAAATTATATTGGAATTATTTTTAATAATAAGTTACTTTAAGGAGTGTAATTTGATTTTTAAAATTATGATTTATACTCCTATATTTTAAATTTTGCACATACTTAATAATTATGATACAATGTCTGAATGGTTCAGGGAATAGCTTTATATCATTTAAGTTATTTGGTGGAGACCTGGCTTGGGAAAGAAGCAGAAAGAAGTTTTTGAATGTGAAATGTAATATAACTCAGAATTATATGAATTTTTAAGAAATCACTAATATTCTTTAATTTTTTCCAACTTATCAAGCAGTTGATTTCATGAAAAGCTTATTTTTTTATAATCTTCTCCTTCTTTACACATAGATTTCTATTTTTTGTTTCCAAATGTACTGCTTAAAATAAAAAATATTCTCCTAGACACTCTGTGATCTTGACTACTGTAATTCTCATTTAATTTCAGCCTGCGAAGATCAAAAGAATATTTGTTTTCATTTTTGCCATGACAATATAGACCTCATATCTCTCAAATGCTTCCCTCATAACTTCTCTGTATAATAAATTGAAAATTCACTCATAATATCCATATGAGTTCCTCCTAATATCTTACTTACTCTTCTACCCATAACACTCACTTTCTATCCTTTTTTTTCCTTGTTTTTTTTTCTGGTGGGGGGTGGTATTGGTTTGGTTTCAGTTTTGTTTTAGTGATTAGTAAAAGTTTATTATGCACACACCAAAAACCAGTTTGCAACCTGGTAATGCTCAAACCAAAACATGTAATAAGGCTCAGGAGCCTACTGGGGTTTTTTTGTTTTGTTTTAGATTATACACCCATATTTACTCTTTAGTTGACATCCTACTAGATGTCAACTAGTAGGTGTCAGATGTAGGTGTAAGTAATCTTTTTTTTAATTTATTTATTTTATTTATCTATTTTTGGCTGCGTTGGGTCTTTGTTGCTGAGAGCGGGCTTTCTCTAGTTGCAGCGAGCGGGGGCTACTCTTCATTGCGGTGTGCGGACTTCTCAGTGTGGTGGCTTCTCTTGTTGTGAAGCACGGACTCTAGGTGCGCGGGCTTCAGTAGTTGTGGTGCATGGGCTCAGTAGTTGTGGCGCACGGGTCTCAGCTGCTCCGTGGCATGTGGGATCTTCCCGGACCAGGGTTCGAACCTGTGTCCCCTGCATTGGCAGGTGGATTCTTAACCACTGTGCCACCAGGGAAGCCCCAGTAATCTTTTTTTTTAAGTTATACTTAACATACAATGTTATACTAGTTTCAGGTGTACGACACAGTGATTCAATATTTTTATACATTATGAAATAATCACCACAATAAGTCCAGTTACCATCCGTCACCATACAACGCTACAATATTATTGACTATATTCCTTATGTGTACATTACATCCCTGTGACTTATTTTACAGCTGAAAGTTTAAGTTTTTATATATTATTCCACCCAACCTATTGCTAAATGAGTTAGTGTATTCATATTCATTCACTTTAAACAGTTTAATCTGTTATCGATGACCAGAGTCTAAACAATTAAGCAAATCTAAACTCATTACTAAATTTAGAATAAAACCAAGTGGACTGATCATCAGAAGACAACATTTCTATACGAAATTGTAAATTCCAGAAAGGCAATAACCCTGTGGTGTTGCTAACTTTTGTATTCTGGGTGGTTAGCAAACTTTCTGGCACGTAGATGACGTTCAACAAGTATTTGTAGAATGAATGAATTCTGGAAAGTGAATACTATCATTTTCCTCATTTTACTGATGAGATCACATCATTACTAAGTGGGAAAGCCAAGATCCAA
The DNA here is from genome assembly GCF_039906515.1 of Pseudorca crassidens. Lineage (NCBI taxonomy): Eukaryota > Metazoa > Chordata > Mammalia > Artiodactyla > Delphinidae > Pseudorca > Pseudorca crassidens. Next base: position 63,998,888 of record NC_090306.1, read on the forward strand.
AGGCAAGTGGAGAACTCTGGAGTTTATATTCTTAATTACTACGCAATTCTGCCTCTCTTAGCAATAAAAGATAGGCATTGAAAAGTCCCATTCTTTCAATCCCTCGTCTGGGAGGATCCCACATGCCACGGAGCAACTAAGCCTGTGTGCCATAACTACTGAGCTTGGGCTCTAGAGCCCGCGAGCCACAACTACTGAAGCCCCCGTGCCTAGAGCCCGTCCTCTGCAACAAGAGAAGCCACCTCAATGAGAAGCCCGGGCACCACAACAAAGATTAGCCCCCCGCTCACCGCAACTAGAGAAAGCCCACTCGCAGCAATGAAGACCCAACGCAGCCAAAAATAAATAAGTAAATAAATTTAGAAAAAAAAAAAGTCCCATTCTTAAAATGTGGCTCTCTTAAATATATGAGAAATTAACTAACAGCCTAGAAAAAGAAGAAAAGAATTTTACACCATTATATGAAGATTTTTTAAAAAGTAATATAATATTCTCACACAATCTCATTCAAGCATGGAAAACATAGCCAGAATATTAAATATTTAGATCTTGGAAAATCATTAACATACAATTTCTGCTGTAGCATTTACTTTTACCCAAATGTCAAAGCCTTGTAATCACAGGCTTGCAAAAACAATAAAAGAATGGAAGGGTCCTCTCCTAAGGGTATAAAAGATTGAGATCAATATTATGCTTTTACTGCTTGGTTTGCACATCAGAAGAAACACGTGAGAAAAATGCCAAAGAAATACAACGGAGATCGGCACACTCATCAGACAGTTGGATTCATCTCTGATATTCATCTCTGCCATTAAGTCTTAAATTTTCTCTCTAGAAAACCTGTATAGCTAATTTTTATTTAAAAGCTCAAATTATCTTTCATACCCTAGGTTGGGTTGAAGATTGCATAATGATCCATTATGTACTGTTAGTCAAGAGTCTAGTATCAGGTAGTTGCTTCCAAATATCCATGGCTTCTAAGCCTTGACATTACTCTGTACAAATGATATGTTTGGTCAGGAAGGAAAGCCCCCGAAGGTGACGACCTACGAAGTCAGCAGGAATCCCTACAGAGAAGACACACAAAACCAGTGATTGTTCCAGTAGCCTGCTTTCATGTGGATTTAGTTCCAGATTTGAAAGTCTTTTCAATGATGAAATTCTAGGGCTCTGGCACAGGATCTCATGGGGCATAAGTGCCCCCTGCTGAAGTTCAGCCATAGGGAGTGGAAGCTTGTGGAGTACATCACTGAGCCCTGACGAGAGTCTCCGTAATTGTGCACAACCATGGAGCTTAGCTGAACCGCCCCACACACCCAAAAAGAATGGATAAATAAAAATCCAATTTCATTTTCTTAAGAGTTAATGAGATGATTTTAATGCGTTTATTTATTTATTTATTTTTGGCTGTGTTGGGTCTTCTTTGCTGCCCGTGGGCTTTCTCTAGTTGCAGCGAGTGGGGGCTGCTCTTCATTGTGGTGCGCGGGCTTCTCATTGTAGGGGCTTCTCTCGTTGCGGAGCATGGGCTCTAGGCGCGCGGGCTTCAGTAGTTGTGGCACAGGGCTCAGTTGTTGTGGCTTGCGGGCCCTAGAGCACAGACTCAGTAGCTGTGGCGCACGGGCTTAGTTGCTCCACGGCATGTGGGATCTTCCCGGACCAGGGCTCAAACTCATGTCCCCTGCATTGGCAGGCGGATTCTGAACCACTGCGCCACCAGGGAAGTCCCTAAATGCATTTTTTAACCCCATGATGAGTATCAAGTACAGAAAATCTTCACAGATTTAACAAAACAATTTGAAAATTAGTTGAAGTGTATCTTTTTTCTTATGAAAAAATGCTGGCATTTTAAACAAAAAAAGTGGAATGTCGCAAAGCAAATGGTTACCTATTTAAAAGAGCAAACTGTTTCTAAATACCATAGAATAATTTACATAAAAGTAATATAACTATACTGTAAGTAGAAGGTATCACTGGTTTTATTAATTTGGTTACTATATTCATTTTATCCAAATCAGTGGAGATTTACTATTATTGTTTACTCATTCTGTATATATTAAAATATCTCTGGCTTAATATGACTATCATTACTAACACTGCCACTTTGCACTTTAAATATTATTTATATATTATAAATATTATCTTATACATTATATGATATACTATGTCACCATTTTTATGTTCTTTTTATGTGACCAGAATGATCATTAATTGGGAGGGTCACCTAACTCCCAGGCTGTATCTCTGGGAAATAAGAAAATGGTTAATAAAGGACAGTGGAGCATGGTATCCCTGTCATAGACAGGGAAGGAGTCAAGTCTAACAGAACTATTACATTCAGAAGCTATGTATGGCCAAGGAATAGTACAGGTCATTTTTCTTTGTCACTAGATCAACATTTCTTTTACCACCCAGTGTGGTCAGTGAAACAGAGATGAATGCCCAGACCAATCTATCAATGAAAAGCCACAGTTCAGGGGCAGCTTCTTTAAAAGACAGATTGCCACAGTAAAGAAAAAAAGTTATAAAGAAGAAAAGGTCTTTACCAAGAAACCCGTAGCCTTCTATTGATCACCATGCAATGTGTATGACCCTCTTGAAATCGTTTTTGCCCTGGTTCCTTGTCTAAATACACTGAAGTACTAGTCAGCAGCTATATCCTGAGCACTAAGTGATGACTTCTGAATCCCTGAAAACCGACTGCTTTCTACTTTGCCTAAGTATCGATCTTACAACCTCCATGAGCACAATTAGAACAGAATGTTAAATCAATTTTCCTATTGTCCTAGAATTTTAGTGGCAGCCCAAACGCTGAGTATAATTAGGCCAAAACCAGTTGAGTGGAGATTATTAACTCAAGGCTAAGACACTGTAAAACTTGGTGTGTGAGCTCCCGACACACACGACGGTGGAGTCTGGCTCACCACCTCTACTTAAAGAATGTGGGTGGTGAAGATTTCCTCCAAAGGGCTTGTCAGCAGGTTATGCGTCCCTCCGGCCCAACACACAAAGGTGTAGAGGAAGGAAGTGCTTCTACCCCCCACCAACCAGACTAAATGAGGAGGCTTCAGAGTCACACCAGGAGAGCTATCCCGGTGTCTCCTGAAAGTTAGGTGACATGGGCTGTTGTATCTGACTCGCACCGGAAAAAATTTAAACATGAACTCTTGATTCCCCTGAGAGCAGCGTGAGGAAAGAAGACTATAATGGAGTTAACTGTTCTCTCCTCAATGGTGGGACAAAAGTGTATGTATTCTGAAGACCAAATATGGATTCTGTCGAAGAGAGCTGAGCTTTAATCCTCTTTATATGAACCCTGAATATAAAGCTCGCCTGCAAGGGTGCCGTGACACCCCCAGGGAGAATCCGAGGAGCCTCTGGAAGTCAGAGGCTGGGGAGGAAACTGTAAATGACTGACTGCTGGAGACACCACTGTGTCAGGGACCTGCAGATGGACAAGCCACAGCTGTGGGGCACTCCTAGTTACTCATAAAACCTCACCATGAGCCGGTATTGGCATGTCTGCCACAGCAGAGATAGTGGAGAGCCGAGAGAGCTCGGGAAGACCTTTCCAGTGTGTATATTTTTCCCACCCATCCTCCCCCTTCCCAACTCCAGAGAATCCTGAGGCAGCCTAGTAAATGAGGAAGGATGGGGAAGAAGGGGGAAAGAGACCACCCAAACCCACCTTTCCATTTCAGAGTTTTAGCCGCAACTGAGATGAGCTGAATGAGATGAGAAATTAAAGCTTATGTATTGAACTGAACTAGACTGTTTAATTCCCTGGGAATGATACTTACATCACATGAAAAGCTATGGAATCAGCCTCAATTTCACTCAAGGGAAGGGAAGAACAGTTCAGCAGAATGGGATTAAAGGGACAGGAATGGGAAAGAATGCATTTGCTTTCCGCTTGCTTCCTATCAAATCCAATTCATTTAATAAAGTGCTACATCTTGTGTATGCACACATTCTGTGATGAGTACTTTGGGCTAAAAATTACATTTCTATAAATAATAATAACAATGATGCCTTATGTTTATGTTGATAGCTTATAAGTGTTAGACATTGTGCTATAAAAATATACAAGTATTTTTACAAGCCTTATCTCCTTTGATCTTAGCAATCACATTAAGAAACTCATTCAGGGCTTCCCTGGTGGCGCAGTGGTTAAGAATCCGCCTGCCAATGCAGGGGACACGGGTTCGTGCCCCGGTCCGGGAAGATCCCACATGCCGCGGAGCGGCTAGGCCCGTGAGCCACAACTACTGAGCCCGCGCGTCTGGAGCCTGTGTTCCGCAATGGGAGAGGCCGCGACAGTGAGAGGCCCGCGCACCACGATGAAGAGTGGCCCCTGCTCGCTGCAGCTGGAGAAAGCCCTCGCACAGAAACGCAGACCCAACACAGCCAAAAATAAATATAAAATAAATAAATTAATTTAAAAAAAAAAGAAAGAAACTCATTCAGTCTGTTTTACAGTTAAGGAAACTAGGGCCTTAGTTAAATAACTTGCCCAAGATCACACAGCTAGAAAATGGTGAAGGCGGGACCTGAACTCAGACGGCTTGTCTCCAAAGCCCAAATTCTTAAGTACTAGGCATCTCTGGTAAAACGCTGGACTAGATATTATATAACAAAATAGTTAATGTCAGAAATATCTATGCCCAGATCCATTTTATCATATTATGTTCCATTTATATATTAAAAACTTCTCACATATTCCATGTTTTTATCTAAGTGGCATGAGTGAAGTTAAAAGGCAGCACTGTCCAGAAGAATTTTCTGCAATGAAAGAAATGCTCTGTAGCTGTGCCGTGCCATACAGTAGTCACCCGCCACATGTGACTGTCAAGCACTTAAGTGTGACCTAAGTGCAATTGAGGAACAGAATTTTTAATTTAATGCGGGTTTTTTTTTTTTTTGCGGTACGCGGGCCCCTCACTGTTGTGGCCTCTCCTGTTGCGGGGCTCCGGACGCGCAGGCTCAGCAGTCATGGCTCATGGGCCCAGCTGCTCCGCGGCATGTGGGATCCTCCTGGACCGGGGCATGAACCCACGTCCCCTGCGTCGGCAGGCGGACTCTCAACCACTGCGCCACCAGGGAAGCCCCTCTTTTTAATTACATAACTTCAATTTTAAATGGACATATGTGGCTAGTGGCACAACATTGGAAGAGTCAAAATTAATACTGCAGGCGTATCTTGACCTGCCTGTCATTGGCAGAGCCAGGTATACTGTGTATCATGGGCCATAATGGAGACTCTAGGTTACCTGAAGGAGAAAGCTCTAGATCAAGGAAGAGCTTGGTGACTCATTTGAGCCAGAAAATCTCCCAATGAAATCTACCTAAAGTCTGAGATAATGCTGAAGCTTCAAAGAGTCCTTTGGATTAAAAAGTTTCTATAAATTTGGGGATGTTCAAGTCGAAGAATGTTTTTACACCACCAAATTCATTGTCATAAAATACTTTCCTCAGCATTGAAAAAATAAACCCTCACTTCCCAGTGGTTAGACTCAGATCAATGTAAACATTTACTGTCCAAAAATCAAGGCATTTCTCCCAACAGCTAGAACATTATAATCATTCTGGGCAACATTTTAAGAAAGACATTGTGAAAACGATCCTGAGGACAACAGGATGAAGAAGGGTCTGGAAAGATGGTCATATGAGAGAACATGGGGTTATTAGCCAAGAAAAGAGAAGATGCCGAGCTTGTAGGGTGCCGCCCTCAAGCAACTGAATGCTTGTCATGTAGAAGGAGGCCCCATGTTACTCTGCTCTATTCCACAGGGTAGAACTAAGGTCACACAGAAGAACTGAAGGAGAGATCAGGTGGCCCCAATATCAGCAAAAGCCGGAAGCTGAGCTGTTCAGCAGGAGAATCTGCTATTTACGAAGTGATGCACTCCAGCCACTAATTATGTTGAAGCAGATTCTGGAAACTTTTTAATTCCAAAATTTAAAATTATAGTTAACATAGAGTCCATACCTCTCAAAAGAACTTAATGAGAAGTTGTCACAGGGGCCTTGAGAATGCAAAGGCCTGGGTTAGCCATTCCTTTTTGTTTAAAAAAATGAGGATGTTTAGTGAATACTTATATATCAGTTACCATAAAATTTAAGTTATATCCATATCTATTCTATGTCTTGTCATCAAAATTTTAGGTTCTATTTAAATATGTGTGCCCAAAAGAGCAAAGCACTGTTCTATTAGATGACATGATTTGATGTAACAGTTCTAAGCACTATTGATATGTAACTTTGAGATTTTACATCAGTTATAACACATTTGTTGCAGTTTGTAGAAAATTCCGTGTGTTCTAGTAACTTGTAAATTATATTTTTATAGGAGGTAGAGTTTGCTTATCAATCTTGTGGAAATTAGCCCAACTAAGATATCACTAATATCAATATATTTCTAGTTAATTCAGTCTATATAAAGTGCTAAGTAATTCTCTTAGAATTAGGAACATAACTAAAAGCACTCCTCCTTATAAATATTATTTTGTAAATACAATAAATACTGCTGTAGCAGATTAATTTTAAGATACAGTGCACACATCTCATTTCTTCCAAAATCTTAATTTTTTTTCACATTTTTGTCAGGAATTCTCTCTTCTCCCTTTTCTATTTATTCAATTCCCACCTATAATTCAAGGCCCTATATAAGCCTTTTCTTCACATGAAGCCTTCCAAGATTGCCTCAGTCCAAGGTAAAGTCTTATTCTTTTGAATTTATACTATGGCCATGTCTGAATTACTCTATGCTATGCAGCTCTAATTATATGATTCCTATAACACTCTTTATTCTGTGTTTATTTTCTATTTGACTGTGTTGGCTTATTCCTGTTCCAGCACAGTGTCTTGTATAAAAAGGGACATGGTAAATGATGACTAATTGATTGAGAAAAGTTGGAAAATCCACAGACGGCAGAACTGGCCAAACTAGGATAAATTTCTATCTCAGTTATCTTTGCTATGTAACAAATTACCCCAAAACTCAGTGGCTTAAACAACCATTTTATTACACTCAAAATTTCTATTGGTCAGGAATTTGGAAAGAGCACAGTGGGGCTGGCTTCTCTGTGTTCCATGATGTCTGAGGTCTCAGCTGGGAAGACCCTAAGGCTGGGGATAATTCAATGACTGGGGGATGGAATCATTTGAAGACTCAATTACACGTCTGGTGACTGGGTGAGAATGACTCAGAGATTAAGCCTGCCAACCAGAGTACCTATCTATGTCTTCTCCACGTGATTTGGCTTCTTCACAGCATGGCAGCCTCAGGGGAGTCAGGCTCCCAGCGTGACCAGCCAACACATGAAAGCTGTATTGCTGCTTCTGATCTAGTTTCTGAAGTCACGTGGTGTCCCTCCCTCCATACTCTATTGGTTAAAACACTCACAAGTCCAAGTTAAAACACTCACAAGTCCATTCAGAAGCAAAGGAAGAAAACATAGACCCCATCTCTTGGGAGGAGTGGCAAGGTCATATTATCAAACAAATGGGCTGGGGAAATATTGTTGCAGCCATTTGGAAGGTGAAACCTACAGTCTTTAAAATTCTTTGCAAAATGCAATTTCTGAGTCAGTCCTAGGCTATAATGTACTACACAGTATTTGGATATGCTCAGTCTGTGACCAAATACTCTGTATCAATGAAGTCCACACCAAGGTACAACCTGTTAGTAACAATAGACACCATTTATTGACACATACTATTAAATACTTACGTGCCTGGAAAGCACTATCTAATTCCATTCTCAAAACAACAGAAAGAGCTTATCATTACCCCCTTTTTACCAACAAGAAAATTGCGGCCCAAAAGAGTGAAGTAACTTGCCTAAGGTCTGATATCAGCCAGGTCTGTCTGATTCTGGAGTTCAGCTTCTTAACCCTGAGGGTGTACTACCTCTTTATAGGAAATTGTTCATCTCAAAAGTTCAGAGCCTTTCAACCCTGCAGCTCTTTGTAAATACTAAAGTCTGTCTGAAGAGTGTCACTTTTATCACTGAATCCTCCTGTAGTGTGTTACACTGTTCCTGGTTGTGTGTAGCCTGCACAAACCCTTCTGGAAACTTTGTAAAATTATTTCTCAGATTGTTTCTCTAACCACAACTTGGTAATAATTGCTTCTAGCCTCTGTTTTCATCAGCTCAGAGCATCATTTCTTTCCCTTGTTCTTGCCTACGATAGCAGCTGCAAAGCAGCAAGAAAGAACAAATCCACAGATAGCAACTCATATCCCATTAAGAACAACTTTTGTTCCTGTGTTTGGATAATACTGTATGGTTCTCATAACCGTCTCTGTAAAAGTCTTATTGCAGGTTTTTAAAAAAGATTTACCTGCGTGCCTGAATGATGGCGTTCTCTAATTTATGGGGCAGAGGAAGGTTCCTGCTGCCACCAGAATTTTTCAGGTTTTTAAAAAAGATTTACAGGTTATTGCAGGTTTTTCAAAAAGATTTACCTGAGTGCCTGAATGACGGCATTCTCTAATTTACGGGGCAGAGGAAGCTTCCTGCTGCTGCCAGAATTTTTCCCATCCAATTAAACACAAATTAGTGAAGCCCGAGATACCCCAAGACCTAATTAAGGAGAAACCACCAAACGGTTGGAAAATAGAATTTCCACACAGATTTCCCTGTAGCTATGCTTATCAATTTGTAAGAAACCAAGAACAAATATTCCACACAGTGATTAAGGGGTCTGAATGAAAATTGCACACATGCACGAAGAGCCCACTTAAACTAATAATGGAGAGTACAATTGAGAATAAGCTGCTACTCACTTGCAACAGCAAAACTAAGCAGGTACTAGAATGAAGTGATTTTTCCCCTGAAAAGAAATCATGTTTCATCTCTATTTTCCACATTCTTTTTTGACTTGTGAGGCATCTGTCCCTTGTATTGCACAAGAATAGAAAGCCACAAACCACCTAAAGGCAGGTGGTCTAGCTTTGAAAGATGCTAATATTCACCATTCAACTAGAATCTCCTAGACTGTTTAATTGGAATTGGCCTTTTCGGTTTAGCATTAGCAGGGAAACAGAGAACTGTCTTTCCTTCAGGCTGAACACTGGGGAATAGGTGTTCTGAACATCAATTTAAAAGCCAAGAAGCAAGAAAAATATTTCGGGTAACATAATCCCTGCTGGGCTCTACAGAATACCATTACTGAAGTCATCTTGGATAGCTGTGGAGGGAAACACAAAGAGCTTTTAGCAAGTACTGGCTCCTGGGTAGATTTTAAACATTTCATTCTAGGGAATTGTGTAGATATATCAAAGTAGAAGGTGCACATCTGGAACATTCAGAAAATAACTGCAATGGAACAAGAAGGAAAGACAACACTGCCTGTGACAGCCACTGAACTACAGCGACCCATGAAATTGAAGAAAGGATTAAAGAGCAATGGGAATCTTTAAGAAATTTAATGAGTATAAGATACTCAAGTTTCTTAGATTGAACATAAGTGCTAAAAGGAATCTCAGAATAACACTCTGCCTAACTTTCTTATTTTATGCTTTATTTTGTTTGATAAGAGAGCAGCAGAGAAACAGTGGATAATGAATAGTACAAATAAGGCTAGCTACAGGTCTCCAAACTCCTTGGCTATTACCCTTCCTATCAGATTTCTTAGCATGCATATATTTTTTATATAAATTTATTTATTTATGTATATTTATTTTTGGTTATGTTGGGTCTTCGTTTCTGTGCAAGGGCTTTCTCTAGTTGTGGCAAGCGGGGGCCACTCTTCATCGCAGTGCGCGAGCCTCTCACTGTCGCGGCCTCTCTTGTTGCGGAGCACAGGCTCCAGACGCGCAGGTGCAGTAGTTGTGGCTCACGGGCCCAGTTGCTCCGCGGCATGTGGGATCTTCCCAGACCAGGGATCGAACCTGTGTCCCCTGCATTGGCAGGCAGATTCTCAACCACTGCGCCACCAGGGAAGCCCAGCATGCATATTTTGTAGAGTAGCTTACAGTATTGTCATATATGCTATTTCATTATATCTTCATACAATGTAAGATGTCAGAAAAAACACCAGTGCATTTCAAAGATGATGCATTTACTTAAATGCAATTAGTTATAGAAAGTTTAGTGTCCTAATATTAGATACATAGGTAATGATTCAAATAAGAACGAACCCCAAGCCTCCAGCTTTCCGGTCCTATATTCTTCCTACCGGCTCAGATGTCCTAGGTAAACAGAAATACTTATAACATTCATGTGAGAGCTACACTGGAGATTAAATGACTGTGCCCACTGAACATTACCAAGTACAAATATTTGTGACACTGAATTCTGTACAGTGATACCTTGGAATAATGTTCTTTTATAACAAATTCCTTGTAAAGAAGGCCGTGATAGAAAACACAACAGAGGCGCACAGCAGCAAGATTTCACAGGTAGCAAGATTTAAAACCAACCAACCAACAACTTAGTTTTTTTTTGTCCTGACTGTTTTAAGGAAAGTACAGTGATTCAAGTAAGGAAAAGATTGCTCCCTTCATCTTCAGCCAGCACACTTTTTTCCAACTATTCTCTTCATCACTTTCTCTTATTAGAAAAGGAAAGGCTTCATTCATTCATTCATTCATTCATTCATCTGTCCATCTGATCGTCCATTCACAGCTGTTTATTGAGCATCTATTCAAAGCTAGTACTATGGGAGGGGTGGGGGATACCATGGACAACAAGACATACCCAGAAACTCCAACCCAGTGGAAGACATAGACAACAAAACAGCTTGTACAATACAGGGCACTAAGGGCTGTGATGAGAACCCAGCAGGCCTAGGCTGTCTCTAACCCCTATTGGGGAGGTCAGCAAAAAAGCCCCTGGAGAAAATTACTCTAAGCTGAAACCTAAAATCAAGCAGGGTGGGGAATGAGGGGAAAGCTTGTTTGAAGGGGCAAGAGGTATAAAGGGGTGGGAACAAAGGGTTTCCTGTTAAAAGAACTGAAAGAAGATGGTGAAAGAGAAGCAGGGGAAATAGTAACAACAGATGGGATTAGATTGGGAGGCTCTCTGAGTGGCAAAGGCTTAAGGGCAACTGGAGGGCAATGAAAGGGTTTAATTAGGGAAGACGTGAATAGATATGCGTTTCAGAAAAAAATCACTCAGGCCAGTTAGGGGACAGTTAGGAGGTTGTTACTGTAACCCAGGTGAGAGATAACCGTGCCCTAAAAATAGCTGTACAAACAGTTTGACTAGTAGGACAGAACTCAGTAGCTTCAATTCCACACTTTGATTTTACATTATTTATCTCCTGCTGTGGAGGATTTATTCCCTGTCGAAAAATTTAAGACATAATCAAGCAAATGCAGAGGTGTTTAAGGGGCAGAAGCCCACTCCCTTGAGTGCCATTAGTCTGAAGATGATGTGCTGGGGGAGTTTTCTTCACTTTCAGCCCTGTTTTCTGCCCATTTCTTGACATAGGGCCCTTTTCCACTGGACTCATTATTTTGACCTCTGCTTTCTGAAAAGGAAGCTTGACAGAGATGTGCATTCTCTTCATTAACAAAGGAGTTACTGATCACGAGCTTGTTGGTGCAATATATTTAAAATTGCTCCTTGAACTTAGGTCTGCAAGTTTATTCTCTTCTCTTGGGCTCACAGGTACCCTCTGTGCCCCCTGGAGAGTCTCTTGCTCTGTATCCACATAGCAACAGCCTTGAGCAGCACAGCTGGTCTCAGAGCTCATGTTGGCAGGAATATTCTAGAAGGAAGTTAAGTGTCAGAAGGAAAATAAAGTGGATGAGCTCTAAGATCCTGTGCTCTCCACTGGAGCGTTGTTTCCTAAAAATCCATCAGACCACACATTCCACAGTAAAAGTTATCCTACTTTGAAGATTATGAATGTAAATTTGCCTGATTTTAACCAAATTCACATTCTACCATAAAGGACATGAAACTAGCTTTTTACTTTTGATAATCAGAATGATTTTTAGCAATATAACAATGGAAAAAAACTGCAGTGTTTGGGGCTGATTAACTCATGTTCTGGGTATTGTTAAAGGTTTTGTGGTTAAAACTAGATCCTAATACACCTTGACTCTTTGATGAAGAGAAACTGAAAAAAAACTAAGTCTGAACAAGTCCCACCTGGACTGAACTTTTAGCATCCCCAAATGGTGTTATTTATGACATTACTCTGACATTGGGAAATGCATGTGCTGAACATAGTCTCAGGGTCTTAATACACTGCAATGGGTGACAGTGATGTTTCCCTGGGGGAAAAAGAAAATTGATGTGCCCACTGTCAATCATCCCCCAAAGAAGTCAATCCTAAAACAAGAAAGGAGGGCTTGGGAGATAATATCACAGTCCCCAAGAACACAGGAAACCTTTCCATTTTTTAGATTTGGGACTTACCTTAGCAAACACTGAAGCCTAAATACATTAACAACAATTCTAGTGACTGGGTAGGGGCTGAGCTGTTCCTGGCTACCAGGAATGAAGCAAGAACCTGCTCACATAAGAAACTCCAAGAACAACAGAGGCAGTAACTTCAAAATGTTCTATATAGGCTGTACTTCCCTTTCTTTATCCTCAAACTAAATCCTTAAAATGCTCAAAATCCGGGCTTCCCTGGTGGCTCAGTGGCTAAGAATCCACCTGCCAATGCAGGGGACACGGATTCGAGTCCCAGTCCGGGAAGATCCCACATGCCATGGAGCAACTAAGGCCATGAGCCACAACTACTGAGCCTGTGTGCCACAACTACTGAGCCCACACACCTAGAGCCCATGCTCCACAACAAGAGAGGCCACCGCAATGAGAAGCCCGCGCACTGCAACAAAGAGTAGCCCCTGCTCGCTGCAACTAGAGAAAGCCTGCGCACAGCAACAAAGACCCAATGCAGCCAAAGATAAATAAATAAAATAAGTTAATTTTTAAAAAAATGCTCAAAATCTTAAAATGATGAAATGTACTTCCTGGCCTATGTTTTACTAAGGGAAATTAAGACAAAGAATAGCACTCACAGTTGGAGTGCGCTGGTCCAATAGAGTAGTCAAGCTTTTCCCAAGACCAATGGCAATGGCAGCAGTATCACGGTGGAAGAAAGCTATGCCCACAGAGTGATGCTCTCACAGAGGTAGTGCAGCAGCAAAGACCAGCTGTAGATTCCAGAGCAACCGGCATGTGAGCCGTGATTGTGGCTGCCCTGCCACGAGGGCCTGCAGAGGGCCCCTGCTCCACCAGCAGCACGAACAAGCTGGATGCCTTGTTGAGAATGTTAAGTGAGCATGCGTAATGGTTCACAAGCCAGGCCTCACCCAGTGTATCATCATCAGAATACCATCCACAGGCAGTTTTGACCATTATGCAGTTCTCAATAGTTTTTGTTCATGTTCATTGTTTAATTTGTATCTGTGTTGTATCATCAGTTAAAGACAGACAGCTAAAGAAGACTGATGTTGAAATACAAATTCACAAGGAACATTAAAAAGACATTCCAGGGCTTCCCTGGTGGTGCAGTGGTTGAGAGTCCACCTGCCGATGCAGGGGATATGGGTTCGTGCCCAGGTCCAGGAAGATCCCACATGCCATGGAGCGGCTAGGCCCGTGAGCCATGGCCGCTGAGCCTGTGCGTCCGGAGCCTGCGCTCCGCAACAGGAGAGGCCACAATAGTGAGAGGCCCGCGTAACGCAAAAAAAAAAAAAAAAAAGATATTCCATACGTCTCCTTCAGATTTTCTTTACCAAATCCACAGGTTGTTAACTGATTAAAATATTTATACAGCATATCAAGGTGTCTCTAGTTCCACAAGGAAAAAAAAAAGTGGTTCTGAAGAACCTAGGGGCAAGATGGGAATAAAGACACAGACCTACTAGAGAATGGACTTGAGGACACGGGGAGGGGGAAGGGTAAGCTGGGACGAAGTGAGAGAGTGGCATGGACATATATACACTACCAAATGTGAAATGGATAGCTAGTGGGAAGCAGCCGCATAGCACAGGGAGATCAGCTCGGTGCTTTGTGACCACCTAGAGGGGTGGGACAGGGAGAGTGGGAGGGAGACACAAGAGGGAGGAGATATGGGGATATATGTATACGTATAGCGGATGCACTTTGTTATACAGCAGAAACTAATACATTGTAAAGCCATTATACTCCAAGACAGATGTTAAAAAAATAAAATAAAATAATGATATTCTATACGTTTCCTTAAGATTTTCTTTACCAAATCCACAGGTTGTTAACTGACCAAAATATTTATACAGCACATCAAGGTATCTCTAGTTACACACACACACACACAAAACTGTTAAAAAAGAAAACAGTTTACCAATAATACGGAGGTTTTTTTTCTATTGCAATTAAAGATTATCCATAACAAAATGTCTCATTTGAGAGCAAAGGCTGGCAAATAGCAACACAAATCCTTTCTCTCAATTCATCTTTTAGGAACAAAATATAATTTTGTAAATAAAACACTTCACAATTTTAAGAGCAAAATACAAGAAGTTCAATCTTATAAAATAAGCAGTTTTGTTGATGTTGCCATGTAGAGTTAAATTTATATCTTCATTTTAATGTGCAATTGGTTCCCAACTAAACATGATAGATATCACTTTACATTTCTGGCCCCTTAATAATGTGTTCAGTTACATAATTAATTTTTTTTTTTTTTGCGGTACGCGGGCCTCCCACTGTTGTGGCCTCTCCCATTGCGGAGCACAGGCTCCGGACGCTCAGGCTCAGCGGCCATGACTCACGGGCCCGGCCGCTCCGCGGCATGTGGGATCTTCCTTGACTGGGGCACGAACCCGCGTCCCCTGCATCAGCAGGTGGACTCTCAACCACTGCGCCACCAGGGAAGCCCACATAATTAATTTTTTAAAATTGAATAGCTGGTATTACTTGTTAAATTAGAAAAAGCTTAAATGTATTTTTTATAACTATTATTAAGATTGTATTTAAAGCAAATAATTAAAGAGTTTGTCATCCAAATTGGAAAAGTTTGAGAATGGTAAGTGCTACTAATAATCACCAGGATAATATATAAAATCTAGGGCTATCCTGAAGAAACCAGGACTTCAAGTAATAATGCTAAGCTTATTATCTGTAATAATATATTAATTTTTTAAATTTATTTATTTATCATATAACACAAAAGATGATGAAATGATTTTTAAAAACCTAAGGAAGTTAGTGAGATCATATATTACTATAGAAGGAGTTTATGAGCCAAAAAATGGATATCTAAGGTAGATTCTATTTTAATCCAATCCCTTCATTTCACAAATGAGGGTCCTACACATAAACAGGCTATAAGACATGACCAAGGTATCACAGCTAAACTAGAGGAAACGTTTATGACCCTAAATTATACCTGTTTTCTGGATGATGGATTCTAATTATGGGCAAATCCACAATCTTGCTCCAAAGAGTGAACCAAGGAATTAAAAACCTATTTCAAAAAGTACTCTATAAAATTCTTAACAATGTGAAACAACTAGCCTTTCTAATAAAAAATCATGAAAAATAATATTCTAAGGTTTTAAACCACATTTATTCATAGAAACTCTCCTATTAATCTCAATGGCAGAAAAGATCACCAAAGGCATCAGAGGTGAGAAGGAAAGGTCTAGTTGGTGACCTGGACAGTTTCTCATCTGGAGACTTATACAGAAAGCAGATTCTAACAGAATAGACAACTGAGGCTGCAAGCTCACCCCCACCCAACCCCTCTTACATGAATGGTTCACTTAAGTAGCAATAGTCGAGCATGAGAAAGTGCACTGAAAGGACTGTAATTTAAATGTAGAAGATCCAAGATCTGGGCGAGCAGCTCCAGTCCACAGCAGTGGACAAAAGTCCACCTGATTTGTGGAAACAGTTTACAACAACTGAGACAGAGGCAAATGCTGTGGCCTTTAGTGGCCAGATTAGACTTTAGTTCTCATTCTGCCTTCCATTTACAGACTCAATCCCTAAGAATTCAGGAAACCCCAGAATCCTTTGGCAATTTCAAGGAGGAGTGCAACGGAGGTCTCAATAAGAAGGCATAGGATATTCTTCTGAAGGGCAGAAGCAGCGTCTTGAGCAATTAATTAAAAAAATAAGGCATGATTATATTTGTACCCCAGGTAGGTGATCAGGTTTACACAAAAACCATTCTAAAGTGGTGTTTTTCATTATCTTAAATTGAAATTTTATGTAATCTAGTGGAAATAGAATGCTAATAGGTAAATATGGACATAGATCAATTATCTGGGTAATTGAATTATTCCTACATAACTCCAGGATATTAGCTGGAAAACTGGAAAAGAAAAAGATGAAAAAAAGAAAAGTTATGTCAGATTAAAGGCAAGAAATGAGTAGAATAATGAAGAAAAGTGAAGTCAGATGAGGAAAGCCAATGAGGGCATCTGATGGGGGAAAGTCCTTCCATTGTTATTTATTTAGTGGCCACTTTTTTCCCCCACATTTATTTTGTCTTTACAGTAAACATTTAACATAGCGCCTTGAGTTCCCTAGAATGAAGAACACAAGATTTGAAGACAGAAAACTTGAACTCAAATCCTTACCCCATGCTGAGCACATCACTTAGCAGTTTTTGTCCTCGTTTCCCTTTGCTAGAGAGGAGTAGGAAGCACTTACTCACAGGTCTTGTTGAAAGAATAACTAAGATGACCATGTGAGCATACTTGACATATAGAAGACCATCAAATATATATTTGGTGACCTGGACAGTCACCAAATATATATATATATATATATATATATATTTTAATAGATCTTTATTGGAGTATAATTGCTTCACAGTACTGTGTTAGTTTCTGTTGTACAATAAAGTACAATAAAGTGAATCACCCATATGCATCCATTTGCCCCCATACCCCCTCGCTCTTGAAGGCCATCAAATATATTAATTTTTCCAAGAACATTTAAAATTATCTCAAAGAATACTTGTTAAAAAAGAATGTGTAGAAAAATAGGGAAATAATAAAGTAAATATGGAACCTTAGAAAGCCTTGCAGTGAATTAACAAGCCATTTAAAAGGGCTCATTAGCACCTGATAACTTTTGCAGTTGGTAAAGTGCTGTTCTGAAGATTCTATTATTATACAAGTTGCAATTAATGAAATAAGGAATAATGAAAACTCAGTCTATCAGAAAATTGCCAGTTAGCAGGACGAGGATTAAGAATATAATTCTAGGGCTTTCCTGGTGGCGCAGTGGTTGAGAGTCCACCTGCCGATGCAGGGGACACAGGTTCGTGCCCCGGTCCGGGAAGATCCCACATGTCGCGGAGCGGCTGGGCCCGCGAGCCATGGCCGCTGAGCCTGCGCGTCCGGAGCCTGTGCTCCGCAACGGGAGAGGCCACAACAGTGAGAGGCCCGCGTACCACCAAAAAAAAAAAAAAAAAAAAAAGAATATAATTGTAATTTGAGAAAAGACATTAATAATTAAAAGGTCAAGATGGTCCACCCCTTAGAAACTCATGTAACAGGAAGTTTATAATTAGCTATACAAGGGGAAAACTTCAGCTTTGAGCATCATGAAAAATTCTAAAAGATGGCAGGCCATCTGTTTTTCCTACCTGAAAAGATGCCTACCTCTCTGCTATTTGGTTTGATCATCACCAATACCACCATCAGACATATAATGAATGTTCCAGGCCCCAAGAATAAAAATGTGTAAATAATTGTCTCTGTGCTAAAATTAATAATAAAATTTTAAAAAGGACATCTAAGTAGGAATTCAGGACTAGATATAAAAGAATAAACAAGAAAAGCCAAATTTCCCAGGTTATATCAGGGTCATCATTGTTATCATCAGCATCATAGCATTTATTTTATCAACTGTTATAAAATGTAGAGCATTTCTTAAAATTCCTCCTAACAAATTCCAGAAATCCCCAGAGGTTATTTTAAATATGCTTAATATTAGCTTCATAGATACTACTCAGTGTCTGTCACTCTGCTCTAACCCTGTTCCAATAGCTATGGTAACGGCTGCTGGAGAAACTGCAGAATTTAATGAGCACTAGCTAAACAAATGCCAGGAACAATTACAGTGTACCGTGTCCTCCCCATTTCAGGTCAGACTCAGGCTAGTTCAGCTCATACTCCAGCTCTCCAACAGACAGAGAAGAGAAAACATTCCTTACTGCTTATAAGACAAAACTATAATTCAAAAGATACATGCATCCCTATGTTCATAGCAGCATTATCCACAATAGCCAAGACATGGAAGTAACCTAAATGTCCATCAACAGATGAATGGATAAAGATGTGGTACATATATACAATGGAACACTAAGCAGCTCAGCTTGAACTGCTACAACAAAATACCATGGGCTGGGTGACTTCAACAACAGACATTTAGTTCTCACTTTTCTGGAAGTTAGGAAGTCTAAGATGGTGCCAGCAGATTTGGTTGTTGGTGAGGGCCTTCTTTCTGACTTGCAAATAGCTGATTTCTTGCTATATCCTCACATGGGAGATGGAGAGAAAGAGAGAGAGAGAGAGAGAGAGAGAGAGAGAGAGAGAGAGAGAAACTGCACTCTGATCTCTTTCTCTTCTGAAAAAGCTACTAATTCCGTTATGGGGGTTCCACCCGTATGATCTCATCTAAACCTAATTACCTCCCAAAGGCCCCACCTTCAAATGTCATCACATTGGGGGGTTAGGGCTTCAATATATGAATTTGGTGAGAATAGAAGCATTCAGTCCAAACAGGTCAAATCTGACACATCAGTAACCCTCTAATATGGTAAGGAATTCAATATCACAAACCCAGTTTTTAAGTATCTCTTTTGATAATTTTGTATCATATTTTCCCACCTTGCTTTGGATCATTGTATATCCATGGCTCCATGCTTTAGGCAAAGTTATTTTAAGATTGTTATGCAACATATCTGTTGCAAAGACCTCTTTCCTACAACTGAGAATGGGATTAATGAAGGCAGGGCTAGAGCAATACTGTCCTCAATCCAGGCAAGCAAGGACTTGCCCCAACTCTTGTACTTCAGGGATTTGAAGTACAATTTAAAATGCTATCCTTCCTTATCTGGAGATGTGTGTTAGACTCCATCTCTCTCCTTTCCTAGGCAATCCATAGAATACAATATCCTAGACATTTCCAAAGTCTGAGCTATGCTGAATAGAATAATACAAGGACAACAGGTAGAAGGCTTCAGTTCAATGTAAGGTTCATCCTCTGAGGTGGGCCATGGTCAAGCTTACCAGGCTTCTAGGACTTTTGACATGGCATATCAAAGATAGTGTAATGACTACTGGTGGGAAAGTAAGTTGGTGCAGCCACTATGGAAAACAATATGGAGGTTCCTCAAAAAACTAAAAATAGAGTTGCGATATGATCCAGCAATCCCACTGCTGGGCATGTATCCAGACAAAACTATAATTCAGGGGCTTCCCTGGTGGCGCAGTGGTTGAGAATCTGCCTGCCAATGCAGGGGACACGGGTTCGAGCCCTGGTCTGGGAAGATCCCACATGCCGCGGAACAACTAGGCCCATGAACCACAACAACTGAGCCTGCATGTCTGGAGCTTGTGCTCCACAACAAGAGAGGCTGCGACAATGAGAGGCCCGCGCACCGCGATGAAGAGTGGCCCCCACTCGCCGCAACTAGAGAAAACCCACATGCAGAAACAAAGACCCAAAAATAAATAAATAAATAAAATTACAAAAAACAAAACAAAACTATAATTCAAAAGATACATGCACCCCTACATTCATAGCAGCACTATTCACAATAGCCAAGACATGGAAGTAACCTAAATGTCCATCAATAGGTGAATGGATAAAGATGTGGTACATATATACAATGAAATACTACTCAGCCATAAAAAAGAACAAAATGATGCCATTTGCAGCAACATGGATGGACCTAGAGATTATCATACTAAGTGAAGTAAGTCAGAAAGACAAATACCATATGATATCACTTATATGTGGAATCTAAAATATGACACAAATGAACTTGTTTATGAAACAGAAACAGACTCACAGACATAGAAAACAGACTTGTGGTTGCCAAGGCGGAGGGGAAATGGGGGAGAAATGGATTGGGAGTTTGGGATTAGCAGATGCAAACTATTATCTATAGAATGGATAAACAACAAGGTCCTACTGTATAGCACAGGGAACTATATTCAATATCCTGTAATAAACCATAATGGAAAAGAAAAAAAAGATAGTATAGTGAATATTGCCTATGTGTTACTTAGTCACTACCATATAACTTGAGACCAAAGACACAATATGCACTGGTGATATAGAAAAAAATGAAAGTAAAATTTGAATATTAAATCTAAGTGACAAGATTTGTCAAAAGCAATTTTTTCAATCACTTAAATAATTATTCTTTAATTTTAGAGTGACATGACTGGGGCCTAAAAAGCTCAGCAAAATCCTATTTGGAACTTCCTTCAACCTTGCAGGATGACCTCCCTCATGAAACTAAAGACAGTAGCCAAGGGTCAAGCATGTCTTTCTTGAAAGAACCAGAGAAAATTGAGAAGTTGTACTCATGGAGCAGCCCCTCATTGATGTTATCTTGTAGCCTTCATTGAGAGCTATACACTTTAAGCTAAATGCAATAAAGTATAATTCACATACACTCTATGTATTTCAGTTCATTCTCTCTCATCTTCAAGTCCAGCCTT
This sequence comes from Pseudorca crassidens, assembly GCF_039906515.1. Lineage (NCBI taxonomy): Eukaryota > Metazoa > Chordata > Mammalia > Artiodactyla > Delphinidae > Pseudorca > Pseudorca crassidens. The sequence continues at coordinate 64,019,531 of NC_090306.1, forward strand.
CTGTACACTTAATTCACACTCCAGGTCTTTACTGTTCTGCTACATCATCCATTGGATTACTGTTGAACTCCAATGGGTTACAAACACACACACACGTACACGATGAACAAGGTTTAATTTTTATAGTCAGCACATGATGTACATTTTACCATGACGTAATAAAACTACACATGCGTGAGTATAACTGAACAAATGTTTGACACATAATACGTACCCTAACACATATGATGTATTTTGATATTTGCTATTTTATTTTTAATGCTAATTTTCATAAACTGATTAGTTGATCTAATAACGGGTCTCATCCTGCAGTTTAAATCCATTTTCCTCTACATCCAATTTTCAGACTGTACCCTGGAATCCATTAGTGTACAGTCAATGAAATTCATTACAGAATTATCTGCTTTTCTGGCCTACCACTCAGCTTTTTTCTTTCTTTACAAAAATGTCCCAAGTGAAATAATTGTGCCAAGTATTTTACAGTTTTCTCAATTAATCTCTGAATGCAAAAGGGAAAAATAGGGCTTCCCTGGTGGTGCAGTGGTTGAGAGTCCGCCTGCCAATGTAGGGAACGCGGGTTCATGACCCGGTCCGGGAAGATCCCACATGCCGCGGAGCGGCTGGGCCCGTGAGCCATGGCCGCTGAGCCTGCGCGTCCGGAGCCTGTGCTCCGCAACGGGAGGGGGCGCAACAGTGAGAGGCCCGCGTACCGCGACGAAAAAAAAAAAAGGGAAGAATATATCCTCACTTTCAAGTAAATTTAAGAGTGAAAGGTTTCTCTAAGAAAGATAAATGTGCACATGCATACACACACACACATATACATACAGAGGGATACAATTATAGTGATATAGAGTTTTGTCCTTTTTCACTTAGTATTACAATAAAGGATATTTACCTATTTTGCTAAAATTCCTCAAAAGGATAACTTTTCATAATTGCTTACAGTTCATCAAATAGGTATTTCATAAAATAGAAAAGTAATCATTTATTATTAAGGTTATTTCCAGAATATTTAATAAAATATTTTAATAAATTATAAGCCACCAAATGAAAGAAAAAATTATTAAATGTCTACCACAATACTGTATAATACAAAAATTAATCCAAAGCACTTGTATATGCTTATAACCAAATAATCGTTTAATATGAAGTAAGGTTAGTATCATTAAACATTTCTTATCCAGTTTTCAGGTAAAACAGTTGACAGAAATGTTCAGTACTTTAAAGCTATGATCATATAAAGTGGTTTAGAAAATTTGCAAAGTAATCAGAATCTAGTGAAGTTAATAAAATTTATAAAGTTTTTTAATAAAGTTTTTTACACTATAAGTTTCTTAATAAAGAAAATTAAGTTTCTCATATAGATAAGAAAAACAATACCTTACTATTAAATGGGGTGGCAAAAATCTAGAAAGACTATAGGTTTAAACACATTGCACGTGAGGTACCTGTGAAAATCTTGTGGTAATATATACATAGACAGTGAGGGTTGTACCTGTTAAGCTCAAAAGAGGTAAAGCGGTCAGACTGCATGTTTAGCAATAAGGCTAAAGCCATGACTAGTGAATGAGGCCAGGCAAATATAGAATGTGAAATGAAAGGAGAAGACCACAGTCACACAGAAAAAGCAGGATCAGGTCCTTAGTGACTCCAGCCCACCCTTAATTCCCTTCACTTTAGCTTTAGAGATTTTCCATATGTATTCTTCCTTTAAATCTACATCACACACTTTGTATTCCTAAACATACTGGGAGCTTTTCAAGGATAGATACTTCTTCAATTGTATGTAATGCAGAGTTAGATGCTAAAAGAGCTCCAGACTTACATTTGTAGTAACGAGAGTCCATAATTCAGACAACCTTGTACAAGATGTAAACAAGCATTCGCTTTAAGGCACTGGAGACTCAACAAGATAGTAAGTAATTACCAATCCATCATCCAGAAGAAGAGAGAAATCAAGAGATACAAGGTCAGGATTTGGCTCACTTTTCCCCTGGGGCTGCTAAGGGACCAAGAGGCTGAACAGTGTTCCGGACAACATCCCAGGAATAGGTGGACAACAGCTGGACTCCAGGACCCACATGGGAGTACAGGGAGGTGCTGATCTATTCCACGTACTTTGGGTTAGAACTCTGAAGAGTTGTCCCTTAGGAGTAAGAGTGAACCAAAAGTGGTCCTTCATTGAAACTATAGCCAAGCTTTCAATCCTCTCAGTCCCAGAAATTAAATGGAGGTGATCCCAGATGGCTAGTGTCCAGAGGCCACTGTTGAAGCAAAAGAAATAATCTCTAGAGAAAGACGCTATACTAGGTCTCAATTTCTACAATTTTTAAGTACAATGTCTGTGTTGAAATCAAATACATTCACACATGTGACAGTGCAAGATAAAATAAATGAGAACCAGCAGAAACAACAGGCAATTTAAAAGGCCTACAGGGGCTGCAGATGTTGGTGTCATCAAACACAGACTTTAAAATAACTATGATTACTATAATTAAGGCTATAAAGATACAATTGAGAATTTCAATATAGCTGGAAACCATAAAAAAGGACATGGTACATTCTTAAACACACACAGAAATTCTAGAAATCAAAAATACAGTCAACAACATTAAGAACCCAAGGATGGGTTTAACACAAGCTTAGAAGTAATGAAGAGAAAAATTAGTTAAGTGATATATAAATCAGAAGAAACAATTTAGAAAGAAGGACAAAGAGAAAAAAAAAACAGAAGAAAGGTTAAGTGGACTGGAGAATAGAATGAGAAGGTCTAAACTGGGTGTAAATCATAGTCCCAGATAAAGGGGGGTGGGGGGGGGAGGAGAATATGGGTCAGAAGTAACATTTGAGCAATGGTAGAAAATAGTCCAAAACTGAATATTCTAAGACACAGATTCAAGAAACCCAAAAAACTCAAGAAGTTTAAATAAAAAGAAATACATGTTTAAGCACTTCTTAGTAAAACTGATTATGGTCAAGAACAAAACAGGAGAGAAAAAACACAAATTACCTTAAAAGGAGCAACAATTACACTGAGTGTTGACTTCTCAAAACAAACAAACAATAAAAAAAAATAAAACCCACAATAAAAGTGAGAGATAATGATATATTTACAGTGCTGAAAGAAAACAAGTGCTAATTTATAATTCTAAGGAAGGTGAAATAGAAACATTTTTAGATAAGAATTGAGAGAGTTCATTACCAACAGACCAATATTAAAAGAAATATCCATGAGCATTCTTTAGGTGGGAAAAGAATGAAACCAGATGAAATGTAAAAAACAAACAAAAAGAAAATTAGAAGAAGAAATAGCAAATAAAATGGTAAATGTGTGAGTAAATATATTTGAATATTGACTATATAAAATAGTAATTTAACAACACAAGTAGCATTTAGTTGGAAGGGTAAATGGCATTAAAATGCTCTAAGATTATTTTACTTTCTGGAAATAGGTTAAAAGTAACCATTAATATTATACTTTGATAAGTTAAGGATACATGTTGCAACCCCTAGGATAACACTAAAGAGTATGTAAAATGGGAAAACTTTAAAAAGTATTAACCCAAAAGAAAGAGAAAAGAAATGCAGGGCTATAAGCACAAATAGAAATGAACATAATAAAATGGTAGATTTAAATCCAAGTAGATCAGAAATTATATTAAAGATAAATGTTAAATGCTCCAATTAAAAGGTGGCTTATTGGATTGAATTTTTTAATGCTATATGCTATATATAAGAGAGACGTAGACAAAGAATTAAAGGATGAAAAAGATAGAATTTGCAAACATTAAACAAGAAAAAAATAGCCATCTTAATGTCAAACTGAGCAGATTTTAAGGCAAAAAGCATTGTAAGAGATAAAGAGGAACATATTTTTTCTGTTGACCAGCAACCATATATCCATAAAATGACTAAAATCAAGGAGGAAAGCAAAAGAGAATATTGCAAATTGAAAATTCTCATGCATTCCGAGTGAGCATAAATAAGTACCCTTGGAAGACATTCTGGTATCACTTACTAAAGATGAAGAGGTACATACCTGCTATGGACTGTATATTTATTTTCCCCTAAAATTCATATGTTGAAGTCCTAACCCAAATGGGATGGTATTAGGAGGTGGGGCCTTTGGGAGATAACAAGGTCAGGAGAGTGAAGTCCTCGTAATGGGATTAATGCCCCTTGTAAGAAGAGACACATGAGAGCTTGCTTCCTCTCTCTGCTCTCTGCCCTGTGAGGACACAGCAAGAAGACGGCCACTGGCAAACCAGGAAGTGAGCTCTGACCAGACACTGGATATGCCGGCGCCTTGATCTTGGACTTCCCAGCCTCCAGAACTATGAGAAATAAATGTTTGTCATTCAAGCCACCCAGTTTATGGTAATTTGTTATAGTGGCTCAAACTGACTAAGGTAATACTCTATGACCCAACAAATCCACATGTGGATGCAGAAAATTATAGACATATGCATCAGGATTCACATACAAGAATGTTCACAGTAGCATTATTTATCATTTCCCCAAACTGAGGACTCCCAAATTTTTATGGCATTAGGAAAAAAAAGAATACACATACAACAGAATATTATAAAGCAATTAAAATTAACAAGTTGTTACATGCAACAACATAAAAAAACACACACATTTTTACAAATATAATTTTTAGCAAAAGGTACCAGACACAAAAGAATGAGTGATTTCATTTGAAAGCCATCATTACTAAATTATTGCATTTAGAAACACATATGCAGGTGATAAAACTCTAAAGAAAAGCAAGGAAGTGACACTATAAAGTCAGGATAATGATAATCTTTGTGAAGGAGGGATAAAGGAGGTAATAACTGGATGGGAGGAAAAGGGAACTTTTGAGATGCTGAAAATGTTCTATTCCTTGATACAGACGATCACTTTGTAATAATTCACTGGGTTGTACATTTTTGTCTGTTTTGCATTTTATTCTGTTTCTGTATGTGTACCTTATTTTATTATTTTTTAAAATAAACACCTTCATGAGAATGTGTAGCCTTACCTGATATGATCTGGACTAGGTCAGTGGATCAGTCAATTTAAAGTTCATTAATATAAAAATCATTTAAATAAAGATGCCTCCATACCCTGAACATTTAATTTTCAGTTAAAATTATATGCAATTCGACTCCTAGGTATTTATCTAAAATAAAGAAAAACATATGTCCATAGAAAGACTTATACAAGAACATTCATAGCCACTTTATTCACAATAGCCCCAAACTGGAGACAATACAAATATGCATCCACACAATCTGCAATATATCTATACAATATACTGATAAATTATTTCTGGTGTGTCTCTATAAAGAAATACTAGGGCTTCCCTGGTGGCGCAGTGGTTGAGAGTCCGCCTGCCAATGCAGGGGACACGGGTTCATGCCCCAGTCCGGGAAGATCCCACATGCCGCGGAGCGGCTGGGCCCGTGAGCCATGGTCGCTGAGCCTGCGCGTCCGGAGCCTGTGCTCCGCAACGGGAGAGGCCACAACAGTGAGAGGCCCGCGTACCACGACGAAAAAAAAAAAAATACTAGTCTGCAATATAAAGGATTATTTTACTGATTCACCTGACCACATGAGTGAATCCAGTGATGTGCTGACAAGTGACTCTTCAGGGTAGAGAAAACCCTGATTTGTATTGTTTGCCAATTTCCATGATGTAAACATTCCCACTTGAATATTCCCATTTCGAGTTGACAGTGATTGCAGAGTTGGGAAGAGATGCATACCACTGACCCTCACAACCTGGTTTCAGCTTGCTCACAGCCGGGTGAGTCTCAACCAACGTTATGCTGAGCCAAAGAAGGCCAGACACAAAAGAGTACATACTACACGATTTCATTTCTATGACGTTCTAGAAAACGAAACTAAATGAAAAAAAAAACTTAGAAAAGTGGTCACATCTGGGGATTCCCTGGGAAGGGGCATGAGGGAAGTTTTGAAGGAGATGGAAATGTTCTAGATTGTGGTAAGGGTGTGTATTACAAAAGTCTATCTGTTTGTCAAAATTGCACAGCTAAGATCTGTGCATTTCAAAGCATGTAAATTTTACCTCCAGAAAAGTAAATAAATAAAAGGAACCAAGGAAAAATAATGCGATTGAGTTGAGAGTAGGTGGAAGCATGCATAACAATACAGGCAAGGCAGAAAGTTGGTAATTATTGAAGCTGCATGACGGGTATATGGAGGTTCATTTTGTTGTTGTGTTTACTTTGTATGTGGTTAATATTTCTGCAATGAAAAGCTGAAAAATAACACATACAGAGATGAACATAAACACACCAATTTTTCTGAACTGGCCTTGTCTTTGATCACGGGTCCTCCCCCGGTTTTCTTTGTCTTTGTTGCATAAACTGCCCCATACATTTCTAGTTGTTTTGCCTTAAGACAGACACATGTAAAGCCATCATTGTGCGTAATTCTAGATCGTTCTGATTTTTCCTACATACAGTTTTTCCCTTTAACAATTGTCTCATCCATACTTAACTGGACAGACTTTTTAGTCACCTAAATGCATTGAGCCTTTCCATAACGTAAAAATTTAGTTGCCATAAAATCAATATGCCTCTTTCTTTTTTGCCTTCACATTTCACCAATTTATATAATTTTTAAAGTATGTAAGTAAAATAATAGCATACCTGGCACATACAAGTTTGGGAACCAAGACAAACTCAAGTAACTAACCCTTGGTAAGCAAACAACTCAACAACTCAACTGATACCAGGGTGCACCAGAACATTCCTCACCACTTCCCAGGTTTACTAGATTAACTGGCACTCCCTACACCCTCTTTTTTTTTTTTTTTGCGTTACACGGGCCTCTCACTGTTGTGGCCTCTCCCGTTGCGGAGCACAGGCTCCGGACGCGCAGGCTCAGCGGCCATGACTCACGGGCCCAGCCGCTCCGCGGCATGTGGGATCTTCCCGGACCAGGGCACGAACCTGCGTCTCCTGCATGGGCAGGCGGACTCTCAACCACTTCCCCACCAGGGAAGCCCCCTACAACCTCTTTTAAATACAAAGATGGATACTTATATGGCTATTCGATTTCTAGACTGTTTCATTGAAATTTAAAACCCCAAAGTTACCTGAATGATACAAAATGATGCATTTCAACCACAGCTGACTCAAGTGTATCATTCTGTCTACCAGAGAATATATTTTGAGTACCCACTTACACATATTCCAGCCTTTCAATAATGGTAGTTCTACCCAGCAGTGACATTTGAGGACAGGAAAAAAAAGAAAGATACACTAGTGACTTATAAATTTGGTATCTCTGCATAACACATGCCACCAAACTCACCCAACAGTCTGAAGAAGGGTAGACACTAAAGACTAGAACATACTTTATGATTTAATGACTATGAAGTTCTAGAAAACTAATACAAAATGGAACAAATCAGAGTAGCCCCTTGGGGGATGGTGAGTGGTTTACTGAGAAGGAACATGAGTGAATTTTAAATGTATACACAGGGCATTCACCCTGAGAGACAGGAACTTTAGACCAACAACCTTACCATACATTCATAAGAATGCGAGAAAGGAAGAAAACTGGGCACAGCTCTGTCTATTTATCTGTTTATCTAGCCTGAACTCACCTTAGACAGAAGGTTGTTGTCTGCTGCATTGTTTTACTTCCTGGAGAGGAAGTTAGAACATGAATAAAGAATGTTTTTTTTTGTTCCATAAGAGGCCATGGTCAGATGTACTCTGGCCAATGGATATCCTTCAGTGGCTAACAATGAGCCTTCCTCTTCATCCTTTCAAAGTCAAGAGAGCAGAGAGAATAACAGCTCCATGACTGACAGGTCCGTAGAAAAGCTGTGAACACCTGTGTGGGCTGGCCATTAAGGGCCACAGTTCCATTCAGGTGCACCTTTTGGAAAATCTAGGTAATCTGACCTTCTCCATCTCTCTAAATTAAGAACACTTAATTTCGTATATAATCATAATAATAGCAATCCTTTATAGAGCTTTCAATTTGCACCAGAGAATAATTGCTTCATATGGATTATATCATTTGACCTTTCCAAAAATCCTGTATGAGAATTGATATTATTATCCACAGTTTTTAAAAATGGAAAAGTGAGGCTCAGATAGTTTGAATGACTAACCCAAGATTGCCTTGCTAACAAAGAGGTAGAGCCTGGATTCCAACCCATGCAATCTGACTCCAGGGTGCCCGTTATTAACTACTGACAAGTAAATTGATTAATGCACTGTAGAGAGCCAGGGGAAATGTCAGCAAAGTTCGATCTCCTTCCTTAGAGTCAGTATTAGCCAGCAAGTAAAAGATTCAGCTGATGAATTCTGGCCCAAATCTGCCCAGAAACCCAATGTCTCTAAAAGATGATGAAAACAAAATGGTGTGATTACTGTCCCAAGAAACAAGCAGAGGCATTTTTAAATCACAGGATTAAAACTCAAGATTAAGGAGTGTGCTGCAGTTTTTCAGGCAAAGGGAAAAGAAAGAATAAAAGGTGAGGTCTGAATTTTTAAATAACATTCTCCTTTATTTTAGAACACTTTATTTTTGCTCTAGCTTTATGAAAAAAAGGAGACTCGTGTACCATTTCATATTCTTACATCACACATGACTTGTCAGAACTTAAATGCCTCATATAGTATATATTGGATCAATTTATTTTACAACTTTGATGTTTTCATTTTGTACAAATTCAGATGCATTTGCCTCCTGTCACTGCAGAGAAAGGAACTATTAATAGGAGCAAAACACACCTGCATGTGTATGAGTGTTTATATAGATATAGTATAAATATATATTTCTATCTTATCAAAATACAGACTTCTGACAAGTAAGAAAGAACAGGCTATCTTCAAACTATCACCAACAAACACAATGTTCCACGGTAAATAATAACAAGGACAAAAACTTCTTTGTACAAAGGAACTCCTTGTTTATCACCTTGAGATTCTTTTTCCAAGATCAACTGTATCAAATATTACAAGAGGATAATGACAAAATTAGCCAGATGACCTTGGGCAAGTCACTACAATTCTTCTTATCTTAGGACAAAGGAACTGAGTCAAGGCTCTGACGCTGAGTTCTCCTTCAGTCCTAAGACTGTCTAGGTCTCTGCCACAGCATGGTTGGGGAGAGAGCGGTTCAATGAAAGAAACCTTCCAGGTGCTCATTCTACCTCCTCACTCCATTTCCCCCATTCTGCATGGAGGCACCTACAAAATGGCAGGGGTTGAACTACGTAAGATAATTGATCCCTGATAGTTTGCTGCTAGGATTGCATCTGAGTTTTGAAAAGCCATTAGACATTAGAGGTATGTATTCCAAAGCCCTGTGAGGTTCAAACTGTTTGGTAAATTTGTAAAAATTGAGTAGGAATAGGAAAAAGCATCTGGGTAACACTTACAGGAAGGGAATAAATGGGCCCTGTACTCAGCAACAGCTGCAACAACAGAGGGCCTAGCCTTGGTAGGTGGACATGCACAGAACAAGCTGAGCTAGGGCCTGGAATTTCCCGGAATGAAATCTGAGAACTATTTAGGTTGACCTTCTCTCTCTCAGCACAGTTGACCCTTAAGAAATAAGAGATGACACATCCCAAAGCACACTAAACTTTACAACAGCAGCTTAAAAAAAAGATTGGGAAATGCATGGGAGTTCTCTTGCAATACTGGAAGAATAAACTGGTTGACTTGACTGCTTTCTGTTTGGGGAAAAAAGCAAAGAGATTATTTCAGAATCATATATGCTGGGGCTGCCGTGGAATGCACAGTTCCCAGAAAACAGATTTATCTGTTGATTATAATCAGGCTTCCTACACTCCAGGACCCACTTTTACATAGCAGTCAGGGTTACCATGACATAAAACAGAATGCCATGAACTATAATGAGAAAAGCTGATCTTAAAAAAAAGAAAAATGCAGCGGGGAGAAAGAAATTCAAGAAATTGAACAGTCATAAGCAAACTGTTTGCTTATGACTGTTCAATTTCGATTCACCTTACAGTTTGCTTATGACTGTTCAATTTCGATTCACCTTAAAAGGTTCCTCTAAAGTAGGTTTCCCATGTGGAAAGCAAGGCTATTATGAGGTATAGCCCCTAAGATTACCCACTTCCATCCGGCCTAATATGATGGGGTTTAGGGTAGGGAATAGAGTGGCACCTAGACATACCTGTCCTGGATAAGGTTCCTCTTCCGGCTGTGACTGTGTCAATTCACTTAGCCCTCCCTTTCCTCTGTTGGATCCTAATAGCATATACCTACATAATTTTGTAAAAACTATGCCTCACATTCACAAGCACACAAGAAATAAGTGCAGTCCCAAGGACCATCTGGCAGGAAGTGCTGGGAAATGTAACACTCCACAGCGGTTCAATGGGGAGAAACCTTAGAAGCCATCTAGGCCCTTAGCTTCCATAGGTTGGCTTGAGCACTGTGTTCTTTGTAAAGCAATGATCAGAGCAAATAGAGATCAGAGATAGCACCGATTCTACATCACTAATAGAATGTCTATAGACATGATGATTTTATAAACTATCTTACACTGAGTGCAGCAACACAAATAAAAGAATGGCAACACTCTAAAAGAGTTGTCCGTAATCAATATCCTCTTCTCCCATCCTCTCTAATCCACTCCGGTAAGTCTTTGGCCCCAACACTAACAACTGCCCTTATCACGGGCTCTGGTAGTCATGCGGCCAAATCCACGCCCAGCTCTTAATCTTCATCTTACTTGACCTATGAGCAGTATTTGGCATAGTTGGTCACTCCCTCCTTGAAACACTTTCTTTACTCAGATGTGGAACATCACACGCTCTTGCTTCTTCTCCTGACTCAATGGCTAGTCCTTCTTATTGTCCCTCTATCTTTCTCCATCTGATCAGCCTCTAAACACTGAAGTGAATTTGGTAAGAGTTCTCTATAATTCATTGTACGGGATCTCAGTAATTCATCAGCTTAAGGCAAAACAAACAAAAAGAAAATCACTAAATATATGTAAATGGGGTGTACAGGGAAAACATCTCTTAGCAGGGGGTCCTCTCAGCAACTGCCTCTGAAATACCAGTCATGGGTGGACTCTGTACCCTCAAGTCTCCAGAAAAACAAGCTGCTACCATGCTTTTGTTACTTCTGCAGCATAGAAAGCAGAGCAAATGCCCTTCATCTTATTCAAATGCTGAAACTTCACCATAGGATGGCCATGGAGTCTGGAAACACAGGTACACGTTTGCCCCATTTAAGTGACTAAATAATGCCTGTAGCTGATGGGCGTCCAGAGTGATTCTATCAGGATGGCGCACCACCCCACTGTGCCAAAGTGGTAGGGTTGGAAGTCTGGTTAGAGACCGATGCAAAAGCTGTGTGATGCACCATGGCCACTGCAGCTTTGCACAGCACGGTCAACTATACATTGTGAGTGAGGGATGACATAGTGACGTACCACATATTTTATGGTAATATCCATAAACTACTTATCATGTGTATTTTCCTATGTTTCTAAGATCTTACCCTCACCTTGTATGCTATAGACTGAATGTTTGTGTCTCCCCAAAATCCATGTGCTGAAATCCTAATCCCCAATGTGAGGGTATAAACAGGTGGAGGCCTTCAGGGTAACTAGTTTATAAGAGTGTAACCTCATGAATGGGATTTGTGACCTTAGAGAAGAGGTCCCTTGCCTTTTCCTCCCTGTGAGGATCAACTGTGAACCGAAAGTAGGCTCTCGCCAGACACTGAATCCGCCAGCACCTTGATCTTGGACCTGCCAGCCTCCAGAACTGTGAGAAATAAATTGCTGTCATTTATAAGCCACCCAGTCTACGGAATTTTGTTACAGTAGCCCACGTAGATTAAGACACTGGAGAATCCAGGCGTGGTGATAAACGTGTCCGGACCTGTTCTGGGCCTCCAGTTCAAAATGCTTACTGACAATATGGGCAGGGTCCTTAGCTCCTGAAAAAGAAAGGAGGCTTGACCTCTACAAAGCTGCCCAAATAATGAACAAGGAAATTAAACTCGTGTAGTCCTTGCTGTCCTATAGGCATAGCTCCAGCAACTTTCACACATCTACTCCATCTAACGCTTACACACTCTCAAGCCAGAGACAGTGCTTAATCCTCATTATGGCCATATGAAGTGAATGTAACAGGCTCCAAGAGGCTGAGGAACTAGGATTTAAACTCCTTTCCTCTGCTTCTAAACAGAATTGTCTCTCCTCCATGCCACACCATTTGTTCCAGTTTTACACGTGAGTCAACAGGGACTCTAAGAGGTTAAAAAGTTTGCCTAATATCACATAGCTAATATATGGCAAAGCTGAAATTCAAACTTGGGTTTTTCTAACTTTAGAGTCCCATGTTCTTTCCACTGTATAGCAGAACAGTTACCTATCTTTTTTAAACCAGGGATAAAGAGAGAAAATAAAAGAAAGTCAGGAAGGAATGTGGCATCTGAATCTTCATGCTGGACAAGAATGAGTTCAACATGTGAAAGAAAACAGCAGATTTCAGAACATTTGTTATTCTGTATCTGTACAGCCTTGAGTAGTTGAGTTGGGACTTTTCTCTGTTCTAAAGCCAAACTGCAAAGTTCCCCCTCCACAGTCAACTCAGAAACTTACCCTGTTGGTCACAAGTAGGACCAGGGAGAGAGTACAAGTCAGTACACTAGTAACACTGCCAGAAAAACAAAGTTTGAGCATATGCCCTATAGCCAGTAGGTCAGAGCCACTAGTTTCGTATTATAATCCAAGGAGAGCCTTCTATATTGAGCAGAGGAACAAACAACATGAGCTTCATCTGTGGATTCTATCACATGCAAAGCTCTAGGATATGTAATAGGACCCCCAGAGCCTACAAAGAACACACTCCTTGGTGCTGCCCCTCCAGGGATTCCTGTTTCCCCCCACCTTCCCCTCCTCTCACCATGGGGGCACAGAGCTCTCTGGGATGTGAACTTGATCCAGCTGGAGATACACAATAGAACACTGGGCCACTGAACCATAACATTACAGCAGCACTAAAAGTGATCAGTCCTTTTCTTCAAAAACTAGGAGTTCAGATCAAAATTTTCTTAATGAAGTGTAGTTGATTTACAATACTGTGTTAGTTTCAGGTGTACTGCATAGTGATTTAGTTATTTTTTTCCGATTATATTCCATTATAGGTTATTACAAGATATTGAATCTAATTCCGTGTGCTGTACAGTAAATCCTTGTTGCTCACCTATTTTATGTATAGTAGTTTGTATCTGTTAATCCCACACTCCTAATTCAGACCAAATTTTTTAATGATGAGTTACTTCAGAAAAGTACTTTTTTAAAAAAAGAAAAAAGAGCTAAGGTTTTAAGTCTAGTAGAACCTCTATTAGATTGAAAGCGTCCGTTCTCTGTGCAGCTCTTATACTATTTAATGAAAAGAGGTCAAGACACAGATGAGTGTCTTTGTGGAACAGAGGGTACAGCGAGGTACTAGCCTTTATTTTTACATGTTCATAAAAATCACAAGTGACTTTTTTTAGAAAGTTACAACAAAATAGTGCAGGAAATATTACATAAAACTGTTTTCCTTTTAGGGAGGAGAGCTAGGAAAGTAATGCATCCCCTTTGGAAGATTTCACTGGGAGAACAAAAGCAGCTCTGTGTGCACTTTATTTCCAGGTGACTGCGATTATACTGACTCATTCTTCTGCCCTAAAAAAGGCTGGTCTCTGAGAAAGAATGACTGGCTCCCTCGGTTAGATGTCCTGGCAGCGGGGGCCTAGGAGAGTCTTGGGTACTTTTTCACACCCAGTGCATGTGAGGCCAGTTTTCTAAAAATAAGTATTAGTTACCTGCTCTGGGAATCAGGGTTGTTTCAGCCCTTAGGTCCTATAACCTAATAGACACGGCCCTTGCTTCCTGCCTTTCCATCTTAATACATATATTTGCACATGCCCACTGGCAGCCAGGAGTTGATCTCTACTTTCTCCAAAGGGCTTGGTTATCTGGATAAACATTCCAAATGCTGATGGGAACTGCACATCCTAACTTTCTGTCTCTGGCCTGCCTACTACTGTGGCATGGGTGTATTCAATGCTCTGGCTGTCTTTCCCTACCCTGAGCTTCTATCCAAACCACAATATCTAATAATGGCGGAAAGAATCATCAATTCTATATATATCCGCAAGAATGAGCTCATGTGTAAACAAAGGAGAGAAGGCACCACAAATCTCCAAACTGCCAATGGTTTGGTCTAGCAATGCCTTAAAATGTCTCAAAGTACATGGGAAACATGTCTGTGGACATTAGACATTGAGCCCAGTGAATCAGTCACCTACTTATTCAAGAAACACACCCTACTTTAGTGCTTGGCACATCTATACGTGCTAAATATTTCCTGGCTCAGATGCTCTCTGCTGGCTAGAGGTCAGCTGGACAAATGTATTTGTGTATATGGGCACTGGCTCCTTCCTTAAGGATCACTGTCTGAGCCTTCACTTTAATTACAAGGAAATGATCAAACTAGTCAGGATCACGGTCTGTTGCCTCAGTGTGAAAAGGGCAACCCCTCCTTCTGGAATGTGGAAATTGAAGTTAGCTCCATCACTAATTGAATCAAACCGACCACTAGAGCTGAATTATCTGCTTACAAAAAACTCTTGCTCTTCTAGCCACGTGGAGGGAGAAAAGGACCCTCTGCTCCAGGCAACTCAGACACATCTTATTCCAGCAGAGAAAAGGAAAGGTATTCTCTGCAAAACTGAATGTCCAGAACGTCACTTTTTTTTTTTTTTAGGCGGTACGTGGGCCTCTCACTGTTGTGGCCTCTCCCGTTGTGGAGCACAGGCTCCGGACTCGCAGGCCCAGCCGCTCCGCGGCAAGTGGGATCTTCCCGGACCGGGGCACGAACCCGTGTCCCCTGCATCGGCAGGCGGACTCTCAACCATTGCGCCACCAGGGAAGCCCCCAGAATGTCACTTTGAAATTACTTAGGGAGGATGGGCTGACGCATGCTCTGCTCAGAAGGAAAACATGAGCTGGATTGTCTAGAGGCAAGTACTTCCTACCTATATTTTCAAATGACCACCCATCTTGACTCTGATTTTCCACCAAGCTCCCCAGTTTCTTTTGTCTGGTCAACAAAAATAGCAGCCAATGCTAAGATTAGGACCTGAAAACGAAAACTGAAAACAAAGGGGAGTTGAAAGTTGAACCTTAGAACTTGTCTATTTGTCCTTCTTCACATGCAGCATTTTCCCCCTCATGCCATAGTTCTTTGTATTATATGACAATATACCAGCTTCTCAAAATGCTGATTGTTATAGGCAGACAAATGTCATCAATTAACCAGGTAACAGGCAACTGGTTTTATTTTTTAACATCAGTGGATGGTTTTTATTTTCTTTTTAACATCAGTGGAATTTGGACAGAATTAATTAATATGGTATCGATACTTCAGGGTCTTTTTAGGTGTCTACAAGACAACTTGCTAGGGAGTGTTCAGAGGAAATACATTTATTATTTGGTCACTCATTTTCTGGTAAAGGAAAGACTGGAGAATTTCAAGTCACAATTCAATTCTAACTTTTGCTTAATTTATCTTTGGAGCTCATGGCTAACTTCCCTTATAGTTTCAGCCTTTCTATATGAGGATTTAACTGCAACCCCGTAATCTATACTGTCATCTGTACTTCCTGTCTCAATAGTCTCACCTTGAAACTGGGCAAGTTCCCAAGGACACAATAAGTCAAAGTCAAGTTGAACTACTTTTCAAAGGCTCTTTTGGTGCCCTTTTCTAACCAAGGGACCTTTATTTACCTTGACTCATAGTTCCAGGGGTTTAGAAAAAATAAGCCTTAAAAATAAGCCTTGCTGCTAATGCTGCTAATATACAATAACCCCTTTTCAAATTGCCTAAATGTTAAACAAATGCCATTCATAATTAACTGAAAATTATCAAATACCAGATCTGTAGCAGCTGATAGCTATCTTTTTGACTGCGTTTCAAAAAGTTGGTTGTTTACTCTGGCAAACAGAAAAAACAAAAGAGCAGCATTTTTTTTTGGTTTTAATCTAAGAGCCATGAAGGGATGAAATATGCAGGAGACTCTAGCGTATTTTCTGCTTATTTGTTGAGTGGCCTTAACCTCTTTAAGCTTTCATTTCTGCATCTATAAAATAGGGATAATCTACTTTATGAGATATGAAAAACATGCCTGGCACATAAAAAACACTCATTAGACAACCGTAATTATTACAAAGGTGTTTTAGGCCATCATTTCCAGATACTACCGGACCCAGGGAGTAGAAAATGCACACTGCCTGTTCCTTTAAGGGTTGATGAAACACCAGCCAAACAGGAGCACTGTTCTGCCATCTTTGTCTTCTCTGCTGGCTCCATTCTCCCCCTAACCTACACCCCATCAGATATCTCCCACCTGTCACCCAGCTGCCTCTGAGCTACCATCAGGGCCACAGCTTCTATTCCCTCCTACAGGTATTCCCGCTTTTCAAAAGGTTGCTTTAGGGGCTTCCCTGGTGGCGCAGTGGTTGAGAGTCCGCCTACCGATGCAGGGGATGCGGGTTCGTGCCCCGGTCTGGGAAGATCCCACATGCCGCGGAGCGGCTGAGCCCGTGAGCCCCGTGAGCCCCGTGAGCCGTGGCCGCTGAGCCTGCGCGTCCAGAGCCTGTGCTCCGCAAAGGGAGAAGCCACAACAGTGAGAGGCCCGCGTACCGCAAAAAAAAGAAAAAAAGTTTGTTTTATACCACTTCACTTTTACGAAAGACCTACTTTAGTACCCGTTTTCCTAACCGAAAGAAATCTGAAGAGGATTTTCCCTTTAACACAACAAGGTGAAAATCGAGAGGAGCATTCAGTGTTTGTTTTGCAGGGAGCCGTTAGAGAGGCAATGCAGTGAGAGTAGCACCACAAAACTCCCTCCCCAGGAACTACACTCAGCATCTCAGCATCAGGCTGCCATAGCTTTGAACTGTGTCTGTGAGCATCTGTGCTATATCTCGATTTATTTTGTGCATCCGTTAGCAAGATGTGTCCTAAGGTAATTGCTGTTTCGATTCACACCATTTTGGTTCACGAAAGGTTTCACAGGAATTTTCTACTTGCAGGTAACAGAAGGAACCTGTATTTCTTTTTCCCCTTTCCTTCTTTCTTTTGCTTCTGTCTCCCGTTTTCCTTGACTTCTCTGCAGATAGACATCACTAATTAGCATATGCTTTACCTTCTCTTCCTTCTAGTCAGAAAATAGACCAATCATGGCACATTGGCCTTTGGTTCTTCTGCACTATTTTTATGCTAGCTGTTTAAAAGCGCTTTCTTCCTACTACAAATGACTCTATTTCTTTTTCTGTTCAGAATGCTTGAGGGTGAAAACACATCTGATCACTAGTTGCCTGAGGTTTTGCTGTGTTGAATGCAAAAAGTTATAAGCCAGCTAGCTACTCACTTCGATCATTTGCCCTTAGTCTACAAGTTCATCTCTCATACAACTGCTAAGAACATCAATGGCTTTTTTGTTAAATAATAATGATTGATAACACTCATTGAATGTTGCCTGTGTGCCCGGTATTATGATGAGTACTTTACTTGTAGTATCTCATTTACTTATCACAGGCCCAAGAGATGATGATGATGATGATTCCTATTTCATAGAAAAAGAATCTGAAGCTCAGAGAGGTTATCCAGCTGTTATGTGGCTAAGGATACAATCACAGATCAGTCTTGACTGACACTCAGTCCTAACTCTATATACTATATATTTCATACAAGTTTGCCAGTAGAAGGGCTTCTAGGCTTATGCAGTTTCAAATCAGAGAATTCTCAACTGGGATCCTTTCTTTAGAGAAACAATATTCCATCTAAGAAAATGGATATAGACGAAAACAAAGTCTGCCTTTCCCCTCCTATTGATCTGTGTCATCCATCCCCAATTAAATACAACCACAAAAATCTAACCAAAAGTTTATTTCAAGACCTTACCTATGGGTCATAAACCTTTGAATTCCCAAATCCATACGTACACCAAGTATACTACATATCTGTTCTCTGAATAAAAAACCTAAGTAGGGACTGTTGAGATGAATAATAATACAAATGGATTTAAAACACGTACTAAATTCATAGTCACTTAGTCCCTTTTAACCATTTTGTATTTTCTCTATCAATGGATGACTAAAGTAAAGTCATCATATGAATATCTGTTCAGATATGATTGGATTTGAGGCTTACTTTGTTATTTTGAAAGGCCAAGTTGTCCCAGCGGCCTGAAATTATGTCAGGGTCTCTACATTTTGACATCAACTCACTGCTTTGTGGGTATGGTAGAGCTTAGTTGCACAGAATGCTGGCGCTAGAATCATAGTTCTGATACTAATGAACTCTGTCATCTTTGTCAATTTACTTAACTTCTCTGTTCCTCAGATCTCTCTTCTGTAAAATGTAGGTAATAACAATGTCTGTCTGTTGTTGGAATTTTAAAAAGTATCCTCTGTGATGCTCTTAGAACAGTGTGGGGCAGAGTGAATTTTCAGTCGACGTTTGTTTGGTGCTCTTGATAGAAACAAATCCAGTCACATTAAGGGCTCACAGTCTGAACAGCAGGGTTACCCCACTTTGGTTATGAGCAGAATCCGAGATTTAACCTAGCCCCGCTCCCCTCCCCTCAGCACTCCTGATTCCTCTTACTGTACTTCACTTTTTTCTTTTTGTATGACACATCAAATTCTAACATACGATATACTTTATTTAGTTATTGTGTTTACTGCTTATTAACTGTCTCCTCAGTAGATGGTAAGCTCCACAAGGGCAGAAACATTTATTTTTTCCACTACCATATTCCAAATGCATAGAATAGAGCATGGCAGAGTGATTACTCAATAAATATTGGTTAAAAATGAATAAATATAAAGATAATTTGTCTTTCTCAAAATTCCTCCCATCTCCCACTTTTCTCTAGCCTCATTTCCCTTTCAAACTCTTTTCCTCAACGAACAATAATAATATAATGGTAAGATTTATTGAGTACTTCCCAAATTCCAGGTACAATGGCCAGCATGACAAATGCATTATCTCATTTAATCCTGTTAAAAAGCAGACAGCAGATCCAAAATGGAGTCCCTTGTGCTTAATACCTAACCTAATTGCAGTCTCAACCCCCCAGGAATGTAACCTTTAACCAGTCAAGCTGGAATTACCTGGTCAGCACTAAAAGCGGTAATCCGGCCCATGGGCCCTTCTGTTCCCCTTAGGAGGGCAACCTTGCCTGAAACAATCCATTCTTTGCTAATAGTTTCCTTTTCCTCCCGCTTTCCACAAAACCTTACCTTTTCTACAGCCCAGTGAAGCTCTTTTCTAGTCGCCAGATGGATGCTGCCCAATTCATGATTGTTCAATAAACAACTTGATCCTTAAATTTACTCAGTTGAATTTTTGTTATTTAACAATCCTATGGAATAAGTCCTGTCATTCCCCTGACATTACAGAGATTCAGAGAGCTTGAGGCACTTATCTGAGGTCATACAGCTAGTTTAAATGAGGAACTAGTTTAGAGCCCTGGGCAGCCTTACTGTGGCATCTGAGTTCTTAACCGTGACACTGCAGTCTGTGAATATGACTGTGGGCCTGGCACAGGGTTCTTTCCTATGAATGATGGAATCCGAGTTCAAAATCCAAAAAGACCTGGTCCCATAGGAGATGCTTTATCTGCACACACCAAGAGCAGAATCCCCACAGAGTCAGTAAAGTGAAGCTGAGGCCGACTTTGTTTACTGGCAGGCTAACATAGCATTCTACGGTAATAATGTTCCTATCTTCCATTTCATTGCATTCACTTCATCATTGTGAACAACACGTCCCAGCCTGCGCTAATCTACTAACCTAACCCCACAGTAATGATCAAATGAAATCCTGCCATACACGAAGTCCTGAATTTTCAGCAGCAATTACCACTCAATATTAATTAACTTCAATGATCCATGAAGATTTGGCTTTGCAAGGAGTTTGACATATAAGATTCCATAAGAATATGTCTTTGAGCTATTGGCATAATTACTTCCACTGTTAGTGAAGGAAAAGCCTTGGGATTTGCAAATAAGACTTGGAATTTAAGCATTTCCCCATTTCTGTGGCAAAAGTGGCCTCAATGACAACCAGTCAGGGCATGGAGTTACTGAACTCCTGTTCCCCTTGTCTAGCCTTGGGCACCTCCTTCGCTCCAAGCAGAATTGTTTAGTGCATCTAAGAATATGCTCATCTTCCAGGTCTGTGCAGGATTCAACAACACAAGGTGGCATGTATTAGAGTGGTATCCTAGAGCTCCCAGGCAATGAAACTTGATAAAGGATACACCAGAGAGGAAGTGATGGGGTTGAAGTTAGGTGGTGAGAGTTGCAACAGTTAACAATCAAAAATGACCCATGGAGACCCAGACACAGCTAGCCATCTATCTCTATTTGCTTATGACCTAATAGCAGTGCTCGATAGAGACGGGATGTGATCACCAACATCGCTACTTGGTGGAACAGGGGAAGCTGGGTGGGACCTGAGCTGCATAAAAGTCCTCTCTGCCATTATCTTCCCATCCTTCCTTTAATCCAACAGATTTTAAATATCCATTCAATGGAAAAGTGCCCTTTTAAAGAGTAATTCCTCTGTTCATGACTTACCTATCTTACTAGTAAATCAAACTCATTTCAGGGGTAAATAACTCCCTTGATTATTGAATAATAATAGATGAATTGGTATTTCCATGAATGAAAGCTGGAATTAAAAAAGAATAAACCAGGGCTTCCCTGGTGGCACAGTGGTTAAAAATCCGCCTGCCAATGCAGGGGACACGGGTTCAAGCCCCAGTCCGGAAAGATCCCATGTGCCAAGGAGCAACTAAGCCCGTGCGCCACAACTACTGAGCCTGTGCCCTGGAGCCCTCGAGCCACAACTACTGAAGACAGCGTGCCACAACTACTGAAGCCCGCGCGCCTAGAGCCCGTGCTCCGCAACAGGAGAAGCCACCGCAATGAGAGGCCCGTGCACCGCAACGAAGAGTAGCCCCCGCTCGCCGTAACTAGAGAAAGCCCACCTGCAGCAACAAAGACCCAACACAGCCAAAAATAAATAAATAAATAAATTTATAAAAAAAGAACAAACCGGTGCTGCTGAGTGAAAATTTACCAAAACTGCTGTTTGGCAAATATACAGTTGCTTAAATGATCTGCATCAGAAGAATAACTTTTTTTTTTTTTTTTGGCAGCAGGATGGCTAAATAAAGAGAAAAATGCAGTAGTCTGATAGACTTTAGTACTTGTTCGAGCTGTGTGAAATGGCAGAGCAGGGGAGCTGCTTTTTAGTCATCTTAGAGGAAACCAATATTTTTCCTTCTATGCTCCTAAAGATGCATGTACCTTACCTGAGGGGTGGTAATCACTGGAAGGATAGACGGATAAATCAATTCATTCAATAAATATTTATTGAGTACTTATTATGTACCAGATACTAGTAAACACAGTGATCAAAAACAGATAAAAATCCCTGTACTCATGGAGCATACATTCTAGTGGAATAACAACTAGATGTCTGAATAAATTCTAAATGGATATGGGAGCTCCTAAGTCCCTATCATATTGCTTCACAGGCCATAAGAGTGCATTTACCTTAACGTGTATAGACCCAAAAGGATTAGTAGCCTGATGCTATAGAGTTACTGCTGACAATGCGATGAAACTGCCCTTTATACTGATGAATGCCAGATCCCATAGATGGAGTTCAAGGTTAAAGCTAAGGGAAGATGTTACAGTGAAAAGGGCATTTGTTCCTTCTCTGTGAGTGATAAAAGACCTATCTAAAAAGGAGCATGTGTGCTCTGAGCTAAAATGTGATTGAAAGCAAAAAAAAAAAAAAAAAAGACATATTGGTCAGCTGTTTATGAGAATACACTTGGATTTTGCTTAAGCAAAAAGAATTGGAGTTATTCTTGAGGGGAGACTATGGAATCTGTAACTCTTGTTTCCAAAAGAAAATAGGCCTGCCTAGGAATCCTTGAGGTGATTTATTTTTTTCACTAAATTTTATGGTACAACCAATAAAACAGTGGGACCAGATCTTTAAATACTAATATTCACCATCCTTGTATGTATATTTTAATGACGAAAGCAAAGAAAGAATACATTTTTCTCTTGAATCTGTATTCCTTCTTTGGAATTTTCAAGTGAAGTAAGAAAAACTAAGTGTATAAATCCTTTAGTACAGAGAGAAACCCTTGTGGGCCTGGAGCAGGGAATTAATTAGGAGATGGAACTTAGCTTGCTGATAATACCATGGATTACCTGAGGTCAGCTATTATCCTCAGGTTTTCAAGTTCTGAAACTTAATTTTAATCATGGTACACAGAGCTGTTCAGCCCTTTAGGGGCCCACTTACACACTGCTCAAACTCACAAGATTCTGACGTGTAAAACCAGAATGCCAGTTTATGAACCTATGTTGGAAGTTATCTCCTAGCAGGAGTTTATGCCTTCTGATGGTCACGAATACTCAGACCTCCAAATTTGCCATCAAAAGACTTACATTAAAACGAAGTAAACTGCATAGTCTTAAGACATCAGAGTTCCATCAAGCAAAGAAATTAATGGGTTGTCTTTCTCTAGGGAAAGAGTCCAGCACAGAAGCTAAGTGATTAGGATATGGCTGAGACTAGGGTTGGATTCAAAGCTCATCTACCACCTATTAGTGACTTTGGGAAAGCTCACTAGTGCTTATTTCTCTCTTCTGAATATGGAAATAATGAAAAAAAGACAATCCGTCTAAAGCACTAAGCACAACAGACCTACAGGAAACAGTCCAAAAATGTTCAGCGTTATATTTCTAACTAGAGAATTGATATTGGTTTTCTGGGAAAAGTTTATTTTAATAGGGTTGTTGTGAGAATTAAGATGCTCTAACAATATTAACTATTACTGTTTCTAGCTAGAGAAATAGGTTTTACGGGATCAAAATACCCTCCACCTGGATAGCAGCGCTTGACAGGTATTAAAACTTCCTACTTTCAAGGTTGTTTTCATAGGACACCACCAGACACCCTAGCATTACTTTTTCATCAGTCTTCTTTTCACCAGTCACTTTCTAGGCATGACTTTCTGTGCCTGGCCGCCTCCTCTGGATTTAGGGTTTCCTAGATCTCCAGGGAAGGTTATTTTGATAGGGGTGTTAAGTTTATTAATTATGTGACTATTTCTACTATCGAATAGTTTCAGCCTCAGAACTACAGGTGAGTTTTTCCTGACCATGGTACTAAATCAACTTATTTTCAAAAGATGAAGAAAGACATATAAGTCCAGATCACTTGAGCTACTGGTTAAAACTGCAAACTCTTGGAATCGTTAAAATGGTGATTATCTCAGGACAGGGTGGGGTAAGGTTGGCCTGGGAAGGGGCATGAGCAAACATTCTGGGGTGTTGGAACATTCCACAGCTTTATCTTGGTGGTGGCTGTGTATACACAGATATAGACGTATGTGAAAATTCAGTGAACTGGAAGGCTTCTGGTTCCCGGTTCTTCATGTCAGGAGCTTGGAATTTGCCACTCCATCCTTTTGTTTTTACTAAAAACAGGTAAAAAGCTGAACAGACTGAAAAAGCAATAACTCTTCTTGGATCCATAAGAGAGGGGAGGACACAGGGCAAACTGCTGCCCTCAAGACTGGAGAGACAGGTAGGAGAATAAAGGGAGTCACAGCTTACTGGAGCAGAGACTCCTGAAAGGAAACCGCCCCAGGTATGGGGATGCCTTTTTAAATACAACATCAAAGACAAGATCCATGAAAGAAATAATTGATAAGCTGGATTTCATTAAAATTAAAAGCTTTTGCTCTGCTAAAGACAGTATCAAAAGAATTAGAAGACAAGCCACTCACTGGGAGAAAATATTTGCAAAAGACATATCTGATAAAGGACTGTTATCCAAAATACACAAAGAACTCGTGAAACTCAATCATAACAAAACAAAAATCTAATTAAAACACGGGCCAAACACCTTAACAGACACCTTATCAAAGAAGATATACAGACGGTAAATGAGTATATGAAAAGATGCTCCACATCATTTGTCATCAGAGAAATGCAAATTAAAGCAACAACGAGATATCACTACACACCAGTCAGAATGGTCAAAATCCAGAACACTGACAACACTAAATGCTGGCAAGGATGGGGAGCAACGGAACTCTCATTCATTGCTGGTAGAAATACAAAATAGTACAGCCACTCTGGAAGACAGTTTGGTGGTTCTCATAAAACTAAACATAATCTTACCATATGTTTCAGCAATCAAGAACCTAGGCATTGGGCTTCCCTGGCGGCGCAGTGGTTGAGAGTCCACCTGCCCATGCAGGGGATGCGGGTTCGTGCCCCGGTCCGGGAAGATCCCACATGCCGCGGAGCGGCTGGGCCCGTGAGCCATGGCCGCTGAGCCTGCGCGTCCGGAGCCTGTGCTCCGCAACGGGAGAGGCCACAACAGTGAGAGGCCCGCGTACCGAAAAAAAAAAAAAAAAGAACCTAGGCATTTATTCAAAAGAATTGAAAACTTATGTTTACACAAAAACCTGCACATGGATATTTATGGCAGCTTTATTCACAGCTGCCAAACCTTAGACGCAAACAAGATGTCCTTCAGCAGGTGAATGGCTGAATAAACTTTCCTACACCCAGACAACGGAATATTATTCAGGGCTAGAAAGAAATGCGCCATCAAGCTACGCAGTAATGGAGGAGTCTTAAGTGTATATTACTAATTGAAAAAAGCCAATCTGAAAAGGCTACGTACTATACGATTCCAACTATATGACATTCTGGAAAATGTAACACTATGGAGACAAAAGATCAGGGGTTGGGGGGTTGGAGAGATGAATAGGCAGAGCACAGAGGATTTTTACAGCAGTGGAAATACTCTGTATAATATTAGAATGACGGATATATGTCATTATACATTCGTTCAAACCCACAGAATGTACACCACCAAGAGTGAACTCTGAAGTAACCTATAAACTTTGGGTGATGACGATGAGTCCATGTGAATTCAACCTTGGTAAAACATGTACCATTCTGGTGAACGATGTTGGTGATACGGGAGGCATGTGTTGGGGTAGGAGGGTTAAGGGAAATCTCTATACGTCCCTCTCAATTTTGCTGTAAACCTAAAACGGTTCAAAAACTATGAAGTCTTTTAAAACTTCATTGAACTGTGAACTTGAGAGCACTTTACCATGGGTATTTGACAACTCAATAAAAAGATTTAAGCATCAAATAAAAATGTCTGGCCCTATCTCAGATGTTTTGAATCAGAATCTCTGGGCAAAGGGCATGCGAATCTTCATTTTTAATAAGCACCCTCGGATGATTATAATGTACATTGAAGTTTGAGAACCACTGATATAAAAAAGCACATTTTCAATATTGAAGACCAAGAAAAATAATCTGAAATCAAAACCATCCCAGAAGCTGTGAGATAAATGCCACATAAATACCAGTTTTCATATATTCTGAAACCTTAGAGCTTTGAGTCAAGCAACCAACATCTGTTTCTTGTGCTATCTGATAGGTCTCTACATGCAGCTCTAACATAAAAATTGAAATGAGCCGTTGGGAGGTGAGGACCCACAGAGAGGCTGCAGCAGGGCTCTGCTCTTAACAGTCACCTTGTGGCCAGAGCCTCAGGCTGCACTGCTCCTCTCTTCCAATCTGATAACGTCAAAAGCTGGTCAAGTTACTGGGGGTTGAATTACAATGCAGTGCCATTGGGAAGAGCACTTGTCAAGAACCTACCTCCTCCCAAATAATCAGGGGTCTGTTTGGAAAAGAAGAAAAAGGATCTGCCTAATGGAGCTTTTTGAAAGCTGAGATAAAAAGATTTTCTTCCATGTTACTGCCTGCAGAGTGTCATGATTCCAAATGAAAAACTCTCTGGCTCACAAACAGATGCTCTAATGTTTGAGTGAATGAATCGGGAGAGTATTTAGAGATCATCCAAGATCTCTGCAAGGATTTGTTTACACAAGGCTCCTTTGGCTTTAGCATGACTTTACACTGCATCATTTTCTTGCAACATTCACTGCGGTGTTATTAGGGATGTATGCAGGAAAAGGCGAGCTTGCCTTCAAGGGCATCGTCTGCCTGCATCTCTGCAGACTATGGGAGAATACATAACATCCACTCCACTGTGGAACAAACCACAAGACTCCGGTTACCCACCTCTTGCGTTTTCCTTTTACAGTTCTGGATGTGTGTAGCACACTTTTTATAAAACGGGCCCCAACTGAACAAACGTTTTCTGGGCTGCAAATCGAATGAGAAAATGCAAACCTAGGATCTCCCTGTGGACAGTATGGCTAAGGTTACAGTGAAAAGTGATCCCCGGCACAACTTTCATGACTAATCCTCTTCATCTATATCCTCTTTCCCCACTCACAATAATCATGTCCTTCAGTTCATGCCCCACCCATCAACAGCACACCTGTTAGTGCAAACCTATAATAACAGAGGGTAGATTTTCCTGGGGAAATGGTAAAATGACTCAAGGTATTTATCTGTTGGCAAAACTGTGCTTCCTTCTGAGACTGTTGTGTGTACACAGATATTTCTCCTCACATGAATCACAGCATTTTCCAGCTGGAAAAGACCTTGAAGATAATCTAGGGAACCTTCTCGTTAATAGATACAGAAACACAAGGCCAGAAAGCAAACCTACTTCAGGTTATAGAACCAGTTAAGAATAAAACCTGAGGTTCAGTTACTATCCTTTCGCCAAACCAGTATGGCCTCGATCAGACTTGGTCAACAACTCTCAGTCCTTTTCTTTTTTTTGTTTTCTTTAATAGGCAATTTTTTAGTGCAGTTTTATATCTGCAGCAACATTGAGTGGAAGGTACAGAGATTTCCCATATACTGCCCTGTCCCACACACGCCTCCAAGTCCTTGTAAGTTTCCCAGTAACTCTGGACCATTCCATGGAGGTTAAACCAAGTTAATACCTTTTTTCCTCTATATTTGTCAGATATTTTTACAGAATGAGATACCAGACAGGAGATGATATCCTATCAGAGTTGCATTAGGAAGAACTTCACAAATGTTCCCATTCTCCTGCAACCAAAATACATTTGTTTACTTCTCCCCAGCAACTAATCCTACTCCCTCCCTCTTGGTTATGGGTCACGCCTTCCATCAGCAATATTACACTTCCTTCCTAAATTCTGGAATTTCTCCACCTCTACTTTTCTGGGACCCATCACACATAGTCTCTTTTAGTCCATAGTACATCTGTTGACTATTTTGAAACAATCCATGTCTTTTTCCCAATGTTTATCATCAGTTTTCTCACACAAAAGCATTGGGGCACTTTGGCATTCTTATTAGTCTGTGGTTGCATTTCAACCGTCTCCTACAAACTGAATGACCAAAATGTCCACAATATTCAAGAAGTTGAACATTTTCATCATGCCCCATTGTCCCAGGCAATGAAAGCACATGTTCAGGATGAGTCATTCCATTTCCTGCCAACAATAATTGGCAGGCATACTGTGGCTTCCTTCAGTTCATCACTTCTTAGTGTCAGCCTTAAAAATTTAAATCTTAAATCATAAGAGTTTATGATCTTAATCAATCTGCAATTATTATAAGCAAATGCCTTGTTTCATCTGTTGACAGAGATACATGTGAAATATTTAAGCAATTCAGAAATTGCCAGGTATTGATAATATGTATCTTAGCCTCATTTGCTTTTTAATAAGCATCAATGTGGCTCATGATACTTTCAGATAACCTAATTTAAGATGCGAATCTTAAACATTTTCCTGATGAAATATCCTTCCAAAGTTTCACCGGTGTTAGCTAGTTTATATAGTACTGTACTTCAGTTTTGATGAATGGAAAAGTCAAAACAGCAAGCCCAAGGTCATGAGGCATTAACAGGAGAACAAGGACTAAAATGTGCATCAAGGTCACCTAACCAGTGATTCAAAATCTAGCAACAGATCTTGAAATCTTTCATGATAGATCCCTAAACTGTCACCACTGCACTCCCTACTTAACCAAGCTCCCCCTTCATTACCTTCCATGCTGCTTTTCCTAAGGGTTCCCGGATATTAAGTGGAGTGTTCTGTCTCACCCAGACTCTCAAGACCCTCATTTTAGCATCGCCCAAGGTCTACTCCTCCTCTTTTCACTCTCCATTCACAAAGTGATATAGCAAGGAAATGGATATGAGCCACAAAAAGGCTAGAGCTCCTTGACCTAGGTCTCCCTGTTTTTAATTATTGCAAAGAGAGGCAGTATGATTTAGTAGAAAGAATAATAGATTTGGTGTCAGTAAACCCAAGATGAAGTCTGGTTCTGTCACTTTACAGCTCTGTGACTTTGAAAAAAGTCACTGAAGTGAATTACTCTTGAATTAATCTTACAGAGCTTCACTTCCCTCATCTCTTACCAGTGTGGGTATGGCACACTGGTTCACTGTGATTTGCAAAATCCACTGAATGCACTTTTTAAATGCACTTTTAGTGTTATATGAGTGTAAAAGAGTGTGATGCTGGATACCTCTAACCCTGAGGGCAAAGTGGCACTAAAGGGCTTATAGGGCTTCAGTGACTCCTGTACAGAAAGCTGATAATCATGTCCTAGGCCCATGATCTCAATTTTTTTTTTCCCTAGAAGTCTTCATTAGGAGAATAGAGAATGAACCAGTAACTGGGCTAAATGAAAGAAATTTATTTGAAAATTTATTTCTACTTTTTAACCCATGTTTTATTTTAAGAGAGTTTAAATTTCCAGTGAGATAAAATGGATGCTTTGGGGGCTTCCCTGGTGGTGCAGCGGTTGAGAGTCCGCCTGCCGATGCAGGGGACACGGGTTCGTGTCCCGGTCCGGGAGGATCCCACATGCTACGGAGCGGCTGGGCCCGTGAGCCATGGCCGCTGAGCCTGCGCGTCCGGAGCCTGTGCTCTGCAACGGGAGAGGCCACAACAGTGAGAGGCCCGTGTACCGCAAAAAAACCAAAAACAAACAAAAAAAATGGATGCTTTGGGAAGATGTGACACATTTACCACATTTTTTTTTATGCCCTCTGGAACTGCACCCCATGGCACCCTTGTGTCATTAGCTGTGGCCTTCTGCCTTTCCTCATCTGTATTTCCATGGGAAGTTATTAGAGCTATATTATAGCCCTCTGTTTACTGGTCTTCCTCCTCCAGACAGGCACTTTGGTTTCTTTCTTGTATTATCGCTAGAGCCTAGCATAGTGCTTGGTATATTGCAAACATGCTATACACATTTGCTGAATGAATCAATTAACTTCCTCTTTTCAAGGATATGTTTTGGGTTGGTTGATAATTAATGTCCTAATTACTATTGATTTCCACTGATAAAAATGAAAAAGGCAAAATGAGAGCTTTGAAAGTTAACTGGTTAGACGTAAATCTAAGTCCAATGCTGGCTTTCAGTTCTTCCATCCAGCGCCCCAGCCATCTTCCCTGGTACTCAACAGCCTGACGCTCAGTAGAGGTGTTCATTTCATCGCTATTGGCCTGTCTTTGCATATGAACAGTATTGGTGGTTTATTCTGCCATTTGATTTCTATAATCCTCAATTATAAATATAAGAAACCTTGCTCCAGTCCTTGTTCCACATTCCACAATGTCTGTTTCACACACACACAAATTTCCCTTTGAAACCAATGAGCATTCTGTGCCAGAAGATATCATGGAGATGAGGGAAGAAGACAGGGAGAGGAGAGAGGGAGAATCAGAGTCACCATCTGTTGACAATACTCATGTGTAGAGCCAGTTTTGAAGGTTAATGACATGTCACGCATCCTCTAGCGTCTGGTAACAAAAATAGGCTGCTCTCCCAGAATTTGATAGAACAGTTGTTGCTCCGTGGAAGATGTAACATGTCAGCCAGCACTCCAGCAGGGTCCAGGAAGGCAATTCCTGCCAAAAGCTGGATGAAATTTAACAGTGGTCCAGGAAAAACAACTTTTACCAAAATTCAAATGTGGAAGTGATCACTTTTCCCTGAGACCAATAAAGGGGCTATAGAGCATTGACCTTCCCAAATGACCCTGCATAATGGGTTGTTTTTTTCCTAAGTACCCTTGAATTTCATCAGGAACTCTTCAATATACATCTACTCCTTTCTCTACCTATTTTCAGGAAGAAAATAAAAAAACGTTTGTTGTTTTTTTTAAAAATATATATTTATTTATTTTTTGGCTGCAACGGGTCTCAGTTGCGGCACGCAGGATCTTTCATTGCGGCGTGCGGGCTCTTCGTTGCAGTGCGCGGTCTCCTCTCTAGTTGTGGTGCGTGGGCTCCAGAGCATGTGGGCTCTGTAGTTGCAGCATGCGGGCTCTCTAGTTGTGGCTCACATGCTCAGTTATTGCGGCATGTTGACTTAGTTGCCCCATGGCATGTGGGATCTTAGTTCCCTGACCAGGGATCGAACTGGCACCCCTTGCATTGCAAGACGGATTCTTAACCACTGGACCACCAGGAAAGTACCCCCCCTCCAAAAAAAAAAAAGGGTTTCTAAGACTATAATAAAAATGGGTCCAAGGGTTTACCAAGGGTCCACCCATAGTTTCTTCGGGTGGTTAAATTATTGGCATTGCAGCTGATCCAAGGAAAATCTGGGTCTCAACTTCATCGACAGCCTACTGGTTAATGACTCGCTTTGCTGTTTCATCAAGAATTCACCCAGGTGAAAGGCTGTACCTTCTCATATGTAATAGCATGCTTTCCCCACATCGCATCTGGGCTCTCTTTAATTTTCAAAGCCCTGCTGAGCAACCTTTGAAAATCCAGGCCCTTTACCACCTGGCGCTCCAAGGGTGTCTTGAGAGGGGGCAGCTCTGCCTATTTTGCTGTTAACCTAAGAACAAACTGTCTGGTCCCAGCATGGAGTACAGAAGATTGACCAGAGCTTGTATAAAGGGACAGAGCAGAGAAACTGGAACGCTCCCAAGCTCCTCCAGATCATGTCTTCATAGTGTGACATCATTGTTCTGTTTGAAGTAAAATTTCTGGACTTTAGCTCTGCCTAACTTCAAATATAAGTGTAGAATACAAAAAAAAATTTAAATGATTGCTTGATTACTTGCCAGTTTGAATATATCCAACCCTCTCTTATTTATGAGCAGACATACTGTAAGTAGCTCTTTGCAGGAAACCGCCCTCAGCATGAAGCCCCTTTGCTTGTCACTGTAGCAAAGCTGTATCGTAACAAACTTTTTTTTTTTTTTTGCGTTACGCGGGCCTCTCACTGTTGTGGGCCTCTCCCGTTGCGGAGCACAGGCTCCGGACGCGCAGGCTCAGCGGCCATGGCTCACGGGCCCAGCCGCTCCGCGGCATGTGGGATCTTCCCGGACAGGGGCATGAACCCGCATCCCCTGCATGGGCAGGCGGACTCTCAACCACTGCGCCACCAGGGAAGCTCACGTAACTAACTTTTAAACCAGGCAGCCCCACGCTCTACTCATCTCCGGTCCAAGCACACTTTTCAAATATTTTAATCACACAATACCTTGCCTAACTTGTCGGTTCTTTCTGACAAGAAGAAGAAATGAAAGAATCAAAGAAGTAGAAATGAAGAATAGGTAAGTAAGAGATGACTAGGTCTCTTCCCTAGCTTCCCCTTCAGTAATCTCCTGAACAAATTGTGCGACCAAACTGTGTGAACAAGATAACATCTAGCGGAAGATCATACCAGCCTGCATGCGGTGGAGGATGGCAACGACTCTGACCCCCCATCTCAATGATTAACTGAGATTACTTCCCTTCTTCCCTTCAAAACTTTCATGGCCGAGTGGAATCTTGGGAGGTGGTTTTTGGGGGACGCTGAGTCCACCATCTCCCCAGATTGCTGGCATTCTGATTAAAGGTGACTTTCCAGTCTATCAACATTTCTGAGTTTTGATTTCGTAAGTAACGAGCAACAGGACCCTATTTGGTAACAATACAAGTTAAAATTTGGGTACTGAAATGATCACTTGCACAGAAGTTAGGAGATGTGGGTTCATTTTCAGGCTTTTCTTGTGTGACTTTGTGTAAATCATTTAACCTCTCTGGGCCTCAAATTCCTCAACCCTAAAATTAAACTCAAGATAATAAATGTGTTTTCAGCCACTGAAAACAGGAGGGAATTTGTCTAGATCAGTACTGTCCAGTAGAACTTCCTGCAAAGAAGGAAATGTGCTATCCAAGATGGTAGCCACTAGCCATATTGAGCAGCACATGAAATGTGGATACTATGACTGAGGAATGAATTTTTAATTTTATTTAATTTTAATCATTTTAAATTAAAAAAAAAAACACATGGTCAGTGATTGCTATATTGGACAATGCAGGTTCAATAATTTCTAATTTGATGATTTCTAAACCTAGCTAATGGCCCACAATGAATCTTTCTTGTTATTTTGCCCACCCTGAAATTTACTTCATAAATTATTTGGTATATATTAATAACTAATCTTTATCAGTGGAGTAATTAATCATTCTAATAAAAAATGGAATCCCTACATGAGCAAGATAAAACATATGTGAAAGAATTTTATGAATTCTAAAATACTACACAAATATAAAGCATTACTAATAAACTATCACACCTAACTGCGCACCTTTGCCGAGTGCCAGCTGGTATATACAGACTAAAAATTCTTCTATTTATAGCCCAGACCAATGGAAATTCCTTAATGGAACCCTGTGGTAGTCCTGAAAACACACTTTCTGAGCACCTTCTTCCACTGACATTTAAATAAACAAATTTTAGATTCCTTTTCTTTCCTAGTGCATTAATCAAGAGTTTCAGCCTGTATGTTGCCATAACCTATGCAAAAAAATGATTTCTATTAATTATGTAATGTCTTACAACGGTTGAATGAGTGCATTTCTTTTGCTTCTAAGCTTTGCCTCACACCTGCAAAACTCATTAAACATTGACCAGAGGAAGTCCAAAGGGGTGACTCACCAGAAGCTCCCCTTTGGCCTGTGCCTGCATTTGCCTCTTTTCACCTCTGTTTAATCCTGTTCATCCCCTTGGTTTCCTCTCACTGACCTTCAGACTATATTCTAGCCCTGCCCATGTGGCTTCCAGACTGATGCTCTTCTCGGGACCACAACCCTCTCCATTTCTTCTCTATTCTGTCATCTCCCCACTCTTGGCACATCTGCTCAGTTCTGTACACTCTGACTATCCCCTTTAAGATGGCCCTGAGATTTTCTCCTGGGTACTGACCCAGTGGGCAGCTTAAGCTAGCACAGCCTAGAGACCACGCCTCTGGCCTCTTCTCAGCTCTCCAAGGTCCAGAATCCAGAGAATGGGTTTTGATTGGAAGGAAAGGCCTCTCTTACCAATTATTTAAGAACAAATAATTTCCCATTTTATCTTATTTTTAAGTCATTCTAGAGTCTCCTATAAGGTATATGGTTCATAGTTTGGAAAAAGTGATTTTTTAAAATAGCTTTATTATATGTATAACTGACCTGCAATAAATGACACATATTTGAAGTGTACAATTTGTTAAATTTTGACATACGTATACACCCAAAAGCCATCAATACAACCAAGAAAATGAGTATATCCATTACCCTCAAAAGTTTCCTATGCCCCTCTTTAATCCTTCACTATGACCCTTACCTGCCGCCCTTTGTCCTGGACTCAGGCAATCACTGATCTGCTTACTGTCACTAGAGATTACTTTGCATTTTCTAGAATTTTAAATAAATGGGCTCATACAGTATGCACTATATTTTTCTCTAGCTCCTTTCTTTTTATTAATAAGTAGTATTTATTTTAGGATATACCATAAAATGGATCAATTTATTATCCATTCGTTTGTTGATGGACATTTGGGTTGTTTCCAGTTTGGGCTATTACAGATAAAGCTTCTATGAACATTTATGAACAAGTCTTTGTATGAACACAAGGCTTCATTTCCCTTGGGCAAATACCTGGGAGTGGAATCACTGGATCATACAGTTCTTTAAGAAATTGCCAACATTCAGCATACTCAATTTTTTTTAATTTTAGCTGTTCTAATAGGTAAATGATGGTTCACTGATGCTTTGTTTATTTACTTTTTATTCCTTTTTGTCTTTATCTTTCATTTTGGACACTTTCTATTGCAATGTCTTCCAGTTCACTAGTCTTTTCTTTTGCAGTATCTAACCTACTGCTAATTCCACTACAGTGTGTTTTTCATCTGAGACAGTTTTCATCTATGCAAGTTCAGTTTGGGCCTTTTTTTATCTTCCAGCTTTCCTCTAGCTCTTGGACTATGACATAGTCTTTCCTCTAGCTCTTACACTATGAAATATAATTATAATAACTGTTTTAATGTCCTTGTCTGCTAATTCTAATATCTAGGCCAATTGTATTTTGCTATCCTCAATATGGGTCATATCCTCCCACTTCTTTGCATGCCTGGTAACTTCTTAATAGATGCCACACATTTTGAATTTTCCTGTGGTGTGTGCTGGATATTTTTGCATTCTTATAAATATCTTTGAGTTTTGTTCTGAGACACAGTTACATTACTTGAAAACAATTTGATACTTTCAAGTCATATTTTTGAGATTTATTGGGCAAGACTAGAGTTGGGTTAATTATTCCCCACTACTGAGGCAAAATCTTTCTGAGTACTCTATCCAGTGTGCCGTGAATTCTGTTTTCCAATCTGGCTGATGGGAACAGTACTATTCCCAGTCCTATGTGAGCTCCTGGAAATTTCTTCCTAATCTTTTTGGAAGTTCTTTCCACAGCCAAGAGTAGTTTTCTCACACACATGTGCTCATCAACATTCTGCTTAAAACTTAAAGCTCTGTAGGCCTCTGAGCTTCTTTCCTTTGCAGTTTCTCCTCTCCAGAACTCTGCCCTGCAAACTCTGCCTTTGTCTCTCCAGCCTGTCAGTTCCATCTCCCCAACTCACGGGGTCCACTGGACCAACCTGGGTTACCCCTCCCTACACAGCAACCTGACAACTCATTCAGAGCAGTAAGCTGGGGCAATTTTAGAGCTTACCTTGTTTGATCCCCACCTTGCAGGTATCACTTTCCTTAATTTGCCTCATCTCCAATATCTTAATAACCTTTGTTTCATATATTTTCCTGTTTTTTTTTTCCTCATTGTTTCAGGGTGAAGGGTAAACTTGGTCCCAGTTTCTCTACCTTGACCAGAAGCACAAGTCCATTATTTCTTTTTGAAAATTATTTACTTCTACCACACACCCTCAATATGAGGAGGAGAAACAAACAAAAAATAATTGTGTCCTTACAGCAAAGTTTATGAGTTAGGTTAGGTCTACCCTGGCTACCTAGACAGAACAAAGCTTCAGTAGGAAAATGGGAGAAACTGACTGGTCCTTCTACAATGTTTAGACCCAGAGGTGCACAACTTTCTGGAACAGGGTCACATAGAGAAAGACAGTCAGAGAAAAAGCTGCTTCTGAGGAGAGATTGTTAGTCCATGGGATTGTGAGTCCACTGGAGAATAAAAGGAGAATATGGAAAGGAATTCACATTTCATTCATTTAAAGCTCCTCCCTTTTCTTCTCACTCTCTAACTGCAGCTTCCTTTGGTGCACTGAGCAGTCTGAGCCTCTCCTGCCCTTGTTAATGTGCCTTTGCTCTAGTCTCTAGCTAATCTCATGCCCTTCTCCCATTTTTTTCCAAGCCAAACCTCTTGTCTCTCACATCATTTCTCTTACTCAATTAAAGAGGTGGGCAGGAGTTGTTCCAGGAAAGCTGCCCTCCATTATAGGTCAAAGGGCATCAACCTTGAGGGAGAGGACAAGACTGTCCAGGACCTTTATCAATTTAGAGGGCTTAGTTGTAACTGGTGATGATTTTCTGATTAATTTTTTTTTTTTTTTTGTCAAGTGGATGTGAATTTTAGTGTTAACCTAGAAACATGTGCCTTCTGGGATGGATAAATTAGGAGGTTGGGATTAACATAGACACACTACTATATATAAAATAGATAATCAACATATGTATATGTATAACTGATTTACTTTGTTCTAAAGCAGAAACTAACACATCATTGTAAAGCAATTATACTCCAATAAAGATGTAAAAAAAAATAGATAATCAATAAGGACCTACTATATAGCACAGGGAACTCTATTCAATATTCTGTAATAACCTATATGGGAAAAGAATCTGAAAAAGAATAGATACATGTACATGTATAACTAAATCACTTTGCTGTACACCTGAAACTAACACAACATTGTAAGTCAACTATATTCCAATATAAAGTTTTTTAAAAGAATATAAAAAAATAAAAACATGTGCCTTCTAAGTACCCACATTTAGATAAAGGTAAGACTGAAAAACAGATAATACCTTACTTATGTCAGGTAGGAAAATGAGATTCCAAATAGTGTCTTTCAACTGATCAGTTTTGCACTGACTTCAATATTCACTCTACTCTGACACCACGTCTTTTATCACAATTGTGTAAAACTTATGACAGAGAGTTAACAGAGGTAGAGTAAAACTCAGACGAAACACGAGACATTCTTGAATTAATGGAAAGATACCATAGGTCAGATCACATTCTCAAAACCCAGCTCCACGCATTAAAAGGTCATAATAAAATGACTAACACACAGCAAACATTAGTTCTGATTGCAACACTGGAACTATAAAAGAATGACACCTTTTGATCACAAAAGCATCCGGTAAAAAAGTACAGAGGATTTTCTCCTCCTGGAGTCATCACAAATTTATTTCTGAATAGGACTATTGGGCATAGAAACAAACGGCTAAAAATTTAGTCCAAAAAGGTACTTGGTATCATACAGAATTTTTAAAACTTGATTTGAAACTAGTTTCATTCAAACTGATTTATATGTAGACAGAACCAATGCTGTAAGATATATAGATAAATTATAGATGGATAGATACATAGATAATCCTCAAAATGCCATTATTTTCACATTATTTTCTTCTTTGCATTTAAAAGTATATTGGGATAGTAGGAAACATCAGGGGACACGCAGAGTCTCAACAACAGCAGCAAGAGACAGGGTAATGTTTGATTTAGAGCGGTGTTTCTCTAAGTATGGTCTGAGGAGCACACCCATCATAAGCATATTGAGCGCTTGTTAAATATGCAAATACACAGGCCCCTCTGTACATATTAAATCAGAACCTACAAGAGTGCAGCCCGAGATTCTGCATTTTAACACACTTCCCTAGTATTCCTTCTTCACATTAAAACTTAGGAACTCCAGGTTTCAAGCATAGACTCTGGAGCCAGACTTCCTGCGTTCAAAATTCTAAATAGGCATATTATTCTGCATCAGTTTCTTCATCAGCCAACTGGAGGTGACGATAACAGTATCTAGCTCATAGGGTTATAAAAGAACTAAATGAGTTACATAGAAAGTCATCAGAACTGCGTTGCGCACGATATAAGTGCTACCTATACAAACGCAACAGGCATAACTAAGTCAACCAGCCTCCATACTACTACATCCGGTAAGTACAGGAACTCAACAGGAACACAATATTAACAATGAGTTATGAGGAGTAAAAACACAAGTTGGACTCACATCATTCCCTTTAGCTTATCGTTTGCGGGTCCTTCGTTGTGTTGTATTTTGCTTTTATTGGCAAAAGACAAGCTTTTGTGAAGCTGTCCCTTGCTGCCCTAGAAGATATGGCAGCACCAAGTAATTCCCCTTTATCTGTAACCAAAACTTCAGTGCTCTCCCTAAAGTTTTAGTGAATCCCTGGGCATTGTCCTCCCCATATAAACACCATATGCCTCTGAAGGAAAAATGATTCTTCATTCAGCTCTTGTCTTGTCAAGATGCCCTGGCTAACACAGAGATATCCTGGTTGCCTACCTGCCATCTGGACCTTACGTGACTCAGGTGTTCCAACCTCACTCATACTGTCAGGATTCATGCTGGCTCAGCTCCACGGTTTAAATTTTAGTGTACGTGCTGCTGAAGTAAGCACAACTCCACAGTTTCTGGCAATGACTAACTCTTGAGAAAAATGGGTGGAGAAGATTCTGAATAAACAGGGTTCAGAAACTGTTCTTGTAAGTCCTTGGTTCAGACTGGATGGAGAGAGAAATATAATAAGCCAGTGAACGATGTCCAATTTTTTAAATAAATTTATTTATTTATTTTTGGTTGCGTTGGGTCTTCGTTGCTGCGCACAGGCTTTCTCTAGTTGCGGCAATCGGGGGCTACTCTTCGTTGAGGTGCGCGGGCTTCTCACTGCGGTGGCTTCTCTTGTTGCGGAACACAGGCTCTAGGTGCACGGGCTTCAGTAGTTGTGGCACGTAGGCTCAGTAGTTGTAACTCGCGGGCTCTAGAGAGCAGGCTCAGTAATTGGGGCACACGGGCTTAGCTGCTCTGCAGCATGTGTGATCTTCCTGGACCAGGGATAGAACCCGTGTGCCCTGAACTGGCAGGCAGATTCTTAACCACTGCACCACCAGGAAGTCCCCAATGTCCAATTTTTGATTCTACAGTTTCATATCCACTGCAGGTCAGGATGTGACACATGGGACAATGAGAAGTCTGGCAAGGTATGTGCCAGTCTCTTCTGAACCAGTTTCAAATTATCGACTTCCTCCAGACTCCTCTGCTTTTCCATCCAGCCTGGCCTCCCTGGTCCATGACTTCTACTTCTCTCTAGCTCCCTTGTCCCTCTCTAAACTCAGTCCCATCCTTAATCAATATAAATATCCACTATGATAAAGCCCAACTTCCTTACCTTCACCCCAAAGCTGCATGTTCTCCACTCTCTCCTCTCTACACGCCCCAAACATACTGAATTGCTTACAGGTCCCCAAATATGCCTCTATCTCTCTCCTTGCAGATCTTCCCATATGCTGTGCCTTTTCCCTAGGACATCTTTCTCTCCCACCTCTGCCCTACCCATTACTTGACTCATGCCTACTCATTCTTCAGAATTCACCTAAGGCAACACCTCCTCCAATGTCTTACCTAATCCAGACCCTCCCAATTACACATCAGTCAGACCCTCTTCACATTGTAAGTCCCACGTATTCATTTGTCTTTTCTTCTGAACTCTTAAATCCTTAAGGAACCATGTTTTGTTCATTCTTGTACCGCCAGCCCCTAGCAGAGGGGTTTACACTGGTACGCCACTCAATATCCATCAGAGACAAGTATGTGGCACAGTGACCATGTGCTTGAGAGCGCCACGGCTCTGTAGTTCAATGGAAAGAACACACGCTTTGGACTCAGGCACATCTAGGCTTAAATCACAGCTCAGCCACTTGCTGTCCACGATGTGGGGCAACAAATTACATAAACTCATTTAAATCCAAGTGGTACATCTGCAAGTGAGGAGGATAATCCTTACCCTGCAGATATGTTGTAAGAATTAACTTAGATAGTACATATCAAACACTTTCCAGGGTCTGATTAAAGGTAGCTTTTAGTATTATCATATTAATGATGAAAATCAGAATGGATTCCTATACAAATCAGATCAAAGTCAATCGTAACTCATAGACAATATGCTACAAGTACCTGAAAGAGATTCTGAGGTCTCGCTCAAGTATCTGAGAATGGCTGCACACACCTGAGGGAGGCTCTCAGGATACTAGTTCCTGCAAATAAAATATACATCGGAGTCTTTTCAAAAGCCCAATTAATTTCAAGTTATTTGGTTAAGCTTTCAGTCAGTGTCACTATGGGAGAAATTCCCACATGTGCTGAAAGTAGGGTGGTCAATGTAAAATAATGTTGCTAATTAATTACAAATTAATATTACTAACTAAAACCCTTACTGAGCATGGTGCTAAATGCTACATATGCCTTTATTTTTTTCCTTTTTACTTAATCTTTAAAACCAACCGATAAGGCACTCACTGTTGCCCTTATTTGACAGTTGAGCCTTAGGTTAAGCAACTTTCCAAGATCACAGATTGAGTAGGACACAGCCTCCAAGATTTCAGAAGATCCGCCTGCCAATGCAGGGGACACGGGTTCAAACCCTGGTCCGGGAAGATGCCACATGCGGCGGAGCAACTAAGCCCGTGCGCCACAACTACTGAGCCTGTGCTCTACAGCCCGCAAGCCACAACTACTGAGCCCACGTGCCACAACTACTGAAGCCCACGTGCCTAGAGCCCGTGCTCCACAACAAAAGAAGCCACCGCAATGAGAAGCCCGTGCACCGCAACGAAGAGTAGCCCCTGCTTGCCGCAACTAGAGAAAGCCCACGTGCAGCAACAAAGACCCAACGCAGCCAAAAATAAATAAATAAATATTTAAAAAAGAGAGATTTCAGAAGATCCTTTTGACAGCAGACTCACTTCGTTATTTATCTTTCATAGTGTGACAACTCACATTGACGGCTTGTGAATAACTTACAAATTTCTCATCTGAAAGTTCCTCTATCGCTAACTGGGTTAATGTCGCGATTTGAATAGCCTGAAGCAGGGGCTCAGAGAGGCTTCTGACTTCAAACTTTCCACTGGAACTGGCATTACACATGGTCTGGGATCTGCTATGGATGACAGCTGAAAACAACAAGGTTTTAGCTGCTGCTTTTTCAGGCCTGCAGTCATAGAATAGAGACTCTAAAACGGCATGGCAGGCATTGTAATTAAGAGTGTAGGTTTCAGTGATGGTGGCAGAACTTCTCGATCCCACCATGGCAGCACGAGGCTGTTTGTCAATTGGGGCTTATTTCCATTGTGCAGCTAATCTTGTTCTTTGAGCAAAAGCAGTTGGTTTTTCTGTGCCAAGTGGCATGATTCCAACCTCTCTAGTAGGAAAGTGACTTATTCTTAGTACATTAGTTCTATAATTCATCAGTTTTTTTCCATTAGTAATTCATTGATTTATTTTTAAATTAATTAATTAATTTAAAATTCATTCATCAAGCACTTGCTATCTAATGGTATAGTGAAAGGCATCACGATACAGTGGCAAGAATGGATTTTTCAAGTCAGGTAAACATAGCTTTGCATCCTGCTTTATAATTTACTAGCTAATAACCCACACTGGTATAAGTGGATGCTAAGGGCATTAGTTCTGGAGTCAGACAGACTTGGCTTTAAAATTCAGCTCTGCCCACTTATTATATCTGTGACCTTAGAAAAGATTCGCTGAGCTTTAGTTTCTCCACCTAAAAAATGGAAAGAGTAACACATACCTTATAGAATTCTTGTGGAGAATTAAAATGAAAGTGAATATAAGGCACCCAGTACAGTCCCTGACAGACAGTAGATGCTCAGTAAGTTTACTTCTCTTCCCTCTCCCACTAGGTTCCAGGCACTATAGAAACAGATATATTTGAAATGTATAACTTCCATTAAAAAAAGAGAATAAAGGGAAAGGAAGCTAACATATTGAATACCTAAGTTGTCCTAGGCATTCGCATGTGATGATACCGCTGAATTTAAGTAAACACATACCTATATTTATTCACTCATTCATTCATTTATTCATTCAGTAAATATTTATTCAGCACCTGCTGTGTTCTAGGCACTTGCCAAGGCCCTGAATGAATGAATGAATAAAAATGGACTCAGACTGGGTTGATCTTATATTCTAGAGATCCATATCCTTTCTGCTACACCTTGATGCACAAATAAAGAGCTTTGGAAATTAAAAAAATAAAAAGAGTATTACTTCCAACTTAGAAATCAGAAAAGCTTCATGGAGAAGGGAAAGTCTAACCTAGACCTCAAAGGACCACAGGGTTCAGAGATGTGTGGTGAGAGCAGGGGTGGGTGGAACTTCGTATTCAATAGCCCAAAGGCAAGAAAAGGCAGGACCTGGGAGGAAGCAGTGAGTTTGATTTGGTCATCGGGTAGGGTGGGTGAAAGTGAGTAATAGGCAATCTTTCAGAAACGTATATGGAAATCAGATGGTGGAAACCACATGATATTGAAAAGCAGACTGAAAAGTCTGGACATCACTTGTAGACCATAGAGAGTAATTTAAGTTGATTGAAGGAGGTAATAAGATAGAGGATATGCTTTACAAATATTAATATTCACAAATATTAATTGGGCAACAGTGTGTAAAATGGATAAAGAGAGGGAGAGACTAGAGACAGTCTTAGGAGGTTGTTGATTAAATATTACTGGGTATGTTAGGGTTTTTTGGCCAATGACAAAACAGATCACCAGAAAATTCAGATAGATCCATTTTCATCAGAGTTTACAAAGGTAAAAGTGGGTTTTTAGAAAGAAGCCAGGAAAGAAAACCTGTTCAGCAGAGAAAGCACTACATGCTCTCATAACAATTCCTTTGATGTATGAAAGACACTTGGTGTCTTCAGCAGAAGAACAAACTAAATTAGCCATGAGGGAGGGTAAAACCTGAGACAACAGGCCTTATGGTATAATTTTCACACTAAGTGGAATTTTAGGCCAGAGCTTTAAAATGTCTGCAAGCAAATTCTGATTCCTCAATGGCTTTTGTAATAAAAGTCCTATCGTAAAATAAGAATAAAGTTAACCATTTACGTGAGAACACTTGCAAGGTGACAAATGCTTCCAGCCCCTTTTTGGCGATTAAGGAAAATACATGTTCAGTGCCGTTGACGCTGTTCCTGGCCAGGCATGCTACTGGTCCAGGTCTAGCTCTCAGCTGATGGAGAGCAACCCATTCCCAGGCCAGCAGGCGTCACACAACATTCTGCCTTCAAAACATTACCTGCTTTTGCTACCTTCTCTGGGTTTCTGCAAAACCAAACTCAAATACCCAGATTGAGGTCATTATCTTCCCTTCTCCCATCCCTTTCCAACCCCATCTGCTCTTCTCCCTGTCTTTCTATTTATTCGACAAAAACTTCTTTAGCACTACTCTGTACCCAGTTTTGTACGGATCACTGGGATCTCTGCTTAAGGCACCACTAACCAACAAAACCTTGTTGTCATCTTCAACTTCTCCCTCTCTCCCAGCTCTCACTTCCTCCCAGCAACCAAGGCCTGCTGAGCCAACCTCCCCAAAGACTCCTAACTGATGGTACAACTCTCCCCTCCATCCTCACCCTCACTCTCCAATCCGGGCTCTCTTCCATGGATGGATCCAACCTGGGATCTTTGAAAGCCTTGATACTCGAGGTGTGACTCACAGATCCAACCTTGCTGCCGAAGTATCACCTGGGAGCTGGTTAGATACACAGAATCTCACAACAGAATCTGCATTTTAACAGAATCCCCAGATGATTCATATGCACATTTGAATTCCAGGCTCACTGGCTGAAAATGCAAATCTGATCCTGTCATCCCAGTTGACACTCTATTACAGGGACCAACAGATTACAGCCCACAGGCCTCATCTGGCTTACCACCTGTTTTTGTATGGTTTGTGAAGGAAGGATGGTTTTTACTTTTCTAAATGAAAAAATTAAAAGAAGAATATTTCACAACACAGAAAAATGATATGAAATTCAAATTTCAAGGTCCATAAATACAATTTTATTGGAACACACTGTGCCCATTCATTTACATACTGTCTTTGGCTGCTTTTGCACTAGGATGGCAGAGTTGAGTAGCTACAACAGAGACTGTTATAGCCAACGAATCCTAAAATATTTACTATTTGGCCCTTTACAGAAAAAGTTTGTTGAGCCTTGTTCTAGGAAGAAAACACACATGGTAAAAAAGAAAAAGAACTGCAAGTTATGAGATATGAAGGAAAAAAGAAAGGCCTGAATAAATGCTTTCTCTCCTGGGTACCCATAACAGGTGCAAATGCCCTTTTATCATCCCACGTGTCACGTTGTTGGTATAGTCTGTGAAGAACGGAGGAAGATTCTGTTACTTTTGTTCAGTTTCATGGCTTGCTGATTTCTTCCCTTAGAAGGATAGAGAGTAGGTTTTAAACAAGATGAGAGCTTTATCCTGGGGGTTCTGATATGAAGGATTATCCTGGGGGTTCTGATATGAAGAGGGAATCATGAGGGATTTAAGTGGACTGTTTCCACTTAGGTCCTTATTCCTAAGGCCAAAACAAAAGGCATCTTCTGGCTCTGGAGAGCTAAACAAATCACCGAAGGGACCCAGTACTCTGCCATGGGCAGTAATTCTTCCACTAAAAGGAATGTTTGAAAATTCCAAAATTCGGTGTTTTTAAATATCAACAACACCCCACCTGCAGGCCTTCCCCTAGCCACATTCTCTGATTTTATGGCCCTATGAGAGATTGAAAACATCAGTTCAGATTTCATTCATCTTCCAAATGCAGACCCTTTGGGAATAACACTGTCAGAGCTATTTCTAGTGGCTTGCTCTTTGCTTAATTGGTACATTCCTTCAGAGTCACTTTACACCATTAAAGAAGCAGGTGTAAGAAAATAGTTCGAATTCCAATTCCATTCCAGAATGAGAAAAAAGGGGAAGTTCATGGATCAGGAACCTTCCAGAGAAGTTGTCACAGAAGCACTGAACAGCTTAAAGCCAGAGTGGTTGCCTTTTCATTCTTCTGACCCCATCCTTATATTCTCGTTTTCTGCAACAGCTAAACAAATGATTTTGCACGCCCCCAATAGCAAATTATGCTACCAGCTGACAGCTGAGTCAAGTACTAGAGTAGATCCCTGGGCTACGAGAGTGAATAAAATATTGCTCCTGTCCTGGAGAAGTTGACTGCCTTGTGGAAAAGACAGATGCAGAGGT
Source organism: Pseudorca crassidens (assembly GCF_039906515.1). NCBI lineage: Eukaryota > Metazoa > Chordata > Mammalia > Artiodactyla > Delphinidae > Pseudorca > Pseudorca crassidens. Next base: position 64,064,210 of record NC_090306.1, read on the forward strand.
AGACAATCGCAACACAGCCTCTTAAGTGCTATAGTCCAGAGTGAGTAAAGGAACCATGTGAGCCCGGAGGGACACTTAGCTCAGAATCATGGGGTCAGAAAGGCTTCCCAGAGACAATGTCTGAGCTGAGCTCTGAAGAACTAGAAGAAACCTGCCAGATAAAGGGCCCAAGGTTAGGAGTAAAAACGGTATTCAAGGCACAAAGATATCAAAGATGAGGCAGTGTGATCCATTTCAACTGCAGGAGAGTAAAAGGCACAAGGGAAGGGGTAAAAGAAGAAAGGAGAAAGGCCACGGAGTCAGGTAAAGAGCAATGTGTTTGCTATTCCAGAAAGTCCGGACTCCATAAGGAAGACAAAGGGGACGTATGGTAGTGTTGTTGGTGGGGTCAGCGTGATCACAGTTAAGAGAGCGCTGCAGGGAAGAAATGATGGTGACTTGAACCACGGGGAAGATAATGAAGGTGGAAAAGAACAAGGCCAAGGCCACCACATATGGCTGTGCAGGTTATACCCTGCACAATACACTTTTCCAAAAGGTGAGAAGTTGCTGAAAATCAAACTGTAGTCTGCTGGCCAAGTATTGTGGGCCAGCCCGGGGGGAGGAACGGAGCCCTTTCTTATGCATCAGCCAGACATTTTGTTATCAAAGGTACCATTCTGTTATTCTCACAATGTCACCATATGTACAGGCAGTGTTGAAGACCCCATCCAAGACAAGCATATTCCAGAGTTGATCAGCTATAGGAATTAGAGGGAGAGAATCGGCGGTCACTGCCATGTTTGGCCCTAGCACTTTGTCATTCACTAAGGCAGGAAGTGTTTTTTCAGTCCTACCCCAGCTCCATTTTGCCTGTTCAACCCAATTCACAAATTTCATACACAAGTTCAAATAAATCCATTCAAATAAATAAGAAGTACATTTTATTTCTATTTAATATTTTTCACCTCTTTGATTCTTTGTCTTTTCCCAGTTATATTTACACCACATCTGAGACAATACGGGGTAGCAGGAAGCAAGTAAGCTTTATTGCGGAACAAACCATAAATCTCAGCTCTGCCAACGGTTATAAGACCCTTCACTCTTCTGAGCCTCAGTTTATTCATCTGTAAAATGGAGATGATAAGGCTTACTTGTAGGGTTGCTATAAAAGGCAGTGAATATAAACCGCCTTACCTAGAATCCAACACATACAAGTGAACACTCAATACCTTCAGCTACTGCTGCTACTATTTACTCTTTCTTCTTTTTCTATTATTTACTCTAGCTTTCTTCTTTCTCCACTTCCATTTTCTCAGTTTCTATTTCAAGCTTTATAGTCCTGTCAGCCCTTCCTTTTATATAGTTAACATTACGATAACAGTCAATAGATTGCTGAAGTGCTTGCCTAGTTGCCAAAGCTACCCACCTAAAAAGCTTCTAAAACGTGAAAGTTCATCTAGTGGAACTCCACTGAAAATTCTAAAAACACATCGAAAATACAACTCCTGAAAAATAGCAGATTTCCAATGATGAGGATTAAGAATACACGAACTCGGGCTTCCCTGGTGGCGCAGTGGTTGGGAATCCACCTGCCGATGCAGGGGACACGGGTTCGTGCCCCGGTCCGGGAGGATCCCGCGTGCCGCGGAGCGGCTGGGCCCGTGAGCCATGGCCGCTGGGCCTGAGCGTCCGAAGCCTGTGCTCCGCGACGGGGGAGGCCACGGCAGTGAGAGGCCCGCATACCGCAGAAAAAAAAAAAAAGAATACATGGACTCATTTGGGAAGTTTCCCTGGAATTTATCAGAAAATGAAGGAAGAAGAATCCAGATCTTGTTAGGCCACGTAGCTTACATGACTATTTGTAAGCAGCGATTCTACCTTACATAGTTTGATTTAGAGAGTGTTAAATGTAAACTGTGTGGCTGGCACTACGTTGGATAATTAGGGACATCTTAAGGAAAAGGAAAGCATGGGAAAGCATTTCTCCTCTTGGGAAATGGGGCTTCAGTTTCTGTTTCCAGTTAGGGTATTTGAAAAGTTGAATTCTGTTTCAATAAAAGTGTGTTTATTCAAACATTTAGGTAGGAAGCAAGATCTTAACCAAGAATTTTTAGTTAATCGTCAGCAGCCAGTGCATAACAAGATGTTACTGGAAACACTTTCAGATTTGTTTATCCTTAAATAATGTGGTCAATTTTCATTTTGAGAAAAAAAATAATGAATTCCACAGAAAAAGAAAAAGCCTTGCATGACTGGTTGAGTCATACTGTGTAGATTTTTTCCAGTAAAGCTACATTATGCCGGATGCTGTTCAAAAGGGAAAATGTCAAACACACTGGGGTTCAGTCTGGCATGTGGGTGGGTTTACTCAAGCACAGAAATCAAATATCGGCATTGCAGCCAATACTTTAGAAAACAACAGAATGGCTTATAAATCAGAGCTGGAATTTCCAGAAGTTCTTTTTCAGCTGAATCCTACAAATGCAATATAAAATGAGCAATACACAAGTGTGCATTCTAATGACATTTACTATATTTCTTTCTTAGAATCCTAAAGTAGAAAAAAAATTAGACATTGTAAAATTCAGTCTTCCTCCATACAATAACTCTTTCTACAACACATAGCTCTGACAGATTTTCATACCTCTGCTTCAAAACTTCTGGTAATGGAGAGCTCACTACTTTGTAGCTCCCCTTCCTTGGTAAGATGATATATCTCAGAGGAAAGGACCTGGAATGAGGTAAGTCACGGTAATAACAGTGGTTACCTACAGATGGCAATATTATGGAGTTTGTTGTTGTTCTGCTTTTGCTTCTCTATATTTTCTAACTTTTCTATAATGTTTCCATTTTTTACAATAAGAAAAAAATAAGTACTTAAAAACTGTAAAGAATTCAAATACTAACATTGAGATTGTTCCAAACTTTTAAAAATCAAGGCAGAGGGAATTCCCTGGTGGTCCAGTGGTTAAGACTTTGCCTTCCAATGCAGGGGGTGAGTATTCAATCCCTGGTCGGGGAGCAAAGATCCCACATGCTTCATGGCCAAAAAAAACAAAAAACATAAAAAACAAAACAAACAAACAAAAAAACCCCAGAAGCAATACTGTAACAAATTCAATAAAGACTTTAAAAATGGTCTACCTCAAAAAAAAAAAAAATCAAGGCAGAGTAAGATTAACTGGCTGAAAATTAAGCACCAAAATGACCAATGTTCCAAAAATCCATGATTAGGAAATACCAATTTCAACCACATCATTATGTCAACCAAGGTACTTCCGATCAAATTGTTTAGAGCCCAACTGCTCTTGGTCAAATTTTATGCTACTTTGTCATTCCTATGCAGTGCACCCTCTGTTTCTATTAAAGTCTCCTAAGGATGCCAAGGTTTAGAAGCTGTATCACTCTGTGGACTGTAATGAAGTTGATTCTGAACTAAACCAGCATGTTTACTGTGTCCTATAGTTATCTGAATACATTTTTAATGTGGAACTTTACATTTATCTTTAGTAAGTTTGATTGTATGGTCTTGGTTTCTTCCTCCTATGAGGTGTGAAGCAGAGTATTTAAGATGTTGTAGGGGATAAATCATCCCTGAATGAGAAAGACCATGTTGTCCAGAATCACTCATTTCTCCTCATGACTGTTTCCACTCCCCTGCCTTGCAGGTCCTTGGCCTTCCCATCCTGTTCCCAGTAAATTATTACCCAATTCCTAGTAAATAAATAATACACTTTAAAACAAATCATAGGCATTGAACGTCTACTCTGTGCCTAACACTTTCACAGAAGTTCTCCCACTTATTCCTCAAAACAGTCCAGTTGGTAGGTACCATCATCTCCATTCTCAATGTGGAGAAACAGAAGATCTGAGATGAAGGAAATTTTCCTCAGGTCACACAGTTACTCATTGACAAGGGTAGGATTTGAACCTACATCTGTGTGGGGTGTTTTTTTTTTTTTTTTTGCGGTATGCAGTCCTCTCACTCTCGTGGCCTCTCCCGTTACGGAGCACAGGCTCCGGACGTGCAGGCTCAGCGGCCATGGCTCACGGGCCCAGCTGCTCCGCAGCATGTGGGATCCTCCCGGACCGGGGCACGAACCCGCGTCCCCTGCATCGGCAGGTGGACCCCCAACCACTGCGCCACCAGGGAAGCCCCCATCTGTGTGGATTTAATGCTAGTGCTGTCTCTGGGTATTTATTGACCTTGGCTGCCTGCCCTTACCTTTGCCTTTCTGGTCTCAGATAGACGCTGTCACCTATTCTCCGATGTACAACACTGACCTAGATGCTCCCACTTTTTTCCTTTGCACCATCCACAGTCATGCTAGAGGCAGTGCTTTCCACTTATCTAGAATCTGCATCTCCAACATATGAGCATTATCTTGAAGATCTGTAAGAGTTCATACTTGCTCATTTATATTTTCTCCTAACTATAAAACTTACAGAATTATTTCCAGTCTTATGTATCTTCATAAAGATAATTTGAGCACTATATACTCACTCTAATTCACCCTCTTGCCCATGAGCCTATTTTAATAAATGTTGTCAAATACCTTGCTGAAATCAAGGCCAACAATATTCTCCTGCTATGTCATTTTAGTAATTTTCAGTTACTAAACAGAAAATCTAAGTCATACTCAACTGGACCAGCTCATAGTCCTAAATAGTTCAAAGATAGAACTGAGTTGATGCAGATATTCCAGTAATGTCACCAAAACGTGATCTCAGTTCAGTGACGTTCTCGGCTTCAACCTCAGTCTTCACATGGTACAAAATAATTGCCAGCAGCTCCCAACCTACATCCTTCTATGTCCACAACATACGCATCATTACCATTGTTTTAGGGACTACAGGAGGCACACATATAAGTAAAAGAGAGCCCTTGATCATACAAAGGCAGCATGGTCTAATAGAGAAAACATGTGCTTTGGTGTGAAATAGAGTCTGGATTGAATCTAGCGCTTGTCCTTGAGCAAGTTATTCAAACTCAATTTCCTTAATTATAAGAGGGAGGTTCTATGTAGTTCATAGAACTGATGTGAAGCCTGAACATTTAAATGAGATAATGTAAACAGGATGCCTAGCATAATGCCAGGAACATCACAGGTGTACAACATATTAGCAAAGACAAGTATACAAATAGCAATAATCCTAGTACAGATACAGGCTCTATAATCTCAAGATAAACTAGGAGTCAGAAGGCTCATATCTGGTTGGGATAAGGGGATTGGAAGAGATTTCATGAATGAGATGGTATTGGAAGTGGATCTGAAAAGGATAAATAAAATTTTGAAAAGTAACTCTAAGACAGAAGAGCTTAGGGCATATTCGTGGCATGACTGGAGCAGAGGTTGTCAGTAGCAGTGACTGGAGATATACTCAGAAAGGCAGATTGAAACCTATTTTTGTGGGCTTTGGATGAAAGGAGTCTGTGTTTAATTCATTGAATGACGCCTTCCTGAAGGTTGTCAAGCAGGAGAGTGACAGGACAAGGGTCGAAGAACAGAAGTCAGAGACAAAATAGGAAACTATTTACAATGGACATGCAAGTGAAAATGAAGGCTTCATCTCAAGCAGTGCCGTTGTAATAGGGGAGAACAGATTCATGTAAATAAGAGTTCAGAGGTAATATCTATGAGATTCATCAACTGACTGGATGTTAGGAATAAAAGAAAGGGAAAAGTCAAAATGTACTCGCTTTCAAATCTGGATGGCTTGAAGAATAAAGATACCATTTACAGAACTAAAGAACAAAACCAACTTGGGGATGTCTGGGGGAAAAGAGGAGCAACAATGAATCTGGTTTGTGACATGGTAAACTTAGATGCCTATGAACTATTCAGATGGCCGTGTTTCAAGGGCAGTTGAAAACATTTGATTAGAGCAAGAAAGAAAGATTTGGTCAGAAGATAGTTCCATTCTTTATTCTTTCATTATTTATCTTCTTTTTTCTTCCCTTTCTAATTTCTAGTTTTATATATAACCTAAATTTCCCAGCATTCCACCAATCAATGGTCACAGTAATGATAAAGACACAATTTTCACTGGTTCTTGCCCACACAATGACCTCAGAAAGTCTCCTTGACCCCCATCACCACCCCCATCAAGAAGGGTGGAGGGACTTCCCTGGTGGTCCAGTGAGTAAGACTCTGCATTCCAATGCAGGGGGCCTGGGTTCAATCCCTGGTCGGGGAACTAGATCCTGCATGCATGCCGTAACTAAAGAGTTGGCATGCCGCAACTAAGGGACCGCATGCCGCAACTAAGACTCTGCATGCCGCAACTAAGAAGAAGTCCGCGTGCTGCAACTAAAAGATCCCGCATGCCACAACTAAGACCCGGTGCAGCATAAATGAATGAATAAATGAATGAATGAATGAGTATTAAAAAAAGAAGAAGAAGAAGAAGAAGAAGAAGGGTGGTCCACAAGTCTCCTTCCCCATGGGGTGTGGCTGCTGCTCTGTAGGACCTGCCGTCACCTTCTGGAGCTGCCACCAGCACACTGACACCCTCGTGTGTGACAGTCGTGGTCTCCAGAGATCTGAGAAGAGCACGTCTTTCCTCTTTGCATCACTCCATTCGAAAGGATCCCCAAAGCAGGGCTACCTGTGCCCCAGTGTTTTAGAGAAACTGCTAATTCAGTTTATATTACAACTTTTGTATGGGAACCACACATGGATCGATTAAAAATGGACCACAAATTCTGAACCTAGATTAGTGTTCTCAGAAGCCTACCCAAGCTGGAGCTGTGTCGGGTGGATCTCGACTAATTTGCAATACACTTAGGTTTGAGTCAGAATTCAATCCTTTTGAATGATGGTTGAATATCATTCATGGATATCAAATCATAACTCAATAATTCAATCAATATTTAAATCAAACATCTAGGGTCTCTGCTCCAAGAGATTCATTAAAACTTCACCTTTTCATCTGTTTTATCTTTAAAATTTTTGCATTTTAATTATGAGAAATAATAAATTAAGAAAATAACCTCCTTTCCCTGAGCCATGAAAGCCCACAGCAGAACACATAGATTTATTCAACGTTTTCTTCAGTGACTAAAACAACAAATGAACTGTAACCAATGATTCATGGAAAGCCATGAAAATAGAGTGAATGTAATTTCCTTTCTTAGACACACTCATCCACAGCACAGATAGGATGGTAGTCTCACACTTCAGAACTCTGACTCTGAGCCAGGCTATAGATGCAGTGAAAATAGAAATTCTATAAAATCAGAGGTGAGAGAGTGCAATTTGGTACAGAAACCTGCACCAAACCTGAAGGAATCAAGTCTCAAAACAGACGAGGCACGTGCTCTTAGTGAGCTGGACTGTCAAGATAAAGTTTAAAAAGGGGGGAAAAAGTTTTGACTCTAAAGACCTTTCTGCCAGGTGGCTTTTGCCTCTGGCACCAAGTTGTAGGTTACTATAGGCAGCTAAGTAAATCAGTACATTATTATTCTGACATGTGCCTAGCACTTTACCTTTAAATAAAATTTTCTTTCCTATACCTTACCTTATCTCACTTTGTTAAACAGAGCACAGGACGGAAGACAGAGGACTGGAAAATGGTTACACATATAATCAAGCTGCCTAATAACACTTGTTGGTATGCAGCTGAAGTAACGCTATAAATTCCAATCAATCTGTACCTAAGTGAAATCTGTATGCTTTGAATATCCCAATGACCTAGAGCTTGTGTTTTGCAGATGCTGGATTTAGCAGATGTGCAATCACCTTAACGCAGGGTTTATGTAAAGTAACCTTCTGAAGCAATTCATACAAATTCTCACGTAAGGGTGAAATATGGGGGGAACATCAATCCATCGACGGGAGAGAGGGAGCGCCCTGCCTTCTCTTTCCATGAATGAAGCCATCCCGTATACAATCTCCCGCACCATTTAACTCCCCTGGTTTGTTTGTCCTGGCTCAGAATCATGAGTAAAAATCTAAACACTATGGTGTTGCACCTGAGAGGCTCTATATCTCCCTGGGAGAGAGCCAATGTCAAAACTATAAACCACCTGATACCTGAAATAGGCGGATAGCTTTTAAAAGTCATAACCCAAACAGAGCCCTCTGTTTACATTTCCTTATGTGAGTGAGATACCAAAGCAAACAAGAAGTCTTTGATGAGCTTGGGATTTTTCCATACACACACACACATCCTGTCTCATACCCAGTCCCTTGGTCTCCTCCCTTTCCAGCACAGCCATTCAGCCCACTACATCTGTTTTGTGGGAACCGAAGCCTTCAGGAAAGTAAACAGAATGTACACAGATGTGTACACATATTTTCCACTCCTTTATTCAACAGTTGGAGAGTGTTTACTGTGCTCCAGGCACCACAGGATCAGTAGGTACTATATGGCCGTTGTTTTGTGGGCCACCCGTAGTCTTTAGTAATCTTAGTAACCCTGAAGTAAAGACAAATTATCCAGAACAACACTGGGGAGAAGATACCACTTTTTCCATTTTATAGATGAGGAAACTAAGACTCAGAGACATCAAATAGATTACTCGAGATCAAGTGGCTCATAAGTCACAGAAGTGGGCTTTGGATCAGGTGTTCCTCATTCCAAAGTCTATGTTCTTACTGTTACACCACTCTGACTTTTCCATCCCTTTTCACGTATCTATTGATGTGAACCAGTATTTACTCTGATGCTTAAAAAATAACCCAGTATTTACTCTGATGCTTAAAAAAAAATCCTGTCCAGTGGGCATATAAACCAAATAAACAACTTAATCCCCCCCCCCAAAAAAGAGTAGAAAATCAGCAAGCAAAGCACAACATTCCTTTTCATCCACCAAGACAGTCCATTTAAATAGATCCTGTGATTCCTCTCACATTCCCTGAGAAGCAATGAATGGTTACTTCTCTGAGCTACTATTCATTTGCCATTTGATATTTATTTCCCAAACCCATCTCTGGACCACAATTCCTACTGAAATGAAAGCATAATTATCTGTTGCTCAGAACAATAAAGCATCAACTTACACATACTTTTTTAAAAATCACTTTATTGAGTTAGACACCCAGAGCTAATGATCAGAACTATCACTGTTTCCTGTCCAGCCTTTGCGGTCTTCCCCAGCCCTCCCCACAATATTATTATGATTATGCTCTGTTTCTTGTGTATACAAGGAACGAAGTTTGGGGTGATTCTCCAGACCAGGACGTGATTTACTGACTTGGAATGCACACAAGTCAGAAATGAAAAAATTAGCCATGGGAAAACCTAATCGTATTTTCTTAACAATTATAATGCTCACTTGAGAAATAACTGAAAGATGCCAACACCATTCTGGAATTAAGAAATAAAATTAATCTACATTAAGAACAGTACCAACCAATTCTCCACTCTCCACAGCATTAATCCCATCCTCCCATTAACCCGGGGAGGAATATTGAAACATTTTAGGAAGTCAGAGGAAAACACTGCAAATCAGAAAATAAGCGACCTGTGTGAAAAGCCTTAAAAAAGTGATTTGTAGGGCTTCCCTGGTGGCACAGTGGTTGAGAGTCCGCCTGCCGATGCAGGGGACACGGGTTCGTGTCCCGGTCCGGGAAGATCCCACATGCCGCGGAGCGGCTGGGCCCGTGAGCCATGGCCGCTGAGCCTGCGTGTCCGGAGCCTGTGCTCTGCAGCAGGAGAGGCTGCAGGAGTGAGAGGCCCGCGTATCGCAAAAAAAAAAAAGTGATTTGTAGAATTTAACACTACAGGTAGAGGAGAAATTTAATAATTCTGGCCTACTACTTGAGAAGGATTTTTTTCAATATAAATACAGAGAGGGAAACGCTGCATTTCTTGTCTAATGATTCAGAGCACATAGGTGTGAATCAGTATTTGTGTAAATTAGTTGCAGCTGCAAATGGCAGCAATGACAAAATCACAAAGACAGAAGCGTACTTCTCACGTGAACAGTCTGGAGGAAGACAAGCCATAGCTAGCAAGCAGTGTCTGGCCTACACTTCAGTTTCCAACATAGCTGCTTAAGCAGTCAACATGTCTACAGTTTATACAGCAGCAAAAAAAGCTGGAGCAAAGAAGAAGGCACGTTCCTTCCCTTTAAGAATAGATCCTAGAAATCGCAGGGAACACTTCAGCTAACATTCCATTGGCCAGTCACATGATCACAGCAGGCCAAAAGGGAAGCCAGTCCTAATTCCAGATAGCCAAATGCCTCGCTGAAAAACTGTGGTCTCTGTTACAGAAGAAGAGGAGAAACAGATATTAGGGGGCAGCTAGCAAACTTGGCCTCAGACACACAGGGAATTTTCTCAGAAATAAAGAACAGCCTACATAAGACCTTAGCTGATAAGGTCTACTGAAGGCTGGAGTCGTTTATTTAAGGACATAATGTCTCCATCTTTGACTATTTCTAAGAAAAGATAAAGTTAAAACCTCTTCTTCCTAGAGTTTTTTTTTTCTTTTTCTTTTTCTTTTTCTTCCTAGAGTTTTATAAAGGCAGAGGATGTGGGTTTAGTGTCTTGAAAGTCTCCACTGAGTCTCTATTACCCTAAGGTCATTGTTTTCTCTTAGTTATGCCCCCATCACTCTTTTACCTAAAACCATCTAGTGTCTCTATATTGTCCACAAGATAAAAAGCAAGACCCGCAGAACGATTATTCTAAGCCCTTCCTATATTATGTGGTCCCCACGTCACTTACTTCCTCACAAATTTTATTCAAGAGACACCAAACTACTTCCATATTCCTGAAGATAACATGATGTTTCAAGCTTCTACTCTTCATCCATTCAATCAGCAAATACATACTGATTGTCCTCAAACATAGTAGCAAGCAGCAGGGATAGAGTGGTGGCTAATATTTAAATATTAGCAGCAAATGTTTATTGTGTGTTCAGGATATACTGAGTACTATGTTAAGTACTTTACACATATTGCATTATAATTGCTTATAATAATCTTATGATGTAGAACCTACGTATCCCCATTTTATAGGTGAATAAACTAAGGCACAGAAAGTTTAAGTAAGTTGCAGCAGATCACAGAGCTCATCAGTTGAACAGTTGGATTTGTCTGATTCTAGAGTTGCTCAAGCTTATAACCACAAACTCCCTTGCACTGTCAGTTTCCTCTGTTCACCCACCTTCCTTTCCCTCCTGCATTCTTTTTATAGGCTCCTACTGGCCCTATAAGAGAAGCCCCAATTACCAGCTCTTCTGAGAAGCCCTCCTTAATTCCCTTGGATGCTAAATCACTCCCCCTCTGACCAACACTGTATCTGGAGACACTTGTTTTTTTACCCATAAATCCAACTCTGCCTCACCCCTGCTACACAAAGAAAGCAGCACAAATTGGTGTTGGAAAGGATTATTCAATAATCAGTTACCTATTTGGAGGAAAAATCAATCTAGATGTCTAATCAGACCATAAACCAAAATAAATACATGTGGATTAAAGCATTAAAGTTTTGTTTTGTTTTTATTAAAAAGAAAAGAAAAAGAAGTCAAAGTGTGAAAGAGCTAAAATAAAACCAAATATTTATCAATACCATGGAGGGGAAGGACCATCTAAGTCTCAAAGGGATGAAAGGCATCATAAAGGAAAAGATCAATGGATTTTACTAGGTACACCTGTCTAAAGTGTCTGACGTTGAAATACAGCCAAAATTACAAAGACTTTTTAAAAACTGAATAAACATATTTGCCTCAAATGTGATAGAAACAAAACTTTCTATTGTATTTGAAATTACTGAAATGAATGGAAGTAATGCTGTGATCCACAACAGCCCCACACAGCAACATGAACGAATTCTACAAACAAAATGCTGAAAAAAGCAAGCCAGTCACAAGAGTTTAGAGCAGGATTCCATTTACGTAAAGTTCAAAAGCAGGCACAACTGCAATCAATTGTTCATGAATGTCCACATAGGTAATAAAAACATTAAGAAAAGCAAGAGGATGGTTAATCAAAAGTCAGGATCGTGTTTACCAAGGGTGGGGGTGCGTAGGACACAGTGGAGAAGAATGTGATGGTCAAGGGGGACATATGGGTCTTGGGGGCAATGTTTTACACGCCATTTTTTTTTTTTTGCGGTACGCGGGCCTGTCACTGTTGTGGCCTCTCCCATTGCGGAGCACAGGCTCCTGACGCGCAGGCTCAGCGGCCATGGCTCACGGGCCCAGCCGCTCCGCGGCATGTGGGATCTTCCCGGACCGGGGCACAAACCTGTGTCCCCTGCATCGGCAGGCGGACTCTCAACCACTGCGCCACCAGGGAAGCCCTACACGCCATTTTTAACTTGAGCCATGGTTGCACGGGAGCTCACTGTACAATTATTCTTTAAACTGTTCATATGTTTTACATGCTCTTCCATATGTACAATACATGTTTCACAATAAGAAAGGGAAAGGATCTCAAAAGATGAATGGACAAAGGATGTGCATAGAAAAACCACAAAAAGAGGATATGCGAATGACTAATCATCTTACAAGAAAATATCTGGCTTATGGGAATCAAAGACATGCAATTTTTCAAACAATACAGTGCCATTTTCTGCCCAATTTTTATTTTTGTCTTTTATTTTTATGACAGTACTCAATGCTGAGGATAATGTGGTGAAAAGTGTACTTCAGACACTACTGCAGGAAGTGAAAACAATTTAGCAATATGTGTCAAGGATCAAAAGAGGTCTTTAACCTTTAACCCACGGATTCCACCTTGGGGGTATCTATGAGGAAAGAGCCCTAAACTAGAGAGGAAAAAGCAATAAATGTCAGAGAATGACAACTAAAAATTTTTAAACGCTAATCTTCTTAAGTCTAATAAAAGGAAAAAATAACTGTATACAAGTGATAGATCATCAGATAGAAAATAAAACGTTTATAAAGAATTTTGATAATATAGAATATACTTATATTCAAAGCAATAAGCTGGACACTAAACTATATTTTTGGCACATCTGCATAAAAGTATATAAATCTTTCACATGAAGGAGAAAAAGACTAGAGGGAAATATACTAAAATGTTAACTGTGGTTTTCTTTAGAAGGTGGGAGCGATAGTAAATTTTCTTTTTCTCTCTTTTTAAAAATTTCCCTGAATATTTTAAATTTTTTATACTGAGAATATATCACATGTAATTTCCTTCCCCCCTTCCTTCCTTCCTTCTTTCCTTCCTTCCTTCCTCTTTCTCTCTCTATGTCTCTCTCTTTCATTTAGTCAAGGTTCTTCAAACTACTGATCCTGACCCAACAGGAGTAGACTAAGCTATATATTAGCCAGAATTCTGACTTTGCAATATTCAGTCTGAATCAACCTTTTTTCATTAGCATTAGCTCTGTCTTGATTTACACCTACATTCCAGCCTCTGATACATAGTTTTATTTCCCAGACTCACTGTTCATTTTCACTTTCTGAACTTGGTGTTGAGCTGGGCTGACCGTCAATTTTCTGACATCCCTGTTGTGGCCCCTGCATCAGCTCTCCTAAAGCATCCCCAAGGAGAACCCCACTGTGCATTGCACGGCCTTCCTCGGACTTAGGGATACAAAGACGTTCTAAGTTTCAGTTCTTTTTTTTCCCCCCAACAGTGATTTATTTTATTTATTTGGCCACGCCCCGCAGTTTGTGGGATCTTAGTACCCCGACCAAGGATCGAACCCCGGGCCCTCGGCAGTGAAAGTGCGGAGTCCTAACCTCTGGACTGCCAGGGAAGTCCCTAAGTTTCGGTTCTAATGATAGGTGCTAATTATAGCATGCTTTGTTTCCATTAGAAGAGATTGCTATACAGAGCTACACCTGGACCCGATTTACCTTAATATGATATAATAGTTAAAAGCACAGGACTTGGATTCAAAGAGACTTGAGTTTGAATCTTAGTCTTACCACTTAGTTGTTGTATGACCTTGAGCAAGTTACTTATTTGCTTTATGTCATTTGTCTCCTAAAAATACAGGTAATAATGATATCCACCTTAAAACATAAAAATTGAATGGGATAAAGATGGTCAAAAGGTACAAACTTCCAGCTTTATAAGATAAATAAGTCCTGGGGGTGTAAAACACAGGCCGGTGACTATGGCTAACAGTACAGTATTGTATATTTGAAAAGTTGCTAAGAGAGGAGATCTTAAAAGTTCTCACCACAAGAAAAATATTGTAACTATGTGTGGTAATTGATGTTAACTTATTGTGATAATCATTTTGCAATACATACATATATCAAATCATTATGCTACATACCTAAAACCAATACAATGCTATATGTCAATTACATTTCTTCTTTTTTTTTTTTTTTGCGGTACGCGGGCCTCTCACTGTTGTGGCCTCTCCCGTCGCGGAGCACAGGCTCCAGACGCGCAGGCTCAGCGGCCATGGCTCACGGGCCCAGCCGCTCCGCGGCATATGGGATCTACCAGGACCGGGGCACGAACCTGTGTCCCCTGCATCGGCAGGTGGACTCTCAACCACTGTGCCACCAGGGAAGCCCACATTTCAATTATAAGAAGTTTTTTAAAAAGATGAAATGGGATGATCCACGTAAAACACTTCATGCCTAGCACGTAAAGCTTGCTCCACCAGCGCTCCCATTCTCGCTCTATTTGTGCAACCTCACGTACCACCACCTCTCACTTCAAATTTTACATTCTAATAGAATGTAAAACACTTACGCAGAACATTTTACACTTAATTTTATTATAGTCCTTTGTCTTTATTCCTTCCCTGCCCAACCAACAACTTTGCCTAAGAATGCTCTTCAAGAACGCTGCTCTCAATTCTTCTGTGCAATTGATCCCTTTAAGCAAGTACAGAATCCAAGAGAGTCCTAAAAGGAGGCTAGGAATATGCTCTGAGCAATATCCCTGGAGAGCTGGAAAGAGGAGAAAGCAGAGAGTGTGTGAGAAGCAGCTTGAGAAATTGAAGCCAGAGTAATTGAGAACTCCTCAAGCTCAGGAACCAAAGAAACAGGGCGTGGAACCCTTCAGAGCCACTTGCGAGACACTTGTACCAAACCTAGGAGGACAAATCATGAAAAACAAAACTCATGCCCAAGGTTTGACTACACAGAGTTCCTAGATTGATGGCTTTACTTTAGCTCATTGGCTGACTCAATGAAAAGCATCAGTCAGTTCTGTGGTTTTGCATTTTGAGAATGTGATACTTGACGGACTGTTTCACTTGGTTGTTCGTCCATTTATGAATAAGCAATGTATCTCCTCCAATTATCCCGGAGCAATTGGTTGAATTGCATAGGAAAAAAATATGCACATGCACCTTCAGTTTCTTAGCTGGAAATGCCTCCTCTTTGTGTCCTAGGAAGACCCTCTCCCTTTCCTTCTGCAGGTAATCTAGACCAGCTGCTGGGGAGAAACCTGTTTCTTTATAGGATAAAATGCTCCCTCCAATTTGAAAAGCTTTTATGTCCGAGGATGCATTATTCAAAACACCTCCAGGCTCAGCTTCTGACAGTGGTGTATAGAAAAATACAAAACAATAGCTATGTACTGTAAATAAAATCAGTGGTTTCCTCACAAACTAGAGGACGTGCATGCAACACAAAATGTGATTATGTCTTGAATAAGGCTGAGCAGTACTGGTACCAGGCTAACAGTGTTATCAGTGTTTACCTTGTTAAATTCATATCCAAGGACACAGGATGGCTCATTTCTCTTGATATCTTCCCTGACTATCTGCAAGCAAATGGATATGGTTTTTGTTCTACCTTTCTGGCTCAGAAAAGGCCCCCAAACATACACAGCCTTAGAAGAAGGCAGCTATTTCTCCTCACAATTGCATTTAACTGGAACATATCACACAGAAAAACCACAGAGACTCTGGCTGACTTATCCCATGCTTAACTATGTGTTGAACATTGATAGGTCGTTTAGTCCTCACCTGCATTATAACTTTGCTGTGTGCCATAAACACAAAATGAGTTTTAGTGCTTTTTGATATATGACATCAGTTATTACATTTCCATAAAGCTGTCTAATATTTACTAGGGTTTTATAACTTTATTAAACAATTTTCTTCAACTGCCAAAGAGGTGTCATCACCATAGTAACAGTGTAATTTTCTATATCCCATTTTCAGGTTTCTTTGCTTTCATCGAAGTGGCACATTTCCCATTAAACTTTGTAGTACATAAAGTCATTAAGGTGACAGTCGAGCACTGTTATGGCTGTAGTAAGAATGCT
Source organism: Pseudorca crassidens (assembly GCF_039906515.1). NCBI lineage: Eukaryota > Metazoa > Chordata > Mammalia > Artiodactyla > Delphinidae > Pseudorca > Pseudorca crassidens. The sequence continues at coordinate 64,080,363 of NC_090306.1, forward strand.
GACAGAAACTTTACCCTTGGGCCATTTGAAAGAATTATTGGAAAAAGCTTCGAGAGAGTGAATGGCTTAGAAAATTTTAATTTGCTTCTTTAAGCGGATGACAAAGGAAGAACATTTTGAAAGTTCAGCTTGCCTTCTGGACATCTCTCTGAACTGTAGCAACTGGATGACCAAGGTGATGCTGCTTTTCCAGTGTCTTAGAGGCAGCACCGGGGACCCCAGAGCCTGATCTTTCCCTGGGGTGTTCAGTGCTGGGAAAGATTTGCACTCATGTCAACACAGAGCTCTAATCCCGCCATTGGTTTCTATTTCCTCCTCAGGAATAATCACAGCCTGTAATTACAGAAATCATCTTTTACTTATTTGTGTATCTGTTTGTTGTCTATCATAGCCCTGCACACTCAAACCAGAGCAGAGTAGTTAGCTCCACGGGAGCAGGTATCTCTTCTGCCTTTTATTTCATCTCTTGAGCATTAAGCGCAATGCCTAGCACTGTGCTTGGGTGCTGAATAAATGAATAATTCAAGTAGGTGATGTAACTCTTCCCTCATATGCGGAATCCTCAATCCAGTAGACTCCCAGTTATCAAAAAAATGAAATGAAACCAAAAAATAAAATACTGTTTCCCTTCAGGGGGAATAAATCTGCAATAAGCTTGAATTAGATCATTATAAGACTTCAATATGCAGAATCTTTTTTTTTTTTTTTTAAGCAGCTGTAACTCCAAATGTCCCTCATGCATCAAACACTCTTGGTCCAGGATTCCTATCCTCATCCCATCAGCCCCTCCTTGATGGCATGGACCAGACAGATTGGTTTACGTGGTGGATATCTCTGTCTTCACTAATGTTGCACAACAGCCAGGTCCTGACTCAGCTGATCCCCTACATCATGGCAGCTTGGTTCGCCAGATCATATTTCCATAATGAATGCTTTGATGACAACAGAAAGAATGTTCCCATTCGTCCCTCATAGTCTATGTGTGAAGGATCCTGGTTTCCTGCCTGGAAGACATGATCTGTAAAGGTCTTAAAAGGGAGAGAACAGAAAGTCTGGCCTTGCATTTTCAGAATTGTTTTTCTAATCTAAATAAAGGTAACTCTGAATTAAAACCAAGTATTTCAAATAAAAAGGAGAATATTCAAATACCAAGAAGTTCATTACCAGGTATCTTCATGTGGGAAAGTCCCTATTGTTCAAAGCATGAAGCCATACTAGTGATCTAACTAAGGCATCAGCCAGAGAGTCAAATCATAGTGCTAAACAGCCCAAGCCTGGGTTGCATCCCGACAAGGACCAGCTGGCTTCTTCTGCTTCAGCCATAGCTGCATCACTTACTTGGTGGCCACTCTTACTCAAAGGGTCACAAAGGAAATCCAGTCAGAGAATAGGGGAAGATAGCATATCAGCAGAAGAAAAACATCTTAGCTCTTACATTTGGTTCACAACAAACCGGAAGAGTAATTTTCATGTATGAAGGACAGCCTGTCAGCTAATAGGTTAACAGTATTACCAATAAGATAAAAATGTTAATAAGTGATCCAAATTCCATTCTTATTGGACCACAGGAAGATGAATAGAAGGGTAGTAGGAGTACCAGTCCTAAGTATGTTCTCCTATTTCTTAAATAAAATCCCATATACGTGGTGTCTAAAATTCAAATTTATAAGTAGAACATCAGTATAAGGGCATTATTGTCACTCGGTTACTGACATATGAAAAGACAAAAGATCATGAAAAAGACATTAATGGAAAGACAAAATGAAAAAAAAGATAATGAAAATACAAAAGATTTAATGAAAGGACAAATGATAACTACATAATTTCAAATACAGGGGGGAATTGATTCTCCAAGAATCAACTTGAGATATTAATTATTCCTTTAATATCTTATTTTCAAAAGAAAAGAGCACTTTCATTTTCTTACAACTCTTATTTCCTTCATTAGTTCTGCAAAAGGAAAATCTTATGGTACACTTTCAATTTTTAGTCTCCTGGAATGACTGGTACCAATATAATAAAATCTCTTTTTGTTGTATTAATAAAAAAAGCAACAGAGCTTTGCTACAAAAGTTACTACATAATGAAAATACAATGTAATAATAACAGTAAATATGTTTTTATTATCCTAAAACTCTCTCAGTCTGAAAAATCAATATTAATAAAATATACTACAATAAATGGGTTCATAAAAGAGAAGTAATCAAAAAATGCAACCAACTATGGCCAATTCCACAGTGCTTAATTACTGACCTATATTACCACATTATTGACAGTTCAGCAAAAATATTCAATCAGAATTCTAGAGGGGCAGAATAGCGTATTTCTTGCAATGAGTTCCATTTTCCCTTTGACATATATATGAAGCAGACCAACTACATTCATTCAAACAACAAAAATGCATTGCCTCACCACAGTTCATCAAGTACTGTATTATGTATAAGAAATACATAATGAGGATGGTCCAGTTCACAATCCAGGGATGAAGACAAACAGAAAACTAATACTCAACAGAGTGAGGTTAGTACCCACGACACAAAGCAAAACACACTTAACTGTGTCAGGAGGTGCTATCAGGGCAGAACTCTGGTGAAGAGTAAACTTCAGTAATCCCATGCTTCTATCATTGCCTAGCAGCATATAAAAGAGTGGTTCCCAAAGGACTGTCAGCAGAACTATAGTGGTTTTTGCCACTTCGTAGTAAAATGAGATAAATTATTAAAAATCAATTTATTTCCCTAAAGCTAATTTTATGCCATTTGAGGATTTCTTTCATCCTAAGATTGTGTTCTTTTAACTTTTTTATGTCCTTTCTTTTCTGAAATCATGGATAATACATGGTAGGGCCTCTTTTTTTCCCCTCCATAATTGGTCTAATAAGTAGTAGGCAACTCTATGTGAGTTCTCCAAAATACTTCTGAAGTTTTCCTTGTCAGTGAAATCCAAGAGTCCAGAAACCGCTCTGATGGAGCAAAACCTGTTGGACCATGAAGAGGAAGTAGACAAGCTGGCTGATTCATCAGTTAGTTGAGTGTTAACAATAGAAGCCTTCTTATCCAATGTGATCCAGAAGAGCAGTAATTAATGAATTAATCAAAACATCAATTAAGATGGGACATCATTTAAAAAATACGTATTTTGCATCTTTTCTATTTTAACTTAAAATATTTATTCACCTATGCTCACCTATGTGGAGGGTCTTTTCTTTGATTTCTTTTCACTGGACCTGCCGATGATTGGAGTTTCAAGTAATCCTTCTTGCATGAACCACATCCAAAACCCAGGGTCCAGAATGTACCCTTTTAGTTTTTTTGTTTGTTTTGTTTTGTTTTGCGGTACGCGGGCCTCTCACTGTTGTGGCCTCTCCCGTTGCGGAGCACAGGCTCCGGACGTGCAGGCTCAGCGGCCATGGCTCACGGGCCCAGCCGCTCCGCGGCATGTGGGATCTTCCCGGACTGGGGCACGAACCCGTGTTCCCTGCATCGGCAGGCGGACTCTCAACCACTGCGTCACCAGGGAAGCCCAGTTTTTTTTTTTTTAAAGTGGCACAACAATTTAAAGACAATTGTGAAGCAAGATGACTGCACAATCAATCTAGAATTTTATAAATCCCCCCCGTCAATGTTTACAGTTTATCTCAAACCTCATTTGAAAGCCAATTTTATACTCAGCTTTATTATCTTTCAAAATATTCATTACGTTTTCCGGAAATCAACTCTCTTTTTGAAATTGTAATTCATCAGTCATATAATGTTTACATAATTACAGCTGGATAGGCAGATTTAGAACAAACACAACTGACCCTTAGTATGCACGCTATTTAGCAGGTGGTGATAAAAGAGCATGGACCTGCCAGAGCAGGGCTTCTTGACTTCAGTGCGCATAAGGATCACCTAGACATCCTGTTAAAATGCAGATTCTGCTTTAGGAGGTCTGGGGTGGGGCAGAATCTGTAAATTCTAAGTTCCCAGGTCCTGCTGCTGTTGGCAATGGACCAAACTTTGAGTAGCTAGAAACTGAGGTCCCCCGCCTCAGCGGCACGTTAGGATTACCTGAGTCCCATCCTTGATGATTTTGCTTTAAGTGGTCTGGAGTGGGGGCTTGGAAACAGAATGTTTAAAACCTTGCTAGATGATTGTAATACACTAGAACGTAGAGGGAGTATTCATGCGGCATGAGGATCAGGTGTACTCTTTTACACCATGGAGAGAGTCAGTAACGCGGGGAGGACATCTGCCCATCGAAGTCAGTTAAGGGAACTGCTATGTATAGAATCAGTGGATGTCATTTTCCTACCTGACATCCCTCAGGTTCAATGTGTTTGAGGGTGTTTTATTGTTTTGTTGTTTAATTGGCTTCCTTTCTAAGACTTCTGATTTCACCTGTATAAAAATCCTGGGGCTTAGAGAAAGGGGAGAAAACCAAAATATTTGAAAGGTACCAATACCTGATATCCATTAAGCTAGTTAGAAATTTCTTCTTGGCTTTGCCACAGCAATTATACAACAGTTCACAGGCACATTCCAAAGCCTCCATTTCCTAGGGGGACCCATCTAATCTGATCCAATATTAAAGGTTAGGAAGTATTGACAGACACAGAAGGCTAGAGAGGAAGGCACGAAAGGAAAAATGAGGGAGCTTCAAGTTCAATCTATGATGCAAAGATAATATACAAGTAATATGAAATTAGAAATCATCATCCACGAGATAAGAGTTTAGTTATTTTTTTGTTAATATGTATGCATGATCGAAGACTGTTCTGTGTGGGACTTGTTCAGTCGTGATTTTAGTCCCTTGATGTAGAGCAGGGACCAGATGCCCATTTTTGTAAACACAGTTTTATTGGAACACAACCATGCTCTTTCATTTCTGTATTGTCAATGGCTGCTTTCGGGCTATTTATGGCAGAGTTGAGTCATGACAGAAACCATATGGCCCACAGATACTAAAATAATTACTCTTTGGACATTTACAGAAAAAAAAATTGTCGACTTCTGATTTTTCTGATTTAAAGAAACCATCATCAAAGCTTACTCATCCCCATTACCAGCAAAATGCACAGTCCTACCCACAACCCCACACTGTGGCATTGGAGGGCTAGTCCCAAAAGTCAATAATAACCCTCTGACCTTCCTGTTAGTGATCCCTCTTTAAATCACTTAAAATCTTTGCTGGGGAGGACACCTTAAATGTTGGCCAGAGTGCAGTTATGAGCTCAGAAGGAAGTTGAAATGCAGCCCATAATAAAAGGGAGGCAGAGCAAAGAAAGTGGACTCAAGAGAAATCAAGCTCTGGGGAGGGAAGTGGATTCTGTTCATAATATCCTTTTGCGTTGTGTTTATGCCAAGCTATACATCTTTTTAATGCAAAAGCAGTTATTTCAGCCAGAGGTCCAATCTTTCAGCAGGAGAGTTTCTAGGCACCATTTCTTTCACATTATTCAGACTGGTCCTACTAATTGATTGCCTTTTCTTTAGAGTCCAAAATGGAATATTATCCTTTTCATCAATTTTCTCAGCAGTCGGCAAATGTACTATTTATTGCATGTAAGTTCTACTTAAATAACATTCAATCATCTTTCCAACAGATTTCAATGAGCAATGTTCCTGGAGATGCTTAACAACCTGTAATGCCTATTCATTGTGTGGAATGCTTCTAATGACAAATGGCTAATGTAGAAACTCTTTAGGCTTATCGTTTCTTTAAATGAATTTTCTTGACAGGGTTGAAAAATGAACATCACTGTTTGCAAATGAGTGTATCATGTATTCCCAGCAGCTATTCTTAACGCTGCCTTTGTTCAGATTGTACAAAAAGGGATGATAAATCAACTGCATAGTGGGGGGAGTGGTCTGGCTGGGGGTGTGGGGGGGAGGTATAAAAAAATCCATAAAGTGTGACCGAGTCTGCCTAAACTGAGCTCCCCTGCTGAATTTATGATTAACTTCTCTATCCAAAATTTTATTCCCTTTCTTGTCCCACCCCTGTTCCCCTCAGGATGAGGAATATCAAAGAAAAGGGAGGACGGAAGCCAGGCAGGACCCTGCGGGGCCTTCCCAGGTTCAAAAGCCCCTCCACGTTCCCCGTTTCTTATTTGCAGGAAAAAAGGCTTTAGTCTCCTAGGCCTTTCCCCAGTTCCAAAGAGCAGGCCCAAGCACTTAATGATCAGGACAAGTGACAGGGCTCCTAGTTCCTCCTGAAGGGATATAGATAACCATCTGATGCATATCTTTGAGTTGTTCTGCAGGAACTAAGACCCCCCCACTCGAGAGGAGGGTGGAGGCAACATGCTGACCAGAAGCACGTAGACCCCAGACTGGTTGGAACCAGATGGTTGATATTCCTGAAACATCACCCTGTTACCTCACCACCAACCAATCAGAAAAAAGGTCTATGAGCTGATCACACATCCTAGGACTCTCTCTCTAACACCGTCTTTAAAAACTCTTGCCTGAAAGCCATGGGGGAGTTCGGGTCTTTTGAGCATGAGCTGCCCATTCTCCTGCTTGGCGTCCTGCAATTAAACCCTCACTCTGCTGCAAACATCCACTGTCTCAGTTTGGCTTTCTGCTCATATGAGCCCTTGCTGAGTAACGATAGCCTATATATCAGCAGTATATTTAATATATTTACAAATTTATTTCACCTGAAGTGGTGGCTTCACTGAAAACTAGTACTGGTAATTTTTTGCTCCAAGTTGCCTAAATGAGCAGGCTCTAAAAATGAAAGGATCTGTTACTCGAATCTGCCTGTTGCCACTTCTTGAGCTGGTTGCCGCTTAGGATAATACACCGAACTGGCCCTAGGATGTAGAGTTCATCACTAAATTACTCATATACATATCACACTGCCTATGAGGAAGTATTTTAAATAAATTACAGGCAATAGAACATACACTGGTTTCTAAGTATGTACAAAAATCCTATTGGCTATAAAGAAGGGAGGGATTTATTCAGCCTGAGGTGTTAGAGAGGCTTCATAAGAAGGTGATATTTGAATGGAGTCTTGAAGTTCAGCAGGGAGAAGAGAGTTGAGTACAAGAATTCCAGGCGGAAAGAACATGTACAAAAGCAGGAAGACAAAAACAAGCATGCATGGTCAGGTGCCATAAGCCATTCAGTGCTGCTGAAACGTGGAGTGAATGGAGGGGTAGAGGGAGAGAGATGAATGAAGGAATGAGGTCCAACAAACAGCAAGTAGCTCAGACTGCCTTTGTTTCTTTCCTGTCCTTTTTATTTCCATCAGCAGGAGACGGTAGAAAGAACACAGGCACCCTAGTCAAAATTTGTCACTTCTTGGTAATTCAACCTTGGGCAAGTGAGCCATTGGGGTTCATTCATTAAAATGTTAATTCAGAGACCGGCTACTTGTTGAATCAAAATACAGTTTCCCAGGCCCCCTCCCATGCCTCCTGAATCAGACACTCTGGAGGTGGCCCCAGGAAGCTGCGCATTTTCAGCTCCCAGTTTGTGAATCACTGCCTTAAGTACAATATTATGTGGAAGAAATCACCTCTGTTAAAGATGCTCTAAGTGGGTATTATTTCTTTTGGCCTTGTTTCTTCCAAGGAGAAAGAAAAGAGCAGTAATCTGAAGAATCTGACTTTATTTAAAACAAAAAACCTTTAAAAATCCTTTAGCTGGGTTGTGGCATTTGGAGGGGGAGGGAGAGATTGTCCAAAGGTAAGAGACTTTTCTTCCTTTGAAGCTATATTGGTGTGATGTGAATCAAACCATTCATGCAGAGAACAAAAGTACCTTTGACTTTTAGAGCCAGTTAAGATGGTAACTTAAATAAACAGGGAGGAAAAGAGATATGACAAAAGGTCAACTTAGTCACAGCTTCTTGAAGTAGTGCCTAAGGCTGAACAGCTGAATTGAGTTTGCAATTATCCACCCTTCCAGAGGTTCCCAGCCTGAAGTTACCAGATCTGTGAATTCAGAGGTCTGGGAGCTCTGTTCAATATTTCAAAATTTCAAGTGCAAAGCCTCTCAAAGTATGGTTCAAGGAACAATGAGATCTGAAGAATGACAGAATGCTTATTTCAATAAGAATACTATTTGAAAATGAGGATTCCTAGGTCCCAACCCAAGAGATTATATTTCAAAGTGTTGGGTGTAAGGCCTGGAAATCTGTATTTGTTTTCAAACACTAGGTGATTTTGAGAAAACTCATTTGTGATAAGACTAATTAAAATATCCCTAAGTAGCATCCCAATTTTCTCTGCTTTAGCTGAAAGGATCAAGTCAACTTAGCACATGCTGCTCAGAATTTCTAACTATCAGACACAGGTCTTTCATTAATAAAAGTGGGAAAATAAGTTATTATGTAATAAATTTGCTTAGTAGAGAAAAATCTATGAAAACGTGTGTCTACAGAGAAACTCTCTTTTAAAGGAATCCCTAATAGTAAAAATTTGAAATGGCTTCCCTCCGACGGCTCTCCTCCCCCCATTCTTGGCTAAGTTCATCTTGACTAGAATCCTGATAGTAGAAAAATACTAGTGGAAGCAATTTTCTCCCCTATTTTCCCACTCAACATCCTTCTCCTTACCCCTTTTCTCCACATGCTTCCCTTTGTTTTGAAATGGAGATAGCTACTCTAGTTGACATTTGGGCACGTGCCATGCGCCCTATGAGGGAACCTACACCTCTGAAACATTTCCCTGGAAAATAAAAACCACTGATTCACCAATTAGTTGGTATAAAAGGTATTTCCAGAGCTAGCTTTTTAAAGATTTGCCACACAGTTCACTTCTCCTTCAGCAAAATGACTTTTGGGAGTTGACTTGAACAGTTACCAAAGAGAGAGAGAGAGAGAGAATGTTAAAATTTAATCCAGTATTATTTTAAAAAGGATAGAGTCATGTGATGTGATTTTATGAATATAAGGTATAAAACACAGGATTCCATCAAGTTCAATGGTCTTTAAACTTCAGTGGGAAAAACCTTCACATAGTTAAAAGCTCAAGAATTACAACATCTAATCAAACAATGTGGAGACTGTAGATTCCCCTGAGTAGAAAATTAAAGATCCTGACCTATGAAACCACCACCTCCCCTGCAGTTATGAATTCAGTGACATAACAACTATAATAGGGTTCCATCAAGGTTGCCAAAAAGAATCACTTCTTATTATGCAACCATAAATTAATAGCAAAATTACATGGAAAGATGTTTCCAAGGGGCTAAGCCAAATTAGTTAGGAACAACCATTAGGTTCTTCTTGGTAAATAACAGTAGCTACTCACACACAACCTCACCACTATGCTATTAAGACAGTAAGACTCAAACCAAATTCTACCACACATACAGGTACATTGAGAGGTAAAGGTTAAGGGCTAGCCAAACCACATATCTTTAATAGATCTAATTCCACATATGAGAGTATATTTCTATCAACTACTATGCTAACAAGCCACTGTTTCAAATCTCTCTATTATGTGAATTAGACAAAATGTCTGGTCTCAATCAGAGAGAAAGATAGCTGAAGCTTTTACAGAAGCTGCCTGTGGAAATAGATCTTTCTGACCACATGTGAACTGACAGCACTTGGAATGTGAATTCTTGATCAGTGTTCCTGATTATCCCCGCAATTCAGCTTAAACTAACACCCACACAGACACACTTATATCTCAAAATGGGGAAGGAGGGGCATGATGTAATCATTTCTTTGCTGCTGATCAGTATATTTTAATCTCAAGAAGATTTAAAATTAAGCATAAAATTGTGCATCAAAACAAAAGAATATTATTGTGTGAAGAAAGTTGTGCATAACTGGAATTATTTGTTCTTGTAATGTTTTATAAAATTTATCATATTAGAATAACAGTTCAGCCTGTTTATTGCAGTTTAAAGTACACATACGAGAAACTGATTTAAACTTGTGAATTTAAGTTGAAACCTTGTTAAGTTTATGTACAGTATTAGAACTTTTAAGACTCAAGTTTGCAATATTTAGAAATGCACTTCTTAGATTTATAAGAAGTACTTAAGTATATAGAGAGCTTTGACAGACAGCTAATGTCTTTTAGAAGCGTTCAAATCTATAAAATGTAATTTAAAATGTTTAAAAGTGTTAAATGACTAAATATTAATGGGACCAAATATAATGTTGTTCAGAGACCCCATCAAAGTCGTTGCTAAAATTCACTAGATTAAGATTTTCGAATTGAATTAGAGGTTATCAGAACTAGATTTTTTTATTTACAACTTTATTAGATTGAATACTAATTTCTATGACCAAAGTAAAATCAAATTAGCTTTTTCTATGTATAAAACTCACTTTCAGCACCAAAAAGCTCATTATCAACATCATTGAACAAATTCTCCTTGCCACTAAAGATGACCCAGGCTTGCAGCATTTCTCATTTATTAATATTACAATAAACCCTTTGGGGTCTACAAAGAGAAGAGTCAGGGAACTCCATTCCACAGCTTGCAGAGTGAGTCGGGGTGTTATCAGAATCAGTGTTTTAGAATTAGACTGGGGTCATAGAGGTCATTTGATCCAATCCGTAGAGGAAGAAACAAACTGAGACCCAAGAAGGGTGACTTGTCCAACATACTCCGTAAACCAGTAGTGAAGCCAGGATTAAATACAGGTCTCATGACCCCCAACCCAGCATTCTTTTCAATATTAATGAATATTTATTAAGTGCTTACTGTGACCCACGTACTGTTTCTAGACTCAGGGGATACATACAGCAGCGATGAGGACAAAATCTTTTAACTTCTAAGAGGGCGGACATTATATAAAGGAGGAAATATGAGTTGGTGATAATTGCTCTCAAGAAAACCAAAAAAAAAAAAAAAAAGAAAAATTGTCATGAAGGAGAGTTGTATGCCTGACAGGAGGATGGGGGTTGGGACGTGATACTTTTATTTAGGTTGGTCAGGAGCAAAGTCATCTCCACAGTATTGGCATTCGGACTGGCACCTGGATGACGAGAGAAAGGCTGCCAGACAAAGAGCTATGGGAAGAATATTTTAAGCATTACAAAGTATGGCAAGTACAAAGAGCCTGGGGCAGAGAAGAGCTTGGAAGGTAGGGAGAGTGAACGCTGGAACTTGTAGGTAATGCAAACTTGTTTGGATTTTATTCTGAATACATTATGGGGCCATTGGAGGATGTTGAGCAAAGAGTGACATAATCAGATTTACCTTCTTAAAGGCTCACACCAGCGACTATGAAGAGTGTTCTGTAGGGGCCTGAGAGTAGGAACAGGAAAACCAGTTAGCGAGTTGTAGTATGAGGCAGACTTAAACACGGGTGGTAGTATAGGAGATGGGAAGAAACAGGCTCTGAATATACCTCGGAGGTAGGATCTACAGGATACGTGTAGGCACACTGTTTCTCTGTGACTAAGAGATACTTCTTATGTCCTTCTGATGATACCTGCATTCCATTAAGTGACGAGGCAGTAGTGATAACTGCTCAAAATTTGGGATCCCCACATTTTAAAATATCAGAAGAGGACATAAGTTTTTGGTTAATTCCAGACGAACAGATCCCCAGCCCCAGACATGACCCACCTCAAATCCCTCATCTTTCAGAGACTCCTAGGATGCTGGTAGTGCCTGAGAGCTGGATTTTCTATGCTAATTACTCAAGGGATAACGAGATAAAGCAGAAAAGGCCTTAGGGAGAGACAGACCTGCATCTAACTCCTGGCACCATAATTTACCAGCTCTATGATCTTGAGCCAATTACCTGACTTTGAACCTTGGCTTTACTTTCTGAAAAATGGGCAGAGTTTTTTAAATATGTTTTTAATATCTAAAATACCTTGCACAGTACCTGATCATGCTTATACTAGGTATTCAAAAAGGGTAGTTATTACCCTTGTTCTCTGTGATCTCTTCCATTTTACTGGTAAGAGAATATACCAGAACCAGGTGAATTTCAGCCCTTTGAGCTTGCAAGTGAGTATATACCATAAAGGCACATTTTATGGAGGCCTGGAGGATCTCAGTATTACTGTAAATATCTTCTTCTAGGTTCACAAATACTTAAAGTAGATGGGCAGTTATCACAGAATGGCCTGAAACCGTTGACTTTAAAGTTGGTCTCCTGAGGCTTTGTGAAATTTCCTACAGCTCCTAATGTTAAATATCTTCTTAATTAAAACTTTCATTCTGAGAGAAAGAATCTAGAATGGGGAAAAGTCAGAGTGGGTCCCCTGGCTGCTGAAATTATCTAGAGCATAAAACAAGAGCCTCAAGGTCAAGGACTATTTAAGCGAGCTTAGTAGAGATATTTTCAGACTCTCATGCAAATCAAAACCACTAGATTAAATATAATTCTGGGCATAGCATTCAGACAGTCCAGTTCAGCCAATTCAAGCCTCTTTCCCCTGCTGAACACCTATAATTTGTCATATGTACTTAACTGTTCCCTTTTTGGCATCTTCATCTCTACAATTATTGGGAGAATAAATCATAATGTTAATGCGTTGGCTCTGTCCACAAATATCACCACCTTTAGTTTTCAAGGTCTTTCATCAGACTCTGGCCTTTTACAGTTTTATCTCTGTTATCTTAAAGGTCAAGTGCCGCCACTTACGAACACCAACAGCCCTGTCAAGTGAGTGGTTAATTTTCAGTTCTATGTCCTTTAGTCTCTTCTTTTCCCCCATCTCACATCTTTGATCTTTTAAGAATCTTGAAAACATGATTACTAACTAAACTCAAACACCACCCTGGACATCTTTTCCATTTCAACACCACAGCACTCAAGTGGCTGTAGGAAACTAGCAGAGTAATGACAGTGTCACACAGTTCATTACCACTCAGATTCCAATATCTCATAGGTCACATCAAATGAGTCAGTCTGTACTGATCATTACCTTATAAAGTGATTTCTAATGAAGTTCCCTTCAAAAACATACTTGTGCTGGGCTTCCCTGGTGACACAGTGGTTAAGAATCTGCCTGTCAATGCAAGGGACACAGGTTCGAGCCCTGGCCTGGGAAGATCCCACATGCCGCAGAGCAACTAAGCCTGTATGCCACAACTACTGAGTCTGAGCTCTAGAGCCTGTGAGCCACAACTACTGAGCCCACATGCCACAGCTACTGAAGCCTGCACGCCTAGAGCCCATGCTCTGCAACAAGAGAAGCCACAACAATGAGAAGCCCGCACACTACAACGAAGAGTAGCCCCCACTTGCCACAACTAGAGAAAGCCTGTGCACAACAACGAAGACCCAAAACAGCCAAAAATAAATAAATAAATTTACTTAAAAAAATAAAAACATACTTGTGCAGAGATTATTGTTCTGATGGTTCTGATATCTACCCTGTGCTGTTTTGCATAAGAGTAACAACTAATATTTACATGGTGTTGACTATATACTGGGCACTGTTCTGAGAACCATATACATACACTCATTTAATCCACATAAAAATCTTATAAGGAAAATACTACTATTATTTCATTTTACAGATGGGGAATTGAGAGACAGAGGTTCAGTCACTTGTACAAGGTCAAGTGAAACTCAGCCCATCTGGCTCCATAAATGAAGTTTTAGCTCCTATACCAGAGTTTCTCAATCCTGGCACAATGGGCACTTTAAAGAGGATAATTCTTTATTGTGGGGGCTATCCTGTGCATCATAAGATGTTTAGCAGCCTCTCTGGTCTCTACCTACTAGATGCCAATAGCACCACCCCCGCCACACCACCCGCGGGGTTGTAAAAATCAAAAATGTCCCCAGACACTGCTAAAGTCCCGTGGTGGAGAGGAGGTCAAATCACACCCCCTACCACCACTACTCACTAGGAATCACTGCCCTATACTAAACTGTCACTGCACAAAACAGGCAAAGCATAACTACACTTATAGTTACAGAAGAAAAGTTAAGAGTTAAAGCTTGTCCCTGAAATTCAAGGATTAAAATTATCATTAATCAAATGGATCTTCACCCAAATGTAATTGATATTGACCCTGATTCCTTTTCTTGTTCCTTCTTCTCTTTCCTCTTCCTAAGTTGGATAATTGCTCATCTAAAGCCCACAGGCTGCTTAGCTGATGACTTCATGCTTTCCTTCAAGTCTGTGACTGAAGCCTTGAAGGAGGTGTGCATCTTTTTAGGCAGTAACTGTGGCTGATCTCCAGAAAAAAACCCTTTCATGATCTTGAAGGTGTGAGGAGAGGCAAGCACAAACAACTTCATTTCCTTTCAGAAAGGACAGTTACTTTCCTCGCTGGACCCTCTGCAGGTTACTGCTGCTTTGTTCCCTAAATAGTGGATTAAAACGTTGTGTGGTTCATAGGACTCTAAATGTTTATGTGCTCACACGGTCTAGCTCAGGCTCTCCCTGGATGCTGTCTGCAGGAATGTACTGAGAACTTGCCACTTGATCATACCTCTTCAATATTTTCGGAGGTGAAATAGATTGAGTTGAAAATAAGGAAGATTTTTTTCTCAGATTTTCAAATCTCCATAACCAAGAGAATGCCTTTGGTAATCCTGGAAACTACTGCCAAAGTGAACATGTTTTGTGGCCAACGCCTGGTAAGCAGGTAGGAGACCGCACCTGATCAGTAAACAAGGGTGGGCTTGTTTGCATGGCGCCTGTTTTCCATGGACTCAACCCAAGCGAATCACCTCATACATAAACCACCAGCCAACGTGATATCTTTAAGGAATCAGACTACGCTCAACTAGAGTAAAACATCCAATTGCATGTCATCAGACTTTTGGAAGCTCTTACACTGTTAGAGTTTTTCCTTGAGGTCGTGACTTTGTTGAATAGTGATGCATTTATTGAGTATCTGCCCCATGCTTGGAACTATTACGCTGTTCTTCTCCCACCCACAACTTCTCTGACAGCTATTATAGTAAAAATTTCAATGAGGTAGAAATCAAGAGATCTTGGGTCCCATTGTTTCTCCTGCTAACAATCAAGTTGCAACCTTGAGTAGGCTACTTAACCTCACTGAGAGTCATATTCTCCAACCTTAAACTGAGGAGTTTGGATTGTTAAACAAACTGTAAGGTCTCCTACAACTAGAGCGTTCTATGATTTTTTTTAATTTATTTATTTTTTAGCTCAAGTTTATTGAGCTCCTATTATGTGCCATGAACTAAACTTCTAACACTTTACATATATTATCACGCCTAAATTTCACAATAATGCTGTAAGGTAGTTCCTATTATCTCCATGTTAAGGATGAGAAATAATTCTATAATTCAGTTCAATATATTGCTTCACTAAGAGGAAGTCTGCTGTTCTGATGGATGGAGAAACACACTAGTGAGCAGTATAAGGGCAGATGTTATGGCCAAATCACTGACCTCTGAGCACCTATCACAGGTTCTGGCACATATGGGAAGTCAATAAAATTGATCAAATACATAAATGAAAGAAGAAAATTTAGTATCACTTTTTTTTTTTGCAGTACGCGGGCCTCTCACTGTTGTGGCCTCTCCTGTTGCGGAGCACAGGCTCTGGACGCGCAGGCTCAGCGGCCATGGCTCACGGGCCCAGCCGCTCCGCGGCATGTGGGATCCTCCCGGACTGGGGCACGAGCCCGTGTACCCTGCATCGGCAGGCAGACTCTCAACCACTGTGCCACCAGGGAAGCCCTAGTATCACTTTTATCAAATGTACTAGTAAGGGTGGGAAGTTACAGTTTGCAAGTTTAGAACCCATTCAAAAGCTCACATTCTGAGTTTCAAAACAGTTGAGGATATAGTTCGCACTTGAGTTTTTGATGTGTCAAGATTATCCTTGACCTGTTTTATAAAGATAAATGTATTCGCATGATGGAAGAATTTTTAAAATATATCAAATACTCACCATGGCTTTTCACTGATAATTCTAGAATGTAGGGGAGTTCTTCTTTTCTAATCCTGGGCCATATAGTCAGGAATATATTTTTGAGGGACTGCATTTAATGGCAATCTTATTTTGAAAATTTTCATAGAAAAGATAAACATTTTGTCACTATCTCAGAATGTTACTCTGTCCTTTTGGTATGCCTGATCTATTTTATAGAAGTAAAAAAATAAGATTTATTAATAAAAAAGAGGTATTCTTATCTAGATTTCAGGGAAGGTGAGCTACCTGTCACTCAGGTGATATAATGACTGCTGAAGTCTATGTCATGTGATTTAAAGGATGCTGTAAGAATCTCCTAACCAAAACATCTAATAATTCCCCAGTGCCTGTGCCAGAGTCTGAAATCAACACCATCATTATTCCTTTAGGCTGAAGCATTAAAATATTCTGTTAAAATTCAACCATACTCTCACACCCATTAGGATGGCTACTAACAACAACAATAACAACAACAACAAAAACCACAGAAAATAAGTAGTGTTGGTGGGGATGCAGAGAAGTTGGAACCCTTGTGCACTATTGGTAGAAGTAGTAAGATGGTGCAACTGCTGTCAAAAACAATATTGCAGTTCCTCAAAAAATTCAAAACAGAACTACCATGTGATCAAGCAATCCTATTTCTGGATACACATTCAAAAGAACTGAAAGCAGGGCCTCAAAGAGATATTCACACATCCATATTTATAGTAGCACTATTCACAATAGCCAAAATGTGGAAGCAACCCAAATACTCATCAACGGATGAATAAACAAAATGTGGTATGTACATACAATGGAATAGTATGCAGCCTTAAAAAAGGAAGGAAATCCTGACATACGCTACAACATAGATGAACCCTAAGCCAGTCACATAAGGACAAATACATTATGATTCTATTTACACAAAGTATCTAGTCAGATTCATAGACATAGAAAGTAGAATGGTGGTTATTAGGGGTTGGAAGAAGAAGGAAATGGGGAGTTGTTTAATGGACACAGAGTTTCAATTCTGCAAGATAAAAAAGTTCTGGAGATCTGCCTCACAATAATGTGAACATACTTAACAGTACAAAACTGTGTACTTAAAAAATGGTTAAGGGCTTCCCTGGTGGCGCAGTGGTTGAGAGTCCGCCTGCCGATGCAGGGGACACGGGTTCGTGCCCTGGTCTGGGAAGATCCCACATGCCGCGGAGCGGCTGGGCCCGTGAGCCATGGCCGCTGAGCCTGAGCGTCCAGAGCCTGTGCTCTGCAACGGGAGAGGCCACAACAGTGAGAGGCCCGCGTACCGCAAAAAAAAAAAAAAAAAAAAAGGTTAAGATGGTAAATTTCATGAAATGTGTTTTTTAACGCACAATTTGAAACAATGCTCCATACTCTGTATAACATGTCATTTTAAACCATCCTCCTTTGTACTTCATTGTGAGTTCATTTATCCGATTAACTTCCTTCCCTGAAGGACAGATATGTCCGTTTTGATGAAGAAGAGAGAGTGAGATCCCAGACAAGGGGCTATGAGGAAAGGCGGCTCAGGGAACCATGAATGTCTCCAGGGATCCACTCAGTGCAGGCACAGAAGCGACCTGGCTAGTGTTGGGGTGCTGGGAGGCTTCTGGGGAGACTGAGGAAGGAGGCAGGAAAAGAGGGGCAACAGAAAGTCAGGAGAAAATGCACTAAAAATACATGTCTTCTTCTTCTTCCTATTTCTCCCATAGCTGCTCTCCTTGGCTGACCTCAATAAGTTGCAGGCAAGGAGAACTTGCCTTTGTAAAGGCTGCCCTGAGAGGCACTAAGAATAAGATGACTTGAAGGGCTCTTCTGGCAAGCGTGCCACAGCTGAGTTTCCAGAACCACGGGGGCAGGCTTCAAACCTTCTCCATTAGCTGTGGATGCCCGCTGCTGAACTCTGTGGGCCCAGCTGGTGGTTCTTTTCAGGCATGTTCCTCTTTCTGTGACTGCCTGGGAACTGTGAAGTGCGGAAGGAGAACGGGGTCTAGGAGCCAATGCAAAGTCTCCACACTTTCAGCAGGAGAGAAGTGCTGGCCTAGAAGCCTTCTGGGTTCCTGTCTCTATGTTAGAGGAGGGAAGTCTGCTGGCCCTAGGCAGGAAAGTAGAAATAAACTTGGGGTTGAGGAAGCCCTGAGAACCTATCAGCCCCTAATGGCTTCAGCTGGTGTGCCAGGAGCCCCGGCTAAGGAAGCACTGCTGAGTGCTACCCTGACGCTAGCTCCAAGGCCGGGGGGGGGGGATTCCTCAGTGATGGGCTTTCAGAGCCCTGCCTGGGCCTGCCCATGCCGCTCACCCCACCACGGGAAGGACTCCAAGCCTCGAATTGCTCATTCTGCTTCTTACTCCAGGCTTTGCCCACACTGCACCAAGGCCAGCCTGGCCTGGCCTGGAGCTCTGGTGGCCTCTGAAGGTGCCTGGCAGAGAAGCTCCATGTGTACAGAATGAAAGGACAGGGTTTTCCGAGAGATTTCACTCAGTAAATACAGGGACACAGAACAGAGCGTGAGCCACAGTCCCTTCACTTGGGTGTGTAAAAAAATTACGCATTAGCTATTTTTATGCTTTTAAAAGTCAGTTTAATTCTGACTCCAAGTCCCATTCCTATTGGACTTTGAAGAAGTTAAGCCCTAGGCCTTCTTGGGGCTCCCTCCTGTAAAGGTAGAAAGCCCTGGGGTCTTACCCCTCTCCAAGGTGGGGAATACCGTAGGTTGTCAGAGTCCACACTGCCTATAGCCGAGTCACCCGTTGTCCCAGGCTCTGCTGCTTCTTTGCTGAGGCTGGAAATCTCACGTGAGTTGGAAACACTAGTCGTAGAACCCAAGCCTTCTAAGGGTGCCTGCACTGCTTTGTCACACCTCCCTCCTGAGGCCTTATCACCTCCTGAGCAGAACACAAATTCTGAAGGCAGGATTGATCTCTCTCTCTCTCTCTCTCTCTCTCTCTCTCTCTCTTTCCCTCCCCCCCAGTTTCCAGAAATCTCTCCTTGCAGCCTAACTGCCTCTCTTCACCCCTTACCCCTGCCAGGACACTCTTCAACTGTTTAGAATTTTAAGACAGAGCCCTGAATTTCACTTAAGCATTTTCTGCTTTCCACCCTGATAAATCCCTGAGATAAGAACCACAAAGCTTGGCCATTATTAGGGATTAGATCTCCATTTGAAAGAAGGCACGGGGAGGTTAAGTGATGTGCACAGTACATTAGAGACAAAATCTGGAGAAGAAGCCAGGTGTGCTGATCTAGGCAAGTGTTCTTTCCATGACACCACAAAAGTGGCAAGTCAGAGAGCCTGCAGAAAAGGCTGGTTTTGGAAGCAGAAGGAAGAAACTGAAAGCTCAATTGTGTTTTATCATCAACAATGGGGAAGCTGAATAAACAAGTCAGTGGTGGGCAGAGAGCCAGGATTCACTTGATTCGATCTTCATTCTTGTTACCAGCCAGTGCCATCCAGGGAGAGCCTGCCTCTGGAGGAGAGGCCTTGCTGCCGATGCAGACAGCACCCGTGTTTGCCTATTTCTACCGCCCACTGCAAGCAAACAAGCAGTGACTGGAGGCAGGCAGGAAAGAGGGCTCTTAACCGGGCAACCAGGGAGAGGCCAAGATTTGCTGGGCAAGCGCATTCTTCCTCCTCCATCTGGGGATGAACAATTTGCCCCTCATCGGAAGCTCTCTTAACTAGATGTCCAATCATGGAGACAAAAGTTAAGTAATGGGTTGACTTCTCAGTGTTTACTGCTTTGAAGTCAGCTTCACAGGCTAGGGGACAGGCTGGTGGATGCTACATCAGGGAGGCCCTGCTGCTCTGATGCCCTCTTACTTTCCTTCCAGAGCACTTCACATCCCTGTGGACGCCTCACCCTTCCTGTGCCCAGGGTCACTGAGCTGCCCTTTCTCATGCTCCACCCAAACCCGAAATGTCTGGGCTTCAGCTCAAGCACAAAAATGATACTGCTCTCTTCATACCCCTCACGTTGCCATTTTCTGGAAGTCATGCTGTCAAGAATGGGGTGGTGGTGATGAATAAGTTCACATGAATAATTCAGTCTAAAATCGGAGTCCTATGAATATTTTTATGTAAAAGAAACACTCCAGGTGAGTATAGATTCTATGAACTTGAGAATTTTTGTCAGCTTTGTTTACTACTGAGATTTGATAGAAAATTACCCCATTATCAAAACAAAACCAAAAAGGCCAGTCATAATAATATGGTTTAAAATGAGCCTCCGGAGAAATATTTAGTAATGTTTGCCAGGTTTGGAATGTAATACATCATTTTGGTATTAGTGAAAGTCTCGGCAATAATAACAATGGTGAAAAAATTACTTTCTCAGAAGGGACGATAATTTCATAATAAGTTTAACCCTAATTTATATGCACTCAGGAAACAAATAATATAGTAAGCTTCAAAAGGAATGAGGCACATAAAGCAAAAAGATGTCATCAGGAGAAGGTCAGATCCTTGGCAGACAGGAGATCAGAGTACAGCCTTCTGGCAAAACGAACACAGTCTGATGCAGAATTTTCCAAATTGCATGTCATATGCGTGGCGGAATCAATTTAGTGAGTTTTAACCAAACTTTTCTTTCTAATGGTATAAAACTGAAAGAAATTGAATGGATTGGATTAGAATGGAATGGAATGCAGATGGTAAGGTCTGTATACACATATATTTAATACGTATGCATATGTATGATACAAAATGTAATTATACACAGTGTGGACTGTGATCTAAAGTGTTTGAAAGCTCTAAGTCTAAGGCACTAGTCTGTAAACTCCTTTTAACCTCAGAATTTTTGTGTGGAAGCCTAATATACAAAACAGACCCAAGCAAATCTGCTCTCACTGAAGGCATTGTGCACAGAGGAAGGATTCAGCCCTGCCAGTTCACTCCAACCTTCTTCCTCTGAGAAGCAGAATTTGAAAACCCCTGGTCCAGATTAGACTTTATCAGTATATGCACCCTAATATATGCATCAAGTTTGATGCTTAGAGTTGAGGTTTGAAGGAACCAATAACAGCATCTTCTCTCCCACCCAAATTCTGAATTAATTTAGAGACAATGGAGTCAAGCAGATGGGGATCAAGTATCAGCATAATACTAATAAAGGCTGTGTCAGGAATGTGGCAGAGGTACGAGGCGGCAGTGGTTCTCCTAATCTGAACTGCAGACTTGGACAGACATGAGCAGTGTCATAGCAGTGCTGGAAACCTGGAAGGCCCAAATTACCCCCCCTCCCACTCAGAGGCAGAGGCTCAGAGCAGACAGGCTCATCCCCAAAGCAGAGGGAAGCGAAGGGCTAAGCTAGACAAGCCCAGCTCAGAGAAGCCAGGAGCACTACTTTAACTGATGTCCCTCTACAAGGAAATGTGAAGCAGATGGAAAGAAGGTTCATCTCCATAACACTTGGCAAAATGAAGTACACTTTTCCTTCAGGGCACTTACTGAATTGGGATTAATGGTCTGCCTCCCATGACAGACTATAAACTTCTTAAAGGCAGAGACTGTATCTGTTCTATAGTCTGCTTGCTTCCAGCATCCAGCACACATTAGATACTCACGAATGTACTACATGAACTACATGAAAAAAACGTGAAGAAAACAAATGTATAAATGCTGTCAATATAATAACCAGAACACCGACACCCCATTTCCAATATCCAGGTATTGCAAAATTGAATTATATTCAGTCAATGGAAAACAAAACTGACAGACCCCCTTTGGAGGGTATTCAAAAGATTACCTTTGTTCCGCCCCCAACCCCTTGACGTGCAAAGAAAAAAACTTGGCCTCTTCAGAGAAAAAAAGAGCCATGAAAAAGTAGGAAATCCAGCCCTGTAGGAAAGAAAAACAAGAGCAAATCTTCCTTCTTCTGGAGAGTCCCCAGAGTAGTCAATCAGGTTCTTATGAGAGGACTTTTTCTCTCGTGATCTCACACAAACTCTTCACTGTGAATAAACTATAAATCACTTCTTTCATCTTCGTCTGTGGGAAAACAGCTTTGATTTATCAAGCCTGGCATTTAACATGGCTCATGCCTTTTAAATCTACAAGGTGGTAAAGCTGCTGTCACAATCAATGAAGCCGCAAGGAGCAGACATTTAAATAACAGGAATCGTGACCACGTTTCTCCACACCGCAGGTCCACACTTCTCAGAGGCAACACGTCACCAGCCCCTGAAGAGTCTTATTAACAACAGCAGCATGTGCGGTCCAGTGGGAATACACAGGGACACTAGGAACAGCCCCCGCCAAAAATCTCTCCTTCACTCACGCCACTAAGGAACCTGAAATTCCCATGTTATTTACTCCTGTGAGGGAAGGTGAGGAAAACTCTTATTAAGATTTGAATATATTTTGAGCGGATGAGCCTTTACATGTCACCCCTTACGGACTTTTAGCCTATCGATAAGGATTACTGTTGCTTTAAACAGAAATTAATCGCATCCTCTCCACAGAGATAGAGCCATGTTTTAATAATGACAACAGGCACACTTATTTCTAATATAAAAGCAACCATGATGGTACCCTCAAAGTTTAGGACAGTAGTCACCACCCCTGGAGGTGGGGTACGCAGTGAAGGAGAAAGACTTTGGAGACTCAAGAGGCTTCGAAGTTAATTACAACATTCCTTTTCTTACACTAGACGGGTACATGGATTTTTGTTTTATTGTTATTTGTTACCCTTATACTTACTGAATTATTATCTATATTTTAATCTACTTTCAAATAAAGCAGTATGTTGAGAACAGATGAGACAAATATAATCTACTAATCTGCATCTCACTGATTCCAACTTTTTATTCATTCCTCAAACATCCTGAGAGCCTACTAAGTGTGAAAGCTCTGTGTTCGATTTTGATAGTACAAGGCGGAATGAGAAACAGTCCCTGCTTTCAAAGAGATCTGAGCTATCTAAAAATTAACATCTACTAAGAAATATATACCCGTACATGAACCAAGCTGAAAAAATTCAGAACACAAAATTAATTCAGCACAAGCTGGATTTCTCTCGAGTCCTCTATGCTGTATAAATGACCTAAGGAATTCTGCACAGACACAGATACAGTGAGATCAAAAATAAACTGTCAGGTCAGCCAATTTTCTAGGTCTCGTCTGGGGCTACAGGACACCCCTCTGTGCCATGTTCTCTCTTTTTTCACACATAATGAACCGAATCCAGAATTCTGAGAAAGAGAACAATGACATCAGAAAATGCTGACCAGCTCATTGAGAAAAACTCGTTCTTCTGAAATCCTCTTTTTAAATATACACCCATTGCCCACAGCCTTGAGAAAATAACATATAGTCATTGAAAAATATGAGGGTGTTCAGCATGTACAGGCCAGCTCATCTCTATTAATCTGGAAAGTCATTTCCTTTTCTTTGAACTAATTTGATTTGGTTTGCTTAAGGGCCTCAATTCCTTTCTTCCACCTTCATTTTAGAGCCGCTGTGAAACTCAGCCCTCAGCCCACGCAGAGGTTCCAAATCATCTTACCTCCTTGCTCATGCATACCACATTTCATGTCTGCGCCAAACAAGTCACTTTATTTGCCAATTATTCCATAACTTTCAGACAGAGACATGTTGGATTGCATTAATGAGATAAGAAAGACATCCAATGTCCTGAAGTTTTTAAAAAAGAACTGAAATGAATAAGGTTGTGAATCTACTGGCAAAATAATCATTATACTCAAGTGAGAAATGTCTAACAGAGTTGTAGCTTAAGCGAACCAAGAAAGTAAAGCAGAAAAAGTATGGAATTTAGGGTCAGGGATGCTTCCTTTAAATACCAATTCTTCCATTTTGTTAGCCATATGACCCTGGAGAGATGCTTCACCTTTAAAATAAGGATAAAAAGTCAGATCTTTGAGAATTAAATGATATAGTAAAAGCCCTGAACCCCTAGCAGATGGCAGGTGCTTAATAACCCAACTCTTAGATATTTTCATGATATACTTATGTGGAGGCAATGCTGAAATATCATTGATAAATGTAAACCCACAGGAAAGTGATTATCTACCAAAATTCCTATTGCTGAATTTTAAGATGTTCAAAATTAATCCTACAACCCAATATCTAGTAGGTAAGCACTGAATTATGTCAATTGTAGAATACCATATGGAAGTGATTTTTCAATTTTAATTGGGAGTTTGTGAAAAACTTCCAATATCAGTCACCTGGGAGTTTGTGAAAAATATAGGATCAGGGTTCTCTCTCTAGAGAAGCTGATTTAATAGGACTGAGGCGGCTCAGTAATTTGCATCCTTAATAAATTTCCAGGTGATTCTGATGGAGATGGTGCTCAACCATATTTTGATCAATTCAGCCTTATCCACAATGTATTTATATATTTATAATGTATTGCAATATTTGTGAAATTTTTTTTAAAGAAATGGCTCAGATTAGCTATCACCTCCCATGCTAAAAAACTATCACTCCCTAGGACATCAGTGGGAACGGTGAAGTAAGAACCCCAAAAGTCTGTTCTAATGAGAACATGGAAAAATTTTATCAAGGTCAATTTTTTTTTAGAACTCTGGAAATTAGCCAAAGGTTTACAACAGTCTGAAGAGAGCATTTATTCAACAACAACAGAATAGCTGAATCTTGAAAAGAATAGCTAGCTTTGTGGAGTTTGAACTTGCCCTATTCCCATTCCACCTTCCACAGCTCTAGAGTAGCTTTGAAAATCAATAGCCTCACAATAATGGTAGCCATGAAAACCAGCTAAAACTAGAACCAGACAGAAAACCAACAAAAAAATGTAGTCCCGGTTTCCTCATCTATGAAATATGGCCAATACTTTACCTTTCTTAGAGAACTGTTGTGATGGTTAAATGAGATAATACATGTCATACTCTTAGTGCCTGCTATATAGTAAATAAATAAGAAAGATACTAGGAAAATTGCTGTGCATTTAGTAATTTTCCATAGCAAATGTAGACAATTCTACAAAATATCTTGTATATTGCCATATATCTTTTTGAATTAAAACCTAAGGGTTTTTGTTTTGTTTTGTTTTTTTTAATAACAAGATTCCTATGTGCTGATGGAGACATTTATGCAAAGGAGTGAATGAAGAAAGAGTTTTCCCCACAGTGATCTCCACTGCTGTGTTAGAGGAGAGGGCAACATGTTCAAATATCATACAGGACTGTCTCTAGGAAAAGAACAGCCAATCCAAAGAGAATGTAGTTGCTAACTGCATTTGTGGTAACATTTGAAAATTTAAAAAAAACAGCAACCTGAGAGATAGGCAGAATTTAACTACTTATCCCAATCTTACCAGAGAATACACTGTCACAAGTGGTTAAATCACTTGGTTAATATATAGATTCCACACCTCATTCTTAATCTAGTCTTCTTTCCTTCTACATTTTGCCTCTCCTTGATCTTTCATGTCATTAGAAAAGACAGACCTGGGACTTCCCTGGTGGTCCAGTGGTTAAGACTCTGTGCTCCCATTGCTGGTGGCCCGGGGTTTGATCCCTGGTCGGGGAACTAAGATCCCACATGCTGCAACTAAGCCCTCATGCCGCAGTGAAGACCCAGTGCAGCCAAAATAAATTTTAAAAGAAAAAAAGAAAGAAAGAAAAAGAAGAAAAGACAGACCTGATTTTCCTTTCATCTCAATGACTTAATGTTAGCACTCTTCAAAATATCAAAGTTCTCCTTGTCATGGTCCAAGTAAGCACTGGAGAAAGTACTCTCCAAGGATCCAAGATAAAATTTTCAGGAAGTATCCAATATTAATTTTTATTTTTCTAAGGTTGGGCAAGTAATATATTTTAAATTCTCCTTTTAAACATACAAATAAGATAATTTTCACACCTTTTTAGCTGAAAAGTGAAATTTTTACTTGAAAAGTGCAATGCCTACTCTCCCAATGGGGTTAATCTATGCTGAAAATATCAGCCTCCCTCAAACTTATTGCAGGGTCTCCACTGAAGATTTCA
This sequence comes from Pseudorca crassidens, assembly GCF_039906515.1. Classification (NCBI taxonomy): domain Eukaryota; kingdom Metazoa; phylum Chordata; class Mammalia; order Artiodactyla; family Delphinidae; genus Pseudorca; species Pseudorca crassidens. The sequence continues at coordinate 64,106,153 of NC_090306.1, forward strand.
TGGGACAGTATCCAGATGCTAACTCCTAGGTAACACAGAAACAAAAAATGACTTCCTTTCCACTAGAGATGGTGCTTAAATATTCCAATTATCCTGAAAAACTACTCCATTAAAAAATCTGAAGATAAAAACAAGATCTGGTATTCAAATCTACAATTACCATGAAAGGATAATTAACATATTATCCAGGCAATCAGCAAGTACTTATGGATAAAGATGTTTACATTTTCTCAATTAATCCATTAGTAGATGCTCTTCTAGGTCTGTATTCCTTTTTATATATTCAATAAATAATTATTAAGAATCTACTCTCTTTCTTCTCAGTTTTAAAAAGCAACAAATTACTAACAGACAAAACAACATGGATGGATTTCAAAAGCATTATGCTAAATGAAAGAAGCCAGACACAAAAGACTACCCACTGTTTGAGGCCATTTATATGATATTCTAGAAAAGGCAACGCTAGAGGGACAGAAAACAAATTGGTGGTTGCCAGGAGCTGGAGATGAAAGCAAAGTAGGGGACTGACGGCAAAGGGGAAGGAGGGAACTTTAAGGAATGATGTAACTGTTCTTCATCTTGATTATGGTGAAAATTACATGACTCCCTATATTTGTCAAAACACATGAAAGTATACACTTCAAAGTGTAAACTGTATTGTGTGTAAATTATTTTACAGCTAGAAAAAGAAGAAGCAGTTATAAAATCCCTGGCTTTCACCTCCCTCTAACACACACACACACACACACACACACACACACACCCGCAAATCACAAAGAACCAACCATAGATCAGAGGGGAGCTTAGCACTGGAAATGGAACGTGAACAAGATACATGGAGTCCCTGATCTCAGGAGCTTGTATCTAGAGAGGGAAACAGACTTTTTAAAAATAATCACAGGAAAATATATAATCACAAATTTTAGTAAGTACAATGAAGGAGTCAATGAGAATAAACAATATAAAGAGACCTAACTGAGACCTTTGTGGACTATATGGGTTTGGTTTGAAATCGTTTTTGTTTTTGTTTTTTTTGCGGTACGCGGGCCTCTCACTGTTGTGGCCTCTCCCGTTGCGGAGCACAGGCTCCGGACGCGCAGGCTCAGCGGCCATGGCTCACGGGCTCAGCCGCTCTGCGGCATGTGGGATCTTCCCGGACCTGGGCACGAATCCGTGTCCGCTGCATCGGCAGGTGGACTCTCAACCACTGCACCACCAGGGAAGCCCTGAAATCTTTTTTAATTGGCAAGGCTTATCTCGAGGATCCCAGGCTCATCTAGAGCTCAGAGGAAAAGCAGGTCTTTCATTTAGTCACTTGAATCCTAAAAACTGGGAAAAACTACACTTTTTCTGAAAGACTGCAAAACAGAGAGTAGGGAAGTCTGTTAAGCCAGGAAGCAGTCTCCTCATATTAAAACTCCAGGACACTTCCACCCCTTGGACAAGGGAACAAACTATGTGTGAGATTGTTACTCATGGAAAATGCAGGTTTAATTAAGATCATTTGTATATTATTAATAAAAAGGTATAATATTTATGAGCTTGATTCTTGTCTGCTCCTTGTCTCTCGTTCTATTTAATTAGCTGTGTGTAGGAGGTGCTGAATTGCAAGAGCCTCTTTATTTTACAGTGATATTCCCAGTACAGCTTGAGATGCATTTGAAATATAACAAGGAGAAAATTAAACTGTTCCTTTGGCCCTAATATAAAGGGAACTCTGTGGGCTCACACCTTCACTGAAATTGCTCCCGCCTTTGAATTACATTCTATCCCTGGTGGTTAAGATGAGAAAGAACTTGCCCCATGAGTAGAATATTTTCAGAATTACCATAAAAAAAAATTCAATCCATTATTGAGTATTATGGAAATAAACAAGCACACACTTAAAAATCACCATATACATATACACAAATACATATACACGTATGCATATATATGTCACATACACACATATTCTTCAGAAGAAAAAAGAAAATTCAACTTTCAATATTTGTAAAGTTGATTAACAATAAAATCTTCACCTCCAAGCACCTTAAGCATGAACTCACGCAGAAGTAGACCATGGGAGTATAATCATAATAATAGTGAACACTTATTTGGCGCTGTGTACCAGGCATTCTTCTATGAACTTTATACATATTGACTCATTTTAAACTCTCAACACCCCTATAAGATAAATACTATTATCACCAGTCTCATTTAACAGGGGAAACGAGACTTGAAGAGGCCAAGTAACTTGCTCAGATCACCAAGCTAATTAAGAGTAGAGGTGGGGTTGGAACCTAAGATATTTGGCTCTAAATAGATCCCCTCTGGATTCTGTTAGCTATATGTCAATTCCATCAGATATGTATAGTACATGTTTTGACACCCAGAGAAGTAGTTTTGCATAATATTAAAACCATTGCAGATGTGTAGGTCTTAGATTTCTATATGAATTAATTTTGTTTATTCCTAGTCGGAGATATACTTCCTTCTTATAAGAAAAACATAATTAGAATAAGCAAGTAACCAAACTATCAAATAGCATTTTTAAGCATATTTTTGAATTCAAACACTGGAAAATCAAAGTTTCCTAAATTTTCACATGGTACTAAACATTAAAAGAAGATGGGGTGGGGCTAGGCACAGGGGTGGGTAACGATGTTTATTAGATATGTTTCCATTTTATTTTATTGACCTAAAATTGTTAAATAACACAGACACTGAGTTCAGCTACTTCTACATCTCAGTGTGGACCTGCAAAATTTAGTCCTCCCTCCTTGACCCCATCTCTATATCTCCTCCTCACATGTTGGGTATTTTCAGGACACAGTTGGGTCTGAGGTGTAGTGGCCCAGGCCTCTCAACTTCCCTTCCTTATGTCATTTCCTGCTCTCAAGAAGATGTAACAGTAGGTGTGCTCCCTTTGCACATATACTCCCCTCCACCACCTTTTCAAGCTCTGATTACAGTTCCTTCTGCCCAGTTATATCACCAGCATCCTCCTGCATAGAAAAAGCAGTGCCAATGTGACACCCTGGCTTCAGTTCAGTCTCTGGCAACTCAGCATACTATTTTCCCATTGGGTTATGCAATAGAAAATCACAGTATGAAATTTAAAGATTAAACTCTCTCATGTCAAATGAGATTAAACAATGCTCTCGAATGGGAATTTCACTGGATGGCGTGCCCAAATCCATATGACAAGCAGTGGCAACTGAACTTGGGACAAATTCAGGAGGAAGGTGAAATGGAAGACATTTTCAAAATAGAGCAATGCAGTAAGTCTAAGGCCTTTGGCAGTGTTTGGGGGGTAAACAATAGACTTCAGTCTGACAAGACTATGTTACATTATTTTGTTGAGTACTAAATAGGCATTGTTGTCAAACAGGGAGCGAGGGGTTCTTAAAACAAAGTACCTGTCTTTAAAGTGTTTGTGTTCCGTCTGATTGGGAGGAGAATACACATGTACAAATGATGAAATATGGCAAAATGGCATCACACAAACTGAACACATAAGTGCTAAGAATAAAGTGTTAATTAGAAGGACTTGAGGCTAACCAGGCTTCCAAAAAAGGTTGGGTTTTGAAATAAGTTTTGAAGATGGTGATGGAAGGCAACCAGCCAAGAAGAAGTGGAGAATTTCTACAGGTCGTATAAGGAGCTGTTCAGAAACTTGAGCCAGTAAGATTGAAATTTTGATAGCTGGCTGTTATGTGAGATAGTTATTTCAAAGCCCGCAAACAGGTTTTTTCTGTTTGTTTTATATTTTTAAAATTTAGCTGGAAGTGGAGGCATTATTCATAGTGGGGAGGGGAGGGGTTCTCTTTTATCTTGGGAAAAATTCTTACTTAGAGCATTTTGATTATGGGGAAAAGAGAGCCCAACTTCAAGTCTGGAATGGAAAACATGAGACCATGAAGACTAAACTGCTCTCTATGATTTTGTCAAAGGTTGTCATCAATGTGGACTGCAGTGCCTCTCTGGGAGACGAAAGGACTTTTTTTAACTGTCTAGAGCCAGTGAAGACCTAATGGCCTGGACTCCAGGAAGGAGGGACACTGTCAAAGGCTGTGGTGTGTTAAACTGGTCCCTGCAATATGGTGGCAGGGATGGGCTCAGAGGAAGGTTGAAAGATTAAGACAACAATAAGGGACCTCTTCTGAGTGGCTTGACCAATGAACTCTAGTCATAGCTAGCATTCAAGTTCCTTTTCCTTTTTTGCAGAGTAATTCTCTTCTGTCATCCCCAAACCATTGGTAAAATTTTGTAAACTAGATAGCCTGGTCTTAGAAGGGCTTAGAAAATGAACTGTGTCCACACTGAGGAAATTCCCAGCAGTCATGAAACTTCCAGAGTCCACCCACAGAAAAACCTGGAACACTAAGCCAGACAGAGAGGAGGCACATGAGAGCCCATTAAAGGCTAGATTTCTTGCTAATTTGGGAGTGGAAAGGGGGCTTGTATGTTGTTATTAGGTATTAAATAACAGGAAATTCCTGGAGCCTGGAGATCTTGGGATATCTCAGGGTTAATCACGTGTGAGACCATAAATGTTCAGGTCTGGGGTTTTATAAATTAAAAACCCAGAGATGCATCACTCACTGGAAATCCACAGGGACCAGCTACTTATAATTAGCTGTAACTAGCTGTGAAACCCACAGTAAGGTAACTTCTCTGAGCCTCAATTTCATCACCTACAGAGTGAAGGAAATTAGACTGGATCAACTCTAAGATAAAAATTCTGCAATTGTGTCTCCCCGGCCCCTCACCTTAATGTTTTATAAAATAGGAAACCTAAAAAAAATAAATAAAAATAGAAATCAAAAGCTCAAGGAAAAAGAAAGTCATTGTACTAAACAGCAATTACCCAGATGATCAGTAGCTATATGCTATACTACTGTGCCTTGTTTTTCTTTTTTTTTTTAACATCTTTATTGGAGTATAATTTCTTTACAATGGTGTGATAGTTTCTGCTGTATAACAAAGTGAATCAGCTATACATATACATATATCCCCATATCTCCTCCCTCTTGCGTCTCCCTCCCGCCCTCCCTATCCCACCCCTCTAGGTGGTCACAAAGCGCCGAGCTGATCTCCCTGTGCTATGCGGCTGCTTCCCACTAGCTATCTATTTTACATTTGGTAGCATATATATGTCCATGCCACTCTCTCACTTCATCCCAGCTTACCCTTCCCCTCCCCATGTCCTCAAGTCCATTCTCTACATCTGCGTCTTTATTTCTGTCCTGCCCCTAGGTTCTTCAGAACCTTTTTTTTTTTTAGATTCCATATATATGTGTTAGCATACGGTATTTGTTTTTCTCTTTCTGACTTACTTCAATCTGTATGACAGACTCTAGGTCCATCCATGTGCCTTGTTTTATTATGATTATTATAGATATATTATTACCCGCCTTCTTAGGAATTCACATTGCTTTAATGACAAACCCCTCTCCTCCACAGTGGTCTCTTTTTATCTTGATAGTACTTATCTCTTGCTTTATTTAATTACTGTCTGTCTTTCTGATTAAAATGTAATTGCTATGAGAGTTTGTTTTCTTTACTGATATATTTTCAGCATCTAACACAGTATCTGGCAAATGGTGGATACTCAATAAATATTTGACTAAATAAATAAGTGAAATAAAGAGGAAATGAATGATACTCCCTGAGTATTCCCCTTTAGATCAGACATTGAAGTGGTTAAATTTTACATATTACAGTAGATAATAACCCAAAAGCAAGGTATTAAGATTGCCTAGCAATTCTTTCAGTTACCAACCATGAAAATACTAATTTTATCTGACAGATTTGTTTCCAATGAAAGTGTGTGATCAAATAAAGTATGGTGCCCCAGGCTCACACAAAATAGTTACTTTACGAATTAAGATATTTTACAATTTCTGGTGAGATTTTTTTTTTAATTTGCATTTCTCTTTAATGATCCAAGGCCTTGATAACATGGAAAATACCAGGAGAAAGTCATGCTGGACTGAGTAGGAACGAGGAACCAAGCTTAAAACCCGTTAAGGCCACCTGGTCTCATAAGATTACATAGCCATCATCATCTCCATCAATAATTAATGGCAATGAAGCTCTTACTGTAATCAACGCACAACAGCATGAATTTAAAAGACAGAACAACAACTTTTTGCCCAAATAAAAAATAAACCCTGCACCCACAGAGAAAAGGACCAATATTTGGCTCCCTAAGCCTATTCCTAGGACCTAAGAGATTTCAAAGTTCCAGCTAAAACTCTCAAGCTACTGGCTCCTAATTCAACTTAAATTCTTTTGATGTCTACAAAACCATTTCATCTGATCAATAATATTGGTGAAGTTTACCCACCAAGGCACCAATTTCAGCAGTTAAAACTAAACTCAGCTCCTTCCAGCTTAAAAAATTTTAAGAGAGAAATGGGCCAGAGTTAGTGTCGGAAGAAACCCAAAGGGAGAGAAGAAAGTTGTATAATGTCAGTAAATTTTCCAACGAGATGTAACACACATTGAGGTGAAGCCCACAGTATGGGGACTTTATTATTTACAGAGATAATCTCAAAAAACTTCTAACATCAGCTCTGAAGCAGTGTAGAATACAACTGGGATAACAGAATACTCTGAATCACTAACTGAGCAGGTACTTGAGACAGAGTAACAACTACAGAGAGCTATGTTGCTGGTGTATACATTTTCATGAATTGGGCCCAAGGGTTACATAGCTAATTTACCAAAGACCTTTTTTTCACAGCTAAAATAGCACTTCATACCAGAAAGATTCCTTTTCCTAGCCACCAAATTTGTAAAGAGTATTTTGTTGAGATAAAAGCAGTAAAACTCACTATAAGAAGAAGAAATCAACTTGTATCCATATACAATTTGTTTTTTCATTCAAAAACAACGTCCCACTCAGCTCCATCTTATATGGACACCTTTCCATGAATTGCCTGTCTTTCACTCTCCACACACACACACACACACACAGAGTGCTTTAGGACCAGCTAATACATGTTTAGGACTTGAACTTCCTAAGGACATACTAATATGCTTTATATGTCCAGACAGACAGAATACTCACCCTTGTAATACACAGCAAGCACCGTTCTGCCATTCAGAGCCTTAGCCCTGTTCTATTTTTAGCTACTGACCTTGATATTTCTTTCCCATTTCTACTTCACTCTTTCAACTCCAGCATCTGGTATAATTTTGACTCTTCACAACAATGATTTCAGTTCTAATCTTAGTCTCCTGTCACTTAGGACTCCACTTCTATTGCTTCAACTCTGTCCCCATGTCTTCCCATCAACACTAGGCCAACAAAAACTATCTGGATTTCTCATAAGTCCTATATTCTCCTTTCATCCAAAACACACATTTAAAACTATTTTGAAACTTAAAAATGGAGTCAAAAAATTTTTGGTTACTGGGAACCAGAAAATATAATAACTGAATTCACTGCATTGAAGACATAAAAATTGGTTAAGAATGGCTGCTCCTGAAAAATTATCCAGCTATCCTAGCACTGCAGGTTGGTTTTTAGTATTTAATGGGCACTTTTATTGTGCTTCATGAACCTATAGCACTTTGAAGAAAATATTAATTGATCAATATACCATAAATTCTCTACTTGCTAGAGGTAGTCAGAGCTTATACTTGCTCTTTTACATTTCAACCAATGGTTTTCCTTGATGGCAATGTTTCTGATTACGAGATTTTTTTTTTTAGAAAAACCATTAAAACTCTCTGATATAATTCACATACCAAAAAAGTATCCATGGAAACTATTACCTAACTACCATGTTGGGCATGAAGTAATAGCTCATCTTCATTCAAGTGTTGGTTGAGAACTACTATATATCAGGCCCCCAGATATGTACTGAATTTTCAACAATGACCAAGACACACTGTTCCCCTTAATGACTTTATAACCCAATAGAAGAGACAAATAATAAACAGCCAAAGACAATACAATGTGACATGATCAGGTGTTAAGATAGCACATAAGTGGAACACCCCATAAGTAAGCCCAGGTCATGCTGGGTTCTAATTTACAGGGGTATCAGGTAGAAAATGAGGATTCTAGGAAATAAGGATTGGGACATCTATTGGTTATCTGTTGATCTAACAAAAGACCACAAAGTTAGCAACTTAAAACAACATCCATTTATTACATCACAATTCTGCAGGTTACAAATCCAAGTTGAGCTTCACTGGTTCTCTGATTAGGGTCTCAAGAAACTGAAATCAAGGTGTGTTCAGGCTGGGAGGTTATCTGGTGGCTCTAGGGAAGAATTCACTTCCTTATTCAGGCTATTGGCTGAATTCATTTCCTTGCACTTGTAGGACTGAAGTCCCCAGTCCCTTACCAGCTGTCGGCCGGAAGCTGTTCTCAGCTCCTAAAGGCTGCCCACATTCCTTGGCACAAGTATCCTTCCATCCTCCAAGCCAACAATGCTGTGTCCAATGCCCTCTTGTGCTTCAAATCTCTCCCATCACCCTGTCTTCCACTTTGGCCTCATCTGCTACCAGCCAAAGAAAGCTCTTTGCTTTTAAGGGCTCATGAGATTACAATGGGCCTAGCAGATAATCCGGGACAATCTCCTTATTTTAAGACCAACTGTGCAATATAACATAACATAACCAGAGAAATCTTATCACATTCATGGGTTCTCGGGATGAGAACAGGGCATCTTTGGGAGACCATTTTAGAAATTCTGTCTACCACAGGACTCTAACCAAATTCACTCTTGAATTATACCAATTTATATATACAATGCACTTGGTATAAACTTTTCTATAATGAGGCCTTGATGTTCCTCAAGGATAATGTAGCTTGCGAAATCAGGGCTACATGGATAGTCATGAATCTTAGAACCAGAAGGGTCTTCAAAAGATTATCTTTGAAGCAAGTAAGAAACAGTTATCTTCATTTTATACTGAAGGTGCCTAAATCCACAGAGATGAAGTGAGACATGCTCAGTCCCACACGGCTCCAGGTAGCAGAAAGAGAGCAGACACTTTCTCGCTGTTCTTCACAGCATCAGCATGTTTACACGAGGCCTTGTTCTCGCAGATACTCCCCAGAGCTGTTGGAAATCCTCACAGGCATTTTGAATCGCTTAGCTGCTGAGCTACTCTATTCAAGCACAAACCAACATCTCTTGCAGCAGCCCAAAGATTCAGACTTTCCTCGTCTGAGTCTTTCCTGCTGACAGGCATTAAGGGTCCAGTCAGAAATCAAATATGTGCTTATATTTAGGTAAAATAGAATGCTTGAAACCATGGGCTTTGCAGGAAGACTTGAGTGTCAATCAACCTTCCTTCAGGAAGTTTCTTAACCTCTCCTCTGTAAAATGGGTATGATATTAGTACCCATCTCACAGGGCTACTCCGATGAGTAATTGAGATAACACATAAATATTTTTCACTTACCACAGGGGTAGACAATTTTTTTTTTTTTTACTAGATCTCTACATGGCTTTCTCATGACAGTAGTTGCATTAACTACCCTCTCCTTATGGCCATTATGCTGCTACCTGATTAGAGGAAGTGGCCCTACTCTCTTTTTTCCTACTCCCTTGGCATCAGGCTAATTGACTAAAACTAAGAACCTGCAAATTAAGTCTCACACACGCTGCTACAGGAACATCACCTCCCCCATTCCTCTGCTTACAAGCAGGTAGGCCCTCTGACCTTCAGAGGAGCCTAACAGTGATAAGCAAAGACTCTGGGCTAGACCAGGGTGGCCAACTGTACCAGGAATGAGGGGTTTCTAAAGACATGGGACTTTCAGTGCTAAAATCGAGATGCTCCCAGGAAAAACGGGACAGTTGTTTACCCTAGGACAGACTGCCTTTGTGACCTTAGGCAAGTTACTAACCTTTCAGTGCCTCAGTTTCCACATCTGAATACAAAGGTTATAGCAACCCTCCTGCATAAAGCTGTTTTTTTGTTTGTTTTGGAGAGTAAATGAGTTAATACATAAAGTGCTTAGGATCATGCCTGGTGTACAGTAAGTACTCAGAAAATGTTGGTTATCATTATGATTACTAACCACTAAAAGGAAATGTGAAGTAATTAACTAACACACAAGGACATGGCAAAGAGCCCAGAGTCTTATGAAGTCCTTACAGCTGAAGAGTGGAGCACCTAGAAAGAGCTTTTTCCCCGCATCATCATGTCATAATCCTTCTCTGAGCAATAATGAAAACAAAGTAAAATAAGAATATTCTATTCCCTGAAGAAAGAATAATAAGAGAAATACAAGTGAAAACTACCCTGAGCTACCATTTCATTACCTACTAAACAAAAACAAACTAACAAAAGCAGAAATTTGGCAATACTCAGTTACTTAAGTTGCAGGGAATGGGCATTCTCATACTGTACCAGATGCAATGCAAAATGGTCAAGCTCCATGGAAGGCCATCTGGCAACATCTACCAAAATTACAGATGCATCTGAACTAAAATGCTGCTTCTGGGAACCTCTCCTATGATTCCTCTCATACACGTATCACAGGATCTATGTACAAGACCACCCACTGAGAACTGTCTGTTATAGCAAAAAACTAGAAACAATCCATGTGTCCAAAAACAGGGGACTGGTTAAATGAACTATGGTACAGACATACCGTGGAATATGATATAGAAGTAAAAGAAAAATGAAGAAACTCTCTGTGTATTAATATGGAAAGATCTCCAAATATATTATTCAGTAACAAAAAAACAAGACATAATTTATATAATATGCCATCTTTTATGGGGAGAAAAAGGAAATAAAAATGTACATATATACACATATATAAATACAAATACATAAATTCACATATGCTTCATATGCATAAAGAAATATTGGAAGAATAAGCAAGAGAATAATTTAAATGACTGCTTCTTTTGTGGGATCTTAGTTTCCCGACCAGAGATCGAACCCCGGGCCCTTGGCAGTGAGAGCTCAGAGTCCTAACCACTGGACTGCCAGGGAAATCCCTAAAACGACTACTTCTTAAGGGCAGAAAGAAATAGGAGAGATGGAAATGGGATGGGAACAAAATATCTCAATTTAGATCTTTTTATTTTCTTTTTATTTTGGCCTCTCTAAATGTGAAAAATCAAGAGCTCTTTATCTATATCATCCACTTAAAAGATCAGTACCACTCACTTCTATGAAATAAGTGTCATTTGAGAAAACAGGAAGTTGTGTTGAAAACAACAATGTTGTACTCCATCCACCCAAACAAATAAAGATTTCTGACATGTGACTTTGAGGACCACTCCCATCTTGCTAAACAGAAAGGAACCAAGGGGGCTGCTCTAGGGGTACTGATCTGCAGTCCCCTCTCATTCGTGAATACACCCGCCTCTCAACCCAGCAGTGTGGCCAGCATCTGAGAGGATAAAGGATGCTGTGTGTTTTCTTTTCTCAGCCAGGATGAGGGTTCATCATCCCATCGGGGTTTTTTGTATTTTTTTTCATCCCATCGTTTTACACTTGCACTTTAGGAGCTCTGTTCTGCTTTTTGTGTTAATTGGCATCGGCTGCTTTGGGTTCTGACACAGGCATTTAGCACTAACAGTCAATTGCTCTTTCCTCAGCCATCTGGCAAAAGAGTTGAAACCAGCAATTTTCTGAGTCAGAATTAGACATCTGAAAAAGAATGTGCACATAGGCAAACCCTTCAGAAGTGTGGAATGAAAGAACGGGGCAGGTAGTGGGATGCTATAAACCCCACTGTGGAGTGATGTGATTTCAAGGAGGGGAACCCAAAATGGCACTTTGACTTCCTGACACCATCAGCACTCTTCCCCCTGTGCAGGACGAAGCAGTCTGGATTAGACAGTCTCTCTCCTTTACCTTCCATCCTGTCTGGCAGGAGCTCCCTCCCTCTGGCTCTCTCCCCTCCCCCTTCTAGATGGGTGTGCTCACTGAGACATTCTCATCTTTAGTTCACGACCGGCCCCTTTAACTTAAGTGGGATTTATGTAGCGCCCTGGCTTCTGGGACAGCATCATCTCCTGGTCCTTCAAGCTCCATCGCCTTCACGTGCTCACTTTTCTCCATCTGCCCTTTAGCTGTGGATCTTCTCTCTGGACTTCTGTCCTCCACTCATCTTACTGCGTACACTTACTCTCTTGTCTGCAGGTTTGGGGCATTCACAGACCTAAATATCCCCATGAAAATAGCGCTGGTTTAGCTCTTAAAGAGAAACTCATATTAGACCCTTTCTGATCCTGATTACTTTTTTAGATGAGCCCATTCCGAATTTCATGAGGAAACGCCACACTCTCTTCACACAAAAGGCAGCAGTGACTATATTTCCACCTGTCATTCTCTGTCTGGTAAAGGGTTAGGGGTCTCCAAAACCTGAGGAGGATGCCCACCACGACCACCACCACCAGTGGGAAAGGCTCAAAAGCTACACAAGTAAACCTTAAATATTAGTAAAGTAAAAATGTCACTTCCAGATTGACGGCTATGCCACCCCTAAATTATCCACACGTTGGTGACGCCCATTATGACCCCATTTTGGCCCACATGTCCTCTGCCTAGCAAATGCACACCAAATAGACAAGTTAACCTCATCAGGTTAATAAGGGAGCTGCAGCTGTGTTCAGTATACTTGCCCTTGCATCTCTCCCAAGCATCTTCCAGCTGCCTGAACCCCCTTTTCTTCCCTTCAACTCTGGGCCTCATATCTACGTGGCCAGGAAGGAAGGCTGGTGTGGCAGAGAGTCAGGACATACGCACACTGTGTAGCGCAGGATTCAGATAGTGTGGTCCTTCTGCCCACATGCACCTGCCCTGAGTATGCTGTTTCTTCCAACTGTTTCTCACTCTGTGTTTGAAATGGATTCAATGAGCTACATGATTCCAGCATATTAATTCAGTCTATAAGCCTTTCTGTTCCATAACTTCTGTAATGACTCGTCTGGAATGGTACTTGGAGGCTACCATACATCAAAGTAATTTCCCACAAGACAACATTTTGCTGGCTGGTCTCACTTGTTTTCTGTGAACTGTCTCTTCATCTCTATTTCATGATATGATTATAAGTTATTCTTCCTTTTTTTCCCAATTTTCAGATTTTCCTATAATAATTCTGTAATCTGGTAAGTAATTATGCTTTTCAAAGGGGTAAAGTGATCCGCTGCTCCCTACTGAAGCCCCGGTGTTAAGTTTTATTAGGCAATAACCGGACTAGTCCCCAGTGGGGTAAGGGAGTGGATAGGATAGTGGGCAATTCTACATATGTTGGCTTCTCTCCTCTGTCAGACACTGTCCACTTGCTCTCTCTGTCCCCTCACTCCCCACCCTAGTCAGGTGTTTATGACTTATGTGCAGACCCCAGAGTAGCCTAAAGCATAGGACTGGCTCAAGGCTGGGTTCCTGGTGCTAGTGTGTCTACTGGAATTCAGGTGAAAATAGTGGGGGGAGGGGAGCTGTGGGAGACGGCTTCAGGAAGACTGACTAGCCACTTGGAAAGGTATTCCCAGCCTCTGGTGCTGGAGACAGACTGCAATGTGTGTCACTCTGGACCCCTTTTAAACCTTCCATGCAGATCATCTTCTATCTATTGACATATTCTTTCTCCAAACCAAGCACAATGTAGTTACTGAAATGCCAACTTCTTCCAAAACCATCACACACAGTTGTGCCTCCTTGACATTACTGACCCAGTTCAACTTGATTGGATTTGGAGTGTTCCTTGCCTCATGGTCATTGTACAGGTCATTATACAGAATCCCACTTCTCTGGCATTTCCTGTTTTCACTTTCAAAATGGCACTGTAATTTCAGAGAATTCAAAATGGCAGCCCATACCATGTCAACATGAAATAATTAAGAAATTTCATATTTTTAAAAATCCAGATTTATAGCCTCTCTTGAAAAATGGGAGCTCTGGATCTGTAATCTCCCATGGCAACAATAGGCTGACCTCTTGAGACAGGCCATGTGCTCTCCAGTTTTGCACAGACCCCACCCCCTCTCCACGAATCCACTCATTTACGTTTCCTGGGTGACTCTCCTGGGCTGCACCACAGCATTAGTCTTCCTGGTGACTGCCCACGTTTTACCAAGGTGATGTCAACCTGTCATCCGTTCTTGTCTAATCTGCAGGCTTCATGAGGCCCAGTTCTCTTGTCCATGTTCCTGCTGAGTGTGGTCTGACCTTGGCCAGTCTTCTAGTCGCTCTTTCCTTAAACCACTAAGATGACCTGATATCAAGAACTACCAGAAGCCCAGGGGTCCTCTCCTAGTGTCCTGATGTTCACTTTCAGCATTTCAACATAGGGGTCATCACACTAACCTAGCAAATATTGTCAGAACCCCAGAAGCTTCTTTAAAAATTAGTCAAGTGCTTCAGAAGCCTCACGCTAAATCCCTCAGGCCTGTGACCTATCCATTCCGTTGGCATCAAATGCCTTGTGAGATTAAACAAAGGCCTGTGAGATAATGAGATGAAATGGCTTGACCTTCAGATGTGAGATCTCTCCTTTCCTTCTAAGCCTGTCGCTGGTTCAGATTATTTTTATCATTTTTCAAAGCAGCAACGTTTATTTCCTCGGCTTCAGTGAGCTGTGCAGATGCAAGGTCTAGAAGGAATATTTAGTGGTCGCCATGGTAACCATTAGTCATATGAAGTTATAACTAGTGTGCTGATTCCTCTCTTCACAGCTGTAAAAAGAAAGCATGTTCCAAAACGCAGGCTTGCTGGGGCTCTGAAGAATTCAATTCTGTAACGCACCCAGCTCCTCTAGTAATTTATCTTGATCTGCGAGTTTAATTCACACTTTAAAGATTTTAGGCAGGGAAGGTTTGAGAGAACTTGAAAGCCAGAAAAGAACTTAGAGATAATTTAGCCTCAGTCTCTCATTCTACACATAAGGAAACTGAGGACTGGAAAGGAGAAGGGACTTAGGTTTACACAGTAAGTCAATTAATCATCAAAAGATGTATAATTACTGAGTACCAGGGCCAGGGCTCCTCCTTCCCTGACTATGTCTCTTGACCTAAATAATCCCCAAGGATAAGTAACATAAAGATTTAGGATGGACAAAGACTAGCCAAGTTCAGTGCAAGGCAGGGAAATCTGATCCTACACAGAGAGGCTGGATCTTTGAAATGGAGCTTAAATCAAAAACTACAAATCGTCTCTAAGACCATAATAGCCTTGGAGTGTCAACTGAGCTTTACGATTGGTTAAGTCCAGATGGTACAAACAGTCACTATTTGAAAACAAGGCTATTTGTCTGCTGGTTCTGACCAGTTTTCCGAAAAGTGGGTGTCCCACAAGTGCTGTACCTTCTTCTGGCATCCGGACCTCTCACTAGCTCTCAATTTCTACTCTCCTGACTCAGTGTTCAATTAATCCTCACTTCATGAAGCCTACGCATATGGCTCTCATACTCTTGCTTTGCAATTGATTGAATGTAAAAGTAATATTGTACATAGAACATTTTAGACAAGGGTCAAGGTGAGGTCATAAAAGGTATCGAAACTTTTACCTTGTCTCTTGGATTGCTCGCTTAGAGGATAAGAAACAGCTATGCATAAAATGCAGTAGGAGCACACTTAAGAGAAAAGAATCTGAGTAGAGCTTCACTAAGAGATTCCTGAGGACCCTTATTTGCCACCTCGACTAGTAAGGAAGCTGCCACAGGCTTACATGACTCTGCTGAACAAGCAGACGCCTGCCTGACCTTTCCTCAGATAATAACTATAAGCTATAATTGTGTTTTAAGAAAACTTAGTCACATGGCTTGATAATTGTGATATTATGATATAATAAGAAATATATATTTGGTCTTTTTTCCCAAGTTCCTGACACAGAGCTTTTAAAACCCTTGGAATTTCCTGAGTGATGGGGGCTGATACAAGTATCTTCTGTTATAATATTTGGTCTCAGAGTTCCTAAAACCTTAGGAATTCCCTGAATGATAAGAGTGCCTTTAGTATACTAATGAGATGACTCTCGGCTGAGGGGTTCCTAGAAAGGAAAGATGGGGACTGGTTACCAGAAAGACCAAGTTTTTGTTTTTTTGTTTTTTTGTGGTTTTTTTTTGTGGTACATGGGCCTCTCACTGCTGTGGCCTCTCCCATTGTGGAGCACAGGCTCCGGACGCGCAGGCTCAGCGGCCATGGCTCACGGGCCCAGCCGCTCTGCGGCATGTGGGATCTTCCCGGACCGGGGCACGAACTCGCGTCCCCTGCATCGGCAGGCGGACTCTCAACCACTGCACCACCAGGGAAGCCCAAGAAAGACCAACTTTTGATTAGAAGCTTGAACTTTCAGTCTCACCCCCAGACCTCTGGGGAGGGGAGAGGAGCTGGAGATTGAATTCACCACCGCACCACCAGGGAAGTCCCAAAACCCACATTTTTTGTCAGAAGTGTCATGCAGTAAAATCAGTTCACGATAATGCAATGGGTTAACACACTAGACATTCCTATCTAAGAATTTAAACTCAAACGTTTTGCAAACAACACATGAAACTGAATATGATGCACTCCACCCCGCTGCCTGATATTGACACGAAGATAATGAACTGATTCGGCGCACATTGTTATATGCAGTAAAACCCACCCTGACGTTTCCAGAAGTCCCCTCCTTTTATACCTTTGTCACCACTGCAGTTGCAATCAGCATGTAATAAATAACAACAACAGCTTTTCTCTTCAGTGCCTCATTTCCTTCTGCTTTCTAAATAATTTCAATTCTCTAAGACACAGCAGTTCTACGTTCTCCAAAACAGCACGTTAAAGACCCACACAAACCATCCGCTTCCCCAAGCATCCTTAACATTCAGAATTAAAGCACTTAGAACTTAAATACATGCCTCTGGACCCTTAATAGTCTGATGTCGCCTTGTGGAGCTTGTAAGTTCTTTGTCAAGGGCCCACACATGCCATTGAAACACCGTTCCAGGACTTCCCTGGTGGCACAGTAGTTAAGAATCCGCCTGCCAAAAAAAAAAAAAAAAAAGAATCCGCCTGCCAATGCAGGGGACATGGGTTCGATCCCTGGCTGGGGAAGATCCCACATGCTGCGGAGCAACTAAGCCCATGCACCACAACTACTGAGCCTGCACTCTAGAGCCCGCGTGCCACAACTACTGAGCCCGCGTGCCTAGAGCCCGTGCTCCACAACAAGAGAAGCCACCACAATGAGAAGCCCACGCAACGCAAGGAAGAGTAGCCCCTGCTCGCCGCAACTAGAGAAAGCCTGCACGCAGCAATGAAGTCCCAATGCAGCCCAAAATAAATAAATTTAATAAATTTAAAAAAAAAAAAGAAACACCACTCCCGCCCTGTGCACCTTATACAACTTTAAGAACAGAGTGTGATATTGAGATACTTGATTTACCAACTGATACTAAAATACTATTCTCTTCTATAATCCTATTTATGTTGATAACTTTTCTTTAACCCCGTACAAAAAACATTTGAAGGAAAATGTAAGTTTCCTACACCCTAGTAAAAGAACCGGCCGGGTGAATGATGCATTACAGGGGGATGTCCCTGTCTCCTTGCTGACCCAGAGCTGACCTGTCACTTTTTGGTCACTGGACAGGCACCAGCCGCCAAAGGAGCACAGGACTGACATCCTTTACCAAGAATGTAGACAGCATCAGACACGCGTATGAGCATAAAGGCTGGAATCAGGCAGAACGACTTCAAAGCCCAGCTTTTCCTTGGGCGTGGGACCTCGGGTGATTTAACTTCTATAAACCTTAGTTTCGGTGTCTTCAAAATGGGGATATTAATCTACTTTCCTCATACGGATGCAGAGAGAATTAAATGAAACATGTAAAGCGTTTAGCACACTTACCTAAAAAGAGCTGGAGAAGCATTGGTGGTGGTTCTCCAACGGAAGGTAACCCTCTGCTTGTTTGGGAGATGAAGAAAGGAAGATGTTTGTTCGTTGTCCTATGGTCTCATCCTGCAGGTGAGAAGCATTTCTTTTGCTTATTTTTATGTCCCTCTGGCATATCTGAAAAAGTACAACCATATACAAATAAAGCATGAACACTCAAATCACAGGGGAAACCAGCTCTTGCCACTTCCTTTCTTTCAGCTGCTTTCTCTCTCCCTCAGCTCAACTCATTTCCAGATAAATTCTGTATTGATTTCTCTCCTCTCTCCTTTAATGGTCATAACATTTGGGAGAAATGCCCTCATTTGGTTCTCTTAGACGACTCTCCATAAACTCTTTAATTCAGCCAGTATAAATTTAATCAGACAAGTTAATTTTTTCAAACCAGGAAACAGTTCCAGTGCTGATGTTTCTCTCTGGGGCCATTCAGACATGAAAGTTATTGAACACAAGGCACTACTGTCAGCCTAACAGGGGGTGACAGCTTGAACTCACCAAGGACTCAGTGAACTGTAGCATCTCTTAAAAAAAAAAAAAAAAAAAAAATCCTAAAACAAAGGTATCACCCGTATCTCCTAGAAAAAAAATAGATGCTCAATCTTTAGAGACTTCTGTTGGAATACAATGTACAGTGCGTGGTCTGGAAGTGACTCACGTGTCTACCTGGACAAATCACTTAACCTCGGGGCTAACCAGATCAACGTCCTTGTCATTTGAGAGAAAAGAGATTAAAGATGGGTGTTCAGATCCTGGATGAAATCGTGGCTCTGTATTCAGTCCCCAGCTAATGGCTTTCCATCTTACCTCCAAATCACCTTTGGAATAACAGGGAATGTTAGCTGGGGAGTGAGACATTCCAAAAGGATTAAGAAGAGAGAACAAGGCGACATAATTTTGATCACTCCCAAATGACAGGCTTTTGTGTCAGGGCCTGGGCTTGAATTCTATGCAAAGACCTGATAACTAAATAACTTCAGATAATTACTGGATGAGTCACCCACACCAAATCCCTGCACACTAATGATTCATTTTGAAAAGCTCCTAAACTAGCACCAATTCAGGGATCTTCCATTCCGATTCTCTTGCATTGAGAAAAGAATATGCTCTAGAGTTACTAACCACTGGGCAGCGCGTGGGGTGAGGTCATGTTTGGAAGCAGAAGATGAACCAATAGCAAGGATTAATGGGGCTTTGGAAAAGCAAGTTTGAACTATGTGCTCCAATCAAAACCAGGAAAACACGTGGTTGTCTCTTACCCTTACGTTTTCGGCTGCCCTGTAGAACAGCTGCATCTTATTGCCTTACTGGCTACCCCAGGCCAATGATGGTTTTGAAGTCCCAGTCTCAATACTCGCTCCAATGAGAAAGAAAAAGGAAGGGGAGAGACCAGCACTAAGGGAGAACTATGAATTGCTGTCGTTTTTAAAAGCCTGTAACCCTGTCCTTTTACTAATCAGTCTTATACCTGGCATGATCATTTTTATAAGATATTGCTTCCTTGGAATTTCAGCAGAGCAGTTCCAGTCTTCTCCATCATCCTGGCAAGAGAGAGTAAGGTGGGGAAAGACAAGAACCTCCAGCGGTGATAGGCAACCCTGATCTTCAGGATTCAAGTGATTCAGCCTGAGAGTTACAATCAGTGAAAGCTAAGAAGGCAGCTCCATGTTGCTGCTTCTCAAATGTGCCTGGAGACTAACATTAGTCGCTGAAAAGCAACACACATTTTCCTACTGACTTTCTTTTATTCAACAAAGTAGGTATTTTCAATTGCCAATACCCACACCCCACTATGGGACTCGTTAAAACTATTGCCATTTTGAATAAAGGAAAAAAGTTAACCTGTAAAAATTTTTATTTTTTGATACAAGCAAAGTAGGGTAGTTTTGTAATGGTTTATATAATTTACTGCCTTGTATATATATTGAGCCAAAGTCATGAAAGCTCTATGTATTGGATGCTTGGTGTCATGTAGACATTTTGTCAAATCTCCAGGCTGACAGTATGAAAATAACCTTCTTTTTAACCTCAGCAGCTGACTACTTAAGATCAAGTCCCAAAGAGTGAGTAGGAAGGGCACAGAATCAGTTCATTCCTCTAAGTTTAAAGCACATGTGAGATTAAGAGGTGATCTCATTTGGGGAGTCAAGCAAGGTGCAGCCCCATAACCATCCCATAAAGGTACAGTGAGTGTCAGTCACCAAATGCGGGAGGTCTGGACTCTCTGTTAAAGCCAGCTACTAAAGGAAACAAGACCTCATGGCAACCCCTACTCCATGTCTAGGACTGGGGAAGACAGGAACGGGAACATATCCCAGTCAGATTGTCTGCGGTTGTTTAAAGAGATTCCCACCGGACATCAAACCCTGAATCATAAGAGAGAAAAGTCAGGTGCCTAGATGATCCAGGTAGAAAGGAACCTGGCTCCTTCACATTCTTGGACAGAACAGAGTAACTTCTTGTGGTTGTCATGGGCCAAGTGTGATCATGAAATTCCGCATCCCTCTAGCACTCTACTTTTCTAGGTACCTAGTTCTACCTGGGCCTAGAAGAGACGCAGGAAAACATGTAAGCACCTGAGGGTACATTTGGGACTACTAGGATTGGCTACAGCTAATCAGCAACCATTCCAGCTAGACCTCACTGGGACTGGAGAGATACACTGGTTTCAACACAATCAGGTTATGGCTCCAGCCAAAGATGCTGAGGTGAGAGATAAACAGGAATACCAGGGGGAACAGGAAAGCTCAGAGGAGAATGAGGCACAAAGCTAGATGTATCAACCTCTCAAGAATGGCGCCCGACAGCATGGCACGGAGTATGGCAGGCATGAGTAAGGCACAGACTGAAGGCAAGAGCAAGGGTGAAACAGACGTGAAGATGAAAGCAAGACTCTCTCCAGGCTTCCTAAATCTACTGCACTAGAGCTGTGAGTGCTTATGACCATAATCTAGGTTGATTCCAAACTGGTTTGGGTTGAGTTGGTGAGTGAAGGACGATGAGTTCAGCTGGAAATACCAAGAAAGTGGAGCAAGTGTCTCGTTTAGTTTAAATATGATAATGTAGAATTCAAAGGCAGATTTGTAAAATCTATCATTTTTTTTTAAGCACTTACCAGACATTCTGCAAAGTGCATGACTTTATTCAATTATCCAACCATCCCACCAGACAGATATTAAGACACTTTACAGACAAGGCAATGAAGCTCAAAAAGGTTAAGAAATTTCTCCTCTCCACATCAAAAAAAAAAAAAAAAGCCCTGTCTCTGTCTCCAAGGTCTGCCCCATTGCATGACACTAGTTTGCCTCATCAAGATACGGCCTCCAGTTCTAACGTTTCTATTATCCGGCCATGTAGTGTCAAAAAAGGCATTAAACTTCTTGAGGCTCCGGTTTATTCATTTATACTGTAAAGGGATGGAACTCCATGATCTCCAAGATCTTCTCTATAACTTCAGTTCAGAGCTGTGACTCCACAAGGTGACAGGAAAAATACAGCAATGCTTCAGGCTTGGGATGGGAAAGAGCGTTAACTACTGAAGGACTGCGGATTATTAAAAATCACTCCCCCCGGGCATTATGGAGCTTGTCATGTACCACGATTAAGTGAATGGAGGGGGTTTGCATGTCCAGCAAATCCCTACCTGGTCTGCAATAAAATGTCCATCCCAGAGGGGAAGTGAAATTGCCTGATTTATGAATTGCCAGAAGTGGCATTCCTCTCATGTTTTTATAGAGGGCCCTGGTGTTATAATTAAGGAGCCCAGTGGGTAGCCTCTGTTCTCTGCTAACTAAATGAATTCTGATGTGCTTGGATCAGGAGAAATGTGATTGTATGATATTTCTGACTTTTAGTGTTCCTATTCTTCCCTTGATATTTCAAATCAACTACCGCTTCCCTCAGCTCAGCTTTGATGATCTAATTTGAGCCTAATTGCTGAGCTCCCTGTGAGAAACCACCCAAGTGCTCTGAGTACAGTTCTCCTCGCCTAGGAAATCAGTTTGCATAGGCATATCTCTCTTTATGCCCCTGAAAACTGAATAAGATGAAAAGAGTTTACAGTTCTTGCATAAGGGGCTTCTGACCCAAGAAAATTACTTGATAGTTGGGATTACAATATGCCCTGGCAACAATAGAACATTTTGAAATTTTCTTCTTAAATTCTAAATAATTTTCCTAGGATAATCTAATACATCTTCCCAATACATTGGGAAGAACATTGGGTTTAGAATCAAAGAGACCTGAAGCCACATCTGAGCTCTGCAATTTACTAGACTTTGACCTTTGACATCACACTGAACTTCAATTTCCTTATCTGTCAAGTTCATCATTAATAGTCATTTCACAGAATGGTTGTGAAGATGTGAGTTTGTGTTAAACCTCTGTATGATTCTGGCATGATGTCCTGAATAAAAGTAACAGTGGCCATTTATTAAACACCTGCTATATGCCAGGCTCTGGACCGAGTAATTCATGCACATCAACTATAGAGGTCAAAACAACCCTGCAAGGTGAGTCCTGTGTTATTAATTGTGTCTCACTGAAGAGGAGACTGAGGCATAAGAAGGCAAAACAATTGACACAAGGTCCTCCTGCCAGGTAAGCCACAACCCTGGGATGGCCACTGCATCTTGTTATTTTCACATGCAAACAGAATAGATGGGAATCATAGATGTATAATTTGAAATCTTCGCTCTTCTGGAAACAGTGAACTCAATTCAGAGAAAAAGTCTCATAAATGAAGAAAGAAAATGTTTATAATGATATACTTGAGGAAAGGAAGGCGTAAAACTGCCCGTCATATACTCAATATTGTGACCTTGGATGGGTCCAAGGGTTACTTTGGCAGTTTGAAGGGAGATGGTTAAAGGGATAGAAAGATGTACAATCATGGGACACAGGGATTCCACAGGGAATTGCCACGGGGGTTCAGCTGGAGCCCTGTGGTTGCCCACATTTCCCTGGACCAATGCTTTCTACATGGGCCTTATCACAGGTCAAGTGGACTGTCCTTGCCTTTGTAGGAAGCATGGGAACTACAACCCATGAGACAATCTCTAAAGACAACTCAGTCATCAGGAAGGAAAAATACATTATACACTGATATTTGAAATGAATGCTGTTACACTCCCCTGAGCTGAAAGAGGTGGTAAGCAGGCAAGTTCACAGATTGCTTCCAGTACCATTTGGAACATCAGTGTCAAACTAAAACAACCTCACAATACAATTCCCTTTGGAAGCTTGAGGTCAATACCATGCCTCACATCCCTGACATCTTCAATCACGGTCCCAAAGATAAGCCCCTCCAGTCAGCAATCCTGCCCTTAACCCTTAATACCAGACTAACACTTGGATCAGGGAGAACCAAATGCCCACATCTCCTGTTCACTCCCAAATCTTTCTGCTGTCTCTTCTAGAACCCCATTTCCTGATCATCAAAGTCCAGTGCATTTTCATCCTCCGAAAGTGAATCTTTCACCACATCTTTACTGAACCCAAGCCTGGTCCTCCCCATGGGTACTCTTCTCTTCCACAGTCCTCACTAGGGGTGGCTTTTGGTCTCTCAAGCCTCACTTGACACGAGACTTAGAGGTGGGCCAGCATTCTCTTCAGGCTTGTGTCTTCTAGTTACACAATCCTAAATGCCTTTTTCTTATTGTCATCAACCAACCCCCTCACATTCATCCCCAAACCTGAAACAGCAGCTGATTCATATTCTCCTCTCCACCCCTAGCCTTACCGTCACCCACGGTGGTTTCACAATCTATGTGCAGGCCCCTTAAAATGCCTTTACTCCCAATTCCTAAGCTTTCTCAATTCAATAACCTTCGATTCTACTCTAATTCTGTCACCTGCCTGTATAACCACACCTGGAAACTTGTCCCACAGAATTGCTTCACTGATGAAAACTTAATCACCAATATTCTGCAGCCTGACCACGCAACCTACTTAAACTTCCTGCTCTGTCAATTCCTTTAAACTTGTTTTTCAATTTCATAAAAAAGAATGCTAGTCCTTTGACCCGCTTCCCCATGCACCCATTTTCTCTGATCAGTAAGTTTCTTTCTGTCTTCACTTCCCTTCAGCCTAAATAAGCTCTTCAAACATTCTCTTATCAATAACTTTGATTTTCTCATTCCATTGCGCTTCCTCTAAAATCCTCAGCTTGAACCTGTACTCAAGCATCCAGGCAAGGCAGAATAAAAACTGTACAGCATGCTTCTACAAATCCATGACCTTCATCCTTAGCTACTGCCTCAATATGTTTCTAGATAGTTCTCTCTCACTATCATTCCCCACAAAGATTGCTTCCACTCTCTACCGCACTCAGTTACCTATCCTCTTACTCCCAGGGGACACCCTTACCTCTGTCTTCACCAAGGACACAGAGGGATCAGGTAGGAATTACCTCACCTTCCAATCCTCTCCTCACTCCACTCACACAACCATTTCTTCATCAGCACCTTCCCTTACCTCCTTTCTACCCAGTCCAGAGACTATATCTCAAACTCTTATCTCAAACTAATCCTCTAGCTCACATCCTCTTAACCCTTTTTTACTACATTTCTACAACCCATGTGTCAAAGAAGAACCTGAAAAAGAAATGATAAAGTATTTTGAACTAAATGAAAATGAAAACAGAGCATATCAACATTTGTGGAGTTCTACTAAAGCATTACTTGGGGGAAAATGTACAACATTAATCTTCTATATAAGAAAAGAAGATCTCAAATCAATGACCGTAACTTTCACCTTAAGAAACTTCATATATCTTAAGAAACTAGATATATGAAGTGAAAAATACACCCAAAGTAAGCAGAAGAAAGAAAATGATAAAGATCAGAAAGGAAATCAGTGAAATAGAAAACAGAAAACAAAGAAAATCAATGAAATAAAAACTTGGCTCTTGAGAAGAACAATGAAATTGATAAACCTCTACACAGACTGGAGAAGGAGAAGAACATCAACAACAACAGAGAGAGAGAGAAGACGTAAATTGCCAATCTCAGGAATAAGAGATGTGACATCATTACAGATTCTACTGATTTTTTAAAGGAGTTAATATGTTATCAAGAACTTTATATCAGGGCTTCCCTGGTGGCGCAGTGGTTGACAGTCCGCCTGCCGATGCAGGGGACACGGGTTCGTGCCCCGGTCCGGGAAGATCCCACACGTCGCAGAGCGGCTGGGCCCGTGAGCCACGGCCGCTGAGCCTGCGCGTCCGGAGCCTGTGCTCCGCAGCAGGAGAGACCACAACAGTGAGAGGCCCACGAACCACAAAAAAAAAAAAAAAAAAAAAAAAAAGAACTGTATATCAATAATTTTGACAACTTAAACAAAATGGGAAGAGTCCTTGAAGATAAAACCTACTACCAAAGCTCACTTAAAGAAACAGATAACCTGTATAGCCATATATCTACTAAAGAAATTGAAGTGTTGTTCAAAATCTTCCCACAAAGAAAGCTCCAGGCCCATATGGCTTCACTGGTGAATTCTTCCAAACATGTAAGGAAGAAATAATACCAATTTTATGCAAACTCTTCCAGAAAATTGAAAAGAAAGGAATACGTCCCAGTTTGTTCTATGAAGCGAGAATTACCATAATACCAAAACCAGACAAAGACATTACAAGAAATGGAAAACTACAGTGCAGTATTTCTCATGAACATAGACAGTTTCTGTTTTAAAAGCAAAAATTTGGCCATATGTTTAATTTACTGCTGTCATTTTTACTCTCTCATGCCAACTGGACCGGTATCACACATTTTCTATAAACAGATACATTGACTATTTTATGATTTCTGTGGTTGTGACAGTTTTACTTATTACCCAACTCAACCGAGCTCTGGGTGCTTTTTGTTAAGCACCAAACTTAGAAGGAAAAGGAAAAACCAGAGAAATAGAGTTAACTTCCCTAAATCCTCACCCCTTAATTTTTAATTATTCTCATAAATAAAAATACAAAAATGTCTAACAGTTTATCCTGTGTTATGACATGACAAACACGGATTGTGTGTAGATTCTTATGATTATATTCCTGGCTTTAGCAAATTCCACAAATATCATATGCAGAGCAGAATGTTCCTTTATTAAAAAGACATAATCTTTCTTTAGAACATTTAGTAATCTTTGAATTGATTCATGAGCTTTTGCTGTTCCTCGGTACACTTAAACCTCTTCATCCAAAAAAAGATCAGTAAAAGCTGTCATTAATTGCATGATTATTAAGTAATCTGTTAAGCATCTTAGTTATTCTTATAACAACCACATGAGAAGGTTTTGTTTTCATCTTTATAGAAGAGGAAATGAGTTTAGAGAAATCAAATACTTGTCTAATTTCACACAGTTATTAATTGGTAGTGCTGAACTTGAACTGAAGCCTGTCTAATTTCAGAGCTGAAATTGGAGTTTTTAATAATGCATATTTTGCCTCCTCAAATGTACCTATCTTACATACAAGAGAGTTTTTCTGCCCACAACTTCTTGCTCCTCCTTCTAAATGGAGGCGTTTAAGATATTCTTTCTGCTGCCATGAGGCAATGAACTTAAGATAATTTTTCAATGTTCAAATAATGAGCTAAATGCTAAAATAAATGTCAAATCATAAAGTTCAAGTGTTTTAACTCAATAGAAGATACCTCTCTTTCCCAATTTGTAAACTATTTTTGCTGATCTCTATTTCTATTGCCTTTAGCCATTTGTATAACTTAGTTTCAGCATATTTGGAGCACACAGTTAAGTATCTCTGAATAAGCAAAAACAATGGTTATTCATTGGGAATTGAAAGAATTTCATAAACGTCATTGACAGTAATCATAATAAAAATAAAATTTCATTAATCTTCACACCTAAAAGTATCATATATTTTATAGGTTCACTGTTGGAAAGTGTAAATAATGTGACATGGCACGCAATAAAATAATGCAGGCATTTTTCTGCTAGTCCAGTCGCTGACATATTGCATGGTAACTGCGAAAATACCTAATTCCTTTGCAAATCAACCTTTATTGCCTCTGGTGCAGCTTTAGTTTCGTTAACAATATTGAAAATTATGTAAGTAAAAATAACAACATATAATATTAAAATGTGAAATATCAGGTTAACATCACCAGTAAAATATGTAGTTATTAAAAATGTAACTGCTTTTGGGGCTTCCCCGGTGGCGCAGTGGTTAAGAATCTGCCTGCCAATGCTGGGGACACGGGTTCAAGCCCTGGTCTGGGAAGATCCCACATGCCACGGAGCAACTAAGCCCATGTGCCACAACTACTGAGCCTGCACTCTAGAGCCTACGAGCCACAGCTACTGAGCCCACGCACCACAACTACTGAAGCCTGTGCACCCTAGAGCCCTTGCTCTGCAACAAGAGAAGCCAGCGCAATGAGAAGCCTGCGCACCACGACGGAGAGTAGCCTCCACTGGCCACAACTAGAGAAAGCCCACGAGCAGCAGTGAAGACCCAAAGCAGACAAAAATAAATAAATAAAAAAAATAAATTTATAAAAATAAAAATAAATTTTAAAAATGTAACTGCTTTTATAGGGCAAACTTATATTTCTCAACCACATTCATAAATGCACATCTAATTGTTCATATTTCATGTCAAAGATATCATCAGATAAGCCTCGGAAATAACAAAGAAGAAGAATATATTTCAATTAGGGGCCTGAGAGAGGGTTACACAGACCCCTCTATCAGGGTACAGTTCAGTCACAGAGCTTTGGGGTTTTTCCTCAACTGCTCTATCTTTTGGTCCCACTAATGCTAAACACTATTGCTATTGGCAGCCCAGCATTCGCTCTCTCAAGAGGAGAAATGTGATATAGTTGGCATGCCAACTCACTCTGTAGATTTTCCAAATTCCAACTGAGCCATGCTCTCCAGACTGGGCTTTGGATATGCGAACTGTTATCAAGTAGGAAGTAAGATAAAACACTGGGCTAAGTTCACTTTAGGCCACTGACTTATCTGAATCCCTATTCCCAGACAAGGCAGCACAAGGCAATCCTGCTCTCCACTGTTCTCAGGATTCTTACTTGAGTGTGTCATTTTATCCCTTCTTGGCTACTAAGCAACATAAAATCCGTAAAATTCCCTGCAGGCATCTTCAGCGCCCAACCATCTGCTTTGTGGAGGCGATTTGAGAAAAAAAGAAAAAAATGATATGATGAATAGGTGAGTATGGTTGATAGGAAGCTTCATTTCGTAAAGGGTTAGAGTAGTTTCCGGACCTTCAGAAGAGAGCTGCCCTGAGAAAGCATTCAGCCTGTGGATCTTTAAAGATCTTTAAAGAACGACCCTCTTGAGTTAGGATTCTCCATGACTCCCAAGTCTTCACGTGTTGCAATTAAACATGTCATCGTCCATGGTGGATGAACAGAATTTAACAAGGGTCAGCCAGATCCCCAAGGTTAGGGGAAAAAAATCACACTGAAATTAACTCTTGCAGACACATCAGAAACACTCTGGGCAGAGCAGCAGTTTCTGGACAGGAAATTAGAAAACCTACATTTTAATACTGCCTGCCATGAGCAAAAGAATGAGGAGGAAGGGCCGGGGTAGGAAGAGGTCAGGTAGCATGTATCTTTCAAGGCTTTATAAATAAAATGTAAAGATGATTCTCCCTAGTGTTATCTAAACTTTGGATATATGTGTGCCCTTTTAAGCACATCTCTGGAACCAACATCTAAAGAATATTAGAGTATTCATTTTATTCTACTGTCTTGTGTGAAGTCGACATAAAACAAAATGGCTTTTTCGCGAATGAAATGGTAATAGTAATAACAGCCACCATCTATCAAGTGCTTACTGCTTGCCAGGCACAAAGCTAAACACTTTATATACATCAGCAAACATATGAGGTAGTTACTCATGTTACCACCATTTCACAAGTGAGAGGCTGGGGCTCAGAGAGAGAAGCCAATTCCTCCTCCCCATCAGTGCCTGATTCAAGTATCTTCTCTGAGAAGCCTTTCTGCTTATGGCCTTGCCCCCTCCAGGCTTCCTTGATCACTCCCTCCCTGAAGCTGCACTACACCCAGCATATTCCTCCTCCGTGGTACCTACCACACACCGTATAATAATTATTTGTCTGTACATCTGTATCCCCAGCAACACTGAGCTCCTGGAGGGCAACAACACTGTCTTGCGCTTTTGTATTCACAGCATGTGTTATGCTGCTTGATAATGCACAGTAGGGACTCAAGAAATGCTTATGAATGTATGCGTGAATGAATGGATGGAAAAGATCAACATTTAAAAAAATGAAGCATCATTGGAAAAGGACCGAACAGTGAAGGAATACTGGAATAATGAAGCCGAGCAGGACCCTGTGGGGCTCCTGGGCACAGAAGCCTTTCAAACAGTTGCTAATCAGGGAAGGGAGGGGATGCAGAGACAAGGGAGGAGCAGTCAAGAAACAATAGTGCAGCCTTGGGGCAGGGTCCTGGTTCCACCTCAAGGGATACACATAACAATATCTTCGAGCTCTTTACAGAACTAACCCCCCCAAAAAATGGAAGATGCTAGCATTCTTCATTGCAGAAAAGACCACCTGAGGCCAGATTAAAGGAACCAGAGAAGCTCATCAAGAGACTGCCTGAGATCAGATTAAAGGAGTGCAGGCCCTGCACACACGCTAATCCTTATCAGCAACCCCACCCTTGAACCATTGTTATAAAACTCCTCACCAAATCCTCCCAGGTTGGGATGCAGAGTTTTCAGGGCACAAGCCCACTGTGTCCACCTTTGCCTGGCAAAGCAATAAAGCTATTCTTTTCTACTTCACCCAAAACTCTGTCTCTGAGATTCAATTCAGCACCAGTGCACAGAGGTCGAGCTTTGGGCATCAATAATGTGAGGAAACATATCCAAGAATTATTCTAACACTTACCTTAGATTTGAGGTACTCAAACTGCCCTCTCCCAGTTCTCCTATCTGTTGGAATAGCCAGTAAATAACATGCTTCTCAAACAGAATAGCACAGGGCTGCAAGGCATGGTGGGAAGAGTATCAGATTTAGAGACCAGCTTGAGTTTGAGATCTGACTCTACTGACCTTGGGCAAATCAACTGACCATCTGAGCTACCTTTTCTCATCTGTGACATAGGATCACCCCTACCCATGCATCTATCTCATAGTTCACGTAGTGATTTAGAAAGATCATAATGTATATGTGAATACATTTAATAGGTGTAAAGAATAACACAAATGTTAATGACTATAATGGACAGACATTATGCAAGACTTAACACTCTGGCTAACTTCTAGTCATGCAGCATGGGAAGACAGATGGGAACTAGGTTCTACAGATCGACCACTCAGTGCCAGGCACTGTGGAAGCAATGTATGTACACAATCTCACTTAAGTCTCCCACCAGCCCTGGGAAGTGCAGATGCTATCATGTTAACTTTACAAATGAGGAAAATGAGTGTTAAGCAGTTGAGTGAATTATCCAAAGCTATTTGTACAGGGCCAAGCTGTGAACTGGTGTCATGTCTTATTGATTTTGAAACATATGATATTTTCATCAACATTCTGCTGCCTTCATGGAACATCAATTGTCACTGTACAAAATTATCTAGAAATTGGAACTTACTCTGCATCTGTCAGGATGCAGAAAAACTTTGAATATTTCTTATAATCTATTGGTACCTTTCAAACTGGAGTTTTTGAGACTGAATCAGTCCTTTTATTTAGAGTTTAAGAGGGGCCATAAATGACAGCACTCTGCCCTGCACAAGCTCAGAACCAACAGAGAGACAGACACAGACTAGAGACCAATAGAGGTCACAACGCACTTACTATAGAGTGGGACTGAAGGGTGTGTTTGACTCCTATGTGCTGCCCCATTAAACGGCCTTATCCACCCCAGTCACGGGCATCATTTGATATCCACAGGCCGTGCCAGAGCAGACAGCTCACCATGTGGCACACAGCAGATGAGACTGCACCTTTTTGTGGACAGATGGATGGAATAAGAGAGACATGCAGGAGGTTAGCATGCTCAGTTCTTCCTCTCAAACTGATCAATCAACTAAGTCCCACTCTGATGAGCATGAGTGAAGAGGCCGAGAGAACCTGGAAGAATCCCTCCCAAGATCTGCCTTCCTAGAGCCTAGAGGGAATTTCCTGTCTCTCTATGGCAATATGATGAGTGTGGAATGGAACCATTTTTGGATTTGGGGGTTTTCTGTTTTAAAAATGTGGTGGGAGGGTCTCTTCTGGAAATCTAGGCCAATAAGGACTGATTTACTCTTTTAGTTACACTAATCGGAAATAATGAAAAAAGAACTCTTAGGGCATAACACACAGCTGCTTGAAAAGTCTATTCAATATGTCAGCCCAATTTAGGCGATGACTCCTCCCCTCAAGTGTCAAAGGAAAATTTTCTTAAAGGACAACTGAGATTCAGACAAATTGTTTCCCTGTCTACACCCACAACATCTATGAATAAACTTCTTCTGAACCAGCCAACATCCCTTTTGATACTTCCCTTTAGCCAGCCGAGCCGGTAGTCAGAATGTGGCTGTATCTCACTGTGTTGTGGAATGTTGGCCAGGCAATGCATATGTATTTATTAAACACCTGTTATTTGCCAGGCAGTAAGAAAACAGACAGAGCCTCTCCGGGAGCCTCCCTTCTGGTGAGGGAGAGATGGACAATAAGCATGTAAGCAAACAAGGTATTTTATGATACTGATAGGCACTAGGAGGAAGAGAAATAGGATATTATGATAAAGAGGGGCCCTTAGTTGCTGTATGCATGATGAGAGGTTGACAGCAATATGAAGATCAGGAGAAGAACAGTCAGGCAGAGGATATAGCAGATCTGGAGATGGGCATGAGCTTGATGTCTTTTCAAGAGGTGGGGGAAAAAAAGGCCAAAATCGGCTAGAGAGACAGGAATGAGAGGGAATGCGGGGTGATAAGGAGAGGGAGCCAGGAACTGGATCTTGTAAGACTTGTGGACAATGTGAAAGAGTTTCGATGTTATTCTTGGTATAACGGGAAGACACTGAAGGGTTCGACCAGGAAGTAGCTTGGTATGATGTACATGTGATCACTCTTGATGCTGTGAAAAGCACCTGTGGGTGGGCAGAAGTAGAAGCAAGATCAACTGGTAGCTTGGACCACAGCTTGGAGCTTAGAGTTGATGAAAAGTGATACAATTCAGGATATATTTAAGAGGTGGTAGTGATGGGAGATTCTGACAAATTTGATGTGAGTGTGAGAAAAAGAGGGAAAGGAGAGATGACTCCTAGATGTGGGGCCTGAATAAACAATGCGGCTATTGACCACCACGGAGAAGACTTGAGAGGTGTGGGCCAGGGGTGGGGGTGAAATCACCTGGCTTTTGGCCATATTAAATTTGAGGTGTCTGTCAGACATCCAAGAGGAGATGTCAAGAAGACCAATGAACATATGAGGCAGACTTAAGGAAGAATTCTGGGTTGGAAGTATATATGCCGCGAGTCACTGGGACCTGGTAAAATCAGTTCAAGAGAGAAGAAAGAAAAGAAACAGCTCTGGGAAACTCCAATATTTACAGGCTTGTAGAGAAGAGCCTGCAAAAGGGACAAATGGAAAGGTTTCTTTGAGTATGATAAGGAGCCCTAGACAAGACTGTGCTCTGAGGAGGACACAGTCAACGGCGTCAAGTGCTTCAGTATAAGAGAAGGGCAGATAACTGGCCATGGGTTTATCAATACATACGTAGTCCTGGTGACCCTGATGTGAACTGTTGCAGTAGAGTTGGGGGACACAGGCCATTGGGCTTCTAAAGTCTTCCCATCTTTGGGTTCTATGATTTTGATGACCTGCGCCAGGCCTTCTCCTTCACTTACCCCCGAAGCTTCTCTTGGGGACTCTTTTTGCTGTCCTCACTTTCCCAACTAATTCAAAACAAACAGCAATTTTACCTGAAGGAAAGGTAAACAAAATGAAACGGTGCAATCCGTGAAACTTATCCCTAGGTTTTCCAAAAATTCAGCAACAATTCTTCTAAGTGCCATAGGAATGCCTTGGTGGAACCAAGTGTTTACGTTGTTTTCTCAGACTTCACTCCATGAATTACCTCACTCAACAGTAGGCGTTGGAGGTCTGGTCTACCAAGCTCTCTTCAGCTCCAGTTATAATCTACCATAGATCATTCATTCCTCGTTTCATATCACTCTTGGAGATGAACCAGCTTTTCAAGTGGAGGGGAGGTAGCATCATTTTATTAAGTAAGAGTTATTGATAACATTCCATTTATGCAAAGTTTGCTATGTGTAAGGGATTGCTATTAGTTTCATGCCTTGGAAGAAGAAAGAAGTGTATGTTTATGAGTGTGCCTGTGTGCACATGCGCGCGTACAAACTCATAGACACTTTTAATCCTATATAGGTCAGTGTGAATCTGATGCAGTGGTTCTCAATTAGGAAGGAGGATAATTTTGTCCCCCAGGGGACATTTGGCAACATCTGGAGACATTTTTGGCTGTCATATTGGAGGATGCAACTGACACCTAGGGGTTGGAGACTGAGGACGCTGCCGAACATTCTATAACACATAGGGCAGCCTCCTCCACAACAGAGCATTTACTGACCCCAAACGTCAGGACTGTTGAGGTTAAGAAGCCCTCACATCATGATGGAAGGGCAGAGAGCACCAACCTGAAGGAGTATTCCATAGACAGTGCACATGGTACAGCAACTTTACTGACCTGGTCAGATCTGTCAATATAACTGATCTATAATGTAATCACTGGTCTGCTACGAACTGTGGGTGTGAGACACAGGCAGTGATATACTTCGCTAATTTACACAGCTACCTGTGTTAGCTGGTGTCTACAGAAAATCATTTTCTAAATGTAAAATGTCAACTTAATATATCTCATTCTAGTCTAGCTTCCCTCAAACCTCATGAAATGGAGCTACCAGCCTTGCCTGTGGACTCAGTTTTCTCTTTTCTAATTCAGATGGCCTTCCGTTATTACCTGCACGCCCCGGGGCTGACTTTAGTATTAAAGATCTCACCACCAATTAAATACCACCAACCCTCTAGCAGGCCTCTAATGAGTCTTCTATCCTCCCCATGCCAGGCAGAGGAGGGACTAACCCTAACAATGCCAGATGAGAGGACAAGTGACCAAAGTTAAATGATCAACTAATACACAAAAGGTCTGGCAATATCTTACAGGAGCTGTAATACCTACTTCCTTCCAGGACCCATCAGTGGCTGTATTTGGCAAAACCCACAAACTTTCTTCAAAAAAATGCCTCTTGAGACTCAAATGCCAGTCAAAAGTCAAACTGACCTAAATTTAGTAAAGAGTGTATTCTCTAACCTCAGGGTCAACTAAATATCTAGTCTTCTTTCCACAGTATGACCAAGCCTTTTATCCTGTACTTGTTGGGGAAGGACGTATTTAAACGATATTCATATTATATTCTTTTTTTTTTTTTTTTTTTTTTTTTTTGCGGTACGCGGGCCTCTCGCTGTTGTGGCCTCTCGCGTTGCGGAGCACAGGCTCCGGACGTGCAGGCTCAGCGGCCATGGCTCACGGGCCCAGCCGCTCCACAGCATGTGGGATCTTCCCGGACCGGGACACGAACCCGTGTCCCCTGCATCGGCAGGTGGACTCTCAACCACTGCGCCACCAGGGAAGCACCATATTATATTCTTAAAATAAACCTGAGCCTAGAGAAAAAATATAACAACCTTCAACAGCAAAACACTGCAGAGCTGCTGAGTGGAGAAGCTTACCATAATCAGAGAAACGGCTTGGGTTTCAATATAATTCTCATTTGCTCAAAGGCCAAAGGAATTTTTCTATGAGGAGAATGAGGTCATTCTTCACAGAAAGGGATCACTGTCTCAAAATTCATATGACCGGGAAACACAAGGCTAATAGAATGAGACGTTTCAGAAATGAGAACTAAAATAAAGTGGGCTTAAGAGATGACAAACCTGTACGTGTGACTTAAGCACACAGAGGTATACTGACAGCATACTGTGGAATCTTTGCTTTTCTTCCAGGAAAAGGCCATCTTCTCATACTTAGTGCAACCCCATACCGAAGCGCCCCCAGTGCTGCACATGAATGGGGCGCTTCCAAACACACAACATGGGAACCCCAGCAGCCTGGCTCTTCAGGACTTGTCTGGTACCAGAGGGGAGGCAAGTACCCACATGGTGGGGCTCTGGAATGGATTAGGGCACTTATCCCAAGTTATCACAAATATAGGAACACAGACAATAACTTGCAAGGAGAGGAAACAGAGATGCCACAAAATCAGTGTGTTGATTTGTTTCCATCTTGGTTCTTGCCTTGCCTATTTTTCAACTCACACAGATGTGCTGTATAGCATGAGGATAAAGCACATGGGCCAGGTCCAGCTTTACCTTGTCCCAGCCATTTGACTGTAGGCAAGTTACTTGTCTGTCTGTTACTGAGTTTCCCCATCTTTAAAATGATGACTAATAGTGATAATGGCCACCTAGGGCCATTGTTGTTGTTTAAAAAAAGTAATCTTAGTTTGGGCTTAGCAGAGGGCCTAACACTTGGTAAGTTGATGAATATTAATCACTATGGCCCACAATTTGGATTCAAAGATTCAAAGAGCAAAATTTTAGATCTCAAAGATGACTTAATTCAGATCCATTTTAGGAAATAGGAGCTCAGAGGATTTATGTGATGTATCCATGGTTACACAGCTAGTTAGCAATGAGATGAGATTAAAACCCAGGCTCCTTGACCCCTAGACCAGTTCTTTTAGGGAGAAAAAGAAGAAGAATGGTGTACATGCGTTTGAAGAAATACGTTAGTCGGTTCTCCTGCCAGAGAAATTATGGATACTTCCATGCAGTAGAAGCACGTCTTTTAAAGTCTGTTGTCTGCACTCATTCAGCCAGACCATGCTTTAGTTGCAGGGGAAACAGCTGGTCCAGCCCAGACTTGTCACACTGTCACCCCAAGCCTCTAAACAAGCCATTATCTGGCAACAGCAGATTGGGACCATCTGTCACCGCAGGGCACATATGGCCCCACTAGATTGTAAAAATAAGGTTGTCACAAAAGGTCATTAACTATGCATCACTTTTCTGTGATGAGCTCTAAGCAGGCACAATGATCTTCCCATTTTATCTCAATGTCTCTAACTCTCTCCAGCACTTGGAGAAACTGAGGGCAAATAAATCAGGAGTCTTCCTGCCATGGTTCCTGGTCAATCCCAGAAAGGGTTCCATTCATGTACTTTGGCCAGTCTGTTCTTTTTAAAATATGTTTTACATTTTCTTCATAAAGAATCCCAGAAGGAGTGAAGGTTTGTAAACAGTGCCTGATACAACATAAAGATTGGGTTTGCATTAAATATACATAAGAGAAGTAGAAAAACAAGGGTGAGCTAGGCCAACTACTTGGAGCAGATGACACTGGAACAACAGAGAACACAGACAAGAAAGAATCATATCTTCTTTTTCACGAGGACCATTACTAAGCACTAAAAATTAGGTGCACTAAAAACAAAAAAGCTCAGATACATGGACAGTGCTTTTAAAATACGGTGGCAGGGACTTCCCTGGTGGTCCAGTGGGTAAGACTCCGTGTTCCCAATGCAGGGGGCCCAGGTTTGATCCCTGGTCAGGGAACTAGATCCTACATGCATGCCACAACTAAGAGTCCAAATGCCGCAACTAGGAAGTCCGCAGGCCGCAACTAAAGATCCCACATGCTGCAAAGAAGATCCCACGTTCCGCAACTAAGATCTGGTGCAGTCAAAATAAATAAATAAATAATATTAAAAAAAATAAAATATGGTGGCAGATTCTTTGGTATTTCTTCGGTAGTGAGGTAATTCCTACGTGTTGTCACTTTGAATATGGGCAGGCTGCTTCAACTAATAGAGTGTGACAAAAGTGATGCCAGATGACTTGGGAGGCTAGATTATAAAAGACCATGTAGCATCTGCCTTATTTGTAGGTACCCTTACTCTTGAAGCCCTATCCCACCTTGTAAGAGGTCTCCATGATTCGAAGCCTCGATGCTATGAGGAAGCCCAAGCCACAGGTAGGGGCCATAAACAGGTTCTCCAGGTGACAGTCCTGTCTGAACCCAGCCTTCAAGTCATCCCTGCCCGGATACCAGACATGTGAGTGAAGAGTTTCTAGAGAGTTCTAGCTCCCAGCCACTCCCAGGCAGTCCTGTCTTTCCAGCCGAGCCCCAGACACTGTAGGGCAGAGACAAAGCCATTGTTACTCTGCCCTGTTTGAATTCCTGACCCACAGACTCTATGGGTGGAATAAAATGGCTGTTGTTTTCTACTTCTAATTTTGGTGTGATTTATTATACAGCAGCAGATAACCAGAACAGAATTAATAAGATAGTGAAAGCATCCCTGACTATTTTTAAGGAATGTAGTGAGAAGGAGAAAGAGAATTAGTTCTCCACTGCCCCATGCTTCAGATGTGACCTCATTTAACCCGCACAGAAGTCCTGTGGGTTAGGAGTTAGTATTCCCATCACTTAGGTGAGGAAACTGAAGCTCTGGGGGATTTAAAACAACTTGCCCAGGGATGAAGCGGAAATCTGCACCTGGGACTGTTTGCCTCCATAGACCTTTCTGCCACATCTCATTCCGGCTCAAGTGTCCACATTCAGCCCATCCTGTAGCCCAGAAACCTCACAACCACTGTAAATGAAATCAGCTTTCATGTTTAACAAGTACTTTTTGAGCACCACTGTATGCCAGGCATTGTGCTAAGCCCTCATACTAGTGAGGAAAATAAACTCACATCTGCTCCTTTCTTCCAAGCTCACAGCCACCCTCGTTCACCCTCCCTTTTCTGCACCCCGGTTAGTTTTTGAAAATCCACATCTCTCAGATACTCCCCTGATTAAACTCTTTCGGGGGTGTCTCCCTCCCCTGCACCATGGTGATTCACCAACCTGGTCCAGTGACCAGTGTCAAGGCTGGTGGTATGAAACTCAGCCAGGGAGCACTGCATACAGATGCTCCAGCTTCACGTCTGGAGAATCTGATTCAGTAAGTCTATATATATTCTCAAAGCTCCCCAGTGAGTGTTTTTTTTTTTTTTTTTTTTTTTGCGGTACGCGGGCCTCTCACTGTTGTGGCCCCTCCCCTTGCGGAGCACAGGCTCCAGACGCGCAGGCTCAGCGGCCATGGCTCACGCGCCCACCCGCTCCGCGGCATGTGGGATCCTCCCGGACCGGGACACGAACCCGCGTCCCCTGCATCGGCAGGCGGACTCTCAACCACTGAGCCACCAGGGAAGCCCCCCAGTGATTCTTACATGCAGTCACATTGGAAAACACTGGCCAAGAGAATAACATCCAAACTCCTTCATGTCGCATGAAATCCAGCATATTCTGCCTTCTACCAATTTCTCCCACCTCACCTTCTGCCACTCCTGCACCCTCTGCTTCACTCGGCAAACATGTCCTTTGAGGCCTCACAGTCTCTCTGTATGCTGTGCCTTATACCAAGAAGGTACTTCCCCCAAGGAGTGGTCTGGTGAAAGCCTCTCTGCTTCAGCGAACTGTCCGACTCTACCCCTTACAAACATCACCGGTGCCCTTTCCCTGAGTCTATTGCCCCCTGTATCCACCTCCAATCACTTAACTCATGTCTAAGTGATGTGCTAAAGCCAGGGACCCAGGCTTATTCACTTTAGTATCTCCACTGTTAGCACAGTGCCCCGTTTATCAAAGATATTCAACAAATGTTTGCTGAATGAATAACCCAATGTGTTTCCTTTCAGCTTTAGCTGCCAAGAAACTCAAAGCCAAACCCTGTTACCAAGTATAGTAATTAACTCATCCCAGGTGCCTGGTAACATCTGCTCCCTGTTTCTTTGAGATGGTCTCTGTTCTCTTTTTAGCCATAACTGTCCTATTTTACATTAGGTTTAATTTCCATGCTGTTTCAAATCCTTTTAAAAGAAGGTGTGGTATACATTTTGAATAAATCAACAGATATGTAAGTTTCTCAAAAGACATCTGGGTTATACCTATAGCATAGGGGTAAGGGGGAAAATTTACGGAAAAATATATCACACTTCTCAAATCTAATGACTGATACTTCTTCATGTTTTCTTGAATGAATCAAAATAGAGAACTATAAGGAAACAGCCACTCAGATGAATGTTTATTCGTTCAACAGATAGTTATCGAGCATCTATTTTATACAAGGCACCTTGGCTGACACGGGAAACAAAGACATGATTAAGATCCCAGGAATCAAAGAGCTTACTGCACTGTACGCTAGATGAGACTGGGATATAAATACAATCTTGCAAATTATAAAATGTTAATGTCTCTATTAAGGGTGCAAGAAGAGAGAGTATTTCTACCTGTAGGGATCAGAAACGGCTGCACAGGAGGCCATACCATCTCTGACCTGGGCCTTAAAGGTGACCAGGATTTAGACATGTAGAGAGACAGAGGCAGGCATTCCAGGATGAAGAAATAACATGAGAATGTACAGCAAACTATGATTTGGCTGGATAATGACATCTAACATTTCTTGTGCTCTTACTATACACCAGGCATTAGATACTATTACATGGCTTATTATTTTTCTAAATCTTCAAATAACTCCATGGGTTAAGCAAACAAGGTTTAGAAATTATGTGAATTGCCCAAGGTCACACAACCAGAAATTGGCAGAGCTGAGATTCAATCAAGGCAGACTCTAGGGCTTTATGCTTATATGCTCCCAGACACTAACTCAAGGAGCAAAGATTTGAACGTGGGAGTAGCAAAGGATGAGACCAGAAAGAGAGGCTGGGGGGCAGATGGCAGAGGACTCCCAAGCCACGATAAGTAGCGTGATCTTGATTCTGTTAGCAGTACAGAGCAACGGATGACTTAGAATAAAAAATATGACACATTTTACAGGCTTTAAGTAGTTATTGTATGTAGTAATAAATGAATCAATGAATGAACTTTGTAGGTTAGATTAGCCAAGCAGTAGTATATATAACAGATTGAAGGAGAGAGAGACTGAAATAATGAAACCAATAAATAATGTTTAGAAAGAGGTAACAGGGACTTAACTAGACAGTGATCACGGGAGAGAAAAGAAAGAGCAAACATGGAGACTGATCAGACATGGAATAATGTCATGTACCTGAGAAACTGGAAGGACAATCATGTCATTCAGAGAAAGAAGCAATGAAATAAATACTGTAGGTGTGTGGGCAGGAGATTCAGGGGCTAGCAGGACCGCCCCCCCCTCCCCACAATGGAGCTGTTCTGCAGGATGAGGACTCAGAAGGGAGGTCAGAGGAAAGGATGGAATTGGAAGTCATCCACGTAGAGGAAACCATCAAAACCATGACATGAAGGAAACTGCCCAGACCAAGTATATAAAAATAAAAAGATCTTAAACGTAACATTAAGAAATACAGTGTTCAGGGCTTCCCTGGTGGCGCAGTGGTTGAGAGTCCGCCTGCCGATGCAGGGGACGCGGGTTCGTGCCCCAGTCCGGGAGGATCCCACATGCCGCGGAGCGGCTGGGCCCGTGAGCCATGGCAGCTGAGCCTGCGCGTCCGGAGCCTGTGCTCCACAACGGGAGAGGCCACAGCAGTGAGAGGCCCGCGTACCACACACACACAAAAAAAGAAATACAGTGTTCAGATGGCCAAACGGCACATGAAAAGATGCTCAACATTGCTAATGATCAGAGAAATGCAAATCAAAAGTACAATGAGGGCTTCCCTGGTGGCGCAGTGGTTGAGAGTCCGCCTGCCGATGCAGGGGACGCGGGTTTGTGCCCCGGTCCGGGAAGATCCCACATGCCGTGGAGCGGCTGGGCCCGTGAGCCATGGCCGCTGAGCCTGCACGTCCGGAGCCTGTGCTCCGCAACGGGAGAGGCCACAACAGTGAGAGGCCCACGTACCGCAAAAAAACAACAACCAGAATGTCTTCTTTCTTAGTTGTGAAAGCCAGAAGTCTGCAATCAATATCACTGGGCTAAATCCAAGGGGTCAACAGGGCCATGCTCCCTCTGGAGACTCCAGGGGAGAGTCTGTTACTTGCCTCTTCCTTCCTGGTGGCTCCATCCTTGCTTTATGGCCACATCATCCAATCTCAGTTGCTGTGGTCACATTACCTTCTTGTACCTGTGTCAAATCTCCCTCTGCCTCTCTCTTGTAAAGACACTTATCATTGCATTTAAGGTGCTCCCAGATAATCCAGGGTAACCTCCATATCTCAAGCCCCTTAACTTAGTCACATCTAATAAGACCCTTTTTCCATGTAAGGTAACATTTACAGATTCCAAGGACTGGGGTCAA
Source organism: Pseudorca crassidens (assembly GCF_039906515.1). Classification (NCBI taxonomy): domain Eukaryota; kingdom Metazoa; phylum Chordata; class Mammalia; order Artiodactyla; family Delphinidae; genus Pseudorca; species Pseudorca crassidens. The sequence continues at coordinate 64,147,304 of NC_090306.1, forward strand.
TGTCTTTAAGGGCCCTTATTCAGCCTACCACACCCTTAGATTAAGGCCCTTTGATTTGATAAAGCTGTAGCAAACAAATAAAATCAATTAAAATCACGAAGAATATTCTCCCTCTCATCCAGGGACTTCAGCAAATAGACAAGAAGCAGAAAACAATGCAAAACAGATCATCACAACCTACCAGTAGAAGAAATATTATACAGTTAAAAATTGCCAAAAGGATTAACTACTAGAAAAGAAATAGTTTGAAATAAGTCAAAAGTATTGGTATTATTTTTGATCCCATAGGATCAAAAGATTATTTCAAAATAGAATTGCTGGAAACACCATGAATTCAGGTTCATTTTTTTCCTGGGGAAGAAAGTTTTCCTAGTGGCATTCAGCCACAAAACCAGTCTTTTCCCACCCAAAACTGCAGATGGAAATAAATATCCATTCTCTTTGTTATTAAAGTGTTTAGACAATTAAGGTCAGGCTGACCACAGGCTGACTGTGTTCAGTGCAGACTGGATCCCAGAATCGGCAGAGACTAACTCAACCACCGGGGTTACTGACTGTGAATTCAGGAAGCTAGGGTAAAATCCCTAGGGAAATGGAAGCTTCATCCATCAGAAGGTAGAATTCCGAAGGAGACTGAATAGTTTGAAGACGGTTTAAAAGAGACAAATGATCATTCAGTGAGTATGGTGAAAAGCAGTGAAGTTCTAGTTTTTAGAGTTGAGTTGTCCTGGACTGAGTTGTATTACAATAACTAGACATTATTCAAACACAAAGGTGATTTTTAAGGCCCTGCTACATGTATATGAAGAGACAAACAGTGAAAAGTGTCAGGTGACAGAAACTCTGAGTTCCAGGATCAACTTTCTAATGAGAAGGTATCGCTGGTCAAACCAATCTCGTTGACCTGTTGAAATGCTAACTTAGTTGACTTGGTAAATAGTTATTATTCCCCTGTAGCAGGATTTGAGTATTCTCAGATACTGCCTTTATTTTAAGATTCTAATGAAAATTCCATTCATGGTCTAGAATAAAACTACAAATCCTCAGAGGCAACCATCATGCAGCCAATCTGCAGCTTCCCCCAGTGAACTGGTTCAGTGACCGACAGCTCAGGAGCCCTCAGGGATCACTACAGTAGAGCCGGTGCAGACAATGATTACCCTCAATCATGAAGAACACGGCCTGTTATGGTCTACACCCTTGCTGATAAGGCAAGGAAGCGTATAATATACATTGTTAAAGAATTTCGACAAAAGTCCTTTCTAAAAGTTCTTTTTTTAAAATAAATTTATATATTTTGTTTATATTTGGCTGTGTTGGGTCTTCGTTGCGGTGCACGGGCTTCTCATTGAGGTAGCGTCTCTTGTTGCGGAGCATGGGTTCTAGGCAAGTGGGCTTCAGTAGTTGTGGCACACAGGCTCAGTAGTTGTGGCTCACAGGATCTAGAGTGCAGGCTCAGTAGTTGTGGCGCATGGGCTTAGCTGCTCCGCGGCATGTGGGATCTTCCTGGACCAGGGCTCGAACCCATGTCCCCTGCATTGGCAGGAGAATTCTTAACCACTGCACCACCAGGGAAGTCCGTAAAGTTTTTTGTTTTTTTTTAAAGAAATTCTCTTCAGTTACCTGGAAACTTTTCTTGGGAAAATCATCTCTCCCAGAGAAGCTAGATCAGAGGCAATTCTTCACTCACATCAGTGTGACTCAGCACAACTTCCTAGGACTCCTCAAGACCCCAGTGGGTTCTTCCCGGGACCTCAGCTTAATTCTCAGCTCATTGTGGACCTTAAATCATTTTCACATCATAACATGTCAACTGTTTATCTGCCTCCCCTCTTTAAGCTCAGCCTTGGAGCGAGAAACATAAACATCCTACATGGAGGCAGCTTTTTTGTCCAGACCCTGTCGCCTGGAAAAGTTATGATCGGCAGGAAATGCAAAAATCCAGCAGTGCTTTTGTTTTCATTGATTTCAGTGACATTTTGAAAATGGAGCACCTAAGCCAAACCAAATCCCGGGCCTTATTCTGACCAAAATCTGAAACAAGGAACTTCATGCGGAACATGAAAAACTCGATTGTCTCCGGCCACAACTGAATGAAAAGCTCAGATTAAAACTGGCAACGATTTACTTCCTACAAACATGCTTTGTTCCTGGCTAACTTGTCAGCTCATAAAAAAACGCCTCTGTACAAGCAGCTGTCTCATTCAAGACGCTGAAGCCTTTCACGGCCGTCAGTACGAATATGTAACAGGGAGCCCAGTCCAGGACCCTTGCTCTAAAACCCTGGCCCAGAGTGTGGGCCTCCCCGCTTCCCTGGTATGCCTTTCTTCTAATTTGATGACTTGCATTTTTTTTTTTTTTAGCGGTACGCGGGCCTCTCGCTGTTGTGGCCTCTCCCGTTGCGGAGCACAGGCTCCGGACGCGCAGGCTCAGCGGCCATGGCTCACGGGCCCAGCCGCTCCACGGCATGTGGGATCTTCCCGGACCCGGGCACGAACCCGCGTCCCCTGCATCGGCAGGCGGACTCTCAAGCACTGCGCCACCAGAGAAGCCCTGATGACTTTCACTTTTAATAAATGGTTATAGAAAATGCCACGTTCTTCATGGAATCCCCTCATCATTCCAAGAAGCCTATTTGTGGAAAAAGCCGGTCCCAGAGGCAAAAACAGAGGAGGTCTCTGAAGTTTCCAATTCTTAATCCCAGCTCTTGCTCTGAGCTGCTCTGGGTGAACTTATTTAAATATCTTTATATATTTAAATGTTCCCTTGGCGAGCTGAGTCACTTGTGGTGACCACCCTGGACTAGTTTGCTAGAGAGAAATCATATCAAAATTAGGGCAAACCATTTTGCAAATATAAACTGGCTGGTGAATAATCATTATGGCTTTCCCAATGAACCAGTAAATAAATTGATGACACATCCAAGATGTCTCATTATTTCCTGGATTATCTAGAGAGGCACCGTCAGCCCAACGTCAACGTGAGGACTCATCGTGAATCCTCATATGTACCATCATATGTACCATCTTACAGATTAGAGAGTGGACGGACAGTGGCTAAAAATAAGGAGCCCCTTTACCCTTCCTGATTCTACCTTTGCTTATGTCACTCCAATCACTTGGAATGATCTCTTTGCTCTTCTCCTCCCAGGCTGCAAATCTTCTCTGAGAACTTCTCATACACTCTCCTTCATTTAAAGCCCAAACTCTCTTAGTGTAAACTGCGTTAGCTCTGACCTAGTGGAAAGACGATTCCAGGTGCTCAGAATTCATAAATTGGCTGTGTGACCTAGGATAAGTCACTTAACATCTCTGAGCTCCAGTTTCGTTAGCTATAAAAACTGGGACTAGAAGCACCCTCCTCACAATTCCTTTAGAGATCTTTCCCATCCAGATCATTTTGGTGTGGGGTTAAAAGAACAATGAAGAGATCAGTGAAACACTGCAGGTGCTGTGAGATAGAGTCTGTTGGGGGTGGCTGGCCAGAGCAAAATATGTAGGAAATGTGTGGCTGAGGCCAAAGATATTCAAGTCATTTTTTGAGTATATATTATGCAGTAGGTACTATTCCATAGTTGTCATAGGCGGAAATGCTCCCCTGCACCGAATTCATACGTTTAAGTCCTAACCCCCAGCACCCCAGAATGTGACTGTACTTGAAGAGTGAGTCTTTAAAGAAGTACATAAGGTTCAATGAGATCATTAGGATGGGCCCTAATCTTATATAACTGGTGTCTTTATAAAAAAAAAGACATTAGGACACAGACACGTACAGAGGGAAGACATTGTGAAGATGACCATCTACAAACCAAGAAGAGAGACCTCGGAAGAAACCAACCCTTCTAACACCTTGATCTTGGACTTCTAGCCTCCAGGACCCCAAGAAAATAAGTTTCTGTTGCTTAAACTGCCCAGACTGTCGTAGTTTGCTATGGCAGCCCAAGCAAACTAGTAGTTATTACCTCCGATTCTTCAGAAATTATCCACCACCTAAAATGTGTCCACAATTTAAAACATGTTCAGTGATTATAAATACAAACAAAAGAGATGACTTATTTAGTTTTTACATTTTTTTCCTTACTCCTGTCAGCCCATTTCTCCATTCTTTCTCTTCCCTAAGAACACACCTTTTGAAATCATGAACGATAGGAAAATTATTTCCTGCTGGTATCAGGACAGGTTAGGTCATGCTGCAGTAACAAACAATCCTAAAATCTTAGGAGTTTTTTAACAATTAAGTTTGATTATTTCTTATGCTAAATAAACAGGGGTTCCACTCCATGTTTCCTCACTAGTCTCAGACACTTAACCAACTGGAGGGCTAACAGTGGCCATTAGAAGAAAACATGGTGAATTTCTCATTGGCTCTTACATTCTTCCACCTAGAAGTGACACAAGTCACTTTCACTCATGCTCTGTTGCTCAAAAGTCACCTGGCCATGGCTATCTTCAAGGAAGTGGGCAGTACAAACCTATGTGGCAGGAGAAGTACCAGAATATCAATGAGCAGAACCCTTTGCTGCCACAGTGCTTTTGGGTAAGGATAACAAAATTCTCACCACAACTGAAGCAACAGTGGTCCCGTGGATTTAGAGGGACAAAAGTCCTATCCACAAAGGACATAGTTTAGCTTGACGGTCTATACACGAAACTAAAGAAAGAACAGGGACTTCTGAATCAGATCAATCCCCTCCATTTGAGCTAATAGCTTTAGGCTCCTCTGAATCTATGTTTTTTCTTCTGTAACTTTCCTCATAATATTTCTATGGGGATTGAGTAAAATTACATTTGCAAAGTAGCCTCAACAGTGTCTAAAAATGTCCTAGAGGGCTTCCCTGGTGGCGCGGTGGTTGAGAGTCCACCTACCGATGCAGGGGACACGGGTTTGTGCCCCAGTCCGGGAAGATCCCACATGCCGCGGAGCGGCTGGGCCCGTGAGTCATGGCCGCTGGGCCTGCGCGTCCGGAGCCTGTGCTCCGCAACGGGAGAGGCCACAACAGTGAGAGGCCCGCGTAGCGCAAAAAAAAAAAAAAAAAAAATCCTAGATGCTTTTCCCTGCATCCACTGCATCTCTGAAACATCCAGAGTGACTTTTTTTTGCCCAGTTTCTTGTATGAATCCATGATTCAGCTGTTTTACCTTGTACCACACAAGGCTTGGCTTTGCCAAAACCACCAGGTACCTACCTTCCAGGGAGTCTTCTTACTTCTAAGACACCTAGCCCGCCTGGACAGGTACCCTTCTTAGCACACTACATTCTCTCATGTACATTCTCTGTCTTCTCTCCTCTTTCTGTCGAGTCCTGTGCTGACCTCAGGCCTCCAAACCGTCAGCTAGAAAATGAGGTCAAATAAGTGTGATGTGTGAGATGAGGATGACGTTGATTCATCTGTTTTCTCCAGAGTTCATGGCATTGGAAGTGTCTCCTCTACGTTCAGGGAAAGCAAGCCCTGGGGAAAGCAACTGTCTCTTAGAGGTGACTCACGCCGCCTTCCATTCTCTCCCTCCAACTTCCCTGGATTGAAGAAGGAAGAGGAACAAGAGAAGCAGCAACACACCCCCTACCTACTCACCCCTCCCTCCCCCACTGCAAAGCGAATCAGAGACTCAGGGCAAACAGCTGGGTGACATGAGCAATTAACCCCTTTTGAACTGAGGCAAAAGGGAAAGACTGGCCAGGTCAGGCGCTTAAGCAACTTGTCTCTTCTGGGTTAAACGGGTGCCCTGTCTCCCCTTCGGCTTTTCACCATCAGCACTTGGCCCCAGGGCATTAATGGGGTGAACTGGCTCCTATGCTTCCCTGTTGTGGCTGCCACACCCACTTCTCCCCAGCTGAAGTCTGAAAGCGTGGAGTACATTTGATGGATGTGATACACCTGTGTGTGTGTTTGCTTTGATTATAAAGCAAGGTCAACCGCTCTCCTGTTTTATTAATACTTACATGCGTGTCCTGGGGCCACTGAGCAAAGCTGAATTAAAGCAAAAAAAAAAAATCATTAAACTTAACTTTTTCTTATCATTCCCAACTGAAAGCAGCTGCAACTGCCACAACCGTCTATGTAACACTATACATTTGTATCATCCTTTACAGTTTAGAAAACACTTTTCGTGTATTTTCCCTTGATCTCCCTAACAACATAGCACAGGTTTCCTCATGTTATTGATGAAAAACTGCAGTTTGCAGAAGTAAATGATATCATGTGCTCGAGGTGTCACAGCTACTAAGTGACAGAGCTGGGGCTCTACCACAAGTCTTCTGAAACACAACTCCGTGAATGTGACACATAGCTGGACGTGGAATTCAGACATGAGGGTCCGAGAAACACCTGCGCTGTACCAGACATGGTAATAAGTGTTTTCACATATGCGACCTGACATAAACTTCACAGCAAAACTGCAATGATCACAGTACTTCCATTTATCCGAAAATGTATGTATGGTGTGAGGGTGTGAAGGGGACTGTGGAGAGGACAGCTGGTGGTAAGAAACGAGTCCAGACAAAGATAATTAGACGAACCTTTATTATTCTCATTTAACACATAAGGAAAAGGAGGTTGAAAGAGGAGATGAGAATAGCTAACAGGAGAATTTTAGGTAAAAACAAAAGTCAAATTCAATATTATTTCACAGTATCACAGCAGGTGGACAGATTGAAGGATGGATGGATGGTGAATCCTCTACCAACCACAAGCCTGCCAGGGGAATTTTTTCCACCAAGAGCAATGATTCAGATTCACCAACACCTGGCTAAACTCTTCGGAATCCTCAGATCTGTGCTTTTAGTAAAAGGAGGTGATAAAAGGTAACCCAAGGAAAACCTGAAGATGATTGAAGCACAGATGCAGAAGTACCAGTGGGCACAGATTCACACATGAACAATAGCAGCAACACATCACAAGTCTGGTGGAATTAACCTCATGCCAACCAAGGTAGCAGCTTAATAACTCCTCTTGTCAGAGATTTTTCCAGATGCGAGAACTAAAGATAGGCCCGAGTCAGAAGAACAATGGAACAGGTAAAAACTTGTACTGAACAAAGAGAAAGATGCATTCTTGTGATTGGCAAGCCATTGGTCATGGTTCGGTAACACAGAGATGGTCCCTTTCCCTCTGTGACTCACATAGTTCTCTCCCAGAAAGACTGATGGCCAGGATTTTAGGAGCTAGCTCAAAGCATTGCAGGGTACTGCCACCGGGGCTCTCGTTTCTGTAGAGATCACATCCTCCCCTAATCAGAGGAGGGTTTTCATATGACACAGCCAAACAGCCCTGTCTTTGACATCTAAGGCAAATTAAGGGGGAGATTTTGAGAAGCAAGTACAGGAAATTAAGATTCTGGTAGAGCTGGTTGAATTTTCTGAGAGGGGACTATAACTATAATAGCTAACTTGGCACCATCACAGTACTAAGTCTTTGCCTGCCTCATCTCAATCAATCCTCATAACAACCCCATGACATAGGTACTATTATCATTCCCACACGAAAAATGAGGAAACACAGAGAGGTTAAGTAACTTGTCCAAGGCCACACAGCTAGTAATGGCAGAGCCAGAATTCAAACCCAAATGTGTATGGCACTAGATCCTTCACTTATCTTACTCAGTACTTTATAATGTCTGTCCTTAGAGGAAGAACTGGGGAGACATGGGCATGAAGATGTTTTTTAAAAATAGTATTTTGATTTTATAATGTAAATTTGTCTAATTATAAGTAGTCTTATATTCTAGTGTCCATCTTTCTCACAAATCATAAAGGTTCTTCATCCAACAAGCCTTCTTAAAATATTTCCATCTCATCCCAGAAGGAAAAAGGAGTTCAATTTTCAGAATCATTTACTTGACATCTAGGTGCTAGCAAGGGTAATTCATTCACTTCAACAAATACTCGAAGCCCACTCTTCATCAAACCCATGTAGGGTGATGTGAATGTAAACATTTGCTTAAACCGTGAGTGACTGAAAAACTGAATGATTGTATCTATGTGAAACCAACCATAGGACAGTTCACAAGCAATTTGCAGTTTTCAGTTACTACAAAATGTTTTCAGTTTTCAGTTACTACAAAAGCACTTCAAGACTCAAATTTAGCTCCTGGCTTCATTTCACCCAGTCTGTCGCACTCAACCAGCAGCTAATGGGACTCTAGCTACAACAACCCTTCATCCTGGACCAGAGCTTGGAAAACTTTTTCGGTGAAGGGTCAGATAGTAAAAGTGTTTGGCTTTGTGGGCCAGATGATGTTTGTCACAACGACTCAACATTGCCATTGTTGCAGAAGAGAAGCCATAGACAACATGTAAACAAATGGACATGGCTGGGTTCCAATAAAACTTTATCTACAACAACAGGTGGCAGGCTGGATTTGGCCCACAGACTAGAGTTTGTCTCCCTCCCAACTCCCATCCCTGGGGGAAAAAAAATAAAATGACATCCTCACTCACCCCAGTCTGCTGTTCTGATGCCCCACTGAGGATCATGAAAGGCTTTTTAAAGTCGCAGAAAATCTGCGAACAGTGGTGAATTACTGCAAAGCTGCTAACCACATCCAAAATTAACAGCTAAAGTCAATTGTCAGAGACAAATTTGACCAACCCAATGACCACTGAAAACCCTATACTTTCCTTCCTCTTCCCCTCTGTCTCTTCCTTTCTTTGGCTCTTATCACAATAGGGAAAAGATGCATGTGTTTGATTATTTGGGATTTTAATTTGTTTCATGCACAAATCCTGTCTTTTAAAGTAAGGGACATTTTATATTTTTCGTTCAAGAAAACAAAACAACGCTTAATGAAGGTGTTTTGTTTCAATTCATTTTTAGTCATAGGTCACTAGGCAAGAAAGCAGACCCTGTTTCTCACAGCATCACAAGCAATCATCCTAGAGCTAGGGTCCCTGATGAAGGACAGGGAAAATTCTCCCATAGCATCTTGCCTTCCCCTGAGGACCTGTTTCATTGTGAGCCTTTTGGAAATGTGGAACAGAGAGAGAAGGAATTAGAAATAGTGGGGGAAATGGAATAGATCATGATATGATAACTTCCACTCTATAGATTCATTTATTTTTTTCCTCTCTCCCTGTTTGTCCATATTTCTTGAAGACAGAGAGAGGCTAAAAATTTCTGTTAGGAATCTGTAGCCGTAAGCAAGAGGGAAGTAGAAACTGCACGCTAAGGGCGGTGGCCTCCACGTCTGAACTGGCTACCTCCTCCATCCGCAAGGACTCCTGTTTCTTAGACCTCAGGATTAAGTCAGCCCATGAAGAGTTGGCTATTCTTAGGCTATTTGTATAGATTTCCTCCTTCATTTGCATGTATTTTGCCTGCTTGTAGTTTCAGTAAACACTTTAATTAATTATATATTTTAAAGTGCTTGATCATGTGCCATACAGAGAAAGGGTACAATTTTTTAAATCAATGAGGGGGAAGAAATCACTTATAGGGCTCATCAGCTGGAACATCTGGTGTTTCACGTATAAAAGGGGGGATGGGAAAGAAATTCTCCAAATCAGGAATTCTACAACTTCGCCTCAGAAGGGTTCCGCCTTGCAATGAGATTTGTTGTGAAAGTCCCCAGATGTGTAAGAATGAGTCTAGGTCAAGCATGGAGACCTAGTAGGAGCGAGTGATTGGCCCCCCAAAAGCCGCAGAGCCAAAGACGTCAATCAAATGTCAGCTCATCACATGGAGAAAAAGGTAGGGGCTACCGCGCTCCCTGGGTTATTGAAAGAAGCAAACTAGGAAAAACAAAAAAAGCAAAACCCATGTGCCAAGGTCACAGCCGACTTGATCAGTCCTGGTTTCCTGCACACAGACAGGCCTGGGTATCTGGTAGACACAGGCTTGTGCTCTGAGGCAGGGAGAAGGGAAAATGTGGACGTTCCAGCTTTATGTAAAAGGAGCAGTTTATGGAAGGAGGAGTGGGCAAGCTATCCTAGCTGCTCAACCCGACACCCTGCACACAGGTTTCTTGCCTGGTGACTGCACAGCAGCTATAGCATAAACAACAAAAGTGGCAGGTGGCAAAGAGAGGACAAAAATAATACCAATAATAGCAATAGCTACCATTTATTGAGTACCTACTCTGGTGACAGGTCTTCTGCTGGGCATTCTTACATATATTATATTTATTCCTCATCATCTATGAGATAAATGATGTTACCCTTTTTCTACAGTTGAAAAAAACATAAATCAAGAATTTTTTAAAAAAGCATAACTCAGGGTTACATAGTTTTTAAAAAGGAAGAGTCAGGATTCAAATCTAGGTCTTTGTGAAGCTAAGGTTTAAGTGGAAACATCACTAGCTCTCAAGTTTGTCCTTGCTTTCAGAAAATCAAGAAGTTGCCTGAATCCCAAGGTACCTACTGCCAATGATTACAGCTGCCAGCAACACCACAACAGATGACTCCCAGGGCGTTGCTTAGAGGTTGCTGCGAAACCTCAAGTCCAGTAAAGCCTTTCCATCTACCCCCACTGCTGCATGAACAACATGTATCACTTCTGCCTCCAGATCTCTCACAAGTGCCTGCCAGGGACAGAATCTAACCAGGACCCTATGGCAAGGGATTCTGGAAATGTAGTTCCCAGGTTTCTAGCCCTGTGCTAGGAGGCTCTCACAGAAGGGAGCAGGAATGGTTCCGCATTGCCCAGAGAAACTCTGGCATAGTCAGGGATGGGCCTTGCAACAATCTGGAATTCGGGAAAATGTGTGGAGTAGGTCATAATCCACTACAGATAACTCCACAATGCGGGTGGGAAGAGCGCAGAGTGGCTCCAGTTTAACGGTGGGATCAGATCCACAGAGTAAATGTTTTGACCATTATTTTAACATTAGGACTATATTGTCCAGCTCTCAGGATCTGGTGAGATACTTTTTTTGCAGATTCAAATCTTGAACAGCCTCCAGAAGAAAAGTAACATGGTGCAAAAGTCACCTCCTAGCCCTTCCTATTCTTACCAGAGCCCGTTTTGAGAGGCCTGTGCACCAACAGCTTTAAGTTAACGGTACGGTAACTCTGGGCTCTGTTTTCCACTCTCACTGAAAATTCTTGCTTGGTGGCTGCCCTACTTGTCCGCTTACCTTAATTTCTTCAGGAAAGGCTTTAGTTTTAAAAGGTAAATTAGCTGAAATGACCAAAGACAAATTTGGGATAATTTTTAACTTAATTTCAATGATCAAAGTTACATTCTTATTCCCTGTTTCCTGAGAGCAATTACTTTCCATTCTTATAGCTCATTCTCACCTCCATATTTCTAAACAGTATGCTTATACTGCTAGTTCTTGATTTTTCAATTTATTAATAGATATTATCTATTGACACCATACTACTGAAAATGAGAAATTAGCTTTCATATAATTCAACACCCATATGCACACGCACTCACATACACACACACACACACACAAACTCCTGCTTTTCCACTCATCTTCCCAATATAATTTTTTGGATTAAATCAGTATTCAGTATTACATTATCATAATTACGTAACATTTATTCACAGCTGCATCATGTTGTTTTCTGTATTTCTTTTCTTGTAAACTTTGTTTTTCTTAGAATTAGTCATCATTTTATCCCCTTGCTTAGTTTTTCAGTAATCTCTAATTCAGCGGCAAGCTCTCTACGCACCCCCCCCAAAAAAAAACTCTCCTTTTGATAGACTGAACACATCTCTCCGTTTTATATGTTCTCAGAGACACCCTTGCCACCCCAGCGCTTCCACTCTTCTGCTCCAATACAGAAAGACTGCTCCCTGGGCTTGCTGCCCACCACCATTCTGAGATCACCTGTCATCAGCAACCAGGGTGACACTAGATGCCGTATCTCATGAGATGATCCCAGGCAGCTCCCTTGAATCTCCCCCCCTCCCCATGATACCAGGTGGTGGTGGTGATGGTTACATTTTCCCTCCGTTGAGCCAAATGCTATATTTAGCTTTCCCTCCAAATCATGACTCGCTCCTTCTCTTTCCAGACAATCCCACGTGTGTCTCCGGCATGCAAAAGTGGGAGGCTGGTGCATTCCAGAGCCAGAGAGTCCCCCAGTGTCCCTGTGGTCAGTCTGCCTAAGTGGGAAATAATGGAGAGATACCAAAATACAAATGCGTGGGAAGGGTTTCCGAGAAGAAGTTATCCAAACCATTTCTGGAAATGGATGATAACATTACTTCCTTAAACACAGGATGCCACAAAGAGATTATAATAAATGGTGCAATGTAAAAATGAGTTGCAAATGCCAGTGTTTTTCTCTTTTTTAAGCCAATTGCTTTGTGCTAAGTGTTGTCACCAGGGGTCTATGAGTGAGTTCTGTGTAGGCCCAGTGCCCAAAGGCTTTTTCCAAACCCATTTTCCAAAATCATTTATTAAGCCATTGCTCCACAGGCTACAGAATGTGACCACCTTCCTCAAATCCAAATATTAGATAATAACTAAACTACTGCAAAAGTTTGGTTAGCTGAGGCTCCCAGGGAAGCCAAAAAAACAAGATGCAAAAAAAGCAATATTTTACCATACATTCCATGGAGAATACAAAATGTAACTGATTTAGAGCTTGAATAAGCATCATTTCTCCCCATTGCACATAGAATACAGCAGTGTCCATTACTCTGTAAATTTAAATATAAATGTGTGTATATATACACATATACATATAGACACATATATATTAGTATGAATTGTAATAGGCTGAGTATTTTAATTACTAAACACGCTAATAAATGGTATTTTTTTTCCCTACTAAGAGTAAAGTACCAATAAATTCCTATGATTATGACCCCTCTCCTGCTTTAGAAGAATCATATAAATCAATACAAACACCTTTTATGTTTGGAGTACTTTTTAAAACTGAAGATTAATTTACATGCAGTAAAATACATAAGTCTTAAGTACACTGCTTGGAGAACCACTATGTTATCATTATCTAGATCAAAATATAGAATATTTTCATCACCCAGAAAGTTCCCTCATGCCTGTATGCTTGTTTGGTACATTTTTAATGGTAAACATGCTTTATTCTTTAGTAGAAAGTTTTCAGTTTGTAATGAGAATATTTGATTAAGCGATACGTGACCATGCCAGGGAGAAAAGAAACTAACATTTATCAAGCAAATGTAATTTGCCAAGCACTTTGACATATCATGCTAATCCTGTTAGGCAGGTGTAATTATCTCCATTGGGGCAAAGAAGAAGCTTGGACTCTGAGAGTTTAAGGGACCCTCCCAATGTCTTACAGTCCATAAGCAACTTGGGAGCCCTCTTCTTCCATTTAATCACACTGCCAGATAATACAGCTTACTACAGTTTGCAACTAATGAGAGGTTTGGGGGGCGTCTGTTTGTTTGTTTTAGCCAACTCTTATTTATTTATGCCCAACAAAGAAAAGTGTAAAGGATAACTGAAATCCACAGAAAATAAAAATTTAAAAAACAGTTCTCTATTAGGTAACATTAAAAATAGCTGTAGCTGTTAATTTACCTTAAAAATAGCTTTAGAAGAAAAAGAGATAGTGTCCATATTCTAACCAAGCTTTAAAAACAAAAAGTATTGCTTTTTCATGTCCTTGAAATGGCCTCCTTTGTCGTTGATTTTCAGATCAAGTTCAGGGGCAGGAATAAAGGACCAGGAACCAACTGTCCAGGTCATGGGAGTAGTGGTTTGGGGTACCCTGGAGAGTGGTCCTCAGGGCCAGTTCTTGTGACCTCATGGCTTCATGGCCGACTGTCCCAGTTTTCCTGGGACTGTTGCAGTTTTAGCACTAAAAGTCTAGTGTCCCAGGAAATGCCTCAGTCCCAGGCAAACCGGGTTGTTTGGTCATCCTACTGCACAGCCACCACTTGTCAAAGTACCTTAACAAAATGTTGCTTTGGTCTTTGGGATTCCAAGGATGACTGGGAAAGTGAATAAGATCATAAACGCAAATTCCATCAATTTGTTCACCAAAAAGAGTTTAAAAAGAAGAACAGATGTGCATTTGCTTATCCATAGATAAGGAACGGCCAGAAGGTGAACAGGGAAGTGTAGTCTCATTGCTTCCCGAGAGGGAACCCAGCACTGGCTGACGACGGCGATCCCCCGCTGCCTGCCCATTCAGAGCCCTCTTGAGTTCAACGGATGCAGATGTACGATTACACTCATCCAGTGCTGCTAGGGTGTGCTCCTCAGCCGGCTTTGAGGGGCTGCAGGGGTGGAAGGCAGGGAAGCAACGGCAATGGCGACGACTGCAGACGCCCTCCACCTGCTTAGACCCCCTGCTTAGACCCGCTTCGTACTTCAGCCATTGAGCTCCCTCACAAGACTCCACTTAAATAACAGCTTTTATGATTTTATTTTGAAAACCATGGCATTGATCTCTTTACTTACAGTGTGTAAATAGCAACACTCTCTGAACAACTGTTTACAGAAGAGGAAAACTAAGGTCTGCTGGGAAGGAGATGCCGAGTCAAAGGCATCAGGTTCAAATCCATGCCTGCCATCTGTGTGACCAGGAACGTATTTCTTCATTCCTTCTGATCTTTATGTCTTCATTTGTTTAAAAATAATGTGTGCATGCAGGCATGTGTATGGGTGTGGTGTGTGTGTGTGTGTAACATTAGCTCAAAGGACTGTTGTGAGGATTAAATGTTATGGTGTTTATAAAAGTAACTAGCACTGAACTAGTATATAGCAAATACTCAATTACTGGCTAATCTGAAACTGAGTCAAAGTGCTGAAAAAGCTTTAATGCAGTAGCAGAATTCAGGCCCCATGGATGTTTCTTCAATGACCCTCCTGCCCCAACTCAAGCTCAGCGCTCAGTTACAGACCACATAGATTATATAGTGGAGGGTCAGATCTCCGGATGTCAGGGTCTAGAGCCAACTCCAGGCTTAATCCATTCTAAGGATTGTAGCTTTGGAATTGTCCTCCAAGCACAGAAACCAGCATAGAGGTCCACGTGGCAAAAAAGGTAGGTGCGTGTAGGAGGGGAGAGAGAAGAGGTGGAGGTGGTGAGCAGCGGTCCCCGTGAATCAGCCTGCTGGGCGAAGCGGGGTTGTCTCTCCACAAGATATAACACACTGGTAGTCAGCATCCTCTCTAGGATCCTGAGCCAGATACGGAAGAGGCAGTGTTGGGAGCGAACCAAGACAAGGAGGAACTGAGGAAGGAACAGTACAGGAAGGCAACCACAGAAATGGAGAAAAGGGATGTGGCTGGGGAGACTCAGGCCCAGAAAGCAAAAAGGTTTTATTTAATATCATTTTCAGTTAATCACGTTTACCAATGCTTAAAACACACACACACACACACACACACACACACACGCACACACACACGCACACAGAAAACTGGTGCACTTTTGATTCCCTTGTCAATGAAAGTCACCTTTGGTGCTCACAATCATCACCTGTTTCTAATACCTGCCTACCTGAATGAGCCGCTCTAGCAGCAGCAGCGGAGGAGACGCCCCCTGCAGCACCATTTACCTGGGAGCCTCTCAACACAGCCTCTCAGCAGCCATCTGGGCTACTCAGTGCCTCTGGCCCCATTCCCAGCCTGAGACAAGCATTCTACCTTCTCTACCACATGATCCTGCAATCCCACTCCTGGGCATATATCTTGAAAAGATACATGCACCCCAATGTTCACTGCAGCACTATTTACAGTAGCTAAGATATAGAAGCAACCGAATTGTCCATCAACAGATGACTGGATAAAGATGTGGGGTGTGTGTGTGTGTGTGTGTGTGTGTGTGTGTGTACATATATATATAATGGAATATTACTCAGCCATAAAAAAGAATGAAATAATGCCACTGGCAGCAACATGGATGGACCTAGAGATTACCGTACTAAGTAAGCCAGACAAAGACAAATATGATATCGCTTATATGTGGAATCTAAAAAAAATTGATACAAGTGAACTTATCTACAAAACAGAAATAGACCCACAGACATAGAAAACAAAGTTATGGTTACCAAAGAGGAAAGCGGGGGGATAAATTAGGAATTGGGGATTAACATAAACACACTAGTACATATAAAATAGATAACCAACAAGGACCTACTGTATAGCACAGGGAACTATACTCAATATTTTGTAATAACTTACAAGGAAAAAGAATCTAAAATATATATATATATATATATAACTGAATCACTTTGCTATATACCTGAAACTAACACACCACTGTAAATTGACTACACTGCAATTAAAAAAAAAAAAAAAAAAAAAGAACCCTATCCTCTCAACAACTCCAATTCTTCCCACCAGTTAGCAAGGATTTATAGGCATTGTCAAGTCAGCTACAATGAAACTCTAACCAAATTCAGTAGAAACTCTCTTAATCAACTTTTACCTCCACTTAACCAGACTAACTGGGTTAACCAACACTAGAGGTGACCGTGTAATTTATTACCCAGGACCTCTGGAAGAATGAAAACAGTGCTCTTAATAGTTAAGCCAGGACAAAAGTCACAAACCAGGGCCATCTCTGTCCCTCTTTAAACCCACTGACCTATAGGCAAGCACAGACTGTTTCCCAGCAGCCTCTGCACTTCAGGTGCCCATCAGCTGAGCTATAAAGAATCACTTGTCTTGGGCTTCCCTGGTGGCGCAGTGGTTGCGAGTCCGTCTGCTGATGCAGGGGACATGGGTTCGTGCCCCGGTCCGGGAGGACCCCACATGCCGCAGAGCGGCTGGGCCCGTGAGCCATGGCCGCTGAGCCTGCGCGTCCGGAGCCTGTGTTCTGCAACGGGAGAGGCCACAACAGTGAGAGGCCCGCATACCGCAAAAAAGAATCACTTGTCTACAATCCCAGACATGTTTATACCCATTGTATTTGTTATCAGAATTACGTAATTATAGTAAATACTACGTAAAACGATAAAATATAAATGTAAACAGAAAAGGTTTCTGTAAAAATTTAGTTGAATGTCTCAAAAAACTCAAAAGTGAGTTGCTTTAAAAACTGCTGTCCATCTAGGTGCGGGTAAGGCAACTGTAAAAGGCAGGAAGAAAAATATATGAAAACTTCCGTCTAGACAGAGACGACAGTCAGTTTACTTTGCAAGTGTTTTTAAGATCTTGCTCCACTTTAAAGAAATTGCAACTGGATGTGGTTAATGATGCATGACAAGAGTGGTTTATATAAGAATGAGGACATGGAACTCCAAACAGTGAACTCATAGCAAGGAAAAGCCGGACTTCACAGTAAAAAATAATCCATGCATTTTAAGTTTAAACTAAAAAGTTTAAGACATTTAGATATCTATAGCTCTATATCTATGTATCTTTAATTCCTAGCTTTAGCAGACTTTTTCAGTTGACCAACCAACATCTGTTCCCTACCTTGACTCTTGCCAAAATTACAGCAGGTCCTCTGTCTTCCTACGTAGACCAAGTCTTACAGTAAGAGGTCTCTTGTCAACAGAAGATGCTTTGTATCACACCTCAAAAATTATTTCAAGGCAAATAAAATGATCCCATTTTATTTATGTAATGAATCTTAGGGAGGAAGATTTTACCTCAAACTGAAAAAAGACCAGGGGTAATGAAACTGAAAACGTCTGCTCTTCTACAAACAATGCTTCTGGGCAATGTAAATGTATATGAGTTTATGTGACCATAACTTCCTACCATAAACAAATATGGCACAATAAGCAATTTTTATGGAAAATGAAAAGGGAAACTACATTGCTGTGTCTCTTATCACAAATTACTGCCAAAACATACCTAATTTAACATGAGGAAAAGTACTCAGCAGTGACAAATAAAAGAGAAAAAAAAAAAATTGGAGGTCATTGTCCTTGAAAACAAATTCAAAGTTAGCGGTTTAGCTGAGGTGTGTGAGGTTGAGGGTCGGTAGATACGAAGGAGGAAAGTAGAAGTTAGTGTGTAATGAAGTGAAAGGAACGTGACAGTAATTGTACCCCTGTCCTTCTTCCTCTGATCCTTATTCGAGAAATCACTTATTTATTAGAGAAATAAGTGTACCTCTGTTCACAGTACTAGAAGGATGTAAAGAAAACAATAATAGAAATAACACCTACATACGTCTACTCTATGTCAAGCACTGTTATACTTATTAATTCATAAAAGAAAAAAGCATGAGAGCTTAGAGGTAAGAGAGAATATTAGAGGAACAGAAATTGGGTCCTGTGAGGATATTGGTCCTCCAAAGACTAGATAAGGAGATAATGGTTACATTATGACAAAAGAGAGCTCAGCTGAACATAAGGGAGAAATTATTTGGTTATGAAGTTGATCAAACACTGGAAGAAAAAGTTCTGAGGGGACTGTGACTCCAAAAGGCCATTTGCCTAGGGAAGGAGCCTAGGTACAAGGGAGCCGGAAAGGGCCAAGGAGACAGATAGGCTAAATCCCAGTTGGCGGAGTAGGGCTCAGAGCAGCCCCAGCCCTGGAAGGAAAGCCTTCACCAAACTGCCAAACCAAGGGGCCACAGTGAGAAGCCTGCCAGGTCATTGAAGCTGAGTCATGAGTCATGATACGGGATGGAACACACGGAAAGAGCTTACCAGAGGCAAGAAGGCAGGTCTGAAAAAGCCAGCTGCACAATGTGTTGACTTCCACAGATTGTCAACTGCTCCGTCCCACATCTTTTTCAACCAGTTGTGTTGATTGTAAGTAGTTCCACTTGTGAATTGCTACCTGACTCTGAGACTCTTCCAGGAAATTTTACTGGGCAAGGGATTTCCCTAATAGTTTATTTACTTTTCTTCTCTTATCTCAAAGCAGGATTTAGACAAGGTGTTCACACTGTATCTACAAATTTTAGGATTCAATGAAAAATGTGGAGGAGATGAAAGAAGAGAGGATGGGACAAAAGAAGGGAATAAGAATTTTAAATTGCCATTGATGTAAACCTATGTTTAAGTTTTAAAACGAGTGATCCACCTGAAAAGGGAAATAAATGAGAAATCTACAGTTAACCTGGTACAATGGTCAGAAACAGCCACCCATGGCAGACTAGGTACGTTAGAATCACCCGAGAAGCCTTTTTAACAATATATCCCCAGCTCTCTCTCCCAAACCTACTAAATCAGAATCTCCCGGGATAGGAAGGTTATCTCTATTTTTTCAAAGCTCCTCAGGTATTTCTGATACACAAGGAGACTTGGGAACTTCTGACTTTGCAGATGCCTTCAATGTTTAGGACTTTTTACCAAAAACAAGTGAGGACTTCTTACTCAGCTACCTGCTTGGGTGCTAGAACACTCGTGTTGGTTGTTTCTATCTGATTCAGGTACTTCCTAATGGTAAAAGAAAAAAACTTTTATAACTCAGTACCTGATGAGGAAAATGAGACAACGTTTAAGGAAATACAACCCCCTATGATGAAACAAATCTGCATCTTCTTTCATCATGGTCTCTATATCCAGGCAGGTCCTTTCTGGTTGTTTCCTGCTGTCAGTGCTACCATGCTCATCTTAAAGAACTCTTTGCTGTTTGTGTCTGCAATTACTCAAAGTCCATTGCCTAATACACAGGTTTTCTTCCACTTAAGACATCAACTATATTACTATCACTCTTTCTATCTGTAATCCTAATTGTTTTTGTACAAACTCATATAACCAAAGAAACTTTTAAAGGTACAACCCTCCCGTATAACTTCTTTTGAATGGAACTGTATTCTGCTCATGACTTCTGATCTTTCTAGTCTCAAGAGAAAAGAAGAGGAAAAAAAAGAAAAGAGAAAACAAAAACAAAGAGGGAAAAAGAAAGAAAAGAAAAACTATCAGTTCTGAATTGAGCATTTTAACTTTGATTACTGTAGCTCCTTTCCTTGTATTGATCGTGCGTGTCCCAATGGGCTATAAATGGTTTCCTTATCTTGCATTTATCACAATGTACTGTTAATGTGTTTAATTTTTTATCTCTACTATGAGTTTTAACAAGTCTAAGAGGGCAGGAAGCATCTATATTACCATTGTTGAATCACTTATACCTAGCTTGGTGTCTGGCTCCTATAAATGCTTCATTAATATTTATTGAATTGATGGATAAATGGATAGATGGATAAATGGTTGTTTCCTGCTGTAACCACCATATTTTTCTGACTAAAGTACTACCTGCCATTGAGCCCCCAGAGAACAGAGATGGTATCACGTTCATTTGTGTGTCCAGAGTACACATGTTTGAAGAAGCCAAGCCATGTGATTCGCTGCTTTGTTGTTCAATACCTTCTACAAGGTTTACGTAAGCTTGTATGTTATCTGAACCAAATCAGAGGATTTGGTAGACGTTCTCTGAACGTGAATAGTCTGGCTTGTGAAATACTGAATATCTAAACATTCCTAAGTTTCCAAGTTGTATATAGACTAAATAATTTGCAATCAGGAATTGTCCTTGTTAGGGAGATTAGTGCTCAGAGAATCCCAATTCATACACTATTAAATCTGAGAAACAAATTACATGTCCATTGACCGGAGCCATGGTTTCCTTATGCCATCATCTGAGATGAGTCATGAGCAAAAAGGTTATTAGTGTCAGAAATGTAATCACTGGCTTCCTGCACAGCTGAAAGCTAGAAATGAGATTTAGGAATAGAGATTTACCACCCAAATATTCCTTCCTTCACCTCACTCCCCTTAAATGCACCCAATCAAGCAAAATTTGGTACTTGCACAGACTATGAAAAGCAAGATTTTCTTGTTTCCACTTTCAAATATAATATAATCACCCATAGTAAATAAAGCATGAGTCACAGCTGGGTAAAAATCCCATTGTTGGTCGCTCGATAAACATATATCAGCTATATACCCATAAAGACAACCTGAAAGAATTTGAGGTGCAGAATAACAAATAAAAATTAGAGCTAATGTCTATTGAGCATTTGCGCTTTGCTAAAATTGTGGCAACTACAGTTGACCCTTGAACTAAGTGTGGGGAAAAGTTTGTGTTTGTTTAGAGATCACAGTATGTGGACTCAAAGTAGGGTTTGAACTCTGATTCTACCCAAACTGTTTCAGCTTCCTGTCCTTGGGTGAATCATTTATCAATTGCATTGTTTTTGAGGCAGAGGCAGATTTCAGCTGTGTGGTGGGTCAGTGCCCCTAACCCCAGTGTTGTTCAAGGGTCAGCTGTATATAGAATAGCTTATTGAATCTCCATGGTAACCCAGGAGGTAGATTCTATTATTATCACTATTTTATAGATAAGGAAACTGACATCCATAGAGGTTCAATAACTTTCCCAAGATTGCACATTATGTAAAAGATGGGGCCTGGATTCAATCCCAAACAGATGAAAAGATAAAAATCCAATCATTTAACAGCTGAGTTAAGAAATAGAGAAATAAGTGAACAGCTTTGAAGGTTATTTTTGAATTAGGTTCCTTTTGAATTAATGAAGTCTGGAATACATGTAAGACTTTCAACTCCATGAAATTCAAACAGAACAGGAGACTGTCCCATGTGGAAGGGATAGGTGGGAATATAACTGATCCCAATGAGGAAAGAAACAAGAGTACAGATTGATAATATTATCTGTCTCTCCCAAGGCCTATTCCAGAGAAGTTGTCCAATTTTTCAGACTTTCTGTCAAGGGTCACTTTAAAACCCCAGTCCTGGGAGGCTCAGAAGCAGTAGACTTTTTAATACCACAAGAGCACCTTAAAAGAGATAGTTTACTTACTAGTCTTGTTACCTTTGGGGGTAACAAAAATCACTCAACAAAGGCAGGTCTTTTCCTTATGATCCATCTACTACCCTGAAGCCACCAGTTTATTATGATCGCCATGAATTCCATTAACACTGCTCTGCTCAGGAAACAAGAGACCTAATCATAATCTCTTCTCTGGTAGCCCCTGGCAGGCGAACTTGTGTTCCGACAGTTCTCATCTGCAGTGAGGGCAGCTCCTTTTGTAGCTGGATGTAGACAGCATCTGTTACCTGTTCCATTAAGCTCACCTAAGCGGTGGCACATAGTAATGTACCTGCAATCATTTCTTTGGCCCTCAAATGCTCTGAGGAACCAACTTAGCCTTGATTTTCCCTGTAGGAATTGGGTACTGGGAACAGATGAGACGGTTGCAGCCATACTACTACATAGCTCTCTTCATAGCAGGCCGCTCCCAGCAAGCAATCTTTGCATACAGCCCTGTCAGAACTCAGTCCCAGCTCCCAGGTGTCAACCCCCATCTGCACAGAAACTTCCCATCACAGTTCTAACGAGCAGACTCAGCTTTGGGGGTCAAGGGTCAAAGGCAGGAGCGGAAGTGGGAACTTGGAGCCAGAAGGTCAAGGCCAGAAAGACCAGAGCCAGCACAGAGGATCTGGAGTAAGTGGATCACTTTCTATGATGGTTCATTTCATGTGTCAACTTGACTGGACCACAGGGTGCCCAGATATTTAGTCAAGCGTTATTCTGGGTGTTTCTGTGAAGGTGTTTTTGGATGAGATTAACATTTAAAACGGTAGACTGAGTAAAGCAGATTGCCTTCCCTAACGTGGGTGGGCCTCATCCAGCAATTGAAGGGCTAAATAGAGCAAAACTACGGACCCTGCCCTACTTAAGAGGGGGAAGTCACATAATTCTCCCACCTTCAGACTTAAACCGAAACATTGGCTCTTCCTAGGTCTCAAGCTTGCCAGCCTCAGGACTGGAACTATTCCATGGGCTCTCCTGGTCTTCATGCCTCTGGACTGGGATGGAGCTCAGCCATCAGTTTTCCTGAGTCTCCAGGCTGCTGACTCACCCTGCGGATCTGGGGACTTGCCCACTTCCATAATCATATGAGCCAATTCCTTAGAATAAATCTCTTTACATAGGTAGGTAGGTAGAGAGATAGACAGACAAACAGACACGGATATATAGATATGGAGTGTGGAATACATATAATATCCAATACCATAAGATATATATATTCTATTGATTTTGTTTTTGCAGAAGAACCCTAACTAGTATACTTCCCTTGCAGTTCTGCCTCTCACACCCATGAGCCATGATTACACCTTTAGACCTTATGGCTTGACCTGAAATTCAGCACCTCATTCTGACCATAATTCCCTATCCCTTCAGCTCCTTGAGTCCTTTATGCCCACCACACCCTCTCTCTGACTCATTAAGACCTCCCATCCTTGACCAACGTCTTTTAATTAAGGCCTCTCTATACTCGCTTCCAGCCCTACCTGCCAAGGCTCAGGTCCATCACGCAGCATCTCTTGTACTATCCTCAACTTCCTTGCCTACAGTCAGCCACTTTGACCTGGCAAACCGCAGGTTTTGGATCCATCACACTGTCTGCGTACCTTTTCCACATGTAGAGCCAGGCTGCTCAGCACTGTTGGAGAAAATCAGAAAACCACACCTACTGCTGCTCCTAGGAATTTTGACTTTACTGAACACACTTTCTCTGGTTTCTCCTCCTCTATGCGTGGCCCCTCACTCTCATTCTCTGATGGGAATGCTTCTCTCACCTGTCTTGCAAGTCCATCCTCCAGCCTATTCTCTGTATATACTTTTTCTGGACAATCTCATCTACCCCCTTTAACCTCTACCTGTCTCCTCATTACTTACCCATAGGTCATTTTCTTTTTTCCCACCTTTGTCCCTTTATACACCCTACTCCCTCTACCTGGACCACCCTAACCTCTCCTATGTCTGCAAAAAAATACACACATAAACACCTGGAGAATGTCTACTCTTTCTTCAATACTTAGCTCACATTTTTTAAATGACTCAGGTCAGGCATTACCTCCTGCAGGAAACCATCCTGACACCTGACTCCCTCTTCGGTGTCCTGCCTACGGTCACTTATTAGCTAACATCTATTACTGTAGCTCTCTCAGCATCCCTTCCCTTCATAATATCTTCACCTCACCCCTCTTTCCTTTGGGAATGGCTCCTCTCCCACTACCCATTCTGTGTGAGTCTACAGTATTTGTAATCATGGTTTGCTGTCCTCCAGCCACATTACCTAGATCCAAAATTTAAATAATAATCCATGGCCCTAGTTGTTGGTCCAAGGAGTGGAGATGTGGCGCAAGCTTAGCCAATAAGAATCTTTGCCTTGCACACCACTGTAAAGCAATTATACTCCAATAAAGATGATAAAAAAACAAAACAAAACAAAAAAACACTTTGCCTTGGATTGTTCTAAATGGGGCTAGCAGGAAAGGTTTCTATGTCTGGGGTCATGGAATTAGAAGGATGTGGCACAGGGGTTATTTATAATCACATTCTCCAAGGACCTACTGTATAGCACAGGGAACTCGGCTCAATATTCTGTAACAACCTAACTGGGAAAAGAATTTGAAAAAGAATAGATATATGTATATGCATAACTGAATCACTTTGTTGTATACCTGAAACTAACACAACATTGTTAATCAACTATACTCCAATATAAAATAAAAAGTTAAAAAAAGATCACATTCTCCACTAAATTCTAACTACGGAATCCTAGTATATTCTCAGAATGCACTGAGCTTCCCTCTATCAAAGACCACTGTCTCACTGCCTGGAGTTACCCATTTAGCGGATGCTCAACAAATGTTTGTTGAATGACTCTCTCATGTTTGGGTGTGCCTCATCTCTAAAGGGATACTGAAAATTGAGTACAGACAACTGCCGTCTCTGGCCACACTTGATGTTATGACGCATCTTGCTACAATTTGACAGCAGGGATGTGTTCACTTCGTTTATTTGAAATTTTGGAGGAAAGAACCATCCTTCACACACATCTTGAGGGGAGAATGTATGAGTCTGTCCACATCTTGAACCTAGAAACTGAAAATTAAGCTATACTTGGCCAGAGCTCAAATCTTTCCTTTAATGTGAAAAACCTTTTTTGCACGTGACCCCTTAGAGTTAAAATGGTGGAAGCCATTGAGGAAAGCAAAAGAAGGATTTGTTTGTTTGTTTGTTTATAAAGAACAGAAAAGAAAGGATACAATTTAGTTACGCTGGAAAATAACTTATGTGAAATGAAAAAAATGCAGGCTCCAAGCATTGTTTAGCCACTGAGTTGCCAAGAACATAGCAACCCTATTGTGCAGCCTCTCCTCTTCCACAGCCAGATCTATAAATTAGAAATAATATTATGTGTCCTGGCTAGTCTCACTAGAGCTTAATGAGGTTATTTCTAGGAAACCCTTTGACTTCAAAAAGTCATATGAAAATTTATGATAAAAGGTTTCAACTTGATTAAGAAGCCCTTGAGGCCTTCCTTGTGAGTCAAGCATATTTCCCACTGACTTCCTATGTGTCTCTATTATCAGTATTAAATATTTATTTTAGGTCTATTCTCCCAGCTCTCAGCCCAAGGTGATTTTTAATGCCTATTTAGTTTTTATGATGATTTTTAAAATGTGCATTAATAATAGAAGAATCTAATGTTAAATTGAAGGTTATTAAAATAGGTCTCCTTTCAAGGCAACTGGATGTTGAAAAGATCTTTTTTCTTTTACCACATCTTTCCTTAATTGCATGAGAATAAGGTTACACTTGGTTATAATTTAGACTTTCTATAGCACATTTGTATAGGCAAAGACTTGAAGTTGTAGCATAGTAGAGATTGCCATGATTTACTACTGCCTCCTCCACAACCACTTGGATGTCTAATATACATCAAAAATTTCACATATCCCCCAAATACTACTACTATTCACCCCTCCCCACCCGGCTCTTCCTGCAGGCTTCCCCAACTCAGTAAGTGGCAACTCCATTTTTTTAATTGCTTGGGTCAAAATCTTGAGGTCATCCTTGGCTTCCTTCTTCTTCTCATACTTCACATTCAATCTGCCAACAAATTTTGTCAGCACGACTCTCAAAATATATCCCCCAATACACCCCTACCCTGGCCCTCCTGGCTCCCATCCTTCACCTGAATCACTACAGCAGCCTCCTAACTGGTTTCTCTTCCCCCACCTTTGCCCCTTCAGTCTCCGTCCAGCACAGCAGCCAGAGTGACCCCATTAAACAAGTTAGAGGATGTTTTCCTCTACTTAACTACAGCCCTCCTCCCACCACGGCTGCCCAACTACGCAGAGCAAAAGCTCAATGCAGACAATGAGCACGAGGACCTTCCGGAACTTTCTAGTCCTCCAACCACCAGACCTGCTCCTTCTTCAGGACTTTGTCCTTCGAATGCTACCTGCATGCTCCTCCCCCAGATACCTGCCTGGCACCTTCCCGCACCGTCTTCCGGTCTTACCCCAACATTACTTTCTGAGTGTGGACTTCCATGATAACTTTACTAAAATTGCAACTCCCCACACCCAATCCATCCTTTCCCCCTTCCTGCCTTACTCTCCTACCCTCTTCAACACTATACACAATCCCTTGCTATAATTACGTAATCTAAGATAATGTTGTTCATCATCTGATTCCCTCTCTAGAATGTAAAACTCAGCAGGTTGGAGGGGGCAGATATTTTTATCCCTTTTATTCTCACTACTCTATCTTCAGAGTCAGACACAGAGTAAGGGGGGGCTCAATAAATATCAGTTGTCTAAAAAATATGAAAAAACTTTTAGCTATCTTTACTATAACACCAGGGATGATTCTTCTGCTTTTAAACTCTCATCTTGCCAGGCATAGTATTCTTTTTCTAGTGGACATTTCAGACCATGAGCATAGAAGAGCAGCTGTGGCCAAGGGTAGCTGGGTGGGAAGACAGGGGGCACTTGGGCTTATATGCAGTCCTTCTCAATGGCTCTGAATCGCTGTTAGGTAGAACAAACCACAGCAGCTTTATGAAAGAATATGAGCACCCAAGGAGAGCCATACATGCCAGCGAGACCTTCCCAGAGAATATCGGTTCCAGGAGCAACGAAATTTCCCCACTGATTTTTTTTTTAAAAAAAACGGTAACATCTGAGATTTTTAGGACATTTATTTTTTATTTTTAAGGAAATTTTTTCTTTTTTTTTTTTTTTGCGGTACGCGGGCCTCTCACTGTTGTGGCCTCTCCCGTTGCGGAGCACAGGTTCCGGACGCGCAGGCTCAGCGGCCATGGCTCACGGGCCCAGCCGCCCCGCGGCATGTGGGATCTTCCCGGACCGGGGCACGAACCCGTGTCCCCTGTATCGGCAGGCGGACTCTCCACCACTGCGCCACCAGGGAAGCCCTAAAGATTTTTTTTTTTAATGTGAACCATTTTTTTTTTTTTTGCGGTACGCGGGCCTCTCACTGTTGTGGCCTCTCCCGTTGCGGAGCACAGGCTCCGGACGCGCAGGCCCAGCGGCCATGGCCCACGGGCCCAGCTGCTCCGCGGCATGCGGGATCCTCCCAGCCCGGGGCACGAACCCGCGTCCCGTGCATCGGCAGGCGGACCCCCAACCACTGCGCCACCAGGGAAGCCCAATGTGAACCATTTTTAAAGTCTTTATTGCATTTGTTACAATAGTGCTTCTGTTTTCTGTTTTGGTTTTTTGCCCGCGAGGCATATGGGATCTTAGCTCCTCGACCAGGGGTGGAACCCACACCCCCTGCATTGGAACGCGAAGTCTTAACCACTGGACTGCCAGGGAAGTCTCCCCATTGATTATTGACTAAAATAAAACTACCCCTAACCCACAAAGGATGAACCTGAAAAGTCTTCAGGTGTCATAAAGGTAATGCAAATCAAAAGGACCCTGGCGGCACAATGAAAATGTTGTCCTTCCCTCAGGCAGCTGCTATCAGCTGACTTTTGCCATGCCAGATTACCGGATCTTCTGATTTTCAAGAAAAGCCAGACTTCAGATTTCATGAGAAATCCCTCAAGTGTAAAAAGCTGGCCCTTACAGGGGAGGGAGGACCAAGAGGGAGGGGATATATGTATACGTATAGCTGATTCACTTCACTGCACAATATTGTACTGTGTTACCAGAAACTAACACAACATTGTAAAGCAATTATACTCAAATAAGAAATAAAAGAAAGCTGGCCCCCTAACTCAAAAGAAAAACAACTACCACCATAAGCTGTGAGCCAAACAAAACAGCTTCTAACCACACTCAGCTGGGTTTCAGCCTCTGCCTTACAGGCTGGTAAAAACTAAACCCAACTCTGAAAAGAGCAAATTAGAAAAAACTTCTGCCTCCGTTAATCTTCTGTTAAATTCCTTCCCCATAGAAAACAGTCCTTGTGGTCTTCATGCGCAGGTCAGAAAACTCGGCACTAATGTACTTGACACTCTCATCTTAAAACTCAACACCTATATGAACATGTTTCTTCCATCTCTTGACTTGCTGGGCAGAGCAAGTGGGGAAGCCAGCCTCCCCCACCCCGACCCCCGGCCATGAGGTTCGCTATCCACTGGCAGGATCCTTGGCGTCTGTAATGGGAGGAGTGGAGAACACCAAGAGTGGCAGAGAAATTCTCAGCAACAGCAAGAGAGGAAAAGAGAATTCCGTGGCTGCCACAGAAGGGAGTGAGGTGGCCTATTTGTGTGTAAGGAACACAGTCTGAGCTAAGAAGTGAGGGGTGAATTGTTACCAAAATCACTCAGTAGACTGAGCCCCTCAAAAGCTGGGGCTGTATCTAATCCACCTTTGTATTCGTAAAATCGACCTACTGTGTGCCTGACTCCGCTGGTTTTTGGATGAAAGCAGAGCAATCAATTTTTCTATCATATGACAGAGGAAGGGAAAGGTTCCCAGTCCAGTCATAAACTAGTGGCCTCAAAACATCCCCAGGATGGGGCTTCCCTGGTGGCGCAGTGGTTGAGAGTCCGCCTACCGATGCAAGGGACACGGGTTCGTGTCCCGAAACGGAAAGATCCCACATGCCGCAGAGCGGCTGGGCCCGTGAGCCATGGCCACTGAGCCTGCGCGTCTGGAGGCTGTGCTCCTCAAAACGGAGAGGCCACAACAGTGAGAGGCCCGCGTACCACAAAAAAAAAAAAACATCCCCAGCAAACTGTGATGTGAAATTTAACACTTTAGGGGAACAGCCTAATTTGCAATGTCAGAATCACAGATTTTATTGTTCTTCTTTAAATTATCATTAATAGAAGGAAGAGGAAACAATGACAATTTTAAAACTAGTACCCATATTTTATCAATTTTAAGCAGCAGAAAAAAAATTCACTCCCAACCAGGAGCAGGTAAAACAACTGAAAACCCAGAGAGATGTGGATAGAACTGTCTTACAGCCTTGTTTCCTCCAGACACATATTTTTTAAATGCAATGATTTTAGCAAGGGTCAGAGAACTGTTATTTGTTAGATGAAGAATATGTAATTAAACCCACTGTTCTGAAAGAAAAGCTTTGTATTTTTTTTTTTAATCTTCTATGACTGGGCTGGTAATTCCTTCCTGTCTCACACCTACTCAAAACCCAGAGGATTTGTCCTTGGTGCCTGCCATGAATATAAGTACAGTTCTCTAGTGTATAGTTCAATCACAGTAGACAACTACTGATTTCTGTTTAAGTCGGAATACACATAATTTTCTCTAGTCTGGGAATTATTAAAATGTATTAACAGACTAGGGTTTCGTGTTTCAAGTGTGGCAACGGTTGGGGGTGGGTGGTTTTCCTTTGTATTTTTAAATTTTCCTTTTCCCCCCAAGAACTGAGCCAGGCCCTTTTTGAGCAGGAAAGCTCCACTGACTTGTTCTGACAAATTCTCATTCAATTTCACACTGGGTCACACACAGTCAGAAGAAAGACATACCCGTGGCTGAGGGGAGAGCGAGAGGGTTGAGGCTGATTGCACAGAAAGCTCCCTCTCTCTTTGCTTTTCCAGGGACTTGGAGGAAGCCCACTTTCTCTTCTTTCATGATGGAGATAACTTCTCGGTACAAAATCTTAATTTAACAATCTCAAAAGATTTTTTTTTCACACATTTTTCTTCCAGTAGCAATAGTAATAACACAAAGCGTCCGTTACCTTCTTGTTTATAGAAACACTCTCCGACTGCAAAGAGACCACATTTTAATGGAAAAGGTCAAAAGTAGGCAAGTGAGAAGACCTCGGTGTGGTTTGGCTTTGCTGCAGTTCTGGGGAAGTCACAGACCTTCTCTGGGCTCAGGTTTTCTGTCTGCAGTAAGGGGATTAAGCATCAGTGGTTTCCAAATTGTGCACCATGAAAGTCTGGGGTGTAGAGATTGGAGAATACATGCGTCTCTAGGACCCCATTCCCACCACCACACTTGAGCCACAAGTCAGTTCTTATCTGTTTATATATTGGATTTCCACATCAGATTTTCCTTAGAGAAAGGGTTTCACAGCTTTGTAAGTTTGAAAAAAAAAATCTGTCTTTCCCAGTTCTCACTTTCCATGACTCTGTGACTTTTCTCGCTGACAATACAGCCTCGATTTCCTGCAATGCATGTGTTCACGAAAGCAGACCACTGTACAAAACGGGAAACTGGTTCATGCATGATGCTTTTCGCCAGTATAAGCACCTCTACCATCAAAAACATGAATTTACTAAGCATTCATTCATGCACGATGCCACATGGGTTACTTATTAGCACAAGCAAAGTTGACAAGTTCCATTTTCAATTTGAGAGACTAAGTGATTTTACTGAGTTTGAAAACGGGAAATCTTGATAATTCTTTCAATGTGGTACAGCTATGAAGTAGCAGAGGCAGACACGAAAATGGACAACGAATTTGATAATGCTACTGTAACACAAACAAGTCAATAAGCAATTCAAAGATCTCATCTAAAACCACTGTCTCCAGAGGAATATTTAAGCCTTCCCTGTAGAACCAAACAGGAAAGTATCATGGCTTTATGAAAATAAGTAACCAGATTTCAGCATTTATTCCTCCCAGGAAAAAGTATCTAAATACTTACCACCCATTACTACAGGCATAGGAAAGAACACTGATCCCCGAGAACACAGACTATGAATTCCAAAGAGCAAGCAGCAGCTGAGCTAGAAAGGGAGACAGAGCTCAGAGTGGGAAACTAGAGAACCACAGCGTTGCATATCCACAGACAGAATCTGCAATTCACCTTGAAAGAGAGCAAAGGTGGAAGTTAATTGATGGAAACCCAGTATTCAAAATGCACTTTGAGAAATACCTGAGCAAAGACTAAGACTTAGCAACAAAGATCCTAAAGCAAGAAGAGAATCTCTTAGACCGACCACAAAGAATAAAAAGGACCATATTAACTTAGACATACCTGTTGGTATTATCACTAGGTCCTCTTTGAGAAGGAACCAGAGATCAAGATTAGAATTAGCACAAGTCTTTTTTATACCATTATTCATCTACCTTGGTCAATAAACATTGTTGCCAAGGCTAGAATGCGGTTTTTTAAAAATCAAGAAGCTATAAAGGATGAATATTAATCTATCCTTTTTCCTCTCATCTATTTTCCCCTTAATTTTTCTATTTTGTGAGCTGGTTTGGCTAACAAATTCACAATTCAATTCTCCTCTGAGTTTTCAGATTCAGCACTATTTTTGATCTGTTGATATTTCCCAAAACAAAAAGCCCAAATGCCTCAAAACTAGAATAGAATGGGAAAAGATGCCTCCTGCCAAAAAGAAATAGTGCAGGTACTCGAGTTCAAATAATTTTGAATGCTTTAATTCAGTGCTTTAGAGTTCTGATAATCTTATATACAACCACAGTAATACAATGGATTTCTTCTCAAATGTCTCAGAAATTCCTAAGAAGTGGTACTCTAGCTATGTAAAACCTATCATCCTCATGGGAGTTAAAAAAAAAAAGAATGTGCACCAAGTAACATTAAGTACCATAGTACAATTATCCTACCAGGAGAGTATGTGGCAAAAGAAAAGTTATCTAAAAAGAAGGTAGTACCTGGGCACCAGTCTAGCTACAGATGACAGTTCTGCGGCTCCTGGAACCAATTAGAGAACATCCTATGGGGTCCACTTAAATCTAAAGTCACTTTGGATAGTCCTTAGTACTGTTTGCCGAATATTTCCAGTTCACCCTATTGCCCAGACACAAGATAAATTGCCTGTTCTGGCTCCCTTATTGTGTGTGAAGCCATGTGACTAGTTATGGTCAATAACTTGTGAACAGAGGAAAATAAGTCACTTCCAAGAAAGAGCATTTCACTGGTGATTCAAGACCTTTAAGACCTCTCTTGTTCCTCTGACACAGTGGTCAGAAGCATCAGTGATGGAGACTGCTTCATCTATCTAGGTTCCAGAGTGACAAGGATGAACAAGCCCTCCACCCCAGGTGTGGAGACACAATGAACATACAGCACAAGAGAGAAGGAAACCTTTGTTGTTTTAGGCTGCTGAGATCTGGGGATTGTTTGTTGCTGCAGCATTACTTCACCTATCCCAACTTAGATCCCCTCAGTTCAGGAGGAGTATGCATGAGAATGGACTACAACAAGAGACTCCAAGAACCAACCCAATCATCACTGGAAATCCTCCAAATCAAGGATTATGCCAGATCTCTCAGAGGGTTTTGGGCTGACTACCCTCATTCTTCAACCCCACATCCCTAAGTAGTACTCTTTTTTCCTGTTTTTTTTTTCTTTATTGAAGTATAGTTGATGTACAATAGTATATAAGTTACAAGTGTACAATACAGTGATTCACACTTTTTAAAAGTTATACTGTAACCAGGCAGGACCCTATGGGGCCTTCCTGGAACAGACCTCCTCCCCCATATCCTCTGCTATAGCTCCTCTCTGAAGTACCCAGGTAACAGTATCTCATGCATATTTTCTGAGTTTTTCAGTGCTACAAGCCACCACCAAATGGAAGAAATTAACTACTTGATGATCATGAGCACGTAGTCCCTGGAACCTTCTGGTGCCTAAGGATTGATAGCGTTAACCGCCCTATTATTTCAACATCAACCAATCAGAGAATTGTGCACGAGCTGATCACATACCCTGGGGCGACGCTCCCTCACCTGGCCTTTAAAAATGCTTTGCTTAGACCCTTCGGGGAGTTTGGGGTTAGTGGTGGGCACGACCTACCCATTCTCCTTGCATGGCCCTGCAATAAATCTCTCTTTGCTCCAAACCCCAACGTTTTAGTTTGTTTGGCCTCACTGTGCATCGGGCACATGAACTTGTGTTCAGTAACGATACTCCATTTATAGGGACTTCCCCGGTGGTACAGTGGGTAAGACTCTGTGCTCCCAGTGCAGGGGGCCCAGGTTTGATCCCCGGTCGGGGAACTAGATCCCGCATGCCTGCCACAACTAAGAAGTCTGCATGCCGCAACTAAGACCCGGCGTGGCCAAAATAAATAAATAATAAATAAATAAATATTTTTTTAAAAAACCAATACTCCATTTATAGTTATTATAAAATATTGGCTATATTCCCCATGTTGTACAATACATCCTTGTAGCTTATTTTATACCTAATAGTTTGTACCTCTTAATGCCCTATCCCTATATTGTCCCTTCCCCTTCCCTCTTCCCACGGGTAACCACTAGCTTGTTCTGTATATCTGTGAGTCTCCTAAGCAGTACTCTTAAGCCCAAGGGACATTCAGGGGTCTCTAGGCTTTAAACTCATTGTCCCATTAATTAAGCTGCTTCCTTGGAATGTTTTACTCCCTGTCTTCTTTCCCCAGAATGTTCCAGCCAATAGATTCAACTACCAGAATAAAACAACAAATCCCGCAAAGCGCCTTGAGAAACTTCACAGTAAAATTTCTTTGTAGCTTCCACAGGGTAGAGAGTTTGACAAGTACTCAAAATTGATACACATGAGAACATCTTAGCGTAGGATATTTTTCCTCACAAAACATTTATTTCAGGCTGTTCACAGCAGAATATTCAATAATGATTTTGAAAAAATATTTCTTAAAGCTG
The DNA here is from genome assembly GCF_039906515.1 of Pseudorca crassidens. Taxonomy (NCBI): domain Eukaryota; kingdom Metazoa; phylum Chordata; class Mammalia; order Artiodactyla; family Delphinidae; genus Pseudorca; species Pseudorca crassidens. The sequence goes on from NC_090306.1 coordinate 64,180,996, forward strand.
GTGCTCTTATTTTGATGAGGAGAGGAACTCGTTTCATTTTCTGTTTGGAGTCCCTGTCCATTTATCATAGCACTGGGTTGTCAGGATAACGACCTCAAACAGCAAGTCTCCTTGACATTACACCTCAACCCTGGAGGATTTGGGATTTTTACCCACTTTTCCCCCAGATCTATGATTTCAAGTTATTTCAAAGAACTTTGAGTGTCTATTTTAGGAAAAGGGGAAAAAAAAAAACTCTTCTGGCAAACTAGAAGCCATCCAAGTAGAAACAGTTTGACAGAGGCTGCCATTAACAGAAAGCCACAGGAAAAACAAAGTAAAATGAGAAATGCTGAAACAGTTTTCTTTTCCCTTTTTTTTTAAGCTGACAGAGTGAATGGAAACAACTTAAGAAAGATAGTCAAGTAAATCTCTAACCTCCCGCAACCGTGAGCTTCAAAAACTGTTCTTTAAATACAGCCACTGGAATAGGGTTTTATATTTAGCTTTTGCACCCCTCCGGTCTCCTCCTATGGTATTAATATGTTTTTTAAATGCCTAAAACCTTTCTTAGTACCTAAGAATTCCCCTAGATCTCATGAATTAATGCAAATGGTAATCACCAGTGCAAATGAGTAATTGGTAGCACAAGCACCCATCTGTGCGTGCAATTAACTGCCTTGAGCAAGTAATTGCCTGTTTTTACAAGAGCCTACTTAGAAATCTCAACTTAAGCATATATTTTTTTGAGTAATTCTGCCAATAACACAGCAAAACTTTTACTTGCGACAAATACTTTTAAACAAGCAGCCAAACAAGCAATAATTTTAGTCTTATAAAGGTCATACCTAGGAAGCCACCCTCCACAGTAATTGATTCTGCGAGTTTCACAATTCCAGATGCACGGGCTCAGGGCATTTCCCAAGAGAGCAGGCCATTTGTTCAGGAGAGCCCAGTCATGATGAGTGCTTTCCACCCAAGCATCTTGAGATTTCTGAAACTTTTGGTAATTTTCTAATTAATTCATTCAACAAATATTTGCTGAACACGTATCATATACAAAGCCTTCTGTTCTAAGCGTCTTATGTCCATGCATATTAAGAATGAGAACGTGGTATATTTTTCTCTTAAGGAACTTATAACTGTTCAGGAAGTAGAAAGCTTGAAGCTAATTATCTAAAACACAGGAGGCTTTGTAAGTCAAGGGCTGTGAAGGTGTACCTGTTACCTTACCAAGCCACACCTGCCTGGCACATAGGCATGTGTTTTGGGTAAAAATCACAATTGCAATCAAAAGGATCTTGGACCTGAGCCTTCGCCAAGCTGTGTCCTTGGCCCCCCTACTCCCCCAAATCAACCAGCGTGCCCTCCCTTTGCAAGGTCACCCAGTCTCCTTGACACTCATCAACATTTTTCTTCAGCAGCTACTGACTGTGCTCCCCCCATCTGCTGCCAAAAGACTTAATCCATAGCAGTTTATGGTCCCGCACCAAGCTGCTACTTCCTTGCTATTGCCAAATGCCCTGTCGTTCCTCTCATCACTGCCCCTTGCCTTTAAACACCAATTATACGCTGACAACTCCCAAATTAAGATTTTCAGCACTAACTTCTCCCCCAGAATCCCACGCTGATCTATCTGACTTCCATCTCAGCACCGCCACTTAGGTATCTAAGAGTCATGTCAGACTACGTTTCCTAAAACCAACCCGATCCTGTTCCTCAGACCATTTCCCTATCTCGATGATGGGAAGTCCCAAACTTCATAGTCATCTTTGCCTCCTCTCTTTCCTTCCCACCAGTCAACCAACCCATCAGCTAATCTTTTTACTCTACCATCAAAGGAATCCAAACTCCCCCACTTCTCACACCCACACCATTTCCACCCTGGCCCAAGATGCCATCACCTCTTGTTGGATTATTGCAGTTGCCTCCCAACTGGGCTTCCTGCCTTCACCCTCTAGTGATTCTCTCACTCCTTCATCAGAATGGTCCTTTTAAAAGTCATATTATGTCACTCTTCTGATCAAAGCCCTCAAGTGGCTTCCCATCTCAGAGTCAAAGCAGAATTCCTTTCAAGAATCTACAAGATCCTTCATAATCTGCCCCACAACTCCATCTTTCCTTGATCATTTCCTATACCACCACCATCCATAGTCATTATCATTCAGCAAACCTGGCTTCCTTATTACTCCTTGCCTACACCAAGTGCACACCTGTTCTCACTCCCTGAGATGCCCTTCCCCACGTGTCTATGTAGCTCATTCCGGCACTTCTTTCAGGTCACCGTATAAAGAGATCTACCCTGAGCCCCAAGGTAATACAATTCCTTCCCACTGCCCCTACCACAGTTCCTAGCCCTTACCCTGCTTTCTTTTTGTCTATAGCCTTTCTTCCATATGATACACATTGATTTTTCTACCTCCAATATTAGAATGCAAGCTCTACGAGGGCTGAAGTTTTGTTCTGCTAAGCTTTCTAGCATCTCAGTACTGCCATATAGCTTCAGGTATGAATGAATGAATGAACGAATGAATGAATGAACAAATGGACATGCCTAAGATGGAAGAGGCTCTTCTTCCCATTAAGAGTACGGTTCTTATAAGACTTTCAAAAAGGGTGGTCTTGCTCTCTGTTTTACTCCCTCTCTTGCAAAAAAAAACAAAAACAAACGGGACGATGTCTCCCAGGTTGCCACAACTTGGAGAGTTGCTCTCAAAGACAGTAAACCAGCATCCTAGGATGTAGTCTGGGTTCCTCAGATCTCTTCCCTCCAGTTGAATTCCTTGCCTTTAAAAGAAACTTCCCAAGAAGCTAAGGTAGCTCATTCTTTGAGACTCATCCCCAATGTTCTGGTGCCCAAATTTCAGTCACCATCTTCCTCCTGTTCTCTCCCAGGCCAACCATCAGGTCTTCACGGTGATAAGACTCCTGATGAGCCCATATCTCCTGCCTTAGGCCTCCCCTGGGAACCTCATTACACAAATGAGAAAACAGAATTTTTTAAAAAGTAAATTCTTTCACTCAACCTCACACTAAGCCATCACCAAATTCAGGAGGCAACACCTCAATGAACACTGAGCTCAGAATTTCAAATACTCAGCTTCCTTGCTAGAAAGATGAAGCCCCGTCTTCCTCATTAAGTAGTTAAAGATGATAAGAAGGTGTGACTAAGTGGTTGGAAGAAAAAAAAGGGGTAAAATCTTCAGAATCCAACCACTTAAAAAAAGAGTACGGATGAAAAGGAAACTCCCCCAGATGCTGAGGGATTTTTTTTTTAATGCATGAATATGTGTGTTAAATAGACTATGCTTTGCCAAAATCAGGGCTACCATTCTTAAAGATTTAACTTGATTTATTCTATCATTTCTAAGGTGGGAAAGTTTGAACTATTATCAAACCTCAGGAAATACCGAAAGAATTCAGTATATGCCTTTCAAAAACGTCTCTTACATCTAAGTTAATAAGCTTACTTTAAAAATTATGATTCAAAAGTTTAATTGACTAAGCATGTTATGTATTTTCAAATTCTGTACCGATAAAATACTCCTCTATATTTTTAAGATAGATCTAGTAGATCACAGAGCACAATATCGCTGTTCAACAAGATTTAAGGAAGAAGAGAATGAAGATAGGATGAATTATTAAAACAGGCAATGTTTTGTGGCATAAAAGTTTCTCTTCTAGATCTTAAATTCTGGCCCTATGCATGAAAAAAAATGTGAATTCTTTTCTAATCATAAAACTTTCTCAAAATGGGAAAACAAAGCTATCTAGGAAGAAAAAGAAGTAGGAAATAATAGGAGGTCCTTTTGCAATAAATAACCCTATGGTTTCTGCTTCCATGCTAGAAAATCTGAGAACTGCAATAAAAGCACAATTTACACGGGGTGCTCTGAGCAGTCAAATCGCAGATTTTTCCCTTGAGTTCTGGCTCTACAAAAAGGACGTTCACACGTCACACGTTCACATTTTCAATTTAATTACCTCTTTAAAACGCTAGGATTTTTTTTTTTTTTTGCGGTACGCGGGCCTCTCACCGTTGTGGCCTCTCCCGTTGCGGAGCACAGGCTCCGGATGCATAGGCTCAGCGACCATGGTTCACCGGCCCAGCCGCTCCGCGGCATGTGGGATCTTTCCAGACCGGGGCACGAACCTGCATCCCCTGAATTGGCAGGCGGACTCCCAACCACTGCGCCACCAGGGAAGCCGCAAAACGCTAGGATTTTTATGCCACGTGGGACTTATGTACATTTTCAATCACATAGGACTCAATATTGTAAATTATTAAATTCTCATTACACCTCCTGCAGTTCATACACTACCCTATCTGTACATAATATGATGTGTTTAAGTAACTTGCCTAAGATCATTTAAGTAGTAAAAGAGAGAAAATGAGACCTGCAACAGCAATTATGCATACTAGCTGAGTGACCTTGGAGTCTAAACCTCTGCAGGTCTCTATAAAAGGAGAGAGTTGGTCCAGAAGATCAGATCTCTTCTAGCCCTAACAGTCAATGATTCCCTATTCTTGATTTTAGACTTGAACTTTTTATCTCTCTACTGTGTTTCAACTTAAGACTCTCAAAATTCAGCATCATGAGTTCACTTTAAAGGCATCTTAAGGATAAGTCCCTTAAGTTTTATATCAACCAAAAACTCCAATCATATGAGTACTTATTTCTTTTACAATTTCTTAGAGGAACCTTTTGACATCAGTGAAAATGCACACTCTCTCTGCTCACACTACCCAATAACCCATAGTATATAACCCTACTGTTATGGATAGAATATTTGTGTCCCTGCCCCCAAATACCATACGATTAATGTGATGGTATTAGGAGGTGGGACCTTTAACAGGTAATTAGGTCATGATGGTGGAACCTTCAGAAATGGGATTAGTGCCCTGAAAAAAGAAGACATGAGAGCTTCCTCTCTCTCTCTCTCCCCCCCTCCTCTCTGCCATGTGACGAAACAAGGAGACAACAGCCATCTGCAAACCAGGAAGCAAGTCCTCACCAGACACCAGAGCTACCCACCAGATCTTAGTCTTCTCAGCCTCCATAACGTTGAGAAATAGACGTCTATTGTTCAAGCCACCCAGTCTAAGGTAACTTGTTACAGCAGCCCAAGCTGAGACACCTACTATTCTTCAAATCATGGAGCCTTCTGTTTTCACCTCTCAGCTTTCATTGAGCTAAACAATTTTGATTCTTTTTGTCTTTTCTCCATAGTTTGTTTTCCTACACTTTCATAATTTCCTTCACGTTTTCAACCACTCTTTTCTTAAAAGCCTCCAGTGGCCCAGTAAGATGGTAGCCTGCTTTATATTGTTTAAGGGGGAAATTCCCTTGTTCTTGCTGCATGCTAGGAATCTCTTTTTCATCCCAATGTAGAGAAATGTGGTTGTTTTGTTGTGCTTTAATTAAGCACACTCAGCTATATTATTGCCTCTTTCTCAGCTTTATTTCAACATCAACTATTTCTGGTTACTTTTGCTTCTAATTAGGAGTTAACTATTCTCTATTTTCATAGCTTCATTTTCCTCCAGAGGTAAAATAACTTATATCCAATGGTAAAACACGGTTCTGGCTGTTACTGCCTTGTTATGAACTGAATTATGTCCCCCCCACAATTCATATGTTGAAGCCCTAGCCCCCTGCCCCCAGTACCACAGAATATAACTATATTTAGAAATAGGGCCTTTAAAGGGATAATTAAGGTTAAATGAGGGCATTAGGGTGGGCCCTATTCAATATGACTGGGTGGGCCCTATTCAATATTTCCTCTTCTTACAAGGAAATCTAGACACAGACACACACAGAGAAGATGGCCATCTACACACCAAGCAGAGAGGCCTCAGAAGAAACCAACCCTGCCAATATCTTGATCTCAGACTTCTAGGTTCTAGGACTGTGAGAAACCAAATTTTTGTTGTTTAAGCCACTCAAGCTATAGTATCAATACTCTGCTATAGCAGCCCTGGAAAACCAGTGCAGGCCCCTCTCCCGGTTATGACCTGGAGGAGAAAATGATATTACTACTCGTCCGTCCATACCCAGTGCTACTGTTAGGAGGAGACAGGTGGTTAGTGTGCCCCATTCTAGCACACAGGAACAGTACTGGTGGCTGACATGGTATTCACCACCTTCCCATCATGCCTAGTCCCACTGATGCAGAAGGACAGATCTGGGTCTTTCACAAGAGAAGCACCTTCTTCAGTAGCTTAAACTAGATCTCCAATGTTTCCCTTTATTTTCTTTATACTCAAACACTAACAGCCTAGTAAATCCCAGGTAGGCAGTTAAATAGCCAAAGATTTTCCTGAGGAAAATGGGGCCAAATTTACTCTGGCCATCTTTCCCCTAATCTTATCCCCCATGGCCATTCTACTGAATGTTTTCCCAAAGTCTATGTTTCAGGGGTCCACCTCAGTAAAAGTCCAGTGGAAGTAAGCCCCTTTTTCAGAGGAGCCTAATATCTGAGCCTAGTATCAAGACCAGAATATTCCTAAGGAGAAAGGATTACTCATCAGATTTTCACTAAACAGTTCAATATTTGACCTCTTTATTTTTCTATTCATTGACTTCTTCAGGAAACATTTACTGAGCATCTAGTATATGTAAGGCTCTGCATCAGGGCCAGGGCTACAAATGATAATAAATCATCAACATATCAAAGAACCATAAAGAGTCCCCCAGGAAACTAGATGATGAAGATTTCTAAAAGAAGAGTGAAAAACCACAGAAATTAGAATTTTAAGATTCCAAAGACCAGATGCCCTATTTTTCCAGGAAATTCATAAAACTTAGGAAATCCAAACAAACATATCAGTTGACTGGGCAGAGAACTCAGATGTGATGCGCAAACTAAGGTCAGGTGATGCCTCACAGAGAGAGAAGATACGGAGATCTCTTTTCCTCTGCCTCCTTCCCTCTCTGACGAATATGCTGATTGCTTCCCCCAAATAGCCACCATTTCCATTTCTATAATGCAGCCAAATTGTGTTTTTAAATGTGTTTCCATTTTTTGAAACTTCTAACGCCATGTAATCCTTGTTACTTTCTTTGAAACAGTTTCCACTGGGCAGAGGGAATAAATACACTGTGTTGTTAGCAGTTCCTCTCTGTTGTCTGGGAAAAGGGGACTGGAGGTGGCAGTGGCAGCTCCGATGGCAGGGGCACTGCCTGGGAACAGTGCTGCTTTTTCATGCAGGGCTGTGAGAGAATGGTGCGGACCGACCGCTACAGGAAGGGGGAAGATCCTGAACCCACTCGAGAGAGCGCCTCAAGGGCAGTGGTGTTCTCTCTTCAGGCACGTGATCAGGAACAAAGGAATCTTTATTCATCATTTCTGCTGCACTGCTTTGCTTTTTATTCCTTATAAGCAGCTGAGAAAGACCACGAGCAGCCCTTTTAATCAGCTGTGGAAGAGATGAAAGGGTTCAGAAGAGAGAAGCTGCCATTTCTGAGAATGGTTTATTCATATTGTAGAATAATCTTTAAAGAAAAGAACTCTATGAGACTGATCTTTTAATTATAGAGGAATAAATACATCTGTGAAATCCACCAATTTCACTTTGGATTAAATTAAATTACTCTCTCGTTTAAAAGCCAGATACTCAGTAAGCAGAAGTCTCAGTTTGGAAACGCCTTCTCTCCCTAATACACGGCTTCCCCCTTTCCCCACCCCATCCCCAAATTCCAGTCACTATTTGATAAACAGCAGGGAGAAAAATACATAACATCTCAGAGATCCGCTTTGGGGGCCTTAGATATGTTCCGTTTGCCACCAAGCAAGGTCTGGATTCTCAAAACGTCAGATCAATTATCTGTGAATAACATTATGATCACGCTATCTGACAGGTTTTTTTTTTTATTTATTTATTCAAAAATCCCAACACATTTTCATCCCACTCACGAATCATATCCCAGCTCTGGCCAAAGAATATGAGTCCTATCATAGAGTTCTTGGTGTACCTCCACAGCACTGGTGATGGGCACAGACGTTCAAAAAACATCTATTAACTTCAAATGACACCATTCACAACTCTGGGAACTCCACCAACCAAAAATTTTAAATCGCCCTTTCTTCTAGTTCCTTTTAGGTGAACAAGCAAAGAAACAGTGCCTAGTTGGCCTTATCTTTGCTGATTCTTATTTTATATAGTTCCTCTAACTGTGACAGCCCAGAAGCACCTCTCCCATCCGTACACAAGTGTGCCAAGGGCTTTCTTAAGCCACTTTCCCTTTCCTGCTATTTCTGGATCTTGAGTCAGCTCTCTTCCTTGGGGAGTTCAGAGACTTTTGCAAGTTCCCATTTCAGGAAATCCCAGTTCTGTTTGAAGTTATCTCTCCCAGAAAATAAAAAAAACAGCTAAAGGAAAAAAGACCCTACATCGTCTTCAGAACTATTTCTTTTCTGTCGATGTTTTGGTAATTTTTCACATTGGCATCCTTCTCTAAACAGGAGGCTATCTACGCAGTATTTTAATATTCCTCCTTTAACTTTGCAATGCACAGAGATACTTTAATACATGATGTTTAGGCAGACGATTTCTCAAAGGTAGGTCGATTCTTCCCATTGTTTACCAAGTTCTTATTCTGAAGCATTCTCACTGCTATCTATTGGCATCAGTTAACCTGTATTTCCAAAGGTTGGTGCCAAGTTGTGGTTCTTCCTGTTTGCAAAATCATCTTCTCCTTAAGTGTTCCTGGGTGCGGAGGGTCCAGGCTCTTGGAGCAACTTCCGCGTCGATGTACCCTGTGGCGAGTGTCTCTTCCATCCCTATTGTTCCTTATTCTCAGATGCTTCCCTGAGCATTCAGGATCCAGGCTCTGGGAACAATCATCTCTTCAAAATAATCCCCTGCCGGACAGGTTTCCATCCAGTTTCTTCTTAAATCATCTTCAAAAAAGTTTTACAGACTAACCTACCCACTTTTAATCTAAATTAGAAGAGGAAGAAGAGGAGATAATATCAAGAAATGCTCCCTTTACAAGGAGAAAGCATAATTATCTTACATGTTGTAACTTTTGTTTCTTCTGCACTTCCATAAAGCTAAAGGGCTGATTAGGGAGACTCAGGGGCCAACTCTGGGCCAACACAGTCCTTTGTTTGAAGAGGTGGCATCACGGAATTCCCTGGCGATTCAGTGATTAGGACTCCTCGCTTTCACTGCCGAAGGCCCGGGTTCAATCCCTGGTCAGGGAACTAAGATCCCACGAGCCGCGCAGCGCAGCCAAAAGAAAAAAAAGGAGAGGTGGCATCAACTCACAGTCCCTGACTCATCCCCTCACTCCCCACTCCTATGTTCTGACCACTGCCCAGCTGCCAGGTAATGACCCACACTGACCTCTTAGGCAGGCATAATTCCCCTGAGACGGAATGAGGAGCCCTTGAGAAAGACCCGTTCATAGTCAGCATTGCACATATTCTTTTTTTTTTTTTTTTTGGTATGCGGGCCTCTCACTGTTGTGGCCTCTCCCGTTGCGAAGCACAGGCTCCAGACGCGCAGGCTCAGCGGCCATGGCTCACGGGCCCAGCCGCTCCGCGGCATGTGGGATCTTCCCAGACCGGGGCACGAACCCGTGTCCCCTGCATCGGCAGGCGGACTCTCAACCACTGTGCCACCAGGGAAGCCCTGCACATATTCTTAACAGTATATTCTTACGCTGTATTAGATACATTTGTTTGTAATTGTGTTTTCCCCTCTTAAAAGGTCACCTCCATAAGGGGATGTCGCCTCCTTAAGGGAAGGACTATGTTTCATTGATCACGGCTTTCCCAGGGCCATACACATAGTAGATGCTCAGTGAATAATTGTTCATCTTCACTTACTGTTGCTTCTTTACAGTCATCAGGAGCTCAGACCAGGTACTTGAGACAAAGGGAAGGGGCTTAACAAACCTCACTCACAGGGATAATATTTGATAAAATAAGGCAACAGGAGAGTGTCCTCTGGAATCCTCAAAGGAAGAAAACCCTGAAACAGGCTGGGGAGAGGGAGAAATAGTAGAAGAGAGAGGAAACCACAGGCCACATGCCAATTATAAGAGGTAAATTTAGAGAGTACTGACCTAAGACCAGACATCCAAATGCCGTCCTAGAGCATAGAGCAGCTAAAGAATAGACGCTTACTGAACTATACTCAGTATTTTGTAATAACCTATAAGAGAAAAGAATCTGAAAAAAAAATAGACATGTATGTATGTATAACTGAATCACTTTGCTCTACACCTGAAACTAACACAACATTGTAAATCAACCATACTTCAATTAATAAAAAAAAAAGATTAAAAAAAAAGAATAGACACATTATTAAGAGCCACCCTTCCTCCACATACTCCCCTACATCACAGGCCTCCCCAGGGAATTAATGGATACCAGCTCTCAGCCTCAGTCTCCTTGCTTTCCTTGTGCTCCTGGAGCCTGCTCCTCTTCTCCTTCAGACATGCATTCCTTGATCTTGATAGGGTCTTTCCTTATCTACTACTATTCCCTCCTTTGAAAGATAACCTATCACTTAGAATGGCCTCTTTCTTACCACTTCATCAGCTCCACCACCACCACCTTTGCAATGGAGACTTACGTTCACCTCGCCTGTTTTATCCCCCGCCTGCAGGCACTGAAGCAGGCCTAATCTTTAATGACCAGTGATGCCCAAGTAACTGATTCAAATAACCTAGATTTTAGTCTCTGGCTTGTAAGGAATTTCATGGAAGATCCCAGACCCTTCCTTGCTGCTGGCTGCTATAATGAATAGCTATATTTATTCTTCTGTTGTCTCCATCTGCATTACATTGATTTGGTGTGTTCTGGGGATAGAGCAAAATAAAAATATAACAAAAAACCCTGCATAACCCTGAGGCTATCTTAAAATAAGAGCCATTACTGGAAGAACTATAGCCTAAAAGTATGGTGCTCCGGCATCAGCTGGTCTTAGATATGAATCTCAGCTCTACTGAAAGACTCTGAGCAAGTTGTTGAACCCTCTGAGTCTGTTTTCTTATCTGTAAAGGAGGACAATATTACCATCTTCCTCAAAGGGTTGCCATGGGCTTTTAACCACTCTGCTCTCTACACTACCTCCATTCACAAAATTGCCCCTGTTTCTCCCTTCACTTCTGTCAGATCCAAGAGACCCCTGGTCACATGGAGTGAACCCCACTGGCCTAAGGGAGATACTATACCAGTTCTATTGGTTGTTTCTTAACTATATTTAAGTGTATTCAATTCTTAACAAACTGCAGCCTGATTTCTTTCAGATTCAATGAAATTTCTTTCAGAAAGGATCTGTACTAATTTGTATGACTTATGTACAGAGTAAGCACTTAAGTGTAAAAAGCTAGTGGTTCCCAAACTGAGGGCTGCACATTCCGTGGACACCTCAAGGGTTACAAATTCATATACTCACCATGCTTCATGTGAAGACTGAATGAACAATGCAATACATGTACATACATATATATGCATATGTATACACAGATATATCCACGTATATTCATAAATTTCCAGTATTGCTGTTTCAAATGTAGATATAAATACTATTAATAAAATGTAGATTTAAAAGCATGACTTAATTTGTAAAAGCCTTTATCATTGTATGCTTTGTTGATCAACATCTGCTAATGCTACAATATGTAGTGATTCTAAATTTTTAATATAATAGTATTAATATTTTATCAAATCTTGACATTATTAGTAATGTTTGATTGTTAATAATAATATCCAACAGTTATTATGTGTCAGACACCGTTCTAACAACTTAACACATATTAATTCATTAAACCCTCACAATGACACTATGAGGCAGAGCTATTATCATTTCCAATTTATATATTAGGAAACTAAGGCACAGAGAGGCTAAGTGATGTATCACGGAGCTAGTAAGACACAGAGCTGAGATTCAAGCTCAGGCATTCTGGTTCCAGAGGCCAAGCTCTTTATTTCGACACAATTAGTTGAGAACTCAGCTATGCAATAATACACTGGTGCCACTGTTTTTGATCAGAAAATTATGTATAACCTTGACGTTGATTTCATATTCTATGAAAATGGGCATATTTCTAACTGGGTACAAACTGAAATGTATATATATACTCTGGCTTACATTTGACCAGGGACACAACCAAGAAATCTATGATAACTGTTTCATGAAAAGAACGATAAATTAATTCGAGCAAAAATAATAATAATAAAAATCCTTTATGCTGCCTGGCCTGCCCACATATGCTCCTGCCCAAGCAGGTCACATGGACCAGAGTGAGTTTCCATTGATGATTATTTTGTCACTATCTTGTTGCTTTCACCCTTCTCTGCCCCCATTAGAAAACTAGTTTTCCAATATTGCACTATTTCATGGTTTGCTAACTTGAAACGTAATAACCACAACAACAGAAGCAACAACTACTAGGACGTTAAATGCAATAAAAACAGAATGATGCATTTCAACGTTTCACCTCTGTAGTTGAGTTTTAGTCACACCCACACCCATGTCCCATTTCATTGACTGAACATTCAAGAACATTCATTCTCTGCCATGTCCAGGAATTATCTTTAGAGCTATAAATACGTGAATAGAACTAGAATGAACCAATCCTTTCAGAGTACAGTCTAAAAGATTCCAGGCAGTCCATTCATTCAACTTATAACTAACTACATGCCAGGCAGAATAGAGGGACAAAATAGTACATGTATTCTGAGCCGCGAGAGATGATTCCAGTAGAACCAGTCATCTGACAGGAAGCCTCCCTGTCAACTCTCTCCCAAGGGCTCGCTCACTCGCAGAGCCACCTGGAATCCACGTGCATATCAGAAAGGCCAGACCTCGTGGGACCACCTTTACTTCCTGGGACCAACTCATCTCAGGGTACAAAGGTGACCCTCTCATTCCATATTCTCACTGATCCTCTACCTCCTTCCCCTGGCTTCTTTCGTTCTTTGATTTATTCAACATTTTTTGCTTTCTTCTTTCATCACTGTCCTTCTTCTCTTAAGGTATGCTACTTCCTAGGAATATTTCCACTAGGTGACTGATGTCATATTGTCTTAATGCTTGTTACCGTTTCAGAAAGTGGTTATTTTCCAACTCTGTTTCCAAATCATGAGAATTTATGATACAGTAGTTCCCCCTTATCCATGGGTGATATGTTCCAAGACCCCCAGGGGATTCTGAAATCATGATGGTAAGAAACCCTATTTATACTATGTTTTTTCCTATAAATACATACCTATGATAGAGTTTAATTTATAAATTAGGCACAGTAAGAAATTAACAATAACTAAAAATAAAACTATAACAATATACTTAATAAAAATTATGTGACTATGGACTCCCTCTCTCAAACTAGTTTTTACTTTACTCTTTCTTCTTCTTCTTCGATGATGTGAGCTGATAAAATGCCTGGCGTGGAGATGAAATGAGATGAATGACAAAGGCACTCTGACGTATCTTTAGGCTACTACTGACCTTCGGGCAATATGTCAGAAGGAGGATTATCTGCTTTGCGTGTTCCTGGATCACTGACGGTTGCACGTCAGGAGCAGATGATGTCCATGATTGGGGATCCTGGGTGCGAGATTCCATCCCACTACCCAGAACGGCGCTGCAATTTAATACTTAGGATTTCTGGGATTTTCCATTTAATATTTTCAGACCATGATTGAGCACGGTAACTGAAATGACAGAAAGCAGAGCCACAGATAAGGGGAACTCCTGTACTTAGAAACTTAAAACCGCTTAAGCATTAAAAGTTCTTTATTCGATGGCCTTAAAGCATCCTTTCTTGTCCTTCTGACTCAGAATCTGAGTCAATGATGTTGAATAGAGCCAGGTCAAGAATGACATTAGAAAAAGTGAGGAATCTGATGAGAGGTTTGAGGAGGAAAAAAGGTACAAACAAGACAATCACAGGAACTCCAACAACACAGACAGATGGGGTACATGGACTCTTTGGGGAAATACCATCTAAGACAGAGATCTACTTGAAGTGAACAGCTGCATAGGCACTGATCTGTGTTCTTTTCTCCATAAATTCTAGATTTTTCGCTTTCCTCTAAGCACCCTAATCATCCTATTTATTCATCTGCAAACCTTACATTTTGATGGAGCCCCAGTCTTTTGAGCTAAAAATATTTGGGATCATTTTGCACCCTGGGATACAAAAGTAAATGTCACATTTAAAGTTCAGAGGAATTTTCCAGCTTCGCTTCCTGTGCTTTGTTTGAGAGGACAGTGTTGATGCTGATTCTTTCACACACTTGACAAGGTGTGCTTAGGAAGTAATTCTCATTGTCCTTTGCATTGTTTAAAAGACAATGTGATCAAGCTGAGGAGGTCACTTGAATCACAGAAGATTTCTCTGTTCTAGACCATACCTTCTCACTAATTAGTATTATGTTTAACTCACTAATTAGTATTATGTTTAACTCACTAATTAGTATTATGTTTAACTCATTTCAACTCTCTGGCTTCAGTTTTCTTATCTGTACTTAGCACATAGAAAGTGTCTTATAAATATTTGTTGAGTGAATGAATTAATAATATTAACTACCTTGTAAGATGATCACTAAGAGCTCGGTTTTAAGCTCCCAGTAGAGTCGTGTCTGTTTTGCTTACCACTGCATTCCCTGGCACAGTGCCTTGTACATACCAGAATCTCAGCAAAACATGAATTAATGGGGGCTTCCCTGGTGGCGCAGTGGTTGGGAGTCCGCCTGCAGATGCAGGTGACACAGGTTCGTGCCCCGGTCCGGGAAGATCCCACATGCCGCGGAGCGGCTGGGCCCGTGAGCCATGGCCGCTGAGCCTGCGCGTCCGGAGCCTGTGCTCCGCAACGGGAGAGGCCACAGCAGTGAGAGGCCCACGTACCGCAAAAAAAACATAAAAAACAAAAAACCATGAATTAATGAATAAATGCACAAATTAATAAATTTCATAATAGCTGCCATATTTCACAAAGTTAATGAGAATAACTTGATTTGAGGCACACAGTGAAGACGACCTATGTTGATCATACTCATCACTGTATCTCCAATACCTAATTTGTAGGTGCTCAATATATAATTTTTAATTAATTAATGGTCAATAAAAATAGATGTAAAATTGCTTCAAAAAGCACAAAACCTACATGAGGCATTAAGAATCTCACACATCTATACCAACAACCTCTGTAGGGAGATGACTCCAAAGGGTATGAGATATAATGATTTAGAAGCAGATGATATGAACCTTCTGACTCACACCTGGCTCTCAGGTCTTAAACAGTCATGTGGTAAAGCTCAATACAGTCTAAGGATACGCAGTGACAGGGTTTAGTTACATTTCTTAGGAACATAATCAAGATGTTATTCTGGGTATGGTAGCTATTATATTTTCAGTGGCAAACAACAGAAAACCCTGTCACAAAATGTCTTAAACCACGAAGAATATGTATTAACTCAGAAAGAAGCCAGAGGTAGAGGTAGAACAGCTTCAGGATGGGTAAATTTTTGGGGGGGTCTTGTGGGATCTTAGTTTCCTGACCAGGGATCGAACCCAGGCCCCCTGCAGTGGAAGCACAGAGTCCTAACCACTGGACAGCCAGGGAATTCCCATGACAGGTAAAGTTTAGGACTCAACGCCATTGTCAACGACCCAAGTTAATTCCTTCTTTCAGCTCTGCCATCCCCTGAGATGTCCTCAGCTGTTTCCTCTAGAGTGAAAAGTTGCCTATCACGGACCCAGGCATTATCAGATGACACACCTAGTGGAAGAAGAAGAAGAAGAAACCTTTTCTTGTGACTTGTTTTTATCAGCAAGGAAATCATTCTCAGAAGCAGCCTTCGTATCTTGCCAGCCGGAATTATTATATCATGTCCATTCCTACACCAATCACCATCAAGGGAAATGAAACCATTATGGTTGGCTTAGACCTGTCGGGCTTTTATCCCTGGAACTGAAGATAGGGCCAGTCTTCCCTGAGTTTTATGGGAGAGCTCCAGAGGTGGCAACAAGGGAAAAGAGATGTAGAGGTTTGGCAATTAGGTGGGCAACAGTGTCTGCTAAAGACAGAACTTACTGTGCTTTCAAAATTGTTATTGAATGAATCTGATTAAGATTCTATGGGATTAAGACTTCAAAAAACTACTCTGTCTTCAATACAAACTCAGAGAAGGCAGCTAGAAAAGTTATAAAAAACTTTTTTTAAAAAATAAATTTATTGATTTAATTTTGGCTGTGTTGGGTCTTCATTGCTGCACATAGGCTTTCTCTAGTTGCGGTGAGCAGGGGCTACTCTTCATTGCAGTGCATGGGCTTCTCATTGCAGTGGCTTCTCTTGTTGCGGAGCACAAGCTCTAGGTGCGCAGGCTTCAGTAGTTGTGGCACATGCGCTCAGTAGTTGTGGCTCGCGGGCTCTAAAGCACAGGCTCAGTAATTGTGGTGCACGGGCTTAGTTGCTCCACGGCATGTGGGATCTTCCCGGACCAGGGCTCGAACTCGTGCCCCCTGCATTGGCAGGAGGCTTCTTAACCACTGTGTCACCAGGGAAGTCCCAAGAAACTTTTCTCATGGATAAAATTGCTCAGAAATTGATGTTGCTTCCATTGTATAAGGCACATCTTCCCCAGCGGCTCTTAAACACTGGTGTCCTTGATCCACAATAAAAAATATAATAAACAGCACAACCGTACACATACTTCACAAACTTCAGTGAAACAACACTTAGTACCTTACTACCTGTGAGCACACTCATGTTTTCTATCTCATTCTATTTCCCTTTTTTTAAACTATTCATCTCAACCCAGTAAATCGATTTCAGGACCCGGTAATGGATTGCAACGCACTCTTTGAAAAACATTGCTTATTCAAGGGTCCAGCAAGTCTCATTATTTCTTATAGACAATATGATATGGCATTATTTATTAAAAGCAATAGTGATGCAATTTCAGTTAATCCTGTGAGTATCACTAACCCCTTTTTATAGCTCAGAAAACACACAGTGTGAGGGATTTGTCAGGATCTTATGGCCAGTGAGGGCTGGGGTGGGGTGTTGGGCGGGCAGCCCTCAAATGAAGGTGTTCTGACTTTAAATAGGCATTCTGAAAGAAACAAAAACAACAATCTGGTATTCACTGGAATAAAGTCTTTAGTTTCATCAAATGGCAGCTGTAAAAAATAAAAGCATAATTCTCACACTTGCATAATAAAAAACGGCCAAGTACAATTGTTCATGGCTAATTAGCTCTGCCAGGCCACAGAGTCGTACAGTCCACCAGACAATCCATTATATCTAATTGAGGGAAATTATTTCGAGATGACTCCGAAGCCTATTAGAGAATGTTTTGTGCTAAGCCCTATCTCCCCACTTCTTCTAACTTCAGGGATTACGTTGGCCCTAAAGGTTTTCTTCCTTCCTTCCTTCCTTCCTTCCTCCCTCCCTCCCTCCCTCCCTCCCTCCCTTTCTTTCTTCTTTCTTTCTTTCTTCTTTCTTTCTTTCTTTCTTTCTTTCTTTCTTTCTTTCCTTCTTTCCTTCCTTCCTTCTTTCCTTCTTTCCTTCTTTCTTTCCTTCTTTCCTTCCTTCCTCCTTCCTTCCTTCCTTCCTTCCTTTCTTTCTTTCTCTCTTTACAGTATTAAAGTTATTATTTGCACTATTAAATCCTAAGCAGAAAAACTCCTTTGAGCTTCACGGGTAACATTTACTTTTCTAGCTCAAGGAAAAAATCAGCTAAAGAACTGTCAGCCCAGAGACACAAAGATGAACAATGAACTCACTGCTTCTCAGATTAGACAACTGGGCCAGACCTACATTGTGACACAAGGCCCAGCAATGTCCTTTCTAATCTCCTTTAAAAGAAAAAAGAGCAGAGGCTGTCTAGACACTCAATAACGACTCGCTCTATTCCTGGACCATCCAGTGTTCGAAGTGTCCCAGGTGAGGAAGCTAAATGGCGGAGAACAATGCAGCAGCTGTGGGAAGCAGAGAAGAGAGGAAGCAGGAGCCAGGGATAAACAATGGCAGCATCACTCAGACTTTGTTCCTGGTCCCCTCTGACAGATGGAAAAGCCGCCAGGTCAACAATCATGGTACAGAGGTCACAATGCACCAGGAGGAACTGTGCCAAAGGCAAGGTGCCCTGCAGGAATAGTAAAGCATATTGTCCTCACCTCACAGGAGACTGTCGGACTCCCCTGCTACGCTGGCCTCTTTTCCTGAGTAACACTTTTGAGAAGCCCATGAAACCAAAGGGCTCTGAGTCTAAAAAGACTGTATATTCAGAACCAATATTAGAACTTGAAGTCCATCTAGGGTTTGTTGTTGTTATTGTTTGATTTGCACTAAAAGTTTTAGAAGCCTAAATAATTAGGTTGCACTATTTGTGGATTTAATAAATCATTTTAACTGAATAGAATGAAATAACAAGTAGATGCTGTCCTAGTAAATCCAGGATATGCAACGTTTAGGAAATCAAAATGGTAAAGATATTTCAGCGTTGCCTCTGTGAAGTTCTAACTGTGGATTTCAGTAGGCACTATTTCTACTCCCCACAACTACAGAGCATTCAAAACAGATCACATACAGTGGAAAAAACCAAACAAACCCTAATTCGTGTTTTTCTGTGACTCTCCATTAAAACACAGATTCTGTGGAGACAAATATAATTTCTACTTCTTTGAAAACTTCCTCCCAATATTTCACATGGTGCCTTGTACAATAAAGAATGTTATTACCTGTGTTTATTTGATGCATTATCTGAGGCTATGGCAGAATCTTTACCAAAAAAAAAAAAAAAAGAACAAACTGTTTCAACAAGGTAAGTATATTTGAGTTACAAAAATTTTATTTACATACAACTTTAGAAATTTTACTTCTCTATTAAAGGAGACATACCCATCCATGATTCTGAGTTATTCAGGTCTCCTGTTGGAAGGTAGAGAATTTGTAAAGCAATAATCAACTAGACTATGAAGTTATGGGCCAGAAAAGACACTCAATACTCCCATAGACTTGAGCCTATGGTACTCAAGCTTGAAGAGCAGTAAAAATACAAGGGACTAAGATTGGATCCTCTTCCACAGGCAGCTTTGGCTAGTAGGTTAACTTAGGGCTAACTAGCAGGACTCCACTCCCATGGGTGTGCAAAGCTTGGAGAGCTCTTTCTACTTCATGAACCTCCTTTGGGTAGTCCTGTCCACATAATGACCTAGCACCAATAGGGGCAATTGGGCATATCTGCCCTAGAGCAGCTAGTGTCAGAAAGGGTATAATGGACAACGCAGATTCTGGTTCTTGTGGCCTTAGGAACAAGCAAGACTTTCGTGATCTGGGGGTGGGAGGGACAATAAATCAGAGTCTCTCTCAAACCTTCTGATACTCAGAAAGTGTTGATACTACCAGCAAACATGCATTATAGCACAGGCAATATTATAATCATTGTACTTGTATTAATGCACTTAACCTTCATCACTATCCTATCAGGAAGGTAACCATTATTATCCCCACTCTGATAAACTAAATTTTATCAAGGTTAAATAAATTGCCCAAGTTCACAAAGCTGTGGTGGTACCAGGAGCTGAACTCAGAAAGTCTGTCCACAGAGCCCATGCTCTTAACCACGACACTACATTGCATAGTCTCTACATGTGGTACATATGTGTGTACATGTTTGTGCATACATATGTGTATGATGTGTACTACATTGATATTCAGTCATGCATTCTGTCATAGAAACTGAATTGTCCTAAGGAATATTCTTTTAGCAGCAATACTTCAAGGTCATAAAAAGAACAGTAAGTATGATAAGTAGAAAGAAATAACAAGGTCAAAGGATTGCCAAGCCTACAGAGTGAATTAGAGAAATTCCCCTACAGATTCAGCAGGTCTCCAGAGGATTCAGTCTGCCTGATACATAGAATACTTTCCTCCAAAGAAGTCATGAATATTAATAATCATGAGCGTGGAGAATTATTTTACTTGACCAGACTTTCCCTGCTCTATACTTCACATAATGACGTGCATCAGACCAAGGCACAAAAATGAATTTCAGCTTTGTTGCAATTAGATCACCAATTTCCCTGGTAGCCAATATTTATTAATAGGAGATCCGAAATCACCTTATTGGAGAACAGCACTCATCACCCACCCCCACCATCTTAATGGCTGTGAGAGAAGAGGCATCAATGAGGTTATATGGGGATAGAGTGGATCGCTGAGTACCAACAGCGCTTCTTCCTCTTGTGTACCAGCGAACCCTGCTTCAAAAATATAAACAAATTGAACAGAAGGGCTCTGGATAAATCACCTGATTCCATTTTATGCCTTCAGGGAAATGGATGCTTAAATCAACAAGACTAATAATTTTTTGCTATACCTTTTGCATTTCCAAGGACAGTGGTTCCACCATCTAAGTATTTTACACACACAGAAAAGAAATTCTATGTTCTGCCCAAGCATAACATTTAGTTTAAATTAAATCCATTTCCCTTGAATGTTCCATGAGGACAGAGAACCATTTTGTGCCCTCCTCACAGGAGTGCCTATTTACTGTAGGCAACATTATTCCTTCGCACTTTTCATCATTTTTCACTTTTGCTATATTTCTTGGAGACTTCTCTAAGGCTCCTGTGTATTTTTTACTCCATATTAAAATAATTTTTTAAGATCATATTGACATAATACATTTTCCTGGTGGAAAATTTGAGAAATATTGAAAAGCCCAAAGAAGAAATTTTTAAAAATCTAACATCTCATTTCTCAGAGCTAACTATTTTGATATGTATCTTTCCAGTCTCATATGCCAACGTACATATGTGCTTTTCTGACTATTTTCCCATGTCACTAATTATTGCTCTTTACTATAGAGTTGTAGTATTCAACCCAAGTCTGTGCATGGTCTTCATACAGTCAATGAATTCTGTGAAATTATATACAAATTTTTATGTAGGTACATATGTGTTTTCTTCCCACGAAGGGAGTTGGCAGCTTTCATCATATACCCAAAAGGGTGTATGACCTAAAAACTGTTAGAAATTCTCATTTAGCCACAGCATTTTTAATGGCCATATAATATTCCACCATATTAACCGATCTTGCTATTATAAATTATACTGTAAAAAACATTTATAACTAAATCTTTTCATTCAGCTTCAATAATTTTTTAGGGGAAAAATTCTGAAATTAGAATTGCTCCAATAATATTCACAGTTGAAGGCTTTTAATACATGTTGCCAAATTCCCTGTAGAGAAGTGGTGTCTTTCAGAATTCCATCAGGTTTCTGGCCACACAACACAGCTTATGGGATCTTAGTTCCCCAGCCCGGGATTGAACCCAGGCCCTTGGCAGTGAGACTGTGGAGTCCCAACCACTGGATCACCAGGGAATTCCCAAAATGAGCCTTTTTTTCAAACAACTGTTAACACTGAGTCTTATTTTTTAACTTTTCTAGTCTTATTGGTTAAACTACAATACTAATGTTTGAATCTTCTTTTTAAGGTTTGGGGGGCAATATTATTCGTAACACACTAGTAAGTGTCTGAGGTACTCAGAGCACAGAGGAAGAATTCATCTCAGTTTGTCTCAGCTCTATTCCAACCGTGACGTTGCTGACTCACATAATGATCAGCTCTGACCCACGGGTCTTTTAAAATAATGACTGTAGCTAGTCAATCTGGTAGTGATTTGTATAGTTTTGGTTTCCTAAGTGCCTATTCTCACCCTTGTATAACTGTCTTTTATCCTGTTTGTCTAGGATTGTGCTCCTATTGAATAATATTGCATTGGTCTATTTGATGTAGCATCACCTAGCAGCTAAATAAGCATATCCTCAATGTCCATCATCAGGACATCAACGACTGGGAGTTAGGCATAAGTAGATGCAAACTATTATATATAGAATGGATAAACAACAAGTCCTACTGTATAGCACAGGGAACTATACTCCTGTATATCCTGTGATATACATATCACATATATCCTGTGATAAAGGGTATATATATCCTGTGATAAAGAACATATATCCTGTGATAAAACATAATGGAAAAGAATATGAAAAAGAATGTTACATATCTGTATAACTGAATCACTTTGCTGTACAGTAGAAATTAATACAACATTGTAAATTAACTATACGTCAATAAAATAAATCTTTTAAAAAAGAAAACAATTTGTTGTGGATATTTTTTTAAAAGATATCAAGACTCTAAGGGTAGTAAGATCACTTGACATATGCCCTTCACATTGACGCCAGATCACTGGAAACTGCTTCTGGGAGGACTGTCAAGTAAATACCCTACCTGCCTAATTGTAGTATCTCTGGAAATAGAATCTGGCTGAAGAGGACATAAAATCACACTGAAATCAAGAGATAAGAGTGACCCAAAGGCCCTTTAGTAATTGAGAGGGTGAGCTCTTGCAGTTAGAGTTCTTGGGTTCAAATCTCAACTCCCCCACTTGCTGTCTGTAGGACCTTGAGCAAGCACCTCCATGTGTCTAAGCTTCACCACACCTTAAACTAATAAAGGCACTTGCTTGCACAGTATGCCAGGAGTTTGCCTTCCTGTTGGTTGTTGGGTAGTCTCAGGACTCTTTCTACACAATATGTGCAGATTATAAAACCGTAAACCTCTGTGGCCCTCCTCCACACTCACTCTCTGTCTCCCTTTTCATGCCCAACTTCCTTCTGCTACATGTCTCATATCTGATATCTGATATATTTGTTTGTTTTGCAACTGGCCTCTCTCACTAGAATGTAAACCCCACAAGAGCAGGACTTTTTCACTTTGTTCTCTGCATCAGCACTAGCACCTTGAGAAAAAAGAATGGGGTCATTATGAGGATTGAATGACTCGTGTCTATAGTGATGTATTGATATTCGTTTCCTAGGCTACTATAACAGAGTACGACAAACCAGGTTTTAACAACTGAAACGTATTGTTTCACAGTTCTAGAGCCTAGAAGTCCAAGGTGTTGGCAGCTCTGGGGGCTGTGAGGGAGAATCTGTGACAGGCCTCTCTCCCAGCTTCTAGTGGTTTTCTGTCCATCGCTGGGGTTCTTTGACTTGTACCTGCATCACCCCAGTCTCTGCCTTCACCTTCAGTGGCCTTCTCCCCGTGTGTGTGTTGGTCTCTGTGTCCATATTTCCACTGGATTAGGGCTTACTCCAATGACCTCATCTTAACTTGATCATCTGCAAAGATCCTGTTTCCACATAAGGTTACTTTGATCAGTACTGAGGGTTAGGACTTCAACATTTGGGGGGAAGACACAACTCAACCCATGACAAGCAGATGGCAGAGTGTCCAGCACTCTGTTGGCACTCAATAACTACTCTTCTTATACACTCACATTACGGGATCATTACCTTACAGAGAAAACTAATTTGGTCTAGCATGACAGGTTCTCGCAAGTCACTACGACACACCTTCACTCTGAGGAGATGTGAGCCAGACATGCTGTGCTCCCCATGCCTTCAACTCTGAGTAGTGACTCATGGGGAGGAGAGGAAGCTATGAAGTCAAAGTCTTTGCCATCATTGCAAATCCATTATTTTATAGACAAGAAAGGAGAATCTAAAAGGTAATGACTTATACAAGGATTTACACAAAGTTAAAGCAAAAGAAGGACTAGAACCCAGCCTGTCTCACTCCTGATTCCTTGCCTCCTCTATATAAATCTATCTACAAATATTTAAAATAATAATTACGATTATGGACACAGTTTTAAATAGGTTGATTATAGAATATTTTGCTCATAGATTAGTCTGAATGGTTAAAAAAACTGACTGGAAAAACAAGCTGACCCATAAATATAGTCAACTGATCTTTGACAAAGGAGGGAAGGCAATACAATAAAACAGAGATAGTCTCTTCAACAAATGGTGCTGAAACAACTGAATACAAAATATGTAAAAACAAAAACAAAACACTAATGTAGACACAGATCTTACACCCTTCACAAAAGTTAACTCAAAAACGGATCATGTTCCTAAATGTAAAATGCAAAGGTATAAAACTTTTAGAAGGTAGCACAAGAGAAAACCTAAATGGCATTGGGTATGGTGGTGTCTTTTTAGATACAACACTGAAGACATGAACCATGAGAGAAATCACTGATCAGCTGGACTTCATTAAAATTTAAAATGCCCCGCTCTGTGAAAGACATCGAGAGAACTAGAAGACAAGCCACAGGACTTCCCTGGCCGTCCAGTGGTTAAGACTCAGCACTTCCACTGCAGGGGGCACAGGTTCAATCCCTGGTTAGGGAACTAAGATCCCGCATGCCACTCACAGCCAAAAAAAAAGAAGAAGAAGAATACAAGCCACAGAATGGGAGAAAATGTTTGCAAAAGAGACATCTGATAAAGGGGTATTATTCAAAATACACAAAGACCTCTTAAAACTCAATAAGAAAACAAACAACATGCTTAAAATATCGGCCAAAAGGGCAGACAGCAGAAGCAAGAAGAACTACAATCCTACAGCCTGTGGAACAAAACTACATTCACAGAAAGATAGACAAGATGAAAAGGCAGAGGGCTATGTACCAGATGAAGGAACAAGATAAAACCCCAGAAAAACAACTAAGTGAAGTGGAGATAGGCAACCTTCCAGAAAAAGAATTCAGGATAATGATAGTGAAGATGATCCAGGACCTCGGAAAAAGAATGGAGTCAAAGATCGAGAAGGTGCAAGAAATGTTTAACAAAGACATAGAAGAATTAAAGAACAAACAAACAGAGATGAACAATACAATAACTGAAATGAAAAATACACTAGAAGGAATCAATAGCAGAATAACTGAAGCAGAAGAACGGATAAGTGACCTGGAAGACAGAATGGTGGAATTCACTGCTGCAAAACAAAATAAAGAAAAAAGAATGAAAAGAAATGAAGACAGCCTAAGAGACCTCTGGGACAACATTAAACGCAACAACATTTGCATTATATGGGTCCCAGAAGGAGAAGAGAGAGAGAAAGGACACGAGAAAATGTTTGAAGAGATTATAGTCGAAAACTTCCCTAACATGGGAAAGGAAATAGCCACCCAAGTCCAGGAAGCGCAGAGAGTCCCATACAGGATAAACCCAAGGAGAAACACGCCAAGACACATAGTAATCAAATTGGCAAAAATTAAAGACAAAGAAAAATTATTGAAAGCAGAAAGGGAAAAATGACAAATAACGTACAAGGGAACTCCCATAAGGTTAACAGCTGATTTCTCAGCAGAAACTCTACAAACCAGAAGGGAGTGGCATGATATACTTAAAGTGATGAAAGAAAAGAACCTACAACCAAGATTACTCTACCCAGGGCTTCCCTGGTGGCACAGTGGTTGAGAGTCTGCCTGCTGATGCAGGGGACATGGGTTCGTGCCTCGGTCCAGGAAGACCCCATATGCCACGGAGCGGCTAGGCCCATGAGCCATGGCCGCTGAGCCTGCGCATCTGGAGCCTGTGCTCCGCAACGGGAGAGGCCACAACAGTGAGAGGCCCGCGTACCGCAAAAAAAGAAAAAAAAAAAAAAAAAAGATTACTCTACCCAGCAAGGATCTCATTCAGATTCAACAGAGAAATGAAAACCTTTACAGACAAGCAAAAGTTAAGAGAATTCGGCACCACTAAACCAGCTTTACAACAAATGCTAAAGGAAATTCTCTAAGTGGGAAACACAAGAGAAGAAAAGGACCTACAAAAACAAACCCAATCCGTTCTTCTTACCCATTAAGAAAATGGTAATAGGAACATACATATCGATAATTACCTTAAACATGAATGGATTAAATGCTCCAACCAAAAGACAAAGGCTTGCTAAATGGATACAAAAACAAGACCCATATATGTGCTGTCTACAAGAGACCCACTTCAGACCTCGGGACACATACAGACTGAAAGTGAGGGGATGGAAAAAGATATTCCATGCAAATGGAAATCAAAAGAAAGCTGGAGTAGCAATACTCATATCAGATAAAATACACTTTAAAATAAAGAATGTTACAAGAACCAAGGAAGGACACACATAATGATCAAGGGATCAATCCAAGAAGAAGATAAAACAATTATAAATATATATGCACCCAACATAGGAGCACCTCAATACATAAGGCAACTGCTAACAGCTGTAAAAGAGGAAATCGACAGTAACACAATAATAGTGGGGGACTTTAACACCTTACTTACACCAATGGACAGATCATCCAAACAGAAAATTAATAAGGAAACACAAGTTTTAAATGACACAATAGACCAGATAGAATCAATTGATATTTATAGGACATTCCATCCAAAAACAGCAGATTACACTTTCTTCTCAAGTGCACACGGAACATTCTCCAGGACAGATCACATCTTGGGTCACAAATCAAGCCTCAGTAAATTTAAGAAAATTGAAATCATATCAAGCATCTTTTCTGACCACAATACTATGAGATTAGAAATCAATTACAGGGAAAAAAATGTATATGTATGGGCCAAAGACCTTAACAGACGTCAAAGAAGTATACAGATGGCAAGTAAGCATATGGAAAGATGCTCCATATCACTTATCAGGGAAAAGCAAATTAAAACAACAATGAGGTACCACTACCCAGCTTTAGAATGGCCAAAATCCAGACCACTCACGACACCGAATGCTGGCGGGGATATGGAAGAACAGAAACTCTCACTCCTTGCTGGTGGGCATGCAAAAGGGTGCAGCCACTTTGGAAGACAGTCTGGCGGTTTCCTACAAAACTAAACATGCTCTTACCAGATGATAAAGCAATCATGCTCCTAGGTATTTACCCAAAGGAGCTGAAAATTTATGTCCACACAAAAACCTGTACATGGATGTTTATAGCAGCTTTATTCATAACTAGTAAAGCAGTTCTGCAGGCGACCAGATGTCCTTCAGTAGGTGAATGAATAAAGAAACTGTGGTATGTCCAGACAATAGAATTTTATTCAGTGCTAAAAAAAAATGAGCTATCAAGCTATGAAAAGACATGAAGGAGACTAAAATGCCTATTACTAAGTAAAAGAAGCCAATCTGAAAAAAGGCTACATATGGCATGATTCCAACTACATGACATTCTGGGAAAGGCAAAACTATGGAGACAATAAAAAGATCAGTGGTTGCCCCAGCGGGGCAGAAGATGATGAATAAGGTAGTAAAAATACTCTACATGATATTATATTGATGAATAGATGTCATTATACATTTGTTCAAACCCAGAGAATGTACAAAATCAAGAGTGAACCCTAAGGTAAACTATGGACTGGGAGTGATTATGATGTGTCAGTGTAGGTTCATCCTTGGTAAAAAAAAAAAATGTACCATTTCAGTGAGTGATGTTGATAATGAGAGAGGCTATGCATGTGTGGAGGAAAAGAGTATATGGGAAATCTCTGTACCTCCCTCTCAAATTTGTTGTAATCCTAAAACTGCTTTTAAAAAATAAAGTCTTAGAAAAAACTGAGACGTTTCTGGCCAGAATTAACTGCCTTATTTTATCAAATCTAAGATTTCATTTACTGTGAGTGACACCATTATTTTAACCACCACCAAAAAAAAAAAAAAAAAGCCAATTAATTAATGTGTGACATAACATAATAAGAAAGACACCTCCCAAATTCTCAGGTGTTAAAGGATGAAAATGTCTGAGTCCCAAAAGCCACAAAACATAGCAACACAGCCCCTCAGTCATTGGACTAAACATTTCATTTATATAAATTCTCTTTCTTAGACTGTCTCAGTGTTAAGATGCCACTTGGAAGGACAGGTGAAATAAAGTTTAAGACACAGAATTGTTCATCTAGACCCCTCAAGCGACCTAACACACCCTCTTGTCATTTCCGTCAAAGCCACGCCTGTATTTCATATCTCCAGGAACAAGAAGCAACCAGCAGGAGAGATCGTTTTGAATCAAAGAGATGAGAGCAGAGAAGAGAGGACCACCAAGCGATTCTCTGCCAAAGCAAACAGAGACGGGCAGAGGGAAGTGGGAAAATGACATTTCCTTCCCAGAGTCTCTGAAGGAAAAGTACAAAGACTTCATCGACCAGTATCTGGAGCTGACACAACAGCTGTAGAGGTATGATGGGGGACAGGGACCTGCGAGATTTCCTCTGGCTGTCTCTAGCCTGGCACAAGACCAGAGCTGTCTCCGGCTATTTGCAAAGAACTGGTGAGGGGCCAGTTGGCTACCAGGGGTATGTTTCTGTATCATTTATCACACACAAAGTGCTCTGTGGCTGGAAAAAGAGCCATGATCACTGCAGCCAATCAAGCCCGGCAGCAGGACAAGCCTTCCCCCACTCTTTCTAAGTCTCAATCCCTTCCTCAAAAGCAAACAACTGGCAAAAGCCCAGCAGCGGTCAGAGAAAGGGACCGGGGAGACCATGCAGGGTATGGTTAAGCTCGTAGAGACAGCTTGCCATGATCATCATTCACTAAGTATTTCTTCAGCACCCGCTATGTTCTAGGTCTTGGGGATACAGTGGTAAACAGGACAGCACATTACATTCCAGTATTTTTGATTTGGAATGATTTGGGGCCCTGGGTTCTTCCCATCTACTTCCAGGTGCAAGGGGAGAAAACTGCCCCAGTTTGTCCCTTTGTTCAGTCTCTTCAACGGGCTCACATCTTGCTCCCCTCCCAGGCTTTCACAAGATCGGTCATGGGAACGCCGGCTCAGCAGAGCAGCCCAGGAAAACTAACAGCCCAGCTAAGTGAAGTCAGCATTTCATCATAAGTTTGGAAAATTTCGAAGTGGCTCACAGGAGAAAAAAGAAGGAGGACAGATAAGAGGGGCATGATTGTCATTAACAAGAAACAGTACAGCCTCACAGCCTCTAACCATGTGCTGAATAAGTCTGTGAAATATTCTTGGGAGGATAAACACTGATGGCCATTCAAGCTGACAGTGGGAGCTGGACAGTTGACATTTACAACAATGCTCAATGCAAATCAAGGCACTTGCCCCCAGAAATGGAATTTCATAGATTTATCCTTTGAAAGGCTGTTTCTCTGACTAGTCTGGGTCAGCAGTTAAGCTGAAAGAGAAATATTTCTATTATTTGGTAGATTTTTCCAAAGCCTCTAGCTCATTAGGCGAGAGAGGCCTTGAAAAAGTCTGATTCTGGTGTGGTCGTCAGGCAAACAGAATGAGAAAACATCAAAGAACAATCCCACCTCCAGAAATGATGAAAACAAATACTTCCTCTGAAGTCACTAATGTTCCGAGACGGGGGTGTCCTCACAGGCCAGGTGTCCTGGCAGCATTCCAGTTCTGCAAAAATTGTTTCCACATGCTCCAATAACTCTCACAGAGCCACCTTAAAGAAGTGAAACTTTTCATGCATGCCACTGCTGCTTGCTATCCCAGAAATGGATTAAAACTCAGAGCCTCTCACTAGTTGGGTGACCTTGAAAAGTCACAAAGCCTTAAGCAAACCCTCATTGCTTCACACCTGCTGCTCCCTCCACCATCCCCACAATCAGTGATTCCCAGATGCACTGTGTTTTATTTTCCTCACAGCACTTAATATTTGAAATTATCTCATGTATTGGTTTGCTTGTTTATCACAGTCAGTTCCTGAGATCAGAGACGGTACCTGCCTTATTCATCTCTGACTCCTTAGTACTTAAAAGGATGCCTGGGGGCTTCCCTGGTGGCGCAGTGGTTGAGAGTCCGCCTGCCGACTCAGGGAACACGGGTTCGTACCCCGGTCCGGGAAGATCCCACAAGCCGCGAAGCGGCTGGACCTGTGAGCCATGGCCGCTGAGCCTGCATGTCCGGAGCCTGTGCTCCGCAATGGGAGAGGCCACAACAGTGTGAGGCCCGCGTACCGCAAAAAAAAAAAGGATGCCTGGTACCTACTAGATGCCCAATAAATATTTGTTACACAAATAAATGAAACTTATTTAAATTATTTGAGCAAAAATTCTATAATAATAAGAGTAATAATACAAGGTAATCACTGCCTTATAGGATTCTTTGAAAGATCAAGTGAGATCATGTTAATAAAAGAGGAGCCTGGAACACTGCAAGGTGCTCAATAGATATTAATTTAATATTAATATATATTAACATTCCTAATTCCACAAAGCACTTTTCTCGGGTAACTTTCCAGAAACAAAAATTCTGAAATAATTCATACTTAGATATGATTAACTAATAACTGTTTAATATACCATATTTATAACATTCTAAGTCCCCATCTACTGAAAATGCATTATAAATTTAATAAAACTTGGCTGGGAAAAAACACTATAATATATTCATCACTTTTAAAGCATATCAATTTCAAAAACGTAGAAAAGTGAAAAACTTTTAAAAATAGATATGGTATTACCTCTCCTTGGGAAAAATAAAGGTAAGTTTTAGCACAAATGAATAACTCTCTAATTTCAGGTGCTGTGATTGGATGGTGGGAAAGATCATGGGGGAAAGCCTTCCTCACACCTTGAATTAATAGCATCCGATGCTACTTCCTGGCCCAAGTTTGGAGTGTGAGCAACTGCTCTTACTTTGAGACTAGGAAGTAAGCAATGTAATGAACAGACATACAATTAACTCTTAATTAGCCTGGGGTCAGGAACTGCTTGACTAGTCAAACACCCTGCGAAATGAGATGACTAGAACACGGTAGCTGGAAAGGAGAGAGCAGACTAAAGAGATGCCCTCCTTTACCATGTGTGGGACAAAGATGAGCTCAACTCTCTTTCATTAAGTAGAATCAGATGTGTCTACTCTCTAATGGAAATGCTCACTTGTGGATTTTTAGTTTCTTCCTTCCTTCCTTCCTTCCTTCCTTCCTTCCTTCCTCCCTCCCTCCCTCCCTCCCTCCCTCTCTCTCTCTCTCTCTT
Source organism: Pseudorca crassidens (assembly GCF_039906515.1). Taxonomy (NCBI): domain Eukaryota; kingdom Metazoa; phylum Chordata; class Mammalia; order Artiodactyla; family Delphinidae; genus Pseudorca; species Pseudorca crassidens. Next base: position 64,211,796 of record NC_090306.1, read on the forward strand.
TCTTTCTTTCTTTTTAAATAGTCACCACACCGTACATTACATCCGCAGAATTTATCTATCTTATGACTGGAAGTTTGTACATTTTGCCCACCTTCACCCAAAACTCTTTTTAGTTTTATCCCCTCATCCTTCCAGCATTCGATCCCTGGGCAGCTGGGTTAATGACCAAATAACAGGGTGACAGGAGAACAAGAGGCCTGGATGGTCCAGCAACTTAACAATCAAGACGTAAGTGACCCATCCCCTACTCACTCATGAGTGTCCAGTTTCTTCCACTGAATGAAAAGTCCTATGGGCCCATCCATAGCATTTAATGCGCCTCCTCTTCTCCCGTTTTCTCACTAATCACCATCAGTAACAATGAGAGTTCAAAGGTCCTGGAATAAAGGCTGGGGAGAGTGGACAGGAGGCATTTTCCTGTCAAAGCCTTGTCTCTGATGTCCACACTTGAAGTGAATGCCTCCCATAATGAGATGTCAATTTATTTTTTTTTCCTTTTAGATCTGCACATAAAAAAGGAGTTCAACTGGCAGACAGCATCTTCAAGGGGTCCAGACTCGGCGCACTGGGATGCCCTGTCGCTTGTTGGCGGTGGGGGAGATCACCAGCAAGTCACAGCCTTCCTCCTGCACGTCTTTGTCCCTCCCTGACCTCTCAAATAACAGGAGGGAGCGGAGAGAACAAGGACAACATTTAAAGGTAGATTTCTCAATGGAACATCAATATATTACCATGAGCCATCTGCCAACTCCTGAGTCTGGGGAACGATTATATTTTCTGAGAGGGGGAAAGTGGGCTAGTTCTTGGACAGAATAAAAATACAAACAGCTTCAGTGAGCTTTACCCACTGACCTGTCTCAAATCCCTTCAACAACAGGAGGAATTTCCAAAGCTGTGAATCCATCCAAGAAGCACTATTTCTAGGAAAGACAAAACCAGGTTCAGATGGAAAAATAGAGCTTAAGTTTTGTTAGGGTTTGGTTTTGTTTTGTATGCTTTGTTTTCCCTAAAAGGAGTCTATAAATCAATTAGCTTCTTTGTGCCTTCCCGTGTACAATACAGGGCAAATTGCATGAAAACCTCCATCCCTGTCAGACTGAATAGCAGCTTGGGTCTGAGTACCGCACATCCAAAAGGCGGCCGTGTGGGGCATTACAGCCTTTCCAAGCGCCGGCTTGGTGTCCTGAGCAGCAAGCTGAGATGGGCTGCCCAGCCCAGCCAGGCACACCTCTGCCGCCCTCCACTCTAGCTGTGAACGCCAGCCCAGCATGCACGTCCTATGACACAATCCCACTCCAGAGTCCTAGGGACTCTGGAGAGACCCCGTTCAGATAACTGGCCAAACAGATAAGCACATCAGGGGGTCACCCATCCTGACTGCAAAACAAGTCAGCCAAGTGGCTGCGAAAGGAACAGAGGATGTCACCGAGAGCTTTGCTCTTGTGCGTTTAAATTCTATGCTGCCTCTGACCACGTGTATCCAACACAATTGAATGTCCTGATCCAGATAAAACCGTGTTTGTTCCAGGGCTCTATTGGGTAAATAAAACAAGCAAAAAAAACAAAAATGCTTCCATCTCCATTGACAACAGTCTTAGTTTGTTCTCACGTCTCCCCAATACAATAAAATAGGATTTTTTAAATAAGTGGATGACCTCTTTACAAAATGTGATCAGCTAACAGCTAATTTGGAGCAGTGGAGAGCTGATTGTATAAGCCACTAGCTCAGTCTTAATACTGTTGGTACAAATAGGTATTTAAACTACTTGCTTACCTTGTTATCTGTTAAGGTTTTACTTCTGGTCAAGTGAAGTCTTCACTGGAAATGTAAGCTCAGTGGTTAACTGAGGGATTTAAGATCTTATAAAGACAGCATTTGTTACTTTAAATTGAGCCAAGAAGGCATGAATGCCTTAGATCAATAGCTTCAAACTCTAGGGACCCACTGTAAGAAACGCGCTTACATCACAGCCTAGTACACACCCTTACATGGGTGTGTTTCAGAAGTTTCACCAAACAGAGCTCACCCTGGCCCTTTCCTATCAATGTCTTCTTTATCAGAAAATGCTGTTGCAAGTTGAAACTCACTATACTGAATTGATGACCCACTAATGGGTTGAGACTAGCAAATTTTTTTTTTTTTAGCTGCGCTGGGTCTTTGTTGCGGCACACGGGATCTCTAGTTGTGGCTTCTCTAGTTGCGGTGCGCAGGCTTCTCTAGTTGCAGCGCGCAGGCTTAGTTGAGGTATGTGGGATCTTAGTTCCCCGACCAGGGATGGAACCCAGGCCCCCCTGCATTGGAAGCTCGGAGTCCCAACCACTGGACCACCAGGGAAGTCCCGAGACTAGAAATTTTTTTAAATCTTGCTTTAAATTATATCCAGGGAAAAACTACTAAAACTCTCTATTTCTCTAATACCTAATGCCCTCTCGCTCAAAGCATAAATATCCACATATTATCTGAAATACACTGTTATGTTTTTAGGATAAGAAGTGGTAAGGGGTGGGGAGGATTAAAACAAAATAGTACAGGGAATTCCCTGGCGGTCCAGTGATTAGGACTCAGCGCTTTCACTGCCGGAGCCTGGGTTCGATCCCTGGTTGGGGAACTAAGATCCTGCAATTCGTGCAGCATGGCCAAAAAAACCCCACAAAAGTACAAACCAGAAAGTACTAGTTGAAAACTTTTAAGGAAATTGAGAAAATAGCTCCAAAAGTTGTCTCATAATGCTTCGTTCAACCAACAGATTCTGAGCTCCCCACCATGGACCAGGCGCTATGGGAGGCTCGTAGTGAGGAAGGAAAGAGAGGGAAGTAACAGTACTTTTTGCTGCTTGCGTATTCACCACCTCAGATCCTCTACACACAGACGGGGACCAAAGGAACAGCCTAGGCCAAGGCTGCCCCTCTGCTTCCAGGAGACGGATGCTTGGAGTGCCAGGCCCTCACACAGGGTGCAGCACGGAGGCCTGGGCTCTCCTCCCCTTGCCTTTCACGGGGAGGGAGGAGGGACCCCCTAGAATGGAGGTCCAGCCTGAAGCACCATGAAATTTCTCTGGCCAAGCCCTAGTTACTCATCTGACAAAAAGCAGAGAAGGGAAATTATTTATATTCAAGAGTCTAAATTTTACTATTGATAAATTGTAATTTATTTTCTATCCTGGCAGGAATAGTTTATAAAGCACATTTCCCAGCTTCACCTTTCTCTTTCCATTTCCTCTCTTGATAGGAAAGAAGGGAGGGAGGGAACAGAGAGGAAAAGGATAAAGGAGAAGGAGGAAGAGGAGAAAAGGAAGGAGAGAGGGAAGGAACAAATGAACAAACGAAGGCAGACAGGGAGGGAGGGAAATACTAAAGCTAAGATCTAATCAGATCTCAATTCAGTTAAACCCAGAAAATTTTTCCTTGTATCCTTACTGTGGAACCTTCATGGCCACATGGGACCAAAAGTATTTGGAATCTTAGCTAGTTCTTTTTTAAAATGCAAAGAATAGAGTGAGACTAATGTAATTTATACTGAAGTGTAAAATGCATCCTCAGCGCCTTTCTAGAAGCGATAAAGAGTAACAGTACAAGGCGTGAGGCCTACCCAGCTATCACCATTTTGTCTAAAATAGGCCCTAAGGATTTCCTACTTCTTAAATCATTTTATGGATCATCCACCCCATTGGCTCAGTTTCTGCCTCTTCTTTCAATCAATCCAAATGTCCAAAAGCACCCACAGCTAACAATAGTCTTTTCCAAAACCACTCTACGATGCTTGGGGAGGGGGTGGGGAGGGCCAGTAGGCAGCCAGGAAAACAATGATTTAGCAAGGAGGGCAAGCAAAGACTACAAATATTTTCCAGAGAATTAAACATAAAGTGAACTCAATCTCTCTCCATTTAATTACAAAGGGCTTCCAGTCTTCTCTTTTTTTTTTTTTTTTTTTTTGCGGTACGCGGGCCTCTCACTGCTGTGGCCTCTCCCGTTGTGGAGCACAGGCTCCGGACGCGCAGGCTCAGCGGCCATGGCTCACGGGCCCACCCGCTCCACGGCATGTGGGATCTTCCCGGACCGGGGCACGAACCCGCGTCCCCTGCATCGGCAGGCGGACTCTCAACCACTGCGCCACCAGGGAAGCCCCAGTCTTCTCTTAATGACATCTTGATGCTCTTGAAGATCACACTTCAACAGAATGCCTGCTCTGTTTCTGTTGCCGGCTTACATGTGAGCATACTCTCACCACAGGCAGGTGAGGTTTCCAAGCCAACGATGAGAAAAGTGCTTAACTTGAGATGAGTCTAAGATAAGTGTTTGCACTCACACCCGTTTTGATCGGGCAGATAAAACATAATGTTGGATAGGTTATCAGCAGGGCTCACTTTATAGAATTTTCTTCTCTCAGCAGGAATCTGAATTTATACAAGATCACATTCAGAATTCCTTGATGTCAGCAAGATGGGAAATATATATAAAATATATATACATATATGCACATATATACATTAGAAGCCCATTAAAAACTTCGGCTCTGGGGCAAAATGAAGCCACATAGCCCTCCCTAGAAGTAAAAACATTCTCTGTGGTGGAAATTAGCTTGATGACAAGGAAAAGCTACAAGTTACATCCATGTTCCCATAGAAGAAGGGCACCACCAGTGTGGCGTTTGTCACCAGCCAGAGCACCTGCCTAGGTTAGGTTTTCTCTGAGAATAGCCATGTCACAAACGTGCTACTAAGAGTCAGAGGAACTGGGCTTCAAATTATCCACCTTGCCCTCTACCAGCCTAGTGACACATCAGGAAATCTCTCTTGGCCTCTGTTTCCTCAAACACACAGGAGCACAGACACATGAACTGTCATCTAAAAAATGCCAGTACTTGACTAAATGATGTCTAAAATCATTTTCCATTGATAACATCCTGTTTTGAAAACAGGAATCATTTTAACTCCTAATAAATAAGTGTAGGTTAAAAAAAAAAACCCAAACTGCCAGAGTTCGAACACAAAACAAATGCGCCTTGAGTTTGGAATGGAGGCTAACGTCACACCAAGGCTCGCGACTTCCAAGCCAGGGTCATTCATTCCTTCCTTTACTCAGACAGTCAATAAAATGTACTGAACATCTGCTACGTACCAGACACCCCCCTGAGCATGAGTGAAGCTCAGAGGGAGGGTAAAAGATTTCAAAGCCAGCGGCTCTATAAACAGGTGGGAGGTAAAGGGAAGAGTAAAGAAAACAGAGAAAAGGAATATGTTAGCACACTCCTACCAGAACAAGGGTCCCAACATTTTTCACCATAAATATGTATGAATTTATAGAGTACTAAGAGTTGAAAAGGAACTAGAAGAAGGTGTGCTTATTTTTTTTTAATAGGCTTTGGTTTTTAGAGCAGTTTTAGGTTCACAGTAAATCTGAACAGAGAATACACAGCTTTTCCTGTTTTCCTGTACAGCCTCACCCACACACACGCGCAGCCTACCCCATTATCAACATCCCCCCTCCACAGAGTACATTAGTCACAACTGATGAACCTACACTAACCCACCATTGTACTTATTTTCAACAGACGAAATTCACATGTAACACTGATAATCAAAATATAAAACCACCATTTAATCTTTAGGATGTTTAACTAATCCGTTTCTCTCTTTCTAATGCAACCCCTCAACCCTTAAGGGACCAGAGAGGAAAGAAGACTCAAGCGGCTTCTGAAAATCTGGTAATCAGCTGGGAAACCTTGGAGGCCCACAGTCAGGGGAGGAAACTCCCTTTAGTCACTGGAGCAACTGTTAACAGTGAGGACTGCTCTTGGGGTCCATGGTTACTTTCTGGGATTCTTCCCCCCAACTCCTCTCCCTCCCAACTGCTTCCCAACACACACACACACACACACACACACACACACACACACACACACACACACACACAGAGTCATTCTAGCTCATAAAGCCTCTGTAAGATCTTCCCCCCAACTCCTCTCCCTCCCAACTGCTTCCCAACACACACACACACACACACACACACACACACACACAGAGTCATTCTAGCTCATAAAGCCTCTGTAAGATCTTCCCCCCAACTCCTCTCCCTCCCAACTGCTTCCCAACACACACACACACACACACACACACACACACACACACACAGAGTCATTCTAGCTCATAAAGCCTCTGTAAGATCTTCCCCCCAACTCCTCTCCCTCCCAACTGCTTCCCAACACACACACACACACACACACACACAGAGTCATTCTAGCTCATAAAGCCTCTGTAAGATCTTCCCCCCAACTCCTCTCCCTCCCAACTGCTTCCCAACACACACACACACACACACACACACACACACACAGACACACACAGACACACACACACAGACACACACACCCCCGAGGCTCCGTGAATGCACACACAGTAAATGGGATGGCTTCACTCACTATGCAAACAGCCTGGCCCCTGGCCACAGAATACACCCTGTTCTTTGCTTATCCTGAACCTCAATCTCAGAGTGCCTACACTTTTCAGTTCATCATCCACCAACCTCCTACCTAGAGTCAACTGTTTTTATCTGTTCATTCTCACTCCTTTTCAAAGTTCTCTTTTCTGTAACTAGCACTGTCAGCTTCTAGCTGACTTTCCACCATGGTCCTTCCCATAGTGTTGAAACACTGAGTAAAGGCGCTACTCATCTCCCACCCTGCTGTCATTGTTCAAGAGAAGAGTAGGTGTTCTGAGGGGCCGGCTAAAGGCCATGAGGCTGTCAAGTTCTTGTGAAACTAGATTCATTATAATTTACCTATTTTATCAGTCATTTTGTACCGTCCAGACCCAGAAAATAACAAGGAAAATAACCTACACAAAAGAAGATTTCAAAAGAATACTTTTTCCTCCTAAATTAGCAGACATGAGGTATTAAATAGTAAAAAGTATCTAAAATAAGGCAGTGTTCAATAAAAACCTTTGCATTTATCCCACCTTCATTATATTATTTCTGTATCCAGAAGAATGATCTGAAAAATAACAGAGAAATGTAGTTTCCAGGGCACTGTCCTCGCATAAATTTTAAAAAGCACTGTTTGATATACAAAGATACTTTTAAAAGAAAAAATGTATTATATTAAATAAGCATAATCTTGATCATTATATATTAGGTGTTATTACATAGAAATACAGGAAGAAAGGCTACAGCTGAAAAGGTCAAGAGTTGACAGAACTGTTTATTGCTAAATTCTCTGTGTAGCGGCCTCATGTGATCCTTATGTAAATTCATTAGGTAGTTGGTCTCAGTCTCCATCTGCCTTGCAAGGAATTCTGCTCATTGGCTAATAATGCTCTGGCAACATCCTTACCCGTGTTTACTATACATTAATTCACTCAAAAAGTAATTAGCAGGCCTAAAAGACTCAGTCCTGAGAGTCATGCTGAGTATGAGACATAGCCATTCAGTTTTTGCGTTTTAACAAACTATTTTCCACGGCATCTGGCTGAAGGTATGGCCTATTCTAATGTTTATGACTCATGTAGTAGAGGCAGGACTGTTACTGAAACAAGTTCTAAGGACTGAAATCTAAGCCATCAAGCCCCGGGGCTTCCCAGAAGCTCCAAATTACCTTACCTCGTGCTCCTCTGCCTTTGGCTATCATAAAACACTGCTGACTGTCTTCCCCCTTAACTAATACTGCTTTAACCTTATTTAAGGATGCTGCCTAAAATTAGCTTTGTATATAAGTAGTTTAGAGAGCAATATAAAAAATGAATTCATTGCTTTGGATAAGTGAATGCATGAATTGACTGATAAAAGGCAAAGAAAATTGGAGCTTGTTAGAACTTTTTAAAAGCATCCTTCCATATAAAAACTAATGAGGGCTTCCCTGGTGGTGCATTGGTTGAGAGTCTGCCTGCCATGCAGGGGACACGGGTTCGTGCCCCGGTCTGGGAGGATCCCACGTGCCACGGAGGGGCTGGGCCCGTGAGCCATGGCCGCTGAGCCTGCGTGTCCGGAGCCTGTGCTCCGCAACGGGAGAGGCCTACGTAGCACACACACACAAAAAAACTAATTAATGCTCACTTCATCTGGTCTCATGAATAAGGATTTAAAGTCAGACAAGAGAAGTTTCTGATTATTAGACAACAATCTTCCACATTAATGGAAACAAGTCAAACTAAACTCTCAGATAATGATAGCTTTTTCTATCTTTGGGAATATATAAAATATCAATTCATGCTGAATTCAGCTGTGAAAAGATGCTTGGCCTAACATGAGGATTAATTAGTTATCTTTGCCTGAGCACATGGTGACTTGCTGGAGGATGGGGATATGAGGAGAGAGATGACAACACCACAGGTAATGATGGTAGAAGTTCAGTCCAGGATTTGAAATATGCCATAAGTAACCTACAATGTAGATAACCTACATAAAGAGTAAAGCTAAATGACTGAAAACAGCTAGCTTCAAATTTAGCAAATTCTGTCAGATTCCGCTACGGCATAGTTTGCTCAAAGCTATACTTTTGGTCACAGCATCAGAGAAGGAAGTTAGCAGTACTGAAGACATGATTCACGAACACGGTTTGGCTGCAGTTGGAACAAAAACAACATGCTCTTTTAAGGAACTGACATTGCAGAGACTTGATGATATTCTAGGAAATGAACATGAGATAATGTTTTCAAAATAGCCCCATGATAATGTCAATGAGTAATTTCAGTTCTTATCACCATATTATGTAGTTCAGGGCAGTACTGATACTGTAGCAAGGAAAGGTGTCAGAATGTTTTAAAAGAACTGATGCTTCCCTCCCTCGCTCCAAGGAAAACAGCTGACGATGGATAAAAACTTTACACTGCTCATCATGGGGAAAAACAAAAAAATCTGAAAACAGGTTTTGCTGTTTCTCAGCAAATAATGAACCAAAGATCTTGACCCATCAGCATACATATGTCCAGCTTTATCATCAGAGGGAAAGTCATGGAAAACAGGGCCCCATATCATTCAAGCTGGAAAAGGTTTTAAAGATCACTAGGCCAGAGCCCATACTGACAGATGCCCAGAGATATTAAGTAACTCTCCTCAACTGCCCAGCGTATGAATTGCAGAGACAGAGCTGTGGAACGAGGTCCTCGCCTTTCTCCTCTGCCTTGTGGTATTTCTCCACCTACTTAATCTATTTCCCCTCTTCTTTTATAAACAATATAGATCAGGGAAGAAAGACTGCTGAAACCCTTTTGCAAATCTGCAAAAGTACAAAAAGCCACCCACCCTGGTCCCCTTTCTCACCTCGCATTCCCTGCTCACATATTGTAGCTCTCTCTGGGACACTTTTCCACCCCTGCCTACTTCACAGATTTCATTTCTTCTTTGATGGTTTTTCCTACCCCCAAGCCAGAGTTAGGGGCTCAGTTCCTACAGCAACCTGTTCAGACCTGTGTCACAATATCCACTACCTTATTGTTTTCTAACCTCTGATAACCTTTCTATCTCTTACCACACCCACAACACTGTGATTTCTTGGAAGCAGTGATTTTGTCTTACTTACTTTTGCAGATGCCATTAAGCCCAGCACTTAGCGAAGATCAGTAACTTTTTCCTGAATACATAAATGAATGTTACAAAATATTTTTGCCTTTCGAGCTTTTGGAAAAAGCAGACAGGCAAAGTTGCATGATGGTACAGGACAATATATGTATGCTTATATAAATATTTTTTCAAATTGCAGAAGATCCATGATTGGGTGCTATCTAGTTTCTGTAATTTTTCTTTTTTAAGGGAGCATGAAAGGGCCTGCTAATTCCAGGACAGATACTTAGCAAACTATGCCCATAGTTTAAAATTCAAGTTAGTCTCTGCCTCTCCCTTCACAGGCTTCTCTGCCCCAAATGCTCTTCCCTCCATAGTTGTTCTTGATCCATCCATTTTCAAGGCTCAGCTCAAACACTAGCCCCCCAACAGGGCTTTCCTTGACCCCCTTGGTGACCTCAGGGCCCTTTATCACACCTTCTTCTGAAGTCTCACAGCACTGTAGCTGTACCTCTTTATTGATTGCATTCTGTTTATTTAAGTGGATAGTTTATCTCTCCTCCCCCACTAAGCAACCTGAGGGAAGGGTTTCTTTCTTTATACCCTGAAGATGCCTAACACAGAGCCCTGCCCGTGGCAGGTCCTTGGTAAACAGTTTTTGCATTGCTAAAAGCTTCCCTCCTTAAAGACAGCAAGTTGCAAACAGACAAATCTTTACCGGCAAAATGAGGAGATCCTTCCCAGCTGGGCTGGTCCATGACTTAGGTAGCTACGTGTGTGAGCACCAGCCAAGTCAGTAGGTGAAGGAGGACAGGGTGGAGATGTGAGCCTATCATGGGGGGATTTCTCAAGGCAGATAGATAAGAAGAGCCCCTAACCTGGACTACAGGGCAGAGAAGACTTCCTAGAAGAGATGACCCCTGAGCTGAAGCGCAAAGGTTGAGTATCAGGTGGGAAATGGGGAATGACAGACAAGGAGGCTGAAGAGGTGAAGACCTAATCAGGGCTTTATACACTGTGTTACCAAGCTTCTTTCTTTTCCTGGAGGAATGGAAAGCCGTTGAAGGATTTCATATGATCAGGTAGCATTGTGGGAAGTGAACTGGAGGGTCCTAGGCAGGAGGCAGAATGACCCATGGCTATGGCAGTCATCTATGTAAGATGAAAGGAGCTTCAAAGAAAAATGTGCAAAGTGGGCAATTAATATTAAGATAAATATCAGCTGGTGATCTATTAGAAACGGGAGAAAAGAGAACAGGGAGGGAGAGGAAGACATCAAGGATAATAACGAAATTTCTGGCTTGAGTAACCAGGTCGTAACATTCACAAAGACAGACAAGGCAGAAAGTAGAGGAAGTTTAAGTGGGAAGATAATGGATGAATTAAGCTAACTGAGTCTGAATTGTCTAAGGGATGTCAAAGTGTCTGTCCAATAGGAATTGGCTACATAGACCCAGATCTCAGGAGAGAGATTTCAGAGCCAGAGACATCTATTTGGGAGTCCTTGTAAGGTGATGGTTGAATTCACAGGAATATATGAGATCACCTGGGGAAAGTACATAGAACTCACGAAAGGCTTAAATCCAAGGGCAGATAAAGAAGGAAGACCTTTGGAGGAACCGAGAAGTTGCAATCACAGAAGCAGGAGGAAAACCAAGAGAAACCAATTCATGGAAGCTGAAGGATGTTTCAAGAAGCATGGCGTGGCCAACACTGTAAAATGCTGCAGAGGTATCGAATGAAATAAAGACTCAGACCATAGCCATTGCATTTAGTCAGGAGCTTTTAGTGCCCTTGGAAAGGAAAACACTATTTCTGAGGAGTGATAGAAACTGAAGTCAGGCAGTGGGTTAGGGAGTAAATGGAAGCTGAAAGTGTGGAAAAAATGAATGAAGAGATTTTTTAGAAGCTTGGTTTTAAAAGGAATGTGAGAGATGGGACCAAAATCCAAATGAGACACAAGACCGAGGGTACTCGTGCGTGTGTGCATGTGCGTGTGCGTGTGTGTGTGTGTGTGTGTGTGTGTGTGTTATTTGGTTGGTTACTTTGTTTGTATAGTTGAGAGAGCCCTTCAGTGTTTAAGTCCCGAGAGCGATAGAGTCAGGGAGAGGCTAAAGATACCGGAGAGGGAGGATAAAAAATGGAGGGCGTTTCCTAAGAAGCTGGTGGAGAGAGACCAAGGGCGCTGATGGAAGAATTAGTCTTAGATAGAAAGGAGAAGGGACACTTTTCTCAGGACCAGCAGAGGAGGGAAGGATGGATGCAAGTGCTAATAGGAGTATAGGTAGTTAAGGGTACTAGTTAAGAGACTCTTTCTGTAAATCCTGATCAGCTGTCAGGAATGAGAGAGTTGGTCACAGTAATATAGCAATGGTTTCAAAAGCAATCACAGGACCTGGTTTCTTCAAACAAACAAAAACTATACGTATATGTATATAAAGAGAAAAAGAGAAAAGGAGGAAGAAACTTTACCTTAAAAGAGACTTACCAGACATGTCAACCAATCACAAAATATTGACCTTATTTGGATCCTAATTCAAACAAACTTTTTTTAAAAAGTCAAAAGGCAACAAAGAAATGTGAAAACTGCCTGTATGTAGGTCTAGTGGTATTAGAAAATGACTGTTAACTTTTTACTGAGATAATGCTATTGTGCTTAGTTTTTTAAAGTGTCCTTATCTTTTAGAGTACGTACTGTATTCACAGATAAAATAATATGATGTCAAAGATTTGATTTAAAATAATTTGGTGGTGGGATAGAGGCCATAATGGAACAAGACTGGTCACGAGCTGAGTAACAGATATGTGGAGGTTTAGGACACTATTCTCTATGCTTTTACAAATGTTTGCAATTTTCCATAATAAAAATGTTTTTAAACCAAAAATACATACTTTTAAATGCCAGAAGAATAAAATAAGGCAATTGTGGGGAATGAAAGTGATAACCCAAGACACATAGAAAGATTAACATGCAGCATTGCAAGTCTGCCTCAAGTTGAACACAATCAATTTGTTGCAACAAAGCTGAGTGACTTTTTTTCCTAGCAGCCTTCAGAAGGCTAGATGTGAAAGTGAAGAAGTTGCATTGGTACCGGGTAAGGATCTTGAAGAATATGACAGCAGAAGGGATACGATGGTATTGACTAGAGAAAAAGTGAAGCATTAAGCCATCATCCTGTCTAGGCTGGATAGGAAGGATGTGAAAATATGGAAGTGACTGACATGATAGGGACAAAAAGGAACCGGAAGTCTTGAAGAAAATGCATGGCTGGAAAATGGAGGTGAGAAAGCTGGAAGAATTATAAGCCTGTGGTTAGCAAGCCAGTCTATGGAGTTTAAGATTTCAGCTCTGGGCGATGACAAGGTCAAGTGTAATTGTAAATGCCTATGAAGTGCCTATGTAAAAGGATGGCTGAAGTGGGATGGAGGTGAAAGTCAAATAGAATTAAGACAGTTATAAAAGTGTGAGGTTGGGTGCTGGATGGGTCCTAAAAGAACACTAAAATCTCCCATAAAGATGAGGCTCAGTTATAAGTTCCGTAACGATAAGGTCCATGTCTCTCTTTTTAAAAAAATTAATATACACCCAACATTGAAGACAGTGCCTGGACCAGAGAAGATGCTCCAAATAGTTGTTGAGTACATGAATGTAAGGACTATGTCACTAACTCTTTTTTTTAATATAAAATTATTTATTTATTTATTATTTATTTTTGGCTGCGTTGGGTCTTCGTTGCTGCGCGCGGGCTTTCTCAAGTTGCGGCGAGCTGGGGCTACTCTTCGTTGTGGTGCGCAGGCTTCTCATTGCGGTGTCTCCTCCTGTTGCGGAGCACGGGCTCTAGGTGTGCGGGCTTCAGTAGTTGTGGTGCGCAGGCTTAGTAGTTGTAGCTCGCGGGCTCTAGAGCGCGGGTTCTAGAGCGCAGGCTCAATAGTTGTGACGCACGGGCTTACTTGCTCTGCAGCATGTGGGATCTTCCAGGGCCAGGGATTGAACCCGTGTCCCCTGTATTGGCAGGCAGATTCTTAACCACTGCATCACCAGGGAAGTCCCATGTCACTAACTCTTTAACTTAAAGCCTTCAAGTTTCTACTTACCACTGGTTAGCTGGTTAGTTGGGAGTGGGAGAATGGCATGGAAAAAACAAACCAATGAATATGCACCAGAACAATATTCATAGAGCAAAAGAAATATTAAAGGAGTGAAAAGTGGAAGCTACGAGAAAAAACTCAGATGAGTTCACTCCTTCTTTAGTCATTTATACCTGAACTAATATATGAGCTGTGGTCAAGTTAATAACTATCTATGAGTGTACGAAAGGATATTTTAAGGGAGGGGAAAACAAGAGAGGATTGTTTGCCTAGTGCCCTGCCCTGTTGCTGTCTGGCTGGGACCTGGCTCAAATGGGAGTTGATCTGGATCACACCAGCCTGAGGTCATCTCCGGTTCATAAGCCAGGGAGCAGGGCGAGGAATCAGGCCTCTAGGAACCCCTGTAACTCCGTAACTGGGCAGAATAAACTCCTCACCCTGCAATTGATCTGCCTGCCTAGGAATCTCAGGAACAAATGAGAATTTTTGAGAATATAGTTGGCTCTTATCATTGGGAACACAGACCACTATCATTCAGTCACTGTTGATTCATTTATTCAACAAAGACTGAGAAATAAAATAGTGGTTTAAATTGAAGACTTCCCTGGTGGTACAGTGGTTAAGAATCCACCTGCCAATGCAGGGGACACGGGTTCGAGCCCTGGTCTGGGAAGATCCCACACGCCACGGAGCAACTAAGCCCGTGCACCACAAGTACTGAGCCTGCGCTATAGAGCCCACGAGCCACAACTACTGAAGCCTGCACGCCTAGAGCCCGTGCTCCGCCACAAGAGAAGCCACTGCAATGAGAAGCCCTCGCACCGCAACAAAGAGTAGCCCCCGCTCGCCGCAACTAGAGAAAGCCTGCGCACAGCAACAAAGACCCAACACGGCCAAAAATAAAAATAAATAAATAAAATAAATAAATAAATAAATTGAAGACATGATTTAGAAAAGACATTAAAAAAAAAGAAAGTGAGAGAATTAAAGACTAAGCTTACAAATAAAATTCTTATTAATCTCAAATACTGAGTGAGTTTACCACTGGCCACATACTAAGTCATGTGCTTTACATAAATTCTCACGTCACCATCACAGTAGTCCTGTGATCCAGGTATTACTAGGATTCCCATTTAACAGGTGAGGAAACAGGGTAAGAGGTTAAATGACTTTTCCAAGACCACCAGCTAATATGAAACCAGTCCAGGTCTAGCTGACTCTAAGGCACATGCTTCTAACCTGTACTCTAAACTGCTTTACTAAACCCTGGAAGTCAGGAAGGGAGTAGATGAAGCCCCATGTAGACAGACTTGAGCTGCTAGTGATGAAGGATCTGAGGCTTTGAGGAGTTAGGAATGTAAGATAGAAGAAATTTTTATAGTATCTCTCTGGTCTCTGCTCTCACATTCATGTAATTCATATTTTCAACAGAGAAAGGAAAGGCTGCATCAGGGACACGTTAAGGGCAGGGAAAAAAATGGGAAAACTGACAACAACAACAAACTTCCAGAGATCATTTAGGTCACTGCCTATCAGAAAACAGAAAAGGGAGGAACTCCCAAAGTCCTCGAGTCCCTATTTCCCTGTGAATGAAAGAGACTAGTATGTAAATAAGAGCTTTGCATAAGCTAGACATTCTTTCAAGTCCAGTTTATCTACCGTATGAGTCACTTCCTTTTTAAAGCAGGAATTAAAAGAGATAGAGGCATATAATCATTACCTAGCACAAACCTTTTTTTTTTTTTGAGTTTTAAAATGAATTTATTAAAGAATGGTCTTAGGAAGGCCACAATGTTTGATTTGTCGTAAAACGAAGTTCTGGGGCTTCCCTGGTGGCGCAGTGGTTGAGTGTCCGCCTGCCCATGCAGGGGACACGGGTTCGTGCCCGGGTCCGGGAGGATCCCACATGCCGCGGAGCGGCTGGGCCCGTGAGCCGTGGCCGCTGAGCCTGCACGTCCGGAGCCTGTGCTCCGCAACGGGAGAGGCCACAAGAGTGGGAGGCCCGCGTGCGGCAAAAAAAAAAAAAAAAAAGTTCTGTTTCTTCATGCTGTATGATAAAGGTAATGTAAGAAGGTACAGAGTTATAAGCTTCTTCCTACTGGAACTCTCTGATAGTACGGCACAGTGCAGTCACTTCTGCAATGCCAGAATAAGTTTTTAAAAAATCTCTTCTATGCTTCTCTTCAAAAAGCGATGAACAATAACAGGAGAGCATTAAAAAGCCATTTTTTTTCTATTCATTCTGTAGTATTGGAGCCAGTATTTTTACCATCACAGGCTACAATTTTCACTTTATCCACTTTAATAAGTTCTGTCACCTCTCCGAATTCAACATCATTCAATACAAAAGTCCACACATTATCACAGAATCTGTACGTATTTAGAGAGCCCCTGAAATTGACTCTGCTCCTGACCCTCTGTGCCCATGCTGAATTTATAGCCTTATCAAACTGAAGTAGAACTTGAAGGGCAAGTTGGGGGTTAATCTGTTGAGACTGTATAAGCTCATCGAGGCTCTCCTGAAGACCGTTTCCCAAAGTGGTATTTCTGTACAACTGATATGCCATGGCTTAGGAGGGAGAAATTCTTTTTCTTATTCAGGCTTGCATTGATATCTGTCAAGTCACTGACCCACACAATCTTAATAGACCTTTTCTTCTCATTCAAGCAGCAAAAAGGTAAAGGGCTCCTCCTTGGACAAAACAACATCATTTTGCATATACTGTACACACAGTCTGACCAGTTCCTATCCTTATTGGCGGAGAGAAATGAACAAGTAAGATAAACAGGCAGATGAGATGATAGAAGAGGCCACAGCCGGTTAACCTGCCACACTTACAAAGGAATCTGAATAACAAGAAGCCTTTGACTGACTCAGGAAAGGTTTATCTCCTCCAAAAGGAAGTTTAACCCCACGTTATCCACTAGAGCAAAGATGCTCATAAACCTTTGGAGGAAGTCTCAGAGTAGCCTAATGCCAGAAAAAAGGAAAAGGAAACAGCAACCCGTTCATTCACAGATAAAGGCTCCGCCTTGACCTTTCAACTGAAAAACAAATATGGCTGTATTCTGTGATGGCACAAAAAGTAAACAGGAAAGTGACTGGCCTCTTTCCCATCTTAATGCCTACTGTAGATCTTGTCCCATCCCTGCAGTATATTTATCAGGGATGACTTTTTTCTTTTTTTTTTTTTTTTTAAAGATTAAAGATTCAATTTGAAGATTGAAGCAGGGAGGAGGAAGGAAGCAAAGTAAGTAGAAACTGAAGCACATTCCCATTGCCTCGGGCATTCCAGAACCCTAATCCATCCTTCCTATATACCCTGCACGTGAAAATGTGTCCAGAAAAGCCTTAGATTCACCCAGTTCCGCCAGCGTCCACATTTACTAACATGCAAAGCTAATGAGAGCCACCAGCACCAAAGTTTAGAGGTCTTGGGATGTCTGTCCTACATAACACAACAAAATTCTATGGAGCATGCACCATTAAAGTGCTGTGCTGGGTGCCAAGGTGACAATAATAAACAAAATAGATCATTTTTCTGTTCTCAGGGATCTGTGGTCCAATGGGAGAGGCTGACAAGTTAACTATTGGTTCCAATGCAGCATATGCTAAGTGCTATAATTGCGGGGTGGGAGAACAGGTTCCTACCGGAGCTCAAGAGGGAAGGGGGTCTTCTCAGGGGACATAATATCCAAGCTGAAACCTAAAGGATGAGTAGGAATAAAGAAAGAGTTTCAGGGAAGGGAATATGCAGGAGAAAGAGGAAGCTTTGCCTGGGTATACAGAGAACTTGGAATGCCTTAGATCCACCCCATAAAAGATACAAAACCCATGTCAATTAGGAACTAAGTGTTTTCCTCTTCTAGTGTTTCATCAATTAATCCTCTTTGTGCTTTATGAGAAAAACCCTAGCCTTTGCTCTCTAAACAGCAATTTTCCCTCACTTTGCTTATCAGGTAATTTGTGAGTCTGAAGTCGACAGCACTTGAGTAATTAGATTTCAGAGTATTGGGAAGGTTTCTCCATCCTTAAAATTCTTCCTGACTTATTTAATGTTTCTGAATGTACTGTTAGGACTAGATAGGTGATTGTTACACACACTAAATGAATGTAAAAGTACATACGCAGGAACAATTATGAAAATAATAACAGCTAACATTTATTACATGCACACCAGCACCAGCCACTTTTTCTAAGTTCTTTATGCATGTTAAGTCGATTAATTCACACAATAGTAAATTCTACTGATATCTCTAGTTTGCAGGTAGGTTAACTGAAGCACAAAATGTTTAAGCATCGTGTCCAAGGTCGCACAGCTAGCAAGTGTAGAGTCAGGATTTGAACTCAGACAGTCTGACTCCAGGGTCCATGAGGTTAACTGCAATGCTAGTCAATCAGGGCGAAGACGGAAACAAACTTTGCCTCACAGCTCTTTCTACCTCTGGCCAGTTCTGTGTGGGCCAGAGCTGAGCTGCAAACCTTTCTACCAGGTATACCAAGCAACACAAACTATCCGCTGTTCCACCTGTTAAATCCTAAGGCTGAAAACTTCTGAAATGTCCAGACTCCTCCCCAGATGCTTTGAGCTATGTTACTTCTTTTGGGAGCCCCTATATTCTTTCATAGAAAAGAGCAATTTCTGGCCATTTGGGACCGTTTCTTCAGGATGACCGTGATTACATTCATCAAGTTTCTGACACTGAGCTTGCTAAAGGTGCCTTTTCTGAGGAAAACTCAAAACAGTCTTAAGCCATTCCTAAGTCTTTACCTGAGGAATTAAGCTGGCTAGTTCTGCTGTGGGAAAGTCATCTTTAAATAATTTGTGTACCACACAAAGAATGACTTCAAGAAAATGTAAACAAAATTTTTTTTCCTTTAGTAAAAAGTGTTCTAAGTTGAAGATTTATCTGCCTACCCACAGGAAAATAGAGCCAGCTGATTTTTTTAAAAGGTACCAGTTACAGGCCATATGATTCGACATGAACAAAATACTGAAACATCTAAAGGGATGAGAACTATAATTTATCCATATCATTATTTTTCTATTTAGAATTTAGTGTCATTTTATTAATTAGAAAAATGAATCTGGGGGAAAGGTTTTAAGAATACTTATCAGTTCGGTTTTGGCTGCAAGTAACAGAAGCCTCCTCCTCAAAGTTGCTGAACAAAAGAGAAACAGGGGCATCTTTGGCTGATGGTAGAATCTAGCTTTGTGGATTAACTTTGAGTCTTTATTATTTTCTGTATATTCAGCTAGGAATATATATTGCTGTTAATTTTTTTTTTTTCCGAATAGTAGTTGTCAAAAACAAAAACAAAACCTGACCAACTTTCATGAGTCCTAGGGGTCAATAGTTCTCAGATCATCATTTCTATTTTTCCCAAATAGATTAAAGCTGGATGAGAAGCCTCAGTAAAAAACTATGTAAACATTGCTTGTTTAAGATAACCAAGCCTCTCGGCTAACATTAGATAACCCCTGCAGGACTAGTAGAACTTTCTTGTAGCCATAGGCAGCCCTAAAGGCAGGTAGAGAAACCATTATCAATGGGTTTTATGTAGCCCCTATTGTGAAGACCAAGAGAACACCAAAACCCCAGGGGTGGGTGGTGGTAGGAATGATTCTAGAAACTGGTTTCAACCATTTCAAACCCCAATTTTTGTTTTAACTGAAGATATTTCATTAAGATCAAAGGTTTTTCATTATACTTATTTACAGTTCCTTACTAGTCAAAAAGGAAATAAATAATAAACACCTTTATCTTTAGGGAGCTTTTGACAACAGTTTAAAACAGTTTTGTAAATCTGTTTGTCCGTTTGAAATTGTTACCAATTAGATGCCTGAAAACTTGTAATACCAGGGATGTCAGCCTTCAAAATACCGATAACTGCCATATTGGTTAGTGAAATCATGTTAAAAAAATTATGTATCTCCATTCTACCTTTTTACTTTTTTAACCAACTCTAATTTGTCATTCATAGGAGTACGTATAGAATTTCCCTCTTGCTCTTACATTTTTAACATGTACATTCTCTCTTCTTTCAAATACTGGTTGATACTCCATTGGAAACAAGTTGCTAAAGGAGCTAGTACAATGAGGGGCATAATGCTTACCCCAACTTTTTTCTTACCCCAACTTTAAATAAAGGCCACGCCACACACAAAATAGATTGGGGAGCAAAAGTGGTGAATACCACTTTCTAAGCCAAACTCAACCCACTTGTTACTTTCTATCATTACCCACTGCCCTCAATAAGAAAAAACTTCCTGGCAGTCCATTTATGCGAACCTCTAAGCAAGAACGGAAGGACTTAACTGCAGAATGAGTATTCTAAAGAAATATATATTTCTATGTTTATAAAAATTGTTCTGATTTAAAATATTGAAACATTAAGATAAACTTTCAAAGCTCATTTGTCATGAGTTTTATTTCTAGCTTCCAGACAGGTTCATATAACAAGCACAAATGTATTTCCTTTCTGGGTATCAGGTACTTATTTCTATAGAGATCTTACCTGTCTGAACGGAAGAGACAGATAGAGTTGCTACAGTCCCAGATCTGTGTCTCTGCTGCATTTAAAGTGGCACAGTTTCTCATGCCTGTTTTTCTTTATAAGCAATTAAAATTATTTGAGATCATTCCGCATCCCCTAAATTTCAAAGATGCAACTGTTTATCACACCAAAAAGTAGTTAAATTCAAGTGGCTCATTATTCAAGGATGAGAGGTCAAATTCATTCAGGCAATGAACAACCAATTCTGGCTGCATTCAACTGTTTGTGGTTTAGGTTATTTTCTTTTTTAAAGAGCTGATTTTCCTCTCAGACCAATTCAGTCTTCCACAAACTGTTTATACGGGTAGACAAAACTTTTAACACAAAAGCCAGCAAAAATTGTATATGTACAAGATTTGCTTATTGACAATCAGTATTGAACTACATTAAACACTGATTTTTCTTCCATTTAGATAAAATTCTTAGATTGCTGTGATGAAGTCTCATTCGTTCTAACTTCCTTTAAGAACGAGGACAGCCTTTGCACACTGACTGACATAAGGAAAGGGTTTCGTTGGTGGTTTACAAATGCTTTTGAAGGATACAGGTGGGGTTACACATGACGCCTCCACCAAAATAAATGTTGGTAAAATCATGACTCCATTCAGCATTAATCAAAGAGCAGTAGAGAAGTTACTGTGAGAAACCTTACTCAGTAAACAATAAGAGATCAAATTCCGCTGTCAAAGAGCAACTTTTAAATAGTTAAAACATGATTCATACAAACATAGAATGAACACGTGTTAACTCATATTCAACTCATTGATGGGGGAGCCAGTGGAATGTTAAAGCTGTTTCCCAGGGCTTTTGAGAACCTGTGTATTTGTAGAAATTTGTGAAGGAGAATGTCTGAACAAAATTGCTACGTTAAATACAAAGCTGGTTAATGTCCTACTGGATAATCTTTGGAGATATCTTTCTACCAGACATAAATCTACAAATCAACATATAACCCCATGGAGTCTAGGCCTTGTTGGTAGTAAATTGTGTGTTAAACAAAAGGTACTTTTCCTTGGTTAATTATACAATCCTTGGTGGCCTTTTAAACATTTCCCCAGTGTAACATTGATGGGACATGCTGTCCTATTTTTCCCTTATTTCCAAGTTTGCGATTATTTTTCTTGTCACCTCTGAAGTTGTGCCTGAAAAAATAAAAATGAGATTCTAATACTAGATCATTAAGAGCCATTATTGAAAAGTAATTCCCAAATCTGGAAACACAAAATTTCTGGAAATGAAATTTAACTTCGTTTCTTCAGCCCTGGTTTGAAACAATGATTCTCCATCTCGTGAGTCACTGTGTTTGCCTCCCTTTTTTCCTCTCCCTATTCTAGTAAAGACCTGAAAGTTTCCTGGCAAAGCCATCTGGTTCTCCCCTCTGCACACTGGCACAAATTACACAAACTGCTTTCCTATTTTAGAAGAAATACCACATCCTGCCACACTAACATCCAACAACTTTCACCTAAGAGAAAAATGCTTCTTTTAAGTGAACATGAGTCCTTACCCTCTTGTCCTTCCTATGCATTAATGGTCAGCCAACTACCTCTGTTACTAGCCATTCTCCTTTGATTAGAAAGCCAATACTATTCTCCAAACAAAATGATCACCATGCCTTTAATGTCCTCCTATCTTATCTTCCAACTCCAAATTCTTTTGGGGGTCCCTTTTAAACTTTCCTGAACCTGATAGATTAAAATGCTCTCCTAAAACTCCAACAGATATTGAACCAAGGACCAAGTATTCCCACAAATACTGAAAGAAATGAGATTACATTTCCTTTGCCTATTTCCACCTCCTCTCAGAGTAAAAGATTAGACTTTAGTAGTAAACAGATTGAACGTAGGTAAAAGATGCAAAGACTGAGAAGAGGATTTAAATGAAAAACACATGATGATATCATACATAGGCAGAATCTAAAAAAAAAAAAAAGATACAATTGAACTTATTCACAAAACGGAAACAGACTCACAAACTTAGAAAACAAACTTATGGTGACCAAAGGGGAAAGGTGGTAGGGGGAGGATAAATTGGGAGTCTGGGATTGACATGTACACACTACTATATATAAAAGAGATAACCAACAAGGACCTACTGTATAGCACAGGGAACTCTGTTCAATATTCTGTAATAACCTAAATGGGAAAAGAATTTGAAAAAGAATAAATATATGTATATGTACAACTGAACCACTGTGCCGTACACCTGAAATACAACATCGTCAATCAACTACGGTCCAGTATAAAATAAAAATTAAAACAAAAACAAAAACCCACGCAATTAAAAAAAAAACAGGTACAGAAGTAATTGCTTGGGGCTGAGGATTTGTCATTTATTGACTGTGTTGGGCTTCGGGGTGTTTTACTACTGTTCCTGCTCGACCTCAGGAAGCCATGGCACGAGCTGGAAGCACTGACCTCTGCCTGCAGTACGCTCTGGGTTTCCTCACACACGAGGACCAAACTGAAAGGAAAGGCCTAGAATGTAAACGTCTCATTAGCCTGAGTCTGGGCTTGTTGCCCAATTCTGACTGGGTTCCCAGTGACTTCTTTTGGGCTTGGGGCCAGGACTTATTTTTATGTTAGATCTTGAAGAAATTTATTCAGATCCCACAAGCTGCATGGTACTGTGAAAACTTTAGATTCAGCAGCAGCCGTCTCGGAGAGGGGCGTGAACAGAGGGTAGCCTGAAGGAGACAGAAAGACAAAATGCCACGAAGATAGTTAATGAGGTACAGAGCTGTGCTCCTTTGGGTCACAACAATCCACGTTTTGATCAACCCATCTCCAGAGCTCGATTCCCACACCAGCTGGAAATAATGAGCTACCCAGCCTCCAAAGGAAAGCCCCCAGCGTGGGGGGCTGTGAAGGGACAGAGGACAGGGGACTTCCATTTGCTCATCACTAACCACATTCCTAACCTTGCACCTGGTACTTCAGTGAATTCATTCTTCAGGACAACCCCATGAAGAAGGACAGGCAACAAGATTCTTACAGCCACTATGTCATCAAACCCTACCCTCACTTTTAATTCCATTGACAAACACAGGCCATGCTTAAAATTTGGAAACCAATGACAGTACCAGAATTAACTATGTAACTTGAATAAAACCAGATTTAGTTCTTCCTTTGCACTTGACTCCCACAGTCAAGTGGGAGGCTCATTAGTAAGGACAGAAATTCACCCCAAAGTGAACTGAATGTATGAAGGGCTATTCAGCATTCCTGGAGGACGAATGGTGAGTCCCACCTCCCCGCCACCGTGCACCACCCCAGTGTCTAAGGGCACTGAATATGTAGATAGCTATGGTCCAAGGATAAATTGTTTTTTCTCTCTCTTTTGGCCAGACTTGGGTTGAACAAGGACCAAGTTCTTGGTCACATGCATGGCCCTTAACCCCCAGGGGAAGGCTGACTGGGTTAGCTGGGGTGTAGTGAGCCCTCTTGGGTGAGCAGACAGAAACCACCTGTACTGGAGGGAAGAGAGCACAAAACAGGGAGTCCAAAGCCATAGGTGATTTTGAAAAAGACTTGAATTACGTTTTTTAACCTATGCTAACAAAACTCTAACCTGTGACCTAACAAGCCAAAGATATTGGGAGAATCTGATGGGAACAGTGAATTAAAAGCCTTCTTTACTGCTATCTCTTCCCAATGGAAGCAATGACCTTCAACATTCATTCACTCATCCAACAGATATTTATTGAAAGGCTACTATACACTAGACATCATTCTAGGACCTGGGCAGCAGTGAACATGACAAGAGCAATGACAGAAAGGTTCTTTGTCTTCCTTATTAAAGTAATATAGGCACATTCAAGGAAAATTATAAACTGGAGATAAACTGAAAGGAGAAATCATTTGAATTCTCCCAATCAGAAAAAAAAAAATACTGCTAACTTTGTGGGATATATATTCTTCTTTTCAATCTATTTTCAATGTACATGAATCCATAAGTACATACATACTGTTTTCCCCAAAATACTACTAAAATGTACATAATATTGTATCATGGCTGCTTTTTTCACTTGTCACGTTGTTAGCCGTATTTCCATATGTTACAGTCTGATTAAATGCTAATTTCCTCATTCCAAAAGCAGGAGTAAAAGCATTTTTTTTGAAATCCTACCCAGTGAGCTAGACTCAATAGATATGAGGAAGAGAAACGGAAAGAGTAACTGGAGCCCCAAGCCATCCCCACCCCTGGGTTTCTGACCAGGAGAGAGCAACTGCTACCACTCCCACAGTTCCCAGTTGACTGCAGGGAAGCGGGTGGGCAGCATCCTGATGGCTGCAAGTACCTGCAGGCCCTGGTTCATAGCACTGGGTCCACCTGGCCCAGGCAGTGGAAGGACAGCGGGCTTGACAACAACACACAGTCTGGAATGCTTGACCTTTGCCTCAGGTTTTACCTGGGAGGGAGGCCAAAGCTTACCTGGGTGTGGTCAGGGCTCTTAGGGAGAACAGCAGGGCAGGCGTGGGCTACTTGGCCCAGGTATAAGTACCCTGTAATTTCTTCCACATTATATGTTACTAAAAGCCAGTCACATCCTTATTATTCAGCTTAGCACTTACGCCTAAGTTCAATCTGTTGTACTTTGGCAAAGTTGCACGCTTAAGGTCTAAATCACTAAATAATTTAAGAGAAGTCTGGTGCCCAAAGAAAGAAAGCCTCCTCTCAAGGTGGGATGTGCTTGTGGGCACCAGGCTCACACAGGAAATTCCTAGGGGAATTATCCCAGGAGCCAGCCACAGCATCATTGACTGTCTCTTATTCCATGGTACCAGTAAACCAAGGTTTATTTTATCAAATGTCTTTTTTTGAAAAATACTTTTTATCTTCCATTTTTTTACCTTAATATTCCTGTAATGAATATCTGACTGCGAAATGTTCATTCACTTGCTTTATTATAGCCCACGATGAATTCTTTCAGGTAGAATTATCAATTCAAAGGGTATAAATATTTTTATGACTTTTGCAACCAAATTACGAGACAGCTCCCTCAGAGAAGTTGCACCCATCTTTATTCTCACTAGTCTTGTGTGGAGGTATTTAATTGCCTATAACTTTCTCTACACTGGGTATTACCATGAAACAAAACTGTTAATTTGATATGTGAAAAAAATAATTTCACTGTTTTCCTCATTAGCAATAATGAGCCTGAAGATATTTCTATATGCATGTTTGCTATTCACTTGTTTTATGAATTAACTATTCACGTGCCTTGTGAGTGTCCTTTACAGAGTAAGGGTATTAACCCTTTGCATGTATCTACTTTGCAAAGAATGAGCTTTCACGATTTACATTTTATAGATGCCTAATCATTTTTGTCCTCTTTGCCCTGTAAGTCATTTAAACGATTTCTTTCTTCCCTTGTTGGCTGCATTTATGACTTTCCTAATCATATTCTAAAACCATATATTTTGAAAGAGCTCAGTATATAAGCCATGCTGTAGAGGAGTCACAGGGTTGCAACAAGCAATTCTTTTCAATTTGTATTTTTAGTCTCATTTTTTTTTTGACTGCAGTTGAATTCATATATTTTACTTTGTGATTCAGAATAACTTCTCTGAGTATATATGTCAATAGACACATCTAAGTATGTAAGCAAACATACACAATATATAACATATACGTATACACCACTAATAGAAACAAAAGTTTTTAAAACAGTACTGCCCTTAATACCTGCCATATATACTGCCATTTTCTTTTGTCTTAGCCTAGTTGAGACCCAGTTAAACTGATTTCATAAACCATTAATAAGATCCAACCCACAACTGGAGAAACACTATAATAACTGAAGATGTTCTGGACCTAGGAAGAGATGTAAGCCAAACTCTTCCCCTAGAAGACTCATCCTTATTTTTCTGGAGTCCAATTAATTAGCAGTAACAATTATTATCGTCAGAACATTCTTTTGTGCTTATCAAGTGTTTTACATGTAAACCCTCACACTTTTTGATAAGGTAGGGATTATTACTGTCCCCACGTGACAGATGAGAAAACCGCGGCAAAGAGATTAAGGAACCTGCAACTCCCATGGCTAGTACGTGGCAGAACCAGATTTTGAACTAAGCAGCCCAATTCTAGAAACCCTTGTCTTAACTCCTCTGGCTTTCCACTCACTCCGCTGCAGCTGGATATGAGTCCAGGGACCCTGACTCTTAAGGGTGGAAGAAAACTAATTGCAAAGTTTAGCACCAAAGCTTCAGAAATTTTGGTGGTTCTAATAAACTATAAAACATTGGGAGGGGAAGAATATCGGGGAAAAGAGAATAAAAGGTAAGTTTCCATCATCCCAGTCATCGAGGACAGTTTACAAAGAACCTACTGTGTTGCAAAATCTTGTTTCTCCCTGCCCAAGGAGGAGTAGGTGGAAGAAACGTGAAGCCCATATAAACCAGCTGCGGAAGGAATATTAGGACAACGGCGCTGGCTGGTTGATGGGTCAGGACTAGAAATCTGAAATGAAACTCCACCCCAAACACATGTGTGCACGTATCTGTCTCTCCTATTTTTTTTTGGGGGGGGGGGTTCACGGGCCTCTCACTGTTGTGGCCTCCCCCGTTGCGGAGCACAGGCTCCGGGCGCGCAGGCTCAGCGGCCATGGCTCACGGGCCCAGCCGCTCCGCGGCATGTGGGATCTTCCCGGACCGGGGCACGAACCCGCGTCCTCCGCATCGGCAGGCGGACTCTCAACCACTGCGCCACCAGGGAAGCCCCTGTCTCTCCTATTTTTTAACGACATGGAGCCTCTAACCTTTATTGGAATGTGTGGCTGAGAGTGGGGGAAAAGGGAGCTGAAGTCTCAACTTGTGAACAGAAACAGCATCAAAGTCCACCACGTGAAAAATGTGTTCCTTATGTTGTTATTGAGGCATCAACACCCTCCTGCTGTGCTGGTTTCCCAGAGTCCAGAGTCTTAAAGAAGAGTTGCCCAGAATTGGGGTTTTCCTAGGTCACACGCTCCAACTCTCTTTTTCTTTCCTTTAATACTTTACTATTTGTGTTTCAGTCCAAGACTCAAGCTTGTTCTACCCAGGAGGATGATGGTCTGGTTTGGTGGTGAAAAGTGCTCCCTCAGAGTGGCAGGAAGACCCCATCATGCAAGTCTTTAAAAACTGACCCAGTAATTCAGACCATCATTTAATAACGTCACAACCAGGAAGTCCATTTTTAGATCTAATCTACATCCATCTTGCTGAAATTTATAAACTTTGGCTTCCCACCCAGCCCCAGAGCGCTGGATGCCCAAGGAAATTTTGAAACAGTAATTGAATGTATACGGAGCACAGGAGAGTTCATTAACTTGCATACAATGCATCGTGATCCTCAGATGAAAGGTGCCACTTTGAACAAGGCCTCACTAATTTTTTCCACAAATTAGTCCCATAATTAAACTCCTGCTAATAGTAATTGTAAATACTTCATTACTAAATAATTCCTATTCAGAAAAGACACATGCAGCTCATTTACTTATTTTATTGCTGGATGGGTGTGTACAATGGATCTTTATCTAAAGATCCAGGGCCCCGAGCTCTTGCCGAGATAAATCAGGAGCAATGCTGAGATAAGTTAGGCACAATGCTTTCAGACCCTTCGCAGCAGAGGAAAATGGGCTTCAGCTTCCCAGGTGTAGGTCAGAGGTGGAAAGACTGGGTTTTGCGGTTGCATATTAACTCTCTGACCTCCACTAGATAGCCAGGTGACAGCTGCAGGGAGGTTTCTTTGAAGTGTGACATTCTTGCGGCACTTCAAAGGGCACTGGCCTCTGTGGCAGGTATGTTTGCCGGCCACACCTGGTACCTGCCAACCCCACCGCAGCAGCTGGCCGGCAGGAAGCTCCAAAGAACCAGCCCAGGGTCTCTCTAATGAAGTGCATCCAACTGATAACTGCACCAAAGGGAGAGAGCGGGGGCCCTGAGATGAAGGAACGGCTTCGAGCCCCGACCTTCTCTGAACACATAATGCCTCCTCCGCCCAGGTCAGATCTTCACAGCTCAGAAAGCGGCAAGTATGGAATTTCGCCTGGAAAATGCCCTTTGTGGAAATCCAACCTGATTCACACAGGGGAGAGGTCTGAGCAGGAAGGCTTAGTTAAAAGTGAAAGGTGAGCGCAGCGCTCAGGCAGTAGACTCGGCTGGGAAAGCTAAGTGGGAAACAACCCTAATCACTGAAGCCAGCAGGCCAAAGGGAGCATATGGAGGTCAGATCTAGAACAGGAAAATAACCCTGGCCTCAACCCAAGTCGGTTATGAAGCACTTAGCACATACATTAAGATCCACGGCACTGCCAGTCACCTGAAGCAACCACCTTTCCGCGGCCCCACTGGGTAACAAGAATTACAGAGTCCCTACTATGTACGGACAGGTGTTGTGAAGGGGATGAAAACACAATGGTCCTCAAAGTTACAGTGTGGTGGAGATTATCAGCTGTAGACCTCTTCAGGCATCTGGCCTCTAACAACAAACATCCTTGGGTCTGAATCAGAGCCCTTCCACTTGCTTCCTGTGAGACCCTGGGCAAACGGCCCCGACTTTTCTGTCTGAGTTCCACCCCCAGAGAGTAGCTGCGAAGATTCAATGAGCAAACGCGTGTCCAATGACTAGGACGGTGCCCAGCACTTAGCCACAGCTCAACAAACATGGGCTAATATTCTCACTACTATGGCAGGGATGGAGGTAATAAGGTGGGACGTGGCCCTGCAAAAACTGCTGTCCCACGCAGCTTATGGGTCCCGTTGACTGGCAATGAACTGTACCTGCACTTCTCACTCACTCGTTTCTGGGGAAGGAATGGGCCTACGCCAGCTGTTCGTGGTCTGGCAGACAACGCTGCGAACCTAGTAAGTAACCAGAGTCCCCAGTGTAATTTTCTTACTACATCCAGCCTGGAAGCCAGTGCGGTCGATCCCACCCTGGTGAGGCAAGGCAGTGCACTGGGAAGGCGCTGTGCTAATCCCAGCTCACCGCACACAGAGTGCTTAGCGCACGGGCTTGCAGCGAGGATTAAATGAGACCATGGATGCGACGCTCTTAGCAGAGTGACTGACACACACTGAGGACTCCATAGTCACTGTTTTGTTTTTTGGGTTTTTTTTCCTGCCACGCCACACGATGCGAGATGTTAGTTCCCCCCCACCCCGCCACGCCAGCCCCTCGGACCAGGGATCGAACGCATGCCCCCTGCAGCGGAAGCGCGGAATCTCAACCACTGGACCACCAGGGAAGTCCATGTTCACTGCCCTTAATGAGTTGAGATACAGCCATCGTCCCGGGAACAGCAAGTGATTGTTTTCCATCAATATCCATTCCCATCACTGAGCTAGCTGTCCAAGTCACTGTAGAGGGAAGAAGACAAAGGGGGGGTTGGGGGTGGGGCATTGGGCTTTGAACCCTCACACGCATTACACAGGACTGGAAAGAGCATTGGTCTGGAATTCGCGAAGACCCGAGTTTGAATCCTGACTTCACAACAGATTAACCAAGTTACTTAACCTATGTAAGCCTCAGTTTTCCCACCTATACAATGGAGAGAGGCGTTGTAAAAATTAGACCTGATGTATGTAAAACACCCAGCCCAATGCCGGGTTTACCACGGCTAAAAACATACATTGGTGGCAGCCACTTTCTCTGCGGGTTCTCCCTTCAGGCATTTTATATATTCCCTTTTAGTAAGTGCTTTGTCAATCGTAAAGGCCTTGAAAACTGGCTCCAAACACAGGATAAGATCACATGACAGCAAACATCAAAGTTTTTCATCCAAAGAATGAGTACACATCAGAATGAGAAAACCCAGTGTGTCAACGATATCAGCCATGCTTCCCATAGGTAAGGCCGTGGGTGAGGCTGGCACCAGCCAGAAGGGAAAAAGAGCAGGAACTTAATAAACACACACCCTTCCCTTTCTCCTACTACCTCCTCCCATGACTTTCTTTGTCTCTATTGCCAACCAGGCAATGCCTTCCAGACCTTTAACACACGCGCACATGCTAGGTCGTCACCTTGCATCTAGCCCCCCTTCTTCGTATAAGTAGGCATACGTGGCACGGGGTGCTAGAAACGGCCTGAGCTTTGAGGCCAGATGCATCTGTGACTTCCCAAAGGCCAAACTCCTACTCAAACTGACTCGGTTTTTCTAAGACCCCACCCCAGCCATTTCCACCTTCTTTGCCAAGGCCAAAGCACGTAAGGTCTCTAAGCCTCTTAAAACACCCTCTGTGAGGACTCCCCATTCCAGCATGATTCTCCTCTGTCGAGCCTCTCAGTGGCTGCTGCAAGGATCTGTACCCCATATTTTAGCCCCTCCCTGAAAAACAACCCTACCCTGTGAGCAGGGGAGCCCTTACTGTTAATACCGCTGCTACCACTATAATGATAACGTTATCTCTGTTAAAGCACTGTGCTAAGGGCTACAGGGACATTTAGATCGTTTTATTTCTTCCAGCTACAAAGTAAGTATTGCTTTTTTCCAATTTTGCAAATAAGAACACTGAGACCCAGAGCGCTTGGGTAGCCTGCCCAGAGCCACACAGCCACAACAGAGCAGCTCTGGGATTTCAAACACGTTGGTTCATTCATTCACACATCCACCTATTCATTCCCTCAACATTCAACAGAGAGTTACCGAGCATATACTCTGTGCCAGGAACAGAGCCAGGTATTGGTACATCGACAAACAGGTTGGGTGCCATTCCTGCCCTAGAGGGACTTTTGTCTTCAGTCTGACACCAAATCCTGTTTTGTAATCATTAAATATACGCCTCCCAAATTAGAGACCAAACAGTTGTCCCGACAAGGTATATATGCCCTAACCTGGAAAAGGGCTTGTAGCCTGCCTTCCCTGGAGACTACAGCCTGATACACCTGATCATCACCCTGTACAACCCAGAGGAAGACCTGGCACACAGCTCTGGAAAATGCAGACCGTACTGTGGAAGTGCCACCCTAGAAGGCTGAGACCTCTCAATTCCAGTCCCGCCCCACAGACACTCCAGCTCTCACAGAGCAGCCCGTAAGTGTCTGCCACGCACAGTCCGCCACACCTCCTCTTCCAGCCCTGGCTTCCATCCTGCCTGAGGAAGGCATTTCTAACAGATGCTTCAGTCCACTTCCTTGTCAGGCTGGCTCGGCCGCACTTCGGGGATTGTTTCTATTTCTGTCTCTTCCATACACAGCCAGTCCAGACAGGTAGGCTCCAAGTCAGCATTTCCTGTGATTTAGAAGCACTGAGAAGCTAACTCTACAATCTCCTTCTCCAGGGCCTCTGTGCTGCCCATCGCTCGGAGTACAGAGAATATGATACAACAGGTGCCCTTGGATGGGAGACTCCCCCCAAAATCCTATTAATTCCTTACATGCCCCAAATGCCCCAATTGCACCAGCCTTTCCTTCCACACTCAGTAAGACATTTTAAATGCAAATACTCTTCTAAAAGGTCACATTCACACTAAGAGTCCATCTTTTTCTGGTGACATTAGGGGGTGGGAGTGGTATGGAAGAGGGGGCGGACTTCCTCGTGGCAGCCAGGACTGAAGGAGAATTTGGAGCATAGGGGAAAAGTACTGAAGACGCTGGGAACCAACTTTGCCCATGTCTGACTCCCAGTACCAAATCTGGGCCTCGTTTTCAAAATCACAAGTGCCTCAAACCAACGGTAAAGTAAGTTGAAATACAAGACCCTGCTTTCTTTCCATACTCTTCCCTCATAACATTTCTCTGTACATAAAAATCTGACATATTTTAGAGGAAAAAAATATAATTTCCATAGTACCAAACCATCATATATTTTCTAGTTTTTGGAAGATTTATCATAATGTGCTGACGTGCATATCATTTTGAGGAGAAAACTCAAGTTTCAGAAAAGAGGCATTCCACATAAACGTCCATAAGAAAATATAGCCTGTCTTCCACGAATAAGATGGGTTTCATTTAACATTCATTAAAGTGTAACTTGCTTTCAGCTCATAAATCTTGACAACAGATTCTCGCCCCCGCCCCCCCCCCCCCCCCCGTGTACTGTTTTCATTGGCTAAGTCACTTTTTCTTTCCCTTGACACTTTATAGTTTGTGTTTAAATATGAGACACAGCTGGTTTTGCCAGTGGGGGGTTTCTGGTTTGGCTTTACAAGAAAACACAGAACAAAATCCTCAAAGATTTACAACAGGTGCTCTGTTTTCTCCTCCTAGTGAAATAGTACATTGTATACTAACGAAAGGGGAACAGAAAAAGCAAAACAATGAAATACCCAATCTAGCAGGACAGAAAATATGAGACTGGGCTGATTGGCAAGTTTTTTTTTTTTTTTTTTTTTTTGGCTGCCTTGGGGTCTTCGTTGCTGTGCGCGGGCTTTCTCTAGTTGTGGCGAGCGGGGGCTACTCTTCGTTGCAGTGCACGGGCTTCTCATTGCAGTGGCTTCTCTTGTTGCGGAGCACGGGCTCCAGGTGCACGGGCTTCAGTAGTTGTGGCTTACGGGCTCTAGAGCTGCAGGCTCAGTAGTTGTGGTGCACGGGCTTAGTCGCTCCATGGCATGTGGGATCTTCCCGGACCGGGGCTCGAACCCGTGTCCCCTGCATTGGCAGGCGGATTCTTAACCACTGCGCCACCAGGGAAGCCCCTGATTGGCAATTTCAGAGCAGCTGCCGTATTTTAAAGGGTAGGTATACATCTCTGTAGATGTGCTTAGTCTATCTGTTCCCTTGAAAGAAATCGCCAATGCTAAGGATATCAGAACTTTAAAAAGTATGTCCAAATTCACAAAGTAGAGAAAGACTGTGTGACAGAGTTTTGGGGGTGGTGATGACAATGGAATTCTTAACAGACAGACTGTTCTGAGGATGTATACACCATTTTCCTTTTTGCTCAGATGGCAGAAATGGACCAACAGTACACTCTGCGGCCTAATAACCAACCAAGCCAAGTTCCTATCAAGCCAGAGGGGTAGAACAGCCAAGGATCTGAGGATCAGAGACACTGTACTGTCAGAACCAGCCTTGACTGGACATGTGAGGGAGCCCTAGATGGGGCCTAATTTTCAGAGAGCTCTTTAACGCAGGGAAATGATAAAAAGAAGAACCATGGGGATGAAGATGATAGATAAGATTTACAGACTGCTTAATATGGATCAGGCACTGTTCTAAGCACTTAGAGTGATTCATTTAATCCTGGTAACAGCCCTATGTGCAGGTACAATGATTATCACCGTTATATGTACGAGGAAACTGAGGCCTGGGGAGTTAAGTGACTGGTCCTTGGTCACACAATTAGCAAGGTATGAGCAGGATAAAACTGCTCAAGAGGTACGTCTTTGGATGGGCTCATAACTAGGTAGGTACCACGGTGAATATTATCTACCCTCTTATTTAATGTTCTCTGCAGTCAGGTGGCAGGAAACACTAGCAATTTGGCCATCCAGGGAATCTTGAAATGTCTTCAGAAATGTTTAACCTATTCCAAAATTTCCAGTTACTCTGCCCGCACTAACCACTAATTATAGAAAGTGCCCAATAACCTTCTCTACGCTCCTGTTCCTATTCTCAGTGCTCTAAATGTATTACACATAAAAGTTTCACACAGACCCAATGAAGTGGGTACCACTATGATCCAATTTACAGATGTGGAAACTGAAGAATGAAGAGGCTTAAAAAATTCCCACATTTGGACAGCTGGTATATGGTTTTCCCAGAATTCTAACCTGAGCCCTTCTGGGTTCAGAACTCAGGGAAAAGACACACCTGTTTTGTTCACCCTTCATGCCCACTCCTGAAACACACATATTGAATGACAATCAGTAATTGGTGTCCAATAACGTTTGTTGAACTGAGCTAATATTATCATCAGACACAAACCTGGAACCTCAAACCCTCTTGTTTCCTGATTACACATACATGTTCATCTTTTGTGGAGCTGCAAGGTCTCAAATTAAGAAACAATTCTAAGGAGAGAAATTCTATGCTCCTACCTAGCAGACTCCCTCTCTCTCCTCTCTGCCTATTAAAAGCCTATCTGTTTCTTCAAAGCCTTGTGTTCCCTTCCCTGGAAGACGTCCCTGATCGCTGCAACAATCAGACTTAGTTGTTCCCTCCTGTGTGTCCTACAACCAGAGCTCTTCAAAATGTATGTGCGTCCAAATGACCCGGGGATCCTATTATGAGACACATTCTGATTCAGTAGGGCTGGAACGAGGCCTAGGGGTCTATATTTTTAACACCCCAGTGATGCCCGTGTTCTTGGCCATAGATCACACTGAGTAGTGCAAAGCTCTACGTCACTTCGTCATGTATGCGTGTCAGTTGAGGGTCTCACTCACCTTGCTAAGCTCTAGTTCCTTGTGGGCAGTAACTCTTTCTGATTAGTCTTTACGCTCTGCACAAAATTCTACTTTATTCTGAAGCGCTGTTGGCTCCTCCTCATAATCCTATAGGAACTGGAGAACCGATCTCATTATCCTGATGAACAAAATTGAAGCTTGGGGAACTTAAGAACTTGCCCAGAGTCACCAGTTCTTATCCCAAGCTCTTGGCCATGGTCAGATTTCCAGGTTTGATTGGCTCAGGTTCTGCCTTGTGAGCCTACCCTTGTTCTTAGCCAGTGGAGCACGGGGCAACGGATGTGGACAGGCGTGGTAGACGGTCACGGTGCCTAGGGAGTAGTTGGTGAGCAGGACCTGTAGGTGCTACTGCACAGGACAACCCAGCACAGTAAAGCACTGTCTCACCCAAAATGCCAGGAAAGGAAACTCACAGAAGACATTTAGTGCTCATGCAATCTCTAGGATTATGCCCAAATCTTGGCTTGAATCTTCCAGCAGCGGAAAGGCAGCATGCCTTAAGAGCCTGGACTGGGATCCAGGATCCGTTGCCATTGGCTCTGTGACCACTGCCAAGTCAGTTCACTCTTCTGTTCCATCCTCTGCAAAATGAAGATGCTAGTGATAGTATCTATTTCACCAGATGGCAAGAAGGTTGAAATGAGAAACTGCATACAAAGAACACAATGGGTTCTCAATGACTACTAGCCTTTTCATTATTACTATCACATTTTTTGTCCTGCATGTTGTTCATTGCAAACACAGTAATGGTTTGAAATGGTCAAATTATTAGTCATCTCCCACCTAAACTAGGGCAAAGCCATTGTGTCAAAGCCAGCGTGGCTCAGGAGGTTATGTTTATCTTCAGAGTCTATTTTGAGCCCTGTCCCCCTCCACACACACACTCCCCCTCACTAGCACCACTATTCTTCAGTTTCCTCCGGAATACCCAGGACCCCCATTTCACCCCCAAATGGGTGAATGCCCTGGTTTTTTTTCTCTTCCTTTAACAAAACTCACTTAATACATTCCTCTGAACCTTCTGTTACAAGATCATACCTTCCCAGGGAACGTACTTGTATTTTGGCAGGAGCCCTAGACAGATACAATAGCTCACGCAAAGAGAAAAACTCAAAAGGTACTGGGAGTGGGGCTGTAACTCACTGATGTATGAGCCCTCTTTCTGGAAAGCTCTTTTCTTCTCAGACATCTGATGAACTCATATTTTAGGGTTAGCCTCACACATCGTGTACTCTGTTAAGTTTTCATGCCTCCAGCCCCTACCCTCGCCCAGCAAAGAGGCAGATCCTCTCCTCTGTGGTCCCACTACAACCAGCACGTGACTCTCTCTACGTTACGTTGTTATTACTCCACTTCACTTCTAAATGCACCAAAGGGTCCACACGCCCCACCCTTCCCAAGGTCCTCCTTCCTCTGACATATCTGGGGAAATCTGGGGCACAGGTTGCACCCACCTTCCACAAGCCTGTTTGTTTCCAGTTGCCTTTGAGGTACTACGTAACAGTCCCCAAGTCCTGCCACTTTATTATGCAGAGCAAAAAGCTCTAAATTTCATTCTCTCATTCCAGACCACAGCCCCAGCCATGGAGGGGAGGAGGACCACTATTCACAAAGGAGGGGTTCAAGTCCAATTTCTAAGAAAAGAGCCATCACATGGGGGTAAATTATATCAATGCCCTAGCGTGCGAAAATGGTGACAGCCATCTTCTTCTCTAATAGCAGCGTTTTCCTTCCTTTTGCCTTTATTTGTCCAATCCCCAGTCTGAATCATGCATCATAGGTTCCTCACCCAAACTAAGCCAGGAGTTCCTGGAAGGCAGGGATTGTGCTATATTCATCTTTATATCTTTAGGGACTAATATGATGCCTGGTACAAAACTCAGTGAGGAGTGGGACTTCCCTGGGAGTCCAGTGGTTAGGACTCTGCACTTCCACTGCCAAGGGCCCAGGTTAGTTCCCTGGTTGGGGAACCAGGATCCCGCAAGCTGCATGGGCCCTTCCTTTTGACAACTTCTTACCAAATCTCTTTGGCAACCAATCCCCCTCCCACTCCAGTATGGGTAATTCCAGCCTGCTGGGAACTTGCCAGACCCTGAAGCAATCTGAGAGATGAGCTGTGCCCAATACGAGAGAAGACGTACTGAAACAGGCCTTGACTTTTTACCACGCTTGGGTAATTACATTTAAATTTTCATTGAGCTCTTTTTATGTAGTCCAAAATGTATATATCTCATTAAATTCTTATGATTTGACTATATTTTACAACAGTGACATTTACAATCACAGTTTTGAGTTCCTCTACCAACAATGTAGCAAACTTTGGCATTATAACTTGCATATACAGCATTCGGTTGGGATAAATCTGCTCCCTATTTAAAACAAATGGAGATGATTTGGGAATGAAGGTCAGGAAGAATGATTTAGTCTTTAGTTCTATTCAGTTCATTAAATCCATATATGGCTCTATATTTACAAGAACAGGATATAAAAATAGAATACTTTGCACTGAGCATTTTTATCTCAAATATTATTGATACTTTCAACCTGAATCTCCATTAATTTCAAGTCTCTATTAGGCAACCTGGTCTACTGAAGAGCAGGAGTTTTGAAATCAGGCAGACCTGGGTTCAAATCCTGGCCCTACCACTTCCTTTATGTGTAGCTTTGTACACAGGGATTCTCCCCAGTACAGATTTCTGTGTCATACCAACCTGAAAAATTCCAATTTATTAAGTCTGAGATGGTATCTAGCAATCTATCCTATAATCTACTTTCTAACTTCCAGTTTTGAAATAATTTTAGACTTACCAAAAAGTTGCAAAAACGGTACAGAGAGTTTCCATATATCCTTTACCCAGCTTCCCCTAATGTTAACATCTTGTGTAACCATAATACGATGATCAAAGTTAAGAAATTAACATTGATACAATGCTATACGTACTTGGAGTGATACTTATTTGGTTTCCACCAGTTTTTTCACCAACATCATCTTTCTTTTCTAGATTCCACATTGCATTGAGTTCTCATGCCCCCTTAGGCTCCTCCAAACTGTGACAGATACTCAGACTTTCCTTGGTTTTCATGACCTTGACACTTTCGAAGAGCAGTGGTAGATAACTGGTAGAATGTTGCTTAATTTGTGTTTGTCAGATGTTTTCTCATGGTGGGACTGATGTTATACAAGATGTTATACAAGATGAGACCAAGGTTGAGCAAGAATTCCACAAAAGCAAAGTTCCCTTTCAGTGCATCATACCAGAGGTATAAAACATTGTTCTATCTTATTTCTGACAATGGTAACCTTGATCACTTAGTTGAGGTGGTGTCTGCTGGGTTACTATTAATAGTATTAATAGTAAAGTTACTATTTTTCCTTTTTTACTTAATAAATACCTGAGGGAGATACTGTGAGATGCTGCAAACGTTATGTTTATCCTCAGACTTTCATGCACTGATACTTGTAACCATTACTGTGGTGTTCTAGTGGTGATTTTCTATTTCCTTCAGCCCTTCTCCATTTATTAATTGGAATCCTTCTGTAAGGAGAATTGTTCCTTCTCCTCCATTTATTTATTTACTCAATTATTTACTGATATCAGTATGGACTCATGGATATTAATCTTATCCTGAGTTTTAATCGAATGCTGTTATTATTTCTTTTGTTGTTCAAGATATTCTAGTTTTTTTAAGGCTGGTAAGGGAACCATTGACTTGGCCTCTCTAATCTGTATTCTCGTCTGCAAAATGAAAATGATAATAATGTTGCTCTTACAACACTGTGAGGATTTAAAACATCATACATCTAAAGCCCTCAGCTCATTGCTTAGCATACAATAGACTCTCAATATATATTAGCCGTATCATCACTACAGCCATTACATAGATACATGTGTCAGATACAGAGAAGAGCCAGTGGCACAGTGAAGTATGGCCAGTTGCGGAGCAGATGTGAAGAAGACAAATCAAGCAGGAATTCCACTCTGGAGTCAGAAGAGCAAGACCAGCTGTTACTAACCAGCCAGTGATGTTCGGCGAATCACTTGCCCATCTGGAACTCAATTCTTCATGGATAAACACTGGAGGCCCCATACAATTCTAACATGTGATACTAAACTATCTCAGATGCATGGAAAGATTTGGTAACTTGCACAAAGTCAGGAAGCGAATCAACAGTACTCCTATGACTACAAATTCAAAAATCACAAAATGAAATGCACAAAAATTCACAAAAACAAAATCCAAGACTTTGCTGCCAGTATAAAAAGAGCAAGGAGGAGAGCGAGGAAAATGACACATGTGGCTATTTCCTCGGCAGGCTCAGACTTCATCTCTTAGTAAAATTCTCATCATTTCCCTGATGTGTAACACTGGTCTGAGTGCTACATATGGCATGGTTTTCTATCATTCCTATGATGACAGACATAAGTAGCTTTTTTTCGTAGCACTTAGAATTACATCGTTGTGTGTTGAAAGTTCATTGAAAAAAAATGAAAACTTTTAGGGCTTCCCTGGTGGCGCAGTGGCTGAGAGTCCACCTGCCGATGTAGGGGACATGGGTTCGTGCCCCGGTCTGGGAAGATCCCACATGCTGCAGAGCGACTGGGCCCGTGAGCCATGGCCGCTGAGCCTGCGTGTCCGGAGCCTGTGCGCCGCTACGGGAGAGGCCACAAGAGTGAGAGGCCCGCGTACTGCAAAAAAAAAAAAAAAAAAAGAAAAAAAGAAAAAAAGAAAACTTTTAAAAAGGAAATAAATGGTGCTGTTCATCTGTCTTGTTCATTTGTGTATCACCAGGGTCTAAGACAGTGCCTGGCACATTGTGTAAGCTCAAAAACTGTGTATTGATTAAATGAGCAAATCAAGGATGAACAAATCATTCAACATACATATTAGAAAAGGGGGAAAGCATTTCTTAAGAGGATAACAACAGTGTACCACTTTGGAGGCGCTGGAGAGTAAAGTCTGGGTCAGGGAGAAGAAGAAAAATTGCTTCTCACACAGGTCAAAATGTCCCACAGATGTGCTGACATGGGAGCTTCCACCATTGCTTTCTCTCCAACTTCCTTCTCTGAAAAAAAGGCCCTTTAATACTGGGCCCCAAAACTCATCTGGTAAATGAAAGCCACAGGCCCAAGGTCCTGCCCCTGTGACAGGCTCGGAGCCCTGTTCAGGTTCCATATTCAGTGTGACTCAAATGCTTCTCCCTCCCAAAGTTAAGGACATGGATTTGGACAATTCATAAGCAACTATGAAAATAACTTTAACATGCTCCGTTAATACCACCTCCAGACATGACTACAAAATTAAATCCCTGCCTTGTTTATTTTCCCAACACCTGCTCCTCAACTGACCAAACTGTTTCAACCAAGTATTTAACCTGCTTGACTCTTGTGGGGAAACACTGGCTACAGGGACCACACTGGGGAACTGCCTCATAGCCAAGACACAGCATCCTGTGGGGCTTCAGTGACCACATCTTGGATAAGATCCAAGATGGAGAGGCATTACACCAAATTGTGAGTAGCATTATAGCACAGCGGATGTTTCCAGGGCAATCCCAGTCCATGTCTTTGACATCTTCTGATTGGCTTTTCTCACATTAAGCTTATAAAGCCATCTACAGGCTACAAGCACCAGGTCACAGAGGTAGCCAGACCTGTGATGGCAGGAAGCACAGAAAGTGGCCTTGAATCAAAAGAGAGCTTCAAAGACTGACCATCCTTCCTCCAGCCCTAATGGCGCTACCATAACCTGAAGCCCATTACCCTGTACGTTCCCAAACCTAAGCCTGTGCTCTTCAGAAGAAAACTGTTTGGGACCTTGAACCCATTACTACTAATACACGCAAGAACTTTTCATTCTAATAGAAATGGAAGCACTTTAAAAAGTGATTGCCAAGGACACTCAAAGGTCATCAGGCAAATGAAGTGAGAGGCAGCTTGATGAAGAAGATAGAACCTGGGTTTGAAGTCAGACCTTTGAATTCCTGGTTGTGCCTAGTTCTAACTATGTGATCCTAAATAGTTACTTAATCTCTGCAACTCAGTGGTCTCCATCACAAAATGGAGACAATAAATAATTATCCCATAGTGTTGTTAGTATTTAATAAGATAATGGACCCAAAAGTGCATAGCACAGCCCCTGATTACCCAGGAGGAGGAGAAAGGTTCTGGTGGTTGAATTAATCATCAATGCCTACGGATTTAATCAACCATGCCTGTGTAGTGAAGCCACCATTAAAATCCAAAAGGAGGGATTTCAGAGAGCTTCCAGGTTGGTGAAACAGAATGCCTCCACATGCCACCATGCTGGGCTCCAAACTCCAAGAGGATTGAAGTTTCTTTGTTCTCAACCTCACCCTATGGATCTCTTCATCTGGCTGTTGGTTCCTCTGCTTTAATATCCTTGGTAAAAAACCACTCACCTGCCGTATGCCTGACAGGGTCTTGGTGCTCTGGCTTGGTGTCAGGCCTGAGCCTCTGAGGTGGGAGAGCCAAGTTCAGGATACTGGACCACCAGGGACCTCCTGGCCCCACGTAACATCAATCGGCGAGAGCTCTCCCAGAGATCTCCATCTCAACGCTAAGACCCAGCTCCACCCGACGGGCAGCAAGCTCCAGTGCTAGATGCCCCATTTCAAACAACTAGCAAGACAGGAACACAGCCCCACCCATTAGCAGAAAGGTTGACTAAAATCATACTAAGTTCACAGACACACCAAAACACACCACTGGACGCAGCCCTGCCCACCAGAAAGATAAGACCCAGCCCTACCCACCAGAGCAC
The DNA here is from genome assembly GCF_039906515.1 of Pseudorca crassidens. Classification (NCBI taxonomy): domain Eukaryota; kingdom Metazoa; phylum Chordata; class Mammalia; order Artiodactyla; family Delphinidae; genus Pseudorca; species Pseudorca crassidens. Next base: position 64,253,055 of record NC_090306.1, read on the forward strand.
AGGCACCAGTCCCCTCTAACAGGAAGCCTACACAGCCCACTGAACCAACCTTACCCACTGGGGGCAGACACCAAAAACAACGGGAACTATGAACCTGCAGCCTGCGAAAAGGAGACCCCAAACACAGTAAGTTAAGCAAAATGAGAAGACAGAGAAACACACAGCAGATGAAGGAGCAAGGTAAAAACCCACCAGACCTAACAAATGAAGAGGAAATAGGCAGTCTGCCTGAAAAAGAATTCTGAGTAATGAGAGTAAAGATGATCCAAAATCTTGGAAATAGAATGGAGAAAATACAAGAAACGTTTAAAGAGGACCTAGAAAAATTAAAGAGCAAAAAAACAATGATGAACAACACAATAAATGAAATTAAAAACTCTCTAGAAGGAATCAACAGCAGAATAACTGAGGCAGAAAAATGGATAAGTGACGTGGAAGATAAAATAGTGGAAATAACTACTGCAGAGCAGAATAAAGAAAAAAGAATGAAAAGAATTGAGGACAGTCTTACAGACCTCTGGGACAACATTAAACTCACCAACATTCTAATTACAGGGGTCCCAGAAGAAGAAGAGAAAAAGAAAGGGTCTCAGAAAATATTTGAAGAGGTTATAGTTGAAAACTTCCCTAACACGAGAAAGGAAATAGTCAATCAAGTCCAGGAAGCGCAGAGAGTCCCATACAGGATACATCCAAGGAGAAACACGCCAAGACACATATTAATCAAACTGTCAAAACTTAAGTACAAAGAAAAAATATTAAAAGCAGCAAGGGAAAAGCAACAAATAACATAAAAGGGAATCCCCATAAGGTTAACAGCTGAACTTTCAGCAGAAACTCTGCAAGCCACAAGGGAGTGGCAGGACATATTTAAAGTGATGAAAGGGGAAAACCTAAAACAAAGATTACTCTACCCAGCAAGGATCTCATTCAGATTCGATGGAGAAATTAGAAATTTTACAGACAAGCAAAAGTTAAGAGAATTCAGCACCACCAAACCAGCTTTACAACAAATGCTAAAGGAACTTCTCTAGTCAGGAAACACAAGAGAATGAAAAGACCTACAATAACAAACCCAAAACAATTATGAAAATGGTAATAGGAACATACACATGGATAATTACCTTAAATGTAAATGGATTAAATGCTCCAACCAAAAGACATAGACTGGATGAATGGATACAAAAAGACTCGCATACATGCTGTCTACAAGAGACCCACTTCAGATCTAGAGACACATACAGACTGAAAGTGAGGGGATGGAAAAGGATATTCCATACAAATGGAAATCAAAAGAAAGCTGGAGTAGCAATTCTTGTATCAGACAAAATAGACTTTAAAACAAAGACTACTACAAGAGACAAAGAAGGACACTACATAATGATCAAGGGATCAATCCAAGAAGAAGATATAACAATTGTAAATATTTATGCACCCAACATAGGAGCACCTCAATACATAAGGCAAATGCTAACAGCCATAAAAGGGGAAATCGACAGTAACACATTCATAGTAGGGGACTTTAACACCCCACTTTCACCAATGGACAGATCATCCAAAATGAAAATAAACACAAGCTTTAATGACACATTAAACAAGATGGACTTAATTGATATTTATAGGACATTCTATCCAAAAACAATAGAATACACTTTCTTCTCAAGTGCTCACGGAACATCCTCCAGGATAGATCATATCTTGGGTCACAAATCAAGCCTTGGTAAATTTAAGAAAATTGAAATTGTATCAAGTATCTTCTCCCACCACAACACTATGAGACTAGATATCAGTTACAGGAAAAATACTGTAAAAAATACAAACACACGGAGGCTAAACAATACACTACTAAATAACCAAGAGATCATTGAAGAAATCAAAGAGAAAATGAAAAAATACCTAGAAACAAATGACAAGGAAAACACAACACCCCAAAACCTATGGGATGCAGCAAAAGCAGTTCTAAGAGGGAAGTTTACAGCAAGACAATTCTACCTCAAGAAATAAGAAACATCTCAAATAAACAACCTAACCTTACACCTAAAGCAATTAGAGAAAGAAGAACAAAGAAAACCCAAAGTTATCAGAAGGAAAGAAATCATAAAGATCAGATCAGAAATAAATGAAAAAGAAATGAAGAAAACAAGAGCAAAGATCAATAAACTAAAAGCTGGTTCTTTGAGAAGATAAACAAAATTGATAAACCACTAACCAGACTCATCAAGAGAAAATGGGAGAAGACTCAAATCAATAGAATTAGAAATGAAAAAGGGGAAGTAACAACTGACACTGCAGAAATAGAAAGAATCATGATGGATTACTACAAGCAACTATATGCCAATAAAATGGACAACCTGGAAGAAATCAACAAGTTCTTAGAAAAGCAAAACCTTCCGAGACTGAACCAGAAAGAAATATAAACAGACCAATCACAAGCACTGAAATTGAAACTATGATTAAAAATCTTCCAACAAACAAAAGCCCAGGACCAGATGGCTTCACAGGAGAATTCTATCAAACATTTAGAGAAGAGCTAACACCTATCCTTCTCAAACTCTTCCAAAATATAACAGAAGGAGGAACACTCCCAAACTCATTCTATGAGGCCACCATCACCCTGATACCAAAACTAGACAAAGATGTCACAAAGAAATAATATTACAGGCCAATATCACTGATGAACATAGATGCAAAAATCCTCAACCAAATACTAGCAAACAGAATCTAACAACACATTAAAAGGATCATACACCATGATCAAGTGGGGTTTATCCCAGGAATGCAAGGATTCTTCAATATACGCAAATCAATCTATGTGATACACCATATTAACAAACTGAAGGATATAAACCATATGATAATCTCAACAGATGCAGAAAAAGCTTTCGACAAAATTCAACACCGATTTATGATTAAAAAAACTCTCCAGAAAGGCAAACTCTCAACATAATAAAGCCCATACGTGACAAACCCACAGCAACATCGTTCTCAATGGTGAAAAACTGAAACCATTTCCACTGAGATTAGGAACAAGGCAAGGCTGTCCACTCTCACCATTATTATTCAACATAGTTTTGGAAGTTTTAGCCACAGCAATCAGAGAAGAAAAAGAAATAAAAGGAATCCAAAGTGGAAAAGAAGTAAAGCTGTCACTGTTTTCAGATGACACGATACTATGCATAGAGAATCCTAAAGATGCCACCAGAAAACTACTAGAGCTAATCATTGAATTTGGCAGAGTAGCAGGATACAAAATTAATGCACAGAAATCTTGCATTCCTATACACTAATGATGAAAAACTGAAAGAGAAATTATGGAAACACTCCCACTTACCATTGCAACAAAAAGAATAAAATACCTAGGAATAAACCTACCCAAGGAGACAAAAGACCTGTATGCAGCAAACTATAAGACACTGATGAAAGAAATTAAAGATGATACCAACAGATGGAGAGATATACCATGTTCTTGGATTGGAAGAATCAACATTGTGAAAATGACTATACTACCCAAAGCAATCTACAGATTCACGGCAATCCCTATCAAACTACCAATGGCATTTTTCACAGAACTAGAACAAATAATTTCACAATTTGTATGGAGACACAAAAGACCCCAAATAGACAAAGCAATCTTGAGAAATAAAACAGAGCTGGAGGAATCAGGCTCCCTGACTTCAGACTACACTACAAAGCTACAGTAATCAAGACAGTATGGTACTGGCACAAAAACAGAAATACAGATCAATGGAACAGGACAGAAAGCTCAGAGATAAACTCACGCACATACGGTCACCATATCTTTGATAAAGGAGGCAAGAATATGCAATGGAGAAAAGACAGCCTCTTCAATAAGTGGTGCTAGGAAAACTGGACAGCTACATTTAAAAGAATGAAATTAGAACACTTCCTAACACCATACACAAAAATAAACTCAAAATGGATTAAAGACCTAAATGTAAGGGCAGACACTATCAAACTCTTAGAGGAAAACATAGGAAGAACACTCTGACATAAATCACAGCAAGATCCTTTTTGACCCACCTCCTAGAGAAATGGAAATAAAAATAAACAAATGAGACCAAACGAAACTTAAAAGCTTTTGCACAGCAAAGGAAACCATAAACAAGACGAAAAGACAGCCCTCAGAATGGGAGAACATATTTGTAAATGAAGCAACTGACAAAGGATTAATCTGCAAAATTTACAAGCAGCTCATGCAGCTCAATATCAGAAAAACAAACAACCCAATCCAAAAATGGACAGAAGATCTAAATAGACATTTCTCCAAATAAGATATACAGATTGCCAACAAACACATGAAAGGATGCTCAACATCACTAATCATTAGAGAAATGCAAATCAAAACTACTATGAAGTATCACCTCACACCAGCCAGAATGGCCATCGTCAAAAAATCTTGAAACAATAAATGCTGGAGAGGGTGTGGAGAAAAGGGAACCCTCTTGCGCTGTTGGTGGGAATGTAAATTGATACAGCCACTATGGAGAACAGTATGGAGGTTCCTTAAAAGACTAAAAGTAGAACTACCATATGACCCAGCAATCCCACTACTGGGCATATACCGTGAGAAAACCGTAATTCAAAAAGACTCATGTACCACAATGTTCATTGCAGCTCTATTTACAATAGCCAGGACATGGAAGCAACCTAAGTGTCCATTGACAGATGAATGGATAAAGGTGTGGCACATATATACAATGGAATATTACTCAGCCATAAAAAGAAACGAAACTGAGTTATTTTTAGTGAGGTGGATGGACCTAGAGTCTGCCATACAGAGTGAAGTAAGTCAGAAAGAGAACAGCAAATACAGTATGCTAACACATACATATGGAATCATAAAAAAAAAAAAAAGGTTCTGATGAACCTAGGAGCAGGACAGGCATAAAGACGCAGATGTAGAGAATGGACTTGAGGACACGGGGAGGGGGAAGGGTAAGCTGGGACGAAGTGAGAGAGTGGCATGGACATATGTACACTACCAGATGTAAAACAGATAGCTAGTGGGATGCAGCACAGGGAGATCAGCTCGGTGCTTTGTGTCCACCTAGAGGGGAGGGATAAGGAGGGTGGGAGGGAGACGCAAGAGGGAGGGGATATGGGGTATATGTATTTGTATAGCTGATTCACTTTGTTACACATCAGAAACTAACACAACATTGTAAAGCAATTATATTCCAATAAAGATGTTAAAAAAAAAAAAAAAAACAGTGCATAGCACAAAATAGGGATACAATAAAGGTTAGTTTTCCTTTCCCTGGTCCTCAAACCTGCCTGAGCCAATCAAGGAAGTGGAGGAAGACAAGGTAACAAAAATGTTAAGAATGAGGTTTTAAGTCCCATTGCCACTTATCTTTTTTTCTAGCTCAACAGAGAATGTGTCAGACCAAAGAAGGTCAAAGAATCCTTGGGGTGAGTTGCAATGAAGGGTGTGATGAAATATTTGAAATGGCATGAATGTTCTCATAGCAGGAAGTAAAGGGCAGGGGCTAGTCCAGGACCAAGTAAATAGGTACTTTTCATGCCCAAGTTCTGCATATTTTAGAACTTTCTGGGCTACTTCCCAGGGAAATTAAAGAGGGAGGATGTTATGGGGAGGAGAGGAGGGTTCCTATTTCCCATCACAAAATTATTTAACTCTACTTGCAGTTCAGAAAACCCAGAATGTGGGAGAATGGCCATGGAAAGTTTCATGCTTATTTTACCTATTCACTGTCATTATTTTAAACATCTGTCTTACCAGGAATGTTGTTAGTTCATGACACAGAAAACACAGATAAGAAGTTCTTTGGGGTTTGGGGGTGAGGAAAAGAACATTACGTATACACAACTCCAGCCCAATGTCATCCTGTGGTCATTACTTAATACAAATGAATGACACAGTGCCACCGGCAGAAGATAGAAGTGATATTGCTTTAGAAAATAATAACCTCGCAAACATAGGTGGTCAGAAAAGCCAGGAAGTGATTACCACAAGTCTGGATAGTGGTTACTTCTAGAAAGGAAGGAGGGGGTGTGGTCTGGAAGGTAATCAAAGGAAGGGCTTCTGCGCTGGTTGTTTCCTTTTTTGACTGAGGGGTGTTCGCTTTGCAATTATTCATTATACTAGACATTTATGTTTTCTGTTTGTATATTCTATTTCATAATTTTTAAGAGGTTAAAAAAAGAAAGAAAATAATAATGCTCCCTTCGTTGAGGAAAATACACTTTACTGCAGAGCTTAGCTCTAGGTATTTCAACATCTTTCCCTGTTGATGTCTATGTTCCCTCTATAAGTTGATTTTCTGGGAGAAAAAGAGGAGGGTGGATTTTTGAGGAGCCATGAGGAGACTGCTGTTAATGCTCCAGTACAGATGACATACCAGAGATTTTTTTAATACTGGAGCATGTTTGGGGTATATTTTTAAGAGTCTAATTATTCTAGAGTCAGAATTCCGTGGGGGCTCCACAAGATACCAGAAAGTTCTCCACGGGGTAGGCAGAGTTCACAAATCAGAGTCATCAGACGCAAAGTAGGGGATACAAATGGGGCTATGAAATCATCGGAATAAATACAACAATTTTAAGAAGATATTAAGAACTCAGTTCTTGTAGTTTAGGGCATAGCGGAGCCTGGGGGCCCCTATGTGAAGAAAATCCCTCCTGTGTTTGGCATCTGAGTGACTCACCCAGCAAACCATCCACTGCGTGCAGCAAAAAGGAAATGAATCATGAAAGCTTCTGACCTTTGCCCTTGTCATCCCAGTACAGGGAAACCACCCACAGACAGTCTCAACAGAGCTGGAGACAGGGAAATCAAACAAGGCACACAAAAATTATGCAAATCTATTGGCAGAGGAGAACAAGACAACCAGGTCTGGATAATGCAGCTCAGAGGTTGAGGATACAGGATAAGCATTGATTTTCTGATACAAAAAAAACCTAGCAGTTGAACTGGCATTGAGGACAATTCGGCAGGGTCCACTGTCCTGTTTTCAGCAGTTATTAGAACCCCTCCCATTTGTAGCTAGGATGGGAGTGGAAGGGACAGCATGGAGGAGAGCAATGATCTGGATGCCCCTTGGAATCTCCATCTTTTTTCTTAAATTAATTATTTATTTATTTATATTTGGCTGCATTGGGTCTTCGTTGCTGCGCGCAGGCTTTCTCTAGCTATGGCGAGTGTGGGCTACTCTTCGCAGTGCGCAGGCTTCTCATTGCAGTGCCTTCTCTTTGTTGCGGAGCGCGGGCTCTAGGCACGCGGGCTCAGTAGTTGTGGCTCGCAGGCTCTAGAGTGCAGGCTCAGTAGTTGTGGCTCGCAGCCTCAGTAGCTGTAGTGCACAGGCTTAGTTGCTCCACGGCATGAGGGATCTTCCCAAACCAGGGATCACACCCATGTCCCCTGCATTGGCAGGCGGATTCTTAACCACTGCGCCACCAGGGAAGTCCCGGAATCTCCATATTAAGTTTGGCATTTGGAGAATTTGCTTGGCTTGCTTAGAAGAAGTACACCAAACTCACACGAGTATGAAAGTTGGAATGAATTTGACAATCATTTACATTAAAGAAGATGGGAGCCCAATGAATGCATTCAGAAAGGCAAAGAGTTTATAAGAACTGGCAGAGGAGTCCTAACACAATCTGAAGAATAATCTACAGCAGTAGCCCGATACTTCAGGTGGTGATTTCATTTTTAAACAAAAGCAGGATGCCTTCAAAATGCTAATCTAGAAGCTGAATAGAGTTCATCCAAAAACATGCACAGAGTAGAAAGGAAACACCTAGAGACAAGAAGAAAGGTCTCTACTGGCCTACATTACTGAACACAAGTACATTCAAGGGCTGTCCATGGAGGCGAGATTGCTCTCAGCCTCTCTGCTCACCCATCAAAGGAATAAGTGACTACCTGCTGAGCTGTAGAGTTCAAAGTCATTTCCCTCCACTCCACGGTGCTTTCTAATGCAATTTCTCTCCTCCTATGGGTCTAGAAATGGTAGTACAGCTTCCTACTACCTCATTGTATTAAAAGAATATACCATCCCTCCAAAAACATCACCCAAGTTTTTGCCCTCAGGATGAACTTGGCTAAGAAACCTTGCCCTGGCTGATTAAGAAAATGGAAATTAGGCACTCATATGTCACACAGCTTAAATCAAAGCTCTGACCTCTGCTTGGGGACTCAAGTTGATAGAGGACACTGGATACCAAATGATGTTCCAGTCACAGGTCAGGAACGCAGATGGGGGTTGACCTTAGAGCCTTTCCTCTCCCTACCACCTCCACTTCCCACTCTGGCCACTTTCATATTCTCTCTCCACACCCACTGCAACATTATCCTACTATATTAAATTAGAGAAAGGAGATTAGTCCCTACTAGGTAGACGGTCAGGATTTCTTGGTCTGTGCCCTGTTACTGCCTTTAGCATTTACTGGTAGAAATGGAAGTGATTCAGTCCTCTCTCAGAGCACAGACTTAGAATATGATCCTTTGCACACTGTTAAATGATTTACATAAAATTGGTATCAGGGCGTCCCAGGAGCATCTTACCACTCCCTTTATGAACTTCTATCCCCATTTCTTCAGTATTTACAACTAACAAACTAGTATATTTTCTGTGATAATAATAAATTTTTTTAAAACAGCTACCACCTGTACAATACTCACCACATGCTAAAGGTTTTACAGACATTAATCCTTTTAATCTTCAGAGTAACCTTATTATGATAGGTACTATTTTCATCCCTACTTTATAGATGGGAAACCACAAATTAGAGCGATTGTGTCACTTGCCCAAAATCAAGCCAGTAAGGGAAGCTGCCAGGGTTTAAGCCCAGAGCTGTTCAACTTCAGAATCTGAGCTCTTCACCATCACGTGATGGGTCCTAGGAGGCTGGGGTAGAAGAAGAAAGAAGTGAATTGAATTTGTTGCCTCATGAATTTTGCTCACCTTTTCCTTACATTCAGGTACATAATTACAGCAGGCAGTAGAGGGGAAACATAAGAAAGTCTTATTTCCATGTGAACATCCCACCTGTCATCTGTAAGTATTTTTTATATTTCTTTCTTATGTGTAAGAAATAAGAAAGAAACCTAGCAACAGAAGTCCTAGCAGTTTCTAGCCTGATTTCCCTATTCCTTGATAATGGGAAATTTGACCTTTCTGAAAAGATGATCTTTCAAGCTTGACCAATAAAAGCCCCATCAGAAACACCTCATCAAGCACACGTTGAAAGGGGTCAATCGAGTTCAGCTTCCCATGTGGAATTCATGTTCCGACCTTCTGCTGGGAGCAACGGTAAACAGAAGACAAATGACTCGCATCTTCTACCTCCACGCTTAACCTGAGCTAACCTAGCAACAGCGTGCTGTGCAACCGGCATATGCGTTTCGATTATAACAATCACTGTGTAGTAATCACGGAAGAATTAGATAGTCTGTCTTTAATGAGTACCTGTTCCCCACAGCTTGGCATTTAATAGCTAGTCTATTGCTGATGTCTAGTACAGTTGGTTTCTGATTTAGGACCTCACTATATTCAAAACAATATTTTCTTTTAATTAGCAGCTTAGGGATTTAGGATTTGTTTTGGCTAATCAGGGTTCTGACTTTGGGAGTAGAGAAAGAATATTGCCACGACAATCCAACTTTTAGATTTCAAATGAGTTATCACAATAGTTGGAAATATTCTAGAGAAACTAAAATTTATCTTTGGAAGAGAAAAAAAGGAATTGTCTTGATTCTCTTCTGATTTGGTTTAAACCCCATATTGTATCAGAAGTTTTGCCCTTAAGAACACAGGTTTTAGAATCAGACAGATCTGGTTCAAACCCTGCTTCCCACACTTACCACCTCTAACTTAGGCAAGTTATTTCTCTCTGTATGGACCAGTCTCCACCTATAAAATGGGTTGTGAGAACTAAATGCATCTTCTGTGAAAAGGACTAGCACAGTGCCTGGCACAGAATAGGAGTTTAATTCGTGGCAGCTTAGGAAAGAAAGGAAGGAAGGAATGGAGGGAGGGAGGGAGGAAGAAAGAAGTCCGTGTTATTTTTCCAGTCAACCAGTTTGAAAACTGTAGATGCCAATGACAGGATGACCTATGCAGCAAGGTAAGTTGTAGCAGCACAATGAAGATTCATCACAAAAATACTGGCTACAGAGCAGATTTTGCTGTAAGAAAAGTCCCTTTAGGATCTGTTCACAGGGGCCTTAGTGATTATTGAGGCACTTCTTTCCAAGACAAATTCACCCATATCACATTCCAACAGACCCGACAGGGGACACCAGTGGCTGAAGACTGAGAACTCGCCCCTTCACTGAGCTCTAGACGGAGAATTTACTAAGATAACCAACAATAACTGGCATCAAAGAAAAAGGCTTTTGAATTCAAACCCAGCTAATTGGCAGAAAGAGAAGATCAAACAAAGGAAGCCCAAGAACCATTTGGAACTAGAGTCCGAGTTCCAGTTAAGCCAGAACCATTAAACAACTTAAAGCAGGTGACTTGAACCACGTAGGTCTTCTACATCCAGAAATCTGGATCAAATAACGTCTTCCCCAAATAAAGCCGGGAAGCTTTCGAGTGGAGTTTGATAATCTTGAAACAAAACATTAATGGCGAATGTTACATATTTTATCCCAGCTGGCAGTCTCATCTCGGACTTGGCAAGGGGAGAATCACCAAAACTTCCCCAAATGAAGTTGCATTATTAGGGATGCACAACTGATTTCTGAATGAAACTGAGAAGCCCACAAGTGACATAATGAAGGTTAAAAAACAAAACACAACGACGACAAAAAAAACCCCATTCTGAGCCTTGTCGATTAGAGTCAGAACAAAAATGCAAGCCAAATCTCAGTATATAACAAGCCATAAGTAATGGAACTGGGGAGGGGAAAGGGTGGGGGGAAAGTAACAAAATGAGCCAAAGAGAAAATTGCCAAGTTCTCACAGAATCTACAGAGAATGGGAGGAGAAAACATAGTGGCTGAGAGAAAGATTCAAGAAGGAAACTGTGGGAAAATGCGAAAGTGCCTTGAGGAGAAGCCAAGTTTTAGTGGGCGGGAGAGATGAAATGATAACATCTGCTGGCGGCCTCAGCTCTGACAGGAAGGATCTGGAGCCTCCTTAAGACCCTGAAGGAAGGAGAGGGCCTCTGGAGCCAGCCAAGTGGCCGTAGATGGGAAGAGCCTCGGTCACCTCATAGCCATGGGCTAAGGACTATGGTGGTGAAGAACAACCATGCCAACAATAAACATGATAATAAGATTTGTTCGGTCCCTCCAGAGAGATTTCGTTTTCTTCCGAGGTCATCTGTAGGGAGAGTAACTCCCATATCTTTTTCTCACAACTACTCTGTGCGGAGAGAAGGTGGCAGGAAGGGTTGAGCTGGCCGGGCTGCAGGAGACTGAGGTGGCGGCGGCATTCAGTGACTCGGCTGGACCTTGGCAGCTGGAAGCAGGGAGACACGACACGCGGCTCAGCTCCACCATCCGCCATCTGAGGGCTCGGAGGGCCTGTCTTCGCCTGGGATTCGAGAGATCGCCACACGCCGGCAGCTGCTCTTAGCGATGAGCTTCCGAGGACGATCGCGATCCTCAGTAAAGCCCCCCGAAGCAGGGCGAAGAGCGTCGATTTCTTCTTAACAGCCATTCCTCGCCCATTCCTCACGCTTGCTTTCATTTCCCTTTGGCACTCGGGTGAAAGGGTACAATTCCAGACTGTGCTGTTTGAAAAGGCGCGTCTGACTGCTGACTTGACATTTCCACTCGATAACTGATAGCAGCCATCGCAGGCTGAACTGCCTATCCTCCCCTCCCCCGCTCCAAAACGCTTCCGCTCCACCGTTAAGTTCCCCCCTTTCAGTCAGCGCAGTCCCTTCTCTCTGGCTCGCACCCCACCTCCAGTTCCCCAGCAGGCGCGGCTGGCTCCCTATGAGAATAGACCCAGACTCTCACCACCTCTCACCCCCTCCACGACCTCTCCCCTGGATTTTCGCAACAGCCTCCAAACTGGCCTCTGTGCTTCTGCCCCCGTCCTCCTCCGTGTAACACAGCAGGCCAGCTGGTTCTTCTAAACTTTAAGAAAGATCACAGCACCTCTGCGCTCAGACCCTCCAAGGATGCCCAGCCTCAGCTGGAGTAAAAGTTAAAGTTCTCCCGGTGGCCAAAAAGACCCTGTGCACTCAGGCCCCCAGAGCCTCTCTCTCTCTCTCTTTTTTTAACATCTTTATTGGAGTATAATTGCTTTACAATGGTGTGTTAGTTTCTGCTGTATAACAAAGTGAATCAGCTATACATATACATATATTCCCATATCTCCTCCCTCTTGCATCTCCCTCCCACCCTCCCTATCCCACCCCTCTAGGTGGTCACAAAGCACCGAGCTGATCTCCCTGTGCTCTGTGGCTGCTTCCCACTAGCTATCTATTTTACATTTGGTAGTGTATATATGTCCATGCCACTCTCTCACTTCGTCCCAGCTTACCCTTCCCCCTCCCCACGTCCTCAAGTCCACTCTCTACGTCTGCGTCTTTATTCCTGTCCTGCCCCTAGCTTCTTCAGAACCAGTTTTTTTTTTTAGATTCCATATATATGTGTTAGCATATGGTATTTGTTTCTCTCTTTCTGACTTACTTCACTCTGTAGGGCCATCCACCTCACCACAAATAACTCAATTTCGTTTCTTTTTATGGCTGAGTAATATGCCAGGACATGGCAGCAACCTAAGTGTCCATCGACAGAGGAATGGATAAAGAAGATGTGGCACGTGTATACGATGAAACACTACTCAGCCATAAAGAGCCTCTCTTACTTGGTCTATCTCTACTTTCCCTTTTTCTCCCTCCACTCCAAACACTGGCCTCCTTTTACTCCTTCAAATATGTGAGGTAGTGTTGAGTCGCCAGATTTAAGAAATAAAAGGACATTTTTTTAGTATGAGTATGCCCCGCAAACTGCAGGCACGTATTTATATTTCTAAATTATGTACCATGTATCCGACATTCGTATTTCCTGTATTTTCTCTGGCAAGCCCAAGCGTACCTCCACCTCAAGCCCTTTGTACCTGCCTGTCCCCAATGCCTGGATACCCTTCCTCTGATATGTGTGTGACTCACTTCCTCACCTTTTGTTCAAATATCGCCTGGGGGAGGCTGGCACTAGTCACATGAAAAGTTACACTCTGGTTCTTCCTATCCCTTTCCTCTCTTTCATTTTCTCTAAGATATACTTCTGCATTGTTGGTTTCCCCCAACTAAAACAGAAACCCCATGAGGGAAGGGTTGGTTATTTGTTGTTGTTCTGCTTTGTTCACTGCTGCATCCCCAGCGCCTAGAACATTACCTGACACCTAGTAGACCGTCAATGAATATTTTTTGAATGAATGAATGAATGAACAAATGAGAAAACCTCTCTAAGCTGTCGAGAATGAAACGGCCAACACCAAGTTGCCACTGATTCAAGGAGTTTTAGAATCTACCCTCCATCCACTTTGAGATGACTAAGAGAAGCTCGCCCCACTCCCAGGAGAGCCACCCCAGAATAAATCACCTTTCTTGGCTCCGCACAACAGGGAATGTCTCGTTTGAGATCGATTTTAAATAGGAAAATGCCAAACTTCACAGAATGTATACAGTGCATTAGCTTACCCTGCTTAGCACTTTACAGTTTACAAAATACCTTCACCACATGAACTCCTTTTTGAAGACCTTAAACGCAACAGAACCAAATTCAAGAGAACCAAATAGTTTCACAATGGAAAAATGTGGTTTCCATCATAATAATTACATTTGCAAAGACAGTAATACCCAACCCAACCCAAAATAACTCAGTACAATCTCTGTCTTATTCACCCTGCTGAAAATGACCTCTTTAGAATCCGGCTGAAACTGTTTCTATTGTGATTAATAGCTTGTGAAAATATATTTGCAGTGGATAACAGCCTGACTTTGTATGTGTGTGTGTGGTTTTAAGAGACAAACAGCCTGCATCACCTACCCTGAATAAGGTGAGCTCAATTAATTATGGAACATGTGACGGTTTTATAATCATCAAAGTCTCTTCAGTGTTTATGTTAGAGCATGAGAAAAGTATGCATTGCTGTGTGCTTCAGGGTGAGCCAGTATACAGCCCCTCTAATTTTCAACTGGAGGGAAAAAAAGCCACTTAGAAACTTAACTCATTCACATCCTGTAAGCCAGGTTCCTCGAGTCCTGGAGAAAGCTGGTGAACACAGGTATGTCCCTTAGGCTGTTAGTGCAGCAGCGATTTGCAGCCTCAGCTAAACATTGGAATCACTTAGGGAAGTTAACAATTACTCACCGATGCCCAGATCCTATCCCAGAGTATCTAATATAATTGATCTGGGGTGTAGCCTGGATCCTGGGAGTTTTAAAAAACTTTCCAGGTGAGCCTACAAACCAGCCAAGGGAATTCCCTGGCGGTCCAGTGGTTAGGATTCCGTGCTTCCACTGCTGGGGGCCCGGGGTTCGATCCCTAGTCAGGGAACTAAGATCCCACAAGCCATGCAGTGCGGCCAAAAAGAAAAGAAAGAAGAAAGAAAGAAATAAAAGACAGCCAATGTTGAGAACTACTGTTTTAAAGTTTCCTAAAAATGCACAGTGAAGTAAACCTTTTTTGGTTTGGGGTGAGGAACCATGTTTCCAGGTTTTCAAAGCTCCTCTCCAGATTGGAAGTTGAAAGGGGGAAAAAAAAAAAACCTCTCAGATTTTATCTAAAATCAATGTGTACTGTTTGAGGAAAAAAAAAAAAAATTATCCAGGCTTTAATATAAACAAAGGAAGTTTCAGTTCAGCAGCCCTGGGAAACTCCCCAATTTAACGTAGCCTTTCAACGAGTCTCAGATTCTCACGTGCCATAACTGTGGCGGCAGAAAGAAGAACTGACAATGTGCTCTTTATTCACACCAAACACGCCAGTGGACTTCAAAAGAAAATCAACATTTATAGTTTAATTACTGTTTATTTCCTGTATTCAAATCAGCTTTCTTTGGCTGCCCCCTTCTCAATGCTCGAAGGGGATTTAATCATCTGATCTAATTCTTCCAAAGAATAGAAAGTTATCATTATGACAGCACATTGAAAAAAAATTCATTAAACAAATGCAAAATAAATTGGTTGAAGCATAAACACACTGGCTATTTTTTAAAACCTCTGTAAGATAAAACATTTTCTAATACAAAAATTTAGGGGTTAAAAAGCCTGATTCCTATGTCATAACTGAGTTTCAACCTATTACATCTATACTAGCAGAATGAAATGCCATCAGTGAAAAATATTAGTGTTTATAGTCAATGTAGTGCCATCTACACCAGTGCTATCCAATATAGAAATATAGAAATATAATGCAAGCCACTTCTGTAATTTGAATTTCCTAGTAAATGTATTAAAAAGTAAACAGGAACAGGTGACATTAATTTTAATGATTTATTTAGCATTCATCCAATATAACCAAAATATTATCATTTCAATGAAATCAATATTTAAAAAAATCATCAAGATAGTCTATATTTTTTGTACTAAAAAAATGTAGGGCTTCCCTGGTGGTGCAGTGGTTGAGAGTCCGCCTGCCAATACAGGGGACACGGGTTCGTGCCCCGGTCCGGGAAGATCCCACATGCCGTGGAGCGGCTGGGCCCGTGAGCCATGGCCGCTGAGCCTGCGCGTCCGGAGCCTGTGTTCCACAACGGGAGAGGCCCGAACAGTGAGAGGCCCGCGTACCGCAAAAAAAAAAAAAAAAAATGTAGATTCCAGTGTGTTTGATATGCACAACACATTTCAGTGCAGACTAGCCAATTGCTCAATTCCTCAATGGACCCATGTGGGTCCATGTGGCTACCATATATTGGAGAGTACAGGTCTGCATTAACCCAATAGCCTGAAAATTAAAGTGAAGATTCTCTCTTCTGGTTTTTACTTTTAGGCAAAGCACCTTTAGCTGTGCTAAACAGAATCTAGGCTTCATGACAAATGACACATGCTGAGTACTTTCTACCCTTTAAATTTTTTTTGTGGCTTTGTTAGAAATGAAAACTATAGTTTGGTCCTTTTCTGCACTATCATAATTCATGTTAGCTTTCCATTAGCCAAAAAGAAGAAATCTGCTTGAGCCCGGCTCTCAAAAAATCCCTAAAAATTAATAGCAATTTTCACCAACATGTGGCCTATCCCTGTAGACACTTGTTTTAAGACCTTCTTTCCCTTTGTTACTAATATTTATTGATTACACTCAAATGGCTCACACTACCTTTACTAACTGCAGTATTTGAAAACTGTTTCACCAACACCTAGGAAGTAGGAGCAAGCATTTTTCAAATACTGGGATTTGAAATTTTATTATAAGATCCTGACAGCAGAACAGACTTGTGGTTGCCAAGAGGGAAGGTGGGTGAGGGAGGGATGGATTGGTTGTTTGGGATTAGCAGGTACGAACCATTATATACAGAATGGATAAACAACAAGATCCTACTGTAGAGCACAGGGGACTATATTCAATATCCTGTGATAAACCATAATGGAAAAGAATATGAAAAAGAATGTATATATATATATATATATATGTATAACTGAATCACTTTGCCGTACAGCAGAAATTAACACAACATTGTAAATCAACTATACTTCAATAAAATAAATTAAAAAAATAAAAAAGATCCTGATAGCAAAGTCAGCCTCTCACACCGTGCAAGGGACTACCATTGTAGACAATGTTTTTACAACACCCAAGACACTTAAGCTTATTCTTAACTTTCAATGACCTATCCAACAGGACTTGTTCAAATTTAACCTAAGTCAACTTCCCATAATATCCACAAGAGATCCAGGCAATCTTTATCTAGGCCTCTCTCCTTACACTCTTTGAAGTTACATTATTTCTTAATCACTCTTCAGCCATTGGTAAATACTCTGCCTTCTCCAAATCAAACAAAAAGTCTCCATGTTCTCCAGCTAGTAGATGATGTCAGAAGAAAAAAGTGAAGGAAACATTTATATTTATGCCACAAGTCAATGCATCGTGACCTTCACCTCAGCCTTTAAAAAAAGCAAATCAGATAAGGAGAAATGGCAATGAGTCTGTCACAGGAATGGATTTTAAGAACCCAGTTATCAGTTTTGTCATTTACTAGGATCACTGGAGTGCAGTCATTGTGCGCTGTGCAAATATAATTTGCCTTCTTTGTAATGGCTTCATTTTTCCATGCACGAATGTTTTAAAGAATCTTTGCACATAGCAGAGCCTTTATAAAAAGGAATGGAGAATTCTGAAGGCTGAAAGGCGTATCTTTTCCTCTCTGCTGAAGAATACAATCTCACCATTGGAAAGGATTTCTATTTTGATGCATGCAGTGCCCGAACAACCAGAATAAGAATCTGCCATGAATGCCTATTACTCATACACCAAATCTGAACTCCCTCCGTAGCCTGACCTCACACAACCCATCCTTTCGTCTCACTACTTGCTTTTACATAATCCTCCCTCTTATCGGGATGGTTTTTTTACTGCCCCATCCACCAACCCCTTAACTCTCTTCACCCCCCAACACCACATACGTATTCCTGCCCACCTGTCTTTACCTATTGTTTTCCATACACCCAGAATATCCTCAATGCACAAGTGAACCCACAAACAAATATTGATAAAAGTACTGCCCTTTATACCTTACCACTTCTAGGTTTGCAAGGCTAAAATTCCCAAGGCTCCTTTATCCCCCCATCATAGTAACCATTGCCTGGCTTGACACTGCAATCTAATTAACTAGGATTCCCACAGGAATGCTTGACTGAATCTGACAAAACGCTTTTTATTCTCAACTATGCGTCATAAGGAAAGGAGCTGTTTATTCAAGGGAAAAACTCATTGCATATGCATGTATTTTTTTATGTGAAATGTCTGGGGTTTTTTATTCTGCTAAGATATACATGTCATAAAGTTTAACCACTGTAACCATTTCGGAGAGTACAGTTCAGTGGCATCATGTACAATCACATTGTTGTACAACCATTACCACCATCCATCTCCAGAACTTCATCTTCCTAAACTGAAACTACCCATTAATCAATAACTCCCCATTCCTCCCATTCTATTTTCTGTCTCTATGAATTTGACTAGGTACCTCATATAAGTGGAATCATACAATATTTGTCCTTCTGTCTGACTTTTTTCACTTAGCATAATGTCCTCGAGTTTCTTCCACGTTGTAGCATATATCAGAATTTCCTCCCTTCTTAAGGCTGACTGACATTCCATCGTATGTATATACCACACTTTGTTTATTCATCATCCACTGATGGACATTTGGGTTGTTTCCACCTTTTGCTCCTGTGAATAATGTTGCTATGAACATGGGTGTACAAATATCAAGTCCCTACTTTCAGTTCTTTTGTGTATAAACACAGAAGCAGAACTGCTGGCTTGTATGGTAATCCTATGTTTATTTATTTATTTTTTTTTCGGTACGCGGGCCTCTCACCGTTGTGGCCTCTCCCGTTGCGGAGCACGGGCTCCAGACACGCAGGCTCAGCGGCCATGGCTCACGGGCCCAGCCGCTCCGCGGCATGTGGAATCTTCCCGGACCGGGGCACGAACCCGTGTCCCCTGCATCGGCAGGCGGACTCTCAACCACTGCGCCACCAGGGAAGCCACTATGTTTAATTTTTTAAGGAACTGCCATACTGTTTCCCACCGTGGCTGCATCATTTTACCTTCCCACCAGCATGTGCGTATATTTTTAAACTACAGCAAAATACAAAGAAGTAAAGTGTAGGACTTCACTCGAAGACACCATACTGTTTTCAATCACTATTTAATTTCACTCTAATATTATCAAGAGATGGTAAAAACAAAACTTTGCCACGAATCCCAAGCCTTTTGAGGACTTTGGCTCTTTCATAATACACATACAACTTTAGTCTGGAAGGGGCTGAGGGTGTGTTGGCATCAAACACTTGTATCAAACACCCTCGCAGGCAGATTTCTTTGGTCTTTGGGGGTTTTTTTCTTTTCTTTTTTTTTTTACCAGAAAGCAACTTTATCTGAGACAAACTATCACAGGAAGGCTTCATTTGCCCTTTGAGGCTTCATTTGCCCTTTGAAGCTGCTGCTTCTTAATCTCTGGTTCCCATCTCCCTCATGGCAAAGTAGAATTCCCATAATTTATTTTTTTAAAAAAATCAGAAGTTTTCATAGTAGCGTGCTATTAAAAGTTCACACGTAGGTCTTTTAAAAACTTGGAAAGTATTCTAAAATATTTCCCTACCTCAGCTATCTCCCACTCTCATCAGTCTTGCATCTGCTAACAATGAATTGAATTCTGCTTTAAATCCTAGACACACTCAATACTCCTGCTCTCCTTTGGTACAGGACTAGGATGTTACTGAAATTCCAGCTGGTGACAGAAACTAATTTCTTTTTTTCTTTTTTTAATAAATTTATTGATTTTATTTATTTATTTTTGGCTGCGTTGGGTCTTCATTGCTGCGCACGGGCTTTCTCTAGTTGCGGTAAGTGAGGGCTACTCTGTTGCGGGCTTCTCATTGCAGTGGCTTCTCTTGTTGTGCAGCAAGAGCTCTAGATGCGCGGGCTTCAGAAGTTGTGGTTCACAGGCTCCAGAGCACAGGCTCAGTAGTTGTGGCGCAGGCTTAGTTGCTCCACAGCATGTGGGATCTTCCCGGACCAGGGCTCGAACCCGTGTCCCCTGCATTGGCAGGCGGATTTTTAACCACTGCGCCACCAGGGAAGCCCAGAAACTAATTTCTTAAATCACAAGTAAAAAAACACTGAAGTCATATAAAGGGGAGCTTTGAGATACAGGCCCTGACCACTTCCAAATTATATTGTCTCTCTCCTTTAACTGACGTTTATTATTATTATTATTATTTTAGGGCTTTGCATGACATGTAGCACTTAATCCTATTCCATATTACTATTCCCTTGATTTCTGTGTTGTCATTTTGTCCTCCGAGCTACAATGTAAACTCCTTCAAAGCTGGTTCTGGGTCTTCTATTTCTTTTTACTCCCTAACTATACCTTAACATGACATTCATTTCTCCAAAGAAAATACTTGTCTGACTATTTAATTGCCTGAGGTAATTTACGTCAGCTCACATTGTGGGTGCCCAGTAAAATATTAATCAACAATCTCTTTCTCTATAGGTTCAAAGGAATCATATTGAATTTCACACTTTCTTTCAATATCCTGACTCACGAACTCAAGTATCTACCTGGTGATCTGACCACATTCAGAGTGACCAAGCAAGGGCACAGGTGAAGCATGCTTCTTGCTATCTTACACCTTGGGTGTGCTGCATTCCTGAAATGATTTAAAGAGATTTCACCATCTTGAAATCACCAAACAACAAGCAACCAGCAAATGGACAGCCAGGGAGAGGGGAGACACTGGAAATACCAGTAATTCTGCAGGGAGGGACCCAATTTTAAGTGAGGAACAAGTCTTCAACAAGTCCACTTCATGGGCAAGAAAAGAGTCAGCGAATGCCAAAGCACATAGGACTGAAGTGAACGGAAACTGTGTACGTTTCCATGGCGTAATCTATTTGCCCTCATGTGATGAGGCAGCCCATCATAAGTGGAAAAGTTCTCTTTACTCACAGGGAAGGATGATGACAACCATGACAACAAGTGGCAACAGTGATCACAGCAACTGCTGAGCACTAATCGGTACCAGGCAATTTTCCAAGTCACTTTTTTTTTTATAACACGCCTGCAAGTCAGGTATTAAAATACCTACACTACAGGTGAGGTTATTTAGATTAAATAGCAGCCCCATTTACTTAGGAGCTGTCCTGGTATCTAGTCCTAAAGCTACTGGACTCCAAAGTCTGTGCCACATATCTTATCAGTCAGACTAAGCCAGAGGGGCCCAGAGAATGTGCTCTAACTTATACTTTTCCTTGGAAGAGAGGTTAGCACTGGCCTAATACCCTTGAACACTCTGCTTTATGGCCTGGTATATCAAGAGTTTGTCTAAAGTACCATGAGAACGTCACCTAACCCTAACATGACTATATAATTTGTCATCCAGACCAGGTCTCTATTGTCTCGGACAAATGCTTAACCAATTGGGTCACCAGGAAAAAAAGCATTAACTTGGACTGTCCAAGGCAAACTAAGATCTACCGACATACTAGGTGCTCCTACCTAATCCAGCTGTTTCTGATAGCAACACTGTAAATTAAGTGATCAATTATTTGAAGTATTAAATAGCTAAAGTATTTTTAAAGCTAAGTCAACTGAACTATAATGTACATACAGCAAAAATTGACTCTTAGGTATACAGTTCTATGAATTTGAACCATCATGAGTTGCATAACCACACAATCAAGATATAGAATATTATACTGCCAAATTTATAGTTAATCTTCTCTCTGATCCCAGTCTGTCCCTATAGTTTTGCTTTCCCCAAGAGTTATATTAAAGAAATCCATGAAGATAGCTTTTGAGCCTGCCTTCGGTCAGTTAGCATAACACATCTGAGATTCATCCATGGTGCTGCACGGACTGGTAGTCCATTCTTTTTTAAGTAGTTTCCATAATATGAATGTACTCCAGTTTGTTCATCTATTCATCACTGGATAGACATTCGGGTTGTCTCCAGTTCTGGGGTGATTTTGAATAAAGCTGTTTAGTAAACATTCACATATAGGTTATTGTGTGGATGTATGTCATCATTTCTCTTGTGTAAATATCCAGGAGTGGGAATGCTGGATTATATTGGTAAGCGTAGGCTAATTTATAGGAAACTGTCAACTAGTTTTTCAAAGTAGTTGTCCTTTTCTGTGTTTCCACCAGCAATGTATAAGAGTTCCATTAGCTCTAATTAGGGCCAGCATGCTAGAGAAATGCTGTCGCATTGGCTGTTGTGTCCTCAGGGCATCATCTCAAGTTATTGTCTCAGTTTTCAAGGTGAAGATTCTGAGCATCCTAGAAGGGTACACAGTTGGTAAGTGGTAAAACTCAGATGGGAAAACAGGAATTTGCTTTTGACTCTGTCACTCGCTGCCTCCGTACAGGACTGGGGTGAGAAACATTTGGAAAGAGACTTTGTGGAAGCCAGTGTGGGAGGCTTTTGAATGCCCAGCAGGTGAGTTAGGCTGCTACTCTGCAGAGATCAGGTAGCTATCATGGATCCTGAGCAAGACGGTAAAATGTCAAAAGCAGCATCTGGGGGAGATTAACTTGACCACCGTATAAAGAAGATTGGAAAAGGGAAGGCTTAGTGGCAGGTGAATCAGTAAGCCTTTATCTAATGAGAAATCCAAACACAAGGTGATAAAGTCCCACCAGGTTTTCTCCAGGTGTGGCCCAAGAAGCAGCCACAGGAGAACCAGTATCAGGCTTTTTTTTTTTTTTTTTTTTTTTTTGCCACACGGCTTGTGGGATCTTAGTTCCCCAACCAGGGATTGAACCCGAACCCTGGCAGTGAGAGCGACGAGTCCTAACCACTGGACCACCAGGGAATTCCCATATCAGGCTTTTTTTAAGTGCAGATACCTGGGCTACATGGAAACCTCTGTTGAACCAGAATCTCTGAGTGTGGGCCCAACTATTTACATTTTAGACACGCTCTCCAGGTAGTTCTTATACACATTAAATGATTTAAATAATTACAAATATAAGGAAGAGAGATCAGCTAAATCAGGGATCAGCAAACTTTTTCTGTAAAGAGGGCTTTTCAGGCCACACAGTCTGTGTCGCCTGAACCAGCTACATGATTTGTGGGCCCAGTGAAAAATGCAAATGCAGAGTCCCTTGTTCAAAAATTATTAATAGCTTCAAGATGGCTACAGCAGAATATTAAACCACGAACCAACTGGTAACTTAGGGAAATGGGGAATATAATAAAACCTGGGGTCAGAAAGACATGTAACAAGGTCTGTCACGATTTCTTTCATTCATTCCTTCATCATTCATTCAACAGACATTTAATAAATGCTAAAATTATGTCAGAAAAGAAACAAAACAAAACAAGAACCGAACACTTCTATCTGGGTCTCTCTACAACTGCTCAAGTTACACGCCTATGATGCTGCCCTGTCTGTCAGAACTAGTCAACTCTGCAAATACAGCTGACTCTTGAACAACATGGGTTTGAAATGCATGGTCCACTTTTTTTTCTCTATAAATACAGGACTACATGATCTGCAGTCCACTGAATCTGAGGATGTGGTACCCAAGACATGGAAGGCCAACTATGACACTTGAGCATCCACGGATTTTGGTATCCACAATGGGTCCTGGAACCAATCCCTGCAGATACTAAGGGATGGGATGACTGTTTTGTCTCTGCCACCATAACACAGAAGCAGCCACAGACAACAGGTCAATGAATGGACAGGTGGCAGCAGGATTTGTTCGAGGGCTATAGTCTGGCGACCCCTGAGCTTGATCATCTTTTAGCATCTCGGCATGCTTACTAATGTTCAGAAAGCTAATAAAAAATAGAAAAAAATATAAAATGAAATGAAATTGCATATTTACTGAATAAGCACGATTCCATCCAGGGGTTAATTTAGCTAGGTAAATCTTATTTAATAGTCTTACTTAATGCAAGAGAATGAACAGGCTGCATTGACTGAATTAAGAAAACAGGGGTGCAGTTCTCAACTGAACATCCTGCAGTTCAGGACTTCTCAGATGCAAGCCTTGTTCCTGGTTTACCTATCATCTCTAAACCATAATTCAGCTAAAATCTACTTCAAAGAAATCTATAATCTGTTCAATTCTAGAAGATTATCCAGAAAGTAAGGACAGTTTTTGTGTTTGTGTCAGAAATAAGATCATAGCACTATGGGCTTTTCTATCAAAGTAAACTAAGAATGATTTAGAACTCAATTGAAATTGGAAAAAGAAATAGCAACTTCCACCTGGCAACATCTAATCAGCTTTTTCCTGGATGTAACAATCCAACTACAGCATTAGATGTGTCCTGCTTGTCTGACTTCATGTTACTGTCTCCTACCACACAACGTTTCAGACCTTAGCCTCTCTCTCCACCAATAAACTTAGAATCACTCTTAAAAACCAAGATGGTATATCTACATGGGATAACATTTATGAAGAGCAACTAGCTCAGATATATAGGAGGTGCTCAAAAAATTTTTGCTCTTTTCTAATGATAAAACCATACAAAACCAAGAAATAAATGAAAAACATTATCAGTTCATCAGAAGAGGGCAAAAAATGCTGGCATTTTTTCCAGCCTTAATTGTTCTGATGCCTGTGGCCGTGACCGTTTTAGCAAAACATATGCTGCACAGCTGCAGATGCAAACCTGATTACCTCTAAATTAATAACATGTAGGACACAACACTTGCAGCTGTGAGAGACAGCCAACGAGAACCCCAGTGCAATACAATCCCGTTCACATTTGTAACTGTTTATTTTATCATAAATATCTTTAAATAATCATAATAAAAATTCAATCCCTGGAGGTAAAGAAGCACAACAAAAGCAATCAAACTCACCACAGCCAGTTCTTTGCTCTTGACCGGCCACTTGGGGTTAATTGTCATCTGAGTCCCAGCTGGTTTTCTTTCTTGAGCCTCTGGCTCTGAGGATGTGGAATCTTTCAGCAGCTAAAGGGATCACAGAGGGGAGACTGCAAGTACCTTTCAGTGGTCAAGGAGCTAGCATGTCCAGCCGATACACCTCACGTCAAATACGGGAAGTTGGAGAAGAAAAATCACAGCTGGGAATTTCTGCAAAAGGTTCATTTTTCAAGAGCAGAACTAATGTACCATGTAATGGGAGGACTGGGGGAGAGGGGCCGGGGAAGCTTTGGACAAAGCGCACAGATGCTTCCTTAAGACACAGTGTTTCTCTTAACATGCAACAAGGGAAAGGAAAAGAAGGAAGTCTGTGGTAACTTAGGGTCTGAACAATCTTGGGTTTGGCCTGGATAAAGGCTAACACCTAAGTTATAAAGATCAGTCAGCAAATTCATCAATAATTAGTTTTGTTAAGTTCAAGTAATCCTGACGTTCCCCACCCTATGTAAAAACCTTCAAGGGATCTGAAAAACATATAGAGCCCCCACGTTTGACCAGGAAGCTTTAACTCCATTTTTATTGGAGAAGCAAGATATGTTCTTATGAAATCAGGGAGGACTAAGTACTAACTGACTTGGTAAAGAATCTAAATGCTACAGGATTGGAAGAAAGAGGAGAGTAGTGGGCAAGTTATGACTTCACCTCTCTGTGTTCAGATTCCTCATCTGTACAATGAATAGAATAATGCTCGCTGCATAGGGTTGTAAGTGTAATTGTAAAAGTGCCTGGCACACAGCAGACCCACGAGCATCAGCTGAATCTGAATCTGAAGGAAATGTATGGAGGGTCTGCTAGGAAAGAACCTGAGTCTGTGAACATGACATCTGTATTTGGCAGCAAGGAAAACTGGGCCAAAAAACAGCAAAGAATTTGTGTTGGGCTCTGTGTACCCTGAGGTTCAAGGGCAGCAGTGGTTGTGGAGCCAGGTAGTGGGGTCTGTAGTTGATCATGAAGGCAGAACTCACTGGTGGTGTTTGAGGTGGGGTGACAGAGACTACCAGCTCTTCTCCCATCTTTATGGTCTCCTTATCTCCCTGGGCACAGGTAGACTACTTTCCCAGATTCCCCTGAAGCCAGGTGTGGCCATGCAACTGAGAACCAGCCAACAAAACATGGGTGGAAATAATGTGTCCCACCTCAAGACCTAACCCATAAAAAGCTTTTATACGTATTCTTCCTTGCACTTTTCCTCTTCCAGCTGACTTGGACGCAACCCCAGGGGAGCTTTTAAAGTTACATGTCAGAGATGCTAGAATTCTCAGGGACTTTGTGAAGCAGAACCCCACCTCCAATCTGGAAGCATCCTGGACTGTTACTGACAATTCTTTTTCATTGTGCTGATACATTTAGGTCTTTTTGTTACCATAGTTTAAAGTAACAATCCTATAGCTAATCTAACTAGAGAGCTGCATGGTGAGAGCAGTGCTTTAACAAAATGGCATACCTGGGATCAAAGAAAGAATAATAAAATAAGAACCAGCATTTATGGAGTAACTATTGAATGCTTTATATGATGATAATAATAATTTATACAATGTTTAGTATGTGCCAGTAACTGTTCTAAGCACTTTATTTATATTACATATATTAACTAATTTTAGTTCTCTGAACTCTCTTAGCTGGACACTACTATTATCCACATTATCCATTTTTCACAGATGGATAAACTGAGGCAAAAAGTATTTAAATAACTTGCCCAAGATCATATAGCTGTACATAAGATCTCATTTGGTTCTTCCATCAATGAACCCTCTGAGGTAGGTATTATCATCCCCATTCTGCAGGTGAGAAGACTGAGACTGAGAAGACCAAAGTATATTCGAGGACACACTGCCAGCAAGTTGGAGATGCTGGGCTTGACATCCAGGAACTTCCAGAGCCTGTGTCCTTTCACCCTGCCTGTCTCCCCAGAGTCTGGAACTCAGGAAATCTGCTTGCTGTCTTCTTGAGAACTAAAGAGGCTAGAGGAAAGACTTCATTTACACTTTATTGTCAGAGCTAATTATTCAGTGGGTTGATCTACCTCTCCATCTCTCATTAGACTCAGTACTGCTTTTCAGTAAGACAAATAACAAGCTTGAATTTCTCCAATCTGTGCAAATCACATACGCGTTACATTTCCTGAGGGGTATCCAAGGCTCCTTTTAGCTTCCTCCTATGGGAATGGCTGCGATCGAGACTGGGGGCCTCCTCAGGCAATGGATTAATAGAGACACGGGTTGATTAACAAATCCTTTAGAAGCTACTTTATAATAAATTGCACGTTGTTTTTTTTTCAAAGAAAAATCAGTGCCAGCAACACAAAAGGATATTGCAGCCAGGCAGGATAAAAATGTCCCGCAACAGCTGCCCTTCTGAAGGTGGCCAGAGACACTACAAGGCACCAGTGGGAGGTCTGTCTTCTACTCGGCCTCTTTTTCTATACCTTCACCTCCTCTCCTGCAGTCATCACTGTCCACCTATAGCCCCATCCTGTAACCTATATTTCAATTTCAGTCATACCGCTTGAGTACATAGTAACCTGAATGCATTTCAACCTATCGCTTCAACATTTGTATTTTATAAGATGTTTATCTATTTCTAATTCGGGGCAAAATCGATGGTTTGCTATAAACTGAATTCCATATAGCCTTCTGACAGGTATAGAGCTAACCATCTAAAAAGCCTCTGTGAGACCCTTCAAGTGAATGTCACTTATTTGCTCATTTATTTGTCAGTGAGTTCATTCAGTTTTTATTCACTCAAGTTTTTAGCACAGCCCTTACCAAAGTTCCTGGCCAGTAGGAAATATTCAATAAATGTTTGTTGAATAGACAAAACAATGAAATATTGATTAATATGTATTCAATGTGTATTGAATGAATATGAAAAATGAATAAATGAAAGGGGAGCAAGGTGATGCACTAGAACCACACAACAGTGGTTTTCGGACCCTCAAGTACTCTCAAACACACACATGCGCGCACACACACACACACACACACACACACACACACACACCCCACCACCACCACACACAAACACAGTTTCCTAAGGCGTGGCTCGGGAATAGCTACAAGAGAGCACTGCTTGGGGTAAGTGGTGACAAGAGCCACTAGTCCCTGTCACTAAATTCTTTCAGTAGCAGACAGATTAGGAATCCTCCCATCTTCTCCCCTCCCTGACCGGGGCAGGGGAGGGCTTCTTCCTGTGTCTCCCTGAGCCTCAAGTCATCTCCAATTCTCCTGTCGCTCAAGACATCCAGGCATAGATTTCATGATTTTACTGCACTTAAATCCCCTTCAGTTAATACTGAAAGTCTTGCTGGCCCTTACTCCTGTCATCCTAAATTAAATACTGCTACCTTGTCTCTTATCCTCACCTCTGGTAATGGAGTCTCTAACAAGGGGTTGTGAAAAGCCACTGTGTAATTAACAGAGGTATTGTGGTGGCCTTCACAATCAAACTAACCATGTCCTACATAAATAACAATAGCAAGAGCGACAGGCAGTGTGTATTAAGCCATTACCAGATGCTAGGTTTTATGTGCACCTCCTTGTTTAATCCTCCCAACAACTCTTTGAGGTATTATTATATTATTTTTATTTATTGTTATCCCTTTTTTTTTTTCTTTTTTTTTGCGGTTTGTGGGCCTCTCACTGTTGTGGCCTCTCCTGCTGTGGAGCACAGGCTCCGGACATGCAGGCTCAGCGGCCATGGCTCACAGGCCCAGCTGCTCTGCGGCATGTGGGATCTTCCCGGACCCGGGCACGAACCTGTGTCCCCTGCATCGGCAGGCGGACTCTCAACCACTGCGCCACCAGGGAAGCCCTGTTATCCCTTTTTATAGATGAGGAAACTGAATCTTAGAGGCACTGAATTGCCCACAGTCACACAACAGGGAAGCTGGGACTAAAATCCATGAAATCTGACAACAAAGTAAATGTTCTTACTACCAATATACCAGTGATTCTTAATACGTCAATCATCTGGGATAGCAGAGTGAATATTAGAAAAACCCTGGTTTGAATCCTGATTGTGCCACTGCGTACTTTGGGCAAGTTCC
This sequence comes from Pseudorca crassidens, assembly GCF_039906515.1. Classification (NCBI taxonomy): domain Eukaryota; kingdom Metazoa; phylum Chordata; class Mammalia; order Artiodactyla; family Delphinidae; genus Pseudorca; species Pseudorca crassidens. Next base: position 64,281,689 of record NC_090306.1, read on the forward strand.
TTGACTTCTCTGTTTCTTTATCTGTAAAGTTCAGATAAGAACTAATTTATAGGGGCTTCCCTGGTGGCACAGTGGTTAAGAATCCACCTGTGAATGCAGGGGACACGGGCTCGATCCCTGGTCTGGGAAGATCCCACATGCCGCGGAGCAACTAAGCCCGTGCACCACAACTACTGAGCCTGCGCCCCACAACTACTGAGCCCATGTGCTGCAACTACTGAAGCCCGCGGGCTCTAGTACCCGGGCTCTGCAACAAAGGAAGCCACCTCAGTGAGAAGCCCGCGCACCACCAACGAAGACCCAACGCAGCCAAAAATTTAAAAATAAAATAAAATTCAACTAAAAAAAAAGAACTTTACAATTTACAGATTGATTGTGGGAATTAAAAGAGGGAAAACACATGAAGCCTCTTACCATAGTGTCTGGTCCAGGAATGGATCAATAAATATCTCCATGTTTTCCTCCCCAGTTTGTAGCCCTCATCCAATGACTAGATGTCAAACTAAAACATGTTAAATCCTCTGTCTGTATCCCAAGAAAAGTAGATCACCTCAACCTGCTAGCCAGATAGAAAAACAAATTTTTATATCGCAGGGGAAGCACAGAGCAGGTAGTCTTTACCAGACACCCTGCAGGAAAGCAGGCAGAGAGCACAGACGTCCCCCTCCCGGCTGGCTAGAGACACCCCATTTAGAAATTCTTGTGCAGCTGGTCTCTCTCCCCCTTCGCAGTTAGACCGAGGCGTTCTGTGTGAGAATCATCAAAGCTACGGATTCCCCCAACAAAATGCATTGGTGCCCGATGTAGCAAAAGCTAATGCTTTTAGCCTCCTTACAAATATGGTCTAGAACAGGAAATGCTTCCTTCCTGCTTATTAAAGAGCCCAGGAATTCTGGTTAATGGAAGGTGCCATAGAAACAGAGTCAAGAAAGATTACATCAGATGGTAAAATACTGTAAACAGCTGATACCTAATACTTGGGTTTCAGTCACTTGAGGTTTACGTAAAAGTAGGGTTTGTTCTGTTCTGCTTCGTTTTTCATCTTTTAACCCCTAGGTTTTTAACCTAGTCCAAAGAGCCAACTGTCTCAATTCTTAATATCCATATAGAAGTTTAGAAATAGGATTAACACCTGCCGAAACACCATATTGTTTCTTGGCTCAGGTACAGACAGCTTGTGAAATATGAGTTAATTTCAGGTGAGCAAATGCAAACAGAAATGTCAATGTACTCAAACCTCCCTTCCCTGGCAATATTCTTATTTAACTAAATTGGTATGTAGCAGCACTCCGCTGTATTAAGAACTATCAGGGGTTTTTTAAAGTTTTATGATAGAAGTGGTGATCACAAAATGTATGTATTCACAGTATTTATTAACCCAATACCCAGCATATGGTAAGCACTCACTAACCAGTCGCTATTTTACAATACTTGCAAGAAGTACTAGAAGTAGTAATAATAATAGTAGTATCTATTTCCTATGTGTCAGGTGCCAAAATATATTTGTTTATGTACATTTATAATTTCAAAATAAGGCCTATCCATGAAACAGAAATTATCATTCCCATTTTACAGACAGGAAAACAACTGCAATAAAGTATCAAGTCTACTGAGTGGTAGAGCTGAATATCAACTCTAGGACTGTCTAATTCCAAAGCCCACGCATGCCTTGCTCTGTGAGACTAGATTATGACCACCAGAAATCTGCCCCGGGTGGACATCAGAGGAGATCCAGGAACCCAGCCACCTTGGCTTCCATCCCCTTTTCTCACGTCCCTGCTGTCTCTCTTCTTTCCAACCTCAGGGAAATCTGGCAGAGAGATGGAACAGGCTAGGGAAGGGTGTGCTGGAGGCTGCAGTTGGGGTTTAAACATGGCCCTGGGCAACAGAACACATGCATTGGCTTGGTTCAAGTTGGAATACTCTGGCATAAGGGATGCTGGGTTGACGGAAGCCAGGAAGGCATTTTTCTCTTTGCTGTCTATACAGTGCTACTCTTTGAAGCTCTTCTGCTTTGTTTACAGTTATGCCCTAATCATTAGCCCACAGGGACTTTGGGAGTAGAGTGTTCTGGGAATCCTTCCTGTCAGGTTTTTCCCAGCCTCTCTTTGGAATGCCTCTGCAATCCACTCTGTAACTCTGGGGGTGGTCCAGGGTGCCCGGAGGGACTCTGCCTCCTATTGCTCAAAAGGATGCCAGCACTCAACGTCAAAAATAGCTCAGGGCTAAGGAGACCTCACGCAAAGGATTGTTGCTTAGAAACAAGTCCGGCCTGGTATCTACAAGTCACACGTAAAGAAGTCTTTTGCTATTTACTTTTTAAATTACACGTCACTATAGGGTATTAATCTGTGTGCTTGTTTTGGAAACTCTGAAAAATGGGACAGGCTACCAGGATTCCTCTATCTGTGTGAAGAACTCCTAAGCCTCCCAGGAGAAGCAGCAAAGGGACTTTGGTCTGGACAGTAAGACACCTAGGAGACTGGGACTAACCCTCCTGAGCAAAGAGGGTCAGGAGATGCTCTCCTGATATCCTGGAAGAGCAGAGGAGGAGGTAAGAAAGGAGATGAACTGATTATCAGGGATCAGCCCGGGAGGGAAGGCAGCTCAGGGCAGGTCCTGCATAAGGACCTATGTTGAGACACCTGAATATCACGTTTGCTGTCAAATGACATCTGGCCCCGGCACAGGGAAGCCTTTCTAAGGTCCTCGGTGGATGACTCAACTCCAGGAATCTCAAAAGGTCCTGGTGGCCACGGGAGGGACAAACTGAGACGGCTATGACACAGTCATGCTGATAATGGCTTTGACTGAAGGGTCAACACCAAGCATCCAACAAGCTGTCTAGACCTTCAAAGGAAAGGAGGCGAGAAGGGAAAGGTAAGTGGGTAGGAAGCCAAACCAAACACCACTTCGGTTGCCCAACCGAAGTTACCTCTGCCGTCAGGGGGATCTGGGGACATTCGGATTCTCAACAGTACCATGACACGAGGACAAGATCAGCTCCTCTCCCCTTCCTGCCACCTGTGCTGACTCCCACCTGCAGTTCCCCACTGGGCCTCAGTCTTTTCTCAGCCATTTGTGACTCTGTGACTCTCATCTCCACCCCCAGCCTCTTTCTTTGCTGGTGATGCACTATCACACACGCCAGCTGTACGTGCTTGCTGCCGAGGAAAACGGAGCTGCTCCGTTCCTGGAATCCTGGCCCTCACAAGTCCCAGGCGTTCCACGAGAAAAGCCTCCTTCTGGGAACTGCCCTGAGCACCCTCGTGGTAAGTGGTCAGACGTGGACCAGAGCTGATGGCGTGGAGTGGGCCAGGAGAGGCTCAGACTGTAGGCAGGAGTCAGAGATGAGGTCCCCGTCCACACAGTAGGTGGACTGTTCAGATATCAAGGGCGAGGGCCTTGGAGAGATGAGGCTGCAGGCAGACCAAGGTGTGGTGGAGTGGGGAACACAGAAACACAGCTCTTAGAAAGATGCTCTCTGTTGGGCAATGCCATCAGCTGCTCTAGGAGACACGGAGAGAACCAGGTAAAAATGTGAATGCTTCCTCATTACGCTTCTGGGCTCTTCGCCCTTCATCTTCTCTTGGCGAGAGCTGGGGTTTGCATCTCCACTCAAAATCTCTCCCCTTTCTGCTTCCCGGCAAAGTCTGTCCTGCTTTTCACATCTCTGCCCTTTCTATAACTTCTACATTCCTTAGAAAACTCATCCTCCTAGGAAAACGTCTTCCACACACCCCCACCTCCTCCCAAAGGGAGACGGAAGGGGTCCTTTAGGGCAAGCAGGTGGCTCTCAGACCTGGGGAGCAACATGTATTCCAAAGCCTTGCCTACGCCTTCAGCCTGCAGACTGAGGGGCAGCTCGGATCCAAGGCTCCGCGCGGTCTCTAAAGGCAAATGAGACACAAAGCTGGAAGGAGATGGCTCTGTGCTCCCACACTGAGCCTCAGCACCCCTTCTGTATGGGTGGCAGCACTGCCTTCACCTCCTGGGCCCTGAGGGTTAGGCCTGAACCCAGTAATGCCCAGGAACCATGAAGGAGCTGGTGGAAATCGACCTCAGGGGTCTCCCAGTGACATCACTGTGGCCAGAGCACCTGCCTGTGGGTAGGATGCAGTCAGATGAGAGCCAGAGAAGGAGGGGCTACAGGACAGCATCACATCTGCGATGCCACAAAGACCCTCAAAGTGCTTATCTTCTTAGAAAGGGAGAAGCAAGAGGGCCAGAGGAGACTTTGATAAATTACAAAAAAAAAAAAAAAATCTGATGAAATCAAGTGATGGTGGGAACCAGGTGAAGGCTGAGTGGTGAGTAGACCAGCTCTTGAGTCCCCATCCCCCTGCCTCGATTTGAGCTCCTTTCTGCTTGGATCCTGTGCCGGTGTCCTCACTCCATTGGCTGGACAGTTGTCCACCAGACTTTCCGTTCACCGTGATTCACAAGTTTTCCTCGGTTATGGCCCAAGGGTAAGCCTGGGCAAGGTGGGGGTCTCTGGGATGAAGTAATCCTTGTCGTTGTAGTTGGAAGACAAGTCATCCATTCCATTCCTTATAAAGGCATGTGTTTTTCTTGAATAAATGCTAAGTGAAACTAGTCTTTATGTCTTTTCCCATTGATCCACAGCCTCGTCATTCCAAAACTAAAATGATGCCTTCAGAGAACACAGACTGCTTGGCAGGGTGGTCTGGGGAGAGAATCTGCAAACTGTGGGATGGCCTATGACAAGGCACTCTCCTCCAGAAAGTCACAGTGGCCATGAAGCTGCCGTCTGCCAGGCCCCACTCTCCCTGAGGAAGGTGAGTCCTGCTGGGCTTGGACTCCCCTGTTGCTCTCACTCTGAAGGGCTGAAAGTTGTGGAAGGCTTAAGGGCCTCTGGAGTCTCCCAGATCTGCAACGTTGACTTCTTTATATTTATTTATTTAGTTTTGCAAAAATATATTTCTTTTTCGAAATTGTTCTATTTATTTATTTATTATTTTTGGCTGCGTTGGGTCTTCGTTGCTGTGCGCGGGCTTTCTCTAGTTGCAGTGAGCGGAGGCTACTCTTCGTTGCGGTGCGCGGGCTTCTCATTGCGGTGGTTTCTCTTGTTGCAGAGCACAGGCTCTAGGCACACAGGCTTCAGCAGTTGTGGCACACGGACTCAGTAGTTGTGGCTCACGGGCTCTAGAGCACAGGCTCAGTAGCTGTGGCGCATGGGTCCAGCTGCCCCACTGCATGTGGGACCTTCCCGGACCAGGACTTGAACCCTTATCCCCCGCACTGGCAGGTGGACTCCCAACCACTGCGCTACCAGGGTAGTCCCGTATCATTGTCTTCTGATCTTGGGGATTTACTTAACTTCCCTCAGCTTCTGTTTTCTTATCAGTAAAAGGGAGATAATTACCTACACCTCATAGCACTGTTATGATAAAGAACCTGTCATAAAATAAATGCTCGGAAAATAGCAACTATTATTGTTCAATTTGTGTTACTCCCTCAATCGTTATTCTCCCTGGCTACATTACTGAAGTAAAATGCAGCTCATTAGTGTGTTCAAAGTAATAGAAGATTCAGCTTAAACTCATTTTCTGCCTACATCAAGTCATTCAGAAGCACCCATTTTCATTTCAGGCCATGGAGAAGAAAATAATTCTAGATCATGTGAGAATACATTCCAACCTTAGAGTGCAATCAGGTAGTTGGATCATTTAGTATCTGTCATCACTCCGATCGATCGGTAGATCTCATTGTACCATTGGGTTTTCATTGGATAGGAGTCGGAAGAGGTTGAGTTGAAGGCACATTGGGCTGTCAAAACAACAAAACCAAAACCAAAACCCCCCAGAGTAGCATGCCTTGTTGTAGTTCTCTTTTTCCCAAAGGAAGGAGCGGGATAAAGCACAGAATAAAGACAGATGGTTTTGTAAGTTGTTAGAGATTTTTGCTGTCTGTGGTTCCAGGGACTGAAATGAAGAGGTCATGAGACAGGGATGCTCTTTAGCAGACACTGGAGACAAACTCTTCCTAGATGTTTCGCCTGAATAGACACAGGCTTCCCAGTGGGGAAAGAGGTCTTTGGTGTTGTATCTAAACTCACTAGATGAACTGAAAAGAAACATTTTTTGATCTATGGGTACAAACTGTAAACCCCTTCCTTTCTTGTCTCTCCCAATGCAGAGAGGACATAAAAACTCTCTCTCTCTTCTTTATTTTGGTATAAAGTAGATATTGAGCATTAAGCACTAAAAAGGAAGAGCTAGTATGTGTTAATGACGTATTTATTTATTTATTTTTTTAATGACATATTTATTGAGCACATTTAGTGATCATCTGCTACTGTGAAAAGTGCTTTCACGTATATTATTTATTTCAACCCTCACAATAGCTCTATGGGACAGGTTTCATTATTCCCATATGACAGGTGAAGAAGCTGAAGTTCAAAAACGCTAGGTGACTTGTGCAAAGTCACACAGTTTATAAGGGGCTAAACTAAGAGTCAAACTCATGTCCTCCAAATGCAGTCTGTACTCTTTTCCAAAGGCAACTGAGGCTAAAAATATCTAAGGATTATAAATATTATAGTTGAAAGGGAGCAATTGAGACATCTTTACTTGAAAGATGAGGAAACTAAAGTCCTTACTATATATAAAATAAACAACAAGGGCCTACTATATAGCACAGGGAATTATATTCAATATCCTGTAATAAACCATAATGGAAAAGAATATGAAAAAGAATATATACATTCTTTCAACATTGTAAATCAACGATACTTCAATTTAAAAAAACAAAACAAAACCAAACACTGACATCCAGAGAGGCAAAAATCATGTAATTAGGCTCTCACAGCTTGTTAGCAGCCAAGCCAGGCCTAGAATCCAGGATTCTTTCTACTACTCTTTGCTGACCCTTGAAGGAACTCCCTAAAGAATAAGAAACTCTCAGGGTAGAAAACACTAAGGTACTCCTCCTATTTAGCATGAATAAAAAGTACGCATTTCTTCTTCTATTGCCCTGATTTGGATCTTGTCATGGAATCCATGCACGGTGATAGATAGAGCTGGCTGCTGGGAAAGCACCACTGATAGAGACTAGCTTTAGAGCTCCAGATTCCTGAGAACCTTAGATCTTTCTTCTCTCTCTCCAATGTCAATATGACTCCGACATGAAGACACAGAAAGCAACTACGTATTTCTGTTTTAAAAATCAGCTGTGGGCTTCCCTGGCGGCACAGTGGTTGAGAGTCCGCCTGCCGATGCAGGGGACACGGGTTCGTGCCCCGGTCCGGGAAGATCCCACATGCCGCGGAGCGGCTGGGCCCGTGAGCCATGGCCGCTGAGCCTGCGCGTCCGGAGCCTGTGCTCCGCAACGGGAGAGGCCCCAACAGTGAGAGGCCCGCGTACCGCAAAAAAAAAAAAAAAAAAAAAAAAAAAATCAGTTGTGTTCTATTTAAATTGTTCAAATGTAAAAAAGAACCAAGTGAAAAAAAAAAGAAAGAACCAATTGAACATCATTACAACAGTACCATATTTGAAAGGAAAATGTTAAGACCTTAGTAAGAATGGTGAAAGTATGTAAAAGACTTTAAGCTAATATTTCTAAGCATCTTCCCATCTCTGTGAGAGGTCTATTTGCATTTTCATGCCAGCACATGGGCACAGTTTGCATCGGGGTCAAACACAAAGGCAGTGGAATTAGACTCCTGGGTGACAATCCTGGTCCCACCATTTGCTGGTAAATTTCTCCAACTCTCAATCCTCAATTTCTTATCTACTAACTGGAAGGTGATAAGAACTATGGCAGAGACTGCTAGTTTCCTTCCCAATAACCATTCTCCTCTTCTTCTTTGCTCACAGAACCCTGATTTTGTCTGGGATGGCAATGTGCCCAGCTGAAGGAATACATTTCCAGCCTTCCTTGCAACTTTGGACAGAAAATAAGCTGTAATTGGAAGTCATCGTATGGGGGCTCCAAAATTTCTCTAAAAAGAATTCTTTATCTCCAAGGTGTTCCCTTCTGCTCTACTCCCAGTTCCTCTTTTTTCCTGTCTAGCACTCAGATACAGTGTCTGGAACTCCAGCAGCCATCTTGGACTGTGAGGATACAAGCCCTGTACACCAAGGATGGTGGACGAGAAACATAAAAGGAGCCTGGGTCCAAAAAGTCACCATACCAGTTCTGGACAACCCACCTCCAGACGTCTTTCAGATAAAAGAGAAGTAAATCTTTATCTTGATACACTTCCTGTTATACAAATCAAATCCAATTCTGATCTTTATAATAAATAAATAAAATAATCCATATGAAACATGTGGTATAGGACCTGGCATTTAGTAAGTACCCAATTAATGTTAGTTGCTGCTACTTCTATTACTAATACTCTATGAAGTACTATGATTAGTACTACACCACTGATAGGATTATGTCTCATCTTCCCTTTGCTTCAGATGTAAGTTCCTGGAGAGCAAACCTTACAACTTACTCTTATTCGTATCCCTGTAGGCCTGCCACTGTGCCCTGCACATAATTTTTTTTTAAAGCACCTTCTACTTACAGAAAAAGTAATTTTAAGTTTATTTTTCAGTTAAATCTGCTGAGTAGAATCAGGCTTATTAATATGATAAAACCTGAAGAAATAGTTCCAATTTTTATATAGGTGTCTGTATTTCCTAATTCTTATTTTAAAGTACATATTTTATTTATATCTGAATTAGCAACCAGTTTTGTTAAAGTGTGTTATTAATAAAACATTACCTTTTTTTACAAAAAAAAAAGTGCAAAAAAAAACATGGAAAGTCTAGCCTCTGGCCCCAAAAACTGTCTTACACGCCCCATCACACACCTTGCACTCATTGTTATTGTAGCCATTCTCTATGGAGCACTTGCTATGAACTTGGCACTAGGATAAAGCACTTAGGTACCTTGCCTGAATTAATTGCTCGTATCAATCCTGTGGGAGAGGTATGATTACTGCCGTACACTACACTCCTTATTGTAAGGTTAGGATCTAGAAGGAAATAGTCTAATGACTGTTATATTTTCAAACTCAAATCAAATTACAGAAAATGTTTCTTAAGAGCTTTGAGCCTATAGAAAACTCGCAGAAGTTTCACTTTATTCTGTGTTAATTTCCTTTTTCAGGGACCCACTTACAGAAGAAGAAACAAAGTCTTCAAAAGTGAGAAGAAAGCTTAATTCTTCACTCCCCTTTTCCTCTAAAATATTTTCATTTTTTAAAACGTAGTGTTCTTAATCAAAGGTCCATAGGAACTTTACATCCTGAGAAAAACAGAAACATTCATTGCTACTTGGGGAAAGCAAGAATTGAAGAAGTTTTTTAGAAAAAGGTCTTCCTTTCCCCTCCATTTTCCTGCAAGATCTCTTCACTTCCCAGGCCTGCCTGGGTCCCCCTGCCTTGCTTATCAGGAGGGTGGAATCCTCTTGCCAACCTTTATAACTCACACCCTCCCATTTCAGATCTGATTCTTTCCATATTTCGAATTCACAAACACTCTTTGTCTCTCATTCCTGTTCTGTTGATCAATTTCTGTGCAATAAGTTTGAAGTAAGAGTTTTGATTTTATATGTCAAGTTAAATAAATGCATATAAATAAGAGGGTACCCTGATTATGATACCAACATCATCATGAATTTGTTTAGGGGCACCAAGAACCAGCTAATCCCACAAAAGCTGTTCTGTGGGGGCTTCCCTGGTGGCACAGTGGTTGAGGGTCCGCCTGCCGATGCAGGGGACACGGGTTCGTGCCCCGGTCCGGGAAGATCCCACATGCCGCGGAGCGGCTGGGCCCGTGAGCCATGGCCGCTGAGCCTGCGCGTCCGGAGCCTGTGCTCCGCAACGGGAGAGGCCACAACACTGGGAGGCCCGCGTACTGAAAAAAAAAAAAAAAAAAAAAAAAAAAAAAAATCTGCTCTGTGTACCTATTTCATGCAGTCATTTGGTTCAACTGGATATTGTTTTTTTAAAGCCACGTTGAAATCAACGTGTTTTCCCAGGCTCTTGGAGTGCCCGGGTCAGGAATGCTGACAATCTGCCGTCAGAGAGAGGCTGTCAGCATCACCCTCTATCAAGCCGTCCCAGTCATCACTTGCATAAGAACAAGCAGGCAACCCGCTGCCTTGTGACAAATGCTGTGACTCCGGAGCCAAGTGCTATGAATGAAGTCCTGTAAAAGGTCATTTTACGTAAGAGGAAATAATGGCGTCACCCGGGGTGCATACATAATTTTGAATTAAAAACCTGTTTACTGGATTCTGGAGTACATACACTTATTAGGGATCCCTCCCCTTTTTTTCTCCCCTGTCATCTCATTAAAGGTTACAAATTCTGAAATCTTGTCCAAGTTGTCTAGTTTGGGGTATTTCGTGTCCTAGGTAGGTCATAAACTGTTATTTATGATTGAATTCTGGGCTATGTGAATTACATTCACCTAATTCCCTGGAAGGGCAGCAACAAGTGTTACCACCCGACCTATTAGCATTTCATGGATACCTATGGATCTATTACCCTCCATAAACATTTTTCAAGGAATATTTCTCCTGACACCTACACAGAGAAGCTAGAAAAGCCAGTGAGCTATTTCCTCAAGTACCCGTATAAACATTCAAATCGTTTCAACTTCTCAGCTCCAGAGATAATTTCAAGGCCTGGGGGGTATGTGGAGGTGACTAGTAACACCAGAAACATTCCATGAATATTTTAGGAGCCAGGTGATAAAATAAACTGCAAGCAGTTTTCTAGTCCAGGTTCTAAATAAATGATTTTCAAAAAATTTTTGAAAAAGAATATATTCTAACAACTGTATTGTAAAATATGCCCATTTCAAAATATTGCTTTCTTTTGTGAATTTTCTTCCTGCTTAAGGTTTCTTTTAACCCACATGGATTATATTTGGAAAGACTAAGTCACAAAGCACATTTTAAAACAGTAGAATTGGGCTTCCCTAGTGGCGCAGTGGTTAAGAATCCGTCTGCCAATGCAGGAGACACGGGTTCAAGCCCCGGTCCGGGAAGATCCCTACATGCCGCAGAGCAACTAAGCCCGTATGCCACAACTACTGAGCCTGTGCACCACAACTACTGAAGCCCCTGTGCCTAGAGCCCATGCTCCGCAACAAGAAGCCATTACAATGAGAAGTCCGCGCACCACAATGAAGAGCAGCCCCCGCTCACCGCAACTAGAGAAAGCCCGCACGCAGCAACGAAGACCCAACACAGCCAAAAATAAATAAATACAATAATTTATTTAAAAAAATAACAGTAGAATTAAACAGCTTATTTTCAATATCTATAAACCCCTTAAAACAGTTTATATAATTTAAGTAAAAATTTATATTTTGGGGGGGAAGAGATGTGATGTCTGAATACTTCGAGTGATTATTTGCAAGAATAACATCTTGAATTTACATAAACTATCTTCCAAGCCTTACAAAGTAGTGCCACAGTGGAAAGAGCGTTAATTAAGGATCAAGGGAGCCGGATTTGGGTTCTAATCCTGTCTTTGAGTCTAATTGGCTGTGTGACCGGGGGCAGGTCACTGGCCCTCTTAGCTTCATTTTTTTCCTCTGCAGAAAGGGGAGAGATGAATGAGACTTTATCAAAACTCCTAAAATTCTGTTTTCAGCTCTGATCTCAACTTACCATTTATACAGGTAGAGAAGAGGTATTACTGCTTACCACTGTATAGAAAGCAAATACAAACCAGGGTCCACAAGCTGTCAAGACAGCCATGCAGCTCAGGTCTTGTGGTAGCTATGCGGCACTTTTTACAGGCATCAGGGATTTTAACTAGAACCCTAGGCAATAATTACAATTATTCTATAGTGAGCCAGTGCATTGTGGCAAGGATAAGATTCACTCTCACGCCTGCAAATACAACTCACACTGTTGTCTACCTTAAGGATCTCCTTTGCTGTAAGAAACTAAGACTAAGTCACCGAATCGTCTCCCACAGAGACCCGTCATTCCCTCCAGTGGTGGTGTCGAAACACGGCAACAGGAAATTACAAAGGGGATCTGGCACCACCACAGACCACTGCTTTGTAATAGTGGTTTAGGCAGGGTGGGGCTAACCCTCAGAGCAGGATGCTCCAAGCTCTGAGGAAGCCAGCTCTGCTCAGTAGTTTCAAATCCTTCAGATGTCAAGTTCCACAACAAAAAAACTGACCATCCCACCTTCACGGGCCATGAACGTTACTAGCGAGAAAAGTGTATATGTATGTACAAATACACACACACACACACACACACACACACACATATATACATACATAGATGTACATACCCACAAATGTATAGATACTGGGAATTACTTGGAAGGATCATTAAAGACAGGTATGTGTTTAAAAACTGGAACCAAGCTTTGTAAAAATGAACATCTCTCCAGCAGCTAAAAACTAGAAAGAGAATATGCCTAAAACTATTACAAGTTTGGCCTCTTTGACTGTGATGACTCACAAAGCCGGTTTGCTCTTTTGAGGTGATGAGTCAGCCCTGACAGGGTAAGCCACACCACTCGGTAGAATCTGTTACAGCAAAGTTCAAAATACTTGCAACACAACTGAACTGTCAGCTTCAATAGGAACTGAACTGGATGAACTCTCAGCTTCAGGAGAAAGCCAAAGGAGGACAGTGACTTAATTAAAACTTTGAAACTCCTCAAGAGTCATTTCCTGTTGCTTTCTGTACAGTAGTTGAATACTCATTTATCAGTTACTTCAGAAGCACAGGTTGTCAGGTCTTAAAGGACTATGGAGTATGTTGGCCCACTCTGTTAGAAATGAATTTGGCAGGGTTTGAGAGCATGCAAATAACCACGTCGACTATTTTTTCAAGTGTTCATTTCTGGCATCTAACTAACCATCCAATACTTCAGATGAATGCCCAGGGCAGGGAGCAAGTGACTCCCACATGGACCCTATCTCAGAGCAGTCAGTTGTGACTGCATCAAGGGGTGACAAAGCGGTCCTTTCTGTCCTCAGGTCCTAACAATCCCTTCAAAATAAAATCGGATTTAGAACAACCTTCAGACCAAGGAGACCTGCCTGCATCTATAGCCCACCCTAGAGCATCTAAATCTTCAAAGCCCTCTTGCCCCACCTGTGCCATCTTTGATAATCTGACTCACTTTGTAGGCAGGTAAGGCCAGGGGTCAAAGCACCCATGCCATGGCATTTATTGCCTTTCTGTGTGGTGAAGGTTTCCAACAAGGTCTTTGAGAAAGAAACAAAGCAAGGAAGAACACCTTGCTAAACAGATTCATGCGGCCAGTGAGTTCATTACTCAGGGTTTTCTGTGTCAATAATTCTAGACAGTTGTAACGTTGTATTCATATGATTCCTTCCACTTAAATACAAATATAAATTTGGCTCAAGTTCTACAAAAAACTAGGGATTACTGGATGCTATTTTTCTAGTTGTGATAACATCCTATTTCTTAAATCCAAATTATTTGGATTGGAATACACGTATGTGTTTTATACACACATACAATATCTATATCTAGATATGTAAGTATAATAAATATATAGATATAGTACCTAACCCCTCTTAAAATGGTATCCGGATAATAGTATTTTCATTTACATAATGCTTCACTGTGAGTAAGGTGGTTAAATGGTGGCTCTAGGACTTGAACTCATGTAGATTTCACTGCCACTTCACTGTATGTCCATAATAGCTCCCCAAGGGCAAGGCTGTTATTCTCACTCACAAATGAATAGACTAGGCTCAGAGATTAATGTCAAAAGACTAGACAAAGTCAGAACTAGAATCCAAGTCCATGTTCTTCTCAATATGATGAATGCATGAAGATATTTATTGCAGGAGTGTTGAAAACAGCATGAAAACAGAAACTCACTAGATGACAACAGGCAAATGACTGAAATAATACGTCGACTCAATGGGATATTATGCTGTCATTAAAATTACCACTTTAAATAATAATGAGGGTGATAGCTACCATGTATTGAATGCTTACTTTGTGACAGGAACAGTGACAGCTCATTATGCTAACTACCTAATTTTGGATTCACAACTCCATGAGACAGGTACAATCACTGTCTTCATTTTACTCATGAAAACTGAGGCTAAATTACATCACTTGCCCAGGGGAATTCAGCTAATAAAATCAAGACTTTTTGACTTTAAAGCAGGGTTTCTCAAGCTTGGCACTACTAACATTTTGGGTTGCATAATTCTTTGTTATGAGGACTGTCCTGAGCATTGTTGGATATTTAACAGCATACCTGACCTCTACCACCAGTTATGAAAACCAATAATGTCTCCAAACATTGTCAAAGTCTCCTGGGGGAGAAAATCGCTCCAGGTTGAGAGCAACTACTCTAAAGCATAAGGTTTATTATGCTGTAGACCCCCTTCCAACACCACCAACCTTCCTACAGAAGCATGGTGGTGGAAATACACACACACACACACACACACACACACACACACACACACAGAGTCATAGACAAGATCCCCTGAGAAACAGGTTCTTGACACTCTGATGTTTGACTGCAGGAGGTTTGGGGGGTGTTCCTGAGAGCCTCACCTGTGAAGGAGCAAGGGAAAGAGGATTGGGCAGAGGGAGAGTTGAACTACAAGGCCACCTCCTTGTTGAGACAGGCCTCAGCCACTTCTCCAGGGAGCACTGGAGCTGGGACGGCCCTTTACAGTTGTCGGACTTGAGACAACAGGGCCTGGTCTTTAGCCACTCCCCATAGACCAATCGCACCCAAGGAGGGGGTATGTCCTAGGGCAAGGTAGCTCTCCCTGAGACAAGGCTGAAGACAATTCTAGGGAAAGGGCTAACTGACATCATGACAGCCACCAACAGTCTCATATCTGGGGACTGAGTACCCTCTCTGTCCTCAGGTGGCAATCTGGGTGGAATACCACAGCATCCTCTCCAGACGCATATATGAGTATTCTGATTGTTTCATTGTAACTCACTTAAAATACATAAGCATGTGAACGGAGACTGGAAAGTGATAAGCAAATGAAAATAGTAGTACTATAAATAATGCCTTTTTTGTCTTTTTTCAAAGTTGAAAACAAGAATGTTGCCATCATACTGTTCTTACAATTTAAAAGAAGTGCTGAGGTATCAGAAAATACAATTCATAGCTTTAAAACACCATATATTATATATTCACATGGTTACAATGATCCCCAAACCTGCTTATGTGCCCTAAAACACCGGGAGCTTCCTTTCATAGCCACACCAGGCACTGTTCTAAGCACTTTTACTAACTTATTAAATCTTCTCTATAACCAGAAGGTGGGAACCTTTATTAACTCCATTTTACAGAGAAGGAAATTGAGTTTCTAAGAAGTTAAGTAACTCAAGCTCTACATGGCCTGTAAGTGGTGGAACTGGGACTTGAACCCATGTACTCACAAATCCTGACTCTTACCAACCCTGCTTTACCGCCTGCTTCACACATTTATTTCACATTGTTCCCCTGAAATTCCCTCACAACGGCAGTAATTTGTCTTCTCAGATTTCATTTCTTCTTTAAAAACAAAACCAAACAGGGGAGGAATCAAGATGGCGGAAGAGTAGGACATGAAGCTCACCCCCTCCCACAAATACATAAAAAATACATCTACAAGTGGAAGGATCTGCACAGAACATCTGCTGAACGCTGGCAGAAGACCTCAGACTTCCGAAAGGGCAAGAAAACCTCCACATAACCAAGTAGGACAAATGAAAAAAGAAAACAAAACCAAACAAAAACAGTAAAGTAATAAAGCTCTCAATGTGAGACTACGTTAAGAGATTAAAAAATGCCTTCAAATTTCCTATTTTAAAGTCTTTGAAGATTTAAACACTTTTAGATGTCAATGGAAATTGTAAGTAAAGATATGGTATATTCCTTTAAAGAATCGAGTCTCGGGACTTACCCGGTGGTCCAGCGGGTGAGACTCTGTGTTCGCGCTCCCAATGCAGGGGGCCCGGCTTCATTCCCTTGACAGGGGAATTAGATCCGCATGCATGCAGCAACTAAGAGTCTGCATGCCACAACAACTAAAGGTCCCGCGTGCTGCAACTAAGATGTGGCGCATCCTAAATAAATAAATATTATTTAAAAAGAAAAAAGAATCGAGTCTCCTGCTCTCAACGCAAAACAGGAAGCTTTATAGATACGCGCTTGAAAGATGATTCTCCTAGAGTCAAGGCCTCACCCTCTCAATGGACCTAGGAGGACTCAAATCTCTCCGGAACTCAAGAAGGAATTGCCTCCAAGCTAATTCACTAGGGGCCATTTCTTTTCCTCTGGGCACTATGGAAAAATTCAACTCAAATTCATTAGCATTCAAAAAGCAATCATTATTTCACCAAATAACCTGAGTGAAATTCTATACCCTATATTCAAAATGACCAGGTAATTTTTAAAATAAATTTCCAACCTCAAAAGATCATCTTTTTCTTCCCAGAGCGGTCACGGCCTTTACAATGCCCAAGCCCTTTAGAACATTGCTCCCACAGGTACACGCAGCGCACGTGACTGGTGAACAAGGCCTTCAAAAGGTCCACAGGTCAGTCATCTTGACAGATACTTTATTTGAAATGGAATGCATTTTGAAAATACGAAAAATAAATCACATCTCTCCAAAATCATTTAAGGGACATATTTACACAAATGACGACCACTTAAGTTCACAAATGTGATAGTTTGAAAGCATTTGGTACATGGTGACGCTTGCTTTTCAAAGCTCGTATTTGCATATTCTGAAATTTTAAGCAGAAGGTTGACAGGGGAATGTAACAGACAATTGTTTTATCTTTCTTCTCAAAATAAATACAATGGTCTGGAAGGACCACCTGTTGTTAAAATCTGCTTCCCCACCACCCAGCTGATCACCAGCAGGCCAGCTTCAGAACAGGTAGTTTTTATGCAGCTGCATCTAATGGTCCAGGGCCCTTCTGCTTCCTTCATTGGACAATAATGACCTTTCTAGGAAACCCTGTTGGATCCTTTACTCCATCTGACAGATGGAGTCCTGCCAACAAAGTCACAGATCACTTTGTCTTCCAATCTTATGTAAATCTGGATTGGCTGTTCGGCACCGCAGATCAAAATTCACCCTTTAGGGCTTCCCTGGTGGCGCAGTGGTTGAGAGTCTGCCTGCCAATGCAGGGGACACGGGTTCGTGCCCCGGTCTGGGAAGATCCCACATGCCGCGGAGCGGCTGGGCCCGTGGGCCATGGCCGCTGGACCTGTGTGTCCGGAGCCTGTGCTCAGCAACGGGAGAGGCCGCGGCAGAGAGGCCCGCGTACCGCAAAAAAAAGGGGGAAAAAATCACCCTTTAAACTGTGTCAAGAATTTAGAAAATAGTTCTTAAAAACCCATCCAACCCAATTCCACAATTAATACATCTTAGGTTGTTTTAGGTAAATAGGTGTATTTCTCTTGAAAGAATCACTGATGGATTCATCGAGCTCTATAATTCCCAAATTTAAATTTTATTCTACTGAGGGCATTTTACCGGTAAAGCAAAAATGAATTCGTTTGACATTTACAAAAAAAAGAGGAAAACGAATGTTCACAGGCCCATCGTCATCCTACAAAGCTCTATTTTCTAGAGATTGCTCCAGTTTCATTCAAGTCTTAGATCCCTCTTGTAAACCTGCCACTGAACATGACACTGTAAACACTTGGAGCCAAGCTAAAACCAAAGCACTCTCCCTGGGGACAGAAAACAAGTGATGTGTTTGAACCCACACACTGGCAACAACTCATATAGTGTCAGACTTGAATGAAGAGTCTTTAAGAGAAATAGTGTTTAGAATATGAGAGCAATACAGCATTAAAACGGGCCTCTCAGCTTAAGCCAGACTTCCTAACGGTGCTAATGTGTTAAGAGGAGCTCTTCTAAGCAACAAGTGGGCTTCGTTCTTTTTTTTTAACCTCCATTGAAAAAAATACGTGAAATGAAGTTATAAAGTTGGTTTGATTTCTACACGATGAGAGAATCCCCCTTCCTCTGAGGGAAATGTTCATTTTGAAAGGGCCCTTTATAGCCATTTGCTCTCTGACCTCAGCACTCCCCGTAGGGCATACGCAGATCCATGTGGATCTCCACTAAGAAAGTATGTCCAAGGAGTTCCGTCATGATGCACAGCCGGTCCCAGTGGTAGCTGTCCTCAGGGAACGGCATGAGAGCAAGTAAAGAAGGAAGCACTGTGTGAGGCCACAGAAATCACCCTCCTGGGTGCTGGGGAGTTAGACATTTTTTCCTTCTTTCATTTGTCCCAACAGATAGTCATTGAACTCACTGTGTAAGAGGCTTGGTGCCAACACAAGTTCAAAGACAAAAAGTTCAGTTTCCAGATGGGACATTCCTTTTAATTGTCCAACTTTTTACATTTTATGTTTATTTAACGGGTGGGTTTTCTACTGGACCTCTCCTCTCCTTCTTCCCTTTCTTGGGTTGAAAGAAGAATCACCTTTCTCCATGAGGTGATTTGTCAGGCCTCAGAATACCCTAGGTGGTTTGTATCATTTTCTTACAGGTAAAATAGAGCCACCAACACATTAAATGATTTGCATTTGTATTTTGTTTTGCTGAGTATTGTTAAGTATGCTCGTTTTTTGTTGTTGTTGTGCTGGAAAAATTATTAAGCCATAATAAGTGTTAAATAAAAACAAAATCCCATCCTACTCCTCTCCTTTCTAATTTCTGAGGTTTCACAGTTAAATGCTAAGAGGGGTTCAGACTAGAGAGTCACTAAGAGGGTCAACTCAGTATAAATATCACAGCAGAGCAAGGACTAAGGGCTGTGGAAAGATAATACAAGGAACCATGATTCCGGTGGCCACATTACAAACCAGAGCCATTGTGAGAAAGAAAAAAATTCTAGCAGCCACGAGGGAGCCTGGGCATACTTTTTTTTGACAACACTACCTAGCCGGTATGTAAGCTAACAACATACAAGTGCCTTTAAAAGTCTACAAGAATCTTAATTTTAAAAGTATTTGGTACGGATTTTAATTTTTTTATAGCATGAGAATTTGAAAGAAAAATCCTACCATCTGGAAAAAAAAAGCTGTGGGTTAATTGGGGTTACATGATCTGCATGTATTAAAATGACAGTACAATGAGGCATTATTAAAAAGCACAGCAGTGGTTCCAAAGAAATCAAACCGAACTTAAGAACTCTTGAGATCTGCTCTCTGAGATGCCCATCATATATACATTTTTTCACAACTGCAACTTAGCCTCTGCAAGTGGGAGTCCACTTAAATTCTGCTTGCCATTTGGTTGACTTTTATTTCCCCCACCACTTTTTGGATTTGAGTTATGATCTCAAATTTTCATCATTTAAATATTGCACTGAGAAGTAATTTGACCTTGAAACTCCTTTTCAGATGGAGGGAGAATAAAGATATCTCTAGCATGAAATTCTATTTTCATTTCTTGACTACAGAACTTAGCAGTGGCCCAATACTGACCATTCCAATTTGGAAGCTGGAAAAATACTGATCAAGACTTTGCAGAAAAGATGATGGAAAACAAGAGACCCGTTAGTAAAGCTAGGCAGATAGGAAGTGATTTTCAGCCGTAAGAGGATTTGGTAGCATCTATGGGCTCTTTTTAAACTTAAGTAGCATCTGCCCTCGTGGACTTTGACCATCCTTTTCATTTAACACAGAAGAGGGTTTGTTCTACCTTTAAAAGCACATGCTCTTCCCCCACCTCCCCCCGCCCCACCAACAACCCCCCAGACTCCTGAACAAGTCGCTGCTAAAACAAGACTGGGGTTGTTTTCTTACTGCAAATCCAGTGTTTATCCAGTCCTTCCTTTTTCAATTTCTGAGTTTAGCTAACCTAACAACAAAACATATAACCCTTGGATTTCTCACAGAGCAATAAAAAGCAAAACAGCTGATGTCTCTGATCAACATTATTCTCAGAATGAAAACAAAAAGCTATGACTCCTAGTCCTTTGAAATATTTACAAACTGTATTTTATTTAAACTATGAGATTCTAGATAGAATATGATTCTAGAACAAAGTAAAAGGGCCAGAAAATGTGGTTCACATCAAGTGTGCAAAGCTCTTGGAGAAGGGTAATCTCTATTGTGGCTAAGAGCACAAATGTTCTCTCAAACAAGTGGAATAATTCTTTTCCCCCACTATGTTTTTTGAAATGAAACACCTAATGCATTCATACTCAGAAATCATAGAAAACTCCTTATTAAACCCTTCACACATAGATAATCTAAGAAAGCCTTTTCCTACAGCAGACCCAGCCCTCCTTTGTATATTCAGGATATGATCATCTTGCCATCAGTTGGGTTATGTTTGAAATACTCTGAATCAGCTATCATTACTACTGATTTCCTTTTAGAAAAAGCAATTCGATTTTTATAATTACACAATTCTGAACGTTTAGCTTCTTTAAACTTCCATTCTACACAAAATATATGTCGAAGGAAAAAAAAAACTCAAAAGAAAAAAAGAAGAAAGAAAACTCCACGTAGTATCACAGAGTTTAATTTCAACCACCTGGTATAACATTTAAGTATCAGACCTTCTGAAAATGAATTCTTGATGCGTTCCCTTTCACCGCCCTTTTACTTTCTTCTTTCCCAAGATTAGAACTTACTAGGGAATAGGTTTTTGAAAATAAAGTTTCTTTTTTGGAAAATGGCCTACATTCAGAAATGTCTCAGAACAAGCATTTAAAAAAAACTAATAAATAATCATAAATCAAAATACATTAAAATAACATTACAGTACATCATCGCTCCTAAAAGGTCCACCATACTGGAAGATCCTCTCAAAGGTTCATAAATAAAGCCTTCTGGACTCGAAATCATTTCCTGCATTGTGATGAAGAGTATGCAGAAAAACTAAGAGGAATCGCCAAGTTATCGGTCGTATTCTGTCCAAACTACTTGGTCTGGTGCGGGCGGGGCGACTGTTTTGTTTTCGATCCAAGTGAAGACAATAGAAAGGTGCTTGTCCCACTTCCTCAAGTCCTCACAACCTGGAAAGAAATGACAAGGATTGAAGTGGCTCGGACTCCTACAAGACCCAGTTCTCTTCGGGCCTGTCCCGTGGACAAAGCGAGCTCAGAAGGACACCGGGGTCGCTCCCTCGAGTCCCCAGACACACTCAAGTGGCGCTGGTGACAAGGAGAGAAGCTGCGGCGTCGCTGGGGAGCGCACCAGTGAACACGCGTGGGTCAGCGTGGGCGGGCGGGCGGGCGATCAGGAGAACTTCCTGCGCGGCCCGAACCCCGCACCCTCCCCTCTCTGCCCCGCCTCTCCTGGCTCCAGCTTGTTCCCTTCTTTCCGCCTCCCAGAAACCTGCATTAATTTCTCATTTTTCCACCCAAGATCCGAACCAGGGAAAAGGCTTCCTACTGCTACCACCCCCAGCCCCACTCCTCGGAACCTCCCTCGGGAGCCGAGCTGCCGGGACCTTACCTCGTCTGGCTCGGGTGCTGCCCTCTTCAGGCAGAGTTCGAGGTGCTACGGAGAAGCCGGTGGCCGTGCGGCTGCGAGAGCGGTAGTGGGTGCGGGTGCGGATGTGGGTGCGAACGCAAGTGCGGATGCGGATACGGATGGAGCGGCTGCGGCTGCGGCTGCGGCTGGGGCTTGGGTTGGGGCTGCGGCTGCGGCTGGGGCTTGGGTTGGGGCTGCGGCTGCGGCGGGGCTTGGGGGTGGGGGTGGGACTGGGGCTGAAGCTGCGGCTGCGGCGGCTGCTGCTGGACCAGGTGCTGCTGCTTCTGCCGCGTGGACTTGACCGCCAGGATGGCCTGACGATTCTTGTACTGCACCATCTGAAGCGTGATCTCCGCGTTCCAGCCCTGGTCCTGCGGGCACCGAAAGTCGATTTCCTTGCCCTCGGCCATCACCACAGTGAAGTACATATACTTGCCTTTGCGCTCCACGCAGTCCACGGTCTTCATGTTGGAAAAGTGCAATTCCTTCAGCTTGACGGGCGGCTCGAGGCTGCCCACAGCGGGGCCTCCGGGTTGGGATGGCTCGACCGGCCCCTGCCCGGGCTGCTGCTGCTGGTGTTGCAGCTGTTTGGGCGGGATGAGCAGCAGCCCCTCCTCAGTGAGGATACAGCACTTTTTCTTCCAGAGCTGCAGCAACCCGTCGCTGCGCTTCTCCAACACACCCTCCTTCAGCGCCTTGCAGCCGCTGCTCTCCAACATCCTCCCGGCATAGGGGGGACCGCCGCTCGGCTCGGCTTCTCCTCTTCCAGCCGCCCGGGCCCGGGGGGGCAGCAGCAGCCGCGCGCCGTCCTCGCCCCAAAGGCTCCCGCGGCCGCCCGCCCGGAGCGCGCAGAAGAGGCTAACGCGCAGGAAGCAGAGCGGCGGCGGCGGCTGCGGCGGTTCCTCGGGGTCCGAGCAGCAGGGCAGCCGCGTCCTGATGCGCCACAAGGTCCGGGAGCTGCGAGCCGCCGGGCCTCTGCCGTCCTCTTGCGAGCGCTCACTGAAGGGCTCTGGCCGGGCCCCCTCGCGGCGCTTTTGAATGGGCCATCCCCCCCACCCCCGAGTGACACCCAGCGGAAAAGGCGGCTCCTGGCGCCCGCGCCGCGGGGGAAAGCCCAGCTCCGAAAGGCACTCCGCCGCCGGCGCACGCCTCATTAACTTGGGGCCTTTCCAAAGCCGGCCGCGTCCACGCCCCCCGCGTCCCTTGCTCCGCCTCTCGCCGCCCACTCGCTTCCGCGCTCCTTCCCCGGGATGGCTGCAGGGACCCGAGCCCCGGAAACTCCTCTCCTCCGCCGGGCGCCACAGCCGAGGGCGCCCGAGATGGCCAGCAAAGGATGCCGAGGCGCAGAGGGCGCTGAGAGGCCATCCCCAGCCGTCCCGCCTCTCCTCCCGGTGGGGCTTTCTGCTAACAGCCTCAGAAAATGAGGATGGGGCTGCGAGGACGGGTACAGCTACCAGACAGTGCCTGGTACGCCAAGCTGACCCTCTGCCCTCGGGAACCCAGCCCTGGGGATTCGCGCTGCCTGGGCGAGCAAGGAGCCTGGGGGTGAGGCTCGCGAGCCGCGGAGTCCCGTGGAAGCGTGCCTCCTCCGGACGCTACGTAAACATCTTAGTCCACAAAGGCCGAGAGGACACGGCGTCTTTACACTCACATTCGCTTACGGTCACTAACTAGCTCTTCTTGGAGCCGAAGGGGCGATTGTTAAAGCAACAGCGCTACCGTCTGTCCCGTTTGGAAGGGATAGAGGAAGAGGACCACTTCGGATGGCATCTCGCCTTCCTTTTCTCGAGCCAGGAGCGCAGGCACTGCCTATCTTTACCCGTGACACGAGCGCTC
This sequence comes from Pseudorca crassidens, assembly GCF_039906515.1. Classification (NCBI taxonomy): domain Eukaryota; kingdom Metazoa; phylum Chordata; class Mammalia; order Artiodactyla; family Delphinidae; genus Pseudorca; species Pseudorca crassidens. The sequence continues at coordinate 64,304,985 of NC_090306.1, forward strand.
TAGCTTCCTTCTTGACCCATCCGTACAGCCCGCAATAGCTCACAACAGTAATTCAACTCTAACGACAAATTCAGGTAATGCCCGGTCCCAACACTTTAAGGCAGTTTAGCCTTCCAAACGGCAGGCTAGCCTCCGCGGGTCCCTCTCTTTGCAAACGCCAAACGGGTCAGATCTCTTGGAATCTCATTTATCTGTAACCTGGGGAAAGTAATGCGGTACTCGCCCCTAGCTCCCTCCTACTCCATTTAAACAATTTCTACAGAAATTCTGGGAAACAAGGCAGAATAAAGAGCCTAAGCCGAGACCAAATCTCTTGGGGGAAATGTATTAAGTAAACAGAGAACCCCAACTATGTACCGACCCTGAAAATACGAAGAATTACACAAAGAAGAAATAAAGCAGGGGTGGATAAGTCAGAGTTGGCCAAGGTAAGAGGAAAGGCTGCTACTTGAACTCGAGAAGGAAGAAGGGAGAGCTGAGCTCATCTGTAGTTTCATCAGGCTGGTACAAAGAATTCAAAGGGGAAGAAGTGAGAGACGAGCTTGGAGAGCAGAGCAAGATTCAAATTCTTTGTATGTCACGCTTAAGAAATTCCAGGTTTATCCCAAGGTAATCGAGAACAAAGGATAACTTTTAAACACGGAGGGTCCTGAATCTTAATATAAGGAACAATGTTTCAGCAAATGGGACAATTCCAGCACAATCCTGAGACCCACTGAATTGCACTTAGTGGGCTCTCAGGGCCTTCACATTGTTGATGGATTAATCTTTTAAGGAGAAAGGCAAAGTCATGTAAAGATTTCTTTACATGATTACATTTTAAGAAGGTGACTTTTTAAAAAATTCTGTATACCAATGAATGACAAACACTGCACCTAACGTCTCAGTTTTTCCCCTGCCTTTGCAGGACAAGTGAGCATTCCAGAGAATTTCCACATGACCAGCTGTTCATCTTTTTAACAGAATGCCATTCTTCAGCTCATTTAGAAAGGATACTTCCTTTAAATGTGTAATTCAGAGTCTCTGAGGGCAGGTGTAGTTGGGAAAGACATTTCATATGGAAAATTGATACTATACAAACCAAACTGGGTAAAACATTAAGATGTATTCTGGAAGCCCAAGCCATTTTCTTGAGAAACGCAACATTTGGTGTTTCTATCCTTGTGCAGTTTATCAGGACGCAACAAATGCATTCTATCTAAGCTACTTCACAATGTCTGAACAACCAGCAGCACGATTTTCAAAAGCACTTGTTATAATTAGAGACTTAAAAACTCAGAATTTCCAGTTGGGTATTTCACAACTTAGTGACTTTGTGAACAGCTCAGAAGTATACAGTTTGCCTTCTCCAACCATAGTGCAACTGATTATTGGAAATCTCAGTAGTATAATATAGGAATCTTGTAGATAGGTGACAACTTTGCTTTTAATTTCACCAGTCACCACCAACTCACAAAAATGGCCATATTACCATTTTTAAGACAAATTCGCAGAAAATGAATTACAGGAAATGACTGCCCCCCCAAAAAAACCCCACAACTTCAGTTGTAGATAATGAAAACCTACAAATGTCACTTAAAAATTACTAAAGTTTAGAAAGCTAGCTAACAAGTCACTAACAAGGCTTAAGTCAAAGTGTATATTATGGCCAGCTGCATCAAGTTGTCTATCAGCAGCATCTGAGAGTTGATCATCTTCTGCTCTAGGACAGTTCTTCACTGGCTTCGAGGACACCACTTAGCTTTCCTTCCACCTCCCTGGTCATTGTCTGTCTCCTCTACAGGTTCCTCCTCTTTCCAATCTTTTGAGTGCCCCAAAGCTCAGCCCTTGGTTTTTATCTACACTCACTCCCTTGATCTCATCCAGTCTTATTATTTTCAATAAGATCTATATGCCCAAGACTCCCAAATTTATATCCAGCTGCTTGTTGCCAAAGAATAAAACAGACTACCAAAGTTAAAAAATAATAACACCCCCAGGCAAGGGAACACATACTGGTGAAGACATGCACTGAGTAGTTCGCTAGAGGGAGAAGTCTGAGGGGATTTTCGATCATAGAAAGCAGGGTTCATGGAGCTTTTGCGAATAAAAAATAGCATGCTGGATAGGATGGAGTCCATAGGCTTATATATGACTGGTTAAAACAAATGCCTGGGTAGAACTGGTTCAGTAAGGGTCTGAAGTCAAAGTTCATGGTTTGTTAAAGAGCCTTAGCTGGTTAGAATGGCTGTAATGAAAAATACCCTTCAGTTTTTATATATTCCAGGCCACTGTTACTGTAAATTCAATTTTTTCCTTTTCCCTTTCTCTACAGTACTATTTGGGTGTCTATTAGAGAACCAGAATATACGCACTCCCAAACTTACCTCCTCACCCTGACCTGTTCTACTTACCTGCAATCCCCCTCTCAGGTGATGGCAATTCTATCTGTACAGTTGTTCAGGCCAAAACCCTTGCAGCAGTACTGCCCTTAGAACAAGACAAAAGGAGCCCTGTGCTTTGAAGAGCCAGTACTACATGCCTATCTGGAACTCATACTTGTTCTAGACTATACTCCAGGTACTCACTCCAAATACCCTGCCTAAATGACCTTGGCTATTTCAGAGTATTACATGACCATTGTGTGCACTGGCGTGTAAGGCAGGTGGACAGATTTTGAACATGCAGGCTAGGAATGTCCACACAAACGTGCAGGAGGCCCCTTGCCATATAATTCAGAGGCAGGAATGGGAAGACAAGGAAAGTGGGACACAGGCAGAGGATCAGCTTCCTCACAAGGAAGCTTCTGGCACAGGAGTTTTAAGGATCTGAATTTCAAACCTGGACCTCCAGGTACTTGTGAAGGTGTATTTGGCAGGATAGTAGTGTGGGACGTATCTTCATTGAACAAAACTTTAAAATATTTAATCACTGGCGTCTCCATTGCACTCCTACCCCAGGACGGCAAATGTTTAGAAGCATGCCTGTCTTGCAAAAATCCTTTACTCGCTTTCCAGTACCCAATCCACAAATTGAGTCAAGAAATCCCAACGGTTATGCCTTCAAACCATATCTATATTCTGTCCATTTCTCTCCACTTCATCACCACCCTGATAATCTCTCCCCTGAAATACTGCCATGGCCTCCGAACTTTGCCTCCCTAATTCTACCCTCGTTGTCTTATCATCTATATTATAATCTATTTAAGACATCCCAATCACTTTCTTCAAGTCTCTGCTCAAATGTCATCTCAATGAGGGTTTTCCTAATCACTCTAAAACTGCAACCACCCAATTTCCCTTAATTTTTCCCATAGCATGTATTACCTCCTAACATAACTGAATAATTTATAATTCCTATTGCTTATTTCTGTTCCCATTACTGGAGTATGTCAGTTCTTCCAAGAGGTCAAAAATCATTGTTTTGATGTGTCCCGATCACCTAATACATTTCTTGGCACACAGGAGCTCAACGTATGTAGAAATTTTAAGACTCAAAAGCCCACATCTGTCATAAAAAGAAAATCAATGTCTTCAAATGCTTGACAGATTTTTCATAATGCATCCTACTTTTTAAAGTTTTCAAACTGTAATAAGAATTTATGAAAAGACTTCTAAAACTTGCCATACCAATACATGTATTTGGTAATAGTTTTTTTTTTTTTAATAAGTTTACTTTTGGCTGCGTTGGGTCCCTGTTGCCGCGGTGTGTGGGCCTCCCACTGAGGTGGCTTCTCCTGTTGCGAGCATGGGCTCTAGGAGCACGGGTTTCAGCAGCCGTGGCACTAGAGGCTCAGTTGCCGTGGCTTGCAGGCTCCAGAGCGCAAGCTCAGCAGCTGTGGCACACGGGCCCAGCTGCTCTGAGGCATGTGGGATCTTCCCAGCCCAGGGCTCAAACCCGCGTCCCCTGCATTGGCAGGCGGATTCCCAACCACTGCGCCACCAGGGGAAGCCCTGGTGATAGTTTTAAAAAATTGAATTAACAACTATACATGCTAGGCCTCTCTGAACTTTAAATGCTACTATAGTCTATAAATGCTATCTAAAAATACGTCCTACAAACCTTCCTTTTCCTGAGCAGCATGCAGCTTAATATTGAGAGGTATTTATACATCATCCTATTGCTTGCTAGTAAGAGTAATCAAAAAAAAAAAAAAAACACAGTAATGGAACTGAATTGATAGAATTTTCTCTTAGTTGGCCGATACCTGCTTAGAAGTTCATTAATACTGGCTTAAAGACATTGAACAGAAGTTAGAAAGTTATAAAGTGTTTACTTTCATTTACAACTTGATTACAAGATTATAAAACTTTTAATCTATAAACTTCCTAATTTGCAATATAAAGTAGAAACTCATGAAAAATATCATTATTAAAGATTTGGATAAAGTTCAAATGTCTTTAAAGAAATAGTTAAAAGCCAAGTAATCATGAAAATACAAGTCAGGTCACCTTCATTAGTGCATGAAGGTCTGTGTTCAGACTGCAATTTAGACTTCTTAGCCATTCATCTCTTCATTTTTAAAAATTCTATTCAGTAAACATATTTTATAAAGATTCTTATTTCCAAAATGCTGAGTTGAAAAGGTTAACAACTCTTCAACTGAATACAGAACTATTTTTCTTCACAGATGCGTCCCTCTAGCTGCCTTCCTTTTCGCCTGAAGTTGATGAACTGTGCCTCCTAGTGACCAATTTGTATAACACAGCTTAGAGCAACTGAGAATTGAGAAGTGTTCAAAACACGGCTATTACAACCCGTTTACAGATCAAACACTGTCAATCAGCTGTCTCTGTCCTTTCTATTGTGCCAACAGCCTAACTTTAGGTTCTCATTTCTCTCATTCGTGCTCTTGTAACAGCCCAACCACTTGAATCCACACTAATACACTGCACTGCTACCACTTCCATTCCTAAATTATGACAGAAAATTTTCGGTTTCCTCCTATTCACATAAGAGAACATCTCAACTCTAGCATGAAAAGCCCTCCACAGAAATGTAAAGCCCTACCTGCCCTTGCAATTTAGACGCTCCTTCCACTCAACCCTAAGTGAGCTCGTCACTTATCTACTTTGTGCTGTTTTTGCTTTTCCTAAACCTCAGTAACATTTGAGCAGGCAACACTGCACTGATACTCTGACTTCCAGGCCTTCAGGGATGGCAGTAGAGAAACACCAGGTACTTCAGTGACTGACAGTGGAAGCACTGGTAAACTCGTTTGCAGGTTTACTTTGAGCACTGCCCTGGCAGATTAGCATCCAAGCCTCTGCCTTCCAGTAAGAGCCCATAAACACCTAATATCCTAAATCTACTTCTACTCAAACTAGGTAAATGCTCCTGTTGCTTGCAACTCAAGTATCTGACGGATAGCCAGTGGGCAAATCTCTCCTTTTAAGGGACTAGAATACATGGGGAAACTCCCTCTTTTGCAGTCTTCTTTTACAACATAGCACACAGTCTGAGAACAGACTTCAGTTTGATCATTGACACCTGCAAAAAAATGAATAAATCAGTAAATAAGCAAAGGCCTTTTTTAGGTGGTAGAGGAGGAAAAGTAAAAGCAGTGAGTATAGAGAATTCCTTCCAAAAATTCAAGGATACAGGAAAACAGGTGGTATGATAAACTTGCTTGGGTGCTGCTGTAAATGGCAAGGTTACTTAAGAAGAGGAACTCAGGTTTCAAAGACCAAGATTGCAGGGTGGAGGGTGCATCACAGATGACAGCTGACAGAGAACCAAGGAATAAAAGAGATGGAATAAAAGAATTCTGTAGGGTGGCCAGGCCCAGAAAGATGGAGGAACACTTCTTACCAAAGATAGAACCCAGGAAACCTTTTTATGGCAAGCTTCCACACTGCCACTAAACCTATCAGGAAAAGCAAGGCCCCAGGTTAGAGGCAACAAAATCGCCACACAACTCATGACTACAAACTATTCAACAATCGGCACCCTTTAACAGATCAGAAACTGGAACATTTAGCAGTTCTTGCTTCTAATGAGATTCTATTTACACTTTTGCTTAAGTCATTGTCTCAACTTCACTTGTGTATGCAGGGGCTCTGGGAAAGATTATCATGTAAGGAAAAGCGAAAAACCCGGAAGATGGATAAGACTCCAATCAGAATTCATCTTCAGGTTGTATTCCTAAATCACCTTTCTGGAACTGGTTTACTTATTTCTGAAATGCAGCTGTTTGCCTCCCGTTTTCCAGGATATCCTAAACCCTTTTCTAAACCTGAAGTTCTTCAGCATGCATGGCTGATGTGGCTGTGATCCCAGCCTTTGTTCTACCCAGGGTCTACTACGTTAAGCAGCCCCACTTTTGTGCTGAAAGCACAAATCGTAAGCCCATCTCTAAAGATGGTTGGATGCCAGGAGTCTTTTGCGTCCTTCAGCCCCACCTGCTGCCTAAAACCTGCAAATAATGGGTAAGAGTGGCAGCAGCCATTTCAGACAATAAAGCAACTTTAAAGGTGGAAGCCATATGTCAAGGAAAACAAAGCAGAGGATGAAGCTCTCAGAGCAGGTGCGAGCACTGACAGAGGCCAAAACAGCTGACATCAAACACTTGACTCCAACAAAGATCAGCTGGGCAGCCCTGTTATTTACCTTTTACCCTTACATGACGAGAGGGAATAATTACCATTTTCAAACAAGTATTAAGATTAAATAAAACATTATTTCTATTACCTTAAATGGCTGAATACACATTTGGGTGTTTTTCTTTAATGCTGATTAAGATTTATAATGCAAAGTCCCATCTAGTCTGAAATACAAACAGTACAGCAATGAAGCTTTCTTCTGAACCCCAAACTATGTAATACACCCAACCTTTGAAAAGAAATATGTACTTAATGGTCATCGTATACTTACCATTTAAGGCTCTTTTACTAATCAAGCCTGACATTTTAACGACCAGAGTGAGACAATTAGGTGTACATTTGGTAATCTCAATTGTCCAGACAAATTCAAATGGTAAGATTCCAGTATGATAAAGTAAAACATTCTTTCTCCATAAACAGGCATACAATATATAATTTAACCTTTCCTGATGTTTCATTTTGGGAAACTATTGTAGCCTTTGTTTTATCAATATTATTATAGCTAACTGTATTTTCCAAAGACAAACTGTGGCCACTACAAGATTCCAGTTCCTCTCACCTTCCCCAAACTTTATCATTCCTCCAGCAAGATGCAGAGTCCTCTCCCATTAAACCCTGGTGGCTTTGACTATAACCAACAGAGTACAGAAGTGATGACCTCCCAGGGTAGGATAAAACTTTGCCTAATTCTTGGAACCCAGCCACCATGCTGTGAAACAAAGTCTAGGTGGAGCTCTAGCCACAGCCCAGCTGAAGTCTCATCCAGCACTGACCACCTGTGCGTGAAGAGCCTTCAGATGATTCTAGGCCCCATCCTTCAAAGCTGCCCCGATGATGCTCAGTAGAGCAGAAATGAACTACCCAAGCACAGTCGGCAAAAATAAATCTTGTTGATGCTTTAAGTGTGGGGAGTGGCTTTTTTATGCAATATTAGGTAACTGCAACAATTGATTCAACTCTCCACATTCTCATAGCCCCACTGAGTTCACAGAACAATATACACGGTCCAGTTTTGTGGTTTTATTAGTTTTCCCAAAATAAGCAACTCAGTATGCAGAAATGTGACAACTACAAAGGAACTTGGAGCATCCTGGTTGACTTAGGAGATTGAAATAATGAGAATCAGTCACTTGTTACATGGCCCCATACAGTATTATGGCTGGTAAATTGGAAGGAGTCCAGATAAACCCTACTCCATCTACGCATTGGCTGTATAAAAATTTCCTGTATAGCTACCATCTTCCTGGCTCCACACTGGAAATCAGAGAATCCAGCAGTGAACGAGCATTCCTAGAGTCCTTCTTGAACTGGCAATACCAGTTCAGAACTAAAGAACCAAAAAAAAGTACGTGTTAATTCAATGAAAAAGAGACTTGAGCTAATAAGGTATGTGCACAAAAGACCCAGGAGAAGGAAGTGAAAGAAAAGACAGCCAAGCATAACTGAAACAGTACAAATGTAGGTTAAACAGGGCAGGTTGTAGATGTGCAAGTTGCTCTAAAGGTTCTGGGTCCACTCACCAAGCCAACTCAACAGCAAAAGGACAACTAGCCTAATCCAGGTCTAAACCCACATCTGGCCTGAAGACTGACACGTCTCACTGTCCACCCCTAGACGGTCCACCCACAATGTCCAGGGATCCAGGTTAATAAATGTTTGGGATGGAAAGGGATGGGCTAAGTAATGACAACTTGGAAGTTTTGGAGCATGAGGTATCTAAATACAGTCAAACGTCATTTAGTTTTTCCCTAGATGATTTCTGGACTTCACAAAAGGAAATAAGTCAGCATTTTTAAAAAATGAAATCAGATTTTAAAGACTGATTTTAGGTAAGGGGGATCAATTATTCTTTTCTTCTATTTTTATCTCTTTATAAAAAACATCAAAAACCTTCAAAATGGGGGCATAGGTTTATATTTATTATCCAGTTTTAGTTTCAGGGTTCTTTTGTACACCAAGTAGGGACACCTCTTAGCCAGGAGCCATTTTGCCTTTAGAATCAACAACAAAAACAGAACAAAAAACCCCCAACTAATTCTGAAATTAACTGCCAGAATCTATTATAAAAGGTGATCCCAACCACAAATTCCAGGTTTTCTTATGTTTAGGAAGCATGTTTACTAATTGCTCATTATATATATCAGGTTCTAAGTACTCCTCAACTACTTCAAGAACTAATGTGTTCTCTCATCAGTGCCCACTACCATCTTTCACAAGACATCAAAATAATGAAGCTAAAAGAACAAGTGGTAGATTAACTCCAAAGCTTATATTTAACCATTCTACTATCCAATGTATCAACTATTTTATTCCCATATTCATTAAAAACAGATGGTAAGGGTCGTTTGTCTAGGGCTGCCAAAGTTTCAGTCTAAAATCTTTTCCACTTTTATTCATGGTTTCTTATTCCTATAGCGCAACCTCACCTACAATTCTCAGTTGGATCAGCTACTACTAACCCCACCTGTTTGAAGGTAGTTACAAATATGTACTGGGGTAAGGCTGGAAAAAAAATCCTATTGTGTTGGATTAACTCTGAAATATTCAGTGTGTACTCAGTTTTTAATATATTTCCTAAGTCTGTCACCTGAAAAGACCTAGAAATAATAACATCCCAAGAACAAGCAAACCCATCACCCAGACTTGATTTCTAAGTACCACTGCCCATTAAAGGGAACCAGGGATCCTTGGGGAAATAGCCAGTTTCAGAGCTGGTACAAAAAAGCCTAAGATGATCCCAAAAAATCTTTCTGAGCTATAAAGTATGCAAGAGCTCAAATGATGCAGGACACACCAAAAGCACACAGGAACCAACTGTAAAAGGATACCATTGATCAAATCTGAGATGACTGAAGCATCAAAATGAACTATGATTACACAGTAAAACTTCCTGACTTTGATTAATCATACTGTGATTCTGTAAGAATGTCTTCCTAATGAAAAAATACAGCATTTAGAGGCTAAAAGGGCACAATGTCTCCAACTCTGTCAAGTACTATAGAAAAAAGATATATGCATGAATATAGAATCATGTAGCAAAAACAATAAATGGTGATTTTGAGCAAAGGATGTACAGGAATTCTTTCAACTATTGTAATTTTAGAGTTAGAGAAAAGTTGCAATATCCATAAGGGCTTCCTTGCAAAAAGCAATCTGGAATTTAAGAGGATTCATTGCAGATAACCTTGAATCTATTATTTAAAAAACAAAAAAACCCAAAAACCTTCATCCCTTACTTTGACATTCTACCCTACTTTTAGACCCAGCCTCTAACCAGCCCCAATGTTCTTACCTACGAATGGTTGCCTCTTAGTCTTAATCATGTCTTACTTTAAAGTTATCTTCATGGAAAGGTCATCATCACTTGAAAACCCCTTTGAAAGGACTTCTACAGCTAAGCCTTCCATGGCTTCGCCCCTTATGTCATCCATTCTTTCACTGCCTTGAAAGTGCCATGGATTGTCCTACTTCAGGACCCTCATGGTGTGTCTCCTCTAAAACCTTCACCTGAACTGCTCTCTGCTCGGAGGCTCCATCCTCGCTACACAAACTCCTACTCATACGTGAATTCCCAGCTAAAAGCTCTTACATAAGATTTGAGTATTCTGGCAGAAACTTTCACCACTCCATGAAAATTTCCGAGCAACAACTGCTTAACTTCATTACGAAAGAAAAATGAATATTAATACTATGAAATCTGTCCGCTTCTGGCACTCGCATTTTTCAACACATCCCCCAGTTCCTTATTTTCAAACGTAAAATACATGAAGACCTAGCCTTTCTGAAGAACCGACAAGACAGCAGAAGTGGAAAGCAGCAGACCTTCCACGAGTTCACCTACTGTGGCCTGGACCTCGACCAACCGCTGGACATATCCTAGGAGCAGCTAAGGCAGCTTCAGGGCGCGCGAGGCAGTGGCGGCGGCCGCATCGCCGCCTGCGGAGGAAACAGCAATGGCTGCCGAAGCGCCTGCGCAAGGTCAAGTAAGCGGCACCGCCCGAGGTGGTCAACGCACCTGCGCAATGTGATCATCCAGCCCAACGTGACGGGCAGCATGGTGGGCGTCTACAATGGCAAGACCTTCAACCAGGTGGAAATCAAGCCTGTGATGATTGGGCACTACCGAGGCGAGTTCTCAATCACCTAAGAGCCAGCCCGTGCAGCACGGGGCCACCCACCCCTCCCGCTCCATCCGCCTCAAATAGCCTGCCGGCCAATGAAGACACAGACTTCTCTTTAAAAACAAAAAGCACCCACACAGATGAAGAACTAAAAAGTACTGCTTTTAACTAACACATCCCCGAGTTTCAGAATAATAAAACTCAAAATAAGAGATCTACAAAAGCTATAAACTCTCAACACGAAAAGTAAGCAATTTGATTAACTTGTTTCCTGCTGGCAATTCATTATTTCTAAATTGTTGTGCTCCGTTTCTCGTTTACTTTACACTTAGTCAATACCTCAATTTTTTAAAAAACTGAAAAAGTATGGTATATAATGTCAAATGGAAGAAACACAAGATAGCACGTATATTGTATTTTTTGAAAATAAAATTAACTGAATACAATTTAAGTTTTCTAATAAACATTTATCCTTAAATAATTCTACACTCCAACAAAGATGTTCCCATTTCTCTGAAGTAATCCTTAATTAATCCAAAAACTTGGCTTTCTCCAAGTTATAATTTTAGCATCTGGATTTTTAAACCAGTATACAAAAATCACCACTATATAAGTTAATCTCAGTTAATTTCACCATTATCATTTACATTTATTTTTCAGCTATTAGCAACTTAGTGCTTTAAGTAGCAAACTACCTAAATTATAAACACGGATTTTCAAAACAAAATCCAGTTCACAATTACCAAGTATATATACAGTGCAGAAGATTAAAATCTATGTTAGCATCTGATTTCTCTTTCCTAAGGTTCCTATAAAGAATGTATGCTTCTTCAAAACTATCCATTAATTCTGTACATTTAAATAACATTTGGCTTGACTTAGTCAAAAATATAAAGGCTAAAATTTTTATAAGACTAACTCATAAAAAAGGACTCAAATTCTAAACCAAGCCCTAAAACCAAGCAAAGAATATTTGAATATTAAATAGTTTAATATTTCTGCATGGTACAATAAGGTTTTTACAATGATTCAGTTTTATTTTTATTTTCAATGATGGGAATGGCCTACAACTCAGATAACCCACAAATTCACTGTCTTACAAGCAGCAGAAATATACAGTTAATTCAGTTATCTTAAGGGCCTTATCAAATACACCAATGAATACCATTAACCCGTTCACAGAATAATTAAAATGTTTCTATCAAAGCTAATGTGTCCTTTTAAGGTTTACGTGTTGTTATTAAATGTGTTAAAAAGGAAACAGAGGTAGAATCCCACGTTTTAAAGCACTACTCTGTAAGCCAATTCCACACAATTAAGACATTTTTATGTCACATAAATACTAATACAGCTTCAGTGAACTAGATAAAATAACGTTCAGAGATCCATGTTAATGTAAAAACCAATCAATTTATGGAACTGTTGTTCTCTGCTTATAACCATATTTGAATAAAAAAAAATTTAAGCATTACTTTACAGGTGATCATATGGGATTTTACCATTTCTAGAGAGAAATAGAGAATTTCTTGGTAGTCACTGCCTGGGCTAGAGAATACTATAAACTGAAAATGTTAAGACAAAATTCGAAGGGCCTCAAAAACATCTATAGTTAACTCAGAGTATAATCTGTAGAACTAGGGAATTCCTTTCTGTCTAGTCTTCCAATAACAAACATGATTTAGCAGAGCTTGGGAGGTTGCTCTTAAAATGACACATTTTACAGGCCATCATGGCCTAAGCATTGAATAGCCTACTCAAAACATCTCTACTCTCCACTCTTTCAAAAAAAAAAAAGTATATACTCATTCTTTTTTAAAAACCACCCAAAATATCACCAGTACATTTTATAAAATTAAATGCAGTTTTATTAAGGATTTCAAATTACATACGTCAAATTTCTAGAATGGAATAGAACCATTTTGAAACTGGAAAGATGGCATAGATGAACACTGATATCCCTTGAAACTCCAACTTTATTTAAAAAAACAATTCCTCTGCAAACCATATTCCCCCTTATATAACAAGATGAAATAGTATCTACCTCTTCACTTTGGCAACAGCTATTTCCTAAAGGAATAAAAAAAAAAATAGTGATTTTGCTACTTCTTTAAGTTCATTAAAAATGGGATTCTATCTTTAGATTAAAAATTTTAAGTTCAGAAAAAGCTGTGTTCAGGTGAGCTATGGGTACAAAAGAAAAAAAAAAGTCACAGAATGTCTAATCAAAACAACCAAAATCATTTTGAAAATAAAGAGGAAAAACAGGTGTTTTCATGGCATTTTCCCCTTTCCCCCCCATAAGCTACTGCAATTGGTTAAGGATTTCCAGTAGTTAATAATATAGAAGGAACTCTAAGGCCTTCCTATAATTACAACCCAATTAGTCCATCCTCACTGTCAAAGCTTTAAAGTTCATCCGCAAAAGTAACAGTAATTAGCCTGAGGTATTTTAAACGTGGCTCTACAGTCTCTAATTTAATGGCATTTCCCCCCGTCTAAAAATGGTCTTATTTCTACTTTAGTCCCATGATATCTACAGTATTTACTACAATATGGTCATAATTAAAAGAGCTGGAAAAAAAATTCTTGGACCTTTTCAAACAGTTGCTCATCCATCCACTTCTATTAAAATAGGAGCCACACAAAGATCTGCAAGGGTTGCCTGACCGGATCCAGAATAAAGGTCCTTAATCTTTGTTTTCCAGTTTAACTATCAGACCTTGGTATAAATAAAATGCTGAATATCACATACTTGTGGTACAAATAGGTCCAAACTTTTGAGCTTTGATGAGACTGAGAAACATTTCATAAAATTTAACTTAATATGCCTTAACACATCTGTGAGGTAGTTAAGTAAACTACTACCCATTTTAATAGATAGTAAAACAAAAGGCGTGGGTAAATGACACACTCATACTTTAAGGAATAAGAATTGGAATTAACTGTAGAGGCTTGGGGCCTTTTGTCTAGTTCTGACCAAAGGAAATAAAATTTACCCTTTTAATCTTTCTATTAAAAACGTTAAATCATTTAAGATTTTGTTTTCTTTTTTAATACTCTCTCATTAGTAGATGTAGTACCTCTTCCAAAGTTGGCACCCTTTTCAATAATGCGGTAAACTGGGTACATAATTTAAGCTAGGCCTCTGCTTCTACCTGAATTAGTACAAAATTAAGACATTATCTCTGGAGAACTAAAATTATATTTGACATTTTTATTTTAGGCTGCAAAAACAAAAACGAGCAAACAAACAACAAAAAACTTGAAATAGGCTTGTCAAATGATGTAAATTCATCCTTTCCAGGGAAGCAGAAGGTAGACCCTACCACAAAGAAAAGATGCTTAGTTAATGGAGGTTAAATTTTAAAAGTACAGTTAAAATAAAAATAATGAGACTTAACTTCTGAAAATACTAGGTTTTATTCACCTCCCTGTGGTAACCAATAACCATACTATTAGTTAATAAGATTTCTTTATAGTAACTGTCACCTGAAATACAAAAATCCATTAACAATCTAAGTTATCAGGTGTGGTCTTACTGGAAATTCTTAACCATATACTTGTCTTGACAAGTATTGTTTTTTAAATGATGAATTGTCTTAGTATAAGTCACCGTATTTCTGTAACAAAGTAATGAAAGGCACAGCTAGTGCAAGCGAACTTAAACCCATTCAACTACCCGCTGAAAAAATACTTTGGTTCTTCAGGAAAAAAATTAGCAAGACAAAAAATCTGGTTCATTTCACAGTTCTGTTCATTTTCATAACTGTAATCTAGTAGTTACAAGATAAAAATACTCCAGGAAGAACCAAATATGTAGCAATGAACAAACATGCGTGAGAGAATTTGTGCATTCAATGTATCTGGCAGAAAAACTAGTTAAAATGCTAAGTAGAACAAATTTGGTCTTTAAAATATCAGTTCCTTTCCTTTAAAAAAAAACTTGAGTCTACCAAGAAAATACAAAAACATAAGGCTGTAAGTAAATAATAGTTGTGTTTAGGCTATTACAGTGCAGGTTATCCTCAAGGCCACATACATCCTGCTTCACTGCTGCTTGCACTCTGCTGGGTTTTGATCCTTCTGTTAAAGGAAAACAACAAGTCAATCTATCTTTTTCTACCTGCTTCAATTTATTTTTCAATAGTAGTTAACTATCTTAATTATCACATTATCTCACTGTTCTGTCAAAATTTCTGCCAAATTTAAAAAACTAAATGATGGCAAATTATTTATTCAAATATTACCAAGTCACAAAAATGCTAAAAAATAAAAGCCCCAATTTTACATTGTAGAATGAACTCCATAAAGTGAAAACATTAAGCTATCATCTTAAAATAGCCAAGCAATTTGTTAAGTCATATTACCAATTATTTTTGCCTTTTAATAGATCAGTTATTCTAAAATACTAATTCCATTCATATTTAGCTGTTAACCCCAATTCATGCCTGTTAGAATATTTGATTTTTTTTTAACTACCCTCTGTTACCTGCTCACTAGGTTAAAGTATCTTCTGGATATTTTTACAGCACAAGCAAATGAATAAATACATTAAAGAGAAACCAGAAGTTCCAAATGAATTCTGATAACATACTAAGCATTCTGTGGGAGATAAAGTCCACATGACAACTTCCCAGGAATAAGAAACTGGGACTCTCAGATATGGAGCAAAGAGATGACTGGGAGAACCTAGGAGTATTGCTCCCCTATTCCTGTGCACTCCTGCATTCAGATGATTTAAAAACTGACCTATGTTTATTATAAGCTTTCCTTTGGGGAGAAAACAACCTAAAGAACACAAGCAATAAGTAATTTTAAGTGCTTCTAAAAAAAACATTTAAAAAAAATGCCCAAGATAATGTGTCATTAAAATAGAACCTAGGGTTATTTCGCCTGAAACTAGGAAAAATAAAGGTCAGAACCAAAAATAAACGTTTCTTAGGAAAGGTGCATTGAAATTACATGTACTATTGAAATGCCAGTGAGGAGAGATTTATTAAAGACTTTAATAGACTAAAATAAACTTTACATTAAGAAACACTAACTCATATTTAACCTGCCTTAAATTTAACAGAAAGCAGCACTAATTTTGCTCACCTTTGGGTCATAGTCTGGATCATTTTCCTCATCTCCTTCTTCTTCCCCTTCCTATATTAAAGTTCAAAATGCATCCATGAAGTAGGTACATAATAGGAAGAAACGGCTCATAATGTAGGGAGAATTTAATACAAGTTACTCTATAAGTCAACAGATTTTCATGATTACAGAGTTTGGTGACAATGCAATTTAATTTGAAAGCTTCTAATATGAAAGATTTCCCAACACAACTTGAGACATCCAGACAGGTTTTATTGAAAAGATTTACTGCAGCCAACGTTGAAAAAGTTTACTGCAGCTTTTGACTTCTTCAAAGAGCTGATAACCCTGCAGCAGAACAGAATTATTTGAAATAAAAAAAATGTTCTGAGTTTTGCAATTTATTTATTGAAACCTCATACATACATTGTTTGGCTGTAGAATTCTAAAACCATATTTTTTTCCAAAAACTTTTTTATCCCATATCACAGAGTAATGATTTATAGCAAAGGAATACATAAGTCACTCAATTTGCTTCTCAATGTGTTAAACAGAATTATTTGCTCATTTGGTAAACATTACCTCATCCGCTTCTTCACCTTCTTCATCATACTAAAAAAGGGAAAAAAGGAGACATTTGAATGACACTAACAAACATCTGAAAGTAGCATTTAGTTAATATCCACCATTGTATCCCCTAATATCTAAAGAGAGGAAAAAATACATTCCCTATAGTGACTGATTATAAATTAAAACAAGGACAACAGCTTCAGGAATCACCCAGCTCAGTGCCATTATCTAAACCTGACACTTTAAAAAATTAAAATAAAGAACACAGTACAATCATGGATGAAGTATGATCAGATAACTATGACTGTAAATATTACTTGCCTGTACAAAAAGGACCTAAAGGCTATGTGAATGATTGCCATTTAACAAGAAAGATATACAAAATATTTGAGAGCAGCCTAATTTTACCTTAATCGTTACTTAATATTCCTATGGATAAAAATTCCATGCTTCCTAATAAAGATTTTTATCAGTAGTAGAAAATGTACAAGGTTACGTTTTGTTTGGTCAAAGATGTGTAATGGATTTACAACACTAACCCAACATAGTAAAGTTTTACTACTTCAGAGAAAGTAGCCTTCCTAATAGCAGGAAAATAAAAACTACAATAAATGAACCCAAAGATCCTAAAAGGACCTACTTAATTCAAGGAGGTTATCTAAAAGGACATAAGTAATCAGCCTAATTTTGAATTATTCTGTCTTGCTTTTTAACAATTGCATCTATTCATTAAACCTCTCACCGATTCTGACTATCACACCCTCACCAAACGATTTCACTGCTGGATTCAAATTCACTCACATCATCATCATCATCTTCAATAGCTTCTCCAGTAAAGTATAACACTGATCTTGGGATTATGCGCTCACGTAAAAAGTGACCAATTTCAAAGTCCGCAGCAAGGATAGCTTCAGCATCATCATCCTGTTAAAGAAAAATAAAAGCACAGAATTTAATAACTTATTTAATTTGGCATATGCGAGACTTGGATTTAAATCATATGCAGAAACTCTCAACTTCACTTTTAACTTTAAACTTTTAAAATTATCTTACATGTGCATGATCAAACAGTCTCTACATATGCCCTAGGTTTACAGGTTTTTAATAAAAAGAAGTTAATAAAAATAAGCAGGCCAGTATACATACTGGTTATCGCTTAAGTTTTCTCTAGCTTAAAAGTTACAAAAGCAACTTTGCTATATGACTACAACTTTCTTTTTAAAATATTAATTACTGAAAACACCAACCGGAATAACAGCAAGAAAGAATCTCAGGCTTTTCCAAATAACATTATGTATATGGCACATAAGACCAGAGAAGATCATTTCACACTTCCTAAAAGACAGCATCCAAGCGTCTGTGTAATGCCAAGTGAGATACTGTCCTACTTGATAAAGACTAAGTCAATCTAGGATTTCTACTTAATGGCAAAGTACAGCACAGAAATGCTGTTGATATTATTCAAAATTAAAATCATTCCATGATACTAAAGTTCTAGTTCTGTGATACTAAACACTGAGTTAACTATTCTGTGAATTCCTGAATGTTTATTTTGATTCATCAACATAATCCACTCTAACAACAACAACAATAAAACACCAAAGGGTCGTGGGGGAAGACTTTGAAGGAAAGAATTCTAATCACAGGCAGAGGTGTTCTATCCATAACTCAAGATTGTGTTGGTACCATCAATATTTCGCAACAGACTTAAGCCAAATTCAAAACTGAACTAGCCTACCTTGCCTGTGTAGATTTCTTTAAGGCTGTTCCTCATTCCTGGCTGTGTGCTAGGCACATTTCACAGTTTTCGGCTATATGACCACATATATAAAACCAAATTTCCATCGGAATAATAACCACACAAAGAACTCTAAGTACAATCTGGTTAGTGTTTAGTAAATAGTATAAATGATTTAATACATTCTATTTTCAATAAGGAAGAAAACTAGTCTTGAAAACTTGAATCCCTCACAGCAGTATTTGCAAGTCTCAGAAGAAAGGACTCTCTTTAGCCTTTCACCATTTCTCAGTAGAAGCACCAAAAGCTATTTTTTTTTTTTTTTTTTTTTTGCGGTACGCGGGCCTCTCACTGCTGTGGCCTCTCCCGTTGCGGAGCACAGGCTCTGGACGTGCAGGCTCAGCGGCCATGGCTCAGAGGCCCAGCCGCTCCGCGGCATGTGGGATCCTCCCGGACCGGGACACGAACCCGTGTCCCCTGCATCGGCAGGCAGACTGTCAACCACTGCGCCACCAGGGAAGCCTCAAAAGCATTTTAAATGGAGTAATTTTTCACATGCGTAAAGGTCTTCCTCTATGCATTGCAAGCCTCAGAACAAAATACTAGTAGCAACTATTCTACTCCCTACATTTAAGAACCAGTCCTTTAATTTCATATTTAGTAAACAATTCAACAAATAAATAACAATTCAGCTTACCAGATCTCCACTCTCAGGAACTGCAAAATTGAGAAAAGAAATTCAAATGAATAAAAAGTAAACAAAGCTTACAATAAAACAACCATAAATACCCAAAGTAAAACACTATTTACCTTCAGGAGGGGCAAAAAAATTAAAGAAAGAGTCATTAGAAACTGTTTTGGTCACAGTACGAACTGTCCCACGTCCCTTGTGTTTCTGCTTCTTCTTAATGGTTTTCAAAGTGACATTCTTCCCTTTTTTCCAATCTATCTGGCACCTTCCAAAACAAAGGGGAGAGATGGTCTATCACAATTAACACATTACTTTCAATTGCTAGGAAAGCTGAGATTTTTCTAATTAAATTTCTATTTAATTTCAAATTTAGAGGGGAAATTTGTGCAGCTTTTTGTAGCAGTACAAAGAGAAAATTTTTATTTCTAAACAAACTTTTTCAATAAATATATTTACAATTACCACAAACTCACAATAAATTTAAATGTACACTCCTTTGGAAAAATATCTGTAATGGTCTATGGAGAATTCTAGGAAAATGAATAACCCCTTCTCAGCAAACGTTTTACTGAAATGTTTGAAGATAAAAATGTATGTATGTACTAAGCAGACACACTAGAAGATACCAAATATCACAAATCGTAAGTGAAGTAAAAACAGATATAACACTCTGTTAAAGTAATAAAATTAAACTTACCCTGTACAACCCATAATTTCTGGTCCATCAAAAGAAAAAGGATCAGAATCATCTGGTTCTGACCTCATCCTATATGTCTTTGTCAATACTTCATTTGTGAAATATTCATTGGGTTCAAAGTGAAATTCTAAGACAAAACTCTTAAAAAAAAAAAAAGAAAGGAAAAAAAAAAAGAAAAATCATAAAAAGTAATTAAATTCCTACATGATAAATTTCAATGCTTCAGTAAATAAAGCTTAATCTATGATTTTTATAAACATATAAAATCTTAAGTGACAAAGTCCTACTCTGGGAAAGAAAGGGTCAGATAAATCCCGAAGTATCTTAAAAGCAAAATGTGGCACAAAATAAACTGATAAAACTTAGTTCAGCTAACACTACTATTTAGTAACATGTTTATGACATAGGTTAGGTAGAGCTGAATAAACTGACCAACCCCCCACCCCCCCCATCTCCACAGAGAGGGCTTTAAACCTTAGACTAGAACCTAGCTTGACAGAGAAAAAGCCCAACCATATCACATGTAATATAAGAACTAATAGCCTACAGAGCCTTTGCCCATGCTTTACATAATATTGATGGTTTTGGAGAGAAGCCGTTGGCTGATCTTTCATAATGGGTAAGTGGGAGCCCTCTAACATTTTTGTTTTATTTAATTCCCAGACACATGTCTTTTAATACAGAATAAGCATTTTCTTATTCATGTTCCTTTGCTATTATTTTTATATACATTTTAATCTAGGATCAAAAATTGACTATATTTCAAAAATAGTTTACAGAGGGAGGAAAAGGAATAAATACTGCATCACAACTGTCAACATCCAAACATTTATTTCCTACCATCAATTAAGTATCAGTTTTAATTTCTTCCCACTCCCATGTCTAACCCTTGAATGTCACCTTTCTTTAGAAAGTTCCATTTATCAACTTGTAAACAGCTAATGCTACAAAATTGAAAATATTTCAAAATTTTTACCATAGGCTGACCAGCATCTGAGAACTTCACTTTAATATCTTTCAAGTGCTTCAGAATAGGTTCATCATGTTCCTTCAAATTAAAAAAAAAATTAATTTGATAAAAATAAGAAAAAAAATTAAAATGAGTATCTGAATGGCATACTAGTGTTCTGTTATTAGACAATAAGCACTTAACTGACAGACATTTTATTGTTCAGTTTTATGTACTATTATGAACCATAAAGACTTAATTCTCCAGGTTATGCCTTATACTGAAGCTAGTTTACTTAGTTCTACTTTCTATCACCATTGGCTGAAAAAAGGTGACTAAATAGAGAACTACATCATTATACAGACTGAATGGGCTGAAAAGTTCAAAATCAAGTCTAAATAATTCATGTTTGCTTTAAAAATGTTTCCAGATCTGGACTTCCCTGGCGGTCCAGTGGCTAAGACTCTGCGCTTCCACTGGAGGGGGCACGGGTTCAATCCCTGGTTGGGGAACTAAAGATGCATATACCACAAATGTCACGTGGTGCAGCCAAAAATATTTTTTAAAAAAAGTTTCCCCAATCATTAATTGCTGCCTTTTCCAGCTGCTTGTTCCTTTTCTACTTTGCTAAAAAGTAGAAATGCAGTAAGCAGTCATTGTTCTGAGACAGTTTCTTTTTCTTGACATTAACGTCCAACAATCACAATACAAGGTAACAAGTACTACAATGCAGATGATAGCGGCTCAAGAAATGATTCAGATTAGGAGAGGCAAAGTTTCCCAGAGAAGGTGACATCTGTGTCAGTTTCCCAGGGAAAATGACAATTGTTAAAATAGGTAAATATTTTTACAGTATTCTTTTAAAATACAAATGTCCCTTGGAGTAGTTGTTTCAGACTGAAAAGGTCTCTGGGGTAGGACAACTGAAACTCCCCCATCCTACCACCACACTCCACATCTAAAAACAGAAGGCACAGGGATATATGAGAAAGCATCATACAGTGAGATAAGCAATTACCAAAGGGACTATTTCATTATCTAATTTTTGAAAACAAATTATAATTTATTTGATTACATTAATCAGAGCTGCAATTTTCCTTCTACCAGTAACAGCTCTTTCAAAACAAAGCAATCATGGGAATTCCCTTGTGATCCAGTGGTTAGGACTCCTCGCTTTCACTACCAAGGGCCCGGGTTCGATCCCTGATTGGGGAACTAAGATCCCACAAGCCGCATGGCGTGGCATGGGCCCTCTCCAAAAAAAAAAAAAAGAAGAAGAAAGCAATCATTCTATAAAAATCAATAATAAAGAGACTAGTCATCAGAGCCATTTAAACTTCAAAGGTTTACCCTTTGAGGTAAACTGGGTTTTTTATGAATAAAATTACCTGAACCATATCACTGAGCAAGTCAACATTCTTAAAAACGGTCAACCAAAATTCAGGAATTCCTTTGGGGTCTTCTTTTTCTTCATCCTTTTTCTCATCTTCAATCTTGGCCTTTTCTTTTAGCTCCTCCTTAATAAAAGACAGCATTCATCATTACTGGATACCCAGATTAGACATCTTGATAAAATTTTTCACATCCCCTTAACTTGCATGCAGTGGCAGAGAACCCAACAAACCCTCAGTGACTAATTTTAACATTTAGCCAAAGAAGTTCTAGTCTAATTGTGTAAACACTGCTGTTACCCATACCAGACCTTACTTCCATAATATTTCTACTACCATACCCCTTCCAAAAAGAAAGCCACTAGGACCATGAGCTGTGGGAAAAAAAATTCAGCTTCATGGGAGAGAAGAGGAAAAAAAAATAAGACTTAAGCACAGTAAAGAGGAAAAGCAAAAGAAATATAAACCCTGTCCATTGCCTCACCCATTGGTGCTCTTAATCAAAATATATTCTCTTAATCACCAATGTTAAAACATCAATGCTGGAGAAACAGGTCATGTAACAGAGCACTGGATTTGTATCACAGCTCTGCCATCTGTAAGTTGTGGGCAGGACATTTAGAGACCTCCATTTGCACTTTAAAAATGGGAACAATCCTTTTGTATGTCATCATGAAGTTCAAACGAAAAGTTTATATGAATCTATAAACTTTAAATGCTATAAAAATGCAAGGAAAAGGTGAATTTGGGTACAGGTGGAGTTGGGCTAACAGTGGATCATCTGCACTCACTATCCATCTCACAATAAAGATAATTATTTCCAAGGTATAAAAACACACTAAATTTAAGTTAATACCAACCGAAATTTCATCTTCCTCATCTGGTTTCCATTCACATTCTTCTTCTGTAGGTTCATAAATGGCATTAATGATCTCAAATCGCTAAAATGATTAAAAACAAAAACTTGCATAAAAACACTGGCATCGAAGCTAAAAACTAGATGTCCCTCATTAAGAATGCTTAAAGATTTAATTAATTCATACAACTTGAATTGCTATTATCGATAGTTCTCCCAAATTCCTCTAATAACCATTTTGCTGACAGTTCTAACAAAAGTTTGTTTATATTTCCAGAGCTTTATTATCTTCTTGAATTTTACATTAAAAAAACAAAGTATTAGAAAGCATTACCTTATCAAATAGAGGTTGATAGAGAACAGCATACTTTCTTTCAAGATCATGAACTTCCTCATAGAACTTGGCTTCTATCTGTGCACATTTAACTTGAAGGTTTTTGAGAGCATTCACGCGTCTTTTAACTACCCTAGGCAAGCTGAAAGGTTAGAAAGCACCAGTTATATAGCATCACAGTAAAACCCAAGTAACACTTCTTTTAGCATACTGAAATTGAAGCATAAAAGTTAGTAACAGCTTTCCTATTTGAAGCAAAAGGTACATTCAAAGTAATTAAAATTCAAGAGATATAAATACACAGACCTCTTGACCATAAAACATTTCAAAAGAGGAAATTTAACCAGGTACAGTAAATTGATAAGAAAATGTAAACCGTATCACCAACCCTAAATCTTTCATCGTAATTAAGTTCAGCACTGGGCTCGTCAGTGCTGGCATCTCAGTTGTAAAATGCAGTCTAAAAGTTAAAAAGTCACGGACTGGGCTTCCCTGGTGGCGCAGTGGTTGAGAGTCTGCCTGCCAATGCAGGGGACACGGGTTCGTGCCCTGGTCTGGGAAGAACCCACATGCTGCGGAGCGGCTGGGCCCATGAGCCATGGCCGCTGAGCCTGCGCGTCCGGAGCCTGTGCTCCGCAGCGGGAGAGGCCACAACAGTGAGAGGCCCGCGTACCGCCAAAAAAAAAAAGAAAAGTCATGGACTAACCATCCTAACAATAACCTGAATAATTCTTAAAAATATGTACAATTGAGGGAATTCCCTGGAGGGCCAGCTGTTAGGACTCCGAGCTCCCATTACAGGGGGCACAGCTTCAAATCCTTGGTCAGAGAACTAAAATCCCACAAGTAGCACAGCACAGCCAAATTAAGTAAATAAATAAATAAAATATGTACAGCTGACACTTGAAACACAAGTTTGAACTGCATGGGTCCACTTATATGCAGGTATTTTTCAATAGTAAATACTAGAGTACTACACAGTCTGTGCTTGACTGAATCCATGGATGGAGGAATCGCAGACACAGGGGGATGACTACTGATTAACTCCTGTGTTATTCAAGGGTCAACTGCATATTCACCTGTGTCAATTATTAGGGGAAAGAAGGGGAGCATATGTGTTTTTGGAAAAAGAATGGTATCCTACACCGTTATTTTCTTTTTAGTCTCAGTATTTAATTTGGAATTTGAAATTACATTAAATAAGTATGTAAAATTTTATGAAGAGGGGACGTACATTTTTAAAATAACAGCTTTTCTAAGATATAATTCATATACAATTCACTATAGGGCATAGATTTTTTTTAAAGGTTATACACACCTAGTTTATGAGCCCCTCAAAAAATGATTAAAATTATGAATCCCTCTACCACACCAAAATGTTCACACTCAAAAGTTCCGTAAGTTCAGGGAATCTGTACAACAGATCCAAAATCCAGGTTAGAATTTCCTGCCATACACAGATTAGTGTAAAGCAAATTAATTCTCTACTTAACCACTTTAGTTAAGGTAATCAGAAGTAAAAACAAACAAACAAAAACAAAAACCTAAAATACAAACTCTTATTTCTTACAATTAAAATTAAGATGTTGTCAAGGTGGTGAAATAGCTTGGTCAGCTAGCCTCCCTGCAACTCCACATCTCAAAAAAAAAAAAAAAATCAACCCTGGAAACTTTAGAACCATGAAGCAAACAACTACTTCTCACACACTCACACACACCATCACACCATGAGCAATTTCTGAGTAAGACTGAAGGTTGTCTTTCACTGGTACAGACAGGGTGAGCTGCAACTTGGAAGGCAGGGATGGGGGTAGGTGGGTGGTGGTGACCAGAGTGGGCAGCAGTGAGGACAAGGTGGAAGAAAGCTTTTTGCAGAAAAGCTTTAAAGTTCTACACTTGCCTTCAACACTCACTGCCTGTCCCCTTCACCCTTCACAGAGCCCAGTGCCATTGCTCCTAGGATAACATGAAGAGTTGATGAAAGCTGGACTGGCTCAGAGCCCATAAGCACTCACTCTTCCACCTCCTCCAATCCCGGAACAATGGATTACAACCAAAGGAGACTGGCTCCTCCCAAAGCAGCCAAGAAAACTGCCTGTAATTGTCAGCCAAGTCTGAGTCTGAGGTGACTGGAGCTCTCCTTAGGCTCAACCAGTCCCCTTTCTCTTTCGCCATGAGACTGTTACAGACGGAAGTCTAATCTCCATTCCTCCCTTAATACTTATTACTAGAGCAACTGATATCGCCCAGTGTGCTGGAGGTATAAGGCCAAAATAACTAGACACTTGAAGAGCACTATGAAAGAATGAAATATTTAGCATCTGAAGCATTATTAAACAAAGGATTTAAACAAGAATGTAAATACATTTAAAGCGTTGAAGAAAGATACATCTTAACTCTGAAACAAGACCAAGAAAGCTAAAACAAGGTGGGAATATTAAGTATGAAAAATACAGTTAACTAAAGTAACCAAAAGTTGGACAAACAAGGTATGTTCAACTGAAGAAAAAATCCATGAGGTTTAAAACCTCTTCAGAAAGGCAGCAGGAAAGACAGACAGAAAAGCTATGAGACATGGAGGCACTGGTGCCAAATGAAACAATAGCTGAAAAAGAGAAGGGAGGTGGATATCTGAGGAAATGAGGGTAATGAATTTCTCAGTTACAGAAACATGAAAGCCCTTATTCGAACCACTAGACACGTTAATGAGATTGATGACTATCAAAGAAAGAAGAAAATTCTAAAGATATCCAATGAAAAAGCAAACAACCTACAAAGGAAAAGGTATCAGAGGGATATTGGGTTTCAAAGAGAACACTGTAGACAAGAAAAACTGAATTTTTAAGATATTTAAGAACTTTGAACTTAAAATTTTCAGATATGAAGGCAAAATAAAAACTGTATAATGTATATGAGGCTTTAGGAAGTATGCCACAGATATTATATTCATGAAAAATAATTTTGAGGAAGTAAAAAAAAAACCCAGATGCTATATAACATATGGGTGAATCAAAAATATCTTGATAAATTTTATTGTTGCCTTGAAAGAAAAAAAAAGAGGCCTAGAGGAAGTATATTATTGGTGAATTTAACAGATCAATAGGGGTAAATAAACTGAGGTATTAGGTTATGATCCATTTTACCATAATAACAAAAAACAAAATGCATTAACTTTGAAACCAGCAGAAGACAACTTGATCTTTTCAATGGAAAACAGAAAAGGAGAAAAAAGTACCATAAATTAGATAATAAGAAAAGAGAAGAGCAATTAACTCCAAAACAATACCACTTCTAAGAAATGTAAAGTTTGAAATTACTAATAAAGAAGAACACGATCATACTAGAGTAAGATACAAGGATGGAAAAAGACATGCCAGATAAATAAAAACCAAAACAAAGCTGGAGCAGCTATCTTAGTATCAGACAAAACAAAATCTATGACACAATCCACAACTGACAGAATTATAGGATGAGAAAGATAAATTAAGAAGATTTTTTTATACATTCATCCCAAAAACTGTTAGATCAAGCAGTCAATCAATACGCAAAAATAAAGAGAATCTGAACAATACAACTAATATGCCTAAGCTATTGATTTCGGCATATAAATTTTCATACTTATTCACACAGCATTTATAAAAAGTTTTATGGCCGTAAAAGAGACACATTAATTTTTTTAAATTAAATGAACTAAGCAGGCAATTAAGAAACTGGGAAGGAAATAGAGCAAACCCACATAAGGAAATAACATTAAAGCCAGAAAAAAAAAGCAATAACAAAAAAAAATGCAAATGGAAAATCAAAACATTAAGATTGAGACAACTGGCAAAACTAATGCAGATACAAAATACAGAATATGAAAGGGAAAAATCAGATTTTTAAAAATATGAATTATACACTAATCAATTTGAAACCTAGATAAAACACATACAGTTTCAGAAGAACATAAAACTCCACAATTGGCACAAGAGAAATTGAAGAGGTCAGTTAGTACGTTATAAAAAAAGAAAAAAAAAAAGGAAAAGGATAAATTCCCCAGGACCTCTAGTTGCCAAATCCCAAAGGCCCAAGTCAATTTTTAGAAGAGTTCCACCAACTGTTCAAGGAATTCCTATCTTATACAAGTTGTTCCAGGAAACAAAGAAAAAAGTAAAAGCTATCTTGTTCATTTCTAGGCAGTTGAAATCTTGACTCTAAAATCAGGGATAGAGTGAGTGAGTGAGTGAGTGAGTGAGTGAGTGAGTGAGTGAGTGTGTGTGTGTGTGTGTGTGTGTGTGTGTGTGTGTGTACAGGCACACACAAGCTCTTTTCACTAATAAATAAGGACCCTAAATAAAATATTAACTGCCCAACTGAGGTTTCCAAAACCATATTTAATATACAATTAGTAGATTCAAAGAAAAAGTCAAAAGACCATCTGAATTGATAAAGGAAAAAAGGTCATAATAAATCACAAACAGACACATTAATGAAGAGATTACATACTCATTCCTGGTTAAGATAAGAAATAAGACAAGGATGCCCATTTTTAATGCTAACGTTTAACACAGTATTGAAAGTCCTGGCTAATGTTACAAAGAAAGAAAAATAAACACGCAGTGTGGTGTAACGTGGAAGATTAGAGTTAAAACTGCCACTTGCAGATAAGATCTTTGGGGCTATGTGAGAAATAACAGAACAAATTACTATACAATAAGAGTAGCAAGGTTTCTGGACACAAGATCAACTTTAAAAAAATAATAATCAGTAGTACTCCTTTATCAAGAACAGCCAACCAGAAAATACAATAAAAAATACTATTCACAACAGCAACACAAATATAGAGGAATTAACCAAGAAGAAAACTTTGTAATAAAAGATACAGAATATGATCTGAATAAATACAAGGATATGGATGAGACAATCTAATACTAAAAAGATATCGGAATTCTTAAGAAAATTCTAGTTTTTTGTTATTTTGAGGGTTTTTGTTTTTTTAAGAGAACCCTGATAAACTTACTCTCAACCATACATGGGATAAAGGGCTACAGATGGTAAGATCAACCTTAAAAGTGTGTTCCATGGTGGATGAGGGGTGGTAGAAGAAAGCAACTCACCCTGCCAGATATTAAGACATACTATAAAGCCAGGGTAATTAAGTGGGACAATGACAAAAGAACAAGCAAAAAACCAATGAAGAAGAGTGCTGCTCAGAGACAAAGGTGTTTGTAAGAATTTGATATACAATAAAGGTGGTAACACAAATAAATGGGGGGAAGCATGAACTGTTTAGTGAAGCATTATAAAAACTAGCTCACCAAAAAAGAAAGGAAAGAAAGATGCCTACTGAATATGAAATACAAAGGTGATCTCTAAAGGGATTAAAGACCTAAAGGTAAAAGGTAAAACTAGTCAATAGGAAATGTAGAAGGAGTAATGAAAGACTTATCTTCAGAAGAACAAGCCGTATGTCAAAAAATTTAACAAACATAAAAATTAAGGATTTGTTTAATAGAGGACACCATGGACAAAATTAATAGAAATGACAATAGATTATTTACAAAGTCTAAAACTGATAAGGGATTAAAACCTAGAATACACAAGGACTCCTACAAAACAAGAAAAAGACAGTAAACCAGGGCTTCCCTGGTGGCACAGTGGTTAAGAATGCACCTGCCAATGCAGGGGACACAGGTTCGAACCCTGGTCCAGGGTCCCACATGCTGTGAAGCAACTAAGCCCGTGCGCCACGACTACTGAGCCTGTGCTCTAGGGCCCATGAGCCACAAGTACTGGGCACGTGAGTCACAAGTACTGAGCACGAGTGCCACAACTACTGAAGCCCACACGCCTAGAGCCCGTGCTCCACAACAAGAGAAGCCACAACAATGAGAAGCCCGTGCATGGCAACAAAGAGAAGCCCCTGCTCACCGCAACTAAAGTAAGCCCACATGCAGCAACAAAGACCCAACGCAGCCAAAAATAAATTGATTTTTAAAAAAAGATAGTAAACCCCAAAATGTGAATGGGCAAAAGGGTACAAAATGAGCAACCTAAAAGGCTCACTCGCAATTATTATGAAAGCAAGCTCAACCCATTAGAAATCAGAAAATACAAGTAAAACAAAATGAGCCTGCACCTCTTAGATTGGTAAAAACAGAAAAACTATAAAGCTGAATGATGTCAATTGTTGGCAAGGACACAAGGGTAAAGCGACCTTCACATACTGGATATAGGCATTGCAGAAAGCACCTGGAAGTACTGAAGGTCTACATATCCCATAATTAACAATTGCACTGATAAGTACATATCCCAAGAAATTCCTACACAGCTCCTTAAGAGGACATACACAAGCGTGAACAACATCACAACTGAATTCGTGTTGATGAAGCTTGGAGACAAACTGGATGACCATCAAGGAAAAAGCATATAATAAAGCATGGTGGACACACATCACAGAGTACCAGGAAACATTTAGAAGCTAGAAACTAATGACGAGAGATACATATAGACAGCAATGTGGAGAGATCTTAGAATTATAAAGTTATGTAAAAAATTATAAGCAGAATAAGATATTTGGGCTATTATTAGTGATTTATATCACCAATGAAATAAATAAGAAATCTGTATTTCTTTTAATTCTGTGCATTTCTAACAAATCTCAGAAATGATTTAAGATCAGTATACTCCCTACGGAGATGAACCAAAATAAACTTTAAAAGACCAACTCTAAACCTGTACTCAGCAAAATTTTAAACTCCCAATAATCCTATACTAGATACTAATGAACACTAGCTTTCCATTGTGACATACATTAAGTCCCAGATGGCCTTAAAAATATACACCTGCAACGTTGATTATAGAAAGATAAATAAGGACTATGAAAAAGAAGAACTTGTACCTTTCAATGTATCCTGTTGGTGTTTCTACCAGACCATCAAGTCTTTCTTGAAGGGCTGCAAGAATCTGAGGATTTTGCATCATCTGAACAGTCAGCTGACGCGCTTTGAAAAAAAAAAGGGCATTGAAAGAAGGATTTTATGAAAATGTATCATGCTATTTGAATAGGACAATCCAATCATGAAACTTTCCTGACTAGCTCATAAATCGCTGGTATGAGTAGAGACGAGCAGCAAGCTAAAGAAAATTCACTCTAGGAAAACCCAGTGTACAGGAAAAGTTCAGATTCTAATGATGTCTAACGTACACCATTTCTCAAGGCCACTGCCACAACTACTATGAACATTATCCTTTCTTTTCCTACTACCTTGTTTTACCCACCTTGTGTTTTGGGAATCTCAAAGATTCATCCAGATGCCTATCTATGATCCTTGATAACCCTTTGAAGTCAAACAACACATACAAGAAAACTGCAAATACAGTGACAGTTTCAAGCCTGGGACAAAGATGGTCAAATGAATCTGAACGTTTCGTTGATGCTTGTATAATGTGCTTGTGGGTATCTGAACAGAGAAAGTTAACAACTGAGATAGTCAAAAGTTGTAACTAAAGCCAAACAAAATTTGGTTATTAATGGCATCTAAAAATTATATTAAATCTAAAAATAACCTAGATTTATGCAAAACAAATTATTTTGCTATCTTATTTCCTCCATCAATACAGACTTCACCAAAAAATTACGATTAATTTTCCCAATTTGTTTTTAAACATCAATTTACTTCTAATACTGATTTTATTATTGGATGATGTACAGCTGTGATAACCAACATGCTTTCAGAAATACCAATACTGGCCACTAAAGATACAGTTCTGTATCTTTTAAAAAAACGCTGCACAATGAAAGCTGAAGCTAGAAGTTCAGCAGTCTTTTCAGAATAAACCTCATTCTGTCTTAAAAATGAGAAGTTGAGGGGCTTCCCTGGTGGCGCAGTGGTTGGGGGTCCGCCTGCCGATGCAGGGGACACGGGTTCGTGCCCCAGTCCGGGAGGATCCCACATGCCGCGGAGTGGCTCGGTCCGTGAGCCAAGGCCGCTGAGCCTGCGCGTCTGGAGCCTGTGCTCCGCAACGGGAGAGGCTGCAGCGGTGAGAGGCCCGAGTACCGCGAAAAAAAAAAAAAAAAATTGAGAAGTTGAGTCATCTGGTACGTTGATATTCTTGGCTCCTAAGCTACAGGGCATATCCTAAAGCAGTATAATTCCCCACTACCATTATTACCCCCTTTAAAAATAATTTGCTAAAGAAAATTTTGAAATGATTTTGTCTACATTTAATAAATGTCTCTTTTTGATCGGTTGGAATGGATTAAAAACAGACATACACACTACGTATTTTCTACATATTAAATACTAAACATTTTCAAATAAGTCTAAGCTAGTGTTATTTAGAAGCACCACTAGAAACAACTCCTACCACCACCTATAACGTACCTAAATTGAGACATATCTCACAGGCAACTGTTTGCTATGACATCACTCCAGCAGTAGAGCGTACACACAGTGACTTCTGCTAGGTCACTACATCCATTCCCTCCTCGCTTACTACCACTCCTCTCCATCTCCAGCTCCCTCTGCCCCTCCCTTCCTCCCTCCCTCCCTCCCCCTCCCCATCCCAAACATACATTTACACACAAAACTGTTACTGCAGGTTTGGCTAGTCAGTAAAGTGGACAAGTATCCAAAAAGAGAATGATATTTACTACTACCCTCCAGAAGACACGCGCCAGCAATCACTGGCTCCTGAAGGAATTTAAAATAATACCTTTGATTTTTGTTTCTTCACCAGTTTCTTCTTCTTCTACTTCTTCAACATCATCCAAATCTTGATCAAGTTCAGACTGTTCTTTGCTATAATATTATAGTATCACACCAAGGTTCAAATATACCAATTACCCAAAAAAAAAAAAAAAAAAAATTATAGAAAACTTCAGTTCATTTTCTAGGTGAATATTCCTCTTTCAAAAATATGAAGTAGGAAATCCAAAGGGTGATTCAGTTTTCTAACTTCATATGTAAACAAGGACAAATTGGAAATACTTAAAATTTCATTTAAAAGCATATGGTCTAATATAAAGTTTATACTCTAAGCTTTAAAAATGTGGTTTGACAGGTTGTGATTCAGAGGATGTAATGTCAGAAAGTATGTGCTTTCTACCCAAATCCATTGGTTTCATTCTTCCTAGTAACAGCACTCTGATTTTATATGAGATGGTAATAAACCAAGCTAAAAAGTCTACATAGCCCAGCCTACCTTTCAGCTAGATGTGGCTATATAACCATCTTTTGGCAGTAAGGTAAAAAAAGAGGAATGTAGAATTTTATATATATATATATATAAAGCCTCCTTAATAGAATGGTAAACAGCTGGAACCCTTTTCGATATTGCTCCCTCCCTAGAACAGGGATATGATGGCTAGAGCTCCAGCAGCCATGTTGGACCATGAGGCATCCTAGAGAACAGAACTCACCAGCTAAGAATAAATTAAGGAGTCTGGAAAAACAGAAGGATCCTGGATCCCTGGTGGCTGTGGAACAACCACATCAGCCTGTACTTACTATCTTTGGACCTTCCTTTTTTCTTCACTTCATAGGGGAGATGGGGAAGAACAGTAAAAGTTAAGAAGACCTGAGTCTACTTCATGCTTATAGTAAAGCCAGGAGGATGGACCATTGAAAGAGAAGGTAAAAAGTAATAACATTCTTCCCATTTCATCTTAAAAATCTAGTTTTTGAACATGAGATTACAATCAGCATTAAAATGGGGAATTAGGATATCTAACTCAACATACAGATCATCATACAATTCCTTGTGTTATTTTACATTTTAGTATGGTATTTGGTTAGTCTAGAAATAGCATTTGAAAAATTAATTTTTCATATAGGAACTATAAAAAAGGTCAACTGTATTCTGCTAGAAAAATCTGTTTCTGTCAACAAAGGGAAAAAAAAACAGCCTTCCCATCAGAAACAATACAGATTATTTTGGGAATATCTTTTATTCACTATAAAGTTAAGCATAAAGACAACATGGAACAGCTCTTCCTCCAGTGCCATCTCATTCAATCATTTATTGAACATCTAAAACTTAAAGCTTTAAAACAGAAGTCCACAAACTGTGTCATATGGCCAAATCCAGCCCAGTCCTATTTTTGTAAATAAAGTTTTATTGGAACACAGCCACATTAATTTATGTATTGTCTCTGGCTTCTTTCACACTATAACGGCAGAGCTGAATAGCTGCAACAGAAAACTCATGGCCCAAAATGCCTGAAATACTTACGATCAGGTCCTTTAAAGAAAAAGTCTGCGGACTCCTGCTTTAAAGAACAAGGATCTTCCTCTTCCTCCTACCCTCCTAAGAGCTCACAGGCATCCAATAGTAAATAATGGGGTGGGAAGCATAGGGCAGAATCAAGCTACCACAACCAACTTACTCTTTTTTCGAAGTTTAAGACAAAATGAATGTTAGATGACAGACTGCACATACTCATCTGATCTTAATCCTTCCAAAATCTCCACTAAAATTATGACAAAGGGGTTTTTAAACAAATACTGAAGGACAAGGAGACAAAAAGCAGCAAATTCACCGACAACTGAAATCTAAGTCAGCAGTGGTAGAGCTGAGAACGAGCCTAAACACAGAATCTTAAAAAGGACACTTCTAGAACTAGGGCTTGGGGGCGAAGGTGGATAAAATAGGGAGAACTAAGCAAAAACTAATAAACAGTTAAATCCTTAGATCCTCTTTCTCACTCTAGCAGAACAGTTTCTTCTCTGGACAGGGAACTGGAAGCTCAGACTAGAGGATCACAGATATATACATACTACTGATAGAATGCTGAATGCAGAGACCCCTCCCCAGCTGCCTTCTCCCAAGTTAGTTCCCAAATGTATGGAAGCCGTATCTTTACCCCAACACTCTTTACTGGGGTATGTGACCAGCCCAGAAAAAAATGCCATTCTGACAGTGGGGAGTCTCACAACAAATGTCTGCCCTGGTGAGCCCACATTAAAATCCTAAATTGAAAGCACTCCCCCCCTCCCAACAGTCAAATTCGCCAATTAACTTTTAAAAAACATCCTTCAACTATGCATTTCCCCCACCCAGTCTTAAAGAGCAAACAAGTATTACCTCCTATTTGAGGAAAGCCTCCTACATGGAGACCAAAACAGGAAAGAAAAATTTAAGACCAAACAGACTATACAGGGGAAAGAACATCCAGAGAAAAGATATTACAATCAGTGAAGTAAGAACAAGATGCTATAAAAATAGGAACACAGAGCAAAGGAACGCTTGAAAACTAAAACAGAAATTTAGAAACTCAATACAAGAGTTAAAAGATAAAGTTTCTTCAGCTTTGCCCAGAAAGAAGAGCAAAGAGACAAAGATGGAAACTAGGACAAAAGGTAATCACAAGAACCAGTCCAACATATAACAGAAGCTCCAGAAATAGAAAATGGGAACAAGACAATCAACAAAATAAGTCAAGAATATTCCCTAGAACTGACAGCTATCAAGTTGCCAGACTGAGAGTCCACCACTGAATGCCTAACAAGAGATTAAAAAAAAAAAGACCTAACAATGTAAAAATTTCTGAACTCCAAAGCCAGAGTAGCTTCCAGAAATAGACATACATGTCTACGTTTTTTAAAAAGTGTTACATACAAATGATCAAGAATTATGACGATTTTGAACTTCAACACAGCAACACTAGAAGCAAGGTGACAATGGAGCAATGCCTTCAAAATTCTAAAGAAAAGTGATTCCTAAATTACAATTCTACACCCCAAATATCAAGCAGAAGGGTAAAATAGTCATCTTCAGTCATGCCATCTCAAAAGAATTTACTTCCCTTGTACTCTTCCAAGGTACTAAACCAAAGAACCAAAAAAAGAAAACATGGGATATAGCAAACAGCACCCAAGAGAGGAGAGACAAAAGGAAACCCCAGGAAGATAAAATAAATCCACAATGACAATTGGCAACCAAGGTCAAGCAATCCACACTGGAGCAGTGTGATTCAGGAGACAATCACTTTGACAGCCATTATCACTAAAATGTCTGCTGCCACTCTTCTTTTTACGCTGAAGACAGTATACATGGGAGGATTGGCCAAATTCGTATAAGTACTTGAATGTGTTGCCCTTATGATATAAGTTTCCTGCCCTCCCACCTCCATGTTCTGCTGCCTACAACAGCTGTGGATAATCACATCATAACCCCTTCATCCTGAAATGTTCTGTTTTACCTATTCCTGAGTTGGCAGACTATTGTGAAATTACAAACAGCAACAAATAGTGCAGGTCACCTCATTCTCCTTCACCATACTTCTGCAAGACATCCATCCACACTAGAACCCTGACAGATGCCAACTTCAATAAACCTATGTTTCCAGGATGTATGACCTTGCCCAATGACTTGTCCAAAATAAGCCCTTGTAAAGACTCAGGAAAGCTGAAGCCAGTCCATGACCCAGATACTCCTTTACTTTTTATTTTCCTACCTTGGACCCTTCAACTGACACTGCTTTTTTCTTTACACAGCTAAGTTTGTAACTGCTATTCAGATTTTCAAAAGTAAACACTGATTAAGAATTTGTAGGTTGTAAAACTCTAAAGAAAAACAAAGAAGTGAATTAGACAAAAGGCAAGATAGTACTGACACCTCTGGAGAGAAAAGGAGGATGCAATTGAGAAGGGGCACACAGGGCTTCTAAAAGTAATGATCCATTTTTAAAAACTTGTACACAAGTGTACTGTTATTCTTTAAATTCTACACATAAGCTTCACACACTTTTTATCTTATATGTATGATACTTTACAACGCAAGTAGTAAAATCTTTGAGAAATGGTAAAAATGAATTCTCCAAATATTTATGACTCATTATTGTGCTCAGCACTTCCCTAAGAATAAATACTGACAAACGGTTTACTATATTTATGACAGTGATTATGTATACTATATTTTGTCTTGAATACATTGTACCCAACTTTTAAAATAGCAGGCACTAAAGCATGTCATTACCATACATTTTCATAGTACATAATTTGTACTGCTGTTAACTACATCACACGGTACAAAGTGATGCCAAATCTGAAAAAGGAACCAACTATCTGCCACTTACTTGTCGATGTCTGCCATGTTGTATGAACGCCAAATATCTATGGAGAGAAACATCAATGTTAAAAAGAAAGAGCATACGACTTATTTATAACCAATAAAAACATTTGAAACCAAAACCTTTAAATGAATATCACGTTAAAACTATTTCAAGAAAAAACACGGAACACAGACACTAGTCACTGAAGTAATTTTTCAGAGGATGCTGCTTACAAGTTACTACTTGGCATTCAGAATCTATTGGGCAAGGGTTTTTACAATAGCACTGTTGGTGAAAATCTAATGTATGCTAGAATCACAGGAAAGGAACAATACAAAGAGTCTTTATTCAAATTCCTTTAACAACCATGAATGGTCAATTTTTGCTTAAATTTCTGGGCTGCTTAGTACCTCACAGATCAAACCCAGTTGATTTTTTTTTTTACTTTGACAAGTTTTCACATATATATACACCCGTGAAACCATCATCAAAGTCAAAATAATGAACATATCCATCACTCTCAAAGTTTTTCCCCTGCCCTGTTAGAACACCTCCCTTCTCCCCTTCCTGCTTCCCACCCCAGGCAACTGTTGCTCTGCTGTCACTCTAGTTCATACTTTCTAGAATTTTATAGAAATGCCATCATACAGTATGTACTTTTTTCCCCCCAGTCCGGCTTCTTTCATTCAGAAAAATTATTCTGAGATTCATCTATGTTGTAGTATTTATCAAATATTCATTACTTTTTTTTTTTTTTTTTTTTTTTTGCGGTATGCGGGCTTCCCACTGTTGTGGCTTCTCCCGTTGCGGAGCACAGGCTCCGGATGCGCAGGCTCAGCGGCTATGGCTCCCGGGCCCAGTCGCTCTGCGGCATGTGGGATTTTCCCGGACCGGGGCACGAACCCGTGTCCCCTGCATCGGCAGGCGGACTCTCAACAACTGCGCCACCAGGGAAGCCCTCATTACTTTTTATTGTATAATGGTATTCCATAGAAAACATATATTCTATTGTACGTTTAAATATTCAGCTGCTGATGGACATCTGGGTTTTCTTTTGGCAGGGGGCTATTATAAATAGAGCTGCTATGAGCATTTGTGTATAAAAGTCTTTGTGTGGACAACTGTTTTACCTCTCTCAAACCCACTTGATTTTTACAGTATTAATTTTTATCAAATTCATGTTAAAAAGTTAAAATCTGCCACATGCTGTACTGTACTCATTATGCTCCCCCTGGAGATCTTTTTTTTTTTTTTTTAGTTTAATAATTCTTGTTATCAAATGTCAGCCCTTTAAACTATTTAATGGCAGTTATAAAAAGCTCTGGTCCCAATCTATGTCAAGTAAACCTTCCTCATCTCCGCGAATGTACCTCATGTCACATCACTGAATACCACCACACCCCCAGCCTACCCCGGATACGCTGGCACACTGTCCATAATGTTCTTGGTTGTCAGACCTGAATACTGTTAGGACTGATCAGAGCATGTCCTAAGTTCTTTTGTACTATAAGATTAGTATTAATTTAGAGAATACTGCTTTTAGAAAACCAAAACCTTATAAAATAGATAATAAAAACCTGCTGTACAAAAAATAAAATTAAAACAAAAAGGAAAGCCAAAACTAAGACAAAATGTGTTACACTGAGCCAGAAAAATGGCTGAATGCCATAGGTAATGCACAGATTACTTTTTAAAAAATTAAGGTTAGAATCCCACATTAAAATCAATTTTTAATCTTTTAAAAATTAAAACCTTAGTTTAACTCACAAGATGCTACAAGATGTGATTCCTCATACCAACATGCTTAATATGCTTTTCACTTAAAGAATTAAGAGTTACTGATTTTAGCAGTGAAGTGCTTTCATTTGGAATAGTATTGCTGATCCAACATCCACCCTTTAGACAATTTAGAAATATTTCTTCCTAATGTATCCTAATCTATTTTTTACACTTTCTGTTTGCTGTAAATAATTTCTAACAGCATTGATAAATTTCTCTAGTGATGCTGGTTAATTAGCTAGCATTAACAAAACATTTATCAAAAAATTATGAAGATACTAATTCAAAAATAAGAAAAATATTCAATCAGTCAAAGAAACACAAGCGGGATTCAAACTTGTCTACGAAATCAGAGTAAGGATTTTCTTTTAATGCAGGGAAAATTATGGTGAATATGCATTCTTAAATATGGCTAGTGTTCCTTTAAACCATTATCTTTCTGGAGAGCACTTTGGCCATGGGAATAACAAAAGCCTTAAATATGTCCATCTCCAGCCTTGGTTATTCACTTATGAGAACCTACCTTGAAAAAAATTAAAGGGTCTCAGGGTCTGTAAATGTTTCATGCTCGCCTAATAGGTTCTTGCCAGTCCTACACATTCTTTGGCTCTCAGCTCAAAGATTTACTTCTTCAAGACAGGACAGGCTGGCATTTACTTCTTCAGAGATGCCTTCTCCAACTTGTACATCCTGGCTAAGTAAGATTTCTGGGTTGTACACACTCCTATAAAGCTCCATTTCTTTCCATCATACGATGTCTCAAGTTTGTAATTATAAATTATTGTGATTATTTGACTAATGTCTGTCTCCCCACAACTGACCAGGCCATAAAATTCATGATTACAGGTATTATATCTGCTTTTTCCAATCACTGCATCATATCCTTCAGAGGAGTATAGAAAGTATACAAAGCAGTATACAAAAAAAACCTTAGTATTAATGTGCATACAATGGAATGCTGTGCAATAAAAAAATGAAGCAGATCTGAGTTGATATGGAAAGAGCACCAAAGCAGGGGTAAAGGATGTATGGCAAAATCCAATCTGGATATATATGAATGTGCATACTCATACATGTACATACTTTCTTGTGAATAAGACATTTCTGGAAAGATACACCAGAAACCTAACAGGAGCTACCTATAAGAGAGAAAAGATTGGAAGTAAATGAGAACTTACGTTTCATTCTGCATTATTCGGTTTTCCTATACAGATACTTATTTAATAACATTTTAGAATTTGCCGGGTTGAATATACAGTGTAGTAAATCCAGCAATTATCAAAAGTATGAAACAAAAAACACCCAAAACTTCTAAATTCAAATTTTTATATCATTTTAACATGTTCACAGAAAAATGGTTACACTTCTACCCTCAGTATCCACCTTGTGGCATTACATTTAGAATTCAAACTCTTATAATGAAATTCTTTTGATTCTTTATTACAGAGGATTCAAGATACAACAAGATGGCATTCACTTCTTCAGAGATGCCTTCTCCAATCTGCGCATTCTGGCTAAATTAGGTTTCTTGGTTGTATACACTTTTGTGTTTTAAAGAAAAGTGTGCCAAATTTTGCAGTCAGATCATTTGGGTTGACACCAGCTTTGTAGCAATCTAGCTCAGGCAAACAACTTCTGGCCTTATTTCATCATCTTCAAAAAGCAGGAGAAAATTTTTCCCTCATTGGATTTCTCTTATTAAGAAGCAAATTCATGTAAAAGATTCGTGTTTGACACCTAGTTAACACTCAATAAACACACACAATGTTTTTCATTGTCCATTTTGAATTACCCTTTACATGGGGTCAGTGTTCCTGCAAAATAATTAGCTAGAATGATGGCTAAAAACAGCTTCTTTCAGTTTTGACAAATGCAGACTGACCAGTAAATGCACCATGGCAGTATAAGATGTTAACATTAGGGGAAACTGGGTAACGGGCATACGGGAACTCTGAACTACAACTTTTCTGTAAATCTAGAATTACAAATAAATCAAAAAACTAAAAATAAAGGAGCTATTCCCATACCCAGATTCAAAACCAAGGAGTGGACGCAAAAATCTGCATTTGAAATAAGAAACCCAGCTTCTGAGGCAGGTGGCCCTCAGACATTCAGATCACACTGAAAAACACAAGTTTAGGTTAACACCTGCATTGATTTTTTTTCATTGCAGTCAACAACATTAAGTAAAATCAATGAGAATTTTATTTATCAGACATGAAATTGCTTTCTAAGAGTTCTGAAGAATTTCCACTCCTGGTAGTGACAA
The DNA here is from genome assembly GCF_039906515.1 of Pseudorca crassidens. Lineage (NCBI taxonomy): Eukaryota > Metazoa > Chordata > Mammalia > Artiodactyla > Delphinidae > Pseudorca > Pseudorca crassidens. The sequence continues at coordinate 64,345,073 of NC_090306.1, forward strand.
GTTAGATTATTCAGACCAACTCTACCAATGAAAACTAATTAAAAGTACAGAATAAAATATCTGTTAAAATCTTAAAAGCATGGGAAAATGTTAATAAGATAGTAAGAAATTACTAACACAAAACTGAAGGCAAAACAGGAAGCAAAAGGATAAGTAGAAGGAAGCCGCTTTTGCCCTGAGGGCAACTGCCAATCAAATTTGAACTACTGTCTGGTGAAACCAAAAGCCCTGGACTTATTCAAGGTAGGAAATCTTTATAGCAAACCTCCCAAATTAAGCAGGAACCTCAAAGTGCTATATTCTCAGAGATAATACACAAGTCCTCCTGTTCAAAAGCCCAAATTCACCTCATCTGCACTGCACCCAAAACCTTAAGCTATGAGCTTAAAGCCATCTCAGCATTCCTAGGCACCTGCATATCCAAATGTAAATGAAAGGTGCCTTCATCCTAGACCTTAAATAATTCATAAAGTAATTTTCGAGAACAACAGGGGCAACAGAAAAGAATACAACAGAAGCCCATCCTATGAATGGACTTAAATATTGTCAAAAAGACCACACAGAAAAAACAATCATGCTTATTAAGTTTGAAAATACAGTGTCTGTAGCAGTACCTACAAGAAACAGTCATTTACTAAATAAAGGTGATAGAGCAAATCTGGCAAAGAACTAAACAGAACTTCTAGAAATAAAAATAACAGAAATCAAACTAAATGGGCAGGTTTAACAGTAAACCAAACACAGATGGAGAGAGAATTAAGTGAGCTGGAAGTGAGCTTAGAAGAAATCTTCCAAAGTATGGCAGAGACTAGAGGATAAAAAATACTGAAAAAGCATTTTAGGACACAATAATGTCTAAAAAAGATTTAATACAAGTTCTAGGAGTAGAGGACAGAATGGGCAGAATATCTGAAGAAATAAATAGCTAAGAATTTTCCAGAAGTAATGAAAGACAAGCCCTACAAATTCCAATCAGAATAAATAAAAAACCCACACTTAGATATATGAGTGAAAATGTAAGACAATAGGGACAGAAGTCACCTCAAAAAGCACACAGAGAAAAGACTTAGATTAACTTCAAAGGCACAAAAGACTGACTACTGTTTTCTCTTCAATAGACACCAAAAGACAACAGAACGTACTGTGTGCTCAATGTGCTGAAAATAACTACGGATCTTAGAATATTACACCCAACCAAAACATCCTTTAAGAATGAAGGTGAGGGACTTCCCTGGTGGCACAGTGGTTCAGAATCCGCCTGCCATTTCAGGAGACACGGGTTCAAGCCCTGATCCGGGAAGATCCCACATGCTGAGAAGCAACTAAGACCGTGTGCCAAAATTACTGAACCTGTGCTCTAGAGCCCACAAGCCACAACTACTGAGCCCATGTGCCACAACTACTGAAGCCCACACACCTAGAGCCCAAGCTCCGTAACAAGAGAAGCCACTGCAATGAGAAGCTCACACACCACAATGAAGAGTAGCCCCCGCTTGCCGCAACTAGAGAAAGCCTGCGCGCAGCAACGAAGACCCAACACAGCCAAAAATAAATAAATATAAAAATAAGAATAAAAGTAAAAAGTTTCCTTCAATTAAATATCTCCAGCACTCTCATTAATAAATGCTATTAAGTATATTCTTCAGGCAGAAGGCAAGTGATCCCAAACACGAGATCTAAAGATACAAGAAGAAATAAGAGGAAATAAGGCTATCAGCGTATACCTAAACAAATATTTTAAAAGACATAATATCACCACTGTGTAGTGTTAAATTTAAACTACCATAACACTGTCAGTGGTGAGAATAAGGGGGGGGAGGAAATGGATTATTCTAATGTTAAGTAAGCATGTTATAATTTCTAAGGTGACTCCAAAATTTCAGAAAGAGAACATGTAGCTTCCGAAGTACAAGGAACACCAAGTAAATTATACCTATTTTTACATCAACCTAAAAGAAAAACAGGTTTTGGACAAATAAAAAGTACACACACACACAAAAATCAGATTTAAACCTAATCATAGTGATTACATAAATCAACTAAAGTCTCCCTTTTAAAACTGTCAGACTAGATTTAACAAAATCCAACTGCATCCCACTTATAAGAAACACATCTACAATGTAAGAATACAAAAAGCTTCAAAGTAGAATACAATCCTTAACCAAAAGGTGGTATCACTGTTTTAAAGTTTAAAGAGGTTAAAGTTTACGACAAAAGGTTCAACCCACTACCCAAACAATATATGTTACAGAAGATCTCAATGGAAAGACAGCTCATAACATGACTGAAGGCAAATCTTAACCCAAGAACTTGAACATGAAGAAAATCTTCCATCGGAGAAAGAGGGGGAAACAAGTGATTCAATCAGACCATCATTTGATTATTCTGTGGTCTTATAATAGCTAGATGTCCAGACATCAAATGACCTACCATTTCAGTGTACCTGATTCTGTTCTCCTTACTTTCAATGAGAAGGAAAGAAAGCTAATATTCATGGAGCTTACTCTGTAGAAAATTATTACATGCTTTCCTCTTATTTGCAGATTAGTAAGCAACTTGCTCAGCAACACACAAGTGAAAAAACTAGGAATTAAAATCTGACTTCCAATACCCATGCCAATTCCACTATTCCAAAAGCCAAGGGGCCTCCCCTATCAGCCTACTGCTACATAGATTATACAGTAACCTATAGTTATATTCCTTTACAGAAAATGACTACTTCATGGTGAAACAGCCAATCATTAAAAACTACAAATGTTTTAGGAATTCCCTGGCGGTCCAGTGGTTGGTTACGACTCCGCACTTTTACTGCCCGGGGTGTGGGTTCGATCCCTGATTGGGGAACTAAGATCCCACAAGCCATGCGGCACAGCCAAAAATACAAAAGTAAGAAAATAAGAATTAAAAAATAAAAATTTTTAAAGAATTAAAAAAAAAAAGAACTACAAATGTTTTAAAGCAAAAGAGTTCAAGGGAGCCAGTAACATCCCAAGGAAAACATTTCCCTTTACTTCAGACCTCATATCTCATTCCAAATGCATTTTAAACAAATCTGTATTTTGGACAATGCTGTTCTATTAACAATTTCGGTGGTCCAGGGGCTCAGTACTTTACTTGATTCCAGCACAACACATCTCATTCTTTATGCTTTTTTCACTTCAGGGATATCAAAAGTCAACCTAGAAGTGACTTTTGTATTACACTCCCAAGCCAAATGAACTCCTATTTGAGAACACTGTCTTCTGTTCAAGGGATCAAGGGATCATCTGACCCAACAGCAGAGAAACATACTGATATTTCTTGAAAATTCACTCAGCATTAACAAACTAAAACAATTTATTCACATATCAGACATATGTTGGAAGAAATCTTCAGGATTGTAAGTGCTTGAACTTTCCCTTGAAGCCCATTGGAATCCAAGCCGGGTGCTTTTAAATTCCCAGCAGATGTATAGTGTAAATTTAAGTCAAGGGAACTCCCTTTAAACCAATATAAAATCCTTATTATAAATCATCATTGTTCAATTATGTAACCTTGGATAAGTTCTTTAACTGCTCTGTACCTCAGTTTCCTCATCAAAATGTTGATACCAGCTATCTCCAGGAGCATTAAATGTGTTCATATACACACAGAGTAAAACATTGCCTGAATAATCATGCAAGAATATTTTCTGCCTGTTGTGCTCTTCTTATGTACCCTCTTTACCTGAGAAAATAATTCAAATTAATAAACTCTTCAAAATTATAGCCTCCTTTCCCAAAAAAAATCACAATGTACAAAACTTCTGAGCAAGTAAAAAATACATCAAACTATGTAGCAGTAAAAGGCACAGTTGGTAACCAGAAGTGTAGAGGCCACTTTCCATGGCAAGCCCAGTAATGTGATCTAGTGGGCTGCAGTCAGAGTACTAAGCAACTTACTTACAAGGATGAGTGAAAGCAACCGTGCTCACCTTCTAACCCCTACTCTGCCCAACAGGGAGAGAACTTACTCAGATGAAATTAGTATGAAATGGGTCTTAATGTTGCCGTTTTAACAAATTCCTTCATGTAAAGAAGGTTATAGATACTACACTATCTCCCACTTCCCCCACTTTCTTTTTCTTCAGGGCACTCATCACAACTCAACACTTTATATCTAGACAACCAATTTGCCTGTTTGGCTCATGAAATAAGGTGTATGTCCAAACAGGAGTTAAAATATTTACTCAAAGAATCAACTAAGAACACAAGTAATTACAGGTTTGATTAGACTTGAGAATATGAATAGATTGTTCATTAGTTTTCTAAATTGATCAGGGTTCATCCCCTTTCATTAATATTTCAAATTTACAATCAAGCAGAAAATAAAGTAAGCAAAGCAGTATGTTGACATCTTCATACCTTTAAGTCAATCAGATTCTACCTTTTTTAGCCCCTTTTCCTGCAAAAGGACGCTGTATGAATACATTTTGGGGAGTTTAGAATCAGTCAGTCATCTCGAGGCAATATGGGCGAGTAAGTAATAAAAGAAATAGCACCTGGATTAAATTAGTTCTGGTACAAGTGTTGGGTGTGTTTTTTTTTTTATCTCTAGAGTACAAGGGTGTCACATTTAGTATTAGCTTAGTAATTTTCCCTGTCAATAGGTTCTATATCAAAAATAGGTACTTTGCAACATATACATTTTATCAAAGTTTTCAGAGTGATATAAAAGGACCAGTCTTCTTAAAAAGTAAATGGCACATTTTAGATTTGTGCCGTTAATTTGAACTCAGAAAACTTAGAAAGAAGCATGAGATTTAGCCCCAGAAGATCACTGTAAACCTCATTTACCAACGGTCAGCTTTAAATAAGTTTTTCTAAATATAAGGTTTTTCCCTTAGCCAAAGGTGTATTACTAAGTACGTATAGAAGTAGGATTAATTAAAGCCGACAAGAAAATAGGAACTAAATACTATTCTGGAAAGGTATTTTGATGCTACGTATTTTCAAAAATGGCAAATTTCATTTTCCAGCTCAGCTCTCCTGAAATCAGGCAAGCAGTTTGAAGTTGTGAGCTTTTAAAGTGCAGTCCTTACAGTATAATCAGACAGTGAGAGAATAAAATTGGGGCTCCCTGAGGACATCATGTGCCCGGTTCTTGTACTCGGAAAACCCAGCCCTCCCCTAAAGGACCTCATTACCCGTCTCCCTGCCCTGCCTCTTTTTTTGAGGGCAAAGCGGGCGCACTGACAAGGCAGCAGACTACACACTTCGCTCAGTACGTTTACATTGACGCCGCATTCCACCCCGTAATACCTCCTCCACCATAACCCCACTCACCTTAAAAACAAAACAACTGGTTAACTATCTTAGACTGGGAACGTGAACAAAGGAACTAATTTGTAAGAAAGCAATAGAAGTCCTAGAAAAATTAAAGACATTGCAGGCCAAATCCTTTACTTCCACCTTAGAACTGTTCAGGCTTAGACTGATTAGGATCAATTCTCCCCAAATAAAAAACCCTGGTCAAGATACCCATCCTAATTCTAATTTGTACTTGAGACACACAAAAGAATCTCTTGTTAATAACAGCTAACGTAAGCGCTTTACACGTGTTAATTCTTTAAAATCCTAGCAGTGGAGGTCCTGCTTCATCATTCAGCACCTAACGTTCACACTTTCATCCGGTACCAATAAAAAGACTAAGACCAAAGAGAAGCAGGGAAGAGTTGGAAACCCAAGGGCTGGACTTATTGGCTCACTATTCATTTTCACGTCCCACCAGCTCCACAACTTCCAGTAAAGTAGGGACAACCAGACAGGGGTCTCCAATCAGGCCCCGCCGGCGACCACGTGCGGAGGGAAGCCGCCGGGGGTTTCCCCTCCCAGACCCATCGCCGCCTACAGTGGGCGGGGAGCCCAGGAGCCTCGCTGCCTCCCCGCCCCCTCCCCGCCCAGGGGCCTCGTCCCCTCACAGCCCCTCCCTCCCATCGGAATTCGCAGCCTCCGCGGTTCTTTCCATCCCCCAGCGGCCTCCCTCCGAGTATTATTTTTGAGTGAGCGGGGGCGTCGAGGCGGCGGTGGGCTACAAACCTGGGCCCGGGCCGCACCCCAGGCGCCTGCCGGTCCCTAGTGGCGCAGCCGCCGCCTCCTCCGGGCGCCCGGGCGTCGCCGCGGCCTCGCTCCCGTCCGCGCTGAGAAGCTGGTGGAGCTCAAAAGCTCGGTGCAGACTAGCACGCGGGCCGCACCGACCCCCGCGCGTGTCCTGATCGGTTCCCCAGAGAAGCGCCGGCCGATCCCAAGGGCCCTCTCCGACTGCGGGGTCGAGACTCCGCAAACGGCTCGGGCTCTGGCCTCACAGGACGGCCCCGGAGGCCCGGGCGGCCAGCAGCCCCCGCTCGCGGTTCCCCGTCCCTTCACCCCTTCCCTCCGCGCAGGCCGCCTCTACGTCCCCCCTTCCCCTTCGAGTTCCCGTCCGTTACCGGTGGGTAGCACGGGGAGCCAGGCGGCCGGAGCTGCGCAGGCAGTGACTCAGGGCGGCGGCGGGAGGAGCAGAAGGCGGCGCGGCGAGCAGATGGCGCTAAAAAAGACCCGAGAGCCCGCCGCTCGCGCTCATATACAATTAGCGTCAGCACGTAGGGCCCCCGCCACCGCCCTCCCCCTGGCCTCGCCGTCTCCTAGCAACGCGAGCGGGAGGCGGGTCCAGGGCGGGTTGCCTAGCAACAGAACCGTCCTTCTTTTCCCCCCCCCCGCGACCTCCAAACCTCCCGCGCCAAGCTTGGGTTCCTCGGGTTCCCGCCTCCGCCCCTTACTACGCCTCCAGCCATCTCTTTTCTACCCGCTTCGCTGGAAAGGAATTCGCAACCCCTTCCGTTCCCGGGAAGGGCCCAGACCCGCCAGCCTCGCCCCCCGCTCACCTCGTCCCCCTTGCGTGGTACTGGGAAGGGTGAGGGCAGGGGGCCAGCCACCGGGTCCCGGCTTGCCGCATCCTAACGGCGAGCGCTCCTTAGTTCCCGACGCTGTCACGGCCTAATTCCTGCAACTCTCCGGTCCCCGGTAACCATTTTCTCTCCCCGCCCATTTTTCCCCCTCAGAACAACAGTTCTTTCCTTCTAACCACTTCGGCGGCGTCTTCTACTGGTTTTGCTTCTCCTAACTCAGTGGGTATCCGTGGCTTCCGGGGATGCTCTTCATTACTACCTCTCCATCCTTCTACCAGACTTGCGATCCTTTAGGACTTTCGATGGATGAAAATAGCATGTTTGTGTATTGTCTGGATGCTTTATAATGAGGACAGTGTTGTTTCATCTTTTTGAAAAAGTAAATCCCATGTAAAGCCTCAGGGCCTGTGAAACCTCATGGCTATTTTTCAGTTGAAGCTGGATTGACTAATATTAACTCTTAAAACAGTGGTTCTCGAAGTGTGGTCTGAGGGTCCCCAGACTCTTTGAAGGGGAAAGTCAAAAGTATTTCCATAATAATACTAAAATGTTATTTGCCTTGGCACTCTCATTCTCTCATAAGTGTAGAGTGGAGTTTTACAGAGGCTACATGACATGTGATATGGAAACACTGAAAACAGAAGCAAATATTAGAATCCAGTCATCTGCTGTTCAACCAGATGTTAAAGAGATTTGCAAAAACATGAAACGATGCCACCTACTCAATTTTTTTTGTTTTGAAAAGTAGTTACGTTTCATATAAAAGATTCTTTTCTGTTGAAATGAAATAACGAATGTTTAAAATGAAATAACGAATAACTACTCTTAAAATTTCTTAATTTTAATTTCAAATATGATAATATAGGTATCTATAATACACATAAAAGTTCTTGGAGTCCTCAATTTTTAAGAATGTAAAGGGGTCCTGAGATTAAAAAGTTTGAGAACTATTCTCTCTTGTATTCCTTGAAACTTCTAACTGCTTAGAGTCATCTATTGTAATTCTCATGTTTAGCAGCAACCCCTAATCCATTTTAGAGGATATGGTTTTTTCCCTCGGCACTCCCCAACCTCATTGAAATTAGTTGCCTTTTCCACTCTGTGCTACTGAGTTTATCCATTCATTTTGGGTTTTCTTATGTGATTATTTTGTTTTTCTCAACTTTCTGTCTTCATATACATCCTACTTGACAATGATGTAAGGCTAATAAGGATTATAATCACATCAATAATGACTCCTTGGGCTTCCCTGGTGGCGCAGTGGTTGAGAGTCTGCCTGCCGATGCAGGGGACACGGGTTCATGCCCCGGTCTGGGAGGATCCCACATGCCGCGGAGCGGCTGGGCCCGTGAGCCATGGCCGCTGAACCTGCGCGTCCAGAGCCTGTGCTCCGCAACGGGAGAGGCCACAACAGTAAGAGGCCCGCGTACTGCAAAAAATTAAAAATTAAAAAAAAATAATGGCTCCTCCTGAAGAATCTACAATACACAAACTAGGTAGACCAGTGCCCAAAATGTCAGTACACTTGGCACTAATTTCAATGGAGTCCTCAAGAGCACCGCAGTCTAATCAAAGGTAAATAACTTTCACCTCCTTTCCATACACGTTGGTGGTTTGAACATCTGAGACCAAATTAAGAAGTTAGCCTTCATGATGGTTTCCATCCCACTCCAGGGTGCCCCACCAATTTCAGGCACTGATCCGAGGCTCCTAATTTCTTCAACCCCCACTGCCATATTTAAAGGCTTTATCGTTACCAGTTTATATTCTCTCTTTCCTTTACTCCAGCTCCTTCCTCCGGCTTCCTCCTCCCTTTCTTTCAATTATCCTAGCCAATTTAAGGAATGAAACACGAATAAATTGCTAATAAGGCATGCCTTTTAATGTGATCTTTTGAACCACAGTTTGTAAATCTAAACCTCTACCATTTAAGACCCAGGAAGGGCAATCATTTATGCATTAATTCAACAAATATTTATATGTCAGGAACAACTTGACACACTGGAAATACAGCATTGAACAAGAAAGACATGGTTCTTAATTTTATTGAACTTGTGTTCTGGTGATGTGGGGCAAGTGATAGACAAGTAATGAAATAATCTTCGGTATTAGTAAGTGAAAGAGCTGTGGAGAAAATAAAATCACATGAAGGGGTAGAAGGTGACCGATCTGAGCATAGCACTGAGATTTTCTCATGGCTTAGACCCCCTTAGGCCCCCAAATCACACAATGTAGTTAACTCATGTAATTAATTTACAATAATGGTGGCTCTGGTCACTGATCGTGGATCATGCTAAACTTTTCGTTAGAGTTCCTTTTTTCTTCATTCCCCATTAATTTCATCTGGTAGATGCTTACAGCATTATAGCCCAGTGGTTTAGCAGTGTGGCCTTGAAGTCTAATAGCCCAAGTTTCATCCTTATTTCATTGTGCGATGTTAAACAGCACGTAAGTTGCTTAACCTGGCACCTGACAGATAGTAAACACTCCATAATAGTTAAATGTTATAACCCTCTTACTGAGGTTTTGTTTTTGTTTTTGTTTTGTTTAAAGGTTGAAGGGACTGCCCTGAAGTCTAATTATATCTGACTCTATTTTTTGCGAAATATTTTATCAAAGCTATCTTGTCACAAATTTGAAAACGTATTTTCCTGAGCTGAAATAATCCACACTGATAACCACAAAAGTACTATATTCCACATTTCTTAGTATTGGGTACAGACACTGTAGAGCTCAACCAGAGAAGTCAGGGACAGAGATGCTGTCTTAAGTATGCTTGTGTCTGTAACTGTCCTTACATGGTAGGAAAGAAAACTGTCCTTACATGTACCTTACATGGTACATAGGCTTGAAAGTCAGACAGGCTTAGCTTAGTCCTAACACTGTGACCTTGCAAAAGTACTTACACATTCTGACACTTAGGCTTCCCCGTCTGAAAAGTGCATTAATAATTCTAATAAAATTTGCCTTTTCAGCAGCATGAAATGGAAAAATATATGTAAGCCCCCAGAGCAGTGATTGCATTTAAGTAAATAAGTATTTAAAGTAAGTAAGTAAATAAATGTTTATTTTCTCCCCTCACAATTAATCAATATGTAAAATATGGAACCAATCATAATTATCATCTAAAAAACTACACATTTAAATACCTTATCTTAGTTTTGAATCTGGTTGGTTTTCTTTTTTTCCATTTTTTTTCCAAAGTATTATATGACTGCAACATAAAATCAATCAAAATTCCAGTGAGGAATTGTGGAAAAGTTGCCTTAAATCTCTTCCTCTACATCCAAAAGGAGATTTATATATATATATATATATATATATATATATATATATATATATATATATATATATATAAAATATATATTTGGTTTGAAAATATCTTAATTTTGCGATCATTTTGAGTTGAAATTTTTATTAAAATGATTGTAGATTCACACACGATTGTATAAAATAACGCAGAGATCCACATAAACTTTACGCAGTTTACCACAATGATGACAACAATCCACAATCTTATTCAGATTTCCCCTTACTTCAATCCTCTTGTGTGTTTGTGTGTTTAGTTCTCTACAATGTTATCACGTGTCAGTTTCTGTATCATCATGTCAGGCAGGATACAGTTCCTTCACTGCAAGGATCCCTTATGTGGCTCTTTGATGGCTGTGTTGTTTTTTTTTCTTTTCTAACTTACATGCCAAATAAAGTTCTACTTTCCCAGATTTTACTTTTTTTCCTTGTTTCTCACACATAGACGACTTAGGGAGAAAACAAGCCATTCCTATGTTCAATATTTCTTATGTGAACTATTTGTAATAGACTTGCAATTGGTCTCCCTATTACCAATCTCATTCCTCTCTGACCTATATGCCAAAGTTATGGTTCTAAAATACAAGTCTAATAAACTCTACTTTGTTATAAAACCTTCAATGGCTCTTTGATGTCTACATGACAAAATAAGACTTGCAAAGCCCATCCCAATCAGAATCCATCCTATTTTTCTAGCCATACTTCCCACTACCCACTTTCATGGACCCCAAATTTTATAATTTTTGAACTACTCACCAGCCCCTCAACATGACAAGTGTTTTTATGCCCTCTGTTCTCCCCCCCTTTTTTTTTTTCTTTTTCTTGGCTGCGTTGGGTCTTTGTTGCTGCGCGCGGGCTTTCTCTAGTTGCGGCAAGCAGGGGCTACTCTTCATTATGGAGCTCGGGCTCTAGGCATGCAGGCTTCAGTAGTTGCAGCATGCGGGCTTCAGTAGTTGTGGCTTGTGGGCTCTAGAGCGCAGGCTCAGTAGTTGTGGCACTCGGGCTTAGTTGCTCCATGGCATGTGGGATCTTCCTGGACCAGGACTTGAACCGGTGTCTCCTGCATTGGCAGGCAGATTCTTAACCACTGCGCCACCAGGGAAGTCCCTCTCCCCTTTTATTAATCCTTCAACAACTAGTTCAAATCTTTATCTCCTCTGGAGAACCTTCCCTATCTCACCAGGGCACAGCTGGCTGCACTCTCTTGCCTGTTTTTAAACAACTCTTTCCTGTATGTCTGTATGTCTGTTCCCATGTTTCCTTCTCCCCCAACACACACTACAGCAGATTGTCAGCTACTACAGGGTCGGGTCCTTCTTTGTGTATATCCTTGGCTTGAACAATGACTACTACAGGCAAAGACCTTCAATAATATTTTTTTGAGGGATGAAATGAAAGAAGCAAGGAGGAAAGCAAGAGAGGGAGGGAGAAAGGAAAGAAATGTTATTGAAAACAAACCAGAAGTCATAATGCTTTATTAAATAATCCTTTTTTTCTTTTCTTTTCTTTTTTTTTTTTTTTTTTGCCGTACGCGGGCCTCTCACTGCTGCGGTCTCTCCCGTTGCTGAGCACAGGCTCCGGACGCGCAGGCTTAGCGGCCATGGCTCACCGGCCCAGCCGCTCCGCAGCATGTGGGATCTTCCCGGACCGGGGCATGAACCCGTGTCCCCTGCATCAGCAGGCGGACTCCCAACCACTACGCCACCAGGGAAGCCCACAGGATAAGTTTTTTTTGTTTTTTCTTTTTTGTTTTTTAAAGGAGTGGAATGTGGCTATGCACCTTTTGCCAAAACTAGACATTCAATATTTTTCATTTCTCAGTATTCTGTCTCTGCAGGATCAAATTGTGATTTATATTTTGAAAGCTTATTTCTTAAACTAGAAGAAGCAAAGAGCAGTAAAATTAGATTTCTATCAGTTGTAGCAGAGTAAATTTGAGCAGTTGGAGGAAACTAGAGACAAAATATGGAAATAAAGAAAAATCAAGTCGACAGCAACAACAATAATAATCACTAACATTTATTAAATGTCTTCCATGTGCCAGATACTGTTCTATAGAGTTTTACAAATATTTGCTCATTTAATCCTCACAACAACCCTGTGAGTTACTGTAGATGAGGAAATTGAGATTCATAGGGATCCAGGACCTGTCCCTGGGCTACAAAGCCCAAAAGTGGCAGAGCCAGGATTTGAGTCCAGGCATCCTGGCACCAAAGCCTGAGCCAGTCATCATGTCCTTTCTAGTGAAGCGCGTAAGATGTCTCAGAATTCAAGCAATTCACTCTAAGAGAAACAGACATGTAAACAAGTAGTTGTGACTCAGTGTAAGAGAAAAGAGTATCAGAAGCGACACTGAAAACAATCTTGAAGGCGAAGTACTTCCTGTGTGACGAAAGCAGGACATCACTCCTGGCAAGAGAACAGCCATTTGGAAGAAGTTTGGGTCTAGTTGTTCAAGGTCATACAGGAAATACAGTATGGATACAAAACTGCTCAAACAAGAACTTCTGCCTTTGGCCAGGCATGGATTTTGCAAACAGAAAAACTCCCATGTAGTCATGAAATATGTTCGTTTCAGGTATTTGTCAGTTCCATTTGGGCTAACTTTCAGTTGTCAAACTGAATCTCTACTTAACTCCAGAAACGTGATTTCTTAGTAATAGAAAATGCATTTACATATTTCCACACAGTTAAGGTTGGAGTCTTTACAGGTCATGAGCCAAATTAAATCTATTTTCTGAAATCTTATGAAGCCATCAATTTTACAAATAGTTTTGAAAAATATGTCACAGAAATCCAGAAAAGATAACAAAGAACAGGGGCTGAGAAGCAAACACTGTGGCTTACTCTGTGTTGGGCATTGATCTAAGTTACCTACATATTTTATCTCATTTAACCCTCACAACAACCCTGTGAGGTAGCTACTATAAATATCACTATTTTATAGATGAGGTCACCAAGGTACAGAGAGGTTGAGTAACTTATGCAAAGATGCAATTAGTTTAGTACCTGGGGGAACCAGGATTTAATAAAATCAAAAGAGTGATGCTATTTGATTCTTTGATATTTTTCTTAATTCAGCACCATGGTCACAAACTCAAACATCTACAGTTGCTAGGCCAGAACATATTGTGTGAAGTCAGCCAGGTATCGGACAAAGGGAGAGGTAGGGACTGTGAACAACTCCTCAGCTCCAGCCAGCTGTAGTCACATGGACTCGGTATTATAAGATTTTCCAATTTTTCAACAGAAGCTGACTTTTATATGGAATCATCCAATATTAGGAGAATGAGTGCACAAAATGAGTTCAGTTCTGGACATGCCGTGTTTCAGACAGCTGTGATGCCTCAAGCAGTTAGAAATCTGAAAATGTGCACACAGTTCAGGAGAATAACTCAGGAGAATAACTCCTGAATGGGAAGTACAGATTTAGAAATCCTCAGTGCAAGGAGTATAGATGAGGATGCCCAGAGACAAGGTAAGAAGAAAATAAGAGGACCAGGAACCCCAGCATTTGAAGAGGTGGCAGAAGAGGAAGAGCCAGCAAGGAAGAACTAGAGAAGGAGGAAAGGGAGAGGAGAGCAGAACCTGAGATGCCAAAGAAGGAAGGTGAATCAGGCAATTTCTACCAGCCTAATCTTGTTCAGAGTTGATGCACTACTCCCTTTGGTGAAAGAGATCCCAGACCTCAGTAAGAGATATGACAAGTTCAAAGAATCATTATTTAAAGCCCAAGTGGGCTAAGACTTTCTGGTATCAAAATTAGCACCAGAAGAGGATCCCAGAACATTCCTACTGCTAATCACTTTGATGGCTCTAACTTAAAAGGTAGAGGATTTAAGAAAACACTCCCATTTACCACTGCAACAAAAAGAATAACATATCTAGGAATAAACCTACCTAAGGAGACAAAAGACCTGTATGCAGAAAAGTATAAGACACTGATGAAAGAAATTAAAAATAATACAAATAGATGGAGAGATATACCACATTCTTGGATTGGAAGAATCAACATTGTGAAAATGACTATAGTACCCAAAGCAATCTACAGATTCAATGCAATCCCTATCAAACTACCAATGGCATTTTTCACAGAACTAGAACAAAAAATTTCACAATTTGTATGGAAACACAAAAGACCCTGAATAGCCAAAGCAATCTTGAGAACAAAAAAAGGAGCTGGAGGAATCAGGTTCCCTGACTTCAGACTATACTACAAAGCTACAGTAATCAAGACAGTATGGTACTGGCACTAAAACAGAAATACAGATCAGTGGAACAGGACAGAAAGCCCAGAGATAAACCCACGCACATATGGTCACCTTATCTTTGATAAAGGAGGCAGGAATGTACAGTGGAGAAAGGACAGCCTCTTCAATAAGTGGTGCTGGGAAAACTGGACAGGTACATGTAAAAGTATGAGATTAGAACACTCCCTAACACCATACACAAGAATAAGCTCAAAATGGATTAAAGACCTAAATGTAAGGCCAGAAACTATCAAACTCTTAGAGGAAAACATAGGCAGAACACTCTATGACATAAACCGCAGCAAGATCCTTTTTGACCCACCTCCTAGAGAAATGGAAATAAAAACAAACAAATGGGACCTAATGAAACTTAAAAGCTTTCGCACAACAAAGGAAACCGTAAACAAGACGAAAAGACAACCCTCAGAATGGGAGAAAATATTTGCAAATGAAGCAACTGACAAAGGATTAATCTCCAAAATTTACAAGCAGCTCATGCAGCTCAATTACAAAAAAACAAAAAACCCAATCCAAAAATGGGCAGAAGACCTAAACAGACATTTCTCCAAAGAAGATATACAGATTGCCAACAAACACATGAAAGAATGCTCAACATCATTAATCATTAGAGAAATGCAAATCAAAACTACAATGAGATATCATCTCACACTGGTCAGAATGGCCATCATCAAAAAATCTAGAAACAATAAATGCTGGAGAGGGTGTGGAGAAAAGGGAACCCTCTTGCACTGCTGGTGGGAATGTGAATTGGTACAGCCACTATAGAGAACAGTATGAAGGTTCCTTTAAAAACTACAAATAGAACTACCATATGACCCAGCAATCCCACTACTGGGCATATACCCTGAGAAGACCATAATTCAAAAAGAGTCATGTACCAAAATGTTCATTGCAGCTCTATTTACAATAGCCAGGAGATGGAAGCAACCTAAGTGTCCATCATCAGATGAATGGATAAAGAAGATGTGGCACATATATACAATGGAATATTACTCAGCCATAAAAAGAAACGAAATTGAGTTGTTTGTAGTGAGGTGGCTGGACCTAGAGTCTGTCATACAGAGTGAAGTAAGTCAGAAAGAGAAAGACAAATACCGTATGCTAACACATATATATGGAATCTAAGAAAAAAAAATCATGAAGAACCTAGGGGTAAGACGGAAATAAAGACACAGACCCACTAGAGAATGGACTTGAGGATATGGGGAGGGGCAAGGGTAAGTTGTGACAAAGTGAGAGATGTATACATATGTATATGTATATGTATAACTGATTCACTTTGGTATAAAGCAGAAACTAACGCCATTGTAAAGCAATTATACTCCAATAAAGATGTAAAGATGTAAAGATGTAAAAAGATGTAAAGATGTAAAAAAAAAAAGGTACAGATGTAAAAAGATGTAAAAAAAATGATCTAAAAAAAAGATGTAAAAAAAAAAGATGTAAAGATGTAAAAAAAAAAAAGGTAGAAGGATTTCACTTCCATTTTTCCAACTTTAGTGATATTTTATTAGTATTATAATTATTATTTCATTTCTTCAGGTGTTCTTTTCTAGTAACTAGTTTGCTCTTATGACATATTGAAAGTTCTGAAATACTTAGCAGCAGAACCACGAATAAAAACTGTGATTTTAGTGGAAAAGCAATACCCATTTAGATTTATAATTACATAAAAACATTTCACACCTACAAGTTAAAACTTGGTTCACACATCAAAAATTATGTATAACTTTGCTCAGACACATTTTTTCCCAATGAATTTAGGACACCTGCTCATATAACAAGGAAAGCAAGTTGAGTTCCAGGGAGCCAGTAAATAAAACCCATTTTCCCTGCCTGAGTTTAGAACCAACTGAAAGACAGATGCAGGAGGCAACCAAAGGGAGATCAAAATAGTACGGATAGGGTAAATTGGAGAACATGGCTTTGTACTTGCAGTGGATTTCCTCAGACCTCACCTCTAACACAGGCCCCCCGCCTCCCTGCAGGCACAGGCCCTCCTGTACCCCCAGCGAGGTAGAAGACAGACCTGGACAATGAATTCTGAATTAAAGGGAACCCAAGAAGGGACTGGGCTTTGTTTGCCCAGTTCCTTCTCCCAAACTCCCCAGTCAGGTACATCATGCCTTCTGCCCTGGGGATAAATTATCCAGTCAGAAGGAATAAAGCAGGTTTCTCTGGTGGAGGTTCTTCTACAAGGAAACCTGACGCCAGGGAAATGGAGGCCCCTTTGTAATACTCTGCCTTATCTCCTTCCAAGCTCATCCCACAAGGCGGGTTCCATTATACCCACAGAACAGTAAATGACTAAACCTGGACTCAGTCCCAGGTTGTGGGATTTTAGAACACTGACCTTCATATTACCCTGAAGGCTATGCCCCAGAGGTCTGTGGTTAAATTGAATAATCCCATTTAAATTCATTGGGTGGTCAGTTAGAGAAGAGGCAGTAATGATATAGCCCAAAAAAGGCACTGTAATGAGACTCAGAAGACCTAGATCATGGTTGCAACAATGTTCCCAAATGGTTGCTTGGCCATGGTCAAATCACTAAATTCTCTGTTACTTAGTTTTTTGATCTGTGAAACTAGTTTATCAAGTCCTGCCATCCTACTGTCTAGACCATCAAATGAGATATTTCATAAAAGCACTTTGAACCAGCATCATGCTACTGTAAAAAAGACAAATTATTTGCAATGAAACTATTATTTAAATAATCTTAAATAAAATTGGAAAAGCAGACTTTTTCTGAATGTTTACATTATAAAAGCAGAGCTATAGAGGCTGACAGAGGCAGATTTAAATCCCAGAATCCTCCACTCACTACCCGAGTACACCTGGACAAGTAATTTAATCTCTCTGAACACTGAAGAGGATCAGAACACTATGCCACCCAAAATATGCCCCTTTGGCAAAAGGATTATTTTGAGCTGAGACAACTGAAAGTCAACAGATGCAGGGAGAGCTCTCTGCCCTCCCCTCATTGCCTGAAAGCAGGATATAAATTTCCCTTTGAGGAAGGTACCTCCCCTATGCATCCAGGGAGAGAAGAGTGACTCCTATCATCAAAGATGGAGAGTCAGCACCAAGATGAGTTTGCATAAGCAGAATTTACTAAAATAGCCCTCATCTTCTATTAGTTTCCCCCATATATTACTTAGTCACTTCCCCACAATTTATCATCCCTTTAATCTCAAGTTTTCTTTCCTTAGTTAAGAAAAGTATAAAAGGTCCAGAGTATAATTGCTTCTTTGAGTTTCACTTATTTTCTGTAAACTCCTGTGCATGTAAATATAATAAAAATTCTGTCTTTTTTTTTCTTGTTAATCTGTCATCTGTTTTTTTGTTTGTCTGTTTTTACTTTGGGCTGCGCCGTGCAGCTTGTGCGACCTCAGTTCCCCGACTAGGGATTGGGGTGAGGGTTTGATTCCTGGTCAGGGAACTAAGATCCTGCATATGCTGCGTGGCTCCACCAAAAAAATAAAAAAATTTTTTTAAATGTCAAAATAATTTACCTATGTAGCAAGAAGTCTTCTTCTCTTAGTTTCAAGCATCAGCACATAAATATATGTTAATCATTAATTCAGTCATTCAACTAACAAAGTTCTACTAAGCAATTGGTATGTTTAGACGTTGAATTTTGTAACACTGGGGATACAACTTTATGATCTAGTTGCGGACATATCCCAAATAAACATAATAAAAGGAAAATGTACTATAATAAGGAATAAAATTCTATGAAAGTTACATAACCCAATGTCTCAATTTCCTTATCTGTAAAATGGAGATAATTTTGATCCCATAGGACTGTTATAATCATTATATAAAATAATGAAGTTGAAATTAGAAGAATGATTTCCACACTCATAGCCCAGTCAGCCTGGGGAGGAGAATACCCCTTAGTGGAGACTTTTCCTTACCTACGAATATCCAGTCTTGTTTCCTTCCAGGGTACATGGCTACTGTCCTAGACTAAGTTCCTCAGCCCACTGCACATTGAGTTATGACTGTGTTACCAAGTTCTTGCCAATAGAACATGAGCAGAAATGGCATGTGCTGCTTCTAGGCTTGGATTTTAAGACATTTGATTTGCCTTCTCCATATTCTCATTGACTTTCTAGCTATAGAGCCTGGCTTGGTGGCTAAGTGTCTTCAGCAATGCAGATGAGGACACGCCCCAGGAGGTGATGGAGAAGCCTAACACCTACCTCTGATCTGGATCGATCACCCTCTTCATAATAATTACATGACAGAGAAATAGACTCTATACTCTTTAAGCTTCTGTAGTGTTGTGCCTCTGTTATAGTGGTTTGGTCTCATCCAAGCCAATACAGCTGTGGTCGAAGGATTCAGCTGGGCTTACATCTTTCAGATGTGTCTTAGTGTAACTAGGAGTATGGCCATAAGAAGTAAGTGGCTCAGTGATGAGTTGGCTTCTTATTTCTGGCAGCCCTAAACAGATAAAACTGGAAACCGAGAGGTAAAAAGATGAAGGAAAGGAATGAATACTATTCTTTTAAGCTGTGGTGAAGCATTGAGTCCAAAGTAAGTGAGGCAGCATTGCTAATTACGGGACAAGTAGGGGGAAAAAAATGTGTTTCTCTTCTGCCTTGCAAATTTACTACGTGGTATATTCTTCAAGAACAAATATTTTCCCTTCACGTGTGTGTGTGTAGGGTGAGGTGGAAGCTAGCAGTATTTATGTGTGTGTGTGAGACAGAGAGAGACAGAGACACAGAGGCAGAGATACTGTGAGACCAGGATAGAGAGAAATAGAGAGAGACAGAGAGAGGGACAGGAGAGTCAGAGAGAATCCAGATCCAATAGTTACTCTCTGGATAATGGGACAAAAAAATAAAGAGGAGGGTCTAAAACTCATTCTGGTGGAGAAACCTCAAAAGGTATCACACAGGGATATACACACATATTTTGGCTGTCCTTCAGAACTTGGATTGCTGGGTGATTCTCCTGGTACACCACCATAGACTGAATGTTTATGTCCCCCCAGAATTCATATGCTGAAACCTAACCCCAGTGTGATGGTATTTGGAGGTGGGGCCTTTGTGAGGTGATTAGGTCATGAGGGTGGATCCCTCATGAATGGGATTAGTGCCCTTATGAAGGAGACCCCGGAGAGCTCCTTCAACCCTTGTGCCATGTGATGACACAGCAAGAAGATGGCCATCCATGAATCAGGAAGCCGGTTCTCACCAGACACTGAATCTTCTGACCCCTTATCTTGGGCTCCTTAGTCTCCAGAACTGTCAGAAATAAATGTTTGCTCTTTAATCCACACAGTATATAGTATTTTTGTTATATCAGCCTGAATGAACTAAGACATCACCAACCCCACTCCGCAGACATACACACTGTTCTATGGGACTTGAAGTGACCATTGGCAGCATCCCAGAATGCTATTCTATGCTGAACAACTCAAACTCAGGGGAAAGAATGAGGATCCTGGTACAGGCTCTGTGTGTAGAGAATGAGTAAGCAGACAGGTAAACCTAAGAAGAGGGGAACCAGATGAGGAACTAGAGATACCTGCAAAGAGTCTAGAGTGGTCCAACCCAATGCAATAGCCACTACCCATGTGTAGCTATTGAGTGCTGAAATGTGGCTGGTCTGAATTAAGATGTGCTCTAAGCGTAAAATACACATCAGATTCCAAAGACAGAACAAAGAAAGAATTTAAGATATTTCATTAATGTTTTTTAAAATATTTACTTATTTATTTATTTGGCTGTGTCTGGTCTTAGTTGCAGCATGCAGGCTCTTCATTGCCGCGTGCAGGATCTTTCGTTGAGGCGCGCAGTCTCTTTAGTTGCAGCATGTGGTCTTAGTTGCTCCGCGGCATGTGGGATCTTAGTTCCCCGACCAGGGATCAAACCCGTATCCCTTGCATTGGAAGGCGGATTCTTAACCACTGGACCACCAGGGAAGTCCCATTAATGATTTTTAATATTAATTACATGTTGAAATGATAATATTTTGGATATATTGGGTTAAATAAAATATATCACTAAAATCAATTTCACCCATTACTTTTTACTTCTTTAAAATGTGGCTATAAAAAATTTAAAAATCACATTTGTGGCTTGCATTACATATCTTTTGACATCACTGTACTAGACCAGGGGTCAGAAAACTTTAACCCACGGGCCATACCCAGCCCAATGCCTATTTTTGTAAATAAAATTTTATTGGAACACGGCCAAGTATGTTTGTTTGCATATTGTCTATGGCTGTTTTCCGTATAATAGCAGAGTTGAACTGTTGCAAAAGACACAAACTATTCAAAGCCTGAACTATTTACTGTATGACCATTTACAGAAAAAGTTTGCTAACCTCTGGTCTAGACTATGGGAGAAGTGATATTTAGCATTCAGTTTAAAATTATTTTCCTGTGAACCCTATCATTTCTTTTAGAAACCCCAGCTTTAGGGAAAGCCTGAAACAACTATATAGGTTTCAGTGGGATGTAGGGGAAAATAAAGTGAGGAAAATAGAGAAGGTGAGACCAGCCCCACCCACATCCCCATTCATCCTTCTGCCGGCATTTATGTAGGAGCAGCTGTACCCTTTCAAGGAATTTTAGGTGGAGACCAACATCAAAGTGTGTGTGTGTGTGTGTGTGTGTGAGAGAGAGAGAGAGAGAGAGACAGTGGTGTGAGTCCCCTTTGAACTGAAAATGATAGGGAGGGACCCCACGCTGACAAACAGTTCAAAAGGAAAACCTTCAAAAGCAAACTTTCTATTCTTTAGAAGCAAGGGCCTCATGTGGCTGGTAATGGGGTGGGGAAGGCGGGGTGGCAGATGCACTCTTCACTAATGTATTTGTGAGGTGTCCTACATTCTACATAGGACAGAACAGTGTCCTGGTTAAAGGGTGCTGAGGTGTGGGTTTGTGATCCTGGTTCTGCCACTTTCTAGCAATCCTGCTCAAGGTTTGTGATGATGAGATGAAATCATGCTTCAGTGGCTTGCACAGTGCCTGGCACGTATCAGGCATTTAGAAGGTTATTATTGTTTTCTTTTATAAAATACTGACTGTTTTAGGGAGAAAGAAGTAGAAATGATCTTAATTTTTTAAAATAATGGGCATTTTGGAGAAAACTGGAAAAGCAATAAGGAGGAAATGTATTCTAATTTGTTTTTTGTTTCTAAATTGTGTCTGACAATCCATTAAATGAGGCTGTGGTTTTGGTTCCTTTGGCTGGTGCTTCTGATTCGTCTTCCTGTCCTCCTGCCTGAAATGCCTAAGTCTGCAGAAGGGATGACATGATGAGAACTAATCCTACTTGAAAATGAAATGCTGCTTTAGATTTGCCAGAAGATTCCCACTTTCTGAAATTCTCCTTCTCCTTCTCTGGCCTACTGTGAGGGGCTATTCCATTTCTACAGGGGCCTGAAATCCACCATCATCCCCTTTCCCTAGAATTATCCAAAGAGTTGGACAATGTAATTGACTCCAGAAGGTTACAACCACACAACTTCTAAGGAGAAAGAAAAGAAGAGGCCTGGACATTTATTTTGTTGTGTGTGTTTTGGGGTTTTTTGGTGTTTGTTTTCCTGCTATCGGAACTTGATTTGTTTCCTATTTCTAGTTGAATGGTTCAGAACCCTCTTCCCTGAGGCTGGGGCTATTGCTGTTGCCTGTGTATGTGGAGTGGATGGCCATCACTATTATAACCTTACGCTAGCAGGCATAGTTTCTTCCAACCTTCTTTCTAGGCATAAAATGCAGAGTCTTCTGTCCCGGATAGTAAAGGGCTGCTCAGCTTTGACATTCTGTTTTTCTGCCCCAGTTCATGAAAAATATTGCCCCAGAAACCCATCAGGTTTTCTATGTTTATGAACTCTGAATCCTACCTCCCAGGTGCCAGTAAGAAAGGCTCTCCTAGAGTCTTCTAGATGCAGAACTGCAAAATGAAAGGTCCTAAATAAGGTCTGCATTTGATGGCAATCCTTACATGGTCCCTTTCTGATAATATTCTTTCCACCCAAAGTTCCGAATCCTATGTCCCTTTCTTACATTCTCAAAAAAAAAAAAAAAAAAGTTGAGTGAAAATAGGCTCTGTTTAGGCTTTGGTTAAACCTTCTGCACTCTGAGGATTTTCTGCTGTAGTGCTCAGGCTTTTTGGAGAAGCTTCTCTTTTTCTTGACACCTTAGTAGATTGGCCCAAATCAGCCAACTTTTGGGGGTGGAGATGAGGAAAGGTATGTCTTCCAATCTCTTTGTTTGATTTATTGAAAAACATACTGTTTGAAAAGAGTTTTCCAGACCTATAAATAATTAGCACTTCAAAGTACCAAAAGCTCTTTCTCAATCTCCTTTTAAAAAGAAATCACTGAATGAGAAAATACTAGCACTTATTGAGCTCTTCCCAGTGCCAGGCACTGTTCCAAATGCTTCACATATGCCTACCTAACTTTCACAACCCTCTGAAGTAGCTACTGTTATCATTCCCATTTTCCAGATGAGGAAACTGAGGCACAGAGTAGTTAAATTGTTTGCTCAAGGTAATACAACTATTAAGTGTGAGAATCTGACTTAAGAATCTAAAGATCTAAAGGGGCTCATATACAGGAAGCACTATTACAATTTTCTCTGATAGAGAGACTGGAGAGTGTGGTGAATAATACATAGGGCTCAGGACTTAAGATAGTATAGGGTTTAAATTCCTATTGTCCCTTTACCAACTGAATGATTTGGGACAAGTAAATTTATCACTCTGAGCTTTACTTTCCTCAGCTGCATTTTGAAAATAACAATACCTTCCTCATAGAAATAGTGTGTAGATTTAATGAAAAAAACCTGTGCTTAGTAGAGACCTGGTAACATAGCATTATTGTTGGGATGAGAAACTGTTCTCAGCTGTCAGGACAGAATTACTTAGGGCATGACATTTACAAGAGGAATTACAAAAGTATAGACTTCCATTGATAGTTGGACAAATTACTTGCCTCAGTTCAGCTTAGAATGATCTTGGTATTTTGTAAGGTCCTAGGAACCATCCCAAATTGGCAGCCAGTGATTTTAGTCATTCTAGAACAGAACTCTCCAATAAAACTTTCTGCAATGATTGAAGCATTCAGTATCTGCACTGTTTAATGTGGTAGCCACTAGCCACATTACAGCTCTTGAGCACCTGAAATGTGGCTGCTGTGATTGAGGAACTGATATTTTAATTTTAATTTAGATAGCCACATGTGGCTGGTGACTACCGAATTAGACAGCAGAGCTCTGGAGCTCTCGGGTCCCCCAGCAGTCCTTGGCCTGTTAGGAACCGGGCCGCACAACAGGAGGTGAGCGGCGGGGAGTGAGTGAAGCTTCACCTGCCGATCCCCATCAATCGCGTTATTGCCTGAACTCTTCTCCCGCACACCCAGCCACGCGCGCCCTTACTGTGGAAAAATTGTCTTCCATGAAACCGGTCCCTGGTGCCAAAAAGCGGGGGACTGCTGCTCTAGATGATCGGATCAATTACTTACATCTGAAGAAAACACCCCAGAAAAATCTCTAGGCATTATAATTTTAAAATTTCCTGTCCTAAATGCCAGATAGGAAATAAAATTGCTTAACTATTTACTCTAATGAGCCATACAGGAATAGCCTAGATGGAATGACGGTGCAATCTGTTCTCATCCCTAAATCGTGGACCAGTTAGTGTTTTGAACTATGTCAGCTTTCTTGCATAATCTGTTTACAAATTTCAGAAACATTTATTCTTGTATTATCACTATAATGCTTTATTCTACCATATTGAGAATACAGCTAGGAATAAAAGCTATGTCATAGACCCATTTTATTCTGATGATTAATAGGTGATTGGAATAAATGCTTTCCTGCTACAGAAAACAGGAGGGTGAGGACTCCTCTGTGTTGTTCACATTCTTACGTTTCATGCAGAAAAAGTTGTGCTAAGAATCGATCAGACCGATTGGCTAGTTGATGCTAGTTGGTGGCCTCTACCCCCAAACTCAAAGAGTTATGCCTATAAAAATGTGGCAGTTTGCAACATTTTAACAGAACCCGTAGGCAGACACCAAAGGTACCTCAATTCATTCAGCAGCATGGGAGGTGCCACTTTTACCTGACTCATCCTGCAGTCCAGGATCACATAGTGTTCTGCTGCCCTTTCTTTTTATGTGGTATAGAACTTGGGAACCTCAATCAAGTACTTAATTAAATTTTTGATAAAAGAGTTTGACTATATTTACAAGCACGCTTCCCATCTGCACTTCTGATCAACTGAGTGGAAATTCTGTCTGGGTCAGAATACCAGGTTTGGGATCTTCTCATTCTCAGCAGAACAAATTTGCTCTCTACAACCTAGTATCTAAAAGATGACTCCCTTTAACCGTCCACATAAAATAGCTTCATTTCCTACACTTACTAGAAAAATTCACTCAATAATTGATTGTGATATGCAATTCATAATACTTACTTAAGCCCCTGAGATTGGAAGAAACTTTTATCGTTATGATTGCTATTAATTTTTTTAGATTCCCCTAGTTTTGCTTCAGTATTGTTAGCTAATAATACTTGCTCTCGTTTATTGAGCATTTACTCTTTGTCAGAAGGATTGCATAAGTTATCTCATTTAATTCACACAACAAATTTATGAGTGGGGATTAGTGTTACATTTTAATACAATATGGAAACCAAGGCTCAGAGGGAGTATATTGCCCAGATCACACAGCTTGTATGTACAGCCAGTGTGCATACCCAGATCCTTCTGACTCCAAAGTTTGAGCAATTAAACACCAAACTATATTCTGCTTTGATTAACTGGTATCAATGTACCTGGGCCATGTAATCTGTTATCTACAAAAACATTCTTATTAGTAAAATATAAATGTTTAGGGAGCATCGGTAAGATAATACATTAGAATAGCATTTGGTTGTTCTGCAAAACCACAGATGTGGTCATTTCTGTTACTTGGTGCCTCTGAGTTCAGTTCAAAGAAAAGTGTCTCTTCATGTACATGTTATTTTCCATTAGAACAAAAGCCCAATATGTTTTGACTTGGGTCTTAACTGCCAAGAAACTTGGCTAAATTCATTGCTGAACTGTCACAATGAACCTACCTCACGTGCTTAGTGTTATTATTTGTTTACTCAACATACGATTATTTATATTTATGTAAATAAAAAGTATTTATGAGGCCTATTATGTACTGGGGGCTATGTTCACAGCTGGGATGCAAAATATGGTGGTGAACATGACAAATTTCCTCAGGCAGCCCACAGTTGAATAGGGAAAAAAGAGATTATATAAAGAATAACACAAATAATTAATTAATAATTGTGACTACAGCCACAAAAGGTAAATAAATGATGGCATAACCTGGCCAGGCAATAGTCCTGGCTTCATGGGCCAGTTAATAAGAAAAGTCCCTGGGCTCCCCTGGTGGCGCAGTGGTTGAGAGTCCGCCTGCCGATGCAGGGGACACAGGTTCGTGCCCCGGTCCAGGAAGATACCACATGCCGTGGAGTGGCTGGGCCCGTGAGCCATGGCCGCTGAGCCTGCGCGTCCGGAGCCTGTGCTCCGCAACGGGAGAGGCCACAACAGTGAAAGGCCAGCGTACCACAAAAAAAAAAAAAGAAAAGTCCCTGCCAGTAAACTTTGTGATCATTAGTCAGCAATTCTATTATACACTGATATTTCATTGTACATCATTTGATAATCAATTCATTAGAAAAAACAAAAATAAATAAGAGGCATAAATGTCCCTTTTACTTATCAGGAAGTACCTTATAATTATTCTCAAATTTATTTTTCTTTCAGTAGAACTCCGGTTTTTAAAATTCTTTTGGAAAGTATATAAAACAATTTTACTATAATAAAAATGGATATTGAGTTGAAATGATGTCATTGCTTTTAACCTCTGCATTATTAATTTGGAGAAGACAGAGACTAATAGAGTCCTAACCTTCTGTTTAGAAGCAAAGATCATGCCTTAGAAATAAGCAAAGATCATGCCTTTGTGAAATAATTAATTCTTACTTCAGAAAGTTATACCCAAAAGATGACTAAGGAAAACCAGCATCTCCTGCATCTCCTGCCTTTGAAGGTTTTAGTCCACCATCATCATTAAGAATGGAGATAAAAAAACACCATCACGGGCGACTTCCCTGGTGGTCCAGGGGCTAAGACTCTGCATTCCCAATGCAGGGGGCCCAGGTTCGATCCCTGGTCAGGGAACTAGATCCCACATGCCGCAACTAAGAGTTCGCATGCCACAACTAAAGATCCTGCATGCAGCAACGAAGATCTCGCGTGCCGCAACTAAGACCCTGTGCAACCAAATAAATAAATATTTAAAAATGAACAAACAAACAAAATAGCATCATGGGCTAAGAGTTTTAGAAGTTAATTTTAAGACTTTCTTTTCTACTCAGAACTTGCCTGTAAAGGGGTAAGTGTGAATTAATTTTCACGTAGGTCAGCCAGTGATCCCTAGGTAACAGGTGTTAGCACATTAACAGCAATGATAGAAAACCTGAAGCCAAAGAAGACTCCTATTTTTTTTCACAGCATTGCCTTCGCTTACCCTGCCTTGGTATGTTCTGTAGAATTTAAGAGACGCTGAGTGTGCCAGTTTCTCTCTGCTGGTACTTTTCCCCTGTGCTTTTCTCGTGTTCAGAAGTGGAGAAAGGAAGATACTGTACAAACAGAAACAGCTCTGAGGTGTGGTCTCCACCAACTGTCCCTTCAGAAGGGCAAGCCCTTCCACTCAGTAACCTGGAACCCATACGTGTCTACTCCTCACTGCCAGACCCACCTGCCTGAAACACCACCAGAAATGCCTTTGACTTCTGAGGTATCCTCTTTGCAAATAAAAGCATCTCTGGAAAGATTCTTCTTAGCACCTAAGATCAGCTGCACTGAAATAATGGTAATTTTGATGAGTAGGGGTTGGAGAAGAGAGGATTTTAGAGCATGGAGCACCGTGGAGTGTCCATCTGGCCAGGGCAAGAGTCAGAGCAGAGAGCACAGGACAGCAACGTGTGCCCTGGTCATGTGGAGAGAGGTGCTCTCGGAGTAGAGAAGGGGTACAGAAGGAAAGTGGGTGACAGCGCAAACCAAAACATATCTGCTTAAATGAGTTATTTTACATAAAGCATTTAGAATAGTGCTAGCCCCAAATGGTATGAAAATAATAAGTATTTACTAATCATTGGTCCTAGGGCTAGTCAGTTCCCACAACAGAAAGTGCCATTCTCTCTCCTCCTCCCTTCCTCCCGTCTTATCACATGGCCTGCTGTTCAGGGCTCAGAGACATCACTTGCACAGCTCATGGTACAGTTTCATTCCAAGTTAGGTGAAAAGCCTTTAGGGAGCCAGCCCTGGAACCCAAGCAGTATTCATTCTATTGTTTCAATGGAAAAGGTGTTTAGAGGACAGTAGGCTCTCAATGAACATTTGTTTAAGCAAAAAAGTGTTTAGTAGTGATGAGGTTCAGAACACACTACCCCACAATATGGCACCTTGGCATTTTGAATATTGTACGCTAAAGGAATTTGAGAAACGTCAGGTACGGGAAGGACTCTCTGACCTTCCTCTGAAGCAGGTCGTAAGACCCTCCTGTGAGAGGTGCCTTCCTACACCCAGAAGAAAGGAGCATCCCTGTCTCTAAGATGGACAGAGCAATCTGGTGAACAGGTCTTGCTAAATTTCCCGTTTACTACCCTTAGCTCATTACCCTTTTGTTCTATCACATTTTTCCATGACTTTCCACTCTTCATCAAACCTAGTTTAAAAACACTCAGACTTAGGGCTTCCCTGGTGGCGCAGTGGTTGAGAATCTGCCTGCTAATGCAGGGGGCACGGGTTCAAGCCCTGGTCTGGGAGGATCCCACATGCCGCGGAGCAACTAGGCCCATGAGCCACAACTACTGAGCTTGCACGTCTGCAGCCTGAGCTCTGCAACAAGAGAGGCTGTGATAGTGAGAGGTCCGCGTGCCACGATGAAGAGTGGCCCCCGCTTGCCACAACTAGAGAAAGCCCTCGCACAGAAACGAAGACTCAACACAGCAAAAATAAATAAATACGTTAATAAACTCCTACCCCCAACATCTTCTTTAAAAAACAAAAACACTCAGACTTAACTGTTTCCCAGGTCTTCATTTCCTTATGAAGGCTACTATGTCATGCAAAACTTATATTAAATAAATTTGTAAGTTTTCCTCTTTTTAAAAAATAATTAATTTATTTATTTATTGGCTGTGTTGGGTCTTAGTTGCAGCACGTGGGATCTTTTGTTGTGGCGCATTGTTCTCTCTAGTTGTGGCATGCAGGTGCCCTGAGGCATGTGAGATCTTAGTTCCCTGACCAGGGATCAAACCCTCGTCCCCTGTATTGCAAGATAGATTCTTAACCACCAGACCACAAGAGAAGTCCCAGGTTTCCTCTTGTTAATCTGTTTTTTTGCCAGTCTACTTTACAGGGCTCTAGCCAGAGAACCTAGGAGGGTAGAGGGAAAGAGATTTTTTTCCTTCCCCTACAGTTTTCCAAACTATCAATGTCTATACTTTGGGAATGGATTACATATGTAGGTTGGGGGCTCCTTATACATAGGGGGCTTTTTTACTTAGAGTCTTGTTCTCATTGCTTCCTGTTTTTTGTTTTTAATTGCAAAGGATCTTTTTATTTAACCTAACAAGATTCCACATAAGGAAAACAGAGAAAAGATGCTATGCAAAACACAAGAAACTTGGAATCTTGGCTGTCCTGAAGGGTAGATTCCACTGGGATACAATCTAGTAACTTCTAAATAAGGGCACATGTGTGCACATAGAACAGGAATTAGGGACCTGCATATCCAAACAGAATAGGCTATACCAAGCAACCAAAATGTCATCACCTGAAGAAGCTTTCAGAAAATCAACATTTAACCACTTATGTTCCAAAGAAAATTCCTTGCAGCTACAAAGAATGTTTCCTTTCAGATTCTGAATGAATCAGAGAGAGATGATGACTGCCTACAAAATAAAAGCCCAAGGCACCACTAGGCCATTTGTGTTGGTGGCCATAACTACTAGCTTGGTTCATGACAGAATTGATTCAATGGTAACAATTGCCTTCAACATTAAAGACAGCATAAATGAATAGATCAGTCATGCCCCAGCCTAGTTTGCTATCCACAAGACTCAAAATAAATAAATACCACCAAGGAGAGCCTTAGAAGAGAAATGTTATCTACTAAAAAGGATACATTAGCCCTTTGTGTTTTTCCAAAGTCATTACTGAATGACTAGGGCAATTCATATGCCCAGAACTGCAGTCTTTATTTGTATTTTGATTCCTCAGCAGTATTTGCATTTAGTATTTTTTCTTAGAAGGGAAGGATAGGAAGCTGTTTGTTTCAGAGTTTCCCAAAGTATGTACGCTTTTCGACTGTACATAAGAGGATGAGCATTATAGTCCTGGAGGTGGGACAGGGAGGGCCTCTGAGGCCAAGCTTGGAGACAGATGGCCTTCACATTTATTTGATATGCAGCCTTCAGTTCTCGGAGAGAAGGACTGGGGCAGGGTGGTAAATAGAGGTTGACCAAGACCTCACAGGGCCACAAGACAGAAATTTTAAGATCACAATGAGGTGGAAATAGGTTCAGGATGAGCTGAAAGCCAAGCGTTTTTGCCCACGGAGATTTTTATAACTTCTGTTTATGACCATTGATACTAGATTCCATTTACAGTACTAATATTCTTTTCTTTTTCTTTTTTTTTTTTTTTTTTGCGGTACGCGGGCCTCTCACTGTCGTGGCCTCTCCTGTTGCGGAGCACAGGCTCCGGATGCGCAGGCTAAGCGGCCATGGCTTATGGGCCCAGCCGCTCCGTGGCATGTGGGATCTTCCCGGACCGGGGCACGAACCCGTGTCCCCTGCATCGGCAGGTGGACTCTTAACCACTGCGCCACCAGGGAAGCCCTATTTTCTTTTTAAACAAACATTAAACTTTTTAAAGTGAATTAATTTAAGTTAAAATGCTTATTACTATGGTGTTCAGCTATAGCAGTTTCTGAAATTGATGCCTGAATGGCTGGCATTTAGGAGCTGTTTGCTTAGAAGAGAGCACTGGTTTTAGAGCCCCTCCGGTACTCCAGTGCTGCCCCAGGGAACCTTCAGTGATTTTTACTCACTTTCTCTGAACCTCGTGATCCTCAACTACAAAATGCTTCGATGAGAAACACAAACCTCTCAAGGCAATTGTAAGGAATAAATAATAGGTGCTCAGTTAATGGTTAGTCCCTTTCCTTCCCTTACTGATATATGAGAAAGGCAGACAAACACTCTCTCCTCGGGCAACACCCCTGCCTAGCTCAAGACAACAAACTGTAGGCATGGATTATTCAAATCACTAGAAACTTTTGTATACACACCAACAGAGGCTATATTTGTAGCCCAACATATTACATTTGCAAACATGACAGGCAGAGAATTTAAGTATCAACACAGCACTTTCTTGTTAACAAAGAGTATATTCTGGGGCACTGTGTCACAGGGTGACTGGTCTGAAGGCCAGTTCTGGGCATTACTGACCAAAACCCAGGGCAAAAGGATATATATATGTGTGTGTGTGTGTGTGTGTGTATGTACACATGTACACATGTACACACACACACACACACACACACGCCAGGGTATGGTTTCAGGAGGAAGCAGAAATCCTTAAAGAAATATAATTTTTGCAATGGAAGGACAATTCTTGGGCCATCAGTTTTCCTTCCTTCCTCCCTTCCTCCTTTACTTCCTTCCTTCCTTTCTTTTTTTCTACATAAAAAAGGCACACTAGGGCTTCCCTGGTGGCGCAGTGGTTTAGAGTCTGCCTGCCGATGCGGGGGACACGGGTTTGTGCCCCGGTCTGGGAAGATCCCACATGCCGCGGAACGGCTGGGCCCGTGAGCCATGGCCGCTGAGCCTGTGCGTCCGGAGCCTGTGCTCCGCAACAGGAGAGGCCACAGCAGTGAGAGGCCCGCGTACCGCAAAAAAAAAAAAAAAAAAAAAAGGCACACCAAAATTTATGTTGAATATTCTCTTCTAATTTAAGGCTTATTACCTCTTTTTGTCCTTCACACATTAAAAGTCTATGAAATTTTTAAAAAGTGTTTTTTAGAAAGGAATACAAATGGCCAATAAGGCAAAGTATATCTAACCTCACTAATAATAATCAAACATATGCTAAAAATCAAGACATCAATATTCACCAATATGAAATATTCATTCATCAATATTCTTTCAATGTGTAAAAAGTTTTTAACATATGCGTACCCAATTGTTGAAATGGATGTGGGCAAACACCTATGCCCTCCCAGTGAGCGCATAAATGGGCACAACCCTCTGGAGGATAATCTGTAGTGCTATTAAAAACCTAAAAATCTGTGTATTCTTTGACCCAGAAATCTCCCTTCTGAGACTTTATTCTAAGGAAATAATAAGAGCTGTACTCAAAACTGTATCAAGAAGAGTGCTCATTGTATCATAAATTATTACAGCAGAAAACAAAATGGCTTAAGGGTCCAACAATAATGCAGATCAAATGTGCTAGAACCATCTGTTACAAAAGTACACAGTCATTGAAAATGATTGTGTTGAAGGAAACAAGATTAGTGGTTTTAAATGGGAGGGAAAACAGTATTTTATAGGAAGAAACTCCCCCAAAGTCATTGAGGACAAAGTAATGGAATTCAGGCATATTTACATGCAGCTCAGACAAGCAGACCTCACTGGCCTGACTACAAAACTTGGTCACACTTGCCTTTATTGCTGATTCAGCAGCCTGAGCCCTTATTCAACCACCTGCCCTCCCTACCTATACCCCTGTCCACCTTACCCAGAAGGAAATCAGCTCCCTCTCAAAGTATCCCCCAGATATTTCTGGGAATCCCCAAAGGGGATTTGAGTAGATTTGATCTGTAGTGAACAAGTGGCTTGTCAGAGTAGAGTAGAAATTAGTCTGAAGGTACCAGACCATCAAGAATGAATGTGTGGATCATGTGAATATCTTTATGGAATCCTGTAAGAGACAATATAGGTTAAAAATTAACTAAATGAAAATTATGTTTTCTCAATTTATGCAAAATGAGGGTTACAAAGTTGCCATAATTTGGGAGGTTAAAACCTCCCCCCGATACGACTCAGAGAAGCCTCACCACTGGCCCTCCTGACAGTGTTAGTGGTGAGAACACCAAGGTCAGGGTCTGGTGTGGTCTCCACTGGTCATCCAGGCATTGAGGAGTGCTGATTTCTATCCGGAAATTCCAACCAAACTCTCTGGTTTCCATCAGTTTGAGTGACCTCCTCTCTAACTTCACGCTACACTGCCACCAGGAATGAAAGCAGTTCCTTTTAGGCCAGAGCCTCAGAGTGTCAAGAAGCATTAGTTCCACCAGTTCTAGGCCCTCAGATCTTGCCCATAATCTCTCTGAGTATCAAGGAATCACTTTCATCAGTTTTTGGTTTTCTTTTCTTTCAACCCAGAGACTCAAACACAAACAAGGACAATTGTTATGCCATCTCTTTTCATTGTCCTCCTGGTCCCTCAGCTAAAAATGAATAGACAAATAGATGCCCCTTTTTCTCCGAAAGAAACCTAACCTATCCAGATGCAGTTCTCCTTTCATCGACAGCCCTTCCTTTTTTCTCATCCCCCAATTTTCTTTTTTTTAAGATAAAAAATTTTTTTTTGTTAAGTTCCTGGAAATCCCAGCCCTTCAAACATCTCCTGAAGATGCTTCAAGGTCTATGAATCATGGAGTAATTTACATTTAACACTGATTCCAAAATATAAAATTGCTTGAATCAGTTAAATTATTTTTCTGTTTTTTACTCCCCTCCCTGGTCATAATTTTAAAGTAAAAATTTTGGCAAAGTTAACTTTTGTAGTAGCCATATCCATTAGCATTTTGTTTATAAAGGGCATTTCTCCCAATCATGACCCTAGGAAGGAATAAGAATATATCACCATGAGTTATTTCCTTCTCTATCTAGTCTAGGGATCACTGCTTCTACTGTATTTGCATAATGATACTAGATGGCAATTCAGAAGACTATGATTTTAACCACACCTAATTTGGAATTAACCAAATGACTGTGACAAATCATTTTATTTAAAAAAAAAAATAATATAAAAAGTTTAAATTGTATATATTTTTCCATAAAAATAATATCCATGGTGATAGTATACATTGATGTAACTTTTTTGGAGAGCAATCTAGCAATATCATCTATGAAAATATTAATAGTGATAACTTCAGAGTTGAAATTTTCTCTAATTTTTATTTTCTTATTTTTGCTTATTTTTTTTTATGTTGAGCATATATTGGTTGTATAACCAAAAATAGTGCAAAGAGTTTTTACAAGATATAGAAAGGAAAAAGAAATTTATCCAAAACCCCAGGCTAGGTCAGATTACAGTCTTTTGAATTGCAGTCTAATATTTTTGGGTGGACATAAATGTGATCATAAAGTTACTTAACTTGTGTGACTGGATTTGCTATTACAAAGTGTTCTTGCACTTACACCTGAGCCTTCCCAGTGCTGTCTACACAACGCATGTGTATGGCTTCAACAACTTTTCTCTCTTAGTCTGTGGCTCTGTTGACAACTCTTCCTTCAAGGCCCAAGTAAGTCCATATCATCATAAAACCAGCTTCCAGATCCTTCTGTCCTGAGTCTTAACTACCTGGCCCATTCCTTTGTCCCTCAGATGATACCACAGATATTGTTAACCATTTTTTTCATCTGCCTGCCCCATCTCCCCCTGGATCTGAGAGCTTCTCTTGGGCCTCACTTTTTTTTTTTCTTTCTTAGTGATCAGCATAGTTCAGCAGATGCTCAAAACTTGTTTGAAGACATAATAAGGTGATTTCAATTCTACTCATTTGTTTATTAATGCTGCACTCTGCATCTTAGAGTGGAAGCTTATAAGATTCGTTGTATCATGGATTTAAGGTGACTGCGTGAAGAGATGAAACAATGCCTGGCCAGTGGCCGCCTTTTCCTCCCAGCATGTTGGACTTCTAGCAACTTAAAATTCTGATACTAAGCAAATGCCTTCTAAACATTCCTTCAGAGGGATTCATTTCCCTGAATATTCATCTCTGAGTAATAATTTCCTTTTTCTCTCTTTAACGAAACTACAATGATTGAAAGACAGGCTGATGTTGAAAAGTCGGGATAAATTTCTTTACAAAATATAAGGATCCAGAGTCCATAATAACTTCTATTTTTAATTTATGAATTTGTGTGTGTTTATTCATTAATTTATCATCTGTGACTATTTCCTTGTAAGTTGTAAAAACTTAAAAAGAAATTTTTATAAGTGTAAATAATTTTAAACAATGTGATTATTATCATAAACAGATTCTTTAAATGCCTTTTCACTTGATGATATTATTAAACTGTATCTAATTGTCCTTTTCTTTGTAATATATTTTTCTTTATCAATTTTTTTAGTCTGAGGTCTTTTATTCTTTAATTTGTTTTTCCAAGAGTAAGAAAACTTTTTACTCCTGTGCATTTTTCCAATACCCTTGTGATAGCCAGTTTGGATCTTCATTTATTTATTTATTTATTTTAAAAATTTATTTTAAAAATATTAGTGTATTTATTTATTTATTTACCTGTGCCGGGTCTTAGTTGCAGCACGCAGGATCTTTAGTTACGGCGTGCGGGGATTTTTAGTTGCAGCACGTGAACTCTTAGTTGCAGCATGTGGGATCTAGTTCTCTGACCAGGGATCGAACCTGGGACCCCTGCATTGGGAGCGTGGAGTCTTAGCCACTGGACCACCAGGGAAGTCTCTTCATTTATTTTTTTAAATAGTCATCTTCTCAACTAAAAAATGTTCATCTTGGGCTTCCCTGATGGCGCAGTGGTTGAGCGTCTGCCTGCCGATGCAAGGGACACGGGTTCGTGACCCGGTCCGGGAAGATCCCACATGCCGCGGGGCGGCTGGGCCTGTGAGCCATGGCCGCCGAGCCTGCGCGTCCGGAGCCTGTGCTCTGCAACGGGAGAGGCCACAACAGTGAGAGGCCCGCGTACTGGAAAAAAAAAAAAAAAAAAACTTCATCTTTTAAAATTTTCCTGTATTTATAAAAATTAAATGATACATGTGCATTTCAAAAAATTAGAAAATATAGATAAATTAAGAATTAAAATCATGTGAAATTGTATCATTCTGATCTGATCATTTAAAATGTTCACCTGTATATAGCTAATGAGAACATACTGTATATCACAGGGAACTCTACTCAATGCTCTTTGGTGACCTAAATGGGGAGGAAATCCAAAAAAAGGGGATATATGTATGTATAGCTGATTCACTTTACTGTACAGTAGAAACTAACACAACATTGTAATGCAACTATATGCCAATAAAAATTAATTTAAAAAATAAAAAACAAAATCAAAATAAAAAAAGAAGTTCCCCTGATCCTGTTTGAATCTCCCCATTGTTCTAAATTGCTTCTTTTGTCTTCAAATTTTCGTCTGTCTCCCAAAGCTTTTCCTCTTTCTAGGTTTCCCTGTACAAATCTCCCCCTGCCTTTAAACAACTCCATACCCCAGTTATTGGCACTGCACGTCCGCGCCCCCAGCAGGATCTCCCCACTCTCTTGTCAGCCATCAGTTTTCCTGAGTCTGACTCATGCAGTCTGGGACAATGT
Source organism: Pseudorca crassidens (assembly GCF_039906515.1). Taxonomy (NCBI): domain Eukaryota; kingdom Metazoa; phylum Chordata; class Mammalia; order Artiodactyla; family Delphinidae; genus Pseudorca; species Pseudorca crassidens. The sequence goes on from NC_090306.1 coordinate 64,381,233, forward strand.
CCTGGGAGGTAGCCTGTTACCAGCACAGTGTGGTCTACTAGGGGTCCCCCTCCCATGGAAGGGTCTCTCCTAGTCTTGTGATGCCATCTCTGACATGCCCAGTCACTCCAAATAAAATTGGGCCCTTCCTGGTCTCCTCACAAGTGTGAAGTGTAGGCATGCTGGTTGGATCAAACACAGATACCCTGAAGGATAAAGACAGAACAGTCAGGCCTAAGCAAGAACTAAAGTGGGCTGAAACAAAAGCCTTCATGTGTTTGTGTAAGTAGTGAGAACTGTGCAAGCTGGGGATCAGGCATTATAGCTAAAAGGGGCAATCCTTGTCCAGCCTGGCTGAATGTTGCCGCAGAGATGAAGGTCCGTGTGGCCAGAATGCTGTATTTTGAAGTCAGATTTGTTTGTGTTTGGCTCATTTTTTAAAAAATTAAAGACACTTTGTGGAGCAAATAAAACCTGCTTTCAGGTTAAATATGACCTACATTTTACCAGTTTATGACTCCTAGACTAAAGTCATATAAACCTGTAGGAAGGAAAAAATATTTTTCCAACCGTTACCTAATTTACAAGTCACCTTTTTCTCCAGAATTCGTAAGTTCGGGAAGCTGCATTTTTGTGCAAAGCAATGTTCCTTCCATTACTCGCTCCCTTCCTCTTCACATCTACTGGGAATTAGACAGGGCTATTTTCTTAATAATACAAAATAGACCTTTGAGTTTTAACTACATTCTTTACCAGCAGCCTTTGTTATTCTCATTTCCATTGGAGGATTGGAGAATAAGTGATTTTTCTCTTTCACTTGCAATAGGTAAGAGGCAGGTTTTAGTCTTGGGGCCCATCTCCTGAATATCTCCTTCCAAGGCGCTGGGAGGGACCTTTCTGATGTATTCACATGGTCAAATGGACTTTACAAAATTTGTAAAAGATATTTTCACCATAATTGGCTAAGACCATTTTCTCTTTCCGTTGCAATTTCTCCTCTTGTCACTTTCCCTCATGTCTAATTGGTTTATCGTAGTAACTGCAGGTATTCTGAGGACTTGAGTAAGGAAAGTACAGGTAGTAATACATGGTGTTTGGGACATGTTTTTGTAAGTCTCATCACTTCCGTGTGTAGGGAGACCATGTTTAGCATTGCTGGTGTAGAAATGACTTCTAATTATTCTTCTATTAGAAGACTATTAGAATGACTATTAGAATGACTTCTAATACTTCTAAGTATTCTAACTGCCCATTATCCTGACTTATCAGCACCACAAAAAGGCACAAAGCTAGAGGTCTCTCACAGTAAGAACATTTCCCTAAGTGACCAGCACTGGAAGGATGTGGGTAAATTAGGAAAAACATGCCAAAATAAGACTGAATTATTTTTCTACAGAAAGTGATAGAACAAAACTATTGTCAGATAAAGAAACAATCAATGGGCATACAGCCAAAAATGTAGGGGAAAAGTTATAGAGGTAATTAATAAAAATAATGTTGCTGTTTTTCTGAGTTTTGTGGTATTTGTCACCTTTTAAAAATTGCAATTTGTTATGATTTCTTATCTCGTTTTAAATAAATATATGCTTTCATATATAATTTTAGATTTGTGATTTTGTATTTTTCTTAGAGGATTTCTCCACCATATTGTATAAGCTTCAGGACCCCCAAAATCTGGATCAACCCCCGTTGGGATGAAGATTTTCTTTAAACAGGGAATTCCCTGGTGGCCCAGTGGTTAGGACTTGGGGTTTTCACTGCTGTGGGCCTGAGTTCAAGGGAACTAAGATCCCACAAGCAGTGCAGTGCGGTAAAAAAAAAAAAAAAAAAGATTTTTTTAAACAAAGTATTGTGATTATATATGTAAAAAATTGGGCCACTGAAACAACTCATACACATAGAAAAACCACTGGTGAAACAAAGCCATATGAATGTCAAAATGAGCTATTTTGGGGCTTCCCTAGTGGCGCAGTGGTTGGGGGGCCGCCTGCCGATGCGGAGGACGCGGGTTCGTGCCCCGGTCCGGGAAGATCCCACATGCCGCGGAGCGGCTGGGCCCGTGAGCCATGGCCGCTGGGCCTGCGCGTCCGGAGCCTGTGCTCCGCAACAGGAGAGGCCGCAGCTCTGGGAAGCCTGCATACCGAAAAAAAAAAAAAGAGCTATTTTGGTCATTTAGTTCACTCTCCATAGACTCAGCATATATAAAACAGGACTTGGATGTTGCATCCACCTCTAAGCACTGTGTCCTATACAAATTCCCAATGTTTTACATTTCATTTCTCTATTTACTATAAATACTTAGTTTTCCAATTTTTATTCTCTGAGTAAAATTTTCGGTTTAAATTGTATAAATTATGTATAGTTTTTTTGTTTAAATTGTACAGGTTTTTTTTGCTTCTTGCCTAATTACACAAACATCATCTTTAGTTGCACTTTGGAGCAACAGAGACCATACTGATTTAGCATTCACTCGTCCATTAGAGATGTGTCATGCCAGATCTTGTGCTAGGCAGTAGTATGTGTGAACAGTGAAAGGGACAGGAATATAAACATGAATAAGACATTGCCATTGCTTTCAGGAAGCTCACAGTCTGCTGGGAAAGACCCATGGTCCAGTGGGAGAGGCATATGTAAACACTGTGCTTTGGGAAGAAAAAGATGAAGTTGATTAACTGGGCGGTCAAGAAGACTTATAGGCGTTAACATTTGAGCCATGTATTGAAGAATGAAAAATAGCTTATCATGTTGAGAAAGGGAAAAGTATTCAGGGCAAAAAGAGTAGTAGAATTATGGCAAAGCGGCATGATTAAACATGGTATGCTGGGATAAAAGGAGAAGCTAAATAAGATACACATAGGAGGATATCAGGAGTAAGAATAAAGTGTGGGCTGGGGCCAGATGATGGAATTTCCTGAAAGATTTTTAAGCAGTGTGTCACCATCATATTTGTGTCTGAGAAAGTACACTCTAGCTAACTTTACTTGGCTCCATGAATACAGGGAAACTTAATATGCAAATATGCTTTTAGTTTAGCTGGCATTTTTGGACTCATTGTCTTGGACTAAAAGTTGCTGAGACATGATATCCCTTACATGGAGTGCAAAGTTGCATCAGGAAGGAGCTGAAGCACAAATGACTAATTCTTATAAGCAGGGATGTCAGTGACAAGCAGTTTTACAAAAATTTCTAATTTTCAAATTGAGCAAACAGTAGTATTATTTAATACTGGTACTCTTTGTACCCACCCACCTAATTCCTCCAGCTCAAATAGACTTGTCTGGTTTCTTACATAGTATCAATATTTAAAATCAGTTTCGTACAGCTGTTATGCTACCACACAAAAGTTCCTTAGGTTTCTACTTTCATAGCATTAATTTGAAATTTGAGATGAAATAAATTGTATTTTATAAATTCAACCCATTAGATCCTGAAACAATATTTAGTGCTGAATATATACTTATCATGTAATTTTGGTAAAAATTATACCTCTGTAGGTTTTTTGCTTTTTGAAAATAAATCAGTAAAACATTATGCTTAATTTTGAGTTAGTTCTCCTTTAGCAAGGAATTAGTCACTTAAGTATTTTTTTTAACATCTTTATTGGAGTATAATTGCTTTACAATGGTGTGTTAGTTTCTGCTTTATAACAAAGTGAATCAGCTATACATATACATATATCCCCGTATCTCTTCCCTCTTGCGTCTCCCTCCCTCCCACCCTCCCTATCCCACCCCTCCAGGTTGTCAAAAAGCAACAAGCTGATCTCCCTGTGCTACGCGGCTGCTTCCCACTAGCTATCGGTTTTACATTTGGTAGTGTATATATGTCCATGCCACTCTCTCACTTTGTCCCAGCTTACACTTCCCCCTCCCCGTGTCCTCAAGTCCATTCTCTAGTATGTCTGCGTCTTTATTCCCATCCTGCCCCTAGGTTCTTCATGACTTTTTTTTTTTACATTCCATATATATGTGTTAGCATACGGTATTTACATTTCTCTTTCTGACTTACTTCACTCTGTATGACAGACTCAAGGTCCATCCACCTCACTACAAATAACTCAATTGCATTTCTTTTCATGGCTGAGTAATATTCCATTGTATATATGTGCCACGTCTTCTTTATCCATTCATCTGTTGATGGACACTTAGGTTGCTTCCATGTCCTGGCTATTAGAAATAGAGCTGCAATGAACATTGTGGTACATGACTCTTTTTGAAGTATGGTTTTCTCAGGGTATATGGCCAGTAGTGGGATTGCTGGGTCATATGGTAGTTCTATTTTAGTTTTTTAAGGAACCTCCATACTGTTCTCCATAGCGGCTGTATCAATTTACATTCCCACCAACAGTGCAAGGGGGTTCCCTCATCTCCACACCCTCTCCAGCATTTACTGTTTGTAGATTTTTTGATGATGGCCATTCTGACCAGTGTGAGGTAATAATACTTCATAGTAAGTTTTTTTTTTTTTTTTTTTTTTTTTTGTGGTACACGGGCCTCTCACTGTTGTGGCCTCTCCCATTGCGGAGCACAGGCTCCGGACGCGCAGGCTCAGCAGCCATGGTTCACGGGCCTAGCCGCTCCGTGGCATGTGGAATCTTCCCGGACTGGGGCACGAACCCACGTCCCCTGCATCGGCAGGCAGACTCTCAACCACTGCGCCACCAGGGAAGCCCCATAGTAGTTTTGATTTGCATTTGTCTAATGATAAATGATGTTGAGCATTCTTTCATGTGTGTGTTGGCAATCTGTATAGCTCCTTTGGAGAAATGTCTAATTAGGTCTTCTGCCCATTTTTGGATTGGGTTGCTTGTTTTTTTGATATTGAGCTGCATGAGCTGCTTGTAAATTTTGGAGATTAATCCTTTCTCAGTTGCTTCATTTGCAAAAAGTTTCCTCCATTCTGAGGGTTGTCTTTTCGTCTTGTTTATGGTTTCCGTTGCTGTGCAAAAGCTTTTAAGTTTCATTAGGTCCCATTTGTTTATTTTTGTTTTTATTTCCATTTCTGTAGGAGGTGGGTCAAAAAGGATCTTGCTGTGATGTATGTCATAGAGTGTTCTGCCCATGTTTTCCTCTAAGAGTTTGATAGTTTCTGGACTTACATTTAGTTCCTTAATCCATTTTGAGCTTATTTTTGTGTATGGTGTTAGGGAGTGTTCTAATTTCATTCTTTTACATATAGCTGTCCAGTTTTCTCAGCACCACTTATTGAAGAGGCTGTCTTTTCTCCATTGTATACTCTTGCCTCCTTTATCAAAGATAAGGTGACCATATGTACGTGGGTTTATCTCTGGGCTTTCTATCCTGTTCCATTGATCTATATTTCTGTTTTGTTTTTGGTTTTTTTTTGCGGTACGTGGGCCTCTCACTGTTGTGGCCTCTCCCGTTGTGGAGCACAGGCTCCGGACGTGCAGGCTCAGCGGCCATGGCTCACGGGCCCAGCCACTCTGAGGCATGTGGCATCTTCCCAGACCAGGGCATGAACCCGTGTCCCCTGCATTGGCAGGCAGACTCTCAACCACTGCGCCACCAGGGAAGCCCTATATTTCTGTTTTTGTACCAGTACTATACTTTTTTTTTTATATATATAAATTTATCTATTTATTTTTGGCAGTGTTGGGTCTTCATTGCTGCATGGGCTGTCTCTAGTTCTGGCAAGCAGGGGCTACTCTTCATTGCGGTGTGTGGGCTTCTCATTGAGGCAGCTTCTCTTGTTGTGGAGCACGGGCTCTAGGCATGCAGGCTTCAGTAGTTATGGCTCATGGGCTCTAGAGCACAGGCTCAGTAGTTGTGGTACATGTGCTTAGTTGCTCCGCGGCATGTGGGATCTTCCCAGACCAGGGCTCGAACCCATATCCCCTGCATTGGCAGGCGGATTCTTAACTACTTTGCCACCAGGGAAGCCCGATACTGTCTTGATTACTGTAGCTCTGTAGTATAGTCTGAAGTCAAGGAGCTTTATTCCTCCATCTTCATTTTTCTTTCTCAAGATTGCTTTGGCTATTCGGGGTCTTTTGTGTTTCCATACAAATTGTGCAATTTTTTGTTCTAGTTCTGTGAAAAATGCCATTGGTAGTTTGATAGGGATTGCCTTGAATCTGTAGATTGCTTTGGGTACTATAGTCATTTTCACAATGTTGATTCTTCCAATCCAAGAACATGGTATATCTCTCCATCTGTTTGTATCATCTTTAATTTCTTTCATCAGTATCTTATAGTTTTCTGCATACAGGTCTTTAGTCTCCTTAGGTAGGTTTATTCCTAGGTATTTTATTCTTTTTGTTGCAATGGTAAATGGGAGTGTTTCCTTAATTTCTTTCAGATTTTTCATCATTAGTGTATAGGAATGCAAGAGATTTCTGTGCATTAATTTTGTATCCTGCTACTCTACCAAATTCATTAATTAGCTCTAGTAGTTTTCTGGTAGCAACTTTAGGATTCTCTATGTATAGTATGTCATCTGCAAACAGTGACAGTTTTACTTCTTCTTTTCCTGTTTGGATTCCTTTTATTTCTTTTTCTTCTCTGATTGCTGTGGCTAAAATTTCTGAAATTATGTTGAATAATAGTGGTGAGAGTGGGCAACCTTGTCTTGTTCCTGATCTTAGAGGGAATGGCTTCAGTTTTTCACCATTGAGAATGATGTTGGCTGTGGGTTTGTCATATACGGCCCTTATTATGTTGAGGTAAGTTCCCTCTATGCATACTTTCTGGAGACTTTTTATCATAAATGAGTGTTAAATTTTGTCAAAAGCTTTTTCTGAATCTATTGAGATGATCAGATGGTTTTTATCGTTCAATTTGTAAATATAGTGTATCACATTGATTGATTTGCATATATTGAAGAATCCTTGCATTCCTGGGATAAACCCCACTTGATCATGGTGTAAAATCCTTTTGCTAGTATTTAGTTGAGGATTTTTGCATCTATGTTCATCAGAGATATTGGCCTGTAGTTTTCTTTTTTTATGACATCTTTGTCTGGTTTTGGTATCAGGGTGATGTTGGCCTCGTAGAATGAGTTTAGGAGTGTTCCTCCCTCTGCTACATTTTGGAAGAGTTTGAGAAGGATAGGTGTTAGCTCTTCTCTAAATGTTTGATGAAATTCGCCTGTGGAGCCATTTGGTCCTGGGCTTTTGTTTGTTGGAAGGTTTTTAATCACAGTTTCAATTTCAGTGCTTGTGATTCGTCTGTTTATATTTTCTATTTCTTCCTGGTTCAGTCTCAGAAGGTTGTGCTTTTCTAAGAATTTGTCCATTTCTTCCAGGTTGTCCATTTTACTGGCATATTGTTGCTTGTAGTAATCTCTCAAGATCCTTTGTATTTCTGCAGTGTCAGTTGTTACTTCTCCTTTTTCATTTCTAATTCTATTGATTTGAGTCTTCTCCCTTTTTTTCTTGATGAGTCTGGTTAATGGTTTTTAAATTTTGTTTATCTTCTCAAAGAACCAGCTTTTAGTTTTATTGATCTTTGCTCTTATTTCCTTCATTTCTTTTTCATTTATTTCTGATCTGATCTTTATGATTTCTTTCCTTCTGCTAACTTTGGGGGGTTTTTTTTGTTCTTCTTTCTCTAATTGCTTTATGTGTAAGGTTAGGTTGTTTATTTGAGATGTTTGTTGTTTCTTGAGGTAGGATTGTATTGCTATAAACTTCCCTCTTAGAACTGCTTTTGCTGCATGCCATAGGTTTTGGGACACCGTGTTTTCTCTGTCATTTGTTTCTAGGTATTTTTTGATTTCCTCTTTGATTTCTTCAGTGAACTCTTGGTTATTTAGTAGTGCATTGTTTAGCCTCTGTGTGTTTGTATTTTTTACAGTTTTTCTCCTGTAATTAATATCTAGTCTTATAGCATTGTGGTCAGAAAAGGTACTTGATACGGTTTCAATTTTCTTAAATTTACCAAGGGTTGATTTGTGACCCAAGATATGATCTATTCTGGAGAATGTTCCATGAGCACTTGAGAAGAAAGTGTATTCTATTGTTTTTGGATGAAATGTCCTATAAATATCAATTAAGTCCATCTTGTTTAATGTGTCATTTAAAGCTTGTGTTTCCTTAGTTATTTTCATTTTGGATGATCTGTCCATTGGTGATAGTGGGGTGTTAAAATCCCCTACTATTATTATGTTACTGTCGATTTCCCCTTTTATGGCTGTTAGCATTTGCCTTATGTATTGAGGTGCTCCTATGTTGTGTGCATAAATATTTACAGTTGTTTTATCTTCTTCTTGGATTGATCCCTTGATCATTATGTAGTGTCCTTCTTTGTCTCTTGTAGTAGTCTTTGTTTTAAAGTCTATTTTGTCTGATAAGAGAATTGCTACTCCAGCTTTCTTTTGGTTTCCATTTGCATGGAATATCCTTTTCCATCCCCTCACTTTCAGTCTGTATGTGTCTCTAGGTCTGAAGTGGGTCCCTTGTAGACAGCATATATGTGGGTCTTCTTTTTGTATCCATTCAGCCAGTCTATGTCTTTTGGTTGGAGCATTTAATCCATTTACATTTAAGGTAATTATCGATATATATATTCCTATTACTATTTTCTTAATTGTTTTCAGTTTGTTTTTGTAGGTATTTTCCTTCTTGTGTTTCCTACCTAGAGAAGTTCCTTTAGCATTTGTTGTAAAGCTGTTTTTTTTTTTTTTGTAAAGCTGGTTTGGTGGTGCTGAATTCTTTTAGCTTTTGCTTGTCTATAAAGGTTTTGATTTCCCGTTGAATCTGAATGAGATCCTTGCTGGGTAGAGGAATCTTGTTTGTAGGTTTTCCCCTTTCATCACTTTAAATATGTCCTGCCACTCCCTTCTGGCTTGCAGAGTTTCTGCTGAAAGATCAGCTGTTAACCTTATGGGGATTCCCTTGTATGTTATTTGTTGTTTTCCCTTGCTGCTTTTAATATTTTTTCTTTGTACTTAACTTTTGACAGTTTGATTAATATGTGTTTCGGCGTGTTTCTCTTTGGGTTTTTCCTGTATGCACTCTCTGTGCTTTCTGGACTTGATTGACTATTTCCTTTCCCATGTTAGGGAAGTTTTCGACTATAATATCCTCAAATATTTTCTCAGACCTTTCTTTTTCTCTTCTTCTTCTGGGACCCCTATAATTCGATGTTGGTGTGTTTAATGTTGTCCCAGAGGTCACTGAGACTGTCCTCAATTCTTTTCATTCTTTTCTCTTTATTCTGCTCCCTGGCAGTTATTTCCACCATTTTATCTTCCAGCTCACTTATCTGTTCTTCTGCCTCAGTTATTCTGTTATTGATTCCATCCAGAGTATTTTTAATTTCAGTAATTGTGTTGCTCATCACTGTTTGTTTGCTCTTTAGTTCTTCTAGATCCGTGTTAAATGTTCCTTGTATTTTCTCCATTCTGTTTCTGAGATTTTGGATCCTCTTTACTAGCATTACTCTGAATTCCTTTTCAGGTAGGTTGCCTATTTCGTCTTCATTTATTTGGTCTTGTCCGTTTTTACCTTGCTTCTTCATCCGTAACATATACTTTTTGTCATTTCATTTTTTTTTTTTTTTAATGTGTGGTGCTGTATTCCTGTCTTACTGGTTGTTTGGCCTGAGACGTCCAGCACTAGAGTTTGCAGGCAGTTGGCTAGAGCCGGGTGCTGGTGCTGAGATGAGGACCTCTGGGAGGCCTCACTCCAACTGATATTCCCTGGGGTCTGAGGTTCTCTGTTAGTCCAATGGTTTGGACTTGGAGCTCCCACCACAGGAGTCTAGCCCAACCTCTGTCCTGGGAACCAAGATCCTGCAAGCTTCGTGATGTGGTTAAAAAAACAGAAAGAAAGAAAAGAAAGAAAGGAGCAGTAAAATATCAAAGAATAGAAAACAAAATAAAATTAGAAGATAAAAAATATATCAGGAAAAATAAAACTATATGGGCTTCTCTGGTGGCACAGTGTTTGAGAGTCCGCCTGCCGATGCAGGGGACACGGGTTCGTGCCCCGGTCTAGGAAGATCTCACATGCCGTGGAGCGGCTGGGCCCGTGAGCCATGGCCACTGAGCCTGTTCGTCCAGAGCCTGTGCTCCGCAACGGAAGAGGCCACAACAGTGAGAGGCCCGCATACCACAAAAAAAACCTATAATTGAAACCACCGGTTGCTGGGGTTCCTCCCATCCCCTTAGGGGTCTGTGGTCCCCCACCGGTGCCTGGTAGGTGCCCTAGTTGTGAGAAGACACGAATTCTGTATCCTCCTAGTACGCCACCTTGACTCTGCTCACTTCACTTAAATTCTTGCCCACAGCATCTAACCTCATACCTTCTTTGCCTTTTCTAAGATTCATGCTCACAAGAAAACAGAGGCAGAGAAACTGGTAATCACTACCTACCTTTCATGAACTTTCCAAAGTAATTTTGTCTACTTGGTCAATTTTTAAATCAAATGTATCCTGTAACTCAAATTCACAAATTAGAAAGTGGGGTGTGGTGTGTGTGCACATGCCTGTGTGTGTGGATACACCTATTGGAAAAAGTTCCCCCAGATAATTCTGACCTCCCAAACTACACTATTGGATCAAGAAACCATAGCTTTCAGAAAGTGTAAAATCACATTTACAAAGATCACACTCCAGGAAAGAAATGTCATTTCTGATCTGCAAAGCTCACAGGGAGGGAGATGATCCTTTCATTTGTCATTCCTTCAGATTCTGAGGCAAAGGACCTTGCGAACAACAGCAGAGAAAATAACCTTGCTCTTGCTGAATTTCCATCACCACCACAGAGAAGCTGTAGGCTAAAATCATTCCTTTTTCCCCCCATCCTCAAATAAAATAATCTAAATTAAAGACAAAATGATGTTAAATGCAAGGGTACATATCCCCAAGCCAACAATCTAATATAATTTGTTAAAAGAGTTGTTCTATACTGATCATAATCCTCTGAATGAGGTCTGCTGAGGAATGCACCTGGGGTACAACCATCAGTCTTTATATCACAGAGCACTGGGCTGCCATTAGTCATTTAAAATAATCATTCAAAGTGATTCATGGTAGGCAAACAGTTTAAAGGCACTGACAAAATTTAAAGGTAAGTTATGAACAAAAATATTGAATGTCTTTGACCTGGTAAGGTTCTTTTATTTATGAATTATTAATGATGATCTCTAAAAATGGTTTTCCGGGACTTCGCTGGTGGTCCAGTGGTTAAGACTCCATGCTTCCACTGCAGGGGGCACAGGTTCAAGCCCTGGTCAGGGAACTAAGATCCCACGTGAACTAAGATCCCTGGTCATGTGGCCAAAATATAAAAAAAAAAAAAAAATTTTAATAAAAAAGTAAAATAAAATAAAAATGTTTTTCCTCTCAAGAACCCAAAGCACTAAGCGGTCAAATTCCAGTTCCTTCTTAGAATGCCTGACTCAACAGATGGAGAGAAGACACTGAAGTGTGTCCATTTCCAACATAGAGCATCAAGGCCCTTGTACATCTCTCTTTCTTTATCAACATTTGAACCCCTAAGATGCTGTTCGAAAATTCAGTGATAATCAGAATACTTTCAAAGGAAACTTTACAAAATACGGATGTCCAGGAATCACCCATCATCCAACCATGTCTTCAGACATGGTGGAGATAAAGATGCGGGGCCTGCACTTGTTTAGTGAAGATGAGGTTGAACTTATTCTTTGGTCTTTGTGGGGTTTTCATGTTTGGGTTGGCTCAAGTTCTCAGTATTCCCTGGAACATGAAGCTTAAATTTCTTGGAACTTCAAATATGTTATAATGTTGAACTCAGTGTAGCTATCCTCCAAGTAATACACTCTAGAGAGCAATTTCCAAAGAAGTTAGGTCTATGTAACAGCATCAGAGAAAAGATGAGGTTGGTTTTTCAGTGGATACTGAATGAACAGCCATTTATTCACTTCTTATTGCATGTTCTAGATAGCAACATGTTCTATGAAAAATGGAGGGAAACTCAGACTATTACTTACCTTTACACAACTGCAATTATAAAATAAGATAGTTAAAAAAAAAAGATCATTTCAAGTTTCTTCTTGATCTCTGTATAAGGGTGTAAACCCTGTAGTAGGATTTTCTTTTCAAGAATATATGGATATTTTTGGTAGAGCCCTGAGTTCATCTGAGTGGAAAAGGCTGATTTGGGAGGTCTAAATTGCACTGCTTATTCAAATATCGAGAATGGGGCTTCCCTGGTGGCGTAGTGGTTGAGAGTCCGCCTGCCGGTGCAGGGGACGCGGGTTCGTGCCCCGGTCCGGGAGGATCCCACATGCCGCGGAGCGGCTGGGCCCGTGAGCCATGGCCTCTGAGCCTGCGTGTCCGGAGCCTGTGCTCCGCAACGGGAGAGGCCACAGCAGTGAGAGGCCCGCGTACCGCAATAAAAAAAAAAAAAAAAAAAATATTGAGAATGTTTTGTTTTCTCAGGACAGCCCAAGGGACAGGAGGCTTGGGAGTCTAGGGACTTGAAGAAGAGATAAGAGAAAGGTTCCAGAGTACTGGTATGGATCTGCATGAGGCAAGACAATCCGTGAGACATGTTCAGGGGGTAGGGATAGCTGAATAAATTAAAGAATTGTGGTAGCTAAAACCATGTGCTATTATATCCTGCTATACAACAGGCCCAAACGTGGGTGCTCAGTGCCTGGTGGGGGTGTGTGTCCACATGTGGGGTGAGCATCGCTGAGAAGAGAATAGCCAAAGAGTGGAGCCGGAGAGGGTGCACTGCACTATATTAGTCAGTACTCTTCAGTTTGCAAGTGACAAAACCCCCAACTTAAACGGGCTTAAGTAGAAAGGGAATTTATTTTTCCTAATAAGTAAAAAGACCAGGGCCTTCATCTGATTGGATCTGTGACCTTAAAACTATCAAGAATCTCTCTCTCATCATCTGTCAGCTCTGCTATCCTCTGCTGAATTTGGCATCAGGCTGACCCTCTCTGTGTAGTGGTCGCTGTCACTGTCAGGCTTAGATTGATATTGAGGAGACAGAGACTTTCTCCCAATGGTTCTCACAAAAGTCCCAGATTTGAGTCTCACTGGCTCTGAATGAATCAGTACCCATCACTGAACCAACCCATAGGCTAGAATAGTGGAATGTTCTGATCGGCTAAGCCTGGGACACCTGCCGCTCCTAGAGCAGGTGAGGTGACTTATCCATCACACGTGAATGTGGGAGGGAGTGACTCCCTAAAAGAATTAGAACTCTGCCAGAAGAAAAATGGGAAACGGACGCTATATAGACATCCACAAAACCCCCAAATGACACTGGTGTTGGAGGACAAGGACAGCAATGATGCAAAAGGCTTTATGTACTGTCACAAGTACATAAAGAGTAGGGTTTGACCCACAATGTCACAGAAGGCACTTTATAATGGTATTAGCTAGCTATCTATTTTGTGATAATCAGTCTTATTTTAAAGAGAAAATGCATCCATATGCCATCAATACATAGCGAATTACATCCATCACCTAATGAAATTTTGTGAGGTTTCTTAGCATTTCCTGTTTTGTGTCTTACTTTTGTATATACTTTTACCCATGCTAATCTAGAAGATTTTTTAAAACTGTCCCTCCAAATGAAGCTTAAATATTTTTAGAGACAGCTAAAAGAATCTTCTTTCCTTGAAGCATACATTTCTTCCTATTTTAACGCCTTCTTGCTTCTCTCCTCATATCTCCATCTATTCTCCCAAGACTGATATATTCAACATTTGGTAAGAAAGCAATCACAGAGAAAAGATAACCCGTATCCAGTCATTGTGGAGGAAGGTTCAATGAAATGATATACTCGTAAGCACCTTAGAGCCAGGAGAAGCCACAGGTTGTTGGTAGAATTCAAGGCAGGAGAATATTGGTGTGTTTAGAACATCTATTATTTTCTTCTGCAGTGGCATAGCTCTCCATGCATTGCTAGGAATTACTGGTTGTATAGTTATAATTGTGAAATTAGTATATGCGGCAAGAATGTAATTCTAGTACATTGGAAAGAATTCCTCACTCTTTGGAATCCTTCAGGAATCAGAGTTGAAAGAGAACAAAAAGAGGTAAATAAGGAAGTAAGCAGAGTTGATGGGATCTTTCCTTGAGCTCAGGACTGCCCAGCATCCCTGTTTTGTAAAGAGAACAGTGCCAGACCAGGAGCACACAAAGGAACTTGGGAGAAAAGCCTCAACGGGAGAGTGAGCTTTGAAATCCAGGCAGCGAGGCCTTTTTTTGTTTTTGTTTTTTTTGGCCATGCTGCGCTGCTTGCAGGAGGATCTTACTTCCCCGACCAGGGATTGAACCTGGGCCCTAAGAGTGAACGTGCAGAGTCCTAACCACTGGACCGCCAGAGAATTCCCAGTGAGGCTATTTCTGATAGTTCAGGAAGTCAGGTGAAGTACAGTAAGTCCCGTACATATGAACCTTCAAGTTGTGAACTTTCAAAGATGCGAACGTGCATGCCAGCCCCTATATGCCAGCTGTTGTACTGTACTACTGTACTTTTCAAGGTACTGTACTGTAAGATTAAAAATGTTTCATTTTTTGTGTTTGTTTGTTTTTTATGTATGTATTGTTTGTGTGAAAAGTATTATAAACTTATTACAGTGCAGTACTGTATAGTCAATTGTGTTAGCTGGGTACCTAGGGTAACTTTGTTGGACTTATGAACGTGCTCGGAACTTGTTCATATGTGGTGGACTTACTGTACCATGCCTGAGGTCGGTACAGACCTCAGGCTTACTGAGGTCGGCCTTCACTAGTGGTTCCCAAACCATCAGAATCACTCGGGGAGCACTGAGAAAGCAGACTCTTGGCTCCCCACCAGGCACACTGAATCAGAACGGGGTGGGTGGGTAGAGCCTGGGGCACTTAGTCTATGCCAAGCACTCTTCTAGGTGCTCATTATTTTAGGCACTATTATTCTAATAGACACTAATATATTATTTAACTCATTCAGCCATCTCATTAATCAGGTATTGGTCCATTTTATAGGTGAGGAAGCTGAGACTCAGAGAGGTTAAGTAACTGGCAGCAGGTCACAGAGCTGTGATTCAAATCAAAGTCTGCTTCTAGAGCCTTCTTAACTCTGCCAGACCTGGAAGTGAGGCAATCCAGATACACTCAAAGTAGAAGTTGTATTATTTTTATTTAGCTGCCTGAAAAAAATTCAGGAACAGTATCCTTTCTTATGATGTATTCATTTCATATGTAATATATTTTTTAAATACACTTTATTTTTCGAACAGTTTTAGATTCTCAAAAAAATTGTGACAATAGTAGAGAGAATTTCCATATATCCTGTACCCAGTTTCCCCTATTATTACTATCTAATATTAGTATGATAATTTGTTATAATTAATGAACCAATACTGACACATTATTAAGTACATATGTAACCTTTTTTCAAGTATATTATTTGTATATTTGACTGTGCAAAACTCAAGGTTACCTCTTATGGCTCAAGTGGTCTTGGGCAAGGAATTTAGCTGTTGAATCTTATTTTACTCATCTCTAAAACAGAAAAAATAAAAATAATGATTTCAGAGGGACATGTTGGCATATTTGAAGAGGGTCCTATACCTAACACTCTTTTCTCTTGCCTGGGTCTGGTAGAGGCCAAAATATTTCTGTTAGGACTGCTAAAGCAGATAAAGAAATGTGTGACTTTTATCTGAAGCCAAGTGGCATATAATATTGACTTCTAGGATAAAATAGATATACACGACAGGAAACACTGGCCAGGTAAAGCCTGGGAGCACAGAGGAACAACACACACATCAAACAGGAAACATTCTTTCAAAGAGAAGGAGCAAGAAAGGGGTGGGGCTCTGCATGCCCAGTTTCCCCATCAAAAATCTCATCAATCAGTTGAAGTTGTTCCCTCTTCCTTGAAGAGAAGAGCCAGGAGGGTGAGGCCAAGAGCATACTAATGGCGATTGGACAACATTAGACGTTAGATTTACATGAAATAATGCCATTTGCAGCAACATGGATGGACCTAGAGATTATCATACTAAGTGAAGTAAGTCAGACAGAGAAAGGCAAATATCATACGATGTCACTTACATGTGGAATCTAAAGTATGACACAAATGAACTTACTTATTTACAAAACAGAAAGAGCCTCATAGACATAGAAAACAAACTTATGGTTACCAAAGGGGCAAGGGAGGTGAGGGATAAATTAGGAGTTTGGGATTAACATATACACATTACTATATATAAAATAGATAACCAACAAAGACCTACTGTATAGCACAGGGAACTATATTCAATATTTTATAATAACCTATAAGGGAAAAGAATCTGTATATATATAACTGAATTACTGTGCTGTACACCTGAAACTAACATGACATTGTAAATCAATTTAAAAGAAAGAAGTTATATTTACAATTAAGAATTGATCTACATGTGGAAGCTCAAATGTTTGTGTCTGGTACAAGTAGATACAAAAAAGCATTTGCTCCAAAAAATTCATTCTGCAACAGATATTGATTTTTATTTTTCAGCCGAGACAGTGGTATTTTAGCTTCAGAAATAGTCCAGTTGCTAACAATGAGTAGGCACAAATATAGAGTTGTAAAAAAAAAAAATGTTATTTTGAGACGAATCTCTTTATTATGACTATAGAAAGTCAAATGATTGAATCCATTAGTTGCATTCTCTCATAGTCTCATTTTCTCATTCTCTTCAATGTCTTTATTTTTTTTTGTGGCTGCACTGCATAGCTTTCAGGATCTTAAGATCCCCCACCAGGGACTGAGCCAGGGCCCTGGCAGTGAAAGCACTGAGTCCTAACCACTGGACTTCCAGGAAATTCCCCAAGGTCTTTCGATTTTTGAAAAGACTTTAGGAACTCTGATGATCAAAGATTTGGGGACCCACTGGTACAACTAGAGGGACATTGAACACTGAAGTCTAATTTGGGGACAAAGACAATTTTTTTTCTTAAAAAAACCATAGTTCTGAGTTACTAAGATGTATAAAAATATCAATCTATTTTATAAGCTTTGTTTTGGAAATCTTTTCAAATAAGTAAAATATTTTAATCTCAGCATAACTCATATCATAGTTTGCCTGGTTAAGGACGATAAGGTATCAGCAGACAGGCTGCTGGAAAAGTTAAATCTTTAGGAAGCTTGCAATTCGGGAGGCAAATGCTATACCTATGTTTGTATCATCACCATTTCCTGAGAAGGTGTACTATTTGAACAGACTAAAATATAGATATCGCTTAGCCAGCATTAAAAATAGGAGCATGTCTGGGGCTTCCCTGGTGGCGCAGTGGTTGAGGGTCCGCCTGCCGATGCAGGGGACGCGGGTTCGTGCCCCGCTCTGGGAGGATCCCACATGCCGCGGAGCGGCTGGGCCCGTGGGCCATGGCTGCTGAGCCTGCGCGTCTGGAGCCTAGAGGCCACAACAGTGAGAGGCTACAACAATGAGAGGCCCGCGTACTGCAAAAAAAAAAAAAAAAAAATAGGAGCATGTCTGAAATGCGCACACTCCCACTGCCCTGAGTGCTTCCTGCAGCCGCCCACAGCTTTCTCCAGCTTCTGTCGGTGGCTGTAGAACCCCCACCTCCCTTTCCTAACGAGGCTTCTCTCCAGCTACACATCGACGCAGAGGCCACTGACGCTATCTTCTGTGTCAGCAATAATGCTCTGTCCTTCCTATGTCATCCAAGGAGCCCTGGATTCTTTCTGAACAAGAATGTGTTAGTCTCCTCCACACTGGCATGGGGCAGGGCGGGAATGGGAGGTGGGAGGGATGGGTCAGTATCTTTTTGAAAGAGGCTCAACATGAACTCAGCAGATTCACAGAGTAGATGAGAGTGGAAGGGGAATCAAAAGTTGGGAATACAAATTTGTTTCCGCTGCTTTTTTATTTAAAAAACAATTTTTTAAAAAAAAATTCAGGGAGAAAAATCAGCCTATCCATGTCTTAGGTCTGGCAGTTCCTGTTCAACTTAGCAATTTTCTCTTTACCTTGTTCTAAACATACGTTATCTTTGCATTCTCATACTGTTATTAGACATCTGAATTAGCAATTATTTCTTAAATGCTATATCACTTAGCTCTAACAAATTACCCGTAACTTACCTGCTTGAAAAAACAAGCACTTATTTAGCTCATAATTCTGTGGACTGAACAGGCAGTTCTTCTCTAGGCTGCCTTTGCTTTTCTTTGCTGGGCTTATATTGTCTGTGATCAGCTGCTGGTGGGACTGGAGGCTGGCTGGTCTAGGATGGCCTCACTCATATGTCTGGTTATTGGCAAGTAGTGACTGGGGCCTGGCTGCTAGGGTATTGGACTCGTTGACATGGTGACCTCAGGGTTCCAACCACAGTAAAAGATAACAAGGCCTAACGTGCAAGTCTCTGCCTGCTTCGTGTTTGCCAATCTCATTGTCCAAGTCATATGTCCCAGCCCAGACTCAGGGTGTGGTAAAACAGACACCACCGCTTGATGAGAGGAACTTCAACTTCACATCGAAAGGGTATGCCTCGAGGGATGGGGAAGAATGATGGCCACTTTTGCAATCTACCACAAGGGCTTAGTTTGTGAAAAGCCTAACATTTAAAAAATAGATAAGGCATCTGCCATGGTTTAATGGCTGGAGTTTATTTTAGCTTTTGTCCTCAGGTCCAATTATGACAGAACTGCGAGTCAGGCAAATGCCCAAAACCTCATTCAGCAACACAAATCCCTACTTTTCTTTCACCATTTTAGTTTTTAGATTACCCACAGAACTAGCTGCTATGCAGAGCAGCTGCAGGCGGACAGAAGTGTGGTGAGTATGGACGGGTGGGCGCTCAGGAAAGGCCGCCCGTGCTCTGTCAGCATAGGCTTCTCAAGGTAGTCAAGTGAGCCTCTGACCTTCCATGATGCCACCGTGGGCTAAAAGGTGACAGACACAGAAGGACGTTCTGATTTCTCATGAGAGCGGATAGATGTGGCATCCCCGGACAAAAAAAACAAAAATCGCTCATTTATTTTGTTTATCCAGGTTTTTTTTGTTTTTGTTTTTTTGTGGAACGCGGGCCTCTCACTGTTGTGGCCTCTCCCGTTGCGGAGCGCAGGCTCCGACGCGCAGGCTCAGCGGCCGTGGCTCACAGGCCCAGCCGCTCCGCGGCATGTGGGATCCTCCCGGACCGGGGCACGAACCCGTGTCCCCTGCATTGGCAGGCGGACTCCCAACCACTGTGCCACCAGGGAAGCCCTGTTTATCCTTTTTTAAATTCCATATATGAGTGAGATCATACAGTGTTTGTCTCTCTGTCTGGCTTATTTCCCTTGGCATAATACTCTCAACGCCCAAACCAAATCAAACAAAAACAAGCAGATACAGAGAATAGAGTAGTGGCTACCAGAGAGGGAGGACTGGAAGGGAGGCTGAAAAGAGTAAAGAGATTACCTGTATGCTGAGGAATGGAACCTAAATTTTTGGTGGCAAGCACACTGTAGGGTATACAGAAGTGTAACATAACATTGTACACGTGAAACTGATATAATGTTACGAATCAGTTACCTCAGTAAAAAAAATACGTATATATATGTGCATGATTTTGTGAATAGGCATACTTGGTGACTGAAAGGGCATTTAGCTGAGATCCAGTCCTTGGATAAGAGAAAAAATCTCTAGGTAACTGTCACAAAGCAAGTTCATGCTCCATGTGATAATGTCTGAGAATCCTTCCGTCTGAGGCGGGTGGCAGTTCTAATTAGTCTGGACGTCAGTGCAACTTGGCCCTGTTTTTTAGTTTCCTTGTTTATAATGGGGGAGAATCAGGTCGTACTAAGATCTTGTCTCCCTCCCCATCCCCTTCTCCTCACCCATGAACAAGTTTCGCGGATTGTGGTTTTTAGAAAATATTCCCAACTTTCTCAAATGGCCTGCTTCGTAAAGGCCCCCTATGGGCACAGAAGAAATGTTTCCCTTTCTGAAATGCAATAAGGTTCAGCTTTGCTTGGTGTCTTCTAAGGCAAAGCAAGGTTTAAGTGATGGGCGAATAACAGAGTGTTGCCTGAATTTTCCATATACCTCAGTTTTGGAAAAGCCTGGGAGAGAGGGAATAAATGTAAAATCAGAGCCTTGAAATTAGGTGGTTGGGATTAACATATACTCACTACTATTACATGTATATAAAATAGATAACCAACAAGGACCTACTGTATAGCACAGGGAACTATATTGAATACTTTGTAATAACCTATAAGGGAAAAGAATATGAAAAAGAATATGTGTGTGTGGACATATATACACACATATATGTATGTATGTGTAACTGAATCACTATGCTACATACCTGAAACTAACATGACATTGTAAATTAACTATACTTCAATTAAATAAATAAATAAATTTTTTTTAAAATGTAAAAACAGGGCTTCCCTGGTGGCGCAGTGGTTGAGAGTCCGCCTGCCGATGCAGGGAACACGGGTTCGTGCCCCGGTCCGGGAGGATCCCACATGCCGCGGAGCGGCTGGGCCCGTGAGCCATGGCCGCTGAGCCTGCGCGTCCGGAGCCTGTGCTCCGCAACGGGAGAGGCCACAACAGTGAGAGGCCCGCGTACCGGGGGAAAAAAAATAAAAAAAAATGAAAACAGAGCCTTGGAAGGGAATTTACAGCTCCATGGACCAATGCCCTAGGCTTAGAAAGGGGTCCTTGCGAGCTATTGATCCCCGTGGGAGGAGCATGACCGAGGCCTTAGGCACCTGGCCCCTCAGCCCCTCCTCCATCAGAGCGCTCTGCTGGTATCTGCTTTGTACATTGGGATTTTGCAACATATTTCTTCTGATGAAAGATTTCTGAAGCTAAGTCTTCATTTTGTAGGTGAGGAGCTGTAGGCCCAGGGATGTGGGGTAACCTGCTCAGGGTCACAGTGGCTGTCACGTGCAGAGCTGAGGGCAGAATTCAAGTCTCAGTTTCTAGTCCAGTGTTCTTGTTCTACCACACGCCATCTTCCACTTCTCCACCTAAGCTGGGCAACTTCTTTTCGATAGATGCTCACTGACACGGCACGATAAATATTGCCAAAATGGTTGATACAGATCAGAAGATGAAAAGTGTTGTTTCTCATTTGAACAATTGCTGTGACGTGATTTGGATTCTGGCTTCGAGTTCTTATCCTGTTTTTCACGAGCTGGGTGACTGAATCTCTGTTGCAGTCTCGTCATTGTAAAATAGAGACAATGATGCTCAACAACTGCTCAGCCTTTTGTAAGTAAGCAGATAACTAATATAGAACATTGCTATGATTACTGCTTTATTGCTTTGACTGTAGAAAAAAATTTACTATTCACGGATTGTAAAGGCTCCACTAAAGTGAATTGTCTCAACACTTTTGGAAAAACTAAAGGTAATAATCAAAACAGTCACTATTTTTATGGTACATAGCTTGAGTTAATTAAACCATGATCAAAGGACCTGCATTCTGTCTGCAAACCATGCAGTCAGAAGTGCGGTAAGAACTAAGGAATGAGCCTTGAGGAATCATTTGACTGTTCTGAATCTTATAAAGCCTGGAGTACATACGAAAGGAGTACTGGAGAAGAATTCGCTGGGGCTATCTTTTAAGTGGTAAACAACACAAGCACCAAGAACTTCAGCTGGTCCTAAAATTCACTGCTTCCCATTTAGAAGCTGCTTCTAAATGTGGCAGCTCCCCCACGGCCTAATTAAAATGCCTTAGCAGAACAGCTTCAAATCTGACAAGGATTAGTGGCCAAATGGGCCCCTTTCTTTCCTGGGCCTGTAGATCATTTGCCTCCAGCTAACAGGAATTGGCACTAAAAGCCAAAAGTGGAGCATCAGAAGGCTTTGATCACTGGGTAAGAACTGTTCCGCGATGCTCAGATGTGGAATGAGCGCTGTGGTATGAGCTCAGGTGATTCTATCGGTAGATCTGGCATAGCTATGCTACGAGGTAGGCAAACGGATGTTCAGATGAACGTGACTCTAGTATGTGCAATGGTTTCTAGTTTCTTTCATGACTGTGTAAAACGTCCAGATTATGTCAGATTACTTCTCCATTTGTAGATCAAGAATTGGAAATAATCATGGGGTAACGGACTGGTGTTGGGAGATTTGTGTTCAGATTCTGGCCCAGTTATTGAGTATCTTTGCTGAATTAAACTTTGGGCCTCTGTTTCCTCATCTGTGAAATAGATGGTGGGGCAGAAAGTTAGACTAAGAATTTTTAAAGTACTTTTCCAGTCTAACAGCTTCTTATTTTATGGCTAAAGGCAGTAAGGACCAAGAACTAACTTTCTGTCTTTAGGTTATTTAAATTGTCCCATATATCAAATCACAATGGATTTAAAAATTATATTGAGTCTGTGGTCTATTATCCTCCGATGAAGCGTGTTAAGGAAGCTGAGTGCTTTGATCACTGCCTGGGCTAGTGATTTAGTAAGGACTAAATTGTGCTGCAAGAAGCAAAGAGCTCACTCCCATAGTTTAAAAACACAAGGTTCTCTTCTCTGACATAAAAGAATTTGGAGGTAGGAAATCCACAGCAAGTATTGTGGCTTGATAAAGACATTCCACTGCATGTGGCTACTAACCTCAAGGTTACCTCCTAACACAACATGACTGCTAGGATGCCAATCCTTTCATCTACATTCCACGAGCAAGGGGAAATTGACAAAAGGGGGACATCCTTTGACTAGGAAATGCTGTTCACTATCTGGGCATGTTGCTACCCCAAATAAAACTGGGGTCCTGTTACTGAGAAGAAATAGGACCACCCAGTAGGCTTTGTCACAGCCAGTTATCTCAGCTGGATTCCTTGGCCATTTCCTTAGTCCTGCACAGCTTTCTCCCAAACACAAGGGCCAATCTGGACAAAGTCCTCTGTTTTCCAACACCGTGGAGCCACAAGAGGAGCCTGAGAAGGAAGGCACTACCTTGTCACTTGAGGATCTAAAGAATCATTTTCACAGGTGAAAGGCAGCAAATTTATTCTAGTATAGGTGGCACTTGAAGAACCTGCTGTTTTTGAATTATTATAATAAAAGTATTTTCCAATTTTGCCTAGGAAATAAACTGATCTCCACCTTCCTAAAAAAGATCCCAACAATTGTTTAAAATAACTCTGTTCTTGCTATGAATAAGCTCCACAGCTTAGCAACAGAGAACAGAAGGGAGACATACAAAGCTTTTCCTTCTTCTTTTTTTTTTTTTAAAATAATAGCTCACCCTCAAGCTTGGATTAGGTAAAACATTCTCTTGGGCAAAAGGACCTCACTTCCTGAAGCTCTGTTTTTATCTTTGCTGTTAAAAACTCACAGGCTACGTTTCCCACTATGGTATTGTTTTGTTTTTTAATAATCTTTGTTCATCTCACTAGTCAAAATGCCTAAGAGGGGGACTTCCCTGGTGGCTCAGTGGATAAGACTGTGCACTCCCAATGCAGGGGGCCCGGGTTCGATCCCTGATCAGGGAACTAGATCCCACATGCATGCTGCAGCTAAGAGTTTGCATGCCACAACTAAGGAGCCTGCATGCCGCCACTAAGACCCAGTGCAACCAAAAAAAAAAAAAAAAAAAGCCAAGGAGGTATGTAGATTTTAAGAAATCAAAACCTAAGCAGACTGATGGCTGAAGTCAATTTGGAACAGTGCTTCAGTTCAAACATTCTGGTTCTGGGTTCAAATTTGCCACAGATCCCTGTTCCCCATCTGTGACAGTTAATTTTATGTGTCAACATGGCTAGGCCACAGTACTCAGATATTTGGTTAAACACCAGTTTATTTTAAATTTATTTATTGTTTTAATTGGCTGCGCCATGCAGTTTACAGGATCTTAGTTCCCCGACCAGGGATTGAACCCACGCCCCCTGCAGGAGAAGCGTGGAGTTTTAACCACTGGACCACCAGGGAATTCCTGAAACAGCAGTTTAGATTTCGATGTGAAGGCATTTTTCACGTGAGACTACCATTTAAATCAGTAAACGCTGAGTCAAGCAGATCGCCCTCCATGGTGCGGGTGGGCCTTATCCAATCAGCGGAAGGCCTTAAGAGATAATGACTGTGCCTTCCAGAGGAAGAAGGAATTCTGCCTCCAGACTGTCTTCGGACTCATGACTCCAACATCAACCCTGCCCGGGGTCCCTAGCCTGCCAGCCTACTCTGAAGATCTCAGGCTTGCCAGCCGCCACAATTGCATGAACCAATTTCTTAAAATCTTAATAGATAGATAGACAGACAGACAGAGAGAAACATGTTGTTTCTTTTTCTCTGGAGAACCCGGACTAATACATCACACCAACTTTTGGCTCATGGATATTTGTAAACAAGCCCATTCGTACTGCTTCTCATTTCTGTAATCCATTTATTCAAAACAGACTGATAAATGCTGTTAGGTCTAAAGGGGTAGAGGGTATGAATTATGGTGTGAGATTGGGCTGGTATCACAGTACCAAGGTTATATTCCCTGGATAAGCCTCTTAACTCTCTGAGCCTTAGTGTCTACACCTGTAAAATGGGTAATGATGCTGATTTGGGGAAAAAAATAATAACGATAGTAATGACAACAAAAAATACGTACTTTTTCAGAGCACTTACTATGTGCCATGAACATGGATCCTCTTTTCCCTCCCACACAGCCTTAGAAGGTGAAACTGAGGTACACAGAGGCTAAGGAGCTTGTCCAAGTTCACACAGCCAGCACGTGGTAGACGCTGACCAACATCATGACCAGCACCATGCTGTCTCCACGACACACGTGAAGATGCTTAGCCTATGCCTGGCACACAGCAGATGCGCAATATTGATTCCCTTCCACTTTCCTCTTTCACTGCCTTTTGTCTGATTACTCAGCTGTTTCTGCAAAGGTCAGGGCCAGTGAAAGCAACAAAGTCTTGTACCATTCAATTTATAGCTCTTAGGCAGTCAGGAATCTGCCCCAAGGTGATTCATTCTGCAACTTTCTTGCCAGGAACTGAATCTGAAAGCAGACTGCCTGTTCCACCACAGGGTCTGGAGTGGCGTTGGTATTCACATATGCCCATGGTCAGGTTGGGGGCTGTGTAACCCACTGCACACAACCACTGTCTATATTGCTGAATTCACTCCCAGAGTTAATCACAAGCTGGTGTGTTTGGATGCACACCTCATCGCCTCCACTTTTCACTGCGTAATTTCAAAGAAAGAATGAAAAGCAGACGGTGGTCTGAATCTCCCTTCCTAGCTTGGTGCTGCCCAGGGAGCACGCTGCCTTCTCTCATTTGGTTACGTTGACGGGGAAGCCATGGGAAATGGCACAAGAGCCGCCCTCTCTGTGCCCTTTCTCTCCTCTTTTTGGAAAACACTAAAGAGATCTGTTCCATTAGCACGAAGAGTGCATTTATGCATTTTTAAGTGGCTTTTTGGCAAACCAGAGAGCTGTTCTATGACAGGCTACAGACACTGTGTCTGCAGCTATTTATCATAATAATAGGTATCCATACGATATCGATATCCCTGAATGTAACATGATCTCTTTGAAAAGTCATTTCATTCAAGGATGCTGATGTCGGTACCAAGTTATGCTATAATTCTAGGGGAAGAGGTTTTGAGAGTCCTCTGTAGTTGACATAACAACTGCTATATCCATGCTTGGATTTTGATCAGCTTAAATAACTTAAGTTCCAGAATATTTTACAAAGATTGCTTTTATTCCAGCTGATTACTTCACGGCTTCCAATATAAATGCTAATGTAGGCACCATTATTTTTGTTATTAAGCTATTGCTATAAAACATATTTTTTAAGACAGTTTAAAACTTTAGGACTTGATGGGGACTTCCCTGGCAGTCCAGCGGTTAAGCCTTTGCCTTCCAATGCAGGGGGCGTGGGTTTGATCCCTCGTCAGGGAGCTAAGATCCCATATGCCTTGAGGCCAAAAAAACCAAAAAAAAAAAAAAAACTTTAGGACTTGAATTATACATTTTCATAGTCTGATGGAAAGAATGCTTGGCATTTGTTACAACTATATCTACAAACACAATGTACGGCACGGGTCGAAAGTCACAAACATTGGGGCGTCAATTCCCTTCCAGCATCCTGTCCCTCCATTCTTCCCCAGTGATGCCAAGCTGCTTCCTGGCTCTTGAACACGTCCTTCTTTTCCATGCCTTGCACGTGCTATCTCCTCGGTCCACAGTGACCCTCCTGTCCTTCATCCCCCTCCTCCCACAGCACCTCCCAAATTCCTCTCCTCCCTGGACACCCAGATCAAATGTCATTTCCCTCAGGAAGCCTTTCCTGGCTTTCCTATACTACGTCTTTGGACCTTAATATCTATTTATTTCCTACAATTCTCCAAAGGGATATAACTCCAAATCCATCAATAGTTAACTCTAAACTATCTACCTAAGAATCCTGGAAGGCATGTAGAGACCTCGAAAGAAATCCATACTTCTTGCCACAAGGAAGTAATAGATGACTCTAGACACTTTGATCCAGTACCTTAAGGATAAAACTGTGTCTTCTAGGATTCTGCTTATCTCACAGGGCCAGATGGCAAGACTAATACAGATTCCTTGCAGAGGATTTGGAAAGTGCTAAAAAAAAACAGGGAAAAAAAAATGACTCTTGATCCAATTATCCAGAGATAACCTCTGTTGATATTTAGTGAATATCTTTGTGTTTTGTTTTGCTTCCAATGTGTACGTCTACATGTATTTTGATTCTCTCCATTCCTTAGAACACAGGATAACCACTCACCACGACCACGCTAATTGGACATAGCCTTTCTTAGTAAAGTATTACAGTATACCATTCGTATAGAAAAGTTCATACACAAATCAAGTGTACAGCTTGCTGAGTTTTTATAAAATGAAGGTACCCATGTGAGCAGCACCTGGATCAAAAAACAGTATTTTACCAATGCCCTAGAAGCCCCTCTGGGGTCCCCTTCTAGTTATTACCCTACCCCCCAAAGGTAATCATTATGCATACTTCTAACATTAGATCATACTTTTGCCTGTTTGGGAATTTAACATAAACGTAATAACCCAATATGTACTTTTGTGTGTGTGTATGTAATGACCAATCTGATTTTAGGCTGAGGAAGAAACTGAGGGTATCCACCGGGGTGAATCAGATAGTGGGCTATTTTGCATACATAAATGTGCTCAGGATACAGGGAGTAACTCATTTATCTCATGGAAGGTGCTCTAGGGCCCTTATGGTCATGACCCAAGTCCTACCATAACATTTGGGACTGTCTCAGAGCCAGAGGATACCACCATTCCAGCCTAGGCTTAAGCAGTGGGAAGTAAAGGATAATTCCCATTTGTTCAAACTGAGGATAAAATTCAATTATTTAAAAAAAAAAATTCAGGATTATCCCCCCCCAAAATTATTTTAAGTTGAGAGAGGGCTTTGGACTCCTGGGAAGATTCTAGATCTGTGTGTGTTGAATACATCTTCCTGTGCCAGAAATTATAGTTCTATGGATCCGATGAATCAGATCTATTTCTAACAGGAAAAATGAAGATAAATTCAATAAAAATAGCTAACTTTTATTAACCACCTCTCATATCTGCCAGACACTGGTATATATACACATCCACTGCTTTATATAAGTGTATCGTGTAGTCCTCAGGAGAACCCTAAGAGGTAGATCTTATCCTCATTTTACAGTTCAGGAAACTAAGGTGAATCTGCAGTTCTGATCACCGGTGCTGGAATGGGGCCAGCTGGTGAGCTGGTCGAAGGAATGTGTTCAAAGGAAGGTTCTTAAGAATGACAAGACAGTGAGAGCCTGAAGATCTACACCATAAGAGTGGTTCTTTCCCTGAAACTGGATGGGAACGGTTTAAATCTATCCAGCTATTATGGAGTGGAGCAGATCTCCTTGAGAAAAAGAGCCCAGGTCCATAGAAGCCTACAAAGGAACTCAGCACAAGAGGAGGAAAGGTGGGATTTGATGGTCTGGTCTGGGGTCCTGGTCTCCCAGCATGCCATTCAACTCTCCTCTGGAAACTTGGGCAAAAGGTCCTACTAAGACAGTCTAAATCCTTGGCATCAGAACTTTCTTAAAATCCTGGAGAGGACTGTGTCCTATGAGCAGACAGTGAGAGAGTTCTCTGTTATCTCCTAGAAATCCACTCTTCGGAACCGGCCTCGATGATCAAGTATAGGATTTAAAATGTAAACTAACCCTGAGGCAAGGGGATGAGTGCTCCTCTGTTTAAGACTCTGTGAAACTGCCGTCAGCCCACACCGTTCAGTTCCTACTAGGCCTCAGGACAAGGCATATGGTTGAGGCTAGTCACAGCCAGAAGAACCTTCCTCTCAAAACTGCCAAGAAGGGAAGGGCAACACCCTCGGAAGACCGCAGCTGGTTTAAAGTGGCGCCAAGACACCGGCCACAGATTCATTTGGAGCATCCCGTAAGTATTTACTGAGAGGTCTGTCAGCACGGTACCAGCATCAGGACCGGAGAATCCCTTCAAGGATCTCCTCCTGGGCAAGAAGCTGGCATAGTTTCCCCCAGTCCCTCATCTAAGGACTAGATAGTAAGGGATATTAACAAGCAGATCAAATATAATTACAGAATGGGGCTTGCTCCCCTGAGGAGAACTGACTGAAGTCACCGAATCTTCTGCAGTGAGGTTCTCTGAAGAACCATCCTTAACAGGTCTGAGGAATAATTTGATGAAGGAGCCTTAAGAGGCTGATGCAGGGAAGACTGGAGGGGAAAAGATAGCTTTCATCCTTTCACGTTGAAAAAAGCAACTCTCTCCACTCTTTATAGTCCTCTGACTTCCAGCTTTCTGGTCACTGCAAGCGGAAAGTAGGAGTGGGAAAATGGGCATGAAGGGAGCAGTGGGGTAAAGAAGATGGATGGAGAGGAGGAGGGAGTTGACGGCAAATGCGGTAAAACTCCATATAAGAGATAGATTAGATGGTCTGTCAACTAAATGAAAAATAAGCAAATTAACAAATTAATGATAAAGTATGAGAGAATGACACCTATTTTAAAATGGGATATAGGAAAAACTGAAAGCAGGAAGACAAAAAGGTGTTAAGAATAGAGCAAAATATTCTAAATTAAGATTAGGAATTAATAAAAATAGAATAAAATAGATATTTATAATTTTTGAAAAGACAGAGGGCTAGTGAAATAAGAGATGAAAGCTTTGAAATGGAAAAGCTATAAGATTAAGCTGGAGCTAAATCCAAATGATAAAAAGAAAAAATAATTAAGGTAAGTGTAATTTAAGAAGTAGAAGAAAGTAAGAAAAAAAGGAACTCATAACAACACAACTCAAAACAACAACCACCTGACCAGCCGGGCCACTCAAGGGAAAGTAGGAATGAGGAAGTTCTTTGGACAGCCAGGCTTTCCTCGTGAAAGAACTCTCTTGAGGTCCATCCCTGGTGGCAGGTTTTTTCAGTTTGGTTACGTATTCATTCATGCCTACCTCCATTCATTCATTCCCCAAATATTTATTGTGCCAAACTGGAAATTCAGAGGTGTGAGTCAAACAGAGAAGAATTTTGCCTCCATGATGCTCACGGTCTATGACAGGAGATGGTGGTGGGAGAGAACACATATATTAAACAAATGACTACACAAGCCAATTGATAGTTACGGAGTTATGAAGAAAAAGCCCAGGGTGCTCTGGGAATATATGAACTGGCCACTGGTTGTATGTATAATGGGAATGGGGGATGTGGAGTGGAGATGGGGGTAGATGGACATCGGGAAAGTTTTTTCTGCCAACATATTTGTCCTGAGATCCAAAGGATATATTAGGAATTAACTGAAGCAAAGTAGGGGTGGAGGTGGCCAATATATGTCAAGGACCTAAAAGAAGAAGGCTTTAATTCATCCGAGGAACTAAAAGAAGGCTGTGGCTGGAACAGATAGATCTAGCAAGGGAGAAGTGTTAGATGTGGTAGGAGAGAATGGTGGGGACCTTATAAAGAATTCTGGTGTTTATCTAGGAGCAATGGGAAGCCATTTGTTTGTTTCCTTCAGGCACTTAAAACAACAAAAAAGTGTTTCATCCATTTGTCTGTTCACTGTTTGTTTTGGTGGGTGGGAGTTCCCTTCCTTTGGGGCAGGGACTATACCTGTCTTGTGTATCATTATATTCCCAGCACCTATGCAGTGGACAATCAATAAATATTTTGAATGAATTAATAGGAATCATTTTCATAGGGCCACAACTAAAGTCCAGGTCTTCTGCAAAATCTGTGCTTCTTCCAAGAAGTCATATTGTCACCTCAATAGTTTGCTTGGAGTCCTATCTGCTCATCAATAAGGTAGGTGTTAGATGTCTCCCTCAATGCTTTTGCTATCCTTAAACGAACAGCTTAGCTTCTGAAGTACTGGTTACTTCTGAAAGTTTTGAGAATTGCTAT
The DNA here is from genome assembly GCF_039906515.1 of Pseudorca crassidens. Taxonomy (NCBI): domain Eukaryota; kingdom Metazoa; phylum Chordata; class Mammalia; order Artiodactyla; family Delphinidae; genus Pseudorca; species Pseudorca crassidens. The sequence goes on from NC_090306.1 coordinate 64,411,518, forward strand.
TGAATTCTGCTGCCTTCCATGATGGTAGATGGATGCCGTGGCTTGCTATTGGTGACAAACTGTCCAAGTGGAGGGAGGAGATTATCACTGCATGTCCATGTGCTCTGGCATTCTTTTCTCGAAGAACTAAAACATGCAATGACAAATTGCTTTCCCACCAACAATTTTCACAAGTCTCAGAGAAACCTTAGCAACACTTAGCTTCTTAGTAAGTTTTCCCCCCAAGCAACGGCACACCTAGGGTACTTGATACCTGGAGCAGATCAGTTTTTAACACTCTCCTGGTGTAGAAAACAACATTAGTTTTAGTAATAGTCATGTAATAATCGGGAATGTGAATTCTTATTTTCTTTTTTTAGGTTTAAAATAAACAACAGGTTTTTTTTTTAAAGAATAAATACCAGTTTTAAAAATACTACTTTAAAATCAGCAAACTATTATACAACATTGTATATCAACTATACTTCAATAAAAAGTTTGTTTTGAAAAAAATTAAGAAGAGTGCTAAAAAAAAATCAGTGAACTATTTCACACATGAATTAAAATTTGCACTTGCTAAACAAAAATATCACATCTTGCATTTTGCACTCTTTACCACTATTTAAAATTTAAATACAAATAAAAATCTCAGAGTGGTCACAGAGAATGTCAGAATTGAAGCAGGCAAATTCGGTTTCTTTGTTTTTAAAGTCACTATGTTATGATTGTTTATTTCAAATCTACTTGTTTAAATTAGGTTGTTGCCTATTTTCCATATTTTAAAAAGCGCTTTGGCAAAAATTCTTATGTGCTTATTCACTTATTGCTTAAAGACAAACTCCTAAATGTCGAACTGCTGGGTCAAAGCTTACGAATATGTAAGGCTTTTCATGCTGTTTCACTACTTATCAGACGAGTAAATATGAAGAAGCATCACAGCTTCCTACCTCCAAAGTTTCCACTGATGCTACCATAGGAACTGTTCCTTTAAAAAGTGCAGGGTTTAGAGACTCCCTGGACTCAGAAGTAGACAGGGAAGAGCTGTGGTCGCAGGGAGACCGAGGGGGAGGCCGGAGAAGCCGACCCCTGAGGTGGCCGTCTCTGTAGGAGGCTATGCCCATGTCAGAATTACGTGCCCCCTCACTCCCAACTGCTTAGACTTTTCAGCTTCTCTTGACAAGTTCCTAATTTGAGGTCAGACTCCTCTGAAGAGATATCTGAACTTTCTACAACAAGCAAGGCAAATTTTGATTGAAGGTGGGGTCTGAATGGTGAGGCACACGGGAGGAGTGCCCGGTGAGGGCCACAGGAAGACACTGGGCGTGGTAGGGAGGCGGGTACCAGAGGAGAACATTGAGACACAGAGAGGCGCAGCAAGGCTGGCAAAGACCCCCAGTTCATCTATTTCAAAAGTGCCTGGAGTAAATGTATCCTCTGGCCCTTACGCTTGCATTATCAAATGATTCTCTGCTCGCAGGAACTCAAACTGAAACTAGCACGTTGGTTTCATTTATAGATTAAATAGTACTTTAATGGATAAGTTGGGAACTTCAGCTTTATATAATATATAATATATACTTTTATATATGTGCATATATATGAAATGTGGTTTACAATATATTCTAAATCTATGTAACCAATTTATTAATAAGCAAATAACTGAATCACCAAATAAACGCCAGAATCCATGTAAAGGGCCTAGAACAGTACCTAACACAGAGTAAGCACTGACTAAATGTTAGCTCTGCTATGCTAATAGAATTAACATTGTGCTCTGATTGCTCACATACGGTATAAAATATTTACTCCACTAAATAAATAAGATATAAAATTATTGCAAACAGCACTTAAACCCCTCCGAGATAAGACCTCCTCAGCCCAGGCGGTGCTCCTGGGCTTCCTTGTGAGATTCTCCAAGTACAGATAAGCCCCGGGGGCTGAGACAGATAATTAAGGCTCCTGGAGGAGCTGTACTCTGTGCTTCTGGTCCTGCAACAGTCCCAGAGAGAGGGCTGTGAAGCCAGTGGGGAAAGGTTAGGGGTGGCCAGGACCTTCCTAGAGGGAACAGAGGGGAGTGGGGACCAGGCTGGGCCAAGAGAGGAGGAGAGGTTGGGGAACCTCAAGGTTATTATTTCAAGTCTCACTGCAAAGGGCATGGGCACATGGGAAGTCATTAATTGGGGCCATCAAAGCAAGGTATCAACTACGCTGGTAGATGGGAGTTCTTTAGTATTGCCACCCCGAATACATGTGGGATTCTCTTGCCAAGGAGGACAGGGGAATGGATACTGGGCAGTCAACTGGCACACTGCCACGTCAGGGCTGGCGTCACTGGAGAGGACTTCCACGCTTTGCCTCTGGGGACAGGCTGAGCTGCCCTGAATCAGACTCTACTTCTCACCTGGGGTGTGCACTTGAGTAACCTAAATACTTCACTTTTCTAAGCCGCATATGCAAACAGAGATAATAATAGATGCTTAGCTCTTAGGATTGTTGTGAGAATTAAATGAGACATAAAGTAGCTAGCAGGGCGCCTGGCCCTGAGCAGGGACCCAGAAAATATCGGTAATGATTATGTGTTCAGCCTGGCTGACCTTATTGGTGTTTTTTCTTTTGCCCAGAATAAATGATTTATCTTTTCCACAATTTAACGAAAAGAAACATGCCCTAGAAACTAGAGTCACTTCACGGTGAGGCACAATTGTCTAAGAAGGTCACCTTTAGAGGTATTTCAGTAGACTTTTTATCTGTAGGTGCAGAAAAAAGTCTTTCACCATCTGTCTCCATAGCTGTCACTTATTTTTTCCCATTTTTGTACAACTGGGTTATTTCATCAAACTTAATGGCCACTGAAAGTAACAGCTGACAAGCACCATTGTTGCTTCACATGATACCTGACAGCGTCGTGGGCTCATTTTTCCACCTGCTGCCAAGCTGAAGAATTCTCAGAATTCTTTGTTTTGTTCCAGTTGGTATCTATAAATATGAGAAGAGATGTGGTGAAGACTGAGGGCAAAGTCAGTCTTTTAATTATGTGAGGGTTGGGTTTGCAGGTGAATGAGAAATAGTGGGTCAGGGGCCAGGTCAAGGAGTCTGATCAGGAATGTGTCCGTGGCTTGGTTGCCCGATCCTAAGACACTCTTTTTTCCACGCTGAGCTCTCAGCTAACTGACCCCTTCAGCCCCCACCCCAGGCTCTAGGACCACAGCAAGGATCAACTCACAGAGCCCACGTGGCTCTGCGAAAAGTCAGCCACCTCCAAGGTCGGCTCTGACTTCCCATCCCAGTTCTAGCTGCATAACTGAGTCCCAGGATTATTCTCTCACCCTTAGCTCTCTCCTGATATTATAGCTCTTCTTTAAAGACTGAGTTCTGCCTTGTTCTGACCATTCCTCCAAACTGGGACTGGGATCCTACTCCTGACTGCCAGCCCTGTGGCTGGGGCTTTGCTAATCCACTGCCAGAATGTTCCCAATGCCAACCAGTGGTTTGCCACAAGACTGTGTCATTGTGCTCTCTTCAATTTCCTGAACCCCCCGGTCTCGCTGAGTGGTGTGGACGGTCACCACCACCTATGCTTTCCTCACACTCCCAGAGCTGGTTTTTCCATCCTGGCTGAACTCTCCTTCCAATTTGGGTCAACATCCAACACCATTTCTGGACCAGGGGTGGGGGCTGGGGGCGGCAGGGGGTGGGGTTGTAGGTCCTGGCCCCTCTATGATTTTCTTGCCAGTGCCTACTAAGTTTCAGTTTTGACATGATCCCCTACCCAAGTCTGTCACTAGCTATGTGACTCTGGATAAACACCATCACTGAGAAGCCACAAACTCAGTTACCTGTAGGGACCAGGTGGGCAAGACAGATCAAACTGGCTGGGTATGGGACACAGCACACTAGACTGTATGAAAACTATAATAACCACTGGGGGGGTTACTGGCATGCTAGACTAAAAGCCTCTTGTGGCCGGGTCTCCAGTTTTCCAAAAGATGTGCGTGTGCGCGCGCGCGTGTGTGTGTGTGTGTGTGTGTGTGAGAGAGAGAGAGAGAGAGAGAGAGAGAGAGAGAGAGAAATCTCCTGGTTTTTCAATCTTTACAACAAATTCATATTCTAAGGCTGTGGAGGTCAGGTTTGTCCTGTGAGTCACCAGCCCACAAGCACTTCATAGTAACCTCTCTGTGCCACAGTTCCTCATTTGTGAGAGAAGGAAGCTTTTCTAGATAAAGCCTAGGGTGCCTTCCAGCTCCTACATCCTGCTGAATCAGTGAAGAGAGAACTCTGGACAGGAATGGGTCACAGACTATTTCCTGTGTTTTCAGTAGGAATCAGGAAATTATATAACAGGGGAGGAAAAGGAGGAAAAGGGCATGGGAAACCAGCTGACTGTCAGCTCTCTGGGTTCCTCTTCACCCCTGATTAACTCTAGCCCTTCTGCGGCTTCTCTGCAGTGAAGGCTCTCTCCCCCCGGGCTTCTTCAGGACATCAGTCATGCACTGCCATACCAGGTCACTGCCTCTTCTCTCTGCTCTCCTGCAGCTCCTGAACGCTGAATCCTGAATGTAAGGTTTCCAAACAGCTGTTCTAGCCCCGGCTTGGTCACGGATACTCGAAAAGTCATTCTCTGTGGCTTGTTAATTCAGTTTACTTAATGCACTTGCTTTTTTATAAGAAAGTCATGGGTTTGTTCCAGTTGACCGTGTTCAATTTCATGGACAGTATCTCAAGTGGGGTCTGTTGAGGAAAGAGTATGAAGAGCACAGGTCCGTCAGAGCTGCCAGGGAAGCCACTAGACATGGTTTTGAGTTCACTTGCCTTTCTGGACCCTGTCCTGTGGGTTTAGTCATTAGGCTCGGTGGTCACTAGTGTAAAAGAAACACCCGAACACTCCCCAAAGCAAGAGGATGTTAGAATGGAACATTTCTTTCCTCTGTTTCAGCTGAGGGGGCGAGATGAAAGATGTCAGATACCAAAGTGAGATGACATTCCCCCTTCCAATTAGTACAATTAAAAGGAAACGTCTCCAAGAATCTGTTCCATAGTCCTTGAACTGCTCCAAGAGATCAAGATGAGACTGAGGAGGAAAAGTATCTTTGGAGGGAGGGAGTGGGTGGGTATAGTGGATATTGTTAATGCCCCTCCAGATCACCTTGAAAAACTGGACAACCCCCTTCCCCACCCATAACCACACTCAGCTGCCCACTTCTCTGGAGAATTGTCCTCGGCCAGCCAGGACCTGTAGGCTACACACCCCCACCCAGATCACCCCAGCAAACCTCAGCCCAACCAGCAGGAGGACATAGACTGAACTCCTTGCCTCCAGGTGGGACTGTCTTTGTCATGCACTTCGTCTGCAGGGTTTTCCCTCTGGGATCAGATTGAAGCTAGTCTCTAGCTGGGATCACTTTCTCGACTGGCTTCCCTCTCTCCCCCAGCTTTATCCTGTTCTCTTCACTCCTCTTCTAATGAGAACAGCTCCTCAAAAAATCACTTGAACAAGAATCCCCATTTGGGGCTCTGCTTCCAGGGAGGCTGACTGAAGACAGTGGAAGTGCACCTCTTTGATCTTGAAGATGGAGACTTGAAGGCAATTGCATGGAGTGCCTCTCAAGTGCTCCCTACAACTAAGGGACAAAGAGGATGGGTCCCTCCCTCAGGCCTGAGAAAGATAAAGTGGCCTGTGAATGGTGGCTGACTCCCACCTGGGAATTCCAAAGGCAGATACCCCCACGATGGAGCCAGGTGGGCGGGCGATGCTCTGTGGAGACAGCCTGACCCCGGGTGAAGGGGAGGGAAGGAATGTCTGAGTGCAGGATGGACCAGCGTGGGCCAAAGAGAGGGGCAGTGTGGGGTCCTCTCAACCTAAAAGGGCTGCCTGAAGGGGCACAGAGACCTCAGCTAAAAGAGGCTCTTCTTTCAGAGGTGAACCTCTGGGTGAAGAAGGCAGCACAGATGGCCACAAAGAACAGAGATCAATCACTACAGGTCCAGGGAACTGCAAGAGCAAGGAACTCAACAAGAAATCTCTGAAGAACCCAAAAAGTCCCTACAAGAAGAGAACTTATTGCAACCACCTGCCAGCCCCATCCAGGAATTTCCGGCTTTCACCAATTCCAGGTTCAGCCAAGTGGTAACATCGTTTTCCCTTCTTTTTCCTCACTCTCCCTACGTTGACTCCAACAAGAGAGAAATCACAGGTAGCACAGGGGAGCTGAGAGAAAGGAGAGAACAGAAGGACCACAAACTCCTCCCAACCACAGGCTTGAGAAGCAGGCCGGGCCTGGAGACAGGGGGATGGTTTAGCCCCAACTTCAGGTTGATTTTTGATTATTATGTGAGACTGAATATATTGTTTCTAAAATGAGACTTTTATAACTCCAAGTAAATACCACTCAGTGATGCAAGACTATCGACGGACCAGATAAAGATTTTCCCCACTGAACTGAGTTTAAAGTGACAGAGGGAGATGAAAATAATGTTTGGGTCACATTCCATGGGTCATGCTTATACTTATGGTTACATAAGTGGGGAGAAGCTTCGGCTTCCGAATGCTTCCCGAAGAGAAACCCTGTGCTGATTCAGTCAGCTGCATCCTCAGTCCCGGCTCCCAGGATAAAAATGCCCACTGGATAAGGATCTGAAATATCAGGTTCTGAAACGTTTGACTGTTTAAGTGCCAGGTGACTCAGAGCTGTGTTAATGTAACTAAATGAGTCACGTCATCTCTCTATGTGCTCTGGCAGAATCTGTTATCTTGAAAATTTTGGCAACCTTCCTCCATGGCCCAACATGGCTGGAGATATGCGTGTTCATTCAGTTCATTGCATTATTGAGCACCTATCAAGTACTGAAGATTAAAAAACAATGAAACACAGACCTCACTTGCAAAGATACGATTTGCTGTGTGCTCTCCTTTTAGTGCAGAGGAGGGAATGATTCTAACAGAGGTGATGATTAAAGTGAGGCTTGATCAAGGACTACTTAAATTGGTGGATCAAAACTTTGACGGAACATTGGAATCACCTGGGATGTTTTTTAAAAAAATACCATGTTCCACCAAGAGTTTCTGATTTATTGGTCTGAGCTGCTGCCTAGGGCAGCAGGATTTTTTTTTAATTCCTGAGATAATTCTAATGTGCAGTCAAGGTTGTGAATTACTTTAGACCATCATAACAAAACTAAGTACCAAGGCACCAAAGTGATAACAAATGTATTAAAATTTTATATTTTATATTCGTATGAATAGTTTTAGTAAGAATTTCATTTTATGAAATGAAAGCCAATGATAAACATTTTAATGTATGCATGAGCCTTTTGCAATCTTTTGTGTTCCTAAGATATCCAATTGATTAATAAAAGAAACACTGGCATATGTTGTCGTCCACCTGAGAATAAATTTTTTTCAATTATCATTAGAGTACACTACTGCTTTTCACTTTTCTATAAAATCTATTTTTGTCAAGTGACCCTGGTTTCAAACTAGTCTACTAAAACAAATTTCCTATATTAAAATGTTGAGTAGAATAATAAAACCCATCTGTTAATAAAGAATAAGTAATCTCTTAGTAATTAGTAATTTCTTCAGGACTGCACTATCCCTGATTCAATAGCAAAAGCTGTCTTTAAAAAAATCAAATAATGTGCAAGATGACAAAACATTCAGATTAATTCCTCAGGCAGTTTGCTTCTGGATGTCAGTTATGGGAAAACAAGATGAAAAAAATTCCAACAAGATTTTATACAGGTTCTCTATGTGTTTTTGTTTTAAGGACTTTTATTAAAGCTAAAGGTTAAAATTATTCAGTAGTAATTTCTGGGTCCATCATTAGTCATCTAACTTATTTTATACTCTGGAGGCAAATATACAGTGTGAAACAGTACCAGGTACATAACTCAGGTAATTTAAATAAATTGTGTTTATACACACACACACACACACACACACACACGTGTGTGCGCGCACAGCCACATATAGGAGTGATTTTTGCCTATGCCATCAGTGAAATTTAGAAGTGGGGTGGGATAGGAAAGGAGTGCAGATTTTTTTTTCCTTTTTATATCATTATGTATTGATATATTGTTTACAACCTATAACCTATTTTTTTAAGTTCTCTACATCAATTTTTCTCCCTCTCCCTTTTTTTAAATTAATTTTTTATTGACGTATTGTTGCTTTACAATGTTGTGTTAGTTTCTGCTGTACAGCAAAGTGAATCAGCTATACACCCATCTCTTTTTTTAAAGTAGTCTTTTCCCTTTGATTTTTCTTTTTTGTTCCCCAGTCTTTCCTTCTATTAATCAAACTGTATTCTCAGTTATAATAGGCCTGTCCACCTAATTACTTCACTCATTCATCTCTTAATCCACCATTTGTGATATGATAATTCATTCTATTGTAGTCAGCTGTCACACCACAGATAATGGCTTCAGAACTTTGAAAAGAAAGGACACGATTTTTTTATTGATAGATTGGGTACCTTGCTTCATAGCCCAACTTTCTTTGAGCAAAGTTTAATCACCAAGAGAGAAACTTCTTAATGGATAACAAAACCCAAAACTAGTGTCTCTGGGCAGCCCCTCTTCACACCCTTCCACCTCCTCCTCCCACCCCTACTGCACCCCCTTTCACCTGGTGGCTGGGAACCAGCTATAAACCAGAGTAACAGACTTCACTACATTCAGAGGTTGGAGAATCTGAGTCATAAACTGTTCCTCTGCTTTCAAAAGTACTTCATTTTTTTTTTAAATTCCTTCCCCTCTTCTATTTTGCCTTCTTTTTACTCTTATTGTTTGGCTCTTCTATATATATGTTTAATTTTCTTCCTTCCTCTTTCACCTTCTCCTGTACCTACCTATGTCAAGGCCACGGGTCCCTAGGCATTGCTGATCATCACCAGTAGCTCTACACATGGCCCCAGTGTCCTCTGAGAGGCTCTAAGCTAGTCCTCTCAGCTCAGAACAATGGAGGGCTGTGACAATTAAAGAGGTAAACCCTGAAAATCACAGGGGTGCCTGGTGGAAGCTATATTCTATGGAGTATGACTGCAAAGGGATGCAGTGGATTTTTTTTACAGTGGTTTGTAAGCCAGTTACAAGAATAAATATCCCCAAATGTTTGGATCATTGGTAATAAAGGGTGGAGCCTCTCAAGGCGACTACTTTGAAATATACAACACTAATTCAGATGTTTGTCAGAACAAAAATAATTCCTGGGGCTTTCCTGGTGGCGCAGTGGTTAAGAATCCTCCTGCCAATGCGGGGGACATGGTTCGATCCCTGGTCTGGGAAGATCCCACATGCCGCAGAGCAACTAAGCCCGTGCACCACAACTACTGAGCCTGCACTCTAGAGCCCGCGAGCCACAACTACTGAGCCCATGAATCACAACTACTGAAGCCAGCATGCCTAGAGCCAATGCTCTGCAACAAGAGAAGCCTCCACAATGAGAAGCCTGCATGCCGCAATGACGAGCAGCCCCTGCTCGCTGCAACTAGAGAAAGCCCTTGTGCAGCAACAAAGACCCAACGCAGCCAAAAAACAAACAAAAAATGCCTGTGTGGAGGTTCCCTGTCATTTCCTTTTCCCCATGTGCCAAAGAGAATTCTGACTTGGTCAATATGGCTGCCTGCCCCTCCTGTCAGGTGGGTCCTGGACCTTTCTGATGAAGAACAGGGAGATAAGGGGAGAAAGGAGAAGAGAAATAGGAACCCAGGGAGGAGTTTTCCTGAGAGTTTACCAAAATGAAATCCTACCCCCCAAAGGTGACAGATTAGGTGGGGCCTTCGGTGCTTCCGTCCATCATGCAGGAAGCCTCATGAATGGGATTAGTACCCCACAAAAGACCCACAGAGATCCCTTGCCCCTTCCATCATGTGAGGACATAGTGAGAAGGTAGCAGCTTTTTAAAAAATTTTTGGCCACACCCCACAGAATGTGGGATCTTACTTCCCCAACCAGGGATCAAACCCATACCTCCTGCCTTGGAAGGCAGAGTCTTAACCACTAAGACCACTGGGAAAGTCCCAAGAAGGTACCAGCTTTGAACCAGGAAGAGGGCCTTCAGAGAGTCACTGTATGCCAGCAGCTTGACCTTTGACATCCCAACTCCAGAGCTGTGAGAAATAAATTCCTGTTGTTTACAAGCTACCTAATCTGTAGCATTTTGTTATAGCAGCTGGAACAAACCAAGACAAGAGTCCTCAGAACAACCTCTCTCCCCACCAACCCTGTTTCAATGATTCGGTAGGAGGACACACAGGACTCAGGACACCGTCTTACTCAAGGCTGAGATTACAGTAAAAGGATACAAAACAAAATCAGCAAAGAGAAGAGGCACATGGGGCAAAGTCTAGAGGACACCAAGCACAAGCTTCCAAGGGTCCTTAATCACACAGAATGTGCTTAATTCTTCCAGCTGCTTGTTGTGACGACACAGGAGAAGTGCTGTCCACTGGGGAAGCTCATTAGAGTCTCAGGGCCCCGGGTTTTTATTGGGGGCTGGTAACATAGGCACTCTCTGCCGAGCATGTAGCAAAATCCAGACTCCCAAAAGGAAAGCAGGTGTTCAGCACAAACCCCATTGTTTTACAAACAGTTTAGGCTCAGTGAGCCATTATTATCACTTAGGAAATGGTGGGAACCCTCCCTAAATCCAAATTCTCAGACACCAGCCAAGGGCCAACCTTGCGATCAAGGCTTTCTGATGATAGCAGCCCCAGGCTTTCTATATAACTCCTTTCTACACAGTAGGTATGTTTTTATCCCCACTTTACATACGAGGGAAAGGAGGCTTAGAGAAGTCGACTACAGTTGACCCTTGAATAACAGGGGTTTTGAAATGTGCAGGTCCACTTACACGTGGATTTTTTTTTTTCCAATAAATAGGTACTACAGGGCCAAATGAAAAGGGGTTGGCTGAATCCAAGGATGCGGAACCATGGATATGAAGACCCGTCTGTAAAATTATATTCGAATTTTCAACTTCATGGGAGTTGGCGCCCCTAACCTCAACTGTGATTACTTAGCTTGCAAGTGGTAGAATTGGAATCTAAACCCAGGTCTCTTTGATTCCCAAGCCCGTGCATTAGCCTGTGAATTACAATACCCTGGAATGTGATAAAAGAAATTTGAGAGGAGCGATAGTTATAGCGGAATAAATGGTATTGAAGGAATGCAGAACATGTCACCCCAAATTATGCTGCTTTGACATATTAATTATTTTGAGCTAAAGGCACTTGAAAAACAGCAGATGCTAGAATCTGACCTTCCTTTTTTCCCCCTAAAAAGCAAGAGACAAAATTTCCACATGAAATGTACCCTCTCTGTGCCAGGAGGAAGAAACATCCTTACCACCAGAGATGGTGTTGAGGCTGAGAGAAAGCTGTACAAACAGACCTTGTTAAAATAACTCTTTAATCTCCTCAAATATTTTTATTTATTTGTTCATTTGGAAATTGATATAGCATGATGAAGATTCCTTTAGCTTTAGGGAAGAGATGCCTGTGTTTCTGATGAGTGGGAAGGCTACAAATGGAATTAATTAGCATATTCATTTATCTTTTAGTTCTCTTTTCGGGGAAGAGAGTAGGGCTGGCCTGCGGAGGCCACTGAGGTTGATTTGTTAGAAGCACATATCTCTGCTTTTATGGTTTATTGGATGGATTTTCTTCTCTTCTTTTCAAAAAATTTTTTTGAAATATATACCTTGCATAAAAATGTATTTGTTAACACGTAACAGCTTTCTCATTGTTGTTTTAAAGTGATTTAATAAACATTTTTAAACTTCTCCATTTTAATGCCTAATATAGTAAACCTCACATATTTTAGTTACCTTTCCACAAGTGTTACTCTTTGTTCAACCCAATATGTAAACACCTAGGCGAGTCACTTCTTTGGGTCTTCATTTTTCTTGGGAGGGCTCCCATGTACATGTTAATAAAGTTTGTATGCTTTTCTCCTGTTAATTCTGTCTAATGTCAATGCCAGCCAGCAACTCTAAGATAGTAAACGAAAAACTGTATCTCCCCTCCAGAGCATTTAGAAAAGTGTTTGTTTTTAATCACTGTTATAGACGTCCTTTTCACTAGGCTTTTGCAGCTTAGAAAATGCAAGTCACATTTAATGAATGCATGCAACTTTGCCACAAATGAGTGAAAAATAAAGAAACCAGTGTGCCATGGGTGTGAATTCTTAGAAAATATCTAAAAATTACAAGAGATCGTGGAGCCTTGATTTTTCCCAGCGCCTGGAGGTTCACACAGGAGAAAGGAGGAGGTATTTCAAGCAGAAGGACATTAGCACAGTTTGGTACCTACTGTGACTGTCTCCTTTCTCCTGCCCTGGGGCTCCCCTGACACATCCTCGAGGCGCTGTCGTTTCCCATTCTTGGGAGAGGAGTCCTGATTTCCCTGATTCTTTCTCTCCAGCTTGGTTTTAGTGTCAGTCAAGGACAATCCCTATGAGAAAACTGTCACGTCTGCTCAGACATTCTCAAAAGAGTGCTAACCTGACTGCGGGTTCTCCCCACCCTCTTTCCACCCCTGCTTGTGAATTCTGGTCAGAATGGTACATATTCTGATGGGGGTAAAAAGAAGGGATCCTAGCAGAAATACGGGCTGCATTCCTTGTCCCCCCAAATTTTGTCTGCTAAATCTGGTAAAGAGAATAAAACAAAGAACAAGGTGAGACATGCAGAGCGCAGCTGCGCTTCTTTGTTTTCAAGTCACAGATTTAAAAGAAATATAAACAAAAAAACCTCTCTGACAAAAGAGGTTCCTGCAGACTTAAAAGGACTCACTGGATTCCCTCCCTGCTGCTATCCAAGGGCTTCCCAACCTGATGTTTCTCAACAACGGAGGTTACAGGAGCCAATTTTCCTGGTCCTGAGCCTCTTCTCCTCTGCTTACTGTCTGTCTTTTGTTTACTTTGCTGTTTTTAGGGCCACAATCGCTTAAATTCCCCAGATTTTCTCCATGTAGACCGTAAAGTTGAGTGACACAAAACTGAATAAGGAAAGAAAGTCAAAACCAGATTATGAGATGAATGTTCAGGGTTGTCTGTGGATTCAATATATTCCCGAAAATGTAAAAGTTTTTCACTTTTTGTCAAAATTGATAAAATATTTATGTAATTACTGTCTCCTAAGGCTACATTCAAGAGTGGGTGGATGATATGCGTGGCAATTTTCAAGGCCCTCAAACTGCCTCCTTTATCCCCAATGTGACTAACATATTCTTGGTGGTGCAGGGAATTGAATTGTGTCCCCTCCAAACAAGTCCTGACCCACGGTACCTGTGAATATGACTTTATCTGGAAAAAGGGTCTTTGCAGATATAATTAATTAGGTTATGGATCTCGAGATCACCCTGAATTGAGGATGGGCCCTAAATTCAATGACATGTTCTTATAAGAGACAAAAATGGGGAAGACACAGAGAGGCATGGGGAGAAGACCATGTGAAGACAGAGGCAGAGACTGAAATCATGTGCCTACAAGCCAGACATCACTGGCAGCCACCAGAGGCTGCCAGAGAGAGAGAGACGTGGAATCCAGTCTCCTTCAGAATCTCCAGAAGAAACAGCCCTGCCCACACCTTGATTTTGGACTTCTGGCCTCCTAAACTATGAGAGAACAAATTTCCGTTGTTTAAGTTGTCCAGTTTGCAATAATTTGTTACGGCAGCCCTAAAAGACTAATACACTTTGTAATTCTTGGTATTTCTCATTGTTTGAGTTTATTTTCTACACCCAGAACTGCTGCTACAATTTCATTATAACAGGAGTTGGCATATTTTTCTGTAAAGAGCAAAACAGTAAATATTTTAGGCTTTATGTGACATACAGTCTCTATCACAGCTACTCAGCTCTGCCATTGCAGTTCAAAACTAGCCATAGACAATATGTAAATGAATGGACATGACTGTGTTCCAATAAAACTTTGTTTACAAAAGCAGATGGTGGGCCAGATTTGGTCCATACCATCGTTTGCTGACCCCTGTGTTATATGATGTTCTCACCTGAGATCCTGCTGCCTCATCTCTTGGCCGTCCTCCTAGAGTCCTCTCTATGCCATTTCTCCCAGAAGCGCTAGGAGGTCTTCAGGCAAAAAGACTTCACGTGGATTGTTTTGATTCCCCAAATTCTCTGATGTAGATTTGCTTTTAGTTCCCACTCTCACCACTGGTTAGTTTAAAATAATCATCTGGCCCAATTTATTTCCCATTTCTCAGTTTTAAAAATTCCAGTCATGGAATACCATTTTACCTTTATTCTTACTTCCTACAGACCCATTTTCATAGTGGATTTGTGAAAATAATGATGGCGGCATTCGTGACTGTCATTTAATTGTCTTGCGCGTTGTCAGCTGCTAGAGAGAGTGCTTCGAAGTCTGTGGGTGGCTTCAAACACTTGGGGGCAAGCAGCCTTACAGTTCTCCACTGCCGAATGAAGGAAATCACAGGAAAAGAAAGACGAGGCTGTTTGCTGTATGTAACTTTTATTTTAAGATCAAGCACAATAGGAGGGGATAGGGAAGGGGACAGAGACAAAGACAGACTGATTCTTCCCAAACAATAAATGATTATTTACAGGAGGCAGGAAACATAAGCTGAGGGGGAAGGAGCCAAAACAAACAGAATAGAATTTTGTACTAGTAAATCAAAATCAGTTAGTCTGTATAGGACAGTGGAGCTTTACGCTACAAGTATCAAGGTGAGAGAAGATTTTTTTTTTTTTTGGGCTGTGTTGGGTCTTTGTTGCTGCACACGGGCTTTCTCTAGTTGCGGTGAGCAGGGTGGGGGTGGGGGGCTACTCTTCCTTGCAGTGCGCGGGCTCCTCATTGCGGTGGCCTCTCTTGTTGCAGAGCACGGGCTCTAGGCAAGCAGGCGTAGTTGTGGCACGCGGGCTTCAGTAGTTGTGGCTCGTGGGCTCTAGAGCACAGGCTCAGTAGTTGTGGCGCATGGGCTTAGTTGCTCCACGGCATGTGGGCTCTTCCTGCACCAGGGCTCAAACCCATGTCCCCTGCATTGGCAGGCGGATTCTTAACCACTGCGCCACCAGGGAAGCCCAAGGTGAGAGAAGATTTACTTGGATTCAGAAAGAAATATTGGGGTTGAAAATGGAAAGAAAACTTCATGAAAAACCTGAGAAAAATAGGCTCTGATCTGGACCATTTGCCCCCTCTTCTACTGACTAGTTTAGCCCATAGTTAGTTTTCCATGGCTGCTGTAACAAACTACCACAAACTTGGTGATTTAAGACACCAGGAATTTATTCTCTCCCAGTTCTGAAGGCCAGAAGTCTGAAATGAATACCACTGGGCTGAAATCAAGGTGTCAGCAGGGCTGTCCTCCCTTCAGAGGCTCTAGGGGAGAGTCTGTTCCTTGCCTCTTTCCGTTCTGGTGGCTAATGGTGTTCCTTGACTTGTGGTCACATCACTGCAACCTCTGCCTTTGCAGTCACACTGCCTCCTCTTCCATCTGCCTTCCCTTCTTCTATCTGTGTCAAATCTCCCTCTGCCTCCATCTTACAAGGACCTATGCAAATAATCCAGGATAATCTCCCCATCTCAAAATCCTTAATCACATTTGCAGAGACTTTTTGGCCCTACAAGGCCAAAGGCCATATAAGGTAACATTCACAGGCTCCTGGGATTAGGATGTACATGTCTTTTGGGGGGCCATATTTCAGCACTCTACAGCCCCCAACTTTATACCCAACAACAAAGAAAAGCAGTGCAGCTCATAGACTCAGCTTCCTCAGAGGGCAGTTTGGGCAGCTCCTTGAGCAGGGTGGCAGGGTGGGGAGCAGAAGATTTATGCAGTATTTCTTTCAACCACACTTAATATTTCAGCCTCTCCTCATAGATTGGCTCCCCAGACATCCACAGGGCTGACCTTTTCTTTAATCAGCCTCTGCAGGAGACAGTGATTATGAAAAGGACCTTAAAAAATGCAAAGGGTGGGTCATATTTTAAATAGACAGAAACCCAGGAAATTTTTCTACAATGAACATTTTTCCAAGAAAAAAAATATTTCTAAATATGGACACAGGAGAATCTGGACTCTTGGGATGGGGCCCATTGTACTGATACATACCCACCCACTTCCTCTCGATTTAAACACACTTATAAAATCACACAAAACCAGTCCTGGGACATTTCCACCTGAATATCCTGTCACATGCACCTCAAACTCATTACGTCCAAGACAGGGCACGATGCCTCCCACCCCCAGCATGATCTTCCTTAACCATTGTCAGAGTTTTGTTTTGTTTTTTAATTGAAGTCTAGTTGACTTACAATCTTGTGTTGGTTCCATTGTTATAGTTTGAGAGCAGCTGTGTTTACCTGAGATGGATGAGCTTCAGAACTGGAAACGCCATGAACTGTATGCAAATGTTTGGATATATATGCATCTGTGCCTTTTTCGGGAGAGGATTCCCTAGTCTTCATCAGCTTCTCCGCGGAATATTTGATCTCAAAAGGGAAATGAAAGTCTGCCCCGGTGTGACCCTCAGCCAGGTCTACATGGACATTTGCGGCATAGCCTTACGCATTCTCAGTGGGGAATACCCGCCGCTTGGTTTTTGTACACATCTGTCATAATGTTGTTGTCATAGATTTGCAGGAGAGCTGGCTGGGGCTTATTGTTCAGTGAGTCACTGTGAAACAAATTCTGCCACCACTCGTTTCCCCCTAAATAGGGCTACACGTTCAGGATCAAGTGTAAAAGTAAAGTTTTGACCTCTTTGAACAACAAGTAAGGAAGAGACCATAGTGAGTACTTTTCCTGTGTCTAAGGGTTATTTTGATATGCCAGCCTGTACCTACTAGACCTTCACATTCTTGGAATGCTTGCCTTCAGCTTTCCCAACTTTGCCTAATTCATCCTTCAGGTCTCAATTTAACTGTTCCTTTCCCCAGAGAAGGCTTCCATGATTAACACCCCTGGGAAAAGACCATAGGCTAACACTGTGAAATATGGATCTTGTTGCTTACTGAGTACCTTTATGCAGGAAAGGGAATTGACCACCAGCTGGAAACTGGTCGCTGTCACTTCGGTCTAAATTCTTGGATTAACCCAACGTTACCCTCCAACCCCGGCCCTTCCCAGAATTGCTTTGGTATCCACAGGGAGGGTAGGGCTTGTGCTCACAGCAAACAAGCTTCAATAGGCTATTACATTTTGGAAAAGAGATTTAAATGAACGTTTTAAAAACAAGGAGAGTCACAGTTCTCCTTTGGAAAACCAAGGATGACAAAGGAGACTATGTCCTTGGTTATGATGAAAACGCTTATGATGAAAGTTCAAGGGAATAAAACATTAAAATTTTTTTCAATGAATTTTTTAATTTTTAGAAAATATAACAGGGGCTTCCCTGGTGGTGCAGTGGTTAAGGAGCCACCTGCCGATGCAGGGGACACGGGTTCGAGCCCTGGTCCGGGAAGATCCCACATGCCGCTGAGCAACTAAGCCCGTGTGCCACAACTACTGAGCCCGCATGCCACAACTACCGAAGCCCACGTGCCTAGAGCCCGTGCTCTGAAAA
This sequence comes from Pseudorca crassidens, assembly GCF_039906515.1. Classification (NCBI taxonomy): domain Eukaryota; kingdom Metazoa; phylum Chordata; class Mammalia; order Artiodactyla; family Delphinidae; genus Pseudorca; species Pseudorca crassidens. The sequence goes on from NC_090306.1 coordinate 64,429,037, forward strand.
AAAGAGAAGCCTCCGCAATGAGAAGCCCAGGCACCACAATGAAGAGTAGCCACCTCTCGCCACAACTAGAGAAAGCCCACGCACAGCAACGAAGACCCAACGTGGCCAAAAATAAATAAATAAGTTTATAAAAAAGTATATTAAAAAGAAAATATAACAATATTCTATTTTTTTTTCTATTGATTTTTTTAAAGCTAGTTTTCCCTTCAAATATGTACACTCCTATCTGCCCATATTTTTTGTGGCATTATCACAACTACAATTAAATATAACATTTGTATACTTTTATGTTTAATGACTCTTTTGCATTTGCCCATAAGCTCTGCAAGGGAAAAGGCTGTCTGTCTTGTTCATTGCTTAGCAAGGTCATGCAATAGTCGATACCAAAAAGATATCTGATACATGAATGGATCGATTAATTAGTTAGTTAATTAATATAGAATTGTGGTTTTGTCTTTTTTCCAATGAGAACCATCCTTTGACCATAGCAGTTAATTGTCATACAGGATATGACTCTCAAAATTGGTTCTCTCAACCTCAGCAAAACCAGCGTCTGGGGCAGGATCATTCTTTGCTGTGAGGGCTGTGCTGTGCACTGTGGGATGTTTGGCAGCCTCACTGGCCTCTCCCTACTGGATGCCAATAGCACCACCCTCCCTAAGTTGTGAGCACCAAAAGTGTTTCCAGACATTGCCACATGTCCCCTAGGGCTAACTCCACCCCCAGCCCCACCCCAGGTGAAAACCACTGCTTAAAGGAAGAAGAAAATCACGAGCGTAGTTCTGAATCCGGGACAAGAGTCCTCTGGCAGAATAAAGAGGAGGAAAAGGAGGCCATGGTTGAATGCCCTAAAAGCTGTGCATCTGAGACGATCTTGGCCTGGGCATCCCCCCAGCCCTCCTCCATTTACTGTAATAAATCTGTAATCCAAAAAACCCTTGGTTTTTATACTTTACTGTGTTTCTCTTTTATTACCTCTCAGTTTCTTACTGAAAATACCTTTCGAAAAATTCCAACTTTATCTCAAACTAAGAAAAAGAGGAATTTAATTTAACTTTATTTTTGTAATTCAGCTAGACAGTTACCTGAGGCTGAGACAGATGGGAACCTAGAAAAATCACAGAACTGGGTCAGCTGGGATGTGGCTCCCAATACACCTGGGCCACTCCACACACAGAGCTTCTGACAGCTCCCTCCAGACAAGCAGCAAAGCACATGGAAAGGTGGCAGGAGCTACTTAAGGTCAAGTTTTTCAGAGGGGAGGTGCCAGAAATTGCTTCGTGATCTGAGTTTTGTGTTTTCCCAGTTCTGGGTCTTTCTAAATAAAACATGAGAAATAGGGAGTTTAGAAGGAATAATGGTTTCTGATGAAAAGGGAAGAAATATTTTTGCTTTAAAAATTAATTATAGAGGCTTCCCTGGTGGCGCAGTGCTTAAGAATCTGCTTGCCAACGCAGGGGACACAGGTTCGAACCTTGGTCCAGGAAGATCCCACATGCCGCGGAGCAACTAAGCCCATGCGCCACAATTACTAAGCCTGCGCTCTAGAGCCCGTGAGTCACAACTACTGAGCCCACATGCCACAACTACTGAAGCCTGTGCTCTAGAGCCTGCAAGCCACAACTACTGAGCCCATGTGCCACAACTACTGAAGCCCGCGCGCCTAGAGCCCATGCTCTGCAACAAGAGAAGCCACCACAATGAGAAGCCCGTGCACCACAATGAAGAGTAGCCCCCGCTTTCAGCAACTAGAGAAAAGCCTGCGCTCAGCAACGAAGACCCAACACAGCCAAAAAAAAAACAAAAACAAATTAATTACAGCTACTTCTGCATCCTGGGGGAACTGGGGAACTGTAGAATTCATCTCTGTAGGAAACTTGGTCATTTATTGAGAAATATATGAGGAATGAAGTTGCAAAATGAACACAAACTATAACTCAAATGTACGAAGACCATGTAACTTTAAAATTTTCTGTCATAGACGTAATCCTCATGAGTTCCCATCCTGCTGGGTAGCAGCCAATTTGGGGGTGCGGTGAGCACATCAACTTTTCTAATTAATGGCACATTTTTCTTTTTAATTAATGGTACATTTGACTGAAAATATTCTGTGAGGACTAAACATTCTATCAATTAAAGTTTAACTCCCTATCAGAGCTGGGTTGTTCCTTTCCCTTTCCCCATTATGGCTCTAAGCTGTAGACAAGACTCACATTTTGTCAGCACTGGGGAGATGGGGCTGGGGCTGGAGTGGTGTCTGTCTTTCTGCTGTCTCCAGTGCAGGCCACCCAGCGCTGTCCTTGGGTGTGTGCTGGTTGGTACCCACTAAGGTGGGTGTGAGTCAGGGTCCTTCTGAGTGTCCTACAGGTGGTGGCTGCTAACATCTGCAACTGAGAAACTCATCTCTGTCTTTTCTCTTAGCTTGGTTAAGGTCACCCTTGGCACTCGGCCTACCTCACACCTTTGCTGGTGGCTACAGAGCCACTGGAAGTCTAGCCACTAATCTCAGTTGTTCCCCATCCCACCTTGAGTTCCCAGCCTCAGGGTTTCTTTGCCTCAACTCCACACAGTGACATCTTGTACCAAGTTCCCCAGCCTTAATCTCATCTACTTTCAGCAGCTCCCTGAGGGCATCTGAGAACCTCTAGATTCCTCACAAGCCATACACAGACCCCAAGGAGTCAAGATCTCTACCTCAGCTGTCTCTGCACATCTCCCTGTTCTGAAAAACACCCGTGCATCCCATTCCATCCACCCCCAGGGAACTGGATACCGCCCTGCAAGGGTTCCCTCAAGGGTTCCAATTAAGAAAAGGACAAAACCCGTTTTGCTATCTGCTCTCTCGTACTGATTTGATGACCTCCCTCCTCTAGGACTTTAGCCTGGAAAGAACACAAGTGTCTCACAACTTCCTTTTACCACCTGTCTCATAAACTTTATCTCCTTTCTTCTTCCCATAATCCTTAAGGGTCAGGAAGTGGGCTTCCCACAACATCACTGCCCAATCCTCCTACCCCTTTGTAGCAGGTACTTTTCTTACCCTCAGTTCCCTCTCCCTGGAATAATACTTTCATTTTAGCCCACTGGATTCTGCTCTTGATATGTTAACGATAGCTTATGGAATTTAGAAATCATTTCCTCTCTTGACAAGGACTGTTTTTTAAGACTATTACTGCATTTCTGACAGCTCTGGAAGTCAAAAGCTGAATATTATTCCCCCTTCCTCTGCCTTCCTACTGCTACAATCCTCATCCTCCCCAAGGCAAGGAGACAGCTCTGGCAGAACAGAGGAGAGGCCATGTATAAAAATCGTAAGAGAGAAAAGTGGAAGTTATTATTATTATTATTTTTTTTTTGCGGTACCAAGGCCTCTCACTGTTGTGGCCTCTCCCGTTGTGGAGCACAGGCTCCGGACGCGCAGGCTCAGCGGCCATGGCTCACGGGCCCAGCCGCTCCGCGGCATGTGGGATCTTCCCGGACCAGGGCATGAACCCGCGTCCCCTGCATCGGCAGGCGGACTCTCAAACACTGCGCCACCAGGGAAGCCCAGAAGTTATTATTTTAATAAGAAAAAGCATGAAATCAATTCTTGTTATTTCCATGTCACACATTAATGGGCCTTTAGGTGTGAAAGACAAGGTCCAGGGTCAGTACTGTGGTGTGGGGGGGCGGGGATGAGATAAGGTCCAGCACGATAAAGTCAACATGCTTCTCTCTGGGATAAGGAGATGTTTCTAATTGAAAATGACTTCTGGACTCATCTGGAGAGAGAGAAAAAGTAAAACGTGTGTAAGAGAGGAAATGAAAGGAAACTAGAGAGTCAGGACAATCCTCAATAAGTTGGCAGGAGGACTGGCCTGGGGGAGAGGGACGGCTGCCTGCTGGGCACTCCCTGTGGGAGTGGAGGCTCAAGACTGGAGGAATAGGGGTGTCAGATGTCTGACTTCCCATCCTATTGCTCTCCATTATCACCCTTGTGATAGTGTTACCTTAGAGAAGGTATAGCTATGGGCCTGTTTGGGAAAGAAGTAGACCCCAAAGGAATGGATCGTTGGTAATAAAGTGACCAGAAGCAATTGAGAAGAATCTGGGAGTCTGGGGTGAGAGCCGACAGGCTACAACTAGGACAGATATCTTCCCTACTTCCAACCCCAATCTGGGTACTTCCAAGTCTACATGAAGGGCTTGAGTTTTTTGGGTTAAATATGAGTGTGGTAGATTGAAAATGGCCACCTACTCTTTGTCACTCCCCACATTGAGAAATGGCATGTATTTCCCACAATCTCAAATTTGGTCTGGCCCTGTGACTGCTTTAACCAAGAGAATGTGGTGGTAGTGATGCTGTGCCCAATCGGACCTAAGTCTTAAAAAGCCTGGCAGCTTATGCTTTTCAGATGCTGGGTCATCGCATACCTACTGTAGAGGGGGAAAAAGATCTCTTTCCTTCTACGCTCCTACATTCTCTTTACCTCAGCAGGAAGCACCCTGTCTGATAAAAGACAGATTAACAGGAGAAAAACAAACAGAAGTTTATTAACATGTGTATCATGCGTACACATGAGAGCTCTCAGAGGTGAGTAACTCAGAAGGAGTGGTTAAAACCTGGGCTTATATGGTATCTTAGTAAAGAACAACAAATTTTGTAGAGAAGTGACAGGACAAAGGAAATAAAAGAGAGCTTGAGCGCTCCTGACTCTGACTTCTGCGCTTTCAGAACCACTTAGGGGGAAAAAAATTAATGTTTGTACAAAAATGTCACAGAAAGACAAAGGGAAAGGGAGCATTTCAAAGAGGTGGGAAATGTGTGGCCATCTGGGTGGTCCAGTTGAAAGAGGAAAAACAAAGTTCTTGTCAAGTTGTGCTTTGGGAAGCTCTTGGAGAAACGGAAAGAAATGATGCGATCTCAGGCTCCTGCCTTGAGTGCCCCTCTCTTTATCCAGGGCTCTAATGTAGGTAATTGCTTTGTGTTTTCTACCCTTTCTTCTGAAGTTCCTAACTCAGCTTATGGCTTCTTCACTGTTGGTCAAAATTTAATCCAAAATAGCAACTCCCTTTGTCGTTTCTACATTAATGGGAAGATGAAATTCTAGGAAAATGTTTAACCATTTTCAAAAGACTTCTCATATATTACCCTCAAAAGAATTTCATCATCTTTATTTTACTTGCTAGAAAATCAAGGTTAATAGAGGTTAATTTATCAAATGTCACACACTTCTACATCTGAAATTAAATCTGCTCACCTTTATGGTCCGTTAAGTTAACTACCATGATGCTCTGACTTTGAAGGATTTGATGCATGGTTCTTAACTGAACCTGGGATCTAGCAATTCTTCTGGCTAGCTTGGCCAGCATTTGCTGTCTGATTCCAGAATACAACTTCTATTTCCTACTCCTTATGGAACTGTCTTTAGTATCCTCCCACAACTATATCATTTTTGCTTTCTCTCCACTTTTATCCTTATCCAAATGTTCTCCACTGTACTCCCACCTAACAGTTATGGGCTTCCACATATGTGGATATCATCTTGACATACTGCATTAATCTCTCTCCCTTCCATCCTAGCCTGTTTCCTTTGACAAATTATGCCCATTTATGGCCAAGTCTTCTTATGATGATTCTACTCAACTTTATGATACCTATTGGGTATATTTCCTATATTGAAGCCTCAGATTCACCGAGTTTTTGCCTCTGCTCTGCTGTCTCTCCCACTCCAGCCCCTTCAAATAAATCAGATTACCCACCAAGTCTGCCATGGCTTTGAGTAAAACCTTGATGGAATTCATCCTCACTGTGCGGATTGCCAGATCCATTGCCCTTATTATTTCCTAGTTCTTTGGGCCCTGGACCTAGTTCTTGTTTTCCTCCCAGCCCTGTTGGTTGGTGGCTTGCTGTTGCTCTCCCAATTTTATCTATGTCTATACTAATGAATGCCTTACTGAAACATCTGATAATGAGAATTGCCATAAAGTATGTATCTACTATGTGTCAGCCTCTGGGCTAAGTACTTTACATGGATTATTGCATTTACTCCTGTAGGGGAGGAAAAATAATTTTCTCTCTACTCTTCTAAGTTCTCTCCTTGGAACGCTGTAACAAGAGACAGATTAACAAAAGAAAAACAGAAGTTTATTAACATGTATACATCATGTATACATGGGAGATGCCCAAGAAAAAAATGAATAACTCTCAGAGGTGGTTTAGAATTCAGGCTTAAATATCGTCTTCAGCTAAAGACAAATGAGACAAGGGTATGGGAGAGGCCAGTTATAGGGAGGTGACCAGGAAAAGTATAGTAAACAAAAGTAAGGTTTGCTATGCAGATTTAAATTGGTGCCTTCTCCATTGATGAGTTTCTTGTGATTTAGTCACCTTTCTCTTCTGGTACAGAGAAGGAGATAACCTTACAAATGGGGATTTCCTTATAGATGTAAATTTCCCTTACAAAAGGGTAACTTCTGTGTTTTCAGACCTTCTCTTATGTCTGCTGTTTCTCAAGATAATCCTTACGCCAAAGAGGCATATTTTGGGGTGGCATATTCTGTCACCCTTTACTTCTCATGAGAAACCTACAGTGTATTTTTATTTCCTTCATTTTCCAGGAAGAAGAAACAGAAGCAGTAATCAGTGTTATGAAACATCCTTTACTGTAATTAAAACTCTGGTTCTTTACCTTTACTCTTTCGTTTGGTCTTCACTACAGTCCTGCAAGTTATCTAAGCATTTTCATCTCTACTTTTTCAGAGGAGGAACCTGAAGCTTAGGGAGATCAGGCACCCTACGAAGCAGGACTAGATTTATACCCAAGCCTCCTTTCCAGCGATACTGGCCTGCTTGCTGCACCCACTTCAGGACTTTTGTCCTAGCTCTTCCCTCTGTGTGAACACTCTTCCCCCTTATCCATGTAGCACCCTCACCTCCTCCATGTATTTCACATGTTGAAAGGTCACTTTCTCAGTGAGGCCTTCTAACCCTCCTATTATAAGTACACCCCACTCACTGTTGTCTCTCACCCCTTCCTCACTTTCTTTTTCTCCATAGCACTTACACTTTCCAACATACCACATATTTTCATTGCTAAAATGCAAGTTCCAAGATGGCAGGACTGTCAGTTTTATTCACTAGTACATGCACTGTCTAGATAAATATGTGTTGAGTGAATGGATGGATGAATAAATCTCTGTCTAATTCCAAATCTCATTCCCTTTCACCAGTGTACTCAGATCCTTTGCAACCATCATAGCTTCTTTTTGTCTCTGGGATACTTTATAATGCTAAAGAATTCTTTACAAGAAATGCCTAAATTCAGTATCATCTAGGGAAAGCAAAAACAAGCCCATTCTATACTGAGCCAGGAAACTGTGCTAATAGCAGCCCTTGTTTTTATCCAAGAATATTTATTATGTATCTTCCTGTGTTTGATGCTCTGCTCTGTACTAGGAAGAAAAAATTAAACCTCAATGTTTATATCTGGCTTCATCTCTCCCTTCAATTGGCTGCTGACCGGGACAGCCAGCCCTGGTGCAGGGGAGCAAATGGAGGACATGCTGCACATACAATACAGACCTGAATCACAAGTAGTTAGCAGCCAGTATTTGCAGGACAGTCAGAAGAAAAGCCACAGGAATTTCATTAGGAGACAGAATGGGGTTTACAGAAATCATCCAAAGAGAACTTTTCCATCCAAAAATCTTTCTCAAGGGGATATCACCGAGAAACTGTTTATTTTATACACAGCTTCCTCTAAAAATTTATGATTTGGTTCCTGGACACAAACATTTGATGGATGAAGTACAATGACCATAAAGCTGGAAGAACAACTTTTGTCATCCCCTGTCTTTGAGAAGAAACCAGTTTTTATGATGCCATGCAGATCTCAAGCCTGATGCCAACTCTATTTTAAAACTCATTTCCTAATGACATGTGATGCTGGTAATTGGGAAGATAGCCATCATTTAGCATTATTTAAGCACCCCAAGGAAGTATGAAATTAGAGATTTTTAACTGCATCTACTCTGTTTATTACTTTTCTCTTCCCTGCATATACTCCAAGTCTGTATATAACAAGACTATGTTATACAAACATTAAAAATGTAAACAACAGTAGTCAAAACAGTATGGTACTGGCACAAAACAGACACATAGATCAATGGAACAGAACAGAGAGCCCAGGAATAAATCCATGTGCCTATGGTCAATTAATCTATGACAATGAAGGCAAGAACATACGGTGCAGAAAAGACAGTCTCTACAACGAGTGGTGCTGGGAAAACTGGACAGCTACATGTAAAACAATGAAATTAGAACATTACCACACACCATATACAAAAATAAACTCAAATGGATTGAAGACCTAAATGTAAGACCTGAAACCATAAAACTCCTAGAAAAGAACACGGGCAGAATACTCTTTGACATAATCCATAGCAATATTTTTTTGGATTTGTCTCCTAAGGCAAAAGAAATAAAATTGTATTTTGTTTATTTATTTTAAAAATTTATTTTTGGCTGCGTTAGGTCTTCGTTGCTGCACATGGGCTTTCTCTAGTTGTGGCGAGCGGGGGCTACTCTTCCTTGCGGTGCGCGGGCTTCTCACTTTGGTGGCTTCTCTTGTTGCGGAGCACAGGCTCTAGGCGTGCGGGCTTCAGTAGTTGTGGCACACGGGCTTAGTTGCTCTGTGTCATATGGGATCTTCCCGGACCAGAGCTCGAACCTGTGTCCTGCATTGGCAGTCGGATTCTTAACCATTGCGCCACCAGGGAAGTCCCAAAATAAAATTTTAAAATAAACAAATGGGATCTAATTAAACTTAAAACCTTTGCATAGCAAAGGAAACCATCAACAAAAACGAAAAGACAACCTACAGAATGGGAGAAAATATTTGCAAATGATATGACAGATAAGGGGTTAATATTCAAAAACAGAAACAGCTCATACAACTCAGTATTAAAAAAAACAAACAACCCAGTCAAAAAATGGGCAGAAGATCTGATAGACATTTTTCCAAAGAAGACATACAGATGGCTAACAGGCACATGAAAAGATGTTCCACAGCACTAATTATTCGAGAATTGCAAATCAAAACAACAATGAAATATCACCTCACACCTGTCAGAATGGTTATCATCAAAAAGTTTGCAAATAACACATGTTGGTGAGGATATGGAGGAAAAGGAATCCTCCTACACTGTTGGTGGGAATGTAAATTGGTACAGCCACTATGGAAAACAGTATGGAGGTTCCTTAAAAAACGAAAAATAGAGTTACCATATGATCCTGCAATCCCACTCCTAAGTGCATATCAGGGGAAAAAATGAAAACACTAATTTGAAAAGATACATGTACTCCAATGACCATAGCAGCACTATTTACAATAGGTAAGATATGGAATCAACCAAAATGCCCATCACAGACAAATGGCTAAAGAAGATAAAGAAGATGCGATATACTGAAATTATGCCATTTGCAGCAACATAGATGGACCTACAGAATATTATGCTTAGTGAACTAAGTCAGACAAAGATAAATACTGTACAATATCACTTCTATGTGGAATCTTAAAAATGCTACAAATGAGTGTTTATGCAAAACAGGAACAGATTCACAGATATAGAAAATAAAATAGTGGTTACCAAAGGGGAGAGAGAAGGGAGGAGGGCAAATTAGGGGTATGGGATTAAGAGATACAAATTATCATGTATAAAACAGATAAGCAACAAGGATATATTGTATAGCACAGGGAATTATAGCCATTATCTTGTAATAACTTTTAAAGAAGTATAATCTGTAAAAGTACTGAATCACTATGCTTGACACCTGAAACTGAGACAGGCTGGGACCTGGGACCCTTTGCTGCTGTGCTTGCACCTGGACAAACGTCTCTTCCAGCAACAAAATACAGAGAAACTATAAGGGACTAAAAATAACTGCCTGCATGCACAGTTGGGCAAATTACTAACAAGATACGAAAAGACCAAAAACCCAGCAAAAGCAGGGCATCGGGAGTAAAAGCAGGGTGCCGCATGCACCCTGCACACAGCACCACTAAGCAGGTGGGCAGACCACCTAAGTCACCCTTCCAACCCGACCCCTGGACCCACCCCTACCCTCACCCCGTATAAGGAAGCAGCTTGCTGCCCCCTCAGCAGGAGAGGAACAAGGGAACCTGTTACTTGTTTTCACTCCCTCCTGCTGTAGCACCAGTCACAATAAAGCCTTGCCTGTATTTGTCTGGCCTCTTATCAATTTCTATTGATTAAGAAAGCCAAGAACCCTGGTCGGTAACAAAACTAGTATAATCTTGTAAATCCATTGCACTTCAGTGAACAAATGTAAACACATTAAAGTAACAGAGACCCAGCTTGACTGCCAGCAAATCCAGCTACCACCACCAGAGCCACAAAGCCTTTTAGCTTAACACTAGTGCCATGAGATCAGTCATATGAAAAGTTAAATTATGCCAATTAACATCTTATATACATAATTCTAATATTAATTGTACTAGATTTTAAGCCTCTTAGAACAAGGATAATATTTTTCTCATTTTTGTGTCCTATATAGCACCTATTTCAATACTTGTTAAATATATCTTCTCCCTCCAATAGACTGTAGGTTTCATTAGAAAAGGGATTTTTGGGCTTCCCTGGTGGCACAGTGGTTGAGAGTCCGCCTGCCGATGCAGGGGACACGGGTTCGTGCCCTGGTCCGGGAAGATGCCACGTGCCGCGGAGCGACTGGGCCCGTGCACCACAACTACTGAGCCTGCGCTCCAGAGCCCACGAGCCACAACTACTGAGCCCACGTGCCACAACTACTGAATCCCGCGCACCTAGAGCCCGTGCTCCGCAACAAGAGAAGCCACCACAACGAGAAGCCCGTGCACCACAACGAGAAGCCCGTGCACCGCAATGAAGAGTAGCCCCTGCTCGCTACTAGTAGAGGGAGCCCGCGTGCAGCAACAAAGACCCAACACAGCCAAAAAACAAAGAAAAAAGAAAAAAAATTAAACATTTGGGTTCTTGTGATTTATCAGTAAAATAAATCATTAACAAAAAATTGTGGATTCAGATACTTTATAAAAAGGTACTGACAGGTCTAAAGATAAAATTTTGAATCAGCTTTTGGAGGGGAGGGTGGTTTGGGGCAAGGCATTTATGTATTCCCAGCTTCATTTATTTATTTTTTGAAATATTTATTTATTTGGTTGTGCTGGGTCTTAGTTGCGGCAGGGGGGCTCCTTAGTTGCGGCTCACGGGCTCCTTAGTTGTGGCTTGCCTGGCTCCTTAGTTGCGGCACGTGGGCTCCTTAGTTGTGGCATGAGAACTCTTAGTTGTGGCATGCAAACTCTTAGTTGTGGCATGCATGTGGGATCTAGTTCGCTGACCAGGGATTGAACCCAGGCCCCCTGCAGTGGGAGCGTGGAGTCTTAACCACTGCGCCACCAGAGAAGTCCACTGAGCTTTATTTTCCCTACTCCATCCTGATGAATCTTAGCAGAAAACAAAGACTGGGTTAGAAGATCATCTCTACAGTCTCTTCCAGCTCCAAATTCCTGTGATTACGATTTGTATAACCCAAAAGGATGTAGGTGCATAAGCAGATGCTGCCTTATTAACTGGAAGGGTCAAATGACTTTTTATGCAAATAAACCATAAACAAAGCCAGCTCCAAGATGGCCTCCCACAGTCCATCTCCTGATATTCACACGCTGTGTAGTCACCAGTCAGATCTTACTACAGTTGGTCTATTTGATCATTAGCATACAGCAGAAGTAACTGTCATTTTCTAGATTAGGTTATAAAAATAAAAGGTGAGAAATTGAAGCCTTGTGCCAACAGCAATGTGAATGCATCTGGAAGTGGATTCTCCTCAAAGCCTCAGTCAAGCTTTCAGAAGATGGCAGCTTGACTGCAACTTCAAGAGCCAGAACCATTTGGCTAAGCTGTTCTTAGGTTCTGAACCCTTAGAAATTATATGAGATAATGTAAATATTTCTGTTGTCTTAAGTTGCTAAATTTTGGGGTAATCTGTTATGCAGCGATAGATATTTAATACACTTTTTCATCCCAAACTTCTCCCCCTGTCCTGGGGCACATGACTATACTAAGTCCACCATTCCTGGAAACTATGCAATTTGTTTGGCGTCATACACTTCATAAGAAAGATATAAGTTAGCGCAAGCATTTTCTTAGCCACCTGGTTTTAAAACTCAGCTACACTCAAGCCACAACTTAAAAAGAAAAAGAAAAAAAGCTACATTATTGCATGTAGCTGTGGTTTCATTATGATTTCCATCTCTTCTGTTTCAAGATCACACCTTGCCTTTGCCAAAAATGCCCTTCTTTCATGGCTGTCCAATTGCTGCATTACTCCCTGTCATGCTTTCTTGTTTGGTCTTCCTATGAACCAACTGATTGCTTTAACAGAAACACATTTCAGAGTGCTTGTTTCTCTTTCAGTACTTCTCCAAGTCATATATTTGCTTTTTATTCTATGACAAAATGACCTTAAAGAACTTTGAAGACTGTTTTTATGTCTAAGAAATTTTAAAAATTAATATGTGTGAAATTCAACTGCTTTGTGCATTCAAATTCCCATCTTAGGAGGTAATGTATACAAACATCTTTGAATATTTCCTGGAATATGTGTTCAATCCAACTATTATTTATATAGAAGTGCTGGCTGACACCCTATGATATAGACAAGGAAAAGCTTAATGTAAGAAAGTGCTTAATACCTGGAGACCAAATGTGGAAGAGATATCCAGTTAGGCTCTACAGTGGATGTCAAGTTCAGAATAGCTCCCTTAATTCTAATCAAGACACCTCCACAGCAATGATTTCTCCATCATCTGTCATATAGTCATGAACAAAGTTGCTCTCTCTTAAATGCTTCCTGATATGCCAGAGAAAAGTCATTGTATAATGATAGAGCCAAAGTGACTCAAAAACCTCTGTGGACAGGAACAGTTATTAACGCATCACTATGCCTTTGGGCAAACGCATTTCTTAGATTTTAAACTTGCAAATTTCTGTCCCGTGTCTGTAGGAAACCAGGTATACATCTTACCTAATCTGCGAAGTTATAGGCCTCAAACAGTATCTTACATCAAAGGTACACATAGACTGGCGATGCAGTCTGGTGAAGAATATAAATTCTGGTAAAACTAGGAATTACTAGACTTACACAAAGAAAGCACCGGCAAAGGCATAGTGCTTCCTATTCCTCTGATATGGGATTGTGAGAGCAATGGGGGAGGAGAGAGAAGGGAGGCCATGGGGGATCATGACCCTAAGGAGAACCACAATATCCTTACTCCACAGGAAAGAGGGAAAAGAGGAATGAATACAAGGCAAGAAGTTCTGTGCTTAGAGACTCATGAAAAGGCATAAGTGCTGCAAAAGAAGATTTTGTTCCTAACTCATTTATACTTCCGGTCTCCTCGATCTAGACTTTTTGAGAAAAGGAATGGATTCATCAAGAAGAAATTTATTCCTAGCTTCTATTCCTAGATCTTAACAGCTAAAGCTAAAAGCTGATGAGTTTATAGCCATCGCAATTTTTCTTGCACCAAAGTCATAATACCCTAAAAGTAATTGTGCAGACAATTACTTGTGGGTCAGTGCTAAGGCCAATTAAGGCTTTGGAAAATGATGCTTTCGTTTTCTTTCTTCCTTTTTTTTTTTTTTTTTTTCTGGTGAATTCATTTTGAAGAACCAAAATTTATTTTCTTTTTTTCCCCTGTCTTTATTGAGGTATAACTGTCAAAGAAAAATTGTATGTATTTAAGACATACAACTTGATGTTTCAACATATGTATACATTGTGAAATAATCATCACAATCAAGCTAACATAGGAAAATGATCTTTTCAAATAAAATACATTTGAGTTACAAACTATTCCCCCATGATTTTATAAAAGAAATGAAAGCAAAGTGTAAAAAATTTAAATTATGGCATATTAGGACAAGAAAAAGCAGTTACTTGGTGTTGTCTAGACAAGCATTCAGAGAACAGTGATAGTGTTATTTATTCTTATTTTGCCACCTATTGAGAAAAAGATATATCAATTTTCATATTGTAAATAAGTTGCTGAAGGTGATTACGTTCCTATTTTTTTTTCAAGTGAAAAAGGAAATTAGAAATTTAGCATAGGGCTCCCCTGGTGGCACAGTGGTTAAGAATCCACCTGCCAATGCAGGGGACACTGGTTCGAGTCCTGGTCCGGGAAGATCCCACATGCTGTGGAGCAACTAAGCCTGTGCGCCACAACTACTGAGCCTGCACTCTAGAGCCCGCGAGCCACAACTACTGAAGCCCACGCACCTAGAGCCCGTGCTCCACAACAAGAGAAACCACCGCAGTGAGAAGCCCGTGCACCACAATGAAGAGTAGCCCCCACTCGCCGCAACTAGAGAAAGCCCGTGCGCAGCAACGAAGACCCAATGCAGCCATAAATTAATTAATTAAATTTTAAAAAAAGAAATTTAGCATAAAATATATATTATTGTACCTGGGCAGACCTTTGAGAGCAAAAGATCTCTTACAATCTCATTATAATGAAACTAATAATGCCCCTGGCATATATTAGTCAGCTGTGATCTTGAACTTAGGTGGTCACGTGTACCCCAAACACATGTAATTAATTTGACCCAATATCAGTTATCTTTTTTATTTTTTTTTTAACCATAATAGCCACCTATAAACTTAGTGGATTAAAACTGCAAGCATTATTAAGCTGGTCTTGGCTGGGCTCACTCATGAGTGTGTGGTCAGCTGCTGGGTTAGGTAAGTGGCTCCGCTTCTGGGGATGGGCTTGTCCCTCAGCTGGGACAATTCATCTCTGCTCTACACGGTCACGTGACCTTGAGCTAGTGACCTAACCTCTCTGATCTTCTCTGCTGGATCATTCTCATTAAAACACAAATATGTTGTTATTTCTCTCACTCACAAACACTGCACTTTCATTTCCAGCTATCCCACTCTCAGCTCATTTTTATAACAAAACTCTTTCAAAAAGGAGTCTATACTCACTGTCTTCAATTCCAAACTTCCTGTTCTTGCTAAAATCTACTCCAAAGGGTTTTAGCCCATGCCACTCTGCTCAAACTGCTCTCGTCAAGGTCACCAATAACCTTTACATTGCTCAATCCAACGATCCATTCATTTCCCCATCCGCATCTTACCTGACCCATCAGCAGCATTTGACATGTATCATGTCATTTTGACATGTATCAGCATTTGACATGTTTCTCCTTGAAACACTTCCTTTATCTGGCTTCCAGGCAGCATACACACCTGGTTGCCCTCCTACCTCACTAGCTTCTCCTTCCAGGTCTCCTTTGCTGGCTCCTTCTCATCTTCCTGATCTCTTAATGTCAGAGTTCCTCCAAGCTCAGTCCTTGCCTTTTCCCCTCCCCTTCATCTTCCCTCCCCTCTTCTCTTCTGTCTGTACTGACTTCCTTGATCCCATCAGGTCTCCTAGTTTTAAGTATCATCAATAACTCCAAATTTATATCCCCATCCTGGACCGCTACCCAAAATTCAGACATTTATATCCAGCTGCCTACTAGATATCTCCACTTGGATGTTATATAATTCTTTTGTTGTTGCAACAAATTATCACAAACCCAGTGGCTTGAAACAACACGAATTCATTACCTTACATTTCTGGAGGTCAGAAGTCCAACATGGGTCTCGCTGGTCTACAGTCAAGGTGTCAGCAGAGTGGCATTTCTTTCTAGAGGCTCTACGGAGAGAATCCATTATCTTGCCTTTTCCAACTTTTAGAGACTGCTCGCATTCCTTTGCCCGTGGCCATTTCTGTCTTCAAAGCCAACAACAGCCAGTCAAATCTTTCTCACATCGCGTCACTCTGACACTGACTCCTCTGTCTCCCTCTTCCACATTTAAAGACTGTGGGGCTTCCCTGGTGGCGCAGTGGTTGAGAGTTCACCTGCCGATGCAGAGGACGCAGATTCGTGCCCCACATGCCGCAGAACGGCTGAGCCCGTGAGCCATGGCCGCTGAGCCTGCGCGTCCGGAGCCTGTGCTCCGCAACGGGAGAGGCCACAACAGTGAGAGGCCCGCGTACTGCAAAAAAAAAAAAACAACAACAAAAGACTTGTGATTACATTGAGTTCACCTGGATAATGCTAGCTTAAGGTCAGCTAATTAGCAACCTTAATTCCATCTGCTACCTTAACTCCTCTTTGCCCTGTCACGGGTTCCAGGAATTAGTATCTGGAAGACCCTTTTTGGGGAGCCATTGTCCTGCCTGCCACAGATGTCTTGTCATCATGTCAAACGTAACACATAGAAACTGAACTCCTGATCGTAGCAATCCTGCTCTTCTCTAAGTCTCCCCCAATGTCAGTCAATGCCAACCTCACCCTTCCAGTAAGTCAGGCCAAAAAGTTTGGTGTCATTCTTACTCTTCTTTCTATCTCATATCCAATCTATTAGCAAATCCTAGGAATTCCACCTTCAAAATATTCTCAGAATCTGATGATTCTCACCACCTCCAGTGCAGCTACACTGGTTCAACCCCCTCTCATTACTCTCCATGTTATTGTTAATAGTCTCCAGAACCCCCAGCTTATTATAGTTGTCTCCTATCTCATCTCTCTGGTTCCTGCCCTAACCTACCAGCACCCCATCTACTGCCTGCCCACACACAGTCTATTCTTAATATAACATCCAGATGATATTTTTACAGCACAAGTCAGATCATATAATTTCTCTGCTCAAAACCTTCCAAAGGCTTCTCAGCTCCACAAAATTTAAGGTCTGCAAAGCCCACAGAATCCGGCTATTTTTCTGACCTCTTCTATTCCTCCCCAAAATACTTGCTTCACTCCACCCACGGGGGCCTCCCTGCTTTGTCTCCTACACTCCAGGTACCTCCTTGGGGCTTTTGCACTTGGCAGTTTACTCTTTGTGGCATGATCTTCTCCCAGGGGTTTACCGGGTCTCTCTTTATCTCCCTCAATCTTTTGCTCAAAAGTCACCTTCTCTGTCCATCCATCCTTTCACTGTCCATCATCCTTTACTTTAAGCTGCACATCCACACGTGCACACAAACATACACAGAACCCTTTCCTTCTTTAATGCTTTACTTTTATTGGTATCACTTACCACTTTCTAACTTACTATATAATTTATAGGTTTTTTTTTTCCTCTTACCACTAGATGGTAAATTCCATGAAGTCAGGGATGCTTTGATGTATTCCTAATTCTTAAGCCAGTATTAGATCATACTAGAGACTCAATAAATATTAGTTGAATAAATGACTCTGCCTTAGTTTCTTTATCAGTAAAATGGAAATGATGGGAATAGTAACTACATCATAGGGTTATTAGGAGAATTAAATAAGTTAATATATGAAAAGTTCTTATCCCAGAGCCTGGCATAGAGAAATCACTAAATACGTGTTTGCTCTTATAATCTCTCTACAGTTTATACTGGTTCTTCTTTTGTTATTCAATGAGCACCAAACACTATCACTCAAGACGTGACAACACGGGAGTTTCTCAGTTTTCCTGGATATCTCCCATGTCTGCAGGAGGGTCTTGGTGCGCTGGCTGCGTGTCAGCCCTGTGCCTCTGAGGTGGGAGAGCCGAGATCAGGACATTCGTCCACCACAGACATCCCGGCTCCACGTAATATCAAATGGCGAAAGCTCTCCCAGAGATCTCCATCTCAACGATAAGATCCAGCATGCACTCAACGACCAGCAAGCTACAATGCAGGACACCCTATGCCAATCAACTATCAAGACAAGAACACAACCTCACCCATTAGCAGAGAGGCTGCCTAAAATCATAATAAGGTCACAGGCATCCCAAAACACACCACCGGATGTGGGCCTGCCCACCAGAAACACAATATCCAGCCTCATCCACCAGAACACGGGCACCAGTCCCCTCCACCAGGAAGCCTACACAACCCACTGAACCAACCTTAGCCACTGGGGGCAGACACCTAAAACAACGGGAACTACGAACATGCAGCCTGCGAAAAGGAGACCCCAAACACAGTAAGATAAACAAAATGAGAAGACAGAGAAACACACAGCAGATGAAGGAGCAAGGTAAAAACCCAGCAGACAAAACAAATGAAGAGGAAATAGGCAGTCTACCTGAAAAAGAATTCAGAATAATGATAGTAAAGTTAACACAAAATCTTGGAAATAGAATGGAGAAAATACAAGAAACGTTTAACAAGGACCTAGAAGAATTAAAGAGCAAACAAACAATGATGAACAACACAAAAAATGAAATTAAAAATTCTCTAGAAGGAATCAATAGCAGAATAACTGAGGCAGAAGAACGGATAAGTGACCTGGAAGATAAAATAGTGGAAATAACTACTGCAGAGCAGAATAAAGAAAAAAGAATGAAAAGAATTGAGGACAGTCTTACAGACATCTGGGACAACATTAAACTCACCAACATTCGAATTATAGGGGTCCCAGAAGTAGAAGAGAAGAAGAAAGGGACTGAGAAAATACTTGAACAGATTATAGTTGAAAACTTCTCTAATATGGGAAAGGAAATAGTCAATCAAGTCCAGGAAGCACAGAGAGTACCATACAGGACAAATCAAAGGAGAAACATGCCAAGACACATATTAATCAAACCATCAAAAATTAAATACAAAGAAAAAATCTTAAAAGCAGCAAGGGAAAAACAACAAATAACATACAAGGGAATCCCCATAAGGTTAACAGCTGATCTTTCAGCAGAAACTCTGCAAGCCAGAAGGGAGTTGCAGGACATATTTAAAGTGATGAAAGGGAAAAACCTACAACCAAGATTACTCTACCCAGCAAGAATCTCATTCAGATTCAACAGAGAAATTAAAACATTTACAGACAAGCAAAAGCTAAGAGAATTCAGCACCACCAAACCAGCTTTACAACAAATGCTAAAGGAACTTCTCTAGGCAGGAAGCACAAGAGAAGGAAAAGACCTACAATTACAAACGCAAAACAATAAAGAAAATGGTAATAGGAACATACATATCGATAATTACCTTAAATGTAAATGGATTAAATGCTCTAACCAAAAGACATAGACTGGATGAATGGATTCAAAATCAAGACCCATATATATGCTGTCTACAAGAAACCCACTTCAGACCTAGGGCCACATACAGACTGAAAGTGAGGGGATGGAAAAAGATATTCCATGCAAATGGAAATCAAAAGAAAGCTGGAGTAGCAATTCTCATATCAGGCAAAATAGACTTTAAAATAAAGTCTATTACAAGAGACAAAGAAGGACACTACATAATGATCAAGGGATCAATCCAAGAAGAAGATATAACAATTGTAAATATTTATGCACGCAACATAGGAGCACCTCAATACATAAGGCAAATGCTAACAGCCATAAAAGGGGAAATTGACAGTAACACAATCATAGTAGGGGACTTTAACATCGCACTTTCACCAGTGGACAAATCATCCAAAATGAAAATAAATAAGGAAAGACAAGCTTTAAATGATACAATAAAAAGATGGACTTAATTGATATTTATAGGACATTCCATCCATAAACAACAGAATACGCTTTCTCCTCAAGTGCTCATGGAAAACTCTCCAGGACAGATCATATCTTGGGTCACAGATCAAGCCTTGGTAAATTTAAGAAAACTAAAATCGTAACAAGTATCTTTTCCGACCACAACGCTATGAGACTAGATATCAGGAAAAAACTGTAAAAAATACAAACGCATGGAGGCTAAACAATACACTACTTAATAACCAAGAGATCATTGAAGAACTCAAAGAGGAAACCCAAAAGTACCTAGAAACAAATAACAGCGAAAACATGACATCCCCAAACCTATGGGATGCAGCAAAAGCAGTTCTAAGAGGGAAGTTTATAGCAATACGATCCTACCTTAAGAAACAAGAAACATCTCAAATAAACAACCTAACCTTACACCTAAAGCAGTTAGAGAAAGAAGAACAAAAAAACCCAAAGTCAGCAGAAGGAAAGAAATAACAAAGATCAGATCAGAAGTAAATGAAAAAGAAATGAAGGAAACAATAGCAAAGATCAATAAAACTAAAAGCTGGTTCTTTGAGAAGATAAACAAAATTGATAAACCATTAGCCAGACTCATCAAGAAAAAAAGGGAGAAGACTCAAGTCAATAGAGTTAGAAATGAAAAAGAAGTAACAACTGACACTGCAGATACAAAGGATCATGAGAGATTACTACAAGCAACTCTAGGCCAATAAAATGGACAACCTGGAAAAAATGGACAAATTCTTAGAAAAGCACAACCTTCCAAGACTCAACCAGGAAGAAATAGAAAATATAAACAGACCAATCACAAGCACTGAAATTGGGACTGTGATTAAAAATCTTCCAACAAACAAAAGTCCAGGACCAGATGGCTTCACAGGCAAATTCTATCAAACATTTAGAAAAGAGCAAATACCTATTCTTCTCAAACTTTTCCAAAATATAGCAGAGAGTGGAACACTCCAAACTCATTCTATGAGGCCACCATCACCCTGATACCAAAACCAGACAAAGATGTCACAAAGAAAGAAAACTACAGGCCAATACCACTGATGAACATAGACATAAAAATCCTCAACAAAATACTAGCAAACAGAATCCAACGGCACATTAAAAGGATTATACACCATGATCAACTGGGGTTTATCCCAGGAATGCAAGGATTCTTCAATATATGCAAATCAATCAATGTGATATACCATATTAACAAATTGAAGGAGAAAAACCATATGATCATCTCAATAGATGCAGAAATAGCTTTTGACAAAATTCAACACCCATTTATGATAAAAACCCTCCAGAAAGTAGGCATAGAGGGAACCTTCCTCAACATAATGAAGGCCATATATGACAAACCCACAGCTAGCATCGTCCTCAATGGTGAAAAACTGAAACCATTTCCTCTAAGATCAGGAACAAGACAAGGTTTTCCACTTTCACCACTATTACTCAACATAGTTTTGGAAGTTTTAGCCACAGCAATCAGAGAAGAAAAAGATATAAAAAGAATCCAAATTGGAAAAGAAGAAGTAAAGCTGCCATTGTTTGCAGATGACATGATACTATTCATAGAATATCCTAAAGATGCTACCAGAAAACTACTAGAGCTAATTAATGAATTTGGTAAAGTAGCAGGATACAAAATTAATGCCAAGAAATCTCTTGGATCCCTATACACTAATGATGAAAAATCTGAAAGAGAAATTAAGGAAACACTCGGATTTACCATGGCAACAAAAAGAATAAAATACCTAGAAATAAACCTACCTAAGGAGACAAAAGACCTGAATGCAGAAACTATAAGACACTGATGAAAGAAATTAAAGATGATACAAACAGATGGAGAGATATACCTTGTTCTTGGATTGGAAGAATCAACATTGTGAAAATGACGATACTACCCAAAGCAATCTACAGATTCAATGCAATCCCTATCAAACTACCAATGGCATTTTTCACAGAACCAGAACAAAAATTTCACAATTTGTATGGAAACACGAAAGACCCCGAATAGCCAAAGCAATTTTGAGAAAGAAAAATGGAGCTGGAGGAATCAGGCTCCCTGACTTCAGACTATACTACAAAGCTACAGTAATCAAGACAGTATGGTACTGGCACAAAACCAGAAATACAGATCAATGGAACAGGATAGAAAGCCCAGAGGTAAACCCACGCACATATGGTCACCTTATCTTTGATAAAGGAGGCAAGAATATACAATAAGAAAAGACAGCCTTTTCAATAAGTGGTGCTGGGAAAACTGGACAGGTACATGTAAAAGTATGAGATAAGATCACTCCCTAACATCATACACAAAAATAAGCTCAAAATGGATTAAAGATCTAAATGTAAGGCCAGAAACTATCAAACTCTTAGAGGAAAACATAGGCAGAACACTCTATGACATAAATCGCAGCAAGATCCTTTTTGACCCACCTCCTACAGAAATGGAAATAAAAACAAAAATAAACAAATGGGACCTAATGAAACTTAAAAGCTTTTGCACAACAAAGGAAACTATAAACGAGACGAAAAGACAACCCTCAGAATGGGAGAAAATATTTGCAAATGAAGCAACTGACAAAGGATTAATCTCCAAAATTTACAAGCAGCTCATGCAGCTCAATATCAAAAAAACAAACAATGCAATCCAACAATGGGTAGAAGGCCTAAATAGACATTTCTCCAAAGAAGATATACAGATTGCCAACAAACACATGAAAGGATGCTCAACATTACTAATCATTAGAGAAATGCAAATCAAAACTACAATGAGGTATCACCTCATACCAGTCAGAATGGCCATACTCAAAAAATCTACAAACAATAAATGCTGGAGAGGGTGTGGAGAAAAGGGAACCCTCTTGCACTCTTGGTGGGAATGTAAATTGGTACAGCGACTATGGAGAACAGTATGGAGGTTCCTTAAAAAACTACAAATAGAACTACCATATAACACAGCAATCCCACTACTGGGCATATACCCTGAGAAGACCATACTTCAAAAAGAGTCATGTACCACAATGTTCATTGCAGCTCTATTTACAATAGCCAGGACATGGAAGCAACCTAAATGTCCATCGACAGATGAATGGATAAAGAAGATGCGGCACATATATACAATGGAATATTACTCAGCCATAAAAAGAAACGAAATTGAGTTATTTGTAGTGAGGTGGATGGACCTAGAGACTGTCATACGGAGTGAAGTAAGTCAGAAAGAGAAAAATAAATACTGTATGCTAACACATATATACGGAATCTTAAAAAAAAAAAAAAAGGTTCTGAAGAACGTAGGGGCCGGACAGGAATAAAGAGGCAGACATAGAAAATGGACTTGAGGACATGGGGAGGGGGAAGGGTAAGCTGGGACGAAGTGAGAGAGTGGCATGGACATATATATACTACCAAACGTAAGGTAGATAGCTAGTGGGAAGCAGCCACAGAGCACAGGGAGATCAGCCCGGTGCTTTGTGACCACCTAGAGGGGTGGAATAGGGAGGGCGGGAGGGAGGGAGGAAGGCACAAGAGGGAAGAGATATGGGGATATATGTATATGTATAGCTGATTCACTTTGTTGTAAAGCAGAAACTAACACGCCATTGTAAAGCAATTGTACTGCAATAAAGATGTTAAAAAACATGTAAATAAATAAATTAGTTCCGGAAAAAAATAAAAATTAATAAAGTTTTTGAAAAAAGACATGACAACAGTATTACATTGAGATACATTGTGTCCTAGCAACGAAGCTGTATGTAAATACTTGGTGTTTTATACAATTTAACAGAGCCCTCAGCAAGTTAGAATCTTGCATTAGTTACTACTGGACTCTCTAGGTGTTTATATGGAGGACAGAATGTTCATTATTTTTCTTTTACTTTTGCATGCATAAATGGTAACAGAGACAAAGGAATTACACTTTAGGCTCTCATCTGTTCAGAACTAACCACAAAGGACCAAACCACAAACAGCTGACATAGATTAACTCAATCCTCTTGACTGCCATGGTTCCACATTCTTTGGTCATTAGTCGGATTTAGGTGACAACCTTCAAGCCTAGAACTGGCACCATACTTTCCCAGTTTGGATACTGGCACAGTCTGCAGACCATATTTATGTTGTTTCAGAATGTCAAAATTCCAGTATTCAGAGCATTTGGAGCTGTGCAAATGTCCTTCCATAATACATTAGAAAATAAAATTATAATTGGTTTTATTCCTTTATTCCCTTGCGGCATCTTACCAAACTAAACCCCAGAGTTTCCAGCAGCAAACTTACTCCATTTTCTTGTCAGTGAGGCTGAAAAGAGTTATTATCTGGAAGCAGAAACTCAATGTAGAGCCAAACCTCAAACTTACACATCCATGAAAATTAAAGTCTCCCCTGACAAGGTAGGTCAAACATCACCGATGTGTGGCTATTGGGCGGGCAGTCTTATTCACTACCTAATAAATATGAAGCAGCCAAAAAATAAGTTTTATAATAAATAGGATCATAGTTTTCTGTCTGTCTTTCTTAAACATTACCTCTGATATTTAATTCCATTACTTCAGACCGAACTCTATGACATTTGACTCTTAATAACACACTTTAACACCTGGTTGTGAAGACTGCTGTGTGCGATTGCACAGATAATTTATTGCACGTGGTTATCTAGCTAAGGGGGCAAGTGAGGCTGAAAGATATTTGGTTTTATTTTTAATTCTAAAGCTTGATTGTAAGTATAGGAATACCTCATTTTATTGCACTTCGCAGATACTGTGATTTTTACAAATCGAAAGTTTGTGACAACCCCGAGATGAGCAAGTTTATTGGTACAATTTTTCCAACAGCATTTGCTCACTTCGTGTCTCTGTGTCACATTTTGGTAATTCTCACAATATTTCAAACTTTTTCATTATTGCTATATTTATTATAGTGATCTGTGATCAGTGATCTTTGATGTTACTATTGCAAAAAGATTACGACTCTCTGAAGGCTCACATGATGATTAGCTTTCTTTAGCGATAAAGTATTTTAAGATTAAGGTATGCACATTATTTAGACTTAATGTTATTGCACACTTAAGAGGCTACAGTATAGTGTAAACATAACTTTTATATGCAGTCGGAAACCAAAAAATGTGTGTGCCTCACTTTACTGCAATATTAGCTTTATTGTGGTGGTCTGGACCCAAACCTGCAATATCTTTGAGGTGTGCCTGTATTAAGGATAAAGCCCGGAAGGCTCAGAGCATAAGTGCATGGCAGAAACCACAGAACTGGGAAGAATAGATGATAATATCTCGGAGGACACAGGATGACAGCGAGCCATACACTACCAATACCTAGATCATTCGTAAGACCCTTCCAGAAATTTAGATCAGGCCTGGAGAGAAGGGGAGAAATGGAGAAGAAAGTGGAAAGGAAAACCCCGAATGTGGCAATTTATCTAAAGAAAATCAATTTTTCAAAAATGACTGAGTTATAACGATTTAGTAAGACTGTTTTTGCAATCTGCTAAACAGAAATTGGGGACTTTAGATCCAAACTCAGTTTTTAAGCATTTTTTGAAAACCTGAATCTGTACACAGCTGAGTAATAAGTCTGGGACTATCAAATTTACACCCGGCACATTAGCATTTGTTAAGTTTCTGTAGCACTGTTGTCAGTACACAAAGAGCCTTAAGTACATTATTGCATTTAGTCATTCCAGGGGAATGTGTAGTCTGAGAAGATGGCTGTATATTTTCTGTTTGCCTCTCCAGATCCTTACCCTCCTTGCTCTGTGGTAAGAGAGGCTGACTGATATGAACCAGATCAACTAGACACCTTATCCTCCTGCTTCTTGGTGGGTGTGGCCAATAGGAGAGCTGTGGAAAGTGAGATCGGGGTCCTTATTCCCCTGGTTCCCTTTATGTCATATTGCCATGGATTGTCTTAATCCCTCTTTTGAAGGTGATAGGCCCCTATTAGGCAGCCCTTCCCATTTGCTGCTGTTTTGGACTAAATATCTGTGTTCCCCCCAAATTCGTTTATTGAAGCCCTAACCCTCATAGTGATGGTATTTGGAAGTGGTGCCCGTAGGGAGTAATTATGTTTAGATGAGGTCATGAAGGTGGAGTGCCCTTGATGGAATTATCTTCCTTATAAGAAAAGGAAGAGAGACCAGAGCTTGCTCTCCCGATCTCTGCCGTGTGAGGACACAGTGAGAAGGCAGCTGTATGCAAGCCAGGAATCAAGCCCTTACCAGAACCCAATCTGCCAGCACCTTGATCTTGGACTTCCCAGCCTCCAGAACAGTAGGAAACGAATGTCTGTTGTTTAAGCTACCCAGTCTATGGTATTTTGTTATAGCAGCCCCAGCAGACTAAGACAGCTATCGTCTCAGAGTTCCAAGAACCATGGCCTCTGTGGACGCCTCAGGCACAGGGAAGGTAGGGGCACCCTGATATTGCTGGTTTGGAAGTGCTGCACTATTCCTTATGGTTTCCATGAAGCCTGCCCACAGTTTTGCAAATCACCACTTTCTAGTGACCCAGCTGGAGTCTGCCATCTCTTTCCTGCTAGGACACTCACTGATGCACGTGTATTTCCTAAGCAGAGACTGGGGACTACTTCTCAGCAGGCATTTCCTCATCTTTGGGTTAAATGATTTTTAATGCTCTTTCAACTCTGAGAATCTTTCTGTGCTGCTTACAGTTACACTAATAAAAACATTCATTATGTTTTTATTCACTTGTACGTGGAATAGCAACATTTTCCTGTAAATACTCTTTATATTCTGTTGAGCAAAACCATTTTGCCTATCCTCCAGAAGCTGTTATTCTGTGATCCCTGCATTCAATTTAAAAGAAAAAGGAATAAAGAAAATGCACCTGACAGTCCAACTTAGTGCTGGAGGGCAGCCATCAATCGGGAGTCCCTAGGGATGCAGCCCTGGAGTCCAAGGCCTCTCTGCTTGGGATGGCTAGTTTCCTAATTAGAGATGGGACTCAGAACCCAAGAATGCTGCTCACCAGATGAGGAAGGATCCTGTCCACAAATTCAGCCAGTTGCAGGGCTCAAACCTCTTGTTTGGATGTACAAGTTAATGCTCCTGAAAGTGTTTCCTGTGTATTCAGCTCCCCTGTTAAGATGGAGTCTGCAAACTCTATGGTAACATATAGTGGAAAAAAATAACCCCCAACTCTTTCACAAATGATATTTTATTTGATCGAATGACTTTCTGATTCACCTCTCTTTCCCTTTAATCTTATACACACACACACACACACACACACACACACACACACACACACACACACACACACTCCACACTCCTGCCAAACACCATTTTCAGGACAGCGCTCCTCAAATCATCTGAGTGAAGAACCAGTTTTTCTTTTCCCAATCCATCATGAACTCATGCTTTTATAAACCACAACAAAAAAGAATATCTAGTAAAATGGAATAAAAAGACACACAAAATACAAGCCAAGTTTTCTATTCTTAGTTTCAAAATATATAAAATTACTCTGACGTATTGCTTTAAAAGTTTCTAAATGCTCGCTCTCTATGCAATACTTACTTCCTTACGGATTGTGTTTAAAAATGATTAAAGAAGACAATTTAGGTGTTGTAAACATCCTTTATTTAACACTTCATGAAGTAGAGACAGTCTCCCCTTGGAGAACTGCAAAACAGGGTGGAAGGCAGGATGTTTTTATAAGATAGGAAATAAAGAACAAGAAAAAAAATAGAAAATATCTGATGGCTGAAGCCACACAGTCAACCTCATCTGGGGTAAGAAGGAGCAAGGAAATAAGTATGGAACCCAGATGTGGCTTAGCGTTTGGGGTTGGCTGACTGGATATCCTGCATTTCTGATGAGGCAGAGCATTTACAGGGACATGAAAGTTATCTAAGTTTTGGTTTGCTGACGTGACACCCAGGGCAGAGGCGGCTCCATCTTGTGTCTAGACATTTATTTCAACAACTGGTAACAAATACTTTGCTATTTGGTAACTGGCCACGGCCCACACTTCGAATAGCATTGACTTAGATGCATAGAGATTCATCTATGTACTGTGTTGCATATATACAGAAATTTATTGTTTATTGTTTCCATATATACACTACACAGACAACATTATCCTTCTGATCCTCAATTACTTGTATCTTTAAAATAAAGCAAATCAAGGATTTCCCTGGTGGTCCAGTGGTTAATACTCCCCACTTCCAATGCAGCGGGCACGGGTTCAATCCCTGGTTGGGGAACAAAGATCCCACATGCTGCGTGGTGTGGCCAAAAATAAAATAAAATAACATAAAGCAAATCATTTTTAATAATCTTTAAGGAGTCAAGATTTTTGTTTGAAAAGGTCTTTTTGCTTCTTATTTTTTTCATAAATATTCAAAAAAATGCCAGTCTTCCAATGAACTCTTGGGTCCAAATAAAAATATACTGGTGACCCCAAATAAATACCTAGGAGTATTGATCTCTAATACCCAATGTCTGTCTGTTTTCAATGTGTTTCTGTGACCTGAAAACTGGATTCGCCTCTTGGTGGGTGTTGAGCCAAAAGACACAACCAAGCGGAAGAGCAGGAAAGGAAGGATTTATCACTTACAGCAAGTAAGGAGAACACTAGGGGTCTTTCCCAAAGCAGTGTCTCCTTGAACAGCAAAACTGGGGAAGTTTTAGCTAAGGGAACATGCATATTCATGAAGGGGGTTGGGAGGTGTATGCATATGCATGAAGGGGCTTGAGCAGAAGATAATTCAGTATAGAATTGGGGCAAAGGTTGCCAGAGTCCAAGCCTCAGTTGATTGAATTCACAAGGATCAGAAAAGGTCAACATCATCATTCCTTAGGTTCTGACCAGTCTGGGGTCTTAGCATGTAGTTACCATCCTCCACCTGGGTGGGGACCTTAGTTCCTGCAGAACTTAAAAGATATGTATCAGATTATATATCCCTTAAGGAAGAACTAGGACTCTGTTTAGAAGCTGAAGTATTGTTAGCTGACTACTTTTCCTTTGTTCCTGCATTCCCTTACTGCCCTTAAGGTCATTAATTACTGAGACAGATTCAAGGGCAAGCACTGTGGCCAGGCTTAGAACACAGAATAGCTTAGGCCAAACCTGGTTCTCCTTCTCTGGGTGAAACCAAGCAGGACCCTCCCAGGTACCAATCCTTTGCGTGTCCCCCATCTCTCATTTGTAAGGAAGAGGCTTCAGCCTCCTAGTCCCTCCCTGAGTCCCAAAGGGCAGATTCAAACAGTTGCTCTCAGAAAAGTGAGGGAATGCAGGTAACAAAGGATGAGCAATCAGGAAGCAATAGTGCAGTGATAAAGCAGGGTCCTGGTTCCTCCTCAAGGGATGTACATAACAATATCTTTGAGTTCTTCTGCAGGAAATAAGACCCCCACCCAGGTGGAGGATGGTAACTTCAGGCAGAGCACAGGAGTCCTGGAGCACCGCCCTGTTACCTCACCACCAACCAATCAGAAGAAAGTCTGCACAAAGAGGAAGGTAACAAAGACTCTGACCCCCTCCCCATATGATTAACTGTGATTAGCTTCCCCTTTCTCCCTTTATAAACTCTCATGGTCAAGTAGAATCTTCAGAGTTGGTTCTTAGATGCCAGTCCACCTTCTCCCCAGGTTACTGGCCTCCTGAATAAAGGAAACTCTCCTTTCCAACCAACCCTTGTCTCTCAAATATTGGCTTTCAAGTGGCAAGCAGCTGAACCTGAGATCAGTAACACAGGGCCCCCCCCCCAACCCTATCTGCTTACATTACTTGTTAAGAACATTTTTATTCTTAAATGAAATCTTGTAAGACAGATGCTGTGACATTACAGTTTATTGCCACAAAAAAGAATGAGCTATCAGGAAACGACTGCATTTCACAAACACCTATGTTTCACTGCTGCATGTGAGGACATGGAAAAAGTATGCCCAAGAGAGGTGAAGAAATCAGTGTTTAAGAGTGCAAGGATTTGCAAATGTGCAAAGTGCAAATTCATTTATTAAAAACATGTGAGCACAGCGAGCAAACTTTTACTTGTTTTAAAAATTCCCTCATCTGACATAGCTTTTATTCTACCTAAATTTTAGGATAAATATAAAATCATAGCAGAAGCCTACAGAAGGAAAAACAGGTGCATATCATTAAGGAATAACAGTCTTGGAAAAAACTGTGAAATTAAAGCTGGAAGGCCGTAGGCATTTATTCTCCTCACTCCCTTAGAATTTTGGAGACTATGCATTCTATTTCCATAAAATGTGTTTAGTGTTTTAACATTTCCACCAATTACACCAAGCAGTCTAATTTGACCTCTATGTAACAGGAAGACTTTCTTCGTGTTTTCATAACTTTATTACTATACAACATGAAAAAAAATGTTATGGGTTGTGGAATGTTGCCTGCCATATCAGTAAACAAAGGATGTTGTGGCCACCAAGCCATCAGCACTGCAGCTGCCCCAGCTATGCACCCTGATGGGGATTCAGGATGGAGAAAAACACGATACTGGCCCTAGATACCTAAAGTGCATATCAAAGGAATGATTTCAGTGAGCCCAGACTCTTGCATCTTCCCATACACAGAAAAGTGCCAAATTCATTAACTTGAGATGTCTGGTTTTCTTCAACTAACAGTAATCTTTTGATGTTCTGATTATCTGGTTTCTGGGACAGAAACTCCTTTATATCCTGGCTCCGCCCTTACCTCTTCAGAGCTGTGCCTCCGTACTACCTGAGAGGATGCCTTCCAGGCTTGAGTCCCTAGAAATTTTGCCGAATAAAACATAATTCTCAACTTTTAGGTTGTACGTTTGCTTTCAGTCGACAGGGTGATTCTTTTTTTTTTTTTCTTTTTAATTTTTATTGAAGTATAGTTGGTTTACAATGTTGTATTAGTTTCAGGTGTACAGCAAACTGAATCAGTTATACATATACATATATCCACTCTTTTTTTTTTTAGATTCTTTTCCCATATAGGCCATTACAGAGTACTGTAGAGTTCCCTGTGCTGTACAGCAGGTTCTTATTAGTTATCTATTTAATATATAGACATATATAGTATATTGACATATACTGTGTATATGTCAATCCCAATCTCCCAATTTATCCCTCCCCCACCATCGCCTGGTAACCATAAATTTGTTTTGACAGGGTGATTCTTGATTGACTCCTAGATTGGAAAAAAGCCCCAAACCAAAAAACTAATGACTTTATCCCTCCCTTTGTAGGGGATCAGAATTTGCCACCCTAAAATATATCTCTTTGGCATATTAATTGTTTTAAGGTGGTTATTTTCTGAGAAATGTAGGCGTGGGAAGGGTTCTGAAAACAAAGTAGGAGTTGCCCTTCTGTAAGAAATATTTACATTTGTAAGGGAAGTCTCTATTTGTAAGTGTGTCTCCCTCTTTGTACGTGGAAGAGGAAAGCTCTAGAAACTCTTATCAGTGGAAAAGGGGAAAAGGCAGGACTTAAAGCTGCATCATAATCATTCTTGTTCACTGTGCTTTTCCTGGTAACTTCCTGGTAACTGACTCTCCCCGCCCTTAACATCTTTTGTCCTTAGCTGAAGGTGGTATTTACGGTGAGGGCTTCAGCCATTTGGGGGAGTTACTCAGTTTTCCTGGGTCTCTCGCATGTACACATGTTGTTAAACTTTGTTCGATTTTCTCCTGTTAATCTGTCTCATGTCAGTTTAATTCTTAGACCTGCCAGAAGAACGTAGAAGGGAAGAAGGAAAATGTCTTCCTTCCCGACACCTTCACCCTACAAATGCACACATACACACACTCCTGCCAAACATTGTTTTAAGGACAGTGCTTCTCAAACTATCTGAGGTGAAGAACCAGTTTTTCTTTTCTCAATCCATCATGAACTCACATTTTATAAACTACAACAAAACAGAATAACTAGACAAATGGAAAAAAAGACATGCATAATGGGACTTCCCTGGCAGTCCAGGGGTTAAGATTCCACGCTTCCACTTCAGGTTCCACCCCTGGTTGGGGAACTAAAATCCCTCATGCCACACCGTGTGGCCAAAAAACCCCAAAGAAACAAAAAACGGCATGCAAAATGCCTCAATAGGGACTTCCTGGTGATGCAGTGGTTAAGAATCCACCTGCCAATGCAAGGGACACAGGTTCAATCCCTGGTCCAGGAAGATGTCACATGCCACGGAGCAACTAAGCCTGCGTCCCACAACTACTGAGCCCGCGTGCTGCAACTACTGAAGTCCACGCGCCTAGAGCCTGCGCTCCGCAACAAGAGAAGCCATCACAATGAGAAGCCCGTGCACCACAACGAAGAGTAGTCCCCGCTTGCTGCAACTAGAGAAAGCCCGCACGCAGCAACGAAGACCCAATGAAGCCAAAAATAAATTAATTAATTAAAAAAAAAAAAAGAACCCTCAGCATGGGAAAAAAATATTAAAAAAAAAAAATCTTGTTAGTCACCAGCTTCTGTTAACACTATGGGGCACGGTTCAGCATTAAAAAAAAAAAAGCACATTGATACAGACAGAAAAATAGATAGATGATAGAAACGAAAGAAAGAGAGGAAGGAAAGAAGGAAGGGGGGGAGGAGGGCAGGCAAGTCAATGTGGCAAAATGTTGATAATGCGCATATTTAAGCAGATCTCTTCCTCTCCCTGCATGGCCTGGGTGCAAATGGAGACTCCTATACCATGTGCCCAGATATTTAAAGTTATAAGGCAAATTCACAAATAATAAAATATGTTCTATCTTTTACTTTACCAGTATGTCTTCATAATGACCTAGAAGCCAAGTTCAGATTTAGAATTCACAAACTCCTACAAGTTAGAGCATGGCACTGTAAGGACAGCCAACCCCTGGTCTCCTGGCCTGCAGACAGTCCCCTTCCCTTCCCCCCACGCCCCAGGTCCATCTTGCACCATAAGGGACCTTATGCATATGCATGTGTGACACCTCAGTTCATGCATTCAAGCACCATCTGTGAGGTGGCAGAATATGCCACCCCCAAAATTTGCCACGTTGGCATAAGGATTATTTTGAGCTGAAGGCAACTGAGAAGAAGCAGATAGAAAATAAGTTCCCTACCCTTCCTCTACTTGCCTAAAAGCAGGACATACATTTTCAAAGGCGTCCCTCTTCCCCTCTCTACCAGGAAGAACAGAAGTTAATCACCAGAGATAACTTTAGGTCTTTTATACCTGGAGATGGCACCACAGGAATCTACATAACAAACTTTACTAACCAGCTTTTATCTGTCATTAGTTTCCTATATATTTGCCTTCCCATTATTTGCTGTCCCTAGAGACTCAGGTCCTTTTCCTTTATCTCATCACTTCTATAAAAATTTATCATTCCTTTGCTAAGATACTATATAAACTCAAGTTCTAACTAAATCTCTGGATTATTCATTTTTCCCTGGGTACCTCCCATGTATACATGAAGTATACTTATTAATGCATTTGTTTTATTTTCTCTTATTAATCTGTCTTTTGTTGTGGGGGTCCTAGCCAAGGACATAGAAGTGGAGCGGGAAACTACTTTTTCCTCCCTATATATCCACGTCACAGCTCCTCACTCCCACAGACAGCTGCTTCTTGGCCCAAGGGGTGTGCATAGTGGATGTGACCTAACATCAGGAAAGCAGATCCCAAAAAATGAAAGTAGGAGGAATTCCAGGGTCTAGGATACCTGAAGCATATGGAATAAAAGTGAGGGGCTGGGGGTGGGAGATGAGCTCCGGATGGGGTGCCTTTTGACCTAGAACACTCCTCTTGGTGAGGAGTGAGCCTGGAGGAATAAAGAGGCCTCCAAAGTGTGGGGCAGAATTGGATCTAGGTGAAGGGATACTTATTTTCAGTATCCCTTTCAGTATCCCTGAATCTGCTGGTGCCAGTTTTTAACATTGTGGCAAACGTTCCCCCACTTTTCTAAAAACACATTTGAGATGATTCGGGAAAAACAATTTTGTATCCTGTTCTTTTTACATATCATTCTAACAATTATAGGGGAGAAGTTTTTAGCCAAGACCCCTGGAGTAAAAGGGAGATTAACAAGAGAAAAACCAAAGAAGTTTATTAATATGTATACCTCATGTATACATGGGAGATACCCAGGAGAAAATGAGTAACTTCCAAGGTAGCTTAGAATTCAGGCTTAATTACCATTCTAATGGGGAAAGGGGAGGAGGAATGTAGGCCTCTTATGGGAGAATAAATGATTTTTAGAAAAGATAAATTCTTAGAAGACTAGATGGGAGGTAGGATAGTTGGTGACAGAGTTTGGGGGTGGTGTTGACTTCTAGTATTTTCGGTGATAACAGTCAATTTCCCCTGGTTGATGAAACTCCTGGGGAGGGGATCTATGACAGTTGAGTTACCTTTGGAGGTTCCATCTTCAGGCAGATAGGGGAGTTCAGAGAAAGCCCCTCCTTATATGTACTGTTTTTCCAGTGTCTACAGCTCAAGATAATCAATATACCAAAGTGGTATATTTTGAGGGGGCATGTCCTGAACTCAGTGTCAGTGTCCACTTGGAATTTCCAATTGACAAAACTCAGGCATGTGTTTACATCTGACTTCTAAGGGAGCTCAGAAATGCAGTCTGACAGTTTGCCCAGGAAAAGACGGAAATAATGTGACTCAACCTATCCAAACTCTTCCATATACTAACAGAGTAGATATCTGGAAGTTGTACAAGTAATTTATGGTTTCAGCTTGACAGTGGATGAAAGCATGAGGCCTCTAGGGGTCTCTGCGTCCCAGAGAACTCCATGAACCTCAACTTGGCTCAGTGTGGCCATGGATCTCTTAGAAGTCTCCTTCAGTCTCCAACCTCCATACATTCCTAAGAGATCGAAAACTCTTCTGAGGAGTCTGTACTGCTACCCATCCCTTCCAAATGTACTTCATGACATCAGTTCTGTTAGACCTAGAGTTTTAGCCAATTTGGTGGGAATCACTGTATATGTCTCCAGGACTGTCACATATTCACTCAATTCTTCATTAATTCCAAAACATGATGGAGGAGTCCATTATTGTCTTCCTAAGGAAAGTCTTAGTGAAATCAGGTGGATTTCAGAGCATCCTCTCTGGTTAGGAAAACCCTTGGGTAAGCCCTTTGCATTCCCCCATCATTACCTCAGCAACCATCACTTAACGGACATCCAGTATTATGTATGTTAGATCAAACTAGATTGAATTGCTTTCAGGTTTGACAAGTCATTTTATTATGTGACTCTCTAACTTTTTTTTTTGCGGTACGTGGGCCTCTCACCGCTGTGGCCTCTCTCGCTGCGGAGCACAGGCTCCAGATGCGCAGGCTCAGTGGCCATGGCTCACGGGCCCAGCCGCTCCGTGGCATGTGGGATCTTCCCGGACCGGGGCACGAACCCGTGCCCCCAACCCGTGCCCCCTGCATCGGCAGGCAGACTCTCAACCACTGCGCCACCAAGGAAGCCCCTCTCTAACATTTTACCTGAATTTTTTATTGCAATAATTATAGATTCACATGCAGGTGTGAGCAATAATACAGAGAGTCCCTTGTGCACTCTTCCTAGTTTTTCCCAATGGTAACATTTTGCAAAACTATAGTGTAAATCACAGCCAGGAAGGACACTGACTTGAATGCAATCCACCAATCTATTCTCCTCACCCTGGGTCCTTAACCCCTAGCAACCACCAATCTGTCCTCCATTTATAAAATTTTATCTTTCAAAAATGTTATATAAATAGAATCGTAACCTTTTGGGGTTTTAATATTTTTCCCTCAGGGTAATTCCCTGGCGATTCATACAAGTTTTTGAGTATATTAATAATTTGTTCCCTTTTTTATTGCCGAGTAGCACATTATGGTATGTATATACCAGTTTGTTTACTCACCTTTTGAAGGACCTCTGGACTGACTACAGTTTCTAGCTATTACAAATAAAGCTGCTATGAACCTCCATGTACAGGTTTCTTCCATTTTTTATAGTTCTACTTTTTAGAGAAATACTGTGACTGAACCAATCTATGTACTCTCATACCCTGAAAAGTCCTGGTGCCCTTAATAACTACCTCCATTCCCACTTTTTTTTCAGCACCACCCTGGCATATAGCTTCACCTCTGAATACTGCTGGCTTTACCTTCTTCCTACGTCTTCTGTTGCCAGAAATTTATTCAGGAGTCCAGATTTACTCTGTGCCTAATACCCTTGGACTTGAATCTTGGATCTACTTTCTCTGTCTAGCCACCTTTTTGTAGATCTTGAAAATTTTTTGTCTTACCCACTCCAACCCTCAGTTCCTTGTGGACCTCCAAGGTCCTTACCCTGGGCTAGTTCTCCCCAGGGGAGAACCTTTACCTCACAATTACTACACAGAAATTTCCACTCTAGCCTATACATGGACACTCAGGAGACACCACTTTGCAACTGGAAGCAATACTGTCCCTTTCATGTGAGGTTACCATGCGCCCTCAGCAGACACTGAATCTGCTGGTGCCTTGATCTTAAGACTTCACAGCCTCCAGAACTGTGAGAAATAAATGTTTGTTGTTTATAAGCCACCCGATTTATGGTATTTTCTTATAGCTGCCTGAATGGACTAACACATCAAGAAAGAAAAGAAAGGAAAGGAATGGACTTGGACCTTTTTACTATAGCCCAGAGCAGAGCTGATCTAAGCCACTCGAGGTCATTCCCTAGAAATCAGCAATTACATTCTTCTAGGACATGGCCATCAGTAATCTATCATCCCAGGAGAAGACATTTGTGGTTTCTGCACTACTTTTCCTGAATTCCAAATAATAGCTTCCATCAGACTAAATCAAGAAGGGAAGAAATTCACCTTGTAGAAGGGTGTAAGTTTCTATTCTAGGTCATTTTTCAGCTTATGCTCAAAGGACTTTCACTGGAAATGGGGTTTCTCTAATTTTTCTGAGAGAACATCTGGAAAGATAATTCAAAACTGAGACTGTCAAAATATCACTGCCAAAGTGTGCATCATTTTGGACAGCGTTTTAATTCACTGTAGTCGGCCTGTGCCCCTGGGAGCTGAGCTTTGTGCTCGAAGTCATAATAAGATTACCTGCCTTTCTCAGTCCCTGTGTTATCAATCAATCCTGTGGTTGATGAAGTTACATAAAATAATCATATAAGCCTTTGATGCAATGATGATGATGACAAAAAAGCAGTGAAATAAAATAGGGCCAGCACAAATTAATCCCCCTGTGTAAAAGTTAAAGCTAGAGAAGTTGTAAACTTAGGACATTGTCGTTAAATATCAGGATTTATCATTTATACCCAAACACTGGATTATAGCCATTCTATAAGGCAAATATTTCAAGAATCTCAGGTTTAAAGTTATCTTAAACGTTATTAGTTGCAGAGATAATAAACTGACCATGGGCCAAATGTGCAGACATGTTGTGTGTCCCACAGTGTTTCCCCCCGTGGCCCCCATGGAACTGGATAGCACATTTACAAATTGAAAAATAGAAAAACTTCTCAACACAGGACTCAAATTCCTGCATGGAAACTCTTGGTGCTGAATAACAACTGATTGTGCTCTTTAGACAGAATATTCACAGACCCCATTACTCCCTATTATATCTCCAACTTAGGGGCCAAAAGCCTGCTACTGTTTATCACGATGCTGTAACTATTTCACCTGGAGGTAAAGGAGAAGTGAAGTACTTCTTCCACTTGGCCTCTTCTTTTGGCCTAGCCTCTGTAGGCATCTGAATCTGGGAGCCTGATCTGGCTGACAGCCTCCTCCCTACTTGATGCTTGGGTCCTCACATAACCTCTCCAATCTATGTATAGTCATAGGGAATTCACCCTCCCTGAGGCAGCCAACTCCATCTTTAGTCAGCTCTGAACATTAGAAAGTTCTTAATATTGAACAGAAATGTATCTTTCTACAGTCTTCACTAGTCCTAGTGCAATTCCTGGAGCCACACACCATACAGAACACTAACAAATACCAAATACTGCAATGAATTTTGCAAAGCACTTAGCCCACAGCCTGGCATATAGTAGGTGCTGAGTAAGCGCTGGTTTCCTTCTCTGATCCATTTTTATTTTTTATTTAATTTTAAAATAATATTTATTTATTTTATTTCATTTTTTGGCTGTGTCGGGCCTCAGTTGCGGCACGCAGGCTCTTTGTTGTGGCGCGGGGCTTCTCTCTAGTTGTGGCGCGCAGGCTCCAGAGCACATGGGCTCAGTAGTTGCAGCACGTGGGCTTAGTTGCCCACTGCCCCACCCCCCGGCATGTGGGATCTTAGTTCCCCAACCAGGGATTGAACCCAAGTCCCCTGCACTGGAAGGTGTATTCTTAACCACTGGACCACTAGGAAAGTCCCTCTCTGCTCCACTTTTAAATTTAACAACTATTTGACAAACATTTGTTGAGTGCCTTCTATATGTCAGGCACTCTACTGGGAGCCAACAATAAAAAGATGAATAAAACACAGTCCCTGAATCCTAGAAACTAACAACCTAGTAGGCTGAGATTGATCTGTGTGCATTCTTTTACAAAGCTGGGTTAGAAATATGTAAAGGACTCCCAAATTAGAGTAGGACATTCTACTTGATTTTTGTGGGGAGGTAGGGCTGTCCAGGTGTGTAGTTTGAAAATTATTTGTCTAGTATCTAAAGGCTGGCATGTACTTTGGGAGCAAAATCACATTGCCCCTGCCTCAGTGACAATATATAGTAAATTTGGCTTTGTATAGGAGGATTAAAGACCTAAGGAGTCTTAGTATCAGTTGGAACATGGCTTCACTAATACTTTCATTTAAAAATCTTAGAATATGACAAATCTGAGATAGTAAGCACACTGAGCTATAGGATCAAAGAAGTGGACATCTGACCCATTTTTGGTTATTTACAAATAACATCGTAGAAAATTATAAGGGTGTTGAGGCAATAGGGCAGGGAGATGTGAAGACATCCTCCCCAGAACTTGGGGTCTGTAGGTAATACTCAGGTTAGTGGTCTCCTCATTGTGCCCTTGTGCCCCCCACCCAAACCCTACTTCCTCTCAGTAGGTGTTTAAAGAGTGGCTTCAATTTGTGAATTCTGCAACTAGATAATGTTTAAGATAACTTGCCTTAAGGGGGGAATTCTGACAAGTAGATGGGATTAGAAGTTTTCTAAATATATATTGAAGAAATTCTGACACCAAAAGCACAAGCAACAAAAGCAAAAATCAACAAGTGGGACTACATTAAACTAAAATATTTCTGCACAGCAAAGGAAAAAAAAACAACAAAAGGCAACTTAAGTAATGAGGGAAAAGATTTGCAAACCATATTTCTTATAAGGGATTAATATCCAAAATATATAAAGAACTCACACAACTTATAACAAGTAAACAATTTGATTAAAAAATGGGCAGAGGGCTTCCCTGGTGGCACAGTGGTTGAGAGTCCGCCTGCCAATGCAGGGGACACGGGTTCGTGCCCCGGTCCGGGAAGATCCCACATGCCGCGGAGCAGCTGGGCCCGTGAGCCATGGCCACTGAGCCTGCGCTCCGCAGCGGGACTGGCCACAGCGGTGCAAGGCGTACCACAAAAAAAAAAAAAAAAAAAAAAAAGGGCAGAGAAATTTAATAGACATTTCTTCCAAAGAACATCCAAATGGCCAACAAGTACATAGAAAAATGCTCAACATTACTGATCATCATGGAAATGCCGATGAAAACTACAATGAGATATCATCTCACATCTATTAGAACGGCTACTGTCAACAAGACAAGAGATAAGAAGGATATGGAGAAAATGGGCACTGTTGGTGGAAATGTAAACTGGTTTAGCCACTACAGAAACCAGTATGGAGGTTCCTCAAAAAATTAAACATAGAACCACCATATGGACCAGCAACCCCCCTTTTAGGTATATATTCAAAGGAAATGAAAACAGGATATTGAAAAGATATCTGCACTCCCATGTTTATTGCAGCATTATTCACAATAGGCAAGATATGGAAACAAACTAAGAGTCTGTCAATGGATGAATGGATAAAGGAGATGTGGGGGATTCCCTGGTCCAGTGGTTAGGACTCCGTGCTCTCACTGCCGAGGGCCTGGGTTCAATCCCTGGTCAGGGAACAAAAATCCCATAAGCCATGCACGCAGCCCAAACAAACAAACAAACAAAACTGTGGTATACATACAATGAAATATTATTCAGCTATGAGAAAGAAGGAAATCCTGTCATTTTTCAGCAACATGGATGGACCTTGGGGGCATTATGCTAAGTGAGCTAAGTCAGACAGAGAAAGATAAATACTGTATATCACTAATATGTGGAATCCAAAGAAGCCAAAATCATACGAACAGAGAGTAGAAGGGATGTTACCAGGGGCTGAGGGTGGGGGAAATGGCGAGATGTCGTTTAAGGGGACAAACTTGCAACTAGAAGATGAATAAGCTCTGGAGATTTAATGCACAGTATTGTAATTACAGTCAGCAGTACTACATTACATACTTCAAAGTTGCTAAGAGGCTAGATCTTAAATGTTCTCACTATGTTAATCATGTGACTATGGAGGTGTTAGCTAAGCTAAGGGGGTAATCAATTTGAAATATACGAACGTAGTAAATCAACGCAGTTGTACACCTTAAACTTACACAATGTTGTGTGTCAACTATATTTCAACAGAAAGGAAGGAAGGAAAGAAGGGAGGAAGGAAGGAATTAACTGCACCCAAGGCAGTTTCCTAGAGTGGCCACCTGCAAGGCCATCAGTCCTGGACCTGCTAGGCTGTTGAAGCCCATTCATGAACAGGTAGAACACCTTCAAAGGAACAGTGTCAGACATGGGAGCAGGACTGGATCGTGTGTCGGCAAACTCACTCATGTCTCTTGCACGCCACATTTCCATCCTTGATATCTATACCATATAAAAATTGGGTCAGCCCTTCAGCTTAAAATTCAGGGTCAGAGACTTGCCAGTCTTGATTGCTTTTATCCTGTATCCCTTTGGGGTGGATAAACTGGGGTGGATAAAGTTTTGTATTGATATTTGGACCATTAAAAAACATTTCTCTCAGATCCTTTTCGGAATATTTATTATTTTAAGAGTCAGGATCAAATTATTAATAAGATTGATGCCCTCAAAGTGAACACAATGTTTTGCCATCCCTAAATAAAAGGACAGGCTCTAGAACAAGGAAAGTGAATAGTCAGGTTAGGTATGTTCTGTTCAAAGTCCCCAGGAATTTTGTGTCCAGTTGAAGAAGAATTTTAAATTATTATTTTTCTTATATTCCTCTTTTTTCCAAATAGGACTTAGTACACATATGTAAAAGCTGGTAAACAGAATAGTGAATTCACTCCAAGCCATGTCATGTGAAAAGGGAACAGAAATTTGCCGACTTTGTCCTAGGTGGGATATCCTATAAATCTCTCTTAGAGAAACAAATGCATCAGCACATGCAGATATATGTACCAGAATATTTTTTGAAGCATTACTTTTTCTTCTGTTAAATTTTTTTTATTACATCTATACATATCCATAATCAGTATATAGTTCTGCATATTTTTTCCACTCAAGATTGTTTTTAAGATCTAAACATGTTGTTACATATACATCTAGTCCACTTATTTTAACTATGATATAACTACATCAGTTTATTTATTGATTCCCATATTCCAGAGCATTATCTTTAATAATAAAAAAAACTAGAAATAAAATGTACATCTGCAAACAAAAATTGTTGAATAAATAATGATATACCTATATCATAGAATATACGCAGCCATTATAAAGAATGAGAGAAAGGCATTAATTTGGAAAGATGTCCGTGATAAATTACCAAGCATAAAGAATAATCTTGTTTTTGTTTAAAAAACTTATAAAACTCTGTATGTATACTATATATGCATATGTGAGTTTATATAAACATGGAAAAACATACCCTATAAACCCAATGAAAAGATACCTAATAAACAAAATGTTAACACTGACTGATTTACACGGTCGTGGAACCAGATGGGTGGGGGAGGAAGAGACTATACATTTTTATGTATATGTAAAAAGAACAGGATACAAAATTGTTTTTCCCGAATCATCTCAAATGTGTTTTTAGAAAAGTGGGGGAACATTTGCCACAATGTTAAAAACTGAGAGAATAAGTTCACTGAAAATACGGATCCCTTCACCTAGATCCAATTCTGCCCACACATTGGAGGCCTCTTTATTCCTCCAGGCTCACTCCTCACCATGAGGAGTGTTCTAGGTCAAAAGGGACTATGGTGGCCAGTTATTTGGTCAAATACCAGTCTAGATGTTGTTGTGAAGGTATTATGTAGATGTGATTAACATCTACAACTAGTTGACTTTAAGAAGATTACCCTCAGTAATGTCGGTGGGCCTCATTCATGCAGTTGAAGGCCTCAGTGCAAAATCTGAGATTTTGGAATTGCCAGACCCCATAATCATGTGAGCCAAATCCTTAAAATAAATCTTTTTTACATATGTTTAAAAATATACAAAAAATAGTACCGTATTGTTTCTGTTTCTCTGGAGAACCCTGACTAATACAGCAGCCTTCTGAATATTCACGTTGATGTCGTGCTCAATTTTTATAGTATATTAAAGTAGCTTGCTT
Organism: Pseudorca crassidens; assembly: GCF_039906515.1. NCBI lineage: Eukaryota > Metazoa > Chordata > Mammalia > Artiodactyla > Delphinidae > Pseudorca > Pseudorca crassidens. The sequence goes on from NC_090306.1 coordinate 64,471,149, forward strand.
CATGACCAACAAACTAGAAGTATATGTTCACTTCTGCATTGTCAAATCCATTTGATAAACACAGTCATGATCTACATTATCTGCCCTTTGCAGTTAGTCCTTGATCATCACTGCATAGGAAATCTTCCACAACTTGCCATTCAGTTTTCAGTCATACATTGTTCTGATTCCAATATTCTATTTTTCATTAAGAAAGACACCACGTTTTCTTCTCTAATAACTTTTCTTACTACATTATTGATTACAACGGGTACTTCCTTTTCTTCTTTTCCCTGTTACTTACAGGGACAGCTTCTACTCTTTTCAAAGAGTGAAATTAAACCCAAATTTCAAAATAACAAAAATGAACACAGCAGATATGATAGTGATGAGTGGGAGCTCTGAGACACATATAATGATCAGAACTGTCTTCGCCACCAAATGAGTTTTGTCTCTGACCTTATAAAAAAGTGTTCTCTTTTTCAGAGCTCTTTGGATTTTGTAATTGCAGAGGAAGGACGGTGGACCTGTACCTGCCTCCTGCTGAAAGGTCACATATTTTGAAACGTTCTTGTCCTTGTTTGACTAAGTGACAAGGCAGAGTATTCTCTGGAGAGAGCTCTCCCTGCCGCCCCATTTTGTGACATATGGGACAGTACTAGGGCGACGGTGATCTCATCCTCCCGGCTTGACTTCCTCTGCTGAGCTTCCAGAGCAGTGGAAGTCAGAGCCTTCGGATCCATCGGGCAGAGCTGACTGACGACCTGGCCTTGGCTCTCGCAGTTCTTTGCTGGCCCAGCATTCTAAATCCTGGTCAAGCTGGCACCCCAAAGGAATCCCTTTTTCTGCTAATATCAAATCCTACAAAAGCTTCCCTCACTCTCTGTGGGCTTCTACTCCCCAGATGCTGGTCCCCAGGGAATATGCTTTCTTGGTTCATCAAATCTATGCCACTTGTTGGGAACACGGGGAGATGGAGGAATTGATGGCCAAGGAAATCTGCATACCTGAATTCTGCTCTAGAGTGAAATATATGCACAGAAAATGATGCTGGTCAATGAAGCCCAAGCCCAAGTGCACAGCCTTGTGACCCAGCATAGACCACATATAACTTGGTTGAATGTGTTTTTGCCCAGACTAGTCTGAGTCCTTAGGCCTTTTGTCTTAGCCTCTGGCCCTATCAAGAAAAAGGTATCCAGAGCCAAGAGCATGGACAGACTCTTTACTATTAGTGAAATAAGGGGATGTGGGGGGAGTGAGAGGCGCTGTGAATATCTCCTGGTCAACAGCATCCCTGATTTTTATTCTTTGACCTGTTATCCCATAGACATAACTTCTAGATCCATCATATCCGGCCTTATGGGATGAAAAGTATCCAAAGAATCAGTGTCAGCAGAACATTTTCCCCAAAACAGACCAATTTAAACCCTGTCAAAAAGACTATACTTTCTAGAAACCTGCCTCAGTCACTCTTTTTGCCCTTGATCCTGTTCTTGAGGGAAGAGCAAAGGTAGCAGTGATGGTGGAACTCTGAGATTCTCAGGGCCAGTATGGTGGATGTTTTATGAAGTGATGGTTGAATGAATGAAAATGGAACGAGATTTCTCATAATCACAGTCAGCCTCTACCTCAGAATTAGCATAGAGGTTGCTGCTCAAGCCATTTGCTTACTTACCACCCTGGAGGAAAAAAATAATCTTGGGCTAATGGCTGACTGAGGCAGTAAGAGATGTAAATGCAGTAGATATTGCACTTGGAAGCAAGGAATCCAGATAAGTCCCAACTTCCTCTCCACTTGTGTTTCTGTCTTCACTTTGGGAAGTGAATCAAAGATGCTGATGACATCGGCACTGCCAAACATATGTCAGATCTTAACACATACTCTGTAATAGAGGTCACCCTTTTTTTTTTTTCGGTACGTGGGCCTCTCACTGTTGTGGCCTCTCCCGTTGCAGAGCACAGGCTCCGGACGCGCAGGCTCAGCGGCCATGGCTCACGGGCCCAGCCGCTCCGCGGCATGTGGGGTCCTCCCGGACCGGGGCACGAACCCGCGTCCCCTGCATCGGCAGGCGGACTCTCAACCACTGCGCCACCAGGGAAGCCCGAGGTCACCCTTTAATAAGGAAGAACAACCCTACAAAATATTTATTCTCATCCCCATTTCTGAATTAAAATCTTGACCTGATGTACTTCGCTGCTTGTGTTGTTTTCAGAAGAGTCTAGACTGGAAATCTACTTATATTGCATATTAGAACACTAGCAAAACCTATCTTCCTTCATAGGCTATATCCTTATGGCCTAGATTCATCTTCATATCCATTACTTGACCCATCTTAATGAAAGACTCTGAATGAGTCTGGGAGAAAGTTCATTCTGATATGTAGTCTCATAGGTGTTCAGACTCAGACCTATTCTCAAGTCTCATTGGAAACTCACTGGTAACATGCAAAGTCATTTGTTGATTGAAATACTATCACTGATTAGCCACTGTAATTAATGATTAGTACTATCACCAATTACTGACATACTACCACTGATACTCTTTTGTCAATTATCTCATGATAATAGTCTGAAACACCATCCTCTATACAGTTAATACAAAATCCATTTTTGGTATTTATGCAAGTAAAGGCTTAACACCTTCCACAAATTACAAGTTCAAAAAAGAAATGCTTTAATTTCAGCTCTTTACCTAGATGCAAAAAAAAAATCGCCAGAATTTGCTTAAGCTTAATTCAATATTGTTAAACCTGTTTTACAGATGAGGAAAGTGTACAGATGAGACACAAAGAGGTACCATAAAATGCTCAAGGTCACATAAACAGTAAAGCTAGCATTTGAACTTAGAGAATTTGCTGACAGAAACTATGTTCTCAACTCTTATGTAAAACTACCTCTCACCAATACCCTCCCTTACCAAGGCCCTAAGGCCTTCCATGATCTGGCCTAATACACCTCTCTGGTCTCATTTACTCCCATGCTCACTCTACTCCAGTCACACTGGCCTCCTTGCTGTTCCTTGAATATTTCTAATACACTCCCACCTCAGGGCCTTTGAAATTACTGCTTTCCTCCACTTGCAATCCTCTGTCCCCAAGTAGCCTTGTGGCTCTCCTCCTCACTTCATTTGGTGTCTATTCAAATGTTACCTCAACAAAGCAGCCTTCCCTGGACTCCCTTTTCATAAATGAATCCCCTTTGCCCCCTGCCTCTTCACTCTCTATTATTTTAATTTGCATTATGTACCTTCAGAGCTCTTACTAAATATTACATAGTTACCTGTTTATTTATTGTCTATCTTCCCCAGTCAGAATGTAAGCTCACAGGGCAGAGAATTTGATTGTTGTGTTCACTGCTGTGTTACTGGCTCCTAGAATGGGCCTGGCACATACTAAACACTCAATAAATATTTGCTGAGTGAAAGAATAAAGGAAGGAAAGACAGAACGGAGGAAAACTAAGCAATTCATTAAGATTATGATGCTGGTTGTGTAATCAGTTAAGTATTTCTAACCTCAGTCATGCCACCATATGATGTTCATGATATTCTCACATGTAACTCAAAAGATTTCTTCGTGTCATTTCCCAAAGCAAATGACGATTCTAGCTCTAACTTTCAAAGTGCCTGGGAATGGGGATAATACAAATTACTTCCTTGATTATCATTGTATTCACAAACTCTAATATTTATTAAGCACTTAATAGGGTCCAGACACTGAATTAAGCATCTACATGGCTTATTTCATTTTATTGTCACAACAGGGCTTTTAATTTTTAGTATTGACGTTTGTGCAGTGTTTACATGTGTAAGCCCTGGGGTCAGCCTACCCAGATTTAAATCATGGATCCACCACTGACTCGCTGTTTGGCTTTTTTATCATCAGTAAGAGGACATAATACAATATTAACTGTACATAACTATTACGGTTGCCTTGAGGCTTACGTGCGATCACGCAGGTGAAGCACTTGGCATAGATTCTGGCACGTAGCAAACATTCCAGCATCTTAGCTATTACTATCCCCATCTTCCAGATCAGGAAACTGAGGCTGAAAGCAGTTAAGTAATTTGCCCAAGGTCACAAACAGCTAAGAAGTTGCACTGGGATTTAAAACTGGCTCTGTTTAACAGCAAAGATGTTTTTTTTTCTGACAAACCATCTTTTCTGCCTCTCTTAGTCTAGCTCTGTGTTCGAAGGGACCCAGTGAAGTCAGTGAAGTGTAGAAAACTTTATGAACTAACTTGACTAACATTCTCTTTTAAGGTATTAGAGGTAAATGTTTGAGAACTTACACAGGGCATTATTATGCATTTGTAAGTATTGATAGAACTAGGTTGAGTGATGGTGACCTTGAGAGCTGTCTAGAAAAAGTTGATCACGATTGATTGACTAGTTAACATGAAAAGGAAAATAATGCTTCTAGAAGAAAATTTAGGAGACTACCCTTATGATTTGGGACTACGCAAAGATTTCTTGAGACACACTAACTGTAAATAAAATGATGAATTGGACTATATAAAATTAGGAATTTCTTTTCACCAAAAGACACCATGGAGAGAATGAAAAGAGAAGCCACAGAGTGGGAGAAGATATTTGCAATACTCACAACTGACAAAGGATTGTTATCCAGAATATGTAACCCTACAAACCATTATGAAAAAGCCAGGTGACTCAAAAGAAAAGTGAGGAATAGACATAGAGAGGTAATCCACAAAAAGTGTCATCGCAATGGCCAATAAACCGATGTTTATTTGTTTTTACATCTACCAAGCATGTGGCATTCTCAACTAACAACCAAGGATCTGAAAATCCAGAAAAGACAAGTGTGGTGTGGATGCTGACAGAGAACAGAGTGTAAATAAGACAGGATTCGTGTCTACAGGGATTACTTCATTAAAATACACAACATAATAAAGTGCAAGGCATCCTGCGTAAAGCTAAGATTTAAAGCTCAGGGTGGTAGCACAGCTTAATTCTGAATAAAAGGAACAAGGAGGCTTCAGAGGAGGTGACACTGAACTGTGCCCTGATGGATGCTCAAATGTGTGGGTTGATAAAGTGTCCTTCCCCACTTGAAGGCACCTTGCAGGTGGCACTGTTGACAGTAGAGGGAGAAGGAGGACAATTGGAGCAAGTCTGAGCAATTCTCCCATAGTGGCGCCATTTCAAGGATTGGTAAGACGTGGGACTGAAACAACAGAGCTCACTTTGCAAGCACTCAAAGAGAAAAGTGTTCAAAAGGCAGTTTCTCTTTCATGAACTTACTCCATCCACCAGTGGAAGAGACCCTGCCCCTGTTCTGGTTCCTACTCTCTGCAACCCTCTGCCCAATTTCTAGCCAGGCTTCAGCTTGCAGGCCCCTGAAATAGAGATTCCTCTCGGTTATTCCACATTTTCTTCAGCGGTCAGGTTTGATCTGATATCCCTACAACCCATTTGGGTTTCACGTCTACATCTTTAGTGAAGTCGCTTTTGTAGGTCGTCAGCCTTTAGCCTCTGGAAGCTTCAGGAGAGGTAGAATGCGCACTATTTCAGCTAACTTACCCTGGGTGTGGGACACAAAGTCCTGCTCCTTTAAAAGGTTTCCAGTGTTAGGCTTCCAGAAATAATGAAAATACCATCAACTGGACGGCAAGAATTTCAAAGCAGCCCTTTTATCTGTGGTGCAAAGGCACTAAGGTCGACCTCCTTTGCTGTCAGTCATTGCAGTTTAAGGCACAATAGCTTTACTGTTCTTCTCCAGAAAACAGTGAAACCCTCCTGGAGCCATTTGATAAAGGGATTTTGGAAGAAAAAATTGGATGACTTTCCAGTGAAAATAAATCATTTCCAAGTGGGCCTTAAATGAAATGGCAGGGACACCGTCCTTCACATAGAACCAAGCACAAGTATGGAGACTCACTGCCATGTTTCACTCCAATTCATTTTGTTGTAAGGATTTGGGTAGATTATTTTACTCTTTTGGTATTTCTTTTTGGGGGGAGTTTTTATAAATTGTCTATAAACAACAACAACTCCCTTACCTAAAATTTCCTTATAGTCTTATATAGGGCAGTTGGAAGCAGGGGAGAACTATAAGACTTAATAAAGATTTGAACTGAATTCCTGAGGAAAAAGGAAAACTGAAAAAGTTAAAGTGGCTTTAAGTTCAACAAACTTCCAAAGCCAATCAGAAAACACTACGTGGGAAATATTAGTGGATGGCTACAATACTAACAGTAGAGTGAGCAGCAATTCAGACTTAAACCACCAGGCTGTGTGCACAGTCTTTAGATGTGTGGTTTTCAAACTGTGTTCCATGGAGGCCTATCGTTTTCTTAGTGTTCCATAGAGACAGAGGTGTCTCAGGGGTAGGGGTACTGAACTCAGCCATCAGCCCTGAGTTCAGTACCCCTGATTCTGAGCCCTTATGACCCACTTCAACCACCATGATGTGGGCTTGTATCTGTTTACACACTGGTGTTCCCTGTAAGAGCTGTTTGGAAAAAAAAAAAAGTGTATATATATATATATATATATATATATATATATATATATATATATATATATATATTCAAGAGAAGGGGAGGGGGGAGAAGGGTTTGGAAATCATTATTATGGATCATTTCCCTTAGCTTCTTCTAAGAGTCTCTCAAATGAATCCCTAGCAATTCAGTCCAATGCCCCTTAAACCGTGAGCACCACCCTTAGACATGGGCAAGCAGGGCACCTTGCCACAAAGTGGGCCTCATGTTTTAGAGGGCTTTCCTCAAAAATTTCTAAGTCCCAGGACTTCCCTGGTGGCACAGTGGTTGAGAGTCCGCCTGCCAATGCAGGGAACACGGGTTCGAGCCCTGGTCCAGGAGGATCCCACAGGCCGTGGAGCAACTAAGCCCGTGCGCCACAACTACTGAGCCTGTGCTCTAGAGCCCGCGAGCCACAACTACTGAAGCCCACGTGTCTAGAGCCCAAGCTCTGCAACAAGAGAGGCCGCCGCAATGAGAGGCCCGCACGCTGCAGCAAAGAGTGGCCCCCGCTCCCTGCAGCTGGAGAGAGCCCGCGCGCAGCAACGAAGACCCAACACAGCAAAAAATAAATAAATAAAATAAATAAATTTTAAAAACACATTTCTAAGTCCCCTTCAGTGCCTGGGACTGGCTGGGTCCAGCAGTGCCATCCAGGCAAGTTACTTCCTAGCCCGCATGGTTCCTGGTCCCTATTTCTCCTCTTCAGAGTGCTCTCTGAAACTCTGCCTGGTATGGGTGGTCAACCAGTTGTCCCAAGGAACTCTGGAGCTTGCCCCTATGGGGTTTTTCTGGGATCACATGGCCAAGCCCCAGTTCCAGGAGTGCAGACTGACAAGCAGATTGTTCCTATTGGCCAATGCAGTATTTATTTCACAAGATAGTTTAAGATTGGGTTGTCAGAGTAGTGCTGACATTCTGATTTGGGGTTACTGACACTCACAAAAGACATAAGAAAAAATCAGGGCTTTGGACAACTGATAGTCCACTGCCCATCTTTGGACTTGAGCTGCATCTGCGGGCCTGTGCATTGGCTCTTGAGTGTCCATGCTCCAACTACAGTGACATCTCTGGTCTCAAGCACCCAAGGGTATTGACAGTGGTAGCAGGAATCCTTTACCTCTAACCTTTGCTGTTGGCACCCAGGGCAGTCACCCCACTCCTTTTGCAGGCGACGTACCACATACCAGGGAGTCCTCAGGAGCGACCACACCTGTCTCCTCCGAGGCCTTTGAGATCATTGCTGTGCAGCAGCAGCAGGCCTTCTGATCAATGCCCTTTCTTTCCTCTGATTGATATGGTGACATCGTGTTCTCCCAGGTAGGTCTTAAGGCCTGCCAGATGAGGGATGGACATTCCTTGAGTAAATGGATCTGTGCTCTTCCCATTAGATCCACAGGCTCCTCCTCTCCCATCCTCACTGAAGGTGATGGTGTGGAAATTCAGAGTGTGTTCAATGTTAAAAGAGGACATTCTAGGAATGCAGTGATTATGGCCTAAAGAGTTTAAAAGAAGTCGTGGTTGGAATATGAGCTATTTTACATTTAAGGTATAAAATCCTGAACAATAAATTTAACATGAGCAGAAAATGAATTATTGTTCACATTTTCCTGCATCCCCTGGAAAAGACTTGCATCTGTGATCATGATCAATGATAATGATCTCTGAGAGAATAACAACTTCCGAGAGGATCACTGGAAACCAGTATGACAGGCAGCATGATGGATGTTGCCACATCAGGAGTAATGATACAACCAGTGCGAAATAACTGATTTTAGGGAACTGCAGGAGCAAAAAGATCTATATTGTTTCTACAGAAATAGCGTGCGAAAGCCACGACATCTGAGTCATAACTGTGTTGCTACCTTTTTCTTGCAGTGGAAGATATAAATTAGCTGGGAACAGCATATTTAACGAGAAAGAGCATGAAGAGATAGTTCCTGGACCTCAACAGGAACGGATGGGGCCTGGATATTACAAAGAATCTTTCATTCACTGATCGGATAGAAGACAATTATGAGTATCTCTACTCCACCCATTTTCTAAATCGTCAGTTAATCATCTTTCATGGGCCCACGAACTTTGCATCTTCCAAACTGCCAAAGAGTGCTCTTTCTAAAACGCAAATCTAATCAAGTTCTTCCTGCTTACAACCCTTCAACATCTAGGGAACCAAACTGAAATTTTTTGGCTTGGCACATAATTTCCTTCATAATTTGTCTCTTAGCCTCATCTTCTGCAATACCCCAATAGCTACTCTATGTTCTAATCACACAATTGGCAATTTTCACAATCCTCAGTGCTCTTAAATGTTCTACCCTTTCTTGGGATTCCCTTACCATTAACTGTCTTCCTAAATGATTCCTACATGTCTGGCAAGACCCACTCAGGCTCTCACCACCACCTCCCTGATATCTACTTTCCCCCCACCTCTTCCAGGCTGAAGGAAAGCAAGGGGCCAGTGTAGCTAGAGAGAAGTGGGGGAGGGAGGGAGAGAGGATGAGTTGAGGTCAGAGGGTGTGGGGTACAGTTCCCAGAGCTCCTCAGAGGATTTCATTCAGAGACAGATGTGAAGCCATCAGATGCCCGCCCCCCAGTGAATTGCACCTCCCAATATTCACATCCTTAAGAAGTCCTTTCCCATTCTAAACGTAGGCTGGCTGTACGATTCAGTTTAACACAACAAGGCCGAAGTGACAGTGTGCCAGTTCTGAGCTTAAGTCACCAGAAAGCATGGAAGCTTTTGCTTTTGTGCTTTGGAAATCCCTGGGCACCGTGTAAGACATTCAGCTACCTGCTGGAGAGACCATGTGAGCAGGCCATATGAAAAATGGAGAGACCGGAGACTGTATGGTGAGAGGAAGAGACCCAGCCATCAGTAGCCCAGCTGAGTACATCTTCCAGCTGTCCCTGCCAAGGAACCAGACATGTGAATGAAGCATCTTGGATATTCTAGCCCCATCTACAGACGTGTGAAGGTCCCATGAGACATCCACTTGAGCCCCAGTCAATCTATACAAGCATGAAAAAACAACAAAAAGGTTATACCAAGCCACTAAATTAATTGATAACTGAACCGGGACTCAACAGGTGAGAACGGGTCTTGGCATCAAGTATCGATGGCAAGATGTTGGGTGGGGGATGTGCGGCAAGTGTCACTAGCAAGCCCCACATCTGGCATCATGAAGCAGGACTCTTGGACCCAATGGGCACGCAAGGTGCAATCCTAGGCATCCAGCAAGACTGTACCCACACTTGTTGTTGGCCTAGCCATACTTTCCCACTCCCTATCGTGCTCACCCCATCAATCCCACACTTGACCGAGAGAGGTGAGGCATCAAACAAGTTCAGTGTGATATCTACCCAAAGCTGTGTCAGGCGGTAAGGCAAGGCGACCATCCAGCTGGCAAGAAGCTGAGGACAGGAAGCCGATACCCGATTATATGGTATAACAGAAATGGCTAAGCTGATTACCAGTTAGTCCTTTGCTCTTCTGGTCAAGGGCACAGATTCTATCCCAGCTAATTTGGCTCTATTCCATGGCCACTGGCTAAACCTTTGATCCCAACCAGGTGTCCAAATTGGACTCCCTCCATTAGTCTTGGAAAAAATAGGACAAGACACCATATTATTTTGTTTTGTTTATTATAAATTTATTTATTTATTTCTGGCTGCATTGGGTCTTCGTTGCTGCATGCAGCTTTCTCTAGTTGAGGCGAGCGGGGGCTACTCTTTGTTGCGGTGCGCGGGCTTCTCATTGTGGTGGCTTCTCTTGTAGAGCTCAGGCTCTAGGCATGTGGGCTTCAGTAGTTGTGGCACATGGGCTCAGTAGTTGTGGCTCACGGGCTCTAGAGCGCAGGCTCAGTAGTTGTGGCGCATGGGCTTAGTTGCTTCACAGCATGTGGGATCTTCCCGGACCAGGGCTCGAACCCGTGTCCCCTGCATTGGCAGGTGTATTCTTAACCACTGCACCAGCAGGGAAGCCCAAGACACCGTGTTTAACTCACAGGTTTTCTCAGGAAAATGCTGTGTTGTGAGTCCATATTACAGTAGCATCATCAGAAAAATAACTGGGTTCTACAATTCATCCACTCATCTCCTTCCTTCCTACATCCCAGCCTAAAGCTGTTCCTCTTTGAATTCCCTGTATCTATTAATGGGATCTCCATTAATAGATGGAGGGCCTTCACCCAGGCCCTCAGGTTTAAACTTTGACATTATTTTGAAGTCTCTCTTCTTTCCACCTACTACACCCAATCTACATCTCGGTATCACTTCTGTACAACCCTTAGCTCACTCTTTTTATTCCCATAGTCCTAGTTTAGGTCTACGTAACTTACGTGAAGGGTTCCAGGAACTTCTTAACTGGTATTGCAACTTCTACTTTTTCCTTCCCTCCAATCCGTCTTTTATATGTTTGCAAGAATAATCTTCCTAAAGTCTGTTCTGAGCATGTCGTTTTTCAGCTCACAATCCATCAATGATTCTCTAATTCCTGCAACAGGGCTGCAAACTCAAACACCTTCAGGTGATTTAAATGTAAGATGTGACTGAATGTTCAGGAGGACAGGGAGCCGTGGAGGCTTGCTGCCAGGTGGAGAGAATGGATCCTGCTAAAGACATTTACATTCCATATTTTTAGAACTACTGCTCTGACCAAACGAACCACAAAATTCCACAAAATAAAGGGCAGACTCTTTAGTCTGATATTTGAAGCTTTCCATGACTAGATTCCAACCTACTCTTCCAGCCCCAGAGCATTACTGTCAGTGTGTAGTTCAGAGATGGTACGTATATGGCACATGGCCATTATTCTTCCGATCCTGGTCCATGGTAGATATTGCCACTGATCATGGTCCTCTTTCCTGCTGGCTCAGATTCAGGCTCAGGATCCTCCTTAACACAACACTCCAGAGAGCAACTATGAGCCAGGAGGGCTTAGTGTGCCAGTGAAAACCTATATGCCATTGTGTGCAACTCATGTCTGATCAATTCCAGCTCTGGATAAATCCCCTTGTTCACTGTACCGTACTTATTATGCAGACTAGACAATTTGAGAATTTTGAAATAAACAGCTTGTTTAGCTGTTTTTCTCTGGCCCACACTCTGGGTTACCTCAGAGGCTGATATGCTCTAGGCTCAATCCCATTTTAGGTGAGCTGCCCACTGGTTACTACAGGTCATGGCAGGAGACCGGTTCTGATCCTGGTAGTCTGCTCTAGACAGAGGTTTAGAAGAGGACCCCATCTTAGCAAAAGCTGATTTCTTAGAAAGTCTCCCATCCCCATGCCCCACTTCTAGCCTTGCAGTGGCAGTTGATCTCAGAGACCCCATCACTGCTGATACTGCTGTTTCAGCTGGACTTACAGCAAAGCTGGTCCACAGGATTTTGTCTGTTCATAGGTCATTTGTTAATGTTGTGTCTATAGATTCAGTCTCCTTAGAAGCATCATAATCTAGGTTGCCCACTGGATTTAGATCAGTGGTATGTGTGGCTTGTGGGAGATGTTTATGGGACAGTGTCCATACAGAGTCCAAGATTTCCCCAATGGAAAGTTTATTCTATTCTGTAACCCTTGCTTCTATGACTTGGGGTCTGCTTCCCCTTTTCCTATTTAATCGGGGCCTGCCCATTCCAAAGAGCCCAATTTTCCTCTTTGTTTGACAAGATGTTTATACTTTCTTCTAAAGCAACTGACTTTATTCTTTGTCCTAAAGGAGAAAGTAAGACAGATGCTAATAATATCACACAGACTAACTCAAAAACCCAAGGGAGGAAAAGTAGGAGAACAGTTTATTTTACAACATACTTAATGGAGCTCGTCTGCCTTCATTTATGATCCTCTTGAGAGGCCTTCAGCCTGGCACCTGCTGTAGTGGACATCACACATATCGTGCTCTAACAACAGGCTTGGAAATAGCAAAATTGGACATGAAAAAGGAGTCCTGCCTCACATGTCACCCTAAATGCTACTCTGCTTGCCCATATGGGCTAATATGCCTCCTGCAAAGCCTTAAAATTATTAGGTCCCTGGGGCAACTACAGCTCACAATGCAGCAGGTTTGAGGGTGAATGTGTAGGGTGGTCAAATTGCAACGGGGAGCCAGGACCCCCATTCTCCCCATGGCCTTAACCCACTGAGTGTCTTATGCTCTTCAAAGTTCCTGTTTTATTCTTTTATTTTGTTTGTTTTTTACTTAGGAATAAACTCTGATATGGATTGAATGTTTGCATCACCCCCGCCCCCTCCCCTGTCCATATGTTGACGCCCTGATCCTCAATGCGGTAGTAATTGGAGGTGGGGCCTTTGGGAGGTATTAGGTCATGTGGGTGGAGCTCTCAGGAATGGGATTAGTGCCCTTACAAGAAGAGACACGAGAGAGATGATCGCTCTTTCTGCCATGTGAGGACACAGTACGAAGACAACCACCTGCAAGGCAGGAGGAGTTGCCCTCATGAGACCCTGAATCTGCTGGCACCTTCATCTTGGACTTCCCAGCCTTCAGAACTGTGAGAAATAAATGCCTGTTGCTTATAAGCCACTCAAACTACGGCAACTTTTTTTTTTTTTTTTTTTTTTGCAGTACGCGGGCCTCTCACTGCTGTGGCCTCTCCCGTTGCGGAGCACAGTCTCCACACACGCAGGCACAACAGCCATGGCTCACGGGCCCAGCCGCTCTGCGGCATGTGGGATCTTCCCAGACCGGGGCACGAACCCATGTCCTCTGCATCGGCAGGCAGACTCTCAACCACTGCGCCACCAGGGAAGCCCTACAGCAACTATTATAGCAGCCTGAGCTGACTGAGACAAACTCCCACAAGAATTAGTTATATTTGAAGAGAAGAAAAAGAGGTAAAATCCATGCTAAGGACCACCTGCCAAAGTATCTCTCCCAGGGAGAGTGATTATTTCCATCTATCCCACCTGTACAAAAGGTGGAAGGAGGTGATCCATGGTGAGGATTCCAACCCCACAATGCCTCCTGGAACAGGGATTTGTCAAAGTTGGGGTTTTATCGTTAATAAAGACAAAGGTGCTGTAACGGTGGCGTGGGGGTTTCTGGAGAAGGCAGAACTTGATGACCCCTAGGAAAATGAACCCTCATAACGACTCACGTTTCACCAAAAGCTTGTCCACCACTGAGAATTCGCCTCAACTGTGACGAAAGGGTCAGTCCAGGCCTGGGTAGCTAGGCCTCCCATCTGATCCCTGCCCCAGCTCAGGGGACATACACTGTCCCCCGGGCCTGGGGCCAGGTGGAGAGTGTCCTTCAGCCTTGAGGTCTCCAGTGCACATGGAGTTGCATTTTATGAAAACTCATGGAGGATTTAAAAATATTTTTTTTTATTAACCATTTTACCAGTTTAATAGAGACAGTCACTTTTTTGTGGAGAGGAAAATATAATTTTACCAGCAATCCCACTACTGGGCATATACCCTGAGAAAACCAGAATTCAGAAAGAGTCATGTACCAAAATGTTCATTGTAGCTCTATTTACAATAGCCAGGAGATGGAAACAACCTAAGTGTCCATCATCAGATGAATGGATAAAGAAGATGTGGCACATATATACAATGGAATACTACTCAGCCATAAAAAGAAACGAAATTGAGCTATTTGTAATGAGGTGGATGGAACTAGAGTCTGTCATACAGAGTGAAGTAAGTCAGAAAGAGAAAGACAAATACTGTATGCTAACACATATATATGGAATTTAAGAAAAAAAATGTCATGAAGAACCTAGGTGTAAGACAGGAATAAAGACAGACCTACTAGAGAATGGACTTGAGGGTATGGGGAAGGGGAAGGGGAAGTGCTGACAAAGTGAGAGAGTGGCATGGACATATATACACTACCAAACGTAAAACAGATAGCTAGTGGGAAGCAGCTGCATAGCACAGGGAGATCAGCTCGGTGCTTTGTGACCACCTAGAGGGGTGGGATAGGGAGGGTGGGAGGGAGGGAGATGCAAGAGGGAAGAGATATGGGAACATATGTATATGTATAACTGATTCACTTTGTTATAAAGCAGAAACTAACACACCATTGTAAAGCAATTATACTCCAATAAAGATGTAAAACATATATATATATATATATATATATAATTTTACCAAAAGAGGACACTTTGTCATCCTTACTCCCACCTAGCCACCCCCACAACTCTTTGATCATCAACGGGGTGACTCCAGATTAATGTAACACACCACCCAGTGAGGAGTCATGCCTGAAATAGCCTCCCAGCTGAGAATCTGCGGGCTAAGGATGATGCCAGTGCTGGTAAGGGGTGACAGGGACCTGTGATATGTAACAGAATGTTTCGCGAAACAACGAACTAGTAACTGTGCTGGAAAACTAACAAAATTATGTCCCTCTCCTAACCGTCCTAAGGATTTTAGGGTTTTTTCGTAGTTAAAATTTTATTAGGAAAGAGGAATACTCAGGAAGACTGAAAAAAATCACAAGATATGATGAAGAATTAATTAGGAAAAAGCAGACAGAGAAGGCCGTGACAAATAATAGCATATACAACTTCTCTCATGGTACCAATAGTCAATCTCCTGATACTTCTGGTTTTCTCAAAGCCATGTTTTATTTCTATCATTTTTCAATTTATTTCTTGGCAAATATTTAGGTGTTTTACTCATTGCCTTATATAAAGTTAACAGTACATCTCCTGTGTTCTGTCATGTCCTTTTTTTTCCTAGATGCTGCTTTAAATGGCAGGCCAGGGTGTAGGGTGTTTGATGTTCTCTGAGTTACCAGGAGTTCTGGGCTGTAAATAAATCATGAATGTACCACATCATTCATGAATTATACATTTTTGCTTGTGCTTTCTATAGAACACTATGCATCAAAATCGAAGTACTGAAATTTTAGGTGGTTTAGATCATTAAAATAGCTGGCTATTCAGCCTTGCAAAAAGATTTTTTAAGAAAAAATCTACGTCTACATAAAAATTCTTACCAGCTGGAAAAAGCACAGCTGTCACTACGCTTACCAACACCACGGTGATGCATTAGGTCACAGAGAACATGAAGGGGTTTAAAGACACAGAGTCCTAATGTCATGCCGTACATATTTCAATTTTTTTTTTTTTTTTTTTGCGGTACACGGGCCTCTCACTGCTCTGGCCTCTCCCGTTGCGGAGCACAGGCTCCGGACGTGCAGGCTCAGCGGCCATGGCTCACGGGCCCAGTTGCTCCGCGGTATGTGGGATCTTCCCAGACTGGGGCACGAATCCGTGTCCCCTGCATCAGCAGGCGGACTCCCAACCACTGCACCACCACGGAAGCCCTTCAATTCTTTAAATTAAAAATAGTACTTTCCATAACGTGCATCCTTTTAAGTCTCTGGGCTTGCAGCCCAATTACACGGCTAATACGATATTTTCTCCTCTTTCACAAATGGAGCACAGTCTGTCCCCAACTTACTAAGAACCCAACTTAGAAGTTCCAAAGCTTCATTCAGAGGTTGTTTGGTTGGAACAGATTAAACACATTTTCCCAGAGAAAGAAGATGAGTGGTTCTGTCCCCATGCAAGCTCACAACCTGCTAACTCACAAGATACCAGCAATATGGACCTAATGATAATCTAGAAAATGATCAACAGATAGAAACATATTTCTATGGAAAACTGCTCAGTTATTCAACTTGGGATAGGAAGAACAGATTTCCTGTCATTCCTCCTTTGTTGCTGCCTTCCTTAGCTGTTATGTCATAGACCTGAGGCTGTTCCACCCAGGCCGGGGCTGGGAAGGGTGGCAAAATGGCAAAACGAGGGTCAGTATATATGGGTGCACCGATGTGGAGGGTTGATTCTTAATTCCAGGGCTCTTTGAATTCAAAATTATGTTTCATGTGTGTTTCATGCATGTGTGCACGTACCAACGTGTGTTTTCTAGAAAGATAGTCTGTTCCTTTTGTTAGATTCTTAGAAGGATCTCAGACCCTCAGACTCAAAAAGAAAAATGAAAAAAATTAAGAATCACTACTCTAGCAGATATAAACAAAGAATGGAATGAGATTTCTTGTCAGCGTTGTTCCTCCATCCTAGGTAATCTCCCAAGACATTTAGAGTAAGTGAAAAGGCTGGTAAATAACTCCTTCCCTGAGTACCCAGGTGCGCTCCATCCTCACTCCCAGCAAACCTGGGTGTCCCAGAAACCTTCCCCCAGCTCCACTCCTCCAGGTCCAATTACTTAAATAGTTAATTCCTGGCCCAGTAGGGGACCTCCAGGGACCACTGTCTGTTCTCATTGGCTCATGCCTTGCCCACACCTGTGGTTAAATATTTTAATATCAACCCCGGCTCTCCCACTCGCTCACCGTATTGACTTGGAGATAAACTGCTTTACTTAACAGCTTCAGTTTCCTTCTTGGTGAAATGAGGGATGCAAATAGCACCTAGCTTGCTGATATGATAGAGACTGTAAATTAAGAGTAAGGGCTCCATAAAGATGCGGTACCATCACCTCCTCATTATTTAGTGGTTATTATTATTATTGACATGCTCTAGAAAATACTTCACTGACTGAGAGGTGAAAACTAATGACCTCAATCTACTAACTCAAAAACTCTGCGACTCTATGGTGGACATATTTCCATGCCTCTGATATCAGAAATTGATGTGCCGTCAGCGATTCCCTGCAGAAGGAAACATTCTCTGTAACCTATGCTTTTCCACTGCTAATATTTCATATGCATTTGCACCTCAGGCAGGTCGGCCAATTAGAAGACTCATGAACACTGTCCGTGCTCCAAGAGTGCAGGTTTCGGAATACCCTGATTGTGTCCAGATGGTTTTGGCTATTCTATGGAATGACCTAGCTGATGAACTATGTCATCAGCATTGAAACAAGAAATTTTCAGCCAGGAAAAAGAGAACTCAAATCCTTCTTTCCATAGCTTTGTAATTTGCATACCCCAATCTGGGGGCTTCTATAGAAAACTGGAATGATCTTGTTCTCCAGCACACTCCGTACATTTGGCAATGTCCCCACTGCCGCGACTCCCATGCACTGCTGCCGGCAGCATTCCTGCATCAGCATCTACGTTTCCTGATGGAACAACTGCCTCCATTTAGGTGCCCTGTTTCTTATATAATTGCCCCAAATAAATTCTATATAATTCCATATCCAGTAAGCTCTAATTACCTTTCACAGCCTAAGTAAGGACCCTAGACAAACTCCTTCCTCCCTTGTGACAGGGTTCAACGTATTAACACCTTGACATATCATCTATTTTTTTTTTATCATCTATTTTTAAGCTGAAGGAATTTGAGATACGGCATGTGCAAGAAAGATTTTTGACCTTCCCTTGAAGCAGGACATAAAACTCTACATGAGAGGTGCCCTCCCTAAACCCAGAGGAAAGGAACATCCTTATCTCTAAGACACTAAGTGGAATCTGAACGAACAGGCCTTGCTGTTTCCCCAAGTTTATTACATTTATTAGCTCATACCTTTTTTATCCTGTCACATTTTTCCACCACTCTCCTGTCTTCATGAAACCTAGCATAAAAAGCAAATGTGAGGGTGTGTGAGAAAGAGAAGAGTGAGCTTGCAACTGCGTGAGGCACCTTGCATGAGAACAATAGAAACTGACGGTGTGTGAGAGATGAAGACAGAAACAGAAAGAAAGAAGGAAGAAGGGAAGGGAAGAGACATAATTTCTATGGTATCTAGCATTAGAATAGAAGCAGCAGGCCATAACATTAGAGTGAGGCCCATACCCAGTCTTGGGGTTCTGGGTTCCTTTGCTCTGCAGGGTTTCAGCTGGTGAAGGTTGAAGTACAATGCCATCTGGGCAGTAAGCCTGGACTCAGGTCTGTGGGGAGGTCCTGGAATGCTCTCACTAGGCTTCAATGCCAGAAGGGCAGCTTGGTGAGCAAATGCTTCTTTCACGGGATCACAAGAGATTGGTCCATCAGAATGATGCCAACAAGCTGATTTGGGAAGGCTCCAATTTTTTATATGGACAGGGCCCCCCCACCCCCCCACACACACTTGGGGTAGCTTACCCATTAGTTCTGCTCTTCCATGATCATGTTATTCCCATGAAAGAAGGCAGGCAGAGCAAAGTCTATCTCACTAGTGGGGAAGGAATCACTGAAATAAAGGGATCATACTTCCCAGAAGATGTTGTAGGACTTGGAAACTGTATCTCAAGTTTGGGGCCAAAAGTATTCTTAAATTTTGCAGATGTGCAGTACATCTTAGGTTAACCTTGGTCAGAGTGTAACTCATTCAGAGAGAGACAAACTGCAAAACTTCCCTAAAAAATGGAAACTTAAATTAAGACTCTGGTTAACTGAACACAACTATGATCTCAATGAATAAGAATGGCAAAGGAGAAGACAAAAGAAAATGGAAAAAAAAAGAGAAAAAGAATCAGGGACTAGTAGGGGACAAAGCACACCTGTATTTTGGGAAGACAGGTTGTCAGGAAGGAGAGGAAGTTGAAACTGGGGGCTTCGGCGGTTCTGCTTCAAGACGATGAATAGCCCTGAGTTTGACGCCTCTTCAGAGTGTCTGTGCCAACGAGGACAGTAGAGTCTACAGGGAGTCTCAAACTTGAGAGGTAGGTGGCTTACTGAAAATGTAAATTCTAGGGTCCCAAGGCTGTGGTCCTGATTTGTAGTCTTATGTGGGATCCAGGCATCTGCATTTAAACAGGCTCTCCAAGCTGATTCTGATATAGATGGTCCATAGGTCATGTTCCAGGAAACACAGACAAAGTTAAGATTCTTTTTTAATGATTAAAAGAAAAACAAGCTACAAATGCAAACACAAGCACTTCCTCCAGGTCACAAGGTGAAATTCCAGGCCCTTTCAGGGCCTGTCTCTGGGTCCTACCCCAACTGTCCACCCATCCCTGTGACCTCTCCTTTTATGGGCTCCCCAAGCCTACAAGCTGCTTGGATGGTAAGGAAGGCTCTGCCTGAATCTGAAGACTATTTTCTCTCATGCAAAAGGTTTTTCTAGAACACTGTGTTACTATTTTTTTCCATGGAGGGGTTGGAAATCAGTGAATGTGATGGTCATTTTTCTAGGTTCAGAAAGGCAGAAACCAGTGGACCAGTACTTGAATATAAGAAGCAGCTTAATTTTTGCACAAGAACTGCAACTTTTAAAAAACATTAAAATAAAAAGTTCCCCAAGCAGTTGAAATGTAATTACTTATACCAACATTTTCCATGTAGTAAATTAAAATGATCAAGAAAAGGTCTACCATAATTGATAAAGAAAGGGTATTCAAGAGGCTGCAGGACACCCAAATGGCCCCTTTTCAATCCTAAGGGGATGGGAGACAGACAACCTGCCTAATCCAACTGGTGCTCAGAATGTGTTTATATGGATGAAGCCATTTCCTTTTTTTGTCAAGTCATTTTCTTTAATTACTATTTTGCATTTATATACCCAAAGAAATGAATGGGTCTGAAGGTTATTTAATTCAATCGGTATTTCTGTTGCCTCAGAATTGCAGCTGAAATCCAAAGCTGAGACCGATAGCTAAGGAGTACTACAAGTTCTAAAAAGAGTGACGTTGGACACAGCTATTCAGGATTTGTTAAGAGTGACCAAATGTGATCTTGTGGCCCTTAGCCTAACACCCACCTCTGGCTTGTCTAAGAGAAGGCTAGGGATTTGTTGGAGGAAAGAGGCTTTCTGTGAATAGATCTGTCAGGAGAATGGGCTCTGGAATATTCCTCTACATCCAGTCAGGTGAAGGAAGCAGTCAGAGAACCTCTCAGAGCCAAGAGTGTGGTGTCTGCCACAAAGGGAAAGGGACAGCTCACCTAGTCCCCAGCTAGATGCTCAATGAGGTGCCCCAGTTCTCCTACCAGAACCAAGAACCTATATGTGACTACAGGAGTTTGGGTGTGTGCCTGATGAAGACAGAGGTGGCCCCTGTTGGCCTCTGATGACAGGGCAAGGAGAGTGGCCTGATCTTCTAGGTTTCAGTGGGAGCAAGGGGGCGGGGGACAAGTGAGGAAAGACTGAATGATATTTTCTAGAGGGCCAAGTGGATACTAGGAAAAGCAGCTGAGCAGAAGAGCTGAGTGGGAACTACCCAAAGAGTGCATTACACGCAGCAGAGAACAGAGCAGAGTGGAATTATGGAAGTGGGCATGGGGAGTGTCCTTCAAAGAGCTGACAAACGTTCCTCACAAGAAAACTGAGCCAGCACTTGGGCTTTTTTCCACAAGAGAAAAGGCATTCAACAGCCAAGAGAGATACTCAAACAGCACTGGAGAAATAATATTTTGCCCCTTTTCCTATCATCCTTCTTCCCCTCCACCCTTTGCTCCAAATGTGGATGAGTCAATAGCATCCTGGGGAGGACATGAAGCAAGGACAGACCACAGTCCCCTCCCTAAATCCAGGGTTCTGAGCATAGGCTGGGCATGGGCAGGGGAAAGGGAAGAAGCTTTGAACTAGATGAAGAGAGCAGAAGTTTGTTTTTTTTTTAATAAATTTATTTATTTATTTTTGGCTGTGTTGGGTCTTCATTGCTGCACATGGGCTTTCTCTAGTTGCTGCGAGAAGGGGCTACTCTTCATCGTGGTGCGTGGACTTCTCATTGCAGTGGCCTCTCGTTGCAGAGCACGGGCTCTAGAGCACAGGCTCAGTAATTGTGGTGCACGGGCTTAGTTGCTCCGTGGCATGTGGGATCCTCCCGGACCAGGGCTCGAACCTGTGTCCCCTGCACTGGCAGGAGGATTCTTAACCACTATGCCACCAGGGAAGTCCCAGAGAACAGAAGTTTGATATTAGATTGATCTGGATTTCCTAATTACTGAAATAATAGTGTCCTAATACTTGGAAGTGACAGGTAAAGCTAAGGGATCTGCCTGAGGTATTGTCCAAAGGCAGAGAAAGGAGAACCAATAGGATGTTTGATGGTAGTAAGAGAGGAAAAACAAGACAAAGAAAAAATGGACATTTCCTGATTGAATTTTCTTGAGTCCTGCCTATTTATTAAGCCAGATACCTTTGCAATGTGCACAGGCTATAAAGGATAGAAACATGAGTAAGACTACTGCTGTCACCAGAAAACTTGGACAAGTGCGGCTGGATTCCTTATTGAGATAAGAACGTGTGTTTGCTCTCTGTGACTTTGCAGAGTCTCCCTCAGGCTAAAAGGAGTGCTCCTTTGCTTCAGGGAGGTTTGTGTTTCAGGGCAGAAAGCAGAAATACAGGAAGGCAATCTGTCCTTCTGTCTTTTGTAAAGGTGGTATGACTTGTGAAAATATTCAGTATCCATTAAGGAGAGGCAGAACAAAAGGAGTGCCTTTGAGGGTCAAGAGAGGGGAAGAATATCCCTCAAGTGGAAAGGAAATAGAATTCAGCTGGCTCCACAGGTAGCAGGAGACTGCCGCTCCTTCCAACAGCACCGTAAGTGGGAGGACAGAGCTTAGAGGGGAAGCGTGGACCATGGAGAGAGGGTATGTCCCAGCCAGCAGGCTCCGTTCAAGAAATAGTGAAGACTTGGATAATGAAAGCAAATGATGAGCTCAGTGGGATACCATGTGAGCTTCATAAATTCTCATTCATACCTAGGGAAGACTGAGGTATGCTCATCTGCTAATCTGGAGGTATTGGGACTTGGAGTCAGATATAATATGATCTTTGAATTGCCATTTATTGATCATCAGTATTTGGAGTTGTAAATTCATATCCGCTATATGAGAAAAAAAAAGAAACCAACCTGTAAGTATCTAGATAAATGCCACAAGAGAGGTATATGATAAGAGG
This sequence comes from Pseudorca crassidens, assembly GCF_039906515.1. Classification (NCBI taxonomy): domain Eukaryota; kingdom Metazoa; phylum Chordata; class Mammalia; order Artiodactyla; family Delphinidae; genus Pseudorca; species Pseudorca crassidens. The sequence goes on from NC_090306.1 coordinate 64,493,393, forward strand.
CTGAGAAAAGATCCCTCAAGGAAGGGGTCACCAGCAAGTCACTTTATGGAGCAGATAAGATTTGAAATAAGCCTTGGATGATATGTAGGATTCAAATGACAGTAGAGGCAAAGGGATGAAGATGGAAACGTCAGAGGGAAATAGTGTGTAGAAGCACTTTACTGCAGTTATCCATAGAAGATGCTACACAGGGAGATCAGGGGTGAGAAATGGAATTGGGTGGGGCTTGAATGGGGATCTGAGGATTTGTATTTATTTTGGCAGCAACAGGGAAACACTGACAGTTTCAGAGCTGAGCTTTAGAAAAAAATCAATGTGGCAGAGAGATATGGGGTGGATAGAAGGAGAAAGCGATCGAGATGGGATGGGAAACAGGAGGTTACTGCTGAAATCCAAGCGAGGGGTCATGACGGCCCGTGGCACAGCAGATGGTAGTAACCTTCAATTATAGGAAGGGCTGTGTAAGATATTGAGGAGGTAGATCTTAGACCTGCACGGGTGTGAGACAAAAGATTTCTAAGCGTCAAGCCCAGCGGATAGGAAAAATCATAATGCCATGGCAGAACTGGGAAATAGTAGAAGAGAGGTAATTTACAATTGACAAGTTCTGAACTGGAGTTTAACCTGAAAACTGAATTTACAATTAGGTAGAGATGTTAGGAGTGTAGAAGGGTTTAGAGATGAAGAGTTAATGGTGCCTTCGTAGCAAAGTTGCCTATCTCCATAGCTGGGACTTCCATTCGTGGATGTCTCAGAATGATTTGCGGGAGGGAGCGGGAGGGGTGGGCTGTGGCAATGAAGGCACAGAAAGCTGAAATGCAGAGCTGGGCAAAGAACGTGCCTCAGTCCAGATACTGAACCTGAGAAGAACTGGTTTTAAAGAATTTTTTGGTTTACTTGAGATTTTCTCCCATTTTCCCCAATGATCTTTTTACCTGTCGGCCCCTTTGTCTTCCCCAGCACCTTTCAAGCTTTCTGCCCCATGGAATTCTCTCAAAAATAGGATAAATATACATATATACCTGAGAGCCAAACAGACTCCCTAAGTGTGGAGAGGCTCTGCTACTTTCAACTTGGTGGACCTGGGGAGCATTTCTTAATCCCACTTCATCTCAATTTGCTTTACCTCCCACCCCCAATTTTTTTAATAAAAAATACAAATTAGTAGGTTTTTTGGTAGAGAAGAAATGAGATAATGTATAATAAAGCACCAGACAGAGTGACTGGTAAATATTAAAGCCTCAACAAATGTTAGTTCCCTTCTCTTCTGCCCTGCACCTGTCAGTAGTAATTCCTAATAGAGATGAGGACCCCCGGTAGGGGGCACTGAATTCCACACAGAAGAATGCACGGAGACCCACACCCCTATTCAGCTCCATAAATGGCAACTCCATCCTTTTAGTTGCTCAGGTCAAACCTTGAAATCATCGTGAATCCCTCTTTCCCTCGCACATCCAACATGCATCCCTGAGCAATTTATATTTTCTTGGTCTGTTTACTCTTTTAATGTCTGTCTCTCCGCTAGGAAGTAAGCCCCATGAGGGCTGGAGCTGGTCTGCACACAGTGGCCTGCACCCCAGAGGCTCTTAAGACTAGGTGAATGAATGCATGTGAATGAAGTGGGAAGGGGAGACCGGCTGCTTCAAGCACACAAAAGAAAATCTGGCTGTAGATGCCTCCAGCTTCTTATGAGGTAGCATATTTCTTATGAGGGAAGAAAAGACTTGTATATTGCTCCCTTCCAACTTAAGGAGACTGATAGGCCAAAGAGTTTGATCTTGTTCAAGGAAAGGCTAATTCCCAGCTTCTGTGGGTATTCTGTGCTACTAACAGGCAGATATCCTGAGAGAATGGCCTTTTGTTTAGCAGAGAGCCTTAATGAGGTTAAGGATTTACCAAGGGAGGCTTGCGTGGGTTCAGAGCAGTGAAGTGTTGACTGTTTACATTAAAAGGAGCAGAGTATTAGTTTTCTAGGGCTGTCATAACAAAGTAAATGAGACCCGGTGCCTTAAACAACAGAAATTGAATTTCTCACAGTTCTGAAGGCTAGGAGTTCAAGATCAAGATGTTAGCAGGGTTGGTTTCTTCTGAAGCCTCTCTTTGGCTTGTAGATGGCCATTTTCTCTCTCTGTCATCACATGGTCTTTCCTTTGTGTTTGTGTCCTAATTTCTTTTTTCTTTTTTTTTTTTTTGCGGTACACGGGCCTCTCACTGTTGTGGCCTCTCCCGTTGCAGAGCACAGGGTCTGGACGTGCAGGCTCAGCGGCCATGGCTCACAGGCCCAGATGCTCTGTGGCATGTGGGATCTTCCCGGACCAGGGCACGAACCCGTGTCCCCTGCATCGACAGGCAGACTCCCAACCACTGTGCCACCAGGGAAGCCCGATCTCCTCTTCTTATAAGGACACTAGTCATTGGGTTAGGGCCCACTTTAATGACCTCATTTTAACTTAATTACCTCTTTAAAGACCCTACCTCCTTCTGTGACTGGCTTATTTCACTTGCATGAGGTCCTCCAGTTTCATCCATATGAACCTGGATTTGGTTGTTGCACGTGGTAGAATTTCCTTCTTTTTATTTATTTATTTATTTATCTAAAAAATTTTTTTGGCTGTACCTCGCGGCTTGTGGGATCTTAGTTCCTCGATCAGGGATTGAACCCGGGCCCTAGGCAGTGAAAGCACAGAGTCCTAACCATTGGATCACCAGGGAATTCCCAGAATTTCCTTCTTTTTAAAGGCTGAATAATATTCCATTGTATGTGTACACTACATTCTCTTTATCTATTCATCCATCAATAGACATTTAGATTGTTTCTATATTTCGGATACTGTGAATAATGTTGCAATAAACATGGGAGTGCAGATATCTCTTTGAGATTCAGATGCCAATTCTTTTGGATATATACTCAGATGTGAGATTGCTGGATCAGATGGTAGTTCTATTTTTAATTTTTTTGAGGAGGCTCCATACTGTTTTCCATAACAGCTGCACCATTTTACATTCCCACCAACAACATACAAGGGTTTCAACTTCTCCACATCCTCATCAACACTTGTTGTCTTCTGTGTTTCTGATGATATCCATCCTAATAGGTGTGAAGTGATATCTCATTATGATCCCAAGCTCATAGAAGCAGAGAGTAGAATGGTACCAGGGGTTGGGGGGAGGAGGAAATGGGGAGTTGTTGCTCAATGGGTATAAAGTTTCAGTCATGCAAGATGAATAAATTCTAGAGATGTGCTGTACAACACAGTGCCTGTAGTTAACAATACTGTAATGGACACTGAAAAATTTGTTGAGAGGGCAGATCTCAGATTAAGTGTTCTACACACACATACAAAAGGAAAGAGACAGGAGGAAACTTTGAGAGGTGATGGATATGTTTACTACCTGGATTGTGGTGATGCTTTCATGCATATTTGCTTATGTTCAAACCCATCAAATTATATACATTAAATATGTGCAGATTTTTTAAATATATATTGACTACTCAGGGTTAGGACTTCAACATATGAATTTTGGTGGGGGACACAATTCACCACAACAAACAGGTAGAACACAGAGGTTGGAAAGCAGGAATGAGAGAGGGATGAGGGAACACAGAAGCCGCATTCCATGGAGGGAGGCCAGGGATCCTGCAGAAGGAGGCAGATGGTGTTGGGGAGTCTGCTAGGTGTCTGCCAAAAGCCATCTTCCCTTCTTCCGGAGGAACAGAGTTTCGTTGCGCATATGACTGCCTGGCTAGAAGCTGTGTTTCCTAGTCACCCTTGTGGCTAGGTGTGGTCCTCTGACTATGGAATGAGAGTAGAAGTGACATCTGCAGCTTTTGTTCACTTGTTTAGAAAGAATGTGACTGCCCTGCATTTCTACTGTCTTATCTGTGAATGGTAACACAGACTTGTCTACAGCCCAGCTTTGACTGTGCAGTCAAGGACAAGGCCCTAGGGGAAGGCAGGGAAACAAGATGAAACAAGAGCTCGGAACCCTGTGTGACTGTGAGGAGTCAGCTGTTATATGAGAGTGAAATAAACGTCTACAGCGTTAGCCTCTGTACTTTGGAGAATGATACGGCAGCTCTGCCTTTACCCTAAGTGACACAGACAGCAAAATATCTTCCATGGCCCCATGACCAGTGTATTTTTTTAAACTCTTGTTATGAAAACTTTATAACAGACAAAAAATAGCAAAAATGGAAAAATTAACCCTATGGATCCATCTAGTTTTAGACTTTATCAACTTTTTGCCACATTTACTTCATCTATTTTTGTCCAAAGGGTTTTAAGAAGAGTCATGGTTCGTTTTAAATTTTTTGCTGTACTGTCCAGCATTGTAAAACTATTTCAAAAGTGATTTCAAACTTTTGTAAATGTTTGCTACACAAGAACTTGTTGTATCAGTGAGGAAATCAAAGAAAAATGTGTGACTTTTTCCCTTGTAAGGTGCCAATGGATGGAGGAAGGTCAAGAACCATAGGAAGTGGAACGTGAGGTGGACTGACAGTTTAGCAGGACTAGGAAATCTGAGCAAGGAGCAAGCACAGCAGTCAAGTCCCTTGGGGTTTGCAGACATTTCTTGCAGGAATCTTGGGATTTCTTGCAGGAATCTTGGGAGTTCTGCACTGAACTCTCCATAGGATGTTGGATAGGTACTCAAGCCATTTTTGCTTAAACAGTAAATATGAAAGCAACTAAATACATAGACTAGAGGACTTAGGGACACCAAGATGACAACTGGCATATGCTTAGTATATACATGAATGAAGAGATGAATGAGAGAATGAACCTAGTATATGAACTAGAGAGTGTACTAGTGGGTACAATACCAACTTTGGTATTTAAACTGTAGAGGGCCATTTCAGACCAAGATGAAAGAAAAACATGGGGCAGATCTGTATGACTTCTCTCAGTCTTCAGACCCTTGATCAGAATTTTATCTGGTGCTCCATTATCTGGGCCTGAAACGAACCTTCCTTTGTCTTTGCCTTTGCAATCACTGACTCTCAGCTCTTGTCTCCATCCCTCTCGCAATTAAAAAGGGGGGAAGATATCCAGGAGGCTGATATTCCACTTGCTTGTGAGGTGTTCAATTTGCCTTATTTGACCATATTTTTTTCCCAATGAGGAGTAAATAAATCTGCTATTAGCTCTGAGAAGCAATCCCAGCAGACCATGAGTGTTTTTATTTCTTGATCACTTACCAAACCAAAAGTGCGCATCTTGTCTCCTGATGCAAAAAGCCAGGATGAAATATCCAAATGAAGTACAATGTGTCCAAGAGGCAAGTGGAGGCCAGATAACAAGGGTGCTGGTTTTTAAGTTTCTTCATCATGATTTTCAAGCTTTCCTAATTGGGGCTACAAGCCCATACTCAGATGGTCTGTTTTATCTGATTTTGAAATCTTAAACCTATTTCCTCCTCTTACAGAAACCCTAGTTTCTGAGATAGCACTCCATCTGCATATGCATCTCAAAGTGGGGATGCCAAAGGCTTGTGACAGGGTTTCCTAATGTGTGAGATAAACTGCCCTAATTAAAATTAATGGTAAAAACTGAACATTTAGATGGCTATTGTGTTGTCACAACGTCCATGAATTGGGCTGGGGGACTGCATGAAAATAGAATATTTTTAGTTCGGCAGCAATTCATAGGTCATATTTGGCAGGAAGTTTCTCAAGTTCAGTTATTCAAATCTCACTTCTATTTAAACCAGTCTGTAGATCCTGTGTGGCAGATCAGACTATACACACAGAATTCTCGGTAAAAGTCTCTGGAGGAAGGACCATTTCAGGATTATCTGATTCTACAGGGATCTGTGTCTTTTATTGACCCTATTTCGCAAGTCTGTAGAAATTGAAGTTAAATTGTGAAAGGCTGGTGGTGATGCAAATAATTCAATTTTAGAAATACCAGTGAACTTTATACAATGAAGGCGCATCAATTTCCACTCTATGGAAGATGTCAGTTTTGTATCTATCAGCAAATTCAATTCAGGGTTCCTGATTGCCTATATACATGCTTTTCCTTTGGATTTTCCTTGGAACCAGTTTTTGCTTCTCACTGGTTTCCTCATTAAAATAATGAGTGAAATAAAATCTTTGACACATATTTTATATTTGTATGAGAGTCATAATTTTTGAAAATTATCTTTTAGCACCCTGATTCTCTAGCAACTGAGTTCATCTCCAAAAGTGGGGCTGGCAAGGGGTGAGGGGAGAACCCTGAGTTTGACTGAGCATCTACCCAGAAGAGACTAGGTGAATATGAGCTAATAAAAAGGGGAAAATAATGTTTACCCTCATTCCTGGACATAGAGGCTCTAGATTTGAGTTTATTTCAGTATAGTTATAAAATCATATGTTTGCACAGCTAAATTTGAGGACTGCTGTGATTATCCTTCTTTTCTTTTTTTTTGGTTTTGTTTTTTGACCCTACATGTTTAATTCACTTATATAAGAAAAACAATGGTAATAACAGATGTTGTGCTGGCCTCAGAGAAATAGGATGGAAAACTGAACACCACTGGATATCTCTCTTTCTCTGCCTCCACCACTCTCTTTCTCTCTTCTCTCAGAACTTATGTCTTTACCTGTTCCTATGTTAATTTCACTCTTAGTCTGGCTTCTCCACAAGTTGTGGACCGGCTGCTAGCATCTCAGCATCCCTTATTCATACCCTTTGTGGAAAAAAACAAGAGTGCCATTAGCATAAGTCTTTTTTCAAAACTGCCGGCAGGAGAAGGAGCCGTTCTAACTTGGGAAGGAGGGTGGAATTTTTTACAGGGCTTCAGCAGGCAGGGTCAGCTGAAGTTCAGCTATTTTCAAGAATATTTGTTCAAAGATGGTTCTCAGGAAAGGGAAGAATTATTCTGACTAATTAGCAGCCATTGTCTGGACAATTTGGATTTTACCAAGAGGAGTGGGAGAAGAGTGAGGGGCTGAGGTCATGTGCAAGCAGGGGTACACGCTACAGTTGACAAGGACATTGAGGGCCACGGAGGGAACTTTTCAGTTCTTCAGAGCTCCTTTTTTCCTATAAAAATGAGACAGATCTGCCCTATGAGCATAGTTACTGATGAAAAAAATAAAGATTTAGGGGAAGGAAATATCTGTCCTTATCATTTATATTTTGCTAGAAGAACAAGTTGGTTACACACCATGAGCTTTAAAGTCAAAATCCCCAGAATTTGAACCCTGACTTCCCACTGACTTGCTCCATGACCTTGGGCAAATACTTAACCTCAATAAGCCCCAGTTTTCTCATTTAGGAAATGAAGAACATCTACTTCAAAATTTAAACGGAATGTGCATATGAAGAGCACATCATTGTATCTGGAATATGTTCAATAATTATAATTTTTTGTGATGGAGATGATGGTGATATTATGAAGGTACCAAAACCTACTCATATGTTTTAAACGCCCCCCACCCCATTACTATTTTTAAAATAGAATTTTAGGATTAGAAGGGAAATCACAGGTTACCTCAGCCAGTGGTCAAGCCTCTCCAAAGAGATCGCAACGATCCCAGAAGGAGGGGAGTGGGGTGGGGATTCATGGGTGGAACAGAGAGAACCTCTGCCCTGCAGAGGAGGGTAAGTGAACTAGGGATAAGGGAATCCTCATTTTAGAGAGTTGGGTCCAGGCTCGCTCTTTGTCTCTGTGTGTGCGTGTGTGTGTGTGTGCTTCCACGTGCATCTGTGTGTCTGGATCTAAGTATGTTCATGGGATGTGATGAGTAAACAGTACGTGACATCAAGAAATTATCAACATTGACACTGATTACAGATGCTGGTGAATTAGCAATGTAGAAAGGGGAAATAAAATTTGGCTTAGCTGGGAAAAAGTAATGCTAATTACAGTCATTTACATGAGCCCCTTACCATTTATGCGAATTATCATGCAGCACAATCATAATTATGTGCATCATTAAATATGTGCCCAGTTAACTTTCATGTAAGTTGTCTTGATTAGCATCATCATCTCTGCTCTACTTAGACATCTGTTCCGAGATACACTGTTCAAAGTCCTGCTACTTCAGGGGCTATCCAGAGCGACCTGACTCCCTGGAGCTCCAGAACCGCCTGCCAGGTCCTATTGATAGTTACTCTCATTGGAGAAAACAGTTCTCTCAATCAGGTCCCAGTGCAGGAGGAGGCACAAGATCTTTTCCCCTCTTCTTCCCCACCAGCAGGTCTTCAGAGGGCCCAGGGAGCTCACGTCTCACAGCTGAGGGGACCCACACAACTGACGGGGAGACACACACACACACACACACACACACACACACACACACACACACACACACACACACACACACACACACACACACACACACACACACACACACACACACACGGCAAGAGACGATAGATACAGAGAGAAACAAAGACATGCAGACCAAGACAAGAAGAGAGTCAGAGAGAGGCAGATATAAAAATTGGGGCAGAGGTACAAACACAGTCTGTTCAGTGAGGAGAGTGGATTCAGAGACCTTCACAGGCCAGGCTGTTTTTCTCTGATACTTCCTGAGAAAAAAATAGTTCCCACAAGCAGACCCAGACAATTGTGGGATCTTTCATTGCCCTGGATGGTGAAGATGCAGGAAGAGGGGGATGAAAAGAAAAGGGGAGGCAGAGAGAAGAGAGGGAGATAAAGTAACAGAGAGATGGGGAAAGACAGACATAGAGGAGTGGGAGAAGGGGAAGAGGGATGTAAGGGGTTGTAAGTCTGTTGGACAGTTGGTCAGTACCCATCTGGTCAAAGGCTGTGGAGACAGAGAAACACAGGGGACACACTCATGTCCTCTTTTTGTTGTGATAAAATTCTCAAGTCCTTAATGAGCTGTGCAGATATAATCATTAACTGGGCATCTACCATGTAACTGGAACCTGGCTAAGAGCTTTTACCTGTATTGACACATTCAGTCCTCAAAATGACACCATCGTGATGCCATATTATGGAAAAGGAAGCTGAGGCATGTAACTTGCCCAGAGTCACCCAGGTAGTGAGTGAGACTCAAATCCTGCCATCTGGCTCTAGATCCTTTGTCCTCAACCACAACATAACACCAGCAAAGCCAGTTACATAATAAATCATAGTTAAGGGATCCCTGACTTAAAAGCATTCTTGTTTAATTAAAATTTATTTTAAATTCGCTTAATATGCAAGTCAATCAACATTCCCAGAATAAAATGTTTTAATTTCCATGAAGACTTCAACATTTTCTCAGTTCAGCAAGAGAAGCAAGGGCAGAATTCTAGTGTTGTGGTTGACAGAGAAATAGAAGCCTCCAGGGATTTAGCGACTTCGTGATTTCCATACAGTGGGATGGGGCAGATTCCAGTGTCCCACCTCCGTACACTTGGATTCTGTTGCTTTATTGAAAGACCTTGAAGGGACTGGAATTTGGTCCCTCAGTGACTCCAATTTCCCCTGTGGAAACTTATGCAAAATATCTCCATCAGCTTCCAGCTTTCTAATCTGTTAATAAGTAATGATAATTTTTAAAAGAAATCATTTGGTTATCATCCTTGGAGATTAACTGGATAATTAATTTTAGCGAAGTGCTTATGAAATATAAAGTGCTTCGAAGTCTTAAGGGTTTATGCTCCCGTGTTCTCATTAGGCCTGTAGGGCAGAATGTCTCTGCAAAATGAGAAGCTGATTATGAATGCCCCTCATCAGGGCTGATTCTCACCAAATTGCACCAACCCCCATCAGAGAACTCATCAGGTAGGTAGATGATTGTCAGGGTCATTTTTACTTCTCAGACTGAAACTCTGAGCACTGAAGTGCAAATCAAAGGGAACTGGCAAGAAACGGAACTTGGCTTCTTGGTTACTCACTTGCAGGGCATCCATGCGCCACATTGATTTTTCAGTAGGGGAATCTTTGGGGGCCAGTGGTGGTGCGAAGGGCTTCTTATGTCCATAGAACACTTGCCAACCCAAGGACAGAGGGGATATTGCTACGACTTGAGCCCATGCTTCCTTTCGTGGCTGTTGACTTCTGCAACTTGACAAAATTAACATTTAAAAAGGGCAAGAAGGTGACAGCGCCTGTTACTGATTAAAAGCATGAACTTCGGAGTCATACAGCCTGGCTTTGAACCTGGAATAACTATTCACTAGCTGCATGTTCATGGCTTAGCCATTACTTCTATGCAAGTAACTCCTAAATCCAACTTGTATTATTATGTAAAAATGACTAAGCTAGAACGTTTAGAGAACATGGTAACTGTAGGGACTGAGCCAGAAAGATATGTCTACATTCTAATCCCCGGAACCTGTGAGTATTATCTTATCATGGCAAACACTGTAATTAAGTTAAGGAGTTTGCAAGGAGGCATTTATCCTGGGTTATCCGGGTGGGTTCCACATCCACTGACAAGTGCCCTCGCTGAGTGAGGCAGACGGATATCTGGCAGATAGAAGAGGAGGAGGCAGCAATGTGAGCCTGGAGGCAGAGACTGGAGTAATATGGCCACAAACCAGGGAACTCCTGGAGCCACCAGCAGCTGGAAGAGGCAAAGGACAAATTCTGCCCTAGAGTTTTCAGAGGGAGCACAGCCCTGCCAATACCTGGATTTCAGACTTCTTTCTGATCTCCAAAGCTGTGAGAGGACACATTTCTGTTGTTCTAAGCCACCCAGTTTATGGTAATTTGTTACAGCAGCTACAGGAAACTAATTCAGTGGTTAACTGGGATGAGGGGAGCAAGTAATAGGGTAAAGCCTGAGATAGCTGTCAGGTTTTGCTTTGGGTGACTGTGGTAGAAGATGGTATCCTTCACCTAGACTGGAAACAGAAAAGCAGGTCTTAAGGAAGTTGGTGAATTCAGTTTTGGACATTCAGACTGCTAGAACAATCTTCAGTGGGGTCTCTTCCACTCCTACACGTTTTGCAGAGTATACTAAGAATGCAAGGCCCTGACTGCTCTTTACCAGAGTCATTTTTCAGGCTTGTTTTTGCCCTGAGTAACCTTGAGGGACTCTTTCCAGGACAAGGAGCAGGCTTGCTCACCGCTTGCAATAAAACAGCAGGTTCCTCAAGCTCAGTGTCCCCTTCCTGTAGCGCAATCCGCTGCGTGTGCAAGCCTCCATCTGGCCCTCCGTTTCACCCTGTGGGACTTGGGGTGCCAAAGGCAACTGACGTCAACATACTGATGCTTATGCTGCTTGCTGTGCCGTGAGGAATAAGAACTTCTGTAGCTGAACCAAGAGCCTTACTTCTTTTGCCTGCATCCATGAAACAGTAATAGGCTAATTTACTGGCTTGAAAGTAGGGTAAAACCAACCTCAACTGGAGCCCGAGTTGAGGGTCTGTGAGTCTTCCTGGAAACATCAATTGGGGGTCTGCATCTCACCAAAGACACATGCGCTACAGATAACAGATTTGGAAATCATCAGCTGAGAAGTCTTGGTCAAAGCTATAAATTTGAATCATGCCACCCAGGAAAATTTTATGAGGTAGGAGGTGAAGGGATGAGAACAGAAGGAAAGGAAAGAAACCTGAAGAACACTGACATTTATGGGACAAGGAGAAGGAAAATTTAAAAAGTAGACAAAAGTGATGCAAATATCCTCCTACTTACTCAGCCTCTGTATCTTAGTAATTGTTTACTTATCTTTGACTCCTTCCTCTGCATTCTTCTGCATCTACTCCATTGTCAATTTCAGTTAGTTTTTTTTTTTTTGGCCATGCTGTGTAGCATGTGGGATCTTAGTTCCCCGACCAGGGATCAAACCCGTGCCCCCTGCAGTGGAAGCACAGAGTCTTAACCACTGGACGGCCAGGGAAGTCCCAATTCCAGTTAATCTTTGAATCGTACTTTGTCCCACACCCATCCATTTTTTTCCCATTCCTAGCTGATGTTCTAGTTTAGACTCCACATCTACTGCACACATTCTTTGCAATAACCTCCTAATTGGTCTCTGCTTTCTGTTATACCCACGACAATCCATCCTACACAGTGCTGCTAGATTAATTTTCTTAAAATATCACTTGGATTGACTCACTCTCACTGGTTAGAAACCGTCCATAGTTCCCCAGGATGTCTGAGATTCTTGTTTTCTCGACCCATTGTTCTGGGATTCTCATCACAGGAACAGGAATTGGTGTCAGAAGGAATAAAATTTAATTGTAGAGAGAAGAAGCAAAAGGATAGAGGGAGTGAGAAAAAAGAAAAGGACACAGGTGAGGAGGAATCATCTTTGTGGGGTATTGGATGTCTTGTTCAGGGGTAAGCAAGGTATGACCTGTGGGCCAAATCCAGCCTGCCACCTGTTATTATAATAAAATTTTATTAGAACACAGCCACATCCATCATTTACGCATTGTCTACGGCTGCTTTTGTGTGACAACTGCAGAGTTGAGTAGTTATGACAAAGACCATCTGGCCTTTTATAGAAAAAGTTTGCCAACCCCTAGTCTAGTTACAGCTGCAATATGTGAGGGGTTTTAGACCTCAAGGAATGTAGAAAGGGATATTTTAAGAAGTAATGCTAAGGATTACCAATTGGATGAATCTCTGTGGACAGTCTTTGAGAGATTCCAGTAAAAATTTGAATGACTTTTAACACTGGATTTTTTCTTTGAATGTCTTCTCAGAGACTGAGCCACAAGACAATCCCAATTAAATTCCCTTTGTGTACTGATTCCTTGGAATCTTTGTTTACACTGTTAATCTCTCTCCTGAAATTTCTCCCCACATTTCCAGGTCTACTTTATTCCTTTAAATTCCTTCCTTCAAATTCCAACTCAAGTTCTGTCTCCTTTGATAAGCTTTCTCTGTCCTTCACTGAACACAGTAAATTTACCTCACATGCCAATAGCTGCCTCTGATTAATGCTCCCCCCAATTCAATCCTTACAGTATACACCTGTGTATTTTTGGCTAATCTTTTCATGGTTGGGCTATCTCCATATTAAATCAATAGCTTATTGAAGTCAAGGACTGTGTCTCATATATCATTCTATCCCTCACAACTTCTGGAAAAGGGAGTTGAATAAAGTTGTTTGATAAATTTGCTTATAAATAGTGAAATCATGAGAAATACCAGAAAACAGATTTTCCAACTTCCAAGTCCTACAGAAATGCTGTGCCCAAATATTTTCACACATTAATGTCTGGGTCATTTTAAAAGTTTTAACTGGATTTATTATGTAAAATCCCAGACCTTGTAATGAGAACGTGAGGGTGACTGGGCTATGAGCATCACCTCACTGATTCCTAGGCTTGACCTGGTGTTCCTTTGCTTCTTAACCCCTACCTAAGCATCGCCTCCTGAAGCCACCTGCTCAACGAGGGGGGTTTTCTCAGACAGGAGGATGATTCCATGGTCACATGTGTAGCAGCCTTCTATTACAACAATCTATGATCATGGTGAGTGTGGTCTAATGTTCTAATTTTCTGTGTTAGGGCACACATCTCCTACAGTTGTTCCATATATTTTTTTAATTTAAAAACCTTTCTTATTGGGCTTCCCTGGTGGTGCAGTGGTTGAGAGTCCATCTGCCGATGCAGGGGACACAGGTTCATGCCACAGTCTGGGACGGTACCATGTGCCGCGGAGCGGCTGGGCCCGTGAGCCATGGCCGCTGAGCCTGCGTGTCCGGAGCCTGTGCTCCGCAACGGGAGAGGCCACAACAGTGAGAGGCGCACATACCACAAAAACAAAAAACAAACAAACGAAAAAAAAAAAACCCTTTCTTATTGAAGTAAAACATAATGTATAAAGATGCACATATCATAAATGTACAGCTCAGGGACTGTCACACTGAACACCCTGTGTAACCAGCTCCCAGATCAAGAAATAGAACATTATCCATCCCCAAAAGACAGTCTCTTCAGCAAGTGGTGTTGGGAAAGTTGGACAGCTGCATGTGAATAAATGAAGTTAGAACATACCCTCTCGGCATGCACAAAAATAAACTCTAAATGGCTTAAAGACACCATAAGGCAGGACACCATAAATCTCCTAGAAGAGAAGAGGCAAAACATTCTCTGATATAAATTGTACCAAAGTTTTCTTAGGTCAGTCTCCCAAGGCAATAGAAATAAAAATGAAAATAAACAGATGGGACCTAATCAAACTTACAAGTTTTGCACAGCAAAGGAAATCACAAACAAAACAAAAAGACAACCTACAGAATGGAAGAAAATATTTGCAAACAATGCGACTGACAAGGGCTTAATTTCCCAAATATACAAACAGCTCATACAACTCAACAACAAAAAAATAAACAACCCAATCAAGAAATGGGCAGAAGACCTAAAACAGACATTTCTCCAAAGAAGGCATACAGATGGCCAACAGGCACATGAAAAAATGCTCAACATCACTAATTATTAGAGAAATGCAAATGAAAACTACAATGAGGTGCCACTTCACACCAGTCAGAATGGCTATCATTTAAAGGTCTACAAATAAATGCTGGAGAGGGTGTGGAGAAAAGCGAACCCTCCTACACTGTTGGTGGGAATGTAAGTTGGTGCAGCCACGGTGGAAAACAGTATGGAGGTTCCTCAGAAAATTACAAATAGAGTTGCCATATGATCCAGCAATCCCACACCTCAGCATATATCTGGACAAAACTATAATTCAGAAAGATACATGCACCGCTATGTTCATAGCAGCACTATTTACAATAGCCAAAACATGGAACACAACCTAAATGTCCATCAAGAGATGAATGGATACAAAAGATGTGGTACATATATACAATGGAATACTACTCAGCCATAAAAAAGAATGAAATAATTCTACTTGCAGAAACATGGATGCAACTAGAGATTATCATACTGAGTGAAGTCAGACAGAAAGAGAAAGACAAATGCCATACAATATCACTTATATGTGGAATCTAAAATATGACACAAATGAACCTATCTACGAAATAGAAACAGACTCACAGACACAGAGAACAGACTGGTGGTTGCCAAGGGTGGGGAGGTTAGGGGAGGGATGGAGTGGGCGGTTGGGGTCAGCAGATGTGAGCTGTTATATATGGAATGGATAAACAAGGTTACACTGCTGAGCACAGAGAACTATATTCAGTATCCTATGATAAACCATAATGGAAAAGAATATTAAAAAAAGAATGTGTGTGTGTGTGTGTGTGTGTGTGTGTGTATGTATAACTGAATCACTTCGCTGTATAGCAGAAATTAACACAACATTGTAATCAACTATACTTCAAAAAAAGAAAGAAAGAAAAAAAAGAACATCATCCTTCCCAAGAAATCTACAGCATGCTCTCTTTCAGTTGTTCCCCCCACTCCTCTGCAAGGGGACTGCTGTACTGACTTGTAACAGCCTTGACTGGTTTTGTACTTTATATAAATGGAATCATACTGGATGCACTTTGGTAGCTGGCTTCTTTTGTCTGTGATTCATCCACAGTGTTGTGTGCATGTGGTAGGCTGTTCCTTCCCATTGCTTTGCAATGAATAAATCAATTGGGGTATATTTATACAATGGAATTCTACCCATTTCATTTTCATTAACAGTATTTTACACTGGAAATCTCAAGAGCTCAGCTGTTGAAAGTGAAGTCCAGTGCTGCAATGAACACAGTGTCATTGTGTGTGTCAAGACTCTTGAATCTTAAAATTCACAAAAGCTTAATGGCCTCAGTGTCTTGGATAAGGATAATATCATAGGCACTAGATCAGCTTCTGAGCCAGGAAAACTTGCTTTGCTTCATATCTGTTATTAGCTTTGTGACAAAATAACAGTCTCTTAAATTCCATTGTTAAGCATCATTGCTGATCTTAGAACTGTATTCATCTGGCAACGTTTTTTCAAAATAAAAACAGAGCAAACAAAAACGTCAGCATTTACATTAAAGTAACTTGATTTATTACCTCTAAAATTTTTCTTCCCTTCATGCTTTACACAGCTGTGAAAACATGTTACTTTTAATGCCAAAAAGTGTACTACATTTAGTTTACTTTGATATGTGTTCAGTCCCCCTCCACCAAAACACACACACCCCTCACTCTCACTGACTGCGGGGTTTTAGCTACAGCACCACTAGGTAGGTTAAACTTCATTGTGGCAGTCTTCTGTTGATACTGCAGGAATTAATACTGTTTGGAAGGAATCCAAAACCCATATTATAGGAAAATTCACAATGTTATGGTACCCCTTCATAACAGTGCTTGCATAAAAAGTACATTTTTAAAAACTCAGGGATACTGAGGTATAACTTACATATAGTAAAATTTAGTCTACAGCTGTATAAGTTCCAACCAGCACCACAATCAAGATACAGAGCAGCCCATCATCCCCAAAAGTTCCTTCATGCCCCTTTGTACTCAACTCCTACACCTAGCTCTACTCCCTGGCACTCACTGATCTCATAAAAATATATAAAATGCTTATTTTCCCCTCTTTTGTCAGACACAGATAAGCAGAGTAGGGGCTGGCTCCCTGTCACCTCCCCCGTCTTGGCACACAGCCCTTCCCCTGCCCCAGCCACACCACCTCATCCAGTGCCTTGTCCTCTCCATGCTTCCACCCACTAAGCTTACCCCATCTTTCCTTTTATCTAGAACCTCTTCTCTTTCTTCTGCACCTAGTCAACTCCTACTCATCCTTGAGATCTCAGCTTCAACATCATTTCTTCAGAGAAGTCTTTCCTATCTAGTTTCAATCCCTCTGCATTGCATTGTGCACATGTGAAGCAGTGATTTTACATTTGTTTATGTATTATTTGATTAATGTCCATCTTCCCATTAAACTGTGAGTCCATGAGGGCAGGGACTGGGTTTTGCTCATGACCATAGGCTGAGCATACAGCACATTAGTAAATACTCAATAAAGACTAAGTAAATGAGTACACACTTTGAAGCCAGCACTGTTCTAGATGCTCACTTTTGATTCTTTCAAAGGTACAATAAGATCAATATTATTATTTCTGTTTTACTGATGTGATGACCTTAAATCAAAAATTCTTTGACTTTCCTCCTTCCAAAGGGTGGAGCCTAATTCCCCTCCCACTAAACATAAGCTGACTCAGTGACTCACTTCTAATGAATAGAACACAGCAGAAGTGACAGTGTCATAAAAGGCATTGCACTTTCTCCGTGCTCTCTCTGGAGTCACTCCCTCTGGGGGAAGCCAGCTGCCATGTCATTCAGACACATCAGCAGCCCTATGGAGAGGCCCACACAGTGAGGAACTGAGGCCTCCTGCCAACAGCCACGTCAGTGAGTGAAGTGGACCCTTCAGCCCCAGTCAGTGAGTCTTAGGTGACTGCAGCCCTGGCCAACATCTTCACTACAACCTTATGAAAGACCCTGAGCCACAGCCACCCAGCTAACCCACTCCCAGATTCCTGACCCACAGAAACTATATGAGAGAATAAATGTTTGCTGTTTCAAGTTACTAAGTTTGAGGATAATATTGTTGTCACACAACAATAGATAAATGAAAGAACCAAAGAGGGAAGTAAAGTACAGCAAGTTTAAGTAATTTGTTCAAGGTGATGTAACTAGTAAGTGGCAGATCCAGGATCCAAACACAGGTGGTGGGGCTCTAAAGCCCCTGATCTCTGTACCACACCATGCTGCCTCCTAAAGATGCTTAGTGTGGCAAATGCAAAATCATTTGACTGTGCTATTATAAAATCTTTGCAGATTGGTTCATGTTACAGTTTCGGGAGGTTGCTTTCTGGATTTCCAAAGAAGCTGCTGACTGGAAGAATTTCTGAGAGAATGCTGGGCAAAAAGGCAATACTAATGAAGAAGTGTACTGTACTATTTAAAGAATTTCTGTGAAGACATTTTGTTGGAAGAGTAGATTGAAGCAAGTTTGTTATAAAGTAACTTTTTAGAGATAAAAAACTTTTTTCTTTAGCTCATTATTATAGTATTATAAAAGAGTTTTCCGAGTGTGAATGGATTATACTAGATTGCTCAATTTTAAAATATATTCAGTATATTTTTGTGTTCAATATTATGTATTATACATCTTTAATATATGTGTATATTCAAATATTTATATTTAATATTTATGAAGGAATTACTGAAACGCATTATTTCTCTGAGATTTCTTAGTTACTATTCCAAAGGTCAAAATCTTGGAGTAGGCAAAGATTTCTTCAACAGGACACAAAATGCACCAATCTTAAAAACACAACCTTAATTAGCTATTGTAAGCTATTTACATACCTGGTGCCCAGAAGTCTTCCAGTCTATGCTGATAAGACCTAATATCTTCATCCCATCACCCTGGAATGACTCAATTCCCTTTCTCCTTCTGTTCCTTCCATTTTCCTAATCAAATTAATAAAACAGTCCTTTCATCTAGTCACTCCACTAAGCATTATCATTAGGTCCCTCCTCAGGAATATTAGACTCCTTGAGCTAATTTAAGTAGGGGAGTCTCCTGGCACCCAAAAGCAGGAATATTGCTGGGCCTTGGCAAGCTCTAACTGGAGAGCTGTCTCTCCATCTCTTGTCTATGATTCCAACTTCATGTCTGTGGAGTAGGTTTAATGGAAGAATCTCTATACAGTGGCAAAGAACATGGAACACTTTGGTTCTCCAAATAACTTTGCTTTTTTAGAGTCTCAGTTTACCCCGGAAGTAGAAAAAATCTAATAATGTCAAGTAACAGCACTTGGGTCTCTCTGGATAAATTAACCCATTCCAGTGACTGCTTTTAGAGCTGATTACTAAAATCTCAGTCTCCTGTTCAGTTCACATACCTTCTTTCCAAGGACAGTTTAGCTGTTTGTGATGTGGGGCCATTGGCCTTTCCATTTCTCTTTGTGGGCCTGCTTCTTTGTTCATGGGATGAGTGGATCCTGGGGAGAGAGTTCAGCCATGTGAGCATGCAAGCACTGGCACACTGGTGGTAACGATAAGGATACCAGGCAGTTTCAACTGGTCTTCGTTGCTACTTTACCTGACACTGGCAATAAAACCTGGCAATGTCTGTGGTAGGGAACAAGTTTTAGGAGACCCAATAAATAACTCCCCTCCCATTGGGAGGCATACATGGGAGTCAGGCTGAAGGAGACAGAAACACCACAGTAACTCCCTATGATGCCTATACTGGACCCAAGGGCCTACAGTGCTAAATGGAGCAGGCAGGTGAATGCCCCACCTTTGAATCAGACAGATGGACCCAGGCATGGTTCCTAACAGTGCTGATTCCTGTTCCGGGCCTGTGGGGAGATGTTGACCCTGCTTCCTTTCTCTTAACCAAGAGAAAGAAAGGGAGTGCTGAGCCAGGCACACGCAGTTCCTCCACCCAAACTCACCAATCAGGTAAGTCCCTTTGCCTCCCTGGAGGGGTAGTGAGTGAGACAAGAAACCAAAAGAAATCTCAACCAAGGTCAAAAACAATCCAAATGTACAGATATGAATAGGAATACATTTTTATTTGATTTTATAAGCAGCATAATGAAAAATATGGAAGGATACCTGGTAGGTGATCCATAGGATTACCTGGTTTGGGGGGAAGCATCTGGGGGACAATGTGAAAAAAGTGGGGAAGAGAGTAGGGAGATAAGTAAAACCGGAAAGGAAAACTAACCACTAAATATAGTACGTATGCAGATGGTCAACAAGCACGTGAAAAGATGCTCAACATGGCTAATTACTAGAGAAATGAAAATCAAAACTACTGCCTCACATTGGTCAGAATGGCCATCATTAAAAATAAGAAATGCTAGAGAGGGTGTGGAGATCTTATAAATAAGATCTGCACTGTTGGTGGGAATGTAAGTTGGTACAGCCACTATGGAAAACAGTATGGAGGGGCCTCAGAAAACTAAAAATAGAGCTGCCATATGATCCAGCTATCCCACACCTCAGCATATATCTGGACAAAACTATAATTCAAAAAGGTATACACCCCTGTGTTCATAGCAGCACAATTCACAATAGCCAAGACATGGAAACAACCCAAATGCCCATCGACAGATGAATGCATAAAGAAGATGTGGTACATGTATACAATGGAATACCACTTGGCCATAAAAAAGAATGAAATAATTCTACTTGCAGAAACATGGAATGCAACTAGAGATTATCATACTGAGTGAAGTCAGTCAGAAAGAGAAAGACAAACACCATATGATATCACTTACATGTGGAATCTAAAATATGACACAAATGAACCTATCTACGAAATAGAAACAGACTCACAGACATAAAGACCAGACCCGTGGTTGCCAAGGGGGAGGCAGGTGGGGGAGGGACAGAGTGGGAGTTCAGGGTTAGCAGACTATTATATATAGAATGGATAAACAACAAGGTCGTACTGTATAGCACAGGGAACTATATTCAATATCCTGTGATAAACCATAATGGAAAAGAATATAAAAAAGGAATGTATATATATGTATAACTGAATCACTTGGCTGTACAGCAGAAATTAACATAACATTGTAAATCAACTGTACTCCAATAAAAAATAGTATGTACGGTGTGATCACATTAATATACATTATTGCATTAAGGAGTGATATTCAAAATACTTCAACCTCTGTGGCATGGTTAACACTTCACCAATTAAAGTGGACACCATAGAACTGGGGCAAGATCCCACCAAACTCCCCTGCTGAAGCAGATATTAACCTGAATCCAAGGGCGCCTAGGATAGGGATGAGGAGACCAGGGTGGTAGGATGGGATTCGGGGGAGAGGGTAGTAGACTTGGGAGGCTGAAGACAGTAGCTATTTACCAAACCAATTCAGAAGAATGTCAAAGTGTTGACAGCATGTGTAGCTCTATCAGTGCTTTCCAGTTGATAATATACTTACTCGTAAGTTAAGATCAAATTCTTAAAATATAACAGGAAAGTTTTCTTCCTGTGGTATGTTATCTAATTCAGCTGGCAATAGGCACGATTCACATGAAGAAAACCTGTAAACAAACCCTGGGTACTGAAGGATCCACTTCAAAGGCTCACTCAGGGGACTTCCCTGGTGGTCCAGTGGTTAAGACTCCATGCTCCCAATGCAGGGGGCCTCAGTTTGATCCCTGCAGGAAACTAGATTCTGCATGCACACCGCAACTAAGAGTCTGCATGCCGCAACTAAGGAGTATACATGCCACAACTAAGAGTTTGCTTGCCACAGCTAAGAAGTCTGCATGTCACAACTAAAGATCCTGTGTGCTGAAACGAAGATCCCATGTGCTGCAACTAAGACCCAGAGCAGCCAAAATAAATAAATAAATAAATATTTAGGAAAAAAAAGGCTCACTCAAATGAGGAACGTTGATGCTTGGCTGTTGGCTGGAAACTCCACCAAAGCTGTGGATTAGGGCCTTGGCTCTTCTCAGGCTGCTTGAGCTTCCTTACAGCATTGGTGGTTGGGTTCTAAGAGCAAGAGTTTCAAGAGAACCAGGAGGTTGCCTTTTATAATCTAAGAGGTCATACACAGTGTCACTCATTATAGTCTTCTGGGCAGGGCAGTCACAAGGCCTCATCCAGGTTTAAGGAGAGGAGACATAGATTCTACCATTCCATCAGAGGAGTGTCAAGGTCATATTTAGAGAATATGGCAAGGGAAATATGGGAGAAAATACAATCTGCCACAGTGAATTTCTACTATATCTGTGATATCCGTGGTCCATGCTGGCATGAGTCCCAAAGGTTTCTGCTGTTTTTCCATGTAGGGAACAGGTTATCAAGTATAACTGAAGAACTGGAGGAAGGAGGGAAAAGTTTAAAATTTATGGGTGGGACGTCCCTGGTGGTCCAGTGGTTAAGGCTCTGCGCTCCCAATGCAGGGGGCCTGGGTTCGATCCCTGGTCAGGGAACTAGATCCCACTTGCTGCAACTAAGAGGCTGCATGCTGCAAAGAAAAGATTTCCGCATGCTGCAATTAAAAGATCCTGCATACCGCAACTAAAGATCCTGCATGTGTCAACGAAGATCCTGCGTGCCGTAACTAAGACCCAGTGTAGCCAAATAAATAGATATTTTTTAAAAATTTATGGCAAACAAAGGAAGAAATAAAGCTAATATTTATTAAGCTCCTACTTAATAATGTGGCAGGCATTGTGCGAGGCGCTTCCCATCAGATATCTTTACTGATCTTCACCACAGTTATATGAGGTAGGTTCTGTTATTACTACTTCATAGATGAGGACATTGAGGTAGAAGAGGTATTTAGCAACTTGTCCAAAGTTACACAAATAGTAACTGGTAGAGCCAGGATGGCAATACTGGTCTGCCTGACTTCAAATACTATGTTCTTTCTACTACACTGTGCCTCAAAGTTTAGAACAGAAATACAATCTTCAAACTGTCCCAATTTTGTCTTCACTAGTTAATTTCGTTTCTTCTAATACATATATGAGATCTCCTTTTTCACTTCTCAAAAGGGTTAGAGTAAAATATTGCAAATAAGAGAAATATATAAATGGACTTTTTTTTCCCCCTAAATAACCAACAAAGTCTTCTCAAAGAGCACATTAGATAACTTCCTTATCAAGTTATGCCCAAGTTATCATTTGATAATGATCTTGTAGGCATTACCATCTGAGGGATTGTATACGAAACCCTAACTAATTATTAAGACTAATTATATTGCGAGTTAATGTAAATTTTAAGACATACAGTACAAATTAGAAGAGATCAGTATGGGAGTTTATTAAGTACAAAATGATGTGTAAATTGTGACAGAAACACAAGTGAAGCCCAGGAAGTTTTGCACAAATGTACTTTTGAAATATGTATTAAGGCTAAATATACCATGGGGTCCCTTTTTTAAAGAAAATGGACATTTCTGTTGCCGCAGCAGGGATTTCCCTATAGTGGGGGACAGACAATGGAAACCTCCCTGAGTAGTTCAAGAAGCACAGCCAGTTACTAACCAGGTGTGTTTAATCTGGGCACAAGAACCTTGGTTGCTATAATCAGGGAGGGTTTCACCCAGATCTTATTTATAATAAGATCTGGCATTGGTGATTTTACTTGGGGCTAAATATCAATAAAACATCCAAAGGAGTTATTGTAAATGACAGAGACTGCAAGAACTATGCATATTTACCATATTGTTAACCTAAGAATAAATGCGATTCAACCATAATACAGCATGTCTACATAAGGCTACAGGGAGGCTTTCGGCACAGACTTGGGAATGAAACTTCCTAGTGAGAGCTACTCTTTAAAATGAACAAATGATTGTTTAGAACAGGGACATGCTAAGTCACCTGAAGGAAACAGAATGGCTTCCAGGCTGGTAGGACTCTGCAGTGATTTAGTATTTTAAGAAAAAACTGGGTTCATCGGAGCTTAACAAAAATGGAGTCACTGAGGCAAATGTTGGTTGGATCTATGTGATCACCGCTCAGGAGAAGGGAGCCTTAGTCAGTCTTTCCATTGGTCCATTCCTATTCATTCATTCATTCACTGAGTGCCTGCTTGCCCAGGTACTATCCCACATGCTGGAAATATGGAAGTGAAAAAGTCAAAGTCCTCGTGGAGTTTACATTCTTGTGGGGAAAGCAGTCAATACAAAAAATAAACACACATACTAATAACACCAGATATGTGCTTCAAAAAGAGCTTAACAAGGTAGGAAGATAGAGAACAAGGGAGGTCATGGGGAAGGAATATGGCATTATTTTAGACTGAAAGGTGAAGAAAGGTTATCTCTAAGGAGGTGACATTAAAGCAGAAGTACCTGAATAAAGTGAGGAAGTGAGCCATATGAAGACCAGAGGGGAAGACTTTTATGCAGACAGCACAGCAAATGGAAAACTCAGACGCTGGAACGAACTTGTGCGTTCAAGGGACAGAAAGGCAGCCAGTTTGGGTACTCATTCGTGCTGTTTGCCAAATGTCCTGGTTCTCTCTCATTCCAGGCACAAGGTAGAACTGCACTACCTGGTTCTTCTGTGGATGGGTAGGACAATGTGACGAATTCTGGACAGTGAGTCATGAGCAGAAATGACACAAGCCAGTTCTGAACACAGCCAATGCAAGACCCTCTAGATCTTTTTTCTCTCTCTCTGGCGTGATGATTGGTAACGCTCAAGACAGTGACTGCTCCACCTGCCTTGAATTGGGAGTGAGGAAGAAAACAGTGTGGGATCAGAAGCCTGACCTTTAATAGGCATGAATGTGAGCAAGAAATCAATTTGTACTGTGTCAAGGCTCTTGAGATCTGGAGTTATTTGTTACCTCAGTATGGCATAACTTGTCCTGACTCATAGTGTAACTGGTGGGGAGAAAGCTAGAGGAAGAGTATCAGATGAGATTTTAGGGATAAGCAGGGGAACAGATCATGTACAGCCCTGTAGACTATGATAAATTTGGATTTCATTCTGTGTGAAGGAAAAACCTTTGGAAGACTGAGCAGAGGAATGACATGACAGGATTTGCATTTTTAAAAGAATCATTCAATCATGTAGGGGAAGTCCTTGTTCATGGTAAATACTTACTGAGGTATTTAGCGATACAACTTGCTTTCAAATGGTTCAGTGAAGTGTGTGTGTGTGTGTGTGTGTGTGCGCGCGCATGCGCATGCACACACATGCACGCATGCACAAAGGGTAAAATGGTAATTGGTGAATCTAGATGAAGGATTTGTGGGTGTTTGTTGTGCTTTTTTTCCCCCAACTTTTTTGTGGAGTCAAAACATTTGAAATAAGTTGGGGGGAAATCACTCTAGGATAAAGTACAAGGTGAGACAGAGGCGAAGAAGACCATTAGGAGGCTGCTGCAGTTAAGAGATGAAGTGACTTGGGCTAGAAAGGCAACTGTGAGCAATGGGTGGATTTGAAATCCACTTTATTTGTGGGGCCAGCAGGATTTGCTGATTGGCTGTGTGATGTGAAGGAAAGACTGGAGGCAAGATGTCTCTCAGGTTTTTGTTTTGAATGAGTGGGAGACTGGTGATACCATTAACTAAGATGGGACAGCAGGGGAAAGGCCAGGTTTAGGGGATGGGAAATAGAGATCCTGTTTTGGACATGTTAAGGGTAAGCATCCACATGGAGACTGGGTTGGCAGTTGGATAAATGAGTTGGGATTAGAGAGAAGAGGTTGGCTGGAAATACAAAATTTGGAATCATCAGCATGTAGTGGCACCGTTACAGACCTGGACAGAATCCCATGGGAAGCAAGTGTAGGTGTAGAAGGCCAGGACCGAGCACTGGGGAACTGGAGCATAACTGGCTGGGAGGAGTTAATTTGATTTCTCTTGTTCTGATTCCATGCTTACTGAGCAACCACCTGATTATTACTTCCCACAGGAAGTAATAAAACAGGTCCATACATAAAGGAAAGACTGGTCAGATGGACTTGGAATATTCTAGTTCCTGGAACAGTTCTTATTGTAAATAAATTGATCATGCTCACAAGTTTGGTTTGACTCAGACCCTGAGACAGAGCCATTCTCAACGTGCTGACAAAATCTGATGGTGAGTCTGCATAAGAGGAAGCCAGGCCCAGGACTGAAAATTCCATGAGGAAATGAACGCCACACTGGTTGCTGGGATTTCCCTGGCTCATAGTAGCCTGCTAAGGGAGAACGTTTCCAGAATTGTTGAGAAAACCCCTAGCCAATTATAGTTAAGAGAATATTCCCTCTTTTGACTGTATCCTTTCTTCCACTGTAGAAGTACTGATCCATCATTGTGTATCTCACATCATTTTTCTTCCATTCTGATCTTGTGTTTCCTTAGGCCAGGATCCTTATTATTACTTGGGGTGCATTCTATGTGTTTGCTCTAAATCTATTTTTTTTAATTTTATCTCATTTGAATAAGTAGTATTCAAGTGGTTCAAAAATCAAAATGCCATAAGGTATACACTGAGAAATCACCTTTTCACCTCTTCCCTATGCATGTTCCCCCCTCCCCCACCAGTCACTGCCCCTATCCCATTTAGTTTGTGGATCCATCTAGAGTTTAGGTTGTTACCATCTCTTGCTGTTAACAGAACTGCAAAGTATATATATATACTTTTTCCAACTACAGTTGGAAGGGGATATATATATATATCCCCTTCCAACTGTAGTTTTTGTTTTCTCTGCTGTTCTGTGATGATAAGAAAAACATATTCTATTCCTTTTGGGAGGAGATGAGTAATTTCTGACAAAAGTTCAGGCTCGGGACTTCCCTGATGGCACAGTGGTTAAGAATCGCCTGCCAATGCAGGAGACACGGGTTCAAGCCCTGGTCCAGGAAGATCCCACATGCATCCTACGGGCAGAGCAACTAAGCCCGTGCGCCACAACTACTGAGCCTGCACTCTAGAGCCCGCGAGCCACAACTACTGAGCCTGCATGTCACAACTACTGAAGCCCGGGCGCCTAGAGCCCGTGCTCCGCAACAAGAGAAGCCACCGCAATGAGAAGTCCATGCTCCGCAATGAAGAGTAGCCCCTACTCACCGCAACTAGAGAAAGCCCGCGCACAGCAACAAAGACCCAATGTAGCCAAAAATAAATAAATAAATAAGTAAATTAATTAAAAAAAAGAGTTCAGGCTCAAATTGCATTCCTCTTCCCCGTCCCTCTTAGTCTAAAACATGCATACCCTAACATTTCCAGTGTAACATGGTTAAACAGCTCCCTGGCTAAAGCAGTTCAGAGATATTCAACTATTCAATGCCTATTGTTTTGGGAATAAAAATGGCTTGTGCTGACCCAGTGAGAAAAAAATGAGTTCATAAAAGTTATTGGGGAAAACGTGTTTGTGGGAGGTGGACTGACATGTAACTTCAGAAAACAATAATAAAAACCTCAGCTGAGAAGTTGTCCTCTTTTCTCTCCCATGGTGCTGCAGACTGTTTTCCAAAGATAGCTGCCTCAATATATATCTCATCCCACATGCTCTTCTTATAATGTGTCACTGACACTTTCCATTGAGTGGTGTTCCACTGAACAACCTTCCCTGTATCCTGTTGGATGAGGCAGTCGTGCAGGTCAGCTGAAGTTCAAGGAGAGGGAACACATATATAAACGTACTGTAGGGCTTCCCTGGTGGCGCAGTGGTTGAGAGTCCGCCTGCCGATGCAGGGGCCTCCCACGTTCCGTGGAGCGGCTGGGCCCGTGAGCCATGGCCGCTGGGCCTGCGCGTCCGGAGCCTGTGCTCCGCAACGGGAGAGGCCACAGCAGTGAGAGGCCCGCATACCGAAAAAAAAAAAAATATATATATATATATACATATATATATATATATATATATACACATACACACAAAGAAACAGAGCTAATACATTCTCTCCATAGTCACAGAAGTGAAATAATGTTATCACATATGGCATAAACCTTACAAAAATGAAATTATATTTAATATAAAAGATCATGAGATCTGCATGATGGAATATTACAGTTCTTAAATACATTATTAGTCATCGCTTTTTCAAGTTTAACTGTAATGAAATTTTAATCAGTTTTCCTAAATTTAATCTTGATCCAAGTGTTGTCACCATCTACTACCCATTAACCTTTGAGGAAAGGTGCATGAAGGTAGGAACCATACCTATTTGTTTACCATGGTATATTCAGCATCTGGCACATAGTAGGCACTCAATAAGAATCTGCTGAATTAGTAAACTGGAAACACATAATTAGATCAGATTAAAGATAACAGTTTTATTCAACAAGCACTCCCGAATACTTGGTATGAACACAGCACTGCCTGGGGTGTTACAGAGAACTACTAAAAGTAGAAGACACTGTCCTTATTCACAGCTAGGTGCACAGTATTATTTGCATTTATAAACCTTTAAGATAAAATATAAACATTAAAAAATTCATATTAGAAATAAATACAGTCGTCTCTCGGGATCCAAGGGGGGTTGGTTCCAGAACATTCCCCCCCTCCCGAGGATACCAAAATCTGTGGGTGCTCAAGTCCCTTATGTAAAATGGCACAGTGTTTGCATGTAACCTGTGCACATTGTCTTGTGTACTTTAAATCATCTCTAGATTACTTATAATACCTAATACAATGTAAATGCTATATAAATAGTTGCCAGTGCACCTGGCAAATTAACGTTTTGCTTTTTGGAACTTTCTGGAATTTTTTTTCCTGAATATATTCAATCCACAGTTGGTTGAATCCACAGATGGAGAACCCAAGGACTGGAGAGCCAACTGTAATTCTCAAATTATTATTATTATTTTTTAACATCTTTATTGGAATATAACTGCTTTACAGTGTTGTGTTAGTTTCTGCTGTATAACGAAGTGAATCAGCTATACGCATATGTATATCCCCATATCCCCTCCCTCTTGCATTACTACTGAACTCTGGCTATGCACCAAATATAAGAAAACTCAGCAAATACATGAATTAGTTTTGCAAGCTCTTAGAGGACAGGAGAAAATGATAGCATGAATTTCATATCCTTTCTGGAATTAACTTTCAACTAAAGAAATGAAAATAAGTTTACAATGCACAAAGCCACATTTATGGTGACATACTCATTGGTGTATGAATGGGGAAAAAATCTATCCAGGCTCTAAACAAGGGGCCACAAAAAAGTAAAAACTAATTTTACTCACACTCTGAGAAAAAGAAAATGAGCCTTTTACTCACTGCTATAGAAATTATGAGTAGGAAAATAAATCATTTTAAATAAAGCAAATAATGTTTTATATTATAAACAATTAAAGTAGGATGGCATTTGAAGACCACATCCATATCTGAGATTAAATTACTCTATTAACTAGATACAGAAAGGCAAGGGAGAAGGGATGAAGAGTGAAAAAAGATACAGAAAAGTAAAAAGGAGCTATAAGGAAATACCTTCCCCCAAATGCACAGACTAACACACAGCAGAGACACAGGGATACTGAGGGGGAAAAAAGATACACTTACTCAGATCTTGGCTTCACCCATCCAGAAGGATTCCTCCTCAGAACTGTGCCATAATGTAGTCTCTAATATTTGTGTCTGAATGTGTGCTGGCCTTGTGTACTTCTAAAGACTTTTTAAGTTATGCTGTTTTCCTAACTAGACTGAATTAACTTGAAAATCAGTGGTCACATGCCTGCCTTGCTTTATGGCTTGAGTTGGATTAAAACTTTGGTTAATAAAAAGCTTCCAATTTTATAGTTCCTCTTCCGAATCTTGATCATAAATTTCCTGAGGTTGTCTCTTAATATTGATTACCAAGTCAATGGTTAAAATGTTTCTCAAACACTGAAGAACTGAAGTTAGTAACTGGTATTTACCAGCAACTGATTCCAAACCTGTCTGGTTGCTTATCATGGGTTGATTGGTTTGCAGTGCATGAAGAGCTCTTATATATATTTGTGGAAAGCTGTAATTTCCTTTCTTAGACTTATACAAGATTTTGGGAACGCCTAAAAGTGCATTAGCAATTATCATACTAACCATGGTTTCTTCTGATTGCTGGCACTTTTTGGCATAGCTGAGAAGATAGTAATGCAACAAGATCTCAAAATTACCACCCACTGGCAAAACACAACCAGCTGGTACAGATGAGAAACAGTAACTCTGGGAAGTACACATCTCTAGTGACTTATATCTCACTGGTAATATGCTCCCCTTTCTAGCATTTTTTGTGACTTGTAAATTTTCATAAGAGATTTCTCTTCTAGTATTTTCTGTTGTTGAGTTAGCAGAATTACTCTCAATAAATGGTTCATGGTCATCCATTATCCTGGCTTTGTCTGGAGAGAAACATCTCAGTGTTGCATCTGTCTGGTATGTATCTGTTAGTGTCACTGTTGGTGTTGAACACAATATATTTGTTTCTAATTCTACACTTGGAACTACCAAATTTGAATATGCTTTTAAATATGTTTGAGTTTTTGCCAGTTCATCTTTGTTCTTTACAACTGTGTCCTGATATGGCCTTTGTATTGAGCCATTAACAATTTCTGGTAAGTCATTAATTTCTCTACTATTCTTATAAATAAGAGGACTTGAAGTACAATTTTGGTCACTGGCTTGTGTCACATAATTTAGATCAAGGTCTTTAAATAATTGCCGAAGCATTTTAAATGCCCCATGTAAAGCAACCTCATGTTGTTCAACAAGACCCTGCACTGGACCACAAAGAACTATACAGTGTGGTGTAAACGAACATGTGCTAATCAAGCCAAGATGAACATACCTTTTGGATCTAAGAATAAAGGGCTTACAAAATTTCACCATAGCAGTGTTAGAGAGTTCATACTGAGAAGAAGCCTGTGGTACTACAAAGGGAGCGAGACCAGTGACTCTCTGGATAAGAGAAAGTTCTTCAGATGATAAACACTCCACCACGGATATGCCATTCAGTCCTGCACAATAAATTACTAAGTCTGGTTGTTTCACAGTAGATAGGAGCAATTTTACATTCTGCTTCTGTAAATATTTCATTACCGCTTTTGTCCTTTCTGTAATCCAAAATTGAGATGTCTGAAACTGTGCTTCTGAATTTAGAATAAACTCTGATCCAAAAGTTGAAAAAAGAGGCTGAATGGTTTCTATTACTATCACTATTCTTATGTCACCGTCTGCTGGACAGTACACGGAAAAGTCTCTGGGAAGCACAAGCCCAGCTATGATCCTGGAATCGGAAACAGGAAGGCCAGTGACACCAACTTTCAACTCGACAAAACAGTCATCCACTAACTCAAGTACTTCTTCAAACCCACTTTCACAAGCTGTACACTTGAAAAAGTAGTCACACATCAACTGTGATACAAAGTTGTGATTATTTCTTCCCACTCTTCCACAAAAGTATGCTCCTAAGAGCATCTCTAAAGAGCTCCTACACAATGGTCTCTTTTTGGTGGATGAAGAAAAGATAGACAAAAAGTGTCTACTTAAGTAATGGTCCATAACGTAGTCTAATATTTGTGTCTGAAATGTTAGAAGAGCTTGGGAAATAAACTTCCACTGACAACACTTTTTCCAGTGCCTTCCATGGGTTTGAATATTTTCAGAAAAGAAAGAATCCTTTTCCTTGTCTGTGATTGCATGAAGTTCTCTGAGTAAATGGCAAAGAAAGATAATAAATGTTTTAGCACCATCTCCTGTTTTTCTTAGATGACTGGAAACACATGCCACCATCATCCTGTACAAGAAAGAAATAAAGCAACTCAGATTCTCAGAGGGCTGCCTAAATCAAGTTGAAACCATGTTTTTACAGCTACAGGCATAAAACGAGAATACTGTCTCTGTGATATTCTTAGTTTTAGTTTTTTCCTTTTTTAAGTTACTTTGTTCTACTTCAAGATTCTAGGGGTTGGGTCGAGCCGGAAGGAAAGGAGTGAGACAAGCTCTCGGCAGTTGTTAATGATTCGATGTCTGGGAATGTTCCCTCGGGCAGCGGGCAGCGCTCTAACTCTGAGCGTACACTGGTCTCGTCCAAGGTCAGTTCTTCCAGGAGCATAAGCTCAGGGACAAGAAGTTCAGGGAGATGGACTGAAGGTTGGAGTGCGGCACCTGAGTACCTGGTTATAGGATGCTCTAACGGTCTGGGGCGTGACACGCAAGTACCTGGCTATGGGATGCTCTAAGTGTAGCGCCTTCAGGAGGCGGCCGCCATCCCGGCTGAGCAGCACCTCGCCAGTGGGCTTGGTACACAGAACTTGCCGCCCTTCGGGCCCCAAGCAGCAGCTCACGACGGTTTCTAGCACTTCCGCCACCTGCAACGCGGCCCTCACAGATCCCGCAGCGGCCATAGCCCTTCAGCTTCCAACAGCTTCGGGTCGCCGCCTGTAGAAGCCCAGCACGACCTGGAGCGGGGCGCAGGCGGAAGCGGAAGAGGCGGGGAGGAGGCCGGAAGCCGGTGCTACTCGGTTTCTTGGTTGGGCGAGGGTCTACCTTCCCGCCCGCTCAGTGGGAGAGCCCCGCCGTTCTGCCAGTAGGAGCTAGCGGTTCAAAAGCCCGCGAAGATGGGAAAGAGGTCGGGGCTTCTCGGGAGCTGTCCCCGGACAGGAAACCGCAAGCCCTTCTCCCCCTCCTAGGTGAATTCATTCCTCTTTCTTGGAGGCTTCAGCTGCCACCAGATCCCTCCGTCTCCCAGGAACTCGGCACGAGAGCGGAGGGACTGGGCACCGCGGCTAGAGCTCGGTTCGTTCCTGACCTCCCTCAAAAGTTCGCTGTTTTGTAACAAAAACCTCTGCCTTGGACTCGTGCATATCCTGTCCACACTCTGCATCAGCGGTTCTCTTTCGGGTTGTAGGACAGATGAGGAGGCCCTGGCTACAGTCACGAGCTGCAGGCTTCGTGCTTTCTGCTGGGGGCTTTGCCACATTTCCTGGGCTTAGGTATCACTATGAAACCCACCACAGTTTAATTTTTCTTTAGCAGAGGTGATAGATGTGAACACTTAGCCACATTGGTAATCAATAGGATGCTTTAAAAACACAGTGACCGAAGATTACTGGACACAATCCGACGGCAGAAAAAACCATACTGTTAAGCAGAAACAACATACTGTTTCGTATACTGACACACACATACCCTCTCTCTTAAGGATGAAATGGTTAAGAGCATAGGCTTAATATTTAGACCTGGGTTTGCGGTGCCATGTACTTATCTGTGACATTCTTTTGTCTCCGCTTTTCTCATCTTAAAAAAAAATGGTGATAATAGATAAGTAAAAAAAAAAAAAATCAAGGTTTTAAGGAGGGTGAGAATGTTTACAAGGGGGTTTTTTGGTTTGTTTTTGCATGGTGCCTCGTAGGTACTAAGCACTCAACAAGTACAACATACTCAACAAATTACTGTGACGTGTCACCACTGTAGGGGCCCACTATCTCCACAAGAAAGGGATATTTTGTAAGGTGCAAAAAAGCTGATTATCATAACACAATACAGGACACCTATTAGAGTGTGGTCAACATTAGTAAGAAAATTATTTACCTTGTAGATGTTTCATTGAGGTTCAACAGTGAGGGCCTGTTTTCCCTACCCCTTATTCCTATGCATAGGACAGAAGAAGCCTGTCAGCCCTCCCCTTCCCCCCAGTAAGGCAGAACCAGCTCACTATTAACCAGAAGGAACTGGATCCTGAGGGGTGCAAATACAGGAGGGGAGGATGATGGAGGAAAAGAGGAAAACTGAAGAGGAATGATTTCTTGGAACATGAGTGATTTTGACTCAGTATGGACTAATAGGTGATTTGCGGGGGGGAAAACTTTTTCATGTGGGTTTTGTGTATATGCTTGTGTAATGGCAAGTTTCTTTTTCTTTTTTTAGGCAGCACCACGCGGCTTGTGGGATCTTAATTCCCCAACCAGGGACTGAACCTGGGCCTCAGCAGTGAAAGCACCAAGTCCTAACCACTGGACACCAGGGAATTCCCAAGGTTCTTTCGTTCTTACCCATCACAAAGGGGTTACTCGATTTGAGCAGTGGATTTAGAAGTAAAGTCAGAGTTCTATTTAAGTGTACAGTGGAAAGATAATGGACATTGAAGTCAGACATGGGTTCAAACTTGGGCTCGCTGTCACTCTTACTATGTAGCTTTTAGAATCATTTAACTTCTCTGAGCCTCAGAATCTTCATCTGTAAAATGTAACTTCCACTCATCTGAAGGTTATTATGAGTATTCAAGAAGAATGAATATGAAGCATCACGTAAAGCATACATTAAGGATTCTAGCTGTTAAATCCCTTCCAAGCCCTTCACCATCCTTCACAACTACCCCCCCACACAAAATTATTTTTAATTAAAAAATTAAGACTAAATAATCTGGTCACCATATGTTATAGTCAGTCGTTTGATCAGTTTACTCTTTTTAAAAATTTTATTTAGAATGCCTACTTGTCGAAGTTAGCATCATTTTACAGATTAGAAAAATTCAATTCTTTTGTCTCTGCAAACTTTTATAATAGGTTAGGAATAACAGATTAGAAATGTAATACATTACAAAACAGTTGCCTATGACTATCTGTACATTTACTATGCACCTTAAGGAAAAGAATTTGACAGTGTGCTGTATTTACACTGCAGATAACATCCTTTTATTCTATTTTACAAAACTGACCAGTGGTAGTATTTGAATTTATAAATGGCCATTAAACAGGATATTTAACTTAAATGAATAGTTAGCATGCTAAGAAGTGAAAATTTTCAACTGAAGTTCTGTGGCTCATCAGTTCAAATGTTTCATGGCATTTTTTCTTTAAATAAATTTCAATGTTGTAATACTAAAATAATTTTACATAATAAGTGCAGAAAGATAAAATTTTCTAAATATTTTAGAAAGTATATTCACATTCATTTTGTCATGGGTTTCTTGTGGTTCTTCTAAATATGTTAATCATATTAAGGAGACACTGGTCCTATACAATTTTAACAGTCCATCCTTCAATTAAAAACTGTAACGAAACAAACAGTATGTTAAGAGTAACAAAAAGCAAATTAAATATACTAAATTCATACTACAGGTAAACAGAATGAAAGCAAATTACATAATAGTGGCAGGTTATATACATTTTAAAGAATCTTTTTCTTTTTTTTTCATAATTTATTTTTGGCTGCGTTGGGTCTTTGTTGCTGTGCACAGGCTTTCTCTAGTTGCAGCGAGCAGGGGGCTACTCTTCGTTGCGGTGCACGGGCTTCTCATTGCGGTGGCTTCTTGTGTTGCAGAGCATGGGCTCTAGGCGTGCAGGCTTAGTTGCTCCGTGGCATGTGGGATCTTCCCGGACCAGGGCTTGAACCCGTGTCCCCTGCATTGGCAGGCATTCTTAACCACTGCGCCACCAGGGAAGCCCAAGAATCTCTTTTTCCATGTAGTCAAATAAGATAGAGGTTGAAATGTAAACTTAGTGATTTGTGTGGGGTTCCCCCCTGACCCCACTATGGTTCAATTTGGAAAATTTGGTATAAACGCTAATTTTAATATTTTATTTCTATACATTTAACATAATTCAAAATAATCTGCAGCATCATGTATGGCTCATTATCACTGTATGTCTAACAAACAAAAAAACCCCCAAATATATTCATTGCTCACTAGAAATGCTAAACACTGGAAAAAATGGAATTTTATACATTTTTTCCTTAAATATTTGACTAAGATATTCTTCAGAAAGTTAAAACTGCCTTCTCCACATAATTTTGTGTGTATATGGCACGAGTTGACACCCTAAAACAGTGTGAATTCTATCAAAAAGGCACTGTTTACAATACGCAGAATAATCTGACAGGTCTACTTCAATGATGTCTGAAAGTGAAGGATATATTTGAGATAGGTAAATAGACAAAAACCCTTATAAAAGTACAGCATTACTGTTTAAATATGCTATAGCTATATAAAAGGAAATTAAGTGACAGAGAAATGACCCTTTTGTGATAATTAAGACTATAAACACTTTGAATCATATTATAGTTCTGTAACACAAAAATGACAAAAAGTATTTTCTTAAAGGCACAAAAGCGTAAATACTAAATGAGGGTTTTATTTTACAAGGCCAATTGTTTCAATGGAATGGTAACAAAGATTACACTGTATAAGTAATACAAAAAAGTACTGACATGAAATATAAGTAAAATATCTATTGCTGAAACTTATTTCACATGCTGTATTTATTATCTTTTCCAGGGCCAGCTACGTCTCACTAAATGGTAGATAACTGAAGGCATAGTATATTTAACAACTAAAACAGAAATGCACACATCAATAATTATTACTCATTTAAATTTTCAAGTGAAAAAATAAAATTTTTGATCAAATGAAAAAAAAACGGTCATAGGTCTTAAATCCTAAAAACCACCATGAGGCTCTCAGACAACTGGGAACTGTAAATCACAATTTTTATGAATCCATTGTGAAGAAAGATTAATCTCAGGTGGAGAAGTCAACTACATATATGGCTAAATACAAAGTTAATTGTGTGTTTTAAAGTATTCACATACTAAGCCTAGTATAAGCACTGATCTAAAACTAAGCCACCTATTCCTGAGTTTTGTGTTCAGTTCACAGAAAGGAACTCACACAAATAAAAACATAAGAAGACTATTAGATTAGATATATGCTTTTAGTGTATAAGAAACAGTCATGAGTAACCCTGCTCTTTCTCATGAAATAGTTTTTGACTCCTTGAGTAATAAGAGCCCATAACACATTTGCCCTAACAAGAAAATATACAAAAGTAAATAACTACCTCTCCAGTCTTAGAAGATAACCATACAAATAAAACACTGTTTAGACCAAATGAAAGTAACATGACTGAAGTCCCAAAGGGGAGTTGCCAACACAAAATATAAGTTTTCAGGGTTTAATAATGAAATTATTTTGTGATCAGCCAATCAACTTATATAAATTAATACTAATTTAAACCATAAAAAAGGATCAAGTCGTACAGTATTTACAAAATATATATCAATGAATAGGCAGTAGAGCATAACATTGGTAACAGAAAGTGAGTATAAAAATTATATCAACAAGTATGAAATACAAACAAAACCCCACCTATTCTAGTGTAGTCACATTATACCTATACTTATACTGGGTGTAGGTATATGTTATTTACGCATAATCTATTTAAAAAATGTTTTCACACATACATATGGAATACACTTTTTTGCCAAAAATACATGGGAAATAGCTCTTCATAAAATCTAAGGATATTTAAGATAGCTATATTGGTTAGGTGGTAAAAAGCAGGCCCTTTTAATCATTTTCAATTTTCATAATTTAGCAATCATTCCTTGATTTTATACTTATCATGGCATAAACATTTGATTGTATTTTTACTAGTGTCTCAGTCTCTTCTTAGTCGAAGGCAAGTGTAGCCAGAGCAATTATTCTCTCTGACCTTCATTTTCATTTCAAAATCTACTTTCAGAATTCTAAGATACATAAAGGAAAAACATTAAACTGAAAAAAATATTTAGGAAAAATGTTTGCCTGAGCCTGAACAAAAGGAATCTTGAGGAATTGTGGTTTTGCCACAGACTGCAGTTACTGAGAACAGAGAAGGATAACAGAGAATTAAACTTGAGAACTTGATGCTCTTCTTAGATGCTCAACTTATTGCACATTTTAAAGAAACCAATTTTAACATACACATAAATACCACCACACGAAGTGTCTTTTCTCATTGTCCTTCTCTTTTTGGCTTTTGAAGTAAAATATTGGTTATATATATATTTTCTATTCAACTGTTTCACTGAACACACTAGAATCTAAATGAAAGCTAAAATAACTTTTTCATAATGAAAAATCATGACTATCAGCATTTCATACACCCTATAATTCCATCTCTAAAATTTGGCCTATGTTATTGGACCAACTGAGTTTAAAAAAAAAAAAAAGAAAGGGCTTCCCTGGTGGCGCAGTGGTTGAGAGTCCGCCTGCTGATGCAGGGGACGCGTGTTCGTGCCCCGGTCTGGGAGGATCCCACATGCCGCGGAGCGGCTGGGCCCGTGGGCCATGGCCGCTGAGCCTGCGCGTCCGGGGCCTGTGTGCTCCGCAACGGGAGAGGCCACAGCAGTGAGAAGCCCGTGTATCGCAAAAAAATAAAAAAAATTTTAAAAAAAAAAAAAAAAAGAAAGAAGGACAGCAATCAAGTTTGACCACACTTTTTTCAGCAAGTGCTTAATGGGGTGTTATACAGGTATGACAGGAAATATATAATCAGTAGATCCGAGTACCAGGGTTTTTTTTGTTGATATACACATACATATATTTATACCTGTATCTATAAATATTAAATTCTAGGGCTTAAAAAAAATCTTGTGTAAACTTTTGATAAAGCAGTTTGCCACCTTGTCTCTCAAATCAATTTTGACCACAATTTTTTTTTTTTGCTGTTTCTAAGAAGACAATTGAACTGAATGCTTTAGAAATGATTTTTTTTCACAGTACAGTGCATTGAACTATTTATGTCTATTATCCCATCATTTCCCATTCTGTAATTCCTTACTGATAGAAGTTTTGTGCCGGTTTTATGAAGAAAATAGATTGCTACACATATATTTATAAGATTGATAGCATTTTTGTTATGAATGACATTAATGCTATATATTTCATAACACGAACATACCATAGACTACAAAGACTACTGTAAGGTATACATAAGACACAATTGTGTATACATGTGGATTTATTATACTCACATGTAGACACAGTCTCACAAAAGCTAGAAATGTTCTGGCACTTAACATATAGTTCACTTTAATAACCAAATAGAATAGATCTTATTTCAGGGTTAAGGATAGAAGGTAGGAAAAGTCAACAGTTCTACATATATTTCTAAGGTTTTCTGTTTTAGAAATATTGTGATGTTTCAATAAAGACCAAAGCATCTTCAACATTGGTCCCAGGCCAAATATGATCATTCCAGTTCATTGATTCAATGGTAAAGAACTTCTACTTAAACATGAAGTTTATTATGACTTGAAGCAAAATCAGGAGAAAAATGATGAAGTAGTCTTTTTGTTGCAGAAAATAATCCGTGGCAGGTGTGCTTGAAATTAAATGATTTCGAAGAGCCATAATATTTCTATAAAAATAAGCAACAATAAATTTAATAATTATTTACCAAAAATGTTAGCAAATAAATCACAATTTGATATATGATCATTGTATAAAATTCAATTGTATAAAGTTCCATCAATTACTACCACCTGAACAGGGAGCTGATTATGCTTTGTGGAACCACTATTAGGTCTTGCCTAATCTATACTCTGCACTGTACCAAATATATTACTTAATGATGTGTGTTAAACATAATTTTTAAAGTTTGATGACTTTAAAATATATCACTTTCTTTGTTATCACAGTGGTTTTAAAACAAAAATTTTGCTTCTTAGTTGGCCCACTAAGGTTCTTTTATCTTTCTTTAGGAGACAAAGGCAGAGTTGGAGAAAAATCCTTAATTCACCAGGAAAAAAGTAATACAACAAATATTGTGACATTCCTAACTTGAAGAATGCTCTGTAGGCATTTCATATGCTAACAAAAAAATGTTAATTTAGTCATAAAATGAGCTTACATTATCCTCATGCCACTCTAAACGCTTTTGGCTAAAAAGAGCTGATTAGTGAAGACGTTTTTCTTTTTGACTTCTTCTATTGAAGTGTTTTATGAGTATAGAGAAAGAAAGGAGGCAAATATGAACAAGTAGGCTCTTTAATTTATAAATATAATTAAGTTAGGAAACTCAAGCACTTTACATAAGGGCTGATGATACCAAGATGCAGAAGACACGCTCCCTGCTCTAAAGAAGCTCACGGTCCAACTGGGGCAGGGTGGAGTGAGGGAACAGACACACACAATTAGCAACTCTATAGCGCAGTAAGCTCTCAAAAAGACTGTGTATAGGGAGCCATACGAGCCAAGTGGAAGGATTAATAACTACGGGGCAGAGTGATTAGAAATGTTACAAAAAGGGTGACATCTGAGTTATATTCTGAGGGATAAACAGGGATTTTCTTGAGGGGCAAGGTGGGAGGAAGGGCAATCTAAAAAGCGGATTCAGCGTGGGTAAAGACCCAAAGACGAGATAGCACGGTATATTCTGGAGATGTGAGGAGTTTCATAGGACTAGAGCATGAGTAAGTATAGAGGAATGGTAGGAAATAAGGCTGTAGATGAAAACAGCATTTAAATGTAAGCCATAGATCACCAAGAACAGAAAAAAAATCTTAAAAAAAAAAATCCTCCAGGACATCTAGCGCTGAGTGCTGAATACACAAAAGAAGGTTGGCTAATATTAAAAAAACTTAACATCTGATATAGCAATGGGAGACAACCGATCTGAACTCATGCTAGCCTTACCAGTGGAGCAGGATCAGGACCCCTTCCCTCCCAAGGAACTTCCCTACGTGTTATGACCGTTAGTTGCTGGATCTTGCAGAGGTGAGTGAGGGGATGGGTCTGGGAGTGCACAGGGAACACTTGAAGGTCTCAGGGTAGTGGCTATTTGCCCACTGTTATGGAAGTGTTTCAATATTTTAACAACTGGTACATTCTAATTAAAATCAGCCATGTACAAAGGAGACTGGCTTTCTCAGGAACCACCCCACTTCCACATTCAACCCAACTACATTCCTAGTATGCTACAGCAGTAAGATGAAGAGACTCCAATTCCAGTTTCACAGATGAGACAAAACAACCTCCCCATCTCTCCCAAATATTTTAGTGCTGAAGGAATTTCCTAAGTTTCAGTAATCAGGTGACAGACGCCAAGGTTCTATTTTAGCTTAGCAATGTTATAAAAATGTAAAGTTTGCATATGATTTCCTACATAACAGGATTCTTAACTCCTCTAGACTCAAATGAATAGTCACTGTCGTATGTATTACCTTTTAATTTCTTCCTGTGTTTGTTTTATAGATTCAATGGAAGTTTGAATGTCTCCCAGTTCTATCCCTTTTTTTCTTCTTGCACTTGGTTTTACTGATTGAGCTAAAAAGACATTTAGAATAAACTTGGTGAAAACAGTGAACATATTTAATTATAAACAATCTAAATTTCAGATTAATGATTCTCATGTAATAATTTTCCTAGGCATTATTTTTATGGCTTAGAGACTAACATACTACTCCTAATACTTGGCATTTTTGAAGTTTCAATCATATTTCAAAACTAGAACACTATAGATATATTTAAAGTAACCACGAATTAGTTAAATTTTGGATTGAATCAGCTTTATTTTTTAACCAATTAAAATAGACAAAAATATTTCTTTAAAAATACATATATTGGGCTTCCCTGGTGGCGCAGTGGTTGAGAGTCCGCCTGCCGATGCAGGGGACACGGGTTCCTGCCCCGGTCTGGGAAGGATCCCACATGCTGCGGAGCGGCTGGGCCCGTGAGCCATGGCCGCTGAGCCTGCGTGTCCAGAGCCTGTGCTCCGCAACGGGAGAGGCCACAACAGTGAGAGGCCCGCGTACCGCAAAAAAAACCAAAAACCAAAAAACATATATTAACTTGGAGGAGGTATTACTCTCTTCTGCCTCTTGCCTATTTGCCTACATCTGAAGAAGTCAGCTTTTTAAGCTCCCTTTTCAATTTTTTAATTAATTGTTAATGTTATCTTTATTCCTTTAGTAACCCAAACTTTAAACCTTTTCAATTGGTTTAAATATCTCTTCTACAAATTTTTATTGTCAACTAACAAAGTGTATGGTATTTTTAAAAATCCCTTCTCATATCCATTCCTTCCTTTCCATTTTTGTTCAGAGCTTAACCTCTCTCCAGATCTCAGCTTTCTCATTTGTAAACTTGGGATAATAATAATACTCAGACTTCACATGGTTGTAGGAAGGTATGTTTAACCACCAGTTTGGCCCACATTAAATACTCAGTAAATGTCAGCTGATACATTATAGGTAATATAGTGGAGTGGATAAGAGAATGAATTAAGGAGCCAAAATATCTGCATATATATATATATATATATATATATATATATATATATATATACACACTGCCTCATGGGGCATACGACCTTGGGCAGGTTAACCCATGTCTCACTTTCCTCTTCTGTGAAATGGGAACAATAGTATAACTAATACTCCTTTTGAGCACAACAGTACCATGTGACTCCTACTTTTAGAACTTTATTCATTTTATTCCTCTTTTATTCCAGTATCGTGTCCACTCACCAGCATCCCTCAAGCCTAGATTGCTATAAACCATTAAAAATCCTCATAATTCATCAGGGTTCCTTTCCTCTAAGGACCTTCCCTCAAGCTGAATTCAGCCCCCTTTCCTTTAAACTCTTTACTATTTGTCATCTACTAGTTTCTTAGCATTTACCATTTATTCACCTCTAGTATTATCTCTGTAAAACTGAGTTCCCCAGCTTAGTGTGAACTTAGTAGAGACTACGGTTTTAAGAAAACTTTATTTTCTCATAATGTCTCAGACATTACCTTAATCCTTGATTATATCTCAGTGTAGTTCAAGACAGTTTATACATTATCTGACTTAAGAATGGCACACTAGTAAATTTAGTTCATAATTTGATATAGTTATATTTTTACTTCTGTGACTTCTAAACACCACAGTAATTTATTATGAAAATAAAAAACTTTTCTGAAGCATGGAACTGAGACCAAAACTCAAGAAATGGTGCCTGTGTTGAATCTAGGAAACCAGCAACAATTTTTCAGAAGCTAACAAGGCATAAGAGCTAGCACTGCAGTGTGGTTCTTGATTTGCATGTTTCCCCTTTTTTCATTTCCCATGCCTTTACCCTGTGGCCTGGTTTTGAAATTTATAATCTAAAATAGCTTTTCTTGTACATCATCCCTGCCCCCACAAAAACTTACAAATCTCCTTGAGTTAATATGAAAAACCATTTTCTTATATCAAACATAGTATAGTAATATACTTTAAAAAATTTAGACTCTTATAGTCAATAGTCTACAATAAATATTTTTACCTTCACTTCCAGATGAGTCCTGGATATCAGGTTCTGGGGAGGAATAGCCTTTTGCCACTTTCTTCTGTTGCCTGGTTGGCTTATGTTTCATTTTTGGGACACTAACCTGAAAAAAAAAATCATGCTATTATGTGAATTTGCACTGAATTTTGTAATTAAAGACAATGTTGTACAACCGTCAAAACTGTTCATGGGCACAGTACTTGGAAATAAAAACAAAGATGAAATAGTCTAATTAAGACTTAACAAATATGATACACTTATACAAATTGTTTAATTTTAATAAGAAACATTAATTTGGCACAAACATCAAAGAGTATAAGAAAATATACAATGAAGAGTTTCCTTCCCACTCCTGACTCATATCCACCCAGTCTCTCCCCCACTAAAAAGATAGTCAACACTATTAGTTTGTATATCCTTCAAGAGACATTTTTATGCACACACAAATAAGAATATGGATACCTCGCTTTTCTAACTGCACCAGTTAGTACATCTAGTTGAATGTTAAAAATAGTGCTCTTTTAAGATCATACTTATCTTGTTCCCAACATAAGAAACATTCTCAGTGAATGATGTTGGGTTTCCAATAAAATTATTTAGATTGCTTACTTTTAATAATATCTGGATAATGTAGAAAGCATCTTATAATAAATGGAAATGATATTATTATTTATGACTAACGATGTTGAGCATCTTTTCATGTGTTTGTTGGACATGTGTGTATCTTCTTTGAAGAAATGTCTATTCAAGCCCTTTGTTCATTTTTTACTTGGAATGTTTGTCTTTGGTTGTTAAGTAAGGAGTTCCATATATATTCTGGATATTAAACCCTTACCAGATAAATGATTGCAAATATTCTCTCATGTTGTCTTTCACTTTGATAATGTCCTTTGATAGACAAAAGTGTTTAATTTTGATGAAGTTCAATTTATCTATTTCTTCTTGTTGTTCCACATGCCTTTAGTGTCATATCTAAGAATACGGTGCTAAATAAAGGGTCATGAAGATTTATCCCTGTTTTCTTTTAAGAGTTTTATGGTTTTAGCTCTTATTTCAGGTTGTGGGTCTACTTGGAGTTAATTTTTGTATATGGTTTGAGGTAGGGGATCCAACTTCATTCTTTTACATGTGGAAATCCAGCACCATTTGTTAAAGCAGCTTTTCTTTTCCCATTGAGTGGACTTGACAACTCTGTCAAGGGTATCATGTTTTTAGATTCCACATATAAGTGATATCATATGATATTTGTCTTTCTCTGTCTGACTTACTTCACTTAATATGATTATCTCTAGGTCCATCCATGTTGCTGCAAATGGCATTATTTCATTCTTTTTATGGCTAAGTAATATTCCATTGTGTATATACACCATATCTTCTTTATCCATGTATCTGTTTTGTTTGGAGGTTTTTGATTACTGGTCCAATCTCTTAATTTGTTACAGGTCTGTTGAAATTTTCTATTTCTTTTTGAGTCAGGTTATGTAACATATGTGTTTGTAGAAATTTGTCCATTTCATTTGGTTACCTAATTTGTTGGCATACAAATATTCACAATATTCTCTTATAATCCTTTTTATTTCTGTAAGGTCAGTAGTAATGGCCTCACTTTCATTTCTGCTTTTAGTTATTTTCGTCTTCTTGCTTTTTTTCTTTCTTAGTCTAGCTAAATGTTTGTCAACTTTGCTGACCTTTTCAAAGAACTAACTTTTAGTTTCATTGATTCTATTGTTTTTCTATTCTCTATTTTATTTCCATTCCAAATTTCCTTCTGCTGTCTTTGGGTTTAGTTTTTCCCTTCCTTTTCTAGATCCTCATTGTTAAGTTAGGTTATTGACTGGACATCTTTCTTCTTTTTTAATATAAGTATTCACAGCTATATATTTCCCTTTGAGCACTGCCTTTGCTGCGTC
The DNA here is from genome assembly GCF_039906515.1 of Pseudorca crassidens. Lineage (NCBI taxonomy): Eukaryota > Metazoa > Chordata > Mammalia > Artiodactyla > Delphinidae > Pseudorca > Pseudorca crassidens. The sequence continues at coordinate 64,537,600 of NC_090306.1, forward strand.
TTATAAGTTTTGGTATGTTGTGGTTTTTGTTTTTGTTTTTCTTCATTCATCTAAGTGTTTTCTAATTTCCCTTATGATTTCTTCTTTGATTCATTGGTGTTGTTTAGAGTGTCTTGTTTAATTTCCACATATTTGTAAATTTCCCAAGTTTCTTTCTGTTATTGATTTCTAGCTTCATTCCAGTGTGGCTGGAAAAGATACTTTGCATGATTTTAATTTTTAAAAAATTTATTTAGATATGTTATGTGGCTTAACATATGTTCTATCCTGGAGAATGTTCCATGTTTACTTGAGAAGAATGTATACTTGTTGTTGTTGGGTAGAATATTCTATATATATATGTTAGGATTAGTTGGTTTATTGTGTGAGTCAAGACTTTTGTTTCCTTATTGATCTTCTATCTAGATGTTCTATTCATTATTGAGAGTGATACTGTAGCGTTCATCTATTGTTGTAGAATGGTCTATTTTTTCCTTCATTCGGTCAATGTTTGCATCATACATTTTGGGGCTTCATAGATTGGTACATATATAGAGATAAACTGGCTCTTTTATCAATACATAATGTCTTTTTTTGTCTCTTGTAATAGTTTCTGACTTGAAGTCTATTTTGTCCAATATTAGTATAGCCATCCCAGCTCTCTTTTGGTTACTATTTGCATGGAATAACTTTTTCTATCCTTCCGTTTTACTGTATTTGTGTCTTTGGATCTGAAGTGAATCTCTTGTAGACAGCATATAATTGGATCATGTTTGTCTTAATCCATTCTGCCAATCTGCCTTTTGAATAGAGAGTTTAATCAATTTACACTTAAGGTAATTACTGATAAGGAAGAAATTCTACCATTTTGCTGTTTTCTGTATGTCCTATACCTTTTTATGACCTTCATTTTTTTCATTACTACTTTTGTGTTTAATTGATATTTTTTGGAATGAATTGTTTTGATTCCTTTCTCATTTCCTCTTGTATATGTGTTTTAGATATTTTCTTTGTGGTTATCATGAGAATGACATTTATGCCTAAATTTATTACAATCTAGCTTGAATTGATACCAACTTAATTTCAATAGCACACAAAAACTTGGTTGCTTAACAGCTCCATTGCCCCTCCCTATATGTTTTTGTTGTCACAAATTACATCTTTATGCACCGTATGCTCTGTAACATAGATTTGTAATTATTTTCATTCATTTAATCTTTCAAATTCTGTAAAAAATAAGAAGTGTAGTTGTAAACTAAAACTACAATAACACTGGCTTTTATATTTGCCCATCCATTTACCTCTACTGAAAATCTTTATTTCTTCATACAGCTTTGAGTTTCATTTCAACCTGAAGGACTATTTTAGCATTTCTTATATGGAAGGTCTAGTGGTAATGACCTCACTCATCTGGAAATGTCTTAATTTCTCCCCCATTTTTTTTTTTTTTTTTTTTTTTTTGCGGTACGCGGGCCTCTCACTGTTGTGGCCTCTCCCGTTGCGGAGCACAGGCTCCAGACGCGCAGGCTCAGCGGCCATGGCTCACGGGCCCAGCCGCTCCACGGCATGTGGGATCTTCCCAGACCGGGGCACGTGGGATCTTCCCAGACCGGGGCATGAACCCGTGTCCCCTGCATCGGCAGGCGGACTCTCAACCACTGCGCCACTAGGGAAGCCCTCTCCCCCATTTTTGAAGGACTGTTTTGCCATATATAGAATTCTTGTTTGACAAGTTTTTTCTTCCAGCACTTTAAATATGTCATCTCATGCCTTTTGGCCTCCATGGTTTCTAGTGAGAAATTGGCTACTATCCCTATCAAGGATCGCTTATACGTGACAAGTTGCTTCTCTCTTGCTGCTTTCAAGATTCTTTTTGTCTTTGACTTTTGACAGTTTGCTTATAATGTCTTGGTGTGGGGGTCTCTTTGAGTTTATCCTATTTAAGAGTTTGTTGAACTTCTTGGATTTATAGACTCATATCTCTCATTAAATTTGGGGATTTGGTGGACTTTTTTCTTTAAATATTCTTTTGCCTCTTTCTCTTCTTTTTCTCTTTCTGGGACTCCCTTAATGTATATGATGATCCACTTGATGGTGCCCTATAGGTCCCTTAGGCTCTGTTCACTTTCTTCATTCCTTTCTTTCTGTTCCTCAGACTAGATAATTTCAATTGTCCAATCTCTGAGTTAGCTGATTCTTGCATTCCACCTTCTCCAAATCTGCTGTTGAATATCTTAGTGAATATTTCATTTCAGTTATTGTATTTTTGAGCTCCAGAATTTGTTTGGTTTCATTGTATAATTTCTCTTTATTGATATTCTGATTTTGTCTATATAACTTTTTCTTGATTTCCTTTAGTTCTTTGTCCCTGTTTCCTTTAACTCTTTGAACATACTTAAGATAATTGTTTTAAAGTCTTTGGTAAGTCTGGTATCTGGACTTTATCGGGAATGGTTTCTGTCAACTTACATTGTTCCTTTTAATGGGTTCGTATTTCCCTGTTTCTATGTATGCTTTTTAATTCTTTGTTGAAAACTACACATCTAAATATTATAAGGTGGTAACTCTGGAAATCATATTTTCCACTTTCTCCAGGGTGTGCTGCTTTCTGTATTGTTGAAGGCTATTGTACTCCATCTGTTCAGTGAATTTCCCAAACTGTATTTGCAAAGACTTTTCTCCTTGTTGTGCATGGTCACTGAAGCCTGTGTTCCTCAGCTTGTGTTTAGCTAGTATTTTGACATAGATTTCCTTGAACACCAGTAGCTAAACAAACAAGACACAAAAACAAAAATACCCGCAAAACCCAAACTCTCCTAGTCTTAGCAGACAGGCTCTGTGTACGGGCACTCCTTCAACATTTCAAGCCTAGAAATTAGCTTAAGGTGAAAGGTAAGGGTTTTTGCAGGTCTTCTCTGAGCATAAGCATCTTGCCTTGGGCATTTTCATGGCTTTCTAGATTCTCCTGTATACATGGGGCTTTTCAATGCCCTAGTTTCCCAAAGAATCTCTCCCTAGCTTTTTCTCCTGGGCCTTACATGGCCTATTGTGTGTTTTATTGGTAATCTTTTGCCCCAGGTATCTGCAGGTTGTTAGTTTGGCTTGTACTATTTTCAAGCAATGCCTGCAGCCTTTCTGGCTCAGCTCTGAGTTAGAAAAAAAAAAAGATGCATGCCCTGCATAAATCCTTCAGGTAGCCCCCAGACAGGTTACAAAAGACATACACAGCCCTGCACGCAACTTTCTGGAGGGGTCAACCCCAGTGCACCCCCCCTTATGGAGAGGTCGGATCCTGGCACTTCCCACTTCTGGAGAGGTCATTGGGGCTGAAGCCAGGCAGGACTTTGGGGGCACTCAGAAGCCTTCTGATGGAGCTCTGCATTTGAAGCCTGGATGCAGGAATTTTCAGAAGAGCATGGTGCTGTGCACGATGGCTGTTTGGCTTGAAAGACAGATCCCTGAGTCACAAAGGACACTATGATGCCGCCCATAGATTTCCCCATATGCTGCACTGACACTTGGCACGGTGTCTTTCTTTACAGAGAGGAGAGTTCAGAGGATTCTTCTCTTGCTGCCATCACTGAGATGTTATAAGCCACTGCTTTCAAGTAGACCGAAGCTGGAGGCGACTTCAAGATGGTGAAGGAGTAAGACGTGGAGATCACCTTCCTCCCCACAAATACATCAAAACTACATGTGGAACAACTCCTACAGAAAACCTACGGAACGCTGGCAGAAGACCTCAGACTTCCCAAAAGATGCCCTCAAGCGACCTACATGCAGAGGCGGGGCCAAATCCAATGCTGAACCCCAGGAGCTGTGCAAACAAAGAAGAGAAATGGAAATTTCTCCCAGCAGCCTCAGGAGCAATGGATTAAATCTCCACAATCAACTTGATGTACCCAGCATCTGTGGAATACCTAAATAGACAACGAATCATCCCAAAATTGAGGTGGTAGACTTTGGGAGCAACTGTAGATTTGGGGTTAGCTTTCTGCATCTAATTTGTTTCTGGTTTTATGTTTATCTTAGTTTAGTGTTTAGAGCTTATAATCGTTGGTAGATTTGTTTACTGATTTGGTTGCTCTCTTCTGTGTTTTATTTTCTTATATATATATATTTTTTCCTTTTTCTCTTTTTGTGAGTGCGTATATGTATGCTTCTTTGTGTGATATTGTCTGTATAGCTTTCCTTTGCCATTTGTCCTAGGGTTCTGACCGTCCATTATTTTCTATTTGTTTGTTTGTTTTTTAGTTTTCAGCACTTGTTATCATTGGAGGATTTGTTTTTTGGTTTGGTTGCTCTCTTCTTTCTTTCTCTCTCTTTTTTAAATTACTTTTAAATATTTAATAATTTTTTTCTATTTTAATAACCTTATTTTAATTAATTAATTAATTTATTTATTTATCTCCCTTTTCTTCTGAGCCGTGGGGCTGATAGGGTCTTGGTGCTCTGGCCAGGTGTCAGGGCTGAGCCTCTGAGGTGGGAGAGCTGAGTGCAGGACATTGGTCCCCCAGAGACCTCCCTGCCCCACATAATATCAAGTGGTGAAAACTCTCCCAGAGATATCCATATCAACGCTAAGACCCAGCTCCACTCAACAACCAGCAAGGTACAGTGCTGGACAGGCTATACCAAACAACTAGCAAGATGGGAACACAAACACATGCATTAGTAGAGAGGCTGCCTAAAATTGTAAGTTCACAGACACCCTAAACCACACCACCGGATGTGGTCCTGCCCACCAGAAAGACAAGATCCAGCCTCATCCACCAGAACACAGGCACCAGTTCCCTCCACCAGGAAGCCTACACAACCCACTGAACCAACCTTACATACTGGGAGCAGACCCCAAAAACAACGGGACTATGAATCTGCAACCTGCAAAATGTAGACCCCAAACACAGTAAATTAAGCAAACTGAAAAGACAGAGGAACACACAGTACATGAAGAAGCAAGGTAAAAACCCACCAAACCAAACAACTGAAGAGGAAATGGGCAGTCTACCTGAAAAAGAATTCACAGTAATGATAGTAAAGATCATCCAAAATCTTGGAAATAGAATGGAGAAAATAAAAGAATGTTTAACAAGGACCTAGACGAACTAAAGAGCAAATAAACAATGATGAATAACACAATAAACGAAATTAAAAACTCTCTAGAAGTAATCAATAGCAGAATAACTGAGGCAGAAGAATGCATAAGTGACCAGGAACATAAAATAGTGGAAATAACTACCACAGAGCAGAATAAAGAATGAAAAGAATTGAGGACAATCTCAGAGACCTCTGGGACAACATTAAACGCACCAACATTCGAACTATAGGGGTCCCAGAAGAAGAGAAAAAAAGGGACTGAGAAAATATTTGAAGAAATTGTAGTTGAAAACTTCCCTAATATGGGTAAGGAAACAATCATTCAAGTTCAGAAAGCACAGAGATACAGGATATCCTGTATGGATATCCTATCCATACAGGATAAATGCAAGGAGAAACAGGCCAAGACACCTAATAATCAAACTATCAATAATTAAATACAAAGAAAAACTATTGAAAGCAGCAAGGGAAAAGCAACAAATAACAAACAAGGGTATCCCCATAAGATTAACAGCTGATTTCTCAGCAGAAACTCTACAAGCCAGAAGGGAGTGGCAGGACACGTTTAAAGTGATGAAAGGGAAAAACTTAACAACCAAGATTACTTTACCCAGCAAGTATCTCATTCAGATTTGACGGAGAAATTAAAAGCTTTACAGACAAGCAAAAGCTAAGAAAACTCAGCACCACCAAACCAGCTCTATAACGAATGCTAAAGGAACTTCTCTAGGCAGGAAACACAAGAGAAGGAAAAGACTTACAGTAACAGACCCAAAACAATAAAGAAAATGGTTAATAGGAACATACATATATCGATAACTACATTAAATGTAAGTGCATTAAATGCTCCCCCCAAAAGACATAGATGGGACGAATGGATAAAAAAACAAGACTCATATATATGCTGTCTACAAGAGACCCACTTCAGACCTAGGGACATATACAGACTGAAAATGAGGGGACGGAAAAAGATATTCCATGCAAATGGAAAGCAAAAGAAAGCTGGAGTAGCCATTCTCGTATCAGGCAAAACATACTTTAAAATAAAGACTATTATAACAGACAAAGAAGGACACTACATAATAATCAACAGATCAATCCAAGAAGAAGATATAACAACTGTAAATATTTATGCACCCAACATAGGAGCACCTCAATACATTAGGCAAATGCTAACAGCCATAAAAGGGGAAATCGACAGTAACATAATCATAGTAGGGGACTTTAACACCCCACTTTCACCAATGGACAGATCATCCAAAATGAAAATCAACAAGGACACATAAGCTTTAAATGATACATTAAACAAGATGGACTTAATTGATATTTATAGGACATTCCATCCAAAAACAGCAGATTACACTTTCCTCTCAAGTGCTCATGGAACATTCTCCAGCATAGATCATATCTTGGGTCACAAATCAAGCCTTGGTAAACTTAAGAAAATTGAAATCATATCAAGTATCTTTTCCTACCACAACACTATGACACTAGATATCAATTACAGGAAAACATCCGTAGAAAATACAAGGATATTCAGGCTAAACAATACACTACTAAATAATCAAGAGATCACTGAAGAAATCAAAAAATACCTAGAAACAAATGACAATAAAAACACGATGACCCAAAACCTATAGGATGCAGAAAAGCAGTTCTAGAGGGAAGTTTATAGCAACACAACCCTACCTCAAAAAACAAGAAACATCTCAAATAAACAACCTAACCTTACACATAAAGCCATTAGAGAAAGAAGAACAAAAAAACCCCAAAGTTAGCCAAAGGAAAGAAATCATACAGATCGGACCACAAATAAATGAAAAAGAAATGAAGGAAATGATAGCAAAGATCAATAAAACTAAAAGCTGGTTCTTTGAGAAGATAAACAAAATGGATAAACCATTAGCCAGGGACATCAAGAAAAAAAGGGAGAAGACGCAAATCAATAGAATTAGGAAAGAAAAAGGAGAAGTAACAACTGACATTGCAGAAATACAAAGGATCCTGAGAGATTACTAGAAGCAACTCTATGCCAATAAAATGGACAACCTGGAAGAAATGGACAAATTCTTAAGCATGCACAACCATCCAAGATTGAACCAGGAAGAAGCAGAAAATATAAACAGACCAATCATAAGCACTGAAATTGAAAATGTGATTAAAAATCTTCCAACAAACAAAAGCCCAGGACCAGATGGCTTCACAGGCCAATTCTATCAAACATTTAGAGAAGAGCTAACACGTATCCTTCTCAAATTCTTCCAAAATATAACAGAGGGAGGAACACTCCCAAACTCATTCTATGAGGCCACCATCACCCTGATACCAAAACCAGACAACGATGCCAGAAAAAAAGAAAACTACAGGCCAATATCACTGATGAACATAGATGCAAAAATCCTCAACAAAATACTAGTAAAAAGAATCCAACAGCACATTATAAGGGTCATACAACATGATCAAGTGGGGTTTATCCCAGGAATGCAAGGATTCTTCAATATATGCAAATCAATCAATGTGATACACCACATTAACAAATTGAAGGAGAAAAACCATATGATCATCTCAATAGATGCAGAAAAAGCTTTCAACAAAATTCAACACCCATTTATGATAAAAACCCTCCAGAAAGTAGGAATAGAGGGAACTTACCTCAACATAATAAAGACCATATATGACAAACCCACAGCCAACATTGTCCTCAATGGTGAAAAACTGAAACCATTTCATCTAAGATCAGGAACAAGACAAGGAAGTCCACTCTCACCACTATTATTCAACATAGTTTTGCAAGTTTTAGCCACAGCAATCAGAGAAGAAAAAGAAATAAAAGGAATCCAAACAGGAAAAGAAGAAGTAAAACTGTCAGTGTTTGCAGATGACATGATACTATACACAGAGAATCCTAAAGCTGCTACCAGAAAACTACTAGAGCTAATCAATGAATTTGGTAAAGTAGTGGGATATAAAATTAATGCCGAGAAATCTCTTGGATTCCTATACACTAATGATGAAAAATCTGAAAGAAATTAAGGAAACACTCCCATTTACCATTGCAACAAAAAGAATAAAATACCTAGGAATAAACCTACCTAAGGAGACAAAAGACTTGTATGCAGAAACTATAAGACACTGATGAAAGAAATTAAAGATGATACAAACAGATGGAGAGATATACCTTGTTCTTGGATTGGAAGAATCAACATTGTGAAAATGACTATACTACCCAAAGCAATCTACAGATTCAAGGCAACCCCTATCAAACTACCAATGGCATTTTTCACAGAACTAGAACAAAAAAATTCACAATTTGTATGGAAACACAAAAGACCCTGAATAGCCAAAGCAATCTTGAGAAAGAAAAACGCAGCTGGAGGAATCAGGCTCCCTGACTTCAGACCATACTACAAAGCTACAGTAATCAAGACAATATGGTACTGGCACAAAACCAGAAATACAGATCAATGGAACAGGATAGAAAGCCCAGAGATAAACCCAAGCACATATGGTCACCTTATCTTTGATAAACGAGGCAAGAGTACATAATGGAGAAAAGACAGCCTCTTCAATAAGTGGTGCTGGGAAACTGGACAGCTACATGTAAAAGAATGAAATTAGGACACTCCCTAACACCATACACAAAAATAAACTCAAAATGGATTAAAGACCTAAACGTAAGGTAAGACACTATAAAACTCTAGTGGAAAACATAAGCAGAACACTCCATGACATAAATCACAGCAAGATCCTTTTTGACCCACCTCCTAGAGAAATGGAAATAAAAACAAAAATAAACAAATGGGACCTAATGAAACTTAAAAGCTTTTGTACAGCAAAGGAAACCATAAACAAGACAAACAGACAACCCTTAAAATGGGAGAAAATATTTACAAACAAAGCAACTGACAAAGGATTAATCTCCAAAATATACAAGCAGCTCATGCAGCTCAATATCAAAAAAAACAAACAACCCAATCCATAAATGGGCAGAAGACCTAAACAGACATTTCTCCAAAGAAGATATACAGATTGCCAACAAACACATGAAAAGATGCTCAACATCACTAATCATTAGAGAAATGCAAATCAAAACTACAATGAGGTATCACCTCACACTGGTCAGAATGGTCATCATCAAAAAATCTACAAACAATAAATGCTGGAGAGGGTGTGGAGAAAAGGGAACCCTCTTGCACTGTTGGTGGGAATGTAAATTGATACAGCCACTATGGAGAACAATATGGAGGTTCCTTAAAAAACTAAAAATAGAACTACCATACAACCCAGCAATCCCACTACTGGGCATATACCCTGAGAAAACCATACTTCAAAAAGAGTCATGTAACCACAATGTTCACTGAAGCTCTATTTACAATAGGCAGGACATGGAAGCAACCTAAATATCCACCAACAGATGAATGGATAAAGAAGATGTGGTATATATATACAATGGAATATTACTCAGCCATAAAAAGAAACGAAATTGAGTTATTTGTAGCGAGGTGGATGGACCTAAAGACTGTCACACAGAGTGAAGTAAGTCAGAAAGAGAAAAACAAATACCGTATGCTAACACACCTATATGGAATATAAAAAAAAAAGTTTCTGAAGAACCTAGGGGCAGGACAGGAATAAAAACGCAGATATACAGAACAGACTTGAGGACACGGGTAGGGGGAAGGGTAAGCTGGGATGAAGTGAGAGAGTGGCATGGACTTATATATACTATCAAATGTAAAATAGATAGCTAATGGGAAGCAGCTGCATAGCACAGGGAGATCAGCTCGGTGTTTTGTGTCCACCTGGAGGGGTGGGAAAGGGAGGGTGGGAGGGAGACACAAGAGGGAGGAGATATGGGGATGTATGTATATGTATAGCTGATTCACTGTTATATAGCAGAAACTAACACACCATTGTAAAGCAATTATACTCCAACAAAGATGTTAAAAAAAAAAAAAAAGACATACACAACAATTTGTTAACAAGGTCTACTGTACTTCCTGTGGAACCAGGGCTCACACTGGGAACGTGGGGACCCTTCAAGACTGCCACTGCACCAGGGAGGCATTAGGACAAGAGCAAGTAAAAAATGCCATGAAGCCTTCTCGCTGCTCTGAAGTCACCTGATTCTTGATTCAGCTCTCACTTAGTTGCTGCAAACCTCTGACTGTTTTCCAGAGTTCAGGCAAATTTGGTTATGACAGTTTCTGCTTGATTTTTTATGTTTCTTTGGGGGCAAAATAGCTTGGAGCTGCCTACTGTATCATTTTTCTGACCTGAAATTTTAAATTGTGGAGCCAAATTTTAAAGGTTGGTAACCAAAGATACTACGAATTTTAAAAATTTATATGCAGAGCAGGATCTAGTTACTTTTTTATTACATACCATTGGAGTGCGATGTTTCACTTTGGTCTGGATAACACCATCTTTTTCGTACTGTATCATATCGTTAAGTGGATCCCATGGTCGAGTACTACATAAATGAGAAAAGACCACTTGTTTAATGACTAGGCAAAACGCTCAGAAACTTTTTAAAAAACTTTCTACTCTACGATTAGATTTTCATTGATAATTATAAACTTAGCTGTAAGATTAAGATATGTCATATCTAATCTTCTGATCCTCAGCTTATTTTATAGGCTAACTACTATCATGGAGTCAAATTTATAATGAATGGAACATCAAGGGTAAAATCTCACACATACTGTTTAATTTAAAAACTATTCATACTAACAATAAAAAAAACCTAGCAGGCTTCCCTGGTGGCGCAGTGGTTGAGAAACCGCCTGCCAATGCAGGGGACACAGGTTTGAGCCCTGGTCTGGGAAGATCCCACGTGCCGCGGAGCAACTGGGCCCGTAAGCCACAACTACTGAGCCTGCGCGTCTGGGGCCTGTGCTCTGCAACGAGAGGTCGCGATAGTGAGAGGCCCGCGCACCGCGATGAAGAGTGGCCCCTGCTTGCCACAACTAGAGAAAGCCCTCGCACAGAAACGAAGACCTAACACAGCAAAAATAAATAAATAAATTTAAAAAGAATAACAACCCAAGCCAAGCTGTAGGATGTTATTAAAAAAAAAAACAAAACTAGAAATGAAGGCAAAAAACTATGAGATACTGTTTGTAATATAATTTTTAATTACTTACTCTGCAAACCTGTAATGCCATTCTCCTGTGAGTGAGTCAAGGTCAAATAACTTGCAAGTCCACTCTTGATTTTTTGTTTTCCGATCTCTGGCAGCTTGTCTTTGAGCTTCTTCTAAAACACACTTTTCTTGAGTAGCTTCTGTTTGGTCTTTGGCATTTATGGCTCGAGTTACCCGCTGCCAGAGTCTAATACATGTGCAAAAATAATATTGAAAAGAACAACAGAAAATCAAATCTGCATGGAATAGGCTTGACTCCCCTTGAGAGAAAATGATGCCCATGTGGGTTTTTGGCTTTGAGAAAGCTTATGCTCGGATGCTTAGAAACAAGTCAAGATATAAAAAGTGATGCCTTGAATAGAGTGAGACAGTGGAGACCAATTTTTTTTCTTGGCCAGAGAAATTTATTACATGGGTTCTTAAACACATGGAAGTGAATGGTGCTGATCCACATGGTAGAAATGTAATGAAGGCTCAAGAATCTACATTTTAAACAAGCTCCCTAGATGATTCTTGTACATACTGTTTAGGATCCACTGGCCTCAAAGATCCAGAAGTATACTGCCATGTTTCTCAACCTTGGGTGGAGGATTTGTCAGGGAATTAAAAAGAATCAGAATCTCCGGGAGTGGGCCCAAGTATTGCTTTTTTTTTTTTTTTTAATGTTTCCCAGGTGGTTTTAATGTGCAGCCAGTGTTGAGAACCATTGATTTAGCAGGAAAAAATACTGAGGCAAAAATCTTTTCCCCTACTAAAGTTTAGTGTTTTACTAGATACTTAAAAATATATCTGTATTCTACCCATCTGGGAAGATAGCATGTCGGGCTCAAAGAATAAAGGCTAGGGAATCAGATAGACTTGGGTTTTATCCTAGATCTGCCACTTCTTGGCTGGTGAACTTAAAGTTACTTATCTTGTCTAAGACTCATTTTCCTCATCTTTAAAATACATTAAATTATACCCACATCTCAAAAATTGTCGTATGCCTTCGCAAAGTTTCACTCTGGATGGAGAGCATCACGTGGTTATAGCTGAAACAGAATTTTCAGAACTGGTGCATACGTAACCTTCCATCTTTGAAAACCTCAATTTTGAGCATAGAAGGAAAGTGCACGTAGACTTGAATCCTCAGGAGAAGAGAATGATATGCCTGTGCAAACATGTAGTGAGAACTAAACTGCATAATGTGTATAAAGTACCTAGTAGAGTGTCTTTTACACAGCTACCCCCTTCTCCTACCACAAGGAAAGAAATAGAAGAATACGATTGGGCAGTATGTATACAATATTTTTGGTGTAAAAGTATAGGAGATCCAGGAAGAATTTCATGATTTAAGAACATAAATTATGGCCTTAATTAGTCCCCAAATAATATAAGTCCTCTAGAAGCCTGCACATCCAGTGGCGTGATTTTTGTATTTTAGAAAATAAAACAGAAGTAGATTTTGTAACCACTTCGCCTAAAGTTCTACATGCCTAACCCAGGTTAGAAAACAGCTGCCAGATAAAAACCAAGAATCATTAGTCCCATCATTTTATGCAAACAAAAAAGTTTTTGTTCTTCTTCTTCTCTCTCTTTTTTTTTTAAATAAGCCCTGGAGCAGATAAGAAGAGAAAGGAAAAAATAGGAAGTTTAGTTTAGAGCTGCAGAAGAGCAGCATGATTTGTGTTATAATTATTTGACATTCACATACACCAAAACAAAATCTTGTCAAATCCCACAAATGTTGAACTATTTTGCTGAATTAAAAACAGAAAAGTGACCATACTGTTGAGGGATTACAAAAAATACTCTTTGATTTTCATGAAGTGAGCTGAAAAGTGGTATACTTACTTCTCTGATTCAAAATCTCCTTGCTCTTCAAATTTTACAGTGTGCCTTATTAATCTCCACTGCTTAATGTCTGGTGTTGGATTCCAGAAAACCTCTGAATTATCAGTCTTTTTGTCAGTAATAAAAACTTCACTATCCTATATTTAAAGAAATTAAAAATTAATGTAGAGAATTATCTTTATTTAAAAGGGAATTCTGTAGTTTAGTAATATAATAATAATTTCTTCCTGACAATCCCACAGTGACATTTTTAAAACAAATATAACTAGCACTTTTCTAAAAGCCCCAAATCTCTTGTCATTCTTATAAAAACATTAAGATTAAATACCTAATACTTTTCATTTAAAAACTTGGTTGAATGCAGAGGAAGTTTGTGAGATTTCAGAAGTTTCACTTAATAAACAAATTTTAGACAATTACATGCAAAAAGCCTCAACAACTGTCTCTAAATTGTCAAAGTAGAGCATAGTGTTTGCTATAGCTACAATGAGATGCTGTAGACCATCTACGTATTCAATATATGTAGAAAAACTTAAGAGCCTTTCTTAGCATTAAAAATCTTAGCACAATCTTATAAATTTCATTTGTTAAAAAACAGTTTTATCTTTTTTTCCAAATGATATTCAGATAGAAGTAAATTTTAAAAATAACAGAGCATTGTAGCCTCTTAGTTGAGTCTCTAGGTCCATCTTCATTTTCTCATCATATTTCTCATCATTTTCTGATTATAATGCAGAAAAAAACATATACCGGTGTTTACAGTGAGAGTGCATTTGGCAGTAGCATGATATGATCCTTTTTATTAATATAATAAGCTCCTCTTAACAAAATTATGTAAATATGAATTTAGGTCAGCAGAGAAGTAAATAAAAGCCATTGCTCTCAAAAAACACTGTATCTTTTCCATGGTCCTCAAAAGAAAATATAACCCTAATTGGAAATGCCTCTCCTGGTGAGAGGCAGTATACAGTTGTGTGTAAAAGCACGGCATTGGAGCCAGAGTGCTTGGGGGGAGATCTTACTTCACTACTTCGAACAAATTATTTAAACTCTCTGTGCCTCAGTGTCCTCCTCTGTAAAATGGGGACAATAATAATACTCATCTCATAGGGTATTATACTAAATATTAAATGAGTTAATATGAGCAACATTTTAAAACAATGCAGTACATAGTATGTGATATGTAAGTGTTAGCTACTTTTACTGATTTAAAGTTTTGGAAAGACCAAATATTACATTAAACTAAATACTGTTGATACAAAGCAATACCAAAATATTTGTTAAATTGAAACTGATGTTGAATAGTGATGCTTTTAGAAATGGGATAAGTGAACTTATAAAATTTGATTTTTAATTTTTTTCCCACAGAATAGAATTCTTTTTGTAAAGCTACAGTATAAAAATACTTACCCAATGTCCTTCCAAAGTAGCTAGGACTTCTTTTCCCAATTTTAGTTTCCCTGATATTTGATTAACACAGTCACTACTACCTAGAAATGGCTTTTAAAAGAAAAAATGTTGAAGAAACATTTTACTTTTAACTTATATTTACATACAATGTAGACCAAAAAAACCCCAAAAAGTAACTGTATAGTTACAGTGCTGTTAAAGGCACAAATGGTGAAATGCTGACTCAAATTTTAGTCAGAAATGTTCAATAAAAAGAAATTTAAATTTGTTGCTGTGGAAAAAATAGATAAAAACAGACTATGTGAAGCCCAAACAAACATATTACGAAAGATCACACTGAAATAACTGGTGTCCTGTGCTCTCTCTTGATTCAAGACTGCACTCTATCAAGTTGCACTATTTTAAGCAGTAACAACTCAGTAAACATAAGGGACTTAACTCATCTATTGAATAGCAACTCCTCCTTTAAAAACAAAACAATAAAACAATATCCAATCAAAAAAAAACTTCTGAAAATTAAATTAGAAGAAATATATTTTGAGTTACTTTATCGCCTTACTGATGTTTCTCCTCACTGACAAAATTTTGATGCTCCAATCTAATCTTTAAAGGTGTCATAAATTACTTAAGACCTCTTCACTCATGATTTTCAAATATCATTATCACCATACAAGCAAAAAATCTGCTAAGAAGAAAAAAAAAATCAAAGGGCATTGAATCAAATAATACTTAAAGAGATCCTTTTTATTAGAGCAAAGTTGCTGATTACCTGGATATCAACATAGGAGCAATTTAGTCATAAGTATTAAATAATTCATAGAAATATTTTTATCTAAACGTAATGTACTATCCCACACCAACAATGACACTGTGAAAAGGTCTTAAATTTCCCTTTTACGCTGAGGCAGACAGAATTTTCCAAAGATGGCCTCAATTATAGCTACTCTTCCTCCTTCAGCCCACATGTTCTTCCTCAATAAGATCCTGTCACCCTCTCACTGAGAAGTGGGGTCTGCATCCCTCCCCTTTGAATTTAGGTGGGTTTGTAATTCTTCAACTAGTAGAGAATGGTGGAAATGATGTAATTTGATTTCTGAGTCTAGGTCATGGACAGCAATGCAGCTTCTGCCTTCCTCACAGGACACTTGTCCTTGGAACCCTGAGCTGCCAAGTAAGAAGTCTGACTACCTTAAAGTTCCCATGATGTGAGGAAGACAAACCACATGAAAAAGTCATGTTTACAGGTGCTCAGATCTGCAGTCCTAGTCTTTCAGTCATCCCAACATGTGATGACTTACATGTTATCAGACATGTAAGTGATGAGCCTTCAGATGTTACCAGGCCCCAACTGTTGAGTCTCTCATAGCCTGAAAGTCTTCCTAACTGTTGCCTCAGCCATTATGTAGCAGAGATAAGCCATCCCCAATATGCCCTGTCCAAATTCCTGGCCCACAGGACTCCTAAGGAACAGAACATAGCTGTTTCTAAGCTCGTGAGTTTTAAGAGTAAAGTGTTAGGTGGAAATAGTAAATAATAAAACTGTTAGTGTACACAGCATAGCTCAAGCTGATACATGCTTTTCTTGGGAGGGTACATACTTTTTGGTATTCTATAAAGCAATGTTTCAATTTACTAAGAAATTTCCATTCATCCTCTTCTTAAATCTCTTATTATAGTGCCAACAGTTTTATTAATTAAAATTAAAAACAACAAATCATGGCTTTCTGTTGATTTGGATCTTCCAAGGCTGCCCTTTCATGAATTCTATGCTCTTATATTTAGTTTTTAATTAGAAACTAAATCGTGCTTTGTTCAATATACATCGTATAGCTCTTCTTTAATTAGATGATACCTCCTATCATTCTCTACTAACCTTTAGTTTGAATTCAAGTATTGCACTGTATCCAGTTTTTTGACATGTAATATTGACTGTTCCACCAAGCTCCAGTGTCATTGTGCCATAAAGAATTCCTAAAGAAAAAAAACAATTTTGACAAAAGGTTAAAGAGAAAGAGAGAGAGACTGGCTAATAACAAGTAGAACTTTATAATCTAATCTTCTAAGAGAAATAATTCAAGAGGATTCTGTCCTACTCAATTACAATCTATAATATGCACATAAAGTTGGTTCTGTAGGATTTGAATAGATAACAGTTGATCCACATTATTTCCAGAGTCTATATTTACAAATTTATATTCTCACTAAAATATATTCGTAATCCCAAAATCAATACCCACAGCATTTTTGCAGTCATTCATGGACGTGTGCAGAGTGGTGAAATATTTGTTGTCCAATGTGCACACTGAAGCTGAAGTCAAACAAGGTGAGACTCTTGACTTCTGGCTTCATTACTCATGTAGTAAACAAGTGTCTTTTCTGCAGTATATTTAGTGCCACATTTTTGTGTTTTTTGTTGGTGATTTTACTATTTACAATGGCCCCCAAATAAGTGCTATCTGGTTTTCCTAAGCACAGAAGGTTGTGATGTACTTTATGGAGAAAATATGTATGTTAAAGCTTGGTTCAGGCATGAGTTATAGTGCTGTTGGCTGTTAGTTCAATGCTAATGAATCAAAAGTATATATGTAATATGGTGTCTTTAAAAAGAAACAAAGTTATGCTTTGATTGGTTGATGAAAATGCTGTGACAAGAGGCTCACAGGAACCTAACCATGTGTTTCCTCTAGGAGCAACAGTTTAGTATTCATTAATTCAGTGTCTGTGGTGACTTTATAGGACATAAGTACTACAAATAACAAGAATCAACTGTATAAGTAAGATAAATTTAAAAATCTCTGTATTTTGGTTCTTGACTAAAAACAGTTGGAGAAATTCTGAGTTTGACGAGTTAAACAGGCTGTGTGTGTGTGTGTGTGTGTGTGTGTGTGTATCTGTTCTTGGACTAAACTTTTTTTTTTCCCCAATGTTCATCATTCCCATAGTTTGTATATTTTTACTATGCATACATAGAAACCACATAAGCTCATTTTGCACACAATCATACTATACACATCTTTCTCCGATTTGATTTTTAAACTCAACATTTTAGATAGGATTTAAAACTTTTTCAAATTTTTTAATATAATTTTTAAAGGTTACTCTCCATTTACAGTTATTACAAAATCTTGGCTATATTCCCCGTGTTGTACAGTACATCATTGAGCCTTGAGCCTATCTTACCAATAGTTTGTACCTCCTAGTCCTCCACACCTATAATGCACCCCCCTCCCCAATGGCAACCACTAGTGTGTTCTCTGTATCTGTGAATCTGCTTCTTTTTTTGTTATATTCACTAGTTCATTGTATTTTTTAGATTCCATGTATTGAATATAAGTGATATCATACAGTATTTGTCTTTTTCTGACTTATTTCACTTAGCATAATGCCCTCCAAGTTGGACTCAACTCTTAAGGCAGCCTTTAATATGCAAATGCACAATGTTAATTTTCAAGAGAGGAACAGACTATGCAATGCTTCTCATATTTATTTGGCTATGGAATTCTTATTTTATACAACAATTTGAGACTAGTGATTTGGAGAACACATCTTAGAAAATACACGAAGGTAGAAAATAATCATTTCCTCATTCACAAGGGGTTATGATCTCTCCTTTTTTCCATGCAATAAAAACACTGCTATGAAAAAAAAATTTTCCCTGTTGCTATTTGGGTATGACATTAGGTATCTCTCTACATGAAATATCATTTTATTTATTCTAAATTATTTAAAATTTAAAAGTATATTTCTCATCAATTCATTTCATGATTTCAGATATTTCACTTCATGTCTATTTCAAAAACCATACATGAAACTCAAAGAATTACCTAGCCTGAGGTCACAAGTTGGCAGTCCTGCACAGTGGATGGGAGTCAACAAGCCTAGAGTTTAGTCTCAGCATTCTTACTAACTAGCTGGTCTGGCTTTAGATAAGATTCTTAACCCTCCTGGTTTTTTCATCTGTGAAATGAGGTCATATTAAATAATTTCTATGTTTTCATGAATCAGTTCCTAAAATAGAGGATAATTACCCTAAAAAGTTATTTTTAAGAAATGGGTTGGAAAGAAGGGTAAAGATAATGACCAAGCTGAGTGTTTAAGATGATGCCATATAGCATAGCAGTGCAGATTGCAGAGCTGTGTGATCTCAGGCAAATTAACCTCTTTCTGCCTTATCCTCCTCGTTCATAAAACAGGGATAATATTACCTACTTCATAGGGCTGCTGGAATGATTAAATGAGTTTATAAATGTAAAGTGCACAGAATAGTTGGGTGCCTGGCCTGTTTTAAATGATAGTTATTATTTAATACTTTTATCTGTATACTAAATAATGGGGAAAAAGCATAATACATTAATTTTTAACAAACTGCCAAACAAGGATGAGAAAAAATTTTAAAGAACTTGTTACAATGAAAAGCAGTGCATTGAAATTTTAAAAAGGGGTGGTGGTGCAAGAAGATAAAAATCACTTTTGAGGATTCGGAAATAGCGGTCAGTTTCATCAAATTTTACAACTCGTAGACAAGGCAAATGAAATTCCATTATTATAAATCAGTCTCTTCCAAATAAAGTATGTGTCACAAAAAATCTACTGTGGTGAATTAATTCATCATAGAAATATTCAGCAGATGATAACAGTGAGCTCAAGTATCTGTAAACCAAGGACACTTTCAAACAAAAGGCTGACTCCATCAACCTCAAAACATAAATTACAGTCAAACACACTTACTTAAAAAGAAGGTTTAAAAAAAACCTAACTCAAGTATAGAAAATATTTACCTTTACAATGAGCATATGGCATTGTCATTGCATAATCTTCGCCTCTATTCAAGAAAGTTAACCGTGCTTCTCCTTCTAATAGTGCAGATAATGAGTTTCCTGAAATAAATATTGTTTTTTAAGTTTCACAAAAATAATTCAGCCAATTCAAAACAAACAAAACATATTTAGGACACCTACCAGATATCTACAGTGGAATGTCTTAAAAATGTCTCAGTCTCAATGTGTCCAAACATATATTTGTTGTCTTATACCCAAAACATATTCGATCCATGTTCCTATTCTTACAAAACGAGTACTTTTAAAAGGTACTCGTTATATGTTTGTTGTGTTATTTTACATGAGGCTCTTAAAAAAAATCTTAAACATGTAGAACATGCCGTAAAACACTATTTCACTGTATAGCTTAATATGCCCTTTTTTGAATAAAAACATTATTTCTTATCTGTAAGACACATTACTTCGTTAAGTCCCAAGCTTTAAGTACGTATAATTGATATAATAATACTATGGCTAATTTAGAAAAAATTTAAAATATGCATAACCCACCAAAATGCAATTGATGATATAATTTCATGGTATTTTCTTCTAGCTTTTCATATATATATATATATATATATATAAAAATATATATATTTCCCCCATTGAGAGCTTTATCGAAGTATAATTTACATACAGTAAGTGACCCATTTTAATGGTGCATTTTGATAGTCTTAGCAATTGTATCCAGTCACGTAACCTCCACCAGCACAATCCCTGCTCCTTGGCAGTCAATCTTTTCCTCCAGCCCAAGGAAACCACTGGTCTGGTTTCTATCACTATAGTTTGGCCTATTTTAGAATTTTGTATAGATGGCATCATAGAATATGTAGTTTATTGTGTCTGATTTCTTTCACTTAGCAAAATATTTTTCAGACTCATCCATGTTATTGTATCATCATTTCATGCCACTTTAACAATACTGAAAAATCTAATGTATGAACATAGTATATCTCTCCATTTACTTATCTTCTTTAATTTTCCTCAGCAATGCTTTGTAGTTTTCAGTGTACAGGTCTTATATATCTTTCATTAAATTTACTCTTAAATATTTTATTTTTAAGATACTATTGTAATCAGAGTTGTTTTTTAAATTCCATTCTGCAAGTGTACATTTCTAGTATATAGAAATACAATTGATTTTTGTATTTTGATCATGTATCCTACAACCTTACGAAATTCACTCATTAGTTCTAGTAGTATGGTGGTATATTTCAGAGGATTTTCTATATAGATCAGGTATGTATGTGGTTTAACTTCTTCCTTTCTAATCTGTATGCTTGTTCTTTAACTTGCCTACTGCATTGGCTAGGACTTCTAACAGAATTTCATACAGAAGTGGTGAGAGTGAATATGCTTGCCTTGTACCTGACCTTAAGTAAAAATTGTTCTATTTTCAACATAAGAGTATTAAGTTGGCTATTTATTTTTCATAGATACCTTTAATCTAGTCCTAGTTTGTTGAGAGCTTTTATCATGAATGGATATTGAATTTTGTCAAATGCTTTTTCTGAATCTATTAAAATGATATGATTTTCCTTTATTCTATTAACATGAATTACACTGATTGTTTTTCAGGTGATATGCCAACCTTGTATTTGTGAGATAAACCCCACTTGATCATGATATATTATCTTTTAAATATATTGATCATGACATATATCATTTTTAGATATCCAATTATGTGTGTGTATTACCGTTTATATATATATTGATTTGTTACTAATTTGTTAAGGATTTTTGCAGGTATATTCAAGAAAGATGTTGATCTACAGTTTTCTGATAATGTCTGCTTTGGGGATAATGTCTGGCCTCATAAAATAGCTGAAAAGTGTTTCCTTCTCTTCTATCTTCTGTAAGAAGCTGTACAGAATTGGCATTATTTCTTCCTTAAATATTTACAAGAACTCAAAATATCTGGGCCTGGACCATAACTTTTTTATAATTCTTTTTTAAATTAGTTATTTTTGGCTGCATTAGGTCTTCTTTGTTGTGTGTGGGCTTTCTCTAGTTGCAGTGAGCGGGGGCTACCCTTTGTTGCAGTGCGCTGGCTTCTCACTGCGGTGGCTTCTCTTGTTGCAGAGCACGGGCTCTAGGCGCGCGGGCTTCAGTAGTTGTGGCTCGCGGGCTCTAGAGCACAGGCTCAGTAGTTGTGGTGCACGGGCTTAGTTGCTCCACGGCATGTGGGATCTTCCCAGACCAGGGCCCGAACCCGTGTCCCCTGCATTTGCAGGTGGATTCTTAACCACTGTGCCACCAGGGAAGCCCTGGACTATATCTTTGAAGGAAGATTTAAAATTACTAATTCAATTTCTTCCACTGATTTAAGGCTATTATAATTTTACATTTCTTCTTGGGTCGGTTTTGGTAATTTGTGTTTTTTAAGGGATTTGCCTGTTTCATCCAAGCTGTCAAATTTATTGTCATAAAATTATCCATAATATTTCCTTATCATCTTTTCAGTGTCTGTAGGATCCGTAGTGATTCTGCTCATTTTATTCCTGATTTGTATTCTTTATTTTGATCAGTCTAAAAGCAACTCTTGGGTTCCCTGATTTTCTCAATTGTCTGTCCACTTTCTACACTGATGTCTGCTCATTATTATTTCCTTTCTTCTACCCACCTGAAATTTGATTAGCTTTTTCTAACTTCATAGGGTAAAAAAGTTAGATCACTGATTTGGTTCTTTCTTTTTTTCTAATTTAAAGTTATAAATCTCTCTCTAAGCACCCCTTTTGCTGTATCCTACAAATTTTGATATGCTGTATTTTCATATCATCTAGTCTTAAATATTTTCTAATTTCTCTTGTGATTTCTTCTTTGGCCCATGAATTATTTAGAAGTGTGTTATTTAATTTCTAAATATTTGGAGTTTACCTCGATATCTTGTCATTTATTTCTAATTCTATTTCATAAAGGTTGCAGAACATATTCTGTATGATTTCCATCTTTTGAAATTTATGGAGAGTTGTTTTATGGTCAAACATGTGATCTATACCAGTGAAAAACCATAGGTGTACTTGAACACAATGTGTATTCTGTAACTGTTGCCTGTAATGTTCTAGAAATATCAATTAAGGTAAGGTGTTGATAGTGTTTTTCAGGTCTATATGTCTTTGCTTATATTTCATCTAGTTGTCTTATCATCTGCTGAGGAGACAGTGTTAATCTAAATATGATTTTGGAATTGCCTATTTCTCCCCCTAATTGTTTTTGCTTCATGTATTTTGAGGTTCTATGATTTGATATACATTTGTGATTATTATGCTTTCCTGACGTACTAAACCTTTTATCATTATGAAATACTCCTTTTTTATCTCTTTAAAACTTTTTGTCTTAAAAGTTTATTAATATAGCCACTCAATCATATTTGAACTTAATGTTCACATAGTTTAGCTTTTAATTTTTTCTATCCATATACTTTCAACCTATTTGTGTCTTTACACTTAAAGTGGATCTATCCTTGCTGTTTTATTCAATCTGACAATCTGTCTTTAAATTGGATTATTTTGACCATTAACACTGATATAATTACGATGGGTTTTTTATCTGCCATGTTACTGTGTATTTTCTATTGTTCCTCTCTGATTTTTATGCCTTGATCAAGTTTTCCTGCTACTTTAAAAAATAATTTGAATTTTTTTTTAGAATTTCATTTCAATAATCTTATTGGCTTTTTACTTATGCTTGTCATTATTGTGTGGATGTGTGTATGCTCATGTGCACACGCACATGCTCTAAAATAGCGTTTCTCAACAGTGGCGCTACTGCTATTTTGGGCTGGATAATTCTTTGTTGTGGTGGGTTGTCCTGTGCATTGTAGGATATTTAGCAGCATCCCTGGCCTCAAACTACTGGATATACCAACTGGAAAACCAAAATATCTCTGGCCATTGCCAAATGTCTCCTGGGCCCCAAAGTTGAGGACCAGTGCTTTAGGGATTACAAATATTTATCTTTAAAATTTCACACGCCACTTACAATTAAATTAACCACTTTTATAAAATGTAGAAACTTTGCAATCTGTATGTCCACTCTCCTTTAAGCCTTTATGCTATAGTTATATCTGCATATGCTATAAAATTCACAAGGCAATGTTAACATTCTTTGTTTTGAACAGTAATATATATTATAAACAAATTGAGAAGAAAAAGTAAGAAAAAATGTCTTTTGGATTTACTAGATACTTATCATTTCTTACAATCTTCTGTCCATTCTGAGGATCTGGGTTTTTATCTAGTATCATTTACCTTTAGCTTGAAGAACTTTATTTAGCTTTTCTTGTAGTATGACTCTTCTGGCAACAAATTTTTTTAGTTTTATTTTATCTGAAAATGACTTTATTCTTGAAGAATATTTTCTTTCAACACTATAGAGATGTTCCATTTCCCTGAGTTCTTCACAGATTCTAATAAGAAGTTGGCCATTACAGAATCATTATTTCCCTGAATGTATTATACTGCTTTTCTCTTTTTGTTTTCAAGATTTGTCTTTGATCTTTGGCTTTAAATAGTTTGAGTACATTGTGTCTTGGCTTAGCCATCTTTTTTGTTTTTTTTCCCTAACCACTATACTGTCAGGAAATTCCCTGTATTGCCTTCTCTAGGACATTGATGGATTCCCACTCCACCAGTTTTCTAGAACTCGAAGTTAAAGAAGTGGGAGTTGGGAACTTCTCTGGTGGTCCAGTGGTTAAGACTGCACTTCCACTACAGGGGGCATGGGCTCGATCCCTGGTTGGGGAACCAAGATCCTGCATGCATTGGTTTAGCCATCTTAATGTTTATTCTGCTTGGTATGCTTTGAGCATCTTGAATGTGTAAATTTATACCTTTCGTTATATTTGGAAAACTTTTGCATCAACTCATTTTTTTTAACATCGTTATTGGAGTATAATTGCTTTACAATGGTGTGTTAGTGCCTGCTTTATAACAAAGTGAATCAGCTATACATATACATATATCCCCATATCTCCTCCCTGTTGCATCTCCTTCCCACCCTCCCTATCCCACCCCTCTAGGTGGTCAAAAAGTATCGAGCTGATCTCCCTGTGCTATGCGGCTGCTTCCCACTAGCTATCTATTTTACGTTTGGTAGTGTATATATGTCCATGCCACTCTCTCACTTCGTCCCAGCTTACCCTTCCCCCTCCCTGTGTCCTCAAGTCCATTCTCTACATCTGCGTCTTTATTCCTGTTCTGCCCCTAGTTTCTTCAGAACCAATTTTTTTTTTTTTTAGATTCCATATATATGTGTTAGCATGTGGTATTTGTTTTTCTCTTTCTGACTTACTTCACTCTGTATGACATACTCTAGGTCCATCCACCTCATTACAAATAACTCAGTTTCGTTTCTTTTTATGGTTGAGTAATATTCCACTGTATATATGTGCCACATCTTCTATATCCATTCATCTGTCGATGGACACTTAGGTTGCTTCCATGTACTGGCTATTGTGAATAGAGCTGCAGTGAACATTGTGATACATGACTCTTTTTGAATTACGGTTTTCTCAGGGTATATGCCCAATAGTGGGATTGCTGGGTTGTACGGTAGTTCTATTTTTAGTTTTTTAAGGAACCACCATACTGTTCTCCATAGTGGTTGTATCAATTTACATTCCCACCAACAGTGCAAGAGGGTTCCCTTTCTCCACACCCTCTCTAGCATTTATTGTTTGTAGATTTTTTGATGAAGGCCATTCTGACTGTTGTGAGGTGATACCTCATTGTAGTTTTGATTTGCATTTCTCTAATGATTAGTGATGTTAAGCATCATCAATTCATTATTTTCCTGTTCCATTTTCTCTCCCCTTCTGGGACTCCAGTAACACATATGTTAGACCACGTGATATTATATAACAGATATCTGAGGCTCTGTTCATTTTTTAATATAATTTTTCTCTGTGCTTTCCACATTGGATTTCTATTTATCTATTTACAAGCTCACTTATTTTCTTCTCTATCATCTCCACTCTGCTGTAAAGTTCACTCTATGAATTTTTAATTTAAAATACTGAATTTTTCAGTTCTAGAATTTCTATTTAATTTTTGAAATATATCTATTTCTAC
The DNA here is from genome assembly GCF_039906515.1 of Pseudorca crassidens. Classification (NCBI taxonomy): domain Eukaryota; kingdom Metazoa; phylum Chordata; class Mammalia; order Artiodactyla; family Delphinidae; genus Pseudorca; species Pseudorca crassidens. Next base: position 64,562,952 of record NC_090306.1, read on the forward strand.
TTTTCTTCTAAGCTGTACAATTTTTTCATTCACTGTGACCATATTTTCTTTTACTTATTTAAGGGCACTTATTTTAGCCACTTAAAAATCCTTGTGTGCTACTTCCAACAGTATATCCTGGGGTTTGTCTCAGTTGATTTTCTTTTCCTTTGAGAATATGTTCCATTTTCCTGGGTCTTTAAGTTAGGTAATTTTGTATTCGATTCTGGACATTATAAATGTTGAGTTGTAGAGACTCTGAATTCTATTATTTTTCTCCAATGAAAGTTGTTCTTTTGTCTTAGCATGCAATTATTCGATTGGACTCAAATTACGAACTTTGGTTTTTTTTTTGGGTGGCAGTTTTGTTCTGGATTTAGCCAGAGAGGTAGGCAGAGAGAATTCAGGATCCCCTCTCTGGCTCTTTTACTTTTCAGGTTCCTGTTCTCTGTCCAGTGGCCACAGTTTCTCCAAATTTAGTGTTTGGTTCCCCAGGTCAGAAAGGCTGCAATGTTTCCACCAGTTTACCCTGCTAACTGTACCTGACCTGAGGCTGAAAGTCACGGAAACGAGGATTCATTCTGTATAATTTCTGTTGTATGACTGTGGACTTTCCACTAAATTGGCCTGCAATTGCTCTCTTGAAAGTTTTCACGTATTAATAGCTGCTTTCTGTATTAGGGCCAGATGTCCAGAGGAGAAGGACTGGTCTAGTAGGACCTTATTCAGACACTGTTGTTCACATACATTCTTAACACATTTCTCTCTTAAAATCATTTCTCTCTTATTATATAGTATTCATAACCATACTATATCTTAAAATAACTGAATGTTCTCTTATTTTAAAGGAAATACTTGCTCTTTGTGGGAAAGTTGAAAAATCCAACGATAATTACCCATAATTCCATCATTCAGGTTAATCATGAAATCTTGATATAATTCCTTGCATCTTTTTTTCCTATATAAGAATGTATACATGTTTTAAAGCAGAGTTGACTCAGAGCATATATGTACTCTGCTTTTCACTTAACATTATATCATAAGCCATTTCAGATTTTACTTCACATTAGAATTACCTGAGGAGATTGTAAAAATGTATATTCTTGGGTTTCCCTGGTGGCACAGTGGTTAAGAATCTGCCTGCCAATACAGGGGACAGGGGTTCGAGCCCTGGTCTGGGAAGATCCCACATACCGCAGAGCAACTAAGCCCATGCACCACAACTACTGAGCCTGCGCTCTGGAGCCCACGAGCCATAACTACTGAGCCCGTGTGCTGCAACTACTGAAGCCCGTGTGCCCAGAGTCCGTGCAATGCAACAAGAGAGGCCACCACAGTGAGAAGCCCACGCGTCACAACAAAGAGTAGCCCCCGCTCACCAAACTAGAGAAAAGCCCCGCGTACAGCAACAAAGACCCAATGCAACCAAAAATAAAATAATATAAATAAATTTATATTAAAAAAGAATATACTTGAGCCCAGTGATTTTGATTTGGTAAGTCAAGATTGGGATTCAGGACTCCAAAATTTTAACTGATACTCTGATTATGAAATTGATGGTTTATGCATACTGTTTGAAAAACAAGAGCAGTTCTCCCAAATGATGATAAATTATTCAACCCATAGCAAAGTGACTAAGTACCTATATTTTATCTGCTCTGCAGAATATCAGAAAGCCATTTAAAAATGAATGGTTCTTAGGGCAAAGACTAGTGGTACAAGAAAAAACAGATCCATAGATCCAAGAAGATAGCCCTTGAAATAGAAAATAATGGCATTAAAAAACAGTGATAAATAAACCAAATACTGAGAAAATTTATTGGCTTTTGGGAAGAGAAAGTTATGCTCTTGCTTCACTTCATACACACTATATACAAAGAAATAAATTTCAGGCAAACTAAAGAGCAGTGAAAGCATAAAAATATGAGAACATGTGAGCGAATTATTATATAAGCTGAAGAGAGAAAGGGTTTTCTAATTGTGACACCAAAAGCAAAAACCAGCAAAGGAAAAACTGATAATTTAGTACATCAAAATGTCAAGAGAGGGCTCCCCTGGTGGCGCAGTGGTTGAGAGTCCGCCTGCCGATGCAGGGGACACGGGTTCGTGCCCCGGTCCGGAAGGATCCCACGTGCCGCGGAGTGGCTGGGCCCGTGGGCCGTGGCCGCTGAGCCTGCGCGTCCGGAGCCTGTGCTCCGCAGCGGGAGAGGCCACAGCGGTGAGAGGCCCGCGTACCGCAAAAAAAAAAAAAAAATGTCAAGAGACTACTTGTTAAGAGGAATATACTCTACCCAGATGTCATTAAATTTAACTTAATTTAGATTCAAGAAAATGAACTAATTCCTAAAACAATATAAACTATCAAACTCTCCTAGCAAGAAGTTTCTATATGGGCAAGTCAATAACCAAAGAAGAAATGAGGAAGTTACCAAAAAATTGTCCCTACAAAGTTTGAATTTAGTAAATTCTTTCAAATTATAAAGGAACAGATAGTTCTGATATACACAACTGTATGTACTATAACATAGAAAAAAGAAGGCCAGCTGCTGAAGTAATTGCAGAAAGTGAGCTATGTACCAGGTATTCAATAAAAATTCTACAAGGGTAGAACACATATTCACTAAAGTCATTTAAACTATAGTCAGGGTAGGGGCATGGAGGGATGGAGGGTTCAGTGGGGAGGGAATAACCCAAATATACGTAACCTTCAGAAGAAAATGATCACCCTCTGAAACAAGCAAAATATAAAACTAGGCAAAAAAATCAAACCCAAAACCCAAACAAAGCAAGCATCAAGGGATGATTTGTTTGTTTGAATTGTCACAGGTTTTAGATTAAGGTTTCCTACTGTACATATTTATTTTCCCTTGTACTTAAAAAAGTTTTTGTTAGTATGTTACTTGATCCAAGGTTAAATATCATTACTGACTGACCCTGGACTAAGTATTCTAACTGTATTTGGATGCTTTCTCCTCTTTTCAAAGACTAAAACAAAACAAAACATTATGGCCTAAAATGGTTAGCTGTAGTGGGCAATCATTATTCTGTCTTTTGATAAGTGGTACTTGTGGTAAATTTACACGTACGTGATGAACACTTAAATAACATGAGTCATATCTCTATTTATGAATGAGCAAAGAAAAACAACAGAAAAAGAAAGGTCATTACCCAAGTAAAAATGGTAAATTGACATATAAATTCCTGGCTGAAAACAGCCCAAGACATTGTCTGTATAAAAGCTCACCAGGAAATACTACCTTCCAGAAAAGCATATAGATTGAGACACGGGTAAACTCACCATAGAACTTGGACTTAGCCAGGATACTACCACTAAGGCAAAATCCATCTTTTCGGTTACTAACATAAAAGGCAGATATTGGTGGATGATGGGACACCTATTGAATACAGGAAAAATACATTAAAGTATAATAATATAAGCATATTATTGTGATATTATCAAAAGTTCAAGTCTTAAAAGCATACTCTAATAATGAATTAAAAGAAACATTTGGTAAGTAGTAAAATTAAATATTGATGATTATAGTAACCAATCTCCAAGATGTATCTGAAGGAAACCCACCTCCTGGTATTCACACCATTAAGGTGAGCTTCTCTTACACTGTACCAAAGTTAGTTTGTGTGGAAGTAATAGTATATCACTTCTGAAATTAGGTTATAATGCAGCATGTACCTTGGTGTGTGTGTGTCTCTCTCTTGAAGATCATTAGCTCTGAAAGGCCAGCTTCCATGTTATGAACAACTCTATGGAGAGGCCCATGTGACAAGGAACTGAGTACTCTTGTCAAAAGCCATGTGATGAGCTTGGAAGCAGAATCCTCCAGCCCAGGTAAGCCTTCAGATGATTGCAAAGCTGGCTGATATCTTGACCTCAACCTCAGGAGAGATCCCGAGCCAGACCACCCAGCTAAACAGTTCTCAGATTCCTGAACATCACTGCATGAGATAATAAATGTTTTTTGTCTTAAGCCATTAAGTTTTGAATTTGTTATACAGCAATGAATAACTAATACAGTGGCTATTCTTCATGTAGATTACTGAATAGACCGTAGGAAACTAACAAAAGCTTTAACAAATATTTTAATAATTAATATTGCAAAATGTATACATCATGTTTTTTGAAATGAGACAAAACTAAAATCAAATGCTTCTCAAGCTTCTCAACTTAGTGAAGAATTATAGTGAACTAAAATACAAGACAGTATAATCATTAATTAAAAAAAATTAATACAGATAAGTGGTTTCAATCTGAGGAGTATATCAAAATCTCTTGGGAAGAGGAAGGTTTTTCAAATAACACATAGTCTTCTCATCCTCCTTACATTCTGTATATGAAAGGTAAGCAGGTCAGGATTTGTTTAGATGAAGAATAGCTGGGAAGATATAATAGGGTGGGAGAATTAAATTTAAAAATAATGAGGCAAAAAGTGCAATATCAGATTACCTAATTGTGAATCTGTGGAGGGCTTAAAAAGGCATGTAATTTGAGATAAATTTAGAAAGATATGGAGGACCCTGAATGTCAGAGAAATGGGTGTAAATTTGATTTAGGAACTGGGGAACCACTGAAGTATTTGGTCCAAAAAAAGGAGGGGGGGCAGAGCAATAAAAATAAAGATTTATTTTTTATCGTAGGATTCCATGACTGTAAGAGAGTATGTAGCTTAAGAGTATGGTATTTAGTAGTCAGTACCAAGAGGTTAAAATCTTACCAAATGTTCGCTAGTAAGAAAGGTTATAATCAACAGTGAGTTTACTGAGTTAACATTTTCTATAAAAAAATCTGAATAACTTCCAAATCAGTTTTATTTCTATAACATGGATTTCTAATACCTGTTCAGCAATATAAAAAGTTTTGCTGTTTGTTCTGGGATGAATCCACAAACAACGGAAAGTCTCACCAAGTATAGGATTATAAGGTTTCTTCAGTCCCTAGTAAAAAACATACAAGTTTCAAATTATAAATATGGAAGAGTCAAAGTACTAACTTAAACCAGTCAAGATAGGCTTAACTGTATCATCTGGGAACTATCCTTATAAAATTTCCCAGTAGTAACATGAAATAAAATTAAATGACTTCAATCATAATACAGGTCTAAATAACCAAGTATTTTGCAATTCTGCTAACTGAAAGAGGCCCTGCAATGCAATTATTAATAAATAATCTAAAGATAACATAAAGAATAAAGAACACATATAAGGCTATAGAAAGTAAAACAAACATTACCTTTGGCTTTTTATAGAATCCTGACAAATACCATTTTACTACTTTCTTCAAACGGAAATAAGGATTTTCTTCAAGAGCAGCCCTAAAAAATAAAATGATATACGCAAAAATTTTACAGAACATATCACAAATTCTCCCTCATATTAATCAACAATTGAATATGAGATATGACTGGAAAGCATAATTCATTTTCAAAATAGATGGCAAAAACAACCATATAAATCAGTTTGCAAGAATCACTTTTCATAATCTGGTTACTTTTCTGCCCATTTTTAACCCCATCTTTAGTCTTCAACCTCCCCTATGTGCTACCAACTGATTTTCCAGAGTGAACTAACTGTACAAATATAACAGATAATCAAAGAATAATTTTCATTTTAAAACAGGCATTTTCAAAAGCCATGACTCACCTGTCCCCTTGCCCTTCTGCTAATTCTATGAACATTGCAAAACACTGATTGTGTTTTTCAGGTGAATTCTGTTTGTATATATATATGTATATATGGCAATTTATTTATATTACTCCCTTCAAGCATGTCTGAAGGTCCAATGTGGTGATTTTTGAAGATGAAGTGTGAGATGGAAGAGGCTAGGCCTAGGCTCGCCGACAACTGTGCCAAGTTGAAAATACTGAACTTTTCGGGAGTTAACATCCCTCTGATTGCTCTCTTCTTTTCTTGGTTTAAATTCTCTTACTACACAATTTATTTACAGCTTTACATGTATGTAGAATGCACAGTTCAAAACTCAAAGCAATATAAAGAAGTACACAGTCTTGCTATTGCCCCATCTCTCCATACTCTTCCTACTTAACCTCCCATAGGCAACCTTTTTTTTTAGCTGCTTCTTTTTTTTTTTTGGCCGCACCACGTGGCATATGGGATCTTAGCGCCCTAACCAGGGATCAACCAGGGATCTAACCCGCGCCCCCTGCAGTGGAAGCACAGAGTATTAACCACTGGACTGCCAGGGAAGTCCCTAGTTGCTTCTTTTCATATAGTTTTCTTGAAGTATAAAGAAGCAAATATAAATATGTAGTCTTTTTTTTCTTTGGCTGTGTTGGGTCTTCATTGTGGTGCGTGGGCTTCTCAGTGTGATGGCTTCTCTTGTTGCGGAGCACGGGCTTTAAGCACACGGACTTCAGTAGCTGCAGCATGGGGGCTCAGGAGTTGTGGCTCGTGGGCTCTCGAGCGCAGGCTCAGTAGTTGTGGCTCACAGGCTTAGTCGCTCTGCGGCATGTGGGATCATCCTGGACCAGGGATCGAACCCGTATCCTCTGCACTGGCAGGAGGATTCTTAACCACTGTGCCACCAGGGAAGTCCCAAATATGTAGTCTTTTTCTTAAAAAAAAAAAGGGGAACAAACTAAATGCATTCTTCTGTATCTTGCTTTTTACACACACACACACACACACACACATACACACACACTCCTGAAGATCCCTCCAAATCAGTTTATAGAGTTCTTCCTTAGTGTGGATGTACCATACATTACTTAACCAGTCAACTGTGGCTGGACACTTGAGTTATCTAACCTTTTGCTGTTCCAAACCCTGCTGCAACAATTTTGTATATATGTCATTTTGTACATGTGGAGTTGTATCTGTAGGAGATATTCCCAGAAGCAGGATTACTGGATCAAAGGATTGAATACATTTATAATTTTGGTAGATACTGCCAGATGCCTTTCTAATGCACTGTGCTAGTTTGTATGACCCAACAGCAGTCTATGAGTGCCACACAACCTTGGCAACAGTGTGTGTTGCCAGAAGTGCAACCTTTTAATTTGGGAAAATGGTCATCTCTCAAGATCTTACTGTGATTCATAGGAACCTGCCTCATATTCTGAGGGAAATACATTTCTAGATAGATAAAAGGAAGCAGAACTGGGGTATAAAAGCATCTAGATTTTTGGTCAAAGTGATGGATGGAAAATAGATCTTATTATGGTTTGAATTTGCACTTTTCTTATTTTAAGTGAAGTTTACATGTTTAAGGACTATTTTTTTTTTTTTTTTTTTTTTTGCTGTACGCGGGCCTCTCACTGCTGTGGCCTCTCCCGTTGCGGAGCACAGGCTCCGGACGCGCAGGCTCAGCGGCCATGGCTCACAGGCCCAGCTGCTCCGCGGCATGTGGGATCTTCCCAGACCAGGGCACGAACCTGTGTCCCCTGCATTGGCAGGCGTACTCTCAACCACTGCGCCACCAGGGAAGCCCTTAAGGACTATTTTTATTACTTCATTTTTAAACTGCTTGGTCATTTCCTCCACTTCTTTTTCTATTAGGTTATTGATCATTTTCATTCACTAAGAATTTCTTTTCATAGAATTTCTTTTCATTCACTAAAATAAAAAGAGCCCTTTTTATTTTAGGGAGCTTAACAGTTCATTTATGACTTAATTTGCAAAAATCTCCCCCAGTTTACGAATTATCCTTTGAATCAGCTTGTTTTTTTTCATTCACTAAGAATTTCTTTTCATTCACTAAAATAAAAAGAGCCCTTGTTATTTTAGGGAGCTTAACACTTCATTTATGACTTAATTTGCAAAAATCTCCCACAGTTTACGAATTATCCTTTGAATCAGCTTCTTTTTTCTTTTTTTTGCAATGTTCATTAATGCAACTAATAGACTAATAATGCAATGAATAAACTGAATACAGGTATTAATGCAGAATCTAAAAATCAGGTCACAGGGCCAGAACCTAGTATCTTAGAAAACACAGCGCCTTGAAACTGCTGCTGGAATGGGGGCAGCAAGTGAAACCTGGAAAAGTATGATTGTCCAAGAAACTGCTGGGAAAGAGGTAGGCAGCTCCTCCTCCACCTCCCTCATGCCTGCCTTCTTCAGAATTACTCCCAGGATCAGCTGGCAGGAAGAAAAGCAAAGGTGAGAGTGGGGATTTATGCCATGTGCCAGCAGTTAGTAGGATGTTCCAGTTGTGATAAGCTGCACATGCCTCACTGCATGCAGAGAGAATAAGCACAAACAAAAGCAGAAGCCCCAGGATGGGACCTGAAGGAGGACTTAGGTGGGGGAGAACCAAGAATGCCAACCAGCTCTCCCCGTGTTAGGTCAATGCACAGGTCAGGGAGCCTGTGATGGCAGTGCTGTCAAGGCAGGGGCAGAATTCCTGTCTTCCTCAAGCTTGTGATTTCTCCATTTGACCTCATAAATGGAAACATTACAGCGAAGTATTAAACCTGCTTCTTATTAAGGTCAACTACAGAAGTGGTGGAGAAGAGAGAGTGGCATCTCATTTGAGCCTGATTTTGGTACAGCATCACCACTGAAATCAGCACTCTGAAAATACTCGAAAACCATGAAGTATCTTTTATTTTAAGAAATGAGAATTTACTTACTCAGATAGGAAATCTGCATGATAGTAGTAATCTGAAAGTTTATCCAGGAAAGAACGGGGTTCCAAAATAAATGTAGGCAGAACCACCCTGGATAGGTCCATGCCAGGACGGACTTGTTTCAGTAGTGTCCAGATAAGGCTTTTGTTTTCTTCTGACACAGTTTCTGTTTGAGAAGCCTCACCTGCCTTTAGCAATTAACAAAAAATACTGAAATACTATATTTATTTCAGACACATAAATATGTAGATAAGACAGCTAATACTGAAAATATGAATCTTCTCTAAGACTATTCCAAGCAATCTTAAAATGTGAAAATAACCCATTAGGTAATAAGTCAACACCTATAAAATTTAGTAAAAGGGTAGTCGCAAGAGACACTAAATAAAGTGAATGATATATACAAAGAATCCATTACAAAAAAAATTATACTCTATTATTTTATACTATGTTTACTTCTATGCATTAGCAATAACAAGAAAGTTATAAATTCATGTTTCCCTACAATTTACTTTGTACCTGGCAATAACATCAAGGAGTATCTTATTTCAAAAGCAAACCTGAAGATGTAAACTCTAAATTTAATAGAATATATTGGTATTTGTGCGAGTATATGTGTTTAATTGTTTATAAATCTTGATATATTCATATGTATGCAACTTTTAAAATAAAATAGGTATTATATAAATACTATTCTCTTTCAGGAAAAGAAGAAATAGGTCACACAAATATCTTCAATTTCATCTGTAAATTTCCAAGAATTAGAAAACCAAAATCTCTGAAAATCACAGACTGTTACCTCTCCGAGTTCTTCATGGCTCTGTTCAGTGTAGGTAGTCTCCTTTAAAGGCTCAACAGGCTCAGGTTCAATGTATGAGTCATCTTGCCTTTCTGATGTATCTGTGTCACTTTCTTCACTTTTCCCCATCACCTCATTGTCAGACTCATCATGCTCTTGATCATTTTCTTTATCAGATTTATCAGAATACATATCTTGGTCCTTAAAATGCTGCCGTTCAATTTCACTATCATTTAACCTTAAGAGAAAGAATTATTAGGAGGAAGGATAAAGGAGGTTAAGAATATTTAATTTATAAATAAGAAGGATATGTAACACTTACTGAGAATTTACTATGTGAAGGGTACCATTCTAAGTGTTTTATATAGTTTAACTCATTTAATCATAAAATAGCCCTAAAAGTAAAATTATTACTCTCACTTCACAGATTAAAAAATGGAGGCACAGAGAAATTAAATTAAAACCTGGAAAATGCTAAAAGATGACACTCTGAGCTCTTTGCTTCTCTATCCTTTAGGTCTAAAATTTTCCAAAAGCAAAATTTTACACTATTCCTTGCTAGATTTTTTTCTTAGTTTTACAAACATCATCACTTGAATCAACCTATCACTTCTGGTCTAAAGAAAAACTTCAAGACAAGACCACTAGATTCTCAAGTGAACGCAAATGAATTATGACTTTCTACCTGTAAAGGTCTCCAAAGTCACTCATAATAAGTCCAAAAATAAAAGGAGAAATGTATAAGGTAATTATATCGATTTAATACTGGACTGAGGACTTCCTTGGTGGCACAGTGGTTAGGAATCTGCCTGTCAATGCAGGAGACATGGGTTTGATCCCTGGTTCGGGAAGATCCCACATGCCGCAGAGCAATGAAGCCTATGCTTCATGCAATGATGCCACAACTACTGAGCCTGCATTCTAGAGCCCGTGAGCCACAACTACTGAGCCCCTGTGCCACAACTACTGAGCCTTCACCCTAGAGCCTGCGCTCCGCAACTACTGAAGACTGCGCACCTAGAGCCTGTGCTCCGCAACGAGAGGCCACCAAAATGAGAAGCCTGCGCACCACAACGAAGAGTAGCCCCCGCTCACCGCAACCAGAGAAGGCCCACGCACAGCAACGAAGACCCAACGGAGCCAAAAGAAAGAAAAAAAAACAACTGGATAGGCTTAACCTTGAAAAAAAACTCTATGGAGAACTGGAAATGGAAATTTCAGCTTAAGGAAATGAACCTATGGCCTAAAATTGTTAAGCTGCCATACCCAACCTTATTCTTACTTACAAGACTAGGGTTACTATTCTGCACAAAAAGGAAACAATTTTTTTAAAAAAATCACTTCCAGAATCAAACATTTTTTAAGAAATTTCTCATTTAAGAAAGTATCTGTGGGTTTCGTTTGGTATAAAAAATTTGTAAAGTACTTTACAAAAGAATACATGGTGCCGTTATATATAATAATTGACATTTTAATTATGCTGAGATAAGTTTAACAGAGTAGTCCTATTTGATTCTCTTTTAGTCTCTATTTTTCCAAAATCTTCTTATGTTTGGATTTTAATCAGACAACTTCTAACAGAAATTCATTTTTTAGAACACTTATTTTCTTTTTTCTCCTTTACAATCATATATTGCTGTCTTTGCTTTCTTACCATCTAGTCTCTCCTTAATCCCTCACAATCTGTTTTTTATTTTCTCTTTTATTTTGTTTTATCCTCTCTCCCCTTTGGCAACCTGTCCAGTTTCAAGACTTCATCATTTCTATTTGATGATTTCTGTTTGATGATTTCCCATGCATGCAAGAATAAGCTTCAGATTCATGTTTTTAAACGCTTGGTTGACCACATCTATATATACTGGGACCACTGCATCCTCAACATATCCAATATTTAATACATTATCTCCCAAATATGGTCCTTTTAAAAATTTTTTGTCATCTTCCCAGTTACTCAGGCTTAAAACTTGGTAATCTTTTTTTAACTTTACCCGTTTCCTGTCTCTTACATCCAAGGAGACTCTAAGTCTTGAAGGTAGGCTCCCATCCTTCCTCATCTCTGCAACATCAGTTCCTAGCTCATTTTCTGTCATATATCCAAATGAACGTGTTCATATGTTGATTCTACTTAATGGTAAAATCTGTTATATTGATCCTCTCCCTGATTCCCTAGTTGGATATTATGTTTTCACCCTCTAAATTCTCCTGATCCTATATTACCCTAAGACATCTCTCCTTTGGTTGTTTATGTCATTCTTTTCTTCCTACTATTTATAGTTGCTTGGCATTTTATCGCTTTCAAGCAAAACAAAACAAAACATCTCTCTAGGATTACATAGCTAGTAAACTGTTATACTGGATTCAAATTTAGGATCATATCTGATTCATTTTCCTATTCACAATGTGGTGAATTACAAAGAAAAGTGTATGGTATCTTACACAGAAAAGAGACTCAAAATTTTTTAATGAATAAATATGTGAAGCAGATGAATTTTAAGATCCCCAAATAAGAGCATTTAAGGATTACCTGGTATTCTATAATACCAGGGGAAAAGGCCCCAACAAAAACCCATTCCTATATCAGGTGCACCTCCCTCCCCCTCATCCTATCAGACTCCTACACTAGGATAAAACAAAGCTCCAGATTATAGATCTGCAAAGAAAGGATGTAAAAGATAAGGTAATGGTGGTTTTATTTATTTATTTTTGGCGGTTTTAAAAGAGAGTAAAGAAAAAGAGTCAAACAAAAGGATAGGAAAAAAAAAAAAAGTTCAGCTCCGCTTACAGGGAAGCGAGGAGAGAAGCAGTCTAACTTTGAGGAGGGTAACGTCAATGCTGACAGAAATAAGTGGCTGCAGAGAAGCTGAGGGCTGGGGCCAGGGAGGAAAAGCTGAGGGCTGGGGCCAGGCAGGAAAAGCGGAAGTCTATTTTTCCTGCAAAGCAACAGAAGAGATCTGAACCTCAACCTTCGTTTCCTTGAAGAAAATTTTTTTTAGTATTAACTACAATGAATGCTTCAGGGGAAAAAAAAACCACAAATAGGATACAGTTCCAATTTGAAACACAATATAATAGGAGAATTCCACAAATACCAGGTAGAATAAGTCAAGTCCATTATAGAAAAAACAAAAAAGTGCTAATAGAACAACAGTAGAAGGACGGATTACATCTCATTTTTATGAGGCAAAGAAAGGCTTCGCATATGATATAATATTTGAGATTGAGATTGGCCTTAAAGAAAACACAGGAGTATGACGGAAGAAAAGAGCAAGGAGGACTAGACGTCATTCTTAATTGACGGAACACCAGGCACAAAGACAAGGTAGTTAGCATGGTTGTATTTAGGAAAGAACAAGTAATTCATATTAGCTGGAATCAAGGAAATAACTGTCTACACCTCACCAGAGCAACTCAACAAATTTTAAACCAGGCCATAGGGGTTTAAAGACAGCTAAGTTTCAATCCTAGATACAATACAAAAATTCTAGGCCTGCCAACTAACCTAGTGAATAACACAGTCTCGAAAATAATCACCAAATTAGTGGCAATATCTACTTACTGGAAGTTATCACCACTGTGAAGACTGTTAGCACGTAATAAGCCATACAAAGTCACATGTGTGCTCTCTGATGAGATGCTCAGGTCATGTTCCTTTCCTTCCCTGATCATTGTACGTTTAAGAAGACTAGAACATTTCAAAGCCAACTCCAAAGCATCCATCCAGCACCTTCCTAGAAAAAGACAGATTCATAAATAGTATAATTCAAGAAACTAGAAAAACTAGCATCCATCTTAATTTAACACTGTTAACTTTTAAACATACTATTATTTCTCTCAGAAACATGCACTGTAAAAATTAATTAGAATATAAAATCCTGCCAGGATGTCTTAATGCAATTTTTCAGTTTAATAAGTGCTTTTTACATTCTAAATATCTAGAAACCACTGGTAAATAAATAGCATTAACATACATTAGAAAATACATCTAATCTAAAATAAATGTACTTTATTTTTAAAAGCTTCAAACATTAACATGTAGAATAACTGAAGGTACCAAAAAGGTACATGAAATATACCTAAGGGATTATGTTTCTACTATAAACAAACTATCTAAAATAATATTTTGTTGTTGACAGGACATCTATCCCAGGTTTAGCACCAAAATTTTAAGTCAGAAAAATGCCTGTCTAATACTGTTATTAACTGCCATATTAGTTAGTAGAAACATTAATAACTTAATTTTGTGTGTGTGTGGTTGACTCTATGTATTTTAATTTTTGTTTATATTCGACTATAGTTGATTTACAATGTTGTGTTTCAGGTGCACAGCAAAGTGATCCAGTTATACATATACATATATCTATTCTTTCTGAAATTTTTTTTCCCATTTAGGTTATTACAGAATATTGAGCAGAGTTCCCAGTGCTCAACAGCGCTCAGCAGTAGGTCCTTGTTGGTGTCTATTGTAAATATAATAGTGTGTATATGTCAATCCCCAAACTCCCAATTTATCCCTCCCCCCAATAACTTTATTTTTTTTAAATTAAAATTTAGAACAGTACTAGTAGAAAAAAATGTTAATTGCTCTTAAAAGTCATATACATTTGTTTCAAGATATGGTGGCAATATCAGCCACATAAATCGTTTTCATAATGAAAGCTCATGCCTATGATATTTTAATTTAAAAAACAATCATCTAGTGAAAGTAAAGTTTAGAAGGTTACATGATTCCCTAGGCTAAGCTAGTCTACACTATAAAACATAAAAGTGAAGAAAAAATCCATTATCAATTATTAAAGTTTTAAAGTTACCTTGCTTTCATACAAATTATACCCTCCCTATATTTGTTTCAGGAATTAAATATTAAGTAATAAAGTACAGAATAGAGGTTTGTGTTTGAACGTCTTATGCAAAAAAGCAAAATAGTGTATACAGTGTCATGTTAATATTTAACGATAAAATATAAATAGTATTAAATGTACTTCTAAAATGACAAATCTTAATGAGTTACCACAGAGAATGCTAATCAAGTCAAAAAGGTGTTAATATGTCAATAAAGGATGAAGAAGAAAACTCCAGGCTGCTAGTTTATCACTCAATTATATAATGCTTCCTTCCTATTAGATTTCCCCATTTGTCAACCAAGTTGATGATATATTTAGTGTTCTAGGCAATTTATGATTATAATACGTCTGCTGCAAATTCCATACTAAATGCAGATTTCCCAAAGGAAAATGCAGCGATCTATAAAAGTATAGATCTATAAAAGTATATAGTATATTTTTAAGTGACTCTTAAAAATAAGGACCAAAATCCAATCCATCATTTGTATTTACCATCTGACTCTGAAGTAGCTCGGATGATCAAATAACTGCTAGGTAAGGGCTGAGTTATGGATCCAACTGCTTCACCTTTTGGACCCTTAAAAGCAGAATAAACAAAATAAATGGTGTACAGTATTATGAGATCTCAACTTTATATTATTCATAATTATCTGTAATAATCTAAGTGAGGCATGGATTATAATTTTTAAAAACAAACAAGCTTTAATTTCATGCTTCTTAAGAAAGCAAATGTTAAGTACTGAGGAAAGTTTTCCTCTTCCACAAAATTTACCTCCTTACCAGAAAACTGAACTTATAGTTAACATTAAGCATTATCTCTGCATATTGTTCACATATTAAAGAGAAACCTAAAATTTCCCATATGAGACCAAATTTTAATTTAACAGAGAATTTCCATACTACAGAAACTATTAGATGAGAAATACTAAATTTCTGGAAGCCTAAAGAAACAGCTGGAAACTTATAAGAAAAAGAGAAATGAATTTTTACTAGGTCCAGGGAAAAATAATTTTTTAAGTTGTCAGATCAAAGAATAAAATGGATTTTAAGAAGCATAAACATTAGGAGGTAAAGATGGACATTTAAAGTGAAAAAAGTAGAAACAAATCAATACGATTTTAACAAATTCTATAATATCCCTTGGGTATTTTCAAATGGCTTTATAATTTATGGTCTAGTTCCTAGAACCAGTATAGAGTAGGACCTTGAGTCAGACTGCCTGGGTTTCAATCTTGATTCCATACTAGAAAAATTACTTAAGTAACCTCTTTAGGCCTCAATCTCTTTATCTGGGTAATGGGGGAATATTTGTATCCTCCTTACAGGAAATTTGTATTCTCCTTATCTCGTACCTTACAGGCACGAGAATTAAAAAAAGATTCCATATAACATGCTGAAAAGAGTCCCTGACACAAAGTAAAAATTTATAAACACTACTCTTTCCTAAGCATAGACATTGACTTTTAAGCTGCTTAAACAATGTCCTAAGTAGGTTTTGCTTGTGAAGAATATTCTGATGTTCATATAATTGTACAAATTTCCCTCCCACCAATATCTGGAATGAAATAACTTGACATTATAAGTATCTTTTAATGATTTTAAAATTCATTATAATTCTTACAATGCCTAAAAATAGTAGTAAAGAATAAATAATATACATATAAAAGATTTTGAAAGCAATTTTTTTTCACTTCAGAATGACATGATACAGAAATACCAGAGGTTTCATGGGTTAAATTCTTTCCCCTGTGGGAAGTATATAATCTCAGAATAAAACTAACTCTGTAATCCTAAATTTATTCCTGCTATGATTCCACACTACTGAAATAAAGGTTAAAAGCCCAGGTCTTTTCCTAGGTGTCTGTATATTGCCTAATTAAGCAATACCCAACAAATTAAAAAGCTGAAGCTACATTTAGTTCTAATCTCAATTAGGTTGTTTACCTAAAGGAGGAGTCCCAAAACCTTTATTCAAGTGTAACTGACTTTAGAAACTAAAACAATGATCGCTTTGTAAAAACTTAAGCTAGACTCATTTATTCAGTTAGCATGTACTGCCTGTCTACTGTTTGTAGAATTCCTTAGTATAATAGTTTATCAAATAGAGCATTTCTATTTTCTTGATTGTTTTTAAAACAAGGAGTGACCACGGTAATGCTTTTTAGTTATAAAAGCATTAGAGCTCCATCTTCAAAGAAAGCTGCCTCTCAAAAATATGTAGGACTGCTTCTGCTTATAGGCTTCCTATCACATATTTACATCACTACAGGAAAGACCACCAAAATAAATGGCAGCTTCTGTTCTAGGGAGTCTGACAATTTGATAAAGAGAAGAACACTCACAGTAAACAGGATACAATATTACAAAGCAAAGCTGGTAATTGCAAAGTAAAAGAACAGTACAAACAATCCCTATAGACAAGAGATAACAAGGTACAATATAAATTTGGGAAGCATTTTCTGGAGAAATTTTTAACTTAGATCTTAAAGGTAAACTAAGCATTTTGGTGCACATTTCATCGTGGGTAGAAACAGAAAGAGGAATAATGTGATTGAAGACAAAAACAAATTTATAAGTTCTGGCAGAGGACAGCAATCATTAATCATTCATTGATTTATCTCAGTTCTACTTATAGATTGTCATCTTTACCTCTCACCTATATAACAAGTGCTTACTTACCTTCACTGCCCAAATGGACTGCTCCAAAGGATGGAAAAGTTTAAAACAAAAGCCATCCTTTTTTGATGGACGCTCAATGATCTCACAGGCATTCAGAAGAACTGTTCCTACCCATTGACCATTTTTTTGGGTTTTATAGATCAGTAGCACACCAGGTTTCAACACACACCACAATTTGGTCCAGCTCTTTAGAGTACCACGAATCTACAAAAATATAAGTTTATTTAAGAAATAAACCTTTGTTTCTCTGCTCCACAAGATACTAATCAAATAGAGGCAAATAGGGTATTTTAATCTAAAATTTCCATAAAGTGTACACTTTAAATTCACTAGGTGTATGTTTGTTAAGCTACTAAATAGCAAGCACTGGAAATAAATGTGAAAACAGCATGACTCCTGCTTCTGAGGAACTTAAATTCTAGTGGGAGACTGCATCAACAATTTCAAAACAATGTACCAAGTAGAATGGTTTTCCTAGCCTTCCTGGCCAGGTCAGGGGCCATTAAAATATACTTTCCTAGTATAGGATATGGAGCTTAAAGACTTAGTAAGTAGAGCCAATATAAGTCAGAAGGTGTTTTCAGAATAATATCGAGGAAGACCCCCATATTACTTGAACTATCAAGGAAACTATCACTAGACTTCTATTTTAGTAAGAAAACTTCCATGACAGATCCCATAAGGATTTTAGGTTGGAGGTTGTACCTATCCTTGGGGAAGGTGAAAAGCTTTCACTGCTGGGGTGATTTTTAGGTGAAAGCCAGGTACTAAAACTTCCTGGGAGTCAGGGTCTTACAAGACCATTCTCAAAGTTAGTATTAGGCTAAAATATTCCTACCAAATATCCTACAGATAAGAATGATAAAGAGGATAGAGTGACTAAGATGACAGGAAATAAAAGTAAGTGGAAATAACCAGAGGCTAAAAGAATAAGAAATAGAAATAGCAATATGTATGTTGTTCTGCAAATTAATGCTTTTCAAATGGTAACTTTTACACTAACTTTGTCTCATATCTTCTCCAAAATGCAAATATACCAAGTCTACAATAATACTAAATGATAATTTGAACAGCAAACAAAATATTTCTTTACAGGACATCAATGAGACCAGCGGTCCGCAAACTTTCTGTCACCAGGGACCGGTTTCGTGGAAGACAATTTTTCCACAAAGAGGGGGGATGGTTCAGATGGTAACACAAGAGATGGGGAGCGGCAGATGAAGTTTCGCTCGCTCGTCCGCTGCTCACCTCCTGCTGTGCGGCCCGGTTCCAAACAGGCCGCGGACCGGTATTCGTCCATGGTCTGGGGGTTGGGGACCCCTGGATTAGACTATATCATGTCACACAAATCAAAACGCCTTTTTAAAAGAACTGCTATCCATATTTGACGTTATTTGATGTCAAGAGAGACAACATTAAGGTTTCTTCTCTCCATTAAGACTGGAACATAGATCCTCTGGGATACAATTAATAGTTTCTTCATCAGTGAAAAACAATCAACCTAGGAGATGTTTTTGTCTTGCAGGCTTTTAGGTGCACTCTGGGCTTTCCTATTCCAGTTGGTAAATATCCAGCATTTGAATTCAAGAGTCAATACAAACTGACCTTCAACCAATCAGCCATAACAATAACAGAGGGATCTGTGATTGTACTGAGTAACTCCTTTGTGGCTCTTTTCTTTTCTTCTCGGTAATTTTTCTTTTGTACCTATTTTACAGAAATAATAGAAAATTAAAAATACATTAGAAATAGGCAATTTCTCTCCAATTTTTTAGCTCCATAGTATGTAAAAAAATTTACACTCTAAAATAAAATTCTAAACCTCTTTTAGAATTCTAGCATCTTAGGACAGACCTTTTTTTTTTAAGAGCTGGTAGAAATTTTTAGAAAAGCAAGGTTAGAATCTAGTTTTTCTGATCACTAGTCCAATTCTCTGTATATTTTTAAAGAATTTTACGTTTTTAAAATTACACAGTACATGAATACAAACTCATGGTAAAAATTTCAAACAACACAAAGCTAAAAGCCGTTTTTATTATACCCTCTCCTATTCCGATTCTCAGAATTGATCACTGTTAACCTTCAGGAAAACACTATCCTTTCAGGCCTCTTCTATGTACACAACCTACAGAAATATACTTTTGTGTTTGTTTTTTTAAACACATAAAAAAGGTTCTCCTATTCAATATTTTTTGGAGCATTTCAATTCTCTTTCCATTCCACGTCTACCTCATTCTTTTAACTGCTACATAGGATTCCTAGTATGAATAAAATAATAAGAGGTAACATTTACGGGACACATTCTGCGTACCAGTCACCGTTGTAAGCACTTTACATGTATTCCCTCATTTAATACTCACAATAACCTTGGGAAGTAGGACTATCATTATCCTTATTTTACAGATGAGAAAACTGAGGCACAGAGAGTAAATTGCCCAGGATCACATAGTTAGTAATTCATGGAGGCAGAATTCAAATAGAGGCAGCCTGGCTCTAAAACACATGCTTTTAAGCACCATGCTATACTACTTCTATAATTTTTCTTAACATATTCTCTTACTGATGGAAATCTACTCTGTTGTCAGTTTTTCATATCACAAACAATGCTGTAGTTATTTAGGACTGGCAATTTTTCTCTCTTTTCTGACACTAATATATAACATATAAATAACTAAGAAACTACAACATTGAAACTAATTCATTCAAATTATCAAAGTTTTACCCTTCATAAGTCACTCCTGAGATAATTTGGGAAAGTAGCAGTGAAGCAATCTTATTATTTATTGCTTTGTTGTTGTTCACGAAGGGGAGAAGATAACCTATCAGTGAATTTTTATAAACTAAAACACAAAATTTTCCTAGTTGCATTTAATGGTGAAGAGACTACATACACACGAGAAATTTTAATAATTATACAGTCAAAAAGTTTTCACTTTGGTCTTTGTTAATATGCATATCTGAATTAACAGATTTCATATAGGACTGTAAATGCAGATACGTATAGGATCAGATATGGAAAAAAAGAGGGGCAAAACAGACTATATGGGAATCAAGAATCAATTGGAAAGCATGTGTTCCTTAAACTCCAGGATCTGTGGCCATTCTGGAAGGCAGGCCCAGTATAACCTATTTCTTAGGAGAAGCTGGAAAACTGGACTTGTAATTGTTGGCTCAAATTTTTAAAACACTGTGTAGGTCAAACAAAATATATATTACCTGTGGGCCAAATTCAGCCCATGATCTAGCAGTTAGTAAACTCAAATTTCAAAGGGCAGCAGAGCTTCCCGTTATGTTCTATAACGCAGTGGCGTGCTTGACTCAAGTACAGCTGTGCAGAGATATCCAGTCCTCAGCACCGCACCCCAGATGAGGGCCAGAGTAGCACTGGGACAGTCATCAAAGAGTCTTTTCAGTTGACTCCAGCATGCCATACAAACATTAATATTTTTTTTCTTCCTTTAGGATTACAAATACTTATTTCTTTATCTTATTTCATAACTGTGGAAACTAACCTTGAGAGATTCTTTTTTTGTAAGCTTGCTTGAAGCTGAACTATCCTTCTCCGAGCCATTATAAAGTTTAGATTCAGACTGAAATCACATGGAAATGAAGAAAAGAGAAATAATAATTAAAATCGCTACTTATTCTACACACACATATGGCACATAAAAACTAATGTTAAAACTATGTTTGTGACATTCTTCCCATTCATTGCTGTGATTTAGGCAAATGTCAATTTTCAAATACTGATTTTCCCTTTACAGTATTTGGGTTTGAAAACTAATCCACATTAAAGCCACAAAAATAAAAACTTATCAATAAATTAATTTACAATGTGAGGTTAAATAAGATCATTTATAAATCTCTGCCTTCTATTTTTCAGGGTATTCCTGAAAAACACAATTATTTACTTATTCTTAGGACAAATGTATCCAAAGCAGTGTAATTTTTTAAGTTGAAATATTCTAAAAAACAAAAAACTTCTAGCAAGTTGCTGTACACGTTGCCCTGTTGCTACTCCTTCTCCAAAGGGGATAAATACAAACATCTTCAGAAACAAGTAATGAAACACCCTAAGTTGTACAGTGTTTAAAAATCAATATTCCTAGCACCTACTTCTTCCTAACTATCCAGTGCCCCTAAATTATTACTAATGTCTTAAACTTGTCTCCAGACTTTGTTTATACTTGATATTTCAATTTGATCCTCATAAGAACCTTGAAAAATAGGCATAACAAGTGGTTTTATCTCCATTTTACAAATCATGAAAGGGAGGCTCAGGGACGTTGATTTTCTAAACAATCAATCAACAGCAGGGATCAGAACCCGGGTCTCCTAATCCAGCACTCTTTCAAGGAGACTACTTTCTTCCACCAGAGTAGAAGAATATAGAACTAAAAGCTGCTTCTATAAATCCTGGAACAATTAAATTAAACATATTCCTTCACTGTTCTGTGATTTTCATTTTTACCTATTGTTAGACATGGGAGAAGGTACTTAAAGTTTGTAGCATTACTCCCAGTGCCAGGAAAGTATATGGGGCTTGATCCAAATGGTAGCTTTCAAGTGTTTAATGGCCAGATCTACATAATATCACTAGATGTGATCAAGGATGAAAAACTTTGGGTACAAACTCCCTCACTCAATTTTAAGATCCATGAGGACAGGGACCACGTTTATTCATCAATTATAGCCAGCTATCACCTGGGGAAAAAGAAGGGCTCAATAAATACCTTTGGAATTAATAAAATGAAAATGAAACTAGCATTTGCAGCTCATCTCTCCTAAAAATGCCTCCACTACTTAGTACAAAATACGAATTATTATGTTGATGGTAATAACTGGCTGAACTGGAAAGGAACTGCAAACTACACTCAATGTAGAAGGTGGGGATTAACCTAATTAAATTTTTGTTGAAGTTACTCCTTTGAGAACTGGCCTTGAAACATCATATTGCTTACTCCCATGATGACAGGATATATTGTGATACTAAAACCATTCCACAAAAGTTCTCAAGCCAAACAGGTCTCTGTCCTCTCCTTGCCACTGGAAACTCAAAGATGACATGGCTACTGTCAGAGGAATATAATGGTTTCTATTTCCCACAGCTTAATAGGAAAATGTGTATTATAATGTACTTTTTAGATACTATTAAGTGAAGAATACTAATAATATTAGCTTAAAAGTTAATGAAAATGAATGACTGTTTAACTCTTTACCAAGTACTATGTAAGCACTTTATATGTTCTGCTTCATTTAATCCTCAAAGCAACCTTATGAGATAGTTGTAGTTCCTCCTTTTGCTAATAAAGAAACTAAGACTAACAGATTAAATAACTTCCTAAAGTCACAGAGTCATAAGTAGACGATCTGGGATTTGTACTCTGGTGTGCCTAATTCTCAGTCTCATGCTCTTAGCCATCTCATCACATTTATTTCTCACCTTTTAAAACTGTTCATATAGAATCTTAGACTCAAATTTAAGACTTATCTTTACGAACAACAGGAAATCTATTTCCCTAGACATGACAAGATCTGGCTTGGAGATTCCTAAACGATTCTAGTATATAAGGGACCAGCAGGCCAGATGGCTGTCACATGAGCTTGGTAGATTACAGCACACATACTTCAAGGAATCCTTGCCATACTGTGTAGCTAGTTCTGAAAAAAGAAAAAAAGGATCCAGTGACCAAGTTCTATAGTCTTTTCAATGAAATACTACCAAAGTTTTCTGAATCAACAAGTTACCTTTTAAATACCAAGAATCATAAACTGTTTTTTTGTTGGAAATATTTTACTAAACTAAGTTTCCTCCTTTTATAAACTTACTGACCACTATTTTAATGATGATACCTTATGGGCTGTGCAACTATGGGAAGTTATTCAATCTCTTCCAGTCTTAGTTGCTCATTTATAAAATAAGGATATTCCTACCAAGTCATAGGGTTGCTTTGAGGGGTAAATGAGGTAGTGTGCATGATGTGTTTAACACAGTACTTGGTATACTGTGTTTCAGTTTGTGACTATCCTCTAGATTGCAAGTGTTGACAAAAATATGACCTTTAGATAAATGGAACATTAACATATGAGAACACTTTCGACTTGCTTTGAAAACTATAAAATACTGCAGATATAAGGAATAATAACAATAATGATAAGTTACTATGACTCTATCAGATATTTTGATTTGGAAAGTTTTTTTTTTTTTAAATGTCCAAGGAAATATATTTTTTACAGCAAGAGGTAGATGATTTAGCAAACCTACAGCTAAGCAGACTGATGGCTGGAGAATCAAGTCAAGATCTCAGCTCAGAAACCCCTTATCCTTGTAATAGCATTCCTTTTATCCCACTAGAAATATTATTCATGCTGGCAATTCCTTTCATTGAGATGGACAGTTAAAAATTTATTTAAAAATGCTAAAAGGAAGATGGGATGATCTGATTAACTGATTTCTCCAATTCACTCATTTACAGGATGCCTGAGAAACAGGAACTGCCTTTATTTTTAAAATGGTGGGGGTTGGGGGGAAGAAGGATACCGTAAATTCAGTGACCAAAATGACAGTACTGATACTTTCTGCATCAAATTCATAAAAGTATAAGGTTAAAATTATTTAATGGTCTCAGTTATGCAGATCGATCATAGAAGGAATAACAAGATTTTGCTTCCCAAAGTTACTTAGGTAAGAACAAAATCTTCAGAATTCCATGAGAATAAGGTTTGATGATAAATGTATAAATTTTAGGATTGTTCTGAAAAACAAAAGAGTGGAATATATGTTAAAATATATAAGGACAAACTAGTGACTATGTATCTCTTAAGCTAACAGAATAAACCAAGATTAAATCTAAGGTAAGATAGAATCAATAAGATTCAGCTCTTGGAAAATAACAGAATGAGTACAATTTTACTTATACCAAATAGTTACCATGTCAAGAAGCCTATTCATTCACTGTAGTTCTTTATTCAAAGTAAGAAAAACGAATTCTCAAACACCTATTAGTAATCAAGTACTTCATGAGGCACTTACAGCATCACAATCTGAGAGTTAGATCTTACCTCTTTTGTACAGATAAGAAAATTGAAGCCACTTTGAATTCTAGCTCTACCATTTTGACCCTTGAGAGTTATTTAACTTCTCTAAGCTTCGGTTTGTTCACTAATAAAATGGGGCCAATAATACCTGTCTTCTAGTATCCTTAAGAGAGTTAAAAAGACACTTAGCAAGCTCTTAGTACAAAGTAGCTATTAATGTCATTATAATTAGCATCTAAGAAGTCACAGGTATTATATGACAGTCAAGATTCAAACTCACTTTTTTGACCCTAAAGCAGTGAATGCTTGCTGTGCAGTAGAACTTTCTGAATAACAGAAATATTCTATATCTGAGTAGTCCAATATGGTAGCCACTAGCTATATGTGGCTAGTGAGCCATTGAGATGTGGCTAGTGTAAATGAGGAACCAAATTTCTAATTTTATTTAATTTTAATTAATTTTAATTTAAGGTTCATACACAACTAGGTGCTATTGTACTCAAGGTGCAGCCTGTGTTTCCTTTTATTTATTGATGCACAGTGCTTCATTAAGGTATGTAAACTTGCTTTTCAGGCTCCCTGCCCTCCCTACCCCTCCTGCCCCTTCCTCACCCTCCCATTCAGAGATTACACGTAGATGGCTGTGGTAGGTAGATCTGGAGTTTAGGGTTCTGAGTAGGAATACCACTATTCTATACATTCACCAATTCTGGTACTAACTGCTTGAAAATAGGTTTTGAAAATTCCATAAATTTCGTTGTATTTCTAACCATGGCAGAACCAAGATAAATCATCTCCTCATTATGCATCTCATATAAAACAATAAAGGTATTTCTCATGCATATGTTATATACATACAAAGTCCTACTAAATTTTCACCTTATGTATTTATATACATATAAGTACAGGATGGACCTTTATGTAATGAATACTTGAAAAGTTAAGTGTGAATAAAATCTGTGTAAAGCATATCACGGAATATGATAAAAAATATATCATGGAATCCTCTCAATCACTCACAAGAACAGGAACAAAATATGTAGGGTTTTACAAGCCAAGCCTACTGCTGAGAATAGCAGAGAATTTACTAGCTTAAGAAATAGATTTTCGGACTTCCCTGGTGGCACAGTGGTTAAGAATCTGCCTGCCAGTACAGGGGACACGGGTTCGAGCCCTGGTCTGGGAAGATCCCACATGTCGCAGAGCAACTAAGCCCATGTGCCACAACTACTGAGCCTGCGCTCTAGAGCCTGCGAGCCACAACTACTGAGCCCACGAGCCACAACTACTGAAGCCCACGTGCCTAGATCCTGTGCTCTGCAACAAGAGAAGCCACCCCAAGGAGAAGCCCACGCACCGCAACGAAGAGCAGCCCCCGCTCACCGCAACTAGAGAAAGCCTGCGTGCAGCAACAAAGACCCAATGCAGCCATAAATAAATAAATATTTTTTTTTAAAAAAAGATATAGATATTCTTACAGTCATTGAAGTTTGATTCCACAAACATAAAAGCTTCTCCTGCTACTAAACCTGACCAGAAATAATAACAGTCAAAAGTCAAATCCATTGACGAATTATAGAAAATCTAGTGAATTACAAACCCATAGGAAAGTCAATGCAACATACAATACTTTTCAAATTTGAATAGTACTCTTAAAGAAAAAATTCTCAACAGACTTAAGAATATGTACAAGTATCTCATTTGAAAATTACTAATTTAGGGAACTATGTCTTATTCTAAGAAAGTGCCTTTCAATTGCACACTATTATAGCAAGAGATGTTTGGCCTTTAACTGGTAAAATGTACGTGTTTTGATTGTCATTTGAATGAGCCCAAAACACTTAGAAATTAAAAAACAAAACAAAACAAAAAAACCCAATGAACCCTGACTATCTCTATTCTCTACATGGAACCCTCAGACTTCAGTCTGAGATATACTGCTATAGCAGACATACCAGAACAATATCACTCAGGAGAGAACCCTGGTTACCAATAGGCTATATTTCCAAGTAACCAACAGAACCTAAATCAGCCCCAGGGGAACTTTCCTTTTTTCATATATACTACCTGGTTTAGATATACCAACATAAAAACATCCCACAAAAATCTGATAGGATTTCAGTGTTAGTTCACTCGTCTTAAATATTAGAAAAATGTTGTGATCATATATTTGAGGACAACAATATGCTTACCTTGCTCTTTGACATAGAAAGGGAAGATTCATCTTTGTTTTGAGAAATGTCTTCCTTTCCTCTTTCAAACCCTTTAAAAACATAGTCATTATTTCAGTATCACCACATTTGAACACATATAGGCATTAAAAAGCAAATGCACATAAGTTATTCAATTTCAAATATACACTATACAATATTTGATATACATCAGTGCAAGAAGCCTAGACTCAACATACAGTTTTAAACTATTATAGTTTAAAGACTACTAAGGGATCATGTCACTAATAGTAATTCTTTAGAATAAATCAAGACTTACAGAGGCACTGGTGTCTTTCCCTGAACCCATCAACATAAGCTAAATATCTCTTTTCTCTGCTCATTCACTTGGCATGAATTCAGGACTCATGGAATTTTTATTTCAGTTAGCTGTTTTCTAACAAAGAACCAACCCAACATACTTTTCACACCTCTTGCCAAACTGGAAAACAACTCCAGAATGGGTGATAAAAGAATACTAAGGAAATAAATCTGAATTGAAGGACAGACTTTAAAAAAAATCTAATAATGTGTTTATTGTGAGAATTAAATGAGCATGCATAGAAAGCAATTAGCATAGTAGTTGCAGACAGTATGTATTCAATTAACATTGACCCTTAATATTATCATTGTCACTGACTATTGTTATATAAATTCTAAAAGGATAAATCTAAAACATGAGTGCATTGGGATATATGCACACATCTTTCCTACCATGTAACACATTAATATAGCACTATCAAAAGCAATTAACAAGTTAATGTTGTAAGGGTACAATTAGAGAAACGTTAATGCTGAGATTTGTGTGGCAGGCATAAGAGGGGCAGTACTCATTTTAATGAAGTTCTTTCTACTTTTGAGGACAAGTAATATTAACTCTTCCCTACAACTATTTGTTCTGAGTCCAATAAAAGCCTATATAAAAATATAATCATTCATAAAGCAGCATTTATAAAGTTATCAGTACCAGTGCCTGAAGCATTTAAAAATCATTTCTAGCATATCAATGAGACCATTTATTCTGTATTTGATTTATATTAGCTAAAACAAATCCATTCCATTTTCTTAATTCAGAGATTTTGCTGATTTTTTTTTTTTTTTGTAATATGAAGAAGGAATCTTTTTCTTTTTTTTTTTCCATCTCTGGTAAGCAGAAAGATCAGGCAATCCTAAAACCAAGGAGGGAAAAAAAGAAACCTGTTTCATAAATCTAACATGGAATTTTAAAGGAAAACTTACCAGGATTTGAAACTTTAGCGTAAAGCAAACCAAACTTACATAATTCAGTTTAAAAATTCTAAAATATTTATTCAGAGTAATAAACATTTTGTAATAAGTAATTCTTAATTCTAATGAATTAACACAAATTATTTCAATGATCTTGTAAATAGATGTACAAGAGAACAAAGACTTTCTAAAAGTATATATTATGAATGGAAAAAAGATGATGTTTTTCTTTATTCTCCTAAGAACTGAATTTTACTTAAATTTCTCTAGTTTGGTTTTGGTTTCAGCTCAATCTAGGTCAATCCATTTATTAGACTAAGAAAAATGCCCACTTCACTGTGTATACATTCACATATTATTTTAAAAACAGAACAGTAAATTAAAACAAAGTGGAAGTTTCAAATCTGAACAGACTTTTTTTGAACATGCAAATATGTCTTGCAGAAAGTTTCAAATGTTGGAAAAGGACACATATGAAAGCAAGATGAAACTAAACAAGAAAAACAAAAAAAAGGGCACTCATAAACATAGGTTGTATATTATGTCAGACCAATAAATGAATCCCATTTTAAAAGATTTTCTATACCTCAAACTAGCAAATCAAATCATTATTTTAAAAGCTTGCCCTGATGACTTCCAAGTTATTTAAAATTACAGCAGATAAAGCAAAAGGCTAAGTCTGGTCCAATACTTTGAGTTTCAGCTAAGTGCAAATAAGCAGATGAGTAGCTTAAAGTGCAATGACCACATAAAAGTGTTCAAAAGCCTTAAACAGAAAATATTGCCATACTGTACACTAAGTTTTCAAGGGTAATTCCAAGGTAGGCAAAGCAAAAAGCAACACATGAAGGACTCTTTCTTTAGACTGGATAAAGGTGGCTTCCTAGAAACATGAAAAATAATCATCTTAAAATGTCAGCGAAAGTATTATATTTGTTAGAAGCCAAAAAGGGCTCAGCCAAAATAATTCTTAGACTTTTGTTTTCCATGTATAGGGATTTTAAATTACTTAAAAATTACTCCTTTATTTCCTAAAAATGTGATATTATAGATAAAATCCTGAAGCCTACAATACATTATTGACCATTGTCAATAATGCAGAACAGTTTCAGATCATGACTTTTTACCAAGTTTGCTTATTAGCGATATTAGGTATTAAATTCTCTTCCTACTATCCTCCTCACCGCTACCATGAGATAGAAACCTACATCCCCACGCAAATGGCTAAGATCAAAAGGACTGAGACCATCCAAATCCAGGTTAGGTTAGAATACAGAGCAACCGGAACTTTATTCACTGCTGGTGGGACTACAAATAGCATAGTCACTTTGGAAAACTATTTGACAGTATCTCCTAAAGCTGAAAGTATGCATATTCTAAGACAGAGCACTTCTGATTCTAGCTATACCCAACAGAGATGAGTGTGTCCATGTTCGTTAAAAGACAGGTACAAAAATGTTCACAGCAGTTTTATTCATAATAGCAAAATCTGGAGCCAACTCAAATGACTATTAATAGTAGAATAAATGAATACATTATATTCACACAATGAAATGATACACAGCAATGAAAAAGAACCAATTACCAATACACAAAACAACAAACAGAATAATGAGTAGAAAAAGCCACCTCTCCCCATCAAAAAAAAAGCACATATCATATACCATATGATTCCATTTATAATAAAGATCAGGAACTAGCAAACCTAATCTATGGCGCTAGAGGCTGGAACAGTGGTTTATCTTTGTTGTAGGAGGAACTGACTGGGGTGGGCATGAGAGGGTCTTCTGGGTAACTGGGAAATGGTTACACATATCGATACATAACTAAAAATTCAAAAAGTTGTACACTTAACTATGTGTAAGTTATGCCTCAATAAAAAAATTTTTTTAATTCAGATATCCTTCCCTATTCTTCTAGTTTATTAGACCTCTCCTGCTATGACATCCTTTCTTACTTAATCTATATCCCTTTAACATATCCTGCTCTGGGCTAATTCTGATTCATTCATCAACAATGATGATAATTATGGGGATAATTAACATAATAATATTTATGAAAACAACAATAAAGCAACCAATATCCACTTGTAGGAACACTTGTGATTTTTTGTTATTGTTGTTTTTGTTTTTGCGGTACACAGGCCTCTCACTGTTGTGGCCTCTCCTGTTGCGGAGCACCGGCTCCAGACGCCGCAAGCTCAGTGGCCATGGCTCACGGGCCCAGCCGCTCCGTGGCATGTGGGATCCTCCCGGACCGGGGCCGAACCCGTGTCCCCTGCATCGGCAGGCGGACTCTCAGCCACTGTGCCACCAGGGAAGCCCAACACTTGTGACTACGGCTTGTCTTTTAATTCTATGCACGGTCTCCTTGATGAATAGCTCTTGATTTACTACTTCCAATCTTTAAAACAATGTCCCCCGCTAAATATTAGGAATATTCTATATAACTGGAAAAATTGAGGCTCACAGGAATTAAGTAACTTGACAAATGTCAATAAGTGAAAGTATCAGAGCTAATTCAAACTTAGGTCTAACTTTTAAAATTCATGCTGTTTCTAGAATGCCAGGGTGTGTCTCAAGATCCAAGGCCAACGTCTTCTGGGAGCCTTGCTTAGATTGTGTAGGCATAGAGTTAGCTGTCTCCTCTGAGACACAGCACTTGGTACATTTGTACTACCATATTTACCACAATGTACTTCAATTATTTGTTTTCATGTTCATGTCACATACTTGACTGTGAGTTCCTTAAAAGAAGGGTTTAATTCTTATTCATCCTTTCAAATACAAAGTTTGATAAACTGATCCAAAAATTAATAAAAATGGACTCTACTTTTACTTGTAGTGGCTTTTAAAAATAGGTGAAATATAGCACACCTTCAGAAAAATGCATAAAATGTAAAGGCATAATTTAATGTATACAGTGATTATTTGCATAACCGCCACCCAAATCAAGAAATACAGAATTGTCAACATCCCATAAGAACTACTCCCCACCTGCCCCATGCCATGCTTGATCACAATCTATCTATTCTTTCCCTCAAAGGTAACTACCTTGACTTTTGCAATTATTATTTACCAGCATGTCACAGCAGGTATTTCATTCATTGTCATTGCTGATTAGAATCCTACTGCATGACTATATCACTATTTATCCATCCATTGTTTGGGCTGTTTCTAGTTTGTCCCTCTTACAAACACTGGTGATACGAATATTCTTGGAAATGTATCCTAGTAGACATATATATCCATGAATATCTCTAGGGTTTAAACCTAGAAGCAGAACTCCTAGGTCAGAGTATATGTGGGTCTTCAACTTTTAAGAATACCATATTGTTTACCAATTTGCTTATTTTTCCACTAGCACTGTGTGTGAGTTCTCCTTTCTCCATATCCATGGTAACACATCAATATTGACAGATTTTTAATATCTTTGCCAATCTGTTGGGTGTGTGTATCAATGGTAAATCAATGAGATTTTAGTTTGTGTGTCCCTGATTACTAATGATATTGAGCACTATCTCATGTTAATTACCATTTTAATTTTCTCTTTGTGAAGAGCCCAGATCTTTTGCACATTAAAAAAAAAACAACTCATTGTCTATCTACATTAAAAAAACCTCATTGTCTACCTTTTCCTTAATTTATATAGGAATTCTTAATGTTTTCCAATTATTGGTTCTTTGCCAGTTATATTTATTACAAATATCTCCCCATTCTACGGCTTGTCTTTTAATTCTATGCACGGTCTCCTTGATGAATAGCTCTTGATTTTAAGGTTGTCAAATTTAGCAATTTCATTCTTTTAACGGTTAGTGCTTTTTGGTCTTAAGAAAGTCTCCCCTAAATCTGTGGTCATGAAGATATTTTCCAATAATGTAGTAGTAAACAGAGTTTACTTTCTCTTACTAATTCAATGGACTATGATTCCTGAATAAATTAGCACTCTGCCCCTAATTCTAATTTGTTAACAGGATACAAGTGTTATCAGCATTGATAAGGTATAAGCTTTTTATATACTTCAGTAAAATTTGGTTCATTAATGTTTAGATATAATACAGCAAGTTTTATGCTGCTTTAATCTTGTTAAAATGAGATTATATACACATATCTACAAATGCAGATTGAATAACTATTTACAAAATATAGAATTGCTACATAAACTATACTGAATACAGCCAAGAATCAAGAAATTGTGTAAGAAAAAAATCTCCGAGAAGTCAAAACATACTAAACAGATCTATCTATGTACTAAAGCTTACACAGAGTGTCTATAAACATCTTTGTTCAAAGTTTATTTATTCCAATTTCTAGGTACATGGACAAAGGGTACCATTTCTATTTTATAACTCATCATAAAGAAAAAGGCCATACCAATATTATTCCTTAAGGTAGAAGTAACAAAAAAAAAGGGGGGGGGGTAGATTTTCCTAAGGAAAACTAAAATGATAAAAGGGTTGTGGTCAAAGTGGTAATACAAAGTTATCTTTAAATATCACTAATGTAGAACCTCTCTTTCTCTAATGATGTCAGATAAATCAATAAAATGTCCCAGAAAAAATTATATTTTTTACTTTTAACTTAAAAGAAATACATAAAAAGCCACTGCTTTGAAGTACCTAATTCTACTTCTTAGCTGATAAAATAAAACATTTTAAAAAGCTTTTTATCATGGCTGGTTGTAATAAAACTGCTGGTTGTATTAAGAGGAATATGGAAGCATCCCTATGAATATGATTTTCTCTATTTCAAGAATTAGAAAACAAAGCCAACCATTTACTTTTCCATTCAAACAAATCTATCTAGAATGACCTTCAATATTTTCTTTGAGAATAGAAACTGACAATTCTGTCTTCAATTACCTAGTGAAGTAAAAACCAAATTTCTAAACAGGGAAGTTTTCTATTGTTTAGTAAGGTAACCTGATTATTCTTTATATTAAGTAGACTCATGGCATGAAGGTCAGCAAACATGTGCTAGCAAGCTTGCTGGCTTAAAAAAAAGAAAATCAAGAAGACAAAGACAAATACAGAAATGGAACTAAGTCACACTGTAAAAGCAAATAAGTACAGTATTTAACAACATTAAAAACATTTCTGTGTGTTGCATTTTCAGAGCCACTTGTGAACACAGACAAATAGTAAAATTTACACCATTTTGAGAACATTAAGAAAGAAGCATGATAGTAATCATGCTACACTAAGAAGACTAAATTACGGACTATGAATGTTGTTTAAAGCTTATGCTACTTAGGCAACAGTTCAGGACTATGGTTTCCAATTCTTTTCGGAAACCCTGTTAGAAAAGAAAATGAAATCAGTGAATTTACAATAATTTACTTAATTGCCCAAGTAACACTTTCTACAAGTTGTTTCATCATCTCAAAAGAATGCATATACTGCCTAGCGGCATGAATATTCACAAAAGCTAAGAATAAAGGTTAGTGTGAAAAATGAAAATATAATTCGAATTTCACAAAATGTGTGTCAGAAAAATATATAAACAATTAGGGCGCAGTGGTCGCGAGTCCGCCTGCCGATGCAGGAGACGCGGGTTCGTGCCCAGGTCCGGGAAGATCCCACGTGCTGCGGAGCGGCTGGGCTCATGAGCCATGGCCGCTGGGCATGCGCATCCGGAGCCTGTGCTCCGCAATGGGAGAGGCCATAGCAGTGAGAGGCCCGCGTACCGCAAAACAACAACAACAACAAAAAAACAATTAAAACAAGCACCAGTTTCAGTCAATACTTCTTTACCATGAGTATTAAAAGAATATTTTTATTTTAAAAGAAAAATACAACCTTAAAAGAGTAGATATGATTATGTAGCAGCTTAATATTTTGAAAACAAAACAATTTATATTTTAAAATCTATAACCAAATATTTGCTACAATAAATCTTTTTCAAGCAATAAAAGATCAGCTTACATCTACATCTCATTGACCAAGTGTTTAATGTCCGAATCATAGCTGTCAATGCCTAATTTCATTTAATAAATGCTATCAGAAAAATAACATTTTTTAAGCAAAAACTTATGACACCCAAACACATCTAACAACACAAAGTAAGGCATTTCCAAAATTATATTTAGGTAGAAAACTTCACGTTAGTCAGAACTTAAGCTATTAAAGTTTAAACTAAACATCAATTTTCACATAGTTACTATTTTGCTTGAAATAGTCTAACAAGTATCAATATTAAATACGTGGGTTTCATTTGCAATTGGTTTATCTATAGAATTTTATCTGAAGTCTAGAAAGGGCTTTATTTTTATCAAAGGTTTATAATATTTATTTCAATAATTAAAGCAAAAATTTATGCTATCAGCACTCAAGATTCATACTTCACTGAATCATTAGTTTTCAAGTTCAAGCTTAAAGAGACTGTAAAAGAAAATATGGAAAAGCCAAGCCATATAGCAGCAGTTACTAAAATCTAACCTTTCACTATAGAATTGTTTTGTTTAAACAAAAGCAGTTTTAAGATGTTAAAACATCTAGTTTATTTTAATAAAAAATCTATAAGAAATTAAGAAAAGAATGCAAGATTAAACAAACAAACCTGGCAACGAAGGAGAAAGTTCATTGTATCCTCCAAATGAAGCATTCCGGACCAGCTTTCGGCCATCAATTCGTGGAGGAAATAAAACAGGCGAAACCACAGTACAGGAAGAAAATCTACGTTGCTGTGAGCTCTCTTCCTTCATGGCTTAGAAAGTCTATTTAATGTATATGCTCACCCAGAAGCCTACTTAGACGAATATGGCAATGACAGGCTTTTCTCTCACATCCAAATATAGCAAAACCCACCAGCACAAACAAAGGACACACACATTTAACAGCAAAGGAGAAGGACCAGAGACTGTCAAATCAGCAATAAACAGATAGAGAAAGAGACTGACAGAAAAGGCACTAAGTCATGCTGCTGGGGTTTTTTTAAAAAATGAACTGATAAACAAGAAAGGCTATTCCACCGTTTCACCTTTTTATCAAACCAGTAATGCCCTGGGTTGAGTTGCTGCTTTAGGAAAACAAAGCAAGATCAATACTTAGAGATTCAGGCTGAAGTAATAAGATCAGTTTCTCTTTTCCCAAAAAACGCAATCCTCTTCTCATATCCATTACATTTTTATAGTATCGGCCATACTTCCCACCTCTTCCAATTCTTTCCTTTCCAGTTTTTGCTTACTTTAAAAATGGATATACACATAACACTGTTTATCCTTCCTGAAGCTTCTAGATTTATATCTAATCTACTGCTTGCTTCAGCCATGATTAAGAATTCATAAGGAAAGATATTCTTTCACGCTCGGTTCTGATGGATTCCAGCGGCTAAAGCAGAGGACAAACATTTAAGTTTTACCTCTAGTAGGGATATATGCATCATTAAGACAGTGTTAACGCAAACCAATCAACAGAAAAGATTAAAAGGACACCATTAATAATGCTGCATGCCCCAATATATGTTTCTTTGAAACAGTTGCTGTAGTTCCTCTTCATTACATTTAAACTTTTCAAAATATATAATCTACCAACAAGTATTTTCCACTTAAAACTCTCTTATTAAAAAAATGTAACTTTATTATCACAGTAACAGATGGAAATATCTTTCTTTTCTAGGTTAAAACTAAGTGACTGGTATGATCCCACATCATTAAATCTAACAGGAAAGACCCATAGCCAAAATGATACACTATGTCGTCTCTTTATTCCTAATCTTTAAAACTCCAGAGAATTCTTTCCTACTTATATTAAAATCCATTTGCCTCACTCTACACCTTAACTAAAATTAAAAACTCTAAGTCAATTACTTTCTCTATATACTCTAGACTGCTTTTTCTGATCACAGTTCTTTCAACCTGGAAATACACCTCCTTAGCTAGACAACAACAACTCAATTACAACTGATTTAGTGGTTCATTTTATAGACCTTAGTATAAGATCTGTTTCCTTCCTTATTACTATGCATACACTTTAAGGCTGGTTCTCCACTCATATACAACAGCATCCCATATAGTCTCAGACTGTTTCTCTTCACAAGAAAGGACACTTAAAAATAAACAAACAATATATACATAACATATTATTTCTTTGACAAAGGTATTTCAAAATCAATTAGTAGTAAAAACAGTTTATGGTTGATACCTACAACTATAACATTGTATGTTTGTTTTTTGGGTTTTTTTTTTCTCTTTTCTCCATGCCATGAAACATAGATTACCATTTAATACAGGCAAAAGAAAAATAATTATAATTAATTCATGCAATGGTACTTGGCTCTCAAGACATGAAGAATATAACATCAAAAAAGGCATTTATAGTATAATGGTTAAACAGGATTTTAAATTAAAACTGCCTGGGTCCAAATCCTAGCTCTATCCTAGCTGGATGCATTTGAGCAATTGACTTAATTTCTCTGGGTCTCTGTTTCCTCATCTATAAAATGCTAATAATATTCCCTATATTACAGGATTGTTTTAAGGATCAAATTGGATAATATACATGTAAAATCAAGAACGGTTCCAGGTTAAAAAAGATACTGACCTAATGTATTCCCTCCTAAAACTTGACAAAAATGACAGGAAACAAGTATTTTTTAAAAAATATAAGCAGGTATGGGTATGTATCCCACAAGCATGTATCCAGGAGAAGATACATCAACAACATAAGTTTGACAGTGGAGAGAATGAAAGGAACTTGTAGTCACTGTCCTGCAGATTCAGGAAAGCTTAACCACAAACCAGCAGTGGTAAAAACTGAGAACTAATCCTACTCATGGCGAAGAATCCTTGTGCATATAATTTACAGCACCAAGATCAGGAATCAGACAAGTTACTGACATCAACAATACTGAAATCAAGACAAAAATACAGGCAAGGCCTTCAAAGTTAGAAGGAAATGACTTCCAATTTAGTATTCCATACCCAGTCAAATTATCAATTACATATTAGGATAAAATAAAGATATTTTTAGATATGCAAGGTCTTAAAAATTTACTTTCCATGAATGTTTTTAAAGAATTTACTAGAGCAGCCATTCTCACCTGGGGTTCTACAACAGAAATAGGCCTAATGCACTAAAACATCCACTCTTCAGAATGAATTAACTTTTTTCTCCCATGCATCTATAATGGCTCTAATCATGTACCATATACTTGGGAGAATAGAGAAAATATTCACCTATATTATTTTCCACAGGTCTTCCTTACTTCCCTCTAAGGAACTTCCTTGAGAAAGGCTATACAAAAATATATGCTCTAGGGTTTTCCTGGTGGCGTAGTGGTTAAGAATCCGCCTGCCAATGCAGGATACACGGGTTCGAGCCCTGGTCCAGGAAGATCCCACATGCTGCAGAGCAACTAAGCCCATGCGCCACAACTACTGAGCCTGTGCTCTAGGGCCCGAGAGCCACAACTGCTGAAGCCCATGCTCCTAGAGCCCGTGCTCCGCAACAAGAGAAGCCACCGCAATGAGAAGCCCGCGCACTGCAATGAAGAGTAGCCCCTGCTTGCCGCAACTAGAGAAAGCCCGTGCAGCAATAAAGACCCAACGCAGCCAAAAATAAAGTAAATAAATTTGTGCCCTGGTCTGGGAAGATCCCACATGCCACGGAGAGGCTGGGCCTGTGAGCCATGGCTGCTGAGCCTGCGCGTCCGGAGCCTGTGCTCCGCCAACGGGAGAGGCCACAACAGTGAGAGGCCCGCGTACTGCAAAAAAATATATATATATAAATATATATATATATATATATATATATATATATATATATATACTCTACCAAAAAGTGATGGCAAATTAAGAATGCATGGAATACAGGAAACAGGATACTGAACTTAAAAAACTGTCATCACCAAACATCTCCTACTATCTCTTTTTGACCCAAAAGACAAATTCTGTGGGTGAGCTTTGCCCAAATTCTTTTCTGACCTTGGCTTGTCTTGACAGTATGCTGATGAAGCTTTTTCTCTTTCTCTCAGCCCCTGATGTCTGGATAAACTGAGGATACTCCAAATATGTTGAACTGTTTTTTCTTAAAGACTTTATTTTTTAAAGCAGTTTTAGATTCACAGCAACATTAAGAGGAAGGTACAGATATTGCCCATATACCCCCTGCCTCCACAAGTGCATGGCCTCTGCCATTATAAATTTCCCACACCAGAGTAGAACATTTGTTACAACTGATGAATCTGTATTAACACATCATCATCACCCAAAGTCCACAGCGTACTTTAGGACAGAATACCCAACCTTTCTGGCACCAGGGACCGGTTTTGCAGAAGACAATTTTTCCACAGACCGGGGCGGGGGGCGGGGGGATGGCTCAGGCGGTAACGCGAGCAAGGGGGAGCGGCAGATGTGGCTTCGCTCGCTCGCCTGCCGCTCACCTCCCGCTCTGCGGCCCGGTTCCTAACAGGTTCCTAACAGTGAAAATGGAGTATTTTCATTGCCCTAAAAATCTTCTGTGCTTCAACTATTCATTCCTCCCTCCTCTCTAACTCCTGGAAACCACTAATCTTTACTGTGTCCATAATTCTGCCTCTACCATAATGTCAGGTAACTGGTATCATACAGTCTGAAGCCTTTTCAGGTCGGCTTCCTTCACTTAGCAATACGCATTTCAGGTTCCTCTATGGCTTGATATCTCATTTCTTTATTTTTTTTGTTAATTTATTTATTAATT
Organism: Pseudorca crassidens; assembly: GCF_039906515.1. Lineage (NCBI taxonomy): Eukaryota > Metazoa > Chordata > Mammalia > Artiodactyla > Delphinidae > Pseudorca > Pseudorca crassidens. Next base: position 64,601,003 of record NC_090306.1, read on the forward strand.
TTTGGCTGTGTCAGGTCTTAGTTGCACACGCAGGATCTTTCGTTGTAGCGTGTGGGCTCTTTGCTGCGGTGCGTGCAGGCTTCTCTCTAGTTGTGGCATGCGGGCTCCAGAGCGCGCGGGCTCAGCAGTTGTGGCACATGGGCTCTCCAGTTGTGGTGCGCAGGCTCAGTAGTTGCATTGCAAGAGCCCAGTTGCCCCACAGCATGTGGGATCTTAGTACCCCCACCAGGGATCAAACCCACATTCCCTGCATTGGAAGGTGGATTCTTAACCACTGGACCACCAGGGAAGTCCCGATATCTCATTTCTTTTTAGCTCTAAACAATATTCCACTGTCTGGATGCATCACAGTTTATTTATCCTTTCACCTACAGAAGGACAAAACTTGGTTGCTTCCAAGTTTTGGCAATTATAAAATAAAGTTGTTATAAACATCTTTGTGTAGGTTTTGTGAGGACATAAATTCTCAACCCCTTTGGATAAATATCAAGCAGTGTGACTGCTTGACCATATGGTAAGAATATGATTTAGTTTTGTAAGAAACCTCCAAACTGTCCTCTGAAATGATTGTACTGTTGTGCAGTTCCACCAACAATGAACGAGAGTTCCTGCTGTTCCACATCCTTGCCAGCATTTCACGATGTCAATGTTCCAGATTTTGGCCATCCTAATAGGTGTGCAGTGGTTATATCTTGTTGTTTTAATTTGTACTTCCCTGATGACATATGACATGGAACATCTTTTCATATGCTTACTTGCTATCTGTATATCTTCTCTGGTGAGGTGTCTGTTAAGGTCTTTGGCCCATTTTTTAATCGAGTTGTTTTCTTATTGTTAGAACTCTTTGTATATCATTGGATAAGTCCTTTCTAGGTGTGCCTTTTGCAAATATTTTCTCCCAGTCTTTGGCTTGTGAGCTCATTCTCTTGTCACTTTCTTTCACAAAGCAAAAGTTTTAAATTTAAATGTTCTATTTTCTACCTATTCTTGGTAGGACATGGTGAACTAAAAGGCAGAAAATACCTTTCATGACCATATTACTGTAAGGTATCTAGTACCTGAACTGCAAGCTATGATGAACCCTATGTATCCCAGGGCTCACTTGCCCAGTGCTTTCCAAAGAAGAGATTCCTGTTAAACTCTCAAAGAAATCAAAGCCAAACTATAACCCAGAGATTCTATTCAGCTTATCGTTTCCTGGGAATCGTTATGACTGACAAGGGCCTAATTTCCAAAACATACAAACAGCTCATAGAACTCAATAACAACAACAACAAAAACCCAATAAAAAAATAGGTAGAAGAGCAAAGAAGACATACAAATGGCCAATAGGCACATGAAAAGATGCTCAACATTGCTAATTACTAAAGAAATGCAAATCAAAACTACAATGAGGTATCACCTCACACTGGCCAGAATGGCCATCATTAAAAAGTCTACAAATAACAAATGCTGGAGAGGGTGTGGAGAAAAGAGAACCCTCCTACACTGTTGCTGAGAATGTAAATTGGTGCAGACACTATGGAAAACAGTATGGAGGTTCCTTAAAAAACTAAAAAGAGAATTGCCATATGATCCAGCAATCCCACTTGTAGGCATATATCCAGAGAAAACGCTAATTTGAAAAGATACACACACTCCTATGTTCATAGCAGCACAATTTACAATAGCCAAGACATGGAAGCAAGCTAAATGTCCATCGACAGATGAATGGATAAAGAAGATGTGGTATATATACACAATGGAACACTACTTAGCCATAAAAAAGAATGAAATAATGCCATTTGCAGCAACATGGATGGACCTAGAGATTATCATACTAAGTAAGTCAGACAAAGAAAGACAAAAATCATATGATATCACTTATAAGAATATGACACAAATGAACTTATTTACAAAAACAGAAATAGACTCACAGACATAGAAAACAAACTTATGGTTACCAAATGGGAAAGGGGGTGGGGAAGGGATAAATTAGGAGTTTGGGATTAGCAGATACAAACCTATATATATATGTATAGCTGAATCACTTTGCTGCACTATACCAAAACTAACACAGCATTGCAAATCAACTATACTTCAATAAAAAATCTTTAGGACTTCCCTGGTGGCACAGTGGTTAAGAATCCGCCTGCCAATGCAGGGGACATGGGTTCGATCCCTAGTCTGGGAAGATCCCACATGCCACAGAGCAATTAAGCCCGTGAGCAACAATTACTGAGCCCACGCACTGCAACTATTGAAGCCCACACGCCAAAACTACTGAGGCTGCATGCTGCAACTACTGAAGCCCGTGCACCCAGAGCCTGTGCTCCTCAACAAGAGAAGCCACCACAATGAGAAGCCCGTGCACCACAGCAAAGAGTAGCCCCCGCTCGCCACAACTAGAGAGAAAGCCATGCAGCAACGAAGGACCCAAACGCAGCCCAAAAAAAAAAAAAAAAAAATTAAATAAAAAAAATTTTTTTAAAGACCTGCAGCATAATCACATTTACTGTGCCTTGCTGGCTAGATTCAACTACTGTAAAACTTATAGCAAAGCTGAACATTCTTCAAACATATCTGGGTTAACATTTGAATTTATCATCTCTCTCATTTTACACTACATTATCTATGTATGAAAACAAGAAAAATTACAAAACAAGAATGTTGTAAGATCATCATAATAGTTTTGAAAGTCATGTGAAACACTTATATTAGAAATAGATTTTGACCTATGGATAAACTTACGTATTTTGAACATGCTTCTCAAAATTCAAGTTACCACTCATTGGTAAGTTGAAAATCAATTTAGTGACTCACAAATAGCATTTAAAAAAATGAAACAGAATAAGCCAAGATAGGAAATATTAGAGTGCATCATACTCTGATATTAAAAGGCGAGTTGTTTCATCAATCATTTAAGACTTTTTATATAACTACACACACATACATTATGTTTTGGGTAGTGACATAAAATGTATTTCTTACATGGATCACTGTCAAAATAGGAAAACACTGACATAAATGATATTATTCCTTTTGAAATTCCCTAACACTAAAAAGAACTAATATCTCCTTGCCACTAGAGACCAACTACATATATTATCTTTGGTCTAGGGACTCTTTCCATATTAAAATGGCAGACATTTGAGCAGAGGAAAAAACCACAAAAGGCCATAATAAGAAGATCTTTAGATGTTCCTGCTATATGCCCAAAGAAAATGCCCAGCTTCAACTACTTTCTATAGAGCCAAAAGATTAGGACTGGAGAAGGCACCTCACTGTAATAACAGAACTCCAATGAGTTCCCTGGACAAATTCCAGACCATCTTTATTTTAAAAACAGATGAAGCAAACATAGCTGATATTCTGGAATCATCTAATTTGGTAGTTGGAAAATCCATCTAAACTCTATAAAGTTCCATGTGCACACTCATGATAAAATATATTGATTTAAATTATGATGAAAGTATTGTAAGAGATATATACTTTATCTTGAATCCCAAGATAATAAACTTAGGCTTTAAGAGATTTTAAAATCCTTAAAGCAGCAAGAAGAGTTGGAAAAAGATCAAAATACTGAAAACAAAAATCAACCAATAAGAATTTAAGAAAGTATTATGTCCAAACATGAAGAGAACCACTGCCCTAAAAAATGAACTAAATATCTGAAGGTGGTACTATACAAATTCAGCAGTAAGTTTCCTTATAGAGCATGAAATTTAAAAAATAATATAGCTATTTACTATTATTTAAGCAGCACAGGGTTAGCAAAAAAGTCTATTAATAACCTTTCAAAGAACATATAAATTAAGATGGTTGATAATGACCTTTGCTTTAAAATATAAAACACAACAATAAAGTTCTCAGTCAATTTCCATCCTCCAATATGACAATTAATTTCTTAGCTGTAATTAGTAAAATTTCATTGATGATTATATGGCTTGAAAATTATACAAAGCAATCTTATTATCCCACATTACCTCAGAAAATAACTGTAGCTTCTCAGCGTTAATACGTTCTCAACTTAACAGCACATGTAAATGCACATACAAAATTAAAAGGATGGCTTAGTATAATTTTAGACTGGATAGCATTCTTGTCTATATATCCATATTCACAGCAATAAGTGTAAGACAGTACTTTCCTTTGGATGAAAAGTTCTTTGTAATTATATTTGTATATTAGATATTCATTCATTCAATAAAAATTTAATAAGCACCTACTTTGTGTTAGGAATTATGTTAAGCACAAGAGAGTTATGAACATAACAGTCCCTAATTTCTGCTCTTACTGAGCTTTCAACATATGTGAGTACATGTTCATTAAAAGTTGATTGAAACTCGGAGAGTCTATTTCCACAAAGTAAATGTTAAATGAAGTGCTTAGGTTTCTTTCTAAGACTGTTCACAAGAATGTAACTGAAAATGTACTAAGAGTACCTATGAATGTAACCATCATAATACTACCTAATAATTATATAGTGATAAGCTTTCAAAAGTGTTTTCACATATGTTCTCAATAGATTCAAAGAACAACAATATGACATACAAAAGGAGTAGTATCCTGGTTTTGCAGGTAATCAAGCTCTGAGGCACATAGGCTCAAAGTCACATAGTAAACAAGCAATAGAGTCAAGATTAGAATCCAGCCGTGAGAGTAGTGTTTACTTTCCCCCGTCTCCTCTTTCTGCTTTCCCTAAGCCTGCCAACACAGATGCCAGCATCAAACCATTTTGTGGTAAGGCGAGACTCAAAGATGGGGGATAAAAAACATGATCCCAGCCTACAATAGGGTCTGCAGTGGGAAGGGGTAAAATGAGAAAAATCTTAATGATAGTGAAGAAGAAAGGGGAGCCTATAGGACAGAGACCACTCAACTAGATCATCTTTCACACATAGGGACAGTTTGTAAATCAGGGACTTAATTAAAAACTTTAAAAAAATCTGTTTCAAAAATTCTTCCACTAGAAAGCTGTGCAAGTATCATGTTAGAAAAAAGCTACTACACTCTTTCCTTCCATACAACTGAGTTCTCAAAACATAACAGATAAAGAAAATCCCACTCCCCACTGTACCCATTTAAATATGTTAGTATTCCACAAGTAACTAGTCTTCCAGCTCTTCTCTCCAAGCATGGGAACCAAGTTCTAAGACAATATTGCTTGTTTTAGGACGGCAAGAATGGATACTGATCTCTCCATTCCCTCTCTTAGCTGATGTTCAAATATTGGTGCTAATGCTCACATCTTTTTACTTACCCACCAGAGACTCAATCCAACTCTATGCAAGCTTTGGAGTTGGATATAAATTAAATAGGCTGGCACACTCCAGAAATTTCCTAATGATGAGCCTAACAAGGTCCTGAAGAAGCTATTTTGATTCCACAGTTGTAACCACATATCTAACTAACTTCATGGTCCATTACTCTACCCCAAATACAAGGATTTCCTTATCTTTTTACCCTATACCCACAATCTCCTCACATAGGCAAATGACATAAACCTATGGTTCACAGAGTTTGAATTTGGGGACCAGTAAAAATTTCCCCCCAAAACGGTAGCACTGCTATCAGGGTTCTCATCTTGATAAGACATAATATTTTTTTAAACCTATAATTCACAGTCTTCATCAATTCACAAAGGGATATTAAATATCATACAGCAGGAAGACTATAATCTCATAATAAAGACGGTCCTTTACACTGAAGGAATTTCACTTAGTGAAAAATCGTAATAGTGTATTTATTTTTCTCATCTACTTACAGAACTAGGAAAGAACCACCAGCACTAGCCCACAGACTATACCATTAAAAAAAGAGAGATGCATTTATTCTAAGGACGTATACACAAGAGTGAATATAACATGTGTACATTTTAAACATTATTAATAAAAATGAAAACATAGGTAATGACCACTAACTTAAGAAAGAGAGCATTTCAAGTGTCTTTGATGGCTCCCATGTATGCTTGATTGTACACACCTCCCTTCTAATCAGAGTTAACCATTATCCCAAATTCTATTTTACTCCTTCTATTGTTCTATCATGTACCTATCACTACACAATGCATTGATTCTCTTTTTTGGCTGTGTGGCGCGGCTTGCAGGATATTACTTCCCCAACCAGGGATCGAACGCATGCTCCCTGCACTGAAGTGTGCAGTCTTAACCACTGGACTGCTAGGGAAGTCCCTTGATTCATTTTTTTTCTTTTTCTTTCTTTCTTTCTCTCTCTCTCTTTTTTTTTTTTTTTTTTTGCTACACCATGCGGCATGCAGAACCTTAGTTCCCCAACCAGAACCTGTGCCCCCTACAGTGGGACCACTTAACTGCCAGGGAGGTCCCATGCATTCATTCATTTTACTTATTTTTAAACTGTACATAAATGTCATCATACTGCATGAACTTTGTTTTGTATACGCTTCCACACTGATGCCTGTAGCTTTAAATCACTCATTTCATTGTTGCATAGTATTCTACTGTATGAATATAACTGATATTTATTCATTCCACTGATGATAGACATTTGGGTTTTCCCCATTTCTTTTTTTTTCTATTACAGACAATTTGCTGGTACACATTTGTGAGAGTTTCACTAGGTCTAGGATACACTAAGGAGTATGCTCATCTTCAACTTTACTATGTAATATGCCAAACTATTATCCAAAATCACCAACATAAGCATTCACTACTAGTAAATGAGAGTTGCTGTTGTTTCACGTCCCCACTGACACTTGCACTTGTTGGACTTTAAATCTCGTGGGTATAAAATGGAAATCCACTGTAGTATTAATTCACTTTTGCCAATGTCCTAATGTTAAACACCCTTTCACACTTACTGGCCTTTTGTGTTAGCTCTTCTGTAAATAGCTATTCATGTCTTTTGTATATTTTTCTAGTGGGTTTTGGTCTTTTGGGTTGATACATAGGAGTATTTTATTTTTCCTAGATATTAATTCATTGTCAGTTATATGCATAGCAATTTGTTTCTTCACTATTTTTGTGGTATCTTTAGATAAACAGATATTCTTAACCTCAACAAGGTAGAATGGGTCAATCTTCAGTTTGAGAGGTGTGTGTGTGTGTGTGTGTGTGTGCGCGCGCGCGTGCGTCTTGTTAAATCCTTCTTTACCTTAAAGATATAAAAATATTTTTCTATGTTTTGTAAAGTTTAATAGCTTTATCTTTCATATTTAATCTGGGATTGATTTTGTATTTAGTAGAAGAGATCTATTTTCATTTTTTCTCATACAGATAACTAATTTCCCCCAGTTTATTGAGTAATATGTCATAAACTGAGTTTCTATATATGCTTGAGTCTGTTTCTAAGTCTCTGTTGTGTTTCATTCATCTCATTGTCTCTATCAGCATGAATACCACCTATCTTATTTGCTAGAGCATTGTTAAGTACTAAGTAAGCCCTGATCCTTGTCTGGCTCTGCTTCTTCAGGAATGTCTTGACTCTTCTTTGCCCTTTGCTCTCCCTAGAGAGTTACAGACCGCCTTATCAAGTACCATGAAAAAAATTCTGTTGAGATATGAATTCAAAACACATCGAACAAACAAAATCAATCTGAGAAGTGACATGCTAATAACATTGAATTTTCCTATCAGAAACATGGTATGTCTCTCCATTTATTGAGAATACATACTCTTAGTATTATACTTTTCTACTTAAAGGTATTTCACACCTCTTGTTAGATTTATTGCTATGTACCTTATTTTCTGTTATTTTAAGTGGTTATTTTTTAAATTGGCTCCCTTCTCTCAATAACTCTTACTAACTCCCTTACTTTACCGACAGGTCAGTCACACTCTAAAAATAAATTTTTAAAACACCATGTCCAGCATTCTGATGTTCTTACTAAGAAGGTTTTCTCTGAACATTTAGTTTGCCATGTTACTGGAAGTGAAAGTTCAGCTACATGTTTTCATGTTTCTTATGTTTCCCTACTTCTTGTCCCTAAACTTCGCAATCACAAATTAAACTCTTGAAGGCAGAAGCTAGGAATATCATTTTTTGTTTGTTCTTGCTCTCTAGTACAGAAGTAGGTACCAAGCAGACTAAATAAAGGCTGGCTTGATAGAGAAGACCCTTGGAAAATCCTGTACTCCCCAGGTGGTATTTGTCCTTCTGTTACAAACATCCTTCCTCCACCTAGAAAAAGATGAGTTTGCTAAACTTTCAGTGTTTCATCCTTAAATAAAATTTAATATATGTTCAAAGTTACCACAAAGAAATGGAAACAGAAAAGTTTCTATGAAATTACTGTTTATCTTCTCTCAGAAATTATGCAAATATTACTTGGTAAATTAAACTGATATTATCTTGCTATATACTCATTAAAAATACAGAAAGCTTGCCTCCACATGCCTCAAATAAGGAAAAGGAAAACTGTAGCAGCTAACTCTACAAATGAAACTCTTTTACCATTCTGGCTAAGAGGGAGATGTCAACCTCTCTGACTATGAAAACAATTGGGGGGTGGAAATCCCACCAGAAAAGAGCTGAGAAACTAGTGCAGGTATTTTGTGACAATCCTTCACTGTTATCTTAATAAATAAATAAATTGGGGAGGGAAGGAGTATATGAATGTATATGTTTACAGGGAGAGAAGCATCCTTTAGCGTTCTTAAAGTTCATCTTACTGCTTTGTTAAAGAAGCAATTAGTAAGGACTGGCAAGGATAAGACAGACTCTCTCATCTTTGTAAAGATGCTTAAAACAAAGCTGAATTATTCATTTTCACTTTTCAATAAATGATTTCAAAGTATTTCAGTTTCCCATGTAGGAACAGCCGAAGAATACAGATATTGCAACATTTCACAAGAGAGATTTAGAAAAATATTTTATTTTTATTTTCTTAACTTGCCAAATATTATATTCTCTTTCATTACTTAATAGGTACTTTCATAGCTTTATGAAGCAACTCCCCAAACACAAGGAATTTCAAAACAGAAAACAGCCGTGTCTTACGAAATAACTTCAGAAATCTAACTTATTGAGGGCTCAGAAACTTAGAAGAAAATCAACATAATCTCTAATTTATACTATTTCTAAAGAAAACAATCTACCATAGCACAACATCTAGGGAAAAAAAGAGAGTGGGGGTGGGGAATAAATACAAGTTTTCTTTTAGGTAAAACAATTTTCATGAAATATAACACATGTATTCAAGAACATACTTGTTAATGTGTGTATGATCTCATATATGTTCAGAATTGACCCTAGAAATGTCTTGCCAAGGAAGGAGGAATTGCTTCGTTTCAGGGAGGAAACTGACTTCTAGGTCTCCTTTGGTCTGTGAACCACTCTACTGAAGGTACTCAGAATTAGTCACCTGAGATTTTATTAACAATGTCTAAAATTGTCACCCTGGGGAATCTGGTATGATATCTTCACAATAGTACACTCCCTGTTAAAGAAAATCCCCCTTTAAAGTTTTCTGTTAAGTTAGAAGTATTTGATATAGACCCATCACTCCATGTTTAATGCTGCCAGAGCATTCAAGGTGAAGGGACTTCACAGGTTTAAGAGAATTTACTAAAGGATAAGAGAAACACAATACTAAGTGTAGACATTTTAATTCAAGCCTAGATAAACCAAACATGGCCTAAATTAACTTTGATAAAACTGATTGAGCAGGTAAAATCTTTAGTTTTCAAAGTTTTTAAATTTTAAACACAAAAGTTAGTTTGAAATGGATTCATATAAGTTTTGGCACAGCAACATTTTACATTCTCTCACAAAGCACTACAATTGAAAGATGGTTTTTAAAAAATAAGACCATGAAAATAGCTTTTTATGACCAGAGAAAGAAAGGGTAGCTACAAGATAAAATTTAGTAACTCATCAAGCTTTGATAATAATCTCAAACGTGATCTATAGGGAATAGAGCATCTGTCTGTGAGATGAGCTATAATTTAGTCTCTAGGCTGCCTTAGCATTGTCCTTATTCAAAAGTACAGGGAAAAGGGAGACAACAAGCCTAATTAATCTACAAGTCTTTCTTTCTTGATAAAAAACTGAAATACATTACATTCAGACAACTCAGCCTAAAACAAATACCATTCTACTTAAGAGACTGTAATCATACTTAAGTTAAAACTACTTTGAACTGGTACTTAGTCTTCAAACGGGGAAAAAAATCTGGCAAATACACAATTTTTGGAATAATCCAAATAATTCATCATAATCTAAACAGATAACAAATGAAAGATTATATTGATGTGTGTGGTGGGCTTTAGTGAGGAGAGCCAGAGTCTCCTTAGTTCCTCCAAAAAAAAAGAAAAAAAATCCTAAAATGATGGAAGGAAACCACAGTGCAAAAAAATAAACTTAAGTTGTTTTTAAGGGAAAGTGACCCACATTAAATTGGTATGAATCAATATGTATAAAGGAGACTCAGCCAGAAAACAGGAACAGTGAGAATCTTTGCCATTCTAAAGCACTCGCAAAACATAAATTTCTATCACCATACCATGTATAAAACAGAAAAAGAAAATAGCTGATCTGTAATTCACTCCAGTATAGTTGAATAGTTAAAGACTATGGGCTTTGACAGTCCCGAATTTGAAACCTGCCTCTGACACATACTAGTTTTGTGAATTTGAACAAATTTCTTAACATCCCGAATCCTCAACTGCCTCACATGTAAAGCAGACATAGTAACTGTGCCTATATCTTGTGGGGTTGTTTCAAAAGTTAAATATAATTCGAAATATAAACCTTTTAGTATAATGGCCAAACTCAGTAAGTGCTCAATAAATGGTAGCTATTAGTATGAGTCCAGCAAATATCAGCAAAACGAATGTCATATTAAATGAATGAAAGAGTGAATGAATGAATGAATCAATCTGTCTGTCTGCCTGGTCATCCACTCTCTCTCGTTAGCAAACACAGGAACAATATGACACGTGAGGTTCATGTTAGAGAAGGGGCTTCCAGCACATGAAGATCACCTCCAAAATTGCATTTATTCATTAAAAAATGAGCCTATAAGCTTCACAGTGGCAGGAACCAGCACATAACAGGTACTCAATAAAGATATTTATTCACATATTCACTTATTAAACATAAAAGTACCTACTATGTTGCAGGTACTATGCGAGGCATGGGGGAATATATACTTATTATATATATACACATATATATATATGAGACAAACATTTATTTACGCTCAACAACTCTCTTCCTTTTACACTAACCTGCAATTATTTTATCAGTTCAGTATTTGTCTATAAGAGAGCCCTTGCCCCTACAGCCACTTAACACAATGCTTCCAAGCCGTCTACTGATCCTGGCATTTCCTCCTACAGATCCTACCCTGCCACCAAAGCAGTCCACCAAGCTCATCCACCAAACTCCACTCCCTTGCCAGCATCCCACACTCACTCTGCCACCATTCTTTGGTTGCGTACACCAAGCAAGGCCTAACGTTACAGAAGAAAATCCCATACTAGGTCTGACTGATAAACCAACCTAAACGCTACTTGGCAATCCCACTATCATGGTTCCTCCACTTTCTAGCTGTATTCCTAGTCCAGTGGATCCCTTAATCTTCACAATGGATCCCATCTCTGATGCCTTCTCTGAGAACCTGCCCTATTAATTCTCCTTTCTACTATAGTATTTCTCTCTACTGACTTTCTCCTGTCAATGTCTGAACATGCTCAAATATCTCAACTTAAAACAAATCTCCTTTTTGTCCCATGTTCTTTTTCTATCTACCCTACATATTCCTCCCCTTCAAAGGCACAATTCCTAAGAGTTTGCTATCTTAACTGTCCCCAATTTCTTATCTTTCTTATTCCTCATCCTATTGCCATCTAGCTTCATCACTGTTTCCAAAACTGATTTCACAAAAGTTATCAAAGATATCTTGTTAATGGATAATTTTTCAGTTGTCTTAATTGGCTTTACTTTTGAGTTATATATAAAACTGTAGGTCACTCCCCTTCCTTCATAAAACCCTGTTTCATTCTCCTGGGATATAACATTCCTTTACAAATCTTCTTTGCCAATTCCTTCTCCAACAGATCCTCAAATGCTGACACTTCTTAGGACTGTATTCCAACTCCTTTCTTTTCTCAAACTACAATTCTTTCCAAACTTTTCACAGCTCACAATGAGAAATATATTTTACATCAAGTGTGTGTGTGTACACATGTGAGTATCAGATAACAATTTCACAGATCAGATTAGGTAAGCTCTGATCTTTTGATCCTATTCTATTTCATTAAAAAAAAAACTGTACTGTCTGAGAATCACTAAACTGATCTACACAATTGTTGTAACTGTCTTCAATTACTCTATTTAAGCTGATGACTTCCAAATCTACATTTCTAGTGCGTAAGTATCTGTTAAATTCTAAACCCATAAAGCCAATTTCCTCCTCAACAGCTCCACATGGATAAAGTCCTTCAAACTCACCATGTCCAAAATTGGAGTTCTCAGCATCTTTCCCCCAAACATGGTCTTCCTCCATAGTCCCCTATCTTGGTAAACTGCTGAACTAATTTCCCAAGCAAAATACCAAGGAGTCATTGCTGAGTCCTCCCTCTCTTTTTCCTCTGTCGCCCCCCAATCCAGTCAATCACTAATCTCTGAGAAATTTTCCTCTATATATTTCTCCACTTTTTTTTTAAAACTCACGCAACTGTCACTCTCATCCAGGCTGTATTCACCTCGCCTGGACGGTACAGTCTAGTAATGAGTCCTCTCTCATATACTGTATTCTTCCAAATTTATAAATGCAATTCTAATCATTTTGTGTTGCCTACTCTTACAGTTATCTATTGTACAATAAACCACTCAAAACGTAGTGGTTTAAAACACTAAAATTATTTGCTCATAGTTCTACAATTTTGGCAAACTGGGGGAGGGGGGCAGATGGGGACTGCTTGTCTCTAATCCACATAGCATCTGCTGGAAATCCCAATATGCTTTCCTCACTCACATGTCTGGTCCTTTAGCTAGGTGACTAGAACAGCTAGGGGTTGGCCAATTTGGGCTTTCATACAGCTGGTAGTATGTGGATGGTGAGACTTTTACATGGAAGCTGACTTCCTCCAATATACAAAAATAGAAGTTACCAGATCTTTTTAATGCCTGGTCTCAAAAGTCCTAGAATGTCACTTCTACTACATTCTATTGGTCATAGCCAATAGACTGGCCAACAGACATGGCCAGCCTAGAACTAAACAGAGGTAGGGGTGGAAGAGGAATAGACTCCATTTCTTGATGGGCAAGTTGTAAGGACACATAGAAAAAGAGCATGTGAGATGAAAGACGTTGTTGCAGTCATCTTTGAAAATGAAATATACCACTGTCCACCTAATTTACATTCCTTCCACATGCCAAATATACTCAATGCCCTTCCCCTAATCAAAATGTCATCCTATTACAGCACTGGCTGTAAGGCCAGGATCTTGTTATCTAAATTAGGTTCAAATGCACATGTATTCCTTGGGTTTAGTTCCGCATATATAGTTCCTTTTTTTTTTAATTAAATTTTTTTTTTAATTTCTGGCCACGCAGCATGCAGGATCTTAGTTCCCTGACCAGAGATTGAACCCATGCCCACTGCAGTGGAAGGGTGGAGTCTTAACCACTGGATCACCAGGGAAGTCCCCATATGGTTCCTTTGATACAGCTCCTCTTAAATAAAAATCCCATTGCCTCAAAAGATAACGTATCTGCCCCACTGCAGTAAGCCGGGGATAGAATTGCAATAAGACACTTGAGTTCAAAAGCTGTAGGGAATAGGGAGTTACACAGAAGGCACATATCAGTGCCATAGCAATTGTGAAATCTGCTAGGGACACGTCATCAGCAACTTGACTAGAACAACAGTTCTGCTCCCTGAAAACAGTCCTCTGTCACTGTTGACTCTACCCTCTGGGCTCCAAGCTCGAGCTCCATCCTCAGGTCACTCTTCCTATTTAGTAAGAAATGGTCCACGTTTGCAACAGTGTAGCTTTCTCAGCTTGCTTCCTGCCCATATAAGACTGGGATTCCCCACACATACAAAGGTTCTTTTTAGTTGAACTTTGTCTATCCTTTTCTGTCTAAGCTGGTGGTGCTTTGATTAGTACCATCCTTGTAAAAACTTTGTGGATTTCCTATGAATTTTATTGGAAATAACTCAATTAAACAGACATCACACCCACTAATCTCTGAGATAGGCCACTCCCTTCTTAGGCTGTCTGTCATGGTACTGCAGGACAGCAGACTTAAGAGCTTTGAAGCTCTCTGGACTAGCTGAGACATTCTTATAAGGTATGCCTTTAAGACTCTTTTCAGTGCTTTTCTCTAGCTGAAAGGCTCTAAGAGGCATTGTCTTAAATCTTTCTGAGGTCTCAACCAAAAAAATCTTACAGAACTCTTGATCTGATCCTTATTTTGAGGTCATTTTTTTGCACCCCGCGATTTGAGAAGAATTAGATAAGCAGAGGGAAGGGAGAGAATGTTCCACAATGGAGAATGAGAATAAATAAAAGCACAGTCTTACGGGGAACAGGGAAGAAAGTCATCTAGCTAGGTTCATGATGGGGGAAAATATAAAATGAAATTGGAAGGGAAGAATAAAGTCAGAAATACTAACAGCTCTAACTACAAGATTATGAAATCTGTAATTTATGCTCTTTATTGTTGGTTTCTGCTTGCTGATCCAAATGTTGCTATATCAGACACACTTGGAGAGCTTCACAAATACACAGACTCACCCTAGAGATTTTGAAAGGTTGGAGAAGAAGCTACATCTAAGCAAAGAAAGCTCCCAGGTGATTCTCTGATACAGCCAGACTTAGGAGCCACTGCTCTAGGCAACAGTCAACCACTGGCTTTTTGAGAATGGGAGTGTCATAAATGCAGAAACTAATGAAGTTTTCAGTTATAAGCTTGAATAATAAAAATCTGTATTCTCATTTATAATTTTCTATTTCTCTTTATTCATATCATTTCCCTAAGAGACCTACTTCATAGGAGCCATGTGTTCTCTGACCATATACATCTATAAGAACCCCAGTCCCATCACAGTCTCATCTTAACATGTAACAATGATTTTCTGTTTGGTTGTCTTGTTAAGAAAGATGAGCCTGGTATATTGGAAGGCAAGTTCCTAAGAGGAGTTAGAATACTATGGTACTAAGTAATGTATGTATGGAATAATAAGGACCTGACCTAAGATGATGATAGTTAAGAAGGAAAATGAAGATAAACACCAGAGCTGTGACACTTTAAACTTCTAGAAGAAATCACAAAAAGTGTTCTTTGCAACTTTAGGGTAGACAAAGATTTCTTTAACGGGGGGAAAAAGAGCTCGAGTCATAGGGAAAAATTGATAAATTGGATTTCATCAAAATTAAAAACATCTGTTCTTTGAAAGAAATCATTTAGACAATGAAAGGCATGCCAAGACTGGAAGAAAATACAACATATACAGCTAGCAAAGGATGATACTGAAATATATTTTAAAATTCTTAAAACTCAATAAGACAAGCCAAATTTTTAAATGAGCAAAAACATCTGAACTGACACTTCAGATATACAAGCGGCCAATGAGCATATGAAAAGATGCTCAAGATTATTAGTCATCAGGGAAATGCAAATTAAAACCACAATGTGATATCACTCTACACCCACTAGAATGGCTAAACTAAAAGAAATCAAGGTTACAGAGCAACTGAAATGTTCATTCACTGCTAACAAATGTAAAATGGTATAACTACTTTGGAATACAGTTTTGGCCATTTCTTATAAAGGAAAACATACACTCATCATATGACTTCACAACTGTACTCCTAGATACTACTCAAAGAAAGAAAGAAAGAAAGAAAAAAAACTCCACATAAAGCATTGTAAATATTATGGAGTTATATCAAAAGACACAGGAGCCAGAGTTAAGGTTTGTAAAATTTGAGCCTCAAAAATCTAATGACTAGGGCTTCCCTGGTGGCGCAGTGGTTGAGAGTCTGCCTGCCGATGCAGGGGACATGGGTTCGTGCCCCGGTCCAGGAGGATCCCACATGCAGCGGAGCGGCTGGGCCTGTGAGCCATGGCCTCTGGGCATGCGCGTCCGGAGCCTGTGCTCCGCAACGGGAGAGGCCACAACAGTGAGAGGCCCGCATACCGCAAAAAAAAAAAAAAAAAAAAAGTGACTAAATTGATCAAAACTTTAAAAATATAAACCTCTGGAGTCATAACTAGGTTCAAATTTTAGCTCTATCACATATTAACTGTGTAAACTACATTAAGGAAATTACCCTTACCAACTGCTCAGTTTCTTCATTTGTGAAACAGGGAGAATGATTTATATACCATAAGGTTCTTATAAGAATTCCAGGAGCTAATAATACATGTAAAAAGCACTTAAGAGACACAGGGAACTTTAAATGTTGGTCATTATTACTATCAATAAGGTTTTGGAATTCTAATTCTTTCCATTCAGAAGCTGAAATACTGATCTAGAGTACTTGAGTTATGGCAGACCTATCAAAGAGGTTTTCTAGATATTTGTTAATCCCCGATAATTTATCTTCACCATAACCAAGAGTTAATGGGTTTATCTTATTTCAAACACACCTCTGACACCTGAAAACTATGATGTGGAATTTCAGTAGGTAAACCAGAGGGAGATATTATACATTTCAAAAACCCAATAGGCTGACTTTAACAGAGAAGTACGTTCAGTATGTAATTCACTCTACAACTATTAATTTACCCATAACTTACCCAGGAACATTTAGGTGTAAATCAAGATATAACTAACACTACGGACGCTGTAAATGCAAAAGTTAGAGGTTGTGCATGGCCATCCATACTAAAAGAATTTCCAACTGAGCCTCTATAAGATGCTGAAGTACAGCAAAAGTCGAAATATCAGCCTTCAACTCAAATAGAATCATTTATTTAAAACAATAATAATAGTAATAATATTGTTGTTGTGGTTATTAATATTATTATTAATCAGCTATCGTGAGTGGTTATCATTTACCAGGCTATGTTCTAAACTTCTTATATGTATTAACGCATTTAAATCCTTATAAAAATCTTATGTGCTGGATAGATACTATTACTATCTTCAATGCATGAGTTCTTTACATTAAAATATTTGTAAGCCCAAAAAATACATCACCACCGGAAGTAGACTTTATGTCTTCTTTTTAATCTAAAAAACTGGTACTTAGGAGGCAATAACCATGTATCCTGACTTTCCTATAGGAACTTATTTCAGTGTTTATTAGGTACCTTAAGATAATTAAGATCTCTTTCTTACAGAAAAACTTCAAGTGTAAAAAGAATGACAGAATTAGAAAATCACCACTTTTCCACCCTAATGTTGTTTTCCACCCTAATTGATCTTGATCATCAAAGAGTGCTTACACCTTTAGGTGAAAAGTTGATGGGGAACAGAATATTTACTAGGTGCCAACTGTCTTTTACTTTCAGGTTATAAGGGGAGAAAAGATGCAACTTTCAATTGAAGAGGATTAGGCTGCCACCACCTGAACCTACTGATCAATCTCACATCACTAATAGTGGGACAATCATATGTTGAGTGAATTCTCATGTGAGGCAGCATGAAGTGGTACACATCCCCTAGAAAATAATCTTGCCAAAAATGTTCAACCTGAATGTAGTCAAGCCTTTGCATTTAACTTCCAGTTCACAGAAAATACGAAAGACAGGGGGAAACAAATAAAACAATACTGCAAGGAGGCAATCAAATCGAAAAGGTCCAGCACTCTGTAGGGACACTGACCTAGTTTCTTAAAAAAGTCAAAGGCACAAGAGAAAATAAAATAAGAGTAAACAAGGAGGCTCTTTGGGATTAAAGGAGATTTAATTATGTAACAACCAAATGCAATGCATGAACTTTTCTTGGATCCTGGTTTCAAGAAGCTTATTGCAAAAAACTTGGGGACAATTTGGGAAATTTAAATTTGAGCTAGGTGTTAGCTTATATTAAATAATTATCATTAACTTTGTTAGATCTAATAAAGGTTTTATGGTTATATAAGAAAATGTTCTTAATTTTTAGAGATGGATTAAGTATTTGGGGGTACAACATCATGAGGTCTATGATTTACTCCAAATATTCCAGCCCCACTCCCAAATAAATAAAATAAATCCAACAAAAGGTTAATAACTTCTTACATCTACTTGATGGATTTATTAGTGTTCATTGTACTATTCTCTCAAATTCCCTGTTTGCCGGAAAATGTTCGTGACACATGAAAGTACTTTTAATGATTAGTAACTAACCTTTTTGTTGTTTCATTAAATTCCAAGTTAAAGAATTCCTCTAAATATTCTAGTACATAGATATATGAATCAGATGAATCATATTTATTACAGTCAAAATTCTGGTGCACAGAACGAAAAAATCACGTAAGCTGCATCCTTTCAGAATTTTATCTTAATGAAGCTTATGTATACCATTGTGTACCATATATCCATTTTCAAAAAAGCATTTAGTAACAAAAATGTTAACTTTCCAAAATGTATTCAACAACCAAGCAATAAATTTTAGCATAGTAGTAATTGTTTTTATCTTGTTAAAGTTTTTCCAATTCCTGCAATGCTATATAAAAATGTCTCCATCTAACACTTGACTAGAAAAACATTTTCTACTGGAATAAGTTTGAAAGTGATCATGTAACTTACTATTAACCAGTTAATATTCGTTTAAAAAGAAGTAACTAAAGCCTACTTCAATGAATAATTCATAAAGTAACAACACTAAAACCTGACTAACTATACAGACAGTATAACATAATTGTTAAGACTCTAAATTTTTAAAAATACTTGATAACCTAAGTACATATTAGCTTTCAAACACCAAATTTAAGTTCTTAGTTTTAAAAGCAGAAGTCTTTCCACCACAGTTACTAGTAGTACCACCGGAGAGTTCAAAGCATTTGATCAAATAAACTTTAGCTAAGAAGCAGAAGCGAATATACAAAAGGTATCAATTATGAATTAGGAATTCCATAATTCCTGGAAGTCCCCAAGACTCTTTTAAAGGGTCTGCAACGTCAAAACTAGTTTCATAATACTTTTCACTGTGTTGACATTTTCACTGATAGTGCAAAAGCAATGCTGGGTAAGACCATTGGCACTTCAGCACATATCAAAGCAGAGGCACCAGACTGCAGTAGTAGTCACTGATTTCTTCACTGCTATGCACTTGCAGTAAAAGAAGGCCGGTTTCACTTACAAATGTCCTTGATAAAGCTAGACATAAAAATTAAAGAGATTTGCAAAAACTGTAAAACAGTAGTTCTCAGCCAGAGACAATTTTGTCCTGCAAGGGACATTTGTCAAGATCTAGAGCTGTTTCTAGTTGTCACAATCAGGAAAAATGCTATTGGCATCTAGTGCATAGTGGCCAAGGATGCTGCTAAATATCCTACAATGCACAGGATACCTCCCCTCAACAAAGAATTATCCAGCCCCAAATGACAACAGGTCCAAGGTTGAGGGACCCTGAGGGAAAAGAATACTACTCTTCTCATTCTCACTCAACTTTCTTTTTGGTGGGGGAGAGGGAGACAGTTATTTTTCATAAAAATATTTTAATCATATTAATCTGTGATAGGTTTATTATTTAATTTTAAATGAATTAAGAGTAAACATTTTAAACAAACTATTACATATAAAATAAGCTACAGGATTTATTATATGACACAGGGAATGTAGCCAATATTTTATAATAAATATAAATGGAGTATAACCTTTAAAAATTGTGAATCACTATATTGTACACCTGTAATGTGCATAATATTGTACGTACATCAACTATACTTCAATTAAAAAAACACTGAACATTTTTTTAAGGTTTTAGTTTTAATTTACAATACAGTTAAGTATCAGGAGGTTACCTAACCCAAATAAACGGAAGTTCTTTGGGGGCTTCAGTAATCTTTGACAGTACAAAGGAGTCCTGGACCAAAAAGTTTGAGAATCACTGAATTAGAAGAATGATACAAGTAACCAAATATGTTGTAGAATATAAGGGGAATTAAAGGACTCCAAAGGAAAATGCACTCATTTCAAGAGTATTATGAACAAGCAAAACAAACATCAACCTTTATCAAACCAAACAGCACAAAAGAAAAGTCATGATAGACCCCCAAATGTCATTTTCTCCCTAAACACACACACACACACACACGCACACACACACACACACAAACACACCACACCACACCATCAAAAACAACAAAAAACATTAAAGTACAACTCCTTACCCTGGCTATGAGGACTGGCTGGACTAAAACATGGCTGATACAAATCTTTGGTTGGCGTTGGAAAAGCTTCTTTCCCTTGGCGCTGACTCATCTTTCCTGGTGTCAGGTGTTGAGTATCGTCACTGTTTGCTACCACAGCTCAAGGAAAGAAGGGAAAAAGAATTAGTACTTAATTCATAGATTTACATAACGGCATAGTTAATAACATGGAATAGAACTACGACTGAAATGGCCTCAGTGGTTATATTCATTTTACCAACTCAATACTTTAATAAAAAATTAACATAATTGTTTTATTTTTATTTTGTTATCAATTCAAGAGGAATTTATAGGTATGAGTCAAATTATACAAATTATAGACCTCATAAAAATGAAAGTACATATTCTGATAATGAAAGTACTCCAAGGTTTACTGTCAACCTTTCATTGTGTTATTAACTCTATATATTTGCCAATAGAGCAGTAAGCAAAAGACAATGTCATTTCACAGAAGAAATACAAATGGTCAGTAAACGTATGAAAAGATAGTCAACCTCATTAGTAATGAGAAAAAATACAAATTAATAGCAGTATAAAATGGTATTTTATATTCACTAGAATTTCTACTCTAATTTCTAATTTTCATGGAAAGTAGGTGTGATTCTTGTTTTAGAGATGGGGAAACTTTAGGTTCAGAGATTGTCTTGCCTAAGACTAAGTAATAGAGGTAAGATTCTAACTCAGAACCATTTGGTTCAAAGTCTGGTCTCAAAAGCTTGCTGTCCCAACAATCAATCTAGTGTTTAAGGCTGCTATTCACCCATTTGACAAAGCTACTAATAGAGGAGAGCAATGTCAGTTCCAGAGACGGTAGAAAAGAGAAAAATACTCATTGAAGGAGTAGGGCAAATCGTGAGCAAATCCACAGTACCCCAGGATCTCCAACCTTTCATTTTATATAACTGCTTTTCAGTCTATGAAAACTTTAGTTTTATCTTGAGAGAGGATGATTCTGTCTTCAGTCTAGATGTAATTTTAAACTTAATGAGAACTTAATATTCACATTTTTAATCACCATATCTTTTAAATCTAATTGTTTTAACATGTTTTCAAATTGTGCTAAAGTTATCAAAATCATATTTTAGTTCCTTAAATTTTAAAGTAAAAACCCAAAAATACTTTCACTTATCATCCAAGTAAAGATATAAATTTATTTGCCCATCAAGTCCATAAAAAAAATCCTTATACTGATGACTACTAAATTTTTATCTCCTCCTAAACTCAAAAACTCACAACTACCTGCCTTATAATCACCTCTATTATTTTACAGACATCTCAAATTTATCCAGAACCATTCTTGCCTTTCCTTATCCTCCAAACCTGCCTCTCTCCCATCTATTTCCTTCCCCCACTTTCTCAGGCCAAAAACCTTAGATGTATTCTTTGATATTTTTTCTTTCTTTCACATTTCATATCCAATTCATCTGTGAGATCTTTATACTCTATCTTCAAAATTTATCTGGAATCCTCCTACTTCTCCTCACTTCCACAACTACCACCCTGCTCCAAGCCAGCATTACCACCAATATCACAGCAGCAGATTTCTACTTGGTCTCCGGACTTAGCATCTTGCTCCCTGCCTTGTGTAGAGTTCATTTTCTATACAAAAGCCTGAGTAATCTTTGTAAACCATAGATCAGATTTGTATTAAGGAGAAATATCCACAATGGCTTTCCATTATATTTGCAATAAATTCCATGGCCTAAAGATTCAACAGTCTGGCCCCTGCTTATCTTTCCAACCTCATTCTCTACTATTTTCCTCTTTATTCACTTGGCTCCAGCCATAATGGCCTTCTTGGTATTCCTCAAAAATGTCATCTTGCCCCAGTCGCAGCCCTTATATCTTTTTTCCCTTCTACCTGGAATACTTCTACCCCACATCTTCATATTATTGACCACTCTCATCATTTGTTGTCTGTGTTCAAATGTCATCTCTTTAGAAAAGCCCCTCATTGTGCTTTTTGATAAGTCAGTTCCTAATTTTAATATAATACAATTTATCAATTCTGGTTTTGGTTTTTTTTGTTTTGGTTAGTGCCCATTCTACCACAATTATATTCTATCACTTTACCCTACCTGATTTTCACTGTAGCTCTTATCAGCAACTGAAATTATATCATTTATTTGTCTATTATCTGCCTTCTACATGAGACCATAACTTCCATGAGAAGGGAGTTTTGTCTGCCTTATTTTTCCATAAATCCTCAAGTCCCAGTGTGATTCTGGCATACTGAAGGTGTTCAAAAGAATTTTGTTGAAGGAATCAAATCAACAAATTTTATATTTTTATGAAACTTCATTATCATAAAGTATATGGTGGCTTATTCAGTTACTAAATCCAATATCCATTTAATACCTAAAAATTATTACTGAAATTTAAAATGTATGGTACTCATATAGAGAGAGACAAATTGATCTAAAGACCTTAACAGAGAGCTCTCAGAGAAAAACCCATGCATATGTGGAGCATATATATATGCCAGAGGTAGGAAAGACTATGCAATTAATAATATTGATACTAGGAAAATTGGTCATCCATGCTGGAAAAATAGGTTCCACTCTCATACAACACACAAAGAATATTTTTTATGAAATTAAAAACATAAATGCAAAAAGCAAAACTTGAAAGCTTTTTAAAGAAAATTTAAGAGAATACCTTTATAAATTTGGGGTACGAAATGATTCCTTTAAAGAGGAATCCTTTAAAACCCACGTACCTATGGTCAACCAATCTATGACAAAGGAGGCAAGGATATACAATGGAGAAAAGACAGTCTCTTCAAGAAGTGGTGCTGGGAAAACTGGACAGCTACATGTAAAAGAATGAAATTAGAACACTCTCTAACACCATACACAAAAATAAACTCAAAATGGATTAGAGAACTAAATGTAAGACCAGACAATGTAAAACTCGTAGAGGAAAACATAGGAAGAACACTCTTTGACATAAATCACAGCAAGATCTTTTTTGATCCACCTCCTAGAGTAATGGAAATAAAAACAAAAATAAACAAATGGAACCTAATGAAACTTCAAAGCTTTTGCACAGCAAAGGAAACCATAAACAAGACAAAAAGACAACCCTCAGAATGGGAGAAAATATTTGCAAACGAATCAACGGACAAAGGATTAATCTCCAAAATATATAAACAGCTCATGCAGCTCAATATCAAAAAAACAAACAACCCAATCCAAAAATGGCCAGAAGACCTAAATAGACACTTCTCCGAAGAAGACATACAGATGGCCAAAAAGCACATGAAAAGCTGTTCAACATCACTGATTATTAGCGAAATGCAAATCAAAACTACGATGAGGTTATCACCTCACACCAGTTAGAATGGGCTTCATCAGAAAATCTACAAACAACAAATGCTGGAGAGGGTGTGGAGAAAAGGGAACCCTCTTGCACTGTTGGTGGGAATGTAAACTGATACAGCCACTATGGAGAACAGTATGGAGGTTCCTTAAAAAACTAAAAATAGAATTACCACATGATCCTGCAATCCCACTACTGGGCATATACGCAGAGAAAAGCATAATTCAAAAAGACACATGCACCCCAATGTTCATTGCAGCACTATTTACAATAACCTGGTCATGGAAGCAACCTCAATGCCCATTGACAGACGAATGGATAAAGAATATGTGGTACATATATACAATGGAATATTACTCAGCCATAAAAAAGGAACAAAATTGGGTCATTTGTTGAGATGTGGATGGATCTAGAGACTGTCATACAGAGTGAAGTAAGTCAGAAAGAGAAAAACAAGTATCTTATATTAACGCATATATGTGGAACCGAGAAAAATGGTACAGATGAACCGGTTTGCAGGGCAGAAATTGAGACACAGATGTAGAGAACAAACATATGGACACCAAGGGGGGAAAGCGGCAGGGGGGTGGGGGTGGGGGTGTGATGAATTGGGCTATTGGAATTGACATGTATACACTGATGTGTATAAAATTGATGACTAGTAAGAACCTGCTGTATAAAAAAATAAATAAAATTCAAAAATTAAAAAAAAGATACAACAAAGCACTAACCAAAAAAGAAAGAAAAAAAATTAAGAATTAATCTAATCAAAAGATATAAAGAAATCAAAAAAAACAAGAGAAGATATTTGCAACACATATAATTAACAAAGAGTTGGTATCCAGAATATGTTAAAAAAAAAACTCGTATAAATCAATTAGAAAAAGACCAAAAATGCAAAAGAAAAATGGGAGGATGCATCAAAAAGAATGCCTGAGAATAAACTTAACCAAGGAGTTGAAAGACCAGTACACTGAAGACTGTAAAACACTGAGGAAAGAAATTGAAGAAGACACACACAAATGGAGAGATATACCATGCTATGGATTGGAGGGATAGTATTAAAATGTCCATACTACCCAAAGCAATCTACAGACAATGCAATCCCTCTCAAAATTCCAATGGAATTCGTGTGGAACCACACAAGACCCCGAGCAGCCAAAGCCATCTTGAGAAAGAACAAAGCTGGAGGCATCACACTCCCTGATCTCCAATTATATTACAAAGCTACAGTAATCAAAACACTGTTGTATTGGCATAAAAAGGGACACATAGATCAATGGCACAGAACAGAGAGCCCAGAAATAAACCTACACATATATGGTCAATTAATTTATGACAAAGGAGCCAAGAATATACAATGGGGAAAAGGCCAGTCTCTTTAATAAATGGTGTTGGGAAAACTAGACAGACACATGCAAAAGGATGAAACTGGACCATTTATTTTCTGACAAAATAATTAACTCAAAATGGATTAAAGACTCAAATTTAAGACCTGAAACTATAAAACTCCCAGAAGAAAACTGGAAGTGACCTTCTTTTTTTTCTTTTTCTTTTTTTAAATTTATTTATTTATTTTTGGTTGTGTTGGGCCTTCATTGCTGCACGCAGGCTTTCTCTAGTTGCGGCGAGCAGGGGCTGCTCTTCACTGCGGTGCATGGGCTTCACATTGCGGTGTGCGGGTTTCTCATTGCAGTGGCTTCTCTTGTTGCAGAGCACAGGCTCTAGGTGCACGGCCTTCAGTAGTTGCAGCACGCAGGCTCAGTAGTTGTGGCTCGCGGGCTCGAGAGTGTAGGCTCATTAGTTGTGGCGCACGGGCTTAGTTGTCCACAGCATGTGGGATCCTCCCGGACCAGGGCTTGAACCCATGTCCCCTTCATTGGCAGGTGGATTCTTAGCCACTGCACCAACAGGGAAGTCCCTGGAAGTGAGCTTCCTGACATCAGTCTTGGCAATGATTTTTTAGATTTGACAGCAAAAGTAAAGGCAATAAAAGCAAAAATAAACAAGTGAAACTACATCAAATTAAAAAGCTTCTGCACAGCAAAGGAAACCATCAATACAAGGAATGGAATAAAATGCTTGCAAATCATATATCTGATAAGGGGTTAATATCCAAAATATATAAAGAACTCATATAGCTCAATAGCCAAAAGGTACATGAAAAGATGCTCAACATCACTAATCATCAGGGAAATGCAAATCAAAACCACAATGAGGTATCACCTCACACCTGTTAGAATTGCTATTATCAAAAAGACAAGAAATAACAAGTATTGATGAGGATGTGGAGAAAAGGGAACCCTTGTGCACTGTTGGTGGGAATGTAAATTGGTGCAGCCATTATGGAAAACAGTATGTAGGTTCCTCAAAAAGTAAACCTATATAGAACTACCACATGATCCAGCAATTCCACTTCTGGGTATTTATCCAAAGAAAATGAAAACCCTAATTTGAAAAGATACACGCATTCCATGTTCACTGGAGCATTATTTACAATAGCCAAGATACAGAAACAACCTAAGTGTCCATCAATGGAAGAATGAAATCTTTTCATTTGTGACAACATGGATGGACCTTCAGAGCATTATGCTAAGTAAGATAAGTCAGAGAAAGACAAATACCATATGATCTCCTTTATATGTGGCAGCTAAACAAATAACCAAGAACAACAACAAAAACTGAACTCACAGATATAGATAACAAATTGGCGGTTTGCCAGAGAGGGGGATGGCGTTGTGCTTGTGCAAAATGGGTCAAAAGGTACAAACTTCCAGTTATAAAATAAATAAGTCATGTGGATGTAATGTACAGCATGGCAACTAGAGTTAATAATACTGTATTGCATATTTGACATTTGCTAAGAGAGTAAATCTTTTTTAAAATTGAAGTACAGTTGATTTACTATGTTTCAGGTGTATAGCAAAGTGATTCAATTATATATCTATATGTATATAGATATCTACCTATCTATATTCTTTTTCAGATTCTTCTCCATTATAAGTTATCACAAGAGTAAATAAATCTTAAAGAAGAAGAAATTTTTTTTCACAAGAAAAAAAATTCTGTAACAATGTATGGTGATGGATGTTAAGTGGATTTATTGTGGTTATCACTTCAAAATATATACAAATATGGAATCATTATGTTGCACACTTGAAACTACTACAATGTTGTATGTCAATTATACCTCAATTAAAAAAATTTTTAATTAAAAAAAGGGAAAAATGGTGGGAAAACAGGAACAGTTAGTTCATGGAAGAAGAAACGCAAATGGCCAATAAATGTACAAAAAGATTTTCATCCTCTTTAGCAGTCAGGAAAAAACAAATCAAGATCACAATGAAATAAATATTTTACACTCAGTAAAACTGAAAAAAATTAGTAAGTCTGATAATGCCAAATACTGGTTAAGGATGGGATCAGTGAGCCATCTTAAGCATTGCTGGCAGAATATAAACTGATATAAGCACTTTGAAAAACCATTTAGAGCTTATAAAACTGAATTTCACATATCCTATGGGTCCAAAAATTCCACTCCTAGCTTTATACCTAGAAATACTCTTCTATGTGTGTACCAAGAGACAAAAATAAGATTCGTTCATAGCAACGCTGTTCATAATAGCAAAAATCAAAACAACTTAAATATTCATCAATGGAAAACAATATGGATTAATATATTGTGGTATAGGCATATAATGGAATAGTACATAGCACTAAAAACAGATGGTCTTTATCTATACCCAGTAACATGGCTGAATCTTGGAAATCCAATGTTAACTACAAAAAACAAGTCAGAGAAGATGACATATAGCATGATACCATTCCTATAAAATTAAAAACCTAGCAAACCTTAGTGATACATATGTAACCTAAAAATAACCCCAAAAATCTATTTTTGAAAAAGCAAAGAATAATAAACAAAAAAATACAAATTAGTCATCACCCCTGGGGGGGGTAGGCACAGGGAGAGGAAAGAGAAGAAGCACATAGATAGACATGAGGCATTTGTAGGATTCAAATTCTTTAGTTGAATGGTAGGTTCAATATGTACTCACTGTATGATTATGCTTTATAATTTACATATGCTTCATATATTCTTTTATAGTATTAGTACATTTAAGGCTAATTTAAATACATTATGAGAACAGCTAAAAGAATTAAAGTATGCTTTAGTATTCCATAAGAAAGACATACGTATCTAAGTCTTGAATAACTTCACTATATAAAAAAGGAAAAGTGTAAACTTAGTTCTATTCACCCCTTTCTAACTCCTTATTGATTGAGGTATTACTGTTTATGATTTTGATAACCTTGAAATGAGAGGGCTTATAGAAATAGCAATACACAGAGTATATTTCCTTAAAAAAAACCAGAAAGCATTTTTAAATTTGTTTTCTTTCACCCCATTCACAAACATTAACTATAATACAGAAAATCTGCATAATATAAAAATCATTTTGATGTCCTATATCATTTGCACAATAGTAGACTATTCACATATAAACTCAAGAAGGGCAGTGACTTTATTTTCATTTGTATCCTTTGGCATAAAACTGACAATAAATACTTACTAAATGCTTGGATCGATATTTGACCAATGAATCACTGCAGGATTCCAAAACAGTTTCTGGTAATTCAATCAACTGCCTAACCTTCTAAAGATATTAGCATTATAGTGCCCTCTCCTGGTTCTACTTTGTAGTCAAAGTAAAGCAAAGCCACCTACTTTGCTAGTCATATTACTTTTAAATATGGTAAAAACTAATCACACTGGAATAATAGTAATATAATTAACATACTGTAACTTCTAAGAGAATATGATTCTATAACTACCATTCTTTCTGAATTCAACTCATCAATACAAAAGCTGAAGAATATTACAAGCCTCAAAGTCTGGTGTTTGCTTTTAATCTAAGTGAAAACTAAGAAGTAAAGTAATTGTTTAAAGTCATACAAATCTCTATGAAAATCCTAAATATCCCCTTACAGAGGATATACCTTTTCTCAAATACATAAGTAATTTGAATATGATCTTCATAGTTTTTTAATTCAATTGTACAGATCCTAATGAAGTACTATGTGAAATTACGTTTCACTCAAACAGATATATGGTCTGCAGTAAATAATTATACAGCCTCGGTCTTTAAACAGTTGGCAGAGTACAATATAAACTCTTCTCTACTATATGTTGTATATTTTAATTTACATATGCTTAAAATATATAACCACAATAAATTTCTAAAAATGCAATTCTATTTGTAAAGTTCAGCAGTGCCAATCAGTTCACCTGAGCCAACATCTAAATATATGAGGTAATTAAAGTAACTGAAAAATGCATTGAAAATATCTACCAGGTATCACAAGTAAGCCTGAACAAGAAAGCATAAAAATGTTTTGGGATTTGTATACTTTTTCTACTTTTAAATTTCACTATTCTAATAATGCGAGATGTATAATAAACAATGTATTTAAAATACTATGAATTGTTGCAATTAGAATAAAAAAGGAATTTTAGCATATCACTTTAAATTACCTCTCTTTTTAGAAAACAAAATCACAAATATACTATAACCATTATTAGAGAAAACAGCAACTAATCTAGACCAAAGTATTTTACAACTAGAAGAAACTTTGCCATTATCTGGCTCAGTCCCCTTCTTTAGCCAATAACAAAAATGAGCCCCGAAGTGGTGAATTGACTTACTACAGTCAATTACTTAGGAATAATTACTAAAACATCCTAAATTGATAAAATTTCCACATCGGTCTTGAATAAAGTTAAAATCTTTGTCTGATTTATGATGCAGTAACATCTTAATTATTTGGTTAGACTTGAATTCAGTAAAAGGATAGTTTCATTCTGATTTCTGAAAACCAGAAGATGACATATTGAACTAGCAACCAGTTCTAACTCCTCAGATATATAAGTTCTTAGCTTCAGGCTCTTCATCTACAAAATTAATGCTTTATTAAATGATCTCTGAAGTTTCATTCACCTCAGTAATTCTATGACTTTTAATATGTCACAAAGCTTTGAAATTATGTATTCATGGGTCTAACTCCCCTACTAGTATATAATGATCTTAAGGGCATGGCACATGTTTTATTCATCGTGTATCCCCTGAAGCTAGCACAGCGTCTGGTCAAGAAAAATGTTTTTGGACATAAATTTAAAGGGTGTATCTTCTAAATCCCTAGATAAAACAGGTCACTTATGAAATCACCAAAGTATACATAAAAACTTTTCATAACCAAATTATCTATTATGTAAAAATTCTGACAAAATAAGACACTATTTCTCACTTTCATATGGCAGTGAATTTGTTGTACTATATCCAGCCTCAGAGTACTCTGATCTATGCTTTGTGATGATTGTAGAAAGGATACTATAAAGAAGTATTAATTCATAATTTAGGAATTATCAATTTATAAATTATGAAGTAGATAACTGGCTAAATAAATAATCCATATTCAGATAATCAGGATGTAAATATACAAACACTATCAATCTCAGATGGACACTGACAACAGATGGGTACTGAATGATCATTTATATTCTTTACTTTATATTTCAATGCCTGGAAAGAAAAGCAGAAGACTTAATAACCAAAATGGAAATACCACACGCCTTTTCTAAGTACACATCAAAATATTATCATGTCTCCAAACATGCCATTCAAACTTTAGCTACTTACTTGATGGCCCAAGGACATCTTTGCTATCACCAAGAAGCTTTTAATGCAGGGTAATTGAGCAGCAAACAAATACAATCCAAATCAGGAAGAAGCAAAATGTATCAGGATTGAAGCAGCAGTGAAACAAAAGGACAAGGAAAATAGCATTAGTTTATAAGTAGAAAGCACATGCATATCAATTCTAATAATCATAATTCGCAAGGAATTTTCTTTTCCACACATAAAAAGACCTTGGCTTAGGCGTTATGTTTGTTTTAATTTTGGAAAATGAAGGTGGAAAGAGAAAAATGAAATCACCCAAGTATTTTGTTTTGAAAATGACTCAAGTGAAAAATTACTTTCAACTATAATTCAAGATATGGGTTAGGAGTGATAAAAATTATTTAGAAATGTAAAGGACAGCCAAAAAGTTATTCATTTAAATTCAAGTGGCTTAAAAATATATAACACCCATGCACTATTAAATATTAGTTCTGCATGCCATGAAAGCACTTAACACTACATAGAAATTCAGGATGCTTCTTCTACATAAAGAAAGGAGTTTACTGAGTGCTTATATTATGCCAAGCATGTGTAAAGAGCTTTTACAGAGACATCAACAAAGTGGAACAAATTTTTTTCTCAAATGGCAAAAGAACAAAGAGTATTGATTAGAAGAACAATAAATTTTACTAAGTTAGACAAAACTTTCTTAGGACCCACTAACATCAAGCATATAATCTAGAGCTACTAGTCTCTAGGAAGTCAGAAGATCCAATTCTTAAATAATTAACTTGCAATCAACTAAAAGAAACAGGAAAAAGACTGCTGATCTTTGTCTAGTAACTATTTTAATAAACAGCATTACACTAAATGTCACGTATAGACAAGTGTTTTGGTCTCCCTTGGCAGGAACAGAGTCCTTAGCTCTCTCCTTCATTTCAAATACCAAACATGGAAACGTATCAGAAGTGAATAAACAAACGAACAAAAAGTTCCCACCACTAATGACATTATTGTTTGGTCTTATTTAAAGGGAATGGGGAATCTTAATTGGTTTTGACCAAAAAAAAAAAAAAAAAGTAGCAGTTGTTTGCTTTAGGGCTTCTGCTGTCTCCTAGGGAAAAAAAAAATCTTGGTCCTGTTACTTCCCTAAAGTGATGGTTATTTCACAATGCTTAAAATTATGTTCTAATGCCTTTAAAGGCATTTGCTCTATTCATTTTTTCTATAGGTGTCCATTTAAATTTATTCTTCTATAAACTGAGTTCACAGATAAACTAAAAAGAAATACAGCTTTAGTGACAACGAAATAATTGTGCTCAAATCCATTACAGCTAGCAAGCATGTGGGAAGAGATTAAAGTATTTGTGGCAGGCAACCTCTAAAACGGCCCCAGTGATCCCCACTTTTTGGTGTATAATCCCCTCTCTTTGAGCATATACTGGACTTGCTGAATCACTTCTAATGAACAGAAAATGGCAGAGGTGAAAGGATGTCATTTCCAAAATTAGACTGTAACAAGACTATGACTTCAACCTTGTTTGTGGTCTCTTGCTCTCTCCTAGATAGATGATCCTGGGGAAAGCCAGCTGCTGCATCATGAGGCAACCCTGTAGAAAGGCCCATGAGGCAAAGGAACTGAGGTCTGTCCACAAACCCTAAGTGACCCTGGAAATGGCTCTCCCACCTCCCCTGACCCCCTCAGCAGCAGCTCCCACTCTCCAGTAGCTTGATTGCAACCATATGAAAGATTCTGAGCTAGAGACACCTAGCAAAGCTGCTCTTAAATTCCTGACTCACTGAAATTGTAAGATAATAAATGCTTGTTTTCTACCATTTAATTTTGGGATGATTTGTTATATATCAATAAATAACTAATACAATATTGGAAAACTGAAGGAAGTTCAGAACCTGACAGAGACAACTATGGCAAACTTTACAAATCCTTCATAGACATCTTTTGGAAAAATCTTCCTGTACTGATATGAATAATTACCAGTTTCCCTAGATTTACCTATAACTTCCTAAAGGAAAGAATGATTCTAACCATATTTACATAGTTAAGAGTATTTAATTTCACAAGGGCCAGTCACATTTGAAGCTTTTGAGCTGGTCTTCTACTTAGGAAAAAAGATCAAGTTCACTTTCATTGTACAGTTCTGTATAATTCTCAGATCTTGTTGATTAAAAGCACTATGTCATCTTCTGTGCAGCTGTACTCCTTATATATTTACTCCCAGAAAATAATCCCTAGCATATACAACAGCTTCTGAACATTTATTTCAAATTATGCTTTCAACATTATATCCTCAGGCATATTGGTGTCATATAAATCTGAATGTATTGTATTAATCCAATATTTTTCTCAGGCTGAGGCACTGGAGAATAATCAAAGTAAACACTGTCTATTCTTATCATTAATCTATCATCCATCCATCCATCCAAATATTCACTGAGTACCTACTATATAGACAGGTATCATTTTAGGCACTGAGAAATATAGCAGTGAACACAACAGACAAAAATCCTGTCCTTGTGGTAGTTATGTTCTAGTAGGGAAGATAAACAATAACATAATAAACAAGTAAAATTTTGATGTATATTATATAGTATAAATACTAAGGAAAAATAAGCAGAAAATGAAGACATAAAATGTTAGGGAAGATGGAGTTAAAGTTTTAGATAGGGTGGCCTAAGAAGGCTTCACTACCAAGCTGACTGAACAAAATGAGGAAACTTAACCATAAGGACTTAAAGGGGAAGAGTACTCCAGGGAGAGGGAGGATCAAGTACAGAGCAGAGTACTTGGATAGCAAGACTGGAGTGTTTGGAGAATAGTGAAAAGGCCAGAGGGCTGGAAACAAGGCAAGCAGGAGAGAAGCAGATGAAGTCAAAGAAGTAAACAGCTGTAGGACTTTATAGGACCTAGTCAAGGCTTCTGTTTTATTCTGGATGAAATAGGGATGGTTCTGAGAAAAGGAGTAACATACATGATTATGTTTTAACAGGACTGCTCTGGCTGCTATGTTGAGAATAGACCAGAGGGACAAGGGTATTATCAGTTCAGAGGTTATTGCAATAATCTAGGGGAGAGATGAAGGAGACTTGGACGAAGATGGGAGCAGTGACAGTGATGAGAAGTAGTTAAGTTCTAAAAATATTTTGAAGGTAAGGTCAACAGGATTTCCAAACAGGCCAAGCATGAGGTAAAAGAAAAAAAGGAATCAAAATGATGTCAAGTGTTGGAGTCTGAGCACCTGGAAGGATGAACTGCCATAATCTGAGATGGAAAAAACAATGAGACAAGCTAGTTTACAGGGAGAAATATAGGTACAATCATCCCTCGGTATCCAGAGAGAACTGCTTCCAAGACACCTCCCACCTCCACCCCACCCCACCACAATACCAAAATCTGCGAATGCTCAAGTCCCTTATATAAAATGGTGTAGTATCTGTATATAACCCATGTATATCCTCCTATATACTTTATGTCATCTCTAGATTACTTATAATATCTAATTCAAAGTAAATGCTATGTAAATAGTTGTAAATACAATGAAAATGCTATGTAAATAGCTTATAGCATGTGGTAAATCCAAGTTTTGCATTTTGGAACTTTCTGGAATTTTTTTCCCCAAAATATTTTCCATCTGCAGTTGGCTAAATCTTTGGATGCAGAACCCTCGGATATGGAGGGCCAACTGTAGCTCAGTTTGGAATAGGTTAAGTTTGAAATGCCTGTCAGACATCTAAGTCAAAATGTCAAGTAGGCAGCTAGACACACAGACCTGTACAGGGAAAGGTTTAGGTTGGTAAGAAAATAGTATAAATTATGGTATGTGTGATAGTTAGGGTATATGATCTGAACGGCTTCATCACAGGAGATTGAAAAATGCCACAGGATAAAAGAACAGCCTCCAGAAAACATACATTATAATGGAACAACAGAACTAAGAATTAAAGCTGAAACACTACAAATAGAAGCAGAAACACAACGAAAAATAAGCTTCACTTCAGAAACCTTTCGCAGAAGGATGTGGATAAAAAGCCATTAAGTTGAGATGCAAGTGAAATCATCCTCCCAGAATTATTTGCAAGTGATGCTAACTGGGAAACAATATATAAGTAATTGAAGATTACATATTAATTTTACCAAGTAACTGACATCACTGAAGTCTTCTACACACTGCTGAACTGTACACTACACTTCTTATTCTTACTGCTTTTAGGATTGGGCCTAATTTGTGCAGTTCGATATTGTATAACCCATGAATAAAGACGATGTGGAAGTATTGATGTAGAAATGCTCCATACAAGTACCTTTTAAGATATTAAAAAAAATAAAAAGCTAGCCACTCTTCTTGGCTTTTGTTAGAGAACAAAATACTGCTAGTATTTCAAGGAATCCAGGAACTTTCTCCTCAGCTTGTTCAGAAAAAGAGCATTTAAGATATGACAGGGCTTCCTTGGTGGTGCAGTCGTTCAGAGTCTGCCTGCCGATGCAGGGGACACGGGTTCGTGCCCCGGTCCGGGAGGATCCCACATGCCGCGGAGCGGCTGGGCCCGTGAGCCATGGCCGCTGAGCCTGTGCGTCCGGAGCCTGTGCTCCGCAACGGGAGAGGCCACAACAGTGAGAGGCCCACGTACCACAAAAAAAAAAAAAAAAGATATGACAGAAACATTTTCTCTCTCTGAGCAACTTATCATGTTTACAATTATCCCTTGAACAATGTCCATGCAGTCATCTCAAATTTTTTTATCATATAAATAAATTCTCTACTTTGGCAGAAAGCATGAGCTGAAAAATAATAATAGTAACATGCCTAGAATTTTTCTACTTAGTATTCAATAGCATACTACCAGTACTTTAAATAAAAGCATGAAATATAGCCATTATCTAAATCTTTACTGATTTTAGTCTACAAATATCAGGAAAAGAGCATAATATAAAAAATGTGATTTTACTTTAATGTACTTCTAAATATTTGCCATGCCATCTATAATTAGCATAAAACTTGTGATCTCTAAGCAATGTAAAGGAAGAGGTAGAAGTTCATAATCACACCCTTCAACCTGAGAAACCCCTCAGTCCTGAGCAATCCAGGACAGATGGCCACCCTATATATATAGTACAGAAACAATACCATGAGGTCTATAGCTTGATTTCATTGCCTTTAGCACGGCACCTCCCTGTTTTATTGATTTGACTTACTTGTTGAGCTTAAGAGGAAGTACAAATAGCTTATCAAGCACTGATATGAGTAGAGCTTAAAAATAAAATTCCAAGCAGACGGCACCTCTTCCCCCAATACAGTTGATCAAGTTGTACTCAGAGAAGCAATCCTACTTCAGTGGGCTCTCGGAAGCCACAATACTGAAGAAGAATTATATAAAACATCTGAAGAGTGCTTGGACTTCCCTGGTGGTGCAGTGGTTAAGAATCCACCTGCCAATGCAGGGGACAGGGGTTCGAGCCCTGGTCCAGGAAGATTCCACATGCTATGGAGCAACTAAGCCCGTGTGCCACAACTACTGAAGCTCACGCACCTAGAGCCCATGCTCCACAACAAGAGAAGCCACAGCAGTGAGAAGCCCGCACACCAACACGAAGAGTAGCCCCCGCACGCTGCAACTAGAGGAAGCCAGCACACAGCAGCACAGACCCAGTGCAGCCAAAAATTTAAAAAAAAAAAACACAAAGGAGAATAAATTTTTTAAAAAACAGAAAATTAAAAAAAAAATGTTCTACTTAGTGTTATCTTTGGCTCTTAGAGTAAGAAACTTCAATGAGGGATATACAACGCAGCTGAGATCTGTTTGTTCTTTAAACAGCAGTCATCACTCTACACTTAAATGAATTTTTTCATATTCCTGCAATCGTTTGCAAAACACACTGTGCACATTTTATCCCTGAGTTTTACAGGAGAGATTTTAAGGGAATATTTTTCTGGGACTAGAGTTTATCGCTGTTAGAGAATATGATCTGATCTGCCAGGCAGTTACATTTTTGATACAGCAATTCCACCACTAGGAATGTATACTAAAAGATGTATTCAAGGACATTTATCACATCATTTATAGTAATCTACTTAAAACAGGGAATTAAATAAATAATAATACATTCACATAATAAAATACTATGTAGTCATTATAGTTTGGTTTTTTTTTCAGGGACTGAAAAACATTCATTATATATTGGCTTTTAAAAGTGTTATACTGAATCACTTTGCTATACAGCAGAAATTAACACAACATTGTAAATCAACTATACTTCAGTAAAATAAAATTTTTTTAAAGTAGGTTATAAAGAAGTTTGTATGATATGACTCCATTTTTATGAAATTTCATGTGTAAGATATACACATATGAACACATATATGCCACAAAAATAAAAACAGTGGTTACCTCTAGAAGGTAGAATTTTATTTATTATATTTTTCTTTATTGTTTAAAAATGCCACATTGGTATGCATTATTTTTATAGTCAAAAAAGATTAAATCTATTTACATATTGGAAAAATGAAAACGCAATTTTCAAAGTTATCTTTTCGATCTATGTTAGCTATGTTTTATAATGTCATAATCATCTATTATTAAACATAGTGGAAAATATATTTTAAGAATCTAACTTGAAATACTAAAAAAAGTACAAAAATGTTAACATTTTGAACATAATACCATATATTACTCTCTGTCTCTTTAACTTCAGCAACTTCTGCAAATGGCAAGATCTAAAAAAAAAGACAAATTTTCTCAGGAGTGATTTAATTTCGTATACCTGAATCTGAATCTAGAGAGCATGCACAGTTTATCAAATGAATTAAGTGGTGCATTAATCTTTTAAAAAGTAGCAAAAAAAAAAAAAAAAGCAATAGTATGCTTACCAGTATCTGTACACTGGAAACTAAATCCTTAAAAAAAAAATCCCGAGGCTTCAGGAAATTACAATCTGCCAACCCATGAAGTCTTCTCGGACATGTTCTGGGGCTTTTTCACAGTTCTTTTCCTCTTTGCATATATTTAATTATACCAGCCCTTTCACCATGCAAGCCCTCTCCTACTTTCCACGCAAGTCCTCTCTCCTCCTTTAGTTTCTAAAATACGCCACTGCTCTGGCTTCCTTTCTCCTAATTGCCTACCTCCACTTGGTCCTCCAATTCAATACGTGAGTGACCTTAACCAACGACCAATCCTCAACTATTTGTTGTTTTCTCTCTACCTGCTCTCTTCCTGCAGATTCCATTCTTAATGAAGGCTCATTTGCTACCTTTATTCAGACAACATCCAAGTTTCTTCTTCAGACCTAGCCTATCTCCAAAACTTCAGCTCAACATATTCCTACCTGTATGTTCAGACATTATTGCAAATTAACTTCCGGTTCTAAAATTCTGTTAACAGGCCCTGAACCAAGATGGCGGAGTAGAAGGACGTGCTTTCACTCCCTCTTGTGAGAACACCAGAATCTCAACTAGCTGCTGGACAATCATCGAGAGGAAGACGCTAAACTCACCAAAAAAGATACCCCACATCCAAAGACAAAGGAGAAGCCACAGTGAGACGGTAGGAGGGGTGCAATCACAGTAAAATCAAATCCCATAACTGCTGGGTGGGTGACTCACAGACTGGAGAACACTTATACCACAGAAGTCCACAGCGGGAGGAGGAATTCCTACAGAATCAGACTTTGAAGTCTAGTGGGATTTGATTGCAGGACTTCGACAGGACTGGAGGAAACAGAGACTCCACTCTAGAGGGCACACACAAAGTAGTGTGCACATGAGGACCCAGGGGAAGGAGCAGTGACGCCAGGGGAGACTGAACCAGACCTACCTGTTAGTGTTGCAGGGTGTCCTGCAGAGGCGGGGGTGGGGGCTTTGGCCCACTGTGCGGACAAGGAAACTGGCAGCAGAAGTTCTGGGAAGTACTCCTTGGCGTGAGCACTCCCGGAGTCTGCCATTAGCCCCACCAAAGACCCCAGGTAGGCTCCAGTCTTGGGTTGCCTCAGGCCAAACAACCAATAGGGAGGGAACCCAGCCCCATCCATCAGCAGTCAAGCGGATTAAAGTTTTACTGAGCTCTGCCCACCAGAGCAACAGTCAGCTCTACCCACCACCAGTCCCTCCCATCAGGGAACTTGCAAAAGCCTCTTAGATAGCCTCATCCACCAGAGGGCAGACAGCAGAAGCAAGAAGAACTACAACCCTGCAGCCTGTGGAAGGAAAACCACATTCACAGAAAGACAGACAAGATGAAAAGGCAGAGGGCTATGTACCAGATGAAGGAACAAGATAAAACCCCAGGAAAACAACTAAATGAAGTGGAGATAGGCAACCTTCCAGAAAAAGAATTCAGAATAATGATAGTGAAGATGATCCAGGACCTTGGAAAAAGAATGGAGGCAAAGATCAAGAAGATGCAAGAAATGTTTAACAAAGACCTAAAAGAATTAAAGAACAAACAAACAGCGATGAGCAATACAATAACTGAAATGTAAAATACACTAGAAGGAATCAATAGCAGAATAACTGAGGCAGAAGAACGGATAAGTGACCTGGAAGACAGAATGGTGGAATTCACTGCTGTGGAACAGAATAAAGAAAAAAGAATGAAAAGAAATGAAGACAGCCTAAGAGACCTCTGGGACAACATTAAACGCAACAACATTCGCATTATGGGTCCCACAAGGAGAAGAGAGAGAGGAAGAACCAGAGAAAATATCTGAAGAGATTAGAGTCGAAAACTTCCCTAACATGGGAAAGGAAATAGCCACCCAAGTCCAGGAAGCACAGCGAGCCCCATACAGGATAAACCCAAGGAGAAACACGCCGAGACACATAGTAATCAAATTGGCAAAAATTAAAGACAAAAATTAAAGGCAAAACTTAAAAATTAAAGACAAAGCAGAAAAGGAAAAACGACAAACAACATACAAGGGAACTCCCATAAGGTTAACAGCTGATTTCCCAGCGGAAACTCTACAAGCCAGAAGGGAGTTATGTACTTATGTATATATCATGATATACATAATATACTTAAAGTGATGAAAGGGAAGAACCTATAACCAAGATTACTCTACCCAGCAAGGATCTCATTCAGATTCGATGGAGAAATCAAAAGCTTTACAGACAAGCAAAAGCTAAGAGAATTCAGCACCACCAAACCAGCTCTACAACAAATGCTAAAGGAACTTCTCTAAGTGGGAAACACAAGAGAAGAAAAGGACCTACAGAAACAAACCCAAAACAATTAAGAAAATGGTCACAGGAACATACATATTGATAATTACCTTAAACGTGAATGGATTAAATGCTCCAACCAAAAGACACAGGCTTGCTGAATGGATACAAAAACAAACCCATATATATTCTGTCTACAAGAGACCCACTTCAGACCTAGGGACACATACAGACTGAAAATGAGGGTATGGAAAAAGATATTCCAGGCAAATGGAAATCAAAAGAAAGCTGGAGTAGCAATACTCATATCAGATAAAATAGAATTTAAAATAAAGAATGTTACAAGAGACAAGGAAGGACACTACATAATGATAAACGGATCAAGCCAAGAAGAAGATATAACAATTACAAATATATATGCACCCAACATAGGAGCACCTCAATACATAAGGCAACTGCTAACAGCTATAAAAGAGGAAATCGACAGTAACACAATAAGAGTGTGGGACTTTAACACCTCACTTACACAATGGACAAATCATCCAAAATGAAAACAAATAAGGAAACACATGCTTTAAATGACACAATAGACCAGATAGATTTAATTGACATTTATAGGACATTCCATCCGAAAACAGCAGATTACACTTTCTTCTCAAGTGCGCATGGAACATTCTCCAGGATAGATCACACCTTGGGTCACTAATCAAGCCTCAGTAAATTTAAGAAAATTGAAATCATATCAAGCATCTTTTCTGACCACAATGCTATGAGATTAGAAACCAATTACAGGGAAAAAACCACAAAAAACACAAACACATGGAGGCTAAACAATAAGTTACTAAATAACCAAGAGATCACTGAAGAAATCAAAGAGGAAATCAAAAAATACCTAGAGACAAATGACAATGAAAACACGATGATCCAAAACCTATGTGATGCAGCAAAAGCAGTTCTAAGAGGGAAGTTTATAGCTATACAAGCCTACCTCAAGAAACAAGAAAAATCTCAAATAAACAATCTAACCTTATACCTAAAGGAACTAGAGAAAGAAGAACAAACAAAACCCAAAGTTAGCAGAAGGAAAGAAATCATAAAGATCAGAGCAGAAATAAATGAAATAGAAACAAAGAAAACAATAGCAAAGATCAATAAACCTAAAAGCTGGTTCTTTGAGAAGATAAACAAAATTGATATCCCATTAGCCAGACTCATCAAGAAGAAGAGGGAGAGGACTCAAATCAATAAAATTAGAAATGAAAAAGGAGAAAGATCGGGAACAAGACAAGGATGTCCACTCTCACCACTATTATTATTCAACATAGCTTTAGAAGTCCTAGCTATGGCAATTAGAGAAGAAAAAGAAATAAAAGGAATCCAAATTGGAAAAGAAGAAGTAAAACTGTCACTGCAGATGACATGATACTATACATAGAGAATCCTAAAGATGCCACCAGAAAACTACTAGAGCTAATCAATGAATTTGGTAAAGCTGCAGGATACAAAATTAGTGCACAGAAGTCTCTTGCATTCCTATACATTAATGATGAAAAATCTGAAAGAGAAATTAAGGAAACACTCCCATTTACCTTTGCCACAAAAAGAATAAAATACCTAGGAATCAACCTACCTAGGGAGACAAAAAACCTGTATGCAGAAAACTATAAGACACTGATGAAAGAAATTAAAGATGATACCAACAGATGAAGAGATATACTATGTTCTTGGATTGGAAGAATCAATATTGTGAAAATGACTATATTACCCAAAGCAATCTACAGATTCAATGCAATCCTTATCAAATTACCAACAGCATTTTTTACGGAACTAGAACAAAAAGTCTTAAAATTTGTATGGAGACACAAAAGACCCCAAATAGCCGAAGCAGTCTTGAGGGAAAAAAACGGAGCTGGAGGAATCAGACTCCCTGACTTCAGACTATACTACAAAGCTACAGTAATCAAGACAATATGGTACTGGCACAAAAACAGAAACATAGATCAATGGAACAAGATAGAAAGCCCAGAGATAAACCCACACACCTATGGTCAACTAATCTATGATAAAGGAGGCAAGGATATACAATGGAGAAAAGACAGCCTCTTCAAGAAGTGGTACTGGGAAAACTGGACAGCTACATGTGAAAGAATGAAATTAGAACACTCCCTAACACCATACACAAAAATAAACTCAAAATGGATTAGAGACCTAAATGTAAGAGTGGACACTATAAAACTCTTAGAGGAAAACACAGGAAGAATATTCTTTGACATAAATCACAGCAAGATCTTTTTTGATCCACCTCCTAGAGTAATGGAAATAAAAACAAACAAATGGGACCTAATGAAACTTCAAAGCTTTTGCACAGCAAAGGAAACCATAAACAAGACGAAAAGGCAACCCTCAGAATGGGAGAAAGTATTTGCAAACGAATCAACAGACAAAGGATTAATCTCCAAAATATACAAAAAGCTCATGCAGCTCAATATCAAAAAAACAAACAACCCAATCCAAAAATGGGCAGAAGACCTAAAGAGACATTTCTCCAAAGAAGACATACAGATGGCCAAGAAGCACATGAAAAGCTGCTCAACATCACTAATTGTTAGAGAAATGCAAATCAAAACTACAATGAGATATTACCTCACACCAGTTAGAATGGGCATCATCAGAGAATCTACAAACAACAAATGCTGGAGAGGGTGTGGAGAAAAGGGAACCCTCTTGCACTGTTGGTGGGAATGTAAATTGATACAGCCACTATGGAGAACAGTACAGAGGTTCCTTAAAAAACTAAAACTAGAATTACCATATGATCCTGTAATCCCACTACTGGGCATATACGCAGAGAAAAGCATAATTCAAAAAGGCACATGCACCCCAATGTTCATTGCAGCACTATTTACAATAGCCAGGACATGGAAGCAACCTAAATGCCCATCAACAGACGAATGGATAAAGAAGATGTGGTACATTTATACAATGGAATATTACTCAGCCATAAAAAGGAACGAAATTGGGTCATTTGTTGAGACATGGATGGATCTAGAGACTGTCATACAGAGTGAAGTTAAGTCAGAAAGAGAAAAACAAATATCTTATATTAACGCATGTATGTGGAACCTAGAAAAATGGTACAGATGAACTGGTCTGCAGGGCAGAAGTTGAGACACAGATGTATAGAACAAACAAACCAAGGGGGGAAAGCTGTGGTGGGTGGGGATGGTGGTGTGATGAATTGAGCGATTGGGATTGATATGTATACACTGATGTGTATAAAATTGATGACTAATAAGAATCTGCTGTATAAAAAAAATAAATAAAATTAAATTAAAAAAGAAAAAAAAATTCTGTTAACAAAGAAAAAGCTTTAAGCTTATTTTAGAAGCATCTTTATGCCAAAAATCATACTCAGTAGCTTCCCTCAGAAACCAACTTCCATGTCACCTTGCTCAATTCTTTCAGTGGTACCATCTTTCTTTGAATCACTCAGACCTAAACCCTTGAGTCACTGAGACTCTATTTTCCCCCCAACATCTGATTAAGTCATTACATTGTAATTAACTTTAAACAGACAATATCTACTCACATCTAGTCCTTTCTTTCAATTCCCATTAATACTAACCAGGCCAGACCCACATCACCAGATTTATCAGCTTTTGCATCTTCCTTCTAATAGATGTCCCTGCACTCAGTCTTACCTTACTCATTTACCTACTACACTAAATATTGAAGTTCAAACACACAATAAAGACATGGTCCCTATTGCTAAGAATATCACCATATATTGAAGACTGTATATACTGTAGTACAGTAATTCATTTGACTTTAAGGTAAGTTATCTCCACCCAATCTACACAATATTACTCATTATTCAAGCCAGACCTATCATTAGCAAGTCATTTAGCTGTTCTGAAGTTTATTTTCTCCTCTGTGAATACACAATTATTAAACCTTACAACTTTCCAAAGTTGTTGTGAGGCTTAATAATAGTTTACATGAGTGTACTTTATAAATTTTTGTTAAAGCATTATACAGACATAAGGCAGAATTACTGAATGGTACAGTAAGTGACAAAGACTAAGAAAGGACCAAGAAGGGAATGATTAATTTACCAAGTTAATTCCCTAACCTATCACTTGGGCCATGTGGCTCCTCCACTTAAAAATATTTGATAGCACCCATTCTTTAGGAAAAAAATCCCCAACCCTGATATTTAAATCATCTACAATTTGACCCAATTATTCATTCCACAGAAATGTTTTGATCTCCTATGAGATAGCCTTACAACTCCAAAATTTCACTTATCTAAATTATCTGTCTAGTAAAACTGATTGCTCAGAGCAATCTGCAATATTCTGCAAAAACATTGTTTTTGCTTCCCTGTTCAATAGCTCAAAAGTTCCCTACCTTGAAGGCTCAACTCAAATTGCCAATTCTGCTACCAAAGTTCAAGATGAAGTGTATCTTTCCCCAACACTAACTTTCTAATACCAGTTCTTTAACAATGCATAGTTATCTCATAGTATTTCCTCTACTGCTACCATAAATAGGTAAAAAATAATGTTATTTAACTTTTTTCCTAATATTACAATGGTCTAGTTATAGTGTTGTCAAATAGAACTACTGGACAATTCAAGTCTAGCACAACCTTACCTCTCCCCAGCTCAACCCACTGACCACTCTCTAGCATTTGTCATTGTTGACCACTCCTTTTCTCAAAACTCTCCCCCCTTCCTTAATTTCCAAGCTATTTTCTCTTCTTTCTCTCCTTTCCTCTTTCTGCCTGGCCCCCTTCCCCTTCTTCTCCCTTAAGATAGTTATTTCCCAAGGTTGCAGCCTAGAATCTCTTTTGTCCCCATGCAACACGTTTTCCATGAATGATTCCACTGACTTGATTTTTACGCATTCTATGCACTGACAACTCCCCAAATTAGTTTCCCACCTTAACCTCTCCTGAACTCCAGCCCCTTAGGGCCATCCCAATCACTCTCCTGGTACACTCATTCTTATTATCCCAGAAAAAACAGCACATCCTTGGTAAGGGTATTCCTGACTTCCTATGCCAGGCATAACAAAGGGATACTCACTCCATCCGTTTTGTCACTGCATCCTTCTATCACGCAGAAGTGCAGCGGGCAGCCATAGAGCTCCATGTGTTCCTAGGGACCTGTACTTCCATCTTCCTGAGTGAGGAGGTAGAAAGACCCCTCACTCACCTTTCCCCTAAACCTCAACACTTACAGCCCAACCACCAGTCTGCATAAAAGATTTGTGAGCTTCACACTTGGCTCTTACCTCTGCCTAGAAAGCTACCTTTAGGACTCTGTTTAAAAGT
This sequence comes from Pseudorca crassidens, assembly GCF_039906515.1. Lineage (NCBI taxonomy): Eukaryota > Metazoa > Chordata > Mammalia > Artiodactyla > Delphinidae > Pseudorca > Pseudorca crassidens. Next base: position 64,645,794 of record NC_090306.1, read on the forward strand.
CACTTCATCAGGGGCTTCCCTGGTGGCGCAGTGGTTGAGAGTCCACCTGACGATGCAGGGGACGCGGGTTCGTGCCCCGGTCCGGGAAGATCCCACATGCCACGGAGTGGCTGGGCCCGTGAGCCATGGCCACTGACTGAGCCTGCGTGTCTGGAACCTGTGCTCCGCAACGGGAGAGGCCACAACAGTGAGAGGCCCGCGTACCGCAAAAAAAAAAAAAGTCACTTCATCAAAAGACCTCCATGATATTCCTAGAAAATAGCAACACCTATCTCCAATTCTGGTTCTCTTTATCCTCCTTACCCTGCTTTATTTTTCATCACAACAATCATGACACAGCACAGTATATATTTATGTATATTTTTTGTCCTTTTCCAATGGAATGTTAATTCCACTAGAGTAGGAACTTTGTCTATTCTGTTCACTGTCGAATCCTTTAAGATTAAACAGAGCCTGGCACATGGTAGACACTCAACAAACACTGAATGAACCAATGAATAAATGCATGAATGAAAAAAAGGCTCAGTCAGTATTATAACCCTAATACCTAGCAAAGAATTTATTATACATATGTAGTTCGTTGAGTTCCTGTTTATTAAAGGAATTAGTTTCAATTCTCCTATGACAAAACAAGTCTTGCTCATCTTTGTATTTTCCAAAATTTAACATTCTGCATGTCTAAAATATATATGCAAAGAACTAATATGGGCTAGAACCATGAAATCTGAGTTCTAAACCTATTCTAAACCTAAGTCGATCAGTATTTCCTAAGTAAACTTGAATAAATATTTTGAATTTAGTTTTCTTATTTGCTCATGACATCTGTTACAGTACTAAAATTCTGTTATACTAACAACTCAACATAGAAAATTATCTCAATCCTAAGAACATCCTTAGCTGTAATTTAAAGCATATTTGTATTTTCTTCCACTATTAGTCTTTGGCCATTATATGCCCGAAGTCCATTGCTAGAAATTCTCCCATGCTTTTTCTTAAATAATTCTGTCCTTCATAAGTGACACTGTTACAAATTCACTACTGGTTTTTGGTAATGGAGCATAAATTATATTTATTCTGGTACTAGTGGTCCCTTGCCAGGTTTAAACCAACCTCTTTCATCAAGATCTTCACATACAAAGGAAGTTCAAAATCAATCAATGTGATGTCAGTTGTAACTAATGTGAGACTGCTGGTGAAGTCTGTATTTATAAAATAAGAAAAAAGTTAACTGTCCACTAAAAGAATTAAACCGATGACCTTGGCATTTGACCTCATTAACATGTTCCTCTATATCTGACCTAACCATCCATAGTTACCTGAAAAGGTTATGAAATAACAGCTCAACAGAAACCATGTTATCACATCACTATCATGCCAGGCTAGGTATGATAGTTGGTTATATGAGGCAGCTCACGTACACAAATATTTCAGTGTATGATGCTTAATCTTATGACCTGTTTACATAATTTCGAGTTTCAGTTTGAAATAAGAGCTTACATTACCTGCAATTTCGTTTTGACCAATTCTTTACACAGATACATGAGCCTACATTCTATAATGAATCATGACCAGGAATTGAATTAAGACATAAGAACTGTATAACAAATACCTTCTTTCCTTCTGAAGTTCTATTCTAACAAATCATTCATTAGTAAATTATGTTGATCAAGCCACAGGCAAGACTGCTAATGATAACATGGAAATGTCACCCTCGGTGACTCATAATATCTACCACATATAAAAATGCAGTCAGCAACTCCTCTCCATGTGTCAGCAACTATGTGGTGCCAAAATGCCAAAAAATTCACCCTGGATAGAAAAATCAAAATTAGTTACAGGAGAACAAAACTTTGGGTTAAATAAAATACATCATGGATTGCACATTTTTCAAAGTATACATTATTTTAGGTAATGTATGTAAAAACTTTAAAGGGATGCTTAAAAGGCTAGGTGTAATACAGATCAGTTTACAACATAAAAACATTAGCCTTACATTCAATGACATGAATAACAGAGTATCTGTATTTGAATCCTAACATGGGCCACTGACTAGCTTATGTGACTTAGAAAAATTACTAACCCCTTTAGAGCCTCAGTTTCTTCATCTCTAAAAACAGAGTAATATCTACTTCACAGTACTATGGAGGGAATTAAATGAGAGTGTGTGAGACATCAATCCCCGGTGAGGGCACATAGTAAGACTGCAAAAAATAATGTTTTTTCTCTACACAAATACAGTAACCCAAATAGGGAAAGTGCAGATTTTAGAAATCTAGGGGGAAAAGGAAAATCCAGAAGGGACATATTGTCTGTTTTGCTTCTATGACCCGACAGGTTTTAACTGTCTTTTACCTAGTTTACAAAACTGTATGCTAACTTGTTCCATGGGCTAACCATCTCTATTTCTATGGTTCTCAACCTAAGTTGGGCACTGAAATCACCTAGGAGACTTTAAAAAGTACTGATGTCTGTGTCTCACCCTTTAAGATTCTAATTCAATTGAACAGCCTGAGCACTGGGATTTTTTTTTTTTTTTTTTTTTTTTTTCCCCCAGTACGCGGGCCTCTCACTGCTGTGGCCTCTCCCATTGCGGAGCACAGGCTCCGGGCGCACAGGCTCAGCGGCCATGGCTCACGGGCCCAGCCACTCCGCGGCATGTGGGATCTTCCCAGACCGGGGCACGAACCCGTGTCCCCTGCACCGGCAGGCGGACTCTCAACCACTGCGCCACCAGGGAAGCCCGAGCACTGGGATTTTTCAGCACACCCCAGATAACTCTAATGTTCAGTTGGTTGCCCCTCCCTCCAATATCCACAATTCTGTCAAGATAATTTTCCTAAACCACACTCTGAACAGGTTGTTTCCCTACTCAAAAAAACAGAAAAAAAAAATTCAATGGTTTGACATTACATTAAAAACAAAAATCCCAAACTGTAAAAAAATAGTATTCAAGGCTCTGTATAATCTGATTCTAACATCATAGGTGAGAGGCAATACAGGAAAAAGATTAAAACTTAGCCTCTGGAGACAAAATGTATCCCAGTTCTGCCACTTACTAGTTGTGTGACCCTGAGCGACTTTCTTAACTCTCTGTGTCCTCATCTATTTACTACTGAGATAGTAAATTATATTATCTCATAGGGTTATGTGAAGATTACATGAGTTTATCTACAAAGTACTTAGAACGGCTCTGGCACGTTATAGAAAATTTAAAAATGTTAGTTGTTATTCATTTCCTCTAGCTTTATTTTCTACTAATGCCCCTAAAGCAGCAAGCAATATTGTCTCTGAGACCTAAAATATGCTCCAAACATGGTGTAGTCATAAACCTGGCGAGGTACTATGTGTATAGATATGTTCAATGATGGCAGGCTAGTTTTTTAGACTCAATATATGTTCGGCTAAAATTAAATTTCACGTGTGTGTGTGGGTATACAGGTACATACACAGATACAAATATAAATTCATATACATATATGTAAATTCATTCCCTCTCTCAAGCTCTTTCTTGCTCCATTGCTGTTGTTTTCACCATATTAAACTTAACGTGACTTCTGAAGTAGTCACAAGTTAATGAAAACCTACTGAGGTGAGGTCTGGATAAATATCCCTTCATTGCTCTATTCTCACTAGACAGTTGGACAGGTAGAGATTTTCTTGAACTTTTAATCGAATTTTATCTTTATGTATCTCCAACATGCTGAAATTCTAATCCTTCACATGTCTTTCTGAGGTTTTGTGGGACTCTCATTTTATTTTTTTAAAAAGCAGGAAGAAATTTAAGATTCTTAATGCACATAATTTTAATTAAGAGTTAAAGGTAGAGCTATGGATGTCTTGGCTTTTACTATATCCTGCTTATAAGAAGCATCTGCATGTCTTAAAACTTAGGAGAAACAGCAAATGATAATGCTTATGAAAAACCTTCAAACCATACTTTTAAAATCTGAATGACTGCAATGTTATGGATATCGAAAGAAATAATAAATCTTTAAAGCCAAGTTTCCACCTTAAGTCTAATTTAGCAAAACAAATAACTTTCTATTGGGTAAATGACATAATCTATTTACTTGGGAGTGAGCCACCTTAACAGACTTCTGATTTTTAAACTGTGGGCATGTCACAGCTGACAAAGATCTTAATATAGATGAACTGTCCAACAGGGCTGCTGTTCTTTTGATGTTTTTGGTCCCCTTTCAGCCACCACCTAAGCCAACCTTCACACAGGGAACACAAAGCCAAAAAGAAAGTAACCAACTCTTTTTACACATGGTAACTGAGTTACTTACCAGTGAAGTAACTAACATCCTCCCTGAACCCATCACTAGAGACGGATGGATGGGGAGCAAGCTTCAAGCAGACAGAGAGTACAGTACCACAGATGGAGGAAAGGCCAGGGGGCCAGAGTAGGAGGAAGACCTGGGAGCCATCTTTCTGGGCCTTTTTCTCTCTATAATACTGAAGAGATCACTCTCCACTCTGTCCTTACTACTACGGCAGAACACGATTTAATACCAACCAGAGGCATTAAACAAAGTTTTAATCACTTTTGTTTCTAAATTGTTTTTAAATCAGTTGCAGTATGCACACAACAAGTGCAGGCAAAGACCCTGACTACTACCTCCCACTGTTCTTTCCCCCAAATGAGCTAACTGATTACAACTAGGGAGGCAGCTTGTCGAAAAGAATTATGCCCAAAGCAGAAATACAGAAAAATTCCCTAAGAAACAGAATATATGAGTGGAAGGAGCAAATGAGGAATAATGAAACAATGATTTTAACAAGAGATTCTTCACCCTAAGACATGTATTCCCCAGACAGACCAAAAAGTCCCTGGGTTCTTACCTTTCTATCTAGGACAGTATCAGATATTCCTAGGAGAATATTATTTCCAAGAAAGTACAAGCTCACAAACAAAAAAAATTAATATCCTAAGAAGTCCAAGTGCTAAGAAGGAAAACTGAACAATCTCAGTAGAAGGAAAGAAAATTAGTAAACAAAAGCCATCAAAAACTTAAAATAACCACAATAAATATGTTCCAAATGATACTGGAGGATATTGTAAAAATATGAAGCATGACCAAGCAATCACAAAAAAACAGCTAGTAATACTGGGTATAAAAATATTACGGTGAAATAAAGTATACAGCAGATTTGAACAGCAAAACAAATATGATACAATAATAAATTAGTGAGTCAGAAGACTGGTAAAGGAATTCAACAAAAAGGCACAAAGAAAGGAAAAGATGGAAAATATAGAAGTTAAGAGAGATTAAAGAAGGAAAAGTGCTATTATATTCACAAAATAGGAGACCCAGAGAATTTTTTAAATAAAAAATATTAAATCTTAAATAATTTTGAAACCTCCACAAAATGGATAAATTTCTAGAAAAATATAAAAGGCTTTAAAGACTCCTCCACCTCTCACCCCTAACATACCTACACAAAACCACAGGCTCAGCTGTATAAGGACTGAAAAGAAAAAAAATGACTATTATTTACAGATGATATGAATCAGATAAAATAATAAATCTAATAAAACAAACTACATAAGCATTCAACCAATATTTTTTAAATATAAAAATGAAAAAAGAAACAAAAACAAACAAAAAAACTTCTTGATATAGATCATGTCTGAATGCTAGGTACAATTATGAAATAGGCAAATTTTATCTCGATCATCACTCCCTCATTCCTAAAGGCTCTATCATAATTCTTCTTTCCACCTTCACCTCCCCCTGCATCTCCAACACACCCAATCAACTACTGGGTCCCTCTTTTCACATCACATAGCTGCCAATTATTTGTCTTTAAAGTGTTAGTTACTGAATGTTTAAATGAGCAATTCTCAAACTTTTGGGTCTCCAGACCCCTTTCCACTCCTAGAAATTAGCAAAGACTCCAAAGAGTTGTTGTTTATGTGGATTATATTTATTGATACTTGCTGAATTCTAAATTAAAAGAGAGAAATTCACTATCTTTGCCAGGTGATCACAGCCAACATCAAAAGTGATAAGTCATGTTGATAGTGTATACTTCTCCATAATGATGTGATGATGGCATTTTACCTTTGTGGTCTCCTCCCCAAAACCCAGTCTAATTATGAGAAAAACAACAGACAAATTCCATTTGAGGGACACTGCAAAATATCCGACCAGAACTCCTCAAAACTGTCAATGTCATCAAAACCAAGGAAAGTCTTAAGAAATTATAACTGCCCTAAAACTCTTAGAGGAAAAACATAGGCAAAACATTCTTCGACATAAATCGCAGCAAGATCTTTTTTGACCCACCTACTAGAGTAATGAAAACAAACATAAACAAATGGGACCTAATGAACCACAGAAGCTTTTGCACAGCAAAGGAAACCATGACGCAAAGACAACCCTCAGAGTGGGAGATAATATTCGCAACAAAGCAACTGACAAAGGATTAATCTCAAAAATATAAAAGCAGCTCATGCAGCTCAGTATCAAAAAATGGGCAGAAGACCTAAATACACATTTCTCCAAAGAAGACATACAGATGGCCAACAAACACATAAAAAGATGCTCACTAATTATTAGAGAAATTCAAATCAAAACTACAATGAGGTATCACCTCACACCAGTTAGAATGGGCATCATCAGAAAATCTACAAACAACAAATGCTGGAGAGGGTGTGGAGAAAAGGGAACCCTCATGCACTGTTGGTGGGAATGTAAATTGATACAGCCACTATGGAGAACAGTATGGAGGTTCCTGAAAAAACTAAAAATAGAACTACCACATGACCCAGCAATCCCACTACTGGGCATATACCCAGAGATAACCATAATTCAAAAAGACACATGCACCCCAATGTTCATAGCAGCACTATTTACAATAGCCAGCACATGGAAGCAACCTAAATGTCCATCAACAGAGAAATGGATAAAGAAGATGTGGTACATATATACAATGGAATATTACTCAGCCATAAAAAGGAACGAAATTGGGTCATTTGTAGAGATGCAGATGGACCTAAAGAGTGTCATACAGAGTGAAGTAAGTCAGAAAGAGAAAAAAATATATCGTATATTAGTGCATATATGTGGAATCTAGAAAAATGGTATAGATGATCTTATTTGCAAAGCAAAAATAGAGACACAGATGTAGAGAACAAATATATGGATACCAAGGGGGAAGGGGGTGGTGGGAGGAATTGGGAGATTGGGATTGACACATATACACTATTGATACTATGTATAAAATAGACAACTAATGAGAACATATTGTATAGCACAGGGAACTCTACTTAATGCACTGTGGTGACCTAAATTGGAAGAAAATCCAAAAAAGAGGGGATGTATGTATATGTATAGCTGATTCATTTTGCTGTACAGTAGAAACTCACACAACATAGTAAAGCAACTATACTCCAATAAAAATTAATTAAAAAAAATAAAGTAACATTAATAGTAGGTTTTTTGTAGATTATTTTATCATGTGAGGAAGTTCACCTCTATTCCTATTTTTCCGAGAATTTCTGTTGTGAATAAATGTTGAATTTTACCATTTAAAAAAAAAAAAAGAAAAGAAATTATAATTGCCAAGAGGGCCTTAAAGAGATGTGATGACTAAATGTAAAGTGCTACCCTGATGGGATTCTGGAATAGAAAACGCACATTAGGTAAAAACTAAGGAAATCTGACACAAAGTATGGACTTCAGTTAATAATGTATCAATATGGATTCATTAATTGTATCAAATGTACCATATTAATATGTTAATAATAGGGGAAAGTGGGTACAAGCTACACAGAACTCTGTACTATGTTCAGATTTTTTCTGTAAACCTAAAAATTGTTCACAATATTTCTGTAAAACTCTTCCAAAAAATGAAGTTTATTTAAATTAAAAAAAAAAACACTGCTTAGGAAAAAATTAAACTAAGAAAATTTGAAAACACAAGAATATACAAGCATACACTCCATTAGCCAGCAGAGCAATGGCATAATCACACCTCATACAGTCTTGGGAAAAGTGCACTGTACGTTCACTAGAGAATGAGAAACAAAGCAAATAACATCAAATACCACGGTATTACTACGAAAATAATTTTGACCTCACAGATTCTCTGAAAAGATCTTGAGTTCCATAGTCCTGGAAACACATTCCGAAAATCTCCAAGCATAATGGAATACAAAAGATTTCTGGCTTGGAATTCTACTGATATACTATGTAGACCACTGGCTATTTCTTTTACTATTTCAAAGCTAACCCTTTCTCTAATTTAGCTCCCCAAACTTATTGAAGAGTCCCATTATATACCTTCAAAATATTTACGTTATATTATTCAAGCCTCTAATAGAATTAAGAACAACTTTTAACAGGTACAAAAAAAAAAAGATACAATAAGAATCTAAGTGCTCAAACAATAGGAAATACTGAGTGATATTTTCCCACTTGGGAAGTTCAAACATTACAAATATTTAAGTACTGCTGTTAATTTATACTCCTACTGAATTAACAGATCTAAGCAACGATCATCAATGGCCACTATTATCACAAGAAGAGAGACAATCAGACATTATGTGCCTCCTGATGGTAATACAGAACACCATCAATGAAGTATTCTTGTCATGAAAAATTGAACCTGAATCTGAGCAAGTCTCAGATTAGAACTGTCTACTGACCAATTTGCAAGAAATATAAGTAACTGAAGAATACATTAAACAATAACCATGGGGGCAAATCCAGATTGTGGGAAACACTATAGGACAAACTACCTTATTTCCTCAATAAACTGAAAAAGGAAAATTAAAAATTGAAAAGGAAAAATCAAAAACAGATACAGGAGAGACTTAAAAGATTAAAAAAGACTTAAGTGGCTTAGGAACCAAGTCCAACACAAAGACAATAAAAAGAAATTTACAAGACAATTAGGGGCGTTTAAGCAATGACTAGTTGACTATATTAACGAATTCCTCATTTTTAGAGTAATAATGAAATTTGTGGTTAAAGTTTTAATGAAAAGTCTTTATATTTTAGAGATATATACTGAAATACTTATGAAGAAAATGATGTATATGGGATTTTCTCAAAAAAGTATGGGGTGGGAAGGCAGGAGTATACATGAAACAAGATTGACCCGAGTTGATAATGCTGAAGATGGGTGATGGGTACATGAGAATTCATTATACTAGTTCATCTTATTTATAAAAATATATTTGAAATTTTATATAATAAAGACTTCAATAAAGATACCTATTAATATTCTTGAATGTGTAATTAATGTAAACTGCTACAGTTAGAAAGCAGCTATTAGGAAGATGAAGTTATTTTAATATAAAAGACAATAAGTATGTAGGTAATAAATTGGTAACTAAAATTTCTAGTTATTTTATTATTTTACATAAGAAGATCTCTGCAACCTAAGAATTTACTTAATTTAGGGCCTTAATCTAACTGGCAACTCCCCAGGTGAGTTGCCCCAGAAGACTACCCAATTTTGGATTATTTGGCAATAGGACCCACTTCTCTAGACTGGGATGCACCAGAGGTTAGTACAATGACTGTGGTAGGCAGAATAATGGCCTCCCAAAGATGTCCACATCCCAATCCCTGGAACCTGTGAATATTACCTTACTTGATACAAGGGACTCTGCAGATGTGATTAAGTTAAAAATCTTGAGACAGGGCAGTTATTCCGGATTATCTGAGTGGGCCCAAAGTAATCACAAGGGTCCTTATAAGAAGGAAACAAGGGGCTTCCCTGGTGGCGCAGTGGTTGAGAGTCCGCCTGCCGATGCAGGGGACACGGGTTCGTGCCCCGGTCCGGGAAGATCCCACATGCCATGGAACGGTTGGGCCCGTGAGCCATGGCCACTGAGCCTGCGCGTCTGGAGCCTGTGCTCCGCAACGGGAGAGGCCACAACAGTGAGAGGTCTGCGTACCACAAAAAAAAAAAAAGAAGGAAACAAGAAGATGAGTGAGCAGTAGATGTGACAACAAAAGCCAGAGGTTGAAGTAATAGGAGGAAGTAACCATGAGCCAATGAAAGATTGCAACCTCTAGACACTGATAAAAAGGAATGAATTCTCCCATAAGAGCCTCCAGAATGAACATAACACCTTGCTTTTAGACTTCTGATATCCAGAACTCTAAGATAATAAATTTCTGTTGCTTTAAGCCACTAAATTTGTGGTAACTTGTAGCAACAAGGAAACTAGCATAATGACCAATGGTAAAATTTAATAGAAAAGTCTATCTTAGTTCAAGTATAATGACTTGAGCTGCCTTTTGAGAAACTGAGTTACCTATAAACTACATGTGTTCATGCTGAGGCTGGATGACCTGCTGTCAGGGGATACTGTAGGTAGAATCCTTACATTAGGCAGATTGTTAGACTAAATGATCTCTAAGTTTCCCACAAAGACTAAGGGAAAAAGTAGCCACAGGACTCAGAGGTTTGCAAAAGGCTCTGCTGGTAGCAAAATCTTTGTTAAAGATGAAAAGGTCTCTACTAGGCAATCCTGAAGTATACAGCATTAGCCAAACACTTAGCAGGCAGGTCTCAAAGGATATTCAAATGTTAGATAAGCATATGTACCAAATTTGTTGACCCATTTGTAATAGATGAGATAAGAAACTTCACAGCCCTTCTCCATCCATTCCCACTTTAGGGTGGAGAAGGGGTATCTAATAAGAACAACCAAGTGCCATTGCGCAAGAATACTTTAAGAGGATTAGTAATTGGCATATAGATAATTTATCATTGAACTTGAATGCATAAATGTCTTAAAGGTCAGTTATTGAGAAACTGTACACCAAAAATACTGTCCTTATAAATATGCTATCACTAAAAACATATAATATACTAAGTTAATAATGATAATGATGAAGCTAAACTAATAGTACAGTTAACCCTTGAACAATGAGGGTCTGAACTGCACAGGTCCACTTATAGGCGGATTTTTTTCAATAGTAAATACTACAGTGCTACATACAGATCAGTGGCTGGTTGAATTGAGGATACCAAGGAACCACGGCTCCGCATCGAGGGTCAGAGACTATCCTACCCCACTCCCACTAATCATTCAAGGGTCAACTATATTTAAACAAGAGAATAAAAATAGCAACATTTAAAATCTGTGACCCGCTGAAAAAATAATACTTGATGTTACCAAAAATTAGGCAATTCCATTCATTTACATGCCTATATACACAAGCTGTATGATGTTGTCAAATGCTATATATAGTAGCATACTATATATACTCCTTAGAGTATATATAGTAGTATACTCCTTAGAATATGATTTAAAGCTCTCAGTAAACTCTAATAACATACCAATTTTACTTGACGAGCACTAAATCACAGTAATCATGAAAAATTCACCTAGTAAGTAAGTAGAAATCAAAGTTTCAGGAAGTCGGGTCATCTCTAGGCCCATCAAGAAGATACTCATTTACTACATTCTGAGAATTACTGAACTAAATCACCTTTGCAGTTCCTTCCATTTCAGAAAGCATCTGATTCGAAGTACCCAATTTAAATTATAATCTTAAGCAAGAATTCCTCAGTTAAGAGTCCCTTATAATACTATAAAGATTTACACATATTTTTAAAATTTTTATTCTCTTCTAAAACGTCAGTTATATAATCAATTTTTAATACAACAAAAGATTTTGACCTCTAATAGACCTTATAAAGTAGTTTCCTCTGGTAACTAATTTATAAGATATTCAAAAGATATGACTTTCCTTAAGGTAAGGAACATATTCAAATTTTTTTTTAATCTAAAGGTATATTTCACTTATTTAGTTTACCTCAATCTATCAATAAAAATTTGACCCCTACACTTAAAGGATTTCTTAGTGGTTAATTTCCAAAGTGATATGAGTTCTGGACTTTTACATAGTTTTTTAAGACATATTAAATGTACACTTGTGTTCTCAAGTATATAAGTACAGTATAAAAATGCAATTCATATTTTTCAGTATTTACTACCTAAGACAAACAATACTACCACAAAAATAGAACTAAACACAACTGGAATAATAAATGAGCAAATGAATTTTTTTAAAAATAGAAAACATAATCTCATATAAAAGAAGAAAACTGAATAAATGGACACTAAAGTCAATTGAGTCCAAGCTTCCACTACCTCACACCAAGACTACGATAGTAGTTTCTTAATTAATATCTTTCTCTCTCACTCCTCTAAATCACCTTATATCCTGCTTCCAGATTCATCTTGTCCACTTTTATAAAGATATTCAATGACATACCACTGTCTACAGAATCAACTTCAAAATCCCTGGTCTGGCACTCAAAGCCTTCCCTAAGTTTGGTCTCTATCTGCCATGTTGATCATTATTCTTGTAAACAACATTCCCTTCCGATCTACCTTCATCAATTTTTCTACTCATTTTCCCCTGAATAAACCCTGAACAATTAATTTCCTGTTTAGCCTTGCCTCTTGCCATCCTCCCTTCTTAGAATGCTCTCCTTGCTCATTCTCAATCTTATGATCCCTATTACCTATGCTATTCAGAGTTTGTGTTCTCTTAAGAAAGCTTCTCTAACTACCCCAGTGTATAACAACCGCCCAACTGTCACAACTTGCATTAACTATGCCTTGCTTATGTTCCTCATTTAACACTTAGTAAATGCTATTATTGCCTTATCTATCCATCCCTCTATCTAGTCTTCTCAAAAATAAACATAATTCAGACAGACCACATTGTATATCTCTTAGCATCCCCTTCACTGGGCATAGTACTCTGCACAAAGACTGCATTCAAAAAAAGCTTACTAATAATATTCTAAAAACTAGTGCATGCAATCAGATTTTTTACAACACTGCTACCTCATACTGACATACTGCTTTATATTTTCAAAGAACTTTCTGGTTTCACTAGATCATATTGTCCCTCTCAAGTAGGAAGGATGAGTATTCTTGCTTATATATTTTTTATTGAAGTAGAATATCTGCCTCAATATCTTAGGTAGCAAAAATGATATTCAGAGAAAGTGTAAAGCCAAAATTACCCAACAGTGTCGGGCTTTTTTTAATGTGTTTTATTGCTTCTCCTGCCTCTTAACTTTCTTTTTGGAGAGAAGGCTGAATATTAATAATTATATTAACAATAACAATAGTGGCTTTTATTTATTGGATATTTATAATGTGCACAGATGGTAATAGGCATTTTATAGACATATTATCTCAAATAAAACTCAACAACTATGGGAGGTAGATATTACTATTATCTTTATTTAATAGATGAGGAAAACTGGAAACCCTCAGAATTTAATTAATTATGCAGGTCATATGACTAAGTGACGGAGCTCAGATTTTAACACACAGCCAAATGTCTACGGAGCCCATGTTCTTATCCACCTCTCCTAGATCTAAACAGTAACTAGCTTAGGCCATGCAGTTCAAAGGTGATATTTTATAAATAGATAACTCAAAGGTGGACCTTAAGATTAGTTTCAAATACAGAATATTTCAGTAGTTCAATTTTTGGTATTATTGTCTCTAAAATGAGCTACAATATTTCATGGAAGAAGCTTAATGAACAACAAGAAGAAAACTGCTCTCGCTGCTTTGTTTTTTTTCAACATCTTTATTGGTGTATAATTGCTTTACAATGGTGTGTTAGTTTCTGCTTTATAACAAAGTGAATCAGTTATACATATACATATATCCCCATATCCCCTCCCTCTTATGTCTCCCTCCCACCCTCCCTATCTCACCCCTCTAGGTGGTCACAAAGCACCGAGCTGATCTCCCTGTGCTATGGTCTCACTGCTTTTTAAATAACTTGCTCTAACCTCTCAATATCAACAGAATTTAGAATAAAAAATGATTAAAACTTTATCAATATAGATATTCTGATACAGAATTTAATACTATCTACTTAGATATTTACTCTAAAAGGTAACAATAAATTTTAAGCAATTCTATTCAGAAAGACAGATACATAGTCAACATCTTAGTAGCAAAGGAAAGTATTCAGAGACAGACAGACAGACCTCAGTTCCATCACTTACACTGTGAACTTTTAGAGAAGACAATTAACCTCCCTGAGCCTATTTCCCTATCTTTAAAAGTGAGGATAAACAAACATCTACCTTTAATGGCTGTTGTGAGCACAGTCTGAAAAAGTATACACTTAGAAAACAGCAGTTGTTATTACTGGTATTTTTACTACCACCAAAAGATTTTAAATATTTTAGCTAAAAAAAACTTAAGAAAGTCCATTAGCATTAAATAAGAAAATATTTATGGTAAAGTAAATATCATGTTCCAAGACAAGGCTTAATCTGAACTTTTTTTTCTGAAGATATAGTGAAAACAAAATAACCTACCATCTGTTTTCCATTTAAAATCGCCGTTACAATAACCTTCTTCATAAACCAATTTACGTCCATGTCCATTTTATTCTCTATTAACAAGTTATCATTTTAAAGTTTAACTTTTCTTTGACCATTAAAGAAACAAGTTTGAACCAGAAATTCAAAAAAGGTTGGGACCAAGTTAACACAAGTAAACAAAACTGCATTTTGCTATCAATCATTAGACTGATCCTACATTTGAGCCTGAACAAAGGACATTCACTAAATTAAAATGCACAAACACCTCAATTTAGTAGTGACTCTCAACTTCATAGTAGTATGAAAGACAGAAAAGTTGGCCTCTGCATTATTCCAATAATGTAAATTTGTCACATAATCTACCATCTAACAAATCATAGAGCTATCACCTGGCTACATTTTACCCACTGGCACCTTTACTTTAGGTAATACAAACATCCCTAACAATCTATAAATCAATATTTAATGGAATCTTTAAAAAAGGAGAATTGAAAATGAAATGATCCTAGAGCAAAATGTTTTCGTACAGTGACAAATCATCATTTAATCCACATCCTACTGGTGAATTTTTATTTTTTTTTTAAACTTATTGGATAAGGTACACTACCAGCACCCCTACTCATTTGTTTTAATTTCAGAATACAATTCAATCACAACACAAGGCAGCAATATTTATTAAATCTTTATACTTTTATATAAAGAATATATGTGGCAACTGCTCTTAATTCTGAATTATTTTAACTGTTTCATTCTATCTACAGCTGCACATGATGTGAGATTTACAGGCATTTAATTTCCTTAACTGTTAACAATCTCTTGATTTCAGTAAGGCAAAAAGTTTCTTGAGGAAAACAAACATAAACTATTACATCAGTATGTCTTACACTATATGGCTGAGAAAGCAAGGGAAAAGAGGTAGGAGATAAGGCAGAAATAGCAGAAAACTGGGTTATGCCTTAACAAGCTTTAAACTATCTGTAATTTTCATATCAACAGAGGAATTAAAGTACTATTTTAAAATACTTTTTTTAAAGTTTGTTTTAAATACATTTGAAAAATAAAATGATGGCTTACATCAAACACTTTCCAGCTGTAGATGATAGTACCTTATTATGCTGTATTTGAACCACTCACCAAAGTTCGGTCAGGTTCTCCATCTGCCAAACCAGCCTCCATAGTGAAAGAAGATAGGTTTACACTTCTCTTTCCATTAATATTTAGTCATCCTGTAAATCCTAGAAGAAGAAAATCGTATGTATTAGTTCTGGTATAAAACTGTGATAAGTGGGAAATAAAGCATTAAGTATATAAGGAGAGAGAAATCATTTTAGGCTGAGGTTATTGGGAAATTCAATAATGGAAAAAAAAACAAACAGATTTTGCCATGCACCTTGAAGAATGGTAGAAGTTCAGCAAAAATGAAAGAAAATATTCCAAGTGAAGAGGACTAGCAAGAGCAAGGTTAAAGATATGAGACTGTTCAAAATGTGAAAAGATGATTGAACCTACTTATAACTAAGGAAATAAAATTAGATTTTTTTTTCATTATTACATTGGTAAAAACTAAAAAGTGTGCTACCATCCAATGTTGCTGAGAACATAGGAAAATAGATGTTCTCATGCACTTCTGTGATAAGAATATAAATCAGAACAATTGGGGAGAGGACAATTTAAAATATACATGCTTTAATCCAGCAATTGCAAGGCTAGGAATTATTCCACAAATATATTATACAAATGCACAAAGACATAAATAAACATATCCAACGAAGTAATAGGTGAGGAAAACTGGAACCAGCCTTAATGTCAATCATTAGGAGCTTGCTTAAATTATACTACATACATACAATTGAAGAGCATGCTGCAATTTTTAAAAATCACTTAGTATCTGTATATACTGAACTAGAAAGAAGACCACAACACATTAGGTGGAAAAAACAAAATGATAGAACATAATATATAAAGTACTCTTTTTGTTTCTGAATTTTTCATTTTTACAATGAACATGTATTACTTTTATACTTTTTTTTATTTTGAAAAGTCTTAGAAGTAGGTCTTCATCACTTTTCTTTTGAGCTTTTTAACTAACAAAGCCTCCAAGATGAACTCCTATAGTAATTATATATATTCAGAAGTCTCTAATAATCACTCTAATAATTCTTCCTTAAAACAGCGAACAAAATTAAAACCAAGAAATAGGTACACTTCTAGTCATTTCCTGGAGTTCCAAATCATTTTCTTGCCTTTGCAAGTATAAAAGACTGCACTGAAATATCAATACAGGATGACCCATCCTGCGGATACGAGTCAGCCTCTTTCCCCAGCCAATCCTGTCACTGTCCAATGGGCTCATGAACAAAGTAGCCACCATGGTAGGGATGCAGGTTATGCATGGGTTTAGCAACATGGACCTCCACTCACCAAGACCAACCTGGCTACTGCCACTGTTGAGTGCCAAATCTACCAGCAGCAGAGACCAACACTGAGTTCCCAGTATGACACTATTACCTGAGGTGATCAGCCAGCTACCCGGTGACAGGTTGATTACACTGGACTGCTTCTATCATGGAAGAGGTAGTACTTTATGCTTACTGAAATAGATACTTAGTCTGTATACAGATTTGCCTTCGCTGCACAAAATGCTTCTGCCAAAACTACTATCCGTGGACTTACAGAATGCCTTCTCTACCCCTCCTATTGTTCTACAAAGCACTGCTGCTGATCAAGGAACTCATTTCACAGCAAAAAAAAACAAACAAAAAAACCCTGTGGCAATGGGCTAGTGAATTCACTAGTCTTACCATATCATCCTGAAACAGCTGGCTTGATAGAACAGTGGAATGGCCTTTTGAGGACTCAGTGAGAGGACCAGCCAGATGGCAATACCTTGGGCAAGGATCTCCAAAAGGCTGTATATGCTCCGAATGTCGGATATATGGTGCTGTTTCTTGCATAGCCAAGATTCACAGGTTAGGACTCAGAGGAAGGAAATGGAAGTGGCACCACTGACTATTTATTGACCCACAAGCAAAAATTTTTGTTTATTTATTTTTATTGAAGTATAGTTGATTTACAATGTTGTGTTAGTTTCTGGTGTACAGCAAAGTGATTCAGTTATACATATACATATACATATTCTTTTCCCTTATGGTTTATTACAGGATTTTGAATATAGTTCCCTGTGCTATACAGTAGGACCTTGTTGCTTATCTATGTTATATATAGTAGTTTGTATCTGCTAACTCCAAACTCCTAATTTATCCCTCTCCCACCCCCTTTTCCCTTTGGTAACTGTAAGTTTGTTTTCTATATCTGTGAGTCTGTTTCTGTTTCATAAATAAGTTCATTTGTGTCATATTTTAGATTCCACATATAGGTGGTATCATAAGGTATTTGTCTTTCTTTTTCTGACTTACTTCACTTAATATGATAATTTCTAGGTCCATCCATGTTGCTGCAAATGGCATTATTTCATTTTTTTTAATGGCTAAGTAGTGTTCCATTGTGTATATATAACACATCTTCTTTACCCATGCATCTGTCAATGGACATTTAGATTGCTTCCATGTCTTGGCTGTTGTAAATTGTAATTAGAGTTTTCTCTGGATATGTGCCCAGGAATGGGATTGCTGGATCATATAGCAACTCTATTTTTAGTTTTTTAAGGAACCTCCATACTGTTTTCTATAGTGGCTGCACCAATTTACATTCCCATCAACTGTGCAGGAGGGTTCCCTTTTCTCCACACACTCTCCAGCATTTGTTATTTGTAGACTTTTAAATAACGGCCATTCTGACCAGTGTGAAATGGTACCTCATTGTATTTTTGATTTGCATTTCTCATACTTAGCGATGTTGAGCATCTTCTCATGTGCCTATTGGCCATCTGTATGCCTTCTTTGGAGAAATGTCTATTTAGGTCTTCTGTCCATTTTTTGATTTGGTTGGTTTTTTGTTATTGAGTTGTCATGAGCTGTTTGTATATTTTGGAAAGTAAGCCCTTGTTGGTCACATTGTTCACAAATATTTTCTCCCATTCCATATATTGTCTTTTCATTTTGGTTACGATTTCATTTGCTGTGCAAAAGCTTACAAGTTTGATTAGGTCCCAGTTGTTTATTTTTGCTTTTATTTCTATTGTCTTGGGAGAGTGACCTAAGAAAACATTGATACAATTTATGTCAGAGAATGTTTTGCCTATGTTCTCTTCTCGGAGTTTTATGGTGTCACATCTTACATTGAAGTCTTTAAGCTATTTTGAGTTTATTTTTGTGTATGGTGTGAGAATGTGTTCTAACCTCATTGATTTACATGCAGCTATCCAGCTTTCCCAACACCACTACTAGCAAAAATTTTTGTTTCCTGTCCCCACGACCTTATGCTTTGTTGGTCTAGAGGTCTTAGTTCCAAAGGGAGGAATGCTTCCATCAGGAGACACAACAGTGATTCCACTGAACTGGAAGTTAAGCCTGCCACCCGCCCACTTTAAGCTCCCCATGCCTTAGAATCAGTAGGCAAAGAAGGAACTTACTGTGCTGGCTTAGGTAATTGACTCTAATTACCAAGGGGAAATTGGACTACTATTCCACAATGGTGGTAAGAAAGAAAATGTCTGGTTATCAGAGATCCCTAAGAGCATTGCTTAGGACTACCATGCCTTATGATTATATTCAATGGAAAACTATAATAGCCCAACCAAGGCAGGACTACTACTGACTCAAACCCTTCAGAAACAAAAGTTTGGGTCACTCCACCAGGTAAAGAAAGAACTATGGCTATCTGAGGTGCTTGCTGAGGGCAAAGGGAATACAAAATGGGTAGTGGAAGAAGGCATTTATAAATACCAGCTACCACTACATGACCAGTTACCGAAATGAGAATTATAATTAGTTATGAGTATTTTTTCCTAAATTCGTTATGAATATGTTTCTGCGTGTAGGCATCAAATAACTGTTTTCTTCCCTCTCATCTCCTTGTCATATAACATAAGACTTTACATTATAGTATTTATAATTTATTTATAAATTTATAAATTTATAATATTATAAAATTATAATAAAATTATAATTATATATAATTATATATAATTGTATAATATATATAATATATATAATATATATTATATATAATATAATATAATATATATAATTAAAATAAATTATAATTATAAAAATATTATAATATTTATAATATTTATAATTTATTATAGTATTTAAGTACTGTTAAATATTTAAGTTATAGGATATCAAGGAGAGTGAACATCACCCAAGGACTTTGCAGCCTGCCCTGCAATTTCAGACTTGCCAGCCCCCACAATCACGGAAGCCAACTCCTTAAAATAAAGCCACTCTTTCTCCCCCTCTCTCTTTCTGTATACATGTATATCCTATTGGTTCTGTTTCTCTGGAGAACCCTGACGAATACAATATGTATGTGTGCATTCATACCTTGTCCATATAAATATAGATATATGTATCTCATCGTTCATTCTCACCGCCTTCTGTGCTCTCCTTTGTATCCTCTGTATCACAAAAGCTAAAAGTATGAGAACTCCACTTTGCAAATATCTTTGCCCCTGGAATTTATGTGATTTACATTCAGCAAATGCAATGCATTTGCACAATATTTGGAAGGCAGAAGAGAGACAGGAACAAGGCCATTTTTCTTCTGAATGCAGTAGACACCTGGACTTTAACAGACATGAGGTTTTACAGTAATCACCAAATGCTCCCCTGCCAGTTTGCTATGTTGGTACTACCAGGCAGCCACAATCAGCAGCAGCAGTGACTAATCTGAAAGCTTAGAACAGCCTTTCAGGCTCCATACCTCCAGCTTTTCCAAAAACTTTTAAGAATCTAATTCCCCTTACTAATTTCCCTTTTGCTCTAAGTACCTATAGTGATTTGTTGTCCTCAATGAAGCTGGCCTGACAAATTTTTTAAAAACTAAATATTTAAAATATATTGTACAGGCTTCCCTGGTGGCGCAGTGGTTGAGAGTCCACCTGCCGATGCAGGGGACACGGGTTCGTGCCCCGGTCCGGGAGGATCCCACATGCCGTGGAGCAGCTGGGCCCATGAGCCATGGCCGCTGAGCCTGCGCGTCTGGAGCCTGTGCTCCGCAACGGGAGAGGCCACAACAGTGAGAGGCCCGCATACCGCAAAAAAATAAATAAATAAAAAATAAAATAAAAAAATATATATATACGTATATATATATATATATAGAGAGAGAGAGAGAGTACATTAGACAGTAATCAGGGCTGAGAAGAAAAAATTAGGAAGTGAGCAATTATATATGTCACAGTAGTAGGGAGAATTTTAGATAGGAATGACTGAGTCAAGATCTCAGTAACATAAGGGGGTGAGTTGCTCAAGTATCTAGAGGACCCTCCCAGGCAGAATAGGAAACAGCAAGCACAAAGACCCTAAGGCAGGAGTATGTGGCATGTTTAAAGAACAGCAAGGAGACTAATATGGCAAGTGGAATAAGGAAGAGAGCAGTCAGCAATGAGAACAGGAAGATAACTATGTTCCAAATCATAGAGAGCCTAATAGGACAGAAGGACTTTGACTTACACTCTGAATGAGATGGGAAGCTATCTTCAGAAAGGAGAGCAAAGAAATAACAGAATCTAACTTATGCAGTACCACTCTGGCTGCTGGCTGAGAATAGATTACAAATTGGAAGACCATTGCTATAATCCAGGCAAGAGACCATGGTGGCTTGTGCCAGAACAGTAGCAAGAGGTGTGGTGAATAGTATCAAATTCTTTAAATACTTTGAATATAGAGTCAAAAGGATTTGTTGATGAACCAGATGTAGGGTGTCAATTTAAAGAGAAGTGGAGGTAGGACTTAGGAGGTCTGTGCCCTGAGCAACTGGAAGAATGAAACTGCCACTAACAGATTTGGAGTACATTATGGAAAGACTTGAAGAGGAAAGAGATGAATATCAGGAGCTCCTTTTGGATATATTCACTTTGAGATGCAGTTAGACATCTGAATAGAGATACCAAGTAGACAGTTGGACCTACAGATGTGAGGTTGAGGAGGAGCAGTCAGGCTAGAAATGTAAACTGAGAGTCAGCATATAGATGCAATTTAAAACCATAAGACTAGATGAGATCTCCTTGGGAATCAGTGTAGACAGAAAAGAGGACTGAGTTCAGAGCCCTGGGGTATTCAATATCAAAGAATCAATATTTATAGAATAAATGAATAAATTCCAATTTTTGCTTTTAAATTTTCAGGTCAACTCAACATAATTACCTTATGTAAAGACAAAATTACTCTATATAAAAAGCAATCTTGAGAAAGAAGAACAAAGCTGAAGGTATCATGCTCCCTGACTTCAGACTATACTGCAAAGCTACAGTAGTCAAAACAGGATGGTACTGGCACAAAAACAGACACATAGATCAATGGAACAGAACAGGGAGCCCATAAATAAACCCACTCAACTATGGTCAATTAATCAACAAAGGATGCAAGAATATACAATGGGGAAAAGACAATCTCTTCAGTAAGTGGTGCTGGGAACATGACAGCTACACATAAAAGAATAAAATCAGAACATTTCCTCACACCATATACAAAAATAATTAAAATCAAAATATATTAAAGACCCAAATGTTAGACCAGAAAACATAAAACTCCTAGAAGAAAACACAGGCAGAACACTCTTTGACATAAATCGCAGCAATATTTTTTTGACCTGTCTTCTAAGGCAAAGGAAACAAAAGCAAAAATAAACAAATGGGACCTAATTAAACTTAAAAGAGTTTTGCACAGCAAAGGAAACCACTGACAAAATGAAAAGACAACCTACTGAATGGGAGAAAATATTTGCAAATGGGGTTAATCAGTAAGGGGTTAATAAGCTTGTACAACTCCATGTCACAAAAAGTAAAATAATACTACCCAATTAAAAACTGAGCAGAAGACCCAAATAGACATTTTTCCAAAGAAGACATACAGATGGCCAACTGGCACATGAAAATATGCTCAACATTGCAAATCATCAGAGAAATGCAAATCAAAACCACAAGATATCACCTCACAATCTGTCAGAATGGCTATTATCAAAAAGATCACAAGTAACAAATGCTGGTGAGAATGTGGAGAAAAGGGAATTCTTTTACACTACATGTAAAAGAATTCCAACTAATGGTGGGAATGTAAATTGGTGCAGCCACTAAGTAAAACAGTATGCAGGTTCCTCAAAAAACTAAAAATAGAACTACCATATGATCCAGCAATTCCACTCCTGGGTACACACCCAAAGAAAACAAAAACACTAATTTGAAAAGATACATGCACCCTATGTTCACGGCAGTATTATTTACAATAGCCAAGATATGGAAGCAACCTAAGTATCCATCAACAGATGAACGGATATGGTATATATACATACAATGGAGTACTACTCAGCCACAAAAAAAGAATGAAATTTTGCCCTTTGCAGCAACATGGATGGACCTGGAGGGTATTACGCTCAGTGAAATAAGTAGACAGAGAAAGACAAATACTCTATGTTATCACTTATTGTGGAATCTAAAAAATAAAACAAAAAATGAACACAACAAAACAGAAACAGACTCACAGATATAGAGAACAAACTAGTGGTTACCAGTAGAGAGATGGAAATGGGAGGGGTAAGATAGGGATAGGGAATTAAGAGGTACAAACTACTATGCATAAAATAAGCTACAAGGATATACTGCACAGCACAGGGAATATAGCCAATATATTATAATGACTTTAAATGGAGCATAAACTATAAAAGTTTTGAATCACTCTGTTGTACTCCTGAAACTAATATAATATTGTAAATCAACTACATTTCAATGAAAAAAAAGTTTTAAAAAATATACAATGACAAAAAGGAAATTTCAAGTAGTAAAAAAAGTCCAAACACCCTAAAAAAAAATTCAGCACTGAATATGATAACTGTAGTTTTTCTGTAGTTATCTTCATCAAATTAAGAAACTTCCCGTCTATTATAATTTTCATGAAAAGTTTAATTTATATTTTTAATGACTGGGCACTAGTTTTTGTTAAGTACATTTACGACTCTATTGAAATGAATGCATGTATTTTTTCCTTTGCTATCTTTTTGTGATTATATTGCTTGATTTATTGAATATTAAGCCTTTCTTGCATTTCTGGAATAAATCACACTGGAACATGGAAGAAAAAAGCAAAGAAGACTCACACATATACACACAGTAAAAATCAAATCATAACATGACTGAAAAAAGGGAGCAGTCCTCAAAAAAGGAAAAATAGAACACCAGGGCTTCCCTCGTGGTACAGTGGTTAAGAATCCACCTGCCAATGCAGGAGACATGGGTTCAAGCCCTGGTCCAGGAAGATCCCACACGCCACGGAGCAACTAAGCCTGTGTACCACAACTACTGAAGCCTGCGCTCTACAGCCTGCGAGCCACAACTACTGAGCCCATGTGCCACAACTACTGAAGCCCGCACGGCTAGAGCCTGTGCTCTGCAGCAAAAGAAGCCACCTCAATGAGAAGCCTGTGCACCGCAACGAAGAGCAGCCCACACTCGCTGCAATTAGAGAAGCCGCGCACAGCAACGAAGACCCAACACAGCCATAAATAAATAAATAAAAATTTATTTAAAAAAATAGAACAACCATATAATCTAGCAATTCCACTCCTGGGAAAATATCTGGAAAAAAATAAAAATGCTAATTCAAAAAGATACATGCACCCCAATGTTCATAGCAGCACTATTTACAATAGCCAAGATATTGCACTTGGGAGCAACCCAAGTGCCCAACAATAGATGACTAGATTAAGAATATGTGTGTGGTGTGTGTGTGTGTGTGTGTGTATATATATATATATATATACACATATACACATATATATACAATGGTGGTGGTGTGTGTATATATATGTGTGTGTGTTTTTACATGCAACGGAATATTACTCAGCCATAAAAAAGGATGAAATTTTGCCCTTTGCAGCAACATGGATGGACCTAGAGAATATCATGCTTATTGAAATGTCAGAAAGAGAAAGACATATACTGTGTGATATCATTTACATGTGGAATCTGAAAAAGAATACGAGTAAATGTTTATCCAAAACAGAAGCAAACTCAGATATAGAAAACAAACTTGTGGTTACCAAAGGGGAAAGAGAAGGGAGAAAGGACAAATTAGGGGTATGGGATGAACAGATACAAACTACTATGTAGATACGCAACAGGATATACTGTATAGCATAGAGAATTACAGCCATTATCTTGTAATAACCTATAATGGAGTACAGTCTGTAAAAATATTGAATCACTATGCTGTACACCTGAACATAATATTATAAATCAACTAGACTTCAAAAAATAATAATAATAAATTAAAAATTAAAAAGGGAGCAGGAAAAGAAAGATAAGTGCCCTAAATTCCTCACTGTTGAAAAAAGGGAGTTAAGATAAGAGACACTACTAACATATCAAGAAACTAGTTTTTAGTATTTCTTTGAAATCAAACACTAGAACTAAAAACGTGTAACAAAAAATCCTAGAGGGAGAGGGTGATTGACTGGAAGCTTAAGGTATAAGCATACTAATTTCCCCATCTTTCAGAGTTTAAAGCTAGAGATGTTTAAATGATAATAAATCTGGGAATAAAAAAGTATATTTTTTAAAGGTAAAACAGTAATTAAACACAGACCTAATGGTGGTAGGCCCTAGGGAGTAGGCTTGAAGAGAAGAAAGGCAGTCTCCTATTTTAACTCCTTTTAAACAGTGTATGTTGCTTGTATAACCAAAAAGAATGTCTAAGTTTTTTGTAAAAGAGTACAGTGCATCACAATCCTGACAACTCCTTTCTCCAAATTGCCAAGCTAAAGCTAGGCCTGCATCCCAATTTGAACATAATTACTAGCTAAATTCAAAGTTTAAAGAAGACTCTGTTCCCTCTTGTGCTCCTTTGTTATCAGTACTCTAGACATTGTTTAGGGAACTGGTGCCTCACTGTCTAGTTACACTTTAACAAAGTTCCTAGAGAAAGAATTTTTATAAAAATCTTCTCTATTTTGGGCTTGAGTTGTTATTTCAGTCACAGAAAGAATGAAGGAGCATCTACTAAGTAAGGCTATTGGCTTTAACATATGTCATTTAACCATAACAACCTCATGACGCTATATTGAATAATGGCTGTCTCAGTTACAAGTTGTATACAATTAGGCTGTGGCTTACTATCTCACAGGATGCCCCAGAAGTTTTTTGTTTTGTTTTCTTAAATGCTTAAGTTATAAAAACAAATATGCTCTAAAGGTAGAATGCCTATCAATGAATATACCATACTTCTAAAGAATAGCACTACATTCTTATCACTGGAAATTAGGATTAAAGTCACCAATCTTAATCTCATTCATTGTCAACTTGATTAAAAAATTAGATTGCAAATAAGAGTAATTTGATCTAGCTAGTCTGAACTAATCTACAGTATTTACACTAGGTTAAATACTAAAGGAAAGTCTAATATAATGAGAAATTAATTACACAAATGTGACAGGTCCCCAAAAGCAAGCTAGCACCAACATCTTATTCATAAGCAGTTAAAAAAAAAGTATATATATATATATATATATATATATATGCACGTGCGCGCGTGCACACACACACACACACACACACGGACTGCTTTATTAAAGCAGGCTGTCTATCCAAATGGCTTCCATCAAAATTATTGTAAAACAGTGTAGTACATATTTTTCATAAAGTATATTAATATTTTGGCACCTATGAATTAAGATTTCCTCCATTCTAAAATATAACAGCGATGATAATGATGGTAATAAGACTGGGAGGCAAGCAAAAAGCTGGAATGGGCAAGGGGGAAGCGGGATAGGAGTGTGCAGGGCAAATTATCCTACTGTGGCTGTACAACCCCAGGGAGACAGATGAGGAAGACATGTCAGGAAGACAGAGAGAAGAAACAGACTGAATGAGTCAGACCAAGTCTTGGAAGAGGGAAAGGCATTAAATTACCTAAGGATATAAAGATGAAAGGAAGGAAAATATCTGGATGACTCCTCCTATCCGGATTTCTCTGGAGTATGTAGGTATGTAGGTATTCTCAAAGCACTGCCCCTCTTAAAAAACCCTCATTAAAATTACATTATTTCACAAATATACTATGCCTATATGTATGTCTATTTCACAGTGATTATAATCTAGTTTGCATTTATCTGACTGCCTGACAACATATTAAAGCCCAATCAATTACTTAAATTCTGAACTAGAAGGGTGTCCAAATACTTTTTCTATCTCTGATTTGTAAAAGTCATTGAACAGTTCAACCAGATGCACTGTTTTAGATAGATATATGTGTATATAGATGTAACACTGTGATTTGTAAGAAATGTATGTAATTGGTCATTCAGATGACCTAATATATATATTTCAGATATATTTGGTCTTCATCCACGGTTCCTGGCTCACAGCTCCCAAAACCCTTGGAATCTTCTGGGCAATAAGAATAATGGGGTAATATTCAATCTCTTGTCCTCAGTTACTTAAAACTCTTCAGGGGAGGTGACTTTTGGATCCCACCCAAGGGTGGGGGCTGGTTGCCAGGAGACCCAACCATGCGATTAGAGGGTTGGAACTCTCAGTCCCACCCCTTGATTTCCAGGGAGGAGAGAAGGGCTTGAGATTGAATCAATATCCATTGGCCAATGATTTAGTCAATCATGACTATGTAATGAAGCTTCCATAAAAACCCAAAAGGGCAGCTTTTTGGTCCCCATTTTTCCCCCCCGAGAGCTTCTACTTCTGGGAACCAGACTTCCCCATGCTACCATGCTGGGCTCCAAGCTCCGCAAGGACAGAAACTCCTTCGTTCAGGACCTTGTGCTATGCATATTTTTATCTGTCTGTTGATTCGTATCCTTTAATATCTATTTATAAAACATCAATAATCTAGTAAGTAAACAGATTTTTCTGAATTCTATGAGCCATTCTGGCAAATTAATCAAACCCAAGAATGGAGTCATGGGAACCTCTGATTTATAGTCAGACAGTCAGAAGTCCAGGTAACAACTCGGACTTACAACTGGCATCTGAAGTGGAGAATGGTCCTGTGGGACTGAGCCCTCTACCTGTGGAATCTGATTCTATCTCCAGGTATACAGTATCAGAAATCAGGAGAATTCTCAGACATCCTGCTGGTGTCAAAAAATTGCTTGTTGTAGTGGGGAAGCCTACACCCACACCCACACACACACAATGGAATCAGGTCTGGGAGCCCTTTTCAACTTTAATCATCCATACAAGTGACAAGGGTTACTTATAAAAAGCACAAAGAAAAATGTACTAAAGATTTTCTCGATCTGTTGCTTTACAAAATACACACTGTTTATGTAGAGTCCAGCCAAAATTAAACTGTAAGCACTTTGCCCAGAGGAAAACCAGTGTTAGTCTAAGTTCAATGAAAACCAGGAAATCACTATTACTAAATTTCTGACAAGGTACAAAACAAATTCCATTTCCCATTATCTCTAGACCAACCACTAATATACATAATTCATAAAATTTATGGTTTATAAATCCTTGATATCTACTGTTGCTTCATCATCAGTTATATTTCTTTTGTAGGGCTCAAAACACATTCATCAAATATTTATTTACGTCTTGTCCCATAGGAGACACCGTTCTAGATTCTGGACATATAAAGAATACATATCCTGTCCTAGCTGAAAGAGAGCAAAATAAACTAGTATACTACTATGTAATAAGCCTATGACAAAGGAATGTGTATGCTGTTACCTTCAGGAGCACATGAGGATATTAAAATCAGATTTCTGGATGTGGTAGAGTGAGAGTACCCCCGCCCTCCCAGAAAAAACCCTTGCAAACCCCTTTACATTAAAAGCAAACAAATTAACTACCAGAAATAAAATACATAAATGAACCTAGTATTAATTAAATAATTAATTAATTAATTAATAACCTAGTATTAATTAATGAAGAACCTTTCATAAATATTTACAATCTTTGCAGAGGCTCTGGACGTGCAGGCTCAGCGGCCATGGCTCACGGGCCCAGCTGCTCCGTGGCACGTGGGATCTTCCCAGACCGGGGCACGAACCCATGTCCGTAGCATTAGCAGGCGGACTCTCAACCACTGCGCCACCAGGGAAGCCCAATATTTACAATCTAAAGTGCTTTCTTATACAGCCTATTTTGAACTTAGGTTTATTTTTTTAGGTTCATTTGTTTGCCTTTAGACTTAGTCACAAACAAAACTAGTTTACATTATCTTCCAATTGATATATAATTCTACAAAAGAATAAAGTAAAAAAGAGGGGCATTAGAGGAGATTGGTTCAAGATGGTGAAGTAGAAGGACGTGCTCTCACTCTCTCCTGCGAGAGCACCAGAATCACAACTGCTGAACAATCAACAACAGGAAGACACTGGAACTCACCAAAAAAGATACCCCACATCCAAAGACAAAGGAGAAGCCACAATGAGACGGTAGGAGGGGTGCAATCACAATAAAATCAAATCCCATAACTGCTGGGTGGGTGACTCACAAACTGGAGAACACTTACACCACAGAAGTGCACCCACTAGAGTGAAGGTCCTGAGCCCCACATCAGGCTTCCCAACCTGGGGACCCGGCAACGGGAGGAGGAATTCCTAGAGAATCAGACTTCGAAGGCTAGCAGCATTTGATTGCAGAACTTTGACAGGACTGGGGGAAACAGAGATTCCACACTTGGAGGGCACACAAAAAGTAGTGTGAGCATCGGGACCCAGGGGAAGGAGCAGTGACCCCACAGGAGACTGAACCAGACCTAGTGTTGGAGGGTCTCCTGCAGAGGTGAGGGCAGGCTGTGTCTCACCATGAGGACAAGGACAATGGCAGCAGAAGTTTTGGGAAGTACTCCTTGGCATGAGCCCTCCCAGAGTCTGCCATTAGCCCCACCAAACAGCCTGTAGGCTCCAGTGCTGGGTCGCCTCAGGCCAAACAACCAATAGGGAGGGAACCCAGCCCCACCCATCAGCAGAAAAGCAGATTAAAGTTTTACTGAGCTCTGCCCACCAGAGCAACAGCCAGCTCTACCCACCACCAGTCCCTCCCATCAGGAAACTTGCACAAGCCTCTTAGATAGCCTCATCCACCAGAGGGCAGACAGCAGAAGCAAGAAGAACTACAACCCTGCAGCCTGTGGAAGGAAAACCACATTCACAGAAAGACAGACAAGATGAAAAGGCAGAGGGCTATGTACCAGATGAAGGAACAAGATAAAACCCCAGGAAAACAACTAAATGAAGTGGAGATAGGCAACCTTCCAGAAAAAGAATTTAGAATAATGATAGTGAAGATGATCCAGGACCTCAGAAAAAGAATGGAGGCAAAGATCGAGAAGATGCAAGAAATGTTTAACAAAGACCTAAAAGAATTAAAGAACAAACAAACAGCGATGAACAATACAATAACTGAAATGTAAACTACACTAGAAGGAATCAATAGCAGAATAACTGAGGCAGAAGAACGGATAAGTGACCTGGAAGACAGAATGGTGGAATTCACTGCTGTGGAACAGAATAAAGAAAAAAGAATGAAAAGAAATGAAGACAGCCTAAGAGACCTCTGGGAAAACACTAAATGCAACAACATTCGCATTATATGGGTCCCACAAGGAGAAGAGAGAGAGAAAGAACCAGAGAAAATATTTGAAGAGATTATAGTCGAAAACTTCCCTAACATGGGAAAGGAAAGAGCCACCCAAGTCCAGGAAGCACAGCAAGTCCCATACAGGATAAACCCAAGGAGAAACATGCCGAGACACATAGTAATCAAATTGGCAAAAATTAAAGACAAAGAAAAATTACTGAAAGCAGCAAGGGAAAAACGACAAATAACATAGAAGGGAACTCCCATAAGGTTAACAGCTGATTTCCCAGCAGAAACTCTACAAGCCAGAAGGGAGTGATATACTTAACTATATCATGATAAAAATGATATACTTAAAGTGATGAAAGGGAAGAACCTACAACCAAGATTACTCTACCCAGCAAGGATCTCATTCAGATTCGATGGAGAAATCAAAAGCTTTACAGACAAGCAAAAGCTAAGAGAATTCAGCACCACCAAACCAGCTCTACAACAAATGCTAAAGGAACTTCTCTAAGTGGGAAACACAAGAGAAAAAAAGGACCTACAAAAACAAGCCCAAAACAATTAAGAAAATGGTCATAGGAACATACATATCGATAATTACCTTAAACGTGAATGGATTAAATGCTCCAACCAAAAGACACAGGCTCCCTGAATGGAGGCCCATATATATTCTGTCTACAAGAGACCCACTTCAGAACTAGGGACACATGCAGACTGAAAGTGAGGGGGATGGAAAAAGATATTCCATGCAAATGGAAATCAAAAGGAGTAGCAATACTCATATCAGATAAACAAGACTTTAAAACAAAGACTGTTACAAGAGACAAGGAAGGACACTACCTAATGATCAAGGGATCAATCCAAGAAGAAGATATAACAATTATAAATGCTTATGCACCCAACACAGGAGCACCTCAATACATAAGGCAACTGCTAACAGCTATAAAAGAGGAAACTGACAGTAACACAATAATAGTGGGGGACTTTAACACTTCACTTACACAAATGAACAGATCATCCAAACAGAAAATTAATTTCCAAAACAGGAAACACAAGCTTAAATGACACAATAGAAGAGATAGATTTAATTGATATTTATAGGACATTCCATCCAAACACAGCAGATTACACTTTCCTCTCAGGTGTGCACGGAACATTCTCCAGGATAGATCACATCTTGGGTCACAAATCAAGCCTCAGTAAATTTAAGAAAATTGAAATCATATCAAGCATGTTTTCTGACCATGCTATGAGATTAGAAATCAATTACAGGGACAAAAATGTAAAAATCACAAACACATGGAGGCTAAACAATACATTACTAACTAACCAAGAGATAACTGAAGAAATCAAAGAAGAAATTCAAAAATACCTAGAGACAAATGACAATGAAAACACAATGATCCACAACCTATGGGATACAGCAAAAGCAGTTCTAAGAGGGAAGTTTATAGCAATACAATCCTACCTCAAGAAACAAGAAACATCTCAAATAAAAAATCTAACCTTACACCTAAAGGAACTAGAGAAAGAAGAACAAACAAAACCCAAGTTAGTAGAAGGAAAACAATCATAAAAATCAGAGCAGAAAAAAAGAAAACAATAGCAAACATCAATAAAACTAAAAGCTGGTTATTTGAGAAGATAAACAAAATTGATAAACCATTAGCCAGGCTCATCAAGAAAAAGAGGGAGAGGACTCAAATCAATAAAATTAGAAAGAAAAAGGAAAAGTTACAACAGACATAGCAGAAATACAAAGCATCCTAAGAGACTACTACAAGCAACACTATGCCAATAAAATGGACAACCTGGAAGAAATGGACAAATTCTTAGAAAGGTATAACCTTCCAAGACTGAACCAGGAAGAAATAGAAAATATGAACAGACCAATCACAAGTAATGAAATTGAAAGTGTGATTAAAAAATCTTCCAACACACAAAAGTCCAGGACCAGATGGCTTCACAGGTGAATTCTATGAAACATTTAGAGAAGAGCTAACACCCATCCTTCTCAAACTCTTCCAAAAAATTGCAGAGGAAGAAACACTCCCAAACTCATTCTATGAGACCACCATCACCCTGATACCAAAACCAGACAAAGATACTACAAAAAAAAGAAAAGTACAGACCAATGTCACTGATGAAAGTAGATGCAAAAATCCTCAACAAAATACTAGCAAACAGAATCCAACAACACACTAAAAGGATCATGCACCATGATCAAGAGGGATTTATCCCAGGAATGCAAGGATTCTTCAATATATGCAAATCAATCAATGTGATACACCACAGTAATAAATTGAAGAAGAAAAACCATATGATCATCTCAATAGATGCAGAAAAAGCTTTTGACAAAATTCAACACCCATTTATGATAAAAACTCTCCAGAAAGCGGGCACACAGGGAACCTACCTCAACATAAGAAAGGCCATATACGACAAACCCACAGCAAACATCATTCTCTATGGTGAAAAACTGAAACCATCCCCTATAAGGTAGCCATGGCAATCAGAGAACAAAAAGAAATAAAAGGAATACAAATTGGAAAAGAAGAAGTAAAACTGTCATTGTTTGCAGATGACATGATACTATACATAAGAATCCTAAAGATGCCACCAGAAAACTAGTAGAGCTAATGAATGAATTTGGTAAAGTTGCAGGATACAAAATTAATGCACAGAAATCTCTTGCATTCCTATACACTAATGATGCAAAATCTGAAAGAGAAATTAAGGAAACACTCCCATTTACCACTGCAACAGAAAGAATAAAATACCTAGGAATAAACCTGCCTAGGGAGACAAAAGACTTGTATGCAGAAAAGTATAAGACACTGATGAAAGAAATTAAAGATGATACAAACAGATGGAGAGATATACCATGCTCTTGGATTGGAAGAATCAATATTGTGAAAATGACTACACTACCCAAAGCAATCTACAGATTCAATGCAATCCCTATCAAATTACCAATGGCAATTTTTACAGAACTAGAACAAAAATATCTTAAAATTTGCATGGAGACACAAAAGACCTGGAATAGCCAAAGCGGTCTTGAGGGAAAAAAACAGAGCTGGAGGAAGCAGACTCCCTGATTTCAGACTATACTACAAAGCTACAGTAATCAAGACAATATGGTACTGGCACAAAAACTGAAATATAGATCAATGTAACAGGATAGAACGCCCAGAGATAAACCCACGCACCTACGGTCAACTACTCTGTGACAAGGGAGGCAAGGCTATACAATGGAGAAAAGACAGTTGCTTCAATAAGTGGTGCTGGGAAAACTAGACAGCTACATGTAAAAGAATGAAATTAGAACACTCCCTAACACCATATATAAAAATGAACTCAAAATGGATTAGAGACCTAAATGTAAGAGTGGACACTATAAAACTCTTAGGGGAAAACATAGGAAGAACAGTCTTTGACATAAATCACAGCAAGATCTTTTTTGATCCACCTCCTAGCGTACTGGAAATAAAAACAAAAATAAACAAATGGGACTTAATGAAACTTAAAAGCTTTTGCAAAGCAACGGAAACTACAAACAAGATGAAATATTTTCTCAGAATGGGAGAAAATATTTGCAAACGAATCAACAGACAAAGGATTAATCTCCAAAATACATAAACAGCTCATACAACTCAATATTAAAAAAACAAACAACGCAATCCAAAAATGGGCAGAAGACCTAAAGAGACATTTATCCAAAGAAGACATACAGATGGCCAAAAAGCACATGAAAAGCTGCTCAACATCACTAATTATTAGAGAAATGCAAATCAAAACTACAATGAGATATCACCTCACACCAGTTAGAATGGGCATCATCTGAAAATCTACAAACAACAAATGCTGGAGAGGGTGTGGAGAAAAGGGAACCCTCTTGCACTGTTGGTGGGAATGTAAATTGATACAGCCACTATGGAGAACAGCATGGAGGTTCCCTAAAAAACTATAAATGGAATTATCATATGACCCAGCAATCCCACTACTGGGCATATACCCAGAGAAAACCATAATTCAAAAAGACACATGCACCTCAATGTTCACTGCAGCACTATTTACAATAGGCAGGACATGGAAGCAACCTAAATGCCCATCGACAGACGAATGGATAAAGAAGATGTGGTACATATATACAATGGAATATTATTCAGCCATAGAAAGGAATGAAATTGGGTCATTTGTAGAGACGTGGATGAATCTAGAGGCTGTCATACAGAGTGAAGTAAGTCAGAAAGAGAAAAACAAATATCTTATATTAATGCATATATGTGGAACCTAGAAAAATGGTACAGATGAACCGGTTTGCAGGGCAGAAACTGAGACACAGATGTAGAGAACAAACGTATGGAAACCACGGCGGGTAAGTGGCAGTGGGGGGTGGTGGTGTGATGAATTGGGAGATTTGGATTGACATATATACACTAATATGTATAAAATGGATAACTAATAAGAACGTGCTGTATAAAAAAATAAATA
Organism: Pseudorca crassidens; assembly: GCF_039906515.1. Lineage (NCBI taxonomy): Eukaryota > Metazoa > Chordata > Mammalia > Artiodactyla > Delphinidae > Pseudorca > Pseudorca crassidens. Next base: position 64,680,298 of record NC_090306.1, read on the forward strand.
AAATAAAATTCAAAAACTCAAAAAAAAGTAAAAAAGAACTGAAGTAATATCTAATTACTATACAGTTTATTTTTCTTAAAAATGAGTGTGCAAAACGGATAGATTAGAAAATTAATTTCCTAGTTTGAAAATAAACTTTAGATACATCAAGATTCTATCATGTCTATAAAACACTGGACATTTTGCGGAGTTGGATACAGAGAAAAAATTATTTATGAATGACAGAACATAACTCACTTAAAGTCATATAAGCTTCTCTAAAGATATCAATCAACCCAACCTTCCGAAAGCTGCATTAAGACCCCTCTTACTATACATTCATACTTCCGCTTTTAAAACCTCAAGAGAAGAAAAAAGTCATACCAAAGTAAACTATGGAGCTCCATGTGTTTTAAAAGAAATACCAAAATACAAATGAACTTATTACAAAACAGAAATAGACTCACAATCACAAAAAAGAAACTTGTGGTTACCAAAGGGGATAGCAGAGTGAGGGGGAGATAAATTAGGAGTTTGGGATTAACATATACACACTACCATATATAAAACAGGTAAACAACAAGGGCCTATTCTATAGCACAGGGAACTATATTCAATATCTTGTAATAACCTATAATGGAAAAGAATCTGAAAAAGAATATATATATGTATATATACATATATAACTGAATCACTTTGCTGTACACTTGAAACTATCACAACATTGTAAATCATCTATACTTCAATTAAAAAAAAAAGAAATAATACCAAAATAGCCCATAGAAAGAGTAACCAACCCAGTAGCAACCAGACCCCGACACACAGTCTGTGGTCTCTAAACAACATTTCTCATTAAAAGACACCAGGGCTTCTTGAAGAAATGGCATATTCCAGATCTAAGACAACAAATGTACGAGATGAGCCTAGAGTATCTTGTATTCCAGAGAGCAAGAAAGCTGTCAAAGACTATTGGAGTCACATAATGAAGACTCAGGAGCCAACTTGAAGGGGCTACCAATAGCCAAAGAAGGGAAAAGTTAAGTCCTGAAAAAAATGAAATAAATTAAATGGATATAGAAGCTTTGAACAGTGGATTTAAAAACTTGATTTAACTGACCTATAAATTCCACTGCACCCAACAACCGCAATATATTCTTTTCAAATATACATATTTCCAAATTTGACTACATGCAGGGCCAAAATGCAAGTCTCAAATAACTTGCAAAATGTTGAAAACATGCAGACTGATCTCTGACCACAATGCAATTAAGCTAGAAATCACTAACAAAAACTTAACTAGAGGGCTTCCCTGGTGGCGCAGTGGTTGAGAGTCCGCCTGCCGATGTAGGGGACATGGGTTTGTGCCCCGGTCTGGGAAGATCCCACATGCCGCGGAGCGGCTGGGCCCGTGAGCCATGGCTGCCGAGCCTGTGCGTCTGGAGCCTGTGCTCCGTAACGGGAGAGGTCACAACAGTGAGACGCCCGTGTACCGCAAAAAAAAAAAAAAAGAAACTTAACTAGAAAATCTCCATGTATTTTGAAATTAATTAAATATACCTCTAAATAAGCTATGGATTAAAAAAGTAATCACAGTGGCAATTAGGAAGCAACAAGGAAAATTAAGTTTTTAACTAAATGATAATAAAAACACTGTTTATCAAAACTTGAGGTATGCAGAGAAAATTTACAGCTGTAAAAGGCAGTTTGAAAACTAAACAACTAATCATCATTTCAAAAAATGTGAAAGAGGAGCAAATTAAACCTAAGAAAGTAAAGGAAGGAAACAAAAAAGCAGAAATAAATGACATAGAAAACTAAAATACAAAAAAGGAAATCAACAAAGTTAAAAATTAGTTCTTTGAAAAGAATAAAATTAATGAATGCTAGGTGAGACTAAACAAGGAAAAAGAGTAGAAATAATCAATAGTATGATTGATAAAGAAGACAAAACAACAAATCCTCCAAACATTAAAAACATCCTAAAAGGAAATTATAAATACCTCTATACCAGTAAATTTGAAAATTTATAATGGACAAATTCCCAGAAAAATTCAACTTACTGAAACTTCTGCAAGAAGAATCAGAAAATCAAAATAGTCCTATTGAAACCATAATAAAAAAAAAAACTTTCCAAAAAAGAAATATTATCTATTTATTAATGTATTCATTCATTTGTATTTTTCTATCATCTGGTACTTTGTTTGAAGAATGGTAATTAATATCTATTATAGTTCTATGTACCATACAAACAGATTATATTTGCTGAGATAGATGACAATGGTAAATCTCAAATACTTAGCTTCAAGAACCTAAAAAATCAAAATGACATACAAGGAGCTTATGAGTCTAATAACCACCAGAAACAAGAATGACAGTTTCCCCTCTCTACCTCCCACACACCCTCCTACAAAACATCTCAGAGACAACAACTTTAAACAAAAGGCTGCAAGACCCCAAATATAGGACATTTGTTTTAGAAAGCTTTGTTATGAACTTCCTGGCATAAACAGACATGCCAAATGTTTGAAAATAAATGAATGAACTTGAAAAATACATTCTCACACTAGTTCTAAAAAGGAACAGACAAACAGCAAATAGACTCCATTTCTCCTCTAGTGCAGAGTTGTTTCCTCCTCTGCGCACTCAAAGTGCTTCTAGCACGGAACTGATCACACTGTATTTCTAAATAGTTGTTTACCCACCTGCCTCCCCCATTTAGATCCAAAGCTCCATGATGACATTCAATTTATACAAATTAATGAGTTGCCTGATAGGCGTCAGGCACGTGCTACCTTCTGGAGAATCAAGGTGCACAAAACATACACGGTCCATGACCACCTGAGGTCATGTGAATCTTCTCATGGGAAATGATGTTTTAAGCTGAGACCAGTCAGCTTTGTTAAGTGGATGTGAATTTTAGTTTTAACCTAAAAACATGTGCCTTCTGGGAGGGATAAATTAGGAGGCTGGGATTAACATAGACACACTACTATATATATGATAGATAATCAATAAGGACCTACTATATAGCACAGGGAACTCTACTCAATATTCTGTAATAACCTATATGGGAAAAGAGTCTGAAAAGAATAGATACATGTACACGTATAACTAAATCACTTTGCTGTACACCTGAAACTAACACAACATTGTAAGCCAACTATATTCCAATATAAAATTTTTTTAAAGAATATAGAAAAATAAAAACATGTGCCTTCTAAGTACCCTACCCACATTTAGATAAAGGTACGACTGAAAAACAGATAATACCTTACTTATGTCAGGTAGAAAAATGAGATTCCAAATAGTGTCTTTCAACTGATCAGTTTTGCACTGACTTCAATATTCACTCTACTCTGACACCACGTCTTTTATCACAATTGTGTAAAACTTATGACAGAGAGTTAACAGAAGTAGAGTAAAACTCAGAAGAAACACGAGACATTCTTGAATTAATGGAAAGATGCCATAGGTCAGATCACATTCTCAAAACACAGCTCCACGCATTAAAAGGCCATAATAAAATGACTAACACACAACAAACATTAGTTCTGACTGCAACACTGGAACTATAAAAGAATGGCACCTTTTGATCACAGAAGCATCCGGTAGAAAACTACAGAGGATTTTCTCCTCCTGGAGTCATCACAAATTTATTTCTGAAAGGGACTATGGGGGATAGAAACAAATGGCTAAAAATTTAGTCCAAAAAGGTATCATACAGAATTTTTAAAACTTGATTTAAAACTAGTTTCATTCAAACTGATTTATATATGTAGACAGAACCAATGCTGTAAGATATATAGATAAATTATAGATGGATAGATACATAGATAATCCTCAAAATGCCATTATTTTCACATTATTTTCTTCTTTGCATTTAATAGTATATTGGGATAGTAGGAAACATCAGGGGACACGCAGAGTCTCAACAACAGCAGCAAGAGACAGGCTAATGTTTGATTTAGAGTGGTGTTTCTCTAAGTATGGTCTGAGGAGCACCCCCATCTTAAGCATATTGAGCACTTGTTAAATATGCAAATACCCAGGCCCCTCTGTACATATTAAATCAGAATCTCCACGAGTGCAGCCTGGGATTCTGCATTTAACACACTTCACATTAAAACCTGGGAACTCCAGGTTTCAAGTACAGACTCTGGAGTCAGACTTTCTGGATTCAAAATGCAGCTCTACTGAATAGTTGTTTTACCACAGGCGAATTATTCTGCAACAGTTTCTTCATCTGCAAATTAGGGGTGATGATAATAATAGTACCTAAGTCATAGGATTATAAAATAACTAAGTGAGTTGACATAGAAAGTCCTCAGAACTGTGTTGGGCACAATATAAGTCCTACCTATACAAATGCAACAGGCATAACTAAGTTAAACAGGCTCCAAATTACTATCAATATTTTTTTAAAAACACACAATATATCTCTAAAACTTTAAACTGTTCAGCAGTGTACTGGCACATCTCATACCACCATACCAAATACTGGTAGACATTGCCACAAACTGTTTCATCCTTATGTTCATTATCAAGGCATGCACTTTCCCTATCCTGATGTAGCATGATGAGATATACAGAATATTAGTAAACCTCATTTCAAGTCCACACCTCTCTTGAGAACTAGCTGTTGACCTTTAGACAAACTATTTTATATCTCTGGAGCTCAATTTCCTCATAAGTAAGATTATGAAACTAAAATGGCCATTACTAAGACTTCTTGCAACTCTAATATTCTACAATTTAACAGCCAGCAGTTTTACCACTTGTGTAACTACTGCTGACATAATCACTGCAATGTAAAAGAATATAAATTGTAAGGTACCATCTCAACTTTAAGGGTCATACTAGACCTTCCATCAGAGTAATACATTAAGGGGACAAAAGAATGTGAGGTAACTTACAATAATCACAACAAATCAATGAAGTACATTACAGTTTTCTAAGTTTTTTCAAGTTCACCTGTAATCTTTTACCCTACATGATCAGTACAAATAGCTCCTCAAGAAAAAAAAAAGAAATCAGGTCAAGTAGGTAATCAAAGCAATATTTATCTATCTTACATATTTTATTACAACTGAAATACATTTTCTCTCTCTCTCTGTCTCTCTCTCTCCAATCCTTTAATGGAAAGGCATTTTCACTGAGTATGGATCTGCAGATTAGAATTGAGCATCATCTTCCTTGCTTAAACCACAGCTATAATACATTGTCTGAGATCGCTATGGTCAGTTCTTTAAAATGAAACAAAACTTAAAACGTACTTGCAAATTCATCGGTTTAGAGACACCTCCTAAATGTTTACAATTAGTTTTCCTATGTTTTCTAGTTATCTAGTTATCTAATGCACACCAAATCCCAAGGGAGCAATGTGGATGGGCCCAGATGGATGCCCTCAGAAGTAGTGGGTTACAGCACAGAAGAACTCTGAGCTTAGGAAGCCCATATTTCATATGGGCTGCATAATGGGCAGTTAGCATGTGTGCCCTTTGCTCCAGAGGAAGACACCATCTCTGTCTTCCTAGGCTATTCACTATACAAACATCCTTGAAAGGATAGTCCAGAACAAAAGGCAGTCAGTGCTTTACTTGAAAGATACACAGAACTGCAAGACACCATGAGGGATTGTCTTCCAACAGTTTTTTCATCCCTATCTTATCCAATACAACACCCTGTAACATTTCACCTTGTATTATATGTGTTATTATTGATAGGTCAAATCACTAGTGATTCACAAGCCACAATCAAAAAGAGCACTTTGGCAAATGTCTACTGAGAGGAGTGATTAGCAGAATTTTTTCTGATTTTAAACAATTTGAAGAATCTTTTTATATATAAATCGCACCTCATCAAGTCCAGTCTTAATTACTGAATGAATGCACTGAAGTCAACTACCACCCAAAAAAGATTCAGGGATCAAAATGGTAACATAGGACCCCCAGCCTCTGTCCTCCCACAAAGATCAACAATTAGACAGTTATTCATGAACAAAAACAGCTCTAGGAAAGATGTGAAGTCCACGTAAGAAACTTCAACAACATAATGGAACAACCACACAAAAAGGGAAAGAAAACAGCTTCGTTTTGTTTTTATCATCCATCTCCTAGGCTGGCACTGTTTAGCACCAAGGGGAAACTCCCCAGATAGAAAGAGTTCCCATGCCAGGAAAGGGAGATCACAGTAAGCAACCAGCTTCCCCAGCCTTTTCGGGCAGTGCACAAAGGACCTGCTTTGATTTCACCCCACCCAGAGACCAGCAAAGCTGAGATATAGAGATGGCTAGGAACAAGGAAGAATAGCAGGGGTTACCAAGATCAGCCACAAAGTGGGTATAACCACAGTCCCACCTGCTCTTCAAAGGACCTGAATTTTGAAGCTTTCTCAACTGAAAAAACCAACGGCCAGCACAGCCGCCACAGATCACCGGCAGATTTCACCAGGTTTTGTCCCATAGTTATTTGTGTTCACCAACACCAGTTGCCCGAGTCCCTCCTCGTTCCCTCCCCTCACCTGCCCCACAGGAGCCCAGGACCCACACCAAATACCACCCCAAGCCCCTGTGGCTGCACGACTGCAAGATGCTGCCTATACTCCCATGGCTGACCTCCACCGCCACGTGCCCGCTCCAGGCTAGCCCTCCAGCTGTGCACTTGCATGCCACTGACGCCTGTCATCAGCTTCCACTGTCATGAGCATACCTGGGGAAGACCGTGCAGCCACGGAAAGTCACACCAACAGCCAGGGCCACCGCAGCTGCTTATGGGTCTAGATCACACTTTATTTTCTGTCACTGACCTGCATCACTGTGCTCACCTGCAGCTAGCCCCTCCAGCTGTGCACCTGCACTTCCTAGCCCAACCCCCATCACTGGTCTCCACTGTCATGCACCTGTGGCAAGACCTTGCAGCCATGGTAGTGTCTACTGACAGCCAAGGTCTCCCCAGGTGTTGGTGTACCCACAGATGATCCCAACCCTTACTGCCTACCCTGGGCCCCACCTACATATGTGTCAGCAACCTCACCTGCCATGACTAAGGTACTTGCAGTTAGGTGATCCCTGCAACTGAGCATGTGCATACCATCAGTTATAGCCACTGCCACTACTTGCCCTAGACCCTAGACACTGGGCCTGAAGGCACTGCTAAGGACCCCAGTGCTAACCAAGGACCACACAGTTCTTGAGGCTGTGGATCCCAAGAGCCTGAGCCAATCAGCCACCATGTCCCCTCAAGCCCCAGTGCTGCCACATGACCCCACCCCTGGTGCCACAGACCACTAGACTTGGGGTTCACAGCATGCTCCAGCATACCCCCAATTGCAGGTGAAAAATCTTCCCTTACTGAAGTCAGTCCATGAAGTCATGAAGGGTAACTGCTTCTTCAAATGCACAGATACCTACGCAAGGCTACAGGGACCATAAAGAAAAAGTGAAACATGTATCCACCAAAGGAATATAATAAACCTCCAGTAACTAGCCCCAAAGAAATGGAGATGCAGGAACTGCCTAACAAAGAATTCAAAATAATTGTCCTAAAGATGCTTGGAGAGTTACAGGAGAGCACAAATAAAAATCTAACAATGTCAGGGAAACAATACAAGATGAGAACACTCAATACCAAAAAACAAACAAACAAAAAACAAAGAAAAAAACCCCAAACCACCCAATTAAAAAAATAGGCAGAAGATCTAAATAGACATTTTTCCAAAGAAGATATATGAATGGCCAACAGACACATGAAAATATGTTCAGCATTTCTAATCATCAGAGAAATGCAAATCAAAACCACGAGATATCACCTCACACTTGTCAAAATGGCTACGATCAAAAAGTCTACAAATAATAAATGCTGGCAAGGATGTGGAGAAAGGGATTCCTAGTACACTGTTGATGGGACTGTAAATTGGTGCAGCAACTATGGAAAACAGTATGGAAGTCCTCAAAAAACAGAAAACAGAACTACCATTATGATCCAGCAATCCTACTGTTGGGTATATATCTGAAGAAAATGAAAACACTAATTCAAAAAGGTACTTGCACTCCAATGTTCATAGCAGCATTATTTATAATAGCTAAGATATGGAAGCAACCTAAGTATCCATCAACAGATGAATGGATAAGGAAGATGTGGTATATATATACACAATGGAATGTTTTCTCAGCCATAAAGAAGAAATTGTGCCATTTGCAACAACATGGATGGACCTGGAGGGTATTATGCTTAGTGAAATAAGTCAGAGAAAGACAAACACAAATGAATGCATATTACAAAACAGAAAGAGACACAGATATACAGAACAAACTAGTGGTCACCAGTGAGAATGGTGGCGAGGGGAGGATTAAGAGACATAAACTACTATGTATAAAATACATAAGCAAAATGGATATATTGTACAGCAAGGGGAAATACAGCCACCACTTTGTAATAACTTTAAATGGAATATAATCTATAAAAATATTGAATCACTATGTTGTACACCTGAAACAAATATAATATAATAAATCAACTATACCTCAATAAGAAAAATAAACAAATAAAATAAAATATTGTAACCTAGGGGAAAAAAAACAAAACAAGATGAGAATTCACCAGCCAAGACATTAAAAAGAAACAAAAGAATTTTGGAGATGAAGAATACAATGACTAAACTGAAGAATTCAACAAAGTTTCAACAGCAGCCCAGAGCAAGAAGCAGCAGAAGAAAGAATCAATGAGCTCATAGGCAGATCTTTTTATATTAGTCAGTTAGAGGAGAAAAGAAAAAAAAAAAACCTACTAATGAAGAAAGCCTATGGGTCTTATGAGATGCCATCAAAAGAAACTATGTATCATTGGAGTTCCAGAAGGAAAAGAGAGGGGGAAAGGGGTAGAAGGCTTATTTAAAGAAATAATGGCTGAGAACTTCCAAAACTTGGGAGAGATTTGAATGCCAAGTTCATAAAGCTAATAGGTTACCCCAAAATTTCAATCCAAAATCCAAGACACATTATAATAAAATGATCTAAAATAAAAAACAAAGAAAAAAATTTAAAAACAGCAAGAGAAAATGTTCTTGCATTCAAGGGAACCTCCATAAGTCTATCAGCAGATTTCTCAGCAGAGACCTTGCAGGTCAAGAGAAAATGTAATGATATACTCAAAGTACTGAAAGAAAGAAACTGCCAACCAAGAAAACTTTACCCAGCAAAGCTGTCCTTCAGAAATGAAGCCAAGATAAAGGCTTTCCCAAACAAACAAAAGCTGAGGGTGTTTATCATCACTACATCTGTCTTAAAAGAAATGCTGTGGGGCTTCCCTGGTGGCGCAGTGGTTGAGAGTCCGCCTGCCAATGCAGGGGACACGGGTTTGTGCCCTGGTCTGGGAAGATCCCACGTGCCGCGGAGCGGCTGGGCCCGTGAGCCATGGCCGCTGGGCCTGTGCGTCCGGAGCCTGTGCTCCGCAACGGGAGAGGTCACAACAGTGAGAGGCCTGCAGACCACAAAAAAAAAAAAAAAAGAAATGCTGAAAGAAGTTCTTGTAGTTGAAACTAAAGGACACTAACTAGTAACATGAAATTAACACACTGGTAAAGGCAAGTATACAGTTAGATTCAGAATATTCTAATACTGTAATATGGTGCTGTGTTAACCACTTTAGTATAAAGGTTAAAGGACAAAAGTGTTTAAAATAGATACAGCTACAACAATTTTAAATGAATAAACAATATTAAAAGATATAAAGTATGACATCAAAAACATAACACATGGCAGAAGGGAATAAAAAAGCAGAGTTTCTGTATGAAATCAAAGTTAAGTTGTTATCAGCTTAAAATTGACTGTTATATCTATACAATGTTTCAAGCAAGCCTCAAAGTAACCACAACACAAAAACCTATAGAAAATACACACAAAATAAAGAGAAGGGAATCAAAGTATACCACTATGGAAAAGCATCAATTCACAAAGGAAGACAACAAGAGAGAAACAAAGGAACAAAGCAACTACATAACAGCCTGAAAACAATAAGATGGCAAGAGTAAGTCCTTACCTATCAATAATTACTGTAAATGTAAATGGATTAAATGCTCCAATCAAAAGGCATAGAGTGGTTGAATGGATTTTAAAAAAAGACCCAACTACACATTGCCTACAAGAGACTCACTTTAGCTTTAGAGACACAGGCAATAATAGTGAAGGGATGGAAAAAGATATTCCACACAAATAAAAACCAAGAGATCAGGGGTAACTATACTTACATCAGACTAAACAGACTTTAAGTTAAAAACTATAACAAGAGACAAAGAAGGTCATTATATAATGATAAAGGAGTCAATTCATCAAGAGAATATAACATTTGTAAGTATATATGCCCCCAACATTAGAGCAACTAAATACATTAAGCAAAAACAAATGATCTGAAGCAAGAAATAGACAGCAGTACAACAATATTAGAGGACTTCAATCCCCCAACAATGGATAAATCATCCAGACAGAAAATCAATAAGGAAATATTGGACTGGAACTAAACTTTAGACTAAATGAACCTAACAGACAAATACAGAACACTCCATCCAACAGCATCAGAATACACATTTTTCTCAAGCACATATGGAACATTCTACAGAATCAATCATATATTAGGTCATGTTAGCAAATTTTAAAAGACTGAAATCATATCAAGTATATTTTCCAACCACAATGGATGAAACTAGAAATCAATAACAGGAGGAAAACTGGAAAAATCACAAATATGTGGAAATTAAACAACAGATTCTTGAAGAATCAATGGGTTAAAGAAGAAATCAAAAGGGAAATTTAAAAAGTATCTTAAAATAAATGAAAATGTAAATGCAACATACCAAACTATAGGATGCAGCAAAAGCAGTGCTAAGAGAAAAGTTTATATAGATAAGAAACAAGAAAGATCTCAAACAACCTAACTTTACACATCAAGGAAACTAGAAAAAACAAAAACTAAGCCCAAAGTTAGCAGAAAGAAGATACTAAAGATCAGAGAAGAAATAGATCAAATAGAGAACAGAAAAACAGTACAAAAGAAACAGTGAAACTAAGAGTTGGTTTTTTGAAAAAAATAAACAAAATTGACAAACCTTTAGCTGGACTTACCAAGAAAAAAGAAGACAAATAAAATTATAAATAAAAAAGGAGACAATACAACTGATACCACAGAAATACAAAGGCTCAGAAAGGGACTACAATGAACAATTAGATGACAACAAATTGAACAATCCAGAAGAAATTAATAAATTCTTAGAAACATACAACCTAGCAAGTCTGTATCATGAAGAAACAGAAAATCTGAACAGAACAATAACAAGAAAGGAGAGTGAATCAATAATCAAAAACCTCCCAACAAAGAAAAGCCTAACACCAGATGCCTTCACAGGTTAATTCTACAAAACGTTTAAAGAATTAACACTGGGACTTCCCTGGTGGTCCAGTGGTAAAGACTCCACCTTACAATGCAGGGGACGCAGATTCGATTCCTGGTTGGGGAACTAAGATCCCAAATGCCTCAGGGCAACTAAGCCTGCACGCCACAACTACTGAGCTCGAGTGCCTCAACTAAAGCCTATGCACCACAACTACAGAGCCCACACATCCTGGAGCCTGTGCACCACAACTAGAGAAGAAAAAACCCGCATGCCACAACTAGAGAGAAGCCAGCGCACCACAACGAAGAGCCCACGTGCCACAACAAAAGGTACCGCATGCCTCAACCAAGATCCCGCATGCTGCAACTAAGACCTGATGTAGTCAAAAATTAATAGAATAAATAAATAATAAATACATCTTTTTTTTTAAAAAAAAGGAATTAATACCAATTGTTCTCAAACTCTTCTCAAAAATTAGAAAGGAGGGAACACAATTTATGAGGTTAGCATTACCCTGATACCAAAGGCAGATAAGGATTCCACAAAAAAAAGAAAACTATAAGCCAATATCATTGATGATTAAAGGTGCAAAACTTTTTAGCAAAATAGCAGCAAACAGAATTTAAAAACACATTAAAAGATCACATACCATGATCAAGTGGGATTTATCCCTGGGGTGCAAGGATAGTTCAACATATGCAAATCAATAAATGTCACACACCCCATTAAAAGAATGAGAGTAAAAATCATATGATCATCTCAAAAAATGCAGAAAAAGCATTTAACAAAATTCAACATCCTCTCATCATTAAAAAAAAACCCTCAACAAATTGGGTACAGAAGGAACATATCTCAACATAAAGGTCATATATGACAAACTCGCAGCTAACATCATACTCAACAATGAAAGATTGATAACTTTCCCTCTAAGATCAGTAAAAGACAAGGGTGCCCACTCTCACCACTCCTATTCAACACAGTACTAGAAGTCATAGAGCAATCAGGTAAGAAATGAAAGGCATCCAAATTGGAAAATAAAAAGCAGAAGTGTCTCTGTTTGCTGATGACATGATTTTGTACATGGAAAATCCAAAAGACCACCAAAAAAACCATTAGACATAATAAATTAATTCAGTAAAGTTGTAGGATACAAAATTGCTATACAAAAATCAGCTGCATTTCTATACATTAACAATGAATGATCTAAAAAAGAAATACAGAAAACAATCTTATTTACAACAGCATCAAAAAGAATAAAAACACTTAGGAATATATTTAACCAAAGAGATGAAAGATCTATAAACAAAACTGTAAGACACTGAGGAAAGAAATTGAAGGCACAAATAAATGGAAAGATATCCCATGTTCATGAAGAGCTAATATTGTTAAAATGTCCCTAGTATACAACGCCATCTATAGATTCAATGCAATCTTAATGAAAATTCCAATGGCATTTTTCACAGAAATAGAAAAAGCAATACTAAAATTCACATGGAACGACTAAAGAGCCCAAATAGCCAGAGCAATCTTCAGAAAGAAGAACAAAGCTAGAGGCATCACACTTCATTCCAAACTATACTTCAAAGCTATAGTAATCAAAACAATATGGTACTGGCATTAAAAAAAACAGGCATAGATCTATGGAACAGAATCAAGAGCCCAGAAATAAACCTACACATGTATGGTCAACTAATAATATTTGACAAGGGAGCCAAAAATGCAAAAGAGTGAAACTGGACTCCTATCTTACACCATGCACAAAAAACAACTCAAAATGGATTAAACTTAACCTAAGACCTGAAACTGTAAAACTCCTAGAAGAAAACAAAAGGAAAAAGCTTCTTGACATCAGTCTTGCCAATGATATTTTTGATATGACAACAAAAGAACAAGCAACAGAAGCAAAAATAAACAAGTTGGACTACATAAAACTAAAAAGCTTCTGCACTGCAAAAGAAACAACAATGTGGAAAGGCAACCTACGGAATGGGGAAAAATACTTGCAAACCATCTGTCTGATCAGGGGTTAATATCCAAAATACAAAAGAAACTCAAACAACTCAACAGCAGAAAAACAATCTGATTTTAAAATAGGCAGAGGACTTGCATAACAATTTTTCTAAATAAGACATACAGATGGCCAACAGGTACATGAAAAGGTGCTCAACATCACTAATCGTCAGGGAAATGCAAATCAAAACCACAATGAGATATTGTCTCACACCAGTTAAAATGGCTATTATCAAAAAGGCAAAAAATAACAAATGCTGGCGAGGATATGGAGAAAAGGGAACTCTGGTGTAGGTTCCCCCCAAATTAAAACAGAGAGACCATATTATCCAGCAATTCCACTTCTGGATATACATCTGAAGAAGATGAAATCATTATCTTGAAGAGATATCTGCTCTCCCATGTTCATCTGTGGCATTATTCATAATAGGTAAGACATGTAAACAATCTAAAAGTCCATCAACAGATGAATGGTTAAAGAAAATGTGGTATATATGTACAATGGAGTATTATTTTGCCCATAAAAAAAAGAAGGAAATCCTGCCATTTGCAACAACATGGATGGACCTTGAGGGCTAAGTAAAATAAGTCAGACAAGAAAAGACGAATCCTGTGTGATCTCACTTATATGTGGAACCTAAAAACAATGAACTCATAGAAGCAGAGAGTAGAATGGTGGTAGCCAGGGGCTGAAGGGAGGGAGAAATGGGAAGATGTTGATGAGAACGTACAAACTTCAGATATAAGACAAGTTAAGTTCTGAGGATGTAATTTACAGCATGGTGACTATAGTTAATGACACTTTATTGTGTACTTGAAAGTTGCTATGATAGTAGAGCTTTAATGTTCTTACCATAACAACAGCGAAAAAATGGTAATTATGTGAGGTAAGGGATGTGTATTAACTAACCTTTCTGTGGTAAATATTTCATAATATATACATGTATCAAATCATCACATTGTACACCTTAAACTTATACAATATTATATGTCAATTATATCTTGATAAAGCTTGGGGGTAGAGGGGAGCATGTTAGCTCTTATTTATTTTTGAAACCTTGGCATCATGATAGTACCTGGTACATAGCTAACACTGAAAAAAAAAGAATTCATTAAATGAATAAAGGAAAGAAATATTTTTAAAGTAATTGACTCGATAATTTAAATCACTTATTTAAATAAGGGTATGAACTAAAGACAGGGGGAAAGCAACTGAAGTACAAAGCAGACCAGTCTTAATTAAGTGCTGTTTTATGATCACAGCAAACCTATAAATGCTGAAAGGTCCCAAACCCAAGTTCAGCCAAGAAACAGTTAATACTGTATGACAAGATTAAAGAAATATTATATCAACCTCGAAACTGTAATAATATTGTTCTTTTTTTTAACCTTTCCATATCTACTTCCCCTTCCTGTGATAATACACCTTGATCTTCCTTTGAGGAAAACATCCCTCTTCCAAAGTATGCAATTGGTGCCCCGCACCCTCCTAACAAAAAGCTGGCAATAAACCCAAGCCAGACCAATCAGTCCCTATCTGTCTCAATCTCTGAAATGTCTGAATCATGAGCAGAGTGATCACATGAATGGAAAAGCAAAGAAGAACTATCTTAATGGAGGCTCCATAAAGATTATCCATTGCTTACTGCTCTCTGGATCTCTGGAGCTGCTCAAGTGTCTGTTCTTTCTAAAACTCAGTTTTTCAGCTTTTACTTCAAGAGTACGAGCTTATCATTCTAGTGATTTATTTAAGTTAGCCAAAAAAACCCTAAATGGACATAGATACTACTTCAGCCACTTGTAACCAAAATAAGCGACCTGTGAATAATAAAACAAAATGAAGGTTAACTTCAAAGTATTTTAAAATGTATTTACAGAAGTGAAATCAATGTCACACCTAGAACATAAAACACCATATATGCAATACAATAGCATAATATTCACCTATGTGTTTCTGGCTAGGTGCTTTAACTTCATTAAATAAGATCTATCATAAAAACATCATGCAAGGGCTTCCCTGGTGGCGCACTGGTTAAGAGTCCGCCTGCCGATGCAGGGGACACGAGTTCGTGCCCCGGTCCAGGAAGATCCCACATGCCGCAGAGCGGCTGGGCCCGTGAGTCATGGCCGCTGGGCCTGCGTGTCCGGAGCCTGTGCTCCACGGCAGGAGAGGCCACAACAGTGAGAGGCCGCATACCGCAAAACAAAACAAAACAAAACAAAACAAACATCATGCAAGATCAGGTTTTTATCAGAATCATAAGGAGGAAAGATTGTGTTTAATCAGAAATGTGATCTCTACCTCAATTTTAGTTCACATCTTACTACCCAAGGTGCTTCATCTGGAGCTCCCGCTTCAAATTTTCTCACCCACTATCAAATGAAAGATTTGTGGTCAACTGCATGATTAGTACTAAGAGGAGAAACATATCTAAAAATATCTATTCAAGCAGCTGACTGACATTGCCATTTGTCTGACTGATCTTGTAATCTACTGCAGTCTTTATGAAACAAACACACAAAGTGATGACAAACCCGTCTAAGGCCCTGGACCGCAATCGACCTATAACAACAACTTAAAAAGGGAAAGCTATTAACATACCTCTAACTCATCACCTACCTGGTTTCTAAAATTCTAAGTTGTGTCAAGTGCAAAGCTAAGAAACATCTTTCAGAGGAGAAATGTGATTCCAGTAGGAAGAAAAAATACACACATACTTCTACTGTGGCCTGGGACTTATTATTCACTAGAAGTTAATTAAAATGCATAATCCAAGGAATTCCCTGGTGGTCCAGTGGTTAGGATTCAGCGCTTTCACTGTAGAGGGCCGGGTTCTATCACTGGTTGGGGAACTAAGATTCCATAAGTTGTGTGGCATGGCCAAATAAAATAAAATAAAATAAAATAATCATAAGTGAGATCCATCAACATTTCCAGTATGTGAGAAGTGAAGAAAATGGATGCAAAATAAACAGAAGACAAAACCTCTGTCTGGTGAAGTACACAATATAATTGGAAGAACCAAATATACACATGTAACATGTATTATTATTATTATTATTATTTTTTTTTTTTTTGCGGTACGCAGGCCTCTCACCATTGTGGCCTCTCCCGTTGCGGAGCACAGGCTCCGGATGCACAGGCTCAGCGGCCATGGCTCACGGGCCCAGCTGCTCCGCGGCATGTGGGATCTTCCCAAACCCGGGCACGAACCCGTGTCCCCCGCATCGGCAGGCGGACTCTCAACCACTGCGCCACCAGGGAAGCCCTAACGTGTATTATTGATTTGACAAATAAAAATCAGTACATAATTGAATATGTGTTACCTTTACCTTTTCTCCTATTATTTTTACTCTTAAGTGAGGCAAGGTGGTTTAAGAAAAGAAAAATGAAAGCATGTGCGCACTGTTCTGAAACCAAAAACAATGTTCACTAACCCAGCACTTTTTACATGTAGTCAGAAACTAAATTAAATGCAATCTGTATCTAACAATTTTCTTCAATTCAACATGTTTCCATTAAGCACACACTATAGTTCTGGCAACTGTCATCAGAGTTCTTCAAATATTCATGCAAAAGATTGCTTTAGGCAAGGCTGGGACATTTCTGTTAAAAAGAGACAGGAGAAGAAGGAAAAGAAATATATGATCTTAAAGTAATTAAAAAGTGTTACAATTTCATTTCCTGTCAAGGGTCAGATTTGCTAGTTAAACACTTGGCTTCTGATACACACTTCTGCTGCTGCAGTCCCAATTTGCTGACCTTCTCAAAAATCATATAGATGGGGCTTCCCTGGTGGCGCAGTGGTTGGGAGTCCGCCTGCCAATGCAGGGGACACGGGTTCGTGCCCCGGTCCAGGAAGATCCCACATGCTGCGAAGCGGCTGGGCCCGTGAGCCATGGCCACTGAGCCTGCGCGTCCGGAGCCTGCGCTCCGCAATGGGAGAGGCCACAACGGTGAAAGGCCCATGTACCGCAAAAAAAAAAAAAATCATATAGATGTACCAATGGAATGTAGAATTGCTTACTGTCAATGATAGTGAGACAGAGGAAGAACCCCAACTGCTCATTACTTCCAGCCAGCTGAAAGTAGTTAACATCTTCCGTAATACAAACAATATCTGCCCTGGAAAATACCAAGCACATAGCCCCTGCTGATGGCAATATCTTTGAAAGCAGAAACTAACAAAAACAAATGAAAAACAAAAATCAACAACACATACACAAACACAAGCAGTGAGGGCAAGGGAGTAAATTATGCAAGGATGGACTTCCCTGGTGGCACAGTGGTTAAGAATCTGCCTGCCGTTCTATTTACAATAGCCAGGACATGGAAGCAACCTAACTGTCCATCGACAGATGAGTGGATAAAGAAGATGTGGCACATATATACAATGGAATATTACTCAGCCATAAAAAGAAATGAAATTGAGTTATTTGTAGTGAGGTGGAAGGACCTAGAGTCTGTCATACAGAGTGAAGTCAGAAAGAGAATAATAAATACCGTATGCTAACACATATATATGGAATCTGAAAAAAAGAAAAAAAAGGTTCTGAAGAACCTAGGGGCAGGACAGGAATAAAGACACAGACATAGAGGATGGACGTGAGGACACAAGGAGGGGGAAGGGTAAGCTGGGATGAAGTGAGAAAGTGGCATGGATATATATACACTACCAAATGTAAAATAGATAGCTAGTGGGAAGCAGCCGCATAGCACAGGGAGATCAGCTCGGTGCTTGTGACCACCTAGAGGGGTGGGATAGGGAGGATGGGAGGGAGACACGAGAGGGAGGAGATATGGGGATATATGTATATGTATAGGTGATTCACTTTGATATAAAGCAGAAACTAACACAGCATTGTAAAGCAATTATATTCCAATAAAGGTGTTAAAAATAAATAAATAATAAAAGTGAAGATTAAAAAGAAAAAAAAAGAATCCGCCTACCAGTGCGGGGAACATGGGCTTGAGCCCTGGTCTGAGAAGATCCCACATGCCGAGGAGCAACTAAGCCCACGCACCACAACTACTGAGCCTACGCTCTAGATCCCGTGAGCCACAACTACTGAAGCCCGTGCACCTGGAGCCCGTGCTCCACAGCAAGAGAAGCCACTGCAATAAGAAGCCCGTGCCCCCCCAATGAAGAGTAGCCCCAGCTCGCCACAACTAGAGAAAGACCACGCGCAGCAACAAAGACTCAATGCAGCCAAAGAAAAAAAAAAAATTAGGCAAAGATTTTTTTTTCATTTTCAAAATGATGTTGGGTTGGGGGATTTATACTACCTCTAAAAATTATAAAAATAAAGTAAAAGAGTATGATATTGGAATACCACATATATATCAATGAAACAGAATAAGAAGTCCAGAAATGGATCCCATGTACATGTTCAATTACTTTTCAACAAAGGTGCTGAGAAAATCCAAAGGAAAAATAAAAAATATTTTCAATAAAAACTAGATATTAAGTAAAAGGAAAAAACCTTGGCTCTTACATTAAACACAAAAATTAACTCAAAATGAAACATAGACTTAAATATAGAAACCAACACTATAAAACTTCTAGAATAAAACACAACAGAAAATCTTCACAACTTTGGGGTAGGCAAAAATTTCTTAGTAGACCTAAAGCACAAACCATGAAAGAAAAAATTGATATGCTGAACTTCATAAAAATTAAAAGCTTCCCCTCTCCAAAAACAGTTAAGAAAATGAAAAGGCAAGGCACAGACTGGGAAAAAATATGCACAATACATATAACTGACAAAGAACTAAGATCCTGACTATATAAAAAAGTCTTAAAAGTCAGTAAGAAGAAGAAAACACCAATTTTTAAATACACAAAAAATTTTAATTTACCAAAAAAAGATACAATGGCCAATAAACCTATGAAAAGGTGTTCAATACCACTGGTCACCAGTGAAATACAAATGAAATACTATAAGACACTACGACACAATAACTAGAATGGCTAAAAAATTTTAAACTGACAATATAAGTGTTGATGAGGATGGAGAGCAACTGGAACGCTCATATATTGTTGGTGGGAATGCAAAATGGTACAGCCACTCCTAGACAGTTACAGAGGAAAAATGGAAATATCTCCGCTCAAAGACCTATACATGGATTTTTCATAGCAGCCTTATTTTTAATAGCCAAAGTCTAGAAACAGGTCAAATTGTCTATCAACAGGTGAATGGTTAAACAAAATTGTGGTATATTCCATTCTATACAACTGAACACAATCTAGCAATAAAAAGAAACAATTTTAAAGACATGCTGAGCAAAAGAAGTCAGACAAGAGCATATATTCTATGACTCCATTTATGTGAAATTCTAGAACAAACAAAAAATCTATAGTGGACAGAACCCAGATGAGTTATTGCCTGGGGGAGAGTGGGGAAGAAGAGACATTAGTGGGAGAGGGCAGAAGGGATTTGGCGGACTGATGAAAATGTGGTTGTTACATGGGTGTATACATTTGTCAAAATGCAGACTATATTCTTTAAATGGGTGTATTTTATTCTATGTAAATTATACCTGTATTTAAAAAAAATTTAAGTGCTGTTGGTGAGTTAAATTGTAGATAGCAGGAAAGGAAAGAAAGAAAGAAAGGCAGAATGACATTGTAAAAAGCTATATTTTTAAAAATCACAAAAAAAGTTCAAATTATGGCATAGCTAAAACTAGGAATATAACAGGGAATTTATTTAATTTCACCTGAAAAATGGGAATAACTCACAGGATAGCTATGAAAATTAAATGAGATAGATAACACTATACCTGGTACATCACAGAAACACAGCTCAGAATAGTTGAATCTGTATCTATCCATGTTAAGTGTTATGGTGAAACCAAGAAAATAAGTGATAGTTACATGGAGTAAAGAGTCTCTACACGAAATAATTTTAGATGCCAGTTTTCAAAGCAGAAAAGGAAGTGGATGAAAGGATGCAGGTGGAGGGAATGGTAATGTGCAAAAGAATGGAGGCGGAAAGGAGCAAGTTGCGTGTAGGAGATGGCAAAATTAGCATGCCTGTGGCAGCAAGTCCATATACGGGAGTAACAAAAAAACCAGGGTAATCTTCCCATCTGATGCAAATATTCATTTAAATTTTACAGTAGGACCCAGAATAGAAACTTCATCCACTTGATGCTGTGATACAAAATAAATATATTCAACTATTTAAAATAGGATAAAAAAGACAAAGTTCTTTCAGTTGCGAAAATCTGAATACTTACAATCATTAGCTTCATTCTCTTGGAGGTTAGCCATAGTTCTTCCTCCAAAGAAAAAGTAATTATTAAAATGTAATTATAGCTAAGCAACATATGGACTTGCTGTGTAGCTGTCATTGTGCTCCTGAAATTATGAAAGCCTTCAGGTTTTCCAGACTCTGAACTCTGTAAGTGACTGTTATTTTGTAAAACAATACAAACAAATCTCCCCAAAGAACTACCAACTACAAGAATTATCTCACGGCATACAACTTAAAAGGTATCAGAATGCTATAATTATATTTTAAGAGGCCTAATGTGACCAAGATTAAGATTCTTGGGTATTTATAATTTTGAAGTATTTTTACATGTATACATTTTAAAGTGTTTAACAAAAGAATGCAGGGTTTGCATTCTTATGGCATTTAAACTAAAATATTTATTAAGATTTTACATATATGGCAGAATAACTCCTTTCTATATTTTATATATGTTAAAGTGTTTTTTCAGTGCTTTGTATCTGGAAATACACAGCCAAAATAGTAATAATTTGAGCTAATTTAGTTGCCAGAATGAGAGAAACGTTCAGAAATGCTGAATGAGAATGAGATGCACGATGAGAAATGTAATAATAAAGGGCAACAATGCTGACCTTTAAACAAAGTGCAGCAATGTAGCTATGGTGAGGACAACAAAGCTACAGGATTGAATCAACTGAAGTCTCTTACTGAGAAAGGATGTTATATAGTGACAGTCAGCTAACAAACAAGGTTTCATCTGCTCCACTTACATCAGAGCAATACCCAGTTAGAGGCCTTGGCCCACAGTAGAACATATAGAGAATAAAGAATGACCTTATCTACCTTTGCTTTCCTGAGCCCATATGTTACACATCGAAGTAATAGCTGAAGTATCTATGAAGACATAAAAAAATTATTGGTATGTTATATCATTCAGAATCACAAATGTTTTTTTCCTTAAAAGTTACTTTTCATGATAATAGTATTTTATACTATAAAATACTTTTCAAAGCATTTCCTATATGTACACTAAAAAAGGAAGTTCCTATTTTAAGAAATATAAATTAGAAAACAAAGTTTTTAATAATAAGATTAGCAATAAAATATTAGTTAAAATCCACCACTGTTTTTGTGTTTATTTATTTATTTTTTGGGTATATGCCCAGTAGTGGGATTGCTCAGCCATATGGTCGTTCTATTTTTAGTTTTTTTGTTTGTGTTTATTATTGAAAAGCAGATTCTGGGAGGCTGACACTGTTAAAGATTGTTTATTGTTTTTAAAATGAGGATTGTGAAACTTTTTTTTTTTAACATCTTTATTAGAGTATAATTGCTTTACAATGTTGTGTTAGTTTCTGCTGCATAACGAAGTGAATCAGCTACATGTATACATATATCCCCATATCCCCTCCCTCTTGCATCTCCCTCCCACCCTCCCTATCCCACCCCTCTAGGTGGTCACAAAGCACCCAGCTATGCGGCTGCTTCCCACTAGCTATTTAGTTTACATTTGGTAGTGTATATATGTCAATGCTACTCTCTCACTTCGTCCCAGCTTACCCTTCCCCTCCCCATGTCCTCAAGTCCATTCTCTACATCTGCATCTTTATTCCTGTCCTGCCTCTAGGTTCTTCAGAACCATTTCTTTTTTAGATTCCATATATATGTGTTAGCATACGGTATTTGTTTTTCTCTTTCTGACTTACTTCACTTTGTACGACAGACTCTAGGTCCATCCACCTCACTACAAATAGTTCAATTTCATGTGAAACTTTTAATATCAAACACCTTCAACATAATTAAAGGGATGACAGGAAACATGAGAGCAGTCCTTTTAAGTATAGTTCAAAGGCTTTATCACTGTAAGTAAACTTATTTTATTTAGAGGTGGGAAATTTGCCCATGGTGCATCTGCATTACTCAGATTAAAGCTATGAGGAAGTGGTTCAAAATTTAAAGGAATAAGAAAGTCTCTTATGAGAAGCCCTAAGAGCTATTATTGGATAAGTGGAGGGGAAAAAAGTTATCCTGAATCTCTTGCTTAGAGTGTGAAGTATATTTGGGGCTATCCACATTAGAACCATACCACCCAGCAGCCAGGTATATAGAAAAAAGAATACATGTATCAATAAAAATAAACTAAAGCTCTCCCTGGGCAAGCCACTGTTGGAGTCATTCGTTTTCTCAAGTCTTCTTCTTTATACTTATTTGTGTCTCTACCTTAATAAAATCCTATTTGGAAAAATATAGCTAAATTTTTAAAAAGAGTTTAAGCACAAAAATCAAATGAAAAGGGCAGAGAAATTCAAAATCTATAAAGGTGACAAGAAAATATTAGAAAAATACAAGCTAATGATTAGGAATAAGAAAAGAGGCCCTAAAAGTTTAATGGACAAAGAACACTATGGATAAAGAAAGATGAAAACAATTAAAAAAAATAACGAGGGCTTCCCTGATGGCACAGTAGTTGAGAGTCCGTCTGCTGATGCAAGAGACACGGGTTCGTGCCTCGGTCCAGGAGGATCCCACGTGCGCGGAGCGGCTGGGCCTGTGAGCCATGGCCACTGGGCCTGCGCGTCCGGAGCCTGTGCTCCGCAGCGGGAGAGGCCACAGCAGTGAGAGGCCCGCGTACCGCAAAAAAAAAAAAAAAAACGAAATGGAAATAAAATCATTAACCTGAGACACTGAAAGCAGGAAAATAAAAACCACCGTTTAATAAACATAATACTAATAATAAGAACAGAGCAATGCTAATTCAAAAGCCAAACACCTTCACTCAGAGATTCTTCAAACTGCTTTGCCTTCTCAAGTTTTTTGTGAAAATTTTACTTAGCAAATAATTGCAAAGTAGAAAGCTAAAGAACAGAAAGCACAGCTCCTGGCCTCATACCAATGGCTCCTATCCCTAGTGCCCTGGCTTTTCTAAGCCACTTATGTGAGATGACACAATTCCTTAAAGAATGCTGAGCAGTCCCAGTTGTCTTATCTCCCATGAACAATCGATGGGTAAAACCAAACAAAGACCCAACAGACCCACCCATATCCCACACCCTGCAAAAAAAGTGGTGTGAATTTGCAGTCAAAAATTTAATCAGCTCTCTAAGAAAGCTCTTTGCTTTTTTTTTTTTTTTTAGGGGTCAGTGCTTATCCTAAAAGTAGCAGGTATGCCTACTAAGGACACGAGTTAATGACAGGAAATCATCTTTTTTTTTTTTTTTTTTTTTTTTTTTTGCGGTACGCGGGCCTCTCACTGCTGTGGCCTCTCCTGCTGCAGAGCACAGGCTCCGGACGCGCAGGCCCAGCGGCCACGGCTCACGGGCCCAGCCGCTCCGCGGCATGTGGGATCTTCCCGGACCAGGGCACGAACCCGTGTCCCCTGCATCGGCAACTACTGCGCCACCAGGGAAGCCCAGGAAATCATCTTTTTGAATCTAGTTTCTAACATGCTTTTTCCCCCCACTATTGTGTTTTTAATTTGGCAAGAACTTAACCCTTTAAGTATTCACAGGTGTGTTAAGATAATCACTTTCTATATAAAATTCCAGGAAATGTCTGCTCTTTGAAATCCTAGCATTCCTAAATAAACTTTAGAGCTATTAGAAATCTTCAAATCAATAACTCACTATCTCTAAATTTTACAGATGAAGAAACTAAACACAGAGGGATTAAGTGACTTGCCCAAGATCATGGAGCAAAAAGAGACCAGAACCCAAGTTTCTTTAAGTCTCAGTTCAATGTTCAAAGAACAAAATATAAATTCAATGGGAGGAATTACTAGGATTCAGCCTTTTAGAAGTAATATGTATTGACTGGCGAAAAAACTGCAAAACAGCATTACATTATAATCCCAGTTCTATTTTTCAAAAAATTATACATACACGTACATATATATATACAGAGAGAGAGAGAGAAAGGGAGAGAGGGTGGGCGGAGGGAGGGAGAAAGGGAAGAACATCTGGAAGAATAATACCAAATTGGTAATATGTAGACTATGTGGGACATAAAGCGGGGTCTAGTGGCAACAGAAACTAAGTTTATGAGTTTCTGTACTGTTGAATTTTACAGACCGCATATGTTGATGGAATAATCATGTTTTTGCTTTTTAAAAAATGTGAACAAAAATTTTTCACTGAGAAAATGCATCTCAAAATGATTTGTCTCCCCCTCCCCTTCCCCTCTCTTGTGTGTATGCACAATGTGTGTGTGTGTGCGCGCGCGCGCACACACACACACAACTTGAAAGATATTATTTTGTAATTGGGGTTGACCTTGAAATTATCTTAATTTGACTTCACATTAAATGTGGTCTTCCTTAAGAACAGCATAACATTAACACGTTAAAATAATTCTAACAAGTTGGGGTAATTAAAGAAATTAAAAGTTGGAATTTGAATTATAAAATGCATTTAAGGAATTTTCCTTTATACACCTGAAACTAACACAACATTGTAAATCAACTATACTTCAATTTTTAAAAAATTTTTAATTAAAAAAAGTTTTCCTGGGCTCCCTAGTGGCGCAGTTGTTGAGAGTCCGCCTGCCAATGCAGGGGACATGGGTTCGTGCCCCGGTCCGGGAAGATCCCACATGCCGTGGAGCGGCTGGGCCCGTGAGCCATGGCCGCTGAGCCTGCGCATCCGGAGCCTGTGCTCCGCAACGGGAGAGGCCACAACAGTGAGAGGCCCGCGTACCACAAAAAAAAAAAAAAAAAGTTCTCCTTTAAATACATAATAGTAATAGAAAATGAATTAATACTTTTGTAATGAATAAGAGTATATATAATTTAAAAATTACTTTCATATAAATGCATACTGCTAAAGTGGTTTCAATCATGTTAAAAAAAAAAAACCCAGCATTCTTGGTAGGCTAAACATTCCTCCCATAAGTTTATTATTATACTACAGCATTCCTTGCAAAGTGGTAAAGACAATGATAAACTTGAGCTCAGTCCTCTATGTAGATTATGAGTTTCAAAATCAATAGGTCCAAACAATGAGAGTTTATCATACAGTTCTCAATGGAATCTTATGCTGGTTAGCTGCCCATCAAGGTTATTTAGCTTAATTCTCCCATATTTTGGAATTTTAAATATCTGTCCAAAGAGTAAGGGATGTCTTAAGTGAGTAAATTGTATTTTCTTCACTCCTCTCTTCACTTCCTTCTCAACCCGTTGAAATCTGGTGCCTACCTCTGCATTCCCACTACAGTTATTTACACAAAGACCCTTCATTGCCAAGTTTAATGCTTCCTTCACCAATGCCATTATGCAAAGATGCTCCTGATTTTCTAGTTCCTCTAACCAATCCTTTTCTGATTCTTTCACTAGCTTGCCTCACTCTGTACAGGACTTGGACAGTAAAGTCTCTCAAGGTTTCATTCTATTAGAGCCTCTTCTCCTCCTCTCATTTTCAACTACCATCTTCATGCAGTTATTCCCTATTCATATCACCAACCTAGAACTTTCTCCTACACCAAAACCACATATCTAATGACCTGCAGCAGAGGTTCAAAAACTTTAGGAAGCATCAGAATCACCTGGAAGGCTTGTTCAAAAAGAGATTTCTAAGCTCCACCCCCAAAGCTTCTGGTTTAATAGGTCTCAGTAGAACCCAAGAATCTGCATTTCTAATAAGTTCCCAGGTGACACACTTTGAGACCCACAGGCCTGCAGGAATCTCCCTTGGATAAGCCATAGGTACCTTAATTTCAACACGACCTAATGAGTCTCCCAGCATCTACTCTGGTTCCCTCCAAACCATTCTTACACAGCACCTAGAGTGATCATTCTAAACTTGATCATTTCATGATCCTCTGTTTAAAATATTCTAATGGTTTCCAAGGCGCCTTAAGACAAAAATCAAAATCCTTAACAAGGTCTATCAAGGCTCGCATGACCTGGCCCTTGCCTACTGCACCACGTTATCACTCTTTTTTTTTTTTTTAAACACTCCAGTCACAGGGGACTATTTCAATCAATTCCTAGCAAAAGCAAAGTTCCTTGCTGTGCCAGGATATTTAAACAAGATGTTCTGCCAGAAATATTCTTCTTTTTTCCCTCAGCTTAAGTCACCTTCCTTTGCTCCCCTCCCCACCCACTAGGTCAGCAAAATCTTCTATCACCCTCTATTTCCTCCTCTTAGCACTGTCCACAATGGTGATTACACAGTGAATTGTTCAATCAGTAGTTTACTGTCTGTTCCCCACCCTTCCCACACACACAAACTCAAAGAAGTCGCATGTCTATCTAGTTCCCAATAACTTTTCTGCCCCTGCATAGTGACTTACCCTCAAATATCTGTTGAATTAAAGGTCTTGTAACATTAAATTATTTTGAAACCTCAAAAGGAAAAAGTATTATTAAAAAGGGACTAGAGGCATTTTTTAATATCCTTTAATACTCACAAATGAGGAAGCTTCATTAAACTCTACCATCTAGGAGTTTAAATTAAGAAAAATAATGCCTTCAAAAGATAAAATGAAATCTTCCTATCACAAGTTCTTCTTCAACAAGATATATAGGTATATCATTGCTTAGTATCTGTACCAGTAGAGTACAGCACTGATATACAAAACCATTCAGTAATATAAATATGTTTATAATGCAGCCTAGTATAATTTTTGCAAAAAAGTTATTTTACATGTAAACCTGCAACAGAGAGTACACTCACGCTTAGCAACACAAGTGGTTTTAGTTCATGCTAGGAAATGGGATAGGGTAGCTGCCTGGAATTAAACCTAAATACAGATAACCACAAATTATGTAATAAATATGAATGTAACTGAGAAATTATTATGCAAGCAAATGTTATATAATCTGTTTTTTTTGTTATATAGACTCTGATCTCCTTTAAATGGAAAAAATATCTGCCACGTATAATTCATTCACCAACTCTTTCTCTGAAGCGCATGCTAATTCAGCATAGCACTGGCCTAAGTCGCAAACAGAGAACAAGTGTAACTATCTTAAGATGTAACTTTAACTAATATAGCAGAATTTATATCCAAATAAAGGTTATCTCCATTCAGAGTAGTCATTTTTAGAGACCATTTCAACTTGCCATCATACAAAACAATTCTCGAACTCCTCTAATCACTTTCTTAGCTACCATATAAATGACACAAGAATAATAGGTTTCATCCTTTTGGTCACTGATTATTTTTAACGAAAAATGACATTTCTCATTTTGATCCCTAATTTTAAGTATGAGACCCTGTTCAGAATCACTTCCTCACTTTTCCCAAATATCAAATCCATTCTCAAGAGATGTTATTCGCCACCACAGAATATAGGTAAAAGAATGAGGCTGAAGGCACTAAAGAAATGCCAAAATAGTTTCAAAAGTGTTTCTGAAAAACAGTGACATTACTGAAATAAATTCAAGATAACTTTGAACACATCAATCATCTCTTAGACATATAAGTTTTAATATGCTTATTTAAAAGCTGGTCACACATTTCTACTTTGGGCACAACTCAAAGACAGGCCTGATTCCTGACTTCTGGTTTTCCTGAATAACAAATGATATAATGCAAAAGCACATTTACTATGAAGTATAGATTAAGAAACGGAACAAATTCTAACACTAAAATCTGGTGGTCTACTCTAACGACATGGCTTGAAAAGGTAGTACTGTATACCAAAAAGAACATGGCTACAGAATGACATAGACCAAGGTTCAACTTCTTGCTTGGCCCTTTAGTACCTACATGACTGAGCGTGTTACTTGAACATGGAGTCTGTACAACATCAATAATTCTATCTGTAAAATGGGAAAAATACCATCTATTTCAGAGCTATTATAAGGACTATATTACATAATATATCATCTGATTGTAATTCTACCCCCTAGCATCATCAAGGAATCCTCAAAAGAACCTAACAGGCTATCTGTTCCAACTCTCCATTTTATTAAGACCCACAGAGACTAAGTGGTTTGCCAAGGTCACAAAGTTATTTAGCAGGAAAGACAATACTTCTGGCAGGCTTCTTATTTTCCCAGTGCGTCTGTTTACTAAATCAGTTGGTGTTTGTAATGCTAGGTTGCACAAGCCTGTGACATAGGGTCTCAAAGAGTGTTTCTGAGACAGTAAAATCAAGGTCTCTTAAGGACAGTATTTGGAAATATTTCCCTGTCAATCAAGTATTAATAATTTAGTCCTATATATTAAATGTCTCCCTTGGATTTTAAGTCTTTGTTTTTCAACTTAGATATTTTAAATTACAGCTAAAACTACCTCATTCAGAGTAAATTTTCACTATTTTCTTAAAAGGTTCTTTTCTAAGGAAAATATGAACCTAGTTTGAAATCAAGATACTAGGAAAAAGTGAATGTGTTTCTCATTAATTATGGTAACTGGTTATAATCAACCAAGAGACTTACCCCAGTTTCCTACAAGTAAATTCATACCCATACTTAAGGTGATGGCTCTTTATTAAGGATCAAAGCTTGAAATGCAAGATCTAAAGTTAATTCAAGATAATCTCAAGGAATTTTATTACCGATTTTCTTATTCAATCCCAAAAGCAATTTCTTCATATTTTGATACAGCTAAGGATGGCTTTTTATCTTGGGCATGAAAGAAAAATGAGTGTCTGAGTGCCTAACTCTGGCCTAGATGCTTCTGGGTTTTGAATCCAAGGTATAAATACCACAACCAAAGTACTGATCATCTTTAATTTATCATGTAAGTAACCAAGACACGTAATTACACTTCCACATGCCAATTCAAAAAGGATCTATGAGAACCAACACAATTTTTAATACTTCAATTAAAAATGACTACCAAAAATAAGAAACTATGGAAATAACTCATATTCAAAGACTGTTCCTAAAAGAAAACTGATCAATATGGTGACAATGAAAAAATTCTTGGAGAATCCAAAAAAAAGCATATATTTGCTGAATTTAATTAAAATCATTATTCGTCTCATAGCCACAAAATGTATCACTGGTTAATTTCAACTTGTAAGTTTGAAGAGGCTAATTACTACTACTGTAAATTAAGAAGAAGCCCCAAAATAACCAAATAAGACCTTGCTAAACACTAAATATGTTAAGCAATCAACCTCTTAAAATGAGTCTCTGTTTTCACAGAGGAATTTTTCCTCAGTAATGACAGAGTATTGTTTTTCTAAATTCCTACACTCTAATCATAAATTCCTGGGAAAATAAAGACCATAATTTCCCAAGTAATCAAACCTTTGAAAAACAGTCACAGTACTATCCATATAATGCTGAAGGTTCTATTTTAAAATTTCAGGAAAAGTGAGAAAAAGTACCAAAACTATAAACCTAAGAGAAGCAATAAAGGATACCGTAATGAGGCAGACAAAAAGGATAGTAATTATGACAGGTATCTAAAAGGACAAATACATGAAATTTGCTTAGAATACATGAAAATTTGCTTAGAATACATGAAAAAGGTAAAGCAAAAGACATATAACCATGATCTAATCAAACCTGTGGATTGTAAAACCAAGAGTTCCACAGAATAGGAGAAAGTTCACAAAATAATCAGTAAATAGACATCAATGTTAGGGAATATTCACACCTTTGACTTCCCCTACAGTGGGCAAATAAAGAAACTACACAAGAGCCAGTTTCTTTTCTAAGCTACTTTAAATTTCAAATAAGCATGTACTATGTAGGTTCCACAGTATCTTACATAATCAGGCCAAATCTAGGGGTTTAAGCCTTCCAAATCACAGCCCTTCTGACAGGATCTCAACTTCAAAGTAGTCAGCATTTAAAAAATCTGGATTACATAAATTTCTGATTGCAAGAGAATTATAACTCCAATCATAAAAGACACACTTTCCAGCAGTCAAAACCATAGCTGTAGAAGAAAGAGCTACAAAGTCTAATGAGAGAAGGCCTGAACAAGATTAACAGAGAAATGCAGCAATATCATGGAAGAGAGGGAAGTAAACAGACAAATTTAAATTTATTTGCCCAGGATAAATTATAATCAATCAATTTTCCTAAAGATTCAGGAAAGGAGACTGGGAAATAAAAAAGAGAATAAGGTATAAAAAATTTAGAACAGTGCTGGGAAATTTTTTTGAGTATAAAATGAGAGGAGATGAAAATTACAGCCTTCATGAACCAGCTAGGCAATCTAAGCTCAACATTTAAAGTACCAAAGATAACTAGGTAGAAGAGACAGAAAAGTTATAGAGAAAAAGATCAATAACTAAGGAACCAAAGCAGATATCACAATTAAGGCAGAGAAGTAAATGAAAAAGAATAACACCTCACCTGCCTGGACACAGTTGAGAAACAGAAAATAAGTAATGAATAATCAAAATGTCACAAGAGTCATGGGCTTACAGCTGACATGCCATTCTCTGGAGAAAAGTCACTATTTTACGCACAATCCTAAATGGTCTCATTCAGTTTCCAAGGAACAAATTAGAAATGGCAAGAGAATCATAATGACATGTACAAGTTGGGGCAGATGACAACAGAAGAGGAAACAGAAAAACTAAGAAGCAAATAAGAATTCAAAAGCATACAAATTTTAGGACCGACTGGCATAAAGATACAAAATACCTATACAAATCAATAGTGAAGAAATATCACTGTATTTCAACACAGTATCATGATCACAATTTTTATGATCATTGCATTAACAAAAAAAAATAGGAAAGATCTCTAATAAAAGATGATGGACTGACTACAAATTTTCCCTCCAGTTACTTCAGATCTCCCATTGAAACAAAAACAATTCATACAGAAAAAAAATAAAACCATAAGAGCAAAGAAATTAAAAGTGGGGATGGGGTAACATAGGGGTGGGGGAATGGGAGGTACAAACTACTGGGTGTAAGATAGGCTCAAGGATGTACTGTACAACACGGGGAATACAGCCAATATTTTGTAATAACTGTAAATGGAAAGTAACCTTTATATAATAAATTAAAATTTTTAATTATAATAAAATAAAAAATTAAAATTATAATAAAATAAAAAATTAAATTAAAAATAAGACACACACAAAAAGTGGGGACAGAGTAGAGAGAGAAGTCCATAAATTTCTGAAAGATGAAAGTAGATGTGAAATTGATTGATATCACAAGCAGAGAGAGCCACAGTCTCATCATACCCTTTAAGAGTGATGCAAAAGGTTGGGAACCAATACATCTGACAGAACCCCCAGAGAAGCATGATTGCAAAGGGTTCAGCAAAGGGTGGGAATAATAGTGGGGCTAAAAATAGGAGAATTACATATTACCTGACTGACTGTATAAGGGACTACATTTTCTATCCCCCATCTCCAAGCAGCACCTGAACAACTGACATTTACTCCCTGGCAAAAGCACAGTCAGCTTTTCTCTAAAGAAAGTGAATAACTGTCTAGGGGATGCTGGCACAGAGTAATAAAGCCTTTTTATCTGGCATTTAGAGGGCCCACAGCCTGGAAGCTGGCTCCCCTCCCTCTTACCCTAAAATGCTTGTCAATATGTAGGCCCCACCCTATACTGTTCTGCCCTAAAGTGCTGTGCCCAGAATTCCTACTAAAAAAAAAAAAAAAAAAAAACACCTAATAGGGAAAACAGTCCAAGGAACAGGGTGAGAGGGGAACACCCAGACCAGGAAGCTGGTCCTTCTTTCTGAAACATGAAGAGACAACCAATCCAGGCATATAAGGAAAACTAAGTACGGGAAAAAAAAAGATTACAAACATAAAAGCTGGCCAGACGGGAAAAGGAAATAATTGAGGAAACACAAAATCTCTTTTAAAAATCTACTTTGCACTTTCTGAGACTAAAGAGAGTACTACAACATAAAACAAGAAAAGAATGGCAGAAAAAGAGAACAAGAAAATTCAGGGATTACCCTCTCCTCAACAAATCAGCCAAAAAACTAGGAAAAAAAAATCCCCTGAACACAGAGCAAAGAGAATCACAAAATATGAAAGTAAAAATGAGATGAGGACTAGTCCAAGACAGAAAACATCTGCCTACTGAAGAACAAACAAGCAAACAAGAAAATGAAGGGAAGAAAATATCAAAGACAGGAGAGAATTTCTTAGAGCTGAAGAATCTGATTCAAATAATAAGGGCAACTGAGTGCCTAAAACAAATATAAACAAAACAAAACAACATGTACAGCTCATTATGAGTTTGCAGCAGAAAGATAAAACAGAGATGATCCTAAAAGTTTTCAGACAGAATAAAGAACAAATCACCTTAAAAGGGTAGTGAATTAGATGACACCTGATTTCGAATCAGCATCCCTGGCACTGAAAGACAACCAAGCAATGCTTTCAGAGTCCCAAAGGAAAATTATTTGCAGCCTACAATACTGTGCCCAAACTATCAGTCAAATATGAGAACAGAATGAAAATATTTTTATCCATAGAATAATTCAGAAAACTTGCCTCTCAAACACACTTTTTTTGGAAGTTGTACTCCAAAAAAAAGATCAAATAAATTTAGTAAAAAAGGAAGATCTATAATAGAATGGACCCAATTCAAGAGGACAGTGAAAGGAAGTTCCAGAAAGAGACCTAAAAGGCAACTAGTCCAAATTGAAGCAGAATTACAATTACGCCAGATAAACAGGGGATACAATACAACAGGTAGTATGATGAAGAGTTGGTAGAGACTATGATAAAGGCATACAATACCAGAAAAGGGGGCAATTAGAAACACCAAGAAAATAGGAAGTCATGTCCATTGTTTTTAATTCAATGGCTAGATTTTGAGCAACTGATAAAATAAAATAAAATACACTGGACCTTGATGGTATCAAGGTATTTTTCTTCAAGTGGCCCAAGGGCTGCTTAATACGATCTGTAGAAAAGAAATCATAATCTGAGCATACTACCTGGCCTAGGATTAAATGATATTTACATAGTCATAGTATCAAAACCATATCTTGGGTTTTGTCATTTAGTGATGGACATATGGATGTGACAGCTGGGGTTGGGGGGGGGAATGGGGGAAATGTGTTTATCTAGGCAAGAAGAAGTATAGCTACCAGTCTAGAAAGAAAAGGAAAGAAGAAAGAAAAAGCAGAAAATGCAGACAATGTCTAAACTGATAAATTAGCAGAAGTGTAGATCGACATTCAATAGAAACTAGTATGTTTTATAAAAGCAGCATAGCTTCCTTTGCTGCACATTCGTAAACCAACCTCCCCCATGAACTCCACCCATCTCCTAAGGGGAGAAAACGTCCATTAATTAAAGGTAAGTTTCTTTCAGTTTAAAATAATTTCTTTCAGGTTAACTCTGTTTTTAAGGCAGCAGTTCTCTGCTGGGGGTGATTTGCCCCCCAAGGGACATTTGGCAATGTCTAGAGACATATTTGGTTGTACTTTAGTGGAGGTGCTACTGGCATCTAACAGGTAGAGGACAGGGATGCTGCTCTATAGTCTACAATACATGGGACAGCCCTCACCACAACAAAGAGTTATCCAGGCCAAAATGTCAATAAAGCCAAGTTGGAGAAACCCTGCTTTACCAGAACTCTTCAGACTTTTACAGAAAAACGTTTATAGTTTCTGTTCCTTATTCTTATCATGGTATCTGGATGTAGAGGAAAGCTTTCATGGGCACAGGGAATGTTACGGATGGTCTGAACGTGGACCCATGTGCCCTCTGGGTCCTCACGGGCCTCTGAGGTTTGATAAGAGTCGTAATGGCATATACTGATGAGGATGCTGCAGCAGCATCCAGTGACCTCCTAACCTGGCCCCTCAGCTCCTGTTGCTATGGATATTCTTAGGGCCTCAACTACCTCTTCTAAGCAGCCCATGCTTGGGTTAAGGCCATACTAGCTGCTTAACAAATAAACATCAGTGACTTCACACAACTAAAATGTCTCCTTAAAATTATACACTCCGTCGTGAGTGCTCCTGTTTGGTGCACAGCTTTCTTTCACATGGTAATCTGAGGGACTAGAGATCTTCCCAATCTTATTATCACACCTGAAGAGGCCCAGCCTCTGCATCTGGCCCTTGGATTGGAAAAGAGAAGGTGGAGAAACACAGCCGCTTTTCTCCCACCTCAGTTCAGAAGGGACAGTGCATCACTTCCATTCACACTCTCCTGGTGAAAAGTCGTCTTCTGGTCCCACCTAGATGCAGGGAAGGAGGATAGGGATAGAGGAGAGAATGACTGAGAAACGTGTTCCTGTCTGGGCAGCCACCTCCCAGTGTTAACTGAACTAAGGCAAGAGAGAGAACAAATTCTGGTGGGCATTGAGCTGAATCTGCCACAGCCGCCCTCTCCACAATGTCTATAACATGGTCTTCCCCTCACAACAGTACCCTCATGACAGGCTTGCTAGCTCTCACTCTGTTAACTTCTATTTCCTTCACTAGGATTATGTGAGAACTTCCAGATCTCTTTCATACCACATAAGAACAGGAAAATCACAGGGTGCATCTCTGGGCCTTGCTTTGCCTAAACACACCATATTCTTCTCCTGAAGCCATCTCATGTCAGCATAGGGCCAGTATAGGGCAATAAGCTAGTTAAGTGGCTGTGCAGGTTCTGAACGTAAGCAGCCTGGCTCCAGAGCCTGTGCTAGTCTGCCTCCCTAGATTTCTAAAATAATAGGTAGTTAAGAGAGTCCTTCCCTGATCATCCACATCTTGCGAAAGAGCCTAGGGAACTATTACAAACTCCCCACTCTGATACACAGCACTGTTTTTCTTTACCTCTGGATCGCTGATCTTAAATGTTATTATAGTCAAAACAACAGGCAAAATTATACAGTAAGCAAAACTTGTCTTCAGAAGTCCCTCACCCTACTCTCTACTTGAACAATGTACCTGTGCCTTCATGTCCAAGGAATCCCACCTCATTATTCTTACCCAATAATAGTGTTACTTAGACTGAACTGCTGTCTCCCCAAATCTACCATACTCTGACCCCATTAAAAAGTACTTACACAGGACTTCCCTGGTGGTCCAGTGGTTAAGAATCTGCCTTCCAATGCAGGGGACGCAGGTTTGATCCCTGGTTGGGGAGCTAAAATCCCACATTTCGGGGCAACTAAGCCCCTGCGCCGCAACTACTGAGCCGGTGCACTCTGGAAACTGCGTGCCACAACTAGAGAGAAGCCCGTGCGCCGCAACTAAGACCCGACGCAGCCAAATTAAATTAACTAAAATTTTTTTTAATTTTGGAAAAAAAAAAGTACTTAAACAGACTGTAATTTTCACAGGGGCCTGAGCCTTCTTTGTAAGAAGCTATGTAATCTGATAAACTACTACTGCTAATAGTGGCATCGGGCAGCCAAAAAACAAGTTACTTTAATGGTGGACATTTCAAAAGGATAGCTTTTAATTACACAGATTAGTGTCCCTCAAATATCACTCATAAAAATCATCCATACCAATTCTGCACATCAGTTTTACTCTTTAAAAAAAAAGCATGAATTTTAAAAATTGTAACAAATCACCTTAAAATACTGTATCTACTGTACTATATGTCCTTATAGTTCCAGTTTAGTCTGGAATTTCCTAGTGAGAAAATGGCAACTGAATGAACAATAAAGAATTATTTGCTTTACTCCAAGTAAAACATAGGATGTCAGTCAAAACACATGAAATGAAAAAAACTGAGGTCATCTTATTACAAACTGTATTTTCATCAAATCATAAAGTCAAGATAGACTGAGAAAGATCATAAAGGTCAAGACCTGTCACAAGGGGCAACTGCAAATAAACTATACAAGGCATTATAATGTGACAGTCAAAAGGACAGGTTCTGATGTCAAAGGTCAGGTTAAACCTCAAATTCAAATCCTTTTGATAAGCTCCACCACCTGCTGCTTAGCCTCCCTGTGACTCAGGTTTAGCTCAAATCCTGGCTCTGCGGCCTACTACTTAATCTCTCAGTGCTTGAGGTTTAAAAAAGGACAAGAAAATAGTCTGATCTGGGGGGGGGGGGGGGTCACTGTCAAGTATATATGTCAAGTACCTGATACATAGTTAGCAGTCAACACGTATAAGCTATTATTATTATTATGACCAACCACTCCTACTAGGACACCTTCAGGAACTATCAATCTCCCTCTGAATCTATCATGTTTTTAACAACCCTGAATCAAACAGTTTCTCCTTTTTATCTGAAAAGAGTCTTGAAACTCAAAAAACATTTCCTCTTTTTTTTTCAGGCCTTTGTGAATATGGAAGGTGGTGGGTAACTAGCTTATCGTTTGAAGATTCAAGACTCTTTTTTAGTCTTTTTATAGTACAATTCCCTCCCAAATGTTACACAAAGGACAGCCTGCTCCATGGATTTAAACACTGCAAAGAGTTCACAAAGTATAATGAAATTTTGAGATTCATAAAAGGACAAACAGCTACTGGAGCAAAAAGCTTAGATAGGTTGATGCAAAAGTCTATTAGCCTGCTCACAAAATATTGAATTCTAACGTAAAGCACAGCGGATAGAGATTCCTCATGGTTTACAGTCACTCAGACCACTAAAAACATATAAAGGATATTTTGGGTAACTTTTTCCTTAATAGTAGGAAAATGCTCTGTTTTTTCCACAACAATGAATACACAGATTGCATGATAGGCAAGGGCAATTTCTTCAAAAGCAAATTCTGTAGAGAACAAAGCCTAAAGGCTCAGATTTTTCAGTAACACATATCCCTTAAAGCTTTACATATTCGAGGTATCTACCATTCCTCGCGGTTTATAACATGAAGAAGTAACACAATTAAGCCTCATTTATATCAGAAAGCATTATGCCTGACTGAAAGAAAACTAAGCATCTAGAATTTTGATACTGATAAATTTAAAGGTTAACACCATAGATCAATGCAAAGGTCAAGTAGATTTAGAGTTCGTGATAAATTCACCAAAATATTTTTAAAGATCTAAAGACAAAAAAAGTTTTTAAATAATTTGATGTTTGATTTCTCCTATGTGTTAATATTGAAATATGCACTTTCATATACATTATGTAATCTCATTCCCCCAACAACCTTGTGGGATAAGGATTATCCTCCTCCTTTTACAAATGAGAAAACTAAGGCCCAGTGATTTGCCTAAGGACACCTGCTTGTATAAAATGCAACCAGAAATCCAATTCAAATTTTCTAACCCCCAGATCAATGCTCTTGCTTTCACTGTACCATTGTCTCTTCCAAAACTCAACTACTCTAAATTTTAGCTCTTATAAAGTGTGCCAATCTTTTTATCTGGGAGAGGTAACAGTTATGAGGGAAGAAGAAAAATTCTTCAGAATGTTACCAAAAAAGACTCACTGTGTTTAATCTGACATGACTACCCAGTCCAATTTAAATGCTTTGGTTCATGCTGTCTACCCCTCTTAGAACACCTGCTTATCATCAGATATACAGCTTTCAGAAGACTTAAATGAAGAATCACCTCCTCCAAGAAAGTTCCCCAGATTAAATGACCTGCTTCCCTCCTGCCAAGCCAACATCATTTCTTTGTCACCTCACTGCTTGTATCTAATTTGAACTACATTATCACATACTCCTCTTTGTTCTCCAGTTGTACATCTGGAACTACATTTTTTTATTCGATGACTATTAAGCATTTGGAAAGTCAATGGTCCTTGCTATCATGGAGAGCTTACATTGTTTCCAATTTTAATAAAAGTAAGAATAACATAGGGTAGAAGAATTTGATGTTTCAGAACAAGAACTCCTTTCCTACAAGGTCTCTGAAGAAAGCTCTCCTTGCAAACTTGATAACATTTTTCAGGGAGGAAAAATCCCTTCTATCATGTGTTCTGGATGAGACCTTCAACTTCATGCCTTTGAGAGGATATATGAGAGGGTGGGGACCAAGGTGGAAGGAAGATCTAAAATCTTTCAGGGATTTCCTGAAAGAAAATACTGACATGAAATCTTCACACATTAGTCCAGCTATCTCTTCCTGTGTCCTAACCACAAGGAAACTATACTTCAATCTCCTTGCACGCAGGCACCTTCATTAATGAAGTATGTACAGACTTTTTAATTCAAGTTGTATTTATGTATTATTTGTAGGTCATATTCATAAGAATAAGATAGCACCTATGTCTTCTACTTTTAAATCCCCCAATGCTCCAAAATCATCGCTATAAATGTGTTCAGCTTTCGATAACATAGATATTAAAACATAAAACTTCAAGTATTATTAGGATAAGGATTTTCCAAAATAATATTAGAAAACTACATCTAAGTATCAATTCTTTATTTTGTCATTCATGCTTCAATTCAAGTAACATGCTCTTGAAGGATTATTTGTAAACCAAGTTTAAATGTACTAAGAGCTCTCACTAGTTAAATTATGCAATTAGTCCTTTAAAAAGAAAGACCTTTTTATAATGCAAATTTTGTTAATTTTACCACTTTTTTCTTAAATCAAAACTAAAACATAATTTCATTATAAACAGTATATGTACTTACTCCAAAGTATATTTTAAGGCTTTTCAATTCAAAAGAAACCTAAAAACTAGGTATTGCCAAATTTATAGGTGCCATAAATGTTTTGTAAGAAACATATTTGATTGCCTCTAAAATGTAATAATATTCTAACTGAAATAATTGTAGCAGCACCTTTTCATAGATCACAGCTACAACAAATATTATGATTCAATGAAAGAGAAATAAACCATGACCATTTTTAATTAAACAGGCACTTCTAAGCACCTGTGTACAATGTATTGTAGCTCAAATGGTTCAGATGGAATTTGACCACAACAACTTAAGCTCCATAATTAAAGACCTAAAAGGTAGTTCTTATGTTTCATCTATTCCCTTTCCCATTACTTTAAACAGGCATATGGTAGTCATTCTATACATAATTACTATCAATAAAGGGGTAACAAATATTTGAAATTCTCTGTACTTTTAATAGAGGACAAATTGCATGCCTTTACTCTTCCTTCCCCAACCTGTTTCATAAAACTAGCATGATCTTAATAATTTCACTGCAAAACAGGTTCTATCTAGCAAGCACAGAAATTGATCCTAGTCTCTCAGCATGATCAAGTTTAGATGACACTTGATGGGACGGAAGGAGGAAACCTAACAAGCATTCCACCCATGTTCCTCCACAATCCTTGGAATCCTAAGGGAGGGACTAAAAAAAACCAAAAAACACCTTTTAAATGACTATTTGAAAAGACCTAAAGTGGCACTAATTTGAGGTTAACTTTCAGGGGAAGTTAATTAAAAACGAATAATCCTACCATACACAGTGCATTCTACTACTTAGAAGTCATTTACGTCTTCCAGCATCAGAAAGGCAAAAACTTCATTAAATTATTTAAAGTAAACATGCATATATCATCAGTTGGGTAAATTTCCCCATCTGTTTAAGTAGGAGCCCAAGTTACCTATTATTTCAGGCAGCATTTAAATAAAATGAAATTAAGTATGTTCCCCAACCGCACATGTCTCTCATAAAGAAGGGTGTTAAATGACTTTTGTGAATGGAAAATCTGCATATACTGTTGCTTCGCCTCGGCCGGTCTTGAGCGGATGCCTCAATGAACCAAACGCACGCTCTTTGTGAAGCTCCTTGGAACCTGATTCCATTCTTGAGAAGGCACTCAAAAACATTACATTTAAAAGTACAGCAAAGGCTTCGCCTTCCTCCTACGCTACAAGAAGGCCACAGGAACTGAGGTTTAGAGGAACACCAACCACCATGGCCCTCGGCTGTGCAAGGGCGGGTGAGGTCTGCGATGCGCGGCACAGCCTCCTCTGGGGCTGTCACAGGAAAACGGGAGCCTCGCCTTAACGGCACCAAGTGACAAAGCGCCAGCTCTCCAGGGCGCCGGGGCTTCCGGCGAGACCCTGCCGTCCGCCCAGTCAAACTTCGGGAGGAGGCACACACTCAGGGCCAACAAAAATCTCGTACCGGCCCCTGCCCCTGCCGCGGCTTTGGAAGGTTTGCAGACGCACTTACCGTGGGCCCCAGAACACTCCATCCCCGCCAGCCTTTGGAATTTCCCACTCCAAAAGGGGACAAAGGAGCCAAAGAAAAACTCCCCGGCGCGGGGGCCCGGAGTGCCCGCCCGCCCCAGCTCAGAACGTGGGAGTCAAGGGGTGCAGTCGCCCGTAGGGGTGCGAACCCGCCGCCCCCCAACTCGGGGACCGGCTCGACACTCACCGGTGTGGAGCCCCCGGAGAGGCGGGGCGCAGGCGGCCGGTTCCTCTGGGGCCCGGCACGCGTCCAATCGAACCCCAACTTCTCTCGGCCGCTGTCGCCGGCGGCAGCTGGGGCGCGAGCTCAGACCAAGAGCGCTGCCTGGCCGCCACGGAGGCACTGCCCGTTCGGCCCGCTAGGAGGGCGGGAACTCCGGCCCTGCGGTCTACCAGCCAGGGCGGGCCCCCACTTCCCCTCCGTCTGCGGGCTACCGGCGGCGGCTACCGCCCCGGCGAAAGCAAACACTGCAGCCGCTCGGGCTGCCGCTACCACCACCGCCCGGCCGGGAACGCGTCGCGGCCTAATGCTGTCATCGGCCGAGCCGCCACCTCTTTGGGCATCCAGAGCCTCCGAGATCCTTCACATTCGAGGCCCCGCCCCCGGTCCCGCCCCCTACTAGCGGGCTCCGGTCGCACCCCCTTCCCGTCACGTGACGACGCGCGGAGGCGGCCTTGGAGAACCCTCCTCTGCCTGGCCGGAGACAGCCGGGCTGGAGCAACTGTCAACACCTGGTTCAGGCACAGTCTGAACGCCGCCGAACCGCCTCTGCACCCCCTGGGGCGGTCTCGGGAGGCGAACCTACCGCCGCCCGCCCCGCGCCTGTTGAGGCGAGGTCTTCGGGACCGGTCGTGCAGGGCCCTGCCTCATCTAAGGAGGCTGCACCGGAGAGCTCCCGGGTAGGGCGCAGGGGCCCCCGCCTCCCCAGCCTGGGGCTTGACTAGAGTTTTAGTCAAACAAAGAAAAGCAGAAGGCATCGTGGTGTATGGCTTGGAAAGCAGTAACTACTTGTTCCTATTTCTAGTAGCACGTTAATTGTGACATTTAGTGGACTGGTTTCTTCATGAGAGCTTTTTATTTTTGAGGAGAGGATGCTGCATTTCCTTCACGCTGGGATGCAAATAGCCTAGAATTTTTAATTTGGTTCCTGGTCCTGTTCAGGATCCTTTGTGCCAGTTTTACAGTCATTAAGTTTTATTATGTGTTAGGTTGGTGGCAGTTTAAACAGCTACACAGGAATTTGACAGTTCGTTCCATTTTAAAAAATAAAGCCTAATTCTTGATTTTTTTTTTCAGGTACCTTAACTTTGGACATAACTTTTTGCCTTCCTTTTTAACGGTAGTCCAAGGAACGCTCCCCCCAACCCTGTTATTGAGAGGAAGAGTAAAATGGGAGTGACTAAAAGACAGTAACAATACAAAAATAAGGTAGGTAGAAAAGCAGAAAGATCATAATCAAATTCTGCTAACAATGAAGGCACATGAAAAAGCTTTATATAATAACCAAACTCAGTTTGTAACTCATTTTTCCTTCTAACCCAGAACTAAGTTTTTTTCTTAAGTGATTGTCATCTCCTCATTACATTTTCTTAAGACGGCAGGAAGTATTCTGATCAACTGGATACTTTGAGATGAATTAAGCAATAGAGTTCGGCCTATATAATCCTATGAACTAAGCTATTTCATAGAAACTCTAAGAAATCATGGACTTTAAGTCTTACCATTATTTCATGTTACCCAAGAAAGAAAAGAAATACTGCCAATTAAACTATGCCATGCCACCGATTTTTTAAAGACACATCTTGAACTCAGAGATGTTAAAATATGAAAAACAATGAGTCTTAGAATCTATGAGATATTGTAATGAACTGGTGTTCCAGTGAGGAAAAGATTCTATAGGCTCTGTTCTGAAGTTTGAGAGATTGTACTTGTAGTTCAAATACATATGAAGGAGGTTTAGTATTCTGTGAATGACACAATTTCAGCAAAGCTAGTAATTTTGGAGTTTGTCAGCAGATTGAAGCCTGCCTTCTATTTTCTAGGACAGGGGTTTTCAAACTGGCTCAAACGTCAATTTTTTTTTTTAGTGAAATAGGCTAGACTGGAATCAAAAATGGAAGATCAGAGTGCACATATAATAAGGGGAAGAATTCTTTGTGAAACTTCTGTTTCAGTTATGGGGGAGGGTGCGTATGTCCTGTGTTGTGATTTAAACTGTATTTCTTATTGTGAGTTGCGATCAAATAGATTTCAAAAAGAATGTTCCTAGAGCATAGATAACATGCAAAATATACCATCTGGGCTCCGTTTGTCTGGTGCTTTTCCTTTACTTTGGGAACTAAGACTAAAGATTAGAAGTAGATGAATTGCCTTGCCTAATCCTCTAATGCCTCAACCCCACTTTCTTATACTGTCTGACGAAAACAAATGGTCATTTATTGAAATGGAAAGCACTGTACTGGAATCAAGGAGGCCTAGGTTATAGACGTAACTAACTAGATATGTGGCTAGATAAATTACTCTCTGTATTTCAAGTTCTAATAAAAGTAGGAAGTTGACTACATGCTCTTTAGGGAATGATGCTCAATCTTTATTTCCAG
This sequence comes from Pseudorca crassidens, assembly GCF_039906515.1. NCBI lineage: Eukaryota > Metazoa > Chordata > Mammalia > Artiodactyla > Delphinidae > Pseudorca > Pseudorca crassidens. The sequence goes on from NC_090306.1 coordinate 64,723,427, forward strand.
GGGATAATGTTCACATTTGAAACAAGTAGCCATGGTGTACACAGGATTATGCAAATTCTTTTCAAACTAGCTATAACTCCTTTCAGACACACACACCCACACCCACACCCACACACACAAAATCAGAATGCAAGTAAGTGAAAGTGAAGATATTATAGGAAGACAAGTGTAAGTATATTGCAGAATCAGACTTGGGTGCCCTCGCTGGCACATAGTAAAGCCACTCATTAACACCAAGTTGTGGTGAAGGAAAGTACAGAGTTTACTGCAAGATGCCCAATATGGGACCAAGCAAAGAGAAGGAGGAGCTCATGCTGAAAAGACCCAAGTATATCTTTCACAATGGCTTTCAGGGAAGGGTTTTTAAAGGCAAGGTGAGGGAGAGGGTCTCAGGGTGCCTGATCAGCTTGTGGACATCCTTCTGACTGGTTGGTGGTGAGGTAACAGGGTGGTTATTTTGGGAGTCAATACATCATCCTTTTGCTTCCAACCAGTCTGGGGTCTGTGTGCTGGTGGTCAGCAGTTAACTTCTTCCGCCTGGTACACGCTTTAGTTTCTGCAAAACAACTCAAGGATATGGCTCAGGATATTATCTATAGCCCTTGAGGAGGAACTAAAGGCCTTGACTTTGTTTTATGGCTAAACAATTATTATTTTGTTGTGCTTGACTGTTTTCCTTTGTTTCTGCATTTTCTCACTTCTCAGATTAAATTTGCTCTTTGGAACTTGGGGAAGGCCTAGGAGGCAAAAGCTTTTCTATAAACAAGAGTGGGGGAGGGGACTCGGGGATCTGTCCCTGGGAAGGCCCCACAGGGCTCTGCTGGGTTTCAAGTATATCTTTAATAATATTCTGTATTTTAACTGTCGCTAGTAATAGTTACTTGTCATGAATAACTAATGATTTTAACATACCTCACAATTGATTGCAGCAAAATGGCATATCAATACACTACAGTTGAAAAATATATGCTTTTCAGATCCTTTCAAATCTGGTATTCTATGATTCCAGGAAATAATCATTCAGTCTAGCATTTTCAATGTAATCACAACATAAGCAGAAATTGTAATATGTGATCTTGTACTGTAACTGAAAAATATTCAATAACTTCCATTTGTTATGTGAAGAGAGGCCCTGCAAGTTTGCTACTCTTAAATGATTTTAAGAATAGCATATTAAACTAAAACTTTTTATTATAACTATCCAATTTAAACTCCACTGAAAATTCATCTCTTTACCTGGTGTTTAATTAATTATACATTTCTAAGATTGAAAAGTTCTTTTTTCCAAATCAGTTTAAGCACTGACAGGCATGATAATCTTTCCCACAGAAAACTCTGACCTAGAATGTAAGAAATTTGGCTTAAGGGTTTTTTGTGTTTTTTCCTTTAGCCTTCCGTTTAGACACTTACATTGCCAAAGATTGCTGATGAGGATTTTAGGTTAAAATCCTCATTTGTTCTAAGAAGACTGGATTGAGAGCAACCTCAAACATAAATAAGGTATTTAACATAATTTTGAAGACTATGGTAGATTGTTTTATTATTCTTGGTCATAACGACTTGCTCTAGCCAATTGTTTGTGAGCAGACGTGACACATGCTAACATCTTTAAGTTTTAGTGCAACATTCAGGGCAATCTGTTAGTCTTGTGCTGCCTACCATGAGAAAAGCATGTTCCAAATAGGGTCTCAGAATAAGAAAATATGTGGAGCAGACCTGAAACTGACCTTTACCCTGGAGCAGTACTGCAGCAACTGACCTGCAGCTACTAACACGAAACAAGAGTAAAACATAAATATTTATTGTTTTAAGTCACAGAGATTTTTGAAATTGTTATATAGTATAACCTGGCAGATCACCTAAAGTGAATATGAGCCAGCAGATTAGTGGTTCAAAGGCTAAGTGCACTATAGAACAGTATTCAAACTTCTATTTAATAAAACAAAATAATACACATCTACGAAACAGTCAACCACATATTTGATAAACATTCAACTAAAATTTATATTAAAAAGAAACTCTTTATAAAATCTACAGATTTGCTTGCAAAATATTTGCATATTGATTTTAAGCATTTTTGTTTACTATTATTTATCTTAACCAAATATCCCTCCAGGAAAATTTGGATAATAAACTTTAAAGAAGAATATAGGCTTTGTTTCTGGCAATATCATGGAATAGGTACCTCAGTCAGTGATCACACTGAAAACAAATAAATACCTGGAAAAATATTTTTTAACCTTATTAAATATATTGATTAACTGGCAATAAAGTAAGAAATTATTAGGTCAAGAAAATTAAATGAAGACAGAAACCTAGAGAGTTGAGCAGATCCTAAAGCCAGCCTTTACCCCATGGGCATTTGCCAAACCCAGTTAACATGACGTTTTCGTGGTCTTATAAGAGACAAAACCCATGACCTGCCCTACACAGAGTGGGGCGTGGGGGGAGAAAGCTTTGGTTCCAAGGATTATTCATTCAAAATAAAGATGTTAGAAATAAACTTGCCCCTTGCTAGCATACACACCCATCCCCAAGTCTACAAAGAAAATTTACTATCTTAAATGTTAGCACCTATGATCAAGGGAAAAGCAAAATCATATCTCAGAATTTGGACTCAATCCAGCTCTCACACAAAAACGTAACTTGAATTCATACTATCTGGGTGATCCCAAACCACCTTAAGCTGATAAGTTAATTAAGAATAATTTTGAATTATTGTGCTCTCAGGCAGCTGGCAGAAGCAAATGCCAATCCTCTCTGAAGGAATGCACCTTCATCTTAAGCCTTAAAAAATGGTTATAAATAAAATTCTGAGGAAAATTAGCAGCTCACATTTTAAAGAATAACAAGCACAGAAGAAAAACACCATTAGTGAGAAACAGTAGAAATATAAGACAGCAGAAACAGATTAAAAAGGGCTACAGATACTGAAATTACCAGCCACAGACTATAAAAAATATATAATAAGAATAAAGGAATAAAAAACAAGCTTGAAAATATATACAGAAAACAAGAATGACTAAAGATACTTGAAAAAATTGAACTTAATGAATTTAAAAAAATAAATTATTAAAATTTAAAATTCAGTGGGCAAGTTTAATAGTCTATTTGACACAGCAGAAATACTATCTAGTGAACTGGGAGATAAAGATGAAAAAATTATCCCAAATGCAACAGAAAAAGAAAAATAAATGAAAAATATAAAAGAGACTCTAAGTAACATGGAAGACATTGTGAGAAGATCTAAAATAATTCTAATTATAGCTCCAGAAGAATAGGAAAGAGAAAATGGGCCAGAGGCAATATTTGACAAAATAGTGGATGAGAACTTTACAGAACTTATGAAAGACTCCAATCCACAGACTTAGGAAGTCTCTCAAATCCCAAGCAAGTTAAAGAATAATAAATCCACACTTAGATACATTATAGTGAAAGTCTAGGAAAATAAAAACAAAAGAGAAAACCTTAAAAGTAGTAGAGGAAAAAACTACAGATTATCCTCAAAAGTGATAAGTGACTTTTCATCAGTAACAATAGAAACCAAAAGACAATGAAATAATATATTCAATGGGCTGAAAGAAAATGACTGTCAGCCTAGAATTCAATACCCAGTGAAAAGATATTTCAAGAAAGAGGCAAAAATAAAGGCATTTTCAGGCAAGAGCAGAGTTCCCTGCTAATAGATTCTCACTAACAAAGTCTAAAGAAATTTTCTTTCTTCAGACAAAAATAAAATGATCCTAAATGGGAGGTTTGAGGGTTGAGACTAAAGGAAAAGCATTGAAAGTGGCAAATATTTACATAAATCTAAAAACTATTGACTATGCAAAACAATAAGAATTGTTAAAATTATTTATATATATATGTATGTTTTTTGTTTGTTTTTTTGTTTGTTTTTTGCGTTACGCGGGCCTCTCACTGTTGTGGCCTCTCCTGTTGCGGGCCACAGGATCTGGACCCACAGGCTTAGCGGCCATGGCTCACAGGCCCAGCCGCTCCACGGCATGTGGGATCTTCCTGGACTGGGGCACGAACCCGTGTCCCCTGCATCGGCAGGCGGACTATCAACCACTGCGCCACCAGGGAAGCCCTATATATATATATTTTTTTTTTTTTTAAATAAATTTATTTATTTATTTATTTTTGGCTGCATTGGGTCTTCGTTGTGGTGCGCAGGCTTCTCATTGCAGTGGCTTCTCTTGTTGCAGAGCATGGGCTCTAGGCACATGGGCTTCAGTAGTTGTGGCTCGTGGGCTTTAAAGCACAGGCTCAGTAGTTGTGGTACACGGGCTTAGTTGTTCCGCGGCATGTGGGATCTTCCCGGACCAGGGCTCGAACCCATGTCCCCTGCATTGGCAGGCGGATTCTTAACCACTGCACCACCGGGGAAGTCCTATTTCTATATTTTTAAAAGAAAAAAAATAATCTTTCAAATGCCTAACAGCAGAATAAGTCTAACCAGATTCTCACTTTACACCTACTATTAAATAGACCTCATCAGACCAAGTATGTCACCCATTTGTATTATTATCTCCATCTAATATATGCCCTTAAAAGCAAAAACACTAAACATTTCTGTTTTTTTCCTCTGTTCTCATCCATATAGGCAAAACTGTGTTAATATTTTGTTGGTATTCTCTTTTTAAATAACTGTACTGGTGTAGCATTTTAAGTGTTTTTCTTCATAATGACATTCTTAGTTCAAATTTGCATAATGCACCAATGAAGATATTTCATTAATAATCAGACTAAGGCATTAACGTATATTTAGGAGATCATGATTTAGAATAATAAAAAACAGAATTATATACTTTTTTCACATAACTATGAAGAATTAATGATTCCCACCATAGAACTTTCCCACATGAAAGTTCATCATAATGAATTATGTAATTATGTATTCACAGGTTAAGGACAATTAAGTCTTAGTGAAAAGCTCTGCCTACTCTTTCCACCCACATTGCCTATTCAAAGTTAGGTGCATGCTGACTTTTAACATCATCTCTGGAAATAGTTATAAATTTATGCTCAGGTGTAAGGATTGACTCCTGAGTTTTAATTAAGCTCAGAGGGCACCCTAAACTCCACATAAATTTTTAAAAGAAGCCATTTCTTTCTGATGGCTACCTAGACTATGCTTTCCAGGTTGTAAATGTGTTTTTCATTTCAATTTTAGGAGAGTGTATAAAAGGCTGTTATCACAATTATGTAAACATGGGAAACATAGAACACATAATCCCTTAAATTTCTAAAATTGTGGTAACTGTAACGCAAAGAAATGATAACTTTATTTAACCAAAGCTTTACTATCTTTCTTTCCCTCAACCTCATGATAATATTCAAAATATACTTACTTCTATAATACTTTCTTGATAAAACTATTATTTCACTGCAGAATGTTCAAATGACTTATTTCTTTGTATCTTTTAACGTATAAAAGATTATATATTACTAGTATAGATTATTCCAGTTAACTTTGTTCAGCCTGTATTTATATATCTATAAACTTGCTGAGAGGTCACAAGTAATTCAATTTGTTTGAACCAAATTGTACCTAATTCTTCAATTTAATAAGTTATCAGTTTTACTGGGACTGAGGCCCATCCTATTTACAAAGAAAAAAAAATTGTTAAGAATCTATAGGTTACTCCACCTCTTTACTGAAATGGATGCGAAGCGGGCAAGAGGCCCCACCCTATAAACTAACAGTGTTTCAAAACTGTCCTTTCTGCTGGTCTCTGCTGGCAGTGAAGGTGTCATACTCCAACATTATCAGGTAGCAGCCATCTACCTACCCCTCCCAACAAGGACAGGTCCTACTTATCTAGATGCCTGCTACCAGATATCCTAGGTATTGGGTGTCTCTTCTACCCCCCTAGAACATTGGTACCCAGAGGTGACAATGGGGAGAAAAAAGGCACCTACTCTGTGTTCCAATAACATCCACCTAGTGCGTTCAGGTCAGGTTTATCCCTCTGTTCTGGGCCTTGCTGATATTCTTCCCTAGTTGTTTTCAGTCAATTCCTGTGCGAGCTTTACTTTTGCCTACTATTCTTACATGTACAGCTACGACCAGGCTCCCACTCCCCCAGTCCTTTCCTTTAACCACTAATCTCTGTAACCCCCTCCTGGAAATGGACTGGAGTTGGCACAGCTCCATTTAAGACTTTGTCTTTGAATGTCAACTCCTTTCCAGAGATGGCCAAAGACTTCACCTCGGTGGTCCCTCATTGTTGATTACTTCCCCCTAACTTCCTATTGCTGTCAGCCAATAGTCTTGGACCTGACATCATTTGCATTCTAACTCTCCCCACCTTCCTTATTACAAAAGTCGTACACTATATAAATACAAGAATCTAAACTAAGAACAGGGAAAATTCTAGAAGATAATGACCTTTATTCACAAATAAAGGCAAGAAATAAAAGACGGGCACTGTTATGGATTAAAATAGATTCATCAGACATATCAACCAAATGCAATGTATGGACCTTTTTTAGATTCTGATTCAAACAAACAACTTTTATAAAAAAAATTAGTGGGATATCAGGGAAATTTTAATACTGACTGCGTGTTACATGATATTAAGGAATTATTGATTATAATAATGATATGTGATTATGTTTTTTAAAATGTCCCATTTCTTAGGGACACATACTCTCAACTATAACTGTGCCCCTGCTTAATAAAAAAAAAAAAAAAAGACCTTCAAAACATGTTACTTTCTTTTCTCTACCTATAGGTCAGGCTAATGGAAATGTACTCTACAATTATTACTTATTTTCTACACTTAACCAAATATAATAATCATTTCCTCCTTATCATGTCTATGATTATTTTGAGTAAAAGTATTCAAATCAAAAGCAACTCATGCTACCTATTATTTGCTCCAAACCTTTTTTAAACTACTGTGAAAAGCCTAACATCATATAACCTGTGGTAAATAAATCTGATTGAGCATGTTAACATGTTTAAATTTATATAAGGCATTTTGCAAATACAGATTACTCTAGAGATGCTAAGAAGCAGATGTACTGATCTTGGCATTCACATGATTTAACTACAAATAGAATTTGAACGGATTCCAAATGCACAACTGTCAAATTCATAAAAAGTAGCAAAAAATGTCAAGTAAAAGTTTAGGCTTTGCCTTGAATAGCACTGACATCTGAAAAAAAAATCAAAAGTATTCTGTTAATGTTTTATTTCTTTAGTGCTAATATTTGATAAGAACTAAGTATTGATACTTTCATTTCATGCATAAATGTTCCCATTAGGTGAGTAGTTTTAATTTAGAAACTGTTATGAGTTAGTATTACTATTAGGTCCAGAAAAATCTCAAAAATCACTTCAATCAATATTACAAAGTTTATTAATACAAATTTGACTCACTGAAGTAGTGTAGTGTAGAGGGGTTGAGCTCCAACTCTATATAAAGTCAGACAGATCTCGGTTTTAATCCCAGCCATATCATTTATTAGCTGTGTGACCTCACCAAGGCTCTTTTCCTCATCTCTAATGTGGAGTTTAAAAGAAAAATCTATTTTACCATATTGTTATAGGAATTATAGAATTCAAGAAATATAAACTGTTTTGATTACTACCTTTTGGAAATACTGCATTCTACATAATATTTCTAACTGTATTTTCACTCTACTCAGTTGGAAGAAAATAATACACAGACTACACACACTACCAACTTTCTGTTGATACCAAACCTTTTCCATCAACTGTCCTAATTCTGAGAATTACAAAAAATACATAGACGAGCATAACCTCAGGCCATGCGAGCAGTTTTATTTAAGAATCTGGACAATCCCCAATTCAAATATCAGGATCTCACATATAATGTAAGAATGAAAGCCACTTTGTTAGCAACCAGGAGGTTGACTCAATTTCAGAGTTGTGTTTTCCATTCAAGTAAGACTTCCAACCAGACCTCTACTTACCATACATGGAGTCAACTCTCTAAGGCAGTCACCTCTTGCCAAGCTTATTTCTTAAGTACAGTGAATCATAGTAAAACAAAATTTATCTCTAAGCACAATGCATACATTTCCTTATTTTTCTGCCTTCCCAGTCACTTAGCAAACGAGAACATGATTTTTGATAGTTGTAAAAATGGCTTTTTGAACTCTTTCTTTAAAAGATATTAAATGTGAAGACTTGATCAATTCAAGATAAACATTTTGGGCTAGGATACTTGTAGGTGATGTAGTATATTTTTCTACAGCATCTTTCATGCTATTTGACGACAATTATTGATGCTTAGACTGATAACTGAATTAATGATATGGCAGTCTTATCTCTACTTTATAAACTTGTGACTAGGAAGTAATTTGTATGACATTACTTTGATAGTATAGAGATGTCCACTTCCCCTTCAAACATGAAGCTCATCCTTTAACACCCATTAAAAACCCTTACATGAGCCAATAATTTCAATAAGAATTGCAAAATTAATTCTAATTTCATCATTCCTACCATATTCTAACATTCTTTAGTAAACTAGAGCTTTCCTTTATTACTTGGAACACTTTGGTTACCCTGAAATACAGTTCCTACAGGAAATGAAAAATAAATAATAATTCTTTACTTTTAATTATTATTCTCAAAGTAAAGATATTTTGGAGACTAATGAGGAAATCTGAATTTGAGTTTTAGATAAGATGAAAATGTATTGACTTGGAAAGGTAAAGGTAGAGATTGTTAATTTTAAAAAGATAACTAATTTACAAAACTGCACATCAAGTATGATACCACTTTGTTTAAAAAATGCATATTTATATATATGTATGCATATATAGGGGTAAATAAAGGTATACAATAAACTGTTAACAGTGGTAAACTCTATACAGGGAATATGGTTGTTTTTATTTTCCTATTTTGCTTATTTATAGTTCCAACTTTCTATGTTGCATATAATGCTTTTATAATAACAAAAGCTTATTTTTAAAAAAAAATCGCTATTTCCTACTTAGCCCACATATTAACACGAGTCTGTACATTCCAGCTTGGGAGGTTGCCAGGGCACCAGCCTAGCTGGTAACTTCTTCAAAGCCTCTCTTTGCCTGCTGATTTCCTTGGCCCATGCATCTTACCTATGGCTCGGGGGGGCTACATTAGCAGCAGATCCACACAGCCTTTTCACTTTAGCAGTCATGGCTAATTCACAACTTCTTTGTCTCTTGTTTGTCTTTGGACAGAAATTCTCTTCTTTAGTTTTTATGTTATCATATTCTCTTAGTTTTCATCCTGTCTTTCTGACTCTTCCTGAGTCTCCTTTGCAACTTTGTCTTTCTCTGCTCTGTTTATCTTTCTTTAATTGCTCCCAAATTCCTTACTAAGCTCTCTTCTTTTTCATTGGAGAAAGGCTTAATTTTGATGTTAGCTTGATGTAGGGGTTGAAGAAGAAGGGAAGATCAATAATAACGTTCAGGTTCTGGCTTCAGAAATGGAGAAGATTGGAGAGAGGAGCTGAATAGACATTTTTAAAAAGAAGACATACTGATAGCCAACATGTACATGAAAAGATGCTCAACATCAGTAATCGTCAGGGAACTACAAGTCAAAACCATAATAAGATATCACCTCACACCTGTTAGAATGACTATTATCAAAAAAACAAGAAATAACAAGTGTTGGCATGGATGTGGAGAAAAGGGAACCTTTGTGCACCTTTAGTGGGAATGTAAATTGATGCAGCTACTATGGAAAACAGTATGGAGGGTCCTCAAAAAATTAAAAATAGAGCTACCATGTTATCCAGCAGTTTCACTTCTGGGTATTTATCTGAAAGAAATGAAAAACAAACTCAAGTGATATCTGCACTTACTTGTTTATTGCAGCATTATTTACAATAGCCAAGACATGGAAGCAACCTAAGTGCCCACTGATAGATGAATAGATCAAAAAAATGTAATATATATGTATTATTCAGCCATAAAAAAGAAGGAAATTCTGACATTTGCAGCAACATGGATAGATCTTGAGGACATTATGCTAAGTGAAATAAGTCAGGTGGAGAAAGATAAATACCATATGATCTCACATGTAGTATCTAAGAAACAAAAACAGGGACTTCCCTGGTGGCGTAGTGGTTAAGAATCCACCTGCCAATGCAGGGGACACGGATTTGAGCCCTGGTCTGGGAAGATCTCACATGCCGTGGAGCAACTAAGCCCGTATGCCACAACTACTGAAGCCTGCATGCCACAACTACTGAAGCCCACACACCTAGAGCCCATTCCCTGCAACAAGAGAAGCCCCCTTGCTGCAACTAGAGAAAGCCCACACACAGCAACGAAGACCCAATGAAGCCAAAAATAAATAAAAATTTAAAAAATAAAATTAAATTAAAAACAACAAACAAAAAACCCTCAAACTCATAAATAGAGCAGATTGGTAGTTGCCAGATGCAGGGGGTGGGGATGGGCAAAATGTGTGGTGGTGGTCAAAAGGTACAAACTTCTAGTTATAAAATAAATAAGTCCTGGGTATGTGATGTACAGCATGGTGACTGTAGTTAACCATACTTTATTGTATATTTGGAAGTTGCTAAGAGAGTAGATCTTAAAAGTTCTCATCACAAGAAAAAAATTGAAACTGTGTGTGGTGATGGATGTTATTGTGGTTATTTTGCAATATATCCAAATGTCGAATCATTATGTTGTACACCTGAAACTAATATAATGTTATATGTAAATTATATCTCCATTAAAAAAAACACCTCTTAGTTTCATTGATCTTTTCTATTGTCTTTTTAGTCTCTATATCATTTATTTCGACTCTGATCTTTGTTATTTCCTTCCTTCTACTAATCTTGGGCTTAGTTTGTTTTTCTTTTTCCAGTTCCTTGAGGTGTAAAGTTAGGTTATTTATTTGAGATCTTTCAGGACTTCCCTGGCAATCTAGTGGTTAAGACTCCGTGCTTCCAATGCAAGGGGTGCAGGTTCGATCCCTGGTCAGGGAACTAAGATTCCACATGCAGTGCAACCAAAAATTATATATATATGAGATCTTTCTTGTTTCTTAATGTAGACATTTGTTGCTATGAACTTCCCTCTTAGAACTGCTTTTCCTACATTCCATAAGTTTCAGTATGTTCTATTTCTACTTCCATTTTTCTCAAGATATATTTTAATTTCTCTTTTGATTTCTTCTTTGACCCATTGGTTGTTCAGTAGCATGTTGTTTAATCCCCATATATTTGTGAAATTTCCAGTTTTCTACCTGTAATTGATTTCTAGTTTCATACCATTGTGATTAGAAAAGATGTTTGATATGATTTCAGTCTTCTTAAATTTATTATTTGTGGTCTGGCATGTAATCTGTCCTGGAGAATGTTCCAGGTGTGCTTTAGGTGAATGGCATTCTGTTGCCTTTGGGTGGAATGTTCTATATATGTCTATTAGCTCAATCTAATATAACATGTCATGTAAGGCCAGTGTCTCTTTATTGATTTTCTGTCTGGATCATCTATTCATTGATGAAAGTAGGCTGTTAAAGTCCACTACTATTATTGTATTGCTTTCTATTTCTCCCTTTAGATTTGTTAATATTTGTTTTATATGTTTAGGTCCTCCCTTACCTGGCTCTTAAAATAGTAACATGCTTCTTTTAGAACTTTAGTGAAGAGTAACTTCCATTTTTATTTCTGCCACCTTCTATAAGTAAAAAGAGTGTTTTATTTAATTCGTGATTTGGGGAGATGAAAATAAGATCTACTCCCTTTCTGGCCATATTTTTCAAATCTACCTACCCACAACAGATTATGTTCTGATCTGTTCCTCATTCTGTGTAATAAACTAAACTCACATGAATCAGGGCCCAGGCTTACCTTCTAGAGCAGGCGTGAGGCCTAATTCTCCTTCTTCCTACTGTTGACCTCACTGAGTGTAAAACAGTGACTCTGCCTTAGTTTATCTGTCCTGCAAACCTAAATTTTCTTTTGGTATGTCATCTCCCATTTGGACTTGGGAAGGAGTATTGAAAATCCTTGTTGTGGCTGTATGTTGAAGTCATATTGTCCAAGCAGCTTTATCAGTAAGAAGGTGTTTTGTTTTGCTTTGTTTTGTTTTCTCTATCTGGATCCCTGTGAATTGGTTCTGAATTCAGAAGAGAGTTAAGACATGTAAGCAGCTATCACTGCCTAATTCCCATTATTGATAGGACAACTCTATCCAAAAATGGTTGTTTAATAAAAACTATGGTCTCATAAAAGAAATGTAAAATGAAATTTTAGCAGCCTGACAATAAGGGAATAAAAGATCCCAGAAAAGAATGATAGCATTTATTAGAGGTTCACTGAAATAGGAACTTGTTCTTTATTCATGAATGCCTATTGTGTATTAGGCATTGTTCTAAGTAAAAGTTTAAAGAGTTGGAATACTTTAAATAAAAGTTCCCAGGTACTCGGATTTGTTCGAGTTTTGAATTGTTACAATGATCAACAAAAGAGCAGTGTTTTATATTCAAAGCCAATATAATTCTTCATTCAATATAATAATGATAACATTTGAGTGCTAATTACTTATCAATCAAGCAATTCCCATACAATATCTGATTGAATCATCAAAACACGTCTGTGAGACAGAATAGAATAGTCTAGGTTACAATGCAGTTGAAACAAAAAAGTCAGTGGTTTAACTGAATGCAGATTTAGTTCTTGTTACAAAAAGTTGGCTCTGGCTGCAGACAACTGTCCTCCACATGGTGATACAATAACCCAGGCTCTTTCAACCTTGTGGTGTCACCATCTTAACATGAGTCTTCTTCTGTGGTTACCCCAGTCAGGGAAGAAAGACTGGGGAATTTCATATGGGCCTTTCATGCCCTCATTCTGAAATTGATACATTTCAATTCCACAATATTTCATTGGCCAGATTGAGTTACATGGCCCCATCCAGTTGCAGGGTTGCTGAGAAATAGTCAATCCACTGAGTACCCAGAAGGGAAAGAGAACTGAATGTTGATTAACACTAGCAATGTATACCATTAATAGCTATTATTCCTATTCCCTTTGTATAGATGAGGAAATGGAGACTCAGCAAAGTTAACTAATTCATCCAAAATTACACAGAAAGTAAGCAGAGGCACCATTATGTGAACCTGGATAATCTGACTCCAGAGCTTGTGCCTAACATCTATCCTATATGATCTCCCAATATCACACTGGAAGCCTGGCAGAACCTAGCCATCGCTAGGGATATTTAATTTGATTCACTGAAATTCAGTTTCAAATCAGCATACATTTACTGAATGCTCTCTTTGTGTCAGGCATTGCTGTTCCATCTGGAGAAGGTTTGGGTTATTTGACTGTATAGATCTATTCCTATAGATATAAACAAATAGGACGACTGTGATGCTTAATATTATATGTCAGCTTGGCTGGGCCACCGTGCCCAGATATTTAGTCAAACTTAATTCTGGATGTTTCTGTGAAGGTGTTTTTGGATGAGATTAACATTTAAATTGGTGGACTTTGAGGAAAGCAGATTGCCCTCCATAATGTGGGTGGGCCTTATCCAATCAGTTGAGGGCCTTAATAGAACAAAGACTGACCTTCTCCAAGTGAGAAGGACTTCTGACAGCAGACTGTTTTTGGACTTGAACTGCAACTCTTCTCTGAGTCTTCACAATTGCAGGAACCAATTTCTTAAAATATCTCTCTCTTTCTGTCTCTCTCTGTCTCTGTCTCTTTCCCTCTCTCTCTCTCTCTCTCTCTCTCTCTATATATATATATATATATATATATATATATATATATATAAAACAAGATCCTGTGCAAACTTTATATATTTTGATTTTAGAATGTCAGGTGTTGTCCTGATTACTGTAGCCCTATAGTATAGTCTGAAGGCAGGGAGCCTGATTCCTCCAGCTCCATTTCGTTTTTTGTTTTTTTTTTTCCTCAAGATTGCTTTGGCTATTTGAGGTCTTTTGTGTTTCCATACAAATTGTAAAATTTTTTGTTCTAGTTCCGTGAAAAATGCCATTGGTAATTTGATAGGGATTGCATTGAATCTGTAGATTGCTATGGGTAATATAGTCATTTTCACAATATTGATTCTTCCAATCCAGGAACATGGTATATCTCACCATCTGTTTGTGTCATCTTTGGTGTCTTTCATCAGTATCTTAAAGTTTTCTGCATACAGGTCTTTTGCATCCTTAGGTAGGTTTATTCCTAGGTATTTTATTCTTTTTGTTGCAATGGTAAATAGGATTGTTTCCTTAATTTTTTTTCTGATCTTTCGTTGTTAGTGTATAGGAATGCAAGAGACTTCTGTGTATTAATTTTGTATCCTGTGACTTTACTAAATTCTTCTCTAGTAGCTTTCTGGTGGCATCTTTAGGATTTTCTATGTATAGTGTCATGTCATCTGCAAACAGTGACAGCTTTACTTCTTCTTTTCCAATTTGGATTCCTTTTATTTCTTTTTCTTCTCTGATTGCCATGGCTAGGACTTCCAAAACTATGTTGAATAATAGTGGTGATAGTGGGCACCCTTGTCTTGTTCCTGATTTTAGAGGAAATGCTTTCAGTTTTTTACTATTGAGAATAATGTTTGCTGTGGGTTTGTCATATATGGCATTTACTATGTTGAAGTAGGTTTCCTGTATGCCCACTTTCTGGAGAGTTTTTATTCTAAATGGGTATTGAATTTTGTTGGAAACTTTTTCTGCATCTATTGAGATGATCATATGGTTTTCATTCTTCAATTTGTTAGTATGGTGTATCACACTGATTGGTTTACATATATTGAAGAATCCTTGCATCACTGGGATAAATCCCACTTTACCATGGTGTATAATCCTTTTAATGGGGTGTTAGACTCGGTTTGCTAGTATTTTGTTGAGGATTTTTGCATCTGTGCTATACTTCAGGGCTACAGTAGTCAAGACAGTATGGTGCTGGCACAAAAACAGAAATATAGATCAATGGAACAGGATAGAAAGCCCAGAGACAAACCCATGTACCTATGGTCACCTAATCTATGACAAAGGAGGCCAGAATATACAATGGAGCAAAGACAGCCTCTTCAATAAGTGGTGCTGGGAAAAATGGACAGCTCCATGTAAAAGAATGAAATTAGAACACTCCCTAATACCATACAGAAAAATAAACTCAAAATGGATTAAAGACCTAAGTGTAAGACCAGGCACTATAAAACTCTTAGAGGAAAACATGGGCAGAACACTCTTTGACATAAATCACAGCAAGATCTTTTTTGACCCACCTCCTAGATTAATGAGAATAAAAACAAACAAAAACAAAAACAAATGGGACCTAATTAAACTTAAAAGCTTTTGCACAGCAAAGGAAACCACAAACAAGATGAAAAGACAACCCTCAGAATGGGAGACAATATTTGCAAATGAAGCAAATGACAAAGGATTAATCTCTAAAATATACAAGCAACTCATGCAGCTCAACATCAAAAAAACAAACAACCCATATAAAAAAAAAAAGAATAGAACAAAAAAACAAACAACCCAATCAAAAAAATGGGCTGAAGACCTAAATAGACATTTCTCCAAAGAAGACATACAGATGGCCAACGCAAACACATGAAAAAATGCTCACCATCACTAATTATTAGAGGAATGCAAATCAAAACTACAATGAGCTATCACCTCACACCAGTCAGAATGGCCACCATCACAAAATCTACAAACAGTAAATGCTGGAGAGGGTGTGGAGAAAAGGGAACCCTCTTGCATTGTTGGTGGGCATGTAAGTTGTTACAGCCACTATGGAGGTTCCTTAAAAAACTAAAAATAAAACTACCATATGACCCAGCAATCCCACTACTGGGCATATGCCCTGAGAAAACCATAATTCAAAAAGAGACATATACCACAATGTTCATTGAAGCACTATTTACAATAGCCAGGACATGGAAGCAACCTATATGTCCATCAACAGAGGAATGGATAAAGAAGATGTGGTACATATATACAACGGAATATTACTTGCCATAAAAAGGAATGAAATCGGCTCATTTGCAGAGATGTGATTCGACATAGAGATTCATATAGAGTGGAGTTAAGTCAGAAAGAGAAAACAAATATCGTATATTAACACATATATGTGGAATCTGAAAAAAAATGGTATAGATGATCTTATTTACAAAGCAGAAATAGAGACACAAACACAGAGAACAAACGTATGTATACCAAGGGGGAAAGGGGGGGGTAGGATGAATTGGGAGATTGGGATTGATATATATACACTATTGATACTATGTATAAAATAGATAACTAATGAGAACCTACTATGTAGCACAGGGAACTCTACTCAGTGCTCTGTGGTGACCTAAATGGGAAGGAAATCCAAAAAAGAGGGGATCTATGTACACATATTGTTGATTCACTTTGCTGTACAGTAGAAACTAACAAAACATTGTAAAGCAACTATACTCCAATAAAAATTAAAAACAAAATTACAGTGAGATAATACTGCAAAAAAATGTCAAGTAAAATAGCAGAATTCTAGAATAACTTACAGAAATAAGTCAATGTTTATTATATTCTCTTTTCTTTTTTTGGCCACACCATGCAGCTTTCGGGATCTTAGTTCCCCAACCAGGAATTGAACCTGGGCCCCAGCAGTGAAAGTGCCAAGTCCTAACCACTGGACCGCCAGGGAATTCCCCATATTTTCTATAATACAAGAAGTTTTTAAAAACTCTATTATAAAATACATAGATTTTTGCAAAGAACCTTGTAAATGGAAAAAAACAGCCAAAACAATCTACTACATATAGGCCTTAGTATGTGGTTTTATAGTCTGTCTACTTAGGGGAGTGTTCTATCTTCACAAATTCAGTGTTACGAGAATATGTGGCTGGGTGTTAATTATCATTTTAAAAGGAATTTAATTCTCCTACACAGCTGAGAATGCTAACAGTCTCCAATTTTAATTTGTTCTCCTGTACAAGACGCTGTTTCTTAAGTATTTAGTTGCCTCCTGCTGGTCACACAAACTTTAGACTTCCTAAAAATATGTATTTCTCAATAAATTGCATATGATGACAAACTTCTAAAGAGATGCATTGGACTTTTTCATCAAATGAATTCACAGTGGATTTCCAGTCTCAATTGAGATAAGTAAGTTAGCTCATAGGTTTTCTTAAGCATGATCCTCTTCTTTCTTTCATGTCATATTTTATGTCTCTTCAAATCCTTTTTGAAACCAGATGCGAATAACCTCAAATTGAGATGCAAAAAGCACTTGTTCAAGAATCTTAGAAGCTGTATTTTTATTGTCTCTACTACCATCTCTCTGGCTAATCTTGGACAAGACACTTTAACTTCTTGGTACTGACTTCCTCATCTGCAATTTGAAGTATAATTGACATGCAGTAAACTGTACATATTTAAAGTATAATTTGATAAGTTTTGACACATGTATACAGACATGGAACTATCATTATAATCAAGATAACAAACATATTTATCACTCCCAAAAGTTTTTTCGTGTCACTTTGTATTTCCTTCCTCCTTCCTCCTGCCCCTCCCAGCCTTCTCCTATCCTCAAGTGCTGATGTGTGTTTTCTGTCACCATATATTAGTTTGCATTTTTCAGAGAAAAACAGAAATTTTAAGCTCATTAGTTTAAGTGACTAAAATGAGATATGGAAGAACTTAAATTCTTTTAAAATATTTTTTAAAAATTGAGATTTCCTATCTTGAAACCTGAGACAGCAGTGTGATGCAGTGGTTAAAGCCCTTAACTTTAGAGTAAGCGGACATGAGTTTTGGGTCTTGGCTTTGTCATTCACTAGCTGTTATGACCTTGGGCAAATTACTTAATATCCTGAGGTTAACAGTTTCCCCATACTTAGGGGAAAGAATAATAATAGCTTCTATGCTCAAAAAGACGTTGTGAAATTGCATGCAAAGCAATTAGCTCAGTGCTGGGCCTGTTCACACAGTATACTCAGCCAACGGTAGTCACCTATCTTTAGACATTTCAAAGAGTCCTACCCATATTTTAAGAAAAGGAAATTGAGAACTCTGATCATGCAGACAGTATAATCTTAAGGCAACTGTTTTCAAAGTTTTATGTGAAGATTACAGTAATTCACTGTGCTAGACATGGTGTCCATATGATTCTGACTCAAGTCCTTTTTGTAAGTACCTCATTGGTTTTTCTTCCTCATAACTGTTACCCCGAGTGTCATGGGTCCCCTTTTTGTAATTCTATCCATACCCTCCCCAAACATGTGACCCGACAGTCACTGGTTTGACGAATGACTTGGCCAAAGTAGAGTGAATGGTAGTCACCACTTCAGAAGACAGGCACCACTTCAGAAGACAGGCACTAAAGAAAACTAGTCCTTTTTTGGTGATAAATGTTCTTTAATAGTTTTCTTCTCTATATTTAAATACTTCTGTCATTCTTTTTGTGCCGTTTAGCTTTGCCAGGTTCATACTTGATAGAACTCTCTCTCTACAACAGAAACTAATTAAGCTCCACTTGCTAGCCTAGCCCAGTCTAGCATCCAGGGTAAGTTCTGGCTTTGTGGAGAAGAGAGTTTAGATACTGTATCTTAGAAAACTCTCTTGTGCTTTCTTTCTTGAAGTTTTAGCATTGCTTTACTAAAGATAGTCCAGAGAAATTATATGGGGTTGTGGGAGGCGGTTCATAATTCTTCTGTGGGAAGGAGGATCTCCTGCTTAATATCCCTCCTATTTTGTAATGTACCATCTATACAGGTTTATTTACTCCTTCTACCTTAACCTAGCTTCCTCCCAGAAATTAGTCTATGACAATGACTTACGTGCAGGTAGTTGATTTTGGAAAGAGATCCCAGCAAATGAGTGAAAAACCGGGAAACTAAAACATGGAAGGGAGGAAAGCCAATTCAAGACTAGATGATCAGTCTAGACATTTCTATAGGCAACTAGGGTTCATTTTTCTAGATCTTTGAATAGTTGTCTAGAATTCATCTAGAATTGTCTGCCTGAGTGAAGAAAAGGGAAGCATTTATCTACTAGTTTCCACCCCTCATTGTTCATTGTGGCAGATAGACCCTGAGGTAACAACTACCAATGATCCCTGCCTTTTAATGCCCTTCTTTAAGCTCCTATCCCTGAATGTAGGTGGAGCCTGTGAATTGCTTACAACCAATAGAATATGGCAAAAGTTATAGGGTGTTACTCCCATAATTACATTGTATGGCAGATGTTATGGGATACATCACTCCCATCATTATGTTACATTATGTAAGAATTCATCTTATTAGCAGAATTGCCCTTTGTCACTTTGCTGCTGTCTTTGAAGAAGCAAGCTGCTATGTTATGAACTGCCTATGGAGAGAACCATGTGGCAAGGAACTCACATGGCCTCTAGAAGTGGAGGACAGCCTCTGGCTGACAGCCAGCAAAAATGTCTGAAGCTTTCAGTCCTACAGCTGCAAGGAAATGAATTCTGCCAACAACCTGAGAGTTTGGAAGAAGATTCTTCTTCATTTGAGCCTCCAGATGGGAACACAACACAGTCAACACGTTCAATGGGAGACCCAACAGTGGAAACTCCAACTAAGCTGTGCCTGAACTCCTGACCCACAGAAACAGAGATAATAAATATGTGTTGTTTTAAGCTGATAAGTTTATGGGATTCGTTACGCAGAAATAGAAAACATACATATTTTGATACCTAGAAGTGGAGTGCTGTTTTAACAGGTACCTGAAAATATGTCTGTGGTTTTGGAACTGAGTGATGGGTGGAGGCTGGAAGAATGTTGAAGAGCATAATAGAGAAATTTCAGCACCATGACTAGAATCACCATGACTATCAGTAGAAATATGGACACTGAGGACATGCTATGAAGTTCTCAGAAAGAAGTGAAGAGCATGTTATTGGAAACTAGAGGAAGGAGAATACTTGTTATGTAGTGACAAAAAAGCTTAGTGAAATTGCTGCAGTTATGTTGAAAGCAAAACTTGTAAGTGATGGAACTTTGTTATATAGTTACAGTGATTTCTAAGCAAAATGTTGAAGGTGACACTTTTATTCTTGATACATATAGCAAAATGCAAAATGTCAAAGAGAGAGAGAGAGAATTTAGGGGCAATACTGTTAAATAAAAAGGGAGCAGGATGGGCTTCCCTGGTGGCACAGTGGTTAAGAACCTGCCTGCCAATGCAGGGGACACGGATTCGAGCCCTGGTCTGGGAAGATCCCACATGCCACGGAGCAACTAAGCCCATGCGCCACAACTACTGAGCCCGTGCACCTAGAGCCTGTGCTCTGTAACGAGAAGCCACCGTAATGAGAAGCCCGCGTACCACAATGAAGAGTAGCCCCCGCTCTCCGCAACTAGAGAAAGTCCACCCGCAGCCCGCACGTAGCAACAAAGACCCAACTCAGCCAAAAATAAAAATTAATTAATTTTTTTAAAAGGGATCAGGACTTGATGATTTTGAAAATCTTCATCTTCCCCAGATGGTAAAAAATATTGTTAGGAGATGGCTTCTGAACACTGTCCAGAAAGCCTGCTCTAGAGAAGTAGCACTACAACCTTTTGTTAAAACCACAAAGAGATCAAAAGGTCAGGGTGCCTTCCTCTGTTAACTTTTTCTGATTGCAACTAGACTGGGGATTCTAGTGCCATTAAGCCCATGCTCTAGACTGTCTTCTAGAGGCTACCTTGGGATGGGGGCATCAGAATTCTAACCAAATAAAGCTAAAGTTTGGATCAGACATCAGTAAACCAGGGGATGTGGGTAATCTTAACTTCATCAGACTCTCAGATTTTCTGCTACTTCAACTCAAGATAGATTTGAACAATTTCTGGACCAAGGAATTATAGCCATTTACGTAGAGGAGCTACCATTCCCTAACTTCTGTTTTCCAATAGACCTAAAAAGGTCCTGGGGTGGGGCTGCTGAGGACAGCAGTTCTTAAGCATTTGGTCTCAAAACCCATTTACACCTTTAAAAATTATGGAGAATTCCAAAGAGCTTTTGTTTATATCTGTTGATATTTACCATATTAGATATTAAAACTAGTAATTTTTAAGGTTTAGTGATTCCTTTAAAAAAGACAATAAGCCCATTATATTTTAAGATAAATAACATATATTTCATGAAAATTAACTGTATTTTCCAAAATAATTTAGTGATAAAAGTGGTATTGGTTTTACATTTTTGCAGATCTCTTTAATGTCCGGCTTAATAGAAGACAGTTCAATTCTTATGTCTACTTCTGTATTCCATATGTTCTGATATGTTTTTTTAGTTGAAATAAATGAAGAAAATCCAGCCTCGCACACATATGTAATTGGAAAAGTATTTAATAGTTCTTTTAAAAGTTAATTGTGAGTATAATTCTTTGCTTTCACACCACCAAAACCTTAAAAGTGATAGTTTCTTAAAGGTTAGTAGCAATGTGGAACCTGAAACTATAGGAATGAACATTTGTATACTGTAACATTAAAATCCATTGGTGTATTATGGTGTGTCTTGAACTTTGAATGGATCTTTTAGTCCCACATTGTTTTGTAATGTCATTCATTGGTCATTTGGAAAATAGTGGTTCACTGAGTTATGCATATCTTCCAAATCCTGACACGTGTCATTTTGAAATATCAAAAACTCAACATTCATTAATATAACTACTCATCAGAAAAGTCCTTAAGAATTAGGAAATTGTCAAACTCACAGGGTGGATATAAGTTTTCCAAAATTCTAATTTTTGAAATCTCAAATTTTATTCTTAACAAAAAATGCTGTAAGTTGTTTTCATTGAAATACAGACTTCATTAAATTTTGAGACAATGTCTGCCAGATACCCAAGTCTGAATGACTATAGGCTGTCTGTCTGTCAGTCTTTCAAGCAAAAATGGTGTTCCATATAAAGAGTGGCTTGTTCAGCTCACAACTCAATCACATAAATCCTTTTCCTCGAGACAACCATTGTTCTTTGATATACAGCAGAAATGCTTTATGCATTTTGCCTCACATAACTTTTAAAAGACGTGATCAAGGGTTCAGATTTGATAAAATTAATAATTATTACTATTTTATCAAGCATCATCTTAAATTCTCTTTTTTTTTCCTGTGAGTACAGTCATCCCTTGGTATCCACGGGGGATTGGTTTCAGGATCCCCTGCAGTTGCCAAAATACTACGGTGCTCATGTCTCATACTAAATGGCACAGTATTTGCATACAATCTATGGAATATTCTCTTGTATAATTTAAATCATCTCTAGATTACTTATAACACCTAATACAATGTAAATGCAATGTAAATAGTTCATAAATGCTATGTAAATATTTACTGGAGCAGCAAATTCAAGTTTTGCTTTTTTGGAACTTTTCAAAAGAAAAAATTAAAAAAATAATTTCAGTTCATGGTTGGTTGAATCTGCGGGAATACAGAGGGCCAGGTGTATATAGCAATGAAGAATACAATGACTACTAGTACGGTTTGGTATCACTGCTTTGATTTCTGTTAAGGAACTAGCAATAGTACAAATATCAACACAGTGAGGGAGGCAAGTTATGTCTTAGTATTACTGTGAAAATATTTTTGACCTTGCAGATAGCTTCCCGGGGACTCCATGGAGTCTGCAGATCACATTTTGAGAACCACCGATCAAGAACAAATCTAAACTCTAAGTGGTGGCAATCCATTTTTCACAATTTGCCCTTCTGAGTAGAGTCTGTGCTGTTATAACCAATCCTGGCCTAACTTCTCTCTCATCAGCTTTTTCTGCTTGCTAATAAGCAATGACCCATCATATTCGGTTCTTGGTTCCAGCTGAATTCCCCATTTCTAACCCTCCATTCTTCTTGCCAAAGTAAAGATTTCTTGCCTCTATTTTTATCTGCCTAATCAAACCCTACACTAATCTTCTAATGATTCCATTTTAATTCTTGATCTCATTCCAGGAATCAACCTAGCCCTTCAGGGTAGAATTTTATTCATTCATTTTTTATTTCATTTATACATTCATTGATTAATTCATTTAATCAATGAATTAAATAAGTTCATTAATTTTAAAATGAATATTCTGCAAATCTACTATTTCATTTGTTAGAGAGATGACATTTGCTTTTGGCCTTAAAGGGTGACATAATTTGAACAGATGAAATGAAAGTGTAGGTTTTTCAAAGTATGATAAATAGTAATAGCTTTATGGAGGTAAAAAAGTCTTCCTCCTTGCTTGGGGAAAGGCAAAGAGGATGCAGATAGTAGAGTAATTAAAGACAAGGCCAAAAATTTAGTATAGGGTCATCTCATGGAGGTACTGACTGCCTGAAGTTCATTTGGTAAGCAATGGGGAACTACCAGAGATGTCTCAGCAGAGGCAGAGGTAATGGGGTGAAACAGTCTCAGTAAAGCATTATTTGCCTAAGATTTGTTTGGCAACTATAGATGAAAAGAATTTGGTGGCAAAAAGACACTTGAGGCCAGAAAAACAGGTTGGAGACCTGAACTAGGGTGGTGGCCCTAGAAATGGAGATGAGTGGAGATAGATTTTGAGAACAATGAGGAAGTAAGTTCAATAGGTGGTGGTGAGGGAGAAGTGGTTGTCAAAAATGACTAGAGTTTCAAGCATGAGTTACTGGGAGAATGGTGATGCTATTCAAAGAAATCAGGAAGTCAAAAAAAGGAACGGTTTGTGTGAGGCAAGACGTTGAGCTCAGTTCTTTACCTGTTAGGCATATAAATGGCTATACTCAAGGGGGAACTAACTAATTTTATAGCACTTACAAGAACTGGAGCCTAACAAATAGAAGATTGTGGTTATAGCTGGACTGGCTTTATACTGTCTCTTTGCAATATAAACGTAAAGGGGAAAATGAAAAATGCAGTCAGTATTTTAATTCGCTGTAGTTTCTCTCTAGACAAATCTAGCAGGAATCTGTAGCTTTTCTGTGGTCCATATATCACAAAGATAGCTCTTTTAAAGTGATATATATTTATTAAACGATTTGTATGTGTTATTTATTATGCTAAATTGTATGTCAGTTAATCCTGGCAACAGCACTTAGATATTATTATCTGGATTTTCATAAGAGAAATCAAGGTACAAAGATGTTAAGTAACTTTTCCAAGTTCAAATAGGAAGTGATGGAATGACATTTGAAACCAGGTTCTGTGCGGTTTCAAAGTCCTTGTCTCATCTACTCTATATAACTAAAGTATTTATGTGCCTTTCCTCCCTTTTCCTTTTCACAGAATGAAAAGTGAATAGTGCCTTTTAGCATGAACTATTGGTCTTTATGATTGTATCCAGAGGTTCATTAATGCCGTCTTAGGAGATCTATCTTAGGAAAGGCTACTGCTCAGGGGGCTCTCCCTTTTTATTTTCCTTCCAGTTTTATTGAGATATAATTGACATACATCACTGAATAAGTTTAAGGTATACAGCAAAATGGTTTGACTTACATATATTGTGGTAATGTTTAGTTAGCGTCCATCATATCATATAGATAAAAAAGAAAGAAAAAAAAAGAAACAAAATTTTCCTTGTGATGAGAACTTTTAAGATTTACTCTCAACAACTTTTCTATATATCATACAGCAGTGTTAACTGTAGTTATCATGCTGTACATTACAGCCCTAGTACTTATTTATCTTGTAACTGGAAGTTTGTACCTTTTTAAAAATTTTTATTTAGTTTTTTAATTGAAGTATAGTTGATTTACAATGTTGTGTTAGTTTCATGTGTACAGCAAAGTTATTCAGTTATATATATATATATATATTCAGTTTTTATATATATACAAAACTTTTATTTTTCAGGTTATTCTCCCATATAGGTTATTACAAAATATTGAGTATAGTTCCCTGTGCTATACAGTAGGTCCTTGTTTTTTATCTACTTTGTATATAGTAGTGTGTGTATGCTACTCCTAAATTCCTGATTTATCCCTCTCTTCCCCCTTTCCCCTTTGGTAACTGTAAGTTTGATATTCTATGTCTGTTTCTGTTTTGTAAATAAGTTCATTTGTATCATTTTTTTAGATTCCACATATAAGTGATATCATATGATATTTGTCTTTGTCTGACTTACTTCACTTAGTATGATAATCTCTAAATGCATCCATGTTGCTGAAAATGACATTATTTCATCCTTTTTGTGGCTAATATTCCATTGTATGTATATATACCACATCTTCTTTAACCTTTCATCTATCGATGGACATTTAGGTTGTAGAAGTTTGTACCTTTTGACAACCTTCCTCCAATTCCTCCTCCCCTGAACCGCCCCCCGACCCATAACCGCAAATCTGATCTCTTTTTCTATGAGTTTAGTGTTTTGTTTTTCAAGATTCTTCATTTAAGTGAGATCATATAGTATTTCTTTTTCTGTCTGACTTATTTCACTTAGCATAATGCCCTCAAGGTCCATCCATGCTGTTGTAGATGGCAGCGTTCCCTCAGTTTTTAATGGCTGAATAATATTCTTTTGTATGTATATACTGTAACTTCTTTATCCGTGCACTTATGGACAGACACTTAGGTTTTATCCATGTCTCAGCTATTGTAAATAATGCAGCTATGAACATGGCGATGCAGATATCTTCTTGAGTTAGTGCTTTTGTTTCCTTTGGATATATTCCAAGAAATGGGATAACTGGATTGTATTGTAGTTCTATTTTTAATTTTTTGAGGATCCTCCAAACTGTTTTCCTTGTGTCTGTACTTGTTTACTATCTCACCAACAATGCACAAGGGTTCCCTTTTCTCCACATCCTCACCAGCATTTTTACCTCTTATCTTTTGGATGATGGCTACTTTAACAGGCATAAGGTGATATCATATTGTGGTTTTAATTTGCATTTCCCTAATGACTAGTGATGTTGAACATCTTTTCATGTACCTATTGGCCTTTTGTATATCTTTTTTTGGAAAAATGTCTATTCAGGGCTTTTGCCCATCTTTTAATTGGATTATTTAGTTTTTTCGTTATGGTTTTTTTGTTTTGGGGGAGATTTTTGGCTGCTGGGTTGTATGAGTTCTTCATATATTTTGGATAATAACCCCTTATCAGAGATCTGGTTTGCAAATATTTTTTTCCCATTCCATGGTTGCCTTTTTACTTTGTTGATTGTTTCTTTTACTATGAAGAAGCCTTTTAGTTTTATGTCATCCAACTTGTTTATTTTTGCTTTTGGTGACATATCTAAAAAATCATTGCCAACACCCATGTCAAGGAACTTTTTTCCTATGTTTTCTTCTAGGAGTTGCATGGTTCAGGTCCCATGTTTAAGTCTTCAATTCATTTTCAGTTAATTTTTGTACGTGGTGTAAGATAGGAGTCTATTTTCATTATTTTACATGTGAATATCCAATTTTACCAACACCATTTATCAAACAGACTCTTTTCTCCACTGAGGCACTCTCTTTCAACTACTATAATGGGCAACTACTTTCCCCATTGGAATGATAATTCCTGTCCCTTACTTAAGACTGAGAGCACTATTAAGTAACAAAATTAATTTAACTGTAATACCACAACTTAAGAAGAGCAGATATAATAGTTTTAAATGTAGCTATAGTAAATACTGTCATTAAAAAATAATGAAGAGCTAGATAAGTTCCTCTGAAAGCACTTTATTTATTTTTTATTTTTATTGGAGTATAGTTGATTTACTATGTTGTGTTAGTTTCTGCTGTACAGCAAAGTGAATCAGTTATACATAAACATATATCCACTCTTTTTTATATTCTTTTCCCATATAGGTATTACAGGGTATTGAGTAGAGTTCCCTGTGTTACACAGTAGGTCCTTATTAGTTATCTGTTTTGTATACAGTAGTGTGTATATGTCAATCCCAATCTCAGTTTATCGCCCCTCTCTTTCCCCCTGATAACCATAAGTTTGTTTTTTACATCTGTGACTCTATTTCTGTTTTGTAAATAACAAAACATTTGTTATTGGGGGGGATTGTTTCATTTGTACCATTTTTTTAGATTCCACATATAAGCGATATCATATGATATTTGTCATTCTCTGTCTGACTTATTTCACTCAGTATGACAATCTCTAGTTCCATCCATGTTGCTGCAAATGGCATTATTTTGTCCTTTTTTATGGCTGAGTAATATTCCATTGTATATATGTACCACATCTTTATCCATTCCTATATTGATGGACATTTAGGTTGCTTCCATGTCCTGGCTATTGTAAATAGTGCTGCACTGAACATAGGGGTGCATGTATTTTTTTTGAATTATGTGAAACCAGTTTAAATTTAGACAAATAGCAGAGAATGACCTTAACAGCAAGTCTGAGCATTCAAGTATGGAGGTCTTTCTCTACATAAGGGAAGATAGAGGATGCCTAGTCTTGGAAATTAACGTTGTGGTTGAATGCTCCCCCAGAGTGTAATGAGCAGAGAACCAAGAAATACACGCCTGTGCTACATTTGTTACATGCACGGCCTGGCACTTGATGAGTGTTCCATGAATGTAAGTCCCTTTCCCTTTTGCATTTTACAAAATATTTCCACACATCTCATTTTGTTTACTCTATATATTGAAAAGAAAATCCCAAGGAATAAACTGTTATCATTCTCATTGTACCGGTACGTAAGAATCTTTACATGCTGAAGCTGAAAATGACTAGACGATTCTGCAGTTTGGTGTCTCTAGCCTCAATGTTCTGGGTTTGCACTCTCCCTGTAGGAATTGATCATGTGTTTCTCTGCCCATTGAGTTGTGATAAGAAAGATTTTCCTGCTTGGAGTCCAAACTGAGCATGGATCCCACATAAATAAAGACCCATGACACTTTTTTTGGGGGGTTGGTTTTGTTTGTTTGTTTTTGGACATGCCACACGGCTTGTGGGATCTTAGTTCCCTGACCAGGGATCAAATTCGTGCCCGCTGCAATGGAAGCACAGAGTCCTAACCACTGGACCACCAGGGAATCCCCCCCATGACACTTTTTGCCATTGAACTGAGCTGGGGACCCTACTGACTGTTAATCCCTTTATCCCAGGTTTAAGTGGGTGACATTTTGTATTACAAAGGTATACATACCGGTGCTTAATTTGAGAGAGTTTCAAAGAAAGTCTCATGGAAAGTCTCAGACATGAGGTGGAGTTTCTAGACCTGACATCATTGTATTAACATAAGTGAAAAAGAGCTTTGAAGACATGAAGAAAGCAAAAGCATGACACGACCATATTGCACAAAAGAGATGGGTCTGCCAACAGCATGAAGAGAAACTGGAAGGAGACAAATTTAACTAGATTTTCAAAGTTCAGATGGTAGGGGATATTGACCAGGAAGATTATAAATTTTGACTATAACCTATTTAAGAAGCATTTGGTTCTTAAGAAGGGAGAAACTATTTACAAGTAAAACCAACATAATCTTGCCTAAGACCTGGTTTTGTGTCTTTACTTCAGGTTCCTTCATTTTGTGAAAAGGAAAGGGTGTTGCAGGAAAGAGAGTGGGGCACGAGAGGATGGCCATGTCCCAGGTCTCAGGTGAGTCCCGAGATGGCCACCAAGTGTGGGTTCTTGGCTTCGTGCAAGAAAGAATTCAAGAATGAGCCACAGTAAAGAGAAAGAAGATTCATTCAGGGAGAAACACACTCCACAGACAGAATGTGGGCCATCTCGGAAGGTGAGAAAGGCACCATGATATGGGGTTGTCAGTTTTTATAGGGGTGGGTAATTTCATAGGGTAATGAGTGGGAGGAGTATTCTAGCTATTTGGGGGAAGGAGTGGGGATTTCCAGGAATTGGGCCACCACCCACTTTCGACCTTTTGTGGTTGGCCTTGGAACTGTCATGGTGCCTGTAACTGTGTCATTTAGCTTGTTGATGTGTTACATTGAGCGTATACTGAGGCTCAAGGTCTAGTGGAAGTCTGGGACCTATTTGGCTCTAATCAGTTTATGTCTTGTCCTCAGGCTATGTCTTTCTTTCAAAGGTTGTGCCCTTGCCCCCTTCCTGTCTCAAGGGGAGGAAAGCATAATGACTAAGTAACTTGGGAAGAGTGACCCCCAAAACAGTACAAGGGAATTGTTCTTCCCTTGACTAGTGTTTGACAAGAATCCTAGAAACCAGGAAAATTTCCTTACTGTATTAAATTCAGACCCTTAACAATCAGAATAATTAACCTGAGTATCATGAGATGGTTGAGTAAAGCCCCCTAATCTCCTTTATATAATCACCTATAAAAAACAGAATGGTATTTTGGGTAAGCCAGAATACCTGCAACACAAATTTAAATACACCTGCATTAGATCCAGTACCTAATATCATCACTAACATCTATATTCTATTTGTTCATTCAATAAATATTTATGAATTCCCTACCATATGCCAGACACTGAGGATACAGTATTTACAAGACAGATGTGATCCCTGACCCCATGGAACTCGCAGTCCCCTGGGGAAACAGGCATTAAATAAATAATTGCATTTATTTTTACCTTTATAACTTTGTAAAAAATGAACAAATATTTTTTGAAGTTTTATGCTGGGTGTAGGAGATACAAAGATAGCTGTCTACAAGGAAGTTTATAGAACCCATAAGGTCTGAAAATCCTATTTTAGAATATGGCATGGTGAAGGACTGAACATAAAGACCCTGATCCAAATAGTTCTATGTCTAGGACTTGTCCTTATGTGTTAACATGAGATCTGGATTTTAAAAAAAGAATTCCCTTGCATTATGGTTTAAGCCTCTTTAAGGCAATGTAACTAGAGGCAACGGTAAACTGATCATACTGCCCTCAGACAACATCAGAGGGACTATTTCTGAGTCATCAGACAAATACAATAAGAACATATCCCTCTCAAGTCCATCTCTCTAAAAATAGACCAGGACAGTCTCAAAGCACATATTCCTCCATTGATATGTACTTAGAACTTTTAGATTTCTGGTCCCAATTTTGGAACTATATGGTCATTCATTGCACCTATTAGTTGACAATCATTATTTCAAGAAATCCAAACGCCAGAACTGGTAATGGTCCTACTAGGACTGCAGTGATGTGAGGTATAATATTTTTATGTAATAATTTTAATCATAAATAACCTAAAAATTCACTCTGGGCTCCTCCAATTAAAAGAAAAGTATAAAACTCAATATTTCCTACAACATTCCATGGTCTCCCAAATTTGGAAATGTGTATTTAAACAAAATAAAAAATTTTAAACAAATGTTCCATGGAATGCTTCTGTTAAAAATTGGTGGAATCAAGAGAGAAAAGTGATATATGCATAGTGTGCCAATAAACTGGCTTTCTGAAAACAGAAACAAAGACGAAATTCTGATTTGAAGTCTTTGTTGACTTTTTTAGTATGAGTATTCGCACCATGGCCAACTTCAAGCTACCAATCTGAAATCGCAGAACGTACAGTTGTGGAGAGATGTGCACAATCAGCTCTCAAGAGCCTGGGTAAGCCAGCTCCAGCACCCACTGGCTGTTCCTCAGAGAAAAAATAAATATTAATTTATTTTCTGTCAAAGAGGCCAAAGACTCCATCTTTTCTGATGTAGTTCCTAGAATATCCAATTTGGGGAATTATGCTTAATGTTGGTTCTAATACTTTATAAAACTAAAGATTCCTTTTATAAACCTTTTCAATGCTGCACACTTTGATGTGATTTAGGTTTAAACATAGCAACCAATTTTCCCTAATGAGAAATATAGATAAAGATGTGAATGTTTATTAGTAAGACAGTGACATTAAAAAGATTTGTGCTACTTGGCAGTAAAAGCATTTCTATTCCTTTGGTTGAAGTAAATTTATAGCACTCTCCATGAGTGTCCACCAGATGGCAGACATTTCACAGCAACTTTACAAATAAGGCACATCTGCATTTCTGCAAGGCTGAACAATAATTTTTGAAGATGCTAAAGGAAATAACGAGCACATTTGGATAAACAGCAATACATGCAGGAGCACATTTGCAACTTGGATTATACTCTTATTTTTCCCCTCTGTTTGGGGTTCCAGAGGGTATTATCCAACTGATCTTTCCTGATATTTTCATTCACGGAAACCTCTGAACTTGGCTAAAACTGAACTTTTGATCTTTCCCTCGCCTCCAATTCCACTTGTCTTTCAGCCTTTTTTTCCAGCTGCTCTTTCCAGAAACCTGGAAATCATCCTTGATAATTTCACTTTTGTTATTTTCCATATCTAATCTGGCATCAAATTCTACTGATTCTTATCTATCTTATCTATCTATAGCCTCCTAACTCATCTTCTTTCTTCTTTCCTCTACATAACAGAAACAGCATTGTTTTTAATATGTAAATCAGAACATGTTAGTCTCCTCTTTTTTTTTTTTTTTTTTTTTTGCGGTATGAGGGCCTCTCCCTGTTGTGGCCTCTCCCGTTGCGGAGCACAGGCTCTGGACGCGCAGGCTCAGCGACCATGGCTCACGGGCCCAGCCGCTCCGCGGCATGTGGGATCTTCCCGGACCGGGGCACGAACCTATGTCCCCTGCATCGGCAGGCGGACTCCCAACCACCGCACCACCAGGGAAGCCCGTTATTCTCCTTTTTAAATCCTTCAATGGCTTAAATAATAATTTTTTCTTTAACTATTGACTTATTTTCCTTTAAAGTAATTTACTTTTTACTTATTGTAGTAAAGTCTCAGAATGAACTAGTAAATGTGAGCAGATAAAAGGCAAAGCAATAAACTACAAAATCCCACTACTTGGGATACAGCTACTTGGTTCTGTGGTGTAGTGCAGATGCTCCCAACAGAAAATAAGTTGTTACTTCATTGTCCTCAGGGTCATAATCTACATGCCACCTACTACAGGAAAATTATCTGCTTGTCTACCTCAGGGAGATGAAAGGCAGATCTTAAGATCCTATTTTGAAGGATATAAAATCTCTTGAGAGAAACTGTGATAGTAAATTTGATATGATGGTTAGATCTAAAGACAATAATATTAAGTGCTTCTGATTAGAAAATGTTGAGATAAATCTGCTTCAGCCCCTTGGGAGGACTCTTCAATGTTTTGGCTATCTACAGCTATGTAACAAACGTGCCTCAACTCAGTAGCATGGAATAATTGTTTATATTTTATTATTATCTCTCATAGTGTTGGGGGCTGACTGGGTCCGGCTAAGCCTAGTCTCCTGGGGTTGCAGTCAGACTGGCTGGGGCTGGAGTCATCTTGAGGCTTCCTCATCCACATGCATGTAGAAGGATGTGGGCTGTTGGCCGGGACCTCAGCAGGGGCTTTTGGCGGGAACATGTATGCACGGCCTTTCTTTGTGGCCTGGGCTTCCTCAAAATAACTGACTGATGTGGGAACATAAAGGTCTAGCCATCTTGGCCCAACCTGGGACAGCTCTGGAGAGTCATTCCAGCTCCAGAGCTCCCTGTGGCACCAGCCAAGGCTGTCATCAGGACTGCATCACAATTCGACTTCTCCCTCTGTCCACTCTGGCTTCCTTCCCTTCCCTTCTCTTCCATTACACAGGTGCTAATCCCAAGGTACTCCTTAACGAACATCATGCACACTCACTCAGTCTTCAAGTGAGTTCCTGGGGAACCCAGCTTGCAACAACACCGGGACTGTAAACACAGTAAGGAAGGCTAGCTAGTGAGAGCTAAATGAACTGTAACCATATGACGGCAGTCAATGTTGGTGCCAGAACTTCCATCTGGGGACATCGGGAGCAGTATTGTCTTTTGTGTACTTGTGTGTGTTTGAATATATGGGGGGTTGGGGGGAAGGGAATTCACTTTGGGGACTTATTTCGAAGTTGCTTATCTAAAAGTATACTATAACTTAGATTGTATATTTATTTGTACGGCTTATCTGGGCAGCTGATGGAGATGTAGGGATGAGAAGAAAAGTCCCTGCATGCACATACACATCCCCCCACCGCAGCTACTCTTAGGATGACCACCCAAGTTTGGCTGAAAGAGTTGAGACATTCTCTGGAAAGTCTTGTAAAGAGCTGAGGCGCTTAGCATTGTTGTTGGTGTTTTGTGGCCAAAGATGAGCAAGAGACTCGTTATGGTGAAGAACCAGAGCCTGCAGTGTCAGGGCTGGTGGAGGGCACAGGAATCAGTGCACTCACTGCTTAAACTAGGATCGTCCGGTAGGAAGATCCACTCGATCGCTTTAAGAAGCTTGTCGGAGACGGGAATCAACCAAAACTCAGAGCTTCAAAACCCATTATCTCCCAAATATTAGCATGGCTTACTCACTTCATTTTTTTTTTTTTTTTAGATTTTTGTCAAGTGTCACCTTTTCAAAGAGGCTTCCTTGACCATTCACTCTATTTAAACTAGCACTTCTATCTCTCTCCCTTTATACTGCTTTTATTTTCCTTTATGTTGCTTATGACCACCTGACATAAATTTATGCACTTTTCATTGACAATCTTTCTCACTAGAATATAGTCTGTAGAAGGGGAAAGAATTTGTCTATTTTGTTGATTACTGTATACCAAGAACCAGACAATAGCAAGAACTTAATAGGTATTTGTTGATTGAAAGAATAAATGGGCATTTTCTTGAGTAATCAAAATTTTTCCAATTCTCTATCTTCTGGTAGAAATTCCAAACTCCCCCAGAGATGGAAAGCATAGGCAACAGCAACTTTTTACTGAATGTTTCCTAAATGACTTTTATTTCATATTTGCGAACTTAACAAAAGAGAGTACTATGATAAAATAGGTAGAAGAAAATAGATCATTCAGGTAAAAATCAAATATCCATACTCATCCTTGGGTAAATTGAAAAGTGCTTCTTCTCCCCTGGTTCTCTCCTTGGCTCTTCTCATAAAACAAAATAAGGCCATAGCTTCTCAGTGCTTATAAGCTTGAAAACACACTTTTAACTTTTTAGTGGAAATTTGTTGGACTCAGAATTACATTTAGCATATGAACTTGTTTCTTCCAAATAAATTAGTTGAAATGGAAACATTTCAGTGCTGTCAGTGCTGTCCTGAAAACACCAACTGTCACAAACAGGTGCTGATAATGAGCCTGAAATGTATTGATACAGAGTACATTATATTTACAATATAATAGGGTGACTTTACCTATGAAATATATAAATGCAATCACCTGGGATAGAATCATTTTTCAAGAATTTGCCTATGAGTTGGAGAGGCATCCTCCAGAGTCCTGGGAACTGCCCTCTTTCTCCATATTCTGGAAATTTGGGGCTTACATTCTCAATCCATATAAAGATATATTCTTCCTAAACTTGAACACTCTTCCCCTCTCTCATCCTGGGGACCAAAGTAAGCCAATGAGACTTATTCCCTGGAGATTTGGAACTGGGACCGAAGATTTCAACTGTCTTAAATTCTAGGGAGGGAGTTGTTGATGGTGATATTTTCTGCCTCATGGTCTGGAGAACAGAGATAGCCAGTATGCAGGAGCAAAGAAAAATGGAGATCTGAAGGGGAAGCAGAGACCTAGGATGGAGAGCCTCTCCTGATTTCCCAGTGGTGCTTGAGCCCTGGTTCCAGTTGACTATCAGGGTCCTGCTACATCTCTGCCCTTGGGTTCTGTGAGACAATTTAATTCCTCACAGCAAGTTCCTTTCTTCCCCCTTTGTGTAGCTTAGTTGGCTCTGTATCAGTTGCCACCAAAGATTCTAACAAATATGCTTTTTAAAAGTAAGTTTTAGGCCTTGCCATTTTCTCTCTAACTGCCCCTGATTTTTCAGAAAAACAAAGAGGAAAAGAGGTTCTTTCTTCTCTTACAGAGAAGCAGACACTGTTCAATAACATGAAGGTTAGGGTTAGGGTTTCTGTTTGTATGTTTGTTTGTTTGGCCACTACATGTGGCTTGTGGAATCTTAGTTCCCTGACTAAGGATTGAACCTGCGTCCTCAGCAGTGAAAGCATGGAGTTCTAACCACTGGACCACCAGGGAATTCCCAAGGTATTTCTGATAAAGGGTTGAATCTAGGATGTTCACAAAAGTACCAGTCTTACTTTCCTGTTCAGTCTGGAGACACCTGTAAAAATATATAAACTTGTGCTGTTTTCTGTTATTATAAAACTGGCTTTGCAAAATACTTATACAAAGGAATCTTTTAAAGACAGCCAGACTTGAGGAGAAATTGCTGCTGTGTCCTTTGAAAAGTTCCCTATGACCTTCACCAGCCTGCAGTTCTAATTGGTTATCTTAATAATTTGCTCCCTAGTAATTATTTATTTATTTATTTTTGCGGTACGAGGGCCTCTCACTGCTGTGGCCTCTCCCGTCGCGGAGCACAGGCTCCGGATGCGCAGGCCCAGCGGCCATGGCTCACGGGCCCAGCCGCTTCGCGGCATGTGGGATCTTCCCAGACCGGGGCACGAACCCGTGTCCCCTGCCTCGGCAGGCGGACTCTCAACCACTGCACCACCAGGGAAGCCCCCTAGTAATTATTTTAAAACTGACATCTCTACTTTTTAAAAGGTAACTAAGTATTTATGACGTTTCTTTGTTAAGCCAGGAGAAGAGTTGTAGAATGTCCTTTTTTCTCCCTTTGTGCACAAATGAATAGCACACCTCTGACTTTTCTCACTCAAACAAATAGGTGAGAGCTTTTGTCTCATTAACTGGGACTAGTCAAGGTTGCAACTACTTCCTATTTTAAACCCATTCTTATCACTAACATCCAGTTTATTTTAATACTGGGGAAAATATTTGAATCCCATGGGTCTTTATTTCCTATTATTTCCCAAACAATATTAAAAGATGAGGGTTTTCATTTCTGTAATGTAAACTTACTGCTTATCAGGATCCTAGGGGCTGAGCATGAGTGCTACTTGAAGAAAAAATAATTTGGTATTTGAGGTCTCTTAGGGAAGCAGAAGACGCTCTGTAGAATCATTTTGTGAGGAAAACAAACCCACTTTTTGTTGCATGTCCAAATAATATTTATCTTGTGTGCTTGAGTGGTGTCTCCCAGATTTTAGAGATCTGCTTGGTTCCAGGGTTGTTTGATACATAGCCCAGGTCTGAGCAACACAAAGTGAGAAAGGGGACTAACAAGTTGCTGGTGAATTGGAACCTTGTATCTTTGATGAAATTAGGCCAGGGTATCCCTTAAACTAAAGATGCCTAGGATTTCCTCAAATGTTTGTTTTTTTTGCCATGTTTGTGCAAAAAAATGGGCTTTGCTTTCTCTCTTCTTCATTACTCTTGGTCCACACTGAGTCACCTGCCTATCACATTTCTGCCAGGCGATTAAAGCACAAGATATTGTAATATATGTGGGGAAATCTTGGTTTACACATTATATACACAAAGGTAATCTGATTCACAAGCTCTAATTTCTTCATTGTCTTCCAATCCATATAGAGAACTCTCTTCACTTTTCCTGATTTCTTAGGAAGTGAGATTTCTTTCCTTCATTGTTTTTCTAAGTTAACTTTTGGGTTCAGAATGAAGTTATTTTACGGCAGCTTGTAACCTCCTATATATTTATATTCTTTTAGTCTCTCACTCATTGAAGCTTCTCATAACCAGTCCCTCATTTGCCCGGGCATGCAGGCTCTGGACAATTCCCTTGATTTTTTCCTTTATAAAAACAATTTTCCATTTGTTGGATTCTCAAGGCCACGTTGCTAGTAGATGAGAAAGCCAGAATTCAAAACCAGGCTGTCTCTTTCTTGAGCCTGGAATCAGTCAGTGTAGCATATTTACTGAAGAATGGACATGGGATGGGGATGAAGCATAGGACTGAGGATAGGAGAGAGGTTCCAGTACCCTTGTTCCAAACACCAGTCCAAGGCTCCTCATGGAGTGGGTAGGGTACCATAGGCATATCAATTCCAAATCTCTATACTTTCTTCTTGTACACATTTAGGTCCTCATGAAAATAGAATTTTTAGGTAACCTATTTTTCCAAAGTTCCAAAAGTAAGGCATGCAGATTGATACCCACCTCCCAACCCGGCAAACACACTCAAGAACATGTGTGTGCGTGTGTGCGCGCGCACACACACACACACACACACACACACGTCAATTCTCTATATGTAATTAGCACTTTAAAAACTTCCAATGTGCAAACTTCTGTCATTGTCAGTTCTTTCCCTCCCAGGTCTTCCCAGTTCCTGCTTATTTCTTCCAGTAATACTTACATACCTGTTTCAGTTACAATTGCTCTGTAAAAAACCACACCAACTTAGTGGGGTAAAACAACAATCATTTTATTATTTCTTAAGGTTTCTGTGAGTCAGCCTGAAGGACTCTCATGCTAGTGACATCAGACAGTGACTGAAGCTGTAGCAGCAGATCGGGGCAGGGAGCAAGGTGGACTGAAGCACCTAGGAGCTGGATGGTCATCTCTCCTTCTTCAAGTAGTTTCAGGGCAGCGGCTGCCACAAGTAAGTGCTCAGTAAATGGTAGCTCTGAAAATTATTAGCTCCATGGAAAAAACCAAAGTGGTTTTTAAAAAATATTTATTTATTTACTTATTTGGTTACATTGAGTCTTAGTTGTGGCATGCGGGATCTTTTGTTGTGGCGCACAGGCTTAGTTGCCCCGCGGCATGTGGGACCTTAGCTCCCTGACAAGGGATTGAACCTGCATCCCCTGCATTGGAAGGCAGATTCTCAACCACTGGACCACCAGGGAAGTCCCCCCAAAGTGTCTGAAGATGGGATTTTTTTTCTATCTCCACAGAAAATAATTGGGTAAATGTTACCCAGCTTGTGAACTTTTGTTTTTGTCGTTATTAATTAGCATTCATATAACTTAATGCTCTTAAATGGCCTGACAATAATTTATTTGTAAGTTTAATACCACTCCTGACAGAAGGTAGGTGCTACAACAATGCAGAAATAAGGAGAGCATAATTAAAAGAGCATATTAAAGATACAAGTAATTTGAATTACTCAAATTATGAATCTGAACACTGAACTAAAACCGTGGGCTGATGGTGGAGGGAGATATTCTTCTTCCAGCCTTACTGGCTACCGTGACATTCCCTCACCTGTTGTACATGGATATCCCTTCAGAGAAGGCCTGGAATTGCTTCGTTTCCACCTAAGAATTTTACAATATTCATCTAGTGTCTTCAAATCTTTACAAGGTATTACATGCTGTCTCAAAGATTTATAAGTGCTGTTGACTGAATGTTTGTGTTCCCTCCAAAATCCATATGTTGAAGCCCTAATCCCCAATGTGATGGCATTGGAGATGGGGCCTTTGGGAGGTAATTAGGTTTAGATGAGGTAATGAGGTGGAGTTCTCATGATGGGATTAGTGCCCTTATACGAAGAGGTCAGAGAGTTACTAGCCTCCCCATATGAGGATACAACAAGAAGGCAACCATCTGAAAATCAAGAAGAGGGACCTTTCTAGATACCAAATCTGCCAGCACCTTGATCTTGAACTTCCCAGCCTCTAGAACTGTGAAAAATAAATGTCTGTTGTTTAAGCCACCTAGTATATGGTATTTTAACTGCCCAAATTGACTAAGACAATAAGGAAATTAAATATTTAGATTTAGAAATGCATTTTCCCATAGAAAACTTGATTTAAATAATAATTCACTTCTGAGGGGAGGCCACTAACTGAATTCATAATGTAGTTGAAATAGCAAATATTTTTAAATGAAAAGGCAGTGTTTTAAAAACTGTTGGAATATTGTTTTTCAACAAAACAGGAAAAATAGGCATTAGTCTGTGGCTCAGGAGCCCTGGGTTCAGTCTTCTTCTCTCTACTGTCTGGCTATGTGAATCTAACCAGGTCATTTTACCTCTCCAGCCCTCAATTTCTTCATTTTGTAAAATTAAAGAGTAAAGGAGGTTGCAATAAAAGCATACTTTAAAAAATGTTCTTCCCATTCCTATACCCTCTAAAAGGAACTGAAAGAAGCTAGTTAGAGAGGGAGACTCTATCTACACTGAGACTAAGAAAGACCCTAACCTCATATACAAACTGTAAAGAACTTTATCCACAAAGAGCATCACTAGAAGTAAGCTAGCCGAGAAGCCAGGTTCTGTTGCTCCTGGACAAATGCAAACTATGGAGATGAGACTGAGGCACCTCTAATCCTACCCAGTTTAGGGGAATGAGGGCTTCAAAGGATGAGTGGGGTTCAGAAAAGATAGCAGACTTCCTGCTTTGAGTCATTCCCTGCTAAAAGTCTCCAGGAGGTAATGGCATGTCCAGAAATTCTATTTAGGGTAAATTAGAGGCTGCAGACTGGTTAGAAGAGAAACCGTAAAGCTGATTTTGCAAAGCACTGTATATCAGTCAGACTGAGGGAATGTCAAAGGTCAACATCAAAGAATTGGGGAGGGGGACACTGATGAAATTGTGGGACCAGGGTACTTCAGCTCTGCCATTGCCAAAAATAATGAGACAGGAGGAGGAAAGCTTGAATAAAGGAGAAATTTATTATTTTTTTTTCTTCTTAGAAACTACTTGGAGGGTAGTAGAGGGAAAACGTTGAAGACCCAAGCTCAGAGCAACTGACAGCTGTGCCATCCTTTCTGTCTCACTTGGTGTCCTTAGGGAATTAGGATCACGGAAGTCTCAAAGTTAACCTATCTTGTAGTTTATTCTTGTCTAATGACTGGACAGAGAGTTTTGCAGGTTTTGACAGGGCTCAACAAAATAATTCTTACTGGTAAAGGCAAAGAGTGAAACCAGAGTTCCAGCCCCATCAGGGTTACCACTTTGGCAACTGGTATGAGCAATAGCACAGCTGTTACTCTCTTTGTGTGCAGTGGATGGATGCGTGTGAGACCTCTGGACACCCAGCTGAAACTTTGGTTACTCTGACGAAACCACAGCTCTGACTGAAAAGAAAGATGAAGACCCACTAGAGCTAACCAATGAGAATGTAACCTACTCTGGGAGGTCTACATGAACATCCTTGAGGCCCCAGGTCCACCTGGAGAGTCATCTTGAGCTTTGAGCAGAAAACCAACACCTCTGACAAGAAATTGAAGCTGATTAAGAACTATCGGGAAAAAGTAGAGTCTGAACTGAGATCCATCTGCACCACTGACCTGAGATTGTTGGATAAGTACATAATAGCCAGTGCAGCTAATCCAGAAAGTAGTCTTTTATCTGAAAATGGAGACGACTTCCAGTACCTCTCTTGCTTAAGTTGATGATCAAAAACAAACTATAGACAATTCCCAAGGAGCTTACCAAAAGGTATTAGATATAAACATGAAAGAGATGCAATCTACACGCCCAATCCACCTTGGACTGGCTCTGAGCTTTTCTATACTTTACTCTGAGATCCTAAATAACCCAGAGCTTGCCTACACACTGGCTAAAACGACTTTTGATGAAGCCATCATAGAACTTGATGCACTGAATGAAGACTCATACAGAAATATCCTTATCATGCAGTAGCTTAGAGACAACCTAACACTATGGACATCAGACAATGCAGGAGAAGAGAGTGACGTCAGAAGACGCAGAAAGCTAAATGTATACAGAGTGTCATCATTTTTTCCTTCAAGAAAACTTTTTACCCCTCTCCATTCCTCATTCCACGTGGATTCTCTGTAGCAAAGAAACCCATTCAGTGTATAGAATCAAAGATTTGAAATTTTACAATGTATGGACAACATTTCTTAGAGTAAGTGTTTTACTTACATAGATCAGTCTCATAACCGTCTCTTCCTCAGATGTAAATGACAGCTTTAAGTGTTATATAGAATAAAATGGACATTTTAAAACTAGGAAGACACTTTCCTGGTGGTCCAGTGGCTGAGACTCTGCACTCTCAATGCAGGGGGCCTGGGTTTGATCCCTGGTCAGGGAACTAGATCCCACAAGCCACAACTAAGACCCAGTGCAGGCAAATAAATTTTTTTTTAAAATTGGAAAAAATGGAATGTAGGACAGAATTCCACTGACATAGGACTCCTAGAAGGAGAATAAGATTATAGGGAAGGTACTGAGTCAGAGGGTTCCCTCTGCTGGTCAACAGGTGGCAATAGAGTAGCTTGGATGCCAACTGAAACAAAAGGCAGAAATAAATATTCAGAATAAAGGCAGTCTTTGGGAGAATGTATGGGGAAAGAGTGTGACTGGTTGTTTATATCTGAATATGTCTTATCTCTCTAAACTGTTCATTGCTTGAAGTACAACTAAAAGTTGTACTGAACCTTTTTGTGCCTTGGTTTCCTCCCTGTAAAATGGATATAAAAGTGATGCCTGAGAAGGCAGAGAGCAGAAGCAAGAAGAACTACAGTCCTGCAGCCTGTGGAACAGAAACCACATTCACAGAAAGATAGACAAGATGAAAAGGCAGAGGGATAAGTACCAGATGAAGGAACAAGATAAAACCAAAGAAAAACAACTAAAAGAAGTGGAGATAGGCAACCTTCCAGAAAAAGAATTCAGAATAATGATAGTGAAGATGATCCAGGACCTCGGGAAAAGAATGGAGGCAAAGATCGAGAAGATGCAAGAAATGTTTAACAAAGACCTACAAGAATTAAAGAACAAACAAACAGAGATGAACGATACAATAACTGAAATGAAAACTACACTAGAAGGAATCAATAGCAGAATAACTGAGGCAGAAGAACGGATAAGTGACCTGGAAGACAGAATGGTAGAATTCACGGCTGCGGAACAGAATAAAGAAAAAAGAAGGAAAAGAAATGAAGACAGCCTAAGAGACCTCTGGGAAAACATTAAACACAACAACTTTCACATAATAGGGGTCCCAGAAGGAGAAGAGAGAGAGAAAGGACCAGAGAAAATATTTGAAGAGATTAGAGTCGAAAACTTCCCTAACATGGGAAAGGAAATAGCCACCCAAATCCAGGAAGCGCAGTGAGTCCCATACCAGATAAACCCAAGGAGAAACACGGCGAGACACATAGTAATCAAATTGGCAAAAATTAAAGACAAAGAAAAATTATTGAAAGCAGCAAGGGAAAAATGACAAATAACATACAAGGGAACTCCCATAAGGTTAACAGCTGATTTCTCAGCAGAAACTCTACAAGCCAGAAGGGAGTGATACACTTAAGTATATAATGATAAAAATGATATACTTAAAGTGATGAAAGGGAAGAACCTACAAGCAAGATTACTCTACCCGGCAAGGATCTCATTCAGATTCGATGGAGAAATCAAAAGCTTTACAGACAAGCAAAAGCTAAGAGAATTCAGCACCACCAAACCAGCTCTACAACAAATGCTAAAGGAACTTCTCTAAGTGGGAAACACAAGAGAAGAAAAGGACCTACACAAACAAACCCAAAACAATTAAGAAAATGGTCATAGGAACATACATATTGATAATTACCTTAAACGTGAATGGCTTAAATGCTCTAACCAAAAGACACAGGTTTCCTGAATGGATACAAAAACAAGACCCATATATGTGCTGTCTACAAGAGACCCACTTCAGACCTAGGGACACGTACAGACTGAAAATGAAGGGATGGAAAAAGATATTCCATGCAAATGGAAATCAAAAGAAAGCTGGAGTAGCTATACTCATATCAGATAGAATAGACTTTAAAATAAAGAAGGTTACAAGAGACAAGGAAGGACATACACAATGATCAAGGGATCAATCCAAGAAGAAGATATAACAACTATAAATATATATGCACCCAACATAGTAGCACCTCAATACATAAGACAACTACTAACAGCTATAAAAGAGGAAATCGGCAGTAACACAATAAGAGTGGGGGGCTTTAACACCTCACTTACA
This sequence comes from Pseudorca crassidens, assembly GCF_039906515.1. Classification (NCBI taxonomy): domain Eukaryota; kingdom Metazoa; phylum Chordata; class Mammalia; order Artiodactyla; family Delphinidae; genus Pseudorca; species Pseudorca crassidens. The sequence goes on from NC_090306.1 coordinate 64,766,064, forward strand.
CCAATGGACAGATCATCCAAACAGAAAATTAATAAGGAAACAGAAGCTTTAAATGACACAATAGACCAGATAGACTTAATTGATATTTATAGGACAGTCCATCCAAAAACAGCAGATTACACTTTCTTCTCAAGTGTGAACGGAATATTGTCCAGGATAGATCACATGTTGGGTCACAAATCAAGCCTCAGTAAATTTAAGAAAATTGAAATCACATCAAGCATCTTTTCTGACCACAATGCTATGAGATTAGAAATGAATTACAGGGAAAAAAACACAAACACATGGAGGCTAAACAATACATTACTAAATAACCAAGAGATCACTGAAGAAATCAAAGAGGAAATCAAAAAATACCTAGAGACAAATGACAATGAAAACACGACAATCCAAAACCTATAGGATGCAGCAAAAGCAATTCTAAGAGGGAAGTTTATAGCTATACAAGCCTACCTCAAGAAACAAGAAATATCTCAAATAAACAATCTAACTTTACACCTAAAGGAACTAGAGAAAGAAGAACAAACAAAAACCAAAGTTAGCAGAAGGAAAGAAATCATAAAGATCACAGCAGAAATAAATGAAATAGAAACAAAGAAAACAAAAGCCAAGATCAATAAAACTAAAAGCTGGTTCTTTGAGGAGACAAACAAAATTGATAAACCATTAGCCAGACTCATCAAGAAAAAGAGAGAGATGACTCAAATCAATAAAATTAGAAATGAAAACGGAGAGGTTACAACAGACACCACAGAAATGCAAAGGATCGTAAGAGACCACTACAAGCAACTTTATGCCAATAAAATGGACAACCTGGAAGAAATGGACAAATTCTTAGAAAGGTATAACCTTCCAAGACTGAACCAGGAAAAAATAAAAAATATGAACAGACCAACCACAAGTAATGAAATTAAAACTGTAATTAAAAATCTTCCAACGAACAAAAGTCCAGGACCGGATGACTTCACAGGTGAATTCTATGAAACATTTAGAGAAGCGCTAACACCCATACTTCTCAGACTCTTCCAAAAAATTGCAGGGGAAGGAACACTCCCACACTCATTCTATGAGGCCACCATCACCCTGATACCAAAACCAGACAAAGATAACACAAAAAAAGAAAACTACAGACCAATATCACTGATGAATATAGATGCAAAAATCCTCAACAAAATACTAGCAAACAGAATCCAACAACACATTAAAAGGATCATACACCATGATCAAGTGTGATTTATCCCAGGGATGCAAGGATTCTTCAAGATACACAAATCAATCAGTGTGATACACCACATTAACAAATTGAAGAAGAAAAACCATATGATCATCTCAATAGATGCAGAAAAAGCTTTCGACAAAATTCAACACCGATTTATAATAAAAACTCTCCAGAAAGTGGGCATACAGGGAACCTACCTCAACATAATAAAGGCCATATACGACAAAGCCACGGCAAACATCATTCTCAATGGTGAAAAGCAGAAGGCATTTCTTCTAAGATCAGGAACAAGACAAGGATGTCTACTCTCACCACTATTATTCAACATAGTCTTGGAAGTCCTAGCCATGTCAATCAGAGAAGAAAAAGAAATAAAAGGAATCCAAATTGGAAAAGAAGAAGTAAAACTGTCACTGTTTGCAGATGACATGATACTATACATAGAGAATCCTAAAAATGCCACCAGAAAACTAGTAGAGCTAATGAATGAATTTGGTAAAGTAGCAGGATACAAAATTAATGCACAGAAATCTCTTGCATTCCTATACACTAATGATGCAAAATCTGAAAGAGAAATTAAGGAAACACTCCCATTCAACATTGCAACTGAAAGAATAAAATACCTAGGAATAAACCTACCTAGGGAGACAAAAGACCTGTATGCAGAAAGCTATAAGACACTGATGAAAGAAATTAAAGATGATACCAACAGATGGAGAGATACACCATGTTCTTGGATTGGAAGAATCAATATTGTGAAAATGATTATACTACCCAAAGCAATCTACAGATTCAATGCAATCCCTATCAAATTACCAATGGCATTTTTTACAGAACTAGAACAAAAAAATCTTAAAATTTATATGGAGACACAAAAGACCTGGAATAGCCAAAGACGTCTTGAGGGAAAAAAACAGCTGGAGGATTCAGACTCCCTGACTTCAGACTATACTACAAAGCTGCAGTAATCAAGGCAGTATGGTACTGGCACAAAAACAGAAATATAGATCAATGTAACAGGACAGAAAGCCCAGAGATAGACCCACGCACCTATGGTCAACTAATCTATGACAAAGAAGGCAAGGATATACAATGGAAAAAAGACAGTTTCTTCAATAAGTGGTGCTGGGAAAACTGGACAGCTACATGTAAAAGAATAAGATTAGAATACTCCCTAACACCATACACAAAAATAAACTGAAAATGGATTAGAGACCTAAATGTAAGAGTGGACACTATAAAACTCTTAGAGGAAAACATAGGAAGAACAGTCTTTGACATAAATCACAGCAAGATCTTTTCTGACCCACCTTCTAGAGTACTGGAAATAAAAACAAAAATAAACAAATGGGACCTAATGAAACTTCAAAGCTTTTGCATAGCAAAGGAAACCGTAAACAAGACGAAAAGCCAACCCTCAGAATGGGAGAAAATATTTGCAAACGAATCAACGGACAAAGGATTAATCTCCAAAATATATAAACAGCTCATGCAGCTCAATATTAAAGAAACAAACAACCCAATCCAAAAATGGACAGAAGACCTAAATAGACATTTCTCTGAAGAAGACATACAGATGACCAAGAAGCACATGAAAAGCTGCTCAACATCACTAATTATTAGAGAAATGCAAATCAAAACTATAATGAGGTATCACCTCACACCAGTTAGAATGGGCATCATCAGAAAATCTACAAACAACAAATGCTGGAGAGGGTTTGGAGAAAAGGGAACCCTCTTGCACTGTTGGTGGGAATGTAAATTGATACAGCCACTATGGAGAACAGTACAGAGGTTCCTTAAAAAACTAAAACTAGAATTACCATATGATCCTGTAATCCCACTACTGGGCATATACCCAGAGGAAGCCATAATTCAAAAAGAAACATGCACCCCAATGTTTATTTTAGCACTATTTACAATAGCCAGGTCATGGAAGCAACCTAAATGCCCATCGACAGATGAATGGATAAAGAATATGTGGTACATATATACAATGGAATATTACTCAGCCATAAAAAGGAATGAAATTGGGTCATTTGCTGAGGTGTGGATGGATCTAGAAACTGTCATACAGAGTGAAGTAAGACAGAAAGAGAAAAACAAATATTGTATATTAACACATGTATGTGGAACCTAGAAAAATGGTACGGATGAACCTGTTTGCAGGGCAGAAGTTGAGCCACAGATGTAGAGAAGTAACGAATTGACACCAAGGGTGGAAAACCACGGGGGGCTGGGGATGGTGGTGTGCTGAATTGGGCGATTGGGATTGACATGTATACACTGATGTGTTTAAAATTGATGACTAATAAGGACCTGCTGTATAAAAAAAAAAAAAACTGAGTCTCAGTTTCCTCATGTATAAATTGGGGTTATAAAAATGTTTATTCCAGGCTTCCCTGGTGGCGCAGTAGTTGAGAGTCCGCCTGCCAATGCAGGGGACATGGGTTCGTGCCCCGGTCCGGGAAGATCCCACATGCTGTGGAGTGGCTGGGCCCGTGAGCCATGGCCGCTGAGCCTGCGCGTCCGGAGCCTGCGCGTCCGGAGCCTGTGCTCCGCAACGGAAAAAAATGTTTATTTCATAGTGTTGTAAGGATTAAATGACATAAAGCATGCAAAAATGCTCTGTTTTGGGGTGATAGCTGTACTGCCCATGACCATCCTTAGATTAGAGGTTGAAAAGTAATACCCTGTAGGCTGGATTTGGCTTAAAGATGTTTTGTTTGGCCTTGTACTGGGGGTCCTCAAGACCACCCCCAGGAGGATTCACTAGGAGGAATTATAGGACTAAGCATATAGTCATACTCATGGCTATGACTTTTTATGGTAAACGATACACAGCCAAATCAGCAAAGGAAAAATCATATGGGATGGGCTTCCCTGGTGGCACAGTGGTTAAGACTCCCCCTGCCAATGCAGGGGACACGGGTTCGAGTCCTGGTCTGGGAAGGTCCCACATGCCACGGAGCAACTAAGCCCGTGCACCACAATTACTGAGCCTGCGCTCTAGAGCCCGCAAGCCCCAACTACTGAAGCCTGTGTGTCACAACTACTGAAGCCCGTGTGCCTAGAGCCTGTGCTCTGCAACAAGAGAAGCCACCACAATGAGAAGCCCGCGCACTGCAACAAAGAGTAGCCCCTGCTCTCAGTAACTAGACAAAACCCGCGTGCAAGCGAAGACAGAATGCAGCCTAAAAAAGAAAAAAAAAATCACATGGGGCAAAGTCCAGGTAAACCAGACACAAGCTTTGAAGGGTCCTCTCCCATGGAGTCATACAGGACATGCTCAACTGCCCCAGCAATAAGTGATGACAACACACGTGAAATGCTGCCAACCAAGAAGCTCCTTGGAGACTCGGTGCCCAAGGGTTTTTGGAGGACAGGTCATGTAGGCAGCCTCTGCCAGGCACATACCAAAATTCCAGACTCCCAGAATGAAAGCAGGTGCTCGGCATAAGCCATATTGTTTGTACAAACAGTTTAGCCCAGTGAGTCCTTCTTTTCAGTTCTGAGAATGCTGGGAACCAAATTCAAGTTCCCAGATGCTAGCCAAGGGCCAACTGTGTAGGTAGGAGGCATTTCTAAGGAAAAGCAGTTAGTCCTGCTGTTAACTCTTTTTTTTGCACAAGCCTGCACAGGGTTTGCCCATGCGGTATTCTTTCTTCCTTTCTCTTTCTTTCTCTCTCTCTCTTTCTCTCCCTCCCTCCCTCCCTCCCTCCCTCCCTCTCTCCCTTCCTTCCTTCCTTCCTTCCTTCCTTCCTTCCTTCCTTCCTTGCCATCTTTCAAAAATTAAGAAATTTTACTCAGGATTTCCAACTTCTTGTGAAAAGTCAGATATTGTGGTAAGAATAGATCCATATGCCCAAATGGCAATAATTGTTACTCCCCTTTAAATGAGGCTTAAATTAACCCCAGTCTTCACCACTGTCAATAGTCTTTCCTACAACTGAGTGCCAATTGCCATTTAATGCCATGCTTTTGTGACTCTGGCTATGGGCTGCTTAAACCAAGAGTGGCCAATTGACCAGAGTACAAGAAAAAGGAGAGGCATGTGGAATACCACTGAGTCATGATAATGAACAATAATGCAAAAGAGTCAAATTCATAAATTCCTCCTGTTGAGGTCCCCACAAATGTCTCAAATCCAGAACTCCTCTCTGGTACTTCCTATTATAGCAATTACATATGGGTATTTTTGAATTGATAGGACAACCTTTTCATTGTTATTTACAATAAGCCCCTTTAATTTAACTTGAATCAGTCTTTGTTCCTATCCACCTAAAGATTACTGACTGGAATAGTGATAATATAAAGAAGATATTACATATATTTTCAGTTACTACTTTGTAAATTGAAGTCATTATTATCATCAGTGCCAAGACTTGTTAGAGTGGACTAACATATATCAACAGGAAGGTAATAGATCCAATGAATATTCAAGTAGTTCTACTTATCAATGTATCCACTTATTTACTAACTTAACAGAGGTCTACTGAACACCTACCATGTGACAAGATAATGCTAGATATCAAAATAAAATTTACCATTACATTCTAGCACCTAGAAAAGTACCAGGCATGGAGTTTGGATTTAATAAATGTCTCCTGACTTCATAAATATAAAGTTCACCTATAAGGAGATCAAGAAACCCAAGGATAGAAATAATGAAAATAATTTTGTTTGGTATAAAAACGGGAAACGGCAAGTGATATTTTTACAGGTGTATGCTGCATGCCACCTAACCAGACAGATGTTCTAGATGGTTCTTTTTAAATTCTAGCTATAAAACTGGTACAGAGGCTAGTTACAGAGGACGAACTGAAACTATTCCAAGGTTCCATTTTACCAAAATCAGAGAATTTGAAAAATTCTTTACTTACCTCCATGATAATTTTATTCCTCAGAAGACTGAGGAAGCAATTAGGGGAATTTATACTCTAATAAGTTAATTACTTATTACTAATAAGGAAAAACTGGTTAGTGAAGTATGTAAAAGCTACAAGAATATCAAAGAAAAGTAGTGTCATATTAGAGTTGGACACTGAGAGTAGAGTTTGAATTTATTTGTATTCTTTTAGTTGTAAGTGACAGGAATCCAACTGAAATTGACTCAGGCACAGCTGGATGCAGGTTTTCAAATGAAGTCATCAGGAACCAGTATTTCTCTTTTGGTATTAATTGCTTTCCTGTGTGCTGACTTCATTCTCAAGACAGGGTCACCTCTCATAGTGGCAAGATGACCTCTAATAGCTCTGAGCTTATGTCCTACAAGGCTAGCAACCTCATTAGAAAGAGAGCATCTCTTCCCCAATAGTTTCCAAGAAGTCAATTTGAGAATCATTAGACAGGCTTGTGTTATGGGCCCATTCCTAAACCAATTATGTGACCTGTACAGGGGCTGGGAATAGGTATATACCAGGAATATACTACGTCTGAAACTGAGGAGGTAAAGTCAGCACAAATAGACTGAAAAGGAACAGTTCCATGAAGGAAACTTAAGGGTCCACTCTAAGAATTAGAGGTTCTTGGGATTCATTCATTTATTCAACAACTATTTACTGAGTGCCTAATATGTGTATGCCTATTTTAGATTCCAGGTATATATTCCAGTGAATAATATAGACAAAAATTCTTGCTCTATTGGACCTTGCATTCCAGTTGGGGTGAGGGAGAGAAACAATAAACAGCTACATTAATAAACTATGTCGTATTTCAGGTGGTTATATGTGCTGTGAAGGAAAATATCAGGGAAGCGGAATAGAGATTGCTGGGGAGAAAGGGTGCTGCAGTTTTATGTAGGATTATCAGAGAAGGCCTCATTTGAGCCAAAGCAGATGAGGGAATGAGCTCTGTGGATATCTGCGCAGAGAGGGGTATATGTGGGTTTGTACCTGGCACAGTGAGCCAGGGGAGAGTAGATGAGGTCAAAGATTGTAAAACATCTTGTAGGCTATTGACTCTGATTTTACTCCGAGTTACGAAGCCACTGGAGAGCTTGAGCAGGGTAGTGACATGATCTAGTTGACATTTAAAAGTGTTGATCAAAGGGAGAGAGCTGGAGATTAGGTAAGAGATTAGTGCAATAATCCAGATTAGAGGTATTAGTGGTTTAGAACAAAATGATAACAGTGGACCTGGTTTAAAGAGGTCAGATGCTGGAAATATTTTGATGGCAGTGAACTGGGGTGGGGGGGAGATGTGAGAGAAAGTATCAAGGATAACTGAGATTTTTGACTAGAATGATTGGAAGGCTGGAATTACCATTAACTGAAATGCAGAAAACTGTGGGAGCAATAGGTTTGTAGGAGAACAGGAGTTCCATTGTAGACATATTAAATTTGAGATACTTTCATGATTCAAAGTGGAGATGTTGATAGGCAGTTAACCTATGAGCATGGGATTCAAGTGAGAGTCCCTGGCTGCAGAGTTATTAGTATATAGATGGTATTTAACACCATGAGACTGGATGAGACCACTTAAGGAGAGAGAGTATGAAGATAAGAGTTCCAAGAATCAGGTGCTACTTCAATGTTTAGATGTCAGGGTAATGATAAGGAATCAGCAAAGGAGACTGAGGCTGAGAAGCAGCCAGTCTAGATAAGAGGCAATCTAAGAGAATGAGATATCCTGGAAGCAAAGGGAATAAAATGCTTCAAGGAGAAAGAGATCACTCTGTCAAATGAAGGGAGGTCAAGTGAAAATAAGGATTGACCTTTGGATTTAACTACATGGAGGCCTTGACATAAGCAGTTTAAATGGTGTAAAGGTGAAAAAACCCTATTGGGGTCTGTTCAAGAGAGGATGAGAAGAAAGGAATTTGGAGACTACAAATATTAAAAACAACAACGCAGTTTATTTCTATGTGTTTTGCAGTAAGAAGGAGCGGAGGAATGGGGTAGTAGCTAGAAGAAGATATCGAGGTTTTTTTTTTTTTTAGGAGAGAAATTTATATGTTGATAGAATGATCCAGTGGAGAGAGGAGACCGATGATGTAGGAGAGTGAAGGCAGAATTGATGGAGCAGTGTTCTTGAGGAGACTTGCAAAAACAACAGATGTCTACTACAAAGCATATGGGAGATTTCAGAAAAGCAGATTTCTAAAAGCCCAGAGTAAAGATAACTATGATTTTATGACCAACATCATTTAAAATGGACAACAGATTAAGAAGAATGAGAATGCCTGAGGGGTGGAATTCTGATGGAATGGAGAATTCTGGCTTGAATCTAAATTTTGATAACCACTGGCATTCAGACATGCTTACGTGTGTAGTATCAGGCCCCAAGTCCTCCATTATTGTGCACGAGGGGAAAAGGAGTCTCCTGAGAAAGAAATCATTCTAAAGGAAGAGAAAGTAGGACTCTTAAACTGGCCAGATGGGCGGCAAAATCAGTACAGCATGGTGTCTGTCTCTCTGATTTAGCTTCTGGCCCAGCCTCTATAAAGCCATGTTAGAGTCCTAGGGAGAGGGGAATACAAGAAATGAAAGCTCTGTTTCATAAATTATGTAAGGTACTAGGATCACAAGACAAACCTATTCTGTGGCTCATCTGTTGATGCTAACACACAAAGGAGAAAAGCCTTGATCCTGCTCTGGTGCAGCCTGGCCTCAGTGATTTAAGGACTCTAAAAACTGTCCCGCCCCCCAACTTTAACATTCAATAAGCCTGCAGTGGAGACCAGCCCTGACGGTTGTGGTAACAACAGAGGCCTCATCACTCTGCAACAGTGGGAACCAGTCTTAAGAGCGGGAGAGATTTTAATTGTTTGTAGCTTTGGAAAACAATACCCCTAGCGTGGATATCACCTGCCGCTGTGGCAGTGGTTGGGCACTATCAAGTAACTTCATGGGAAGCAGAGGCTTTGGCAGCAGGTATCATCAAAGGGGGCCAGGGTAGGAGAGAATCATGGCAGACACAGGTGGTAACTGACATGACTTGTTTATGAGTGCATGTGTCCTACCACCTGTGAGCTTCCTAAAGGCAATTGGATGATACTTTGAGAGTAGGTAGAAGTCCCACAATAGAGAGGTAGGGTGAAATCAGAAAAAATACTGTTTATTATTGTTAATATGGTTTCGTTTGATCCATAGGTTGGTATGCCTAGGGAAACATAGGTTACAAGAAATTACAATCACATATAAAGCTGATGAGGAAGAAAAAAAACAACAAAACACGTGTGTCTGGAAAGAATGGGCTCTGTTGAGATATATGCTGATGATAGGAAGAGGTATGCACAACCACCACACATATGAAGGAAAAGACTCAGGAAGGAGAAAGCCCAGAACCAGCTGAAGTGGAGGATAACAAAAACAATTCAGTTAAAAAAACAACAACATTGGGCTTCCCTGGTGGCGCAGTGGTTGAGAGTCCGCCTGCTGATGCAGGAGACGCGGGTTCTTGCCCCGGTCCAGGAGGATCCCACATGCTGCGGAGTGGCTGGGCCCGTGAGCCATGGCCGCTGAGCCTGCACATCCAGAGCCTGTGCTCCGCAACGGGAGAGGCCACAACAGTGAGAGGCCCGCGTACCACAAAAAAAAAAACAACAACATTATGTTTGGAGTAAGAAAATGATGTAATGCTGACAGATGCCAGAGAAAGTATAACTACTTAACTGTTGCTTTACTTCTTCTTCTTCTTTTTTTTAATAAAGAAAATGAAGAACCTAGGGGTAAGACAGGAAAAAAGACACAGACCTACTAGAGAATGGACTTGAGGATATGGGGAGGGGGAAGGGTAAGCTGTGATAAAGCGAGAGAGAGGCACAGAGATATATACACTACCAAATGTAAGGTAGATAGCTAGTGGGAAGCAGCCGCATAGCACAGGGAGATCAGCTCGGTGCTTTGTGACCACCTAGAGGGGTGGGATAGGGAGGGTGGGAGGGAGGGAGACGCAAGAGGGAAGAGATATGGGAACATATGTATACGTATAACTGATTCACTTTGTTATAAAGCAGAAACTAACACATCATTGAAAAGCAGTTATACTCCAATAAAGATGTAAAAAAAGAAAATTGCCCTCAAAGGAGGAGGTGGAAAACATAACTAAGCAGGAACTGATTGGATGGTATGACTATGAGAGATCCTCCTCATTATTCCTACTTTTCTATTTTCTGAAAATTTTAGAATGAGTATTATTTTTTTTTACTTAGAAAAAGATTCTTAACATTTTATTGAAAACAAGGAATTAAAATTAGGCATACATAAAAGACTTAGAGTTCAAATCAATGCTTTAGATAATGCCAGGTCCACAATTCCAGATGAATTATATCCTTAGGTCCTGAGAGAGCACAGATGTGATGATAGGACAAGAGGTGATGGTCCTTAAGGCGTGAGAACAAGCAAAGTTGCCAGTAGATTATATCTAATGATTTTTAGTTTATAAAGCAACTGTATATGCCTAATGTTACCTACTATTACCTGCTACATGCTAAGCATTGTGCTAGACCAGGGGTTGGCAAACTATGGCCCGCAGGACAGTTTTAGCTCACTGCTTGTTTTTGTGCTAAGAATGGTAAATTTAATGGTTTGAAAAAAAATCAGAAGAAGATTGCATGTCATGTAAAATTTATGTGAAAATCAAACTTCAGTGTCCATAAATAAAGTTTCATTAAAACGCATCCACACCCATTTGTTTATATATTGTTTATGGTTGCTTTCATTCAACAGTGGCAGAGTTGGGTAGTTGTGACAGAGGCTTGTGACCTGCAAAGCCTAAAATATTTACTATTTGGTCTTTTACAAAAAAAAAAAGAAAAAAATCACCAATTTCTAGGCTAGATGTATAACTGATGTTACCTGGTGTTATCTCTAATCCATGGCATCTGTGAGCATTTGTATTTCATTACCCTCCAGGTCCTTCCCAGGGAGGTGGGCTGGGTAACCACCATTATCTCCGTGAGAAAATGGAAGCTTAGAGCACTTAAGTGACTTGTGCAAGGTTACACAGCTCCTGTGGGACTTATGTTGGTCTTCTGTTCACAAAGCCTACACTTTTTTTTAATTTAATTTTTTAAATTGAAGTAGAGTTGATTTACAATGTTGTGCCAGTCTCTGCTGTACAGTAAAGTGACTCGGTTATACACATAGAGACATTCTTTTTTATATTCTTTTCCATTATGGTTTATCACAGGATATTGAATACAGTTCTCTGTGCTCTACAGTAGGACCTTGTTGTTTATCCATTCTGTATATAATAGTTTACATCTGCTAATCCCACACTCCCAGTCCTGCCCTCCCTCCTTGGCAAATCTGTTCTCTATGTCTGTGAGTCTTTTCTGTTTTGTAGATAGGTGCACTTGTGCTATATTTTATTTTATTTATTTATTTATTTTATTCTATTTATTTATTTTTGGCTGCATTGGGTCTTTGTTGCTGTGTGTGAACTTTCTCTAGTTGCAGCGAGCAGGGGCTACTCTTCATTGCAGCACATGGGTTTCTCATTTCAGTGGCTTCTCTTGTTGTGGAGCATAGGCTCTAGCCACACGAGCTTCAGTAGTTGTAGCATGCAGGCTCAGTAGTTGTGGTTTACAGGCTCTAGAGCACAGGCTCAGTAGTTGTGGCACATGGGCTTAGTTGCTCTGCGGCATGTGGGATCTTCCCGGACCAGGGATCAAACCTGTGTCCCCTGCATTGTCAGGTGGATTCTTAACCACTGCACCACCAGGGAAGTCCTGTGCCATATTTTAGATTCCACATATAAGTGACATCATATAATATTTGTTTTTCTCTTTCTGACTTACTTCACTTAGTATGATAATCTCTAGTTGCATCCATGTTACTGCAAATGACATTAATTCGTTCTTTTTTATGGCTCAGTAGTATTCCATTGTATATATGTACCACATCTTCTTTATCCATTTATCTGTTGATGGACATTTAAGTTGTTACCATGTTTTGGCTGTTGTGAAGAGTGCTGCTATGAACATAGGGGTGCATGTATCTTTTTGAATTATAGTTTTGTCTGGATATATGCCCAGGAGTGGGATTGCTGGATCATATGGTAATTCTATTTTTAGTTTTCTGAAGAACCTCCATACTGCTTTCCATAGTGACTGTACCAGCTTACATTCCCACCAACAGCATAGGAGGGTTCCCTTTTCTCCACATCCTCTCCAGCATTTGTTATTTGTAGACTTTTTTTTTTTTTTTTTTTTTTTTTGGCCGTATGCGGGCCTCTCACTGTTGTGGCCTCTCCCGTTGCGGAGCACAGGCTCCGGACACGCAGGCTCAGCGGCCATGGCTTACGGGCCTAGCCACTTCACGGCATTTGGGATCTTCCTGGACTGGGGCACGAACCCATGTCCCCTGCATCGACAGGCAGACTCTCAACCACTGCGCCACCAGGGAAGCCCCTTGTAGACTTTTTAATGATGGCCATTCTGACCAGTGTGAGGTGGTACCTCATTGTAGTTTTGATTTGCATTTCTCTGATCATTAGTGATGTTGAGCATCTTTTCATGTGCCTACTGGCCATCTGTATATCTTCTTTGGAGAAATGTCTATTAAGGTCTTCTGCCCGTTTTTCGATTGGGTTGCACAAAGCCCACACTTTTTATACCACACCATAGTGCTAGAAGACTAGGAAGATGGCCAGATGTTTCACTTTTTCTTTTTTTTTTAGTGGAGAAAAGAAAACTCCAGAAATTGTGTTCTAGTGAGTTTCATTTTATATTTCAGAAAATATTTTAAATAAATTGCTAAAAGAGTGGCTATAAAAGGAAAAGAAAATATTCACTGAGAATACATTCCTGCTTTGATCATATTTCTTTAGTATAAAACATTTCAGATAATATGTATTAAGGTATAAGAAAAATCAAATTATAAAGAAGGGTTCTTATGTTTGCATACTGCTTTACAGTTTTTTGAAGCACCTTTACATGTACTATTTTATTTGAGACCACAACTCTGTCAGTTTAGCAAGGCAGTGATTGCGAGGCCCATTCTGCAGATGAAGCTCAGAAAGGTTAAATGGCTTGTCTAAAGTCATAAAAGTAATCAGTGACAGAAGCTAGAGCTTGAAGCCAGGTCTTCTGACTTCCAGTTCAGTGTTCAGGACATAATAAAATAGCTAATGCTTACTGCATTCTTAATTTGTGCCAGGAAGTGCTCTAAATACTTTACCCATATTAACTTATTTGAGTTTCACAATGACACTGTGAAATATATTCTATTACTACTACTCCCATTTTATCGATGAGAAAACTGAGGCACAGAGTGATCTAGTCACTTGCTCGAGACCACAGTGTATGGTAGGTGGTAGAGCCAGGATTTGGCTTTAGAGCCAGAGGGCTTAACCACTACTCTATTTCCTCCTGGGGCATCTGACACTGTCCTATGATATCACTCTGGACCAATAGCAAACCTACGTGCTGGATGAAAATGCAGTTAGGTGACTACATTGTCTGCAGCATAACAATACTAAGAGTAGTGATTAAAGGTTTGTAGTATCCTGAATGGGAGTTCCTCAGAAGAAAGGGATTTGTAGTGAAGCCTTAAATTGTTTGTTCCTTTTTTGCCTAACATGTTGTATTGCAGGTTACAAATGCAGGAAGTCGATTTACAGGTTGTATTATCTGATTTTAACTAAGTAATCCTCTCAAAATAAGAAGGTTGCCTGAAAGGATCCATACAAAGAAACTGTGTGCGTTGAGCCGTTTATACTGATAGATACGTGTGCATATTTTGCATATTCTAATAATGCAAGCACAATCAATTAATAAGATGATGCCAGGGCCACTACTTATAATCCTTTGTGAGCTGAAGTGAGATAAAGCAATTGATAATCTAAGCAGATCTATCATAGGTAGTCTCATTGCTCTCTCTAGAAATATAATTAATATTATACAAAATGATAGAAAATCATTAATAATAAAAATAATTTTGGAGTAAAAACAGTTGGTGACCACTGACCTACACACACAAAGTCAAGCTGAACCCTTGGGCAATGAGCTGGATGACTGAGTTCAGTAAATACCAGGAACATTCAGACAGTCACATGTTTGGGGCTTGTTCATATGATCCATACAATTTCTATTGTCCTGTTTGTTTTGCAAGTGTAACACAATGTGTAATTCAGGTATTCTAAGCAACCCCCTAGAAGTTATTTGCAATCATTCTAAGCCAGTGGTTCAGAGTATGATCCCAGGACCACCAGCGTTAGCATCACCCGGAACTAGTTAGAAAGGCAAATTTTCAGACCCCACCCCAGATTCACCAAGAGAGAAGCTCTGGGTGTGGCAACAATCGATGGTTAAACAAGCTGTCCAGGTGATTTTGTTTATAATTTGAGAACTGTGTATTGTATGTATCTAGAACAGTTAAATTAGAAATAGTTGGAAGGATAGGGAAGCCTTTCTTAACGCTCAAAGCTAATGAGTATTGGATAAAGGCCACTTAAAGTGAATCTACTTAAATCACAGTTTTACAGTCTTGGTGTTCAAAGTAAGGTCCAGAGACTAACCGTATCAGCACTTGTGGGAGCTCGTTAGAAATGCAGAATCTGGGCCCCCTCCTCCAATCTAACTGAATCGTAACCTGCAGTTTAACAAGACTTTCAGGTGATTCCTATGCACATTAATATTTCAGCAGCTGTGTTACAGGAAATAGTTTTTTATATGTTTGATTGGGAATTAACTTCTAAAATGTTGATATTTTGGCTTGTCTTTTGGACAAAAGTTGTGTGACAGTATGATACAGCCTTCTTCCCCACTTTATGTCTGACTTTTGTGGTACTATCATAACTTTTGTAACCAAAATAATTTGAGGGCTTCATTATTTTCCAAAGGCTTCTTTTAGTCTTTGATAATCAAATCATTCTCTTTTGAAGTGCTTATCAGCATTCCTGCTTATTTTCTCTCAGTACATGCATATCAGGTCTAATGTCTCCCTTTTCCATGGCTTTTATGTGACCCAGCAGTTTTCCAACATTATGTTCACTGACTTTATGAAACATACCTTGTTTTTAAAAAATTCACAGTCCACTTTTGATTTGATTTCGATTGCACTTGTGGATGTCTACATCCAATATTCAGAGAAGAGCTGCCTGACAAGCTCTTTGACAGGATGGGTGGGGATGGAAGCTAGTGTAAAGCTGAGGATGTTTGGGTGAGGATGAACTTTTATAAGCAGCCAGGTCATTAGCTGATTATGTCCATATCATGATAACTATTGCTTTCTCCGGTAACGTCATAACTGGGACGGTGGGATAATGGAAAACCAGATAACAATGATCTGGATGTTAAGGGTGTTATCTCTGGGCAGTAAAAGTCTGGGTAATTTTTATTTCCTTCTTTGTGCTTATCTGTATTTTCTAAAATTTATGCAATGAATACATGTTATTTTTGCAACCAGAATAACTCTTTTTAAAAAAAATTATGTATACTTGCTACTTTGCAATTTTTTAATATAAATTTATCTATTTATTTATTTATTTTTGGCCGTGTTGAGTCTTCGCTGCTGCCCGTGGGCTTTCTGTAGTTGTGGCGAGTGGGGGCTACTCTTCAATGCAGCGGTGCATGGGCTTCTCATTGTGGTGGCTTCTCTTGTTGCAGAGCAAGGGCTCTAGGTGCATGGGCTTCAGCAGTTGTGGCACCAGGGCTCAGTAGTTGCAGCTCGTTGGCTCTAGAGCACAGGCTCAGTAGTTGTGGCACACGGGCTTAGTTGCTCTGCAGCATGTGGGATCTCCCAGACCAGGGATCGAACCCATGTCCCTTGCATTGGCGGGTGGATTCTAAACCACTGTGCCACCAGGGAAGTCCCAGAAAAACTCTTGTTATTTAAGTTTGAATTGTTCAGTAAAATTGTATACACCCATGTAATCACCACTCCAAACAAGATAGGTAGGAACTATTTCCATCACCCAAAATGTTCCTTTGTGCCCTTTCAGACCAGAAATTACCCTCATATAGCACTCCTCCTGTAATATACACACTGTCTCTAAGGCCGTCTAACCTCTAGAGTGGTGTCACTGTGCTACTCTGGGACAGCACACTATATCCAGGTTTTAGCAATTACACATTTTTGTTGGCCTCAAGCATAGAACTTAAGTATACAGAGGTAGTCAATGCTGCATTCTGTATTTCTTTCCATAAACTCTCCTTTATGTGTTTCTAACTCATACTCTAGGTAGAAAACGAGAAAAAATGTTTTCCTCCCATAATTTCCCCTCCCCCACAGTCATTCCTTTTTCTTTTTCTTCCTGCTTTGAAACAGCTACATAACTGCCCTGCCATCAGAAGTTTCCGTTATGATGAAAGCTTTGTCCTTGCCAAGGCAGAATTAACTAGAGCCTGCTTGCCAATGTCTAGGAGAGGAAGAGGTGTGTCACACCCCTCTCTCCCATACCAGGCCGCACCAGTGCCCACACCTGCCTCTCAAACATCTGTTTCTTATTGCGTTCGTTTATGGTAACAATAAAAACAGTAAAAGGAAGGAGATTAAAAGATGCTAAAGTTCAAAACATGCAAAGGACTTTCATACCAGTTACCTCATTTTGTTGGGCTCCCCTGCAATACCCCTTGAGTTCTGTGGGGAAATACCAGTATTCATTAATTAATTCTTTTGTTTATTCCCACAACACATGTTTATATATGTAAGATACTATGTGCCAGGTGAAATACTAGGCACTAAGTAAGAGTGGCAAAAAAGGAATAGCTTATTGTCCACTGGGGAAAACAGATGAGTAAATAGGCAGTTATGACTCAGGAGCATATTGAGCAATTTATGTAGAAGCATATTGAGCCCAGGCTAATTACGATACTGCAAAGTTGGAAACAACCTGTCTTAACCATAAGAAGATGTTAAATTACTGTGCAGCTGCTTAATGGAATGTTTTGTGGCCATTAAAAGTTATGTTTTGGAAGATACATTTGAGGATATATATTAATAAGCATGTGTTACTTTTATTATCAGATTTTTAAAACTGTAAGCTAAAAAACACAAGACTGTTACAAGCGTGCTAGGGTACTAGCCAGCAGCTAGGGATGGTAATAATTTATCTACACCTACACCTTATGTTAAAGTATACTTTCTAAAAAACATTTAAAATTCTCCCTTATAATTTTTCTTTTAATAGGTTGTCTATAGTTACCTTTTTTGTTTTAAAACCTAATATTTAAAAAGAGTTTAAAAATATATACCTATTCATGTATACATATTCATATAGCTGTTTATAGGGCTTTCATATATTATTTCACTTCATCTCAACAATAATCCTGTGAGTTCAGTTATTTCCCCCTTTTTACAGGGGGAAGCCAAGGCTCATTGATGTTGAAGAACTTAACCAACATTACCGAGTTAGCAGGGGGCAGAGCCAGAACTCCAATCTAGTTTTTTTTAAACTCCAAATCCAGAGTTCCCTGCATTTTACATAGGTACCTTACTCATATTATTTACATCCCAGTGGTCCTCAGACATTTCTATTTGAACTAGCATAATATAACTACTTGTGCTCTTTTTTTAAAATAATTAATTAAATTAATTTTAGTTTTGGCTGCATTGGGTCTTAGTTGCGGCACGCAGGATCTTCGTTGTGGCATGCGGGATCCTCTGCTGTGGTGCGGGCTTCTCTCTAGTTGTGGCACACGGGCTCCAGAGCTGGTGGGCTCTGTAGTTGCGGAACACAGGCTGTCTAGTTGTGGCCCGTGTGCTCAGTAGTTGGGGCGCATGGGCTTAGTTGTCCCACAGCATGTGAGATCTTAGTTCCCTGACCAGGGATCAAACCTGTGTCCCCTGCATTAGAAGGCAGATTAATAACCACTGGACTACCAGGGAAATCCTACTATTTATGCTCTTAAATTTATTTTCATTGTTGCTTTTAAGAACTAATTATTGAAATAATTTCAAATACTTAAATGCACAATGTAGAACCAAGATATCAGTGATCTTTATTTTTTAAAGTATTTTCTTGATTATAATAGTAAAAACTATTTGCGTAGAACTTTTAAAAATGAGTATTATTCTGTCATACCAGTTTTTAAAACTTTTTCCCCCTTAATGTGATGGGTCTGCCGTATAGTTTTTTCAAATTAAATGTTTAAATTTTTATCAATATAATACATGCATGCAGATTGAAATAGTCCAATAGTATGATTAAGCCTATATGAAAAAGGGCAGTCAGTCCCTTGTCTATTCCCCCCGGTCCTGATTACCATTTCCCAACAGATAACTTCTTTTATCTAGTATATCCCTTGATAATCTGAAATAACACATGAATACTATTTTCTTCCGTCTTTCTTTCCTTCCTTCCTTCTTCCCTCCCTCCCTTCTCCCTCTTTCTCTCTCTTTTTCTTTCCCTCTCCCTTTCTTTCTCTTTCTTTCCTTCTTTTTCTCTTTCTTTCTCTCTCTCTTCCTTCCTTCCTTTTTCTTTCTTTCTTTCTTTCTTCCTTCCTTCCTTCCTTCCTTCCTTCCTTCCTTCCTTCCTTCCTTCTCTTTCCTGGTGATCTAAGTTACTCGTGTTATCCCTCTTCAGCCTGGAGAACCTCCTTTAGTATCTCTTTAATATCTCATTGAGTCCTTAACTCTAAATGGTAAGAACCAATTATATCCCCATTTCAGAGATGGAAAAATTGAGGCACAAAGATTTACTCAAGTTCAATTAGCTAGTATATAGTAGAGCTGGGTATTCACAGAGTCTGGAGATCTTAAAGAGTATGTTATGCTGAAGATGAAAATGTTAAATAAAAAATGAAGAAAGTAATTTTCTAGAGTCAGCTAGTAGATAAGGGGGTCAGAGTAAAACCTTGATTCCCAAGTTGTTGTTTTTTTAACTCCATGTCTAAAATGTTCTTCAGATTACTACACAAGGTGGCTGTCAGCCCTGAAGTTCATAGTAGACCAGTTAGACACCTCAGGAGCATCTGCTAGGGATCCTGCTCTTCTGACATGGCTGTGATCAATGCATTTGTATGTAAATCTTCAATTCCGTCTGCAACTGTTTTCTTAGAATATACTTTTAGAAGCTATATTATTGGATTAAAAAGATATGAGGAAATAACATTTTTAAGGATTTTATACAATTTCCTGAACAATTTGTCAGAAAGATTGTTTCAATTTAAACTCACCCATGGAATAGGAACCACACCACTGAAACCACTGGTGCGCACTCTCTCTCTCTCTTGTTTTTAATTCACAGGTGGAAAATCGAAGTTTACCTTTTACAGATTTTGCAAAAATTAGAACACTTTTTTGGCACTTATCAGTCATTAGTACTTCTTGTTTTAAAAATATCTTTCATAGTTTTTATAAGTAAGAAATTAAAAATAAACCAGAACAAATACTAAAATGTTTCTCTGGCTCACAGAAAAGGCTTTCTTCTCAATTGTGTTTATCTAAAGACTTCTAAGGCTTTGCAAACTGAAGTCAAAATAATGCAATGAAATATAAAAACATGAAAATCCTCCAATTCAGCCAACCTAAGATTTCCCCTTTTTCTTCTAGCAGATTCCAGTGTTTATAATCTATATTTCTTTTAAAGAATAAATTCCCATGAAATGTTTCTTACTAAAATAATTACTACCAAGTATCCTGTAAAATTTCTGGACTTCTGACTGCTAATAGTTTATTAGGTAAAACCCAGTGTTTATTGATAAAAAAAATTCTTTGGCAAAGCAGCCACGGGTGGCTTAAGCAAAAGGGAGCAAGTATTTGACTTGAACAAATAAAAATTACCTGAGTAACTTCTGGCATTTCCATAAATGGTTATTTTTGAATTGTGAAGACCTGACCAGAAGGTCAAGAAACAGCTGGAGGCACTAAAAGGATTTTTCCAGAAGGAGGTCCTTAAGGAGAATATTGTCCATGGGTGAATGCCACTTTTCCAAACAGTGAGCAATCTGAGTCTGGTTAGTAGGATCCAGATTTCCCCCCAGTGACTTGACCTAGTGGTCTCCCACCTCTTAGGAGATCCTGGAGATGTGTATTGTAGGGTGTGTCTTAGGCGTCACCGAGACAAAGCCCCCTTTAGTTCATCACCCTGGTGACTTCAGCCAGACTCATAAATGCAGCAGGTGTGGCTGCATTTATGAAACTGACCCCCAGAAAAGACTTTTCTTCTTGCTAAAAATAACTTTTCTTGCACTAATCAGCACATGGAGGGTGCTTAGTAAATATAAACAGCATATTATCCTTTTTTAAAAATAGATCTTTATTGGAGTATAATTGCTTCACAATACTGTGTTAGTTTCTGTTGCACACCAGAGTGAATCAGCCATACGCATACATATGTCCCCATATCCCCTACCTCTTGTGTCTCCCTCCCACCCTCCTTATCCCACCCCTCTAGGTCATCGCAAAGCACCGAGCCAATCTCCCTGTGCTATGCTGCTGCTTCCCACCAGCCAACTATTTTACATTCAGTAGTGTATATATGTTGATGCTACTCTTGCTTCGCCCTCCCACCCCATGTCATCCAGTCCATTCTATGTCTACCTCTTTATTCCTGCCCTGCAACTAGGTTCATCAGTACCTGTTTTTTTTTTTAGATTCCTTATATATGCGTTGGCATACGGTATTTGTTTTTCTCTTTCTGACTGACTTCACTCTGTATGACAGACTCTAGGTCCATCCACCTCACTACAAATAACTCAATTTCATTCCCTTTTATGGCCGAGTAATATTCCATTGTATATATGTGCCACATCTTCTTCATCCACTCATCTGTCAATGGACACTTAGGTTGGTTCCATGTCGTGGCTATTGTAAACAGCATATTCTGAAAGGATTTCAAGACACAGAGGGTATCAAGAAAAGTAGCTTGGACTACATTTTTTAAATAGGTGGATAGAGGGCTTCAATGCATTGCTATAACTAAGTATTTCAGCAGTATTTGCCAGTGGCCTGCCTGGGTTATTGAGAAAGTTCCCTGATAATTGAAAACAGAGGGTTAAGAACTTGAGCTCTGGAATCTGATAGACATGGATTGAATTCCAGTTCCACCACGTACCAGCAGCAGACTCTTTGGTAAATTGCTCAGTCACTTTGTTTATTTTGTTCATTCATATAAAATGGAGCCTATAGGTATGAATACCTCACAGAGTCTTTGTTAAGATCAAATGAGAGAAAGTATGTTAACATACTGCCTGGCAAGTAGTGGGCTCAGTAAGTGTTTGGTGCAATTATCTCAGCCAAATCTAAATCATTATGTCTGTCAGTCTACATCCATTTATGAAGATTGCTATATGATTATTCAAAACTATAGTCTTCTTAAAAATTGAAGTATAGATGATTTACAATATTGTGTTGGTTTCAGTTGGACAGCAAAGTGACTCCATTTTATATATATTATATATTTTCAGATTTTATTTTATTGTCCATTATAGGTTATTACAAGATATTGAATATAGTTCCCCATGCTATACAGTGAATCCTTGTTGCTTATCTATTTAATATATAGTAGTGTGTATCTGTTAACCCCATACCCCTAATTTATCCCTCCCTTACCCCACTTTCCCCGTTACTCAGCCATAAAAAAGAATGAAATAATGCCATTTGCAGCGACATGGATGGACCTAGAGAATATCATACTAAGTGAAGTAAGTCAGACAGAGAAAGACAAATATTATATGATATCACTTATATGTAGAATCAGAAAAATAATACAAATGAATCTATTTAAGAAACAGAAACAGACTCACAGACATAGAAAACTATGGTCTTTTAAATACCAAGAGAGACATGGGAGTGACTCAGATGACTTCCTGAGAGAAACGACAGAAATAAATACTTTTTGCTTGTCTCTTTGAAAATAACAAGTCATAAATCTCAGCTTGTGAATCACCACCCTGGAGTGCAAAGTGGTGGACACTCCAAGCTGTAGGACAGAGAAACCTAGCTTAGCAAGAATCAAAGAGGCAGTTTACAAAGCTTCCCTCAGAATGGGTGGTTCTTGTTTCTTCCTCGATTACATTGTCACTGGGCAACCATGAAGAAAAAGTCCTCAGAGTTTAAAAATGTAACATAATAGTATTAATGATTTAAAAAAGCAGGCAACAGCAGCAGAACAAGTTGGTTTGGGTCAAACTGACAGGGATGGATTCCCCAAAAGTCTTGTTCTTTCATTTCATTATTTGAAAATTTTTACATTTTCGCATTCTTTAGTCTTCCTTGCTGTGCCCCTCAGATGGAGGTGAAAGAGCAAGGAATATATGGTAGGAGAGCAAAAGGGGAGAAATCTACCAATGAAATGGAAGGGTCCTTTGGAATGATTCTTGTTTATTTTACAGAGGGACTTAAGTAAAGCTGACATATATGTTCCTGATCTCCCTCAAAAGACTGAGTCAGATAGGAAGAGTCCTGCCTATCTGTGATTTTTTTTGCTTTGGCTCCAGGTCATTTGTTTTTGACTCATCTAACAGCCCTGACAGAATGAAGGAATAAGAATGAAGACGTGAGAAACTCTCTCTCTTCCGTGCTTAGATATGAGCATGCGGAGTAAATGTAGGTTAGGATGACAGTCAGAGATCTTCAACATTTATGGGCTGTGCAGTGACGCACAGAACTGCAGGCCTAGTTTGAATTTACATGCCCAAAGAACCCTAGGTTTACTAAGGAGTTCCATTTTTTACCTTGAACAGTTGTTACCGAATGAAACTTGGGTCCGCACGCCCGCTGTGCAGCAAAACCAATTTACTGACACCTAGTTGTGGTGAAGAAAAGTATGGCGTTTATTGCAGACACCAAGCAACGTGTATGGGTGGTTCATTCTCAAAAGACCCCAACTCCCCAATGGCTTTCAGGCAAGGATTTTAAAGACAGTGTTAGGAGGAAGGGTCATAGGATGCATGATGAGCTTGTGTGTGGACCTTCTTCTGATTGGTTGGTGGTGGGGTCATACAGTGACGTTTTGAGGATCTCCACCTCCAAACATTCTGGAGTCTATGTGCTTGCGGTCAGCGTGTAGTCACCATCCTCTACCAGGTGGGGGGAGAGGAGGTACTTAGTTTCTGTAGAACAACTCAAAGATATGTATCAGATTGTCATCTATATCCCTTTAGGAGGAACTAGGCATCCTGTGGCTCTTGTCTTGATCGTTAACTGCTTGAGCCTGCTCTTTGGAACTCAGGGAAGACCTAGGATACTAGAGCCCTTTTTCTTTCCTACAAATAAGAGACAGAGGGCCCAGAGGGACTGTTGTACCCAAGAAGTTCCCACAGGCTCCTGCTCGTTTTCAATCCCTCCCTTTTTTTTGATACTCCTCAAGCTTGAGGGGGAACAGGTACAGGACAGGAAAGGGAATAAAGTTTTGGACAGAGAGGTTAATCATAAAATTATCAGAGGAACTAGTTTTTAGGGAGACTGAGTTTCACAGTAACTGTATTGTTGGGGAGAGAAATCTTAAATATGCATAAAACAAATCGCAAGTACCATGTTGGGGTGCAGTGTAGCCTAGTGGTTACCAGCATGGACTCTAGAGTCAGACTTCCAGGGTTCAAATCCAGTTACTGGTTGTATAGCTTTTGGCAAACTATTCAACATCTTAGTGCCTCTGTTTTCTCATCTGTAAAATGGGGATGATAAGATTATTTCCCTCTTAGAATTGTGAAGATGGAATGAATACATGTAAAGCACTTAGAATAGATTAGATCTTTGATAATCTGACATATGTACTTGGCATATATTATTTCTGAAGTCTTCATAACAACCCTCTAAGTAGGTATTATGACCTCCATTTTACAGATGGAAACTACTAACCTTTGGGGTCTGAAAGACCTTGATTTGAATTCTACCTCTGAGATGTTTGGCCTGGTTGAGATATTTAAAAATAACTGAGCTGGGGCTTCCCTGGTGGCGCAGTGGTTGAGAGTCCACCTGCCGATGCAGGGGACACGGGTTCATGCCCCGGTCCGGGAAGATCCCACATGCCGCAGAGCAGCTGGGCCCTTGAGCCATGGCCGCTGAGCCTGTGCATCCGGAGCCTGCGCGTCCGGAGCCTGTGCTCCGCAACGGGAGAGGCCACAGCAGTGAAAGGCCCGTGTACTGCAAAAAACAAAACAAAACAAAACAACAACAACAACACAAAACTGAGCTGATAGTCAGGGGATAATGCCTACCTCCCAGTATTCTGCTGTAATTGCATGAGCTGACCAACATAAAGCACTTCGCACCATGCCTGGCAAATGTTAGCAAGCCTGCTGCATTGCCCATCTCTAGAAAATACTGTTCCTATTATATTTTATGTAAATGGGATCCCAATTTCATTTCCAATACAGAAATCCTTACTTAATCATAGTCAACCTCTTTTGAATAGTTTTTAGTTAAAAAAACCTCATTACTTCACTAAGCGGCCTATTATTTTTTGAGGACTTTTAATTGTTAGGAGGTTCTTTATTGTGCTGAACTGAAATCTGTCTCTATAGATTTCATGAACCCACTGAGCCTAGTTCTGCCCTTTTCGGTGGCACAGAATGAGTCTAGTATTGGATCTTCACAGTCCTTACATGGGTGGGGATGGGAAGGCATGGGCCAAGGATATTTCTGCATAGATTTCAGGGCTCTGTGAACTTAGTTGGGAAAAAAAATGACATCTTTATTTTCACTTATCTGTAACCAAATTTAGATTTCCTTCAATTATGTACGGAGGCAACAAACCTCAGTAGTTCTTAACAGTCTCCATGACTTTGTCGACAACAGAAATCACACATCTCTTCATGTGACATTCCAGTTGTTCCAGAAATCTTGAAATGTCATTGACAGCATAACTTTGCAATTTCAGAGGTTATTAAGCCTGTTGTTACTTCTTGTTATTTATTGTGCTAATTAAAAAAATCATATACATTGCTGTATCGCAAACTTGTTTTATTTATTTATTTAATTTATTATTTTTTTTGCGGTACGCAGGCCTCTCACTGTGTGGCCTCTCCCGTTGCGGAGCACAGGCTTCGGACGCGCAGGCCCAGCGGCCATGGCTCACGGGCCCAGCCGCTCCGCGGCATGTGGGATCTTCCCGGACCGGGGCACGAACCCGTGTGCCCTGCATCGGCAGGCGGACCCTCAACCACTGCGCCACGAGGGAAGCCCTGTTTGTTTTTCGGCCATGCCACACAGCATGCGGATCTTCATTCCCCGAACCTGTGCCCCCTGCAGTGGAAGCATGGAGTCTTAACCACTGGACTGCCATGGAAGTCCCACAAACTTGTTTTAAAAAATATTTTGTTGGGCTTCCCTGGTGGCGCAGTGGTTGAGAGTCCGCCTGCCGATGTAGGGGACATGGGTTCGTGCCCCGGTCTAGGAAGATCCCACATGCCGCGGAGCAGCTGGGCCCGTGAGCCATGGCCGCTGAGCCTGCGCGTCCGGAGCCTGTGCTCCGCAACTGGAGAAGCCACAACAGTGAGAGGCCCGCGTACCGCAAAAAAAAAAAAAAAAAAAAAAAAAAAATTTGTTGATTGTATTTCAATATAATTGGTTTCCTTGTAATTCTATGTGTTATAGTTTGTGCATTTAGAAGTATTGTTCTAAGAAAGCATTCATAAGCTTCACTGGACCACCAAAGAGCATAAAATGTTTAGAAACTCTGATCTAATTGCTTGTTGATGAGTCGGGTCTTCAAATATTAAAAAACAGCTCTGTTTCCCCAAGCTTTCTCTTTTCCAGACTCAAAGTTCCTAGTATCCTATTTCAGGACAAGTCCTCAGGAAGCTGCAGCCTGGGAGGGGCCAGCACGGGAAATGAGATCCTCCCACTGGAGAGTTGGAGCCTGCGACCCAGGAGCAGAGCCAGCTGCCGGTGCAGGTACCAATACTATTCTATGCAGAGCACAGGCAGTAGAGAGAAGGCCAACAGAAAATGGCTGGTATTTCAAGAAAGCACTTCATATGTCTGGGTGCGTTGTTGGGAGTGAAGGTAGTAGTAACACAAAATAGCAGAGGACACTGCTCAGAGGGGAATGGAAAAAACATTCATCAGGCATCACGCTGGACAATTTACAGACATTATTGGATTTATGTTCATAGCAAACCAGTATGGTGGATATTAACATGACTTGGGAAAGTCAATTAGCTGGTAAGCATGTTCTGGGGTATGGTGGGAGGATTTCAGCTGTTTGGGGGTGGGAGTGGGGTTGGCAAGAGGCAAGCAAGACCTTAGTTCTAAAGTGACTTGTGGAATTAGGCAAGGTGCCAAGAAGCACTCAGGCACAGTAAACAAAACGGAAACCACTGATCAGAACTGGTACTCAAAATGGCACCTGGGGGCTTCCCTGGTGGCGCAGTGGTTGAGAGTCCACCTGCCGATGCAGGGGACACGGGTTCATGCCCCGGTCCGGGAGGGTCCCACATGCCGCGGAGTGGCTAGGCCCGTGAGCCATGGCCGCTGAGCCTGCGCATCCGGAGCCTGTGTTCCGCAACGGGAGAGGCCGCAACGGTGAGAGGCCCTCGTACCGCAAAAAAAAAAAAAAGTGGCACCTGGGTTTCTAGAACAAAGAGAAATGTACACTGACCCTTTCACCTCTGTGCCTTTGCTCATGGCCTTCCTTCTGGCTGATTCCTCTATGACACCCAAACTCCAGGCTTTTCTGCCTTCGATAGACCAAATCCCTGTTAGCTGATCATCTGTCTTCAGGGACCTCATTCAACGTATAACACCCTTTCTTGCCGTTCACTTATTTTCCCCTCTCAACCTGGAGTAACTTAATAAAGAATCAAAGCGTTCTTCTTCAACTGAGATTGCCAGTTTACCTTCAAGATCACAATTAAATGACTAGCGAGAGTGCCAATGAGTGTGTTTCTAAATCAGTCATTATTCATTTCAAGAAAAATGCCATACTGATATTTTAAATAGTCAATGAAGTTTTTTAAAAGGATGAATGTTTTCATCAGGTACTTTTCCCTCAAGGATTTTGAAACCTACCTGTGGAAGCTATTGTTTAAAAAACATAATATTAATTATCCTTTATGCAAAAGATTTATTGGATGAACATCAATGAGTCTGAAAGGGTATATAAAAGATAGGTTTCATCCTATTATTGGTGTTTGGATGCACCATAATAATGACAGGATTCATTTCAATTCAAGAAGCATTTACTGAGCAAATGCTATTAACAGAAGGTACTCACTCTGGGAGATCAATCAGATATGTGCTCTGCCTTTGAAATGCTTTTCATTCAATGGCAGAGACAAACATAATAAAGAAATGCTTAGGAGGCTTACTGTTAAATAACAATACCTTCTTTCTAGCTAGAAATAAGTTTTGGAGGATAGACATTGTTTTTTTCTTTCCTCCCCCCACCCCCTACCATTTCCTTCCTCCTTCCTTTTTTTAACTTTTTTTGGCCACACTTGTGGGATCTTAGTTCCCCGGGGCAGGGATTGAACCCAGGCCACGGCAGTGAAAGTGCCGAGTCCTACCCACTGGGCTGCCAGGGAATTCCCATCCTTCCTTTTATTAACTTTTAAAACCACTCATGGCATCTAATATACACACTTCCTATAAGAGATTTCTAATGAATTTCAGGTGGATATGTCGAACTCAAGTATTTTCATTAAACGTTTCAAGATGGTAGGCCTTGATTATTAGACACCCTATGGTGTGTGTCTACATGAATGCTGTGAGAGTAATTCTTTTTGCAAATTACTAATTGATTTGTTTATTCAAACTAAAAGGTTTTCCTTTGCACAATCTCTTGGATTTTACCTTTAGAGACAGTGTGAGTGTTCCAAGTCAGGTTGGTTCTCTGAGCCTTAGTTTGTTTGTAAATGATATTGCTGAACTAAATGATGTCTAGGATCTGAGACCAACTCTAACATTTCTGTACTTCACTGGCACTTATCAAGAGAGGCCCACTTTATTTATATAGCCAGTCACTCAGGTTCAAAATGGTCATTCAGTTCTGTAATGGAAGCAACATCCATGTGAGGAAAATGTCAAGATGTTTTAGGTAGAACCTTATTATAACATGGCTTAGTGTTAGGAAACGTATGTGTGTATGTATGTGTCATTGGTTGAACCAAAGTCTAAAAAATGCTCACATAAAATAAACGCCCTCTATAAGTTTGTTAGCTGATTATGCAGGTAAGTGTCTTTTTACATAGTACCAAAAAGACTTTTCTTGAATTAAAATTAATTCTCCGGCCTATATTAGCATATGAACTTTCAACCACATAAATGAAAATTTTTCATGTATATTTTTCCACATGAGAGATGAAAAGAGTTCCTTAATACTGACTCAGCCATAGCTTTCATCTTCATAATATTTTAAAATACATTCTTCAAATGTAAATTACAAATAGTTTGAAAACTGACGGTTCTTTCTTAAAAAGTAATTTCTTTGAATTAAAATGTGTATTTTGGAATAAAATGGAATACACACTGCACACTTAAAGAGATTTCTTTTTGAGGTTTGCAGAGCTTTACAAGTGTGAAATAATGTGCAAGGGCATTAACTCTTATTTATGACAATCCCATAAGGAAAGGTAAGAAAAAGTCTTCAGGATACTTTCTTTTTAAAAAAATAAAGTTCTTTGATCATTGATATTGAGAGTTTCAATTAAGTGCCATATATTTTGGTCACACCTTAACTTTTCTTGTAATGCGAGTAAATCCTAGAGGAACACATAGGCAAAGGCAATGAACGTAGCCTGGTTGAGATGTGTAATAGTGACGAGGGAGCAATAAGATGTGAAGCCAGTTGGGGGAGGAAATACTCAGGCGACTGCAGCCTTCCTCACTCCCACCTGAAGTTCACCTAAGACCTTTCTACCTCTTATCCAAGACAATCCTGATCCTTATGACAACACACCTCCAACCACCAGGTGCTTAAGAGCTAACTACTATGCCTCTTAAAAAGGGGCGTTTGGGCTTCCCTGGTGGCGCAGTGGTTGGGAGTCCGCCTGCCGATGCAGGGGACGCGGGTTCGTGCCCCGGTCCGGGAAGATCCCACATGCCGCGGAGCGGCTGGGCCCGTGAGCCATGGCCGCTGAGCCTGCGCGTCCGGAGCCTGTGCTCCGCAATGGGAGAGGCCACAACAGTGAGAGGCCCGCGTACCGCAAAAAAAAAAAAAAAAGAGGTGTTTGAAGCTGCAAAATACATAAGTGGAATGATGACAAGAAAGTGTAATCTACTGAGGTGGGAACATGCCCTAGGCATTATAAAAACTTAACAAGCTATAATCTCCAGCAGAACGATTCTTTAAGTCTTACACACTTTTGTACCATTTTGCCCCTTGTTGTTTACCCAGGCACCCACCAGAGGAAAGAACAACAAAAAAATTGAACTTTTGTTCAAATAATACTAATACTCAGTCATCATTTGTAGAAATAATAGCTCTAAAATATCAACCGTGATGTTAGATATTCCAAAACTACTTGCAAATGCAGCGTGAATATCAAACTTTCTCAAAATTTGGAGTCCTAGTGATAACTACATTTATTGTCAATTGAAGTAGATGAAAAATAGCACCAGAAATCTCCCCTTTGTAGGTCAGTGTTCACTGCTGAGTGTGCTGTAATTATGTACACTAAATGAGCTACAGCTTGAGCTAATAATACCATACTGAGTACTAGAAAGCTGTAATTATACAACAACATAATGTATGCTTGGCAAGATTTTCAGTATTCGGGAATCTACTGTCAAATAGCATCTGGCAGAGTTAAAAGTCCAACTTGGGG
Source organism: Pseudorca crassidens (assembly GCF_039906515.1). Lineage (NCBI taxonomy): Eukaryota > Metazoa > Chordata > Mammalia > Artiodactyla > Delphinidae > Pseudorca > Pseudorca crassidens. Next base: position 64,795,883 of record NC_090306.1, read on the forward strand.
GTTAGAAGAATTGGTTTAGACTGACCTAATTTGTGGCATTGTGGCCCAAGCAGAATAAGTCATATGCCTGTTAGACAAATCCAATGATAATGAATACATCTAGAAATAGTGCAAAGTCATATAATCACGTGACTTTAAAACACAAAGCATTTCCAAGATTGAACATCTGCTACGTACCTATGCACTGTACCGGGTGCAGGAGATTTAAAACAAAACAAAACAAAACAGGAGAGGAAGAAAGAATTTCTGACTGCTAATTGCTCATAATTATGACATAGGGTGAATTCGGGTTTTCATAGAGATATGTACAAAGTATAATGAATTAACAATGTTATTGACAGCTCTGCTGTCTTTAATGATGACCTACATTAAATCACTACTCTATTGCTTTGTTTGAAAATGTTTCCTTTAAATCTCATGTTCTTCTTATATTTTTTAATAGAATTACACAGGAGAGCCTTCATAGAGATGTTTTTGTTATGTTTTCTCCCTCCTTGCTAAGCCATCATATTTTACTTTGAGTCCTGCCTACTTTACTAAGGGCAGCTAAGATTATCCCACTGTTACAAATTTGTCCTTCCATCTGTCCCACGTAATAGATACAGAGAAATCTGTTCTCTTTAATACAGTTGATGTAGTGTTTCTTCTGTATACCTTACCTCTGAGATCCATTTAGCTTACAAAAAGCTTTATGTAGAAATCTATTTGATGGTATTTAAAGTACATATGCTTATATGTAATAAAAGTATTTTACTTTATTCTGGTAGAAATTACTCATTGGCCAGGTGATTCCTTGGGCTTTGTAGGTGGTAAAGAAATTTTCAGTCTGATTTATTTGATCATTTTCAGGAACTTGCTTTAAAGACATTTAGATTTCTTGTGACTATTTTGGGAAATTTCCAGCTTCTACAGTTGTATGTTTGCATGGAAACCTGTCCAAGTTTATTATGACGAAGCATAATTTTATTTTGTACATGTTGTTCAATTCAGGGAAAGGCGTGTACGTTTTGATGCAACTAATCTCTTGAAGCTCTTATTAAGCAATAAACTTGGATCATCAGGCAAAAATGATCACTTTGACTTAGCCACTTTTGATAGGTCATCACTTAGGAAACTATTCAAGAGATTTTTTCATCTTCTAATTCATGTGCATAAATTTTCTTCCCATTGTGAGTACTGGTGAGAATGTTCAGAGGTTATTAAGTATGACTACTCAAAGAAAGCCATAGATTACTGCACTGCTTGCTGAGATAAAGCCATACAAGTGGTTGTACACTTTTGTAACATAATACATTCCTGAAATTCATAATTATATGACAAAAAAGGACATATGAATTAGGAAGTTAACAGTAATTATAGGTATTTATTAGGCAGAATTGAATAAGCTGATTGTTGAAATGCAAAGCAGATTTACCTGTGCCATTAAACTAGACCGGCTAATTATTGCAGTGTGATCCACAAGTGTTCTCTTCACAGTTCTCTTCACTGTTTCTCTTGCTATTGATAAGTCACGGGATTATTGGTTTCTCCCTATCTACTTCAGAGGAAGCACACAATTTGTTTTTCTTTTTTATCCTTTTCCTTCCTTTCTTCCTTCCTCCCTTCTGCCTTTCCTTCTCTCCTTCCTCCTCTCTTTCTTTCTTTTCAGATAAGATAATCCCAACTGAATCAACAGAAAGGCTTAGAGCTCATAAGAGAATTCAGTAAGAATGCCAGATACAACAAGATCCGCTCACAAAAATCATTAGTGTTCCTCTGCATCAGCAATAGTCAACTAAAAATAGAACAGATTCTGTGATGTCATTCATAATGCCATTCAAAACTATCAACTGAATTTAACCAAATAAACACTGTACAAGATCTCTATGGAGAAAAGTTTTAAGGGTGCAAAAGCCTAAATAAATGGAGTGTTATACCACACTCATGAAATGGAAGGCAACAGTGTAAAGATGTCAGTTCTCTAAAATTAATCAATAAATTCAATCCCAATTAAAATTCCAGTAGAACTTTAAAAAAATGAATTAAACATATTTATTCTAACATGTGTAAGATGACTAAATATATTATGAATAATTAAAGCAATTTTGAAAAAGGGCAGTGAAAGGGGGGAACCTCACTGCCAGGTATCAGACAACTGATACATGCATGTAGAGAAAGAATTGATAAATTATTTAATAGATTAGGGAAATATGTTATGGAGAAAAGTAATGCTGGATTCTTAGCCTATACCAGTGTTTCTCAACCAATTTTTTCATTACTATCCTTTGAAGAAAAATTTTTAGGTAAAATTTTTTCCTAATTTTCCTCCTTTCCCAATAAAATTTTAATACCCTGGATATAGAATATATCTGTTTATGGCCCTTGAAGGGCTATAAACAATTGTACTATCCAAGGGTTTTCTTACCCCCTAAGAACCAATTTCACTTTCTTAGGAGTGCCATTACCCCCACTGAGAATGCATGTTTATACCATATACAAGGGTGAAATCCAGTTGGATTAAAGTCTTAAATGGAAAAAGCAAATCTAAAAAGGCTAATGGAAAAGGAGAAAGAAACATGTAGATTATTCTTCTAGCTTTGGGGTGTGGAGGAACTTCTTAAACCAACACTCAGAAACACAAACTCTAAGATTAAAAAAAGAAATGGATGGAAAATATATTAAAATTAAGAACTCTTTTTTAGAAGATATAATAGGCAAAGTTCATATACAGATCAAAAATTGGAAAACGATGTTTGAAACAACCAGAGGAATGGCCAAGATGGCAGAGTAGGAAGACCCGAGCTCACCTCCTCCCATGGGCAAACCAAAATTACAGCTCTTTACAGAGCAATTATTGATTACAATTGCAGAGGTTCTCCCCAAGGAGTGAGGGGTCTGAGTCCCACATTGGGCTCCCCATTTTGGAGTGTCCTGCACCAGGAAGATGGGCCCCCAGAGCATTTGGATTTGAAGGCCAGTGGGGCTTACTTTCAGGAGAACCTGAGGGCTATCAGCTAGGACTTCCACTTCCACTGTGGCTAGGACTTCCACCACAATCAGGTAAAGAAAAGAAATAAAAGGAATTCAGATTGGAAAGGAAGAATTAAAATTGTCACTGTTTGCAGACAACATAATACTACATATAGAAAATCCTAAAGAAACCACCAAAAACCTACTAGAACTCATCAATGAACTTGGTAAAGTTGCAGAATACAAAATTAATATACAGAAACCCAATGCATTTCTATACATCAACAGTTAACTATCAGAAAAAGAAATTAAGAAAACAATCCCATTTATAATTACATCAAAAAGAAAAAAATACCTAGAAATAAATCTGAGGAGGTAAAGACTGATACTCAGGAAACTACAAGGTACTGATGAAAGAAGTTGAAAGGGCACAACCACATGGAAAGATATAATGTGCTCATGGATTGGAAGAATTAATATTGCTAAAATGACCATACTACCCAAGGCAATCTACAGATTCAATGCAATCCCTATTAAATATCAATGGCATTTTTTCAAATGAATTTATTTATTTATTTTTGGCTGCACTGGGTCATTGTTGCTATGCGTGGGCTTTCTCTAGTTGCGGTGAGCAGGGGCTACTCTTCATTGCAGTGCGCGGGCTTTCAATGGCATTTTTATTTTATTTATTTATTTATTTTGCGATACATGGGCCTCTCACTGTTGTGGCCTCTCCCGTTGCGGAGCACAGGCTCCAGATGCACAGGCTCAGTGGCCATGGCTCACGGACCCAGCTGCTCCGCGGCATGTGGGATCTTCCCGGACCGGGGCACCAACCCGTGTCCCCCGCATCAGTAGGCAGACTCTCAACCACTGCACCAGCAGGGAAGCCCATCAATGGCAGTTTTAAACACAAAAGACCTTGAATAACCAAAACAATTTTGAGAAAGAAGAACAAAATGGAGGTGTCACACTCCCCAATTTCAAACTTACTGCAAAGCTACAGTAATCAAACCAGTATGGTACTGGCACAAAAACAGACACATAGATCAATGGAACAAACCAGAGAGCCCAGAAATGAACCCACTCTTATGTGGGCAATTAATCTACAACAAAAGAGGCAAGAATATACAATGGGGAAAAGACAGCTTCTTCAACGAATCATGTTGGGAAAACTGGACAGCTACATGCAAAAGAACCAAACTGGACTAGTTTCTTATACCATGCACAAAAATAAGTTTGAAATGGTTTAAAGACTTAAATGTAAGACCTGAAACCATAAAACTTGTAGAAGAAAACAAGCAGTACACTCTTTGACATCTATCTTAGTAATTTTCTTTCTTTTTTTTTTTTTTTGGTATGTCTCCTTAGGCGAGGGAAACAAAAGCAAAATAAATAAATGGGACTATATCAAACTAAAAAGCTTTTGTACAGCAAAGGAAGCTATCAACAAAACAAAAAGGCCACCTACTGAATGGCAGAAGGGTGTATTTTGCTTATAGTAGGATGGGTTCTTATGATGGAGAGGGGAATAAGGGTGAGAATCAAGGATGAAGGAGGAAAATTAAACAAAAGCAAATAAGAGAGGGCCCTTGCAAAGACTGATGATGGTAGCAATGTCATGAGTATCTCAACTTTCCCCACCTGAAATCCAAAACAACACAGTATAGATTACATTTTACCACATTCCAGCAAATAACCTGAAATGGTCTGAGACTTGTGAACACTAATTCCAACCAAGTTGTGGTGACAGGCCTTGCCTGAGCCTAACTCCCAATTTGCATTCTGTGTTCTATATCCAAGGATATATATTGCTTATATATTCTAATGGGTCCCTACAGTGGAGAGGGAAATGGAGGTGGGAATCAAGAATGAAGAAGATAAAAGAAAACAAAACCAAATAAGAGGGAACCCTTGCCCAGACTGATGTTGGCAGCATGCCACGAGTAAATCAGTTCTCTCTACCTTAGGTTCAAAACCCAAAACAACAAAATATAGATTTTATCACATTACAGCAAACAACTTGTAGTGGTCTGAGACTTGTGAACTCTGATGCCAACTCCAACTTGAATTGTTTTCATTCTTTTTTTGATCCTTGAACTCTGTTGTCTCTTTCCTATGTCACCTCTTCCATTAGAACTAGTCATTTGACTTTCTGCTCTCTGTAAAGGACTTTCTATCAAACGTGTCCCTCATCTTTACACATTTCTTATTACCTTAGAATAGGGTCATTCTGGTCTTTAAGGGCCCAACAACTCTGCCTCAGCCCACTTGGCTAGCATAGTGGCCAGGCTTATCGGGACCCCCAGGCAGTACCACTCAGTGTATGGAAAGTGTCTTGGGTAAGCAGGGGCCTCAGAACTCACTGGGGGTACCAAAGTCTCTCATGAATATTGTGAGCAACTCTTTCTGCCTAAGGCAGTGGTTGTGGCTGGTGGTGGGAAGCAATTGTAATGGGGGAGATAGAGGATGAAGGAGTCAGGAGAGAAGGATAAAATGAGAGAGGAGAGTAAGAGGTGACTAGGAAAGAACGCACAGTTTGCTTCCCATTACAGTTTATCAGATTCAGCATGTAATATGTTAATTTAAGAGTAAGTGTGTGTTGGGATAGGAAGGCAGCCACACTTGAGTGACCCCAGGGCATCAGACAGGAAATAAGAGAATCTGACTTTAGCTCTCTTTGAGTTAGATATCTGAGTGGTAGGTGCATGGGCTGTGGAATGCTGAAAGGGAAGGTTCTTCCCTCATTTCACAACTACAGACAAATGAAAAGATTTAAAACATTAGAAATTTGATAGTTTATACAAGAGATCCTGCCAATTTCACATACCAGCTACTGACAATGTGGTTATTTGTTGTTTGATATTAAACTTGTTCCTATTATTCTGTGCCAAGAGCATTTGCAAGATCTGATCAATAAAAGGAGGAATAAATATTTTTATATATACCACACACCAAATAAAGTGGTATCCTCGTATATTCAATGATTTGAACGATATAGAAGTTTATTTCTCTCTCACATAATAGTTCAGGCATGAGCAGTACAGGGCTGTTATGATGACTGCATTGTCAGGTCCTAGGCTTCCTTTAGCTGTTTTTTCAACCATATCTAGAGGGTGAGCTTTGTCTTTAAGAGCAGAGATGGTTCATCATCATCACCATATCCCTGATACCGGAGATGGAGGAAAGAATGTTCTCTCCTCCCCTTTCCTGGCACAAACTGGGAATCACGCTCAACAGTTAGCTCACATCCTAATGGCCAAAATTTTATTACATGACTACACACCTAGTTGCAAAGGAATCTGGGAAATGTAGTTTTTATGGGGTTGTCTGTGCCAACCTAAGATTTTTCTTACTCTCAACGAAGAGAAAAATACATTTTGGATGACAACTGCCAGTCTTAGCCATGGTAGAATATTCATAAAAAATTTGATCTGAGATCTTTTTGTCAAGGGGAGGGCAATGAAAAGAGCTTACTCTTTCAATGATGAAGGCTATGAAGAGTTCAGTTCAAATAATGTAAATATCTGATGTGATCCCTGTCCTTGAGGAACTTATAGCCTCACGGAGGGACACAAGAATATATGCCAATTATTTCAATACAAAATAAGATTTTTAAAAATATTTATTTATTTATTTTTGGCTGCGTTGGGTCTTCGTTGCTGCACACGGGCTTTCTCTAGGTGCAGCAAGTGGGGGCTGCCCTTCTTTACAGTGCGTGGGCTTCTCATTGCAGTGGCTTCTCTTTGTTGCGGAGCATGGGCTCTAGGCGTGCGGGCTTCAGTAGTTGTGGCTTGTGGGCTTCCGTAGTTGTGTCTTGCAGGCTCTGGAGCACAGGCTCAGTAGTTGTGGCACATGGGCTTAGTTGCTCCGCGGTATGTGGGATCTTCCCAGACCAGGGCTCGAACCCATGTCCCCTGCACTGGCAGGCAGATTCTTAACCACTGCGTCACCAGGGAAGTCCCCAAAATAAGGTTTTAACTTAAGCATACACAAAATGCCATGCATAAACAAGAATGGAGAACTGATCCAGATATGAGCTCTTTGAAGATGCCCATGCTGAACACCAAGGATGAACCAAGTCTCAAAGGAATAAGCCTATAAAGAGCTATAGAAATTAAATGTTAAAAGAATTTTTCAACAAAAATTGTTTGTAAACTAATAAGTGTAGTTTACTTCCTTCAGTGGAGTGATAATATTACCAGTAGGCCTGGCAATATTCTCAGTGACATCTTTGGCGGGTCAGCAGCTCCCCAAAGCTTCAGCACATTCCAGTTTTGCTACTCCTGGTGCCACAGCGCTTCAGGAGCTGGCCCCAGGGTAACACTGGTCTCTGTCCTTTGAAGCAGGAATAGTTAAGTGTCTGTTTACCTGGTTAGACCCTCAGTAAGTAAAACCTTACTTAGGACAAGAATCGAATGTCACCCCGGTTTCACTGGCTCTCGCTCTCGCCTGCTAATACAGGATCTCAGTGTTCTGAGATCTGCAAAGGGCCCTCCCCAGCCCAAGTATTTATGAAGGTCCCCAGGGTGTCTCTCCCACATGTTCCTCAAACAAGGCTGGTCAGTTAACCTACAGCAAAGGTCATTTTGTTTCCATCCTCTTACCCCAACCCTTCTCCACTGAGCACGTCAACCTCCTTCTCTAGATAGAACTGGTCTGCAAGACACTGCAGTCACTTCCGTGGCTGTGCTCGCTGGGCATTCCTGCCTCCTCACAGTCGATGCGCCCAGTACAGGGAAGCCCTGGCCATGCCAACAGCGTGTGGAATTCTCCCTTCCTTCTTTTAGGAGCCTACCAATACAGGGCAGTTATCTCACGTTATCTTTGTGAACGAAACGTTTTCACTTAGAGTTACTCTCTGCTAGCCATTCCCACACCCTGGGTGGAATGTGAGTCTGTGGGGCCTTATCTGATGGCAAAGACACCACATAATACTCAAAATTGCCCCCCCCACAGCTTTGATGTCTCTTCCCTTTCTCAGGGAGTGCTTCTCTCTAGAGGGCTCCCCCTTCACTCTTGCAAGTTCTTGAAGCCACACCCCTGTGGTTCACCAGAAGAGCCCTGAGATGTCTGAGTTCCACTTGACTTCAAAGTGGGACATCTTCCAACACCAAGTTAAGGAAGGACAAGGTACATATTATATTACACTCCCCATTTTTTTTTTTTTTTTTGCGGTACGCGGGCCTCTCACCGTTGTGGCCTCTCCCGTTGCGGAGCACAGGCTCTGGACGCGCAGGCTCAGAGGCCATGGCTCAGGGGCCTAGCCTTTCCGCGGCATGTGGAATCCTCCCAGACCGGGGCACGAACCCGTGTTCCCTGCATCGGCCCACGGACTCTCAACCACTGCGCCACCAGGGAAGCCCGCACTCCTCATTTTTTGACATTACCTCTGAGACACAACTCCTCCCTCCTAACCTAGCTGTAAATTACAAGTTTCATTAGAAACCCCGAAGCCCATCTCTTTGCTATTTGAGCACAGAACAGTTGTCCAGAAGAGGAACACTTAGTGCAATAAAGATTTAAGAAATTCCTTCTGATGTGTTCTCCCTTTTCCGTAATCTGGTTGCCTTCCCTGTAGACAGCCCCTTTGCCATTCTAACCATAGGAAAGCGCAAGCGCATGCGCACGCATGTGGCAAAAGAGAAGGATGTGATATGTGGACAGTTCCTGTCGGATAAGAAAGGGAAATAGAAAGCCTCTCCTGTATTGGGTGAGAAGAAAAAAGGGAAGCAAAGTTTACACCATTAAATGGGAGTGTCCAGGCATAATAAGAAAACAAATAGTTGGCTTAGGTGAGCCCATAAAGGCCAGGGAGGCGTGACACAAGCATATTTCAAAATCCTTTTTTTTATGCTAATGGACCCTTTGGGTGGGTGGTGCTGACTTAGCTCCCCACTGAGATGATTACCTGCTGTCTTTGTAGCCAAAGCTGTAGGTATCTGGCTCTTGACAGCAGCCTGACACTGATCTGAATGATATAGAAGTTAGAGTAATCTGCATTGTTTTAACAACATGAATTCATGGCTTTCACTGGTGGCATAATTCATGCTGGCAACTAAAAATTACTTTACTTAGGTGATTTGAAAAGTGAGTTATCCAGAGAGCATCAGCTCTAACTCCCAGGGGTAGCCCATTAGCATTGTGCCAAATGGCAACAGATGCCAGCAGTAAATTACAAATGGTGACTATGCAATCAGCTGTGAGCTCTCAGAGCCCAGCATCTGTGGGCATTTAACCACTAGCACTTCTGCCACATATTCCTTCCAAGGTGATATTCCATGCTTCACTTAGCTGATCAGGACAACGAGGACCCTTAGCTGGAAAAGAAGTAAATAATGATTTAAATTGTTGGTTTGTCTCATTCCTAGTGAGGAAGAAAAGCACTGTATTAATGATTTCAGCATTTAGAGCTGAATACATAATTCCCTTCATGGCAACAATTCATGAAAGCAGCTTTACCTGTTTTGAAGCTTTGCTTCCCCACCTCTCTCCCCCACCCCTGAGGAAGGACTGTGCTGGATGCTTTACCAGATGGGGGAATCTGAATCTTTTAAATCAGCAGAAGAGATAATGGTCTCTGAATTTCATCACCCATCTATATTCCTCAAATAGAATTAGAGCTGCTTCCTATGTAGAAAAATGTTTACTGGACGGAAATTTTATTACCTGGGTATTGAATTCAGTGATAGCAAGGGCATTCCTCTGTAGACAACGGTCCTTCTGCCCAGGTTTGATTTCCATCCTTTTACTAACTTAATTGTAATTAAACAATGCCTTTGAAGCACTGTTCGATTTTTTTTGGTGGGTTTGATACCTTAGTTTTTTTCTTGGTCTGTTTAAGCCAATAAACATTTCTTTTGTGGTGTCAATTCTTTCATATACAGTTTCCTTTTTTACCCTTTAGTAAGCAGAGACTTAATAAAGGTCCATCATCAGAGGGAGAAGGAATTGCTGACACTTGGGGTGGCGGGTGGTGAGCATAATAAAAAGGGGTCCTCCCACTGACTCTTTTTCTCCTTATGTTGACAAGGCTTATTCCAACAATTTTCCATCACAGTCTAAGAAGGGATTTTTGGCATCCTAATCACTGGTGAAAATAAGTCACTTCGGGAGAATGTGCTCAGGAGACCCAAGTGCAGTGTTCGCTTCACCTTCTGATGCCTTCTGCCCTCTTCCCTCCCCTGCCCCCAGGCAAGTAAACCCAGATGTCCATCACCTCTTCTTTTTTTTTACTTCTTTATTGGAGTAATTGCTTTACAATGGTGTGTTAGTTTCTGATTTATGACAAAGTGAATCAGTTATACATATACATATGTTCCCATATCTCTTCCGTCTTGCCTCTCCCTCCCTCCCACCGGCCCTATCCCACCCCTCTAGGTGGTCTTGTCTTAGTGTCGATTTAGTGACTAGATAGCTGGTATAGTTTACTCTTACTCAGGTTTTGTTTTGTTTTGAAAACGTAATTTTTCCGTGAAGCTTTTGAGCTATTTCAAACTGCTGTAGTGGGGAGGGGAAAGAGTGCTCAAAAGGAGCTTACTAATTAATGTGCATGCTGTGGATAAAATTATATCTGGATTCCCAAAACACGTGAGTTCATGTTCAGCTACTCACGGATTTCTGATGTTCCTTTCACCATGACTTCTGTCTTCTGAGTCTTGATCAGTCATACTCGAAATACATTTCTTTTATGCTTCTCCTTACCTTGGTTGGCTCACCTAAAAGAACAGGATATTTTCTCTTATTGAGTCCTTATGATGCTTATTTTCAGGGTTTCTCAATTCCCTTCAGAGAGCTTGGATTCCAGTCATTTGTACCACCCCTAGGCCTTTGTTGGCCCTGGGAAACTTATTTTGTTTCCCTACCTTGTCTTCTTTCTCCTTCTTCTCCATTCTTTTTCTGCTTCCTTTTCCCTTTTGGTCCCTCCCTCTCCCCTCTGCTCTAATCTCTGGGGGTTGTAGGCTGCTGCTGCTTCCACTGCCTCTCGCCCCTGCACCTTCACTCTCCTCCAGGTGCACTACTGACCTGGGTAGCATTCTCCCAGCTGGGTGGGACTTTTTAGCCAGCTCAGGCAGTGATGACACATAGTGCTTGGACCTGGAGCCCTGTGATTTGTATAGGAAATGATGGGAGTCCAAGCTGTGCTCCCCAAACCAGACCCAATACTCCTGTCAGAAAAAAAAGCCTTCCATCTCTTTAGTTTCTTGGGCAAAGTATAATTTTCAAAAATTTAAAAATTCATCTTTCATACATAGAATAGACATGTGTCAAAGATTTATTCAAATCATTAATGAAGGAATCAGTAAGATGGTAAAGCTGATTCAAAGACCATTTGAGTAAATGGGTATTTAAAGACATTAGGAAAAAACATTTTGGTATAAGATTTGGTAGGTTAAATATAAAACTGGTTAATAAATAAAATAAAATCATAAATATGAGATAATCCTTCCACTAGACAGAAATCATTTACATCTCTCCTAGAGGAAAAAAAATCTACAAGTTAAGATCCAGCTTCACAAAATCTGGGATTTTAATCAATACCAGATGGTGAGCAGAGCAAAGCTGTATTCCCTTAGATACTTAAATAACTGTTGGATGGCCCTGCTAAAATGTTTAACATTGAAAAGACATGCCACCTTTCCTTTGCCTTATTTCTAAGTTTTGGATATTTTTTTCTTAATGCCTCTCTTTTAAATTTTAAAGTAGCCCAGGTGCAGGGATTAAACATCCTAGGCTGTGCAACTCAACTGCATATGATAACTAATTTCTCAACACATCTGCTCTAAAGCTGTGATGACCTGCTGCATGAGATGGCCCGTTGTGGCCAAGGTATTGTTCTAAGTGTGGTGGAGGAGGCCAGAGTGATACAGAAGTGGCCCCTTTGTCAGATTAACATGTTACCTTTAAAATTTTGTTGGAAAGGAGCCACTTTTGGAGATTATCCTCAGGCAGAACAAATGTTACCGCAACATTTGGTCTGGTAGGAAGGTGAGAGGAGTGGATGGCTGTTTCTTCAATAAAAGAACATGAACACATTTCAGATGCTTATGCGCTGTAGGAACTAGAGAAGCAGGAGGTCTTTTCTAGTTCTGCTCACTTACTGACTGCCCCCTCCCCGCCAAAAGTGAAATTATAAACAATTTCTAGGAACTGTTAGTTCACATTCAGAATTTTTACTATATTCAAAAACTCCATATATGTCGCTTAGAAACAAACCAAAACAAACAATGTCTCAGCTGGTCTTCAGGTAGCTCTCTCAGGGACAGCTTCTTAGGACAGCCCACACCAACTGCAGGGTACAAGATCACAAGTAAAGCCTGGGAGGTGGCCCCTGAAAAAAATAGAGCCTCCGAAGGTGGCAGATGAAAAGAATCTTGTTTTTTATAGGATATGCAAAATCCAGAGGTTACACACCTTGCAGAGTGCCTAACTTGTGGCAAGAACTCCCTGACCAGGGATCAAACCCAGGGATCGACCAGGGATCGAACCCACCTTCCTCTGCCACACCTTGCAGAGTGCCTAACTTGTGGCAAGAACTCAACCAATAGTGATTTCCTTGAACCAAATTGCCTAAAGCCACTTAATTGTGACTTCCAGACCTAAAGCCATCTGTCTCTCTGGTAGTGGGAGAGACCGGACACAGACAGGAAGCAAATTGTGTCTCCTGCCCTCTGCAGTGAACTCTACTGTGGGTGTTTGAGGCAGAGGAGGAGGCAGGGAAAAATGGTCTCTCTTCCGAGTTTGGTGCTGGAATTTATGAGCCCAGATGTGCACACAGCAGAGGCGGGATCTGGTCCCAGAACTGCCTTTGCCAAGTCTGTGCCAGAAGAGGATCCCTCTGTGAGGCTCTGCAGTACCTCAGGAGCTGGGGCTGGCCTGGCCACAGATAAAACAATGGAGCAAAGAAAATGATTGTTATACGTACTCTGGTCTTCACAGCACTACATGGAGGTTACGAATATGGAACCAGAAAGCCTGAGTTCAAATTCCAGTTCCTTTGTTAGGATCTGGAGCCAGAACACCCAGATTAAAATCTTATCTCTGCTACTTATTAACCCTGTGAACTTGAGTAAGTTTCTTAACTTCTCTTGCCTCTTCCCTATGTCCATCTGTAAGAGGATAATCAGTGACTATCTCATTGGCTTGTTTGTGAGAATCAAATGAGTTAATGTACATGAGGCACTTAGATGATGCAGGGCATGAAATAAGTGCTGGATAAATGTTTGGCCTCTCCTTTTTGCCAGTTCACCTTAAACACCTTGTGTCAGTGGCAGAAACCATGTACAGCCAGGTGTAGCAAAAACAAAAAGGTAGTGGGGTTTATTATAAGAATATATGGATGACTCAGGAAAACTTAAGGACTGCAATGCAGACGGCCCTCTGCTGAAGAGACAGGGACTGAGATGCCATGAGAATATTTTTATCCAATGCCTTAAACACTCTAAGGTTGTGCCCTTCACCCTCAAAGTTTTTAATCTATAATCGACTTGTATATGTGTTGTGATCCCATAACATTTCTGCCATTTGGATTACCAATCATCTCAGTACAGCTCATTGAAGATTTTGTCCATTTCTCACTGAACTACAATACCACCCTTGTAATATGTCAAGAACATATACATGCATGGGTATAATTCCAGGATCTTCATTTTATTCCATTGGTTGTCTATTCCTACACCAATAGCACTTTGTCTTAATTGATGGTTTTATAATAATCTTGATATCTGATAATAAAAATTTCCCCAGTTGGTTATTCTTTTTTCAGGAGTGTCTTAGCTATTCTTGGTCCTTCTTCTTTGGGGTAGTTTAAAAATATGGTTGTGGGAATTCCATGGTGGTCCAGTGGTTAGGACTCCACGCTTCCACTGCCAAGGGCGTGGGTTCAATCCCTAGTCAGGGAGCTAAGATCCCATGAGCTGCATGACATGGCCAAAAAAACACCATATATACACACATATATATATATATATATGGCTATAAATTCTTTAACACTTTCCATTGAGAGGTGGAATCTATGTTCCTTCCAGTTGTTGCATAGCATCATTTCCATGATATTTTATTGGTTGAAGCAGTTGCACGCCCACCCATGCAATGTGTGATCCTGGACTAGAAAAGAAATTACCAGGATAATTGGTGAAAATTGAATAACATCTGTATATCAGGTTAGTAGTGTATCATTGTTAATTTCTTTGTTTTGATCATCATGCTATGAGTATGTAGAAGGTTAACATTTGGGGAAATGCAAGAATCTTAGAACAACATAACTCTGATCACCTCCCTTCTGACTTTCATGATTTTTTTTTTTTTTTTTTTTTTTTGCGGTACGCGGGCCTCTCGCTGTTGTGGCCTCCCCTGTTGTGGAGCACAGGCTCCGGACGCGCAGGCTCAGTGGCCATGGCTCACGGACCTAGCCACTCCACGGCATGTGGGATCTTCCCGGACCTGGGCACGAACCCGTGTCCCCTGCATCGACAGGCGGACTCTCAACCACTGCGCCACCAGGGAAGCCCCTTTCATGATTTTTTTGTTCACTTTTGCCCTTAAAAATAAAAACTCTACATATTTGATAATATTTGTTTTTTACAGACAATACTAGATTTATCTAGATATTACTAGTTTCTTTGTTTTCCTTTCCAACTTGCATCCCAGATTTTCCTTCTGGGATCTTCTTTCTAAAGAATATCCTTTAAAAATTCCTTTGGTGTAGGTCTGTTGGAAATAAATCCTCTCCCAGTTTTTGTTATCTTTGTCTTTATTTCAGCCTCATTCTTGAAGGATAGTTTTTCTGGGTGCATATTTCTAAGGTAGTAATCATTTTCTCACAATGTTCCAAAGATCTTATTCTGTTGTGTTTTGGCTTTTGTTTAATTGTTGAGATGTCTGCTGTCAGTTTAATTGTCATTTATTTGTAGGTTATCTATCTTTTGCCTCTTAGTGCTTTTAAGATATTCTTTTTGTCCTTGATATTGTTGTTTTGTTACATATGGATTTTTACTTTATCCTGTTTTCTTTACACTGTGCATTCTGTATCTGTACAATTATATCTTTCATTTTCTGGAAACTTCTCAGCCATTATCTCTTAAAATATCAACTTCCTTTATTCTCTTTATTCTCATCTTCTGAACTTTCAATCAGACTTTCCTATTCTACATTGTATATTTCCTACCCTCTCATTTTTTACATCTCCTATGCTGCATTTTTCAAATCTATCTTCCAGTTTACTAAATATTTTCCTGCTATGTGTAATCTGCTAGTTAACTCATTCATTGAGTTTTTATTGCAACAATTGTATGTTTCATGTCTACTTGGTTCTTTTTTCAAATAACTTTTATAGTCTTATTTCTTGCTTAATTTTGTGATTCCTTTCTTATTTCTTCAATATTTCATATATAGCTTTTATGTTCTATGTCTTATATTCAATATATATAGTCCTTGGGTCTAATGTGTTTGTAGTTTCAGCTGACTCTTACTCATGCTGAGTCATAATATTCATGTCATATTATTGTGAGTTACTATGAGGGTATACACTGGGGATGCTTTTCTTCAGAGAGGACTTGTGATGTTTTGCTGGGATCCAGGGATGTTACTGACCTGGCACCACACAAGTTCCCTTTTGGGGGGGTCTCAGTTTACCTTAAGAATCCCTACATTGTTGCTAGTCCAGGGCTTCTCTACTGTGGTGATGGTTGGAATTTGCTTTCAGGATATCTATCTGTCCTTCCTATACTGGGGACTTGTCAATCTTATTTTAGTCCATGGTCTTTTCCCTCCTCTCATGGCCTGTAAAGCCAGCAAGTTCCATTTTTCATGTGAGATCTGATTGTTTTGTAAAGGAAAATTCCCTCAGAATATGTGAATTTCATTTCATTCAAGGCACTTAGCACTACCCAACATTATATTATATAATATATATTTACTTATATATTGTTTTATGGCCAGTCTCCCTACCAGAATATAAACTTCATGAGAACAGGGACTTTGATTCACTGCTATATCTCCAGTGACAAGAGCATAGAGCTAATTCATAGTGGAGCCTGTAGTTTAACAACTATTTCTTGAATGTTGAAATGAATTGATGAATGAATGAGTGAATTTCATCGATAAGTTCATTAGTATTGGGTATTCCATTGAGTTCTCTAGAAACAAAGATAAATCCTACAAAGTTCCTTCCCATGAGGTACTTACTAGGTTAGTAGAGATAAGAAGGACATGAAAGTAAATAAGTTTAATAAAGTATATAGTATACACACACACACACACACACACACACACACACTCACACTCATATATGTATAAATAATACCATAGGGCTTCCCTGGTGGCGCAGTGGTTGAGAGTCCGCCTGCTGATGCAGGGGATGCGGGTTCGTGGCCCGATCCGGGAAGATCCCACCTGCCGCGGAGCGGCTGGGCCCGTGAGCCATGGCCGCTGAGCCTGTGCGTCTGGAGCCTGTGCTCCGCAACGGGAGAGGCCACAACGTACCGCAAAGGCCCGCGTACCGCAAAATAATAATAATAATAATACCATATAAAAACTATCTCCCAAGCCATTTTCAGTAGTTCTTACCTCATTGTTTAAGTTATTATAGGCCATTCATAGGGGAAGCAATGTGATCAACTTTAATGCTTTAGAAAAACTTTAGTGGAGTATGGTGGATGGATCAGGTTGAGGAATATTGAAGGCAGGGAAGGAAGAGATTACTGCAGTCCATGTTTCATCTATTCGAAAAATATTTTTTGAGTGCATATGATGAGTCAGGCACCATTCTATACACCCAGGAAATACAGCCGTCCCTTGGTGTCCGTGGGAGATTGGCTCCAGGAGCCTCTGCGGATATCAAAATCTGCGATGCTCAAATTCCTTGTACAAAATGGCATGGAATAACGATTGCAGTCAGTACTCTGTATCTGCCATGCAAAACCAACAGATGCAGAGGACAGACTGCATTTGTGAAGAAGACGCGTAAGGTCCTCACCACAGAGCTTATTTTCTAGTTGACTAAAACAAAATAAGTGAACAAATTAACACATAATTTCAAAAAGTGGAACATGCTACAAAGAAAGTAGAACAGGGTTATCAGAAACAGGAGTGTTGGGACTTCCCTGATGGCACAGCGGCTAAGACTCCGTGCTCCCAATGCACGGGGCCCGGGTTCGATCCCTGCTCAGGAAACTACATCCCACACGTGTGACATGACTACTAGTTTGCATGACGCAACTAAGGAGCCCACCTGCTGCAACTAAGGAGCCCACCTGCCGCAACTAAGACCCAGTGCAGGGACTTCCCTGACAGTCCAGTGGTTGAGACTTCGCCTTCCAATGCAGAGGTTGCAGGTTCGGTCCCTGGTCAGGGAGCTAAGATCCCACATGCCTCGCGGCCAAAAAACCAAAACACCAAAACATAAAACAGAAGCAGTATTGTAACAAATTCAATAAAGACTTAAAAAAAAAAAAGACCCAGCACAACCAAATAAATAAATGAATATTAAAAAAAAAAAAAAGAAACAAGGTTGTTGGTGATGCTATGGTGGTGACGGGCCAGAGAAGGCCTCTCTGAAGAGACAGTATATGACCAGAGACCTCAATCATATGACAAGAAGGAGAGGCACCCACAGGCAAGTCAGGAGGACAGAACATTCCCGTTAGAGGGAATGGCAGGGGCAACCCTATGTTTTGCGCTTCAAGGATCAGGAAGTGGACCACCGTGCCTGGTCTCAAGTAACTGATGAGAGAGCATTTGTTGAGTTTGGAGAAGTAGGCAGGGGCTGGACCACTTAGGTCCCAATAGCCATGGTAAGGCATTTGGGTGTTGTTCAAAGGGCAATTGGAAACGATGTTAGGGACCAAGGCAGGAGGAGGGGAGCGTAATAAGACTTAAGTTTTTAAAAGTTCATTCGAGTTGTTGCTCCCTGAAAAATGGGCAGCAAAAGTCCAGGAAACAGGTGCTACAGACTACTGTACTGGGCAAGACATGAAAAGGGCCTGAGCTCAGGTGGAGGTGTCTATCCATGCTGACCCATGTCCCCTTCCTAGACTGTAACTTCTGTAGCTTGTTCCTCGCAGAATCCCTGATGCAGCCCAGTGCCTGGTATACAAAGGCACTAGGTTACATTAGATTGCTCTAACCGAGAAACTGAGTTGCTTAAAGGGTAACATTAAGCTATAAGCTCAAACACAATGTAGGTCACAAATCATGGCTACATTGTAATCATAATTGTAGTAGCATCAACTATTGGTTTTACAAATGCCTTTTGCCGTAGTGGAGTGTGGATAATCCTATGTATATAATCCAGTAAGAATCTGTCATCACTACTAGAAATTAATTGCAAAGAAATATGTACTGTGGTTTGTCAGTGACATTACCATCACATACAAGAAGATAACATATGTTTAGGGAATTTTTTTAAAGATGTATTTATTATTTTTTTATTTTATTTATTTTTGGCTGTGTCGGGTCTTAGTTTGAGGCATGCGGGATCTTCGTTGAGGCATGCAGGAACTGTCATTGGGGCGCGTGCTTCTCTCTAGTTGTGGTGTGTGGGTTTTTTCTCTCTCTAGTTGTGGTGCGCAGCCTCCAGAGCACGTAGGCTCTGTAGTTTGTGGCATGTGGGCTCTAGTTGAGGCACTCGAGCTCAGTAGTTGTGGTGCGCAGGCTTAGTCGCCCCGCGGCATGTGGGATCTTAGTTCCCTGACCAGGGATCAAACCCGCATCCCTTGCATTGCAAGGCTGATTCTTTACCACTGGCCCACCAGGGAACTCCCTGTTCGGGGAATTTTTATTGCTAATAAGTACAAGGCTTAAGAGATGATTACATTTGGAGTTACCAATGGAATATTCTGTTTATGTAAAGCAAACCAGTCTCATTTTTTTTTTTTTTTTAAGAACACTTCCAGGAAATAACTACTCCTCCAGAGAAGTGGGAGCATAGAGTTTTGGTTAAGAATATGGCCTTGGAGCCAAACATACCTGAGTTTTAGCCCCAGCATTGCCGCTCATTAACTGTGTGACCTTGGGTAAGGTGTATCCTCAACTCTGATATTTGGAAAATAATACCCATGTCCAGCATTATTGTGAGGATTGAATGAAATTCTGTCATTCTTTCAGGCTTCTCAGCATCTAAACTCTTTCTGTTATAGACGTTCCTGTTTATGTGTTTTGGGTAGAACAAAGAAGGCCTCACCCTTTAAGTGTTGGAAGTGCTCGGTACTTGGTATCCTGGGTTTCCCTGCCCTGAGAGCATAAGCATGTAACCTTGGGTTTCTTCATTCAGCTGTTGTTAAGTTTTGGTGCAGGAGCTAACAGCACAGGCGGGAAGGGGCTGGGAGATCTCTCTAGAGGCACAGCAGCAGTGGCAGTGTTTGCAGCAGTGACCACCAGTCAGGGTTCTGATACAGCAGTGACGTTGGTGTGGGCAGGATGGGCTGCATGAAAACTGGCTCCAGTGTGGAAGTGGCCTCAGTGCAAACTACAGCCTCTAGTGCTTTGTAACAGTGACAGCAGTTTCTCATCAGTCCAATTCTGTGATATTACTCCTAGAAATTTAGCTGAAAGCTTGATTCTTCAAGTTTTCAGGCAATTCCATGAGCAACCAATAGCCCTTGATTTAAATTCTTTCATAGTGTAACCCATTTAGTTAGCTTTGGTTACTAGCTATTAAGAACCATGGTTGATTTAGATTCTACACCTATCCTCACAGCATGGTGACTAGCAGAGAATACACAATAAATGTCGCTATTAGTAGCAGTTACCAATAGTGGGTTATTAATTTCATCTAAGTATTGAATGTCATAATGCAGTTTTAGTGATTTTGCTTCACATTTAAGAGCTATATTTAATATTGCCTTTATTGATATATCTTTTTGAAATGGTCTATTTATATTCTGAATTACATCTTGATTAATCCAAGACTCTTTACTAGACTCTAAGCTTCTTGAAGGCAGAAGTTGTCTTGTTCACAACTGGATTATTTTCAGGCATAGTGCTGGGCACAGGTGGACCCTTAGTAAATATTTGTGGAGGAGGTACATCATGAGCTTATTGATAAAAGAAAAGTACCAGCTCAGGGATTGGACAGATCTCTAGGGTGGCATTGTCTCAGTGAGGTAGTTTGGTCCAGGATTGGTCCTCAACTCTAGGAACATAATATTGCACATAGCTGAAATTGATCATGCTCTTGGATGTAGACTCAAACTAAACAAACTCATAAGAGACTGATGTATAAATCATATTTATTTCCACTGAAAAATAGAACTTTTGGGTAATCTGGAATTCTGCTCATTTATTCATTTAATGAATTTTAAGCATTTATTGTGTGCCAGGTATTCCTATATCTTTGTATAAACAGTGAACGAAACAGACAAGATTATTACTGTCATGCAATTTGCACAACTGTGTCAACAAATAAATACATAATTGCAGATAATAGTAACTGTTATAAAGAAAAACATAGGATAAAAGGATGAAAATTGTTAGGAAGGAGTGTGTGCTGCTTTAAATTGATAAAGGGAAGGTGACCCTCAGGAAGGAACATTTAAACTGAAACCTGAATGAAGTGGGGGAAGAAAATAACCAGAAATGGGAAGCATTACATTTAAAGGCTCTGAGGCAGAAATAATCCTGGGGGTGTTAAAGGAATAAAAAGTAAGCCAGTGTGGTAGGCAGCCTCTAAGATGGTTCTCAATGATCTCTAGCTACTGGTATTCACACCTGTATGAAATTCTCTCCCCTTGAGTGTGGGCTGAATGTAATAACTAGCTTCTAACAAACAGAATGTAACAGAGGTGATGGAATGTCACTGCCAATGTTAGATTGCAAGAAATAGTGGTCTCTGTCTTGGGCACCTCTTTCCAGCTCTCTTGTTTTCTCACTATGCAGAAAAGAGTTAACATGGCAGGCCTGAGACAACTATCCTTATATAGGCCAGCTTGAAAGATTGGCCCTTGGATGGAATCTGGGAACTTGGGTGGTAAACATTTCCCTACACTGATATAAAACTTTCCCTAATTGATAAGAGTGGCTCACTATACCTAGACTGTTTGTACAAATAATATGCTTATGCTGAGCACCTGCTTTCCTCCATGGAAACTGGAATTTTAGTAGGCACTAGGCAGAGGGTACCTGTGTGACCAGCTCCCCATAAAATCTCTGGGCGATGAATCTTTAATAGGCTTCCCCAGGCAGAAACATTGCACACACATTGCTGCATTTTCTTTGTTGGGAGAAGAGCATGACCTGTGTGATCCCTTGTGAGAGCATAAGGGAGCCTACAAATGAATTCCTCCAGACTCTGATTGTACCTTTTCCCTTTATGGCCTGGCTCTGTATCCTCACTATATTGCTTTGATAAATCTAGGTGTCCATGCAGCTACAGGCGTACCTCATTTTATTGCACTTTGCTTTTATTGTGCTTCACTTTATTGCACTTTGCAGATAATGCATTTTTTACAGATTGAAGGTTTGTGGCAAGCAAGTCCATTGAAACCATTTTTTTCAACAACACTTGCTCACTTCTTGTCTCTGTGTCACATTTTGGTAATCTGACAACATTTCAAACTTTTTCATTATTATTATATTTGTTATGGTGATCTGTTATCAATGATCTTTGATGTTGCTATTGTAATTGTTTTGGGGAGTGCCAAAAACCGTGCCCATATAAGATGGCAAATTTAATAAATGTTGTGTATATTCTGACTGCTCCACCAACTGGCTGTTCCCCCATCTCTCTCCCTCTCCTCAGGCCTCCCTCTTCCATGAGACACAACAATATTGAAATTAGGCCAATAATAACCCCACAACTGCCTCTAATGTTCAAGTGACAGGAAGAGGTATACACATCTCTCACTTTAAATCAAAAGTTAGAAATGATTAAGCTTAGTGAGGAAGGCGTGGTGAAAGCCAAGACAGGCTGAAAGCTGGGCCTCTTGCACCTAACAGTTAGCCGACTTGTGAATGCAAAGGAAAAGTTCTTGAAAGAAATTAAAAGTGCTGCTCCAGTGAACTTACAAATAATAAGAAAGGGAAACAGTCTTACTGCTGATATGGAGAAAGTTTTAGTGGTCTGGATAAAAAAGATAAATCAGCCACAACATTTCCTTAAGCCAAAGCCTAATCCAGAACAAGTCACTAACTCTCTTCAATTCTATGAAGTCTGAGAGAGGTGATGAAGCTGCCTAAGAAAAGCTTGAAGCTAGCAGAGGTTGATTCTTGAGGTTTAAGGAAAGACACCACCTCCACAACGTAAAAGTGCAAGGTGAAGCAGGAAGTGCTGATGTAGAAGTTGCAGCAAGTTATCCAGAACATCTAGCTAAGATCATTCATGAAGGTGGTTACACTAAACAATATATTTTCAGTGTAGACAAAACAGTCTTATATTGGAAGATGATGCCATTTAGGACTTTCATAGCTAGAGAGGAGAAGTCAATGCCTGGCATCAAAGCATCAAAGGACAGGCTGAGGCTAATGCAGCTGGTGACTTCAAGTTGAAGCCAATGCTCATTTACCATTCCCCAAATCCTAGGGCCCTTAAGAATTATGCTGAATCTACTCTAACTGGGCTCCATAAATGGAACAACAAAGCCTGGATGATAGCACATCTGTTTACAACATGATTTACTGAATATTTTAAGCCCACTCTTGAGACCTACTGCTCAGAAAAAAGATTCCTTTCAAAATATTACTGCTTACTGACAATGCACCTGGTCACCCAAGAGCTCTGATGGAGATATACAGTGAGATTAACGTTGTTTTCATGACTACTAATACAACATCCATTTTGCAACCCATGAATCAAGGAGTAAGTTCAACTTTCAAGTCTTACTCTTTAAGAAATGAATTTCCTCAGGCTCTAGTTGCCATAGATAGTGATTCCTCTGATAGATCTGGGCAAAGTAAATTGAAAAACTTCCAGAAAGGATTCACCATTCTAGAAGCCATTAAGAACATTTGTGATTCATGGAAGAGGTCAAAATATCAACATTAACAGGAATTTGCAAGAAGTTGATTCCAACCCTCATGGATGACTTTGAGGGGTTCAAGACTTCAGTGAAGGAAGTAACTGTAGATGTGGTGGAAATAGCAGGAGAACTAGAATTAGAAGTGGAGCCTGAAGATGGGACTGAATTGTTGCAACCTCATGATAAAACTTTAATGGGTGAGAAGTTGCTTCTTATGCATGAGCAAAGAAAGTGGTTTTTTCAGATAGAATTTACTCTGGTCAAGATTCTGTGATGATTGTAGACATGACAACAAAAGATTTAGAATATTACATAAACTTATTTGATAAAACAGTGGCAGGGTGTGAGAGGATTGACTCTTAATTTTGAAAGAAGTTCTACTGTGGGTAAACTGCTATCAAACAGCATTGATGCTACAGAGAAATCATTCATGAAAGGAAGAGCCAATGCATGTGGCAAACCTCATACTTGTCTTATTTCAAGAAATTGTCTCCCCACCCTTCAGCGGCCACCGCTCTGATCAGTCAGCAGCCAGCAACATCCAGGCAAGACCTTCCACCAGCAAAAAGATCAAGACTAGCTAAAGGTTCAGATGTTGGTTAGCATTTTTTTAGCAATAAAGTATTTTTTAATTCAGGTATATACATTCTTCTTTTAGACATAATGCTATTGCACACTTAATGGCCTACAGCATAGTGTAAACATAACTTTTATATGCACTGGGAAACCAAAAGATTTGTGTGACTCACTTTATTGTGATATTCACTTAATTGCAGTGGTCTGGTTTTCTCCGAGGAGTTGATTTATATTCCAAAGTTACTCCAGCTGCACGTATGTCTCTAACCCCTGCAGTCCCACAGCACAGTTTAAAACTTTTCTTTGTCCTTAGTGAATTCCATCTCCCATTCTGCTTAGGGACTTCCAAAGCTTCCCCCTCTTTCCTCATATAGCTCACAATCTCCTTACCCTCAGCAGTCAAACCCATCTTTCCAGAAAAACTTGCATTCTTCTTTTGTGTGCCAGTCGGAATTACATTATTGCTACATTTCCATGTTTGCCTTTGCTACCAGGAAACTCAGAGTTAAAAGAGTTCAATTGCTGTTTTATACCAAATTCTCTGCCTTCTAAATGATTTATGATTTTTAATAACAATGACATCGTGATTTCATTATTAAGACTGAGGCCATCGTATGTCAACTACCTCTAGTTTTTTCCAAAACCACTACTTTTCTATATCTGTACTTTCCATCCTTCTTATCCTCCAGTCTCAGGGGAAGGTCTTCAAATTTATGAGTACTTTAGGTGAACCCTGGTGGAGTTTCTTGACTTGGTTTCCTAGCCTCTGTATAACCTTGCTGTGTGACTAATTCTTGTCTATAGATCAGCAAATAACTTCTCTCTGGTGGACAGACAACCAATCTCTTCCCAAGTACCCTCCCCCATCCCTATGGAAAAAGCCAGTTTTGCAGTCGTTTGTTAAATTCACTTCAATATTCTTTTATTCCGTATAAATTTGTGGTTCTCTGATTTCAAATTGGTTGTAACATTTTTGTAATTTCCTCATTAAAAATATGTAAAAATAATCTTTGACATGTCTTCACTTTACATCTATTTGAGAGTCTTGATTTTACCTTTTCTTGAAAATTATTCTTAACACATAGATAAGCTTTTTGTTTTTAATAGATCTTTATTGGAGTATAATTGCTTCACAATACTGTGTTAGTTTCTGTTGCACAGCAAAGCAAATCAGCCATATGCATACACATGTCCCCATATCCCCTCCCTCTTGAGCCTCCCTCCCACCCTCCCTATACCACCCCTCTAGGTCATCACAAAGCACCGAGCCGATGTCCCTGTGCTATGCTGCAAAGATGAAGTCTATATTTTCTAGTTCCACTTTCTCACTTTCTAATTACCCATTTAAATCCATCTTCTGCACCCCACATCAATATATATGTATCTTGCATACGTCAGTCCTATACTGAAACCATTCTGAAGAAGATCATAGAGAGTGAACGCTTTCCAGTCCCTTCTTGCTGTAATTTGCTTAATTGATAGTGTTAAGTCCAAGTGATATTTACTTATGGGAAAGACAAAGACTCTATCTCATGGCCTTATTTATGCAACCAAAACTGTTCCAGCCACAGATGTTCCTGTCAGTGGTTTCAGCATTTTATTGAATTCTTTCTTTCTTCTTTTTTTTTTAAATCCTGGAGGAGGAAGTTGGAATGAAACAGTGCAGATGTCTGTACAACCACAACAGTCCCTGTTTCTGTGTTTATAAAAGTGCCTCATCCTGGTAGGGAGAACCGCCCCAGCTATGCAGGTGTCAACCTTGAAGCTCTATACCTTTGAAAAATAATGTGGTCTCTCCCTATAATCTCTTGCAATTTTTTTTAACTTTCTTAGTTTTAATGCCCTCTTTCAGATGGAATATCCCAGATTCCATCAGTTCTCAGATTTCTTCTCTATCTATACTCACTCTTAGTGTAAGCAGATAAGGTAGGGGGTCCCTGAAGAAAGAGAACCTAGCATGTATTTCTTGACATAAGTGCAGCCACTTTTGGCCTAAACCATTTTGTGATCTAAGCCTGGCTACAGTGCTTGCCCTTAAACAGGTCTCAATAATAATCATTTTAAGGGAATGAACAAAAAAATGACTGTTATCAGGCAAGAGAAATAACAATAGCAAAAATGAAAAATCAGTTGTAAACTCCCAGTTCTGTTTCAATGGTAAAGATTAGCCTTAAGAACTTTTTAAAGCTGTTTTGCAGACTTTAAAACCCCGCAGGGACTCAACCACCAGGTCAACTGGAACCCAAGGGATTATGATGTTGAACTTTTCTGACTCTCCTGGCATCAATCAACTAAAACTGTTGACCTTTGCCCCAATTCTATGCTGAATTCTCCTCTGCTCAAGCACTTTCATGAATATGCATGTAACGTTGGCTTAAAACTTCCCAAATTTTACTGTTTAGGGAGACACTTTGGGAAGGATCCTTCTCCTTACTTGCTGCAAGTAATAAATCCTTCCTTCTACCAATCTTTGGCTTGGTTGTGTCTTTTGGCTCAACACCCACCAAGAGGCAAACCCAGTTTTCGGGTAACATTGGGTGATTTCACCTAGTCTCAAGGCTTTATGTACGGTCCCTTCACTGAAGACTCCTAAACTTATTTCTCCAACCTAGGCTACTCCCTTGAACTCCAGATTTGCATATCTAACTGCCTCCTCCATATCTCGCCTTGGAAATCTAAATGTCCAAAACTGAGATTCTGATCTTATCCTACCACCTTCTAAACCTATTCCTCCCACAGATTTACCAATCTTGGCAGAAGGAAACGATGCCAAAAACTCTCTGCACCGGTGCTGAATCAGATCTCAGAGACAGAGTTTTGGGTGAAGTAGAAAAGAATAGCTTTATTGCTTTGCCAGGCAAAGAGGGACACAGAGAGTTCATGTCCTCAAAACTGTGTGTCCCCACCCCAGGGGATTTGGTGAGGGGTTTTACAGCAACGGTTGAAGGGCTGGGTTGCTGGTTAGGATCAGGCTGCACGATTGTTTCCTGGCTCCTCCTCCCTTGTCTCTGCATCCCCTCCCTTCCCTGATTAGCAAATGTTTGAACCTGCCCTTTGGAACTCAGGGAAGGTCATGGAGGCTGAAGCCTATTCCCTAAAAACAAGAAACAGGGGACACAGAAAGTCTTCTGTGCCCAGGAGCCCCACAGGGTCCTGCTCCATTTCAGAAACTTCGTCTTTCACATTGCTCAGGTCAAATCTAGAGTCATCCTTCATCCTCACCCTCACCCCTTTCTCTTACATTCAGTCCATCAGCAAATCTTATTGGCTCTAATTTCAAAGTGTGTCAAGACTCCCAACCCGTCTCAACACTACCACTGCCACCACCCTGTTTCAAGCTGCCATTGTCTCTTGCCTGGATTATGTCTTCCCAACTAAGCTCTTTACTATTGCACTTAGCCCCTACAGTCTATTCTCAACAAAGGACAATCTTTATAAAACACAAGTCAGATCATGTGACTCCTTTGCTCAAAACCCTGCAATGACTGTCCATCTCTTTCAGAGTTAAAGTCAGAGCCTTTAGAGGGGCTCTCAGGCCATATGTAATCTTCCCCTGACCACCCAGCAGAATCTGGACCTCTTGGCCCACTTCCACTTCCTGACCACTCCTACCTCCTTGCTCGCCTTTGAATATGCTAGGCACACTCTCACTTAGAGATCTTTGCACTCCTGATCTCTCTGCCTGGAGGCTCTGTGCTCACACATCTGCAGGGCTTGCTCTCTGCCTTCTTTCAGGCCTTTGTTCAAACATCATTTCTCACTGAAGCCTTCCCTGACCCCCTTATGTAAATTATAACTGCCCCCAAGCTCTACTCTCTGGCCCTCCCTGTCCTATCCTTTGCTTTTCATTTCTCCATAGTACTTGTCAACATCACCTGACATTCCATACATTTTACTTTATTTATGTATTGTCTATCTCCCCAGGGAAAGCTATTTACAATACAAAGTTGACCATGTTTTTCTTATGGAAGGGCAGCATAACCTCATGTTTATGATTCCAGGTTCTAGAGTCAGACTGCTTAGGTTTGAGCACTGGTCCTATCACTCAACATTCTATACCTCCCTTTTCTTACCTATAAAATGAGGATAGTAAAAGTACTTTTCTCACAGCTTTGTAGTAAGGACTAAATAGGACAATGCATATAAAGTGCTTAGAATCGTGCCTGGCACATGGAAAATGTACAAATGATCATTTACTGCCTTGGTTCCAGGGCATGAAGGATGGAGCAGGTATTTGGCAGTGTTTCTGTCTCATTTCCTTCTTTTTTTTAATTCTTTTTAAGTGTCTGGTATTAATTTTGTAATTAGGGTGGATAAGTGAATATTAGCTTGAATATCTTTACCCACACTTAATACTTGGGCTCAGAGACACTACAGAACACCCAAGCAGAAATGTGGCCTCCTTTGCTCTTTGGGGCAAATGCAGAACACAGCTAACAGCAACTCCTGAGTTTTATAAGTTTACAATCCAGGCACTAAGAGGTGAACTTAACTCTCTTAGTCTCCAGTCCACTGGTCCATTGGCCCTACACAGTCCAGGTGTCCAATCAATTATGGCAAAGGCATGGAGTCATGAAGCCATAGAGGCATGGAGTCATTATGGGGCAGCTCCTACTGACATAACATGGATGAAGTGGGCAGAGACAATTTCTGAAATAAAGGGATAAGGAGAAGAGAATGCCATCAGTATCCATTGCATTGATACAATATTATGATGGAAAATGTTTGAGAGTTTCCACAGTGTTTACCAGATTTCAGTCAAAATTGGGAAAGTGTACCCATAACAAATTTGTATATTTCAGCTTCTTCAAAGACACTAATTTCTTGAATGTTTTACCTGTCAAATCCTGCCCTTTGAGAAGGATATATAGTTGACTAGGTGAGTTGGGTTTGTGTGTGTGTGTGTGTGTGTGTGTGTGTGTGTGTGTATGTTTGTTTTTGTCTTTGTTCTTTTCTTCTATATTTAGATTAGAAGAAAACTGCAGCTACATCCGTAATTGTATGATTTGGAAGCTGATGTTTCCATATCTTTTTGCTAATTAATAAACTTTCAAAATCTGAATTTTTGGTAAATGTAAATTAAGATTTACTAATATCTTTATGAGTGCGTGCACTTGGTGTCTAAGCCAGCTAGGCAAGTGGTACAAAAGCATTGTGTATGGCTGATTCATTTTGGTGTGCAGTGGAGGCTAACACAACATTGTAAAGCAACCATACTCCAATAAAAATTAATAATAAAAAAAGAAAACAAAGCAGCCAAATTGCTCTCTCCCCTGATAGGAAGTTTGTACATAATAAAATTTAAAAAATAAAAAGTTTATTTCATCTTGCTCAACATGAGCTTGTGTGTTCTTCCATGAAGACTGCCAGGCTGGGAGTTATAAGTCTTAGATCTATTAGCTACATTTTGTGTCACTAGGTAAGTCCCAATTGCTCGGGCTTCAGCTTTCCTGTTTGTAAAATAAATTGATTAGAATAAATGTCTAAGGTCCTCCTAACTTCAAAAATCTCATTTTACTAATTGTGAGTCTCAGAGTAGGTGGGTAAACGGTTATTTATAGGACTAACACTTACTCTAAAGGCAGCAGAGCAAAAACAGTAAAGAATCTTGAACTCCAAAATACAATCAAACTGTTAACAAAACAAAACTCAGTTCATTTGAAGTCACTGCAGTCAGGGAGAACAGTGTCTTAGCAGAATCAAGAGGGAGGAATCAGAGAAAAATTATGTAGAATTTGGGAGGTCTGGGCTCAAGGGTATTATGGCAGGTATTTCAAAGTGGGGAGAGATTGAGATTGGGCAAGTTTGTGAAATAACACTTTAGGGTTGGTGGACATAGTGAGGTGAGAGTCTTGAAGTGAGTCTTGATAAACAAACCATGGTTTGATAAGGGAGACTGTTGTCTCAGATAAACTGATTTGCAGTGATTTCCTGAAGCGAACAGTGAAGTTGTTGATTGACTTGTCGTTTTATCTTCTCTGGGCAAAGTTTCCTGGAACAAATAACTAAGTCATGTTGACACAGGTGGTCTCAGTTCTTAGGCCTTCCAGCTATATCATATTGATGCAGTTGGCCACAGCTCTCATGAACTTTAAGTTGGTACAGAACAAAATAGCTGGCAGCAGAGAAATTTTGGTGTAAACTCTACCCCTGGCCTCTCCTGAGTTCCATATTCATATATTCAACTTCCTACTTGAGAATTCTTCTTGAATGTATTATATAGTTCTTGAATTCCAAATAGAACAAATAAATTCCGAAGAGAACTCCCTTTCATATTCTCCATTTCAGGAAATGGCATTACCATTTACTCAGTTATTTAAGTCGAAAACCTAAGCACCTCTCCTGTCCTCATACCACCACATAAGTCTTGTTGGTTGGAACTCCAGAATACATACCAAATTCAACCACTTAATACCTTCAATGTGAAAACTCTAGTTCAAGCCATCATTATCCCTTGCCCAGGCGCAGATTCAATAAATAAAATGTCATACTGGTCTTTTCTTTTTCTGAAATATGCATGTTTATTCCCATGTCAGGGCCCTTGTACTTGTCTCTCCTGTGCAGACCACTGTTCCTCCAGATCTTTCTATAGCTCTTTCTCATTTTTGAGATCTCAACATTGACAGCCTTTATTTCCTGAATCACCCTAGCTAAAGTTGGCCTCTCCCCCTCTACCTTTCTATCACATTATCATACCAATATATTTATTTTATAGTAGCTAGCAACTTCTGAAACTATATTTTTGTACACTTTGTTTCCTTGTTCCCTGTCTGTCTCTACCCATTGAATATAAACTCCATCAGGGTAGAGATCCTGCCTACTAGGAACCAGGCCCTGTATCTCCACTGCCTTGAACAGAACCTGGCACATAGTAGATTCTCAAGAAATAATTTGAAATGATTCAAGAAGAAATTTTCAGCAAAAAACAGATGAGTAGATGGATAGAAGTATGTATTAATGTATTAATTATTTAAAATGTAATAATCATTTAATGATAATATAGTCAAAGATACTAATTATATAATTTCTCTACATTAATGGCTTAACATGTTTATCTCATCACTTAAATTATGTTAATCTCCACCTTTCATCCAGTGAATCCCAATGTTAAGTAATGAAATTTGTTGCATGATAAAATTGAGTACTATCAGACTCATAATTGGTATATTTCTTGGACTACTTATAGAAGTAGGAAAAGGAGAATGGTTAGTGATGAGAGGTTTAGGGAACAGCTGAATGGTTAACTAAGTAGCTCAGAGCTAAAACCAAAATGACTAGGAAAGCTTGACTTAAAACTAAAAATGCTCCCTGATTTAATAGTATTTATGAGCTTATTTATGCAGAAGCTAAATGTTAAAATAACTTTTTGGGGGTTTGCAAATATACTTAAAATCCTATTTCTTTATATCAGGATAGCAAAATTGAATTAAATAGCAAAGTTGATTGAAAATAAAATATACTAATTTTTTAAAACTTTTTATTGTATATTGGAGTATAGTTGATTAACAATGCTGTGTTAGTTTCAGGTGTACAAAGAAGTGATTCAGTTATACATATACATTTATCTATCCCTTTTCAGATTCTTTTCCCAACTAAGTCATTACAGAATACTGAGCAGAGTTCCCTGTGCTATACAGTAGGTCCTTGTTGGTTGTCCATTTGAAATATAGCAGTGTGTACATGTCAATCCCAAACTCCCTAACTATCCCTCCCCCCACACTTTATTGTTTGTGGATTTTTTGATGGTAGCCATTCTTACCGGTGTGAGGTGATATCTCATGGTAGTTTTGATTGGCATTTCTCTAATAATTAGTGATCCATCTCCCAGAGTAATGGAAATAAAAACAAAAATAAATGGGACCTAATTAAACTCAAAAGCTTTTGCACAGCAAAGGAAACCATAAACAAAATGAAAGACAACTCACAGAATGGAATAAAATATTT
The DNA here is from genome assembly GCF_039906515.1 of Pseudorca crassidens. Lineage (NCBI taxonomy): Eukaryota > Metazoa > Chordata > Mammalia > Artiodactyla > Delphinidae > Pseudorca > Pseudorca crassidens. The sequence continues at coordinate 64,827,304 of NC_090306.1, forward strand.
GCAAATGATTTGACCGACAACGGATTAGTCTCCAAAATTTACAAACAGCTCGTGTGGCTTAATATCATCAAAACAAGCAACCCAATCAAAAAATGAGCAGAAAACCTAAATAGACATTTCTCCAAAGAAAACATACAGATGGCCAAGAGGCACATGAAAAAATGTTCAACATCACTAATTATTAGAAAAATATACTAATTTTTATATACACTCTGCTCATGCAACATGAGGAAAGTTGGTTTTTCAGTTGATGATGGGGAGGGGTTTCCTTAGGCAGTACTCTGGGAAGTAACCCTTGATTATGGTCTAATATTATTAAGTACAAAAGTCAAGAAAGCATCGTGACATAGTGTGAGAAAGCAAATGCTAGTGAAAATTTGGGAAACAAGAATAAAGATGGGTCTGAAAGAGCTGATGGAGAATTCAGGAAACTTGTCCACTTCGTATAAGCGTCAATAGATTGAGAACATATGTTTCAAACTACAGAACCAGGCCAGAAACTCCTTAACAAATATTAATTGAGCATCTACTCTTTACCAGGCACTGAGCTGGCAATGAGAACATAAAGATTAAGGAAAAAAAAAAAAGCTGCATTCTTTGCTCTTCAAGTTCTTATTGTTAAGTGACTATAGAGATGAAGACCTAAGCAGGGTCCAAGTCACCTAAGGCCTCATGTCCCAACCTTTGAGGTTTGAACTCTATTCTGAGAACAACGAAAAGCTGTTGAAGGATTATACAGCAGAGTGGCACAGCTAGCTTTTCATTTTACGAAGAATAATTGGTCTGTCGAAATCGTAGAGGATGACTGTGGTTAGGAGGCTGCAGCAGTAAGCCAAGCAAAGAGATGAAGGTGGCCAAAACTAAGAGAGCTGCACTAGAGATGGAGACCTATAGGTAGAAACATTCAGTACTAAGGATATGGAATTAACAGCGTTACCGATCACCAACGGGTCGGTGACCCCTCAGTGGGTCCTTTGATTGGAGTCGAAAATGCCAATCGAAGGAAACTGTTTCAGTATATCAGAGCAGAAACTTTATTCATTCATCAAGGAATGAAGAAGAGAGAGCTCATGCTATAAAAACACTTTTTCCCCGAGGGGAGTGGAGTAAGGGAATTTTAAGAGGTAGGAGGCTGACAAGTTATCAGGGTTCTAGGAAAGGGGCAGAGATTTCCAGGGGCAGCTGAGGGCAGCTGGGGTGTGTTCAGTCTTCCATGCATCTCTGCACACGGCAGGAACTGCACCTACCAGAGTACACAGATCTTTGCCTTTGGCAGAGATCTTAGCATGGTGATGAAGCAAAGGTGACTTTCAACACCTCCAGGTCTCATCCTTGCATGTGTTCCTGTGGTCAAGTCAGAGCCACTTCAGGGTGGTTGAACACTGCTTATGTCTTAAAGCACAGCTGTGGAACATCTCTGTCAGATACCATGTGCTTTTGAAACAGACACGGAGATAAATCAAGGCAAGGATCCTTTAGCTCTCAGGGGCTGGGATGGGTGACAAAATGACCCAGTGATTGGTTTCATAAAAGGAAGTGCAGGGCTTCCCTGGTGGCACAGTGGTTAAGAATCCGCCTGCCAATGTAGGGGACACGGGTTCGAGCCCAGGTCTGGGAAGATTCCCACATGCCGTGGAGCACCTAAGCCCGTGCGCCACAACTACTGAGCCCATGTGCCACAACTACTGAAGCCCGTGAGCCCAGAGCCCGTGCTCCACAACAAAGGGAAGCCACCACAATGAGAAGCCACCACAATGAGAAGCCCGTGCACCACAACGAAGAGTAGCCCCCACTCGCCGCAACTAGAGAAAGCCCGCGCAGCAACGAAGACCCAACGCAGCCAAAAATAAATAAATTTATGAAAAAAAAAGGAAGTGCAAAATTAAGGAAAGGGAGGAGTCAGGGTTGAAGACAGGCTTGGCAGAGAGAAAATGAAAAGCTCATCAAAAGGATTTCAGCTTTTATTTGTTTTTTTTGAAGTTTTACACACGGTAGGTTTTTGATGTGACATTTATTCCAAACGGGCATTTTAAAGAAATCTCGACTGTATTAATTTCTTCCAAAAAATTTATTACTGTAAATTGTATTTGTGATTAGAAGTCAGCAAATAGTAAGAAGGGAACTTTTCTTTCTTTTTTTTTTTTTTTTTTTGCGGTACGCGGGCCTCTCACTGTTGTGGCCTCTCCCGTTGCGGAGCACAGGCTCCGGACGCGCAGGCTCAGCGGCCATGGCTCACGGGCCCAGCCGCTCCACGGCATGTGGGATCCTCCCGGACCGGGGCACGAACCCGTGTCCCCTGCATCGGCAAGCGGACTCTCAACCACTGCACCACCAGGGAAGCCCTGGGAACTTTTCTTAATTACAGTCTTCCTTATGATTCTACTTGAGATTTTGGAGTAAATTAATTAACATACTTACAAAAAGACTGGCAAAGATACCTATATTTTATGCATGTACACTAAGTAAACTCTTTGTGTGGTTTTATATTTAATTCTCAAATTAAAAAAAAATGCTCTGAACGTGAAGTCATAGGTAGTAGCAATGAGACCATGAACACTGGTTTATACAAACTCCAAATTATCCGTATTAGAAATGTTCTCTCCATATTAGAAATCTTTTCTAATTAACATGTTCCAAAAGAGTACCTATCAATTATACAAATAATTACATTCAGTCAATTCTTTTAAATGTCAGCTATAAAAATTTTTAATATTCTCCAAAATTAAAAAATAATGAAAGTTTGACTTTTCTTTAAAAAACAAAAGCAAAGGAAGGAAACAGAGTCTTCAATTTTATCCATAAGTATAGAAAAGTAATCATTATTATTGTGTTAAATATTTCCCAGTGGCTTTTCTATATTAAGACACAACTCAGAATAAACCTGGGGATGAATCTATTTACATTTTTAGAACATTTTCTAAAGTTTATGAATTATTTCAATTGGTATTTTACAATGCAAGGACTTTATAAGTGTTTGCTCATTAAAAAAGATTTTCTAAATAAGTGTGCACTGACATAAATGTTCACTATTATTAGCACTATTATTAGCAACACATTGGGGCAATGGTGAGGTGAAACTCATAAACTTGGAAATAGAGTTTAATCATAAACATAAAATCTATAAGAAATGAATGCTCTTACAGATGTGCAAAATCATAAAAGACAGATTTATTGCCTAGGGAACCCTGTTTAGGGTCTAACTGATTGCATCAATATTTTCAAAAGAGAGGAATTAATAAGCAGACAAAAATATGATGATAAAACAAGCCAGGTCCCCAGTACTTTGTCTGTCTCAGTCCGTGGAGAGTGGGAGCCTACATACAGGACTCAACTGTGGACTGACTGCAAGCGGCTCCAACGTTCCCTGTGGGAGAGACTTAAAGAGAGTACTCCCTCCACTGTAAGAAGGCAGACACCTGTCTTGAAACTCCATTTGCAAAGAAGCACACTGTTTTCACTTCAATTTTACTGTTATTTAAGTTGCTTTAGGGGTTCTGAAGCAGATTGGGGGAGGCTAAAAGGCTCTGAAGCCATCTTTGGTGCTCTCTTAGTCTATTGTACAGTTGCATGTCTCAGGATACCTTGGGAGCCCTGGGATTTAGAGGAATGTGCCTTGATTTCCAATACATTTATATCAGTTATCGGCATGGTACTTTCGTAAAATTATTCAATCTTTCTGAACTTTGGTTTTCTTATCTGTAAATAAGTATAATAGTATCTTGATCTTGGTTTGATTATTTGGATCAAGATTGAATGTGTAAAAATGCCTAGGCTATAGCAAGCAATTATTAAATGCTAGTTATTATTATAATAGCTTAATGCATTAAATACTTAGGTCATTTTTTTCAACACCCCCCCCAATTTCTTTATCACTGTATTAGTTTCCTATGCTGCTGTTAACAAATTACCACAGACTCACTGACTTAAAACAATATAAATTTATTATCTTATAGTTATGAAGGTCAGAGGTCCAAAATGGAGCTCACTGGGCTAAAATCAAGGTGTAGACAGAGCTGAATTCCTTCTGAAGCTCTAGGGGAAGATTGTTTTTTTCCCAGCTTCTAGAAACTGTCCTTGGTTTGTGGCCTCCAGCTAGCAATTACATCAGTTGGACCTCTGCTTCTGTCAGTACATCTTCTTCTCTGACTGTAACACTTCTGCCTCTTTCTTATAAAGACCCTGTGATTACATTGGGCCTACTGGATAATCCCAGATAATCTTATAATATTCCCATCTCAAGATCCTTCATTTAATCACATGTGCAAACTCCCTTTTGCCATGTAAGATAATATATTCACAGGTGTATTAGTCAGGGTTCTCCAGAGAAACAGACCAATAGGAGATATATACCTATATATCTATCTATAGAGATAGATAGATGATAGATAGATAGATAGGGATATATACCTTATGATAAGGAGTTGGCTCATGTGATTTTGGAGGCTGGCATGTCCAAAATCTGCAGTATGGGCCAACAGGCTCAAGACCCAGGAGAGTGGATGGTGCAGATAAAGTCTGAAGGCAGTCTGTTGAAGAATTTTCTCTTGCTCGGAAAGGCTAGTCTTTTTGCTCTATTCAAACCTTCAGCTGATTGGATGAGATGCACCCACATTATGGAAGGCAATCTGTATTCATGCATGTAAATGTTAAAATCATTCAAAAATACTCTTGAATTTGACACATAAAATTAACCATCACAACAAGTTTCAGGGATTAGGATTTGGACATCTTTGTGGGGTGGCGATTATTCTGCCTACCACAAATCTCTCGATATCCACATTCTAAGCTCTGTGCTAACCACTACATCTCTAAAAACAAGCCAGCCCAGTTTCTGCTTCTCTAAACTCACATTTAGAGAAGAGGACACATAAATTGGTAAGTACAATACAATAGAGTAGGAGTAATGATACAGCTATGCACAGTATGCCATGGTGATACAGAAGAGAGGCATGCATTTCAGCTTGGGGGTGGGAAGTGCAGGTGGAGAAAGTGGGGGTAACAAAGAAATCTTTCTAAAGGGGATGATGCTTAAGTTGAACTTTTAAAAGTACGTGGGAGTTAAAAAAGGGAAAAGACACTGCAGGCAGAGGAGTTAACCTGAGCATAGAGAAATAACTATTCCTCTGATTCTGTACTCACCTAGTAGCTGTCTCATGATAACTTAACTTCACTTGAAATTTTTGTTTTCTGTAAGGAAAGAATACGTTGGCCAGAGAACTCAAGGGCTCAGTTCTCCTGACAATAATACTTCTAAGTGTAAATGAATAAATCAGCATTCAGTTGTGAATACCTGTCTTTGTGTTGTAATGGGCACTATTGGTTACTGACTAAACAACCATCTTGCCTTTATTCCTTCCTAACAGAAATCCAGTTTTGTTCAGAGATTTGGTAGCAGTATACTCAGGGAAAGTGGGTCCCTCCTTAGTCCCAGGGGACAACTTGTGAGTGTTCTAACTCAGTGGGAATATCCATTCCTTTTTGTTCTGATTGGTTTAAGGGAGGCATGTGACACAGTTGTGGTCATTGAGAAAAAAGAAGAAAAGTTAGTTAGGGTGCTTCTAGAAAAGATTTTCCTTCTTCATAAAAAGAGAGATACATTGGAGAAGTGCTCAGCTCTTCTTTCTTGCTTGCTTTTTTACTTTGTTGTTTGAGACTGGGATGTTTGGAACTGAGGCAGCTATTTTGTTACCATGAGGAAGACATTATGACATATCAAACATGAGAGCAAAAAGGTGAAAGGAGCTGGAGCCTTCCTTAGTGACATCATTGAGCAGTTGGACCAAAGGTGCTGGATGGAGGCCAGAGAACACTGCATGCTGGGTGCCTTTAGAGGTTATCTGCAGAATAATCAAACTGCATTATCTAGATTAACACCTTCCACGTTATTTATAAAAGGGTATTTGTCTTTTTAGCTTTTCACAGTCTAATGTGCCAGACTCCAGGAGGAGACAGGGAAAAGAAAGAAAAGTCCATCCTGAGAAAAGGTTTATTTATTTCAAACATTTTCTTTCTTTCTTTTTTTAATATTTATGTATTTATTTGGTTGCGCTGGATCTTAGTTGTGGCAGGTGGGCTCCTTAGTTGCAGAATGCATGGGGGATATAGTTCCTTGGGCAGGGATGGAACCCAGGCCCCCTGCATTGGGAGCATGGAGTCTTAACCATTGCACTACCATAGAAGTCCCTATTTCAAACATTTTCTAAATCTTTTCTATAAACTAGTAAACTTTGGACTTAGAAATCAAGAAAAATCACTTCACCTAACATTCTGTCTTCTTTTCTCCTCTAATTTCGGAACTTTCTTGTTCTGATCAGGTCTCAGATATTAAAGAAACTCTTTTACTTATAGAATTTTTGTACTTGATCATTGTATTAGAAAGATTTCAACTGTGTGTAAAATTGTTGCTTTTAAAATATACAGAGATGTTTACATTTAGAAACAATATGGTTCAGTCTTTCTTTTGATTCCTTTTTGATCACAAATTTTGATTCATATTTCTACAGAGCAAATTATATTCTCCCTGAAATTCTCTAAAAAGTGTGAAGTTTATACATACACATCTTTAAAATCATGAATTTCACTGGTGTGAGTTAAAAAATTAGTTAATTCATTAGCAAATAGTTAATGAATACAAGAACTAGAGAATATACTTAAAATGAGTATTCCACTCAGCACCTCTAGTGTTTTTTAAACTGTGTTTTATTACCATTAAAGTACAGTAAATGGTGTGAGCCATTATTGTGCATCCTTGCATTATATATTGATTTATAACACATTTAAGTAGCAATTATTCTCACTGCTGTGAAGTGCTTGTGCTCTGCTCACTCGACATGCAAACATTTCAAATTACAGTACATTAACATGTCAATGACAAAAGGGAACATTCTAAAAATAAAGTGATTTTTAAGCATTTTATAAAATGACTAACTCCTTTACCAGTGAGCATATGCTCTACATTCCTTCAAATGCTTCCTAGAAACCCTTATGAAACAGAGACATACTTCTAATTATTCTACGTTGGTGGGTTAGTTTCAAGAAATAGTGTCTCCCTGATTCTTTAGCGTTTGTTATCGCAGAATTAGACTTGCTTTTCAGACAAGGATGAACCTTGCTACGCACAGAGATAAACTAATGTACACTTTGTTGATTTTCCTGATGACATTTTCATTTCCATTTTTGGCTAAAGCAGTACATTGATCTCATATCTTTAAGCAAGAACTTAGTGATTCTCAGTCCTCATTCATGGAATGAAGAAAATGTTCAAAAACTACCACTTCTATGGGTCAATAATGTTACTTTGCCACTCCTTTGCCCCCATGATAGCCTTGAAAATTTTCTCTGAAGCACGTATGTATGAGCCAGGAATTTCACTACCATTTTTAGAGTCTACTGAAGCCTAATAGATTTGACAAAACACTCCCTTTTCTGGATGGCTTATGAAAATATTGTTTAAGGCAAGTCTGATCCCTGGTGAGCCCCATGTTTTGGATTACCTAACTCAGAGAAGAGCTTTATTAATTTGTTCTTTCAACAAATATTTATTGAGTGCCTGAGATAGGATGGATGCTAGAGATATATCAATGACCAGGACAAAACTGGGTCTCTGTTCTTCTGCATTTCAGCCTGGAGGGGAGGAGGTGGGGGTGAGGCAATGTGTAAGGGAAAGAAAATGGCTTGTGTTAACTGAGGGCCTCTACGTGCTAGCTCCTGTACTGATTACTGTCCATGTTTGATCACATTTAAACCTCACAGAAACTCTATGCAGAAGGTATTTTTAAAATTATGCACGTTTTACAGATAAGGAACTGGGACTTAGAGGAGTTCCTAACCTGCATAAGACTGAAGAGCTTATAAACAACAGAGCTAGGAATTTAACCCCAGTTTGCCTGAATTCAAACTCTTCCACTTAAACATGATTTCAGAATGCCTCTCTATAATCTCATGATGATATCTACCAATAAAAGAAAACAGACTTTGTTTTTTTCTTATTTGAAAATAAGATATTTCCCTCATATTTGAGTCAAAGCACTTTTTCTAGACATGTGGTGACCCAATTGGATGTCTTTAGGCTTAAGTGCTATTCTTTCTCACTGATAGCAAGTGGGTTGTCATCTTAAAATAAGCCAACCAGAGAGGCCTCTGGTACACAGATTAGATACATACATACAAGATTATACACACACATATAGTGTGTGTGCATAATTATATATATAATGGAAAAAGTCAACAGCATGTGTGAACAAAAGGAGAATTTCAGCAAAGAGGTGAAAACAACAAACAAATATGTTACAGACAAAGGAGCAAGGTAAAAACCAAAAAGACCAAATAAATGAAGATGAAATAGGCAACCTACCTGAAAAAGAATTCAGAGTAATGATAGTAAAGATATCCAAAATCTCAGAAACAGAATGGAGAAAATACAAGAAACATTTAACAAGGATCTAGCAGAACTAAAGAGCAAACAAAGAGTGATGAACAACACAAGTACTGAAATTAAAAATACTCTAGAAGGAATCAAAAGCAGATTAACTGAGGCAGAACAACAGATAAGTGAGCTGCAACATAAAATGGTGGAAATAACTGCCAGGGAGCAGAATAAAGATAAAAGAATGAAAATAATTGAGGACAGTTTCAGAGACCTCTGGGACAACATTAAATGCACCAACATTCGAATTATAGGGGTCCCAGAAGAAGAAGAGAAAAAGAAAGGGTCTGAGAAAATATTTGAAGAGATTATAGTCGAAAAGTTCCCTAACAGGGAAACTTCCTCAATCAAGTCCAGGAAGCACAGAGAGTACCATACAGGATAAACCCAAAGAGAAACACACAGAGACACATATTAATCAAACTATCAAAAATTCAGGACAAAGAAAAATTATGAAAAGCAGCAAGGGAAATGCAACAAATAACATACAAAGGAATCCCCATAAGGTTAACAGCTGATTTTTCAGCAGAAACTCTGCAAGCCAGAAGGGAGTGGCAGGACATATTTAAAGTGATAAAAGGAAAAACGTACAACCAAGATTATACAACCCAGCAAGGATCTCATTCAGATTTGATGGAGAAATTAAAATCTTTACAGACAAGCAAAAGTTAAGAGAATTCAGCACCACAAAACCAGCTTTACGACAAATACTAAAGGAACTTCTATAGGTAGGGAACACAAGAGAAGGAAAACGCCTACAAAAACAAACCCAAAACAATTAAGAAAATGGTAATAGGAAGATACATATCGATAATTACCTTAAATGAAAATGGATTAAATGCTCCAAGCAAAAGACATAGACTGGCTGAATGGATACAAAAGCAAGACCCATACATATGCTTACCCATTCCAAAATTATCTTGTAGAAAAAGATTGTATCAAGTAGCAGAAATTTTACTGAAGACAGCAGCCTGCATATCCCACTTCAAACAACTGAAAATTGTTTGTAGACCATTCCTGTTCTGAAATGGCCCTTCTTTATACTGCTGTCAAGGTTTTCTCACTGGCTTCCTCACTCATGTACCACTCATCCTTCCACCATCACATAAGCTTCTCTCTTTGTCCTGCCACCTTTCTCATCCTTTTTTCTCTTCTTTTCTGTTCTCTCTCTCAATCAAAATTTGAGCTAAATCAAAATGTTCTCATGCAGAGAAGTTTAAACACTCTTCTCATCGCTTTGGCTCCTGTCCACTCTCACATTCATCCCAGATCTGCTTCATTGCATAACTCCAGGGTTGCTTACATTGTAGTTCGTGTAAATGGGGTTCCCTGGAGATGTGCCATTCAGGGACAGAGCGTGGCGGCACTACCTTCACTTTATTAAGGTATTTTCCTAATCAAAGACTGTTCTGATGTCCGCTATTATGCTAATAATCTCCCACCTACATTATATAAATGATCTACAAATTTTTTTTAGAAGATTGAATAAGTGGAAAACTATGCTATACACTTGGATGGCAAGTCTAATGGAAAAATGTCTAGGTGTCATCAGTTCTAATTAAGATATCAGCAGGTTTTTCTTTTCTTTTTTTGTTATATGACAACGATTTTATAATACATTTGAATAATTGAACAGGAGAAAATAGTAAAGAAATACATCTTTTGGAAAAAAGTGAGAACAAATATTAGATCCTATAATGATCACTAATACATGTAACTGTCATCTATATAGTCATCTAACTAGCTAGTTTCCCATCTAGCTAACTAGTTATTTTTTATCTATCTTTTGTGGACCTCTGAAGCATCTCTTTTCCCTTCTTTCAATAATGTCTTCCCCTTCTTCAGGTCCAAGGCATCACCCCCCAACTATGTATCCCATATGGTTTTGGGAAGCTGCCAATCACAGGGTCCTGTTCCCTGGCCTAAAGGTGGACATGCAACACAGGCAGGACCAATCAGAGTAAACTATCCTCTTGACCAAAATGATTGGTCCAGGGATACGTAAATGGCTCAAGTCACTCAGAGTTTTCCCTGGAAATATTCAAAATGAAGCTGAAAAGAGATATCCTCTTCTGGGAAAGATAACTGGGATGATATTAGCCCAAGACTGCTGGCAGATATGTTTTTCTGCCAGTGGAAATAGCCCATCTGTTAAATGAGAGAACGAATCCAAGCAGAAGTAAGTAAACATGAGAGATGGAGTGAACAAGAAAAAAAATCCTGAAGGTACTGAGTCCCAGTTTGAATTTCTGAAGCTCCAGAACCTATCTGGTTCCTGAAGGTCTCCTCTCAAATCTCAAAGTTTTCCTAGTATATTTCTTATCATACAGACATAGCTACAGAGATAGAGATATAACTATAGGGAATATTTCCCCTTTCTCTGCCCACCTCTCTCCTGGTTACCCCACCCAGAGGAGGAAAGGAAGAGATGCCATTCTGATTGGTTAGGATCCCAGACATGTTTTAGGGTTATGATTTATTATTGTATGATTTCACTCAGATAATGATGGTGATCATGGTGGGGATGGTATGGTGGTAATAAGAGTATTAATATTTTTAGTAGTAGCACAGCAGTAATACTGCTCCTGGGTGTGCCAGAAAGTGCCTGGATGTCCTGAAGTTTCCTAGATATGATTTGCCTCTGGAGTTGAGGTGGGGCTCAGTGGTTTGCGATAGTAGATGATATAGAATCCATAATTGGTATGGAATAATAGAATCTGAGCAGACAAATCACATGAGTTATTTTACACAAACTCTAAGGGAGTTTTACCAAGGATGGAACTCTCCAAATTTCTCCTTTACTGCAAACACTGGGAACCTTCTTATTTGGCGAAAATCTGGGCATTCTATCTTAGCTTTAAGCTATTAAGTTGGCTTGTGTATTTCTCTGGGTTATCCTATGTTATGCAAGGATAATAAGGCCTCCCAAGTATACCGCACTATTGAGAGAGCTCAAGATTCCCTTTCTAATTCTTCCCGGCATGCTTTTCTGCCATTCCCTCTCATTCGTCACCTGTTTTTTCCTCCCTTACCTTTAGGGAGCTCTCTAATGAAGCCACTCTCTAATGAGTCTTTCTTCTGTCTTGGATGTTTATTCATTGATTCATTTATTTATTCAAATCTATATTTAGTAAGTACCTACTATGTGCCAATCATTGTTCCAGTTGTACCCAGGTGCTTTTAGCATGATAGGAAAACAGATACGGAAACACTTTAATACAAAATTGTTAAATCCAGCCCCATTTAGCAAGGCCATGATATGGTTGGTCTAGCAACCTTGTCTCAGTACCTCAGTGTTTCCTTCCTTTTCTTTCCTGTGTTATCTACCCAGTTTCCTCCCAGGGGTGTAGCTGGGGACACTTAGTTCAATCTTCTATTCATAGGCAAATTCTAGCAACTCCTAAACTTCTCATATCTCTGCTTACAAAGCAGGGGAAGAACAACTGCCCCCCAACTATAACGCTTGGTGCCTTCCTCTATAGGCATACCAAAATATCAGAGCCCCTGGCCATAATTCTAAAACACTTGGCTTTCTCTAGGGCAGGGATAGGAAGTAGGGAAAATTCCACAACCCTGATCCTGCAAAATAATTCCTACTGCCCTACCGGACATGGCAATGGCAGGGCAGTAGGAGGACACATGAACTTGAGGACAAGCGATAGCAGTAACTTCACTGTTGGCTACTGAAAATATAATTCCATGCAATAAACTTGCTCTCATAAAATTGAATTCAGTAGTTCATTTGTATTAGTACTTATATTATCTGTGTAGATTAAAAAGTGACTAACCTTTAAATTTCAGTTTTACACACTTTTATTTACTTTCCTCTCATACTTCAATTGCTTATCATCCTAAAATACCACCTACTATGACTGGCACAGAGGCATGGTTTAATTACTGTTTAATTTTATAACAGAGTTTAACTGTATTTTTTGTTGTTTTTTGGATTGTGTAGTAATGCAAAATTGTGACTGGATTTAAAAATATATTTTAGTATAAAAAGTAGTGTATGCTTGTTGTGCAAATAGAGTTAAGAAATAAAAAGAAATTATCCTATTTTTTGCTCTCAAATTCCACTTCCCAGAAGTCACACCGTTTGATATGTGTCATTCCAGATTTAACCATGTACAGTTGTTCCCCACAAATGAGCTTATGACTGTGTATACACACACACACACACACACACACACACACACACATGCACACACACTCTTATATTTAGCTTTTTCCATGTAACAATCTGTCCATGTCATCCAGATATTTCACAGTACAGATGTACTGTAATGCATTTAACTGTTTATCTATTGAAATACAATTTAAATGATTTTAGATTTTCACTATTACAAACATTGTTACAATAAGTGACTTTGTAATATATATTTTTGCATGCTTATGTGATGTATCTGGAAGGCAACTTTCTAGAAATGGAATTGCTGGGCCAAAGATTAGATGTACTTGATATTTACATAGATACCACAAAAATGCCATCCAAAAAGGTTATGCCAGCCTGTGTTCTTACCAACAGCATGTGTCTGAGAGCATCTGTTTTAAATCTTTGCCATTCTGTTAGTGAAACATGGTATAGCATTGTTATTTTGATATGCATTTCTTTAATCATGGATGAGATCTAGCACTTCTCATACATTTATTAACCATTCATATTTCTTCTTCTCTGAGTTATATTCTTTTTGTGACTGGATTTTTATATTGCAGATAATTTCTAAGAAAGAGTACATGTTTTTGCATTTCATATTAAGAAACTCTGAAAATTTTAAAGCTTATAATTAAAATTAGAATTATGTTGGTACCAGGGTCATGTATAATGAAATAATGGTTTTTACTTTGGGGAAAAGCTCTCCAGTCCATCTGTGTCTACTTGCATTCGCCATACCCGTGAATAATAGTCTCAGACATTCACATACTCTTTAAAAAGCTGCACAATGACATGTTTTATTGTAACCATGAGGCTCAAAAATATAAAAGTCATAGAGGATGGGCTGGCTCAGTGCCAACAGCACAGAAAACAGCTTTCCAAGGTTATGTAAGAAGGAGGTAAGAAACTACATGATTATGCCATGTGTGAAATTAAAAAGCTGGGGTTGGCCCAGATCTCAAGTGCAGCTGGGAAAGAAACAGGAGCAGTAGTCAAATGCAAAGGAGAAAGTCACCAGCACTGGTGTGAATTCAAATACTGTTTGCCACACAAAGATTAAGCAAAGGACCTATTTATCTTTGTTTCAATTCAAGGTAAGTAGATCTCCAACATAGGGAAGCCCCTGAGTAGGACAAACCAACTGCTTTAGTTTTAGTTTGTTTGGTGGTGGTTGTTTTTGGTTGCAAGTGCAGGAGCCTGACTCAAACTAGTTCAGGCTAAAGGAGAATTCACCGGTTTATGTAAAAGAAAGTTGAGAGATTAACAATGTTCTAGTGTCAGTGAGTTCACGGCTGATTCTAAAGGGCTGTGCCTTATCCTCCAGCTCCTGCCTGCTTTTCTCTGCTTGGGCTCCTTCTCAGGCGGGCTCTCCCTACAAGGTAGAAGAGATGGCTGAGAATATAAAGATGGATAAGACATCATCCCTATTTTTTTCTTTTCTTTTTTTTTTTTTTTTTTTGCGGTACGCGGGCCTCTCACTGTTGTGGCCTCTCCCATTGCGGAGCCCAGGCTCCGGATGCACAGGCTCAGCGGCCATGGCTCACGGGCCCAGCTGCTCCGCGGCATGTGGGATCTTCCCAAACCGGGGCACAAACCCATGTCCCCTGCATCGGCAGGCGGACTCTCAACCACTGCGCCGCCAGGGAAGCCCTTCTTTTCATTTTATAAAAATTTATTATTAAGGTCATTTCCAGAGAATTCATCTTTATCCCCTTTACTTAAACTAATTCCTTCTTTTCTTGGACTATTTTTGTTCTCTTTCTACATATAACCACTATAGTAAATTCCGAAATATATGTAATTTTTTACCTTTTCACAAAGTCACATTTCATATTTCATTTATTTCATTTGTACTTGCCCAAGAATGTAATCTTTATATTTTTATTAATGGCTACCTAATCCTAATTGTTCATTGACTCAATGCACATTTTTTTTCATATTTAAAGAGCAATTTTAGGTTCACAGCAAAATTGAGGGAAAGGTACACAGATTTCTCATGTACCCCCTGCCTTCACACATGCGTAGCCTCCCCCATTACCAACATTCTCCATTAGAGTGGTACATTTGTTACAATTAATGAACCTACATTGACACATCATTATCAGCCAAAGTCCATAGTTTACAGTACAGTTCATTGTTGGCGTTGTACATTCTATGGGTTTGGACAAATGTTAATGACATGTATCCTCCATTATAGTATCATAGAGAATTTTCAATGCCCTAAACATTCCCTGGGCTTTGCCTACTCTTTCCTCACCTGTACCCACCCCCCAACCCTGGACAACCACCGATCTTTTTATTGTCTCCGTAGTTTTGCCTTTTCCAGAATGTCATATATTTAGAATCATACAATATGTAGCCTTTATTTTTTATTTTATTATTTTAAAATTAATTTTTATTGCAGTATAGTTGCCAATAAGTAGCCTTTTAAAATTGGCTTCTTTGGGCTTCCCTGGTGGCGTGGTGGTTGGGAGTCCGCCTGCCGATGCGGGGGACACGGGTTCGTGCCCCGGTCTGGGAAGATCCCACATGCCACGGAGCGGCTGGGCCCGTGAGCCATGGCCGCTGAGCCTGCACGTCGCGAGCCTGTGCTCCGCAACGGGAGAGACCACAACAGTTGAGAGGCCCGCGTACCGCAAAAAAAAAAAAAAAAAAAAAAAAAAGGCTTCTTTCACTGAGTAATATGCATTTAAGTTTCCTCCATGTTGTTTAATGGCTTGTTGGCTTATTTTTTTTTAACCCTGAATAATACTCCATTGTCTGTATGTACCACAATTTGTCCATTCACCTACTGAAGGACACCTTGGTTCCTTCCAAGTTTGGGCAGTAAAGAATAAAGCTTCTATAAACATCCATGTGCAGGTTTTTATGTGTGGACATAAATTTTCAACTCCTTTGGGTAACTACCAACAAGCATGATTGCTGGATCTTATGGTATGAGTATAGTTCATTTCAGATGAAGCTGCCAAACTGCCTTCCAAAGTGGCTGTCTCATTTTGCATTCCCACCAGCAATGCATGAGAGTTCCTGCTGCTCCTCCACATCATGGCCAGCATTGTTGTCAGTGTTCCAGATTTTGACCTTTTTAATAGGTACATAGTGGAGTCTCGTTGTTTTAATTTGCATTTCCCTGATGACATGTGTTGTGGAGCAGCTTTTCATAAGCTTATTTGTCATCTGTATATCTTCTCTGGTAATGTGTCTGTTCAGACTGTGGCCTATTTTTAATCAGGTTGTTTGTTTTCTTATTGTTGAATTTTAAGCGTTCTTTGTATTATTTGGATAACAGTCCTTTAACAGATGTGTCTTTTGCAAATATTTTCTCCCAGTCTGTGGATTGTACTCTCATGCTTGTGACATTGTTTTTTGCAGAGCAGAAGTTTTTAAGTTTTAATAAGGCTAGCTTATCCATTATTTCTTTCATGGATCATCCCTTTGGTGTTGTATCTAGAAAGTCATCACCATAAGCAAGGTCATCTAGGTTTTTTCCTATAGTATCTTCTAGAAGTTTTTATAGTTTGCATTTAGATCTGTCATCCATTTTGAGTTAATCTTTGTGAAGGGTTTAAGGTCTATGTCTAGAGTCACTTTTTTTGTGTGCATGTGGATGTCCAGTTGTTCCAGCACCATTTGTTGAAAACACTATCTTTGCTCTATTGTAATGCCTTATCTCATTTGTCAGATAAGTTCACTATCTATACCAGGGTCTATTTCTGGGCTTTCTATTTTGTTCCATTGATCTATTTGTCTAGTCTTTCACCAATAACACACTGTCCTGATTACTATAGCTGTATAGTTAGTCTTAAATTGGGTAGTGTCATCCTTGACCTTTGTTATTTTCTTTCAATATTGTGTTGACTATTCTATTTTTTGCCTCTCCATATATACTTTGGAATCATTTTGTCAATATCCACAAAATAACTTTCTGGGATTTTGATTGGGATTGCATTGGATTTATATATCAAGCTGGGAAGAACAATATTGACTCTTCCTATCTATGAACATGGAATACCTCTCCATTTATTTAGTTCTTTAATTTGGTTCTTAAGAGTTTTGCAGTTTTCCTCATACAGATCCTGTACATATTTTGTTAGATTTGTACCAGTTATTTCATTTTTGTAAATTGCATTGTGTTCTTAATTTCAAATTCCACTTGTTCACTGCTAGTATACAGGAAAGCAATTGACATATGTGTATTAATCTTGTATCCTGCAAACTTGCTATAATCAATTATTAGCTCCAGGATTTTTTTTGTCACATCTCTTAGATTTTCTACATAGATGATCATGCCATCTGCAAACAAAGACAGTTTAATTTCTTCCTTCTCAATCTGTATACCTTTTATTAAATTTTCTTCTCTTATGGCATTAACTAGTACTTCCAGTATGGTGCTGAAAAGGAGCAATGAGAGGGAATATCCTTGCCTTATTCCTGATTTTAGTGGGAAAGCTTCTAGTTTCTCACCACTAAGTGTGATGTTAGCTGTAGATATTTTTCATTTTTAAAATCAAGTTGAGAATGTTCCCATTTATTCCTAATTTACTGAGAGTTTTTATGATGAATGGGTATTAGATTTTGTCAAATGCTTCTTCCGCATCTATTGATATGATCATTTTATTTTTCTTTTTTAGCCTATTGATGTGATGGATTATGTTAATTGATTTCCATTGAATCAGCCTGTGTGGCTGGGATAAATCCCACTTGGTTGAGTTAGGAAGTATTCTTTCTGATTCTGTCCTCTAAAAAAGATTGTAGAGAATCAGTATAACTTCCTCCTTAAATGTTAAATCAAGGTACACTTTTAAAGTACAGTTTGTATTTGGAAATTATATGATAGCTTAGGGTGAAAGAGCTCAAATCCTAAGCACAGTGCCCTGAATTATCATCATGGGAAAAGGAAATGCTAGATCACCTAGAAACCTGTCCTTGGTTTGTTTCAGAGCACTCCTCTCCTGATTTCTACAACATTTACTGAAAACCTACTATATGACAGCAGGCATTGTGCCAGGTGCTTGATAATTAATTAATTAATTACACATGCACATATATACACATATATACATATATGTGAATAAATATATATCCATTTATTTTGTTTAAAATTAAATCTTTTTATTTTGACATAATTTCAGACCTTTGTTGCAATAAGTCAATAAAGAATTTCTACAAATCCTTCACTCAGTTTCCTCAAATATTTACATTTTATTATTTCTCTTGGAGAATGATACTTCAGCATATATTTCCTAAAAACAAGAACATTCTTTTATATAACCATAGAACAATGATTAAAATAAGGAAATTAGCATTGATGCAAAAGGACTGTCTACTATATGGATTGTATTCAAATTTTGGCAATTGTTCTAATAAGTGTCTGCTATAGGAAAACAAAATTCTGGATCATATGTTGCATTCAATTTTTATTTAATTTGGAATAATTCCTCACTCTTCTTTTGTCTTTCATGACATTGACATTTTTTTAGGAGTACAGGCCATAAATTTTGTAGAATGTCCCTCAGTTTGGGTTTGTCAGACGTTTATTCACAATTAGATTCAGGATATGACTTTTGGTAAGAATACCACAGAAGCGACATTGTCTTCTTCTCAATGCATCATTTCAGGAGACACATAATGCCAATTTATTCCATGTCCCTATTTTTAAAGTACTTAGCATCTAGGAGTGGTGACAGGCACGCAGAGAAATAACTTTGACGTAGTCTGATTATCACAAGTCAGATGTACATGTGCGTAGACATCTTTTATTCATTCTTCATATTTTCTTGGCTTACCTTTTTGCTCCAACCATTGCTGTTGCAGCCAACTATGCTCTGCCACAGCCTTGCCTCAATTCCATGGAGCATCTCCTACTTTGCAGTAGGAATTCTCTGCCACCACCACCTGGGATGCCTGCAGAAGCCCATCCAGCTATTCTGGCACAGGCACAGACTGGGAAGTGGAAGGAGCTGACACTCACTGGAGAAACCACTGAGGGGTAGAGCCAGTGAATCAATCATCAACTGATTCTGTGTCAGTCAGTTCTGACAATTTTGAGGCACAATTACACAGCTCTTCAAAGGCTCTCATCAGGACAAAGCTCCTGGTACCCACAGTGGTGACCAGCTCAAAAATGCATGCTTGGATTGGCTTTCTTTCCTTCTATTTACGATTCTTCTCCATACTCACACTCCTGTCTCTTGGAATTACTTCCAAAGCAAACCAACTGCATCTAAACCCTTGTCTCAGACTCTACCTTTCGAGGGAACCCAAGATAAGACATTTGATCTCAGGAGTAGACCTAGAAAGCAGACACCCAGAAAAGAATTCTGGAACTGAATCCCTCGCCAGTCAGACACTTGCACTTTTGGTGGAAGTGTGGGTGGTGATAACCCCTGGCCTGAATCAGCGTCACTAAGACTTTTACTGGTAGATGACTGGGATGAATTATAGGTAGAAGGTCAAGCATTTGCTTATGAACTAAGGATAGCCCTTGAACAGTTGGAAGGCAATGGTAATTATAAGACCTGTGGATTGGCTTATTTTTGTTAAGGGCTCATGAAAACTTAAAAAAAAAGAAAAAGAAAAAAGAAAGAAAGAAAAAAAAAGAAGGGACAGGCTCAAGTTACCAACTTTCAAGTCTAGGCAGGCTGTGAAAATCAGAAAGCATCCAAGGCAGTATTTAAAGAGGTGTTTATCTTTTGTATCCACAGAGCAAACTGTGCTCATAATCAGACCCAGGATTGAGTTGTAAGGTAGCATAGCTACAAAGGAGACTGAAATACTGTCTTGAGAAGTCTTCTATGCCAAAGGCAGGGACCTAAAAGGGAATAAATGGAAACCTGAGACTTGCAACAGTAGCATTTAGATGAACAAGCCTGAGAAATGTCAAAATGTCTTCTGAAATCTGTGTTGGTACAAGTAGCTTCCTCTGCTCTGCTTAAGAATAGCCTACCTTTTCTGGAGCCCCTGCAAAAACCTGTATGAAGCAATAGACACATAAACAAAGGTCTGTAAGACCTGGTTAATATTTATTTACCTGAAGGAACTGAGGAGTGAATCCTGAAAGTGTTGGACCAGTGAAGGCAAATGTGGACAGGAGAGAATTAACTAACATTGAAAAACACCTGGAGTTTCATGACATAGCAAGGACACATGGAGCTAGTTCTAATATATTGCTGGGATGGCTCCTTAAAGCTTAGATAGGATGAAGTCCTATAGCAAATGAAGGAGAGATTCTAGAAGTGCCTTGACTTCCTTGAGGAAGGTGTCAGAAGGCTCTGGGAGGTTAGAATGTAAGAACAAATGTATAATATTATACCTGAGAACCCACCATCTGACTATGTCTCTTGTAAGAGCCCAGTGGACACACCTATCTCCAAGGCAGTAAGAAATACAGTGGTGAGGGTACCACTGGCATCTTTGAGAAGCTCAGTGGTATTTATCCACTGTAGGTGACAGTAAGAGATGATGCTATGGGACTGGGCTCCTTAATATTAATTCGATTGATAAGAACACAAAATAGCAGAGGCCAGATGGTAGTACTTGACCAACAGAAGGAAGTGTACATAATTGTGATAATGCAAGGCCAGAATGGCAACCAGAATATCTTCACCCGCAGGGCTCTGTTATAATGACTAATAGACAATGGTGTGTCTCAGGGCAAGTTAAATGAGCATCCACTAGGGTGTTACTTGATCTATATGTACAACCACACACACACACACACACACACACACACACAAATCAACAGCTGGTTAAAAGAAGGCAGATGACAAAGAAACTATAAGGGACTAAAAATAACTACACGCATGCACAGTTAGGGCAATTATCAACAATAAGATTCAAAAAGGTCCTAAACTAGCTGCCGTTTTGGAGGTATGGGGAGCAAAGGCATGGTATTTCCCCAAATCCCTGCACACAGTAGCACCAAGGGGCTGGCCAGACCACCTAAGCACCCCACCTCCAGCCCAACCCACCAATAGGTCCCTACCAGTCATCCCATTGAAGGAACCAGCCTGCCCTCCTTGGAGCAAGCAAGGGCGCCTGTTACTTGGTTTCATTCCCTCGTGCTGCATGCAGCACAAGTCCCAGTAAAGCCTTACCTGAATTTCTCATCTGGCCTCTTATCAATTTCTATTGATTAAAGGGTCCAAGGACACGGGTCGGTAACAGCACCACATCCCTAAATTAAACACATGTCAAATTCCACATATTCCCCTTAATTCTCTAATTTGATTTTATCTACACCAGTGACATAGGGTAAGGAGGGGCAAGATGAAGACTGAATTGTTGAAGTGAAAATTATTTCTGTCCATGTTAAAAGGTGTCTGAAAGCAGTTTGGAGCTCCAAAGGCAGAACCCTAATTCTGACTAGTTCTGCATACTGGGTGGAAGAGTTAAAACCAAAATTCTTGGTTTGGGCCAGGACCAAAAGAATGAAAATGTTGCTTTTTCTCATTTCAGTCTGAGAAAAATGCTTTTTCTCATTTCAGTCTGAGAAAAAGCAAAAGTGCTGGAACACAGACATAGCCAGCCACAAAGTTAACAGGGAAGCTATTTTTCCCCCCCTGCGATGCAGCATCTGTCAAATGCCATACCCACCCCTCTTTGAGTGATACTGTTCTCTTGCCAGTGATGCCCAGACCCACTTTACTATTTTCGTTTATTACTAGACTACCCAATTACTGAACGGGCCCTCTCCTCACGACAGCATCCAATCCCTGGTTAATCCTCTTTTCCTAATCCCGCCTCAGAAACAGCATCCAATCCAGAACTGATCCCCGCTCTCCCTAGACCTACAGAGTCCTTTGGCGGGAACCTAAACTTTACAAAAGACTCTTTCTCCTCCCTTTTCCAGTGGTATCCAAGCTTCCTCTGGAGTGCCCTTCCTCTTGATTTACAAATAAATCTGATGTTATCGGATTGCAGGCTTCTTCCAGTTTGGCTTTAACACGAGACAGGTTAGTATCAGGATCTCTACTAGATGTTCCACGATTTTTGCTACATCGTCCTCTGAGCAGTTTGGATTTTCGATTTTTAATAGCTAAAAACAAAGATAAATGCTTTCTATAACAGTCCCATCAGCACATTTCTAGAAAGCAATCCCCTCCACCCCCCATGCAGCCCTAATATCCGTTTAATAATGGCTTTAGTCATTTTATCTGGTTCTCATTTCAGCGAATTCAGCTGAAATGATTTCAGTTCTGAATTCCTGGATTACATTAAAATGTAGCAGATGGGGGCGTGCGGGCTTTGAGGGCGTACATTCTTAACGTGGTTACTCTTAATTCAAGACCAATGAGGGCAGGTTGCGATCATTTTTAACAGGCTTCTCCAGGAGGAAATCCCAAGCTTTATCCGTGTTTTCCCGGGCGCCCCCCGGAGGCATAAATTGCGGGATGACCTTTTTGAATGCGGAGAAAGGGGTGCGTGTTTCGTCTTCTGGAGCGATGCACATCTGGATTCAAGCCTGAGAGCCCAAAACCTAGTACCTGGAGCGAAGTGATGGTTCCACTCCGGGTCTCTGAGAAGCGGTCCCGGGGGTCTCGTATCGGGACAGTGGGGTTTGCGGGCTTGGCCGCCCCGACTGCCGGGGATCCCGAATCTCGGCTGCGCCTCTCCGGAGCCCTGCTTTCGTTCCCGTGCCGCCGCTTGGTTTCTCACGTTAACTACCCAGTTGCCCAGCAGCCGCCTCCCCGGGGTAGCCAGAGGCGCACAGCTGCCTGGGGCGCGGGCCCGCTTTGCGAGTGGCAGCGCCCACGCCCAGAGCCTTCCGCCCGCCTGCCCCGGCGCAGTGCAGCAGAGCGCGCTCCCGCTCGGGCCGGGCCGGCACGCGCGCACGCGCGCAGGGACCCGTGCTCCCCGAGGGGGGAGGGGGCAGAGGGGGCGTCACGGGGGGAAGGGAAGGAGGAGGAGGAGGCGGCCGCGTTGCCTCCGGCGGGGCTCGAGCTCGCCCTCGCGCTCGCCCTCCGCCTTGCCCGAACCCTGAGAGGGTGAAACGCTTTCTCCCGGCATGCAGCGGGAGGAGGGATTTAACACCAAGATGGCGGACGGCCCGGATGAGTACGAGACCGAAGCGGGCTGCGTGCCCCTTCTCCATCCAGAGGTGAGAAACGGCGCCGAGCCCATTCCTAGCCCTTCGATCCTCCAACCTTTCTCCCCCGGACTCGCAGGGGGCGGTGGCCTGCGTGTTCGGGGTAGTGGAACGCGCGGAAGTTGGGGAGGGCGGGGAGGCAAATCCAGGCCCGAACGCGGCTGTGAGCGGATAACGGGGGAGGAGATAGCGGGGCGGGCCCGGCCGGGGCGGGCTCTGGGACGCCGTCCCTGGCTGTGCCTGGAGGACAGAGGTGGAGATGTTGACGGTTCTACTCTGTCGCCGCGCTACTCGCGGGTGCAGTGGCGGCGGGGGCCTGGTGCTTGTTTGGAACCGCATGATAAACTCTAGTCCTGCTCCAAGCCTCTCGGGGCGAGAAGGAAGCGCGTCTGGTTTTGATTTCTTCTCATTTCCTTCGCCAGAGTGAATGACGGTTATCTATTTCTCCCATTTGGCTCACTGTGGGGGAGTGTAGGGGACGAACACAGTTTTTTGGCCAAAGTGATGTCCTTCCCGTGATGCAGTAGGCAGCACCTCGGGGCCCCTTGTGTCGGATGTCCTTCTTTGAGCGTTTGTCCTTAAGCGATTAAAAAGAGAGGTCAAAACTTTTGGGAATAGACCCACGCTCACATTAGCTTGTCAAAGTACCGTGTTTTTTCGGGGGGGGGGCGGGAGCCAGAGGAGGACAGTGCAACACGTTTCCCATCACATGAGTATCTTCACCTGTAAGTAAACAGTGCCCCTCTCCAAGATCAGTAGCATTCTGTTAGTTTATAGCTGAGCTAGTGTTAGTTCAGGCCTGGAAGCAATTCTTGATGCATTCCGGTTTTTAATGATCCACAGTGATGTGCGGGGGGCAGCAGCAAAGCTTGCTGAAGAACTCCTGTAGTTTTTATGAGCTTAAGGGTTGAAGACAATCTTTGTGTTGTAGGGTGAACAAACATGGAAGTCTCTACCTGGTTATCTTGCATTAGAATGATTCTGTTTATTTCTGGAGTTGGGATTATAGCATGCTTATATTACTTAGTATAATATAAATACAAGCACTTACCTATGTTATATGTTAATACTCATCACCTTCTCATTCATCACTTTGACTTATCAAAAACAGTGGCACAGTTCCTTAGGAATATACCTGGGCCACTCTCAATGAAAAGGCTACTTTGGATTTCTGACAAACAGAGTTCTACAGTAAAACTAAACTTTTTTTTTTTTTGACCAAAGTGGTAAAAAAAAATTCTCAGAATTGGCATCGGAGACATCTCTCTTTTAGTTCACACTTTAGGCCCTAAAAATATATCAAGAAATAGACAAAGTTTTCAGAGGAGGCATTGAAAATGTTGCTAAGGAATATTTCTATTCATCTACTCCTGTGAAAGTATTTTAAATACTTAAATATTGATTCTATAACATAAATCTTCTCTCTTCGTAAACCTTTGCTTTGTGAAATAGTTCATTGTTTGGTACTTTAGGAATAATTTCAACAGGCAACAAATCCAGAAATTGCTTGGTATAATGTAATGGCCTGTAGGCTTGGAATTTAGAGACCAGTCTTCAGGTTGCCATTTCATAGACTATTACTAGAAAATCAACTTCCTCATCATTGAAAGTGGAAGTTGAAGTAGATGATATCTACCATTCCTTTTTGCTTGACAAACACAAGGTCCACTTAGTTTAGGTGTTTTGAGTCTTAAGCTCATAACTACCAGGCCTAAGGTCTTTCTGAATTTTTGCTGTGGTTAGTTTTGCATTCACACCTGGTACAGACCTGGTATAGTTCTGCTGCTTTCTTGCTGTGCATTCTTGGGCAAGCTACTTCCCTGAGTTTTGGCTTCATGATTTATAATAATGGGATGAAATAATAATAACTAATAAGCTAAGGATTAAGTGAGGTAATATATTCATTTTTGTTGTTCAAGTAAGTGGTGTCTTCCTACTCCCTTGGAAAGAAACCTAGCAAACCTTTTTTGCGTTGGTGAGCAAATAATAGTACCTTTTACTCGTTTTTGGAGAGAACATAGACTTTTGGTCAAACTTGGGTTCCAATTCTGGATTTGTAGTAATTAGCCAAGTAACCTGAGACAGGTTCTTAATCTCTTAAAGCCTCAATTTGTTCATCAGAAAATGGAGATGCTGCCTAGTTCACTTGGCTTTAAGGGATTAGGTGAGACTCTTTGTTGAGGTTTAAGAACTGGCACATTGTAGGTGCTCAGTTAATGTTACTCCTTTCTCCACCAAAAGGAGGGCGGTGTTATATATTTATTTTGATTTTGATGACTGGTGTAGAAACTTGTGTGGGTTTTAATTTAGTGGAATAGGATCTTGTAGGAACAAGTTTATTTTACTTTTTATGTTCAAATTTAACATTGTGTCACAAAAATAGTTTCTCACTATTTGTTGAATAGATGAATTATTTGTGGGATAAAGAAATTAGCTATCCTTAAATCTCCTGTTAGTATGCAGACTGCTCACTGTTAAAACCTTTCTTAGGGAATTATGTAATTAGATTAACAACAAACCCTTCTTTTTAGAGATATTTGCTATGAGAGAACCTTATTTTTCAATTAATTAAATAATCCATTCATTTAGTCAGTCACTTAAACATTTGTTTATCTTGAGACTTCAGTATATTTGTGGTAAATACAGTGAGAAACAGTATAGGATACTGGTCAAGAGCCAAGACTCTGGTGACAAATGGAGAATCTAGGTTCTGCCACTTACTATCATCATGGTCAAATTACATTTTACGCTTTTGTGAAATTAGGATAATAGTACCTACCTCTTAGAGTCGTTGTGAGTATTAACTAGAATAATGTTTGTAAAGCAGTCATCACAGACCTAGGCATGTAGACTGCCAAGCAAATGTAAAGGGCTCTGACATGTAGTGAGTACTGATGCTGTTGACTTTGTTTTCTGATGAAATAAGATTGTTTTATTTTAATGGAAGAAATTAGAGGCTATTTGGAAAAAGATAAACTGATTATCAGGGGATTAGGGTGCTAATCCCAGCTCTTCCATTTTAGGCTAGCGGACATTTAAACTACACTTAGTTTCTTTGCTTTTAAGATAAAGAGGCTAGACTGGACGCTCTCTTCAGATTTCTTTAAACTCTAATGCTCTGTTGTATGTTGTGATTTTTCAAGATTGATAGGCTTGAGCATCTATCTGCTAGATGCATAGCACTGTACTAGGTTATATGGATGAAAATAGAATAAATAGAATAGCTTCTGCTCTCCAGAAGTTAATGATCCAGTTGGAAAGGTATCAGAATACAAATAAGTGCTGAAATGAGAAGTGTAGCCTGTAAGCAGGTTTGGATTTCTGTTATCTAGAATGGTTAGAAGTAAAACTTCAGCAGAGATAAAGACCATATGTTGGTCTACAGGTCCAGCTGGCTTGCTGTCACCAGCCTTCCGTTTCACTCACTAGTATGTCCTCAGTAAGCCTTCTCTGCCCTTTCATAGAATGAGGCCACAATACTCCCTTCAGCCAGAGTATTATTATAAGGGCTCTCTGTCTCAGCAAGGTCTGACTCAGAGCTTTGAACTGGATTGCCTAGATTACCTGGGGCTTTCATCTCTTGCTTGCTTCCTTTTTTTCTCAATTTCAAACTACTGCCTTTTCTCTAATGTCTCATTTTTTTTTTAATGGTAACTTTTTTGCTTCACATGAAATTTGTCCATGTTCATGTCTCATTTTTTCTTTGTTTAGAATATTAAACTGAAGAACTACTACATCTCCTGTCTTTACAGATTTTACAGAATCTATTTTTTGAAACTTTTCTTCAGTGAAAGTGATTTTGCCTTTTTCCATTACTAAATTTTTTTGCCCGATTATATAGAGATACACATGTGTACAGATATATAAATTAACTCATTTGTTTTCATAAAGCAGATGGAAAGTTACTTTGAAAATTACTTTTCTTTTTCTGATAGATTGCTGGCACATTCTTTCCCTTCAAAACATGTCTTTCTGTCAGTCTTTAGGATCTGATGCCTTTTTTATTCAGCAAAAATGCTATAGTCCATATACTTGTAATTTAGATTTAAAAATACTATACCCTAAGCATAGTAACTACTGAGTCAATATATAAAAATGAAAATGCAACTAATCGGTGACCTCATGGACTGTGGCAAAGCCAAAGTTGAAAATTACTGACGTGTAGAACCAAAAAATTATATTTGATTGTGAGAAATGCCACTTTACTGTTTTGACATCTTTGTTTTGTTTCGATCCCTATTTTTATTTAATTTGTGAGACCTATCCCAAAAGTATTTATTAAGAGGGGACTGTGGAGTGGGTAAATATAAGAGGATGCAGGTTAAAAGTGAGAATGCTGGTGTTTGGCTGCTTGAGTTCAGATCCTAGTTTTGTACTTACTAGCTTTGTGACTCTGGGCAAGTTATTGAGCTGTGTTCCAATTTTCCAGACTAAAACGGGAATATAATAGCTCCTATGATGAAATGAGAGAATATATATAAAGTTCTGTGTCTGGCACTTAGTAACACAATACATGTTAGCTATTAATGTTATGATTAGTTATTAATACCTCAAGCAATAGTAGTATACATATATTAGATATTGAGGCAACTGTCTAGGTAGCTAAGATAACGAAAATTGGGGTTTGAGGAGAGGACAGGCAGAGTACTCTTTATTATAAGCCTTTTTTGCACTATTTAATGTTCTTAAAGATGTGTGCTTTGATATGAGGAGTGTTTGTTGAGCATCTCAGTATGGCCTTGATGCTTTGATAGGCCATAGAGTAATGAGGAATACAGAATAAGGCATTGTAAAATAACAAAAGGTGAATTGGAGGCCTTCAGATCCCTCAGGATAGATGAACGTGTGTGTGTATTTTGTTAAAAATTTAAAATGCATTGTGGACCTCCTTTCCTCTAGAGAGTATCCTAAGGGTGTGTTAGGGTAGTTAGGGTTGGTTAGTCATTTAAAGTGTCTTGATGTAGTGTGATTTTAACAGAACTCCTAACAGCCACATAATCCAGAAAGATGTTATTTCAATATCAGGGTTATGTGAAATTCTCTTTCAAAGCATCATCTATTTCTAATATTATTTTATGATTAGATTCTATTACAGATAGGTAATTCAAGAATAAAATATCAAATAGTTTAAGCTTTGGAATTTACAAAGTTGATTCAAGGCAGTATTATATTTATAAAATATGCAAGTAAAATTCTCACCCAGTGCAATAATTATCCATTTGTAGGATGATATCTTCTGTTAAATTCTCCTTAAAATAGAGCTACAGGCAGCTAATTTAAAAGTAGAGTGAAACTTGAGCCTTCTTTAAATGAGATATTATGAAGAACTTAATTTCCTGAATTATAGACGGCTAACAGAATATTTTTGATTTTTGTCTCAAATGGTGTTGAAAATTTTCCAAATGAATTACTCTACTTTCTAGGGTTAATACATACTAAATATGATAGAATCTTTCTTTGATAACTCAGAATATTATAGTGTCCTAGGCTTATCTTTCTGATTACTGATAATTATTGTTGAGGAGATGGAAATGATAGGGCTAAATGTACCTGAAGGGGTTTCTTTGTATATATGTCAGATAACCTGTGTTTTTTATCAGTTGTTTTATACTAGGAAAAATCAAGTGAAAAATACTGTTAATTACTGATTGAGATGTTACTGTACCCTCATTCAGTTTTTTAAAATGTATGTGTGTGTGTGTGTGTGTGTATGTGTATTATGAACTTCTGTTAATTTATGAAGGATTTAATGAAGGATGAACAAAACTGGTGACCAAAACTGTTCCCATTATCATTAAAATAAATGAACGAATGAATGAATGAACAAACCCTTTTGTGAGCTGAGGAAGTTGCTTGTCGTGTTAGTTAGAATCCTTGGATTGCAGATGTCACCAACCTTTTAAAAATCTACTTGGGCAAAAAAGGGAATTTACTGGTCCACATAACCCAAACTCAGGATGGCAGGAGTGCAGTTGGACTCAAGGATAATTGGAACCTGAGCTGAGAATGTCACCAAGACAATCTTGTCTCTCTCCTCATCTCTGCCCTTCAGCTTCATTTTCTCCTAATGCAGAGTAGCTTCTTTCCTCTGTGTAGTGGTGACGTGGATGCCAGCGTTGATATCTCAAATCTCAGCTGACCATTAGAGAGGGACTGCTTGTCTTTCCTTATTCCACATTGGAAAGAGGCAGTGTGTCCACTCCTATGACCACAGGAGAGGGTCTGAACTTTGCCAAGCCATCTTGCTTGGAGTTGGAGGAGGAACAGTTTCCTTAAAGCAGGAATGCTAGCAAGGAAACTGTTTCTGTCCTCTGTACTCTTAGTGTGAAGAACTGTTTGTTTGCTTTGTTCC
The DNA here is from genome assembly GCF_039906515.1 of Pseudorca crassidens. Classification (NCBI taxonomy): domain Eukaryota; kingdom Metazoa; phylum Chordata; class Mammalia; order Artiodactyla; family Delphinidae; genus Pseudorca; species Pseudorca crassidens. Next base: position 64,856,321 of record NC_090306.1, read on the forward strand.
AGTCTTCTAGTTTTTTACGTACTTTGAGATGCTGTAATTACACTGCACTCATTGTTAACAGTAAATGTTCTAGTTGAGCTACTGAATAGCATGCTGCATGAATAATCTAGACCAAGATTGGGAAACTTCCTCTGTAAAGGCCAGATAGTAAGAATGTTCCAGTTTGTGGGCCATGTAGTCTCTGTAGCAACTACTCAGCTCTGTGGTGGTTGTATGAAAGCAGCTGTAGACAATATGGAAATGAATGGGTGTGCTGTGTTTCAATAAAACTTTATATGTAAAGTCAGGTGCTGGGCCAGATTTGAACTGTGGACTCTTATTTGCCAGCCCTGATCTAGATAATACATAGGAACTCCAAGAAATTTATTTTAAAATATATGATATTTCAGTGCATTAAATCCCATTAACCACTGGTGTGCAATAACTTCATCAGAACTAGATTTGCATGGTAGATGGGTTGGGTAAAGTAAGAATGTGTGTGTGTGTGTGTGTGTATTAGAACCTTATGGAGAACTTCGTTAGAATACACGTGTTTCCATATACACCTCTCACAGTTTCTAATTTAGTGTTTGGGTTTGTGGTATGTATGTTTTGAAAAACTTTCAGAGGTGATTCTGATAATACCATACTTCATCCTCCCCTCTCTGATACGCACTTGATGTGTGGGAAAAGTTTTATTACTTTTTTTTTTTTTAACACAAGGAGGAGGAAAGTAGCTAATTTTACGTTTAAGGTATGAGGCATTGTATTGTGTGCTTTTCACGTTATCTCCTCAATCTGATGGATAATCACAATGGTAATTGCTAACAGTTACCGAATTATAACTGAACTAGCCACTGTCCTAAACAGTTTTGCTTATATATTCATTCATTTAATTCTCACACCTTTCTTAATACCTTTTTTACAAATGAGAGGATTGAGGCATAGAGAGGGTAAGTAACTTGCTTGGTAAGTGGCAGAATTGAATTAGAATCCAGGTTCAAACTGCTTGAATCCAGTTGCCCATTTTGTATTGTGATAGTGATGATACAGAGTTGATTGAATAGTTAGCTGTGATGGCAAAAGTCCTCATTTATTGGAAAAAATATTTTTAATAGACTATTTTTTGGAGTAGTTTGAGGTTCACAGCAACATTGAGCAGAAAGTACAGAGAATTCCCATATACTCTGTGTCAACAACTTGCCCCGGAGGTGGCACATTTTTTACAGTTGATGAACCTGTGTTGACACATCATTATCACCCAAAGTCTGTACTTTACCTTAGGGTTCACTTTTGGGTTTTAATATGGGTTTTGACAAAGATATAATGACATGTATCCACTATTACAGTATCATACAGAATAGTTTCACTACCCTAAAAATCCTTTGTGTTCCGCCTACTCATCCCTCCCTCTCTGCTAACTCTGGCAACCACTGATCTTTTTGCTGTCTCCATAGTTTTCCCTTTACCATAATGTCATGTACAGTTGATCCTTGAACAACACATGTTTGAACTGTGTGGATCCACTTATGCACGGATTTTTTTCAGTAGTAAATACTACAGTACTATGTGCATCTTACAATCAACAGCATCTTTGATTCTGAGGAATCCTGCCTCTACATAAAGTTTAGAACGGCACTTGACACATAGAGTTAGCCATCATCTGTTTTATAATCTTTCCTTTCTTTCTGCTGTTCAAGGTTATGAGAGAGAATTTTAACAGATTGTTAAATCTGTTTCTACCTTGGAGATTTTATCTCCCTTCACTGTGATTATAAATACTCATTAATCTTCATTCATAATTCTGTAACTATGATCATGAATAAATTGTAGACATTATTTTCTAAGGAAATTTTGCTTTCTGATAGAACACTTGATATAAATATCCAGATCTTACAGCTGTTTATGTAAGAAGTTAATTAACTTGATTTCATAAGTTCCCATTATTTATACTTGTTTTTTCCTTATTTGTCTCCTTTTTCCTGTGGGTAATTGTATGTTACTAAGTCCAAAAAAAGGCCACACTTGGGGAAAAAAATTGACAAACTAGAATCTAGCAGACCAAATAAAAACTTAAACTTTCTGAAATATCCTAACATGTGATTTATTTTGTATTGTTGGATAGTATATGAATTTTCAAGGTATCAGAAATTTAAATTCCAGCATGGGCTTTTGGCTTTTAAAAGAAAGCAGCACGGAATTATTGTCAAAAAAAATTTAAATAGTACAGAAGGCTATGTAGTAGAAGGTAAAAGCATATATAAATGTATATTTCATATACACGCTTATATACATTTATTTCCTTGTTTTTGTCACATAAATGGTATCATACAATGTTATACAATTTACATTTTTTCTGAATACACTTTGGCCATAGTTTCATCTTAGCGTATGATGATCTTTCCCATTCTTTGTAATGTCTAGACCTGCCTTGTCCAATATTGTAGCCACCAATGACATGTGGCTATTTAAATTTAAATTGATTAAAATGAATAAAATAAAAAATTGAGTTTTCAGTCATATTAGTCACATTTTAAGTGTTTATTAGCCATGTGTGGCTAGTGACTACTGTTTTAGACAGCACAGAAATATAGAATATATCAGTAATTGCAGAAAGTTATGGGATAACACTGGTCTGGACAGTTTTTAAAAAATTTATGTCTTTTAAAAGTATTTTTTACTACATAACTATTTTTATTGAGACATATTGTGTTTATAAGTTGCACATATTTTAAATGTTTAAGTTGATGACTTTCTTTGAATTAAAATCTTTTATATGGAGATAATTGTAGATTCTCATGTAGTTGTAAGAAAAAATGCAGAGAGATCCTGTGTACCCTTTACCCATATTTTCCCAATGGTAACACCTTGCAAAATTATAATACCACATCCAGGAGATTGATATTGAATCAGTGAAGTTACAGAATATTTCTATCACCACAGAGATCTTTCATATTGCCTTTGTATACCCATACCAATCTATTCTCCCATTTCTATAATTTTGTAATTTTAAGAATGTTATTTAACTGGAATCATGTTGAGTGTATCCCTGTGGGACTGGCTTTTTTTCATTCAGCATAATACTTTGGAGATTCATCCAGGTGTTAGCATGTATCAGTAGTTCATTCCTTATTATTACTAGGTAGTACGTTGGATGTACCACAGTTTATTTAACTATTTACCCATTGATGGACATCTGTGTTGTTTCCGATTCTTGGTTATTATAAATAAAGCTGCTTTAAATATTTGTGTAAAGGTCTTTGTGTAAACATAAGTTTTCGTTTCTGTAGGATAAATGCCCAGGAGTGCAGTTAGTGGGTCATATGATAGTTGTGTGTTAATATTTTTAAGAAACTATCAAGCTGTTTTCTGGAGTGGCTGTACATTTTACTTTACAACCAGCTGTATATGAGTAATCTGATCTCTCTGCATCTCCTTAGCCCATTTTAATAGGTATCTGATGATAAGTCATTGTGTTATTAATTTACATTTCCCTAATGGCTAATGATGCTGACTTTGTTTTCATGTGTTTATTTGCCATCTATATATCCTCCTGGGTTAAATGTCTCTTTGTATCTGTATTAGTTTGCCAGGGCTGCCATAACAAAAGACCACATATGGAGTGGCTTAAATAATGGAAATTTATTTTCTCACAGTTCTGGAGGCTAGGAATCCAAGAACAACGTGATGGCAGGTTTGGTTTCTTCTGAGGTCTTACTCTGCTTAACAGATGGCAGCCCTCTTGCTGTGTCCTCAACATGGTTTTTCCATTGTGTATATGCATCTCTAGTGTCTGTGTGTCCAAATTTTCTCTTCCTCTAAGGACACCAGTCACACTGGATTAGGGCCCACCCGGATGACTTCATTTTAACTTGATTCCCTCTGTAAAGGGCCTAGCTCCAAATACGTTCACGTTCTGAGGTACTAGAAGTTAGGGCTTCAACAGATGGATTTGGGGGGACACAATTCAGCCCATAACAGTATCTTTTGCCAACTTTAAAAAAATGGATTGTTAATTTTACTGTTGAGTTTTGAGAAGTTTCTGTTTTCGTTTTTGTTTTTAATACCCTAGACACTAGTCTTTTGTTGTGGTTTGCAAATATTTTCTCCCAGTCTGTAGCTTGTCTGTTCATCCTCATAACAGGGTCTTTCTCAGAGCATAAATTTAAATTTTGATGAATTTCAGTTTATAAATTTTTTCTTTTATGGATTGTGCTTTTTATGTCAAGTTTAAGATCTCTTTGCCTAGCTATAGATCCAAGAGTTTTTTTGCCTTTTTCTTTTTTAAACAGTTTATGGTTTTACATGTAACATTTAAGTTTAAGTTCAGGATCAATTTTGAATTACTTTTTGTATAAATTGTGAGAATTAGGTTGAACTTCATTTTTTCTCCCCCTTTAAATGTCCAACTACTCCAGCACTATTTGTTGAAAAGCTTATCGTTCCTCCATTGAATTGCTTTTACATGTTGTCAAAATCAGGTGAGCATATTTGTATGTTTTTATTTCTGGGTTCTATCTTCTGTTTCATTGATCTGTGTGTCTATCTCTCAGCCAGTACGACACAATCTTGATTGTTGGAGCTATATAATAGGTCTTGAAATTGAGTAGACTCCTTCCTACAATTCTTTTTTTTTTTTAATTATTTTGCCTGTTTTAGTTGCTTTTGCATATAAATTTTATTTATTTTTAGTGTTTATTTAAAATAATATTTTTATTGGAGTATAACTGCTTTACAATGTTGTGTTAGTTTTTGCTGTACAATAAAGTGAATCAGCTGTATGTATACCTATATCCCCTCCCTCTTGGACCTCCCTCCCACCCCCCACCCCACCCATCTAGGTCGTCAGAGAGCACCGAGGTGAGCTTCCTGTGCTTTATAGCATGTTCCCACTAGCTATCTATTTTACACATGGTAGTGTATATATGCAGTCCTAATCTCCCAATTCGTCCCACACTCCCTTTCCTCCCCGTGTCCACATGTCCGTTCTATACCTCTGTGTCTCTATTCCTGCCCTGCAAATAGGTTCATCTGTACCATTTTTCTAGACTCCACATATATGTGTTAATATATGATACTTATTTTTCTCTTTCTGGCTTACTTCACTCTGTATGATAAACTCTAGGTCCATCCACATCTCTACAAATGACCCAATTTCATTTCTTTTTATGGCTGAGTAATATTCCATTGTATATATGTACCACATCTTCTTTATCCATTCATCTGTCATTGGATATTTAGGTTGTTTTCATGTCCTGGCTATTGTAAATAGTGCTGCAATGAACATTGGGGTACATATGTCCTTTTGAGTTATGGTTTTCTCAGGGTATATGCCCAGTAGTGGGATTGCTGGGTCATATGGTAGTTCTCTTTTTAGTTTTTTAAGGAACCTCCATACTGTTCTCCATAGTGGCTGTATCAATTTACATCCGCATCAACAGTACAAGAGGGTTCTCTTTTCTTCACATCCTCACCAGCATTTATTGTTTGTAGATCTTTTGATGATGGCCCTTCTGACTGGTGTGAGGTGATACCTCATGGTAGTTTTCATTTCCATTTCTCTAATAATTAGTGATGTTGAGCATCCATTTATATGCCCCTTTGCCATTTGTCTGTCCTCCTTGGAGAGATGTCTGTTTAGGTCTTCCACCCATTTTGTTTTAAAATAAATTTATTTATTTTATTAATTTATTTTTGGCTGCATTGCGTCTTTGTTGCTGTGCACGGGCTTTCTCTAGTTATGGTGAGTGGGGGCTACTCTTTGTTGCAGTGTGCGGGCTTCTCATTGCGGTGGCTTCTCTTGTGGAGCTCGGGCTCTAGGAGCACAGGCTTCACTAGTTGTGGCACACAGGCTCAGTAGTTGTGGCTTGCAGGCTCTACAGTGCAGGCTCAGTAGTTGTGGTGCATGGGCTTAGTTGCTCTCCAGCATGTGGGATCTTCCCAGACCAGAGCTTGAACCTGTGTCCCCTGCATTGGCAGGCAGATTCTTAACCACTGTGCCACCAGGGAAGCCCTGCCCATTTTTTGATTGGGTTGTTTTTTCTGACATTGAGCTCCATGAGCTGTTTGTATATTTTGGAGATTAATCCTTTGTCTGTTGCTTCGTTTGCAAATATTTTCTCCCATTCTGAGGGTTGTCTTTTCATCTTGTTTATGGTTTCCTTTGCTGTGCAAAAGCTTTTAAGTTTCATTGGGTTTCATTTGTTTATTTTTGTTTTTATTTTCATTACTGTAGGAGGTGGGTCAAAAAGATCTTGCTGTGGTCTATGTCAAAGAGTGTTTTTCCTATGTTTTCCTCTAAGAGTTTTATAGTATCCATTCTTACATTTAGGTCTTTAATCCATTTTGAGTTTATTTTTGTGTATGGTGTTAGGGAGTGTTCTAATTTCATTCTTTTACATGTAGCTGTCTAGTGTTCCCAGCACCACTTATTGAAGAGGCTGTCTTTTCTCCATTTTATGTTCTTGCCTCCTTTGTCATAAATTAGGTGACCATATGTACATGGGTTTACCTCTGGGCTTTCTGTCCTGTACCATTGATCTATATTGCTGTTGTTGTGCCAGTACCATACTGTCTTGATTATTGTAGCTTTGTAGTATAGTTTGAAGTCAGGGAGCCTGATTCCTCCAGCTCCATTTTTCTTTCTCAAGATTGCTTTGGCTATTCAGGGTCCTTTGTGTTTCCATACAAATTGTAAAATTTTTTGTTCTCCTTCTGTGAAGAATGCAATTGTCAATTTGATAGGGATTGCATTGACACTGTAGATTGCTTAGGATAGTATAGTCATTTTCACAGTATTGATTCTTCCATTCCAAGAACATGGTATATCTTTCCATCTCTTTGTGTCATCTTTGACTTCTTTCATCAGGGTTTTATAGTTTTCGGAGTACAGGTCTTTTGCCTCCTTACGTAGGCTTATTCTAGGTATTTTACTCTTTTTGTTGCAGTGTTAAAGGGGATTGTTTCCCTAATTTCTCTTTCTGATCTTTCGTTGTTAGTGTATAGGAATGTAAGAGATTTCTGTGCATTAATTTTGTATCCTGTAACTTTACCAGATTCATTGATTAGCTCTAGTAGTTTTCTGGTGGCATCTTTAGGATAATGTGTGTATAGTATCATTTCATCTGCAAACAGTGACAGATTTACTTCTTCTTTTCCAATTTGTATTCCTTTTATTTTTTTCTTCTCTGATTGCCATGGCTAGGACTTCCAAACTATGTTGAATAAGAGTGACGAGAGTGGACATCCTTGTCTTGTTCCTGATCTTAGAGGAAATGCTTTCAGTTTTTTCACCATTGAGAATGATGTTTGCTGTGGGTTTGTCATGTATGGCCTTTATTATGTTGAGGTAGGTTCCCTCTATGCCCACTTTCTGGAGAGTTTTTATCATAAATGGGTGTTGAATTTGTCAGAAGCTTTTTCTGCATCTATTGAGATGATCATATGGTTTTTATTCTTCAATTTGTTAATGTGGTGTATCACATTAATTGATTTGTGTATACTGAAGAATCCATCCATTCCTGGGACAAATCCCACTTGATCATGGTGTATAATCTTTTCAATGTGTTGTTGGATTCTGTTTGCTTGTATTTTGTTGAGGAATTTTGGGTCTATGTTCATCATTGATATCAGTCTTTAATTTTTTTTTTTTAAAATCTTTTTTGGAGTATAATTGCTTTACAATGGTGTGTTAGTTTCTGCTTTATAACAAAGTGAATCAGTTATACATATGTTCCCATATCTCTTCCCTCTTGCATCTCCCTCCCTCCCACCCTCCCTATCCCACCCCTCTAGGTGGTCACAAACCACCTAGCTGATCTCCCTGTGCTATGTGGCTACTTCCCACTAGCTATCTATTTTATGTTTGGTAGTGTATATATGTCCATGCCACTCTTTCACTTTGTCACAGCTTACCCTTCCCCCTCCCCATATCCTCAAGTCCATGCTCTAGTAGGTCTGTATCTTTTTTTTTTTTTTTTTTTAGGTCTGTATCTTTATTCCTGTCTTAACCCTAGGTTCTTCATGACCTTTTTTTTTTTTTCTTAGATTCCATATGTATGTGTTAGCATACGGTATTTGTTTTTCTCTTTCTGACTTACTTCACTCTGTATGACAGACCCCAGGTCCATCCACCTCACTACAAATAACTCAATTTCCTTTCTTTTTCTGGCTGAGTAATATTCCATTGTATATATGTGCCACATCTTCTTTATCCATTCATCCGATGATGGGCACTTAGGTTGTTTCCATCTTCGGGCTATTGTAAATAGAGCTGCAATGAACATTTTGGTACATGACTCTTTTTGAATTATGGTTTTCTCAGGGTATATGCCCAGTAGTGGTATTGCTGGGTTGTATGGTAGTTCTATTTGTAGTTTTTTAAGGAACCTCCATACTGTTCTTCATAGTTGCTGTATCAATTTACATTCCCACCAACAGTGCAAGAGTGTTCCCTTTTCTCCACACCCTCTCCAACATTTATTGTTTCTAGATTTTTTGATGATGGCCATTCTGACCGGTGTGAGATGATATCTCATTGTAGTTTTGATTTGCATTTCTCTAATGATTAATGATGTTGAGCATTCTTTCATTTGTTTGTTGGCAATCTGTATATCTTCTTTGGAGAAATGTCTATTTAGGTCTTCAGCCCATTTTTGGATTGGGTTGTTTGTTTTTTTGTTATTGAGCTGCATGAGCTGCTTGTAAATTTTGGAGATTAATCCTTTGTCAGTTGCTTCATTTGCAAATATTTTCTCCCATTCTGAGGGTTGTCTCGTGGTCTTTTTTTTTTTTTAACATCTTTATTGGGGTATAATTGCTTCACAATGGTGTGTTAGTTTCTGCTTTATAACAAAGTGAATCAGTTATACATATACATATGTTCCCATATCTCTTCCCTCTTGGGTCTCCCTCCCTCCCACCCTCCCTATCCCACCCCTCCAGGTGGTCACAAAGCACAGAGCGATCTCCTTGTGCTATGCGGCTGCTTCCCATTAGCTATCTACCTTACATTTGGTAGTGTATATATGTCCATGCCTCTTTCTCGCTTTGTCACAGCTCACCCTTCCCCCTCCCTATATCCTCAAGTCCGTTCTCTAGTAGGTCTGTGTCTTTATTCCTGTCTTACCCCTAGGTTCTTCATGAGATTTTTTTTTTCTTAAATTCCATATATATGTGTTAGCATATGGTATTTTTCTTTCTCTTTCTGACTTACTTTACTCTGTATGACAGACTCTAGGTCTATCTACCTCATTACAAATAGCTCAATTTCGTTTCTTTTTATGGCTGAGTAATATTCCATTGTATATATGTGCCACATCTTCTTTATCCATTCATCTGATGATGGGCACTTAGGTTGTTTCCATCTCCGGGCTATTGTAAATAGAGCTGCAATGAACATTTTGGTACATGACTCTTTTTGAATTATGGTTTTCTCAGGGTGCATGCCCAGTATTGGGATTGCTGGTTCATATGGTAGTCCTATTTGTAGTTTTTTAAGGAACCTCCATACTGTTCTCCATAGTGGCTGTACCAATTCACATTCCCACCAACAGTGCAAGAGTGTTCCCTTTTCTCCACACCTTCTCCAGCGTTTATTGTTTCTAGATTTTTTGATGATGCCCATTCTGACTGGTGTGAGATGATATCTCATTGTAGTTTTGATTTGCATTTCTCTAATAATTAATGATGTTGAGCATTCTTTCATGTGTTTGTTGGCAGTCTGTATATCTTCTTTGGAGAAATGTCTATTTAGGTCTTCTGCCCATTTTTGGATTGAGTTGTTTGTTTTTTTGTTACTGAGCTGCATGAGCTGCTTGTAAATTTTGGAAATTAATCCTTTGTCAGTTGCTTCATTTGCAAATATTTTCTCCCATTCTGACAGTTGTCTTTTGGTCTTGTTTATGGTTTCCTTTGCTGTGAAAAAGCTTTGAAGTTTCATTAGTTCCCATTTGTTTATTTTTGTTTTTATTTCCATTTCTGTAGGAGGTGGGTCCAAAAGGATCTTGCTGTGATTTACGTCATAGAGTGTTCTGCTTATGTTTTCCTCTAAGAGTTTGATAGTGTCTGTCCTTACATTTAGGTCTTTAATCCATTTTGAGCTTATTTTTATGTATGGTGTTAGGGAGTGTTCATGTACCTGTCGACTTATTGAAGAGGCTGTCTTTTTTCCACTGTATATTCCTGCCTCCTTTATCAAAGATAAGGGGACCATACGTGCATGGGTTTATATCTGGGCTTTCTGTCGTGTTCCATTGATCTATATATCTGTTTTTGTGCCAGTACCATACTGTCTTGATTACTGTAGCTTCGTAGTAGAGTCTGAAGTCAGGGAGCCTGATTCCTCCAGCTCCATTTTTCGTTCTCAAAATTGCTTTGGTTATTCGGGGTCTTTTGTGTTTCCATACAAATTGTGTAATTTTTTGTTCTTGTTCTGTGAAAAATGCCAGTGGTAGTTTGATAGGGATTGCATTGAATCTGTAGATTGCTTTGGGTAGTAGAGTCATTATCACAATGTTGATTCTTCCAATCCAAGAACATGGTATATCTCTCCATCTATTTGTATCATCATTCATTTCTTTCATCAGTGTCATAATTTTCTGCATACTGGTCTCTTGTCTCCTTAGGTAGGTTTATTCCTAGATACTTTATTCTTCTTGTTGCAATGGTAAATGGGAGTGTTTTCTTAATTTGTCTTTCAGAATTTTCATCACTAGTGTGTAAGAATGCCAGAGATTTCTGTGCATTAATTTTGTATCCTGCTACTTTACCAAATTCATGGATTAGCTCTAGTAGTTTTCTGGTAGCATCTTTAGGATTCTCTATGTATAGTATCATGTCATCTGCACACAGTGACAGTTTTACTTCTTTTCCGATTTGGATTCCTGTTATTTCTTTTTCTTCTCTGATTGCTGTGGCTAAAACTTCCAAAACTGTGTTGAATAAGAGTGGTGAGAGTGGAGAACCTTGTCTTGTTCCTGATCTTAGTGGGAATGGTTTCAGTTTTTCACCATTGAGGACGATGTTGGCTGTGGGTTTGTCATATATGGCCTATATTATGTTGCGGAAAGTTCCCTCTATGCCTACTTTCTGCAGGGTTTTTATCATAATGGGTGTTGAATTTTGTCGAAAGCTTTTTCTGCATCTATTGAGATGATCATATGGTTTTTCTCCTTCAGTTTGTTAGCATAGTGTATCACTTTGATTTATTTGCGTATATTGAAGAATCCTTGCATTCCTGGAATAAACCCCACTTGATCATGGTGTATGAGCCTTTTAGTGTGCTGTTGGATTCTGTTTGCTAGTATTTGGTTGAGGATTTTTGCATCTATATTCATCAGTGATATTGGCCTCTAGTTTTCTTTCTTTGTGACTTCTTTTTCTGGTTTTGGTATTAGGGTGATGGTGGCCTCGTAGAATGAGTTTGGGAGTGTTCCTCCCTCTGCTATATTTTGGAAGAGTTTGAGAAGGATAGGTGTTAGCTCTTCTCTAAGTGTTTGATAGAATTCGCCTGTGAAGCCATGTGGTCCTGGGTTTTTGTTTGTTGGAAGATTTTTAATCACAGTTTCATTTTCAGTGCCTGTGATTGGTCTGTTCATATTTTCTATTTCTTCCTGGTTCAATCTTGGCAGGTTGTGCATTTCTAAGAATTTGTTGATTTCTTCCAGGTTGTCCATTTTATTGGCATAGGGTTGCTTGTAGTAATCTCTCATGATCCTTTGTATTTCTGCAGTGTCAGTTGTTACTTCTCCTTTTTCATTTCTAATTCTATTGATTTGAGTCTTCTCCCTTTTTTTCTTGATGAGTCTGGCTAATGGTTTATCAATTTTGTTTATCTTCTCAAAGAACCAGCTTTTAGTTTTATTGATCTTTGCTATCGTTTCCTTCATTTCTTTTTCACTTATTTCTATTCTGATGTGTATGATATGTTTCCTTCTGCTAACTTTGGGGTTTTTTTGTTCTTCTTTCTCTAATTGCTTTCGGTGCAAGGTTAGGTTGTTTATTTGAGATGTTTCTTGTTTCTTAAGGTAGGATTGTATTCCTATAAACTTCCCTCTTAGAACTGCTTTTGCTGCATCCTATAGGTTTTGGGTCGTCGTGTCTCATTTGTTATTTGTTTCTAGGTATTTTTTGATTTCCTCTTTGATTTCTTCAGTGATCACTTCATTATTAAGTAGTGTATTGTTTAGCCTCCATGTGTTTGCATTTTTTACAGATCTTTTCCTGTAATTGATATCTAGTCTCATAGTGTTGTGGTCGGAAAAGATACTTGATACAATTTCAATTTTCTTAAATTTACCGAGGCAAGATTTGTGACCCAAGATATGATCTATCCTGGAGAATGTTCCATGAGCACTTGAGAAAAATGTGTATTCTGTTGTTTTTGGATGGAATATCCTATAAATATCAATTAAGTTTATCTTGTTTAATGTATTATTTAAAGCTTGTGTTTCCTTATTTATTTTCATTTTGGATGATTTGTCCATTGGTGAAAGTGAGGTGTTAAAGTCCCGTACTATGATCGTGTTACTGTCGAGTTCCCCTTTTATGGCTGTTAGCATTTGCCTTATGTATTGAGGTGCTCTTATGTTGGGTGCATAAATATTTACAGTTGTTATATCTTCTTCTTGGATCAATCTCTTGATCATTACGTAGTGTCCTTCTTTGTCTCTTGTAATCGTCTCTATTTTAAAGTCTGTTTTGTCTGATATGAGAATTGCTACTCCAGCTTTCTTTTGATTTTCATTTGCATGGAATATCTTTTTCCATCCCCTCACTTTCAGTCTGTATGTGTCCCTAGGTCTGAAGTGGGTCTCTTGTAGACAGCATATGGATCTTGTTTTTGTATACATTCAGCCAGTCTGTGTCTTTTGGGGGGAGCATTTAATCCATTTACATTTAAGGTAATTATCGATATGTATGTTCCTATTCCCATTTTCTTAATTGTTTGGGGTTTGTTATTGTAGGTCTTTTCCTTCTCTTGTGTTTCTTGCCTAGAGAAGTTCCTTTAGCATTTATTGTAAAGCTGGTTTGGTGGTGCTGAACTCCCAGCTTTTCCTTGTTTGTAAAGGTTTTAATTTCTCCATCAAATCTGAATGAGATCCCTGCTGGGTAGAGTAATCTTGGTTGTAGGTTTTTCTCCTTCATCACTTTCAATATGTCCTGACACTGCCTTCTGGCTTGCAGTGTTTCTGCTGAAAGATCAGCTGGTAACCTTATGGGGATTCCCTTGTGTGTTATTTGTTTGTTTTCCCTTGCTGCTTTTAATATGTTTTCTTTGTATTTAATTTTTGATAGTTTGATTAATATGTGTCTTGGCATGTTTCTCCTTGGATTTATCCTGTATGGGACTCTTATGCTTCCTGGACTTTATTAACTATTTCCTTTCTCATATTAGGGAAGTTTTCAACTATAATCTCTTCAAATATTTTCTCAGTCCCTTTCTTTTTCTCTTCTTCTTCTGGGACCCCTATAATTCGAATGTTGGTGCGTTTAATGTTGTCCCAGAGGTCTCTGAGACTGTCCTTAGTTCTTTTCATTCTTTTTTCTTTATTCTGCTGTTCAGTAATTATTTCCACTATTTTATCTTCCAGGTCACTTATCCGTTCTTCTGCCTCAGTTATTCTGCTATTGATCCCTTCTAGAGTATTTTTAATTTCATTTATTGTGTTGTTCATCATTACTTCTTTCCTCTTTAGTTCTTCTAGGTCCTTGTTAAATGTTTCTTGCATTTTCTCTATTCTATTTCCAAGATTTTGGATCATCTTTACTATCATTATTCTGAATTCTCTTTCAGGTAGACTGTCTGTTTCCTCTTCATTTGTTAGGCCTGGTGGGTTTTAACTTGCTCCTTTATCTGCTGTGTGTTTTTCTGTCTTTTCATTTTGCTTATCTTACTGTGTTTGGGGTCTCCTTTTTGCAGGCTGCAGTTCGTAGTTCCCGTTGTTTTTGGTGTCTGTCCCCAGTGGCTAAGGTTGGTTCAGTGGGTTGTGTAGGCTTCCTGGTGGGGACTAGTGCCTGTGTTCTGGTGAATGAGGCTGGATCTTGTCTTTCTGGTGGGCAGGTGTACGTCTGATGGTGTGTTTTGGGGTGTCTGTGGCCTTATTATCATTTAGGCAGCCTCTCTGCTAATGGATGGGGCTGTGTACCTTTCTTGCTAGTTGTTTGGTATAGGGTATCTAGCACTGTAGCTTGCTGGTTGTTGAGTGAAGCTGGGTCTTGGTGTTGAGATGGAGATCTCTGGGAGATTTTTGCCGTTTGATATTACGTGGAGCTGGGGCGTCTCTTGTGGACCAGTGTCCTGAAGTTGGCTCTCACCTTAGTTGCACAGCCCTGACTCCTGGCTGGAAGACCAGGAGACTGTCCTCCACATGGCTCAGAATAAAAGGGAGAAAAAATATAAAGAAAGAAAGAGAGAGAGGGGTGGGGGGAGGCAGGTAGGGAGGGAGGGAAGGAAAGGAAGGAAGGAAGAAGGAAAAAAGGAAAGAAAGAAAAAGGATAAAAATAAAATAAAGTTATTAAAATAAAAAATAATTATTAAGAAAAAAATTTTAAAAAGTTAAAAAACAAAAAAAAAAAACGGACGAACAGAACCCTAGGACAAATGGTGAAAGCAAAGCTATACAGACAAGATCTCACACAGAAGCATACACATACACACTCACAAAAAGAGGAAAAGGGGAAAAAATAATCTATCTTGCTACCAAAGTCCACCTCCTTAACTTGGGATAATTTGTTGTCCATTCAGGTATTCCACAGATGCAGGGTACCTCAAGTTGATTGTGGAGCTTTAATCCGCTGGTCCTGAGGCTGCTGGGAGAGATTTCCCTTTCTCTTCTTTGTTCCCACAGCTCCCGGGGCTCAGCTTTAGATTTGGCCCTGCCTCTGCGTGTAGGTCGCCTGAGGGTGTCTGTTCTTCACTCAGACAGGACAGGGTTAAAGGAGCCGCTGATTCGGGGGCTCTGGCTCACTCAGGCCGGGGGGAGGGAGGGGCACGGAGTGCGGGGCGAGCCTGCGGCTGCAGAGGCCAGCGTGACATTGCACCAGCCTGAGGTGCGCCGTGCATTCTCCCGGGGAAGTTTTCCCTGGATCACGGGACCCTGGCAGTGGCGGGCTGCACAGGCTCCGGGGAGGGGACGTGGGGATAGTGACCTGTGCTCGCACACAGGCTTCTTGGTGGCGGTAGCAGCAGCCTTAGCGTCTCATGCCCGTCTCTAGGGTCAGCACTGATAGCCGCGGCTCGAGCCGGTCTCTGGAGCTCCTTTAAGCAGTGCTCTTAATCCCCTCTCCTCTCACACCAGGAAACAAAGCGGCAAGAAAAAGTCTCTTGTCTCTTCGGCATCTCCAGACGTTTCCCGACTCCCTCCCGGCTAGCCAGCAGTGGTGCACTAATCCCTTAAGGCTGTGTTTACGCGGCCAACTCCAGTCCTCTCCCTGGGATCTAAACTCCAAAGCCCGAGCCTCAGCTCCCAGCCCCCACCCGTCCCCTGTAATTTTCTTTTTTTGTGATATCTTTGTCTGGTTTTGGTATCAGGGTGATGGTGGCCTCGAAGAACGAATTCGGGAGTGTTTCTCCCTCTGTAATTTTTTGGAAGAGTTTGAGGAGGATAGTGTTAGCTCTTCTCTAAATGTTTGATAGAATTTGCCTGTGAAGCCATCTGGTTCTGGACTTTTGTTTGTTGGAAGATTTTTAATTACAGTTTCTATTTCATTCCTTGTGACAGGTCTGTTTATATATTCTAATTCTTGGAAAATTGTACCTTTCCAAGAATTTGCACATTTCTTCGAGGTTGTCCATTTTATTGGCATATAGTTGCTTGTAGTAGTCTCTTATAATCCGTTGTATCTCTGTGGTGTCAGTTGTGATCTCTCCTTTTTCATTTCTAATTTTACTGATTTGCGTCCTCTCCCTTTTTTTCTTGTTAATTCTAGCTAAGGGTTTATCGATTTTGTTTATCTTCTCAAAGAACTAACTTTTACTTTTATTGATCTTTGCTATTGTTTTCTTCGTTTCTATTTCACTTACTTCTGCTCTGATCTTTATGATTTCTTTCCTACTACTGACTTTGGGTTTTCTTTGTTCTTCTTTCTCTGTTTGCTTTAGGTGTAAGATTAGATTGTTAATTTGAGATTTTTCTTGTTTCTTGAGGTGGGATCGAATTGCTATAAACTTCCCTCTTAAAACTGCTTCTGCTGCATCCCATAGGTTGTGGGTCATTTTGTATTTTTGTCATTTTTCTGTGTTTTTTGATTTCTTCAGTGATCTCTTGATTATTTAGTAGCACCCTGTTTAGCCTCCATGTATTTGTGTTTTTTACAGTTTTTTCCCCCTGTAATTGATTTCTAATCTCATAGCGATTATAATCTCAGAAAAGATGCTTGATATGATTTCAGTCTTCTTGAATTTTCCGAGGCTTGATTTGTGACCCAAGATGTGATCTATCCTGGAGAGTGTTCTGTGTGGACTTGAGAAGGAAGTGTATTCTGCTACTTTCAGATGGAATGTCCTATAAATATCAATTAAATATATCTGGTCCATTGTGTCATTTAAATCTTGTGTTTCTTCATTTATTTTCTGTTTGGATGATCTGTCCATTGGTGTAAGTGGGGTGTTAAAGTCCCCCACTATTATTGTGTTAATGTCAATTTCCCCTTTCATGGTTGTTAGCATTTGCCTTATGTGCTCCTGTGTTGGGTGCATAAATACTTACAATTTTTATATCTTCTTGGATTGATCCCTTGATCATTATGTAGTTTAGAATAACCTTGTCTATATACAGAAAAAGTCTCGCTGGGATTTTGATAGGAATGGCATTAAACTCATCTGTCAATGTGGGGAGAATTGACATCTTAACCATTTTTATTCTTCTAATCCATAAATATGGTATGTCTGTCTATTTATTTAGATCTTCTTTGATTTCTTTCATCAGTGTTCTGTGTTTTTTAGCATAAAAATACTGTTTATGTTTGATTATGCTTAATTTCTGTCCTCTCATGCCCACTGAAGGCATCTCTCCAGCAGTTCTCTACTCACACTTCTACCTCATCAATTTTTGACTCTACCAGATCATTTCTACTATCAGTCATTTCTCCCATCCTGAAAAAAAAATCTCAAAACCCACACCATGTTTTCCTCGATTGCACTTCTCTTCTGCCTACTGCCCTATTTCTTTGCTCTTTGTATCAAAACTCCTCAAGAGATTTGCCTGTACTTGCTGTTCCCAGTTTCTTTCCTTCCATCTTTCCTTTAATCAGTTCTAGTCTGGCATGTGCTTCTACCTTGGCAAAGCAACACGAAATCTATATTGCTGTATCCAGTGGTTAACTTGTGGTCCTCATCCTTGTTGACTTTTCAGCAGCATTGATATAGTTGATCTACCTAAATTAACTTTTTTCAATTTGCTTCTGGGAAATGCAGGTCAAAACAAGATATAATTTAGTACCCACCAGATTCCTCCAAAATTAAGTCTGGTAAATCTAAGTATAGTGAAAAACTCATACATTGCTAGTGAGAGTATAAGTTGGTACTGCCACCGTGGAAAGTATTTTAATGACAGTAAAGTAGAAGATACTCAAAATCTCTTAATCCAGAAGTTCCAATACTAGGTGCTTACCCTAGAGGAACTTTTACAGATGAGACCTGTATAAGATTGTTCATTGCAGTATGATTTATAGTAGCAAAAAAGTCTCTTAGTAGGGGACTGTATGTGGTTTATTCATGTAATGGAATACTGTCTAATAATTTCATTAAATAAACAAGAACTACATGTTTCAGCACAGGTAAATCCCCAAAAACATAATGTTAAGTGAAAAATACTAAGTATTTTAAGATACAGTTTTGTATAATAGGATGTAAAGTGGGATTTTTTTCTTGTCACCTAAGCATTTTTCTTGGAGCTCAAAATTGAGGACAGTAGTTGACAAAGGAGCCCTGCAGTATAAGCAGAGGTGCTGAACCTGCTGGAAAGTGGCTGTGATTTGTACTGGAACTCTATTACCTCTAGTCGGTACAAGATAAAGAGAGACTTAAGTGGGAGCAAAGGATTCTTGGAAGAGTTATCAACCCAAGAGGGAGTGCTGTAGTGTTTATATTGTCTTCCATGTGGGTTGCAAACAATTTCTCTGAAAGATTGGAGAACTTTTCAGGAGGAAAAATACTTCTCTGGCTGAATGTCTGCTGGGTTGTGGAAAATAGTTAGGCCTCCCTAGGATGCTGTCTGAGTGGAGTGTTAGAGAATTCTTGGAAAAGTGTGATTTGGGTCCCCTGGAATTACTGATGGCCCAGAGACTGGGGGCAGCTGCTGCTTTACTGGGGAGGTGTAAAGGTAAGCGATATATAAAATAGCCGTACAGTGGAAGAGCCAGGACACACAACTTCCTCTGTGTGTCCAGTGATGTTGAATTAAAGGTGTTTCCTTTGGGCCAACCAAACACTTTAGAGGCTAGACAGGCTACAGCCATCTTGAAAGAAACTTACCAAAGAGAATTGCCTGCTGGGCAGAAGCAACCTCAAAGTTATACCAGTGACATAGGAGCTGAGGACTTTTTAGAGGTAAGCTGAAGAATGTCTCTTCTGCGCCAGAGAATGTTACAGAGGCAGATTCTGTCAAAGAAAACCAGAGATGACAGTAGTTAAAATGGTAAAAATGGATTTCATCCAGGAACCATTGCAATAGGGGAAAGGAGCCCCTCAGTATACAACTGGGCTCAGTTCTGAGTACAGCAAGGACAATTGGAAATTTATAGCCAACAGGCAGAATGAGGTGGGGGTGATCAGTGGAGGGAAAATACTAAGAGGAGACATCAAGGATAGGGAGATTCTTGCTAAACCAACTTAACAGGATTCTTGCTGAGGGCAAGCCAGGGTGATCAGATAGCAAGGACAGGAAATTCTGTAAACTGACTTAGCAGGATTCTTGCTAAAGCTGGACTATGCAGTCCCAGTAAGGATGGGAGGCAAGGTCAAGGCCCATTTGAGAAGAATGATCAGAGGAGTCTGACTGCAGTTTGGTCAAGGAGAGAGTATTGCAGAATTCTCAAAATGCCCCACATGAGAGAGGCAACAGTAGATACTGCCAATGACTGAGGATGTTTGATAGCTGAGAGAAAACTACAAACAGCACCTAGCCTATGTAATATTAACTTTGCCTCTTTACTTCTCACTTTTCCACCTTTATTCCCATCTTCTGGTAAGCAGAATAATGGCTTCCCAAAAATATCAAATCTTAAACCCTGGAACTTGTCCTGTAAGTGTTACCTTATAAGGGAAAAAGAATCTTTACAGGGATGATTAAATTAAGGGTCTTGTGATGGGGGAGGTCACTCTGGATATCCAGGTGGACCCTAATTGCAATTACACGTATCCTTATAAGAGGGAGGCAGACAGAGATTTGAACACACATACAGAAGGAATAGCCCTTAAGAAGCAGACCAGGGAGATTTGAAGATGCTGGCCTCAAATATTGGACTGATGTCACCAGAAGCCAAGGTATGCCGGAAGCCACCAGAGCTAGAAGAGGCAAGGAATAGCTTCTCCCCTAGAGCCTCTTTAGAGAGCATGGCTCTGCTGACCCTTTGTGATATTGATGTTTGATTTTGATCTTCCGATCTCCAGAACTATAATGTAATAAATATGTGTCCTTTTAAGGCACTAATCTTGTAGAAATCTATTACAGGATCAATAGGGAACTAACACATATCCCATCACACAGTACTATAATAATTTGTTTGCGTAGTAGTGAGAATACAGATAACAGGACAGTTGACTCTACCTGAAGGAAACAAGGAAGACTATGGTGACTTTTGAAGTGTGAATTAAAGAATTAGTAAAAGTCTTTCAAACCTGAGATGGGGTGTGCCTTCTGAGTAGAATAGCTAACATGAGCAACATGGTACTGAGGTTTTTAAAGTACATGACTGTACTTGGAATGGCTGGTATAAATAAACATGTATGATGCTTGGAAGGAAATGATGAATATTAAAGCTGGAAAAAGTAAGGTGGGGCCAGACCATGCGATTTTGTATGACTGCTGAAATGTTCTTCATTTACTCAATATGCACGATTTTAAGGATTTTAAGCAGGGGAGTGATTGGAACAGCAGTGTAGGCAGACCTTTTAAGAGGATATTGTAGAGGCAAGACAGAAAAAGGTGGTCAAGTGGACATTTGTATCTAAATGCAATGTTATTCATTCTCTGGAATGGATTTGAATAAGGATGACTTAACAACTTTATAAATGATGGAGAAACAGTAAGGGCATTGCCTGTTTAAAATGGAAAAAAAATAAGGAAATAAGGATGTACTGTCATTATTTTTTTGTAAAATTGCATTTGATGTTTCTGCCAATGCCATGAAAGGAAAGACAACACTTATTTTCAGATTTGATTGTATTTTTAGACTATTCAAAGAGATCATAAAAAATTAGAGATTATAATTTTAACAATGTGGCTAGATACAAGGTAAATCTGGACATTAGTAGTACTCCCATATACTACTTATAACCAGCTCCAAAATGCAATGAAAATGATTTATATAGGTCCCCGTCTGCATACTACTTACTAGAATAACTCTCAGAGTTATAGTAGTCAGGATAAGCTAGGTCTTGCTGCAGTAGCAACTCTCTTAGTGGCATACGTGTCAGTGGTTTGCTACACATGCATTATGGCTGCTCTGGGACCCAGACTGATTGATTATCTGCTCTCTGGAACATTGCCAGTTTCCATGGCCGACGAGAAGTGAGAGTGAGGAATTGCATACTGGCTCTTAAAACCTATTCTCTGACAGCAACATGTCTCTTTTATTCATATTCTCTTGGTTAAAAGAAAAAAGTCAATCACTTGGACTTACTTAATTTTCCAGGGGCCAAGGACGTACAAAACTACCATGTGCTTGGGAAAAGAACTGGAACTATTTGATGGGTAGCACTAATGATTATGGTAGTATTTTTTTTTTAACAACTGATTATCAATTTATTAAAAATGTTGATTTAAGCATCTGCACTGGTGACTTCAGCCTCGACTCCTGGCTCAATACTGATGGAAGTGATCTGCTTGACAATCTCAGAAGGACTGTGCAGGTCAATGAGTCCCTTGTGGATCCTCATCTGGAAAAAATCCCAAGTCTTAGAACCGTCACGACAAGGAGTTTTCCTTGTAGTTATTCTCAGAGTCTTGGTAGACATCTGAACTGGTCCTTTTCGCTTTGAGATTCTTTTCCTTCGCACCTCTGATCAGGTCAGCACATCCCTTCTCCAAAGACTTCACGTTGTGGCTGGTGAGGGTGATTCTAATGCGGTGAATCGCCACCTCGGGCTCCACTGGAGTCTTTCCGGTATCTTTAAAAGCCATGGATGGCTGTGGCACAGCTTCCTGACTGACTTGTTCCTTGGCGAGAGCGAACAGCGGTAAGTTAGGAGCAGGAGTGGGTGGCCCGAGGCTCCGCTGCAGCGGCGACCCTGTCTTCGTCCAAGTGCTATGGTAGTATTTAAATATAAAAGTCAGGACCAAGGAAAAAAATGTACGTGATTATAAAAGTATAATCCTTGAAATATATCAAAAGCATAGATAACAGCTCTAACAATGGAACAGAAGTGTTTAGATCAGTATGAAAAGGTTAGTATCTAATCTTCTCTAAACATAAAATCAGATTCAAATACATTAAACAAACAAATTTCAGGACCAAAATAGAATAAAATGGCCAAAGGATAGGAACAGGTAATTCTCAAAAGATGAAATAGAATAGGAAAATATATTTAAGGTTGAGAGTTCAAGTATTATCTACTCTATTTAAATTAAGGGATAATTTAAAAACAACACCTAGAGTCAGTGAGTTTATGGAGAAATGGTTAATCAGATATTGGTGGTGGGATTATAAATATAGTCCCTTTGCAAAAAACAATTTAGATATTGTATCAAGAACCATAAGAATATTCATACCGTTTAAGAATCTCTCTCTAGGAATTTACTCCAGTTAACACATTTTTGACCAGAAATGTATTAAGGCCACAGGCGTTAGTTTCTACAAAAATCCCCTGGTCAATAATGGGTTAAAAAGAAGAAATGTTAAATGAGTTAAAGGAAGTATTTTGTTGTAGTGAGGAAAAATCCATCCATTTATTCTTTTTTTTTTTTAAGTTATCCTTTTTCTTGGTTTGTTTTTTAAAATTATTATATAAGTTTAAGGTGTACAGCATTGTAATTCAACATCTGTATACACTACAAACCAGGCGTCTAGTTATAATCTATCACCATACAGTTGACCCCCTTCACCCCTTGCTCACCTCCCCCCAGTCCCCTTCTCTTCGGTAAACACTAATCTGTTCTCTGTATCTATGAGTTTTTTTTTGTTTTATTTTGTTTTATTTTTCTAGATTCCACACGTGAGTGAAATCATACAGTATTTGTCTTTCTCCTTCTGACTTATTTTACTTGGCATAATACCCTCAAGGTCTATACATGTTGTTGCAAATGTCAGGATTTCATTCTTTTTTATGGCTGAGTAGTATTCCATTGTGTATGAATATACCACATCTTCTTCATCCCTTTATCCATCGATGGACACCTAGGTTGTTTCCATGTCTCAGCTATTGTAAATAATGCTGCAGTGAACATAAGAGTGCAGATGTCTTTTTGAATTAGTGTTTTTGTGTTCTTTGGGTAAATACCCAGAAGTGAAATAGCTAGGTCATATGGTAGTTCTATTCTTAATGTTTTGAGGAATCCCCATACTATTTTCCATAGTGACTATTCCAATTTACAGTCCCACCAACAGTGTACAAGGGTTCCCTTTTTTTCACATCCTCTCCAACATCTGTTATATCTTGTCGTTTTAATAATAGCCATTCTAAGAGGAAATGTAAAAGGGAAGAATATAAAATATATGAATACTGTGATTACAGACTAAAGATATATAAATATTTGGGCAAATAAAGATTGTATAGCAGTATTGAAGGAAATTTGCAAAATTAGGTTAAATTAAAAAATAACACTTCTTCCTAAAAACACATACTCTAGTCTAATAGTGAAAAAAACCCTTGACAAATCCCAGTTGAGGATCATTCTACAAAATATCTGACTAGTTCTCAAAACTGTCAAAGTCATCAAAAATAAGTTTGAGGAATTGTCATAGCGAAGAAGAGCCTGGGGAGCCATGACCTCTTAAATGTAATGCGATACCCTGGATGGAATCCTGGAACAGAAAAAGGACATTACCTAAAAACTAAGGCAATCTGAATAAAGTATAGATCTCAGTTAATAATGTATTAATATTGATTGAATAACAACAAATGTACCATACTAATGTTAGATGTTAATAATAGTGAAAATTGGGTGTGTGGAATATGGGAACTGTGTACTGGTTTTGTAAATCTTAAACTATCCTAAATAAAAATAATCCTAAAAATAAAGTTTTTTTTTTCTTTTCTTTTTTTTTTTTTTTAAGGAGAGGGAGAAAAATATACATATAGGCATTTGTTCATCAAATGTCTGTGGAAGGAAAAAAAGTGTGCCAGATTTATGTATATTGTTACAAGTATGTATATACATATAGATTAATACTAGAAGGAAATGAAGTGAAACCAGTTTTTAGTGAAGCTAGAAGGTGATGAACATTTTCCTAGTCTAAAATTTGTTGGAAGCAAGCAAAGTGAATTTGATAGTTTGGATTGAGACAGTGGTGGTCCTACAGCATAAAGAGAACCTACCTATGCCTCAAGTTGGCCTCTCTTTTTTAAAAGCAAAAATCACATACTGTTAGCCAGGGATTGGGGACCACAGCAGAGCATATAATATAGCAGAGACTTCTTACTTACTGAAAAAATTGATTTGAAATCTTTCCATTATATCACCAGATCATTTTTGTCCAATCTTCCCTTAAAGAGGGTACATCAAATAGATTAGTAAGAAATTCTGTCTTGAGTGTAGTGCCCTTTGCTGACACTATTAATTAAATACGTTTTAAAAGAAAGTTATTTTATAATTTTGTAGTGGCTACTGCTTTTCCTTATCTTTCTTTGTTCATTTCGTTATATGCTTAATGCTTATGCTGTCCTCTCATTATATATTCCTTTTTAAAAATCCTTATGGTATTCCTAGAATTTAGTTCATTACTACCTAGGTTTTAAGAAGGTCTCACATTTGGCTCATCAGTTTTGGCTAGGACTTAAAAATGAGTCAGTTATGTATAGAGACTTTTTTTCTTTTTGTCAACAACACTTTATATTGTTTTAGTTTCATCATATACATTTAATGGAATTAAATTTGAGAAGCTCAAAATTATATAATTAAATACAATTAGCTTCTTGATTTAGAGTCCAACCTGTTAGAATGATACCTGACAGCAGACATTTGCACAGTGCAAGTTACAGTCATATGGTTAAGCCCTACTGGTTTGCTAATTCACCTGTGTATATTTATGGGTTAATGCACCAAAGGCAGGCAGATAACATGTGTCTTGTAGGTAACATGTATGTGCCCTAGGATTTTATTGAATTGACTTTGTGCTCTCTCTCTGTTTGGAAATGCATTTATATTGAGAATTACGGCATCTTTTCATACCTATATTTGCCATTGTATTTTGCCCTCTTTGAATTATCTTCATATTCTTTGCCCATTTTTCAATGTGTTGTTACTCATGCTTTTCTCAGAGCTTTTTTTTTTTTAAACATTAGGACTGTTATTACTGATATTCTTATATTTAAATCTTTGACCTGACTGGAGGTTATCTAATATAAGGAGTGAGATGGGAATCTTATAGGAAGAGTCCTTGACTGAGGCCCGGTCCTGCCGGGTAGTCACTTCTCTAGGAAGCCTGGGAAATTGATCTTCACTCTAACTGGTCTTTCATTAAACATTCAGGTAAGTCCTAGAGCTGTTTTGAACAAGTTACTTAGACCTGGTGAGCACCAGACATACGGTCAGAGTCTCCAGAACAGTCAGGAGAGTCCAGAGTGGCACAAAGCCTCCCCAGAACAGGGGGGTGCATGGTTCTCTCACCAGGAGAATAGTAGAGGCATCTACCTGTATGTTCTCATGGGATGTGTTGCTGACCTGGGAAGCTTCCACCTGGGAGCATGCTGCTCTGAATTCTGCTTTGTGTGGCCCTGCTTTTCCAGACAAGCTTCAGCATCATATGCCATTAAAGAAACTATATCCTTGGCTGTATTTGTTAGCGTCTTTCTACCAAGCACATCACTCTTCTGTGTTGGAGCCTGTTGAATTTTTTTTTTATCCCAGATGGCTAGCCAGTTGTCCATTTATACCATTTACTGAATAATATGTCTTTCCCTCCTGATTCTAATTCCCATTCTTAAAGCTCTATTCCACTGCCCTATTTATCACTGCAGTACTCCTATTTTTTCTTTAGTTTGCTTTCTGATGTATTATAATTAATGGCAGGGCAAGTCCCTGCCCTTACCCTTCTTTCTGAATATTCCTGAACTTACTCTTGCATGTTTGTTCTTTCAGATATACTCTACCATAGAACCGATTCTTGGAGCACCTTTTCTTATAGAGCTCTTATTAAACATCTATATTTGGTTGGTAATAAAGTACTGTGCCATAGAGCAGGGGTCCCCAACCTTTTTGGCACCGGGGACCGGTTTCGTGGAAGACAGTTTTTCCATGGCCTGGTGCGGGGATGGTTCAGGCAGTAATGCAGCGATGGGGGCGGCAGATGGAGCTTCGCTCCCTCGCCCACCGCTCTCCACCTCCTGTGTGGCCCAGTTCCGTAGCAGTCCGCAGCCCGGGGCTTGGAGACCCCTGCCATAGAGGATTCTTTGATCAGTGCTGCCTCCTTCTTTGTTGTTGTTTTTTTTTTTTTGCGGTACGCGGGCCTCTCACTGTTGTGGCCTCTCCCGTTGCGGAGCACAGGCTCCGGATGCGCAGGCTCAGCGGCCATGGCTCACGGGCCCAGCCGCTCCGCGGCATGTGGGATCTTCCCGGACCGGGACACGAACCCATGTACCCTGCATCGGCAGGCGGACTGTCAACCACTGCGCCACCAGGGAAGCCCCCTCTTTGTTTTAAATGAATGTAAACTAAAGATTAATAGGTCTAGTATTTTTTAAAAGTTAACTAGATTGTATTAACTAGATTGCACACAGACACTTGCTCACTAGTTTATTGGTTATATAATTCCATCCAGGCATGTGAATAAACACGTATTATGGAGTCTATCATCTTGATATGCCATCCAGAGTTTGCCTGTATCTGCCGTATAAGTTTGAGTTTTATCGTATTGATTTCTCTTAGCAGCCGTGTATGGCAGCTGAGCTTGTCCCAGCTCTTCTCCTTCCTGTCTGCTACTTGAGCAGCAGGTTTTGGAGGTGCTTTCTCTCCTTCTACTTCTGTTCAGCAGCTCCTAGGGCTATAAAAACCTTTGGCTGTCAATTTAGGTACCTTAAGGATCCTTCCAGTGGCTGTAATTTCTTTATTCCAATATATAAAATCATTGTATGTTAGCCTTAGAAGGGATCTTGGAGGACTTCTAATCTAGTGGTTTTTAAACTTTTAAAAAGGAGCTAAATCTTTTTTTATTATTAAAGAAATATTATGTAAAGCCCCAGTATCTAAAAAAGAGGCTAAATAACAAAGTGCTTTGTTTAAGAAGGGAGTGAATTGAGTGGAGCTAAAACTATAAAGCTCTTTGATGCCCTGATGTTGGTCCTTGAGGCACCTGGGTAGAACTCTAAGCTGATCTTATTCATCCCCCTCTTTTTACAGATGAGGGACCTGAATCCTACCATAGGTAATTGCCTTGCCGGGTTGTAGCCTAGGTAAGAGAATGGCAGACTTTCAATTCATTAGCCTCTCAGTCAAGGACTTTTTCTATTATACCATGCTGCTTCTAATGGAATTACTGCATTCTTAAAAGTTACAATGACCTACATATGTATTTTTTAATTAGTATTACTTTCCTTGGCAGAGATATCAATTAAATTGCATCTTGGTTCCCATTAAAATCAAGGAAAAATTATAGGATTTTAGTGTCATTAAATATTTATATGTTGAAAATTTATCTGATGTATAATAGCAAATTTATAATTAAAAAATTAATATAATCTATACATTTATAGGATATATTTATTTACATTAACACGGTATTTTTTATGTTTTTAAAGTTTAAAAATCACAACTGTTATTCCTAGGCCTAGTGATAATGGTGGTTATCTTGATAGAGAGTGTTGTCATTTGTCAGATTGGCAGGGTACTAGTTCTAGAGGTGAATCAGTTTCCAATGTGATTAAAAGTGAGAAAAAGAATTTAAGCCCGTGTTATTAATTTTTTTTTTTTTTTGCGGTACGCGGGCCTCTCACTGTTGTGGCCTCTCCCGTTGCGGAGCACAGGCTCCAGACGCGTAGGCTCAGCAGCCATGGCTCACGGGCCCAACCGCTCCACGGCATGTGGGATCTTCCCGGACTGGGACACGAACCCGTGTCCCCTGCATTGGCAGGCGGGCTCTCAACCACTGCGCTACCAGGGAAGCCCCGTGTTATTAATTAAAAAAAAAAATAGTACAACAGGTTGGAGATTTGCTTAAACACCATTTCCTCTACCTTTTTAGTGGGAATAACTGTACCTCTTGAAAATTACTCTAAGGATATATGTAAAGCCATCTTTAAAAAAAATCATATTTCCCTTACTAAAAAGTAGAAGTAAACAAATAAAAACCATATAATTGTGATAAAACAAATGCATTTAATTTTTAAATGTTATTGGAAAAAAAGTCTGATTTCTAGTACATTGGAAGATCACATTTGGCACTGTCAGTGGGGCAAAATGGACGGTAGATAAACTGAGAATACAATTTAATCATTATATATAATAACAGGTCTCTGGGGATAAAAATAAAATTAAATTCACATGAAAGCATTACAGTAGTAAGCTTTAAAAAGAGATTTATTTTTTTATTTAATGAATATTTGTTATTTGTCTCTAAAAGCAACCTATTTGTCCTTAGTAAAAAATAATAGCAGTTTGCCCTAGCAGATTTTCATATTGAAATAGTTTTTAAAGTTATATTATTACTTTTTGGCCCTCATGTTATCTTTATTTAAGTTTTAACTTAGCTCTTGCTTCTAATCTTTGACTTATGTTTCTTATCTACTTTGTCCTTCCATTTTGGACTGTAAAGGCCTTGAGGGCAAGAAACCATATTTGGTATTTGCATATTGGTTTGCAGTACTGCTTCAAGCCACAGTGGAGCCTGACACAAAAGGAAAACGAGCAATACTAGTGCTGTCTATATTTAAAATCTTTATGTTTAGGATTTGTTTTGTTTTGATTTTTAAAATCTTGATTATTGAGTTTTTTGGCACTCTCTTAAACTTTGCACTAGCTTTATCCTGTCCTGGCTTGGGGTCCCAGTACATTGTAGAGGACTTTGTTTATAGCAAACTTTCAGTACATGTTTTGTTGGACATTTTATTTCATTCTGCTTGTAAACTGTGGCCGGGTTTTTATTTTCCTTCAGATGTCTTATGGACCTATAGAAAAAGTCAGAATTGCAAGTTTAAAAGGTTATTTTCCTTATGGTAGGGGAGAATAATATCAGAAAAAATTTAGAAAAAAAGGAAGTGCTACTGATCTGAGAAATGTCTTTTAACTTGCTCCACTGAATATAGAGCATAGAGAAGTTGAGAACTGGAGTTCAGTGGAGAAATTAAATAGAACAGTTTTAAAAATTAAATTGGGTAAGTCTTATGTATTGGTTAGCTTCATCAATTATTCAGAGTGTTGTATACACCCAATATACTATACCTGCTTGTGTTCATATTTAACCAGTTCTATTTATTTATTTATTTTTTTTTTTGCGGTACGCGGGCCTCTCACTGCTGTGGCCTCTCCCGCTGCGGAGCACAGGCTCAGCGGCCATGGCTCATGGGCCCAGCCGCCCCGCGGCATGTGGGATCCTCCCGCACCGGGGCACGAACCCGTGTCCCCTACATCGTTAGGCGGACTCTCAACCACTGCGCCACCAGGGAAGCCCAACCAGTTCTATTTTAATGGAGTCCAAGAACAATCTCTCAAAAAAATCACTTAGTAGATTATATGCAGTATGTGTAATATGTTGTGAATCTCGGCTTAAGACTGATGTCTATTTTCTTTCTTCTGCAAGTGTGGATTTATGATTATTACGGTGGTATTTTAATATTGGTGGTGGCATTTTCATAAGGAAAGGTTATATACTAAGCTGAATTTGCTTTTGTGAAACTTTTAAATTCCCTATTGTTGAAAATATTCAGTAATATTGTTGATAGTCTTCTAAATGTATGGTTCAAACCAATCAGTTTTGGAATTTTCCACATAGATTAAATGGCTAGAGTGAGCTAAAGATAATAGCCTTTTTTCTCCAATGAAATACCATAAATTTGTATTATTAAATATCAGTGGCCAAGAGAGAATGAATTGTTGTAAGGATTTAATTCTCTCCAAATATCTTGTTATGCCTTATCCTTTCATTTATGTGTGTGTGCCTGTAAGAGAAAAATATCAGAATCATAGAAATTTGAACGGATGGTAGTAGAACCAAACATGCTCAATTTTTCTGTTTTCATATAAAAGAAGTAATTGTATATTAGTGCTGTATTGAGGAAGCTGACTATGCATAACAAATTTTGTATTTTAAATAGAAAATTGCACATAGCATATAAGTTTTAAATGGATGTAATATTCTATAAAGCCGTTTAATTAAATTTTTATATAAACATTAGTTTCTTTAAGGTGTTGACATTTTTAGAACTACTCAAGCAGATTTACATTTTATTAGAATGCCCTATTGTTCTTTATTCACCTAATAGTAGATGCCTTAACAAGCCCTCAGCATGAAGGAGTATAAGAAAAGGTGATATCTGAGAATAATAGAATAATATACCTGGGTTCCTTTTTTAGGACCTTAGTCTTTATTTGGCATGTGATGAAAGTTTTGAAGTAGAGTGTTAGAGCTAGGGGGTTATGCTGGAATAGTAGAAAAATTGGCCTGAGAGAATGAGAGTTGATTTGATGAAGAAGTAGAGTTCTGTGGAGCTAAAGATGAATTTCAGTTACTGATTTGTCACTGATTTACAGTTTTGTAGCTTTTCTGTTGTGAGACTGTGTGTAAGGGGTAGATCTGTTTGAACATGCTTTTTCTCCAAAGAGTACAGACTTCAGCATAAGGTTAAACTTAATCTTTTAAATAACAAACATTCTTCAAACAGCACAAAAGCAATAATAAAATACTGAAATATTTTCATACTTCATTTCTCAATTCTTATCTCTATGTAATTTTTTTTCTTCAACAGGAAATCAAACCTCAAAGCCATTATAGCCATGGATATGGTGAACCCCTTGGACGGAAAACTCATATTGATGATTACAGCACGTGGGACATAGTTAAGGCTACACAGTAAGTTTTTTGTTGCAGTTGTTTTCTTTTTGACATCTGTATTTTAAGGGAAATATACATTTCTTTCTCTTTTTGATATTCTCTATTTGATAATTCTGTACTTGGTGAGACATTGTTTTCATACTTTCCTTTAGTTCTTTGTACAGATTTAAAATAGCTGATTTAAAGTCTTTGTCTAGTAAGTCCAATGTCTGGGATTCTTCAGGGACAGTTTCTATTAATTGCTCCCCCCTGCTCCCCATGGGTTATACTTTTTTGCTCTTCTGCATGTCTTGTAATTTTTTGTTGAAAACTGGACTGTTCAAATAATGTAACATGGCAGTTCTGGGTATCAGGTTCTCCAGGGTTTGTTGTTGTTTGTAACATTTCTGAACTAATTCTATAAAGTCTGTATCTTTGTCATGTGTGCCCAGTGAAGTCTCTACTTGGTTAGTTAGTGGTCAGAGACTTCTTAAATCCCTAGAACCAGTAAGTCTTGATCTTTGTCGAGGAACTCTTCATGCAAGTGCAAGTTGAGACACTCAGCACTCAGCCAGGCAGCTTACAGCTCTGCCTTAGCCTTCACTTTCTGCTTGCAAAGAACCTCAAGGTCAATCAGAAGTGAGAGCTTAGGGCCTTCTCCAGTCTTTGTTGAACATGTGCATGGCCTTCTAGCTTCCCAAGAATATGTCTGAGCTTTTCAAGCCCCTGTGGATATCTCATTCCTCAGCTTTTGCTTAAGCTTTTTGATTTGTCTGTTGTTTGTCCCAACTGCTTTCCATCCTCTCAAACAACTGTTACGTTAAAACATTTGACAAACATCCCAGAAAGGAGGTTTTAATGAGTTTGGGTGAGGTCTAATAGATAAGCCTTTCAAGTAGACTCTTCCAGGGAACCACCATATAGGTGAAATAATGACTCCTCTTTGAGAATGAGGCTTTGAAGGAACTCCATTCCTATTCTGCACACTCTGCTATCAGTACCAGGAATACAACTTATTTTTCAAGGCTGCTGGGGAGCAGAGGATGGGACTGTGGTATTTTAAAACACCACAGTCCTCTGTTCTTCCTGAAATTCAGCTGTTTTTCTTGACTAAAGATCCCTTGGATTGCTGAAAGCCTTTTGTTAACTTTTCCAGAGTTCTGAAAACATTGATACTGCCAGTTTTTTCATTACTTTTGTGGAGAGGCAAATTTTTGGAAGTCCTTAGTCCACTGTCACCCTACTTTCCTGAATGTTGTATGTAGTCAAAAATCAAAGCACATTGTCCCAACTGTATTTAGCAAACAAATTATACTGCTCTACATTCGTTTTTCCTTTTGAGACTTTGCTCCTATTAATATATTCTTTCTCTCCTTTGTCATTAATGTGTCTCACCCTAATGCATGATTTCCATCAGCAAATACACTGCAGGATCTTTCACGTTAAGAAAAAAAACAACCACTTTTCTTTATTCCTCAAATACCCTTCTAATTACGCTTTTTCTTGAAAAGTATCTATGTGTGCTCTCTATAATTTCTACCTTTTAAAACATTTATTTAAATTTTAAAACATTTCAATCCTACAGATAAGTATAGAGAAGAACATAACTGTCAGATTAAGCAGATGCTAACATTTTGCTGTAATTGCTGCAGGTTGCTCAGCATGCTCTTTTCCTTATCTCCTCGAGGAAACCTCTCTTGAAATTGCTGTGAATCATTCTCATGAACATTCTTGTACATGTCTACAAACATCTGTAAACAAAATATGCTATTATAATGTATGCTTAAAATTTACATAAGTTGTATTCTACACTACATATCCTTTTGCAGTTTGCTTTTTAAAAACAAACAAAAAAACTATATAGCTTTTGTGATTTATCAGTGTTGGTAAATAAGGACCTAATCTGTCCTGTTTAACTGCTTTGTAGTATTCTATCATTCCTTATCGAGGTATACTTTAAATCGTTTCTACTGTTTCATTATTTCAAGCATCGCATCAGTGAATGTCTCACTACCTGTTCCCCTGTGCACATAAACAAAAGTTCTTCTAGGGTAGACAACTCAAGTGGAACTTCTGGCTTGTTCAGTGTGTTCTTTTTCAGCTTTACCAGTTCTTGCCAAATGGTTTTCCAAAGTGGCTGTGCCAATTTATACCCCCATCTGCAGGAAATGAGTTCTTTTTCCACTGCATTTTTGCTCAGTTCTAGTTTTGTCACACTTACTAGTCATTGTCAGTTTGAGAGCTGTGAAATGGTTTTTCTCTCTTTTGATAGGCCTTTCTCTGATTACAAATGATATTGAATATATTTTCTATGTTTATTGGCCATTTGGGTTTCTTCCTGTGTGAATTAACCATTTTAAATATACCTGTTTTGAGTTCTTTTGTCTTTCTATAATTAGTTTGTAAAAGTTCTTTACGTATTTTGATGGAGTCTGCAAAGAAGTTAGTGAGACCTGTGTCCCTTTAATGTCCTCCAAGAGTCCCATCTGCCACTCTCCCAGCCCCTTCCCGCCCCTAGTCATGCAGCTCATGATTAAGTACTCCTCTTCAGTGTATCCAAACTCATATTTTTTTCCTGTAACAATGTGCTGGACCTTCTCTGGAAACCTGCACTTCCAGAAAGGCTCTGTCATCTGTGGTGACTGTGAAAGACAGTGGTGACTGGGGCTACCAGATGGTGGCTGGAGCCAGTTCGTGGGCCACTGCAGGGTCCACAGCTAGGAATAGGTTTGTATGCCTGGTACCCAATGCATGGGTGGGTGAGATTCTCCCAGCTCTCTTGGCCGATGGTGCTGGATCCCATAGTGCCCACAGAGGTCCATGGGTAGAGGCTGAATTATTATTGTTGGAGGGGGCACAAAACGATGAATGTCTTCTTCCACCATGATGGTGATGTCACTCTGCAGTCCATTTCTAAATACTCTTTTTTTCTTCCATTTAATCTTGTATAGTACCACATTGTTTTAATTATTTCTTAGTCTTCAAAATTGTCTCAGCTATTCTTGGTCTTTTACTCTCACAAATGAATTTTAGGGTTCTACTTGGGACATTCATGAGATATTCATTTGGGGTTTTAATTAGAATTTCATTAAATTTGCAGATAATTTTGGGGGAAATTAGGGTATATATTTCTTTAGGTCTTACTTTAACGTCTTTCATTAATTAACCTTATTTACAGTAAGAGTAGTATAATTAAATATGCTTCCTCATTATTATTTTAGATAGTTTAATATTTTATGTTACAGTGGTATGGAAATCTGATCCTAAATTTATTTTATTTAGATACTTTGTTTTCATGATTATTTGGCTGGAAAAAAGATGAATCTCACAAAGATACATGATTCCCTAATGGAAGAATTACAACATATGCTGCATTTATTAAGTTACAGTAATTACTTTTCAGTACTATTCACTAAGTAAAGATTTTACTAAACTTTACCTTGTAAATGTACATTTTCTGATGATAGTTCTTGCAAACTAATCAGGTTTTGACATTTTTGTAATTACAGCAAATGGGTTCACACATGTTAGAAAATTGTTTCAGAATTTTTTAGTGTGCCCACATAAGAATGTTTTTACAGTTGTTGTATAAGATCTTTCAGAAACTATATTGTATAATGATAGAAACATTCTCCCGTTGCGGAGCACAGGCTCCGGACGCGCAGGCTCAGCGGCCATGGCTCACAGGCCCAGCTGCTCCGCGGCATGTGGGATCTTCCCGGACCAGGGCACGAACCCGTGTCCCCTGCATCGGCAGGCGGACTCTCAACCACTACGCCACCAGGGAAGCCCCAAACATACAATTTTTAAAAAATATTCTCTTTATAGTAGGTGTTTTTCTGAAATGAAAGTAGTTAAGTTTCTCACTGTGTCTGAAATACCCTCCTTGCCTTGAAGGGGAACAGACTGACTATCTTTAACCTTTCTTAAGAATACAGTGGACCACTGAACAGCACAAGTTTGAACAGCTTGGATACACTTAAATGCGAATTTTTTTCAACAAATACATACTACGGTATTAAACAGTCTGCAGTTGTCTAATCCACAGATGCGGAACTGCAGATATGGAGGGCCAGCCATAAAGTTATATGTGGATTTTTGACTGCGGGAGGGTTGGCGCCCGTAACCCCCATGTTGTCCAAGGGTCACCTGCATATGGTTGATAGCATACCAGTCACAGTTCTTTGCCATCGCTACCTGTGCCCCGCTCCCCAAAAAAGCCAGCAGATTTGAAACACTTGTCTTTTTTGTTAAAAGGAAAATGCATACTCACTTTTAAATGTTAGGGAAGTAACCAGTGATTCTCAGTATAGTTAAAAAGATTTTTATCATCACTTGTCTCATTCAAAGTGTGAGGTAGATTCTGCTCTTTAAGGTAATATGCCTAGTTCACTTAACTGGGCACATGTAAACAATTTTCTGACAAAGAACAAAGAGCTGAAGGAACTTCTGTCATCTCCTGTGAATTGTGGAACTCTTGTTCTTCCCTTAGGTTGATTTACCTTGTGGGTGTGTGTGTGTGTGTGTACGTGTACACATGTAGTACAGAGCCATTGTAGGGCAGCATTGAAGGCTGTATTAAATATTAGTGCAGCTTAATTTCTTTCTCTATTAGCTAAGACACGAATACAGTTTTAATATTGGCTTCTAATGTTCCTTTATTAGGCCACCTTTCCCCCAACCTCACCCTGTGGTATACCTCCCCATTTTGGAGACCACTTTAAGAAATTACAAATATAGTCAAAGCTCATTTAATTTGTTTTTGTGTCTCGTATTTCCAAGGATCCAGTATTTTGTTTAGGATGAAGTTGATGGTTTTTGAGGCTCCATGATGGATTCTTAGTGGTTTGTCATACTGTTCTTTTTATTTTTGCTTATGCTTGAAAATTTCCATAATACAAAGTTTTAAAAAATATATATGCTGCCACAGAATGACCAAAAACAGGAAGGGAGGTAAAGGTCAAGCTATTTGCGTGCACCTTTCTCCTTTATTAAGCGTGAACGTCTTTCCTCGAATTCTCCCAGTAGACTTTCTCTTCTGTCTCATTGGCTTGAATGCACAGGACTCCTGCACCTGCCCTGCTCCCACCCCTACACTTCCTTTCTTATTTGCCTTACGAATTTTGAGGCTAAATTTGTAAATAAAGAATCCTGAGGTTGTAAGACATCCTTTTCTCAATGCTGTTCTAAATCATTGATAAACTCTTTGTTACTGCTTCTTTATGATTTAATATTTTTTAACATAGCTGTATGTATTTTTATAAGCTGCCTTAAGTGTTTTGTAGAATAAGTGGTGATATTAAGAAAAATAAATAACTGATAGACATTTTATTTACGTTATCCTTTTCTCTTCCACTTCATGAGTTATTACATTCTTATAGATGAAAAATTTTTAATTATAAAATGGGTTAGTAATAAAAACTGTTGGAATATTGATATCTTTAAAGTAACATTTTATATTGAGAAAGCCATTTTAATTTCCAGGTTTCAAAATGGAGCATTAGTTTCTTCTGGAAATGCTATTTTCAGCTTTAAATTTCTTGTCAAATAGTGGTAACAATCACATGTTTTCTTTCTTTTCAAGATATGGAATATATGAACGCTGCCGAGAATTGGTGGAAGCAGGTTATGATGTACGGCAACCAGACAAAGAAAATGTTACACTCCTCCACTGGGCTGCCATCAATAACAGAATAGATTTAGTCAAGTAAGCATTTCTATATTTTAGGTAATTAGTTATTACTATAAAATTATTAGAAATAATTATAAAATATATAATTTCTAAAATTCATAGCTTTTAAAATGTAGATTCTGTGTCCTTTTTTCCTGAAAAAAATTGTTTTTAACATATATCGAATGCTTATTATGTGACAGATACTATGCTGAGTGCTTTTCCATGTATATTTCCTTAAATCTTAATTCTTGAAGTAACCCTGTGTGAAAAATAACAATTTTTACTGCTGTCCTAATGATGTGGAAACTGAAGCATAAAGAGGTTAAATATGCTACCAGTGACATAAAACTGATAAAGATTGGAGTCTGGACTTTAACTCAGGCAGTCTAACTTGTAGCTTACATTCTAAATATGAATTCTACGGGTAAAAGCTACAAAAGGAAAGAGAGGAGTTAATAATAGCAGGTAATAATAAACTAATTTCACACCAGCATAACTGAAGAATACTTTATATACTCAGTATAAATTATTTTTATTACTTACTGTTCATCTGCTTGTTCAGTAATAATAAGAGGTGGTTAGATAAGCAGGAGTCAGGATGATAAGGAAGTGTTAGTAAATCTGGCTGAAATAGTCTCTGGCAATTTGGATATAAGATTTTTAGATAGAGACATGAATCTGAAATGAACTGCTTGCAGGTGTGCCTTTTAAGTACAGCGTACAGAGTCTAGAGACAAATAGGATGTTAATATCAGGTAAAAGAATTTGCCCTTAGAGTACTAAAGAAAGATTAAACAAGTAATAACTAACACATTGAAATACATGAATCACTTTCTTCCGGAGAGCGTACTTCCATTTTATTTGCTCCTTTTTTCCCTTCTTGTATTTCTAACCTTTCCTCTGCCTGCAGTATAGGTCTCTTGATGTCTAAGTTCTGTTTTTGTTTGTCAGAAAATGTTTTTATTTCATCTTCATTTGTGAAGGAAATTTTCACATGGTATAGAAATCTAGGTTGGCCGCTCTTTTAATTTTATTTTTGTTTTTTACCCATTGAGAATATCATCCCACTGTTTTCTGGCTTCTGTTACTATTGAGAAGTCAGTCTAAGTATTACACTTTTAAAGGCTTTTTTTTCTTTCTTTCTCTTTTTCTGGCCGCTTTTAAGATTTTTTTTCTTTGTTTCTAGTTTTCTGCAGTTTCATGATGACGTTTCTAGGTGTGGATTTCTTTTATTTACCCTGAATAAGATTGCAAGAAATTCTTGATTCCGTGGATTAATGTTTTCATCAGTTCTGGAAAATCTCAGCCATTATTTCTTCAAACATTGCTTCTGCCCCATTCTCTTTTTGCTCTCCTGGAACACCAGTTAAATGTATGTTTGACCTTTTCATTGTATGCTGTGTCTCTTATCCTCTCTTCTGTGTGTACTGTCCTTTTCTTCTCTGCTTCATTCTGGAAACTTCTGACTTATCTTCCAGTTCATTTATTCTCTATGTGTAATCTGCTGTTAAATCTATTCATTGAGTTCCAATTTTGTTTATTTTTTAGTTCTAGAATTTTAATTTTTTTTTAAACTTGCGTTATTTGATTCATTTGTTGCTGTACTTTTCCATCTTGTCTTATACTTGAAAATATAGTTATTATATAATCTGTGTCTGAGAAGATAGCATTGGGAGTCTGTGTGGGTCTGTATCTGTTATATTATTCCTTTGTGTGCCTGACTATCTTCGAATGTATAATAGACATTATGCTTAAAAACTTATTTGTTGAATAATTTGAGGCCTAAGATGAGAAGATACCATTTGTTTCTGCTAAGCCCAACTTTAATTTAAGCCTTTAGATTTTCTGGATCACTCAGGTGGCTGAAGACCATGCTAGAGCCAGGTTTACTTCTGTTTCTTAATTACTCCTACAGTGCAGCTTTTTGGGGTCCCAGCCCTTATTTTGCTTTTGTCTGCTTAGCTTGCCTCTTGGCCAACTCTTCTGTATCAGCAAATTGTCTCTAGGGTAGATGGTGCCCAAGCAGTTTTCTAATTTCTCCCAGTTTTAATCTCCTGAATCTTAGCCAGGTAAATGCTCATAATCTTCTTAGGAAATATTTGCTTTTAGGAAATATTTCTTTATTTTGTTGAGCTTGTTTTTAGTTTTCTTTAATTGGAGGGTTGGTTCAAATTATCTAGCCTTCTGTAGTATCTGTATTTTTTTAAATTACTGTTACTTTAATCAAAATAGTGCATAAACAATTTTAAAAAATCAAATAGTACTTAAAAACTTACAATGGAAACAGCAGACCCCCCCCGACCCCCTGGGTCCTGTACCTAAGAAGTAACTATCTTCAGTACTTTAGCTGTTTCTTCAGTACTTACTCTTGTATATTACATTTTTATGTTGTTACTTTTATCTAGAAAGTTATTTTCTTTACACAGATGATAGCAAATGCTTTTCTGCTCTTTTCATTTAATTTATGTATCTTCAAATTTTTTCATATCAGTGCAGCTAGAGCTACATCATTCTTTTTAAAAAGCTGTATAATGTTTAATTGTATTGACTTAGTTTATTTAATGGTTTACCTATTGGTGAACATTTAGATTGATTCTAGTGTTTTTACTATTTTATACAGTGTTGTAAATAATACCTTGTTCACATACCATTTTGCTTATGTTCTTATATATCTGTAGAATTCTTAGGAGAAGGAAAGTAAGGAGGATGAATTTTGAATTTTAATAAATATTGCCAGTTTTTGTGCTGTTTCTTGATTTATCAGTTATTATATTTTGACTTTCTCTTTTGGGATAACTAGATGTCCTAGAACACC
The DNA here is from genome assembly GCF_039906515.1 of Pseudorca crassidens. Lineage (NCBI taxonomy): Eukaryota > Metazoa > Chordata > Mammalia > Artiodactyla > Delphinidae > Pseudorca > Pseudorca crassidens. Next base: position 64,895,131 of record NC_090306.1, read on the forward strand.
TCACCACTAATACTTCTTCCTCTGTCCTCTTTATAGTTTTAGTTAAATTACTATGCAAAGTTTAAATTGTTGTGCATATGTAAATTATCACTGATGAGCCCAGAAGTGTTCTATGATATCTGTTTTTTTCCTGTAGAATTTTTATTTTTGTCAGAAGTAATAGTTGCTTTCTTTTTTCATTTGTTTAACTTTATGTATATTGGAACTAATTGTTCCCATACTCATAGACAGAACTGTAAAACCCATCTGTGTATGCAAACAGTATCAAATAATTTATTGGTTCCTTTTTTGGTGGAGTAGGTAGGATGAAATCATTCCTGAATTTCTCCATCTTTCTGTTCCAGCCCAGACTGTTTGCTCTTGAGAGCTGCGCACAACAATTGTCTTGAGACTTACCTTTGCAATCATTCTGGGAAATCCCTTTGCAATCATTCTGGGAAATCCCTTTGCTCCAGTGTTGGTTTCAGTTTCCTGGATCTCAGGTTTTTCTCTCTGTTGGTTTACTGTCTGGTTTTAGTAGAGCTCGTTTTTCAGAAACTTTCTGAGAGAGAGTGCTTGGGAGGTAAATCTTTTGAAGTTACTATCTCTTCTGCCCTCAAACCTTGTTGGTTGTTTGGCTGAGTGTAGACTTCTAGATTAAGCTTAGTTTTCTCGGAATTTTAAAGCATTACTTTATTATTTTTTTGCTTCAAGTGTTATAGTTAAGATATATTTGATCTCATTCTGTTGATCAAAAAATTCACATTTGTCTTGTGTTTAAAAATAAATAAGAAACTCTAAAATGAGAAATACAGACAAAAAGTCTTGATGTTGCCTGCCTTATGGATTGTTCCACCACTTATGGGCAAGTGAGGTTACAGAATAAAGTCACTAACTATAGAATGGGTTAATAACTACAGTGTCTGTGTATATTATGTCTTCAGAAGGGTAAACTTAATTTCTTTTTTTTAATTGGGGCATAGTTGCTTTACAGCGTTGTGTTAGTTTCTGCTGTACAGTGAAGTGAATCAGCCTTATGTATACATATATCCCCTCTTTTTTGGATTTCCTTCCCATTTAGGTCACCACAGAGCACTGAGTAGAGTTCCCTGTGCTATATAGCATGTTCTCATTAGTTATCTATTTTGTACGTAGTACTGTAGATATGTCAGTCACAATCTCCCAATCAGGGGGGTAAACTTAATTTCTTACAATTCGTAGTTTAGCAAGTTACTTTCCTAAAACAAACATAATGGTGAGTAAATGCAGTTTTCTATAGTAACTGGTATTTATAGCCTCAAGATTAATTTTTTACTTTTCAGTCTAGAATTACACCCTTCTTAGAAGCTACAGCGTATTACTATTTCATGGATGCTGGCAGAAGATACATGACTCAGGTAGAGACCAAGGACTTTATTATTCATAGCACAGCAAATAGCATGAACATCATATTTGCATAGCTCCCTAGGTCCTATGGGAGTGGCTTGATATGGTCAATGCAGCACACACAGTGGATATTCATTGCTTTTATAGTACATGGGAAGCAAAGTCGCTCTTTGTCCCAGAGGGAGACGTTACCTCATCTCTCAAGGTTGCTTGATGCAAACAGAACTCAGAAATGGCCTGTGTAGAGTGGTCAGGACCTTGCAGTCTTCTCATATACTCAGCAAGACATATGGGAGCCACCAGAGACCCATGGAGAAGTGTCCCTTGTAACAGTTATGTTCCATCAGGACGTGCTGTAGGAGCTTGCTTCAAGCAGAGTTAGTTGGGTCACTTCATGCTGGTAAGATATTAAAGTAAGTATAATTTGGAAAGGAGGAGACCTTCACCTGGCCTGGATGTCTTATATTCCTAGTGTTTTCAAGTGGAAGTCTTTTAACTATTTCTTAGATTTTACCCTGATATAATGAAATAAAAAGGATTAGTGCAGGCTTTGGTCTTCAGCAGTCTCCTGTTACTTCAAGATTCTTTGTTAACAACAGCTAATAATGCTTGTAGTCTCTGATTTTAGTTTGATTTCAAGTCAAGGTGTTGTTAATGAATATGGGGCTTTGTTAAAAAATATGTAGCTTATAATTTCTAAGAGCACAGTGTGTGTGTGGCTTATTCTTCTTCCCTGGCGACATATAAGCTCTTATTCTTTATTCCCCACTTTGTGAAAGTTTACATTATTGTGCATTGATATGGTCCTTTTATAGCTATTGTGCTTTAGGGAGATGTTCTTAATTTATCTTCTAATCCTTCTTTTGAATTTCTAATTTTATCTATGGCATTTTCAATTTGAAGCATTCTCTCTTGATCTCTACCCCCCACCCCACTTAAAAAAAATGTTTTGTTCTTATGTCATGAGTATATTATCTTCTCTTATTTTTTGGAGACTATTTATTATAACTTTAGTTTTTTAAGCTCTTCTCTATATATTGTCTATTTTGGGCTTCTTCTGTTTACTTTGGTCTCCTTCCATGTTTGAAGCTTTTCTCAACTATCTGGTCATGTTTGACCATTCATATTTAGGAGAGACATAACAAAGCTGATTGGAAGTTGTGGGACTTAGGAACCTCCCAAATGTCCCTTTAGCATGTAAACTTTCATTGCAACGTTTTCAGTGTCCCATGTGTTTCTGTGATGTAATTCCTTGAGTCTTAAATTTCTCTGGAAAGATGCACTGAATACACCTTTTGGCAAATACTGAATGGCTGAATGTTAAAATCAACAGGAGCATGAGAAGTTTAGAGACATTAGAATGAATCTGAACTTTAATAGAAGAGTTTGAATTATCACTATAATAATATTAAAAATTTAAGTAGTCACATTTTAAGATGACAGTGCACAAAGAAAACTAGTCTAGCTTTGTCAGCTGCTTGATTGCTTCCATGTCACTAAAATGCCTATTGTGATGCTAAATACACACTCACTTTCAGTGAGAATATAAGTTAGAAAACAACAATTTTTCAGCAGCTTATATTGACTTTGAACCAGTGTTTCTGTTTACAGTCCAGCTTCTTATTACTTTCTTTTGAGGTGACTATTGCCTTTAATCCCTTAGCCTTTCTAGGGTTTTATAACATATTCTGGTTTGCTTCTCATTGGTGTTCTCCTCTGGAGACATTTGGGTTTTAGCGCTTTGCTTTTCATCTTTCAAGTATTTGTTGCTATCTCTTGTTCATTGATATTCTCTTCTCAAAATCTAGGGATCATTAGTACCCGCAAGTACATTTCTTGATAATAACCATCTTATAGTATTGCAAGGAGGCTTGAGTTTAAAAATAAGAATTATACAATCTTCTCAGAATTTTATAGTTTGAACTAGGGTCTTAAAGCTACAAAAAAATAACATGTTATAAAAATATAGTATTTTTCTTCCAGAGGTTTACAATGAAAAGGTGATAGAAGTTACTCTTCTTTATCATGCAGAAAAAAAATTTCCCCTATCCTTGTTAAAAAAAAGTTGTACTTTAGAACTAGTTTGGAAATCACTCATTGCCATAGTCCTAGCAAGGATTTGAAATGTGAGTAAAAATACGTCTCAGGAACACAGATATATTAACTATAGAGAAGGTAATAAAATTGCTTAAGAAAACTTTCTAGTTGGAATTTTAAAGAAAATATTTCCTATCAAAGCTGTTCTTTGGCTGTGCTGTACTTCTCTTTGGGCTCAAAAAATCATTTTCAATTATTGCATTAATGTCTACTGGGTACCTTAAGAAACAGTTTAGGAGCATTTGAATGTTTGTGTTCAGACTGTCTGATGTTTTGGACTGGAAATATTTTAGTCTAGAAATATTTTAAGTTACTTCAAACTGTATGATAGAGTGGAATTGGGCCCTTCATTGCATAATGCTTTAAAAGCACCAACTTAAATGTATAAAGCAGAAAATATCTGAATCAAGCTTGTAAGTACTGAATATATTAAATGTTTGGAACTATGAGCATTAAGAGTGAATGCATTAGTGATCTAAAGCAGTAATCACTTAGAACAGTTTAAGAACCTCAGTAATATACATATGTCAAACATTTGCCATCAAATGCCTTGAAATCATTGGTATTCAAGATTCATTGCATTGATCAGTTCCAAAACAAGCATTATATAAGCAGCTAGGTCCTGTTCATTTCAGAGAATATCAAGATGTTATGACATGAATATAGTAAGAAATGAGGTTGCTGTTTCTTTTTAAAGCAACTCAGCTTTAAAAGCATAACAAATAAGGCATCATAAAGAACGTTTATGTTATACTTTACAGTGTATAAAACTCTTTCACATATGTTGTTTGATTTAATCTATAGTAATCTTGTGAGGAAAGTAAAGCTGAGCTTAAAAAGCTGAGCTTCTACCCATGGTAGGCTATGTGTCTGGCCTGCTCTACAGCTGTTGTAATTCCAAAATTCTACCTGATGCTGCTGTAGGATCCAAATCTTTGTGGTTCTCTGACTGCCTTCTTTTTTATATGATTGTTATTTGGCTTTGCTATTCTTTATTGTAATTTAAAAAATTACTTTTCTTTTACTTGTGGAACAAAAGAGAGTGATATGTTTGATGTAAAATTCTGCTAATGTATTTTAAAAACTCACAAAAGATTGTTTATTGTCCAAGGCATAAACTAGCATGAGATCTAAAATGAAAAACATTTCTTTATTTTTCATACAGTTTCTTAAAATTGAAAATGAAAGTTGTCTTAATTATTTAAAATTTTGTCTTATAGATACTATATTTCGAAAGGTGCTATTGTGGATCAACTTGGAGGAGACCTAAATTCAACTCCATTGCACTGGGCCACAAGGTTTAAATTTAGTTCTGGATTTTTTTTTCCCCTTTGGTTCCTTTAGCAATCTATAACTAAGTAGCTTTAAAAAGAATATGAGGAAGTGAATGGGAGAACTTGTTATGCCAGTAATTAATATCAATAATGTGCTAATGTATTGCTGTCCAGTGTTACCTGCATTGGAAGCAAAGTTTATTGTCCAAAGTGTCCTTAAGGAATTAACCATGCTGATATTAATCCAGTTAATTATAAGATGGTGTTAAACTTTGGAATACTTTTGCAGCCTACATATGTTTACAGTGAAAGAAGTATCTAGTTCATGGGACAATTAAGGTCATATTGGAATAGGATTAATAGAATATAGTAACTATTTATTACATATTTAAAGAAGTTATGAGTATCTATAAATTTTCAAAAACCGTTTATACCAGTTAAGACTTAAGAACATAAAATCCTAAATGTGTCTTGACATATACCTATTTTAAAATAACATAAAATAAGATTTGTGTAATCTTTTCCACCATTACCCTATTTTTTAAAAAAAGATCTTTCCAGAGTTTCTTGTTTGAAATAACTTTATATATTTAAGTGTTTATTCTTTTACGTTTTAGACAAGGCCATCTATCTATGGTCGTGCAACTAATGAAATATGGTGCAGATCCTTCATTAATTGACGGAGAAGGATGTAGCTGTATTCATCTGGCTGCCCAGTTTGGACATACCTCAATTGTTGCTTATCTCATAGCAAAAGGACAGGTAAAAAAAAGTCACAATGGGGTAGATTTTAACCAAACGTTCTTCATGGTTTAAATACCTAATATTATTGGTGTTAACAAGTGTAACAGTCTAGTGATATTTAAATAGTACTTTCTGATGGATGAAGAGAATAAATAAATATATAGTTAGTTTGATATTGAGCTGTTTAATGTAGTTAACATAAAAATATGAAAACCAGTTATGATCTAGATAATGATCCATTAAGGTGGGTTTTTTTAATTTCCAGTAGTGACAGAGATGAATTCCAGAAAGTAAGGGAGAAATTTTAAGTATCTATTTTTTTCCCTTAATTACATCTTTTGAATATATCATCTGAATTCATTTAAACTTTTTTGAACATATTACTGGTTATTTTCTGTATTAAGTCCCTCTCAAGGGGGATACATTCCTTAAGTCATTTTCTCTGTTTCTGCTATATAAAATACTGCTTCTTACATGTCAGAAAAATTCTCATGATTTAAGTGATTCTTCCTGATTTCTACTGAATATGTAGTGACTATAATCATATTAAATATTATCAGTTTCTGTGTACCATGATTTTCATTTGTTTCAATAACATGTATTTTGTTAAAAGTAATGTCACTCAGTTTTTCTTTCATGAGTTTTCTCTCATTGTACTTAAACATTAGTTTTATAGCTAAGGAACTTATCATAAGAGAAAGACAAATGATTTTAGTTCAGTGCTATTAACATATATTTGTTATTTCAATTTAAAATATTAGATTTAGAATTTGAATAGTATTTATTTTATGAATCCTTTAAGGTATTTGCTGTTGGCAGTGACAGTCAGTGACAGTTGTGTGTTGTACACTATTGCTAAGGAAAAGAGGCATAGACTGGTTAAATTAATTGCTGGAAGGGGGAGTTTATTATCCATTACTGTGTAAACAGACTACCCCCTAAATATAATGGCTTTAAACACAACCAACCATTGTATTTCACAATTCTGTGGGTTGACTGGGCTTGGCTGGGTGGTTCCTCTTGTGATAATGGCAGGGGGCTGCAGTCGTCTGGGGGCTCAACTGGGCTGGAGGATGGCTCACTTGCATACCTTATATCTTGATAGGAATGGCTAAAAGGCTGGGCTCAGTTGACAGCTAGGCCTCTCTCTTTTTCCCCATGCAGTCTTAGAATTTCTTCTCCAAGATACCTCTCCATGTGGTCTCTCTAGCAGGGAAGCCAGACTTCCTACATGGTGGCTCAGAGTGCCCAAAAGAGCAAGAGCAGAAGCTGTCTGATGTTTTGAACTGGCATAAGAGCATTTCTGCTCCATTCTGTCAGTTAAAGCAAGTAACAGTGCCAGCGCATGTTCATTGAGGGAGCACAAGGGCGTGAATACTGGGAAGGGAGGTTTATTAGGGGCCATCTTTGGAGACCAGCTACCACAAGGGATCATCTTTGTTCTCCTACGGTTCCTTCTAGGCTGGCAGTTGAAGCAGTAGATGGCGCTGTTGCACGTGGCATTGTCTTCAGTGGCCTTCTGTATTACAGATATAAGTCTACAATACATGTTCACTTTTTTCCTTCCAGTTTTTAACTGGGTAGGAAAAGTGGTGTAAAGTTTTCACTATTTTTGTTAGCTTATTGATTTTGGAGTTTGGATGTTTCAGTAATCATTTTAACTCTGACATAGTATGTAGGCTATAAAATTCTTCAAGGGCAGAGATTTTTGTCACAGTACCGCTTGTGCAGTAAATGCATGATAATGTTAATAAATGTCTGACAAGTAGTTTTCTTTTTCATGAGTAAGAGTTTTTTTTTCTGCTTAGAAAAGTAACACATACTTACTGTAAAATATTCAAACATAATAGAAGAGTATGACTTAGAGAATGAAATCCCACCTCTTCCTTTACCTCCTCTCCCCACTGAGATCACTTCCTTTAACAGTTTAGTTTATATTTTTCCAGACTGTTTTTCAATCTATATGCTAAAATATTGTAAAAGAAAACCGCTCTAATGTGCATTACATTATACTTGAAATGGATACCAAAGTCCTTCTCTGGCCTATTGAACCATGTGTGGTCTAGCCCTGGATACCTCTGATTTCATCTTCTGTCATCTCCCCCTCACTACTGCTTTAACCACACCCGTCTTCTTGCTGTTCGTTGAACAGCTCTGATAAGCTTCTGTCTTAGGGCCTTTGTGCTTGCTCTTTTCTTCTGCTTGGTAATTCTTTCCTCAGTCACACAGTTCTCTTTTTCTCCCTCACTTTAATCAGATGTTTGCTCAATTTTTATTAGTTCTGATTAGTTCCCAATTATAAGCAGTAATAAAATTAGTATATTTCTAATTTCTTCGTTCTCTTCCCTGTCTTACATTGACATTAGTCAATTATACTGTTTTTCTTAGTGTTAACTTGTTCTGATAAATTTCTATTACTTGATTTTTCAGCTTTAAATAATATCCTTTGGCTCATAGCTATTACAGATTAGGTACTCATTATACTTTCTTTTCAGCCTTTTTCCATTTCCCCCCCATTTTTGGTTAATTTTATCAAATTTACATTCTTAGGGCTTGTGACATTTCCATTCAGTTTGTCATTCTATTCTTCACAATTGTTTCATGTTAGTTATACTGTTAAATATATTCAGTGCTCACTACCAATTCTTTTGGATGATTTTCAGGGAAAAAAAGGGGAAAATGCTAAGTAATGGAGCCCTGTTGATCATGGAATTACCATAACCTTTTGATCTGGGCTTGTTAATTCTTCCTAATAGAGAATACTCATACGTCCAGGCTGAACTTGGAAAAGAAGTACCAAGTTTTAAATCCCGACCCAAAGAAAGAAAAGGTTGAATTTCATTTTTCTTTTAGTACTCTACAGATGTGGCATAATTTTACATTTTTTATTTTACTTATTAATATTTTAAATACTGTCACTTTTTAAAAAGGATATGAAAAGACTTACAACTAAAAAGGAAGAAGAAACTTAAATATAAGAATTTACATGTTTGCTTTAATTGGACATCAAATTTAGTTGAGCTTTCTTCAAACCAGGGCAGTGAAGGAAGTAAAATAAGTGACAGAACTTAACTCTCGTCTAAGAAACAAGGAAGTATGTCATTTCTTCAGAGAAGATTTTTTTTTAAGATTTTTAGTGGAAAAAAATCAACATGTATAATGTAACTATTGAGTGAGGTTACATGAGATGTTCCCAACAACACGTAAAATAAATTTAGAAATAGATGTGTAGTGATAAGGCATAACATTTGACTACAGTTTTCATGAAAGAGACTAAAACTGATGATGTCCAAGGATATGTGTTGTCACTTGTCAATGTGGTGGTTCTCAGCATTTTTTCTGCCTCAGTACATTTGGATATTTGAGACATACTCCCATCAGTAATAGTAGCTTACAGAGAACTGCTACACAGAGTTATGAAGTGTTTTATAGTGTACTCACTATAACTCTGTCCTCTCTCCACTGACTGGTAAATTGGATAACATAACTTGGATAAGATCTGCTGGTTTAATGTAATCCAGGAATGGGAGATGGGGAAGGGAAGAAGAGGAAACTTAATATTTATTGAATGTCTGTTGTGTTCCAGGCTATGGAATTAGTTTGCTTTACACACATTATTCCATTTAATCCTCACAGGGGTCTTATGAAGCCATTATTTGTATTCACATTTGTAGGTGGGAAAGCTGAGTTTCAGAGAATTAATGTAATTTTGCCAGTTTTATAGTTATTAAGTGGTAGAGCTAGGAATTCAAAATCATGTCTGTCTTATTCTAAAGCCCATGCCTTTCCGAAGTCTGGAAGAGTAGATAGATAAACATGTCTTTTCATTTAACAAATGTTTTTTGATTATCTACTCTTCTGGGCACTGAGAATACAAAGATGAATTTAAAATAATTTCTGTCTTCAAAGAAGTCCTCTTCTAGTTAATGAGACAGGTGCCTCAGGCAGATTGGAGTGGATCAGGAGAAGGAATTTTAGGCAAGTGAAACTGATAGAATCCCTGATACATCAGCCTGTCTTGAAAGGAGATTTAGATAACTTGAGAAGAGTTTTGGTTGAACAGGTAGTAGTTTTAATTCTAATTTGCTAAAAAGAAAGAAAAAGAAAACTAAGCAAAAGGGAGAAAAAATGCAGTACCAAGGAAAGCAAAAAAGTTGGGTAGGAGAGGAAAGTAATCATAGTTTACTACATACTTTGTTGGGAATAGTATTCATATATATTTATAGTAACGTAAATATCAAATATTTATAGAACCAGAATTACAGTAGATCTTTTCAGAGGAAAGAATAGGAAAGGTGCATATTTGTGATGGGGCAGTGAGAAGAAAGAGAGAATTTGCTATTTTACATATTGAGGATATGGAAAATATGCATATTTAGGGTAATGCCTAAAACTGAAAAATCAAAAAGTAGCAATTCAGGTATCATATTTTAAACATGTGGAGGTAAAGACCAAAATAATGAGCTAAAAAAAGTGAAAATCGTGGGGAGTAAGACAGAGGATTGCTTTATTACCTTGCTTTTTCACCACAAACTTTGTAGAATTAGTTAATTCTAAAAATATTTATGTGTAGTGATAGTGATAAAAAGCAAACAAACTTTTTTGAATCTGTTGAAGTTTATTGAATTTATTCTTTGTTTTAAAATGCCTAGGAATAAGCAGGGTTTTATTATTCCCTCCTATCATGAATTAGTATAAATAAGTTTTTCAGAGACATAAGTCATTTATTTAATCGATCCTTTGTGGGTGAAAGATCAAGAGTATGTTAAGATCTTTAAATGAAAACATTGAAAGGCTGAGTGAAGCATCTTAAAAGGGAAAACGAGAAATAGAAGTTAATTAAATATTGAATATATACTTAATATATGTCAATTAGATACTTATATCCACATTAATTAAAATATTCAGTGATAATAGTTTTATTTTAAAGTTAAGAAAGAAAAAGTTTCATAAATCACCCTCGATTGAGTACTGTTATTACGCTGGCTTCTCCTGTGATGTGTAAATTATATTTTTCTCAGTAAATTTGGCAGGAACTTAAAAGTTTTTACTGTCTGACTTCCTTTTTACTCTATCAGGATGTAGATATGATGGATCAGAATGGGATGACGCCTTTAATGTGGGCAGCTTATAGAACACATAGGTATGTAACCATTTATAAAATACTTATTCAGATAACTTTCAGCATAATAAAATGTAAAATAAGTGATGAGAAAAAGCAATTAATGTTATACTCACTAATATTTAAAATTCTTATAATGAGTACATAGTATATAACATAAATTACCTTTTTGGATGTTTTGAGTTTCTGTGTTTACCTTTATGTTGGTAATTGTAGTATCCTTAAGGTATTCTTCTTTTAACAATTTCCAAGAATGGAAGACGTTACCTTCTTTTTAAAAAGTGACTCATTTTTATGTGATTTGCATATTGGCAACTTTAACATACTAATTAGTAAGTTGCCTTAAATCATTTTTGGAGCAATCTAGATTGACATTTTTAATTGTTTAATTATATAGATATTAATGGCATTAATCCCTAGGTGAAAAATAATAAATGTCAGGACGAAGTGTGCTCTCTCTTCGAAGTAGTTTAGGTTATATGGTGTTGCATGTATTTAACACTTCATATTAAGAATGTTGTCTCATTACTCATTATAAAATTGTTGAAAATAGGTTAGAATACAAGTGTTCCAAGATGGAATGCAACCACAATCAGTTTAGTATCTGTAATGATTTCTATAATTGAAATTAGGGTTGTTGTTGTTGTTGTGTTTTTTTTTCCTTTTCAGTGTGGATCCAACTAGATTGCTTTTAACATTCAATGTTTCAGTTAACCTTGGTGACAAGTATCACAAAAACACTGCTCTGCATTGGGCAGTACTAGCAGGGAATACCACAGTCATTAGTCTTCTTCTGGAAGCTGGAGCTAATGTCGATGCCCAGAATATCAAGGTAAAACTAGCCTGTATTGATTGTGCTTTGTGAAATGTGGTTACCAAGATGGGAATTCCTTAATAAAATATAGGTTTTTTAAGAGACTTTCAGAGATGGAAGAAGCTTCTCATTTAAGCTCAACCCTTCCATGCAAGAATTCGTTTTGAAAGACTGGTTTATTTACTTTCGTCTTTTTAGTATTGGAGTAATTTTCAGATTTTGGTGGCCCTTTCATTAGTGAATTCTTATTGACTTTTGGAAATTAAATTACATAATCTGTTTTTATAGCTGAATAGTTTTCTGGTTTCTTTAAGAAGATCATTGCAGAGAAGCACAAGTTTATATCACAAGTATGCATAATAACTTTTAGTAATTTTTTGACTTGGTCATTGATTGTCTCATTTTTTTAAAGTTCAAGACCTTTAAATTTGATAATCACCTTCATGATGTTTATAGGAGAACTCCTCTCCCCCAAATGCTGGACTATCCAGGAAAAATATACCAAAAAATTATACAAAATTATTTAAGAGCAAAGCACAATTAACATTTACACTCTGAGCATTTAGGAATTTATAAATATTTTATGAATACCTGCAAGAAAATGCTATTGGTAGTCTTAAATTTTGGTTAACCATTCTCATTTTTAAAGCTTCAGAATCCACCATGTCTTCAGCAACAGACTCTTTCTGTGAAATGACTTTAAAGTTTTAAACATCATCTTTTAATAATGTACATTCATAAATATCTTTGTGCCCATTGACAAATTTTCTTTCATTTTGACTATAGACCGTAGTATTTTCTGAGTCATACTTCTTAAATTTGTAAGGAATATGTGCTAATTAAATATGAAAGGAGTTCGAGTCATATAATAATCTAAAATGCCAATCAAAAAGTAGGTTATCTCCTGCTGGATCAGGGCATCTTTTTATGTTGCAATGAATAGTTCTTCCTCTATCTGATTACTCTAAGAAGAGAAGGTTAAATTACTAAAATAAAATAGTTTAAATTTATTTACGATTATAACCAATTTTTATAAATGAGTCTAATTAGTTAAAAGTAAATATCAAATATCTTATTGGAAACTGTAAGAAATTGAGAAAACCATGTATTTTCTTTTTTTAAAATTTCAAGTCTTCGTGTTTTTACCCAAAGTGATCAGAATGGTCTAGTATCTGCTAGTAAATGTATGGAAAGAGGAAAGTCAACTTACCATAGTGCCTGACGTGTGATGGGCGCTCTAAGTATTTGTTGACTGACTGAAGATTTGTGTAGTCTTGAGCTTTAACTCTAAGCTAGTTTTCATGACTATGCTAGCATAACTCTCTGCCACTTCTGAAATCATAGAGAGAAATTTTTGCTTTTCCAAACATTTTTAAATAGGAAGTTCTGAAAAGTTCATAACACTGTGATTGGTAAATTAGGCTGACCCCAAGGCCTAAAGTATAAGAAAGGAGGAGTTTGACTAAACCTGACCAATATCCCCATGAGAAAAAAATTAATGAGATGACCTTATGTTTTATTATCTGAATTGCTTTAGAGTGTTATTTTTTCATCTCTTAGCTACTAGATAGCCATTCCTAAAGTGAGTCATGCCCCAGGAATACATTTCTAGTATTTAGTGTTATATTTTTGAAAAAATAGAACCAATTTTCACTACAGCAAATAGTGAGTCTCCATAGAGTTTGCCAAAAGTCATATAAATATATTGAAATTACATTTGTACCAAAGAATTATGACAAGATGACTGCACAGTTTTGGAATTTGAAACTAGTAGTAGTTTCAAATATACACTAGTAGTGCATATTTTCAGAGCATTTAAAAATATCTTTTCTTACCATATAAAATTTTAGATAACTTCTCTTCATTCATGAACTTTAAGTATTTGAGGTGTGGTTTGTAAGTTTAATGTCTTTTCAACTTGTACTCCACATTAACCATTATATAAACTTTTGATTAGTCTTAGTAAAAGAAATAATCTATAATGAATTTCAACAGAAAGGTAATGGTAAGAATGGAGATAGTTGAACTGATTTAAATGGTTCAAACCTTGTATTTTTAATGTTTTATAGGCTCAGCACATGAATTATTTGGTACCAAGATGGGATAAACTGGAATGCAGCTTCCTTAACTAGTACAGTTCATGTGACGACCTTCCAGAGTCTATCGTGTCAAATAATTGAGCTAATTATTGTACCTATAGAACTTTTACTGAAATACATCTATTTTTTTTGTTGACTTTCTTTTTATTAATGTTTTAATTTTATCTGACTGTATCATCAAGGTTGGCCATTAACAAAAAGGAGTTATTTTAAATATAATTCCTTGCTAGCTCTGGAGTAACATTTTTTTTTAACTTTTTATGAGGTATAATTGGTATATAACATGATACAACTTTCAGGTGTACAACATAATGATTTGACATCTGTACACATTGCAAAATGACCAACAAGTCTAGTCAACATCCATCATCATACACAGTCACAAAATTTTCTTTTTTCTTGTGATGCAAACCCTCAAGCTTTGCTCTTAGCAACTTCTGAATATGCACTATAGTATTATTTTTTTAATATTTTTAAAAAATTTTGGCTGCACCGGGTCTTAGTTACGGCATGCAGGATCTTTATTGCGGCATACAGACCCTCTTAGTTGCGGCATGCGGACTCTCTTAGTTGCAGCATGCAGGCTTCTTAGTTGCGGCATGAGGACTCTTAGTTGCAGCATGCGGACTCTTAATTGCGGCATGCGAACTCCTAGTTACGGCATGCATGCGGCATTTAGTTTCCCAACCAGGGATTGAACCAGGGCCCCCTGCATTGGGAGCATGGAGTCTTACCCACTGGACCACCAGGGAAGTACCTGCACTATAGTATTATTAACTATAGTTGCCATTATGTACATTACATCCTCGTGACTTATTTCTTTTAGAACTGGAAGTTTGTACCTTTGACCCCCTTCACTAATCTTCCTCACTCCCCACAGTGCACTGCCTACCTCTGGCAATCACCAATCTGTTCTCTGTATTTATGAGCTCGAGTTTTGTTGTTGTTGTTGTTTGTTTATTTTTTTTTGATCCCACATATAAGTGATATCATATGGTATTTGTTTTTCTCTGTTTGACTTATTTAGAGTGACATTGTTTTTAAAGGAAATAAAGTCTAAAGGAGTTGCTTCAGTTGCTCAGGGAACATTTATACTTTCAGAGTAAAAATAATCTTTTTTAACCACACTGGTGTAAAAGTAGATTTTTGTTTAAAAATGTACTTTTAATGTAATTAAAAGGACGAAATAAGTATCAAATACCTTTGCTACTGGAATCTGGCTGATTCCTAATATACTGAAGTCTAGTCATCACCTTCTAGTGGAAACCATTCATTCATTCAACAGATATTTGTTTAATGCTGGGGAGTCAGTGTTTAAGATAGATGAAGTCCTTATTCTCTCAGAACTTATACTGCATTGAGGAAATGGACAATAAATAAATTAAAAACACATGCACATAGGCAAAAGTGGTCATGACGAGGGGTAAGGGGGCCACCTCAGGTGAGAGTGATTTGTGAATGCCTCTGAGATAACATTTGCTTTCAGACTTGTCTGATAAGGGATCAGTTATGCAAAGATACATGGGAAAAACCTTTCCACATAGAACAGTGGTCCCCAACCTTTTTGGCACCAGCGAACAGTTTTGTGGAAGACAATTTTTCCACGGACTGGGGTGGGGGGCAATAAATGTAATTCAAGCGCATTATGTTTATTGTGCACTTTATTTTTATTATTATTACATTGTAATATATAATGAAATAATTCTACAGCTCACCATAATGCTGAGAGGAGGCGGAGCTCAGGCGGTAATGCAAGCGATGGAGAGCGGCTGTAAATACAGATGAAACTTGACTCGCTTGCCTGCCGCTCACTACCTGCTGTGCGGCCCGGTTCCTAACAGGCCACAGACCAGTACTGGTCCGGGGGTTGGGGACCCCTGATGTAGAGGAACCTACACATGCAAGGCCCAAGGCCAGGAATAAGCTTACCATGTTAGAGGTGTAGAAATGACAGCTTTGACCAAGCAGTGAGACACTGAGAGAGAGAGACAGGTACAAGGCCATGATAAGGAACTTTAATTGTATTCTCAGTCATGAGAAATAGTTGGAAGGATTTATGTAGAATGGTTATATAATCTTTGTGTTTTTAATATTTTTTTAAAAATTACTTTGGTATTTGAAGAATGTATTGAAGAATTAAGAAAATGGAAAGGGGCTTCCCTGGTGGCGCAGTGGTTGAGAGTCTGCCTGCCGATGCAGGGGACACGGGTTTGTGCCTCAGTCCGGGAAGATCCCACATGCCGCAGATCGGCTGGGGCCGTGAGCCGTGGCCGCAGAGCCTGCGCGTCCGGAGCCTGTGCTCCACAACGGGAGAGGCCACAACAGTGAGAGGCCCGTGTACCACAAAAAAAAAAAAAAGAAAAGAAAATGGAAGGGATAGATGAAGATCAGTTAGGCTCTCATAATAAATCAGGCAAGTGATGATGTTAGTTTAGCCTATGATTGTAGAAGTAGTGATGGAGTGAAATGAATGGATTTGGAAATGATAGTTTAGAGTAGAAAAGAAAAGGTAGATTAGAAATGAAGGTGAAAGAAAAAAACATCGATGACTTAGGTTTTGGTTTGAATAACTGAGTGTCTTGTGATATGTATTGAAGTTGTGAAGATGGAAGGAAACAGACTTTTTTGGGAGTGAAGGCAATAGAAATTGGTTCTGTTTTAGTCATATATAATTTGAGGTGGTGCGTTTTAGCTATGTGGAATGTCAAGCTAATTAAGTAAACTTAATTTTGAAAGTGAAAAATTCATAAATAAATAAAAAACAACCAACCTAGATTTTTTGTCCTAGAATTTGATAAAGTCGATTCATAGCTGTGTATTTTTCCATTTTTCATTTTAAGTCTTGAGAAAGAAAATCTGGTTGATAACCATAAATTGTACCAAGATGGAGCCTGTAAATCTGGATATGACTTTAATAGCTAGTAAAAGTTACATTCTTTAAAGAATATGAAAAATTATATTTAGTTATAATATTTATTAATTGGCCCTATTTCTTCTAAAATAGCTATTTCCTAAATAAAATTAAGCTTAAGTTTCTTAGAAATCTGTCTTGATATCCTTGTAAATTAGTTATTTGAGTAAGGGATTCAATTCTTTTAATATATAAACAAATGATTATTTTATCAAAATAAGCACTTATCTTACAGACAATAAATATTAAATGATAGGTGACTTTAAAATGACTACTTTGATCCTTAGAAGGATTAGGAATGGCCATAAACCCTTGATTAGAGGTTCTTAATCTGGGACCCAGCAGTGGATTTTGGTTAGGGGGTGGGTCCATGGACTTCTGAAATTGTTATAAATAAAGTATCAGCACTTTTCTGGGGAGAGAGTCAATGGCTTTTCATCAGACATGACTTAAATTAGTTCAAAAACCATGGCCCCAGATACTGGTTACATAGAATAAATTCATATCTTCTGAAGTAATAACAGTGAGGAGGGGGAGTGATTTGGGATACTAAGACTTTAAGAAAAATGACCTATGCAGTAATCCCTTTTCATGGTAGCATCTCATTTGTGAATTTAAAGAATATTTCACCCCCTTGCACATGCTTTTGGTTGATAAGTTTAGATGAACTGAGTTTGGGGAGGAGTGCTGCCTACGCATTTATGATTCTTCTTTCTAAAGTTATCAAAGGACGTAACTTTTAGCTTGTGCAAAATATAAAATTACTGAGCTTTGTTAATTAATATATTGAAAAACGCTTATATGGTTTCTTGAAAAGAGGTAAGAAACTATTTTCAGAAAATATCTCTTAAGTACCCCACCTAGATGGTCTCCAAGGAATAATTTTCCTTAGTTTTAATAATGAATTTCCACCTCACTTAGGCAAAAAGTGATCTTCCACCTGCCACGTTCCATAATGTTCATCACACCAAACCCCTGAAGAATTTCTTTTATTACCAGTTAGTTACATAGTCTATAAATGCTCCATGATTCTTGTTATTACTGCTGTTGTTATTATAATTTACTATTTTGGCTGACACATGGAGTGTTTAAATATAGACTTGACTTGGAACCCTGGTTTTAGTATAATTCTTTAAATTAATTGCTTGTTTATTTTACCAGCTGAATAAAAGAACTGTATAAAAGTAGTCAGATGACTAGAGGAGTAGTTGAAAGATTGCTTAAAGCTCCCTCCATCTTTTTATCTAGGCAATCCTTAGGTGTCACATGGCCCTCTAGTGGAAGGGATGCTCAGCTGGACCGAGGCAACTGCAGGATATTCTCTGGGAGTTGTTACCCAAGGGATTGCTTTTATTCAGGTAATCTTTTAGTTTGGATTAATTAGCTGGTTCTGACAACCTAGGTGACATAGAATTTTGGAATAGGTAAGGAGATATTTTAAAACAAATATCCCTATTTGTGGAAGACCCACCTAGATTAGCCCATTTCTTATTAAATACTATTGATCTTTTTATTAAAGGATTGGTTAGGCTTTTTGTTTTTATTGTTGTGTTGTTATTGTTGTTGCTCTTGGTGGTAGTGGTGTGTTTATTTTGTTGTTTGGTTCTTTTTATTTTTCAGTGTTTTTTTTTTAAATTAAATTGTACTCCATACTTGATTAATAATTATCCCTCATAAGTAAGGAACCCAAGGCTCCTTATTTCTTTATTTTCATCCAGTTTTTTAAAATAAAATTTTAACATTTTTTTTCTTTTTTTAAAGTAATTTTGAATATTCATCCATAATTCTTGAAATTTTGGTAAACAAAATTATTAATTTTACTTTTCTGTTTAAGGAAGGATATAAAGAGTGGAGAATATTAAATAGAATAAAAATGTAGGTATCTAACTTGCAAAAGGAGAAATAAGATTTTAAATTAATAAAGGCAAAAAGAAGCATAGATCTAGAATTGGGGACACTCATTTCTTGTTTCTTACTGCCTTTAAAACATTTTAGTTCTGTTATACTCTTTGGAATTCTTTTTCTTGCAGTTAAAGGGAGCTACAAGTCTATAATGTAAGATTAACCATTTTTTGTTACTACCCGTGTTCTCTTTGGAAATTTCTGGATGGGTGAATGAATTTAACATGATCAAGAATACCAATATAACAGTAGAAGTGGAAGTTGACTTTTCTTTTTCTTCCCTGTTCTTTTCTTCAGACTTCGTTCATCACTGAAATTAAACTGAGAGATTTCTGGCAGTTTGGTATTACAGCAGGATGGTTTGTAGCAGTAACTATTACTAATGAAACCCTTAAAGAATATGAAATAACTGGATAAACTTAATGGTAGCCTCTGATCCAGCAGGTGCTAAAATACCTACTTTTTGATTACTCTCTAAGTTAAAATGCAAGCAAATATAGAATCTAGAATAAGAGGTATAGATACATTTTCTGATTGTACCTTGAATGGGAAGGTATAAGTAATATATGATTTAGAGTCTTTTAGTAATTGACTTTGCCAAATGTAAAAACAATGTTAATGAACTAATACTGCAGTCAATTTATTTTTGTGGAAGTGCTTTAAAAGTTCGTAACGAAAATATTCTGCTTTTCCTTTCATTTTTTTTAACGTGAATTTCTTCTGCTTATATTATCAGGGTGAATCAGCACTTGATTTGGCAAAGCAGAGAAAAAATGTGTGGATGATCAACCATTTGCAAGAGGCAAGGCAAGCAAAGGGATATGACAATCCATCTTTCCTTAGAAAGTTGAAAGCTGATAAGGTAAATTCATGACTGCAGATTTTCAATATATAGTAAGATTCATAAGCATATTTTCTTAGCATGAGTATTTACATTTACAGCCTTTAATCTTGGCATTGGCCAGTGTAATTTTTAAAACATTATTTCACCCAAGTAAATAAATGTAGATACCAAAGTTTAAGAAAGATGGTATATGTGAAATTGTTTAGATTTCCATAGGCTACTAACATAAGCTTTAATGCATTAATTCAGCTGGCCTTTGTTAAGTAATGGAGAGATAATAAAAGTTTTTCCTGTTTAAGTGTATTTTTTAGTGTAGTAATAAATTGTGAAAAATCTTAGTCCTAATATATATATATCTTTTTAAAAACTACTCACAACTCTAGCTATAGTTAATTTAAGCTTTTCATTCTTTTATAATATGTCATAACTTTTATTAGAGAGGGAGAAACATATTATTCACTTCTTTTTAGAAAGTTCATTTTAGATCTTCCATAAAACCTTCAGTTTTTAACTGTATGACTATTGGCTCAGTTGCCTAATTGTATGATTTCAAAACTAAGAACATTTTCCTGAAAGGCGGGTCTGTATTTCTTAAAAATTTATTTCCTTAAAAGGAAAAATTAGCTGACAGTTTTTTTGTATACCAAAATAATTGACAGGGTATTTGCTAACTTGTCAGTAATCACAACTTGAATGGCATTAAGCCTTAGATATCATATATGTCCTATTTAGGCTGCTCTAGTGGTAATACTGTTTGTATAAAGTTAACGTTGATCTATCTGTTACTGGAACAAAATAAGTTTTGGGTAAAGGGAAATAGAATTGAAAGCATGTCTCATTTATTTGTAGGAGTTCAGACTTCCTTAATGAGCTGAAAAGTTCACTGGTCCATTACTTAGACTTCAGAAGAATTTATAGTTTATAAACATGTCTATTTTCAGTCCCATATTTGAGACTAAGGAGCAGTTTTTGCATGTCATGTCAACTTTTCATTTCACTATTAGATATATTAAAAATAGTTATTTATTTACTTTGATGTTGCTCTGTCCTCTAGAATTTAGAGCAGTTTTGCTCAACAGAGTAAAAAGTGGCTAATTTCTCATAATAACTAGGCTACTAGTAAAAATGTCTTTTATTACTCTGGAAAATCCCATTGTCTTTATATGTTCATTTTGCTTAGTGTAAATATGCTAAAGGGTATTTTTTTAATGTATTGTCAGATGAAAATGACTTTGTAAATTCAAGATGTTTATTAATATATAAAGTTATTTATTATAGCAATAATGAACTATATATCAGGCTTATGTGTTTGGATATGGTTTCTTTTAAAAAGATTGCCTCATTAAAAGTTTAGCACAATTTTATTAACATTTGTGTATATTATTGTGATCAGAAATTGCGTATTCCTGGTTTTTTGGGTTTTGTTTTTTTGCATTAGTAGCTTTAAATATATTATGCATTCTAAAAAGGTCACTAGATAAAAATATATGATGGATTGGGGCTTTGTGTAATTAAGTATTTGTGTAGACTGTTCTCTTTCCATCTCACATTAGAAAAATTTAAATTATGAACATGACTTGGTTTGCTAGTGTGTGAAGTATGTTCTGTATTTAAAACTAAACAAGAAAACACCCAGGACTCAATAGCTTTTTACTAAAAATAAGTAATCCCAAAAGGAAAAAAAAGATATTTTTGGACAGTGATAGTAGACAGATATGAAAGGAGTCTTGATTTTAGAAAACTATTTTAAAAGCTGTTTGATTTTTAAGATTAGAAGATTTTAGGCAGATTTATGGTTAAATAAGTGTTACTTGCTTATTAATGAGTTAGAAGGAAATCTCTAAATCAGTGTTTCTCAGAATTTAGAAACCCACGATCCCTTTTGTTAACAGTGGAAATCTCACATGTATTACTTTTTAATGTTGTTTATTGATTATGTGAGAATAAATCTGGGAAGATGGAGTAGATATATTTTTTTCCCTATTCCTTCCTGCCAAGTGCAACTAAAAAACCTGGACATTATGTACAAAACAAATATAGGAAGACTGAAGATGGAGACAAGGTGGCAGAGCAGGTAGGGAGCTAAGGATCCAAAGAATGACATGGTGGTGAGTTCCCTGCATTTTCTTTTTTTGCCTCATATTTCCCAGAAGAGGAACTGACAAAGCCAACAACCCAGAATCATGAATGGGACAGACAAAAAAATGCTCCCCAAAAACCTGCTTTTTAGCCACAGGACCACAAGAGAGGCAGCTTATTTAGCACGATAGAAACTTTTAGAAAATAACTTTCTACTACAGCCAAACACAACAGAAAAAACATGGCTCCACCCTGACTCACAACAGCAAAGGCCTAGACTTCGCCCTTACCAGGCTATAATGATGTGCCCCAACTTCTCTCCTGGGGTGGTGTCAGGGAAGGTGGAGTGGAGACTTGGGACTTTCATCCCCACTGGCTGTTAATGAGGTCCCATCCCCTGCTGTTATCAGTGGAGACCACATAGGAAACAGTAATGAGGCACTTGTAACCCTCCCAGTCAAGGAGATACCAGTAGAGGTATAGTGGAGAGCTGAAAGTCCCACCTTTGCCTGTCCATAATGAGGAAACCCCTCCTCAGGTGTCAGTGAAGGCCCCCTTGGAATCCTGGACTTTCACCTCACCTGCCAGTAATGAGAAGGTGTCTCACTTCCCTCCCCCTGCCTACATAAGAGGAATCCACATAAAAGAAAAGGTTTAAATAAGATCCAGTGTCTCATAATACCCAAAATGTCTAGGTTTCAAACAAAAATCACATATCAAACCAAGAATCGAGAAGATCTAACTGAATGAAAAGAGGATCAGTAAATGCCAGTGTGATGACAGAGATGTTGGAATTATCTGACAAAAGAATTTAACAATCATCATAAAAAGCCTTTAGTGAATACTTACGAACATGCTTGAAACAACTGAAAAATAGAGTCTCAGCGAAGAAATAGAACTATAGAAATAGAATAAAGAAGAACCAAATGGAAATTTTAAAACGGAAAATTATAATAGCCAAAATAAAAAAGAGTCAGTGGATGAGCTCAGCAGCAGAAGAGAGGAGACAGAGGAAAGAATCAATGACCTTGAAGATAGACGATAAAAATTACCTGTTTTCAACAACAAAAGGAAATAAACTGAGAAAAACAAGCAAAACAGAACAGAACTTTAGGGACCTGTGGTTATAACAGAATATCTAACACTGATATGATTGGAGTACCAGAAGCAGAAAAGTGGGTGGAGCTGAAAAAGTACTCAAACATATGATGGCCCAAAACCCCCCAAATTTGGCAAAAGACAGACCTGCAGATTAAAAGTGGAGCAAACCCTAAACAGAATAAACTCAAATCCAAACCAAACACTCATAGTCAAACTTCTGGAAACTAAAGACTACAAAATAAAAATCTTGAAGTCCCCTTACCAGTAGGGGTAAAACTATTCAAGAACACTGGATTTCTCATCAGAAACCGTAGAGGCAGAAGGAGCTGCCACATTTTTCACGTGCTGGATGGAAAGAACTTTCAATCCAGAATCCTTTATCCAGTGAAAATATCTTTCAGCAATGAAGGAGAAGTCAACACATTTTCAGATAAAGGAAAAGTAAGAGAATTTGTGGCCAGCAGACCTGCCCTAAAAAAATGGCTAAGAGAAGTTCTTTAGACAGAAGGAAAATGATAAAAGAAAGAACCTTGGAACATAAGATCATGGTAAGCAAAATTATGGGTAAATACAGTAGACTTTCCTTCTTATCCTACGTCTTCCAAATTATGTTTGACAGTTGAAGCAAAATTATAATACTGTTTGATGTGGATCTAAATGTATGTAGAAAACATATTTGAGACAATTTATAATGTAAACAGGGGAGGGTAGAGGGACATTAATGGAGGTAAGGTTTCCACATCTCACTTGAATTGGTAAAATGATGACACCAGTATACTGTGATAAGTTATATTTATATAATACTTAGAGTACCCACTAAAAAAGCTATTCAGAGAGATATACTCAAAAACACCATAGATAAAATAAAATTCTAAAAAGCTTTTCAGTAACCCACAAGAAGTCAGGAAAAATAAACCAGAAACAAAGACACAGAACAAACAAAAAAACAAAAAATAAAATTATAGATTTCAACCCTAACGTATCAATAATTAAAGTAACTGTAAATGGTCTAAATATACCAATTAAAAGACAGATATTGGCAGTGTGGATTACAAAGTGTGACTCAACTATATACTGTCTGTAAGAAACTCACTTCACATACAGGAATATTGGCAAGTTACTTATATGGGCAAGTAGCAGAATGGAAATGACATATACCAAAAGCAGGCGAAGACAGTACAAAAAGGAAAACTATAGGCATACCTCATTTTATTGCATTTCACAGATATTTTGTTTTTGTTTGTTTGTTTGTTTTTGCAAAGTGAAGGTTTGTGGCAATCTGCATCTAGTAACTCTTGTTGGTGCCATCTTTCCAACAGCATTTGCTTACTTCGTATCTCCATGTCACATTTTGGTAATTCTCCCAGTATTTCAAACCCTCCACCAGCAAAAAGATTATGACTTGATGAAGGCTCAGATGATGGTTAGCATTTTTTAGCAATAAAGTATTTTTTACTTAAAGTGTGTACAGTGATTTTTTAGACATAATGCTATTGCATGCTTAATAGACTACAGTATAGTGTAAACATAACTTTTTAAAATTGAAATGTAGTTGATGTTCAATATTATGTCAGTTTCAGATGTACTACACAGTGATTTCACATTTGTATACGTTATGAAATGATCCACATTGAGTCTAGTAACCGTTTGTCCCTATACAAATTTATTACAATATTATTGACCATATTCCTTATGCTATATATTACATCCCATGGCTTATTTATTTTATAACTGGAGGTTTGTACCTCTTAATCCCCTTCATCTCTTTCACCCCCAACCCCCTCCCCTCTGGCAACCACCTGTTCTTTGTATCTCTGAGTCTGTTTTTGGTTTGTTTGTTTGTTTGTTTATTCCCCATATAAGTGCGACCATATGGTATTTGTCTTTCTCTGACTTATTTCATCTAGCATAATACCTCTCAATCCATTCATGTTGTCACAAATGGCAAGATTTCATTCTTTTTTATGGCTGAGTAATATTCTGTTGTGTATATAGATCACATTTTCTGTATCTATTCATCTCTATCAATGGGCATTTAAGTTGCTACCATATCATGGTTATTGTAAATGATACTGCAGTGAACATTGAGGTGTATATATATTTTCTAATTAGTCTTTTTGTTTCTTTGGGTAAATACCCAGAAGTGAAATTGCCGGGTCATGTGTCAGTTCTATTTTTAATTTTTTGAAGACCCTCCATACTGTTTTCCAGAGTGCCTGTACCAATTTACAGTTCTACCAATAGTGCACAAGGACTCCCTTTTCTTCACATCCTTGCCAACATTTGTTATTTCTTGTCTTTTTTGATGATAGCCATTCTCACAGGTCTGAGGTGGTATCCTGTTTTGGTTTTGATTTGCATTTCCCTGATTAGTGATGTTGAGCATCTTTTTTTCATGTGTCTGTTGGCTATTTGTATATCTTCTTTGAAAAAATGTCTATTCCGGGTCCTCTGCCCACTTTATAATTGAGTTGTTTGTTTTTTTGATGTTGAGTTATATGAGTTCTTTGTATATTTTGGATATTAACCCCTTATCAGGTGCATCATATGCAGATATCTTCTCCCATTCAGTGAGCTGCCCTTTTGGTTTGTTGTTGTTGTTAGTTTCCTTTACTGTGGAAAAACTTTTTAGTTTCATGCAATCCTATTTGTTTACTTTTGGTTTTGTTTCCCTTGATTGAGGAGACAGAGCCAAAAAAATATTGCTGAGACTGATGTCAAAGAGCATGCTGCCTGTTTTCTTCTAGGAGTTTTATGTTTCAGGCTTTACATTTAAGTCTTTAATCCATTTTGAGTTTATTTTTGTGTGTGATGTGAGAAACTAGTCCAGTGTGATTCTTTTACATGTAGCTGTCCAGTTTTCCCAACACTATTTAATGAAAAGGGTTTTTCCCCCTCATTTTATATTCTTGCTTCCTTTGTTGTAGATTAATTGATCATATAAGCATGGGTTTATTTTTGGGCTCTCCATTCTGTTCCATTGATCTGTGTGTCTGTTTTTGTGCCAGTGTCATACTGTTTTGATTACTGTTAACTTTGCAGTATAGTTTGAAATCACAGATTGTGATACTTCAGTTTGTTCTTTCTCAAGATTGCTTTGGCTATTCAGGGTCTTTCGTGTTTCCATACAAATTGTAGAATTACTTGTTTTAGTTCTGTGAAAAATGTCATTGGTATTTTGATAGGGACCACACTGAATCTGTAGATTGCCTTGGGTAGTGTGGTCATTTTAACAATATTAATTCTTCCAGTCTTTGAGAATGGTATGTTTTACCATTTGTTGTGTCGTCTTCAGTTTCTTTCGTCAATGTCTTATAGTTTTCAGAGTACAAACCTTTTACCTCTTCGGTTAGATTTATTCCTAGGTATTGTATTTTTTTTGATGCACTTGTAAATGGGATTGTTTACTTAATTTCTCTTTTTAATGGTTTGTTATTACAACAGAGTTTAGTTTATTAATTTTGTATCCTGCAACTTTACTGAATTCACTTACTAGTTCTAGTAGTTTTTTGGTGGTGTCTTCTGGGTTTTCTGTATCTAGTGTCATGTCATCTGCAAACAGTGACAGTTTTACTTCTTCCTTTCCAATTTGGATTCCCTTTATTTCTTTTTCTTATCTCATTGCTGTGGCTAGGACTTCTAATACTGTGTTGAATAAAAGTAGAAGAGTGTGCATCCTTGTGTTGTTCCTGATCTTAAAGGAAATGCTTTCAGCTTTTCACCACTGAGTATGATGTTAGCTGTGGGTTTGTCATATATGGCCTTTTTTATGTTGAGGTATGTTTCCTTTTACCCACTTTGTTGAGAGTTTTTATCATAAATGGATGTTGAATTTTGTCAAAAGCTTTTTATGTATCTACTGAGATAATCATATGGTTTTTATTCTTCAGTTTGTTAATGTAGTATAGCATGCTGATTGATTGGCTGTTTGGGTGGCCCCAGATGGTGGGGGGGGCAGTGCTCAGAGATGGTGCCACCCAGCTGGAGGGTGGGCCAGTTTCTGGGTACTAATAGGCTAGAGGGAGGATTCTAAAAGGGTGCTTGCCCACCCTAGTGTTATTAGGGTAGAAGAAGTTTCCCAGAATGGCTGCTACCAGCTTTTGTATCAGCAGGGGTCTCTCATTTGCCTCCTGCCTCTCCAGAGGACTCTCCAAGATCAGCAAGTGGATCTGTTCCAGGCTTCTAACTGCTGCCTCTTTGTGCTGAGACTTGGAGCATCTCAGATTTTTCCAGGGTCCTTTAAGAGCAGAGTCTCTGTTTCCTGTAGCCCTCCAGCTCTCCTGAACATGGGTGCTGCTGGTTTCCAAAGCCAGGAATTCTGGGAGCTTTACTTCCTGGTGCAGGACCCGTTGACTGAGGAGTCCCACACGGGGCTCAGACCCCTTCTCCCTCATAGAGGAAAGGCCTCCACAATTGTGATATTTCTTCCATTTGTGGGTCACTGATCCTGGGGGTGTGAGCCCTGATTATACCATGTCTCCACCCCTCCTACCCATCTCATTGTGGTTCCGTCTTTATTTCTTTAGTTATGGAAAATCCTTTCTGCTAATCTAAAGGTCATTTTCCTAGAGAGTTGCTCTGTAAATAGTTGTAAAGTACTTGTATGCTGAAACATTTTAAATGCCAATGAAGGAAATCAAGGATGACCTAAATAAGTGGAGAGACATACTGTGTTCATGAACTGGAAGACAACTTAGTAAATATGTCAGTTGTCCCCAAATTAATATACAGGTTTAATGTAATTAAATAATTCCAGCAAAATTTTTTATTAGTATATACAAGATTATTCCAAAATTTATATGGAAAGACAGTAGACTTAGAATAGCTAAAACTATTTTGAAAAAGAGGAATCACTCTTTGCAGTTTTAAGACCTACTATATAGCTTCAGTAATCAAGACTGTGTAGTATTGCTGGAGGAATAAAATGATCAGTGGAACAAAATAGAGAGCCCAGAAGTAGAACCACAGAGGTATGCCCACTGACATTTGACAGATGTGTAAAAGCAATTCAATGGAGGAAAGACAGCCTTTTCACCAATTGATATTGGAGCATTTGGACATGCAAAGGCAAAAAAATAAACCTCTGCTCAAACCTCACACTGTATTAAAAAATTAACTCAAAACTGTTCAAGACTTAAATGTAAAATGTAAAACTGTAAAAATCTAGGGCTAGGCAAAGAGATTTGACACAAAAAGTATGATCCATAAAGGTAAAAATTGATCATTTGGATTTGGATCAAAATTTTAAACTTACATTCTATGAATGACCCTGTGATTAGAATGAAAAGGCATACTACAGACTGGGAGAAAGTATTTACAAGCCACATTTCCAACAAAGGACTAGTTTCCAAAATGTATTAAGAACTTTCAAAACTCAGCAGTGCAAAATCAATACAATTAGTAAATAGGCTAAACAAGAGATATTTTCACCAAAAAATATATAAAAATGGCAGATAAGCAGGTGAAAAGATCTTCAACATCATTTTAGTCATTAGGGAAATGCAAATTGAAACCACAGTGACTTACTATTTTATACCTGTCAGAATAACTAAATAAAAAGTTGCAACAACACCAAATGCTGATGAGGATGCCGAGAAACTCATCTGTTGCTGAAGAATATGTAAAAAAGTACAGCAACCTGGAGAACAGTTTGGAATTTTCTTTTAAAAAGCTTAACATGCAATACCATACAACCCAGAAACTGTACTCTTAAGTATTTATCCCAGAGAAATGGAACCTTATATTCACACAAAAATTTGTATGTGAATGTTTATAGCAGCTTTGTTCATAATAACCCAAAATAGAAACAACCCCAACGTCCTTCAGTGGGTGAATGATTAAACAAACTGACACATTCATGCCGTGGAGTATTCCTCAGCAATAAAAAGGAATGAACTAATGGTACGTACAATAACCCAATGAATATTTGGAGAATTCTATTATGAGTGAAAAGCCAATCCTATTAGGTTACATACTATATAATTCCATTTATATAAAATTCTTGAAATGACAAAATTATGGAAATGTAGAACACATTAGTAGTTGGCAGAGGTTAATATGGCAGTGAGGAGTAGGGTATGAGGGAAATTGCTATAAAAGGATGGAAATATTCCTTGTAGTGATGGAAATATTCTGTATCTTAATTGTGTCAGTGTCAATATCCTGGTTGTGATATTATACTACGCTTTTGCAAGATATTAGCCTTTTGGGAACTTTGGGTAATAAGTACTTGGGATCTGTCCACATTTTTTATTAAAACTGCGTGACCCACAGCTAACATCATACTCAATGGTGAAAAGCTGAAAGCATACCTTCTAAGGTTGGGAACAAGACAAGGATGCCCACTCTTGCCACTTTAATTCAACATGGTTTTGGAATTCCTAGCCACAGCAATCAGAGAAGAAGAAGAAATAAAATGAACCCAAATTGGAAAAGAAGAAGTAAAATTGTCACTGTTTTCAGATGACATTATGCTATACATAGAAAACCCTAAAGACGTTACCAGAGAACTACTAGCACTCATCAGTGAATTCAATAAGATTACTGGATACAAAATTAATATACAGAAATCTATTTCATTTCTATGCACTATCAACGAAATATCAAAAAGAGAAATTAAAGGAACAATCGCATTTACCATCACATCAAAAAAGAATAAAATACCTAGGAGTAAACCTACCTAAGGAGGCAAAACACCTGTACTCTAAAAACTATAAGATGCTAATGAAAGAAATTGAAGACGTCACAAACAGATGGAAAGGTATACCATGTTCTTGGATTGGAAGAATCAATATTGTTAAAATGACCATACTATCCAAGGCAGTCTACAGTTTCAACACAATCTCTATCAAATTACCAATGGCATTTTTCACAGAACTAGAACAAAAGATTTTTAAATTTGTATGGAGCCACAAAAGACCCAGAATAGCCAAAACAATCTTCAGAAAGAAAAACGGAGCTGGAGGAATCATGCTCCCTGACTTCAGACTATACTGCAAAGCTACAGTAATCGGAGATTCCAACCAAGCCGGGAACGTCAACAAGGGAAAAGAGAGAGCTTCTGAGACAAAGTTCGGGGTTAACCCATTGCTGTGGTGAGAGGCTTCAGTAAATCACAGCTGAAATACACTGGACAAACGTTGGTGATTCCCAGGAGTTAAGAAAACAGATGCAAAAGCAGAGAAAATTTTGTGATTTCTTCGTCTTTTCAGCACTGCAGTTATGTGTTCTAAGCATCTTCTGAAAGCTTCTTTGTAAATACTTTTAAAAGGCCAGAAAAATGTTAGTGTTGCTGCCTTAGATGTTCCAGTCTGCCTTCTGCCTTTCTCCGATGACTACACCATTACAATCGAAAGAAGAAAATTCCAGTCAAGAAGCCTTAGAGGGCAGACAGCAGAAGCAAGAAGAACTACAATCCTGCAGCCTGTGGAACAAAAACCACATTCACAGAAAGAGAGACAAGATGAAAAGGCAGAGGGCTATGTACCAGATGAAGGAACAAGATAAAACCCCAGAAAAAAACTAAATAAATTGGAGATAGGCAACCTTCCAGAAAAAAAATTCAGAATAATGATAGTGAAGATGATCCAGGACCTCGGAAAAAGAATGGAGGCAAAGATCGAGAAGATGCAAGAAATGTTTAACAAAGATCTAGAAGAATTAAAGAACAAACAAACAGAGATGAACAATACAATAACTGAAATGAAAACTACACTAGAAGGAATCAATAGCAGAATAACTGAGGCAGAAGAACGGATAAGTGAACTGGAAGACAGAATGGTGGAATTCACTGCTGCAGAAGAGAATAAAGAACAAAGAATGAAAAGAAATGAAGACAGCCTAAGAGACCTCTGGGACAACATTAAACATAACAAATTCGCATTATGGGGGGGTCCCAGAAGGAGAAGAGAGAGAAAGGACCGGAGAAAATATTTGAAAAGATTATAGTCAAAAACTTTCCTAACATAAGAAAGGAAATAGCCACCCAAGTCCAGGAGGCACAGAGAGTCCCATACAGGATAAACCCAAGGAGAAACACGCTGAGACACATAGTAACCAAATTTGCAAAAATTAAAGACAAAGAAAAATTATTGAAAGCAGCAAGGGAAAAATGGCAAATAACATACAAGGGAACGCCCATAAGATTAACAGCTGATTTCTCAGCAGAAACTCTCCAAGCCAGAAGGGAGTGGCATGACATATTTAAAGTGATGAAAGGGAAGAACCTACAAGCAAGATTACTCTACCCGGCAAGGATCTCATTCAGATTCGATGGAGAAATCAAAAGCTTTACAGACAAGCAAAAGCTAAGAGAATTCAGCACCACCAAACCAACTCTACAACAAATGTTAAAGGAACTTCTCTAAGTGGGAAACACAAGAGAAGAAAAGGACCTACAAAAACAAACTCAAAACAATTAAGAAAATGGTCATAGGAACATAAATATCGATAATTACCTTAAACGTGAATGGATTAAATGCTCCAACCAAAAGACACAGGGTCACTGAATGGATATAAAAACAAGACGCATATATACGCTGTCTACAAGAGACCCACTTCAGACCTAGGGACACATACAGACTGAAAGTGAAGGGATGGAAAAAGCTACTCCATGCAAATGGAAATCAAAAGAAAGCTGGAGTACCAGTACTCATATCAGGTAAAATAAACTTTAAAATAAAGAATGTTACAAGAGGGAAAGAAGGACACTACATAATGATCAAGGGATCAATCCAAGAAGAAGATATAACAATTATATGCACCCAACATAGGAGCACCTCAATATATAAGGTAACTGCTAACAGCTCTAAAAGAGGGAATCAACAGTAACACAACACTAGTGGGGGACTTTAACACCTCACACCAATGGACATATCATCCAAACAGAAAATTAATAAGGAAATAGAAGCTTTAAATGACACAATAGACCAGATAGATTTAATTGATATTTATAGGACATCCCATCCCAAAACAGCAGATTACACTTTCTTCTCAAGTGCACACGGAACATTCTCCAGAATAGATCACATCTTGGGTCACAAATCAAGCCTCAGTAAATTTAAGAAAATTGAAATCATATCAAGCATCTTTTCTGACCACAACACTATGAGATTAGAAGTCAATTATAGGGGAAAAAAACGTAAAAAACACAAACACATGGAGGCTAAACAATACATTACTAAATAACCAAGAGATCGCTGAAGAAATCAAAGAGGAAATCAAAAAATACCTAGAGACAAATGACAATGAAAACACAATGATCCAAAGCCCTTGGGATGCAGCAAAAGCAGTTCTAAGAGGGAAGTTTATAGCAATACAAGCCTAGCTCAAGAAACAAGAAACATCTCAAATAAACAATCTAACGTTACACCTAAAGGAACTAGAGAAAGAAGAACAAACAAAACCCAAAGTTAGTAGAGGGAAAGAATTCATAAAGATCAGAGCAGAAATAAATGGAATAGAAACAAAACAATAGCAAAGATCCATAAAACTAAAAGCTGGTTCTTTGAGAAGTTAAGCAAAATTGATAAACCATTAGCCACACTCATCAAGAAAAAGAGGGAGAGGACTCAAATCAATAAAATTAGAAAGGAAAAAGGAGAACTTACAACAGATACCACAGAAATACAAAGCATCCTAAGAGACTACTACAAGCAGCTCTATGCCAACAAAATGGACAGCTTGGAAGAAATGGACAAATTCTTAGAAAGGTATAACCTTCCAAGACTGAACCAGGAAGAAAAAGCAAATATGAACAGACCAAACACAAGTAGTGAAATTGAAACTGTGATTAAAAATCTTCCAACAAACAAAAGCCCGGACCAGATGGCTTCACAGGTGATTTCTGTGAAACATTTAGAGAAGAGCTAACATCCATCCTTCCCAAACTCTTCCAAAAATTTGCAGAGTAAGAAACACTCCCAAACTCATTCTGTGAGGCCATCATCACCCTGATACCAAGACCAGACAAAGATACTACAAAAAAAGAAAATTACAGACCAATATCACTGATGAATATAGATGCAAAAATCCTCAACAAAATACTAGCAAACAGAATCCAGCAATACATTAAAAGGATCATACACCATGATCAAGTGGGGTTTATCCCAGGATTGCAAGGAATCTTCAGTATATGCAAATCAATCAATGTGACACACCATATTAACAAACTGAAGAATAAAAACCATATGATTATCTCACTAGATGCAGAAAAAGCTTTTGACAAAATTCAACACCGATTTATGATAAAAACTCTCCAGAAAGTGGGCATACAGGGAGCCAACCTCAACATAATAAAGGCCATATACAACAAACCCACATCAAATACCTGTCTCAATGGTGAAAAACTGTAAGCATTTCCTTTGAGATCAGGAACAAGACAAGGATGTCCGCTCTCACGGCTATTATTCAACATAGTTTTGGAAGTCCTAGCCACGGCAATCAGAGACGAAAAAGAAATAAAAGGAATCCAAATTGGAAAAGAAGTAAAACTGTCACTGTTTGCAGATGACATGATACTATACATAGAGAATCCTAAAGATGCCACCAGAAAACTACTAGAGCTAATTAATGAATCAGGTAAAGTTGCAGGATACAAAATTAATGCACAGAAATCTCTTGCATTCCTATACACTAATGTTGAGAAATTAAGGAAACGCTCCCATTTACCACTGCAACAAAAAGAATAAAATACCTAGGAATAAATCTACCTAGGCAGACAGAAGACCTGTATGCAGAAAACTATAAGACACTTATGAAAGAAATTAAAGATGATACAAACAGATGGAGAGATATACCGTGTTCTTGGATTGGAAGAATCAACATTGTGAAAATGACTCTACTACCCAAAGCAATCTACAGATTCAATGCAATCCCTATCAGATTACCAATGGCACTTTTACAGAACTAGAAGAAAAAATCTTAAAATTTGTATGGAGACACAAAAGGCCCCGAATAACCAAAGCAGTCGTGAGGGAAAAAAACGGAGCTGGAGGAATTAGACTCCCTGACTTCAGACTATACTACAAAGCTGCAGTAATCAAGACAATATGGTACTGGCACAAAAACAGAGATATAGATCAATGGAATAGGTTAGAAAGCCCAGAGATAAACCCATGCAACTGTGGTCAACTAATCTATGACAAAGGAGGCAAGGATATACAGTGGAGAAAAGACAGTCTCTTCAAGAAGTGGTACTTGGAAAACTGGACAGCTACATGTAAAAGAAAGAAATTAGAACACTCTCTAACACCATACACAAAAATAAACTCAAAATGTATTAGAGACCTAAATGTAAGACTGGACACTATAAAACTCTTAGAGGAAAACATAGGAAGAACACTCTTTGACATAAATCACAGCAAGATCTTTGTTGATCCACCTCTTAGAGTAATGGAAATAAAAAGAAAAATAAACAAATGAGCCCTAATGAAACTTAAAAGCTTTGGCAAAGCAACGGAGACTACAAGCAAGACGAAAAGACATCCCTCAGAATGGGAGAAAATATTTGCAAACGGACAAAGCATTAATCTCCAAAATATATAAACAGCTCATGCAGCTCAATATTAAAAAAACAACCCAATCAGAAAAGGGCAGAAGACCTAAATAGACATTTCTCCAAAGAAGACATACAGATGGCCAAGAAGCACATGAATAGCTGCTCAACATCACTAATTATTAGAGAAATGCAAATCAAAACTACAATGAGGTATCACCTCACCCCAGTTAGAATGGCCATCATCAGAAAATCTACAAACAACAAATGCTAGAGAGGGTATGGAGAAAAGGGAACCCTCTTGGGAATGTAAATTGATAAACCACTATAGAGAACAGTATGGAGGTTCCTTCAAAAACTAAAAATAGAATTACCATATGACCCAGCAATCCCACTACTGAGTGTATACCCAGAGAAAACCATAATTCAAAAAGACACGTGCACCCCATTGTTCATTGCAGCAGTATTTACAGCAGCCAGTTCGTGGAAGCAACCTAAATGCCCAACAAGAGACGAATGGATAAAGAAGATGTGGTAAATATATACAATTGAATATTACTCAGCCATAAAAAAGAACGAATTGGGTCATTTGTAGAGACATGGATGAATCTAGGGACTGTCATACAGAGTGAAGTAAGTCAGAAAGAGAAAAACAGATATTGTATATTAACACATATATGTGGAACCTAGAGAAATGGTACGGATGAACTGGTTTGCAGGGTAGAAATTGAGACACACATGTAGGGAACAAACGTATGGACACCAAGGGGGAAAGTGGCAGAGGCGGGTGGTGCTGTTGCTGTGATGAATTGGGAGATTGGGATTGACATATATACACTAATATGTAAATATGGATAACTAATAAGAACCTGCTGTATAAAAAAGAAAAACAGCTACAGTAATCAAAACAGTATGGTATTGGCACAAAAGCAGATTGTATAGATCAATGGAACAAGATAGAAAGCTCAGAAATAAACCCATGCACTTATGGTCAATTAATCTACGACAAAGGAGGCAAGAATATACAATGGAGAAAGGACAGTCTCTTCAGTAAGTGGTGCTGGGAAAACTGGATACCTACAGGTAAAAAGAACAAACATTCTGTAACACCATATCAAAAAATAAACTCAAAATGGATTAAAGACCTAAATGTAAAACTGGATACTATAGTACTCCTAGAGGAGAACATAAGCCGAACACTCTTTGACATAAATCATAGCAATATTTTTTTGGCTCTGTCTCCTAGAGTAGTGGCAATACAAAAATAAACAATTGAGACCTAATTAAGCTTAAAAGCTTTTGCAAAGGAAACCATAAACAAAAAAAGACAACCTGCAGAATTGGAGAAAATATTTGCAAGTGATGCTACCGACAAGCGATTAATTTCCAAAATATACAAACAACTCACACAGCTTAATATCAAAAAAACAAACAACCCAATGAAAATATGGGCAGAAGACCTAAATAGACATTTCTCCAAATAAGACATACACATGGCCATCAGGCACGTGAAAAGATGCTCAACATAGCTAATTATTAGAGAAATGCAAATCAAAATTACAGTGCGGTATCACCTCACACCAGAATGGCCATCAATAAAAAGTCTACAAACAATAAATGCTGGAGAGGGTATGGAGAAAAAGGAACCCTCCTACACTGTTGGTGAGAATGTAAATTGGTGCAGCTACTGTGGAGAACAGTATGGAGGTTCCTTACAAAACTGAAAATAGAATTACCATGTGATCCAAGAATCCCACTCCTGGACATATATCGGGATAAAACTCTAATCTGAAAAGATACGTGCACCCCAATTTTCATAGCAGCACTGTTTACAATAGCCAAGACATGGAAGCAACCTAAAGAAGATGTGGTATATATACACAATGGAATATTACTCAGCCATAAACAAGAATGAAATAATGCCATTTGCTGCAACATGGATGGACCTAGAAATCATATTAAGTGAAGTAAGTCAGAGACAAATATCATATATCACTTATATGTGGAATCTTAAAAAATGATATAAATGAACTTATTTGCAAAACAGAAATAGACTCACAGACATAGAAAACAAACTTATTGTTACCAGAAGGGATAACAGGGGGTAGGGGGAGATAAATTAGGAGTTTGGGATTAACATATACACACTACTAAGTATAAAACAGATAAACAGCAAGGACCTACTATATAGCACAGGGAACTGTATTCAATGTCTTGTAATAGCCTATAATTGAAAAGAATCTGTAAAAGAATATGTATATATATTCTTTTATATGTATGACTGAGTCACTTTGCTGTACACCTGAAGCTAACACAACATTGTAAATTAACTGTACATCAGTTTAAAAAATGGATTTAAAAAACTGCACGTGGGGCCTCCCTGGTGGCGCAGTGGTTGAGAGTCCGCCTGCCAATGCAGGGGACACGGGTTCGTGCCCCGGCCTGGGAAGATCCCACATGCCGTGGAGGGGCTAGGCCTGTGAGCCATGGCCGCTGAGCCTGCGTGTCCGGAGCCTGTGCTCCGCAATGGGAGAGGCCACAACAGTGAGAGGCCCACGTACCACAAAAAAAAACAAAAACAAAAAAAACCCTGCATGTGAATCTACAATTATTTCAAAATAAAAAGTTTAATTAAAAAATAGATTACTGAATTGTAGAATCTGGGTGGTGGATATACAGATATTCACTATAAAATGCTTTCAAATTTACTATATATTAGAAACGTTCTGTAATGAAATATACAAGAAAATAGATTTTTCATGTCTACA
Source organism: Pseudorca crassidens (assembly GCF_039906515.1). Lineage (NCBI taxonomy): Eukaryota > Metazoa > Chordata > Mammalia > Artiodactyla > Delphinidae > Pseudorca > Pseudorca crassidens. The sequence continues at coordinate 64,931,745 of NC_090306.1, forward strand.
AATGCAGCGCATCACCATTACATCTTTACAGTATTATAATGCGTATATTAAATGACAGCTTGAAATAAATCCAGAAATCACACACATCAGTATTTAACCAGGTGAAATGAGCCTATATTCACACAAAAAATTATATGTGAGAGCTTATGATGTCTTTATTTACAGTCAGAAACTGGAAACAAGCTTAATGCCTCAGCTGGGGAATGGATAACCAGACTGTGACACATCCTGTAATGGAATATACTCAGCATTAAAAAGGAACTTACTACTAATACACGTAACAATATGGATGAATGTCAAATGCATTTGCTAAGTGAAAGAAGCCAGATTTAAAAGACTGCATTCAGTATGACTCCTTTTATGTGACATTCCTGCAAAGGAAAAAGTAAAAAGACAGATATCAGACTAGTGGTTGCCAGGGCTTGGGCCTGGTGGCAGAAGGTATTTCAGGGCTTGATGGGACTGTTCTGTGTCTTGATATTCATGCTTGTTACACAACTGTGTATATTCATCAAAACTCAGAGAACTGTACACAAAAAAGGGTGAATTTCACTGTATGTAAATTGTCTTAATTTTTAATAATGAAAAAGTGTGGCCATTAATAATGAAAAATATGGCCATCGCTAAGGGAGAACAAGTGTCTTGACTAAAAACAAACCAAGTTAAAGATAATTTTAGAAAATACTTTTTCAAATGACACATGTCCACCTTCTCTCCCACCAATACCCACCCTTAGTCATACACTCTCTCCTCCCAGTTGTAAACTTTCTCTAATGTCTTGATATGGAATTCACACATAATAGAGATGAAGAAACAAACTGGAAGGGTGTTATTTCACTACAGCATAAAATTAAACTCTGAAGTCAATATGTTTAATTATAAGTCTAAGTTAAAATTACACAATTAGTTCAGAAAATGAATTACAGTGGCTGAATTGGGGAAGACATGGTCATTTATATGAAAAAGTATTTATTTCAGTAGAAGCCAATGGCATGAAAGGTGTGCTAAAAATAAAAGAGGCATAATATAATATATTCTTGGCCTTCAGAAAGGTAAATATTCAATGATGAGAGTAATATTTACACTCTGAACTTTGTTGGATCACAGCTGGAATATCTTATATAGTTTTGTCACTTAAGGTAACTCGAGAGACTTAACAGCTGCTTGTAAGTTTGTGAAGGACTGTTATGTAGGAGTGGCAGTAGACTTTGTGTTGTTGTGAAGATACCAGGGAAGCAGGCAGGTTTTATACTTATGAGTATTTCTAACAGACCAGTACAAAAGTGAAATGGTACTATGTCTGAAATATTAAGCACTCTGCTTTGATATGTGTTCAGAGGCACATCGTTTCCATTCTGTGGTCTCTGGGACCCTGTAGATTGATTTTATTCTTTATCTTACTTTAAGGTTTTAATATACTGTTTATATGTATTATTAATATCTTCTCCAGGCTAAGCATACTCAGGTTTCCTTATCTGATATAGCTGTTGGACCTTCAGTCATTCTGGTTGCCCTTGTCTCCTTAGTTATCAATGCTTTTGTTAAAATGGGGTGGTATTTTCATGAACTGTTTTCTAGCCTGTCCACGTGTTGGCAGGTGGTACTGCTGTCTTCTATATCTGACTATCTAGACCCAGTCCTATAACTTCTATTCTCATTTTCTACAGTTTTAACCAAGAACTTTTAAATTGTTTATTTAATACCTCTTTCTAGAAAACAGAGACTAGCACCTTAAATAGTATCTGTACATAGTAGATATATTTGAATGAATAATTTCACCCCTGTTCTATGTTTTCACACAGGTAACAGTGATTCACATTGAGGTTACTTGAAACATGCAAAAGTTTCTCTCTTTTTTTTTCTGTACAGGAATTTCGGCAGAAAGTAATGCTGGGAACTCCTTTCCTAGTTATTTGGCTGGTTGGGTTTATAGCAGACCTAAATATTGATTCTTGGCTCATTAAAGGGCTAATGTATGGTGGCGTTTGGGCTACAGTACAGTTTCTTTCAAAGTAAGTGTGTTGTTTTTAGCTATATTTTTAACTGGACATGTAAGAATATAGTTTGGACCTAGCTATATAAAATTAATGTTTTGTATATTTAGAACACTGCCTTTATATAACTTGTTTGATCTTAATTTAATGTTAAAGAATTTTTGGCAGATTTATATCTGAAATCTTTAACATTTTTAACATTGTTGTTAAAAATGACTCTAAAGGTACTTCCAGTGACAAGGTCTAACATATAATTTTTAAGGCTAAAATGCAGCTTTAAGACATTTCAGTAGAAGTAGACTCAAGTTTGTTGAACTCTAAATGTAATATACATTGCTTATTTCTGGGTAACTATAATGCTTGAGCTTACCTTTCCATAGGAATTATATTTTCTTTGATCATAGGCAGCGTGCAAGAAAGATTTGATTTTAGCACAAGGTAGAGTCTAAGCATATGAAGTAACGCTCAGTTTTGTTTTGTTTTAAAATTTTCTCTTTCTCCTTTTTTATTTAAACATTGTGATCATGCCCTTTTCTTCTTATCCCTAGATCCTATTCCCCTAAAGTGGCCCATCCAGCAAACTAGGCAGGCATTTATGATCCAGAACTTCCCACCTAATTTCTATTCCTTTAGTACCTTGTTTTCACCAGAATTTCAAAAGAGAGTTCTAAAAATAATTCAGAGAGAGATGAGAATGGCTGGTAATGCACTAATGTGGTAACTCTCAGGAAGAGGCTTAATTCTAGGTACTTAATCTCATTTTAGTGTTTCTAGGCACTCCAAGGGGTAGTGTAGGTAGGAATTCACCAATACTCCCTACTTAGTGTACATGGATGGTTGATCCTGCTTATGTTTAATAAAATTTATCAGTATTTATTTTTCCTGAATTCTGTAAACAATGACCTTTAATTCCTCCAAGTTAGCCAGTTCATTCTCTTTGAGAAGATGTGCTGAAAGCTTAGTGGGAATGTGTAGGTAAGGAGAAGTAATGATGAAACATAGAGAAAAACTTGGGGATTGCTTTGCGCTCATTTGTTCAAATTATGTCTTTGGTGGGTAATATGCTGGGTGATAGATAGAGTTACTATATATACTAAAGTGAGTTATTGATTTAAGAGAATAGGAATACAGTGAAATTCTAAAGTTGAAAAGTACATAGAATATAATTTTAATTCTGATGAATTAAAAGTAGCTTAAGACTCTTGCTGAGTCATTCAGCTGTGCACTCATTTCTTATTGAATATTATGAAAACAGTATGGATACTTAAGCATCCTGGATTTCTGGGTTTTGTTAAGAGTATACTATACAGAATATATGTGATTTTCATTTAAATAAATAAATATTCTTTTTTACGATGAAATATGGAGTTCAAATTCGATAAAACTTCTTGTGTTTTACAGATCCTTTTTTGATCATTCGATGCATAGTGCATTGCCCCTTGGAATATATTTGGCAACCAAATTCTGGATGTATGTGACGTGGTTCTTCTGGTTTTGGAATGATATCCTTTGGTTATAAAGGTCTTAGTTTAATAATAATTTAACATAAGAGCTGAACTACTCACGACGTGCTACAGTAAAACAGTATTCCTAGAAAAATAAGTATGAACTAATGTATTGTTTTTAAATGTTTCATATTTAATAAATTGCTTTTCAAAGCTGCTTTTAATAATATCAGTAATAATAATAATAGTGACCATTTATTGATTTTTTAAAGGGCATTTTCTTAAATACTTTGTGCTCCATTTAGTATACATCCTATACGTTAGTACTGTTGTCTCCATTTTATAGATGAGACAATTTAGGCTTAAATAGGGTAAGCAGTTATTCTTGCCCAAGGTCACACAGCTAGTCTCTAATAAAGCAGGGTAGAAACACATATTTGTCTTATTCTATAACACTTACTCTGAACCTTTCTACTGAACTGTGATTTCCATGTTTTAGTGTCAAATTATTTTCTCTAAATATTTTATTATTATCACAACTTACTATTTTGCTGTGATAGGTAACAGTTTTCTCTTTTGCTTCATGAAAAACATGTAATGCTGTATCTTCAAATGTTGCTAACTTCAGCATATTATTTCAATGTACTATACTTTTAAAAAGTAATATAATTTGAAATTGTAAATGTGTGTATATGTGTGAGATTCAGATCTCACATCTCAAGAAGTCAGATTCACATCTCAAGAAATAAGGACAATGTCAATTTTTGATATTTTTAATAGAAAAAAATCAACCAGTAAGACAGTCTGTTTTATTATAATAAAGGTACATGTTTCATAAATGTCTTAATCATTTTTCAAGACATTGCTATAAAAAGTATATAAGATTTTAAATGGTATGAATTATTCAGTGACTTTTAACTGTTCTGAACAATATTAATTAATAGCTGGTTTCACTTCACAGTGTTACATGTTTTAATATTGCACTCTTTTTAAGTTGTCTTGTGTATTAGACAAAAGCAAAATATGCTAATTTTCTTTGTGAAATGGAGCCTCAGAATTGTAACTACACTTCTAATTCTTATATTTTCACAGCATTGTAGGATTACCTTTAGAAAGTATAGTACTTTTAAATACTTTCTTAGCATAGTGTCTACTGAAAATTTTCCATGTGGCAGTTTTCACTAGCTCATTCTAGGCTTGTATTATACTTTGATATAAAAATTGTTCTTCAGGGATTTATTAAGCATTAGAACTATCTTATTGGAACATTTAATGTGTAAAACATATCTGCTCATTTTCAGTACCTCATTATTTTAAATTTATAAAAAAGCACTGACCTCTGAAATGACTTCAGTATTCCAGACATATTTTCTAACTTTGCTTCCTAAATTGGACAGTAAATTTTATGTTCAAGAAAAAAAGTCAGATTCACATCTCAAAATAATTTTAGACTGTTGCTGTACTCTTATTAATCTGTTTGGATGTAAGTAGAGAAAAACAGGATAATTAGTAAAGTACCAAATAATGAAAACTTTATGCCAGAGAGTTTTATATAGTCTGTGTATAAAGACTTGTGCCTAGGAACATCAGATGGCACTTAAGCGCTTGGAGACCATTTTAAACAGCAAAATCACCAAAAGAAGCACACAAATGCTAAACAAGAAGGCAGAGCATTGCCTCATGTAACTCAGCGGGGAATGTGTGCATAGGGCAACTCATATTTCTTGCTGCTTTGCACATACAAATGACTGCAAAAGCACTGTCAATATTGATTTTGGAGTTACAAATAAATTCTAGCTCGTAGGCATGAGGATCAACTGTATAAAAGTTATTTTAGTTCTCATAATATGTTACCCAACTTAAGTGCTTTTGTGGTGGTAATGAGTATTATATTGATGTAAACCATTTGTTATAATAAATTATTTTTCTTTTTTACTATTCATTAGATAAGTATTACCCCATATACATGTTATATTTGTTTAGTGACTTTCTGGTTTATAGTTCTTTCAGATATGTTGTTTTACTTGGTTCTCAGAACAATCCTTTGAGATTAAAAAAATAAATCACACAAATCGTAATGCTATTTTCTAACTGATGGAAAAATTGAGGTTCAGAGAAGTTGTATGTCTTGCTCAGAGTTACATAGCTAGGTAATTATCGAGAGTCTGATATAGAACCCAGCTCTTTGACCTGATACAGTATGTCTTCAAATGCCCTATTTTCTACTCTGAACATAATTTTTAAGTTCCTAAACCTTCTTAGAAAGCAATTTAGCAACCTGTAGAAAGGGCCTTTGATCTGTTAATTATTTATAAGTAAATAATAAGAGATAAGATCAAAGATTTATTTACAAGGATATTTATCATAGTACCATTTACAATATAATAGGGAAAAAATGGAAATAACCTAAATGTCCAACCTGAATAGGAGGAAAGATTTTTCAGTTATGTGACATATGGTACAGGATAAAATAGCCATTAAAATGCTTTTCTAAGACTTAGTGATATGGGCTCATACTTAGAATATAACAAATGAAAAAATACTAAATTGTATTTACAGAGAGATTCTAATTTTAAAACGTGCAAAAGATAAGAGCCGGAAGTGAGTACATGTAATTTTAGCTGTGGTTATTTCTGGGTGTGAGATTTGTGAGTGATTTTCTTGTGCTTTTATTTATTTGAAAATTTTGTTCATTGACCATACTTCATTTATAATAATCAAACAACTCTAAAATTCACTGTGGTAAACAGTAGAGTCTACTGTTTATTGTGTTGGCAACACTTTTGAAATAACTTATTAGGAATTTTATATCTAAAAATAATTATTTTTCAATCAGGTCTTCAGCTTCTTAAACCAAAGGTGGGTGTGAGAAACTTATGGAACCTGGATCATTACATATGTAAAAATGAAAACAGTGCAGAATTATCATTTTCACCATTCTTTCCTGTGCATTTTCCTCTTGAGCATTTTTTCCTGTAGTTTACTCTTAGGACTTCTTCAGTTTTACATGTATCTCTGCTAGTTTCCTTCTCATATTTTCTAAGCTTTTTAATCCCTATCTTTAGGTATCCAGTCATCACCTGTGAATTCCAACAATACTGCTATAAGTATTCTTGTATATCTTTTTTTTGTGCACATGTGCAGGTTTCTGTGAAGTCATTAAAGATACTCTTACAAAAGTTCTTAGTTCACATGTGTTTGACTACTGTGTGTAACGAATGATGTGACGGGAGAGGTCAGTGTCTTCCTTTTTGCTCATTAGAGAACTCATTGCTCCAACACACTCTTTCCTCACTCAGTTGCAGTATCAACCTCGATATTTATCAAGTTTCCTGTACTCTATTTGGTTTATTGATCTGTGTGCCTTACCAGTACTGTATTATCATATTACTGTAGCTTTATTCTTAACTCATGATATCTGGTAGGCCAAGTTTCCCAACTTTTTGTTTCTCAGGAATATCTTACCTCTTTTTAGCCCTTCGCTCTTCTACTTAAATTTTTAAAAATCAGCTCCTTAAGTTCCATGGGAAGCCTAATGCAATTTTGATTGAAATTCTATTTAAGCTATAGAATAATTTAGAGAAAAATGACTTCTTTCTGATATTTAGATCTTTGCTATTTCAGAATATCCTAGAGTGGGTGGCTTAAACAACAAAAATTAATTTCCTCACAGTTCTGGATCAGGATGCCTGCACGGTTGTGTTCAGGTGAGGGCTCTCTTCCCGACTTACAGACAGTCACCTTCTCCCTGTGTCCTCACATGGCAGGAAGAGAGTGAGAGAGATCTCTTCTTTCCTCTTCTTATACAGCCACAGTCCTGTTGGGTTAGGGCCCCACCCTTATGACCTCATTTAACCTAATTATCTCCTAAAGAGCCTATCTCCAGGTACAGTCACATTATAAGTTAGGGCTTCAACATATGAATTTGGAAGAGGGGAGACACGATTCAGTCCATAGCAGAAGTCCAGGGTGGGATTGATAAGAATTCTGACTTTGTCTTTTCATCCACATTTCCCATACTACTAATACAGATGGAGGTGGGATTAAGAACTACCCCAGGCGGCCTGTCTCACCAGAATCATCTTCTTTCCTTGACCTCCAGTTTGAACTTTATGGTATAGTGTGGCTTGTCCTCTTTCCAAAGTTGTTGCTTGCATTTTGTGGATCACTTGGTTGGTTTGATTGACTGTTTTTGGTTCATTTTGGGGGTATTATGGTAAGTTAGAGCTGTAGTTCACAGCAGGCATCAAAATAACATCCAAGTAGATTAAAGAGTTAAATGGAAAAAGAAGATTCCATAAACATTTAAATGAAAACGTTGATGACAAGTATTTGTTTTATTTCTAATTGGAGGAATGTTTAAGCATAAAAACAAATACAAATTAAGAATAAAATAGTGCTTCTCTTGCTTCTAAATTCGCAGCTCTTTTCCTTTACTCAATGCTAGTGCAAACATAGTGATCAACAAATATGTATTGCTAGTGGGGTTGTAAATTGGTGTATCTTTCTGTAAATAATCTGATGGTATAAAAATATATATCAAGCAATAAAAATGTTCATACCCAAAGATATTGTTCCCATAATATTTAATGACCCAGGGTATACTGCAGAGCACTTTGGAGAGGCAGAATAGCATAGGTAGTAAGAGCCTAGCTCGTAATACCAGCTCCACCTCTAATCCATTCTTTAATCTTAGACTGCTTAATTAACCTCTGCCTCAGTTTTATCATGGGGATAGCAGCAGGCTTTATCATAGGGTTTTTGTGCAGCCTAAATAAATGGCTTGTAGTCAGTGATAAATTTTATTAATGTTAATAAATACACAATGATCTCAATTATGATTAAAAGTGCAGAATACCAAAAATAAAAGGAGTTATCTCTGGGTTGTGGAGTTATTGTTTTTGTCTTTATGCTTTTTAGTGTTTTCTAACTTTCATTAGGAAAAAAGGTTTACAAAAAACAGCCATACCAAAAAATTATTTCTGTTAAATGTTTTAAATTAACTGCACTGATCTATTGCTAAAGCTAAGTTTAAACTACCATTTGAAGATATCTAATCTCTTTCCCTTTAAAAAAGCAAAGAAATTCTTTAAGTTCATCTGATATTTAATTCCTGAATACCCCTTTCAAACCTGTAGTCATTTACTGAGCTGCTAGTTAGCTCCCTGCAAATTTAATCCAGGCTGTAAGAACCTGACCTATATATACTTATATGTTAGCACTTTTTGAAACTGTTATAATAAGATACTGCCCTGAAAAATGCCACAGTTCAGCATTCATTGCACATACATTTATCCAGCTTTATTCTTAAGCGAATTTTGCTGTTGGAAGAGCTGAAAATTTGACTTTCTGTTTATTCTCTTCTGGCTGTACCCATGGATTTTGGGGAATAAGGATGGTGAAAGTTGGGAATAAATAGGGGACTGGAGAAAGAGAAATCACTTTTATATATGGCAGGTGATATTAACTACTCTTTCTTCTTCCTTTCTTTCCTCTTGTATTTTAAGTAGTTGTTTAGTGTTTTCATATTTACCACACAAATATAGGATTGTTTCATTCATGAAGCTGTTCTTTCTTTCTTTCTTTTTTTTTTGGTACGTGGGCCTTTCACTGTTGTGGCCTCTCCCGTTGTGGAGCACAGGCTCGGGACGCGCAGGCCCAGCGGCCATGGCTCACGGGCCTAGCCGCTCCGCGGCATGTGGGATCTTCCTGGACCGGGGCACGAACCCGTGTCCCCTGCATCGGCAGGCAGACTCTCAACCACAGTGCCATCAGGGAAGCCTGAAGCTGTGCTTTCTTACCTGTGCTTCATAAGAAATGTAGAGTGTGTATATATGATAATGTCCAAATGTCTTAACAGAATGTTTGTATGATACTTGTACTACATAAAATCTTTTTTTTTTTTTTTTTGGCCGCACCCTGTGGCTTGTGGGATCTTAGTTTCCTGACCACGGATTGAACCCAGGCCCTCGGCAGTGAGAGTGAGGAGTCCTAACCGCTGGACCGCCAGGGAATTCCCAGCCTAACATTTTATTAAATCTTTTGGTTTTTTTTTTTTTTTACATGTACATGGGGGCCTTCATAAATAATGAAGAAGTGACCAGAGTAGGAATCTTTATGCCTTTTAGCAAAGAAATGATACATTTGTGAAGAAATGACAAGCCAGAGGGTTTGAGCGAGGGGCAGTCAGTTATGGGGATGTGACTAGGAGCTGTGTGGGGAGACTAGTGGAAGAGAAGGGTTAGTGCAGTCAGTATGTGAACACAGGTCCCTGTCTGTCAGTGTCCTTCCCAGGCTTTGGTGATGAGGCCTTTCCTTTCTTCTCTGGTACAGGGAAGGCACCATTCTCGTGGGAAATTTTGTGGATAGCTTTTGTACCTACGTAAAATCTTGAAAATGGTATGTTTTGTGTCCCAAAAATGTGTTGCTCTAGCAACATTGCTTTATTTCTCCCAGTGTTATTGAAAATAGTCTTTGATCCTTCACTTATAAGTGCCTAGTACATTTCTTATATTTTCATTAGGTAGAAAAATGTAAACATAGAAACTGTTTCTGTTTTAAGCAGGTTTATAAGTACCTTTTCTAAAATTAAGGCCACCTTGAATGTGGGCAAAAATGGCAACGGAGAGAATGTAAAAACAATCTTTTAAATATATGGGTATGGTATCTAAGTGTTTGGTAGATTTTAATGCATATAGATAAAATATTAATAATATGCTAATTACTTTCAACATGAGAAGTCCCTTCATTTTTGTCAAAAGAAATAATGATCATTTAAAAATAATGTATTCACTGACTTTTCAAAAGTGTCAGATAACCCTACATGATTTAAAGTTTATAAAAAATTCACATTTTTATTTTTTATACTTATTTATGAGCAGAATGGGAAATGTATTTATTTTGATGTAATAGGTAGACTAACATGTATAGATGTAATCTATTTTGATGTAATAAATAAACCATCTTGTATTTTTTTGGAGATTTTTGTGTGTATGTGTGATACAATTTTACAGATTATAAGTTTACCTATAATAATAACTAGTTTTCATTGCTTCTTTAGATTCCTTAACTTTAGGTACATCTCAACTTTTTATTTATCCATCTTCCATTCCTTGTCAATAGTATTGCACTTTTCTACAATTTTGGAAAATCTTGGAAATCAGATCCAGGGATTATTAAAGCTACAGAGGAACAAAAGAAAAAGGTAGCAAGATACAATCTAACTAGTCACTTGTGTTTTATTGCCAGATTATCAGTATTTTTAGCAGATAATAGAGTACAAAAAAGGAAACTAGAAATTTCAAACCAAACTGAGATTATGTGTAGTTGGTGCTCACCTTTGGTGTTCTTGTGATGCCAGTCCTTACAGTTCCATGACATTTTAAAATTTCATCTTTCTCTCCTTTATAAGGATTATGATTGTTTTGAGGGACAAATAACAGTAGTTTACACATCTCTGTAAACCTTTAGCAAATAAATATGCATTCAGTAAATGTTTGTTAAATGACTGTAAATTAGAAGGCCACTAAACTGGTTGATAGTGTAGATATATTGTTCTAATAACTGAAATGTTTGTATATATGATCCAGGGCACCCCTCATCTATAGCTGAGGTACGTAGGAAACTGAATTTATAATCCAAAGATGTCACGGTAAGTAGAGAATTGGATTAGAAGCAATTAGATCATTTTAAGAGCTGTTTAATCCAGTTTCTGAAAACAGAACAAATCCTGATGAATTATTTCCTATCCACATGGATTAAAACACTAGTAGGTTCTTACGGTCTTATCTTCCCCTTTCTAGGCTGCATAAAGAGTGCTACCCTTATGTTCCAGTATTCTTTAGACATTACTGGTTATTGATTTGCCAGGTTTTCTTAGTCATAATCCAGTTCTGAAGATTCAGTTCTTTATTGGACTTAGGTTTACATTCATCCCTTAATCATCAAAACCTTATAGAGACTAGTTCTTAGGATAGGTCATTTAGTTTTATTCTCAGAGAAATATTCCCATAACTAAATTTAGGGTTGCTTTTTCATATATCCAAGAAATAAAATTCCTGTATTCATATTATAATGAAATAGCAGAAGTAAGCGAAGAGATTTTATTATCTTTAGCTGAAAACATTGGTTAATTAAAAATGAGCATTGTGTTTGCTGCTACTCATATATTTATTTTTATTGAAGTATAGTTGATTTTCAGTGTCGTGTTATTTTCAGGTGTACAGCACAGTGATTCAGTTATACATATATATATTTTTTCTGTTTCATATTCTTTTCCCTTATAGGTTATTACAAAATATTGAGTATAGTTCCCTGTGCTATGCAGCTGGTCCTTGTTGGTTATCTATTTTATATTTAGTAGTGTGTATTGATACTCATATTGATGGCACAATAGTTGGTATTGTTCTGTTTTGAATAATTTTTTTTTTTTAATTCACAGACAATAGTTGAACTTGCAGAGACAGGAAGTCTGGACCTCAGTATATTCTGCAGTACATGTTTGGTAATATTTTTTTCTTTATTCTTCCCTCTCTCCTCTTCCCCTACCAGTGGCATAGCATAGAGAGTTTGGGAAACCAGGACAGTTTCTTTCACTGAGCACATTTCTTGACCCACCCCTGCAAAATGCCTTTTAGATCATGGTACAGGAAGAAAGATGGTGAAAAGATGTCTCCTTTCCAATGTCCTTATTCCCCCGATGGTAGACCTTAACTACACTTCTGATTCAGTGGTGCCATTCATTTGTATTCATTCTTATTCTCTTTTTCTCTCTTAAAATGTAATTCAACAAATAAAAAACTAAGTAATAAAAGTATTTAAAATCAAAAGTTTACTGTGATTCCCTAATATACTGTTATCCTAATTACATTTTAAGAAAATTTATTCTTACATTTAAAGGTCACAGTGGGAAATTATTAGATAACTTTTAAGACAACATGGCCTCTAAACTGGTTCAATTAGAGCAGTTATCCGTCTGTATTAGAGTGTTTATTCAACTTAGAGCACTATTTTATCATTGATATTAAACATTGTCATATTCAACCAGGTCATAGATAAAGCTATATATGAAATTAAATGGCATTTACTTATGGAATCAGATATAGTGATACTGACATTGTTTTATTACTATAGACATCTAATTTCTATAGAATAATACTGTTTTGTGTTTTAATGATTTTCTGCTTAATTTTTATAATTAGTTCTTGTGGAAAATATACAGACTGCCGCAGTGGTTAAACCATATTTCTCTACATGGAAATGGAAATATCCCCAAATCATGCTTGAAACTAAATGCCCTTTTATACTTTTAAGTTATACACTACAACTGAACTAATATCTTAACAGTTGAATAATAATAAAATAATTAACTTAGTTTAGGATTCTGGAATGAGTTTTTGAAACTAAGCTCTACTTCTACAGATTCTTTTAAGTTGTTTCACTTAACCAAACAGTTGTTTGGTTGTTTGTTTCTTTGACCTAACAGTTATGATTTTGGATGTTCAAAATATATACTGCTTTACTCTTGGTAACAACTTTAGGGTACTGACTGATTCTTTTGTATTTTCAAGCATGCTTTAAAAAGGCTTTTGTTTCTGTGCTTTACAATAGGTAATTTACAGAATTGTATTCTTAACATTTAGGACATTTTTATACTCTACTATTCTGTGAAAATATAATTCTGTTCCACAAAGTCAGGTATACATTGCTGATATCCTTGCCATATAGCAAACAGGTTGTTGTTTTTTTTTTTAACACTTTATAGGCTACGCATTTAATCAATTATACCAAATTGTCTTTCAAACATTGTATATGTGCTTTTAGCAGTACACTCAAAGCAAGCAGTGGTACATGTCATGAATAGTTAGACAACTTCGCTAGAGAATTTTCTTTCCATCCTGAACATTGGGGTTAAAAGTATGGTCAGAAGTAAAACAATAACTTTCCATTTTGATAGGAAGACAAACATTTGGTAAACAGTTCAATTAAATTAGTTGGATGGTTCTTCAGGACTGATACAGATTCTTGGGTCAGCTGCCTACCACTGCTGTTGTTTTCTTATCCTGGTGTGGTTGTCATTTGGGGTCAGCAGTCTTTTCTATAGACAGTTCAATGCAGAGGCCCTTCTTAATTGGGAAATATGAATTTAAGAGTTGATTCTCTTCAGTTTCCTTGTGCATGAGGTACTTGAGAATACCTGATAAGAAGCCTTTCATCTAGGTTGGAGACAGTCCTTTAAATGGTACTTATTCCAGTATGCATAACCCCTTGGTTATAGATCATGGGGCACCTGATCTTCATCCAAAGATAGATTACAGTGATCAGCTTCAGAAACAAGCTTAGGATATCTTCTTAATAACTCAGTTAAGCTTTACAATAACATAACATAGTAACAAAGAGCCATTTGGGAAGAGAGTTTTAGACAGTAAATACTGACCTCAATTAACAAAACTAGAATTTAACATCTATTGAAACATAATCTTTTCTGTCTAAAAGTACCCCCATTTTTATCAGATATAGCCAAATTATGATTGTAGAAAGAATATCCCAAGTGGAAAACACATTTTCTAACCATTTCTTTTTTCATTGTGAGGGCATCAGTCTTGCAGTCAGCAAACAGGTTCTTTATATAGAGTTGCTCAATACAGTTTCATTATTAAGTAAATATCTGATGGTAAGAACAAGACTTTCTCTCATCATAGCATAAACATTTTATTATATATTATGTTATCATAAGCTGCATAATTCTGGATAGATAATTTGTTATTGTAAAATAAAGAGCTTGTTCTATTATAAAATGATTCAAATTGACAGAGGTATTTGTCATTATATGGGTATCTTTACTTTGAAAAATACACAGACACATGTAGATAAGAATTTTCTAAAAATGAATTGCTCTGTAAGTGAACTACGGCAACTGTTGTGTTTAGGAGGCTTGTGTCAGTTTTTGTGCAGAATTCATTGACAGCTGTTGCCCAGAGGGGAGACTTAGCTGAGAGTTGGAAGTAAGGATAAAATTTGTTTGATATATCCTACTTCTTTCTGCTAATAGGTTTAGTCTCATATCTGTGGTGAAGAATGACTTAGCCTTTTCTTGGGTCCACAGATTTTTTAATACATGTAAGAACCGCATAGTGCACCTATGCCTTTTTCTTAGTACCTCAGAATAGTGTGTAATTTATGCAAACTGTTGGGGAAATGTTAGTGCTTTTATTGAAACACCAATAAAGGATATTTGTTTCTAGCAAGGGTTAATAACTGTAGCTCTTGTCATGTATCCAGCATTGGGACTAGCAGCTCTTTGAAGATCGCCAATGAGTTCTTGTATTCACTTGGTTGCTTTAGAGTAATGTAGAGAAAAACATTTCATAACACTTAAAACATCATAAACATGAGTTTTTTATTGCCTGTGAAGACCTGAAGAATGTATTTTATGTTTTTTAAAACAAACAGGGACTGCCTAAACTTCTTAAGCATGTTGTACTTTCTTAGATAAGGTCGTGCAGTTCAGCAGAGGAAGTGCTGTACCTTAATCTGAGATCTCAGATTTCTTTCACTAAAAGAAAGACGTGTACACTTACTGGGATTTTTTGCTGGATTTGTAAACTTTGGGAAACATTTTATTAATGATGCGAATTTTAAAAGCTCTCTTTTATTTACTTCTAAATTGACCTTCCTTTTACTAAGGAACCAGTTTCATTTTATTAAGCAACAACCAGTATTATGACCATTAATTGCAATACATTTTCATTAAGAAGCCTGAAGAGTGATATTTGAGGAATTTGAGGGCTGTGAATTAAATATAGTACCATTCATTGCAACAGCAGATTGATCTTTGATTCTTAATTATTTTTGTGAATTGATGGTTCTGCCCTGTCTTAGGAATTTATATTTTAGAGTAGACTTATCCTCTTCATCTTTGTTGTTGCAGTTGAAATTTTATTAAACAAAAGTGATTTTTGTTTGGTTCTATTCCTTTGGAAACCTTGGTATAATCCTTTTCAAAAAATACCGGGGTTTTTTCATATTGTATTTTGAGAAAATAAAATGTTCGGCTTTCCTCTCTTAGGTATAGTGCCTTTCATAATCTTTTAACATGCCTGTTAACAGATACGGAAACCAGTGAGGTCCAAACATTGTGGTGTGTGCAACCGCTGTATTGCAAAATTCGACCATCATTGCCCATGGGTGGGCAATTGTGTAGGTAAGTTTTATGAGTAATTTCTAAATATATTGTTCATTTAAATTACTCTAGGCAACTAATGAAGTACAATATTAAAGTAGGTGTAGAAGGTTCATTCTAGCACCCTACAATACCCCTCGTTCCCCCAATTATTTTCTGAGTGCCAAAACATCAACTCAGTTGTAAGAGAGAGGGGAAAAGACATCATAAAATCAGTGTCTAGAAAAGATTGATATAATTTCTCTATCAATTCTCTCTGGTGCCTACTCTTTCCTATTTTCTCCATTGGATAACAGTGAAATCAATAAGGGGGCAGATTGTGTTGTTTTTTAGTTAAACTAAAGAAAGTAAGGCAATAAAAAATATTTAAAGGTTGTTATGTACAGAGGCAGAGAAGAATGACAGATAAGAACTCTACATATCTCAGTGTTCAAGAATGGCATAGTCTGAGGAAATGAACTAAGTGGTCTGAGACGTGGCCCTGGAGATTTTATGAGAGGACAGCAGGGAAACATTACAAAGATTGTATGACTATGTTGGGGAGAAGCCTTTAAAAAGTAGGATTTTAAAGTTTATAAAACTAAAGATAAAATAGGATTATTTAAACCTCAAGGCAAATAGTAGAATTAAAGCTCAAACTTGTGATTTATTTGGTTCATTAAGACTCTTTTGAATGAATATCATTGCAGTCACTACATCTTTGTGTGTCATTATAAGCATTCTTTTATTTTAACAATTTTATTAAAACATTTATTTTCTTGAAGAACATTTTGTAAAATAAATAATGTATGTGATTATTGTCCAAGGTGTATCTCACTTTTCATGGAATTTCGCCACCCCTACCTCACCCCTAGGTGTATTTCCAGTTGTTTTTTCTTAGCTAAAAAAAATCGCTTCTGTTTTGTTCTTTAGGTGCAGGCAACCATAGATACTTTATGGGCTACCTATTCTTCTTGCTTTTTATGATCTGCTGGATGATTTATGGTTGTATTTCTTGTGAGTACAATTAGTTTTTTATCTTCTTAAAACACGTGTTTGCATACTCATGCTTTACCATATTAACAAAAAATATGATAATGACAAATGTGTTTTAACTAAAAATTATGGTTTGGGGCACCTCACTACAATGAAGCATAGAGAAAAAATAGATATAGAACTGTCAAACATGTTCAACATAGAGTATAAGAAACAGAATTATCAGTTAATTATCTTTTAATAGGCTTTGAAAAGCTTCTGGGTAAAAAACACCAACATTTTTCACATCACATGCTTGCTTTACTCTAGTAGTTTATAGATTTTGTGATTGTGCTAGTTGCTCTTTCTTACCAAACAGCTGGGAAAATATAGTTAAGTTTGCACAGAACTTGAAATGTTTTGAAGAGTAAGGTATAATTATTGCCTATTAGAGAATATTTAAAAGGTTAAGAATAAGTTGTCATTCAGTGATCATATGGGTATAGTATCTTAGAAGAAATGATGGGGTTTTATTGCACTGAGAACATAATTTGGAAAGAATTTAAATGAAAATATTAGTTACTGTCCTTCAGGGCTTGGTGGTATTTAGCACAAAGATGTATTAGATACTGACTTAAAAATAAGTCTTGGATGATTTCCTAGTCCTCCTACTCCCACAGATATTAAGAATAATCTCTGTTATTGCCCTAATGAAAAAGGAGGTTACTTCCTCAAATAGGGATTAACAGAGAGAACGATTTTGTCAGAGATCTTTACCTAATTTCTGGCAGCCCAACACACCTGAGAGAGAGAGCATAGTCCTACTAATAACATCAGTTCTTTATGGCAGCAGCTCTCAAAGAGTAGATTTTGTTTTGGAAAAAGTCCCCCTCACCAAGGTGATCTTGTGTTATGTTCCTCCCCTCCAAAGAAGTCTCACATATCTGTATCATCTTATCTTTGTATAAAGGAATTGTTTTTTTACATATTGTATGTATGCAATACCAATCAAATAAAAACTGTATTATCGTTACAGTACAGGTTTGTTTGTTTTTAGGATTGCCTGCTGCTTTTTCTATTTCTGCTTTTGATATGTTTTTTCACTAACATACAAGGGGATTATTTAAGAGTATGAAAATACTTGCATTGAAAGTCATCAGTTAAATTCTTGGATCGTGTTTTCTAAGTGGTGCCTACCACAAATGTCCACACGAGGTGCTTGGATGGTTATGAGTAAATTTGCGTTCTTCTGCTCTGATTTTAGACTGGGGACTCCACTGTGAGACCAGTTATACCAAGGATGGATTTTGGACATATATTACTCAAATTGCCACATGTTCACCCTGGATGTTCTGGATGTTTCTGAACAGTGTTTTTCATTTCATGTGGGTGGCTGTATTACTCATGTGTCAGATGTATCAGGTATGTGCAAGTGCATTATTTGTTCTTTAGTGTGCAGAGAACTCTTAAAAATTCACTCCTAGCTTAAAAGATAACAATGTATTCTCTTTATAACCATTCCTACTTTTCAGTAATTAAAATTTTTTCAAGAGTTAAAATTTTCAGTTTGCTGTTCCTTTCTTCTTCACTCTTTCTCTCCACCTCTCCTCCCTCTTCTTATATTATGAACTTTTAACTTTCACTACTACTGTCATCAAAACTTTTTATTTCTCTTTCCTGGTTTACATACATCCAGTTGGATATAAGTGTGAGCTTAGACTGATGGTTCCATTAATTTTGTGTGTGTTTTAATATTTTATTACCTACAAATATCAGTATTTACTCAAGAGTTTTTTTAATTAGGATTTTTAAAAAAGCTCCTTCTTAAAGGGGCTGATGGAGAGGTAGTATGTACATAATGTCCATGCCTACACATACACAGTGCCAGGTGACCTGTTTTTAAATATTTTCCCTGTTTAACCAGCTACTTCCCACAGAGTCAGATGGTACTGTGTAAACCCGCTTGATGATCTCCTGATGGAAAGCCAGAAACAGACTCCATCCTGATCCTCTTGAGAATTAACTTGTTTTATATTAAATATTCAGAGAGTTAATGGTTTGCTTTCTCTTGCCTCTTAGATATCATGTTTAGGTATTACTACAAATGAAAGAATGAATGCCAGAAGATACAAGCACTTTAAAGTCACAACAACATCTATTGAAAGCCCATTCAAGTACGTACATATCTATGAATTTAATATTTTCTCTTGACATATAAAGTTCCTTACTAACTAAACTCAGCAAATATCTAGTGAGTACATCAAAGAGAAGTATTTTCTTTAAGAATGGCAATAATATATGAAACAGGGAATATTTATTTTACTTAACAATGTGTAAAATAGCTTATAAAACATACCAAATACCAAGATTTCTGCCAGGTGAAACATTGGTTAGTTCACCATAACTTTAGTATTTATCACATTAACTGTATATAAATTTGTGATATTCATTTTTTCCTTAATTATACAATTCAAACTTTATTGACCTACTAACGTTTAGTATTTGTTCTTTAACCTTTCCATCAATTTATAAATTTTCATTCAAAAATGAATGTATCCAGAAAATTGAAATAAGATTTTAAAAAATACAGTTGATTAAAATTCATTATTTAGGGAAATTTCCCAGACTCTAGGGCAACTACTTTTTGGTGCAAATTACTTACCTTATTTGCCCTCTGAATGACACAAAAATTTCCACACACCTAGTTTTCTTTTCTTTAATTGAAGTATGATTGACATATGACATTATATTAGTTTCAGGTGTACAACATAATGGTTTGATACTTGTATACACTGCAAAATGATCACCGCTAAAATCTAGTTAATGTCTGTCACCATACATAATTGCAAATTTTTTTTTTCTTGTCATGAGAACTTTTAAGATCTATTCTCTTAGCCATTTTCAAATATGAAGTACAATATTAACTATAGTCACCATGCTGTACACTGCATCCCCAGGGCTTACTTATTTTAGAACCAGAAGTTTGTACATTTTGAACCCCCCTCGCCTATTTCGCCCAGCCCCACCCCCAGCCTCTGCCCTCTACCAGTCTGTTCTCTGTATCTGTGAGCTTGAGTTTGGTTGTTCAGATTCCATGTAAGTGAGATTATGTGGTATTTGTCTTTCTTTGTCTGACTTATTTCACTTATAATGCCCTCACGGTCCATCCATGTTATCACAAGTGGCTATATTTCCTTCTTCTTTACAACGGCTGAATTTTATTTCATTGTGTGTGTGTGTGTCGCATTATTTCAATCTATTCATCTGTCGATGGACACTTAGGTTGTTTCCATATCTTGCCTGTTGTAAATAATGCGGTAATGAACATGGGGTGCAGATATCTTTTCAAGTTAGCGTTTTCATTTTCTTTGGATAAATACCCAGAAGTGGAATTGCTGGATCATATGGTAGTTCTATTTTTAATGTTTTGAGGAACCTCCATACTGTTTTCCACAGCGGCTGCACCAATTTACATTCCCACCAACAGTGCACAAGAATTCCCTTTTCTGCACATCCTCACCAACACTTGCTTTTCTTGTCTTTTTGATAGTAGCCATTCAAACAGGTATGAGGTGATATCTCATTGTGGTTTTGATTTGCATTTCCCTAAAAATTAGTGACGTTGAGCATCTTCTCGTGTCTGTTGGCCATCTGTATGGCTTCCTTAGAAAAATGTCTATTCAGATCATCTGCCTATTTTTTAGTTGGATTGTTTGCTTTTTTGCTATTGAGTTGTGTGAGTTCTTTATAGATTTTGGATATTAACCCCTTATCAGATGTATGATTTGCAAATATTTTCTCCCATTCAGTAGGTTGCCTTTTCATTTTGTTGATGGGTTTCCTTTGCTGTTCAGAACCTTTTTAGTCTAACGTAGTCTCATTTATTTATTTTTGCTTTTGTTGCCTTTGCTTTTGGTGTCAGATTCACAAATTCATCACCAAGACTGAGGTCAAGGAGCTTACCACTTGTGTTTTCTGGTTTCAGTTCTTACATTCAAGTCTAATCCATTTTGAGTTAATTTTTGTGTATGGTGTAAGATAGTGGTCCAGTTTAATTCTTTCGCATGCGGCTGTCGAGTTTTCCCAACACCATTTATTGAAGAGACTGTTCTATTCTTTTATTTATATATATATATATTTTAATTTGCATTCACTTCAAAGTTAAGAAACAGTAGTTTCCTAATAATAGAAATATTTAAAACTTTGAGTTTTACTCAAGCTGCTTGTCTACTGCCATCAAGCTTTTGTGGTGCTATTAATTGTTGCATGTTTGTGGAAAGCATGTAAACCTTTAAATAAAAGCAAAAATAATAGAGTCGGTTGAGTAGTTTTGAGAATTCTCCCATAGGCACAATAATTGTATAAGGTGTAAAACTGACTGCTTTTCCAAAGGTATTCTTGAAGTTCTAAAATTTTGGGAACTTTCCTTAATATTTCTTTTTTTAAATTGCTATTCTTAGGTACACTGTCAAGTTTATGCTATTGATATTATTTTGTCTTTTACTCTCTCAATTTTGGATATAGTTTGTCTCCTTGCCAAAGAGCCACCAGTCAAGGAAAGGTTTTATCAAAAATTGCGTATTACACAGGAATGAAAGAAATGCAAATTTGAATAACTTTAATATATAATTGTATAACCCATTGTATTAGCAAAAGAGAAAAATCAGAGCCGTGAAGAAATATGAATGCGTACATATTTTGTAGAGTTATAAGCAGGTTCTTTCTGGCAGGAAACCTGAGTTCTTAAGTTTCGAAAAAAATATATTTAACATTAAAATGATATTAAACTCCTATTAAATTATTGTACTAATAGACTTTTTTTTCTTTTTCTTTTTCTTTTTTGGTGGGGGTGGTGTTTAGCCATGGATGTGTAAGGAATATTATAGACTTCTTTGAATTTCGATGCTGTGGCCTCTTTCGTCCTGTTATTGTGGACTGGACCAGGCAGTATACCATAGAATATGACCAAATATCAGGATCTGGGTACCAGCTCGTGTAGCAGCATCTTTATCCTATGAAGCATATTGCTGAGTGGTGCCTGAAAATTGTGTCTGTCCGTGTCTCTCTCACACTCGAATCCACATCCTTTGAACAAACAGCATGCTATATGTAGGGCTAACTGTGAATTTTAGTCTTTTTTTTCAACACTTTTATTAACAAAAGTAAACATGGACAGAACACACTGCCACTTCTGGGAAGAATAAAGGTCTTAAAAAGAATGTTAATGGTTCTTAATATGGGAATTCACAAAATACTCAACTTTTTGGTTTTGTTCTCATAACATTTTTCATGAAAAAAGAGTGAACTTATTCTGTTGACAGACATGGTATACTGATCAGAAATGCTTGATTCTAGCTAAAACTAAATTTATGGTATACAGCTAAATTTTATGATGCAATCTAGTATTGCATTTAATTCCAAGAAAGTTGTCTTAAATTGCTTCAGACTAGTATTATGTACGTGTTAGAATGTACATGTAAATACTGTGATGAAAATCATGTTGTTTTATTAGGGATCTACTGTAATGTGTCTTCAAAGACACAAGAAAATAAGGTTCACCAAAAAATGTGCTAACAATATTTTATTGCTATCAGCTGTTGGCAATGCTGATATATTTCTAGTTCAGTGAAATAATTTTTAGTAACCTTGCTCTAAGGTTTTATGGTCTGATAATAAAGCACTTGCATGAGTATAGTAAGTCATGTTATTTTGTTCAACTTAAAAGCCCTACTAAGTGCATGATACACCTCATAGTATGTATACTGGCACACACTATCCAGTAAAGCATAAATTAGAATTTAATTTGATGTGCACATAGTCCAGTTTTTTAAGGGTTGAGCTATTTTCAAGAAAAGGCAGAACAAATAAGTTAATGCAAAATTCTCAATAATAGAAATAAATGGCTATACTGCAAAATAAAGTGTAGACAAAATAATGGAGTCTAGCTAAAGATGGAGCATGATCTCTGTACATATAGCACATGTGAATAAAAGAAAAGCTAATGGTATATTCTGGTTTTTAAAGAATGACCTATCAGAAAGAATTTTATCCCTAAGATTGTTTCAATTTTCCCAATATTGAATGTTTTGAAATTTGTTAATGCTGTCTGAAACAATTTCAGATTTTCGAATTGTCAAACATGATGCACTGATCAATTTTTGTTGCAGCATTTCCATACTCTCATGGTGAACTGTTGGTCACTGCTTCCATAACTATTGTTTACAGGTTTAGTCCTCTTAAGCGCTGTAGCAAACTGTGGTTCGAGCAACCTGTGGGAAACCTGTGAGAGGGAATGGGCTGGGGGAGGGTGGGAAAATGGTGGTCCGACCAATGACAGATCCTAGACCAGTGTAAAGATTGCGTATCTGCATATAAATAATTTATCAAATAGTTTTCTCTTTGTGTCTCTATGTGTTAGTGTATTTAAAGCTGCTCATTTCATTTTATCCAACCAAAAAGAAAAGGGAGATAATTAATGAGCTTCTAGTGATGTTCAATATCGCTGTTAATAAGCATTATACCCTGCAAGTTCACTGCATGTCTGATGCTTGGTAAAATTAGTATTCTCTGTAAAATGCAGATTACAGGTATTAAAGCAGTCTAGTGGTATACCCGCCCCTTGCCTTAGTAAGAGGAGCAGTGAAAATGTATATAGTTGATGTTCAGTATTTCCAAGTACCATTTTTATATAGTAGTTTCTTTGAGCATAAGTCATACATCAAAAAAATTACTCTTAGTGTACTTGAGTGTTTAATATTAGAAAATTGGCATACGTACTTTATTTTTGAAAAGGGAAGAGATGGGTGTGGGGTGGCAATAGCATTGTGCCATTTTGTCATAGAATGTACAAAATTGGTTAACTTTACAAATGTCTCTGCTAGTTTTGACTACTAATTGGGGGAAATTTTAGATAATTTTTAAATTCAAAGTTATTTATAAAAGGCTAGAATTCATTTTAATTTTTTGTATTTTGAGGCACTTCACGTGAAGACTCAGTTGCAGTTTTTATCGAATACATTTTTATTAACAGTCAAATACAATGGTGGTTTTCTCAGAGTTTGGATGAGAGTGTTGTTACCATGTACTTTCTTTATGGTACAATATTCTTTTCCAGTGCAAAGGAGATGTCTTTCAGTTAGACAGAAAAAAACAAAACTCTAGATGTATACATGGAAAATATTAGCAATGTTAATGCTTTAGTACTAGCCATCTCATAGTACCAGTGAAATTTATAACTCAGAAATGGTCTGATGGTCAGGAGCCAACCATGCCTCTGTGTACCGTCTAATTATTTTGTAGGTCTGTGTGTGGAACCAGTTTAACCCCGTTCTAAAGTTGTGTATGAAGGTGACCCTTTGGGGAATAGTTCGTATCAGCTTCATTGCATACTTTTAGCAAATAGGAACTTATTTCTCAGCTCTAAACATGAATTACTTCTTTGGAATTTTTTCCTTATTTTGTTGTTCCCAGGAATTTATTTGAAATATTAGTAGGCATAAAACAGCATCATTATTATACTTAAGCTATGGATATTTTTATTTTATATTTTCTTTATTTATAACTGTGCCAAGTATTATTTTGCTACTTAACGTGTTACTCTGTGGAAAGAAAAACCTGTAAAGTGTTTAATAAATTAGCTCTCCTTACATAAATTAAATCTGTCAAAATTTTGTAAAATATTAATCAGAATAAATATTGACTCTTAAATGTGTGTTTGGTTTTTTGCTCAGTTCTCTTCAAGAAATTGATGAAACACGGGTAGTGGTACCTGTGATATGAAAAGATTATTCTATATGTTTATATCTGGGTCAACTAGGAATCAGGTGGCAAGACTAGAAATTGGCAAAAATAGAAGGTAGTGGTAGTATTCTTTAAAAAAAACAAAAACCAGCAACCTCTAATTCTGTGTGTGTATGTTTGTGTTTGTAATGAATTTTTTTAAAATAAGAGAATATGTTTTTCTTTAAGAATTTTGTATTCCATGGAGTTACTTAGGATCCTCAAGGACTGTATGAATCTGTAAGATTTAAATGTAAGTATGTCTAAAGACTCTGTAGTAAAAATAGTGGAAAAGGAAACCTACCAAGCATTGATCTCAGTTACTTGAGAAACCCTGCATGACTAAGAAAGCTTTATTTGGGATTTCAAAAAGCAAAAATTATGGAGGAACCCTTTCCTGTTGTTCACATGATTGTTTATGGTTTAATTGAGAACGCAGTGGTATTAAACAAATATTTTCAGATTGGACTAATTTTCATTTCATAATTATTTTACGGTATTGAAAGTAATGCCTCCAGAGCTGTGTAGAACTCAAGTAACAATATTTTGAACAAATATAAATAATAAAGGATATTCTACTGTAAGCCCTCCCTTTTCATTCCAGTTAGGTACTTTTCTCCTCTTTGTCTTCTTGTCTGGATTCCCCAGTCCTTCCCAGATTGGTAGATTGTACCTATGATGTAGATTTCTGGTTCTAAGAGTTTACAGAGATAATTGGAAACAAGTGGTACATACCAGGACAAGAAATATTAGCTTCAGGTCAGAAAGTAAACCTTCAATTTCATAAAGTTCTTGGTATTAGAGTTTTCTATTAAATATCTATGTGACTATTAAAATAGAAAAATCTGTAATTCCAAGTGGAAACTTCAGAATGTCCCTTGATCTAGGTCAGCTAAGTCATAAACTCAAGGAAACCAAATGTGCCTCTTAGAAAACTCTTTTTGCCTTTGAATTGGAGTATGAATGTTTTGCTCAGATAAATTTTACCAGAATATCTCTGTCATCAGATATTTACTGGGATTGGAAAATACTTTTTAATAGCAGTGTTTCTAGTACTAAGTAAGAAAGAGGGATTATTTCCATCCAAAGCATTAGAAAGCCTCATTGCTGCTGCTGCTGTTTCTTGGATCTGTAGGTTTATAGTTGTCATCAAATTTGGAAATTTTTCAGTCATTGTTTCTTCAAATATTTTTCTTCCCCCCCTTTCAGCAAACTCCAGTTATACGTATATTAGGCCACTTGAGATTGTCCTATAGCTCAGTGATAATTCATTTTTTAAAATTCCCTTTTTTTCCCCAGTGTTTATCTTGGATAGTTTTTAATGTCTTTAAGTTCACTTACATTTTTTTCTGCACTGTCTAGGCTGTCTGTCATCAGTACTATTCAGTATTTTTTATCTGCCACATTATAGTTTTCACCTACAATGTTTTATTTGAACCATTTTTACATCTTCTGTATCGCTACTTAACTCTGAAAATAGAGAGTACAGTTATAATTGACTGTTTTAATATTCTTACCTGTTAATTTTCATATGTATGTCAGGTCTGGGTTGGTTTTGATAGATTTTTATTCATCATTATGGACTGTATTTTCCTACTTCTTTGCATGCCTGGTAATTTTTGATTAGATGCCAGACACTATGAATTGAGTGCTGGGTATTTTGTTATTCTTATAAAAATTCCAGAGCTTTGTTCTGGGATGCAATTATTCGGAAACTTTGATCCTTTCAGGTTTTGCTGTTAAGCAAGATTTGTTAGGCAGGACCAGAGCAGTCTTCAGTTCAGGGTTAATTATTCCCCATTACTAAGGCAAGACCTCAGTAATGTACTGAGGTCTCCATCCAGAGCTCCAAGAGTCACACTTCTCAATCTCACTGGTGAGAATAGGCACTATCCCCAGCTCCATATGAGCACCAGACACCATTCTCTCTAAATCTTTCAGGTGTTTTTTTCCATAATCTTGGATCTTGGGTAGTTACCCCGCATGCATGTGCAATCAGAACACAGCTGAAGACTTGCGGCCGGGGGGTGGGGGTGGGGGTGTTGGATGGCGCTCTACAAATTCCTGGGATTCTTTCTCTGTGCAGCTCTCTCCAGTCCCTCCAAAGCTAGCTGCTCTGGTTTCTCTGGACCCTCAGCTCTGTGTCCTCAACTTGGGGTGCCTTACAGCTCCCTCTGTATTCTCTCTCCTTAGACTATAGCCTGGAAACTCTGAAAATCCCAAGACTGACCTCATTTTCTCCATAACTTTCCTTTGTTGCCTATTGTCATTCGTTCTCAAAACCATATTTTTTCATGTAATTAGTCTGTGTTTTTGATTGTTTCAAGTGAGAGGGTAAATCGGGTTCCTGTTATTTCAACTTGACTATAAGTGGAAGTCTGAGTTAATACATTTTTTTAAAATTTTGTTTAATTTCTAATATGGAAGGTAATGATAGATATAACTGTCATAAACAAAAGCTCTTTGGGGGTCCTCAGTAACTTGAAGAATGTAAAGAGTTCCTGAGATCAAAAAGTTTGAGAACCAGTGGTCCAGGCCATCATTTCCCAGTGCTCCTTGAGATGTTAGTGGTTCCATGGACAACTAATTCAGTGCAAGGCTTTCTTCAAGTTAAAACAGACTCCTCAACTACAAGATCTCAAGGCCTTCAATCTGCTAGCATGCAGTGTGAATCTACAGGAACATAGATAGATGGCTGTAATGCTCCCTGAACTTAATTGATTGTGAAGACTTTTTAGAACTAGAGTTGCCAGCAGTCCTCCCTAAATATACCAAGCCACCACAGGGGGCTGAAAATATCCCAAGTGGGTCATTTTTAAAACAAATGCAGCATGCGGCACTTTAATATCACATTTGGATTACTTTGGGGCTACTCTGTTGACTTACCTCCAAATGATGAAAGTGATTCCTCCGAGAACAGAGCCTGCCCAAAGCCAAATTCCCTTTTCCACTCCTAGAACCACTGGAAGCTAATTTTATAGTTTTGGAGTAGCTGTTTTGCCATGGCTCCCAATTTAAGAATAAATTTAATTCTGAAAGGGGGGTCTAAACTTTATCAGGCAGAAATTTCAAATTACCAGGTACCTGGCAACTTCATGTAGAATATTTTCCTATCAGATATCTATTAGCATCTCCAGTACAATTTGGGAAACATAGTTGGATGGGAAATGTTGGCTCTGTGTGGGAACAGTTACAACATTCTGCTTATCTACAGCACTGAAAAATTTAGTGGTTAAAAAGGCATTTTTGTTCACAGATTTGCAATTTAGGACTCAACATAACTCACTTTACTCCACTGGGTGTCAGCTGGGATGGTTCAAAAACTGGGGACTGGAATAGCCTGAAAGCTTACTCACTCACATGTCTGTTAGTTGATACTGGCTGATGGGGAAGATCTTAGCTGAGGTTATGGCTCTAATACTTACATGTGGCCTCCCCATGTAGTCTGGGCTTCCTCAAAACGTGGTGGCTGAGTTCCAAGAGTAAGCATCTCAAGAGAAAGAGGCAGGCAAGAGCTGTGTTGTCTTTTCTAACCTAGCCTGGTCCATTATACTCTGTTAGTTAAAAATGAGTCACTAAGGTTGACGCTTATTCAGAGAAAGGGGAATTAGACTCCATCTTTTGTTGGAATGTCAAATAATTTGTGCATGTGTTTAAAACAACCACAGAAAAAAATCAGAAGTTACTCCGTAAATCTTCTTCAGTTCAGCCCAGTCCCTTTATTGTTAACTTCCCCAGCCTGCTTACCAAAAAGACCCTCCCCTCTCCCACGGTGAAACTTGCCTTATGGAACATGTGAAGTATTCATGGCTATGATATAAATAACCATGAATTCTTTCACCTGGTACACCCTCAACTGACCTTTTCCTACCACGTTTCTGCTTTTTTTTTTTCTTTTGAGGTCATATAAGATTAAGATGTATTCACAGATTAGGCTGGTTCAACTTTACAAATACACATTACAGACTGATATCACACCCTGCCGCTGAAAAATAAAGGGTTGGATTGAGTCTGGTAATGAACTAAAAGTTTCTGGAGAAATAATGAAAATATACCTTATATAGTCTGATATTCCTTTTCTCCCTGAGCCAGCTGAATATGCCAGGACAATGCAGCATTTGCTAATTTTGCAGAATTGAGATTTGTGAGAAAAACACAAATCCTCAACCCAGTTTCTAGGATTAGTAATTCACTATCAGATGAGAGTGGGGAGTCTTTAAAAAGTCACACTGAGCCTCAGATTCTGTAGTTGTCTGTAGGTAGCTGTTTATAATGATCTTTAGATCGAGATAAATCAAAAGAATTTTTAAGTGTTTTAACAGTATGCCTACCCTGGGGTCAGCGTACCTTTCTGAGAAGCTTGTTAGGAAGGCTTCGATGGCTCCACCCCTAGAGATTCTGCTTCTTTGGGGCCTAGGAATCTGCTTTGTAATACTCCCAGGTGACTAGTGCAGGTTGTCCAGGAGCCATGCTTTAGGAAACTGCTCCCAGCAAGAGAAGAGCAACTACTGAGCTAGAGTGGGGCAGGCAGGCAGGAGTTCTGCACTGCTGAATTAATTGCCAGCTCTGAAGAGCCGGAATGGCGGGGCCTGTTGCCTAGCAACCCTCACTCTGGAGGCACACTTGCCAGCTTAGAGAGAGCCACCTTTTGCAACAGCTGTAATGCAAACATAAACCTGGTGAGTCAACCGCTTAATGGGGTGGACTCTCTTTAACCAATAAAAATGAAGGTGGGGACCCAGATGATTTACCACTAACCGACATCACAGCACTCCTCCAAAAGGTTAATTGAAAGACACTGAACACTAAATTAAGCTGAAGTTTTATTTAAAACGTAAAAGAAATGGTTCTTGAAATGCTGATGAATAAAGCGAAAAGATATAGTGCTCTCTTCCTACTAGTCAGCTGGCCTAGCCAAGTACAGGGCAACATACAGTACTTAAGTACTGGTAGAATTTCACAGCAGTTTAGTGTTAGATTATCTGTGCCTAGATTATGTGGAGTTTCTCAGTGTGTGATCTGGGTTCTGGGTTTGCGCCTCTACTGAGCATGAACAAGGGCTCCTGCCCCTTGGCCATAGCCAAATCCCTTGGGCCCAAAGTTTTTCGCATAGCATCCTACAAAAGAAAAGGGAAGAGTTAGTGCAAGTCCATTAAGCTTTGCTAGCATTGCTTAAGACTGATGTATCAACAGACATCCGTAAATTGAAAAAGCTGTTGGCTATGCCAAGAAGAGTTCAACTTATTTAAGGTGTAAAGTGTGCCATGTAGTAACTACGTTAAAGCTGCGAAGTTGAGTCCGAGTCTTCTGGTTCCCTAGTGTTCAGCTCGTGGTCCCAGCTGAGTTACAAGTATGCAAATCGGGCCAGACAAGTTATATATTTGTCTGTGACCTTCATATATTCATGTGCTTTGCTTAAAACATTAAGCTGAAAGAAGACTATTGTTTGTTTTTATTTGTAGGGGAGTTTTAAATGACCAGGAACTTAACTTACTGTATCATCAAAAATGTTCTGTGGTTTTTCTGTCATCTGTAAGCATCTCTAGATCTTTTATTTTCAGATACCCAGCTTTTCCCCATTTTCAGAGTGCTTTTCGTCCTTTTTTTTTTCCCCCCTGCTAGTGACATTTCCTTCACTAACAGCCAGTGTGAGATATCCATATGGACATCAATAACTGAAGTTAATTTTACCTTTACAATAGATTTCACCTTCTTTCTCAGTCAGAGTCGTTGACTCAAGACTCTTCCCACACTTGGCACATCGGAAGCAGTTTTTGTGCCAGGGCTGGAAGAGAGGAATGAGTAAGTTTAGATGCTGTGGCACAGTGGCTAAGGAAGGAAGATCAACCCAAAACAGGGTCCTGACTACTGTGGGTCAGCCCCAACCAGAAGGCTGAAACTGCACCCTCTGCATTCTTGGTTGCTTGCAAAAGGGCTGAGTTCAGACTTCATCCACAGAAGACACGGACCAGACCGGGAGCTGTGCCACGGAAGGGCCGTTTCCCTAAGAGCTGTCTGAAACCTCGCCGCAAGCCCTGTGTGCTCCTTTGACGACCGCCTCCTTTACGGTTGAGAACACTGCAGCTCAAAGAGGTGAAGTGGTTAAGCAACTTCTTCAAACCAAATTAGCATCAGGTGCCCTAAGTCACTGCTTTTTTGGGTTTTTTTTCCCTTTCACTACACTGAAGAACCTGCAGAGTCCAGGTTTGTTAAGTCTGCCCTTGTCAGTTAACACCTTCAGGAGCGCCCCCTATGAAAACAAGGTTCTTTTAAACACAGATGTGATTTGTCAAATAACGGCATCACTTCAAAAAATTAATGATTCAGATGGAAATTCGATTAAGAAGAAGTTTAATTCAGGCATTTATTTATAAGGCAGAGCACCTGAGTGGGCTGCAGTGGGGCCTGTGGGAGAAAGGTAGTGGAGAGTAGTCATCCGCGGCTCTTAGCTCAAGACGGCACTTTACCTTTCCAGCTCCAATGATCTTCTCGGCAGCGTACACAGAATCCCCACATCTGGAACACTTCTCAGCACCTCCGTACTTCTGAGCAAATTTAGAAGTGTTTGGATTTGTCGTAGGCCTGTGAGGTTGAACACTTGTGGAAAGGGGAGAAAAGGAATTAGGCAAGATTTTCCAAAGGGCCCTTATAAACCTTACAAGGCAGGCACAATGGCACTCTGGGACTTAATTGCTATACTGTCCCTTGGCTGGAGGCCTCCACAGGCCAGTACAGGGGAAAGAAGGAGGAAGAAATAAATCTCAGGGGCTGGCCAGTTATTATTTTAACCTATTTATGGGCTCATTATTGTTACAAAAAGACAGACAAGGCTCCAAACTTAAATGTCTGTCCCTCTGAATCTAAACTCATCAGAATTCATTGAATCCCCAGTGCTAACCTCTCCACTAAACAATTATGCTGTGTTTTATGAAAACCTACCATAGCACATATTTTCACCCCACTTCATATCATTATTATTATTATTCATATTACCACTGGAATCACAGCTAGCTTTTTTACTTCACAGAAGATAGAAAAAATCAGTAGTAACTTAAGCAGTTAAGTTCTGCACATAGGTCAGCTGACTTAGGCAGTAACTAGGAAAATTAAGTATGTTTTACAGATTACCTAATTCCCCAATATTTTAGGGGAAAGTATGAATAAATTACATTTTTCATGGGAAAATATTTTAGAAAGTTTGCCTATTACTCTGTGATCTGTTTATCTTTACTTTTTCTCTGTACTATGTACTGTTTTTGTCAGTATTTACAGGTCACTAGGTAAACCTTGTTTTCCTCTCACTTCCTGTAATTTTTTTCCATTCAGTATGTAGATGTACCTACCATGTAGAACACCATTCTGGGCTCTGAAAAGATTTAAAGGCTTTCCTAAAGCCTTACAAGTAGGTTGAGCAGATAAGATGTGACAAGAGTTAGCACTCTGCAAAGGGTAGCTAAGTGTCAATTTTTCCTACTAGGAAAACAATTTTATCCTAGTTATATTTTATTAAATAGGTTACATACATATTTAAAGTGTTAATTTAGGAATACTGCCTTTTCATAAAACAGTTTATTCAGACTTTACATGTATCTTTAATATCTTCATCTCCACTATATCCATTTTTTAGTCATTTAATGGTTTTCTACACTTCTACCTAAGTTGTTTAATATACAGCATTTCTTGAATCATGTTTGATGTGTCCACTGGAAATTTTATTCTAAGCAACAAATACCAATTCCCAGTACCAATTCACAGGACCGAATTTTCCATTGTCCCTAATATGGGCATATTTTTTTAAAAATTTCCACAACCCACTGTATATATAGTCAGCCCTCCTTATCCACAAGTTGTGCATCCACAGATTCACCCAACCTCGGATCAAAAATATTCGAGAAAAAAATTCTGGAAAGTTCCAAAGAGCAAAACCTGCATTTGCCACACGCCAGCAGCTATTTACATAGCACTTGCATGCTCAGATTTTATATCCGTGGGGTGTCCTGGAACCAGTCCCCCATGGAAACCAAGGGACACCTGTACTTACTTTTAAAAGTGATCTTTAAAAGCTATTCACAATGATATCCAACACTTGCAGTTAGGAGTTTTCCAAGAAAAATTTCCAAATCTGCCAATCATATTAAGAAGAACTTTATATAGATTATCTCCCACCTCCCTTCCAGCAACCTCAGAAGCCATGGTTAATTGCTACCTCATATGACAGATGAGGAAATAGGGGCTTACATTTAAATAACTTGCTGAAGGCCTAGAGAATTAGTAAATTGGTGAGCCTGAACTAAAAAATGCAGGTCTGCCTCAATGAAGATGTTTCTGCCCACTCAGTGGTGCCTCTTCAAGAGATCCCCCCAAAGCTGTTTGGTCCCCATAACTTTCACAATGACCACGTGCCATAAGGGCAGTCCAGACTGCAGGTACTCCCAGAGTTGTCATTAAGAGGGGCTTCTGGAAAAGGAAATCCCTACACCTGGTCCTGCAGGATGAGTAACATGTGGCCAGGCTAAGAAGGGGAAGAGGCAAGGACACAGATCAACACAGGCCAGCATAGAAGGTTGGCTAATTATTGGAGAATATGGAGAAGCAGGAGTAGATAAAGAGGAGGGGCCATTGGTCTTTGTGACTTAATCCCATGGCCACAATTGCTGACTTACTTTTGGGGTCATAGATGAGTTTTGTTTGGGGGGAATGTGTACAGGTTTATGTGTTTGAAATAAAATCTTGGGAAACAAGAATAGATTTTAACAGGTTGGAAAGGGAGAGCAGAACAAGAACAATGAACTTTAACAAAGTCAGAGGTAAGCTGGGGTCCTGCAAGTGATGGCATGCAGCAATGAATGCGTCAGCCCTCATACAACCGATGCCCAGCAAGGCACCACAGCTCAGAAAGTGAGTGTGGAAGAAACAGGAGAACAGAGAGGTGGGCCTCGATGCAGGACAGCGCACAAGTATGCGGGCCAAAAGGACAAAAGTTCAAATCCTGGCTCTGCCACTTACCTGTGTGAGCTGAGCCTTAGTGTCCTATCTGTAAGGTAGGGACAAAGTAACTCAACTCAGAGTTACTGTGAGGATTATATAGAATGAACATAAATGTTCAGCAGACGTTATTTCAGGCATACCATAATGCACTGTGCTTAAGATCATAAGCTTTGGAGTTACACTGGGTTAAGTTCCAGGCTCTACAATTAACTAGCAGTGTGACTTTAGGCAAATCACTTAATTCTCACTGTCTCACTTTGTTCTCGATTAAGATAGGAAACCCTACTTATAGGGTTGTGAGGATTACATGAGTTACCATACATTATTGCATGGTGTCCAGTCTACAATAAGGGCACAATTAATGGCCTTGTCCAAGGAAAGGCCATCTTATTGGAGTATTACACAGTTTTGGCCTCTTCAATATAAAATGGATGTGGAAAATGTGAAGTTCAAATGAGGGAATTAGTCAAGAACAGGAATTAAATTCCACATGAAGAAATTATGTCTCAACATGAATTACTAAGTGAAGTTTGGCAGATTTAGCACTTTGGTACCGAAACCTTTAAAATTTAGTAACACTAACCTCATAGAATCAAATACAGGAAATAATTTTCATTTTTAAGTAAGAATTGTAAGCTAGAGAAAAGTAATTTCTTGGTGAGGAAACATTCTTACATGGAAGGGCTGACTGAGGAATTTTCATTGACTGCTTAATTGCACATGAGAAATGCATCTCATGATTCCGATACTACATTTCTCCATCATTTGATTTCATGATGTCTGGTCTGTGAAGTGCTGTGAAACGGAAGTAAATTTAAACCACTTGCTTTTGAGAACATCACAACTCCTTGATAACACCTCATAATGCCAAAAATCGGGACTGGAAATCACTGGAATAATCAATAAGAACTTGGCCAGGTCCCAAACTGTCCATTATTTCAAGCTTAAAGAAGGGTCATTAGTTTATACTAGAAAATCTGAGTCATTGTCTTTGATTCTTTCAAGCTAAAAATCTGGAAACTCCCAGATTCCCATTCACCAAGCAACATGAATTGCCACCATGCCTTCCTGAAGGTCACGTGGTCTTGACTCACCTCTCGGGCTTGATGCCCAGCCTCTCGCCCCGGTCCATGTTGAGTGTGCCCGCGCCCTGGCCGTACCCGTAGCCTTTTGGCCCGTACTTCTTTCCATAGCAGGATTTGCAGTAGATCTCGTCATCGTGAATTGCCACTGTTGTACTATCTAAATTTTTCCTGCAAACCACTGAGGGGGAAAAAGTTAGACTTTAAAAATATGCCAAAGATTGCCTTTTTCCTTAGAACAATGGTGGGGCTGACACAGGGCCTAGAAAAGGTAAAGGCACAGGCTCTCTCACATTCCTAGTTTATTCTCTGGTTCCCAAAAGCCACTGGAGAGCACCTGGACGGCTCGCTACCTGTGAGGACGATTTGCGTTCCTCCATGGATACGATGGTCATTTCAGAAATACGTTAGAATTTTAACATCCTGAAGCCTCAAACTTTTTAGTAGGATCTGCCCCCCAGACAAGAGGGAGAGAAGTTTCCAAGATGTCTATAATTACACGAACAAAAGGAACAAAACTAGCACTTTGCACCCAAGACCCTTGCTCCCAACCTTCAACGCTCAATCTTTTTCATCCCCTTCATCCAAGTATTAAAGAACAAAAGGGTAGGAGCGCCTTGGGCAAGCTGCCTCTGCAGCCCCTCCTCCCCCAAAAGCACCCCCAGGGATAAAAACGGTTTTAAATCCAGAATTCTAGTCTTCATCACTAGTCCAGAAGGGAAAAAGTGTCTTCTTTCATCTCGCCACCGGCTTCTCCAGCAGTGATAAGTATGTCTGAAAATCGTCAAGTGGTTTAAAGTCTGCATTTGTTTTCCCTTCAGTCCCAAAGGAGAGCACATTCTTTCTTGATGGATTTCTTACCACATTTCCACGTATCCCACTTCATAAAACTGCCAAATGTCATCATGTTTTGTCCAGACATTATTTCACTTTCTAAGACTTCAATTAAGCTTGAGAAAAAAAAAGACTTGTGAGAGAGCTCACTGGAAGCACAATCGGGCAGCAGGAAACCCAAGATTAGTGCAGTAGAAAAGGGGATTCCCCCCGCCCCTTATTTAAAAGAGAGGGAGAAACAAAAAGAGGAAGGACAGAAAGAAGGGCAGGGAAAGGCGACTAGCTGGCTGCTTCAGAGTAGAGTTAAATGATGAAGTTTTTATTATCTTAGACTGAAGTCTTCTCTGGTAGAACAGAAATGACATCATCTACTTTGAACCTTGCTGTTGAGGTTCAAGTACTGAAATATGTCTGCTTAAAGTTAACCTAAAATTGTACACTGCTGAAGAACAAACACCCTTAACAGACAGATTAAATAGAAAAACTGGTTTTAAACACATATTTATTAACCGGAGCAAGTTTAAATGTAATGAGATTTTGACTAGAGAACCACCCCTTTCCCCCTAGGCCTCGTCTGTATTCTCTGCAGTAAAATTCTCCTAAGGTCTGCAAACTACTCTGAATTATTTCCTTAAAAGGCTTTAGTCAGCAGAGGCACATATTAGGAAGGAGTAATAAAGATGACCAGTAAAGACCTTGACATTTAATAAACACTGACTTGATTACGGTGTAGACATCCTGGCTTAACCTAGAGGAAACTTAAGAACAATTTCTCAAGTATTTACATTTCCTCTTTGTTCACATACTCTCTTGGTTACAAAGCTGCTGAAAAATATGGATTCCTTTAAAAAAAATTAACTTCTAAGAGAAGAAATGGTTAAACCAAATCTGAGAAATGCTAGCTATTATGGAGGCGTACATAGCAAACATTCATATGTTGTATTTGTATTCTTCGTAACTGCAACTCTCTGTTGTCTGTTTCTGGTCGTCTGCAAAGCAGTTGCTGTATAAAAAGGTCCAGACACCTTAAATGCTGGTGCCTAGAAGGAGAAGGACAACTAAAATTTGTGAGGGAAACTCTTTCTGAAGATTATTCCTTAGTGTAACCAGACTTCTTTTTAACATAGGCAGTTTCTAACAGTAATTTTCACTGCACAGTACTCTAGATATAGCGGAGAGCTGCACAGACGGGTGGGTTCCTCACGTAACAAATCCTTCGTTCAAGAAAATTTTGTCATTTGAATCAGAAGCTGATTAATGTTGAGCCTCCTGAAGCGGCTACTCTCCTTTTTTAAGACTGAAGACTTGGTTGTCCTGAGAAGGAATCTGCCGGGGAGAGGGGGCTTCTCTCCTGTTCCCTTTCTCTCATTATCAGGTACTGACCATCGTTGCAGCAGACGCCCACGTGCTGGTTCGTGGTCTGCCTCATGTCTGTACCAGCCACTCCGGTAATTCTCTCTCTATAAACAACAGTAATTCCCCACCTGCTTCTGTGGGATTTTCATATCCTACGTTCCTTTCCCTCAAATTTAGGACATCAATAACAAGAAATAACTCTGAATATTCACTACCAGAGAAGACAGAATTTGAACTTCTAGACATGTGAATTTCACCTAACAGTGTGGCGAGAAACCAGCCAGTTAGATTTCAAAGAGAAGGAGCGCTGCCAGAATGAGAAAGCTGGGGCGGATGGGGAGTGAGCCGTTCGTTCAGGAATCGGAGCCAAGCCCCTGGGATGTGCCAGGAACTGTGCTGGGTGCCAGACTATAAACAGCCCCGAGGTCTCGGTGAAGCGGGGGAGACAGACGTGACAACAGATAAAGTACAGGGGGTGCCAAGTGGAGGCGAAGCGCTACGGGGACCCAGAGGCCAAGGGTCTGGGTCGCCCCTGCTGTCCTTGCTGTGAGGCTGAGCGCTTGCACTGTCCATGGGGACAGACAGGCAGAAACCACGGGGCTGCTAAAATCATCCTTGTTGACAAAACCACAGTTTCTTCCTGAAATCGGTGAACTGAAGCTTCTGACACACGAGTTGTGTCCGCGCGAGCGCGGGGGGGGAGACTCACTGCACAGGAAGCAGCAGCGGTGGAAGCTCCGGCCATCGCACTGCACCTCCTCTGCGTGGTACACAGTCCTCCCACAGGCCCCGCACTTGTTGCCACCTCCCCAGACGGGCATCCTGCAGGAAGACAGAATCGTTAGAACGGACCCCTACCGTACGAGACGTCTCACACGCCCCCTGCAGGGCTTTTTACACCAGGGGACAGCAGACAGCGTTGGTTTCTTTATAACCTGCCCTGGCCACATCTGTAAAAGACCTGCGTTCCTCCAAAGTAACCTCGTCTCACCTCCCAAATCACAGCCCTCACTAGGAAACGGGCTTGTCGTGCACAGGTTTTTTTCTCCTACAGGACAAAGGACCTGCGTTTAGTACAACAGTGCAGGTCGCCAGGCACAGAACAAACTGCCGCCAGCATCCCCGGGAGTTGAGAAAGCAGCTTAGGGAGTGGGAAGGCAGACGCTGCCCACGCCCAGCCTCCAGTCGAAATGAACTGGTTTAAGGCCCAGCTGAAGAACTTACACTTGGGTGGAGGTTTTTACATGTTTCATTCATTGTAACATCACCAAATTCTTAACCATAGAACATACACGAGCTATGACACACTTCTAGGGAGGAGGGAAGTGCTGGGCGGCCCAGCAAGATTAAGCTGTATATTTTCTGCTCAAGTTATGAGAGATTATAGCATAAACACTTGTTTCTCTGACTAGCACAACTGCATGGCTGGAGCCTGGGAGTAACCACAACGAACACCCATCCAGGTGGCTATCATTTTAAGTTTCTGTGCTTCACTAATCCCAGTGTCCTGAAGTCCAGCCGACAGTTGGTTTTCCCTCTCTGGTGGGCCTGTCCGTCCACACAGAATAGGCTACCAAGTTGCCTTCCTGGCAAAATGAATTGTTTGTTGACTGTGTCCGAATAACCTCTGAGCAATGTGGCCTGGGGGTAGAACTGGAAGTTTAAAACCTTGGCTATCTTGCTGTGAAGTAGCGCAACGTGTTCTAACCTCCTTCGCAATGAACTGGTCTACCTGGACCCAGTTTAAAACGCCTAGTTCTGAATGGACAGTGTGCTCAAGTGCCTTTGCCAGTACAGAAAGTTGTCCTGCAGAGACAGCGTGTTATGTTAGACCTGCCCTGAGTGGTATCTAAAAACACAGTAGAAGAATTCCTTTCATCCCCACTATCATTTCCAGACTTCCCTTTGCTGAGTGCCATTTGCAGCCCTTGTCTGTTGCGTCTCCTTGGATGAGCTGCTGCCTCTCTAGTAAACAGCTAGCTGAGAAGGCTGAGAAGTCCTTACTAACTCAAGTCTGGCTAGAAAAAAAAAGGGACAAGGACAGCTGCTAAGCAAAAGGCTGAAGAATCTTCAGTCCTTAAGATAAAAAGGAGGGTGGAGAAAATTCCTATCCCACTTGCCCAACCTACACCGTTTTGACAATCGAGAACACAATGGCTCCCTAAACACTGAGATGAGGCCTTTACACAGGAAAGATTTACAGAATTAACCACTGTGCTGGGCACCCTTCTGGGGCACAGCCTTCTCTGGCCCCTCTTCTGCTAATACTTCCCCCAGATTTTCTCAAGGGCAGCCACCACCTCTTTCTTGGCACACGTGGTTTAGAGAAGTACTTATTAAAATGTGGTCTCCTGGTGACTGTCCACTGTGCTGGCTACCAATTCGAGACAACATTCAGATAAAGCGTTTAGAAAGTTTTCTACAATTTTATGCCACAACAATCAAGAGCATGATCAGTGGGCTCCTCCTGTTGGACAGAGGACAGTCAGATAATCCGTGTGTATTTGGAAATTAAAATAAAAAGAATGGTCCTTTACCACAGATAGTTGGAGAAGCACTAGTTTAGAGGGTGTGACTCTACCCTCAATTCCAGGGCTGGACATGCGATGCCTCCCTGCAGTCAGATGAGTGCATTCCCCCTCCTGCCATGGCGACTGGTTTAGGAATGGGCACAGGACCCCAAGCCAGTTCAATGGAAGTTAAACCCGGCCTTCGGTTTAGAACTGTGCCAGTGCAGGAGTGGAGTTGTTAGCAGCTGTCTGGAAGAAAAGAACCTAAGAAGGAAGCCAGCACAAAGGAAAACAGAGACTAGTTTAGATAGTCTTTAGCCGCGCCTTGTTGTATCCTGTGCTCTTCAATTATATGAGCCAATAAATTCCCCTTTTTAAGCCTTGGGAGATAGAGCCCCTGGTCCTAGAAACAAACAGGAACGACACACAAAAAGACCTGACTGATACGACTAGTTATCCCTACGTTGTTGGCCTCAACTTGCAAAAAGCCTGTTTCCCTTGTTCAGACAGGAACAGTCATTTCTAGGGTCCACAAATGTTACCAGGCTCCTGCGAAGGCATCCATATAGGATTGATATCCAGCAACAATGGAATATATTTGCAAGCTTTTCTTTGGTAGTTGCATAAATCTCTTATTCCTGTCCCTGGAGACTGGTGCTCCATTGTTTAAATCCACAGTGAAACTTGAGCCCGGCTATAGAACCTGACACAAAACTTGGCTTCAGCGCCTGCACTGGCTTGAGTTTGGAGGGCAGTTAATGATATTGACTTTGCCCCATGGCTCCAAAGCTACCCGTGTTCTGGAATGCTCACAGATACAACAGACATCTGCTGGAAGTATCCCATGATTTCTGAGGAAACCAAACACCAAACCCAGACTTGCAGGTAATGACGTCACAGTGACTTAAAATCAGATCCCAACCATCAACAGCGCAGCTGGCTTTTAAAACACTTTTATCATCAAGGCATTTCTCATCA
Source organism: Pseudorca crassidens (assembly GCF_039906515.1). NCBI lineage: Eukaryota > Metazoa > Chordata > Mammalia > Artiodactyla > Delphinidae > Pseudorca > Pseudorca crassidens. The sequence continues at coordinate 64,971,846 of NC_090306.1, forward strand.
TGTTAGAAAGGGTCATCGTACCACCAACCCGTATCACAATTACTTTGGAGCAATCACCAATAAGGAGCCAGACTTTCCATCAAGACAAACACTATCCTCGGTTGTCTCTAAATAACATTTAAAAATACATAAAAACTAACTCATCACTCTGTGTTACTCTCTCTCTACGATAGAGCAACTTGGACTTTTAAAAAAGGAAGAATATCTTCCCTTTCCTTGTGTAATTCAGGGTTGAATTCACCCCTTGTAAAGTCAAGTCTGATTCTTACTGTACTTGCCACGCCAGCCAAATGTGAATAGGTCATCTTTTCGGGAAACACCTATCCAATACCTTTTCAGCTTACCTTTTAAGAGCTTCCTTCCTTTGAGGGTGGGGACCACAGCTCTATCTTCTCCCACACCATCAACCAGAGTGCTTGGCATATGTCAAAATATTTCATTTCTATTATTTTAAGGAATCCTTCCTTTTTCAACTTGTCTTTACTCTTCCCAATTTGATCTTATGCTTATAAAGACAAAGGTAGCACTGTCCTACTTCTCCGTCACATTCTTGGATTCTCAGTAAAATTTCCAAGTCATTACCTTTTTAAAAGTTCCACTCAGTTTAAAGGCTTTCCTAAGGATTTCTGAATAACCCTCTCTGTGGGCCAGGCTAATGGTGTAGTCGAGCATCCTCAGAAAGCTTCAGATGGGTTTACGTTTTATTTTTTAAGCAGGATAGTGGATAGTTGGGTGTTCCTTATGTTATTCTCTATCTTGTATGTCTGAAATATTTCGTAATGGAAGGAAAGAAGGAGGGAAGGAAGGAAGGAAAGGAGAGATGGAGGAAGACACTGATTTAGACAGACCTGGGTTAACTTCACTATTATAGTGGTTGTGCAATGTTGGGCTTAATTTTCTTTTCTGCAAAAAAGGGGGGAAAGGTAGCTCTCCCTACCTCACAGAGATATTGTGAAGATAAAACACAGTAAATAAATGCCTTGGCAGACATCCAATAACTGGTGGCTTGAGGGTGGGAGGGGCATCTCATGCGGTCCATCCTGCTATCAGTACTCCTATAGGAAACCCACTGACTAGCATCTATAGAACACAGCTCAGAGCAACAAACAGTAAAGGAAAAAGTTATCTGATTAGTCACTCATAAACCTTTCTCTGGAACATTACAATGCACTGCAAGTATAACAACAGTTCCACTTGCGGGGACTAAGAAATGAAGTTCAAATTTACACTTTTAGGGTGAACCCCTATGCGTGTCTGCTGAATTTGGCAGAGGGAAATGGGACCATCTTCCATTTCTGTCACTCCTAGCATTGCTATGCATATATTAAAAAAAAAAAAATACACACAAAAACCCAAAGCTTCATTTTTCCTACAAGCCCTTGGCTGCACTACTCCACAACAGCTGACATTAATCACAGCAAACTGGATTTGCACTGAGCAATCTGGGCTGCATGCCTTTCCCCGATCCTATGCATTAATTTACAAAATGGTAAGAGGAGAAATAAAACCCCACGTTACATACACCTCGCAAAAGAGGCCAAACATGGGCCAATTCCGTTTTTTTGTCTTGTTCTTTGGTTCTCATTGCCTGAAAGAGCTCCAGCACTAGGATTTATCCACTGTGTTGGATTAAAAAGCTTGGTTTACATCCAAACACCTATGTGCAGTTTCTCTTTGCTGCTTCCCCCCAGTCTAAGACACCACCCAGAATCAGTAAGACTTAGCCCAAGAAGAAAATTACTAGAGTCTAAATCTGAGTCACCTTGCGGTAAAGTTAGGTCATTCTCTAGGTAACCAATGACCACAGGGATCATTCTCCCCACCTGTGCTGCGCTGACTGCCTTATTTTAGAATCTGAATGACTCAAACCCATGAATTTTGAGCCTGTGTGCCGCCGCTTGTAATTTAAATTAACTGGTCTGATGCCGAGTGAATCCGTCTATAAACCCAGATTCTAAATGCTTCCAGAAGATTTGACATCTTATGACTACATGCAGGGCTTTGTTATTATACAGAATCTTTGTTATTATGCTATAACTTCCCAAAAGGAGAATCTACTATAAACCAGTTTCATCTTGAGCCACATCCAGAGGGGGGTCACTTGTTAAAGAATACGTAACTGTCCCCAATTACAATAATTTTTAAAGAGGCCAGAGTTTGAGAGCTGTAATTAATTGGAAATTAAGCTGCACTCAATGCCCATTCTAGAAAGGTTTTCTTCTGCAACCCAAACTACCTGCTTAGTCTACTTCCCTTATCTGAGTGAATACCACTGAGCCAAGGATAGGACTCTCTGTGTCTTAGTGATGGGCTCCAAGTTCCATTTGGCTTCTTCTACCAAAGGTAAATCCTCAAGCTGGTCTTCAAGAGAGCTCGGCCTCAGGATGAACTAAGAAGATGGATTTTGGAGTCCACACAGTCTCATTTCCCTCATATGCAAAATAAGGGTAGCAGAACCTTTCTTTCAGAGTTGTTAAGAAAATGAGATGAGAAAATGCTTACAGTTGGCATTCAATTATTGGCCGCCTTTATCATCAGTATTTAGCAATGTTCAGTCTTTGTTATCAATACTTATCTTCTCCTACCCATCTCAGTCCATCCATTCCTTCATTGTGTCCCTAATCCCTCTACATCAGGAAAACTGACTTACCTCCCTCCCTCCCACCCTCACCCAGCTAACTCCTGACTTCATTTCTGAATCTCAAGTAATTCTTCCAGGGTAGGGGCAGCTAATAAACACTGTAATGCTGTACTGTTTATGAAGCTCTCCTATAAATCTATTAATTCAACATCTTATAAGCCATATCCTGGGTTGGGAGCTGAGGATAAAAGGGTAAAGGAAGGGTGCCTGTTTCTCAGGGATTTCTACTTTGGTGGTAGAAGTATGTAAACAAATAACAGCAAAGTAACCCAAATCACAGAAGCGTGTAGAAGGGGCTTTGGGAAGTCTGTATGGTCTGTTGATGGAGGGATGCCAAAACAGTTTCATCTTATTGATTGATTGATAGTGGATTCCTGGAACTATGTTGGAAAAGATTCTGGAGACCAGTCAAGATTCCACATTAAAGATCACTGGGGTTAATAATGTCTGCCATAGAAACTGCAGTGCACGCGCCACCTCTAAGACATTCCAGGGGTAAGAGAAAGAGTGTGAACTCAGAATGAGACAGATGTAAGCTTGCAAGTCAGTTACCAGCTCTGTGATCGTGGCCAAGTTCCTTAACATCTGAGCCTCCACGTCTTCAGCTATAACTTGGAAATGGATGAGCGCTCTGCCGTAGGATGGTTCGTTAACGAGATAACATTCGTAAAGTACCTGGCAGAAGCCTGTGCTCCACAAATACTGGTTTCCTTTTCCTTCAGGAGCGCTAGCGGGCCGGATTAATGGTTACCAAACGTTCAGCGGTTAAGTGACTTGCTCAGGTCACTGACCTCCAAAGATGCAGATCTAGGCTCAACCACTCATGTCTGACTCCAGAACCACAAGCTGTGCCCCAAACTCCCATATCTGATTGAAGGGTCGAGAACATTCAAACCACCTGAGCGTGATCAATCCTTGAGCTATCAACTTACACGCAGGAACACCTTCCTCTCTGGCCAGTCTTCATCCACCCACCTAGCAGTTAGCAAGTGTCCTCTATGTGCTAATCGCATACCCAAACTGCTACTTTCAACCAAAACGTACTCTCTACCACTCCTCTCTGCCAACCAAAGTCCATCCTCCTACTGAGGGAAGCCTCCCTTCTATCTAATAAGCTGTCCTTTGTGTACCTCACCCTCACCATTCATTAGTAATTCTGTATCCTGTTGCCACTCATGTCTTCAACTCGGAGGACACCTTGACCCAGATTTGGAGGCTGTCAAATCACACGTTAGAACACAACTGCGCTCTCAGCTCGGGCACTCTGACCTCCACCTGCCAGCCCCAGATAGCCACAATCTGTGCAAACTACGAGCTATTCAATTATTCAAACATTTTAATGTTTGTGTGATTTTTACATGGAGTCAGACTGAGACTTATATGCCAAGACTACTGTTTATTTGCCAAAAGATCTTAGGCTGTTATCTGATCTGTTCGTTTTCTCATTTTAAAAACGGAGATACTGCTTATTTATATCGTAAGGCAGTTTTGAGATTGAACAATACATGTAAAGCCCTTCGAATAATGCCTGCCACATGATAAATAACAGTAATTAGAAGTACTTACGTAAAGCTTACTATACCTATGTTAAGTAGTCTACTTATATGAACTTAATCCTCATAACAGCTGAGGTAGGCATTATCCTCGCTGCATGGGTGGGAAAGCTGAGGTATAGATTATTAAGTGGCTCATAACTGTAAAACCAAAACACAATTACCAATTCAACTTAAAAATACCAGAGAAACTCAAATAGACTATACTGAGTTTATTTGACTGATGTTTCACTAAAACTAAAACACTGCTAGCAACACAAATACAGCAGTGACTGATGTGGCTCTAGCACAGGTTCTTTTAAATTGGGTATTTTCTGTCCTGCTGTGGGGGGTATGCAGATTTGATTCTGTCTTCGCTTTCCTCTTCTGGAGGAGAAGCCACCATGAAACCTAACTGGGAAGTCATATGGCCCTAATGTATTAAATGGTATGTGTCCTCTTATTAGTTAAGGACAATTAGTAGTACTGTTGGTACAAACAAAAAAGCAAGGAACCTGATAGCCTTTGCAAATGATTCACAATATACTTCTTTTGCTTCTTCCTCTAAGACTTACACTAAAATGTACAATTTTTATAATCAGAATTTGTGCCTGGCTACTCCACAATCCAGTTTGAGAAAACTCCCGTAAGTCAGTCAGGGTTCTTAACCTGGGGTCCACAGATTCCTTGAAATTCTGGGGATCGCTGAACTTGGTACCATGTACTTTATTTTATGCACCAAAAACAGTTTGAGAAGGGGTCCAGAGGCTTCACCAGACTGCCAAAAAGTTCCATGACACAAAAAAGTTAGGTATTACCATCCTAGGTAATCAAGACCCCAAGTGTAGGGAACCCCACCCAATAGAACACAAGGGATGCCACGCAAATACCAGCCCAGGAAATGATACAGTTGAGGAAACCTGTGAATATCTACAAAGGGAAGAAAGCTGGCCTCCAGGCAAGGCCTAGGCAATACTGTTCAGAGTCAGCAATCTTCTGGAAGAGGCTTTCACTGATAGCTGTTTCCCCCTATATTCAACAAAGAGCAGAACAGAGTCTAATTACAAGGAACCTCTCCCAAACTGGGCTGGGTTTTATACAAGGAACAGCATGCCTTCCGAGAACCCCTGCAAGGTATGTGCTATTACACCCATTTTACAAGATGAAGTAACTGAGACCAGAGAGTAAAATAACTTGCCTAAGGTCATCAAACCAGTGGCTGCTGAAGCTGGGATGTGAATTTGGGCCCAACTGGTCAGTCCTGTCCTTCTGACCATGCTATGCCTCCTCTCCCGCTGTGGGCTTGCTCTCCCCCGCTCATCTGATTTACCTGATTTTTGACAGAGAAGAAAAATTAGAGGCCCAGATGTCCACATTTAGTGGCGGCGTCAAGGCTGGACCCAGGCTTCTAAAGCTCATTTATTACTGCCCCCTCTAATCTATGCCAACATTCTTGCTATTTTAGTATAAAATACAGTTTCCTCAAAATCCAAGTGAGTTGGCAATTTCATCAGGACAGACCTCCAATGAGTACTGCTTTCAGCCCAGTATTTGGCATATACCAGTATCAATCAATATTCGTGAATACATTTGGAGGAATCCATTAAAAAAACTCATGATGGAAACTGTAGATCAAATCTGCTAATATTTCTATTGTTTGAGTCCAATTAAATCTTTGTTCTCTACAATTGCAATCTTACTCATTCCTTCATTCATTCATTCAATTAACCAGCAATGGCTATGGTCCAACGGTGTGTTTAAGACACCCAAGCCAAGCACTGTGAATTTCAAAGACTCATGGGATACAGACCCCCCGTGTCTACCTAACTTCACTCTGAAAGAGCAAAGGAAACGAATCCAGGGTAAAAAGAACCTTGAGAAATATTGGTAAAGTGTAAGTGGCAGTCAACTTCAGAGGGCAATGACCAAGGAGACTGTGGAGGGAGACCACAAAAGACTTAATAAAATTTGTTCTCGTTTGGTATGCAGTTTTTAACGTATGTGCAACTCACCCTTTAGGAATCCATTGCCCATCTTTCCTGAAAATTTGAGTCAAATTATAGCCAACTCTGTGGCTGTCCTATTTGAATTCTTGGCATTTTTTATAAGTAGAGCTTTAAAACAGGTTAACTAGAAAAGTTAAGAACTAAAGAGACCATTTTTACTGCCGAGTTAAAAAAAAAACTACCCCAAATAAAAAGTATTTATAAAAGGAAAAGGAAAAGGAAAAAGTCTGGTCTGCAGACTGCAAATAAAACAGGTTGAACATTTGGGGTAACCATTTAAAGAAATATCGTTCTACAAACGTCCTGGCTGGGTGGGGGGGCGGGCAGGGCAGACCAGACGTGGGTGTCTCCCGACTCAGAAAACCCACCCTGCCCCCCCCCCCCCCGGGGACTGCCTACGTGGAGCTTTGGAACCGAGGACGTGATTTGCAGGACCTGTTGCAGAATTTACAACCAAGCATTCTTGCTTTCCCGGTTTGTACCTGAATGGTAGAAAGTTCCGGAAAAAGCTGGGAGTGATCAATATGACGTTTCACTGCTGTGCCTTCAACATTTAAGGTTCAGCGCTCGGTGGGCAGAGCCCACCAAACAATGGGGATACCAGGAGCTCTGTACCGCAGCAGGGGAAGGATTTCGGGCTCGACAGGCTGGGGGAGCCCCCTCAGCACCCCCAGGGCTCCGAACCAGCTGGGAAGGTCGCCCTCGGCGTGCAGCACACTCGGGGCACAGGAGACCCCGAGACTCGGATCCCGCCCTCCCCTTTGCGAAGAGAGAACGCGCCACTGGAGGAGGGGGCCCTAGGCTACTAAAACGCGGATTAGCAGCCCCGCGAAACTCTCGATCCCACCTCTCTCTCCCAGAGAAACCGGGATGGAGGTCGCGCACGATTATTTCTCTGCGCAGCGGACCCGGGATCCGAGAGCAGGGCTGAGGCGGCCACGGGGAACGGGGCAGGTGTGTGGAGATCGGGGCGCAGGGGTGAGGAGGATGGCTAGGGGGACCAAATGGGGACCAAGATGGGGACATCGGAGGATATGAGAGGGGGCGCCGGCAGGGCGGCCTCCGCATCCCAGGAGGCTGAGGGAACCCCACCCCCGGGGTCGGCGGAGACGCCCGCACCTCCCTACTCACTCGAGTCGCAAGCAGGACCACGCACCGCGGGCAGAACTAGCGAGAAGCAGTCGGAGAGAGCGCGTCGGGAGTCCGGGAGCCGGGACGCAGGGAGCGCCGGTACCTTTTCAAGCCCCCTGTGGGCGTGGCCAGTAGGTGCCCCGCCCCTACTCCTCCGCGCCCCGCCCCGCCTCGCCTCGCGGCGCTGCGCTGGGCCGCGCCGCGCCTGGCCGATTCCCGGACCGGCTCGGAGGGCGGGAGGGGGGAGCTGCTCGCGGCCGGGCTCCGGGGTAAAGACAGCGAGACAAAGGCAGAATCCCGCCTCTTCCTGCTGCTTCCCGCGCGGCCAGCATCTTCCCACGTAGCGGGACCGCTCCCGCCGACTTTACTCCTCTCGCTCGCAACGGGAGCCCGCAGTTTCTAGAAGTGGTTAACCGGAGTCGGGAAAGGAGGCTTCCTCGCCCTGCAGAGAGGCCGGACGGCGGGACTGTCCCGTCGGGAAACAGCCCTCGCCGCCCTGCTACGTGCCCTTCCGACCGCGGTTGCCAATTCTCCTTTAGGAGGGAACAGTCCAAGGTCGAGTTTCCAGCAGTAGAAAACCGGCCAGATCGGGAGTTTCCACCACACCTTCCCTTGCCTTACCCTTATAAGTAAACTCAACGTGATTAACTTCCCCAGTGGACAAGTATCCGCTGGCCCGATTTCCAGCTTCTGGGAATCCGCAACATTCCTGTTCTTAAAGAGCAAAATTTCTCATCTAGATTAAATAAATGACGTTACCAAAAAAGCCTCATTACTCAAGTGTTTTGCCTTTCCCACCATCGGGGGGCACGGCTGCACACGCTGCCGAAGGGGTGCAGGGGGTGCGGAGAAACCCACCCGGAAACCCGGGCGCCAAAGGGCCTTGGGATTACATTTGTCGGTATCAGAAAAGCCCAGGGACAGCAGTGACAACCGAGGGGACCTAATACCTGAACTAAAGGCTGATTTACTGTTTTAGATGAAAAGAAAAACAAACAATGCCATCTTTATCTTGTTCACATTCTAGGCCGACTGATGACCTCTGTGCCAGAAGTGAGGATCCCTGAGAGTTGATGTTTGGGAAAGTGGAACACTCAAGAAAGACAGTGACCAAGGCTTTCCCTCAGGCCACAAATGCAATAGCCTCCTCTAGTGCAGAGCTTCTCAAACTCCACACTGTAGACATTTGGGCCTGGGTAATTCTTACCTATGGGGGCCGTCCTGGGTGTTGTAGGATGCCTACAGTCACTAGATGCCAATAGCACCCCTCCCTCCACACTGTAACAGTCAAAAAGTCTCCAGACAGTGCCAAATGCCCTCTTGGGGAGGGGGCAGAGGGCATTGGTTGAGAACCACTGCCCTGGTATATATCTGCATGATAAATTGCAGAAGTGGCTTATAATATTATTATTGTTTTATTTTATATGGTGGGGCCAATCCAGGATAAACCCATTATAAGAGCAGCCTTATTCTCTGTCCACCCAGTACTGTACAAAAACACATAGTGGTGATTGACATCTCCTGATATTGTGGCAGGAGTCTGGAAGTATTCCTGCCTGCTGTGAGCTTTGCTAAATATGGGCAGTCCGTGTTTTCATGACATCAGCTAATGTAAGAGCCAACATGAAAATTCTGTCCTTCTGATTCGACATTCCCTTTATCTCTGCTGCTTACAGTACTTACTTTTTCTTGCATTGGTTTATGTCGTGTTTCTACTGAATGAAACTATTGGTGAATTTTGATGCCGCACTGGTTTTCAGCACACTGTTGTCCTTTCTCTCCCACCCTTGGGTTCTTTTTGATGCTTCCATGACCTGACCTGTTTGCTTTCTGACATGCTCATGTTGTCCCTAAATTGCACAGCCACCTCCTAGCATTTGACGTTGGGCTTGCTCCTGACCTGAAAGTATTTCTGCTATCTGTCTATCTGTCCCTCTATGTCTTTGCCTGAGTGTATTTTACAGTGAGTCTGGGGATAATGTGCAGCATTTAATTTTGAATAAATCTATATTTGTATCTAATTACCCACAGTTAAAAAATATTTTATTTCTCTTTAAACATTTCTTTAAACTGTTGACTCTTTTCATTATAAATGTTAGGAAATCCTTTCAGTTTATTTAGACAGAGTGGTGCAAAAGAAAGAGTGTGAACTTTGGAAACAAACAGATGTGGTTTCAGCATACAGCTCTGACGCCTACTAGCTCTGTGAGCGTGACCTAATGCTTGACTTCTTTGTATCTGTTTCTTTATCTGTAAAATGATGACAGTACACACCTTGTAGTATTGTTGGGAGGATTAAATCAGACGATGTATGTAAAATGCCAAGTATAGCACGTGGCACCTGGTAAATACTCCATAAATGACGATTGTTATGTTAAGCAAGCGTATCTTGATGTCCTCTTCTGACTTGAGAAAGAAGTAGAAACTGGTCTTTGCTGAGCATTCATCTTATGCTGACTACTGAAGGGTTTGGTAGTAACAAAGTATTTACGTGTTTTCCAAAACAGTTAAGAGCCTGCCAGTAGAAAGTAAATTGTGTGCCTGGGGAAGAGCTAGTGGGAGAAATGTGCGCTCCTGGAGAAGAATAAGCCTTTCTTAATTCCATATGGTCCTAGTCTGTTTGACTCCTTCAACCTTATTATAAGAGGCAAAATTGAAGGTTAAATATGTCCAGCAGGATGTTTCTTTTTCCCAAGAAACGCACATTATACTTGTAACAGCTCCTTCAGTCTCTGGAACCCATTAACCAATTTTGAATCCAAGTCCTTTGTCAACGTTGCTGTCCTAAGGCAAGCTGAACCAAGGTTGCCTTTCTTCGTGACCTTGTGCTCCAAGGTCAGATTTTTCAAATATTTTTATTCTTTTTATTTCATGCTACTTTTTCTTAACAAAACTCTGAACCAGATGAGTGTGAATATAAACACAGGGCTTCTTTATTTTATTTTAGGGCAAGGATTTCTTCCCAGAAGCCAACTAGGTGGAGAGGAATCTTTTAGTATACGTTAAATAAAGGAAAAAATAAATTCTCTCATTTTGCTTACGTACATGCTTAATAATAAAGAAGCAGCTGTTCCCACCTTATTTCATAGCAAAGATTTAGCAGCAGTGGTGGGAATTAAAAATTACTCAGACTCAACCCTGATACTCTGTGAGGCATTTTCTGGCAGAGAATAGAATAAGTTATATATGCTTAAAGCCTGAGAGGTAGATTAAAGTATCATTTTTTATACTTGCCATAGTTGCTTTTTTTTAACTTGCTTCAAACTCCCACTTTCTTATAACCTGCATTATTTCTTAACCTTTTCTTTAACGAGTACTCTTTGTCTTCAGTGCTTTATCTTCTCTTACAGTGTTGTTTAGGTTTTCTTTTCTACTGGAGCTTACTGGCTTTTCTAGCTCTGCTTATGCTTGCTTATTACAGCGGAGTTTTTCTAGCTCTACTAGTATGAAAAATACCATTAACTTTAACCTCCGAATCAGTCCGTTTCATCCATCTTAACCCCTTAAATGCCCTATCCCACTTTTCTCTCTTCTTTGCAGTTGATGACATCACCTTCTCTTTCATTCGAATTCCCAGCCACCGGCCAACATTGCCCTCAGCCTTCCTCCTCTTTGCCTCGAATGGCCCATATTTTCTCCCATGTTTACACTTGCTGTCCCTGACCTCAGGGGAACAGGTGGTTCTCCAACCCTTACCAAGAATATTCACTCTGCTTGTGCTTCTGATTCATTTGGGCATTCTTTGTTATATTCCTTTGCTCTTCAATTTCTCTGTCTCTACTGCTTCCTTTCCTTTCAGATTACAAAAATGCTATCTACCCCATATTTAAAAAAGCTGAGAGAAACTTCCCTGAATTTTGTAGTAGGTTCTTAAGAGGCCCAGGTTTTGGGGGGGTCCATATGCCTTTAGGGAAACACCTTTACAGCCCTGATTTGGGGTAGAGCCCTGGAGCCAATCTAGGCCTTCCAATCCCTGGTTTGGATGGGGGAGTCATCCAATCAGAGGGAGTCTCTGAACTCTGCTGGGATGTTGAGCCGGAGCCGTGTTCTCCTGTCTGGAAGGTGCTGTGTGTGTACATGAGGTCTAGAGTTGCTACAGTCATTTTTTGATGGTAGGAAGCCAGCCTGAGAAGGATGCAGCACAGAAAGGACAGAGAAATGGAGCCAGAGCTCTGAACAAATGACTCACAGAGTTTGTCTACCTGCAGGATCTTTTCATTTGGGGAGCAAATGAATTCCCACTGATGTTTATTCCCTTTTGAAATGCGTTTTCTGTTACTTGCCACTAGGACTCCCAACTGATTGTTATGGTTTAAAACTATGTCCACAAATTCTTTGATACTCCTCCCTGCATCCTGCGGCATTTAATTCCCCTCTCCTTGAGTGTGTGACTGGTTTCCAGAAAATAGAATAAAGTGTATGATTCTAAGACTAAATCATAAAAGGCGTTGTGATTTCCTCCTTATTTTCCCCCGACTCCCTTCTCTCTCTCCCTCTCCAGCTCTGTCTCTCTGTCTCTCTCTGTCTCTCTCTGTCTCTCTTTCTCTCTGTCTGTCTGTCTGTCTGTCTCTCTCTCTCTCTCTCTCTCTCTCTCTCTCTCTCGGATGGATCACTTGCTCTGGGGAAGCCAGCAGCCATATCAGGAGGACACTCAAGCAGCCTATGAAGGGCCCACATGGTGAGGAACAGAGACCTCCAGCCAACAGCCCCCCGGGGAGTTGAAGCCTTTTGCCAACAAAAACATGAGTGAGCTTGGAAGGAGATTCCACGGTCCTGTCAAGCTTGAAATGACTCCAGCCCTTGCTACAAGTTTGACGGCACCCTCATGAGAGACACCGAGCCTCTCACTGCGGTCATCAGAGAGTCCCTGATTGCCAAACCAGTCACCATCTTTCAGTGCTTACCCTACTTGACTTCTTGGTTATGAGACAATGTCAGATAAATATATGATTGTGTGTACACTCGCAAAATGGAATTTCCTAAGAAAGGTCACAATTCTGAAGTTTTGCACAAATGTTAACTTCTGTCTTAAGATACTGTTTTGGTGAGAGATGGGAATAAATTCTCAAAGCCACAACCACTAGGAAACTTATTTCTTTCCCCAAAAAAACTGTAATATGAGGAACAGAGCAAACTAGAGGATGCATTAAATAATTTTTTATTATCTCATGTGTGATAAGAAACACCAGATACTTCCAGGAAAATAAAAATATATATATTCTAACTTTTATATAAATTTTTTTCCTGCTACAGATTGTATAAAAGTAAATGTATATTTATCCGCTAAATCTCAAGAAAAAAATTTTAGAATCTGCAATAGTGCTTATCAAATTACTCTGGTTTTTTCCCTTCTGTTCAGAAAAAGACTGAGAAGAAAATTAGTCCAGTTTGGGATTTAAGAATTATCATTTGGGTGTATATTTCATTTCAAATGTAGTTAAACAATATTTCCATATGTGTTTTGATCATCGAACAAAGCTTCAGAGAAAACCTCATAAAAATTTCCAGTTAAAACATCATATATATGTAATGCTTCTCTGGGAAATGATGTAAGGAAAGTTAACAGGATTTTGGAAACAATGCACAATGCTATAATCGACAGGCACTTAATTACTTACAGTATACGCCTGCCAGGATTTTTTTGTAATCCTCACATATGGAATTAAATGTCATTTGTAAAATGAACCTCTTCTTGTAAAAGAAAGTAAAAACTGTCATGTTCCTGCAGCTCTCACCTCATAAGCAAAGTGTTGAGCTATAGAAAAAAGGTTAAAACCTAAAAAAAACAGCTCCTATAAATTCTGTACTTATATGTTTATAAGGAAAGCTGACTTAGATTTTACTTTAAACATTATTGACTTACACTGTTCCAAAAAGATTGTGGGAATACCTAATTCCCATTCCTAATCCTTAAATAATGTCCTATGTTCAAAGACCCAAGCTTTTGATTTATCTGTCCCTATGTTCACTTCAGTGGAGACTTGGAGGGCTGCAGCAGAAGCAAACTCCACTGACCTGTTAATGGCTGCGTATGAGCTCAAATATATATGTTTATATGGACTTACACAGCCATCTGAGTCCTCTGTGAAATAGCAGTGGGCTCCCCTGGAGTGATCTTACTCTTCTGTCCAAATTCAGCTGTAAAATCGTAAGTGGGGAAGAGCCAACATATACACCGTTGGCTGGTCTTCAAGCCAACAGCATATATTGCAACTCAGTAACAGAAACTATTTATTGAATGTCCCTTGTACATCAAACATTATAGGAATATTTCTTCTGGTCCAAAGAACAGGCTTGTAAGGGCATTATCTTTCTTTCCATATTCCAGTTCAGTAAAGTGAGAGACTTGTAGAAACTGAATAACTTTTCCCACAGCCATGTAGCTAGTAAGTGGCAGAGCTGGGATTTAAATCCAGTCTGGATCCAAAGCTCACACTCTTTCCACTCCCAAATGGGGCCTTTCAACAATGATTCTTTTCTGTCACCTAAGAAGAGTTTTTTTTAAAAAGTATCTCTGTTTTACAGCACTAAAGACCACTAGCTCCTTGGGAACAAGTCTTCATTCAAACAAACCAAACAGAAACCTCTGTAGTCTGAGGAGACGCTCCACACCATCGCCGACTGGAGTGAAGGCTACGGTGTTTAGAGGTGGCACCATGACTAAGCCAGCTGGTCTTCATCCAGCGGAGCAGGTCTGGGGATGGGCCTGTGCTGGGGGGTGGGCGTGGGGTAGAAATGGAGATGGAATGTGAAGAGGAAGCAGCACATTAAAAAGGCATCACACTCTTGACTATCGTCTTTGGGCTAAAGCATGCCAGATGACGGATGAATGTGTTCGCAACACAAAACACCAAAGTTTAACTTGGAGCACAGCCATTTTTGTCCCATCTCCTCATTGGGACACAAGCACAGAATAAATTCCTTATACAGAGTGGGAATAAGGAGATATGCATGTGGTGTTACCTCCACCACTGTCCATCTGAGGAAACGTGAGTTATTTAACGTCTTTGAGCGTAGTTTTCCTAACTCTAGCTAACTGCTAAGTTCCCATCGAGCTCTAAAATTCTATGATTCTACGAGTAGCAATTATATGATATTTTTTGACACGGAAAGGTGTTCACATGTATTTATTAGGGTTCTTAGTTGCAGACAACAGAATTCCCGAGAGGAGCAGGGAGGCAAATGATGCTACAGGGCCAGGATCAGTGGCTGACTCCAGTGTGGCACAGTGTGAAGGGAGATCCCACTGCTGCCCGTGCCCACCTCCAGGCTATTATCTTAGAGCCTGAGAGTAGACTTTCTACCTCAGCTACCAGAAGATCTGTCATCCCTGATCATGGCCATCACCTCGTGTCACTCATTTGCCTTCCAGATCTGGCTCAGGGAATGTATCTTCCATCAGGGCATGGTGGAAACTCAGTTACATGTGGAAGCCAAGCTTCAAGGGAGTCTTGGAAATGTTTGGCTTTCTAGCCTCCGGAGGATGGAGGCCATGTTAGAAGATGAGTGGGTATTGAGTGAGCCTGTGTGTAGTGTCTGCCACAGTGTGTTACATTGCTGAGTGCAAAAAGAGGGGAAAAACATGGGCACACCATGAGCCCTTTAAGTACCTATGTTAAAAATACTGTACAAAAAAGTCTGAAGCCGTATACACTAAAATTTTAGTAATATTTTTCTTTGATCAGAAGTATTACTGTGTTCTTATCGTCTTTTCATTTCTCTATATTGACTGATATTTCTACCGTGAATGAATATTACTTGTATTTTTTCTTAAATGAATGATACTTATTGTTTATGTTCCTATGATTCTACATGACATAGACGCGGTGCCCTTGTCTTTTTGTGTCCTGTAGATATCTGTCTTCAAGATACTGGCCACGGAATTAGACCTTGGAAATAACTTGAAAGGTGTGTAAACCATTATTCAAATTCAGGTCGTGTTATCAAATTCCTAGATATTTGAATAAATTTGTTAATGAAGACTCAAAGATAATATAATTATGACAGGGAAGAAAAGTGGGGACTCAAGAAGCATTATTATTTGGAGTTGTTATTCTCTCCTCGTATCACAACTTTCATTGCCATTTTTCAAACAATGATAATTTTTCTTATGAAGTGAGATCTGTGGCATTATGCAGTGTTGTTAACAAGCAAAGATAAATCAACTACAAATCTTCTGCATGAAGATCACACAACTGTATATATAGGAATGATGACAGAGAATGGAAGATAAAGCTAGAAAGGGCAGTGGGGGCTAGACCATGTGTGTTTCTGAATGCTATGTTAAGAAATACAGGGATGGGCTTCCCTGGTGGCGCAGTGGTTAAGAATCCGCCTGCCAATGCAGGGGACATGGGTTCGAGCCCTGGTCCAGGAAGATCCCACATGCCACGGAGCAACTAAGCCCTGTGCGCCACAACTACCGAGCCTGCGCTCCAGAGCCCGTGAGCCACAACTACTGAGCCTGCGTGCCTAGAGTCCATGCTTCGCAACAAGAGAAGCCCGCGCACCACAACGAAGGGTAGCCCCCGCTCCCCGCAACTAGAGAAAGCCCGTGCGCAGCAACAAAGACCCAATAAAGGCAAAAATAAATAAATAAATAATTTTTAAAAAAGAAATACAGGGAATTTCCTGTTGGTCTAGTGGTTAGGACTCCGAGCTTCCACTGCAGGGGGCCCGGGTTCGATCCCTGGTCGGGGAACTAAGATCCCGCAAGCCGTGTGGCACAGCCAAAAAAGAAAAATATGGACCCAATTCAAATCATGTCCCCTCTAATCCCCTCAATGGATGCTGAGCTTTTTCAACCAGAAAATGTTAAAATATATTCAATATAAAACTTGAAGCCCAACTTCGAACTTGAAACAATAGCTTATAAGATTTTTAAGTCAATAACTATGATTCATAAAAACTTGTTTAAATAATTTCATTTATTTAGTGCCACAGAGAATGCTCTGAACTATTTAGGTATTAGATTTCTATAGTGCTTTTCTCCTAAAAATACTCAATTTGATTAATGTAGGTAATCTAGTTTCTTTTTAAAGCACTTTCTATATGCAAGGTACTTTGTTAGGCTCTGGGGGATACAGTATTTAAAGGTTTCTCTTCTCAAACAGTTTGCAGTTTAGTTATAAGAGCCAAGACATTCACAAAGCCCCACAGTAAAGAGCATAATATGAGACACATTACAATACAGGAGCCCAGGTGGGGAGCAGATCCTGACGCAAGGATGCGAGAACCGATAGTTTTCTCTGGAAGGTGTAGGAAGGAAGGTAAGTGCAGAAGTGAGACAGATAAGAGAAGGTGGCCGACAGAAGACACATTATCAAACCAGTTGCCACAGTGGGGAATAGGAGCTTCATCCCCTGGGGAAACTGGGAAATGATATGGACACAACCTCAGAGTTATTCCACCCACAGAGCAAAGGAGCTGAGATGCTTATTCACCAATATTATGGACTGAATTTTGTGTCCTCCTCAAATCCTTATGTTGATGTCTCAAACCCAGTGTGATGGTATTAGGAGATGGGGCCTAAATTAGGAAGCAATTAGGTTTAGATGAGGTCAGGAGGGTAGTGTCCTCATGATAGGGTAAGAGGCACAAGAGGGCTTTGTCTCTCCTCCCTCCCTCCCTCCCTCCCTCCCTCCCTCCTTCCTTCTCTCTCTCTCTCTCTCTCTCTCTCTCTCTCTCTTTCTCTCTCTCTCCCCCTGCTATGTAAGGACACAGCAAGAAGACTTCCTGGTCTGCCAGCTGGGAGGAGAGACTCACTAGGAGCCTAAGTGGCAGACGCCTTGATTCTGGACCTCACAGCTCCTCCAGAACTATGAGAGACAAATTTGTGGTTTAAAAGCCGCCCCATCTATGGTGTTTTGTTATGGCAGAGCCCAAGCTCACTGAAACAACCAACTTCCATCAGTCTCGGAGCAGGGACTTTTCTGGAGGGAGTTACTTCTCCAGCATTCTGACCTGCCAAGCAAGTGGACACAAGTGTTCTCCAGGTTTGGAGAAGGTCCTCAACCAAAGACACACCGCTACTAGCAGTCGGAAATCCACCTGTGAACATTGAAGGTAGAACTACAGGCATATGGGTGAGAATTACCAGCATCTTCTAGGAGGTTAATTTTGAGAATGGAACGATTCAGAAGTCTTGCTGCCTCAGGGAAGATGTGGTGCTTCAACTGAGCCTTAAAGAGGTAGGGCGTCTACAGATGTGGGCAGGGAAGAGCCATTCCAGGGACTAGCTGGAGCGTAAACCTAGAAAAGGCAAAGTTCAGGATACTTTAGATAACTAACTGGTATAACTCTATCTATTTGGTTTTCCCCTTTGACGTTATTTAATTCTTATTTTTATAGCTGCCTAGTATTTCACTGTGTTAGCTCTTTGCTTGAGTCAATATTCTATATTTAAATATCTAGGTTGTTTTCAAACTTTATTATAAGGCATATTCATTGAATCAATTAAAGTGTATTCCACAAACAAAGGCACATCAAATATCTGCCCTTATGGAGTCGACTTTTTAGTGAGGGAGTCTACTGGAACACAGCTGTGGTGGGTCAGTAATTCAAAAGGCCTCCACCCATGAGTTCCTTGCAGGCAGGGCTGCGGCTTCTTTATACTTATAACCCCTATAACTGTCATACCACCTGGCGCTTAATAAATACTGGGTAACATTCGTTAAGTTAATGGAGAAAATCCTTAAGTTGAGTGTGAAAGGGGCAATTGGAGAACATGAATTTAGGTTCTTGTAAAAGAATCATTGTGACTAGCAGCACTCTTTTCCTCTGCAGCCTTCCGTAGGTCCTGAGGCATGAAATTTCTCAGGTATTTTCTTCTACAGGGTCTTTAGCTTAGGATGAAACATATTCCATTTCCTTGGAATATAGTCAGCCAAGGCCATACCCCCCTTATTAACATCATAACATGCAAGGAAAAACTCCTCTTTAAATTCTGGAAGCCAACTTTATTTACTGTACGAGTGTCTTCGCCTCCTGTGGCTTCACAGAAACACCTGCCCAGGCTTTTGGCTTTCTCTTGAATTACACTTCGGTCGGCGATTGCTTGTGCAACATTTTATCTTGCCAGCTTTTTTCTCTCACTAAGGCAGTTCATGAATCACTTTTGATGGTTTCCGTGTAGGTTATAGGATGAGCTCATTTGCATATAGAGCCAAGTCCCTGACAAAGTTAGGAGACTGCCTTTAAAATTTATCCCCAAACTTCTATTTTCTTGCTAAGATGCCCTTTTAAATATCACCTCCACCTCCATCAACTCCTTTTTCTTCTTCTCTTAATTTCTTTCTACCACGAAAACCAATAGTTGACTTTTTTTTTCAGGGCCATTTTCACAAATCAAACACTTTTTTTTTTTTTTTTGCGTTACGCGGGCCTCTCACTGTTGCGGCCTCTCCCGTTGCGGAGCACAGGCTCCAGACGCGCAGGCTCAGTGGCCATGGCTCACAGGCCTAGCCGCTCCGCGGCATGTGGGATCTTCCCGGACCGGGGCACGAACCTGTGTCCCCTGCATCGGCAGGCGGCCTCTCAACCACTGCGCCACCAGGGAAGCCCCCAAACACATTTTTATTGCTGCCAAAGCTACTGCGTGATGAGCAGCAAAGGCACATTAAGGCATGGACTGTGGGCAGTGGGCTGGGTTCATTCATTAGCTGAGTGACTTACGCCCTGGGAATGGCACCTTGCTCCAGCAAAGCCACAGCTTATTACAGCAATCAAATTTCTTCTGACAAATAGCTAACGTTGAAAATAATAAACTTACAAAGCCAAGGGTCTGCTCCAGTATTTCCCAAACTGGCTTCCAAGGAGCATTAAAGTTACTAATAGATGTTTTGCAAAATAAATTGTTCTGTGGTCAAATACGTTTGGGAAACACTTCTTCTTATCTTCCCCTTGGAAGATTCATAAAATACATTAACATGTTAAAGGTTCCTAACTTTATTTGAGTATAAAAATCTTTCACAAAACACCTATTAACAAGTCACAGAGTACTAATGGTCTAAGAAATATCCCTTGGGAAAGATTCGTCTCCATGATTTCTAGAGAGTTTATTTCCTGGATTTACCCAGATAAGATGGCATGAACAGCTCTTTAGTTCTTCTTGTATATGTCTCCCAATGGATTCAAACTACACTATGTTAAGTACTTATGATTGAGTTTCTATGACTGACAGGTTTTGTCTTGATTATCAATATTGTTCACACCATATTGCTGATTTGTAGATGAATATCATCTGAGATATTTAGCTGCCTAGTTTAACACAGACGTTCTCAAAGTGGGACCCCCTGAACCAGAGGCTTCAGCATTATCTGAGAATTTGTTAGAAATGCAAATTCTCAGGTCCCACACCCACTTACTTAGGGAGGGTCCAGCAATTGCATGTTAACAATCTGTGTTTTAACATTTACCAGTTAATGCTGATGCACACTGAAGTTTGAGAACCACCAGTTTCATATAGTTTAAAACTTCTGCTTTTGGCTCAGAAGGTGTAACAGGCACCAGATTTATCCTCCTACCTGAAAAAAATTGAAAAACTGGACAAAATATCTGAAACAATAGTTCTCAGACATTGGACATCAGGCAGCTCAGGACAGTCATCCCTGAGAAGTGGAAAATAAATGTAATGATCCCTATGGCTGCTCCAGCTTAGCACCTAGAGAGAGTTTCTGGGTAGAAGGAAGGGGAGGGACCCCAGGTAGGGCCTGGTTATCTCTTTGAGTTATGGAGATGGAGTTGGGGGTCCAGGGAGACCAAGGTGGCTAGGACTTTCATGATAGAACACCAGATAAGGGAAAACTACACAGAAAGAAGTACCCAGAGAACTGCAGATGGTCCTCCTGAAGTCTTCAGTTGAAAACTGATCAGAGCATGAGTGTGAGGAAACTACCTGAAGCAAGGGAAAGATCTACCCAAATGGGACAGAGGAAACAATCCATACAGCTCACACAGGGCTGACAACAGGTTATGCTCTGACCAGCCAGAGAGGAAGAACCTTCTAATTCACAGAGCATTAGTAGAATACTCAGAAGGTATTGACCCAGTAGTGGCCCTCAACTAAAAGCTACTCTGGTCCTGACTAATGAAGCTTAAAAGCAAACCTTGAAAGGATCAAACTACAGTTGACCCTTGAACAACAGAGGTTTGAAATGCATGAGTCCACTCGTGTGGATTTTTTTCAATAGTAAATGCTACAATATGACACGATCCATAGTTGATTCACCCTGAGGATGCAGAACCAGAGAATGTGGAGGAACCTAGGACACAGAGGACCAATTATAAGTTATAGGTGGATTTTCAACAGTGCAGCGGGTCAGTGTCCCTAACTCCTGGGTTGTTCAAGGGTCAGTTGTATTTACAAATGACAACTGAATCCCAGAACAAAGCTCTAGAATATTGATAGGAAAATTCACAATAACTGGTATCTAGTCAAAATTTACCAGGCATGCAAAGAAGCAGGAAAATACAGTCAAAAATGAAGAAGAAAAAAATCAGTCAATAGAAACAGATCCAAATATGACAGATAATAAAATTAGGAAGGACATTAACACAATTATAACCATATTCCATAAGTTCATGACAAAGTAGAGAAATGCTTGAGCATGTTAAATGGATATGTGGAAAATATTTTAAAAGCCCAAACTGAGCTTCTAGAGATAAAAGATATAATGTCTAAGGTGAAAACTGCAATCTGTTAGACTCACAGGATAAAAGATTAAATAACTTAAAGACATAGCAACAAAGTATCCAAAATGAAACTCAGAAAAAAAAAAGACTGAAAAAATGAGTAGAGCATTAGTGAGCTTCAGGACAACTTTGAGTGATCAAATACATGACTTAGAGTCCCTGAAAGAGAAGGGCAGAAAGAATATTTTAAAATCATGACCAGAAATTTTCCAAATTTCATTTAAAACTATAAATCTACAAATCCAAGAAATTCAACGAACTCTAAGAATAAGAAACATGAAAACTACACCAAGGCATATCATAATTAGATTGCTTAAAACCAGTGATAATGAAAAAATCTTAAAAGCAGTCAGAGAGAAAAATACCACAATCTATGCAGAGGGGAAAACAAATGTAAGAATGACATCAGATTTTGTATGGAAAACAATGCAAGCCACAAGACAGTGGATCAATATCTTTAAAGTATAGAGAGAAAAAAATCTGTCAACCTAGAATTCAAAAACTAGCAAGAAGAAAAAAAAATCTTTCAAAAATGAAGGTTAAATAAAGTTACTTTCAGGCACACAAGAGCTGAAAGAATTTGTCACAGCAGACTTGAACCAAAAGAAATGTTTAAAAAGTTCTTCAGACAGAAGGAAAATGATACTAGAAAGAAATCTGGAGCTACTTAAAGGAATGAAGAGCTCTAGAAATAGTACATAGGTGAGTAGAAAAGACCTTTTTTTCCTTATTTTAAAAAATATGTCTGAAAAATCGTCAGCTGTTTAACAAGAAAACAGTGCAATGTATATGATGTATGGTAGGGTTTATAATGTAAATAGAAGTAACATGTATGCCAATAGCATGAAGGCCTGGAGGTGGGAAAACGAAGTGTCCTATGGTAAGGTTTTTATACTATATGTGAAGTGGTACATTATCACTTGAAAGCTGACTGTAATAGACATATACTACAAACCCTAAAGTAACCCTTAACAAGCCATCAAAGGAAATAAAATGGAACCATAAAAATACTCAATCCAAAAGAAAGCAGAAAAATCTTTTTTAAAAAGGACCAAAGAACAGATGGGTCATATAGAACACAAATTGCAAGATGATAGCTCTAAACCCAACCAGCTCTGTAAACACTTGGGCAAATAAACCAGTTTTTTTTCCCCCTATACTCTTAGACAAATAAACAAGTTAACTTTTATCTCCCATTAGCATTACATTTCTCTCCAAAAACTGTGCAGTGGAAGATTAGAAACTTGAACTAATCATAACAGCAAAACGATCTTGGCAGTGGTTCCGTTTCTGACTTAAGCATATCACAGAAAGATGCCTAAGAAGTTCAGCCAAGAGACACTGCGCTGAAGGCGCTTTTTTGTCTTTCTTCTCGCAGCACTTACATAACTCAGATCACCATAGTGTAGCAATCCAGGAACGGAGCGTTTGACAGGGATTTCTTTCTCTCAAGCCTGGGGCTTAGCCACACTATTAAAAGTACTTTCCTTTGTCTACCTGAGACTCAAGGAAACTCTGCAGACCTTTTGGGCCAGACCCTCCTGTTTGGTCACTGGTATCTGCTGCTTCGCTGTCGCTGCTCGGAGATTACCTGGCCTCATCCCGTGTCCCGCTCCCCTCGTTCTGAACAAACCTGCTGCTTTTCAGTTCCTACCTTCCCCAGGCTCATCTTGTCCAGTGATGTCTCTCCTTCTCAGAACACCTTCTCACCCCCTGAACTCTTCACTTAGTTCATTTTCTTTAGATCTTAATTCAAAAGTCCACCACTGTCCCCTCTACCCTCATCCCAGATTCTTGTCACATTTTGAAATTAGATACCATGGGGTGCGATCATTTGGATGGCAGAGACAGAAAAAAGACATTAGAAGTGTTTGTATTTTCCACCTCTTCAGATGAAAATAGTCCAGTCTTTCGTAGCTAAGTGGTACCTTCCACCCAGCCACCCCCTACTTGTTAAGGGAATTCCTGAACTTTATGATGCAGGTTGGGGTAATCAGTGGAGGGAAAACTTGAGAGACGGGTAAGCCTAGAAGATCCACGCTGGGGGGTGGGAAGTACTAGAGGTGATGAGAAAGCGGATCCCAAGGAAACTGAGGCACAAAAAATGAGGGAAGGGCAGCAGGGGTGTGAGCTAGGGTTGGGAGGAATTTGGGTAGGGACCGGATAACAGGGTTGCAGAGAGGCAGTGGGACAATATTGGATATGAGAGAAAGTGAGAGGAAAGGGAAAAGAGAGTATCAGGATGTGTGTCTGTGGGCTGTGAATTGAATCACATTTGGCAACCTTTGAGAGGCACCATTAAGGATAGAAATTGCTTTGGGTGGCATTTTGGTTGCTGTGTTTGTCTCCAGGAGTGGGGGGGCACATGGGGACTGGACAGCATGGGAAGTTGAGGTGGACTGTGGCTAGCGCACTTTGGCTGTCAATGTCCACTTCCCCTCCTTGTGGTAAGGCATCCCCAGTTTCCTCTGGGAACTGAGCCTCCTTCACTCAGCGATGCACAGGCTTCTCCCGGAACTGGTCCACCCCACGTCTAAGGCTGAGCATGTGATGCAGGCCTGGCCCATCATGGCGCCCCATTCCCCTGACCCGGAGGAGTTTAGGGAAGGCGCATGTGTTCTTTTGTGGACCAGTGAGCTTCATGCCCAGGATATTTGTTGGCAGAAGAGAAACACTCTTCTTTTACTACTGGATTTGAGTTCGAGAATGAAACCAAAGCACAGGTAAACAGGACTGAAATAAGGAGAGGTCCCAGGTCCCAGTGATATTGTTTGAGCCCCTACACCAATCCCACCTCAACTGGCCCTTGCTTTTTCATTACGTGAATCAATAAACACCCTTTATTTTTGCTTATGCCAGTGTGAGCTGGGTTTTTGGCCACTTGGAATTGAAAGAGTTCTAAATTATATAACATACGACTTGTGTTACATTTGATTCAGGCCTATCTCCACGACTAAACTTCATAAAGACAGGGTCTGTGTCTTGTTGTTGTTGTTGCTGTTGTCTACTCTATTCCTACCACTTTGTACAGTATGTGGAATATTTGTTGCGTAAACCATTAAGTGCATCCTGTATAAACAGATTGTTTTGTGACTGGTTATTGTTTGTTTCCCTGCTAGATTTTAAACTCTTTGAGGGCCAGGATTTTTGTTTGTTTTGCTTGTCTTGAGCTCCCAGCCTGATGCACAAGGCTTGGAATATATTAGGTGCTTCTTGAATGTTGTCAGAATGAATGAACAAGTACAAGAAAAAAATACGAAGTCAAACCAGAGCAAGGCCCACCATGAAAAGGTCAGTTTACTCGGTTTTTATAAATTGATTTCCCACATATATATATTGAATGCCTATGAAGTGAAACCTTGATTCTTATGACAGATTTGGAAAACTAGGAATGAATCAGTCATAACTACTATTCTTTCTTCTCCACTATTTTATGCCATCAAAAGAAATGATGACTTTTGTCTTACTAGACTGTTACGCTTCTTTGACCTAAGAAGGCCTAAGCATGTGTATAAGACTTAAAGAAGGAAAAAGGAGGGTTAACATTATCATTTTCATGTAGTTTATACATTTGCAGTATCTGGAGGAAAACAATTGGTCACTATGGTAGTTACAATATTAAAAATTAAGGCAAAAATTCAAGCTACATGAACTATATTTCTAGATCATTCTAAATTCTAACTAATAAAAGACATAGACATAAATATCCACTAAAGACCCTAGAATGCCCACAAGTGATTCCAATCCGCACTCATGGACCCATACAAGCAATGACTGTATCCTGAGAACAGGAGGAAAACTTTTTCATCATTTCCTCTCCCTGTTTAAGTATATGATTCACCAAAGGAAACGGAGTTTTCTGGAAAAAACCTGGATGGTGTGAGTTCCCTAAACCATCTTTTGTGATGGGGAGAAAAGGCTGAAATTCCAGGAAAATGGGTTTTGCCTGGGCATCTTTTTGTCAGGGCAGTGCTGGTGAGCCAGCTCCTGATATGAGTGAAAACTTGCCTTTCCCCAGCAAGACCAAACCCAAACCTCAGAAACAAAAAACAATAGAGGACAAAACTTTGCTAGTTCGTGATAGTTTTCTCTCATCTGTTCCTCCTTTTTTTCCCCTTGTTAAGTGAAATGACCCATTTAAATTCACACAGTTGAGCATGTCATGCATAAGAATCTCAGATTTCTTAGGCTGATTTTATCAACTAATTAATGCACGATGTTCTTGGAGATCACAGGAGTCAACTCACATTTTAATGAGCTCTAGAGAACAGAAAAAGTTTTAAAACAAGAACTTCAGTCTTAATGAACTCATGGTTAGAAAACATGTCTGAAAGAAACAATATTCATTTTGTGGTGAATTAACAAGGCGAAAGGATTGAACTCGGAAAGAAGGAAACGTTTCCTTCTTTATGTTGACTTCTAGAGTGAGGACTGAGAATTCATACAACATGGGAAGAAGTAAGTGCTTCTTTGACATCAGGACAAGAGAAATGTGTGACTTTCAGCTACCATCCAGCTTGACTCTTTCCTCCACAGGAAACAATTATGAACCTGTAAAGTAACTTTTTTTTAGAGAGTTGAAAAAGTTTTTGCTGGATAACAGGAAAAATGTGTTGAGATTAGATCAATAGCACACTGATGTTGTGGTTATTCTGCTATGGTATTTATATATCTGCTCTATAGAATCCTTCTTTGTAAGCGTATTTACTATAATAGGATTTTATTTGTACTATTAAACTGAGTATAAATCATTTTAATATTACTTTATATATTTCCTAAATAGCTAGTATACCATGAGTACATAGTAATTGTTTGTACCACATATCTCATAGGTGCTCATTAAGTACTGAAGTAAAAGGATAAAATGTTGATTTGTTTTAGCAAGTATTTTTTAGTTAGTTATTTATTTTCCTTGAAGTATACTTGATGTACAATCTTGTGTTAGTTTCAGGTATACAGCAAAGTGATTCAGTTATACATAGATATTCATATGAATATTCGTATTCTTTTTCAGATTATTTTCCTTTAGAGGTTATTACAAAATATTGAGTATAGTTCCTTGTGCTGCACAGTAGGTCCTTGTTTGTTGTCTATTTTATATATGGTAGTGTGTATATGTTAACCCCAAACTCCTAATTTACCCTCCCCCTCTTTCCTCTCTGGTAACCATAAATTGGTTTTCTGCATCTGTGGGTCTATTTCTGTTTTGTAAATAAGTTCAATTGTATTTTGGTTTTTTTTAGATTCCACATATAAGTGATATCATATGGTATTCATCTTTCTCTTTCTGACTTTCTTTACTTAGTATGATAATCTCTGGGTCTTTCCATGTTTTTGCAAATGGCATTATTTCATTCTCTTTTTATGGCTGAGTAGTATTCCATTGCATATATTGAGTTGGCCGAAGTTTGTTCAGGATTTTCCCTAACATCTTATGAACGAACTTTAGGCCAACCCAATATATACCACATTTTCTTTATCCATTCATCTGTTGATGGACATTTAGGTTGCTTCCATGTCTTGGCTATTGTAAATAGTTGTTTTAGCAAGTATTAATAATTTCTCTAAATTCTTATCTGGCTTTTTTGGTAAGGGTAACCTGATGTGATTTAATGTGTTTATCCCTTCCCAGTGACGTACATGGAGATCCCACAGATGTCTGGAACATATTTAACAGCCTTCTTAACATTACATTTAAACACTTATTAACTTACATATAATTTTAATAGCCTTTGATGACAAAGTTAGCTCATGGTTCTTCCCATGCTTTATACATAGGAAAAATTGTTTCTATATGTGTCATTTTCTCAGGGTGAGTTTTGCAAATTAAAGCCACTAAGTTTTAGGGGGACACATCATACAGCAATAGATAACTGGAACAACATAGAATGCAGTCCTCTTCACTTCCCTAGGTCATCTTTTGTGGTGTGAGAATTCACAGCATTCTCTCTCTTGAGGGAGGTTTCTCCCTGATCACATAGCATCAAACCTTGGAAAGACAAGTCACACTGGACTGCCAATTCCATAGCAAAGAGTGATCATCTTATCTCTCAGGGCAATCAAGACTGTTGGGAAAACTAGAAAAGCCTGACAAAATTAGAGGAATGCTTTAAAAAAACTAGCATATAGAAAAAACTAGTTAAAAACAATATGAAAAATATAGTATCATTTTTGGTGTAATTTTTTTGTGGGGGTACATAACTGTGCTCATTGACAGCATATATTTTGGTCTGTCTTTTTTTTGCTGTTGTTTGTTTGTTTTTTCATGCTATACCCTCAAAGCCTAGAATAGTGCCTGGCACAAAGGCTCAATAAAAATATGTTGAATGAATAAATGAATGTAAACACATCTGGCAGAATGAGAGCCAAAACTTACTTCTGACAGGTAGAATTCTGTGTGGTTTTTCTTTTTTGTTTCTTCTTTGTTTTTCCTAAATTTGCTACCACAATCATGGATTGCTTGTAAAAGATCATGGTGTTTTATTTTAGAATAATAAAAGCTTTCAAATACCTACATATAAACATATTTAAATATTTATGTAAGCAAAATTCCTCTTAGGAAAAAAAATGATTCATTATTTTAAAAAAATCTCAAGAGAAGGCTTTGCTTTGTGTGGACAGGACCAGTAATAAATGCAGACTTTTTTAGTTACTATATGGGCGCTTTACAAGGTATCACCGAAACAGATTTCTGTCAAGAATTGAATAAGTTATTCCACTTATTTTACTGTCTTATTATGATCTCTTTATTTAGCTCAGCTGGAACTCCTTTTGTCTGCCAATTTAAAAACATTGGATCAGTACCTTATGCCAAAAAAGGCCCTGAAAGTTTCTTTCCACTACAATTGTTCAGATTTAGTATGGAAAATACATTTCAGTTTGCTGGCCAAGTCTGATTGACTGTACTGGTGATTACCTACTATGCTGTGTGGAGAAGGATCCTAAGGTTATGATTATGCCTGGTTGACTAACAATGTCTGCCATGGATCAGTATAGAGAAGAAGGGGCCTGGTTGCCTTGTGAGTGAACAACTTGGTCAGTTACTGTTATGGTAATCATCTTGTAGCAGGACCTACTTCTTACAAACTCTTGGTCCTAATTAGCTTCTCAGGGTGAGTTCAAAATGTTATAGGCAGAATAATGTCCCCCAAAGAGGTCTACATCCTAATCCTGGGAATTGGGATAACAGTCAATTTTGACTGAGCTGAGAGATAAGATGATCACTGATTGCACCCTACCTGGCAATCTAGTTGGACTTCTCTCCACATAGTGTGTTGCTATGTGAATATGTTATGTCACAAGGCAAAGGGGAATTAGGGAGCAGATGGAATAAATTGCTAATCAGCTAGCCTTAAAATAAGGAGTGGCCCCAGGATTATCCAGGTGGGCCCATTTTAATCACAAGCGTTCTTCAAAATGGAAGAGAGAGGCAGGAGAGACAGAGTCAGAGGGAGCTCTGGCTCTGGAAACGAGAACCAGAGAGTTGGCAGCATGAAGAAATTGTCAGCTTTGAAGATGCAGAAAGGGAGCCGAGAGCGAAGGAAAGCGGATTGAAGAAACTGGAAAAGGCAAGGTAAAGGATGCTCCCCTTGAGCCCCCAGAAATTAATGCACCCTGCCAGCACCTTGCTCTTAGCCCAGTGGGATCCATGTCCTGTTTCTAACTGTAGGGAAGAAAAAATAATTTTCCCTCTATCTTAGAGCTCTTGCCTGAGATCTCCTGCATTAACAGGAGAAAATACCTCCTGTATTAACAGGAGACATTAACAGGAGAAAAACAAGCAGAAGTTTATTAACGTGTATACCTCAGGTATACACGGGAGATACCCAGGAAAATGAGTAACTCATAGAGGTAGCTTTACAATTCAGGATTAAATACCATCTTAATAGGGAAATGAGAAGGGGGGTGTATACCTCCTAGGGGAGAGCAAAGGATTCTTATGAAAGATGAAAGGGCCTTTGGAAGTACAGATGGAAGATAGGACATTTTGTGACAGAGTTTGTCTGGGTATGATGTCAGCCGCTAGTCTCTTCCCTGTTTGAGGAAACCCCTGGGGAGGGGATTTATGACAACTGAGTTCCTTTTGGAGGTTCTGTCTTTAGGCAGAGAAGGGGAGTTCAGAGAAAGGCTCTCAGCATTTGTCGTTTTTCATGTGCCTACAGCTCAAAATAACCAGTATGCCAAAGTGGCATATTTGGGGGAGGCATACTGTTACCTTTCATAACATACAGAACTGTAAGATAATGAATTTGTGTTGCGTAAGCCACCAAGTTTGTGGTAATTTGTTACAGCTGCAATGAAAACGTAATACACAAAATATAGGTTAACCTACCTTCGAAAAGGAAAATGCCGTTCTACAGCTCTCTCCCCAACTCCTGACTCATTGGTTTTCTGGATACGACTTGACAATTCATGGCTAGTTTCTTCTAACAATTTTAGGGTCAAATATCTCAAGTTAATATGTTGTTTTCAGTTGTGTGGGAAGCAAGCAGGCTTTATCATTGCTGATAAATGATGTGTTTAATATCCCTTTCTTTCAAATAATTCAAAGTCATTGAACAATACAAAATCATTTGAAATTGCTGTGTTTTGTAATGTAAAGGAGGAGAGATTAATATTAGCTAGAATTATTGGCGATGGCTTTGAGGAACAACTAAAATCACTAGTATTGAATTTTTTTTTTTTTTTTTTTTTTTTTTTTTTTTTTTTTGCGGTACGCGGGCCTCTCACTGTTGTGGCCTCTCCCGTTGCGGAGCACAGGCTCCGGATGCGCAGGCCCAGCGTCCATGGCTCACGGGCCCAGCCGCTCCGCGGCACTTGGGATCCTTCCGGACCGGGGCACGAACCCGTGTCCCCTGCATCGGCAGGCGGACTCTCAACCACTGCGCCACCAGGGAAGCCCACTAGTATTGAATTTTTAAAAATAGTTACCATTTCTTAAGTACCAACTATTGCTTCATATACATGATCTCATTTAATCTTTAGAACAACCTTCAAAGGGAGAAATTATTGTCTCCATTTTACAAATGTGGCTATTGAGGCTCATTCAGGAATTAACTTGTCCATCTTGAAGGCGCCTATCTGGAGAACTTTTAAAAATCCCAGTGTCCAGGGCACGCTGCACACCAATTAAATCCTAAACTCTTATAGTGGATTTAGACAGACATCAGTATTTTTTTTTTTTTTAAAGCTTCCAAGGTGACTCTGAGTTTAGGAGCTCCTGATCTGCATCCAGGGACATCGTTTGTGGTAGTGATACCCCAGCCTGTAATACTCAATTACACAAGCACATCTTTTAAAAAACTAGTTTATTATACACTATCACTATAAAGTTAGTTCCTCAAGGTTAGAAGCCTAATGAGATCAGGTTCTCTTAACTACAGATTAATTTTAATGGATTTTGGACTTCTGAGTTTGCTGGTGAAATTTCCTAATTTTTTTCTTAGTATACATTTTTTCCATTCACAATTCTAAAGCCTTTGCTATTTGTACCTTCTCTATTTATTATCACTGAGACGTGTTTGTCTGTCTTTCTAGTCTTTTACTATTAAGGTGGTCATATTATATTGACATTAAGACAAAAACTCGGAAGCAGGAAAACCTTTTAAAATGTAGTGTAAATAAAGGAAATCCAAACAAAGACACTACTGCCCTTGTGGTCTGGGGTAGAAAACTCAAGTGTCATTGGGCCAGGCAGGAGATCTAAATAAATAAAATGGAGTCGGGTTTTTAAAGAGAGAGTGGGAAAGAGGGCGAGAAAACAAGGGAGGGGGGGAGAGAAAGGGGGAGAGAGAACAGCAAAGGGGGGGAGAGAACAGCAAAGGGGGGGAGAGAATGCCCCCACTCCAGAAAAGGAGAGAGAGAAGGGGGGTGGGCAGGGAGAAGTGGGGGAAATGGGAGGGAGATCAGAGGGCGGGGGAGAGAGAACAGAAAGAATATAGGGTGTCCATTGTTGCCAGCTCTTCCAATTTTTTGAGAAGCTAGAAATCAGGCCTTTTTAAGTGTCATAGGTATATAAAATTTAATGTCTGCTCAAAAAAAGTTTAAAATGCTATGTTGAGGGACAGGGTGTAAAAGTGAGCAAAGGGTTGAGAACCCAGGAAAACCAAGTTTGTATCTATGTGAGGGGAACTGGTGAAATGTACTTAAAAGAGGTTTTGATAAGAATGGAGGAATTTTAGAGTTCCATTTTTATAAATACTTTTGTCTCTTGCTTTATTCTAGTTGTTATCTATCAAACTCAAAGCAGACGTTCCTTTTTTCTTCATTGCTTATTTGGAAGCACGTGTACACCAAATTCACTCGCTGACATCCTTACCGTCCCCCTTCCAATTTTCGTTTCCTTTGTGTCAGATGCTTTTAATTACATGTAATAATACACACTAGCTACAGCTGACTAGTTCCAAAGAGAGCTGAGATGAGTCAGTCACCTGTGATCCACGGTGGCTAGAAACATCGAGTCTTTTTTTTTAATTCATTAGCTGCTGACTTGCAAAAACGCAATTTCTCAGTGAATCTACTGCTGTTTTCCTTTCAGCTCCACCCTCTGTTCACTTCCCTGAGGTTTGTTAATGGTAAACCCTTAATTCCATGTAATAAAATTGATATTCAAAAAGGCCAGTTTATTTTAGCCTCTTGTGTTGTAAACATAGCAGCAGCTACCAAAGGTGAAAAGGAAGTGGTGATAATAGTTATCATTTTTAACATCCTGGAATTGGATAGCTGGTGGGGATAATAACAGAGCTGGGTGTGCAATTCTTTTTACTACGTGGGGTGGTGACTCGACCCAGGTCCCACAGCTGCTGGGGGAGGTGCTACATCCTCACCCACGTGTTCTGACGTCCCCCTACTGTGACGCTCCTCATAGCTTTGCAGGTATTTCTATATTTGGTCCTTTTAACAGTACGGTGCAATGGGCGGGGTAGGGATAGTATCTCATTTTATAAATCGTTAAACTCGGTCTCCAATGTTCCAAAATATATTCAGGGTCAAATAACTAGAGGCCAGAGTTCTTCGTGATATTCAGGACCTTTTTAGAGGTTAAGAATGCCCAAGCCGGTTCTATTTCTTGGGACTCCCAATAACTTCAGAAATGGAGAAATGTCCAAACAGGATCACATTTATTTTAAATGTTTACATTTAACAAACCATTTTTTAAACATGACCCCCACCCCCAAAGATGACTATAAGTATAAGCTCACTTGGAGATAATGTCAAATGTCTACATTTCAGACTTTAGTGAATATGAGGGCCAGGCTACCTTGTCCTTGTGGGTGACCCCTGACCTTGGTGGAGGGGGTTTTGAGCCCTGGTTCTTGGATAAAGGAGGAGGAGGAGATGGGGAAGAGGATGGGGGAAGGGGAGGGAGAGGGACAGGGAAAGAGAGGGGGACAGAGGGGTGGACAGAGGGGGAGGGGAGACACACCCACACACACACCCACACACACACACACACACACAGCCACTGCAGGAGCCAGAGAGCCAAAGACAGAGCCAGAGCCAGGCTGATAGTGTAGCACCTGCCCCAAAATAAAACACCAAAAACTTTGGGTTTCCTTGGCAGCTCCATAATTTCTGTGCAGAAAGGGCAACGACAATGGCTGGAATCTTTGGCTTAAAGTTGTATTTGCAAAGTACTTTAAGATTGGGAACATTTATCAAAGTATGCAGATGTGAGTCGTGTAGGAAATGACATAGATGATCAGGTGGGGATGGAGGGGTTTGGGTAGGAAAGAGCAGATCCTTGGCAAGGATTCCTACAAGATCCTTGCCTCCCTCACCTGTTTCTGATTGTGTGGACTGAACCACCAGCCAAGGCCCTTCACAGAGAAGTGAATAAAATCTCAGCCCAGACCTGGGAACCCTCCCTCCCCAAATATTTATTAACATTTATTACATTCCAGGCTTTGGAGCTGAACAGGACCCAGAAGACCCTACTCAAGTGGGGCTTAGAGTCTAACAGGGAGAAAAAGCAACAAATAATATAATTTGAGAAACAAATATGGTTAATTTGAGATAAGTAATCAGTGGTATGATGAAAATGAAAACAGGGCAATGAGATAAAGAATAATTACCAGTATGTCAAACTAGTTTTTCACTCTAATAAAGCATTGGTTAGAGGGTCAAATTTTTATGAACTGCTCCAGGTAAAAAGTCAGCAGTCTCAATGATAGTAAAGAATGCCTGCTGTGATTGACAGACACAAGCATACAGATACATATCAGCACACTTGAGCACACAGATGCAAATGCATGAAGTGTTATTATGATGTAACGTGACCGATTAACAATAGAACAAAACCAGAACTCGCTCAGTCCTTTTAAGGAAGTTACCTGTACAACTATAGGTAAAGTTATACAAGTATTAACACTGAAGCTGCCTTTGCTAAAGCAGTTTGAAAACTGACTTTTGTGATAACCTGTGATTGAAGACCTATGGCCCTTGCTTTTGAATAACCCCAATGATAGGAAAATGTCAGGCTTTAATGACACATTTGGTTTTTGGCAGGAAGCAAAACTCTTTGGGGGGGGGGTGCCAATTCTGGATAATACCATTTGGGTTTACAAATAAAATGTGAAAGAAATCTAAAAATGTTTTGAACTGGGGAAAGGGAGAGTTGTCTGTTTTGAAAAAAAATAAGTGTGGCTATTTTGAGGGAGAAAACATTTTATTTGAATAAATATATTCCAATATATTTGCTATAAATCTGTTTCATGTATGCAATATAACACTTTGTTCATTTTTAAAATATATAGTTTTAAAATTGAAATATAGTTGACTTACAATGTTGTAAGTTTCAGGTGTATAGCAAAGTGATTCAGTTTTTTATATATATATATATATATATATATATATATATATATATATATATACTCTTCAGATTCTTTTCCATTATAGGTTATAACAAAATTTTGAATATAGTTCCCTGTGCTATACAGTATGTCCTTGTTGATTATCTATTTTATAAAATAGTAGTGTGTCTCTGTTAATCCCAAACTCCTAATTTATCCCTCCCTCCGCCCTGCAATATAACACTTAATTTTTGGCTAGACAGAGATTCCTGCTAACCAGGAGTTGGTTGCTTAGAGATTACCGGTTCATTAATTTTAGTTCCTTTTTGCATCATTTCTAACAAAGTCCACTAAAGAGGATTCTGTCCTTTTATTACTGATTGTGGCCTTAAATGAAGGATTCTTTAGATTCCTCCCTACTCACCACCTCTGGCTTTTTCCAGATAAAATTCCAGAGCCTTGGATCATAGTGAAAACTGGTAGAAATATGTCTCCCTGTAAACATCCTCATCATTTTCAAGACACTTCATCCTTTTAAAGCACCATGCAGTGGGCAGAGGAGAAATTATTATCCTATTTTACAAATGGTTAAACTGAATCTTTGAAGATATAGAAATATATACAAGGCTACATAACTGTGTCGCAGAAACAGTTTCCACAGTTCCATTTAGATTCTATAGATTCTCTAGAGGGAAACTTTGCTAAAGACTGAAGACAGAAGTTGGGAAAGTTCATGTCTGATTTTAAAATTCAGGATATTTTTATCATGTTTATCACAGTTTACCCAAATAACTTGAAGAGTTTTGTGTGTTTGTATTTTAGTGTTTACGAAATCATGCAGCTATTTTTAAAAGATTTGGTATTTATTTTGGACTCTAATCCAGAGTTTGTTTACCATTGCAGTTTTCCATTGGTCAGCTACTTCTATGTTAGCTGTTTATCATGACCGTGTTCAGTTTAGGAGAGATTTGAGGAGGACAACTCAGTAATTATTGGTATCTTTGCTATTCAGCATTTGATAGATACTTTTTCAGGAACGCTTAAGGAGATAATACTACTGATGTTCACTTCACTGAAATTACAGTCTTTCTTAAATCATAGGAAAACCATTGGGGTTTTTTTGTTTTGTTTTTTGACATAAAACAGCTCTTCTAACTGCTGGAATGTGTAATTTAAGGCTTTGACTACTACTTTTTATTTTTCAAAATCACTTTCACATATATGATCTCTAAAATCCTATGAGTGGGAAGATTATCTTATCTACAATTCCTCCAGTTTTCAGATTAGGAAAAAGAGAGGCTACATTTGCCCTGTGTCATCTAGATAATTAGTGGCAGACCAAGAACCCTAACAAAGTCCCACTTTGCCCATCAACCAACTTTCTGCATGTTGACATAACAAAAGAGTGATGATTATGGCCAACCAGCTAGCATTTTAATATTTGAGGAAAATAACAGTCTGTATTCCTTCTGTGCCGGCTACCAGCTCCTTTCCATCTTGAGCCATATGGAAAATTTCCTTGAATCTTAGGACTTAGGAGCTCCTTTTTGATTTAAAACATTGGCTACCCTCTCATCAGAGTCCTCATTACTATAATATATATTCTGCCTCTTGGTTTATGTTGATATTTAATTTAACTCTCAAGTATGCCATTTCATCTGATTTTGTTTTGTTTTATGAATTTAACTCTAGTTTTGCCAATATAACAATGTGTTTTTAGGTAGGGACTCATGTGTTTTTCCACGTGCATTCTTGAATTCAACTACCAGTTCTGTTTCTTCTTCAAGGTGTTGAGTTTGGCTTCATAAGATGCATATTCAACGAAAGACTTTCTTTCCTCCCTCCTTCTCATCAGTTAGTCATCTTCTCCTATGGGAAAGATAATCAGAAAGGACCACTGCCAGATGCTAGTCTCTGTCTACACGCCATACTTTTAATTTTCTTCATAGTGAAAGGATCTCCTTTTGTTTCAAATTAATGTTCAGATTCAAATGGTGAAGCCTCAAATGACTATTATCAGGGCGGGCCAGCTGCATTATTTGTGCAGTCCTGTGCAAAATGAAAATGTGGGACTCTTTGCTCAAAAAATAGAGGAAGTGGGAATTCCCTGGAGGTCCAGCGGTTAGGACTCTGCGTTCTCACTACCAAGGGCCCAGGGCTTGATACCTGGTCAGGGAACTATCAATAAAATCCCACAAGACGCATAGCGCAGCCAAAAAAAATTGGTGGGGAAGTGCCATTAAAGATACTAAAATATAACGTTTTCTTTCAAAGGATTTTATTATTTATAAAACATAATAGGGGTAATAGTGATACATGAGTAACGGCATAAAATTATAAATTGCAAAAAATATCTTTTGCTGTCATAATTTTACATACTAAAATAATACTTTATTAATGTGATATCTTGATTGATCATACAATTTTTCTGTCATACTGCTCTGCAAATTCATTTATTAGATCACCAAAATTTATCCTTTTACATCAATGTATTTTAAAGTGATGTTAGTCACTCTTGCCAAATGCAAGATTGTAAATAATTTTTATTTGTAATTTTGAGAAGGATCTTTCTGCTGATGCAACTGGAGCCGTTAAGAGTATTTTATAGAAAGTGACAACAGTGGGATAAGTTTCTGATAAGTTACCTTGATATAAATTTTAGTACATGTGGGGCTGATGTACTGATTTTTCTAAAAAAGAAAAATCTTTAGAGCAATTTCTCAAAAATTTAACTTTATACAAATCAGTTTTGTATAATTCTGAATTTAGTGTTAAATGTAAATTTATACAATGGCATTTTAAGTTTTCCTCTGGGATTTCCTATAACTTGTAGAGGTCATCCAAGAAACCAAAAAAGGCTTAATGATCTGTGTATCATTGAAAACATTTATTAATTCTGTGGTGTATCTTCGATTACAAAAACAAAATATAATATAAAAATTGTTTTCCTTGTTAATATTTAGTTCAGCAAAAGCTTGATAAAAAAATAGTGATCTTTCTCATTGAATGTGACAATTTTTAAATTTTATTTACATTTCTAAGCCTGTAGATATTTGCTTTGCAGTACTGCAGTTTTCAAACCAGAGTTTCTAAACTCTTTGAAGAATTCTAATAATTCCCTGATATGCTTTATTTCCCTGTACATGTGTACACTTTTATTTTGTAATAATTTACCCACAAGATTTACCACCTGAGGGCAGGCAATTATGATCTCAGTGCCCCAGCTAGAGGGAGAGTTAATATTTGTGCAGATATGGCAAGGATGGGCTCTGGGACAGATGGGCAAGCTGGCCTCCATTGCAGGGCCTGGTGCTCCCTCCATCTGTTACCGACTAGGGTTCTTGGCCTCCTTAATCAATAGAAATTGCTAAGATGCCAGACAAGGAATTCAGGTAAGGCTTTCTTGGGGCCCCTGCTGCAGTAGGAGGGAGAGAGAACAAACAGTATGTTCCCTTGCTCGTTCGCTCCCTGAGGGGGGTGGAGGGGGGCAAGCTGGTTCCTTATATGGGGTGAGGGTAGGGGCGGGTCCAGGATTTGGCCGGAGGAGGGTTAGCTTAGGTGGTTTGCCCACCCCTTTGGTGGTGGTGTGTGCCGGGGGCATGCGCAGTATCCTGCTTTTGCTCCCAACACCCTGTTTTTGCTCCTGGCTCTTCAGAAGTGGCAGTTGGGAATTTTGGTCTTCTTGTAACCTTTTGTCCATAATTTGCCCCAACTGTGCATGCACACAGTTCGTTTTAGTCCCTTAGAGTTTCTTTGTATTTTGTTGCTGGAGGAGACGTTTGTCCAGGTACAAGCCCTGCAGCAAAGGGTCCCAGGTCCCAGCCTGTCTCACATCCAAAGCCTCTTCTCTCTCCTGTGGCTGTTGACATTGCTGCTGCCACTTTTGCTGCAGCTGCTGTAGCTGTTGCATTGTCAGTCTAGGCCCAGGTGCCTGCCCAGCCACTTCCTCAGGCCCTGTGGCCCCCCAGGACTGCCCTGAGACTGCTCTGCATGCCTGCTGCCAACCATGGCCATGCATCTGAGCTCTTGTGTGCAGGGGCTGCTGCTGGACCGTGACCGCTTGCAGGTTTCTCCTCTGCTCATGCCCACGCTCCATTTTCTCATCAGACTTTTCTACAGAACACAAGTTCACAGATCAAATATTAAGAATTTTAAGACAGCAGAACATAGCATTAAACCAAGTGCAGCCCTGTGTAAAGGCACCGATGACATGCCCACGAGGACAGCCCTGATGATTAGGCCTTTCTGAACAGCTGCTCCAACCCTGAAATCAGAGATTACAAAGTTAGAACTCAACAGTCTCCACTGCCCTGCCTGGCTTCGTGACCCTGTCCCACATCAACCTCCCCCCACTCTCCTCAGAACTGCCTCTGCGAGGTTTATGGGCCTCAGTCTTGGATGCCACTTCCCCTTGCCTGTGTGCTAACACTGCTTGCTTTGAGGCTATCACCCCGCCTTTATCAATTAACCCTGTGTATTGACCTTCCTCTGTTGCCATTTCACGAACTCTTACTTATTTCACCCCCTTTGTGCCTCATTCCTGATGCCTGGTATCACTTGGCAAATAAAATATCTGCATGGCTGCCTTCGTCTCAGGCTCTGCTTTCAAGAGAACCGAGATTCTAACAGTTAGTACACTGCTTGAAGATGTGATTTTTTTGATTAGGCTAATTTTACTCACCCGCTGGTTAACTAGACCTCTAACCATGATGGTAGCTCCATTTTCAGATACCAACATTCATTCATTCAACAAATATTCATTGAGCGCTTACTCTGTGCCAGGCACAGAATAATGGGAAACCAAACACCCAAGTTTGTGCCTTGGCGGTGCTCATATGAAGAGTGTTATGGAGAGAAAGCAAGCAGGGGAGGAAGTTGTGAATGTGAGAGGAGGTCTGTAATTTTTTTTTTTTTTTTTTTTTTTTGCGGCACGCGGGCCTCTCACTGTTGCGGCCTCTCCCGTTGCAGAGCACAGGCTCCGGACGCGCAGGCTCAGCGGCCATGGCTCACGGGCCCAGCTGCCCCGCGGCATGTGGGATCTTCCCGGACCGGGGCACGAACCCGTGTCCCCTGCATCGGCAGGCGGACTCTAAACCACTGCGCCACCAGGGAAGCCCTTTTTTTTTTTTTTCTTTTTTGATGTCTGTAATTTTAAATCGGGTGTTAGGAATGGCCTCACTTAAGGGGCCTTGCCTGGCAGTCCAGTGATTAAGACTCTGCTCTTCCACAGCAGGGAGCACGGGTTCGATCCCAGGTCAGGGAATTAAGATTCCCCCCAAAAAAGGCCAAAAAAAGGAATAGCCTCATTTGAACAGACTTGAAGGACAGAGGGAACCATGTAGAAACTTGAGAGAAGAGGGTTCTAATCAAAGGCAAGGACAAATACAAAAGCCCTGGGGTGATATAGGCCTGACTGTGGTTTGGAAGCAGCTTGGAACCAGCACAACTGGAGGGCAGTGGTCAAGGACAGAATTATAGGAGATGAGGTAGAGAAGCAAGGCCAAATCGAGTAGGAACAAAAAAGATACTATCAGAACTTTGGTGTTTACAAGGGAAACATTGGCAGATTTTCTGCAAAAGAGTGACTTGCTCTTTGATTTCCAGAGGCAACAGAGCCTTGCATATGGAAAGCTGTCCAGCTGGGTACCACAGACTTAACCAGTTTTCCTAGTTCTTTCTCCTGGCTTTCAAATAGAACTTTCTAACTTTTTTTATTTGGTAAGCTGTTCAAACTTTACTCCTAACATTGGTATGATACTCTTTAATTTCTTGGTTAAAAATCCTTTTTGAAATACATTTTTATTCAGCAATAAATGTAAATTACATATGCTATTGTCTTTATTCGAAAGAGGTCTTTTGTTTACTCATAGAAATACTTTACATCAATCCCTGCCTACATTCGTTGCCAACTAGCTTATGATGTTGTATACATAATTATTCTCGTTGTTTGAAAATGCATAGTTTCCACCCATTCAAATCTGCATTTTGATTTTCTTTCCTTTGTTTTCCAATCAAATATCATTTTCTTGTTAGCCAAGTATGTAAGTGAAATCTAAACTGAACTGTTTTAGCTAAGAGGTAGGACATGAATATAACATGAACTTTTATATGAAATCAGTTATTCTTTGCCATAATTAAGTCAGGATGGTATAAAATTAGTTTTCTGGGTTTTCAGTCAATAGTGGTTTTGTTCAAAGTTTTGAAGATCACTTGAAATAAAGTCAGTGAATCATTCAGAGAAGGCATCTTTCCCAGAACTGTAAATAAGTGCTGGCAACAATTAATGGACAAATATTTATTTGTGCTCTGGAAGGCACAACTCAACCTGTATCATTATTCTTCTCCCCACCCCCAACTCTTTCCTAACTTTCTCTTCCTCTTTTTATGCTTCTGCTCCTTTCTTTGGTTACACTCTGCTCCCTTCCTCCAAACCCCCGACCCTTAAAAGTCTGCCAGGTTGTAGTTGGGCAGGGAATGGGGTCTAGATGACAGGCTGGACAAATTGTTCCAGTTTCTCTTGTCCTTTCACCTTAAAGCCCCGTCTAAACGCTAGTGATACATTCCCCAGTGCCCAGAGAACATTTCCACAAGAGCAAAATATTCTCCTTGCTTGGCCAAATTAATGGCCTGTGAAATCTGCAGTGCAAAATCCTTTAAAAAGGATATAAAATTAACTCATGCTCTTGAACCATTATACTTCAGTGTAGTAGTTGAAATTTTATTCTACTCTTAGGCTCACTACTGTCAACTCCATGAGGGCAGGGATACGAGTCTTTGTTGTTTGCTCTTGTTTCCCTTGCAGGAAATGAAATGCCTAGTCAGCACTCAATAAATATTTCTTAAATAAAAGAATAAAGAACAAGCTTTATACAGAGCATTGGGGTATTTTTAAGACAAGATACTCAGTTGATAAAAACCTACCTGAAAGGAGCCAAGTGATTTAGGAATGGATGCCGAGAAGTTGTTGAATCTGTTGGCTAGTATCTGTCAAAAAGAACAAATCGGTACCAAATGTGCCCAAATCTGAATAGTCAGTTCTGGCGAATGGCCCATAGCATTCAGGTGCATTGGGTAGTATTGAATCACTGCGCGCAACAGATTAAATTTTTTGTTATATGAAGGGATATTTGGCAATTAATTCATCTTGGTGAGCTCATAGGGTTGGAGTCGCATTTAAAATACCACATGAAGTTGTGGTATAGTTCACATCCAGTTTTTTTTTTTTTTTTTACCCCAGCACAGCCATTCACCATGCTTCTCTAACTGCACCTTGATTTTGGTTGCTGTACTACCCATCATGCTGCCTACTGCAGTACAGATATGTGATTCCAGCTCAGCCAATCAGAGCAGCTCATTCCCTGGGCTACAGTTACTGGATTAGGGATGGGCTCATGAGACAATCAAAGCCAATAAAATGCAATAATACATCTACTGAGACAATGGGAAGGGGATCCTTCCCCTTTTGCTCCTGAGTATAGTTATGAGGCTACTGGGTCTAGCTGTGTTGCCATATGAGAGGAGAGTGTGTTTGATAATAATGACACTAACATGGAGGAGAGTAGAATTGAGAGACAGAGAAATGGGGTTGAATTTGGGTCATGGTAATATAATTTAAACCCTTGATGAGTCTTTACCTAAAGCCATGTCTATCTCTGGACTTTAATATGAGCCAATAAACTCAATATTTATTTAAGTCAGTTTATGTTGGGTTTTTGATCCTTTATGACCAAAAAGGGTTAAAACTAATACATATGGTTAGAAAAAAAAAGTCTACTGAATACTGAATCCCTTTTTTTATTCCTAATATATTTGTGCCTTTTTTTTGGTGCCCTGATCAAACTTGCCAGGAATTTTTTTTTCTGTTTTCTTAGCTTTTCAAAAATTACTGACTTTTGGTTTTTTGTGTGTGATTCTCTGGTATTTCTTTGTTTCCAGTTTTAATAAATTATATTCTTACTATCTCTTGTACTTCTCTTGGCCTTTCTTTTGGCCAAAACTTCTCTTTTGTGCCTTTTTGTCCATTACCTGTGTTGAAAGAATTAATTTTCTGTCCTTTGTCGTTTCTAGTCTATGCATTTAACAGTGTAGATAACATTCTGAGTACTACTTTAGCAGAATCCCATAGATTTTAATACATAACACTTTCATGTTTTTCAATTCTAAAATGTTTTCTAATTTCCATTTGGCTTTTTATTTTTTAACATCTGTATTGGAGTATAACTGCTTTACAGTGGTGGATTAGTTTCTGCTTTATAACAAAGTGAATCAGCTATACATATACATATATCTCCATATCTCCTCCCTCTTGGGTCTCCCTCACACCCTCCCTATCTCACCCCTCTAGGTAGTCACAAAGCATGGAGCTGATCTCCCTATGCTATGCGGCTGCTTCCCACTAGCTAGCTATTTTACATTTGGTAGTTTATATAAGTCCATGCCACTCTCTCACTTCGTCCCAGCTTCCCCTTCCCACTCCCTGTCCTAGAGTCCATTCCCAGTCTGTGTCTTTATTCCTGTCCTGCCCTTAGGTTCTTCATAACCAGTTTTGTTTGTTTTTTTTAGATTCCATATATATGTGTTGGCATACGGTATTTGTTTTTCACTTTCTGACTTACTTCACTATGTATGACAGACTCTAGGTCCATCCACCTCACTACAAATAACTCAATTTTGTTTCTTTTTATGGCTGAGTAATATTCCATTGTATATATGTGCCACATCTTCTTTATCCAGTCATCTGTTGATGGACACTTAGGTTGCTTCTCTGTCCTGGCTATTGTAAATAGTGCTGCAATGAACATTGTGGTACATGACTCTTTTTTTGGGGGGGGGGGTAGGAGTTTATTAATTTATTTATTTTTGCTGTGTTGGGTCTTCGTTTCTGTGCGAGGGCTTTCTCTAGTTGTGGCAAGCGGGGGCCACTCTTCATCGCGGTACGCGGGCCTCTCACTGTCACGGCCTCTCTTGTTGCGGAGCACAGGCTCCAGATGCGCGGGCTCAGCAGTTGTGGCTCACGGGTGTAGTTGCTCCGCGGCATGTGGGATCTTCCCAGACCAGGGCTGGAACCCGTGTCCCCTGCATTAGCAGGCAGATTCTCAACCACTGCGCCACCAGGGAAGCCCCCATGACTCTTTTTGAATTATGGTTTTCTCAGGGTATATGCCCAGTAGTGGGATTGCTGGGTCGTATGGTAGTTCTATTTTTAGTTTTTTGAGGACCCTCCATACTGTTCTCCATAGTGGCTGTATCAATTTACATTCCCACCAACAGGCAAGAAGGTTCCCTTTTCTCCACACCCTCTCCAGCATTTATTGTTTGTAGATTTTTTGATGATGGCCATTCTGACTGGTGTGAGGTGATACCTCATTGTAGATTTGATTTGCATTTCTCTAATGATTAGTGATGCTGAGCATTCTTTCATGTGTTTGTTGGCAATCTGTATATCTTCTTTGGAGAAATGTCTATTTAGGTCTTCTGCCCATTTTTGGATTGGGTTGTTTGTTTTTTTGATATTGAACTTCATGAGCTGCTTGTAAATTTTGGAGATTAATCCTTTGGCAGTTGCTTCATTTGCAAATATTTTCTTCCATTCTGAGAGTTGTCTTTTGGTCTTGTTTATGGTTTCCTTTGCTGTGTAAAAGCTTTTAAGTTTCATTAGGTTCCATTTGTTTATTTTTGTTTTTATTTCCATATCTCTAGGAGGTGGGTCCAAAAGGATATTGTTGTGATTTATGTCATAGAGTGTTCTGCCTATGTTTTCCTCTAAGAGTTTTATAGTGTCTGGCCTTACATTTAGGTCTTTAATCCATTTTGAGTTTATTTTTGTGTGTGGTGTTAGGGAGTGTTCTAATTTCATTCTTTTACATGTACCTGTTCAGTTTTCCCCACACCACTTACTGAAGAGGCTGTCTTTTCTCCATTGTATATTCTTGCCTCCTTTATCAAAAATAAGGTGACCATATGTGCGTGGGTTTATGTCTGGCCTTTCTATACTGTTCCATTGATCTATATTTCTATTTTTGTGCCAGTACCATACTGTCTTGATTACTGTAGCATTGTAGTATAGTCTGAAGTCAGGGAGCCTGATTCCTCCAGCTTCATTTTTCTGTCTCAAGACTGCTTTGGCTAATCTAAGAACATGGTATATCTCTCCATCTCTCTGTATCATTTTTAATTTCTTTCATCAGTGTCTTATAGTTTTGTGCATACAGGTCTTCAGTCTCATTAGGTAGGTTTATTCCTGGGTATTTTTTTCCTTTCGTTGCAGTGGTGAATGGGAGTGTTTTCTTAATTTCTCTTTCAGATTTTTCATCATTATAGGAATGCAAGAGATTTCTGTGTATTAATTTTGTATCCTGCTACTTTACCAAGTTCATTGATTAGCTCTAGTAGTTTTCTGGTAGAGTCTTTAGCATTCTCTATGTGTAGTATCATGTCATCTGCAAACAGTGACAGTTTTACTTCTTCTTTTCCAATTTGGATTCCTTTTATTTCCTTTTCTTCTCTGATTGCTGTGGCTAAAACTTCCAAAACTATGTTGAATAATAGTGGTGAGACTGGGCAACCTTGTCTTGTTCCTGATCTTAGGGGAAATGGTTTCAGTTTTTCACCATTGAGAATGATGTTAGCTGTGGGTTTGTCATATATGGCCTTTATTA
Organism: Pseudorca crassidens; assembly: GCF_039906515.1. Classification (NCBI taxonomy): domain Eukaryota; kingdom Metazoa; phylum Chordata; class Mammalia; order Artiodactyla; family Delphinidae; genus Pseudorca; species Pseudorca crassidens. Next base: position 65,016,297 of record NC_090306.1, read on the forward strand.
CGTTGAGGTAAGTTCCCTCTATGCCTGCTTTCTGGAGGGTTTTTATCATAAATTGGTGTTGAATTTTGTCAAAAGCTTTTTCTGCATCTATTGAGATGATCATATGGTTTTTATCCTTCAATTTGTTAATATAGTGTATCACATTGATTGATTTGCATCTATTGAAGAATCCTTGCATTCCTGGGATAAACCCCACTTGATCATGGTGTATGATCCTTTTAATGTGCTGTTGGATTCTGTTTCCTAGTATTTTGTTGAGGATTTTTGCATCTATGTTCATCAGTGATATTGGCCTGTAGTTTTCTTTCTTTGTGACATCTTTGTCTGGTTTTGATATCAGGGTGATAGTAGAATGAGTTTGGGAGTGTTCCTCCCTTTGCTATATTTTGGAAGAGTTTGAGAAGGATAGGCGTTAGCTGTTCTCTAAATGTTTCATAGAATTGGCCTGTGAAGGCATCTGGTCATGGACTTTTGTTTGTTGGAAGATTTTTAATCACATTCTCAATTTCAGTGCCTGTGATTGGTCTGTTTATATTTTCTACTTCTTCCTGGTTCAGTCTAGGAAGGTTGTGCCTTTCTAAGAATTTGTCCCTTTCTTCCAGTTTGATCATTTTATTGGCATAGAGTTGTTTGTAGTAATCTCTCGTGATCCTTTGTATTTCTGCAGTGTCAGTTGTTACTCCTTTTTCATCTCTAATTCTGTTTATTTGAGTTCTCTCTCTTGATGAGTCTTGCTAATTGTTTATCAATTTTGTTTATCTTCTCAAAGAACCAGCTTTTAGTTTTATTGATCTTTGCTATTGTATCCTTCATTTCTTTTTCATTTATTTCTGATCTAATCTTTATGATTTATTTCCTTCTGCTAACTTTGGGTGTTTTTTTTTTGTCTTCTTTCTCTAATTGCTTTAGGTGTAAGGTTAGGTTGTTTATTTGGGATGTTTCTTGTTTCTTGAGGTAGGATTGTATTGCTATAAACTTCCCTCTTAGAACTGCTTTTGCTGCATCCCATAGGTTTTGGGTCATCGTGTTTTCATTGTCATTTGTTTCTAGGTATTTTTTGATATCCTCTTTGATTTCTTCAGTGATCTGTTGGTTATTAAGTAGTGTATTGTTTAGCCTCCACGTGCTTGTTTTTTTTTACAGGTTTCTTCCTGTAATTGATAACTAGTCTCATAGCGTTGTGGTCAGAAAAGATACTTGATATGATTTCAGTTTTCTTAAATTTACCAAGGCTTGATTTGTGACCCAAGATATGATCTATCCTGGGGAATGTTCCATGAACACTTGAGAAGAAAGTGTATTCTGTTTTTTTTGGATAGAATGTCCTACAAATATCAGTTAAGTCCATCTTATTTATTGTATCATTTAAAGCTGGTGTTTCCTTATTTTTTTTCATTTTGGATGATCTGTACATTGGTAAAAGTGGGGTGTTAAAGTCCCCTACTATGATTGTATTACTGTCGATTTCCCCACTTATGGCTGTTAGCATTTGCCTTATGTATTGAGGTGCTCCTGTGTTCGTTGCATAAATATTTACAATTGTTGTATCTTTTTCTTGGGTTGATCCCTTGATAATTATGTAGTGTCCTTCTTTGTCTCTTGTAATAGTTTTTATTTTAAAGTCTGTTTTGTCTGATATGAGAATGGCTACTCCAGCTTTCTTTTGATTTCCATGTGTATGGAATATCTTTTTCCATCCCCTCATTTTCAGTCTGTATGTGTCCCTAGGTCTGAAGTGGGACTCTTGTAGACAGCATGTATACATGTCTTGTTTTTGTATCCGTTCAGCCAGTCTGTGTCTTTTGGTTAGAGCATTTTATCCATTTACATTTAAGGTAATTATTGATATGTATGTTCCTATTACCATATTCTTAATTTTTTTGGGTTTCTTGTTGTAGGTCTTTTCCTTCTCTTGTGTTTCCTGCCTAGAGAAGTTCCCTTAGCATTTGTTGTAAAGCTGGTTTGGTGGTGCTGAATTCTCTTAGATTTTGCTTGTCTGTAAAGATTTTAATTTCTCCGTCAAATCTGAATGAGATCCTTGCTAGGTTGAGTAATCTTGGCTGTAGGTTTTTCCCTTTCATCACTTTAAATATGTCCTGCCACTCCCTTCTGGCTTGCAGAGTTTCTGCTGAAAGATCAGCTGTTAACCTTATGGAGAGTCCCTTGTATGTTATTTGTTGTTTTTTCCTTGCTGCTTCTAATATTTTTCTTTGTATTTAATTTTTGATAGTTTGATTAGTATGTGTCTTGACATGTTTCTCCTTGGATTTATCCTGTATGGGAGTCTCTGTGCTTCCTGGACTTGATTGACTATTTCCTTTCCCATATTAGGGAATTTTTCAACTATAATCTCTTCAAATATTTTCTCAGTCCCTCTTTTTTTCTCTTCTTGTACTGGGACCCCTATAATTCGAATGTTGGTGCATTTAATGTTGTCCCAGAGGTCTCTGAGAGTGTCCTCAATTCTTTTCAATCTTTTTTGTTATTCTGCTCTGCAGTAGTTATTTCCACGATTTTATCTTCCAGGTCACTTATTCGTTCTTCTGCCTCAGTTATTCTGCTATTGATCCCTTCTAGAGAATTTTTAATTTCATTTATTGTGTTGTTCATCATTGTTTGTTTGCTCTTTAGTTCTTGTAGATCCTTGTTAAATGTTTCTTGTATTTTCTCCATTCTATTTCCAAGATTTTAGATCATCTTTACTATCATTACTCTGAATTCTTTTTCAGGTAGACTGCCTATTTCCTCTTCATTTGTTTGGTCTGGTGTGTTTTTGCCTTGCTGTTTCATCTGCTGTGTACTTCTCTGTCTTCTCATTTTGCTTAACTTACTGTATTTGAGGTCTCCTTTTCGCAGGCTGCAGGTTCTTAGTTCCTATTGTTTTTGGTGTCTGCCCCAAGTGACTAAAGTTGGTTCAGTGGGTTGTGTAGCCTTCCTGTTGGAGGGAACTGGTACCTGTGTTCTGGTGGATGGGGCTGGTTCTTGTCTTTCTGGTGGCAGGACCATGTCCAGTGGTGTGTTTTGGTGTGTTTTTGACCTTATTATGGTTTTATGCAGCCTCTCTGCTAATGAGTGGAGTTGTGTTCCTCTCTTGCTAGTTGTTTGGCATAGGGTAGCTTTCTGGTCATTGTGTGGAGCTGGGTCTTAGGGTTGAGATGGAGATCTATGGGAGAGCTTTCACCATTTGATATTACGTGGAGCTGGGAGGTCTGTGGTGGACCAATGTCCTGAACTCGGCTCTCCCACCTCAGAGCACAGGCCTGTCACCCAGCCGGAGCACCAAGGCCCTGTCAGCCACACGGCTCCAGGCCCCGGCTCCAACTTTCGGACTCTGATCTGCCAGGCACCGACTTGAGGTATCCGCACCCTGTGCTCCGGCTGCTCCCAGTCTCTGCCCCTGGCTTACTTCTTGATCCACAGAAATCCTACAATTATAGTTTAACTTTTCCAAATGTGGGTGTTTTGGGAAGTTATCTTTTTGTTAATATGTTCTATTTTTAATGACTTGTGAGTAGTTTGCTGATTTTTGGGGTAGTATTGAGATTTGCTTTGTGACTTACTGTAATGTCAGATTTTATAAATACTCTGCTCAGGGTTTATACATATATTACCATTAGAGCAAGCTTCATCATTATTTTGTTTAAATTCTTGATATTCTTACTACTTTGGGTTTGCTTTATGTATAAATTGCTGAGAGAAGGATGCTAAAATCATCCATTACGATTAAGGATTTATAAATTTCTTTTAATTTTGTCCATATTTTAAACATATATTTTAACCATGTTGTTAACTGACATGTTCAGGTTTGTTATATCTTTAAGTGAATTGTTTCTTTGTCATTATGTAACATTTTTGTCCTAAAATCATCTTTATATGATATTAATATAGCTGCAGCAGCTTTCTTCTGGTTACTATGTATTTCTGTCTTTTCCAACCCCCTTTCTCTGAATTTCTCTATGTCCTTTGTGTTTAAATATTTTCTCTTGTCAACACCATATATTTAAGCACAATTAAAGTTTTATCTGTTAATGAGATAATCACTAAAGGAAAAATGAAAGACTATATAACTAAAGAGCTAATATAGGAGAAAAATGGAATAATAAAAATACTTGTTTAATTCAAGAGAAGAAAAGTGAGGAATAAAGGAACAAAGAACAAATAGCACAAATGGAAAACAAAGCGTATGATGAGAAATTTGAACCCAACAATATCAATAATTTTAATAAATTATAATTCACATTCCAAGTAAAAGACAAAGATTGTCAGAGTGGATTTTTAAAAACCCAGCTGTATTCTCTGGATTCTTTCTTTTCATCAAGTGAGATCACCAGAGAACTCAATTTGGACCATCTTACTCCAGTCTATAAAATGCTTGCTTTCTGCAGAGCTATAATATTATGTTGTCTGCTTGCAGCATGGTTGATATAAGAAACAGCCATATAAGGAATTTTTCTGTATTATCTGTAGACCCCTGATTAAAGACCTGACGTACTATGTGGTTCAATGTCTCATATAAGGTTTCAGGCAATAAATCCCTCCTAGAGTTAGTGCTGGGAAAATGTTTGGTTTCCCGACAAACCAAAAACTTTCTCTTATTGGAATTATATAAAATATTTTCCTTTCCTGTCTTATGTGCACTAAGCTTAAGGGTAAATCTTGTGATTCTTTTTAGTGATGATCCTTAGTGTCCGTTTGTGATAGAACTATTTATTCCTCCAAGTTAACAAGCACAAATTGAGCACTAAGCCTATTTGGAGAGGAAGGAAACAAATGATACAAAGATTTGAAAAAATGGTAAAGACAGACATATAAACAATCACATTATAGTGAGGTCAGTGCTGTGATAGAGGTATGGACAAAGTGGTTAGGGGACATAGGTGGAAGTCATTAATTTTCCCTAGAGTGGGGGACCTGGGAAGCCTTCACAAAGAAGGTGACATCTGAAGTAAGATTTTAAGCACAAAGAAGATTTTCTCAGAAGGAGAAAAACAGAGTAGTGCAGTGCTGTCCAACAGAAAACAATGCATAGCCACATAAAGAAAGTACAAAGAAACAGATGAAATTAATTTTAATAATACATCTTAACCCAGGATATCCAATAAATTATTAGTGCCACTCTATTTTCTACTATATTATCAATGTATAGTAATTTTTAATAAAATATTATTAATGAGATATTTGCCATTACTTTTTGCTAAAAAACATTTGAAATCCAGTGTGCATGTTTTGTTTTGTTTTGTTTTTTTTAACCATGCCATGCAGCTTGCAGGATCTTTCCTGACCAGGGATCAAACCGAGGCCCCTGCAGTGGAAGCGCGGAGTCCTGACTACTGGACTGCCGGGGAATTCCCCCAGTGTGCATTTTACATGCATAGTACATCTCAATTTGGACTAGCCATGTTTCACATGCTCTGTAGCCACAAGTGGCTAGTGACTAACATATTGGGCAGTGCAGGAATACAGCATTTTCAAAGGCATGAAGCAGGATGTCTGGGAAACTACAAGTAGACCTGTGTGGTTAGAGCATGGTGTGTGTGTGTGTGTGTGTGTGTATGTGCGTATGTATACGTTTTGGAAGGGGTTGGTGAATTGAAGAAAAGGAACCAGAAAGATAAATTGGGGCAAGAATATGAAATATGTTTGACTTCATGACATTTGAACCATTGAAAATTTTCAGCAGAAGAATGACATTTTCACATCTGTATTTTAGAACTCTAATTCTGGAGGCAGTGTGAGAAATAGGTTTAAGGAGGGTTAGAGATTGGAGGCCAATTAAGGGACATAAATGACAGTTCATTCAAGCGATGATGAGAACTTGGTTCTGCAGTTTTGAGATGGTTGAGGAAAGGATTTGATAGATATTTTCCAGTTAGTATGAGTAGGACTTGGCGACCATTGGGTGTAAGAAAGAGTGAGTGAAAATGACATTAGGTTTAAGTATGTGCAATAGTGTGAATACCATTAAGTGAGAGAGAATTAAAAATAAAAACAGATTTTTGAAAAGGCAGTGATTAGTTTTGTGTATATTGAGTTGAGGTTTGCAATCGGCATTTGAACATCTGGAGCAGTACCCTGTTCAGTGGTGGGAAAACCCACATCATAAGACTGATGATCACTACCCAACTGACATCCAAACTCAATACATTTTAATCATAGGTGCAATTTTTTTGAACTGACCAGATTACTTTATCTCATGTGGAAAAATGAACATGTTAAAATTTCTAAGAAAATATTGAAAACATAGAAGAATACTGGAGAATAAGAGTAGAAGAGTATTTCAGTCAGATAATAAATTGGGTACATGTTAAAACATACTCAAACTGCCATAATCAAACTATAAAATAGGGGCAGAAAAGACAGTCTAAAGACAGAAGGAACACTCGAATGAGACTAAAACAAGAATTTGGAAGAGTATCTATTTATACAGGTGTAGTCAGGGTAAGGGGACCAACAGTGAGGTTGAGGCACTTTGGTGAAAAAGCAAGGAAGGATAGGGAAGAAATACTCTAACCTCTCTCTCCTTCCGACCTCTGAGCTCCTACCAGTTCCCCCTATAGGTCAAAGCTGATTTAAAGTCAGGAAGCAAAGGGGCCTGGGTAATGTGGATCCTAGGGACTGAGGCACGAACCCGTGTCCCCTGCATCGGCAGGTGGACTCTCAACCACTGCGCCACCAGGGAAGCCCGTAAGTGGGGTTTTAAAAGAGGATGAAGAGGCAGACAAGGGAGAGTCTGGGAGAGCATTCCAGGCATATGCACAGGCAGGGCAGTGCAATCCAGCTTGATGGCTATAGGCAGCAACACAGCAATACATCCTTTTGGGAGGATATAGAAGGAGATGAGAAGTAGAGGAGGGAGGATATAGAAGGAGATGAGGTTGCTTCATTTATCCACAAGACTCTTCTCTCTCCTCCTGGTAACTCTCTAACTGTCCTTCAAGATGCTAGTCAAATGTCACCTCTTCCTTGATTTTTTTTTTCACTGCTGCATGCTGTATATACCTTTGACTAATATTAATTGCACATAATTATTTGTGTAGCAAGCTCTCCAACCTGAGATTTCGCTGTTCATACTCTGGGAGTCAGAATGTCTGATAACCCTATGGGGCAGGCGGATCTTCCAGAAATGTGTTTGTATAAGGGACTGCAGACCGTTCTGGGAGAAAACTCAACTTGAGGGCAGAAAAGCCAAGGATAACAAGTTGTCCTATAATACATTCTCCGCTGTTACAAAGCAGGTTATTTTGACCTGATGTCTGTGTGCTGATTCTTAGCTCTTCCTCTTCACCTCCGAATCTGTGTTCTGTACTCTTCCTGACGCTGGGACTGGGATTCTGCTTTGCCAATAGAAAGCACTAGAGGGAGATGGGGATGCAAAAGTAGACAAGAAAGATTGTTCCAGTTTGTTCTCTATTCTGTGTCTAAGTAATAGCATCTCACAGGGTACATCTGATTACCAATCGCCCTCAGAGGTGCCAGGGGCATTGGGGCGGCACCCCTCATCAAAGGTCGAATCCCAGCTTTGAGGGTCTCCTCCAAGCTCCTAGGTTGTAAAAATCCCAACCTTTCTTGTTTATTCCCCTGGTTATGGACGATGGCTGTTTTTGGCAGTTACTACTCTGTTACCTTGGTGTGCCCTTTTGCTTTTTGGTCTTCCAATACCTGTTTAACCAATTCCCTATTATAAATTCTGTTAAAATCACTAAGATGGCTGCTATTTTCCCACTGGACCCTGACTGATACACACTTCCACTCATTTCTCCGTGGACCTGTATATGAATCTGAGAGGATGGAAGTAAAAAATTGGAAGATGGTTTTCTGCAGAAACAGTAGTGTTTTGTATCCCTCCTAGAGAGCATGGCACAAAAATGAGCCTGTTCTCTCCACTTGACCACAGCATCTTCCCCAGAGTCTCCTGCAGAAGAAATCTCTTGTGGGACTCTGTGGACTCACTAAGAGTTTTTAGACTTTAATACAGCAGTAACAAGTTGAGAAGGTCACGGCTGGAGGAGAGGAAAGTTTGGCTGATGGCCAGGCAGGTAAAGTAAATGCTAAAGTAGGTTAGGTCAGTGAACCGAGAGAGGTGGGTCCTTGGTAAACTGGAGACAGATTACCTTGTCAAACTACTATGCGGTTCTAGCCTATCACTGCTGCATGAGAATGTGGGGTCTGGGTCTCTACATTTTTAAAAAAGCTCAAAATCGATATTTTTAGGTAAAATTAGTTAGCAACTAATTCAAATTTTTTTAAAATAACGATAACCATGCAGGTCAATACTATGCACATCCAACAATATCTTTATATCCTTATAGACCATTGGTCACTATTTCTCAAATCTGCAGGAGCTAATAAAATTTATTCATGAGGGCCTTCCCTGGTTGGTGCAGTGGTTAAGAATCCTCTTGCCAATGTAGGGGACATGGGTTTGATCCCTGGTCCGGGAAGATCCCACATGCCGCGGAGCAACTAAGCCCCTGCGCCACGACTACTGAGCCTGCACTCTAGAGCTCGCGAGCCACAACTACAGAGCCCGCGTGCTACAACAACTGAAGCCCACACGCCTAGGGCCTGAGCTCTACAGCAAGAGAAGCCACCACAATGAGAAGCCTGCGCACCGCAACGAAGAGTAGCCTCCGCTCGCCGCAATTAGAGAAAGCCCTCGAGCAGCAACCAAGACCCAATGTAGCCAAAAAAAAAAAAAAAACCAAACAAACATGTATTCATGAGACTTGTGAGGGTCTTAGAAATACTTGATGATTTGGGAGATGTCCTTGCAAGGCACTTGGTTCTTAAAATTGTACCCGTGGGTAAGAACCAGTGATATTTAGTCGTACGTCTTCTTCCTGGTAAGATGGTGAGCTCCCTGGGGGGGCAAGGATTATGTCTAATTCATCCTTGTGTTTCTACCTCCTGGCATAATTCCTAGAATATAGTAGGTTTAATAAGGTTTAATGAATGGATGCATGGATGTGTGAGTTAGTTACAAAGATAAGGTAATGGTAAAACACCGCTTGGAAATGAGACTTAAGTTCTACTCCTGTGCTTGCCATTAGCTGTGTGACTTTGAGAAACCACTTAACTCATCCGAAAGTAATTCTCATCAGTAGAGTGGGGATACTAATACCTACCTTCCAAAGTTTTCTTTTTTTTATAATTTGTTAAAAACCTCTCTTCCAAGATTTTTACTTTTATTATGTATTCTCAGTTTATTAAGATAATAAATGTGAAAGTGCTTTGTGGAGGGATTAGCTAAGAAAGGAGGTTGGGGAGGGGGTCAGATGTTTTGTCCTCCTTCAGTAGCTTGCTCTATAGCACAACTAGGACTAAAACCTTAAGACCAGGTGTCCTAGTCCAGCCTGTCTGTGCTGACAGCCAATAATGTATTGGAAGAAAATTCTCTTACTAAATTAAATTGCATTTCCCCCAGAATGACTCTGCTCTGTAGAACATTTACCCACCATTCAATGAGGAAAACCTTCCATGTTACCACATTTGTGCAGCTCAAATCTTTTAAAGTATTTTTAAAAGGATGTATCTTTGATTAATATTCCTTTTCTGGAATATCTAAGGTTATGATTTGAGAAAATAGCCCTCTTATGAAATGTACTTTTTGGATTTCTTCCCAGAAGCTACTTACTTTTCCTATTCTCATATTACTTGAAGTAAGGAAACGAGTGCTTTCATGGAGCGCCAGTACTTAATGTGCTTGAGGTGTTTATGTGATGAAATGGGCTCTGGATACCACCAGATAGAAAGCTGCTTCCTCCTCATTCCTTCCCTGTTGACTTTCTGTTGCCTCTCTCCAAGGCCTTCACAGCATCTCCACTCAGTACCGGAGCCCTGCGGCCCCTCTCCCTTTTATACCTCCCTTGTGCCTCAACTTGGCTGTCACTCTTCAGCCAAATGTGAGTTTGGTCAGGTGACAAGGGAGCAAAGGCTCCTTTACTTCAGTGTGTACAGCTCCCAGGAAAACGAACTTCATAGAGTTAGACTGATTATACATATATAAATTTGTTATCCAGTTAATTCACTTTGACCCGACTTGGTATAACCATTAAGCTTTTTAAAGATACCTTCTGTTTTACTTTCTACCCTACAGATTTTGGACTCGTCAAGTCCCCACAGTTGTGGGAGTTAATTAAAATAAAATATATCTATACCTCTGTATTATGTAGCTATGTAGTTATAGATATACAGATTATATTAGATATAGAGATATATCTATACATATAGATATACAGATGTAGATATATAGATATGTAGAGGTAGATATAGAACCAACAAGACGTATGTGTGTATAGATATATATAGAATTATCAGGACACTTCCTCTTCTATATAACTATATCTATAAATCTATATCTCTACACATACACACATCCTATTGGTTTTGTTTTCTGTGGAGAATCCTAACGTAAAATCATAAAAGAAAAATGTATAAATTAAATTTCATCAAAATGAAAACTTTTACTCTTTGAAAGATACCATGAAGAAAATGAAAGTCATCCCACAGACTGGCAGAAATTATTATATCTATTGATGTGTGTGTGTGTATACATATATATGTATATACATTAAATATGTACGTTATATATGTACATACATACATATATATGTATATACATTCTGAATTCTTACATTCAGAATATATAAAGAATATTATAACTCAGTAATAAGAAGGCAATAATAAGTGACCAAGATCTGAACGGGCACCTCACAAAAGAAGGTATGTGAGTGACCAATAAGCACATCAAAAGATATTCAACACTAAAAAAAAAGAAAAAAGATAATGTTATTCGTGTCAAAGATAAACAAAGCCAGACACTCAGAGCGGTGGGGACAGATCTTATCCAGCGATACTACTGCAGTAGGGAAGAGTCCAGTGTGAACTGAAGTCAACACTGACTTGTGCAGAGGTGTAGGGCGTTTTCAAGGGAGCGTGGAGGAGCAGGGAGGGCAAACAGTGGGGGCTTGAGCAGGTCATGGAGGTAGGAATTCAGAAAGAGCAGGAAGAGGAGGTTAGTGAACAGGACCACGTCATCTGGCTCTGTTGATCAGCCCTTATCTGGAGGAGAAGCAGCCTTCTGCATCTTTACGACAGGAGGCGGTGATGTCCATTAGACCAAGGAACCCAGTAAAGCTGGGTCCAATCCTCCCACAGGGACTGGGAGCAAGATGTGAGTTATCCCCCTGAAAGTTTGCCTTTCAAAGAAATGGCTCTTGGGTCCTTGAGAAAACAATTTTAGGTGGTAGATTTATATTTCAAAGGGTAGAGAAAGGATTTGTTGTTGCAAAGTTTCTAAAGAAACTTCTGTAAGAGAAGACTCATGGGCCTATTTGCCTATCACCATGTTAAGGGGGGGCTGGGGTCATCCAGCGGATAAGGCCTTGAGATGTTAGAAACTAGGCTAGTGTTGGTTCGAGTGTCTGTGTGTGTGGGTGGAGAAAATCATTTGTGCGGGGACTCTGCAGTTTTTATAGACCAAGGGAGAGGCCTAGTCAAGAAAGGGCTCAGAGAAGCCTGACTGGAGTGTGGTCAAGGAGGGAGTCTTTATCATTAGTCATTAGGAAAATGCAAACTAGCACTTCAATGAGATAACGTTACACAGCTAGAATTGCTTTAGAAAAATATGACAATAGCAAACGTTAAAGGTGTGTGGCAAGGATTGCTGTGGGGGAATCTGAAGTGGTACAAATACTTTGCAAAACAGTTGGCCAGTTTCTTGTAAAGTAAAGCATATAATTGCCATTATTACTGAGAAATTTTGCTTTTGTATATTTACCCCCAAAAAATGCCCATCAAAAAATGAATGGGTGAACAAACTGGTACATCCATACAGTGGAATCCTACCCAGCATTAAAATGGAACAAAGTACAAATACCCACCACAGAGAGATGAATCTCAAAATCATATTGCATGAAAGCCAGTTGAAAAAGCTTATGTACTGTGGTTTTATTTATATAAAATTCAAACCAACCTATGACAACAGAAAGCAAATCAGTAGTTGTCTGGGGAAAGGAGTGGAGGGAGGGATTAATTTCAAAGACGCATGAACAAACTTTTCGAGGTGATAGAAATATTTAGTATTTAAATATTTATCTTGTTTGGGATGATAGTTTCATTCAAAAACTCATAAGTCATATACTTTAAATATATGCAGTTTATTGCATGTAAAGTGTATGTCAGTAAAGTATTAAAAATTAAAATTCCAAATATCCACCAATGGAAATATATATTTAGCACCTTTATTAAATTGAGGGACAAGAAACAACTTTGCCTGTAATTGTGGTAACTAGATCATAAATTGCAAAATTTTCTATAAAGAGCCAGGTAGTATATATTTTAGGCAGACCACATGCAGCTTCTGTAGCATATTTTTCCTTTCCTTTTTCCTTCCTTCCCCCCTTCCCCCTTCCTTCCTTCCTTCCTCCCTCCCTTCCTTCCTCCCTTCCTCCCCTCCCCTTCCTCCCTCCCCCTTCCTCCCCTCCCCTTCCTCCCTTCCCCCTTCCTCCCTTCCCCCCTTCCTCCCTTCCCCCCTTCCTCCCTTCCCCCCTTCCTCCCTTCCCCCCTTCCTTCCTTTCTTCCTTCCTTTCAACACATTAAAAATGTGAAAACCATTCACAGCTTCTGGGCCACACAAAACAAGCTGTGGAAAAGATTTATTTCAATCCAAGAGGGCCAATACAATCATCAATTATTCATAATCCATTTAATTTTAATATTGATTTTTCAAAATGGACTCACCTTCATGGTCTCTTTTGATAAGTGACAATACATTTGTAAGGCTGGTAGAGCTGATGGTTCTCATTTTACTGCTGGGTGGAAGCTGACTCCTGGGGAGCTTAAGTGGATTTCCACACAGTAAGTCAGTGCCACCAGACTTTAATTGGCACGTTCCACTTTAAGGGAGATATGATAATTTGGGAAGGAAGTATAATGCCAAGTAATGTTAATACAGCACTTTTGGGACTTTCCTGGTGGCGCAGTGGTTAAGAATCCGCCTGGCAATGCAGGGGACACAGGTTAGAGCCCTGGTCTGGGAAGATCCCACATGCCACAGAACAACTGAGCCCATGCACCACACCTACAGAGCCTGCACTCTAGAGCCCGCGAGCCACAACTACTGAACCCGTTTGCCACAACTACTGAAGCCCATGTGCCACAACTATTGAGCCTGCACTCTAGAGCCCACAAGCCACAGCTACTGAGCCCACATGCCACAACTATTGAAGCCCGTGCACCTAGAGCCCGTGCTCTGCAGCAAGAGAAGCCACCGCAATGAGCAGCCCACACACTGCAACGAAGAGTAGCCCCCACTCACTGCAACTAGAGAAAGCCTGCATGCACAGCAACGAAGACCCAACACAGCCAAAAATAAATAAATAAAATAAATTTATAAAAAAGAAATACATCACTTTCATAGGGAAAAGGGATGGTCATTTTCTTTTTTAAAGATGATGTTGGGGGTAGGAGTTTATTTATTTATTTATTTTTGCTGTGTTGGGTCTTCATTTCTGTGCGAGGGCTTTCTCTTGTTGTGGCAAGCGGGGGCCACTCTTCATCGCGGTGCGCAGGCCTCTCACTATCGCAGCCTCTCTTGTTGCGGAGCACAGGCTCCAGATGCGCAGGCTCACCAGTTGTGGCTCACGGGCCCAGTTGCTCCGCGGCATGTGGGATCCTCCCAGACCAGGGCTCGAACCCGTGTCCCCTGCATTAGCAGGCAGATTCTCAACCACTGCGCCACCAGGGAAGCCCTGGGATGGTCATTTTTAATACTATGTTTGTAATCCTCCTAAGAATCCTATAAATTTTGTTGGGCAGGAAATAATCAACATTTATAGAGACTTTATAATTGACAAAAACAAGTTTATTTATTTTATCTTCACAGTGAACTCTAGCCTTGGTATGCTTAAAATCTAATTGTCACCCCAGAACCTTATTATTCATACCTTTTAATAATCTGAGCCTTCCTTCTTTTCTGTGAAATGCATTTTTAATCATTAAACGAATTTATAGACAAAATTTATAGATACTTTTATATTAAATCCTGATGATATTTGAACTATAGGAAGCATATCTATAGCACTCCTTTGCATTGTCTCTGACACCAGAAAAAATTGTTCAGTATGAAATTCTGTAGCATGTGAATAGTGTGTGCAAAGTACTTCGTTAACATGGTATGATACTTTATGCTCACCATTTTTTAATAAAAAGAAAACAATCATGCAGAACATCTTTAATTTTCCCTATAAAAATTTAGATACCACCTTAATGTTTTAAAGCAGTTCTTTAAAATTAGTAAACAATGGAATCAGACTTCATTTTCTTCAATTAGAAAATTAGAGAAAACAAAAATGTTTGTGTAAAAGGCTATTTTTCATCCTAGAAAATTTGTATTCATAGATAATGAAGAGAATGTTTAGAAGGTTACAGAAGAAATTACATATCCTCAATAAAATAAATTACTAGATATACTTACATGAAAACCCAGTGTAATTTTTTAAAAATTTCTTGTCTATCATCTCCCTTCAATTAAAATATGAAAATCAAAACCACATGTTGGAAGAGTGATGAGTTACATTACTTGCTGCTTTCTTGATGTAATTTACTTGGGCACGTATATAACCTAGGGATAGTTTATCTAATTTATGCAGAATAGTAATATCCCATGTAATTTTACCCAATTTCTGCAGGAACTCATTTTGGGCTAACTGCAGTGGTTAATAAATCATTAGAGAGAATTAACTTTGTGTTAGGTGTAATTAATAATCAAGACTTCCAGACTCATTCTTTAAAGCCTTTTATATTAATCAAATTACTCATATTTCTGAAGGCAGCAATAGGCACCATACATATTTTTGCAGGAAATATAAATTGTATCAAGGATAAATATCTTGGAAGTGTAATGGCATCTTTTCAAATGGTTTAGCACTTTTCTGTGACTTGCAGGGTAATTTGCTGCAGAACTTGGGTTAAACCGTTGGAAATTTCTTTGCAGTGATTTAATTCTGAAGAGAGCAAAAGAGGGAAAATAACGAATATTGGAAAAATTTGAAAGAAATTTGAGTTTGAATCTAACTGGGAAAGGACAAAAAGAAAAATGTATTACAGGATATTTATTGGGGCATGCTTTGAAGAATCTTGTGGTTTTATAATCCTTTCTTTCACAACAAACATTTTAGAGCCTCCTAGGAGAGCTCATCCTTCAAAATGCATTAACAGATCCATCCTACCGTACGGAAAATTGGTGTAGAGCAGGCAAGGTGTACCTTTCTTGATAAGGGTTGGTTCACATCTCTCTGACTTTGGTTAGTCCTAGGAAAATTTATAAGGAAGACATTCTGGTAAGAATTCTGATATCTCATGTGTGTTAGGCTGGACACACAATAAGGCTGCTAGTAAAATCACAGTTATAAATGTACAAACCACATTGTATAAATGTACATGTGTATAAATGGGTAATTCTAGCATATAAAAAACCATTTCAGATGTTCGTTATCATCCTCCGTGCTCTGGACAGTCTGAGACCCACCTCTGGTTGCTTTGTCCGGTGCTGGTAGCAGCAAGACAGATTTCCAGGCTGCACAGCAAGGCACGTCAGGTGGACAGTCTGTGCTGCTGAATTTGCTTCCTGACGCACAGCCACCAAGGGCAGTCCCTGGCACACAAGGAAACTCTCTGTTCTTGCTAGCAGGGCCTTACCATGGCTTGGTGCATATAAATTTCGACATCACAATTCTCTCATTACAAGAATGAATCCTACAGACAACTGACCCTAACAGCCATCTGTGGGAAGCTTAGAACCTTGGCATTCAAGATCATCAGACTGGCTAGAAGGGAGAGTGCCACTAACATATTTGTCCTTTCGACTAAAATATCTTGTTTCTTTATTTGCAATTTAAAACGTACTGTGGTATTTCACATCCATCCACACAAATGTCAAGGCTTCTGAATTGTTGTTGTTCTTTTAATGACACTCCAGGGGAAAGAATGATATGAAGTAAGTTATACGATGGCCTGGAGAAAGACTGGGAACAAATTCCCCCACCAATACATATTTTCCAATATCTGACTGGTGATTTTTTTTTAAATAACACAAGAAGCAATACAGGCATTGACAATTATGGCAAATGTATTCAAAGTCTGCTGTGGGGTTAACTTGCCATCTTTAGGAGATGTCATATTCAACTTTACCACCACCCAGGATAAAGGGGGGGGGTGGGGTTCCATCTGGACTTTTTTTTTTCCCTTAAAATCAGGGATATTTCTTTGTCTCTACCCATTCATCCAATTCAAAGTACAACAAACTTTGCTACAGAGTGTAAGACGTTCAATACATATAATCATATACAGCTAAGCTAAGTTCCATTACACTGAGTATAAAATTCAGAATATTAGAAAACCTCTCACTGCTTCCTGTTGTATTTAGAATAAGTTTAAAAAGAAAACCTCAACTCTGGATCACGGCCGGCAAGGTCCCATGTGACTTGCCATGTTCACCTCACCTTCTGCATCTCCTTCCCTGTGCTGTAGCGATACTGGCTTTCTTTCTGTTAACGGAACATATGAAGCTTGTTCTCACCTCAGGGCTTTTGTTCTTGCTGTTTCCTCTTTTCCGTGATCTTTATGTGACTGGCTGGTTTTCATCATTTAGTTCTCATCTCAAAAACTGCTTCCCAGAGAGGACTTCCTGGCCACCGTAACTGAAGTAGCTAGCCCTCCTGTCACCTCCATCCAATCACCCACTTTTATTTCCTTCGTAGCACTTTTAATTATCTGAAATGAATTACTTTTTAGATACTTATTAACATCTATCTCCAGCCCTCCTACCTGAACGTCTTGCATAAAAGCCTCACGAGGGTAAGGACTTCTCTATCTTGTCGCATTGACCCCAGCACTTAAGTCAATGCGGTGCAGAGTGAAACTAGGATAACTGAGTGAGTTGAGGCTCAATGAGCTAGGAAAACTATTAAAGCATTAAATGGTTTCAGAGGCACTTTTATCACTCATTTATCAATCTATACAGCCTTCCTGTAGGCCCTAATCCTAAGCAATTTGTTAGCCTGTATTAGTCAGGGTAAGAGTTAAACTTACCATTGTAAGAGTAAGAGATCTCTTAACAGTTATAAGAGAGAAACTCTATAATCTCAGTGGCTCACGACACAAGTTTATTTTTTGCTCTTATCACACTACAGTGTGTATTTATGGCTGATTGACTTTCATGTGCTCATCTGGGGACCTAGGCTCCTTCCATCTTGTGGCTCTACCTACTTCTAGAAATTGCTGCTGTCTTCATTTAGTCAACAGGTGGGGAAGGAGACTGGAGAAGACAGACATGCATCTTAACGATTTCATCCACCATGTGGTACCTGTCACCTCACTCTCGTTCCATTGGCCAAATTCAACCATATAGGCCACGTGTGACTGCCAGAGAGACTAGGGAAAGGAGTCGAGCTGTGAGCCAGGAGAAAAGGAAGTAGGATTTGATGAATGCTGTTAAATTAATTCAACAAGGAGCCCATTAGACTGAGATGCTCCAATGCCGTAGGGGCCCCCAAAGGCAACCAAAATCTAAGCCTGTAAATGCCCCAAGGTTATGAAATCAAAACACTAAGGACAACCAATTACAAACAGCCAACTAGGCTTTAACTACAGTCAATCAAATAATTTCCTTTCTTTGCTTCCACATTTTCTCTGTTTAAGGCTTTCCCCTGCTCCTGCCTGTGGAGCTCTCCTAACCACTTGTGGTTTGGCACTGAGATTCTAGTCAATTTTTGTTCCAATAAACTCTAAAAAATTTGAGTATGCCTTAGTTTATCCTTTAAAAACACACAGCATAATCCTTGAGGAAAGACTGCCCTCTCTCCCCCACCTCTAGCTATGCTCCAAACTCTTCTTAAAGAACCAGAACCTTCCTTTTGGGATCACCTCTGGTTGTAGGTCCTGATTCAATCAGCTGGTGATCCTCTGGGATGCACCCCCTACCCCCCAAAATCCTGTTTGCTTTCATTTGCTTTTAGCCAGCACCCCCTACCCCCCAAAATCCTGTTTGCTTTCATTTGCTTTTAGCCAGGCAATGTTCTTGGTGTATTTATTAAACGTTCATTTCAATGCCTCTGAGCCTCCGACATTGATTCCCTGGTCTTGGTCATGGTTTCGTCTAATAGCTGGTGCCTTTCACCTGTATTTCTCATATCCCTGACTCCTCACATCATGTCTGCATTAGCTTTGTATGGCTCTATCACCCCTCTACTCCTCTGCACCAGATCATTTGCATTCAGTTCACTCTATCCTTTTTTGCAATCTCTCCATTGGGAGGACTTTCCATATACTTCTTCATGTTAACTGCAGCACCTTTTCCCCTAAGAAGTCTAGACAGTACTTTAAAACTCCCTTTTACATTGTAGCATCATCTTTATGACAATTGATCATCACATTTTGGGGAGTTTCCCATAGCCATTTATCAAAGCCTGCTTTTATAATAGCAACATGGCAAAATTATGAAGGGGAAATAATATGTGCTTTGGGACTAAAGAGATCTGGATTTAAATCCATGTTCTAATTTGTTAACTGAATCATCCTGTGGAGATGGTGATAATGTTATTACACAGATTTATTGTGAGGATTAATTAAAATAAGAGTGCTTAGTATATAGCAGTTTCTCAATAAATATTAATGGGTAAACCTACTGCCTTCAGTTATGATTCCTATTCATAGATGGGAAATGGGATCAGTAATATAAGATATGGCAAAATGGAACAAATGACTAATTTGACTTTATGATGGCATGCAGTCTCTGAATGAAAGTTTTGCTTTGCACAATGAGTAGTCAAGACTCAGGAACTGGTTCATGAAGTCTGCAATCTGACAGTAGCAGCCTAGGGAAAACCCAAGCCACAGAGTATAGGTCCGCACAGGCCGTGCACTGCATAACTCAGGGGGGTGCCATTCCCATAGCTAACGATGTGAATAACACCTCTGGGAGCTGTTCGGTGAAAGAGTCCTGGGGAAAATTGGTTGGATTTGGTTGAAATAATTCTCTTGATATCTTTCATTACAATTCAGAGAAATAAGATTTTCCAGCTAGGGTATGCTTCGAATTACTCAAACTCTGCTTAATTATATTTGCTCGTTTTAAAAATATAAAACAGATGAGAGTAACAGGATCAAAAAGTTAACATTTACATGTGCAAATGATTGGAAACATTATTTACCTAAATTTAATTATTTTTTAAACTTGGTAGAGTAGGCTGTCAAGTTAATACAAACTCACTGATCAAGTGGAAACGAAAATGAGAGCATTTTTTTCTTGATAATTCTTATTTGATATTCTTTGAAAACAAGACATAGAATGGCTGACTTGCGTTAGTCTGGTTCAACAAACAGAAGGTATTTTTCTCCTCTTGCCTATTCATTCTAACTTACTCCAGTTGAGTCTCCCCTATAGAAAAGATACAGTTTCCCAGACCTGCTTAGACAAACACCATAAGGGAATACGTATCAGATTTACAGATATTAGTGTACTGTAAGCAGCGCAGAAAAAGGCAGTCTGTTACTTGAAATTATAAGTTCTCATCAGAATAACTGGTATGGATTTATATAGTTACTGTCCCTGACACCATGTGGTTATGAATATTTTTGATATAGTCCAAAGAAAACAAATTACGACAATTCCGTCCTGCATTGTCAATTAGGTGAGCAGATGTAACTGCTTAGAGGCAAGAACTTTGGGGAACCATTGCCTCTGTTACCAAAATGAAAATGGGGCTGGATGTTTGGGGCTTCCTACTTAAGTCCCCTAATTACATTTACTAAAGCAAATCATTAAAAACAAAAAAACACGACTGCTGTTTTATTGGCAAAGGTTTGGAAGATATTATCTAACAGTCCATTAAAGATGAAGTCAAAATGATTAAATGTCAGTTACTATGACTCTTACTTCTTTAGCTGTCAAGGTTTTTTTTTTGCAGGCGGAAAGGGGACATTCCATTAATTTTCTCAGTCCAACAAAAATGAACTTGCCCTTACTAAAGCTGGCTTTGCTCTTTGGCTCATCCTTTGATGTTTTTACAACCCCCAGGTCTCTGACTCTATCTTCCAGAGTCCATTTAACCAGAGAAGAAATGAAATAACTTGAAGATGGCCTTGTTAGCATCTTATGCTGTCAAATTAATAAAAGGTCTCACCCCTGTGTGCATCCCCCCTATTCTCCGCATTTTTATTGGGAATGAAAAGTTCTTTTTTTCTGGCTTGGATCTGTGTGTGTTCTGGCCTTAACCAAGCTCTCTTCATTTTCTAAATAGAAACTTAATGCACATAAAATTAACGACAAATCTGATTATGGTGATTTGCATAAATTAGAAGACATTTTTGTTAATTTCCGAGGGCTTATCTCTACAGGACATATAAATTTGGATGCTAATTAAGCCAGGATTACCTTTGTTAATGAATATAAGCACACATTAAGCTTTCTAATGAAGAGCAGGGTGCACACTTGTGGTGAAGACACTATGCTATAGGGGCTGGTGGAACTAAACTCATGTTGTGATATTTCACAACACAAGGATGGCTCATTTATATTAAGAATATTTTTGTTAGTCTAGATTTTTTTTTGGACCAACTAAAGCAAAAGAACAGGAGACATCTTTCCCTTGAGGAAAGAGGGGTTTGACAGGAAAAGAATGTCTCCTGTTCTGCTATAAAATTAACATGAATAACTCATCCCAAGGAGAAATCCCTCTTTGTTCTTAATTGGCTCCTGGTTACAATGGGCATGCTCTTCAATTGACCTTAATTTTAGGTGGACTTTCCTTCTGTGTTTCTTCAGCCCCAGTAATGGGTTTTCAGTATGATTGGCTGCCTGCATTTTTTTAAATGTATTTTTTCCTTTTTTAAAAGTTTTATTTTGGAACATAGTTGATTAACAATGTTGTGTTTCAGGTGTACAGCAAAGTGATTCAGTTATACATACACATGTATCTATTCTTTTCCCATTTGGGTTATTACAGAATACTGAGCAGAATTCCCTGTGCTGTACAGTAGGTCCTTGTTGGTTATCTATTTTATTTATTTATTTATTTAAATTTATTTATTTATTTATGGCTGCGTTGGGTCTTTGTTGCTGCGCATAGGTTTTCTCTAGTTGCTGAGAGCGAGGGCTACTCTTCGTTGCGGTGCTTCTCTTGTTGCAGAGCACGGGCTCTAGGTGTGCGGCCTTCAATAATTGTGGCTCATGGGCTCTAGAGTGCAGGCTCAGTAGTTGTGGTGCGCGGGTTTAGCTGTTCCGCAGCATGTGGGATCTTCCCAGACCGGGGCTCGAACCCGTGTCCCCTGCATTGACAGGCAGATTATTAACCACTGCACCACCAGGGAAGCCCGGCAGGCAGATTCTTAACCACTGTGCCACCAGGGAAGTCCCTGGTTATCTATTTTAAATATAGCAGTGTGTACATGTCAATCCCAAACTCCCAATCTATCCCTCCCACTGACCCTAGCTGTCTGCATTTTATTGATGCTAAAGAGAGTTGTGGAAAACTTGGGGCAGGTCAAAAGCAAAGTCATTCAAGAAAATTGTAAGGTCTAAAAAGGACTGTAGGGACAGCCCTGAATAGGATTTTGAAAACGGTAAAATTTGCCTCTGGGATTTAATTTTCTCTCTCTGTAGACTTTTCTTTTTCTTCTTTTGCTTTTCCTGTGTGCCCATGTTTAATCTTCTTTCTCTATTTTTCTTTTGCCTTATCCATAAGGTATCTCCTGTTAATCCTCCCTCTATTCTCAGGGTGGGTGTGCTCTAACTAGGAGTGACCCTATGCTCTGAACCGCCCCCATCTCTTTCCATCATAAGAGCTATGTGTTCTGTGGTCCAGGGTTACCTCAGGACCATATTGGGTGACTGGTTGATCTGAAGAACAGAGTCAGAGCAAACACTGGCTAGAATGAGGTTGAGTGAATGACTCCTCTGAAAGTAACAAAACATCTCACACTGTAAAGCACACAGGCTTAAGTCCCATGTTCAAGTTCTGCCTGTAATCCTTTCCAGATATTGAGAGGGGTCCTTTAAATTTCCTACGCTTCAGTTTCTGTGTCCATCAAAGGGGGCTAATTGAGAAATTCGAAGAAGACCACGTAAGAGTGAATAGTTGAGTGTTTGCTATATCTGTTACATAAGTTAATGCAACATCTCACGGACTAACACAAACAGTGAGCATTACTACACCCATTTTGTAGATGAGGGAGAAGACACATGGAGATGTTGATTAATATAAGCCATCATCTTTCTTGCCTGGAATATTGCAATAGATTCCTGACTGGTCTACCTTTTTCCACCCTTCTCTCTGCTCAGTCTACTCTAAGATACAGCAGGCACTCTGCTTTATAGTTTCCCTTTAGCACCTATCATGGTCTAATATTCATACAGTTACTTATTTGTTCATTGTCTCTCTCCCCAACTGGCACATAGGTTCCATGCGATAAGGAGAGACTTCTGCTGTGTTTATTGCTATGTCTCTAGTTGGCATATTATGGCTCAGTAAATATTGGCTGAATGAATGAACTAACTTGCACCCCTGTGTCACACAACCAGTAAGAGAGAAGATTTGATCTCAGGCTCTCTGATTCCAAAGCCTTAACCATGAAACTTTATTGCTTTGCAAACTATAAAATACTAAGTAAATAATAATTCTCATGTGTCATTTAGGAGATTATGGTGGTATATGGGAAAAGCTCGTGTCCCATTTGCCTAAGCTGAGAGTCTGGGAGGATTTGATTGCCTATTACCAAAACACTGCTTGGGGGTGTAGGCTCACAAAAGGGTAGACTGAGTTTCCCTCCAACCACTGTTCTTTTATATCTCTCCTTTCCAGTCATATATGGAATGGCTTAGGTAAAGTCTAGGCCAGGAGAAGACCAGACTTTCCGTCATAGGTGCTATGACAAAGTCGTAGGGCAATTGTAGCTGCCACTCCCCGCTGCATTTCTATTCTGTTGTTCTTTCTCTGCCTTCCCCTCCTCTTACTTTCCTTTTCAGCCAGTTTTCCCAGTTCTACAACTGTCCCATGGCCTGAGGGTGGCACTCCTGGGTTTTTCCTTGCTGTGTTGGTAGTATCCAAGTGAGGAGACTGTTGATCCAGTCTGGACCAGATCAACCCTCCTCAAATCCTTCCCAGCTAAAATTATGTATCTGAAATCTAAAAGACTTGTACATTAATAAACTGCTGTGTTCACACTGAGTCCCAAACTCAGAGACTGAAACCAAGGGAGAGAAGTAAAACTGAAAGACGAGACAACGGTCTAGAGGCGGAACAGATTAAAGGCTGTACAAGGCCAGTTGTTTCTTCTTCCATCATTGGGTGGTCTGTTCCCCACAAGTCGTATTTGGAACCC
This sequence comes from Pseudorca crassidens, assembly GCF_039906515.1. Classification (NCBI taxonomy): domain Eukaryota; kingdom Metazoa; phylum Chordata; class Mammalia; order Artiodactyla; family Delphinidae; genus Pseudorca; species Pseudorca crassidens. The sequence continues at coordinate 65,039,676 of NC_090306.1, forward strand.
AGAGACACTCAGTCAAAGAGCCTGTTCTTATTCTCAGGGGTTTCCTACTGCAAAATTGCTTTGTGTCTCATATTTCACTCACCGGGGATTTCCTCTCAGGCTTAATTTATCTTCTTAAGGCCCTTTTCCCAGCTTGGTGTAGATGAAGCTATGCACCTGCCTTCAACTGTTTACCCTCCTGGATCCCCTTGGTTGCTTAGTAGACATTTTTGGTCTGGCTCTTCAACAGTTTATAAACCATTACCTACAGCTATATTAAAGTTTTAAGAATCAATTCCTAGGATTCCGACAAAGGGTTTCTTTATAACTGCTACAAGTTTAGGCATTTTTAGGGGGGAAAAAAAGTGTTAGACATTTTTGGGAAATCCAGCTTAGAAATTTTTAGGAAAACGTTTCAGGTGTACCAGCAGGCAAAAAAATTACGGCATGTCCAAATGCTTTTAAAAACACTGAGTTCACTCTGTGTTTTTAACATCAAGGGATAAACAGTCTGATTTCATCTTTCTTAGAGAGTGGGAGGCCCCTTCCTTTGTGACCTTCTGGTTTTGCTTTTAGTCTCCCTCCATGAAAACTTCCGTTCCAGCCACAGAAGACCGGCTGCTTTGACATTCCAGAAGCCTTGCTCCATATAAGAGTGGTGTGAACGGTATTTATCGGCTGTGGAGTGAGGTCCTGCTGATCTTGGTGTTGGTCCAGGATCATTCATGTTGCAGAATGTTCTTCGGATATTACTTTTTTCCATTGCTTGTAGGCACCTCTTGTTTCCTTTTTTGACCTCTTGGAAACTAATCTTCTTTAGTTTCAGAATTCCAGGATTGATTGGGATTTATGAAACAAATGTGAAATAAACATTGCTTTTCATTACTGATTGTTAGATAAGAAATGAATCTAGCCATGCCTTATTTTAAAAAGAGTTAGTCTTGGGAGCGATTCTTCATTTAGAGTAAATTCTCAGTCTGCATTGTGAAGTGAGTAGTACTGAAAACTTAACATACCTTAACAGAAGAGGAATACAATGACAAATTCTCACTTGCAGCTGAGCAGTGATTGGGACCAGGAAAGAGAAATAGAGGAATCGTGGTAAAAGCAATAGTTCACAGCTTTGAAACTTAAACATACCAGGCACTATAGCAAAGTACTTTATATGCATTATCTCATTGAATCCTCAGAGTGACCGGTCTTACAGATGAGAAAACTGAGAGCCAGAGATTTTGTTTTGTTTAGTTTTTGAAGTACAGTCGATTTACAATGTTTCAGGTATATAACAAAGCGATTCAGTTATACGTATACATACATATATATATATATATATTCTTTTTCAGATTCTTTTCCATTATAGGTTATCACAACACATTGAATCCAGTTCCCTGTGCAATACAGTAGGTCCTTGTCATTATCTACTTTATATGTAACAGTGTGTATATGTTAATCCCAAATCCCCAATTCATTCCCCCCCTTCCCCCTTTGGTAACCATATGTTTGTTTTCTATATCTGTGAGTGTATTTCTGTTTTATAAATAAGTTCATATGTATCATCTTTTTTAGATTCGACATATAAGTAATATCATATGGTATTTGTCTTTCTCTGTCTGGCTTACTTCACTTAGTATGACAATCTCTAGGTCCATCCATGTTGCTGCAAATGAGCCAGAGACGTTAAGTATGTCCTCCAAGTTCACCCAGATAGTTAGCAGTGTAGCTACCTTTCACCTAACAAAAAAACTCTGTGGGTTTTTTTGGTTTTATTTTTTTTTTGCCTTCGAAGCTTCCTTTTGGCTTCTGGTTATCTACTATGGAATTTCAGGGAAATTCCTGTGTAAGGAATTTTTTTCTCTCAGCCCTGTTTGTATCTACCTCCTTCCTATTTTTCTCGACTTCCTTTTTTTTTTTTTCTCCAGGCCACAAAGTATAGTAGAAAGAGAAAGGATTTTGGAAATGGGCAAAGTCTATTCAATTTTCATTATGCAACCTTCCGAAGATAAGAGCTGAGGCAAATACCTTAGTCCTTTGAGCCCCAGTTCCTCATATTTAAAAGAAATTAGCTTTTTCATAGAGTAGCTGTAATGATTAAATATGATAATGCGTGGGAAACTTGAATATTCTGGCCCTTGTTAAGTTGCCTAAAGTTTCTGCTTTGTACAGTGTTTCGGTTAATAGAACATACATCCATTTCCAAAAGCCCTAAGAAACAATACAAATCATTATGGAGGATCTAAAAGAGAAAGGAGCAATCCCATTCAACATCTATCAAAACTTCCTAAAAGTGCACTTCTCCCCAAATTATGGTTCACAGTGCAGCTATCCCAATTCTGTCCAAAAATATTAATTCTTCCTAATTTCTCTCTCTCCCTAATGTCCCAGCCTGACTGTCATGTTACCCAGGTCTGCAGGATAACTGTTCTGTTGTCTGAGTTTGATTGAAGCGTTGCCTCAAATAATTTCTAAAGTAGATTTGCTGGGACAAATACATGCAAAAGCTTCCCTTTTTTTCTCTTCCTCCCCATTTTTTCCCCTTCCTCCCCGTTTTTTCCCCATTCATCTCTTTCTATTCAATTATTTCTTAGAAGGAAATGACTTATATTCCTCAAAGCTAATAATACTCTACTGGAACTTCTCTAACAGCCTTTTTTTTCTTTTTGTCTTATATTTTATGGTTATCTGTGTCTAATTTTTCAAATAGACTGTGAGTTCATGGATTTAGTTAGGAATGCTTTAGGCTGCAATTAACACAAATTTGACTCAGGGTGCCTTAAACAGAGGTTGTTTTTCTTACATACAGTATGTCAAGATGAAAGAAACCAGCTGCTGGCATTGGTTTACAGCTGATCTTTGCAGAGCCAAAGTCTCTGCTCAGCTAAGTCTTTCATTTCATCAAGAAAGCTTTCCCGGAAATTTGAGCAGATATTTTTGTATATCTCATTAAACAATGTCAAGTGACAACACCAAGCTTCAGGAAGCCTGGGAGCTGAGAAACTCCATAGGGGAGGGGAATACGAAGAAAGGGGGTTGGGATCAGGCCTCACATCTGCCTGTTCCTTAAAGACAGAACATATATCCTGTTCAATCCTACTTCGTTTTGCCTAGTGCCACTTCTGGAACATAGAAAGTGCTCAATAAATATCTGTTAAATTGATGAATTTATGAATAAATAAAAGAGTGGATGAATGACTTTCAGCCTCCAAGGGCACATTAGGCTTTAGGGAATATTCTTTTTTTTTTTTTTTAATTGAAGTATACTTGATTTACAATGTTGTGTCCGTTTCTGGTGTACAGCAAAGTGATTCAGTTTTACACACACACACACACACACACACACACACACACACACATATAATTTTTGTTCACATTCTTTTCCATTATAGTTTATTATAAGATATTGAGTATAGTTCCCTGTACTGTATGGTACGACCTTGTTGTTTATCTATTTCATATATAGTAGTTTGCATCTGCTAATCCCAAACTCCTAATTTATCCCCCCTCCCCCCCCCCAGTCCCCTTTGGTAACCATAAGTTTGTTTTCTATGTCTATGAGTCTATTTCTGTTTTCTAAATAAGTTCATTTGTATCATATTTTAGGTTCCACATATAAGTGATATCATATGGTATTTGTCTTTCTCTTTCTGACTTACTTCACTTAGTATGATAATTTGTAGATCCATCCATGTTGACGCAAATAGCATTATTTCATTTTTTATGACCGAGTAGTATTCCATTGTATATATATACCACATCTTTATCCATTCATCTGTCGATAGACATTTAGGTTGCTTCCATGTCTTGGCTATCGTAAATAGTGCTGCTATGATCATTGGGGTGCATGTATCTTTTCAAATGAGAGTTTTCTCTGGATATATGCCCAGGAGTGGGGTTGCTGGATCATATGGTAACCTTAATTTTAGTTTTTTAAGAAAGCTCTATACTGTCTTCCACAGCGGCTGCACCAGTTTACATTCCCACCAACAGTGTAGGATGGTTTATGGAGTACTCTTTACGAGACTGATTGGAGTTAGAATGTGGTGTAAAAAATTTTCCATGCTGAAATTAGGAGAAAATGGTTTAAATAATCCAGACTCTGATTTTTAGAAACTCTTCAAAAGGCTTAGAAAGTGTTGACCTAAAACAAGTAGACTGCCAGATATTTCTCCAGCAAAGATTGGTACATTCAGGATCAGCAGAGAATTGCAATTCAGGGTTTACAACTGTGGAAAGCCACGTGCAAGGGAAGGAGAACACATTTATAGAAGGAACAAGGAAGTTGGGAAGGCTACAGTAAACAAAATGTCCATGAATTTTCATTGGCTGAGTCCTTGTCAGGAAAGAAGAGGAGTCTGTCTTCTTCCTGTTGGGCTCTGCTATCATCCTGGGGCATGAGAGCTCCCAGTTCTGGTCTCAGGACTATTTGATTGAGGTTTCTGTTTATTAATTTTTTACAAAAGGCTCAAAGGGTATATACTATGATGTTTGTTAGTTGTATGATCTTTATAGTTATACTAGCTGCAGGATAAGGGAAATATTGCTAAAGAAATCTGGAGGAATTGATGATCTGAACTGGATAAAATTGTGGCTTTCTATTGTATGCGTCATCTAAAGACTTATTTGTTTTTGAAGCTAAAAGTTTTAAAGTCATAGAACTGATGATAATTTGGGAGAAAGTTACCACAAGATTATGGCCTGAGTGGCAATGTCCACATGAGGTCAATCCCACTTGCCTTCATTCAGTGATGTCCTTGAATCTTAGAAAGTCTCTTCATGCATGGGCAGTACCCTCTGGAAGAATACAGGCACAACTTTTGTGGACTAGCCTCATTTTCACCTCCGTTTTATGTCTTCATTGTTGTCTCTTTGCTTCTTTTTTTTCTCATCGTATTTTGTGTATCTTAAGAGCTGTCTATATCCATCATGAGTAAGGCAGGATATAAACAACTAGTTAGTGATCAGGCATGGTACTATTTTCTATGCCCATTTCTGAAATGAAGAGCTGAAATGATTTGTGTTTTTAATTAAACATATTCAGAAACAGGCACAAAGCCTGATAGAACTCACATCAAAGGGAATTCAAAGTGTTAAAGATTACACTTGAAAACATATCTAGGCTTCTTTGAAATGTGACAAATTGTAAGTGCAATGGTGGTTTGTAACATAATGCCAAGCTGTGAGTTTAGGCACCTCATATGGTGTTCATATTTATGATGGGGAAATCTGTTATTTTCACAATTGCCAACCCACCCTCCCCCAACACTCACCCTAATACTCCTTGGGTGATTAAAATGTATGATTATTATTTCATTTGAATTTTTGCCTTCAATTAGATATACAGGAAAGTAAGAATTCTTTTTGTAGGATTGATTGGGATTTATGAAACAAATGTGAAATAAACATTGCTTTTCATTACTGATTGTTAGATAAGAAATGAATCTAGCCATGCCTTATTTTAAAAAGAGTTAGTCTTGGGAGCGATTCTTCATTTAGAGTAAATTCTCAGTCTGCATTGTGAAGTGAGTAGTACTGAAAACTTAACAGGTGGCTTAGCAATTGATGCATAAAGGAAAAGAATTATTACCACACCTTAACTACTTGCAGATGTCCTGGGTATGGAAGTACACGCTGCTTTTGTTTCGTAGTGTTGTCTTGGCTTTTCATGTTTAGTGATTTTTTATCCTTGGCAGGACTGTCTGTAAATAAATCCAAACGATTTTTTATTTATGACATGGAGAATTTCAACTAGAGGGAGGGAAATCTGTCAGTGAAGGAAGAAAATGTGAATGGATACAAATGGAATAAATTGGTTTTTATTCTTATTTAGTGAATCTAAGGGAAAGTGATTGAATGGTGAGCACAGGGGAAGTGAAATCAGAATTCCAGAATTCTGTTTCATGGTAGAATTGCTCTAGAAACTGCATTTAAATCTATTTTCAATGTAAGCATCAATTTTTGGGTATCACAATCCTTCTGTCAAGTGAGATTTATTACTGCACTTTGAAACATTATAAAGCTTTATTTCACAGTAGCTGGTGAAGCTGTTGAGGACTCCTCTTCCCCACTCTTTTGACTCTAGCCCCCCAGTGTTAGAAACTGTATGACAGCACAAAATACCCTCCCTCATATCACAGTGGAACATGAATCCTTTTTGTGGAATTTGCTATAAACCTTTAAAATACAAATAAGAAGCCCTAATGAAATAATGAATCTAGGTAATCATTTTCAATGGTTATTAACGTCACAGAGGGGCAATAGAAAATTATGTGACTCCTATTGGAAGTTTACAATATCACCTGTAATGTATTTTTGGTCAAAAAAAATCCAAAGTTTTATCAGATTAAGCTTTAAGTCTAACTACCAGTTTATAGTGAGTAGACGGGATAGAGAAATGTATAAAAAGATGACACAGGAATTTATTCATCAAAATCAGAACGTGAGAAACTCTATAGGACAAACAGTCTGGTTTCTTTGACAAATGAATTGCCAAGAAAAAAAGGAGGGGGAAGCTATAGGTGAAAAGAGACTTAACATTAATGTCAGACAAAAACAATGTATGAACCTCCTTGTTTGGAATCTGATTTGGATACAATTGGGGAAATCTGTATGCTGATTAACTGGTTATTTAATAATATTAAAGAAATATCCGTGATTTTAATGTGCATTGTGATTGAATGTTATAAGTCCTTACCTTTTAAGATGTCTAGAATTTGCTTCAAAATAATTTGGGCGGGGGCAGATGGGTGGTTTAAATGAAATAAGAATGGCCATGAGTTGATAATTAATGCAACTTGGTGATGCACTTGGTATTGGAGATTCATGGTATTTTTCTACCTTTATGTTGGAATTTTCCAAAAGTAAACAACCAAAATTTAAAAATCATCACAGCACAAACATACACACAAATACACACACCTCCGTAAGAGCTCAGATTTTATTCTGACAATTTCAAGCCTTGACCTGGAGTGCTCTTTTCCCCAAAGTTTTTCTTAATGTCTTCCCCAAAGCCTACTGGATGATCTGGTCTTCATTTGTATCCATGTAGTTCTCTGTGCTTAGTCCTCCTGGTTTTTTGTTTTTTGTTTTTTTTTTTTTGCGGTTCGCAGCCACTCACTGTTGTGGCCTCTCCTGTTGCGGAGCACAGGCTCCGGACACGCAGGCTCAGCGGCCACGGCTCACGGGTGTAGCCGCTCCGCGGCATGTGGGATCATCCCGGACCGGGGCACGAACCTGTGTCCCGTGCATCTGCAGGCGGACTCTCAACCACTGCGCCACCAGGGAAGCCCAGTCCTCCTGTTTTTAACATCAAGTTGTAATTGCTTAGTCACCTGTGGAGTGGAATAATATTTCTGAATAAGCTTTTTGTTTCGCATCTTTACTCTTATCCCTTGCCCTTTACCTCATTCAGCCAGCTGAGCAGTTTTTGTTCATTGCCTCAGGGCAGGGGTGGTAGAGTAGATGCATAGACACAAAAAAGAAGTCGATGTTTGACCTTTGAGTTTTAGAGCCTGGGCATCACGGAAGTAGAAAGGACCCATGTAGAGACAATAGATTTGATAAAGGTGTGATGACTTAGAGAAGAATTAACCCATAGCTAGGATTCCCTGAGTTGGAGTATGGGAGACAGGGATGAGATGGAGGGAAGAGAGCCTAGTGGGAGCAGAGATTGATGGGATCCAGGATGATACACCAGGTCCGGAGGGTTCACACAGATAGGCCTGCAACAGTCTCCAGAGAGAGCTTGCTCACATCTGACCATCCTCTAGAGTGAGCGCTATTTGGCACCAGCACCAGGGAACTGTATGAGAAAGTCCAGTCTCATTCCAGTGTGGATTTTATGTCACCTTAGCTGTCCTGCTCATTAGTGTGGGGTCCCCTAGTATGGGGGAGGGGTAGAGATAGAGGGAATATAACCTACTGAGAGGCAGAGACAGGTGAGATCTGGGATGATGGGATATGCCTGAGCTCTAAACAAATTCAAAAGTAAAACCAAGAAGTGGCAAACAAGAACCACAACATCACCCTTATTATTGATAAATCCTAGGTTGAAGATGTAGAGTATGTGTTATAGAACCCCAGATGAGCTAGATGCACCTTCTCTCCTCGCTGGCAGTGCTGGAGGAAGGGCAGGACCTCTCTCCGGGAGGTGATGGGGTGTCCCGTGAAGTTATTGGCCACTCCCACTGCTCATCCTGGTAAGCAAGTTTGCTCTAGAGAGGAAAAAGGGAGATGATATGAACATGCCCAGTTTGTTCTTCCCACTTTTATCAGATATAGAAATGATTATACTTACCTCTCTCACACAATTGGGCTGGAGAGCCAGCAGTGTTACATTAGTTGTGCTGCTCTTGACATTAAAGGAAAATCAGGGATGAGGAAGAGGCTGTCCCCCCTAAGAGTCAGGAATCAGCACACCACTTATTGATTATCTGACAGAGTGACAGAGTGATATCCATCTGCACAAAACTTTGCTCAATACCTAATCAACTGGTTGAAGAGAGCCAACCACCATCTCAAAATCCCCATACCTTTGGAAATGCCACAGTGGAGACTATGAACATTAACCCCCAGAGGGGCAGTGATGGCTGTAGCTGAAAAGCTGAACTCTCATTTACCCATGCAAGTGGTGAAATTCATTTCTGTGTGTGTGTGTTCACCAAAAGTGTATAATATTTTTGAAGACAAGGATTAGGCTTTATTCAAAGTTGTATTAGTGTCTGCCATAAAGTAGGGACCCAATAAATATTTACTGAATGCAATTATAGTAACATTTTATTAATGGTATTTTTAACAAACAAGTATCTTGGCCGCTGAGATCAAATCCACTTGTCTTATGGATTAACCCCACAATCATAACCCCACACATACTCACTTCTAGCTTGTCATTTCTTACTAATTTTGTAAGTAAATCTTCAAAACATTTACTGCCTTGCTCTATTAAGAATGACTTAATTCTCTTCAGTAGTTGAAATAGTTAATGGAGGCTATAAGTTTATCAGTACTTCTTCCCTTTCATGTCCAAGAGTTATGGAAATTGAGTTGAGTGTTCTAACCATGTTTCTCATTCAACACAGTATCATCCAATAAATCAATCCTTAACTATTCATGTCACTCCTTGAATTGATATACAATTTTATCAACTTAGAAAAATATTTTGCTCAACTGTCTAATTTTCTAGGAGGTCTCTGCTTTCTAAAATTTAGTTTCCTTTTCAAGTTGTGCAAGATCTCATGTATTATTTCATCTTGTAGTGACATTTGTCAGTTATTGACGACTCAGCACCAATACCTCTTCCTACCTACACTCTGATTGTATTTAGAGAAATTAATTCTCTCCATTGTGTCTTGGTCTGGTGGTAAACCCAGGTATTTGCTCTGCCATTATGGACTGTAAAGTGATTTCTAGAGGCTCCTTCTATCGGATCCTTTATCTTATCATTCAAGAACCACCTAGATGTAGGCACGTGATAATATCAGAGTCTCATGCAGCTTTAAGTCTTGAGTGGAATTATGCCAGGTTGGAAAATATTATTGTTGGAGCTCCTGAATGCCAATGGTACAATCTGGGCATGATTGACAGCAGTTTCAACTACAAAGACCTTCTGGAGTCACTTGATTTAGTCTCGTTCAAGACTGATTTTTCTTCTCTTTCTTCCAATTTGTGGTTCCCCCATATCCTTTCAATTAATCCTTCCCTTTGCGTTTATGTTTCCCAAGACAGTTTCTGTTGCTTGCTACCATAGAACATTAACTAATTCACTCAGCCTGGGTGGAAGCATCATGAAGTAGCAGAAACCCTGAGCTAGGAGTCATAGGGCATGAGCTGTAGTTGTGGCTTTGCGACTCACTTGCTTAGTGAGTTAAGAGGTTAAGAAAAATCCCTTAACCTCTTAGGACTTTAATTTCCTCCTCTGTGAAGACAATAGACCAGATAACATTAAAGATTCCATTTTTTTAACTGTGATTCCATGAATCACGTTGTTATTGGTTAGGGACCACAATCAGGAAATAACAACATTCTAATTAATGTAAGAACTTTTATAGAAGTTTCACTTGATGTTTCAACACACCATGTGCTGTAAATATTCCAGATACTGAACATTTACTTGGCTGAACATTTACTCTGTAGCTCATCTCTTGGGTGGGGTGACCAGATATTAGAAAATTTTCTACAACAGAGAGAGTAAAGGGGCATGTAACTGCTGGTTCTTGGAAAATACTACCTCAGCTCATTGGGGTGTTTATGACAGAGCTGGCCTCAAAGATGATTGATGGGATTGGCTTTAGATCCAGAGAGTAGGAAACGCTGACACATTACATTAAAACTGAAATAAAACCCATTGAGCGGTTATTTGCTATGCGTGAGGGAGCCAACCTTGCAGAGGGCTTGAGTGTTGTAAACTTGAGTTATGTATACACAATCTCTGGTTTGGGAGTGGTTGTCACTGAAAGTTTCCTGATATTTATAGGCTTTTCCTTGTTTCTGGTTTTATCAAATTTGGACTATTCCAGTGTGGATTAGCACTTTCAGTGACCCGTGGCTGGCACAAACACCAACTTCCAATTGCTTCAGAGTTCAGATTCAGACTTTGTGGTAATTATACTTGATATGTATTTCACAGTTCGATAATTCAGTAAATAATACAGTAATAACACAGCATCTAAAGGAAGTTTGACAGTTATCCAGATACTTCTAATGATTTCTACAATCACTTGGATACTATTAAATACCTGAAAAATCGACTTTGAGATCACAGTGAATGACCTGTGTGTAGTTTGCTTGATTACCAAGATCAAAGCATACCCAGTTCATTTGGCCTTGTATGGCTACTTAGTCTCTTAAAACTGATGGACCACTTGGCTCCAAGTCTTGTCTAAGACATTTACTTCAACCAAGCTGATGATTTTTCACTTCTCAGATACCTGCAGTGGCTTTCCATCGCCTTCAGATTAAAAATCAAAAGTTGTAGGATAACCTATAAGGCACACCCCTCCCGCCATGATCTGGTCCTGTTGCCTCTCTTGCTTCACCTCCTTCTGTCTTCCCCTGCTTACTCCACTCTAGTTACACTGGTCATCTTTTTGTTCTTTGAACATGCTGAACTCTTGACTGTCTCAGGGACCTTGCCTTGCTGAGGAAAGAGGTCTCTAGCACCCTCAAAGCTGTGTGCAGAAGTTCTTCACTACTACTAGAGTCCATCACCAAGCCACCACCAGCAGACACCGTGTCCTGTTACTGTGAGAACCAGAGAGTCTGGTCTGGTGGTGGGTGGTAGGCCAGATGGCTGCCAGAGTTTTGGTTGCTGGAGTCTTTGATGTGCCAAAGTTGACTATTATTCACCAAAGCCAGCTCCACACCAGTTTGCTGTGCTGAAGCTGGGATACTACTTGTACTGGTACCATCCCCATAGGGCAGAATGCAGCATCCTCCTCCACAAATAGTAGTAACTAATATTTGCTGAGCACATACTATGTGCTAAGAACTTTACTCAATTTACTATGAGAGCTTAATACTCACAACAGCTCTGTGAGGTGGGCACTATTATTATTCACATTTTATAGTGGCCATAACAGAGTCTTTGAAAGGGTTAACTGCTTTATACAGATAACAAATATAGAGGCTGGATTTGAACCAAGGCATTATGATTCCAAAAGTCATGAACTTAATGGCTCCAGAATCAACCAATGATGTTGGGTTCAAGTGGAAAAGAGCCCTTTTTCCCACCTTAAGCACAGTGTGTTCATGTCGTTTTCCTTTTTTAAAATATAACTATAATTTCTTCAGTTTTTGCTCACTGAATCAGGGGACACATCTGTCAGGCTCTGGGCCAAAATCAGGATCAGAACTAACCAGGTAATGATTAGATTTGATGTCACATGTAGCAAAATGTAGGAAAGCTTGCCTGTCTGTATGATCTAAATTCAAATAATGATGATTCATTAAGAGACGATTCACAATTAGAACAGGAACAAGTGTGAAATCAGCTACCTAGGCCCCCCCTCTCAGCACCCGCCTTTGAAGCGGAAAGCACCTCTACTTTTGTCGTTTTATTTGTTTTTCATTTTGGACTCCCTGGTGCGATTTCTTTTGAAGAAAGTGTTCTGGTGCTCTTAAAAAAAAAAAAAAAAGAAAATCCCAAATCCAGAGAGCCATTATTGATATTCCTTCCTCTTCCCTTTTTGGGTTGAGTGTGTTGGGGCCCAGGGAGGACATAATTCAGGCTTCGGCCTCATGGGGATTCTGTAAACAGGATAGTATATTTTGACAAGGACCAACACAGAGGCCCTGTTCCCTCTGCCTTCTGGACAGAGGTTGACTTCCTGGCAAGGATGCCTTTGAAATGTTTTTTTCACGTTCTTCTTTTGAAGTACCAGGATAAACAAAACCCTCCTTTAAATGCTTTCTATTGTCTTTCATTGTTTCTGTTTTCTCTGTGGTTAAAAATAAAAATTAAAAACAAATCCCAGCTCTTTCTGTTATTGGTAGTTTAAAAAGGTCAAGTACCTCCACACAGAGCAGTGGTGTGATTTATTGGGGCCACATGAAATTCTGATTCGCCAAAGGGATTGTGGTTCATTCTGAAGCCCTGCCAGGCCTTGTAGATTTAGGGTGGTCCGGGGGTGAGAAATTCTGCTGTGACAGCTGCTTTGCTTTCAAAACTGTGAGAGCAACATCACCTTAGGATTCCCATAAGCCTTTGCTCCCGTCCCCATTTTAGCAGTGAAAATTATATTTAAAGAGGAAGAAATTATGTGCAGATACAAAAGTGAAATGATTTTATCACCTGGCTAAGCACTTTTCCAACTGAGCGTTTTATGAGTCCAGGATAAAATGTAGTGACACGAGTGTGTAAATACTTATTTACATTTTTAAATAATGAGCTCGACAGGTGCCTTGTGAATGTTGCCTAAAATGTTAACTTTAGGAAAAAGAACTCTCGGCATATTTCAGAACTTAAACCACTGGGAAGAATCTGCTTACCTTTCATTTGTTAGAGTAGTAACAAAAGTTATTTCATAATAATATATTCTGTTCCCACGGTTGGGTTGTCTTGCACAGGATGTAGTTACTGAAATGATCTTTTTATGTTTCCAAGTTGATATCCAGTAATTATCAGGCCAACAGTTTCTCTATTTTTTTTTTTTTTACACTATTTTTCTATTCTGCAGCCTATTTTTCCTTCAAAGAGGTAGAAAATGAATTTCTCAGTGCCTGGCCCTGTAACGACTCATAGTAAACTCTAGAAATGTTTGCTGAATAAAAAAATGAATGTAGGCATTTCACAGTACTCTGAAAATGAGCAGGTTGGAGCATTTATTTGAAGTCCACTACTTCAGTACTTTTGAAATAGAATTCCATTTTCTGAGTTTGGTGACATTTCATAACTCTGGGTAAGCATAGAAATTCTCACACTTTATTCCCACTGATTCTGTTAAATTTATAGAAGAAACAACAGGTTATTTTGACATGAACCATAAACCTCTTGAAGTTTAAACTTAGACATAAAACTGAAATAGGTCAGTGCAAATGTGCAATGTCTAACTTGCTCTATCAATTTTTACATTTGTCCGATTTGAAGTGTGTTTATTTTTTTATTTTATTTTATTTTTTTTTTGCGGTACGCAGGCCTCTCACTGTTGTGGCCTCTCCCGTTGCGGAGCACAGGCTCCGGACGCGCAGGCTCAGCGGCCGTGGCTCACGGGCCCAGCCGCTCCGCAGCATGTGGGATCTTCCCGGACCGGGGCACGAACCCGTGTGCCCTGCATCGGCAGGCAGACTCTCAACCACTGCGCCACCAGGGAAGCCCGAAGTGTGTTTATTTTTGATTTAGTTTAACCCTTTAGGGCCCTAAGGTGCCCCCATAGGAGGTAGAATCCTTCCCCCTACTTTCTGTAAAAATGACCACTTTGAAATAGGAGCCAAGCTGGAGAATTTATTCCTCCCTCCAGATGTCTGTTACTGGAACACAGCTCTTAAAGAGATTATGTCTCTAGAGGGAACCAGACTACTGATAATATTTCTGACTTCCAAATGCATCAATGATAAAAATAGGGTTCAACATATGGAGTTGAGATTTGTTGAGCAGGCACACAGCACTTTCATAGAGAGCGATCTATTCTCCCAAACCAACATTAAATATAGGTTATGATAGATTGACTTGACATACTGTAAACAGACAATTTATCAGAGTTAGAACATTAACCTCAGAAAGGATCTCAAAACTCTAGTTGATGCAGGAATCCTTGGAATCTGTATCCAACTTCTCCCTAAATTACGGCACTCTGTAACTTTATCCCCTTATGAAATGCCAAATCTAAATTTAGGATAGCTCTAAAAGTTGAATAGTTCTTTCTTACAAGGAGCTGAAAGTCCTTTATATTTGACTAGATACTACTTTGCATAGACACTTTCTGTAGGAATCAAAGGGATGGAGCTAGGACTGGTGAGTAGAATTTACAGAGAGACTGATTTTTTTTACTATCAAGAAGAATTTTCTGCTGGTCCAAACGGTCTTGGCGTGGAGTGGGCTGCTTCATGGCCATGGGGATAATGAATTACCCATTGCTGGAAAGGTTTGAGTTAGGTTGTATAATCAATGGGCAGGAATATTTTAGGGAGATTCAAGCATCTGATAGGTGTTTGGGATAGACAATATTTAAATCATCTAATCCTGAGATAGTATGATTCATTTTATGATACACATCTTTAGGTGTCTCTTCTGGACTTCATACAATGTATATCAAACTGCCTACTTGACATCTTCACTTGGATGTCTCCAATCCAACACATCTAACAGCAAACCCTTGATTTCTTCTTCCAATCCTGCTCATCCAATGATCTTCTTTATACCAGTCAATGGCCCCTCTACAGAGCTGTCAGAATAATTATTTGAAAACTCTTCTACATCTTCTCATCTTACCTCGTGTTTACTTTGCCTGGAATGTTACTCTCTTACTCCATATATTGGCATGGCTCACTCCTCATTTCCTTGGTCCCTGCTCAAATATAACCTCTACAGAGAGGCTCACCTTGACCATGGTATCTGACGTAACGCTCCCCGCCATCCCTGCTTGCTATCCTTTATCTCCCTTACCTAACTTATTTTTCCATGAGAAGCTGGTATCACCATATATTTATTTATGCATTTAATTGATTATTGTCTATCTCTCCAACTAGAATTTAAGCTTCTTTAGGAAAGAGAATTTGTTATATTGACTACTATTTCCTCAATGTTTGGAACCATTTCTAGCCTATAGTAGGTTTTCAATAAACATATAATGAAATGATGTAAATGAATGATAATAGAGATTTAATTCAAGTAGGAAAATAAAGAGTGAAAATGTAGCATAAACTGTGCATATACAGGGCAAAGAGAGAGGGGTGGTGCTTATGAATTTTTCATAGTAAAGGAAAATAAATTAAGGGTTTTGATGCCTGTTTGCAAAATTATTCTCCCAAAGCAGCAGTCTTCCTATGAACCTTGCATAGTCATTACTGCACATGTTCACTCTTGGCCTTTAAAAGGAATAGAGACATTGCAAACCTCACCAGCACTGACTGTGCTGTTTCCATAGAGAATATGGATCCCCAGACACACCAGATATCAGAGCTGGTAGACACTGACTAGTACATGTCCAGGAGTGAGGGACAATCATTGATTTTACCTCTAAGTCAGTCATATAAATGGAAGACAGATCTATGTTTCATATCTAGAGGGCAAATAAAGTTTTCTTATTTCTTCTTCCCACAAATAAGATCTTCCTCATTTCAAGTGCTCTGGGACTAGGCTTTCTAACATGTACGAACTATTAAGTTTCAGGGTCTGTATTTAAGCACAGCAAACTTCTTGTCTCAATTAAACTTGGATGGGATGACAGAATCACTTTCAATTTTGTCACTAAAAATGGTAATTTCATGCCTATTCCTTGCTTTAATAAAATAGCTCTTGTCCTGAAAATAACTGGTGATTTGCACATTTTTCTAAAATTAATCACTATATTTTACATTCATGTTTCAGTTGCTTTAATAACAGAAAAATGGATATTCTCAGAGTGAATGCATTTTAGATCTTTCCTACGTAACAAAACTTTTAAATGCTAGTGGGGAAAGCAATCAATTTTTATTTTTCTTGAAACCTAAATACATCATTTTACAACTACCACAAAATTAAAACTTGTTGAGAACAAATTTTGTGGGAATTATTTATTTTAGTTTTTAGAGACTCTCATTTTAATGAGAAATGCTTTAGAGAAAATAAAGAATAATGTCTCTCTATATTCCTCAAGGAATAAAGGTTTTTTTTTAGTCACATTTAGGGTTATGCATTGAATGGAGGGAAGGATGCTGCAAATCCATTCTGGAACACAGTTTAGCAATGCATAAAAATCAGACTCTGACGCAGATATAACATAAGAATGAAAAGATACAGGCATGTGAATGTTTCTTATAAATCTGTTTTTAATGTACAAAAATTGGAAACATCCTATACATCCACCAATAGTGGTCTGATGAAGTAACATATTGCACATAAATGCAATACTATTCTTCAGTTATTAAACTTGACATAGCTCAATATTTATTGCCCCAGAGATGTTTGTGACATACTGTTGAGTGAAAAAAAAAAGGTGAAAAGTGCTCTAAGCAGGATCTCATTTATGTAAACTTATCTTTTTCTCTTTAGAAAGATATTCACTGAAATGTTATTTGTGGTTATTTATAGATAATGGGATTCTGTTAATTTTTTTCTGGGCATTTTTTGGTTTTTAAGTTTCTATTGTATGTGTATATAATTTTAATAAAAACAACATAAATTCATAGATGAATACCTTATAATGTAGTACAATCTAATAGAATATATACTATTTAGCCCTATCTAACTGTAGTCAATTTGGCACCAGTTTGTTTAATATAAGAAGAAAATGTTAAATACTAATATATAATTTCTTCATGGAAATAAAATTTTTAAAAGCATTTAAAAAGATGATCTAAACAATATGACATAGTATGTCATTTAAACCCAATCTGGAAGAAGATACATTTAAAAACAATAATATTCCTAGAATTCTAAAAATCTTTTCACTTCCAATACCTTCTCATGAAAATAATCCTTCATATGAATGTTTTAGAGCTGGCTCATTTGATACCTAGCAATGAACTGGGGACACCCTGGAAGCATGTTCTGGTATTGGAACAGAAGAAAACCCCCAGTGCTCAAACCTTTTCTCGTGGTGAGCAGTGCTCAGCTGATTGATAAACTTGCTCCTCTGATTGCCACTGGTTGCTACACATGCTCATTATATACATATTTGGAAGCTCTTAAAATGTACAGTTTTAAATGCAAAGAAATGAATAATCATTTTATTACTTGATTGCTATAGGTAAAGATTGAAACTGTTGTTACTACACTTTTAACACAAACTTCCAGGAACGACCTCACGAACTAAGTTTGAGAAACGTAAGTTGAGAAAAGCTATCCAACTACTATAAGGAAGACCATGAAAGATATGCACACTCTACAAGGAGGATTCCATGGTACATTCAGAACTGTAGTCTTAGAGCACTTAGAAAGAAAAAAAAGCTGAAACCATAAAAATCCTACAAGAAAGCATAGGCAGTAAGCGATTTGGTGATGATTTTTAAAATCTGACACCCAAAGCAACAAAAGCGAGAATAAAGAAGTGGGACTACATCAAACTAAAAAGCTTCTGCACAGCAAAGCAAACAATCAATACAATGAAAGGCAACCTACTGAATGGAAGAAAATATTTGCAAATCATACATCTGATAAGGGGCTAATATCCAAAATACACAAAGAACTCATATTACTCAATAGCAAAAATACAAAAAATCCAATTATAAAATGGGCAGAAGGTCTGAATAGACATTTTTCCAAAGAAGACATACGGATGGCCAACAGATACATGAAAAGATGCTCAATATAATTAATTATCAGGGAAATGCAAATCAAAACCACAATAAGATATCACCTCACATATGTTGGAATGGCTCTTATCAAAAAGACAAGAAATAACAAGTGTTGGCAAGCATGCAGAGAAAATGGAACTCTTGTGCATTGTTAGTGGGAATGTAAATTGTATAGCCACTATGGAAAACCATATGGAGGTTCCTCAAAAAACTAAAAATAGAGCTATCGTATGATTCACGAATTTTACTTCTAGGTATTTATCATAAGAAAATGAAAACACTAACTCAGAAAGATACCTGCACCCCCATATTCACTGAAGCATTATATACAATGGCCAAGATATGGAAGCAACCTAAATGCCCATTAATAGATGAATGGATAAAGAAGATGTGGTATATATATATATGTATACACATTATGTGTGTGTGTGTGTATATATATATATATATATATAAATATATAAACAGTGGAATATTATTCAGTCATAAAAAATGAACAAAATCTTGCCATTTGCAACAACATGGACGGACCTTGAGAGCATTATGCTAAGGGAAAAAGTCAGAGAAATACAAATACCATATGCACTCTCTTATATGTGGATTCTTAAAACAAACAAAGAAAACAAACAAACAAACAAAACCCCAAGCTCATAGAGAAGAGATTGGTGGTTGCCAGAGATGGGGGATAAGGGGTAGGAGAAATAGGTAAAGGAGATTAAAAAAAAAAAAAAGAAGATTGTTATAAAACAAAGCTACTTATTTGCTTATTTACTTCCCATGCAGAGCAATGTATGTTTCTATATTTTATAGTTCATTATTTTCCCAGTATTTGATTTTATTTTAAGTAAAAATCTTACAAGGTAATACATTATTGTGATTTTAAAAAAATCATAGAAAACGCTTTCACTGCTGCTTGATTGATTCATTTATTCATTTACTCATGTATTTTGCTGGCAAGGCTCCAGCAGGGGCAGTGTGGCTCTGGAACCCACAGTTGCAGCAGCACTTCCCTAGAGCGCAGCTGAGATGTGTTCCTCCAGCAACAGCTGCAATAGCAGTTTTGATTCGTCAGCTTCCTAACTGTGGCTGAGATAGAAGCTGTTCTTTTTTCCCTCTAGGTCCTTCCTACTGGGAACCATTCCTGGACTCCCAGTCTATGGCTGCTCCTCTAGTTCTTGTAATAATGGGGTAAACACCTAAATCCCTGCATTAGATACCTTTCTGGAAGAAACACCTGTATCTCACTCAATCTATGTGGGTTTTGTTTTTTGGGGGGGAGGTAATTACATAGGAAATCTTTTCTCAAATTTTTTCCCACATATCTTGATAGTGGACATTGCCATTTTCTGCACAGGTACCCTCAGACTCCTTTTACCTCTTCCGTGTACCTTCTCCCAGTCTTAATGTGCTTTTGCTTTCAACTTCCTCAGCTGCTACTCTTCCTCAAAGGACTGTCCTCAGACTACTGCAGCAGCTTTGCCCACAGACACAGAGAACTGGAAGGGCCTGGGAATTTATGATTCCCTAAAGTAATGCTTAGCTAATGAATGATCACATTGGGAGATGAGAGTCCAGCCCCTAGCCTTAAGGTACCACAGCTCTGAGGCTGTAACTTATACTCCAGAAACATCATGTGGAATCAGGCTGAAACTGCTCTCCCAGGAATTTGCTGAAATTAAAACCTTCTTGATTTACTTTCTTCTTTGTTGTGTTTCTCTCTCTTCCTTACCATTTTCTTCTGGGAGCACTTCCTTGCACACAAACCCTCACCTCAGGGTCTGCTTCTGGGGACTCCAACTAAGATAATAGGTCAAATATTGCTTTCCAAAGACTCAATGATTTTGAAAAATTGAATTCAACAACATAATATTGTTATCTTCTGCAATAGACTAAAAGCTCTTTGCTCTTTGAAGATAAGCAGGAGTCATAGCTTATTCTGATACTTTATCTTATTCTTTATTGAACCTGGAAGTAAGGTTTATACCAAGTCAGCTAAATTAGTGAATAAATGGAAGATATAGGGTCAGTTGTCATTTTATTTGGGATTTCATCTAGACATATTAAGTGAAAATTCTGCATCTCTCATTATAATTCCTGTGGATAAACTAGTCTGATATTCCCAGACAAAAAATGCTTTACTTCTGTAAACCACTATTAAGGGCTAGATGACAAAGATGCATTCCTCCTTGAACTTTTTTGAAAAAGTTCAAAGAATTAGGTGAATAGGGCAGTTACCACTTCTTCGCTCAGGTATGATAAATTGCCTTTTTTTTTTATATTGTGTTAGCAAGGGGAGTGTTCTTTTTGTTGCTTTTTAATTTAGCTTCATTTGCATAGTTCTTGAAATTAGAGGCCGTGTGCTGTAGAAGTCAAGCTTGTAATCAATGTAATATGATGATATGTCATCTAACTGAGGCCTATTCAGCCTTTCTTTTCTATATAATGGAGGTGTAGTAAGTAACATGGAATATTAGGTTAACTGGTTATATTTTACTATTCAAGCCCAGCATGAAATCAATTTCCCATTGATTTTATTTAGTTCTGTGCATCAGGAAGTAGATAACTAAAGAAAGGAATTACAGTATTAATTCAATGCAGTTTCCTTAGTCATTCATCCTTAGAAACCAATAAATATTTATTCAGTACTCTGTTGAAAAATGAAATCTTCTCATCAGATAAAAAATTTCATTTCCATAAGTAATTTTCATACCTCCAGTATATATTTTCTCAAGAAGTAACTGGTCAGAGCTATGGAGTAAAATTTGTCTAATGATTTTACTGTAAATGGAAATATATTTTAGATTTTCATTCTTGTTTGCTTCATTTTTTCCCCTTCACACTTATTTTTCACCAGTTGTTGTCAAAAAAATAAGACCTAACATTGAAAGAGCTCTTTTCTTTCTTCTCTAAGCTTCAATGAATTAATAGGTAGATTAAAGGTTTTGAAATTCATCTCCACCTTCAAGAGGGGATTGGCAGCACATCTTTTCTAAAGTTGGATCCCTGAGATTTGAGTTCTGCCAGGTGACATGGAGAGAGTGATCAAAGTTCTCCAAAAGACTGGTGTACACGAAACATTTTCTTTTTTCATGTACTCTTGGATTGCATGTCTTTCTGGAGGTGCCCTAGTTTTGGAAACACCACAATTACACTAATTATATGAACTGCTTTAACAAACACAAAATGCTTAGAATAGCTCCTAGTAAATACCAGTTATGTTATAAGCCAATAATTCTTTCTCTGAAACGCTTGGTATCAGATGTATTTTGGAATTCAATTTTTTTTAGATGTTTAAAATAGAAATAAGAGAGATATACAGTATCTTGCACAATTTCACCAGCACTTCCAAATTAAATACATTCGTATTTCTGTAGTGAAACACATGAATATTCATATAAAGTATATCATAAATAGTCTCATGTTAATTCAGGTCAGATTGTGTCATGGAAAAATTCTTTTTAAACTTTTGGTTTTTAGAGATCTTTTGATTTTGTAATTATGGATAAGAGGTTATGAACCTATATCATCATCATTCGTTTAAAAAAACAGACTTTTTTTAGAGCAGTTTTAGATTCACAGCAAAATTGGGTGCAAGGTACAAAGATTTACCATATATCTTCTGTCCCCACACATGAACAGCTTCTGCATTATAAACACCCCTCACCAGAGTGATACATTTATTATAATTTATTAACCTGCATTGACAAATCATATCACCCAAAGCCCATAGTCTACTTTATGGTTCATTCTTGGTATACATTCCATGGGTTTGGACAAATATATACAGATTTTCCTTGACTTACAGGGTTTATGTCCAGATAAGCCCATTGTAAGTTGCAAATATTGTAAGTCAAAAATGCTTTTAATACACCTACTGAACATCATACCCTAGCCTACCTTAAACATGCTCAGAACACTGACATTAGCCTACTGTTGGGCAAAATCATCTAACACGAAGCCTATTTTACAATAAAATGTTGAATATCTCATGTTATTAACTGAATACTGTACTAAAAGTGAAAAGCAGGATGGTTATATGTGTACACAATCATTGTATCAAGTTGTTTACCCTCTTGATCACATGGCCGAATGGGAGCTGTGGCACACTACTGCTGCCTAGCATCAGGAGAGAGTACTGTATCGCCAACCCAGGATAAGGTCAGAATTCAAAATTTGAAGTACGGTTTCTACTGAATGTGTATCGCTTTCACACCACCATAAAGTTGAAAAATCATTAGGTTGAAATGTGGTAAGTCAGGGACCATCTATAATGACACGTATCCACCATCAGCCAGAGTATTTTCACTGCCCTGAAAATTCTCTATGCTCCACCTGTTCATATTACCCCTCCTCCAGCTCCTGGAAACCACTGACCTTTTTACTGTCTATAGTTTTGGCTTTCCAGAATGTCATATAGTTGGAATCATACAATATGTAGCCTTTTCAGGTTGGTTTCTTTCACTCAGTAGTATGCATTTAAGTTTCCTTTATGTCTTTTAATGGCTTGATAGCTCATTTACTTTATTGCTAAATAATATTCTGTTGTCTGGATGTACCACAGTCTGTTTACCCATTCATCTACTGAAGGAAATCTTTGTTGTTTCCAAGTTCTGGCAATTATAAATAAAGCTGCTTTAAACATCCATGTGCAGATTTTTGAATGAACATAAGTTTGCAACTCCTTTGGGTAACTACCAAGGAGCATGATTGCTAGATAATATGGTAAGAGTACATTTAATTTTGTAAAAAAACCTGCCAAACTGCCTTCCAAAGTAACGATACCATTTTACATTCTCATTAGCAATAAATGAGAGTTCTTACTGCTCCACACCCTCACTAGCATTTGATGTCTTCCTTTTCATTAAGTTCAAAGTATTTTAAAATTTCTCTTGAGACTTCTACTTGGACCTATATATTATTTAGAAGTATATTGTTTAATTTCCAAGTATTTGGGGATTTTCCAGCTATCTTTCTGTTATTGATTTCTAGTTTAATTCCATTGTGGTCTGAGAGCAGACATCGTAAATTTTTTATTATTTTTAATTTGTTAAGGTGTGTTTAATGGCCTAGAATGTGGTTTATCTTGGTGAGTGTTCTATATGTGAACTTGAGAAGAATGTGTATTTTGCTGCGGTTTGGATGAAGTAGTCTATAGATGTCCATTATATCCAGTTGATTAATGTTGTTACATTCAGCTATGTCCTTACTTATCTTCTGCCTGCTAGATCTGTCCATTTGTGATAATGGGGTGTTGGAGTCCCCAACAATAGTAGCAGATTAATCTATGTCTCCTTGCAATTCTAGTTTTTGCTTTATGGTATTTTATGCTCTGTCGTTAGGTACATGCATGTTAAAGATTGTTATGTCATCTTGGAGAATTAACCGCCTTATCCTTGATAACTTTCTAAAGTCTGCTCTGTCTGAAATGAATATAGCTACTCTTGCTCTGTTTTGATTAGTGTTAGCATGGTGTATCTTTCTCCATCCATTTACTTTTAATCTGTATGTGTCTTTATATTTAAGGTGTGTTTCTTGTAGACAGCATATAGTTGGATCTTATATTCTTGATCCACCCTGATAACCTCTGTGTTTTAATTGGTGAATTTAGACAATTGACAGTCAAGGTAATCATTCATATAGTTGGATTAATATGTACTTATCTGTTACCGTTTTCTGTTTGTTGCCTTTATTCTTCCTATTTTTGTCTTCCACTTTTTCTGCCTTTTGTAATTTTAATGAGCATTTTGTATGATGCCATCTTCTCTCATTTCTTAGCATATCAGTTATACTTCTGTTTTTACTTTTTCTAGTGATTGCCCTACAATTTGCAATATGCAATGTCACTTTCAAATAACACAATATCATTTTACAGGTAGCGTAAATAACTTTTAATAACAAAATAATTCTAATTCCTTCCTCCAATCTCTTGTATCATTGCTGTCATTCATTTCCTAAGTATATGTGTGTATGTATATATGCAGGATACATATATATACACATAATCATACATAATCAAATACATTGTTTCTTTCATTATTTTGAACAAATTATTGTTTGTTGTATCAGTGAAAAATTAAAAAACCAAAAGTTTTTATTTTACCTTCATTTATTCCTTTCTTTATGTAGACCCAGTTTTCTGACTTGTATTGTTTTCCTTCTCTCTAAAGAGCTTCTTTTAACATTTCCTGCAAGGCAAGTCTACTGGTGATAAATTTCCCTCAGTTTTATTTGTTTGAGAAAGTTTTTATTGCTTCTTCACTTTTTTTTTTTTTTTTTTGCGGTACACGGGCCTCTCACTGCTGTGGCCTCTCCTGCTGCGGAGCACAGGCTCCGGACGCACAGGCTCAGCAGCCATGGCTCACGGGCCCAGCCACTCCGCGGCATGCGGGATCCTCCCGGACCGGGGCACAAACCCACGTCCCCTGCATCGGCAGGCGGACTCTCAACCACTGTGCCACCAGGGAAGCCCGCTTCTTCACTTTTGAAAGGACAATTTTGCAGGTACAGAATTCTAGGTTGATGTGTTTTTTCTCTTAACACTTTAAATATCTCATCCCACTCTTTTCTTGCTTGAATGGTTTTGAAGGAGAAGTCATGTTTTATTCTTATCTTTGCTCCTCTATAGGTAAGATGTTTGTCTCTCTGGCTTCTTTCAGGATTTTTCCTTTATCATTGATTTTCTGTAATTTGAATATGATATGTCTCGGTGTAGTTTGTTTGTTTGTTTGTTTTGGCATTTATCCTGTCTTTTCTTCTCTGAGCTTCCTGGATCTGTGGTTTTGTGTCTGATGTTAATTTGGAGAAATCCTCAGTCACCATTGTTTCAAACATTTCTCCTGATGTTCCTCATTCTTCTCCTTGTGGTATCCCTATTACACATTTGTTACACCTTTTGAAGCTGTCCCATAGATGATCTTCTGGAGAGGTTTTTTCGTCCTTTTTTTTTTTTTTTTTTTTTTGCTTTTCAGTTTTGGAGGTTTCTATTGAGATATCCTCAAGGTCAGAGTTCCTTTCCTCAGCTGTTTCTAGTCTACTAATAAGGCTATCCAAGGCATTTTTCATTTCTGTTAGATTTGTTTTTTCCTCTAGCATTTCTTTTTGGTTCTTGCTTGGAATTTCCATCTCTCTGCTTACATTGCCCATCTGTTCCTACATGCTGTCTACTTCATTCATTAGAGCCCTTAGCATATTAATCATAGTTGTTTTAAATTCCTGGTCTGATAACTCCAACATCCCTGCCATATCTGCGTCTGCTTACGATGCTTGCTCTGTCTCTTCAAACTGTGTTTTTTTCCCCCTTTTTATATACCTTGTAAATTTTTCTTGACAACTGGACTTACTATACCAGGTAAAAGGAATTGCTGTAAATAGGTTTTTAGTAATATGGTAATGAGTTGTCGGCGGGGCGAAAGTGTTCTACAGTCTTATGATTAGATCGCATTCTTTTAGTGACGCTATGCCCCTGGACTGTGAACCTCACAGGTATTTCTTTGTTGTTCCCCATGCCCCCTTTAGGTGGGACAGGATGGCTAGAGTTGGATATTTCCCTTCTCCCATGTGGAAGGCTAGAGGGAGATGGAACTGTGTATTTCCCTTCCCCCAAGTCAGTTAGGCTCTGGTAAAACTCCAACAGTTTGGGCTTAGGTTATATAGTTTCTCCTGAGGGCAGAACTCGTTAAGAATAGAATGCTCTGTTGTATTTAAAAGTGGTTCCTGGGCTTCCCTGGTGGCGCAGTGGTTGAGAGTCCGCCTGCCGATGCAGGGGACACGGGTTGGTGCCCTGGTCCGGGAGGATCCCGCATGCCGCGGAGAGGCTAGGCCTGTGAGCCATGGCCACTGAGCCTGCGTGTCTGGAGCCTGTGCTCTGCAACGGGAGAGGCCACAACAGTGAGAGGCCCGTGTACCGCAAAAAAAAAAAAAAAAAAAAAAAGTAGTTCCTTTTCCCCTCCCTCCACCAGAAGCTTGGGGATATTTTTCTCTGATATTAAAACTCAGATAAGTGTGAGAGCCTCCTGATGACTAGCTGCCCCCAGAGTTTTTATCTCTCAGATCAAAACCACACTGAACCTTCAACAATTCATCAATTGTACTTCACGTTTCCCTGCCCCAGCACAGAGATAGAGGATGAGCATAAGCAAACCAAAGCTGGAGCAATTCACTGGACTAAGGAGACTGTATTTAGGATGATTTCATCTTCAAGTAATGGTAAACTCTTATTCAAACTAGCTAAAATAATAGTAAATGTATTCTACAATGAGAAATTCAGAGTCACAGTGGGCTCCAGGCACATTATATCAATGCTTTGGCTCTTCCTCTGCTTCTCTGTAACCTCTGGGCTCTGCCTGATTCTGTTAGCTTCATCTTCAGAATTTCATGGTTTGACAACATCTAGAAAAAGAAGAGGAATCTTCTCATCCAATTCTATTTTTAAGGAGTAGATAAACCTTTACCAGAAATCCTCCCAGTGCAAATATTTACTCACCTCTCATTGGCTAGATAAAGTAAGGTGCCTTTTCCCAAACCAATGGAAGATAAGTTATCTGACTGACTGATGCTGATCATATGAGGCAATTGGTGAAGCGGTATGAGGTGACAGCTTAAAGAGTAACAGGGATCTGCAAAGAAGTGCAGGGCTTGTCCTTGGAGGCCAGCTCTCTACTGTGGAACCTCTCCTTGGGCAATTCTTGCTTGCCATACAGTTAGTGCCAACCATAGCACTCCTAACTCCAACAAAAACAGTGTAGCTCTTGATTCAACTGATGTTTATTCATTGAAGTAGACTCACTCAACTTGAAAGCTTACCTTCACCACCCGTTATTTTAAATTGGTCACAGCAAAGTTTCACAAAAGTGAGTTGGTTAGTGAGTAAGAGAATATGATATTTTTGTCACAAGATTGGAAAGTTCACCAGCTGTTGCTCAGTTGGCGTAATCTTAAAAGCATTTTACTTTAAATAATTATGGACAAACTGTAAAAGTATCAAGAATGACTGGATTCTGAGGTAAGAATCTAGCCATACGGAAGGAAAACTGTTACTAATGTGGAAAAATCAGGTGGCTTTGGGAACTAGCAAAGATAATTTTTAGTTGAAACTTAACCTCAAAACTCTCTCTCTTTTTTTTTAAATTCAAGTGCTTCTGCCTAAAAGAATTAACACACTTCACTTTAATGTTTAGTGACTTTTCTCATGCTGAAACTTTAACCAAACAGTTTCCTAATCTAGTTAATCTTGTTTACATCAGTTTATTCAGTCTAAGAGTCCCATGGAAGAATAAATACAGTGAAGACACCAAGAAGAAGAACATCCATCATCCATATATTCCAACAGAGGTCTTATTTTTTTCCTTTTTGGACACACTTTTAGGGAAATGGTAGCAAGTGATAAATAGGCTATCTTGTGTATTTTGATGTCTTCAAGATCTTCCAAAATGTCTACAACATACTAGCATAAAGGTCAAGCTCTTGCAGGCATTAATTATTTCTGAATGGTGACATTTATCCATAAATCTTAATATAAACCATGCTCTAAAATAACGTTGAGCTGGCTGCTTTTCCAAGTTTAAAAATATCAAATAATCCCCTTAGTCAGAAACACAAGGGTAGAATTAATGTAAGAGTAACACCTTCCAGTAATCAGCTAGATCAGAGCTATGGAATTAAAAAAAAAAAAAGATTAGATACAAACTAAAAAGATTAAGTGACCCAAAAGGTATTAAATATGCCTCGACTTAGAGGTGCTGTCTGGCCAGGAAATGCTTACACACAGTGCATTGAGTACTTACAATATATTAGGCATTGTTCTAAGTATTTTCTGTGTAGTAATTTGTTTAAGCCTTACAAGAACCCTATGAAGTAGGTACATTTATTCCCATTTTGTAGATAGAAGAACTGAAATACAGCAAGATTAAGTAAAAGATGACATAGCTGATAATGGATGGGGCCAACATTTGAACCCAGGCAGTTTGATAGAAGTTGTCATATCCTCAAATGCTGAATAACTTGACCCTGAATGTGCTGGGATAGCTGTCTGAGAGGATAGCCCCTGCTATACACAGAATCTTTAGTAACGTGGTGTTAGATGCATGACTGCTTAGAAATGAAAACAGGGAAGTAACAACTGACACTGCAGAAATACAGAGGATCATGAGAGATTACTACAAGCAATTATATGCCAATAAAATGGACAACCTGGAAGAAATGGACAAATTCTTAGAAAACCACAACCTTCCGAGACTGAACCAGGGAGAAATAGAAAATATAAACAAATCAATCACAAGCACTAAAATTGAGAATGTGATTAAAAATCTTCCAACAAGCAAAAGCCCAGGACCAGATGACTTCATAGGTGAATTCTATCAAACATTTAGACAACAGCTAACACCTATCCTTCTCAAACTCTTCCAAAATATAGCAGAGGGAAGAACGCTCCCAAACTCATTCTACGAGGTCACCATCACCCTGATACCAAAACGAGACAAAGATGTCACAAAGAAAGAAAACTACAGGCCAATATCACTGATGAACATAGATGCAAAAATCCTCAACAAAATACTAGCAAACAGAATCCAACAGCACATTAAAAGGATCATACACCATGATCAAGTGGGGTTTATCCCAGGAATGCAAGGATTCTTCAATATACGCAAATCAAACAACGTGATACACCATATTAACAAACTGAAGGAGAAAAACCATATGATCATCTCAATAGATGCAGAAAAAGCTTTTGACAAAATTCAACACCGATTTATGATAAAAACCCTCCAGAAAGCAGGCATAGAGGGAACTTACCTCAATGTAATAAAGGCCATATGTGACAAACCCACAGCCAACTTTGTTCTCAATGGCGAAAAACTGAAACCATTTCCACTAAGATCAGGAACAAGACAAGGTTGCCCACTCTCACCACTCTTATTCAACATAGTTTTGGAAGTTTTAGCCACAGCAATCAGAGAAGAAAAAGAAATAAAAGGAATACAAATCAGAAAAGAAGTAAAGCTGTCCCTGTTGCAGATGACATGATACTATACATAGAAAATCCTAAAGACTCTACCAGAAAACTACTAGAGCTAATCAATGAATTTGGTAAAGTAGCAGGATACAAAATTAATGCACAGAAATCTCTTACATTCCTGTACGCTAATGATGAAAAATCTGAAAGGGAAATTAAGGAAACACTCCCATTCACCACTGCAGCAAAAAGAATAAAATACCTAGGAATAAACCTACCTAAGGAGACAAAAGACCTGTATGCAGAAAATTATAAGACACTTATGAAAGAAATTAAAGATGATACAAGCAGCTGGAGAGATCAACAATGTGAAAATGACTCTACTACCCAAAGCAATCTACAGATTGCAATCCCTATCAAACTACCAACAGCATTTTTCACAGAACCAGAACACAAAATTTCACAATTTGTATGGAAACACAAAAGACCCCGAATAGTCAAAGCAATCTTGAGAAAGAAAAATGGAGCTGGAGGAATCTGGCTCCCCGACTTCAGAGTATACTACAAAGCTACAGTAATCAAGACAGTATGGTACTGGCACAAAAACAGATATATAGATCAATGCAACAGGATAGAAAGCCCAGAGATAAACCCATGCACATATGGTCACCTTATTTTTGTTAAAGGAGGCAACAATATACAGTGGAGAAAAGACAGCCTCTTCAATAAGTGGTGCTGGGAAAACTGGACAGCTACATGTAAAAGAATGAAATTAGAACACTCCCTAACACCATACACAAAAATAAACTCAAAATGGATTAAAGACCTAAATGTAAGTCCGGACACTATAAAACTCTTAGAGGAAAACATAGGCAGAACACTCCATGACATAAATCACAGCAAGATCCTTTTGGACCCACCTCCTAGAGAAATGGAAATAAAAATGAAAATAAACAAATGGGACCTAATGAAATTTAAAAGCTTTTGCAAAGCAAAGGAAACTATAAACAAGATGAAAAGACAATCCTCAGAATGGGAGAAAATATTTGCTAATGAAGTAACTGACAAAGGATTAATCTCCAAAATTTACAAGCAGCTCATGCAGCTCAATATCAAAAAAACAACCCAATCCAGAAATGGGCAGAAGACCTAAATAGACATTTCTCCAAAGAAGATATACAGATTGCCAACAAACACATCATCACTAATCATTAGAGAAAAGCAAATCAGAACTACAATGAGGTATCACCTCACACCAGTCAGAATGGCTATCATCAAAAAATCTACAAACAATAAATGCTGGAGAGGGTGTGGAGAAAAGGGAACCCTCTTGCACTCTTGGTGGGAATGTCAATTGATACAGCCACTATGGAGAACAGTATGGAGGTTCCTTAAAAAACTAAAAACAGAAATACCATACGACCCAGCAATCCAACTACTGGGCATATATCCTTAGAAAACCATATTTCAAAAAGAGTCATGTACCACAATATTCATTGCAGCTCTATTTACAATAGCCAGGACACGGAAGCAACCTACGTGTCCATCAACAGATGAATGGATAAAGAAGATGTGGCACATATACACAATGGAATATTAACCATAAAAATAAACGAAATTGAGTTATTTGTAGTGAGGTGGATGGACCTGGAGTCTGTTACACAGAGTGAAGTAAGTCAGAAAGAGAAAAACAAATACCATATGCTAACACATATATATATGGAATCTAAAAAAAAAAAAAAAGGTTGTGAAGAACCTGGGGGCAGGACAGGAATAAAGACGCAGACAGAGAATGGTATTGAGGACATGGGGAGGGGAAGGGTTAGCTGGGATGAAGTGAGAGAGTGGCATGGACATATATATACTACCAAATGTAAAATAGATAGCTAGTGGGAAGCAGCCACATAGCAGAGGGAGATAAGCACGTTGCTTTGTGACCACCTAGAGGGGTGGGATAGGGAGGGTGGGAGAGAGATGCAAGAGGGAGGGGATATGGGGATATATGTATATGTATAGCTGATTCACTTTATTATACAGCAGAAACTAACACACCATTGTAAAGCAATTATACTCCAATAAATATGTTTAAAAAAGAAAAAGACTGCTTAGAGTTTAAGGGCAGGGACTATGGAGCCAGACCCCTGCCACTTAGTAACCAGGTGTCCGTGAGTAGGTTACTGAACTTCTTTATATACTTCTGTGCTGTAAAACTGGGCTAGTGATTGCACCTAGCTATGCCCCAAATTTGGTGTGCATAAGATTGCTGGAAGGTTGTGTTGCAATAAAACTGGTGCAGGGCCCAGGAATCTTCATTTTAAATAAGCACCTCAAGTAATTCTGACACAATCCAATTTCCTTTGGGAAATACTTAATTCTATCTCATAGGAGAGGTGAGGAGATCATGCCTGTGAAACACTGGGCACAGGCCTGGCACATGATTGGTGGACAGAAGGGCAGCTCTTGTCTCTTTCTGTGTTGCAGAGATGGACCTGGGTCAGGGCAGAGTGAGAGGAGTGTCAGATCTCAGATGATATTGCAGATGCAGGGACACAGTGTGCTAGGATGATGATGACGATGACAAAGATGTTGTTGCTGATCAATATTCTGGTACCCTGTGTTTTGAAATCGGTATCGTAAGGAGGAGAAGAAAGAGAAGGTTACCAGTTCCTCCTATTTTCATCCCCAAATCTCCTTAACAGGAGTTAATTAAGTTTGCCTTCAGGTTTAACAGAAGAGATCTACTCTATTTTAATTGTCCCTCTGCTCATTCTCTCTGCATATTTCCTTGTGTACTTGCACATGCCAATTTCCTTTACTAGCAGCAATCTTTCACACTGCAATTTAATGTGAAAAACAGAATGCAAATGTCTAGATGAAGTAATGTTTAGTTTGAATATGTTTCAGCAAAGTGTCATTAGTCAGCTGTAACAAACGCACATACCCACCTAATAAATCCTTCCTTGTTTTGGTGGAGTGAAGTAGTGAGGAAAACTAGAGCTCTTACCATACTTAAAACAAAGGAAGGAAATCCATGAGGATGGATAAGTTGTAGAAAGAGTACTGAAGATGCCATACTAACTAAACACTGTGTCTAGCTCTGATTGACTGTGTTCTTTCCATTGGCCCTGTGCCCTTTGGAGCCCTATAGAAGGGTCATTTTGCACACAGCTGCAAACACAGCCAGCTCTTTTGCATAACTTATACATTTTTCTTAAACACAACTTTTTTCCGGAGGATTTTGTAATGGAGGCACCGTTATAGTATGGTGTAACATCTGGGCCACAGAATGTAGTCAAAGACTAGATCCACAACCTATCTCATCATAAGTAGATGTTGTGGGTGTATTTTAAGGTCGTTAATATAACGACCTTCACACTACCACTAACGTATCTTAAAGTAGAACATTCATAAAATATATTTCATTTCTTTCATGTATTTTAAAAATCACAGGGCACAAACATGCATTGGAAGTCCTCAGGGACTGTGGCTTGGGTGCTTTTGGATTTTGGTGGAAAAAAGAAGGCAGGCTCCACGCCCTGGAGGTACAGCATGAAATTTGGAATTAGGCTCACCAGGCGTGGGATTTGTGTGACCTTCTGCAACTCATTTAACAACACTTAACCTCAGTCTTTTTATCTGTAAAATGATGAGTCATGACAATTAAATAAAATGTAAAATGCCTATCTGGTACATAACACAGAGACATTTAAGATAGAGGAGCTCTTATAATTTTAAATACTTTTATTGTCTTATCTCTGTACCAGGACATCCATTGGCATGTGCTCAGGCAATTATATACTAAAAATCTAATTCTGTGTTAGTTTCTGAAATTTTGTGTATAGTGTCGTTCATGGTAGTTAAAAATACATAATGAATATCATAGTTAACACGTATCTGATCTTGAGCCTTAGAATCACTTAGAGAATAACCTGATGCTTGAAAACGCAGCAGGCATCTTGTAACCAGGAGGCCATATACATGAGAACAAATGACAATGTCTAATAATAGTGGAGCAGAAAGACTGGCAGAGCCTGGGACACGTATGCAATCACTGACTAAATTATATTAGCCTTGGACTGCCTCTCTCTGTAGCACACCTTGTTATATCAGAAAAATAAACTCCTATTTGTTTAGGTCATTGTAGTTCTGTTTCTTTACTTGCAGATAAATACTATTCCTGTCAGTTAATAAGACTAAACCCTTCTGGGTGAGATTTCCCCCCTGCTCCAAAGAACAGATGACTCAGCTGACGAGATGGAGTATGGTTGAAACTAAGTAGAGACTAAGGTCATTAAACCTCATGGCACTGGAGTGGACAGAGGATCTTTCAATAATTACAGTGCCTATTGTTCAAAGTTGTTTGCAATGCTGTGTTATTGTAGTAAAACCTATTTGCTTGTTTAATATTTTGTGAATGAAATCTTGCGGAAATTAGCAAGGGTTAAATTCCTCACCTGGATCAAAAAGGTGCATAACAGAGAGACCACATGTGGAAGCAGGAGCCCCAAGATCAAACTGATTTTGGGAACCTAAGTCCATGTGGAGTGCATGAGAATTTGGGGGTGGGCTCTATGCTGGCACAAGTTGTGGTATTTAGGGTTGGGGTTTAAACTGGTTTTACTGGGGTTTGGGGGTTGGAAGGTTTCTTTATGACATTTGGATTGCATGTGTTAAATCCAATGACTTTAAAGCAAATTGGCCAAATTTGCTTTAAAGTCCTAACAGTGTACTTTTATTACTAAGATGTCAGAATGTTTTTGAACGTGTTTTAGTTTTCCTCTTCTAAATAGGGGGGGATCTAAACATAAATCTAAATAGAAGAAAATCTAAAGATAAAATGGTGACTTGATTCTTACCATGCTACAGAAGTACAAAAATAGTAAAGGATGTCATTTATGTTAGATACTATACTTTAGCTCACTCAACCTCCATTTCTTCCAGTTGGAGAGGTTGAAAAGATAAAACTACATTTTCTAGACTCCCTTGCAGCTAGGGTTCTGAATGTTAATTTGTTTCTGCTAATTAATGCACCCAAGAGAGATCTGAAAGGTGGAAATAAGGTAGAAACCCTCTTCCTGTGGTTCTTGGCCATTGCTTCTAGCATGTAAGTTTCTGGATGTGTGAACCTTTCACACAGCAGCATTCCAAGGTCCAGTCTCCAGCTTTTTGGGTGTTTGTTTATTTTTTTAAATTAATTAATTTATTTATTTTAGGCTGCATTGGGTCTTTGTTGCTGCATGTGGGCTTTCTCTAGTTGTGGTGAGCAGGGGCTACTCTTGGTTGTGGTGTGTGGGCTTCTCATTGCAGTGGCTTCTCTTGTTGCGGAGCACAGGCTCTAGGCACCCGAGCTTCAGTAGTTGTGGCTCGTGGGCTCTAGAGCGCAGACTCAGTAGTTGAGGTGCACAGGCTTAGTTGCTCTTCCTGGACCAGATTAGTGGGATCTTCCTGGACCAGGGCTCGAACCCATGTGCCCTGCGTTGGCAGGTGGATTCTTAACCACTGCGCCATCAGGGAAGTCCTTTCTGGGTGTTTAGAGGCAGATGTAACTTTAGCAAAAGTCATTCCTATTTGTGAGGCTGACGTCCTATTTCAGATATGGGCCTTTGTGGCCACTCATATTCTGTGACTCTGCCCCCTTCTGCCCATAGATGACTAGAGACCAGTGCATATGTTTAGTTAGGCCAATCAGTCTCTGTCTCCTGTGATTTAGAATTAGAACACAGATTTCAGTTCTGTGGCCCTCAAGTTTCAGGTGCATAAGGGTCATGAAGCGCTTGTGAAGAAGGAAGAGTCCAGTTGCTCCCCTTCTGGTGGGTCCCAGAAATGTCCATATTCTACCAGCACCTCCATGAGATTCTGATGCAAATCCCACTTTGAAACTTGGCCCTAGATGCTTGCTGGGCAGGTCAGCTGAGAGCCAGGACTGTGTGGAGCCAGGACTACAGCCACCGTTGTGTGCCTGCAGAAACAGAGAAAAGTGAGTCTGTTACTCTAAATAAGCTAGCATGAGGGAGAAGGAGAGAGGGAGGCAGAGAGAGGGAGGGGCAGAGCAGAAAAGAAGAGAGAAGATGCCTTGGTTCCTGACTGTCCTGGTTCGCAGATAGACCCTTCTGAGTCCTCATCTTGGATATCACGTTCTTACCTAGTTTTAAAATATCCCCTTTTAGTTTAAACTAACTGAGCAGTCTTCTCTTTTTCTTATCCTTCTCAAAGATCAAATGGCAAAACAATTCTTATGTATCTTACGACTTTGAAGACATTTTGGTTATATTGCATATTCTGAGTATGAAAAGTTATTTTTAAAGGTCAGTTTCATATGTGTCTCAATTGTGAAGCCACTAGTGCCCCACTTGCTCCAGAAAATGGAGAATGAAGACTGGAATTACTCTACCTTAAAGTCTGGTGTTTCCACATGGACTATAATGTTATATCAGAAGCTACAATGTGTTCAGCATGTATTGTTACCAGTCTTCTGATTTCTGCTTTATAGGTGAGGCCAGTTAGGCTCAGAGAGATGAAAAACTTATCCAAGATCACACAGCTAGGAGATGCTGGTTCCAAAATTTGAACCCAGGCCACTCTCCCTATCTCCCCATGTTCCTGCTTCATAAACACAAACATTGGAGATACATAAGTGAACAAAGGAGAACAAAGTCCCTGAACTCACAGAGCTTATAGTCTAGTGAGGGGAGATGACAATAAATGAATATAAGTGCTTGGAAGAAAAGTCAGGTTGAAGAGGATACAAAGAGACTGAGCAAAGATGTGTGTGTGTGTGTGTGTGTGTGTGTGTGTGTGTGTGTGTGTTTTATGTAAGGTGGCAGGAGAAGGCTTCTTTGATAAAGTATCACTTGAGCAGAGCCCTGAAGGAAACGAGGGAGTGAGCAATGTGGCTATAGGAAAAAGAGTGCTCAAATTAGAGGGAAAGAAAATGTTTAATATGTGGCTCTGAGAATTGACAGAGGTAATCATCTTTTTCTACATGCTAAAGTGAAAAATGTGAGCACTGTAAGAGCATATACTTTCTTAGTTATCTGATTTTACTCCCTTACTTTCTCATCTCTACTCTAACACAGTCCTAGCTTACATAGCTGAAAAAATATTTTAAGTCATTTTTACATGTATGTAAAATTTTCTGTGCACCTGTGACCTGCATTTGCATTAGCTGCTTGGTCATCCTTTCATGGTGAAGAGAAAGCTAGTCAAAGGACTTTACAACTAAAACCCGAATAGAGGGTGTATTAACTTCCTGGGGCTGCTGTAACAAATTACTGTCAGCAAGGTGGCTTAAAACAACAGAAATTTATTCTCTCACATTTCCAGAGGCGAAAAACGTGAAATCAAGACGTCAGCAGGGCCATTCTCCCTCTGAAGGTTCTAGGAAAGAATCTTTCCTTTCCCCTTCCTGGCTTCTTGTAGCTGTGGCAATCCTTGGCGTTCCTTGGCTATAATAGTATCACTTCAATCTATGCCTCTATTGGCACATGGCCTTCTTTTATGTGTGTCTCCGAACCTCCGTCTCCTTATAAGGATGCCAGTCACTGAATTTAGGGCCCACCCTAATCCATAATATAACCTCATCTTAACTTGATTACATCTTCAAAGACCCTATTTCCAAACAAGGTCACATTCACAGGTTCTGGATAGACATGAATTTGGGGGGGGGATGCTATTCAACCCCTTATGGAGGGGAAATCCTAAATATAACCTTCCTGCCAATCATGTGGAATTCATCTCTTCCATCCCATCCCCAACCTCACAGATACAAATTGATTCACTTAAGTGTTTCATTTACAGTAGGAGTCAGCAAACTTTTTCTGTAAAGGATCAGATGATAAACATCTTAGTCTTTGTGGGCCATCAACTCTTCCGTTGTAGCGTGAAAGCATTCACAAACAATACAAAACAAGTGATCATGACTACATTCCAGTAAAACTTTACTTACAAAAAACAGATTACAGGCTGGATTTGCTGGGGCTTATAGTTTGCCAACTCCTAATCTATAGCACTGAGAAACTGCTCTCAAAAAAAAGAGAGAGAGAGAATATATACAGCTGCTTAAATTCCTACATTGGTAGAGATTCCAGTAACACTGGTTGAATTGTGGTTCGGAAAAAAATAACATTTTCCAAAGAATCATATCCACTTCTTGAATAACTCCTACTTGCCCATTTGTCTCAGATACTGAAGAACATTAGAACAGGAGAAAAGGAGGAAAAAGTTTAGGTGTGCCAGGCATACTGGAGTTAAAATACTAGCTGAATATTACTGTGAAACAATGTGGTTTGTAGTATTTTGCAATAAAGTAAATGTTATTCCAGGAAATACTGTAACGGTCATACAGCTGTAGCCAAGTAGCACCAATTTAGTCAACTGAAAAATGGTGCACTAGAGTGCAACTTAATGTGTTATGGAAGATTTTTATGAACTTGGTAGTCTGGTTATGATCATGGTGACTGGACCCAAGAGAAGCCAAAGGGATTTTACTAGAAACTTGGAAATATAGACTGAGCAGATTGTCTTAGGAATAATCAGCACTCATATTTGTTGAATCTAGTCCATTACAAGAAATATTAAGACAAAACAAAGTAGAAATACTTAAACAACATTAAATGGGGACTTCCCTGGCAGTCCAGTGGTTAAGACTTCACCTTCCAGTGCAGGGGGTGAGGGTTCGATCCCTGGTCGGGGAGCTAAGAGCCCGCATGCCTCGTGGCCAAAAAACATAAAACAGAAGCAGTATTGTAACAAATTCAATAAAGACTTTAAAAATGGTCCTCATCAAAAAAATCTTAAAGAAAAATCATTAAATGGCAAGGGTGAGGCTTAGAGGGAGGGGAATTTTCCCTTTGGAGAATGACATACAACCAAACACCCTGAAGAGCTGTAGCACTAGTGGGATTTAGGGGGTGGGTGGAAGGCAATGGAAAGGGGATAAATAAATGATCTAACCCTCCTGGCCTGCGGCGCAGATTGCTATACAACTGCCTTGCCCCAAGCTTTCGGCAAGAAGTGAAATTTAGACACAAGATGGTTTTCAAGACCCAGGACATTCTCCTCATGGCAGCCGCCACCTCAGTGAGGGGCCACCTGCCCCTTTGAGGTTGTCTCTCTGGTTTTTGGGCAGATCCCAAGATTCTCACCTCATCAGGATAAAGGAGGGTGGATGGTGACTATGCGTCCTTTGTCACGTGACGCAAGCCCACACAGATGGTGTCATTGCCTCAGCTGATGTAGAAAATTTCAGTGGGGCTATTTTCCAGTGGTGGATGCTACTTGTCAGTTGTAAGTGGATCTGGGCGTTCTTTTCATTCTGTGGAGTGGCCAGGCTGGCCTATGAAGATATTCTTTCTTTATCTGAGTTTCCTCCCACCGATGAGCGGGCAAGGTGAGCCTAGAATTGAATATCTGTGATTAGTACTTGGGGCTCAGAGGAACGAGTGCATTCAACCTTGGAAACAGGGAAATACTGTTGCTCT
This sequence comes from Pseudorca crassidens, assembly GCF_039906515.1. Classification (NCBI taxonomy): domain Eukaryota; kingdom Metazoa; phylum Chordata; class Mammalia; order Artiodactyla; family Delphinidae; genus Pseudorca; species Pseudorca crassidens. The sequence goes on from NC_090306.1 coordinate 65,078,007, forward strand.
CTTAATCTAAGTTAAATTGGTAAAATAGCATTAAAAAAAAAGGAAATGTCATAGGTCAAAAGGAAGAATGGCAAGGACTGGAAATCAAATCTAGATGGAATGTGAGAGAAAGTGGTACCCTACCTCATGTTACTGTTACATCTGAAAGACTACCCTTGGAGCAAGGAGGATGAGTAAGTTAAATCGGAGACAAGAAGGACAGCCTGAAGAGTAAGAACTGTCTACGTGTCACCATATCGCTGTCTTTTAGCAGGCGTGCTCTGACCAGCTGGTGGAAACTTTCTCACCAAATCGGATGGCATTTTGATATGATTATTGTCATAGAATCTATTAATTGTGCTGAGCACTTTATGTTATGATATCATCCAATCCTGACAAAACCTTAGGTGGTTATTATCATCTCCACTTTACACCTGGGTTCACCAACGCTCAGGGAGGTTCAACAATTTACCTGCTCTCTCACATCTAGTTAGTGGCAGAGCTGGGCTCAAGCCAGGTCTGTCTGAAATGGAAGATCGTGCTCTTACCTCCCTGCTCTCCTGCTTCTCATGTATGTTTTCCTCAGGAGGTGGGGATATTAGATCATCACAGATTGATCTCACTAGCCTTTAACATCATTCAGCTAACATATTTGGTGTTGAATTCTGTACTTGTCAACTGTATTGGTTGGGGTGGACCAAACTGCTGTAACAAAGAGACCGACCTCAATATACAATGGCTCGAACATAATTGAAGTTTATTACTCTCTCACTCACCTCCCAGAGCAAGGCTGCCCTCCACGTGTGGAATCAGCAATTCAAATCCCTTCCTGCTTGTGTCTCAGCTGTTCCCTAGAGTCTTCTTTATCTGCAAAGAGCTGGCAGAAGGGGAAGAGGAAGTGCGTGGAGGAGGTTTCAAATCAGACACATTTGAGCTCAAATATGAGCTCTGCTATTTGCAAGCTATAGCCTAAGCATAAAACCGCCAAGCCTCAATTCTTCATCTGAGATTTAAATGAGGTGTTGCATGTTCAGTGCAGGCCTCAGCTCAATAAATGTTGGCCACTTATTATTATGTACCTGGCATCCTTTCCTAAAAACCACTCTGTGACATTAGTATCAGCCCATTTTACAGAGGAGGAAACTGAGGCCAAACAGCAGTAAATGGCAGAACTGGAATGTCAAACCCATGCTCCCAACCATGGGATAACACCTTCTCATAAGTTAAGTGGGGGAATAATTGGCCTCTGGCATAAGAGAACTGAATTCCTTATGCTCTATTTAAATGTTTTCAATATTAAGTAGATTTAAAATGTAACTGTCAAATCACTCTCCTTTTTTCATCTACCGTAGGTCTGAGGAAGGGCAGGCTGCCTTGAACAAATTGCACGGCACCAATAGCCTGCTGGCAAACAGCCTGTGGAAACACTTGCTGACACAGACCAAAGGTGAACTTGAAGAACTTTTTTATTTCCAAAGTAGACCTTTTAAAATACTTTCTTTTAGAGAGTAACCACAAGACAAGGTTATACTTAAAAAAAACAAGTTTGGGAGAAGATAGAGTTAAAAAAAATATTTTTTTACAAGTCAGAAACCATATGGAATTTCCACTCTCACATAACTCATAATTGACTTTGCCTGGTTTTCTTGAAACTTGACCCTTCAAACTCAGCAAAGTCTGAAGATGAGTTGTTGTCTAGAACTGATACTCTAAAGGCTAGCCTGTTACACAGGACGAGTTGTTTAGGAAAGAGGGGAGACTTACAGACTGGAGGAATGAGACATCTTTTTCAGCCATCAGTTTTTGACCTGATATTACCTCTTAAAGGCCTAATAACTTCTCTATTTCTGGACTAAAAAAGTACTCTTCTTGCTGTTCTCTTTTGATGTTTTCCAAGGAAATGAGGACAATTAGTACATGACCCTATTAGCATCTCTATGCCATGATCTATACACAAAGCAGACAAGGTTGAACAAAAACAAAGAGGCTTTTTGACAACCTAATTATTTGGTGACCTTAGGATTAATTTTTAAAAGACATTTGTTCAGCATTTCTTTAATGGGGTATGGTTGTGACTGAGAGGAGAAATTTTTGTTTTTTCATTTAAGGATATTTTCTGCTTTTGCAGAGGAGGAGCAATATACATTTTGCCAGTTACAAAAGAAAACTGTGGAAACTAGAGGTAGTTGGCACAAATTTTCAGTATATTCCTATAATGTTTGGGCAAATCTTTATGGATTGCTGGGCTATGCTGATCCTCAAGCTAGTTCTGAAGCAAGATTCCCCTTGTATCAGTTAGCATTTGCTGAGTAACAAATCATCCCAAAATGTAATGGCTTAAAATAACCATTATTATTGTTAATCTGTGGGTCTACTTGGCAGGTCTGCTGATCTGGGCCAGGTTTGACTGATATTGTCTGGATTCTTCATGTGTTTCCTGTTAGCTGGTGGGTTGGTTGGGATCTGGCTAGTTTAGGAAGGTCTCTGTTGGCATGAATTATCTCTACACCAAATGGTCTCTCATCTTCCATCTGGCTAGACCAAACTGTTTCTTAATTTAGAGGCAGAAGTCCAAAGTGGAGAAAGCTGAAACACATGAAGTCTCTTATAGTTTGACTTCAAATTGGCATGTCATGATTTCTGCTTCATTCTTTTAGCCAGAGCAAGTCACTAGGCCAGTCAGATTTAAGATATGGGAAAATGGATTCTACCAACTAAGAGGAGGAATTTGTAAAGTTGCATTGCAATGAGCAATGGATAAATGAGGGTGAGTGGAGAATTGGGGCCATATTTACAATGTCTACCAATGGCCTGTAACAGTGAATTCATGGAGTGAATGAAGTTTGTCTTTGGTAACTCAATGCTCCCTTTCCTATATAGCATATTTTAGTTGAAAGTTTAATGGATTCAGAGTCCAAAGACCAGGTTCAAATCCCAGCTCTGCTATTTCTTTTGGCAAGTCATTTTTGCTTTCTGAACATTAACTTGCTCATCTTTAAAATGTTCTACTATCTGCCTTCTGAGGTTTTTTTTTTGCTATATAAGCTCTCACTATCCGCCTTCTGAGTTTTTTGTTTTTGTTTCTGTTTTTGTTTGCTATATAAACTCTTAATAAATAAGGTTAAAAAACCCTCTGTCTGAGATGTTCAAAGGCTTTATTGCTCGTTCTTGGCAGCTGAAGCCCTTCCCCCACCCCTCTCCCAATCCCTCCCCCATGCAAATATCTTCTGCTCCACTTATGTTTGTCTTTCAAAATCCCTCCTCACACCCTGGTCTGGACCTTCCCCAGTTCTCACTTTATCCCTCCATCAAAAGTCAATTCTCCTAATTTTTTTTTCTTGCCTTGAAATCATTTAGCTAATTTGATAAATGACTTCAACCCAAAATGATGTTGATTCTAGATAAAATTGGCATTTTAACATCAGCCTTCTGAGCAAATCAGAATTGTTTCTACATTTCTGTTAAGCTTCTCTGGGTTCTCAAAGAGCTTTGCATGCACCTCTTCAATATTTACACCATTTCTTGATCACTGATAAGAGCTTGACGAGATGTGCAAAGGCCCAGCCCTGCCATGGACTAGCTGTGGGATTTTGGGCATATCACCTCACTTTACACTTTATTTTTCTCACCTCTGAACTGAGGATATTTGTCAAATTGACCTTGAGAGGCCCTTCCAACTCTGAGAACTTACAATATTCTAGAATATTTACAAAGTGAAACATGGAGGATCCAGTATTGTTTCAAATATTTCTTTATTTTGTGACTTAGTAGATCAAGTATTTTATAGGCAATGACAACTTAAAAAAGGGGAAATCATAATCATAACGAAAACAGCTAATGTTTATTGAGAAGACTTAGATTCCCGCTTGACAAAAAGTTGTTTACTATAAAAATCATCTCATCGCTACTTTACTGTTTTAATGTCAATTGAAGAGTTATCACACCACAATGAATGGTTATGTCTTATATGAGAAATATTTCCTATATAGATGAATGGATGATAGAAAGAGAAAAATAAAAGCAAGAAAGAAAGAAGGGAGGGAGAGAAGAAACTAACATTTACTCAACTCTTACTCTGTGTGTGGTAAGAAATGGTCACAGAAACATGATCCCTTGGCAGAAATTGAGATGTTCCCCAAATTCGAGGTCCTTTTCTTTTTGGGCCTTCAGCCAGGTTACATCCCCAGGCTCTTACACATGGCTGCATCTATGTGCCTGAATTCCAGCAGACGGAATGTGACTGGAAGTGAGGTATCCCACCTCCAGTGACTTTACAAAGCCTCTCGAACTTGCTTCTCCAACCCTTCCCCTGTCTAGCTTACCTGGATGGAGCTGATGCCCAGGGTGATCTTAAAAGTCATTTATTGAAGGTAGCACAACTGCTAGCAACCTGCTACCTTGACAGAGAGGTGTGCTGCCAAAGAGGCACGCCCGCCTTGAGCTAAAGTGAGAGTGAGGAGGAAGCTCCTGTACTGTTTGAGCTGTTATACATTTGGGAGTCCATGTGTTGCAACAGTTTAACATATCCTGCTGAACATACAACATTAATTTTCAAACCATTTCTATGCAATAGATGCTCTTTTTTTTTTTTTATAGAGGAGAAACTGAGGCTCAGTGTGAGGAGGTGACTTTCTCCCTTTCTCAGGTTATACGAGTGGCAAGGCAAAGTTTAAACTTGGGTTAGTTTAACTCTGCTCGCACAGAGACTGAGAACATTCCATTTGTGTATAGAGAAGAGCCTGCTAGAGCTTTACTACTGAAATCCTCATCATACGTTTACATGTTGGAAAAAGTGCACCATTTTATGAATTAATGAGCTAAGATAGTAATTCCTGTCACATTCTGAACCTAATATGAGCAAGAGGCAGTGTGTCATAATGGTGTAAAAGTCAGACAATCTAAATCTGCCATTTGTTGGCTCTGTGACTTAGGCAAGTCCTTTAACTTCTATGGGTCTCAGCTTTCCAGTCTGAAAAATGAAAATAAAAATTAAAAAAAACATATTTGCCTAAGAATGACTGGTGAATGGTTACCTGTCAAAGTTTCCTATTCCTTCCTCCCTTTTGGCAATAGTCCTTTCTAAAAAAAAAAAACAATGTACCTTGCACTCAACCGAATCTTATAAAGTTACTCTGTCCAGTGTTGTAAAAACCTTCAAAAAATAGAGTTAAGTATTAAAAGAAATAATATTTTGAAGATTAAAAGAAATAATAAATGTGAAGCACTTAGCACAGTACCTGGCATATAATAGGTGCTTAATAATATCATAATTTTTAAAAATAAGGCAAACTGAACCCTTATTAGCACAGTGTTTGGGTATTGTGTTCAGAGTTGCTCAAACATTCTGGGTTTCCTTTTCCTGCACTTTTCTATTGAGATGTGATTTGCTTTACTATTAGCATAAGTCATAAGCATCCTGCTCTGTTTTTCAGAAAAAGGAGGTGATTTTTGGGCTGCAGCCATGTTCTCATTAGAGAAAATGAGGGCAGTTAATGGTTAGTGTTCAAAAACAAGGAAGCTCTCTTAGTTGCTTAGCAACTGAAGCTGGGGGGTGGCCAGAGACTGTGTAAGCAGCAGGGAAGAGAAAAGCAGAGAGGAGTGTAAAAAATGAATTTAATGTCCAGGTCATTCCCAGGTGGGTGAAAAGAGATTTACATAGCTCTGGTAGTTATAACTACAGCTTATTTGTTACATGACTGGAAAATTTAATGAAATATTTTAAAATTCAGCAGCGGTAAGTCACAGTGGACATTTTATTGTTCTAATGCTATATGTACACTGTTTATTTAACATGTTGATTGAAAATGAAATATGGGAATGATTTAGAAGTCATCTAGATTTGGAAATCCGTCCTTCTGCACAGACACTACTGCCACCATGTGGACAATGCTGGGAGCCTACTGGGAGATGAAGGGTGAAGGATGGGCATGAGAGAGGGTCCGTCTCTGGGAATATGATAGTGGTCTGTACCCCTCAGAATAATTTTGAAAAATTCAAGTACACTTTTAACTTTGTACGTAAAACTTTAAATTATAAGTTTGAATGGTTGTAAGGAATAGATTTTCCTGTGGTTGTGGAAATAGACATTTTAAAATAAAACTGCTGTAACACTCCTTTAAATGTATACAATGGAAGCTAAATGCCAAAAGGATTTGATGTACACCATCAGCCATTGTAATATTACATGAGCAAGAAATTTTAAATGAATAATTTTCACACAATTCTTTTTCTCCTTAAACTTGTATTTGAATTTTACTTCCCCAAAAGAGTTATATTGTAATGTTTTATGCATATATATCTTATATATAAGATACAATGTTATATATATAAAATGCTATATATATAAAGTCTTATATATGTTCTCTGTAAAAAAATAAGTATGTAAATTAGATTTTATATTACAAAATATTTCTGTGACTGTAGGTTTTAGTTATCTATATTTTTACATGTACATTTGATTAAAAACAAATATAAATGTTGATCAACAATTATAAAAAATTATAAAGTAGTGTTTTACTTGGAAATTTACATCTTAGTGTGGGATATAGGGATTTGAAATAAATAGTTCAATTATCTGTGATGAATATTCATTATTGCTAGCATGAGAGACGGGTCCGCATCCATATTCTCTGTTTTTTATCATTTTTTCTAGTTTTAAACCTCAAGAAACTTTCATTCACAGCAGTAAGTAATGGGACTGGAAGAACTTTTATTAGGCAATGTAACTCAATTTTTTGAATGATTTCTAAGTTACTTGCTAAATATAACCTAGTACTCTTTCAAGATACATTTTTTAATGATCAGTGGGCAACTGGCTAAGTTTGGTTCAATGCTATTAAGAGCAAAAGAATTGGAAGCTACCTGACCCACAAAAGGATTAGAAACCCAGTCATTAGAGTCATTTACTTTCTCAGCACAGATACCAGTATTTAAAATTGTTCCTGTGATGGATGTCCCATAGATACCTGTATCCCAAACAGCGTACCTTTGTAAACTTTGGTTGTGTAGGAATTAAGCTCTTTTTTTTTTGGCCACACCATTGAGTTCTAACCACTGGACATCCAGGGAACTCCCCAAGCTCTTCTCCTTTTTTAAAAAAAAATTATTTATTTTTATTTATTTATTATTTTTGGCTGTGTTGGGTCTTCCTTGCTGCCCGCGGGCTTTCTCTAGTTGCGGCGAGCAGGGGCTACTCTTCATTGCGGTGCACGGGCTTCTCATTGCGGTGGCTTCTCGTTGCGGAGCACAGGCTCTAGAGCGCATGTGGGTTCAGTAGCTGTGGCTCGTGGGCTCTAGAGCACAGGATCAGTAGTTTTGGCGCATGGGCTTAGTTGCTCCGTGGCATGTGGGATCTTCCCGGACCAGGGCTCAAACCCATGTCCCCTGCATTGGCAGGCAGATTCTTAACCACTGCGCCACCAGGGGAGCCCCCCCTCCCCCCAAGCTCTTCTTTTTTAATGGGAAAAAGGGGAGGCAGGAACAGAGAACTATAACAATACAACACAGAACAACATGACACAGCATCACAGTTATACCAGCATAACAGCTGGCCAGAGATTACCAGGGCTATCAAGTTTATCAGTTTTGGAAATTACCAAGATTATCAAATTTGGAAACAAATACAAATGGAATTTGAAGATACAAGGGAAATGTATTCCCTTTAAATTATTTATTTATATATATATATATATAGATATAGATATAGATATAGATATAGATATGTATATATATGTCTTGCAAAGTCTTTGCACATCCCAGGTTGAAGTCACTGGTTTATCCCAAAAGCCAGTCTATGATGAAGCTTTCCATAAGTCTGATGCCAAATAGGACCGTGGTGGTAGGGGCAGAGGGGGGCATTGTTAAGTTTTCAAAGTGTTAAATTTGCTGACTTTAAATAACTCTTCCTTATTTTGCTGTAATGTCTTCTGCATTGAGAAAAAAAAAAAAAGAAAGAAATATGGTGCTAAGAGATATCAGTATTGATTTTGAAAGCCCATGCCATGTTGGTGTCTCACTTACAGTGCTTTTTAAATTGTACCAGTTAGAATAGCCTGAATAGGCTGAGGTAGTAAACAAGCCCAAATCTCAGTGATTTGAGAACAAGTTTTATTTCTGCTCACGCTCTATGTTCATTGCAGGTCGGCTTAAGACCATGACAGAGCAGCCCCTCTCTCGGACAGCTGGATCGTGGCACAGAAAATCATGAGCATTCTCTTAAAACTCCTGCTCCCAGGGACACGCATCACTTCCATCTACATTTCTTTGGAAAAAGTAAGTTCATGGGCTTCCCTTGTGGCGCAGTGGTTGGGAGTCCGCCTGCTGATGCAAGGGACGCGGGTTCGTGCCCTGGTCCGGGAGGATCCCGCATGCCGCGGAGCAGCTGGGCCCGTGGGCCATGGCCTCTGAGCCTGCGCGTCCGGAGCCTGTTCTCTGCAACGGGAGAGGCTGCAGCAGTGGGAGGCCCGCGTACCGCAAAAAAAAAAAAAAAAAGAAAAAAGAAAAGTAAGTTCGTGGCCTCTGCTGAGTTCAACACGGTGAGGAAGTACAGACTTGGTCCAGGAAGAGGCAACAGATGTTCTGACAGATAGTACAAGCCCCCCACATCCATAAAAACCCCAACTCTAGGAACCATTGATTTACAGTCAACAGATGGTAATCATTTTCTAAAATTATTAAATTAAAATAGCTATTTTAATTCTAGAATTATAAAATATTTCCAACATAAAGAAAAGTATAGAGATTAATATCACAAAGATGTGAGTACTTATATCCCCAAATAACCAGCTGTTAACGTTTGCCATATTCCCTCAGATCCCTTTGTCACAAAGAGAAATAAAACATTGTAGGTGCAGGTGAAGCACCTCCAGTAATGCCATCTCATTCCCCTTCTAAACCTCTAACTTTTTAGAATTAACCCTATTCTGATGTTAGTATATTTTCTTTGTGCCTATTCTTTCATATATTTGTTACAAAGTGCTTTAAAAATATACGTGATGTAAAATGTATATATCTTTCTACAACTTTTTCCACTCAACATTATGTTTTAGTTGTATCCGTGTTGATGCATATAGATCTGGTTGTTCATTTAAAGTGTTCAGCAGTAGCATGAGATAATGTATAGATCACACTTTATCCATGCTGTTGGAACTTTAGCTCATTTATAGCTTTTTGCTGTTACAATGGAATGATAAACACCTATATATGTATCTCTGTGTATAAGACAAGGGTTTCTCTAAGATTTATGCCCTCTAATTGAAACACTTCACCAGAATGGCCTTGCAGGGTCGAAAAGCTAATTGCTTTTGCATACCAAATTGAAGCTTTACAAATGGTGGCTCCAAAGGGGCAGACTCAACAAAAAGTGACACTGTGGCCCAGTCTTCCTGAAACTATCTGGGCAGAGAGAATCAGAGACAGCTTCACAAGGCTCTCCTGGGCCTCTGAATTGTGCTCAAAGCAGATGAAAGATCATCATCCTAGAAAACTAGGTTTTCCTGGGGGCTGTGTGTGGTGTGGTGAACACGGGATTGAGAACCAGCAGATTTGGAGATGCCTTGGGGTTGGATGAAAATGGCCCAGCGGGGAATGCCGGGGCTGGGAGTGGACTTAGTATCAAAAGGGTAATAAGGACCAAAGATTGGAAGGAAAAATGTACAGCTGAGCTGATGTCAATTTGAACAGATAAGGACTGAGAACCCATATATCCTTCCTGGTGCCCTGATGCCATGGGCTGTAGTGAAATTGCAATTGCTACTTCCTGCTCTTCCCATTCTACTAGAACCCAATTTTGTTCAGGTGTCAACCCTTCCCCTACAGAGCCCATAGGTTTCAGTTCCAAATATGGGTGTAAATGGAATAAAGGTAATCCTACATCCCTTGCCAGTAACTGGTCTAAAAATGGACTTGTAATAAAATTTGAGCCAATAAGAACTGAGAAGAGATTTTTCTGGGGGAACTCTGAGAAAGTCTTTTCTTACTCCTTTGGAAGAACTTCCAACATGTTGTTTCTCTCTTCCTTTGAACTTGGCTTGAGTGGAAATGCAATTGCTGAAGCCTGTGGATAACACTGGCATGTGGAGTAAGGCAGAACCAAAGGAATTGAAGTGAAACTGAGCTTGAATCCTGGTCCTACCTCTGTGCTTTTAATGATGTAAGCAAACCAGGACCTTTATTGTTTAAGCCTGTTTGAATTATGTTTTTAAATACTTGTCACTACAAGTACTGCTTCTAGAGAGTGGCAGGAAGTGTAAGTTGAGGAATGGGGAGTGTGCTGAATTGAATGATATTATTCCAAATTGACTGAGATTAATTTCTGCCATAAGGTAGAATGAGAGATTAAAATAGAAATTAATTTTTTATTGAAGTATAGTTGATTTACAATGTTGTGTTAATTTTTGCTGTACAACAAAGTGATTCAGTTATACGTGTATACACATTCTTTTTTATATTCTTTTCCATTGTGGTTTATCTCAGGATATTGAATATAGTTCCTTGTGCTATACAGTAGGGCCTTGTTGTTTACCCATCCCATATATAATAGTTTGCATCTGCTAACCCCAAACTCCCAGTCCATCCCTGTCACACTCTCCCTCCCCCTTGGCAACCACAAGTCTACTCTATGTCTGTGAGTCTGTTTCTATTTCGTAGATAATTTCATTTGTATCGTATTTTAGATTCCACATATAAGTGATATCGTATGGTGTTTGTCTTTTCTTTCTGACTTATTTCACTTAGTGTGATAATCTCTAGTTCCATCCATGTTGCTGCAAATGGCATTATTTCGGTTTATTTTTTTAATGGCTGAGTGGTATTCCATTGTATATATATACACCACATCTTTATCCATTCATCTGTTGATGGACATTTAGGTTGTTTCCAGGTCTTGGCTATTGTGAATAGTGCTGCTATGAACATAGGGATGCATGTATCTTTTTGAATTATAGTTTTGTCTAGATATACGCCCAGGAGTGGGATTGCTGGATCATATGGTAATTCTATTTTTCGTTTTTCGAGGAACCGCCATACTGTTTTCCATAGTGGCTGCACCAACTTACATTCCCACCAACAGTGTAGAAGGGTTCCCTTTTCTCCACATCCTCTCCAGCATTTGCTATTTGTAGACTTTTTAATGATGGCCACTCTGACCATTGTGAAGTGATACGTCGTTGTTTTGATTTGCGTTTCTCTAATAATTAGTGAGGTTGAGCATCTTTTCATATGCCTGTTTGGCCGTCTGTATGTCTACTTTGGAGAAATGTCTGTTTAGGTCTTCTGCCCATTTTTTGATTGGGTTTTTGTTTTTTTGTTGTTGCGTTGTATGAACTGTTTGTGTATTTTGGAAATTAAGCCTTTGTCAGTTGCATCGTTTGCAAATATTTTCTCCCATTCCATAGGTTGTCTCTTTGTTTTGTTTATGGTTTCCTTTGCTGTGCAAAAGATTTTAAGTTTTATTAGGTCCCATTTGTTTATTTTTGTTTTTTTTCTATTGCTTTCGGAGACTGGCCTAAGAAAACGTTGGTACAATTTATGTCAGAGAATGTTTTGTCTATGAGCTCTTCTAGGAGTTTTATGGTGTGATGTCTTATGTTTAAGTCTTTAAGCCTTCAAATAGATATTAATTTTAATCACAGAATATATACAAGCAGTCCTTGCTTTGCACAGTTCTGATAGGCATGCATGTCAGTTACCATGGTTTAGTTACATAAACATGGTTCAAATTCCAGTTACTCTGATGTGATATATTAACTGTGTGTAACTGGATAAAAGTATCAACTTCGCTGTTTCCACAAATCACTACATAAATAACAGATCCCATTGTGACCAATGACCAATCACGTCAGTTCTTTCAAAGTCTGTTGTTCATGCACAAAGTCTGTTCATGCAGACAGAAAGGCATGTAGTCATGTTGCCTCTGTGTTTCCCAGTGATGCAAACACATGATATTTTAATAAAATCAATACTGGAAAGAAAGAATTGGCCAAAAAAGATGAAAGTGAAGCAAAGAAAGAAAAAAAAGCGATAATGCTGGAGGTGAAATTTGAACTGAATATAAATGTAGTTAGAAAGAAAAAAATTGATAGTGAGGATGTAGACCCTGCCACCATTTCAGAGACTATCGATATACAGTTAGAAGAACTTAATGAAGGTGAATTTATCAATGTAAGCAAGGAAAGCGATTGGGATGAAAAGGATATAGATGCCCCCAGAGAGAGTGATGCCTGCAAAAACGCCACATTACATGACCTCATAGAGATATTTCATGAAATTGAAAATGCAAAGGATAAAATTTGGAAGCTGACTCAAACTTAGGAAGGAGTATAATAGTCCATCAAGACATAGAAAAGATGATCAGTACTCTCTGTAATTTATAGGACGAGAAGTTAGGCGCTATTCAAGCTATTCTTTTTGTTTTAAATATAAATTTATTTACTTTTGGCTGTGTTGGGTCTTTATTGCTGCGAGTGGGCTTTCTCTAGTTGCCGCCAGTGGGCGCTACTCTTTGTTGCGGTGCGCGGGCTTTTCACTGTGGTGGCTTCTCTTGTTGCGGAACATGGACTCGAGACACGCGGGCTCAGTAGTTGTGGCACACAGACTTAGTTGCTCCGTGGCATGTGGAATCTTCCCGGACCAGGGCTTGAACCCATGTCCCCTGCATTGGCAGGTGGATTATTAACCACTGTGCCACCAGGGAAGTCCCCAAACTATTCTTGATAAGTTTTTTTTTATAAAGAAATAAAACACTTTAATTCTCAATGTTTCTAATGTTTTAAATTACATACTAAATCAATATTAGTTTTACTGCTTTTTCGTTTCCCTTAATATTTATAGTCAACAGGAAGAAAGTTTTTAATGTTTTGATTAAAATGTTTAAAGATCACAAACAATTGTAATTATGCATCCGTGACTTTGCACCAGTCATTCCTTCTGCCCCTCCTCCCACCTCTGTTTCTCTACCTGGCAATCTCATATGCATTTCTCAAAACCCAGGTCAGGTGTTAAGATTGCTTTGCACAGTTTCAGCTTGCTGTGTAAAGAGAGAACTGCCTGGGAAATAAAGTCACAGGTTTCTGCACACCCAAGTTTGTGAGTCTATAAAATTCATACATCCTGAAAATTTGATAGATTTGTATGGATGTCTCCTTCAACATCTTGTTAGAAGATGTTGCTTTCACCTGATAACTGGCATGGTATAGGACAAGGGTGCTGGACTCGGTTATTGGGAGGCTTGTGTTCTGGTCCAGCTTTGTGGTTAAGTAGCAGTGTAATCCAGGCCAAGTCACTTAAGCCCCTTCCATTTCCCCTCTGTAAAATACAGTGAATATGAATTTTCAAGGTACTTTTGAACTCTACATTTCTATAATTCTCTACCGTTATCAAAGAGAGATAAAGGAAGGGAGAGAAAAATGCACCCCCCCCAAAGACTATTGCCATTTTCATAGTAACAATAAATGTTTGTGGAGTGAATAAATGATTAGCATGATTTTGGTGAGGTAGGTAGAGCTATGCAAATATTGATGCTGGTAAGAAGCTGCTGTTTACTAGCAGCTATAGCTGCTAGTAGCTATAGCTACCTTCATAACTTAGGGTACCCTATTATGTATTCTTCAGCTTGGTTGACCATTTATTCACATACTCATTGGGCACAGTGCTAGGCACTAGATGAGAAAAACTCAAGTCTTGCTTTGGAGGATCTCCCACCGTGGTGGGGAAAACAATTCATGCTTCCCAAGGTAGGGGCATTTAAACTGGATTTTGGAAAATGTATATGAGATAGCCCAATAGAGAAAGAGAAATGGGGTTGGGAGGAGGGCATTTTAGGAAGAGAGGATGGCTGGTGCAAAGGCATGGATGCAGAAAAGAATATGAAGAGCACTGAGAGTGGAGCGATCAACAGAGGATAGGTGGTGGGAGGATTTAGAAAACACTCCAGGTATTTCTAGTAGGAAGGTTTTAACGGAGAGAATTAGGTGCTTACAAAATTGCTGGAAGGGATGGAAATGAAGTAGGGGGTTGTTGTGCAGTGTTTACATCATGTCACCACGGCTGCTACCCAGAGGTTGGGGGATGCTGTTTCCTCACAATGGTTGGGAACAGTGTGAAACCACTGCCAATATCACAGCTGGTACATAGTCTTTGACTGGACAGTAGAATAAAGTATGGCTGGTAAAAAACTCAGCCTGATGCCATCTGTTACTATAGTGTAAGAGGAAGAACAACTTCAGCTTCCTTTCTCTCTGCCAAATCCTGCATGAGTGTATTTAACTGACAGGATCACATCTAGAACCTGGTAGCAAGGGGATCTGGGAAATGTAGTTCCCAGCCTCCCAGACCCTGTGATAAAGAACTCAGAAAGGGATTGGGAATGAATGCTGAGGGTCAATAGACAATATCTAGCATAGCTGGGAAGCCAAGTTGGGACCAGACTGTGAGGGGACTGGAAAGGCATGCTAAAAGTATCAGAAAATGCTGCATGGGATGCCACTGAAAGTTAAAAGCAGGATTTTCACAATTCAATCGGTTTTATAAGCATTGATGGCATAGTAGATGCCATTCTTCTAAACGAAGGAAACCCCAAGCTCTATACCACAATAATTTATTAAATAAATAATATATGTATAACCATGCAATGAAAAAGTCCTCTAAAGGTTTTTTAAAAATTATGTACAGTCAACCCTTAACACAGGTTTGAACTGTGCAGATCCACTTTTACACTTTTTTTTTTTTTTTTTTTCCAAAAATAAATACTAGAGGGCTTCCCTGGCGGCACAGTTGTTGAGAGTCAGCCTGACGGTGCAGGGGACATGGGTTCGTGTCCCGGTCCGGGAAGATCCCACATGCCGCGGAGCGGCTGGGCCCGTGAGCCATGGCCGCGGAGCCTGCACGTCCGGAGCCTGTGCTCCGCAACAGGAGAGGCCACAACAGTGAGAGGCCCGCATACCGCGAAAATACATACATACATACATACATACATACATACTAGGGTACTACTGCACGATCTGGGGTTGGTTGAATCTGTGGATGCAGAGCCAGGATGTGGAAGAGCATCAAATATGGAGGGTAAGGGGCAGACTGCAAGTTATACATGGGTTTTCAACTGCATGGAGTGTCAGCGTGCCTAATGCCCACGTCATTCAAGCGTTAACTGTATTTGTGCTAACTCATCACCCATTTTTTTTATTGGGCGCACATTTTGTGGCAGGCATTGTGAATACAGATATAAAGCCCCCGTGGTCTCTGACATTAAGAAGCTAATGTCCTTTTTCTTTTCGGTAAAGACTAAGAAAGTTTTAGAGGGTTATTTGGTAGATTAATTCATTGATTCTCAAAGTAACTTCTGCTGAACCTTGTAAGAGGAACATCTTGTAAGATGCTAAGAAAAAAAATGGTCCCACTATCAAACCAGGTTTAAAGAATTTGTATTTTATTTCCTCTTGCAAATTTCAACCTCTAATAAATCCTGTAGTAAAACATTAACTATTTAATTTTGTTTTACCAAAATTACCCACTGTTGACTCCTAATATGTATCAGCAGTTGAGTTCTTCAGAGCACAGTTGGGGAAATACCAGCTGCTTGTGTAGAAGAGCCAATCAAACTGAAGGCTACCACTGTGCTATTTACAAAAAAAGGGTTTAGATATGAGAGAATGAAAAGAAGAAAACTATTGTAGCTTCAGGTGTGATTTCATTTCAGAAGAATTTGCAGGACAGAAAGGACATTGAACTCATCAAACCAATCTTAATACTAAAAACATTAATAGCTATCAAAACTTAATTTCTTAAGGATGAGCTATTAAGTGCCATAACAATCATCTAGGAAGATGCAAATCTTGGACAGTGGAAGGTTATAACTATTTTAACAGGATGTTAAATGGTGAGCTTGGCCGCAGCAGCAAATTATAGTTGCATTCCAAAACATTGATCAAGGAGCTTTTGCAAACCAGTTACACACTGTGGAACCCCTTAACCCACAAGGCCTTGAAAGAGCCTTGAAAGGGTGGAGCAAATGGAAATAGAAACGGATTTTGTGGAGAGTTACGCTGTGGTTCTTCACCTGTGGCTCCACTAAGGGGAGCTGTGGGGTGTTGCTCGCCTCACCTCTTGCCTGCAGTTGAGACGCGTTCTCTTGTATGACTCTGGCCTGGGGGATCTGGGTGGGATCGCAGCTTTGGCAGAGAGAGGGGAGGCTGCGTGAGTTTGGCTGGGACTTCTCTCCAAGAATCAGACAAAGAGCACTGGATGTGGGCTAAGACGGCAGATAGAGGCAGCCTGGGGCTGTTCTAAATCCTGCCCAGTAGGCTATCTGGAGTGGATGCAGGAAAACCAGAGACTGGGGGAGAATATCCGCTGGAGGAAAATGAATTGCCTGCAGCACAGAAAGTTCAGGCAAGTGTTCCCAAGCTGAGGCTTCTGAGGAACTGTCCACACAAAACAGCTCCAACCTCTGCCAGTCCCACCGTATGAGAAGCCTGCTTACGACAGTGCCTGTTAAACCGTTGATATGCTGTGGCCTTTACCTCTCCCACTGCCCCTGCTTTGACCTTGCTGGGCACAGAAATCTAGGCCAGCTCACTGGGAGAGGAGAGATGCCCAGCAGAGGAAAGACAAAGGACCATCATCGGTGACCAGGCTACAGCGAGCCCCAGTGGCAGAAGTTTTAAATGCTCATTCGGCATCGTGAACGGAGACTGTCTTAACTTAAAATGACTATAGAGCTTCTATTATTTACAGTAACAAGGAGGTCACAACACCTGACCTCATGTTCCTACAAGGGTTAGTGCATTACCCCCATTGACCAGGCTTAAAGGGACACTGGGAGACAAAACCAACTTGCTTCCACGATTACCCCATGAGTTCTGCTTGTTCAGTGTACCCTTTACACCGTTAAAGACAACCAAGACGGGCATGTGTGAGAAGATATTGGTAGATGCCTGCAATACAGCAGGGCCTTGTTATAACGTAACATGCCACTAAATATAGGCTGGTAAGATCCTAATCCTGCCGCGTGTATAGAAGCAAATCTATCCTGGGTTATTTTAGACACATCTGTAAGATGAAGGCTAAAGACTGGGACAAGAAGTGATGTGCTGAATCTAACTGAAGGCTGGCAGAGGGGCGAGACCTGTTGCAGCAGGTCCTACGGTCCCTCCTTTCACCATTTTGGGGGTTTCCGGAGTCCCAAGTGCCAGGCTTGACGCTGGGGTTTCAAAGCTGTTTCCCCAGCACCTGACAATTTAGCAGGGGAGACTGACAACAACGCAACCACTAACGGACTCCGGAGATCACAGGAGCTAAGGAAAGTCAGAGTAGGTCAGCGTGGAGGTTCATTTAGAAGGGAGGGTTAACAATAGAATTTGGCTTTGAACTACAGGTGGGCACTTGCTAGACTGAGAAGCATTTAACCTTGCAGGTGACATGAGAAATCAGGAGGTAGTCTCACCTGTGATTCTTACCTTGGTGAAGCTTCAGAGTCATCTGGAAGCTCCAACCCCCCAGTGATTCTATCTCTGGTAGAAATCAAAAGCTCAACAGTATAGTCCCTCAACCCTCCCAAGCTCCCACATGATTCTGATACAGTAAGTTTTGGCATTTGGGAACCACTGGAAGGGCTCAGCAAAACGATCTCACTTGGGTTTATGAAGGTCTGGTTGGCTGTTCTGCAACGGTGAATGGTTTTACTGAAATCGGTACCCACAGAAAGCCCAACAAACACAACCAACAACTCTTGTTAAAAGGAATTAACTTTTATTGCTATTTTATAAAGCTTAATACTTTGCTAAAGGAAAAAATTATATCGATAATACAGCCATTAAAAGAAAGAGCAGAGCTAAGTGATACAAAAGAAGCAGTAAGCAGCAATAAAATTAATACCTACACAAGACTAGCAGCGCCATAGATAAAGCAGAAAGAGCTTTACACTGGGAAAAGTTACTTAAATACAGAAATAGCACCTTACAAAAAGGAACTGAGAAATGTAAACTTGGTAGGTAGATTCAAGTATAAAAGTTATACCCCCAACTCTTGTACCAGAATGAAAGGGTTTCACAAACCCTGGACAGTGTAGGGCACACACACACACCTCCCTCAGTGCTGACTCAAAGCTGCATTTCCTTAGCAGGATCACTGACAATCTTTTTTTTTTTTTTTCTTCTTTTACGAAATTATACAATGATAGACTCAAGATTGCCACGGCTTCTTCACCACCCCTGATATCCAAGTCTAGCTCAGCTGCTCCACTACCATCAGTTGCTCTGTAACAAACAAATTCATATTCCCGACGGAAACAACCACTGCATTATTATTTCTACACATCACAAAGACACATGAAGAAGTGGGTACTGAAAACAAAAGGAACCTGCTCTTGGTTTTCTATTGCTAAGTATGGTCACAGAATCATAATCTCATTTATGGGTTTGTTTCTTAACACCCCTCAAGAACTGTGAATCCTCTGAGGTTTATGTGGTCATATCATGAACAGAATTAAAAAAAAAAAAAGATAGCAGAGAAGTTAAAGTGGTGGGCATCCAAGAACAGTGTCTGTGTTTTCATCTACATATAGACCTCTCAAGTGAAAATATTTTGTGGAAGGTCTGAAGCGTTGATGTATTTAAAATGCATGTATCCTATGCAGATTTATATGCCATGTGTCTTATAATCTACTTGAAAAAGGCACAGTTTTATTTCGATAGGGAACCCATCATATTAGTTCAGGGTAATCGTTACCATGCAATTAGATTAGCTGATGATGAGAATCACATTTTTTATCAGTTTAACTCTAGAGAGTTAAACTCTAGAGAGTTCACAGTCTTGTGAACAAGGGGGAAAAATAGCATCTTGTAAACTTTAAAAGTTTAGTGTTGATAAAAATTTTATATAATAGCAAATTTATTTAATCTTGCTACCTACCTCAAGTTTTCAAAAATCTTGTGGGGGTGATAAGGCTAATATTATCCTGTAGTTAATATAAAGCTACTTTATTCAGACTCCCAGAGTCTCTTAAATTAATATTTTTATTATTTCATATAACATTTTCTTGGGTCCAAAAATTAAAAATAAAATCCTACACCAAGATTCCACATCTAAGAAGTATAAAAAAGGAGAGAGGAATAAAGAAAGGAAGGAATGAAGGAAAGGAGGGAAAAATGAAGGGAGGGAGGAGGGAGGGAGGGAGGGAAGGAGGAAGCCATTTACTCTGAAGAGACAATGAGGTAAATAATACATCTAGGCATACAAAGATCTAGTTTGGCTACTTAATGAAACCCTAAAGTAATACGGTTTAACAAAGGGATACTGGTAAATTTCCAGAATTATATTTATGCTAGAACAACGATCCCCTGCACTCTCTGTTCTTATTTTGCAGTTCTAGGAAAAATAACTCTGATTTGAATATTCTTGGATTCTGAACGTCAATGTGTCTGTTTTCCCTCTTATTCTTCCCAACATGAAGAAAAAAAAGTAAAAGAAAAAAAATAAAGTATCACCTATTGTCCTACATCAATTTCTACACTGTCACTCTTCAGAATTCTACTAAAAGATCCCAACTAGGTTCCAATTTTCCATATAATTCCTTTCTACCATCCTGATTTATTCAATAAACAGCAATTGCTAGAAGACATCCCATACCTGATGTTCTACAGTTAACATTTAAATTAAAACACAAGGGCATGTAGTGAAGGAAACTGAACATAGTAGGACTTTTTTTTTTTTTTTTTTTTTTACAAACGAACAGTAAAACCTCACTGTTCACACAGTTACTGAGAAGCAGCTATCTGGCTGCTAGAGTTCATCTTAATTCTCAGGCCCAGCTCAGGTTAGCACAGTTCATTATAGCAAGGTGTGTCTTCACAGTTATTTTGGTCTTGACATTCCGTCATGTATATACACTTATCCACATTATTACTAGGTTGTAAAGTAAGTGCAGGGCAAATTATAGGAAAAAAGTACAAACATTCAAGTCGTCATACCCTGAAAAACATGTGTTTTGCTGTCGTTGTAAACTTTTTGCACTAAATCCCACTTCAGGAAAAAAATAAATAATACCATAGGATTCAAACTGAAGTTGGCTTCCTGATGAAGCCGAAGGAAGCAGTAGCTTTTTCAAACTGTAGAAAGGAAGTTTCTCTCACCACAGATCTACTCGGGGTGAGTGGGAATACACGTCAAGAACGCTCAACCCAGTTAAGTGCTAGACGGGCCTCCCCCACTTTAGAAAAACCACAAGGCTCCAGGAGGCTGTTCAGATCTCCTTCCAGCAACAAGATGATTCTTGAATGAAAACCACAACAGTCAGTTGGTGCTTCCACTGTGACACCACGAACAGAGTCTGGACTCTAACTGGTAAGAAATGCACAATTAGGAACAATTACTTTCAGGAAAATAGATGCTTCCTGAAGATGGATAGTTAACATTAGAACCAGGGGATGCAGGAGAGAGGAAGGATGCATGCTGAAGACCAGATGGTTTGCGTTCTAGTTTCTGTTCACCATTAGGACATGACCTGTAACACAGGGAAATTCAGGCACCTCCATCTCACCCCTGCTGGGCAAAGCGTCAGGTTAGTCGGCCCCGCCGCTGGGGATTTCGAGCCTCCTCTGTGCTGAGCTGGTGTTTCGTGACTGATTCCTTTCTCTTCTCCTAAGGACAGGGTCCCCGAGGCTGCCAGGCGTCTTGAAAAACGTCTCTCGATGTGTGCGTCGGATGCTCCTGGGGGTCACTGGAACTGGTGACTAAAATAGAGAAGAAAAAAAGAGTACATAAAAACAGAAGTGAAGTCAAATTGTACCCAGTCTCTCAACTGGAAGCCCCCTCTTTTTTTTTCTTTGTTTAATTGAAGTATAGTTGATTTACAATATTGTGCCAATCTCTGCTGTACAGCAAAGTGACTCAGCTATACACAAAGACGTTCGTTTTTTATATTCTTTTCCATTATGGTTTATTGCAGGATATTGAATATAATTCCCTGTGCTCTACAGTAGGACCTTGTTGTTTATCTATCCTACATATAACAGTTTACATCCGCTGATCCCACACTCCCAGTCCTGCCTCCCCCTTGGCAACCACCAGTCTGTTCTCTATGTCTGTGAATCTGTTTTTGTTTTGTAGATAGGTTCATTTGTGCCATATTTTAGATTCCACATATAAGTGACATCATATGATATTTGTCTTTCTCTTTCTGACTTACTTCACTTAGTATGATCATCTCTAGTTAAATCCACGTTGCTGTAAATGGCATTATTTCATTCTTTTTTATGGCTGAGTAGTATTCCACTGTATATATGTACCACATCTTCTCATCCACTCATCTGTCAATGGACATTTCGGTTGTTTCCAGGTCTTGGCTATTGTGAATAGTGCTGCTATGAACATAGGGGTGCACGTATCTTTCTGAATTATAGTTTTGTCTGGATATATGCCCAGGAGTGGGATTGCAGGATCCTATGGTAATTCTATTTTTAGTTTTCTGAGGAATCTCCACACTGTCTTCCATAGTGGCTGCACCAACTTACATTCCCACTAACACTGTAGGAGCCCCCTCTTGACCTGTGTCGCTGTGATCCCCACGCAGGTGTTCCATCCTCTTTGCTTTTCTGTCACACTCCTCCAATGTATCTCCTTCACGACACTTATCACAGTTGGAAATTAGCTGATTTATTCTGTGTGCAGAAAGGCAGCCTAGCGAAGAGGTCACAAGTGTGGCACTGACACCTGCAGCCAGGGTTTGGGCTCTGCCATAACTAGCTGTGTGACCTCGGGCAAATTACTTAACCAGTCTGTCCCTCAGTTTCTTCATCCATAAATGGGGATGATAAAAGTACCAACTTAGCAGGGTTGCAACAATTAAAGGAGGTGAGATTAATAAAGCACTTTAGATCATGCCAGGCAAGTAGTATGTGCATGTGTCTTTGCTCTTTTTGTTTACTTGCTAATATTTATCCTCTCACGTTAAATATTTATCCCTTTAATGTGCCCTAAAAGGGCAGGGACCATTATCCTGTTTACTGTTACATCTTTACTGCCTAGGTCAGTGCCTGGCACGTAACTGGTGATCAAGAAGCATATGCTATATTATAATCGCCTTGTTTAAAAACTAACATGTATCTTTCAATGTCTAACAGACTTTTGAGCCCCTGAATTACTTATCTAAAATACTTTTGGTCACAACGTAACTCTTTCTCTGGGAGAGAAATAATTACTCTGAACGATGCCTAATGCATAACAGGAATTCAGCAAATGCTCACTGACTGGACTACAGATGGAGTTGGGGGAGGCAAATAAAGTACTGATTAATTTATATCGATTACAGACATTTATCTATGTACATCTGTATCTATTTTGAATATGTATATATATACACATCAAGGAAACAATGGATATATTAACATATAGCCATTGCCTCCTAAACAATGCATTTTATGAAATGATAGATGCTAAAAATCTTTGAGCTAGTATCAAGACTTTCGTTTCCCTTGATTGTTTCTATAGCTGCACAATTAAAATTCAGGATGGTCTCCGTTATGGACCTAATGAAATGAGAGCTTGGAGAAATCATCTGAATATTCAGCATGCATCAGAAATCCCCATGAACTATGCTTTAAACAAGTTCCTTCCGATTCTAAGAAACAGACTGACACCTAAAACGAGTTTTGCCTCTAAAGCACAGGATCTCCCACCTTCTGTCTCCATGCTGTATGAAATAAGCAGATACCTCTGGGACTACAATGGAAGCCAGGTAGAATCTGCTGTAGCACCCCTGTCCTACGGTTGTTTGACTAAAATCTGATGAAACGCAGGCAAATGCTATCACAGAGTGATGCTCCTTCTTGTGTGGAGCTGAAATGAACCTTCAGGACTCACCTGTTGTAATTTTACCACAGAGGCTGGATGTCCTCCGTAAACGGGGGACTCGGGCTGGATGATGCTGTGTGATCTTGACATCACCGGACTCAGGTTAAGTGAGTGTGGACCCTGAAGCTGAGCATCTGTGGAGGGGAGCGTCGATGACTTTGGATTAACCAGGGCAGCAGGGCCGATGAGAAGGTGAGCTGTTGACCCAAGGCCAGGCAAGCCAAGATTCACAGGTCCCGTGCTTGGGAGAGCACTGGAAGCAGAGGACACCGGCCCGGGCATCGTGGGTGAATAGAGAACAGGAAAAGGGCCCAGCGTCGGCGATGGCAAGACCATGCATGGAACACTGAGCGGCGGCAGCTGACCTGAAGACGGTCCCACAGCACGGGGGGTCTGATTGCCAGATAAGAGCACACTGAAACCATTTAATCCTGGAACAGAAGCAGAACAAGGTGAAAGTCAGGGCAATGTGAAGACACCATCCAAGCTCCCACCCCTCAGGGCCCTTTCAAACGGGAGCCCACTGTCAATCAACCCTCATGCCGCAGCCTGGCCACCCGCTCTGTGCTCTCCCAGCCCCGCACTGCCTCCTTGCCACAGTGGCCACCGCTGAATTCCCACAGTTACCTATGTGACAGTTTGGTGGATAACTGAGTCTCCTGAGAGACTTTATTAACATGAGCTCCACTGAATCCAAATTGAGGAGGAAAGTGAACTTGGTTGGGAACAATGATAGCTTCCTTTTTACAAAACTTCTAACAGAAATTTATATTTCCCTCACTTAAGACCACGGGCAACAAATCACAACAGAATGAACGGTACCTTGACTTTATCACTAGTAAAAAGCACAGGTGTATTCATGTAATGTCACCACGATGGCAGATGTCTTAAGAGTCTAACGGTCCCCACAACTCTGAAGTTATGAGAGGCCTGCACTTGCTGTCAGATCTTTTTATTACTATAATTTAAAACAATTCCTTTTCTAACTGGATTTCAATATAATTGGCTTCCTCTGTAATCCTATGTATTTAATTCTCAGCATTTGTAAACATCCTGAGGAGGAATCCACAGCCTTCACCATAGAGTCCAAGGGCCCACGGCCCAGAAAAAGCTACTGATCCCTATGCTGGGCTGTCATTTTCATTCTGAAGAAGCCGGGTCTGTTTTTTTTTATTTATTAAGGTATCAGCAACACTGAGTAGCGTGCTTAGACGAAGCCCTAACAAAATATTTGCTAAAGGAATAAAGAATGTTTTCTAGGTAAATGAGAAATAACAAACACCTACCTAACCTGTGATGGGAACAAGGGATTGAAGAAAATCACTTTAAGTCTCTTTGTAAGAGAGCAGCCTCATGTACACAATGCATATTTTAAAAATTAGGTATCTGTTATATTTCAGCTTTATTTCAAGAGTGAGAGCATTTATTGAGTCTTACTAAGCGTCAGGCACTATTATTCTAAGTGCTTTAGATGTATTATCTTATTAAATTTAATCCAATTTTCACAGCACCCCCATGAAGCAGGTGCTCTTATTATTGCTGTTTTACCAATGAGGAGGGCTGAATACTTAAGTTCACGCAGATAGTAAGTGGTTTTAATGTCCAGCCCTCTCACTCCAGCCCTGCACTCGACCACAAGGACATGTCAGCACTTCTGAATATTGAAGAGATCAGCATGTGAGCTGCACATGGTGGCCAGGACGTTCACATTGTTAAACTGAACCATTGCCAGATTCAGCTGAATTATAAAAACAGAATCACCTTCTGAATACGTTGTGCTTTTTACCAAGTAAAGTTGAATGCATTAAAAGTAAATTACCTGCCCTAACTGTTTTCTCCTCATCCGTGAGGTTGGTGAAAGTGAAAGCAGCCTCTGCCTTCATTTCGTCGATGGAGAAAGCAAGGGGCTAGGACTGAAATGACTCAGAGGCAGCTCATCAATGCACCAGCTTGGTCGGGTGACATGAACAAAAATTTAAACATCAAATTTATGACCCGAGTACCCCAAGGGACTCGAAGACATGACACCCCTTACCTGCTGGTGACTGCACGTAAAGATACTGCAGCAAAGAGGGCTCTTTGGTGCTTTCATTTTCTTTCGAAGGCTTTTCTATCTCTGTATTTCTAGAAGGATTTCCCCACTCAGAAGAAATGAAGCAGTCTGCTGTAGCCTTCCCCGAAACCTCCTTTGCAGCAGAAAGTTGTCCATTCATGTGAATGTCTTCATGGGGTGCAGGTCCCCTTTTATCCACGGTCTTGGAAGAGGCAATGTCTGTGGAATCTGAGGGTTTCTAAGCACAACCCAACCAGGAACCAGAAAAGCAAGTCAAAATCCCAGCAGGAAATTGTAATAACAGCTTTCTCCAAATAGCTAACATATAAACAAAAAGGTCAGACACAGCTGTATGCCACCCTGATTAGTGTATGTCAGTTGTTTCTGTCATATTTATAGGAACGGCCTGAAGATCACTGTCACGTCATGCGCTTCTGTAGGCTTACGATTTCTTAGGCACAGAAACGATGGAGATTTTAATA
Organism: Pseudorca crassidens; assembly: GCF_039906515.1. NCBI lineage: Eukaryota > Metazoa > Chordata > Mammalia > Artiodactyla > Delphinidae > Pseudorca > Pseudorca crassidens. The sequence goes on from NC_090306.1 coordinate 65,103,363, forward strand.
ATGGGAAACTGGGTATGGTGTTTAGACTGTGAAATAAATTTCTGAGCTGGAGCACATAAAGGGTGTTGATGCTGCAGGCTTTTAGGGCTTGATAAGAATTGCAGGGCTGACCCAAAGCTGTCTTGGTTATCTAAGACACATATATATAGATATACCAGTCAGTCTTTTCCTTCCGTTTTGCAACCCCAGGCTATATACAAAATTAGAAAAATTCATTCTGGCAGGAGGAAGGCATAGAGGAGGAAGGGTCTTAATTAATGGACTGATTTCCATGAGGTGTGCCTCCCTGATGCTCTACAAACGGCTGCAGGGAGAGTGCTTCTGCTTCCTGGGAGTTTGACCAGTCATATCTCATTAACCTCCGAAAGGCTACTGTGGACAGCTCAGATGTTTGTTTTTTTCATTTTGTGGCTAGGGAAACGGGCCCTCTAAGCAGTGACCCGAGCACTGACATAGACACTGAGGGCCAAACGGCACCTACATTCTTGACTGTGGACCCCAGGTGCACCCTGGATTAAGATGATTATTTCATCAACATGTTAAAAAAAAAGTATAGCAAAAAAGACTGGGAAAGAATATGCAAACATGTTGACAGTGATTGTCTCTATGTGGTGGGATCATGGGTAGGTTTTTTTCCCTTTATACTTTTTAGCGTTTTATGCAAAGTGTGATTTTTATAAAAATCACTTTTGTTACAGTACTACTTCACGGCAAGATTATTTGGGGCTGCCAGTCCTGGGCTTAATTATACAAGTGACACATGCACCGCTTCCTATTCCAGACTCAGTAGCTTATCTGTGTGTCTCTATTGGGAAGGAACTACAGGTCGACGGACCAATCAGCTAGCACGTCCACGGGAACCCCTTACCTTGGGCATGACGAGGGAGAGGGGGCCGTCTTCGTAGTCCCTGCTTTGTCTCTTCGTGGCCGGCTCTTCCTCCTCCTGGGGCTTCCTCTCCTCCCCTAGGCGCTTCTGAACTGAGGGCGTGGCTGAGCGCTCTGCTGTGCCTTCCGAGCCCCTGCTGTCCCTCTCTGACCCTGACCCCGGGGACGGCGGCTCTTGCAGGCTCCCACACAGCATGAACAGCGAGGTGGAGGGCACGTACATCAGGGGCTGGCCGGCCAGCAGAGCTGGCTTCAGGCTCTCCGCGTCCAGGGCGGCAGAGGCGAGGGAGACACCTCCTTGTCCGTTCAGACCATTCTGGGCAGAGAAGGCCTGCAAGTCCGTTGGAGCCACGGAAAGTACTGGGTGGGCCAAGGCATTAACACAGTATTCTGAGTCAACAGAGAGGCCGGGGAAAGGAGCAGCGGCCTCCAGGCTGCTTGACGGAGGTATCGCTCTCTGATTGGCAAAAGCTTCTGCCCTGGAATAAAAGAAACAGAGTGGGACCCATCCAGTTACCACATTCTGCCAACTCCCAACTCTGCTTTCCTAAAGAGAGATGTACCAGAGCAGGAGTGAGAGAATACTGCTCAGGATGCCATTAAAGCGCACCCTCTGAGCCCGTGAGCCGACTCCAGAGGCAGATGACCATATCACCTGGATGGACGGTTAGGGGTGGGGTAGGGGGATCTCAGGTGAGGGCTAATAGAGGCTCCTCCCCTGCCTCTCCCACAGCCAGTAGCCATCAGCTACCCAGCACGTACCCCTTCCCAGGCACACAGATGCTACGATGACTAGCATAATAGGGTAATAATTTCACATAATTATTATACCACTAGCTACTCTCATCCATCCCCCCTGCCCCCGTTTACTGGGGAGGAAAACTGAAGCTCAGAGGCGAATCCACCCACTGAAGGTCACCCAGTGGAGCCTCACAGTCAGTCACTGTGAGAGATCCTGGGTAGATAACAGAGTCTAGGCCAGACGTTGATTTAAAGGACATACCTAGTTTGTCTCAAATCCTCTGTGAGAGAAATGAAGTGGGCTGTGAGTGAGGAAATAAATTTATCTACAAAATTATTTTCTGTCATTCTTGTCCCATTCTGCTCCATATTACTACAGAATTTTTAGGCAGCACACATTCAAAATTCAGTCCCCTCAATCTAGGAGATTATAAACGATGTCTGGGCCTTTTATAGAGAAAAATTTCCAAATACTAGAAAGCATGTTTATATTTTTAGTATTATTTTGCGAGTAGATGAGGAAGACTCTTTTGAGACTCCTTTAAGGACTAGTAAATAGAGAACAGGGATTTCCCTAAACCTCTGTGAGGGAATCACTGAGAGCAATTTTGCCCACGTTCTCGCCCCCTGTGGTGCTGGGAATAAGCGGAGTGCACGGGGCTGCAGAGATGAGTAAAGCTCTCCAACCACAGCCTCCCGGAACAAGTGATGGCTATCACTCAGCTCCATGAAACAACGTGCCCACGCTGATGGTCGCACCCACTGCCCTACCTCTGGCCGTTCACCTTCAACCTCCCCATCTCCACCAGTAAGATCACCGTCACCTGAGACCCAGGTGTTCTTTGTGATGCCTCCTTTCTACTTCAGTGACTCTTGCCGACTCACTGTCTTATACTGATTTCCATTTCTTTCCATCCCCAGCTGACACGGCTCAGACCAGAATGACTAGGAATGCTCTAGTCTATGATCTCCTAATCTGAAGCCCTTCTCTATTCCAAGCCCACCTGCTTAAAGCAGCCAGAATGGTCTTCTCCAGTGAACCTACAATAACTCTTCACCATCCATCTAATAAATCCAAACTCTTCAACTTGGCTTTCAAAGCTTTCTGCCAACTTGACCTACTTACCTCCAATATCCCAAGTTCTTCTTATAAATACTTCCTTTCATGATCCTATTTGGACAAATCATTAAGGCCAGACTAACCAGTTTATTTCCCCTCCACTCCCTGATCCTGACTCAACAATCTGTTTCTTCCCATGTCTGGCATTATAAACCCATCCTGTCTTCGCTTTAGCATCTCCTCTGCTTCCTCTGCTAATATATGATTTCCTTGAAAATCAGACCCCAAATCTGATTCAGCTCTGTCGCTTAATAGCATTGTGACCTTGGGCAAGTTACTTAACCTCTCTGGATTTCAGTTTCCTCTCTGTAAAATGAGGATAATATTACCAACCTCAAAAGGTTGTTTTTGTGATATTAGATGAGATAATACACATAAAACTTCAGGAATAGTACCTGGTAGTTCATAAACAACATTAGCTACGATGATGACAAAGTGATTCATGGGACTATGATGTGTCATTTCTCAGTGTCACATTAGTAGTGACTTGTCTTTTCTCACTGTATTTGTCTTTTTATTTATCTTTTTCCTTGTAAGCTTTCATGGCCTAGGGGAATAAATTTTTCATACTTTTGTGTTCCTGATGCCATATCCTGCACGGTGTTGGGCACAAGGGGGAAACTTACAAAATTCTTAATAAACAAACGGCTGACTTTTGAGCAGGACTGTTAAATTTTACCTTTTGATGGGTGGCATTTCAATTTAGTCAAAGTTAAGACTAGGAAATAGAAAAAAATACACTTGGAGTTTTTAAGACTACTTACTGTGAATTGTCTTCTATTTTCTGTCTGTAGACAGCTGCCAGACTTCCGATTTCTAAGGAGTAGCCACCTGACCCTAAAAAGGAAAAGGAAGGTCTAGTGAATATAGCAAGGGACTTATACACACCAGTTATATACAGCAGGATTCATTATTCACAGCTCAGGGATTATCTCAAATGCATTCTGCTTTTGATTCAAATAGAGAAATGTCCAGAAGCTAGCTGTTAATGGTGAATGCAGGTCTCATCAAAGATTAGTAAGAAAACAAAACAAAGCAAGTATTGCTTTGTAAGTCTGATGAATTGCTGAGATGCATCAAACAGGCCAACCATGGCAAACCAAATGATCTTCAATCTTTTAAGGCCGGCTAGAATAATTTCAGGCATGGGGCTATGTTTATAACCTTGAAGTCACCAACTCTTTTACCCGCCCCCACCCCCCCAAATCATTTCACTTGAGGTAAGTGAAAAAAACAGGCACAGCCTAGAGTCAGCTCACTTTAAAATGACAGTGCATGGGTCGGGCTGCAATTACATGGTGACTGATGGATTCCATGGATTAAGTAAAGGCAGATACCTTGTTTTTCTCTGTAAGGGCTGCTGGGTTCTGAGTTCACTTTCCTCTGGATCCTCTCAGAAGCCTGATCTGAGTTAAAGGAGCCATGTCGAGCAAGCTTCTGTTTTGCACATAATTGAATGTGGCCGTATGTTTCTCTTTTCAATTCTGGTAGGACAGATGCAGAAACATCCACTAGTTCCTCATCTAAATAAATAAGAGAATTGGTAGTGTTGTTATACAGCTATAATTCAGGATAATTTTAGCCTTTTTAAGATATGGCTTTGAGGACCTATCATTGTAATGGAGCTACCCTATAAATTAAAAACTAAGACAATCAAAGGAATTTTATGAGCCTTGTGTCAAACCCCAATTCCTTTCAATGTATTGTACTAGTCCTTTTTAAAAGTTAGTGGATGACTTTAAAGTAAGACTGAATCCATATATATTCTAAAATTATCTAAACTGCAACAAAAGTAGAACAGGATGTTCTATAACCCAAATTAGAATGGACCTGGCATTTTAGATGCTTTCTTTGGGCAGAGATATCCAAGAAAAACCCAATCATACTCAGCCCAACGTGCAGATTTAGAGATTTTAACATTAATTGAGATCAGCCTCTTACCCACAGCCCTAGGGCAATGAGTATAAGAACCTCTGTTTTCTATTATTATGCTTTATTATTTCTTTCTTATGCAGTAGGAGGCTCAGTTACTAAGTGACCAAAGGAATAAGGTCAGCAGAAACTTCACGGCTGAAATGCTGCAGAACAGTGAGGATAATAGAAGGCTGGGCCTCGGAGGCACATTTTATGCTTAAATAAGCCTGTGTGAAATCAGGACAGAAATTTCTATACAGAACCAGGCCTATATTCTACAAAGAAATGACCCCTGTTGTTCAGATAGTCATTCCTACCCTGCTCATCTGTGCTATTTTTTTGTAAGTTCAAAGCATGTACATTCAAATTATAAGACTGATTTAATAAACTGAAAGGCCCAGCTAGACTTACATTTTCTAAAACATACAAATATTGAACAAGAAAATCACCTTACAGTTTTCTTTTTCTTATAACAAAACCCCAACAGATGTTCTGTTTAGAAAATCCGAAGTTAAAAAAAAAAATCAGAAGTTATAGAATCAAAAAGAAGAAAATGGGTCAAGATAGTAATGGATCATATCTACCCTCCTTCCTGAAACAAATAAAATATTGGACAAAATATATAAAACAATGGCTCTCAAGACACTGGACATCAGGACAGTGATCCCTTAGAGATCACTGGGAAGAAATTAACCCATATCCTCTCTGAATTCCTACCGAGCCGGTACTGCCATGTGTAGTGCTTAAGAGTTATCTAATTTTCAAATGTGGGCTAATTATACACCTTCAACAGAAGCTCGTTAACCAACTGAAGTGCATAAAGCACTGATTTGGGTACTAGGGTGTAATCAAAGGTGAATAAAAACTGTGTCTGCCCTCAAAATTGTACAGCAGGGACAAAGCATAATATCACCAAGTACAATAGCATGATGCTAAACTGCAATCGTTTAGATGAGACGCTCTGCTCTGGGTGATCAGGGAAAACTTCATGCAAGAGCTGATGTTTGAGTGACATCTTGAAGGTTGAGTAGAATATTTTTATGTTGAAAGGGGGAAGAGAGCTTCACAGGTGAAAAGACCGGGAGAAGCCAGAAGCAGAGGAGTAGAAAGTGGCAAAGTTGTACACTTCACGCTGGCAGGGGCTGTATCACATACGTCTTTGAATCTCTCACGGCATTAGAAGAGGCAAACCTCGGAGACATTGCAGAGATATTGTGGGTTTGGTTCTAGACCACTGCAATAAAGTGAGTCACATGAATTTTCTGGTTCCCCAGTACATATAAAAGTTAGGTTTACACTATATTGTAGTGTGCAATAGCATCACATCTAAACAAACAATGTACATACCTTAGTTAAAAAAAATACTTTATTGCTAAAAATGCTAAGCATCACCTGACAACGCAGGGTTGCCACAAACGTTCAATTTGTGAAAAACACAGTATCTGCACAGTGTGATAAAATGAAGTATGCCTGTATAGTCCACATGCAGTAAGTACTTGCTGGGTTGAATTAATTAGACTTGATTTTAAGTGGTTTCATCTAGTTCCTAAGTGAATAATGTGTTACAAATGAGGTAGAGAGCTATATCTTTTATAAGCCTGGGTTAAGTGCCGGAATTTATACTACTAAGACTAAAATTGGAAAGGTAACTTAAAAATAACTTTAATGGCTTTTTTCCAGGCAGCACAGCCATACATAAAGTAGCTGGTGCAGAAGGATCCAGTCCCCGGTTGTGCAAATATTACTTTTGAAGTAAGCAGAAGATAATACCCTCTTTTGCTCTAATTTAGTAAAATTATGACATTAGCAACCTTTTAAATAAATTACAGAAAAGGTGTTCATTACATCCATACTATATTTAGAAGCCATCTTACCACATATTAGTTTTGGGATAGTAATTGATATAATTTTTACATTATCTGGAATTTCAAAGAAAAACAATGTTTTACTCTGCTAATGCAGAAACAACCAGAGTTCATAAGTATCATTTAAAAAAATTAAAAAAATTTTTCTTTTATGAAGTGTCATTTTTAATCCTCAGTCCCAAACTTCCAGGAATTTTGGAGTAAAATTAAAAATGCAAAAGAGCTGTGATTTAATAGTTCCAGAAACTGCCAGGTTCTAAGTTACCTGTGTGTAAGCCAACCAGCATAACCATTTGTAGACTAAGGCTCATTGTTCCAAGACTGATGTCACTAGTCTAATTTTGAATGTGATGTTGGTGATGGGAAATGAAGGTGAAGATCAATCTCACTGCGTGGTGGGTGTATGATTTGGAAGAGGAATTGGGGATTATACATAAAATGGTCCCTAGCAAAACCATGCCTTACCAGTGGAACTGAAATCCACAGGCCCAATCCACTTGAAGGCGGGTTTCCGGCCTCGCTCTTCTGTTACATGCACTTTCTTTATCAGTGCCAAGCTGGTCAGAACATTGGCTATGTCATAGAGGCGTCGTACCTTTGCTAGAAGATATAAAGACAGTTGCGGTCACACCATACATTGGTCAGCAACACCATTACGTTTTAGTTTATGTGACAGGTCACTTTCTAGCCACCATATATAAGCCTCTAGCAGAGAGCAGTGGGGTAGCGTGAAGAGACCAGTGGCTCCGGCGTGAAATCACCCAGGATTTATGTATCTGATGACACTACTACGGGAAGGTCACTGTGTTCTCCCATTTCCACAACTTCACTCCTCGTACAAGAGGAACCTGGTGACAGGCCAGGATCGCTGTGATTGCAAACGTACCAAGAGAGGGAAATGGGCTGTAATGAAAGGCTTAGGAAATGTAATTCTGATCTGTGGCTCGTCAAAAGCTTGCCTGGAGCTTCTTCCAGCAGGAGGTGGTGGCACCTGCTCCATCAGGCAGCTAGGCTGTGAAAATGACAGGGATTCCCCAGAGCTTCCTGAGAGGCTGCACTGCTGGGCACACAGACTGTCTAGGGCTCCAGGTTACGAGGTATGACTGTGCTGAAGACAGGCAGCGCCTCACCTTTAATCCCAGCGTTCTGGCCACCCAGTGGGGGAGGGGTGGGATGGGCATTCCCTGAGCCTGAAGAGGTTTTGTGAGAGACATTTGAAAGTACAGGGATTGGGGGAGAAATTCAGAGGGGTGGTAACACATTAAACAGGCAGGATCGTGCCCACAAAGTAAGTTCTACTCAAGAAATCAACGGATAGGTCGGAAACCTACTTGAACTTAGGGCTAGGATCAAGCAAAGGGCTTTGATTACCGACCAGAAACATCAAGCATTCACCCCAGATGCCATAGTCTTCCCAACCCTGATAGAGCTGGATTTTATCTAGTCATTTCTCCCACAGGGTGGCTATACTTCTAGCTGGAAACAAACAAAAAAAAGCTAGAGAATGTTCAGCTCATGGTTTCTCAGGGCTTGAATGAGCTACCAGGAGCCAGGGGCCTTTGGCTCAGGACCCAGGTTTGATGGAAAAGGAAGATGCACGGGGTGTGAAACTTGGAAACACTTTCCTCGTCCAGCAGCCATGTCCCACCACCCCTATACCCTACCCTGCTCATTCCTCTGGTTCTTACCTGTAGACAACTTTCATGTCCACCCATCAGAAGAGTATGCAGGGGGCAAGGAAAGAAGGGAAAGAAAACTCAGACATTCCGTCTTGGATGCAGCGATACTAAAGAGAAATGCAAAGCCTCTTACATCCTCCCTGACCTGCATTTGTGGGATGCCATTCTGCTTCTACCATCCACTCTGCCGGGGAAAAGGCATCGGACAGAACTTTCACAGGAATTCTGGTATGTGACCAGCTTACCTCTCACAGCACCAAGAACCTTTATGAAGGCAGGAAGGAGTGCACGTCTCAAAAAAAAAATAATTTTTTAAATCTCTGAGGCAGCAAACATCAGCATATGACATCCCACTCTTTCTGTGCTAATAAGTGGATTTAGGTGAAGATGCTTACTTTTAAATTTACTGTGATCCGGCGTATCTTGGCTTTCTTCTATCAGTATTTTGGCAGCCACGTCAAGAGTAACAATCTTGGTTTTGGAGACCAGGAACAGCATGACAAATTTCTGGCTCATAATTCTCAGAGACTTATCTTTTCTACTGTTTGCAGATGCTACAAAGGGAATAAGACAAAAGCATCAAAACGTAATTTACCACAAGAGAGACTGTACTTCTAGTTTGCCAGACCTATCTAACTGTATCAGCAGATGGAAACATCACTCTTGTTACAGTGATCAGCGGAAGCCTGTTGGACACACATCATAAAAAGATGGTTCACAAAGAAATAAGACAGATTTTCTTGTGGGTCATAAAATTACAGTAGGTATAAATTCTGAAATGCTTTATATTCATACTTCATTGAATAGAAGCCATGAAGTAGTTTTCCTGAAGCAGTTTTGGAAAAGATCAAAGTAGAGGGATAAAAGGATAGAGTTAGGGACCAGGAACTATTTTCAGAACATCAACCCTTCCCTCAATGGCAAGGTCTCCACTTTTATGTCTCTGAGCCCACAATAGCTAGACTGTACCCTCCACATAGCAGGCACCCACCTCTTCCATTGTTTTTCAGAAATAAGTGAAGAAATAAACAATAAGTAAATAGGAGACACTGATTAGATGTGTGTTGCCATTGATGGCAGGCAAACCGTCGCCGACAGATGGCTGTCTCCTCTGGTTATGAGGATAAGAACTGGCTCATAGGGTGGAATTAAAAGGCATGAGGTAGTAAATGGAATGAAAGCCAGGCCCACCCTTCCATTCCTATTGCTTATAAATGCAAGTGAAACGTGAGGGATACCTGCACTTTATTATCTTAGCAAGGAGCAGCAGGGTGAGAATGAAGATCAATGGTTAAAGGAGGGACAGCATAAATACGAGCTGGGAGGGGAAGAACAATGTAATATAAGTAAAAAAAAAATCTGCATCAAATAAAGGTTGTCCATCTTTCTAATCAGTATTTTCTGCTAATGGGGTTCTTTTCTAAGTCATCTACTCCAGTATATAATTAAACAAATAGGATCCTTTGGAGAGAGAAATTCTTTCCAAGTAAATTTTCCTTAAAGGCTCACAAGCAGGAATCAGCATGGGGCTGTCAATCTGAAACGGGAGCGCTGTTCGAGCTCTACGGTCCAAACACACCAAATACCAAGTGAAACTGCCACTACACAGTTTTTCAGTGAGGTTGAGTGGGCAGCCCAGTCGGGAAGCCATCTGTCTCCCTGTCTTCAGGAGAGAGAATAAGAGGACATCTCCCTCCAGGGTGTTCCATTTGGTTCCTCCCATCTTAGCAGTGACTCTCTTCAGAAGACACCATCGCCCTCTCCCTGCCATTACTCGGCGTGGTTACCGTGGACTCACAAGAGGGATAGTCCGGTTCAGAGAAATCCAGTAACTGTGGATCCTGGGAATCTGGACAGCCATCTCTTTTGCGTTCCCCAAATTTATAATCCATCAGGTCGAGCTCTTTCTGTTGGAGGTGTGCCATCTGCTCTTCGTATTTCTGCTCCTCTCCTAGCCTCTGGAGGTTCCTCAGGGTTTTCGGCAGGCTGTGCCGTCCGTGCCAGCCGTACTGATTCTTGGCCACCCGGCTGACCAGATGCAGCGACTCCAGCACATTCACAATGTCGTAGATGCGTCTCCTTTCAACGCCTGTTTGAAAAAGAGAAGCCAGCCATCATCATGCCGACCAACATTTTTGAGTATAAAGTCCTTGAAGGCTTGGACCTTGTCTGTGGACTATTTTGTGTGATACTCTGCCCAGCAAATATAATTGCTCAACAAATTCATACTATATGAATGCAAGCAAAAGAAATGTTTTTCTTCTTGGGATCCAACTCTCGATAAGATCTAGGATAAACATCCACCTTGAGATGGATGACAGTTCCATCTGTATTACATAAATAGTAGAGCAACTTTTCTTTGGACCTGTTAGGCAGACCACATGAACATTTCAGTGCGTTAAAACTGGTGGGTTTCAGCGTCATAGTAACACACGTCATAGTAATAAATGCTTGATGAATGTTGGATGGTTGATTTTGACTTGTGATCCTAGTTATACAGACTATAGAACTGTGTCCAGTAACTGTTAACTCATTATTGGACCATATTCTCCTTTCCTGGAGTTTGAATGATGTGAAAAAATTACTTGTTAATTCTCTTAATGGCCAGTAAGGAAAACAGATGGTAAATATTTTGTTTCCCATTTTGCACTGGCAACTCAGGAGTCAAGGGCTTGGGCACCCTTCTTAAGTTGCTGGAGGAAGCTAGTGCCAGGGCTGGAACAACGTACAGGCTGCCCTCTGCTCATCACACCTGTGGACAACTCTCCCTGGGCTCCCATTCGCTGTATCCTGCCAAACAGCCCATTGATAAAGCACAGACACTCTAGCAGAGGCTGACCATCCAGTTCATCACTTCCCTACCCACTTTCCCAGCACTCCCTAAATAGCCAGGATTACGAGCAGTCTATTGAATTTACTAAAAATATTTACGCTGGTTAAGTGCGGGGGCTTCAGGGTCAGACTGCATGAATTGGAATCCCTGCGTTATCCCTTCCTAGTCGGGTGAGCCTGGGAAGTTACTTAATCTCTCTGTGCCTTAGTATTTATCTCATAAAATGATGAGGATTAAATGTGATCATAAACTCAAAGGGTTTCTGAGAGATGTTAATTTATCTACTCTTTGTATGTTATTTGGTAAATATCAGTACTTCCTGCGTGGCACTGGAGATACCTAAAATTCCTGCTAGCATAAGAGGGGACAGTAGAAACAGATTTTTAAATCTTCCATCTTGACTCATCCTGTTATGCAATAGGCCCTTAGGCTTTGGGGACTCAACTGGCCCCTTGTGCTCTCGCCTAAGTATCCGTAACAAAAGCCTCCAGGCATCTCTCAGAAGACTGGCCCAGGTACAAAAATGCCTTCTTTCTCTTCACTTGCCAAGAGCTGTTCTATAATCAGGGCAGACTTGGTGCACGTAGCTCTTGGCCTTTCAAAGATTTAACACAAGAAATAAACCAGGTTACAATGAAAACTGTGGAGCTGAGAGGAAATTCTACCCCATGCATGAAGACGCATTTTGCAGTCAGAACATTTCGGCTCGTGACCTGGAAAGGCTCTTCACTCTCAAAAGCTCAGGCTTTGGTGCCAGATGCCTGCTGGAAGGTGTTGGCCAGAGCAGTCAGCAGCCCCTTGTCCGGATCTGCCTGGCTCCTTATTCCAGTCTGTTTTCATATATTAACACATCTTGTTGAGAGTGGAACGTTACAAACCTTCCCATTAGAAATGTCATGTGAATGCAACTGAGACAGCCCAGGGCCAGCCATATGTCTGGCTGTTTTGTTATTCTGTATTAGACACAAGCTGCTAAGTCTCCATCTAGTGGCTAGACATCTCAAGAAATAAAGGAAGATTGGGACAACTAAGAGAGGAAGATGATGCTTGCTATGCACCATAAGTGTTCAGGAGGTGGTGCTGGCAAAAGCCCATAGGCAGCTACTTGCCTGAATAATCACTCACCTTTGCAATCTGGACTAACTGGCCACTGGCTGGGTGCACCTAAACTTCCCACGTCACAGGTCTCAAGTCCTGCAGGTAACTCTGGGGCTTGCTCTGCCAGGAAAGTCTTCCCTGGCACTGAGCCTTCTTTTTCTTTTGTATTCAAGGCAATCCGATTAATCGTAGGCATGGCATTAGTTATGCCCTTGAGGATTTACCAATTGTTACCATGCTTCCCCATATAGAATACCCCATAGAGCTTATCAAGAGCATCTCAGCCCAATAAATAGTTTACCAGGCTGTGTAACTTTCCATTTACTAAAGTCACTCCCAGTTCTTTAACCTCGTATCTATAATATCAGTATCGAATCTACATGAGACCAGAAACTGGGAATGAATGCAATTTGAATGCTTTGCACATCGTTGGTTAAAATATGGTCTTAAAGCTTGTGACCTGGGATAGAGCAGGAGTTTAGACTCAATCCCAGGAGATGGTTACCCCTGAAACAGCTTCTAGGAAGGGACTCCATTTTTACGACCTCACGTGAAGAGAGATGGCAGGTTCATCTGGCAGGTCTTGGAAATTGTGAGACAGCAGGAAGCTGTTGCAAAAATCCTTGGCATTCTGTTCCAGGCGGTTATAACATGGGGATTTACAGCCCATATGAGAGTAGGATCCCACTCTTCTGTCCTCCCTGGGACCTGTAAGGTAGCTTTCCAACATCTAATCTTTTGTCTTCTGCACTGATATCAGTGCAAGGACTCTTGATGAGGCCTGGGTATATGGAGGAAGGTGGCTTCGTGAACCCCAATGAGAAAGACATCGTATGATCTGTTGTTTTACCCTCATCTTCTTCTTTTTTTTAATTTATTTTTGGCCGTGTTGGGTCTTTGTTGCTGAGCGCAGGCTTTCTCTAGTTGCGGCGAGCGGGGGCTACTCTTCGTTGCGGTGCACGGGCTTCTCACTGCAGTGGCTTCTCTTGTTGGGGAGCACGGGCTCTAGGCGCGCGGGCTGCAGTAGTCGTGGCACGAGGGCTCATAGTTGTGGCTCGCGGCTCTAGAGCGCAGGCTCAGTAGTTGTGGCGCACGGGCTTAGTTGCTCCACGGCATGTGGGATCTTCCCGGACCAGGGCTCAAACCCGTGTCCCCTGCATTGGCAGGCGGATTCTTAACCACTGCGCCACCAGGGAAGTCCCTACCCTCATCTTCTTAAGACTAGTTTCTGGACCCAGTTCCTCAGCTACATCTACACCAAGCCTCTGTCCAGCTGGCTCACCTTCCCCTTCTTGGTTCATTGCTACCAATGCCAGAATACTGTATTCCACTTCCGGGTTCTAAAATGGCTCCCGGTCAAAGCCCTCTGCTTCCTCCTAGCTGTAGAGGATCACAGGATGGCTTGAAGATGGTGGAGGGGGTGGGGGGAGTACCTCTAATGAGAGCTGGGTAGAAACTGTTCCATGTAGCAATAAGAGTAAGCCAGGCTCTGAGTTGGGCATGTTACTGACATTATCCCCAACTTTTCTAAGTTTCTGCAAGGTAGGTGCTATGGTCCCTAGGCTGTAGTTGAGAAAAGAATAATTAACTTTTTAAAGCTCTCACAGTCTGTAAATTAGAGAGCTGGGCTTGAAATTCAGCTCTGTCTTACTCAAAGTACAGCCCATGGTCTTCCCATCACAACACACTGGTTCCTCATTACCTCAATTTCCAGCAAATAAAATCTTTTTAGCCATCAGTTTGAATAATTCAGAGTGATAACCATCTACTGGGTCACATTCTTTGGGCTACGGGAAGATATAGAACTAATAAACAAACTAAAAATATACTCTATCATAAAGCCTACTGGGCTGATTTCTTCGAGCCTTTCTTTCCCCTGTATGCAAACCCTCCTAATCTTTTAAGGGGACACTCTGACATCTTCAAATCATGTGATTTCTACTTATTTATTGTCAACAGTATGTTCATTCTGAAACCAACTGCAATCCACGTCCACTAGGAGTCTCTATTCTGAATCGGCAGTCGGCATATTTATAGTCCAGACACCACTGCACATTACACACACCCACGCCGTGTGAACGCATGTATTCCTCTTTGTTATAAGGCTTAGCTGTTTGAGATATATCCAGATGTGCTTTTACTAGTTGGGCAGACTTGCTGTGAAGGTCACAGTATAGGGCTTCAAACATAATGCTCTTGCTTTCAAATCGTGCTTTATAACAAAAATAACACCAGTTCTGAACTCTTTGAAGCATTTTAAAAAATAAACAGAAGGATATTTCTAAATATCTTTTGAGTCTGTCTGAAATAACATGGGATTAAGATATTAGATATTAATTTGTAATGTGAGTCTTCTGTAAACATATTTTTTAAGCTTAAAAAAACCAAATATTTGTTTGACCCTCAGGCCTAAAAGGCTCCCTGGAATTCTATGCATAATGATGATGACAGAAGAAAAGCTCTACCTGCTCCTCTGTCCTCACTCTTTTTTTTTTTTTTGCGGTACGCGGGCCTCTCACTGCTGTGGCCTCTCCCGTTGCGGAGCACAGGCTCCGGACGCGGGCTCAGCGGCCATGGCTCACGGTCCCAGCCGCTCCGCGGCATGTGGGATCTTCCCGGACCGGGGCACGAACCCGTGCCTCCTGCATCAGCAGGCGGACTCTCAACCACTGCGCCACCAGGGAAGCCCCTGTCCTCACTCTTTTGAGGGTCAGCTCTTTCCTTAGTAAAGGAGGTGATCTGAAGCCTTTGGCTTGCCCGAGGAATCAACGTCTCACCGTAACTGGAGACAGGCCTCCAGGTGATCCCACAGTACATACCGAGACTGACAGCAACTTCATCTAGGGAGATGGTAGTTTTCTCAGTTGACAGTGGATAACTTGGATAGCGGGCTAGAAACTTCTGGCACAGGAGTCCTAAACTTTTCTGTTTTCTGCTTGGCCTTTGCTTTTCAAATTCGTCCACAGCACTGTCCCCAACAACATCAAGCTACAGAGGGCAGACAGAGGGAGGGGGGAAATGTCACAGTTAACATCTTAACAGAGAAATTGCAATGGGTGGTATTGGCGAGTGGAGGGGAACATCTAAATCCATACCATCCTAGATTCTGGTTAAAATGCATTTCCTAATCTAATTTTCTTAACATTTTACCTATTGCTTTCTCTGAACTGAACTTTTCCTCCTTTGTGATTTGAGGCTGAGTCTACTGTTTAAAATAAAAACTGAACAATGCAGTCATTTATAGGTTGCTCCAGCCTTGATTTATAGGTTGCTACACCCTTGCTACTAGCGTGCTTGTTAGACTGAGATCAGCGTCACCAGGAGCATGTTAAGAGGTATAAAACCTCAGGCCTCACCTCAGACCTGATGTATCAGAATCTGTCTCTTCCTGAGATCCTGTGTAATTCCTATTAACGTGAAAATTTGAGATGTACTTGCCTGCAGTGTGTCACCAGACTCTTTATTTTTCACAATTTACCAAGGGTTGATGGAACTGAACAGGGGGAGCTAAGTCTTATTCTTCCTTATTCTTTCTTATTGTAAGTACATTAAACTAGTGTCCTTGTCTTATCAGCTCACGTTTGAAAAAGGCTCAGTTCAAGCCCCAAGAAAAACTTTTTTTTAAAAGTACAGATATGCTGCTTATTCAGTAGCTCTGGTTCCCTACAGGACAGGTAATTTAAAGATGATTTAACTTTAAATCCCCAAACCAACGAACTGAACATACGTGAGAATGATAAAATTCCTCAAGTCAAAAACATTTAGATTAATATTACCCTTAAAATCAAAGCAAAAATTATAATTCATGGCAGCATTAAAAAAATCCAAATTTCTTCATTAGATCAAAATTATTAAATATCATTGCTTAAAAAAATTATCATTTAAAAATGTGTACTGGTGAAGACAGTATCATACAGAAGAAAAGAAAGCATTCATTATGAAAAATGAGATATAGAATAAGAGTTCCACTTCAGCTGTAAATAAATAAAAAGATTAAGTGGAGTACTGCTTTTGACTCAATAGTAACCGAAAAACTGAGAATTCTGTGACTTTTTAATAATCAGGTAAACATTTTAAAATTCTATGAAAGGTCTTAGGAGCACAGCCTGTTTACCTGCAGACAGTCTGTAAATGCATCATCCTTGTTCTCAATGGGCCTGAACAGTCCTTTTTTCTTCTCTCGGTCTCTTATGTCTGGGCTGGCAGCACTAATGAGCATCTTCAGGTTAGCGGTGGGTGTCCATGGTTCTGCTTGCTGTCTGTCGACAAGCTTAACTGGAGTGATGGGATTTCTTTCTGGAGTGAAGATTTTTTGTTTCGATAAGTCAATTGGTTCATTTTTTATTGGCGTCTTTGGGGCCATCCTTGAGCGATCAACAAATATATTTTCCTATTTTAAGAAAGAGACCTTTTAGCGAAAATGAGAAAGGGCAGGTATCAGCTAACAGTACACTTTATTCCCATTATTCACTAAGTCATGAAAATACAAACAGACCTATACGTTCAGGGCTGAAAAATATCAGGATAGGTAGGACTAATGAAAATAAACAAGGATCCATGGGAACCGAAGAGTGGCTGCTACTCCCTTTAAGCATGTTTTTCACGGCACCTCTGTGAAAGAAGTCATGAGTGTTATGCGTCGCTGGTGGATGCTTGTAATAGGCGGGGATGATAATAAGAGCAAATGTGGGTTGAGCCCATATTGCTTCTAAGTGACATATTTTTTTAAACACTATTTACGAGTTTGCACTAGTGAAGAGCAATTATGCTTTTGTTCAATGTTCACCAGGGCTAATAGAGCAATTACCAGGGCAGATTAATGGAAGGGCAGCCAACAAAATGCCACGTTTCAAACCACCCAGCTATCTAATGTCACTCCCCCAGAGCAGTGCTTCTCAAACTACCCCTGGTGAAGGACCAGGGTTTTTCACAGACTGAAAACTCCCGGAGACTGATACACGGTCTTACTTCATAGGACTCATATGCAACTCCCATCACATGTGACTCTCCTCTTGAGTTTGCCATTCAACTTGACCTACAGGCTTGTTCGACAAGAAGAGACCACTGAGCACAGGTTTAGATGTCACAGGGGCCAGATCGACTGAATGACTGTAGAGGTTTCTAAGTGCTGAACTCTCAAGTTCTGTTCGTGATGTATTGCAGCTTGGTAATAGTTTGTGGCCTAGCACCTTCCCCCAGACTCTTTGAGTAGACTATCTTAGATAATTAAAAGAAAAGATTAATGATGGGTTCATTAATCCATTAAGAAAAAGGACTAAGTACACACAACTCGCGTTTGGAATTACTAAATTACCGAAACAAATTTCTTTCCCCTAAAATAAGTTTTTGCCATTCAAACCCAGAAAGATTCTGCTCTTCCCATAGTTGAACTCACCTCCAGGTAATAGTGCCTTTACGTAATTAGGAAGGTGGATGAATTACATATCTGTCACTCCCTTTCCTGCACACAATATCACTCTATAGGTTATTGCATGCTTGGCTTTTGGCCGAACAGTGGTTTAAAAAAAAGTGTTTTCCTATAAACGAGCAACATATGAAGAAGGAAAAAGAATTGTTTGGGATGGACTTCCCTGGTGGCGCAGTGGTTAAGAATCCACCTGCCAATGCAGGGGACACAGGTTCGAGCCCTGGTCCGGGAAGATCCCACATGCTGCGGAGCAACTAAGCCCATGCGCCACAACTACTGAGCCTTCACTCTAGAGCCTGCGAGCCACAACTACTGAAGCCTGCGCGCCTAGAGCCTGTGCTCCACAACAAGAGAAGCCACTGAAATGGGAAGCCCACACACCACAACGAAGAGTAGCCCCTGCTCGCCACAACTAGAGAAAGCCCGCGCGCAGCAACGAAGACCCAACACAGCCAAAAATAAATAAATAAAATAAATTTTAAAAAATTGGGAGAAACTGGAGTTTGCGGTAGCAGGCCAACTCTTGTTTTCTGGATCAGCAGAAGCTGCCAGCTAGCCATGGTGAGGTTCTGTCCTAGGGTAGCAGGAAAGGGGTGGAGATGGGGGTGACGATTTCTCACGCCATTGCCGCAGTAAGCATCCAGCCTGAGGCAGTGCATCTATTCAAATCTCTTAACAAATCCCTACTAGTATACAATTCTGATGAAGTCTTCTACAAGGGAACTCTCAAGGGAAAGTACCGAGTGCATATTATGTGCTACACATGATACCTGTTTCATGCACTTTACACCTATTAACTCCTCATCCAATCCTGTAACCGAGGTAGTAGTATTTTTCTAGCCTACAGATGAAGAAACTGAGGCACACAGAGGGTGCCTTGCCCAAGGTCACATACAACCTCAGTCAGTATAAAAGTCATTGGTAAGGCAAGAAATAGCTGACAGCAGAAGTTTCCAAAATTCTCCATCTAGAAGTAAGCTTGTCCTGGGTGTGAACTGGGAGGAAGTTATCTTTTTCGCAGCTCCAGCAAAAGGTAGCCAGCAGGCCACGGGGCCCCACTAGCCTCTGTGGAGAGGCAGCATGGGAAGCAGCTCTGCATGTGGGCTGGTAGGGCCAGCTTACCGGCCTCTGCTACTTATCAGCAGGGTGAGAGCAGGCAATTCCCTTCTCACTTTAATTCTCTCAACTGAAAATGAAGTTCATAAAAACACTGATCTCCAGAGTTATGAGAATAGTTCCTGGTATATAGTGATCACTCAATAAAACCTAGCTATTCTCTCTCCCCCCGCTCCACTTCCTGTTCTTTATTACCATCCATCCTGGCCCTCAGAGCTAATATAACATAGCACAGTGTACTGCTATTTAACTCCCTGGGCATGTGTCTTGTCTCATTGACGAGACTGTGCACTTCTGGAGGTCAGGGAGCTAGTTCCACACATCCCATTCCTCACAGTTTTTGGCACAATGCCTTCCCCTTTGCATGTGCTCAAGGAACACAGGGCCTTGATTATCTAGTTATTTCAGAAGGTATCCCAACGGTGGAGGGCGTGTCCCAGGCTTGTTGAGGTGCAGAGATTCATCCTTCTTCTCCACAGCCCTCATGGTACCTGCCCTCCCAGGAACACTGAGCTCCTACTTCTTCCCTACCAAGGAGCAATTCAGGTGAATTATTTCCTCCAGCACTTTGACATATTTTCACTACAGTTTAAGTAATACTTAAAGTAGAAGGGGAGTTATGTCACATGGTAGGTTACGATCATTATCACACCTCTACTCAACAGAAAAAAATGCCAAGCAAATTGTTTTCTGAGGTTTCAGGTGGGCAGAAAGTCAGCTGCAATCTAATCACATCCTGATCCATCCGTCTGTCTATCCTGCAATCCTGACACTGTGGAAGGCAAAGGAAAGGGGATTGGAATGAGAATTCAGAAATAGAGCGGTTTTTGACTCCACTCTATATCTTTCTGATACTGCACAAATTGTTCATTTTGTCTGGGCCCAAGTTTCCAGATCTTTGAAATAAGGGGTTCAGACCAAATTATATATCTCCAAGGCTTTCCAGCAAGGCTACCCAGCCATGTGGTGGACACTGGGATGCACCTGGCTCACTTCTGGAATGAATGACTCATTTCCCCAGCTGCTGGAGTAATGTCAATAGTAAGCTTCTTCACGCTTTGGCTGAAGAGGGCTGACTCATCCGGGATCACACGCCTTCCCGAGAGGCCGGTACTGTCCTCAGTGGCTGGGAGAGGCAGCATTGACATGTAACAGCTTGGTCCCCTTACCCCGACTCAGGACTCCTCCGAGGGGTCGTCCCAGAACTCCCTATGGGGTAAACCCAACTTCCACTGAGACTGTTCTGCAGCTCTGCTTCTCCCTCTGTCTAATTCTGCTGCCTTCCCTTCCCTTAAATGGGCTCCCATCCCCAGGGCACTCCCTAATAAACCACCTGCACACTAATCTCCACGTCAGATCTGCTTGCCAGGAAGTCAAGCTGCAACACCCTGGAAATCACCTCTTCAATTAGAGAGGGCCTGGAGACAGTCCCCAGGAAACGGGTTCTCCAGTTCTCATGTGCAAATGGAGGTGATGCACCTTGGCTTACCTGCCATGCAGTTGCTGTGAGGATTAGATCAGATAATGAGAGTGAAAGCAGTTTGTAGTCTGTGAAGTGCTGTGCAAATGTTCATCACCATCATCATCATTATTATTTATTATACCAGCATTATGACTGAGCTGTAAGCTGACATGGAAAGGACCTGGTAATTAGAAGATCTCGGTTCTAGTCTTGCTTCTGTCTCAGATACAGCTTTGATCATGTTACCTCAAATAGTACATAGACATCAGCCTGTTCAAGGCCCTTGGTGACATTTTGCCAACCTCTTTTCCGGTCCCATCTCATGCACGTCCCACATTTTGTCCAAACAGTCCATCGTTCTTCTTCAAACCTGCCCCAAATTTTATCACATCTGAGCCGTTGTGCACACCATCACGTTGACTCTAAAGCCATGGGCTAAGCTTTGCCCACTGAAACCCGACCTGCTGTTTAAGACTCATTGCAAATATGACAGGCACGTCAGGAGGCGTCTCCTTCTAGCTATTGACTAACAACTCTCCTTCCCTTCAGAGCACACTTTCCAGAATTAGTAATCCACACGGAGGGCTTTCCCCTGCCTGTCTCCCAGGGGGTTCCTCAAACCACCAGTCTGCTCTGATCCACTGCTCTCACTTCGGTCATCTGTCAGTTGACAAGTCAATGGCAAAATATTGCACTTGACCTCACTGCAACGGTTAAGACTGTTGACTATTTGCTTTATAAAACTCTCAGTCCTTCTGAGCTACCACTGTTTTCTCTCTTGGTTCTCTTCTGACTGTTCCTTCTCAGCCTGCTTCACTGGCTCCTCTTTTTCCCCTCTTAGAAACTCAGCCCTCCACACCTCCCTGTTTGCTCTCTCCGGGGCAGCTCACCCACTCATGTACAAGGCTTTAAAACCAACCTGTATGTTGTTAATTCCCAAGTTTGTATCTGGCTAGGACTTTCCGTGAATTCCCAGATCAGGCAAGCAACTGCCTCTTGTACATATTTATTTACCTGTAATCACATGGGTACAAATACATGCTTCAAGTTGAACTCACCTTCTTTTTTAACCACTCCCAATAGATGAATGACCTTCAAAGAAAACCCATGCCCACTAAGTCTAGGCGTGTCCCCAAATTGACCATGCTGATTTACTTCTTTACTAGTTTCCTTCCTCTCTACTTGCCTAAGTCTTAGCACTCATCCCTTCAAGCCCTAGCTCAAGTGTTATCTCCTTCACAAAGCCCTCCCAACAGCTCAATCCTTGTTGTCCACCGCTTCATCCCAAACCATCCTTTTTCTACTTTTGTCATTCCTAAATGCACTGTGGACAACTGAAGAGGAGAGTCTTGCTTATAATCTCACAACTTGGGCACAGTAAGATGGGGTAATGGCGTTGAAAACTCCTCTATGTTTTAAAGAAAAGTTTCTCCGTGAGTGGTAAGAAGATGCATGCCTACCTGTAGACCTTGAGCAATGAAGATCAGACAGTCAAGAAAGATAAGTCCTCTAAATGCCGACTGACCCATAGGATACTGTTCCAGGCACCCACCAGAGGGTTTCAAGAAGTACCACTAGCTTCTGGCCACTCTGGAAACTTTGAACATTTCTTGAATGTCCACAGCACATATACTCATATAGAGTCTGCCTATAATGACCGTCTTACTCCTTCTTGTTGCCTTATAGTTGAAGTCCTCAGCCCAGATATTACCTCTGTGAAGCTTTCCAACTTGCCCTAGACTCCCCATGAATTTCTTTCTTAATCTTCTGTTCTGCTGGGGCACTTGGTTCCCACTCCTATAGCTCTTACCAAATCACAGTCTAGTTGGTGAGTTTTACATCTCAGTCCCTGAAAGTGTCTCAGGTAACCGAGGGCCAGGCCTGCATCATATTCATCTTTGGGCTGTCAGTTCAAATGAGTAAGGTGTGGGGCTTCCCTGGTGGCGTAGTGGTTGAGAGTCCACCTGCCGATGCAGGGGACACAGGTTCATGCCCCGGTCCGGGAGGATCCCACATGCCGTGGAGCGGCTGGGCCTGTGAGCCATGGCCGCTGAGCCTGCGCATCCGGAGCCTGTGCTCCGCAACGGGAGAGGCCACAACAGTGAGAGGCCCACGTACCGCAAAAAAAAAAAAAAAAAAAAAGAGTAAGGTGTGAACAGTATGGGTTGCTGGGTGCTTTACAGACACCCAAAGAGGAGAGGCTACTTATTAATTTCAACTTATGGAAGAAAAAAATAGGCTTAGGGAAGCTAGGAGACTTATTAAACCGCTGTACCCCCAGCCCCTGAAACATAAATATTTGTTCAAAGACTGAATAAATATATTTATTTGAGGTTATGAAGCTAACAAATGGTAAAGCAGGAAATCACACGCAGATCTCTCTGACTCCGAATCCCACGTTCTCGGCAGCCCTAGAAATCCTCCTTCCTTTACTTCACAGCAATGTGAAAAGAGAGACAAAAGCCCAGCCTAGCATCTCGCAGGAGCGCTCTGTTCTCTTCCTTTGCCGTCTCTTTGACAGGTGAAATAAGCCCTGCTCGTGTATTCTATTTCAAACATTTTAACCACTTTCCCAAACCTCTATGGCGTCATTTGAGGTTTTCTCTACACCCACTAAAATATGAAAGCTCAGCTGGGCACAGCACTTACTGGGCTAACTAGAGTAGGAGAAGTAACCTTGTTGAAGGCACGATAAAAAGTCATTGACCCAGAAGGAAAGAGGTGGACACTTTGACTTTATATAAAAGTATACACATTCTTTCAAGGCTGTCCCATCCAAATTACAAAGGAAAACAAAAAGTTTTGCTCTGAAACTCCCAAAGCCAAAACTCTGAATATATACTTTAAAGTCTGGGCATTGCCACTCTCAGATGGCATAGCGAATTCTTTAAAAATGCTCTTTAAAAGAATAATGTTTTGGTATACTTCTTTTCCTAACAAAAATAAATCAAATGGTGGAGGGAAAAAAACCCCTACATGAAAAAGCATACAGTTTCACACCTACCCAAAATTAACGGTTGTCAAGTATTCTTCAAAGGCCCATATAACAGGTGCTTTGCAACCAGGCAATTTCATTGTGGGTGCTAAGCCTAAAATTAAGCCCAGGAACGAGAGAAGTTCAATGCCTATGGAAGTTGCTATGCTCAGATTGATATTTAAACTTTGTAAACCCGGGTTTGTCATATCTACTTGACTCTGCCCCAAAATGCTTAGATGTTCGCTACTAACAAGCTATTACACCTTTTCCGTAGGGCACCGGCTGGTGAGGGCATTGTGCTGACATGGGTCCTGTTTAGACATTGCTATGGCCGGTTCACTTTGTAATGTTTCTTGAAGACGCTACTATTGTCTTACAGATCACAAGTCATGCAAAAACCACAAGGGAAAGCTCAGTGCAAAACCAGAAGTAACACTGTAAAATATTCAAAGAGTCCTTGGTGAGCTCAGTCACTTTATTTCCCTATATGGGAGACACTGGTCATGTTCTTGGGAGAATGGAACCACCTCTAGGAGCTGGTCCATCAGGATGAAGAACATTTCACTGCACTTTAATAATCTAGCATTTAGAGTGAAAAAGTCTATTTTCCTGGGAACTGAGGCTTAATATTCCTGCCCAGCATTAGCTAATTCTACTCTTGATAGCTACAGTTATTACAAACCTTTGATTGCAGTGTCTAGCATATCTTTGATTCATATAAGTCAGTTTCAACATTACATCTAACCACTGCACAATGACTGAGAAATTCAACAATAATGGTTGGATGCCTCCTCCATTAAAAAAAAAAAGAAAAAAAAGAAAAGCATAGTCCTAAAATGTTCATCAAGATTATTATGTTTTTAAGACAAATACAAGTGGCATTTTGGAATCCTGAATTGAATTAGACATCACCATCGTAAATATGATAGAACTTAAGGTATTTAAGTTCACTTACCTTTTGGGCATTTTCCCCATCTTCAATTGCAAAATCTAGTCTGGGGTTGATCAGGTCTTTTAGTGTTAAACAATTTACCTCCATCTGTAATGCACAGTTACATTAGAAAATGACTTTAAATTGGATACTCTTTCCTTCAACAAAAATATCTATTACTTGCTCATGAACATGAACTTCCGCTCCCTAAACTCATCCTGGGAATTTTCAGGATTGTGGCCACTCCAACTCTCCGAAACGCACACGAACGAGCACAAACACTTAAGTGTGCTTAGTAATTACTGAAATTGGGAAGAAAAAAACCCCGATAAAAATAATACTTTTTAATGAAAAGCAACAGGACAAAATTAAGTTTCAAGTCAGGAGAGTGTAGGGCAAATCTGTCAGAAAGCACAGGGTCTCCTAGGTCAGTTAATTTTGGCGCAAAGAACGGGGAGGAATTCGGCTTTGAGGGGTTTTGAATCAGGGGGGAAGGAAACCTGATCGCTAGACCAAACCCACTCAGCGCTCAGCGCAGCCCTTTCCCAGGCCTCCGAGCAGACCCCAAATATAAACTTTTCCAATGAAACCCCCAGATCGTGAGGAAGGGCAAGTTCCCTACTGCCCGGCCGGAGGGAGAGCTGGAGCCCAGACACCCCTCGCACGCCTGGTCCTGCGGCAGCCGGGGAGGGGAAGGGTGGCAGGCTGGCAGCCGGGGCGGGAGGGTCCCCTTTCGCCCCAATTCCCGCCTCCCCGCCAGCGCCGGGGCCGCACGCTACTTACTCCCCCTTTGCGAAGGAGCCTTCCTGCCTCTACCGGGACCTCCACGACCCCACAGCAGCGCGGGATCAGCTGGGCGAGTCGATCAGCAGCCGGGCGGCGACATCGGGCGGGGAAAGCGAGGCGCGCAGTTCCCCGCTCCGAGTGCCCTGCGCTAGCGGGGACCCCGCGGCGTCCGGGCAGCGCCAGCGCTCCGACACGCCGAGCGCGACTCTAGCCCCGGATCGCAGTCCCCGCTAAAACACCTCCTCTGGCGCCTTGAGACCGAATTTGAGAATCCACCAATCAGCGGCGGCCGGCGAGGCTGCGCCGGCCAATCGCGCGGCGGCACGGCCCGGGCTCGCCGCCCCTCGGAGTCTTGGCGCTCCTGGGCGCGCGTTTCGACCTCACCCGCCCAATTGTTGCCGCCTCGCCCCCTCCCCCTTCCGGGTACCTGGAAACCTCGGGCCCGGGAGCCAATTCTTGCCGGGTACGCGGGCCCGGGCGGCCGCGGGAAGCCAAGGTGGGGGCGGCGCGGGGCGGCGGGAGGAGGAGGAGGAGGACTCTTTTGTTATGCGTAAAAGACCCGCCCGTCCAGCGGCTTGCGGCGCGGGGAGACCGCGGGCACAGCCTGAGGAGGGGAGAGCAGATGGAGTTTGGAAAAACGATATACACACTCTGGATGCTGCCGCCGCCACCCCTCCCCCCAGCAACCTGCGCGGAAGCGAAGTTGTCCAGGCTTGTTGGGGCAAACTTCTTAACACGAACGCTGGTGTGACACGTGAACCATGGTTACCACTCTATGCTGCGAGCAGATGGCACGCCAGTTAGCTGTGGAAACTCGACTGCCAGCAGAACCAGCTGTTTTTTCTTTGCAAGTCCAGAAAAGTTTATTGGTGTTGTTACCTTTTCAGATCATCGCCAATAATTAGCCTTATTAAGTAACTCTCTGCAGTATGGACTAGCATTCTGGGAAAGTCAAGAAAATTTCCTCAACATTGCTGATTTGTATGAAATGTTTCACTTCCCTCAACCTTAGTTTCTTACTTAAAATAGGAATGTTGATAGAGACAGCCGTTTGTGTGTGTATGTGTGTGTGTGTGTGTGTGTGTGTGTGTGTGTTTTAATAGATGTTAAGAACAGCTTTAAATTTACAGAAAAATTGAGACGATAGCACAGGGAGTTCCCGCATATCTGGCACCCAGTTTCACCTATTCATGAACATCTTTACTGTGTAGTGCGTTTGTTAAATGAACCGATATTGCTATATTATTCTTAACGAAAGTCATTATTCAGATTTCCATAATTTTTATCCAATGTCCTTTTTTCTGTTCCAGGATACAGCATTACATTTAGTCTTCATGTCTCCATAGGCTCCTCTTGGCTGTGACAATTTCTCATACTTTCCTCCTTTTTGATGACCTCGACAATGTTGAGGAGTACTGACTGGTAAGTTCTTTTGTAGGATGTTCCACTATTGGAATTTGCCAGCCTTCTTTAAAGCATGTCTGCAGACATTTCCCTACAAACTGTATCCTTTCTAGCAAGGATATCATTCTCCTTATTATCCTTTCTGTACCAAGTGCTTCACTTTCCACCCCTCACCTCCCAAATTTATATATTAAACATATAAACGTACTTAAACAAACTTTCTGCAGAACTCAGAATGCTCAGTCAGGTGCTTCACTTTGTACTCTATTTAGGTTGCTGATAAATACAGCCTAAAAATCACTGCTAGATCATACATTAAAAAGCCCCCCCCCAAAAGCATGGGAAATATTAAACTTAAAGAAAAATAACAATAGTTATAAAAATTTGACACTTTTATAATAGAAATGATATTTTAAGCTGAAATCTGTCTTGTAAGTAGAAGCATAAGGAGACAACTATAAAGAATAAAATTGCAATTTATTAAATTTTGCACTTGTGTAGAAGCAGAAAATTAGATGAAGATTTTTTTTTCCCAACTGTATTGATTTCCTGTGGCTATTGTAACTAATTACCACAGACTGGTTGGTAAGCCAGAAATTTATTCTCTCACAATTCTGGAGGCCAGAAGTCTGAAATCAAGATGTTGGCAGGGCCACACTCCCTCTGGTGCGCTGGAAGAGAATCTTTTCCTCGTCTCCTCCAGCTTCTGGTGGCTGTAAGCAGTCCTGACGAATGTATGGCTGTCTCACTCAGATCTCTGCCTTGGTGATCACATTGCCTCCTCTTGGTGGGTCTTAAATCTCTCCTCTGTGCCACTTGAAAGGATACCTGTCATTGGATCTAGGTCCCATCTATACAACCTAGAATGATCTCATCTCAAGAGCCTTAATTACGTCTGTAAAGACCTTTCCAAGTAAGGTAGCATTCACCGGTTCCAGGGATTAGGACATGGATGTGCCTTTTTTGGGGACCCCCATTCAGCCTTCTAGATCACCATTTCAATGATTAAAGTCCATTCATTTCTCTAATATTTCAAAATAATATTGGTTGTTTCTTTGAAGTTAGGCAGTTTTATGTTACAGACCTTATAGCATTTTCAGAGTATTTTTTCCATCTATTTCAATTAAAATGTAGCCTCTATCTATTCAAAACACGAAAAACAATATGGAGCCTCAAACACTTGTAATTTCATTGATTGCTTAAAGCAAGAGTGATCTTAGATTTGGAGGAAAACTGGAAAATGTGGGCTTCCCTGGTGGCGCAGTGGTTGAGAGTCCGCCTGCCGATGCAGGGGACACGGGTTTGTGCCACGGTCCGGGAGGATCCCGCATGCCGCAGAGCGGCTGGGCCCGTGAGCCATGGACGCTGAGCCTGCGCGTCCGGATCCTGTGCTCCGCAACAGGAGAGGCCACAGCAGTGAGAGGCCTGCGTACTGCAAAAAAAACAAAACAAAACAATAACTAGAAAATGCATGTTTGTTGGGCATATTCAGAGACAGTACTCCATTTATATTGTACCACTTATTTATACTGATGTTTTCAAGTCCCAGAATTTGTAAATAATCTGTCAGTTTCTCAGTTGAAGCTGATGGTGGCTGGGAGCTCAGGTCGGACATCGAGAAAATGTGCCTTCTTCACGCGACTTGATTTTCCTCACAGCGTGGTGATTCAAGTTGGTTGGACATACATGGTGGCTCAGGGCTCCAAAAAGAGTCTCCTAGCCCACAAAGTGGAAATTTTACTTTGTGCACTTTTGTGATGTAACCTCAGAACTAAGATAGCATCAATTCTGCTGTACTTTTTAAAACGAAGCAGTCAAAGATCCATTCATATTTAAGAGGTGAGGACATATACCCTACTTCTCAATGGGAGAAGTGGCAAAGAATTTGGGGCCATATTTTAAAATTGCCACACCACGGTTCATGCTATTTGAAGTATTTTACAGTTCTACCTCGATAATCTTTGCCTGAAAGATCATTGACTTTGGAACAGTATAATACTACCTACGTGGCCACAGTCCCCAGGGTTCTGTATTGTGCTAAGCCCGTGGTTCTCAATCCTGTCCGTGCTTTAAAATCACCTGGAGAGATTTTTTAAAAATTTCTATGCCTGAACTGCACACTCAGAGATTTCTAACGGAGTTGATCTGGAATTGGACTTGGGTATTAAGTTGTTTTCAATTCCTAGTGCCTTGTTCCTTTGCACATGCTAATTGTATGGTTATGCATCGACTCCTTTGGATGCCTCTGACTCAGTGGTTTCAGAAATGGATCCTCAGGTCCCATCAGTGAGGACAGGAAGAGTTGGGCAGGTGTATTGCTCTCTGGAATAGGTGCAGAGGTTTCAAAGGGCTGGGTCTTCCTGGTTTATGGCCATGTCATCACTGGTTTTCGGAAGGAGATGAGGTTGTAAATGAGAAATCTGATGGGCAGGTGGAGGTTAACAGAAGAATGAACAGCAAGGGCTGTGATCAGAATATACACAGATGGTGACTGACATTCCTCTGTATACAAGACGTACTGCATGCCTTCTCAAACTTGGACATAGTCTTTTGCCCTTTTGGGGTTCTGAATCTCAAGATTTATCACACTTTACAGAAAGAATGAATGTAGTGAAATACGATCCATGTCATTTAGCCTGAGTTGTCCAGTTAATGTATCAGCTTCCTCTGATATTTTCCTTTCTTTCTACACTGCAAGCACAGTCATCTTGGTGTAACATCTGTTCGCAAGAGTTCAGTCACAGAAGGGAATTAGAAACTGATTTTTCACCACATGGGTAACAGAAGGACCTTGACTTCACATCCTGGCAGTTATGAGGTCTCTGAGTGGATCGGTTTAACGGTTCTTCTTAAACTGAGGGCTGCCATTTAAAATGGCCTTTGTCTTCAGCTACTCCTGGGTCTGAGAATGTGATATATTTGCTTCTCTAACTGCTTGCAGGTTCAGAGAAGGCAGAAAATTTATTCTTGGCTGACCATAAGCAATGTCAGAAGGAGAATGAGTTCATGATTGGTTCCTCCTCATGGCCTTAGCAACAATTAAAAAAAAAAAGATATTAATACCAAAGGGCAGTTATGGCTCCCATCTCAAATGACATCCAGATGTTCAGCAGTTCAAAGAGAGCTGCTTAAGCTGTGGTTACGTGTCCCATAGGGAACAGAGGGAATTCATTCTTTATCTTTCCAGACTCCTTGTCATCCTGGGCACTATTGAGCAAGGTCAGTTTCCTTAATGATTGTGTGATTTGCGTCCTCACTTAATGAAAAGATAGCATATTTTGTGTGCATGTTTGCATGTGTGTACTTATGTGTGCATGTTATAGGCAAGGATGCAGGGAGTGGGTTGTGCTGTAACATTTCAGACCACAACAGATAGGATGGATTTTGAGCTGGGTTAGGTGTTCCCGGGAATAATGTGATAACGGAGAGTGTATAGTGGGACACCCTTTACGTGATGCTACATTTATGCTGCAGGTTTGGGCGTGGTTGTTTGGAGAGACCACAATGTTTGGAAGGTAAAAATGGAGATTGACCACCGCCCTGGAACCGAGATTCTGGCTAAAATGGGGGACAGGCATCCCGTTAATCTCCAGAGCCTTATCTAGAAGGGAAGGAATTCACTTTGAGTAGTGGAGAGACATAGGTTCTAGATCAAGCTTGGCCGTGGAACAAAAGGTATTGCCTACCTAGGCCTCAGTTTTTTTCTTTAAACTGGTTTGTGTGATTTGGAGGACCTTTGAAGAACCTTCCATTTCTGTCATTCTAAGTGTTTATTAGACACTTAGGATATCCTCTTAAAACTGTTTGCTGCTGGCGTCTAATCATATAGTGTGGATGTGTAAGATGTTTGCTGAGGTCACTTTTTAATTTCCATATTTGGTGAAACTGGACACATCTCTACTAATCATATTACATTATGTACATACGTACATTAATAATGAGAATGTTAAAAAACATCAGACCGAAGACTGACATTTATCATCTCTATTTTTCTAAGGTTAGAATAGGTAACTTTTTATACCTTCCTAATAGCATTATTTTAATTGCATTTTTTTCATTATAATGCTTTGTAGGACCAAATGAAAATGTTTTCATTGTGAAGTGGAAAGAAGAGTCTGGGGTTAGGGGCTCAGGGACTGGAAACTTAACTTTAAATACTTCAAATATTATCTTTTCCTAACCTAGAGCCATCTCATCGTATGCAGGGGCCTTCAGCCTTGGAAAAACTGGACAAGTAGAGTATTGAGCCCAAATGGAGATACATTAGCCCACAACTTCACTAAACAGTTGGGGGAAGTGTTGATATACAAAGGTTAAGGTATTGTCTCCAGGAAGTCCCTCTTAAAATGCAAACTGTTCCTGGAAAGAGTAATCACTTAACCAACATCATCCATGTAGCATGTTACGACATTTATCCTCAGACCACACCTGGGGGTAAAAATTGGGTTAACCTTAAAGTACAAAACATTGTTTCTCTGTAATACCTCCTATAAAACACTGGACCTTCTAGCCTTGTTCAGAGACTCACTCCTGCCTCTCCCGTGAATTCTGGGCGCCCCCAGTCACACATACTCTGAAACAAGTCCCTTCAACCTCCCTGATACCCAAGGCCTCCACTGCAATATGTTCGTTTCTTTCTACCCCTACTGGGGATGCATGACATCAGATATCTCCATGTAGCCTGGCTACTCCTGCCGATGAAGCTCTTGTCACTCCGAAAGTCAGGGATGTCCTGTGATGCCACTGTGTCCTCTGTCAAGGGCGCCAGCTGCTGCTGCTGCCGCCATCAAGTGAAGCCAGATCTGGATCTTCACTGGTGCTGCTGCCGGAGAGTATGGGAGATGGCCTTGGCCCCCATCTGCACCCTCCTCTCAGCCCCCAGCAAAGTCTTATCAGGTCAGTTCATTTCTATGCTGAAATAGGCAGTCAGAGAACAATCCCTCTTGGTGGTTGTTTTTCACTTATTATCCTTATTCCTAAGCATTCAGGCTGGGGACCACATCTGGGTCGTAGGCACTGTGTTATACTCATAATTCCTCCCCACCCCCCATGGTTGAGACATTGTAATTGGACCAAATTTTGGTCTCTTTGGTTGAATTATTTCCCCAAATGCTCCTCTCTCCTCCTCTAGTTGCAAACTAAGAGGGCCAATTCTTGGATGTGTATTAATGTCCTCATTATACTTAGATAAGTTTATCAACATGTCTGTAGACAATAAGACCTACAAGGAGAGAGAGCTCAGGGCAGGCATAGTTGAGTGGGGCAGATGGAAGTGGAATCAGGTAAGATTGGGGGCAGGAGGAAAGCTTGAATGGAGGTGACTATGTTCCTAGTGGGGTAGGACGAGAAAGAATCTCCTGAGAAAAGGAGAAAGATTCAGAAAGGAGTGTGAGAAAATGGAGGCTTGCTTGACCAACTTAATGGAATTGTTTGGGATTCTTCGATTATTATTCTTGTCAGAGATTTAAGATATGAATAAAATCTGCAGTGGATAAAATCTCTAGATACAGCATGCCTGTCCAATAAACTGCCATGTCCATGTTGGTACAACAGAGACTTTTGTTCTTATAGTTGGCTGCACTTATAAAGAATGATACCATCTAGCATGGGGACCTGTAAGCCCTTGCAAATTAGGACGTAGTCTTTTGGTCTACATTTTAATGATGCCATAATTACTTTAATTAAGTTCTCTTTCTCTCCTCTCCACATGTTGTCTGTTATAAAAGCCCCATCAAAAGTGATTGTGTTTTGTGCAAAGGAGTGCCGAAACATTCTTTTGTTTAATGTTATTTTTTAAAGTTGTAAGTCCTTATTTGTAAGACAGCATAGTTTCCTTTATTTTGTCTTATGCTTTATGTAGTTTAAGTAAAGTGAGAATATTTTTTTTAAAGTTTTTTTGGTTTTGTTTTTTACTTTTGATGTGGACCATTTTTAAAATCTTTATTGAATTTGTTACAGTACTGCTTCTGTTTTATGTTTTGGTTTTTTGGCCCCAAGGCATGTGGGATCTTAGCTTCCTGACCAGGGATGGAACCCACACCCCAGGCGTTGGAAGGTGAAGTCTTAACCACTGGACTGCCAGTGAAGTCCCGAGAATATTTTCTTATTCCTTATGTGTTTTGCTTTTTGCAAATAATGTCCAATATTTTGTTGCATTTATTTCTCCCCTCTTAGGCCTTACACCTCTTTAGTAAACTGGTCTAATATCCTTTGTGAGTGTGTATGTGTCTAATTCCTCTTTGTTTCAGTTTTCAACATGCTTTTAGCTGATGATGTTAAATTCTGCCTATCCTTTTGACTCAAGAAAGACTTCTTCCTGTTTCCAGCACCCAGTTTACTGGATTTCTTATTGTTTAATTATGTTCCCATGTGGCCACTTTTATTATTTTCTTAAGCTTGCTGAAATTTACTCTGGAATTGGTTTTTCCATTTTACTGATTTCTTGTCTCATGATTAAATATTTTATTGATGTTTGCAATTACAGTGACATGATGCTAGAGTATCCTCAGGGTACTTTGTGTTTGCTCTTTTCCTAAACCTTTTGTAATCTTATGATTTTTAAAAAACAATTACAGATTTCAAGAAGTCAGTGTCAGCCTAAACCAGTCAAAGTTGCTAGTTGGAGAACAATACAGTTATGTAAATGGATTCCATGTTTTTTCAGTGACTCTTCTAAACTAGTTAAAAATTACAAACTCAGCTGAGGCATAACTGAGAACATATTATAAAGAGAGGAAAGCAGACAGTATTGCCAGAGAGGAATACCACATGTTGTAACGATAGGACTAAAATTTTAAAAGGAAAAGCAAGAGATGGATTAAAATTTGTACAATAGAAAGAAATTAATTTTGCTCTCACCATTATCTAATAATTCTCTTGTTAAATATGCAATTAGAAGTAAGAGAGGTTAACCCTCCATGCAGTCTGTGAGTCAAGCTTCACTGACTTTCATGGCTATAAAACTGACATCTTGATCATTTTCCTATTTAAAGTGGTAGCCTGCCATTTTTGTTTGTTTTAGAACAATCACAGTTGACTGTTTGAAAGAACCCAAAGCAATCTTGTCTCTCAGGCTAATGGCAGTTTCATGGTTAATATTAATGACAGCACTGAGGATGAATATATTTTAATAGTATTAAATCTCAATGAAAAGTTGTTATGGGCTGGGTAGCTCAGAAAGCATTCATAAGACCTTCAGTTAGTTTTGTTTACTTTTTACACATCAATTATTTATTTATTTATTTATTTATGATGTTGGGGGTAGGAGTTTAGTAATTTATTTATTTATTTTTGCTGAGTTGGGTCTTCTTTTCTGTGCAAGGGCTTTCTCTAGTTGTGGCAAGCAGGGGCCACTCTTCATCGCGTTGCACCGGCCTCTCACTATCACATCCTCTCTTGTTGCGGAGTACAGGCTCCAGACGCGCAGGCTCAGTAGTTGTGGCTCACGGGCCTAGTTGCTCCGCGGCATGTGGGATCCTCCCAGACCAGGGCTCGAACCCATGTCCCCTACATTAGCAGGCAGATTCTCAACCACTGCGCCACCAGGGAAGCCCAATTATTTATTTTTTTAATAAATTTATTTTTTTATTTTATTTATTTTTGGCTGCGTTGGGTCTTTGTTGCTGTGCGCGGGCTTTCTCTAGTTGTGGCGAGCGGGGGCTACTCTTTGTTGCGGTGCGCGGGCTTCTCATTGTGGTGGCTTCTATTGTTGCAGAGCATGAGCTCTAGGCACGCGGGCTTCAGTAGTTGTAGCTCGCAGGCTCAATAGTCGTGGCACGCAGGCTCTAGAGCACAGGCTCAGTAGTTGTGGCTCATGGGCTTAGTGGCTCTGTGGCATGTGGGATCTTCCTGGACCAGGGCTCGAACCCGTGTCCCCTGCATTGGCAGGCGGATTCTTAACCACTGAGCCATCAGGGAAGTTCCTACACATCAATTACTTATACCTGTAATGAAACAATAATGCTGTTATGCATTGGCAGAGCCCTTTTCACTATTGAGGACACCAAGTACTTTATGAGCTGCTGGGAGCCAATTTCTGCTCTTGATGCATATATAGTTGTCTGTCGTGAGCCAACCAGAAGCATAGATGGCATTTATGCCTGAATTTCCGACAAGAAGCCTTTGGCACTACCTTAAAGACATACCCAGAATCCAAACACAGCTCCCTGCCTCCACCATCACCTCCTGATTCCAAGCCACCTTCACCTCCTCCTTGGATTGTTTTAACAGATCTCTCTATTTGTTGTCCCTCTGTAATTTATCCCTAAGCACCAGCTACAGTGGTCCAACTTACAAGGTCATGTTCTCATTCTCCAGACACTTCAATGGCTCCCCAACTAATTCAAAGTAAAAGCCGAAGTCCTTACAATGGCCAGCAAGGTCTTAAGGATTTGACCTCTTTTTACACCTCTGATCTTATCATCTTCAGCTTTTCCCCTTGTTTGCTTGGCTTTGGCCACACTCTGCTCCTTGCTGATCCCTGGGCACACTTACTCTGTTGCCTGAGGGCTGTGTATTGACTGTTCCCTCTGCCTGGAAGGCGCTTTGTCCAGAGAGCTGCTTACCTCTCTCCTTCACTTCTTTCAGGAGCATTAATTCAGGTGCTGTTCGCTTCTGTAGCAAAGAAACCTTAAATTTACAGTGCGTTTAACAAAGCAGAAGTGTACCTCTCACTCCTATAACAGCTGATAATGGTGTACCTGGATGGCAGGTGGCTTTCCTGTAAGTGGCAACTCTTTGGCAACCCAGGCTCCTCCTCTTTGTGACTCTGCAGTCTCTTTGGCCAGGCCCCCAGGGCCTCTGTTTCTTGTTAGTGGAAGGGAAATCAGACAGTGGACATGGCATACGTCACTTGTACTCACATCCTCTTGAGAGAACAACTAGTCACAGGGCCACGCTGGATTCAAGGGGGAGCTGTGATCATAGTCACTGGCTCTGTAGCATGTCCTAGCAAAACTTTAACACTATGAACAGGGAGTAAGGACTCCTGGGGCAGCTAGTCATTTCTGTCACAGACTGCCTCCTGGCCACCCTATATCTATGTGACCTCCTCCCTAAAGGAAACAACCCAAAGTACCACCCAGGTGCCTCATCCATGACAAAGTCCAGGCACGCTGGGTAATGTGTTCCTTTGGTCCAGAGACCTATGAATTCAAAAACGAAGTGCAGGCTTCCCTGGTGGTGCAGTGGTTGAGAGTCCGCCTGCCGGTGCAGGGGACGCGGGTTCGTGCCCCGGTCCGGGTAGATCCCACTTGCCGCGGAGCGGCTGGGCCTGTGAGCCATGGCCACTGAGCCTGCGCGTCTGGAGCCTGTGCTCCGCAAAGGGAGAGGCCACAACAGTGAGAGGCCCGCGTATTGGGGAAAAAAAAAAAAAAATATGGACGAGGAACAGGATAACCACAACAGAAACTTGTGTTTGTGAAAGGGCAGACTGGGAGATCCTTGGCGGTAACTGGTCCATAACAATGAGGAATCCGACTGGGCAGGTGCTGTGAAGGCTCCCTGCCCGGGACGTGGTGCAGATTCTTCCTTAGACCATGCTCCTGCTCAGTGGGCGGAACTTGCTTGTTCACTGTTCTCTGTGGTCCTTGACTCTGGCCTCTGGGATGTTCTTCTTGTCCATTATCCTTTCTGCTGATACCTAAGATGAGCATTAAGGAATATGACCTCCTTGGAGCTCGCACCGTTTTTACAGCCTGCTTCCTGCTGGTAGATATTGAGGTCCTTGGGAGGATGTTTTACAGTCACAGGCTTTGTAAGGCCGAGACCACTATTCTTCAGAAACATTATTCCCTTGATCTCTAGTTGGTTCCATGTGCAGTAATTATATCCCAAGTTCTTTCCTAGAAGTGATTCTTACACCTGCTCTCTTTCTTTCCTTTCTTGCCCCTATACTTCCCTTAATTTAATGGGGCTTACTGGAGGCCCCTTGAAGCAATAGGCTTGATGAGAAGAGAATAAGTTCCCATGATCTGTGTTTCAGCTTTGCACACCTCTGCTTAACGAAAGCAACTTAATGGGTGCTTCTGCTCAAAACACTTCAGGTCTTATCTCCTACTGCTTGGTGTCTAGAAGCAGTCAACTTTCTAAGCCTGCAAGGCCTCAAACCCACCTTAATTCCTAGATTTTCTTTATTCTGTTCCATTTCTGTTTGCAAGCTAGCCAGTTCTTTCCTGAGCACATTTCTTTCTTGAACTCTTTGTTCAGTGCAGAGAGGAGCATTCAGCATCTTTTTTGGACAGAATTTGCCCCCTCAAATTCATATGTTGAAGCCCTAACCTTCAATGTGACTGTTTTTGGAGATAGGGCCTTTACAGAGGTAATTAAGGTTAAACAATGTAATAATGGTGGGACGCTAATCCAATAGGACTGGTGTCCTTATAAGAAGAGGAAGAGACACCAGGAGTACATATGCACAGAAAAAAGGCCATGTTGAAGACACAGCAAGAAGGCAGCCATCTGAAAGCCCAGGAGAGAGGACTAACCAGAAACCAACCCTGCTGGCACCTTGATCTTGGACTTTCAGCCTCCAAACTGTGAGAAAATAAACTTCTGCTGTGTATTTGCTGTATGTGTATTTTATTATGGCAGCCCTAGTAGACTAATACAGCGTCTTTTGGCATTCTGGATCTTTCAAACTACTTATTCTAATGCTACAGGATCACTAGGTACTTGTTTTGTCTTACAAGTGTGCACACATAATAGTTTAACATTACATGGGTCTCTGATTTCCAGCTTCTAATGTCTATTTTGTGCCATCTCCTACCTGATTGCTAAGTCAATGCTCTATATTTTAGTTTTTTGGTTTTTTTTTAAGACACCACTTCAAGGAATCAGTTTCTGTAACAAATGGACCTCAAAACTTTAGAAGATTAACATAAAAGAAGTTTATTTTTCTCTCATATAACACTAAAAATTATTATATCCTGTTGGTGGGTGGCTGTCTTCCACATGGAGATTCAGGGACCCACCTCCCTTCATCTTGGCTCCAGCATATTCTAAACCTGCAGTGTCCAATGTGGTACCACCTGTGGCTACTGAGTACTTGAAAAGTGGCCATCAGTACTGGAAATATGCTGTAAGTGCAAAACACATAACTAGATTTTGAAAAAAAGAATATAAAGTGTTCATGAATATTTTATATTGAATGTATACTGGAATATATTTTGGAGATATTGGGCTCAAAAATGCATTATTGAAATGAATTTAACCCATTTCTGCTAGCAATAATCACATCTTGGATGAACTCCCTTGGCTACAGTACTGCCACTACACAAAGCTATAATATATATATATATATTTTACACAAAGTAACAATACATATATTAGTGTGGCTACTAGAAAACTTAAAATTACATATATGGCTCACATTGTATTTCTCTCGGACAGCCCTGTTCTAAAGCCTCAGAGTCTTCTGCTTCAGTTGGCAGAAAGGGAAAGAGACAGTGGAGGAGCCACTTCAGATTCATAAAAACCCCAGCTTAGAGGTAAGAGAAAGCTCATCTGCTCAAATTCCATTGTGAGAATTAGTTACATGGCTATGTCCAGATGTGAGAGGGCTTGGGAAATGTCATCCTGGCTCAGAGGCCACCTCGTAGCAACAGTTCTAATCTAAGAAGGGGAGTGCAAATGTTTGTGGACGGCTAGCCCTCTCCAACACAAGGTCTGTGCTCAAGCATCATCTCCTTGAAGTCTTCCCTGACTACTGCAGCCACCTGCAGGCCACTCCTAGCATTCCCTGTCTTCCTTCCTTGTTTTATTTTTCTTTAGAACATTCCACGATTTGACACATCACATGTTTTGTGTATTTGTTCATTTTCTTTCTTTCTCACTATATGTAAACTCCTTGAAATAATTTTTTAAAAATTTCTTTATTGTGGTAAAATATACACAACATAAAATTTACTATCTTAACCATTTTTATGTATGACATTCAGTGGTATTAAAAACCTTCATATTTTTATGCAGCCATCAGCACCATCCATATCCAGAACTCTTTTCATCTTGCAAAACTGAAACTCTGTACCATTAGACAATAGCTTCCCATTTCCCTCTTCCTTCATCTCCTAGCAACCACCATTCTACTTTCTGTCCCTGTGATTTTGACTACTGTAAGTATCTCATATAACTAGAATGAAACAGTATTTTTCTTTTTGTGACTGGCATATTTCACTTAGCATAATGTCCTCAAGATTAATCCATGTTGTGGCCTATGTCAAAATTTCCTTCTTTTTTTAAGGCTGAATAATATTCCATTATATGTATATATCACCTTTTGCTTATTCAGTCATCTGTCTATGCACACGTGGATGACGTCTGCATTTTAGCTATTGTGAATAATGCTTCTATGAATATGGGTATACATATATCCCTGATATCCCAAATATCCCACAGAGACCCTGATTTCAATTCAATTGAATATGTACCCAAAATTGGAATTGCTGGATCACATGGTAGTTCTATTTTGAACTTTTTGGGAAATGTCCATACTGTTTTTCACAGTGACTACAGCATTTTACATTCCAAACAATGCACGAGATTCCAATTTCCCAACATCCTTGCCAACATTTGTTATCTTCTGTTTTTTTTGTTTTGTTTTGCTTTATAGTAGCCATCTTAATGGGTGTGAGGAAGTATCTCATTGTGGTTTTGATTTGCATTTGCCTCATGATTAGTGATATCGAGCATTTTTTCAT
Source organism: Pseudorca crassidens (assembly GCF_039906515.1). NCBI lineage: Eukaryota > Metazoa > Chordata > Mammalia > Artiodactyla > Delphinidae > Pseudorca > Pseudorca crassidens. The sequence goes on from NC_090306.1 coordinate 65,142,297, forward strand.
GTGCTTATTGGCTATTTGTATGTCTTTGGAGGAATGTTTAATAATATCTGAAGGCATTGATTTTCATCTGTGGATTCAGTGCTGTGTTACTCATGCCTGGAACTGTGCTGCCATGTACCAGACACTCAAGGATTATATGCTGACCAGATAAACAATTGAACCTTACTGGCCTGCTAAGGCACAGATAAAGCATTGAGGAAGGAAATTAGGTACTTAGTTCAGAACTCATTAGTACAGTCAAGATAAATGATATGTTCTGTCAGTTTGTAAATATGAGCAAACCAGAGTTAGACATAGTGGCGATGTCAGCTTAACATCACAGATTTTTAAACTTGAGCAGAAATTTGCTACCCTGGTGTTTTGTTTGCTCTGCACAGTATTGATTTTTTTTTGAGAATTTTAATTTTTTAATTTATTTTTTTATTAGTGACTAAAAATATCTGGATAATTTTACAGTTTTTTTTAAATCGAGATTTTATTTTTTCTTCTCCTGTTTATTTTTTAAGTCTTACTCTACTTATACTCTTTCAGTGGTATTATTTAACTTGTATCATATCAGCATACCAGTAATAATAATTATAAGGATGATAATAAATAATTTATGAGGTTAAAAAGAAGACAAACCTAATTCTAGACAACAAATATATGTAGGCCAAGAGGGGGGATATCAGAGTTAAGTTTCTAAACTCCTTGTATTGTATGGAGGGGGTTAAAATATTAACTATAGACTGTTAGTTATTATGAATGCAAGATATTGGGTCGGCCAAAAAGATCGTTCGGGTTTTTCCGTAATGTCTTACGGAAAAACCCGAACGAACTTTTTGGCCGACCCAATATTATTTAAAAGATAATCAGTAAAGAGTAGACACAGAGTCTATAATCTTCAGCCAGTAGAAGGAAAAAATCAGACAAGAAAGCAAACCACAATTCCACTCCTAGGTATATACCCAAAATAGTTGAAAGCAGGGACTTGAGCAGATATTTGCATACCCATTTTTACCTCACAGTTATTCAGAATATAGAAAAGATGGAAACAAGTCAAATGTTCATCAGCAGGTGAATGGATAAGCAAATCATGGTATGTACATACAATAGAATATTATTCAGACATAAAAAGGAATGAAGTTACAATACATGCTACAACATGGATGAATTTTGACAATTTTATGCTACGTGAAATAAGCCAGACATAAAAGGACAAAGACTGCATGAGTGTACTTATGTGAAATATCAAGAATAGGCAAATTGGGGCTTCCCTGGTGGCGCAGTGGTTGAGAGTCCGCCTGCCGATGCAGGGGACACGGGTTCGTGCCCCAGTCTGGGAAGATCCCACATGCCGCGGAGCGACTAGGCCCGTGAGCCATGGCCGCTGAGCCTGCGCGTCCGGAGCCTGTGCTCTGCAACGGGAGAGGCCACAACAGTGAGAGGCCTGCGTACCACAAAAAAAAAAAAAAAGAATAGGTAAATTCATAGAGACAGCAGTAGATTAAAGTTACCAGGGGCTGGGGGATGGGAAGAATAAGGGAATTATTGTTTAATTGTTACAGAGTTTGTTTGGGGTGATGAAAAAGTTTTGGAAATAGTGGTGATGGTTGCACAACATTGTGAATGTAACTAATGCCACTAAATTGTACACTTAAAAATGATTAAAATGGCAAATTTATGTTATTTGTATTTCACCATAAAAATTATTTTTTAAATGAGAGCAAACCAACAATTTGCTCAAAGAAAGAATATAAAAAATTAAAAAATACAGTAAAGAGAAAGAGCAAGATGATAGGAACAAGTCCAGCTAACAGTATCTGTAAATCATCTGAACTTATCAGCTAAAAGACAGAGGTTGTTAGATATAAAAATGCAAAATCCATTTGCATGTTTATAAGAAACACACCTGAAACATAGGGACTAAGAAAGGTTGAAAGTGAAGGAAAAGTAAAAGAATTAAAAGAATTTTGAAAAGACATACCAGGAAAATACTAACCAAAAGAAAGTTCAAGTTTCTGTAGTTATATTAAAGTAGACTTTAAGACAAAACATATTGTTATGGATAAGAGAGTCATAAAAATGATAAAAGGTTTATTTCAACAGGAAGTTCTAGTAATTCTAAATTTACAGAGCTCAATAAAATATCTAAAATACAATGTAAAATTTATAAACCCTCAAAATATATAGAACAAAACTGATAAAACTATATGAGAAGTGGACAAATGAAATACTTGAATGGAATATTTCAACACATGACTGTCAATTATTGATGGTCATGTAGACCAAATATATAATGAATATATGGAAGATGAATCACACATTTAACAGCTGTGAGTTAATAGATATGTATAGAACCATGTTTCTAGGACCACTGATTAAAGAATGCATATTATACTGGAGAATATGAGGAACATTAAAACAAACAAGCAAACAAACAAACAAACAAACCTGACCATGTGCTAGGCCATAAAACAAGCCTTAACCGATTTCAAAGATTAGGTATTGTGTAATTCATATTTTCTGTCAGTAATGCAATCTGGTATACAATCAAAATAACAAAGAGATCAAAAAATGCAAAACCCCACACTTTTGAACATTTAAAAATGTATTTTTAAATAACTAAGTCAAAATGGAATAATATTGAAGATTAAAATATACTTAGAGCTCAATGATAATGAAAGTACTAAGGATAAAACTTGAGGGATGGGCAACAGAGGTATTTAGAGGGAAATTTATAGTAATAAATGCTTTTTAAAGAAAAAGAATGTAGGTTGAAAATCAAGGAGGAAGACATACAGTTAGAAAAAAATGGAATAAAGAAAAAGAAAGTCAAAGAAAACAAATTATAAAAATAAAAGCAGAGATTAATGTAAACGAAAATAAAGATACAATGGAGAGGATAAACAAAGCACTAAATTTTGCATCTAAGTATATATCCTACAGAAATTCTTACACGTTTGTATCAGACAAAAAAGATATAAAGGACAGAAATACATTACTAAAATTGAGATAAATGAAAATGGACATAAGTGAAAGTCACAAATAATCAAAATGGATACAAAAAGAAACAAAATCTGAATAGCATTATATCTTTTGAATAATTTGAATTTATAATTAAAAGCCTTCCCACAAGGAAAACTCTAGTCTCAGATGGACTTACTAGTGAATTCTACCAAAAATTTAAGAAAGAATAATATCAGTCATACATAAAAGCTTGAAGAAATAAAAGAGAAAGGAACCCTTCCCAAGTCATTTTATGAGACCAGAAATTCTCTGATAACAAAGATATTAAAAGATAAGACCATTATTCCTTAGGAACACAGAAAAGTTCTTAACAAAATATTAGCAAATCAAATTCATCATCTATAAATAGGATAACACACATGACCAAATTAGATTTATCCCAGATATGCAAGATTGGTTTAGTATTCAACAATCAATTAATGTAATTCAAATGTAATTAAAGAATAATAAAAGGGAAAAAACATTAGTATCTTCATAGGTACAGTAAAAGTACTTTTAAAAATTCAACACTAATTAATGATTTAAAAGATCCTTGGGAGACTAGATATAGGATGCTTCTTCAACCTGATAAAGGGAATTTGAAGACCCTGCAACTAATACCATATTTAATAGTGAAATACTGGATACTTTTCCTGTAAGATTGGGAACTTGCAAGAGTATGTACTTTCACTACTTTTATTCAAGATTTTTCCTGGAGATTATAGCTGTTGCAACAGGCAAGAAACCAAATAATAGGTGTATAGATTGGAAAGACAGAAGTAAAACTTTCTATTTGTAGAAGATGATAGTATATGTAAAAAACCCCAATGAAGCTGCAAAAAAATTACTAGAACTAGTAGTGAATTTAGCCAGATGACGTAAGTTCAATATACAAAATTTTATTCAATTTTTTTAATACTAGCAACAAATAATTGGGAAATCAAATTAAAAGAAACACGTACTATTTTATAGCATAAAAATAAAATACCTAAAAATAAATTTAACAAAATATATTGAATATGTGCATATAGAACATTACCATACATTGCTGAGGAAAATTAAAGATCTAAACAAATGGGGATGCACATAATTAGATTCATGGATTGGAGGAATCAATGCTATTAAAATTTCAAAATTCCCCCAGTTGTTTTATTGATTCAACGTAGTCGCAGTCAAAATTCCTGTAGCCTTTCTTTTATAGATATTGGCAAATTTATATGGAAATACAGAAGATCTAGACTAGCCAATGTAATTTGAAAAATAAGAATCAAGTTAGAAGTTATGCTATCTAATTTCAAGATGTCATAAAGTTATGGAACTTAAGATAATGAATTTTAGCCTAAGAGTAGACATACAGATGAATGGAATAGAATAGTGAGTCCAGAAAAAAATATATATACACACATTAATTGATTTTTGATAGGATTTCAGGGTCATTCAGTGGATTAAATGGTAATGTTTTCAACAAAGGATGTTGAGATAATTGGATATCCACATGGAATAAAATGACTCTCAGCACATACTTCACACTTTACACAAAGACTATCTTGAAATGGATCATAGACCTAAATGTAAAAGCCAAAACTATAAAACTTAAGAGGAAAGTATGAGACAATCTCTGTGACTTTGGAGTAGGCAATAGTTTTTGAGATAGTACAAACTGTAAAATCTTTAAAAAGGATAAATTAGATTTCATTGAAATTAAAACCTTTTATTCTTGGAATAAGGAAGTGAAATCATGACATAGACTGGGAGAAATTATTCTCAATACATATATACGGAAAAGGTACTTTTATCCTTGTTCTGGATTTTTTTTGGCATCCAGAATGCATAAAGCTCTGCGACAACTCAAAAATAGGAAGACAAACAACCCAATAATAAATGAGCAAAAGATTTGAACAGATACATGGCAAAAAAGATATATAAATGGTCAATAAACACATAAAAAGATGCTCAGCATTACTATTTATCAGAATAATGCAAACAAAAACTATAGTGATATACCGCTACTGACCCCATAGCATGCTTAAAAAATGAAAAAGGTTAACAATATCAAGTGTTGGCAAAGATGTGGAGCATCTGTAACTTATACATTGCTGGAAGGAGTATAAAATGGTATACACACTTTGGAAGACAGTTATATAGTTTAAGTGAAACATGCAGTTATATTATCTAGCAATTCTGTGTGTGGGTATTTACCTAAGATAAGTGAAATTCTGTGTCAGCACAAAGCCTTAATCATGAACTCATAGCAACTTTATTCATAATAGCACCAAACTGGAAACAACTCAAAGGTCCATCAAGAAGTGAGTGAATAAACGAACTGTAGTATAGCCATATGAAAGAATATTGCTCCGTGATAAATAGAAAGGAACACAACAACATGGAAGAATCTCAAACATATTATTATGCAGCAAAGAAGCCAAAGAATAGTACATTTTGTGTGATTCTGTTTACTTGATATTCTAGAAAATGCAAAATGTAACCTACTGGGACAGAAAGCACGTAAGTGGTTCCCTAGGGCTGGGAGTGAGATGGGGTTGACCACAAAGAGCCACAGTAACATTTTTGGGTGAGGAAATGTTCTGTATCTGGATTATGGTGGTAGTTACACATTGTGGTAGTTATAAATTGTCAGAATTCTTCTAACGGCATACTTAAATAAATGTAGTTTATCATATGTAAATTATACTTCAATAAAGCTGATTGAAAAGATGGATGGCAAAGAAATCAATGTCTGATCACCTCAGCTTAGTTTAACCTGGCTGTTCTTCATGGCCAGTGGAGTGGGAACATGGCATCTAATTTGGGTGCTACAGTCAGGAAGGCTTTGAAATTACTGGTGGAGCTACTCCATTCCAGAAATTCCTCTGATTTCTTTGATTGCTCTTTTTGTTGACATCTGTTCTTTTTTTTAACGTCTTTATTGGAGTATAATTGCTTTACAATGGTGTGTTAGTTTCTGCTTTATAACAAAGTGAATCAGTTATACATATACATGTATCCCCATATCTCTTCCCTCTTGTGTCTCCCTCCCTCCCAACCCCCCATCCCACCCCTCTAGGTGATCACAAAGCACCAAGCTGATCTCCCTGTGCTATGCGGCTGCTTCCCACTAGCTATTTATTTTACATTTGGTAGTGTATATATGTCCATGCCACTCTCTCACTTTGTCCCACCTTACCCTTCCCCCTCCCCATATCCTCAAGTCCATTCTCTAGTAGGTCTGCATCTTTATTCCCGTCTTGCCCCCAGGTTTTTTATGACCATCTTTTTTTTAGATTCCATATATATGTGTTAGCATATGGTATTTGTTTTTCTCTTTCTGACTTAACTTCACTCTATATGACAGACTCTAGGTCCATCCACCTCACTACGAATAACTCAATTTCGTTTCTTGTTATGGCTGAGTAATATTCCATTGTATATATGTGCCACATCTTCTTTATCCATTCATCTGTCGATGGACACCTAGGTTGCTTCCATGTCCTGGCTATTTTAAATAGAGCTGCAATGAACATTATGGAACATGACTCTTTTTGAATTATGGTTTTCTCAGGGTATACACCCAGTAGTGGGATTGCTGGGTCGTATGGTAGTTCTACTTTTAGTTTTTCGAGAAACCTCCATACTGTTCTCCATAGTGGCTGTATCAGATTACATTCGCACCAACAGGGCAAGAGGGTTCCCTTTTCTCCACACCCTCTCCAGCGTTTATTGTTTGTATATTTTTTGATGATGGCCATTCTGACTGGTGTGAGATGATATCTCATTGTAGTTTTGATTTGCATTTCTCTAATGATTAATGATTTTGAGCATTCTTTCATGTGTTTGTTGGCACTCTGTATATCTTCTTTGGAGAAATGTCTATTTAGGTCTTCTGCCCATTTTTCGATTAGGTTGTTTGTTTTTCTGATATTGAGCTGCATGAGCTGCTTGTAAATTTTGGAGATTAATCCTTTGTCAATTCCTTCATTTGCAAATATTTTCTCCCATTCTGAGGGTTGTCTTTTGGTCTTGTTTATGGTTTCTTTTGCTGTTCAAAAGTTTTTAAGTTTCATTAGGTCCCATTTGTTTATTTTTATTTCCATTTCTCTAGGAGGTGGATCAAAAAGGATCTTGCTGTGATTTATGTCATAGAGTGTTCTGCCTATGTTTTCCTCTAACAGTTTGATAGTGTCTGGCGTTACATCTAAGGTCTTTAATCATTTTGAGTTTATTTTTGTGTATGGTGTTAGGGAGTGTTCTAATTTCATTCTTTTACATGTAGCTGTCCAGTTTTCCCAGCAACACTTATTGAAGAGGCTGTCCTTTCTCCACTGTATATTCTTTCCTCTTTTATCAAAGATAAGGTGACCATATGTGCATGGGTTTATCTCTGGGCTTTCTATCCTGTTGCATTGATCTATATATCTGTTTTTGTGCCAGTACCATACTGTCTTGATTACTATAGCTTTGTAGTAGAGTCTGAAGTCAGGGAGCCTGATTCCTCCAGCCCCGTTTTTCTTTCTCAAGATTGCTTTGGCTATTCGGGGTCTTTTGTATTTCCATACAAATTGTGAAATTTTTTGTTCTAGTTCTGTGAAAAATGCCAGTGGTAGTTTGATAGGGATTGCATTGAATCTGTAGATTGCTTTGGGTAGTAGAGTCATTTTCACAATGTTGATTCTTCCAGTCCAAGAACATGGTATATCTTTCCATCTGTTTGTATCATCTTTAATTTCTTTCATCAGTGTTTTATAATTTTCTGCATACAGGTCTTTTGTCTCCTTAGGTAGGTTTATTCCTAGATATTTTATTCTTTTTATTGCAGTGGTAAGTGGGAGTGTTTTCTTAATTTCACTTTCAGATTTTTCATCATTAGTGTATAGGAATGCAGGAAATTTCTGTGCATTAATTTTGTATCCTGCTACTTTACCAAATTCATTGATTAGCTCTAGTAGTTTTCTGGTAGCATCTTTAGGATTCTCTATGTGTAGTATCGTGTCATCTGCAAACAGTGACAGCTTTACTTCTTCTTTTCCGATTTGGATTCCTTTTGTTTCTTTTTCTTCTGTGATTGCTGTGGCTAAAACTTCCAAAACTATGTTGAATAATAGTGGTGAGACTGGGCAACCTTGTCTTGTTCCTGATCTTAGTGGAAATGGTTTCAGTTTTTCACCATTGAGGACGATGTTGGCTGTGGGTTTGCCATATATGGCCTTTATTATGTTGAGGTAGCTTCCCGCTATGCCTACTTTCTGGAGGGTTTTTATCATAAATGGGTGTCAAATTTTGTCGAAAGCTTTTTCTGCATCTACTGAGATGATCGTATAATTTTTCTCCTTCAATTTGTTAATATGGTGTATCACATTGATTGATTTACGTATATTGAAGAATCCTTGCATCCCTGGGATAAACCCCACTTGATCATGGTGTATGATCCTTTTAATGTGCTGTTGGATTCTGTTTGCTAGTATTTTGTTGATGATTTTTGCATCTATGTTCATCAGTGATATTGGCCTGTAGTTTTCTTTCTTTGTGACATCCTTGTCTGGTTTTGGTATCAGGGTGATGGTGGCCTCGTAGAATGAGTTTGGGAGTGTTCCTCCCTCTGCTATATTTTGGAAGAGTTTGAGAAGGATAGGTGTTAGCTGTTCTCTAAATGTTTGATAGAATTCGCCTGTGAAGCCATCTGGTCCTGGGCTTTTGTTTGTTGGAAGATTTTTTTTTTTTTTTTTTTTGCGGTACGTGGGCCTCTCACCATTGTGGCCTCTCCTGTTGTGGAGCACAGGCTCTGGACGCACAGGCTCAGTGGCCATGGCTCATGGGCCCAGCCACTGCACGGCATGTGGCATCCTCCCGGACCGGGGCACAAACCCGTGTCCCCTCCATTGTCAGGCGGACTCTCAACCACTGCGCCACCAGGGAAGTCTGTTGGAAGATTTTTAATCACAGTTTCAATATCAATGCTTGTGATTGGTCTGTTCATATTTTCTGTTTCTTCCTGGTTCAGTCTCGGAAGGTTGTGCATTTCTAATAGTTTGTGTTGACATCTGTTCTTATTTCAGTGAATGTAGTAGCTCCCAAATTATCTGATGATATTATTTGGAATGTTATAATAGTTCTCTCCAGCCTCTGATTTACCTCTATTTCCTCTGTGGCCATAAACATAAGTAAAAATTAAAGTCCTAAATGTCAGCATTTTTGTTTCCCCTTTTCTCCATTCTCCTGCTATTTCAGCGCATGCCTTGAGATTAATGATGAAGGATCTCCATATCGTCTTAGATAATATACTGACTTGGAATATAGTAATTGTTTCTAGGGTCAAATTATAAGCCAGATATAAAGTTCTAGAAGGAATAGAGGATACTAGAAAGCTAAAAAAGCAATTGTGCTATCACTGCATTATTATTTTTTAGCATTAATCACAATTTTTACATGTTTATTTGAGCTGTTCTGGTTCTGATTTTTTCTTTTATTCTCCATCATTTCACAAATTATTTCTTTCTAAAAAGGTCCTGCCGAAATTAATCGAGACTATTTTCTTCCATTTAAGTTTATTTACATTCTGTTAAACAGTTAACATTTTTAGTTTTCACATTTCATTTTAATTCTGCCGAGAATTACTAAGTGCCTGCTATTTGCTGTGCACTGATCCTGGAACTGGAAAAGTAAAAGTGATAACTGGACCTGTCCTCCCAGTGCGAGACACATACAGAAGTAGTTTAATAACACGCAGGTCCCTGTCATAGCAGTACATTTAAAAGGCTGGGTGAAGCAGTTGAAAGAACAATTGATTTCTGCTTTTTGAGAGAGTATTAGAGACAGCAAGTGGCTATCAAAGGTTGAGTTATCTAGGGGTGAAAGAGAAGGAAGGGCCGCCTTGACAGAGGGGAATGGTGTAAGCAAAGAATCAGGGTGTTTTTTCCTCCCATTGTCGAGGAAAGTTGAATCAAGGAACAAGTTATTCCGACAGACTTTCCATGATTTTTTCAAATTGCTTTCTAAATTTTCCCAAATATTTCATAAATATTTCACAAAATTAACCCCTCCAAACTGGCTGCACTACAGAACGAAGGCAAGAGGATTATATAGTCAGTGGGGTGGGCTTTCAGAGCCCCTGCAGTAAACCCACGTGAATGTGTCACTCGTGTCAGTGTCAGTCATCATGTACATCTTCATGGGAAAAAGATAGAACCTTGGATTTTGAACATCTAGACAGTAATCCAAAGCATTGTTGAAATCGTAATAAAAGGAAACATTTTATCATGTGGGGAAAAGGAAAGTGCACACAAGGTGAATGTTAATAGTCACAGTATAAGTAACAAACCTGGTGTTGAATTTACTTTTTTTCTTCAGTATCCATGGACCTCTGTAATCCTCCTTCTCATAGAAGAAATTCAGGATCCTTTGTGAAGGAGGGTTTAGATTCAGAATGCAAATATATATTACTATAAGGGTAGTATACTATACTACTTAGTATAAGGGTAGCACAAGACTGGGCAGGCAGTTCCAGACCTGACCGTATACCTAATAGGGCAAGCCACATCCTCATGTAGTGGCTTAGAACCACGACAGTTTATTATTTCTCAGCGTTGGTTTGAATTCAGGCCGGGCTCAGCTGCACTTTTCCTCTGCTTTTTGTGATCATCTTTAGCGTCATTCATGTGGCCGCTTTCCACATCATTCGGCCTGGACCTCCTTACCTCACAGTGGCTGGATAATAGTTTGGTTTAATCTTTTCATCCGACCTTTGTTTTATCCCTTCAGGCATTCCCTAAACTGTAAAGGCATATATTTCACAAGACATGCTCATTCATTAAGTTCTCTCTTGCCCCTCTGCTTCCCTTCTGCCCTTTGAAGTCCCTCCCATCCTATAATGCCCATCTCTACTACCACTTTTGTGATGAAACCTGTATGTCATTTTTCTTTTCCACCTGCTTTATCCATACCCTCTGATGGCAGTGCACTGGCTCTTTCCAAGCTCTCACAGAATGCTGTCTGTCTTTCTGTCTTGTGTTTCGTTCAGCTGTGTAGTTGATCCGAGAAGAGATTGGCCCTGTCCATGAGTACTTATTCCGTGGACCTACCTTTGTAAGGTATTGAGGACTCTTCTCTTCAGACATGTGTCCTATTTTAGATGTCTCAGCTTTCATAAGAGAATGTCAACTCTCTCCATTTTGACTGACCTATGAAACATGAAATTGAGGCTCTGTAAAATAATTTGTACTCCAGGTCCTTGACAGAGGTTATAACCTAGAAATCTCGGCTGCCCAGTACCTATCAAAAGCTCTGTTGTGAAAAGTAATATATATGGAGAACTGCCTGAAGGATATGCAGTCCATCTGTTCTTTAGACACACTCAATTTTGTTCCTGGATTAACCAAACCAAGAGAGAGCTGCAGCCTGAAATACTTTTGGTTTAGTTCCCCAGAGAATTGCTTGCATGGAATTGCCCATGGCATTATGCCATTGGCTTTCATTTTGATGGACATTATGAGGAAAAGCCTGTTCAGTTCTTGCCAATACATTGGAAAATCTGGATGAAATAAGTGATTTTCTAATAAAAATATAAATTACCAAAATTGACTCAAGTGGAGTTAGGAAAACCCAAATAGACCAATGACCACGGAGGGAGTTGAAAAAGGTTGCCAAAGATTTATTCCCCTCCAGAGCTGAGCCCAGTTTTTTGCGGGGGCGGTGTATATCTACTGTGTTTATTTGCCTAAGTATTATGTTTCTCCTTACATTTATATCTCTCTTCTTTTTCTTTTATCAGTCAATACCACTTCTTCCTTTGGGGGGTGGCTCCTCCCCCACCTCAGTTATATGATATTATGATAGTGGGATATTACACTGATTCCTGGCCACAGAAGTAAACCAATCATGCTGAACCATATTAGTATATATCCTTGTATATAAGGATCCAAGGTGGGCACGTGACCCCAGTAGAGTTAATCGAAGTCTTTTCTGGTAATATTGTGTTCACATTCGTGGGAAAAGTTCTCTTCGTCTTGGTTGCTAAATGGGAATGATGTAAGCCTATAACTACATGTGGTCGCAACAACTCTCTCCCATATAAATTAAGCCCATCTGCAATGGAAGACAAGAAAGAGAGGGAGAGAAAGGGATCGGGAGCAGGGGCGTGGTGACACAGGACAGACAGACACACAATAAGAAACTCTTTGACTGAGAGATGGAGTCTGAGAGAGACAGGCACACATGCAGACATAGAACTCAGACATGGAAATAAAGTAAAAGACAAAGATTCCAGCATTGTTTGAGTCCTTGGTGCTACTCCTGTCCTTCCTATGTGTGAAACAATACATCTTCCTTCTTCCCTTCCTTCCTTTCTCCCTCCCTCCCTCCCTCCCTTCCTCCCTCCCTTCCTCCCTTCCTCCCTCCCTCCCTCCCTCCCTCCCTCTCTTCCTTCCTTCCTTCCTTCCTTCCTTCCTTCCCTCCCTCCTTCCCTCCTCCCTCCCTCCCTTCCTTCCTTCCTCCCTCCCTCCCTTCCCTCCTTCCTTCCATCCTTCCCTCCCCCTTCCCTCCTCCCTCCCTCCCTCCTTCCCTTCCTTCCTTCTTTCCTCCTTCCTCCCTCCCTCCCTCCCTTCCTTCCTTCTTTCCTCCTCCCTCCCTCCCTCCCTCCTTGCCTCCTCCCTCCCTCCCTCCCTCCCTCCTTCCCTCCCTCCCTCCCTCCCTCCCTTCCTTCCTCCCTCCCTCCCTCCCTCCCTTCCTTCCTTCCTTCCCTCCCTCCTTCCCTCCCTCCCTCCCTTCCTTCCTTCCTTCCTTCCTTCCCTCCCTCCTTCCCTCCTCCCTCCCTCCCTTCCTTCCTTCCCTCCCTCCCTCCTTCCATTCCTTCCTTCTTTCCTCCTTCCTCCCTCCCTCCCTTCCCTCCTTCCTTCCATCCTTCCCTCCCCCCTTCCCTCCTCCCTCCTTCCCTTCCTTCCTTCTTTCCTCCTTCCTCCCTCCCTCCCTCCCTTCCTTCCTTCTTTCCTCCTCCCTCCCTCCCTCCCTCCTTCCCTCCTTCCCTCCTCCCTCCCTCCCTCCTTCCCTCCTCCCTCCCTCCCTTCCATCCTTCTTTCCCCCTCCCTCCCTTCCTTCCTTCCTTCCTTCCTTCCTTCCTTCCTTCCTTCCTTTCTTTCTTTCTTTTGCTAAAGCTAGTTTAATTTAGGAGTCTTTCACTTGTGAGTGAAATAATTCTGATCAAAATGGTTTTATAGGTGAACTTAAAAAATGAATTAAGGCACAGATCGTTCCTTTGTTCCTTTTACTCTTCCAAAGCATATGAAAAGAGAACCCATAACATTTGTCTACCCATTTTTTAAGGCTAGCATAACTGATATAAAAACTGAAATATTATAGCACAAAAAGAAAACAATGAATATGCATGAATATAGATGCATATATCCTAAATGTGTCCCAGAAAACATGTATGTACAAGTCCTCACAAGATGACTCTGTTTGGCCCTGCACCATTCAGTGCAGAACTCACCCTTTTCCTAGGGTTTCTCAAATCACATTATATCTGCCAGGATACTCAAGGTTTTGCTAGGGTAACAAACAACCCCAAATCCTTAGTGGTTTAAAACAATGAAAGCTTATTTCTTGCTTATTCAACTGAGGGTCAGCTGGGGATTTCCTCACATAGGGATGCAGGCTTTCAGAATATCAACCATTTGGAAAATTATTTAATGACTGCTATCATTAAATTGCAGTCATTATGATTACCCAAGGAAATATGGGGAATCATATTCTGGCCTCTTAATGTATTGTTACAGAGCTGATATATATAATTTCTACTTAGATACCATTGGCAAAGGCAAGTCACATGTCTGCATCTAACTTTTAAAGGTTAAGAAGAATCCTACCTTCATCATGGAAGTAGAAAGATCTGGAATATTTGCAAACAGTCCTAATAATTACCAGAGAATTCCTTCCTGGTCACCAATTACTGGCTTCACTCTCCTTTCCACATTCAAAATACAATTGTCCCCTCTCCAAAGGACACTACCCAAAATTTCTATAGTCTAACAAAACCAGACTTAAAGTCCAGGATCTCTGGGTGATGTGTGATGGGCTGTTCATGAACAAGGAGGTGATGCCTAATAAAGAGTCTCTATCAAGATCTGGAGACTTGTGAACTAAAATGTTATCTGCCCCTCACTCAATATACACACAGGTTGGGTAACGTGAAAAGAGCCCCTTTTCTGGAAGTGGGGATTATCCTTTGGTTGAGTCCTGACTTGGCTCCTTGAACATCTGTTATTATTCATTGCACCAAGATTCTACCTCTAAGAGATTCTTCCTTCTCCACTATTCTCTTTGGTCATATCTGAAGTGGGAATCAGGGACTATATCCTTTACTGGGGCAGGCAGCGTTACTGGCCCACTTCCTGTTCAATAGAAGATTGGGACCTATGGTTGTCATAAGTCTAGAATCATTTTTTGTCCAGGTTGGTGGAATTTTGCAGTACAAATCACTCAAAAACATTCATGACTACTTTCCTATTTGATTTCAGTCAGCTCCATGTACCAACAGGTGTAACCATAATTCTTTTCTGGACGTATTTCCCATTTTGCTGAATGTCTTTGTTTTCTCTACCTTGTTCCAAATGATTTCTCACTGTATAAAATAGATTTTCATCTTTTCGTGCTCAATGTTTTCTTCACCATCTACCTCCCATTCCTAAATCTAGTGCCAAATATTTTAATGTTTTTTTAAAATGCAGCAACACTCCACTATAAGCTATCAATTTCCTTATTAGTTAGAATAGACTGGATTATGTTGCAGTAACGATCTAAAAATTTTAGTGGCCCAAGACAGCAAAGACTTATTTCCCACTCACACTGTGTCTGTCACAGGTTGACTGTGGGTTCTGTTGTATATAGTTCTCATTCAGAGACACAGGCTGTCAGAGATTCCACTATCTGGGTCATGGCCATGAGAGGAAAAAGGGAATATGGAAAACCACGCATGGGCACCAAAAACTTCTTTCTGGAAATGACCCATGTTACTTCCACTCACATTTATTGGTCGGTGCAAGCCACAACTAATTTTAAGAGGTTAAGAAAATGAAACCCTACTACATGTCTGGAAGGACAAAGAAATAGAATATCTGTGAACCTGTCCAATAAACAACACACACACACACACACACACACACACACACACTCTGCAACATTAATGATCTTTGTGGACTTTACTGAAAATTTGTGGGGACTAGAGGAAGAACTATATCACGTGATATTTACAATCTTTCAGAAAACTATCTGAAATCTCTCTTCTTTCTCGTTCTCTTTCTATGGAGTCACTAATGTCTTATTTGTCTCTCCTTCATTCCTCATGCAGTACTCAGCCTCGCAGGCTCTACTCTGTCCCTGTCATTTTTTCTGTTTAGGACATAAAATTCCATACTCCTTTATTATGGAGGGCAAGTTCCATTATCCTTGTTATTTGCACATTCCCTCAAGATCTTATATACTACCCCAAGAGACTAATGAAGCATTTCTTCTGAACAAATATAGTGCTTTCTCTAAGAATCCTGGTGAATGCAATTTCCTCCATCTTACTACATTAATAATATATTAGCAAGTCAAATCTAGCATTACCAAGTAGATCTTGTTCCAGAAATGAAAGCTGGTTTAATATCACTATATCTATTATTTCAATATCTTATATTAATAGATTAAAAGAGAATATCTATACAATTATCTGGATCTGCTCTGTCCAACATGGTAGACACTAGCCACACATAGCTATTCCAGTAGAAATTTGAATAAATGAAGTTAAATTATTTTTAAAAATTTGGTTCCTTATTCCCACTAGCCATATTTCAAGTACTCAATAGGCACATATGCCTCGTGGCTATGGAGTTAACACAGATATGAACATTTCCATCATTGTGGAAAGTTCTGTTGGACAGTGCTGATCTAAATAGAGTCATTTGATAAAAGTAAGAATTTGAAAAATAATAGATACATGTAAGCATATAACTGAATCACTTTGCTGTACACCTGAAACTAACACAACATTGTTAATCGACTATGCTCCAATATAAAATAAAAATTAAAAAAATTTTTTTGTAAATCAGTTTGAAGGAAATTTTATTAGGTTGAGAAGCAGTATATATAAGAAGCCAATGGCAAATATTATACTAAGTAATATTTCTATTATGTTCAGGTAAAAGGGTGATCATCACTATTACAATTGTATCTGTTAGGATTAGGTTTGGTTTTATTTCTCTCTCTTCTTCTTTTCAAGAAAACTGGAGAAAGGTAGTTAAGGGTGGTAGAGTAGGCCTACTTCATGGCCTTTTCAGGTACCCAGATTCATTCTATCACTCCTGGGGTATGGTCTTCATTCTCATATTTTAAGATGATAACCCAAGTTCCAGATCTCATATCTGTATTTAAGGCAGAAGGTTGGAGGAAAGGACAATGGGTAAAGAAGAAGGGAGACCACTGTGGTGTCTGCTGTGGCTTATGGAAGTTGCCACATAGTACTTCTGCTGACATTGGTCAGTCATTGGTCACATGGCTTCACTTTGTTGTAAGGGATGCTGGAAACTGTAGCCTTTATTCTGAGTAGCCTTTTGCTCATCTGAAAACTAGGGTTTCCTATGGATGAAGAAGAGAATAGATGCTGGGGAAAACTAATACTTTCTGCCTTAACACCTTATTTAATATTCTAGAAGTTTTTTTTAAATAAATTTATTTATTTTTGGCTGTGTTGGGTCTTTGTTGTTGCACACAGCCTTTCTCTAGTTGTGGCAAGCGGGGGCTGCTCTTTGTTGCAGTGTGTGGACTTATTGCGGTGGTTTCTCTTGTTGCGGAACATGGGCTTCAGTAGTTGTGGCACGTGGGCTCAGTAGTTGTGGCTCACGGGCTCAAGAGCACAGGCTCAGTAGTTGTGATGCACGGGCTTAGTTGCTCCACGGCATGTGGGATCTTTCTGGACCAGGGCTCAAACTCGTGTCCCCTGCATTGGCAGGTGGATTTTTAACCACTGCACCACCAGGGAAGTCCCCTGTTCTAGAAGTTCTAATCAAAGCAATAACATGGGAAAACAGATAAGTGCAAATATTGCAAAGAAATGGACACAATTATTTTTATCTTTAGAAGCTATAGTTAAATGCCTCAAAATTCAGTTGAATCAACTGAAAATCTGTTAGAAGTGAACATGAAAATTCAGTACGATGTGGGAAATATACAAAAAATCAAGAGCTTTCTGATTGATCTTTTAACCTGTAAGAGATGGGAAATATAATGGGAAAAATGTGGAAAAATATAGTGCCTATGGATAAATTTAGCAAGAAATATGTGAAACTTATATGAAGAAAACCACAACATTGTATTGAAGAGCGCAAAAAGAAGATCCAGGCCGATGAAGAATCTCGGCATGTTCCTGGATGAGATGACTCAGTGTTATAAAGACATCAGTTCTCCCCAAATTTTTATTTATTTATTTTTGCTGTGTTGGGTCTTCGTTTCTATGCGAGGGCTTTCTCTAGTTGCAGTGAGTGGGGGCCACTCTTCATCGCGGTGCGCGGGCCTCTCTTGTTGCGGAGCACAAGCTCCAGACGCACAGGCTCAGTAGTGTGGCTCACAGGCCTAGTTGCTCCGCGGCATGTGGGACCTTCCCAGGCCAGGGCTCGAACCCGTGTCCCCTGCATTGGCAGGCAGATTCTCAACCACTGCGCCACCAGGGAAGCGCTCCCCAAATTTTTAAATTTCATACAGTTCTATTGAAAAAATATTTTTAAACTAACTTGTCATTAGTTAGTTAGAATGATGAAATTTACATTAAAGATTGACTGAGAATAGCAAGAAAACAGAAAAAGAACAATGAGGGGGCCGGTTCACTAAGAGATGCCAAGATGTACTGTAAAGCTGCAATAATTAAAAGTATGATACCAGCTGAGGGATTGATAATGGGCCAGAGTAGAGTTCAGGATGAGGTACATGTAGCGGATGAGAGAGTGTAGTGTGTGACCTTGGGCAAATTCTTAAACTCTCTGTATTTCAAATTTCTCATCTATAAAAGGGGATAAAATGGTTCATACTGCATAGAGTTGCTGTAAGGGTATTATATGTAAAGTATTTAAAACACTGCTTGGCCTGTTGTGTGCACTGTGAAAGTATAAACTACTGTTAATGCCAGAATTTTATATATGACAAAGGTGCCATTAACATCCACGGGGAAAGAATGTATTATTTAATGCATGGTGTTGGAGTAATTGGCTTACATTTGGAAAGAAAGAAAGAAGAAAGGAAGGAAGGAGGAAAGATAATTAGAACTCTAGCTCACATTCATTTTAATTTAAATAGTATAGATTAAATATTTAATTTTAAAAATCCCCATAAGTGTATTAGAAAAAATGAGGAAGAATTTCAAAAGTATTCTTGGAGTATGGACCATCTTTTTTCTTATTTTTAGTGTGATACCAATGCAGTAAGCCATACAAGAAAACACTCGGATTTTACTGCCAATCTGTTAATAAAAGTAATTGAGGTAAAGTGGTGGGTGGGTGGTGGTAGTGTGAGAGACGGTAGTTGGGCAGGCGAGAGATGGTGGATCAGAAAAAGTTTATTTAAATACGATTAAAACTTTCATGTCTCATTCCTTTTGTAAACTGTGCTACATATATGGTTCAGATTTCCGTTTTGAAGTGCTGCCCTTTGGCAGCAGAAAATGTCAATGAGCTTTTACTTTTTAATTTCAGGAATATTTTAAAGCAAGTCTGTTTTAAATTATTGCTTTTACTCTGAACCATGTATTCAATAGATTCTTATAGTTTTAAAAATTAGATGATAATGATGGGGAAAACATAATGATTGCAAATCAGATGTATAAAATAGCAATATTAGAGCAGTTTGGCTGTTCCAGATTCTAAATTGGAAGTGGGTTGTTTTGGTGAAAGGAAGAAAGCAAAAATTTTTAATATCTTAATTGTTTTTTATAATGTACATTTAATCTGATGGAAATAACCATTGCAACAGTCCTTTTTTAAGCTTTATAAAAAATTATTTAGAAAGTTACATAAATGTAAAAACTTAAAGCAAAAAGGGCAGAGCTCGATGTTGCATTGAGTAGACACTGTTATGAGGAGGAGAGCTGTAAAAATGTAGAATTCTAGAGGGTATAGTTTTTATGCAAAAATTGATGTAGCAGATTGAAAATTTAGTTGGCAAATAGCTACTGACTTTTTAATTTAGAGACATTAAGATTTATTGAGCCAATCTGGCTGCTACCCAGACTGTGCAACATTCAAAGCTCTGAGTTAAAACTCTTTAAGATATAAGTGTGATAACATACAATACACAATGATCGTTACAGAAAAATCTGATTACTTGGATTCCCCTACCTCCTGCCCAAATGCTCAAGAGTTTGAATCCCATGTGGACCATTAATGGACTTCTATATTTCCTTAAAAATGCTCTCTGAGAATTATTAGAACATCAAAGTTACTGTAGCTACTATTAGGTATTTTCTTTAACTCCACAACATGAAAGAAACTTTTTTTTTTTAATAAAAGTTACGAGCCAGAGAGTCATGTATATTTGATGTCCTTCAATTTGTGAAAGGACACAAACAAGCCCAGGTTTTCTTCCCCCAGGATGATAGTAGAGCTCTTCACCCAGTTGGGTGCCCCGTGTGTCTAATTAGAGCTGTTAATTTATTAATGCCTTAAAAGCATTGTTTCCCCCACCCCACCCTGACAAATAGACACTCACTGGCGATGCAGTCATCTTACTCATCCCTCTGTCTCATTCCTCTTCCAAATAAAGAGAAGTTTCCTAGCATGGGTCATATCATGGTAAACGCTGTGGCTGCTGCTACTTTATGTGTTGGGAGAAGTTTCCATTTCTTCAACATTTCAGATCTGGTTTCCAGGCTTGACATCCCTAAACTGGCATGTAGGTGTTTATCTGGAGGTTTGTGTGTTTTGTGGTCATCGCTACTTTTTCAAGGAAATGGGAGATGGATGGGTATGAACTTTTCTCCTCTAACCCCCATCTCTAACCTTTCTCCAAATGCACATCATAGTGGCAGTTAACCTCTCACCTTCTTGCCCTAACTGAAGTTCAGCTTTCTTCCAGCTGGGTCCCCTCTTCATGCCTCCCTACAGAAGTCTCACGCAGAGATTGCATAAAATGTTCCCTCTTATTGGAGGCATATCCCATAGGCTCCGAGGCAGCACTGGACTGTCCTCCAGATTGCCACTGCTTCTGGCAAACCATCTCTCTTCTACCTTTAATCAAAACCTCCTTCCATTTTGGACTCTGCCTACTGACCATACCACCATCTAACCTTGTTCTGGCTGTCATCCAGTTGAGGTCCCTCCTCTTCATTTGGGGAGGGTTTTGACATCTGGATCACGGTCATCCAAGGATCCTGCCATGATCCTGGGTGACTTTACCATCTACATGGATGGTAAATTCAATACTTTAGTCTCAAAGCTTCTTGACCTTCCTGTATTCCAGCTACCCACATGGCTACGTGCTGGACCCAATCAGCACCACCTTTGAAATCTTTAACTCAGTTTTTACCCCTAACCTTCAGTCACACAAAACCCGACCCACTGCTTCTTATTGCTCTTTCCTGTGCTTTTATTCTGCTCTTTCAATTAGTTCTTCCCTGCAGTTTTAACATGCCCAAATCTCTTCAGTATGAAACAGAACTTCATCCCTAATCACAAATCAGCCTCTGGGGGGGGGGGGAAATCAGCCTCTGTCTGTTAATATCTCCTCTTCCCTTCTGAGTCAAATGCCTCACAAGAATTATCTTTATTTTTTGCCTTGATGCTCTCTTTGGAAACCAGGCAGCAGATTCCACCAGGTCAGTGAAGTTTCTGCTTCTGGTCATCAATGCCTAATTATCCAATCCAATGGGCCGTTTGCAGACTTTAGTTTAATCTCTCTGTAGCATTTGACCCACAGTCCACTTTTCTTCCTTGGCTTCTATGGCACGGTTCTCTCAGGGTCATCTCATGAGTTCTTTCCAGTCTCCTCTACCAGTTCCTCCTATTGTTTCCACCCTAAAATGTGAATGATCCATTTTCCTCTTCTTTTTGCATGTGCTCAACTGAACATCTCATCCTCTTCTGTGGCTTTCATCTATAGGTTGAGGTTTCATGAACTCTAAAGGAACGTGAGTGAATGAATAATTACTTTCTAAACGATACATCTTGTCTCAGGAATGATTTAAAACTGCGAATAAGGATACAAAAAAATCCAGTTGAGTAGCACAAACTAAGTATGAGGCAAAAAGAACGAAGAAAAGTGAGGGAGAAAACATAATATCACCCAGGAGGGGTGAGGCTAAGTACGCTCTAAGTCTCAAATTTTGTTCAAAGCTTTTGAGAAACCAATGAGATAAGGGCAGAATCTCATCATGGTTACACAATCCAGAACTGCCTGTAAGATACACAAACCGATTGTTTAGAAATACAACCATTGCTGCTACTGAAAGGAGCAAGAATTTCAGAGTGGGGCGAGGAAGCCTCCAAAGGATAAGGGTCAAATCCTCCAAGTCATTAGAGAAGATGCATTCATGAGTTCCCAGAGTCTGTACCTTATAAACACCTTCCATTTAGACAGTGGCATCGGAACAAGATTCAATTTAGTTAAAGCAGTTCTGTGACAGTATGAAGCCAATACAATATGGTTCTTGTCCCTAAAGAAATGTTTTAGAGTATCTTGAAGTGAAGATTATTTTGTTCTTTCAAGCAGTTCTCCCTAAATATATTTTTAAAAGAGCATTTGAGTCCTGTTGAGGACATTGAGCATGAGATTCTATTTTGAGGCAAGTATTCAATCTCACAGACTTAAATTTCCAGCTTTAGTCTAAATACTTAGTAGTTGTCTGTACCTTGAGATCCCACAGGTATCTCAGTTTCCAAAACTGGACTCATTATTTCCCTCCAAACCTATTTGTCCTGTCCCTCTGACAGGGAGTGATAACATCATTAACTCTGTCTCATCAAGAAATCTTGGAGTCATCCTAGGCTTTCGTCTCTTTTCCCCTTGTTCCTCACATACGATAAATACCCTTCTGACATACCCTCCTTGTATCTCATGTTTCTGACTCTGCTTCCTAGCTCCACTGCCAATGTTTGGGTTAATTCAGGACCTTATCATTTCTGACCTGAACTACTGCCATGTCGTCTTAACTGGCTTCCTTGGTCCTAGTCTGGCCCTTCCTCCTCTGATCCAGTTTCCATCTGAGCTACCTTTGTATCTCTGGCATTTACCAAAGTGATTAACACATGGCAAGCAAGTAAGGTAGTTTTATTGGATGGATTCCTATATGGATGAATGAGTGTGCACACACGTGGGTCTTATGAGGGGCACTGTTGTCACGCTGCATTGTCATAGCAGAAGAATTACATCTGTACTCATTCATGTGCTGTCAGGAGTAAGGCAGATAGTTGTGCTGAGAGGTAAGTAACAAAATGTTTCCCAGATTTTGAGCCTTCTTTTCATCTTTCCGGTGGGCGAACACTTGAGAAGGAGACCAAAGAGCTCCCTTCTCGCATTATTGTTGGAAGAAACTCTGAGAGGGGCCTGCAGAGGAGAGGAGGTGAGCGGCCTTCCAGCAGCTGTGTATCCGCCAGCAGCCCTGAGACGGGAGATAAGAATTGACTCAGAAAAGCAGTTGAGATTTAACGAAAGACCCAGGCATGTGAGGAGAAAAAGGGAGGAAAACTCACCTGTAACTGGGTGGTATTTGTTGGGAAAGGATGAAGGGAAGGAACTTATATGAAGGTTTAGAATATGTGGGAATGTGTGAGGGAGCCCATAGGGAAAATTGTAAGATAAGTGCACGAAACAGTGATTGGTTGAGGATGTAAAGCAACATTATGAGAGGCTCTTGACGGGAGTAATTGTATTCAGGCAGTTAGCTGTAGACGATCATGTGCTCGAAGTAGGACGCCGGCTGTGCTCACATCCATGTAAAACAGTGCTGTGACTTGCTAATCAAAGAGTGTTAGAAATCCATGCAAACTCCATTTTGGGCTCATTTCTCCTCAGTCTGTGTGTGAGAGAAGGGAATGAGCAAGAGTAAATCATCTCAGTCAGCATCACTTTATTTATGATGCTGGTCCTGGAACTCACAGGAAGCAGTACGTGTCCTTCAGTCCTGTTCTGACGGAAGGACAACGGTAGACTGGAAAGTGGGTTTCAGACTGGATGCCAGCTCTTGTTAAATAGCCAGGTTGTGACAGGCTCTGTCTTATGGGAGCTGTGCCCTGATCAGCATAGAATATCTGGAGGAGGAAGTGCATTTACTTGAATCTCTTAAGTCATGGAGCCACCCCTTTCTACTTACAGGCATATTGTATCTCTTACTTCCTTTAGGCTAAGGAAGAAGAGAAAATAAAAAGAAGAGGAAGGTAAGGTTACTAGCTTTTAAAATATATAATGGCAGTTAGAATCACATTAAGAGCTGATATGTATAAAGTACTCACTATGTTTAGGGCACTGGTCTAAGTGCTTTAGTTGTATTATTTTATTTATTTAATCCTTGCAGCAACTTTGGGGTAGGTATAATTTTATGGTACCAGGACACACCTCCTTACAAGGCACTGGTAGATCATAATTATGGGAAGATGGGATTCCAGCTGGTCACGCTGCTTCTGTAGCTCCTCAGGTGATATAGGAAAGACTAGTTGCTTAAAGCCCTGGTGTGCTCACCTGTAAATTGCAGATATAATAGGTATCTTGAAGAGGTATAATGAGGACTAGAGATAATATTATATAAAGGGTCTAACATGGTGGCTAGCACAGGGAGTGCACAATAAAAGGGGATTAATGTCAGGTCTTCTCTGATTCAATCCTTTTCTGACCTCATATTTTATAGTAAAAGTCAGAATAAAATTAATTATCCCTATATCCTCCTCCAAGCCCTGGTTTTGTTTGTTTGTTTGTTTGAAGTCTCAGAAAAGGGAGTCCTGAAGTAGGAGATGAACAGACCAGCTTATAATGAGAATGAGATGTTCTTGGCTCTGGTTAATAATTTTTAGCCAGTTCTGATCAGTAATAGACAAATTTTGAGCCCAAAGAGTTAATGAGGTATTCCTAACTTTTTGCAAGTCTGTGCCTGAATGTCTGTTAGTAGAGGCCAAATCAGAAAGAAAAGTTCCACGTATCCAGGATTGAGCCAGGCCAGATTAAGTAATTATTTGGCCTTCCAAAGGGCAGTGCAAAGCACAAATAAAAGAGAGATCAAGCCACAGTTAGCCCTGATTACATATTTCCCCAAAGTAGACTCAGGTAATCTTAATATTTAACATGAAGTGGTATAGATTGGTTTTTGATAACTTCAGATGGTCAAAGCGTATGTAAGTGTTTTCAGGAAGACAAAAGGCAGAAGTGATAAGTAGCGCCATATTGTGGGAATGGTTCATGAAAAAACTAATAGCACTACTGATTTCTATCACTAGCATTCTGGGGAGGCTGCAGAATTATTCAGGGGCTTTGTCTTAATTGTCTTCTGATGAAGATTTGATTTCATTTGCTCTTTATAATCTCTCAATTTTATTTTTCTCTCTGTATACTTCCTTTGTTTTTAATTTTATGGTATTAAAATGTTCCATGCTTAATATTCTCAGTGAAGCAGCTGAGCTCTTCAGAGGAAAGACTATGTCAATCTCATAAGTAATATAACTAGTTATGAGGGGACTTGGCTTTACTGCTGCTGGTCTACTTAATGAAAGGAGTGATGGAGGGGTTCAGAGAAGCAATGTGATATCCACTCCTATAAATCTGTTCAACTACTGCTCTCCCAATCTGTTTTAGCTTTGTTAACAAATATCTTTTAGGCTTTTTCATATTTTTTAAAATAAGTCTGCCTTGTGTCAAAGCACTACATTCACATTGTTTACAGAGTTCTATAAGGCTTGTTGTAAAAAATATCAGTCCCTCCAATTCCACTCCCCCACCTTTCACATTTCCCATTACCAAGAGACAAACACTTTCATCTATTTTTGGATATTTTGTGGTTGTTGTACATATGGACACCTTGTCCACCCTAATCACACACACACTTCCCACCCACTATCCCATCCTCTCAGTAAAGTTTTATAGTATTTAAAAATTTCATTGGCTCCATATGCAGCATTTAAATAACCATAACTATACAAATGCTGGTTATACTTGAGTAATGTAGTATACTATAATTATTTTTCTTTGTTTGCACATTTTATTTTTCCTGGAATTAACAAGTTATCTTTTTTTTGGATGAAAATTCTTTTTTAAATAATTAATTAATTGATTGATTTTTGGCTGCATCAGGTGTTAGTTGCGGCACACAGGATCTTTTGTTGTTGCGTGTGGGCGCAGTAGTTGCGGCGTGGGCTTAGCTGCCCTGCGGCATGTGGGATCTTAGTTCCCCGACCAGGGATCGAACCCGCGTCCCCTGCATTGGAAGACGATTCTTAACCACTGGACTACCAGGGAAGTCCTGATGATAATTCTTTTTATGTATTTATCACAAATTCTCATCCAGTTGTCTAAATCTCTTATTAACACATTAGATATTCTATCAACTTCACCTTTTGGAGATAACTTTCCTTCCCAGGGACTTCTTTTTTTTTTTTTTTTTCTCTGTGAAATATATTAAAACTTTGCTGATGACAGTTGGAAATCAAAACATTAAAACTTTTAACATAATAAAATAGCTGTGTTTGTGAAGATTTTTTAAAAGTTTCCTAAACCAATAAGAGAAAAATTAAAAAGTAGTGAATATAATACAAATTAAACATCAATTGAAAATAGGAGTCAGTGTGTTAAAAAAAAATTAAGAGATTGGTCAGGTATAAAGGAGGTCATCTTAAATTTCTAATACTGCTACAGTATGCACAGCACACCCAGAGACTTCTAACTCACTAAAATTTAGACAGTGGCTTTCAAGACCTGCTGTCCTTCTAGGATCTCATCTTGGGATTTCCTTCATCTCTCTCTTTCTTATGTTGAAGACTCTGTTCCTTCAGTTATGGGTCTTTCTCTTCATTTCCTCCCCTATATTAGTGGATCACATCCTTCAGTAGCTTCCTGAGAAAGAAAGGATGGGTGGTAAACTTTTTGAGATTTGCATATTCTAAAATGTATTTATTCCACCTTCACATTTAAGTGATAGTTTGGATTGATAGTTTGCTGGATACAAAATTCTAGGTGGCAAATCACTTTCCCTTACAATTTTAAAGACGTTGCTCTGTCGTTCCGCAGCTCCTACTGTTGTTAATGAGAAGCCAAAATGTCATCATTGTTTTTGATGGTTTGTGTGTAAAACTTGTTCTCTTGGGATGATTATTTTATATCTGCTCTTCTTTCTAGTGTCCTGTTACTTTTCGAGAACGCACCATTAATGTTGGTCTGTTTTCATCTGTTGTTAGGCATTCACTCTGGAAACTCATGTTTTTCAGCTCTGCTAACACTTTCTGAAGTTGATTTTGATTTTCACTTTGTACATTCTCGTATGGAACACACCTGTTATAATGCAATTGGATCTCATATTAATGCTCTCATTTTCCTATCATTCTTCTACTATAGAAAACTAATGCACTAATGTTATTTTTCTATTTTCTGAGGGATAACTAATATTTATTTCAGGGTTTCCATTGTGTTTTGAATTTCAACAATCATCTTTTAAATTTTTAAACATCAACTTTACAACCATATAATTTATGTATGACAAAAGACACTCACTAAATGTACAGTTTGATAAATTTTGACAGTGTATATTCAATTAATATATGAACCATTTCAATTATACCAAAACATTCTCTTTTGCTCCTTTGCAGGGTTTCATGGTACATCTTTTCACCCTTTTACTTTCAACTATTTTTACATTTAAAGTGGCTTCATGTATATTATCATATAGTTGTGTCTTTTTTTTCCCCCATACAAATTGATAATCTCTGCCTTTTAATTGGAGTGTTTAGACCATTTTCATTTAATGTAATTATCTATCTGGTTGAATTTAAGTTGACCATTATGCTGTTGGTTTCCTTTTTGTTCCATTTAATCATTGTTCATTTTTCATATTTTTCTGCCTTCTTTTGGAATCAGTGAATATTTTTTAGTGTTCCATTTTATTTTCACTGTTGGCTTATTCACTGTAATTCTACTACCATCTTTAATTTTTTTCAAGAACTCTTTTCTTGACTTCTAAATATCCTTTTTAAATACCATCCTATTTTTTCATGGATATATATTTTTTCTTTTTACCTCTGTGAATGTGTTAATATATTTTTGAGGTTTTCCTCATCCTGCATAGTCTCTCCAGTTTGCTTTCTTCCATCTGTTTATTGTGTCCCTGTCTTTCATGTCAGAGGCTTTCCTCAAATGTTTTGTAACATACCGTAGGGGGATTCCATTTTGGATAGTGACCTACCAACCAAATTGGATCTGCTCTTTTTATTTTTAAGGTGATACACAGCAAAAGTAGTAGTAGAGGGAGAACAGAATTGAACATGTGCTGAGATGGGAAGCCAAGTCACAAGAATGAGTCAACAGCTGATGAATGCATTTCAGGGGATGACAGGGAGGGATACTACTGGGTCTCTGGAGGTGTCGCTGTCTGTTGTTTTCTGAACGGGGATGAATGACTTACCAGGCTTATGAGGTCAAACTGAGTGGCTACTGAAAGAGTTTTCTGGGTCTTCCATTTCCTTGTGCATCCTTACAACCAACTCCCAGCACCAGGTTAAACCAAGAGTGCTTGTATCTTACAACCTAACAGACCTTAGCATATACACATAATAGGAGGCTTAATTAGCAGAAACAATTAGCATAAAGTGTAAAATCTGCAGGTTATACACGTTAGGCTAAAGGTGTCACAGAATCCCCATTTTATATGTCAGTAAGGCATGTAGACACTAGGAGCGTATGCTCTGTGGCCAGAGCTCCTGGATTTAAATCCTGGCTGTGTGACCTTGGGTATAGCACTGAACTTCTCAGCCTTATTTCCTCGTCTGTGGGGATAATAATCAGAGACAGTGCCAAAATTTCTATTTAGAAGTGGCTTGTGCTGGCAATATGATTGGAAGGGGAGTTTACACTGAGTTTGCATAATGCTTTTCAAAAACTCAATTGCCTGTATCAAAGAATGGGGAGTGGCTGATTGCAGGGGTGTGTGTGTGTGTGTGTGTGTGTGTGTGTGTGTGTGTGTGTGTGTGTGTTAAAGATAACATTGGCATCCTCATTCCTAATAACAATGTTGGTTTATTCTGAGGGTTAAGTGAAATGATATATTTTTAAAATTCAACATAATGCCTAGTAATAAATATTCTATACATTATTAATGAGACTATTAACATAATATTTTTATTATCAGACATATGAATGAAAGCAATATGACAGAGAAGAACAAAGGTCTCTTCAGATGACAGGCAGGTCCTGATGTTTCTACATTGGTTCTTAACAATGGGCTTAATAAACCTCTACTGCAGCCCTGGAATTGAATGAGTGTTGGTCTGTTTGCTATATCAAATCCTCTCTTTAGCACTCTAGAGATCTCCTTTCCTACGGCAAAACTGTCTGCTTGCTCAGTCTTTGCTTTATTACTGTGTCTTGGCTTCTAGAACTGCATTTCCAGAAGATTCTCTTTTTATCGTATGCAGTGACTTACTCCCCAAAGATGCCGCTTCTGATTTTAAATTTGTGTCCCACCAACAAAGTTCAGTTTCAACTCCTGGTGGACAAGCATCCTTTTTTTTTTTTTTCCTAGACTGTTCCCTGCATGAAGTCTTTATTTGCTTTGTAAATCTCATCATGCCTGTATGATTGGGCTGAGACAATGTCCGTGGAAGCACAATCTTGAATGTAGAAACAGTATTAGCTAACTCTGTGGTTTTCATAGAAGGTTGTACCTGAGGGTACAGTAAAATCATACTGTTGATCAGGTCTTATAAAATGTATTTTTCTCTTCTTCACTCTCATTTAAAACTTCCCATGAATTCTTACAAAAGTTGAGATATAGTTTTAAAAAGCCATTGTTGCTAAGGTTTAAAGAATTAAATGCTCTTTGGGATAGAATTAGAGCATCCGTTGCCTGCTCCAGCTGTTGAAGATAGCTCACTGTTCCTGTGGTTTACACAGCTGAAGGCCTGAATTTACTTTGACTCAATCTCCTTCCTCAGCACCCTCATGCTCACTTTTTTCTGATTAGGCTTTAGCCTGGTGTGTCCCTTTTTCTCTCTGAAACCCTTAAAAGGAACTCCTTTGTGTAAGGGTGTCCACAGCTCTGACTTGTGGCCCTTAGGAAGGCCCTCACTCTCTGACCCTTTAGTGAACCATCTGTTCTTCCCTGGTTCTGGATGGGAAGTGGGGGGATTGGACATTCTACAAGCATTAAGGACTTTGGATATCATTGAGATCACTAGTTCTCAACCTTTATTTCTATCAACAGTTATCAAGGATAACTTTCACGCAAACAACACGCTCCTGTGAACGTAGCTGAATTTTGTGAAATTCATGCCGTATTAGTTATATCTTTATTCTTTTCTCTCTCACTCAAGAATGCAACTGGAAATGTTAGTGTGAGTGACATTATTAATGGGATATCTTTAAATCTGTAATTTATGGAAAATTTATAAACTGCGTTGTTACGAGACATAACAATTTACTTAAGTTTCACTTCATAATTGATCAAAACACTTCAGTGAATTTTAAAGCTATTTTTTCTTTTAAAAAAAATTCTTAACAGTGGAATTCTTTTTTTTTTTTAACATCTTTATTGGGGTATAATTGCTTTACAATGGTGTGTTAGTTTCTGCTTTATAACAAAGTGAATCAGTTATACATATACATATGTTCCCTTACCTCTTCCCTCTTGTGTCTCCCTCCCTCCCACCCTCCCTATCCCACCCCTCCAGGCGGTCACAAAGCACCGTTAGCAGTGGAATTCTTTTTAACGGGATCTGTATCTGAGAAGCCCAACATATAAAACAAATTTAGACGGAATTTCACTGTTCGGTTAGGGGCCCAGAACTCTATCCCTTCAGTGTCTTTGAATCCTAAGCCCCTCCATAAAATCCTTAGGGCTTTGCACAGCACAGTTTGAAAACCCAGTGCCCTTGATTACATTTGAAACTACGAACAATGATTCTATAAAGTTGAACCACAATGAGAATTCATCCAGTATGAAGCATCTAGGAAGGTATTTTAGAAGGACACGGTTGAACTGTGGCAGCAAAGTACTATTTGGGATGTTGGAACTCAGCTGTTAATGGGTCATTCCCCCCCATCATTCCCATGTCCCTCCAGGCAGTTTGGTAATTTTCTGACTCTTCTTTTTGTGGCTCCTGATCATCACCCAGAAAGCAAGGATGCCTGGCCTGCTGCCCTCTCCCAAACTGTCATTGCCATCTCATTGCTGTCCGTCTCAACCTCACCCCACCTGTCTCTCGTCTTACTGACTGCTCATCTGCCCACTTTGCTGTGCCCTCTGGAACCCTCTTTTACTGTCAGTGCATCCACACCAAGCTTTGCTCCTTCTCCTCTGTGCCTTCATCTTGGTTTACAGCTCCAGTAGCCTCTTCTTGCTTTCTGAGGCATCATCTCTGATTACTCCCTCTCCCATACCCTCCAGTTCATATTAGTCACCAATTCCTATTAATTCTAATTTTAAAATCTCTCTCAAATCTGAAGTCATCCTAGCCTCAGGTTCTTAAAATAACTTCACGCACAGAGCTTTGAATGTAGTCTATACTCAAAAACATTTGCAGAGTGCAGCACGTTAGTTCTAATCTTTTCCAAATGTCTGTGCCATTTTTCTTGCCTTCCCCCTGTTCGTTTATATTCTTCCTGGCTTCAATCTCATATTTGGATGAAGATATTTAAGATTTTTTTTTCTATTCAGT
The DNA here is from genome assembly GCF_039906515.1 of Pseudorca crassidens. Taxonomy (NCBI): domain Eukaryota; kingdom Metazoa; phylum Chordata; class Mammalia; order Artiodactyla; family Delphinidae; genus Pseudorca; species Pseudorca crassidens. Next base: position 65,173,133 of record NC_090306.1, read on the forward strand.
ATTTATGGTGGGCTGTCTTTTGAAAAACTAATATTTGTAATGTTAAGGTAGGATTTTCATAGGGTCTGTAGCAAACTTTAGCAATTTCAGAATATAGAGAAGCAATTTCCAACCTTGACTTTGTTTTGATCAGGTATTTCAGAGGTCAGTGGGAGAGGGAGAACTGAAATATCAGCACGCTTGCAACTACACATGACTCACAGCCAATTTTTTGTTTTGTTTTGTTTTGTTTGCGGTACGCGGGCCTCTCACTGTTGTGGCCTCTTCTGTTGCGGAGCACAGGCTCCGGACGCGCAGGCTCAGCGGCCATGGCTCACGGGCCCAGGTGCTGCGCGGCATGTGGGATCTTCCCGGACCGGGGCACGAACCCATGTCCCCTGCATCGGCCGGCGGACTCTCAACCACTGCGCCACCAGGGAAGCCCTCACAGCCATTTTTACGTTGCAGCTGGACAAAAATCTGTGTGTGCCCGTGGGAGTGTGACATGTTTGATGTTGTCACCTGATGTGTGTAACTTAAACTCCCAGTGTCTCAGTTTCTTCATCTGAGAAGTAGGTGTCTTAATGTTACCCAGATCAGCGGTACTCAGACCATAGGAATGCACATTTACTCATATAATTAATGCAAAATTCTTAGCGCAGGGTTTGCTCAAAGTAAGCCCTCGACAGCTAGGAAGTATTATCATCAATACAGAAGAGAGGATAAAAAAACACAGTCTGCAGGCCTCATTTGACCCACAAATGTATTTAGTTTGGCTTGCACAGTGTTTTCGATTCTTTTTAAATGAGTTGGTTTCCAGCATTTACAATTTGGGGAGATATTATATAAAATACATGTCTGGCACTTCTTTTGAAAAATTGGAAGATTTGGCAACAATGTTTGACAGTGGTCAAACACTCTTATCAGGTTTGTCCTCGTCTCTATTACTCCCTATTATTTTACACCAAAGTGTATCATTCTCTCAGTACCAGCCAGTTTCTAACTCCTGGACTAGAGAGTTTTGGTGGACCTGTCTTATTTTAGGGATTTAAAAATTAGATTTAGGGACTTCCCTGGTGGCACAGTGGTTAAGAATCCACCTGCCAATGCAGGGGACATGGGTTCGATCCCTGGTCCGGGAAGATTCCCACATGCCGCGGAGCAACTAAGCCCATGCGCCACAACTACCGAGCCTGCGCTCTAGAGCCCGCGAGCCACAACTACTGAGCCCACGTGTCATAACTACTGAAGCCCGCGTGCCTAGAGCCCGTGCTCCGCAACAAGAGAAGCCACTGCAATGAGAAGTCCGCACACCGCAACGAAGACCCAACACAGCCAAAAATAAATAAATAAATTTATATTTAAAAAAATTAGATTTAGGTGGTGCTAACTTCTGTGAATGGTAGTGTTTCCTCTTCAGGGTGTGATCATGAGCCCCACTTCTGGGGGCCTGTCTCACATAGTTTAAAAAGTCACAAAACTCCTCATACGCACTAAACACTACTGTATGAGAAACAGTGGTAGGCACAAGCCCCTCTTTGGAAAAACCCCGTTCTTGCCTTCAGGGAACTCACTGTCTTGTAGGGAGGAAAAGACAAGTACACAACCACACACCAAGCAGTAATGTGGTTGGGTTAGTCCAATCAGAGAGGTACAGAGTGCCGTGGAGCTACAGGAAATTAAAAAAAAAAAGATTTATTAAATAGGATCTGGGGGAGAATAGTGCAGGTCTCATGGAGGGGTTTATTCATTCAGCAGATACATTTACGGACACTAAGTGGAAGAATTGGTGGCGTGTGCTGGGCATGCAGTGCCTTCTCTTCAGAGACCTGGATTTTGATGGGGGCGGTGTGAATAAGTGAGACCAGCAAAGTGTGATAGAGACAGACTATGAGGGGAAGATATGGCAGATAATTTGGTGCAGTGATCAGTTCTACCTGAGGTTAGGGAGGTAGGGATTCAGCCTTAGGGGGCTTCAAGGAGGAAATAGCATTTAGAATTCAAGTGGTGAGTAGGTGCTTAGGTAATAAAGATGAGGTAAGAGGGAGTTTCAGGTAGGTTAAGCCAGAGAAAGTAAGAAATGTTATTTGTATTTTACAGAAAGGATAAGTTTAATAGTTATAAATGGCAAGTGGGCATATCAGGTGGCAAGAACGATAATAATTAAGGCATGTAGTTTAGGGCGTGTTCAACACTGATCAATAACTCTCTTTGACCTCATGACAAGATATATTGAGAGAAAAGAGTGGAGGGCAGAGGGTGCCAGACTGGAAGGCCATGACAGCCAAGGTAAGGATATTAACTTTAGGGAATGGGGAGTGCCAGAACGTCCTCTAGCAAGGAAAGACAACACCAAAGCTAACTGTAAGATAAGACTTCTGGTGACATGTTTGAGGTCTGGGCTGCAGTAGGGAGAGAGAGAATGCTGGGGGGCACTTGATCAGACTTGAGACTGATGAGTCTCTTAATGATTATTGAAGATTCTGGTGGGCAGCCCCCAGATGTTGCCGTAACCTTATCTTCTATTTTAGAATGAAAGTATTATGAGAAAAGAGAGGAAAACGATGGAAATAAATGTTGTGCATGGCACACTACAGTTGATTTTTTAAGAGACGGCTGTTGCTGATGAATCTTGCTTGTAGTGAGGAGATGGGATAGGGGCAGGGGAGAAATTGGTGTGGGGAATATTGCTACCTGTTACAGCAATTATCTGATTACTGAAAAGATTACATAATTTCTTCCCCTCACCAGCTCTCCTTCTGGCAACCGGTATCTGTAACAAAAGGGAAGCTATTGTGGAAGAAAATGTAATAAAAATATTAGCTAGGTGTTGGCTCACACTGGCAGTGATTGACATTTTACAGATTCTGACTCATTTAATCCTCCTAACAACACTATGTGGTAGATTTTTTAATTTTTTTTTTTTTTTTTTTTACAGTTGAATTAACCAAGACTCTGATAGGATAAGTGACCCATGCAAGGTCACATAATGAGTAAGTGGAAGAACCAAGATCTAAACCCAGGAAAGCCAGATTCAAAGCCCACTCTCCCAACAACAAATGCAACATACTGTTTTGCATTTTTGTAGTATCTTAGGGAATGCTTTTCTTTTCATAGGGAAGTATGATTGTTAATATGTCTCCCAAGTTGATATCATATATTACAAATCTTGGCAGTAAGAAAAGGAGCACATTAAAGAACTCCACACCAACAAACACATTCTTTTATGCAAGTTTAACTTTTACACACTGAAAAGCTTGCTATCACAAAATTAGCCAGCACTGAATGTATCAATAAGTGACACTTTATTCCTTTTCTTGTCTGGTTGCCAGAGTCGATCTCAGCTAAGATTAGAAAATATTTTGGTACATCACCTCTCACAGGAACATAAAAAATTAAATTGATAAATTTATGCACCACTGTGAATTCTTTATGACTGGATTGTCAATTGCTTCCTTCAGGCAATGAGCCAATGTTTATTAAGTAGCTACAACGGGCAGAGTGTTTTTGCAAGGCTGGGTGGAAAGTTTCAAAGAAAATAAGTGTAGACGTGATTTCCATCCCAAGAAGGTTATGATCTAAAGAGGAGGACGGACAAAATATATAAGAATAGGGGAGAACGAGAGGTCATGTATAATAAGAGATCACGTATGCATCACTGTAAAACAACGATTATAACAGGGATAGATACACATCTGGAGATTATAAGAATAGTCAGAATTAAGTGGGAATGTTCCTTATAGACTGAATATGGTAAAGTAATCAATTCTGAGAAGAGTTTCAAAGAAATTCTATAAAATTAGAAATCAAAGAACTCTGTTGAATTCAAATGCTTATTAGACATTTTTATGACTTCTTGCAAGCATTATGACTTTTAGTTCTTCCAAGTTGTACAGTCTGTGATTAATAAGTGATATAAAATAGAAAAACTTCGATTCAAACCAATTTAGCATGCAATCTTTGACATTTCTGGTATAACTTATAAAACTCATTTTTTCAGAATTTCTCAAATTTAAACACAGAGAACAAGAAGGCTAGTAGGTACAAATGAACCACAATACACAGAGTCATCAGAACAAATGTTTATGATATTATGATGAAAGTTGCTCATATTAACTCCTCATTAGAATGTTCATTATTTTGAATTTAACAGTAAAATAAGGCATCATATTGATGTTATGCATCAGTGAAACATACATTGAAGTGGCAACTATTCTCTAGACAGTTTACAGTTTGAAAATAGCTGTGATTAATTATTGATTAAGAATTAATAGTCACATTGTAAAGCAATTATACCCCAATAAAGATGTTAAAAAATAAAAGAATTAATAGTCACATTCAAAATAGTTGAATCTATAGTAATGATGGTATATGTTTCTCATTAGTCATGGAATGCAGCAGCTTTGGAATTAGGGTTTTGGATTCTGAAAGTCTTTCGTTTTTACAATTACACTCCATGTATTACGTGAAAAGCAATACTTTATACTCCTTTAGGAAAAGTATGGTACAATGGCTCCAGTGCTATATGAAAACAGAGGGAATTATGGTTCTATTTCTGGCTTAGAAAATTATTTAACTTTTACCTTGAACAAATAGCATATATTTTCCAGCCTCAATTTTTTCATTTGTCCTTTCATTCATTCACCAATTTTTTAATGAGGGCCTACAGTGTGATAGGCATGGTTATAAAGTGATGAAATCAGAAACAGTCTTTGCCTTATTAGAAATTATATAACGGGAGAAAGAAGTAAACACAAATACAATATCAGATTGTGAAAGATTTTGGAGGAAAAGAACAGGATGCTATGAGGGAGAACCAGGGGGCTGATGGCAAACCAATTTTAGGTTTGCTGGTTAGAAAAGTCTCTCTGGGGAAGTGACATTTGAGCAGAGACTTGAAGGCTGAATAAGAGATGGCAAGTTTCAAGAGAAGAAAGGAGGAAGGCTGTGCCAGGACAAGGACCCAACACCTACAGAGGCCCTGGTGAGAAAGGATGTGGCATGTTTGAGGGAACCTAGAGGAAGCTGATGTGGTTGTAGCTTAAGAAACAAGAGGGGAGTGGTCATAGGCTGGGCCAAGGTTTGAGAGGCTTAGATCCGTCCAGGGCCTCTCAAACCTCAGTCATGTTCAGGGGATTGGGTTTTATTGTAAGTGATATGGGAAGCCATTGAGTTTTAGATGAGGAGGGACACGAGCCTTCAGGCTGCTGTGTGGAGAATGGATTGAAGGGAGACCAATTAAGACACTAAATACATTGTCCAATTGACAGCAATGGTGGTGGACTTTCCTTTAGGGTTCACAGTGTAAATGGAGAGAAGGGGAAGGATCCAGGATGTATTATAAAGGCAGAATGGACAAAACTCATTAATAAATTGAATGTGGGGATGAAGGAAAAAGAGCTGTCAAGGATGATTCCCAGGTTTCTGGTTTAAGTAACTGGTGGACTGAAGTGTGCCATTATTGAGATGGAGAAGGCTGGGAGTGATGATAATACCTGTTCCCCTCTGTTGCTTTGAGACTGCATCTGGAAAGGTCTGGATATTTCCTGGGGTTGGTTGGTATATAAACAAGAGCTAGTTATGGAAATTATATTTTGGTTTAGCATGATATATATCAATGGCATTGCTGCTAATGCTTATAAAGGAAATGGTAAACTTCTTTAAAAATTCAAATAATGGATTTTTTTTCACTAGGAAGTCATATCTTGGAAAAATTTGAATATTGAATAATACATGCTCCTGGATTGTGAGGGAAACAGTGGATTTAAAGAAAAACCTTTCATTGGTATGTAGCAGACATTGAAAGAATTTGATACATAAATTGCAATTTTATACAAACAAATTCCTTTGGAGATAGGGCATCAGTATGAGTTATTAGAATTTGGGAAAAAGTAAAGAGCCGATTATTCTGAGTCAGCAAGGACTTGGTCATACGTTGAGTTCTAAGAACATCATTTTATCTTAAAATTCATATGGAGTCTCAAAGGACACCAAATAGCCAAAACAATCTTGAAGAAGAACAAAGTTGGAGGTCTCACACTTCCTGGTCTCAAAACTGACTACATAGCTAAGGTAAAAATAGTGTGGTACTAGCATAGAGTGGACATGTAAACCAGTGGAATAGAATAGAGAGCCAGAAATAAGCTCCTGCTTAAATGGTCACATGATTCTTGACAAGGGTGCCAAGACCATTCAATGGAGAAAGGACCGTCTTTTCAACAAATATGCTGGGAAACGTGGATATCTATATGCAAAAGAATGAAGTTGGACCTTCTACCATAAACGTTAACACAAAATGAGTCAAAGACCCATAAGACCCAAAACTTTAAAATGCTTTGAAGAAGGCATAGAAGAAAAGCTTCATGACATTGGATTTGGCAATAATTTCTTAAATATGACACCAAAAAGCACAGGCAACAAAAGAGAAAATAGATAAATTGGATTTCATCAAAATTAAAGACTTTTGCACATCAAAGGACTGCATCAACAGAGTGAAAATGCAACCCACAGAATATTTGCAAATCATATATCTGATAAAGCATTGATATTCAGAATATATGAAACATTATTACAACTCAACAACAAAAAGCAAACAGCCCAATTAAGAAATAGACAAATGACTTGAGTAGGCATTTCTCCAAGTAAGATATACAGATAACCTATACTCACATGGAAGATGCTCAACATCATGAATAATTATAGAAATGCAAAGCAAAATCACAGTAAGATTCCACTTCACACCCATTAGGATGGTCATTATAAAAAATCCAGAAAATAACAAGCGTCGGTGGGGCTGTGATGAAATTGGAACCCTTGTGTATTGCTGTTGGGAAGGTAAAATGTTGCAGCCACCATGGCAGTTTCTCAAAAAAATTAAAAATAGAATTACCATATGATCCAGAAATTTCACTTCTTGGTATTTACCCCAAAGAATTGCAGCAGGGACTTGAGCAGATATTTGTACACCCTTGTTCATAGCAGCAGTATTCACAATAGCCAAAAAGGTGGAAGCAATCCAAGTGTCCATTGACAGATGAATAGATTTTTTAAAATGTGGCATATATATACAGAGGAATGTTGTTATCCTTACCAAGGGAGCAAATTCTGACATATGCTATAGCATGAATGAACCTTTAGGACATCATGATAAGTGAGATAAGACAGTCACAAAAGGGCAAATATTGTATGATTCCACTGATGTGAAGTACCTCAAGTAGTCAGATTCATAGGGACAGAAAATAAAATGGTGGTTACCAGGGAGAGGGAAGATAGGAGAATGGGGAGTTATTGTTTAACAGGTATGCGGTTTCCGTTGGGAAGATGAAACAATTCTGGAGACAGATAATGTGATGGTGACACAACAATGTGAATGTACTTAATGCCACTGAACTGCACACTTAAAAATGGTTAAAATGGGGCTTCCCTGGTGGCGCAGTGGTTGAGAGTCCGCCTGCCGATGCAGGGGACACGGGTTCGTGCCCCGGTCCGGGAAGATCCCACGTGCCGCGGAGCGGCTGGGCCTGTGGGCCATGGCCGCTAAGCCTGCGTGTCCGGAGCCTGTGTTCCGCAACGGGAGAGGCCACAGCAGTGAGAGCCCCACTTACCGCAAAAAAAAAAAAAAAAAAAAAAGGTTAAAATGATAAATTTTATGTTATATATGTTTTACTACAATAAACAAAGAAAAATAGGCAGTGAGCAGGAATTGGTCCACAAGCCATAGTTTGTGGACCCCTCATCTATGTGAACTCTTGATTTCACCAGCAGTGTGTCCATGTGTGTTAACCTAATTGTGGTTTTCCTTTAGGGATAGTACCAGCCTTATAGAATTACGGTAAGCTTAAATAAGATAATGTAGTATTTATCAAATTCCCTGATGACAGGAATCCCAAGGAGTGCTTGTTTCCAGCTTCAGCCCAGACCCAGTGAAGCAATCTCCAAGGGTAGGAGTCTAGAAGCTAAACAAACACTAGGAAAATTTGGGAAGTATTGAAAACAATGCACGTTAAAATACTTAGCAAGCCCCCTTGCCATAGGAAATGGTCAGTAAATAAATGTAGTTTGTTTTTTACCTTAAATCCTTAACTCCTTTGACCCTGTTTCCATAGTAGAACCTTTTGCTATTGTACTACTTTTTTTTTTTTTTGTATTCCTAATGTCCAGGGTTCACTTTGAATTTTCACAAAGGGTAAGAAAGTGCATTCTGCAAACTGTTGGACAGCGAGCCTGTTGCCCCAGGAAAGATTCTCTAAGACACATTATCGAAGGTGTCATTTAAAAGAATAAGAAAACTTGCCTCTCTGAGTCAAAGGTTGCAGACTGGAATGCCCACTGGGGCCAGGCAGCAACTCCCATGGATGAGGCAGACCCTGTTGGAATTGTGGAGCACTATAGAGTGCCTGGCTTTTTGGAAGGGAGCCCTGTATGTCCATTGTATTACACTGTATGAATACATACAGTGTATCCCACTCAGCATCTGCCCCTTATTGCTGTATACAGCTTTCCAAGAGAAGACGGAAATCTCAACTTTTAAAATGTTACTAGCACATTTTTTTTTTTATTTTTTTTTACTAGCACATTTTGATTGTTTTTCTAGTCCTATTGGCCTCAAGGTTCCTACCGTGGACCAATTCATTTGATGATGGTTAAGTTCCCATTTCGCTGTCTGAGTCTTACGGGTAAATGACCAGTAAAAGAGAAGTCCTTGCTTCCAGGAACCCGAAGGGAGAGGGACTGGTGATGACCAGGCCCACCTCTGATGGACAGGAATTCGAGCTGGGGTGGTGATGGTGGTGGGTGAGTACAGTGGCAACACTATGGAAAGACCCTTCCTCAGTTAGAAGGTGAGGCTCCTCTGTCTGGCACAGTCTTCTTGGTTGAGAGATGCCCTAATACCTACCCAGCCCCATTTGGTTTCCCTGGACAGGGCCCTTGACAGGAATCCAGTACAAGCACATCCTAGTCTGGGGACTCACTAACATTTCACCCCCTGGGTGGGGCAAATCCCTCAATTGTGAGGCCACCTGGGAGCCAGCTGGAGGCGAGGGTCTGGAATAAGGAAGTGGGTAGTTAGGGTAAATTTCTTCATTATTCACAATACTAAAAATTAGGATTCCTAAACATCTTTAGTTCCCAGCATTGGTTGGTCAATTCACCCATACCTGTGGCTGAGTTAAAGACTTTTAAATAGCTTGTGTTTAATTCTTCTGGCCAGTTTAGATGGAATTTTGCAACAACTGGGAGTCAGCATATTTCACAAATCAATTCTCCCTCCCTCCCTCCCTCCCTCCCTCCCTCCCTCCCTCCCTCCCTCCCTCCCTCCCTTCCTTCCTCCCTCCCTCCCTCCCTCCCTTCCTTCCTCCCTCCCTCCCTCCCTCCCTCCCTCCCTCCCTCCCTTCCTTCCTTCCTTCCTCCCTCCCTCCCTCCCTCCCTCCCTCCCTCCCTTCCTTCCTTCCTCCCTCCCTCCCTCCCTCCCTCCCTTCCTTCCTTCCTTTTTTTGACAGTTATTGGTCTGACTGATCAAGATAACTCAGTGGTTACAGAGTGTCTGACTTTTAGGCAGACATTTGGGAAGGTCCCTCACAATACCCTTTTGGAGAAGAGTAGAAATACAAGTTGTGTAATAGGACAAGAAGCCTTTTTATCAGAGACTTGGATGGAAAAAAAAAAAGACATGCTTATCAAATTTGTGGATAAAGCTTGACAAGATAACTAACATATTAGGCAATGGAATTGAGACACAGGATTTCTATGGAATGAGTCCTGAGCCTAACAGAACAGACTCTGTCAGGGTTTACTCCAGTCACAATGAGAACATGTGGCTTCCTGACGGGCTGTGCTACCTGCTGTATCGGAAATACCCTTGATCACTTCCCCTCTGCGGTTTCCTTGGCTACCTTCTTCTTGCTTTTTGAGACCCAGCTTGAGCGTTGCTGTCTGTTGTAAACCACTTCTCAAGCTCTCCCCTATGTGGGTTGACTGAGGATGATTTGCTGAACTCTTAGCACTCTTGTGCTTACTTTTTTTTTTTTTTAACATCTTTATTGGAGTATAATTGCTTTACAATGCTGTGTTAGTTTTCACTTTATAACAAAGTGAATCAGCTATACATATACATATATCCCCATATCTCCTCCCTCTTGCGTCTCCCTCCCACCCTCCCTATCCCACCCCTCTAGGTGGTCACAAAGCACCAAACTGATTTCCCTGTGCTATGTGGCTGCTTCCCACTAGCTATCTAATTTACATTTGGTAGTGTATATTATGTCCATGCCACTCTCTCACTTTGTTGCAGCTTACCCTTCCCCCTCCCCATATCCTAAAGTCCATTCTCTACATCTGTGTCTTTATTCCTGTCCTGCCCCGGGTTCTTCAGAACTTTTTTTTTTTTTTTTTTTTTTTAGATTCCATATACATGTGTTAGCATACAGTATTTGTTTTTCTCTTTCTGACTTACTTCACTCTGTATGACACTCTGTAGGTCCATCCATGTCTCTACAAATAACTCAATTTCGTTTCTTTCTATGACTGAGTAATATTCCATTGTATATATGTGCCACATCTTCTTTATCCATTCATCTGTCAGTGGACACTTAGGTTGATTCCATGTCCTGGCTATTGTAAATAGTGCAGCAATGAACATTGTGGTACGTGACTCTTTTTGAATTATGGTTTTCTTAGGGTATATACCCAGTAGTGGGATTGCTGGGTCGTATGGTAGTTCTACTTTTAGTTTTTTTAAGTAACCTCCATACTGTTCTCCATAGTGGCTGTATCAATTTACATTCCCACCAACAGTGCAAGAGGGTTCCCTTTTCTCCACACCCTCTCCAGTATTTATTGTTTATAGATTTTTTGATGATGGCCATTCTGACTGGTGTGAGATGATACCTCATTGTAGTTTTGATTTGCATTTCTCTAATGATTAATGATGTTGAGCATCCTTTCATGTGTTTGTTGGCAATCTGTATATCTCCTTTGGAGAAATGTCTGTTTAGGTCTTCTGCCCATTTTTGGATTGGGTTGTTTGTTTTTGTAATATTGAGCTGCATGAGCTGCTTGTAAATTTGGGAGATTAATCATTTGTCAGTTGCTTCATTTGCAAATATTTTCTCCCGTTCTGAGGGTTATCTTTTGGTCTTGTTTATGTTTTCCTTTGCTATGCAAAGGATTTTCAGTTTCATTAGGTCCCATTTGTTTATTTTTGTTTTGATTTCCATTTCTCTAGGAGGTGGGTCAAAAAGGATCTTGCTGTGATTTATGTCATAGAGTGTTCTGCCTATGTTTTCCTCTAAGAGTTTGATAGTGTCTGGCCTTACATTTAGTTCTTTAATCATTTTGAGTTTATTTTTGTGTATGGTGTTAGGGAGTGTTCTAATTTCATTCTTTTACATGTAGCTGTCCAGTTTTCCCAGCACCACTTATTGAAGGGGCTGTCTTTTCTCCATTGTATATCCTTGCCTCCTTTATCAAAGATAAGGTGACCATATGTGTGTGGGTTTATCTCTGGGCTTTCTATCCTCTTCCATTGATCTATATTTCTGTTTTTGTGCCAGTACCATACTGTCTTGATTACTGTAGCTTTGTAGTATAGTCTGAAATCCGGGAGCCTGATTCCTCCACCTCCGTTTTTCTTTCTCAAGATTGCTTTGGCTTTTCGGGGTCTTTTGTGTTTCCATACAAATTGTGAAATTTTTTGTTCTAGTTCTGTGCTTACTTTTTTAACTCTCATCACACTGTAAGAAAATCAGGTTGTTTTGCTTGTCCTCCTTCCCCATCCCCCGCAGCTCTGAGCTTTTTGAAGTCAGAGACTGTTTATTTATCTAACTTTAGCACTAATAAAAATGCTGGACAAAATAGGTATTTAAGGTATTTAATGTGTTTGTTGAATGTATTTTTGACCTACACCTTGGTAAAAAAATAAAGTAAAACAAAGGAACAAAACCCAATTGCACTGTTATAGGAAAAGGGAAATACGGCTTAGAAGTGGCATGTAAAATTTCATTTTATGAGTAGTGACTGGACGTCAAGGAGATTCATGTAAACTTCTCTGCGTTAGTAAGAAGCACTGTGTTTAGAATGAGGTGGAGAATAAGCTTGCTCTGTTCTCAGCAGACCCCACCTACAGTCACTTTATAGTCCATCTCTGGTCACCATGCCTTAAAAGATACATGGACCAATTGGAGTGTGTTCAGCAGCTTGGAGAAAAAGATGACTTGGGCAGTTTGATAACTTATTTCAAATATTTGAGTAATATTGTGAGAAAAGGGAATAGACTTGCACTTTGCAGATCAAGGGAAAGGCTGGGACCAGCTGGTACATTTTGCAGGGAAGTGGACTGTAGCTCCAAGGTTGGAGGTCGTGACTTCACTATGGTACCACTCCCCACAGTCGTCCAGTGTGCAGCAGCTCAGCCACTCAGGGGCTGGTTGGGGCGAACAAAGAGGATTTAAAGATTGAATCAGGATTGATAAGTTCTATTGTAAATCTATGGGTAATGAAATCATACTACTTTTAGATTTAGATTTTACATTTTTAGGTTGATATTTTATATGACATTTATGAAAGTGGGAAAGAACTGGGATGGTTTTTAAAGATGTTGCTGGGAGAGTTTTTCTTGTGGTCATGGGGCAAAAGAATAGTAGAACAAAACTTGGGGGTGGTAGCAACATGAAATTAGTTACCCCCCCTTGTTGTGATAGAAAATTAAACACAAAGTCCAGTTTTTAAGTTCCTAAATTCATTCTAAACAGCTGCTGTTTTGTACTATGAAGTACCTTTCTCTATGACAGAGGCTGCTCTGATTTAGTGCTGGAAAAAGCATTGCCTGGAGGCAAGTGCCAGGCCTGCTGTATATGGATAGTGGGGCTTTGGGCAGGTTCCTTGATGTCACTGGATCTATGTCGTCATTTGTAAAGTAGCGACTGTATACCTACCACAAGAGTATCCTTAAAGGTCATATAATATTTTTTTTGCTCAAAGGCCTACTATTAGGCCTAGAACTCAGTAAACATTTACTGAAACAGAATCATGGGATTGCTGCTTTAAAAATAGCAGACATTGTAAGTCTGTGGGTAATGAAGTCATACTACTTTTAGATTTAGATTTTGCATTTTTGACATTTTATACAAGACCTTATGAAAGTTCTTAGGTGCACTTTCTTTTCTTTTTGTAAATTTTTTATTCTGAAATAATTATTGATCCACATATATTTGTAAGAAATAATACAGAGACATCTCACATACCTTTGACCCAGTTTCTCCTAATGGTTATAATTTGCATAACTATAGTGCAGTATCAAAACTGGGAGATTGCCATTGATAAAATGAATCAATCTTATTTATATTTTGCTTCCAGTTTTACATGTACTCATTTGTATGTGTGTATACTATTTTGCTCTATGTAATTTTTGTCATATGTGTAGATTCATGTGAAAATACCAGAGTGTTCCATCTCAAGGATTCCTTGGGCTACCTGTTTATAGCTACATGCACTTACTTCTTCCTTCAACCTCTGGTCACCACTCATTCGTCCTCCATCTCTATAATTTTGTCATTTCAAGAATGTTATATATATAAATGGAATCATATACTATGTAATCTTTTGAGATTGACTGTTTTTCACTCAGCACAGTTCCCTTGAGACTCATCCAAGTTGTTGCATGTATCAATAATTCATTCCTTTTTGAACCATCCTACACTGTTGGTGGGAATGTAAATTGGTGCAGCCACTATGGAGGACAGTATGGAGGTTCCTTGAAAAACTAAAAATAGAGCTACCATATGATCCAGCAATCCCATTCCTAGGCATATATCTGGAGAAAACCATTATCTGAAAAGATACATGTGCCGCAATGTTCATTGCAGCACTATTTACAATAGCCAAGACATGGAAGCAACCTAAATGTCCATCTACAGATGAATAGATAAAGAAGATGTGGGGTGTGTGTTTGTGTGTGTGTATGTGTGTATGTATATATAGTGGAATATTACTCAGCCATAAAAAAGAACGAAATAGTGCCATTTGCAGCAACAGGGATGGACCTAGAGAGTATCATACTAAGTGAAGTAAGTCAGACAGAGAAAGACAAATATCATGTTATATCACTTATATGTGGAATCTAAAAAAAAGATACAAATGAACTTATTTCCAAAACAGAAATAGACTCACAGACATAGGAAACAAACTTATGGTTAGCAAAGGGGAAAGGGGAGGGGAGGGATGGTTGAGGAATTTGGGATTAATAGATACACACTACTATATTTAAAATAAACAACAAGGACCAATTGTACAGCACAGAGAACTATATTCAATATTGCTACTATATATAAAATAGATAACAAGGACCAACTGTATAGCACAGGGAACTATACTCAATATTTTTTAATAATCTATAATGAAGGAGCTTCCTTGGTGGCGCAGTGGTCGAGAATCCACCTGCCAATGCAGGGGACATGGGTTCGAGCCTCGGTCCGGGAAGATCCCACATGCCACGGAGCAACTAAGCCCGTGTGCCACAACTACTTAGCCTGTGCTCTAACGGCCACGTGCCACAACTACTGAAGCCTGTGCACCTAGAGCCCGTGCTCCACAACAAGAGAAGCCACCGCAATGAAGAGTAACCCCCACTCACTGCAACTAGAGAAAGCCCATGTGCAGCAGCGAAGACCCAACGCAGCCAAAAATAAAATAAATAAAATAAATAAATTTTTAAAAAGATAATAATCTATAATGGAAAAGAATCTGAAAAAGAATACTTTGTACAGAGTATTCTTTGTATACCTGTATTTTGCTGTACACCTGAAACATTGTACATCAACTATAGTTAATTAAAATTTTAAAATTCCCTCCTTTTTATTGCTGAGTAGTATTTAGTGATTTGGATGTACCATAGTTTGTTTACCTTTTCACTCATTGAAGGACATTTTGGTTGTTTCCAGTTTTTGGCTATTGAGAACAATACAGCTTCTATGAATATTCGTGTACACATTTGTGTGTGTGTGTGTGTGTGAACGAATCTACGTTTTTATTTGCACTTTATTTTTTATTTTGTTAATTAATTAGTTTGAGGTACTTAATATTTTTGGCTAATGAATAAGGAAAATATACAAGTTAGCGGTGACTAGAGAGTCTGTCTTTGTTGGAGGTATTCCTCTTGGTCAAAATAGTAGTATTTTTGACATTTATGTTAGTGGAATAATTAAATAATATAACCTGACACACAGGAGCTTGTATATTGGCTACATGTACATCTAATGTATTAACATCATGTAACTATGCCAGCTGCTGGTTGGAGTGCACGGCTGTGTTTACACAGGAAAGATGTCTATATGCCAATGAAACACATTTGCTTATAGACTATCTCCCAAGAAACACCCTCTTCCCATTGCAACATGAAGGACAACATGAAGAATTTAATGTCTTATTACAAATAAGTACAAACATTTGCACAATTTCCTCTTTGTACCCCCCTTCTCCAATTCAGAATGCACAGAAGTGTTAACTAGATAAACTCTTTGTCATATGTCCAGACCACATTGGTTCTTACTCATCCAGTATCACTAAATGAGAAAGTCTTTGCATGAGTGATCATTGGTAAAGTTACAGCAGCTAAACAATTGTTAAATACCATTAGCAAATCATAGATAGTGCTTACTATATAGCTTACTATATACCAGTGACTGTTCTATGCCACTGCTGCTTATTCATGTGAACTGATCTCCACTAAAACCTGGTGTGTACACTATCAGTACTCTCATCTTATAGCTGGGGACACTGAGGCACAGGCGGTGATTACGTAACTTTTCCAAGGTCTCACAGCTGGTAATTGGCGAACCTGAGATGAATTCAGTCTGGTTCCAGAGTCGATCTCTTAACTACTATACTCTTTGTTAGACTAGAATCAGTAAATCCAAATAAACCAACATGCCAAAATAAGATGTTTTTATTAAAATCGGGGTTCTGGATTCTTCACTTGTCAGAATGGAATAAGAACTTACAGCTTTCCTTGAACTAAACTAAATTTTTTGTAGAACTGTAGTGTGGTAGGCATTCCCAGCTAAAGCCTAAGTGTTGATCACCGTAGAATTAGCCTCATCAGGGCAGGTTCACTCAGGGTCTGTTTGGAAGAAGGGCTGCAAAACTCTTGAGAGTGAGCTTATTCCAAGCCAAGAGAATTAACAGCATGCTTGGTAGTTAGAAGTGAGGACCAATTTTGAGTACAACATACTGTTTGCTACTGAGATTTGCTTTTCAGCATGATGCTCATGAATGAATCTCTAGGAGACTGAGGGCTGAAGATGAAAACAGAAAAATTCATTTTCACTAAAAATTTAGTAGTACATTAAGAGCATAAGCGCCATTGCATTGGTGTCCATTAAAAAAGATCATGGTTCAAGAAATGGAAAGATGAATAAGGTGGGTACGGGGAATATGGAACTTTGGTACATTTAGGGCACTGACATATTAATAACACTTGTGGCTTTAGCCAAACACTGCCCCTTGCACCATGGGAACACTCAAGACCTTTCACAGCAGTACCTGGCAAACTCCAATGTCTGGGTCTCTGGCTGTAATGCCTGGGGTCAATGGATTCAATAGTAACTTGAGGCAGTGCTTTGCGTCCTTAGGGTACAGTGTCCTTGGCACAAAAATTAGCACCACGGACAGCAGATACTGGCAGCATGCTAGGGCACCATCCTCACAGGGCTTTACTAAGTGGGAGGTTCAGCACTAGATACTCCAAACGGTGCTGAAGAAGTGTGCAGAAAAAATGGTGGGTACCAGGTGGAAGCAGACAGAATGAGTTTATTCTCAGAAAAGTTTGGGAATGGGGAAGGGGAACTTTTAAAGAATGGAGGCTCTCTTAAAGAAGATAGGGCTACAGCTAGAGAGATACTGTTCATTACTATTAATGTAATAATAATATTGATAATAAAAATATTATTTTTTTTCCAGTTTTATTGCGATATAAATGACAAAACATAATACAAATTTAAGATGTACATAATAATGATTTGATATATCTATATATTACAAAGTGATTACCACAATAATCTTAGTTAGCATCCATCACCTCATGTAGTTACATATTTTTTTCTTGCGATGAGAAATTTTAGCACCTACTCTCTTAACAACCTTTGAATATACAGTATGGTATTGCTAACCATATTATGTTGTACATTACATCTTCGGAACTTAATTATCTCGTAACTGAAAGTTTGTCCTTTTTGAACACTTTCACCCAAATGATAGTTTCTAAATAACTTTTCCAATAAAAAAATGTTTAAGACCAATTAAAGCATTTGTCCATCTCAGAATTACTGGCCAATGCTGTATCTTATTTTTTTAACATCTTTATTGGAGTATAATTGCTTTACAATGGTGTGTTAGTTTCTGCTGTATAAGAAAGTGAATCAGCTGTACGTATACATATAATCCCATATACCCTCCCTCTTGCATCTCCCTCCCAACCTCCCTATCCCACCCCTCTAGGTGGTCACAAAGCACTGAACTGATCTCCCTGTGCAATGCAGCTGCTTCCCACTAACTAGCTATTTTACATTTGGTAGTGTATATATGTCAATGCTACTCTCTCACTTCGTCCCAGCTTACCCTTCCCCCTCCCCGTATCCACAGGTCCATTTTCTACATCTGCGTCTTTATTCCTGTTCTACCTCTAAGGTCTTAAGAACCTTTTTTTTTTTTAAGATTCCATATATATGTGTTAGCATACGGTATTTGTTTTTCTCTTTCTGACTTACTTCAGTCTGTATGACAGACTCTATCTAGGTCCATCCATCTCACTACAAATAACTCAATTTCGTTTCTTTCTATGACTGAGTAATATTCCATCGTATATATGTGCCACATCTTCTTTATCCCTTCCTCTGTTGATGGACACTTAGGTTGCTTCCATATCCTGGCTATTGTAAATAGTGCTGCAATGAACATTGTGGTTACATGACTTTCTGAATTATAGTTTTCTCAGGGTATATGCCCAGTAGTGGGATTACTGGGTCGTATGGTAGTTCTATTTTTAGTTTTTTAAGGAACCTTCATACTGTTCTCCATAGTGGCTGTATCAATTTACATTCCCACCAACAGTGTAAGAAGGTTCCCTTTTCTCCACACCCTCTCCAGCATTTATTGTTTGTAGATTTTTGATGATGGCCATTCTGACTGGCATGAGATGATACCTCATTGTAGTTTTGATTTGCATTTCTCTAATGATTAGTGATGTTGGGCATCCTTTCATATGTTTGCTGGCAATCTGCATATCTTCTTTGGAGAAATGTCTATTTAGATCTTCTACACATTTTTGGATTGGGTTGTTTGTTTTTTTTAATATTGAGCTGCATGAGCTGCCTGTATATTTTGGAGATTAATCCTTTGTCAGTTGATTCATTTGAAAATGTTTTCTCCCATTCTAAGGGTTGTTTTTTCATCTTGTATATGGTTTCTTTTGCTGTGCAAAAGGTTTTAAGTTTTATTAGGTCCCATTTCTTTATTTTATTTTTATTTCCATTTCTCTAGGAGGTGGGTCAATAAGGATCTTGCTGTGATTTATGTCATAGAGTGTTCTGCCTATGTTTTCCCCTAAGGTTTTATAATCTCTAGCTTACATTTAGGTCTTTAACCCATTTTGAGTTTATTTTTGTGTATGGTGTTAGGAAGTGTTCCAATTTCATTCTTTTACATGTAGCTGTCCAGTTTTCCCAGCACTATTTAATGGAGAGGTTGTCTTTTCTCCATTGTATATTCTTGCCTCCTTTATCAAAGATAAGGTAACCATATCTACATGGGTTTATCTCTGGGCTTTCTATCCTGTTCCATTGATCTATATTTCTGTACCATACTGTCTTGATTACTGTAGCTTTGTAGTATAGTCAGAAGTTGGGGAGCCTGATTCCTCCATCTCTGTTTTTCTTTCTTAAGATAGCTTTGGCTTTTCGGGGTCTTTTTTATTTCCATACAAATTGTGAAATTTTTTGTTCTAGTTCTGCGAAAAATGCCATTGGTAGTTTGATAGGGATTGTACTGAATCTGTAGATTGCTTTGGATAGTATAGTCATTTTCATAATGTTGATGCTTCCAGTCCAAGAACATGGTATAT
Source organism: Pseudorca crassidens (assembly GCF_039906515.1). Classification (NCBI taxonomy): domain Eukaryota; kingdom Metazoa; phylum Chordata; class Mammalia; order Artiodactyla; family Delphinidae; genus Pseudorca; species Pseudorca crassidens. The sequence continues at coordinate 65,192,223 of NC_090306.1, forward strand.
GTCTCCATGTGTTTGTAGCATCTTTAATTTCTTTCATCAGTGTCTTATAGTTTTCTGCATACAGGTCTTTTGTCTCCTTAGGTAGGTTTATTCCTAGGTATTTTATTCTTTTTTTACAATGGTAAATGAGAGTGTTTCCTTAATTCCTCCTTCAGTTTTTTCATTGTTAGTGTATAGGAATGCAAGAGATTTCTGTGCATTAATTTTGTATCCTGCTACATTACCAAATTCATTGATTAGCTGTAGTAGTTTTCTGATAGCATCTTTAGGATTCTCTATGTACAGTGTCATGTCATCTGCAGACAGTGAGAGGTTTACCTCTTCCTTTCCAGTTTGGATTCCTTTTGTTTCTTTTTCTTCTCTGATTACTGTGGCTAAAACTTCCAAAACTGTGTTGAATAAGAATGGTGAGAGTGGGCAACCTTGTCTTATTCCCAATCTTAGAGGAAATGGTTTCAGTTTTTCACCTTTGAGAATGATGTTGGCTGTGGGTTTGTCATATATGACCTTTATTATGTTGAGGTAGGTTCCCTCTATGCCTACTTTCTGGAGGGTTTTTATCATAAATGGGTGTTGAATTTTGTCGAAAGCTTTTTCTGCATTTACTGAGATGATCATATGGGTTTTACCCTTCAGTCCGTTAATATGGTGTATCACATTGGTTGATTTGCATATATTGAAGAAACCTTGCATTCCTGGGATAAACCCCACTTGATCATGGTGTATGATCCTTTTAATGTGCTGTTGGATCCTGTCTGCTAATATTTTGTTCAGGATTTTTGCATCTATGTTCATCAGTGATACTGGGCTGTAGTTTTCTTTCTTTGTGACATCTTTCTCTGTGATCATTTGGTATCAGGGTGATGGTGACCTCATAGAATGAGTTTGGGAGTATTCCTCCCTCTGCTATATTTTGGAAGAGTTTGAGAAGGATAAGTGTTAGCTCTTCTTTAAATGTTTGATAGAACTCGCCTGTGAAGCCATCTGGTCCTGGGCTTTTGTTTGTTGGAAGATTTTTAATCACAGTTTCAATTTCAATGCTTGTGATTGGTCTGTTTATATTCTCTATTTCTTCCTGGTTCAGTCTCATAAGGTTGTGCTTTTCTAAGAATTTGTTGATTTCTTCCAGGTTGTCCATTTTATTTGCATAGAGTTGCTTGTAGTAATCTCTCATGATCCTTTGTATTTCTGCAGTGTCAGTTGTTACTTCTCCTTTTTCATTTCTAATTCTATTGATTTTAGTCTTCTCCCTTTTTTTCTTGATGAGTCTGGCTAGTGGTTTATCAATTTTGTTTATCTTCTCAAAGAAGAAGCTTTTAGTTTTATTGATCTTTGCTATCATTTCCTTCATTTCTTTTTCATTTATTTCTGATCTGGTCTTTATGATTTCATTCCTTCTGCTAACTTTGGGGTTTTCTTGTTCTTCTTTTTCTAATTGCTTTAGGTGTTAAGTTAGATTGTTTGTTTGAGATTTTTGTTGTTTCTTGAGGTAGGATTGTATTACTATAAACTTCCCTCTTACAACTGCTTTTGCTGCTTCCCATAGGTTTTGGTTTGTTGTGTTTTCATTGTCATTTGTTTCTAGATTTTTTTTTATTTCCTCTTTGATTTCTTTGGTGATCTCTCGGTTATTTAGTATTGTATGGTTTAGCCTCCAAGTGTTTGTATTTTTTACAGAGTTTTCCTGTAATTGATATCTAGTCTCATAGCGTTGTGGTTGGAAAAGAGACTTGATATGATTTCAGTTTTCTTAAATTTACCAAGGCTTGATTTGTAACCCAAGATATGATCTATTCTGGATCTATTCTAAACGTGTCCTGCCACTCTCTACTGGCTTGCAGAGTTTTTGCTGAAAGATCAGCTGTTAACCTTATGGTTATTCCCTTGTATTATTTTTGTTGCTTTTCCCTTGCTGCTTTTAATATTTTTTCTTTGTATTTAGTTTTAGATAGTTTGATTAATCTGTGTCTTGGTGTGTCTCTCCTTGGATTTATTCTGTTTGGGACTGTCTACGCTTCGTGTACTTGACTATTTCTTTTCCCATGTTAGGAAAGTTTTCAACTATAATCTCTTCAAATATTTTCTCAGACCCTTTCTTTTTTTCTTCTTCTTCTGGGACCCCTATAATTCAAATATTGGTGCATTTAATGTTGTCCCAGAGGTCTCTGAGACTGTCCTCAATTCTTTTCTTTCTTTGTTCTTTATTCTGCTCTGCAGTAGTTATTTCCGCTATTTTTTCTTCCAGGTCAATTATCTGTTGTTCTGCCTCAGTTATTCTGCTATTGATTCCTTCTAGAGATTTTAAAATTTCATTCATTTTTTGTGTTTTTTATCATTGTTTGTTTGCTCTTTAGTTCTTCTAGTTCCTTGTTAAATGTTTCTTATATTTTCTCCGTTCTATTTCCAAGATTTGGATCATCTTTACTATCATTACTCTGGATTCTTTTTCAGGTAGACTGCCTATTTCCTCTTCATTTATTTGGTCAGGTGGGTTTTAGCTTGCTCCTTCATCTGCTGCATATTTCTCTGTGTTCTCATTTTGTTTAACTTACTGTGCTTGGGCTCTCCTTTTCGCAGGCTGCAGGTTCGTAGCTCCCGTTGTTTTTGGTGTCTGCCCCCAGTGGGTGAGGTTGGTTCAATGGCTTGTGTAAGATTCCTGGTGGAAGGGATTGGTGCTTGTGTTCTGGTGAGTGGGGCTGGATCTTGTCTTTCTGGTGGGCAGGGCTGTGTCTGGTGGTGTGTTTTGGGGTGTCTGTGAACTTAGTATGATTTTAGACAGCCTTTCTGCTAACGGGTGAGGTTGTGTTCCTGTCTTACTAGTTGTTTGGCATGGGGCATCCAGCACTGGAGCTTGCTGGCCATTGGGTGGAGCTGGGTCTTAGCCTTGATTCGGAGATCTCTGGGAGAGCTCTCGCTAATTGATGTTACGTGGGGCCGGGAGGTCTCTGGTGGTCCAATGTCCTGAACTCGGCTCTCCCCTATCAGAGGCTCAGGCCTGACACCCAGCTGTGGCACCTGTCAGCCACACGGCTCAGAAGAAAAAGGAGGAAAAATGGAAAGAAATATAAAAATAGAAATAAAAAATAAAAAATATATTAACATAAAAAATAATAATTAAAAAAAAAGAAGCAACCAAACCAATAAACAAATCCACCCATGATAACAAGCCCTAAAAACTAAACTAAGATAAACATAGAAATCAGAAACAAATCAGTTGCAGACAGCAAACCCCAAGTCTACTGTTGCTCCCAAGTCCACCGCCTCAATTTTGGGATGATTTGTTGTCTATTCAGGTATTCCACAGTTGCAGGGTACATCAAGTTGACTGTGGAGATTTAATCCCCTGCTCCTGAGGCTGCACGGAGTAGTTTCTCTTTCTCTTCTTTGTTCGCACAGCTCCCAGGGTTCATCTTTGGATTTGGACCCGCCTCTGCGTGTAGGTCGCCCTCCGGCATCTGTTACCTGCCCAGGCAGGAGGGGGTTAAAGCAGTGACTGATTAGGGGGCTCTGGCTCACTCAGGCCGGGGGGAAGTGGGTCTATGGTAGTCATAATTGGAATGTGGGGTGAGCCTGCTGCGGCAGAGGCCAGGGTGACCGTGCAACAGCCTGTGGCGCGCCATGTGTTCTCCTGGGGATATTGTCCCTGGATCATGGGACCCTGGCAGTGGTGGGCTGCATAGGCTCCCAGGTTGGGTGGGGAGGTGAGAGGCGTGTGGCTAGTGACCTGTGCTTGCACATGGGATTCTTGGTGGTTGCAGCAGCAGCATTAGCGTTTCATGCCAGTCTCTAGTGTCTGAGCCGATAGCCGCGGCTCACACCCATCTCTGGAGCTCATTTAGGTGGTGCTCTGAATCCCCTCTCCTTGTGCACCCCAAAACAATGGTCTCTTGCCTCTTAGGCAGCTCCAGACTTTTTCCTGGATTCCCTCCTGGCTAGCTGTGGTGCACTATCCCCCTTCAGGCTGTGTTTACACAGCCAACCCCAGTCCTCTCCCTGGGAGCCAGCTGAAGCCCGAGCCTCAGCTCCCAGCCCCCACCCGCCCCAGCGGGTGAGCAGACAAGCCTCTTGGGCTGGTGAGTACTGGTCGGCACCGATTCCCTGTGCGGGAATCTCTCCCCTTTGCCCTCTGCACCCCTGTGGCTGCGCTGTCCTCCGTGGCTCCAAGCTTCCCCCTTGCCCACCCCCCGTCTCCACTGGTGAAGGGGCTTCTTAGTATGTGGAAACCTTTCCTCCTTCACAGCTCCCTCCCAGATGTGTAAGTCCTGTCCCTATTCTTTTGTCTCTGTTTTTTTTTTTTTTCTTTTGCCCTACCCAGGTACGTGGGGAGTTTCTTGCCTTTTGGGAAGTCTGAGGTCCTCTGCCAGCATTCAGTAGGTGTTCTGTAGGAGTTGTTGCACATGTAGATGTATTTTTGATGTATTTGTGGGGAGGAACGTGATCTCCATGTCCTACTCCTCTGCCATCTTGAAGGTCCCCCCTATTATTATTATTTATGTGACTCTGACACATTGATATTATCAAGGGAAAATCCAGGTTACAAATGTAGTTGTCTTCCTTAACAATAGGTTAGGAAACTTTTTGTCTTGTTTATTTTTTAAAAAATTTTTTTTGTTGTTTATTTTTAATATAGTCTTGACTAAAGATAAAGAAAGGTGTCTTAGATTTTGAGCTCAATGTTATAAATGAAAATGTGTTTGGCTTCAGGAACAGTATTCTACTTTTCCTTTAATTTTGCTTGAAGTATGAGAGGGATGCAAAGTACATACTCACAATTAGTGTTTTCCCCTGATTTAGAGAATTCTTTAGAAGGTGGCTAAGTGACAGGATATGTTCTGTTTACCTATTTCTGCGTAACAAAAAATTCAATCTGAGTAGTATAAAAAAAGCAACCATTTTATTATGCTATGGGTTCTATGGGTAAGGAATTCAGACAGGGCATGGCCAGATGACTTCTGTAATAGTTAGGGTTCCACCAGAGAAAAGGAACCTTCAGAATAGATGTATATTAAGAAACTTATTTTTAAATTTTTATTCGGGTATAGTTGATTTACAAGGTTGTGTTAGTTTCAGGTGTACAGCAAAGCGGATCTGCTATACATAAACATTTATCCACTCTTTTTTAGCTTCTTTTCCCATATAGGTCATTACAGAGTATTGAGTAGTGTTCCCTGTGCTATACAGTAGGTCATTATTAGTTATCTGTTTTGTATATAGTAGTGTGTATATGTCAATCCCAATGTTCCAATTTATCCCTCCCCTTCCCCTTCCCCCCCACCCAGTAACTGTAAGTTTATTTTCTACATCTGTAACTCTATTTCTGTTTTGTAGACAAGTTCATTTGTAGCCTTTTTAGATTCCCCATATAAGTGATACCATATGATATTTGTCTTTCTCTGTCTGACTTACTTCACTCAGTATGACAATATCCAGGACATGGAAGCAACTTAAAGGTCCATCAACAGAGTAATGGATAAAGAAGATGTGATACATATATAGTACAACAGAATATTACTCAGCCATAAAAAAGAACAAAATAATGCCATTTGAAGCAACATGGACGGACCTAGAGATTGTCATATTAAGAAACTTATTGCAAGAAATTGGCTTACACGATTGTGGGGTCTGGCTAAACTAGCTGAAATCTGAAGGGCAGGTGGTCAGGAAGGGCAGGCTGGAAACTCTTGGGCAGGAGCTGAGGCTGCAGTCCACAGGTGGAATTTCTTCTTCCTCAGGGCAACTTCAATTTTTAAGGCCATTTAACTCACTGGATTCTGCTAACCCAGATTATCCAGGATAATCTTTTTGTACGTAAAGTCACCTGGAGATGTTAATCATATCTTACCTTCATAGCAGTACCTATATTGGTGGTTAACTGAATAACTGGGCACTGTAGCCTAGCCAAGTTTGGCATGGAAAACTGACCATCACTGTTTGTCTCTGCTCCACAAGGTCTGGGAATTTAGCCAGGGAATCTCAAATGGTTGGGGTGATCCAAACTACCAGGAACCATTAGAAGACTTCTTCACTCATGGTTCTGGTACCTGACTTAAAGGCTGGGCTCAGCTGAACCAGTCATCTGGAGCCCCTACACATGGCCTCTTCATCTGGCTTTGGCTTCTCACAGTGTGGTAGCAGAGTTCTGAGATAAAGCAACTTGAAAGGAAGTGCCCTTAGAGGCAGAGGGTCAAGAGAACCAGGCAGCAGCGACATGGCCTTTTCTGATCTAGCCCTAAAAATCAGGCAGTGTCACTTCTGCACATTTTATTTATTATTATTATTTTTTGGAAGAGTAAATTAGTTTTATTGACCAATGAAAAACTAAAGTGACAAACAGTATGGAGAATAAACAATAAACATTGAGTTCTGCTGGAATTCTATTTTTCTTCCTTTCACTTTAAGCTGAAAGGACGTAAAATTCTAGACTGTTTTTGAGCTAATCATTTTAAATTTCCTCAACAAAAACTGCATAGTTTAGCAGTTGCCCAGCATTAAATATATACATTTTTGCAAAACCCTGAAAGTTTTCATTTTTGTGTTGACCTCAAAGGCTAATGGAATTGCCTGTACCAGTTGGATTCAGAGTTTCTTTTCCTTTTTCTGCCACCCTGATATTTGGCTAATTCTGCATATTATATTCTCAATTCAGATTTTTCTTTTTCTGATGCAGCGTGAAGTGAAGTTAGCTCATTCTTGATACTTGTGATTCATCAACTTGCAGAAGCATTTCTGCTTTATCTTTCATTTCACCTTCCTGAAGCATTTTCAATAACTGCATTTCTTGTCTTTATTTCTTTATACTTTGCCTCCCCTTGAGTGATCACATTTTTCAGCTTCTGGATTTCAGCCTCTTTCCTTTCAAGTCCCAACTCTAGTCGTTCAATTCTTCCATCTTTTAGAACTACTTCCTGGTTGTGTTTATGATTATAAACATGTCACAAACCCAGACCCAGACCCAAGGGGAGGGGGAGCTAGACTCTACCTTTGATGTAGGAGTGGTAAAGTCACATTGCATGAGAGCAAGTAGGATGGAAGATACTGTTACAGGCATCTTTGAGAAGCACAATCTGCTACAGGATATAAAAATGAACGTCTGTGTCAGTTTGAACAAAAGAAATATTTAGAAGTTTACTATTTACCAACTCACCTCAGACACTCAAAAATGGCACAATTTAATAGCATTAGATTTATCTCTGTAAATATATTGTTCTTTCCTCACATTCAAAAGCCTATCAAGTTAGAGGCTTATTATTAAAAATGTGACAACTTAGGACTGGTCTGGACTAACCCACTTAACTTCAGTGATCTTTGAGTGTTGGGTAGTTATTGGAAACTATATTAATGATCTATTGTTGTGTAACAAATTCCCACAAACTTAGTGACTTAACACAACACACATTTATTATCTCATAGTTTCTGTGACTCAGAAATCTAGGCATGGCTTAGCTGGGTCTTCTGTTTCAGGGTCTCTCATAAGGCTGCAGTCAAGGTTGTTGGACAGGGATGGGGTCTCATCTGAGGCTTGACTGAGGAGCCTCTCCCGAGTTCATATGATTGATGCCAGGAACTGAAACAAAGGCATGGAAACCAGGTGGTGGGGATAATTTGGGACCATCTTAGTGTCTGTCCATTACAGGAACATTAGACACAATTGCTGGAGCTTGGGAGGTGTCCTCTCCTCCTGACCACAGTCTCTGAGTCAGAAAGCATTTGATATAGAGGTGGGAGTGAGAATCCAATGCAAGATTATAAACAATTCCCAACTGGTAGGTAAAACACAACAGTGGGAAGTGAACAACTCCTCTGGAATTCTAGGCGGTCAGGCAGATAGGTAGGCATAAAGTCAGACTAATAGGAAAGCAATCAACTTCAGAGAAACGTTTCAGTAACACCTAATGGGGAGTAAGGGGCAGATTCTGGTTCCCAGAAGGACACTAACAAGAGTAAGCGAGAGAAACCACATATTTATAGGAGTTGTTGATCTGAGTAGTTTACTGAAGTAGAAACTTGTATCTAGGGGAACAAAGCAAAGGCCCATTTATCAGAATTGCAGAGTAAGGGACTTTTAAATATCTGAGTTTCCACGTAGGCTTAGAACTCTGTGAGGCCAGGGAGAACGTGACTTGGGCTATGTCAATGAATATTAACTCTAGGAGATGACAGGTGGGGGCTTACTTCTCTCTAGGAAGGAAAGCACATACGGGCTCTCTGCTTATTGCCATTCGTTAAGGCCATCCTACTATGTCTGCCCAAGGAACCGGTACTGTGCCTGTGTGTGGGGAAGCATGGTGGTCAGATGTGGGAATGACTGGCTGCTGAGCTCTGTAACCCCAGGTGGAAGCAACAGGTAGCCAGAAGGTGGATGCCTAACCCTGCATCTTCCTGCATGTTCCTTCCTCTATTCCTGTTGGACCACAAGCTGAAGATGCTCATTTGGACACCATTTTTACTGTCTAGATGCACTGATCTAATGTTAATAGTTAATCTGGTCCCTATTTGAAAGATAAAGATCTTTTAATTTAAAAAAGATCCCCCCGCCCAAGACTAGAAAAACACCTGGAAGCTGTCGAAATAATTTCTGGCACTTTGATAGGCACAGGACTGTCTGTGCAGGCCCACTCTGCATCAGAACACAAAGACAAAAAACCTGGAAGGTCTTCTAGGTACCCATATACAGTAAAAAACAGTCCCCTGTTGCAAAGTCCGGGAAAAGCCTTGCAGCAGCCTCAATCCAAAGCATTCACCAGACTCTAAGACCAGGGGTTGAACACGTGTCTCCCGCGTTGGCAGGTGGATTCTTAACCACTGCACCACCAGGGAAGTCCACACCACCAGGGAAGTCCCTTATGTACTGTTTTGTATCTGTCATTTTTCATACTAAGTTTGTTTAGAAAATGCATCCATGTTGCTATGTATAGCAGTAGTTGGTTCGTTTTTATTGCTGTATAGTATTCCATTGTATAAATATAATACAGATTATTCATTCATTCTGTTATTTGATGGAAATAGTTTGGGGCTATTATGAATAATGCTGCTATGTAAATTCTTCTACGTGGCTTCTGATATACATTTCTGTGGAGTATAAACCTAAGAATAGAATTTGCTTGTTATAGGGTATGAATAGTTCAGCTTTAGTAGATACTCGCAAACAGTTTTCCAAAGGGGTTGTACTAACGTATACTCCCACCAGAAAATGCTTTGAGGGGAAAATTGGGCTTACCTCTCCATAATTTCCTTCTCTCTTAGGTATTTGTTACCTAAATCCTCACTGCTTTGGAACCTCTCATATATCTTCAATCATATCTTTAAAAAAAATTTTGTCTAGCTTTTTTTGGTTCTCCCCTGCCCCAGCAGGAGGTGGTTCTGCAGCAGTCTGACCTACTATTACTGAAAAAAGAAGTGCATTATGGATGTCCTTTGAACCTCAGAAACTGTAAAAGCTAACCATTATTTTATTATTCTTAAAGAAGAAATAATGAGAAAAATTAGACAAGTAAATGTGTATAAACAGAGAAAGTTAAGAGGGAATAGCATACATAAAGAAAAGAGCATGATGTGTGCAAGAAACCATGAGTAATTTAGCGTTGTTGGATCATAAATTGTGAGATGGTAGTAGAAAAATTATAGAAGCCGTGTTATAAAAGACCTTAATGCCAAACTAAAGAGCTTGGATTTTTATCTGAAAGCTTTGGGGAATCATTGATCATCTTAGTACAGGAAATAATGGGATCAGATTTTAACTTTCCAAAATTTATGTTGAAAGCAGTATGTATATGTATATGTGTGTATATATATATATATATATATATGTATATATATATATATGTATATGTATATGAGGGGCTGGGACTGGACTCTAGAAAATTAGTCTCATAAGAAGGTACAAAGGAAAGGTTAGGGTCTAAATTAGAAAAAAAGGAACAGATTCAAGATATGTTTGGATGGTTAGGTCTGTATGAAGAATGAGGAAAAGGAACAAGTAAAAAATGACTGCCCAGTTTCTTGCTTGGGTGATGAGGTGTGTGATGGTGTCAATATCTGACACATGGAATACAGCAGAAGGAGTTCTCTGGGCTTGGAAAAGGGGGAGGCAATGAAGAATTCACTCTGTACAAGGTCGATTTTAAGGTGCCTTTGGGAAATACAGGTACATGCGTGAGTATGGAGCCTGAAGATATTAAAGGCTGGAGATGAATAAGATTTGGGAGTTATCAGTCTGCAGTAGGTGGCTGTAAAAACCTTGAGATCAATTAGACAACTCAGATGAGATAACTCACATAGAGTGAGAAGGAAGATGGACCAAAGACAAAACAGCAACATAAGAAGGACAAGCAGAGGAGGAGGGGATCATAAAGGAGATCAAGAAAGCATTACCAGAGAAGTAGGAAGAGAACCAGGGCAGAGAAATGTAATCAAACCAATGGGATATGTATTTTAAAGAGGGAGGAATCAGCAGGATTGAAGTTGGAGAGATGATTTCTGAGATAACACATATGTTTGCTATATTTGGACATCAGAACCTCATGGCTTCAGTTGAAGAGAAGGGAGAGAAACGAAATCACAGTGATATGAGAAACGAATGTAGCTTAGTCTTGAGATGTTTAGATGAGAATGAAAAGAGATATAAATTGTAGGACTAAGAGACTGAAGGGTCAAAGGACATATTTTAAATTATGGGGGATGTTTAACAGCACGTGGACTGGAAAGGTAGAGCTGTAGTGTGAAAGAAGCAACTGGACTGATCTTGAGAGGTTAGAAGAGAGTTCATAGATTGAGAAAATCTGAAGCGGTAGTTACAGATTTTTAGAAGAGTAGCAATTCCGAGTAATTGTAGGATTCTTGGCTTTCTATTTAATGCTTTTCTGAAATATATGAATTTTATGGTAGCATGCATTATTCTTATAATCAGAAAAAGCAGTCAAGATTCAGATAAAGATGTGATGAAGCATTGGATTTTTCTGTAAAGATTTAAGAAAATCAAACTGATAAAAGTCCTCAAAATGTGAAATTAGATCATTGAATATTATTCTCCCTGTACATTTGTTATTTAAATGAAAACACTCTTTGAAAACCAAGAATTTGTACTATTTGTGTGGGACTCCATTCTGATTTTTTCTGAGTCAGTAAAGGAGCATTCTTCTGAAGGGAAAATAGTTTGCTAAATATCTACATCATATAATTCATTAGAAAACACTGTCCTGGGAAGACTGCACTGAGATATTTAATCGTCTATTATTTTCTTTCTCTGCATAGCATTTGTGATATTATCTGTGGCATAATTTGCTTGATTCAGTACTATATTTAATAATTCCAAAAATAACCAATTGATTCTGGCAAAAATTTGACAAGGAAAAGCATTTGGCAAAGGACTTCATGAATTAGGTCCTTGTACCAATCAATCATTTTTCCCCCTTAGATTGTCCCTTTTGGTCTAACTCAGAAGCTACAAAATTAAAATGACAAACTATCCATTATAACTGAGTGACAGAAAAAGCAAGATGCTTAAATAAAGTCACAGAATATTATAAATTCATGCAAAACTCTGAGGACTCCTTCACTTTCCTCTTTCTTCTTTCCTCCTTCCTGCACTGGGTGGAATCTGGGCAGAATATCTGATGTCTTGCTGAGCATCTGTGCTAAGAAAACTGTACGAAGCCAGTGGTAGTCAGGTATGATGTAATCTGATCCAGTCTTTGCTTTTCTGAGATGGATAGTGTGATTCCTCCATGTTTCCTTATCCAGGGAGGCAAATAGTCTTCATTTTGACTGCAGCTCTGGTCAGTTGGTCCTGGCTGCTTGGGGCGTTACAATAAACAGCTGGACGCAGAAAGAGTGTTGTGACGGTGGTAATGTCTGCCACGGGCAGGTGGCCTGGAAACTGAAAAGTGAAAATGACAGAGCCTCTGCCCTTGGGGACGGCACACAGTGGAGATCCTGCTCGTTGGACTGGTGCAAGCACATCATGGGCACTGACCGAGAGGTTTGGGGGTCAGCAGTTCAGGTAGGGAGGGTGACAGGACCTTAGTGGGTGGGAGAGCATGTGGTGGGAAATTCCTTGGATCTGGGTTCAAGCCCTGGCGCTGCTGCTTTCCAGCTGTGTGATTTGGGTAATTCATTTATTCTTTCATCAGCAGTAAGGAATGAGAGTAATAATAAGTTTCCTATCTTTCGTATGAACAAGTGGTTAAAAGGATTAGATTATCCTACACGGAAATGAGACATGGCTTTGTCAACTCTCAAGCACTATTCCAATTTTAAAAATTGATTAGTAATGGCAGGGTTATGAGATGTTCACAAACAGCATTTATTGCTATTAAATTATAGCAATTATTAATGAAATTATAGCAACTTATTTGCATTAAATTATAGCATTGTGAGGATAATATATCAAGTGCTTGGAAAGTATAGATAAGAGAGAGATCAGGGCTTCCCTGGTGGCGCAGTGGTTGAGAGTCCGCCTGCCGATGCAGGTGACACGGGTTCGTGCCCCGGTCCAGGAAGACCCTGCATGCCGCGGAGCGGCTGGGCCCGTGAGCCATGGACGCTGAGCCTGCGTGTCCGGAGCCTGTCCTCCGCAACGGGAGAGGCCCCAGCAGTGAGAGGCCCGCGTACAGAAAAAAAAAAAAAAAAGAGAGAGAGCATTTTCTTTTCTTTTTTTAAAAAAGGTAAATTAATTTATTTTTGGCTACATTGGGTCTTCGTTGCTATGCACGGGCTTCTCCCTAGTTGCATCGAGCAGGGGCTACTCTTCGTTGCGGTGCGGGGGCTTCCCATTGTGGTGGCTTCTCTTGTTGCGGAGCATGGGCTCCAGGCGCGCGGGCTTCAGTAGTTGTGGTGCACGGGCTTAGGTGCTCCGCGGCATGTGGGATCTTCCCGGACCAGAGCTCGGAACCCCTGTCCCCTTCATTGGCAGGCGGATTCTTAACCACTGCGCCACCAGGGAAGCCCAAGAGAGAGATCATTTTCTGCTGGAGAGCCTGGGGAGGGCTTCATGTGAAAGCAGAGTTTCAGCTGGGCCTCAAAGGGTGCATAGGACTTTGGTCATTGTAAATGAAAAGACTCTTCCAGAGGGAGAAAACTGGGTGAGCCAAGGCCCAACGTGAAGAAAAAAAAATAAAAGAATAAATAAAACTTCAGGTTTTCACGGTGCTTTATGATACACAGTGTGTTCACTGGTCAGGAATAACAATGCAATTTGACTGTGGCACGGGGTGTATTGTTGGGGTAGGAGAGAGGGAAGGTTGGAGACCGAGGTTAAGGTAGTATTTTGGTGGAATTTGAATTCTTTCTTATGGAATTTTCATAGAACTGAACAATCCAGGTAGATAAAAATGTAGTGAATAGGGATTCCAATTCTCTCTTGTCACAGTAGAACAGGCATTATGTATTTTGTATGTTACGCTCTTTTCAAGGGCACTTTCTTACAACTCAGGGCTCTGCAAGGCTTTAGTGATGCCTTTTGTGCCTAACTCTTTTTCCCTGATTCTTAATACCTTACCTGGACAGTTTTACTACTTACCCAGGCATGTTGCTTCCAATCTCTTCACTCCACAGTCCATGCAGTAAAGGGCTGCCAGATTCATCTTCCTGCTCTGACCAGACCGCCCCCCTGTTCAGAAGCCCGTGATGATTCTCCATTGCTTTCTGAGGCGGACCCCTTAGCCTGGCATTCAGCTTAGATGGCTGCAAATCACCTTTCCAGCCCTGTCTCCTGTTATTCTCTGGCATATGCCCTGTATTTATATCTATGCCTCTAAACACAGTTTGAGCGTTCGTGTCACTTTGACCTGACATCACACTCCTATCCCATACATTCAAGTTGTCCCTGTCATTCAAAAGCAAACTCAAATGTCAGTTCTTGTACAAAGTTCTCCCTGGCCCCTCACAGCTAGAAGTGATCCCTCCTGCTTTTAAAGCACGACAGCTAACAGTGACACGCATCTTATTCTGTGTTAGGCACTCTCCTCGAGCTTTTACATATATTAACTAATTTCACCCTTATGCCTCCTATAAGGGAGGCATAGTTATTGTCCCTGTTTTATAGTTAAGAAAACAGAGGCATATCCTTATCTTGCCCAAGGTTACACAGCAAATAACTGGCATAGTTGTGATTTGAACCAAGGTATTCTGACATCAGTATCTGTGCTGTTACCTGCTCTGTTATGTTGCCTCTTGTGCAGTTTCATATTATTTTGCTCCTTCCTAATGGGACTTAGTACTTTTTTTTTTTTACATTTTTATTAGAGTATGATTGCTTTACAATGGTGTGTTAGTTTCTGCTTTATAACAAAGTGAATCAGTTATACATATACATATGTTCCCATATCTCTTCCCTTTTGCGTCTCCCTCCCTCCCACCCTCCCTATCCCACCCCTCCAGGCAGTCACAAAGCACCGAGCTGATCTCCCTGTGCTATGCGGCTGCTTCCCACTAGCTATCTACCTTACATTTGGTAGTGTATATATGTCCATGCCTCTCTCTCGCTTTGTCACAGCTTACCCTTCCCCCTCCCCATATCCTCAAGTCCATTCTCTAGTAGGTCTGTGTCTTTATTCCTGTCTTACCCCTAGGTTCTTCATGACATTTTTTTTTCTTAAATTCCATATATATGTGTTAGCGTACGGTATTTGTCTTTCTCTTTCTGAATTACTTCACTCTGCATGACAGACTCTAGGTCTATCCACCTCATTACAAATAGCTCAATTTTGTTTCTTATTATGGCTGAGTAATATTCCATTGTATATATGTGCCACATGTTCTTTATCCATTCATCCGATGATGGACACTTAGGTTGTTTCCATCTCTGGACTTAGTACTTTTAATTTGATTGCTTGTAGATTTATCCTACTTGCCTGCTCTGCTTTTACCCCTGGTGAATCCACCTATTGTCACTGGAAATGAACCCATTAAGGGAGAATTCAGGGTATCCTGTTTCTGACAATGGCCAACATCCTTTTAAATTTTGTCCTAGTCTAGTCTTGGTTCTTACTTCTTGCTCCATTATTGCATTTACCTTACCTTTGTCTGCATTCCATATATTGGCCTTTGTGCTTGCTTCTTGTACCCCATGACAATTTAACTTCTCATATTGTTTCTTTATTTCTTTTCCTTGCACATATTTTAGCACGTGTTTCTGTCCTCCTTGAGTTACTACTGTTCTTGACTTTCAGCCCTCAGAACCTAGGCTGACATGGGCCAACCTGGCTGGCCCTCTTCCCCCAGCTTTTTTTGGGAGAAAGAATCAGAAACTGCTAGATTATAAATTCTTAAAGGTAGATATTGTGTCAGACGTGTACCCCACAGAATAAGTATGGTGTCTTAGACGTAGGAGCTCAATAATATTTTACTGAATAAAAGGACGAGCAAATGAAAGGGGCCAACATCAGCTTAGTTCTCCTTGACTGCCCGTTGTGCCTTTTGTGATGACTTTTACTTTTAATCTATTTCTCACACTAGCCTTTATGCTGAATTCAGATTCAGCCTCAGCTCTCCAAATCTGGTGGCTCCTGCCGTGACACAGCTGAGTTAAAACAGCAGGTGCTTATTGAATGCCATTATAGGCAGGGCACCAACGGAACATGATGTAAAATGCAGCTACTGATTTTAAAATAATTTCATTATCATTGTCTAATTAAAATTCAAATAGATAAAAAGTTGTTATGTTAGAATTCTAAGTTAAGAGTTTCAGACAAAGGTAGTTGTTCCAAGAAAGCACATGACTAAGCAACAAGTAAAAGAACAGATAGTAATTTGGGGGAAGAGGGCAGGGTTACTTCAGGCAAGGGAGGCTGATTTCAGAAGAATGTAGAACTTTACAATTTTTATTTAATTATTTATTTGTTTAAATTTTATTGGAGTATAGTTGATTTACAATGTTGTGTTAATTTATTTTTTAATTGTGGAGGAAAAAAAGCATAAAATTTACCATTTTAACTATTTTTAAGTGTACAGTCAGTAGCATTAAGCATATTCACATTATTGTGCAACAGCTCTCTAGGACTGTTTTGCCTTGCCAAACAGAAACTCTGTACCTACTAAAGGACAGCTCCCCCTTTCCCCCTCTTCCAGGCCTCTGGTAACCACCATTCTACTTTCTGTTTCTGTGAATCTGACTATTTTAGATCACTCAGAGAAGTGGGGTCATACAGTATTTACCTTTTAAAGAAGAATGTTGATTTTGAGCTATGTATTTAAAGATGGGAGGACTAAATAGGCAGAGATAAAAGTGGCTACGTAAAGTACATGGGTTAGTATCATGTGAAAGCATGTGTTTTCTTTTCTTTACATCTTTATTGCACTATAGTTACTTTCCAATGGTGTGTTAGTTTCTGCTTTATAACAAACTGATTCAGTTATACATATACGTATGTCCCCATATCTCTTCCCTTGTGTGTCTCCCTCCCTCCCACCCTCCCTATCTCACCCCCTAGGTGGTCACAAAGCACCAAGCTGATCTTCCTGTGCTACACAGCTACTTCCCACTAGCTATCTAATTTACATTTGGTAGTGTATATATGTCCATGACACTCTTTCACTTTGTCCCAGCTTACCTTTCCCCCACCCCGTGTCCTCAAGTCCATTCTCTAGTAGGTCTGCGTCTTTATTCCCATCTTGCCCCTAGGTTCTTCATGACCATTTTCATTTTTATTTTTTTAATTCCATATATATGTGTTAGCATATGGTATTTGTTTTTCTCTTTCTGACTTACTTCACTCTGTGTGACAGACTCAAGGTCCATCCACCTCACTACAAATAACTCAATTTCGTTCCTTTTCATGGCTGAGTATATTCCATTGTATATATGTGCCACCTCTTCTTTATCCATTCATCTGTTGATGGACGCTTAGGTTGCTTCCATGTCCTGGCTGTTGTAAATAGAGCTGCACTGAACATTGTGGTACATGACTCTTTTTGAATTATGGTTTTCTTAGGGTATATGACCAGTAGTGGGATTGCTGGGTCGTATGGTAGTTCTACTTTTACTTTTTTAAGGAAACTCCATACTGTTCTCCATAGTGGCTGTATCAATTTACATTCGCACCAACAGGGCAAGAGGGTTCCCTTTTCTCCACACCCTTTCCAGCATTTATTGTTTGTAGATTTTTTGATGATGGCCATTCTGACTGGTGTGAGATGATATCTCATTGTAGTTTTGATTTGCATTTCTCTAATGATTAGTGATGTTGAGCATTCTTTCATGTGTTTGTTGGCACTCTATATATCTTCTTTGGAGAAATGTCTATTTAGATCTTCTGCCCATTTTTGGATTGGGTTGTTTGTTTTTTTGTTATTAAGGTGCATGAGCTGCTTGTAAATTTTGGAGGTTAATCCTTTGTCAGTTGCTTCATTTGCAAATATTTTCTCCCATTCTGAGGGTTGTCTTTTCGTCTTGTTTATGGTCTCCTTTGCTGTGCAAAAGCTTTGAAGTTTCATTAGATCCTATTTGTTTATTTTTGTTCTTACTTCCATTTCTAGGAGGTGGGTCAAAGAAGATCTTGCTGTGATTTATGTCATAGAGTGTTCTGCCTATGTTTTCCTCTAAGAGTTTGATAGTGTCTGGCCTTACATTTAGGTCTTTAATCCATTTTGAGTTTATCTTTGTGTATGGTGTTAGGGAGTGTTCTATTTCATTCTTTTACATGTAGCTGTTCAGTTTTCCCAGCAACACTTACTGAAGAGGCTATCTTTTCTCCACTGTATATTCTTGCCTCCTTTATCAAAGATAAGGTGACCATATATGTGTGGGTTTACCTCTGGGCTTTCTATCCTGATCTATTGATCTATGTTTCTGTTTTTGTGCCAGTACCATACTGTCTTGTTTACTGTAGTTTTGTAGTATAGTCTGAAGTCAGGGAGCCTGATTCCTCTAGCTCTGTTTTTCTTTCTCAATATTGCTTTGGCTATTCGGGGTCGTTTGCATTTCCATACAAATTGTGAACTTTTTTGTTCTAGTTCTGTGAAAAATGATGATTTTTGCTCGATGCTGTTTGCTAGTATTTTGTTGAGGATTTTTGCATCTATGTTCATCAGTGATATTGGCCTGTAATTTTCTTTCTTTGTGACATATTTGTCTCGTTTTGGTATCAGGGTGATGGTGGCCTCCTAGAATGACTTGGGAGTATTCCTCTCTCTGCTATATTTTGGAAGAGTTTGAGAAGGATAAGTGTTAGCTCTTCTCTAAATGTTTGATAGAATTCGCCTGTGAAGCCATCTGGTCCCAGGCTTTTGTTTGTTGGAAGATCTTAAATCACAGTTTCAATTTCAGTGCTTGTGATTGGTCTGTTCATATTTTCTATTTCTTCCCGGTTCAGTCTCGGAAGGCTGTGCATTTCTAAGAATTTTTCCATTTCTTCCAGGCTGTCCATTTTATTGGCATAGAGTTGCTTGTAGTAATCTCTCATGATCCTTTGTATTTCTGCAGTGTCAGTTGTTATTTCTCCTTTTTCATTTCTAATTCTATTGATTTGAGTCTTCTCCTTTTTTTTTCTTGATGAGTCTGGCTAGTGGTTTATCAGTTTTATATTCTCAAAGAACCAGCTTTTAGTTTTATTGATTTTTGGAATCGTTTCCTTCATTTCTTTTTCATTTATTTCTGATCTGATCTTTATGATTTCTTTCCTTCTGCTAACTTTGGGGTTTTTTGGTTCTTCTTTCTCTAATTGCTTTAGGTGTAAGGTGAGGTTGTTTATTTGAGATGTTTCTTGTTTCTTGAGGTAGGACTATATTGCTATAAACTTCCCTCTTAGAACTGCTTTTGCTGCATTCCATACGTTTTGGGTCATCGTGTTTTCATTATCATTTGTTTCTAGGTATTTTTTGATTTCCTGTTTGATTTCTTCAGTGATCTGTTGGTTATTAAGTAGTGTATTGTTTAGCCTCCATGTGTTTGTATTTTTTACAGATTTTTTCCTGTAATTGATATCTAGTCTCATAGTGTTGTGATCAGAAAAGATACTTGATACAATTTCAATTTCCTTAAATTTACCAAAACTTGATCTGTGACCAAAGATATGATCTATCCTGGGGAATGTTCCATGAGAACTTGAGAAGAATGTATAGTCTGTTGTTTTTGGATGGAATGTCCTATAAATATCAATTAAGTCCATCTTGTTTAATGTATCATTTAAAGCTTGTGTTTCCTTATGTAATTTCATTTTGGATGATCTGTCCATTGGTGAAATCGGGGTGTTAAAGTCCCCTACTATGAATGTGTTACTGTCGATTTCCCCTTTTATGGCTGTTAGTATTTGCCTTATATATTGATGTCCTCCTATGTTGGGTGCATAAATATTTACAATTGTTATATCTTCATTTTGGATGGATCCCTTGATCATTATGTAGTGTCCTTCTGTGTCTCCTTTAGTAGTCTTTGTTTTAAAGTCCATTTTGTCCGATATGAGAATTGCTTCTCCAGCATTCTTTAGATTTCCATTTGCATGGAATATCCTTTTCCATCCCCTCACTTTCACTCTGTATGTGTCCCTATTTCTGAAGTGGGTCTCTTGTAGACAGCATATATATGGGTCTTGTTTTTGTATCCATTCAGCCAGTCTATGTCTTTTGGTTGGAGCATTTAATCCATTTACATTTAAGGTAGTTATTGATATGTGTGTTCCTATTACCATTTTCTTAATTGTTTTGGGTTTGTTATTGTAGATCTTATCCGTATCTTGTGTTTCCTTCCTAGAGGAGTTCCTTTAGCATTTGCTGTAAAGCTGGTTTGGTGGTGCTGAATTCTCTTAGCTTTTGTTTGTCTGTAAAGGTTTTAATTTCTCTGTCAAATCTGAATGAGATCCTTGCTGGGTAGAGTAATCTTGGTTGTAGGTTTTTCTCCTTCATCACTTTAAATATGTCCTGCCACTCCCTTCTGGCTTGCAGAGTTTCTGCTGAAAGATCAGCTGTTAACCTTATGGGGATTACCTTGTGTGTTATTTGTTGTTTTTCCCTTGCTGCTTTTAATATTTTTATTTGTATTTAATTTTTGATAGTTTGATTAATCTGTGTCTTGGCATGTTTCTCCTTGGATTTATCCTGTATGGGACTCTTGTGTTTCCTGGACTTTATTAACTATTTCCTTTCCCATATTAGGGAAGTTTTCAACTATAATCTCTTCAAATATTTTCTCAGTCCCTTTCTTTTTCTCTTCTTCTTCTGGGATGCCTATAATTCGAATGTTGGTGTGTTTAATGTTGTCCCAGAGGTCTCTGAGACTGTCCTCAGTTCTTTTCATTCTTTTTTCTTTATTCTGCTCTGCAGTAGTTATTTCCAGTATTTTATCTTCCAGGTCACTTATCCATTCTTCTGCCTCAGTTATTCTGCTATTGATTCCTTATAGAGAATTTTTAATTTCATTTATTGTGTTGTTCATCACTGTTTGTTTGCTCTTTAATTCTTCTAGGTCCTTGTTAAACGTTTTTTGTATTTTCTCCATTGTATTTCCAAGATTTTGGATCATCTTTACTATCACTATTCTGATTTCATTTTCAGGTAGACTCCCTATTTCCTCTTCATTTATTAGGTTTGGTGGGTTTTTGACTTGCTTCTTCATCTGCTTTGAGTTTCTCTGCCTTCCCTTTTTCCTTAACTTACTGTGTTTGGGGTCTCCTTTTTGCAGGCTGCAGGTTCGTAGTTCCCGTTGTTTTTGGTGTCTTTCCCGAGTGGCTATGGTTGGTTCAGTGGGTTGTGTAGGCTTCCTGGTGGAGAGGACTAGTGACTGAGTTCTGGTGGATGTAGCTGGATCTTGTCTTTCTGGTGGGCAGGTCCACATCTGGTGGTGTGTTTTGGGGTGTTTGTGGCCTTATGATTTTAGGCAGCCTCTCTGCTAATGGATGGGGTGTGTTCCTGTCTTGCTAGTTGTTTGGCATAGGGTGTCTAGCACTGTAGCTTGCTGATTGTTGAGTGGAGCTTGGTCTTGGCATTGAGATGGAAACCTCTGGGAGCTTTTCGCCATTTGATATTACGTGGAACTGGGAGGTCTCTTGTGGACCAGTGTCCTGAACTTGGCTCTCCCACCGCAGAGGCACAGGCCTGATGCCTGACTGCAGCACCAATAGCCTGTCATCCACATGGCTCAGAATAAAAGGGAGAAAAGAAAGAAAGAAAGAAGAATATAAAATAAAATTATTAACATAAAAAATAGTTATTTTAAAAAAATTTAAGTCATAAAAAAAAGAAAGAAAGAAGAGAGCAACCAAACCAAAGAACAAATTCACCAATAACAAGTGCTAAAAACTATACTAAAGAAACTCCAAAAACACAAACAAAAAAAACGGACAGACAGAACCTTAGGACAAATGGTAGAAGGAAAGCTATACAGACAAAATCACAGACAGAAGCATACACATACACACTCACAAAAAGAGGAAAAAGGGAAAAAATAATAAATCTTGATCTCAAAGTCCACCTCCTCAATTTGGGATGATTCGTTGTCTATTCAGGTATTCCACAGATGCAGGGCACATCAAGTTGATTGTGGAGATTTAATCTGCTGCTCCTGAGGCTGCTGGGAGAGATTTCCCTTTCTCTTCTTTGTTTGCATAGCTGCTGCGGTTTAGCTTTTGGATTTGGACCTGCCTCTGCATGTAGGTCACCTGAGGGCGTCTGTTCCCCCCCACCCCCCCCCGCTCCCCGGACAGGACGGAGTTAAAGCAGTAGCTGATTCGGGGGCTCTGGCTCACTCAGGCCCGGGGGAGGGAGGGGCACGGAGTGCGGGGCGGGCCTGCGGCGGCAGAAGCCAGCGTGACGTTGCAGCAGCCTGAGGCGCGCCATGCGTTCTCCCGGGGAAGTTGTCCCTGGATCCCGGGACCCCAGCAGTGGCGGGCTGCATAGGCTTCCGGGCGAGGAGTTGTGGAGAGTGACCTGTGCTTGCACACAGGCTTCTTGGAGGCTGCAGCAGCAGCCTTAGCATCTCATGCCCGTCTCTGGGGTCCGCACTGATAACCGCGGCTCGCGCCCATCTCTGAAGCTCGTTTAGGTGGTGCTCTTAATCCCCCCTCCTAGCGCACCCCGAAACAATGGTCTCTTGACTCTTAGGCAGTTCCAGACTTTTTCCCGGACTCCCTCCCGTCTAGCTGTGGTGCACTAGCCCCCTTCAGGCTGTGTTCACATAGCCAACCCCAGTCCTCTCCCTGGGATCCGAACTCCAAAGCCGGAGCCTCGGCTCCCAGCCCCCACCTGTCCCAGCGGGTGAGCAGACAAGCCTCTTGGGCTGGTGAGTGCTGGTCGGCACCGATCCTCTGTGCAGGAATCTCTCCGCTTTGCCCTCCGCACCCCGTTGCTGCACTCTCCTCCATGGCTCTGAAGCTCCCCACCTCTGCCACCCACTGTGTCCGCCCACGAAGGGGCTTCCTAGTGTGTGGAAACCTTTCCTCCTTCACAGCTCTCTCCCACTGGTGCAGGTCTCATCCCTATTCTTTTGTCTGGTTTTTCTTTTTCTTTTGCCCTACCCAGGTACGTGGGGAGTTTCTTGCCTTTTGGGAGGTCTGAGGTCTTCTGCCAGCGTTCAGTAGGTGTTCTGTAGGAGTTGTTCCACATGCAGATGTATTTCTGATGTATTTGTGGGGAGGTAGGTGATCTCCACGTCTTACTCTTCCACCATCTTGAAGCTCCTCCAAAGCATGTGTTTTCTAACATGTACTGAGATAGAAGCCAAGTCATCATCTTTCTTATTTGTTTTCCTTGGGGCAATTTCCTCTTAGGTTATGGATATTTTGATTGCTGTTTACTGTGATTGTCTATATGTGACTTTAGCTGCAGTTCCCAACTCAGGAGGGATCTTTGGGCATCAGTTATATGACTTTTCAGTGTATATTGTGGTCCAGAAGACAAAGAAGTACCTGCCTAGGGCCTAAAAGCCTGGACACTGGGTTCGTTTGTTTTCACTTGAACTGTGATGGAATGGAGTATTTTGATTTGGCATTGAAAGAAGGGTTGTTTTTTTCTTTGAAGAACCAGAGCATTACAATGGGAAATTTATGCATGGGTTTATACGATAATGAGCACAGGCACATGTATAACAAATTTCAACATGTGTTTTACTGTTGTACTATTCTTTTAATCAACAATTCCATGTCATTGGGAAATGGTAAATATTTTTAATCTATGGTTTGCAAGAGACAAGGCTCTGACATAGTTCTGGTTCTTTTAAGCTACAGTCTCTTCTTGAGTTTTGTGCTTAATCTTTCTGGACAGGACACGTGACTCTCCTTCACATTTGGGCAGGAACAGACCTCTTATGAGGCACCACCTTAGTGTGGATTAGGAAAAGTAGCTTCTTCCTCAAGACACATACATACTTTCTCTCTGACAGAATATTGTCTTGACAGAGCAAAATGCTTTGCTGCCACCTGCTAGAACATTGTAACAATAACTCAGTCAACTATATGAAAGATGGCCTCTAGGGTTGTGCAGTATACAGCTTGCACAACTACATGCAAAGGTCCTTCAAAAGCACAAAGGCAGGGAACAGAAATGTAAGGGTCACTCTCTGTAAAGACACAGGCATTGACACACACAAATCTGTGTCCTGTAGATGTGTCAGAGGGCAGAAACAAGAAACCCGGAAGCTGGGTCTCAATGTTATGAGATAGGCAGAAAATGAGAGCTAAGTGTGGCACCAATATGGGGACCTGGGAAGTTGGGGTTGCCAAGAGCTGGGACTTAGGTGGTATTGAAATATGCATGTATGCAGAAACTTCAGACAGGGACTGTAGGTATTTGAAGCAGCTTTTTACAGAATCATAATGCCAGTTTGCATAGCAGTGTATAGTTAATTTAAAGTAACAAGAATAGGGCAGATATGTCATGTCCTCAGTAGTAATAATAATAATATTAGCTGACATTTGTGCAGTGCTTCAGAGTTTATAAGACTTTTTAATGTTTTTAATGCACATCTCATTTTGATATTTTCATGTACCTTTTAAGGCAGGGGAACTGTTATTTATCCCAATTTTATAAATAAGGATTAATAAGTTTACATGACGAGTGTAAGGTCATATGTTTGACAAAGATAGGTTTTTAAATCAAATTCTTCTGAGTCCATGATATTTTTTATTATACTGTGATTTCTTTTTTCTGATAAAGTTCCACCAAAGCATGCTGGTTACACTGTTCCGTAGACTTCCATTGCAAGGAATCAAATTTATTTCCCTTTATTTCTGGGCACAAAATACAGACCCCATTCCCAGCCAAATTACTAAATGGGAGAAACTGATATTGGTCACTTCCAGGCCTGGCCCACAATGCAGTGCTTTTCTCCTCCTCTCTTACCCTCTTCATGTCAACACCCCTGGCAGCTTTAGAAACCACGTATTGCAGATGGGAAAGCCTCCCTCAACTTGAGTCTTTGCATACTTACATGGAAAAGAGCCCTTCCTGTTCTAAGAGGTAAACTTCTATTGAATTTATTGAGTAAGAAATAAACTTCTATTAAGCCACTGGGCTTTGGGGTTTTATCTGTTTCTTACAGCAGCTAGTATTATCCTAATAAGGTACTCTCTTTACATTATTTACATTTAGCCTCTACTGTGTAATCATTTCTCTCTTAGTTGCTTATCTGTGACTGAGGTTATTTAGGATAGGTGCCTACCTTTTCCCTCAAGACTGCTTTTATACCCTTAATTCCGCTTTCTCTCTAGTCCTTTGAAGCACATGGAATTAGGCTGTATCGCTTTGCCCCCCAACCTCCCCCCCCCTTTTTTTTTTTACAGTGATCTACTTTATTCTCCATCACTTGCCCCATGCATTAAGGATTTTAGTCATTAGTTTACTAAATTTCTCACATCACTATTTCTGTCTATTGTTTGACCACCTCTTCTTACTTCTCCAGTTCACTTACTCTAGGGTAAGTAAGTAGAGAATGATTCTGCTCCAGTAATTCTTGGACACGATTAGGAACCCCAGTCCGTTGACCTTCCTACCATCTCACTGGCGAATATCCATCTTTACCTGGTTAAGATTTCTCAGTCTGTTGTTAAATAGTTTCAGCTCCCTTGCCCCGCTCCTTCTGTTTTTGCCTGGCAAAATTCCAACCCTCAGTAAATTCAGCTTTCTTCCTATTTCACTCCAGCATCAGCACAACTGAACATAGCTGGAAAAAATGAAACAGTGCTTACTGGTCTAACTTTAAATTTATGCCCACAAACCTCAACTGAATTTGGTGTCTGACCCTTCTCTACTTTCCACATACTTTTTTCCCTCTAGTGCTGTGGCTTTAAAGATGTCATATGTGATTGACTCCCAAGTGTATATACCCTTGGTCTGTTACAACAACTCACCTCTGCTCTTGTAGTATGAAAGCAGTCACAGGCAATACCTAAATGAACACATATAGCTATGTTCCAATAAAGCTTTATTTACAAAAACGGGTGGTAGGTCACATTTGACTTAACAGGCGCAGACTGCCAACCCCTGATTTAAATCATTATTGTTGTATGGCCTGGGTTAAATGAATGACTAAACAAGTGAATGGACCAGTGAATGAATGACAACCTCTTTGGCAGCAGGCAGCCTTCTCCTGCTTTGGTCCCCTTAGTTCTGTCATGAATATTCATGAGACTGCTAGAAAATCACATCACTCCATGAGGGAAAAACACCACAATCACTCTTTAGGGCTGAGTGAGGAGCACATGGGACAAACCTTACGAGTGTAGTGTTTTGCTCCCAAGATGGATCAGGTGAGCAATGTCCTTAGCTCCCTGAGACTCTACTTGGATGGCTAAGGGATCTAAATTATAACTGTCTGTTTAGGGAAACTGTCCCCTCCCGGATGAAGTCCTAACATTTCTCACCAGGACCTTCATGATCTGTCCTGTTTTTACTTGTCCAGTGTGATTATTTTCTCCCCTTTGCCCGCTCACATAACATGGGAGAGCTTACAGGTCTGGGGACATGCAGGCTCTCTCTCACTTTTAGGTCCATGTACATCCTATCCTTTCTGCCTGGAAAACTCGTAACCACCTCCCTTCAATGGCCAGGCTCACCATAATTTGTTCTTTAGGACTCTGCCTGGATGCTATTTTTCTTCTGGAAATTGTTCTAAACACTCCATGACAAGTGGTTGTCCTTGCCCTGTGTCCAATAATCTTGTGCTTGTTCCAGTAGTAGCTTTTATCGCTTTGCATAGCAATCGCTCTTTTGCTAGTCTGTCTCCCTAATACTGTGAGTGTATTGAGGGTGGCGCTATCTTGTGCTCATGAAGTCCAGCACATTATACAGTGCCTGGCATGGAGCAGTCCCTCAGTAAATATTTATTGAATGAATGATTGACTACGTGATAAACCTCAGATTTTTTGTAGGAGTGGCTGATGTTCCGTAAACCTTGATATCTCAGGTGGGAGGAGGGATGCCCTCTCGTCCTAGCTCAGCAGACTGGGTAAATGACTATGTCTACTTCTAGCTGGGAACTATAAGTATAGCACGTGTCTCTCAAGAGTTTTAACCACCTGGAAAAGCAGGTTTCTTGGAAATAAGGTTTGGTGGCTGGCTGTAGTCCTAGAGGTATATAAAGTCAGTGGCTATATGTATGTAGGAAAAGCTTGACCATGGAGTTAGACTAATTTAAGTTCATGATCATTTTTTTCCACTTTTTAAGTTTTCTGAGGTTCAATTTCCTGATCTGTGAAACAGGGATAACAATTTATGTCCTGTAAGATTTCAGCAGTATGGGAAAGGGGTTAAAGATAATATACCTATTACAGTGTCATCTGGTAGGTCCTAATCACGATTGGTAGCTTCAGCCATTGAGTCTTATCGTAACCCTTTGATCACCACATTAGGGAACCCCAGTGTCAGGATTGCTTACAAAAAATGAAGAGACTGTCTTGAGTCAATTTCATGATACCACCAGCATTTAATAGCAGCAGCTTCAGATGGGGATCGTCTGCACTGTTGGATTTTCTGTCCCTGGTAAGGTTGAGGCAAACATACAAGGCTCTAAAGTTCTCATAAGTATATTTTATTATTATTTTTTAATTAATTAATTTATTTATTTATTGGGCTGCGTTGGGTCTTCATTGCTGCGCTTTCTCTAGTTGTGGCGAGTGGGGGCTACTCTTCGTTGCAGTGCGTGGGCTTCTCATTGTGGTGGCTTCTCTTGTTGTGGAGCACGGGCTCTAGGCACGTGGGCTCAGCAGTTGTGGCATGCGGGCTCTAGAGCGCAGGCTCAGTAGTTGTGGCACACGGGCTTAGTTGCTCTGCGGCATGTGGGATCTTCCCGAACCAGGACTCGAACCCGTGTCCCCTGCATTGGCAGGCGGATTCTTAACCACTGTGCCACCAGGGAAGTCCCCCGTAAGTATATTTTAATATGTAAGTCTTGGCTACTTGAAAACAAAGCATGTGAACCCACGCATGTGCTCATGTGCGTGCACACACACGCACACACACACACCCGAGAATTTCTCCATTTAATTTGTTTTACCTTCATTTGCCATTGTTTAGGAATGTGTTAGAGACATGAGAGACTGGTTACTAAGTCATATAATATTTTTCTTCAAAACAACAGCACCGAGATAAGTGCTGGTGTTACTTCCAGCTTCTCCTTGCTGATATTAAAATTTACCCAGGAGGTGATCAGTTGGCAGAAGAGCTCACCACTTGCAAGGAGAGTTTTGGAGCAAGAGCATTCCTTTTCTGGTGGATATCTGTGAGGCTGGGGAGGAAAGCTTTTCAGGTGTTTTCCATGGCTGCCAATTCCCCTAATGTCTTGGGTGCCACAAATGGATTTTCCTCTGCCAGCACATTTAGTTTACAGGATGATCCTTGCACAAAACACTGCGGTTACATTTATGAGAACATATGTAAAATTAAACCACTGACCCAGGAGTCAAATAAAACTTCCCATCAGTTAGTGAGCTTGTT
Organism: Pseudorca crassidens; assembly: GCF_039906515.1. Taxonomy (NCBI): domain Eukaryota; kingdom Metazoa; phylum Chordata; class Mammalia; order Artiodactyla; family Delphinidae; genus Pseudorca; species Pseudorca crassidens. The sequence continues at coordinate 65,220,078 of NC_090306.1, forward strand.
CTTAGCTTTCATTAAAGCAAACAAGCCCTTTGTCCCTTAATTTTCCAAATAAATGCTCTTGCAACACATAGGAGCTTCATGGGTTCAGAAGGGGATGCGAGCAACAGAAGTGTGGCTGCCCAGGGAGATCAAAGACTTCCCTCTGCTTATTGGACACAGCTTAGGGCTCTTGTGTCTCGTTCTACTAACACAGGTCTGGCATCTGTGGCAGCTCCTTGAGACATTCCTTGGTAAATCAGAACCCTAGATAAGTTGGACATAAGGTCTCACGATGGCTTGGACTTCACTCAGGCAGGCCTCAGGTAGAACCTGCTCCATATGGTGACTTATGTTAAGCAGATAAAATGCCTTATTTGGTACCAACAGGAGCCTCCGTGTTTCTTCGTGGGCAGCGTAAATAAAGAACACATATGTTAGCCTACCCGCTATCATCTGCAATACTGTCGGGAAGAGAGAATGGGAATAGAAAATAAATAGAACGTATTTAATAGGCTATCCTGTCCACCAACCACACTTTTCACAGAACTTCTAACACATGGAAGAATCTTGTGATTTTACCACTCTGGTCATCTTTGGAGAGTTTCTGTGTTTGTTATCATCATTATTATCAATCATCTGATGAGCTACTTGTAGGACACTGTGGCAGGAGCTCAGGGGGATACCAAGCAAGAAGTATGAGACATAATACTTGCTGGGGATGACATGTCCACGTGCTAGTGGTCAGAGCTGGCTGGGGGTAGCCTTCTGGGAGGTGGGAGTGGGACAGGGAGCTCACTGGGCCCTTGAACTCAGATAATTTAGGACTTTGAAACATACGTCCAGGAATCCTTTTTCTATAGGACATGCAAATCTTTTTAGAATACTGGCTGGGGAAAATTGTTGGGGGGTGCTTTGGCCCTGGTAAGTCAGCCCCCCAACCCTTGATTATTTCCAAGGCTGGTGAATGAAAACCAAAGTGAAAATATATCTACAGTATAAGGCAGGATATCACGTGTGCATAGCAGTGCCCACGTGCAGCACCCCATAGGAACTTAGATTCTTCTATTTGCTTTTGGCTTTTGAAAATTTATGCCTGTTGTCCTATATATGTCCTGTGGCAAGCCATGCTTTGATCTTGAGTCCTTCTCAAGTTGTCTCAGGCCTTCTTTTCCTGTATTTAATTTTCTTTAACATTTCCTGCAGCTCTCACAGGAAGGTGGAGACATTCAGATGCCTTTTATAGCAGGGAACTAATGTGCTCAGGTATGATGGGAGCACTTTTTCCAGGTTTTCTCCCATAGACCTAACTCTGAACCGACAACTTCCTCATTCCTCATGTGTTTTCATTCTTTCTCCCTCAGCACTTCGTATAATACTTTGTTGCACGTATGAGCTTAAACTTCTGTCTACTAGATTGTAAGCTTCTTGAGGGCAGGAACCACATCTCTTCACTTCTGTATACCCAATGCCTAGCACAGTATCTAGTAAGGGACCCTCCCCCCACCATTCAATATCCGTGAATGCGAATTTAGGAAGCGTTCCCAGATTACGGGAAAGGACTCATCTCAACCTCACCCTCCCTGATTATTCTTGACAAGTGATTATTTCTACATTACGATAGGCAATTCAATATCAGCATAAACTGAGGGAACAAGGAATGTAGTGACTCTAAAATCATTATTATATGGTCTCAGAGTACATTGGCGGTAGCATTGCTTTACTTTCATAGTAAGCTAGATTATTATTAGTTAATGTCTGTCTCCAGCATGCACTTCAATTAATAGAAGGGGAAGCAACTCTCAGGTGTGTTGGATGAGGGACTAATGACTGTTGTTAACAGTTCAATTGGAGAGTTTACATGTGGTTGAAAATCTATACTATGTACACCTTGATGGAATATATGTTTATTATTTTCAGTATTTTTCGACTGCCTACTGTGTGCTAAATACTCTCTTGGCAGGCTGTTTCCTGAATGAGTTCATAATTTACTTCAGAGATTTGGCTCTGGATGTAATTTAATGTGATTGGACAGAAAAATGACTCCATCAATCAAATTGATATATTTGTAAATTAAAATATATGAACCGGGATTTATGCTCCTACAGTACATTTATTATAATAAATATTAGAAGTGTAGTGCTCGCTTTGGCAGCACATATGCTGAGATTGGAATATATTTTACACTGAAGATTAGCATGGCCCTTGTGCAAGGATGACATGCAAATTTGTGAAGCAGTCGGTATTTTTAAAAAATATATTAGAAGTCTACATCTAGGCTACATAAAATTAATGAATATTTTAATAAAAGAAAAGGTCATTTAAAAAATTTACTTTCAAGTCAGAAAGAGAAAAACAAATGCCATATGCTAACACATATATATGGAATCTCAAAAAAAAAAAAAAGGTTCTGAAGAACCTAAGGGCAGGACAGGAATAAAGATGCAGATGTAGAGACTGGACTTGAGGACATGGGGAGGGGGAGGGGTAAGCTGGGACGAAGTGAGAGAGTGGCATGGACATATATACACTACCAAATGTAAAATGGATAGCTAGTGGGGGAAAAAAAATTCACTTTCAAGTTATTTAGCTTATAAGATTTGTCCTAAATCTACTCATAATTTGAGAACATATGTGTAGGCTGTGTTTTCTTTGGAATTTGACTGTTGTGTAAAATGATTATCTAGTAATTGAAATAGTGCAGAACTTCCTTTACTTTGAAGTGCATGTATGTTTGGGCACATTTCTGCTGAGGTAGTGCAGAGTGATCATTTTCTTTGCTTTTCTTGTATTAATACTGCAGAAACTTTTTCAATAAGAGAAGCTGGTTGCAATTTCAGCTGTAAAATAGGAAAAGAAGAACTTTCTGAGCAAAACAAAGTTCTCTTCTATTTAGCTGACCAGAAGGAGGCTCCCTCCCACCTCACTGTATAAAGTTAGACTAAAAACTTCTAAACTTACTTCTTCCTAGGTGGTTCTAATATTTCCCAAGCCGTCTCTATCACTGGTGGTGGCAGCACAGTGCCCTGAAATTTTCCCTGGAGGAACAGAATTTAACTTTGCATCATGGATAAGAAGTGAGTATAAAGTGTCCTTTCCTTCCACCAGCTCAGTCATATATTTCTCTTCTAGTTGAATAACAATTAATAAAAGTGTTAGGCTAAAACTCTCCTCACTAACTTGGGCTATGTCAGCATTCCTTAGCTTAATTCTTATGGCTTTGTTTTTCAAGATTGTCCTTAAATATCCAATACAGTATTTAAAAAATTAATATTTTGCGATGAATCAGTAGGTGTTTGGATTTTTGAAAGTGTAGTTATTGCCTCTACCTACCAATCCCTCTTTGTATGTAAGAGATATTCTATGTATCTATAAGTAAGAGGCATTTCTGATGTTTATAACATAGGATAACCACATTCACCCCAGATGCTCTAATTACATTGCTTTTATCAATAAAGAAGCCATTAGTAGATTCAGAATACTGAGCAAAAGGTCCAAAATCCTTGGAGAGTAAAGAGGGGTGTGAAGATGCAACCATCAGTACATAGTCCACCGTATGATGTCGTGAGATCATTTTTAATCAGTTGGTTTTTGAGTTGTCATGGAGGGCAGTTTATGAGGTTACTGCAAAAAATAGGATTGTTGCTCTTCTGAGAAGCCTTGGCCTTTAATGATGGAGCAGAGCTGGTTATGAAATACCCAACTGTGACTAATTTTGGAGGAGTAACATCTCACATAAACTGTCTCCTGGAGATGCTGTCGGAGCCAGCGAACAGAATGATGAGTTTGTCTGTGCTAATTGTGCCTTTGAGGGCTTATTCCTAGACAGCACAGACTAGATCAGTGCTGAATTTCTAACTTCTCTTTGCCGTGAAGATTCTGGTTGCTGAGAACTGTGGTAGGCAGAATAATGACCCTGAAGACGTCTCTGCCCTAATCTCTGGAACCTGTGAATATGTTATGTTACATGGCAAAAAGAGCTTTGCAGAGGTAATTCAGGTTATAGATATTAAGAGAGGGAGATGATCATGGGTGGACCCAGTCTAATCACATGATCCCTTAAAAGCAGAGAACTTTCTCCAGCTAGAAGAAGATGCAGCAGAAGGAAAAGCCAGAGAATGCCAAGTGTGAGAAGGATTCTATGTACTGTCAGTCATTCTGAGATCTAAGGGGTCACATGTGAGGACTGAAGAGCTAAGGACCACCCCTGGTTGACAGCCTGTAGGGAAATGGGGACCTTAGTCTTACAACCCCAAGGAACTGAACCCGGCCAACAACAAGAATGAGCTCGGAACTGGATTCTTCTCCAGACCTCTAGGTAAGGAGTGCAGCCCTGCCAACACCTTGATTTTAGCTTGGCAAACCCCATGTGAGACTTACGCCCTACAGAAACTGAGATAATAAAGTTGTATTGCGCAAAGTCACCAAGTTTGTGGTACTTTGTTACAGTAGCAACAGAAAACTAAATCAGAAAATATTTGGAAATTAGCACCTTTTTGTTAATTATCGCTTAGTAAATTTTGTATCCTACATGAACATTGACTTGCAGAATGGGACATTGACTCCCAGTTGTACGGTTGGTCTTGGGCATCTGTGGACCCATCTACACACATTCATTTCAAGAACAAGTTCATGAGGATTCAGAATCATACCAGTTAAAAAAAAAAAAGAAAGAATCATACCAGTTCACTTAGGACGCTATTATACCTGCAAAAAAAAAAGAAAGAAAGACTCATACCAGTTCACTTAGGACGCTATTATATCTGCAGTCCCTGTTGTATGAGATATTCTTGCCTTTAAATAGAGGATTCAAAATAAACAATGAAAGCATAGTGATTGAATGGCTTCGACTGTGTCATTTTATGTGATGACTTGGAGTTTTATCTGTGTTTAAAATTTAAAACAGTAATGCAAGAGGAAAAAGAATAAAAATATTTGGAAGGCAACGGTACTTGTGTTGGATTGTTACTTCGTAGTAGACTGTTACAATGAATCATGCCTCCATGAATTGAGTCCAGTGACTCTGGGCTTTAGCCACGGGATATTAACAAAGGGAATGATAACAGAGGCTTGACAAATGTATTTGTTTCCCATCGATTTTTTAACAAACTACACAAATTTACTGGCTTAAAACAGACTTACTATCTTATAATTTTGTAGGTCAGAAGTCTCACTGGGCCAAAAATCAAGGTGTCAGCAGGACCACATTCCTTCTGGAGGCTCTAGGGGAGAATCGATTTCCTTGCCTTGTCCAGCAGTAGAGGCTCCCTGCATTCCTTGGCTTGTGGCCCCTTCCTCCATTTTCAGAGCCATCAGTATAACATTATCAAATTTCCCTTACTCTTGCCTCCTTCTTGTAAGGACTCTTGTGATTACATTAGGACCATATGGATAACCCAGGCTAATCTTCCATCTCACCTTAACTTAATCACATCTGCACAGTCTCTTTTGCCATGTAAGATAACATATTCACAGGTTTTGAGGATTAGAGCATGGGTATCTTTGTAGAGGGCATTATACTACCTACCCCCAAAGTGTTGCATGGTGGGTTTCTATTCTTGGAATGCTCACTCTTTGAATTCCCTTTCCTGAAACACAATTTCTATACTGTGAGGAAGTCTAAGCAAACATGTAGAGAGGCCTCCATAGAGAAGAATCAAGGCCTCTGGCCAACACTCCTATCTGAGCTCCCAGCAAGCAGCCAGCAGCAACTCCCTGCCATGTGAGCAAGGCCACTGTAGACCTTCCAGTTGACCCAGTGCCCCAGCCATCCCCACAGCGGCGGAACTGCCTGGTCAGCACACAGAATGATGAAAGATAATGAACGGTGGTTGCTCTTTTAAGCTCCTAAAGTTTGGGAGTGGTGTGTTATGTAGCAGTGGATAATTGAAATAATGTTGTGGTCTCTTTTGTAAACTACCTAACTACCTGAAATTGAAGGATTCTGATTTGAGGAAGATGTGTTCTTCTATCTCTTCAGATGAAAGAGATGACATAGGTCAAAATACATAAAGTCCGTAGAGCAGTGCCTGGCACATAGCAGGTGCTGTAAAATTATAATTAGCTTTTCCCAAGCAGTCTTTCTGTTGTAGACATTTCTACCTGCCTCCCTATTAAAAGAGAAGATTTCTTTCTGTTCGAGGTGTATTTGATTTAGCATATAACAAAACATAGTGTGTTATCTGATCATTTTGCTTGGTGCTCCATAATTTAAAGACATAAAGTCTTAACCTGAACAATGTCTATATTTGTTCCACAAATATCGTTTCTCAGAAAATACATCTTAACTAAAATTTGTAATATGAAGTAGAGTCTTGCAGTTTATATTGTTTAATTGCACTGTCACATGAGATTTTTAGCATTTTTCTTAGTTTGTTCAATTGCTGTAAATGACTTCTGAAAGTAATATAATTATAACTTGTAATGGTAAATGCATTCATAGACTTCATGGAGCAAGCTGAATATGAAACTGTTCATTTGGAGCCAAGTTGATTACCGTTTGAAAACAATTAATGGAGTTGCTGATTAGAATACATTGCAAAGGGCTTCCCTGCTGGCGCAGTGGTTGAGAGTCCACCTGCCGATGCAGGGGACACGAGCTTGTGCCCTGGTCCGGGAAGATCCCACATGCCGCAGAGCGGCTGGGCCTGTGAGCCATGGCCGCTAAGCCTGCACATCTGGAGCCTGTGCTCCGCAACGGGAGAGGCCACAACAGTGAGAGGCCCGTGTACCGCAAAAAAAAAAAAAGAAAAAGAATGCATTGCAAAGAGTCATGATTTAATTTTACATCACCTAGAAAAATCTGATGCCATGCGTATTAATGGAAGCTTTGAGGGGCATAAGGACTGACACGTTTCCCTGAGCTAAACGATATGGCCGTGCTGACTCAGTGAAAAATGCACATTTCAAAATACATAAAGTCGGTAATACAGCGCAACCTCAAGTGATTAAATTCACCACCTGAGTATTAAAAATGTGAGCGAAGTTTATAAGTAGGGATTAAGCTCATTTAAAGCAATGCACTGTGAGATTTAAGCAGAAATCCAGCTCAATGGAGGCTTTCAAGTTTTCATAGCATACTACTTGAATGGGTTATGTTCACTTTGTGTTCAACCTGCTTTTCTTCCTCCCCAGCTTGGAATCTCCACATTGAAGCTAGAGAGATTTTTGTTTTTAAACTCACAAGTCTGTCCTGTCAATCCCCTGCTTAAAGCTCTTTAGTGGTTCCCTCTTGCCTCCACATAAAGCCTTAGCTCAGCATATAGGACTCTGTTTGATCTGCCACTGCTGATCCTACAGTCTTATCTCTTAACAATTTTTCTTACCTTCTATGGCTCCAGACCTGGAGAAGAACTTATAATTCCCTAACCTCTTTTGTTCTCTAGGCACCCGGCCGGGCTATATCCAGGACATCTGTAAAACCTTGTTTAAGTGTCACTTCATCTAGGAAGACTTTCTTGACCCTCTTCCCCAAGTAGCCTAAGAGCAACTCTCTGTGCACCTGTAGTACCTGTTTTACTCATTTGATGGCACTGATCAAGCTATATCACAATTGCTTGTTTAATTGCCAGCTTCCCTCAGTCGAGTGCAAGTGCCCTGTTGGGAGTACTGTGTCAGGTTCACAGTTGAATCAAATGCCATGTACAGTGCCTGGCACACAGAGGACTCGATTCAAATTCGCTGAATGAACGATGGATGTATTTGTTCACAGGGAACAGAGTATAAAACAACCATTATCAGAGTCTGGTATTTAGTAGGCAGTGGGTATGTGTTCACTCATTCATCCCTCATCACAGATCAGCACCACAGGATTCATCGTTAGTTGTCTGCCATTTCCCACGGGTTTACCATGTGTTATTTACAAAGCAGTAAGCTGTTTGATTGTATGGTAACATCTTATAGAGCACTTTTCTTGGAATAAAATAGGCTGGTCTTTGAAACTGTAGCTTCTCATTTCTAGACCTTGGTTTCTTAGGACCTTTAATGTGCTCCCTTTCGGGTCTGGCTGGCTCCTTTCAATTTAGTTCTCAGCCCAAATGGTTTCTCCTTAGAGAGCCTTTCTTGGTTACTTACTCCAAATTCCTCCCCTTATCCTGTCTCCAGTTGATTTCTGCTATTACATCAAGTGGATTTAGTGTTTTGCACTATACTCATCACTACATAAACTTATCTTGCTTATGTATTTCTTTTGCTTATTGACTATAACCACCTTCCAGAATGAAAGGCTGTGAGAACAGGGCCTTGCCTGTTGCTCCAGTGCTTTGAACACTGACTGGCATGTGGCGGGTGAATCCATGCGCAAAGGAACCTTGGAGGAAAGCTTCCTCCAGTGTTTCTATGTAGGCCGGTATTCCTCAGGATCATCTCAGCTGCCATTAAACAAACAAGGGTTCTCACCAGACAAATACTCAGATGCACACCTGAAGTGATATACATGATAAAATTTGCACATCCTATGATGACTTTCTATCAAGTCAATAGAACAGATGGCTCATGCTATCATTATAATTGTTAGTGACTTTCACTGTGGAAGAGAGAAAATGGCCAAATGATCTTGTGTAATCTATTAAGTTTGGAAAGTACTGTGGCAAAACAATAGAATTTCTTTTTCTTTTTAAGAACACAAGTAACATGAAAGCATTATGATAAATTTTCACAAAATCAGCTTTGGGGGGAATACTTAGTCATCTTTTCTTTGATTTTCTTGAGAAGCCTGCACCCTAAACCCTGAAAGGAGGGCAGTATTGAAGGGAAAATGTCCTGATTTTCTCTATGTCACTCGCTGATTTCTTTCTATATGACATATTGATTGGTGAGATGGGGTCAGGAAGTCATTCGTTGGCTCATGGTAACCAGTGGGTGAAGTCACCATGCATCCCTGTCTCTGACTTGCCACAGGGGATATTATAGCCCATGATGCTCCACATGGGTGTTTGGCTAAGAGAGCTCAGTAGTTTCAACCTTTCCCAAGATAGACTTCAAGGTCTAAATTAGGGGAAAGAGTGGGACAAGTATTAGGGAGCTTTACTAGTACTCTAATGTAGCCAATACCAGAGAGTGCTAAATCCATTCAGTAGTTTTTTTATCCTCATTTAGTCTCCCTTAATTGTTTTTCTAGTTCATCAGAACCCATAGGGGAAAGGATGAAAGAGGAGGTTTTCTAGAACCAATAATTCCACTTCCTTCACGATTGGGAATGTTTCTTTGGTTTCTTAGCAGAAGAAAAATTTAGAGAATATGAGAATTACATGTTACTACCATCAAAAAACATTGGAATGATAATAAGTAACTGAAAAGTGTGTAATTTAGAAATGGCTTTTTATTCAGAACCTGAAGTTGTGACATTTAAATGGTACCTGTAGTTCTATGGTGATTCATACCATGTGGAATCTCGAGCCAGGCTCAGTAAGAGGCTGTATATAACAAAAATCAGCAAAGCGTTCATGAACAAACATTTCTGGCTATCAACTATTAAGTAGTGTACTGTTTCTCTTTATTTTTACTAATTCGATACACTTCTGTAATGTGATGGTGGAAAGTGCTTGTGATATTTGCTGGGTTTCTATATTTGTTTTAGGAAATTGACCCTTCAGAAACATCAAAGTGCTGTTTCATAGGTGCTTTGTTTCCAAATATCTAGAAACCTAATAATCATCACTATCATCACTCGATTATAGAGAGACAGGAAGTATAATAGGATTGTCTCATTATTTTCACTTTAATTTGACCCCACTCTAAACTCCTAGGACTCTTACATCTCATTTAACTATAATCCAAATTGAAACAAAGGGCCAAAATACTTTAATATCTAAGAATATAACATAAAAACCTATTTTAAGTTGACATTAAACTCTTCTTTTGTATAAAGATGCTCAAGAAAAAGTACCACTTAACCAGTGAAGGGCTACTCCCCGGAGGAGATGACAAAGGAATAGAAAGTGGCAAATGCTACCTTGTCTTAGCAAAAAGCCCCTCATCTTTTAAATTTCAAAAATGGGATATACCAAAAGTTATCTAAAATTTTGGAAAGTGAAAGATTTTAACCCAAATCGTAGTATTGATTATTTTAGTTCAGCCTGTTACATTTCTTATATAACGTTCAATTCTTATCATCTTCTGACTATAATATGCAAGAAGACTGATAAATAAGGGTGCAGATCGTTGTTTTTCGTTTTCCTAGGCTTACAGAATCAGAAGTTAAACCTGCCTGTTTTGTGATCTAATCGATTTTCTTTGGTTTTAACACCAAGACAGCCCCTTCTTAGGCTCTTCCAGCTTATTTGAACTTAGCATTTTAGTAATTCACATAAAGCCTTTCTTGCCAGTTTTATATTTGAAAATGGGTCCCAGCTGCTCTGGCTTTCTTAATCCCTCCCAGAAAGGCTTATGTGACAGCGTCTCCCCCAGGGAGATAGCAGCTCCAAAGCTTTCTCTCTAGGTAGCGAAAGTGCTAAGCCATACACTGTTATCCTGCTCACTTCCACTGCTGGCTAATTAGATCAATACATGTTTTATATTTTTTATGAACAGATACAGGAACATAAGAACAGTGTGTGTGTGTGTGTGTGTGTGTGTGTGTGTGTGTATACACTTTATGATTATGGAAAACGTCATTCAATTAGTATTTTTTAAACTTCTATCAGGTCCTAGCATTCAGTAAGGGTTCAATAAACATTGAATGAATGAATGAATGTGTGAAGAGATAAAAGTATTAAGTAGCCAACACAGGGAATTCTCTGAATAAGTTTAAATGTTTCACCATAGTTTATTTATTTTTCGGTATGCAGGCCAGTCACTGTTGTGGCCTCTCCCGTTGCGGAGCACAGGCTCCGGATGCGCAGGCTTAGCGGCCATGGCTCACGGGCCCAGCCGCTCCGCGACATGTGGGATCTTCCCGGACCGGGGCACGAACCCGTGTCCCCTGCATCGGCAGGCGGACTCTCAACCACTGCACCACCAGGGAAACCCCACCATATTTTATTTTTAAAATAAGGTTGAAAGCTCTTAAGTATTTGACTTATATCATATATTTATTAATCCAGAAGACCTTAACAGTTATGGGTTTTTTCTCTATCTTCTTATAATTATATAACCCTGGTTTCGAACCTGCTCCCTAAGAATTTTAAAATTGTTGTCTCTTATCTACATTTAATATCATTAAATCATTCAATTTCACATTTAGAAATTTCTAAACCAAAGAATTCATAGGACAAATTTTTACTTTGAACACTTACATCGCTCCAGAATAAAGTTATGATAATGGACTCCATTCCTATATTCTAGATTACATCAGTAATATATACTTTATTTTTACTCAGAGTAGGTACTTATATTCTTCCAATACACGTAGAAAAGCTTAAAATAATCAATTTGGAATAATGGGGTTCAAATTCTATTCTTAAAGCTTAAAAAACATGCAGACTGGCCCAAGATGGTAGAAAATATGACTGTGGTAGGAATTTATCAAAATGTAGATAAAGTAAGCATTCTGAAGCATGAAATCTATGTCTGAGACAATGACAAGCAGGCATTTCACCAGTGCTGATTTGTCTTATTCTATTGATTCAAGCTTTATTGGACATTCTATTGTCTCTTTGAGGGAGGGCATAAGTGGAATACAGAATAGTGAATGAAGGCTTATTCCAGATAATGTTATGCTCATGAATCACATCACATACTAGCTGCATTGTTTAGACAATGTAGAAGCTAAAGCATCTTTTCCAAATATCTTAGTAAAAGGTATCTCTCTTTGTATATGGAAGTTGAGACTTGTTTTGTATAATCGCTCCTTGGTATAATAACATTTGAAAACTTTTAAATGCACTCTCTATTTTATATACATTCTTTCATAGCTGAAAAAAATTTTCAAGTCAACATAATCTTAATACTTAGTCATCTTTTTTTTAACATTTTGAATGAATAAAAGATCATTCTCTCTATTACTACTTATTGCTGTTTGTCTAACTGCACACTGTTTAAGCACATTGTTGAGTGAGGATAAAAAAGAGTGCATTGTATTTGTGCAGTAAAAGCATCAGGGTATTATATGTTCAAGAGAGCAAAAGACATTTCTGAAGACAAATGGAGTGGTGATCTCGTTTTTCATCCTTATTATAGGCTAACCTTAACAGTCACAGTGTTTCCATGACCATCTGAGCAACTGATTTACATTTCTCCTTCCCTACATTTTTTTGCCTTGGTTGACATAAATGACCTGAAGCATATTTGTCTAACTCATTGCTCTCGGGAGTGCTGGCTTCCTATTTTCTCTGCAATTAGAAACACCAAATCTTGCTTTTTTACATTAGTATCATCTACTAGGTGTCAGTACAAAGCCTTTAAATACAGTGCTTTGCAGAAGAGGCTTTCAGATACATGGTTTCCAGAGTTAGGAAGAGGGTAGCCCTAGGTACCCCTGTACAAAAATTTACAGTTCTGCTTAATATACCTATTGACCATGGCTTCATTTTATTTTAGTAAACCTTAGGTGAGAAGGGAAAATAAGCTGAAATCCTGACGTCTCACCTCTTTGTGTGTCTTTCAAATGGATTAAATGAGGGAGGACTGTTAGTGCAACAGAGTGAATAGAACAGCAGGATGGCACAAGAGCTGGAAAATGCATTCTTAGAGTATCTCAATGGGATTGAAAATTGGTAATACTCCTTCATCGAAAAAGAAAATAGGGGGTCTTAAATAAAGTTCACAGTATCCAGTTGAGCTATTATTAATCTAATAATAAATATTATTGCATTTATTTTGACTTATAAGTAATTAAATTTTTGTTTTGAATGGATCAACACACAGGTAAAAAAATATATTTTAAAGCTATTTCTCTTTCTTTCAGTATTAAGATGGAGGGACGAGTCTGTTTGTCTTCTTGCCGGTTGAGTCATTTCAGTAGAGAGCATTGTCTGGCTTTTACCCGGTTTATTAGATTTTCACCTTACTAATGGAAGGCGCTCTCTTGTGGTAAACAGGGAAAAATGTAGCTTTATCTTTAACCAAACCATATGGAGGCTGCCTAGAACAATTCTGACTCTTCTATTTTCATCAGGCAGTACATGTAGGCTAAGACTAGGGACAGGCCGTGTTGTGGCTAAATACTCAGGAGAGATGGACAGGAAGGGAAAAACAATCTGATTTTCACTAATTTACTGTATTATTGTAAAAACAGCCTTTTAGATGCACACAGTGTTAGAAAGATCACTTGGTTCAACCCATTGATAGTACAGAAGTAAGCCCTGATCCCAGAGAGATTAAATAAGGGGCACTAACTCAAATGTGAGTGAACTTGGCTATTGGAAATGGGGGATGGTGGGCAGTGCCCTTTTCTCAGCTCTAGTTCATTGATAGGAAAGAAAATGGGACCACTGTTGTCAGATCATCAATTGAAGCCAAACATCCAGATTTTAATGTGAAATCTCCCAATTTTTAAATATTGGTGACTACATAATTCAAACTTTTTGAAACGTTAAGCCACACAATTACATACCTGTTGGTCTCCAATTTGTAGCCTTTGGGTAAAGGCACATGATGTAGTCCACGAAATTATTCTTTATCTAACAACTATAAAAATGCAACAGATGTTTTGAACAATTTTAATTCATTGAACGCTTGTTTAGTACCTGTTGAGTGCCTTGCATTTTATTTGGTGCTGTGGTGGATATGGAATAAATAATTTTAGCAGATTATGATTTAGTTGGGGAGAAGCAACCAAGTATCCATGGAACAACCAGAAGACATAAATAAGTGTATGGCTTCATGACTTTGAGATGAGTAATTATCTTGCCTACACTGTAGGAAAAGGCCAGAATAATTCATCAAAATGCCCAGTGATCTTAGGTTTGCCATCTTTAATGGTATAAACTATGAAGGTCTGGTTTGCTGCACTTTCAATTTTATTTATATATATATATATATATACACACACACACACATATATATATGTATGTATATATATATATACACTCATTACATGTAGTCTTCCAGTGTTGATATCAAGGGTAGATCCAGTCCTGCTTATATACTCCAAACCCACATACTGAAAGGTCTGGATTCACATATCCTGCTCTCTCACAAAATGGGACTCAATTTTTTTTGACTGCTAAACCTGTTTCCTTCCTCTGTCATTTAGGATGCTTTCTTACTCAAGTAAAAAAAGACATCCAGCTCAAGCTGACTTAAGCTATAAGGAGATGTATTATCTAACATCATGATTGAGGGTGGGGAACTGGGATTGTTTGATTCAGCAGCTCAGAGAAGTTGCCACGGTCCTATTTCCTTTCACAGTTTGGTTCTTTCATCCTCACTGGCTCTGCCCTCAGACTGGCCTCCCTCTTGTTCATAAGATGTCCGCAGAAGTTCTAGGCATCACATCCAAACAGTGTTCAGAGGGAAAAAAACCGTTTCTTCCTTTGTCTCTCTCCTATGGGGAAGGAACCTTTCATGGCAGGTCTCTAGAACATTTCTCCTCATCTAAAGCTGGTTGGGACAGAGCCCCAGGTCTATTCCTAACCCAATTATTAGTGCATGGAATGGGATTATCATAACAGGCCTAGGCCAGGGTTTCTCAACAGGGTGTATTGGTGCTTCAGGCAGGACAGGACAATTCAAATCTTTGTTTTGTGAGCCTGACCCATGCATCTCACGGTGTTTACCATTCTGGAATGCTGAATGAAAAACACTAGTAAACTTCTCAGTAGGAAAAGCCCAAACTTCCCCAACCTCACATTTTTCTAAGACCCCCGACCCTGGGGCAGTGGGGGGCGAGGGGTCGGAGAAGAGCATGCCTTGTTTAGGACTACTGGCTTAGATTAATCAATTGTAGGAATGAAGGAATGAATTGAAGAGATTCACCATGAAGACTATGACACTCTCCCTTTCATATTTCCCCATTTCAGCGCCACTTCCTTTGATATTCAAGCCAGAAACTCAAGTGAGGTTCTTCAAACATGCCTCTTCCCCACCCACAATATCTAATAATGATTAACCAAGTCCACTAAAGGTTACCTTAACTCTGGCCACTGCTCTTCATCATCTCTGGTTTCATCATAGCCCAGACCATCATTAGCTGTATGGCTTCTAACTGGTCTCCCTGCTTACCTTCCTGCCCCTTGTTCTCACAAGCAAATATCATCCTAAAATATATTCAGTATATTAATTCCATTAAAATTACATAGTGAATTCCCACTGAACTTAATAATTATTTGTTTAAAAATTTTTTCCCTCTTACCTGAGCTCCATGAGCACTCAGTCATGCCTTCATGGTAGATTGGATTATTTTTTCTTAATTCTTTTGTTGCTTCTTGAATAAAAAATTTTATATCCATATCTTTTGCCATGTAACCTTTTAGCCCCTCCCACTAGAGCAGGCAGATTTTATTTCCTTATCACACTGATGTTGGACTTAGCCATATGCTTTTCTTTGGCCAAGGGAAAGTAAGTAGACATAACTGTTTCTAGAATTGTCCTTGAGAGGAATGGTGTGTTTCCACTCGTCCCTCCTGCAGTCCTCTGTGGGAAGCTTATACTATGAGTAGCTCCTGGTCTCAGAATGAAAACACTTGGTGTAAACCAGAACTCAATACAACCTGGATTCAAGCCCAGTTGAACCCTTAATGATGTGCAGATCTATGATCAAGAAAATTACATAAATGCTGTTTAAGCAACTGAGATTTCGAGTTTATTTTTCTTATGCAGAATTATTGCACCAATAGTTGACTAATTAAATTAGCAATAGTTAACAATAGCTGACTAATCTTATTCAGGGTTTCAGGCTAGTTCTTTGGCATATAGCAAGTATTAAATAAATATGTATTGAATAAATAAAGATACACATGATTAAATTAGTTTTATGATAGGTAACTACATTTGAAATTATTCAAACTGTTTCATCCTCATTTTTTGTTAAAGCCATGTCAGATTTCTCTGAAAATGTTATTCCATTCATATTAGGCATAGAAGGAAAATATCTCAACATAATAGAGGTGATATGACATGCCCACAGCTAACATCATACTCAATGGTGAAAGGTTGAAAGCTTTTCCTCTAAGATCAGGAACAAAGACAAGTGCCCACTCTCACCACTCTTGTTCAACATAGTATTGGAAGTCCTAGCTAGAACAATCAGGCAAGGAAAAGAAATAAAAAAGGTATCGAAATTGGAAAAGAAGAATTAAAATTTTCTCTGCAGATGACATGATTTTATGTATAGAAAGTCTTAAAGGCTCAACCAAAAAACTATTAGATCTAATCACTGGATTCAGCAAAATTGTAAGATACAAAGTTAACATACAAAAATTGTTAGCATTTCTATACAAAAACAAAAAAATTTCTGAAAAAGAAATACAGAAATTGATCCCATTTACAAAAGCATCAAAAAATAATTAGGAATAAATTTAAGTAAGGAGGTGAAATATCGCATACTGAAAACTACAAGACATTGATGAAAGAAATTGAAGAAGACACAAATGAAAATGGAAAGATATCCTGTATTCATGGATTAGAAGAATTAATATTGTTAAAATGTCAGTACTAGCAAAAGCCATCTATATATTCAATGAAATCCCTGTCAAGATTCCAAAGGCATTTTTCACAGGAGTAGAAAAAACACTCCTACAATTTATATGGAACCACAAAAGATCTGGAATAGCCAAAGAAATTCTGAGAAAGAAGAACAAGGCAGGAGGTATCATACTTCAAGTTATACTATTAAGCTATAGTCATCAGAACAGTATGGGACTGGCATGAAAACAGACAACTAGACGAATGGAACAGAATTGAGAGTCCAGAAATAACCTTAAGCATATACAGTCAACTAATGTTTGACAAGGGAGCCAAGAATACTCAGTGGAGAAAAGACAGTCTCTTTGATTAATGGTACTGGGATAATTGGATATTCACATGTAAAAGAATGAAACTGGACCCATACATTATACCACTCACAAAAATGAACTTGAAATTGATTAAAGACTTAAATGTAAGACATAAAACTCCTAGAAGAAAACATAGGCACAAACCTCCTTGACAGGGGTCTCTGTAATGACTTTTCAGATATGACACCTAAAACACAAGCAACAAAATAAAAAATAAACAAGTGGGATTACATCAAAATTAAAAGCTTCTGCACAGCAAAAGAAACCATCAACAAAGTGAAAAGACAGCCTATGGAATGGGAAAAATATTTGCAAACCATATATCAGATAAGGGGGTAATATCCAGAACATACAAAGCACTCATACAACTTAATAGCAAAAAAACCAAATAACCCAATTGAAAAATGGGCAAAAGATCTGAATAGACATTTTTCCGAAGAAGATATACAAAAGGCCAACAAGTACATGAAAAGATGCTCAGCATCACTAGTTTTTAGGGAAATGCAAATTAAAACCACAAGATAACACCTCATGCCTGTTAGAGGGCAATCATCAAAAAGATGAAGACTTCCCTGGTGGCGCAGTGGTTAAGAATCCACCTGCCAATGCAGGGGACATGGGTTCGAGCACTGGTCTGGGAATATCCCACATGCCATGGAGCAGCTAAGCCAGTGCACCACAACTACTGAGCCTGCACTCCACAACTACTAAAGCCCACATGCCTAGAGCCCGTGCTCTGCAACAAGAGAAGCCACCGCAATGAGAAGTCCGCACACCGCAACAAAGAGTAGCCCCTGCTCGCCACAACTAGAGAAAGCCTGTGAGCAGCAAAGAAGACCCAGCACAGCCAAAAATTAATTAATTAATTTTTTAAAAAGACGAGATAACAAATGCTGGTATGGATGTGGAGAAAAGGAAATGCTTGTTCACTGTTGGTGCGATTGTAAATTGGCGTAGACACTATGGAAAACAATATGGAAGAACCTCAAAAAATTAAAAATAGAACTGACATATGCTTCAGCATTTCCACTTCTGGGATTATATCCAAAGGAAATGAAAAGACTAACCTAAGAAGATAGCTGCAGGGACTTCCCTGGAGGTCCAGTGGTTAAGACTCTGCGCTTCCAATGAAAGGCGTGTGGGTTTGATCCCTGGTTAGGGAACTAAGATCCCACATGCCATGTGGCATGGCCAAGAAAATAAAAATAAATAAATAAATAAATAAATAAAATAAAAAGCTGCACCCCCATATTCATAGCAGCATTATTTACAGTAGCCAAACATGGAAACAACCTAAGTGTCCATTGATGGATGAATGGATAAAGAAGTTGTGGTACACACACACACACACAGAGGAATATTATTCAACCATAAAAAGCTAGGAGATACTACCATTTGCGACATGGATGAATCTTGAAAGCATTATGCTAAGTGAAATAAGTCATACAGAGAAAGACATATATGATCTCACTTACATGTGGAATCTAAAAAAAAAAAAAACAACAGAAAGGGAACAAAAAAGTGGTTACCAGAGGTGGAGGATTGGGGGAGGGCGAATTGGAGGAAGGTGGTCAAAGGGTGCAAAGTTCCAGTTATAATAAATAAGTACTAGGGATGTAATGTACAACACAATGACTACAGCTAACACTGCTGTATGACATATAGGAAAGTTAAGTGAGTAAATCCTAAGAGTTCTCTTCATAAGGAGACATTTTTCCTTTTTCTTTTCTTTCCTTTTTACTGTGTCTGTATGAGAAGATGAATTTTTGCTGAACCTACTGTTATACATCATGTATATAAATTAAACCATCATATTGTATGCCTTAAACTTAAACAGTGATATAGGTCAATTATTTTTTATTAAAACTGGAAAAAATGTTATCCTATTGATTATGTAGATCCTTTTGGAAAACAGGATTCTAAGACTCTTCAATTAAAGTTCATTCACATTTTCAGGTCTATAATTCCAGTGTTAATCAGATACAAGGTATAGTTTCATTAGGGCCATGTGGAAGTATGTGCATTGGGTTGTTCTGCATAAAAGTGAATTTATTCCATCTTGGAGTCCCACCATTCAGCATGCCAGTTTCTCAGCACAAATGTATACCTCAGTGCAGTCTTTGGTAGACACCTCTGTCCTTTGGAATGGAGAAAAAGCATACATTCAATTCACAAACATCTCGTTAAGGCTGTACTAAGTGAAAACTGTGTGTCCACGTCTGGGCAGGATGGTCACAGGGAAGTGATAGGAAGTGCTGGCTCTGCCCTCAGAGAGCTTACAGTTTCATGGGCATTAAGATCAGTGCCTAGGGAACCATTTTGAACAATGCCAGACAGTTCACTTGCGAAACAAAATAATCTTTTGTTCACTTGGGAGTAGCTTTTTAATTTGTATAATTCTCATCACTCCAATGACTTTGTTTAACAGGGCCCACTGTGTTGATGGCTGTCTTGTAGACAGTATCCGAGGGATTTCCCTATTTAATGTTTACACTGATGGTTACAGATGGGGTTCCCTGCTTCAGTGAGGCTGCTGGGAATTTTGTTCAAATGGCTCCATTCAGGCATACTTATTTTCTAATTGAAGGATCAAGGGAAACTTAGCCCAGAGGAAAGAAGACAGAGGGGGGCATGGTGGCTGCTATCAAGTATTTTAAAGCCTGTCATCTGGAAGGATTGAATATGATATGGGGAGACCAGACTGAGTGTAAGTTGTGTTTGACATAGGATTCAACACTGCCTGGAATGGCCTGTAGGACTTTATGGAGGTTGGGGGAGGGACTAGTACTTCCCAGTGTCCATTTGTAAGAGTATAGTCATGGTTTTCATTACCCTCTACCCTTGGTGTAGAGTTCGTCAATGTCCTGAGTCTGGTCCCAAGGTCCTGGACTTTCTCACCTTCTGATAAGTGGAGCAGCAGCTCTGATGGAACCTCCCTCCCTTCCTGTTAGGTGTCCAGGAGTGTTGCTGGGGAGTAGCAAAGTCTCCAGGGCTGAAAGATGATGATGGGGTATGCTAGAGGAGGGTGACCAGAGAATCAACGTAAGGGAAGAGTAGCTGCCTCACTGGGTGAGTCACCTCTTCTAAACTAGGGTGCTGGGATTGGGTCCTCTAGGCTGGTCTGAGCTGGCATCACGGCAGCATCATGTTGTTCATGGCAGACCTGCCCATGACGCCTCTTACACCTTAGATGGATCCCAGACCTGGGCTCAGTTATCTGCTCTCTCTCAGACACAGAGCATCACCCCCTTTCCTTTCTATCTTCCTCCCTGGGTACCACTGTGCCACTCCCAATCAATCCTTAACTTACAAGCAATGCTCATCCTATTTCTCTTCCCTAACAATAGATCTGTTTATTAGAAAAAATACAGACATTAGAAACCACACAAAAGCTCATTTACTCTCCCCTTGGAGGAGGGATATCTTATGTGTTTCTCTATGGTTACAAGAGTTTTCTGACATTTCAAAAAAAAAGTACAAGTTAAGTCTTTACCTGGAACCCTTGCTCTCACTACATGAGAAGTTCAGGTGCTTTGGGGGAAAGAACTAATTCCCAAAGAAGATAATTGAGTTTGCAACAAATTGTTAAGGGCAGGAAGATATGTCTGGGAAGAATTACATGGGAGGTTAACAAGAAGACGTCAAAGGTCTGTAATTTAATGAATTAGGCCAGATTCTGTCACATGGATCGTTGTGTGTCTCATCCTCTACAGACTCATATTTAACCCCTTAAAGATGCCAGTCACCATTTAAAACAAAAAAAGCATAAGCAAAAACTTCTAGAGTTGGCCTGTCATCAGCTCTGTAGACCTGTAGGGCTCGTGAGTCTGAGTTGACCAGGGAGCTCTGAAGATCTGGGCTAGCTACTCTCAGCTGACCAGGCTCACAGGGACCGTAACTACCATTCCCAGCCCCCCCCCCCCCCCCCGCAGCATCATACTATTGCAGGATCTATTGAGGCCTAGGTCATAACTGTTACAATAGGATTTCTGACACTTCTATTGGTCAGGGCAAGCCAAATGGTCAGTCCAGATTCTAGAGGTGGGAAAATGTACTTCTTGATGGGAGAAGATGCAAGTATACATAGCAAAGAGTAATGGCTACAAGGAAGGAAGAAATTGGAGACATTTTTGCAATTTGCTGCAGTAGGTTACTTTCAAGTGCTTTCATTTATATTATCTTTTTTTTTTTTTTTTTTTTTTGCGGTACGCGGGCCTCTCATTGTTGTGGCCTCTCCCGTTGTGGAGCACAGGCTCCGGACGCGCAGGCTCAGCGGCCATGGCTCACAGGCCTAGCCGCTCCACGGCATGTGGGATCTTCCCGGGCCGGGGCACGAACCCGTGTCCCCTGCATCGGCAGACTCTCAACCACTGCGCCACCAGGAAAGCCCCTATATTATCTTTTATGATCTTCCCAAATAAGTCAGTGAGGTGAGTAGTACAGGTATTACAATTCCCTTTTTACCTAGGAGCAAACTAAGAACAGTGAGATTGAGCGGTTTTAATGGATCACAAATGCTGGAAACGGCAAGAGCTCAAATGTATTTTAAAAAGCATGAAACTGAAGAGAGATGTTACTGTGATCAAAGGGAGGTTTTCAACACTTTGACCCAGGCACACATTGAGCCTTACTTAATTAACTTTTGGGAATTGGGACGATGGAAGGTTGAATCTTTTCTAGATATTGTCTAACTTTAGATGTTAACATAAGGGTGTAAATTCAAGTGAAGGAGCTTCTCGAAGTCCAGTTAGTGTGGGGATATTGTGACTTCTTTCAAGATCCTTTGATCCACTTTATTTCTAACTGCAAGAGATTTATTTTACAATCTCCTCTCTTGAGCTGTATGAGCAAAACACTTGAAAAAACCCACTCACTAGGTTGTTCCTAAGCTGTATCATTCTGCTAAAGATTGGTAGAGAAGTTTCAGCAGAGCAGAAGTGAAGAATATCTTTACATCTTTTATTTCCCTTAGGTGCAGCTGAATTCTATCCACAGATAAATATTCTTTGGGGTTTGCTTTCATATATAATAATTACGCTCTTTGGACAGCTCTCAAGACTTCAATTCCATGACACATGATTTTACAAAAAATATAAGTTTCCAAGGAGCTGAATTCTAAATTCTCGTTTCTAGATTCTTGATATCTTCTTAATCATCAAGAGGACACAGAAATGTCATAAACTGGCCCAAGTTTTAGGACTCACTCACAAACTGAAGTTCTACCTTTAGAAATGCATTCCTTTTTGAGTAATTAAATGAAATGATTTAATCCATATGAAATCCCTTAGCACACTTCTTGATATACATCAAAACTCTAGTTGAAAGGCAAATGTCCCAAAGTTAATCTTTCAGAACATTTTCAGTTAACACATTTTCTCATTAATCACCATATTTATGATTGATACTCGGGTATCACTCAATTTTCACAATACCTTTGTGAGGGGTATATTATTTTAATTTTATGAAAGAGAAAATTGGACTCAGAAAAAATACATATATGTTAGGGTAAGCCAGGAAATGACCGGGTCTTGGACTGAAATTCTGATTTCCTTGACTCCCAGCGTCCCATTCTCTTTCCTCTGTACCACAGTCTGCAACCAAGAGAAGGCTAGGTCCTCTGGGAGTGAGATATGAGTTGAGTTTTTTATGAAGTAAAGGCAGGAAAAAGATATTGAAACTGAGATTGAAGAGTCAAAGTTACAGTCTTTGAGGGTCAGCCTCATGAGGGACATGAAAGCCTCCGCTTTACAGTGGAAGAAGCTCGTTTATACTACATGGAAGTGGTAAATAGGAAATCAGCATGATTTTCTGTTTCTCCTATGCAATAGAATTGCCTCTCACATTTTTCTGTATATACCAGCTACTCAATCCTTTTTAGAATCTCTTCAGTAGAGGACTGTAAGTCATTTCCCTTTTTTTGTCACATTTTCTCCACCCGCATATATGTTGTTTCTTGCCTTTTTTAAAAAAAATCTAATTTTTTTGTACTGGTTGTTTTATTTCCTACAGTGATTTGGATTCCTATCCAAATTTCTTCCTGATTTTTGTTAATTTAAGCTGACGTTATAAACCTAGACTCTTGCTTTCTGTCTCCTGTTGTAAATTATCCCTTTTACTTTAAAGCATTGCATTTGGTGATCAGCTCTGTGTGTATACCTAAAACAATTACTGGTATTTAGGTGTATTTTAACTTTAATGTCAGCTTTTTTTTTTTATGACATTTTTCTTAATTAATCCTTGGCCTCATGTTCCCACCCCATTGTTTTGCACTGGGTTAGATTTTTTCTGGAAGAATATTTAGATGGCTGTTATATTTTCTGAGTCCTTCCATAGCTGAGATTGTCTTTTAGTTGACTTCACACATTAATGACAACTTTGCCAGGTATTGAATTCTGACACCATTACCCTTTAATTTGTAATGGTAAAGATACTGCTACATAGTGTTCTATGATTGAGTGTTACTGAAAGAAGACTGTATGCAACTTGATTTTATTCCATTTTGGGCCATCTGACTCTTCCTTATTTTGTAATTTGAAAATTATACTAAGTATGATTTTGTTGATTAGGTTTTCTTAGGACATGAAGCACATTATGAATTTTCAGACTCAGGCCTTTCTTCCTTTTATTTTTATTTTTATTGGTGCAAAATTTACATAGAGTGAAATACAAAAATCTGTTGCAAAATATTTGGGTTGTTATCAGTTTGGGGGTATTATGAACTAAACTTCTATGAACATTCTTATGCAAGTCTTCTATGTACATACGTTTTTATTTCTCTGGGAAAATATATGGGCAGTGGAGTAGGTGGATTTTTAACACTGTTAGAAACTGCCAAACTGTTTTCAGAAACAGTTGTACCATTTTACACCACTGTCAGAAATGTATGAGAATTCTAGTTGTTTCACATCCACAGTTTGGGATTGTCAGTATTGTTTTATTTTATCCATTATAATTTGTAGTATGTACTTGTTTGGTTTAATTTTGCATTTCTCTAATGTCTGATGGTATTGCACAAAATCCTCTTTCTCATTGCTATTTGAGTATCTCAGTTGTGAGTTGTCTAAGTCTTTTGCCCATTTTTATTGTATTGTTTGTCTTTTTATTTTGAATTGTAGGAATTTCTTATATATTCTGGATATACATACCTTGTTATATATTAGTACTGTGAATATTTTCTTCCAGTCTATGGTTTGCCTATTCATTTACATAATGGTCTTTTGATGAGCAGTAGTTTTACATTTCTGATAAAGTCTAATTTTTCAATGTTTTCTTTTATGGTTATTGCTTTGTAAAAAATAATTTCCTTACCTCAACTATACTTGTGAAAATATTCTTCTGTGTTTTATTCTAGAAGCTTTATAACTTTAGCTTATAAATTTGGTCCTGCACTCTATTCTGAATTGATTCTTTGTATGTTATGGCAGGCAAAGATCAAGATTCTCCACATGAATAGCCAATTATTTTTCTGCTATTTTTTGAAAAGAATTTCCTTCCCCCCATTGAATTGATTTTTCCCTTTGTCAGAAGTCTTTAGAACATATAAGGGGGAGTCCATTCTGTATTCCTCAGTCTGTCCCAATACGTTACAGTATTTGTCTGTTTTTATGGCAATACAGTACTATCTTGAATACTGTAGCTTTATAGGAAGTCTTGTAATCAGATAATATTAATCCTCAACTTGGTTCTTTTTCAAGTTTGGGGCTTTTTTAGATGCTTAGAATTTTCATATGTAAATATTAGAAATGGCTTGTCAATGTCACAAGTAAAGCCTTATATGAGCAAAGTTTTCTGCTATTATTATTTTGGTTATTTTCTGTCTTTCTGGAATTCTGGAATTCCTATGAACCACAGGTTGAAGCACCAGGATCTCTCTCTCCTCCTCTCTCTCTCTCTCACCTATTTTCTCTCATAGTTTACATTTTTTAGGGCTTTCATGGGAGTTCTGGGTGAATTTCTCATATTTATCTTACAATGGTTTGATTTTCTGTGTTTAACTGCCTCCATTGTGGCTTTAATTTAGTGACTTTGCTTTCATTTTTCAATGAGTTTTTAGTCTTAGATTTGTCCTCTTACTGCACTATCAACTCACTGGTCCCTTAAAACTTGCTGATGCACGGATTAGACATTTTCTAAAGGCTTATTTGATCCTGGTAGTAAATCAATATTTGAGGTAGCCAGCTACTTCCTCAAAAGAAGGAAGATGTCTGGGCTGGTTTATTTTCTTTTTTCAGCTAGTACAGTGTCTGGCACATGCTAGATACTTAAAAAATACCTGTTGAGTCAATGGATGTGTCATTTTTCTAAGTGCTTCCCTTCACTTATACCCTTAAAAATTTTAGGTCTCATGATTTTTTAGTTTTCTTTTACTTCCAGAAGGTTATCTATGCTTGTCAACCTTTGCAGGAGTTGAGTGGTTACTAATAGAAATTGGTATGCTTCATCTTCTCCCAAAATGTTCTGCAGAGTTCCTTCAAGTCTAAACAGAAGGAGGTAGGGAAGAAGCAAACAACCAAATCAACAAAAATACCACAGTAAATTACCAGTATGACAGGGTCAGAGAGGGAGCTGGGTCTTGGGGACATCATGGCACAGAGCTATGTCTCTGTGCAATATTATGAATTAGTTGTTTCCCATATTTCGTATGCCTACTTCCATGACTGCTTTGGTTCTACCTGTGCTAGAAGCAAACCATGCAACCTTCCATTGTTGGCCCTGTGGTCCTGTGCTGTTAGTCTATAACAGCAGACAGAAGAAATCTACCCATGGTCATGTTTTCTGCCCTTGTCTCTAGATGTTCCCTATAGTTAATAAGCATGGTTGAAACATACCCTTACTTATTACCCAATATTTTGATTGCCACAGGAGCTGTCCATACTTTTTTATTTCTGATATGGAGCGATGGAGATCTCCTCTAGTACATAGTGCTAAGGCAACATTTCCAATTTGAATATTCCATTGGTCAGGCTGCTGCAGGCAGCCTGGTTTTAGGAAGACCAGCTAGGTGGCTGACAGAGTCTTGGTGCTCCAGCCGGGTGGCAGGCCTGAGCCTCAGAGTTGGGAGAGTCAAGTTCAGGACATTGGTCCACCAGAGACCTCCTGGCCCCATGTAATATTAACGGCAAAAGCTCTCTCAGAGATCTCCATCACTGAGGCCCAGCTCCACTCAATGACCAGCAAGCTACAGTGCTGGAAACCCTATGCCAAACAATTAGCAAGACAGGAACACAACCCCACCCATTAGCAGAGAGGCTGCCTAAAATCATAATAAGTTCACAGACAACCGAAAACACACCACCAGATGCAGTCCTGCCCACCAGAAAGACAAGATCCAGCATCATCCAACAGAACACAGGCACCAGTCCCCTCCACCAGGAGGCCTCCACAACCCACTGAATCAGCCTTAGCCACTGGGGGCAGACACCAAAAACAATGGGAACTGTGAAGCTGCAGTGTGCAGAAAGGAGACCCCAAACACAGTAAGTTAAGCAAAATGAGAACACAGAGAAATACACAGCAGATGAAGGAGCAAGGTAAAAACCCACCAGACCAAACAAAAGAAGGGGAAATAGGGAGGCTACCTGAAAAAGAATTCAGAGTAATGATAGTAAAGATGATCCAAAATCTTGGAAATAGAATGGAGAAAATACAAGAAACGTTTAACAAGGACCTAGAAGAACTAAAGAGCAAAAAAAAAAAAATGATGAATAACACAATAAATGAAATTTAAAATTCTCTAGAAGGAATCAATAGCAAAATAACTGAGGCAGAAGAATGGATAAGTGACCTGGAAGATAAAATAGTGGAAATAACTACTGCAGAGCAGAATAAAGGAAAAAGAATGAAAAGAATTGAGGACAGTCTCAGAGACCTCTGGGACAACATTAAATGCACCAACATTCCAATTATAGGGGTCCCAGAAGAAGAAGAGAAAAAAAAAAGGGACTGAGAAAATATTTTAAGAGATTATAGACGAAAACTTCCCTAATTTGGGAAAGGAAATAGTCAGTCAAGTCCAGAAAGTGCAGAGAGTCCCATACAGGATAAATCCAAGGAGAAACATGCCAAGACACAGATTAATCAAACTATCAAAAATTAAATACAAATAAAAATATTAAAAGCAGCAAGGGAAAAGCAACAAATAATATACAAGGGAATCCCCATAAGGTTAACAGCTGATCTTTCAGCAGAAACTCTGCAAGCCAGAAGGGAGTGGCAGGACATATTTAAAGTGATGAAAGAGAAAAACATACAACCAAGATTACTCTACACAGAGGGATCTCATTCACTTTTGATGGAGAAATTAAAACCTTTACAGACAAGCAGAAGCTAAGAGAATTCAGAACGACCAACCAGCTTTACAACAAATGCTAAAAGAACTTCTCTAGGCAGGAAACACAAGATAAGGCAAAGACCTACAATAACAAACCCAAAACAATTAAGAAAATGGTAATAGGAACACACATATCGATAACTACCTTAAATGTAAATGGATTAAATGCTCCAACCAAAAGACATAGACTGGCTGGATGAATACAAAAACAAGACCCATATGTATGTTGTCTACAAGAGACCCACTTCAGACCTAGGGACACATACAGACTGAAAGTGAGAGGATGGAAAAGATATTCCATGCAAATGGAAATCAAAAGAAAGCTGGAGTAGAAATTCTCCTATCAGACAAAATAGACTTTAAAATAAAGACTATTACAAGAGACAAGGACACTACATAACGATCAAGGGATCGATCCAAGAAGAAGATATAACCATTGTACATATTTATGCACCCAGCATAGGAGCACCTCAATACTTAAGGCAAATACTAACAGCCATAAAAGGGGAAGTCAACAGTAACACAATCATAGTAGGGGACTTTAACACCCCACTTTCACCAATGGACAGATTATGCAAAATGAAAATAAATAAGGAAGCACAAGCTTTAAATGATACATTAAACAAGATGAACTTAATTGATATTTTTAGGACATTCTATCCAAAAACAACACAATACACTTTCTTCTCAAGTGCTCATGGAACATTCTCCAGAATAGATCATATCTTGGGTCACAAATCAAGCCTTGGTAAATTGAAGAAAATTGAAATCGTATTAAGTACCTTTTCCGACCACAATGCTAAGAGACCAGATATCAATTACAAGAAAAAAATTTGTTAAAAATACAAACACATGAAGGTTAAACAGTACTCTACTAAATAACCAAGAGATCAGATGAAGTAATCAAAGAGGAAATCAAAAAATACCTAGAAACAAATGACAATGAAAACACGATGACCCAAAACATATGGGATGTAGCAAAAGCAGTTCTGAGAGGGAAGTTTATAGCAATATAGTCCTACCTCAAGAAACAAGAAACATCACAAATAAACAACCTAACCTTACACCTAAAGGAATTAGAGAAAGAAGAACAAAAAAACCCCAAAGTTAGCAGAAGGAAAGAAATCATAAAGATCAGATCAGAGGTAAATGGAAAAGAAATGAAGGAAATGTAGCAAAGATCAATAAAACTAAAAGCTGGTTCTTTGAGAAGATAAACAAAATTGATAAACCACTAGCCAGACTCAACAAGAAAAAAAGGGAGAAGACTCAAATCAATAGAATTAGGAATGAAAAAGGAGAAGTAACAACTGACACTGCAGAAATACAAAGGGTCATGAGAGATTACTACAAGCAACTCTATGCCAATAAAATGGACAACCTGGAAGAAATGGACAAGTTCTTAGAAAAACACAACCTTCCTAGACTGAACCAGGAAGAAATAGAGAATATAAACAGACCAATCACAAGCATTGAAATTGAAACTGTGATTAAAAATCTTCCAAGAAACAAAAGCCCAGGACCAGATGGCTTCACAGGCGAATTCTATCAAACATTTAGAGAAGAGCTAACACCTATCCTTCTCAAACTCTTCCAAAATATAGCAGAGGGAGGAACACTCCCAAACTCATTCTATGAGGCCACCATCACCCTGATACCAAAACCAGACAAAAATGTCACAAAGAAAGAAAACTACAGGCCAATATCACTGATGAACATAGATGCAAAAATCCTCAACAAAATACTAGCAAACAGAATCCAACAGCACATTAAAAGGATCATACACCATGATCAAGTGGGGTTTATCCCAGGAAGAATCCCAAGGATTCTTCAATATATGCAAATCAATCAATGTGATACACCATATTAACAAATTGAAGGAGAAAAACCATATGATCATGTCAATAGATGCAGAAAAAGCTTTTGACAAAATTCAACACCCATTTATGATAAAAACCCTCCAGGAAGTAGGCATAGAGGGAACATACCTCAACATAATAAAGGCCATGTATGACAAACCCATAGCCAACATCATTCTCAATGGTGAAAAACTGAAACCATTTCCACTAAGATCAGGAAAAGACAAGGTTGCCCACTCTCAACACCATTATTCAACATAGTTTTGGAAGTTTTAGCCACAGCAATCAGAGAAGAAAAAGAAATAAAAGGAATCCAAATTGGAAAAGAAGAAGTAAAACTGTCACTGTTTGCAGATGACATGATACTATACATAGAGGATCCCAAAGATGCTACTGGAAAGCTCCTAGAGCTACTCAATGAATTTGGTAAAGTAGCGGGATATAAAATTAATGCACAGAAATCTCTTCCATTCCTGTACACTAATGGCAAAAAATCTGAAAGAGAAATTAAGGAAACACTCCCATTTACCATTGCAACAAAAAGAATAAAATACCAAGGAATAAACCTACCTAAAGAGACAAAACACCCATATACAGAAAACTGTAAGACACTGATGAAAGAAATTAAAGATGTTACAAACACATGGAGACATATACCATGTTCTTGGATTGGAAGAGTCAACATTGTGAAAATGACTCTACTACCCAAAGCAATCTACAGATTCAGTGCAATTCCTATCAAACTACCAATGGCATTTTTCACAGAACTAGAACAAAAAATTTCACAATTTGTGTGGAAACACAAAAGAGCCCGAGTAGCCAAAGCAGTCTTGAGAAAGAAAAACGGGGCTGGAGGAATCAGGCTCCCTGACTTCAGACTATACTACAAAGCCACAGTAATCAAGACAGTATGGTGCTGGCACAAAAACAGAAACATAGATCAATGGAACAGGATAGAAAGCCCAGAGATAAACCCATGCACATATGGTCACCTTATTTTTGATAAAGGAGGCAAGAATATACAGTGGAAAAAGACAGCCTCTTCAATATGTGGTGCTGCGAAACCTGAACAGCTACATGTAAAGAATGAAATTAGAACACTTCCTAACACCATACACAAAAATAAACTCAAAATGGATTAAAGACCTAAATGTAAGGCCAGACACTATAAAATCTTAGAGGAAAACATAGGCAGAACACTCTATGACATAAATCACAGCTAGATGCTTTTTGCCCCACCTCCTAGAGAAATGGAAATAAAAACAAAAATTAAAAATTGGGACTTAATGAAACTTAAAAGCTTTTGCACAGCAAAGGAAACCATAAACAAGACAAAAAGACAACCCTCAGAATGGGAGAAAATATTTGCAAACGAAACAGCTGACAAAGGATTAATCTCCAAAATATACAGGAAGCTCATGCAGCTCAATATGAAAAAAACAAACAACCCAATCCAAAAATGGGCAGAAGACCTAAATAGACATTTCTCCAAAGAAGATATACAGATTGCCAGAAACACATGAAAGGATGCTCAACATCACTAATCATTAGAGAAATGCAAATCAAAAGTACAATGAGGTATCACCTCACACCAGTCAGAATGGCCATCGTAAAAAAATCAACAAACAGTAAATGCTGAAGAGGATGTGGAGAAAAGGGAACCCTCTTGCACTTTTGGTGGGAATGTAAATTGATAGAGCCACTATGGAGAACAGTATGGAGGTTCCTTAAAAATCTAAATATAGAACTACCATACTACCCAGCTATCCCACTACTGGGCATATACCCTGAGAAAACCATAATTCAAAAAGAGTCATGCACCACAATGTTCAATGCAGCTGTATTTACAATAGCCAGGACATGGAAGCAACCTAGGTGTCCATCAGTGGATGAATAAATAAAGAAGATATGGCACATATATACAATGGAACATTATTCATCCATAAAAAGAAACGAAATTGAGTTATATGTAGTGAGTTGGATGGACCTAGAGTCTCTTATACAGAGTGAAGTAAGTCAGAAGGAGGAAAACAAATTGTGTATGCTAACATATATATATGGAATCTAAAAAAAAAAAACACAACAAATAAATGGTTCTGAAGAACCTAGGGACAGGACAGGAATAAAGATGCAGACATAGAGAATGGACTTGAGGACGTGGGGAGGGGGAAGGTTAAGCTGAGATGAAGTGAGCGAGTGGCAGAGACATATATACACTACCAAATGAAAAACAGATAGCTAGTGGGAAGCAGCCGCATAGCACAGGGAGATCAGCTCGGTGCTTTCTGTCCACCCAGAGGGGTGGGATAGGGAGGGTGGGAGGGAGATGCAAGAGGGAGGAGATATGGGGATATATGTATATGTATAGCTCATTCACTTTTTTATACAGCAGAAACTAACACACCATTGTAAAGCAATTATACTCCAATAAAGATGTTAAAAAAATATATTCCATTGGTCACTTCAGTAGGATTTTAGAAGGAGAGCTAGATGCATGTGCTTACGTAGTTATCTTTCCCAGAAGTCACGTAGACTTTGAATGCCCTAGTCTAGCACAGCAGCTTATTTTATAGCTTGAAATAAGAATGCAGTTCTCAACTTTCTTTGGGTCCCCAGCTGTGCCAGAATGACTGAGAGAAGGTTTTTCCTCTGCCCCAGACCTAAAAATATCTTTCACCTAATGATAGGGCCCATGTTTTTAACCAAGTATTTTCCTGAATTCACAGCTTAAAATGTTCCTATTAAGTTTTTTTTCTTCCAGAATAAATTATTTTACTTCTGAAAACACAGCTATAGATGAATCAGTGACCTCTGCCACAGAAATGTGCGTTTAGTGGCACTTTTCTTATGTACTGGGACTGGAAATAACATCCTTTGCTGGGTTTCTTTAGTCAAGAAAGGTTGAATGTCAGAACACTTGAGTTCTGTTTTTCTGACTTTTTAGCTTTCTTACTGCATCTGTGCCTGAGGCAGAAGGAACAGAAGCAGAAAAATAAAATGACTGTATTTTGCATAGAAGGAAAATGTCCTGTACCGATCCATCCTGGAGAACAATGGATTGGTCACCGTGTAAATGTTTCTTACTAGGGAAGATTTTATTTTTATGCTGCTATACAACTCCTCTGCCCATCAGAGGTGTTCCTGAGAGTAGATTAACTTCATTATAAATTTCCAACACAACAAATTTAAACAGCTAGAACTTAAGCTGGCAATTCAATCACCTGACAGCTAAAAAAGGCTGCATTGCAGAGAGACCAGTACATCTACTTGATGTGGCAAATGGATGGTCTTATTCACCGTGATTTACCTGCTGTTTTGTGTGAACTTTCTTTTGTCAAATTGATGGGAGACACAAGCTGTTTGACCAACACTGAAGAGAAATTACTGTATTGAACCTCTTACTTTATGTTGAGTGCCTTGCTGGACTCAGTGGAGGATACAAAAGTGCATAAAATATAGTACTTACAAGATAGACAGGAAATCTTACAGTCTGTGTAGCTTTTATCTGTTCTAACACATTTAAAAAAGTTAAATTCGGGCTTCCCTGGTGGCGCAGTGGTTGAGAGTCCGCCTGCCGATGCAGGGGACATGGGTTCGTGCCCCGGTCCGGGAAGATCCCACATGCCGCGGAGCAGCTGGGCCGTGAGCCATGGCCACTGAGCCTGCGCGTCCGGAGCCTGTGCTCCACAACGGGAGAGGCCACAACAGTGAGAGGCCCGCATACCGCAGAAAAAAAAAAAAAAGTTAAGTTCAAGTCTAGATTAGAAATCTCTTTACCTAGGCCTTTTAAAAAGTTCATAGTCTTTCTCTGGCCAGACTATTTTTTGAAGATGAGGAGAATTGGACATTTGTGTTTAACAATTAAATAGAACTGATTTTACTCATGGGTTAGACTTTCTTGTTTGACTAGTGAATTGAACATGTCAGGCATGGGAGTAGATAAGTAATCCCTGCCCTGAAGTGCATTCTCTTTTAGTGAGTGCAATAACAAGTAAACCAATAATAGCGTGGTAAGTGGTTTAGTAGTGGTCTGCAGACATTTTTCTATGGGTACATCACCTAACTTAGAGTATCAGAAAGGGTTCCTGAGAAGTAGGGATAGTTTTCTATGCTTTGAAAGTTGAGAAGGCTGTGCTCAGGATTCCACATTCGCCACCCATTCATGGATTGCAGGATTTGAACATACTTTAGTCTCTTCTATCTTAAAAAAGTCTTCCTGGGGTCCTCTAAGACCTTGCAGCTGTTGCCCCATCAGGCCTCTCCTCTTCACAGCCAGACCGCCTTATCTCCCCTGGAGTCTTCATTTGAGCATCATTTACTTCCACTCACACCATTTCATTCATTGGTTCTTGTCAAGACCACCAAGGACCTAAAGACTTTAAAGGACAATATTCAGTTCCACCTTCCTTGAACTCTTTTTAGTTTTTGGTATGTTTTATCAACTCCTTGATAAACATGCTTTCCCCCTTATATCTGTGAGACCCTCTGACTTTTTTTATTTTAATCACCTTTGGCTACTTCTCATTTTCTTTTGAAGATTTCACCTTCTCTTCCTAATCTTTAAATGCTGAAGCTCCTTACGGTTGCATCCTAGGACACTCTTTCTTCTCTTGTCTCCCTGGACAATTTCATTTTACTTCAAAGACTGTGGTTCATAATTATTGAGTATCTACTCTAACCAGGATTTGTTCTAAGTGATTTAATTATATTTTCTCATTTAATCCTCACAACAGCCCTTTAAGGCAGGTACAATTATTATTCCCATTTTGTAGATCAGGAAATTGAGGCATTGCAAATTCAAATAACATATGAGTACATGGTAGAGTTAGAATTTGAACCCAGGCACTTTTACTTGTCTGTGTGCTAATAGCTGTGCTTGTTTCACGTTGAAGTGATCTGTTTCAGGGTCTATAATCACCACAAGCCTGTAAGAATGTAGAGTTTAGGAGCTGTGTCTAATTCACTGCTACATCCTTATCACCTAGCCTAATGCCTGGCACATAGAAAGTAGTCGTAAATATTTGTTGAAATAAACTAAATCAGTTGGCCATCTTGACATTGTATAGACAGGATTTCATTCCTTCTCTTGGCTCAGAGCTCAGTGGGTATTTAGTGGTAAAGGAATTTATAGCCATTATGGAATGTGTGTGGTAGAGGAAGCCCCAGCTTCCAAACATTACACGTTCTTTGTGAAACATTATCCATTTGGCTGTGGTTTGCTTACCTATGTTCACATGTCTGTGATTAATCACTTTGCTCATCTTGTAGGCTGCCTTAGGCTGATATTACAAGGACTTTAAAGCCATCGTCTTTGGCAGCTGAGCTCTTAGCTGGTCCTCTTCATACTATTAAGAGACACTTGTCCTGATAAGTATCAGAACAGAGGGAAGAAGTTATCAAATCTCTTGGATTTTCTAGTATGTGTGGAAGGAAATTGATAATGGTTCAAGAAGATGACTTTATGATATGTAATGTGTGTGCATATGTCTTTTTTAATGACAATTTCAACTGTATTTTAAAATGTTCTAGAATTTTGGGTGGGTAAAGAAAATTAATAGTGATAGTAATTTTAGTGCTTATAATTACTAATGACTTGATCCGACTTCCTGGAAGCAGTAAACTTTTACATTCTTGCAACGGCACAGAAATAGTTTCTTTTTTTCCCCTTAGCTGTAGAACATGAACCACAGATGGGAAAAGATTCAGGGTTTTTTTCTTTTTTTTCCGCCCCAAAGAAAGCAGAGATTTAGACATAGTAAAACACCCATTATGAAGCATTTTGGGTCAGATCAAGGCTCTAATGTGCGCAGTAATTTATTACAGTAGACGGGTTTCATTTGTGTGTGGACTCTACTGCAGTCCCATAGCATTGGTGCCGGAATGGTTTCTCCACATACCAAAATGTTTAGCAAAGCCACTTGTTTCCCAACCCTCTTATCTTATGCACATGGAAATGGTCAGACTGTAATCTGAGAAAAGAAAGGAAGAGCTTCATAAGTGCTTTGCATTCGACCTTTTAAATTTTAATTTATGGAATAGAGATTATGTTTAATTGGAAAAAGAGAGACTTACTTTTGGAACCTTTGTTCAGTGTGATTAATAAAAAAATAACCTCAACTGCAGTTTTGTCAATAGCAAATGTGAATGTCATAAACCACAACACAGCTGTTTTCTTTTATTTGTTCTTCTATTTAAGTAGTGTGCCATGAACCTCAGAATGAAAACCAGCACGACACAGTTATTTAAGTACTGCTAAAAGGCCTCATACCACTTTTCAAGAAGCATGTAAAACTAAGGCCTGACCTTTCCATGCTCATTAGAATTTGCTACACCTCTTCATGCTACACTGGGGCTTCTGTTTCTGCCGTTGTGGCACAAGTGGCCAAGCAATCCCCCTGTCATTTCTTCCCACTTTGGTTACTGCTGAGTAGCTAACAAAGTAAATGAATTTTAAAAAGTTCAAGTGGGAGGCACATGAAGCAGTGTTTCTATTCTCATGAGAAAGCTTCAACAGAGTCAAGGTAGAGGATAACTGGTGAGAAGTTGTAGAATATGGTTGAAAATGCCAGTGGCCACATTAGTTTGGCTGTGCAATGAAGTCCAAAGTAACAATGACTTAAAAAAAAAATAGAAGTTCATGAGTAATGGCACAAGGGTAAGCAGACCAGGGCTGAAGGCTGCACTTCATCCAGGACCCACACACCTGCATTGTTGTTCTGCCTTCTCAACCTGTGGTATCCGTCTTATGGTCTGAAATAGCTGCTTCAACTTTCACTGCCATGTCTGCCTTCTAGCTACAGTGAGGGAAGAAGGTGAAGTGGAGAGAATGCTTCTTTCCTTTACTGTCATGATGCGGAAGTTGTCCCAATCATTTCCACTCACATCACACCAGCCAGAACTTAGTTACATGAACCAACCTAGCTGTAAGGAAATTTGGGAAATTTAGTCTTCAGTTGAATGGCCATCTGCCTGGCCAATCAGAGTTTTTACAATTGAGCAAAAAAGGGAAGGATGGATTTTAGAGAGGTAATGGATAATGCTATAATCACTGCTGGTAAAACTGGGGGATAGAGAAATAATATGGTATAGGGGTAAGCAGATGATTATCCTTTAGCTCTGCCAACCTGTAAGTATGTAAGATACAGAAACCAGTTATGGTAAACTGAAGTTGAGAAGATACTTGTTGGCTAGACATAGAGAAGTGATGAAAATTTTGGAGAATGAGGCACAGAACTAGGCTCAAGACAATGCACCCACAGACACATGCAAATCACACCATGGAATGATCTGCTTATAATAGTGCCACTGGTGACATCACCCCTAGACTCTTAGATTCTTGATTTTGTTGTGAATATCATCACTGGAAACTAAGTACTGGACGCTGCCAAAGCTAGAAATGAATTTTAAACTTTCTCTCCTTCTTTGAATCTTTGTGCCAGATTCAAAATCCCACGTTGGGACACCAGAATGTTGAACTTAACACAAGTCTGAACGCTAGCTGTCTGGGAGCACAAGTGTCTGGCCTTCTAGGCGTTGGCAATGGGAGGTCGAGCTGTCTCCTGCGAAGACTGACTTGCACAATGTTGGACCCAAAGCATGGACAGGGGGTTCATTTTTCTGAGCAGCCATTTTAAAAAAATGCCAAAAATGTGCACTATAATGACCAACATATTTTTCAGATTGGGCAAAAATAGCATAAGTGCTTAAGTGCATGGTTTTAGAGTTAGAGAAAGAAGGATTCCAGTCATTGCTCCATAAAATGTATTCATACCTCCTGGGGTTTTGTGGGCAACATTTGTAAAGTAGAGGCTTAATAAATAGAGAAAAAAGGGATAGATTTACACATTAACTTCTAAATGTAGTTTAAAGATTTTTAAATATTTTCTTCCTTTCTAGGTGGTCTTAGTAGTATCTGTCCATCCGTATCATTAACTGATTAGCCATTATTTCAGTTCAGCTAGCCAATAAATATATGGGAATACTCTAAAATTAATTTGGAATTCCATAATAAGCAAGGTTGACAATTGGGCCAATTTTGTGCTCACTCTAAACTTACCCAGATTTATAAGTTAGGTGAAGAAAATATCGTACACTACTTTTTCTAGTGGACTAAAGGCAGAAAACTCAATCTAGAAGTATAAAATAACATTTCAAACACGTATTCCAATAATAGTTCTCTATAGTTATTAAGTGAACAGCTTTGTTTCCTTCTCTCAGAAGTGAATTCTCCTTGACAGTACTTTTGCATTGATAATGTAAGCATGCAAAGCTTGATTGTTTCCACCACCTACTTCACACTTTCTCCTCTAAAAAACATCTTAAGCAGCGTTAGGAAGAACGACAAAGGCAGGCTTAAATACCTCTGCAGGCTGCCAAAAATACAGGTTGGATGGTGTTCAGCACCTGGGAAATTCATTAAGACCATATGGATTGTCAAAAGTTCAGTGTACTTGAGAAGAAAACTCCCTGCAGTGACAGCATTTGTATAAAAAATCATCGTAAACAGTGGCTCTAGGGGATTACTGTGGTCATTCAAAAAGTTGCAGGTTCTGCTGTGAACAGAGAAATTACAAACTAAATGAACTCAGTTGTGGAACAGACAGCCAGGCAAAGAGACAGAACCGGAAAGAGTTCTTTGGGCAAGTGAGATCAATGTCGTCTTGTTTGGCCTTAGTTCCTACGGGTCATATATATATAAAATATGCGTGTAAATATAGGGGTGGTCAATGTACTGAAATAAAATTCAGCTCTTTTTTGTTTGTTTGATTTCTGTTATTGGTGAAAAGACAGATCACCATTTGTCAAAACTTCTATCAATATATTAGAAAAATTAACACAAAATAGGAATGAAATAATAAAATTATGAGAATGTTTTAAGGTGCCACAGGTATCTCTTTTAAAATTAGGATTTATGCACTGCCACTTGAGTAATCATTTCTGAGCTTCATGGGAACAAAAGAGTAAGCTCTATTAATATTCCTTTTATATATTTCCAAGGTAAAATTAATTTTATTCCTTTTCTTTAGGTTCATTAGCTGAAACTTGCTAACTAATGTCGGATGTCTATCTACCTACCTACCTACCCGTTTACCTTTCTCTCTTCCCAAGTTCTGCATGATATTATTTAAAGATTGGGAAATATATCTGCTTTTGTAATTTCTGAGACTATAAACATACTGTAATACCATATATTGGCAAAATCAACCTAGGATATTAATTGTAATATTTCTCTGCCATCAAAGAGTAAGCAGAGAAAAAGTGATGAGAAATGTGTAAAATGAAAGAATAGAGGCAAAAATTTTAAAATGAAAAGAGGCAGCATATATAATTTGTTAAAGGGGGCTTTTAAAAAAATACTTGATTTGTAATTGTCCCACAGAGAAACCCTAATTTTAGATTTAAAGAAGAAGTTATTGTGTGTGTGTGTTTCTGTGTGTGTCTGAGTATGTTGTGAAAGCACTAGATGTTCTATTTCTTTTAGTGAAATGACCATCGTCTTTCTCTTTATTCTTACCACAAGGAGTAATAGTAGCTTTGCAGAAACCTCAGTAATCAAAAATGTCCAGCATGGGAGGGACACGGTTACCAATAAGAAGCTCAGCCTCATACAGTAAAGGGTGAGAGTATTTTTTGAATTACCTTTATTTTTCCAAGTATAAAAATAGTACATTCTAACTGCTGAAAATTTGTAAAAGATAAAAAACAAAGATGGAAATAAATATCACAGTAAATTTGCCACTGAAAGTTAATCACTGTCAACAATTTGGTTCACTTCATTCCAGTCTTTTTTTCCCCCCAATATGCATATAATGAAGCAGAGCACCCACTAAAATGATGTTTGTGAAGGTATTTGGAAGACGTGGAAATTCCAGGAAAGCTTGGAAAAAAAGTTTAGAGGTGTATGAACACAATTAGAATGATATGAACAATTTAGAACAAGTTGTTCCAAAGTATTTATAGTGTTTAGTGAACATCAAACAGCAGCAGTTCTTTATTTACGCACAATCGGCAGGGTCCTTTTCATTAGGCATTACCATTTTAACAGAACAAGTTACCTATGGTAGCTATTGAGTTCCTGTATTGCCTTCAGCTTTATGATGGGCAGACTATACAGTAATCATGGGACAGGACACTTGTCAATTTGGGGAGTCAAAGTCGCAACTCATGACCCCAAAGTAGGACAGATTAGTATTAAAATGTGGTATTGCTTAGATGTGGGATAGGAGCTCACAAAAGTGAATACTCATTGTAAACCCAAGTATTTGAGGAAAGGCTTTATGGTTGATGTTGAGACTGAGCTAGGCCTGGAAGAAAGGCAAATTTGGAAAAGGCAGAGAGAAGGCCAAAGGAAATTTTACTGGACAGATAAGGAGGTTAGGATGTGTTCAATTATGGAGCCTTAATTTCCAAAGGAATTTGGACTTGGTGGTGTAACTCTAGGATGTTAAATAGGTTTCAACTTGCGTGTCAACTCTGTTTGACTGGTAATGGCTGTCAGGTGGTGGCTGTGCTGAGAAGAATTCTAAGCCTAGTCAAAGGATAAAGGACAAAGATGCTGTGATTAGTGATATCTGCTGTGGGCATGGGAAGGAAAGGTTTGTCATAACTGCTACAGCATAGTCTACAATGCAGTAGGCAACACAGCAGTGGATTTTTTTGAGGCAAGTCACCTTAAATATGATTTTTAAAATGTCCATTCCACAAACATTTTCTTACTATACTATTTCAAATGTAGAAAATGAAGATGAGAACAACATTTATTAATACAAATACTGTTGACCATGAGACAGTAAAGATCAAAATATACTTTATATTTCTTTAGCTGGTAAAAGAAATTGAGTGAAACAAATTTTTTTTTTTGGAAATAGTTTGCTTAATATTTCTAAAATAACACAAATAATCTAGTTTAATTCACAAGGCAGGGAGAAAGTAATCTTTTCCAAACTTTAACACTAAGACTTTTTTGATCTGTATATTTAAAATATTAAGTACTATTCTGGCTTCTTACTTTAGTTAGTAGAGTGATCAGTTGGGAAAAGACATTGTTTATTTTTGCAAGCAATTTATTTATTTATTGTAATTTCCAATTGTTCACTGGTATATAGAAATTCAATTGCTTTTGTATATTGAATTTTTATCCTGTGTCCTTGCTAAGCTCACTTATTAGTTCTAGTTGATTGTGTGTGGGTGGGTGGGTGGGTGTGTGGGTGTGTGTAGATCCCTTGGGATATTCTACATAGACAATTATGTTTTCTGCAAATAGAGTTTCTTCTTTTCCAACTCGTATGCCTTTTTTTTCTTTTCTCTTTTATATCTTTTGTCTTACTGCACTGCCTGGGACCTCCAGTGTTATGTTGAATAGGAGTGGTAGAAGTGGATATGCTTGTCTTTTTCCCAGTCTTAGGGGAAAAGCATTCAGTCTTTCACTATTAAGCATGATAGTGATATCTCTGCTCATATATGTTTACTAATTCTATTAATCACTGAGAGAGGATTGAAGTTTTTAAGTATAATTGTGAATTTGTTTATTTCTCCTTGAACTTAAAAAATTTTTTTTGTTAAGACTTCGTTTTTTAGAGCAGTTTAAGGTTCAGAGCAAAATTGAGGGGAAGGTACAGAGATTTCCCATATAGTCCCTGACCCCACTCATGCATAGCCTCCTTCAATATGAATACCCCCTACTAGAGGGTACATTTGTTACAATTGCTGAACTGACAGTGACCTAAATCACCTAAAGCTGATTAGGTCACTTAATCACCTAAAGTCCATAGTTTGTTTTTTCTGCCTCTTTCTCTCTCATCTCCTACGACTCCAATTACATAAATATTAGACTGTTTAATATTGTGCAACTCTTAGATTTTCTCTTCTGTTCTTTCTCTTTTTCTTAAACATTTTTTCTCTTCATGGTTTTTTGTGTGTGTGTGTGTGTGTGTGATTTCTATTGACCTATCTTTAATTTCACCAATTCTTTTCTCAGCTGCTTCAAGTATACTGATTAACCCATTAAGGGCATACTTCATCTCTGTTACCTTCTTTTTTTTTTTTCATTTGTAGCATTTACATTTGATTTATCTTTTTCATCTTTCTGCTGAAATTCCCCAGTTGTTTATACATATTGTCCATTTTTTCCACTAGAGCCTTCAACATATTAATCATATTTTCAATTCTTTGATAATTACAAATCTAGGTTACATCTGAGTCTGGTTCTGTTGATTGCTTTGTCTCCTGGCATTGTGTTACTTTTCCTTGCTTCTTTGTGTGTTGTATGTTTTATTTGAATGTTGGGCATTTAATGTAGAACGGTAAAGACAAATTAATATTATTTGTGCTTGGAAATGTCCACCTTTTTTGGGCTAGGTTGTAGAGGGGGAGGGGATATTGAATTAATCTAATCAGGAGTTGAGCTGGGTGTGGTTTTATTGCTATTATGATCCTCAGCACATCACAGGTTTAAATTCCATGTCCTTAGGGTGGTAATTGGTTTTTGGAGAATTTTTCCCAATATCTGCTCCATCTTCAGCTTTAGGTCTTCCCTTTGTGCCTGTTCCTCAGACAGTGTCTCTTTCCAATCTCTTGTCCTTCTCCCAGCAGTGGACTGCTGTTACTTTTTACTCAATGCTTGCTGGCTTGGTTGTTCAGGATAGTCATGCAGTGTATTCTCTGTTGTACTAGTTCAGCCTCAGTCATAGGTAAGTTCTGTGTTTCTGAGCCTTGGGGGTAGGATTTTCAAATGATTCTTCCCTTTCCCTATTTGTAGGAGACCACTAATCATCTGAGCCCAGATGACTTTCCTGCCCTTCCTGGAGGGACAGAAGAATGTTTTTCTATTCCCTTTCTCCAGGTGCAATAGGTCTTGACCTTTTGCCCGAGGATGACAGGTGTATAATTACATCCTTCATGTGTCATGAATTTATGATTAGAAAGAAGAGTTGTCTTAATTCTTTGCATGGATCTCTTATAGGAAGGGAAAGGGGCAGTAGTTCGGGTCTTTGAAGAGGTAACCATCTGATTCATTCCAATCAAGCACTGTGGATGATGGCTATCGTTCTGTGAGATGGCTGGAAGTAGTCCTTAAAGAGATGATAAGTCAAAGCTGTAACCCTATGGAGTCCACGTGTGGGGTCATCCTTTGCCAAGCTTAGCCCTGAGGAAGTAGGATGGTCCTATGCTGGAGAACTGAGATGACATGCATGGTAATAGTTAGTGGTGTACCATCATAGAGTGGCAGCTTCACCTGTCAGACTTTGGAGGACAAGTTTGCAACAATAACACCATGTGGCAGCTAGGAGCCTATTAAGAACTGGCATTCACTGCATACTTACTACATACGATGCACTGTTCTAAGGTCTTTACAAGAATTAATTTATTAAATTCTCACTACATATTTTTTAGGTTAGGTAACTGAAGCTAAGCGAGGTGATAAATTACCCAGAGAGGTGACAGAACCAGAATTCAAAGACTGAGACCCAGGCAGTCTCTCTTTGGAGACCACATTATTAGCTATTGCATATGTTGCAGATATAAACAATGTCTCCAATAGGGAGGAGATGGCAGACAGATCCTCTTTTGTACCATGTAAACCTCTAGGATTTTGAATAATTCAGAGGGAGACTGGGAGCTTCATGAGGGAGATTTCATGCTTTTTCATCACATGGAATGTGACCATACTGATAATACTGTTATTGTAGTTTCTAGATAATTTTCTACATATACTTTATTTTCCCAATTAGATATTAACTTTCTTGGAGAAATGAACTGCTAATTTGTTTTGTACCTTGCCCCTCCATACTTTATAATACTCTGAAAAGTATACTCATTATTGGAGATAATTGGCAAGGGTTTTGTGACAGAAGAATAAGATGGTGCCTAAAACATTAGATTTAGGCAAATAAAACTTGAAATAAAACTTTTAAATTCATGATTTATTTCAGCTTCTGGTAATTGCAGACTTCATTTTCAGTATTGGTAAGAAATCATTTATAAAGGAAATTCTCGAACTGTAGTTAACAAATTACCTTCATGAGAAGCAGTTTAAATGAATGGTTTGGATAGTATACATTCAGTCTCCTTCTGTAGGTAGAGATGACCAAATGGAAGATGACAGTGACTGTCAATATGAATCTATTAAAAATAGACTACAGGTGAAAAATTGGAACATTAATTTCTATGCCCCTAAGAATTTCTAAGCTCTTCTGTCTCTTGGGAACATATCCACTGACATCGAACTTGACCCCAAGACCACCTGAAATAATTCCTTCTAAAATGGCATGAAAAAAGGCTTTTATCCCTGCTGTTTCTGTGTGCTGAAAGGTAATGCCCTTGACTATCAGCATACCCAGAGGAATGTACCGTTTTGTGAGCATTCTCAAAATAAGGACAAAGTTCAGTGGCAGACCAAAAATAAAGCATAATCATTTTTTTTCAAAGAAATGACAGAAATTAAAAATGGGTACTTTTTTTCCAGAATGAAGGAAAAAGTGAAAAAGAATGACAATGTCTTACTACAGATCCTTAGTGAAAATGGCAAATATCACTAAGCTGTAAAAAAGAAATTTGTTTGAACTTTATATTATAGTGTTATTTTCTAATTATAAAAATTATACTTTATTTCTTAAAGTATAAATTTTTCTTTTTTGTATATAAGTGAAAAAGTAAAACTACTTGTAATCTCACTATGCATCAGTAACCACTATCAATATATAGTTCCAGATTTTTTCTCTATTTATCTAGGTCTCAAGTACATCAACATCGAGCTCTCTCTATAGATCATAGAAATGACATTATACTGTATATATTTCTTTTTTTTAAAGGTTTTTTGATGTGGACCATTTATAAAGTCTTTATTGAATTTGTTACAATATTGCTTTTGTTTTATGTTTTGGTTTTTTGGCCGCGAGGCATGTGGGCTCTTAGCTCCCCAACCAGGGATCA
The DNA here is from genome assembly GCF_039906515.1 of Pseudorca crassidens. NCBI lineage: Eukaryota > Metazoa > Chordata > Mammalia > Artiodactyla > Delphinidae > Pseudorca > Pseudorca crassidens. The sequence continues at coordinate 65,264,048 of NC_090306.1, forward strand.
AACCCATACCTCCTGCATTGGAAGGCAAAGTCTTAACCATTGGACCACCAGGGACGTCCCTATATAGTATATATTTCTTAACGTGTTTTCTTTTACATAAGGCTGTATAGTGAAACGCTTCTCTATCGTGGCAGAAAAGGCCAGTTGAGTTCTGAAGATTTGAGCTTCCCTTCCACAGTGTAGCGCTGTTGTTGGGAAGCAGCTTCCCAGCCAGGGACTGCACTTCTCAGTCCTTTTGCAGCTCTGTGGTGCCTCATCACTGGTTTGGTAAAGTGGAATGGGAACTGAAGGGATGTGCCACATCTGGGCCAAGGAGGTTAGATGTCTGTGTTCCCATCCCTTCATTCACTTCCAGAGTGCACTTGGAGGCCACGCTTCTCTTCCATTGCCATGAGCAAAACATGACCTCTGGATAGTCTGCTGGACCCAGGAGGAGAATAAAAGACACATGGAGCAGAGCTACACCAGCTTCCCCGTAATGCGAAACTACATGCTGAAGCAGAGCTGCCCCAAATGACCTGCAAACTTGTAATTGAGAAATAATTATTGTTGTATTGCACTGTGTGCTTCACAGAAGCTGATGTGCCTGAAGTACTTATAACTGAGTCTAGAAAGAGGGATGTGTCTCAAGAAGAATGGTGGATGTGGTTTTTGGCAAATGACCTTGATTAGAATCAAATACATGGAAATATCCCCAAAGTCTTTGAGCATATTGTGTTGGGCTAACCTCAGCCTGGACTAAAAGGGACTAAGACTATATGAGTTATAAAAATGACATCTTAACATTCTGTGGCAGGAAGCAGGCTGAGAAGGCTTCTTAGGATTCTAGAATGGTATATTTTCCAATGTCCTTGTCAGAAGGCCAAGGAAAAGAATGTAAAAGGAAGGATCTCCACCTCACTCATGGAGGGCTCTGTCAACAGTTCTGGAGAATAATGGACTAGGCAGAGACTTCCAGGGATCAGAACTTGGACCAAATAAAAGAACATTTTCTTTCTTCGAAAGAACATGGGGCGAGGGGCTTCCCTGGTGGAGCAGTGGTTGAGAGTCCGCCTGCCGATGCAGGGGACACGGGTTCGTGCCCTGGTCCGGGAAGATCCCACATGCCGCGGAGCGACTGGGCCAGTGAGCCATGGCCGCTGAGCCTGCGCGTCCAGAGCCTGTGCTCCGCAGCGGGAGAGGCCACAACAGTGAGAAGCCACAACAGTGAGAGGGCCGCGTACCAAAAAAAAAAAATATATATATATATACATATGCTTAAGTTGTGGCTCTTGCCTTTTTGTGCTCCTGCCATTGTCATGAAAAGAAAAAACATTTGATAGTCTCCTGGTCTCAGAGAAGGATAAGAGACATGCAGAGGAGAACCACTCCAGTGACTGCCACCTGCAACAAAGCTACCCCAGGTCACCAACAAAACTGAGCAAGAAATAAATACTAATTTTGGTTTTCCATGTTAGTTTGAGGTTGTTCTGTGAGATATATGTATGGATTTGTCTCTTGCTCCCTTCAAGGTTTGCTAGAATGTCACCTTCATAGTGACTGACACCCCCTAATTAAAAACGACAACCCTCAGTCCAATACACCCGATCCCTCTTACCCACTATATTTTTCTCCACAGCACTTGCCATCTTCTAATATACTATATAATTTACTCATTTTGGGGGGAGGGTGTTATCATCTGTCTTCACCAACTAGAATATAAGTTCCATCAGGTAGAAGTTTTTGCCCCTTTTCTTTACTTCTGTGTCCTCAACACCTAGAACATTGCCTGGTACATAGTAGCTATTCAATAATTTTTGTTAAATGAATGAATTCATCAACTTATACAGAGAATAAATATCAAAAAGAAGTGCAGAAAATATTAATAGTGGTTATCTCCACTTTCTATGAATATGGGTGGTTTTCATTTTCTTTATGTTTTCTCTGTTTTCTAAATTATCCGTAATAAGTATATATGATTTATGTAATGAAAACAAAACAGCTTTTTAAAATTGTTTTGACTACACATAGAAGTTTCAGGGTTTTTTCCTTTAATATTACTGAAATTGTCCATTTATCAGTAAGCATAATTTTTGTTCTAGCTTATATTGTGGCGTAAGGATCTGTGGGTAGAAGGAGGCTCAAAACAGAAGGCAAGTGGGCCAAGGAGAGAAAGTTGAGAAGCTGAGAGTTGAGAATCGAGACTGGGTAAGAGAATCACATCCCAGAAATCCGTTCCATAAGTCTCTGTATGAATCTGGACAATCTTCATTTTTTTTTTCAGCCTCCTCTCTTTCACGCTAAAGTGTTGCCGAGTATTCCCATTTCTAATTATTCCTGAAGTTTAAGACAAGTTCAAGTTATGCACTTTTTCATTTATAATAAAGAGAATAAAAGAAAATAAAAGACACATAGAACATTAAGTAACCTAGTAAACAGCCCCCTGGTTAAGAAATGTCATTTGTCTATTCTATAGGGTACTAGTCACCAATATAATCATAGCAGGAACAATACTAGTAGGATGGTTTGGTATTTGGCAGATTACTAAACTCCACTTAGAGGAGCTGGAGTAATTGCATGAAGCTGCTTCTCCTAGGTTGAGGGTTAGCTTCACGACTGAGGTGACCAAGGAAAAGTAAGATGCCAGCCATGCAGGATGAGGGGCGTTGGATGACACATTCTCTCCTTTCATCTACCTCCTCTTTTCCCCCAATCTTCACCTCCACTGGGAGACTGAGCAGTGAATTCTGAGACTCAGTGCCAGGTAAATTTTTCTAAGAAGAAAGTGATTTATCTTGCTTGGTGTAAGTTTCTTGTGAGTCACACGGAGAACCACAACTATAGATGAAAGTTGTATAGCACAGGGGTTAAGAACCTCGGACTTTGGAGAAAGATGGAATTTGATTTAAATTTCACCTCCACCATTTACTGGCAGTATTGCCTTGTCAAGTAACTAACTTTTCTGAACCTCACTTGTGTCATCTGTAAATGGGAGAAACAAGGATTAAACGAGATGCCATTTGTAAAGTGCTCAGTATTGTATATTATCACTATCAAGCATTTAACAAATTCTAGCTGCTATTATGACTACTATTATAATTTTCTTAATTAATACCTGCTTAGTTCGCTAGTAGTCAGGCTGACAAGCTGGTCTTCTGGAAAATGAAGAGAGGGAGAACTTGCAAAAATGATTAAAAAGTGCTACACCTAAGGTTTCCACTTTGTACTAAGTGGTGGCTGTTGATTGCACTGTCATTTCGAAGTTTAACAGCAGAGCATTACTGTTTAGCCACCATGGTGTCATAAAATTTGGTACATCTTGACCTTGAATGATGCTACACTAGCTAAGCTGTTCTTTCGGTGTTTTAGCAATCAATACCTGTCCTGAATCCTAGCCATGGTGATCAAATTTGTATTTTATTTTTTTTACATTAAAAAAAAGAACCTAGAGCAATACCAGACTGGAGGATTCTAGAAATTTCCCCTGATAAGCCTGTGAAACAGAATTCAGTAGATGGACTGCAGAGAGTTATAAAACACCAAAACATAATCGGGGAGAAGCTAAGTTATTCATATTACACATTTGCTTTTTATCAAGATTTTCTCTAATTAAATGTAAGATGGTGAGTATTGTGAACATCCATGTGATACTGAAATAACTGCTAGCATCCTTAAGGAATCAGCCACCACTCCCTCCAGGGTGGGCCTTTGCTGCCCTACTGCTCTTTTTTTTTGTTTTTAAATCTAGCCTCATTACATTAATAGCTCGAAACCTTCTCAAGCATGTTAAAAATAGATTGCAGGAGAATTGAATGCAGTGTTTCCCTCCTTCCTCCCACTCCTTTTCTCGACTGTAATATAATGGCACCACTCAGAAACAGTCCACGGAAATCAGGGTTTTCTCAGCGGCTTGTGTGGGAAGTGCAGACTATTGTGAGCCAGCGCTGCAGCCCACTGCTTGGCAGGAAGTCGTTTTTGGAAAAGTTAACCGAACAAACACCTTCCATTGTCTACAGAGGTTGAAAGCCCAATAAAATCTCTTTATTTCTATCTCTGAACCAACTTGGTGACTGTTAATACATTTAACCCCTTTGATTCTAGAGTCTTAGGTTTACTGAAGGCTTTTTCCCTCAGGGATTCTTAACCTTTTTGGATTCTTGGGCTCCTTTGAGAATCCAGTGGACAATAAACTCATGTGTTCATTTTTCAGGGGGTCTGCGGTTCTTCCCCTGCACCCACCCGCCATGTGGAGTTGTTCTGTAGTTGGTCTGAGTAATTAATGATTAAGGGGAAAACTAAAGAAGAGAAGGTGAGAATCTCTCTTCTCCCATGACACACGCACCACTGCATACTTCTCATTTCTTTCTTTGCAAGTTTACTAAAAAAAAAAAGAAAGAAAAAAGCCAAGCTCTGCTGACAACTATTTTAAAAGCTGTTAATCACTTTCATAGTCTTATTTATTAAAATGATAAGACATAGCCTGAAATTCTTCCCAATGTCATAAAACTGAGAAATTTACCCTTATAAATGAGTATACAAAAGATTTAGACCAGAAGGAATAGGCTATGTTTAACTGGGCATGACTCTTATTGTACTCTCTAAATATTTGAAGGGCATTTGTGAGGATGTAACAGCCACAGAATCATCATTTTATCTTGCTTCAGAGGGAATTTTCAAAAGAAGGTCTTTGTGTTTTTTTTAACATGTTTTTGTTAAACCTCAGATTCTAAGATTTAATGTTCAAGAATAGAATTGGCTGACTTAGAAGTTAAGGAGTTTATACTCAAGAGGAGGATGCTACGTTATCTGTCAAGAGTAATATTGAAGGCATTTTGGCTCTCTGTGGCTAGATACCCTCTATCACACCTTTGCACTAGAAACTCTACAAGTATACAAAAATTTTAGCTGGTCCACAAGAAGAAAACTTTTAAGATGTCTTTCCTTTTTTTTTCCCCCTGTGCCTACGCCCAAGAGAGTGGTTTTAATTAGTGCTGAGATGGAGTTTCAACTCTCCAATATCATTTATTTTCATTAGGTCCCATTTGTTTATTTTTGTTTTTATTTCCATTACTCTAGGAGGTGGGTCAAAAAAGATCTAGCTGTGATTTATGTCAAAGAGTGTTCTTCCTATGTTTTCCTCTAAGAGTTTTACAGTGTCCAGTCTTACATTTAGGTATTTAATCCATTTTGAGTTTATTTTTGTGTATGGTGTCAAGGAGTGTTCTAATTTCATTCTTTACATGTAGCTGTCCAGTTTTCCCAGCACCACTTATTGAAGAGACTGTCTTTTCTCCATTGTATATCCTTGCCTCCTTTGTCATGGATTAGTTGACCATAGGTGCATGGGTTTATCTCTGGGCTTTCTATCCTATTCCATTGATTTATATTTCTGTTTTGGTGCCAGTACCATATTGTCTTAATTACTGTAGCTTTGTACTGTAGTCTGAAGTAAGGGAGGCTGATTCCTCCAGCTTCATTTTTTTCCCTCAAGATTGCTTTGGCGGGCTTCCCTGGTGGCACAGTGGTTAAGAATGCATCTGCCAATGCAGGGGACACAGGTTCCAGCCCTGGTCTAGGAAGATCCCACATGCCATGGAGCAACTAAGCCCATGCACCACAAGTACTGAGCCTGTGTTCTAGAGTCCATGTGCCATAACTACTGAAGCCTGTGTGCCTAGAGCCCATGCTCTGCAACAAGAGAAGCCACTACAGTGAGAAGCCTGTGCACCACAATGAAGAGTAGCCCCCGCTTGCCACAACCAGAGAAAGCCTGCGCACACAGAAACGAAGACCCAACGCAGCCAAAAATAAATTAATTAATTAATTTTTAAAATTAAAAAAAAAAAGACTGCTTTGACTATTCGGGGTCTTTTGTGTCTCCATACAAATTTTAAGATTTTTTTGTTCTAGTTGTGTAAAAAATACCATTGGTAGTTTGATAGGGATTGCATTGAATCTGTAGATTGCTTTGGGTAGTATAGTCATTTTCACAATATTGATTCTTCCAATCCAAGAACATGGTACATATCTCCATCTGTCTGTGTCATCCTTTTTTTTTTTTGGTGGGAGGGTACACAGCCCTCTCACTGCTGTGGCCTCTCCCGTTGCAGAGCACAGGCTCCGGATGCTCAGGCTCAGCATCCATGGCTCACGGGGCCAGCTGCTCCGCGGCATGTGGGATCCTCCCGGATCAGGGCACGAACCCACATCCCCTGCATCAGCAGGCAGACTCTCAACCACTGCGCCACCAGGGAAGCCCCTTTCTGTGTAATCTTTGATTTCTTTCATCAGTGTCTTATAGTTTACTGAGTACAGGTCTTTTACCCCCTTAGGTAGGTTTATTCCTAGGTATTTTATTCTTTTTGTTGCAATGGTGAATGGGACTGTTTCCTTAATTTCTCTTTCTGATCTTTCATTGTTAGTGTATAGGAATGCAAGAGATTTTTGTGCATTAATTTTGTATCCTGCAACTTTACCAAATTCATTGATTAGCTCTGGTAGTTTTCTGGTGGCATCTTTAGAATTATCTATGTATAGTATCATGTCATCTGCAAACAGTGACAGTTTTACTTCTTCTTTTCCAATTTGTATTCCTTGTATTTCTTTTTCTTCTCTGATTGCCATGGCTAGGACTTCCAAAACTATGTTGAATAATAGTGGCAAGAGTGGATATCCTTGTCTTGTTACTGATCTTAGAGGAAATGCTTTCAGTTTTTCACCATTGAGAATGATGTTTGCTGTGGGTTTGTCATATATGGCCTTTATTATGTTGAGGTAGGTTCCCTCTATGCCCACTTTCTGGAGAGTTTTTATCATAAATGGTGTTGAATTTTGTCAAAAGCTTTTTCTGCATCTATTGAGATGATCATATGGTTTTTATTCCTCAATTTGTTAATATGATGTATCACATTGATTGATTTGCATATACTGAAGAATCCTTACACTCCTGGGATAAACCCCACTTGATTATGGTGTATGATCCTTTTAATGTGTTGTTGGATTCTGTTTGCTAGTATTTTGTGGAGGATTTTTGCATCTATATTCATCAGTAATATTGGTCTGTAATTTTCTTTTTTTTTAGTATCTTTGTCTGGTTTTGGTGTCAGGGTGATCAAGGCCTCATAGAATGAGTTTGGGAGTATTCCTTCCTCTGCAATTTTTTGGAAGAGTTTGAGAAGGATAGGTGTTAGCTCTTCTCCAAATGTTTGTTCATTACTTGTGATTGGTCTGTTTATATTTTGTAAACCTTCTTGGTTCAGTCTTGGAAAATTGTACCTTTCCAAGAATTTGTCCATTTCTTCATGGTTGTCCATTTTATTGGCATATAGTTGTTTGTAGTAGTCTCTTACAATCCTTCATATTTCTGCAGTGTCTGTTGTGATTTCTCCTTTTTCGTTTCTAATTTTATTTATTTGAGTCCGCTCCCTCTTTTTCTTGATGAGTCTGGATAAAGATTTATCAATTTTGTTTATCTTCTCAAAGAACCAGCTTTTAGTTTTATTGATCTTTGCTATTGTTTTCTTTGTTTCTATTTCACTTATTTCTGCTCTGATCTTTATGATTTCTTTCCATCTACTAACTTTGGGTTTTCTTTGTTCTTCCTTCTCTAGTTCCTTTAGGTGTAAGGTTAGATTGTTTGAGATTTTTCTTGTTTCTTGAGGTAGGATTGCCCTCTTAGGACTGCTTTTGCTGCATCCCATAGGTTTTGGATTGTCCTGTTTTCATTGTCATTTGTCTCTGGGTATTTTTTATTTCCTCTTTGATTTCTTCAGTGATTTCTTGGTTGTTTAGTAACGTATTGTTTAGTCTCCATGTGTTTGTGTTTTTTACATGTTTTTCCCTGTAATTGATTTCTAATCTCATAGCGTTGTGGTCGGAAAAGATGCCTGATATGATTTCAATTTTCTTAAATTTACTAAGGCTTGATTTGTGACCCTAGATATGATCTATCCTGGAGAATGTTGCATGTATACTTGAGAAGAAAGTGTAATCTGCTGTTTTCAGATGGAATGTCCTATAAATATCAGTTAAATCTATCTGGTCTATTGTGTCATTTAAAGCTTGTGTTTCCTTTTTAATTTTCTGTCTGGATGATCTGTCCATTGGTGTAAGTGAGGTGTTAAAATCCCCCACTATTACTGTGTTACTGTTTTTTTGTTTTGTTTTGTTTTGTTTAAGAGCGTAGATTTTTTTTTTTAATTTTATTTATTTATTTATTTATGGCTGTGTTGGGTCTTCGTTTCTGTGAGAGGGCTTTCTCTAGTTGCGCCAAGTGGGGGCCACTCTTCATCGCAGTGCGCGGGCCTCTCACTATCGCGGCCTCTCTTGTTGCAGAGCACAGGCTCCAGGCACGCAGGCTCAGTAATTGTGGCTCACGGGCCTAGTTACTCCGCAGCATGTGGGATCTTCCTGGACCAGGGCTCGAACCCGTGTCCCCTACATTGGCAGGCAGATTCTCAACCACTGCGCCACCAGGGAAGCCCTACTGTGTTACTGTTGATTTCCTCTTTTATAGTTGTTAGCATTTGCCTTATGTATTGAGGAGCTCCTATGTTGGATGCATATATATTTATAATTGTTATATCTTCTTTGATTGATCCCTTGATCATTATGTAGTGTCCTTCCTTGTCTCTTGTAACATTCTTTATTTTAAAGTCTATTTTATCTGATATGAGTATTGCTACTCCAGCTTTCTTTTGATTTCCACTTGCATGGAATATCTTTTTTCCATCCCTTCACTTTTAGTCTGTATGTGTCTGTAGGTCTGAAGTGGGTCCTTGTAGACAGCATATATAAGGGTCTTAAGGGTCTTGTTTTTGTATCCATTTAGCAAGCCTGTGTATTTTGATTGGAGCATTTAATCCATTCACATTTAAAGTAATTATTGATATGTATATTCCTATTACCATTTTGTTAATTGTTTTGGGTTTGTTTTGTCGGTCCTTATCTCCTCTTGTGTTTCCCACTTAGAGAAGTTCCTTTAGCATTTGTTGTAGAGCTGGTTTTGTAGTGCTGAATTCTTTTAGCTTTTGCTTTTCCATAAAGCTTTTGATTTCTCCGTCGAATCTGGTTGAGATCCTTGCCGGGTACAGTAATCTTGGTTGTAGATTCTTCCCTTTCTTCACTTTAAATGTATTGTACCACTCCCTTCTGGCTTGTAGAGTTTCTGCTGAGAAATCAGCTATTAACTTTATGGGAGTTCCCTTGTATGTTATTTGTCGTTTTTCCCTTGTTGCTTTTTTTTTAAATAGATCTTTATTGGAGTATAATTGCTTCATAATACTGTGTCAGTTTCTGTTGCACAACAAAGTGAATCAGCCATATGCATACACATGTCCCCATATCCCCTCCCTCTTGAGCCTCCCTCCCATCCTCCCTATCCCACTCCTCTAGGTCATTGCAAAGCACCGAGCTGATCTCTCTGTGCTGTGGTGCTGCTTCCCACCAGCCAACTATTTTACGTTCGGTAATGTATATATGTTGATGCTACTCTCACTTTGCCCCAGCTTCGCCCTCCAACCCCATGTCATCAAGTCCAGTCTCTATGTCTATCTCTTTATTCCTGCTCTGCAACTAGGTTCATCAGTACCAATTTTTTTTTTTTTTTAGATTCCATATATATGTGTTAGCGTATAGTATTTGTTTCTCTCTTTCTGACTTACTTCACTCTGTATGCAGACTCTAGGTCCATCCACCTCACTACAAATAACTCAATTTCATTTTTATGGCTGAGTAATATTCCATTGTATATATGTGCAACATCTTCTTTATCCATTCTTCTGTCGATGGACATTTAGGTTGATTCCATGTCCTGGCTATTGTAAATGGTTCCACAGTGAACATTGTAGCGCATGTCTCTTTTTGATCCCTTGTTGCTTTTAATAATTTTTGTCTTTAATTTTTGTCAGTTTGATTACTGTGTGTCTTGGCATGTTTCTTCTTGTGTTTATCTTGCCTGGGACTCTCTGTTCTTCGTGGACTTGGTGGCTATTTCCTTTCCCATGTTAGGGAAGTTTTCGACTATAATCTCTTCAAATATTTTTTCAGGTCCTTTCTCTCTCTCTTCTCCTTCTGGGACCCCTATAATGCGAATGTTGGTGCATTTATTGTTGTCCCAGAGGTCTCTTAGGTTGTCTTCATTTCTTTTCATTGTTTTTTCTTTATTGTGTTCCGTGGCAGTGAATTCCACCATTCTGTCTTCCAGGTCACTTATCCGTTCTTCTGCCTCAGTTATTCTGCTGTTGATTCCTTCTAATGTATTTTTCATTTCAGTTATTGTATTGTTCATCTCTGTTTGTTTGTTCTTTAATTCTTCTAGGTGTTTGTTCTTTAATTCTTCTAGGTTTTTGTTAAACATTTCTTGTATCTTCTCGATCTTTGCCTCCATTCTTTTTCCGAGGTCTTGGATCATCTTTGCGGTCATTAATCTGAATTCTTTTTCTTGAAGGTTGCCTATCTCTACTTGATTTAGTTGTTTTTCTTGGGTTTTATCTTGTTCCTTCATCTGGTACTAGTACATCTAGTCCTCTGCCTTTTCATTTTGTCTATCTTTCTGTGAATGTGGTTTTTGTTCCACAGGCTGCAAGATTGTAGTTCTTCTGCTTCTGCTATCTGCCCTGTGGTGGATGAGGCTATCTAAGAGGCTTGTGCAAGCTTCCTGATGGGAGGGACTGATGGTAGGTAGAGCTGGGTGTTGCTCTGTTGGGCTGAGCTCAGTAAAGCTTTAATCTGCTTGTCTGCTGATGGGTGGGGCTGAGTTCCCTCCCTGTTGGTTGTTAGGCCTGAGGCAACCCAGCACTGGAGCCTACAGGCTCTTTGGTGGGGCTAATGGTGGACTCCAGGAGGGCTCACGCCAAGGAATACTTCCCAGAACTTCTGCTACCAGTGTCCTTGTCCCCATGGTGAGCCACAGCCCCCCCCCCCCGCCCCTGCCTCTGCAGGAGACCCTCCCACACTAGCAGGTAGGTCTGGTTCAGTCTCCTATGGGGTCACTGCTCCTTCCCCTGGGTCCTGATGCACACAGTACTTTGTGTGTGCCCTCCAAGAGTAGAGTCTCTGTTTCTCCTAATCCTGTCAAAATCCTGCAGTCCGCTAGCCTTCAAAGTCTGATTCTCTGGGAATTCCTTCTCCTATTGCCAGACCCCCAGGTTGGGAAGCCTGACGTGGGGCTCAGAACCTTTACTCCAGTGGGTGGACTTCTGTGGTATAATTGCTCTCCAGTTTGTGAGTCACCCACCCAGTGGTTATGGGATTTGATTTTAGTTTGATTGCGCCCCTCCTACCATCTCATTGCGGCTTCTCCTTTGTCTTTGGATGTGGGGTTTCTTTTTTGATGAATTCCAGTGTCTTCCTGTCAATGATTGTTCAGCAGTTAGTTGTGATTCTGGTGTTCTCGCAAGAGGGAGTGAGAGCATGTCCTTCTACTCCACCATCTTGAACCAATCTCATCCCAACATCATTTATTTTCTGCGTGGCCTTAGATATCTGTGATGCTATTACATGAGAACTACAACCTCTTTCCCATAATTTGAAAGTAACAAAGTGCCTATTACCCACTGAGAGTTGATTGCTGTCATTTAGGAAGAGTGAAACAAGTCTGACCTTCAAGGAAAGGAGACATTTGAATTAACTGTCTTTTCAGGAACTGGTTTTTTTTCTTAAGTATTTTAATTTTCTATTTGAGAATTTATATATAAAATTGTTCTTTTCTCATCTAAGCCTATATTATCTGTTGTTATCTGTGTTGAGTTTATAAGGGTGTGAATTTTCAGGTTGAAAAAGTGTGACGGCATTTAGTATCCAGGATTATATTCCAAACGTATTCCTCATGCCAAAAGCTCTGCTCAGTCTGGAATCCTTTACCCTGAAGTTTTCCGACAGCCCTGACTTTGGTGTATGTTTTAGTTAACTCAGGATGCCATAACAAAATACCATAGACTGGGTGGTAAACAAGAGAAAGTTATTCTCTCACAGTTCTGGAGGCTGGAAAACTGAGATCAGGGTGCTAGGTTCTGGCAAGAGCCTTCTACCTAGCTTGCAGACGTCCACCTTCTCGCTGTGTCCTCACGTGGCCTTTCCTTGGTGTGTACGTGTGTGAGAGAGTGTGTGTGTGTGTGTGTAAGGAGAGAGAGAAAGAGCAAGAAAGATTTTTTCTTCTTATATCTTCAGTCCTGTCAGATTAAGACCTCACCTTTATGACCTCATTTAACCTTATTTACCTCCTGAAAGCCCCACCTCCAAATACAGTCACATTGGAGGTTAGCGCTTCAAGATGTGAAGTTTGGAGAAACACAGTTCAGTCCACAGCGGTGTAGCATATGTGTGTTGTAAACCTTACGCAGGGTCTTGAACATCTGTCAGTGGAAGAATGGGAAATGGGAAATAAATTCATTGTAACATCATGTTACTTGTAATCTGCTCTTGTGACATGGACGACAAAGACATCAAATATTCAATATAATTTGGAGAGTTAAAAATGTGTTGGAGCAGAAGAGAGAGGGGAGAGGGAGAGAAATAGAAGATAATTAAATCAGTAAGAATTTAAAAACTCATTGCTAAGTACAGTGTATATAGCCAGGTGTGATGAAAGATACATCTTCCCTCCTTTACAATAAACGAACAAAAACCAGAAAGCCATTGACTTTGCTCTCAGGGATTTGGGATTTATGATTTGGGATTTATTTGGGGAGCTAAGAACTAAAAACCATTCAAATGAAAAGTACATTAGAAAGAAAAGCCCATTTGTGTTAAGCATTGGATTAAAAAGGAAGTGCAATTAATGCTCAGAGGATCACTATGGAGTGAGAAGATTCTGATATCAGAGGATGTAGGATGTGCTGGGGCAGGGCTGGAAGTTTGGGTTTGAGGGGATCAGAGAAGGCTTCTTAGAAGAGGTGGTGGCTACATAGGGCCAAGGGAATAGGGAGGGCATGAGCACATCAAGCAGAGAGGCACAGTGGCAAGAAAGAGCACGCGCAGTATGTGGGGAGACCAGCAGCAGCTCCTGTAGCTGGAGGCGGAGGGCCAGGCAGAGTGGAGAGAGAAGAGGGGGAGTAGCTGGGCAGAGGTCACAGGACTGAGGGCTCCGTGGGCCATGTTTTACCCGGAAGATAGAGGTTTTCAAACTGCAGAAACATTTCTTCAAATGAAAAGCTTATGTGGAAGCTTGATGTATATGACAGAGATGGCAAAGCTGCTCTAGCTTGAGCCAGAGTGGAGCTAGGGTCCTGCTCTTCAGCACTGCCTCTGTAGCTGTCATCCTTTTGCTACCCTCGTGCAGACTGGCCTCCCCTGCACCTGGATCATAGCAACAGTCTCCTCTTACAGGCTTGCTCATCCACCCTCCACACTGCACAGCTTTCTAACGGGCAAGTCTGATTTTGTCCTTCCTCTGTTTAAGTCCCTGCAGTGGTTCCCACCTGGCTGCACGAACAGACCCGCACTCCCAAAGCCCTGCCTACTGCTTCACTTTCCTTTCTTGCCAAGTTCTCCCCCTAACACTTAGCTTTATGTCCTAACGAAGCTGAAAGGCTTGCAGTTGTGTCTTGTCCAGCACTGTGTTGCCTGGCATGGCCTCCGTACGTACCTCCCTTTAAGCCCCAGCTCAAAGGTCACCCTCTCCGTGAGGACATTCCTAACCTCCTTTGAACCCAAGTTGATCTGGCCATACTCTTTTTTATGCCTAACTGTACCTGTGTGTACAAATCCTATTGCTGTAGCTGTGTATGGGGACAGATACGAGAGATGTTGAGAGTCAGGCCAACAGGTTCAGTCAGAGAATGGCTGTGGGTAGAAGGAAGGATTTGGAGGAGTCTGAGATGACACCCAGGTTTCTGTCAGGATTGACACGTACTGTCATAGAGAATATAGGAGCAGAAGGGCGTGGAACGGGAAGGACGAATTCCATTTTGGTGAAGTTGTTTTGTGTCCAGGTCCAGGCTGAGATGAGTCAGGAAAAAGGTCTGGAGGCACACATTTGGGAATCAGTAGGTAGGCAACAGATAAATCTTTAGGATTGACTGAGATTATTCAAGGTGAGACTACAACAGTGTGAGAAGGGAAGAGAGATGTGGATGAGTTGATTAAGGAAAAAGGTGGAGTGGGAGTAGATGCCCTACATAATCCCGGTTCCATTTTCCCCATCATTTTGGTGCTGGGACCACAAAGATCACGGTGCAACCTGACAAAAGCTCTGTAAACAGAAAAGCTGTGTTTGCTATTCCGGGTCTTAGGCCACTCCAAGGTCCAACGAAGTGGAGAATCTTATAAACTGCCAGGTGACGCATCCTGACAATTACAATGGAGGATGCTCTCTAAACCCATCATATGTGATTTCATATAATACCAGTGCAGTTATAATTCAATTTTAGAAAAGGAAAAGTTAGTAATATTATAACATGACTTTGAATTTTAGAGTATTTCTGGTTATTAAAGACTCCTTAAATAATTTAGAAACTTTTGCAGCAGGAATGTCTCTGAATGCTGTTTATGTAGAGCAATACTTGCCCACCAGAAATTTTTTTCCGAATTCATATGTAAACAAACACATAATACATTTTACAGCAAGAGAGGAGTAAGTGTGGACATATTATCCAAAAGATTCTGTTTTCTTTTTCTTTTTCTTTTTCTTTTTTTTTGCGGTACGTGGGCTTCTCAAGGTTGTGGCCTCTCCCGTTACGGAGCACAGGCTCCGGGCGCGCAGGCCCAGTGGCCATGGCTCACGGGCCCAGCCGCTCCGTGGCATGCGGGATCCTACCGGACCGGGGCACGAACCCGTGTCCCCTGCATCGGCAGGCGGACTCTCAACCACTGCGCCACCAGGGAAGCCCAAGATTCTGTTTTCTTTACCTAGAAGAAAGAAATATCTTCTTAGTCATAGGCAGAGAGAGAATAGTGAATGCAGGATCATAATGTATAGATGAAGTGACTTCATCTTGTGATAAACGATGGTGAATCGAGAATCCCCTGGAGTCCAGTGTGTGGTAAGTTAAATCACGCAAGCTCTCTGTGATGCCTGATATGTTATTCCACACTTCTTAACATTTTTCATGCTCCCGCAGACTTTTTCAAACACTGCACCTGAACTTCTTAACATTTTTCATGCTCCCACAGACCTTTTCAAACACTGCACATGAACTTCCTTACCAGAACGAAAGGACCTTCTAGCTTTCTGGAGTACTGTATTTCACTTAGTACTAATCAGTAGAACTGGTACCATTTTCCACATCTGGGATGTGAACGCTGGTCTCAGTGGTCTAAGGCACTGGGTAGGAGCCTCCTTTTTTTGACGATGGGTCAGTGAACAGGCGGGAGAGAGAGAGAGGGCAGCTGCCTCTCAGCTAGAGCAGTTAAATCAATCTTGGCAAATCGAGTAACATGCCTCAACCAGGCTACTCTTATCTTTATGTGGTCAATTAGAGGAAGATCTCATGAAGAAAGGAAAGAAAAAAAAAAAGAATGGTATCATTTCTTTAATAGCCTCCTTGGTATGATTCATATGAATATTTGTTATTATACATGGGATGTATATATATTATCAGACTGGGCTTAAATGTAGAGGCACCTTTGTGAAGAAAGGGTAATTAAATATGAACTATGCATTTGTCTTAAGGAGGTATGAAGTATTCAGAGCTCATATAAATTTGGAACATAGGCATATGCCAAATTGTTTACAAATGTGTTATTTTCTGCTATATACCCATAAATGTCTAATTTTGGCAGTAACTATTTTTGTCTTAAAGTGAAAATATGCTTTCAATTTGAGTAAAAAATTATGTGCAGTAACTTCCAGTTAATTTCATAAGAAATAAGTATTAGCATTAGGTAATTTAAAAAAATAATTTTCTTAATTTTTTTAACTTGAACTCTGTAAAGATTAGAGACTTGTGTTTTCATCTTTATTACACTGTTTACTTGTTAATTTTTATAAAAATAAAGATTTTCCATGTCACATATTCAGATGACTTAGGGAAAGAAGTTTTAATAAGTATTTTAAAGCATTGATAAATATGTAGCAAGTCCTATTTTATGTATTTTAAAAATATCTATTTTACTGATGAATAAGTTAAATAGGAGAAAGTTAAATGACATTTCAAGGTCAAAATAGAACTAGGAAGAAAACCAGGACATGCTTTTAAGTTCTCTTTAGCCCTGACCTCTCCTACTCTTGGTGTATATGTGAGCTCCACTTAAATGTCTAGTATCTCTATATCAATGTGTTATAAGTAGAACACATCATTATTTTCTTTCAAACCTACTCCTTCACAACTTCACAACTCTTCTTCACCTTAGATTGTGGTATCAACAGCCATCCATCCAACTGCTTTGGCCAAAAACTTGGAGTCGTATTTTATTCTCCTTCCTTCCTTTATCCATCCTTCAACAAATCCTATTGGTTTTATATATATATATATATATATATATATAACATCACTATTCCATTACATACTACCTAGTCTAAGGCACCAGCACCTCTCACTGCGATCACTGCAATAACTTCCAAGTGTCTGGTATGTAGTAAGTTAAATCACTTAAGCTATCTCAGTGTTATTTTTGCCCTTCTGCAATCTATTTTCTGCTTGGTGGCCAAGTGACATTTACTGAAACCAGCCAACTCAGAGCCAATCATTGACCCATCTAAAAACCTCTGCTTTGAGAAGAAAACACAAACTTTTGGACCTGGCGCGTACACCCTGCATGATCTGTTCTCTGCTTTTCCTCTCTGACCCCACCTCCTCCCACTCTTTCACTGGTACAAGTACTTTCTGACTTATTTATCACTTTATCCGCAGCAGAATGCTGAGCGCAAGAATAGGCCCTCAATACATTTGTCAAATGCACAAAAAAATATTTTTATATATTTTCCTGAGCCTAAGAAGAAATCCTCCTTTGGCTTTGGTGCTAAGCAGAGCCCAAACTAAGTCTTAGGTGGGTGTTCATGTGAGATTTTGGAACCGATAATCAATGAATGAAAGTTTAGGGCAGTCACGGCCTGCTTTGCGAACTGTACTGTGTCCCTTCCTTGACCTCTTCTGCAGGATTAGCTCCACCTGAGCTCCGAGGCCCATCCTGAGTTAAGACAGGAGTAATCCAAGGGCCTTTGTTTTACCAGCAGGTGACTCAGCTTGACATTTCCTTAATACCAGCCCAACTATGACCTTGTGAATTTCTGCCTTATTTCTGGGTCCAACTTCATATCTTGATACTTGTTTTGGTAACTTAATTTCTGCCTATTTCTTCCTGCCTCAGCATCTGCTCTGTAATTCCTTCTTCCTGGTCTAGGACCCACCTATACGCTCATGTCCACTTTAGTTGACTTATATCCAATGTTTTACTCTATTGGACATTACCGTAAATATCTTCTAAAACTGATTTAGCATCCTAGTTGAGACCTGAGAGTACCGAAGCCATCCATAAGAGGATGAATGAACAGCCATCATGTTGGAACTAAGCCTTTAGAAAACACCCAAAGTTATTTATGCATGAATCTTGTGAAATCTCTCACAAGCAATTAAAAAACAATTACACCAAAATCCCCATGGTGTTCAGCATTTGCATTGTCCCCAGATACTTCTAGCTCCTTTAAAAAAGGAAAACCAGAATTGGGAAAGAATTTAGAGCAGCTTTTAATGTCCTGGAAGGCCAGTCCTAGTTACTGGCCAAGAGGGCAATGCTAACAGTAATGCCCTTGGAATTTGCAAGGAGAAGAGAGTCTGGCCCATAGTGGGTGCTCCATAAATCAAGGGGGATGAATGAATGAATGGCAGACTAAGTACTATCCCCGAAGATCTCTCTAAGTGGACTGAGGATGGAGACTGACAAAAGAATATACTCTGGGGGGAAATAACTAGGCTTTGACTTTGCTTTGGAACATGGCAATAAAATATGAAAATAGGTACTCAGACATAGTTATTTCTTAAAATAGCATACTCAATTAAAATGACTGAAATATTTGAAGTGAGGTCTTTCACCACTCCAGACTGAGCTGAAATTCTCCAGAAGTTTTTTCAAGTAAGTCCTTGCCCAATTGCCTATGTGGTTTGGGGAGAAGTATTGGCAGGACAGTTTCTGATAAAGGTAGAAATCTGGCAGTAACATCTCAAAAGGAATCTGGATGTCGTTCATAAAATCACCTCTGGTACTTATAGAGGGTCATTTTACTAGATCGTTTGATTATCAGTTTCCTTAAATATGTGATTTTAATAAGTGTGGGTTTGTTTAGAATCTATCTGAAGTCCAATTTTTTTTTTTTTTTTTTGGCGGTGTGCGGGCCTCTCACTGTTGTGTCCTCTCCCATTGCGGAGCACAGGCTCCGGATGCACAGGCTCAGTGGCCATGGCTCACGGGCCCAGCCGCTCTGCGACATGTGGGATCTCCCCGGACCGGGGCACGAACCTGTGTCCCCTGCATCGGCAGGCAGACTCTCAACCACTGCGCCACCAGGGAAGCCCAATGTGTATACTTTTTATTGTAAGCTGCCTCTTATCCATTGGGGAATAATACAGAAAAAGAATAGTAAATGAACTGATTAATGGAAATAAATAGGAAAAAGTTCAATATACAGATGTATGCTTCACAGCAATGTCTGATGCTGACTCAGGCCACTTCAGACTCAGAAAAGGCAGAGCATCAAGAGGTCAGAATAGTAACAATGGTAACCATAGAAACAACCTTGTCCTACACCCTTCTGAGACCTTCCCCCACCATGCCCTTCCCTTCTCTTGGTAAAGCCCTGAGGTGGCTCATGTGAGCTCACTACTGCAGGTTTGCCTCCTTGTGGGTCCCACTGGACACTGGGAGCCATTGCTGCTCCCCTCCCTGGTTATGGCCTCATACTGGTACCTTGGCTGTCTTCACCCAAGGCTCCCCCTTCATTACAGTTCTTTTCCCAGGTTCCCAAGGATGGCAGCCTCATTCTTTTTTTTTTTTTTAATTTTTTAAAAAAAATTATTTTATTTTTGGCTGTGTTGGGTCTTCATTGCTGCGTGCTGGCTTTCTCTAGTTGCAGCGGGTGGGTACTACTCTTCGTTGCGATGTGCAGGCTCTCATTGTGGTGGCTTCTCTTGTTGCAGAGCACAGGCTCTAGACACATGGGCTTCAGTTGTTGCAGCACGCGGGCTCGGTAGTTGTGGTGCATGGTCTTAGTTGCTCTGCGGGATGTGGGATCTTCCCAGACCAGGGCTTGAACCTGTGTCCCCTGCAGGGGACATTGGCAGGAGGATTGCTAACCACTGCGCCACTAGGGAAGCCCGGCAGCCTCATTCTGACAGTTTTCTTATAGCCCTTCCTTTGCCATAATGATTTCAGATAAGCAAATCCAGAGACTTTTTGTTGTTTTTAAATCACCCATTGATAAGCATTTCTGAAGACATTTCAATATCCTTATTTAGTAAGGCCAGGAGTTTCCTTTTAGTTGCTTCCATTTCTTAGAATTCCAAGCCTGTTCCACCTCCGGTGACTTTGACTACAGAGGGTGTCCTGCTGGTGTCTTTTGTTCTCCTCCCATCTTGAGCACATTGTTAGTCCTAAGGGATTCTTCCAGGGGACTGTAGATTTGGAGGAGACTGGTAACTGCCATCAAGTGGTGAATGTTTGTGGCAGAATAATAATAAAGCTATTATTGTTCTTATTATAATAACTATAACTGCTAGTGATCAAATGCCTGTCATGTGGCAGGACTTCTTCATATGTTATTTAATTCCTCACAACATTCTATGACACTTATAGTGCAACCCACTTTGCAGATGAGAAAACGGTCTCAGAGGTGAATTCACTGACAGTTAAGCAGCTAATACTACGGCACAGCTGGGAAGCACGCGGTCATCTGTGGGATGTCTAAGAGTGTGTTATTGCCTCTCTATTTTCTTGCCTCCCAATCCAAGGAGTAGTTGTGCAAGATGAGCCTTCTTCTGAAACTCCAGCTACATAGCAATATGTTTATTCCATACATAATAATGAACAGTATTCCACTATGACCGATTTTTTGGTAAGTTGCCAATAAATCAAATTCCTCAAGCTCTCCAGCTTAAGGGGATTAAAAAGAAACTGACTCTAATGAAGGGATATTATTTATAAAAATCTGATGGAGGAAACAAACAAACTTATCTTTCAGAGATAATCCTTTTAAACATGAAGGAAAACCCACCTCGAATTTCTTAATCAGTACCTTCTGTAGAGCTCCTTGACTAACAGAGATAGGAATTTCGGAAGGGATAAAGTGAGGTGTTCTCTTTCTGATGCTGCAGCTGAGATTTTCATCTTGCTGGGGTCTGCAAAGCACTCTCAAGCTCAGCAGGAAAATATTGAAGTTAAATTTTTCTATCCCTTCTGAGCCTTATCAGATTTTCATGCCACAGAGAACAGTGAACATGCTGGAGGGCAGGGATAAATGAAATGTCCCCTTTGGTGAAGGAAAAGAGTGATCACCACCAGTACTGTAGTTTTTGTTTGTTTGTTTGTTTTCTTTTCTGCTGATAACAAAAAGAAATGGTTTAATAACTGGTAACTATCGTGTCATAAGGGAAACATGCTATTTGATTTGCTTAGTCCAAGGATAAACAAATCTCTTTTTATCACCCATTGACTTCATTATTTAACCTTATCATTTTAAGTTTTCATTCCTCTTTTTCTTGAGGAAAAGAATAGAAACTACAAGAAATAACACTTCGGTGCTTATATTAGTCTGCTCAGACTGTCATAACAATATGCTATAGATTGGGTGGCTTACACAAGAAGAATGTATTTCTCACAGTTCTGGAGACTGCAGGTCCAAGATCAAGGTGCCAGCAGGGTTAGTGTCTGGTTAGTGAGAGCTGTCTCCTTGGGTTGCAGACAGCTGCCTTCTTGATGTGTGGCCACGGCCTTTTCTTGGTGAATGCAGGTGGAGAGAGGGAGAGAGAAAGAAAGAGAAAACAAGCCTCTGGTGTCTCTTCTTATAAAGGCACTAATCCTATCCTGAGGACCCCACCCTCATGACCTCATCTAAACCTAGTTACCTTCAAAAGGCCCATCTCCAAATACCACTGCATTGGGGGTTAGGGCTTCAACATACGAATTTGGGGAAGGACACAACTATCCATAGCATTCTACCTCTGCACTCTTTCCCCAAAATTCATGTTCTTCTCACAAGCCAAATACATTCATTCCATATCAACAGCCCTTAAAGTCCTAATTTATTTCAGCATCAACTCTGAAGTCCAAAGTCTCATCTAAATATAATCTAAATCAGATATGAGTGAGTTTTGAGGTATGACTCATCCTAAGGCAAAATTCCTCTTTAGTTGTGAACCTGTGAAACTAGACAAGTTATGTGCTTCTAAAATATAACTGTGAGACAGGCATAGGATAGACATTCCCACTCTAAAAGGGAGAAATAAGAGAGAAGGAAGGGGTGACAGGTTCCAAGTAGTCCACAGCCTAGCAAGACAAATTCCATTGGATCTTAAGGCTTGAGAATAACCCTCTTTGGCTCAAGGTCCTGCCTTCCAGGCCCACTAGATTGGCAATGTCACCCCCAGGGCTCTGCAGAGTGGCCCTGCCCCTTTGGCTTCCTTGTTTCCAATAACATGTTCCTCATTTCCATGTGAGACTTCACCAGATTCAGCCTTACCATCTGTATTTCTAGCATGTACCTCAAAACTCTTCCAACTACTATTTATTACCTAATTCCAAAATTGCTTCCACACATTTAGGTATTTTTTTTTACAGCAGTGCTCTTTTACATAAAATAATTTCATGAGACCTTTTGATAATGACACCTGGGAATTTATAGTAATCAAGATATAGAAATCTTCCCATTATTCTTTTTGTGCTCAGAATCTAGTGAACATTGCAAAAATAAAATTAATCCAAACCTGAAAAAATATTGTGGGTTTCAAATAAAGTATTTCTCTTCAAATAATAGGGTCTATGCTTTCAGAATGATATAAAATTAGGGCCACTAATTCTTTTTTTTAAATTTCCTTATTGATTAGCATTTAAAAATCAAATTTATATATGCAGATCATTGAATTAGGCAGTTAATCCTATAAGATTTATTAAGATAAAGCAAAGACTTCAGTTTCTCCCCTTACTATGGGGGAAGCTGGTTATATTAATCGATGCTAACAGTTAAAAAAAGAAGGCAGAGCTAATTAACTCCTGTTTTGCTTCTGTTTTCTCTGATATAAACAGTGGTCTTGAAACAGGAAAGCATTTATAACACAACATAAAGAATAAATTATAGTTTACTAAGATGATATTATAGGTTAAGATGTAAAGAGAACACAACCACCTCCTTAGATGAACTCAAATATTAAGGCCTTAACAATTTACATCTAGGGATGCTGAAGAAAGTTTTGAGGTTCATTTTAGTGCACTTTGAAATTCCAAACAACCACTGAAAATGAGAGTGAGAGAAATAGAGAACAAGAAAGGGTATGTGATGGGTAGATGTCCTGATTTTTTTTTTTTTTTGGCAGAGGGGAATGCCTGGTTAAATTCTCAAGAGGATTCTCCAGAATATAATTTATGAGCCTTTAGAAGCAAATGGAGTCTTTACCAAAAGCCAGTCTGAGTTCCCTCTCTGTGGGTTCACAGGTTATACAGTGTAGAGGTGAGCGCAGTAGGGGGCCTTGCTTCTCTCCTCAGCTCAAAACCCTAGATGCCAACATCCCTTCAGCTTCATTTAAGGGCTTCTTAAGAAACCTCTTCTCAGTAAGTTCGGAGACACATACTATACAAATGAAATAGCTAGGTTTCACTAGACCCTGCGAAAACATCAGAATACCTTTGTGAATAATGTGGTAGGCTGCACGGTCATGCGCTGTGATGACCTCGTGGTTGTTTGAGCAGTCATACCTCCTTCCTCCCTTTCCAGCCTCACAGGGTTACTGTAGGAAGACGTCAACCATCAGTACCACTGAGGGAGTCACATATGTTGAGATTTCAGGCATCAAGGGGGGACTGGGGAGACTTCTTCTGCAAGGGTACTTTTTGGTACCCCCCGAAATAATATCAGGTTGGCAACTTCTTGGTTATGGTTCCTGAGGATAGTAGCTCTTGAGTAAATATTTTTAAAGCCACAAAACAAGCTTTGTAAAGAATGAGAAAAGCAAAACAAAGGGCTGTTTTATATTTAAGATTTAAATCTGTGTTCTTGGACATGAGCCTACTTCTATCAAAACAGTGATATCCATCCAACAAATCCTGTACAAACTATCCTGTAGTGAATATCTACAGAAATGCTGATTTTCCAATTGAATTATTAATACATAATTGAAAAACTATTCTATTGCTCTTACATTTCTTTTTTTAAAAACCCTTTAAAAAGTTAAATGTGCTTTATAAGTGTAACCTCAGAAAACTTCTCATTTTCACCATGAGATAAATAGAAAGATGGTTTTGTTTTATTGTAATATTTTTATAACTGGCAAATAAAACCCTGCAGAATACATGAGTTTACCAAGATGATTGAGTGAAAAAACTGAGATCAAAATTTCTCTTTTTTTTAAAAATAAATTTCTTTATTTTATTTTATTTTTGGCTGCGTGGGGTCTTCATTGCTGCACACAGGCTCTCCTCTGGTTGCGGCGAGTTGGGGCTACTCTTCGTTGTGGTGCACGGGCTTTTCATTGCGGTGGCTTCTCTTGTTGTGGAGCACGGGCTCCAGGCGCGCGGGCTTCAGTAGTTGTGGCGCACGGGCTTAGCTGCCCCGCAGCATGTGGGATCTTTCCAGACCAGGGCTTGAACCCGTGTCCTCTGCATTGGCAGGCAGATTCTTAACCACTGCGCCACCAGGGAAGCCCCTCTCCTTTTTTTGTGTAACTCTCATTACCTTTTTTTTTTAGTGGAAATTTTCCTTAAAAATATGTATCTGTGGGACACTGGTTTACAAAATGCTTTTTCACTGTGATATTTTTCTAGATTTATGGAACTCTTGCCTCTAGGCTCTGACCATTTGAAAGCAAGGGGAAAGGCAGTTTGGCTCACTGTTTAGGGTGTCACTGTTTGGTTGTGTAGATTTAGTAAATCCTACCGTTTTGTGGTTCAGCTTTATTTAGTTTTGTGCTCACCCAAACTCTTCAGAATAAACCAAATCGCTTTTTTTCTCCAGTGCTGTATTCACTGTGCCTTGAATGGAAATTAAATGCAAATGCTTTCATTGCACTATCCCCTTGTTAATTTATCACATGTTTAAACACAGCAACATATTGGAGAACCTTGTCATTTCGTAATCTTCAGATTCTTTGCACAATGATATTAAGAACAGAATAATGAGTAAAGATAAGCCAATGGGAAGCACATGTCTACAGGGCAACTGGCAGCAGTCCCACAGCCATTAGTCTGTGGTATCTGGTGAAATTGCTGGAGTCAGCTTGCACTCCAATTGCATGACAGAGCAAAAAGAAGGAAGAAAAATATCTCCGGAGGTGAGCGAAGTACCATGTTCAAACCTTAATTATGCTCTCAAATAGTTTGTTCTCTCTTTTAGAATGTATGTTTTGATAAAACTCTTGCTCTGTAGCAGATTTTGAGTTAAAATTAATGATGATGATGATAATAATAATAATATAGAGCGCCAACTTCCAGGAAAGAGTAAAGTTAGAGAGTATTTTGCAGAACATAGTACCAGAAGGTACCCAGTAAATATTTATGGATGTGATTGATGGTGTGTGAGGGCAATTAAGGGAATTAAGTTGTTCCATTGTTGTCTTGATATACCAAGGGTAGAAATGCTAATCATAGCCAAATGTTATGGGGCTAAATTCATGGGCAGGGTTGTGTACTCAGTGATGATCATATACACATGAAGAGAGAGATAAGGAAACAGTGTTGGAGATTCTTCCTTGTCTTTCTTCTTAGCACAATTTACCCATCAGATTTGGTTTTAAAACCTGCCTTAAAATAAGCAAACACCACCCCACATGCGTTTAGACAACATTTCACAAATGGCTGCACCCTAAACCTACTTTACTTAATATTTCACATTGTTCTGGACTTTACTCGGTCTCTATATCTCAATAATCATGTTTCAAAAAATAGCTAGTATTGTTTTCAGGAGAATTTCTTTACTTCAGCAGAGTATTGATAAGCTTGATTGCATGTTAGATCATAAGACATTTTAAATGGACTTTGCTGACCCTATCATTCATTTTTTTAAAAGTGTTGATTCTCTGTGATCCCTGTCTCTCATGCTTAAAATGTAGTTTAAAATCTGGATCAATAAATAAAAGATAAACAATTCCCAAAGTGTTTGGTCCCCCAAAATTCTATTTAAAACTTAGTTTCTGCTTCCATACTTTCCAATACCACATTATACTCCTATTAATTGGTTGTTTTCCCAACCTCATTCTTTTACTCTCTCCCTCCCTCCCTTCCTTCCTTTCTCCCTTTCCTCCTGCCTTCCGTTTTTCCTTCCTTCCAACATTGTGGATGGTGATACATTCACTGAGATGGGCAAGACTAAAGAAAGAGTAGGCTTTGGATGAAGACATGTCATGTTTCAAACATTTACAAATCTCCAAGTGAAGATGTCAAGGTGCAGCATATATAAGATAGGAGTCCAGAGGAGGGGGTGGGCCTATAGACATAAAATTGAAAGTCAGTTGTGAATTAACATGTTTAAGCCACAACATTCAATAAAATCCCTTGAAGTCCAGTTAAAGAAGAGAAATGGCTAAGAACCAAACCCAGGGCATTCTAACATTTAAAGATAGGGAAGAGAAAAAGAAAAATAATATTTAAATGTGTTAATACAATTTTATTTTAAAGAGTCTACTGTCCCTATTGAGCTGTTATTCCCTATTATTTATTTTGGAGGTGCCACGGAACACGGTTTTCTCTTCTCAGCACTTTAAAAAATTGGCTGTCTGAAGTCTAAGGAAAGTGTCTGATTGAAGTTGTTTGGTCCAGTACTGTGAAGTTGTTCCACATTTGTGTCGGTTATGAGGCCAGTTCTTACATAATGGGGCTTCCCAAGACTGAGCCAAGTAAGGTACATTATCAAATACCAGAACTACAAAGGTGTCAGTCCATGTCAGGTGGAAAATGTAAGATGCAATTTAGGACTGAGACAGGAGTGTCTGGAGCTGAGAGTCGCACAAAAGTGGAAAGGTAAAATAGGCAGCAAGTGAGAAAAACAAAGGCAGTAATGGTTGGGTCAGAGTAGGCTGTCTGACTTGAAGCTGGTAAGTTGAATTCAATCTCCTGAATACCTTCTGGCATCAGCCTTTTAAGCTGTGCTTGAAACAGCCAAACCACATCAGACAAAACCTACCATCTGCCTTTTTTTGCATTTCTAATTTTAAAGTGCATAGTCATCTTGTCCCAAATGTTCTCACTTTCAGTTCCGATGGTCAGAATCACATCCATGGCTTCCTTCTCAGAGTAAGACTCACATTCAGATTTCATTAAGACAACTGAGTGTCACCAACCCACCAGGCACTGGGCCAGTCACTTGCACATACATCAGCTCTTTTAGGGATTAAATTGTCATCTTGGCCAAGGCAGAAGTTCATATAAATAGCTTATGCTGCCACCGTTTAAAAGCCATACGTACATTTCCTAAATCCTCTTGTGTGCAATATTTGCTTAATTGTTTGTCTCATCTGGAATATTTGAAAACTTAGTCCTGTATAATTTAGATGTGGTGTCAGAGCTAAGTCTTCAGAGCTAATTTGCTTCTTCAGTGCAGAGAAGGACACCTCTGACATAATGTAACAAGTCACATTGCCAGGATAAGAATAAATAACAAACTATAAACAAACAAATAAGAAACCAAGTCATAAAATGAAGGAGCACTAGAAATGTGGCCAAATACTGTCATTGTGGAGGGGCCTGAGTCCGATGTTAAATTAGATAAGTGAGTCTTTGGCTGTGTTGTGCAGGTAATTACCTCCTCCGAGACCAGATGTTCCTTCCTGGGTTATCTGTGTCCTTAAGGCTCTTAAATGACTTACCAGCGTCAGAGAATTATGTTCAAAATTTTGAGAACTGAAAGAACATTCTACACTTATTTATCTGGGACATAGCTTTGTATTTTTGCCCTTAGCTTCATTTTCCAACTGTACTTAGCTTCATTTTCTGACTGCCTGTGTGCCCCTGGAACCTCATTATGTTTATCTAGACTCAGTTCTGCATCACCTTTCCAGTGGGATGCTGGTTATTTTATCATGAACTAATACTATGGCTTCAAACGAGAAGACGTAAGTCAGTGGTTACCCACTGCATGATGTGGACTCCCTATCATATTCCCCAGCTAGCGTGAACCTGGTCCTCTGGAGAGATGAGGGCAAGGAGAGCGTCCAGGCTTTCCCTGATGGTGTTCCCCATGCTTGGATGCCAGGAGAGTGAACATGCAGTTTCCCATTCCAGGGTTCTCCAGTCCCCTTCCTGAAGGTGATGCTGTTGCATACATCACATGAATCCTTGTAATAGGCAACTGCGTGATTTATTACTTAACCAAGACCAGTAAGAGAAACAAAAGTTTCGTGGCTTATTTTTGATAAAGGAGGCAAGTATATACAATGGAGAAAAGACAACCTCTTCAATAAGTGGTGCTAGGAAAACTAGACAGCTACTTTTAAAAGAATGAAATTAGAACACTCCCTAACACCATACACAAAAATAAACTCAAAATGGATTAAAGACCTAAATGTAAGGCCAGACACTATAAAACTCTTAGAGGAAAACATAGGAAGAACACTCTGTGACATAAATCACAGCAAGATCCTTTTTGACCCACCTCCTAGAGAAATGGAAATAAAAACAAAAATAAACAAATGGGACCTAATGAAACTTAAAAGCTTTTGCACAGCAAAGGAAACCATAAACAAGACGAAAAGACAACCCTCGAGAGCGTGTGGAGAAAAGGGAACCCTCTTACACTGTTGGTGGGAATGTAAATTGATACAGCCACTATGGAGAACAGTATGGAGGTTCCTTAAAAAACTAAAAATAGAACTACCATACGACCGAGCAATCCCACTACTGGGCATATACCCTGAGAAAACCATAATTCAAAAAGAGTCATGTACCACAATGTTCATTGCAGTTCTATTTACAGTAGCCAGGACAAGGAAGCAACCAAAGTGTCCATAGACAGATGAATGGATAAAGAAGATGTGGCACATATATATAATGGAATATTAGCCATAAAAAGAAATGAAATTGAGTTATTTGTAGTGAGGTGGATGGACCTAGAGTCTGTCATACAGAGTGAAGTACGTCAGAAAGAGAAAAACAAATACCGTATGCTAACACATATATATGGAATCTAAAAAAAATAAATGGTTCTGAAGAACCTAGGGGCAGGACAGGAATAAAGACACAGACGTAGAGAATGGACTTGAGGACATGGGGATGGGAAGGGGAAGCTGGGACGAAGTGAGAGAGTGGCATGGACATATATACACTACCAAATGTAAAATAGCTAGCTAGTGGGAAGCAGCCGCATAGCACAGGGAGATCAGCTCGGTGCTTTGTGACCACCTAGACGAGTGGGATAGGGAGGGTGGGAGGGAGACGCAAGAGGGAGGAGATATGGGGATACATGTATATGTATAGCTGATTCACTATGTTATAAAGCAGAAACTAACACACCATTGTAAAGCAATTATACTCCAATAAAGATGTTAAAAAAAAAAAGAAAAAGGTTTTGTGGGACTCAGAAACTCTGATGTGCATAAGCTTGAGTTAACTCCTTTATATATAAGTGATATTCTTCCCCTTAAGGACAACATTCTTTGTCTCTGGTACAAACTTCCCTCAGATACTTCCAAGACCAGTAGTTTTCAATTTTGGATACTTATTAGCATCACCTGGGGAACTTATAAAACAGCGTTTTTAAGGCTCCCAGGTACAACCAACATGAACACTGCCCTAGTCCTTGTTCCAAGTCCAAGCTGACAAGACCAAGCGGAACCCTACCTCTAATTATCATCTGATTCTTATTTGGTTTCCTTCATGTGACATCATTATGATCGGGTGGAAGCAACCAGGCGTGGAATAAGTCTGAGGAAGACTTTTTGCTTCTCCTTGGTAATACTCTTTCTGTGCTCTTGGCTCCTCTCACTCTTGAGGTTAAAAGAATGCAAACCACTCCACATTTCTGCTAGTTTGCTCTTCTTTTGTTCTTCTCTCTCCACAAGATCTGGCTCGCTCTCTAGAAATTCTGACTGATCTATGAAATTTTCCAGAATGTACTGCTTAATACTTTGAAGTTTTTCCCACTTGTTAAATAATTGACTTCCCGCTCTGGTCAATATTTGATTTTCAGTAATAGATAATATTTTACAAAACTGGTCTGATGGAGAAAGAGAATAAAAGAGACTTTGGGTGGTGAAAGGGTTGGAGATGTAGAAAATGTCCACACTTTGGTCAGTGATGGAGATTGTTACCACCAGATGATGAGAGTTGAAGGTGGCTTGGGCTTGCTGCTCAGGAGAGCGGAGACTGCTCCCAGCCTCACATTTCTACTGAGAAATTTGTATCTGTGCCCAACCAGGACCTACCTTCATTAGAATCAGCCTCAAAAGCCACAGAGCAGGCCTCTATACCTGAGAGGGATTGGCCTGGTTTGACCTTGGTGATGTCAAATTAGGCCAACTATTGCTGGCTTCACAAGGCCTCCAACTCTATCGGGGACCTCAAATAATGTTTGTACTCAAGCCATTTACACCAGAATTCTCTTTGAAAAATCAGAGTTAGCTCACCCCTTATGCCCCAGACATGCTCATTTCTATGGTTATCTCTTGCCTGGTGTCAATCTGTGCTCCTCATTATGAGAGAGGACCCAAACTCCACTGCTCCACCTATCCAAACTTCATTCCATCACAAACCAGTTCTCCTACATCCTCACTTTCTTTACAGAATGCTCTTGCTGTTCTTTACTAGAATAAAATATGACTTTCCCATGAATGTGTCATTTCCACTACATCTTCTCAAATGCAGGGAACCATAGAGTTGAAGGATGTTGTCAGTTTTCTGCCTTCTCTAAAAAATGGCATCTCTAATTCCATCATTCTTCCACCTTCACAAAGAAAGATTCTGCCACTCTGACGATTCTGCCATCTCGAATGACGTCCTTTATCCCCATCACCTGCTTTCTGATTGGTTAGCCCCTCATGTTAATTAAAAATGTGGGCAACTCTTTCACTGTCATCCTCTCCAACACAAATTCTACCATTATCCTGGCTGTATTTGCAAGGATGTTTTGTTTGCCAGCACAGAAGGGTAAAAATTTATTCCCTATATTTAACATGGACAAAACTAGAGTTTTTAAAAATTTTTTTATGATTGCTCTCATCTTGCACTCTAACCTCCATTGCCCTCATAGTGGGAAAAATAAAACCAGAAAACAAAACCCTCCAAACCTTAAATTTATCCTTTTGAAGTATGGAGTTGTTTCAAACTGTAAAAATTATTTTTTGTGTTGTTCTAGAGTCATCATTTGGTTATATGGTCATTCAAGTCAAAATTATACTCCTTACTGGGGCAGTGTCTCCCCCTTCTTAACAGGAGTTCTCTCCTCTCCTCTTTCTCAAGATAATCAGTGTTCAGGGTGATGCTAACAGACCCCCTGGCATGGAGGCAGGAGGTCCTGGTCTGAGTTTTCCCAGGGCCACTTCTAGCTTTAGATGCAGTCTTACCCCTGGGCATTGGTGTTGGCTGGGGTACAACTGATCGAGCCTGACTCTCTGGGAAAGGTGTCCTGTATTCACGTAAACCAGCAGCACCCAGCACAGATGCCCTTCCTATGGGACGTGCATTCTGTGGCCTTCTCAACCCTATCCCAAGCTCCTCCTGGTTTACTGGTTCTCTCAGCAACTCTGTGTACCCTTTGGGCGGCAAAACAGAGACCCCTCAGCCACTTACTCTGTGCCATGGTGGAGTGTGTGCTGCTGAACTTCCAGTTACCTTGCTCAGCCCTTTCTAATTCCTTCTCACAAGTTTCCATGCAGACTTCCAGCCAGAAGGCAAAGCACAAGCCTGCCTCTGCTTTTAACATCCCCTTCAAATTCACTGATATCTGGGGGGTTGTTTCTGCCTTTTGTATCTTCCTTTCTTCCTATCTGTACTTCTCAAAAGAGTGGCTTCTGCTCCCGTCATGTTAATGAGTCAGCTCCTCATAAGGCCATGAGTAATCTTCTAACTGCCCAAATTTCTTAGCATTTTCAGTATTTTTTAACTGAAGCTCTCTGCTTCATTTGACACCCCGATTCCTTAATTTGCCAAGCACTGTCCTTTCCTTGTTCCACTCAGTACTTTTTGCCTGTTTCCTATGTTGTATTCCCCTTCAATGCTGGTATTATGAGAATTCTGCCCTTGGATGGTTTCTATTCTTATTATGGTTAAGTCCAGGAAGAGGGGATTTTTCCCTGGGTGATTGCTTTCATTCTCGTGTTAAATTGCATTCTTTATACTGCAGCTTAAAAAAAAAAATCTGTATCTTCTGTTCAGAACATTTCTCCAAGCTTTAGACTTGACTTGTATATTTAACTACCTCCTGGATATTTCCAGGTCTTTTAAGCTCAACATGTACCAACTGAACTCATTATCCTTCCCAGCTTCTCAGGATATATTTTCATTCTGAATTGACTCCACCTTCTCTTCAGCCACCGGAGCTAGAGAACCTGCAAGTCGTTTTTGGGTCTTTTAATTCTTTTATCTCCCGCATTCCCACAATGGGTCACAAAAGCCTGGCAAGTTTCTTCCTGTTCTATACCAGTTTGTCATGGATCTCTCAGTCATCATTTCTGTATCTATGTATCTATGTATCTATTATCATTTATCAATCATCCACCATTATTTATCTACAATGAAAATCTGTCCCCCAAAGTTTACATATAGTTCAATGGTTAAATGTAAAATTTAGGAATAAGGTAACATTTTCTATAAGGGGAAAAAGACATGACTTGTAAAGACCCACATTGTTCATTATTGTTGCTATAATTAAGCCTCAAATTTGGCACTGAACTTTTGGGTAGCTACGGTGAAAGTGAGGCCAGGTTGGTTACCTAATTCTTTTTATCAGAGAAAATAAAGGAATTTTCACAATTTAAGTTATAAATTCTGATTAGCTGAAGGTTTGTGTTGATAAAGCTTTGGTTATCTTTCCCTTTAACTTACGGATCACCCTGAATTGGCCCTTTGAACCAGTTCTCCCTCTCCTAAGGCAAATCTCCTTTGAGCATTTAAGCATTTTAAGACTTCTCTTTCTAAAAAAGAGATCCTTTTCCATTTTTCCCAGTCTATCCCGAGCTTAGGACCTGAGATCTCTGTTTATGGTAGCCCCCAGTCCTCCTATTTGTCCTGTAAGCTGTGTTTTGTAACCTTGTCTCCCTTTCTTAAAGCTCAAATTTCTTTGCAACTCAGTATTTAAAAACCATCCAACTAGATTTCTAGAAGATTTATATGTGTCAGAGATTTTAGTTCAGGTTTAAGTTGTATTCTCTTTTGGACTCACACGTGCCTAGACAAGTTCATGGGTTCATTGGGTCTGGCTCCCACGGGCTTTATTTCATAAAATGATGGGGGAATCTTTGAAGAGGAACTGTGTTTGCATTGATGTTAGTGATAGGATGTGAAAGTGCCATTTATATTTATTATTTGTGAATGAAGCAAACATAGTAGCCTTTACAGGGGAAGCTTGTTAGCCTACATCTAGACGTAGAAGATAGTAGTGTCTTCCAACATTAGAGCAAGGAAGCCATGCACATAGTGTTCACAGAAGCTGTGCCATCCCTCCACTGGCAACAAAGTTGGCTGTGGTTTGTCTTCACAGGGGTCATATGTATGGTACAGTGGTGGAGAGGCAGGCTGGGGTTCCAGACAGACCTGCTGGAAATCCTGGCTCTGCTCCTTCCTTATGTATAGCCTTGGGCAAACTCCTTAACCTCTCTGAGCCTGTTCTGAGGATTAAAAATAAGGCACGTGAAGTACTTGGCATATAGTAAGTGCTCAATAAATGGGAATTATTATTATTACTACTATTATCATTATACGACAACACCAGAGCAATGAGGAGCAAGGGAGGAAAAAAAATGATGAGCTGCATGGG
The DNA here is from genome assembly GCF_039906515.1 of Pseudorca crassidens. Classification (NCBI taxonomy): domain Eukaryota; kingdom Metazoa; phylum Chordata; class Mammalia; order Artiodactyla; family Delphinidae; genus Pseudorca; species Pseudorca crassidens. The sequence continues at coordinate 65,297,064 of NC_090306.1, forward strand.
AGATGAAAGGATGGCTTTGGGGAGATCAGGTGAGACACACTTTAGGGGCATCGTAAACTAGTAATTGAGGAAAGGAGGTTTGAAGCGGGTTGGAAATCTTGCATGATGTGATGTACAGAGAGCTGAAGAGACCTGTGTGGTCTCATTTCCTCTCCGCAGGAATTGTGGCCAGACTCAGGGGTATGGTAGTTTCTTCATAAATATTAGGATGAAAAAGCCATTCCATAGGGTCTCTCTTCTACCTTGGGTAGTCTTATAATCTGGAGGGTCTGGAGGTTTTTGTTTTTAGGTTTAGAAATGTTTCGGAGGTTGGGTTTTGTCCTATAAAAACTTTATATCTGTCCTATGAAAACTGTTCAATAATACTTGACCTTTCTGTAATATTTTACAGAGTTGACCACTTCTTCTTTCTTGAGTTGTCTCCTCACTGGACTTTTATAAAGCTGGTTTTTCCTGAGTTTCCTCCTAACATTCAGATCTTTCATTCTTGGTTTTCTTCCTGGAAGCTACATTTTTCCCCTGTGGTTTCTCCCTCTTTGAAGCTCTTAACATGCATATTTCCCATGGACTATTTTAGCTCTTTGGTCTTCTCACTTTTTAATGATCTCTGGTACATCAAAACCCATGGCTTAAAGTGCCATTTATAGTTGTATGACTTGCATGTTTGTTTCTAGAGCCCAGACCCTTCTCCTGAGCTACTGGGTCTACATAGCCAAGCACAGCAGCTATTGGCATAGTTGTTGGGCCTGAGCTGAAACAAATAAGGTGATTTCCATTCACAGGGGTGCCCACTTGGCCCCTGACATGTTTCAGCCCCAGGTCTAGGGGTGGGCATCTTGGTGGGAAGCGTACATATACTGGACCTGAGAACTAGGTTAAATGATTTCTACCACCTGCTCATCAGTTGCATAACCTTGGGAAAGTTACTTAACCCCAGAGAGCTTTCATTTAGTTGTCTTTAAGATAGGGAGAATGTATACACTTTTAACTTCTTGCCTCTTAGCCCGATGGATGCTTCCAGAATCTACATATATTCTTTTGTTGTTAGGATTTATAAATTTTCTTTTTGGAGTATTCTATTTTAAAAGGGAGTGGACTGTATGTACAATTATGACCATGTCAAGTAATATCTTTCCTTGGCACTGTTTCATTTTAAATTACCTCTTCCCTATTGGTTTAATCCAGTTTTCTAGAGCATGTATTGTGTTGTTACCTTGGAAACCCAGCCTTCACACCATTGGTCAGAATGTCCCTAGGTTGTTCATTATATTCCATGACCTTCTTACCCTCAAGAAAGCAAGTATCCAACATATTAGAATTAGCCTATTACCTCTAGCAATCTGTTACCTACATTTAAAATTTTGGTGTAGGTTTTTATTCCTAAATTGTTTTATTGACTTTTTTGGGTCATAGAAGCAGAAATTTTTCTCCACAGATTTGCTCTGAATGCTAGTCTTTGTGGTCACTAGTTTTTATAAGCAAGAAGTTTATTTTCTGTTGGTAAGAGGAACAATCCAAAGATGTTTCCTTCTTTTCAGCATGCTTGCTTTAGCAATTCAAAGAAGGTGGGGAGACTGTCCCTCTGGAGTTGCCACTATGTTCAAACAATAAAATACATTGAAAAGAGAGAGTTTTAACCTGCCATCTCCAATTGATATAAACCAGTTTTTCCTTTCCTTACCACTCTTCTGTCTTAGGGAGTCTGGATTCCTTGACCTCAGTAAAAAGATGGTGATAGCCTTTCAGACCCTCAATATTAGCCTTCCTGATGCTCATTCACTGTGAAATCTGTTTGTTTCCTCTGGCCCTAAATTTTACAAATGTATGGTGGTCTACGAGTACACACAATGTCTATCTCATTACCCTTGAGAAAATCACTTTCTTCACTCTTAATTATTAGCGGGTGAAAAAGTGGATATTGATAAACAAAATAAAACACCAAATTAAAAATCATGTTCCACTGAGATATGCCATTGAGTCCTGTTAAAATTACAAATATGCCTATTCCTGTTTCCTTGTGAATGTAGTCTCTTCAGTGCTTTTATCTAGCAATCTTTTCTTTTTACAAACATCACAAAGGTTAATTTACATATAGAAGTTTCCACATATGTCCTTTTGTTTTTTTTAATCTTTTACGTTACCTTAAATAGATATACATTTGAGGCATAAAAATGCTACCTGGATGGATGAAGTGAATGTGATATTTATAATACTCTAAGCCAATTCTCTCTTTTGAAAAATAAAGTAGCATATAAAGGAAATGTACTATAGGACATACATATGGCTATTGTACTTGCTTTTGAAGTCCTCTGTATTATCCTGTCCTGTAGTCTCGAAAGTCAACGTGGTGTCAGAGAAAGAGCACTGCTCTGTGAGTTGACAAATCTACCTGATCTCAGTTGGGTCATGCACCAGCTATGGGACTTTGACTCATTTAAATCACCTTCATGGACCTCAGTTTCCTTACTTATAAAATACACACAGGCTAATAACATACTTTTCATTTACTGAAAGGGTTATTATGAAGATTTGATGTAAAAACAATGCAAAAGTACTTTAACCTCAAAACAAATATGGAAAGACATAAGAAATGCTGGGTATAAGCAAGATCATCTAACGAAGAGTTTCCAAGTCCAGGGAAGAATTATCATATTACTCTTACCATTCAAGTATCCTTACTGTTCAAAGAGAAATTGAATGTGTGTTAGATCTAGCATACATGTCTTTCACTCTCAGCATTTCAGATCTTCTCAAACTTTAAGGAGCTTTCTCATATACTTTTAAAACACAAAGTCGTTTTCTGCATTCTTTTTTTTTAAAATAGGTTGTCCTATCATTTGGGGGGCAATTGCCCTTTCCAGTTTTGCTTGTTTTCAGCATTAGTCCAAGAGAATTTTTCCATGTTGTTTATTTGCTCTTCCCTTGTCCCTATACCCAGATCCATACTTGGAAGGCAGAATGATAATTGTGAAAAGAGCACTGAACTGGCTGAGATCCAGGAAGTAGGTTTTAGACACAGTTCTAGCAGTAACTAGAATTCGATAACATTCGCCATCATTTAATCTATCTATGCCTCATATCTGTTGAGTTGTAGAATCTTTAAGTTTGAAAGATAAACAACAACAACAGATCATTGACGTTCCTGTCCCAGGGAAAAATAAAAACCTGCTTAAATCTTTTACACAACATCCCCAATGAAAGAAAGTATGATATGATGGACTTGGGAGCCAGAATCAAATTTAAATCCCTGTTTAACTACATACTACCTGTGTGACCTTGTTTATATCCTCCATGCCCCAGGTTCTTTTTTCTAAAATAGAAATAATAATATACAACATAGGGTTATGGTGAGGATTTCATGAGATGATGCATGTAAAGCACTTAGTATGGAGCCTGGCACATGATGAGGAACTCAACAAATAGTTTTGCTGCTTCCTCCTCACCCCCCACTCCTTCTCTTACCCCTCCATCTGAGCATTACCAGTGATAGAAAACTATTATGTTCTAAGATATCCAACTCTAATTTTATAAACTTATCATGGTTAGAAAGTATTCCTTCTAGTCAATCAAAATTGCTCCGTTTAGCTCTACACAAAATTTTTGTCCACGTGCTGACTTCTGGGGTCATGACTGCCTTTTATATACTTGAAGATGACTATCATGTCCGTTATGTTACCCTACTCTCCTCTTAACTCTTTTATTTTTTTCATCACTTTCCTCCCAAAGTTCTTCAATTAAGCTTCACATACCAACTTTCAACTAACTCTTGACTTTTTGCCATTAACTTGATACCAACCTTTTCAATCAAAATTTATATACTAAGATGTAATAGCCTTTGTTTCTAAGACATGTAGTGATTCTTCAGGCTAATCTTCCTTTCCTGCATCTACAAGGAACCTGAAGTCACTCAGGGCATGGGTCTGTCTTCATTTGCACTGCCAATTCTGCCCATTTTGATTCTGTACCTGAGATAAACCCTTCTTAACTTAAGGTTATATTGTTCTTTATAGAGTTTATGGAGAATATAAGGCGGAATTTTCGACCCTATGATGATTTTTACATAAAGAAATGTGTGGAAGCACTCATAACATTTTTATGTACTCTAAAACGTTAGATTGACTAATCAGATTTCATTTTTATGGTGTCACCTGAAAGTTGAACCTTTAAAAATATCGTACAATCTATCCACAGAATAAGCCTGTAAGACAGAGAGATTGTAAACATTATTTCCCTCAACTTTTTTTTTTTTTTAGTATTAGTTGTGGGGTTTTTTTCGTTGTTTTTTTATACTGCAGGTTCTTATTAGTCATCAGTTTTATACATATCAGTGTATACATGTCAATCCCAATCACCCAATTCAGCACACCACCATCCCCACCTCACCGCGGGTTTCACCCCTTGGTGTCCGTACATTTGTTCTCTAAATCTGTGTCTCAACTTCTGCCCTGAGAACTGGTTCATCTGTACCATTTTTCCAGGTTCCACATACATGAGTTAATATACGATATTTGTTTTTCTCTTTCTGACTTACTTCACTCTGTTTGACAGTCTCTAGATCCATCCACATCTCAACAAATGACTCAATTTCGTTCCTTTTTATGACTGAGTAATATTCCATCGTGTATATGTACCACATCTTCTTTATCCGTTCGTCTGTCGATGGGCATTTAGGTTGCTTTCATGACCTGACTATTGTAAATAGTGCTGCAGTAAACATTGTGGTACATGACTCTTTTTGAATTATGGTTTTCTCTGGGTATATGCCCAGTAGGGGGATTGCTGGATCATATAGTAATTCTATTCTTAGTTTTTTAAGGAACCTTCATACTGTTCTCCATAGTGGCTATATCAATTTACATTCCGACCAGCAGTGCAAGAGGGTTCCCTTTTCTCCATGCCCTCTCCAGCATTTTTTGTTTGTAGATTTTCTGATGATGCCCATTCTAAACGGTGTGAGGTGATACTTCATTGTAGTTTTGATTTGCATTTCTCTAACAATTAGTGATGTTGAGCAGCTTTTCATGTGCTTTTTGGCCATCTGTATGTCTTCTTTGGAGAAATGTCTATTTAGATCTTTTGCCCATTTTTGGATTGGGTTGTTTGTTTTTTTAATATTGAGCTGCATGAGCTGTTTATATATTTTGGAGATTAATCCATTCTCCATTGATTCGTTTGTGAATATTTTCTCCCATTCTGAGGGTTGTCTTTTCGTCTTGTTTATGGTTTCCTTGGTTGTGCAAAAGCTTTGAAGTTTCATTAGGTCCCATTTGTTTATTTTTGTTTTTATTTCCATTACTTTAGGAGGTGGGTCAAAAAAGATTTTGCTGTGATTTATGTCAAAGAGTGTTCTTCCTATGTTTTCCTCTAAGAGTTTTATAGTGTCTGGCCTTACATTTAGGTCTTTAATCTATTTTGAGTTTATTTTTGTGTATGGTGTTAGGGAGTGTTCTAGTTTCATTCTTTTCCATGTAGCTGTCCAGTTTTCCCAGCACCACTTATTGAAGAGGCTGTCTTTTCTCCATTGTCTATCTTTGCCTCCTTTGTCATAGATTAGTTGACCATAGGTGCGTGGGTTTATCTCTGGGCTCTCTATCTTGTTCTGTTGATCTATGTTTCTGTTTTTGTGCCAGTACCATATTGTCTTGATTACTGTAGCTTTGTAGTATAGTCTGAAGTCAAAGAGTCTGATTCCTCCAGCTCCATTTTTTTCCCTCAAGACTGCTTTGGCTATTTGTGGTCGTTTGTGTCTCCATACAAATTTTAAGATGATTTGTTCTAGTTCCGTAAAAAACACCCTTGGTAATTTGATAGGGATTGCACTGAATCTGTAGATTGCTTTGGGTAGTATAGTCATTTTCACAGTATTGATTCTTCCAATCCAAGAATATGGTATATCTCTCCATCTGTTGGTATCATCTTTAATTTCTTTCATCAGTGTCTTACAGTTTTCTGCATACAGGTCTTTTGTTTCCCTAGGTAGGTTTATTCCTAGACATTTTATTCTTTTTGTTGCAATGGTAAATGGGAGTGTTTCCTTAATTTCTCTTTCAGATTTCTCATCATTAGTGTATAGGAATGCAAGAGATTTCTGTGCATTAATTTTGTATACTGCAACTTTACCAAATTCATTGATTAGCTCTAGTAGTTTTCTGGTGGCATTTTTAGGATTCTCTATGTATGGTATCATGTCATCTGCAAACAGTGACAGTTTTACTTCTTCTTTTCCAATTTGTATTCCTGTTATTTCTTTTTCTTCTCTGATTGCCATGGCTAGGACTTCCAAAACTATGTTGAATAATAGTGGTGAGAGTGGAGATCCTTGTCTCCTTCCTGATCTAGAGGAAATGCTTTCAGTTTTTCACCATTGAGAATGATGTTTGCTGTGGGTTTGTCATATATGGCCTTTATTATGTTGAGGTAGGTTCCCTCTATGCCCACTTTCTGGAGAGTTTTTATCATAAATGGTGTTGAACTTTGTCAAAAGCTTTTTCTGCATCTATTGAGGTGATCATATGGTTTTTATTCTTCAGTTTGTTAATATGGTGTATCACATTGATTGATTTGCATATATTAAAGAATCCTTGCATCCCTGGGATAAATCCCACTTGATCGTGGTGTATGATCCTTTTAACGTGTTGTTGGATTCTGTTTGCTAGTATTTTGTTGAGGATTTTTGCATCTATATTCATCAGTGATATTGGTCTGTAATTTTTTTATTTTTGTAGTATCTTTGTCTGGTTTTGGTATCAGGGTGATGGTGGCCTCATAGAATGAGTTTGGGAGTGCTCCTTCCCCTGCAATGTTTTGGAAGAGTTTGAGAAGGATGGGTTTTAGCTCTTCTCTAAATATGTGATAGAATTCACCTGTGAAGCCATCTGGTCCTGGACTTTTGTTTATTGGAAGATTTATAATCACAGTTTCAATTTCACTACTTGTGATTGGTCTGTTCATATTTTCTATTTCTTCCTGGTTCAGTCTTGGAAGATTATACCTTTCTAAGAATATGTCCGTTTCTTCCAGGTTGTCTATTTTATTGGCATAGAGTTGCTTGTAGTAGTCTCTTAGGATGTTTTGTATTTCTGCTGTGTCTGTTGTAACTTGTCCTTTTTCAGTTCTAATTTTATTGATTTGAGTCCTCTCCCTCTTTTTCTTGATGAGTCTGGCTATTGGTTTATCACTTTTGTTTATCTTCTCAAAGAACCAGCTTTTGGTTTTATTGATCTTTGCTATTGTTTTCTTTGTTTCTATTTCATTTATTTCTGCTTTGATATTTATGATTTCTTTCCTTCTGCTAACTTTGGGTTTTGTTTGCTCTTCTTTATCTAGTTCCTTTAGGTGTAAGGTTAGATTGTTTAGTTGAAATTTTTCTTGTTTCTTGAGGTAGGCTTGGATAGCTATAATCTTCCCTCTTAGAACTGCTTTTGCTGCATCCCACAGGTTTTGGCTCGTCGTGTTTTCATTGTCATTTGTCTCTAGGTGTTTTTTGATTTCCTCTTTGATTTCTTCAGTGATCTCTTGATTATTTAGTAACGTATTGTTTAGCCTCCATGTGTTTGTGTTTTTTCCTTTTTTTCCCCTGTAATTCATTTCTCATCTCATAGTGTTGTGGTCAGAAAAGATGCTTGATATGATTTCAATTTTCTTAAATTTACTGAGGCTTGATTTGTGACCCAAGATGTGATATATCCTTGAGAATGTTCCGTGCACACTGGAGAAGAAAGTGTAGTCGGCTGTTTTTGGATGGAATGTCCTATAAATATCAATTAAATCTATCTGGTCTATTGTGTCATGTAAAGCTTCTGTTTCCTTATTTATTTTCATTTTGGATGATCTGTCCATTGGTGTAAGTGAGGTGTTAAAGTCCCCCAGTCTCACTGTGTTACTGTCTATTTCCTCTTTTATAGCTGTTAGCAGTTGCCTTATGTATTGAGGTCCTCCTATGTTGGGTGCATATATATTTATAATTGTTATATCTTCTTCTTGGATTGATCCCTTGATCATTATGTAGTGTCCTTCCTTGTCTGTTGTAACATTCTTTATTTTAAGGTCTATTTTATCTGATATGAGTATTGCTACTCCAGCTTTCTTTTGATTTCCATTTGCATGGAATATCTTCTTCCATCCCCTCACTTGCAGTCTGTATGTGTCTGTAGGTCTGACGTGGGTCTCCTGTAGACAGCATATAGATGGGTGTTGGTTTTGTATCCATTCAGCAAGCCTGTGTCTTTTGATTGGAGCATTTAATACATTCACATTTAAGGTAATTATTGATATGTATGTTCCTATTACCATTTTCTTAATTATTTTGGGTTTGTTTTTGTAGATCCTTTTCTTCTCTTGTGTTTCCCACTTAGAGAAGTTCCCTTAGCATTTGTTGTAGAGGTGGTTTAGTGGTGCTGAATTCTCTTAGCTTTTGATTTCTCCATCGAATCTGAATGAGATCTTTGCTGGGTAGAGTAATCTTGCTTGTAGATTCTTCACTTTCATCACTTTAAGTATATCATGCCACTCCCTTCTGGCTTGTTGAGTTTCTGCTGAGAAATCAGCTGTTAATCTTATGGGAGTTCCCTTGTCTGTTGTTTTTTGTTTTTCCCTTACTGCTTTCAATAACTTTTCTTTGTGTTTAATTTTTGCCAATTTGATTACTATGTGGCTCAGCGTGTTTCTCCTTGGGTTTATCCTGTATGGGACTCACTGCACTTCCTGGACTTGGGTGGCTATTTCCTTTCCCATGTTAGGGAAGTTTTTGACTATAATCTCTTCAAATAGTTTCTGTGGTCCTTTCTCTCTTCTCCCTCTGGGACCCTTATAATGCGAATATTGTTGTGTTTAATGTTGTCCCAGAGGTCTGTTAGGCTGTCTTCATTTCTTTTCATTCTTTTTTCTTTATTCTGTTCCACAGCAGTGAATTCCACCATTCTGTCTTCCAGGTCACTTATCCGTTCTTCTGCCTCAGTTATGTTGCTGTTGATTCCTTCTAGTGTAGTTTTCATTTAAGTTATTGTATTGTTCGTCTCTGTTTGTTTGTTCTTTATTTCTTCCAAGTCTTTGTTAAACATTTCTTTCATCTTCTCGATCTTTGCCTCCATTGTTTTTCTGAGGTCCTGGATCATCTTCACTATCATTATTCTGAATTCCTTTTCCTGGAAGGTTGCCTCTCTCTACTTCATTTAGTTGTTTTTCTGGGGTTTTATCTTGTTCCTTCATCTGGTACATAGCCCTCTGTCTTTTCATCTTGTCTATCTTTCTGTAAATGTGGTTTTCGTTCTACAGGCTGCAGGATTATAGTTCTTCTTGCTTTTGCTGTCTGTCCTCTCGTGGATGAGGCTATCTAAGAGGCTTGATGGGAGGACTGGTGTTAGGTAGGTAGAGCTGACTGTTGCTCTGGTGGGCAGAGCTCAGTAAGACTTTAATCCACTTGAATGTTGATGGGTGGGACTGGGTTCCCTCCCTGTTGTTTGTTTGGCCTGAGGCAACCCAAAACTAGAGCCTACCTGGGCTCTTTGGTGGGGCTAATGACAGACTCTGGGAGGGCTCATGCCAAGGAGTACTTCCCAGAACTTCTGCTGCCAGTGTCCCTGTCCCCACAGTGAGCCACAGCCACCCCCTGTCTCTTCAGGAGTCCCCCAACACTAGCAGGTGGGTCTGGTTCAGTCTCCCCTGGGGTCACTGCTCCTTCCCCTGGGTCCTGATGCGCACACTACTTTGTGTGTGCCCTCCACGAGTAGAGTCTCTGTTTCCCCCAGTCCTGTCAAAGTCCTGCAGTCAATTCCCACTAGTCTTCAAAGTCTGATTCTCTAGGAATTCCTCCTCCCGTTGCCCGACCCCCAGGCTGGGAAGCCTGACCTGGGGCTCAGAACCTTCACTCCAGTGGGTGGACTTCTGTGGTATAAGTGTTCTCCAGTCTGTGAGTCACCCACCCAGCAATTATGGGATTTGATTTTACTGTGATTGCACCCCTCCTACCATCTCATTGTGGCTTCTTCTTTGTCTTTGGATATGGGGTATCTTTTCTGGTGAGTTCCAGTGTCTTCCTGTCGATGATTGTCCAGCAGCTAGTTGTGATTCTGGTGTTCTCACAATAGGGAGTGAGAGCATGTCCTTCTACTCTGTCATTTTGGTTCCTCCTATTTCCCTCAACTTTACAGAGATTTGGAACCAGAAGTTTCCCAGGGGCCATGATCAAATTATTTTTACAATACAGGTATTTCCCAGGAAGCTGGCCAATGAATGTGTTTATATATGTTGTGACATACTGGGCAATTCTGGAAACATATTCTCTCCTTCTCCACATTATTGTCCTTTATATAGTTGAAGACAGAGCTTTGTACCTCACTTTGACACTTATTCTTCTGGCTGGTATCACTGTACTTGCCTCTTCCACCCTATCAGACCTTTACCTCTTGGCAGACGGGTTATTTCTCTTATTCTTTTTTGTATGTCTTGTTCTGCCTAACATAGCACCCTACTCTAAACTTCACTCAGTAAATCTTGTTGAACTGAATTGCAGCTAGCACTGTAAGAGCTGAGTGACCAGGTGAGTTTAGTTCTGAAGGAGACAGAAGATACAAATATCTGTACGGTGACATTATATCTCTGGAGTCAAAAAGAAAATTGAAATCAGGTTGCCAATTTATATTCTTTATTTTTATCACTTGATTATAGCATACATAGATCAATTCTGATCATATTTAATGTCAAAATAATTCTCTAAATTGTGTTATAATTAAACATTTATTATTATTAAAAATAAAATACAATAATAATAATTGCATCTTCCACTTTTGTTTTCTTCACCCATCATTAATGGTATTCTGGCATTGTTTAGGACTCAAAGATGCCCAGTATTGATTCTTACTGACAAAATTTCTTTCAACTATTTGTTTCAACTTTTGTAGAAATAGTGATAGGAAAAGGAACGTGAAAATAGTGCTTACTAATGATTATAATCAGTTTCCATGAGAAAATAAGATATCTGTTATTTAGTGGCTCAACTAGCCACAAAATGAGGAAGGTTTTCTTTATTTAAAACTATTCTTACATAAAAGTTTATATTCCAAAATATATTTGAGTGACTGCCCAGCAAATAATAGAAGGATACCATAGAAATTCTGAAGAGTACATAATCTTCCTTAAATGCTGGATCCGCAAGAGCTTGCTATAAAGTATCTTCATTTTCCCAGTGATAACTCTTTGTTCCAATGAACAGAAAGAAAATAAGATTATTTTTTGAAGGGCACTAAAGAAAATACACTGTAATGGCCAAACAAATTGAATCCCAGTGATGAAGGTTTTGAGCATGTGAACAATTCTTGTCAACTCTTCAGGGCTAATTGTACTATGATCTTTTTTAATCCCTGTGATATTGCAATAGTCTTCAGTAAATAACACTAAGCCTCTGTTCTGCTTTAAGGCAGGTAATAAAAGTAGGATCTGATATGCAGTTAAAGAGAAAGAGAGAAATCAGTTTTGCCTTGATCCTCGTGTTTTCCAGCTTTTCCTTTAATCCACATCTTACCCTGGACCTTCTTGCCTCAGGAATTGGTTTGGCATAGCCTCAGACTAAGGCTCCAGGAAGGATTTATTCTGAACATTAATCATCGCTTGGATACTCTGGCCCGGGACCACCCTCCACCAGGACCTCTGGGAGATGGGGCTATTCCAGTCAGTCAACAAATATTTATTAAGCACCTACCATGTACCAGCACTGTGCAACCTTAGGAAACCACAACTTTATGTAAAAGTGGAAGGGGGCCCCGGTGGAATGTACCTCTATAACTTTGGGCTGCATAGCTCTAACAGCATCATAATTTTATTTTGGGGAATCATCTCTTCTGTGTGTTTAGTTTTGCAGTGCAGGCAAATCCAGATTTATACCTTTTACTCTGGAGCTCGTTGGAACTAGAGGCTCTCTCCTCATCTTGTTTGCCCAGGAGAAGGCGTGTAACCTCTGTTCAGCCCATCAGAGGGTCTCTACTGGTCCTTTGAATCATAACTAATTGAATCAAATAAAAGAGTGCTCCTTGGCACTAACTCATGATGACCTGGGTGTCCCTCATATGAGGCCACTGCTGAGATTTTTCTTTCTTAGTCCCCCAAACTCTCTTTCCTGTCCAGGACAGAGCCTCATTCCTCTGATCTTCTGTGCCTTCCGGGAATATAGCAATCCTACCCTCGTATCCTTCCGATACATTTTTTATGTTTAAGTTCGGCAGAATTTTTTTCAGCCGAAGATCCTCATGGATGCACCCCAGTCCAGAGCCAGTGACCATCCCAAAGCTCCAAGGACAAAGCATCACTTGAGATTGGTTCAGACGATTGAAGATCACCCTGGTTTGTATTCACACCTGAGCACACCCAACTTGTACTAGACCCTGGTGGGTGAGAGCTCAGGGTTTCATTGACATCATAAGACCGTAGGCAAATGCAGGTAATGATGTTGGTTTTGATGAAGAGGATAAAAGAGCAAAGGGGGCTCTGTGTTATAAACAACTACCGCAGAGGGAAGGAGGCAGAGGAGAGGACATACCTTACAGGCCTGTGTGAAAGGAAAGAGCAGCAAGACCTGGCTCAGCCCTGGGATGACAAGGGCCATAGGAAGTGAACACAAACATTGCAATATTTTCCAGATGGGGCAGAGAGAGAAAAAGGGGAAAAGGAATTCCCACAAATCTTCAGAGGGTTGCGAGGGAACGTAAGAGAGATAACTGCCATAATCAGACAGTGACACGCCCAAGGCCTTGTCCCGGGGGAACCAGGAAGCCTATTAGCAACCATGTTTTCTTGGGAACATTCACTGACACAGAGGCTCCCCTTATCTGCCCACACATGGACACTAAAGGCTTTCCTTGTTCCAGACCAAATCCTATAGGGATTGCAGGACAGGGTCCTTCTATGGCCTCTGCGTGTGTGTGTGTGTGTGTGTGTGTGTGTGTGTATGTGTGTGTGAGAGAGAGAGAGAGAGAGAGAGAGACACACACACAGACAGAGAGACAGACAGACAGACACAGAGACAGGCATAGAAAGAGAAACACAGAGAGAATAAGAATGTGAATCAGAGAGAGGTGGAGAGAGGAGTAAGTTCTAACTTCTGACTTTAGTCTCTTCCTTAGAGAGGAAACCCTCTCTTGAGTTTCTGGCCCAGTCTCCCCAAATCATCCCCTTTTCCTTGGCCCCCCTTGGTGCCTACCTGTTTATTCTCCGGCTCCTCCAAACCCAATGCACTTGCCTCTTCCTTTACTCTTCATTTTGCTCCTGTCTTCACATCTCTACTTTTGGGGGGACTTGGACATGCACAATTCTTGCTGATTTATTCTGACAACTAAGTAATTATCCTAATATTTTACGCAGTGAGAAAGCTATTCTGGAAATCAAATTTTCCTACCAAGGATCGCAAAGCCAATTTGGGAGCTTCAAACATCTGTAACCTCAGGAAAACTTTAGGGATTAAAAAAACCTAGATGTATAACATTTTCAAAACTGTAAGGTTTCCAAAGTGAATGCCTTCTCATTCCAGATATTTTTCTCTCTCCCATACAATTTTCTTTTTTGGGTGTGTGGTACGCCGGCCTCTCACTGTTGTGGCCTCTCCCGTTGCGGAGCACAGTCTCCGGACGCGCAGGCTCAGCGGCCATGGCTCACGGGCCTAGCCGCTCCGCGGCATGTGGGATCTTCCCGGACCGGGGCACGGACTCGCATCCCCTGCATCGGCAGGTGGACTCTCAACCACTGCGCCACCAGGGAAGCCCTCCCATACAGTTTTACAGGAGCTTTTCCTTACTATCTTTTTCAAAGTACTTCTTTGCAGTTACTGCTTTTCAGCCTCGGTGTCTTTTCAAAGTTGCTTTTCTGGGGACTGTTGATTTCAGGCCATTTCAACTGCATGAGTTATGCAAGTGTGAAAACTTTTTTCATTCTAAAAAAAGGTGCTCCAGCCTATTTTTCATACTCATAATAAGGCAAAAGGATAAAGACTGAAGTTGGGCATTGGTGGAGTCTTTGCAAGGAAAGGAAGAGCTAAGAAAATTTATATACCATGTCAATATCACAGCCAAAGTGAGGAATGGAGGACTGATGATAAAACAGAGCTTCAAGTTACGCAGAGAACTACATTTTTATTTTATTTATATTTACATTTTTATTAGCATCACCCTTTTTTTGCTTCCTCAGATATTTAAGGAAACACAAAACATCATACTGAGTATAAGTGTAAGAAGTTATATAAAGAACTAGATAATACAGTGTGTCTGCAGTATAAAGTGAATATTTATCTGATTTTGGAAGTTTCCTTTCAGTCAATTAATATTAGTTCTCCAGTAAATGCATTAAACTGTGGACACTCACTGCCTTTCAGAAATTTAGAATCTAAGGGGAATTAACTCTTTAAATACAGTCTGTGTCTTGGCGTGTTTGTGTCTACACACACATATCTAAATGAAACCATAAAACATATGTGAGGCTCAATACATATGAACCATCATTTAGGAAATCTCTAGGCATTACTGAATTCCCTGATGTCTCTTAGAAACAAATGTCTGTTTCTAATAAACTTACTGATGGAAATGCCAAGTGAAATAAAATGTCACAGGAGTGACACAGAACTGATTGAAGATTTGTTGACTGTTTTAACAGTGATTTTTCCATCTCTGGTATTGCTTCTGTTAATGAAGAGCATGTATCCCCTCACACTTGATTGCAGAAAACTTCATTATCAGAGGTAAAAATTGCAAAGATGGACCCCAACATGCATTCCCGCTCCTTTGTTTATCAGTAGAACTTTATCTCTTGATCTGCACTCTCTTCTGCATGGTGGCCCTTGCAAAGTGGGAGTTGACTCTCCAGCCTTAGAATCATGAAGTCCTCTTACTTTTACAATCTATGTTTTTCTATCGGTTAGCATCGCTCAGCTGCAAGCTACACAGTTCTCAAGTAACAGAGACTCAAAAATAAAGGACTTTAATTTTCCTACAGAGTGAGAATTCTGGGAGTAGGTGGTGCTAAGATTCGGTAAAGAAGCCCAAAGTTCATATCAAGGAACTAGTTTTCTACCTTTCTTCTCACAGCTTGTTGATGTTTTGGTCCTTAAGCTACAAGATGGCTACTGAGGAAGCATTATAACCGCGTGACATCATGTTTGTTTCGGAGAACAGGCTGAAGGAAAAGGGCTTTTCTTGTGTCACGAAGACAGATCTCTCCCAGGCTCTTCATTAGGCTTTCCTTTGTGCCTCCCTAGAAGAATTGGATCACATGTCCCCCCATTTCCACCCTCAAAGATGCACAGAATATTGGCCTGATGATTAACTAGCAAAGGAGGCTAGGATTGCTATGATTGTATTGAACAAGCCACAGACATCTCCTGGGGCTGAGCACTGTAGACACACTCTCCTCTCCCAACATGATGATCCATTCCTTTGGCAAAGGCGAAGGGGGGAGGGCTGTTGAATAATTAAGTTTTGCTAGTTTCCCAAGCTGTGACTTCCATGACATTTCCCTCCATCTCCTATGATTCAGCAGCGGGAATCTTCTGGATGTTCACCTGGTTTTTAGCTTTCCAATCAGAAAACCTCCTCGTTTTTGATAGGGAGAGAAAAGCAGTTCTAAGTCACTATGCCATAGTTTGTCACATAAATTCACGACTTTACATTTATATACTTTCTCAGCTCATTTTTGTTAAACGTAAGAGATTCCAGCTTCAAAATATGCTTTTATCTTTTTAAAAACATTTTTTCTCCCCTGTGGCTGCTTCTACCTGGATACAAAATAAAAGGAAGGAAAATTCTCTGTATCTGGTAACTTTTGGTTGTCTTCTCCAATTTTAGGACCCATAAGCCAGGATATAGTTTATGACATAGGACATATATGCTCTCTTGTTTCTACTTTTAAACACTCTGCAGGCTGCTCCACCTTTCCCATGAATGTTTAACTAATATGCATAATGATCCTGCCAGAATTGATTCTTCATTATAGAGGTCATTTTCCAAAGAGGTTTGTCACTATTTTAAAAATAGCATTTTAGGGCTTCCCTGGTGGTGCAGTGGTTAAGAATCCACGTGCCAATACAGGGGACACAGGTTCGAGCCCTGGTCTGGGAGGATCCCACAAGCTGTGGAGCAACTAAGCCCATGCGCCACAACGACTGAGCCTGCTCTCTAGAGCCTGCGAGTCACAACTGCTAAGCCCTGCGCCACAACTACTGAAGCCCACACGCCTAGACCCCATGCTCCGCAACAAGAGAAGCCACTGTAATAAGAAGCACGCGCACCGTAACGAAGAGTAGCCCCCGCTCGCCGCAACTAAGAAAGCCCCATGTGCAGCAACAAAGACCCAATGCAGCCAAAAATAAATAAATAAGTAAAATTTTAAAATTAAAAAAATACATAGCATTTTAGCATGTTGATAAAAAATAGTCCTAACCTCAATTTTGTGTAACAGTTTTTTTCACGGATAGAAGAAAGGGATATTTTTTTAGGCATTTCACATTATTCACGTGCTATTGATAAGTTGGAAGGTATGAAACTATCCATTTAGCCTTTATTTTTATTTTAACAATTGATTTCTAAACAATTGAAAATGCAGACAAACATAAGTTTTACGTGTTCAAGGGTGCTATGTGATGTTTACAAATCAGTAATTTGCCACCAACGTAATTATTACATCTAGTGAACAATCCTGAAGAGTCCTGCAATCCAAGATCAAGAAAAATGAGATATAAATGAAAATTAGTGTCTTAATTTTGAGATGGGTGCTTCTTTTATATTTTATATTAGAAGTCTTTCTCATTTGGCTTTTAATTGTTCTTTCTTCTCCCATCATTTATTCATTTTCAATTTAACTGTCATTGCTGAATGAATAATTGGTTTTCATATACATTGTCCCATTGTCTTGATCACCTGAAGTCAGGTACAGGAGTCATAGTTGGTGCTCAATGGGGAGGTTCAGGGAGGAGCTGGTGCTGAAGAGAGAAATATGGCTAGAAAGGGAGATCCCAGACTGCCCTCTATGATAATTTGATATTCAAAAAAGTAAAGCTCTTTCTTCCACAAAAAAAACATTCAAAAGGACTTCCAGAAAGAAATGAAAGATAGTGGTTATGCTTCCTTGGGCGCTAAATTTTGTCTGCAGATCTTCATAATGAAATGAAGGAGGGAAAGAACAAGTAATTATTTCCTTACTTCATGTTCTTGAGAGCCATATATCCTAAGATATCATAGAACTTAGCAAAATAGCTTGGATGCTGATTGAAAGGCAGACTCAGAGTCTAGAAATGCAAAATAACAGCCCATATGCCAAACCACATGCATTGTAAGCCTTGATACTTCTGAAGGAAGATTGAAAAGGTGACAAAGAATTCCAAATTTGGAACCCACAGAGACATCTGGTATCTTAGAACTTTCTGCTTTCTCTTGGCAGATACTTCAGCTAATTTTCTCACCTTGGTCAGAGTGTATAATTCTTTCTTAAGCTTATTCTAATTTTAACATATTCTCTCTATTCCACTGTTACTGTGAAATGGCCCTACTCTCAGGACCAACCATTTAATTTTAACACTTAGATCATTTAGCAATTTCTTAGAACAAAAACAAGGGGGTAGCATTTAATTAACATAATGGGTATACCATCAACCTTTTTTGGTGACATTATGTATATTTCCAACACTTGGTCTTCAAATAGACACATGTGAAAAAGATGACAGATGAATAAAAATGTAGAAAAAGCATTGCATTCCAAATGGTGATTTTCATCATCAGCGTGCATGTGGTGGCTTTTCAGTATGAAATAGATAGTACCAAAACTATCCTGAGGGGTATCCTCATTATGCTTCCTGCTTCTTACAAACCAATTGCTAGGAGCTGGTCTGTGTCTACCTGAAGATTTCATTAGTTTGGGTCTACATCTGCCCAATGTGGATGATGGAATGGGAGAGGACTTGAGGAGACTAGTGAGGCTTTGGGATAATTACTATAAATAATATACTCAGGGGTGCATACAATACTTATTGAGTATAAATGAGGGCTCAGTTGAAAATGAATACTATGAATATTTAGTACTATCAACCATCCCTAGTTAATATCACTCATCAACAGTATCATAGAATTGTGCTCATTTTAGAGATGAAAGGGACCATCTTATTAAACTCTCTCAACTGACAGATTAGGAAACTGAGGAACAAATAAGCTAAATGAGTTGACCAAGTCTACACTGCAAATGGTGGAGGAATTCTAACTTCTAGACTACATCTAAGGATAGTATTTATAGGGATGTCAAAGTATGGCTAATTTTTTTTTCAGTAGTAGAATCCCAGTTTTATTCAGGACCATTCAAATACCATATTTTCAGCTTTTCTTATAGGTGTGGTGACCATGTGACTGAGATCTTTCTAATGATACATAAGCAAAAGTTGTTGGGTGAAACATCCAGGAAGAATCCTTAAAAGGGGAACTGTTGGCCAAGACCAATCCTTTTGCCTTAATTACACTCCCTGCTTAGAACACAGGGGTGATGACTGGCGCTTCAGTAGCTGTATAGTATCTTTCAAGACCATGAGTTAACTTCCTGTCTGTATAGGGACTCTCAATTCTTTTGAAACAGCAGAAGTTCCAAGGTCCAGGAATTTCTACTGGTCTTGGAGAGTCTCCTGGAGAGGCGGGGGTGGTGGGGGCTGTGGCTCACCCTGGGGACATAGACGCTGGCTGCAGCCATTCTTGGGCGCTCCTTCCACTGTGTGACACTGGTGCTGGTGGGCACCATTGTCTGTGACTGACTTTTTTTTATTGAAGCATGATAGACTTACAAAATTATATCAGATTCAGGTGTACAACAGTGATTTGATATTTTTATACATTACAAAATGGTTACCGTGATAAATCTAGTTACCAGCTATCACTATACAAAGTTACTACAGTGTTATTGATTATATTCCCTATGATGTACATTATATCCCGGTGACTTATTTATTTTATAACTAGAAGTTTGTACCTCTTAACTTCACACACCTTTTTCATGCTCTTCTCCTCTGGCAACCACCAGTTTGTTCTGTCTATGAATCTGTTTCTGTTTTGTTATGGTTGATTGTTTATTAGATTCCACATAAAAGTGAAATCCATATCTTATTTATCTTTCTCTGTCTGACTTATTTCACTTAGCATAATGTCTTCTAGGTCTATCCATGCTATCACAAATAGCAAAATTTCATTCTTTTTTTACAGCTGAATAATATTCCATTGTGGGGTGTGTGTGTGTGTGTGTGTGTGTGTGTGTGTGTATGTGTATGTGTGTACATACCACATCTTCTTTATCCAGTCAACTATGGATACTTAGGTTGGTTCCATATCTTGGATATTGTTAATAATGCTGAAATGAACATGAGCGTGCATATATCTTTGCAAATTAGTGTTTTTAGTTTTCTTTGGAAAAATGACCAGAAGTGGAATTGCTAGATCATATGGTACTTCTATTTTTAATTCTTTGAAAAACCTCCACTATTTTCTATAGTGGCTGTACCGATTTACATTCCTAAGAAAACTGCACAAGGGTTCCCTTTTCTTCACATCCTTGCCAACCCTTGTTATTTGTTGTCTTTTTGATAATAGTCATTCTGATAGGTGTGAGGCAATATCTCATTGTGGTTTTAATTTGCATTTTCCTGATGATATTGAGCATCTTTTCATGTGTCTGTTGATCACCTGTATGTTTCATTTGGAAAAGTGTCTATTCAGGTCCTCTGCTCATTTTTTAGTTGGGTTGTTTGGTTTTTTTGATGTTGAGCTGTCTGATTTCTTTGTATATTTTGGGTATTAACCCCTTATCAAATATATTGCTTGCAAATATTTTCTCCTGTTCAGTAGGCTGCCTTATCATTTTATTGATAGTTTTTTCTCTGTGCAGAAGCTTTTAAGTTTGATATATTCTCATTTGTTTATTTTTGCTTCTGTTTCCCTTGCCTAAGGAGACATAGCCAAAAAAATATTGCTACGACTAATGTCAAAGAGCATACTGCCTATGTTTTCTTCTAGTTTTATGGTTTCAGGTCTTATATTTAGGTATTAAATCCACTTGGAGTTTATTTTTTGAATATGGTGTGAGAAAGCAGTCCAGTTGATTCTTTTGCATGTTGCTGTCCAATTTTCACAACTTCATTTATTGAAGAGACTTTTTCCCCATTGTATATTCTTGTCTCCTTTGTCATGAATTATTTGACCATGTAAGTGTGGGTTTATTTCTGGGCCTCTATTCTGTTCCATTGATCTATATATGTGTGTTTGTGCCAGTTTTGATTACTGTAACTTTGTAGTTTAGTTTGAAATCAGAGAGAGTGATACTTCCAGCTTTGTTCTTCTTTCTCAAGATTGTTTTGACTATTCATGGTCCTTTGTGTTTCTATACAAATTTTAGAATTATTTATTTTAGTTTTGTGAAAAATGCCATTGATATTTTGATAGGTATTGCATCAAATTTGTAGATTGCCTTGGGTAGTATGGTCATTTTAAAAATATTAATTTTTCTAATCCATGAGCATGGTATATGTTTCTGTTTGTGTCATCATCAATTTCTTTCATCAATGTCTTTCTGTGTATAGGTCTGTTACCTCTTTGGTTAGATTTATTTCTAGGTATTTTATTCTTTTTGATGCAATTGTAAATGGGATTGTTTTCTTAATTTTTCTTTCTTACAGGTTGTTGTGAGTGTATAGAAATGCAACAGATTTCTGTATATTAATTTTTTTATCCTGCAACTTTACTGAATACCTTTATTAGCTTTAATAGTTTTATGGTGACACCTTTAGGATTTTCTACATACAGCATCATGTCTTCTGCAAACAGTGATGGCTTTACTTCTTTTCCAATTTGGATGCCTTTTATCTCTTTTTATTGTCTAATTGATGTGGTTAGGGCTTCCAGTGCTATGTTGAATAAAATTGGTAAGAGTGGTCATTGATGTTGTTTTCATGATCTTACAGGAAATACTTTTAGCTTTTCACCATTGAGTATGACATTGGCTGTGGGTTTGTCATATATGGCTTTTATTATATTCAGGTATGTTCCGTCTATACCCACTTTATTGAGTTTTTATCATAAATGAATGTTGAATTTTGTCAAATACTTTTTCTACATCTGTTAAGATGATCATATGACTTATATCCTTCATTATGTTAATGTGGTATATCACATTGACTGAATTATAGATATTGAACCATCCTTGCATCCCTGGGATAAATCCCACTGGATCATGGTGTGTGATCCATTTAATGTGTAGTGAAATTCAATTTGCTAGTATTTTGTTGAGAATTTTTGCATCAGTGTTCATCAGTGACATTGGCTTGTAATTTTCTTTCTTTCTTTCTTTCTTTCTTTCTTTCTTTCTTTCTTTCTTTCTTTCTTTCTTTCTTTCTTTGTCTTCATCTGGTTTTTATATCAGGGTGATGCTGGCCTTGTTGAATGAATTGGGAAGTATTTCTTCTTCTTCGATTTTTTGAAATAGTTTGAGAAGGATAGGTGTTAACTCTTCTTTAAATGTTTGGTAGAATTCACCTGTGATGCTCTCTGGTCCTGGACTTTTATTTGTTGGGAGTTTTTTGGTTACTGATTCAATTTCATTACTGGTAATTAGTCTGTTTATATTTTCTATTTCTTCTAACTCAGTTTGGGGAGATTATACATTGCTGGGAAATTATCCATTTCTTCTAGGTTGCCCATTTCATTGGCATATAATTGTTTGTAGTAATGTCTTATGATCCTTTGCATTTCTGTGGTGTCGGTGTAACTTCTCTTTTTTTCATTTCTATTTGGGCTGTCTCTCTTTTCCTCTTGATGGGTCTGATGAAAGATTTATCAATTTGAGGAGGTGGAGTCAAGATGGCGGTGTGGGAAGATGTGGAGTTAGCATCTCCCCACAACTAGGGCGCCTGCCGGCCCCTGGTGGGGAACTCTGACACCCAAGGAGATAGGAGGAACCCCAAGGTGAACCAGTAGAACATAGTGGGGAGGAGAAGTGGAGGCCAGACAGGATCGGTGCCCCTGAAGTGGAGGAGATCAAGAGAAGCAGGTGAGAGGGACTCCGGGAAGAGCCAGAGAGGAGAGGAGGGGGTCACCTGGCCCACTTGGGTGGGGAAGCTGCTGAGCTCCCAGGCTGGTATCCCACCTCCAAAACCCCATCCAGGCCACGTGGGTCCTGGGGGCATAGCAGGGAGGCTGGAAGATCAGGAGAGACAGGCGGGAGGGGCCCTCTGGGAGGAGCGAGAGAGGAGCAGAGAGTATTGCACTGCCCACTCGGGCTCAGGGAGCCTGTTGAGCTCTGAGGCCGATACCCTGCCCTATAAAGTCCTCTACAGGCTGCGTGGGTCCTTGGGGGCATAGGAAGGAGGCCAAGGGGAGAGCAAAAGAGGCAGGTGGGAGGGGCCCTCCAGGAGGAGCCAAAGAGGAGCAGAGGGCTATTGCCCCACCCACTTGAGCCCAGGAAGCCTGCTGGGCTCCCAGGTGAGGTCCCCTGCCCTCAAAGACCAGGGGTGGGGGGCACGTCTGGGCCTCTTTTGTTCCTTGAGCCTAAGCCCCACCCCCCACAGCCCTCAGGACCTTTTCCAGCCCTGTGGGTCCTGAGCATAGGCCCCACCCACTGCCCAAACCTCACCCTTGCTTAGGCCCTGCCCTCCACAGCCAAGGCCTACCCCCCTTTTTTTTTTCCCTCCTCTTCTTTTTTAATATTGTGGTAATGTTGTACCTTCCAGTTGTTGATTCATCTATATTTTTATTTTTATATTCTTCCTAACATACCTCTTAGTTTCCTACTCTAATTTTATTTTCTAGTTTGTTTTTTTGTTTTTGTTTTCTGCTGCCCCACACAGCTTGTGGGATCTTGGTTCATGAGCCCAGGGTCGGGCCGAAGCTCCTGCTGTGGGAGCTCTGAGTCCAAACCATTGGACTAACAGAGAACTTCAGACCCCAGGGAATATTCATTGGAGTGAGGCCTCACAGAGTTCCTCATGTCAGCACCAAGACCCAGCTCTAACCAGTAGCCAACAAACCCCAGAGGTGGAAACCTCAGGCCAAAGAACCATTAAGATAGGAACACAATCCCACTCATAAAATATATATATATATATATGTCACAGATGAAGGAGCAAGGTAAAAATCTACAAGTCCAAATAAATGAAGAGGAAATAGGCAATCTACCTGAAAAAGAATGCAGAGTAATGAAAGTAAACATGTTCCAGAATCTCGGAAAGTCCAGGACCAGATGGCTTCACAGGTGAATTTTATCAAACATTTAGTGAAGAGCTAACACTGATCCTTCTCAAACTTTTCCAAAAAATTGTGGAGGGAGAAACACTCCTAATTCATTGTATGAAGCCACCAACACACTGATACCAAAAAAGATATCACAAACAAAAAACAATTGTAGAGCAATATCACTGATGAACATAGATGCAAAAATCCTGAACAGAATACTAGCAAACAGAATCCAACAGCACATTAAAAGGATCATACACCATGATCAAGTGGGATTTATCCCAGTGATGCAAGTTTCTTCAATATATGCAAATCAATCAATGTGATACACCACATTCACAAATTAAGGAATAAAAACCATATGATCATCTCAATAGATGCAGAAAAAGCTTTTGACAATATTCAACACCCATTTCTGATAAAAACTCTCCAGAAAATGGGCATAGAGGGAACCTACCTCAACATAATAAAGGCCATATATGACAAACGCACAGCAAGCATCATGCTCAATGGTGAAAACCTAAAAGCATTTCCACTAAGATCAGGAATAAGACAAGGATGTCCATTCTTGCCACTCTTATTCAACAGAGTTTTGGAAATTCTAGCCACAGCAACCAGAGAAGAAAAAGAATTAAAAGGAATACAAATTGGAAAAGAAGAAGTAAACCTGTCACTGTTTGCAGATGATATGATACTATACATAGAAAATCCTATAGATGCCACCAGAAAGCTGCTAGAACTAATCAGTGAATTTGGTAAGGTTTCAGGATACAACATTAATGCACAGAAATTTCTGGCATTCCTATACACCAACAACTAAAAACCAGAAAGAGAAACTAAGGAAACACTCTTATTTACCATTACAACAAAAAGAATAAAATACCTAGGAATAAACCTGCCTAAGGAGGTGAAAGACTCGTACTCAGAAAACTATAAAACACTGATGAAAGAAATCAAAGATGACATAAACAGATGGAGAGATATACCATGTTCTTGGATTGGAAGAATCAACATTGTGAAAATGACTCTACTACCCAAAGCAATCTACAGATTCAATGCAATCCTTATCAAACTACCAATGGCAGTCTCCACAGAAGTAGAACAAAAAATTTTACAATTCGTATGGAAACACAGAAGACCCCAAATAGCCAAAGCAATCTTGAGAAAGCAAAACGGAGTTGGAGGAATCAGGCTCCCCAGCTACAAACTATACCACAAAGCTACAGTAATCAAGACAGTATGGTACTGGCACAGAAACAGAAATATAACTCAATGGTACAAGATAGAATGCGCAGAGATAAACCCACACACATATAGGCACCTAATTTATGACAAAAGAGGCAAGAACATACAATGGAGAAAAGACAGCCTCTTCAATAAGTGGTGCTGGGCTTCCCTGGTGGCGCAGTGGTTGAGAGTCCGCCTGCTGATGCAGGGGACACGGGTTCATGCCCCAGTCCAGGAAGATCTCACATGCTGTGGAGCGGCTGGGCCCGTGAGCCATGGCTGCTGAGCCTGTGCATCCAGAGCCTGTGCTCCACAACGGGAGAGGCCACAACAGTGAGAGGCCCGTGTACCGCAAAAAAAAAAAAAAAAAAAAAAAGTGGTGCTGGGGAAACTAGACAGCTATGTGTAAAAGAATAAAATTAGAACACTACCTAACACCATATAGAAAAAGAAACTCCAAATGGATTAAAGACTTAAATGTAAGACCAGACACTATAAAACCCTTAGAGGAAAACATAGGAAAAACACTCTTTGACATAATCTACAGCCAGATCTTTTTTGACCCACCTCCTAGAGTAATGAAAATAAAGACAAAAATAAACAAATGGGACTTAATTAAACTTAAAAGCTTTTGCACAGTAAAGGAAACCATACACAAGACAAAAAGACAACCCTCAGAATGGGAGAAAATATTTGCAAATGGAACAACAAAGGGATAATCTCCAAAATATACAAACAGCTCATAGAGCTCAATATCAAAAAAAACAATCCAGTTAAAAAATGGGCATAAGATCTAAATAGACATTTCACCAAGGAAGACATACAGATGGCCAAGAGGCACATGAAAAGATGCTGAACACCACTAATTATTTGAGAAATGCAAATCGAAACTACAATGAGGTATCACTTCACGGCAGTCAGAATGGCCATTATCAAAGAATCTAGAAACAATAAATGCTGGAAAGAGTGTGGTGAAAAGGGAACCCTCCTACACTGTTGGTGGGAATGTAAATTTATACAGCCACTATGGAAAACAATATGGAGGTTCCTTAAAAAACTAAAAATAGAACTACCATATGACCCAGCAATCCCACTACTGGGCATATACCCTGAGAAAACCATAATTCAAAGACAAGCATGTACCACGATGTTTATTGCAACACTATCTATAATAGGCAGGACATGGAAGCAACCTAAGTATCCACTGACAGATGAATGGATAAAGAAGATGTGGCACATATATACAATGGAATATTACTCAGCCAGAAAAAGAAACGAAATTGAGTTATTTGTAGTAAGGTGGATGGACCTAGAGTGTGTCATACAGAGTGAAGTAAGTCAGAAAAAGAAAAACAAATACCGTATGTTAATGCATATATATGGGATCTAAAAAAAAAAAAAAAAAAGTTCTGAAGAACCCAGAGGCAGGACAGGAATAAAGATGCACACGTAGAGAATGGACTTGAGGACATGGGGAGGGGGAAGGGTAAGGTGGGACGAAGTGAGAGAGTAGCATTGACATATATACACTACCAAATGTAAAACAGACAGCTAGTGGGAAACAGCAGCATAGCCAGAGAGATTGGCTCTGTGCTTTGTGATGACCTAGAGGGGTAGGATAAGGAGGATGGGAGGGAGGCTCAAGAGGGAGGGGATATGGGGACATGTGTATGCATATGGCTGATTCGCTTTGTTGTGCAACAGAAACTAACACAGTATTGTGAAGTAATTGTACTCCAATAAAGATCTATTAAAAAAATTTAGAAAAAAAGATTTTTCAATTTAGTTTATCTTTTCAGAGGACTAGCTCTCAGTTTCACTGATCTTTTCTGTTGTTTTTTGGTCTCTATTTTATTTATTTATGCTCTGGTCTTTATTATTTATTAATTTCTACTAACCTTGGATTTTGTTTGCTCTTCTTTTGCTAGTTTTTTAAATGTAAGCTTGTATTGTTTCTGTGAAATTTTTCTTATTTTCTGAGGTGGCTTGTATTGCTATAAACTTCCCTTTTAAAACTGCTTTTGCTGTGTTCCATAGATTTTGGATCATTGTGTTTCTGTTTTTATTTGAATCCAAGTATTTTTTGATTTCCAATTTGCTATCTTCAGTGATCCATTTAGTTGTTTTGTAGTATGTTGTTTAGTCTCCACGTGTTATGTTTTTTACAGTTTTTTTCTTGTAATTGATTTCTAGTTTCATAACATTGTGGTCAGAAAAGATGCTTGATATGATTTCAGTCTTCTTAAATTTATTGACTTGTTTTGTGGCCCAGGAAATGATCTGTCCTGGAGAGTGTTTCATGTGCACTTGAAAAGAACATGTAATCTGCTGCTTTTGGATGGAAAGTTTTACATATACATATATATCTCCATCTGGTCTAATGTGTCATTTAAGGACAATTTTCTTATTCATTTTCTGCCTGCATGATCTATTCATTGATGTAAGTGGGTTGTTAAAGTCCCCTACTATTATTGTGTTATTGTTAATTTCTTCTTTTATTTATTGTATGCATTTATGTGCTCCTATGTTGAGTCCATATATGTTTACAAGTTTATATCTTCTTGTTGGATTGATTCCTTTATCTTTATGTAATATCCTTCATTGTCTGTTGTTATAGTCTTTCTTTTAAAGTCTATTTTGTCTGATATAAGTATTGCCACCCCAGCTTTTTTTTTTTTTTTTTTTTACATTTGCATGGAATACCATTTTTCATCCCCAGACTTTCAGGCTGTGTGTGTCTTTAGATCTGAAGTGAGTCTTTTGTAGGCAGCATGTATATGGGTCCTGTTTTTTATCCATTCAGCCACTAAATGTCTTTTGATTGAAGCATCTAGTCCATTTTCATTGATAGTAATTATTGATATATATATATACCTGTCACTATTTTGTTAATTGTTTTCTGGTTGATATTGTAGTTTGTTTTTGTTTTTTGCTTCTTCTTTTGCTCTCTTCCCTTGAGATTTGATGACTGTCTTTAGTGTTACATTTGGATTCCTTTTTGTTTTTATCTGTTATAGGTTTTGGTTTGTGTTTACAATGAGGTTTATATAATTTTACGTTGATGATCCCTTAAGTTCAAGCACATTTTAACAACACTGCATTTTTACTGCTCCCCCAACCCCACATTTAATGGTTTGACATCATATTTTGCATCTTTTTGTTTTGTGTATTAACACTTTTTGTTGATATAGATTATTTCACTGCTTTTGTCGTTTAATGTTTCTACTAGCTTTATAGTGGTTGATCTACTATCTTTACTGTGTGTTTGCCTTTACCATTGATATTTTTACTTTTGTAATTTCCATATTTCTAGTGGTGGTCTTTTCTTTTCTGCTTGGAAAAGTCTCTTTAACATTTTATGTAAAGCCAGTTTATTGATGCTGAACTCTTTTAGCTTTTGCTTGTCTGTGAAACTATTTGCCTCTCCTTCAAATTTGAATGCTAGCCTCACCTGGTGAATATTGTTGGTTGTAGTTTTTTTCCTTTCATCACTTAAAATACATCATGCCACTCCCTTTTGGTCTGCCAAGTTTCTGCTGAGGAGTCAGCTGATACTTTTATGGGAGCTCCCTTGTATGTAACTAGTTGCTTTTCTCTTGCTTCTAAGATTGTCTCTTTATCTTTAATTTTTGGAATTGTAATTATAATGTGTCTTGGTGTGGACCTCTTTGGGTTGATCTTGTTTGGGACTCTCTGTGCTTCCTGGACCTGGATGTCTGTTTCCTTTCCCAGGTTAAGGAAGTATTTCATCTATTATTTCTTCAAATAAGATCTCTGCCCCTTTCTCTCTCTCTTCTTTTGAGACCCCTATAATGTGAATGTTAGCGTGCTTGATGTTGTCTCAGAGGTCTCTTAAACTATCCTCATTTTTCATTCGTTTTTTTTTTTTTTTCTGTTCAGCTTGGGTGATTTCCACTATTCTGTCTTACAGTTCATTCATCTGTTCTTTTGTATCCTCATCTACTGTTGATTCCTTCTAGTATATTTTTAATTTAATTTATTGTATTATTCAGCTCTGTTTGATTCTTATTTACATTTTCCAGCTGTTTGTTAAACTTCTCACTGTGTTCATCCATTCTTCTCCTGAGTTCACTGAGCATCTTTTTTTTTTTTTTTTTTTTTGCGGTATGCGGGCCTCTCACTGTTGTGGCCTCTCCCGTTGCGGAGCACAGGCTCCGGACGCACAGGCTCAGCGGCCATGGCTCACGGGCCCAGCCGCTCCGCGGCATATGGGATCTTCCTGGACTGGGACACAAACCCGCGTCCCCTGCATCAGCAGGCAGACTCTCAACCACTGCACCACCAGGGAAGCCCTCAACATAAACACAGTATAAGATAGGTATCATCTTAACCTGGCTGTTCCTAGGAGCCTGCTAAAATTGTCATTAACGGTTTCTGGCTTAAAGTGTAACTAAATTTTGCTGCATTAATGGAATTCTTTCCAATAAAACCCAAGTAGACAAATGTGAGTCGCATTAAAATAATGAAACGTTATACTTCAAAGGCATGGTGGACACATAGCATTCCAGTATGCTTGAAAACTCTAAGCTTACAGAACTTTAGAATTGTTTCACCAGAACCTTCTCTGTCAGCAGATTTTACTGACACTATACTTATGTTTTTTATTCAAAAGGAAGAACAACATAAAGTTACTGGTATTCAGATGCTGTCTCATTTTATCACTAGGTGAAACGAAGGTAATAATAATTTACTTCCTAGGAAAGGTAGATAAATGAATTGTTGATCTCTTTATTCTCACACAATTTTTTATGGGATAAATACCCAGTTAGTAAGGATTATCAGGGTCTTAGATTGGCAGTTTTTGAACAGAAAACTGCTTGGAGACCTGCATTGTTTGGCTTGTTTTTTTTGTCCCTCCTGAATTTTAAAATGGCACTATAATTGGTTAAGTGTAATGGCTAGTCAAAATACAAGCACTTAGTGCCTCTTGTCTTACATCTGGCCCCCTTCATGTTTGTATATCACCTATTGAGCACTGGTGGACATTAGAAACTATCTAATGCAGCTAACCCTTTGATATGAAACCTAGTCCGTTTTCTAAAATGGGGTGTGCTCTGGGATAAATAAAGTATAAATAGTGATGGTAATCAATGCTACATTACCATATGACTTAGGAACACCAATGTAGTAACACTTAATAATAGGGAAGGATGTTTTAAGTGTAAAAAAGTTTTTTTTTTTTAAATAGATATCCCACAAAGTATCTCTGTAATTAAAATGTAAAAAGTTATTAGTTATTATTTCTGGGTATTGAGATCACAAACATTTATATATGTATATTATATATGTAATATTTCAAAGTTTCTATAAGAATGAGTCATAGCTTAAATAAGAAAAATATAAATATTCCTTTCACTAAAAGAAAGTGTTTTTATAGGTAGTATCAGATTTGATACTTATGGTGTTCTTAGACAGGGGAGTTATTTTTAATGCCCATTTAATAATAGAGGAAAAATACTCCAAGGGGGAAAATGACCTGCTCAAGCAGAAAAGATGGGCTGATATCTTTTTATAACTTAATGGTAAAAGCATGTGTTTATTGAATTATGTCTGTGAAAAGATTTTTTTTGCCCTTCCTCATTCACTTCTTATCAACTGAAATATTACCCTTAGTCATATTTCTAAATTTTACATTATTATTCAAGTTCTTTTGATTAAAAGCAAGGGTAATATTTAAAATATTTAGCAATCAGAATGATGTGGGCAGCAAACTAATCAAAATGATTGCTGGAATGGGCACCAATTCATCAGGATGTATGTGCCCCACTCCTCAAAATGGCACAGCTGTATGGGTGTGTTTTTGCTAAATATTAGCCCTATGACAGGAAACCCAACTTAAACTGTTTTAAGGAATTCAGAGTAGTTTTTTGACACACATATCTGGGCTGTCCAAAGGTAGGCTCTTTTTAGACACAACAGGATACAAGGGCTCAAATGTTAAGTCTTTTTCTACCACTTAGTTCTTCTTTTCTCTTTATTGACTCCATTTTCAGAAGGGCCATCCCCTTGTAATGCAAGGTGACTTATAATAGCTCCAGATTTGTATCCTATTTCCTCAGGAAAAATCAGCATCTCTCTATTGGTTGCCTCAGTAAGAGTTTTAGGACTAACTTTGAATTGGCTCTGATTAGTGGCCATCCCTGTGGCCAAGGGGATGTGATGTAATAAGCATTAAAGATGGTAGTTAGCTCTACCCAGACCATTAGATTAAGAGTGGGAAGGAGAGTTCCTGAAGGAAAACCAGGGCTGCACCCAAAAGAAGGGGGAAAAGTAACAGTCACTGACAAACTATAATGTCTACTCCACTCTCTCCTTCTTCTGAATTCTTATATACCTTTATAACGTTAAACATTTTTTTCTAAATTATAAATGAAATATACTCTTATTTAGGAAACTTGAAAGATCGACTAAAATATAAGAACAAATTATAAAATAAAGAAAAATATAAAAATAAGACATGTCACTGAATTAGAAATGAAGAAAAAGTTATAATGTCTATAGCAGCATAATTCACTGCAAATAGTCAGGTGTAGAAGAGTTAGATAATTTATTATGACTTAGAAACAGCCAAATTGATTTTATTCTACTCCCCAGTACCTTTAATATTTTCCTTTATGAACCAAATCAGAGCCATAGGTTTTATTATGGCATTGTAAAATATCACTGATAACTATAAGTAAAAGAATTTTTGTTTCATAGTGTTAGCAGAACTTAGTGAGAATTCTTAAAATATGAAATAAAGTAGGATAAGGTGTATAGTATGTATACTGAAATATTAAGTAACCGTTAAGTTATTTATAGAAATACAAAGTACATATTACCTCCTTTGTATGATGCATATACTGAAAGAAGAAAAGGAACTGTAAGTTGTATACAAAAGAAAACCGGTTTCGGGCTTCTCTGGTGGCGCAGTGGTTGAGAGTCCGCCTGCCGATTCAGGGGACACGGGTTCGTGCCCCGGTATGGGAAGATCCCACATGCCGCGGAGCGGCTGGGCCCGTGAGCCATGGCCGCAGAGCCTGCGCGTCCGGAGCCTGTGCTTCGCAACGGGAGAGGCCACAGCAGTGAGAGGCCCGCGTACCGCAAAAAACAAAAAAAACAAAACAAAAAAAACGGTTTCTAAAGTTTAAAGATGCATTACAGTCATTGGAAATTGTATTGTCATAATTATACATGTGTTTGAAAAATCATTTTTTCCAGAGAAACCTAATGTTTATCCATCTACTAACTCAGCCTGATACTTAATACATCTTTTTTTTATAATTGTGTTGCTGTTTTTATTTATTTATTTGGCTCTGCTGGGTCTTAGTTGCAGCACACAGGATCTTCATTGCTACGTGTGGGATCTTCGTTGCGGCATGCAGGATCTTTTTGTTTGTTTGTTTGTTTTAGTTGCAGCACGTGGGATCTTCACTACGGCATGTGGGATCTTTAGTTGCGGCACATGGGATCATTTTAGTTGTGGCATGTGGGATCTTCAGTTGCGGTATGCAACCTCTTAGTTGCAGCATGTGGGGTCTGGTTCCCTGTCCAGGGATCAAACCCAGGCCTCCTGCATTGGGAGTGCAGAGTCTTAGCCACTGGACCACCAGGGAAGTCCACTTAAAACATTTTTAAACAGCAGTTTTGGGCTTTAACCTAAATGAGTGAAACTTTTGATGGAATCTTTAGTCAGAACACGGATGACCAAGAACTTTATCTTTGAAAATCTGCTGTATACAGCACTGTCCAAAAGAAACATAATGAAAGCCACAACTATGAACTACATATATCATTTAAAAATTTCTAATAAGCACATGGAAAAGGAACATGAAATTAATTGTGATAATGTATTTCATTTAACCCAATGTGTCCAAAGTGTTATCATTTCAAAATGTAATCAATACAAAGCCTTTTAGGACATATTGCATATCCTTTTTTTTAATATTAATTCTGAAAAATCCAATGTGGATTTTACATTTATATCACATCTTAATACTCACTAACCGCATTTCAGGTGCATGATAGCTTCATGTGGCTGGTGGCTACCTTATTGCACCACACAGATCTACTAGAACAGGCTAAAGTTTTTTATTCAATAAGCCAAGGTTTTTTCCTGTTATTATTATTAAGGCTTGAATTCCTGATGCATTCCTTGACAATTTCAGTTCTCAGCCTGACTACCTGTAGTTGGACTGACTGTATGAAATTTGACAAGATTATTTGTTGAGGTTGTGTAAACAGGCTACAGAGAATTTTGGCATCACCGTAAATTATTCTCATGTATATTTCTTATCCTGAATTTACACATCAACTTACATTTGTAAATTTCAGAGACCAACATAGTTGTAGCTCAAGGTTCTTATTCTTAATCCCAAAGCATGGTGATCTAATGTGAAGAGAATCATTCATGACACACCCAATAACAGAAAGGGAAAGTTGGTCTTAGAAGTACAGCAAAATACTTCAAAGTGGTTAGCAGGGTGTTGTTTTCCTGGTATAACGGCCCTTCATAAGTGTTATAATCAATGAGGTACGATTGGGGAAAGGCTCCCACATGTTGGCTTATTTATTAAAAGGCTTCTTTTAATTATTGTTTTACTGAAGTCATAAAGAAAGAATTTTAGTATAAACCAATACCCCCTAACTCTTGGCAAGGAATAAGCTTGGTCCTACATCCCAGCAAATCTGGGAAGTATAGAGAAGGTAGGATAGAGATACAACTTGGTTTTATGTTTATTTAAAAACAAATCTAAGGCTAGTTAGGTGGATAAATTACTTAAGCAAATTTCCTGGGTTGCACTTTAAATATATTAAATGGAAAGAGTAAACTGAACAGGCCTATATTTTAACCTAGTGTATAATATCAGTAGATACCAAATGATTCTTCAGCTTGAGTATATTTATAATGACCACATGTCCTACATTTACCAAAGTGGTTTCCATTCAAATATTCCTATTCCATTTGTATTTCATTTTTGGCTTAACAAAGATATTCCGTGTCTAACGGGTCTCTCTTTCTCAAAAACAAACAAATACTATAGCTTTAATTGCTGGAAAGATTTCCAAGATACAGCCAGTAGTCTTGAAAATTTCCCACATAAGGTAGAATTTGGAACCAAGAAAATGATGTTTGTGTTCAACATCATTTTCTCTCCAAATAATCATCATGCTTGTGTAACAGAATCTAGTGTAGATTTAAATTATTATTCATTAATTACAAGAAAGTCCACTGACATCATTTCTGTAGTGGGAAAAGGCATATCACAAGTGTTGCATGAAGTATGTATGTGAGTATGTTATGAATACCTAGGTTACTTTGAGAAAAACATTTATAATAGAAATTAGGAATGCTGGATATCATTGTACTGACTCGCCTATATTAAACCTCAATAGAAATAGAGATTATTTATCTTACAATTTGTGGTACTTTCCAAATGTGAGGATGAAAAACAGGAATCCTCACTGATTATGGAACACTATCCTTCAAAATTAAATATTGCCTCTTTCCAATTCTCTTTATTTTTTCCTTCTGAAATTCCAGGGATACATGCTTTCAGTCCATTCCTCTCTGTGACATTCATCCTCTCTTTAATGTGTGTTGGTGCTGCGTTGACGATTTCATCAGATCTGTCTTCCAGTCTACTAATTCTTTATTCTGTAAATTTCAGCTCTGCTTAATCTACTCTGTAATCCATACATATTAAAACAAAGATCTTGTGAAGACCTCTGTGTTCTGGGTCTTTTATATGGTATATTGTTCTTTTGTTTTACTTTAAAAATTAACATGAAATATACATATATATTGTGTGTATAATTTACTAATCATACTAAATGTATTTTTCAGTGAGTTTCTTGTGGATGCTTTTATCTTTTCAATTCTTTATTCTTTTTTGTCTACTCCCTGTGTTGAGAAATTATATGTCCTCTAGTTAATCATTAACACACACACAAATACATACATTTAATTGTGGTAAAACAACATAACATTGAATTTGTCATTGTAATCATTTTAAAGTGTACATTTCAGTGGCATTAACTACATTCACAATGTGCAGACATTGTGCAAATGGAACTGTGTAGTTCTGGAAATGTTTTATTACCCCCAGCAGAAACCATGTGATCACTAAGCAGTCCCTCCCGATTCACCGCTCTCCCAACTCCTGGCAACTTGCTCTCTCTGTGGAGTAGCCTATTCTGGATATTTCCTATAAATGTAATCATACAATATGTGTCCTTTGTGTCTGGCTTCTTTCACTTAGCATGTTTTCAAGGTCTGTCCATGTTGTAGCATGTATCAGTGGCATATGAATAATTCTCTCTATGGCTGAATAATAGTCTATTGAATGGCTGTCCCACATTTTATTTATCCATTTACCTGTTGATGGACATTTGGGTTGTTTCTACCTTCTAGTTATTGTAAATAGAGCTCCTGTGAACATTCTTGTACTGGTTTTTGTTTGAACACCTGTTTTTAATCCCTGTGTATATATACACCTAGGAGGGACATTACTGGGTTATATGGTAATTCCATGTTTAATTTTTTTTTTTTTTTTTTTGCGGTATGCGGGCCTCTCACTTCTGTGGCTTCTCCTGTTGCGGAGCACAGGCTCCGGACGCGCAGGCTCAGCGGCCATGGCTCACAGGCCCAGCCGCTCTGCGGCATGTGGGATCTTCCCGGACCGGGGCACGAACCCGCATCCCCTGCATCGGCAGGCGGACTCTCAACCACTGCGCCACCAGGGAAGCCCTGGGTATTGTACCTTTTGAATTTTAAATCTTGAATTACATAGCATTTTACCTAAAAAATATTCAACTCACATTTATAGCCGATTACAAATGTCAAAGGTGAAGTATCATGTTGTAAATCTTCCTTACGTAAAATGAGGAAACATAATTTTACTGCTTTCATTCATTCAATTAAAAATACTTCATGAGGAGCTTCCTCATGAGTCCACCTGCCAATGCAGGGGACAGGTTCGAGCCCTGGTCTGGGAAGATCCCACATGCTGTGGAGCAACTATGCCCGTGCACCACAGCTACCGACCCTGTGCTCTAGAGCTGGCGAGCCACAACTACTGAGCCCACACACCACAACTACTGAAGCCTGCACACCTAGAGCCTTGCTCCGCAACAAGAGAAGTCATCACAATGAGAAGTCCGCGCACCACAGTGAAGAGTAGCCCCCACTCGCTGCAACTAGGGAAAGCCTTCACGCAGCAACGAAGACCTGACGCAGCCAAAAATCAATAAAAATTAAAAAAATAAAGTAAAAAAAAAACTTCATGAATACCTATTACGGTTCAGTAGTCACTGTTCAAGTTGTGAAAAATAAGGATAAAAATCTCTCCCTTCTTGGAGCTTAAGGGAGAGAGAGAATAAACAAGTAAATGACCATTTTTCATTGATTCAAAGAAGTACATTTTTTTCACAGTTTAACATCTTTGAAATCAGGATGCCTCTTACAACTGGTGATATATTTAATTGGCCATGATTTTTGGAGTAGAATAGTTTTAAAATGGTGAGCCTTATAGTTAATGATGTCTTACATTAAATGAAATATTGTATGTCAAATGGTGATAAATACTGTGGAGAAAAAGAAGGCAGAGAAGGGAGATGGGAATTTCTGGAGAAGTATTGCATTTTTAAGTAGGATGATCAAAGGATGCTTTCCTGAGAAGGTGACTTTTGAGCAGAGAGCTGAAGGAGATGAGAGAGTGAGTAAGACCACTCATATACACTGCTTCACTTTCAAGATTGTCATTCATATGGATTATGTGAAGAGCCTCACACATATGCTCAGTGCCTACATGGATGTCAAGGGGAAGAATAGTCTAGGAAAGAGTGCAGCGTATGCAAAGATATTGAGGCTGGAGAGCATCTGGCATGTTCAAGGCAAGGAGTGAGCATAGGGAAGAGGAGTAGATGAAGTTGCACAAGTCAGTAGCGGGACTTCCCTGGTGGTGCAGTGGTTAAGAATCTGCCTGCCAATGCAGGGGATATGGGTTCGAGCCCTGGTCGGGGAAGATCCCACATGCCGCGGAGCAACTAAGACCATGCGCCACAACTACTGAGCCTGCGCTCTAGAGCCCATGAGCCACAACTACTGAGCCTGCGTGCCACAACTACTGAAGCCTGCACGCCTAGAGCCTGTGCTCTGCAACGAGAAAAGCCACCACAATAAGTCCGCACACCGCAATGAGAAGCCCACACACCACAGCGAAGAGTAGCCCCCGGGCTTCCCTGGTGGCGCAGTGGTTGAGAATCTGCCTGCCAATGCAGGGGACATGGGTTCGAGCCCTGGTCTGGGAAGATCCCACATGCCGGGGAGCAGCTAGGCGCGTGAGCCACAACTACTGAGCCTGCGCGTCTGGAGCCTGTGCTCCGCGACAAGAGAGGCCGCGATAGTGAGAGGCCCGCACACCGCGATGAAGAATGGCCCCCGGGAAGAGATATGGGAACATATGTATATGTATAACTGATTCATTTTGTTATAAGGCAGAAACTAACACACCATTGTAAAGCAATTATACCCCAATAAAGATGTTAAAACAAAACAAAACAACCTATTTCACATGAAATACAAAAAAAAAAAAAAAGAGTGGCCCCCGCTTGCTACAACTAGAGAAAGCCCTCGCATAGAAACAAAGACCCAACACAGCCAAAAATAAATTAATTAATTAATATTAAAAATATATATAAAAGAGTAGCCCCCGCTTGCTGCAACTGGAGAAAGCCTGCACGCAGCAACGAAGACCCAATGCAGCCAATAAATAAATAACTAAACAAACAAATAAATAAATAATTTTATTAAAAAATAAAAGTCAGTAGGAGCCAGTGTTTATAGGGTCCCATGGCCACTGTAGGACTTTGAATTCTACTTTGATTGAGATGGGCAACAATTTGAAGATGTGGACAAAACAACGATTATACGTGACGTATTTTCAAAAGGAGCACACTGACTGCAGTGTTGATAGGAGAATGCAGAAGGGGGGAAAATAGGATATGGAGAGATGGATTAGCAGGCATACTGCAGTAATCCAGGTGTGTGTTTAAGGTGCCTTGGTGGAGACGGTGAGAAGGGATAAGGTCTGGGTATATTTTGCAGGTGTGAAGGCCAGCGGGATTTGCTTAGGGAGTAAATATGGTACATGAGGGAAAGAGCAGAGCCAAGGATATTTCTAAGTTCTGGGGGCCTAAGCAATTACCCTCACTCCCCTGTTTGTTTCTATAGTCTGGGGTTTAAAGCCCAAATTATACATTTAAAATTATTTTTTAATAACATACTTTTTTTTAAAGTACTATTATTTATCTGTAGACTCAGTTTAGTAACCAAATTTATTACATTCACATGGCATTATGTTAAACTGGTTTTAGTTCTCACCTGCTTTATTACCATTCCTGGGTTCTTGATTTTGAGCTATCTTTTTTAAAAAAGTTAATTAATTAATTTATTTATTTTTGGCTGCATTGGGTCTTCGTTGCTGTGCACAGTCTTTCTCTAGTTGTGGTGAACGGGGGCTACTCTTCGTTGTGGTGCGCAGGCTTCTCATTGCAGTGGCTTCTCTTGTTGCGGAGCATGGGCTCTAAGCGCATGGCCTTCAGTAGTTGTGGCACGTGGGCTCAGTAGGTGTGGCTCGAGGCTCTAGAGCACAGGCTCAGTAGTTGTGGCACGTGGGCTTAGTTGCTCTACGGCATGTGGGATCTTTCTGGACCAGGGCTCGAACCTGTGTCCCCTGCATTGGCAGGTGGATTCTTAACCACTGTGCCACCAGGGACATCCCTTGAGCTATGTTTTGAACTATCTCCATACCTGACCTCTGTCCATAACATTCTACTCTGCCTTTTGGTATTTACAGTTTCCAGTTGGACATGGGGTAGAATGTGTAGGCAGTGAGAACAAGGACGATGGCATTTTGATTTTCTCTGTCTATCCATATGGTGGAAACATAGCTGCTTAGTTTTCTGCTTGGTACAAACTTTGTGTTTCTGAACCAGAGGAAAGACAGGATGAAAAAGTGTCACCTGCCTACTTATAAGGAGGCAGTCCTGCCCTTTTGTGGTTGTGTAGCAGGGGTAAGTCACTGATGTGATCATTCAGTCTGGTTCCATTGACTTGCAGTGAATAATTTTCCCTGATTCTGGAAGCAGAGTGATTATCAGCACTTGTTTTTGGTGTTTCTGTTTCTTTTTCGTTTGTTCTATGCCTCTGTATAATCTAGTGGAACGATGGTGCAGTGTGTGTCAAGGTGGTTTGTTAGGCAGTACTTTAAGTGGGAATTCAGAGCCTTTAAAATTAAAAATAATAGAGCAAGATGACTTAGTTGAAAAGGCACCAGCTGAGAATAACTTAACTTGTTCAAGAGACTTTATCTTCTTTGGACTCTGCAGTGTTCTGACTTTTAACAATATTTCAAAATGGCACTATTACCTGCACATACAATTATCACCGGGAGCATTTGTGGGGAATTATGTCTTGTATGACATCATATATAGCACCCTACTCCTTTATCCTAAATAGCTTTCAGTTTGTGTTTTGTTGAGCAGACTTTAAAAGCAAAGTCACCCCCATATATGCAAGACCACAGCATGAAAGCTAATGGAAGTATATTGCTTTCACGTAGACCAGAGAACTAAGATATTTATTCAGAAATTCAGGGGGTAGCATGTGAACTGTATGATACTGTGGTTTGTGGGCAATAGCCAGCTCTGCCTCAGGTGTTTTGTGTGTTGTTATGTTGAGGTCTATTTATATACTTATGTACTTATGAGCTCCTTATGCACTTCTGTGGAACAGCAAGAGATACTGGCTCTGTACACTCCCTAGAATAACAGCTCTAAGAATAGTGCTTTTATAGTATATACATAGGAACAGTCCATTTCTATATATTTCTAAATGTATTTTTATTTCTATATTATATACAGGCACACTTCGGAGATATTGTGGGCTGGGTTCCAGACCACTACAATAAAGTAGATATCACAATGAAACGAGTCACGCAAATTTTTTGGTTTCCCAGTGCATATAAAAGTTATGTTTACACTATCCTATAGCCTATTAAGTGTACAGTAGCATTATATCTTGAAAAATCATGTACATACCTTAATTAAAAATACTTTATTGCTAAAAATTGTTAACCATTGTCTGAACCTTCAGACTGTCGTTGTCTTTTTGCTGGTAGAGGGTCTTGCCTCAGGGTGGATGGCTGCTGTCCGATCGAGTTGGTGGTTGCTAAAGCTTGGGGCTTTGGAAATTTCTTAAAATAAGAGAACAATAAAGTTTGCTGCATCGATTGACTATTCCTTTCACGAATGATTTCTCTGTAGCATGCAATGCTATTCTTCAGCATTTTACCCACAGTAGAACTTCTTTCAAAACTAGAGTCAATCCTCAGCAGATCCAGCTCCAGGAGGGAGAGAGGATGCTTCATGGCTCCTTGCCCATCCAGTATCACATCTGGCCCCATCAGGAGCTTGTCTGGCATTAGATGACAGGACTTACTCTACAATACCCATGGAATCCCTACCATGGCCCTGAGCCCCCTCCCCTTGTCTCTTACAAGAAGCTTCTCCAAATCCCCAGTGGTGCATATGATCTCCTGCAAATCCTCCTCACTCCTCTTCCAGTGGGGCTCGATTAATGAGCTCCATAGCATCTAATCCAGTGTTCTGCAAATAGTATTTGCTCAGTGAATGTTCCTTGCATTAAAAAAAATAAACTAGAGTCAGTTTTCTCAAAGCCTGCCACTGCTTTATCACCTGTTTATGTAATATTCTAAATCTTTTGTTATCATTTCAACAATTTTCACAGCATCTTCACCAGGGTTAGATTCCATCTCAAGAAACCATTTTCTTTGCTCATCCATAGGAAACAACTGCTCATCCTTTGAAGTATTATCATGAGGTTACAGCAATTCAATTCCATCTTCAGGCTCCACTTCTAATTCTAGTTCTCTTGCTGTTTTCATTACCTCTATAGTTACTTCCTCCATCGGAATCATCCATGCGGGTTGGAATCAGCTTCTTCCAAACTCCTGTTAGTGTTGATATTTTGGCCTCTTCCCATGAATCACAAATGTTCTTAATGGCATCTAGAATGGTGAATCCTTTCCAGAAGATTTCCAATTGTCTTTGCTCAAATCCATCAGAGGAATCACTATGCATGGCAGCTATAGCCTTACTTAGTGTATTTCTTAAATAATGACTTGAAAGTTGAAATTACTCCTTGCTCCATGGGCTGCAGAATGGATGTTGTGTTAGCAGCATGAAAACAGCATGAATCTTGTATATCTCTGTCAGAGCTCTTTGGTGACCAGATGCATTATCAGTGAGCAGTAATATTTTGAAATGAATCTTTTTTTTCTGAGTAGTATGTTTCAATGGTGGGCTTAAAATATTTGGTAAACCATGTTGTAAACATATGTGCTGTTATCCAGGCTTTGTTGTTCCATTTATAGAGCCCAGGTAGAGTAGATTCAGCATAATTCTTAAGGGACCCAGGATTTTTGAAATGGTAAAAGAGCACTGGCTTCAAGTCACCAGTTACATTAGCTCCTAACAAGAGAGTCAGGCTGTCCTTTGACGCTTTGAAACCAGGCATTGACTTCTCCTCTTTAGCTATGAAAATCCTAGATGTCATCTTCTTCCAATAGAAGGCTGTATTATCTACATTGAAAATCTGTTGTTTAATGTAGCCATCTTCGTGAATTATCTTAGCCAGATCTTCTGGATAACTTGCTGCGGCTTCTACATCAGCACTTGCTGCTTCACCTTGTACTTTTACGTTATTGAGATAGCTTCTTGCCTTCACCCTCAGGAACCAACCTCTTCTAGCTTCAAGCTTTCCTTATGCAGCTTCCTCACCTCTCTCAGCCTTCAGAGAATTAAAGAGAGTTAGGGCCTTGCTCTGGACTAGGCTTTGGCTTAAGGGAGTGTTGTGGCTGGTTTGATCTTCTATCCAGTCCACTAAAACTTTTCCCTATCAGCAATAGGCTGATTCTCTTTCTTATCATTTGTGTGTTCACTGGAGTAGTAGTCTCCTTCAAGAACACTTCCTTTGCATTCACAGCTTGGCTAACTGGCACAAGAGGCCTAGCTTTCAACCTGTCTTGACTTTCCACATGCCTTCCTCACTAAGCTTAATCATTTCTAACTTTTGATTTAACCTGAGATATGAGCAACTCTTCCTCTCACTTGAACACTTAGAGGTCATTGTAAGGTTATTAATTGGCCTAATTTCAATGTTGTTGAGCCTCAAAGAATAGGGAAGCCCAAGGAGAGCAGGAGAGAGGGGAATGACTGGTTGGTGGAGCAGTCAGAACCTACAACATTTATCGGTTAAGTTTGCTGTCTTATGTGGCTGTGGTTTGTGGTGCCTCCAAAGCAATTACAATAGTAACATAAAAATCACTGACCACAGATCACCATAACAAATGTAACGATAATGAAAGAGTTTGACATATTGCAAGAATTAGCAAAATCTCACAGACACAGAGTGAGCAAATGCTTTTGGAAAAATGGCACCAATAGACTTGCTCGACGCAGGGTTGCCGCACACCTTCAATTTGTAAAAAACACAGTATCTGTGAAGCTCAATAAAGTGAAGTGCATTAAAACGAGCTATGTCTGTGTAGGAACAGTAAGTATTCTGGTGTGAGTCTTTAGAGGCAAAATAATATCGTCTCTTTTTAAATGCTGTACAGGTCTAGTGCCAGGAAGGCCTTGAAAGCCTAGCCATCTGTCGGCAGAAAGAAAGAACTGGTACCAACAGAAAGCAATTTTGAGTGAAGGGAGCTTTCCTTAGGATATTCTAGTCATCCTTTGTGAATTTTGCTTTATTGAAAAGTATAAACAAAATCCGTTTTCTATCCTTCGTCCTGCTTCCCAATGCTGCAGTGAAGATTTTCTTTTATAGGTGGTTGGGAGTTATCTACATTCTACTGGATGATATTTGGATAAAATTTAAACTTAACAGGGTAAGGAAATTTGTAGCTATACACCTAGCATTGTTATTCCCAGGCTAACTTTAAGAAAATATTTTAATATCTGATGGAAATAACAAATAGTCCACGTTAACTTTGCAAATAGCCACTCATCTGAAGGATATTAACAATAGAAGTAGAAAAAGTGGTAAAGGATAACAATTTATTTTGATTTCTTGGCTCTTCCCCAGGAAGAGACATGTGGTTAAAAAATTGGTTGAGTGGTGAAGGCTTTAGGCCATTCTGTGAAACTGTTCTCTTGATTATGCAGAATTATTATGAATACAAGTGTTATTTCTAAGCACCTTCTATGTTTACTGGCCTTTTCTAGGTATCTCGAGAAATTAAACAGAGAAACAAACCAATCTTAGACTAGTAGGGGAAATGTCATGTTCTGTCCAAACCACAATAGAAAATAATCAGAATTAATTTGCATTGTCATTCCTGTCTGTGGCTAGAAATAATTTTATTTTGTGGAGTATGGGGACTAATATTTTAGAGTCTTTCTGCAAAATATGACTAATTTTCTGAAACAAAAACAAAACCAAAAAACTTAAACATTAGTATTTCAAATTTCTCAATTACTTTTATCTTTATTGCATTCTATAAGCAATATGTATAACCTTCCATAAATGTCTTTTAACCTCTGTAACTTTTAGGATATTAAAAAGCCATTAAATTTCAATATTACGTTTCAGTGTTTAAAGCCCAATGAATAATTCAGTTAATGAGAACACTATGTGCCATTGGACGCGGTGTGGCTTGCTCTCTTTTGTCAATATTAGTTGAAAGCGTTGTGAAAAGGGGGTAAATCAGACTAGATTTTTTAAAACAACAGAATTTATAAGAATAAATTGTATTTACCTTTGGGAAGCATTAAGGTACCTGCTTAGAAAAACAGGCCATTCATTTCTCCTGTTCTTCAACCGGAGTCCCCGTTGGTGTCTGTCCCTGCTGTCATGGCTCCGTAACCTGCTGAGGTCTCAGGTGGAGAAGCCACAGTTGCTCAGCTGTTCTAGATAATCTGCAGAATTCACTATTTTTCTGCAGACAATGTGGAGGCTATCACTATAGGCTTCTTTTAAGAAAACCTTTACTACAAAGACAAACTCGCAAGGCAATATTGTATAGCTCATTCACGTGGTAGAGGATTTTGGGCAGGGAGGGATTTACAAAGGGAATGACCCTGAGATTCCTGCAAAAATCAATCTCCCTTGTGCAATAAAACCCAAACTGACTGCCACAATTTTTTGGATGAAATTTTCAGGAAGACTTACTGAGAAAATAAGTAAATTGAATCCTTTCCAGGCATTTTTAGGAAGGGAATTTTTATTGTAATTGAACAGCTCCTCAAAATTGTTATTCCTTACAGTTTTCTGTCATTCAGATCTTGGGCAGGAGTTTTAATTCCAGATATTAAATATTTATTGATACGCATTCATCTCTTGAATTGCTTTCATTACCACCAAAGGATGGATTTTTGGCCAGGAAACTGTTACAGATTTTTAGTGGAATGATTTACTGGTTTATAATTTGAAAATACGAAGCCTGTAGAATATTAAGTATAGAATATTGGTAGGAGAATTACCTACTCCTATAAGATAATGCCCGCCAAATTGTAACTGCCTTTATTCTTTGTGTTCACGTGCTCCTGTGTGTGCATGTGTGAACATGCATGTACCTATGTGCACACGTGCACACATACACACCCACACACTGTGTGTGGTTAGGACAGTGGGGA
This sequence comes from Pseudorca crassidens, assembly GCF_039906515.1. NCBI lineage: Eukaryota > Metazoa > Chordata > Mammalia > Artiodactyla > Delphinidae > Pseudorca > Pseudorca crassidens. Next base: position 65,341,235 of record NC_090306.1, read on the forward strand.
TGACAATGTTATATTTCCTCAGTTTAAAAAAAAAGTAGGGGATTTTCATAAATAAAACTTTAATATTGGTGCCAGTGAGCTCTAGTCATGGGAATGTGAGGTATAGAACTGGGTCTTTTATTAGCAGTTGCCAGATTGGAACGCTTTCTAAAGCCAGATTGAAATCTCTTCTAAAGCAAAGGAAGATATTTACCTTAAGAAGCTAAGGCACAGGAGCTCGATTGGAGACTGCTGTACAAATAAATGCTAATGCAGTGGAATGTTATTTGCGTCAGTCTCCTCCTAAATACATCAATTTTCTCTTTTGGTATTCCAAATGCTCAATTAAATTCTTCAATTTTTTTTTTTCCCCCCTAAGGAGAATGACTTGAACATAGAATTAGTTCCAGCTGAAGCAAGACTATTAACCTGTTATTTCTGGGCTGCATTTGTATATATTATATACTAGTTTGAAAATGATTCAATAATGAGTTTGCAGATCATGACACAATAATACTATTAATACACTGAAATATGTGGTTAAATGAGCACTGATTTTTAAATGAGTATTATCTTTTAATGGTGTATAATTAAGATTTTCCTAACTATGCATTTTTACAGTACAGTTCTTTCTGAATTCATATTTATATATGCTTCTAGAAAGAAACCACACTAAATGAAAAAAGAAGGATTTAACATAAAAACCCAGGAGTAGGGCTATGCAAATTGGAGATAGAAGAAGGTAGCATAAATGTATATCTTTTTAATAAAGCTAATGGCAAGGAGTTAGGATTTTATTGTGCTTTTATTTTATAAATTAAAGGAAATTGTTATCATTTGGACAGCATGTTGGAAGATGCTTACCATTCTTTTTGAAATGTTCATGTTCCACAATATGCTGTATATTAAGAGTTAACAGATTTATTTGGCAATAAAAGAGTAGAAAAATAACATGAAGAAGAGCCATTTATCATTGAAATAAACTCTCCTTTTGAGAGCTCGTATTGCAAAATCTGAGACAAAGTGATGTAAACAATATCTGTGAACACTGAATTTATTATAGAAATGATGAATTATCATTTTTATGGAATCAAAATCAAAAGCCAAGAAGGGAGAGTTTGAAGTAATCACAATCAAGGCCCTGCCTCTTATGCCCACCCCATGTAGACAGCGGGTGAACTTGAGTCCTTTCTTTAGTCTCCGCTGAGGGAAATTCACTACTTTATACAGGAATTTGATGCTCAATGAAAACAAGAAATTCATACTTATATATAAATAAACAAATTAGCTCTTTATAATTTAGCTATGGAAGGTAAGTTGATAACAGTAATGTATAAGATTATATGTATGTTATTATTTATAGCAAAAATACCTATTAAAAGAGTCTTCAGAGACATATTACATATGATGTATAGACTTGTTTGCATCCTCATTCAAACACCAGGTCTAAAAGGACGTTTTTGAGATAATTGGGAAAATTAAACATGAATTAGAATATAGACAGTATTAAAAAAATTCAGTAATTTTGTTGAGTTTAATAATAGGACAGTGATTTTGTTTTTTAAAACTCCCTTATCTGTTTGACATAAATACTGACATACTGATAGAAATACTGACATATTTCTAGGAGAAATGATATGATACCTGGACTTTGCTTTAAAATACTCCAGAAAAAATTTGGAAGGAGGTTGATGAAACAAGAAGACGAGAAAGCTGTTGAAGCTGGGCAAAAACATTTAAAATCTTCCATGATAAAATGTTCGAGAAAAAAATAAAGCACTTATGTCTGAATGTACACATTCAAGTATTACTTGAAAAGTAGTCATCTTGGAAGGTGTTATGCTTATTCTATACTTATTCCAGTAGCAGCACCAGTAGTTAAAATAGCTCTGAAAAACATTATTTTTGTTAAAAAGCAGAAATATATTTATTCATATAATTACCCCTTTATCAGTATCATGATTAAAATTTTTTTACCTCTTTATTGGAGTATAATTGCTTTACAATGTTGTGTTAGTTTCTGCTGTATAACAGAGTGAATCAGCTATACGTATACATATATCCCCATATCTCCTCCCTCTTGCTTCTCCCTCCCACCCTCCCTATCCCACTCCTGTAGGTGGTCACAAAGCACCAAGCTGATCTCCCTGTGCTATGCAGCTGCTTCCCACTAACTATCTATTTTACATTTGGTAGTGTATATATGTCCATGCCACTCTCTCACTTCGTCCCAGCTTCCCCTCCCCACCTGCCCCCCCACCCAGTGTCCTCAAGTTTGTTCTTTATGTCTGTGTCTTTATTCCTGTCCTGCCCCTAGGGTCATCAGAACCATTTTTTTTTTTCTTAGATTCCATATGTATGTATTAGCCTATGGTATTTGTTTTTCTCTTTCTGACTTACTTCACTCTGTATGACAGACTCTAGGTCCATCCACCTCATTACAAATAACTCAATTTCGTTTCCTTTTATGGCTGAGTAATATTCCATTGTATATATGTGCCACATCTTTTTTATCCATTCGTCTGTCAGTGGACACTTAGGTTGCTTCCATGTTCTGGCTACTGTAAATAATGCTGCAATGAACATAGTGGTACGTGACTCTTTTTGAATTATGGTTTTCTCTGGGTATATGCCCAGTAGTGGGATTGCTGGGTCATACGGTAGTTCTATTTTTAATGAAACACATATTTTGAAACTGTGTTCACAACAGTGGAATTCTAAGCTTCTGGACTACATGGCTCATGTTAGAGTTGGGGTTTCCAGGGGAGCAAGGTAGAGTAGGGAGTCCTTTGTCAGCAAACACACAGCATCCAAAGGCAAGAGAAAAATTTAAGTCAGAGTTTATTTGGAAAATTAGTAGTTTAAGCAGTGGGGAAATCATTGCTAATACCCAGTTAAAAGAGCCAGAAGTAGAATCAAGTTCTGGATTCAAGATCTATAAGTTGGGAATAGGGTAGAGATTGACATAAAGCTGAAAAATACTTGCTGACCTCAAACAAGCTAAGTTGTCTAGTATTACTAGATAATAATGAACACCAGTAGGTTCATAAGGTGTGCTGGGAGTGTTGGCAGGAGAAAAGCAGAGGAGCCAGCGCAGGACAATCAGGAATGCTTGCTCTAGAAATGCACCTCACTTTACAGCCCACATTATATCACCCAGTTTGGACATATACTTTTAATCACTGAACTTGGCTCTGAATGCCTTTTGTTTACTTTCACAATTTAGATACACCCTGAAGAGATGCAGCTTTGCTCCCCTGGACAATATGCAAACGAATATGTCACAGGTTTCAAAGGCCATTCCAAAATAAGAGTTGCAAAAGACTGGCCAATAGAAGCCTTGAAATAAACCTATAGCTTCCTTTCTTCAAAAGGACAAAACCTGTTTAATGTAAAAAGTCTGTTATGTTTGTTAAAAAGTCAGCCATGTTACTTTGTAGTTATAGCTCGTACTTGTTATTGATTTATAATTTCTCATGTAAAGGTGATAAAATTGAATAGCATCACTAAATTCTAATAATGCACAGGAAAAGGAGGGGTGTGTGTGTGTGTATGTGTGTGTGACAGAGAGAAAGAGACAGAGAGAGACAGAGACAGAGATGAGGGGGGTAGAGAGGGAGAGAGAGACCTTTCCTTCTAGCTCTTGGAGCAGCTGGGTAGCTGCTCTACCCACTTGCCTCCTCCTCTCAAAGTCCCTCTTGGTTCTTATAACAATTGACTCTGTCACTGACTCATGTGAGAAGCAGCACCGACTCTTCTAAAAGGTCACCTTATTCATTCATTAAACGCCATCCACCTTGCCATATACCATAGCACGGAAACACCTTACCTGACCACTGGGAACACTGAGAATAAATGCAGTCACTTCCTTTCTTTCCCTGGGGGCTCATGACTACCTAGCCACACAAAGATGAGGATGTAGCTGATAAACACAAAGCTTAGGCTGACACACACCCCCACTCACACATTAAGCTGGTGAACAAGAATCCTTATGACTATAATCTAGACAGAAATCATTGCAAAGGTGCCCTTCATCCTGAAGGTCCCTCCTCTGTCACCACCTACATGAACTGGAGGTTGCTCTGCCAGTGACACTACGATGGGGACAGAAGGGAGGAAGACATTAGCAAATGCTGTTTCTTCTTTTCTTCTTTGTAGTTCTCACAGTCCTACTGTATGCCTGACATCTGACACAATGAATACATTATCAAGTCATTAGCCCTCCTGAAAAATGCGATGCTTGGATCTTCTGTCAGTCAGTGTAGTATAGATCCAGAAGAGAAGTAGTTAAGTGTTAATGGATTTGCTTTAGGCATTTCGCAACCTATTGGTCCTAATTAGACTGAAAACGGGTTGCTATAGACAACCTGGAAATTTAAATAATGCATTTATTCTCATATATTCTTCCTAAACATGTCAGCAAGAAGCTAAAAAAAAAAGACCAGAGAGATGTCTTAAAGCAGTGTTGGAATTTGCTTTTTCAAAACATAGGGCCAAAACACCACTGCATTTTTATGTGCAATTGATGGTTTGACTTGGCAAATCTTAAAATGGTGTTCTGAGTATAGCACATGCAAGAAGCTTACACCATGTAGTGCCTAAACAATGTGGTTGCAAAAGACATTTGAATTAATCACTAGAAATGCAAAGGCTAAACTGCAGAAAAGCACAGATTCTCCAAACAAGGGGCAGGATGAGATCAGAAACCAGCATGGGTCCCGACGATGTTAAGCATAGAGAAATGAGAGCCAGAGGGGTCATTTATTATACGAGCTTTAATGAGCTGCAAGAGAGCAGTGCAACAGTGGAGGTCCTTTGAAGTACCCAGAACCCTCAGAAGACAACATTTGGAAAGACATACAGGCATTTGCAATAATCAATAGGGGTGGTGGCAAAAGCATTAATTAAAGCTGCTGCAGTTTCTTGCAATCCAGTGAGGTTGAGATTTCAGATAATTGTAGTACAGTAAATGCAGTAAAGAAACGAAAGCTGTTTGTCTCATATGCAGGCCAGTTTTCCATACACAATCTACTTTTACTTCTTATATTCCCTAACTGCTGCTCTAAACCCACTGAGGATTCGGAAGTCGTGATAAAATATTAGTAAGAAAATTAGACTGGTAGCAAATCACAAGTTGCTTTCTGAGCAACACAGTAGGAGGTCAGTTAATATGAAATACCCACAGCCTGTGTGCACACACTCACATTTCCTAGGAGAGTCTAAGCAAAATACAGCCTTCAAGAATACACTCTTAGTAGCTTTTGCATAACAGTAACCAAGATGCTGATAGCAACTAATGAAATTCTGATGCTGAAGAAGGTCCCCTAAGGGTCAGAACAAAGCCCTCTAGGAAAACAGGGGTAAATACCTTATTTAAAAAGTAAACAGTCAGTCTCATTTATTTATTCATTCAATATGTATTTAGCGCAGACCTTGTTTCTGTCACTTTCATTAGGCCTTGGAGATGTCCTGGTGAGAAAATACAGGCTCTGTTCCTGACCTCATGGAGTTTAAAAGGAGACAAATTTTAATGAAACATTCACATAAATAAATGTATATTTACAAACTGTGAAATTGCTTTGGTAAAGGTAACTGATACTGTGAAAGCATGTAATAGAAGACACTGACCTTGACTGGTGAGGATGATGAGGGAATATGAGGGATGACTAGGAATTCTAGAGAAGAGGAATTCAACAGAACTCTTGTTAGAAGGGAAACAATGGGCAAAGAGCCTGTGGCCTGAAGAAGCATAGTGCTTTAAGGAATGCAAGAGCCAGGGGCTTCCCTGGTGGCGTGGTGGTTGAGAGTCTGCCTGCTGATGCAGGGGACACAGGTTCGTGCCCTGGTCCGGGAAGATCCCATATGCCGTGGAGCGGCTAGGCCCATGAACCAGGGCTGCTGAGCCTCCAAGAAATGCGAGAGCCAGGATGTTTGATGGGTGAGGTGAGATGGAGACACATAGGCAGGCACCAGAACATGCAGGCCACAAGAATTTTTTATTCCATGAAACAAAGGGAAATTTAGGCAGAGGGATGATATAAGCCATTTGAAGTGATGGCTCTGGATAAAATGTGAAGAATGGATTGGAAGAAGTTAAGAAGGTTGCTATGGCCAGTAGCCCAGGAAGGAGAAGGTGGTTTAGACAAGGATGGTAATGAAGTACATGGAGAGCCATGAACAATTCATGGAGAGATATTTAGAAGGTAAAATCCATAGAAGTTAATAAAGTTTTAGATATAGGGGTGGCGAGTGAGAGGGAGGTCTTGAGGATGACTCTTAGATTCTGACTTCCATAATAGGATGACAAGGCATGATTTCCTTGGATAGGAGACCTTGAAAAACTAACTGGTTTATTACAAGTTCATTTTAAGGCATACATGGAGGTTGGGAGTGATTTTGATGGGTGCAAGTGGAGGTTTTTGACTCCAATTGGATATTTGGGTCTGGATCTAAGATAAGAGGTATGTACCTTTGTGTGTCATTGATGTTGGGTTGGCCAAAAAGTTCGCTCTGGTAGTGAATACGTTGTTCAGTAAAGTTCTTGGTGAAAATGAAAAATGTGTCTTTTATTTTTACTTAAAACCGAATGAAGCTTTTGGCCAACCCAGTATAAAGCTGATAATTGAAGCTATGGCTGTGCATGAAATTATCAATAGAAAGAGTAGAAAGTGAAAAGAGGAGATAACTAATATTAAGCCTTGAGGATCTATATTTAATAGAGTGGCTCCCAAAGTATAGTCCCCAGACCAGAAGTATTCGAATCACCTGGGAATCTACTGGAAAAGCAAATAAACCTACTGAATCGAAAACTCTGGAAGTGGGACTCAGCAACATGTCTTCAGATGGTTTTGATGCACTCTCAAGTTTGAGAACCACTGATAAAGGAACGGTGGAGGACGTGTTTGTAAAGATGATGGAGCCTGAGCTGCTTGCCAGGTGGTAGAAGGAAAACCAAGAGAGTCATTAGAGTCCTTAGGGAAAGGGATGGAAAAATTCAAGGAGAAGGTCACGGTCAACAGTCATATGTAGTCAGGAGATCAAGTGAAATGGAGATCACTTTTGACATTAGAGAAAGCTGTTTTGGTAAAGGCTTGGGATGGAAATATACTGGAGAGTATTGGGGTATGAGTGGGAGGGGAAGAAAAGGATAAGGATTTACAACTCTTTTTTGAAGTTTGAATAGGCTCTGAATCTGGAGGAGAAAATCGGGATGTGTTTTAACGCGTCATGAACATATTTAAATGCTGATAGGAAACAGCCGATTGAGAGAGAGTACAGAGGAGACAGATCTAGTATATCAGCACTTGAGCATTCTTGGGAAGGCAAAGAGCATGGGTTCGAGAGCCCAGATAGAAAGACTGCGTTGTAGTTTAAGGGATAAGTAGAGGACCCTGTCTCATACCACCCTCTTCCTTGCTTACTGTGCTCAAGTCATATGGACCTTTTTTGTTGTTGTTCCTTGAACATGTATAAACGCATCTCTTCAGGACCTTGGTTCTTGCTTTCTCTCTTGATCTTCCCATGACTGACTCACTCTAGTCATCTGAGTCATAACTAAAATGCCACCTCCTCACAGAGCACCATATCTTAATGTTGCTGCCTTTTATTGCCATCCGCAATCATGGCCTAAGCCATTATCCTACTCTTATTCCTCACAGCAGCACTTTTCACTCTCTGAAATTATCTTATATAGTTATTCACTGGTAGGTAATTCCATGGGACAGAATGTCTTTGTCCTGTTCCCAGCTTGAGCTCTGGTTTTCAGGACAATACGTGGAGTATGGTAGGCATTCTACAAACATTTGTTGATGGAAAGAATAAAGAGTGAGTGCAGATCTATCTACCTTGTACATTTGACAGAGGGAGGTAGAAAGGTTTCCTTTCACTAGATTTTACTTTCTCTCAAAGGAATAAATCAGAGGTCATCTTTTAAGGCCAAAGGTCAGGGGAAATCGGGGATGTTGGTTTACTGAAGAGTGGAGAAGGTTTCCACTAGTCCTGGAGGTGGGAGAGTGAGTAGACTATAGAATCCAGAATGAATTCCAGGTGGTGTTGAGAGTCAATTTGAGGATGATAACCAATAACCTTGAACTTAGAGTGGTGCCAGTTGTTCTGCTGAGTGACTTTCTCCAGTGATGCTCATATCCATGGAGGGAGACATGGAAAAAGCAGGTGGTTGGGTACATCAGGGTTGGTATTTTTCCCATTATCATGGACTGAAGTGCCTGACAAGGCTAAAGGGTCATGGCAGAAATTGTCGAACAGGAAAGTTGTGCCAAAGAGCAGGATGTCTTGTTCTGAGTCACGGCTTCCGTGATCACGGAAGAGTGAATGGTGGCGGTGGAGGTGGAAGAAGTCATTAGAAAAGAAGGTCAGTGAATTGAGTTTCCCTAAAATGTCTTGAGGGCTCGAAATGTTTTATAAACCAACCAGATATTTCAAATCATAAGATACTTAACTAAAAAAATAACAGGTAAAAGTTGCCTTCTGAATCCTAGCCAATGAGTATAATGTGTTACCGTGAGTGTAATGTGTTACCATAATGGTAGGTGTCATTTTTGTGCAGGCCTTAGGGTTGCATCTCTGAATTATGAGTGATAAAGTGAAACCTCATTACCTCATTCCACTAATGAAGAAATAGTGGTAATTTGGTTGCCAGCTGGGCTAATACTTTCATTAGTGAAAGAGCTATAGAGTAAGAAGAAATGGGTTTGTATATTGACTTTGTCACTTCTGTGTATGTGGCCTTGGGCTAGCTTCTTAACTCTACTGAGCCTCTGTGTTTTTGCATCTGTGAAAAGGAGGGAAAATTTAAATGTCTCATAGCATTATCCTAAGGATTAAATGAGAACATGTAGGTAAAAGTGTCTGTAAATAATAAATCCCCATACAAAGAGAAGGCCTTTTTACAATCTTCAGAAAATATATTTCTTAAAGAAATTAACATCATAATAAGACCTCAACCAAATGCTTCTTATTCCAAATTTTTCATCATCTTAGAAGAACTGTTTGCAAATAATACATAAAATTATGATCATAGGGGCTTCCCTGGTGGCACAGTGGTTAAGAATCTGCCTGCCAATGCAGGGGACACGGGTTCGAGCCCTGGTCCTAGAAGATTCCCACATGCCATGGGGCAGCTAAGCCCGTGTGCCACAACTACTGAAGCCCGCGCGCCTAGAGCCCGTGCTCCACAACAAGAGAAGCCACCGCAGTGAAAAGCCCGCGCACCACAACGAAGAGTAGCCCGAACTTGCCGCAACCAGAGGAGAGCCTGCGTGCAGCAATGAAGACACAACGCAGCCAAAAATAAAATAAAATGAAGAAATTTTTTAAAAAAAAATTATGATCATAATTATGTAATTAAAGTGGACTGAAAAGAACTGTCCTGTTTTGCCAAACATACCTGAAATTAATGAAAACACATTTATTAAAAATAGTTTATAAAAATGGTTTATAATCCTGATGTCAAAGAGGCTATTTTCTCAGAATGTAAGTTATTTTATTTTAAAATATAGCAATTCTAGCACAGTGACTCTGTGTGCGTTTGTGTGTGTGTGTGTGTGTTTGTGCAGCATACCTGTAACTTCTGTAACTTTTTTCTTTTCAGATCAAAGTTGATACCTATAATTATTATCCTTATCTACACTAGTTTAATTATGGAAGCATGATTTCCTATATCAATGAATAGACTGATCGATGCAACTTTACTAACATCTATAGCCTGACCAGATATTTCAAGTCATAATATAAAATACTTAACTGAAAATAAGAACACGGCATTACTATGTGAAATATACATAAATTATTTTGTTATATCTTTATAGTATTTTTTTTATTTTTAGAGAGACACACATTGACCCAAACCTAGTGTTTGGTGTTGGAAGCAGGAGAGAAATGGAAGAGGTGATTTATTTATATATCAAGTAATGAGGACAAACCTCTCATTTTTACAGTATGATCAATGGTTATAAAATAACTCCACATCTTCTCTTTACTGACTTGACAACACCTACTTCCCCCTACATTCTTTTCAGCTGTTGGCTCAATGGGGGTATAATTGAAAACAGACTAGTTACTCCTTTTTTTGAAAAATTACGGCTGTATGTGCTCTCCAGTGTGTGTTGCCCAGGCACTGTCAAGTGATGAAGCCGCTTGAAAGTTCTATGAATATTTGTTTTGATTACTTACATCTAGGTTGTCTCAAGCTATTAAGAGAAGGAAGCTATGTTTCTTTCCACATCAACTCACTGAAGCCTGAGCTCACTTATCCGTCAAGTGAAAATGGAATTTAATTGGTGGCTGCTGAGAAAGTTCAACGAAAAGTCACCAGTACGATTTCCCATGCTGTGGATGCTTTCTGAGTTAAACTTGCCAGGATGCCAGCCAGTGTGAACCAATTTTCAGTAAACATTTTGTTTTTCTAAAATTTTTGGTAAGGAAATTCTTAATTTATGTTTTTTCCTCCACCTGTTTTGGAAAACATCGCTCAGGAACAATACAAATCATTGTACCATAGACCCGAGGAAGGGAAGTAGAATATTCAAATGTTATAGGGGAAAAACAAGTCAAACACAATAATATTTGTAACAATGATGCATGTTTTTTTTCCTTCAAGTTGGATGTAAATTAGGAAATGTAATTAGGTGAACTAGATTAGTTTCCTATTAATGCTGCCTCCTGATTGAAAAAAGCCATGATTTGAATTGTCTTTCAAATTTTTCCATGTTGTTTTGGAAGAGCCCAGAAGCGAGAGCCCAGCTATGTGGCTCACAAAGAAAGCATTCTACCTAAACTCCCTTCCAAGGAAAAAGTCAAAACTGACAGCACATTAGACGCACACATGGTTACACATCAACCCGAATAGCCCTGGCATGGTGGTCTCTAGTGCCAGTGCCAGTTGGGGACTGTCGACCAAGCAATAAGCAGGAATGGACGCTTCAGGGATTCACCAGTCAAATGGATTGGTGGTAAGGCAGGGCAAGGGATAAGAAACAGAAATCCTGAATAATACTGGGTCCTCTGCATGCCGTCCTTGTCATTGCTTTACTCAGCATACCCTCCTCTTACTTTCATTTTCAGCCAGGTGGAGCTTCTTTCACTTTTACTAAAACAGTGGTGTATCTGGAAGTGGGGGTGGGGAGGGAGCGTCAGGGGCAGGGGGAACACCTGCGGTCCTGAGCGCATCTCCAAAGCAGTGCCTTTTCAGACCACAATGGGGACGAGAAGGTTGATAGCATCACCTCAGAGCAGACTCTGACTGTAACTATGATACAAAGGGGCCATTTGTTTTTTCACACTCTCTCGTCCCAGTCTGTCCACATGCTGTTCTTTTTTCCTACTCTTCCTTTTACTCTTGGATAACTCTTACTCACACTCCAGGCCTCAGCTTGGACATCACTTCCAATAGGATGCCTTCCCCCATCTCCCCCTACCTGAGCTAGGTTGTTTTCTGTGTATCCATTGCCCCATTTACAGCTCAGCATTCACCACAGGGTGTTGCGACAGCCAGTTCGTTGGGTCCTTCACTAATTCATATGCTCTCTAAGGAAAGAAGCCCTATCTGTCTGGTATCCCAGTGTCTGACATCCCTACTGGATCACAATAGGCATGTGATAAAATACTTGTTAAATTGATGAATGAATGAATGATGAATGAACTACAAAAATGTATACATCGTCTCAGGTGGATTTGAAATACAGCCTCTTTCTTATTTCAAATCACATCTGTTGTAAATCAAACATCAGCGCTATATACAATGGCAGGGGAAAGTACATGTGTTTTGTTTTGGTCTACTCACTGATTAGGAGGCCTTAAAATGGGACTTTACAGACTGATGTCAGTTGACTGATTAAAATATCTACGTAATGACTTAGCTATTATTTATAGAATATACATACATTATGGCATGTTAATATTTATGTGGTTCCAGTTTTCCATAAATATCAAGTATTAACGGCAATGAGTATAAATTTTGAAACTGAGAACAACAGTTAATTTAAAGTCAGAAATAAATAGGGTACCGAGAAAGCTGTCTGAAGATGACATGGTATCTGTTTTGGTGACTGTGTGACAGGAGGTAGGAAGACATGTTCTAGACGTCTTGTCACTTAAGACCAGACAGGAGAAACTTCTGCTGAGGGTCAAGTTAGGACTTAAACATGATGAGTGAAAACAAATGTTGGTAAAGCTTAGAGAGGGTAATAGTGATGAATTTGGGCTTCTCTGGCAGATCCCTTGAGGAGGTTTGACAGTTATCAACTTTGAATGGGGCAAAGGTTTTTATTTTAGTAGTTTGTCATATACATAGAAATTTGGGAAAATGACATATTCCACTGTGATCTCAATACCTCTATTAGGATGAAATTTCTTAATTGTGTTGATTTCACTATCTAAATAGATCTTTAATATACCCTTTTGTGTTTATCCCCACTGGAGATAAATAATTTTGTTTAGCCCCTTTATCTCTTTTATGTAGACCACTGGATAACCTTCTGATTGGTTCTTTTTTTTTTTAACTGATTGTGATTACCAGTATTTTTGGATTTATTTCAAATATCTTATTTTGTTCTTTTTATGTTACTTTTTTAAATTTGATATTATTTATTGTTTTATACAGCAGGTTCTTACTAGTTATCTTATTTATTTTTTTGCTGTACGCGGGCCTCTCACTGTTGTGGCCTCTCCCGCTGCGGAGCAGTCTCCGGACGCGCAGGCTCAGCGGCCATGGCTCACGGGCCCAGCCGCTCCGCGGCATGCGGGATCTTCCCGGACCGGGGCACAAACCCGTGTTCCCTGCATCGGCAGGCGGACTCCCAACCACTGTGCCACCAGGGAAGCCCTAGTTATCTATTTTATACATATTAGTGTATATATAGCAATCCTAATCCCCCAATTCATCCCACCCCGTCGCCCCTGCTTACCCCCCTTGGTATCCATATGTTTGTTCTCTACATCTGTGTCTCTATTTCTGCCTTGCAGACTGGTTCATCTGTACCATTTTTCTGGATTCCACATATATGCGTTAATATACGATATTTGTTTTTCGTTTTCTGAATTACTTCACTCTGTATGACAGTCTCTAGGTCCATCGTCATCTCTACAAATGACCTGATTTCATTCCTTTTTATGGCTGAGTAATATTCCATTGCATATATGTACCACATCTTCTTTATCCATTCGTCTGTGATGGGCATTTAGGTTGCTTCCATGACCTAGCTATTGTAAATAGTGCTGCAATGAACATTGTGGTACATGACTCTTTTTGAATTATGGTTTTCTGAGGGTATATGCCCAGTAGTGGGATTGCTGGGTTGTATGGTAATTCTATTTTTAGTTTTTTAAGGAACCTCCATACTGTTCTTCATAGTGGCTGTATCAGTTTACATTCCCACCAACAGTGCAAGAGGGTTCCCTTTTCTCCACACCCTCTCCAGCATTTGTTTGTAGATTTTTTGATGATGGCCATTCTGACTGGTGTGAGGTGATACCTCATTGTAGTTTTGATTTGCATATCTCTAATATTAATGATGTTGAGCATCTTTTCATGTGCCTCTTCGCCATCTGTATGTCTTTGGAGAAATGTCTATTTAGGTGTTCTGCCCATTTTTGGATTGGGTTGTTTGTTTTTTTAATATTGAGTTGCATGAGCTGTTTATATATTTTGGAGATTAATCCTTCCTCCATTGATTCGTTTGCAAATATTTTCTCTCATTCTGAGGGTTGTCTTTTCATCTTGTTTATAGTTTCCTTTGCTGTGCAAAAGCATTTACGTTTCATTAGGCCCCATTTGTTTATTTTTGTTTTTATTTCCATTTTTCTAGGAGATGGGTCAAAAAAGATCTAGCTGTGATTTATGTCAAAGAGTATTCTTCCTATGTTTTCCTCTAAGAGTTTTATAGTGTCCAGTCTTACATTTAGGCCTCTAATACATTTTGAGTTTATTTTTGTGTATGGTGTTAGGAAGTGTTCTAATATCATTCTTTTACATGTAGCTGTCCAGTTTTCCCAGCACCACTTATCGAAGAGACTGTCTTTTCTCCATTGTGTATCTTTGCCTCCTTTGTCATAGATCAGTTGACCATAGGTATGTGGGTTTATCTCTGAGCTTTGTATCCTGTTCCATTGATCGATATTTCTGCTTTTGTGCCAGAACCATATTTTCTTGGCTACTGTAGCTTTGTAGTGTAGTCTGAAGTCAGGGAGTCTGATTCCTCCAGCTCCATTTTTTTCCCTCAAGACTGCTTTGGCTATTCGGGGTCTTCTGTGTCTCCATACAGGTTTTAAGATTTTTTTTTTTCTAGTTCTGTAAAAAATGCCATTGGTAGTTTGGTAGGGATTGCATTGAATCTGTAGATTGCTTTGGGTAGTATAGTCATTTTCACAATATTGATTCTTCCAATCCAAGAACATGGTACATATCTCCATCTGTTTGTGTCATCTTTGATTTCTTTCATCAGTGTCTTATAGTTTTCTGAGTACAGGTCTTTTACCTCCTTAGGTAGGTTTATTCCTAGGCATTTTATTATTTTTGTTGCAATGGTGAATGGGACTGTTTCCTTAATTTCTATTTCTGATCTTTCTTTGTTAGTGTATAGGAATGCAAGAGATTTCTGTGCATTAATTTTGTATCCTGCAACTTTACCAAATTCATTGATTAACTCTAGTAGTTTTCTGGTGGCATCTTTAGGATTCTCTGTGTATAGTATCATGTCATCTGCAAACAGTGACGGTTTTACTTCTTGTTTTTCAATTAGTATTCTTTTTATTTCCTTTTCTTCTCTGATTGCCATGGCTAGGACTTCCAAAACTATGTTGAATAATAGTGGCAAGAGTGGACCTCCTTGTCTTGTTCCTGATCTTAGAGGAAATGCTTTCGGTTGTTCACCATTGAGAATGATGTTTGCTGTGGGTTTGTCGTATATGGCGTTTATTATGTTGAGGTAGGTTCCCTCTGTGCCTACTTTCTGGAGGATTTTTAGCATAAATTGGTGTTGAATTTTGTCAAAAGCTTTTTCTGCGTCTATTGAGATGATCATATGGTTTTTATTCTTCAATTTGTTAATATAGTGTATCACATTGATTGATTTGCATATATTGAAGAATCCTTGCATCCCTGGGATAAATCCCACTTGATCGTGGTGTATGATCCTTTTAACGTGTTGTTGGATTCTGTTTGCTAGTATTTTGTGGAGGATTTTTGCATCTATATTCATGAGTGATACTGGTCTGTCATTTTCTTTTTTTGTAGTATCTTTGTCTGGTTTTCATATCAGGGTGATGGTGGCCTCATAGAATGAGTTTGGGAGTGTTCCTTCCTCTGCAATTTTTTGGAAGAGTTTGAGAAGGATGGGTGTTAGCTCTTCTCTAAATGTTTGATAGAATTCACCTGTGAAGCCATCTGGTCCTGGACTTTTGTTTGTTGGAAGATTTTTAATCACAGTTTCAATTTCACTACTTGTGATTGGTCTGTTCATATTTTCTATTTCTTCCTGGTTCAGTCTTGGAAGGTTATACCTGTCTAAGAATTTTTCCATTTCTTCCAGGTTGTCCATTTTATTGGCATAGAGTTGCTTGTAGTAGTCTCTTACGGTGCTTTGTATTTCTGCAGTGTCCATTGTAAGGTCTCCTTTTTCATTTCTAATTGTATTTTTAAAAAATATTTATTTATTTATTTTTGGCTGCATTGGGTCTTCCTCGCTGCACGTGGGCTTTCTCTGGTTGCGGCGAGCGGGGGCTCCTCTTCGTTGCAGTGCGCAGACTTCTCATTGTGGTGGCTTCTCTTGTTGCAGAGCACGGGCTCTAGGAGTGAGGGCTTCAGGAGTTGTGACACGCAGGCTCAGTAGTTGTGGCTCGCGGGCTCTAGAGTGCAGGCTCAGTAGTTGTGGCTCACAGGCTCTAGTGTGCAGGCTTAGTAGTTGTGCCTCATGGGCTTAGTTAGTAGTTAGTAGGCGTAGTTAGTAGGCTTCCTAGCAGTCCCTGGAGCTGCCAATAAGTGAGGGATGGAGGATGTACCACCCCTGAAAAGACCATCTCCTGCAAAGTAGGAGTGGGCTGGGCCTGGGAGCGTAGCCCATGCTACCCAGTTCAAGCTTCTGTGTGCTTGCGGTTGTGTGGGGGTGGGGTGGTGGCCCTGGGGAGTGGAGCCCTCCCAGATGCCCTGCTGCAACTGGTTCCCAGTCCTTCTCTGGCTGGCCCTGCTCCCAGCCTCCTCCCACTCACTATGGACCCCACCCAACAGGGTTGCACCCCTACCCCTCGCCCAGGTCCCATACCATCCACATTGACACAGGCTCACAGTTCTCCCATCCAGAAAAACTCCCCCTGAACTCGACCTTCAAATTCTCCCTGCATCTCCTGCTCCCTCCTTTCCTTTCAGACCTGCATCAGAAACAGCAGCCACCTCCAGGCCCTTCTCCCTTCTGCCACCAATCTGTTCCTCCTGCAGAAAACATGCCAGGCTCCTTCAAATGCTTTCCTCCCGGTGCCTGTCCGGGCCTAGGCTGCACCAGGATGCACAGAATTATCCAAAAGCAACTTTGTACTTCTCCTGCAGCCCAGGTCTCTTGGTGTGCGGAGATTCCTCCGTGCCTCGAGCTGCTCCAGCCATTCTGAGCACGGCAGAGCCCTGCGGTCACTTACCATCACAAATGAGTTCTTCAAGTCTCCAAACCTGAGTCACAGCCAACATTCAGAACTGATTCACACTGAACTTATTCCTGGCGCCATGGGGTGAGAGTAAGGGATGAGGGCCCTCTTCCCTCTTTCTCTCCTCAGATCCCCTCTTCGAGCTTCCCCACATGGCAGCCCGGTGGAGGCAGGGGACGGGAGGAGTGGGAAGGGGCAGAGAAGTCCTGCCCATCAGGTGTTGAGGACACAGGTCCTGTCTCTGGGTGCTTGAAGGGTGTGAAGTGTCCTCTCTTGGGCACTTTTGTGGCCACTCCGGGGCCCCCATCCGGGGCTCTCCCTTCTGCTACTGAGCCTCAGGAATCCAAGGTCCACCCCCGTCCTCCTCCCTGGGCCGTTTGCCCCTCTTGGTAGCCCATGAATCTAAGAGAATCCCCAGGCTGGCTCACTCGGCCCTGGCCCACCTTGTCCCCTGGGAGACACACTCCCTTTGCTGAGCTAGGGACAAAGTGTGACGCAGCTGATACAGGGCTTGAGGCAGACACCAGCCAGTGTGCCATCGCTGTGGCACTCAGGGGGCACACCTCAAGCTCTGTGAGGGTCCCAAGGAAGCCCCTCTGTATACAGGGTGAGAAGCAGTCCCCCGCAGGGCAGGTTGGGTGCCCCAGCAGCTCTGTCCAAGCCCCCTCTTCACCCGCACGCTCTGGTCCATGGTTTCCATGTGATCTTGCTGCCATGCAGCCACCTGTCAGCCTCCAACTGTGAAAAAGTATGCCTCCTACCAGGGGTCTGACAAACCCCTCTCTTAGCATCTGAGGTCTCCTGTGCTTGGTGCCACCACGAACGCTCACAGTCCAGCACCAGTCACACTTGGCTGGGTCTGTTTCTGCTGCCTGGCCTGAGCGCTGGCTTTTCTTCCTTAAGCACAGTCAGAAAAACTTGGGTTCAAATCCCGACTTTACCATTTAGGAACTCTGTGGCTTTAGACCTCTGAGACCCTCTGTTGTCTTCTGCAAAAAGGGGTTGCAATCGTTGCCTCATAGGCTTTTCACCGTGTTTATTTTTATTTTATTTATTTATTTATGGCTTCAGTAGTTGTGGCATGCGGGCTCAGTAGTTGTGGCTCTCAGGCTCTAGAGTGCAGGCTCAGTATTTGTGGCTCATGGGCTTAGTTGCTTAGCAGCATGTGGGATCTTCCCACACCAGGGCTCGAACCTGTGTCCCCTGCACTGTCAGGCAGATTCTCAAGCACTGTGTCACCAGGGTAGTCCCTCATTTCTAATTTTATTGATTTGAGTCCTCTCCCTTTTTTTCTTGATAAGTCTGCCTAAAGGTTTATCAATTTTGTTTATCTTCTCAGAGAACCAGCCTTTAGTTTTATTGATCTTTGCTATTGTTTTCTTTGTTTCTATTTCATTTATTTCTCGTCTGATCTTTATGATTTCTTACCTTCTACTAACTTTGGGTTTTGTTTGTTCTTCTTTCTCTAGTTCCTTTAGGTGTAAGGTTAGATTGTTTATTTGAGATTTTTCTTGTTTCTTCAGGTAGGATTGCCCTCTTAGGACTGCTTTTGCTGCATCCCATAGGCTTTGGATTGTCCTGTTTTCGTTGTCCTTTGTCTCTAGGTATTTGTTGATTTCCTCTTTGATTTCTTCTGTGATGTCTTGGTTATTTAGTAACGTATTCTTTAGCCTCCATGTGTTTGTGTTTTTTACGTTTTTTTCCCGTAACTGATTTCTAATCTCATAGCATTGTCGTTGGAAAAGATGCTTGATATGATTTCAGTTTTCTTAAATTTACTGAGGCTTGATTTGTGACCCAAGATGTGATCTATCCTGGAGAATGTTCCATGTGCACTTGAGAAGAAAGTGTAATCTGCTGTTTTCAGATGGAATGTCCTATAAATATCAGTTAAATCTATCTGGTCTATTGTGTCATTTAAAGCTTGTGTTTCCTTATTAATTTTCTGTCTGGCCGATCTATCCATTGGTGTAAGTGAGGTGTTACAAAGTCCCTCACTATTATTGTGTTACTGTCGATTTCCTCTTTTATACATGTTAGCATTTGCCTTATGTATTGAGGTGCTTCTATGTTGGGTGCATATATATTTATAATTGTTATATCTTCTTCTTGGATTGATCCCTTGATCATTACGTAGTATCCTTCCTTGTCTCTTGTAACATTCTTTATATTAAAGTCTATTTTATCTGATATGAGTATTGCTACTCCAGCTTTCTTTTGATTTCCATTTGCATGGAATATCTTTTTTCCATCCCCTCACTTTCAGTCTGTATGAGTCCCTAAGTCTGAAATGGGTCTCTTGTAGACAGCATATATATGGGTCTTGTTTTTGTATCCATTCAGTGAGCCTTTGTCTTTTGGTTGGAGCATTTAATCCATTCACATTTAAGGTAATTATCGATATGTATGTTCCTATTACCATTTTCTTAATTGTTTTGGGTTTTTTTTGTAGGTTCTTTTCTTCTGTTGTGTTTCCCACTCAGAGAAGTTTCTTTAGCATTTGTTATAAAGCTGGTCTGGTGGTGCTGAATTCTCTTAGCTTTTGCTTGTCCATAAAGCTTTCGATTTCTCTGTTGAATCTGAATGAGATTCTTGCTGAGTAGAGTAATCTTGGTTGCAGGTTCTTCCCTTTCATGAGTTTAAATATATCATGCCACTGCCTTCTGGCTTGTAGAGTTTCTGCTTAGAAATCATCTGTTAACCTTATGGGAGTTCCCTTGTATGTTATTTGTCATTTTTCCCTTTTTGCTTTTAATAATTTTTCTTTGTCTTTAATTTTTGTCTGTTTGATTACTATGTGTCTTGGCATGTTTCTCCTTGGGTTTATCCTGCATGGGACTCTCTGCATTTCCTGGGGTTGAGTGGCTATTTCCTTTCCCATGTTAAGGAATTTTTTGACTATAATCTCTTCAAATATTTTCTCAGGTCCTTTCTCTCTCTTCTGGGACCCTTATAATGCAAATGTGGTGCGTTTAATGTTGTCCCAGAGGTCTCGTATGCTGTCTTCATTTCTTTTTGTTCTTTTTTCTTTATTCTGTTCTGAGGCAGTAATTTCTACCATTCTGTCTTCCAGGTCACTTATCCGTTCTTCTGCCTCAGTTATTCTGCTATTGATTCCTTCTAGTGTATTTTTCATTTCAGTTATTGTATTGTTCATCTCTGTTTGTTTGTTCTTTAATTCTTCTAGGTCTTTGTTAAACATTTCTTGCATCTTCTTGATCTTTGCCTCCATTGTTTTTCCGGGGTCCTGGATCATCTTCACTATCATTATTCTGAACTTTTTTTTCTGGAAGGTTGCCTATCTCCAGTTCATTTATTGCTTCTCTGGGGTTTTATCTTGTCCCTTCATCTGGTTTATAGTCCTCTGCCTGTTCATTTTGTCTATAAATGTGGTTTCTGTGAATGTGGTTTTCATTCTACAGGCTGCAGGATTATAGTTCTTCTTGCTTCTGCTGTCTGTCCTCTGGTGGATGAGGCTATCTAAGAGGCTTGTGCAAGCTTCCTGATGGGAGGGACTGGTGGTGGGTAGAGCTGGGTGTTGCTCTGTTGGGCTGAGCTCAGTAAAACTTTAATCCACTTGTCTGCTAATGTGTTGGGCTGAGTTCCCTCCCTGTTGGTTGTTTGGCCTGAGGGGACCCAGCATTGGAGCCTACAGGCTCTTTGGTGGGGCTAATGGTGGACTCTTGGAGAGCTCACTCCAAGGAGTACTTCCCAGAACTTCTGCTTCCAGTGTCCTTTTCCCCAAGGTGAACCACAGCCACCACCACCCACCCCCTCCCCCGCCTCTGCAGGAGACCCTCCAACACTAGGAGGTAAGTCTGGTTGAGTCTCCTATGGAGTCACTGCCCTTCCCCCTAGGTCCTGGTGGACACACTACTTTGTGTGTGCCCTCCAAGAGTGGAGTCTCTGTTTCCCCTAGTCCTGTCAGTGTCCTGCAATCAAATCCTGCTAGCCTTCAAAGTCTGATTTTCTGAGAATTTCCCCTCCTGTTGCCAGACCCCCAGGTTGGGAAGCCTGACGTGGGGCTCAGAACCTTCACTCCAGTGGGTGGACTTCTGTGGTATAATTGTTCTCCTGTTTGTGAGTCACCCAACCAGCGGTTATGGGATTTGATTTTATTGTGATTGCACCCCTCCTACCATCTCATTGCAGCTTCTCCTTTGTCTTTGGATGTGGGGTGTCTTTTTTGGTGAGTTCCAGTGTCTTCCTGTCGATGATTGTTCATCAGTTAGTTGTGATTCTGGTGCTCTCGCAAGAGGGAGTGAGCACACGTCCTTGTACTCTGCCATCTTGAACCACTCTTCCTTCTGATTTGCTCTTGTTTGATTTTATTCTCTTCATTCTTCAGGAAATTTGGTGCATGCATTGAGGTGATAATCTAAAGCAGGAATTGACAACTCTTTCTGTAAAGGACCAGGCAGTAAATATTTTAGACTGTGGGCCATGTGATCTCTCTTCCAGTTCTTCAACCAGGTTGGTGTAATGTGAAAGCAGCAACAGACAATACATAAATGAATGAACATGGCTGTGTTCCCATACAACGTTTATATGGGCCTTAAATTTTATATAATTTTCACGTATCACAAAATCTTCTTCTTTTCGGCAATTTAAAAATGTAAAAAACATCTTGCTCATGTGTCATACAGAAATATGAAATGGGCTGACTTGCTTGCAGGCCATAGTTTGCTAACTCCTGTTCTAAAGCATAAATTTAATTGTTATGTCTTCATTTTCTATCCTTAAGTCCTCTTGTTACAGTTATGTTACTGATTCACCTGCTGTGACAGATGGCCACTGTACATTGGTTAAACTGGGTTAAAGTTGATATTTGTTTCTGTGTAATAGATAAAGTGTAATTATTCCAGGGCATGTGTGGAAGCTCCATGAAGCTGGGGACCCAGGAAACTTCAATCTATTTGCTCCCCATCCTCAAGGTGCTGTTCTCATCAGCATGGTCCAGGTAGCCTCACCATCACTATGTTTACATTCCCAGTAGGGAGGGGAAGTGGGGAAGGAGAGGGCAAGCTCCTTCCTAGAGAGCATGACCCGCATATTGCAGACAGTAATTTGCTCACTTCTCATTGGCCAGAATTTAGTCACGTGTACATATCTAACTATTAAGAGAAGCTGGCAAATGCATTCTTCACTCTATGCATTGATGAGTCCAGTTTAAAACTGAGAGTGCTAACACTGTGAGGAGGGAGGAGAAATAGGGGGAGAGGGCAACTAGTGGTATCTGTACGTTCTTATCTTTCCATTGTATTCTGAGCACATAATCTGGTTTTACTAATCTGACTCTTTTTCCCGTTCCAGTCCAATTTTCCATCACTTTCCAGTTTGAATCTGGGTTCTAGTTTAACACAGTGTTTAGTCGTTTGAGCTCAAAGGCTAGACTCCTTCCTGCTTTTGCCAGATTTTTTGTGTCTGGAGTACATTCCTTCCTTCCCTTCTATTTCATAAAATGTCTAAACTCTTTTCAAGAGTTCAGATGTTGTTTCTTCTGATAATTCTCTCCCTAAATTTTACTCTGTATTGCATTATCACTTGCTAGAGTATAAGCTGCCATCTTTGTATTTCTATCATGTGTCATTTAGTGAAATCTTAATCTGTGTTTGTTGAATGAATAAATGATGGGATGCTTTTGCCCAGCAATGGTAAACTGGATTTTACTGCCTGTGAAGAGTCAGTTGGACCATATTTAATGAAAGGGAGAGAGACAGGGAGTGATGGATTAGGGGAGGGGAAGATTGGTTAGGGTTCTCTAGTTAAAATGAAACAAAATTCAGTCTCAAACATTTTCATAAAGGGGGCTTATTAAAATGTACTAAGGAGCTCACAAAATTTTAAAAAAATGCTCACAAAAACAACTAAGTTTGAGGATGAGAGGCAAGCAGAGGAGCACAGGACATCTTGGAGGGCCTAACAGTGGATGTCTCAGTCCCAGTGTCTTCAGTTCCTGTGGGTCTCTATTCAGTTTTTTTTGGGGGGGGTGGGGGGCGGTACATGGGCCTCTCACTGTTGTGGCCTCTCCCGTTGCAGAGCACAGGGTCCGGATGTGCAGGCTCAGCGGCCATGGCTCACGGGCCCAGCCGCTCCGCAGCATGTGGGATCTTCCCGGACCGGGGCACGAACCCGTGTCCCCTGCATCGGCAGGCGGACTCTCAACTACTGCGCCACCAGGGAAGCCCTCTATTCAGTTTTCAACACACCTGGAAGAGAGAGGAGGATTGGCCTAGGTTGAATCAAAAACCACCTTGTAAGTAGCACATGGTGGAATATTGTCAGTGATAGTTACCAGGCAGCATGGAGTGAATAAGAGGCAGTTCCCCAAAGAAACGGATATATTGCCTCACTATGACAAAATGGGTGACTATCACAAAGGTTTCCAGTAGCCATGACATATTTCTATTCCACCACTGCTCCTTGGAGATGCTTCTCTCACTGTTGTAGAGGTGGCATTTAGTCTTGATTTCGTCTGCTTTGTGGTCCCGGCGGCAGCAGAGGCTTTTCTCTCCTATAGTCTGTCAGAAGAGTCTTAGCTCACAGAGTTGACAGGCTCTGTCTCAGTGAGT
Organism: Pseudorca crassidens; assembly: GCF_039906515.1. NCBI lineage: Eukaryota > Metazoa > Chordata > Mammalia > Artiodactyla > Delphinidae > Pseudorca > Pseudorca crassidens. The sequence continues at coordinate 65,364,433 of NC_090306.1, forward strand.
CTTGCCAGGAGTAGAAGGAAGGATAAAATTTGTAGGAAAATCACCAATGACCTTCCAAGGAGAGAAGAGAAAAGCAGCAAGAAATGCAGACTTAAAAAAAAAATCATCCTGGATCTAATTCTGAATTATTGATTCACCTTTTTGATTGGTTATTTTCTCCCACAAAGGGAATGGAGATCATATTGAATGACTTTGTTTTTGCCACTTTGTTATTGTTATGGCTGTTCTTTTTTCCATAAACCCAAAGCAGAGGGATTTATTGTAAAATTTATATTTACCCAAGATAAAAGAGAAAAACTCAAACCTCGTCAATACTGCAGAAAATATGCATCATTAAATACCTTGAGTGTAAAAGTGGTATCAGGGTTGAGACTGAGAGGGGCTGTAAGTGGGAACACAGCAAAAAGCGAGAGAGTCTAAACTGAAATTAGAAAGATGTGGGAGAGGAAGTTCTTTGACAAAGATGTCCCTAGAATTCCTTAGACAATGACAGAAAACTGGTTGTAGGGCTTTGGAGGGGACGAATTATCCTGAGGGAAATTGTGAGCAGATTTGTACGGAGTTGCACCAGGTGCAACGGTTATAGCCCAGTGAATTAGAGAACAGTTGAATACACTGAAAAATTGCATAAAATGTCATACAGTTACATCAGTCAGGGTTCAGTGCAAGGAATGGGAAACATTCTATGCCTTTAATTTAATACATGAAATTTTATGCTCATAAATTATGAGAAGGGAGGAAGAAGTGGGTTCTAAGATGGGCCTCCAGGAATGACTTCCAGAAGAATTCATAATTTACTTGGAGCTAGCACCTCTAACACTATAAATGGTGGTATAAGTTCAAGAACACGGCCTATAACTTTGATCCCAAGATTAGTCATCTCTAATAAAGCAGGTCTGTAATGAAGCTGCTGCTGTGGACAACTTCTTCTCATCCCCCAGGAATCTGCGGAATGGACCTACAGCTGTGATCCAGAGATCACAAAGCCAGAAGAAGCTGACCCAACCGTTTCTTAACACCTGGACAGCTTGTGAACAGACCCTGGGTCGTTGCTGCTGAAAGTAACTCCCATTTCCATGCATTGCTTGACAGCAGAAAGAACCGAAAAGGAACAGACCGATTCTTTCATCCTTCTTTGTCTCCCATATTTCACGAAGGTGCATTCAAGAATCTTGTTTGCATCAAGAATCTTAGATTCGCATTAAGAATCTTAGATTCAAGGAAGTCTAAATATTTAGTTTTAGGTTTTCCAGTCTCTCCAATTAGAAGGAAGATAAAAGGGAGCTTGAGAAAGCTAAAGCTAACTTTCAATATCCAGCATATGTGGGTGGTATTTATTTATGTGTGTGTGTATATATATATGTATTTGTATCATGTATGTGTGTATTTATACCATGTAAAGCATAATTGTGCCTTATATATTTGTACTGTGTGTGTGTATAGTACTTAATTAACTTGTAACTGAAATGATAAAGTAGGCTTAAAGCTCTTAGGAAAATGACACCTATAGGAAGAAGAAATATATTTATAGTTAGCAGTACTTGTAGCTAAAGAGGATATAGAGAAATGAAGCACTCAAAGCTGACTTTCTGTGTGGCTTAATACTTAATGCATTTATACATAAAACACATGCTAATTTTTAAGGAAAGCTTTCAAAAGTCAATAACCACTACCTTCAGTGGTGCTTTCACTCATTTATTTGTAGATTGTCTTTCTTACTTTCTTAATTTCCCCTTACATCACAGGAACTCTGGCTTCATATAAAGTGCTTGATCTTTGTGAGGTATCAGCTTGCCCTTTTGCTAATCCTCTCCTTTATGCAGCAATATTAAAATGAATATAACCACAGTGAGCTAATTTTTATCTAATTTCCTAATCCTAGGGAGCAAGACAAGGGAATGTAGTTTGACCTCAATAAAACAAAATGTATTTGTATTAATGGCATACTAGAGAAAATCCATTAAAGTTGTTTCAGATGATAAAAAATTGTTGAGATTTTCAGGCCATATTAAGGTTTTTTTAGTATAAAATAACTCTAATTTTCTTATCATTGGAATAAAATTAAAGTGCGGGTGTTTTAAATTTATTTATTTTTGGCTCTGTTGGGTCTTCATTGCTGTGCCTGGGGCTTTGTTGCAGCGAGTGGGAGCTAGTCTTCATTGCAGTGCACGTGCTTCTCATTGTGGTGGCTTCTCTTGTTGCGGAGCATAGGCTCTAGGCGCAGGGGCTTCAGTAGTTGTGGCACACAGGTTCAGTAGTTGTGGCTCACGGGCTCTAGAGCACAGGCTCAGTAGTTGTGGCGCAGGGGCTTAGTTGCTCTGTGGCATGTGGGATCTTCCCGGACCAGGGCTCGAACCCGTGTCCCCTTCATTGGTAGGCAGATTCTTAACCACTGTGCCACCGGGGAAGTCCTAAAGTGCATTTCTTTTCTCATTTCTCTCGTTGGAAAAAAAGTGCAAGAGTTTGGGTTAACCACGCTACTGAACTGAATATATAAGAATGTAAGCGAAGCTTTTTAATTTGCGAGGGCAATTCATCCAGGAGACAGATTCGTTTGAGGCTATTCTTTATCAGTATTTTTTGAGTCTAGGGAAACAGTACATCAGAGAAGGAAGACTCATGTTTGAAGAGTAAAGGTTCCCAGATGTCTCAGATAAAAACAAATGAACAATCATAAATATTAGTAACTTTTTATAAAATGAGGCCATAAAACAGATCGGGAAGGAATGCTTTGTGGTTGTTGCCACTGGGGGGGGGTATTTTTAATGGGCTTTTCTACTCAATAGGAGATAAAGGCCATATTTAGCTCCCTTCTCCTGACTGAGAGAGTGTTTCAAGCACCCTTTCCTCACTGCAGGCCAAGAATATGCATCAGGAAGACCCACAACAGAAGGCTGTCAGAGCTAGACCGAGAAAAGCTATTCTGGGTTAATAAATAATTCGTGGCAAGCATTTTATAGAGCACGAGGAAATATACTTAGGGATAAAAAATGGATACATAATTTTAAGTCCAGTCAACTTTCAGCAAGTCCATAAATGGAGATTGAAAATGATATCCTGATGCAAAGAAGCGACATCCCAGAACAGGGCAACGTGTGGCCAGGAAATGGGGACACGGTGGAAGAAACTGGCTAGCTAGCTGTTTAAAATTCTCTCCCTTGGTATTTCACTTTTCTAAATTTCCCACCCCGCCCTTGCACGTGACCAAGTTCTGGCCAATGGCATGTGGATAAAAGGGATGCGTGCCATTTTCAGGCATAGCTCATACTCCTCGCATGAGAACATGCAGATCCTTCTCAAATTTTGCCTACTGGCTGGTCTGCATCTAGAGATTCCTGTGAAGGCTCTGACGTTCAGCCTCTACATTAGAGCCCCAAAGGGCCACCAGGGGGAAGGAGCCTGGTCCTTCAGTGATTGTGTGGAGTGGACCACCCTGCCATCTCACTGAATCTACATTGATGGTGACCTGAACAAGACAGATACCCTTATTGGTTTAAGGCACTTACAGTCTGTTGGTTGTTCATTGCAACAATCAGCCTAACTAACAAATCACACAAGAGGAACAGCAGAACTTGAAAAATGCAAGAAAAGGTGTTCAGACCAAAATACAGAATAGAAACTAGAATAGAATAGAGACGTACCAATAAGGATTTCCTGGCAGAAATCCTTAGATACTGTTTACCATGACAAACTATGAAATTTGGTCAAATTTATTCTAAAATTTTCTTTTTTTTTAGGTTTACTTATTCTTTCTTGACTTTTTGTATTCCCTAGAGTGTTCTAAGTTAAAGACCCTCTCCAGGTTTTGTCAAATTCCCTGAGGTAAGGTTCTGATGCCCCAAGTAGATAATATTTTTTGGATATACTCTGTACAGTACTATGAATGCGTGCTATGATGCTGTCAAAATCATTAATTCATTCATTCAGTCACTCAATCAACAAACAAAAAATGAGCAACATATCTGCTAGGTGTAGTGGTTGGGTAGGTGGGAGAGAAGGAATTCTCCCTTCCACGGGTGGTGACCCGAGGACTCCACCTGTGTTCCACACCTCTTTATTAGGAATCCTTTTCAATTCAATGCAGCATCTTGAATGGTTGCTTCTGAGTCAGTTACTGTAACTAGAACTTTGCTCACTTTACTCTAAGATACTCACATCTTAGACACTCAGCAGTTTCACACAAAAAACCAAAAACCAAAAAACCCACAAAGAATGTAAAGATGAGATTTCAGTGAAAAGCAAAGTAAAGGTTGGTAACCTCAGTTTTCATCATGATTTTTGGGTTTTCCCATGTTATTAGTCCCTGTAGATTATTATACCTACTTGAGTAAAACAGCTAAGCTGAGTTACCTAGGATTTACAAATAGGATGTTTATTGGTCCTGAGTAAGAAGGCAAGTCAGAAGAAAATATCTTTCATACAGGTTTATAAATAGTTTCTTTCAAGTCCAAATGTTGGAGCAGCAATTGTGCTGCAGACATTTTTGAATGTGAAATTGAGCTTTTGTTGCTTGAAAAGAAGAATGAGTCACTTTTTATACAAATAACCAAGCAAAACACCAAGGATCTTGATATAGAATCAGCAAATCAATTTTTACACAAGCCCTTCCCCTCCCAACAAAATCACATAATTTTTCTTCTTTAAAGCCAATATTAGTTAGATTTCCCTATGACTTCTACTAGTGTTTTCCTCCAATGTCTTTACTAAAAAGAAGCATTTCTTTAGATATTGTAATTATCCTTGGTTACTTTTTTTTTTTTAATTGGGGTGTGGTTGTTTTACAATGTTGTATTAGTTTCTGCTGTACAGAGAAATGAAGTAGAGTCCCCTGTGCTATAAGACAGGTTCTTATTAGTTATCTGTTTTATACATATTAGTGGATATATGTCAATCCCAATCTCCCTTGCTTACGGTTTTTCTCATTAAAATTTGTTTTATGTAGATTACATTTAAAAATTCAGTTTCTTGACAAATATATTTATTGAACACCGTGCCGGGAATGTACTAATGACCACAAAAAAGTTATGGTTTTCACCTCATGGAACAGGGATGATGATATTCATCAAAGAATCAAGCAAATAAATTCAAATGACTACTTCGATAAGTATAATGAAGGAGAAACACGTGAAAAAAATGAAACCTGGTGAGTGAGACCTTTCCTGTAGGATGTGATCACAGAGCTGAAATCTGAAGGAAGGGGTAGAGTTTCCCTAACCAGTTGGGAGGTGGGGTACATCTATGGGTAGGAGATGGAGATAGATTTTCAGTGTGTTTGAAGTCTCGGAGATGGAAGGAAGTGAGGACTGTTGGAGAAGTTGCAGGGAGGGGCATATGGTGGATGACAGAGAGGGGAGACGGAAGCAGGGGAGTCCCTGGAAGGAAAAGACTTACGAGATCGTGAGGTACCAGAGGGTGGAGGCACAAGGTTGTTTTTTACCCCAATAATAATTAAAAGCCATTGACAGAATTAAGAAGGAAACTGGGGGTGGAGGGTCCATTTAAAATGATATAATTTGTCTATGGTTTGTTTTTTCAGTTCAAGCTACTATTCAGTTCAAGAAAATTATAGTATTTCCTATTGTTACATACAGTCAAACACACCAAAGTACCCAGATAGGAGCTACCCCAGACATAAAAATAGGGTTGATTTTACTCTCCACGGGAGCAAGAGTGTATTCTCTTTTCAGAAACAACAGGATTCTGAAATGAAGTATGAAGCTATAATTTGTACATAATGAAACCTTCCCAAAAGCAGAGATAAATCAGTCTATTCTAAAAGTATAAATTGCTTACTTGAAGGACCTTTGAGGTCTTTTCATTATCACCTTGGGTAAGACCCTTCATCTTGAAGGGAGATTGAGTGTTGGGTTTAGGAAAACACTTTGAAGATGGTTATGTTATATTCCCAGTGGACTGAAAGCTACAGTTTCCATTAAATTATGTAAAATAGATCAGAGAAACTTAATGTTCGTGGTGATCTATACCCATAGATTAAAGTTTGTTGGTACATGTGCAATAAAGAGATTGAATAATGAATTATTTCTTGATATTTCACATAAAAAGAAAGGGACTTTTATCAGTTCCCTTAGTGTCTAGACCAAAAATGTAATCATGGATTGGAAGGATAGAATTGGTGTGATTTCTGCTAAGCAGAGGCAGTGGAGGGTTTCATTTCTCTGAGAGTTTCTGCCTTAGAGAAGGACACTTGGCTGATAACAGGGACAGCAATTTGGTGAAAGTGATGTCTTCAATCTAATGCCTGATCTGTTACAAAGCAGGTGGCCTTCAGTGTTTGGGAACACCATGGCAGTGAAGCTGACAAGGAACCAAAGGGAAGAATGTGATGCTGTTAGGGACAGTCTGGAGTTGTATGCACAGCCAAGAGATGATTGTTCTTTCTTATTTTTTGAGCATTGATTTATATGTTTGGTGCATAGTTTCTTCTTGTTCTCTAATTTATATTTCTTGATTCTATTTTTCCTAGAATTCTGTTGTCATATATGCAAATAAGGAGCTTATGTTTTTCATGAAAATGACTTTTCCAGAACTTGTCACCCCACCAGGAGTAGACATCTCCTATTCGTGCTGCTTGAGAAGGGGCGTGTGTGCAACGTCACCTTTGGATGGGCTCTTAGTTTCTTGACAGACTTCATCCTGTGGGATGTTTTACTCATTCATCACAGTAGGTTCCCCTCCTATATTCAAGGGCTCATCTCTCTCTCTCTCTTTGATAATTTTAAGGTGTTATCAGAGAAAAATACTGGTTCCTTTCCTATAAGGTTGGTATTAAGTGCAGACACATGGAATCCTAGCCTTCCTAAATTGAATAAAATCTTGGAGGTCATCTCATTCAACCTCCTGGTTTTAAGAATTTGAGGTAAATAAGGTTTTAGTATATACTGCCTAATGAAAAGACTTCTGAAATTGAAGCCAGAAAAACTTGTTTGTGATCCATTCATTCACACTGTCTACTGTTTGCCTGGCCTTTAGTCTACAAGGTGCTTGGCAGTGAGGATATTAAGGGAAGACAGTAATGATCTCTGTTTTCAAGAAGCCAAAAACTAATGAATAACAAAGACACACTAATCTGTAATTTGTATAGACAAATTATATATACAGAGACTCTGTTTCCTTACCTTTTAATTGGCGATAAAAATAACAATGGTAATCTCTTAGCATTAGACTGGGGAGGAGGGAAAACCAAACAAGGTGGACAGAAGGTCCTTTACAATCCCCTTCGTTTCTAAGACAGGGCAGGGAACTGAAGAACAGACCTGGGCAGGGTAGATAAGGAAGAGCGGTGGTCTCTCACCCTCCTTTCTGTGGAAAGTAGAGAAAAGATTGCCACTGAATTTCAAGGCTCTTCTCCCTGAGCCTCTGGGCTCTGGCTAGAGCTAGGGTTTTTTTAGTGCTATGCTTTGGAAGTTTGGGGGAAAGACCATTGGTTTTGCTGTAAAAGGAGCTGAGCTGAGCTTGAATCCTGATTGCACCTATTAGCTGTTTGACTTTGGGCAAGCTTTAATATTTCCTGAACTCTGTTGTTTTCATCAGTAGAATGGAGTGTTAGGGCATGAGTACGCTTTGGCTAGAAGAAAGATATATAAATCATTTCTTTCAGGATTAATCTTTTACCTCAATGAAGTTAGTTGAGTGGTGTGATTTGAGAGAAGGCCTAAGGTATCATTCAGTATTTCTCAAAATGCCACCAGTGACGGGGTATAAAATAATACAAACAATGGAAAACTCTTTTCTTATAAAGTAAATATACACCTACTTTTTAATTCAGATTGACCCAAATGATGAAGACATTATGTCCACACAAAAATTTCTCCATGAATATTCAGAGCAGTTTTATTCATATCAGCCTCAAATTGTAAACAACACAAATGTCTATTAACAAGTGAATGGATAAACAAACTGTGGTATATCCATGCAATGGAATACTACTCAGCAATAAAAAAGAGGGAATGAACAGCTGAATGCATTTGCAGCAACATGGATAATCCTCAAAAATACTATGCAGGGCTTCCCTGGTGGCGCAGTGGTTGAGAGTCTGCCTGCTGATGCAGGGCACACGGGTTTGTGCCCCGGTCCAGGAAGATCCCACATGCCATGGAGCGGCTAGGCCCGTGAGCCATGGCCGCTGAGCCTGCGCGTCCAGAGCCCGCAAGGGGAGAGGCCACAACAGTGAGAGGCCCGCGTACTGCAAAAATATATATATATATACTATGCAAAGTGGAAGAAGCCAGATACTAAAAAAATATATACTGTATGACTCTTTATATGAACTTGAAAAATAGTCCAAACTAATCTCTAGTGATAGAACTTAGAGAAGTGGTTATTTACGTGAAGGTTAGAATCGACTGGAAGGTAACATGAGGAAACTTTCTGTTGTGGTCTAAATCTTCACTAGAGTGGTGGTTACATGAGTGTATATAATATCAAAACTCTTCAAATCTTGCCCTTAAGACCTGTGGGGTTTTTTTGTGGTACGCGGGCCTCTCACTGTTGTGGCCTCTCCCGTTGCGGAGCACAGGCTCCAGACGCGCAGGCTCAGCGGCCATGGCTCACGGGCCCAGCCACTCCGCGGCATGTGGGATCTTCCCAGACCGGGGCACGAACCCGTGTCCCCTGCATCTGCTGGCGGACTCTCAACCACTGTGCCACCAGGGAAGCCCAAGACCTGTGTTTTTTATGTAATGTACTTTATGTATGTAAAGTTTACCTTAATAAAAATATATCTACCAATTAAAGATCCATTCAACTTGGCAAGTTAAATCAACTTGGTGAGTTAAAGAGGAGTTAAGCAAGAAGCATAGTGGTCATTCCCTTCTTAGTGTGGATTAATTTATTGCTAATTGCTTTGTTGACCAAGGGCAAGTTTAGAATTGGAAACATCTCTGTTGAGGATAATCTTGGAGTTAGGGAGTCATGCTGAAACTCTGAAAACAGAACTTGCAATTTAATAAGTGTATGGCTCTAAAGACCAGCCTAAAATATATTTGGAGTGATTGGTCTCATCTGAGATGATGCATGTCTGCCAGGAGAATGAGCTCCTCGGATCATCAATTACAGGGAGCATAATTGACAGAGGTCCCCAGATGTGGAGCTCTGAAATTCATCACTAAGTTTGTGCTGAGGCCACGCCTCCTACAGGCTGCTCTCAGCCAGTGACTGAGCTCTCCTGGGATACTAAGGCAAGCCTATCCCTGGGAGATGTGGGACTCCTCTGACAGGAAACTTTGGCTTGAGGCCCTTCCTACCCACCTCCTATTCTCCCTGCACCCACCTCCCATGGCCCTGCCAAACTTTCCTTAGAAGATACTGCACAGTAAGACACGTCCCTCCAACCTTCCTCCCTCCCTTCTCTCCCTCCCTCTCCACTCGGGCAGACCTGCATCAAGGTTTTACTGCCTTCCCAGCATCTTCCCATTTTCTCTTACAGGTAGGTCTGTAATAAATTTCTTAAATGTCATTCTGGCTTAATATCTGCTTCTTGAAAGGTCTGACTAAAAACATCCATGTTATGTATGTATATTGGGTGGAGGAAAGCAATCGGAATCATGCAGCATCTTCTAACCATACCCCACCCCGCTGGCCTATCTCTGCTGGATACCCACGGGTTTATAGAATCAGGCTTCAGACACCTTGACAACATTATAAAACATTCGCTAGGCCCTCTCATCCTCCTTTTTACAATAAATCTGTAGCAGAAGGCACGGAAAAGCTGTAGCAAAAGAACAGTTCTTATGCTGTTCATGATACTGAATTAAAGCTAAACTTCCACCTGCTTTAAATCTTGCCTAATTTTTTCAGGCCTTGTGTTAGCTTCTGTAGTTGTAATGTGTGGCTTTATTATGATATAACATAAATCTAACTCTGGCTTATGTGTACCTCTAGATTTCTTCCTTAATAGATAAACCCATTAACAACTTCAACCATTAAAAGAAGAATCAAAGTGAATGTAAGGGTTTAGTGATCTCTGGGAATATATAATAGAGAAACCTGGGGATATTTTATTTTTGAAGCAAGAGATTTGTCACTTGCAATTTGATTTTAAGAAGATACATTATTTCTCTCTGAGAATAAAGTTTAAAAGTCCCCTTATAGGGTAACGTTTGAGTGAGCTGATTTTGGTACACAGAATATTAAGGGTAGCGCTTGCTTAGGATTATTCATTAACAAGGCATTTTAAAATATACTCTTCTTTTTCCAAGTTGTGAGGTGATGCCTACTGAATCTAATGACTTGATTTAATCCCCTCAGAAGATTTGGGGCAGGTTAGAGTTAATCCTGTCAGAGACCATGGTCTAAAACAATGTGAGAATTCTATCATTAAGTAAGAATGATTTGTGCTTCAGTAGAAAGGGCTCTTTTTTTTTTTTTTTTTTTGCGGTACGCGGGCCTCTCACTGTTGTGGCCTCTCCCGTTGCGGAGCACAGGCTCCGGACGCGCAGGCTTAGCGGCCATGGCTCACGGGCCCAGCCGCTCCGCGGCATGTGGGTGGGATCTTCCCGGACTGGGGCACGAACCCGTGTCCCCTGCATCGGCAGGCGGACTCCCAACCACTGTGCCACCAGGGAAGCCCGAAAGGGCTCTCTTTACAAGGAGACTTGAGTGTATGTAAAATATTTCTGGAAAGATACATTCAAAGCTGTCAACACTGATTGCTACAGAGGACTAGGACAGAGACCTGGGCTTGATAGGAAATTTACACTTTGTATACTATAACCCTGTTTGCTGGTTTTTTAAAAAAATTAAACCATGTGAATAACTTGCTTTTTAATAAATAAAAAATGTTCAAATAAAATCTAGGACATGCAACAAACGATATAATAGGGATATAATTTTGGTGAATTTGGCTTACATTTACAAATGGAGATCAGAAAAATGACTGGATGGACACTTTCCTGCTAACCTTTAGAAGAAAGAGGGTGACTACTGCAAGAGAACCAAGAAGAGGATTGTTCAGTTATGATATATTTAAAAAGACTTTTTATACAAGTCATGGTTGTAATTCTGTAACTGAGTCATTTGGTGTCTGCTGGTGATTCACAACTTACTGGATACTCTGGTTAAAATGTCAACATCGCTTAGAATGAAAATGCAGAGGTATCAAAGAGAGAAATGCAATATTTTGGGGAAATCAGCAGACCATTACTCTGTGACCAGGCTCTGTTAAGTGAGCATGATCTCATAGTTTTTTGCAGTATATGAGATTGTGATTAATATCATGCATGATGAAAGCTAATGCTCTGTATTTCTATTCATGATTCTATAACCACAGATTTTTTTTTAATTAACATGAAAACACACAGGATGAAGTTTAAAGGACGCTTACACACTGAGAAGCAACTTTATTAAATGGGGTTCCATGTTTGTTTTCTTTCATCAGGTTCCAGAAATCCTATTAATTTTAGAAATCTACAGCTGATCTTTTAAAAAACCAACAAAAGGATCTAAAAATCCAGCTGTGTTCTCTTTTGCTTTTTTATTTCCTATTGGAACTAAACTGCAAAACTGTATGATTCATAGAGCAGGATGCAATTCAACTGGTTCTCTCACCATCCTGGTATAGATCCAGTGGGGCAGGCCTTGAACATGGACGAGGAGATTATCTTAGTAAATATGTAACTCATTGACTTTAGCAAATTTGCCCCTAATCTCTTTGTGCCTCATTTTCTTACCTCTCTCTCCATTTTCTAAAGCATTTGTGAAATTAATGAGATGATAGATTATTGAGAAAGTGTTTTAAATTCTTAGGGAAACATGTAATCTGTGAAGTGAGTAGAATGGTAGCCCCCCGAAAGCTACATCTACCCAGAACCTGTGAGTGAGAGCTTAGTTGCAAAAAAGGTCTTTGCAGATGTATTTAAGTTACAGATCTTGAGATGAGATCATTCTGGATTCCTTTCTGGACTCTAAATGCAACGACAAGTGTACTTATAGAAGACAGAAGAGAACAGGACACACAGAAGAAGACCATGTGAACATAGAGTCAGAGATTGGCGTGATGTAGCCACAAGCCAAGGAACACCTGGAGCCACCAGGAGCTGGGAGAGGCCAGGAAGGATGCTTCCCTAAAGCCTTCAGAGGGAAGGTGGCTCCACCAACACCTTGATTTCTGACTTCTGGCCTCCAAAACTCCAGAATAACTCTCTAATTCGAAGCCATCGAGTTTGTGGTAATTTGTTATGGCAAACACAGGAAACCAATACCCTCTGATTCTAAGTTATCATTGTTATCTACCTTGATAATGTTATTAAGCTTGTGAGAATTATATGAAAATTTATAAAAGTGCTACTATAATGGTGGCATGATGTATGACAGGTTCTCAAGTAGGGTGAGTTTGCTCCCAAGAGACATTTGGCAGCATCTAGAGATGTTTCTGTTGTCATAAGTGGGGGAGGGTGCTATTGGTATCTAGTGGGAAGAGCCAGGGGTGCTGCTAAGCATTCTGCAATGCATGGGACAGCCCCTGTCCCCAAACAAAGAATTATCCTGCCTGCAATGTCAATAGTGTGGAGGCTGAGAAATCCTAATGTGTGAGAAAGCCTAACACTGTGAGATTAAAACCTTAGCTCTGCCACGAATTTGTGAACAAGATGATTTACCCCAGGCAATAAAATGTCTTGGAGCTTTTTAGTTTTTTCATCTTTAAAGCATGATGACACTAATACCTTCCAGAGCTTTATAAAATTCCAATGAGATAGTGTTGGTCAAAGAATTTTATACTTTGAGATCTTTAATAGTAACGTAGAGGCTTTCATAATTATTATCCCTATATTTCTTTAGTGAAAAAAATGCAAACCTTTGATTTTTTTTTATAGATTTATTTATTTTTATTTATTTATTTTTGTCTGCGTTGGGTCTTCGTTTCTGCTTGCAGGCTTTCTTTAGTTGCAGTGAGTGGGGGCCATTCTTCCTTGCGGTGCGTGGGCTTCTCATTGCGGTGGCTTCTTGCGTTGCGGAGCGTCGGCTCTAGGTGCGCCGGCTCAGCAGTTGTGGCTCGCAGGCCGTAGAGCGCAGGCTCAGTTAGCTGTGGCACATGGGCTTAGTTGCTCTGCAGCATGTGGGATCTTCCCGGACCAGGGATTGAACTGGTGTCCCTTGCATTGGCAGGCAGATTCTTAGCCACTGTGCCACCAGGGAAGTCCCAAACCTTTGATTTTTAATGAATGTAGTTAGGAAGTCCACAATGAATGGATGCACTGAGCCACAGGAGACTCCCTTTTATATGTTTATGATTATTATCTCAAATGTTTATGATTATTATCTCATGGAAATTTCATGACCATTACTGTTTAATGATGTTTTTCAGTGGCAAGGATACTCTGGAAGTATTCATAAAGTTTCTCTGGGGAGCTTATAGTTTATGTCAGATGAATAACAAAACTAAAGCCAAATAGAGTGTTGCACAGATTTAAAGGTGTATAATAAAAGCAGAGACAGCACTATGTAGCCTTTAGGGTGCTTTTTGCTATATATTTTTTCCAATGATTTTTAAACAGCCCCGTGAAGCTAGTTGGACAAGCGTTATCTTCTTCAGACTTATGAAAAAACTGAAGACTGGAGGAGCATTGTGCTTGGTCAGCAAATGGCAGGGCTATGATTAGAACTCAGATTTTTTCACCCTTATTCGGTGACGAAGTGTCTGCAAACACCAGCCCATCAGAATAGGGTTATAATAATGATCACTGAAGAACATCAGGAAAAGTGGATACAGGTTTACCTCAATTTATTGTGCTTTGCAGATACTGCGTTTTTAAAAATTGAAGGTTTGTTTGAGCAAGTCTATTGGCACCATATTTCCAATAGCATTTGCTTACTTCCTGTCTCTGTGTCACATTTTAGTAATTCTTGCAATGTTTCAATATTTTTCATTATTATTATATTTTTTGTGGTGATCTGTGATCAGTGAGTTTTGATGTCACTATTTTTAAAAGTAAATTTATTTATTTATTTATTTTTTGGCTGTGTTGGGTCTTCGTTGCTGCGTGCAGCCTTTCTCTAGTTGCAGCGAGCGGGGGCTAATTTTCGTTGCGATGCGCGGGCTTCTCATTGCGGTGGCTTCTCTTGTTGTGGAGCACAGGCTCTAGGCACGTGGGCTTCAGTAGTTGTGGCACGCGGATTCAGTAGCTGTGGCTTGCAGGCTCTAGAGCAGAGGCTCAGTAGCTGTGACGCACGGGCTTAATTGCTCCGCGGCATGTGGGATCTTCCTGGACCAGGGCTCCAACCTGTGTCCCCTGCATTGGCAGGCGGATTCTTAACCACTGCACCACCAGGGAAGTCCCTGATGTCACTATTGTAAGTGTTTTGACATTTTTTAGCAATAAAGCATTTTGAATTAAGGTATATACTTTTTTTTAGATACAACGCTTTTGCACACTTAATACACTACAGTATAGTATACATAAGACTTTTATATGCACTTGGAAACCATAAAATTTGTGTGACTCACTTTATTGCAATACTTGCTGTATTGCAGTGGTTTGGAACTGAACGCTCGATATCTCTGAGTTATGCCTGTATTTATTTGTATGAGATTAAAAGGCAAGACATTCTTTGATAGACATTTTAGAGAAAGTTTTAGTCACAAGACAGAATATAAGAAGTAAAATTATTTTGGAAGTGGGCTGGGAAAACTTCCATGATGCTCAGTCCTGGGACTTCATCTAAGAACTTTTATTGACCACCTAAAGTGTAATGAAAGGTGTCCTAGCCACTGAGGGGAGGGCAGAGAGGAGAAGAAATAGGCATAATCTCTTGTTCAGAAGGATTGTATACTAAGAAAAAAATTAATCATTTAAATCAACTTATGCCAAAGGGTAATGTGGTGTGGAGAAGGAATACATTTAAGGGAGTATTTTTCAAAAATAAGATTCAGGAAACACTAGTACCTTGAGATAGTTCTCTAAAAAGTGAGGGATTCTTCTGTCATTAAACAAGTTTAGGAATAATGATATTTCCATTGATGTTAAGATGAAATGTGTGTGTGTTCAATTTTAACATCTCTGAATTCAAGATATATCTTACAAATGCTGTTGGCCAAGTAGCAGTTGTGATATAGCTGTCCTTGCCTACACATGGGTGAACTTAATTATTACTCCTGATACCAAACTGGAAAATGAAAACCTCTGGATATTCAAGTCAATTTACAAAGTATTTGAGTCCTTGACTAATCTCTGAAACTTTATTTGACATCTGGTCAAAAAAGTACCAACACCAAAGCTTCCAATGTAAATGGATTAGAAGAATATTCTAGAGACAATATTGAAGCACTCTTAAGAAATATTGCATCATCAGTGCTCTAGATGTCACAGAGGGAAATATCGTATGGAAAAATTATAGTGAAAGTCAGTTGAAAAGTGATTCAGAAGAGCCAGACTGAATGTGAAGACATTTTATTAATACTGTAACCAATGTCCTTTACTTATATTTTCCTTTTTATATACGTATATGGGTGATATGTGATTAAATCCACCTATAAATCTACAAGAGCTCAGTCAGTATCTTAAAATTCAGGTGACTCACAAAACATTGTGTCATATTTAATTGATGTCATTATTTTCTATTTAGTTGTACCTAAATTAATATATCTTAACATTAGATGGCCATTTTAGATCCAGTGAAATATGATATATTTCCCTCTTGGCACATATAGAAGGATATATACTTCTACCTATTAGCATATAGAGACACTAATAATTAACAGATTAAAGACTCTAAGAAGTTTTACAGTAAAGGAAGTGGTTTAATTTTCACATACATGTTATGATAACCCTTCCCTTTTCCTATAAAACTTATTATGTTTAGGATGAATTAATTTTGTATTTTTCATACTATTATAGCTCATAACACAGTTTTGATAAAGACATGCAATATAGGCCAATCTTAACTTTTAAAATTGTATTTTTGAGATAAATATTGCCATCTTTAAATAAAAAAGATTATTTTTATTACCTCTAAAGGCAGGTAATACAGTCGATCAACACTACTTGTCTCCTTAACTTATTATGGGTCAGGCTAATAATAAACTAGGGGTTTGAAAGAAGTTCTTTGGAATTATTTTAATTAGATTATTAATACTCGATTGAAATAAAGAACATATATTAGAGTAGCAATAGCACTTGAGATGGTTAGTTTTTAATTTTTGAATTTTATTTAATTTATTTTTTTATACAGCAGGTTCTTATTATCATCAATTTTATACACATCAGTGTATACATGTCAATCCCAATCGCCCAATTCATCACACCACCATCCCCATCCCCCCACGGCTTTCCCCCCGTGGTGTCCATACGTTTGTTCTCTACATCTGTCTCAACTTTTGCCCTGCAAACCGGTTCATCTGTACCATTTTTCTAGGTTCCACATACATGCGTTAATATACGATATTTGTTTTTGAGATGGTTAGTTTTATGTGTCAACTTGACTGGGTCATGGGGTGCCCAGATATTTGGTCAGACATTATTCTGGGTGTGTCTGTGAAACTGGTTTTGAATGTCTAACTTTTGGATTGGTAGAATGAGTAAAGCAGATTTCCTTTCCTGATGTGGTTGGCCCTCATCAGTAGTTGAAGGTCTGACTAGAATGAAAAGCCTGACCCTCCTGCAAGTAAGAGGGAGCTCCTCCTGCCTTACTGCTTGAGCTGGTATTGATATATCAGTCTTTTCCTGATTTTGGACTTGAATTGAAACATTGGTTCTTCTTGGGTCTCAAGCGTGCAGGCTTTAGGATGGGACCTACACCACTGGTTCTCCTAGGTCTCCAACTGAAGACCATGGGGCTTCTCAGCCTCTATGATTGCATAAGCCAATTCCTTATAATAAATCAATCTCTCTTCCTCTCTCTCTCATCTACATATAGGATAGGATGGTTCTGTTTCTCTGTGGAACGCTAACTAATACAGCACCCAACCTTGATAATTTTTTTAGACTTAAATATGGCCCTGGACCAGCAACACTGACATCACTTGGGAGTTCATTAGAAATGAAGAATCTCAGGACCTCAGGCCTCAGCCCAGACTTACTGAATCAGAATCTGCATTTTAACAAGATGCCTAGGTGATTTGTATGCACGTTAAATTTGAGAAGCACTTCTTTATTTTGAAGTCTTTGCCTATAATTTGTGTTCCTGAAGAAGAATACAAAAGAACCTTATAATTATTTGACATTAATACTTCAGGAGAGACATAATAGGAAGATTGTAACAAAGGGTTTTCTTTTTTTTGCACTTTGCATAACACTTGGTGAATAATTTTGCAAAGACAAGAAGAAAAAATTTTACCTTTGAAATTTGTATTCCTAGAAAATTTCTAGATTTACCAGTTTCTAAATAGTAATATACCACAATTGACATCTGCTTATCCTTAAGCATTAACCAGATGATTTCTGAAATTAATTTTACAGATAAACCTTATAGATGTCAATGTAAGCAGCTCCAAACATTTTAACATTTATTTAAAGTGGATTTCACAACTGATAAACTATGGCTAGTAGTAACGACCATTTAATAATAATATCTTGGATTTTCTAATACTAAGGCTAACATTTATACAGCACTTTATAATTTTCTAAGTAGCTTCACATACATCAATAACTCATGAGATTCTTTCAACAAGCTTATGAAATAGCTATAGGGTATTTCTTCTGAAATACTTCTACAGTTATTCACTTGTATTTTCACCTTTTTCAAGTCAGAAAAGTCAGCAAGAATTTAAATTTAATGGGTGTGTATTGACACTGCTCAAATAATTTTATTATTTTCAATTATTTTTAGTTTTATTGCCCAACCAAGGCTAGATTGGTTTGTGGTTGTTGATGACTGAATTTTGCTCATCTTTCTCTTTGGTGTGGCAATGAAATCAATAGCTGTTTCTTTTCTTCTTTTCAGCCCACTTAGCTCCTTTTGTGTGTAATAGGGAAACACCCATGTGCGATTCATTTGACAGTCTCTGCTTCTTATTTCTGGGGAAGTAACTCTGCTTAGTAATCATCATCCAAAAGTGGCTAGCTGTTGGGCAGGAGATGAAGTTGCTATTGCATCTGCCTGTCTAGGATTTAATTGTAAGAGAAAATGATATCCTATCACACTGAAATTTTATCTTGCCCAAGGGACGTTTAGGCATGGGGCGTTAACCAAGAGATGTCAAGGGAGCAGCTGATGCATCTGAGACTGGTTCTCAATTCTAGAGAACTGGGTGGCGGGTGCTTAGAGGAATGACAAGGGCTAGAAGGTACTTGTCTTTTGGTTTAGATAAGACAGTATTACTCTGACTACAGGAAATAAACTGGCAGTTTAGAATATTGCATTCTAATACTTGGCATTTGGAAGAGCTTCATAATACAAGAAATGAGGAAATTACTTTTTGGTAGTTATTCTACTTCACAGATACATTTATATAATTTTAGAATACATCAGTGTCTAATGAGGCAAGATGATTTGAGGGAAGCAGGAGAATCACGGCTATGAGATAAAACCTGTTTAAAATTTTTATTATAATAATCTATATGAGCAACATCTGATTGATTTTTAAGGAAGATTTGAAATTCCCTGGTGGATTTTTTTAAAAATATAATTTATAAATGTAAGATTGGGTCACCAATTAGGCTGATTACTCAAAATTTATATTTCTTTGTAAAACTAGTTAACTGTTCACAAGGTTAGAGTGGAATGAAAAAGAATTTGTTTTTAAGAATGTAAAGCCATAAAAGCAAAGGGCAGGGAGACAAGGAGAGCTGATATAGAAACATAGACTCATTCCATGCATAATTAAACAAAATTAACTCTTTGATAGAGAACATGACATTGCTAATTATTGCTAATAATGAGAAATCTTCAACTTTTCAACATTTATCATTGCAATCACTTAGCTTCTGTCATAACCCCTCCAATTTCTCTCCCTATAAGTTTCTTCCTCCCTGCTTTCAAGCAAGTAGAGATTGTTCCATCTTGATTACAAGAGAGTCTAGCTTGATTCCCTGAGTCACCACTTCCTGTTGCTCTGTTCTTTCCCTGCCAAAATTATCTATCTGTCTGGTCTCCACATCCAGGGATACTGTTCAGTGTTTCCTCTTGAAGTATTTCATGTAAGTAAAAAAGTACCTAGGAAATAGTTAGCACTTAAATATTTGTACCTTTTGCTTTGTATAAAATCCAAGGGCTTATTTTTTGACTCTTTGTGTCCTCTTACCTTTCCATGACATTTAATACTGTTGACTTCCAACTGGTTGAATTTCTCTTTAGGTTTTCCATGTTATCTCTCTTTACAGTTCTCTGTTACACTGACATTAATTTCCATTTCCAAGTCAACAGTACACGACTGTTTTTTTGATCATACAGGCATACCTCGTTTCATTGTGATTTGCTCTATTGTGCTTCCCAGGTATTTTGTTTTTGACAAGTTGAAGGTTTGCAGCAACTAAGCATCCAGAAAGTCTGCTGGTGCCATTTTACCAACAACATTTGCTCACTTTGTGTCTCTGGGTCTCACTTTGGTAATTCTCTAAATATTTCAAACTTTTAAAAGTATTATTATATTTATGATGGTGATCTGTGATCTTTGATGTGACTACTGCATAAAGATTACAATTTGCTGAAGGCTCAGGTGATGGCTAGCCTTTTTTAGCAATAAAGTGTTCTTTAATTGAGAACACTTTATGCACTACTTTTTAAACATAATGCTATTGCACACTAAGAAGACTACAGTATAGTGTAAACATAACTTTTATATGCACTGGGAAACCAAAAAATTGGTGTAACTTGCTTTATTGCAATATTTGCTTTACTGCGAATCTGCAGTATCTCTGAGGTGCCTGTACTTTCTTTGACTTCTTTTCTTAAACATTTTTTAAAAAATTATTTATTTATTTGTTTACTTTTGGCTGCATTGGGTCTTTGTTGCTGTGCGCGGGCTTTCTCTAGTTGCGGTGAGTGGGGGCTACTCTTCATTGAGGTGCGCGGGCTTCTCACTGCGGTGGCTTCTCTTGTTGCGGAGCATGGGCTCTAGGCGCGTGGGCTTCAGTGATTGTGGCACATGGGCTCAGTAGTTGTGGTGCATGGGCTTAGTTGCTCCACGGCATGTGAGATCTTCCTGGACCAGGAATCGAACCCGTGTCCCCTGCATTGGCAGGCAGATTCTTAACCACTGCGCTACCAGGGAAGTCCCATCTTTGACTCTTTGATGGCACATCTTTTTAACCCCACTCTATTTACCCTTAATGAGCACATCCATGAGGCTACAATCCCCTAAGAAGTAAAAGACTCTCAACTTTGTACAGTAACTTCTGATTTTTAACCATGCTCTATTTTTTAAAATTTCAAACTGTCCAATAAATACTTCCATTTGGATGTTCTACTGTTAAAAAGCTGAAAATCAATGTTTCTTGAAGTGAATTAATCATCTCACTTAAACCAGCTACATTTGCTTAACTTTCACTTGTTCATGGCATTAGTATTATTCTCATCATTCAGATTTAAAACTTGGTTTCACACTTTATTTTTTCTTTCCGTATTTTATTTTTGGTCTATTAAGAAGCCTAATCAGTTTCTATGTTCAGTAAAGTGGGTTTTTTGGGGTCAATTATGCCTTTTAAAATTATTTATTTTTTATTGAATTATAGTTGATGTACCATATTATATGTTACAGGTGTACAGTATAGGGATTCACAATTTTTAAAGGTTATACTCCATGTATAGTTATTATAAAATATTGGCTATATTTTCTGTGTTGTACGATATATCCTTGTAGCTTATTTTATACATAGTAGTTTGTACCTCTTAATCATTTACCCCTAACTTGGCCCTCCTTCTTTCCTGATCCCCACTGGTAACCACTAATTTGTTCTCTATATCTGTGAGTATGCTTCTTTTTTGTCATATTCATTAGTTTGTTGTATTTCTTAGATTCCACATATAAGTGATATCATATAGTGTTTATCTTTTTCTATCTTATTTCACTTGCATAATACAGTAAAATTTTTCTTAGGAAATGGCTCTAGTTGACATTCAGTCATTTCCATCCCCAACACCAATGTTAATACCTTTTCTCCCAGGTCTTTGTTAAATCACGATGACACCTACTTGGCAAATAGGAGACACATTCCATTTTTTAAAATCTCTGCATAGCAGAACATACCATCAGAGTTTACCTTTTTAAAAAAATTATTTTGTCCTACTTCTTTTTGCAAGACGTAGTTTTATTAGATAAAAAAGGGAAAAATAAAAATAATAATATTGGTACCGTCTCTCTCTCTGAAATTTTTTAAGCTGTATTTTTTTAGTTCTTTTAAAAATTATTTTCCAGTTTTATTGAGAAATAATTGACATGCATTCCTGTATAAGTTTAAGGCATACAGCATGATGGATTGCTCTACATATATTTTGAAATGATTACCACAATAGGTTCAGCTAACGTTTATCTTCTTACATAGATATAATAAAAGGAAAAGCAAGAAAAAAAGAAAAAAAATAATTTTTCTCCTTGTGATAAGAATTCTCAGATTAACTCTCTTAACTTTGCTAAATATATCATACACCAGCTGTAGTCATCATGTTGTATATTGCATCCCTTGTACTTATTTATCTTATAATTAAAAAAAATCTCTCTCTAGAGGTGCTAAAATTTAGTTTTGGAATCATAAAAGGTATCATCAACTTTCATCTTCCTGTAAAGGTAGAAGGGTTCTTCAATAGCAGGGTAAACTATCTTTGATTCACAGAGTATTACCTTCCTCAGAAGAGTAACAACTTTGTGCTTGGAGAATAGAAGATGAAAAGCTGTCCTACACCCTGGGGAGGGAAAGTAAAGTGGTTTCTGGTTGGGTGACATTGAACCAATCCAGACCACAGAATGTTGGCAGCTAAGACCTAGGAATGTTGGGGATCAAGAGAGAAGTCCTCTTGCCCTTGTTTAGCACTGAGGAAGTGGGTTCTTGCTTCCTTGCGGAATGACAGTGGCTTGAGCTTGGATCTAGATTACCAAGTCATTATTTCAGTGGTGAATTGGCACCGACTCTGGAATTTTGTAGAACCCAGCTTCAATAGGGCCAACCACATCGTAAGAAGCAATGTGCAAGACTCCATTGTTCTTCCTGATTGAATGTGCAAATTGGACTGTGTGAACATCGGAGGTTTTGGTTGATGAAGGGAGGGTTCTAAAGAAGAAGTTACATGACTTCCTACTAATAAAGAAATTAGGGGCTCAAGATATTACTTGGAGAAGTGAAAGAGATTTCATTTTACTTACATTCTGAGATTTTAGGGCATTTTATACCAGTTTCTTGTGCAATCACACTATAATTTATATGATAACACAGATTTGCTTAGGATAGTCTTAGTTTACCCCTGTTGTCCTGGTGTGGTTTTAAAGAATTTTCTCTTTTCACCCTCAAAGTTATGCTAGTTTGAAAGATATATTGTTAACCTCTCTATAAACCCCCAATTCTGGGGCTTGGGGTTGAGGAGGGCCTTTTACTTTCCATAAGGAATCTAAATCTTGGGACTTTGGTCCTCAGACAAAAATCCTGCATATTTTGAATCTACTTGCCCAAAAAGAATCTACCTGATTAACAAATATCTACTTGACCAACAAGAATCTACTTAAACAAAATGGGCTGCCTCACATGCCCATTTTAATGCAAAACAGAGGAGGACAGGTTTCCAGCTTCATCCACCATGCCCCTTCCTCCCCACCCCTCCCATGGGTGGGATATGCAAACTCTGCTCTGGTATTTTTATTCCACAAAAACAAGAAGTACAGGATAGTTCTCTAGTGAAAGGGCAGCCAGGCTAATTCATTCTTTTGAGGAACAGAATTTAGGGACGCTACAAGACATAGCTCAATGAATCTCAGGCTCTGACCAATTGGATTCACTTCTCTCTCCTTTGGGTGCATGTAAGAATGTTACCTTTAGCTCTTTTTCCTCATAGAAGAAGAGAACTCACACGGACAATCACCAAAATATATGGCGTGTCTTCTTAGGCTATGTTTTCCTAATTGATGTCCTGGTTCCCTTTATACCTGTGTTCTAAATACTTGACCACTGCAAACAGAAGAATGGATTCAGTTGAACTTTCGGGGCCTTCACCTTCTGATTCTGCTTACGACTATAATCTTACCTATTTTGTTCTTTTAGATCAAGGACTACTTCCTCTATAACAGTCTCAAATTTAATGGGCATATGATTGATTTTGAAAAGAAATGATATGAAAATGAAGATTGTGATTCCTAGGTCTGGGTTGAGGCCTGAGACTGCATCTGTAACCAGCTTCCAGGTAATGCATTGGAAGCTGGTCCTTTGGATCACATTTTGAGTATCAAGGCTCTGTAAGGCCTTATTAAAAGTCACTAGCTTACTTTAACCC
Organism: Pseudorca crassidens; assembly: GCF_039906515.1. Taxonomy (NCBI): domain Eukaryota; kingdom Metazoa; phylum Chordata; class Mammalia; order Artiodactyla; family Delphinidae; genus Pseudorca; species Pseudorca crassidens. The sequence goes on from NC_090306.1 coordinate 65,387,800, forward strand.
CATTTGTTCAGGACATTCAAATTAAGGGCTGGAAAATTATCTTTGGTTGTTCTTAATGACAGATTACTCATTTGAAGTGTACGTTCTCTTACATCACTAGTTAAATGCTTCATTCTCATAAAATGTAATCCCAGGTAGATAGAAAGCTTTTTTAGTAAAGGGATGATTCCCTACAACTTTTGTAATCTCTTGTAGTGGGGTTACTCTGTCTTACACATAGCGGATCCACACTAAATTTGCTGATTGATTAATCATTCTTAAGAGATTTCTTCTTACCATTCTATTACATGAGAACTCATGAGATACATTTAAATTTACAGTTTGGCAAGAAACAAATGATTCAGGCAAAATTATAAATATACTGAAGTGAGGAAATCTGAGCAATCTGAATAAAATGCTATATTTGAATTATTAAATTACAGTGCTAAAGCAAGAAGTAAAGGTCTTTGCTATTTTAAAAATAATATAAATCTGAATTAGGCTTTATGAATCAGGTTAGGGAAAAATATGTATTATTGCTTTGATTACTATGCATGTGTTCTGGAAAACTCATAGTCACAAAATAACAGGTTATAATCCTGACAATTACTTCCAAACTTATTCGTTTAAATTGATTTGTTGGATACAAATGTTATCAACTTGTATGGGTAGAATACATCCTTGCAGAGAGTTCCTATTAAAGTTTTGAAGGATTTCAAAAGTTAGGCGGTCTACAGAAATAACATGCTGTAAACTCTCTTCTTCTGAGAACTTTGAAACAGAGTTGGAAACCTCCCACAGACATCAGGATGTAACAGCCTGTAGAAAGGATGTTGAAAATTTTAGAAAAAAAAAAAGTAATAAAATGGTCATAAATACTGACTACAGATTTTGGATCTCAGTTTTCAAATGAATATATTGATTGAGTCATTTCTTAAAACTCTCAAAGGAAGTCAGAGTAAATGCTCCTGAGTAAATTTTATGGATATATATGTTTCAAAATATGTGCTTTGCCAAGGGTTTGCACTTGCCTTCAATGGAACAAATCTATGTCTGCAATCACTTTAACTTTTCCTCGTGCAATTCTCATCACCTCTTAGAGATCTCAGAGTTCAAGAAATAAATTGGAAGGACCATATATTTTCTCATCATATATCCATCATTCTCTATGAGCTTTTTGTTCAATTTACTTCATTTTTACATTAAGGAGATAGTCTTTGGGCATGTGTTCTTATGAGCAGCATTCAATTTATATTTCTCCACTCATACCCTATTTGGTAGCATTAGCAAGAAAGAAATGGTTCTTATCTAGCTGTTTTTAAAGATATTAGTGCAATTTTTATGTAAAGGAAATTACTATTTATCTTCACCAGCACTGGCATCTGGCATTCTAACTGGCTACTGTGTACAGCTAAGAGTGGAAGACTTAAATAAACTTTGATTCTCAGGTAGATTAATGATAACTGGTATTAACACAGAACAAACACTGTAGTTGACAGAAGTAATAAGTGTTGCCCTTTTAGGTAAGACTCCTGGTTAAGCTGGAAATAAAATGCTTCATAAGCGCTCATGACTTCAACAAGTTTATAAATTACCAGGAAAACCTCACTAGTCTGCAAAACATCAAGGAGACAGACATTAGCATTTCACATCTGCTCTCCTATGACAGCTATTATAGGAGGTGAGATACAACTCCACATTACATATCATGTGATTCAGGGCCTATCCGTCTTTTCAGGATCTCGGATTGCAGACTGTGACTTGAATCAAGTGTTTATGCAGAAGAGTTATATAGTGAGTAAAATGTTGGGGGTTTCAGAATGAAGTATCTCGGTTTGTTATAAACAGAGTTGGTGTTCTTATCAAGCTAAATAAGACATTCCTTTTAAGAAGCAGAAGATGTTTGAGAATTTTGTTTGAGAATTTTTGAGAGTAGGAAATCAAATTAAAGCCAATGTGTGCATGCATACTCTCTCTCATACACATGCTTTTGATACTATTTGAGTGCCAATAAGGAAACATTTAAATAGTAGATATTAATGAAACATAAATCAGAAATATGCTAGCTCATTTTCATCAAACATGTAGACTGAACCCTCACATATATGTATGAGGAACTCTGAAGGTTTCCCATGCAATAAATGAGATTTACAGTGTAGGTTCAAATACATTTCTATCTATCTATCTATCTATCTATCTCTTATGTCTGTATCTTTATATATTACATAAAATGTAATGTGTAGCTTGAGTATTTTGGGATTGCATGAAGTGATAAGTAGCTTTGGATTACATGAAGTTATGGAAGAAAAGCTGTCTTCATGCTATTTTTAAATAGTTATTTTGCCTGAGAGCTATATCTGCTATTCGTGTATTATCCACATTATTTGTAATAAGTTAACTTTTCTATGTTTGAATTCCTAACAGCTATGGTTAGGGGGGCATTCTATGAGTGGAATAAGCAAATCAATAAGCTGGTTTATACTGGTGTTTTAGTTCCTAAAGGCACCTTGCTAAAAACATTAGAAGAAACCAATAACCCATTAATGGATGTTAATGAAATTCCTCCCGGAACTGGCCCTCGCCAATCCCTTGGTAGGAGAAAAAGATATACTCCTAATCACTGTGCTTGATGGAATAAAAATGAGTAAACTTCCACTAATACCTACCCGCCCCCAGTTACTACCAGAGTTCAGGACTATTCCCTTGCTCTCCTGTTCCACATAACTTCCAGTTTAGGCTTTGGAACTTTGAATCCATGGAAGTAAACAGGATTCCCTTTAGGTGAGACAAATTTTACAAAGATCTGTAGATTTGAGGAACAAAACTCTTTCCTATTTCTGAACTTTTCATGTATTCAATTTAGACTCTCTACAGGGCTGAATAACCAAGAGGTGATTCTAGCTTTCTAGTTATCACTTATGTTTTGCTTATTGAGTGTTCCGTGGGAGTGTGGTTTTGTATTCACTGATAAGGACAATCGAATGTATAATTCTTCTCCCTATATATGGTGCTATTCAAATAGAAATTCCCTTACCTGATTCTTTATTTCTGAAAGAAATGGAGAACATTCTCTTGATGTTTCTACCTAGCAAGCACATCTTGAATTTTGATTTGTGCTGTCAGTGTGTGGCAAGAAGTGATTAACTTTTCCTAACTTTATCTATTTTCTATATCCTCCCACATGTGGATAAAATCACTCTCTGCTCCATTTTATTTTCATGCTAGCTAATTCTTCCATTTTTGCTTATTTTCCCCCAAAGATATGAAACCTAGGCAGGTCAGCGTTGACCAAATACTGGAACTCAGAATCTTTTTTTCTCCCCATTCTGTTCTAACAGAAACTGGGCATTTGCCTTGCAGAAATTGAATGCACCTGGCTTGTTTTGATTCCATTTTTTTGTCAGTTATTTGTGGGAATTTCTGTCTGCTGGGGAATTCTCATTCATAAAGCTTAAGATAAGTGCTGACTTCCTCTTATTTCATGATCTGGGTGTGACTCAGGGTTTGAGATTGCTTGTTGCAGGAATTTTTAGAGGAAACCTTAGTGTGGGTCAGTGCCATCGGCATCCATGAAGATTTAGCATAAGGAAGGACATGGATTACAAATTCATGAAAACAACAGGTGAAGATGATTTAATGATAGAAAAATATATGAATAATTTGGATATACCATGGTTTCAAGGATTACGTGCATCTAGATTGTCGAGAGGTTTATAATTCTACTCTCATAATTTGTAATACAGAAAAGTATAACTGTGCTGATCTTGGTGTTCTACTGAGTGCCTCTGAGAAGCTCATACAACTGCTTGTAGCTCTTAAACCTGAACTTATAGAAGGTTATCGGGGCTACTGCTCTACAGACCAAGGGTAAGGGTTGTCATGAAGCCTCTGGGAGAGAGAGAAAATGTGATTCTGAGCGCTGATGAGCAGGGAAAGGCAGGCCTCACAGCTAGCCAGTCTTGCTTATTGTCTTCTAAGTAACCAAGGCTATAAACAAGGGGGAGCTGGAATGGCCTGGAAGTCAATTGGCAGAGTATTCAAAAGGTCACCATGGTACAGAGTAGTGTGCTGATTACTTGGAAGAAACGATGCGCTAAAACATGTTCGCCACACCTCTAATGACAGTAATTGTCATACCAGAGGGGAACACGTTGCCAATCTCCTGTTAACGGTTTTTAGAACAGCCTAGAAATCTATTTTCAGGACCCTCATTTTAAACTCTTTTTTGTATTGTTCCTTTGAGTAACTAACTTTGCAGAACTTTTACTAATCTCTTCTTTTTTAATTAAATCTTTTATTTTGAAAAACTGTAAAATCTTCAGAGAAGTTATAAGTCTGTTGTAATTCATTTAGATTCACCTACATATAACTTTCATTAACATGTCACATTTGCATTCTCTTTCTCCATGTATGAAACATATTCTTAAAAAAATTTTTTTATAGTAGTTGATTTACAATATCATGTTGGTTTCAGGTATACAGCACAGTGATTCAGTTATACACACACACACACACACACACACATATATATATTACTTTTCAGATTCTTTTCCCTTATAGGCTATTATGAAATCTTGAGTACAGTTCCCTGTGCTATACAGTAGCTTCTTGCTGGTTATCTATTTTATATATAGTAGTGTGTATATGTTAATCCCAAACTCCTGAATTATCATATTCTTATATAAGAATAAGAAACACATTCTTATTCTTTTGTTGTTGTTGTTAAATTTATTTATTCATTTATTTATTTTTGGCTGCATTGGGTCTTCATTGCTGCACACGGGCTTTCTCTAGTTGCAGTGAGCGGGCGCTACTCTTTGTTGCGGTGCACGGGCTTCTCACTGCAGTGGCTACTCTTGTTGCGGAGCACAGGCTCTAGGTGCGCGGGCTTCCGTAGTTGTGGCTCGCGGGCCCTAGAGCGCAGGCTCAGTAGTTGTGGTGCACAGGCTTAATTGCTCCACAGCATGTGGGATCTTCCTGGACCAGGGCTCGAACCAGTGTCCCCTGCATTGGAAGGTGGATTCTTAACCGCTGCGCCACCAGGGAAGTCCCCACATTCTTATTCTTATATAAGCATTTATTATTGTTATTTTTGTAGCTGTTTCAGTGTAAGTTCACCTGAAATCTACTAAGAACAGGGATATTCTTTTATGTAACCTCACTGCTACTTTCAAATTCAGGTAGTAATCTATTTTTAAGAGTCCTCTGATTTGAAATTTTAACTTATTATTTTTTTCCAAAGAGATTCACTCCATACTGAAACAACCCCAGCTGTCTCTCTGTAACTGACACTCTCCAAATGAAGGCCGTCTTGCCACTCACAGCAATTCCCTTCCCAATTATTCTTACATTCCCTTTCTTTTCGTCATCTTTACGTACTTTTTGTTCCCTTTACATTTTCCCCCTCCCAACTGATATTTTAAAAGGCCACTTACTGCTGTTCTCTGTTCACTTAAGCAACTTAATTACATTTCTTGGAGCTGCATTGCTTATTTAAGGGTATATAAAAAATCTGGGTGACATTTTGCTGTAGGGCAGTGACTCTTATTGCCTCCAGCCTTGGTAGAGGGAGACTTCATTCAAACTTTAAGACCTTTGGAGAGTAAGTAGTTCAGTGGCTGAGGTAGTAAATAACATTGTGGCCATTTGAAAAGGCACAGGCAAACAGAGGCTGGTCGATCACTCTTGGAAAGCTTTTTCTCTTGTCAGCACCTCAGCACCTGATGTTTTGGCTGGCAACTCGGAGCTCTTTTAGGATCTTCTCCCTGGAGCTCTCATCTGTTAAAGTAGAGAAATGCCATTGATCCTAAAGTAGTATCAGAAAGAAAATGCAGTTTATTTCAGAATTTGTCAAAAGCAATTGGCAAGTAGAGGTAGGGTCTCTTAATATTAAAAAAAAAAAAGCTTATCCCCAAAAGATCCTCCCTCAAGGATCCAGGCTAGTAGCCTGAAATCAATTCAAGCAGCTAAAAGGATGAAAGGAGATTTCATGGTCTAGGGTGTCTTCTTTTGAGTGCTCTGGTTGAGGGTTTTCTTTGGCTGCCTGACTAGAGGCAAAGATTAGGGATACAGTGCTTGCTTTCAGTCATCTGCACTTCTGTGCTTTTCCCTGGAAAGAAGCTCAGGCTGTGGGAACCAGGGGTTCTTTTAACGTCTGTGGGTTAGGATGGACAGAGTTTATATAGCTATGTTGACACCAAGGCACTAAGAACGGTTTTTGCTTTTTGAGAATGAACAGGTTTTTCCTTCTTCTTAGAGCAATCACAGGAAGAAGAGTAGCCTCTTTGGGAAGGCAGATTGGCTCATTTGTGTAGCCGGAGAGGGCAACATTTTCATCAGCAGCTTTCTTATGCCCTGGATCTGATGCTTTGGTTTGAGGGGAGAGGGATTATCTTTTTTTTTTTTTTCCCCTGAGGTTTTTCTGCAATCTAGTATAGTAAAGGAACTTTTTACAATCACATCCATAACTATGGTGCCCATAGCTTTTAGGGCTGAATGCAAAAGGTTTTTCTGACTTGGTAAGTCAAAGTAGGTAAAAAAATATATATATATTACACAATCCTGTACTTTTTTACTTAGGGAATAAGGTTCAAGACTTTTAATAAGCTCGATGGAGCCACAACACATTGGTTTTATTTTGGGATAGGTTCCTTTTTTTTTTTATAAGATGTTGGGGGTAGGAGTTTATTAATTAATTAATTTATTTTTGCTGTGTTGGGTCTTCGTTTCTGTGCGAGGGCTTTCTCTAGTTGTGGCAAGTGGGGGCCACTCTTCATCGCGGTGTGCGGGCCTCTCACTATCGCGGCCTCTCGTTGCGGAGCACAGGCTCCAGACGCGCAGGCTCAGTAGTTGTGGCTCACGGGCCTAGTTGCTCCGTGGCATGTGGGATCCTCCCAGATCAGGGCTCGAACCCGTGTCCCCTGCATTAGCAGGCAGATTCTCAACCACTGCGCCACCAGGGAAGCCGGGATAGGTTCCTTTTGAAAACAAAAAAATAAAACAAATTTCAAGATTATTAATAATTATTACAGGGCCTGGCACATAATAGGACAGTGGTTCTCAAACTGTGACTCCCTGATCCTGCAGCATCACTGTGACCTGGAAACTTGTTAGAACCACCATGGTAGGGATTCAGTAGATGTTTGCTGAAGATAACACTGAGTTCTTAATTCCAAAGGAGAATTATGTCATTAATACCATGTTGTAAGGCAGTGGTTCCCAAACTTAAGACATATCAGAATAATCAGGAGGACTTGTGGAAATACAGAGTTTTGGACCCCAGCACGAGCATTTCTGATTCACTAGATCTGGGATGGGAATGAGAGTCTGTTGTTCTAACAAGTTCCCAGGTGGTGCTCATGGAGCTGTCCTGAGGACGCTGCTCTGAGAACTATTGGTCTAAGACTATAATTCTCAAACCTGGCTCAACATTAGAATCTCCTGGGGTTGCTTTTAGGTGTAGAAAGGACTGGGCCCCACCGAAACCAAATCAGAATCTCTATAGGTGGGCCTGGGCATGGTAGCCTTTAACATTTCCCAGGTGATTCTAAGCAGGAGCCGGGTTTGAATTCCACTCAGATCATCTCAGAAGTGATTCTCAATCCTGCTTGTCCATTAGAATCACCTGGCAGGCTTTAAAAACCCTGATGCCTGGATACCAATCCTAGAGGTTCTGAGACAATTGCTTTGAGGTGCAACCTGGGCATTCAGGTATTTGAATGCTCCCCCAAGTGTTTCTACTATGCAGCTAAAGAAAGAACCACTGCCCTAAAGATACCTTCTGGCTGTAAGAATGTCATGATTTTAGTATAATCCTATGTAAAAGACACACATTCAAGGAAAATGAACATTCCTATAGAGAAATATTTGATACTAATTTATTCTGTCTTTGTATGCTTGCCAAGTTTATACTGAACTGATTTCATGAGCTATGAGAGTTGGTTTATTTATAACAAATTAGCTAAATTTTTGATTGAAGCCTTATCCCTAATGTCTGTAAAATCTACTTTCATACAAACTCACTTCTGTGTGTGCGTGTGTGTGTGTGTGTGTGCATATGTATATGTTTGACAAATATCCAAAAGGGAGCACAAATAATTCTATCTACCATACTTTTAATTTATTCACATATTTTCTTGCCAGTTAATGTTTACCTCCATTATAGTAAAATGTAGTATAGTGGAAAGATAGACAAGTTAAGAACTCTGGCCCTGCCACTATAATGGATGTTTACCTGTCTGGTTTAGTCGATCGGTTACAAATTTATATAACATTAAGGATACCATATGTAGGTTGAGCAAGACCACACAGAAACGACACTCAGCAGTCAGAGAAGTCCTCACTGGACTGTTGAGGCAGGGAAGCATCAATAAAGCCTTTGAGGTCCCTGCCTTAGCCTGTGAGGCAGGAAGGGAAGTGAGAGGTCAAGTGATATTCATCAAAGTAACAAAAACTCATGAACATTAACAAGATATACATTAAACACATTTATACCTGTGGAAACCTGTCTCTGTGGCACTTGCAGTAAAGCATAACCTCCCTCGCTTCACTCACAACAGCTACTAAATAGCTGTGTGATATTGAGCAAGCTACTTAACTTTTCCTCGCCTTAGATTTCAGGTAATATTGATCTTGCAGGGTTGCTTTGAGGAAGAGATGAGGTAACATTGTCTTAAACTTTTCGGCTGCTCTAACAAGAATACCCAAGACTAGGTGGCTTAAATGACAAACTGTGTTTATTTCTCACAGTTCTGGAGGCTGGCAAATTCAAGATCAAGAAGCCCGCAGATTCGGTGTCTGGCGAGGACAAGCTTCCTAGTAGATGACCATCTTCTCACTGTGTCTTCATGTGGAGGAAGGAGCAGGGGAACTCTCTGGAATCTCTTTTACAAGAGCACTAAATTCCACTTAAGAGGGCTCTACCCTCATGTCCTAATCCCCTCACCAAAGGTCCCACCTTCAAATACCATCACACTGGGGATTAGGTTTCAACATATGAATTTAGGGGAGACACAAACATTGTTTATAGCAGACATGCAAAGCATTTAACCCAGTATCTGATACATGCTAGAAGTTCAGAAATATTAATTCCTTGTTTTCCCTCTGTCCTTTCTAGTATTATTACAACTTCCCTTATGTCACTCTGTCCTTTGTCTTTGATCATCATCACAATCATCGGCAATCAGAAATGTCCCTCTTCTTCTCCCTGTCTCTCCTCACCCTCCTCCACATTTATTGGGCTGCAATATCTCTGCCGAGGTGCTAGGCACTGGGGGATGCTCAGATAAATAAGCTATAGCCCCTGCCCCTAGCACAGCCAGTCTAGCGAGGAAGCAGACAGGTAAACATACAATTATTATACCTTAGGTGTGAAAAGTGGGTACAGCGGCAGCACAAGGTGTGGTGCTAAACTCAGATGTGGGACCTGGGAGTGTCTGGGGAGGCCTCCTGAAGGAGTTTAGTTTTGGGGGTTGAGCAAAAGTGACCAGATGTGGTGAGGGAGGACATGGGAAGGGGGGAAGGGATTCCTGGCAGAGACCAGCATGTGCACAGGTGGGGTGAGTGGGTGCTGTCTGAGAAAGCATGGCATCAGTAAGTTAACTGGCTTGGCAGCTGGGGGCAGGTGTGAAGGATGATGAAACAGGAGGAGTCGGCGGGGGGCTACCTCATCAAAGATGGTTCTCAAAGGGTGGGTCCCAGAGCCACAGCATCAGCATCAGCTGGGGTCTTGTTAGGACTACAAATTCTTCTGCCCCAGCCTAGACCCATTAAAGGGGAAAAGTCGAACAGGAATATGGGGCCTAGAAATCTTTAATAAGCTCTCCAGGTGATTCTGATGCATGATAAACCCTGTCCTATACCATGATAAGAAATTTGTCTGTTTTCCTGAAGGAAATGGGGGAACTCTGGGAGGATTTAGGTAAGACTATTATTTTTTGAAGGCTTACCCGGAAAGAAGGGTAAGAGACGAGCAAGGTGGATGCGTGGAACACGTATCGGTACTGGAGGTAAGTCTGTAAGGAGAGACAGGGAAGAAATTTCAGACACTTGAGTTAGAATGTAGCATCCTTGCTTTGTGCTGGGCTCATAAAAATATAAAGATAGAGAAATATGCATGGCTCCTGCCCACGAGGTGTTGATAATCTAGATGTAGTAGATTCATTCCTTCTGAGAATACATTCTACCAACCCAATAGAGGGCCGTCCCCATTTATGGAGCATTTGCTACTCTTTGGAAGAGTACTCTGTGGACTCAGTTTGATTGATTTGGACAAGACCACAGGGAGAGTCTCCTTATTCTTTACTCCCTGGGGAAAATCTGGGTTGAACTGGTACCACGATGGCTGTTTAGTATATAATGCAGTGAAAGGTGATGGTTAGAATAGCAAAATAAATTGATTGGATCATAATTTCTCTGGTACTCTGAATACATCCGTGGTGGTATTAAACCATGTAAATTTATAAACACATTCTTTCTGGGCTCTATGTTGGGAACAGCACAAATCTGAGCCTTATTTGCAATAGCAGTGAGAGAACTGCCCACTGAAAAACTGGCTTTCCGCTAGGGATTGAAAAGGGCCAGCCAGACTAGATGCTTCTTTCTGCTAGATTCTTGCTTATTCTCGGCAACAGAAGCAGGCTTGCATTCAACGCTGTAGAGAAAAGGTGACGGCGGGAAGGTAATTTGTCAGATGATGCTGGACTAGAGGTTGGAGTCTACCTTCAAGCCTGTTCTCCAGGGCTGGGAGGGAAGGGAAAAGGAGGTGCTTCGCTGGCTGAGAGAAGAAGACGAAATAAAAAAAGATTTTCCAAGATAATTGACAGCTGTATCTTCCCGCCACCACCTTCCCTCCAAACCCATGCGTCTCTGCTTGGAGTCTGACATAAAACGAGGAGTGAACCCCCATTTGTCTCCCTGTGCTTTCAATGAAAAAAGTCGGTGCACAAGGACGGAAACGAGCGCGGCTGAAAATAGGTGCATGACTTGTTGAGCATACAAATCATTTCCCCCCTAGTCTCCAAGGGAGGGAAAAAAAAAAATCCCTTGTACTCTCCTTGCAGTCTGTGTTCTGCATTCGGGAGAGGAGGCCGAGGCTGGTTTCAAGCACTCCTCCCGCTATCCCCGCAGGAAACTTTTCTCGCAGGGCCGGCTCTGGCCACTCGGCCGGGGCGGAGACGGTGGGCGTCCGGCGTGCTCCTCTCGCGGGCCGGGGCCCTAACCCCACGACGCGCCTGTCTCTTTAAATTCCAGCTGCGCTGCTGGGAAACAGCGCCGCCCGCCGCCCGCCGCCGAGGCTGGCAGGCGGCTGCGAGCTCGCTCGCGCTCTCGCTCCCGGCTGCGCGCCGCGGAGGGCTCGCTCGGCCCGCGGGCTGCTCGGCGGCGGCGGCGGCGGCGGCGGCGGCGGCGCGGGGCGGGGAGGCGCGGCCCGGCCGAGGAGGGAAGAAAGAGCGAGCCGGGCCGGGAGAGGCGCCGCGCCCGGTCCCGCGCCCGCGTTCGGCGGCCCCGGCAATTTCCTTCGGAGGTGACGAGGATATGCCTGGCTGGTGGCTTTTTTTTTTTCCTTCTTCTCCTTAAAACGATTTCCATAGTAACCTGATCAAGTGGCTCAATATCGCAAACCTGAGGATTTCCGCGGCCCGCCGGCTTGTCTTCAGTCAGGTAACGCTGGGATTTCGTTCTTTGCAAAGGCAAACCTCTGCGCTTCTTCCAAACTTCCTTTTGTGGAAAATCGCCCAGCCCAACGCAGCCCGGGGTATTTGCAACAGCGTGTTCCTTCCCAGGTGCCTGCCACGGGTCTCCTCCCCTGCTGTTCCCCCAGGACCCATGACCACATTATTTAAGAAAAAAATTATGTACGTATATAAAAAAATATATATATATATAAATAATTCTTTTGGTTGCCCCCTCCCTTCCTCTTTTTGATTTTCCCATTTCTGCACTCTCGTCGGCTTTTTCCCTGAGACTAGTGATGGGGGGCGCGGGGAGAAGTCGGGGCGGGGGTGGGTGGCGAGCGCGGTCCAGGGAGTGGCGGGCTCGGGCGGCTGGGCTCTGGTGGGCTACTTTGGGCATCTCGGCGCTGGGTGCGCCGGCCTGGGTCGCGGGGAGGGCTGTCAGCACCAGGGCGGCGGAACCGGGGACCCCCACGTTTCCAGACGAGCGACGCAGGCTTGGGGGGTGATGGAGCGCTCGGCTGGGTGGCTGGCGAGCGTCCATACATCATAGCTTTTCTTCCTACTCCCCCGCCCCTCTCCGGCTTTCTCTCTTTCTCTTTCTCCTTTCTCATTTCTTTCTTCCTTTCCTCATGACTGGCTCCATTCTGTTCCCTTCCTTGCCTCTTTTTTCCTCCCCTCGTTTCCTTTTCTCCTTTCCCTCTTACAATAAAGGGGAGTCGTTTGTAACCTTTGGTTCTGACAGCATGGGAAGAGCAGTGAAACCTGCAGCGTGGCCACCTCAACTTGGTCGTTTTCAGCCTCGTCCTCGTGAATCAACATATTTGTTTCCTGAATCTATTGATCTCCCTTGATTCTGCAGAACTGCATTCTAAGCTGGGCGTCTATGTCAGTATCAGAGTTCTGCAGCTTGCTTCCGTGCTCCCAGTATGACATGTATTGTAAGGGCTGCATATGTTTCAAATCCACATAAGCCATGGGTATAAAGAAATCTTTTAAAAAATCTAGTTTTACTCTAGAGAAACTTCCCTTTTAAATTATTGATAAACTCTTTCCTCTCTTAGATATTTAATTTTAGGGGAATTGGGAGACAGGTGTGTGTTTTTTTTTCCTCCCAGTTGATGAGGAACATGCAACTTCTATTCCCTTAATTATCTCTTTAAACCTCACTCAGTTTTGCACTTCTTAGTCACTGGAATGAGTAGATAGATCATAATTAAGGTTCAGAGGCTTGCTTCCCAAAGTCGAGGATGGCTAAAAGAACCAAGTGGGGGGCCAGGACAATTGAGACCTGCCAAAGAATAGAAAAGGCATAGCAACTCTAGTGTAAAATACATAACTAGATTCAGACTTCAGTACTGAAGATATGAAAATACAATAAAATCAGACTTTTGCCTTTGGTTCTTAGCATGTGTATCACCATACTAGGTAGGTATAAGTTAAAGCTTATTTGAAAACAGAGCCCCTATACTATAGAACCCACTCAGCTTTATTTATGTTGAGGTGCTTTTCACTATGGTTTTATTTTTCTTTGAAACTTAAGATGTCTGTATCATGTGGAAACAAAGGTGAAAAGGGGATGACTTCTATTTAACCAGAAATAGGATTTATACGGATTTCTTTTGTTTCTTAAAACATCTAGTTGTTATGTTCTCAAGTTTTCCTGAGGTCAGAGTTATTTCATAGGTGAAAACAATACTAATCAATGATTTTCCTCCACTCTGTTTCAGTGGTGTTCATAGTTTATATAGAAAAGGTCTCCGTTTTAGAGAGCTCCCATTGCCTCCTTTCCTTTGTCTGCACATTTGTTTTTAAATTCAACTTTTAATATAGAATAAAGAATCTTGGAGCAGAGAATGGGTCAGGAAGAAGAGAAACTACTGATATAATGGAAACTATACTCAAACCAAGAAAAGATAAATATTGCCATGTTACCCCACACTGTCTTTGTTTTTAGCCAATTAAGGAGCTGTGGGTTTTAAATGTATTTTCCTCTTCTTAATTCTACACCTAATACTTTTTGGACCCGAGGTCATATTTATGCATTTCAAATGAATATTTATAAAAGACTTAAATCCCCTTGCCAGTGACATCCAAAAAGCATGTTTTTCCTACAACGTTTTCTTCTAGTGAACGGTGATAGTAGTAATGGTCCCACATTATTGTTTGCACCTGACTTCTGATGTTTTGGTGTTCCTTGGTTGGGTGGGTTGCTCCTGACACGTTTACAAGATACTCCTGGCAGGCTGCATGGAACTTGAATGTACAATTAATTGTGGATGCAATAAAATGTTCATTTTTTCTTCTTGGTTTAGGAGAGGTCATTCCCTCCTGGGCATATAATGTTTTTGGTGTGAATGCTCCTTTTCGTGTGTGTATGTGAAGGATTTAACATAAAGCCTGTTCTGATTAAGCCTTGTGTGATTTGAGGTTAAAAGGTATATTAGTGACAAGACACAAATTACTCTTTTATTTATAGTACATTGATCCTGAAACTGTTTTCTCCCCCTTGTGATTGCAACTGTATATGGATCATTTAATGAAAGGTTGGGAATGATAAGCTATCTGCTTTATAATAGGAAAAAAATCCCTCAAGTTTACTTACCTCAAGTCCCCATTTTCATGCAGAGGGATTAACAGATGTTTTTGATCTGATATTTTAATAGACTGTATTGCTGAGCACTGCTAATTACCAAGAATATATTTTGTTAATTCTGACATTGGTATAAGATAAGACGTCTCTCAAGTTGTCTGGAGGGCTCCAAGTGACTCATCCTTGTAACCCATGGCAACAGGAAATGGTTATCCTGGGTGCAAGCTGAAGTGTGGACCCAGATCCACACTTTGTGATCCTTCAGGGATAATGATCCCTGATAGGAAAAGCGTGCTGCCTTCTTTGTATGGACTGGTGTTAACTTTTTGACTTTAGTCAGAACGATTCCCACCTTTGCGATTCCCCTTAGCTCCTCTTTCACATGAATGTTATAAAATTTTCAGAAAACACAGGTTACTTTTTTTAATTGAAAAGAGTTTATAAAGAAGTGTGTATGTGCAACTGACTTTGTGTGTAGCTAGGATAATTAGGGTGAGAATATCACCAAATCAAACAGAGGCTGTGTCAACTTTAAAATGTTGGGAGTCAGGGAGGTGTGTTTGGAAATAGGACCCAAGAGGCCAAGGTTATATTCTTCCTTCTGACTGCGTCGCAGAGTGATTCTTGCGCTGGCCTCCTTGTTCATACATGTCACTTGGCTTTGTTTTCTCCAGAAGAAAAATGGGCATAGTAATCTTTTTCCTGTCTTTGAATTCTCAAATATATGTGAATATGACATAATCATATATAAACACAGGTGTACATGTGTAGCAATGGTGGATACTAAAACACACACACACACACACACACACACACACACACACACACACACACACTCTCTCTCTCTCTCTCTCTCTCTCTCTCTCTCTCTCTCTCTCTCTCTCTCTCTCTCTCTCTCTCTCTCTCTCTCAGAGGCAACAGACAAGACTTCCAAGACTTCCAAATAGAGAAAGGAAATCTTTCCTTATACCACTGGCTTATGGGTAATGATGCTGAATATTTCCTTCCATTCAGGAAAAGGCAAATGTATTACTCTCTATTCTGTGGATATAGGTAGTCGATGCTTAGTGACTAATCATGTAACGTAATATGCAGAACTGAATAACCCCAGCAGGTATCACCCTTTTACTGACATGAATGCCAGTGAGGAATAAATTTCCTTTTTTTAAACCATTTAAGATCTCCTCTTCCCCCTCCCCCATTTTGTAACGAAAAGTAATTCTCTGTTAGGTTAAGTGGACCTCAGGATAGGAAAAATCCCCAGAGCTATCTTTCTGCTCAGACTTCATTTTTCCTCCCAGGTCTGACTGTCAACAGTAATATGTTACGAGCCTCTGGTGGTGATGTTTCCACAGGTCATCATCCTCCTCTGTCCCAGATGATGTCTCAGGACAAGCATTGCAGTAGCACAGGTTTTGAATTCAATGTATCTCTCAAGTTGGTTATGTAACTTAGTGGTCCCTTTTTTTCCCTAAAGCTCCAGGTCTTCAGAATTATCTGTTTATTATTATCTTATTTTCTTTAAACATTGTAAAGTTGTTTTAGAATTAGCTTGGTCCCTGTAAGGATTTAAAAGCTGCTTGTTCATGTTATTAGATTATACAGTGTTTGTACAATGCTCCTTTTTGTTAATCTATGCAGCATTTTCATACAAAACGTCGCGGTTGGGACGATTGCTGGTTGTGCTTGTTTGGGTAAGTACTTGAGATAATGGGGACCTAGATAGAGATTTGAAGGTCTGGAAACACTACCGGTGACATAGGGCCAACGTTTTCTAGCGAGTCAGCATTTTTGACAAGAAGTGATCTATAACAGTTCGGGTATAGTCAAGAAGATTTGAAAACTTTGTATTTCTTTAATCTTGTTTTGTAGATATTTATATGCAGTCCATTTATATGTATAACTCATATCGAGCTTTCAGTGTTTTTTACTGGGGAACATCATCTAAGTCTCCAGGCCTTACTTGGTGGCTTTTGGTAGGTTTGTAGGCATAGCATTGAGGAAGAAATGGTTCCTTTTACATGCTTATGTTACAATTACAAATATGACCACAGAGTCATACCCTTAGGAGTTTCTTTCCATTCAAAAGAAACATTTATGTTATTGAACTCCATCTTATGCTACCTATTAAGATGGAATCCGACACCATGGCTGCCTGATTGTATTGACCCATTTTTAGGCAATATTGCACAACAATTAAAGATTTAGCTTCTAGAGTAGACTGCTTGAGTTTGAATCCCAGCTCTGGTACTTACCATGTAGGTTATTTTTGGTAATTTTGTTTATCGGAGTCTTAGTTTCCTCATCCGTAAAAGGTGTTGAGAAGGACTTTGTAGACTAAATGGAAGAGAATATTAACATTTAGAACTCCTCCTGACATGTAGAAAATATTCATTGCATATTCACTACTATTATTATTACTGTTCCATTTCAACAACAGAAGCAGTATCAGAAGTCCAGTTATTTTTCTGTTTAGATTTTTCCTTCTAAGTCTGAACGTACATCATAATATTTGTCCACATAAGAGTTGTGCCCTCCCACCCTCCCCCCTTAGCTTTTCCCTACAGTCTCAAGCTGAAAGTAATGACCAGATGCCTGGGAGACAAGAATACATTTATTTGGAGGGGATCCATTCTTCTTGTTTCCAGAAAAGCTTAGTCTATATGCAGTATCAACACTATCCATAGATATTTCTTTTTAAGTCATACTTATTTTATTCCCAGTTTTGCTTTTTTTTTTTAAACATCTTTATTGGAGTATAATTGCTTTACAATGGTGTGTTAGTTTCTGCTTTACAACAAAGTGAATCAGTTATACATATACATATGTCCCCATATCTCTTCCCTCTTGCATCTCTCTCCCTCTCACCCTCCCTATCCCACCCCTCTAGATGGTAACAAAGCACCGAGCTGACTCCCTGTGCTATGCGGCTGCTTCCCACTAGCTGGCTATTTTACGTCTGGTAGTGTATATACGTCCATGACACTCTCTCACTTTGTCCCAGCTTACCCTTCCCCCTCTCCGTATCCTCAAGTCCATTTTATAGTAGGTCTGCATCTTTATTCCTGTCTTGCCCCTAGGTTCTTCTGACCATTTTTTTTTAGATTCCATATATATGTGTTAGCATACAGTGTTAGTTTTTCTCTTTCTGACTTACTTCACTCTGTATGACAGACTCTAGGTCCATCCACCTCAGTACAAATAACTCAGTTTCATTCTTTTTTATGGTTGAGTAATATTCCATTGTATATATGTGCCACATCTTCTTTATCCATTCATCTGTCGATGGACACTTAGGTTGCTTGCATGTCCTGCCTACTGTAAGTAGAGCTGCAATGAACATTTTGGGACATGACTCTTTTTGAATTATGGTTTTCTCAGGGTATATGCCCAGTAGTGGGATTGCTGCATTGTATGGTAGTTCTATTTTTATTTTCTTAAGGAACCTCCATATTATTCTCCATAGTGGCTGTATGAATTTACATTGCCACCAACACTACAAGAGGGTACCCTTTTCTCAATACCCTCTCCAGCATTTATTGTTTCTAGATTTTTTGATGATGGCCATTCTGACCCGTGTGAGATGATATCTCATTGTAGTTTTGATTTGCATTTCTCTAATGATTAATGATGCTGAGCATTCTTTCATGTGTGTGTTGGCAATCTGTATATCTCCTTTGGAGAAATGTCTAATTAGGTCTTCTGCCCATTTTTGGATTGGGTTGTTTGTTTTTTTGATATTGAGCTACCTGAGTTGCTTGTATGTTTTGGAGATTAATCCTTTGTCAGTTGCTTCATTGGCAAATATTTTCCCCCGTTCTGAGGGTTGTCTTTTCGTCTTGTTTATGGTTTCCTTTGCTGTGCAAAAGCTTTGAAGTTTCATGAGGTCCCATTTGTTTATTTTTGTTTTTATTTCCATTTCTCTAGGAGGTGGGCCCAAAAGGATCTTGCTGTGATTTATGTCATAGAGTGTTCTTTGTTTTCCTTTAAGAGTTTGATGGTGTCTGGCCTTACATTTAGGTCTTTAATCCATTTTGAGTTTATTTATGTGTATGGTGTTAGGGAGTGTTCTAATTTCATTCTTTTACATTCTTTTACATGTAGCTGTCCAGTTTTCCCAGCAACACTTATTGAAGAGACTGTCTTTTCTCCACTGTATATTCTTGCCTCCTTTATCAAAGATAAGGTGACCATATGTGTGTGGGTTTACCTCTGGGTTTTCCTGTTCCATTGATCTATACTTCTGTTTTTGTGCCAGTACCATACTGTCTTGATTACTGTAGCTTTGTAGTATAGTCTGAAGTCAGGGAGCCTGATTCCTCCAGCTCCGTTTTTCTTTCTCAAGATTGCTTTGGCTATTTGGGGTCTTTTGTGTTTCCATACAGATTGTGAAATTTTTTGTTCTAGTTCTGTGAAAAATGCTATTGGTAGTTTGATAGGGATTGCATTGAATCTGTAGATTGCTTTGGGTAGTAGAGTCATTTTCACAATATTGATTCTTCTAATCCAAGAACATGGTATATCTCTCCATCTATTTGTATCATCTTTAATTTCTTTCATCAGTGTCTTATAGTTTTCTGCATACAGGTCTTTTGTCTCCTTTGGTAGGTTTATGCCTAGATATTTTCTTCTTTTTGTTGCAATGGTAAATGGGAGTGTTTTCTTTCACTTTCAGATTTTTCATCATTAGTGTATAGGAATGCAAGAGACTTGTGTGCATTAATTTTGTATCCTGCTACTTTATCAAATTCATTGATTAGCTCTAGTAGTTTTCTGGTAGCATCTTTAGGATTCTTTATGTATAGTATTATGTCATCTGCAAACAGTGACAGTTTTACTTCTTCTTTTCCAATTTGGATTCCTTTTATTTCTCTTTCTTCTCTGATTGCTGTGGCTGAAACTTCCGAAACTATGTTGAATAATAGCGGTGAGAGTGGGCAACCTTGTCTTATTCCTGATCTTAGTGGAAATGGTTTCAGTTTTTCACCATTGAGAACGATGTTGGCTGTGGGTTTGTCATATATGGCCTATATTATGTTGAGGAAGGTTCCCTCTATGCCTACTTTCTGGAGGGTTTTTGTCATAAATGGGTATTGAATTTTGTCGAAAGCTTTTTCTGCATCTATTGAGATGCTCATATAGTTTTTCTACTTCAATTTGTTAATATGGTGTATCACGTTGATTGATTTGCGTATATTGAAGAATCCTTGCATTCCTGGGATAAACCCCACTTGATCATGGTGTATGATTCTTTTTAATGTGTTGTTGGATTTGTTTGCAAGTATTTGGTTAAGGTTTTTGCATCTGTGTTCATCAGTGATATTGGCCTGTAGTTTTCTTTCTTTGTGACGTATTTGTCTGGTTTTGGTATCAGAATGATGGTGGCCTCATAGAATGAGTTTGGGAGTGTTCCTCCCTCTGTGATATTTTGGAAGAGTTTGAGAAGGATAGGTGTTAGCTCTTCTCTAAATGTTTGATAGAATTTGCCTGTGAAGCCACCTGGTCCTTGGCTTTTGTTTCTTGGAAGATTTTTAATCACAGTTTCAATTTCAGTGCTTGTGATTGGTCTGTTCATATTTTCTATTTCTTCCTGGTTCAGTCTTGGCAGGTTGTGCCTTTCTAAGAATTTGTCCATTTCTTCCAGGTTGTCCATTTTATTGGCATAGAGTTGGTTGTAGTAATCTCTCATGATCCTTGTATTTCTGCAGTGTCAGTTGTTACTTCTTTTTCATTTCTAATTCTAATGATTTGAATCTTCTCCCTTTTTTTCTTGATGAGTCTGGTTAATGGTTTATCAATTTTGTTTATCTTCTCAAAGAACCAACTTTTAGTGTTACTGATCTTTGCTACCGTTTCCTTCATTTCTTTTTTCATTTATTTCTGATCTGATCTTTATGATTTCTTCCTTCTGCTAACTTTGGGTTTTTTTGGTTCTTCTTTCTCTGATTGCTTTAGGTGTAAGGTTAGGTTGTTTGTTTGAGATGTTTCTTGTGTCTTAAGTAGGATTGTATTGCTCTAAACTTTCCTCTTAGAACTGCTTTTGCTGCATCCTATAGGTTTTGGGTCATCGTGTTTTCATTGTCATTTGTTTCTAGGTATTTTTTGATTTCCTCTTTGATTTCTTCAGTGATCTCTTGGTTATTAAGTAGTGTGTTGTTTAGCCTCCATGTGTTTGTATTTCTTACAGATTTTTTCCTGTAATTGATATCTAGTCTCATAGCGTTGTGGTCAGAAAAGATACTTGATATGATTTCAGTTTTCTTCAATTTACCAAGGCTTGATTTGTAACCCAAGATATGATCTATCCTGGAGAATGTTCCATGAGCACTTGAGAAGAACGTGTATTGTTTTTTTGGATGGAATGCCCTATAAATATCAATTAAGTCCATTTTGTTTAATGTATCATTTAAAGCTTGTGTTTCCTTATTTATTTTCATTTTGGATGATCTGTCCATTCGTGAAAGTGGGGTGTTAAAGTCCCCTACTATGATTGTGTTACTGTTGATTTCCCATTTTATGGCTGTTAGTATTTGCCTTATATTGAGGTGCTCCTATGTTGGGTGCATAAATATTTACAATTGTTATATCTTCTTGGATTGATCCCTTGATCATTATGTAGTGTCCTTCTTTGTCTCTTGTAATAGTCTTTGTTTTAAAGTCTATTTTGTCTGATATGAGTATTGCTACTTTAGCTTTCTTTTGATTTCCATTTGCATGGAATATCTTTTTCCATCCCCTCACTTTCAGTCTGTATGTGTGCCTAGGTCTGAAGTGGGTCTCTGGTAGACAGCATATATACAGGTCTTGTTTTTGTATCCATTCAGCCCGTCTATGTCTGTTGGTTGGAGCATTTAATCCATTTACATTTAAGGTAATTATTGATATGTATGTTCCTATTACCATTTTCTTAATTGTTTTGGGTTTATTATTGTAGGTCTTTGCCTTCTCTTGTGTTTCCTGCCGAGAGAAGTTCCTTTAGCATTTGTTGTAAAGCTGGTTTGGTGGTGCTGAATTCTCTTAGCTTTTGCTTGTCTGTAAAGGTTTTAATTTCTCCGTCAAATCTGAATGAGATCCTTGCTGGGTAGAGTAACCTTGGTTGTAGGTTTTTCTCCTTCATCACTTTAAATATGTCCTGCTACTCTCTACTGGCTTGCAGAGTTTCTGCTGAAAGATCAGCTGTTGATCAGCTGTTAACCTTATGGGGATTCCCTTGTGTGTTATTTGTTGTTTTTCCCTTGCTGCTTTTAATATTCTTTGTATTTAATTTTTGATAGTTTGATTAATCTGTGTCTTAGTGTGTTTCTCCTCGGATTTATCCTGTGTGGGACTCTCTGTGCTTTCTGGACTTGATGAACTATTTTCCTTTCCCATATTAGGGAAGTTTTCAACTATAATCTCTTCAAATATTTTCTCAGTCCCTTTCTTTTTCTCTTCTTCTTCTGGGACCCCTATAATTCGAATGTTGTTGCCTTTAATGTTGTCCCAGAGGTCTCTGAGTCTGTCCTCAATTCTTTTCATTCTTTTTTCTTTATTCTGCTCTGCAGTAGTTATTTCCACTATTTTATCTTCCAGGTCACTTACCCGTTCTTCTGCCTCCATTATTCTGCTATTGATCCCTTCTAGAGAATTTTTAATTTCATTTATTGTGTTATCTATCAGTGTTTGCTCTTCAGTTCTTCTAGGTCCTTGTTAAACGTTTCCTGTATTTTCTCCATTCTATTTCTATGACTTTGGATCATCTTTACTATTAATATTCTGAATTCTTTTTCAGGTAGACTGCCTATTTCCTCTTCATTTGTTAGGTCTGGTGGGTTTTTACCTTGCTCCGGCATATGCTGTGTGTTTCTCTGCCTTCTCATTTTGCTTAACTTACTGTGTTTGGGGCCTCCTTTTCGCAGGTTTCAGGTTCGTAGTTTCTATTGTTTTTGGTGTCTGTCCCCAGTGGCTAAGGTTGCTTCAGTGGGTTGTGTAGGCTTCCTGGTGGAGGGGACTGGTGCCTGTGTTCTGGTGGGTGAGGCTGGATCTTGTCTTTCTGGTGGGCAGGTCCATGTCTGGCGGTGTGTTTTGGGGTGTCTGTGGCCTTATTATGATTTTAGGCAGCCTCTCTGCTAATGGATGGGGTTGTGTTCCTGTCTTGCTAGTTGTTTGCATAGGGTGTCCTGCACTGTAGCTTGCTGCTCGTTGAGTGGAGCTGGGTCTCAGTGATGGAGATCTCTGGGAGAGCTTTGCCGTTTGATATTACATGGGGCCGGGAGGGCTCGTGGACGAATGTCCTGAACTTGGCTCTCCCACCTCAGAGGCACAGCCCTGATGCGTGGGTGGAGGACCAAGAGGCCGTCCTCCACATGGCTCAGAACAAAAGGGAGAAAAAAAAGAAGATAAAATAATTAAAATAAAAAATAATTATTAAGAAAAAAATTTTTAAGTAATAAAAAAATGGACAGACAGAACCCTAGGACAGATGGTAGAAGCAAAGCTATACAGACAAAATCACACACAGAAGCATACACATACACACTCACAAAAAGAGAAAAAGGGGAAAAAAAATCTATATCTGTATCTATCTATCTATCTATATATATAGTTGCTCCCAGAGTCCACCTCCTCAATTTGGGATGATTCGTTGTCGCTTCAGGTATTCCACAGATGCAGGGTACATCAAGTTGATTGTGGAGATTTAATCCGCTGCTTCTGAGGCTGCTGGGAGAGATTTCCCTTTCTCTTGTTTGTTCGCACAGCTGCTGGGGCTCAGCTTTGGATTTGGACCCGCCTCTGCATGTATGTTGCCTGAGGGCGTCTTTTCTTCCCTCACACAGGACGGGGTTAAAGGAGCAGCTGATTCACGGGCTCTGGCTCACTCAGGCTGGGGGGAGGGAGGGGTACGGATGCGGGGCGGGCCTGCGGCGGCAGAGGCCGGCGTGACGTTGCACTGGCGCGTCGTGCGTTCTCCGGCGTGACGTTGCACCAGCCTGAGGCACGTCGTGAGTGCGTTATGCCGGGGAAGTTGTTCCTGTATCATGGGACCCTGGCAGTGGCGGGGTGCACAGGCTCCCCGGAAGGGCGGTGCTCGCACGCAGGGTTCTTGGTGGCAGCAGCAGCCGCCTTAACGTCTCATGCCCGTCTCTGGGGTCCGTGCTGATAGCCGCGGCTCGCGCCCGTCTCTGGAGCTCCTTTCAGCGGCGCTCTTAATCCCCTCTCCTCGCGCACCAGGAAACAAAGAGGGAAGAAAAAGTCTCTTGCCTCTTCAGCAGCTCCAGACCTTTACCCGGACTCCCTCTCGGCTAGCCGTGGCGCACTAGCCCCCTTCAGGCTGTGTTCACGCCGCCAACCCCAGTCCTCTCCCTGCGCTCCGTCCGAAGCCGGAGCCTCAGCTCCCAGTCCCCACTGGCCCTGGCACGTGAGCAGAGAAGCTTCTCGGGCTGGTGAGTGCTGGTCGGCACCGACCCTCTGTTGGGAATCTCCCCGCTTTGCCCTCCGTACCCCTTTTGCTGTGTTCTCCTCCATGGCTCCGAAACTTCCCCTCTCCGCCACCCGCAGTCTCCGCCCGCGAAGGGCCCTTCTAGAGTGTGGAAACGTTTCCTCCTTCACAGCTCCCTCCCACTGGTGCAGGTCCCGTCCCTATTCTTTTGTCTGTTGTTTTTTTTTTTTCCCTATCCTGGTATGTGGAGAGTTTCTTGCCTTTTGGGAGGTCTGAGGTCTTCTGCCAGCGTCAGTAGGTGTTCTGTAGGAGTTGTTCCACATGTAGATGTATTTCTGATGTATTTGTGGGGAGGAAGGTGATCTCCGCGTCTTACTCTTCCACCATCTTGAAGCTCCTCCTGTCCATAGATTTTTTAAGTTCAAAACTTGAAACTCGAAATCAGGATTAGTTCCAGTAGTAATATGATACATCAGCTTAAAAAACTGAACAAATGTAAAGCTTCTAGTTTTAGTATTAGAGTGCTGTTTACTCACAAGCTACAGCTGCTTCTTATTACCCTAATGTAATCCTGAAGCTACAAGCTTTTGCTAAAGAAGGTTGCTGAATAATTTTTTTTTGTGAAGTCACTTGAAGTCTCATTGATGAGAAAATATTACTTGTTTAAAGATGTGATGTTTCATCCTTGCTTTTTTTTTCCTTCATGAGTTCTAGTATTAAGAGCTGCATTGAATAGGTAAATTTCTTCACATATTGAGGGTGTGTCCTCATCTGCAAAATGAATGTATTGCGTTAGTATACCTCTTTATTGAAAACTTTGCATAATGAAAAAAAAATTAAAAACAAAAGTAGAAAGGACTGTATAATGGATTCCCTGGGACCCATCATTCAACTGTAACAAATTAGGTAACCTCTTAAGATCCTTCTTGATTTCTGTGATTCTCTGACCATGCAAATTCTGATTCACTCTGGTTTTGAGGATCTAGAATATCTGCTTTTTAAATAATAATGATACTATCAGAAATATTGATACTAAACTGATAGAGTTATTATAACACTGAGCATTTAGTGGCAAGTCAACAAAATAATATACACAAAATGATACATGAGAAATGTGTTGGAACTGAGCAAATGCAATGTCAGGGTTTAAAACTCTGGGATTAGTTTGGTTCAACAGACATTTATGAAATGTCTCCCTCAAAGATGTCATCCAGTAGGATTGATGCCACATTATCATCTTAAAGATTGAATTCCCTGGTAGTCCAGTGGTTAGGACTCTGCTCTCCCACTGCCTAGGGCCCACCTTCAATCCCTGGTTGGGGAGCTAACATCCCACAAGCTGCATGGCCAAAAAAAAAAATAAAATAATTTTCAAGAAATTGGGCTATAATAAACAGTTCTAAAACTATATTGAGCATTACCTTTCTTTCATTTGGAAACTTATTTCAAGATCGTAAAAGCCAGCTTCCAAGATGGTCCCCAGATGATCCTTTCCTTTTGCTATTCTTTCTCTTGTAAATTACTCTCCCACATTTTAAAAGCATGGTTCTATGTGATCAGAGAAATATGGCGGATGTGATGGTGTATGACTTGTGAAGTCATAAAAGATATTGTCACTTTTGCCTTGCTCTCTTGGGTGACTCTGGGAGAAGCCACCTGCCATGTTGTGAGGACACTCAAGCAGGCCATAGAGATTCCAGTGGCAAGGAAGTGAGGCCTTCTGCTGACAGCCAGCACCAGTTTACCAGCCACATGAAGGAACCACCTTGGAAGAGGGTCCTTCAGCCCTGGTGAAGTCTTCAGATGACTGCAGTCCTTGTTAACACACTGACTGTATCCTCTTGAGAGACCATAAGCCAGAAACATAGCTAAGCCGCTTCTGAATTCATAACCCATAGGAACTGCATGAATTACTAAATGTTTGAAACTGCTAAATTTTGGAGTAATTTGTTATGCAGCAGCACTACAAAAACCTTAAACTGCCTCAGGGTTGTTATTATAAATATCAATAACTAGTTATCATTGTTCTGTAGGTAGATAGAAGTGCTAGTTAATAGAATTCTAGCTGACAGGATGCTGTTTAAATCTGAATTTACCACAGTGAATTTCTGGCATCCTAGCTTTCTTTCAAGCTTTTACTCCTCAGAATGAATCTTTTGTGGACATTATCCATAATTAAATGAGGGCAGAAGGTATAATGTCTCTTCTTCCATTGGTTACAAGCCTGGAACTTAATCTCAGCACTTCCATTTGGCAAAGTATCTGTTTAAAAACTCAATGGTTTTGGAATTTTGAGAGAAAGTAGGGGCTAGAGATTGATGATTGGGAAGTGCTCTAGCCATGCTTGGGTAAACTTTGAGCTAGTATCATAGTTTACTTTCAGGTTATTCCCCAAAAGAGCTCCCCCCACCCCCAAACACACAGGCCTTTAAAATTTAGGCTTTCATTACCATAGAAGCTTTTCTTCTGTCATCTTCTGAACTAGGTAAGATAAAATTTCCCAAAATAGAATGTGCTCCAGATGAGGCCCTGGTAATATTACCTAATGTAGCCATTCTCATGAGTCTGCACTTCCGGTCTTTGGTGTATATTGTTAGGCTTCCCTCCTTAAGCATGGTTCTGGGTTTTATGTATCGATTTGTTTTTCTCATTGTTATATTACAAGTTTAAGGGAATCTAAAAATTGGATATTATTGTAGGTAGAATAGATTCTATATAAGTAAAATTTTGGTACATACAAAATGGTAGGGATTAGAAAACCAAAAAAAGACAATAACCTCACTTTTTTCATGGATGTTTGATTTTATCTACATAAATTATCCCATAAAAATTTAAAGGGTGATTGAATCTTTAATATATATTAAGTAGGTACTAGGCACTTGGAGAACACTAAGAAGTAAGGTTTTTGAGCGTTTAGATTGGTATGAATATTAGATTATTTTCATAAATGAGCTGTTAGTCTTCAGCTTTGGAGCATAAGTTTTTAGTACTTTTGCTGTTTAATTTGTTAGGTAGGGTTACAAATAGGATTCTGTTGCCCCCGAGAATTTTTTCAGATCCAAGGTTATCTTGGTATAAAACAGTGATGGTGTTCACTGACCTGTACCAATATCATGCTCTCTGGGAATTGAAATTGATTTTTTTTTTTTTTTTTGGGTCCATGGCATGTACATTTGCTATTTGAACAAGCATCACCTGGGAGGACTTAGGAAAACGAATAAGTAGACATTCAGAATTTAGTTTTTAGGACATCACAAATGAGTTGCATCACAAGCCTCAGGAGAAAGATAATGAAGTCACTCGTTCTTCTTGATATTTTTATGTTTGAGCACAGTGTGTAGTAAGAACTACCTTTAGAATTGAGGATAAGCAACACGTCTGGTCTGGTTTTTCTGTTCTTTGTGAAATATGTGGAAATTAAGCTACTCTTAGTTGCTGGTGAAAAGGCTAGATGGCAGATGTGTATAGAGTCTGGGAGTGTTTTTGTAGATGTCTTCTGCTAAGCAGGCTTTTGTTTTTGTTGGATAATGTGTTCATCTTGTATGCTTGTTTTATGTCCTTTGCACATTTGGCATGGCTTTAATTTACCCTGTGAAGTAAACATGATTTTTAACAAAAAGTTTATAGATATATATATTAATTGCCTTCTCTGCTGTGATGAGGATAACAGGGGTACAGAAATGAGTAAGACAAGGTCCTTGCCCTAGAGAAAGTTGGAATGTGCTTAATTATAAAATTTTTTTTTTATTTTTCAGAGTGTTCAGCTGATTATTTATAGCTAGACTTTACAATTTATTATGGTTAGGCTGCATTCAACACAAGATCCAGTTAAATTATGTTGACATAATTGAGAGTTATCCTGAGTTCTACACTGTTAATGAATGCTAATGCTCTTTTCAAAGTCTCCTATATGTGGGTGGCTTCAGTAACCACAAAGGCTTTTCTGCCTACAGCAGATAATCTCTCAGTAATGTCACAGGAAGTTGCATTAGAAATTATGCCATTACCTATAGCTCTTTCCTTTTTAGCTAACTAGGTAGGAATGTCTGTTCAGCGTACTCCCTATAGGGCAAATGTCTGTATCATACTTTGGAAATATATATATATATATATATATATATATATATATATATATTTCCCTGCCAGAATGGAAATGCATTTTATGAACATTCAAGTAAATTTCCTGATATTTGTGCTTGCTAATTGTATATTTTAAGGATTGGGGTGGAGTTTAAATAGTAGTATGTTAGAGTCCCAGACATACCTGAATCTGTTCTGCCAGTTACCTCTGTCCCTGTGAAGGGACCCCAGGGAAGGTAAATGCAGGCAGTGGCAGCCACGTGGTAATCAGAATACCACTTTATTAATAGCTTGAGCTGGTGCCAATTACCCTTGATGCAGGGCTCTTTGGAAAAAGGTGGTTTGGAGCACGTACTCTAGGCTTGAGTCCAGATATATATTTTTAGTCTTCATATGCTCTGGTCTAGCCATAATTTGGGAATTAAGTCAAGAAGAGAAAGGAATGGTCATGTCCTAAGTTGAAATTAGGACCCCTCTTAACAGCCATATAAAACTAGGAAGTAGAAAGAGAGAGGGAGTAGACCCTGGTTTTGTGCTCTTTAAAGCATGGTGGCCCTGCTCACTAATAGTTAAAGTCTGGTCATTGTTTTTGTATCTGACCTATTAGAAGAGCAATTCCTTCTTTAGAAGGGGTGGACAGAAAAGGCCCTGGTGAGGAGGGAAAGATCCAGTAGTACAAGATACATCATGGTATAGGTCACAATCTTATCTGAAACCCTTGGGATAAGAAATGTTTCAGAATTTGGACTTCTTCATATTTTAGAAAGACAATAGAGTGTGTGTGTGTGTGTGTATGTATGTATGTATGTATGTGTGTGTGTCATGTAACAATCCCAGTGTGGCCTGGGGCAGCTTCTCTTGGTCAAACATATGACTATTTCTGTAAGAAAATCTATGAATATTCAGAGTAGGTAGGAGTAGTAGACAGAATAATGTCCTCTTCCTAAAATGTCCACATTCCAATCCCCAGAACCCGTGAATATGTCACCTTTCATGGCCAAAGGGGACTTTGCATTTGTGACTGAGGTTTAAAGACTTAGAGATGAGGGCATGAACCTGGATTCTCTGGGTGAGCCCAGTGTAATCACAAGGGTCCTTGAAAGCAGAGAACCTTTTCCAGCTGTGGTGGGAGGAGGAGATGTGGTGGTGGAAACAGAGAGATGCTACCTTGCTGCCTTTGCAGATGGAAGAAGGGGCCATGGGTGAAGAAATGCAGATGGCCTCTAGGAGCTGCAGAAGGCAAGGAAACAGATGGTCATCTAGAGCCTCCAGACAGGAATGTCATCCTGCTGATGGTCTGATTTTAGCTCAGTGAGACCCCTGTCGGACCTCTGAACTCCAGAAATGTAAGACAATAAATTTGTGTTTTAAGCCACTACATTCGTGGCAACTTATTACAGCACTGATAGAAAACTAATACAGTGAGATAAAGACTATAACCTTATTTTACTTCAAGTTCAGTTATGAGAAACCTTTGGATTTTCAGGGCTTTTTGGATTATGAATTGCACTTAGGGATTGTGGGCCTGTAAAAGGAATTGAAAATGTTGATATTTTAACTGGATGACCTTATGGTGTCTGAATTAATCGTAGGAGGAAGAGTTCCTTAGAAGGAAGCTTTGTAGTTGTTACCGTCCTAATACTTGAAACTTTGCTGATTTCTTTGTATGCGTGTCCATTGCCTTTATGGACCTTACACTGGTTGATGACGGCTCTGGCCAGCTTGGCTGACTGTGGACCTCGGTTCACCATGATTCAGATTAAGGTAATATATGTGACGGGACTCAAACTCTAAAGTACTGTGCAAATGTTCATTGGTCCTTGTTGATATTTATTACTGAGCAGCTGCCTCCTGTCCCTCCTTCCTTCTAGCAGGGTTGGTGGGGAGGAAATACCACAGGATGATTCTGTGAATGTGACAGCAGGATTGCTTCTTCCTTCTGGCTGCCAGGAATCCTTTCCCTATATCCCAAGTCTCTACAGTGTGTATGGCTCTAAGGGAGGTGGCATCTGGAGTGAATGTCTAACCACACAAAGGCTGGGTACCTTTGGGCTCATCCATGTACCTCATTGTCAACCATTAATTACATTAACTTTTTTAAGTGATGAAGAAATATCCATGTTCTGCTTCTCATGACAGAATCCAGTGCAAAGTCTACATAAGGAAATTTTCCCACAAAATAATCCACAAAGTATATAGCATACTTTAGAATAAAGGGCAGCTGTTCACACTAAAAAGGTAGTATTTGTTTTGTTATGATGCTGGGTCCTTGTAGTAGATTCCATGATTATGAAGTGATCACATTTGAAGGTTATGCTTTCAGTGAAATGTTTCAGCATGATGATACTAGCTCTGATTCAAATTGAAATGCTAACATCGAGCATGCACCTTACACTGTCCTTGATCTGTAGCTGAATCTTCAGGAACATCAATTTTCCTATTGATTCCTTTGAGGCCCACGTGCTGGGAGAGTGAGTCTTACTCTGCCTGGCCCCTATGCGGTTGTGTTATTGTTTTTCCCTCTTCTTCTAGAAAATTGGTAGGTTTTGAGCTGTGGTTTGTGACCTAATGTGTGAATCTAACCTTTTTTACTCACTAAGGGCATAAATGTCCTCTTTATCCCCACAACCACATTGCCCCTACCCATAACACAATGCTTTTCTTCACCAACATTTTCAGTATGATGCATTTGAAACCTTTTCTAAGCTTTTGACGTAAGTGATTGTGAATCAAATACAGCTTTACAACTTACTCTAGGCAGGAGACTGTGTTGAGACCTCATGTCTATGTAATCAATAACAAGATAGCTATTTATGCAAAGTTTTGTGCCCAAGTGAAGATCTAGCATATTGGGAATTCCAGAGAGAAATTTTGTTACTTGACATCTATCCTGTTATTGCTATGATGCGTAATCATAAATTTGTTGTAATGCTTATAGACTCTACTGAATTTTAGTTGAAATATATACATATTAAAAGTAGTTTCAGAACCTAGAGAATGCCTGATTTTTCACACCACAATGTACTGGGCTCTGGGCTATGTTCTGGGAGTAAGTGGCAGGAAGAAGGACATAGACTTTGCCCTTAATGAGTTTATGTCCAGCAGGTAAGACTTGTGCAGAGGAAAAGGTGGCAAGTTCTGTAGACAAGTGCAAGTATCCATGGAGAGGAGCAGATGAAGGAGGGGAAGGCTTCCTCCAGACGGGGAAACTACAGAGTGCTTGATGGAGGAAGTGGCATTTGAACCACGAAGGCTAGTAAAGTATTCAAGCAGAATTCAATCTATTCCATGGCATGTGGACCTCTAGGATCTGGCCCTGCCTCTTCTTGCATCTGACCATCTTCACCTCCCATTCCAGCCATGCTGAGCTATTCGTAGGGTCTTACAAGTGTCATGCTCTTTCCACTTTGGACCTATGCTAACAGGTATAGTTTCCGTACAACGAGATTTCCATGTTGAATATTTTTTATTTTTTATTATTTTTTTGGCTGAGTTGGGTCTTCGTTGCCACGTGCGGGTTTTCTATAGTTGCCGCGAGCGGGGGCTACTCTTCGTTGCGGTGCATGGGCTTCTCATTTTGCAGTGGCTTCTCTTGTTGTGAGCATGGGCCCTAGGTGCGCGGGATTCAGTAGTTGCAGCACGTGGGCTTAGTAGTTGTGGCATGTGGGCCCTAGGGTGTGTGGGCTTCAGTTATTGTGTCACGTGGGCTCAGTAGTTGTGGCTTGCAGGCTGTAGAGCACAGGCTCAGTAGTTGTGGCGCACGGGCTTAGTTGCTCCGTGGCACGTGGGATCTTCCCAGACCAGGGATCGAACCTGTGTCCCTTGCATTGGCAGGCGGATTCTTAACCACTGCGCCACGAGGGAAGTCCCCCATGTTGAGTATTTTTTAAAGAACTCCTCTTAAGACATAGAAATGACTCTCTGTAGTTCACATCTTCCTAGTCGTTCAGTCTTGCCAGCCACAAAGTCCTAGAATTCCAGAGCTTGTATGTAGGCGATGTTTGTTGTTCAGCTCCAGTAATGCCACTTATACATTCTTTCCTTTGCTTATTTTTTGAAGCGTGTGTACTGCTGAAAGGATGACAGAGAAAATAGTTGCTGTTAAGGAGGTCACTGCTGGCGAGAGACAGACAAACAGTTTTAGTATGAAACTTTCATAGCTGTACTAGACGTATGAAGAGGGGGCCTGGGAAAGCAGAAGTGGGAGTGACCGTTCTGCCTGCTGGCTGGGCCTCAGGGACAAATGCCCAGAGAGAAGATGCTTGAAGTGAGTCATGAAAGATGAGTGGGAACCCGCCAGATGGACACAATGGAGGAGGATGTTTCAGGATGTGAGTCTGCAAGTGTACAAAGACATTAAGGGAACGTGAAAAGTTAGGGAACAGTCAGTCCCCACAAGCAAAATTATGTGTCAGGGACAGGTGCCTCGTGATGAAGATGGAAGGGTAGGCAACCCAGAAAGTGTATAAATTTTAGATCAAGGAGTTAGTACTTTATTCTGCAAGTATCAGTGATCATTGAAGAATGTTAAACAGGGAAGCCATTTGTATAATTCCCTTTGAAAGCAGATATCAGAGTTATAACATCTTAATATAACATTGTTTGGTGCAGAAGCAATATGAAGTGTCATCTAAGAGCTGAGTCTTCACAATATGCTAACACTTATAGGTTGTGTGAGCATGGACAAATTACGTACCTTCTCCATGTCTCAGTTTCTTTATCTGCAAAGTGGGCATGATAATAGCACCTGTTGCAGAACTGATGTGAGAATTAGGTGCGCTATTGTTGCTAATGAACCCAGCTGTTATAGTAAGTATACAATAATTAAGTGTACATTTACTATGCATTTTGATTTTATTAAGAATAAAGACTCGATGTCCAGCAAGAACTTGGCAGTGTTGCAATTGAAAGGACCCTTAAAAGTCAGTTGCAGCGTGTATTTATTTTAAGTTCATAATAAAGGCCAAAGCCATGAGCTGAATTTTAAATATGTCTTGAAACCTGAGATTGTCTTGTTTACCGGCCTGAGGAAGGGTCATTAGAAAATGAGATATGGTAGAAAGCAAAAATGAATCGTAGCGTGGCCAATAGTGTGTGGGACCTTGACTGGGATTAGGCAAATTTGGGTGAGGATATTGAAATCCCACTCCACAGTCAGCATTATTGTGTCCTGATACAAGCAAAGGCAGAGTCATTATGTGAGGCCATCTACAGAAAACAGGGAATGTTTGAGATTGAAAGAGCTCCCCCTGCTTTGACTCAGTTGATCCAGAGGAATGTGAGCTGAAGCCTGGGGCACCAAAATGGTGTAAGGGTTTGGCATGACTTCTGCTGGCCCTTTAAGGCCGAGTAACTATCAGTGAAATGTGGATAACCACAGAACTGTGTGTTTGAATATTCACTTGAAAATCCCTCACGTATCATACTTAGATATTACGGTTCAGCTGATAGTAACCACTTAAAAGTAATAAATTTTTCTCAGAAAAGAATGAGACACAGATTTATGCTTCAGCTGGTAAACGTGTATGTAGTATTAGTGAGTGAGCCCAAAGCATTTCACAAACAAAAGCATTCTGACAGTAGGAGAACTCCTGTATACCAAGACATGTATATCATTTGTCTCTCTGTTAGTGAAAAAATCAAACAATATTTTTGTAAGATGGAAAGATAGACTGACACTTCATAGGATATCTACCATTTTATTAATTGATAATTATGTTCTCTTTGCTGTTCTGAGGAGTGTTTTGAATTATGTCCCTATTACTGTAGCAAGATTTTCAGGTAATAACCATGATAGTTGTTTTGGTGGGAGGAGTGGTTTTATTTCACTTACTTTACAATGAATATTGAGATGTTCTGTTTTATCAGATTAATCTAAACAGCAGGACTTTTAAATGTTTGTAGCTTCTCATAAAATCTGTCACATGTGATACAAAGGTGAAGTCAGACCTTGGTCCTTTTTGATGAGCAGTTACTAAAGACTGAATGATGAATAATTGTTACTCTCGCAGTCACATGAATCACGAGTCCCAAAGGAAGGCACAGTCTAGAGAAGTTTTTAATGACGAGTTGGTGCCGCTAATGAAGAAGCGGGTGGTAAATTATAGATCCAAGCCCTTGAAAATTAACCTCTAGCACATGTTATTAGTTTAACTTTTTGCTTAGAGTTAGAGTTTAATTTTTTGGATACAGCAGTTTATTGCCCTCTAAAAGATACTTAAAATGGAAAAATGCTTCTTTTGTGGTACTTACCCCCCGCAAAAGCAATTTACCAGTGGCTATGTTATGGTTGCTTTTCTCATTTGCATTCTGAACCCCCTATCAAAGCTCTTGTTAGGAACCTGTATGGATTTATTTGTAGAAGAGGACACATTGAATTGGACCTCAGGATTAAATGAATTCCATGAATTAGAAGGATGACCTTGTAGACAGAAAAAGATTTCATTATATGTCTTGCCTGCTTTCTGTGTAATAGAATTTGTGTTGTATGTTTCATGCTCAGCCTTTTTTTTTCTTCTGTTTGGTGCGT
Source organism: Pseudorca crassidens (assembly GCF_039906515.1). Classification (NCBI taxonomy): domain Eukaryota; kingdom Metazoa; phylum Chordata; class Mammalia; order Artiodactyla; family Delphinidae; genus Pseudorca; species Pseudorca crassidens. The sequence goes on from NC_090306.1 coordinate 65,422,068, forward strand.
GTGTGTGTGTGTGTGTGTGTGTGTGTTACATTGAAAGAACAGATTGAAATTCAGCACCCTGACAGTGGACAATAAATTGACTGAGTTCTAATTGTGAGGACTGTAGCACTACATTTTATTTTTCCTCCTGTCATGCTCAGCAAATAAATAATCCCATTTACATTTCAACCTCCAAACATGTTTGTGTCTTTGGGCGTGATGGGAATACCATGTGGGCAAACGGTTTTATGGTTAGAATCCTAGTTATACGGATTTTTATTTCTTGTATGTGTAGCCAACTAGTGTAGAGTCTGTTTTCACACAGATATTAAAGCTTTGCTGGACCTAGAGAGGATAAAATACAGGGGGATGAAAGCATTGAACTTCCAGGGTCTGTTTCTAGTAGAGACAGAGTTCACAGCTGTATGCCAGAGGGCGAGGCTTTGGAAGCTGCAAAATGATCAGACCAAATGGTAAAGTTCTAACAATTTACTGCTAATTGATTAACTATGTATAAGGAGGTGCAGTTGCATGCTATTCCAGCCAACTGTCTTTTATTTTTTTGTAAGTTTATCTGACTTTTAAACCAGATTCATTCCCTTCCTGTTCAAAGTGGTTTTATTTTGCCCGAGGGCCTGATTGATTTGATTAAGTGCTGGCTCTCCATGATAGCTAGCTGTGTCAATGGGGGGTAAATTAAAATAGCCTATGGCCAGGGTCAGGCCATCTCTGAGAGGTGATAGAAGAGTCCCTAAGGCCTGGTGACAAAGTGCTCAAATTCTATTTTCTACTTGAGTTAAAAACAAGTTAAAAATGGTATCATTTAAAGTACATGAGATACAATAAGTCATTTCCTCTTTCTACAAATGGGTTTATAGAAAATCTCCAGGAGGACTACAGAAGGATATTTTACTCTTCCTATGGTGATTTAATGTTAATAGGAAATACCTATTTGGTATTTGTTGCAGTTTTATTTATGTAGTCCTTTTGCTTTATTCTGAAGTACTTTACCATATGATGGTTTTAAATTTGGAAGGTACGTGGTACATGTATTTGCCCCAATTTACATGTAACTAAATTGAGGCTTGGAGTGAAGTTCAGGGGTTTATTTGAATTCAGAACAGTCATTAGTGGTAGAGTGGGATTAGAACCCAGTTCCACTAATGTCTAGAGTTTTGAATTGACATCTATGATTAATCAAGAAAGGCATATAGTTGCCAAGGTAATGGGGCAAGGATTCTATTACTCATTACTTCTGGGGCATTCTCAACCATGGTAGGACTTTAATTATACTTCCGTAACATTGGGGGAAGCCATACATATTTTAAAATTAGTAATGACAGTTGAAGGAAAAAAAAGCATGATCTGCTTGTTTTATTAGGGAGGCATGAATGGAAGGAAAAAAATACATCCTTCTGCAAACCACTTCTTTTCTGCTTGTGTTTGGAGTCAGTGTGTCTCATCTTTGACATAGGCTGCAAAGTCGATAGTGATGGTGAATTTTAGTTACATGATGCAGTCTCTTCCTTCTATACATCATCAGTGGATCAAGTATGATAATTTTTGTTTGCATTCTCACTGTAAATAATCATTGTGGATAATTTACCCATTTTTTCTAAGGAGTGTATGATTGAAAGTATCTCTGTGTTTTTTTTTCATTCTCAAAAGGGACTAATAAAACCCGCCTCTGGAATGAATAAGTACATTATCATAGGTGTTGAAATTGTTCAAATAGGAATGTTAATCCCCTCCTTGAGTAAAGATATATTATCCCCAACACAAACACTGTCAATCGAAGAGTTTGAATGTGTCCTTCAATCAGCTCAAGACCACTTCGTATAGCTAGGGGTCAATCAAATCCCACTTTTAATCAGCTAATTACATAAAGCAGATCAGGTTTTCATGCCAAACAAATGACTGGGGAGGCATAATTCTAAAAGTATGAAGCCCTGAATGGTTCCCCTCCCCAACAAAATAGTCCTTTGAGGAAACCATCCTGACAAGGTTAAAGTTGTATATGCCTCCGTTTTTGAAATGGTTGCCCATTACTTTGGGAGGAATATGGGAACACTTGATTGTGTTTAGGCAAGAAAATTGATTTGGCATTTCCTCCCCTACTCATCCCTGCTGTAGAATCCCCTGATCTCCGTGTTTCCTTTCATGCATTAAGCTTTTCTCTCTGAGTCTTCAGGTGTCCTGAGGCTCAGAAGGCCAAGAGCACAACCTGTCTTCTTGGTGACATCATCAGTTTGTCATAGGGACAATTTCCTGGTCCTTAGAAAAGAGGGTGTAGAAAAGAGTGTGCAGTCTATCTACGGTCCTTTAAAGTCAGATAGTTGTATATGGCTTTAGATATTTCTCAAAGCCCTCAACATACGTAATTCTGCAAAGTTAGTAGGATAAAAGTTCACCTCGTTGAGGCCCAGGGAGGATAGAGATTGCACAGCAGGTGAGTGTTGCAGTGGAGACAGGAGTACAGGTCTGTTTGCTTCCCGATCTTTGCATTTAAATTAGGACATTGAAAAGTAATGCAGTTGCCAAGGTGAAATAATCTATTCATTTTTCTACTTACAGTGCAGTCTCAGTTACAATAGGCAGTCATATCTCAGTTAGGCATCTATTACACCGAGCACATGTAATAAATATTTTTTAAGGCTGCAAGATCTGAGAAAACAACATTGTTCTAATCCCAGGTCTACTGGAAGCTATGCCCTAGCTTTTCTCATTGCTGTTCCAGTGCTTGTTGTCTACTTCTACTATTTACTATTTCTTCTGTCACCAGTAAGGTTTCATATGAGCATTAGTCAACTAGTAGAGGTTGACAGGATTTTCTCACATAAACAACTTACATATTGATTGGAACCCGGAAGCATACAATGTTCGGAGTATGTATACTGATAAGGGGCTTGTCTTAATTCCTGTTCTTTTCTGTCTGCATTTGCATTTTCCAGGCATGCCTCTGGGTATGGAGGCAGCATGGCTATGTGAGGTGACATGGCTGGGTCAGCATATGTAGGGCAATGCATCTCATCTAGAGTGAGTTTCAGAAGTCTCTTTCCCCTAGCTAGCCAGAAGTTCTGTTTGGATGTTAATGGCCCGAATGGGACTTGGTCCTAAGGGTTGGGGGAAAAGGCAACACCTTTTTCAGAGAGACACAAAATAAGGAAGACTCTATAAATGGATGTGATCTCACTCTGAAAAGCAATGATAGTGACCCACATGGCAGGTGAGGGGTGTCAGCCATAAAGAGTTGTTATGGAACACCCCTGGACACGTTTATCAACTCACAGATGGGAAAAGATGGTAAATACAGGCCCTAAGTTTCATGGGGCTGGTTTATGGAAACAAGTAGAAAATTGCTGTGAAACCTCACATTTCATATGAACAAAGAATACAGATTTTGCGTTCAACTTCCTAATTTTTGTGTTGTTATTTGCATTATTCAAAAACAAGTAGAACAGAAAATCTAGAAATAAGGACCCTGTTTATACTGGGAATTCCCTCTAGTACACATCTCTGGTTCATTTCTAGACAGTTTTTATACCTCAGTTTAAGTCAGAAATACTGAAAAAAAAAAATCCCGAAGTCTAAATAACTTTTCAAAAGGGTCATACAAACAGGCTCTCTGGTGTTTGATTAATATCTAAGGCAAAGGATCAGTGTAGAATAAAATAAGAAAAAATACCCAGTGACCATTTAAATTTTTTCCATGCCTGCTATTAGGTTATAATGGAATTCTTTCCCCTGTCAGTGAAACAAAAACAAAAAGCAAATAAACAAATTTTCTTTCTGATAAGAGGCTAGGTCTGAGTAGTAGGAATAATCCTACAAACCATGATCTGGTACTGGCTGAACCACACAGGAATGTGGGACCTGAGGCAGATCTGTAACTTCTCCAGCTTGGGTGAGTATATAATTTATTGTCACTTTATGGAGCTGCTATTCAAAATTACAGTGGGTCATCAGGCATCAACCCTACTGTCCTGGGCTGATTTGTTACCCTGTCTTCATTTCTCCATGTTTGTTGGTGAAATGAGATAGTTGGATTAAATTAGATATTTTTAAGCACTTTTTTTCTTCAAGAAACCCAAAATGTAAAACGAAAGTTCATTCTGCAGCATGGACAGGGGCAGGCAGGGTTCCAGTTCCCCACCCTCCCTTCCACATACACACCCCACCCAAGGATCCTGGGAGATCACTAGAGCACAGTTTGAAAACTCTGACCTTCCATGAGTATATTCCACCCATCACTTGCCCTCAGCTGGAATCCCATGCCACATCTTCATGTCCAGAAGATAATAGGCAAATGCAAATTCTAGCAGAAGAAGGATATAATCTCATCTAAGGTGTTCCTTTGGGGCTTCATCTTCTTGTTGTGACTTTTTTTTTTTAATCTCATATTTTGTCTTTCCATCGGAGTAGGAGCTAGGGATAATTTTCATTTCTTCTAAAATTTATTGTTTTCTTGTTTGAAAGACATGAACCTGCAGAATATAAACGTAAGGGTGGAAATATAGATATAGCCTTGAAAAACAAATATCAAATAAAAAATTGTTCTGTGTGTTCAGGAAAGTGATCAGGTTGTTCCCTGACCCTCCACAATCATCAAGAAGAACGTCCCACTGCCGAGACCCTAGGTCATATATGATAAAAAAAAAATAAGGCTATTTTTAGGGTGGTATTTGAAGGCACATATGACAGTAACAGCCCTGATTTGCCTACGAATTTCCCAAATGGAATAATCAGTTAATTCTATCAGGTGTTCTCTGTCCCCACGTTTCTCTGCTGTATTCTTTTCCCTTTCCTGTCTCTTCATTGCAGATCTTCTGTCCATCTTCCCGCATGTGATTTGGCAGTGTTATTACTAAGATTGCCCTAATCACTCTGTACAGTCCTCTAGATTAAAGCCTCCTCTCCTATAGGTCTGCAACATCCAGCAGCAGGAATTCAAGCCCCTCGCAGAGGAGGTGGAATGAAGTCAACACGCCCCTCCATGTACTGGCATACATGTGCCAAAAGTGATTGCAACACTCCATCCACACTGGGCATTACTGGAACAGGAGAGAGGAGAAACCTATCTTTTATTGATCCTCCCAATTTTGTGTTTTATTAACTGTGGCGGCAGGCTGTTGAATTTCTGTGTCTCAGCCCTTCTCAGTGATCATCTGGAGGTTCCTCGTCATGGATGCCATCAGATTTGTAGGCTCAGTAGTCTTAGACCTGACCTGAAGCAAGTAGACATGCTTTTTGTTATTTCTTTTCAAAGCACTATGGGTTTTTTCTTCTTTGAGTTACAGGACTGCCCTTGGGCTAATGATATTCTTGTCTAGGTTTGCTCATCTTCAAAGCTCAGAAGCTTCTTTGTTGATGGAACCTCCATTTCTGGTTCATTTAGTTATCTGGACTATTTCAGGTGCAATTATCTGAGAATGAATGGTTAGAGGATGATATCTATCTGTAACTGTTTGATATGTGGTAGGAGGCATTACAGGTTGCTACAGGTAACAGACATTAGCTGCAATGGAAAACTACATGACTGTGGTTTCTCTGAGAGTCACGGAGTCCCTCTGGTCAATGGCGTCTGTCCAATAGAATTCAACAGCCATCATTTATTCAGAGCTTGTTCTGTGCGATGCATTTCATACATACTGTCCCATTTAATATGTTGATAAGGTAGTATATTAATATCCTACTGCTGCTGTAACAAATTACCAGCAATGTAGTAGCTTAAAACAACATAATCAATTTGTTACAGTTATAAATTTAAAAGGTCACAATTTTTTTTTTTTTTTTTTTTTTTTTTACAGTTCTGGAGGTCAAAATTCCTCAAATCAAGGTGCCAGCAGGGTTGTGTTCCTGTTGGAGGCTCTAGGGGAAAATCTGTTTTCTTGCCTTTTCCAGCTTCTGAAGCTTGCGCACATTTCTTGGCTCACGGCCCCCTCCTCCGTTTTCAGAGCCAGCAGCCTGTCATCTTCAAATCTCTCTCTCTCTCCCTCTGCTTTTGTCCTCACATCTCCTCTGACCCCTGGCTCTCCGGCTTCCCCCTCCCTTACAAGGACCCTTGTGATTACATCAGATCTACCTGGGTAATCCAGGATAATCTCCCCATCTCAAGACCCTTTATATAATCACATCTACAAAGTTCCTATTGACGTGTAGGGTAATACAGCCAAAGCTTCTGTAACTGGAAGTGGGGTTGGGCTGCTCGCCGCTCTGAAGCCAATAAAGAGGCAAGGTTGGTGGAAAGGAAAGTTGCTTTACTTTGGATGCTGGCAACCGGCAAGGCCAGGAGAGAGGGTGGACTCTTGTCCAAAGGCCGACTCCTAACCCCATCCCAACCCGTGGGGAAGAGCTTTTATTGCTGAAGGGAGGGGGGCTACATGCAGAAACAGCACAGTCAGCTCTGACAGTCATCTTGAAATTGGTCATGCGGTGGTCTGACCAGCGTCACCTTGATTGTTTCAAGTACAGTTAATCTTCAGTTCCAGAGGTTTGTTCCCATTTCCTTGAGGCCCGTTCTCGGAATTGTGGCAGCTTAAGTCATGGCTACAGTCTGGCCATCATGTAGTTAACTTCTTCCACCTGCTGGGGGTTTCAGTATCTACAAGACAGCTCACAGGATATGGCTCAGAATATTATCTACAGCCCTTGAGGAGGAACTAAAGGTCCTTGACTGTGCTTAATGACTAAACTATTATTATTTTGTCCTGTTTTCCTTTGTTTCTGCATTTTCTCACTTCTCTGATTAAACTTATTCTTTGGCTAAAGTTTTTCCACAGACAGAAGGCAGGTGGAGGACGTGGGGGACAAGGACCATAGCGTCCTGCTCCGTTTCAGTTCCAGGGATTAGGATGTGCCCATCTTCAGGGCACCATTGTACTGCCTACCGTAGGTAGTCATAGCTCCCACCACCAGAATGATAGCAATAGCTAACATGTATTAAGTTCCTACTGTGTTCCAGTCAGGTCGTCTTTAACCTTCATGACCACCGTAAGGGGTAGGTAGTGTTATCCTTATTTTACAGCTGAAGGCACTGAGGCTTGGAGAAGTTAAGTCACTTGTCTGAAGTCACACAGCTAGTTGGCCACAGACAAAGGATAACAGTCCATGCTGTTCGTTCTCACACTTCTAACCATTCTGCAGTTCCACAGTTACCTCATTTGTACAGACAGGCTTAGGTGAAAAGAGGGCGCTTTTTCCAGGTCACGTAGGTAGTCAGTAACAGGGTCAATATTCAGACTGAATCTCTGACTCCAGAGCCTCAGTCTGAAATGCTCTTCCATATGTGCTGATGATATTGGATCCCTGTTCTATCTGAGATTTTTGCTTTCAGCTGTAGTTACTGTGTCCTTTAGTCTGTTGGTTTGTTTTGTATCCCTTTCTGGATGGTTCTTATTTATTGGTGAAGTCAGGTGGGGAAGGTTGTCATTTAGGTTGGAGTGTCACAGGGTTGAGAGTTAACGAGTGAAAGCCTTTGGCCCGGGGCAGCTGAGCTCGCCTGGATGGTGGCTGCTACTCTGCTCAAGTGAGGTTTGTTCTTGGAGTGGCTTATTGTAGGTGAAGGTGCCCACTGCTGCCTCATTTGGAGCAGGGACCCTGACTCACGTTGAATTTTAAACACGGTCTCTGCCACGGAAGGCTAATGTTTAATGGAACCAGCCACAATTTAGTTACCATAACAACTTGGTAATACTCATTCCATCTTGGCTTACTGCCTCCGAATGTGAGGTACAGCAGTCATTCTGGCCAACTGAAATGGACTCTCACGTTCTTCCTGTCAGGCATATTGATAGATGGCTCTGTTTCATGACATACATTTCAAAGTCATCGCTTTTTATATGTCACTGACCTTCCCTTAAGCTGCGGGTTGTATAAAGAGAAGCTGTTGGAGTAACACTGTGATTGTGCTGCTTTTCTGTTCCTGAGTTATCATAAAATTGTATGACTGTGTGTGTGTGTGTGTGTGGAGGTGAGGGGTGGTGAGGAGAGAAATAAGTAGATGGTTGAGTATAATTTTTGGAGCAGAGTATCACAGTATCATAGTAGTATATTTATGTCATCTGCTTCCCCCCGCCCCCCCAAAAAAGCTTGAAATAATGTTAAATTCAATCTCATTCTTAATGCAGTAATTTTGACGTGCTCTGGAAAAGGTGTGGGCAATACAGTGAAAGCGAGTTCTTTTTTTTTCATTCAAGCATTACATTGGGGCTGGCCAAAAAGTTCGTTCGGGTTTTTCTGTTACGAACTTCTTGGTCAGCCCCAATATCTGCACTAATGTCCAGTGTTTCCTTGATGATAAGTAACCTGTAGTAGAATTTAAATTTTGCGTATGGGGAAATAGATGGCTGGTGGGAATTTGACAGAAAGTAGACATCAAGATTTTATTTTGTATTCTAGTAGGTGAGAGTGTTCTTCCCTTTTAAGAGGGGTTAATAGGTATTCCTTGAGGGGGCAGGGGGAAGGGAAGGAAAAGGCAGGGTAATGATGCATTCTTTATTCCTCTCTGGGAGATACAGGATCTATATTCACATTCCAGGGCTCTGAAAAGTCCAGTGGCAGAGAAACCTATTTAATTAACCGTTTCACTCAGCCGTGAGGGCCGTGGGAGCTCCTTTTCCAGCAAAGCATCTGTGAATATCTCATAGAGCACTGTTTGGGAAATGGTGCTTTTAGAGCAATAATAATGAAGAGGAGACCAAAGTCAGGATTTCACCTTCTGTTCCTAACTGTCTGTGTAGTGATTCAGATATAGGACAGGTTCAATACTTTGAATCTTCATTGCGAGCTGATGCATTTTCTCTGCTTCCCACCCCAAATGTTAAAATGGCATTTCTTGTGATTTGTGCCATCCAGGGTTCCATCTATGCATTTATTTTGGGCAGTTTATACAACATTCTGTTTAGCTGCTCCTCTTAAGTATGTGAGCTTATTGCTAGGGAAGATGATGGAGTCTCCCGTGGAGAGTTCCCAGGGAAATAGTGGTCGTCATTTTTATGGGATGCCTAGAGTTCAGTCTTCTAGGAAACAGGTAATACATACAAAAAAATCTGTATTTTTATCCAGATTATTTTGTGAAAAAATGTGGAAGTCTAGTGCTTAGTAAATTCTAAGCTCTTTGTATACACTGGAGAGAATCTTAGAATAAGTTAGTTATGCCTCATGCTCTATTGATGAAAAAACTCATGTCTAAAAAAATGAGTTACCCAGTGTTACCGAGTGAGAAAGAATTTGGATCTCTCAACTCCCTAAGAATGCATTTCCATGTTTCGTTATTGGTAATCTTAAGAAATTGATGGGGCTTCCCTGGTGGCGCAGTGGTTGAGAATCTGCCTGCTAATGCAGGGGACACGGGTTCGAGCCCTGGTCTGGGAGGATTCCACATGCCACGGAGCAACTGGGCCCGTGAGCCACAACTACTGAGCCTGTGCGTCTGGAGCCTGTGCTCTGCAGCAAGAGAGGCCGCGATAGTGAGAGGCCTGCGCACCGTGATGAAGAGTGGCCCCCGCTTGCCACAACTAGAGAAAGCCCTCGCACAGAAACGAAGACCCAACACAGCCAAAAATAAATAAATTAATAAACTCCTACCCCCAACATCTAGGGAAAAAAAAGAAATTGAGGTAAGCAGACTACTTAGGGAAGGGATATTAAACCCCTCTTGACCACAACCCTTCTTTAAGAGGCAAGGTGGAAAGATCTGTGTGCTCACCGTTGTTGCCTCTCTAAGGCACTGACTGTTTAAGATATTGAGGGATAAAATTTTTAAGATGATTCCCTGCTTGTATGCCTATTTAAGATATTATCCAGTGCTATGTTATTTTCTTCCAATGCCAAAGAGTTGGAAGAAAGCATATTTGGGTAACTTTGGTATGCAGGAACCATGTTGTTGCCTACTGTTGACTTCCCAGATGTTCTCAGATCTGTTCCTGGCCCAGCTGGCTTGCTGGATATTTGACCACAATCCGTGGAGTGCTAGTGGTCAGTGTATTGTATGTGAATTAGCAGAGTCAGTAGATTTTAAAATTCAGAACAGCCTTTGTATACTGTGTTGTCTACCCATTGTTAATATTATCCAAGTAACAATGCCATGCCATATTTTGAGGCAATTGTTAATCTCTATCTGATGAAGCTTTCCCATATCCCATTTGTTAGAATTTAATGTGCCTCTCTCTTCCTTTCGTTCTTTAATTTTTTTTCCCTACAACAGCATTGTCTGAAATTTTGAGGTAATTGATGTCTTCATTTACATACTGGTTAGAAAAGTGGATTTATCCAGCACTGTCTATATTGTTAGCCAAAAGAATTGTACACTAGGGTAACTTGATAATGGAGCATCTAAATGTATAATTAAAATTTTCAAGGAATTTTTTTTGGTGATAGAAATTAAAGCTTAGTGGCCATAAGCAGATAATAAACCACAGTGTTAACCCAAGATATTTTGAAATATTGGGGTATTATACACAGCTCAGGGGAAAGAAATAGACACTCGTGTATGACTGCTGAAATGCTGACTTTGTTTATTTTCAATAAACATAATAACTAGCTTCATATGAGTACATAGTTTCTTGGAAGAAATTAGGAAGAGCTGGAGTAAAGTGGAACGTATATACATATATATATATATATATATTTAGCCACTAAAAATAAACTTCCTGGTACACAGTCACTCAATTTTTATTTTTAGGAGGGAAATCAGATAGAGACAATGTGTTAAAAATCCTTCTTGGCTTCAGAAATGTTAGTACTTTGCATATTTTCTTAGGTGCAGTTAGCATAGTTACTCATTTCCTGGCGTGATGTGACGAAAGTATGTCTTTTGGATGATTAAAATGAGAAGGAAAAGGAATATAAGGATTGGGCTTTTGGAAAACTGTCTCCCAAGGCAGGGAAGACAGAGAAAGACATCATCTATGTTGCTTCAGTGAAGCTATAAAAATAAGACATGGTGTGGGCCTGAATAGGATCAGAACCCAGTGAAGTTCAGTTAGGTGTAATAAAGACAAGAAATTTGTTGACACTGTCATTTCACATGTTATATTTTTATTTTACTTAATTTTGTGTCCTGATTAGCAGCCGGGCTGAAGACTTTCTCTTTATTTCGTTAAGTCTTTGGTTGGTTAGTGAGTGTGATTTAGCTTCTCCAGTCTGAGCAACATTGCCTGTCACTGATGGAATTGAGTTATATAAGGACCACCCTGGATTGTGGTGAAATTCACTGAGTTTAAGGCATGCCCTTCGGATGGGCATCCAGGTGCTCCTGTTAGACACCCCCCACTCCCAGTAGACTTCCGGAGAATGGGCCATGCACCGTGGGAGCATGAAGCAGAAATGTCCTGTTAGACACCCCCCACTCCCAGCAGACTTCCGGAGAATGGGCCATGCACTGCGGGAGCATGAAGCGGAAATGTGTCCTTTCGGGTTGCCATTCTTGGTGGGTGGCAGTTGCTGCAGGGGGAGGGTTTGTGTCATAGAAGTCTTCAGGGGAGGAGATGAGCCTTGAGTTGAGTCTTGTAGGATTTGTAAGAGTTTTCAGGAGGCATGGAGGGGTGAGCCAGCATGGCACGTGTAGAGTACTGAAGATACACTGGGAGCGTGCATGGTTGGAAGGGGGCAGTAGTCAAGTATCCAAAGGCAGACGGGGACTGTATCACATAGAGCCTCACATGCTGTGCTGGGCTAAGGGTTTAGAACCTGTGGCACTGGAGAGAATGATGAATTTGTGTCTTATAAGGATAAGTGCTCCAGTGGTGTGCTCCAGTGGTGTGGGGAATGAGTCAGGAGAGGGCTGAGACTTGAGAGTAGGAATTTCGTAAGAAAATACATTCAGCAGTTTAAGTTAAAGGTGATGAGGGCCTAAGTTAATGTAGTGGCAGAGGGGATGGAGGGGACAAATGGCTAACCAGAAACGTAGGTGCTGTGATCCTCAAGACTTGGTAACTAGCATATTAGAAATGGGGAGCAAAAGATTGTTGTGAGAATTAAATGAGATACTATATTTTACACGTTCAACACTCGTACGGTACCTGGCATATAGTTAAGCACACGGGAAATGAGAACTTATAGTTCTTTTGTTACCCACGTTGGCAATAAGAAACATCTTGGCCGATTCCTGTTTGCCAATAACTCAGGACTTCACCTCTGTATAACCCCATCTCCAAATACATACGCTAGCAGATTTCATACCCTTAGATTTTGCTTGTTAGAGAGTCTGGGGCCATCTTGTGTTCACTTTATGTGATGGCCTGAGAGTAGTATTGAAGTATTTTCTAGTTGTTAACAGCGTCTTAATTTTTACATGCCCTCATCCAATGACCTGATAGATGTTTTAAATACAATTCAGTAGTGGACCGCATTTGTTTACCTTTATGCTATCATTCAGGGAGGAAGCCCTAACCCACCACTCACATTTGATGATTTGTGTAGGGTTTTGTTCTACAAATATTTCCTTTTCCTCCATGTCTTTGGAGGTACCTGCAGATTCCATTCCTTAGGAGAGTGCTCTTCCTTGCTTGTAGATAGCTGCCTTCTCTCAGTGTCCTCACTTGGCAGAGAGAGATCTGTCTTCTCCTTATAAAGCTACTAATCCCATCATGAAGGCCTCACCCTCATGACCTCATTAAACTCTAGTTACCTCCCGAAGGCCCCATTTCAGTACCATGACATTGGGGGTTTGGGCTTCAACATATGTTTTCGGGGGACTCAATTCAGCCCTAGCAACTGGGGTTGAGAAGTGTGAATTAAGGAATTTGTTGCCTTTATGCCCTGCTTTTACATCCTACTATTTCTAGACCAGTCTTGATGATTGTCTTAAGCTGGTTGTGCTGGTTGTTTCAGGTATCTTGAAGAGTCATTCATTAATTGATTCATCAGACAGGCACAGAGCTAGAATTTAGAAGCCAATAACATAGTTTGGTGCTTAAAAGCTTGTAGAGCACAGCTGTACTTTCTTAACCGGGAGGAAAAACAAACACATGCAGATTGTAACAATGGGAGTAATTGTCTCTTAGGGGATGGAAATCTGGAAGGTACAAAATCCGGGGTCGGGCAAGAAGGCTATTCTCCAGGATCCCTTTCAAGGCTGATATAGTACTTTTTGTGCTGCTGAAATGGACATTGCATCATGATGTAGTTCTGTCCTCTGATTAAGTTGAGTGAGTAATCTTCACTATAAGCATGGATAATTTCCCTTCAGGTATGGTCCTGTATTTAAAGGAAGCTGTTAATTTAGTTACTTTTAGTTAGTATCATTTTTTCTTTAATGCTAAACCACACATTTTTCCACATTAAAAAAATCTCTGAAATCAGGATATATCTTAAAATCAGTGATGCATTATGGTTAATTGACAGTCTTTTTCTTTTCTTCCCTATTACAGTATATTATTTCTTTTAGGTTATTTTCTTCTTATAATAATTTTACAGTTGGTGGCACAGAATATTTAATGAAGTACTGCAGTAAAAGGTATGACAATTGTACCTGAGTGAGCTCTATCCCTTAGTATCTCATTTAGTGCTCATAATGAGCCTATCATCATGTTCAATTTACAGAAGGTTTGGTGATATTAAGTTACTTGCTCAACGTCATTTTTTATTTATTTAATTTCTCCATGAAATAAACACACATATTTTTCTTAGAAGGCCAGGCCACACATCTTTTAGTAACTCTCTTAAGACTGCAATTTTTAGAGGAAGATACTGAGTTTTGCTCTGAATTTCGTATGAATTTAAATCACACAGTTGTTGGAGGAAAATTCTATCTTCTTGTATTTGCTAATGTCCCACATGAAATATATAGTGGTTTTGTCCTTCACTGTATCAGAAGATGAAGCGTTCTTTTGGGACAGCTGAAAGGACACATCTGGATTCCTGGCTTCCTCTAATTCCAGTCTTCGCAGTTCTATAGCTGAGACTCCTTAGCTCTTGCTTGCAGGCTTATTCTCATCTCAGTCTCTGAGGGGAATCTCTTAGTCAGAGGGAATTTCAGAAACCCAGGCAATTATGTTGATTGGTTAAGCATAAAATTAGCCATGATTCTTGTCCTGCTGTTTACAAAGTCTGGGTTCCATTCACTGGGTTCTCTTGTGAACAAATTTTGAACCTAGTGTCAGTAGCTATGTCTGCATTATCTCATCATGTGAGAACCTCTGCCCAGGTCTTCCAGGACCCAGGCTGTGTCTGCCTTCATCCTCCCTGACTAGGGCCTGTGTCTTGTGTATCTAGACCTCTTCTCTGATGCCAGACACTTGGACCCATGTTCTGCCTTTCTTTGGGGAAAACCCATATGAGCTCTGCTATTGCTATTGCTATTTCTCCTGCCTGTTGCACGTGGGGGCTGGGTCCTGTCTGTGGTCTCCGTTCTCTTTACTCTCTGCCCTGGGCTCTGATTCAAACATCAGAGACTGTGCCTTGAACACTACACAGCTTAGCCTTAGCCTAGCATTCATGGTCTCTAGAATCTGCCTCTAACTTTTCCAACAGTTTTGCACCGTCCATTACTATCAAACTTCCTATCTTATGGTATTCTTTTTCATTACTGTATTATGATTTCTGTATTTGTGTATGTATCTAATCTTGGCTAGCATACTTTATGTCCCTTGAACATGGGACCATGTCTTCTATCTTTATTTACTCCCATAGTAACTTGCACATAGTAAGCATAACGAATGAAGGGTAGTAGAGCTAATAACTATTAGGCACCCAGTGTGTACCTGATGACTAAAGACTCATAATAAACAGAAAAGCATTCACAGGAAGTTGTCCCTGATCACATAGTCTGTGCCTGATGGGTCCATGTGTATGGACTTTGGAATAATGCTCTTTAGCTTTTGGGTATTTGGTTATATATCTTTCTAATCCATTTTGTGTATAATCTATTAATTTATTAACATAGAATTTTGCTGTTTTTTTCAACTTCTGGGTTGATATTTTACACATGATTTATGTATGAAGTATATATATATACACACACACATATACACATATATACATTGTGTAGCCTTTCTATATAAATGAAGGTTTATAATGGTTTGAGTTTTTTTTATAGTTCAAGTACTTTATTTATTTCTTACTCAGCCTTCAACAGATTATATGAGGCCCACTGACATTTGGGATGGCAATCTGCTTTACTCAGTCTACTGATTCAAATGTTAATCTTATCCAGAAACATTGTCACAGACACAAATACTTTCGAACTGTTTAAATGTGTCCCTAGAATATAAGCTCATCAGGACAGTGGCTTTCTTTAGTTTGTTCTAGGAACTGGGCATACAGAAATAATGTCTAGCACATAATAGGTGCTCAATAAATATTGAAAAGTGAATAATTATAACACTCTCAGCTTTCCTGGGGAGAGGAAAAAAATAAGTATTTAAAAATTCTTCAGATTGGGTATATTGTTTGCAGTTTGATTCAGCTTTAATTTCCAAGTAGCATGAGCTTATACACTCTTGGGTTTGGAATGGAACTTAAAGCTATGTATAGTCTAGCTTCTCTACCACAGAACAGCTAACAAGTATCATACATGTCAGTAAGTAGAATATTCAGCAATTGTCACAGGAAGCATATAACTGTGAAACACCAGTGAGAAAATACTGATTCCTCAAGCACTTCCTCACTCAGCTCACCACTTAAAGGATTGTTTATATGGGAACTGCAGAAAATTACATTATATTAAAGTGATTTGTGATGTCAGCTGAAGGGGCCCAAAAGTGGCTTGCTGTTGATTGGAGAGATCAGAACCAATTCTTCTGTTGTGTTTATTCAGCCTGTTTCTGTTCCATCTTCTCTGCCAGTGGAAAATGGCGTTGGGATTAGGAGAAGGAAACAGAAATGAAATATTTGAGCTGTGTTTGGTGCCATATTGAAGGTTTAGAGCATTTTATTGGTTCATTTGCTTAACCCTATTTTTTTTTGCTTTACCCTACTTTGATTGAAACCTTATTTTTAGAAAAAAAGGACATAAACATTAAAAATGTAAATGCTGTAGTTGGCCAGTTGGCATTGGCAGCAAGTAACTGGGTAGCTAATTAGTCCTTAGCGTGTTTCAGAGTTGAGTATATCATTTTTCTCTTCTTGGTTAATAACAACATTTCCAGTGATCAAATATCATAGTCTATCTAAAAAGACCTGAAATGTTTTGGAGTCGTTTTTCTTAAGCTTGAATTTTCTCTATAACCTCCTTCTCAGCTTTCTAGATTATCCTTACACAGTAATTTACAAAGCTCTTTCCATCTTTAAATAATGCTGATTTTTCAAAATAGAAAGTTTCCTCATTTTACGTTGTCATTCGTTTGCCTAAACTCCTGCTCACTGCTGCTAGTTGGATACCTGGTGCCATCAAGAGCACATCTAATCCCCCTCACCTAGATGGCTCTTCTCGGGTTGAATCTGCTTCCCCAGGTTAAATAACCACAGGCCTAGAACTGCTTGTCAGTGCTGTGGCTGTTTCCCCTTACTGTCCCATTATCTTTAGATCTGTCTCTCTTGTTATATGCTACTTTCAAAAAAAAAATTTCTGGACAGTACGAGCACAGAGCAAGTTGTATTCTTGGATATAATCATAGAGGCTTTCTCTTTAATTTATTTTTTTATTGAAGTATAGTTGATTTACAACGTTGTGCCAGTCTCTGCTGTACAACAAATGACTCAGTTATACACATATATGTGTTCTTTTTTTTATATTCTTTTCCATTATGGTTTATCATAGGATATTGAATATAGTTCCCTGTGCTGTACATTAGGACCTTGTTTATCCATTCTAAATTTAATAGTTTGCATCTACCAACCTCAAATTCCCTGTCTATCCCTCTCCCTCCCCTCCTCCCCCTGGGCAACCACAAGTCTGATCTCTATGCTATGAGTCTGTTACTGTTTTGTAGATAGGTTCATTTGTGCCATATTTTAGATTCTACATATAAGTAATATCATATGGTATTTGTCTTTCTGACTTACTTCACTTAGTATGATAATCTCTAGTTGCATCCATGTTGCTGCAAATGGCATTATTTGTTCTTTTTTATGGCTGAGTAGTATTCCATTGTATACATAAACCACATCTTCTTTTTCCATTCATCTGTCGATGGACATTTAGGTTACTTCCATTTTTTGGCTATTGTGAACAGTGCTGCTATGAACATGGGGGTGCATGTATCTTTTTGAGTTATAGTTTTGTCCGGGTGTATTCCCAGGAGTGGGATTGCTGGATCATATGGTAATTCTACTTTTAGTTTTCTGAGGAATCTCCATACTGTTTTCCATAGTGGCTGCACCAACTTACATTCCCATCAACAGTGTAGGAGGGTTCCCTTTTCTCCACATCCTCTCCAGCATTTGTTATTTGTAGACTTTTTAATGATGGCCATTCTGACCAGTGTGAGGTGGTACCTCATTGTAGTTTTGACTTCATAGAGGTTTTCTCTGGAGATAAGTGAAGTTTGTGCATTGTGAAGTAAAAGTTTTAACAAATGAGGCAAACATCACTTTTCTTCACTTTATGGTGTGTTTGAAAATGGTCACTAGGCCTCTGTATCTACTATTATGATCTTTACACCAATCTCAATGATCATGGCTTCTCTGTCAGATACGAACAAACACAAACAGAAGGGACATGAACCTGTAATTGCATAGCTGAGACTTAATGCTAGAAAGATTGTTTAATATGTATTTAGCATACATAAATGAGATTAAAAATAAGAAGCTGTATCATGTGCATTTGCTCCAGCCTGATTCTTATTCATTAAAATGAAAGACGGTTCATTCTCTTTTGGAGCATTGCCATTATAAAAATAAATGTCAATATGTTTCGTACTTGCACAATTTTAGCACTTGTCTACAAAATGCCAAAGGATGACTGCACCAGTCCTTCTGGGTGTGGGCTGTGTATTCACAGTAGAATGACATCAGTTACAAAAATGTAAGCTTGTGCTCTGTCTTAGAGGAGTTTCCCAATTGCAGTGGTTATTTAATTATACCAAATGCTTTCTTGACTGGTGAACTCTTAAGAAGAAAGGTAGGAACAGTCTAGGTGAGAACATATTTGCAGGTCTCCTCTCTACCACTTGCTCCCATCCAGTTCCTACTCTTTTCATTTTCCCTCTGGCTTGTCTCTTTCTCTCTTCAATCATCTTCCCCCTTGACTTGCAGTGAACAGTGTGGGCATTACTTTGTCCCAGTGGTGGCAGAGGGATTTAGTAAGATTGCTGACCTCTGGGCCAGAATGACTCTTGCCTGCCTGACAGTTGTTAACTCCTAGTGGGCTATGTAGGTAAGGGAAGGAAAGTGATGGAATTTGCAAGAGTTGCTGAAGAGGGTTTGAAGACTGGGGACCTCTGTCAACACTTTTTTTTTCTTCCTTTTCTAGCATTGGGTCTGGATGGGTGATGATCTAATTGGTTCAGAATTAGATGACAGGAAAGGATTGGTAGTTTTGCATTCCATTTTGCTTGTAATCACATGTGCTCACTATGCTCGAGGTCTTAGAGAAGTAGAGGGGAAAGAAAACAGGATAAAGAGGTGCTGTAAAAACCAATTGTGTGCCCCTTGTCCTGTTCCTTAGAGAGCAGGTTCTGGCTGTGGGTATGGAGGCCGAGCTGCTGTGTTACTCATGAGGGCTAGGACCTGGAAAATGGTTTTGGACGAGGAGTTTCTGGAAATGTTGGGGCGATTGCCATGGTTTCCAGGACATTAGCAGAGTGGAGACCTATAAGAAAATACTAGTTCAGTGTTCACACAGTTGAGGTCAAACCGGCTTTGCAAAATATGCATTTGCCTAATTTATTGCTGTTCACAGGAGAACTGCTATGATTTTTATATTTACATAAGAATTCCTTTGGGACTTCTTAATACCAAATACATGGATACAGTTTTCTAGAGTAATGAAATATTTCATTCTGGATGCTGGTATCTTGTGACTTCTTAATACCTTATTATATGAATTCTCCCTCTTGTGTATCTGATTTGCAGTAAAAAGATACTAATCCCCAACTGGTCTCATACACAAGGTACCTGTGAATTTCTAGTTGTGGGAACAGACAGGTCAGATTCAATTAAATAGCTTGCTCTGCTCACTGACATGTAACGTTTGCTATAAAGAGCTCGCGGGCAGAGTGGGTGGGTGGAGAGTTTTCTGTAATCTACTGAGTTTTCTTTACCCAGTACAAAATCAAGTAGCTAATCCAAGGCAATCAATTTCTACCCATCCCCCCAAAAAACCCTTAAACTAGGATATATGATTTGAAATTTGAAGGTAGTTCTTGAAGCTATTCTGTGAATACAGTTATTTGAAAAAGGGAGGTCTTTTGACTTATTTGATCTTCCTCTCTACCCTACCTACCAATAAAACAAAATAAGACTTAGTATTAAGTAATTCTTTGGTTAGGTCAGCCATGATTTATGGGGAGCCCATTAATGTACTGCACAGACAGGAATTGTACAGATTTGATGAATCAACAAAGCAGAAAATGGAAAACACATTTTCAACCCTGGGTTTTGTGAGTCAGGAAGAATACATACTTGGCCACGGGTAGGCTTTTATATCAGTCCTGCAAAAGAGAAAGTAAACTGGTCTCCATTTGTGCTGATCTCTTATGCTGTGAAAATGCTGTGTGTGTTTTCATCCTTATAAAAGATTTCTGCAAACAGAGCTCTAAGAACTGAACATAAATAATTGTGGAAATTGTTTTATTTATCCTAAAAGCAATATCCTTTCTGTCAAAGCAAGGGATTTAGATGGCAGAATCCATAACTTGGTTACCGTGTGGGACTTGCTAATACACAAATTAGTGTATGGTGCTTATGAGCTTGATAAGCTGAAAAGGCCATATTGTCTCAGTATTTTATTACCATGCAGTCAAATGAAAGAATGGACAGAAACAATGTAAGGGAATGAAATTATATATATATATATATATATATATATATATATAATCTTCCTAGGATGTTAATTCACACGTGTAGTGGCAACAGCTGACATCTCCGTACTACCTCATTGTGTGACAAACTCCTGTGACAAATCACTGGTATTGTGTATGGTGTATTTTCCTAAAGCAAAAATCAGATAAAACCTGGTAGTTTTTATAAGAACTCATCATCCTTTGGCATGTATAACTAGGAAGCATTGGCAAATGGACACCCGGCTGGGAGATTTATTCGCTGAAATGCTCCGTGTGAAAGCGTTAGCTGTGTCAATTAGTTGAGATGAAATGACATAATTTATTGACCGGTGGTGATAACTTTCTAAATACATTGGACATTTGCCCCCACATAACTGAATGCCTCACTAATTGCTTAGACGCATGCCTGCTTTTATAATCAATGTGTGACTTGGGCTAGCCTCAGCAGAATTTATTGCCTCATCTTCTATTTCAGACTGCTTAACTATTCACTGGGTGGTATCCCTGAGAATGACAGTCCCTAAGGCGACGAATTCATGTGTCAGGGGGCAGAGGTCACCCCTTTTCATGGCTTTGGAATCACTCTTTCATAGTCTAAGAGCAAGGCAAAGCTGCAATTTGCATTTAAAGCACTGCTCTCCAAGGTTACTGTCTGCTGAGTATATCTTTCAGATAGTGGACATTTATCATAGTGTAGCTCTCAAATCTGAAATAGCTGCTGAAGGTATAGCCAAGGAGCCATCACAGTCCCCGGGAACAAGGTAATAAATCAGAAGCTGCCACATGATCGCTATGGTAACCACCAGGTCCTGTCACACTGCAAGCATTGTTGAAGGGTGGGTACAATGTTCAGCTCATCAAGTGTTTGTGATCATAAACCTGTTGACATTATAGATTTGATATGATCATATTATTGTCTTTGTGGATTGAAAGGGACTGCTCTCAGACTCTGTACTGGGAGAAAACAGTATCATAATGGAGACTTGAACTTCTTATCAATATCAGTTGGCATAATACAGTAGCATGCAGCTTTTCTTTTTAAAGGTAAAACCTAATTTTTCAACACTGTGAAACTAAACATTTTTTTCTAATGAGACATTTCATGCTGAGCTCTACATGTAGGCATGTAATTTTATACATATTGATTAAAATCACTTGTCTAATATTTTAGCTATTGAAACAGTATTCAATACTTCTGTTTGACACAATTTCTTTATGATTATAGGAATAAATAAAGGATCTTGAGATAATGCTTTCTTTCAACATTGTTTTTAAATACATGCACATAATTATATTTTGAAATTTTATAATATGACATTTAGATTTAGATATAGGTAGCACCTGGGTAAAAAAGTCGATGAATTTGTTGTGAAGCAATTAGAATATAAGGCCAACATTATGAAAGGTAATATTTTTAATTATAAGAACTAACTGTGCGGTCTCAGAATTATAACAACAACTTTTTCCCTAAAAGCGTAATTCGTATATCCGGTACATTTTATATGAATGTCGTGAGTGGTAGTGAGTATTTTCAATTATATTACTCATAATTGTTTAGCATTTTATTAAAGCACGTATATTTAGAACTAATCATCAGGGGAGGAAAACCCCACATTTATTATTATAATAAAATTGTTAGTATTTTCATAATTATTGTTGAATTTTAACCTTTTTCTTTCGACTGACCTAATTTAGTCATTAGGGCATTACCAAACGCTAATGGCAGTAACTATGGTAATCCCCTTGTAAGAGAGATAAAAACTCATTAAGAGGATAATAGGGCCCTCACTTCTACATATTCCTTCCAAGGATTTGAATTTTCTTCCTTTCCTTCTCCCTTCTTTGAAAAGAGTGATCCAACATTAAATTACTAAGAACACGGCCATTGTTACATCTTCAAAACATCCTGTCCCACGACAGGCAGGCGAAATACACTGTAAGGTTTGTACTGAGCAAAGTACTTTTGCTCCCTCAGTGTTAGAAGACAGGAAGGAATGAAGGACCGAGGGAGGGAAGGAGGGAAGCCCTCAAGCGTTTCCTGCCTCCTTTCTTATCCACTGAGTGAGGCTGGAATCAGTATATTTCGTGAGTAGCAGAGGAAGAGGCACAGCACATATGTAGCAGGTTTCGAAAAGCAAGGTTTCTCCCTGCCATCCCTTTTTTTCATGGGAAGGGCAGCCTGCAGCAGGGGCCCATTGCTGCTGAAATGTAGTGGAACTCAGAGGTAGGGCGGGCACAGCGGAGTCTGAACTGGATGGTGAGTGCTCTCATGTGGGAGGCCAAGCAGCTGGCCGATGGGGAACTGCTTTGCACCATTTATGGGCTGGAGTCGAAGTGGCAGGCTGGAGAGGAAAGACTTGGGGCCAACCAGCTAGCTTCTGAGGGCTCTGCCTGAAAGAGTGTTTGTAAAGGCAGCAGTTAGGCGTTACTTGTTATCTTGACTCAGTTCACTTTGCTTAGTCTCAGTTTCCATATTCTTTTTGCATTAGATTCGTATTCAGGGTCACTTGCACTAGCATTTTTGTAAATTATGAAGAAGTTCAGGATAATTATACCCTATAGAGGAAGGATGCTAATACTGCTCACTCCTTGTGTGCCAGGTACTCTGGCAGGTATTTGTGTATAGTATACTTTAATCCTGAGGGCCATCCTGAGAAGTGTTATAATTTCCATTTTACTGAAAAGAGAGCCTAGCCTAAGAAAGATTTAAATGCCTAGAAAGTGGCTGAGCTGGATTTTCAACTCAATTCTCTCTGATACTGAAGTCTATGCTCCTTCTTTTTTTTTTCTGTACTGTTTGCATGAGTGTTCAAGAAGGCATAACTTCTCGTTTCTTTTTTGCTTTTTACTATTGTGGTTAAAAACACTTAACATGAGATCTACCCTCTTAGCAAAATTTTAAGTCTATGGTACAGCATCGTTAACTGTAGGCACAATGTTGTACAGCAGGTCTCTAGAACTGATTTATCTTATGTAACTGACACTTCATACCTATCAAATAGCAGCTCCCCATGTCCCCCTGCCCCAGCCCCTGGCAACCACTGAGTAGAATTGTGCAGTATTTGTCTTTCTATGTGTGGCTTATTTCACTTTGCATAATGTCCTCCAGGTTCATCCATGTTGCTGTATATAGCAGGATTTCCTTCTTTAAGGCTGAATAATAGTCCACTGTGTGTGTGTGTGTGTGTGTGTGTGTGTGTGTGTGTGTGTATCACATTTTCTTTATCCTGTCATCTTTCAATGGGCACTTTGGTTGCTTCTATGTCTTGGTTATTGTGATTGATGTTGCAATTGAGCAAGGGAGGGCAGGTCTCTCTTTGAGATCCTTATTTCAGTTCTTTTGGCTATATACCAAGAAGTGGGATTGCTGGATCATATGGTAGTTCTGCTTAACTTTTTGAGGAAATTCCATATGGTTTTCCATATAGCTGCACCATTTTACATTTCTACCAATATCATACAATAGCATCCGATATCTCTGCATTCTTGCCAACACTTGTTATCTTTTGTTTTTTGATAAGAACTATCCTAATAGGTAGAAGATATCTCATTATGGTTTTGACTTGCATTTCCATCATGATCCGTGATGCTGAACATCTTTTCATATACCTGTTTGTCATTTGTATGTTGTCTGTAGAGAAATATTTATTCAAGTCCTTTGCCCATTTATTAATTGGATTTTTTTTTTTTTTACTATTGAGTTGTAGGAGTTCTTTATATATTTTGGGTATTAACCCCTTATGAGATATATGATTTGCAAATATTTTCTCTCATTCCATTGGTTGGCTTTTTATGCAGCAGCTTTTAAATTTGATGTAGTCCCACTTGTCTGTTTTTGCTTTTATTGCTTGTGTTTTTGGTGTCATATCCAAGAAAGCATTGCCTAGAACAATGTCATAAAGTTTTCCCCTATGTTTTCTTGAAAGAATTTTACAGTTTCAGGTGTTATGTTTAAATCGTTAATCAATTTTTGATTTGATTTTTGTGTATGATATAAGGATCTAATTTCATTCTTTTTGTTTTTCTGACACCATTTGTTGCAGAGACTATCCTTTCCCAACACCATGGGTTGCAGAGACTGTCCTTTCCCCATTCTGTGTTTTTGGCACCCTTGTCTAAGAGCAGTTGACATATATGCCTGGATTTATTTCTGGGCTCTCTATTCTGTTCCATTGGTCTATGTGTCTGTTTTTATGCCAGTACCTTACTGTTTTAATTATTATAGCTTTGTAACATAACCTTGACCCTTGAACAATGCAGGGGTTAGGGGTGCTGACCCTCTGTGCAGTCCAAAATCTTAGTATAACTTATAGTTGGCCCTCTGTATACATATGGTTCACATCTGTGGATTCAACCAACCGTGTATCATGTAATACTGTAGTAATTATTATTGAAAAAAATCCTTGTATAAGTGGGCCTGTACAGTTTGAACCCATGTTGTTCAAGAATCACTGTAATTTGTGGAGAAAGGACAGCCTCTTCAATAAGTGGTGCTGGGAAAACTGGACAGGTACATGTAAAAGTATGAGATTAGATCACTCCCTAACACCATACACAAAAATAAGCTCAAAATGGATTAAAGACCTAAATGTAAGGCCAGAAACTATCGAACTCTTAGAGGAAAACATAGGCAGAACACTCTATGACATAAATCACAACAAGATCCTTTTTGACCCACCTCCCAGAGAAATGGAAATAAAAACAAAAATAAACAAATGGGACCTAATGAAACTTCAAAGCTTTTGCACAGCAAAGGAAACCATAAACAAGACGAAAAGACAACCCTTGAGAGCGTGTGGAGAAAAGGGAACCCTCTTACACTGTTGGTGGGAATGTAAATTGATACAGCCACTATGGAGAACAGTATGGAGGTTCCTTAAAAAACGAAAAATAGGACTACCATCTGACCCAGCAATCCCACTACTGGGCATATACCCTGAGAAAACCATAATTCAAAACGAGTCATGTACTAAAATGTTCATTGCAGCTCTATTTACAATAGCCAGGAGATGGAAACAACCTAAGTGTCCATTGAGAGATGAATGGATAAAGAAGATGTAGCACATATATACAATGGAATATTACTCAGCCATAAAAAGAAACGAAATTGAGCTATTTGTAATGAGGTGGATGGACCTAGAGTCTGTCATACAGAGTGAAGTAAGTGAGAAAGAGAAAGACAAATACTGTATGCTAACACATATATATGGAATTTAAGAAAAAAAATGGTCAGAAGAACCTAGGGGTAAGACAGGAATAAAGACACAGACCTACTAGAGAATGGACTTGAGGATATGGGGAGGGGGAAGGGTAAGCTGTGACAAAGCGAGAGAGTGACACGGACATATATACACTACCAAACGTAAAATAGATAGCTAGTGGGAAGCAGCCGCATAGCACAGGGAGATCAGCTGGGTGCTTTACGACCACCTAGAGGGGTGGGATAAGGAGGGAGGGAGGGAGACGCAAGAGGAAGAGATATGGGAACATATGTATATGTATAACTGATTCACTTTGTTATAAAACAGAAACTAGCACACCATTGTAAATCAATTATACTCCAATAAAGATGTAAAAAAAAAAAAGAATCACTGTAATTTGAGATGGGGCAGTGTGATGCCTTCGGCTTTGTTCTTCTTTCTCAAGATTGTTTTGGCTATCTGGAGTCCTTTGTAAAAAGGTTTCATATGAATTTTAGGATTTTTTCCCCCCATTTCTGTAAAACATGCTGTTTGGATTTTGATAGAGATCATGTTGAATCTGTAGACCACTTTGGGTAGTATGAACATTTTAATAATATTAAATCTTCTAATCCATGAACATGGGAGGAGTAAAAGGCATCCATATTGGAAAGGAAGAAGTAAATTATCTGTTTAAAGATCACGTGGTCTTATATGTTGAAAACCCTACAGATTCCACAAAAAACTGTTAGAACTAATTAACAAATTCAGTAATGTTGCAAGATACAAAATCAACATACAAAAATCAGCTGCTGTTTTCTTTTTTTAAATTGAGGTATAATCGACATAACATTGTATTAGTTACTTTTCAATATACTAACAATGAACTATCCAAAAAGGAAATTAAGAGAACAATCCCATTTAAAATACATCAAAAAGAATAAAATACTTAGGAATAAATCAAGGAAGTGTAAGACTCATACACTGAAAACTACATAATGTTGATGAAAGAAAGAAGACATGAATAAATGGAAAAACTTCTTTCAGTTTCTTTGGTGTATATTTGGGTCTTTCTACTTGTGCTGTGTAGTTCACATTTCAGACACTGTACCTGGTACTAGAAAAAATGTAACCAAGTTCAGGCCTCTGGAATTCCATTTGGTGTCACTATAAAGATCACTAAGGAAAAGTAAGCAACTTCTTGGAATGGTACACTTCCACTGGTACGCTTAGAAGGTGATGGGGAAGGGAGGAACCTGCACCCTTAGCTCTCATGGAGGCAGATTAGGGTAAGAAAATCATGCTTAAGCAGTCATATTTGGGGTTTGGTTTTAGATCTTATCCTATAGTGCTTAACTCTTTAATTTTGGGCAAACAACTTTACCTCTCTGGACCAGTTCCCTCATCTATAGGGGAGAGATGATAACGTCTACTTCGCCATGTTGTAGTGAGGATCGAATGAGGTAGTGGGTGCTGAGGACCTGGTGTAGAGTGGATACCGCTCATCTCCATTCTTATTTGCTGACACTTCCAATTATAAAACAGCTAAAGGATAGGTTAGAGTAAGCCAAAAAATGTTAGATCAGGGTCAGTATTCGTTTTCCTGAAATTCCATTGTATATCATACATTCACCGAGTATGTGACATTCATAATAATGGTATTGTATTTATACCTTATTTCTTATTAGAGATTAATTTCTTTCTCCGTTTATACATTTGACACTGAGCTATTATCTTGACCACTGCAGGCAAATATGGAAGAGAAAATGAGAAACACTGTTCTCCCCAAACCTAAATCTGCAGCTGAGCCCTGAGGGTCTCCCAGTGTCAGCCCTGGAGCCTGTGCAGAAGAGAATCCTGGTGATTAGAATCAGGAAGGCAAATGCTAATGTGCTAATCCCTACGTTTCTCCAGGGGGTCACACCTCCCTGTCCACTTCTGTTGATTTGCCTGCCTTTGTTTTCCTGTCATCTCATTCTTCAGAGCAACATCTTAGGTTTTATACTTTTTTATCTCCTCTTACATTTTGTTATAAACCTGGCTACACAAGGGTGGGCAGTTGTTTCCTTTCATCTGGACTGTTATTGTTACGTTGGCCTTTTAAATGGTAGGCTTCTGGTTCTGCAGCTCCCACACCTGGACACTCCAAATAGAGTGGAAATAAAGGCCTAGCTCACACCTGGTGTGGAGAGAGGTGAGCACCATGCTACTGAGGGCCACTAGGGTCGCAGGTCCAACTTCATGTCAATGCCAGAGTGATTAACGTTCCTTTGAATAGAGAGCAGTTATTTGATTAACTGAAAGAGCCTTCTCATAGTAAAGGATTAGTTTAAAAAAATATTAAAAAGGTTTCAGTTTTGTAATAACTTTAGTTGTCTAATTGCTGTATTGTCTTTGGAGTTTTTTGTGTACTTTTTTTTTTTATAATCAACCTAACTCACCAGTTTTTGTGTTTTTTAAAAATTAATTAATTAATTATTTTTTAGCTGCATTGGGTCTTTGTTGCTGCGTGTGGGCTTTCTCTAGTTGCGGTGAGCGAGGGCTATTCTTCGTTGTGGTGCGTGGCTTCTCTTGTTGCGGAGCACAGGCTCAAGGCACATGGGCTCAGTAGTTGTGACTCGCGGGCTCTAGAGCGCAGGCTCGGTAGTTGTGGTGCATGGGCTTAGTTGCTCCATGGCATGTGGGATCTTCCTGGACCAGGGCTCGAACCCGTGTCCCCCGCATGGCAGGCTGATTCTTAACCACTGCTCCACCAGGGAAGCCCTTGTGTGTGTTTTTATTTCAAAAGCTTATGGATGTGTGTAGAAAGGAGATAAAATTCTGAAGCTTTTGTTATCTTAGGTAATGTTTAAAGCAGAATGGCCACGGTAAGCTATGTTTGGATAGGAATTCTGATGACGTTGACTTTTCCTCTATCATCCCTTTTCAGTTCTGAACAACAGGCAGTAGCTTGAAATTCTTGTTTCTATTAGATGAAACTCACCCTTTTACTGAAATGTTTTATTTATCTTAACTTTGCCTTTCCAATGGTAAACAAATAAGCATTACTGTTTGCAGGGCCAGACTGAGTTTAAAACAGGTCTTTATATTTAGGCTTCTTGATCCTAGTCATACTATCACATATATTTTGATGCACTGCTTTCTAAGAAGTTGAAACAGAAATATTTATAATTGATGAACCAGGGAACGCTATGATTGTTTGATGTGTGTGCAGTTGTCTTGTTCCAAAAGTGCTGCATTTTTTTACAAGATTTGGGAGCTGAATAAAAGGCAACAGGAGACTTAATGAAGATATAAAAGTTATTTATTTTTGAAATTTACATATGTTGAAAGTCACTGTTTTGACGAATAGTTCTGTGAATTATGGCAAATTGCATGGGGTAGTATAATCATCAGCACAGTCAAGGTTCAGACTTCTCTTCCTTCTATTTAGAAATTCCTATTCCTTCTCTTAGAAATTTCTTCAAGCTGCCTCTTTGTAGTCAAACCCACACCTTGCCCCCCAACCCCTGACAACCACTGATTTGTTCTCCTTCCTTATAATTTGACTTTTTTCGGAATGTGATATAAATGGAATAATATGTAGCCTTTTAAGTTGGGCTTTTTTTGCTCAGTATAATGCATTTGGGATTCATCTAAGCTGTTGTGTGTATCAGTTTTTCCTTTTCATTGAGTAATGTTCCATTGTATGGATTTACCAGAGTTTGCTTACCCATATACCAGTTGAGACATCTGGGCTGTTTCCAGTTTTTGGTAGTTATGAATAAACCTGCTATAAATGTTCACATACAAGTTTTTATTTGAATTTAAGTATTTATCTTTCTTGGATAAACATCTAGGAGTGGGATTGTTGAACTGTATGGTAAGTGTATAATTAACTTTATAAGAAATCGCCAAACTTTTTTTCGAAGTGACTGTAACATTTTGAACTCTTCCCACCAGCAAAGTATGAATGTCTTTGTTGCTCTCCTTTGTCAGCGCTTGGTATTTTCTTTTTCTGTTCTAATAGGTATGTAATAATACCTCACTGTAGTTCTCTTTTGCATTTTTCTAATGACTAATGTTGAGCGCCTTTTCATGTGCTTATGTGTATGTCTTCCACAGTGAATTGCTTGTTCAAACCTCTTGCACATTGAAAAAAGGTTTGTTTTCTTATTGTTAAGTATTCCTCATATACTCTGGATACAAGTCCTTTGTCAGTTTTGTGACTTGAAAAATTTTTTTCCCCCACTCTGTGGCTTGTCTTTGAATTCTCTTAACAGAGGCTTTTGCCGAGCAAAAAGTTTTAAATTTTAAGTCCAGTTTATCTGTATTTCTTTTTTGGGTCATACTTTTAATGCTGTATTTAAGAACTATTTGCTTCACCCAAGGTCAGAAAAAAATTCCATGTTTTCCCATAAAAGTTTTACAGTTTTAGGAATTAGATTTATAATCCATTATCAGTTAATTTTTGTATAAGGTGTAGAATATATGGCAAGAGTTTTTTTTGTTTTTTGTATTTTTTTTTGGCATATGTATGTTCAATTATTCTAGTAACAGTTGAAAAAAATCTTCATTGAATCACCTTTGCATGCTTCTCAAAATTGATTGTATTTGTGTGCTTTTACTTCTGGTCTCTCCATTCTGTTCCACTGATACATGTGTCAATCCTTTGATAACACTACACTTTCTTGATTACCATAACTTTACAGAAAGCCTTAGAATCAAGTACTGGAAATACTCCAACTTTGTTTTTTCAAACTTGTTTTGGCTATTCTGATTCCTTTGCCTTTCCGTATGAATTTTAAAATCAGCTTGTTTGATTGGAAAAAAAATTTTTTTCTCCTGGCATTTTTATAGAAGTTGTATTGACTCTATAATGCAGTTTCTATATATCAATTTGGGATAATGGACATCTTAATGATATTAAATCTTTCTATCTATGAGCATGTTTTATCTCTCCCTTTATTTTTTATTTCTCTTACATCAGTGTTTTGTAAATTTTCAGCATACAGATACTGCCTATTGTTAAAGTTTTAATCATCTAAATATTTTAGAGAGTACTATTATAAATGGTAGTTTAAAACCCTTTTTATTTCTAATTGCTTATTGTTACTTATAGAAATACTGATTTTTGCATTTCTACTTGTTTCCTATGGTCTTAGCAAAATTTACTTACTAGTTATAGAAGCTGCTTATGAGGATTTCTTGTTTTTTTTTTAAATACAGGCAAACATGTTGTCTACAAATAGGAATAGTTTTATTGCTTCTTTTCAGTCTGTATGCCTTTTGTTTTTTCATCTTACTGCACCTGTTAGAACTTTGAAATGTTGAAAACAAATGGTGAGAGCAGATAGCTTTACATTTTCCCCAGTTTTAGGGGAAAGCATCCAGTCTGTTATCAAGTTTGATGTTAGCTGTAGGGTTTTTTTTTTTTCTTGTAGATGCCCTTTATTAGGTTAAGAGGATTCCCTTTCATGCTGCTAACATAATTTTTTAGAAATTATGAATGGGTGTTATATTTTGTCATATGCTTTTTTCTGTATCTACTGATGTAATCAGATTTTTTTTCACTAGTCTGTTAATATGGTGAATTACATTTATTTTTAGAATGTTAAAGTAGACCTGTAAAACTGGAATGAACCCCAATTAATTATGAAATACTGTATGTACATATATGTTGTGTGTTTGTGTATATGTACATACATGTGATATGCTCATATTTTGAGGATTTTTGAATCTATGTTCATAAAGAATATTTATAGTTTTCTTGTAATGTCTTTGTCTGGTTTTAGTCTCAGTCTAATGCTAGACTCATAAAATGAGTTGGGAAGTGTTCTTTCCTCTTCCATTTTCTGAAAGAGGTATTGTGACACTGATACGATTTTTTCCTTGACTATTTGGTAGGATTTCTCAGTGAAACCATCTGGGCCTGGAGTTGTCTTTGTTGGAAGGATTTTAATTGTGAGTTGAATTTTTCAAAATAGCTGTAGGCCTGTTCACTTATCTGTTTCAGTTTGATGGTTTGTGTCCTTCAAGGAATTGTCCGTTTCATCTAAGTTGTCAAATACGCTGTTTATAGTGTTCCATTATTATTCTCTTAATGTTTGTAGGGTCTGTAGTGGTACTATCTCTTTCATTCCTGTTATTGGTAATTGTATTTTTCTTTTATTCTTTGTAAATCTTCATTGAATCACCTTTAATGGAGTTTTATCAGTTTTACTGGTCTTTTCAGAGAATTGGATTTTGGTTTCATTTATTTTTTCTTTTTCTGCTATTGTTTTTTGTTATCAATTTCATTAATTTTTGCTCTTGCTTTTATTATTTCACTTTCTTCTCCTTGTTTTAGGTGTAATGTGCTCATTTTCTAGTTTCTTAAGGTGAAAGCTTATGTTAATGATTTGGAACTTTCTTTTCTTATATAAGCATTTAATGATGTCATTTACCCTCAATGCACTTCTTTTTACCAGAATCCCACAAATTTTGATGTGTTGTAATTTCATTTCATTTTTTTTTTTTTTTGGGTTACGCGGGCCTCTTCACTGTTGTGGCCTCTCCCCTTGCGGAGCACAGGCTCCGGATGCGCAGGCTCAGCGGCCATGGGTCACGGGCCCAGCCGCTCTGCGGCACGTGGGATCTTCCCGGACCGGGGCACGAACCTGTGTCCCCTGCATCGGCAGGCGGACTCCCAACCACTGCGCCAGCAGGGAAGCCCTTTCATTTTGTTTTTATTTAGTTGCAAGTATATTCTAATTTCCCTGGAGACTTTCTTTTTTGACCTGTGGATTATTTAGAAATGTGTTGTTTAATTTCCAAATATTTGGGCATTTTACAGTTATCTTTCTGTCACTGATTTTTAGTTTAATTCTGTTGTGGTCAGAAAATATACTTTGTAGCATTTAATTTCTTTTTAATTTGTTTGTTTGTTTTGTGGCCCAGGATGAATGTTTCCTCTTCACTTGAAAGAATAGACATTTGGCTGTTGTTGGTGTAGTGAATTAAAAATGTTAGGTCAAGTTGGTTGGTAGTATTGTTAACTTCTCCTACATTTTTTTTTTTTTTTTGCGGTACGCAGACCTCTCACTGCTGTGGCCTCTCCTGTTGCGGAGCACAGGCTCCGGACGCGCAGGCTCAGCGGCCATGGCTCACGGGCCCAGCTGCTCCGCGGCATGTGGGATCTTCCCGGACCGGGACACGAACCCGTGTCCCCTGTGTCGGCAGGAGGACTCTCAACCACTGCGCCACCAGGGAAGCCCTTCTCCTACATTTTTATCGATTTTTCTGTCTACTTTTTCCATGAGTTTCTGAGAAGTGTTGAAGTCTCCAAGTATAATTATGGATATATCTATTCCTCTTTTTTGTTCCATCAGCTTTTGCTTTATGTATTTTGGTATTCTGTCATTAGCCGCATAAAAAACAATACGTTTTCTTTTTTAAAATGTCTCCTTGTTGGATTGATGCTTTTGTCATCATGCAATGTTCCTTTTAATTCTTATTTTTTGGTTCTGATACCTTCTTTGCCTCATATTAATATAGCTACTCTAGCTTTCTTGTGATTGGAATTTGCATGATACGTTTTTATTTCTTTTGACTTTTAACTCACATATATCCTTGTATTTAATGTGGGGTTTTGTAGACAAAATATAGTTGGGTCTTTGTTACTATTGTTGCTTAGTCTCACACTTAATCTTTTCATTTGTGTGTTTAGACCATTTGCATTTAACATAATTACTGATATAGTTGGATTTAGGTCTACATTGTATTATTTTCTGTTTTTATCTTCTGTTTTTTTCCCTTCTCTGGTACTTCTTCTTGCCTTCTTTTGTATTATTTGAAATTTTAGTATGTTATTAATTGCCTTTCTGGCTATATCACTTTATTTTATTCACAGGGTTTTAAAAACATTAGAGTACGTAGCTGACTTTTGCAGTCTACTATATACGTCTTTCTCCTTCCTACCCTCACTGTGCTAGAATTTTTGCTTTCATGTGTTGTACATATTTTTAAAACCTTTGAGAAGAAAAGTAATCTATTTACCCTGTTATTATTTCTCTTGGTCTTCCTTCATTCCTTGTGTTTCCCTTCAACGTGAAGACCTTCCTTAAGCATTTCCTTTATTATTAGTCTGCTGGTGACAAATTCTATTTGCTTTCCTTTGTCTGAGAATGCTTTAATTTTGATTTCATTCCTAAAGTGTATTTTCACTGAATCTATAATCCCAGCCTGATAATTCTTTTCCTTTAGTACTTTAACAATGTCGTTCCATTATCTTCTGTTCGTCATGGTTTCTCATGAGAAATCCACAGTCATTTGGACCCTCCCCTGTATTTAATGGTCTTTTTTCCTCTGGCTGCTTTCAGCCATTTGATTACAATGTGTCTGGATATGGTTCTGAGTTTACCTTTTTTGAGGTTCACTTGGCTTAATGAATCTGTAAATTAATGTTTCACCAAATTTAGGATTCTGTCAGCCATTATTTCTTCATATTTTTTTTTTCTGCACCCTTATCATTCTCCTCTCCTTCCAGGAATCCATTGACACAAATGTTTACCTTTTTGATAATTGTCCCACAAGTCCTTGAGATTCTGTTCATTAAAAAAAATCATTGTCTTTTCTTCAGATTGGTTAATTTCTGTTGATTTATCGTTAAGTTCACTGACACTTTCCCTTTTCATCTCTATTTTGTTATTGAGACAATCCACTGAATTTTTAAATTTCAAAGTTTTAAATTTCACGTTTTTTTTTAGTGTGTGTGCTTCAAAAATTTTTAACTGTTTGCACTTACTTCAAAATAAGAAAGAAGAGGAAAAAAACTAGTAAACTTGCCCTTTCTTCTTTATGGTTTCTTTTCGTTTTTAAAAAAATTTATTTCTTTTCGGCTGTGTTGGGTCTCCATTGCTGCACGCGGGCTTTCTCTAGCTGCGATGACAGGGGGCTACTCTTCATTGCAGTGCACGTGCTTCTTATTGCAGTGGTTTCTTTTGTGTGGAGCACGGGCTCTAGGCGCACGGGCTCAGTTGCTCCGCGGCATGTGGGATCTTCCAGGACCAGGAATCGAACCCGTGACCCCTGCATTGGCAGGCAGATTCTTAACTGCTACGCCACCAGGGAAGTCCTCTTTATGGTTTCTTGATCTCTATGGAGACCTTTACCTTTCAATTCATTTCAAAAGTGTGTTCATATTTACCACAGTTATAATTGCTTTTTAAAAATTCTTTATTAATTTTAAGATCATCTTGGGCTGGTACCTATTGTTTGTTTTCCTTGTGAATTGGTCAGAATTTCCTGGTGTTTTGGATGTTGAATGAGTTTGGATTATATCCTGGACTCTTTGAATATTATTTCTGACACTCTGAGTCTTGTTAAAGTCCCCTTGAGAATGTTGATTTCTTTTGTTTCTTTGTTTCAGCAGGCAGTCAACCCATTTAGGTTTGTACCACTTCAGTAGGTGGTTTTCCCAGTGTCAGTCCTGTTTTCCAACCCTTGCTGTGCTGCTTTGGGTCCACTTCATGCATTCCTCACACTGGGTTTCATTTCAGACTCGGTTGGTGGTTTGGATCATAGCTTAATTCTCAAAACCTTTGTTGGGTTTCTTTGTGTCTGTGTCACAAAGTGCACAGTCGGGATGGACTGGGACTTGTGTTGGTCTATATACAGCATTAGCTGATTCCCTTCTCCAGATCTTTCCTAATTGGATTTTCCTTAATACTCTCTGACTCATAGGGGTCTGTTTTTCTATTTCTCTGGTGAAAAAAGCTAGTGTTTCAATTTAGTTCCCTGTGCTATTGTGCAGTTCTGCCCATCTGGGCTGCCCTAGGGATAGAGCAACAGGGGTGGAGTGGGGTGGGAGGTTTGGTGGAAGAGAGAGGCAGAAGGAGAAACGCTGATACCCTCACATTCTTCAGACCACTTGGGTTCATTTGCCCAGTTCCTTTGAGTCAAGAGATGGGTTTTCTCTCTAGATCTTAATGTTTGAGTCATAGCTGTGGCAGAAGTGCAATGCTGGGACTGCAAGTGGTGTCAGGCCAGACTGGAAGAGGGAAAAAAAGGAAGGATTCCCTCCATACCCTCCTGTTTGCAGGGGTCTCTTTCCCAAGTCCTCTGGAGAGAAGGAGTGGGCTTTCTTTTGGAGGTTTTTTTTTTTGCCATTTGTACCCACTGTATAGTTCTGGGATTCAGGCCCAGCCTTGGGTCAAAGCAGGAATGTAAAAAAGGCGGGTAAAATCTAGAAATCATCATTGTACTCTCTTTAAGTTTTGACTTCCCTCCCTAAATCACCTGCTCTTGTTTATTTCTTAGAGTTTTCAAGTAGTTGCATTTTGTGTCTTGTCCAGAACTTTCAGTTATAATCAACCATGGGGAGAGAGAGAGGGTATAGGGGGCTTACCATCCTGGGTGGTATCAAGAAACCAAAATAGTGTTTTTTAAAATTAAATATTATTTTATTTGCCAGTAACGAAATACACACTATAGAAAACCTGGGAGACACAAAATTATAATTAAGGAAAAACTACCCATATTCTTATAACTTAAAATTAAGTAGTCCTAGCATTTTTATGTATGTATACCAATTCTCACTTTTTAATATACAGGTAGCTGTGTTCTTAGAGGTGATCATATTATATACAATTTTGTATCTTGCTTTTTTAACTTATTACAAAGGAAACTTGTTTGGTATTATTAAAACTATACTTGGAATGATTTTATAATGAGTTCATTGAATAAATCCGCTATTGTTTATTCGATCATTTCCCTATTGTTGGACGTTTTTTCCCCCAAATATTTGCTACTGTAAAATTGCTGTGATTAACATCTCTGGGTATAAACATTTCCCTAAATTTAGATTATTCTATAGGTTATCTTTCCAGATGCATAATTACTAAGTCAAAGGGTATGAATGTTTTTAAGGGATTTGCTGCGTAATTCTAAATTGTATAATACCATCATCTTACCAACATACTGTCCCACTGGCAGTGTGTCAGAGTGCCCAATTCCTGGCAATGGAGGTTGCTCCACACATATTTTAGGAACCCTTATGTCAATCAGGGCTCTTTCCATTCCCCTGAAGCCCATGGACCTCATCAGGAATCTGCTCACCACTCAGAACATTCACATTCTGAACACTGTCTTGCTGCACCTTAAAGCTTTATTATATGTTGACCTGATGCTATAACGACTCGTGCAAGAGTTGCATTATTTGAGGCAGTCACTTGAGAATCACAACTATGACCACCTCACTTTCCTGTTTAAAACCTCTTATGAGCCCTCCATTGCCTATGAGAAAATGTCCAAGTTTCTTAACATGGCATGAAAGACCCTTCACCATCAGCCTTGTCCATTTGTGATGCTCTATTTCTAAGCACTCGTGCCTCACAAGTTCAGTTTTACTGTACCGTTTTATGTAACCTGCTTTCTCTTGCCTTCATATCTTTATTCATGCCCTTCCTCCCCTTGTGCTCCCATTTCCTTCCTTCCCTTACCCCTGCCACATAACTCTCATCCCACACAAACAAAAGCAGACACACACACTTGCTGGTTCTTATGCCTTTTCTGATTTAGTTGACGTGTCACTTCTTCCAGCTTTCCTGAACAAACCTCTGTTCAACTCCACTCACCACAGTTATATATATGTGTGTGTGCATATATATATATACGCACACACATATGTAATATGTGTGTGTATATACATATATTTGTTTTAGCTGTATTCAAATTATTTTCCATAGACTTTCCCCCCTTCAGTAGATTATGAACCATGCAACTAGCAGTGTTTTATTTTATATCCCCAGAACCCAACACAGTGCCTGATGCATGCTAGCACTTTAAGAAACATTGGTTAATTGAACTAATGCATATCTGCATGAACGAATGCATACCTCTGAAACATACTTGCTTCTACTCGTTTTTAATGTGCTAGTGACTCAGAGGAACATCTTATTTTTTTATTGTTTGTTTCCCACGTGTGAGTATCTGTTACTGGTGATGGTGACCAGTGATGGACAGACAGCTCTCTTAGCACTGCTATATTATGAACGATAGTTCTCGATTCATAGGGTTAAAATATGACAGCAAAACACAAGTCTTTGTATATTTATGTTAACTGATGTTGTGTGTCGTGGAGTAAATGCTTTTTTGTCTTTTTTCTTCATTTTTCCCTGTCCTTTGAAGTTCTACATTTTGTGCCTATAAAAACTTCAATATGTATGATTGAAATTATTTTGCAAATGGTCAGTTAAAGAATTCTGAGAACCATTTGGCTTCACTCTTGCAAAGTAAAAACAGATTAAAAATGATAAAATACAATAAGTGGTTACTCGGGGAAGGGCATATAGATGAAATTGTTCATCTATAAAAATATTGCCTAGACTTTCTGCTTTTTTCTCTTCCCCTAATTTTCTAGAACACACCCAAACTCGGTTAAATCCAGATTTTAATGATTTCCAAATAGGTACTCAGTTTAAAGTACACAAGCCATGAAATAAAATGTAGGCAAATAGGTAAAGCAGACTATAAAGCAGAAGTAAAGTGAGGCAAAAATCTCACCTGATTATCAGGTATAGGTATTCTCTTTAGATCTTAACCCATTAATGTGGACTGAAAGTTTCGTCAGAGTTGTCATTGTCATGTTCACCTTTTTTTCTGGCAGTGTTTTCCATTTTTCCCTATTACTAAGCATCCTATCACATCCTTCCACAAGCACCACCATGGGGCAAACATCCACCTTTTTCTTCTCCCATATAAAAAAAGACTGTGCTAGCTTTGAACTGCCTTTAGGTGATCCAGAATTCTTTAGGAGCTGACTCCAGCTCATGCTATCTTTGGACCTCAAGATGAGTTTGGGTTTAGAATATGCCAGCTGGTTTGGCCTGTATCGTTCATTCATTCAAAAACATTATTGGGTGTCTGTTATGTGCCAGGTCCAGTACAGTCATGGAGTATACATGGTGACAAGACACAGTGTCTGCTGTCCCGGGGCTCACGTGGGGACCAAGTCAACAGGCACTTGCCGATCACGCTGTGATGTGAAATGTACCAGGATAAGAGTGAATGCATGGTTCTTTGAGGGCATCTAGAGTAACCTTGGTGATCAGGAATAATTTCTTGGAGGCGGTGAGAACTTCAGCTGTTGATGTTATTGAGTTATCATCTGGGATATAAAAAAATCCTTCTGTGCTTTTGGATATGGGTATTTGGCTCTTACCCATGGGTTTCCAAGTCTGTCCTCACGACTCTATACCTCACTACTCTAGCAATCTGTCCTTTCTCTTTCTGGCATTACATCTTTAACACTGTGAAGCATCCAAAGAACTCTTCTTGGAATCTGTGAAGAAATCCATAAGGCATGTTTATTCAGGGCCCCTAGCTTTATCCCCCCCTCCCCGCCCCCCATATCCTTAGGCCAGCTGGGAACAGTACTGCCATCAATGTTTGCCAACTGCAGTTGCCAGAAGGAGTGTTGGAGGAGGCAGGTGGTTAAGGTGAGGTTGTGTGTGGCTCAGCTAGCTCTCTGGCTATTGACAAATTGTTGTTTAAATTACTCAGGGGCAAAAGAGGGAACTTTTGTTAGCAGTTTTGAATAGAGAAGAAGTGTTGTCTCTAGAGAAATGATAATTTAAAACATACTGTTTTCCATTTTGGAGCTGGTCCTAGTAGCTGTGTATATTTTCTCTTCCCAGCTGGGTGAATGACACTGTCTTGCACTCCAGCAAATTGGGGTGCGTCTCTTGGCTCCAGTCCTAGGGTTATAGCAGAGTAACTGCAAGTGCCATGTTGGCTACACATTCTCCCCGTGAACCATACATGGACAATAGGAATTCACATAAAAAAACACATGAGTCTGTTGGTCTTATATATCACTTCTCAAATAGATCTTTTTTTTTTTTGATACGCGGGCCTCCCACTGCTGCGGCCTCTCCCGTTGTGGAGCACAGGCTCTGTACGCACAGGCTCAGCGGCCATGGCTCACGGGCCCAGCCGCTCCACGGCATGTGGGATCTTCCCGGACCGGGGCACGAACCCGTGGCCCCTGCATCGTCAGGTGGACTCTCAACCACTGCGCCACCAGGGAAGCCCTCAAATAGATTCTTAAGTATACTTTTTTTGAAGGGTGGATACATTTATACAGAATATGTTTATTGTTTGGTATAGTCAGTGGTGGTGTAGACTTTCTTTTAAAGGTTTTTTTTTTTTATTGAAGTATAGTTGATTTACAATGTTGTATTAGTTTCAAGTGTACAGCAAAGTGATTCAGCTATGTATATATATATTCTTTATCAGATTCTTTTCCATTATAGGTTATTACAAGATGTTAAGTATAGTTCCCTGTGTTATTCAGTAGGTCCTTGTTGTTTACCTATTTTATATACAGTAGTGTGTATATGTTAATCCCAAGCCCTTTAGATCTAGATGGTTTGGGTTCAAATTCTGGCTCTGCATATCTCTCTCTGGGTCTCAGTTTCCTCATGTGTAAAATGGGAACAGTAATAATCACTTTCTTTAAGAATTAAATAAGTTTATATACATAAAGTACTTAAAATAGTACCTGGCATGGGAAAAGTACTCGAGTGCTATTAGAAATCATTAAAAATCAACAACACTGAATTATATGGCATCAGAGTATAACAGATAGAAGTAGGAATTGATTAGGGTTTTTGTTAAAGATCTGCATAGCCATTGAAGATTGCTTTGTACAGTATACATAAGTTTAAAGAAATCTGATTCTGATAGTAATTTCTTTATTCACTGTATCATTAAATTTCTCATCTATTATACCCTCCCTCTTCCATATCCACGGGAGCATTTTGGTCCCTTCTGACATATCTCATTCCTTTATCACAGATAGTAATCATATAAGTTAATTTAAATCGCCCTTGAAGTTTCCTAGTCCAATGGTAGCCTCTAGCAGCCTTTTAAAAAGCATCTCATCTTAAACAGGTTTTATAAATAAAGCTTGTTTATCAGAATCTGCGTTTGTTTGCACTCTCCTTCATGTTATTTATTTATTCACCCTGTTATTTCTTTGGAGTGCTTTTTTTTCCTTTTCCTTGAACTTACTCTTGTGAATGGAGTTTCTCCCTTTGTTTATAAACATTGCTTTGTGATGCTTTTTGTCCTTCTGCTTTTTCCTGTTTCATTTCTTACCAACTGGAGGAAAATTTTTCTTTAAGTAGTAAAATGAAAGGCTTGAAGTGCATTTAATTCAGCTTCTACATTGTCTTATTCCTGTTTGCATTCAAGCAGTGAATGCATGTCAGCTTCAAGGACAATTGTGGCATTGCATGCAGCGTGCAGCTTTAAAAGCAATATAAGGAGTAATCTTCATTTGGTGAAATTTGATTGTAGTTTTCATCTTTACAAAATTTCTTTTTTTTTTTTTTTTTGGGTACGCGGGCCTCTCACTGTTGTGGCCTCTCCCGTTGCGGAGCACAGGCTCTGGACGCGCAAGCTCAGCGGCCGTGGCCCACAGGCCCAGCCGCTCCGCGGCACGTGGGATCTTCCCAAACCGGGGCACGAACCCATGTCCCTTGCATCGGCAGGCGGACTCTCAACCACTGCACCACCAGGGAAGCCCTACAAAAGTTCTTTACAGTAACTAGGTTAGGCTCTTTTCTGCGTACTTTATCAGAGTCTATGGTAAAGCTTTTAACATCAGTCTGTCTCATTATATACATTGCCTAGCTAAAGTGAAATTGTTATTATGTCTCATCTCAGTCTCCATTCAGGGAAGACCAGGAAATAGACCCTTTCGTTGGCTTAAACATAGCTAATGTCAAAGTTAGTAAGCCTTCCCTGAAATGCCCTTCCCATAACATATATGGAAAATCTTACTTAAAAGGATGCTTAGTAAGGGGAAAACATGATATAGCAGCTATTCTGAAATTTCTGGCAAAAGGTCACTGTGTAGGTGCAAAACAGTCTCATTCTTTCTCCATATATGAAGCTCACAAGTTATTTATAAACACATTATCCCAATGTTTTCAGATACTTTCTCCCAGCATATAAATATAATATTCATCAGTGTCTCCTTTGGTGTGGACTTTTCCTATCAATTCCTCTTAATTTTACATCCTTTTTATTGATTTGGCAACTTTGAACATACTCAGCTTGTTTTGAATGATCCTTGTTTCCTCTAGTTTTTCTTTCCTTCCTGAGATTCTGTATAGATATTGTTGCTGAGTTGTGAGATATCAAATGGGTTGTTAAACACAAAGGTGCTTTGTGTTGTTCCGTTTATCTCAGCAAACATTTCTTACATGCCTATGCTATGCCATGTTGAAGAGGCCCAAATACATAAAATGGGTGCATGCTTTTGAGATTGAAAACGGTGGTGGAGTTACCTGGAAAGGTGTAATTTCTGTACCTCGTGGTATGTGTAATGATAGAAGTGTGCATGGAAAGTGCCGTGAGAGCTCAGAGAAAGAGCACATAAGTAGGTGGGCTGGCCAGCCTTTTCTGGAAGAGCTAAATTTTAAGGGAAAGTAGGATTTAACTAGAAAAGAAAGAGTGAGCATAAGTCTAAGATGCAGGGTGGCGCTCTAGCCAATGGGAACAATTTTACACGGTCATGTAAAGCATCAGAGTATATGTGGTAACTCCAAGATACAGTCAGGTCTGCTATAATGTGACCTACGCATTCCTAGAAGTCACTATTGCAGAATTGCACAATGAAAAACCACATGGCTCATGGGAAAGCTCAAAAGCTTCCTAAGTGACTTATAAGGAAAAAGATAGAAACCTAATAAACATGGTAGCACAGTTTTACATAAGTTAAAAGGTTAAGAAATATAGAACTACCATAGCAAATGTGGCACATTTCCTTGAAAAGAATCTGAAGTTTACCTGTGGAAGTTGCTGTCGGAAGGGTTGTAGCTTGTAAATTTTTGCAGAGAGTTGCCTGGAGGGTTATCTGAAGTGGGAGTGAAAACTGTAACAGCAGATGTGGATGGTGAGACTAATAATACAGGAGCTACGGGAGCTGGTAGATGCTAAAGTGTGTGCATAGTTTTTTGTATTTCTACCTGGCTTGGTTCAGCCAGCTGCTGTTTTCTTTGCTCACCTAGTCTTTCCCAAAGATGATGTGGCACATAATCAAATGCAAGATTTGCTTATGCTTAAATTGTTTCTTGATATAATCAACTACTTTGGAACAAATTCGTGTTTTCACAGCAAGAGCTGTAGCAGAACTGGCTGGCTTGTGCCTCTGGAGGGTGACAAGGGATGTCTGGAGGGGGGCCGTAGATATGGGCTGGGGTTCCAGCCTATGGCTTCCATTTCCATCTCCAGCATCTTTTTAATACTTTGCCATTAAATAAGGTCATTATGATTTCTTTCAACCTCTAGCAAGTCTGTTTGATCTTTCATGACCTTCCTGGTTTTCTTGTCAGTTCTATTCTCTTCAGTATTCCCCCTTGAACCTCAGAGGGAATTTCCCCCGTGGTAGTATTGTCTGTCTCTGACCCTGGGCACTCCTGAGTGGCTGCTTCGTTGTCATCGGCCCAGGCTTGTCATCGGCCCAGGCTTTTCCTCGGCCTTCCGTCCTGTCCTCTCCTTTTGGGCCTTTTCTGCACTAAATGCGAGGGCTGCTAGGAACTCAGTCCTGTGCTCCCTGCTTTATGTTGAGTGCCTGCCTTGCTGTGGTTTGGTTTCTCTGTGGACTGGTCACTCTTATACCTAACATGTTGTTGCTGTTATCTTTAGATGTCATGCTTTTTGAAAATTTACCCTCAGGTGCTCACTGTTTGGAATCTTTGCTTAGCAATTAAAGTGGACTTGGGAATCAGGAGTTTTTTTAGGTCATTTACCTATCTGGAAATTAGTAAGACCTTGCATATGTCTCAGCTGACGATCATTCAGTCATAATAAGTAGCTGTTAACGTTTCCTGAATGTATAGTGTAATGTCAGGCAATGTTACATAGTTGACCTGGATTACCTCATTTCATCCTCACAATGGCCATAGGAAGTAGGTACTATTATTATCTTCATTTTACACAGAAAGCAACTGAGAGTGAGAAAGTTAAGTGACTTGTCCAAGGTCACATAGGTATGTGTTCAAGGTCACATGGTCTAATGTGCATAGGAACCTGGATAGTTTGATCCAGAGCCTGCACTATTAACCACTGCTGCATAACTGAAATAGTTTCTTTCGGACACTATTATAGGCATCTTGAACTTACACTGGGAAGAGGGCAAACCTCACTGTGAAGGACCATGAAATTTGGATAGTTTTGAAATCAGATATACTGGCAGCCAAGTGTCTGCCCTTAGCTACATAAATGTATCATTCATTACATTATATGTGTGGCATTCACTCAGAATATTTCAGTGCTACTTGAATAGATGTCAGCTAACTTTTCCACCTATGCTTTTGTCAG
Organism: Pseudorca crassidens; assembly: GCF_039906515.1. Lineage (NCBI taxonomy): Eukaryota > Metazoa > Chordata > Mammalia > Artiodactyla > Delphinidae > Pseudorca > Pseudorca crassidens. Next base: position 65,465,461 of record NC_090306.1, read on the forward strand.
TCTTTTTTTCTTGTTTTTTTCTAAAGTTGGCTTGTTGTGGTGGCACAAATGGGGAGAGGAGAAACGACCCCTTCCCTGTTTCAGGTTATTGAGTCCTTCCTACGTACTGGGGTGGGGGAGGGGAGATGTTGTGCAATATACCTATGAGAAATGGGCTCAAATATGAAACCTGAGAGATCATGACTATCAATAAATCAACTGGTTCAGTGTCTCTAAGCAAAGCACTGAAGATGGAAACTGAAAATGAGGAAGCTCTAGTGCCATCTTGTGGAGAGACCATCGCAGTCAGGTTCTGACCCTGCAGTGACCATGCTTCTGCTGGTGGTACTTGGTGATAGTGGCGCTTGGATGGGGGTGTTGTGTTGTGTTTACTATCCTAGCATTTCTAACCAAGTATTTCGACTCTAATAATTGGAGATGGATGAAATTCGATACCCCGTGTAATGGGTAACGTTGACAGTTTACAGTGCCCTTCCATACGTATTGTTTTATTTATTGCGTTTCTGTAAGGTAGGCAGGGAAGCTATTATTCTCATTTAATAGGAGAGGAAATGTAGGAGAGGAAATGGGCATTCTCGGAGGGTTAATTTACTTGACCAGGGTCACAACCAGAAAGTGATAAAGCTGTGATTTGAAATACAGTTTTTTGTGTTCTAATCAAGGGGATTTTCTTGCTCTCCCATGTTCTTCATAATGTATGAGACTGTTTCATGTGCAGGCAGCAGCTGTTTCATCAGACAACTGCTTCTGCAGCTTCTTTTGTTTATTGTAGTACTTTGTTGCCTCTCATCATTTTCTATGTGACTGGCAGTTTGGGATCTGAGGACTTCATATTCTTAACCAAGCCTTAAACCTATTTTTTCCCTAGAGCTGGATGGCTAGAGAGTGGCAAGTCCTTACATAGAATCTTTGTTTGGAATTTGCCATCAAATGGTCTTTAGTGGGGAGAGAGCTCTTTCTGTCTGTATGGGGAAGCAAGGGTTAGTTTTGGCTTTTAAGAGAGGAGCAGACTCAGCACATGATTAAGCTGTGCTTTGCACTGGGTCTAGTTAAAGGGAATCAAAATTTCTTGAACAAGTAGAAAGCTCTTGTTTCTGCTTTGTCCTTATGGACTTTATCATCAAAGCTTCCAGCTAACCCCTAGAGTCTCATTCTGGAGTTTTCTATCCCCGCTGGTTTGTTAGCTGTCGGAGATGAAGGTATCTTGTCTGTCTTCTTCTTAGCTCTCAGGAGGCACTCAGATAATTGAGGGATAAATGGAGGAATGTTGTTTTTTCCTCTTTCTTTTGGATCTCTGATTCATTAGGAGGTTGGTATGGCACAGTGGTTAAACCTAGACTGGAGTCAGATATACCTAGGTTTGATTCCTAAAGTGGCTCTTTGTAATTATTACCTTATATCTCTGAGCCTAAGTTTTCCTAACTGTAAAATGAATAGTTTATAATAACCACACAGTATTGTGCCTGTAAAGAATTGAGCATGTATTGGGCACACAGGAAGTTTTGAATCAATGCTGGTTGCTGTTGTCATCATTATTATTATCTGGATTCATTTGAACTTTCATACTTTTCATAGGATAGACTGAAAATCCCAAGGGTATAATGTCTACTTCTGTTTCATCTCTAAATATGGATGCAGTTCTTAAGATTTTGGTACCTCTCCAACCCACAACTCTTCATCTCACCAAATCACTTTGCATATTTGGGTGCCATTGCAGTGACTCATGCTCATATTCTTTGGTCAGTGGCGGGTGAAGCTTTGGATAGCAACTAGACTCTTTTACACTACTATCAGCTTTTGTCCTAACAAAGTTTTGGAGAAAACATTGGCCTGCTTCTGGGCTATGCAGATCAGCACAAGCAAAGCGAGATCTTCCCTGGAGAAACTTTTTGTACCTGGTAAAAGACCCTTGTTTCATTGTTCCTGCAATCATTTTTCATGTTTTATAGAAGTCAAGACCAGAGTTTCTCAGTCTGTGCTGGGCTGGATAATTCTTTTTTTTTTTTTAATTTTTAAATTTTTTTATTGAAGTATAGTTGATTTACAACGTAGTGTTTGTTTCTGGTACATAGCAAAGTGATTCTGTTTATATATATATATACACACACACACACACACACGTATTTTTTTCAGATTCTTTTCCTTTATAAGTTATTATAAGGTATTGATTGTAGTTACCTGTGCTATACAGTAGGACCTTGTTGTTTATTTTATGTGTAGTAGTGTGTATTTGTTAATTCTGAACTCCTAATTTATCCCTCCCCCTCCCCTTTCCCCTTTGGTAACCATAAGTTTGTTTTCTATGTCTGTTCCTGTTTTGTAAATAAGTACATTTGTATCACTTTTAAGGTTCCACATATAAGTGATAGCAAGCATATGATATTTGTTTTTCTCTGTCTGACTTCTTCACCTAGTATGATAACCTCCAGGTCCACCCATGGGCTGGATAATTCTTTACTGTGGGTAGCTGTCCTGTGTATTGTAGGATGTTTAGCAGCATCCCTGACCCCATCCACTAGATGCCAGAGCATTCCTTCCCTCCTAGTTGTGACAATTAAAAATGTCTCCAGATTGCCCTAATGTCTCCTGGGGGACAGAATCACTGCTGGTTGAGAACCCCTGCTGTAGGTTTATGTGCTGGATACTGCCTCCCTTTAACTAATGACTGACTTTTCTCGTTTATTTCTTCCTTTCTCAGTGTCATTCATTGTCTCAGCTCCCTCCTTTTCCCTCTGAGCACACCCATTTGCTTAGGTTGAAGGAATTACTAAAGCGCTGTTTTGCTATGTCAAAAGTGTTCAATGATTATAAAAGTCTCAAGGGCCACAACAATCTGCAGAAAGTAAAAGTAGTGTTTTTTGCCCTTTTTTAATCAAAGGAAATTCAACCTTTTAAAGGAAGGATAGGGTTTTGTCAACGTTCTGAGGCAAGTGACATTTGTCTTGCTTTCTACTTTCTTTTCTCTCCTAATACTCCCTTTCCTAAACTTCAAACTTACTCCTTAATTACCCTCTATAATGCAAAACATTTTACTGTCAATCCTCACTTTATAAGGACTTCCATAGGTATTGGATCTCAGCTAATTATTAGAGGAGCCAGGTAATCAATCTAATTTATGTGGAATTAGAAATACAGTTGACCCATGACCAACACAGGTTTGAACTCTGTGGGTCCACTTTTATGCAGATTTAAAAAAAATACATAGTACTACATGTGGTTGGTTGAATCCACGAATGCAGAACCTCAGATATGAAGGGCCGGTTGTAAAGTTATATATGGATTTTCAGTGATCCGCGCCCCTAACCCCTGCGTAGTTCAAGGGTCAACTGTAATTCATAGGAGACACTGTATTGCTCCTCTTAGCATTTGCATTTTGTTAAGAGTAAAACTTTCTAACTTAAATAAGTTTCATGGGTTATGCTACAGTGAAATGAAGAATTTTCAGCAGATGGGTGAGATAGTTTTAGATATGAGTCTTCCTTGCACTTCATAAGTTATGTTTCCCAGCCAGCCACTTTTTCTATATAGTGACAACCAACATCCATTTCAAAAGTATTAAAATAGAGGTTGTCTCACTTTCTTGCCGTCTTGTAGCTTCTTGGAGTCTTCCCCTATTGGGTATAATCATTTCTTCTAATTATACTAATTTTGTTGTTATTGGTATTGGTGAGACTTTCCCATATTCGTGGTCTGCAAGTGGATAAGGGTGTTGAGCAGTGGTACAAGTTGTGCATGTTTGAAAGCTGCTGGAGGCCGGAAATGCAGTTTAAAAGTTGCATGAGTTATGTGGGAGGCTTTGGAGAGGGTGGTGGTGTGGTTCTGGTTGTGGGAAAGAGTTAATTTATTCTGAAGATTTAAATAACTTTAGAGGAGAAAAGACAGCTGGAAAAAAATTTTCTGTGAGGACATTCTAAAGAAGATTGAGGGAAGATTAGAGAGACTGTAGTAAAACATTTGAAAGCTCGCATATAAGAGTGCTGTGAGGATTTATTTATTATCTGTAAAATGAGAGTATTGGCTTGCTCCCCTCCGAGTCTAATACTCTGTTATTACAGGATGACATTCTTGAGAAGCTGGGAAAGCGGGAATGTTTGCTATTTAATACCAAAAATGCAATAGGAGGACCCTCTTCTCTGTACTTCATTATAGTGAACACCATGTAACAGAGAGAAACAACTGCTGGCTATGACTGTTGTTTAGACAAAAACTTGGGCATATTTCCTCCTGTCCTTTCATGCTTGAATGTATTCTATGTTCATAGACTTAGGAATCACAGGTATCTGATTTCGATTCAAAATGAATTTGTCATTTAAAATATTTTCATAGGGAAGGATGAATTAGGAGGTTGGGATTAACGTATACACACTACTATAATATAAAATAGATAACCAACAAGGACCCATTTGTGTGTGTGTGTGTGTGTGTGTGTGTGTGTCTAAAACTGAATTGCTGTGCTGTGTACCTGAAACTAACATGATATTGTAAATCAACTATACTTTAATAAAAACAAACAAAAAATACAGTATTTTCATGGGATTAATTAGCTTTCATAGGTCTTGTTTTCTTTCTGGATGTTAACCAAGTATCATGGGGTAATATTTTAGGAGGATCACTGTCCTCTTTCATTATTTCCAAAATTCTTTTGGGATAATCTTTAAAACATGTCAACAGAGCCAGTACAGATGCAGTCGAAGCAGGGCCTACAGGGACTTCCCTGGTGGTCCGGTGGTTAAGACTTCGCCTTCCAATGCAGGGGGTTGTGGGTTCGATCCCTAGTCAGGGAGCTAAGATCCCAGGTGCCTTGTGGCCAAAAAACCAAAAACAGAAGCAATATTGTAACAAATTCAATAAAGACTTTAAAAAGTGGTCCACATCAGAAAAACTTAAAGAAAAATAAAAAAACAGGGCCTACAATTACCAATAGAACATTACATTAAAAAGAAATACTTAAGGGCTTCCCTCATGGCGCAGTGGTTGAGAGTCCGCCTGCCGATGCAGGGGACGTGCGTTCGTGGCCCAGTCCGGGAAGATCCCACATGCCGCGGAGCGGCTGGGCCCGTGAGCCATGGCCGCTGAGCCTGCGCGTCCGGAGCCTGTGCTCTGCAACGGGAGAGGCCACAGCAGTGAGAAGCCCGCGTACCGCAAGGAAAAAAAAAAAAGAAATACTTCAACAAGCCTTTATTAAGGGCCTGCAATATGCGAGGCATTTTGCTGTGTGCTATGGCTATCAAAGAGGAAACAAACAACAGCAGCCGTTTCCAAATTATAGTTTGCCTTTCCTAGTTTGCAAAAGCGTGGTGATTAGAATGGAGCCAATACACAATATTAGGGACCCACAGGCTTGGCATACAAATGGCACGTGAGGACCCTTTGCTCTGGACACCTCTCCACATGGGGTCGGCTGCAGAGAAAGTTACCGAAGGCAGGAGGAGGAGCAGAAAATTACCTCCTAGTGTGGGAATAGCCCATAGTGCCTCTGCATTCATTTTCTGTTCTGGGTGGATTCTTGGAACACCCTGCCCCATTTAAACTTTTCTGAAAGATCGATTCTGAGTTTAAGTTCCATCTAGAGGTCGTGCGGTTCTTGGCTCTTTTCCAGACTACGGAAAAGACCAAAAAAGAAAAAAACAGGTTAAAATTCTAGGGTAGGCTCTACTTTCATGGAGGGTCCTCCTACCTACAAGTGGGCCTTCATGCTTTTGCTTTTGTGGGGTCTTCAGGCTAAACTCTACCCACCTCTGTCCTCTTCAGAGGACGTCTGGGATGCTAAATGGCCCAAGTTTGAGAGAGAGGCTCTGGCTCCGGACAGGAGGATTAGAGGTGGGTTGTTAATGATGGTTTAATGTAATCAGCTGTATTCCTGGTGGTAAAATGTCTAAGCGGTAAAGAGACTGAGTTCCGTCTCTGGCTTGCAGCTCCCTCTGTGACTTTGGGCAAGTCATGTTTATTCTTTGGGACTCTGGTTTCATATCTATCACATGAGGGAACGAGACTACATAATTTCTAAAGTGGATCAAAGCAGACGTTTTCTCTAATCGTGTGTCTTCTTGCTATTTCTAGTTTTTTTTTTAAGAATAGGATTTGTTCTGAAGCCATTTCTGCAATCCTAGTTAACTGAATTTTTCTTGTAAAATTCTTATTTCTTTGCATTAAAGAGGGAGCCTTTTTAGGGTGAGAGTGAGCACCCATCCTCCCTCTTTCAAATAAGATGCCCCAGTTAGTCCTACTGCCAAGACCAAGACGGATTCTTCAGTTTACCTCTAGCATCGGAGGGGAACAGCAGCGATGAAATGGGAGAGAATGAGTTAATTAACAATTATTGCTGCTCGAGCAGACACAGGAGTGAGGCCTCAGAGTTCCTGGCTGCCAGTTATTACTATCTTGTCAGTCTTGCCACAACTCTAGAGAGAATGCAACCAAGATAAGGGGTACACTTCCCAGTTAGAGATTCAGTGGGCAACTCACAACAGATAGGACTTCTGTGTAGAAGTGAAAGGGTAACATAACAGCGGGGGATGGTAGCCAACTTCAGAAAATGCAGGACTGGTTTGAGATTAAAACATCATGATGTCCAGAAAAGTGATCATGTATCAGTGGCACATTCTGACCGAATTTCTCATCAGCCAGTGTTTGATTCATACCGACCTCTTTTACAGGAAAAATAAAATAAGTGCACATTGCTGTTACCATAAAAGAAGCGATCTAAATCCAAAGGAAGAGCTAGACTCTTTCTCTTGCATTATATCCAAAGCTGTCAGTGATGGAAAGTGATTGCAGAACTCCTATTATCGTGGCAGTAGTATAAGCAGGAAGAGATCCCAGGTGGAATGTGTCTGACTGGCACTTAATATCCTCGATTTTGATTTATAAAAACAAGAACAGAATCACGAAGGGAATATAAGCATTGCCACACCTAATCTGTCATTTTGTTGCATTACGTCCAATTTTATAACTTCTTTCAGTACAGTTTTTTTTCCTCTTCCCTCTTATTAGAAAAATAAATGCAGTGCTATCGTTTTTAGGAAGAAAATTCCAGAGTTTATTGTATTTAGAGGGACTCATGAATGATTTATTTACATTAAGTATGAGAGTTTCCAGAACAGTGATTAAAAATGCTTGCAAATTCTAGATTAGAAGTGTGGGAATTTCCTTTTGTGCTAATCACTCTCTAAAAGTTACACTTCTAACATGACTCACAGGAACCAATTAAAATTAGGTCATTTGCATTTATTCTCTTCTCTTCATGGCAGTGTGAACTTTACATGTTATGACTTTTGATTTTTATTAAAAATTTTTTAACTTGCAATCAAAATTTTAAACATTTATTGGTATTTAGAAGTGGTAGTTCTCCATGATTTAATGTAGTTGGATCCATTCCTGAGAGACACATCTCTTATCTCCTGACTAAACGCAGTTTTACTTCTACTAAATTGGAAATAGGGATGTTTAAACAGAAATGTAGCATACAGTAATCACAAGTAATCCTTCTCCAATATTCTTTGTTGGAAACATCTGGAGCATGACTAATGGTTTGGGAAATAGGACCTATGAGTAAAAGTGAACGGGAATTGAGAATTATTTCATATGTAGATAAATAAATGGTGATTTAAATAACAAATTGTAAGTTCACGAGGAGCAGTTGGAAGGAGGACAGTAAATGTCATCCATTCTTCTCAATACTAAAGAAAATCCTATAAAACAGCAGGAGAAATTTGTGTTGGGAATAAAGTTGAAGATTTGTAGTAATGGCCCAGAGAGACTGCAGATTCTATGGTGCATTGGAAAAAAGGACAAATAGTTAACTGTCTATGAAGTCCCAGGATATGGGGCCCTGGACCCAATTATTTCCGAGGTCTGTTGTAATTTTTTTCACTTACCAGTGAAGTGGTAAATACACACCCATGTTCTTAAAGTTTGTATCACTTGTATCCATTTTTCTGCAGAGGTGTGATGAGAGGATCAGGTCCTCCTAGAAGCAAACCTGAGGTCCATGGTATTGGTTGTTTCGGAAAACAAAGTCCAGGAGTCAGAGACTCTGCTGGATTCTCTCCTGAGTATATTAGAGATACTCTAGCAAGAGGCAAACCACAATAAGCTGTTTTTAACCGGAAGGAGTCACTAATATCCCAAGACATGAAAGAATATGATTAAGGAGTCATAATGTAATGGAGAGGAGTTGTGGGCAAAGAGAACGCATTGATTTAAAAATCACCGCTGAAAAATGTGCATTTTTTGTGATCAGACTTCCAATGCTGAAACTATGGCCCGAATGAGGGGCTCCAATTAAAATGTAGCGAGAGCAATGTGTTAGATACAATTTTTGTATATTTTTGAGAAAGTGCTAAATACGTTGAAGGCATTTCTTGATTCACTGTCATTCTTTTTTCTCTGTTTCTTTATTTCTTAGAATGATATTTTATGATGCATTCTTTTAGGCCACAGGCACCTCTTTTCTTCCTCTATGCTTTTTCCTGGGATTGAAATCAAATAAAAAATGTAGAGCTATACAATGTTGTCAGACCCATAATGAAATCTTGCTTTATTTATGTGTGCTTAGAGGGTTTAGGGCAGTTAAGCTGCTAACTGTGGTGTTAAACATTGTTTGACACTCCTCTCCCTTAAATCCTTTGAAAAGAGCTGATTTTTTATGTTCATGCAGAAGAGCCCTTAGAGGATCGTGAGGGAGGCATGCGGTTTGCTCATACACAGATTATCTTATTACGATATAACCTGTGCAATTGTTAGAAAAAGCAGCAGCCGTGGCGTAAAGTAATACTGAGCTGTTTCCTATAGAGTGACGTCCAAGCGCTCTACAGCTTAGAAACTTACAGGAAATCTTGATTATGCCTATAGATTTCAGTGATATAATTGTGTGACCACTGTATTTAGGGCATGCACGTGATCACAGTATGAGAATGAGACCTCGATCATATCTCTTAGTTTGTATATTTAACACAAATCAATTTAAATGGCTGGGCAACTTAGTATTTTCTAATAGCCTGAATATAGATGATGATTATGAGGATGATTTTTTGATTGGGCTTCACGACCTGAAATATCTGAAATGATTTTTTCCATGAATAGCTGCCTAGGTATTGCAGAATCACGGCCTTATGTTTGTATCGGGATGTCGTTGATGAATTTGTGGGAAGGGACCAGGGTACCTCATATTTAGCAAGAGGAATATGCGTACTGGAAGAACAAGTGATAACTAACCATTAGGAACGTTAAGGTCCAGGAAACTAAGAGGGATGTTGAGAAATGTGTTATTCAAATTAGCAGGACCTGCAGCCTAGCCATGATCTGAGAGCTTGTTTAAAATGCAGAATCTGAGGGACTTTCCTGGTGGTCCAGTGGTTAAGACACCGTGCTTCAACTGCAGGGGGCACAGGTTCAATCCTTGGTCAGGGAACTAAGATTTCCACATGCTGCACGGCATGGCCAAAAAAAAAAAAAAAAAAAAATGCAGAACCTGTCATCACCCCAGATCTACTGATTCAAAATCTGCATTTTTGACAAGCCTCTGAGGTGGTTGTTATGTTCTATAGACTGATGTTGGTGTGTTCCTCTCAAAATTCATATGGTGAAACCTAACCCCCAACGTGATGGTATTTGGAGGTGGAGTCTTTGAGCAGTGATTGGGTCATGAGGACAGAGCCTTCATGATGAGGATTAATGCCCTTATAAAGAGACCCCCAGAGAGCTCCCTCACCCCATCTGCCATGTGAGGACATGCCTAGAAGACTGCCTTCTAGGAACCAGGAAGCAGGTCCTCACCAGACACTGAATCTGCAGCTACCTTAAAGGGCTACCTGGACATCCCAGCCTCCAGAGCTGTGAGAAATAAATTTCTGTTGTTTATAAGCCATTTCGTGTATGGCATTTTGTTATAGCAGCCTGAACTAAATAGTGTGCTTATTGAAGTTGGAGGAATACTGATCTACAGATCAGAAACTTGGATATCTGGCGAGAATGGAAGACCCCTGCTGAATGAAGTCTGGGGAAATGAATGTTGTTGGCTGAAGGTGGTTCAGCCTTCTGGAAGTGAACAACCAATCAAATCTTGCTCCCAAGAGAAAATGCATTTTATTGGTGGGATGTTTGCTGAGTCTGGCTTAGCTGTGTCTGTCTTCCAGGTCATCTAAGTAACTATTGCATGCATACATTTTCTCCAGATGCCAGTGAGCTGGGTCTTTGAGGGCAGGCCCAAAGATGGAAACATTAGTTAGCAAAACCTCATGCTTTTTTTTTTTTTAAGTCAAGATAAGAGAAGCAGTAAGACATACATTCTCTACTGGAAATAACAGGAAGATGCCCATCTCATAATTGGAGAAATGTCAATAATTATTTTTTGTTAATTTTAAATTTAGCTTAAATTAAAATATTTTAATGTTTTTTTCTTAATTTTACTTTAAAAAATGCACACATGGTAATATAAAAGTTTAAAGAGTAAAAATTTAAATCAATCTATACTATAGTATAAAAATATGTGTATCTCTTTATATAAACTCCCTCCTAATTTCATTTCCTCTTCCTTCCCGTTGGTAACCGTACTTACGGCTTGGTATGCAGTTTTCCGTATCTTAGGAGGAAAAACTAATCTTACTCATGATAGCATTTGGAATTTTTAGAAGAGAACAAAGCATATTTTAGTAACAAATTTTCTGAATAAAAATTGAATAGGGCTTTTTAAGACTATAGTAAAGACCAAAGGACAAGATTTTTCTTTTAACTACTAGCACTGTAGGCAGGAAATGATGAGGTGGGTTGCAGTGTATTTTGGTCTCTACCAATTATGTCATTGAGATCAGAGGTATATATAAAATATATTTTTAGTGGTTGCATAGCACTTAAGCTGTGGCGGTCCTCATCCTACACTCTTGTGGTTTAGCTTGGCAGATCTGAGATGAGAAGTAAGCCACAAAGTGCTACGGGTCTTAAGACATAATGAAGTCATGCATGCATTACGGTAAAGGGTAAGGAGAAGAAAATCAGCGTTTTTCAGTAGCCAGGCTCTGCACATAGATGCTTCAGATACAGTTTGCTCTTTCTGTATTTATAGCCTATTAAAACTCTGTAAAGATTGCCTTAATTTCTCCACCTATAAATTTACAGGACTAAGTGACTTGCCTTTGTCGTGTTTGTGGGGCTACTCAGTGCAATATGGAGCCCTTTAAAGCAATATCTTTGGCTCTTCTTGGTACACAGTGAGTGTTACATGGCCCGTTTTTTTGGTTGATTGGTATTTCGTTGTCTCCCCATGGTGGAACTTCTAGACGTTGTAGCTAGTGAGGAACTGCTGAGGTTATTCACTTGACTGGAGTGGTGAGTCTGAGTGAGGGGTAAATATGGTGGAGTGAGCAGACAGTGTAGACTCCAGCCAGACATGGGAGGATGACACACCATTTGTGATCAGACAGCTAATGGCTCGATCTCCCTGGTCCTCATGGTCCTGATGCCACAAGCAGAATATGGCAGCAGGAGCTGCTGGACTGTGAATGACTAGGATGACTTGGAGGCTTTTGGTCTAAGTCAATATTTCAAACTGGAAATTCCCACCAGAGCATAATCGTCCTTGGTAAAAGGATGCTTTATCCAAATAAGTTAATCTTGTTTGGGTTCTACTTACCTGTAAATGTTGGAATGAGAATACATGCTGTAATATAGAAATGAATGGAAATGTTCATCTTTTAGTTGCTTCTGTTGTGTTTTGCATTCAGAATCATAACTATGCCTTATTTCTAGCATAGCCTTATGCATAAGGCCTTATTTCTAGCACCTGTAATAGAAAAGGTCTTAGTACGAATCCCTTGTAGAAAGATGACTACTTTTAGCCATTTTTTAATGTGAAGGCATATAGGTCTTTTTCAAGAGGTAGCTTGTTGGTAGTTCATTTGAGATATTTTCCCTTTGCATGTTTGTTATTTTAGCTTTATTTAGCCCAGTAATCTGTGCTCTGCATTTATGTATTATTCCTTATGAGTTGGGGGATGTACTTCTAGGCTTAAATCAATTTCAACTGTACATGTTTATTATGGGTTCAGAAGGGGGAGCTGAAAACTATCCTTTGAGTAATCCTGATAGTTTTCTGTTGCTTTTTTTTTTTTTTTTTTTTTTTTTTGCGGTACGCGGGCCTCTCACTGCGGTGGCCTCTCCCATTGTGGAGCACAAGCTCCGGACACGCAGGCTCAGCGGCCGTGGCTCACGGGCCCAGCCGCTCGACGGCATGTGGGATCTTCCCGAACCAGGGCACGAACCCGCGTCCCCTGCATCGGCAGCTGGACTCTCAACCACTGCGCCACCAGGGAAGCCCTCTATTGCTTCTTTTTAAAAGACACTAAAGCATTTCCTGAATTATCTCCACTAAGATTGATTTTGTTTCTGAATGGTCATAGTTAATTGAAAAGTAACCCAATTATTATTTAAACGGGGTTGTTAAAATTCACCTGGAGAAGATGTTTTTCTAGGAGAAAAAAATGTCAGCTTACAATTTACTGTTCAATTAACTATCATAAGATTATACTGCATATCAAGCACTGAATGTGTATGTTGTGTGTTAAAATTTATAGACTAAATCTGAATAAGTGCATAGTAGATGTACTATTGTTTTATATCCATACTTTGATTATTTTTGATATTCATGTCAAGCCCGTTTTCGAATCAGTTAGTTAAATGTATACTCGTTTTTTAGAGGCAGAAGATTTTTCAAGGGAGATGCAGCCTTTGTCTTTCATAAGTGAATTCATGGAGTGCATTTTAGAAATGGATTTTCTGTGGCAAGACTTGATCCCACACATTGCTGAAACTTTTATTAGTCAGGCCTTATCAAATTTCCATTTAGCATGTTTCCCCCTCCATTTAGACACCAGGACATGAAGAGAATTTAAATAGCCTAGAAAATTTACACGTAACTATTCATGGACTCAAAATACTTCCTTTTAATTTTTAAATTTTGACTTTGTAGTGAAAATTATGTCATATAGGGTGATCATCGTTAGTAAGACAGTGTGGAGAAAATGGACAAGAAGGCACTGGTGCCTGGTAAAAAGTAATAATTTTAATGGGAATTAATTTTTTTGGAGGGATTGTATTTAAGGTCCCACTTTAAAAAATCCCCTTGACACTAGCTCTTATATTTCTGCCTAAAAGCCCTCCACGTAATAAGCAATGAGCAAGCCAAGCTGGAGGAAACTTCACTGTGTGTAACTACAAAGACCTCGTGCCTGTGTGTGTGCTGGATTTGTAAGTAGAGCTGAGGAGCTTATAGTGTTTGCCGGTGGTGTGTGTGTGTGCGTATTTGTGTGTGTGTGTGTTGGGGGTGAGGGTAGGATCTTTGCTCCTGAAGATGCTTTGTAAATGTCTTTTGTTTTCATGTATTTCTCTCTCCCTTTGTCTGCAGTCAGTTGGATTCTCCTCTGCACCAGTGCCCTAAGTGACAGCCACTGGCAGTAATGAGGCTGCACACTCCACTATAATTGAACCCTGTCAGCGCTGCCCATTAAGGCCGCCGTGTGTATGCCAGCTCATTAATCCAAAGCCCATTTCTTCTCCTCCGTCATTTCCCTTTTATATCATGGCACTATTTCAAGTCCTGATCCCCTCATTGTGCATGTGGAGGTTCAGGAATGGAGAGTAATTGGTGTTATTGCACTGTCTTGAGAAGTAACCCTTTTAATAAAAGACATGTTCACATCTGCAAACTAAGTTCATTGTGTCATGATTGCGTATTGTTTGGGCTTCTTGGATAGTCTGTTTGCAGTGAGAATTTTTTATATGGGTTTAGATTCAGCATCTCTAACTCTCACAGTTCCATGATCTAAAGATAGGTCTTTATGATTAAAACGTACACATATGAGTACGTGTATATTTGTGTATATATGTATATATGTGTGCCTGTATATATATTTTCTTTTATAACTGATTAGCTATTATGAAATCCCCATGGAACATAAAACTGCAACTGAGTGTTAATTCTTCTTCTTCATTATTACACTCTCGGTTAGTCAAAATTTCAGAGAAATTTTCCCTTCCCTTCTTTCTTCAGTTATTTTTAAGCGTTAGGATATTAACATCAAAATAATAGCCGGCTAATAGTAGCAGGCTTTCATCTTTACAGTTTCTCATACAATGCATTCAGATTTTGTAATTGATTTCATTTTTGTGCTTTGCATACATGATCCTTTTGTATGTTCAAATTCTGTGATAGTACAGCAGAGACCACTTAATTATCACTTGCATAGCAAAATGTTTCTAATATTGTTATGTGAAACTCTGCTTAGAGCCCTCCTTTCATCCCATCTTGCTGAATACGCCCCCTTTTTTTTACACTCAAAAAACGTAATTAAATTCCTTTTTGAATCATTTTGAATCTGTAATCTAATTGAGGCTTATCTTTTAATGTGCTTTCTAAGTAGGAATCAAAGAAAATATACTTTGGGCCTTAGTGTAAGGAAGGCAGTTCAACTCAAGGTATCACTTAATTGAAATGCAGAAATGAGAGAATGGTCTGGCCTGTAGATCCTGGATGAGGGGAGGAGGGGTGTGAAAAGGTAAAAAGGAGGTACTGACAAAAATGGTTTAAAAATTCACGTGAGTCTCCAGAAATCAGCAGCTCTAAATGAGTCAAATTTGTCAACATTAACACTTGCTTCTAGATAACTTTGAAGTTTAGTTTATTGTTATGAGGTTAGGAACACTTTTTATAAAACCAAATGAGTGGAAATTCTTGGTATTTGGTAAATTATTATCTAATAAGATATTTTGTTAGTCAGGCTAACTTGGGCCTAAGTATCCTAGGATTCACTTTCTATAAAAGTAAAATATAGGAGAAAAAGAACCCAAAATAAAGTTAGCAGGAAAAAACAAGTAAATTGCAACTTCTTGAGGGTGAGATTGTGTTTTCTTCATTGTTAATGTATTTGCTGTTTAGTTCAATGTCTGAATGCAGTGAGTTTTCAGTCAAAATTTAGTCCAAAAAATGAAAGTTCTCTGTGGGCAGAGATATTTACCTCTTACTGTCTGTATTTCCTCTAATTTCCAGAATGGTGCCTGGCGTAGAAGAATGTGCTCGATAAATATTTATTGAATTCATTAATTAATTCATTTTATAATATGGAGAAAAAGATTGCTGTTGAAACAAGGATTTTCAGTCTAGCTAGCTTTTTGATGGTATTTAGGTAGATGATGGAAAACAAAGAGGAGGGTGTAGCAGAGTAACCAAAGAAAATATCCTTTTATAATCAAGAAAAAGAGTATACAAGATGAAACTCAGTCTCCAAAGTAAGGCTTTAAACTTTCCTCAACCAGCCGGCTTTGTTCCTATTCCTGTAATCAGGTGTCAAAAGTGTATATTTTAAACTCTACATTTTCCTGATAATTCTTTTCTGTTTCGCTGTCAGGTAAAAAGTGATACTGATGTAGATTCAAAATTGAGTTATTTAATCTCTACTAAAGGCAATGAAACATATATTTTGATTTCTTTATTTTTAGAAAAGAAAGTTCAGAAAAGGCTCTTTAAGGTGATGCAGTTGGTTTAAGCTAAATGAAATTGGCATGTTTTTAGATCAGACCTACTAATTTATATCTTATTTCCGGATCATGACATCAGGAGATACTTGAGTTTTTGAGGGTTTTTTTTCTGTTTGTTTGTTTTTTTGTTTTGTTTTTTTTTGGTGTGTGTGTGTAAGGGAGTGGAGGTGAAGGAAAATTCGAACATGGAATAGGGAGCGCTGTCATGTAGTTCTAGATAAATCTACCAAGAAGCCAGAGTGCTTAAAGCCTCTCTTTATCCTAAAAAGAAAGCGTTAATATGGGTGTGGCAGTCAAGGGGGCCCCACCCTCTAATTTCAGGGCTCTCATTGATTTTGGTGTCATTAGCAATTTGACCCTTGATTATAACCATATGACTGGGAATTTTCACCAAGGTAGAGAAGTGATCCAATGGTTTTTCTTTAATAACAGCTCAATTATAGTGAAAGGAAAATAAACATACGTTACATGTCTTTAAAAATGCTTGAAGAATTTGTCATCATGGAAGTTTTATACACTGTTTAAATGAAAGCTCAGTATTCAAATTAATCTGTGGTATTGTGAATATTTATGTGAAAGAAGAAATCAGCAGATATTTTCCTGACATTCTTTTTCCTGACCTTCGTTTTCCTCCACAGTTTTTCCCCAGTTTTTGAAATCAGCCACTATTGTACCTTCTGCAGATGTCACATTATACAAGAGTCCTCAGAGACTGAGCCTCTGGGAGCCCTAGACAGTATAGGCATAGGGGTGAGTGTATTCTCTCCTGTGCAGGAGCCATGCCTCTTGCAGAAAAGATAATTAGGCTTAGAAAACAACAATAACAACAACAACAACAAAACATATCCATCTCCCCCCTTTCCCGGCCTTTCATTGAGGTTCAAGCAAACTAATACTCCAAAGTTTCATTGAATCCCGGTTCCTAAATTCATCACCTTCCTCTTAGACCCTCCCTTTAGACCTTGGTGGCCTCCAGATCAGCTAATGGTTGTATTTTCAGTAAGAGCGTGACCTAGTCTTGGGTCTGGTACAAAGATCTTATAAGTCAGATCGTAAGAGCTCACCAGTAACTTAGCTGGGGTTGTTGGGTGTGTAGGTTGGGTGGGATGGGGTGCAGCTAATGTTGACGAGAGAAGAATCTGCGAGAAGGTGACTGACATTAGGTGCTTGGAGACCAATACACAGACTTGTGAATAGATCGAAATCTGTGTGTCATGCCCCCAAAGAACTGTCATGTCCATCAACATGAATCAGTCAACATCAATTGGATCAATTTATGCCTTAAATTTTTGATCTTTCTACTGAACTTTCTAGAGGCTTTTATTTACTGTGCTAGGATTGATATTGGCCATTAAATTAATATGACTATTTCTGATGTGCCCATGTTCTAATTTACAGTTTTTTTCTTGGGAATATCCTCTAGTGTTCTTTGTTAAGAGCATTAACCATGTCTGCTTACTTGGGCTCCTCCACCTTAGAAAATATGGAACATACTACCTCTTCCCCCCAAGCGCGTCAGCTTTACTCCTTGAAACGTTCCATAGAAGTTGACTTCCCCTCAGTGAGATAAATGCGTAATTTTTCACTGTTTCATTATCTTAATACTCTCATTGGCACGGAATTACAAAACTGAAATTTTACCTGATAAAACTCATTCCTCTATTCTCGTACTTTTTCACACTGTGTTATTTCTTCTGTACTGAGCGCTGGGATTTTTTGCCTCCTGTGTACCTAAAGGGCCAGGTCCTTGTCTTATAGTATTGTTATATGGTTGCTTTCCTAAAGGAGAGGTTAGATTTTTAAAATCTCTTATAGTGGCCATCACAGCCATTATTTAATGCACGCCATTTGTTGATGTTGAGGTAGGAGGTTATGAAAAGTGGAATTTTTGAGTCATAGCTTCTGACTTTTATTTACAATTCTGAAGATGAGTCTTCTGTACTGCTTGTTGTGCTGTGAGAAGTTACAGCCTTTCTGAAGGATAGTTTGGAAATGCATTAACAAGGGCTTTACAGTGTACATGTCCTTTCAGGAATAGTTCCTAAAGAAACTGTTAGGGAGTGCACAGTTTTGACCAAAAGAGTACCTCTTTCCAGACAAAGGGGAAAATGATAAGGGAGGAGGAATAGTTTGTCCTCAACAGTAGAGCCATTTCTTAAACTTCATTTATTCATAAAATGATTCCATGTTTATTGACAAAGTGTCTTGAAGTATATGCACTAGGGTACAAATGGATGTTAAAGGTAAACTGTGAGGATTATAAGCATGTTTTGCTTTTGTTTCCGTATTTTTTCTGATCTTTCTACAACAAATGCATACTCAGTTGGTATTAAAATGTTGTTTTTCATAGAAGAGCCCTACATATTTATCGAAACATATTTGTTGAATGCTTAGTATCTATCAAATATTGTTCTTGGTGCCAAGGGTGTATTCATGAAATAACAGCCAATATTCTTCTTGACATCATATAACTAAAGTGAGCTTGCTGCAGCTATTAGCAGTCATTCATGAACAAACAAACAAAAAAGCTATTACTTGCATTGTCTTAGCAAAATGAACATGGATATTTTACAAACTTGTGTTTTTATGGCCAAAGGTATTCCTGCTACCAGTGGTGGTTAAAAGAAAAGATGTTGAGGACCGTCTTTCGTAATCAGTGTTTTTGTAGACTTCAGCCTCATTCTGTTTGCCCTGAAATTCCTTCAGGTGTGGAGGTGAAGTCTGTCAAGAAATTGAACATACAGGTCATCCCCTCTAACTTAGGGGCAGTTTATACTTAAAAGTCTCTAATTGCTTACAAAGTAAGGAAGTGTGATTTTTGTAAAAAGAGAGCTCAGCCTAATTAGTAACTTTGAATACCAAGTGGAGCGGTGGTATTTCATTATGGATTTCATTAGTGGTGAGAGGATAGACTCTGTAATCATAAATCTGTTATCTAAATTAAATTCCAAATTAGCCTTATAATAAAATTGTTGACGGTAATGCTGTAAGACCCTAAAATACTGTGGTATCGTGTGATTGTGGTATTTAACTTAAATTATGTTTTGTAGGATGTATTTAAGTGCCACAACAGCCATTCTGCTGTGAAGAGACCAAGTCTCATCTTAGAGAAACATAAATAACTTTTTGAAAATTAAAATGGCTTGAACTGTTCGGGATCATGGTAATGAATATACCCCAGGTGAATTTTAATTAGTACTTAATCAATATTTTTCAAATGGCTGAAGAAGCAAGATACCTCAGTTAAATCATTTAGGAGAGTGATTTCATACACTGGTATTCCACACAGCATTATTTCTTGAGATGTGGTAATGATGCTGGTATAGGGTGAGGGGTTTTGATAACAAAAATAGTTGGGCAACATTATGTGCTCTGTTCTCTTGGAGATAACAAAAGCACATAAGCATATTGAAGACTATGAGAAATCCTGCAGTGAAGAGGCCAACTCAACTTTGTTTAACCTAAATTTTAAAAAAAATTTTAATTTAATTTTTATTTTATATTGGAGTGCAGTTGATTTACAATGTTGTGTTAGTGTGTTGTGTACAGCAGAGTGATTCAGTTATACATATACATATATCCATTCTTTTTCAGATTCTTTTCCCATATAGGTGATTACAGAATATTGAGTAGACTTCCCTGTGCTGTACAGTAGGTCTTTGTTGATGATCTATTTTATATATAGTAGTGTGTATATGTTAATCCCAAACTCCTAATTTATCTCTCCCCTCTACCTTTCCCCTTCGGTAACCGTAGGTTTGTTTTCGAAGTCTGTGAGTCTGTTTCTGTTTTGTAAATAAGTTCATTTCTATCATTTTTAACCTTAAGTTTAAAAAATTTATTTAACTGGGAATTTTTTACATTTCCTAATACACCACACAGTGGTATCCTGTGAACCCTCTTTGGCCAGAATGGTTTAAGCTCTAGAGCAGTGCTTCTGAAACTACTATGGTGAAATACCAACTTGAAAAATTCTTCTGTCATAATAGGCCACCAGTGATGACAAATACACAGCTTGTAGCACATGAGTCTGACCACATTCCAGCTGACCTGTATCTTGTTCAGTAGGATGAGTCCAGTGATCTTGTAGTTGGATCTTGTGACAGTGTCGAATTACAATAATAGTTTCTAAACCTTCATTCTCATTTTCTTCCATTTATGTTCCTGCCTCCTTTTGGACTGATTCTTGCAGACCAGCACTGCTCAGTATGGCACATTTGGGTAGCACATATCCAGAGCCTGGATGCTCAAAGAGAGGCCTGCAGACCAGACCTTGGGATCACCTGGGAGTTTGTTAGAATGCAGCACCTTAGGCCTCACCCCAGACGTGATGAATCATGAGGCTGCATTTTATCAAGATCCCAGGTGAGTTTGATGCACATTAAAATTTGGGAAGCATGAATCTAGAACTGTCCAATAGAAATAGAATGTAAGCCACAGGTGTTATTTTAAATTTTTTGGTAGACTCATTAAAAAAGCAAGGTGAAATTAACTTAATATATCTTATTTAACTCAGTATATCCCAGACAATGATCGTTTCAACATATCTCTATAAAATGTTTATAAGATGTTCTGTATTTTTCTAACATCTTGGAAATTTGGTGTGTATTTACACTTACAGCACGTCTCCGTTCATACTGGCCACATTTCAAGTGTTCAACGGCTACATGTGGGCAGTGGCTATAGTATTGGGCAGCTGAGAGTGTAGCATGATAACTGGCACGTAGTAGGTGCTTAGAAAGTATTTATAAAATGAAAGTAGTTGAGGGCAAATGTTTATGGAAGGCCAGATATGTACTAGCTACATTGCCTCCTCATAATTTGTAGGGTAGGTAGTTTTGTTGGAACAGCACTTAAACCTAGGTCTGACTCCTTGTCCTACCATGTTCTTTTTACCTCTTGATTACTTTGTATTTTTACTTCTGGTGATTCTCTTTAAATGCTTTAAGTAGAATTAAAAAAAAATTAACTCCGAAAAAACCCACTTTCCCAAATATGTGTATGTCTATTCTAAGACCTTCCTGGAAGAAGTTCAACTCTAAAGATCAAGACTGAGTTTTTATTGTTTCTTTGTTCCTCTGATATTACCCTGACCATTTTTCTTTTTTACCTGTTGGAATTTGTAACTTAAATCCACTTTAAGAAAACTGGTCAGATATGTCCTCCATTCCAGAAATTCTGTTTCCAGATTTGATGAGAGAAGTCTTAGGAAATTGAAAGCCATTGGTCAGATAAACAGATTATAAATCATGGCACTTTTCTGTGTAATGTGGGACCAATTTGATTAAAAATACTATTGATTCCTGGTATCCTTGGACCACAAAGTAAAACAAAATACCCACAAGAGGCTGAGATAATGCTGTACCTACAGATTTTATTATCACAGGCTGGGAGAGGGTGGTAATTGAGAATTTCTCATCGCACAGGAGGGCAAATGGCAAGTACTTACAAGTCATTTTCTCCTAAGTGTCGTGATTAGATTTTTGATAGAATCAAGACAGAAAGTGAAAATATTTCTTGTCCTGTCTCCTAACTTCTACTCCCATTTTTGAGGCAAATAAAATGAGAATATTGACTCTGGACACTTTCTAAATAGCTATTCCGAAGTTACTATTGCATCTCAGTCATCTGCTGCTTGCCTTGGTTGGTGAAACCTCCCAAGACAGCTGGTGGGAAAAAGTTAATTATGAACCCACAGTTTGTTGACTGACATAGGAACTTAGCAGATTGGAAAAAGCTTGTCTCTAGGAACTAGGCACCCCAGGTTTTAATCTTGGTTTTGCCTCAGCTCACCTTTTCTAAATCTGAGTTTCCTCATCTGTTAAAATGAGGATAATACAAAACTTAGAGGATTGTACTGAGAGGAATAAATGAAACAACAGGTTTTAAGATGCTTATGTGAAGTTGGGCCAACAGAACTTAGTTATTCATCTTTTCCCCTGAGTGAGGGCGTGGAGAAATGGGAATTTTCACATACCAGGGCTTGGTAGAGCATTAATCAGGACAAGCTTTATGGAAGGCAGTTTGGCAGTCTTTTTGACGCAGCAGTACCGTTCATGTGCTTAGGCAGCCAAAGGATAAGTTCTTAGGATATATGGGCAGGGTGCTCCTGATAGCATTGTTTTGTAAAATTTAAAACTGCAGACAACTGGACTGCTCATAAATTAGGAACTGATTAAATTACAGCAAATCCATACAGTGAGATGAATAGACATTACAAAGAACGACATAGATATCCTTGGGAAGATACCCAAGACGTATTAAGTGGAAAAAAATTGCAGGATGCTCTTCTTTGTACAGAAAATGTATCAAAGAATATGCAATAAATTATTAAGTGGTTCACTCCTGAGAAGTAGAAATGGGGTCTGGAAGAGAGGAGCCCTTTGATTTTTCACCCTTCTGTGCTGTCTGAAATTTTTGTTATGAGCAGCCATTACTTTTTCAAAGTATTTCTATCAATATTTGTAAATAGGGAATGTATTGCCTTCTAGCTAACTCTTCTAAATTTTGGATGCAAAAAATGATTTTGGGGGAGGGGCTCAACATCTTAGAGTGTAGTCATTTGAAGTTTTGCCAGACACGTACTACAAAATCAATTCAAAAGCCTGCATACTCTGTTGAATTTGATTCAGTGTGTGAAGTTTGGTCTAGAAGTGATTGTTCTGGTGCTTTTATTTTAAACAATCTAGTGTTCTACACTGGGATTCAAGCATTTTGGAAACAACTTAATTTGATATCTTACGAGGTTTCAAATGCTTAAAGTGAATACGAAAAGTGCAGCCTTAAAATCACATTGATTCAGGTTCTTCTCAATTTAGTATAAAGTAATTAGGTCTGACTTAATCTTTCCAGGGGAGGTCAGTTTCTAACTCATTTTATTGGCACTGCATAAAGAAACATGAAAGACAAAATAAATGCAAATTGACTTATTATAGGCGGGGCATATTGTGAATGAGCTTAGCTAAGTAGATATTAAAACAAATGCGGCTTATAAAAAATGTGATAATGTAAGGATTTTTTCCTAATCCTGATTAGATTTCAAATTGTCCCTTCAGTAGTTTGCATAATTATAAGGCACTGCCATAGAATGAGTAACAATAGAAAATAACTCATTAATGCTTGTTTCTCTCTGGCATTGTTCCAGGGCATGTAGCTTGATGTTTGTGCAGGAGACAGTCTGTAGCGTTTCCCTGTCTGACATGGAACATCAAAGATTGCTGGGATTTTTCTGTGCTCAGACAGTCCTGATTTTGTCTGAAGTGGTAATATCCTGAGGAGCCAATAGCAGCATGAAATTTCAAGTATTTTGGTGCTTCCTATTTCTTGTATTATTTTCAAATGTAGTGATATTAGAGAAGTAGGTTGAGATTTCTTCGCTTTTAAACAAAGCAAACCATTACAAAGTCTGGGTTTTGAGCCCAAGGTTAGAAGGTCATTATCATGCTGGTGACTGAGCTGAATTGCTTTCCAGAGCTAGGTTTTAAATATCCACCACTTTTAAGCCATCGTTTCATTAGCATTAGGACATTTTCAGTGCCGTGCCGAGACATTAGATATACATCCCTAATGAATAAATAATGAGATGTTGAATCTGGAGTATCGGAATTTTATCCTTCACTATGTAACATTTTTGAATACAGGTTGGGACCAGCCATAGTGGATCAGGAAATAGCTCTATATGCAGCTGATGACTTGCAAATACTAACAAGTGGGAAGTTCCTATCTTAAAATGGTTAAATCATTGACAGTCTCTGTGGGTTTAAACTGATCAGCCGCCCTTAGATGGAGGAGAAACCTTTGATCTACAGACATGAAACCAAATGTGGACTCTAAGTATATATATTCTTCTTGGGACAGACACTGCGGAACCAATAAATACACTCTCTAATGGTTCAGTACAAAGATATGGAGTAAATATTAAGACAGTCTTAATTAGGCATTTGACGTATAATTCTTTACTGTTGTTTCTTACTGATAAATGCTAAATTTAAGTTTGAACCACTCAGTTAGAAATAATTATACCTTAGATCTTTGCTTTTTTTAAAAAATTATTCTTTGGCTGTTTGTCTACTTAAAAATTTTTTTTGTTACTACCACGCAAGGAAGTTTGGACATTCAACAAGGATTACATAGTTTGTTGTTAGAGTTTTATGAGATTAAATACATCACAATAAGATATATGTATGTGTATATATATGTGTATATAGTACCTTCACACACTAATAAATATAATAATGTATTAACAATTTCAATTTGAAGGTATTAGGGTACAGATATTGAAAATCGGTTTTATTGAAATAGTGGAAGAAAAAAATTCATCTTCTAACTTTTGACAGTGAACTTTTGTACAGTTTAGCCTTGACAGTGTAAGAGAAAATAGCCCTCTTTGTTCCTCAACCAAATGTGGGCTTTACCAGTGGCCTCTGCCTACTTTCTGACCACCATGGTTATCGGCCCTAAGTAGCCACAACTAGCAGGACCTTAGTTACTGATGTCTGCCCTAGGATTGGAGGTCACCACTTCTGAGAAAAGACTAATAAAAACAAATGCTGCCTAGTTGACTGTACCTGAGTACATGGAAAGGAAACCAAATTCAGGTAGCACTTTTTTTTATGGAGCACTTTATTTCTGAATTGTAGACGCAGTTTTCCTGCCTGAATGTGTGGATCCCTGCATCCATCAGCTATTATGTACCTTTAGTGGCTCCTGAACAGCTCTTGCTCAGTTCCTCCTGTGAGGAATTTCATGGTGTGCATTAAGAAAGTGAAAAGAACTCAGTCAACATGAAGTAATAGCTCTTTAGAAACATTGACAATAATACATAACTGTGTTACTCTCATGATAATATCTGTTTGCTTCAAAACAGGCTGATCATGACCTAGAAGTGTCTAAAAAAAAAAAGACAATTCTGCCAGCATTCTACACAGCTATATTTTCTGAAATGTCCACTGCAATATCTGGAAAGACATAATTCTTTTTTTTAAATTGAAGTATAGTTGATTTACAATGTTGTGTTAATTTCTGCTGTATAGCAAAATGATTCAGTTATACATCTATACACACACACACACACACACACACACACACACACACATATATACACACACACATACATTATTTTTTATATTTTCCATTATGGTATATCACAGGATATTGAATATAGTTCCCTGTGGTATACAGTAGGACCTTGTTGTTTATCCATTCTTTATACAATAGTTTGCATCCGCTGACCCCAAACTCCCACTCCATCCCTTCCCCACCCCACTTGGCAACCACAAGGCTGTTCTCTATGTCTGTGAGTCTGCTTCTGTTTCATAGATAACTTCATTTGTGTCATATTTTAGATTCCACATATAAGTGGTATCATATGGTATTTGTCTTTCTCTTTTTGACTTACTTCACTTAGTATGATAATCTGTAGGTCCATCCATGTGCTGCAAATGACATCATTTCATTCTTTTTTTTATGGCTGAGTAATATTCCATTGTATATATGTATCACATCTTTATCCGTTCATCTGTCGATGGACATTTAGGTTGTTTCCAGGTCTTGGCTATTGTGAATAGTGCTGCTGTGAACATAGGGGAGCATGTATCATTTTGAATTATAGTTTCGTCCAGATATATTGCCGGATCATATGGCAACTCTCTTTTTAGTTTTCTGAGGAGCATCCATATTGTTTTCCATAGTGGCTGCACCATCTTACATCCCCACCAACAGTGTAGGAAGGTTCCCTTTTCTCCACATCCTCTCCAGCTTTTGTTATTTGTAGACTTTTTAATGATGGCCGTTCTGACTGGTGTGAGGTGGTATCTCGTAGTTTTGATTTGCATTTTTCTAATAATTAGTGATATTGAGCATCTTTTCATGTGCCTGTTGGCGCATGTATGGAACGATGTAATTCTTATACATAAATTTTCCAGATGTGGAGCGTATCAAGCATCATATATTCAATGAGAATGTTGTGAAATGAGATCCTCTCTGTAGAGTTCTTCTGTTACAGAGTGATACTCATATGATGTTGATTTATTTTTTGTTTATTACTTTCCTTTTTTTCCCTTCATTTTCCTTGACTTTTAGATTTTCTCCAATGGATATGGATTTGCTGATTGAAATCTAAATTTCAACTTGTAAATACATTATATAAATGAATCTATTATGAAAGAGTCTGTTAAGACAGTTTATTACTGACCTAGTTCATTATATCAAGCCAATATATAAAAAGATATAAAGTATCTGTAGTTATGCCATCTGTATGTTTCCTAGGACTCTGACATAACCCAGTACCAAAAATTGGATGGTTTAAGACAAAATAAATTTATTATCTCAAAATTCTGGAGGCTAGAAGTCTGAGATAAAGGTGCTGTAGGGGAGACTCCTTCCTTGATTCTTTTAGCTTCTGGTGTTTGCCACAAGACTTGGCATTACTTGGCTTCTAGATGCATCATTCCAGTCATGTGGCCATCTTTTCTGTGTGTATCTTTACATCATCTTCTCTCTGTGCATGTCTTTCTCTTTGTCTAAACTTCTCTTTTTTTATAAGCACAACAGTCATATTGAATTATGGTGTACCCTAGAGACCTCATTTAACTTGATTTCCTAATAAGGTCACATTCTGAGGTACTGGGGGTTAAGACTTAAGCATAACTTCTTTGGAGGATACAATTCAACTCGTAACACTGTCTCATGCTGGAAATGTGGAGGATGTTTATTCATTTGTTTAGAACATGTTCACTGAAGTCAAGTGATGAGGTACAGACAAATAAGCCAGGTAGTAGCAACCAAACCTCTGAATAATCTCTATCATTATTTATTCAATTATTTAAATAGTTTAGAGAATCTCTAAACTCTTAAAGCAGCAGCACAGTTAGTGAAGGGTGTGTTTTAGGGACACTGATGCCGGAGGCTGTAATCATGTGAGAAAAGGTTTCTGGGGCTACAAAAATGGACAAAATGCTGGGTTAAATAGTTTAAAAAGTTCTTTTCTGCAAAACTTCTCAGAGCCTTGATTATGCTATTGTGCTTTTAGAACAACCAGCAGGAGGCCACAGTGTTTCCCAAAATTACTTGACCACAGAATTCTGTTTTATAATCATCTCCAAGAATTATGTTCCCTAGGAAAACACTGGAAACTAATTTAGTGTCAAACCATATGATCTTATTTAAAATGTCATTATAGAGTTAAGGTAATCTAATGGTTACAAAAATAATTTACGGGCCATGGGAGTAGACCAAAGGTTTTCAGAATTTATAAAACTCTCTTGTAGATAGCCCTTCTCAAGAGAGTACAAATTTCTTTCATGACAAATGTAAGAAAATTCTGATTAGAAGACTGAATTCTATGTTTTACCCAGCAAATTTGATTTACTTTGAAATTAATAGAAAGCAAGTGACCTTCTCTTGAAACAAAGCAAAGTAGCATGTTTGCTTCACTTTTTACACACATTATTTATTGCCATATTTGAGACCTAGGAAACGTCCTAAACAACCAGTGATAAACTCTGCCTGATATCCCCTGGGGAATTTTTATACCCCCCCCCCCCCCATATGGCTGTGGTTAGAAAAATATGACACATAGCTGTTATTCTGGACCTTGAAAACATGCACATCCTGTTTATTTTTGAGACAATGCCACATTACTGATTATATATCAACTTGAGGAAATGTGAAGCCATGTACCAAATTATATGAAGAATAATTCTAGTGACTCCACTTGTATTAGCAGGTTAGAGGTGGAACAGTATCTAAACCCATCTTCACTATAAGAAGTCTGGAAAATGAGGTCATTGAATGGGGCTCTTAATTGAGAAGCACAGATCAGCTGAGAGATGCTTAAATGAGTAGCCTGGCCCCACTTTTCAATGGGATATGGAATTGGGATGATTCTAGCTCTTGCAGAGAAGAGTCGCAAGAGCAACTCTTACTATTTATATATTAAATATATATATATTATATTAATATTATTTAATATTATGATTATTTGTCCTACCTATTGGAAACCCATTTGGAGTCATGAAGTTATGGCCAGTCTGAGGAATTGTGGAGACTTTTACTTTTTTTTTTTTTTTTTTTTTTGCGGTACATGGGCCTCTCACCGTTGTGGCCTCTCCCGTCGCAGAGCACAGGCTCCGGACGCGCAGGCTCAGCGGCCATGGCTCACGGGCCCAGCCGCTCCGCGGCATGTGGGATCCTCCCAGACCGGGGCACGAACCCGTGTCCCCTGCATCGGCAGGCGGACTCTCAACCACTGCGCCACCAGGGAAGCCCTGTGGAGACTTTTAGACATATTTACTTTCCCCAAATATGGAAACGGCAGTCAAATTTTCCTATAGCTTTCCACTGACGGAATCTCCCAATGTTACTGAACCAAACGTGGGTCCACTCTCCTGAGTGCAGTAAGGCCAAGCTGCTGACCCCGGGTTGTGGTGAAGGAAAGTGAAGCATTAATTATAAAACCATACAAGTAGTTGGGGAGAGCCTGTGCTGAAAAAGCCCAAACTCCCCATGGGTTTCAGGAAAGCATTTTTAAAGGCAAGAGGAGGGAGGGTGGGAGTTGCAGGGTATGTGATCAGCTTGTGTGCAGTTCTCCGATCGATCGGTTGATGGTGAGGTAACAGGGCAGTGACACAGGGGTTAACATTTTCAATCTTTAGGCTCCAGTAGGCCTGGGGGCTATGTGCTCATGGCCATCAAGTAGTTAACATCCTCCATTTGATGGGGTTTTTCACATCTGTAAAACAACTTAGGAAATGTGCATCAGATAATATTATCTGGGTACTTCAGAGAGGAGCTAAAGCAGAGGGTATGGGCGAGGGGATCTGTCCTGGAAAGACCCTATAGGGTCCTGCTCAGTTACACCGAGAATCACTAAATGGTCCTGCGTGTGGGTTCTTAATCTTACTTCTATGGCCCTTCTCCTAATTTTTTATCTTCAGTATTCTATACCTACAGATAGAACTAGCTTAGCGATGCCCTTTCGCCTCTGTGGTCCCAAAAGAGGAAGATGGCCTGCTTTCTCTCTAACCGTGGGTCAAATAACTGTGCAGGACTAAACGTGAATTCTTTGACTTCTAGGTCCCAGACTGATGATTTTCCAAACTACCAGGCTCAAATATCTCATTAAATGTGTCTGTTTTGAGTTTTGTGGATGTTATTGCTATTAAATTAAACAAAAAAAATAGGATCAGCTCTCACTGATATTTGTTTTATATTTAACATCATAGTGCCCAAAAGATTCTGTGTGTCTGGCACAGTGTTTGTTGAATTGAATGAAAATGTTCCTGATGTATAGATTCATAGGGAAACTAAGTGGGCACTCTGTAGAGCCAGACAGCGGTTTGAAAGGTTACATGTTCTCCAGAAATGGAAAGCCACAGCACTAGACAGTGGTTCTCATTGCCTCCTGGGGGCCTCTATTGAGTCATCCAGCCTGTGGTATTCTTTGGTTGCAGAGTAAATCTGGAGGGCTTGATGGTTTCTTCTCTTCTGCCTCAGTAATGGGTCAGTTTCAAAAATGGATGTTGAAACTTCTGTATATCTTAAAAAAATTTCAGTCTCTTCAGATGAATAGCAAAATAGAAATGTAACACATTGTATTATGATTAATGATTATCATCGTACTCGAGGCTACTCCCTGTAAAGAGAAAAAGCCAAGAACTTTCTACTCATTTAAGTTTATTAGGGAAAAGCAGAACATTGGGCAGCAGGGAAATCTCTGGGTTGGATAGAAACTTGCCTTTGCAGTGGCCAACCAATGTTTCCCCTCCATTGAGCTCAACCAAGGAGATGTTCTTAATATCTGGCTGATAAATGGAAATGCAGCTCATCATCTCAAAAATGCACACCATTGACCAGTGTTCAAACGATAATGTCTGGGTGGAACATTTTTACCAATCACAGGAATTTCCTAATATTATGGAAGTGGAAAAGAAGACAGATTTGAGGGTATATTAGAGACTACCACTGTGGTGTGTGTTTAACTTCTGGGAGGAATGACCATGTAGTTGATTCAGTCCTAAGCATGGATCAACAAGACGTGGTTGTTTTTATTGAGATCATATGCAGAAGTTTGTGTTTATTTAAGTTTTCCTTGTTTAATTGGAGCAGCTGTGCAAATGTATTTGGGTTACTCATCTAAGCTTAGAGCAAACTTTTCATTAGAAATCCCATTGAGGACTGGAACTGCCCCTTTTCCCTTGAATTGGGGCTTCCAATTTTATTTTATTATTATTTTTTATAAATTAAAAAATATTTATTTTTATTTTTGGCTGCGTGTGGGCTTTCTCTAGTTGCAAGCCCCTTCGAGTGGGGGCTACTCTTTGCTGCCGTGTGCGGTCTTCTCATCGCCGTGGCTTCTTGTTGCGGAGCACGGGCTCTAGGTGTGCAGGCTTCAGTAGTTGTGGCACGCAGGCTCAGCAGTTATGGCTCGCGGGCTCTAGAGCGCAGGCTTAATAGTTGCGGCACACGGGCTTAGTTGCTCCGCGGCATGTGGGATCTTCCCAGACCAGGGCTTGAACCCGTGTCCCCTGCATTGGCAGGTGGATTCTTAACCACTGCGCCACCAGGGAAGGCCGGGACTTCCAATTTTACATATAAATAATGAAACTGTTTTCAGAACGTTAGGTCTTCCATTTTGTATGTGTAACTCATTGTTACCCGAGGTAGTTGTCATCAGGCAACAGCATATTGTTTCTCTGGTCATCCAATTAAGATCCTTATTGTAGACAGCTTGATATGTCTTCCACCCAATCCAGAATGTCTTGAAGCATTCCGCAGTTACTTTCATGGGGAGGTAGCCATCTAAGTCATATCACATTGTGATGTAGCACTTTTGCCTGGCAGGACTGAAACCGTTTACGCATATAGAAACTTTTACCAGAAAAAAGATATATTCAAGTGTAATCTATAAATGTATTAGGTGGACAGAAAAAAGGAGCTGACCATATGGCATGGAAATGATTTGTTTTCACCTCTGGGCCATGAGTTCCTTGAGGACAGAGATGCCTCTTATTAACTGGTGTCTCTGATCTTAGCCATCACCTGACTCATGTAGTTCAGCTTGAACAACATTCTCAGTAATTTTGAGGGGCTTTTTCAATAACCAGTGAAGGGAAGTTTTACATCTGATTTATTACAGCTTTCAAATCTTTGTTGCAGATTTACAGGATATGAATATAATTTGGCTGTGATGCCTCTCATAACCCCATGAAGGAGAAAAGACATATTTTTCCATTTTTCATAGAAGGAAAGAGACAGGAACAAAGGGGGTACATAATATTGTCAAATCTGCAACTAGGATTTCCCTATAAGAAGGAGGAATCCAACATTCTGACTGACATCATATACCTTGTCAAAAAGAATAAACTTTCTAACAGCCTTTAATTCTTAGGAATTATCTGTGTATTATAGAAAGAAATGAGTTCTGGTTGGCTTGTCAATTTTAAATGCACTAAAACTTGGAAAAGTGGAAAGACTCCAAATTAGAATTTTATTAAAATTGTTTTCATTTTGATTAGTTGACCTAATTATATATGGATTTAGTTAATTGTCTATTTCTGCCTGCTCTTACTTATGAAGTTTTTGGATGATAACAGTTCTACTTTATTTATTTTTTAGAGGAGCATTTATTATTTTTTGGCTGCATTGGGTCTTCGTTGCTCCGTGTGGGCTTTCTCTAGTTGCGGTGAGTGAGGGGCTTCTCTTCGTTGCAGTGTGCGGGGGCTTCTCTTGTTGCGGAGCACAGGCTCTAGGTGCACGGGCTTCAGTAGTTGTGGCTCGCGGGCTCTAGAGTGCAGCCTCAGTAGTTGTGGCGCACGGGCTTAGTTGCTCCGCGACATGTGGGATCTTCCCGGACCAGGGCTCGAACCCGTGTCCCCTGCATTGGCAGGCGGATCCTTAGCCACTGCGCCACCAGGGAAGTCCCTGGATTTCAACTTTATTTTCCACTGGGAAAATAAAAGATGTGGTATAGTCATGAAAGGCATTATTATTTTTAAAATGTTTTTAGGTATATTATACAGTTTTACCTATATTGAAAAATTCACCCACTGCAATGTACAATGCAATAATTATTAATAAATTTATGAAGTTGTGCCACAATACGCCACAATTCTGTTTTGTAAAATTTCCATCAACCTCCAAGTCCCTGTGTGCATTTTTGCAGTCACAGTCCAGGTAATCATTGATATGTTTTTCCATAGATTTACACTTTCTGGATATTTCATATAAATGTTATCACAGAATATGTAGTTTTTTGTGTGTCTGCCTTATTTCACTTGGCATAAACATTTGAGGTTTATCCATGTTGTAGCACTTACCAGTAGTTCATTCCTATTTTATTGCTAAATACTGATCAGTTGTATGGATATGTCATTCACATTCTCTTATGTATGGACATTTGGATTGTTTCCATTCTTTTGGCTATTATGAATAATAATACTGCTGTGAGCATTTGTGTACAAGTCTTTGTGTGAACATATGTTTTCATCCCTCTTACTTAGATTCCTAGGATGGAATTGCTAGGTTGTTTATGTTTAATATTTAAGCAACTGCCAATACCTTTTCCAGAGTGTCTGAACCAGTTCTCTCCAGAAATGTACAAGTGACCCAGTTTCTCCATGTCCTAACCAACATTTGGTATTGTCTGTCTTTGATAACAGCCATCTAGCTGACGTATAGTGGTATTTCACTGTGGATTTGGTTTGCATCCCCTAATGAATAATGATGTTGATCACCTTTTCATATGCTTATTAGCCATTCTTCTTCTTTGGTAAAATATCCATTGAATTGTTTTGCCAATTTTTAAATTAGTTTGTCTACTTACTGTTGAGTTGTAAGAGCACATACAAGTCCTTTATCAGATATATGATTTACAGATAATTTCTGATCGTCTCTGGTTCATCTTATAATTTCCTTATTGGTGTCTTTTGAAGTGGAAAAGTTTTAGCTTTAAGTCCAGTTCATCAATTTTTGAATTTTATTGGTTTGTGATTTCGGTGTCAAGGTGTTAAGTGGTAGTATTACTATAGTTTTTTGTTTTGTTTTGTTTTGTTTTTGCGTTACGCGGGCCTCTCACTGTTGTGGCCTCTCCCGCTGCGGAGCACAGGCTCCAGACGCACAGGCTCAGTGGCCATGGCTCATGGGCCCAGCCGCTCCGCGGCATGTGGGATCTTCCCGGACCGGGACACGAACCCGTGTCCCCTGCATCGGCAGGTGGACTCTCAACCACTGTGCCACCAGGGAAGCCCTACTATAGTTTTTGAGTTCAGCATCCCTACTAATTTCTGTTTAAACAGTTGAAAAATGAGACTTAATAAAACAGAGTATGAAAGATATTCTGGGAGAAATTTTCTTTCTAGGAAATATTAAGGGAAAGGAATCTGCACTAAGAGTTAAAATGCATGCCTGTGAACTCTATGTTGGCACCTGGGATTAGTGGGCACCTGTGAACAGTGGTGGTGCCCAAGGACTGCTTGCAATGCTTGGGTCCTTGTATTAATGTTGGTTTGTGTGAGAAAAATGATAAAACCTCTGTGGGAGGAAAATCCACTATATGCAGTCACTTATATTGTTAATACTCTTATGTTTTAGCTGTAATACGTATAAGCTTATTTTTATAAAGAGTAAAAATACTGAGTTTAACACATCACATAGATTGTTCTGGTAAAAATGTGTTTCCAAGAATTCTGTGTTGTAGAAGTCTTTGGGTTTTTTATTGTTTGTGTAGTTATATATTAAAAAAAAAGAAGGTAAGAGATGTTAATGATCATTGAAGCTCCTTTTCAAAAGCAGAGTCTCAAGATTTAACTTCACTTCTTGCATTTCCTACACAAAGTGACACCATACTGTAGGATTTTTTTTTTCTTTTGCTGTCAACAAGCACCCTGGTCTTAATACCACGATTGACTGATGCCTGTAGCAGTCATGTTAGATATGTGTGCTGTTACAGCATGCTGTAGAGAGTGCTGCTGTGGAAGAGGAATTAGCATCAGGACAGAGATGGTGCCGGGAAGAGAAAATAACTGTTGTCTTGTTGCATCATCCCCTTATTCCTTCCATTATGCCCATATCACAGCTTGTCTAGTCTTTGGGTAAGGGCTTTTTGCCAACTTTGATTTCTAGCTCTCCTGGTTACTAGCCGAATGACCTTGGATAAGCTATTCAACCTTGTCAAGCCTGTGATTTCATTGTCTGTAAAATGGAGTAGCTATACCTACCTGTACTGGATTTTTTTTTTTTTTTTTTTTTTTTTGCGATACGCAGGCCTCTCACTGTTGCGGCCTCTGCCGTTGTGGAGCACAGGCTCCGGACGCGCAGGCTCAGCGGCCATGGCTCATGGGCCTAGCTGCTCCGTGGCATGTGGGATCTTCCTGGACCGGGGCACGAACCTGTGTCCCCTGCAGCGGCAAGTGGACTCTCAACCACTGCGCCACCAGGGAAGCCCTGGATTGTTTTAAGGAGAGAAAATATACATAGATCACCTAACATCACGCTTAGCATATGGTAGGTGCTTTATTGGAGGTGGTTGTTATTATTATTGTTAATGTTGTCTTATCTTCTAGATTCTTTATTATTCAAAGAACTCTTATATACAGAAATTTTTTTTTGGAATTTTATTTTTTTATACAGCAGGTTCTTTTTAGTTATCCATTTTATACATGTTAGTGTATACATGTCAATTCCAATCTCCCAATTCATCCCAACACCACCCCCTGCCGCTTACCCCCCTTGGTGTCCATACGGTTGTTCACATCTGTGTCTCAATTTCTGCCCTGCAAACCGGTTCATCTGTACCGTTTTTCTAGGTTCCACATATACAGAAATATGAAGAAGCAAAAATGATGATAATGAAGGTGGAGCAAATAGACTGAGCGCTATAATGAAACTTCAGCTTGAAAAAAAGTGTTGTTTACTTTTCCCTAATGTTCCAGAAACAAATTCATGCCTTCCTCTTCTCAATATATACATATATATACGTATATTCTGCTTAATATCAGTGGCATTTTTTTTTTCTTCTTTTTACATTCTCAGAAATAGTATCTCTAAGAAGTTTAGTTGGAGACAAAAAGACCCTAGCATGAATGTAGCCTATACCTTGAAGACATTAGAGCCTTCTATAAAAATTGTGCGGTGCTCTGAGGTCTATGGGATTCCCATATTTGAGTCTTTTTTTTTTTTAACCTAAGGAGCCTCAAAACTTTCAAGGTCCAAAGAGCCATGACTCCACTTTGGCTTTCTTTGAAATATCACTTTATTTCTGATGGTGAGTAATGTAACATTTTTCAGCCTAAACATGAAGCTCTCTTTCTCAATTCATTATTAAAAAGTGCTAAGATCTTGCAGCTTTAACATAAAATCAAGTTAAAATTCTATTTTTGTAACAAAGTTTAAACATCATGAGATACCCTAGGCATGAAGTGAATAATTTGTCTCTTGATATGTGTATAATGCATTATTAAAGTGAGTGATTTATTTAATTATTAGCAGCTGCTCTAAAGATTGTTTTTTCTGTGTCTTTCAGATTAATTTTACTAGAAGTATAGACAATGAAAAGATAAAATGACTCTCTTCTGTGTGTTCTCATGGTTAAAGTTTTTCATTTCCCTACAACATATATTTTTCCCTCATAATTACACATCTCAATCTAAGCTCAGTTACAGATTTATCCATACCAGTAGAAATAAGAATTTCTTCTTTTGAATTATTGACTCATGAAATATTATAAAGTATTTAATTAGTTCCTATATCTACCATTAAAAATACTGCTAAGATATCTTGACAACTAAGCCATATCATGTGTTAAAAATATTCCCAGTTTGTATGAATTTAATGTATGTGCAAGTCTTAAGTATGAAAATTAGTTATTGCAGCATGTGATCCACAGAAACAGGAACACACCTTGTACAGGTTAGGAGTGTTACTTACCTGGTGTGCACGCTTGAGGCACAGAATCCCAATTGTAATTTTCAGTTGGCTCCATCTGGCTCAGGTAGCTTTCCTTACCAATATCTAAAAGAGTTACTCTAATATTGAAAAAGAAGGAGTCAACATTTATCAAGTACTTAAAATATACAGTAGATGTGCTACATGCTGTATTCTGTCTTATTTTATTCATACATGTGGCTGAAATATTTAAACCCACATTTGGTATGGAATGGTAAAGGAGTAGGCTAAACAGCTCAAATATGAAAACATACTTAGCAAATTAAAATGAAAATATTAATGTGATTTTGACATAGTCAGCTCCTTCCTCTGCCTAAGAAACTGGTGCCCTCCTTCTCACCCCTTAGCCTCATTTGGGTTCCTCTGGTCTTGATGCTTTTCTTCCCTTATTTACCTGCTTTGTGTTTCTCACTCATTCTCTGTACCATGTTATCCTACGTTCCATGATAAAGTTCCCTAGACTTGCACTGTCTGATGTGGTAGCCATTAGCCCCATGTGGCTATTTGAATTAGATACAATTAAATAAAAATTTTAAAATTTAGTTTCACTAGCCACATTTCAAGTTCTCAATAGGCGCATGGACGAGTGGCTACATATTGTATAGGGCAGAATGGAACTTTTCCATTGTTGCAGAAAGTTCTGTTGGACAGCACTGCCTTAAGCTAGTCGTGTCTTTGTTAGAACTAATAGACTAATTGCAGAATGTCTTTAGTTTCTCTTCCTGAAATTGATGAAGCTTAGACACTGGTCTTCATTAACTCTTGTTTTATTGTCTTACCTGCTGTTCCATATATTTTACTACTGCTCTGCTCTGTGGAATGCTGGAAGTTAAGGTTCTTCATTCTTCTCTGTGGAATATAATTGCTGCCCTGTAACTTGCTATGGCTCCTTCAGCAGAACAAGTCTTCCCCATTGGCCAGAAGGATCAAATCTTTGCTTATTCCATATGACCTAAGTCAGACTCTTTTTCCATTGAAGAATGCTTTTTTTTTTGAAGTACACTTTGATATTTGATTTTTTAAAATGTTTGCAATATTTCAGTACTCCAGACAAAAGAACTGGGCTGGGGGGCGGTGCGGGGGGGCGGTCACGTCATATATTGGATTGGCTAAAAAGTTCGTTCGGGTTTTTCTGTAACATGGAAAAACCCAAATGAACTTTTTGGCCAACCCAATATTTCTGCTTGTAATTGAGATAACACAAAGACTGGAGAGATGTTTACTACTACAAGTGGGGTGATGGACATTGTTCTTTCTTAATGCCTCATCAGTAGCAATTATAATAAGTTAATTAATGCACTCATTAATATACTCAAAACACGAATAGTTTAGTATGTCTTTTTAAACACCACCTGGTGGATATCAATAGACCAACAATGATTCATTGACCTTATTATGATAATCACTGCTTTGGAAGTTTAAATGCCTCGGAAATAACACAGTTTTATTTTGATTTAAAAATATTCTAATGAGCTATATAACTGCCTGCCATATTTGCGAGGAGAATAACTTTCTGGGGTGTTTAAAGAAAATAGGAAGCCATTTATATTGCATATTTAATGCAGAATTTTGTCTTTATGATATATTTTTGGACTCTGAGTCCAAGATTTTTGTTTTTTCTGAATGATCCCATATACTTTGTTCCATTTGATCAGTACTGTGTTGGTTAAATTCTCTTAAGTTGACTCCTGGGAAAATTCCAGTGACCTAAGCATTTTAATGTGAAAAGGGAACTGAGAAAACTATGCGGTAAATAACATTTAAGACATAACAAATGTTACCAAGAATGGCTGTAAATGCTTTCTGTGTATTTGTCCCTATGTAGCTGAGATTTAAATAGATCAAGCTCAGGCTGGAATCGCCACTACTTTAGTCATTAAACTTCACCATGCTGATGCTGCTATATTAATGTCCTTTTAGGAGGAGACATCCAAGCAATTTTCACATTCTCAAGCAATTTTCAGGCGCACAAAAGAAGGAGATAACTTGAAAGCATTTGTAAGATTAAAGTATTTTATTAAAAATGGCCTTCATGGAGCCAACCATAACTCTACAGATTTGGATCTACAAAAAGGTGATACAAGACAGTAAAATAATGTCCTGTGTTGAAAACACAGGACAAGGCAATTCAAAACATGGTGGACAGTTGGGTACAACCTTTGGGGTCCTGAAAAAAAGAGTATTAAAGAACAAGATGGTATATAAAGTGAGGTTCATGTTTAGTGCGCAGTTAATATTCCTGTCTTACTTTTGGAAGCAGAGCCATAAATCACTTAGAGTTTATCTAGTGTATTAAAGTAGACTTTCTGGAAATACTTCCTAAACTTCTTCACGTCATTTTGGCGGGAAATGTCAATGTTTTCCTTCAAAGAAAACACCACCTGCCTAGAGATGGTACATATTAAACAAGATGTTCGAGAGGTTAAGTAGGTAACCAGAATGACGGTTCATCCAGGAAATGTTGTTTTCTAGGTTGTGTATAGGAAGAGAAAATAAAAATCCCCCAGTCACCTAAAACGTATGCTTAAGCCCAGTGTACTCCTTTCTCTTTCCCCAAATGTGGGTTCCTTTCAATTCTAGATTTTTGCTATAAGCGATTCCAGGAAACTTAAAGCTCCTTATACTTTTCCAAAGAAACATTGCTTTCAAACGTTGTTGAGTTTCTTAACAAGGGCCAGATAGTTTTAACAAACAAGGGTAATAATATTAAGAGTTTCAGCTAAAATTCACTGTTGTCTAAAATACTAAAAACATATATACTGAATTTTAAAATACTACTGTTAATTATATAGGGAGTTTTAATACATTTTAAGTTAAATACTCAAAATTTTAAGTTAAATACTCAAAATACTTCAAATATATATGGCAGGTATAGTTGTTACAATGAATATTTGATTGCCAGTAATTTCCTTGCCTGAGAATTGAGAAAAATGTTTACTTTAGGAATGATTTGAACTACTCCTCTCAAATTTCTTTTCAAGTTGATCATGCCCATATAGTTGCTTATATTCACATTATTTGAATCTCCCAACAGCCAAGCAAGGATGTTTCAGTCAATTCTACAGCTCAGTAGACCCAGGCTCAGAAAGTAATTCACTTAAAGCACACGTTTAATCAAGACTTTTTATTGCAATTTTCTTTTAAAAGGCCTCTGAGTCTATCATAAGAGATATGTTATGATGCAATCTCATAGACATTGAAACCTTGGAAATGAAGTCCATTTGGATCTGGCTTCGCAGACTGGGAG
Organism: Pseudorca crassidens; assembly: GCF_039906515.1. NCBI lineage: Eukaryota > Metazoa > Chordata > Mammalia > Artiodactyla > Delphinidae > Pseudorca > Pseudorca crassidens. The sequence goes on from NC_090306.1 coordinate 65,504,177, forward strand.
CTGGTTGTCTGAAGTCAACTTGGTATAAAGATAAATCATCCACCTTCACAAACATGACTGCACCTTCACAGGGTGGTACGTTTGGGTCATTTCCAAATAAAGGATGTAGGTAGGCTTGGTGTCTCAAAATGTAGTTGCTATAGAGCAGGACCAAAATCCATACCCAGGTCTTCTGATTCCACATCAAAGCCTCCTTCTAGTGTACATGTGGTAAAAGTTAAGTGATTACTTATCCTTAGAATAATTTCTTGGATCCTATACTTGTCCTTAGAATACTTGTCCTTAGAATAATTTCATGGATCCTATAATTTTAAGTTTTGATCATCCTTTTAAATAAAACACAGGACCTAAATGTTTGGAAGCTTTCACGATTTTAGGTGTGAAAGTTTGAATGTGGTTTGTCATTTCTTTGACTTTCCTTCTCCCTGTAAATAACATTAATAAAACCTAGGAAGGTTAAGTAAAAGAAAAATCCTAAGGGCAGAAAAAAAAAGTCAGGGACCATACTTCTTCGCTACAGTATTCTGGCTGTGGAGCATGTATGCAAGTTGGGAAAAAGACAACAGGGCTATGAGAAAAATATATATTTATTAACCTCCAAACTTTAAGCTCTAATGGCACGCCACTGTCAGCATAGGCCCGGGTATGCTGCACTAACAAGCCCCAAATCTTAGCACTTTAACAAAAATAAAAGTTTATTTTTCACTCATAGAACATTTCTACTGTGATTCAGCTGCAACACTATTCCACAGTTTCTACAATCGATTCCCTGCCTGAAAGGCAGTAGAATATTGCTGGTCTTGTGGCAGAGAGAGAGTTAATGCACTGGTTCTCAAAGCCAGCGGTGGCATATATCACTTCTGCCTACATTTCATTGGCCAAGTCAAGTCATGTAGCTATGGCTGAGCTAAATTGGCAAGTCTTCCTGCAGGGAGGGGCATCACAGAAGTTGCCACAGAGTAAACCTGTGGGTGAACAGAAATCCAATCTACCACAACCCCCTTCTAACATCTTAAGTTGTTTCCCAGAATCACCAGAGGCAAGGGGACCTTCATTAATCAATTTTGTTATGTTAGTCAAAAAGAATATATATGAATATAGAAAAGGTATGTATACATATGCATGCATGTATATGTGTGTGTATTCACATACACATGCATGCACGCATGTATGTGAATATAACAGCTACCTTTTTTGTTTTGAGATTTACATTTCTCACTCTTATCATCAAGACTCTCTGCCTTTTATCACCAGTATTTATTGAGTGTTTACAGTGTAGTAGGCACAGTGGAACATCCAGCAAATATATCCCTGCTCTTGAGGAGCGTACATTCCTAAAAAATATATATATGTACCTCTTCGTTTTAAAAATAGACTTTATTTTTTAGAGTTTGAGGTTCACAGCAAAATTGAGGGGAAGGTACAGAGCTTTCCTGTACATCTCCTGAGCCCATACACACATAGCCTCCCCCATTACCAACATCCCCCACCAGAGTGGGAAATATATTACAACTGATGAACCTACACTGACACATCATTATCACCTAAAGTCCATACTTTACATCAGGATTCACTCTTGGTGTTGTACATTGTGCGGGTTTGGGCAGATTTATAATGACATGTATTCATTGTTATGGTATCATAAAGAGTAGTTTCAGTGCCCTGAAAATCTTTTGTGCTCCACTTATTCATCCCTCCCTCTGACCCCCTAGTCCCTTGCAACCACTGATCTTTTTACTGTCTTTATAGTTTTGCCTTTTCCAGAATGTCATGTAGTTAGAATCATACAATATGTAGCTTACTCATACTGGATTCTTTCACGTAGTAGTATGATTTTTGTTTCCTTCATGTCTTTTCATGGCTTGATAGTTTGTTTCTTTTCAGCACTGTCGAAAAAGCACTGTCTGGATGTACCACAGTTTGTTTATCCATTCACTTACTGAAGGACATCTTAGTTGCTTCCAATTTTTGGCAGTTATGAATGAAGCTGCTGTAAACATCTGTGTGCAGGTTTTTGTGTGGAAATAAATTTTCAACTCATTTTGGTAAATACCAAGGAGCATAATTGCTAGATCATATGGTTAGGGCATGTTTAGTTTTGTAAGAAACCATGAAACCGTCTTCCAAAGTAGCTGTACCATTTTACATTGCCACCAACAGTGGATGAGAGTTCCTGTTGCTCCACACCCTCATCAGCATTTGGTATTGTCAGTGTTCTGGATTTTGGCCATTCTGATAGGTGTGTCATGGTATCTCATGGTTGTTTTTAATTTGCATTACCCTGATGACATACGATGTGGAGAATTTTTTCATATGCTTATTTGCTATTTTTATATCTTCTTTGGTGAGGTGTCTTTTAAGATCTTTGGTCAGTTTTAAAATTTTAGATTATTTTATTATTGAAATTTAATAGTCCTTTACTAGATACATCTTTGGAAAATGTTTTTCTCCCTGTCTCTGGCTTGTCTTTTCATTTTCTCGACAGTGTCTTTTGCTGAAAAAATTTTTTAAATTTTAGTGAAGTCTAGCTTGTCAGTTCTTTCTTTCATGGATCATGCCTGTGGTGTTGTATCTAAAAAGTCATTTGCCAAACCCTAAATCATCTAGATTTTCTTTTAGGTTTTTCTCTAGGAGTTTTATAGTTTTGTGTTTTACATTAGGTCTGTGGTCTACTTTAATGAATTTTTGTGATGGGTGTAAGTTAATGTCTAGATTCTTTTTTTTTTTTTGCCTGTGAATGTCCAGTTGTTCCAGCATCAATTTTGAAAAATATAAGCATTTTTTAATTGAATCATTCTTTAAATTTTTTTATCTTTATGTAATTTTAAAGGTTACAGTCCATTTACAGTTATTACAAAATATTGGCTATATTCCTTGTGTTGTATAATGCATCCTTGTGGCCTGTCTTATACCCAGTGATTTGTACCTTCCACTCCCCCACCCCTATATTGCCTCTCCCTGCTTCTCCCCACTGGTAATCACTAGTTTGTTCTCTATATCTGTGAGTCTGCTGCTTTTTTGTTATATTTACTAGTTTGTTGTATGTTTTAGATTCCACATACAAGTGATATCATACAGTATTTGTCTTTCTCTGTCTGACTTATTTCATTTAGCATAATGCCTTCCAGGTCTGTCTGTGTTGCTGCAAATGGCAAAATTTCATTCTTTTCTATGGCTGAGCAGTATTCCATTGTATGTTTGTGCCACATCGTCTTTATCCTTTCCTCTGTGGATGGACACTTAAGTTGCCTCCATATCTTGGCAATTGTAAATAATGCAATAAGCACATCTTTTAAAAAGGCATTTTAAAATCGCAGTATAGTTGATTTACAATATTGTGTTATTTTCAATTGTACAGCAAAGTGATTTAGTTATATATGTAATAAATATAATATATAATAATAATCTAAAAATATATATACTTAGATTATCTTCCATTATATGTTATTATAAGATACTGAATAGAGTTTCTGGTGCTATACGGTAAATCTTTGTTGCTTACCTGCCTTGTATATAGTAGTTTGTATCTGTTAATCCTATACTCCTAATTTGTCCCTGCCCCTTCACTTTCCCTTTTGGTAACCATAAGTTTTCTAGGTCTGTGAGTCTGTTTCTGTTTTGCATGTAGATTCAATTGTATTATTTTTTAGATTCCACATGTAAGTGATACCATATAATATTTATCTTTCTCTGTCTGACTTCACTTAGTCTGATAATCTCTAGGTCTATCCACGTGGCTGCAAATGGCAATATTTCATTCTTCTTTTATGGTTGAGTAATATTTCATTGCATACATGTACCACTCTTTATCCATTCACCTGTCGATGAACATTTAGGTTGCTTCCATGTCTTGGCTATTGTAAATAGTGCTGCTATGAACATTGGGGTACATGTATCTTTTCACATTAGTCCATTTACAGTTACTACAAAACATTGGCTATATTCCAGATATATGCCCAGGAGTGGGATTGCTGGATCATATGGCAACTCTATTTTTAGTTTTTTAAGGAAACTCCATACTGTTCTCCATAGTGGCTGCACCAGTTTACATTCCCACCAACAGTGGAGGAGGGTTCCCTTTTCTCCACACCTTCTCCAGCATAAAATGGCATTTTTATTGAATGGTTTCTGCACAGTACCTAGGAAATATTCTGTAGGGGGAGCTTTGTGTATAACCTAGCCCCATCTTTAGAGAATAGAGGAAGAGAACGATTTTAAAGATTATTTAATGGCAGCTCTGTATTAGCCATTATACCACACAGTTGACTGTGAGTTAGGTATTGATATATTTGAACAAGATAAGAAATTTCAGACCTAGAGCTTAGATATTGCTTCCAGCCAGATTCACATAGTGCAGATAGGAAGTAGCATATATACTAGGGAAGAGCACAGGCTCTGGAACAAGTTGCCTGTATTTGAATCTAAGCCTTGCCACTTTCTAGCTGTGTGGACTTTGTCAGGTTATGTAACTCTGTTGCAGTTTCTCACTCAGTATAATGTGAGTGATAATCACATCTACCTTAGAGAAGTTTTGTAAGAATTAGTGCATGTGAAGTGTTTCCTGCCAGGCCTGGTGCGTGGTGATTTATCAACAAACTAGATGATAGCTAGCATTCAAACCCAAATGCATCCATTCTTTCCACCTGATAGATCATACTAGTTTTGAGAAGGGAAATAGCAGCTGCGGTTTGGGCCTGGTTGTATGGATACAGCAGTGAAATTTAAGAGAAGCTGCCCATGTTACCTCACAGGAGATGATACTCAAGGCTCTTCCACATGGAGGCATAAAGTAATAAAAATGGTATAAGATATAGTATAACACTTTGAAACCATGTTGCCATAATGAAATAATAAAGAAGAAGCAGTGAAAACTTCAAATGGGGGATTAAAGCTTAGTGTCAAAGTAAGACACATCTGTCAAGATTGCATCAAAACACTGATTAGCCTATTTATCATAAATTAAAATGAACCCTTATCTGCAAGGGATTGCCAGTTGTTCATACACTATTCCACTGAAGCACTTTGTTTCCTAATGAACTAATAAGAAGATGTCTTAATCCAATTTGTTATTTGGGAACTTTTTCTTTTTGAAAGAAGACATCAAGGTAGTGGTTTTATCTGTGGTCAGTCTAGAGACTTTTAGGAATCAATTGTGTTCAAATGGTAGTTGTGGTCGCTCATGTTTGTGGAAGACTCACTAGGTGCTGGGTTTATTAAGTACTTACTCATTTAATCCTCCAGAAATCTTGTGAGGTAGGTGCTGCTATCACTTTCTTTTCCCCTTTTTACAAGTAAAGAAATTGAGATACATAGAAGTCATGAAACCAGTCCCAAATTGTCTGTCTAACTAGTATGTGATTGTGGCTGAAATGAGATTTGTACCAATATTGTTCTGGTCCCAGAGCCTGCATTTAACCACTCTCTAATGGAGCATGTAAATTATTTGTAATCTTTCAAAAACTCTACGAGAAACAACATAATTATCATTGTTGTTGCATAAACTATTTAAGTTGTTCTTTAGTTTGGGCTGAAGTTGGAACAAATTCTTTCGAAATAAAGGGTCTGGCAGGGGCGAAGTAATAAATGTGGGGTCCTTGGTGGGGAACTATGAGATGAAACTAATATTTGAAGCAGGAGTTAGGAATTGACACACACACAATCTGAACTCAGTCTGTAGAGGTGTTGGTTTCCAGCAAAACACGGTTTAAAAAAAACTTCAAGTTTGGATACATTGGGTCAAGAGGTTCACTTACCAGCCCACCTCAGTTCCTTTCCATCCTCAAATCACCAAGCGTAAGGTCCGAGGTCTAAAGAGAGGCTCCCAATTAGTTTCCTGAAGTCTTTGTTGCTGTTGGTATATCATTTAAAATACAGCATTGCTTTTGTCCTATTTTTCATTTACTAAACATTCTTGAGACAATATAGCTTTAAATACTATGTATAGTATTTGGTCCTTTAGATTAGGAAGTTGTGTTCATGGTAACTTTTTTGCATATAAGGGGTTGAGCCAGTTATTATCATGACCAGTTTATCCATTCAGTAATGGTTGGTCATGGGTTCTGTAAAAAAGATAGCTGATAAAAAGGTGCTAGAGTTCTAATAGTTGAAATTGGATAATTAATTCTTAAATTCCATTGAGGAGATGTTCCTGCTGGACCTTGACTTTATTGTAGAAATGTTACAAAGTAACCTTATAGAAGATATATTTTCAGGAAAGATGTTGAGAAGTAAATAGTGAACAATTGCAGTTAAAAAGACGTTTAAAAATTCAGTTCTATAGTATGTTCTCATGTGATTCTTCAGCTGACTAAAATTAGGTGGTGTAGGGATGGCATTTAGGGTGCAGTTGAGAAGCATGTGGGAGGAAGGGCACAGACTCTGGACTCACATTGCCTGAGATTGAATCCTCGCTCCGCCACTTCCTTTCTGTTAGTTTCTGTGCCTCAGATTCTTCAACTATATAATAAAGATAATTGTAGCACCTCTACAGTACTCATATAGTTGTGGTGAAGTTAACCTGAGTTAATGTGTGGAATTTGCTTAGAACAATGCCAGGCACTCACAGATTAAAAAGGTGTGATTGTTAGCCTTTATCATTAACATTATTCTCATTGAGAACGTCCTTGATTCTTCAATACCAGGAAAAAATATAAACACCACCACGTGTATCCATGAAATAGAAAATAGTTTATTTTGGAACTCCTCAGACTGGAGAGTCTTTAGGGAAGTAATCTCTGCTGTCCTTGAGAAGGAGCTTGCATTTAGCAAACCCCAGTTATTCATGATGAAGGTCAAGTATCTCCACATAGAGGTCAAGGTTTTTGACTGAGAAAGTGTTCCCATCCATCATGCTCAAGGAGTTCTCACCTATACAAGGACTCTGAATACTAACTATAGAAATGGATTGAGTCTATATTTTCCTCCCATAACTAGCTTTTCAGAAGTAACATTCAATGGCAAAATATTCTTCAGTTGTTTTGGTAAATAAATGAAGAATGAATGTAAAGGTTTCCACACAGTACACATTCTGGAGCACTGTTACATTAGTCATTCCACGCTGGCACAGAGAGTTGGTGTCATCATTAAGAGCTGAGAGTAGGTCTAAAAAGAGTTAAACCATCATAAAATTTTGTGGGTGCTCACTTTTTAATTGTATTCATTGCCTGAAGTTTACAGTAGGTCTGCAACTTCACTTGGTACATCTGCAGTTGGTGACTGCATTTTCTTACAAAATTTTGCATTTTGGATGTTAAGACCCTGACAAGGTTTTTTTTTTTTTGCGGTACGCGGGCCTCTCGCGGGCCACTCACTGTTGTGGCCTCTCCCGTTGCGGAGCACAGGCTCTGGACACGCAGGCTCAGCGGCCATGGCTCACGGCCTAGCTGCTCCATGGCATGTGGGATCTTCCCAGACCGGGGCACGAACCTGTGTCCCCTGCATCGGCAGGCGGACTCTCAACCACTGCGCCACCAGGGAAGCCCTATTTGTAGTTTTTTAAAGTCACAGTCCTTTTTTCTATGAACTATGAGAATACTTGGAATTTGACAAGCTCTAAGGAAATTGACTGCTTATTTTATTTAGACTAATTCGAGCCTTTTGCATTAGGTTTATTTCCCTTGACCTCGGACTCCTTTCTTCAACAGAAACCTTTTTCCATAGAGTTGCCTCCCAGAAAAGACAATAATCTTTATGTCTAGAGGAGACAGGCTGAATTATAGACACAATGTTCCTTATTTTCACCAAGTTTCCTCAGCATATTGAATATAGGTAATCTCTAATGGGTTGATATGACCCTTGATAATACTAATATGTGGCCAATTTATACTTTATATATTTTGGGGTACAAAGGGAGTTTGGGGTATTTCTTTTTAGCTAAAACAATTTTATATAAGAAGAGCACTGTAACTTGCTCTTTTCCTTGCTAAGTGCTTTTAGACTATTAGATTTTTCTTAATTTTTGATATTGAGGTATTATAAAAGCATTCTTCTGGCTTTAGTAAATGTGATAACATTGGACCAAGCACTACAGAAAGCCAGTAAATATTACCTTCTAAGAGTCCATAGATCATTAGTTGAATATTTAAGAAAATGATTTCATAGGCTGTAAAAATACCTTTTTTCCCCCATTAGATCTACACAGACTTAAATGATTTGGTTCTCATACCCTGATATTTTTGAAATGTATTTATGCAGATCCATTATAGGACTGGGGTTTGTTAGGGCCTCTCTCTTTAACTCCAGGGAAATTGGCCTAACTTTACAACTCATCTACAATTCCAAGTTATCAATTAGCTGTTAAGTTTGCTGCGTTAGAAATCGAATAGCCTCTAAAATCCAAGTCTAAATCTCAGTAGACTTCTTTCTAACCACATCTGAATCATGGTCCACTGTTGTGAAGTGGTGAATAAAATGAACCAGATACTATTTATGACTCTACTCATCACCATCGAAATGAAACTTCTAGTGGATCAATTAGGAAACGTATTGATTTTTTAATAAAGGCTCTTATCCTAGATAAAACTTATAAACCATAAGAGTATCTCTGTATAATTATGTACAGATTTGATCAGTAACTTAGATGATTCCTCATCCTTTGCCAATATGATACTGGAGTACAATTTGCAGTGAACTATTGTCTGTTTTTTAAGTGGGTCATCCATGAGGATTCATTGTTAAATGCCAGCAGGAAATATAGGCACCATTTTTAGAGTGTGCGTTTCATTTTTTTTTTATAATGTTTTTATTTTTTTAGCTGTGTCGAGTCTTAGTTGTGGCACACGGGATCTTTGTTGAGGCATGCAGGATCTTTTCATCACGGCACATGGTCTGCTCGAGTTTCTCTCTAGTTGTGGCTCGCGGGCTCTAGGGCGTGTGCGCTCTGTAGTTTGTGGCACGTGAGCTCAACAGTGGGGGCACGTGGGTTTAGTTGCCCCGCAGCATGTGGGATCCCAGTTCCCCGACCAGGGATTGAACCTGCGTCCCCTGTGTTGGAAGGCGGACTCTCCACCACTGGACCACCAGGGAAGTCCTCTGTGTGTTTCATTCTAGAAAGATGCATTTCAACATTAGAGATGGTAAAGATTTAAAAATAAATCTGCTTTACTTATTTACAATAATCTGTATTGGTTATTGTCTATTTTGAGTGAATTAACTCAATGGGAATTTTAGGTTATTCATGGTCAAAATTAGAAAAAAAGATTCTGTGTTCTGTCACAGTATTTACTAAAAAATCCTTCAAAAACATTAATAATCAGATTTATAAACATTTAAACTAAAGTATAACTTATTCAGGAACAAACTTATAATGCAGAATACAATTGGATTGATTCCATGGCATCTTCTCTTTCAAAGATGATGCATATAACCTGTTGCTTTTTCCCATGCGAGCTCTGGCTTTCTGTAATATGACTATTTTTATAATGAACTATCAAAAATAAAACATACGGATGCATATTGCTTTACAATTATCATCACTTAATAAATATTGCTACTGCCCTAATCATTTTTGTCACTTGTGGTTAGAGAGCTTGAGTCTTGCAGGTTAACTTTATAGAATTAAGTTTTCATTAAGCACAGTGTTACCGAAAATGATCACCAACCTCATTCATAAACTTTTGTCTGAGTGACTTGGCTATAACCAAAAATTGAAACCCTCTTCAAATAATGAATATATTCATGGGACAGTGATGCAGATTCTACAGACAGTGCAGCTTTGGAGCCATACTTATGGATGACTTTCGGGGGTGTTATAAATATAAACAGCTTTGCCACTGCCAAAGGAGGCAAACATTTACAAAGAAGAGTGGAGGTTTGCTGTTTGCTGAATAGGGGAGACGAGGGGGAGATTGAACCAGCATTTACTACCTAACCCCAGTCCTGATTATTTTCCCTTTTCTTCCTTCAATTATGTCTTAATGCTATTTCCTAAATTCTCAGAATGGGTCTCAAGTTTCCTAATGAAGTACCAGATGGGTTATTTTGGGCAGTGGCAAGCAGGATTGGTGGGGTAGTCCAAACAGTCTTGTGTACTCTATGGAACTGTTTTAGGTGTGAAGAATTGATAACTATAGGAAGATAGGGAATCTAAAGTTAAATTACCTTTTCCTGAAATAGCTGTGATTCAAGAGTTAAACTAATGAAGCAGTTGAAACATATTTATTAAATGTGACATTGTCCCGGTCATTGTTGAAAGCACTTATAATCTGGGAATCTTCTTTGCCTTCATATAATGAAGACTTGATGGGGCTGTGAATATATAAACCACAGGGCAAGAGCTAAATAACAGCTTCGAAGGGAGAAAGAGAAGAACGCATTTCATGGTTTATTGATAGTACTTTACATTTGTTTTGTGTTTTACAGTTGTCAAAACACTTCCACGTACCTCATCTTATTTGCTTCTCACGATAACCGGGTACACAGGCTAGCTATTATTATCCTTATTAAGTAATGATAAAGAGACTAGGAGGCTTACATGAGGTCATAATTACTAAGTGTGGTACCAGGGGTAAAATCAAGATCTTTAAAAAATAAACTCTAGCATTCAAACTAGAGAAAAAAGTTTTAGAAATTGGAATTGAAGGTGGATCTTAAAGAAGATACACGTACCATATTTTGGAAAAATATGAAAATGAGAAAGTCTAACAATTTTCTAAACTATAATTGAGATTTTGTTTTGCTAGATTAGAAGCTTTATGTGGAGGCCTGTTGGTAAAAATTCCCAGCAAGGTGGTTTGTGTTAGATCAGTGATTTTGGCAACAGCGGGTGATGTTTGACCATGTCTGTAGGTGTTTTTGGTGTCACAGCTGGAGGGTTGAGGGGGTGCTGCTGGCATCTAGTTGGTAGGGACAGGGATGCTCCTAAATACTGAACAATCCACAGGAAAGTCCTACATAAATAATTTTCTGGCACAGAATGTCATTAGTGCTGAGGTGGTGAAATCCTGAACTAGATCGTGGAGGGCTGAAAATGTTGATTCAAGGAGTTAGAACTTAATCCTGTATGCATTAGGGAGTCATAGAATTTTTTTTTTCTTTTGATTTCAGGAGGGAGAGGCTATACCCAGTGGAAGTAGGTCCGAGATGACAATCCATAAAATAGATGTTATTTTTCAAGTTCTTTGACAGAAATAAAACTCCAAATTGCTACCTTATGCACACAGGAAATTACAAAATCACGTTGTGATAAGTTTTTTAGGCACTCCTTGCAGAGAAGAGGGAGGTCTTGAAAGGCACTTAAACCTTACAGGCAAATCCTTGCTAGCTGGCTTCCCTGGTGGCGCAGTGGTTGGGAATCTGCCTGCCAATGCAGGGGACACGGGTGCAAGCCCTGGTCTGGGAAGATCCTACATGCCGCGGAGCAGCTATACCCGGGCGCCACAACTACTGAGCCTGCGCTCTAGAGCCCGTGAGCCACAACTACTGAAGCCCGTGCGCCTAGAGCCCGTGCTCCACAACAAGAGAAGCCACCGCAATGAGAAGCCTGCGCACCGCAACGAAGAGTAGCCCCCGCTCGCCGCAACTGAAAGCCCGAGTGCAGCAACGAAGTCCCAACGCAGCCAAGTATAAAAACAAATAAATAAATAAAGTTATTTTAAAAAAAAGTCCTTGCTAGGTGTGTGCGATAATGAGAATTCAGCTCACAAGCTAGAATTTGAGCAGCCAATGCAAATTTCTTTCACCAAAATGACTCCTGACTCCAGACGTTCCCTCTGTGACCAGCAGAGCTGAAAGGGCACAGTCCCTCTGCCGATGCCGGTAAATCACAGACATGGTTTACAGCAAGGGCGGACTGTGCTGATGAGATGGATGCTCTCCAGACCATTGATGGGATGTTCCTCACGGTGAAGAGATGTGAATACTGCCAGGGGTCATGAGAATCTTGGATTTATCCGACTCGACTGTACTCTGAGTATCTTTACCAAGAGAGAATCACAGCCCCAGCCCTTATTTTTAACCCTCAGCTGCAGGAGATTTCAAATCTATGAGCTACACATGATGAAATTTAGAGGCTAGCCTCTGCTCAGTTCCAATTCATCTTCTGATTGCTTTCCCAGCTTTTTACTTTTCATTTATGTAATGCTAGTTTTCATTCTGTCATTGAGCTGTATGTGCTAAAAACCTGGTTCCTCTCTTTTCTGCTGTTACGTGTATCTCTCTGTAAGACATTCTCATGTGAGAAAAATGACCCACTAACAATGTAAGGTGCCTTTTGCTTTAATGAGGTAGTGAGAAATGAAAGATAAATATCAGGTTATCATCTGATAGTGGGCTTGATACCAGGATTAATGAATACAATGCTGTACCTAAGCAACTCTTCTTTGGGCCAACTACCTGGGCAGAATATGATTAACGTGATGCAGACTTCTACTCAAAAACCTGGATAGGCTACTGCTTGCTTTAAGCGAAAGTGCACATTTGATACAGCTGTAAACTACCTTGAGGTCCAAGAAGATATTTAATCTTATAGATTGCTTCAGAATGATTTAATCCTGGTAGAAGGTCAGTCTGCAAAAATGTTATTTTGTATTTTTCAAAATCATCGGCGGAGAATGTCTACATCCTGAGGCATATGCTGTAGCTCTTGGGCTTGGGGGTGGGTGGTCATCATCTTTTATTCATATTCTTGGTTTTCTATTGCTGTCTTTCAAGTCTGGCCAGGTTCATACTCTGGACCAATGCTTATTTGTAGGGGAATATAAACCTATTTTAAATTAGTTGCATTTACGCAGTCTTTAAGGGAAAGAATGTGACTCTTACTCAGGAAGATATTTTAAACATTTTAGGTTGGAACTTTACTCAAGAAAACCACAAATGCAGTTGGAAAATGACTTAGGAAAGCATGGAATGTGGTGGGTGACCCATTTTGTTGGCTTATTGCATCAATTCAGAAGAAATATATTGTAAATACCAAACGTTAACATGAGATAATGCAGGGCTAAACCTAAATTTAGCTGTTAGAATGAGGCTGCTTCCTGAATTTTATCAATTACGCTCGTTTCTTACCGAATACATAGCGGTAGTTACTAAATATCCTTTGAATGTCAATATATATTGCTGGTTGAATGTTTTTCTTAATATTTTGGCCATGACATTTCCTTCATATTCTGAATCTATACTAATACATTTTAATACACACACCCATCATTTTATGGTTAGGTTTAAATTTTATTTTGTTTGCTGTCTATTTTTATTTTCTAGTTCAATAAATTTGAGTTAATGGGTTAGATAAAAAGCAAATGTAACTAGTTAGAAATTTATAGGCACATACTACTTGGCAAACTCAAGAAGGGAGTTTGTACTTTGCGTAGCCAGTTTTGAGAAGACTATTCCTACTTTGAATATGCTTGAGAAAGACTACAGCTTGGGGAATTCCCTGGCAGTCCAGTGGTTGAGACTCGGCGCTTTCACTGTTTGGCCTGGGTTCAATCCCTGGTTGGGGAACTAATATCCCGCAAGCCGCATGGTGCGGCTGGAAAAAAAACAAAAGACTACAGCTTGATTTGGAAAGTGTAGGCTTGCTATAAGGGAATCTATAACTAAAAGAAAGTAAAATATGCCTAGGAAAAGGCTTAAAAATTCTCAAGATGCCTGAAATAAGTTTGAGGATATTTGTCAAAATGTTGCTGAAGAGTCTTTTTTGAATTTTATAGTACTAGGTTTGATGAGAAAACAACAGAACTCAGGTTATGTAGTACTCAGTTCATGTTAAATAATGTATAACAAAATTGGTTACTGGATTCCTTGACTTCTGTGAACTTTTTATGCTGTGTAGTACTGAAAATGGCTAAATACAATATGGTCATTCTATGAAAAGTTAGGCAATTGAATGTGGAATTTGAGTGCAGTCTCCAATTATAAAATATTCAACTTGCTTAATTTATGCTTACAGACCTTTCCTTAGAAAAGCAATTAGCCAAAGGAGGATATACAATGGATTTTTCCTTTTGACTTTGGTTTTGGGTTCTAAGATCTAGAATCATAGGAGAGATCAATATACTCATAATAGGTTAGCTGGTATGGTTTAAACTATGGTAAGATGATCCAGGGCTATTGGATAATGGGTTATATCTACATGATCCTCTGCAGGTTTTGTAAGATTCATTAAATGAAGGTGTCTGGATCAAGATGGCAGAGTAGGAAGATCCTGAGCTCACCTCTTCCCAAAGACACAACCAAACTACAACTGCGTATAGAACGACTCTCTCTGAGAACACCAGAAGACTAGCATAACAGATCTTCTACAACTAAGGATATAAAGAATAGGCCACATTGAGATGGGTAGGAGGGGCAGAGACACAGTCTAGTCAGAATCCATATCCCCAGTGGAAGGGATATCAACCCACAAGTGGGAGGGATAATCATAACCAGAGAGATCCCCTCAGAGGAGGGAGGGGTCCAAGCATCCAAGCACCTTGTTGGCCTCTCTAGCCATGGGGACCTGCACTGGGAAGAAGAGAACCCCATAACACCAGGCTTTCAAAACCAGCAAGGCTTACATCTGGAAGAGTCGGAGGGCTGTGAGAAACTGAAACTCTATTCTTGAAGAGCTGTGCATAAACTCACTTGTGTCGAATCCCTGCGCAGGGTAGCAGCTTGAAAAACATCTGGATCATACAATAAGGAGATTGATTGATTTTAGGCCATGTGCTGAGAGTGGCAGGGATCTGGTGGAACTTCCTCTGGGGGTGGATGTACTGGTGGGCACTACTGTTTTTTCATTCTGCTTCCACTTGGCTCACCCAGTGCTGGCAGGAGCCATTTCTGTCACTCTTTAGCATGCTAGCTAACACTGTATAACTTGCCTGGGAATTCCCTTGAGGACTAGTCACACTCAGCCCACCTGCCCTGGCCAGCCCCTTCAAAGTAGCTCCCACCCTGCCCCACCTGGAGGGCAGCCCAGGCCAGCATCAGCACCCTCCAAAGTGGCTTCTGCTCTGGGGTCCATCCCCACATATCAGCATGCCTACAGTAGTCACAGCCAGACCTCTCAGCCAGCAAGGCTGGGGGCCAACTCCACGCATCAGCATACCTGCAACAATAGTGGCCCAACCACAAAAGGAGGGTGCACACAGCCCACACAGGGGATAACCCTGGAGCACTTGGTTCTAGTGACCAAGGGATTTTGCACCACTGGGCCCCACAGGACACCTTCTACTTAAGACCTCTCTTTCAAGACTGGGAGATGTAGCTGATGTGTGTAATATATAGAAACAAACACGGATAGTTAGGCAAAATGAGGAGACAAAGGAATACCTTCAAATGAAAGAACAAGACAAAACCTCAGAAAAAGAACTAAATGAATTGGAAATAAGCAATTTACTGCATAAATAATTCAAAGAAATAGTCATAAAGATGCTCACAGAACTCAAGAGAAGAATGAATGAACTCAGAACTTTAACAAGAGATAGAAAATATAAAAAAGAACTAATCAGAACTTAAGAATACAATAATGGAAATGAAAAATACAATAGAGGGAATCAACAGCGGATTAAAGGATTCAGAAGAATGGATCAGCAATCTGGGACAGAGTGGAAATCACCCAATTAGAGCAGCAAAAAGAAAAAAAGTAAGGATAGTTTAAAGGATGGCTGAGATAACATCAAACATACTAAAATTCACATTATATAGGGATCCTGGAAGAAGAAGAGAGAGAGAAAGGGAGAGAAAACGTATTTGAAGAAATAATGCCTGAAGACTTCTCTAACCTGGTGAAGGAAGTAGGCATCCAAGTTAAAGCACAGATAGTCCCAAACAAGATGAACACAAAGAGACCCACATCAAGACCCATTATAATTAAAATGTCAAAAGTTAGAGAATTTTAAAAGTAGCAAGAGAAAAACTACTAGTTATGTAAAAGGAAACCCACATTAGACTATCAGTTGATTTTTCAGCAGAAACTTTACAGTCCAGAAGTGACTGGCAAGGTATATTTAGTGTATAGGAGGACAAAACTTATGACCAAGAATACTCTACCTAGTAGGTTAGCAATCAGAATTGAAGGAGAGAGAAAGGTTTTCCCAGACAAGCAAAAACTAAAGGAATTTATCACCACTAAATTGGCCTTACAAGAAATGTTAAGGGGATTTCTTTAAACATAAAAGGCCATAACCAGAAACAAGAAAATTATGAAAGAAAAAAATCTCACTGGCAATGACAAACATACGATAGCAAGTGTGAAGGTCAAAAGACGAAGGTAGTAAAATCATCCATATCTACCATAATTAGTTAAGAGATATGCAAAATAAAAGGATGTTAAATGGCAGCAAAAACAACATGGGGAGGCAGTAAAATGGTAGTGCTCTTAGAATGCAGTCAAACTTAAGTGACTATCAACTTAAAATAGACTGCTGAATACCCAGGTTGTTATATAAGAACCTCATGGTAAATACAAACCAAAAACCAATAATGGATACACAAAAGTAAAGAGAAAGGAAAACAAACATAACATGAAAGAAAGTCATCAAATCACAAGAGCAAAAGAAGAAGAAAGGAACAGAGAACAACAACAAAACAACCAGAAAACAATCAACAAAGTGGCATTAAGTACATATCTATCAATGATTACTTTAAATATAAATGGAATAAATGCTGCAATCAAAAGACATAAGGTTGTGGAATGGAAACAAAAACCAGACCCAGATATATGCTGCCTACAAGAGACTCACTTGAGATCTAAAGACAAATACGACAAAAAGTGAAGGTGTAGAAAAAGATATTCCATGCAAATGCAAATGAAAAGAAAGCTGGGGTAGCAATACTTATATTAGTCAAAAGAGACTTTAAGACAAAAACTATAACAAGAGACAAGGGCATTACATAATGATAAAACAGTCAGTCCAACAAGAAGATATAACACTTGTAAATAAATATGCAACCAACATAGAAGCACCTGAACACATAAAGCAGATATTAACAGACACAAAGGGAGAAATTGATAGTAATAATAGTAGGGGACTTTAACACCCCACTTAACTTCAGTGGATGGATCATCCAGACAGAAGATCAGCAAGGAAACATTGACCTTAGATGACACATTAGACCAGATGAACTTATACAGAAGATTCCATCCCCAAACAGCGGAATACACATTCGTTTAAGTTTCACATTCTCTGGGATCATGTTAGGCTTTGAAACAAGTGTCAATAAAATAGAGATTAAAAAAAAATAGAAAAAATCAATAAACCCAAAAGCTGGCTCTTTGAAAGGGTAAGCAAAATTGACAAACCTCCGGCCAGGCTCACCGAGAAGAAAAATGAGAGGACCCAAATAAACAAAATAAGAAACGAAAGAGGAGAGGTAACAACTGATACCACAGAAATACAAAAAAAGTAAGAGAATGCTATGAACAATTATATGCCAACAGACTGGACAACCTAGAAGAAATGGACAAGTTTCTAGAAACATACAGCCCACCAAAACTGAATCAAGAAGAAATAGATAATTTGAAGAGACCGATCACTAAAAGTGAAATAAAATCTGTAATTAAAAATACTCTCTGCAAACAAAAGTTCAGGACCAGATGACTTCACTAGGGAATTCTATCAAACGTAAAAAGAACTTATACTGATCCTTCTCAGACTCTTCCAAAAGACTGAAGAGGAACACTCCCAAAGTCATTCTATTGAAGCCACCATCACCCTGATACCCAAACCAGACAAAGATAATACCAAAAAAGAAAATTACACGCCAATATCTTTGATGAATATAGATACAAAAATTTTCAACAAAATATTATCAAACTGAATCCAACAGCATATAAAAAGGATCATACACTACAATCAAGTTGGATTCATCCCAGTGTCCCAAGGATGGTTCAACATACAGAAATTGGTGTGATACACCACATCAACAAAAGAAAAGACAAAAACCACATGATCATCTCAATAGATGGAGAAAAAGCATTTGATAAAATTCAACATCCGTTCATGATAACGCTTATGAAAGTGGGTACAGAGAGAACATATCTCAACATAATAAAAGCTATTTATGACAGTCTCACAGTCAACATAATACTCAATGGTGAAAAGCTGAAAGCCTTCCTGCTAAAATCTGGAACGAGACAAGGATGCCTACTCTCACTTCTTCTATTCAACATAGTACTGGAAGCCTTAACCACAGCAATCAGACAAGAAAAAGAAATCAAAGTATCCAAACTGGAAGAGAAGAGGGAAAATTGTCATTATATGCAGATGACTTGATACTATATACAGAAAAGCCCTAAAGAATCTATCAAAATTTACTAGAACTAATAGATGAATTCAGTAAAGTCACAGGATACAAAGTCAATATACAGAAGTACGTTGTATTTCTATACACTAATAACAAACTATCAGAAAGAGAATTTAAGAAAACAATCCCATTTATAATCGCATCAAAAAGAATAAAATACTTGGAATAAATTTAACCAAGGAGGTGAAAAACCTATACTGAGAAAACTATAAGACATTGGTGAAAGAAACTTAAGATACCACAAATAAATGGAAAGATGCGTTCATGAATTGAAAGAATTAATATTGTTAAAATGTCCATACTAGCCAAAGCAGTCTACAGATTCAATGCAATCCTATCAAAGAACAAGGGAATTTATCACAGAACTGGAAAAATCCTAAAATTTGTGTGGAACCAACAAAGACCCTGAATAGCCAAAACAATCTTAAGAACGAAGAACAAAGCTAGAAGTGTCATGTTCCCTGATTTCAGATTATATTACAAAGCTATAATAATCAAAATTATATGGTACTGGCACAAAAACAAAAGAGATAAGTGGAACAGAATAGAGAGCCCAGAAATAAACCCATGCTTATATGGTCAATTAATTTATGAGCCAAGGAGCCAAGAATATACAGTGGAGAAAAGATAATCTCTTCAATAAATGGTGTTGGCAAAACAATCACTTTCTCACACCACATACAAAAATAAACTCAAAATCAATTAAAGACTTAAATGTAAGACCTGAAACCATAAAACTCCTAGAAGAAAATATAGACAGTATGCTCTTTGACATTGGTCTTACTATTTGTTTTTTTGATCTGTATCCTCAGGCAAGGGTAACAGAAGCAAAAATAAACAAATGCAACTGCATCAAACTAAAAAGCTTTTTGCACAGTGAAGGAAACCATCAGGAAGATGGAAGGACACCCTACTGAATGGGAAAAGATATTTGCAAATGATACGTCTTATAAGAGGTTAATATTCAAAATATATAAAGAGCACACACAACTTAATATCAAAAAAACAATCTAATTAAAAAATGGACAAAGGACCTGAATAAACATTTTTCCAAGAAGACATGCAGATGACCAACAGATACATGAAAAGATGCTTAACACCACTAATCATCAGGGAAATGCAAATCAAATTCATGAGATATCACCACACATCTGTCAGAATGGCTATTATTGAAAAGACAAATAAGTGTTGGTGAGGATATGGCGAAAAGGGAACCCTCCTGCACTGTTGGTGGGGATGCAAATTAGTACAGCCACTATGGCAAACAGTATGGAGGTTCCTCAAAAAATTAAAAATAGAACTACCATATGATCCAGGAATTCCACTGGTGGGTATTTATCCAATGAAAATGAAAATACTCATTCAAAAAGATATATGCGTCCCTATGTTCATTGTAGCATTATTTACAATAGCCAAGATATGGAAGCAACCTGTATTTACTGATAGATGAATGGGTAAAGAAGATGTGGTGTGTACACACACACACCACAGGAATATTACTTAGCTATAAAAAAGAATGCAGTTTTTTCCACTTGCAACAATGTGGATGGACCTATAGTGTATTACGCTTAGTGAAATAAGTTAGAGAAAAACAAATACCATATGATTTCACTTATATGTGGAATCAAAAAACAAGACAGAAACAGTAACAGAAACAAAGCATGAACTAGGGGTATTGGGGGGGGGGTGTTGGGTGAAATAGGTGAAGTAGATTAAGAGGTGCAAGCTGCCAGTTATAAAATAAATCACGGGGATGTAATGTACAGCATAGGCAATATGGTCAATAATATTGCAGTAACTTTGTATGGTGACAGGTGGTTACTAGGCCTATTGTAGTGATCGAAATTATATAACTGTTGAATCACTTTGTTGTATACCTGAAACTAATTTGATATTGTATGTCAACTCTGGTTCAGTTAAATGAAAACAAAAATTTTAGGTAATTCATACCCGTTGACAAGATAACTTATTTATATATTAAAGTCCAAATTATTGTCATATCTGAGTTAAATAACATTCCATCTTCCATAAATAATAGTCTTTCATATGTAATCACTTGATAAATCAATATTTGAATGTTTGCTAAAATGTCAGTTTGAATGATAGTCTTTGCCCTTAGACTAGCTTGGTTTATCTGTGACACATACTCAATACTTTCCACTGAGATTTATTTCCTCCCTGTGTATTCAGTTTTGTAAACCAGTTTGTGTAAAAGAATCGTGATGTTAAAATTCCTGCTGATGGTGATACCACAAATAATAGAAAAGTAGAACTTTGACCATGAGGAATACAAATAATTGTTTATATAAATTTCAGTGTACTCTCTGCCAGCATGTAGTAGATACTAAATTTAAAAAATATTTTGGTATATTTAAATTTCACTTTACTACAGCCAGGTTTAGTCATCCCTGTTGCCTTTTTCTGTTTTTAACTTCACTAGCCCATACTTAATAATGCTTCTCTCTCTGTAGCCAACCACCAACTGAATTTGGCCAACATCACTTTTTCAAAGTGATGGCTGTATTAGTTTTCTATTGCTGCCATAAAAAATTACAAGAGATTTAGTAATTAAAACAATATCCTTTTATTATCTTACAGTTTTGTGGGTCAAAAATCCAGGGTACAGTGTGACCCAGCTGGGTTATTTGCTTAGAATCTCACAAGGCTGATATCAGGATGTTAGTTGGGCTGTGTTTCTTCCTGGGGATGGATCCATTTCCAAGCTCATTCTTGCTCATAGGTGAGTCCAGTTTCTTGCAGCTGTAGGACAGAGGCCACCCTTTCTTTGATGGCTGTTGGCCAGGGGCCAGTGCTTGCTGCCAGAATCTGTCTGTATTCCTTCACATACTTTCCGCTTTCTGCTTTCCTAGTGTCTCCTCCTCTCCACCCTCAGCAGCAATGGATCATGTCCCTCTCACACTTCACGTTTCTCTGACACCAGGGAGAGAAAGTTCTCTGCTTTTAAGAACTTGTATGAGTAGTTTTGGTTAACCTGGAAAATTCACACTAAAGCCCCTGTTTTAAAGTTTGCAACCTTAATCACATCTGCAAAATCACCCTTGCCATGTAATGTATTCACAGGTTCCAGGGATTAGGATGTGGACATCTTTTGAGTGCCATTCTGCCTACTAAAATGGCAGTAAAAACAACGAGCTCTCCCACATCCTCTTTAGTCTCCCCAACTAGCCAGTTGGTGACCTTGATCTTTCTGTTTGCTCGTTGGATATGTTTGGACCAAGTCCCATCTGGATGTTTATACAGTGAGCACTTGAACCTTTCTCACTTTCCTTCTTGTTCTCTTTAATCTTTTCTCCTTCATGTCATTTAATTTTTGCTCAAATATTTTCATTTTTTCTATTTGTTTTCACTTTTTTTTTCTCTTTTTGCTGCCATGTTTTTATGCAACTCAAGTGGCATGATTGGAAACTTTTTTTTCACATCTCATTTAATTGTAATACCTAGCCTGAACTGATGTGAGGCTATTATTTATGGTTAATGTATGTTGTATGTTTCACTACAGGATATTAATGTTTGACGATAGCGTGATACTCTAACCCCCCCAGAAAGAGTTGTGTAACATATGGAATATCACCATATTACTTTCCTAAAATCTGAAAAATTTTGAGTTCCGTATCAGTCTGACCTCAGTTGTTTGGAAAAGACAGCTTCCTGAGTGCTGCAGTCTTTCATTCCTATGGTAGGCCGGATGATTTTATGACCTTTTTTTTTTCTCTCTTTATGGTGATAGGTGTCAAATATTTGTTGAAAATTAAAATGAATCATATTTAACTGTGATTTGTTTAAAGTACTTTTGAAAATTGCCCACCCATTGTGCTAATAACACACATCGCTTTTGAGAATTGATGTCACAGAGCTAGGCCAGAAAAATATAGTCTCCAAGAATGTGTTGCCCAAACTATTGAGAAGCAAAATGTGCATGAACCACGGAGAGAGGAGATGTCTTTCTTTCAGGGATATGCTTGGTTTTCAGTTAACAAAAAAATTCCGGGCATTGTTTCAGAATTTAAATTTACAGTGTTGATAGCAGCACATGAATTTGAAAGTTGGGAGACTATGCTAATTGTAGTGGATTCCCATTAAGATGCACTGGACATCAGCTATGCTAGATACAAATTATGATGGGAGAATTTACTGTATATATCTAGAAGCCTTGCTAATTTACTAATTTGTTTAATTTGTGATGCTAAAAATAATGCATTTCTTGAGCTTTTTCTTTTATCTCGGATATAACTCCTGTTAACACTTCATCTGGTTAATTTCTTCACTTGATTTTTAAAAGGCGAAAGAAAGCTTATTCAAAAACAAACCTATGGCAGACTTTTTTTTTTAATGTTGAGCCTTCTTTTAATTTGTTTATTTTTATTTTTGTCTGTGTTGGGTCTTCGTTTCTGTGCAAGGGCTTTCTCTAGTTGTGGCAAGCGGGGGCCACTCTTCATCGCGGTGCGCGGGCCTCTCACTGTTGTAGTCTCTCTTGTTGCGGAGCACAGGCTCCAGACATGCAGGCTCAGTAGTTGTGGCTCACGGGCCTAGTTGCTCCACAGCATGTGGGGTCCTCCCAGACCAGGGCTCGAACCCGTGTCCCGTGCATTAGCAGGCAGATTCTCAACCACTGCGCCACCAGGGAAGCCCTATGGCAGACTTTTAAATTGTTAATTTGCAGAAATGTAACAGTTTATTTTCTGGCAGTGTTACACAATTAATATTTAAACTAAGAATCTCATGTATTGGAGCTGTGCATGTGTTGACATAGAGTTAAATACCTCCAGAATAAGGGACAACCTATATATAAGCAGTCCCTGTCCCCACCCCATCCCTTCTGGAGTTTTACCAAATAAACTCCAGGTTAGTTATGTTAGCAATAAGCCCCAGGCTCTTATATTTCTATCAGGAGTTACTAGGATCTGGCCCAGATTATGTTGCTTGGGTACCCTGAGGTGTATGCTAAGAGGATGAAAGTGGACTATGAACTTGTTAGCTGTTTTTTATTTATGGTTCTCCATGATTGCAGTTTTTTGCCTGTGGTACTCCCCAAAGTACCAAAGCGGGGTGGGAGTGGTGTGGTTGCTGCCATTGTTGCTGTTTTCACTGCTTTTTTCCCATAACTCCCATTGTCTGAATTCTGAACTGAAATAACCTTATTTAGATATCCAAGTACTCGTTTAAATTGAAATATATCTATGTGGCAAATTATTATTGCTTAAAATATGGCTAATTCAGACGTAGAGAACAGACTTCAGGACATGGGGAGGGGGAAGGGGAAGCTGGGACGAAGTGAGAGAGTGGCATGGATATATATACACTACCAAATGTAAAACAGATAGCTAGTGGGAAGAAGCCACATAGCACAGGGAGATCAGCTTGGTGATTTGTGTCCGCCTAGAGGGGTGGGATAGGGAGGGTGGGAGGGAGACGCAAGAAGGAGGGGATATGGGATATAAGTATATGTATAGCTGATTTACTTTTGTTATAAAGCAGAAACTAACACACCATTGTAAAGCAATTATACTCCAATAAAGACGTTAAAAAAAAAAAGTATGTGGTGTGGGCATCAAAAATATTACAATAAAATATAGGACAGAAGTAAAATATACTTATTTGAACACACACATGCAAAAATATGGCTAATTCAGTTTTATCATAAAGTTCTATAATAGCATTGCAAATAATTTGGTATTCTGACTTTCCTTTTCTTGGCTGATTTTTCTCTTTTTTAAGTAAATAGAACATAAAATGAAGAAATATTTCTTTCTACTTGTTCAGCACATATTCACTTCTGGGTGTGGAGCACTTATGGGAATGGAAATTATACTGTTTTCTTAGCCATTATGAATTTATTACCGATGAGTATTTCAAAGTCATTTGAATCAAAATTATTTAATTCTCTTAAAACCATTTATCTTTTTTACATTCTGCTGTTTGTTAAAGCTTAAGTTGATCACCTAATGATAAAAGAAGCACTTCCTTGTTTTTGTCCAAAAAACGTTATCTTTTAAGCCTCAAAATGTGTGTGTGGGGCTGGCAGAAATTATAGTTCTGGAGTTCTGTAATTTTATTAGTATTAAGCTGACCAGATAATTTAAAACATGTTTTCATGTAACACTGTTACACTTTGGTCATATTCTTCTTTAGCCTTTGGGAATAAGGAATACTCCCTTTACCAGTGGTTCTCAAAGTTTGGTCTGAGGAACGCTGGGGGTTCCCCAAAGTTTTCAAGGGCCCACAGAGTGGGCCAACTCTTTTTCAACTACAGGTCTGTGTGAAGTCAGATTATCTTTATATACTTCAGCCAAAACAATATGGCTCAGTAGAATCCAGTGGGCTTTTATTTAAGCCAGAGAGTAAAGAGTTTTACAAAAAAGTAGAATAATGCCACTCTTCTCACTAATTATTTTTGTTTTAGAAAATAGTTATTTTTCACAAAAGATACATAAGTATGTTTTAACATGCAGTTGGCACAATATTGTTATTTAAGATGCATTAACAAATATTTAAATGTTTCTCAATTTTGATTCTTAATAGGTAAGTGTTATTAGATCCAACCCATATAAATAAAAGATCACTATGGTCCTCAGTAATTTTTAAGGGTTTTCAGGGGTTCTGAAACCCCCAACTTTGAGAAGATCTGCCTTATACACATTTCATAAGGCTTTCTAAACTTGTATTCCCTTGAAATCTCTTCTTTGAGTTCTAGCATCTGGGTATGCGAGGTTTATCACTATTTTCTGATACTTCTATTTAGTTTTCTGATCTAAAAAAAGATCAGAAGAGCAACACTCTTGTTTTCTTATACCTTTCCAGGGATATTTGACTGGTTTAGGGAGTGGTGGTCTGGAGTGGGGAGGTTGCAGCAGATTACTGGGCCTGCAACTCTTGAAGTCATCAACGAGTAAAGGAAGGAGAATGACGAACAGCTACATAGTCACTGCTCACCTTTACCAAAATTCAACATTTTGCTATATTTGTTCTCTTCGACCTTCCTACCTCCTCCTTTTTATAAGAACTCTTATGATTATATTGGGCCCACCTGGGTAGTCCCCTCAGCTCTGCAAAATCCCTCATGCCATGTAATGTAACATGCAGGTTTCAGGGATTAAAAGGTAGACATCTTTGGAGAGGCCATTATTTTGCCTTACTATGGGTATACATATCTTTAACTTTACTAGGTGTTAACACATCATTCTCCAAAGCTGTTTTACCAAGTCTTTCTTCCGCTAGCCATGCAAGAATTGGTCAGCTTCCTTGTCAACACCCGATGTTATCAGACTTTTATATCCAGAGTAGTAAAAATATTAAAGGTTTTGTGCTTTTCCCTACTGTTAGTAAAGTTGATCATCTTTTCATTTGTATATTGTCCTTTTGCATAATCATCCTCTGATTACATTGTAAGAACCATTGTACAAGTTAAACTTGGATTATTTTGGCTAAGAATATTTGCTTACATTTCTTCCCACTCCCATAGCTTTGTGCAGTCTTCTTGCAGTTTACTTCTGTGATTAACATTTTGCTAGCCAGAAATGCTTAGTATTGTCCGCAAACTGAAAGACATTTATCAAGATGTAAAATAAAACCATTCTCAGACTTACTGATAACTGAAATTAATCCAGAGACTTACCAGAAAACTACTTGTATATAATGCTCTTCTTTGTAAGTGTATCCTTGGAGATTTAAAATGTATATGTACTCATTATGGTACACATGATTATAGCAAGGATATTGTTGCCTGTCGATTGTTCTCAACAGAAACTCTGAGCTGCCTGGTTTCAGTGCTGTCTGTATCTTTTCTAGCCTGGGCACTTCTTACAGTCTCTGACCTGATTTCCCCTCCTTCAGTGTCTGCTCAGTCTATATTCAGTCCTTGATCCAGACTCATCTCTCCAATGCATAACTTGAGGAAAATTTCCCTGCAGATTTCATGACCGGTCTTCGTTCACGGACCCCTTTTAGAATTTAAAAACAGTTATAGATCCTTTTCCAGTGGGTATTTGTAAACATGCATGTGCGCGCGCGCGCACACACACACACACACACACACACACACACACACACACACACACACATACACACACACACAGTAATTATAGTCCCAGAGTGTTCATTGACCACATCTATGGTCTATGTCTTCCAAATTAAAACATCTGACTTTCAGGATAAAGATGAAACCGATTAGCCCACACATCAAATCATGATGCCCTTTATGATCTGATCCCTACGTACCTGCTTCTCCAGATTAATTTCCTACTACTGTATCCTGTATAAACATTCCACTACTTGAAATTCTTCAAACATCATCATGCCTGGATTCATACTACTTAGATACAGCTTGATTGATTAAAAAAGAACTAACTGAATGGTTTAAGATACCACACTTAACTAGGCAGAACCTCATCTGAGAAATGTCTGCCTCTGAGGTTATGAATGTCGAGAAATGAGGAGAGTCTGAGATTTTACTCTACTTGCAAGCTAATACAGTTTATGTTTGCTGGCAGACCCAAGACTTCTGATTCAGATATAAAGGATTTTGTTACTCATAGCAATAGCAGTAGCTGGAGTATTAGCATTCGCACAAATTCCCTGAGCCCCTATCCCCGTGGACAATTTGAAGAGGGCCTGACAATGCCTGCACATGCAGTGGGTTGCATTACAGAAAAGGAACACATCAACCACGATTAGGGGAACTGAATTTTTTCAGTGTCCTCTAAGCAAATCTGCCTGACCTTTGCCTTGGACAGAGTCATTGTCTTTATTATACTGGACAGTAAATAAATCTGTACTTTGCTTCAGAGAGAGATACAGTTTCTGTCTTCCAAAATTATTTTCTACACAAACATCCTTGAAAAGATAGTCCAGAACAAAGGCTGTTTGTGCTTCTGCTTGTCAGATACGTGTGAATGTGAGACCCCATAGAAAATTGTCTTCAGTAATAGCCTTCTTTCCTTTCTATTCCATCTTGGCTTCCGGAGGATTTTGCCATGAGTATGTCACTCCACTGGCCATTCTAATTAATCTGACCAACAGAAGCTGCATCAAATCTGTTTAATTTATCTCATACAGTATTTAATTAAGACTACTATCGGGCTTCACTGGTGGCACAGTGGTTAAGAATCCGCCTGCCAATGCAGGGGACACGGGTTCGAGCCCTGGTCCGGGAAGATCATACGTGCTGCGGAGCAACTAAGCCCGTGCGCCACAGCTACTGAGCTTGCACTCTAGAGCCCGTGTGCCCCAACTACTGAGCCCATGTGCCCCAACTGCTGAAGCCCGCATGCCTAGAGCCCATGCTCTGCAACAAGAGAGGTCACCGCAGTGAGGAGCCCGCGCACCGCAACGGAGAGTAGCCCCCGCTCGCTGCAACTAGAGAAAGCCGGCGTGCAGCAACGAAGACCCAATGCAGCCAAAAATAAATAAATAAGTAAATTTATTAAAAAAAATAAAAAAGACTACTATCGACAGTATTCCAAGCAGCATGATGAGGCCAAACTCATCCTCCAGGGCTCCAGCCGTGCAACTCCAGGGTCCCAAACTAGCTAACTGAACAAATCCCATATAATATCAGGGCCAATCTTAGAAAACCTGGTGCTTTCTCCTTAAATTTGTGTATTGATCTTTCCACTTGGACTAAGGCATTAATCCAGGCATAACAGGATATATTAGTGATTGTATATACTCTGCCTTGGCCCAAAATTAGTTAAGTCTAGTGTATTTCTGTCATCCATAATAGCCTTGGCCAGTGAGGTGAGGCTGACCTGAATGCCTTCCAGGGCGTAGGTGGTATCACTGATCACTTCAGCTAAAGTCACCTTTTCTAATTAGATGTCTCCTGTTGTAGGGAAAACTGCACACAGGGTGTGTATAAATAACAAGTCAGTTATGCCTCTGGGAAGCTTTCTGCAGTTTTCTGAGAGCTACGTGATCTAGTGGTAGTACTTCTAGAAGCAGTGGTAGGGTTCCTTAAAACCTTCTGTGACTTCTCATTCTTAACAGAACCTATGAGTTCGTATGTGATCTGGCCTTTGCCCACCTTACAGCTTTATCTTGTCCTAGCCTTCCCCTCACTCTTTGCATTCTTTAATCCCCTTCTGTTTACCACGCTCTCTCTTCCCACATAGTCCTTGCACAAGCTGGGCCCTCAATATAAAATGTGTTTCCCGCCAATCTCAGCCTAATTAATTTCCGTTTACCCTTTGTTGTCTCTATCCTCTCCTATCCTAATTATCCTATTATACCATATCTTGTACTTTTGACGCGTTAGGTACTGCTTCATAGCACTTGTCATAATTGTAGTTTACACTTATTAGAGTTTCATTAGTGTCTAGTCATTGCTAAACTATGCTCTGTGATGGCTGGGAATGCATGTGTTTTTTACTTATCTTTATATTCCTGCCTCTTCCTAGCACAGTCTGTGGGGTTGTCAGAGATTCAGTAAATATTTACGAAATGAATGAATTTTGTAGTGTATTTAAAATTAAGAGTTTAGAAAGGATATTAGTGTCAAGCCCTTGGGCAGTCATCCCTTAATCATCAGAGACCTCTCACTGTAGTTGTCTGTAGCTTGATTGACCAGGAAAGGAGACTGAGTACAGGATGGTGTAATCAGCAAAGGAAGCAGCCAGTAGGATAGACCAAAGAGACTTTTGAAGCATTCAAGAAGACACACCTGGAGGCTAAAGAAAGTGGCATTTGCTTCCATGAAATCAGCAGCAGTCCACCAAATGGGCAGGCAACAATTAATCAAGAGGTGACTTAATCTGTAACTAGACCCCAGGCTGCTTAGAAGGCTTAATAGAGAAGTCCTTCGAAGAGCCAGGGTATAAGAAATGATGTCAGGTGATTCTGTTCCTCAGCTGGTTCCTCCAGGGGTTCAGGGTTGGGAAGGCCTCGGGGTAAGGCCTTGGAATTGGGGATGTACAGTCAAATGAAGAATAGTGACAGTGTTCACATGAAGCTGCCATTCCAAATTTACCTGGAAGTTTTAAAATTTCATTTGCGCTTTTATTATTATTTTTTTTATTAAGGTGGTTCCTTATTATTTATTAGGGTAGTGAAAACACTCAGTGTTTACTTTCAATCATTTCCCCACTTGACTGTAAGCTGCTCAGTCAGGAGCCCTACTTATTCTCTGTGTCCCAGTTCCCTAGCACAGTGCCTGGGAGGTACTGAGCAGTGACTCCGTGAAGTTTTGTTCTGTGAGCTCTGGAGAGAGGCTGCTAGTTTCAACCAAGCTCTGCCTCCTCTTGCTGTATAACTTTGGGCATTGACTGAATCTCCCCTACCTTCAGCGTCCTCCTGGGGATAATAAGGTTCATCCATTCTCTTGAGAACTATGCCATAATGGATAGGAAACACTTAGGAAGTCCCTGGCACGTATTTAGTCCTCAGTGAATACTAGCTTTTATTTTTAGATATATAACTTCACATCCTCCCTACATTTTGATAGAGTTTGGGAATCTCAGAATCAGTTGGAACGTTAACGGCAGTGTTAGTGCAGATAATTAGTGGTAATTGCAAGTCAAGAGGCTCACCTGGGTTGTTCTTTTTCAAGTGGTGACTTAAGGATCCAGAATCCTTCTCTTGTGGTTCTGTCTGTGCTCTAGAGCATCCTTAGAATTCTAACTGGAATTCCAGCCCTCCCCCCACCCCCATCCAGCTGGGCAGTGAGTGGAGAGGGTATATAGGATCATGTTGGCAGATTTAAGGGCCTAATTCTAGCAGTGATAGAATTCCCTTCTGCTACTGTTTTCTTGGCCAGAATTCAGTCACATAGCCCCACCTAGATTGCTAGAGGACTGGAAAATATCTTCCTAGGAAATGGTATGAAGGACTCATTATATTTCTCTTGCCACAGATTTCATTAATAATTACCAAATATCCATGAGCAGCTTGAAATAATATCATTGTCATTGCATTTAATCCAGTTTTCTTAATGTTGTTGTTATTTTCATTACGCTTGTTTTCACAGATTGCCTTGTATGGCCATGTCCTGCCTGTGGGTAAATTCATTTTGACGGCTGGAAGAACAGTAGGAAGGATGGCAAAAACAAGGGACCTGCCTCCAGACAGGCACCATGAAACTGTTGAAGCTGTTTTATGTCTTAGAAACCATAAGAACTGCAGAGATATTTCTTTATGAAATCCATTGACTTCTCATTAAACTCTCCTTTGATTTAATTGTAGGTTTAAACAGTTCCCAGTTTAGGCATTACCAAGCTCCAACAGCTTCATATTTGACTTTGAGATTCTAGTTATCTAAAGCTTTGTCTAGTAGGTTACATATGGTACGTCTTACCTGTTTGTTGTATGATGAGCTTTTAGCAGTTATTTCTCAAGAGGCTTGTGCTCCAGAGGTCAGATATTATCTCTATTCTTACACTAAGGCAGTTGACCATGTCGGTTTGACATCCACTGGTTCTTTGGCATGATTTTAAGTCATTCTTTATTCTCTATATTCTTAATTCATTTGATGAAGAGGGTTTTGGATTCCCCAGGCTAAGAAACAAAAGTGGCTGAGTGTCCTCCTTATTGCTTTTAGACCTGAGGGATTATCAGATGCATTACAACTCCATTAGGCTCAAGGCAATTTAATGACTTGCACATTCCAAATCATAAGAACATATAAAACAACTAGGACAGTAACAGTGTAAGTAGGACATTTCCTTGCTAAACACTGAGGAGTAGCAGCGTTAGACAGAGCCGTAATGGAGCTAAACTCTACTCCTACAGCTTGACCTTGGCAATCACTTAAGACTCTGAAAACATTTGTAGTGATTGGCCAGTTTACCTTTGAGTCTTACCAAGTGCTTTTCTTGTATCTCATCAAAAGTATATGTGAAACGTTGATGGTTAGTTACATGTGCAGAAACAGATGTGGGTTATGTTAACACTGCCACCTCTTGGGGACGTGTGCTGTTGTTAATACTAGCCTCTGTTGCAGGGCGTCTGGTCTGGGAGCCAGAGGCACAAGACTTGGGTGCAGGCCTTAAGGTTTCTCCTCCTTACTTTTGGAGAGCTGTAAATCTAGATCATAAAACTGCAGTATGCCTGCTGGGTGATCTTGTATAAGGATTCATGATATTAGGATTAAAAGCTCATGTGATGGAATACATTTCCCTTTAAGCCATATTCTTTCATATTATCTGTGTCAAGAACTCCTGAAAAAGGGCTAAAGTTGGGGCTTCCCTGGTGGCGCAGTGGTCGAGAGTCCACCTGCCGATGCAGGGGACACGGGTTCGTGCCCCGGTCCGGGAAGATCCCACATGCCGCGGAGTGGCTGGGCCCGTGAGCCATGGCCGCTGAGCCTGCGCGTCCGGAGCCTGTGCCCCGCAGCGGGAGAGGCCACAACAGTGAGAGGCCGCGTACCACAAAAAAAAAAAAGGCTAAAGTTCAAGTCCAAGTATTGTAACTTTTTTATCCGTGGTTTCCAAGTGGCTCTTTATTCGGCTGTATTTAATGACCACATCTAGGAGCTGTTTCAACAGACTCTGTGTAACTAATATTGTCTTAAAGGGATTTGTTGATCAGCATGAAACTTTTACCCTCCAGTAAGATATCAAGGGCATATTTTTGTCAGTGGGACCTTTATAGACCTTGGCTGGAACCCGAGGATTCAGAAGGAAGGGTAATGTTGTTTTTCTTTGATTTATTTATTTTTTCTCTACGGTTGTATTTTCATGTTTTACGTGTGCTTAGCAGCTCTGTGCACAGTTTTATTGACTTCTAAACTAAGCAAATAAAACAAACTCTGGTGGTATAAAGTGCTAAGTGAGCGAGCCGCGGGGAGCACATTATACTGAGGCTCTTCACTCACTCAGCTCTGGCTGCCAGTTTGCTTTCAAGTGCAGTTCAGGAAGCTGGTTATGGTCGATCGAGCCCTAAGTAATCTAGGCCTTTTTCACCTTAGAAATTAGCTCCTTTTTACACCATCCCCACAATTAATCATGGCCCATCATTCTCATGTCTTATGGAGGAAGTTCTGCAAATACATCATTCGATGGACTCTTCCTACAACATTGTCCCCCTTGTTATAACGAGCGGCAGTGTAGACGAGTGGTTAGGAGCTGGACTTTTTTGAGAAGTGGGGTTTAAAATTCAGTTTTACTACATAATAGCTGTGGGATGTTAGTCAACATACTGCAACCAGTGGTATTGTTAATAAGCACAAACACAGAACACAAGTATATGTCAGGTAGCCTTGTAAGTTTTAACAAATATTAATTCTTTCACTTATCATTCCCAACCCTGCCCTGCAGGTGTAACTGTTTCCCACATTTTGAAGGTGAGGAAACTGAGAAAAAATACTGAATATTAAAGTCTTCCCATTTAAATGTTAATCTTACCTAAGAACACCCTCATAGAAACACCCAGAATAATATTGGACCAAATACCTGGATACCAGGTGGCCCAGTCAAGTTGACACTTGAAATTAACCATCACAATATCATAATTCATATGATAAATATATTTTCCCATGAAGTACAAGCTTCTTAGGAGAGTGATCATGTCTAATTTGTTTATTTTTTTTTAAATAGGTCTTTACTGGAGTATAATTGCTTCACAATACCGTGTTAGTTTCTGTTGTACAACAAAGCGAATCAGCCATATGCATACACATGTCCCCATATCCCCTCCCTCTTGAGCCTCCCTCCCACCCTCCCTATCCCACTCCTCCAGGTCATCGCAAAGCACCAAGCCCATCTCCGTGTGCTATGCTGCTGCTTCCCACCGGCCAACTATTTTACATTCGGTAGTGTATATATGTCGATGCTACTCTCACTTTGCCCCAGCTTCGCCCTCCTACCCCATGTTATCAGATCCATTATCTATATCTACCTCTTTATTCCCGCCCTGCAGCTAGGTTCATCAGTACCATTTTTTTTTTTTTTTTTTTAGATTCCATATAACCCAGCAATCCCACTACTGGACATATACCCTGAGAAAACCAGAATTCAGAAAGAGACATGCACCACAGTGTTCATTGCAGCACTATTTACAATAGCCAGGACATGGAACCAACTTAAATGTCCATTGACAGATGAATGGATAAAGAAGATGTGGCACATATATACAATGGAATATTACTCAGCCATAAAAATAAGGGAAATTGAGTTATTTGTAGTGAGGTGGATGGACCTAGAGTCTGTCATGCAGAGTGAAGTAAGTCCGAAAGAGAAAAGCAAATACTGTATGCTGACGCATATATATGGAATCTAATTTATTTTTGATAGTTCAGGGGTTTATTTTCACCTGAGATAATATTGTTAAAGTCTACGTGTGGATGTATATATGTATATGTGTGTGTATGTATATTGCTTTCATTTTAAAATCATCCATTTCCTCCATGCAGAAAAGTACATTGCTTTTTTTTGCTTATTTTGGGGAAGGAGTATCTTTAACTCCTAGATTCCTGGGAATGTGGGCATCCATGAGGGATTTTGATCAGTGACTCTAGTTTGTTCCAGATGTGACGGATGTCAGGTGGGGATGTGCCTAAAAGTCATCTACATGAGTGTTTGTTCTAAGTCTGAGACCCAACAGAACACTCTTCTGTCAAATGTATATTTGACAAGAAGGTGATTTTTTTTAAGTTCACTTTTATAATTGGAAGAATTCAGTCAAAATCCACACTTTGACTACTCTACTGTCAATTTCAATTTCTCTATTTTTGTTGTTAAAAAAGGAGAGGAAATGATACTTTCTGTTTGTAAAACTCTTCATGTTTTATGATGCTCTTATCCCTGCAGCAGCATCTAGTTATTCTGCACTTAATGAGTCATGACACTTGGAGGAAATGGCATCTAAAACAGAAATTTTCTAGCATCTCAGCAAGAAACCCTGACCCTGAAAACCATGGAGCATGCGCGTGAAAGCGCACAGGTTGCTGATGACCCTCTGCACGTGGCACTTGACCAGTAGGGGAAAATTTAAGGGAAAACAGCTCTTAGAGTGCATGTACGGTGGCTTCAGGTGACAAATGCACAGGACCGGGATTTGATGCAACCTGGTGTAATCCAGGCCACACCTCAACCCTTGCCTCAGTGAATATTCCACCCCTAATCAAAAAGACCCCCACCCACTCAAAGGCCTAAAAATAAGATAAAAAGGGGGATCAACAACCCTGCAGAGGGCCCCTCACTCGTGAGGAGGCCCACACTCTTCTAGTGCGTGACTTTCGCTTCTGCCCTAAACTGCTTCTTTGTTCTCTTTGCTCCTCAGCCTTAGTGTGTGTGTGTGTGTTTCTTCCTTTGTGTTTTGTGTTTCTTCTTTTGTGTTCCTCACGCAAATTCTTTTGGATGAGTCGAACAAGAGCCTGGACTTCTGATAAAACTTTTCCTGTATCACCAGTTCATGAATTTTCCAAACTTAAATATGGTAGGTTTATACCCATGGTGAGAAGAAACAGCATATCAGCTCTTGGCGAGGTGCGATTGTTGCAAAGGTTTGAGATGAAATAAATACTGTGGCCCATTATGTACACTCTACTGTGGTAAAGAATGCTTGTGCTAATTTATGGAGATTCTTGATCTAGACTTCTGGCCCTGTACATAGCACCAAGAAGCAGACACCGCTCCCTGAAGCCTCACGCTGCATGTCAACAAAACAGTTTCTACTGATACCTCCTCTCTTGTTAGGATCATTCTGTGAGAGAAACTCTTCCAAAGGCCCCTGAGGCTCCTTTCTGCCTTAGGGCCTCTGAACTTAATATTCTCTTCCCCAGAAGCTCTTGACCCAGATCTTCTTGAGGCAGGTACTCTTCTGTTGTTTAGAAATCAGCTCAAATATTTACTTTTCAGAGACTCCTTTTCAGGCCACAAACTAAAACAGCACTTGCTGTCACTTCAGCTGTTTTAGCAGAACACTCTCACGCTCTTTGTGTATCTGTTGTCTGTCTGTCTCCATCTCACCATTGGAATGGAAGATCCAGAAGGAGGGAACTTGTCTTTGTATTTGGTGCCACTATTTCTCTATATCTATAGCCACATGTACCCCGTATATATGTATATAGATATAGTAGGTGCTTTAAAAATGTTTGTTGAATGAATTGGCACTCAGAAAACAGAGCCACCTCGTGGTTTCCATTTACAGCTATTTACAAGTAATAAGAGCAGCAACAACATACCCTGTAACATGTTTTGGGGGCAGTGTGCCAGGAACCATATATGCCTCAGCACGGTGCTTTACCTACATTTTGAGTTCTCATGTCGACCTAAGAAATAATCTTAAAATTTAGACTGTATCATTATCCCCATTTTATAGATGGAGAAACTAAGGTACAGAAAGGTTCCTACCACTTGGCAAAGCTCACATAGCTGGTAAGTGGCAAAGCTGGGATTGAGATGCATGCAGTCTGATTCTTAAGCCTTCACAGCAAACTATGTATTTCAGGTCCAGAGGTGTTTTTCTCTGGATCATGACACAGTTTCTGAGTTTTGCTTTTATATGAATAATTAGGAATACTTGATGCTTGGCAGTTTGATGTGCTCTGATAGTTTTAGAATTCCATTCTGAGTTTTACTGAATGACAGAGTCTCTGAAGGTGGCTCTTTTTTCCCATTTAGACTCTGTATTCCATGTTCTTAAGCTTTTGCGGGCGGTGCAAATGGTAATTGTTATTGTTCAAGGCATACGAGGAGGCAAATGTTTCCTATATTCTGTTGTCTATTGGCAAAATTTTTCTGTTTATATATATCAGTTATTTATACAAGACTTTTTTTTGAGGTTTGTAGTAGTGTTGTCTCATTGGCTAAAAGCTTCTTTTCAGTTGTTATAACTGTCAAATTTGGTTCAGTCAGGGGCTTTAGGAAGAATTTACCTGTGATCTTCACATACATAAACCAAAGGTAACATATTCTGTTAAAAATCCCTCAAATGTTGAGGCATTTGCCGTTTTTGTGTTGTATGTAAGTAGCAGGGTCCTGGAGTGGTGACTCCATTTGAATGATAATGTGAAATGAAAAATGTCCTACAGTTGACTCATAAAATCATCGAATGCCCTAATCTTTTTTGGAGCTAGGATGGTGAGAGGGCTTAGCATAGCAAGTATTTGATTTTGACAGACTTTAAGAAAAATATCAAAGTAGGTAGCTAGTCTGAATCACCTTCCATAAATTTAACTCTACTGAAAGTGCTTCATTCCTTCATATTCTGTAACAGAATTCCATTTTTGCAGAACCTGGTGGCATGATGGGAAATCCAAGCTCATTTAAACATTTTATGTTCTCTCCTTCCTCCTCAGTTGTTCAGAGGTCCCAGGGTTATGCAACCCAGTAAGACAATGCTGTTGGCCCTCCTGTCGCTGGTCATCACTGCAGTGGTGGTGACTATGCGGGACAGCCCCATTTCCAGACCAGAGGTTTCCTTGGGGTCCTCACTCCATTAACTCCATGCTAGAACTGGGGTTCAGGAGCCTTAAGAAAAGTTGAGAATCCAGGAGCCATGGAAGCTAGGAGCTCCTCTCCCTTTGTGTCCCACACAGCAGTTCCCCTCCTTGGCCCGACTACGTCCCTAACACAGAGCAAGGTACCAGGCCCTGGACCCTTGTCCCTTTCCTAGTCTCAGCAAATCTTTCTCCTCCGTCCCTTAGTTCTTCTTAAAATAACCTTCAGTGGGCCAGTCCAAATCTCCAAAATAAGAAATTACAAGGGAAGACAATTTAGTATTTCAGCAGATTATTTTGTCACAATAAATTTGAATGCCTTTTAGAAAATGTCCTAGGGTGCAGCATGACTTGAATATCCATTTATTTCATACGACAAAATAGTCATTTTGAAGGTAAGGTCTAGGTCCAGATGATGTCTAGGTTGGAGATCATATTAAATGTTAACCCCAAATTGTTTAGAGCAGGGTTCAAGATACTGCCTTGAAAAATGCTGTTGCCATCAGGGCCCTATTCTCTTCCTGAGAAAATTTATTTTATTGGGTAGCACTAAACAGGTCTTTTACCAGGGAGGCCTTCATAGCTTCCATACTTTTCTGGCCAGTCCTTTTTTCCGTGATTGAACAAACAACTAAAGAACTCCAGGTGGTTAGCGCTCCTCACTAATAGGGATCATAGAGCTCCCTGGCCTGTACTGTAGAGCCGCTGAGTGGTGAGACAGGAGGGAGAGCCCCACGGCACACCTTCTGGCCTCTTCTGCAATAGCATTCCTTGGAGGAGCTATTTCTTCCATTTGGAGGATTAAGAAAAGGCAAGGCTTACAAATATTTGACCATTATAACACAATAAACAGAGGCTGGCCATAGACAAGTATCAGAGAGACCTAGAAAGAGGGCTTTCTACTGATGTTCATGAACAGTTCACTAGAGAAATGTCTTTTTTCCCCCTTCTTTTTTATTACTATCATTCTAAATGTTCGCAGATGTGTTTGTCTTTTGGATAAGAATAAGTATCATTCACATCATTTACTTGTGGCAATTCTCTTGCCTTTGCTTCAACTGTTATTTAAGCCTTATTTCTAATTTCACTTTGAAAAGCCCATGATGATGGAATTAATTTTGCTTTGATGTGGGACCTTCTCTGATGACTGAATACTATAATTTACCCAGTGCACTGACTTTGATATGTTTTTCTTGGTTAAGCTTACATAGGTATTGCGTGTCACAACTGGTGGGGCTATAATAATTTCACTGTTCACTGAATGTCAGATTAAACATGTATATGAGATAGTTAAGGATCCTATCCCCTTAATTATTCTCTTGGGATTTATGAAATTTTTTTGTTAATGAGCTGAAACATTCTGAAGACTGAATGCCTGAATGTTTTAAAAGGGAGAGTGAGTGAGGAAACCTGCAAACTGGAAGATGCACATGAAGGAGAATGAGATAATAAATAAATGTGATGCAGTCATTTAACTTATTATTATTGTTTTTTTTAGTGGGGCAATTGCCTTCTTTTGGGGTGAAGAACACTCTTGCTGTTAATCAGTACCAGTTTAATGTGTCTGTGGCTGAAAAGCTGCATGCATTGATACAGGCTTCCTGCAAAAACAGATCTAGCCTCTTCATTGGAATTCAGTACGTGGTACCTGGCAGGTGAATGGATGGATGAGCCAGTAAATTCCTTTTTATTCTGTAGCTCTGACTCAATTTTTGACTAATTGAAATCTGTGATTGTAAGGAAGATCATGAGCTGTGTTGTCAAGAAATCTCAAATTCTTCTTGTTCCCAAACTGAGACAAGTCACTTACTTCTTTGATCCACCATTTCCTATGGAAAATGATTCTTACCTCCTAGTGGTTGTTTGAGGTCTGAATAGGTTCATTTACGTATAATTGCTTTACACTCTTGGTTTTTTTAACCTTCCCATTTGAGTTCTTTGACTACTTCTGAAGCTCCTCAGCAATCTACGGCCATTTTGATTCCACTGAGGGAGCTTTGTAGAATGTGTTCTGTGTGTTGGTTACTCTTTTAGTTCACTGAAGGACAGTCTGATCATTGCTTTTTCTGCTGCGGTATAGGAATGGTTTGGTACGAAATATAGCTTTAACAAGCTACACTTACTTGGGGGAGTAAAAAAAATAAGCTGGAGGAAGGGGTGTATCATAAGAATCCCAAAGACATTATGGAAAGTTTGAGCTCAGTAGTCATGGTGATAGGATTTTGCTCTAAGCAGCCAGGTGGTCCCATATGGCAGAGGACCACTCTAAATGAAAGCTTTAATTTTGAAACGGCAAAGAATCTTCATTTTTAGCCTTTCATTCATTTTGTCATGCGAGTCCCCAAAAGCTTTACTCAGAAATTTGTGGATGCCTGTGCTTGGCTGGATTTCTAAATTATTCAGAATCATGATATGTAGCTTTATTCTAAGAATAAATATCACAAAGGAGTTACATGATGTAAGCCTGTGTTTACTGTTTCAGGGCAATCAAGATTTTCTTTCATTTTATTTTTGTGAACTCTGAAAATTAAAAGTAAAAGGATGGTAGAAAAGTTCTGTGGGCTGTAAGTGGTTAGGAGAAGCATGGGGTAAAGGCCGACGGAATCTTAAGATTTCTGGTTTCTTTAATGAGTCTTTAAATGAGACATTAAAGAATTAGACATTAAAGAAATTTAAAGAAACTTGAAGACCCTTTTTGCATAATCTGAATTATTTGGAAAGAGGAGCTAGCACTTCTTAGAGTTCTTTTTACGTTTTGCATATCTAAGAGGGAGTACAGTCTGCAGGTGTTCTAGCATGGATTGCCTTTCCATGTCATTAAGCTACATCGCTAGCTCCATTTTTGCCTCTGTGGCATCCCCTACCCTCTGACCTGTCAACTCATGCTAAATTTTATGTAGCTTGGTTACTCTGTCTGAACCTTCACGTTAATCCTATGGGTACCATGCAGTTTCTTTGCTTCCAGTTTTTTCAAACATGTCTGAAAACGTTTCTATATTCTTACCTTCCATTGAAATTGTGCACCCATTAACAGCAGATTTTCCATGAAGCTACTGAGGCTTAAACTTCAGGGCCCCTCATTTACATGAATCCTTTGCTAGGCCTTCATAGGGGCCTACACAATTTTGTATTCATAATTTTGTCCTTTTAAAGGGGATTCTAAAATTGGTTAACTTTTCAGTCCCCCCAAATCTGAATCTGCCCAAACGTCTATTGCCGTGCACTGTTGATAGGTTGATGCTAAAATTATCAGTGACTATAGGATTTTAAGTTTTGCCTAACTGGTCTTCTTGTACCTAACTCTATTTATTAATATCTTTTCTGTGAAAATCTCTTTCCTTTGGTTTCATTTTTCCTGGTTTTTGTGTTTGTGGGGTTTTTTTAAGTTTATCCTTATCTCAGATGCAGGCTGTTTTTCCATCAGCTTTGTTGGTGTTATCCAGAGTTCTATTTTTAGTCCTTCCTTCTTATTTTACTTACACTTTCTATGAAACACACCCATTCTCAAGTCTTCAACTTCTCCCAAGTCTGCGGTGTACAATGCAGTAGCCACTAAGTGTATTTGTCTACTTAGCACTTGAAATGTAGCTAGTACCACATGCTGAAAAAGTATTTTGCATACATTTAATAAAATAAAACTTCATTTATTCCTTTTTACTTTAAAAAATGGAGCTACTAGAAGATTTTAAATTTCATAGGTGAATTGAATTATATTTCTATTTGAGAACACTTTTGACTTCCCTGGTGGTCCAGTGGTTAAGACTTCGCTTTCTAATGCAGGGGGTGCAGTTTCGATCCCTGATCGGGGAGCTACGATCCCATGTGCCTCGTGGCCAAAATACCAAAACACAAAACAGAAGCAATATTGTAAAAAATTCAATAGAGACTTTAAAAACAGTCCACATCAAAAAAATCTTAAAAAAAAAAAAAGATGCTGATGGTTGCCCGTTCTCTGTCTCCAGTCTAGAACAACCCCTCACTGGGATTTCAAGTGTGAAAATCCTGCTGGATATTCACCTGGGCATCTTATGAGGTCCTGGACTGAATCCATCACCTCCTTAGCCAATTACTTCTTCTGTTTTCTTTTTCTCAGTTGGAGGAATTCACTATCTATTTATTTATTTATTTTTTTTACATCTTTATTGGAGTATAATTGCTTTACAATGGTGTGTTAGTTTCTGCCTTATAACAAAGTGAATCAGTTATACATATACATATGTCCCCATATCTCCTCCCTCTTGCGTCTCCCTCCCTCCCACCCTCCCTATCCCACCCATCCAGGTGGTCACAAAGCACCGAGCTGATCTCCCTGTGCTTAGCGGCTGCTTCCCACTAGCTGTCTATTTTACGTTTGGTAGTGTATATATGTCCATGCCACTCTCTCACTTTGTCTTTACTATCTATTAATTTGCCCAAAGTACAGACCTGGTTTCAAACTTAATTTCACGTTCTTGCTCATGCACATATGTAGTCAATCACAAATCCTAGTCAATTTGATCTCATAACTATATTTCAGGTATTTCCTTTTTGTCCTCACTGCATCTAACCTGGTTTGAGCTCTCATAATTTATCTGAACTACTGTAACAAGTAACCTTCAAGTATTTTTTCCATTTGGTACCCCTCAAATATGTTCTCTGGTGACTGATGGTTTGTATAGGAGAGGAAATATAGGCAGACTGTTGAAAAAAACTAAACCATGAGACTTACCAGGAGACATTGCCATAACTTTGAGTGGAGAAGTGCACCATTCTAGTATAAAGCAAGTGCCTTATATACGTGGAGTGAATTGCTGTATCAGATCATTAATCCCTAGCTCCAAACTGTCAACCCCATCAGAAGACAGGCAGGTTTCTCAAATTCCATGACCCAGCAAAGTGCCTCTGAATTCTCTTGGAGAATTTGGGTGATGTCATATGACCTCATAGCCTTTTTTTTCCCTTATAGCAGAACTTAAAGAAGTTCTTCCCCTGGCTTTGGTACTTACTTTGATATGCTCAGACTAAGTAGGCATCTGCTATGTATGTGACAACCATTGTTTTAATACCCCTCTGTTGCTGCTCTTCTATGGTGTCTATTTTGGTTGACTGTTTTAGATTATAGGCACCTAGAGTATAGAAAGTAAATTTGCTTAAACAACATGTTCATGTTGGAAATCAATAAATTTATTTCAATTATGAGGAGCATGTTCTCATTAATATTTATTAAGGCAAATGCTAAGGAAAATAAATATTAATCTTCAAATAGTAGGAGGTTCTTGGTGAAAAAAATTAAATAACAAATCAACCAAATGTCTTTTTAAATTTTTAATTCTGTTATATTAAAATTCCCCTCTTCTTTGACAATGCATGAGTTCATCAAGTTCTTCACTAATTTTTCTTCTGAGGGTCTTTATACTTACCTAAGCGGTACCTGGCATCTAGTGATGCTACATCATCTTTACCTGACTTGGGGAAGGAGGATTGTTTTATTCATAGAAAATGCCAAGCATAGTAAAGACGTAAAAAAGGGAGCAGTCATCTTCAGATGTAGAAATAAGTTATCTTGCTTATATGTCATGAATGCAATGGTACATGGTTAGAATCATGTTTTGTCTTTTAAAAGTGTAAAGGATCTCTGTTCTCCACTGACAGCCCTCTACTTTGGTGTGATCCATTTCAATTTAAAATTTGTATCAAATATGCATTCAATTATTTAGATTTCAATACAATTTAATAAGCATTCTTATTAACATTCTCTGTTGTGAACCCTTCAATTTTACTTCTGCGCTGAACCAGGCTTGCTGGGATGATTACATTAATAATACATCACTATCCAAAATTAAAGTGCCGAGTAGAGAACATGCTAATAGGTTTCATTGATTTCAACTTGGAAATGGGTGCAGGCAATCAGAAAGCAGGTGCAAACCTGACTAGCAATGAACTACTGTGAAAATATTGAGTCAGGATCAGTGGCAAGATTCATAGCTGTGATCTGAGTTAGAAAAATGTTAAACTTAATGAAGCTGGAGCAATTAAAGCCTTCTGGGCGGAATGTGAATGCTTCATTATGCTTTTCAGATGGTGGCTTTGAGTGATAAGAGTTCTAAACTCTGTCTTAGGGATTTCATTGGTTTTCTTATATTTTCCATGGTGTTATCTACACATAGATTGACTCTCATTTTAGTTTTCTAAAAATAAAAGATGAGGTTAAGAACACAGCTCAAAACATTCAAACATCATACTACCCATGCACTTTTCTTTAAAATTAATTTGGATTTAATTTCAACATTTGTAAAATTGCTGTGTCATTATTTATTTATTTTTAAAATTTATTTATTTATTTATTTATTTTTGGCTGCGTCAGGTCTTCGTTGCTGCCTGTGGGCTTTATCTAGTTGCGGTGAGCGGGGGCTACTCTTCGTTGTGGTGCACGGGCTTCTCATTGCGGTGGCTTCT
Source organism: Pseudorca crassidens (assembly GCF_039906515.1). Classification (NCBI taxonomy): domain Eukaryota; kingdom Metazoa; phylum Chordata; class Mammalia; order Artiodactyla; family Delphinidae; genus Pseudorca; species Pseudorca crassidens. Next base: position 65,547,228 of record NC_090306.1, read on the forward strand.
CTTGTTGTGGAGCGCGGGCTCTAAGAGTGTGGGCTTCAGTAGTTGTGGCATGTGGGCTCAGTAGTTGTGGCTCGTGGGCTCCAGAGCGCAGGCTCAGTAGTTGCGGCGCATGGGCTTAGTTGCTCCACAGCATGTGGGATCTTCCTGGACCAGGGCTTGAACCTGTGTCCTCTGCATTGGCAGGCGGATCCTTAACCACTGTGCCACCAGGGAAGTCCCTGCTGTGTCATTTTGGCTAATTCTTTAGTTGAGTGTATACTTTTTTATATTTAATCCTTTATTTTTGGCCTTAACAATTTGAAAGGGTAGATGGTGATGTACATAAGAAGTGATTTTAGAGTTAATTGAAGGGAAAGGTCTTTTTAAATGCTAAGCAAAAGCAGTAGTAATATTTCTAATTTCTTTTTCTATTTCTTTTGCTTGAAATGCACACTTTCAGGCACTGTACTTCTTGGCACAGGTAATAATTCAAATGATCATCATCAGAAACCTTCAATAACACATAGAAATTGATTTACTCACTAGAAACAAAGAGGTTCATTTGGTTTTGTCATACAGTTTACAGTATGTGATGGATTAAAGATGAGACCTCTGTGCTATACCAATACCCATGCTGTAACACCTAAATACCTAATATCTAAAAATATTATATATGGCTGAGGGGTTGCTGTATGGGCATTGTCTCTGGAATTTGAGCACACACTTAGAATCCAGGTGGCCTGAGTTTTAATCCCTGTTCCAACCACTTGCTAGCTAAATGACTTTGTGTCTCAGTTTTCCCATTTAAGAAACGGGGTTAATATTGATGTCTGCCTATAGAGTTGTTATGAAGATTAAATGAGTTAATTCACTTAAATCCCTTGGAGCAATGCCTGGCACAAGGTAAGCACCCTGTAAAATGTTAACATGTCTAATAGTTGTTGCTGTTGTTGTTATTGTGAAGTCCCTGTACCTACTTTCCCAAGAGTGGCCTTACAGCCCGTGTTGCTCTGTACTGACACAGCTCCCATGACCATTCGTTCTAGATAAGTCTCTTTCTTGGACATTCCTGCTGAAATACCATACTACATTTAGTTTCTTTTCATTCCTGAGAAATTTGAATTTGACTTTCTGACCCTTTCTACCAAATCCTTAAGAGTGGGTGTGGATAATGCCAGAGAATGCATCATATTCATTTTATTGAATGGGAAGACTGTTCTTGCTGGAGTCGGATCTACCACAGTGGCTGATTCTTATACTGGAACTGTTGGAAGGATATAAAAACAATAACTTGGTCACGTGCAGGGCTCTCCCTCCTGAGGCTGTTTTCCTAAATCTTCTCAGCTACTATTTTACTAGCATAATTTTGGGTTTTGATGGTCTTTCATGCATCTAGAGAATAGGAGATATCTTTTTTGCTCTCACCACTTCCAGTTGCGTGGTTTCAGTCAAGTTGCTTAATCACTCTGAGGCTGTTTGTTAATTTATAAAGTAAGGATGAAAATAGTATCTACGTGATAGGATTGTAGCTAGGACTTACTGCTTGAATGATACACCTAGTATATTGTGTGATCCTAATAAAATGTCACTATTATTATTAACCACGAAATATTCTTTATAGTTAGATTCCTGGCAAGATCCTGCTAAGTCCTTCAGGCCACAGCTCTAATTCTGACTATGGCGCTTGGTGAAGTGGCCTTTGAGCCACACGTAGGAAATTCACTTAGACCAGCCCCAGGCTGAATTGGGTACAAAGCCCATTCTGTGGGCCACACCTCCTTCTAGCCTGCCTTCTCCCCATAGCTAAGAATGGTCCTTATTCCTTCTGCTTTCTTTACACTTGATTATGAATATTAATTTGTTCATCTCTGCAACTGTAAGCATTGGTCTTGGTGAGCCAGTGATTAAATATTTGCTTTCTTCAGAAAAAGGAAATAATATTTAATATGAAATAACTGAGGGAAGAACAATGTAAAGAGTAATCATAAATGAAGAGGTAAAAGACAAGCATGATACATGGTTGCCAGTAGTCTCATGTGTTCCACAGCAAAAAGAAAGTGTAGAAAAGCAGACTCTCAGATTCATATTCTTCATTAATGTCCAATTAAGGGCTACATCCACCACCATGTGAACTGTTTTACCTGCTGATAACTAAATTAAAAGTAAAGAAATTGAGGCTGCATACAGTTTTCTCTATAGCAAGGGCAAAACCAGAAATTCAGCCATCGATTCATTGTAATCCAATTATTCCCATGTGAATTTTGTCTTCTATACTGGGAAGTGCTTAATGCTGTTGTTGAGTATCTTAGGAAGCCCTGTGTCATTGTTTCTTAATTCATTGGATGGTAATGTTCACTAGAGCAGCAGTCCCCAACCTTTTTGGCACCAGGGACTGGTTTTGTGGAAGACAATTTTTCCACGGATGTGGGGAGGGGTGACAGTTCAGGCTGTAATGCAGAGTGATAGGGAGCCATGGGGAGCAGCAGATGAAGCTTCGCTTGCTTGCCTGCTGCTCATCTCCTGCTGTGTGGCCCGGTCCCTAAGGGGCCACAGACTGGTACCGGTCCACTGCCCGGGGGTTGGGGACCCTTGCATTCGAGAATTTGTGAGGGGTACATGAAAGGTAAAATTAGATGTTGTTAAGCTGCCAATATACATGCTGTGGCTTTCAATTATATACTAATTTCTCCAGTTATTCATTTTAACTTTCTAAAGCAAGGGTCACAAGAACACATTTTCCTTGAATGAATAAGTGCTAGGGAAATCATTTGAGACCACTGTCTTACGTAATAGTCCATTTTTCTTCTAGTGCAGAGAATTCAAGAAGCTTTGGGAAATAACTGTTGGATTTTGTTTTGGATATCTAAAGAAAAAAAGAAGCTTGCAGAGGATTGTTGTGTATTTCCTTAGCTACGTTTGGGAAAGAAATTCAACTTGGTTAATTATGGATATGTATATGCTTCAGAAATATTGTTCCTTTCTTATCAATTTTAGATACTTGTAGACATATCCTTAAGTTTGTAATACCACAGTGGATTAAATGAAATTGTGGAGAATACCTCAATGAGCCATACCCACTATTAGGCATAAGGTTTATTACATGACTACACACTTACTTATTTCTAATTTGACTCTTCCTATCATGAGGGTGTACGTGTGTGTGCGTGTGTGTGTGTTTGTCTTGGATTCTCCTCGACTACAGTTCAGTTGAGGGAGGATCTCTGTTTCCTATTGATATTTGACTATATTCTTTCCGTTTTGGTGACTTCACGGGGGGGTTTTCAGTATATCTAGAAAGTGTCATATGCTAAATTTGTTTTCCTTCCAAATCATTAAATTAAAATATAAAAAAAAACAGACTCAATCTGATTTGCTGGTGAGCTCATTGCTACGGAAAGCAGATGTTATAAAACTGACTTGCTGAATTGTCCACCCTCCCAGCCTCTACCCCTCTTCACACCCATTGATTTTCAATGAAGTGTGTGTATTGGAAAATTTCTCCACCTCATTGTCTAGGGGGAAAGGAACCAGTGGGGAGCTACATTGTGTCTGTACAGCCCAATTAATTAGTAGTTTTCAATAAATAGTATTTAAGGAAAAATCCTGGATTCTGTACTTAGGTATTTATTTACTCATTCATTCATTCAACCAACAGTTATTGATACCTGTGTGTTATAGGTGTCGTATAGGTAAAATCATGTTTATGGAGCATGGCCATTGGAAATTCATTGCAGTATGTCCATTCTAGATTTAATGTGCATACGGCACAGTAAACATAATTCCAGGTATTTTCTAATGTAGAAAAAGATACAGGAATTAGAATACAGAAATACAAATATAGAAAAATAAAGAATTCATGTGTATAGTAACAAACAATACAGGACGCTCACATTTTCTTATCCAACAAGTTTCTAATACATACATATAGAATATTGTTGTGATTGCTGTAAAATCTCACATTTATAGATTTCAAAAACTGGAAATAATTTTTCCTGTACTTTTATTTTCCTCTGTCATGTTTTTATTTCTTTATCTTGGAGTGTTTAGAGTTTTTTGTTGTTGCTTTTGTTGCAATTTTTTTTTGTATGAGTATCTGTCTCTTGACAGCTACTGTTTGACTCCTGAGTACATAGATACAGACCCTCTGCAGACTCTTGCAGATACTCCAACATGGAAATAGTGAAGATAGCAGGTGATGTGTGAAATGCTGCCACAGTATTGATTGTCCTGCCACACGAACAATAATAAACTGAATTACTGCCATCATCCAGGCCTTTTAATAATTATGGGCAAAGGCCAAGGTTAAGCTGGAAGGCGAATTGCATTTGGAATATTATATGACATACGGATTTTTTGGAAAGGATGGAGATTGAAGATGGAGGGATTGTGAACTTTGCCCTGTTACATAGTACACATTTGTTTGACCAAGATTAAAAATATGTTGTAACAGGCAGGCATACCCCCTTGTTAAATACATATTGTTTGAACTGTAAACAAAGTGGTTGAAAAAAATCATTACCTAAAAAAAAAAATCTCATAGTTGGTGATTAATACACATCACTGACAAAAGTTTGTGAACTGACTTAAATTGACCAATTTTAAGATACCACATACAACAGTGAGAAAATAATATTTCATCCATTTAGGTCAAAACAAAAACACACAAACAAGCAAACAAAGAAACACATATAAAAAGAGATTGTATTTGTGGTTACTAGAGGCAGGGGTGGGGAGGGGAAATTGTATGAAGATGGTTAAAAGGTACAAACTTCCAGTTATCAGATAAATAAGTACTAGGGATGTCATGTACAACATAATAAATATAATTGACACTGCCCTATGTTATATATGAAAAATTTTAAGACAGTAAATCCTAAGAGTTCTCATCAAAAAAAAAAATAGTAATTGGAACTCTGGCTTGTACACTTCTAAGTTTCAAATGAAACTTTTCCAGTTTCCTGCTTTGAAGTTTCCTCAGAATTGTTTTCTTTCAGTTCTCAGGAACCTGAATTCTTCATATGTAGACATTCCATTTGCTTGCAGGCAATTTAAAAAAATCTTGAGTTTATATGTGATTATGTGACTTCTGAGATAATACTCAAATCATTGCTTCTAATCAAGATATTGAACTTAATCAAATATTTTTTGTTTTCCTATAAATAAACATTTTCCCATTTTTTCACATTTCAGTCAATTGCTTTGGAACAATAGAAATATAATCTTGTAGACTCTGGTCTTATCAGTGACATTTAAGATGGAAAACTTGTTAGGCAATAATTTATACTTTTTAAAAAAAGAAATCTTTATGAGCTGCAGTTATGGTCCATCTCACACATTTCAACCCTTGATTACATTCCTCTAAAAACTTTTAATTATCTTCTAGTTTTATATTTGAATGCCTTATCTCATATATAATGGTAAACTTCTTCAGGACAAGGAATGTAGAAAATCCCCAGAATTAACACCTTTTCTGAGGCTAATGTGCCATAATACAAATGGTATCATGCTATGAAAAATGGAGAAGGAAAATGAAAGAATTCTAAGTCCAACAATATTAAAAGTCCACATGGCCTTGATGGTAGGGATGGTCCAGTCTTCTAGTGCTAGACATTAGTGGCCAGGACCAATGAGAAACATGGCCAGGAGCAGACAGTGATGGAAGAAGAGAAGGGGACAGAGAGAAAAGCAGCAGAAGGGTTATTGGTAGTAATGGAGGAGGGGGGAGAAGGGCAGTGAACGATAGTAGTTTTTCACATGAATAAATCAGAAATGTGCTATATAAGTCAGGTATGGAATTATTGCCTCTAGGTGGAAGATTATAACCACCTAATACTCTTGCAGGATTAGGTATATAATGAAGAACTATTGATTTATATTTCTAGACCAGCCCTGTCCAGTAGAAATATAACACAAGCCACATATGCAATTTAAAATTTTCTAGTAGCTGCATCTCAACAGTAAAAAGCAGAGGAAATTAATTATAGTCATATAATTGACTTTACCCAAGATTTCAAACATTTCATCATATAATAAACTGAAAATTGTTAGTGAGCTACTTTATATATGTACACACACACACACATACACGTATATATATACACATATATATGTGTGTGTATATATACACACACACACACACACTTATGTATGTATATATATATGGTCCTAAATTTTAGAGATCATTTAATGTACATCTCAGTTTAGACTCGTAATCACATTTCCAGTGCTTGGTATCTAGTAGTGACTGTATAAGACAGTGAAGTTAGGGATTTTTAAATAAAAAAGTATTCTTTCCTGTCTTCTAGAAGGGGAAGCACACACAGTTTCTGGGCATTTCTCACGTTTGTATGTTGCCATTTATCATCTTAGAAGGATTCTTTCATATATAGTGTGAAAGACTGTTTAGAAAATTTAACAAGATATTCCCAGTGTTCTTAAGGTTGCACTGTGTCCTTGGGATCTTACTCTGGCTATGAATAATTAGGAACTCCAGGTAATCCCCAAAAGTATAGATACAATTCTGTGTTGGTGCAAATGTATGATATGTACATGCACAGGTTCTCATATGCTTCTCAGGGAGGAGAGTCTGTGCCTTTTATTTAATTCTCTAAGGGATCATGACATCTCTACCTCCCTTACCCCAAAATAGATTAAACTTTTGCCAGTGTTTATTTCCTTTATGTGAAGAGCCCAAAAATCAAAATAAAGTTGGTGAAATGAAAATCAGGACAGTTGGCTAGAAAGCCTGCCATGTTGGTTCAAATACACATTATAGCAAATGCCTAATTAGGAATCTGTGTGTCTGATGCACAGAATAAATTGAATTATGAGAGTCTACAATATTCATTATTAAAATATGACAAGTTATTATTTAATCCTTTACACTTTTTAATGAAGTATTTACATAACTTGCAAATGACACATTAATTAACATAACTTGTCTGGAGGCTGCACAGTCTTGTTCTTTGATGACATATTTCTGGCAAGGTCACCTATTCAAAGAGTGTGGTGAAATTAACTTCAGTTTATCCAGGAAGCTTCATTTCTGGTGTAGCTTATACCACAGGATTTTCAATCTCACTTTTCCATGGGAGAAAAAATAATGAAATTCTCTAGTTCAATGATCTGCACCCTAAAATCTATGTTATTTTGTTCCAAGGGATATTTTCCTTGTTTAAAGAGATCAAAATTGTAATATAGTCCCACCTTGATGTATTTTGGGATGATAAGAAGTATATGCTCCATTATGTGTTTACAAGAGGTATCAGGTGGTGAAGCCTTATTTCCTTTTTCCTTTTCTAAATAATTCTCCATTTAAAAATGCATTTGAAATGCAGAGACTGGAAAACATTTTTTAGCAATTTGTAATTATTAATTGATTACCTTTATATTACACAGACTCTCTAGTGATTTGGCTGGAGACAACTGTAATATATCCCAGCCTTAACATAAATTAATCATGGAAGAAAGTAGGAGATATTTGAAGAGCTGAAAATAAGATTAGAGGTGACATTTCCTCTAGAAAATAACAAAATGAGAACAAAGGCTTTACGGAGAATAGAAGTAGATAATCTCACATGCAAGGGAAGATGAAAAGCAAAGCACAAAGGATTGGTAACGTGTGAAGAAAGGGTGGAGTGGGGAGAGGGAGGTCCAGGTTTGTGAACAGGCTGCAAAGGAGGTAGAGGATAGTGAAAAGCTAGTTAGTGGATCAAAAGGCGAGAAGTCAAGTCTAATACAAAGTCATTTGGAAAGGATTAAAATGTAGTTAGTAAAGATAATTGTCATAGAGAAGAAAGGAGGAAATTATATGGGATAAAAAAGAGAAAATCCAAGAAATAGGAGGTAAGAACCACAGCCTGGCAAAGCTGGCCCTCCCAAAGCCAAGCTCCTGCAAGAGGTTGTGATGGGGCTCTTGTCATGTGGCGTGGGTCCCCAAACCTTATCGGAGGAACAGAGGCTGAAGTCATGGTTGTGATTATAAGAAATGGATTTGGAGTCGTATTTGTATCTTAGTCTGTTTGGGCTGCTATAATAGAATATCACAGACTGTGGTTTGTAAACAATAGAACTTTATTTCACATGGTTTTGGAGGCTGGGAAGTCTAAGATCAAGGTGCCAGCAGATTCGGTGGCTGGTCAGGGCCTGCTTCCTGGTTCTTAGATGGCCATCACCTTGCTGTGTCCCCAGATGGCAGAGGTGAGAGAGCTCTCTCGGGTCTCTTTTATAAGGACACTAGTCTCACGCATGACGACTTTCCCTCATGACCTAATCACCTCCCAAAGGCGCTGCCTTCTAATATCACATTGGGAATAAGGTTTCAACATATGAGTTGGTGGGGGACACAAACATTCAGTTTATAGCCATTTGCTACTTTTCTCCCCTGTAATTCTACTCAACGGGTTGACTTTGAAAATCACATTGAACACAAGGACACACACACTGTTTTGTGCTGGTCTCATCCTATCAATAACCAGTGTTATAGTTGGACCAGCCCTTGTGGTTCTTACTGATTACAAGATGCCCTCCTGATGGGTAAATCAGGAAACTCTGATAAAAATAGAGGTTTATTACTTAAAAGACCTGGAAACTACAATGCACACAATGAGGTTTGGGGTTTGAGGGGGAGAGCAAGCAGCAGGGACTGTGGTTTTGCTTTTACTGGCATGGAGGGTGGGCGCCTAGGGTTTCCTAGGCTCATTCTTTGTAGGTGAATTTAAAGCATAAAAGCTGGCATGTAAAGAGTAGGAAGAGAAAAAAAGCAAGTAGCCTAGTCAGTTTTTGAAATCAACCAAGATCTCTAAAACAAAGGAGCCTCACTGTGGGGAGGTCGCCTGGCTCTTTATCCAGTCTAGTGGCTGGCAGTGAGTTTATATGAGATAGCAGACTTGGGGGTGGATGCCTCCTTGAAATGAAAGCCCAGGCAATCAAAGCTTAAGTCAGGCACTTGCATTACAAAACCTCACATCTGTCAGGTCTTATACTAGACACACACACACACACACACACACACACACACACACACTCACACACAGAGGGAAGTGTACAAACACTAAGATCTTCTGGGGTTGAATGGATTTGAAGTACATATCACCATGGCGGTGCTACCACAATGGAATCTGCAGATTTCAAAGGAGTTCAGAAGCTGATGTGGCAGGGCCTTTCCTATAACTCATGTGAGTTGGTTTGTGGAATGTGAGCTATGAACAGGAATTTAGTTTTAAGGTGGGCAGAATTATTAAGGGGATGGGGTTAGTTGATAATTTAAACATCATCCCATCACAGTGTCTCCCCTGCTGACCCTTCCTGTGTGTGTGTAGTAAATAATGGCTTGGAAAGGCAAATGGGTAGCTACATATGAAATAGGGCAATGCTTAGACAGATGGACAGTCTGCCTGGGTATTGAGTTAGTAGGAGTTTAGTAGGTTGGATACTCATTTTTATAGCAAATATTGATGTATTAGATTTACAACCAGAGAAGTCTGAATCCAGACAGTTCCTGTAGGAAAGGAAAGTGGTGCTTTCCTCTCTGGGGCAGGCAGAAGGGAAGGCTGCTGTCAAAAGCTCTAGCAGTATTGTACTTGCCTTTCCCCTGCCCCTCAAACACTGGTTTGCTGTCTTTTGAAAAAAGAATCCTTCAGGGATCTGGCACATTCTTCTGAAATTCTGTCCTGAAGATTCTCAGCAAAACCTTGGTTAACTTTTCCTTCCACACTGTGAGCATATGTTTCTTCTCTAGCTCTTGGCACCTCTGAGACCCCAACAAGAATGTTCTGATTTATAACCTGTTATAACTCTCTTTAGCATTAATTGACCCAGCTTCTTATATCCAGAAGCTCCTAGAGACATTTATAGCCACTAAGTTTCATAGTAGTACATCATTAACTTTGGGGTTCTTGCTTTTTCTTTCTTTCCAATTTATTGCAACATAATTGACATATAACATTGTATGAGTTTAAGGTATACTATAAGATGATTTGATTTGGCTTATTTCTTTGATTATTTGTTCACGTATTTCTTCTAACTGCAAGTCTGTTTTGGACTAGAGACTCAGTGTTTTCTGGAAGATGAAGGTTTGTTGAATTGCCTAATATAACATGGATACATCAATCATCCTACTCGCTATTTATATATTTGACTGATGATACCCAGGGATGGATGGTAAAGCTGTGTTTTATTTTCAGTACTAGTATTTCAAGAAAGAAAATGTGTGCCAATGAAGTCTATAAATTTTAAGGACATTATGACAAAGTACATTTCTGTTAATAATAACAAAGGTAAATAAGTTCAGATTTTCTGGTACATGGAAATAACTGAGCTGTGATGTAGCAGTAGAAAAGCCTGATGTTACCAGGTAATGTGCATAATCTTTAAATGATGATCTAAGCTGCAAAATGCAAAACCTGTCCATGCAATCTTTAATGTCTAGGACACTGAGTTAGTCAACGCAATGGGAATTTATTTCCTTGCATTTTACTTGGTAAACAGACTCTGAGTAGAATATAAAGTAGCCTTAATAAATAAGCTTAATGGAAGTTTGTAATCAGTGTATCCTACTCTGGATAATAAAGTTTCCCAATAGGAAATCTTCTCTCCAGTAACCTTCTCAAAGTAATATTTATTAATCTTCCTCATACATGTGGTTATGTGCTATGGGAAAAGATTTTCTGTTCAGTACTTGAACAGATTACATATTTTCTACTCAGCATGTGGTGTATTTTAAGAGAATATTGGTTTTGCTATTTTAGCGTATCTTGTGTCTATAAACAATATAATCTTTCACCTTGAGCCAAAATATTTGCATTTGAGAAATAGCTCATTTGTTTTATTTATTGTCTCCTTTTTCTTCCTGACTGTGTCTGGTTACTCACAAGCTCAGAAAAAATATCATAGTGATGCTAAGGTTTTGGTTGTGGTCTACTCAAACCAGTTGGATTTGTGTCCATTTTGCAGTGCCTTAGGCATATTGTCTTTGCCTGTCCCATCGTAAAGAAAGGACTGAAAAAAATTTTGAATTTAGATAGCATCATTTTCCTTCTAAATGAGATAAAAATGTATATGATCACTTGAATAATCTTTTTTTTTCTTCGCTGAATGAGGGTAAAATATTGATTGTACTCAGGGTCTGAATAATTATTCATCAGAAAAAAGAAAATCACATTTCTCTCTGTGTTTACACATATTTTGGACACTCCGTAGTATATTAACAGTTGTACCCATTGCTTTAAATTTAGGGACACTTTACCCAAAATGTTTTCTAGGAGTTGAAGTAAAATGCCTTGAGGATAGCATATTTAGAAATGTAACTAAAAAACTGTTTAAAAATAAGTGTTTCCTGACTTTTCAGACACTCTGTACATATATATTGATTGCAAATATGTTGGTTGACAAATATTACCAAATTCTACCATCTAGGTAGCAAGTGAATGGTAAATATAAATTTAAAAAATTAGCCCCAAAGTTGTTGTGGACTGACAGACAGAATGTGTTGAAGAGCATTCAGATTTATATTAAACTAAGTTTTATAAGGTTGGCATAGAATCTGGAGAGATGTTTCATCTACATCCGACTGCTCGTGCAGTTGCATCCATATTTCCTATGTGTTCTACTCAGCACCATGCAGCTCCCTACCGAGGGAGGATCCAAATTCCCTCAGCTGTGCTTACTGATGAAACTCCACTGATCTAGGTGTGTATATGGAATACCTAACAGCAAGACATCCCTCCAGCTGACTTTTGTGGAACCAGAGAGGATTCAGAAAAAGAATATAATCAGAAATTAAAGGAAAAGCCTGCCCATTGGGCATGAATGTAAATTCTAGGGTTAGAGTCATTGCTTTGTGCCTCTTCTGAATATATACCCAAAGGAAACGAAATCAGTATCTTCAAGCGATACCTGCACTCTCATGTTTATTGAGGTACTATTCACAATAGCCAATATATGAAAACCTGCGTCCATCAATTGATGAATGGATAGAGAAATGGTGATATATATATATCTCACTATATATGTGTGTGTATGTATATATACACATATATATGTATATAAAGATGTATAATTATAATATATTGGAATATTATTTAGCCTTGAAGGAGATCCTGCCATTTGTGATAACATGGATGAACCTGGAGGACATTTTGTGAGGTGAAATAAGCCAGACATAGAACGAAAAATACTGCATGTTCTCACTTAGATGTGGAATCTAAAAAAGTTGCTTTGAAAACATAGAAGCAGAGAGTAGAATGATGGTTGCCAGGGGTGGGGAGGTGGAAGAAATGGGGAGATAATGGTCAAAGGGTACAAAATTGCAGTTAAGTAGGATGAATAAATCTAGAGATGTAATATACAACATGATAACAATAGTGTACAGAATACTGGAAATTTGCTTGATTGTAGACTTCAGGTGCTCCTACCACCCACCCACACACCAAGGTATATGAGGAGATGCATATGTTAACTAGCTTGCTGTAGTAATCTTTTCATTATGCATATCAAAACATCATATGGGGGCTTCCCTGGTGGCACAGTGGTTGAGAGTCTGCCTGCCAATGCCGGGGACATGGGTTCGTGCCCCGGTCCGGGAAGATCCCACATGCCGCGCAGCGGCTGGGCCCGTGAGCCATGGCCGCTGAGCCTGCACGTCCGGAGCCAGTGCTCTGCAACGGGAGAGGCCACAACAGTGAGAGGCCTGCGTGTTGCAAAAAAACCAAACCAAAAAAAAAAAACATCATATGGTACACCTTAAATGTATGCAATGTTTTTTAATTTTTAAAATTTTTATTTTTTTAACATCTTTATTAGAGTATAATTGCTTTACAATGGGGTGTTAGTTTCTGCTTTATAACAAAGCGAATCAGCTATACATATACATATATTCCCCATATCTCCTCCCTCTTGTGTCTCCCTCCTACCCTCCCTATCCCACCCCTCTAAGTGGTCACAAAGCACCAAGATGATCTCCCTGTGCTATGCGGCTGCTTTCCACTAGCTATCTATTTTACATTTGGTAGTATTTATAAGTCCATGCCACTCTCTCACTTCATCCCAGCTTACCCTTCCCCCTCCCCGTGTCCTCAAGTCCATTCTCTATGTATGCATCTTTATTCTTGTCCTGCCCCTAGATTCTTCAGAACCATTTTTTTTTAAGATTTCATATATATGTGTCAGCATACGATATTTCTTTTTCTCTTTCTGACTTACTTCACTCTGTATGACAGACTCTAGGTCCATCCACCTCATTACAAATAGCTCAATTTCGTTTCTTTTTATGGCTGAGTAGTATTCCATTGTATATATGTGCCACGTCTCCTTTATCCATTCATCTGTCAGTGGACACTTAGGTTGCTTCCATGTCCTGGCTGTTGTAAATAGTGCTGCAATGAATATTGTGGTACATGACTCTTTTTGAATTATGGTTTCCTTGGGGTATATGCCCAGTAGTGGGATTGCTGGGTCATATGGTAGTTCTGTTTTTAGTTTTTTAAGGAACCTCCATACTGGTCTCCATAGTGGCTGTATCAATTTACATTCCCACCAAGAGTGCAAGAGGGTTCCCTTTTCTCCACACCCTCTCCAGCATTTATTGTTTGTAGATTTTTTGATGATGGCCATTCTGACTGGGGTGAGGTGATACCTCACTGTAGTTTTGATTTGCATTTCTCTAATGATTAATGATTTTGAGCATTCTTTCATGTGTTTGTTGGCAATCTGTATATTTTCTTTGGGGAAATGTCTATTTAGGTCTTCTGTCCATTTTTGGATTGAGTTGTTTGTTTTTCTGATATTGAGCTGCATGAGCTGCTTATAAATTTTGGAGGTTAATCCTTTATCAGTTGCTTCGTTTGCAAATATTTTCTCCCATTCTGAGGGTTGTCTTTTCACCTTGTTCATGGTTTCCTTTGCTGTGCAAAAGCTTTTAAGTTTCATTAGGTCCCATTTGTTTATTTTTGTTTTTATTTCCATTTCTCTAGGAGGTGGGTCAAAAAGGATCTTGCTGTGATTTATGTCACAGAGTGTTCTGCCTATGTTTTCCACTAAGAGTTTTATAGTGTCTGGCTTTTTATTTAGGTCTTTAATCCATTTTGAGTTTATTTTTGTATATGGTGGTAGGGAGTGTTGTAATTTCATTCTTTTACATGTATCTGTCCAGTTTTCCCAGCACCACTTATTGAAGAGGTTGTCTTTTCTCCATTGTATATTCTTGCCTCCTTTATCAAAAATAAAGTGACCATATGTGCGTGGGTTTATCTCTGGGCTTTATATCCTGTTGCATTGATCTATATATCTGTTTTTGTGCCAGTACCATACTGTCTTGATTACTGTAGCTTTGTAGTATAGTCCGAAGTCAGGGAGCCCGATTCCTCAGCTCTGTTTTTCTTTCTCAAGATTGATTTGGCTCTTCGGGGTCTTTTGTGTTTCCATACGAGTTGTGAAATATTTTGCTCTAGTTCAGTGAAAAATGCCATTGGTAGTTTGATAGGGATTGCATTGAATCTGTAGATTGCTTTGCGTAGTATAGTCATTTTCACAATGTTGATTCTTCCAATCCAAGAATATGGTATATCTCTCCATGTATTTGTATCATCTTTAATTTCTTGCATCAGTGTCTTATAGTTTTCTGCATATTGATCTTTTGTCTCCTTAGGTAGGTTTATTCCTAGGTATTTTATTCTTTTTGTTGCAGTGGTAAATAGGAGTGTTTCCTTAATTTCTCTTTCAGATTTTTCATCATTCATGTATAGGAATGCAAGAGATTTCTGTGCATTAATTTTGTATGCTGCTACTTTACCAAATTTGTTGATTAGCTCTAGTAGTTTTCTGGTAGCATCTTCAGGATTCTCTATGTATAGTATCATGTCAATGTATGCAATTAAAAAAAATTTTTATTTTATATTGAAGTATAGTTGATTTACAATGTTGTGTTAGTTTCAGGTGTACAGCAAAGTGATTCATTTATACGTATACATATATCTATTCTTTTTCAGATTTTTTTCCCATATAGGTTATTACAGAATATTAAATAGAGTTCCCTGTGCTATACAGTAGGTCTTTGTTGGTTATTTATTTTATATATAGTAGTGTGTATATTTTAATCCCAAACTCCTAACTTATCCCTGCCCCCCACCTTTCCCCTTTGGTAACCATAAGTTTGTTTTCTATGTCTGTGCATCTGTTTCTGTTGTGTAAATAAGTTCACTTGTATCATTTTTTCAGATTCCACATATAAGTGAGACCATATATTTGTCTTTGACTTACTTCACTTAGTATGATAATCTTTAGGTCCATCCATGTTGCTACAAATGGCATTATTTCATTCTTTTTTATTTCTGAGTAATATTCCAATGTATATATGTGTACCACATCTTCTTTATCTGTCGATGGGCATTTAGGCTGCTTCCATGTCTTTTTTATTTTTTAAAACAGTACAGTCTTTCATTCTTGTCAAATTAAAAAGAAAAAAAGCTCAAGTTCACCAGGAATCTGTGAAGCTAAGTTGCAGACAGTGGCAAACTAGGCTCACTGCAGCTCCATGGACAAGGCAAGGAGCCACTGTCCTGCACCTATCCTGTAGATGTATCTGTGGATCGTACAAGAGATTCCTGGATGTCACTACATCCTTGCAAGCAATGGCATTTCCAGTAGAACAAAACTTAGAATTTGGAAACCAGATTTTTTCCCTGTGTTTTCCATCTATTGTCATTTTTGGATAATAAAGATAGTTCAAGCAGGATTAAAAAAAAGTAGTTTCATGTGTTGCCAATTATCCCACTGGGAGCCTGCTCAAGTAAAGGCTAATATTAAAATCAGCAGCCTGCAAGTCATCTGGAACTTTGTAAAGTAATATGGATGAAGTTTGCCCAAGAAAGGAATTTGGAAGAGGGAGCGTAAGATTTTAGTCCCACAGCACTCCTAGTTAGGTCAGTGCATTTCTGGCAGCCAGATAAATATCAAATGATGCTGCTGCTACATTAAATAAAGGGATAGTTAATATGGGATAAGTCCTTGGAGTATCTTTTGCTATTTTTCTCAGAAAAGAAAAATTCAAACCAAATCTTCCATGTTGGTGTTTTTTTAGTTGAAGGTGTTTAGCATGCTACCCTTTGGGGTCACACTTGGTTTAAACTGGAATTTGCAAACTTGAGGCCAGGAGTCCCAGTTTGTCTCAGGGAGATGTTTAGGGGGAAAAATTAGCTGACATTTAAAAATTAGAGGTTTTAATTTAAATCCTTGGGTTTCTCACTTCCTGGAAGACTTGCAAGGTCGAGCCTACATTCTTGTGTGGCAATATTTTTCTAAGACTCAGTCAGTCTCACTGTCATCTTTAAAGGGAGTGTGTTCCCTAGTCTACAGGCCCCATAACTTTTATTGTCTAAAAGTGAGGCTGTGTGCAGTGTTATGCTGGTCAGTGTTTACTTGGCTCTGCAGAAAGTAAGAACCCAGGTTTGTAGCATTTGATGATTTTCCGCCATGGCCGATTTCAGGTTACCGCTGTGATTGAAACCAGCATGGCCTCGAGGAACTTGGCCTTTGAGTGACAAGGAGGGAGAGGACTGGAGGTGGTTGGTGAATGTGTGGTCCAGCCTGTTACTTTGCACTCGACATCAGTCAAATGGGTTCAAGTAGGGAGATTATCAGACAACAGCATCTATCCTGAGGATCAGAAGGAAAAAGAAAATTGCAATCAAAACTAGAAACTGCAGTTCTGCTTGTCAGCTTGTCAGCTGAATCCAAAAAAATAAATAAGAGTTTAGTAAACAGCGTCCAGGAATGTAAGACAAGATTAGATGTGACAGCTTTGCCAGGAGGTCTTTGTGGGGCTATGGGAAAAGTAGAAGCGGGAAAGCACATTTTGGTTTCTATTTCTCTTATAGGCATAGCCTAGGGAAAGTCTGTGTGTTGGAAACATCACCTTGAATACTGTTTTCTGTTTCTTCCAGGCAATTTACTAATTGATATATTCATTTTGATATATTGAATATTTCATTTGAAAATATATCCAAAATTCTAAGAGGAGGAAAGATGAGAGGAAAAACATACTTCACCATGAATTCATTTTTCTGGCTAGCTGATGTCAGTTAAAAGAATCTCGTGTTTGTGAAAAATTACCTATTAACTATATTTTGTAAGATTATTAAGTGTCATGAAATTGGAGTTGTGTGACAAAACAAAATATGTTTGAAGTTAAAAATGTCTTTCAGAATATATATTTAATCCATGCTATGTAAATTTTTTCAAACCACCTTCCGTTTTGTAGTATTTTCATTTTATGAAGAAGGAAATTGAGGCTATGTTGATATTTATTGGTTCACAGTACTAGAATGTGGATGTTATTGAGTTCTTAATTATGACCCTCAGAATCCATTTGGCAGAAAGGAGTTAATTATGGGATATTAGGTGGCCCAAAGAACATCTGAGCAGCTAGAGCGGAGACTCAGGTATCAACTTCCTGGGACAGTGACTGAAGTCAGGCTGCTTAACTGGCCTGTTGAGGAAGCTGATGCACCAAGCAGTTAATGCTAGAAACTTGACCTTGTTACACTGATGCCTTTTGAACATCAGGAACTTGACCTGGCAGCCACTGAGGCCTCAGGAAACTGGATATGCCTACCAGTGCCTACCATTCCCAGTGTCAGCAGTATGGAAGCTGCCCAGAGAGCTTGTTTCCACACATTGCTCACTTGTGAATTGATGGCTCAGTGGGTACATCTGATGAGTGAAGCTCAGGTCACATGTCTAGGATGTGGCTGCAGTTTGAGTTTAACTTCAGCACTGGGGACGTGGGACATGGGAATACTTCCAAATATGGAAAAGTTATTCAAAGGAAGATAGGCTACCGCTAATCTGCCACATTTAATACAGTTCGGAAACTCTAACGCTCACCTGTGTGTCTGGTCCAAAGCTGGTGCTCTCAACCCTGAGGCTCTGCAGCCTGAGTACTACCTCTGCCTTATGCCAGTGCTTTACAAAGTATAATTCCGGGGCCCGCAGCATCAGCATTCCTTAAAAGCTTATAGAAATGCAAATATGTGGGTGCTACCCCAGATCTACAGGATGAGAAACTCAGGTTGGAGCCCATTGCTGTATGTTTAATCAGTCCTCTGGGTGATTCTGAAGTGACTGAAGTTTGAGAGCACAGCCCCATGCGGTACTTTACTATTTTACCAAGGCTTCCTTTTGAGAGACTTTCTACTTTTTGAAAGCTGAGGAAAAAGAAATAGAAAACCAAGAGAATTAGAAACCATTATCATACTTTTACATAGTTCCTTTGTGATTCTTATCCGTGTATGTATATCTTCATTTATTAGGACTTTATAAACTCATAGTAATTTACTAGAGTTGAAATATATCAAATGGACCCAAGATTTGTTCAGCTGAGCTTTTAATGAAATGATGGAGTGCCAGAGATTTTTAATTCCATATTGCAGACTAGAAGTTCCCCTTATAATTGCGCCTTAGAAGCTAAATCTTTTAATTTTGCATAAGCCCTGGAGGAATTCTCTTGGCTTGGTTACTCTGAGGTTTCTTGCAAAACAAATGGCACTTGCCTGCAAGGGTGGGAATGTGCATAAGAGCAGGAGTTACGGTGCCACTCCTACAGGTCTGTGTGGCTTGGTCTTTCTGCATTTAGAGTTGCTGGTTTGTTATAAATTCTTAGCCACATCTGCAATGAATGGGAGAGGAGATGATAAAACAGATTGCAAAGTCCTTAATCATTTACTCACTCCATCAACTATTTATCAAGCAACCAGTACAGGCATAGCTCATTTTATTGCGCTTTGCTCTATTGTGCTTCACAGATATGCAGATACTGCGTTTTTGATAAAGTAAAGGTTTGCGGCAACTCTGCATCAAGCAAGTCTACTGACACCATTTTCCCAACAGCATTTGCTTACTTTGTGTCTCTGTCACATTTTGCTGATTCTCACAGTATTTCAAACTTTTACATTATTATTATATTTGTTTCGGTGATCTATGATCAGTGATTTTTTTTTTTTTTTTTTTTGGTGGTACGTGGCCTCTCACTGTTGTGGCCTCTCCCGTTGCGGAGCACAGGCTCCGGACGCACAGGCTCCGGACGTGCAGGCTCAGCGGCCATGGCTCACGGGCCCAGCCGCTCCGCGGCACGTGGGATCTTCACGGACCGGGCCATGAACCCGTGGACTCTCAACCACTGTGCCACCAGGGAAGCCCTATGATCAGTGATCTTTGATGTTACTATTGTAATCGTTTTGGGGCACCATGAACCACACCTGTATAAGACAGCAAACTTGATCAGCGTTGTGTGTGTTCTGACTGCTCCACTGCTCCTCCTCTCTCTACTTCTCCTCAGACCACCCTATTCCCCGACACACAACAGTTTTGAAATGAGACCAATTAATAACCCTACATTGGCCTCTAAGTGTTCAAGTGAAAGGAAGAGTCAATTGATGTAGCAAACTTCATGGTTGTCTCATTTTAAGAAATTGCCACTGCCACCCCAGCCTTCGGCAGCCGCCACCCTGCTCAGTGCCATCAGCAATGAGGCAAGACCCTCCAGCAGCAAAAGATTACAACTTGCTGAAGGCTCAGAGGATGGTTAGTTTTTTAAAAATTAATTTATTTTTGGCTACATTGGGTCTTTGTTGCTGCGTGTGGGCTTTCTCTAGTTGTGGCGAGCAGGGGCTACTCTTCGTTGCGGTGCACAGGCTTCTCACTGCAGTGGCTTCTCTTGTCGTGGAGCACAGGCTTCTAGGTGCAAGGGCTCAGTAGTTGTGGCTCGCGGGCTTAGTTGCTCCGTGGCATATGGGATCTTCCTGGACCAGGGCTCGAACCCGTGTCCCCTGCATTGGCAGGTGGATTCGTAACCACTGCACCACCAGGGAAGTCCCTGATGGCTAGTTTGTAACAAAAAAGGATTTTAAAGTTCAGGTATGTACATTGTTTTTTTTTTCGACATAATGCTATTGTACGCTTAATAGACTATAGTATAGTGTAGGCATTGACTTTTCTGTGCACTGGGAAACGAAAAAGTTCGTGTGGCTCACTTTCTTGTGATGTTCACTTTATTGCAGTGGTCTGGAACCAAACCTGCATTGTCTCCAAGGTATGCCCGTATTTGGAAAGCATTGTTCTGGTGGCAACCTTTAGGCTAGAATTGAAAAAGCAATTATTGTAGAACTGAATTATCCTCTTGTATAACATACATGATTTAATGATACTCAAAGAGTTAAGCATCAAGTAAAATACTTCAACACAAAAATAAATGACCAAAAGCTTAGCCCAGCCTTACTTTGTGGAAAAGAAAAGGAAGGTATAATTTGAGGGGTACTGATAGTTATTGAGAGTCTACTTTGCATTGAGTACTTTACTAGTTCCTTTTTAGACATTTAATCTACAGTCCGTGTGAGGTAAGTGTGCTGTATGATGAGCACTGGTGGAACAAAGCTGATGAAAGAGACACTGCCCTGTCCTCAAGGAATTAAACTCTAGCAGGAGGCAGGCATGGATAATTTCAAGATAACATGACCTAAATCTCAGGAGAATAGTAATCCATACCTATAGATGTATGAAGTGAAGGTCATCACATGCTAGACACACCTGACTCTCAGCCTGGGCCCAGTAAGGAGCATCCTATTTCATCAGAATGGATGCGTGTGGGGCTAACTGATTTGTGCAAAGTCAATGTCTCAATATATATTCTGCTATTTGGATGTTGGAGAATGAGAAACTGGGGGGGAACAGGCACGGGTATGTTGTTTGACATCTGTAAAAGGTCTGACAGTTCAAGGTGTGGGTCAGCCACGGGGGTCTCCCGATAGCCTTGGAACAAAGGTGATATTGGGTGTACATTCCCAGTACAGAGAGTTAGTAAGAGTTATAGTGGGGCACACAACTAACAGGTCTTTCTGGATTCAAAACTAATAAGTAGGCACTCCTACGACAGAGATAAAGTGACTTGACAAAGACTATACAATCAGTAAGTGGCAGGGCCAGGATTATTCTAGAGTGTCTGCTCTTAGCCATTAGATTAAAATGTTGATTTAGTCACCACCCTCATCCATACCCATTTTACAAGTAGAGGAAACTAAGGTTTAGGGAGATAAAGGAAGATCCCTTGTTTGGGGTGGTACAGCGCTTTTAAGTGTCAGAGCCAGCTGGGCTTAATTCCATATTGATTTTGCTCCAAAGCCATATCACACTTAGGCTAATTACTGTCAGGAGGAACATTTGTACTTCAGCTTTGCCAAATCTTAGGGATAGTTTTGGGCATAAATTGTCCAAGTCTGTGTGGACAAGATTAAATATTTCTTCTTAGCGGCACAGCTGGGAAGACAACTTAAGTGTCCCTTTTGGGGCTCATTCATTCTGGCAGGCCCTTCAAGAGGTGGTGGTGTGTGCTAGAGAGTCATAATAAAGGATGTTCACATTTTCCTGGCCCAACTCAACATTTTTTTGCGTGTTTCCCGATACAGACCTATGCAGTCTCAGCTTATTACTGGTCTTATCACTTGAGCAATTCAAGCTGTTATTCCTTTAGAAAAATGTTAGCCTTTTCTCCCAAGGCATTCGGCAACCTGTTGAGAGCTGAAATAACCTGTGATCTGGGTGGCATTAGACGCCACAGTTTTCACTGTAAAATGTCTGCTTGCCACTTCCTACTCTTACCTCTGAAGGCTTTCGCTGTCCTTTCAATGGACAGTGTTGTACTTTGGGCACTCACTCGAAACAAAATCCTGAATTGATTGCTAGGCAGGTTACTTTAAAACGTACATGATGCCCGCAATATTTTAGGCAGGACTGGCTACATAATTTGGGGATGTCCAAGGCAAAATGGAAACAGTAGGCATTTTGCATTTTTAGGTGCTGAAGATGATGAACACAGAGCCTTAAACCCCCAAGTGAGAGACCCTTCTGAGTAAAGGGCCCTGTGAGACTGCATGGACCACTCACCTGTGAAGTCGACTCTTTATTTTAGGAAAATCATCTGAGGGGGGTAATTCCCAGATGTCTGTGTTCTGGTGCTATTCTGTGGTAAACGTTTCACTGGTAGTGGCACATAGGGAAAACAAAAGAGGATGTTAGAAGTATGAGGTGATCTTATCAGACATTTTATAAAATTTACTAAAGGACTAACCTTTTAACTTAATATAATAATGCCATCTTTTTTTTGCCATTTAAAATAGCCTTTCTATGACTATACTACCCAAAGCAATCCACAGATTCAGTGCAATCCCTATCAAACTACCAATGGCATTTTTCACAGAACTAGAACAAAAAATTTCACAATTTGTATGGAAGCACAAAAGACCCTGAATAGCCAAAGCAATCTTGAGAAAGAAAAACAGAGCTGGAGGAATCAGGCTCCCTGACTTCAGACTATACTGCAAAGCGACAGTAATCAAGACAGTATGGTCCTGGCACAAAAATAGAAATATAGATCAATGGAACAAGATAGAAAGCCCAGAGATAAACCCATGCACATATGGTCACCTTATCTTGGACAAAGGAGGCAAGAATACACAATGGAGAAAAGACAGCCTCCTCAATAAGTGGTGCTGGGAAAACTGGACAGCTACATGTAAAAGAATGAAATTAGAACACTTCCTAACAGCATACACAAAAATAAACTCAAAATGGATTAAAGACCTAAATGTAAGGCCACAGACTATAAAACTCTTAGTGGAAAACATAGGCAGAACACTGTGATATAAGTCACAGCAAGATCCTTTTCGCCCCATCTCCTAGAGAAATGGAAGTAAAACCAAAAATCAACAAATGGGACCTAATGTAACTTAAAAGCTTTTGCACAGCAAAGGAAACCATAAACAAGATGAAAAGACAACTCTCAGAATGGGAGAAAATATTTGCAAACGAAGCAACTGACAAAGGATTAACCTCCAAAATATACAAGCAGCTCATGCATCTCAATATCAAAAAACCAAACAACCCAATCCAAAAGTGGCCGAAGACCTAAATAGACATTTCTCCAAGGAAGATATACAGATTGCCAACAAACACATGAAAGGATGCTTAACATCACTAATCATTAGAGAAATGCAAATCAAAACTACAGTGAGGTATCACCTCATACTGGTCAGGATGGCCATCATCAAAAAGTCTACAAACAATAAATGCTGGAGAGGGTATGGAGAAAAGGGAACTCTCTTGCAGTGTTGGTGGGAATGTAAATTGATACAGCCACTATGGAGAACAATATGGAGGTTCCTTAAAAGCCTAAAAATAGAACTACCATATGACCCAGCAATCCCACTACTGGGCATATACCCCAAGGAAACCATAATTCAAAAAGAGACATGTACCACAGTGTTCATTGCAGCACTATTTAAAATAGCCAGGTCATGGAAGCAACCTAAGTGTCCATTGACAGATGAATGGATAAGGGAGATGTGGCATAAATATACCATGGAATATTACTCAGCCATAAAAAGAAACAAAGTTGAGTTATTCGTAGTGAGGTGGATGGATTTAGAGTTTGTCATACAGAGTGAAGTCAGAAAGAGAAAAACAAATACTGTATGCTAGCACATATATATGGAATCTAAAAAAAAAAATGGTTCTGATGAACCTAGGGGCAGGACTGGAATAAAGACGTAGACGTAGAGAATGGACTTGAGGACACGGGTTGGTGGGGGAAGGGTAAGCTGGGACGAAGTGAGAGAGTAGCGTTGACATACATACACCACCAAATGTAAAATAGCTAGCTAGTGGGAAGCAGCCGCATAGCACAGGGAGATCAGCTCGGTGCTTTGTGACCACCTAGACGAGTGGGATAAGGAGGGTGGGAGGGAGACACAATAGGGAGGGGATATGGGGATATATGTATATGTATAGCTGATTCACTTCGTTATACAGCAGAAACTAACACAACATAGTAAAGCAATTATACTCCAATAAAGATTAAAAAAAATAAAATAGCCTTTCTTTTTGAGGTGATTACAATGATAGAACTAAAATTATCTTTATCTGACAAAAATAACACGTGGCAGCCCCCTGTCCTGGTGTTCTTTTCTCCCCTCACCCCTGATTTTACTTATTAGAAATTCCTGCTATCTTGGAACCACAGGTCTAAAGTAACTAATGAGAATATATCATTGCTCTCCCTAAATTTTTCATTAGGATGTACCTTCAGGAAGCAACATATTATTTAAGCTGCATGAAATTATTTATTTTTATGTCCTAAGTGTCCATCAAAGGTTGTTATAGGGGCTTCCCTGGTGGCGCAGTGGTTGAGAGTCCGCCTGCCGATGCAGGGGACACGGGTTCGTGTTCCGGTCTGGGAGGATCCCGCATGCCGCGGAGCGGCTGGGCCCCTGAGCCATGGCCGCTGAGCCTGCACGTCTGGAGTCTGTGCTGCGCAGCGGGGGAGGCCGCAGCGGTGAGAGGCCCGCGTACCGCAAAAAAAAAAAAAAAAAAAAAAAAGGTTGGATAGTTTTGCTATTCCATGTTCAAAAGATAGTTTCCATCCCTTTTCTAACATCTCTCTTTGCATGTAAGGATCCACAAAATACATTCTTCCCAGGATTTAATGCCAGCAAAATCTGCCTCTGAAATGAGCTTGCTTGCAGACGGAGAACTATAAAATCCATCACAAAATTTAGCTGAGTGCTAGATTCGCTCTTCAATTGCAGGACTGTTTAATGCCACTTTCCTAGGATCTCTCTTCCTTTTCTCTAAATGGTTTCTGATCTCTCTTTGAGAAATTGTATGTTAACTGGTCTTACTCTGTTTTAAATGGTCTTATTGAAAAACTCTTCAAATCTATTCTTTCTTTAAACACTAGGCTGACTCCGCATTGTTAGTAGTCAAAAATACTGGATACTGAGTGACAAGAGCTGTGACTGTAGAGAAACATTTTGATGAGCCTAGAGAGCTTTATCATCTGGAAGGAGTAATACTCCAATCAAAGTTATATACTTTCTTCCCCTGACACTTTCTGTGTCTGCCTCATTTGCATTTTTCTCATATGTTCATGCCAATTGGTAGTAAGAGAAGGAAGATGAGGATAACTTAGCTTCTTGGCATACGTGTCAATTCCAGGTTCTGTAACATTGACAGTGAAGCTGTCATTCTTTTTCCTCAGATGTGTAGTCAGTGTGAAGTATTATCTGTTTCTTCTCTGGAATATACTTCTCCAAATTGCAATTTCGAACATGAAGCCTAATCCCAGGTTCAGTCTGAAAGTGCATAGGCAAAAGTTGGTGTGTCTTGAAAATATTGCAGAAGGGAACCTCCAGCTAGCCTGGTACTACTTCACCTAACCTGCATCTTAAACATAGGGCTTTACGGTTGTTTCCTTTCATTTTTAAATGAATGACTTACAGTTGATAGATCCGAATTCAGTCAGCAGTGCTCTGTATTCTTACACTGATGCATGTTTTAACTTTTATTTTCATGGTGGATTGCAGTGTGCTCTCCATTAGGAAATGCTGCATTTCCTAATTTCCTGGCGGTTACAAATTCCAGAAGAGGGGGAACTATCTTCATTCAGTAACCTAGAGTCACTGCATGTCAAGAGTTGTCCATACATTACTATTTCATTTTCATAGTAACTTCATGAAAATATATTATCTCTGTTTTTCACATATTATGAAATTGAGACTCAGGGAAGAAAATTGCCCAGTTATGACACAACTAGTAATTTGCAGAACTAGTATGTGACTGTATATCTGACTGTATATCTGTCTGAGTTCATCTGATTCCAAAGATTGTGCAGTTATCCCCTTGAGTAATGTTGCCAAGCTGGATATTTGAGGTCTTAAGGCAGCTTGCAAGGTGGTCACTTGGAAGTTGATGATGTTGGCTGTTTGTCTTCCTGATGCGTTGTCACCCAGCCACATTTTATTGCCCAAAGGCTTACCTACCAGAGCCAGCCCTGTCATCTTGCTAGAACTTTCAGAGCTCCTTGGAAACTACAGTCGTCATCTTTGATAAAAACAAAATTAGGAAGCCTCAGATTTGAGGGATGGCCTCTTTCTCCCACCCAACGGCCTATAACTGTGACATCTCATGTATTCATTAATTGGACACACAACATTTTTTTTTTTGACTATGTACAGAGTACTGTGCCATGCATGTTACAGTATCTTAGGAATGTGGTGATAAACAAGCACATGGTCTCATTTCTCATGGAGTGCATCGTTTTTGGGGATACATGGTAAGCTAATAATGACACGAATAATTCATTAATTAGAATTGTGAACAGTACTGCAACGGAGAAGTACAGGGTGTTATGAGTGTGTTAAAAAGGAGAACTAGTAAGTCTGAGACTGACTAGTGATCAGCTAAATGAAGAAGGTGTGATGGGCTGAGCATTCCAGGCAGAGCATCCAGATAGGTTATAGAATAATCACATGGAAGTAAGCAACATGTGTGTTAAGTTGCAAGAGGACGGAATAAGAGGATGTGATTACCTAGGGCTGTTGGACCCTTTCAGTTAATACTTGCACTAACTGTGAATTCCATTCTTACCCCATACAGTCTTGTAACACACAGTACAAGCTAGCACAGTACCTACATATATATATATAGTAGGGATCACGTGTTTTTCCTGAACTTTCAAGTTATGTATTGCTGTGTAATAAACCATTCTCAAACTTAGTAACACATTATTAATAGTTTATTAATGACCTCTTGTGGTCTGATGAGTTGTCTGGGCCCAGCTAGGTGGTTCCAAGAAGCCCAAATAGAAGCTGTAGTGTTTCTTCTCTAGCCTTCTTTGTCTCAGAATTTCACTTCTGCCATATTCTATTGGTCAAAAAAAAAATCACTAAGGAAAGCCTAGCATCAAGGGAAGGGGGATTAGACTTGACCCTTTAGGTGTGATTTTAGGACTTTAGGAGTAAGTAGGTCCCATTGGAGATAAACATGTGGGAAGAAAGATACTGTTGCCACCAACTTTGAAAAACACAGTCTGCCATGCTGAATAAAGGAGTTGAATGCTAGTCAGGACTGAGATACACTCAGGGGGGCTGGCTTATCTGCTTCCTATGGTCTGAAGTTTCTGATTAGATTCATATTTTAGGAACTGCCAAGATATGTCTCCCTTCTTTTAATCAGACCTTAGTCTGATTCATTTAATTTCTATGCTATGGCATTGCAAGATACATCCTTGCCAAGTGTTTTTGGTCAACTTATGTTATTTCTCTAAGTTAAAAAAAAAATCTGGTAAAAATATAGACTGTGAAAGCTTCCTTATCTGCTACATCAGGTTGTGATAAGGTTGTCAGTGATTCATTTGTTGATTCAAAACCAGCAATGACAGTAAACACTTAGCGTGCTTGCTATAGGCCTGAGTCTTCCATTATTCTAAGGACCGTATATAAAATCTCGTGACAGGATAAGGGCCAACTGTGTGCCAGGCAGCATGCTCTGTTCTGGGTGTATAATTACTAATAGAAAAAGGTACAGTGCTGCCCTTATGAGTTGCTAGTATACAGGAGGGGTTAGATTAGTTAAATGTTCACACAAATGTGAATTTACATCTCATACACAAAAACATATAATGAGGAGATTAGCGACTTAGCTTAACAAAGATACATCTACTTCGTGCCAGGCTTGAAATAATTTAAATCAGTAGACGACGGTTCCTACTATGACTGATGTGTAAAGGTCATTACTTACGTGAGTGTTTTGGGGTCTGGGGAGTTAATTGAATAATCGTAAGCTTCTGGCTAAGTAAACTTTAGAAAGGAGCTGAAATACAGATTTGATGATGAAGGAGATACTTTGAGTGCTTTTGTAGAATTTGCTCCTTGTGTATTAATTTGAATGGACAGACGTGACTGAAGGGTGATGGGAATTGCTTAAAAACAGGGTTTCTTGGTAAATTCTGTCATTTTTATGACATATCTGCCCACTTTTCCCTCCTAGAAAATAAAATAAAGTAAAAATAAAGTTGTCTTTCTGGCCCCATACGTTAGAAAGAAATGTTCCCATTCCATAGAAATAATAAAGAAAGGTACTTCTCTGGCCTTTTTGCTAAAAATACTTATAAATATTCTTAAAAGTCACAGAAGTACCATTTAGAAAACCAAAACCTTTATATCTGGAGCCAAGATTTGGCTTTGAATTTCATATCTACCTCTTGTAACCCAACATCCTTGGGTGCATTTCTTAGCACTTCTGAGCCTCAGTTTTCACATCTATAAAGTGGGGTAATAATATCTTCATATTATATAAACAATAAAACATTATGTAAAGCATTAGAGTATCACATTATAATTATTGTTTAATACTATTTGTCAGCAACTGGGATAGACTATTGTTTCTAGCATAGACAAAAAGCCTTTGTATCTCATATATATTCTACTTTAAGATCAATAGTTGATTTCAGAATATTATTGAACCTTGATATCAATTGTTGTTAGGGCTGATGGCTATTTTGTATGTAAAGATCACATTTTATGTGATTCTTTGAGTATTTTACTAATCTGATCACCTATGGTTTTAGTGACTAATCAGCTCATTCTGCTCTATGATAATAATTTTAGAATAATGCACAGAGTCCTTATTATCCATATATAAAGTTGAGTAGGGAGAAAAAGTTTCTATAACATGAAGCTGTTTATTGATATTTACCTCAAAAATTAGTCTCCATTCAAATATCTCCTGTGCTTAGGATGCCATCTTTTCTTGCATTTGATATCAAATTTCACAATGAACAGTTGCTTGGTGAAATATAAAGCAAATGATGCGAAACATTGGAAAATGAAATGATCCTTTTTTTGAGTGAATCAGAAATGAAGTGAACAATGTCTTGTAACATTTTCATGCAATTTTGTCAGAAAAATAGTGCCTCTGAAATTATATTTATTTTTGGTTCATTTAAAATATAACTTATTTTTTAATTTTTGTTTTCAATGAATGCTATCAATCCAAATTTCTGTCATTTATTATAAGATTACAGTATCCTCTTAATTGGCTGCTTTTGGGTACAGTTGTCCTCCAATACAGAGCACCTGTTTTATATTAAATTGGAACCTGGCATCCAGTTTAACAAAGTGTGAAAGAAAGATGATAGAGATCAAGATAAGAAATTAAATTTTGAGGGCTAAAGTTATTTTTAGGAATTTTAAAAAATGGATTTATATTTTTTCTCTGTGTTAGTTTATTTAAACCATATATCAAAAAAATGCAGCTTCTTAAAAATAGTTACTAGGTTAATATGAATTATTGTTAATGAATTAGATTATTAGTTCAATATTAATCACTATTCTTCTGTTGAGACTTGGGATTAAAAGAAGTAATGATAATTTGAGGATGACCCAGGGAGGAGTGGATAAAATAACTTATAGTTTTTCTTCTAATTAATTTGACAACTTCGTACCTTCTCCTTTTTGAAAACATTTCAGTTGAAGTCATACACTGATTATTATTTGCTGTGATCGATGGTCCACAGAAGAAGTTATAAACTTTAGAATCATCTGGGGAACTTTATAAAAATACCAACATCCAGGCCCCACCCAGTCTAATTAAATGAGAATGTCTGAGGGGAAAGGCCCAGGTCTGCCTATTTTTAAGATATGTCCAAGTGACAGTCACGTCTGACCAAGGTTGAGACCCACTGACTCAGATCGTGACCCAGTAATCACTCAGAAGCTGATATAGGACGGCAATGAGCAACCCTCCAGCTCCCGGAATCCATCAGTTCAAGAATGTCTGCAGCATTAATCTGTTCTCTATTCTCAGTTGTTCTTCCTATTGCTCCCACTTAGGAGATGTAAATATCATTATTTAGAGCACAACTGGCCCCAGGATGCAATTTTAGCAAGATTTCAGCTTGGCTACCATCGTTGACTGGAATTGCTTTCTATAGAGCCAAGCCATTTTTCTCTCAAACAACTTTCAACCTAATATCATCGAAGATTGGCAAGGGGGAAACAGGTGTCTAATCTTCTAAATACCTTCAGACTCTGGTGAAGCTTTTTAGCTGTTATATATTGCCCTTGAAATGGATCAATACGAAGTCATGATGGGAATTTTGCTGATTGTACATCAAAGATGTGCCCAGACAGCCTGTGAAGTGGAAAGACCCAGCTGCTGAGAAGGATGAAGCTGCCAGGAACAGCTTTGGTGCTGAAGCCTGGAACCTTGTCTGTCTGGTTCACTGCTGGGTCCCTGGCTCTTAGAACAGTATCAGCTACAGAGTATGCACACGATGAAAACTTGTTGAATGAAGGCATAAAGCATGAAAAACCTAAGTGCTGAATGGCTTTGAGAAAAGCTGTTAAGCCCTAGCCCTCTCCCTCCCCACACGCAACTGAATGATTATATGATAATAGTTATTATTGAGTTCTTATATGTGCCAGACATTGTGGTAAGATTCTACACACATACATGGCCATATAGACATGTACACCCACAACTATGTTCTTTCCTGTTTAAAACTCATAACAGCCCTATTAAATAAGTACTCTTATTATCCTCATGTCACAATTGGGGGAAACTGAGACTTACACAGGCCAAGCAACATTTCCAAGTAACACAACCAATTAATAGCAGAATTGGAATGAAAGATCATGTCTTCCAATTCCAAGCCTGCACGATGAAACAACTATACGATACTAATATCTCTTTCTATGTGTCCAGCTTCAGATTTTAAACATTTTCACAGGCATCATCTCTTTATAGCAATTATCATTCTCAGAAGTTAGGTTATTCCTGTGTTTGTTGACTTGCGTACATCTATTAGAAAATCAGTTCCAGAAGAAGAAGGGTATTGGTATTTTTTGTTGTTGTTCACCATATTACCCGCTAGTTGTTGAATAAATGAATAAATGAGCCCCCTCTCATCTTTAGTCGATGTTTGAATGATTAGCCCTCCCATCCAGTTGCTCAGTCAATGTAGCTGGGCATTGTCTTTGACCATTGTTAAGCCTCAGTCACTACCCATAATTGGTTGCTATGTTTGCCTCTCTGCTGTCACTCAAATCTGTTTTTCTCCATTCCCCACACTACCACGTTAGTTTAGGTACTTACTCTCTTTGTGCAGTAGCCTTCTGATCTGTTTCCCTGCCTTGAGTTTCACCTTCTGATTCACAAAAGTTATAGTGCCATGATTCTCAGCTGGAGGAAATTTTGCTTCTTGCCCCCAGGTAAAATTTGGCAGTGTCTGGAGATACTTAATTGGTTGTCACAACTGGGTTGTACTGGCATCTAGATGGCAGAGGCTAGGGATGTTGGTAAACATTCTGCAGTGCGCAAGACAACAAAGAATTACCCGGCCAAAATGTCAACAGTGCAGGTATTGAAAAACTCTGTTCTAAGGAAAGCTTTTTAAAACCTCATTCAAGTTTATGTATAGTGCAACCCTTTCCATGACTGCCCTCTACCAAAAGGGTAAAACACAAAGTTCATAGCATAACATATGGAGTGTAATTATGATTTGATTCCTCCTTGCTACTGCAGCGCCCTCTCTCATTTTTCTTCCAAATGTGCACGAAATTCTAGCCACTTTAAACAGTTTGAATGTTCTCAAGAGCTTTCTGTTATTTGCTGTATTTCACTTGTTGAAGTTCCCAGGCAAGCTTCTGAGATGTGCTCTTAGACTATCCTAGATACAGTCATTCCGTAATCACTGAGTGGCCCATTGTCTCACAGTGTGGGTGCTGTGTTAGGCTCGGAGGGCACAGCAGAGAGAAAAGTAAACGTGGTCCCTCCCTTGGAGCTTCCTGTCTTCATCTGTTGTAATTAGCTTTCAGCTGTATAGCACTTAAAGCTATTACTTCGTCATTAGTAGAGCACTAAATACAGTTTAATTATAACCTCAAATAAAATGAGCTTAAGGTTATCCTCAGTTCATATCAAATTCACATTTACTTGTTTGTCTAAGAAATGTGTGTTTGTTTTAAACAGTTGGTTTCTTCAAATCAGGTTCCAGGCAAGATCCATACCTTGGATCTGGTTGTGTTCTTTAAGTCTCTTGGGTTCTTTGGATCTAAGAGCTAACTTCTTTCATCTCTCCCTCCCTCCCTCCCTCCCTCCCTCCCTCCCTCCCTCCCTCCCTCCCTCCCTCCCTCCTATCCTTCTGTTTACCTCTGTCCTT
This sequence comes from Pseudorca crassidens, assembly GCF_039906515.1. NCBI lineage: Eukaryota > Metazoa > Chordata > Mammalia > Artiodactyla > Delphinidae > Pseudorca > Pseudorca crassidens. Next base: position 65,579,251 of record NC_090306.1, read on the forward strand.
CCCTTCTCCTTACCTCCCCCCCTTCCCTTCCTCCCTCCGTTTCTCACCATCCCTCCATCTTTCCTTTTTCCACTCAACCCTTCTTCATTTCCCCCATCCCTCTCTTCATCCCATCTTCCCTCCCTCCCATTTGTTCATTTTGTAGAAGCAATCAGTTAGTTGTCCTGTAAAAAGTCCCATGTTTTGGAGCTTAGATTTTTCTCACTACTCCTTTGTCCAGACATTTAACGCATTCCCCTATTCTACATGTTCCCCATAGACTGGAAGTTAGATTGAAAGACTTATTTAGATTTACATATATTTTTTGCAAGAATAATTCGTAAGTGGTGCTGTGTATTTCACATTTCATCACATCAGATGGGGTTCAGATGGTGACGGGTGGCAGCCTGAACTTTGGGTTCAGATGGTGACGGGTGGCAGCCTGAACTTTGCCATCAACTTTGCTCCCAGTGGTTTTACCATTCATTGATGGCTATTGATTGCACAAATCAGTTATTTTATTAGATACTGAAAAATGGTGGCAGTCTAATTCTTTCCTTCTGTTTGCATTTATTAGGTAGGATTTCCCTACATAAACCTGTCTCATTTACTGTGAGATACATTTTAAACAGGAGTAGTATCATAAGTTTTATATTTTTCTCTTTATTCATTAATTTTTGGAAAAATAAGGTGGTACCTTAACATTCTCTGGTGGTATCCAATTAACTTAGTTTTGTTTTTCTCTTTATCCCTTCTCTTCCTTTTTGCTCCTGTTATTAGGAGCGAATGGCCCTTTTATCTGTTACCTCTTTTAAATAGGTTAAATCTTCAATATTTAATACACACCTTTGTCCACAGCAATGAATATTTGTAGTTTTTTCTAATAATTGAAGAAATAATCTTTTAGAATTTGGGGAAAATTCTGTTAGAGAATGAAATGAAATAGGTGTTGTTACTTAAGACAATAGATCTTACTGTTCCCGATCTCTTGCCTCCCTCTAATAATCACTTGTTGAGGACCTACTATGTGTCAGACACCAGACTAGACATGATTTTTGTTGCAGATTTACTTTTGGTCATGATATTGATGAATTATTTAGAATAGATACCAGTGGATTGTGCAATTTACTAGATAATGTGGAGGTGTCTCAGAAACCTCACACTTTGTAGGCAGCCTGGGGAGGATTATGGGTCACAGAGGAACCTCTCTGACATGTGTGTAATTCCCTTGTATGAGCAAATGTTAGAGGTTCTCAGAAGTGACATTTTGTGAGTGAACTAACTGGTTGCAAAGGACTTCAACCAGATTACAACAGGAGCATGAGTTTAAAGTAGTTATTCCAATATTTTAATTTGCAGTTGATTTCCTAGACTTTCTTGATCAGCTCTTTCCATCTCCATTTTCCCAGGTTGCTTCACATTTAACAAATGGTGTTTATGCCAGCCTGCTTGTCTTTCCAGAGGTATGGTGTAGTTTAATCAAGGTTATATAAAATGCATGTTATAATTGTTTACAGTATCCTATTCCTGTATATGTCTTGATGCCTTATAATTGATGCACACAGATTTCCTGTGCTCTCAGGGAACAGTTATAGAGCTGATTTCAGCTATAATTCCCTTTTATTATTGGAAATTGGAACACAAGGAATAATCTGGTTTTTTTTCTTTTTCTTTTTTTTCTTTTGCTTGTCACATGTCAGTTTTAAAAACTGTAATGAATGCGGTAGTCACATGAACTGGCAGTCGATAGAATCACTGCATGGTGCTGGTCCTTGTCTGATTGCTTACGCACCAGCAGCGTTTCTAATGTATCCGCTCACTTTCTCTCGATTAAAATGGACTATATCTTTGGATTATCTGCTTTAAAATACTTCTAAGACTTATAAAATAATTTGAATAAAAATAGCTTCCATTTACTGATACTGTGTGCTGGGTTGTAGGATATTGCACTAAGTTTGTTTTAATGTGACTTATATGATTTGATTTTTAAGGCAACCTAATGGGTTTTCTGAAGAAAATTGAGTCTTATATAGGTTGAGTCATTTTCCCAGTGTACCATATATAATTGGAAGTAAAGTTGGGATAAGCTGGAGTCTGCCTGACTCCAAAGTTTATGCTCTTACCTATAAGCTACTGTCATCTCTAAAAAAGACAAATTCCCTTTCCATAGAGGGTTGTTAAGTCATCTTTTCCAATCATAATAAATGCCTGTTTACATAAATGAACATATATTTGTAAGTATGAATATATTATGTGGCTTTTAATAACCTAGAAACTCATTACTTAGTATCAGAGCAGAATGGCATGCAAGAGGCAAAGTTTATAGTCCAAAATGATTAAAAATGTATCCTATTCTTTACTTGCTCTGACCTTCAACAGACATATAAATAAGCTAAATATGTAGCTCACCATCAGCGTTTATTAAAATTTCCTTTTCTAACTCACAGCTCTTTTCTCTTCAGATTAATTCTCCAAATTCCTTTTTCACAATCTGTCTTTTAAAAATACTTCCCTTTCTACCTTTTTCAGTTCTTTCAATTTAGGAAAGAATTACTCTTGTTTAAGAGGTAAGGGAAAATCAAATTTGTGATTTCAGCAGTGGCTTTCAAACTTTCTTGAACATATAAAACGAGTGAAAAGTATCAGAAAATAATGCAGTGGACTCTAACATTTCTATTTTATTCCATTCCATTTTGGTCCACTCCACCATTCCCCTCTATTCTCCTCTGTCCTCTATTTAAAAATCTCAGCTATGACCCATCCAATTGATTTTATGATTCATTAATGGGTCCTGGGCAGCAATAAGAAACTGAATCACACAATTATCTTTGACTGGAGAAAGAGAGAAGTCTATGAACATGGCTAAATTAATAATTTTGCTCCTGTCACCCATATAAATGCATGTCACATTAATTGCTTTGCTAAGAATTACTTTACTGGGAATTTATATTTTGAAAAGTCATGTTAAAGTCATTATTAATGGAAGAAAGAAGGATAATGATTAGGTCAGAGGAGAATGAAATAAAACACTTTGAAAATAGTAGAATTAAGATGGATTATGGATTTAGTATATTTCGTATCATTTAAAACTTGTTTTGTAGAGTTGTTTGGCAACATAGGAGTTTCCTTGGAAAGGAGATCAGAAGACAACAAACAATTTTAATAGGGAGTAACATGACCAAGAGAAGTGATGAGTATTGAAAATACATGTTTTAAGACAGACAATGACAAGTGTTGGTGAGAATGTGGAGAAATTGGAAACCTCATTTATTACTGAAGGGACTTTAAAATAGTGCAGCCACTTTGGAAAACAGTTGGGCAGTTCTTCGAAATGTTCAACAGAGTTACCATTGATGAAGCAATTCAATTCTACCTCGAAGTATATATTTGAGAGCAATGAAAATATATATGTCCACACAAAAACTTGTATACAAATGACTATTCATGGCGGCTCTATTCATAATAGCCCCAAATTGGAAATAACCCTAATGTCCATCAGCTGATAAATGGATAAACAAAATGTGGTATACTCACTCGATGGAATATTATTTGGCCATAAAAAGAAAGGACATGCTGATATATGCTACAACATGGATGAATCTTGAAAGCATTATGTTAACTGAAGCCAGTCATAAAGGACCACATGTTTGATTTCATTAATATGACATGTCCAGAATAGGCAAACTTACAGAGCTGTAAAGTAGATTAACAGTTGCCTGGGTTGAGGGTGGGATGGGGAATGAGGAGTGGCTGCTAATGGGTATGGGGTTTCTGTTTTGGATGATGAGATGTTCTAAAATTAGATCGTGGTGATGGTTGTACAACTCTGGTAATATGATAAAACCCACTGAATTGTACCCTTTAAGTGGGTGAATTTTAGACTGTACAAATTATATCTCAATAAGGCTGTTTAAAAAAGGAAATACATATTTAAGGATCATATGGAAGTATTAAATAAATGCTATCATTTGATGAACCAAGTGACAGTCTTTGTGTTTTGGATCTCGTTTACATGTTTACTTTTCATATTAGGGTCGTAGCCCATGGTGCCTTCACATTCTGAAGAGCACAACTAGCATAGCAGTTTGGTTCAAGTTCGTGTAAAATCTGTGTCCATAAGAATATAGCCAATTAATATAAAAATGATATTTTCAAAATATCAGAAAGACATCTAAAACTAAGTCCAATAAAATGGCAAAAATAGTTTCAGAACAGAAGGAAAGAAACTATAAACAGAATGGCTCTTACAATGTAGGCAGTAGGTTTCATGTAGCTAATTTTAATTCAAGATTTTTTTAACTACACTTCAAAATTAACCTTTTATTCTGTTCTCATGCTTTAACTGGGGACATGAGTGCTTCTGTTGCAGCAGTTTAATTACAATTTGAGGTAATTCAGAAATAGATACCGGGTTTTAATTTAATTTCTTTTTTTAAAGTAAGTTGATTTTTAAATAAACTTTGCATTTTGGAGGTTATTTTATATTTGTAGAAAAATTGTGAAGATAGTAGTGAGTTTTCTTACTACTCTTACTCATTTCCCCTAAGGTTAGCCATGGTATATTTGTGAAAACTAGGAAACCAGTACTAGTGCATTAATACATTTTTTGTGTTTTTGACTGTGTTGGGTCTTCGTTGCTGCGCGCGGGCTTTCTCTAGTTGCGGCAAGCGGAGGCTACTCCTCGTTGCGGTGCGTGGGCTTCTCATTGCGGTGGCTTCTCTTGTTGCGGAGCACAGGCTCTAGGCGAGCAGGCTTCAGTAGTTGTGGCTTGCTGGCTCAGTAGTTGTGGCTCGTGGGCTCTAGAGCACAGGCTCAGTAGTTGTGATGCGTGGCAGCATGTGGGATCTTCCCGGACCAAGGCTTGAACCTGTGTCCCCTGATTTGGCAGGCAGATTCTTAACCACTGCGCCACCAGGGAAACCCCCAGTACATTAATATTTACTAAGTTCTGGAATTTATTTGGATTTCACAAATTTTTCCACTAATGTCCCTTTTTCTGTTCAGTGGTCCAGTCCAAGTTATCACATTGCATTTACCCATCATGACTTAGTGTCCTTGACCTGTGACAGTATTTTAGCCTTTTCTTTTGCATGACCATGACGTTTTTTCAGGGTTACTGGTGGGTGATTTATAAAGTATTCCTCAATTTAGTTTCGAATAATATTAGACTTGAGTTGTGAGGCTCGGTGAAGAATACCACAGTAGCCAAGTTCCTTCCTTCTCACCTCCTATCAGGAGGTACATAGTATCAACATCACTTACTCCTGGTGATAGTAACTTTGATCACTTGGCCAAGGTAGTGTTTGCTAGACTGCTTGACTGGAAAGTTCTTGTTTGCCCCATCTGTATCCTATTCTTTGGAAGCAAGAGCATAATTTTGTATTATAAAAAGAGAGCTACATTTTGATTTTTCTCTTTTATTTAGACCCAAATACACCTTTTAAATCTGTGCAGTAGGAAGGTTCTTTTTTAACTTTCATTAAAACATTCAAATGATACATTATTATGATTTGTAAATGTAGTTTAATTTTCATAACAGACCAAAGATTCCACTGTAAATTAGATAGCTTTTAACTGGTGACAGGGAAGATGTTACTATAAGATGAAAATTCTCATACCAAAGGGAACATATAGTTAGGGCAATCCAATAAAAAAAAAGCTCTTTCATGAGTGTTGCTTCATATAAACAATAAAGGGAAAATACTGTAAGTGGCATTTTGTGTTGTATCTGGGAAAATATGTGGCTGTACTTTTCATGTTTGTCTTTCCATTTATGGAGTTCTATTTATTCTTGGAAATAAGAGTATTTTAGTTTCCTTCACTCCATCATACACTTTATAAATTCTACATCAAGAATTATATTTTTCCCCTAAAGACCTTTGCTTTAAGATTATCTACAAGACTTCTCCTCTCCAAGGCTAATTCCTCTTGGTCCAGTTACCTCCTTTCCTCTCTGAGAATTGATTCCTTCAGTTAGTTCCTCTTTTTGTTAAATTTTCTACGTCTCCTTTAATACAGGCTTCTTCACTAAGGCTAGAAACAAGCTGTCTGGCTCAGCTTTAAAACGAACATGTGTGCAGGGCCCCCCTTACGTGTGTGTGCACGTCCACACACCCATGCATGCATATCCTCTCACTTTCAGGCAAACACAGACAAGTAGCTTGAGGCTTAAGGACTGAGTCTATCTGTGTCTCTGAGTCTTTCATTCTTCTCCTAAATCTCTTAAAAGAAGAGGTTACATTTACCTCTTTTATATCCTCATTTGCCAAATTGAAACCAATTTCCTTCTGACTTCTACTAGTAGCTCTCTATCAGTAGAAGAGATTGTCCTTGAAATTGTTTTGTCCTTGTTACCCATTATCTCTAATTTTCAAGTCAAATGGACTTTATCCCACTGGAGTTTGATAGTCACTGACACGTAGTGTTTATTTAATAAATATCAGTAGATTGGATGTTGCAGGAACTTTGAATATTCAGTGAAATTTTGACATAGATAAAAATACCTTTCACAGTATCCTGCTTTTTAAATTTTCTTCATTTATTTAACTGATGACTCTTCCCCTTCCATTAATGTGTGGTACATATCCATGAATCTGAATGGAACAGGAATGTGTGCTATAGTGAGACAGTGTAATAGCCTTGGCACTGTTCATATGGATGATTGCTGTGTATTTTTAGTTAGTTCTCCATTGACAATTTTAGTAACTGGTTTGGGGCCTGTTTGGTCAGTCCATGACCTTCTTTTCTCCAACCACACTATCCTTTGTGTCCCCAAAGGGAAATCTGTACTTGTTCTGGACAATAGAAAATTGGAACAAGAGGAGTATACCTCTCCCAGAGTAGGTTACTTGTTCTTTTTCCTGAGAAAGACCACCTGGTCACCTGAACTAAATAAATATTTAAAAATGAAGGCGTAGTCCTGCTCTCTGGTCACAGAAGGAGGAAGAGTATCCAGCCATAGTGGAGAAGGGCTTTTACCCTTACCTTGAGAAATATTTTCCCAGGCTCAAATAAAGACCCATAAGAGGAGGCTTCTACATCTTATATAAAGCCAAGATGCTTTTCACAATGGAATTTTATCTATGCTTGTGGGGTCCCAGTGGGTCTGCTCAGTGGTTTTATCTCCCTTTCTTCTCTCATAAATATACCCTCATTTAAACTTCCTTTATTTCAAGACACAGTGTAGAGAGTAAAGGAATAGATGTTCCTAGTGGAGAGAGAGGCCTAGCTCTCATCTCAATATTGTCAGCATTTTGCTGGACCAGAATAATGCTAATAAATACTAATAACAGTGACAGTATCAGTAACCATTTATTGGGTACCTACCGTGTGCTTGGAAAAGCCATCCAGGCATTTTGCAAATATTCTGAAGTCAGGGACCATGGCTCTCTTATTCACTGCTGTATCGCCACCTTTGGCAGAGCCAATGGGACATAGAAGGCAGTTAATAAATGTTTACATGCACACCTCAAGACATTGTGGGTTTGGTTCCAGCCCAGTGCAATAAAGGGAATCACATGAATTTTTTGGTTTCCTAGTGCACACGGAAGTTTATATTTACACTATAGTCTATCAAGTGTGCAATACCATTATGTCTAAAAAATGTGCATACCTTAATTTAGAAGTACCTTATTGTTAAAAAAAATCCTAACCATCTCTGAGTCTTCAGCAAGGTGTAATCTTTCTGCTGGTGGCGGGTCTTGCCTAAGTGTTGATGCTGCTGACCCATCAGCGTGGTTGAAGGCTGGGATGGCTGTGAGAATTTCTTAAAAGAAGACCACAGTGAGGTTGGCTGCATCGATTGACTCTTCTGTTCACGAATGATTTCTCTGTAGCATCAATGCTGTTTGATATCATTTTACCCACAGTAGAACTTCTTTCAAAATTGGAGTCTATTCTATCAAACCCTGGCATTGTTATATAAACTAGGTTTATGTAATTTTTAAATCCTTTGTCATCATTTCAACAATCTTCATAGCATCTTCACTCAGGGTAGGTTTCATCTCAAGAGAACGCTTTCTTTGCTTATCCATAAGAAGTAGCTCCTTATCCTTTCAAGTTTTATTATGAGATTGCAGCAATTCAGTCCCATCTTCAGGTTCCACTTCCAATTCTGGTTTTCTTGTTATTTTCACCACATCGGCAGTTATTTCCTCTTCTGAAGTCTTGAACCCCTCTTTGAATTGACTTATTTCAAACTTCTGTTAATGTTGATATTCTGACCTCTTCCCATGAATCACAAATGTTCTTAACGGCATTTAGAATAATGAATCCTTTCCAGAGGTTTTCAATTGACTTTGCCCACATCCTTCAGAGGAATCACTATCTATGACAATTGTAGCCTTAGAAAATGTGTTTCTTAAATAATGACTGGAAAGTCGTAATGACTCCTTGATCCATGGGCTGCAGAATGGATGTTGTGTTAGCAGGCATGAAAACAACATGAATCTTGTACATCTCCATCAGAGCATGTTGTCAACAGATGTGCTGTCATCCAGGCTTTGTTGTTCCGTTTACAGAGCCCAGGCAGAGTAGATTGAGCATAATTCTTAAGGACCCTAGGATTTTGGGAATGGTAAAATGAGCATTGGCTTCAACTTTAAGTCATCAGCTGCATTAGCCCCCTCACAAAAGAGTCAGCCTGTCCTTAGATGCTTTGAAGCCAGGCATTGACTTTTCCTCTCTAGCTATGAAAATCCTAGATGGCATTTTCTAGGATAGACAGAAGGCTGTTTTGTCTACATTGAAAATTTACATCTCTAATGCATGCCTTTTGACTCTGCTGATTCTAAAACACTGGTTATAACTCTGTGTTATATTGTTAATTTATACAGTAGCACACTCTTTATAGACTACTGGCTTCTGGGATTTGAGGCAGTTTGAAGAAGAGCATACTGCTATTCTTCTATAACCTTTTGTTTAAAACAGTAAAATATTTTGAGGTCACTGAATTAGAATGTTTTGAAGATCATTGAATGCATCTTATTTTGTATTAAATCATTGGCACTTTGCTTTTCTTCACATATAAAACAAACACTTGAGGAAAAAAGCATTCTCTAAAATTTTGTTTTATATCACTTTTATATGTATTCCATATAACAACTTTCTAAAAATGAAATATAGCTATGTCTTTTATGTGCATAGTTAAAGACCTCACTGATAGTGTTTTGGTATGGTTAAAAGTATGTTCTGAAGGTGGCCTTTCAGGAATCTTATCCAACTTCATCATTTACTAGCTGTGCAATTTTAAAGCAACATATAAACCTTTCTGTGCCTTAGGTTTTCCAGCTTTAACTGGGGATTATAATAGTACCTACTTGCTAGCTTTGTTCTAAGGATTAGATGAGATCCTTCTGATAATATGCTTACTTAGAACAATATCTGGTACATAGTAAACATAATTTCTATTATAATTTTTGTCTGTGCAGTTTTATAATCTATTTAATTTTGATTGGTAATTAAATTTCTAGTAATCAGTGTTTGAATTAGTCTACATGATTATTATTATTATTTTTGCAGTACGCAGGCCTCTTACTGTTGTGGCCTCACGCGTTGCAGAGCACAGGCTCCGGAGGTGCAGGCTCAGCGGCCATGGCTCACAGGCCCAGCCGCTCCGCGGCATGTGGGATCTTCCCAGACCGGGGCACAAACCCGTGTCTCCATCATCGGCAGGCAGACTCTCAATCACTGCGCCACCGGGGAAGCCCCTCTACGTGATTCTTGATCAAGCAGGTTTCCATTTACTGTATTTACTTTGGGCTCCTATTTTAGCAGTTTGTGAAGAATATGCTTTGGGAGAATCCAAAGATAATGTACAGTGGGAATCAAATATAAATACATAAGTACGTATAATATGTAATCATTTTGTATTACTATTTTGGAAACGTTAGACTTTCAACCTAGTTCATCTGTTTGGAAGACTGTTAGGTTAAAGTGCGTTACTACTTTGGAAAGTCTTATTAAAACTTTATGCTGCACTATTTTCTTATGTTCCTTATTAATCTAAGTCTTATTCTCAAAAGATGGGCACTTCACAATTATAAAATCACTGAAGCAGAATGATTAATCTTTTATTTTGGTAGTTTATGTTATGCCCCCTCTTTAGAGGAATATTAGGAAAGTTTTTTTTCTTTTTTTCTTTTTTTTTTTTTTTTGCGGTACGTGGGCCTCTCACTGTCGTGGCCTCTCCCGTTGCGGAGCACAGGCTCCGGACGTGCAGGCTCAGCGGCCATGGCTCACGGGCCCAGCTGCTCCGCGGCATGTGGGATCCTCCCAGACCGGGGCACAAACCCGTATCCCCTGAATCGGCAGGCGGACTCTCAACCACTGCACCACCAGGGAAGCCCCAGGAAAGTTTTATGTTTGAAACTTTTTGGAGCCTATTTTTATTTTATTTTAATAAGGCATGGAATGTAAAACTCTAAGGTAGCGTAATACCTTGATTTTGTGACATGTTGTCAGGAAATGACGTATTCCAGATAAATACATGTTTTTCAGGTGATTTCCCCCCCGTGATGTAATACTCTCTTCCTTGTCTTTTGAAGCAGTACACAGTGAAAATAATATAAATTTTCTTCATAATATAAGGTCATCATTAGGCATTTTTATTATTACACTGCCCACTGACATGACACTGTCCTCAGGATATATTAAAATATGTAGCCCTGCTTGACCATGTACTAAATGGATCCAGACAGCTGTCTTTTTGTGACTTCTCATGTCTACTGTTATTTCTCACCACTGGCAATGTGCCTACTTCTAGAAAGCCAATCCTCTTTATTTGCTAATTCTGACTGCAAGCTATGCTTGCTGGGATTGTGTCTAAAATAACACTAGAGCTTGCGTGAAGACTTGATGTTTTCTTCTCAAGTGCGTTTCATGGAAGAAGGGAGATGTTAGTGTATGTAGATGGGCTACTGGCTGCCTTAGGAACTATTTTGATCTCTGTAACAGTATTCTACTATACAATCAAATGACCTATATATTTAATATTTTTAATATCTGCCTAAGTTAAGAAAGTGAATACAAATTCTAATGTTACATAGATATTATTTGGTAGATTTACTAGATCAGTGATAAAGAGGAATACAATTCTGAGTTCATGAATTAGACATCTCAAATATAATGATGGTTAAAATAGAAACAGAATATAATGTAGGTGGTGGAGGAGTCTCATACCTGGAGATATTTCACAGCATCACTGGAGAGTGACCATCACCCTTTTTTTTTTTTTTTTTGCGGTACGTGGGCCTCTCACCACCGCGGCCCCTCCCGTCGCGGAGCAGAGGCTCCGGACGCGCAGGCCCAGCGGCCACGGCCCACGGGCCCAGCCGCTCCGGCACGCGGGACCCTCCCGGACCGGGGCACGAACCCGCGCCCCCTGCATTGGCAGGCGGACTCCCAACCACTGCGCCACCAGGGAAACCCCGTCACCCATTTTTAGGAAACCCTTTGGTAGTGGACGTTTTATGGCCACTTGAAAACTTTTTGGCATTGCCTCTGTTCTCTGCTTCAGATATGAACATTGATGGATTGATTCATTGAATAATTATTTGTGAGTTTATCTTCTAGATTAAAGGTACTGTGGGAGGTATGGTGGAGGTGAATGAAATACATATGGCTCTTACCCCCTGAAAGACGGGAGTAAAATAATCACAAATAAATACATACTTTTCAGTTGTCCTATCTTATGAAAGAAAATTATTGAGTGCTAATGAGTTTAAATATTAGCAAGAAGAGGTAATTAAATTGGAATTCCAAGACAAGTTGATGCTCAAGTTGAGGTCTGAAGGATGAAGAGAAACTAAAAAAGAGAATCGTTTTAACAGAGTAAACAGCATGGAAAAATCCTTAGAAATGGGAAAGATCTTGGCACATTGTGAAAACTAAAAGAAGGCCAAGGTAACTGGAATGCAGTGAACAAGGAAGCATGGGTTAGGAGAGAAAGAGGGAGAAATATATAAGTGCCAGGTCAAGAAGAACCTTGTAAGGATTTTGAATATTTTTCCAAATGTAATGACATTGAAAAGCTTTAAGTAGAGGATGGCATAAGTAGGGTTGAATTAAAAAATACTTTCTGCTATTCATTGATTCATGAAAGTTGGTGAAGGAGTGAGAGTGGAAGTGTAGAGACTGGCTAAGAGGCTACTGAAGGAATATAAGGCTGGTCAAAGTGATGGGCAGAGTCAGGATATACAGATGCAGCTCTCAGTTCCATTATCTGTAAAATGAGGATAGTTGTGTTTGGTGCAGGGTTCATATCAGTAAATATTAGCTACTATTATTATTTGTATTATCCAATGGAATTTGCACTAGTTAGTTAGTTGAAAAATCTGGTTAAAGAGAAGTACTAAAAAATATATACGCAGGTCCTGTATTTTATTTTAACTTAAAGAATATAAATACTCATTGCCAATCTTTTGATACAGCTTGGGACCATTCGTTGAATGTGAATCTGTGAATTGGAGTTCTGAACTGATTTTGTTTGGTTGGCTTTTGTGTGAACCATACCCATAGTTACATCTTCCATTATTTCCGGTTTTGGCTCCCTTACCTGAAGCAAGAATTGAAAGATACCTGTAAATGTCTTTATGAAGCAGGGATGAGAATGACAGCACAGAACTTTCTAGCTTTTTTTTTTTCCCAGTTTTGTCCATTATGGGATTTAAAAATTCATATAGCAATTTTTCTTGGAAATCTTCCCAAACATTCTACCTTGTTTTTGTAGAGCCAAACTTTTAAAAATTCAACATTAACCAGTTTATATAGTATATAATTGAAATATATAATTTCAGTAATAAGTGCATATTGGTATCAGCAAGTTTGGAGAAAAATACAGCTGACTTCTGGCACAGATGCCATTTGATTGGAGGGAGTAAAAATGTAGGGTGATGCTAGAAGTAAACCTTGTATTAGTTGCAAGCATTCCGTGTGCCATGGTCACCAGTCAGTGTCTTTTTATAGAAGAAATGGAAAATATCAGTTAATCTAAGAGTCAGGTAACTGGAGAGTAGTTAAGAGTGTTTCTACTGGGTTTTGGAGGCAGAATTGACAAGACAGGCTTTGGTGTGTGGTGAGGGAAAGGAGAGTCCCAAGAATGTCTCCCTTATTTCTGGTGTAAGCAACCATTTGGAAGAAGGAATTGATCGATGGGTGGGGAGATGGGAGATAGGGTCCAAATGTGGTTTTCAGTTTAAGATTCCTGGAAGACATTCAAGTGGCAGTATTATATAGGCCATTGGCAATTCATCTCTAAAGTTTAGAAGGAGATCTTGGCTGGCTTTCCTTGAGAACTTTAAGGGAAAGTGTGGTGAGGGCTTGAACCAAGATAGAGTGGCCCATCTGCTAGGCTGCATTATACAGAATATGGAGTCATAGTGGCTGGAGGCCAAGGGGTGAGAGACTCTGAATCCTGCCCTGAGTAAGGAGGCAGAGCGATGTAGCTGCAGAAATAGCGCTCATTGTCAGGTACTAGGGCCAAGGTAGAACTCTAAATGCAAAAACGAATCAGAAAATCACAAACGTACAGAATTAGGAGATAATAATGAAGTATGGCAGGAAACATAGTAAGGTAAAAGCTTCAATATTAAGACTGTGAAAAATGTCAAGGTGTTAGAACACTATTTTTGTGTGGTGCTGACTGAACAGCGTGTGGGACAAACTGAGAGCTCCTGATACACAGTCACCGAGGCATAAACATTAATTTGATTTTCTGGAAGTGTCCATGGGTTTTTCATAATACAGCCTTGATACGAGGATACCCTTGGAATCAGTTGTATGCCTTTACGAACACATTAGCTTGTGTTAGGGGTGCTAGGTTAAAGAAAGCAATTTCGAATTCCCCAAAAAAGGACTAAGCTTTTGACCTTGGCCTTATTCACATTATTCTGTGAACAAAATAAACAAACTCTAATCCTACCAATTTATCATCTGCATGTGCAACAGTACAGATGTTTGTCATCACCAGAGCCCTCGATTCATATTGATGTGTGAATCATCCAGTTGTGTTGGAATTCATATTGAAAACAAAACATGTTCAGAAACTGGTGGAAATTATAATTAGATCTGAAAGTATTCTGTCAATCACAATGAATATTGTGTTGTTTTGCCCAGCTGAGTTAAGAGGCAAATTGTGGTAGGGAAGGAAGTGTTTATTTTTAGTTGATGAGTATAGCTAATCTGGTCTCTCAGTGTAGGGGTGCTGGGCTGTGATATGAGACAGAATTTGGTTCAGTGGCCACGTGATGGCTTGTTAAGTAATTCCAAACACACAAGCATGAAGATTCTCATTGATTTCCCATTTTCTGAAAGACTAGATTGCTGAATCTGGGTATCTTTTCTTTTTGGAGAGGCAGTTTCTTAAAGGATAGTTTCTTCCTTTTGATGCGAATATTTATGTATTGAATATTAAAAATGAAAATAGCAACCATTGATTCTGGGGAGGGGGGGCTTGATCCCTTTCCCACATAGTGAAAAACATTTCTTAAATGTTTTAATATTTAATGTACAAATATTTGATGCTTATTACATTTTTTCTTTAAGCATCTATTTTTAAAAACATCCCTGAAGAAATATTCATATATTTGAGAAATCTGTCAATTTCTCATGTTTATAAGTTTTGTCATTTTATATTTAGAAGGAGCCAAACACTTCATAATGATTTACCATATTCTCCCACCAGCTGTTCTTCTTTTTTGGTTCCCTTTCTCAGGCTCTGGTTCTACCATTCAATCCCTTGCTAAAGTCAAAAACCTGGTCTTCATCCTTGACTCCTAGTTTTCTCTATCTTACTGTTTAACTCGTTCTAGAATCTGTTCAGGATTCTCCATCTCTGTAGCAACTACTTAATTCAGCCCACTATCTCCCTAGATTGTTGTGGTGGCTTCCTGCATTCTCTCTGCCACTACTTTTCAATGCGTTCTCCCCACGTTACTCAAAATGATGTGTAATCATGCTGTCTCCGTGCTTAAAACATCGGTGGTCTTGCCCTTAGGGTAAGAAAAAACTACTTAGAATGTTGTATAAAGTATTTCAGGGCTTGACCTCCTCCCCTTGCTTCAGTATAGATTCACCTCTTACTTCCTCACATTCTGAGCTCTGGTCACACAGAAACTTAATGTATGTTCTCAAATGTTGCATGGCTATATGGCCCCCGAGCCTTCAC
This sequence comes from Pseudorca crassidens, assembly GCF_039906515.1. Lineage (NCBI taxonomy): Eukaryota > Metazoa > Chordata > Mammalia > Artiodactyla > Delphinidae > Pseudorca > Pseudorca crassidens. The sequence continues at coordinate 65,594,393 of NC_090306.1, forward strand.
ACATGATCTTGCTTTGGTTTTGAACATTGTCTTCCTACTTTTCTGTCCTCACTTTAGATGCCACTACACAGAGGAAATCTTCCCTGAGAACCACAGACAAGGAGAGGCGTTCATGCTCACATTCCGGTGCAGTCATTTCATCTTATCGTGGTGCTTTTTAGTTCTTTATTGCTGTTGCTTATTTACTTGTCTGTACCTCCCAATAGATTGGAAGGGACAAGACCATATCTGTTGTTCTGGGTATCTATTGGCACATGTTTTAGGTTTTTTATGGTGGTACCCCACTTACAGGAATCAAAATCTGTTCCTGTTGCTATTAAAAAAAAAACCTCAAAACTTAGTGATATAAAACAGTCATCATTTTGTATGCTCATGGAATACATGGGTCAGAAATTTAGATAGGGCATAGTCCAGATGTGGGGATGTTTGTCTCTGCTCCATGGTGTCTGAGGACTTAATTGGAAAGATTAGAAAGTCAGGGGCTATTTTAATGGCTAGAGGATGGAATCCTCTAAAGCCTTCTTACTTCTTTACTTTTGATAAAGCCCAATTGATCTTTTTTTTTTTTCTATTGTTGCTATTACTTTGATGTCATACCTAAGAAGTCATTGCCTAGCCCAAGATCATGGAAATTTACTCCATCAGGTTGAGTGGTAGTTCCCACATACTGAGTCTTTATTCCACAATATTTTGGCAGGAAAAAAAAATCTTGTAACTTATCACTTTCTTCTTATCTTTAAATTAAAAACACATGCCAAAATTCAGTTCTTTCCCTGTTTTTTGGTGTCTGCCATTAATTAATATTCCCTTGAAAAGTACTTGGAAAGCAGTTTGGCTAACTTAAGTCAAAAGCATCTAAGGAATATACACATGTACAAAGCTGTATGCAAGTTAGTGGGATGGTGTTTCCCAGACAAGGAGACAAGTTATGATGACATTAATGATGCTAGAAACCACCTGCTTAAACAAGCTCATTAAATCAAGCAATTGTGTAATTTGTGTTGACCCAGCTATTCAACAGGCTCTCTGAGAAAGCTTATCAGTTTTCATTTATGGAAAAAATCATATTAGAAAACAAGATTAAAATCTCTAGTGATATCTTTGGAATTGACTATATAAGTTAAGGTTCTTTTTTTTCAATCAGTGAATTATTATGATTAGCTTAAGCAAACAAATGAATTTATTTGAAGTTTATGGTGTAGTTTCCATTATTGAAAGGAGTAACATAAACCAGGCTTCAGATAGACCAGAACCAGGCATATTAATATGGCTTTTGGGAGTAGGAACATTTTAATCATCTTTCTCTGGCAGCTCCATGGGATGTATGAACTCAGATTGCTTATTCTGTCCTTGCATTACCTTGCTTGAATTTCTAAGAGCTTGTATTTCAGGTTGTTGCCACAACTTATCCTTATATGGATGGAAAAAGGAAAAGACCCATGATAAGACCTTCAGGCACTCCTTGGGGGGTCTGTAGTGGGAGCGCATAGCACCTTGATTTACTGCTCCAGCAAGATATCGTGTAGGGAAGGAAAGTTGTTTCCTAAAATGAAACCTGGGTACTGTTAGCAAAGCAAAGATCTATCAGGAAGCTCTAAGGCAAGAGCTATCTTCTACACTGGCTGTTTTAGTAAATTTAAGGGCGTTCTGGCTTTGCATAATGAGTCCTGCTTCTGCTCATAGTTTTTCCTTAAAAGAGTGAACAACCATAGTAGAGCTTATAACTAAATTAATGTTTTAGAACTTTCTTCATAATGTTGTCCCAAAGAGTCAATGTGATATTATGCTTAGCACAATACACCTAGAAAATAAAGTTTAGATTTTAAAACAGTATTGTCTTTGAAATGAAAAAAAAAATTCAGGGTTGCTACCAGTTTAAACAGAGGATTTGAGAATAGAACCACAAGAAAATCTTATAAAAATGAACTACAACCTTAAATCTAATGTTAGAGCAATTAGAAAATTCTGTTACTATCTAAACAGATAAACATTTGCCTTTAAGAAGCTATAGAGTGTTCTGCAAGGTTGCCAAGGTAATTCAGTGGGGAAGGAAGAGTTTTTCAACAAATGGTGCTAGAATAATTGGATATGCACATGCAAAAGAATGACTTTTGTATATGGTGTGAAGTATACCAAAATTAACTCAAAATGGATTACAGACCTAAATGTACAGCTACCACTACAAAACTTTTAAAAGAAAATGTAGGAGTAAATTTTCATGATCTTGGATTAGGCAATGGTTTCTTAGATATGCCACCAAAAGTATAAGCAACAAAAGGAAAAATAGATTGGACTTTATCAAAATTAAAATTTGTCGTACTACAAAGGACAACATCAAGAAAGTGAATCAGTAACCCATAGAATGGGAGAAAATACTTGAAATTCATTTATCTGTTAAGAGACTAGTATCCATGCTATATTAAGCAGCGGTCCCCAACGTTATTGGCACCAGGGACCGGTTTCATTGAACACAATTTTTCTACAGATGAGGGCAGAGCGGGGAGTTGGGTGGCAGGGGGATGGTTCAGGCAGTAATGCGAGTGATAAGGGGCATGATTCAGGCGCTGATGGGGAGCGATGGGGAGCTGCAGATGAAGCTTCGCTTGTTTGCCTGCTGCTCACCTCCTACTGTGCAGCCTGGTTCCTAACAGGCTGCGGACTGGTTCCTCGGCGGGGTTGGGGACCCCTGATATAAAAAACTTTTACAATCCAATGGTAAGACAACCCAATTAAAAGTAGGTAAAATATTTGAGTGTATATTTCTCTAAAGAAGATATAGAAATTGTCAGTAAGCACCTGAAAACAGTATTAGAGAAATGCAAATTAAAACAACAATGAGATGCCATTTCATACCCACTAGGATGGCTAAAGTCAGAAAGACAATAACGAGTGTTGTTAGGAGGTGGAGACATTAAAATCTTAAACATTGCTGCTGGGATTGTAAAATGGTACAGTCACTCTGGAAAACAGGTTAGCAGTTCCTCGAAATGTTTAGAATCGAGTTAAGCAGTTGCACTCCTAGGCATACACCCAAGAGAAATGAAAACCTATGTCACATGAAGACTTGTACACAGAAGTTTGTAGCAGCAGTATTTATAGTAGCCAAAAAGTGAAAACAACCCTAATATGAATCAACTGATGAATGGGTAAATAAAATGTAATAATTTATATAATAGGTTATGTGGCAATAAAAAGGAATGAAGTAGAGATATATACTACAATACAGATGAACCTTGAAAACATGCTAAGTGAAAAGTCAGTCACAAATGGCCACATATTGTATGATTATTTATATGAAATGTTCAGACTAGGCAAATCCCCAGAAACAGAAAGTAGATTAGTGGTTGCCAGAGACTGGAGGGCTGAGGGAATGGGGAATGGCTGTTAATGGCTACAAGGTTTCTTTCTGAGGTGAAAAAATGTTCTGAAATGATGTCCTGTTGATCGTTGCGCAGCTCCATGAATATTCTAAAAAATGCTGAATTATATCCTTTAAAAGGGTGGATTTTATGGTATGTGAATTATATATCAATATATATTTCATTCTTTATATCAATAAAAAAAACAAGAAAGAGTGAAGTCAGGATCTAGGCTCATGTACCCGCTTGTATGTGAGAGGAGTGCATCTTTGGCCTCGATTTTCCATAGTGATGTGGTTTCCTGGTATATAGAGTGATTTTAACCCTTTGCTGCCTCTGGGTGCAGTGTGTGGAAGATCTGGGCCTTCCTTCTCTTTCTGGAGCCATGACCAAAAGAAGGGAGTACAAATTATCATTTAGTAAAAATTGCAGTCATTCAAGTCAATAAGCATTTATTGGGCACCTAGTGTATGACAGCCCACGTGCTAGACAAAAGTTGCAAAGATAACTTGATGCAATTTTGTTATTCACGAAACTCACTTGCTTAGAGCCTCAGTTTCCACCTCTGCTGACAAAATTGTTAGAGGTCAGAGGAGACGAGAAAGTTCTGAATTGAAATTGGATGGCATTTCAACAGAGGTACTAAACTGCGTAAAGCACGGCCATTAATTTCCGTATAAGAATACATTTATTCGCTTAATTTGGTGATTTAATGCTATAGTTTTTGAGGCTCTAATAGTAATAGCTTATTTGCTATTTAGAGTAATGCAACAATAGTAAAGAATAGTAAAGAACAATACTAAAGAGTAGTACAAGGCCTGTTGTATTCTGTATATTTTTTAATAATAGAAATTAGTTCTAGATATTTAAATAATATTAAAAGTTATAGTCTATTTTTAATCTCTATGTTTAAAATAGTTCAAAGATAATTGTATGTTTGGAATAAAATCGTAACATTCTGTTGAGTTTTACTTCGGAGAAATTAACATCATTGTACATTGTAATTTAATTCAGCTAAAAGCAGAAAATCTATTTTCTCCATATAGGTGGTTGCTTCCTCTTCTTATATTTTCCTTTTTTGGGAAAAATACACATACTATTCTCAACATACAAAAAAGATATAAAGAATGAGATATGAGTAAATTATTTTGACAAATATATTCATTAAATAATATACAGTTGTCAAGGAAAGGAGTTAAAGCAAGCAATGCAAATGAGTTTAGTGACAAAGTAGGTAGAATGAGTTAAGATAAATGTAGAAGAACAGGTTTGGGGGGCACTTTGGTATGTTTTCATGGCCTTAGTTGCTTTCTGTCACCATTTCTGCTAGTGGGACTTGGTAGTTTTGAATTTTATGTATCTGTATTATTCAGTAACTTTTTGGTAAAGGTAAAAATTTCAGTATATTCTTTAATGTGTAGTCACAAAAGCCACTATATGTTTGTATGCATATAGTTACTAAATAATGGCTAATGTTGTATATCAGTAGTTTTATTTGAGAATATACGAAACCCTAGAGTAATTTCATTGTTTAATATAATCACATGTCTGATTCTATTGGCAAAAACAAAAAGATTTTGCAAATAATCTGTTTAAGATGACTAGAGTCTATTTTATTTATCTTAATAATTTCATTGACCAAGAATATAAATGTGCCCAAAGATGAAAAATTTGCCTCTTTTCTATGGCTATACCAATAATATGGCCTATACTAATATAAGAAAGTTGTTATGCTTTCATCTTTATTATGAGGCATAGGATCATTTAGAGGTTATCTGGCAAGAATGATAGAAGGAAGACCTCAATGTTAGTTCACCATCCGTGCTGTGTTATATTTTGTTATATACGTTGAGTGTCCACAACTCCATAATTTATAGCAAATGTTATGAAATGCATACATAACAAATTCTCACTTCTAGATTTGGCAGTTACCACATTTTTCTACATAGACAAAAACATTATCAAGTTTTTTCTAAATTCTGTTTTTGACATCACAGCTTTTAACACTTGTTAATGAAAGTATATGTAAGGTGAGTTTAGCCAATAATAGAGTTTCCATGCTTGATATTCTGTTCAGAGAGGGTTTGAATGAAGATATATCTGAACATTTTGAGAAGGATGCAGGTGTCACTCTAAGTAGTTTTTAATTCATGTGTTATAAAATTTCTTGGATTCTGGTCATAGCTTTAAAGTATCACAAGATGTTTTTATAGTGGGTAGTTAGGCTCAAAAGTATATTTGGTATTTTTCAACATCATTGTATATACATATGAGTGAAATGAAGGAGAAGCAGAGACAGACAGAAGGAGAAGGAGGAGAATAAAAAGGATGGGGAGGAAGTGGAGAAGGAGGAGAGAGATTGATATTGAAAATAAATCTGTGTTTCAGAGTTTAATATATTTTTATTTAACGTAAGGCTATAAGATTACCATACGACCCAGCAATCCACTACTGGGCATTTACTCTGAGAAAACCATAATTCAAAAAGAGTTATGTACCACAATGTTCATTGCAGCTTTATTTACAATAGCCAGGACATGGAAGCAACCTAAGTGTCCATCAACAGATGAATGGATAAAGAAGATGTGGCACATATATACAATGGAATATTACTCAGCCATAAAAAGAAACGAAATTGAGTTATTTGTAGTGAGGTGGATGGACTTAGAGTCTGTCATACAGAGTGAAGTAAGTCAGAAAGAGAAAAATAAATACTGTATGCTAACACATACATATGGAATCTAAAAAAAAAAATAGTTCTGAAGAACCTAGGGGCAGGACAGGAATAAAGACGCAGACATAGAGAATGGACTTGAGGACACGGGGAGGGGGAAGGGTAAGCTGGGACTATGTGAGAGAGTGGCATGGACATATATACACTACCAAATGTAAAATAGATAGCTAGTGGGAAGCAGCCACATAACACAGGGAGATCAGCTCGGTGCTTTGTGACCAACTAGAGGGGTGGGATAGGGAAGGTGGAAGGGAGATGCAAGAGGGAAGAGATATGGGGATATATGTATATGTATAGCTGATTCACTGTTATAAAGCAGAACACACCATTGTAAAGCAATTATACCCCAATAAAGATGTTAAAAAATAATTTTATCTTTTAATTTGTATTCTTTTAAATTTCAGTATAGTTGATTTACAACATTGTATAATTTCAGGTGTACGACATGATTCACCATTTTTGAAGGTTATACTCCATTTATGGTTATTATAAAATATTGGCTATATTTCCTGTGCTGTACAATATATCCTTGTGGCTTGTTTATTTTGTACATAGTAACTTATATCTCTTAATCCCTTACCCCCTTACCCCCTTTCCTCTCCTTACTAGTAACCACTAGTTTGTTCTCTGTATCTGTGAGTTTGTTTCTTTTTTTTTTATATTCACTAGTTTTTTTTCCTTCTTAGGCTCCATAAATAAGTGATATCATATAGTATTTGTCTTTCTCTGACTTACTTTGCTAGGTGTAACACCCTGCAGGTCCATCCATGTTGCTGCAAATGGAGTTATTTCATTCATTTTTGTCGCTGAGTAGTATTCTAGTGTGTGTGTGTCCATACCACATCTTCTTTATCCATTTATCTGTTGATGGATACATAGGTTGCTTCCATATCTTGGCTATTGTAAATAATACTGCTATGAACATTGGGCATATGTCTTTTCAAATTAGTGTTTTCTTTTCTTTGGATATATACCCAGGCGTGGAATTGCTGGGTCATATGGTAGTTCTAGTTTTAGTTTTTTGAGAAACTTCCATACTGTTTTCCACAGTGGCTGCACCAATTTACATTCCCACCAACAGTGTATAAGGGTTCCCTTTTCTCCACATCCTCGCCAACATTTGTTATTTGTATTCTTTTTGATTATAGCCATTCTGGCAGGTGTGATGTGATATTTCATTGTGGTTCTGATTTTGCATTTCTCTCATGATTAACAGTGTTGAGCATCTTTTCATGTGCCTGTTGGCCATCTGTATGACTTCTTTGGAAAAATGTCTATTCTGGTCTTTTGCCCATTTTTCGATCAGGTTTTTTTTTTTTTTTCTTTTGATGTTGAGTTGTATGAGCTGTTTGTATATTCTGGCTATTAACCCCTTATTGATCATATAATTTTCAAATGTTTTCTCCTATTTAGTAGGTTGTCATTTCACTTTGTTGATGGTTTCCTTTAACCTGCAAAAGATTTTCAGCTTAATTAGGTCCCATTTGTTTATTTTTGCTTTTATTTCTTTTGCTTTAAGAAACATCCAAAAAAATATTGCTCTGATTTATGTCAAAGACTGTTCTATGTTTTCTTCTAAAAGTTTTATGGTTTCTGGTCTTATATTTAGGTCTTTAATCCATTTTGAGATTATTTTTTATATGGTGCTAGAAAATGTTTTAATTTCATTTTAAAACATGTAGCTCTCTAGTTTTCCCAGCACCGCTTATTGAAAAGACTGTCTTTTCTCCATTATACTTTCTTGCCTCTTTTGTTGTAGATTAATTCACCATAAGTGTGTGGGTTTATTTCTGGGCTCTCTATTCTGTTCCATTTATCTGTATGTCTGTTTTTGTGCCAGCACCATACTGTTTTGATTACTGCAGCTTTGTAGTATAGTCTGAAGTCAGGGAGCATGAAACTTCAAGCTCTGTTCTTTTTACAGATTGTTTTGACTATCTGGAGTCTTTTGTGTTTCCTTACAATTTTTTGTTCTAGTTCTTTGAAAAATGTCATTGGTATTTTGATAGGGATTGCATTGAATCTGTATATTGCCTTGTGATTTTCTGATTTGGTTTTGCATTTGGAGCTCCACCTTGACCCTGATACCTGACAATGAACACTGTTTCTGTAGCTACATCACTCTGCCTCCTTACTCAGGCAAGATTCAGACCCTCTCACCCCTTGGCCTTCAGCCACCATGACTCCATATTGTATATAATCCAGCCTGGAAGATGGGCCACTCTATCTTGATTCAGGCCATCACCACACTTACATCTCCTATAGCATGGGAGACAGTTGCCTAAGTAAATAATGATGATTACAGTCAGTGTAAGGAGAGCTTAGATAGAGCTGTGGGGCTGGAGCCCAGAGGATGGAGTGACTGCCTGCCAAAGGCAGACAAAGGAGGACCTGGGTCAAGGATGAGCAGTCATTTCCATGGCAGAGAAGGATAAATGCCTCTAAGTAATAGAAGGAGCACAAGTAAAGCCCTGGAGTTGGGAAAGAAGAGCATGCCTTGTGGATGATGAGAGATACAGCATGTCTGGAGTTTGAGTTGCAGAAGTGAGAACATTTGGAGCCAGATTATGTTGTTCTCCAACAGGAATTTTTATGTGGTTCATACTTTATTCTCAAGGTGGTGAAGAGCTGTGCTAACAGTGATTATAGTAACCGCCATTTATTGAGGGTTAACCATGGGCAATGGGTTGCTTAAGTTATTTGCATGTATTGTCTTATTCCTATGTAGGAGACAAGGAAACTAAGAGGTTAAGTAACTTAACCAAAGTCACATAGCAAATGACTTGCACAGCTGGGTTTGGAGCCACCCAGTCTCAGATTCCAAAACTTCTGCTTTTAATGTGGTACTTCACTGCCTTTTGTTACAATTTTTAAAGGGGGGAGATATAGATTGATGTGATATGTGTTTAAGAACGATATTGCAAAAATAATGTGGAGGAAGCCTCTGGAGGAAAAGATAGGCTACAGCAATAGTGCAGGTAAAAAATCATGAGTCTGACTAAAAAACATTGGTGGGAAGATGTTGAATCTGATACTGAAGGGTCTTTCTCTCTGCTGGTGATTCCTCTTCCTGCTCCTAGAATCCACCTCGCCTCCCCTTGGAGTCAGAAGGGCTATCATCAAAAGGAACACAAATAACAAAAGGTGGTGAGGATGTGGAGAGAAGGGAACCCTTGTGCACTGTTGGTGGGAATGTAAATTGGTGCAGCCACTGTGGAAAACAGTATGGAAGTTTCTCAAAACACTAAAAATAAAACTACCATATGACCCAGCAATTCCACGCCTGGGTATATATCCAAAGAAAATGAAAACACTGATTTGAAAAGATACATGCACCCCAATGTTCATAGCAGCATCATTTGCAATAACCAAGATATGGAAGCAACCTAAGTGTCCATCAATAGATGAACTGAAAAAGAAGATGCTGTATATATGTATGTGTGTGTATATATATATATATATATATACACACACAATGGAATGCTACTCAGTCAGAAGTCATAAAAAGGAAGGGAATCCTACCATTTGCAACAACATGGATGGTACTATGATAAGTGAAATAATTCAGGCAGAGAAAGACAAATACTGTATGATATCTCTTATATGTAGAATCTAAAAAATACAACAAACTAGTGAATGTAAGAAAAAAGAAGATGACTCACAGAAAACACACTAGTGGTTACCAGCAGAGAGAGGGAAGTAGGGAGGGGAAATATAGAGGTAGGGGGTTAAGAAGTACAAATTATTAGGTATAAAGTAAGCTATAAGGATATATTGTACAACACAGGGAATATAGCCAATATTTTATAATAACTATAAATGGAGTATAACGTTTAAAAATTGTGAATCATTATTTTCTGTACCTGTAACATATAATATTGAATATCAACTATACTTAAGTTAAAAAATTTTGAAAAGAGAGGAAGCTTCTTGTAAGCTAAAAGCTCACCTGCCATTGTAGTGTGCCTGTATAAACACATAAAAACAGGAGACCTCTTGATCAGAGAACAGAGCATTCACTCACATCTTAGAGCGCTAATTCCCCTGTGTTCCAGTTCCCCATGGGGCAGTGCAGTGTGGGCTAGACACATCTGTGCATGCAGGGACTTGCCAAAGGACAGGAACTCCTAAATTATGAAACTCAGAGGTTGTATAAGGCAGCAAGCATATTTTCCCTTTTCCCCCATGGAGAGAGACAAATCCTGTCTGGGGAGGGAAAGGAAAGGTCCCGAGATTTTTTTTTTTTTTTTTTTTTTTTTGCGGTACGCGGGCCTCTCACTGTTGTGGCCTCTCCCGTTGCGGAGCACAGGCTCCGGCCGCGCAGGCTCAGCGGCCATGGCTCACAGGCCTAGCCGCTCTGCGGCATGTGGGATCCTCCCGGACCGGGGCACGAACCCGTGTCCCCTGCATCGGCAGGCGGACTCTCAACCACTGCGCCACCAGGGAAACCCGGTCCTGAGATTTTTATCACCCTTAAAATGTAAGTAAATATCTCTGAGGCAGATAAGCCCTTAAATCTCTATGGAATAATTCACTGTCTCTAACTTCCATTCAATCATCCTTTCACCCAGGTTGCCAGTAATTTTTACCCAGAAGGTCCTGAGTGTGCAGAAATGTGAAAATAGTCATGGAACATAGTCTCTCAATAGCGGTGTGAACAACCTATTGAAATTGGACAGAATTTCCACAGCTTTTATAAGATACTGGAATCAGTCCATCACAGGCTTAGAATGTCTGCAATACTGATTGAAGTGGACAGTTGTTCAGGCCAAATTATCTATAAAATTTAATTTGAAAGGTGTTTCTTAAACAAATTTCTGGGTTACTCAAGTGATTGTCTTGGTATGTATGTTCTTACTTTGAGTGCCAATAAATTATGTTTGAAGAGAAGAGAATCCTATTTCTTCTGTGCTTTGAAAATTTCTGAAGAAATACTGGTAAATGGTCAACAGAAGGACCAAGAAACCCTACTTTTATTCAGAAACCTGGGCATTATCACAATTTTAAGAATATAGAAACGTATCTCATGCATATATTCCATGTAATAAAAGATTGCATCCGGTGTGAAATTTTTAAAAATAGTTTATTTTAGCTGATAATGTATATCATAAGCTTTTCCCTGGAACATATAGTGGAACTCAGTTCTGTTTTTCTCAAAAAATGTGAAGATGAATTATTTTCTTGTGTTTTGTACGGATCATCTAGGCAGGTACCAAAAAGAGGAGGTTCAGTAGCAGTGTTAAATCAAAAAGCACATGACACCAAGTTGAGTCTGACATTCTGAGAGTTAAAAAAAAAAAAAGTGGTTGTTAGTTTCTAGTATAATACAATGAGCTTTCATTTACAACTTTTTTCTTCTATTTTGTGTGTTTGATTTTGTATACGGGTTTTGGTCAAGGGATAAGTAAGAGGGAGATAAGGAAATAAAGGTAGAATTTCCATGGATCTTCAAATGCTGGTAGCAAGTAACTTTTCCGACATGTGATGTACAAAATTAAACTGTTAGGGTTTTTGGATTTCTCTTCATGTTTCTCTGTCCTTCTCTCATTGCCGGAGATGACATCAGCCTTGATTCTTTTAATTAATATGCTAGAGAGAAGAAGATTATCAATACCAAAATTAAGAACTGCAGCTTAGTTGAAGACCAGTCTTCAGTGTGTAGGTCTTTTTATTTTTCATATATAGTTTTTGAAATGATGGAAGCAATAAAAAGTCGTGTTGAAATAAAAAGTTCCACTATTCTGCCACCACCAATTTGCTTTTTCTATATTACCTTATACTTCAGACACAGCAAAATTCCAGTACATATTAAGCACTTAATACATCTTTCCTATTAGCACTGTGTTATGTTTGTTTGTTTATTTAAGGAGATGTGAAAAGCACAAAATATTAGAAAACTAATAGTATAAGTTAGGTGTAGTGAGTCTTTCTATTTTGCTTTACGTCTTCCAGAGTAACGCTAGGCTAGTGTTAATCCTGATAGTGACAAGTTAAAATAGTGACAGGGGTAAAGTGATCTCTTGTCATAGTTGTTAGCCAAGACAAGGGTGCCAGTTTCACTTTTTTATGTTGATAACCTCATAATAGTAATTTCACAGGGCTCTTTTGTGAGCTTATTGAACCTGATGTTCAGTGTTTCATTGTGTTTGGGGCAGAGCTGGCTGGGTGGGGTGCAGAGTACCCAGGGATGTGGGTGGAGAGATACCCAGTGCCAGATTCTTAAGGGCCTTTGTAAGTTATACTATAGAGTTGGGACTTCATCTTGGAGCAAGTAGGGAGTCAGTGAATGCCATTTAAAGAAGGAATTGCCATTCTGGAATCTGTACTTTCAAGGGGTGACTCTTTCTTTGTGTGAATAGTGGATTTCAAAAGGGTAGGGTAAACAATTTGAAAAGTTCTTAGGGATCCAAGTGAGAAATGAAGGAGGCTGAAGGTCGGCTTGAGGCAGCAGAGGAGTTTAAGAGGTTGAATGAGTGTGGCTTTATGTTTAAGTGAATGCAGTAGATTAGGAAGAGGGGACTTCGAGGATTAATGCGCAGGTGTCTGACCTGGAAACTGTCCAGCTGGTGGTGCCAGCCACTGTGATGGCCATAAATTGAATGATGCTTATGCACCATTTTCAACCCCCGTGTTATCTCTAGGACATGAAAATAAACATGCTTGAGCCTGGCAAAGTGATACGTATGATGTTATCAACTCTTTTGTTCTTAAGTTTTACATTTTAAATTTTATGTCAATACTATTAATATACTTAAACATAAAAAATGCATTTATACATATCCTTTCAACTATTCCTTGAAGCCTTCCTGATTTCTGTCATTTAAAAATTACTAATTTTCGTTTGGCGTTTAAACATACATTATCACACATGAATTTTGAATTATGTAGAGGTTTTGCTTATATTTTCATGTATCTTGTGTTTGGCTTACCCTCATTACTTTTATTATTAAGCACTTGGGCGTTCCTTAGCTTCGATTCCTTCTGTGTCTTATTAAGATACTTATATTGACCACATAAAATGTCTGTAACATAAAATTTAAATGTGGATCCTGGCAAGGATAAATATTATGTAAAGTTAAAACAACAAACACATACTCCAGGCCTAGAAGGTTAGATATGGGGGAAATTAATCCTACTCTCAACATTAATGTGTAAAAAAGCTAACAAGAAATTACTACATTTGTAATTATTGTTATATATCAACTATATGCACAGCACCAATAGATGAAGTATCTGTTGATAAAAGTTTTTGCACAGTAATTATTTTCTCATTACTACAGCAGATAGAGCTTTCTGAAATAAATATAATCAAGTCTCTATCAATAAATCCAAACCAATCAGATCTGTCTCACACCAAGTGTTTCTTATTGCCCATGGTGAGCTTGAAATTCCCTGCCAGCTGCAAAAAAGATGTTACTGTAGCATCAAGAAAACTATATGAAGAAAATGGAAATGCACGATACTTTCTTACATTTTTCTTAGGTGAGCGTAAATGTTGACAGAGCTGATAGTCTTACATATACAAGCTCTTACATGCAAAACATTTCTGATTTAATAGTCAAACACTCAGAATCTTTTTATGCTCTCTTACAATCTTTTTTTCCTTAAAGCATCTCTTTTTTTGTACCTGGGATTCCACTGTAGGGTCTTTAAAGATTTTGACAAGATAAGAGGAAACAAACCAAACTCTGCTTTCCTACATATCCTGTACATATTTTCATTTTTAGACAAACTTGCATTATGGATACAGGTTGACTCAGTGTTTAAAAGTTTGAGCTCCAGGGTCATACTTGGTATCCTTTTTATTTATTTCTTATCTTGTGTAATGTATTATTTCAGAGCAAATGACTGTGACCTGATTTCTCTCTCTCTCTCTTTTTTCTTTGTATATGTCCCTATAGGAATGTTTCTTTAACCCAATTCAGCCCTATTATTCTTTTATTAATTTTGACTTGTATGTGTTGAGTGTTTTCAACTGATCATGCAGGTCATTATTTAGCTCTAATGTTTTAGTATGTTGGATTATTATATTTGTTCTATTTGTCTTAGTCTCTTCATCAAGAAAATACCTACTATCCACTTGTTGAAAATCAGTTATCAACTGATAACTGATTATATTATAATCAGAGAATTATATTATTCTCTGATTTATAGAATTATATTATTAATTCTCTTTGTTGGAGTCAACTTTTGTATTTTTCTTTTCCATTTTTGGAAAGTCTGTCAAATTTGACCGATAATTCATGATTTGATTTTTACATTGTTTATTACTTAATGTTCTTTTGAATTCCACCATGGCTTTACAAATGACCTATCATTCTTTATAAGGCCCCTTAGTGTACTGCTTTATTCTGTTAGCATTTGTACTGAACAGGATGGAATAGTCTATGTTGAAGGAATAAGTGCAGGTGTATTTCTTCTCATGCTACATGGTGAACTTAAGGTGATCATGTGCTCTGCTGCACACAGCCACTCAGTCATCAAAGCTGATGGAGCCCCACTGTTACCAGCACCATCTAGGACAGGCCACATTTTCAGTCACAGCATTGTGATTTAATTTTTCTGGCTTGTTGGTCAGAAGCAGTCACTTAGCCCACCAAACTCTGTGTGCGTAGAAGAGGAGACCCAAAAATGAATGAGCACTAGAAATCTCAATCAGTTTATGAAATCAGCAGTTATTTTTCAGAATTGTTTTGAATGTATAAAGCAGATACTATTTAATCTTTACCTGTGTTTTGGTGGCAAAATGTGTGATTGTTCTCTTCCTTTGGTTTGGCAGAATCCGAAATGCAGTGTCAGAATATCATGCTTTAACTGTAGTTAATGTATTTTAATATACCAAAACAAAATTTATACTATATGAAATATTTACAGACATCTTAAATTGCTTTCCCAGGTTGAATACTAGCTAGTTGCCCCTATATACCACTTATTGGATGTTTCTTCTCATCGCTGATTTGAGTTGAACCTTTGTACATTAAATTCTTCTATCTTTTAAGCAACTGGTAGGGAAAAGCATTACTTCTTTCCTGAAATTTCTTTACTAT
This sequence comes from Pseudorca crassidens, assembly GCF_039906515.1. Lineage (NCBI taxonomy): Eukaryota > Metazoa > Chordata > Mammalia > Artiodactyla > Delphinidae > Pseudorca > Pseudorca crassidens. The sequence goes on from NC_090306.1 coordinate 65,609,533, forward strand.
TCATATATATTTAACCTTCAAGTGAATTTTAGTCATTTTATCACTCTAAATTAAGATTTCTGAAAAAATATATAAAGTGGCTTCACCTCATCAATATTATGCGTGAGTAGTAGAAAGCCTTAGAATTTTTTTTATGGCGTTAGATTCCTGGGTTGTAATTTCTACTGTGCCACTTAATAGCCATATGACCTTGGGAAAATACCAGGCTCTGCGTCTCAATTTCCTCATCTGTAAAAAGGGGATAGTAATATCGTCTATCTTACAGGGTTGTTATGAAGATGAGATAAGTTAGCATTTGTAAAGCTCTTAGTACAGTGTCTCACGTCTATTAAGTTTTGTATTTTTTTCTAAAATACAACTGAAGTCAATTAAAAGCATAATGTTGCAATACAGTAGAAATGTGTGAGCTTTTTAAGGAGATCGTGTAAGAGAAATGTAGCTGATTACCACAGGAGGCAAAAGGCACCACGTTCGAGTGCAGAGGCAGCATCATTCTCTTGGGTGTTGGTTTAGGAGGGGAGAGGAACCGTTGATGTGCCTGGTGTGATGTGTGAGAGCGTATAAGATTGAAATGTTTGATATTCCTAAAGAAACAGTAAAAATCCTGTCAAGGGACCCATACATTCTTGGCGAAAGGCTGTCTAACCCCTGCCCCGAAAGCGCTGTCTTCATGGGAAATCTCACCTCTAAAAGTCTGCATCTTTAGCGAAAATAAACTGGTAGGTTGTGAATTTTTTTTAACCAAAGATAGCGGTTTACTAAAAGAAAATTAGTGTGTGCAGGCAATCTGACATACTATTCTGAATCTTTTATGTCTGTTTGTTAGGGCATGCTAAAAATTTTATGTGATGATAATGCTCTGTAGATGTAGGTTTTTTAAAATTGGACTTCATATTTGAAGAATCATGAGATCCACAAAGAAACAGCATAATCTGATGAATGTCCATTATAAATTAATATTAAAATATGGAGCTGTATGAACTGAAATAGGAGTATACTATTTACATGGCCAACCGAAACATCACATGAATCATCTCATTTTAAAATGTTAAGAATCCCTTGCCTGTCCGTGAGATAGGAAGAAGTATAGGAGACGAATTGTTATTGTAGTACTAGCACATAGCAATATACCTTTTTTATTACAGAATCAGGGAACAATCCTCTGAGATTCTCATTTGAAGTAGAAGGGAGTGAATTTTTATTGATTTGTTATTTCATTTAACACATCATTTTGCCCTCTTGCTCTCTTGTAGTATGTGTGTTCAATAAATAATACATTCTCTCTTCTCCACGTTGCTGCCTAAGAATCTGTGTGGCTCAGAATAAGCCAGGTGTTCCCACAACTTATTGTTCTGGCTTCTCTGTTGTTTTGCCTAACAGCTGTCAGGACTGGTCTTCTTAATTGTTTTATGTGAGTGATGTGAAATTCGGGTTGTGATACCAAAGGTGGTCTGGGGTGAATGCTGCTTACCCAATTGCCATGTGATGGACATGTGTGTCTCGTATTGTCTCTGGTTGATTGTGACAACGGCTGCTGACTCCTGACTATTGTTAAGTGCCTGGTAACAGATCAGTCGAATCCACCTCAGAATGATGATCAGTAGCGGGGCCTGTGAGGCTGACAACAACCAGAAGTAAAAGCAACCTTGCAAGTAAGACACGCACTTCATGGTCTGCTTCAGCAGGGAGCTTGCTTGTGACACAAGCTACATTTTCATAATCAGGAAAACAAATGACCAGACAGGTCTTTCCAGAGAGGGTTATTTATATATTTCATCAATGGTTCCTTTTGGTTTTAATTAGGAAGACTAGGGATATCACATTTAGATTGTTCTAGTAGGCCTAAAAAAGAAGGCAGAGGGTACAATTTTAAAATGGCACCTAGTAGGATTTCTGTGAGTGTTTAGTTGAACTCGGGATTAAAGTAGAAAGCATCTTTGGTTATGTTCTGAAGTTCATTCCTCTGTGAAACTGCTGTGCTGTCCAGTGGAACTACCTAGGTAGAAATCAGTTTCAATGGGAAGAAGCATACCTTTCCCCTGTCAGGTCTTACTGTCCCCACCCCACCTCCCCCGCCCCTTCAAGCTTTTCTTCTAGTAAGGAGCATATGGATTATGAAGAAGGGTATGTAATTGCATTACATTGACTACATCAGGCTAGAGGTTAGATTTTTGCTGTCAGCTGACAACATTTTGGAGAGAGTGTGTTCATTTTTATTCTTAGTATCCCACTTGGTCCTTCCCTATCACTCTTATAAGAACTCAGTTTACTATATTCTGTATTTGACCCCTAAAACACCTTGACCCAAGCTGGAAGAGTAGGACTGAGTACAGTGAACTCATATCTCTTCAAAGATGTGTTTGTAATGAAGGGCCTCTCTGGGAGCCTACTTAATATAAATCACCTTTCATTTTACAACAGGTAGTCAATGTTGGATTCAGGTAGTAGTTTTAGAAAAGTTCCTTTACTTCCAACTTCAGATCTCAAATTTAACATGATTGTTAAAGGGGCATGACTTCAGACCTTTAAAAAATATGTTTCAATTCCCAAATAGTGCTTTTGAACAAAATATGTATTTTGAAGCTACACAGTGAATTGTGCCTAATTCCCACTAGGTTTTAAAATCATAAATACCTTAGGTCATGGCTCCTTCAATATTTGAATTCTTTTTGGATTGTACAAAGGCCATGCAGATAGATGTTAAAACATGCGTGGTAACACAAAGCAGGGAGGGCAGAAGGAAAATATACATCCAGGTATTGAGGAGGAAGTCAGTATCTTTGCTGTGAATATTCATCTTAATTTCAAGTGTTGTTTATCAACAGTTTAAAGGCCTATATGTCCTCCCAAACTGCAAAACATTAAAGAGGTAAAAAGGTAATTGAGATAGGAAATGGTAGTAAGAAGTCTTCAGTGACAAGCCAATAAGTGTTATAATCCTGAGCTGTATTCTTTATTAATATTGGTTTACAGTTTCTATTTAGCACTTAATGGTTTCTTTGTCCTGCTTGGATTCCATATTTGTATTTGATAACATTTATTGGGTTTTTTCCCCAATATAAAAGAAATAGTCACATTAAAATCTTTGGGAAATATATACAATAAAAAATAATGATATGAATTTGTGAGTAAATGATACATGATGATATTTGCTTCAAAATAATGTTGGGTGGGCAAAGAGGTGAGGGCCTAGATGAAACTGTATTGGCCCTTGTAAGTTTTGGGTGCATAGAGGTTCATTGTGCTGTTCACTTTATTTTTATATCCTTTGAAAAAGTTCTGTAATTAAAATAAAAAGACCTCTAGTTCCACTTCTCAGAGATAATTATTTCTTCTTCTGCACACAGACATATTCACAGAAATACACTTACACATACTCATACTTTTTTTATTTAGACAAAATTGGACCACCCCAAAGTAGAGAGTCTGAGTTCAATGGAGACTCAGGTTGTTCTCTCAAATGCCCTTGGCAGACTCCTGTGCAGAGTGACCATTTGAATTTTGTTGACTTGTCACTGGATGGTCAGGTTTGGTGAGTAAGTGAAGCCAGGTGTGTACTCGTTCGGCGGGGGAGAGGAGGGGGGTTCAGGCCCAAAACACAATTAATTGCTGTATACACTGACACTAAACCATGACTAAAACTTAGAATTAGCCTGTGTTTGGTGTGATGTTTAGACTTAGCTTAAATATCTTCTGTGGGCTGAGATGTGGGAAAAAATAGCAAAGCAAGGGAAGCTACCTTATTCTCATCCTCTTTTTCTTTGTAATGTTATTCCCTCTTCCTCTGAAAGAAGAAATGGAGGGAAAACAGAGCAGAACCTCAGAAGTGTTTAACTCAGAGAATGAGAAATGAAGGAGTTGAACTGCCACCTACTTCCACTTGCTATACCCTCTCCATATCATCTTCCCCAAGCCCAAGTGTATCAGTTTCAGATGTACAAGTTCTTTTTCCATACCCCAAGCAATAAAAAAAAAATTTCTTAAAAATAGAATTTCCAGGACAGATCCCTAGTTACCATGATTCAAGGGATCCTACAGGTGTTAGGTAAGTCTTCTAGAAAGATAATTCCTTTAAAGAGATTTAATTACAGTTCTCTTATTTACTTTAAAAGTATCTTTTAACTTAGGTACTTAGAAGAAATTCAAATGATTTTTTTTTTTTTTTGCGGTACGCGGCCCTCTCACTGTTGTGGCCTCTCCCGTTGCGGAGCACAGGCTCCGGACGCGCAGGCTCAGCGGACATGGCTCACGGGCCCAGCCGCCCCGCGGCATGTGAGATCTTCGCGGACCGGGGCACGAACCCGTGTCCCCTGCATCGGCAGGCGGACTCTCAACCACTGCGCCACCAGGGAAGCCCTCACATAATTTTAACTTTGCATGAATGGTGTTATCCCTTAAAAGTATGTGAGAAGCATTCTTGGTACAGTTGGCCCTTGTCTACGTTGATTTTCAGAACACCAGAGGAAAGTTTAGGCCCTGGTATGGAAAATAATCTCATTGATTATGGGAAATTCATTTCGATTCATGAAGCAAATGGCTACTTATTTCTAAAAGGCTTTCCTCAGTACAACCCAGGTCCCTAGGACTAACCTTCCTTTGCTTGGGTAGTCATTCTTGAAAATTTTTTCAGTATACTAGGCAAATACAAAGGCCTTAGCACTGAAAGTATACCATTTCAGATAACATGCATTCTCTTCATGACTGTTTATGTTAAACCTTCATTCCTTATATATTCCTTATTAACATTTGAGTGTTATTTTATCCTTCCTACATTGCAGTGGTAACAAATTTTGATGTAGTGCTTGTGAAGCAGTTCTGGGCACTGAGCTCTGGGGGCAAGACACAAAGAAAAGGGAAATATGATGCTGAGCAAACAGTCTACACTGCAAAAGCACGAGTGACTTGTATTGTAGGATTTTGGGGCAAACAAATTTGTGTATATTTTTTACAAGGTCAGTAACCAAAGTCTGTTCACAGTTTAAGGCAGGAACATAAAATATTTTACATATGAGCAAAATATTTTAAAGCCTAACCTGAGTTTTAAAAAGCTTTATATTTTAAAATTTAGATTTATTATGAATCATACTCTCAGGTAGTTGCTGGCTTGGTTTTATAGATGGAGGAATTAAATGATATCACTGTACAAACATAATTTATGATTCATGATTTTTTCATTAATGGCTATTTTAAAAACCTGTGCTTGGTTGACTACAATGAAGGAGTAAGTGATTTTTAGTTTTAGTATTTTTATATTCTATCATTTTATATTGACTTTTGCTGTAATTCCACAAGTGTTTTTCTAATATTAGAAGATACCTAAACATTTAGTAAAAGTTTTAATATTTCCTCCAAATATCACTTCATAGTGTAAATGTTCTGTCTACTTGTATTTTAATTCTCCAACTCAAACTCTGTAAGAAATTGGTAACATTATTATGTGCTTTGAATTTTCAGTTGTTGTATAATAAATTTCTGTTGAAAATTTCCACTGATTCCTGGACCCATGTAAAAGTAACAACAATTTTTTTTGAAAAATATTGCCAAGCCAAAGCAAGGCAGTCTTGGAGCCAGCTCTCACGGTCAACAGACCTAGAGCACTCCCCACATTAAGCTGGTAGCTTGCTTAAAGTAAATGTCTGATTGAATTACTCCTTGGTGATAAGGAATCCGGTTATTTCAGAGGGATTGATTTTTAATCAAAGTCAAATTCTGAAACATCTTTTCTGGATTCTCTATTTGATTTTTATGAGTTTGATTTCTCAGACCCAGTTCCCTCTTAATATTCTTCCTTTCTGAATTTGATTTTCCTTCAACAAGGGGAAAAGTATTTCTTTCTAAATTAAAGGTTAGTTTGCAAGCCAGAATGATAAAGGTATAAAGGCCTCTATTCCTCCAACTTGGCAAGAGAACTCCTTTATTTTCTGATATCTGGATCAATAAAACATTGCTTTTATAGATATAGAAAGCATTGCTTTTATAGGAAATTGGGCACTCTTACTGAGGAATTTGCTTGGAGTCACTTCTTTTTAATTTGCTCAGACCGGGTACTGGGAGAAGGTCTTTTCTGAGATGAGGAAGGCATACAACTTGTTTCTTAAAATTGCTTTGAGTTTCTTTGGAAAGGTCGGGATTTGTGGAGTATTTGAGTTAATTCCCTCTTCTGGCTATGACAGCAGAAGTGCAGATTTATTTCACAGTTAACCTAGCCTCTTAACACATCTTCTATGTCTTGTTAGATTTATTTTCTAGACCTCAAAGCTACAAAGAGCCTTGAACTGAGAGCTCTCATCCGTCTCCTTCTCTGTCTTCTCTGTCTCATCACCCTTTCTCCCCTCCTTGCTCTCTTTTCTCTTCTCCCTTTATTTTTCTTCCCTCTTCTTTCTCTTCCTTTCATCCCTTCTGCTTTAAGCACCACCCCCACCCTCTTTACCTCCTTCTACCTCTCACTATCCCCTCTGTCCTAGAACGTGCAGTTCTAAAACAATGATGACTAAGTTAACGTAAAAATGAACAGATCACTAAACGCCATGGCCCCATAAGTTGCTGGAAAGAGTTGAAAATCAAGTGATGGAACTACAAATATTAAACATGAGACTGCCAAGAGTCCATCTCATTTCTCTTAGTGTAGCGATTCTCTTCTGTGGTTGTAATTTGAATGTGTTCTCAGGAAAGAGCTTCAGTGAAAGGAGAACTAGGGCAAATATGTGTGATCATAAGAACCTAGAAAATGAGACAGACTTCTTTCTTTGATGAAATATGTAAGAGCTTCACAGCCATATTCAGGCTGGGACATTGCTGAGTGCTTCCAGGACACAGCCGGTCCATGTGGTCCATGCGTGATCTGGAATAATAAGACAGAGTGTAAGACCAAATCAGGACTCTAAGCTAAGTCATGCCAACACATTTATCTAAGCAAAACTGGGGAAGAGGAGTATGGTTCAACTTTCTGGAAGCAGAGACTGGGGGGAGTAGTGTAGACCCAAATCCTGAAGAGGACAGTCACAGGGATACTCTTAGAGAGATGTCCCATGGAGTAAGGACGGGAATCAGTTAAGGTATAGCCCAAGTTGCTGTTACAAGTAATTCTCACCACCCCTCATAATGTAGCTTTACTAAGAGAAGTTTTTGGAGTGTGTGTGTGTGTGTATGTTCACATGTATGTTTTATTCTTACATGGCACTCCAAGGGTAGACTAGGGCTAGTGTGTTACTTCTCAGACAGCCATCCAGGGACTCAGACTCATTCAATCTTACTGTTATGTTCTTCTCAATATGCAGCTTGCATGTCATGGTCCAAGATGGCTGCTCTGGCTCTTGCCAGAGTATGTATACTTCAGGTCATGGGAAGAGGAGAGGTCAGGTGAGCATATATCCATTTCTTCTAAGAGCAGTAGCACACATCAGTTCTGCCTAGGTTCCATTAGCCAGAAATGAATCGTATGATCACACTAGTCTCTCTAGCTAGGCAGTTGTTTAGCTATTTAATTTGAAAACTTTAATTTGGTATTTCTGCTATTAAAAGAAGAGGATGATGCACTGGTGTTTGTGGAACACGAGTGGTCTCTTGCAGAGGCATCAACCAATGCCTTAGATGAGTCCAAGCTACTGATTCTGATAGTCATTGGGCCTGAGGAATATCATTTATCACCTGCTATAATTGGCAGGGGGAGAAGGACCACATTCCTGAAAGTGACTGGGTAACATCTTAAAAAGTTGACATGGGTGCTACATGAGGAATAACAACAAGGACAGTTACCTCACTAGGTCATGAGTTTCTTGAGAGTAGAAGCTGAATATTATTCATCTTTATATTCCCAAAGTTTAACACGACTCTTAGACTATGTTTTATCACTAATAGATAAATACTGAATGAACAGATGTAAACATATCCTTTAAGAGGATAAGAAAGAAGGGAAACCATATAAGGTAAAAGTGATAAGGGCCTAAATTATTTAAATCATTATGTTCTTTAAAAAAATTGTTTTGTTTTCATTTTCTCATTTTTGCAGTAGAATTTCCCTTAATATTTCAAACTGGTATTCCAAGACACATACTTTCTCTCTGAACCTTGTGTGAGGCTGAAATAGATAATGAGTTATGGAAAGTACATCATTTTCAATGCAAATATAAATGTAACCTAAGTTGTACATCTCAGTATAGCCTAAATTTGAACCCTGACATTGATAACTTTGAAAACATTCCTCAAAAACAGAGGTACTCTGCCTTTTAATTTTAACGCCGTATGTAACTTCAGAGTTCACTGTTGTACATTGAAAGTAAATTTCAGGATTTGCCAAGCTTTCACAGTGCAGGGATATGATTCTTAAGTTATATTGCATGAGTTCATTTTTGTTTTCAGTCATATCTTCTAGTAGTACTTTAGGAAACGACATTACATTAAAAAGTTTGTGTAGTTTACATAACAAATTGCCCTTTGTGATATCCAGGTATTTTCCATCCTCAAACATATGTTAAAGCATGCTTAAATAAATAAATATATAAAATATACTGTAATTATATTTATTAACATATTAATTGTACATATATAATTCAGATTCCATGTGTGTACATGTGTGCATGTGTGTGTATTTACATACATATGTACATTGTGATGTTACACTAGACGGAAGTATTTCCTGTTAGGGAAATACAAGCTACATTGCTTTACTGGGAAATATATCTTTTATACCTTTAAATGTAAAGGATTTATTAGTTTAGTTTGCTCTGGTATGCAAATAAATGTTCTGGTATGCTCCAATAAAAAGCACATAAATAGGGAAGATAATTTATAGAGAAAGTTTAAACATACTCAATTTGCTGTAATTATAGTGAGAGCAGGAAAATATTCCATACTGTATTTGGTACAAATAACTGTGCATTTTTGCAGATATGCTATTTATGGCATATTTTTTATAGTCTTTTTTTCTCTGACCTGAATAGCAAATGTTGTCTGTATCTGATTCATTTAAATAATATATTTTGAGCTTTTTCCATATTTCTGACAATTCCTGAGGGTAGGTGCTTTCATATACATTATACTGTTTAATCTTCTGGATATGAAGGGTGTTTTTATTTTCCCTTTTTTACTGATGAGGCCACTGAGTCTGATGTCACAGGAGGGTAGGAAACAAACGTAGCTCTGATCATAGTCTCCTGCTTATTGCAATTTACTCTCCATCCTTTTATTCTGACAGTTACCAATTATTACGTTGTATTTGTCTATATTTTAGCTTATTTACTCAATTGTGAGCTCCTTGTAGACAAGAACTGAATTATACAAAACAAAAATTTTGTTTCTTATATGTCAGCTATGAGAGCAAGTAACATTTGTATACCCAGAACAGTAAAAGATGCTCTGATTAGGAAAACCTACGAATGCTGTTTATTTTCCTTTAGGATCTGGAGACTAGGTTGCAGAGCATATGAAGGATCTGGGGAAACTTCCCTGAAATTTCTTCTATGCTTTCATCTCAAGTATTCCTGCAAGTCCTGGCTTATTTAATGATGACTTCCAAACAAAATAGAAAATACAGGTTGAAACTATTAAAGATTAAGCAGTAATTAAAATAGATACTTTTGATTTTCCTTTTTAACATAAACAGACTGTTTCTATTTAAAGAAACGAAAAATTTCCTCTTTTGTTGTTTTTAATTTAATATCATTTGACTAATTTAATTAGTAGAAATATATTTGGGTAAAAAAAAAAAGAATTGTAGGGCTTCCCTGGTGGCGCTGTTGTTGAGAGTCCGCCTACCTATGCAGGGGACATGGGTTTGTGTCCCGGTCCGGGAAGATCCCACATGCCACGGAGCGACTGGGCCCGTGAGCCATGGCCCCTGAGCCTGCGCGTCCGGACCCTGTGCTCTGCAACGGGAGAGGCCACAACAGTGAGAGGCCCGCGTACCGCCCGCCCAAAAAAAAAAAAAAAGAATTGTCACTATATACACACTAAAAGAAAACATGGGTGACTTCCTCTTTTACCCTGGTGTAAGGGAAGTCATACCTACGTATGACTCAAAATCTAAAGTCAATAAAGGAAAAAAGTTGGTAATTTTGACCACACATACACGTGCACACACACACACATCTCATGGGATAAAACCCCATAAGCAAAGCAAAGACAACTTATGAACTGGCAGTAAATATTTGCAACATATTCCACAAACAAAGGCCTTAGTACATCCTTCATATACAAAGAATTCTGAGAGTCTGAGAAATAAGACTAAAACACCAAAAAAATCGGAAAAGTTATGAACTAACAATTCAAACTTGCAAGTAAAGATACAAAAATGTCACTTGAACATCAGAAAAAAAAGTTCAGATTCACCCATAATTAGATAAATGCCAGTAAAAATAATACTGCGATGCCATTTTTCAACTCTCAGGTTAGTGAAAATTAAAAATATGATGACACATCCCATTGATGAGACTGTGAGGAAACAGGTGCTCTCCAACATTGTAGTAGGAATGCAAGCTGGTACAATCCTTCTGAATGGGAATTGGATAGTACTACTACCTTTTGACCAGCACCTGCACTTTTAGGAATCTCCCCTGTAACTACAGTACTCTGGAAATATCTATACAAGTTTATTAATTGCAGCTTCAATTAGAATTGCAGAATACTGGAAACAACCCAAATGCCCCCCCCACAAGAATGGCTGAATAAGGTATTGTATACTTGTTGAGTGGAATACTATGCAACAGTAAAAAAGTAAAAGAGCAAAGTGCAAAAGGCTGTCTGTATTGTGCTACACTTTATATCACAAATAGTAAATATAAGAAAATACAGTGTGTCTGCTCATTTTCCCAAAAGAAACGTAGTAAGGGTAAGCCAGAAACTACTGAGATTGTTACCTACAGGGGGTGAGTGAGAAGATGGTTGACATGAGAGTGACACTTTTCTTAATACCCATTTTGTGTAGCTTTGATCCTTATAAGCATGGTTATCTTTCACGTACTCCCCCTCTCCAACTAAACAATTTGAATCAACCAGGATGTGGGGAGAACCCAAAATGGAATTTAGAAAGTGGCTAATGAACATAACTCTATTATGGATGAGTGCCATAACCACAATGCAGGAGATGGGGAAAGAGATTTAACTAAGTAAATTTGGAAAACAGTATTTGTCTGTGTACTGTAAGGTTAGAGACAAAGAATGTTATACAAATACTGTGCTCCAGTTAATAAAGACATTTCTCAGAGGGGTTTGGGTTAGCAATTCTGAACTACTTGATGTGTATATTAGAACTGAAATATATATATATATTGTGGATAATGAGAGTCAGATTTCTCACTGTCAGAGAAAGAAGTTAGAAAAGAGAGAAGAGAAGGCTAGAATGAACTAATGGTTTTGGTTAGAATCAGAGCTATGAAGAATTGTATATCAACAAATTGGATAACATAGATGAAATGGACAAATAAGTAGAAACACAAAATTTACCAAGACTAATTCATAAAGAAATAGCAAATATGAATAGACCTATAACTAGAAAGCAGATTGGATAAGTAATCAAAAATCTCCTGACACACAAAAAAGCCATGAACCTGACCTGATGGCTTCACTGGAGAATTCTACTAAACATTTAAAGAAGAGTTAATCCTTCTCAAACTTTTCCAAAAAATTGAATAGGAGTTTATACTTCTGGACTCATTCAAAGAGGCCGCATTACCCTGATACCAAAGCCAGACAAAGACAATACAAGAAAACTGTAGACCAGTATCCCTTATGAGCATTAATACAAAGAATCCTCAAACCTAGCAAACAGAATTCGGTAACATGTTAGATGGATTATACACCATAACATGGGATTTATTCCTGGAGTGTAAGGATGCTTCAGCATAGGAAAATCCATCAATATAATACACCACATCAACGGAATGAAGGAAAAAATTCACGTGATCATCTCAATTGATGCATAGAAAGCATTTGAAAAATTCAAAACCCTTTCATGATATAAGTATGCAACAAACTAGGAATAGAAGGAAACTACATAAGTGTAATAAAAGTCATATATTAACAACCCACAATAAACATCATACTCAATGGTGAAAAACTACTGAAAGCTTTTCCTCTAAGATCAGGAATGAACTAGGATGCCCACGTTAGCAACCTCTATTCAGTATAGTACTGGAAGATTGAGCCAGAGCAATTAGGCAGGAAGAAGAAAGAGGAGGTATCCAAACTGGAAAAGAAGTGAAATTATCTGTTTGCAGATGATATGATCTTATATGTAAAAAGCCCCAAGGATTCCACAAAAACCACCTGTTAGAACTAATAAAAGAATTCAGCAAAGTAGCAGGATACAACATCAACACAAAAAAATTATTTGTACTTATATTTATGTACAATGAGCAATCTGAAAAGGAAATCATGTAACAATTACATTTGCAACAGTATCAAAAAGGATAAAATACTTAGGAATTAAGAGTAAAATACTTAGGGATTAACCATGCTGATGAAAATCTTGTACAATGAAAACTACAAATTATTGTGAAAAATTAAAGAGGACATAAATAAATGAAAACATATACCATGTTCATGGATTGTAAGACTCAATATTGTTAAAATGTCTATACTACTACCAAAAGTAATCTATAGGTTCAGTGCAATCCCTATCAAAATCCCAGTGATATTTTTGCATAAATAGAAAAACCCATCCTAAATTTCATATGCAATCTCAAGGGACTCCAAATAGCCAAAACAATCTTTAAAAAGAACAAAACTGTAGGATTCTCACTTCCTGATTTCAAAACATACTATAAAGCTACAGTAATCAAAATAGTGTGGTATTGGCATAAAGACAGATATATGGACCAATGGACTAGCAATAGAGAGCCTAGAAATAAATCCTCATATATATGGTCAAATGATTTGTGAAAAGGTGACAAGACCATTCAATGGGGAAAGGACAGTCTTTTGCAGAAATAGTGCTGGGAAAGCTGGATATCCACATGCAAAAGAATGAAATTGGACCTATACTTAACACCATATACAAAAATTAACTCAAAATAGAAAAGAATCTAAATGTAAGACCCAAAACAGTAAAACCCTTAGAAGAAAACATAGGACACAACTTCATGACATTGGATTTGGCAGTGATTTTTTGGATATGACATCAAAGGCAAAGGTAACTAAAGTAAAAAATAGACAAATTGGACTTCATGAAAAATTTTGTAAAATTTTTCATCAAAAGACATTATAAACAGGGTAAAAATTAAACCAACTAAATGAGAGAAAATATTTGCAAATCATATATCCTGTAAAGGATTAATATCTAGGATATATAAATAATTTCTAAAACTTAACAAAACAACCAGATTTTGGGCTTCCCTGGTGGCGCAGTGGTTGAGAGTCCGCCTGCCGATGCAGGGGACACGGGATCGTGCCCCGGTCTGGGAGGACTCCACATGCTGCGGAGCGGCTGGGCCCGTGAGCCATGGCCGCTGGGCTTGCGCGTCCGGAGCCTGTGCTCCGCGGCGGGAGAAGCCACAGCAGTGAGAGGCCCGCGTACCGCAAAAAAACAAACAAACAAAAAACAGATTTTAAAAATGGGCGAAGAGTTTAAATAGATATTACTTCAGAGAAAATATATGAGTGGCCCGTAAGCACGTGAAAAGAAGCTCAAACCATTGATCATTAGGGAAATGCAAATAAAAACCACAGTGAGATACCACTTCACACTCATTATAATGGTTACTATTAAAAAACAAACAAACCAGAAAACAATGTTGGCAAGGATGTTGAAAAATTTGAACACTTGTGCATTCTTGTCGGGAATATAAACTGTTACAGCTTCTGTGAAAAACATTTTGAATGTTTCTCAAAAAATTAAAAATGGAATTACCATATGATCCTGCAATTTTACTTCTGGGTATAGGACCAAAATAACTGAAAGCAGGGTCTCAAAGAGATATCTGTACACTCATGTTCATAGCAGCATTATTCACAATTGCTAAAACGTGAAACCAACCCAAGTGTCCATTGACAGATGAATGGATAAACAAAATGTGGTATATACTTGCAATGAAATACTATTCAGCCTTTGAAAGGAAGAAAAGTCTGCAATATGCTAAAACACGAATGAACCTTGAGGACATTATACTAAGTGAAATAAACCAGTCACAAAAAGGCAAACGCTATATGATTCCACTTATATGAGGTACTTAGAGTAATTAGAGTCATAAAGACAGGAAGTAAGATGGTGGTTGTCAGGGGCTGGGGGCAGGGGAGTTTGGGGAGTTATTGTTTAATACATATAGAGTTTCAGTTTTACAAGGTGAAAAGAGTTATAGGAATGGGTGGTTATGGTGTTGCACAGAAAAGTCAGTGTATTTAATACCACTGAATGGTACACTTAAAAATAGTTTGGATGGTAAATTTTATGTTATTTATATTTTATCATGATAAAAAGCGATGAGGGGTGTTGAAAGGATGTAAGTCCGAAACAAATTGAACAAGAAAATAATTGATGAGAGTAATGAATTATAACTCATAGAATAAAGCAACTATCCACACTGATGTAAATAACTGAATACATAAATTGTGGAGAAGAGACAGCTTTTCCTTATGAAATAATTCCACTAAGCCCTTCCCTCTAAGACCATTTTTAAGGGGCCCATATATGTTTAGTGACATTTTGAAAAATTTTTATAAAAGAGAAGGGCAGCTTGTTCCTTGGGAGTCATGTCTTCTGAGTTTATCTGATTAATCTGCCACTAAAGAAATGTAATATTAAAGAAATGTTGGCATGGGAAATTAAGTGTTTAAGAAAAAGAGGTGAGTCTCTGGGTACGTAGACGGGAGGAAAAGGATAGAGAACAAAAGAGCATTAGCTGGGGTGGAACAGCTCAGGACTTTAAGGAAGCAAGTGTTGAGGAGATGTGTGGCAAAGAGATTTACATAGGAAAATTTGGGTTTGCAGTTAAAAACGTGCCTTTTTTCTGGGTAGCCATGAACAAACCATTTCGAGTTAGAGCTTCGTAGAAATTTAGATGGCCTTTAGATTTCTTATTTTACTGAGGAGGAATCTGAAGACCAGATGGATACAACTGACTTAAATCGTAACTATTTGCTGCTATTATGTTGTTTGTTATTGTACAGTGATTTGTTGTTTAAAAGGGTTTTCTAATGAGATAAGAGATAGGAAGATACCTTGAAAATTATAATATACAAAAGTGGTTAATTCATTTCAAAAATCAGTTATTCACTATATTTATGATGTAGGTATTATTACTGCATTCCTTTCACTCATCCAACAAATATTTCCTGAAAACCCACTGTTCCAGGAATGAGAGTAAAATGGTTCAAGGCACACTTTTAACTCTGAATCAAGCTGCCTCCTTCCACCATTTACTACCTATATGACCTCTGGTAGGTTGTTTCACCTTCGTATGTCTCAGTTTCCTTGTCTGTAATGTGGAGAGAATGGAAGTCCCAAATTCACAGATTTTTGGTGAGGAGGTAATGAGATGGTACTTAGCGCAGAGCATGGCTTATAGAAAATGCTACATGTGTAAGCTATTGTTATAATCTGTAGTTCCTTTGAAAGAAGAGTATCAGGATGAATAACACTATCTATAAAAAGTGTTCATCTGTTCTCTTTGTATGAATTGTGAATAAATGTCCATCATATTAATGTAAGCAAAAAATGAAAAGAAACATTAAAGCTGATTCTTTAATGTTCATCAAAGAAATTGTGGGTTCTGTACATCTTATTCCATTTATGGAATGACATGCCATACTCAAAAGGAAAAAATAATTTTCTTGTTCGAAAGTATGTATTTGAATCAAGTTGTACATTCATTTGTACAGTATTTTAACTAGAGATTTGGGGGCTTTAGGATTTAGTGTGATTGTCAATAATTGATTTCATCCACATATTTCAGAAGTTAAGTAATGTACTTTTTTCATATGAAAATATTCCTCTATTTCATTTGTTTTGAAAGGTATCTGATGGATGCTGTGTGTAGAGAAATATTTGGCAAACCTTGAATCATTTCAAAGACCCAAACTTAATTGCTAAATATGTTTAAAGATTATTCCTTCCCCTTCAAAAACAAAACAAAACAAAACAAAAATAACACATCTCCCACCTCAACAATACACATTCTTCTATAGGATTACCATTCAAACAGAGTTTAAATCAGATAGAATTCATGTTCCTTTATTTGGGCTCACTATATGTTTTCAGGTCCTAGAAGAATAATAACTAGTCCTTGTAAGCATACAAGGAATTATCTTTATTGAGATGCTAAAACGTTTTTCTGTACTATTGCTGAACAAATTGAGTAAGAAATTGCCTTTATGTAAGGACATCAAAAGAAAATGTAAGTAGTATCTTAGCCATTTCTTTGGTTAAACTAAAATAGTAGTCTATCATGTGACTTAATGTTGCTGAATTCATTTATGTAAATAGGATACATATTCATATTTTAAACAGAAGTAGGCAGATATTTATATAGTGTTTCCTGTTTGCAGTTTAAGGCCATGCTATCCATTGGAACCAGTACCTTCCTCCAGAGAATAGCACCAAGGTCACCTGTTTTTTGGTTGTTCTTTATTTACTTTTTTTTGATTTAAAAATTGTATTATGCTAGCTGCTCTCTGTAAGTTGACTGTCAAGATTAAAGCTGTACCACTTAACAAGGAAAGTGATGCCTTCATTCTTCATGAATGGCTCTAGATCTAATCAAAAATCAGTATGGTCCACTCTTGCTCCCCAAACATTCCTAAACTGTTTCCTCTGCCCTGCCCCAGTCCCTCTGTTTGGAAACTTTTTCCTCTTCTCTACCTTTCTCAGTTACAGCATCGATATCAAATGCATTCATTATATTTAGGGATTAGGTCATTATTATTAATGTGTGAAGTGACTAGTTTTAAGATAATAGCAGGTGTCCAGACAGGTTGGAAATTGAGAATGCATATTTTGCCTAATAACAATTAAAACAGACAAAAGAAAGAAAATAAAACTATAACACCCCTCCTGATAGCCCACATGCCTAACATACACTCTCTGATGCTCAAATTTCTGGTCAGGTAGGCTGTCATAAGCCCTGATCTAAGTTGAAGATCTATCATTCTTCATGAACCCCTTCCCATGGTCCTTTTTCATTTGAAGTTATGCTACAAAAATTTAAATACAATAATTTTGCCAAAATTTTACTGATGTAGATAATTGGGATCAGGATTAGCTTGCCATTTTCAAAAGTCTGTTTTCTAGAATACATTTGAGAAAATGTCACTTTATTGTGCTCTTATAAAGTGCTCAGGGCATATTCACTGAATGAAGGAATACCTGAGTTCATTTAGGAATAGTAAGAGCTGTTTTAAGACATTTATCACTTGTAAACAAATTACATGGAGCTGAAGTGCTTTGAAGCATCTAGTACTTGTTGAAGTACTATTTATACTATTGATTTGCTCTGAGATTCCTTTCAAAACTAATATTAAAAAGAAATTAAGTCTAATGTAATTCTGATATCTGAATGTAAATTATTAGTGTGGATGGATTACTAGTGATTCAGATATTTTAAGTACTGTATTTCCCCATTATTAAACAGTCTTTTTTTGTTAAATATCTTTACATTATGTACAGAGCTAGATTTTCAGAAAGACAAATGTAGAATAATCCTTCACAAAATAATTGACTATTAAATGTCTTTGGTTGGCTAATACAGGCTTCCTTCCTCCCTTCCTTTCTTCCTTTCTGTTTCCTATCATATTTTCACAATCATTTGTTAAACTGCATGCTAAGATAACTTACTCCTGAAGAGTAAAAATAAGATAGGCTCAACTGTCCCTAAGTAACATTATCCTAGAGGGGTACTGGACTGGATATATCTCACTTGACTATATTTCCTGTTTCTCAAGATATTTATACTCATTGTGAATGTTTAAACAGAAAAGAGTGTATCTGTGCGTTTAGTTTTATTTCTTGATACCTAACATGTATGAGCCTATTAAAACAACTTATTAGTAACTATCGAAAACTTTCCCATAATGAGATTAAGAGTCTGTAAAACTCTAGTCCATTTGGAAATTGAATAACTGCATAAAGCATACCTTACATCTTCCTGAGTACTCTTCTTGAGCACTCCAAGAGTACGCTTGTGCAGTGGCAAGTTGTATGTTCTAGCAGAACTAGAAACTTAAAAAAAAATTGGGGCTGTTTGTGGCAAGGCCTCACCATTTCACGATGCTTCAAAATACATCACTAGTCCCTCTAGTAGAAACTTCCCACAGTTTTATATGCTGGCCAGACTTCTGATTCTCTAATTCATACAGAGTTCATATTATTAACTATCATAAACTCTATTACTGCTGTCCAAAGGTGGGATATAATACAAAGTAAAGTGTAGACCACTGGGCTATAAAATGGTGACAAATCATGACTTAGGATGATCTGAAATCAAGGAGGGCCAAGAACATCTCTTAAGGGAAATGTTCTTCTACTCAGAGTATCTGTAGGTTGCAATCCACTGAACAAATGAGTAAAGGGCCTTGGTTAAGAAAGTGGCAGAAATTGGGAGACAGTGTACAAAATCTTAGAATATTAAAGTTGTAAGCATCCTCAGAGATTGTGTATTTAACCCTTCTGTTTTGAAGATCAAGAAATTGAGTTGAAACCATGAACAGTTGCACATAAAAGTTTTTAAAACTTCTAATTCCAAATTCATGAAGTTCAAATTGTTTTCTTTAATATAGCATCCTGTCTTCTTTCTTTTCAGTATTCTATATTGGTTCAATAATGTTACCTAACCTCTCCTGTGTTCTTCCCCCCAAATTCAGTAGCTTAGAACAGCAAGCATTTATTTTCTTGTTAATGGGTCAAGCTGGGCTTGACCGAGTTGGCCATCATGCTATGGGTTGGATTTAGCTTTTCTCCATATTTTTCCTCTTTCTTCACGGACCAGTAGCACCCGAGGTTCCCAGGTTCCTTCCGTCTCATTGCTCTGACATTCCATAGTGTGGTGTCCTTGTTAAATGGTATTCTGACCAGCACAACACTACATTCCAGCCCATGGGAATTGGGGAAGAGAGAAAATTGCCACACAAGCAATTTCCTTTTGAAGTTATTTGAAAGTGGCACTGTTGTTTCTGCTTGTATTCCATTGGCCATAGCATCATGAAATGGTGAGACCTTGCCACCAGGGAAACTGGTTAATGTAGTCTCTCATTTGGGGGACCTATATACAGGTAAAACCTTGAGGATAAACAGAGAACAGATATTGGGTGACAATCAGCAGTGTCTGCTTTCAGGAAAGTTTGAACTAATTGTATATATGGGGGAATGAGCATGGGTAGAAAAGAAGAAAAATGCTCCCTTACGCTTGGGAGGATCTATGTAGATGACAATCTTTCCACAGCAAGAAAACGAAAAAGATTTTTGAAACTTTTCTTAGCTCACCAATTTGCAGTATAACTTTTATGATTACCTTGATTAAATGATTGTCTATTTGCTTTTGTAACAAGGAACAGCCATGTGTTTCAAATCTCCCTTATGGGAGCCTGTATATTCGAAATAACCAAGTCCATGTGCAGACTAAATGTGAGAACCTGATCAAATGAAAAATGTGATTAAAATGACATAATAAGGCCTTGGATGTTTATAAGCACACATCATAATTTTATCCACATAACGTGTGCTATAGCATCTGGGTTGTGACCTGAGTTATTGAAAATATTGTGTATGTGTGTGTTTTTCTTCTCTCTTCAGAACTTAGAAACTCCATTTCAGAACTATTACTGAAGATTGAATTGATGTCAGCCAGGAAACTGTAATTTCCTGTCACTTGGACTTGAATTACTACATTGAGTTTTCAGGCAATAAACAAATTTAGCTAAAAGATGCAAGCTTTTTTCCGACTTATCATTAGTACCTAAGAATATGAATGCTTTATACTGTTCCATCTCCATTACAGATATGGTTATTGGCTCAGAATCATATTCAACCCTCTTTGCATCCTTTTATCTTGAACTAATCAAGTCCAAACTTCCTCCTGAAAACCCATGTATGTTCTTTTAAATGTGGGCTGCAGAGCCAATTTATCTGATAAAGCAAATAACGTACCATTTCCATTCTACAGAAATGAAGCAGAGCAGCCATGTTGCAAGGAACATAATGTTTTCCCTGCTGTTATTATTTCTCTCGTGTATCACCAGTGGGAAAGATGGAATTTTACAAGAACGTAGTTTGCGAAGCATGATGCAAGGAGGTTTTTGTTTGTTTTTTTTTTCAGTAATTTTCCTGCATACATGGTATACAAGAGAAAAATTTGTTTTGTTTTACAAAACTGGGTTGCAGTTTTCTGAAAACCCACAAAATCTGTGTTGACTTTCTGGTTGCCAGGTTCTCTGTGATACCTAAAAAGAGATACATTTATGTGTGTGTGTTGTGGGGGGGAGTGGCATTTATGGGGCAACCAGTAGCACCGAGGCTCTGTTTCATTGTGTACAGCAGAGTAAGGTGGAGCATAATGATGTCCTGGGGTTAACTTGATGGAGCTGAGAGGATGAGCTGGGAACTAAGCTTAGGGGGAGGGGGCAGGACAGAGCCTTAAGCATCTATTCTCTTCCTGGTCCTCGAACAATCTCCGACACATGGGAGGCTCTGGGGAAAAAAAAAAAAAAACATTACTAAAGGAAGAGTCCCAAGGGAGAGGTCATCTTCTCATGGTGGGGATCTTGAACTCACACAGTGGTCAAGTCAGGCATGTTCCAGGGCTGCTTGGTATAGTGACTGTGTCTGTCAGTGGGAGATGTAGGGACAGTTTTTCCTTGTGCTGGATTGTACCAGTCACATTGCAAGACATTTATCATGCTCCCCCTCCCGCCCAGTAAATGCCAGCAGTGTCACCCGTTAAATGGAACAACTAAGAAGAGCTCTCTCCTCCTGGCACGTTGTCAAGTGCCACCTATGGGGAGGTTCTAGCCCTGCAGAAAACCATTTGCTATAGTTCCAAAGTTGGTTGTTTGGTTGGTTGATTTATCTATTATAAATACTTCTGCGTTCTGTAAATTCTCACTTTTCTTGTTGTTTTTTAACATTTCTTGTTTTTACTGTGAACTCTTGTAAGTATTAAGAAAAGCACAGTGAATAAGCATAGAGAATACACGGAATTAACGCTTCTCTATACTCAACATCTAGCTTTGCCGCATTTTAACATTGGTCTTTAGAAAGTTTTTGAAGACATGGGATACTGCACCATTATTAAAGCTTCCTTTGCAATCCTCCCCAATCTCATTTCTATATCCTCACCCCAGGAAAAAAACCTGCTATCTCGATTTCAAATTTCTCATTTCTTACATGTTTTTATGCTTTTACCATATTTCTGTGTATTTCTAAATGGTATTTGGTGTTTCTTTACATGTTTTTAAACTTATAAGTGATATTAAACTCTATTTTGTTCAACTTCCTTACTTGATGCATGGCTATGTTATCAAGACTTGTCTGTGAGACATGTGGAGCTTTAGATTATTCATTTTAAAAACTATAAACCATGTAATACAAATATATGCCACAATTCACTTATTTAAAATTTCTGATACTTGGATATTTAGAATATTTCTAATTTTTTAAAAATCAGTGCCAAGGATGCTATAATGAACATTCTCATACACATCCTTTAGTGTATACATGTGTCCCTAGGAATTCAGCTGAAGATCTGCTGACATTTAACTATACTAAGTTTTGCCAGATTACTCACTATAGTGCTTGCCCTATACCAACACAGCAGTTACACACCCACTGGCAGTTCATGAAAATTTTTGTATTATCTTTTTCAACATTTACTGTTGGTAACATTTAAAAAATTTTAACAATCCATTGTGTGGGGCATAATTTGTTTTTAAAAACTTTGTATTTCCCCAGTTACTACTTTTCATGTGTTTATCGGCCATCCATGGTTCCTATTGTGGGCATTGCCTGTCCGTATGATTTGCTCCTTTTTTCTACTGGGTCTTGTGTCTTCTTTGTTTGTAGTTTTTTGGTAAGAGTTCTTTTTTTAGTATGTACACATGCACATATGTATATGTATACTGTAAATAGATTTTCCCAGTCTCTGGCTTTTCTATGTTACATGCATACTTTTTGTTGTACAAATGGCTTTGGTCAATTTTTTCCATCTCTTTTATTAGATTAGTGTTTTTTCTGTATTATGTAAAAATTTTTTTGCTATTAGTCTTATATTTTTCTATGTAGATAACCACTTATCCCAGAATCAGTTTTTAAAATTGTCATTTCTTTCCTCATTGTATTACTTATTAAATAGTCTTTACGTGGGTATGTGTATTTCTATTTCTGAGCTATATATTTTATTCCAGTATTTATTGATCTTTTACTTTGTCCAATACCTTTATGTCTTAAATATCTTTGTTTTATGTAAATCTTGATGTTTATGCAAGCATGCATTTTTCAAAATTGTCTTGGCTAGCCTTATCCCTTTGTTCTTATATATGAATTTAATAATCCTTTTGAGTTACATAAAAGTTATACATTGAAATTTTGATTGGAACTGAATTGAACTTACAGAATAATTAGAATACAACTGTCATCTTTAAGCTATTCAGTCCTGTTACCCATGAACATGTTATATCTCTCCATTTATATAGATAATTTTTATGCCTTTCAGTTTAAAATTAGACCGTTCTATATAAAGATCTTAATTTTTTCTAGTTTTATCTATAAGGATATTATATTCTATCTATCTCTTACTAATGGAATTGGTTTTAAAATTATATTTTCTTTCACTATTTTTATTGTTGTTGCTATAAAGGTGTATATTTTGTTGGTGTATTGTAAATGATAGACTTGTTTATTTCTTCTAAATAATTTAAAAATAAATTTTCTCAAACTCTCCATATAATCAATAATATTATATGCAAATACTTTTTCTACCTTTTCTATTCTTACTATTTTATTTTTTGTCTTACCATGGTGATAAGTGCATGTGGTATAAAGGTTTATTAAATGAGTGACAGACATCTTTATCTTATTCCTGACTTTTAAGAGACTTATTTCATTCATGGTTTTATACTTTAACTATATCTTTATTTATAAATATTGCTTAACAATGATTTACATTGTTTTAAATTTTATATAAATGGTATCATTCTGTGTATTCTGTTCACCATTAATATGATATTCTCTGCTGTACTTATTTGGCTTCTTTCTATTCCTATTTCTATTATTTAAAATTTTCTTTTTACATTTAAATCATGAATGGGTATTGATGTTTATCAAAAACTTTTTAAAACATTTTTTGCAATAGTCATATTATTCCAGTAGTTTTCTAATAGTTGTATAGTGGTAGAGTTCTTTATTACATGGAACACTGGAGTCACGGGTCTGGGACCCTTTGGTAGGAGGGCAAGCAGAACTTCTGGCACCAACGCCGTTTTCTACTGGAGCAACTTCTTATCTTAACCCTTTCCATTTGGGCCTGGATCCTTTTCTTTGCGTTTTAGAAAGACTGACTTAGCTACATAGAGATTACAGTTGACACTTGAACAACATGTGTTTGAACTGTGTGTGTCCACTTACTTGTGGATTTTTTTCACTAAATGCACACTACGTTACTACACTATCCAAGGCTGGTTGAATCTGGATGTGGAACTATAGCTATGGAGGGCTGACTGTGAAGTTATGCTGGGATTTTCTACTGCACGGAGGGGTTGGCTCCCTTAACCCCCACTTTGTTCAGAGGTCAACTGTATTTAACAATTCATTATCAGAATTCAAAGCATAAACAATGGCCATTTCACCTCTGATTAGTGGTTAAAATTCCAAAAGAAATTTCCAGTCATTTTTCAATGGTTTCTGGATCTGGTTTTATTACTCACTCAGCAGTACGGACACAGGGACAGTTGATTCTTTTGCATTCTCTTTGACTTAAATAGAGGTCATAGAGCCTGGGAAAAATATGTGAAATAAAGCGAACCTCTTTATTTTCTTCATTTGTAAACACAAAGAGTCCAGAAAGCCTGAATTAGGATATGGAGTTCCGGATGATTAAAAATCCCAGTGTTGAGCTGGGCTTTATTTCGGGCAAGTACATGAATTGGGACACATAAGCACAGACACCCCTCCATAGAGCAAAAGAAAGTAATGAAGTACTGCTACGCAAAACTGCACAGATGAATCCTCCAGATTTAATGTTGAACAAAAGAAAAGCAAATTGAGTACACACTGTATGATTCCTCTTAATATGAAGTTTCAAGAACAGAGAAAATGGATCTGTGGTGATAAAACAGATCAGTGGTTACCTTTAGGACTATTAAGGGAGAGGGCGAATTAGGGAGTCTCCTGGAGTTTTGGAAATGTTTTGTATCTTGATGTGGGTGATGGTTAACTGAGTGAATCATAGGCTATATACACTTAAGATTTTTGTACTTTGAGTGTGATGCCTTAAATAAAAAGAGAATGGCTAAAATAATTTCAGAAAGGGCTTATTGCCGTTTCTAAACTTATATATATGTTTTTGATGAAAAGAGACAGTTTTGGTACAGCCTTATTTTGGGTTTATAGGAAATTACAGTTGACCCTTGAACAACAAAGGTTTGAACTCTGCAGGTCCACTTATATGTGATGTTTTTTAACAAATATGTACTACACTATTACACGATCCACGGTAGGTTGAATCCACGGATGTGGAGGGCAGACTGCAAAGTGGATTATCAACAGTGTGAGGGTCGGTACTCCTAGAACCCACATTGGTCAGGGTCAGCTGTATTGGTTGGAGTATATATTTATACAGTCACGTATGTACATATGCATATTTCATATGTATTTCATATGTTTTCTTCAGAATCATAAGAATCACTTTATGAATGGCTACCAGCTTCTAGGTGTTGTGTCAGACCTTGGGGGTTCTGAGAAAGTCTATAGGGGTTGACAGTCCAGTGGGTGACGAGTAACTAGGTAAGTGTGATAGTATGGGGGAAGTCTATAAATACCAGTAGAACATTGGGGAAGAAGGGGCCAACAACTTGTCTGGAGTAGAGTTGGGGGCATAAAGAAAGTGGAGCCTTTGGAGAGGAAATGGATTTGAGGAGACTTTTTAACGACAAGTAGGAGTTTGCAAAGTGGATGTGTGGCACTTATGGCCAAGTTGTAGAATGCTCAAGTTGTAGAATGAGATATTGTACTCAGGAACTTAAGGTTTTTGGTGTAACTATAAAAAAAATAAGCTCAGAAGTGGTAATATATGAAACTGGAAAGTTAAGAAGGGATCATGATAGGGTAGAGTGTTGAATGACACGCTAAGGAATTTTGGGTTTCTTTTTGGCTTTAGGGGTTAGGGAACTGTTGAAGAATTTGAATTGTGTCATGATCATGTTTGCATTTTTTGAGATAATTTTGGCAGTAGTACCTAAGACAATTTCAGTCTTTCCTGGAGGTATGCCTTTGGTGCTTTTCTCAATTTATGTAACTTCTATGAGTGATCTCTTTAGACTGATGACTCCTAAATCCAAATCTCTATTCCAAACTTCTCTTCTTTTTCTTCAGATTTCTGATTAGAATTGTTTGTTCCTGGAGGGAAATTTGGCTTAGTTTCTGTTTTTGTTCACCTTTAGATAATAATAAACTTTATGATCACTTTAGGTCACAAAACAAGTTTCAATTCAAAATTTAGAATATTTATTTCAATATGTTTATAAACACATCATTATTCAAAAGCTCTTGCTCTTCAACCAAACCAAGACTGGGTACCAGTGCCCCTCCTTGCCCCACTTTAGCCAGTTGGAAAGAACCTTCTTTGTTCACCTCCACACCCACTCATTAGGGTCTTTGTAGGGGAGATGAGGAAGAGACGAGAGGTATAGAGGCAGAAATTTCTTATTGGCTGATACTGGCTTTATGGCCAGTATTGGCTTAATGGCTTCATTGTCTATAGGCCTGGGGGATATTTAAAACTAACTCTTTTGGTTATTTGCCTGAGATGTTTGAAGATTTCACTGTCGGGTCCCTCTGATCTCACTTCCCGTGATCTGAGTAATGATCTCTCCTTGAGAATGAACATTTCGGATCTCTCCTTTGCTTCTCTTCCCAGCAGTACCTACAACCTCCTCCTGCAGGAGTCCCTTACCTACCCTGGCAAATTACTCTTTTGAGCAGGATCCCTTTCCTTTCATAAGTGAATTCAGGCAAACGTTCCTACCACAATTCCTATCCTAAGATGCATATACATCTTTGATCTACAATCAGACAGGACTACAGTTTACTTCTTAGATGCATTGCCCTACCTTGCTGCCACAGGCCACCTTACCTCACTCAGGTACTGGGCTTCTGTGTTTTCTCAGTTGCAGGGAACATACAAATGCAGGGAAGCTCTCTGAGTGGTCCCCTTAAAATCCTCGTGAGAAGGATATCTTAGGAAGTAGCACATACCCCAGTCACTCAAAAATCCTTTCAAAAATCTTACATTCATGATCTTTTTCATCCTGAATCTAAGTGAGGGACTTCTAGATGAGTTTGAGCAAGATGGAAACCTTCTCTTAAGCTATACAAAAATGAAAGTGTTTATACTTACGCATAAAGTAAATGGATTTCACTACCGAACCCAACCACTGAATTCTATTGAGTAAGAGTAGCAGAGAATTAATATGACATATTGACAGTTACCTCCATATGAGAGAATAACCTGTGAGAATCTTTTCAGTATACATAATCTGGGTTTTTTTGGCCAGTTAGTTTAGTTTTATTATGAATGGTTTTTGGGCTTCCCTGGTGGCGCAGTGGTTGAGAGTCCGCCTGCCAATTCAGGGAACACGGGTTCGTGCCCCGGTTCGGGAAGATCCCACATGCCACGGAGCGGCTAGGCCCGTGAGCCATGGCCGCTGAGCCTGTGCGCCCGGAGCCTGTGCTCCGCAACGGGAGAGGCCACAACAGTGAGAGGCCCGCGTACTGCAAAAAAAAATTAAATTTAATTTAAAAAAATGGTTTTTATTCCATGAAAGTAAGCATAAGTTATATTAGATTCTTTATGCATTTAAAATGAACTGAAGTCATATTCAAATTAATTTTTATATGCATAATATTCAATAAATTCTGTCCACGTGAAATTGCCTTTTATCATTGGTGTAAACTCATCCGTATGCTTAGGTTTTGATGTTGGACAAAGTTGAAGAGTACACTGATACTCCATGGTTTTAGTTAAATCTGACTCCCCACTGGACTGTAAACTCTGTAAAGACAAGGACTAGATTTGAAATTTCACTATTTTGGGCCTGCACCATGTTGAGTACATATTAGGCACTCAGTGCTGTGTGTCTTTTAGATGTCTTTTAACACTGTAATTAAAGGTATTAGGTAAGGTGGGTAAATTTAAATAACTTAGAGCATTAATGGTACTTTGGAAATTATATTTTATACTGATATAAATATATATGTATAAAAAATATGGTTGATAGACTACAATAACTCATCACTCTAAAGAAAGTAGGAGAGATGTTTGAAGTCAAGAGATGAATACATTTTTTGACAGTTAATAGACCATGTCTTGGTAAGGCTGACATTGTTCTCAGAGAAAACTCTGTGCCATAATCAGACAGCTGGTCCATAACCTTAAAAAAGAAGAACAATGCCCACTAGTAACAAGTTTAATTAGTCTAACTTGAATTTGTGTTGTTGTTGTGGCTTGCTGGGGAGACTAAAGACATGGGAATACTAAAGACGTAGATGTATCTGTGTTTTTTTCTTAGCTAAACTTTTTATTATGAATATGTTAGACATCAGGAAAACTGCACAGAATGTAAATTTACAGCTCAGTGAGTTGTTATAAAGCTAACATCCATGTAATGCCCACTCAAGTCAAAAAATGGAATATTGATAGTGCTCTAAACTCCAATCAAAACCCCTTCCTTCCCTCTCACCAAAGGTAACCACTCTCCTGACTTCTAACACTATAGTGGAGTTTTACAAGATTTTGAACTTTATAAAAATGGAATCATACAGTATACACTTCTTTTGTTTGGACTTTAAATTCTTAGTGTTTTTGAGGCTCATCCATGTTGATATATATATCTATAGTTTATTCATTTTATTTAATGTATAGTTATCCTTTGTATAAATATACCACAAATTATTTACCTATTCTAATGTTGTTATGTTGTTTCCAGTTGTGGGTTTTTTTTGCCATTCTGAAGAAACTTTCTTATACTTATCTCTTGATGCACCTATGCATATGTTTTTTAACAGTACGTGCCTAGGAGTATTATTGTTGAGTTGTATAGTGTAAGTATCTTCAAATGTAGTAGGAAATAGTAATTTTTTTTTCAAGATAGTTGTACCCATTTATACTCTGACCAGCAGTGTTCTTGTTCCTCCATGTCTTTGCCAACAGTTGGTTTTGTCATTTTTTGTTATTTTGATCCATTTAGGTAAATGATAGGTCATATCTCATTATGGTTTACATTAGCGTTTTTCTGATTGCTAAGGAGGGTGTTCATTTCTCATGTGCTTATTGGCCATTTGTACATCCTCTTTTTTCTCAATTTTATTTTTAAATAATTGCAGGTTTATAGGAAGTGGTAGAAGCAGTTACCACCTGGTTTCCTCCAATGGTGACATCTTGCATAGAGCAATGTCAAAGCCTGGAGATTGGTGCCAGTATGATCCACTGAGTTGATTCCTATTTCAACAGTGTTATATACACTCATCTGTGTGTGTATGTGTATTGTTCCATGCAATTTTATCACACTTGTAGGTTCATACAACCACTTCTGCAATCAAGATTCAACATTGTTCTCTTACTACAAGGCTTCCTTGTGTCATGCCTTTTAGGCAACCTTACCTTCTCTCTCCATCCCTGACCCGTAGCAACCACTAATCTGTTCTCCGTCTCTATTTTTATTATTACTTTTGGAGTGCTTATTCAAATATTTTTCACTGTTGCCTGTCTTTGCTCGATTTTTGGGTGTTTTTACATGTAGTTATATGTATGACAAGTACATTTTCCTACTCTTTGTTGCATTTATATTTTCTTACTGGTACAATCTGATGAATAAAAGTTCTTGATTTTAATCTAATCTTAGTTATATTTTTTTCTTTATGTTTAGTGACTTTTGTCTCTTGTTTAAGAAATCTTTCCCTTCCCTTAGATCATGAAAATATTTTCCCAGAAGCCTTATTGTTTTGTCTACAATCCACCTGGAATTGATTATTGGTGTGAAGTAGAGGTCAAGTTTTATTTTTTTCCATATGAATAGCCAATTGACCCAGAACTCTTTATTGAAAAGACTTTTTCCCCACAGCTTTGCAATTTCAGCTTTGTAATTAATCATGTGACCATATGTGTTAAGAGTCCTTCTCTGGGCTCTTGCATTCCATTGGTGAACTTGTCTACCCTTGTACCAGTTACATGCCTTTTTATTTACTGTTGGTTGATAATAGGTCTTCACATCTGGTAAAGCAAATAGTTGCAACTTGTTCTTCACGAGTGTCTTGGATTTTCTTGGTCATTTACATTTCCATATATATTTTAGGAGCATCTTCTAGAGTTGTAAAAAGAAAACTGGGGATTTTGATTAGTAATGCACTGAATCTATAAATCCTTTAGGTATGAGTTGGCATTTCTACAGTACTGAATCTTAGTTTATTAATAAGCCCTCTATTCATCTAGATATTTATTTTTTGATGGTGTTTTATTGCCTTATCATAAAGTTTTTACCGTCTTTTATGAGATTCATTCCAAGATATTTGTTATTCTAAGTGACAGCGTAAAAGAGTATCTTTTTAGAGTTTCATTTTCTGAGTATTTGTTGCTGTTATAAAGAAATATAAAGGAATGTTGTATATTTGTATCCAGGAAAATTGCTGAACACATTAATTCTAGTAATGTATCTCTTGATTTTTTTAGTAGTTTCTATATATATCATTCAGGACATTTGCAAATACTGTTTTTTTTTCTTCCTTTCTAATGCTTATACTGCTTGCCTGCATCCTTCTCCATCCTTCCCCCTCCTTCCCTCTGTCTCTGTCTCTCTTTCTCTCCCTCTCTCATATTTTCTTGTCTCACTGCATGGCTAGGACTTTAAGTACAATATTGAATAGACATCATATTAGCAGGTATTTATGTGTTATTCCTAAGCAAATGGAAAGTCTTTAACTTTTCACCCATAAGTATGTGTTTGCTATATTTTATGAATATACTTTATCAGATAAAGGACGATTATGAAAGTCTCTTTCTAGTCCTCATTTGCCAAGAGGTTTTTGTTTTGATCATGAATCAATGTTTAATTTGTCAGATTATATTTCTGTACCAATAGAGATGAACATATGATTGTTCTTCCTTGTTTTGTTAATGTGGTGAATTACACTGATTGATTTTCAAATCTTAAACCCGTCTTTTATTCCTGGGGTGATACCATCCTGGTATCACCAGGATGTATACCATACACCAATCATACACCAGGATGTATACCATACACCAATCATACATCACCAGGATGTATGATTCACCATATCACCATGATGTATGATTCATTTTATATTTTACTGGATTCAGTTTGCTAGTATTCCTTTAGGACAGTTACTTCTATGTCCATCAGTGAGATTGGCTTGGAATTTTTTGGATTTTAGTAAGCATCTTTTGTTTGCTTTACAAATTCTTTTATCTTCCCCATGTCTAAAGTGCTTCTCTTGTGGGATTTGCCATCTTAGATAATGATATCATTGTCCGTATGCTTGTGCACCCTTAAACCACACACATGTCCAATCAATTACCAATTCCGTCAACTCCTCCTTTTATGTACTGTATCACTCAGTTTTGTCATTCTTTCCCACCGGTCAGCTCCTACACTAGTTCAGAATGCTGTTGTCTCTTTAATGGTTCTAACAATCCCTAGAAGGTTTCTCTTGCCACCGGTTTTGTTCTCTCCCTTCTATTTTCCATATTTTAGTTAAGACAAACTTTTAAAATAAAAAATTATTTTATGTTACATTCTTTCTTAAACGTTTACAGTGGCTTCTCATTGAATTTCTTTGAATTCCTCGGATGGACTATGTTTTCTCCTATGACCAAGCCTTTGCCCGTGCAGTCTCCTTTGCTGGTAACATTCACAGAGTACACAAACTATGTACTACATAGTATGTAGTAAAAATACCTACGCAGCAGAGCAGAGGAGTTGTAGAAGGAGCAAGGCTTGGCAAAAGAATGACTAGTCAGGAAACAGTTCAGGAGCTGATCTTCAAGTCTACTTTATCATTTATTGTATGCTTGGCCCGGCATGTTTTGTGGTACCTGGAGGTGAGTTATTAAAGAGAGCATGCCATGCTTGACCCTTGTGCTCATTTCTGGATAGCACATTTTATGGGTCATGTCAAAAGTAAAGCCTTTTAAGTAATAACCAGGGTAGTGAGGAATTGTTGATGGCACTAGGGATGGTTAACCCACTACGGTGATACTTGAAGGACTGTCAGATGAAAAGGGAAATTTAAAAGATTTTGTGTACATTGAAGACTACAAGGATGTAAATAATTGCAAATGTACAGACACATTCAGGAAGGCAGACTTATCTCCAAATTAGGAAGAACAATCTAAAGACTGGAACTGTTCCAGTATGGAAAGAGCTGCCTTCTGAGACACTAAGTTTCCTCTTTGATGTATTCATGCAGTGGTTGGTCAGTTACGTAAAGGGAATATATATGTATTAGGTCAGTGGTTCCAAGACTCAGGCCATATCTCAGACTAATTAAATCATAGTCTCTGGGGATGAGACATAAGAGTCAGTAGTTTTTGAAGCTTCCCAGATGATTCCAAAATGCAGACAAGTTTGGGAAGTGCCCTGTATTAGCGGGAGGTTTCAACTCTTCCGTGGTTTTCTTGCATCAGAATTGTTTAGAAGAGACGGAAAAACAACAACAAAACCCAGAACAGCACTGCCCTGTAGCTTCTGAATTAGCAGGGTTGCGTGGATCCCAGGAATCTATGTGATTAAGATATTACCAGTAGATTCAGGTGTCTGGCTGGGTTTGGAAACCACTGGATTATAAGGAGAGTGCCCTGTGCATTCATAATCTAGCAAGGCACTTAATAAACTCATTTTTGGTATCCTTGTGGACAATAAAATATGTAATATGAATTGACACAACTATGTCTAGGACAAAGAATGTGTTTTGGAGCCAAAGGTATCTGAATTCAAATTGTAGTCCTGTTACACTTGTTTGACTAGACTTATAAAATTTACTTACCCTCTCAGTCTCCTTATCTTAAAATAGAGTAATAAGAACCATTTTATAGATTCATTTTGAAGTTTAAATAAAGCTGTTTATGAAAAGTGTCAGTCTAGCATAGTGTCTAGTTATTTTGGGCTCTTTTCTGAATTCTGTAGTTCTATGAACGCTGAAATTAATGAGCGGGACCATGGAGCGTATACACGTTTGGTGAATGTATGTGTATTCCCTGTTGATTTTTTGCTTGATGTGCTATGAATCCCTGGTTTTAATATTCTCTTTTGGTTCAGGCATTATAATTGGTATTTTAAAGGCCGTAGGGTTAGAGAATAATGCCTTTCACTTGCTCTTACTTTTATGTGAAATATAACCCATGCCTACAATCTTTTTCCAAATTGGACATTTCAGATAAGAAGTTTTCATTAATTGTACTATAAGTGGTGGGGGAGAATTAACTGTGTGCTTATTTTTTCTTATCACAGGTTTACAGGAACTGTGTAATTATTTGTTAAAATGGAAAACTGTGAAGAAAGAAAAAGATAGCAGTTGGAGTTAAAATTCCTGGATGAATATTTTGCTTTTGAGAAGCCCGCATTTAAAACCATATGCTGATTTGGAAAGTCCCAGGAGTAAATTACACAATTCATGTTTTCCATTCAATCAATGGATTTTTTAATCATTCCTTGGAGTTGATGAAGTTCAGAGACGGTGCGTGATGGGAAATGTGGCATTCCAGTGTTTTCCTAGTGATTGCATCTTGGATTAGTTTGCTGCTTTTTTGAAGAGATTCCATTGTGAAGGGTAAGAACCTAATGTGATGGATTTATCTTCAGAGATGAACAGACATGGAAAGAATCCAGTGAGTCACAAGCTAGAAGATCAGAAGAAGGTAATACAAATTCATTTCCTTTTGCTTGGTCATTTTTGTTTTTGCTTACATAGAATTTTATAAATTGAAAATGAATGTGCTTTGAGAGATAAAATAACATAGTATTTCATGGAAATTAATCCTGTAGCCAAGTGTTGCTACGGGTCTGGATTTCATTATCAGTTAGTGGTTTCGTTTCTAAAGTCTTCTGAATTCATCCATCCAGTGGGTTTGTAAAGGATTCTGCTGTGTTTGCCCACCCTTGACTTGATTCTAGTGACATGCTGGCCTGACCTCATGTGGACAGTTTTCTGAGATTCAGGATGAGGTATGAGTCCTGGGGCATCTCTGGAGTAATGGAGCAAGTTAGAGCTCTCCTAAAAGAGAACACCTGCCTTGCTGTTATTAGGAGGCATAGTTGGCATTTGAAATTCTCTGATTTCATGTCCTTGGGGCACACATCAGCTTCTCATTTTTCCAGCCAGCCTAGAAAGAGAGTCGTGAGGCAACTGTGAGCTTTGGTTTGTGTCTTCATGTGTGATGTCTAAGGAACTAATGGAAAATATCAAGAAAGGACTGCGCTAATATATATTTTTAAATGGTCTTAGAGAGCTTCTGAGTAGGAAGCTGGGAATTGAATACTGAGGGTTGCATTTCAACCTCATTTTTCTACCTTTTTAGAAACTCTTACCTGCTAAACTGTTGCACTGTTGTGAGAGCACTTATCAGAAGGGTCAGTGGTGGTGCCCAGAAAAGAAAGCCTGCTCATAATGAAATATATTCTCTTTTGTGGTGCGTTTCATTGAATCCATTAGTACAGGAGATGTGTGTGGGGACCCACTGGCTAAGGCACGAAAGCAAGGAATAGTGAGATAATAGAAAGAAGATTTTTAGCTAGAACTGGATCTAAGGGGCGTGATTAAGGTTTGTTTTTACATCTGTCTCAGAAATTATTTACTACTCACTTTGTACTCCCAGAAGACACCTAGCTCTTTCACAGTTTTAGAGGTAAGAAATTTAGAAGAGGCCATAAAGAGTCAACAGCTTATTAATTTGTTCTGATCTTATGACCAGTGCCACTGGATTGGGGGCTACATGGATCCCTTTGCATCAATCCAGGTAGAAATGGATGGATTATTTGTGCCAGTTTGGTTCCTTCATTGAGTTTACCTTCAATATAAGTAAATCTCAGAAAACACTAAGTACTATAAAATCCAAGATGCCTGAAATCCAAGTTTTCAGTTCATTGTGGGTATAAATTTCTGCACAAATAAGTGTGTTACCAAGAACGCTGTTGGTGTTTTAAACGGTCGGCATTTTTTTTTTTTTTTTGCTGTTGTTGTCACTAAGGGTGTTAATCTGAAAGAGTTGGCAAGCTAAATTTCCGTCTAAAGGAAGCCCT
This sequence comes from Pseudorca crassidens, assembly GCF_039906515.1. Taxonomy (NCBI): domain Eukaryota; kingdom Metazoa; phylum Chordata; class Mammalia; order Artiodactyla; family Delphinidae; genus Pseudorca; species Pseudorca crassidens. Next base: position 65,643,973 of record NC_090306.1, read on the forward strand.
TCAATTTCTTAACTACTGAGGAGCCTTTAATCCTTTTTCTCTATTCACATTTTAAAAATGTCCTTCACACTGATGGTAATTTGCGTACTGTATTAGGCTAGTGAAGAGTGTGAATGAAAAATATTGCCTGCCATATCATTAAAGATGGATGTTGCAGCCATCAAGCCATCACATTGTAGCTGCCCCAGCAGTGAGCCCTGAGGGAACTCAGGATAGAAACAGGATGCCCACCATCAGCCACTGCAACTACCCCTGAAGGTGCACCCTGAGGAGACTCAGGTTGAGAAAGCACAGGATGCTGGCCCCAGATAGCTGAGGTGCATATCAAAGGAATGATTTCAGTGAGCCCTGACTCTTGATCCCATACATAGAAGAGCACTAAATTCCTTAACTTGAGGTATCTGGTTTTCTTTAATTAACAATAACCTTTTGATGTTTTGACTGCCTGGTCTTTGTTGCAAAAAAGTCTTCAGTTTTGTCCGCCCGAATAAAACATAATTCTCAACTTTTAGGTTGTTCATTATGACAGGAGGGAAGTGGGTTAGGTAAGCAATTAATACTACAGTTCTGAGTTTTGATAGAAGCCCTGCTTTTCTGGCAAGAAAGCAAAGTACCTCTACAAGTGCTATCCTTTCATTTCCCAAATAAGAGATATTTTTGCAAACACAGAATGGATTGCAAACTGAAGAATGGAATGAAATGGAATGGAATGAATTTTAAAAGTCATTTTGAAAATTTCTTGAATGGAACTTTAAATAATGGTCTGTAATGATGCTTAGTTGCCCAGGCCAATTCACAAAGGACTGTTTAGCATAAAGAATATATGAATATAAACAAAGAATATAAAAATTTAGACAAACTATGAGGATCCATGATTCTGTGGAAAAAATATAAAAAACCAGCTTGGTGTTGTGGTACAAGAGAATCCCTACTTCCCTGTAGTTTTACCTTCTAGTTGGTAGGGAGATGGGGGAGGAATGAACATTTTCATTGAGCAGTATCAAGATGGAAAATGGGGTTCTAATGATCTCCTGGCCACCCAATTGGTGTAGGCATTTGCAGTGAATAAGTCAGAAACTCAGATGTTGATTGATCAGTTGATCAATACTTAAGATTTCAATTTGTTAAGTGTCAGCAGGAATACCTAGTCTAATGACAGATTTGTGAGTTTGTATTAAGGAGAAAAATGAAATGTAGCATCATAAATCTTTATAGACTAAGCTTTGGGCACAGCCCTGACTCCACACAATTGCCAGTAGAGATTATAAGATCATTCATGTAATTACTTTAAGTGTTTGTAGTCCTTTGTGATGAATTAATTTAACAGGCACAGTGTTTTACCTCAGTGAAATAAAATGCATCAATTCTAACTCACAACTTGAAAATACAGAGGTGAAACATTTTTCTGGTATTACTGAAAAATGTGTCCTTTTCACAGTTTGACATATGTATGGTAGACATTCAAAGCAAGGTGTGTTGAACTGGCTTGAATATAGGCTCCTGTTTTGTACTCTGCACAACCGATTTCTTGTTCAGTATATAAATAGTTCACTAGCTTTTGTTCTTAATTTAAAATATGTGGATTTGTACTTATTTTGCTCTGCTTCTAAGTCGAAACTTTTAGGATGCTGAGCATGAGAGTTTGTGAATATGTGTTTTACTGTAATGAGTAGGTAAATGTCAGGGAAGAGATCATTTGTGGAGTACTTGCTATATACCACGCACATGCTTGGTCCCTTCTGATTTATTAAGAAAGTACCTTCTTACAAAGATTAAAACTGCTTTTACCTCTTTAAGATATTCGGTTCTGTAAACGTTAATGATCAGTTCCTCAAGAATATATATACTAAAAGATACATACACACACTATTATTCAAAATTAAAGGGTTCAAAATTGTGTGTGAAGTCTCTTGGACTTATTTTTTGCGGTACGCGGGCCTCTCACTGTTGTGGCCTCCCCTGCTGCGGAGCACAGGCTCCGGACGCGCAGGCTTAGCGGCCATGGCTTACGGGCCCAGCCGCTCTGCGGCACGTGGGATCCTCCCGTACCGGGGCACGAACCCGTGTCCCCTGCATCGGCAGGCGGACTCTCAACCACTGCGCCACCAGGGAAGCTCTGCCCCTAACTTTTGTGTGTTCAAGGGACAACTGTACATTGAGCAGCCATTTTGCACTGTTATTATATAAATCTGGAATACTGGTATAGACACAAATATGAATATCAGGTTCACTAACAAACTAGTACTGGCATTGTGGCACATTGTGATGCCGATTAAGACTGCCCGTAATTTCTTCCTCTGACCCTTCGTCTTTTATAAAAGGATGCTATAAACAGCCATCTCTAAGCCACTTGACCTGGAGTTCTCTAAGGATGAATTAGATAAGGTGAGCTCTTTTTCTGCTCAGAAGTGATTCTAGAAGCTTCTCTTTCAAATCTGAACTTGGATAGAACCTCCTTTAAAACTTCCTCTAGTTTCATTCATGTTCCTCAAATAGACTTCTGAAAGTTTGTATGGCCACTGGCCTTTTTGCTTCTGACTACATATATTTTCAGTGTAAACAGACTTGGGATAACAGAAAAAGCTGGAAATAGATAAAAGTAAACACTGTATTCCATGCTTCATGGTTCTTCTCATTTGTTGTAAATTAGACCGTGTTCTTTTTCCTGATTGGTGGATTTAAAGCATCAACAGATATAATGACCACATAATCTGCATATAAATAAAGAGACAAAATAGACAAGTCTGAAATATATGATACTTGAGTTGTATATGTTTTGAACATTTTGAAGGCAGAATTACATATAAAGTGTTATTATGGTTATTAGTTGTCATAAATTATGATCTCAGTATTAATACAAACATACAAGGTTTAGTAAATTTTAATTCCTGTTTTTTCATAAATACCTTCCTCTGTCTTGATATTAGCACCTGAGTTATTCAGGCTTTTATTATTTCATGACGGAATGACTGAGACTAATCTTTTTCTAAAATATATTGAAAAAAATGTACATATACAATGTAGAAAACTTGTACTATGCTAATGCACTGATTTGTTCTCACCTTTTTATACGTATATCATTATATTTTAAACATATATTTGTACCTATTATATATAAATACGTAACTTTTAAAAGAAAATATTATAATATTTGCTGCCCTGCCTTGAATGGCCAATCGTATCATTGTTAGTTTCTCTTTAAAATTCTGTTTCTAAAGGGGCTGGGACTGTTCTCGATTTGACTGTAGGAATACGTACATTTGAACATAGCACAGTACTTTTAAAACAATAGTTCAACCATGTCCATTTGCCTCTCTTGAGGTTCCAGATGAGTATAAACATGAGGACTGAGATTCCAGAAAGCTTACCCTGAGGTAGCCACGTGGGTAAGAACCTGTGAATGCATGAATATATACCACTAAAGAGGGCTGAGTGTCAAAATCAGGAAAACAGATTTATTCCTCATTTCCAAAGACCATACATTTGAGGCTTATCACAAAATCAGAATGCAAGTTGGCACTCGAATGGAGTGGGGAGCAACAACAAATGTGTTAGCAGAGAAGAGTCAGAGGGGTTGGGAGTGCACTGAGCAGCTTGATTCGTTTCTGTGGATAGCACGCTACCTGCTCATGAGCAGGGCCACCTGATTTAATAGCACTAGGACCAGGTGGACAGAACTTTTCGTGTTTTCCTTCCATGAAGACTGACCAAATGTTTCCAAGACTGCTGATATTCAGTGAGGATGCAATGCCCGGGATAAGAGTTACACGAAACAAAGCAGATTTAATAGTAGGTGGTGAAATCAGTGGACATAAGAAATTCTGTTAATTTTATATGCAAATGTGGAAAAATCGAATGAGAAATAAGCAAGAAATCAACATCTTTCCTCTTCATAGTGTTCTGAGGGGTAGCAGCAGCAGCTTTCTCATCTGGGAGCATGTAAGGAATGCAGTCTCAGACCCCACGCTAAACCTGCGGAATCAGAACGTGCATTTGTAACAAGACCTACAGGTGATTCTGATGCACAGCAGTATTTGAGAAGCACTGCCCTAGAGACCGTGTCTGAGAGGTCCTCAGTGGGATTAAGGACCTACTGTTGTCGTAAGATGCCCTTTATCTTCTGTCTTCTGGTTCTAATCTCCCATCCTGACTTCCCTCCCATATTTCCTGGAATCGTCAGCCAAATCAACTCCTTGCATTTGAATCATTGTTTCTGGTCTGCTCTGTGGAAACCTAAACTAAGACATTCCATATCGAGAGTTCTGGGCTAGCGTTTGGCTCTGTGTTAACACAGCTGCTTCAATTTAAATTTTTCCAGAATTCTTTTATCCTTTTTATTCATTCCCATTGTACTCTTAGACATCCCCAGTGCACACCCAGATAGATGATAGCATCAACACTTGCACAGTATGGCTGGCCCTGACTTACACACCCTCAGTTGACAGGTGACCCATTCACAGGACAGCTGCTGCCTCCTCCCACTGTCACCCCATTGTTGATGGTCTCTGCAGCTGAAATTGTCCCAAGCAGTTGCTGAGGAAGCTGCTAGCACCTTTTCCCATCTCCTGCCATTACCTGATTTACTAAAAAGAAAACCAGACACAATTATGAATCATTCATTGAATCTGGTGCTTGGGATTTGAGGTGAGATTTTATGTGAAGTCTTCCTATTCACTCCTCTCTACCTCTAAGTTTCCCTGCTGAGGAAGCTAAATTTACCAGTTTTGTGGTAAATGGGAACAAAGGAATAGCATTATAAAAAGAGTGTATATATATATATAAATGCTTCTAAACTGTCCTAAATGTAGATCATCTCTGAGAAGATGTGGTACCTTAGGTCCAGTAGCCAAATCTGGGTTTTCTAGTCCTGCAAAGCTAGAATCACTGCTCCACTGAGAAGACCTGAATATACTAACCAAGTTAGTGGTGTGGATGACAGTGGACAGAGAGAGACTTCCCAAAGAGGAGGACCCTGTTAGGTGAGCTTACCACAAATCACAAATGAGCAGTACAACAGGAAAAACGCTGAGGCTCCTGACCCTACCTTGAGCAGAAAAAAACACTGCCCAGTAGTAAAACATGGCCCACTGTTTCACTCATGACTTGACCAGTAGGCTAGCAGCACCTTCGGTAAGGTCTAATAAAAAGTAGTGTAAGGAATAGTTAGGAGCAAAGGATCTAGAATGACTGCCTGAGTTTGATTCTTGGCTTTGGCATGTTGTCAAATTACTCAGCTCCTGTCTTCTCGTAGTCTTCTCTTTTGTGTTATTTCTTAAAATGGCAGTAGTGAAAATAATCATATACAAAGCATCTGGAACAGTGCCTCCCATGCAGAAACTCTCAATAACTGGTGGCTGTTGGGGGTGAACTAAGGAGTTGAACATGGTCCCTCCTCTGGGGACAGAGGCAGAATGTGAGCCGAAGGGTAGGAATGTTACTACCCTCTCATCGTTTGACCTCCTCTGAAGCCTTGGAAGAGCTGATGTCGAATGACTTCCGGGTTAGCTGCAATCACGGCAGCCCATCTTAGACTTCTCTCTCCCATCTGCATTTAACAAACAGTTTAGACACTCTTCACGCCAGAGTCCCCAAAGGGTGAAGGGCTTCTTTATTTGGGAGTGGGAACAAAACGCACGTGTGCGCGCCATGCGCGCGGAAGTGGAGCTTATCAGTCAGTCTTCAATTCTCCACACTAGCCCTAGGGTAGAATTACCCTGTGGGTCCCAGTGTTCTTTCCTGATTTCTATTAGACTTGGTATTAGTAGCTCATCTGAGGATAGGGCTCAGTTTGCCTGTTTCCTGAAGAGGGAGAGAGAATAGTTGGTGCTCAGGATATTTCATTCAAAAATATGGATCAGGGTCAGCCATATGTGACTAGAGCTCAACCCTAGAGCCAGTCAGAAGAAAGTCTGTGAGTTCAAAGGCTTTATTTCCCTTAGGATGACGAATTATTAAACCAAAATACTTTCTGGCCATGGCATGTTGACAAGTACAAAGTTACCCTTAATTCATGGTACATTTTAAATAAAAATTTACCTTGTAAATTCTAAACATTAGTATGGATTTTATTTCAGTTTCAAAGAGTAAAAGAACATTGAACATAGGGAAAATTCTCAGTACATCAACTAACTCAGGATTTGTCTCTCTCATTTCCAAAGTGAGATTGAGAACATAAAAATTGTATACCACAAAGATATGTGATGAAGCAAACGTAGTAAAATGTTAATTGTAGAGTCTAGTGGTAGGTATATAGGTGTTCACTGTAAAATTATTTCAGCTTTTCTGTATGTTTGAAAATACATACAAAACAACATGGGGGGATATGTTTATAAGATGTAATGCTTGTTTTCAATGTATTTACAGTCTAGTGGCATATTTATAATTTTTCTGCCTTACTTCCCCAAGTTTGATCCTTCTCTTCGGTGTAACTTGGGGATCAAGAGAGCTTAGAGGATTTTAGAGGAGTTAAGGGAGACTGCTGTTATTAGTCTTTTTAGTGGCACTAGGTAGTTTTTAACATTCTCCTGGGATTCTAAGCAGCATTTGTTACATGATGTGTATGGGAAATACACAATTTTCAACAAGGGACTTAAAAATCAGATTTAGGACTCCATCCCATATGTATGGAGTTTTCCTTGACTTAGAGATAAATTTTGTATATTCAATCATTTGTATGTTTCATAGAGGGGCACGATTATTGTGCTCCAATTTGAGTCTGGAAATGTCAGTTCCAAGCATTAATGCAATAAAAATAAATACCTTTTTATCATTTTTGGAATCATTCTCTATGATCAGTTTTTCATATTTTGTAGAATAAACTCCATTATAAATGCTTCTCAACACATATTTCACTGGACAGTGTAGTTGGTTAAAGTACATTAAAATGTGCAGTATTATATTGCCTGTTTAGAAGCTATTTCTTATAAGCATTTTTGCGTAATGGTAAAATAGTTCACTAGTGCCCAATGGGTACAATTCTTGGCTAAGAATTTTCTACAGTGTATTCAGAAGACTCTACATATTGCTTGATACCTTCCAGTTAACTAACTAGGTTTTGACAAGTGATTGTGTCAGAGAGAGAGATGGAGGTTAGTAGATTCAGGTTAGTGATGCTGCCCTTAGTTGTATTATGTATTTTATTTTAGCATAATATTTTGTTTGAAGGTGGAAATTATCAATTTATGAATTGTACACAGATTTGAATGATACAGTATTTTGGTTGAATTCAGTGTGCATTTGTGTATTTATGGAGTGCCGACTAGTGCCCTGTGGTAGGTAACAGTAATACACTTTACTGTGTTAACTGCATTACTAATGAGTTTATCCATTTATATCCATCATATTCCTTTTGCATAACAAAGTGGGTTAGGCTCCAAGCTAATACTTGAATAGCAACCTCTTTTACAAAACACTTTTCCTTGCATTTCTATCCACCCACCCTTGCAGCTCAGTGGAGCTGTAGGTCAGATATTCTTTATGTCCATTCTTGTGAAGGACTTGCCCAAGGTCAGAGAACTCACCAGGTTGCATCTTTCTTTTTTGCTTAGTGGTCTATGATTTTATTTAAAATTTGTATCTACCTATGTATAGCATGTTTTCTATGTGCATGGAAATTACATATCAAATACTTTCTCTTCTTTCTTAAAAACATTTCTTAATGCTTTATTAAAAATCTGAAGGATATAAATCTACGAAAGCCTTTCAAGTTTTCTATTCAACTTTTCTGATATATGAGTCTGAGTATGATATACTTTCTTTGAGCAAATAGTTTTCAAAAGCTACCTCCAAAACGACTTGGAAAAGGTGTCAAAAATGAGAATCCAGATTTGGGAAACTGCAGTTCTTTGTTGGCATTCAACCTGGCTTGGTCACATTGGACTTGTCACATTTGGGAACTTAGATTCAAGGTTCTCTACCTTATTAAAGGTGACAGCTTGCATTAAATCACATTAGGAAGCTTCATTTAGTTGTTGGAAAATATGTTGTAAGGAACACAGGTCATGTTTAAATTTGATGGGCTACACAGAGAAAAATCACCAGTCCACGCAGGTAGGGCCACACTCCATCTCAGCTTCTCAGTTTTGCTATCCTCATCAGCCACCGGATAAGGCACAAAGCTTGGCTACCTGGTCTGCTGGCTGTGCCAGTGACACATGTGAGGACACGCAGGTATAAGAGCCGCCTTGCTCTCCTGTAGTGAAGTAGGATGTTCTTTTGGACCCCATTCACATTCAGAATGAATGCTCACCCTGGTGGAAATGAACGGGAAGTAGGGCCCACCCCAGAGGTAAGATTGCTGGCCATTTCCAGGCATAGTCACATCATTTTTGAGGGGATATTAAAAAATAAAATAAAATGGATTTGTGCCCATCTTTAGACCTAATTTACTGTATGTTAGATTTGTTTGATGCAAAATGAAGATGAGGTAGTGTTCTATATAAATGGCCCTTTTGATTTTCTACTTTGGCAATATTCTTTTTTTTCGGGGTTTTTCTTTTAATTATTTTTTTGCTATATTTTTCAATGGTTCTCTGGCTACAGGTGTCACATTTTTCTAATGTTTGTGTTTTCAACAAATGCTAATAATAGCTATAGTGTACTAATCAAAATGTGGCTATTCAGTTCTGAGGCAAGGCTGCCTCTTCTTAAGAAGGTAATGGAAACTACATGAATTTTCCTGCTTGCTTTTCACATTTTGCTGCTGGTAGTTAATTTTATACTTTATATTTTTCATTAAAATTAGATGTTCTCCTTTGAAACCCTTACCAGCTCCTTGATTAAACAACCGTGTTAGGTACAATGTAGAAGTTTTACCTTATGCTGTCTCAGTAAGAAGGACCTCTGTCTTTTAACAGTTGTTGGTATTGGCAAATCGAAATGTTTGCAAATAACAGATAACACCTTGTGTATACATGTATCCTCTAATTAACACTGGGAAAAGATTCAGAGTTACACTTTAAAAACAATGTGAATTTTGTAATTAATGTCTTAGTCTGCTTCACTCTGTAAAATATTTTTATATAATTATGAACTGATGCAGTGATTTTCACATTCGGGAGAAAAGTACAAAATAATGTTAAATAAAAACTGTGCCTTAATATTTCTGTAGCACTTGCCATTTATAAAATGTCTTTCATAGCCATCATCAGGTACTAAATTAGCGGTCCAGCCTAATATATGACACTAAGAGTATTCATGAGTGTAACCATGATTTTTTTAAAATGCACAGTGCCTCCAGGTTTATCATTTGCCTTCCTAAAACCCTTCAGTGACTTTCCAGTGCATGCAGAGTACGATCCGAACTCCTTAACATGGCCTACGGAGCCCTGTGTGATCTTATTTTCATTCCCCCCCTCCAGTCTTGTCTCCAAGCTGCACTGTTCCGTGTTCCTCCTTTTCAGGTCACATACATATACTCACTTCCCAAGTATTAGCTGGTGTCAGGGACACTGCATCACACCTGTTTGCAAGGTCTCTCCTCTCCAGGCACTTACCCTTAGACATCAGGCACCATTTTTCTTCTACTGTCAAATGCAGTGTGCTTGATTATACTCTCTTTACCTGGATAGTGGGCTTCTAGTAAAACTTCCTTGGACCTTAGAATCAATTTCAATGACTTCAGGATAATTTCCAACAACTCTTTTGCTGGGGAAGAGAAAACACAGAAATGAAAAATAATTATTCTCTGATGAGCCATACTACTGTATAAAATACATGATGTCATTAGGTTTGTCGATTTCTTTACCTCTGAAATATTATGCATGTCCATTCTCAAAAACTTGCTATAATGTTATTTTGTAATTTACACTGACCATCAGTTTCTTTTACATGAATTCTATTCTGTAAGGTCTTATAATATCGATTGGCCAAAAGTATTAAGATTTTTTTCCTGGAAGAAAGACTTTATCGCTAGTGCTTAGGAGAGCACTTTCCCAGGTAAGAAAATGTAATCGGCCCTTTTTGTGCTAGTTTTATATGACTAGATTCTTTCCGATATTCAGAAAGACTAGGGGTCCATTAGAGCGCACTGCTGTTTTATTTTTTTCTCAGAGATAATGGGCTTTCATACTCTTGTTTACAAACATAATTAAAAATAGGCTTTTGTAGAGAGGAACTTAATTTTAACAGAATGTTGATTAACTGAAGTGTTATTTAGTTTTTTCTAAAAGTCTTAGAGAGCACCTGACAAAAATTTAAGATTATTTCCAAGAGCAAGTAAAGCTAGAACAACTATTGCAAAATAGAAACCAGAGCTTAGAAAAGCTTTGAATACTTTGTGCTTACTGATACAGTATTCATTAGCCACTGTAGATATTACAATTTAAGTTAATTAAAATTAAATAATTCGGTTCTTCAGTTGTACTAGCCATATTTTAAGTGCTTAATCATTACCTGTGGCTAGTGGCCACCATACTGGACAGCACACATATACAACAGTTTCATCATTGCAGAAAATTCTTTTGGACATCACTGCTGAAATGTTGTCCTGGTTAAAATGCAATTGATAATGGGATATTAGAGGAGTCAGAGTCAGAGATAGACCAGTGCAAGTCAAAGGAAAAAGCAGTCATGGAAGATATTTTGTCATCTTTTAGTGCACAAAATTGGAATGGGAGGCCATCATTGTTCTGTGATAAAGAGGACAGTAACCTCTTCTCCTGCCATAAATTTAGAGCAAAGTGAGAGGATCTTAAAGGTCAGTTAGACCAATTACCAAATTAATATTTGAACTCTTTATATTGCTTATTCTTGCTTACATGGAAAAACCCAAAGCTCCCTATCTTAACAAGCAACATACAATGAGTGAGATAATTAGTTTTGCATTATATATAAAGAAAACATTGAATTACCATAAATGATTATCCATAATAAATTATTTGATAATAAATTTTCACTGCTGCATTAAAATGAAGACTTTCCAAAATTGCTTTCCACGATCTCACGGGAAACTAAATGCTGTTTCAAATCTTAGAACATAATAAGGTCAGCCAACAAATTAGTGTCAGGGCAAAGGTATTGAGGTCAAAAAAAGAACTGTAAAATACTTACAAAAATGCATGCATAATATTTTCCATCATTTTAACAAGTGATTTAAAATCATAATTGTACCCATTTGTATTGTAGTTCAACTCATCTGTTATATATATTTATTGTTTTCTTGCCAAAAGTTAAGATCAATAGTGCCAATATGTTTCCTAAGCTTCTCTTAGACAGAAATTTTACCAAAGCTAGAACACATAAAATGTTAGCCAGTCAGCAAAGGCATCATTAGGTAAATTTGTGTTCCAAGCAGCATTGGTCCAAAATATGTATTACAGAAGCCCATTTTCAGTGAGGTAATATCAGACCAGTTTAGGTACAAAATGGAAAGCTTGGCAAAACCATTATATTCATTAAAAATGAAAGAATAGCATGGAGTTTGACTAATAATACAAATATGTTACATGAATACTTAATTTACCAGGAATGTTAAGTCTTAATAGACTGAAGTATGTGTTCCATGTAATAGTTACAGAATTTTAAAGCCCCCCGCCCCAAAATCTTAGAGATTACACAGCTCACTCTGAGGCCCAGAGTGGCCATGTAACTTTCTCAAGGTCATAGTATCAGAGCTGTGATCAAAGACACATATAGACTAATAGCTGCAGTTCCAGCAAGGAGATTTTTTAAAAATTAGACTGTCCATTACAATGTTTAACAGCTTATAATCTTCACATGTTTTTTAAACATACATTTATGTATACCAGTCATTCCCAAATTTAATACAGAGAAGCTTGTCTTAATGTTATAAGCCAATACATGTTTACTGCTACGTGTGACCGGTGATAGGATAGAAACAACCCACTAGGACACTTAAATTGAGCATCCTTCATTGTCTCCTTGGCAGTTTCAGACAGTGGTGTCCACATCCCAACTTGTGATGTAGTTCTTAATGGACACCTTTGCTTATAACCACAGGGGTTCAGGAACTTTAAGTCCTAGGTCTTAAATACCCCCGTATCCCCAGTGCCTAGCATCAGGCTTAGTGCAGACTACCTATGGTGTTTGCCGAATAAACGAATGAATGATCATAACCTCCTCTCCAATAAAGATCTTACTTTGGTGCGTACTTATAAAGAAAGAAATTCACATGAAAAGTATAGCGCTGATTTGCAAAAATACCTTTTTTTTTTCTATTCTTCTAAAAGCAAAATTGTAATTTTAACACAATATTGCTTTTTGTTTGATGAGAAAACCAAAATTAGGTAACTTTGATTCTCTTTTTCAAATGTTAAATCCCTTTTGGAATGGAGTTTGAGCTGGGTCTCTGGATACTGAGCAGTAGGAGGTGAAGGCAGTGGGTTACAAGTTAGGAGTGGGCACAGCAAATTAAAACCTAGGAAGGAGTGAAGAGATTATCCAGATGGGTGATATACTAGAGCTTTCAGTAAAGACAGCTCAGCATCCCAGAACCTAAGCTTCTATAGGTGATATAGGAGCCTCAAGCCCCATCAAAGCCAAAGCAGCCTGGATTAACTGAGGCTGGAAATAAAGGATGTGAATCCTGAGACAAAGATTGTTTTAGGAAGGAAACATTTTATAATTTTTCCCCCGTAGGAGGAGCATGGTAGTATGAAAGAGTAGGAAAAACACAGGCCTTGAAGAGAGGGAGACAGTCATTTAAATCCTGGCTCCTTTACTTAATAGCTCTGTGAATTTGGTTCAGTGACTTAACCACACTGAGCTTCAGCTTACCTCATTCGTAAAATGGGTTTGTAGTGTTAATTACCCTTTTCAGAACATGACCTGCTCAGAGACTCCTAGTTAGCGAGCATTCTCTGACATAAGGAAAATGTGAATGCTATTTTTAAGTCACGTTTATCATCTCTATTTTGTAGATGATGATAGTCAAACTAGGGGTTCCAAAAAATATATTGGACATTATCTTAGTAAAAAGGGAACTGCAACAGTACATTTTCTTAAAACAAAAGAATTTATAAATAATATTTGTCCATGCTTGGATTAATAGAGTATGAGTATACACATATACACTGCATGTATCCAAATGTATCTGAAAATGACAGCTAAATTTATAATCGGATATCATATATAAGAAAAATCAGCCTACTGAATTAAGATATGAAAGCCTTAACTTATATTTGGGTCATAGTTCAAAAGAAAATTAAGCCATTATTTTGTAATAAGTTTAAATGGAGAATAATCTATAAAAATAATGAGTCACTATGTTGTACACCTGAAACTAATATATAATATTGTAAATCAACTAGACTTCAATAAAATAAATAAACTGAAAAAAAAGAAAATTAAAATTACACTCTTCTTGGAAATGATTTCCCGATGCTCTTATGGAGAGAACTTCTTCCTATTCCTGGACTCTTGTGACACTTAGTTGAGTCCTATGATTATGGAAGAGGATAATTGTCCACAGGCCACTGAAAAGGGCCACAACATTCTCATCCATGACAAAGATGTCAGTGGACTCTGGAAAGGATAGTTTTAACTCATATTTGATCTCCTTGAATTTTATCATCAAAAGTATAGAGTCTTTTGCTGAAGCCTGATTTTTTGCATACAAACTATATGAAGAACCATGATATGGAACATCTTAAATTGAAGTTGAATTTAGTTGTCCACCATGTATGTTTTACAGAAATTCACGTTAAGAGCCTGGGCTCTGGAGTCAGGCAGGCTGGGTGTGAACACCAGTTCTGCTCTTTCCTAGCTGAATCACCTTGATCAAGTTGCTTAATCTTTGTGTTTGAGTCTCCTTGTCTGTAAAGTAGGGACAGTAATAGTCTTTCCTTACAGGATTTTTGAGAACAGGAAGGAAGACAATTCATATAAACTTGGAACAGAGTGAGCAGGTAGTATAGATTAGGGTTTAGTGGTTACTATAATTCATGAGTGATACACGACCAAAACAGTCTCAAAGCTCTGTGGGGAACAAAAAGCTGTCTAGGTATAGAATCATCATTCCATTGGACAAATAACAATTCCGGGAAGAGGTGGTGTACCTGTATCTGCATTGGGCACTTTAGGTCAGGTGATGGCAGAACATGGACAACTGGGAGATGGGATTGTGGATGCCTCATCAGTGATGGGTTAAGCTCCTAGCCTGCATTTTGCTGAGGCCTTCCCTCCATGACTAAGATGAGAAGACTCAATGGCAGATGGAGGAATGAAGTTAAGATCCCACCTTGTGGTTTTAATTATTCACGTCAATGTGCTCATTCATGGAGATGGATCATCAGGAGTTTATACGTAGAAGCTTACGTGGCATTTGTGAATAGACATAGAATTTTATAGTGATTAACAGAGACGCTTGCAGAGTCCTACAGATCTGAGTATGAGTGCCAAGAGTACTCCTTCTCTTCTATGTGATTATAGCTCTTTTAGCTATAGTTTATTTATCTGAAAGAAGGGAGTCATAATAATACCCACCTCCTTAGGTGGTTATTATAATAAGGGTGATAAGCCATGGAAGTCCCATTGTATAGTGCTTTCTGTGTAAGAATGGCTCAAGGAGAAGAGGAAGAGGAGGAAATGATACCAGGCAGGCAGTGGTGACTCATCACATCGCTTCCCTTGAATGCTGCTTGTAGTCATTTAACTGGCAAGTTGGAGGAGAAAGCAGAAAGTGTATGAGATAAATACAGTTCTCCTCATGTATATTAGTTATTTTTTCTAAATTCCTTGCTCATTAAAGTGACTATCTTCTTAATCTCTGTCATTTTTGAAACCTTATTTTTTAAAAAGAAAGTTGTAATTTAAAAATGTTACTTCAGTTCATCTCAAATACATTGAAAGATATTTGTCTATTTAATTTACTTTTATGAACAATGAAATATATCTTACCTGCCAGATTTCCTTTGTAAGTTTTTAGGATTATTTGCTGTGGGAAACTTTACAGCATGGGGGAAATGCTTGTGATGTTCCTTATTTAATTATTTTGTATAAACTTTGAAGTTGGAGATATTTCTGGAAAATTTCTAAAATATACATGGCAACTCTATACCGGTGGAAGAAGCAGAGGAAGCTGGTGCTGCTAATTTCTTGAATCAGCCAATAGAGATAAATTGAGTGGTCAGGAAACCTTATGAATAACAATTTGATCAGCCTTATTTAGATGTGTCATTTGATTTCTAAACCACTTAAACATAAAGCAAATTATTCTAGATATGCCTATCTAAAAATGAGTGCACCAGGAGGCAATCCTATGTAAATATAAAAATATATGCACATATATATTTACATAAGCTTGGATGTATGTGTCTGTATTATATGTGTGTTTCTATATATGTGTATATGTACATGTTCCTATATATCCCTATGTATACATATCTGTCTAAGTACAATACCATGTTTACTTTATTACTGATGGATCAGAAAGTCTACCCAAATTTTAGTAAAATGTAAAGAGTATTACTGAATTTCTGAGATGGTCTGTGAATTGTAAAATACACTTTCCTGTTGAAGCAAGCCTTCTGAAACAGGAGTCAATGGTAGGTGGCTGCACAGTTGTTAGAAGCTAGAAATTCTGGGCTTCTTAATGGGCAGACACTGCAGGTGCTTTGCACAGTGTCTGGCTCCAAAACCAGCTTTGGATCCTGCCTGGCTCATTATGCTTTCCTCCCAGGCTTCCTCCTCAGAAAATTGAAGGCCAGCTGCTGCCTGACATTAGGAAGCTTATTGAAAGTCAACGTGGAGTTGGAAGCTGGCTGGGGGCTGATGGGGCACTGTCCACACTCTGACGAAAGGGTCACCTAGGGAGGGCCTCTGCTAATGCTGCTTAGGACTTGCTGCATAATGCTCCTGCTCTACAAGCAGCCCCAGGGAGGTAATAGATCAGTTCCAGAATGTTCTATTGTTGTAGATATATGTCACATGCCATATGTCATTCTTTGGTCTCATGTAAACATTATTATGGTTGTATAAAGAGATTCCCTTTGTGTTACTCTGAAGCTTTAATTGAAGTAGCTCCCTGTCCTTTCCCTTTACAACAATCATGCCCACCCAATCCTTTTTGTGATAGAGTAAAGCCTCAAGGGGTGATTTATCTTCTGACCTTCCTTAATGAAGATAATCAGATTACGCCCTGTAGCCTAACAGTTGTTCCTAGTCTTTGGTCTGCTATCTTGATTGGTGCTGCTACGTATGTTGTATTTGTTCACATATGCTAAATTGCAAAACTCTTCTAAATTCCTCTAAATATTTTGGCTGAATGATCTCCTCTGGCAGGTGATTACCCAGCTTACCCATATACTGTGTATTCTGAACTCACCCTACATGTATCAAAACCATTTCACACAGTGTCATATTTTTGTTTAGCAAAGCCTATTGAATGAAAAGAAAATGCTGACATTTGAATGGAAAAGCCAGAGGCCTTAGGAAATGCCAGAGGAATTCTATAAATATCCTTTCTCAGTGGCCGAGACAATTGGGATCTAATTCTTCTTGGGCAGCAGATGGAGGTGGTAAAAAACTGAGCTAAGTGGCACAAGTCTCTGAGTTAAAGGGTTTGGTGCTGTGCCATGCAAACAGTCCTCCTTTTTTGTAGCCTACAGCAAGGATGGAAGCCAGCTTTCAGAGAAGACTGGGCTTGGCAGAGAAAAGAGAAACCCAAATCACCCTTGGGTGTCTAGAAATGATCATAGTTGAAAAAGTAATGGATCTGTTGAAAAGGAATGCCACTATTACACCAACACTATTAATGCTCATTAACTCTGTGCAGCGTATGTGTGTGTGTATGCATGCATGTATGTACCCCCATGTGTGTGCATGTATGTATTTTTATCCTTTAGGTTTAAATAATATAAAGCTGATTATGTCTTATTCTAACATATTTAACTTCTCTCTCGCTCTCAATTTCTCTCCCCCTCTTCCTCTTTTCTCTTCCCCCCCCACCCCCTGTTTCTCTCCCAAATAACCTAAGTGTTATATTTTTTTGTGATATTTTTGGGGGGAGGGGGCAGTATTTTGGATAGAAGAAAGAGAAAGTAGGTGTTTATAGCTCGTTAAATTGTCAAATGCCTTTAATGTTTTTTTTTGTCAAATGTCTTAATGCTCCTTTCTCAATATTTCCTCTCCTCTCTAATATCCATGATTCTTCTACCTTTGCAATCTTCAGCATATGAAACTACATATATACTGGCACAATTTATGTCACATAATATTCACTTACTAATTTTTGAACAAATTTCACATAATTTATATCTCTTCCCATTTTCAGCCAGGAGGTCTACTTAATGCCAGTGACTAACAAAATCCTAAAAGGAAAACCTTACTAAGACCTTTTGCTGTTGGAACAACAAAAAAGATGCTAATACATTTTATGTCTTTTAGCAGAGGAATTATAGGTATTTTCTCACACATTTATAATTACAGACATTTTATTTAATCATTCCTACTGCCCATTGGGGAGGTGGGGATAGGAGGAAGTAGCTGGTCTGCTGTCCTGAAAATACTGTCACAGAGAAAAGAACAGCCACTCAAGATTCTATAAACATCAATCTATAATCATCTGTCTGTTCTAAGGAAAAAAAAAAAAAACAGCTTAGCCCTTCTTCCAGTGTTTAAATAAATGCACCCAGTTATTTTAACCAGTTTCCACTGACTTGTCAAAAATCCTTGTGTATAATAATGGTCTGCCGACGGCAAGACTGAACAGAAATACTGTACAGTAATTGATTTTGTTAGTTGAACATCTGGCAGAACAGCCTGGATATTTACTTGGAAGGAATGTTCTCCAACCAGAGTAAGTTCGCTGTTGGGTTTTAGGGCACTAAAGTGCCAGATCAGGCTGCTCTGGGCCTAAAACACATAGGTTGGCAACAAGCAAGTGCATCAATAAAAGAAAAAGAGGAAGAGATGAGACGCTCTTCACACATGATTTGAAGGTTAGAGGACATTTTTCCAGGACCGCCTTACTGGAGTTCAAAATGGAATCCAGGCGATATACAAAAGGATAATTGTTTTTCCATCATATGATTTGTAATCATCTATTCTTTTCCTTAAATGCAGTTTTGTTTAATCAATGCCAAGTAAGGAAAACCCAATTATGAGAAAAAAAGGAATTCAGTATCAATATAATGCTTGAGAAAGTGCATCTATGATGTAAGATCCTACTGACTGGAATGCAGTATGGATTATGATAAATAGTCATTGAGCTTGTTTCTTTTTTTTTTTTTTAGCATCTTTATTGGGGTATAATTGCTTTACAATGGTGTGCTAGTTTCTGCTTTATAACAAAGTGAATCAGTTATACATATACATATGTTCCCATATCTCTTCCCTCTTGTGTCTCCCTCCCTCCCACCCTCCCTATCCCACCCCTCCAGACGGTCACAAAGCACCGAGCCGATATCCCTGTGCTATGCGGCTGCTTCCCACTAGCTATCTACCTTACGTTTGGTAGTGTATATATGTCCATGCCTCTCTCTCGCTTTGTCACACCTTACCCTTCCCCCTCCCCATATCCTGAAGTCCATTCTCTAGTAGGTCTAGTAGGACACAGTCTTTATTCCTGTCTTACCCCTAGGTTCTTCATGATAGTTTTTTTTTTTCTTAAATTCCATATATATGTGTTAGCATACGGTATTTATCTCTCTCTTTCTGACTTACTTCACTCTGTATGACAGACTCTAGGTCTATCCACCTCATTACAAATAGCTCAATTTCGTTTCTTTTTATGGCTGAGTAACATTCCATTGTATATATGTGCCACATCTTCTTTATCCATTCATCCGATGATGGACACTTAGGTTGTTTCCATCTCCGGGCTATTGTAAATAGAACTGCAATGAACATTGTGGTACATGACTCTTTTTGAATTATGGTTTTCTCAGGGTATATGCCCAGTAGTGGGATTGCTGGGTCATATGGTAGTTCTATTTGTAGTTTTTTAAGGAACCTCCATACTGTTCTCCATAGTGGCTGTATCAATTTACATTCCCACCAACAATGCAAGGGCTTGTTTCTTATCTAACAGGTCTCCGTGTGTATCTCCATGTTGAGTGGTTTAATTGTTTTTCTCATAAATGTGTGATTTTGACAACAATGAAAAGTACACAGCGTGTTCTGTCTCACAGGGCTATAAGCTACAAATTGTGCTCGAGACCGTAAAATGTTATGGATATTTTTGTTGTTTATTTAATTCTAAGGATCTTGTGGTAGCATATTATTTTCTTGTGGGACATTAACAAAAAACGTTTTCCAAGGAAATGGTCAATTGTACTAAGCATGAATGGTAGGATATGTTGGCATGACCTCCTTATTTGTATCCCTCCAATTGTGGTAGTTAATTCATTGTACCTTCTAAGGTGGATTTCCCAAGAGACTGAGATTACCTTGAGGGTAAGACTATATCGTACCAATTTTTATATTCTATCCAGTTACATATAGTAGATTATTAAGTGAATACTTATTGAACAAATCCCTCCATAATGTATTTTCAGCACATCCTTTTATCATGTCAAAAAAGAAGTTTATGGAAGAAGTAAACCATCCTATACAAATGTGAAGTGTTGCTTATCTCTATATGTTTAACTTGAATATTTGTCATATTCACGTAGTTCTAATTAGCTCTGTGACAGATACATTTGTCTGGCAGATAAATAATAAGCAGGAAAGTAATGCACTGAATTGTGAAATTGTTTATCTCAGGTAGGGAGAAACTTGCCTTAAGAATGCTGGAGAGTTAGTGGATTTATAGTTTTTATTCAACTGTCTGGCCCATTCTGGCCATCTCTGAGCAGCTTGTCGTTTTAGTCACATAACTAGTGACTAAAAGTTTGGACTCTGAGGCCAGGCAAATCTGAGTGCAAATCCCAGCTCTACCACTTTCATGTATGTTTGACACTGGACAAGAGGCTTGATCTCTGTGAATCTCGTGTACTCAAGGAGAATAATAATAGTTCTCATGGGATGGTTGCAGTGTATCATAAAGCCTTTACAAGTGCAAGATATATGACAAGAACTCAGAAAATGGTAGTTTTTGATTATTTGAGCATATCAAAATAACAGGTTTTGTTTGTACATACCCTGGATTTGATCAAAGTTTAGCCTTTTTTATTGAAGCATAGTTGATTTACAATGTTTCAGGTGTACAGCGAAGTGATTCAGCTATATATATATATATATATATATATATATAGCAGGTACTGAATAATTATCCAACATCATATTTATATATATATGAATGTTCTTTTTCAGATTCTTTTCCATGATAGGTTATTATAGTAAAAGAATCTGAAAAAATTTAGACTTTTATCAAATCCATTTTAATATTTATTGATTAGTACATTGCAGCATAAATATTTTACTCTTTAAATACCAGTAAAATAAAAATTTACATGTAGTGCTACCAGGGTCTATAATTGACAGTTCAGATTTCTTAGCTATCAAGTAAAATTGCTTAAATTTTTTTTCTCAGATTTATTTCAGATGATCACATGTTCAGCCAGTTTCATAGCTTACAGCTAGAGTAAGTCAGAATATTTTAGCAAATCTTTATACTTTCAAATTAAAGATTTGTTAAACAATCTATTCTTTAAGCAATCATTTCCAGATGCTGCACTAGGTGCTGAGAATAGACGATGTAAATGACAGTTTCTCAGAGACTAAGAGAGAAAAAGAGTGTAATAGATTAATCAATGAGACAAGAGAAGCTTGTGTAATGTACAGAGGTAATACAGAGGAAGTAGTGATTAACTATTGGAGGGGTGGACTTAAGTAGCTTTTGGCAGGGGGCATTGTGTTTGAAGGTGCAGAGACCTGAACTAGGCTGGTGTATTTGGGCATCCATATGCAATTTGACTTTGCCAGGAAGTAAAGTTGCTAGGTGGGATGGAGAGAAGTAAAATAAAGTTGTTAAAAATGAGATCATGGCATGGCTTATAGTCAAGGCACGGCTACTTCCCTGTGTATCCATTGATTGGATTCTCTGCCAATTCAGGAGCATGGAATCACGATCACTTTCTTTAACTCAAAGAGCAATATGCTGATAGAGATCCGTGTATATCATCATTCTAAAATTGGGCAACATTGGCCAGCTCAAGACGCAAAATGATATCTAATTTCTAATGTGGAAACCCTGAAGAACTCTTTAGAAGGCAACAGTTGTTGGTAAGAGTTAAATGATCGTTAGGGTCCAAAGTAGTGATAATAACTCCTTTCTTCAGCCTGTTCTCTCTTTGTTGGGATAAGTATGACATCACCAATAAGATATGTCATTACTCACTTCTCTGTATTCCCACATCAAATTTTACTGGCCTCTATTTGGAGTCATATGCTATGAAATGACTTGTTTCTATGCTCGTCTCCTTCACTAAGCCGTGAAGTCTTGATATCCCCAGTGTACAGAGCATGTACTGTATAATTATCCAACATCTTTATCTTCTAGGCTTAGTCATTTTCAGTGACATTAAGGAAACATCATGTTTTACCAATTGAATAAAATTTTGGCTAGCATAGTGATTAGGTATGTGATTAAATTTTAGAGGATCTTGAGTTACTTAACTGTATTTTCAAGGAGGGATTTTAATAGACTTTTATTTGAAATTCATGGAACAAATATTGGGTATTGGGCACTGTCCTGAATGGTGGGAGTATAAACATGAAAATACATGCTTTCTTGTCTCAGATAGCTTCCAGTTTCTGCCCTGTGATACATGCAAACAATTGAAATACGTTAAGAAAACAGAGGTGTGTACAAAATACAGTAAGATGAAGCTGTACCCGAATCAGCTTGAGATAATCAGAAAACTTTGATGGAGTCATGGAACATTTGACATGGTAGCAAGATATAAGTTTTCAGGTTAATACGCAGGGGGTGGACTAGGAGGTTTATTGTGGAGTTAGTCTTGGAAAGGAGGATGGAAACCATCTTACATCTCTGACGAGGGGGAAGAAGGAAACAGAGAAAAGGTGGGAACAAGATGGGTATAAATAAATTCATGAGGAAGTCTCTGAGCACTGAACAACTGCATGCCTGGCATCCATTGTATTTCAATTGTGTAAAAATCCATGCCACCTTCCTACAAATAGCTTAAAATTAAAAAAAAATTATATAACCATGTATACTTATTGTGGAAGGTTAGACCATTCTTTTCAGAATATTTCTTTGAATATATTTATATGTAGATTTTCAGCAAATCTGTGATTTTATTATACCGGCTGTTTTGTTATTGGAAATTTTTATCTCATAATAAAGTAGCCCTTTAAAAAATACATAAGAATTATTCTACAACCTCATTTTAAATGGTTGAATTTTCTTTATGAATGTATCCCAATCAAGTATCCATTTCAGTGTTGTTGAGACTTTATTTCCATTTTTATTTGAAATATATCACACCATTGAAATTATTCACAACTAAAGTTTGCTAAATCTTTCAACATATCTTTCATTTTTAGGATAAATTTGTAGAAGTGGAATTGTTAGATAGTAGTTATGCATATATTTGAAGATTTTATAATACTGCCTAATTGTCCTCCAGAAATCTTGGAATAGTTTTAAGCATAACTTTAATTAATTAATTATAAACAGCTTAATTGAGGTATCATTGGTATATTAAAAAACTGCACATATTTAATGTATACAGTTTGATGAGGTTGCACATATGCGTACACCCATGAGGCTATCACCACAATCAAGGTAATAGACATACCACCACATATTTCCTTAGGCTCTTTTGTTTTTTGATTTTTGTTTTTGTGTTAAGGACATTTCATATGAGATCTACCCTGTTAACACATTTTTAAATTGCACAATACACTATTGTTATCTAGAGAAACAGTCTTGTACAGAAGATCTCTAGAACTTATGCATCTTGTACAATTGAAACTTTATACCCATTGAATAATAACTTCCACCCCTGAGCCCCAGGCGATCATTACTCTGCTTTCTGCTTCTGAGTTTAATTATTTTAGATGCCTCATACAAGTGAAATTAGGCAGTATTTGTCTTTCTGTGAATGCTCAAATTTTATCCATGTTGTTGCATATGGCAGGATTTCCCTTTTTAAAAAAAGAGCTGAACAGTATTCTTTACCATATTGTCTTTATCCATTCATCCATCAATGGACATTTAGGTTGTTTCCATATCTTGCCTGTTGTGAATGATGCTACAGTGAACATGGAGTGCAGATATCTCTTCCAGATCCTAATTTCAGTTTTCTTGGAGGTATACCCAGAAGTAGGATTTAAGCATGACTTTTGAATGTTCTATTCTATGATTATTTATCTGGTGTACTTACCAATAATGTGACTTATAAGGATAATGCTGAGTCCATTTGTTAAAATATAATTTGCATACCATAAATTTCTCACTAGTCAAAGATAAAATTCTGTAGAAAACCATTTCAAGATAGAATATTTAACTTTTTGCTAATAGTGATAAATATTTATTCAAGTATTTTCAAACCCTTGTTTTTTATCATCAGTTATCATAGTCTTCTTGACGATTGTAATTTA
Organism: Pseudorca crassidens; assembly: GCF_039906515.1. Classification (NCBI taxonomy): domain Eukaryota; kingdom Metazoa; phylum Chordata; class Mammalia; order Artiodactyla; family Delphinidae; genus Pseudorca; species Pseudorca crassidens. The sequence goes on from NC_090306.1 coordinate 65,667,442, forward strand.
CAAAGTCCTAGTATTTCCTCAGGTTTTCTGATTTCTTTAAACATATTAGTGTTATTAAAAGAAGATTCACATCAAGTTTCCTTCTCTAATAAAATGCTGTGATTTACAGTTGAGAGATTGTAAAATTTTAATCTGGTTAGTTTCCAGTTTATAAGCTAAACACAAACAAACCCAAGAAATATAGAGCAGGAAGACACATTAACGATTATCCAGTTTTTAGTCCAATCTTCTCACGCTATGAATGGAAAGTCAATTTGCAGAAATATTTTGCCATTAGGCCAGTATAGCAGCTTTTTAATTATTAAAGAAGACTGTCAGATCTTTGAAAAACTACACAACATCACAGATTTTCTTCCGCTTTGTAGCTGTACTTGCTGTCAGAATATATTTAGAAACACTGATGCTTAAGCAAATGTGTAATGCATGCGGTCAAAGTAATGCAGCATTAAGTGTAAGTTTACCCCAGGGAAAGCAAAACTAGAGTTTTGATGTTTGTTCTTAAATATTTAGTACCTAGGCCAGCTCTAGGCAGAATTGGTGAAGCAGACCTTTGGTGTTCACTTCTTTCATCTTTTTTCTATATATTATTACTGATATACTGGGTTTACGTCTGTGATCTAGTACTGACCACTGCCCAGTACATCTTAGCTCTCTCTTTTACTGAAGTTTCCAACACAGATCCATCTACCCTCCTGACTGTTCTCTCCAACCCATCTTTCCACTTTCAGGTCTTTCCCAAGCTTCATACTCAGCCTCTGATGTAGGAATCGGGAAGACAGTAGGGTATGGACTCTTTGCACTACAGGATAAAGCCACAATGTAGATATGGTCTACATATCAGAGACGAGAACTTAGCAGAAACCTAACTGGCAAGTGCATTATCTCAGAAGGGGATAAAAACACATCATAAATCAGGGCATGAGTATATGAATTGGGTGCTAAAGGAAAAGCATACACTGGATGGCAGAGCTGGAAAGGCAAGTACAGAAATTTGGTCAGAGAGACAAGTCAGGTTCATCCCAGGACAACTGGTGACGGATGATCCTTAGATAGGAGTAAAGGTCCAGTTCAGGACCAATCTAGCAGACATTGGGCTCTGGCTTCCAGTATTTTTACAGATATCTCTACAGGTATCTTTACATGTTCTGGGCCTTAAAGCAGCAGGCTTCTTCCAGGCATCCTGTAACCTTGGAAACGTAATTATTTATGTAATAATTAGCCAGTTTTAGAAATGTATCCCTACCTGGTAATAATGAGAAAAGATAGCAAATGATTAGTCATCCCTACTGTTCACTCACATCTCTCAGGACCCTCTTTAGCCTTCCTTGTAACATTTTGTTTTTGAGATTGTGAGAACAGCTAGCCCTAATATAGTGCTTAGTGTGGCAGTTCCTGTTTTAAGTGCTGTATATGGAAACTCATCACATACCCAGTGCATTTACATTTTTTATATATTTACAGCTCATTACATATTCAAACTTATAATCTCCTCACAAATACCATATTAGGTGGGAATGATTCTTCATTTCAGATGAGGAATCTGAAGCACAGAGGGTAAGTGACATGCCCAGGGTCATACAGCTGGTAAGTGTCAGAGTTAGGATTTGAAACCAGGCACTGTGACTTCAAAGCTCATGCACTTTATGATTCCTCAGGTACCATGTCAGCTATTGCTTTTCCTTTTGTAACCAAAAAGAGGGATTTGATGGGGGGAGTCCTGGCTGAATATAAGGGAGAACTATCACCATTATTTATTTTAATACTGGTAGGATGCTTCCTTACATTCATAAATCAATCTCTGTAGACGAGCTGCTTAAACTTTTGAAGGATTTATGCAGTTATTAAAAAAATATTTACTACTGTTCAATACATGCCAGGGTGATAGAGATACAAAGATAAATAATAAAATGATTTCTATCCTTCAGAAATCTAGAGTGAGTCAGACAAATAGGTAAATTAAAATACAATTTATGACTGCGTTACAGAAGTCTAAGCTAACTCATATAATAGATAGAACACAGTTAATAGATTAATAATTAACACAATATTATTATTAACACAATATAATAATTAACACAATAATTTCTATGGAAAGATTTCTAAGAGTCTTCATTGATGATGTGACATTTATACTGGGACTTAAGGGTTTAAGTAGGTGTTTTCATGACCAAGAAGAGGAAAGGGGGTATTTCAATTAGACTTCAAGAGCAAAGGCATAGTGTCATAAGAAGGCTGAGATCATTTTGAAAATAAGGGGAACTTCTGTGTGACAGGAGCATGTGGTGCATAGTGAGGGATGATAAGAAGTGAGAAGGATTCCGAAGATAGATGTATACCAAGCTAAGAGATTGGGATTGTATTTGGTAGATACTGGGAAACCTTCAGAAGATTTGATGCTGAAGACTGATAGCAAAGGATATATTTGATAGGAAGGTTTTGCTATAGGCTGTTGGAGAATAGACCATAGTGTAAGGAGCATCAAATATGAGACTTAGAAAATTCTAAGCCAAAGGCTTTGGTAACTAGAGCTCAAACAGTGTCCCTGCACTTGGAGAAGAGGAATTGAATTTGAGATTTTTAAAACTTTTTTTTTTAGATTTTTTTAAATTGATGTATAATATTATGTAAGTTACAGGTGTGCAATATAGTGATGCACAATTTTTAAAGGTTATGCTCCATTTACAGTTATTATAAAATATTGGCTATATTCCTGGTATTGTACAATACATCCTTGTAGCTTATTTTTTACATAATAATTTGTATCTAGTATTCTCCTACCCCTATATTTCCCCTCCCCCCTTCCTTCTCCCCACTGGTAACCACTAGTTTGTTCTCTATGTCTGTGAGTCTGTTTCTTTTTTGTTATATTCACTAGCTTGTTGTGTTTTTTAGATTCCACCTTAAGTGATATCATACAGTATTTGTCTATTTCTGTCTGACTTATTTCACTTAGCATAACGCCCTCCAAGTCCATCCATGTTGCTGCAAATGGCAAAATTTCATTCTTTTTTATGGCTGAGTAGTATTCCATTGTACACATGTACACACCATGTCTTCTTTATCCATTTGTGTGTTGATGGACACTTAGGTTGCTTCCATATCTTGGCAATTTTAAATAATGCTGCTAGGATAATTGGGGTGCATGTATGTTTTTGAATGAGCGTTTTTGTTTTTTTTGGATATATACCCAGGAGTGGAATTGCTGGGTCATATGGTAGTTCTATTTTTAGTTTTTTGAGAAACTGCCATACTGTTTCCACAGTGGCTGCACCAATTTACATTCCCACCAACAGTGCACAAGGGTTCCCTTTTCTCCACATCCTCACCAACGTTTTTTATTTGTATTCTTTTTGCTGACAGCCATTGTGGCTGGTGTGAGGTGATATCTCATTGTGGTTTTGATTTGGGTTTCCCTGATGATTAATGATGTTGAGCATCTTTTCATATGCCTGTTGGCCATCTGCGTTTCCTCTTTGGAAAAATGTCTATTCAGTTCTTCTGCCCATTTTTTAATTGAGTTGTTTGTTTGTTTGACGTTGAGTTGTATAAGCTGTTTGTATATGTTGGACATTAACCCCTTATTGGTCATATCATTTGCAAATATTTTCTCCTGTTCAGTAGGTTGTCTTTTTGTTTTGTCAGTGGTTTTCTTTGCTCTGCAAAAGCTTTTCAGTTTAATTAGGTCCCATTTGTTTATTTTTGCTTTTATTTCCTTTGCTTTAGGAAACAGATCCAAAAAGTATTGCTTCAATTTATGTCAAAGAGTGTTCTGTCTATGTTTTCCTCTAGGAGTTTTATGGTTTCTGGTGTTGTATTCAGGTCTTTAATCCATTTTGAGTTTATTTTTGTATATGATCTTAGAGAGTGTTCTAATCTCATTGTTATATATGTAGCTGCCCAGTTTTCCCAGAACCACTTATTGAAGAGACTGTCTTTTCTTCATTGTATATTCTTGCCTCCTTTGTTGTAGATTAATTGACTATAAGTGTGTGGGTTTATTTCTGGGCTCTTTATTCTGTTCCATTGATCTGTGTGTTTTTGTGCCAGTACTGTTTTGAATTTAAGATTTTTTTCTCAGATAGAATGAATAAGATTTGATAAATGATTGAAGGTAGGGGATGAAATATATTGATGAGAAGTGCCTTTGAAATTTCTATCTTGAGATGGGGTGTGTATTATTTAGAATTCTGGTTGGCTTCTGTACCAAAAATCCAATTTAACAATACTTTTTTAAAAAATTGGGGTATAGTTGTTTTACAATGTTTTGTTAGTTTTAAACAAGGCAGAAGTTGGTGGGTGAATGGATCAAGGAAATGTGATATGTATATATACACAATGGAATATTATTAAACCTTAAGAAAGAAGGAAATCCTGCCATTTGTGACAACATGGATGAACCTAGAAGACGTTATGCTAAGTGAAATAAACCAGTTACAGAAAACAAATACTGTATGATCTCAGCTATATATGGAATCTAAAATGGACAAACAAATAGAATCAGAGAGTAGAATGGGAAGATGCTGGTCAAAGAGTACAAAGTTTCAGTTATGCAGGATGAACTTCTGTATAGCAATGTGACTATAGTTAACAATACTGTATTGTGTTTATGCTTGAAATTTGCTAAGAGAGTATATATCTTAAGCATTACTACATTAAGAAAAAAGAAAGAAGAAAAAGGTACTTGTGAGGTGGTAGATATGATAATTAGCTTGATTGTGGTGATCATTTCACAATGCATACATATATCAAATCATCAAGTTGTACGTCTTAAATGTGTATAATTTAAAATTGTCAATTATTAAAAAAAATAGGCAAAAGTTAATTTCTCTTTCAGGGAAACAATCCAGGTTTAGCAGTCTAGAGATAATTTGGGGTTCTGTGGTATTGCAGACTCAGATATATTTTCTTGGTTCTCTACCTTCCCTTAGGGTGATACCCTCATTCATATGGTTGAATAGGTCTCTTTACCAGTCCATCAAATAGGAAGAAGCATGATCAGGAAGTCTGTTCACATTCTATTGCCACAACTTAGTCACGTAGCCATTTTTAGGAGTAAGGAAGGCTGGGAATTATAGTCTTTATTCTGGATGGCCATGTACTCAGCTAAAACTTGGGGGTTCTGTTGTTAAAGGAAAAGAGGGAGAATGAATTCTGAGGTATAATTAGTAGTTCAGCTACAGAGTGTCTGATTACCACATTAATAGAGATCTGAGATGGAGGAGGTAGGACAGATTTAGGAAGACATGGGGAGATAATGCGTTCCATTTTGGATATTTAAAGTTTTAAGTGTCTATGAGACTATCTGATAGCTATGTCCAATAGGTAGTTTGGAGTAAGGATTTTGATAGTGACAGAGATAAATTTGACGGTCATCAGCAATTTATTGCTCTTTCAAATGAACTGGGGAGGGCATTAGTAAGTGAAGATTAAAGGCTAACAGCAGGATCTAAAGGACAGCAACCTTGGAAGGAGTAGATAGGAGATAAGAGCCGAAGCCAGTCAGAAAGGTTAATAGAGTAGAGGGGGAAATGGGGAAGATTGACATTAGGCTTCTTTTTCAAAGTTGTGGAACCCATTCCACTACTCCTGTAGCAGCAGTCTATAACATCCTTGCATAGATTACCATCTGTCAGAAGACAGCTTCCAGATTCCCTAAGAGTCCAGTCACAATGGCCTTGAAACATGGCCTCAGTCTACTGCTCACTTTATTCATGAGAAGCAAAGACCAGTGCTACAGGGAACTGTAAGTAATATTGAAGCACTTAGCCCTTAATTCAGAGAATTGAATAATATAATGTCTCTCAATTCCTTGCAATAATTCAGCAGTTATCTCCTTCCTTATTATCATTAAGGAAATAGCTTTTAAGGTGATAGGCTTTAGAACTGACTCATAGGCGGTGGCCCTTAGGTTCACCTGTAAGCGCAACAATCCATGCTCATTGGTATGTGGGAACCAAGAAGGAGTGAGTATTGAGAAGTCACAAGTGCTGAATAGAGATCAGTTGAAGTGAGAACTAAAACTAGGTGTGGGGTATGACATTAATGAACTCTTCGGTGATTTCAGCAAAAGGCATTTTAGTACACTGGTATTAGTAGAAACTGGAGGATCGTAACTTGTGGAGTAATGCCCACTGAGCTGTAGATTAACAAAAACTGAGCAAATGAAGACAAAATGTAGACTATGATGCTTTCAAAGACTTTTTGCTGATGAACAGAAGCTGGATGGATGATTATGATGAAGGGAAAGAGAGGCCGGATAGGACCTTGAATTGAAGACAAATCTCTAATGAGTTATATTCTTCCTTCTTCCCGCCTTCCTCCTTATTTCCTTCTTCTCTTACTCCCTTCTATGTGGAAGTTTTAAATGTGTTTACAGTCTCAGAGAAGAAGCCAGTGCGAAGGGAGTTGCTTAAAGCATAGTAGGGAGATGTCTAGTACGTGGAGGAAGTCCTTCATAAGAAAGATAGGAGCGAAGGGTGTAAGAAAATAGTCCATACTGGATAAGTTTAGAGATGATGTTTGAGGAGACAAGTTGGGAGAGTTCCTGTTTGATATGTTCTCTGTGAACTAGAAAGCTGGTTTATCAACTGTGTATAATGGGATGGTTAGAGCAGAGAACATAGGAAGAGTAAAAGGCTGCAATGAGAATTATGAAAAGGAACTCACTAAGGACAAATGTGGTGAGGGCAGAACCGTGCCAGTGGCCCGGATGGAGTCAGAAACCATCAATCATACTTCAGTTGGCATAGATGACATTTTTAGCAACACTTTTGATTGCAAACATTTAGGGCAGAGTGGATACTTTTTTATCCAGGGCAGAAGGGTGGGTGCAACAGAAGAATAAGAGAGAAAGTGAGTCAAGAATGCTGGAAAGTTTGAGGTTCCAGACTGGCTAGGAAAGTTAGTTTGGAATGAAAATGCAAAACTAATGAGAAAAGGATTAGCATTCTCAGAAAGATGAATACTTAAAACCATACATACTGAAATCTTAATAAAACTATGAACAGAGATGTTGATAAAGAACCTACAACAATGCCCAGTACAGAGTAGCCCCAAATAAATACTCTTTAAATGACTTTTTTTCCCCTCTAAGAACCATACATTATTCTTAAGTAGTTTTGGGGAGTGGGGTCCCATTTTGGAAAAATAGCTCTATAGAATGCAATTGAGATGCAAATTGACGATTGGATTGTGTTGCTGTTTCTTTGATGACATTTCCTTCCTTTTGAGTGTCTCCTAGGCTGTTTAGTTTGTGCTGATATAGTCCATAGTTCATTTCTGTTTGTTTTGACCTTATTTAGATAGGTTTAAGCTTTGTACGTAGGTGTAAACTTTGTACATAGTTGGTAAAATTCTGACTATCTTGGGGATGTTTAGGTAGCTTATTAAGAGGATTTATTCACTGTTTCTCACAAAACTGGACTCGAATTAACACTGCACTATGTACAGAAATAAACCTTGTTCCTTTAAACTCTAAATTTAAATAAAGACTTACTTAACTATTTTAGATGGTGCATTTAAAAAAAACAAGGCAAATGGAATACTGTGAAATGGTTGTTTGCTTTAAGAGTTGACCTTATGTTGCCTCAGTATTTGTTGAGAGACTAGTATCTAAATTAAGCTATAGCTTCAGTTATGAAAGATGGACTGAGGACTCAATACTTAAGGAAAAAGAGAGAAGGGGCTGCATCATCACTAATGATAAATCATTTCAAAAGCAGTTCAGTTTTCTGTGCTGTAGAAATGCCTCTTAGCTATAGCAATTCTAAATAATACGGTTATGAGATACATTAAAATCATGCCTAGCAAAATGCCTTACAGTCATTCATTCGGTCAGGTCATTTAAGCTCTCAGAGTCTCACTTTCCTTGTCTGTAAAATGGGAATAATCATCCAAACAAGGTAGTTATAAAAATAAAATTGACAGCACTTACACCTTTAAATATTAGTTTTCTTGCCCACTTTGCTGTTAAACTAGAAGATTCAGTTAATCAATTGACTCTCATTATATTTCTTTCTGAATGACAAAAAGTCAAGGAAACAAATCTCCAAACCATACCATCTGGTTTTATTTGTACAAACCCACATAAAAAGAGTAGGATATCAGTTCTTTATTTCTGCAATTAATTTATATTGGGCCTTCTTTAACACGTTCATTTTGTCCTCTAAGATTAAAGATATAATAAGAGGTAAATGCATGAAATAATCATACTTCCTGAGTCTGATTCTAGTAACAGTGTACACTCTAGAAGAATGTCAATACGAGCATTTGTCTTGAGTTCTTTATACTCTTTAACTTGCTTTCATATCCTTTATTGCCTATGATTCCACAGGGAACATTTCGCTTGTAAAGGAATATATTTTAACATCCAGCTACTATTTTACCACCGTGGTCTTTTAAAAATTGCAGTTAATTTTTGCCTCACTGAGTTTGTTGACTTTCAAGTCCCCAGAGATTCCTTCTGAAAAACCCCTCAGGTAAAATGAGTTACCTGGTAGTGGCCTAGGAGTTAATACTCTGCATTTTATTCACTGGAATGTCTTCATCACGCTACACAGTAAATGACAGTTTGTTTCAGAATGAGTTGGTGACTTCAAGGGGCTCAATGTTGGGTGAAAGTATTAGTATTTGGCATTTAAATTTAGGCAATTCATATTGAATGCAAAGGGACTAGCTGTTAACTGGTGGATGGTTATACTGTATATAAGATAATGATGTGGTTTATTCTGACTTTTTGTTAATTTTTTAAAGTAGGTTTTATTAAACCAGTGCTGGATTAGGTCCCCTTCTTTCATAACATTCTGTCATCCTGTTTACCTCCTTAATTCATTATCACACTATATTAGTTTAGTTGTGTTTTTGTATTTTTTTTTTAACTTTTCTGCTACAATGTAAGCAACTTCAGGGAAGAATTTATGTCTTTTTCTTTGCTGCACTCCTAGAACCTAACACATAGCATGTGCTCAATGTATATTTGCTGAATTCAAGAGTCAGTATGTATTTAGTTGCAGGAAAAGGGAAAACCTGCTAAAAATGCCTTAAACAATAAAGGAACCTGACTTAATTTAGGCGTAATTCAGTCAAGACTCCCACCACAAACTTCACCCTCATGCTTGCTTCCCTCAGGCTGTAATAGGTACCCTCACAGATTTAGGACAGAAGACAGGGTTTGTGTCCCAAACTGCTGGAAACAGTCCTGAAACTCACTCCAATTGGATTCTTTTAGGTCACATGCCATTCTTAAACCCATGACTATGGTCAGGCCTAGAATCTGCAGATTGACTTTGCTGGGATTATGTTCTGCCCCTAAAAGATGATTGGAGTCAGGAGATAAATGAATGCAAGGATGTTATAAAAAATATTTACTACAGCTAATGAATGGAATTCCAGATCTTCTGTGCATTTTATTTAATAAAGTGTAGTGAAATGAGAACATTTAAAAGTTTTTTTTAATCTGAAATATCTGTCATGGTTCAAAAATAGTTGCCCACATGTTTACACAAATAGTTTTAAATCTGTTAATAATAATTCTGGCTGTACACAATTAACTAAAACCCAAGATTTAGCTTAGCAAAAGTTATACTGTATACTTATTTTCATGATGCAATTTAGGAAAAATCTTCTACCACCCCCATCTCCACCAACCTATCCTCTTAACTCTATGAGGAATTTTAGCCTTCAACAAGGAATGGATTTTTCTTTTGATAATGAGGAAAATGACTGAATAACTGGATAAGGGAAAATGGAAGGAAACAAACTTTGCAGATGCAATTTTGCCTAGAGCCATCCCAGATATTTTAGGCTTCTAAAAAACTTGATTTTGTGTGAGCATTTACACTTTGCAAGAATATAGATGAGTGAATGAAGTATCTGAGGATGGGGGAGGGACGGTAGCCAGGAAGCTAAAACCAATATTGCCTGGAGGAGGGGTGAGGGGTGAGGGGAGGGGGAGGGGCGGTGCCACGCATGAAACGTAAGTCATCAACTTGTAGAATATGTGTTTATCAAGTATTCACCTCCGTGGCAATTCCACTTTCTTCCGTTTCAACCCCAAATAAATCCTACTGTCTGATCCATTCTTCTCTTACTGCCATACAGCTTTGCATTATCATTTAACTGTTTTCATCTGCATATATTGTCTCGCTAAACAGAGTGTAAACCTTCTGAGAGCAAGAACTTTGTCCTGTCCTCTGGAATTAACCCCAGCATTTTGTAGAGGTGTATTGTAAATAATTGGAGCTGAATAAATGCTTGTGAAAATTGGTTCAAATGTTCTCTTTCACAGTGATTTGGGCAAAGGTGATTGGATCACAATGATATGAAAGTGTTTCCTTAACTTTTTTTTTTTTTCCCTGAGAAACTCAGATTAAAATTTAAATATTGCCGTGCAAAGAAAAAGATCCGGTAAGAAAGGAGACTGTTAAAAGATTTGCAAAGGGAATGGAACCATTTGAAATTATTTTCCCTGCTTTTCTGATGCCAGGTTTCTAATGACTTTCAAACAACTAGATAATAAAGGAAGAAGTTTTATGGGTGTGTCACTGCATTTATATTACTTCCATAAAATTCATAAAAATGTCAAGATATGGACATACTATATCATGCTATTCAAACATTCTTCTCAGTTAGATGCAGGGAAACGAGGAGAGATAGTACAGTATCATTATTGTTTCCATATTTGTTGTTGTAAACAGTGAAGTCCTTGTCTTGTGAACTGTCAGCTTCAAACATTCTGCCAAAAACCTTCTAAAGCAAGTCCTTATTAGAATTAATCACAAGTGTCAGTTGAGACAGTATTGTGCTTTCTGTGTAATTGAAACAGACTGTTATATCCTATGTGAAAAATATTTGCTTTGTTTTAGATGTGCAGTTGGATAACAAGATGCTAATAAGAGAAAGAATCTTTTGGCTTGCTGAGGCTCAACGTGCTAAGCAGCTGAGGTCTTACCCTCTTGTACATAGTAAAGCTATTTTCTAGGTCTCTACCTTGATTTTTCCAGGCTGGTAGCAGATTTCCCCAGTCACATTCCAGAGAAAACTGGGAATTCTCCATTTCATTCTCCTCATCTAATCATTGTCAAGTCCCATCAGTCCTCTCTTTGAAAATTCTGGCTATGTTCTTCTTTGGCATGCAATGTGATATGGGAGGAGTACCTGTGGACTGGAGACAGGTACGATGAAAGAGTTGTGCTGGTCACGGAAGGAGCTGGTGATGGATCAGTAGCTCTGTAGTTGAGATCTCATCCTAAAAGTCTGTCTGGAATCAGTTGGACTCCATTTATTGAGATTCAGAAGAAAATTTCAAAGACCATCTTATTTGTGCTTGGAACTATAGGGCTTCCTACCTCCAGACAGCACTAAAAGAGTCAAGTTCTGCTGAAAGGCCTGAGAATGGGAACCCAGTCTCCATGGACTCAGAAGTAAAGTGCCTCTTTTTGCCTATTTCTTTGGAAAGTGGGATATTTTAAGAGACTAAGTATATTTGACCCAAGATGTGTGTGATCTGTACACTTTTAGAAATAAAATAGACAAGAAACTAGAATAAGAGAAAAGTAAAAACTAAACCCTTGAGAATGGAGGATGTCTAGTTTTCAGGTAATTTTGAAAAGCCCTATTTAAAAAAAATTTTTTAGTTCTGCTTAATAGTAATATTCATGTTTGTGAATTTTGACTACTTTAATAATACTTTTTCATTTTATATGTCAGTGTGAGAAGAGTTTATTCTCTTGTACCTAATAACCCACATCAGAAGGTGGAAATAAAAGTACTTTAACCAGGGCACCCTGCAGGGCAACGCTTCCCAGTGAAATCTCCCTCCTGACAAAGCAATTTTGTTTTCTAATTTTCCATTTATTTTAATGTTCCATTTTGTTCATCTTTTCCTGTCAGAAAGCTTTTTCCTTGAGTTGGAGAAAATCAGTTGCAATGCCTAGAATGCCTCTCCTTTCTGGGGAAAAAGAATTATAATTTCAGTTGAGTTTGATGAGACTGGCAAAAGGATGAAATGATAAATATAAATACTAGCTATTTATTCTCCTATAAAATATTACATTCTTACTTTGAAAAAGTTGAAACAATTTTAAGAGAAATATGTGCACATAGTAGAAAGTTCAAATGCTTAAAAATATATGAAATGAAAATTCTTTAGGAAATTTTTCATCAGTCGCCAGTTCTACTCCCCAGAGGCAATCGCCATTAACAAGTTTTTGTGTATCCTTTCAGTTTATATAAAATACACATACACACGCCAGAAATTGAATCATGCTCTATATATGTTACAAAGCTTTGATATTTTTCCTGAAGTGTTTTGAAAGTGCATGCTTAAAAATGATGAGCAAAGTTGCTGTAATAAAAGCAGAAGAAATAAATAACTGAGGATCGCTTATCAAATGTAATTTTTTTTTTTAACCTGAAATGGATTAACAGTACTCTATCCCTTGGGAGAAAAGGGCACAAACGTCTCTTCATGTTTTAAATTGTTGATTCAGGAAGTTACTCAAGGATGTTTGCTACTACTCATTGCTTTTTTTAATTCTATAAATGCTGTTAAGGAGCTAAGGAGATAATGACCCCAGAAACATCACCTCAGGCATTTTGGATGGTATTTATTGTTATGATTTCATTGTACATTTCTAGTTTCAATTTATTTTTTATATAAATTTATTTATTTATGGCTGCCTTGGGTCTTTGTTGCTGCGTGCGGGCTTTCTCTAGTTGCGGTGAGCGGGGACTCCTCTTCGTTGTGGCGCACAGGCTTCTTATTGCGGTGGCTTCTCTTGTTGCGGAGCACGGGCTAGAGAGCACAGGCTTCAGTAGTTGCGGCACACGGGCTCAGTAGTTGTGGCTTGCGGGCTCTAGAGCGCAGGCTCAGTAGTTGTGACACATGGGCTTAGTTGCTCCATGGCATGGGGGATCTTCCAGGACCAGGGCTCGAACCTGTGTCCCCTGCACTGGCAGGTGGATTCTCAACCACTGCGCCCCCAGGGAAGCCCCTATAGTTTCAATTCTTAATGAACTATTAGCAAAACTAATTTTTAGATTATTTGCCAGAAAAGACTAGACCTTATAAGTTCATAATCCCATAGTAAATAGTGCAAACAGACTTGTAGAAGCGTAATTGCTGGCAAAATTATTTTATATTACAATATTATTTGAAATATGTGAATTTGGTGAAAATACAGCTATTATTTGGCCTTGGCTGTGGAAGAATCACTCTTCAGTTATTCATGTGGAGGGTACCTCCCAATGATGATCTACATTGTAGAAAATACGCAATTTTGAGTTTTTATAAAGCGAAACTTAAGTATCTGATTCACTGTTGGATGATAAATCTGTAATTTCTGTAATTATGTCTTTCTTCCTGGCAGAGGCAGTTATGTGAAAGCAAATGGTATGTTCTCACAGGTAGATCTTGTCAAATTGCTCTCGCTCTTTGCATCCTCTAGTCTTCAGAATTAGCACTTCCTTCCCCACCTGGAGGTGGGAGTCAGCAGGGGAGAACAGGTGCACCTTGGTGGTATCAGTGTTGCTTTTCCAGGGTAATTTGGCTTGATGAGGGCATGCATTTATCTAAGCCGATCACTACTTCTTGTGGGTTTAGAAGGCATCCTGACAGATTTTGGAGCAAGGAGATATTTTTCTCTAATGTTGCTTTATTATTTTACAGAATTACAGTTTTCAGAAATATTTTTGAACTATATTCTTTCTTCTCATTTTTAAAATGTCACCCCCTGCAATTTGAAAGGAGTCTCCTTTAGTGGCAATTACCAATCTCATTGAGCTCTAGACTCATCTTGCCTTGGAAGCAGAATAAACGAGATTTTATTTATTTGTTTATTGGCCAGTTATTTGCATACTTTGCTCAGAATTCTAAATACTACAGTGAGTGGATTTTTATGCACGTATGAGTCCTCTACATGCATAAAATTTGTTCTTTGTTTAAAAAGGAACACAACAACTTTCATTTCTCTTTATCAGTGTTTTCAGTGTCTAAGGCAGTTGATTATATTGGTGCGTCGTTTGGGAGGGTTTGGGAACATGGCAGTAAAGGGAAGTCTGGGAGGTGAAGTTAGCAACCTTTAGCCTCAAGGAAGAGTAAACAGCCTTTTTACATGAAAATTGTGCTCCTTCGACTCAGGTGTCCTCTGTCCTTGAAGTGTGCTGTCTCATTTCCCATCATGTTGTCTTTTGCCCTTATTTGGTGTTCACTCTGTAGAGAATAGCAGAGGGAAATTCTTGGTATTCAAGGCAGCCTGTGTTCTTCCAACACTTGTGCCCATGACTTTCAAAAGGGCCTTGTTCTCAGCATTTGTGGGTGAGGCTGGAAGGAGTATGTGGGGAATAAATGGCCTTTTCACAGTATAAACCCACGTATGATGTCATTTGTTTCTATGCTTTGTATGACAGTTCACTGAAATTTTGTCACTTCTCTGTGGGATCGTCTTTTTGTCTATTAGGGACTCAGGGGTTTTTCTCCAAGAAACCGTTTATAATATTTAACTACAAACCAAGTTGACCGGGCAGCTGTTGGTTGATTTGGTACCAGGGGCCCTGGTCTTCTTCTGGCTGGGTTTTCCCCATATAACGTTTGTGATCATGAAAAGGGGGAGCTTGGGCCTTTAGACCAGGCATCTATGTGTCTAGGCCTTGCCACTTCATTGAACCTGTGATCCCAGCAAAGCCACTTTGTCTTTCTAAAACTCAATCCCTTCTTGTGTGAAACATTGTAGGGTATTGTAATGTTTCTAGATGCCTAGCCCATGGTCTGAATACCAAGTAGGTGTATTCAGTGAGTAACTCTCCTTCCCACCAACCTTTGCTTTTTTTTTCTGCTACCTATATATTCCTTTTCAAAAAAAAAATTTTGTTCCCATGTTAAATTTCTTATTTAATATAACTCTTTTATTGAAGTATAGTTAATTTACAGTGTTAACTTCAAGTGTACAGCAAAGTGATTCAGTTATACATATGTGTGTGTGTGTGTGTGTATATATATTTTTTTTTCAGATTCTTTTCCATTATAGTTTATTACAAGATATTGAGTATAGTTCCCTGTACTGTACAGTAGGTCCTTGTTGTTTATTTGTATTATATATAGTACTGTGTATATGTTAATCCCAACCTCCTAATTTATCCCTTCCTCCTTTTCCCTTTTGGTAACCATAAGTTTGTTTTCTCTGTCTGTGGGTCTGTTTGTGTTTTGTAAGTTCATTTGTACCTTTTTTTTTTTTTTTAGATTCCACATATAAGTGATATCATATGATATTTGTCTTTGATTTACTTCACTTAGTGTGATAATCTCTAGGTCCATCTATGTTGCTGCAAATGGCATTATTTCATTCTTTTTTATGGCTGAGTAATATTCCATTGTATACCACATCTTCTTTATCCATTCATTTGTCAATGGACATTTAGCTTGGTTTCATGTCTTGGCTTTTGTAAATTGTGCTGCAGTGAACATTGTGGTGCATATATCTTTTCAAATTATGTTTTTCTCCATATATTATATGCCCAGGAGTGGGATTGCTGGATTAAATGGTAGTTTTATTTTTAATTTTTTAAGGAACCTACATACTGTTTTCCATAGTAGCTGTACCAATTTACATTCCCATCAACAGTGTAGGAGGGTTCTTTTTTCTCCACACCCTCACCAGCATTTATTATTTGTAGACTTTTAATGATGGGCATTCTGACTGGTGTGAGGTGGTACCTCATTGTAGTTTTGATTTGCACCAACCTTTACTTTCGATGTTCTAGTGTCCTCCGAGGTCAGTGTTCATCTTCCCAGAAGTCATTTTCCAAAGCATTGGTATCTCTCTCTTTTACTCTTTGATATTGTGTGTGTGTTTTTTTTTTAACTGCTATTTAGGATATAAAACATTATGGAATTTGGAGGCTAGTGGAGATTCCTTAAATATTAATCAGCATATTAAAGTTTAGGAGGGAATATATATTCAAGACTAGCTTGGTCTATAACGCCTACTGACATTTTAGGTTAGGCAAGTCTTTGTTGTGGGTGGCTATTTTCCACAGAGTGGATTGCTTCCCAGCATCCCTGGCATCTATCCACTAGATGTCAGTAGCACTACCCTCTCAGTCGTGACAACCAAAAATGTCTCCAGCCATTGCCAAAGGTCCTTTGGGGGCAAAATCACCCCTGGCTGAGAACTTCTGATCTGTAAGGAAAGGAAATCTGTGCATGGATATCTCTTAAACACATAGCCTTTATAATGCAAGTGTCTTCCTTTATTGTGGCATTAGGAATCCTGTATTTTCTAGAAACCTTTTGTTCTCAGTCTGACTGTAATAGTGAGAAGAAACTTTTAATTATTAATAAAATTTAATCACTCTAATATTTTAAATCATTTATTTTTTAAAAAATTCAGCTGGGCACCTATGTGGACCAGGCACTGTCCTACGTAATGAGTATTTTAAGATAAATAAGGCAGCATTCATTCAGCAGTTAAGAGTGTGCGTCCTAGGGTCAGACTGCCTGAGTTCAAGGACTGGTTCCAGCATTTCTGGCTGTGTGATCTTCAACAGTGAGTATCTCAGTTTCATCATATGTAAAATGATAGTTATAGTACTGCTTACTTTCATATACTTTTTGATAAGGTTAAACAAAATCATATGTAAAGCACTTAACACAGTGCTTGGTGCACAGTAAGTTCTTAAAGAATGTTAGTTGTGGTGGATATTATCATCTCCATCAACAACATTATCATTATGGGTGCTGCTCTCATTCAGGAGAGCAGCACCTAATCTTGATTTGGGGGGGTGAGAGCAACATCAAAAGTCTTTCTAAAAAAGATGAGCCCTGATCTGAGCCCTGTAGGACTAGGTCACCCAAAAGGTAGTGAGGTGAGGAAGAAGGGGGGAAGAGCATTCTAGCAGAAGTATTACCTTTTTTTAAAATGTCTAATCTGTGATATAGAAACAAATAAGTATCATTTAAATATTTTAAAAAGTAATATTTATTTTTCACCCTGTATTTCTCAGGCCACAACTCTTTATACTTTATAAAAGTTTATTTTGCTATTAGAAGTTTCACAAAGTATTTTTATACCATTTTAATGAAGTATTGACTTTAAATGAGAACCTTATTTTTCCTTGAAAACTATGTGATAAAAACTATATGATAGTTTAGTTTTGATATGATATGATATGATATCATATCATATATCACATATCAGATATGATAGTCTTGTCTTGTCTAATTTTAGAATTCCTTCTGACCGCAGACTCAGGAAAGCCTGGCTATTTTCAACTTCCTTTTGCTTCTTTACAAATAATGTCAAAGCATAAGTTTTATTTAATGGATTTTTTTTTCTGTCTTTCATTTCCATGTTAGCTATCTTATTTATATGAGAATAGGGATCTAATCATCCTTGGGCAATTCTTGATGAATGCTCAGCTGCCCTGGTGATTCAAGTATAATATTCAAAAATAAACCATCCCGTTCCTAACATATATAAGGCCTTGTGCAATCTCCAACACATCCATAGGCTTCTGTGACCCATATAATAACCCACGGGGTAGGTAGGACAATTTTAGATGTAGGGAAACTGTTCTCAGAAATATCGTTACTTGCCTAAGTCGACCCAGATATCAGAACTGGGCAGGGAAACCAGGTCTTCCTGACTTCAAAGCCTGTTATTTCTACTACATACACAATCATATATTAAAGTGGATCCTGTGCAGTCATACCTCTCCTTTTCAGAGACCTCTTATTAACTGTGAAGGTAGGATGGTGTTCTGCAGAAAAGCTCAGTAGCTCTTCTTTATTTCTTTTATATTTTATGATCCTAAGCTACTGCCAGTGGACTTTAAACTCTTTACTAGTTTAATCCTTTTTTAATTATTCAAGAAGAATGTATTAGAATCCATTTTAGCATTAACATGATTCTGAATAATCATTTATCTTGCTCATTCTTATGAGCTTCCTGAGGACGTCTTCTGTGACTTTATCTTTGACACATTTCACAGTTTTGCTCATTGAGTTCCACACCTACTGGAAGCTCTTTGGACAAATGACTATTGAATTTTCTAGGGTAGATCGACAGTTCTTAAGTTTTGACCATTTTACAGGATAGGTGATTGTAGTAGACAGCTTCCAAATGTTCCCCAGTGATCCTGTAATCCCCTGTATTCATGCCCTTAAGTTCCATCCTACATGGAGTAGGGCTGATTTGTGTAACCAAGGATGTTGCTATCAGACAGGGACTGACATCCAAACCTAGGTCATAAAACCTCCATCCTGCTCTTTTGGATCACTTGTGCTGTGGGAAAGCTAGCTGCCATCTTATGAGGAAGCTCTATGGAGAGACACACAGTAAGGGACTGAGGCCTGTCTAGACCATGTGAGTAAGCCATTTAGGAAGTGAATCCTCCAGCCACAGTCAAGCCTTCAGATGATGGCAAACCCTGGCCACTGTCTTGACTGCAGCATCATGAGAGATACTGAGCTGGAACCATCCAACTAAACTGCTGCCAAAGTCATGACCCACAGAAACCAAAAAATAGTACATGTTTACTATTTTAAGCCACTAGTTTTGAGGATAACTTGTTATACTGAGAAATAATTAACTAGTATAGTGTTTACCTGAAATGATTTTAAACCTGTTGATAGTCAGGTGCTGTTAAAACACAAGTGAAATATTAAGTGCGCTACATTTTTTTGTCTATTCAAAATGGCATACACCTTTTATTTGTTCATCTATGCCAATATTATAATTAAACAATGATTCTTTTAATTGATTTTGCTGGTGGTCATTTAGTTTTTTTTTTTTTTTTTTTTTTTTGCGATACGCGGGCTGCTGTGGCCTCTCCCGTCGCGGAGCACAGGCTCCGGAAGCGCAGGCTCAGCGGCCATGGCTCACGGGCCCAGCCGCTCCGCGGCATGTGGGATCCTCCTGGACCGGAGCACGAACCCGTATCCCCTGCATCGGCAGGCGGACCCCCAACCACTGCGCCACCAGGGAAGCCCATCATTTAGTATTTGTAATTTAAAATAAAGGAGATAAATGGAAAACATTCATAAGACTGAAGTGTTAGGCAGTTATAATCTATTGAATTAAAATCACTTCTAAACTGTTACAATGTGTTTTAACATATTTATATGATATCTCATAATATTAACAAAATAGCTTGAAGAGATTCCCCCTTAATAAGAAAAAATGGTTGTAATCCTTGAATATTACTTTTATCTTAGTATTTCATAAGATTTAGTCATTGATCTTATAATACCTCAGAGAAATAAGGACAGAAGGAAGAAGAAAGGAGGGGCAATAAATAATAAGGCAATAAATATTATTAGCCCTCATCTACAAATAAACAATTGAAAGCACACAAAGTCTAAATTGATTGTCAATAGCCTGGTAGAGGTTCCTTCTCGTATCCAAGGAGCTTATGTTTCTTTTAGTTGCATTGTTAGGATAAGCTTTGTATTGTGTAACCAAAAAGTGTAGCTTTGAAACCTAAGGACATAAAGGATGACTCAGGAGATTTGCTCACAAAATGATAATCTTGTTGTAATAATCATTGAAAATACGTTTTTATAAGCCAAGTTAGTAGTATATCGAATGCTTTTAGTATTCAGTTTAGTATTGAGCGCATGTTATTGTGCTTTTAGCACAATACATCTCCTTCATAAAACAATTTTACTTTGCCATCTTTTGAAAAAGTGCTTTATTCTATTGGCATAACATAATGATCACTGCCAACCATGATTCTCCATGCTTCCTCAGAAAATAAAGCTGTCTCTTCAGCCCTACTTAAGTTTATGAGTACTGTCAAAAGCCACAAAGCTTCCTGAAATATTTAAAAGGAATGTGTATTCATCAATAATATTTTTTAGATTCCGTAAGCTTCTGCTGATTAAGACCATAAACCACATCAGACAGATCCAGAAATCAGAGTCTAAGTCTTTTCTACTGGTCCTTTGTTCTGACCAGAGCAATTGCCTTTCATGATTCCCTCTTACTTTGACAATTTTCTTTATGGGTAAAGTAAATAAAATGTATGTATTAAAAACGTAGCTGCGAATCTTAGCATATTTTCTTGTCTTGAGCTTTGATGGCAGGTGTGCTTGGCCTTCTAAGCAGGCATTTCACGGTTGCTGCAGATGGTGTGTCCTGTCAGTTGGATTCACACGTGATGTATGGTATTAATTGTTTCTGGACTGTTGAAGGAATGAGTGCTTTTTCTATCACAGGGAACACGGGGGAGAGAAAATGAGTAAGTAGAGTTGTCATGTGTGAATTACTTTCTTTAAGTCACCATTTTTCTTCATGTGTATTTCTTAAAAAAAAAAAAAAAGGAACACAGGGGGGCACTCCATTCTCAAAATGACTTTGGAGTGAAAGCAATTTTTAAGAGAGGAGAGGAATTGCAAATTTGGAATGTCTGTTTCTTTTTTTCTGTCTGTCTCTCTTACACACACATGCACACAGACGCACACACACACACACACACACACACACACCCCCAGTTTGGAAGATTTCAAATGTTTATACACGCTTCTGGTAAAGGGTTTATTAAAAGGATGTGAAAGACAGATGATTCTGAACTTACTTCCATTGCCAAAATAGAAACAAACAAATTTCCTTCATTGTAAGATTAAGGATGCTTTCCATTTGGAGAGTACCTTTTAGACCAAATCATAAAAATAAGTGTCATTTTGGAAAACTAGAGATGTGCTAGTCTCATACCTGAAATTCAGCCTTTCCCTCCTCCTGTGCCCGACTTTGCTACCTATGAAACCTTCTGAGCCTCATCTTTCTAATCTTTATAATGGGGTTTTTTGAAGATAATCGATGATGAAAACTTCTTTATCACATGCTACTTCATATAGTAGTTGCTCAGTAAATGTTATTTTTTCTATTTTCTATTCACAATGATGTTGGCAGTTGTTACTGAGACAAAAATGTAGATACCCCAGTGAAATCCATTCACACAAAGATTTACTTGTGCTTGTGCCCAATCTTCAAAATAACACTTCTGATTTTGAACATCCATTTTATGAAAAAGAGACCAAAATAGCTGGTTGCTGAAAGAGTACAGAAGGAAAATATTTTGGCATTTATATTAATGAATTGAATGAACAGTTAAAAACCTAGACGTTATGAAAACGAAAAGTCATAAAATACTTGAATCAAAAAAAGAGTTGAGAAACTTAGGTGACATCATAGTAAAAGTTTGAAGCAGGCGTAGACATGGCAGCATGAGTATAGAGAAGTTGGAGAAACTGATGGAGGGGTGAAACAAGTGGCTCAAGTTTTTAAAAAGCTATTCTTGAAGAAGAATTGGATTTTTGATGTATTTGAGTTCATTGTGAAACTCAGTCTGTGAGAGGTACTAGAAGTGATAAGCAAACAATTATGTTTGCCATTTACAAGTTTATCGTTTATAAAATTATTTCCCCTATATTTTCTGGGTCAATCACTATGAAACCCCAGGGGATGGTAGTTAAGAAGCCTTCCTACAACTTTTGGGCCCTATTTTGATAATGGAGCTATAGAGACTGGCGCATACAAGCAATGTCCTACCCAACAAAGCACCCAACAGCCCAACAGATGTGAGAAATGAACCACTGTAGCCTCTGGATAAAACCATCATTTTGTTTAAACCCTAAATAAGTAAGCAGAAGCTAATACAGCTGTCATTGAGCTCTCCCTTTCAACCACAAAGCTGCGTTGCATACCACCTGTGAGCTCAGGAAGTCTCATCAAAAGAAGATGATCCCCCACCCCAAATGACTGTCACACACGTTCCATTTTACTGCCTGCCACTACATCATTCTGTATCTTAGAACCTGAGAAATAATATTTGGGTGAAATGTATAGGCTTCAATGATGCTGGTGGGGAATGGTGGACAAATTCAAATTTAATGTTCTTATTCTTTCGACAAGAATGTTTTGGTTCCCTTATCTTTCTAGCATAGCACTTGCCCCAGTCATTATTATTATTATTTAATTATACAAAGGAGGAAAAAGAGTAGAGGAGGCAGGAGACTCACAGCATTGAATTTCAAGTCTTCAGTGTTTTTCCACCACACCACACTAATCAAGGTCCATTGTGCTCTACATGAGGCTCATCCTTATGAATTGTTCATTGGAGGTTGGAGGAGAAATGATTAGCCAAGCACCGAGAAAACATGGTGCATAAGCTAGTTGTACTTGTTCCAGAATATTTAGAAAGGCAATAAAGTCCTCACATTTTAGTTCCTGGCTTCCACAGATTGTGTTCTATCAATCACATTAATTTTGTTCCATTTACTAAATGAATTTTGATGTGGAGAATTTATGAAACATAAAGTTGGATGAAATATGTATGTGTGTATCTATAATTTATATACTTTAAAAAATGTATTTGGTGTCTGAAACAGTACTGAGAGTTAGATGCAGACATAGCAATTCTTTTGTCATCTAGGTAGGTGTGAAAGTGCATATCTGTATGTACCCGGAGAATGTGCTATAAACACATAGTGATTTTCAGTCGATGATATTTGTAAGACCATTTTACGTTAGACAGTCTCATAATAGAAAGTAATGGATGCCAAACTGTATTGACAGAAGTGTGACTTGGCAAATATCAGGGTGGGAAGAGGAATGACTCATCAGTGTCTGCTTTAGATGTCTTGGTATACTATGGTTTTGAGGCCAGAACACATTTGTATCAGCATGAGTGTGTTTTCTTCAGATTAAAATATAGTATTTTTCTGTTACTGAAAATGGATTGATTCTTTTATTAAAATACTTTAAGACTAAAAATAGAATAATACATTAAACTAAAATTAAAGATAACAAAGGCCTGTTTTTACCCATTGTCTCTTAAGCACCAGAGAGCCATGGGCAGGGCATCGCGATTAGAGCTGTGCTTCAGGAGGTTAATCTGAGGATAATATAGTCAGTGGATTATAAGCAAACAGAATTAAGTCAGACTGGGAGGAGAATATTACAGAATAAAAATGAACCTCAAGTGTTTACAGACTATCACAGGTTCTTAACTGGGGGTGTGGAAATGTCTGGAAATGTTTTCAGTTGTTACAATCCCTGGGGGATACCTCTGGTATTGAGTTGGTGGGAATCTGGAAAATGAAACATCCTACATTATGAGAGATCTCCTGCACAACAGAGAGTTTCTGATCCCAAGTGCAGGCACAGCCCTTGAGTGAACTGTGTAACTCAGTCTGTGGGAGTTTGGGGGGATATTATCTAAGAGGCAACGTAATAAGGGCTGAGAAACTTCAGGGGAGTCTGCTTTACTTCTGCGCACCATTCTTAAAGTCTACCACGTTCTCTGAGATGGAGGTATCTTTGTGTTCTTGTTCTTGTCTTAAAAAATACTAAAATGCCAGGATTTTCCCTGAGTTTTCTCTTAGAAGAGAATTGAGGAAGATAATTCTTAGCAATAACATAAAGACAAACATTTCAACGTTTACATTATTGACAGCATTTTACAGGGGAGAATTATAGATAAAAATATCTGTTAAAAACTCAGGGCAAGAGCTTAGGATTCAATCTCCTTAAAGAAAATAAGATGATGAAGAATTAGATTCATTTATTACTGTACTAGTGAAATGGTTATAAGAAGAAATTTTGTTTCTGAATTCATCCATTCTTTCAGCAAATGTTTTTTCAGCATTCATTGTGTGTCAGACACTGCTCTAGGAATTAAGCATACAACAATGTCGTAAGGGAACTTGCATGATAATAATGAAGACAATATAAATAATGTCAGGTAGTGTAGTTAAGCACTAGGAAAACGGGTTAAGTGGATAGAAAAATGACAAAGGGTTATTTTAAAGGGGCAGCCCAAGAAAAGACCATTGTGAGAAGGTGGCGTTTTGAGTAGAAACTGAATAAAGGGTGGATGTCAGCATATGAATATGTGTGGGGTAAGATATTAAGCAGAGAGATCAACAAAAGCTCTAGGATAATGGTCATGTTGAAGACCAGTGAGGAGACCAGAGAGCAAGAGGAAAGTTATAGAAACAAAGTTGGAGGGGCAGCCAAGTGCCCAGAGAGATGGAAACTCCGTGCGAGCCCAAAGAACAGCCTATATTCAGAGGCACCTTAAACACCCCTGCAAGATCCTGAGTATAGAGGGGATACAATCTGACAAAAGTTTCCAAAGGATCACTCTACACTCTCTGTAGTTTTCTTGGTCTGGCAAGAGTGGAAGCAGAGGTTGACTTAGGTGAAAGGGCAGAATTGTGAAGTGGCTCTTGAAGATAGAGTTTGCAGGATATGCTGAGGGAGGGATGGAATGTAGGGTGGGAGAGAAAGAGAAGAATCAAGTATGACTCCAAGGTTTATGAATTACTCTCAATTTATGGGATGTTCATTTGAGAAACATGTTATTGCAAAGTTAAAATCGACGTTATCTACCATTTAACCTCTTTAAGCCCTTTCAAACATTGCATTGTAATTAAAGGCAGACATTTCTAATTCTCAGGGATATTTTAGTGGCTTATTCTATTTCTTCTTTTTTTTTAAATTGAAGTATAGTTGATTTACAGTGTTGTACCAATCTCTGCTGTACAGCAAAGTGACTCAGTTATACACATATAGACATTCTTTTTTAAATACTCTTTTCCATTATGGCTTATCCCAGGAGACTAGATATAGTTCCCTGTGCTATGCAGTGGTACCTTGTTGTTTATCCATTCTAAATGTAATAGTTTGCATCTACCAACCCCAAATTACCAGTCCATCCCTCTCCCTCCCCGCTTCCCCTGGGCAACCACAAGTCTGATCTCTGTGCTGTGAGTCTGTTACTGTTTTGTAGATAGGTTCATTTGGGCCATATTTTAGATTCCACATGTAAGTGATATCATATGGTATTTGTCTTTCTCTTTTTGACTTCACTTAGTATGATAATCTCTAGTTGCATCCATGCTGCTGCAAATGACATTATTTTGTTCTTTTTATGGCTGAGTAGTATTCCACTGTGTGTATGTACCACATCTTTATTATCCATTCATCTGTCGATGGACGTTTAGGTTGTTTCCATGTTTGGGCTATTGTGAATAGTGATGCTATGAACATAGGGATGTATGTATCATTTTAAAAAAAATGTATTGGAGTGTAGTTGCTTTACAGTGTTGTGTTAGTTTCTACTGTACGGCAAAGTGAATCAGCTATATGTGTATATATATCCCCTCTTTTTTGGCTTTCCTTCCCATTTAGGTCACCACAGAGCATTGAGTAGAGTTCCCTGTGCTATACAGTAGGTGTTCATTAGTTATCTATTTTATACGTAGTATCAGTAGTGTATATATGTCAACCCCAATCTCCCAATTCATTCCACCCCCCCTTTCCCCCTTTGTATCCATATGTTTGTTCTCTACGTCTGTGTCTCTTAAAGACCTAAATGTAAGGCCAGACACTATAAAACTCTTAGAGGAAGACATAGGCAGAACATTCTTTTTTTTTTTACCACTATCAATATTTTATTAATATAAATATTATTAGGCATATTTTAAATATGTTTATAATAAATATAACTTTAAAAATAACACAGCATACTCATTAAATAGTTTGATGATAAGTACAGTGAATATTACTGTTAGAAAATTTCTATTTTAACAAAATTTACTATAAATAATAAGATAAGGTCACTACTATGGGCAGTCTTCTGGGGAGATGGAAATAATTTTTAGAGCTGGTATCTGTTAAAAATAGGAGTCTGCTTAGTGTGGTGGTTAAAAACAGACTCTGGAATCCAGACATGGGGGCAGAACATTCTTTTTTTTTTTTCCTGTACGTGGGCCTCTCACTGTTGTGGCCTCTCCCGTTGCGGAGCAACGCTCTGGATGCGCAGGCTCAGCGGCCGTGGCTCACGGGCCTAGCCGCTCCGCAGCATGTGGGATCTTCCCGGACCGGGCAAGAACCCGTGTCCCCTGCATCAGCAGGCGGACTCTCAACCACTGCGCCACCAGGGAAGCCCCGGGGGCAGAACATTCTTTGACATAAATCACAGCAAGATCATTTTTGACCCACCTCCTAGAGTAATGAGAATAAAAACAAAAATAAACAAATGGGACCTAATTAAACTTAAAAGCACTTCTGCACGGCAAAGGAAACCATAAACAAGACAAAAAGACAACCCTCAGAATGGGAGAAAATATTTGCAAATGAAGCAACTAACAAAGGATTAATCTCCAAAATATACAAACAGCTTATGCAGCTCAAAACAAAAAACAAAAAACAAAACAAAACAAAACCCAATCAGAAAGTGGGTGGAAGACCTAAACAGACATTTCTCCAAAGAAGCCATACAGATGGCCATCAAACACATGAAAAGATGCATCTTTTGAATTATACTTTTGTCTGGGTATATGCCCAGGAGTGGGATTGCAGGATCATATGGTAATTCTATTTTTAGTTTTCTGAGGAACCTCCATACTGTTCTCCATAGTGACTGCACCAACTTGCATTCCCACCAACGGTGTAGGAGGGTTCCCTTTTCTCCACACCCTCTCCAGCATTTGTTATTTGTAGACTTTTTAATAATGGCTGTTCTGACTGGTGTGAGGTGATACCTCATTGTAGTTTTGATTTGCATTTCTCTAATAATTAGGGGTGTTGAGCAGCTTTTCATGTGTTAGTGGCTTATTCTGGATTGGAGATTTTTCCAGCCTTTGGCTTTGGTTTTCTGTAGTTTTGTAAACAGTCAGTATATAGGATGAGGTTTAAAAATACATGTAAGAAATACTTTTGAAGGAATGAAGTATAAATAATAGGGAAGTTGTTAAGAGTGTGAATTCTAGAAGCAGACTGCCTGGGTTTTAATGCTGACATCACCACTCATGAGCTTTGCAACCTTAAGGAAATTAGTTACCCTCTTTTTCCTCACCTGTAAATTAGAAATAATAATATTGCCTACTTTAGAGGATCACTGTGAGGATTTAGTGGTTTACTACATATAAAATGCTCTGAGCAATGCTTGGCACATAGTAAGTTCTTAATAAGCATTAATGATTTTTATTATCTATTAATACTATTGCTAATAAGAACAGATATGTAGTGATTTGAATTTAAAAAGAGGCAGTTTCAGAAACAAAAGACCTGAATAATCCATAAACTGAACAAGCCAAAATGAATAATTGAAAGTGAGTTCTGCATAAAATTAATGGAAAGAAACAAAACTCAATAGATAAATTCATATGTAAAAAGTTAAAAATTATATCAGACTATTCTTGCCTAACAACATGCTTAAATTTGTAACCTGAGAGAAGAAACATAATATCAGCAAGAGAGACAATTTTTTCAATTTTTATCATTAAAGTATAATTGTCACACATTTGCTGTTTTTTTTTCTTTTTGCAAGTTGCTTTTGAGGAATCCCAAATCTAAATATATTTTCTGCATTTCCCAGAATTAAAAAAAATTTAATAGCATTCTCAAGTACATTGAGGGTATTAAATTGAATGTACACAGTAAGTAAACCTTAATTGCTTATATAGTTGAAAATAATTCTATCATATTGAAAAAAGTTCTCAAGAATGCCTAAAACCCAGTTTTATAAGATGTTGATTAGTACCTATACTACTTAATAACAGTTTTATCCTAGCACAGAAATAATAAAGCTGTAAAAAATGATAGCTGACTTATTTACAAACCCATAAATACTGTCTTTCTTTAGAATCTAGTAATAGGATTCCAACAGGCTTGGATGTAAGTATTCAATAAATATTTGCAGTTGGATTAATGTTTAATTATAAATTTCATGTGCTAAGTGAAGTGACAGAAATTCTGAGACTGCTCTGTGAATCACGCAAATAGAGCAGAAAATAGTGGCTTTTAAATTGTGATTGTGATAAGTGGCCTTTAGTTTGACATTTTGAAGCTGATCTGACAGCATTGGGATCATCTACAAATATTTATCCAGTACCCATTATTTAATGTGCATTGTGGTTGGAGCTTGAGCATTTCACTTGCAAAGCTGTGGGTAAATATGGTTCTTTTTTTGGTTCCTTTTATCTCTTGCTTAGACTATTGAAATACCATTTATTCTTATTTTTCCCTGGAATAAAATCTAAAACATTAAATATTCTCTACAGTGTGGTACCAACAGACCTTTCCAAGCTATTTATGTAGTAATATCCTATTTTACTGTCTTAATATACTTAACTGCTTAAATGTATGTAAGCCATATTCATTTTTGTACATTAAAAACTCTCCTCTCTGTCTAAAATGACATTCTGCTTGTTACCCTGCTTTTTTGGGTGTGCTGGGAATGGCTAGCATGCTGAAAGTAGGAACAAAGCAGGCTTGGGAGAAGATGGGAGGAACTAACCTACACAACAGATGAGTCCTTGCCAGGTTGTACTAGTCTCAAAATTTCCATTCTTACATAATCCAGGTGTTTTTAAGGGAATCTGTATTGGGGCCAACTCATGGCAAGAGTGGTTACCGAAGTAGTTGTAGGAGGAGGTCCCATAGATTTAGCACCAGAGGTGATGGAAGCAGGGTGAGAGAAGAACCTCAGTCAGGAATTGGACAGTGAACTCCAGGACTCAAATGACCAGGGTCAAAGTTAGTTAGGAAAGCTGCAGCCAGATTCTCATTCACATACTCTGGGACGCAGGAGTGTGAAGAGCAGACCATCCAGTTGCAGATTCCTCTCCCTCATGGTGAAGGAGCCTCCTAATTCAGTGTCCATACCATCTTCCTAGCGGAATTCAAGGCTATGCCTGAAGATGAGCAAGTTATTCCTTCTGGCAGCTCTGAGCACCTCAGTGGGCCAGGAGTTTCACCATCTTTCAAGGATATTGGCTGAAAACTGTTTTCTTCAGTCTCCTGGGCTGGATTTAATCTGCTTATCTTCTGTGTTCCCAATAGCATGATGTTTGTAACTCTTTTATGGAAGCTAATAGAGTTGGCTTTGTAACAGAGTAAAATCATGTACCTTAAGATCAGGCCTCCATTCCACCCCGGTACCTGGCCCATAGTAAGCATTCAGTACATGCCTTTTTGAGTGCGTTGGTTATGTGAAATACTTTAATGAAGTGAGGGAAGAACCAGATTTCTTTTTTTCTTGGCACTATTTTCTTGTTGTCTTAACTGCTTATATTTAAGGCTTTAGGCTCCAATAAGCCTCCCATTCTTGTTTTGATATGTGGGAGAAAAACAAGTCTTTTATTGCTTTATTTCAGTAGAATTGGCAGATTCACACCTGATGATTTAATCATCTATTTTTAGGCCTCATTCACCCTGTGCACGCTGGGTGAACAACTTGCTGTTCATTAAACAGATTGTACATTAAGAACTATAGAGTACAAAAGCAGAAATATCATACATTTGGTGATAATTAGTAGTGTTCATTTCTTCACTAAGTACTAGGGCATACCATACTGTTTCCATAGCAACCTCTTTTCTGTTCAATTAACTGCCTAATGTGAATATATGAATAAGTTTCTGTGTTTAAGGAAAAAGCCCTCAAACAATGAGGTGATTTAAGAGTTTACAGTTACAGGTGTAAGCATGTTGGTTTTACCTTATTTTCTACTTTATTTCTGGAAACACATTTTTGATGTTTTTAGGCACTAGTCATAACCAGGAAAAGCATAAAGAGTGAATAAATTTTAATGAATTTCTAAATGGCCTACTGAACCAGATTCTCCTAGTCCCCAGCTACTCCCTGGTTGTAAATTATGCAAATGTACAAGCTGCCTTAACTCTTTCAGGACACGAGGGTACCATTTGGCAAGTAGCTACTCCAGGAACTAATCCATCATGAGGGAAAAAAAAATAAAGGCCATTTCATAGCAATTAAATCAGTGTTGCTTTGATTTATAAAATGTCCCTGGAAAGAGGACTGGCGTTATGCCAGTTTTTCTGGAGAGAAAAGCTTATATATATTTTCAGCAGAGTCTCCGACACTGTGACCAACAGCATGCTATAGAAGAAGCAGCAATGACTCTGGATTCAGAGATCCAAGTTCAAATCCTGGAGTCACCATATACTAAGGCTGAGACTGGAAATACCAGCTTCCCCCATTGTGAGGATGATACTCTTGATATTGAGTTGGTTCTTATTCTCTATCACCCCCTTATGTGATTATGTCAAGGCACAATGGTTATAAGTTAAGCGTGATCAGTTTCCCTCTTTTCTTTGGTGGAACCTTATTAAATTGTTAGCATTGACCACTTCTGACCTTAAAGAAAGTATAGTTCACTGGGGCCTAGTCCATTTTCCTAAACCACTAAAATGTATTGTTTGGCTAAATAACCTGTGTAGCCTGACGCATTGCAGGCACCCAGGAATCATTAGTACCTTTTCCATTTCTAATCATCAGTTGGGTAATGGGTGTAATGTCAACTGGAACAGAGTAGTGATCTGCCTGGTGTTTGCCTAAGTGATTTGGAGCTTGGTGGAAGGATTAAGATCAGGTGGCGAATCAAGAAAATTGTTTTATATCCTACTCATTCCACTAAGAGACACACCTGGGGAGCTTTACTATTCCTCTGTTTTTCTAACTAAAATGAGAATGGTGATGTTGATGCATTTTTTCAAAGGGGTTGCAATCTTTTGATGTTCTTTGTAAAAAAAAAAAAAAACTACTAAGTTTATACCATCCATACATTTATATATCACTGTTAAATGTTTATTATTACCTCTGTTATCTTTACTGGCTATTTTAAAGAAAAAAATCTAAAGTCCATCCTTTATAGTACCGGGAATGAAGAATCTTTTTTTTTTTTTTGTGGTACGCGGGCCTCTCCCGTTGCGGAGCACAGGCTCCGGACGCGCAGGCTCAGCGACTGTGGCTCACGGGCCCAGCCACTCCGCGGCACGTAGGATCCTCCCAGATCGGGGCATGAACCCGTGTCCCCTGCATCGTCAGGCGGACTCCCAACCACTGCGCCACCAGGGAAGCCCATGAAGAATCTTTTGAAAGCAATATATCAAGTTTCGGGTTTTCTTTTTTCTATTCTATAAATATCTATGAATATTCTATATCTATATGTATCTGTATATATAAAAAGATATACACATACATATATTGATTTTTGAATAAAGTATGTATAAATGTTTTTGTATAATTGTATGTTGAATATATCTTAGGAGATACACACATGCATATCCCATAATTTAAAATCTTTACTAATGTTTAGCATTGTGCCTAGTAAGCACTCAGAAATGTTAACTGTCATTGCGGCTGGTCTCCTCTTATCTTTCATACAATGACACTAATTTGAACAAAATTATTTTTCTAGGTATTTCTAATTTTGACTTAGAGGTTCATATTCAGAGAGAAATGAAAAAATGTTTCTATCAGAATAAATTTAGTTAATGAATTTTATTAATTTAAAAAAATAATATGCTTGGCAACACGTTAAACACTTTATGTGTATTATCTCATTGTATTCTCACTGTATCCCTAGGAGATATGTTCTGTTGTTATGTCCATTTAGTATCCTAAATGTACATCATCACTGTAATACTCTTATGAATCTGTAATTATTTCATTATATTTTTTACATAAGCAGAATGAAGGGTTCTAAAGATGAGTCATCATTACAGTCCTTAGACTTTTTTTTTAATTTTTATTGAGGTATAGTTGATTTACAGTGTTAATTTCAGGTGTACAGTAAAGTGAATCTGTTATACATATACATATATCCACTCTATTTTAGATTCTTTTCCCATATAGGCCATCACAGAGTATTGAGTAGAGTTCCCTGTGCTATACGGTAGGTCCTTTTTAGTTATCTATTTTATATAGAGTAGTGTTTCTATGTCAGTCCCAATCTTCCAATTTATCCCTCCCCCCACACAGTCCTTAGACTCCTAAAAACTTTTTTTCTCAATACTTACTGTTATAGTCAATGTATACCTAATATAAAATAACATTTCTTTTGCTAAAGTTAATCTACAATTGTTGCATATCACATATTGTTCACAGTGAGGAAATTAAAATAGTCATTTTTCTTCAAAATTGACAATTCTGATGAGTTCATAAAGATGTTTATCAAAGAAAACTAGATATTGTTCTTGACCATGCCAGAAAAAAATCTAAAAGATTCAAAACAAAATTCTTTCCAAAATTAAAGAATTCACTTAAAACTTTTAAAGGAGAAACTAAACCAATTTACATCCCCAAATAACATTTTATGTTAGTATTGAGGTTGGAAATAGTAAAAAATTGTTAGCATGTTAGCATTGAGCTGTCCTTTTTAAAATGCTAGATAGTTCTTGTAAATGTGAAATTCAAAAATATTTCCTTTATATACTATTATTTCAATGAAGGAGTTAGCACGATAATTATTTCCATTTGCCACTTCTTTCTTTGGGGTAAGGACGTAGTGTGGTAAGGTAAAATATGCTCATTTTATTCTATTTGAAAAACAATATTATCGGAATGCTAATTGGAATTGAATCAAATGTATATATTTGTTTTGGAAGATCTAACATTTTCATGATAAATTTTCCCATCCCAGAATATAAAATGAGTTTTTAATTGTTCAGATCTTGTTCTATATCTTGTTCTAAGCATCAAAGATATATTGATGTTTTCTTCATATAATCCTGGTCTATTTTGTTAAATTCATCTCTAGGTATTTAATAGATTTGTTGTTAATGTAAATGGAATACTTCTTCCTGCTTCTATTTCTCACTTCTTTATGTGTACTTTAATTTTGTTTCCAGCCACCTTGGCAAATCTCATTAAGTCAGGTTTTACAAGAATCCTTTGAGGTATTGAGAGGATTAAAATGAAATATGCTGTTTTCAAACTCAAATGATACTTTACACAGAGCAAGTCCTCAGTAAACAGCGGCTGTTTTCATAACATAAGGTTCCACTTTCAGGCTGCATGGTCTTTATCTATAGAACATTCTCTTCATCATTGGATTGCATGCACTGCTATTTTGATGGTTTGATAAATTAGCTTTACTTTTAAATAACGTTTATTGGGCTTCTGCCATTACATGCTAGTTGCATTTACATAGATGATTTTTGATCATTTTGCGAAGCAGCGTGAGCAATAATTTCTTTGTTCTAAAGGCTGTCAATACCGTAAACAGTACTATAAGGGACCAATCGCAATGTAATCTAGATTGGGGATGACAACTAATGTTAATTAATTAAAGATGGTTATTAAACATGTTGAAAAGAGATTCTCTTTTCCTCGCAACTTCTTCACCTTTAATAGATGACAGTTTTTGTATCCTTAAGCACAGAAATATATATTATTTAACATGTAAAACATGGCATTCAGTGTGTGAAACTTTGGAGTAGGTGTCACCTTTCTTCCATTTTTGGAATTTCCTTAAAAATATTCTGTGTGTATGTTAATGATGAGAATCCAATAATCCATTCTTACACATTCTTAGATTTTAGTAGTAATTAAAACAACACATTATCTATATGACTCATAAAATTTAATGAGACAATAAAAGTCTGAAAGAAAACAATGAGAAAATAAAGCATTCATATTTAAAGATTTATAAGTGGTGATTATATCATAACCCTAGCAAAGATTATTTTAAAGTTTTGCCTTCTAAGTGAGGGGGATGGTTATGTAAGATGAGAAAAGTAATTTAAGTTGGGAAAATATATTAGGTCATGTTTTCTCTTGAGGTGTTTCTGTCATAGTTTTGTGTTAATAGCAATAGTTGATTAAAAAATAATATACAGAGGATATTTTCAGATGCCCTCAGCCTTCATAATGTGACTTTACCTGAGACCTTCTAATAAGTTGGGACTGATTAATTTCTCTACCTTACTGAAGAGGCATGTAAAAACTGATATAACAGCATTTGACTATAAAAACTAATAATATCTATAATATTGATGTTATTGAACACTACTTTGTTCCAGGTTCTGAGATTAAACAGTATCCTTGAATTACATAATCTTTTCAACAAAAATACCCTGAAGTAGGAGCAATTATTATTCCTGTTTTGAAGATGAGAAAATTAAAGCTCTGAGAATTAAGTAAACTTCCCAAAGTTACAGAATTAATGTAAGGCTGATACAGTACTCACATCTTAGTTTCATTCCAAAGTCATCCTCTTCTCTACATTCTACTACTTCATTACATCAGAAATAGTGATTTTATAGAAATTATTTTATAGAAATAAATGTTTTTCTTTAAAAATATTCAACTAGTTTATAAACATCTAGGGGTACATAATAGATTTAATATGTAAAATAAATCATGTTTGACTTTAGGTGATTACTAATGCTTGTGAAAAAAATTGACCATAGAATTTGTAATGTTTAAAGCATCACAGAGATTTAAAATTTATTTATGACGCTTGGAATTGTAAAGAGGTATTCCTTAGAATTTTAGGGGGAAGATATCCTCATGATCAGGAAAATTGCAGCCTTTTTACAGTTTTTGTTCCTCAAGGCTAGAGTTGAAGCAATTTCCAATATTGACAAAAACATACATTTTTTCCAAAGATGTATGTATTTTAAAAGTAATTTTTATCATACAGATGCATAGTAACTGCTATCTTCTAGAGATTATCCTAAGTATTTTATAAATATTAACTTATTTAATCCCCATATTCACATGAGGTAGGCACTATTATTATTCCCATCTTATAGAAAAGGAAATGAGGCATGCACATTTGCTCTTGTTTACATAGCTGGTAAATATGGCCATCAGATTTAAATCTAGGCTGTCTAATTCCAAATGCTCAATGCTGCCTTTCATACATATCATCTAAATGCTTACTTTAGTAGTTCAGTCAGTGCTTTATTTTAAATGTATTGCATATATTTTACAATGTTCTGTGTTCTATTAAGTAGCTCATGTATGCCTGCAGTAGTTTCAAAGAATGTAATTATTTTTTAACATTGTGCTGTGATATTGCAGAATCATGTTTTTCAGGAGTATTTTTAATTTCCTTATTTTACTGTCATAGAAATTTTTTAAATTAATTGACATTTTAATTAACAAGTCAAAGGTTCTCAACAGACACTATTTGATGCATCATGAAGTAACCTCTGTGGTGTGCTCTGCTGCCATTTGTCGTCTTATTTGTGCACTAGAGCATAGAACATAATGTTTCTTGTCTATAGGGATTTCTTTAGCAATTGATAATTAATTGAAAAACATAGCATAGCTAAGTCTTAGGAGAGAAATTAATGTCTCGTCCCAATTAAATACATTAATTAAAAAATTGGACCTTTGAATGATTTTTATGAATTAACAAACTTCACTTTACACTGCAGTCTCGAGTATAATGGGGAATTGTTTCTGCTGCTTTGTTTGAAAACAAAGGATAAAATCTTGGAATTTCTCTTAATGTATCTCAACAGCCCCTAGAAAGGATAACTCTTTGCTCTTCTACACCATTATCCTCTTTAAAGACCGGGAATCCATGTCGTGTACTTCTTGTCAGCTTACTACCACCTCGTGATACTTCTGTACTTTATACCTTTGCCTTGCTGCCACATCCAGAGTGGGTCTCTCCTTTCTCTGAGAAGTCACGGTCTTATGTGTGTATTGAGTGTGCGCAGTCTTTCAAAGGAATCTACAGGCCATACTGCATGAGCAGCAATTCTCTTATTTGCTAAGTACCTTCTCGATATTCTGAAAATACTGATTGGAGAATAGAGCAACTTAAGAGAGGATTCTTACACTATTTTTTGAACTTGTGAAATTTTTATACGAATAGTTTGGCCATCGTACTTGAATAGATTAAAACTCTCCAAACAACGATAGAATCAGTACTATTTGTAGTGACATCACCAGAGCAATGTCTGCAGTGGCCAGATCATAGATATCAGGTGAACTTGTTTATTCTTTGCCTTGTTACTCTATTTGAGAAGGACCGTTGAATATCTTGAACCTGCTCTCTAATGTACTTAGGTGACAATGTTTAAACATACTCTAGGAAGGATGAATATTTATTTGGACCCATGCTTTTTTTTAACCTCCAGTATACTCCACATAGCATGTTCTAAGGACATACCATTCTATTTAAAGGACATTGGAGTAACTGTATCTATATTCAGCGAAAGTTTTTCACATTGAAAAATAATTGGTGATAGGCACATAGTATCCTGGTTTAGAACCACTGAGGTAGATGCAGGGAAAATACCCATCGAGATGAAATTTGGGGTAGCTAGACGATCTCCATCTGGATTGGCAATAGATCAAGGATCTATAAGGAAGTTTTTATTTACCCTCATCTTCTATGTATAAAGGACTATTTGAGATTCCTTCATTCATTAATTTAGTCAGTCAGCCATCTAGTCTAGGTGCCAGGAACTTGTCTAGGTATTTATGGCTCAGAAATGAACAAGATAGACCCACTCTTTGCTCTTGTGCAATTTATAGTCTTTAGAGGAACACTGAAGCAGAAACTGAACGGTTCATTCATTCATTTATTCAACACACTTTGTTTTCATCTGTAGCACTCTTTATGATCTGACACGTTACGGGTTTACTGGTTTGTTTGTTGGCTGTCTCCACCGACCAGGCTGTAAGTTCTATGAGGGCAAGGATTTGTCTACCTTGTCCGTTGCTGGAGCTCCACGGCTAGAACACTGGCTGGCTCATGGTATGAAGTCAGTGTCGAAGGAGAAAAATTAAGTGACACATATTTCCTATTCATCTGTTAAGTATGATGGTGCTCAGTGCCAGGTGTAAAAAGATGAATGGGAACCATAGTGGGTAGGAAAGCCTCTTTGGGAACAGGCAGTCCACTGATAGCTGGCTACATGCAACGGCAGACAGAAATCAGGTACTAGGAGAAGCACAAAGAAGAATACCAGGTTCGGGCTTCCCTGGTGGCGCAGTGGTTGAGAGTCCGCCTGCCGATGCAGGGAACACGGGTTCGTGCCCCGGTCTGAGAAGATCCCACATGCCGCGGAGCGGCTGGGCCCGAGAGCCATGGCCGCTAGGAGAGGCCACAACAGTGAGAGGCCCGCGTACCGCAAAAGAAAAAAAAAAAAAAAAAGGATACCAGGTTCAGATTTCAGAGGTGAGGAACAGCTTCCTAAAGGAAGGGATGTCTGACTGCACAAAGTAATCATCAGCCTTAAAGCCCAAGACTGTAGGATCTTAGCCCCCTCCTTCCCTGCACACGCCCCACATACAGACACAGTTGCCCACACAGAAATTATAGCACATGCATTGTTGCTCCACGGGAACAGAGGTAGCAGAGATCAAAGTCTGACTGGAGACCTAAAAAAGACATGACAAGGAGCAACATTCGACCTGAGCTTTCAAAAGGGGGACACTGGTTATGGAAAAGAGTTGAGAAGAAGCCCCATGGCCGAAGGAACGGCCCAGGCATAGGTACTTGTATAGAATCTTCCTGACCATCATCTGATTCTTGGATCCAGTTCTTAGAGATTAAGGCTGGTTGATGAGTCTTGTTTCATGCACCTTCACCCTTGTTTAGATATGCTGCTGTCTGTTTCCTTTGACTAAGTTTTATGGTATTAAAATGTACCAGGGAAGTAGAAGATTTTAATTGCCAAGCGTACTGTACAAAGGAAATGATGAATTTGGAAAGCTAATCAAGAGACGCGGAGCAGAGAGAAAGAGATTTGTCTTGCAACACACAGGAAAAAGCAGTTCTTCAGTGGGGGATGAGTCATCATTTTGCAGAAAAGCCTGGAGAAAAGCAAAACTTTCTTTAAAATACTCCTGATAAAGAAAATATAAATTGCAAAACCACTTTGGAGAGCAATTCGGTAAAACCTAGTAATCCTGAAGTGACCCGGCAATTCTACTCCTATTAAGTGGAACTGTCTGAAATTGCTGACACTTAGCTGTTTTTGACCTACAAAAACATCAGTTTCAGATGGTCTTTTATATATGTGTATATACACACACACATATATATATATATTTCTTAGATACATTTGTCCATGTGTGCAAGAAATAAAATTGTAGTAGCAAAAATTGGAAATAATCCAAATAATGCCATCAAGAAGAGAATGGATAAATTATTGCATATTCATACAATGAAGAGTTTAAAAGCCAAGCATTTAACTTCTTTATAGTTAAAAAAAAAGGATTAGGGGGGTGACATTTCTTGGTAAAGGGAGAGCGGCTCCCCTGTGCATTAAAAAGGTTTTACATGTCTTAGTTTGTACACCAAATTATATTTTCCTGTTTCTGCATCAGCTAAAATAACAATAAGCTTAAGTCATTAGTCTTCTGAAACAGCTCTGTGTTGCAGCCAGCTGTAGACTTGACTTGTAGCACGTTTTTCTTTGCTGAAACCGAATAGACATTTTTCTTTAATCTCAGAAATTTGAGAAAGTTTGGGACTTGAGATTTTTTTTCCCTCCGTTTTGCCCTCCTTCCATCCTTCCAGAAACACTTGAAAAGACAAGTGATCAGAATCAAGTCACTGCTTGTTTAGTGCTGATTCTTTTTGATATAAAATGAAGTGATTTATTAACATTTTACAAACAGTACTATTGTTATACTGTGCCAACCCTCTCTAAGGGATGGAATGAAGTAATATAGATGCACCACTCTTTCTAGTGATATTACTACTGTATTGTGTTTTACTACTGCAGAAAAATAGAGCCTGCCTGTCAGGACATTGCTTGATTTCAAAGCACAGTTCTACCATTCCTGTACCATATAAAAGAAAAATGTGGTTTTCTGTACCTTAATTTACAGTGTACATCTCAACTTCTCCTAAAACAGATGGGGAAATGCAATAATATTACATTTTGGGCCCTCAAGACCAAGGGGAAACCTGGCAGCTGTTCAAAAGTAATGACATAACAAAGAGAAGAAAACAGATCCTGATTTTTCCCTGATGTTAGACTCTCTGTCATTGCCCAAACAGAGATTTTGGCCTATTTGAAAAATCATGCCTATTTGGAAAGACATACAAAGTATAACTGAGTATTGCAGATTTGTCCGGTAAAAGTCCTGGTTTCAAAGGAATTTCTTTGGAGGAGTATAAAAGCTAAGAAGCTGCTGGAATTTTTCATCAAACATGGTCTGATCCTGAATTATGTTATAATTCAGCTGTAGTTAGAGACCTGATCTTTATTATCTTTTCAGTAACACATACACATGTACACGCAGACAGCCAGACACCCTTAATTTTACTTAATTAATTGGGCTCTTGGTTGGAGACTTTAAGTCATGTATGGTGTTTTAAGTCAAAAACATCAAAGGGTGGTGAACATTGCAGACAAGCAATTTAATAACAGTATTTATATCTCACAAATTACAGAGTCTTAGACTTCATTACTGACTGGTTATTTATTTATTTATTTTTTTTGCGGTACGCGGGCCTGTCACTGTTGTGGCCTCTCCTGTTGCAAAGCACAGGCTCCGGACGCGCAGGCTCAGCGGCCATGGCTCACGGGCCCAGCCGCTCCGCAGCATGTGGGATCTTCCCGGACCGGGGCACGAACCCGTGTCCCCTGTATCGGCAGGCGGACTCTCAACCAGTGCGCCACCAGGGAAGCCCCCTGACTGGTAATTAAATGGTAATAGTTGGATTAGAGCCAAACTGATTATTCAAGTATTTCTGCTTCTTGATGATGAGCTTGGCAGTCAGTGGAAGAGCTCTCCTCTGAATGGTATTGTTCATCCGACTGTGGAGAAACCTACAACCAGCAAGTCCCCTAATATATGACATAAAAATTTTGATGACTGTTTGCTCTAATAATGATCTCAGGTTTGCTTCGTGTGTGAAGGGTAGAGCTGACGAGGCCTGGTAAAGTTTCTTTCAACTCTACTTTCTGTGAACCTTCCTGAACTTTTCGCTAGTAGATATTATTGGTTAGGGTGTCTAGTGAGGAATTTTTTTTTTTTCTTTCAGAGTCAATTAGAAATTCTCTGATTGTACCACATATTGTTTCTGGTGTTATTAATTCTTTCAGCACGTCATAGAGTAAGCTATTTGGGAAGTAGGAAAGTACCAGGGAGGTGGTTCAGATAGAATCAGGCTCAAAGGAGAAGCTGTGATCATAGCTTTTCCCCAGTAGCCGGCCTTCTGCAGTGCTGTTCCTTCCTCAATTTCTTAAATAAATTCCAGAATATATTTAGTTTGGATTAGACCTTGTTCAAGCCAGTGGCTCTGCAGAGAGACCACTGCCACATAGATGGACCTAGACTGGAAGTGAAAACGTCTTTCATTCTTTCAGTCAACATTTATTGAACATCTCTTATATGGGAGGCATTCTACTGGGCACTGAGGATAACTTAGTGAATAAAACATAGGTTGTTATTGACCTTAGATTGTTCAAGTCTGATGGTATTTGTGTATTTCAAGTTCTATACTGAGTATTAGTAATAAGAGATAGAGAAAATACGGTAAATGTAACCCCTGGATAGTAATACACTATATGCTATATTAATTTTTGTTCAATTGGTACTTATTTCAAGTTTTACTTTATCTTATTTAATTAAAAGGCATAAATTAGCACATCATGTTGTTTGCATCAGTTGTGCCGCTGAATGCTTGGATTATATTTGATTCACAAAGTGACTTCAGCATACAAACAAGGGAGAGTAAATCAGAAATATAAAGAAACTTTCAATTTGAATTTTAAAATAAGAGTGAAATTCATGTGCACTGTAACTATACATCATCATGACCTTTCTATTGTAATCTTATTTAAAACTGACTTTGTTATAATAGACTAAATTCGAGCAATCTTCTGTAATATGACACATACAAAATCATTTTGCCAGTATCATTTGTCCTCTTCTATCTTTGGTATGACTGAAGATTTTTACATATGCCTTTGAAAATGAATGATTTAATAGCTCTTTCTTTTCAAAATGACAGTCTACACTTTTTGCTTCCCTTTGCAGTAGTTTTATTTTCTTTACTAAGATCATTTGGAGCTCCTCTTTCATTTTAGTTTGGGTCCCTTCATGAATCATTTAGCCAGAATATGCTGAAACAAAGATCTTTCTATTCAGATATATTGAGATATGTTGTTTAATTTCAGCGGTCTGGCCCTGGTGTCCCTCCACCCTGTCTTCTCTTTGTCTTTTAAGCTTGTCTCCTCCAGGTTTGGCCCATGGCAAACCTTCTGTCTCTCCCTCCCTTTTTAGATATTTCCTAAGTGCCAGGCTCTGTGCTGGCTTCTCGGGGTGCAGTGGTGAAGCAGTTAATCACATCCCCCTTCGATCTGATAATCAAAAAATGTTCCTTAAACAATCACATACAGCAATTTGATTTTGTCTTTTTAATATCTTGAAAGGAGAAATATGAGGTATATTGAGAGGTGTAATTGGGGAAGTTACCCTAGGCTGTGGAGGAGGGGGTGGAATAAAAAAATCTTCCCTGAAGTTCGACATTTAAGCTAAACCTTGAGCGTTCAAGAGAACAACAAAGAACTTGAGAAGAAGTTCTAGTTGCCACTTCTTTGATGTCAGGAGATATTTCACGTGATGCTGAGTTTCAAGGAGATACAGCTGGAAGCCTTGTTATTAGGTATGCTGAATTAATCTAATCATGATTTGAAGAGAGAGGATTTGTCTTAAGTGCAAAAATCTGGTAAGAGAACATTTTACCATATGTTATGAACCATTATAATACTTCTACATGTCCTTGACTTGAGTTAGTGTGGTTTATTATTTCAATTGAAAAATTATATAAATTGTAATTCACTTGTAGAGGATGTTTTGTTTCATGGGGGCAATAAATCTGCAAATGTTCTTGGAGCCTGGTATCAGTGGCAGGTAAACATTAGTTAACGTTAATGACTTAAATTTCCCATTTATGGTATTGCTTAATAACAGGCTAATAAAGATCACAGAGGTGATCTTTATAATACCTATTATTAGGTTAATGATAAGATTAATAATCAAACTAAAGGTACCGCTAATGACAGAAACAGTTTCCAAACTTTCCACGTGTTTTCAAGTGATTTGATCCAATTGAATGAGTACTGAGGATCGAAAATCCTATTTCTCATAAATTTTTAGCAGCTATACTAAATCTGGAAGAAATTCCTCCAAATAACTCAGATTGTTATTGAAACTAGCTGCTTGGCCTTTTAGACTCATCAAAGCACAAATATGTTGCCCATTGCTGATGTATTTTAATGAAGAATGCCTGAGACAACACAGTCCCTTTGAGTCAAATTAATTGTAAAACTTTTCTGCTTTTCAGCCAAGCTGCTTGCATAATTACCTGTTGGCAAACCTAGCTTTATCCACTCCTTAGAAAATTTTGGTCATTAAAACTTAAGGGAATTCCCCACCATATTTATATTGATTTTAAAAAATATTGAAGTAAAATTTCAACTGCTTTTTCTCTGCTTTTTCTCTTAATCCTTTCAAATTTACACTGACTGATCCATTCTTGTGTTTTCTCTGCTTTGTTGGGTGACTGTTACTACCAAAATCTTCCCCATGCTTTTTTTTTATGGTGTTCTTATATAGCTGATTATATGAATGATGATTGGAGTAGATTATTTAACAGCCACGAGGATTTTTAAATACCTTAAAAAAAAACTCTGAAATTTGGTCCGTAATTAGGGCAGACTTTTCCTTTGCACTTAACTTCCTGAACCCTTGTCCACAGGTGGTGCATAAGGATATATGACTAGGTGACTATGCATCAGGTGGCCAGTGCGCCTTCCATTTTTTAAGGCTGCAGGGGCTAGAATCAGAATTTTAGCTGAGCTAGTGTTTATTATTTTTAGGCTACTTCAGTTACATATGACAGAGTAAAATGTGATCATTTGAACGCCAATTGAATTTACTAAAAGGATGTCTGGCAGCTCATGTAGTAGAGGCACAGCTGAAGATCCAGATTTCGAATAAGAAAGGGTCAGAGGTGCTTTGGGATGTGTGTAGCCGCAACTTGTGTCCTATGCTTGGGGATCTAATTTTAGGGGGGATCTAGTTAGCTTGTTTTTGGTCAGTTCTTCAACTGCAGCTAGTGAAAGGCAGGTACTAGTATGGAAAGAGTAGTTTCCAAAGTAGTAGTGGGTGTATGATGACCAGAAGAAAGTGGGATGATACAGGAAGGGAAAAACAGTAGCTTTCTGCTCTGCTTTTGGGATTTAACTTCTCTCTAGTATCCTAGTCTATAAAATAGGATACTACTACTACCTCTCTTAGGTTGGAACAATAGTGAAACTAGAAGCACTAAGAACAGTGTTTAACAAATAGTAAGTACTGTGTGAATACAAAATAAATTATTTATCTCTGTATATCCATATATAGATATATATGTGTTATACATAAATGCATTTCAACACTGTATACATGTATGTGTATATCTTTATTTTCATGTTTGCAAACATATGTATCTATGTGAGAAGGGTATTGGGAAAAATTCTGGTTTTTCTGAATAAAGAAAAAGCATACAGATATTCCCCTGAAGTGAAGAATACCAGATAGCCATCTTTTTTTATGGTGTGTGTGTGTGTGTATGTGTGTGTGTATATATATATATATATATATATATATATGCCATATGTATATATAATGCATCAGAAATTACTTATGGTGGGTGGAGCAAAGTCTAATGAAGTTCTTTTATTCAACTACCATCATCGGTTTAAATATATAGTTTATTAAATAGGATAGAAAAATTTTAGCAAGTAGGTGTTAGTCCCATTTTTCCATTTGAATGGAATTTGTTTTATCTCAGCATTTAAGTCAAACATTGCGATGTCAGTGTCATTGCGATTTAAAAAAGTATGTTTTTTAAATTTATTTAATTTATTTATTTTTGGCTGCATTGGGTCTTCGTTGCTGCACTCGGGCTTTCTCTAGTTGCAGTGAGCGGGGGCTACTCTTCCTTGTCGTGCACGGGATTCTCATTGCGGTGGCATCTCTTGCTGTGGAGCACGGGGTCTAGACGCATGGGCTTCAGTAGTTGTGGCTCATGGGCTCTAGAGCACAGGCTCAGCAGTTGTGGCTCACGGGCTTAGTTGCTTCACAGCATGTGGGATCTTCCTGGACCAGGGCTCGAACCCGTGTCCCCTGCATTGGCAAGCGGATTCTTAACCACTGCGCCACCAGGGAAGCTCATGATGTCATAAGCTATTGAAGCTGGGAATTTGGGGAAAGTCAGAAAGATTCACTTCCGTGAACCAATTCTGTGCCTTCAAAGGGATTAGACAGTTTTTCATGTTTATACCACAAGGTGTCTACATGAATTATCTAAAGGTACTCCTTTTGTTTTTAACAGTTTTATTGAAGTATAATGTACCTAAGTTCAGCCTTGTAAGTTTACAATTTGATACCTTTGAAGAAGTATGTGCAATTGTGTAACCATGGCCTCAGTCCAATTTTAGACCATGTCTGTCTTCACCAAAACTTCCTCTATGCCCCCTTGCAGTCCATCCTTCTCCCCATCCCTGGCCAACTGTTATCCAATATGGACGTGCTGTTTTACATTCCCACCAGCAATTATTAAGAGTTCCAGTTTTCCACATCCTCAACAAACGGGTTTTTCAGACTTTTTGATTTTAGCCATTCTAGTGTAAGTAGTAGTATCTTATTGTGGTTTTAATTTACATATCATAATTGTAGAGAGAACAACACCTTTTTTAGATATGTGAGTTGCAAGTGTTTTCTCATGGTCTGTAGTTTCTTTTCACTTACTTAATGATGTTTTTTGAAGGGAAAGGTTTTTAATTTTGCTGAATTTAAATTTAACAGTTTGTTTCTTGATGGGTCATGCCTTTGGAATAACATGTAAGAAAATTTCATCTAACTCCAAAGTCAGGGGTTTTCTCTGGTTTCTCCTATTCTCCTATTTTTTCTAGGTGGTTTGTAGTTTTAATTCGA
The DNA here is from genome assembly GCF_039906515.1 of Pseudorca crassidens. NCBI lineage: Eukaryota > Metazoa > Chordata > Mammalia > Artiodactyla > Delphinidae > Pseudorca > Pseudorca crassidens. The sequence goes on from NC_090306.1 coordinate 65,712,160, forward strand.
ATATATGTTCCATTTTGAGTTTATTTTTGTAAATGGTGGAGGCTAGATTTTAAATTTATTTTCTCATATATATATCCAATCATCCCAATGTCATTTAGTGAAAAGGCTTTTCCTTTTGCTCCTCAAGTTGCCTTGGCATATTTATCAAAAATCAGTTGACATAATTAAACGGGTATGTTTCTGGATTTTCTATTCTGTTCCATTGGTATTTATGTCTATCTATATGGAAATAGCATACTGTCTTGATTACTGCAGCTTTATATTAACCTCTAAAATCAAGGAGTATACATCCTTCAACTTTGACTTTCTTTTTTGAAATTGTTTTAACTATTCTAGGTCTTTTGCCTTTTTATATAAAATTTAGGATTAGCTTGTCAATTTCTACAATAATGATTGCTGGGATTTTGATTGAGATTCTGTTGAATTCGTAGATCAGCTTGGAGAATTGCCATCTTAATCATATGGAGTCTTCCAATCCACGAACGTGGCATATCTCACCTTTTTTTAGGTCTTTTAAAGTTTTTCTCAGCAATATATTATCGTTTTTAGTTTACAGATCTTGCACTTATGTTAAATTTATTCCTAAATATTTTATTCTTTTAATGCTACTGTTAAAAATTTGTTTTCTTAATTATATTTTTAGATAGTTTGTTCATATATCAAATACAATTGATGTTTATATTTATCTTTTATCCTATAAAATTGCTACATATTTGTTAGTTGTAGTAGTTTTTCATAGAACCCTCAGGACTTTTAAAAGATACCTATTCTGGATGTCTCTCAGAAATAGTCTGTGTGCTATTTGAGAGTAGATACCCATGCCTAGCATGTAATGAATACTTCATACATGCTTACTGAGTTATGGAATGGAGTTTTGCATGTATTTCTCCAGAGTATTATACTTTTTCTAACTATAGTTAACAGGTACTTTAGATTTATAAAAATGAGACTTTACATAGGTTTGATTATATATTTACATTTCATTACAATTACATTGAAAATGTTTCATACCTTAGACTCCATACCTAAGCGGTACAGACAATATGAAAACAAAACAAAACAAAACAAAAGTTGGCAATAAAATAAGAGTTGTTTTTTTTGTTTGTTTGTTTTTGTGGTACGCGGGCTTCTCACTGTTGTGGCCTCTCCCATTGCGGAGCTCAGGCTCCGGACGTGCAGGCTCAGCGGCCATGGCTCACGGGCCCAGCCGCTCCGCGGCATGTGGAATCTTCCCAGACCGGGGCACGAACCTGTGTCCCCTGCATCGGCAGGCGGACTCCCAACCACTGTGCCACGAGGAAAGCCCAAGAGTTGTTTTATTCAAGATCATTTTGGTGAAAAGATTAACTTTTTTCCAAAAGGATGTGTATTTTAAGGTGAATATGTGATCAACACTCAATGCATTAAGAATGCAGTCCTTACAGTCAAGTTTTTATTTCATGAAAGAAAAATGCTTGTGCCATATCATGTTTATTGCATAATTTGCAATTTACAGCAACAGTGCATCTATTTAATTTTCACTTAAATGTTGTAAATTACACTCTTTGAGAATACATTGGATACAAATCTTTTTTATTCCTTCAGCTTTTTTTCTTTTAACCAACAATCTGAGTCATTTTAAACATCTCATGTTTTACTAGGAAGATCTTATTTCCTTAAATAATTTCTGAGTGAAGATTTTTAACTGCATAGAACACAAACACCTGTTTTCCCCACAGTATTAATTGATATAATGCCAAACATACATCATCATCTGACTACTATGTGAGTTGTGTCAAAACATACCTTATTTTTCAAGCTGAAGACAGGTTTATGGAGTTTTCAATTTGTCAGCTCTGAAACTGCATCAGTTTGGAAATTAAGGACACAGAGAAAAAAGTAAACAAACATAAACAAAAAGGTACAACATACAAAGTTAACCTTTTCCAGTACAAGTAAGGATTATCCTGCATGTGAAGCAACATTTCTTTCAAGTGTGTGTGGGCGAGCCTGCACCATGCCTGGATGTATATCAGTAACTGCGCTCAGTTGCATGTATGTTTTAATATCACACCTAAAGTATCAATATAATCAGCATTAGCTCAAGAGCTTTTACCAAATTGGCATCTCTTCGTGTTGCCACCACTTCCCAAACAACCCATCTCTCCTCACCAACTGTCTTACCTATTTGTTACCATTACTCCCAGAGGCAGCTGTAAGCAATGGGTAAGAGAGCCAGGACTCTGGACTGTATTATCTAAGTTCACATTTTTGGCTCAGTCACTTATTAGCTATGTAATCATGGGCAATTTATTTATGCTCTCTGAGGCCATGTTTCCAATCTGCAAAATGGAGAAAATAGTAGTATCTGCCTTCTTGGGTTGTTATGAAATAGATATGTACTTATCATTTTAACTTGATGTATACATATGGGTAGGTATGTGCATGTGTGTTGGAGGTGCTATATCTGTTATCTATCTATCTACATATACACATATGCATACACAGACACAAATATTTGTGCTTGTGTTATCTATGTAAATGTATATACATCACATATATATAAAACAATATATACATATTTTTTGCATAACAGTGACTGGTATATGGAAAGTGATCAATATGTTTTAGCTATCCTTATAAAATTTGGTTGAAATGCCCTGGTGTAATATTTCTCAGAGCTGATGATATGTAAACCATTTCTTATTATTAACCCTTTAGCTTGTTACAAAGTTTGATGAAGGTAAACATGATGGGAAACAAAATCAGCCAAACTGATAAACCATGAAATTATTCAGGTCTTGGTGTGTGCCAATGGTATAGTACATGTATGAATAGTTAATAACATGTTTAATATTTATTTTAGATTCTGGATCCAAATTATTTTAGCAACATGAGAACTGCACATTCTTTTAAATACCCGTAGTCATCCTGCTTAACATTATATCAGAATAATTTTCCATCCTGTACCAAATAATTGTCATATTCAATGAAGAATTAAGTTCTATTTAACATATTCTTGTTTTTATTTCCTAGAAGAGTTGGCTTAATATTCAATAGATCTGTGTCCATTGCTTCCTCACAATGATATTTTAAAATACTTTTTGACATTTTAAAATGTACACTTGTAATTATATTAAAATAATAGGTAATTTGACAGTATCATGATTAATGACAAATATGATCTAGTGAAAATATTTTAATACCACTCTGCTAAAGTCATAGATGATAATCTTCTCACTTATAGTACCATTATAATTCCTAAGTCATATATTTCACTGTACTTCAAAAGTAAAGTACTTATTACTCTATAAATCTCTGTTCAGACTTCTTTATCAGTTAAGATGGGATACCTTAACTGCCTCTCCATTTATTTATATTTATTTAAATTAAAAACAAGAAAACAAAAAGCATACTAAAATCTTGTTAATCCATGTAGAGTCTTCTCTGATAACATGTTATCCTTGTACACTAAAAATAAACATTGAGTGACAGTTCCTGTAAATAAGTTTGCAATGCTTTGCTGTTCCTAAGAGCTGTGATTTATGTCAGCACTTTTGGAGCAGGGATATCTAACCTTTTGTGGTTGGTTTATGGACCCTTTTGAGAACCTATAAAGTAATCTATGAAAGCCCTTTCCATCTGAAAAAAGCATTTAGGCTCTTACGCAAATACAATTTTGTATATAGTTCCTTTAGATCACTGGATCCCCTAAAGCTAAATCAAGGACATATCCATGGTTTAATTCTTCCTACTAAGAAATCCAACTCTAATATTTGTGTGTAAATCAGAGACAATTCATAATTCATAATTTCTTGTATTTAGTCAGCATCACAGAAATCGTACTGCCTTTTCTGTTTTTCATTTTTAGTTCTAAGGATCAAATTATTATGGGCCTTGGGGCACTATTTCATATTATGGTTTTTATGTAAAGATTACAAATTTTTTTAAAGTTACTCTGGAAGAAAAAAGAGAGCAGTATCTCTTCATCATGTTTTTCTTATCATGACAGTATTCTTTTCTGTCAGGAAGTTTTGCGGAAGTCTCCATTATTGTTCAAATATCCCAGTATCTTGGGAAGATAAAAACTGTGTAGAGCTTATATATCTTCAGAAGATTTTATGTTCTGAAATTCAGTTATAAAAATAAATATTGACAAACATTTGCTGCATGCTAGACTTTATATTTAGCACATTATTGACATCATCTCATTCATCCTCATAAAAACCCTAGAAGTTGTCATAGTCTTTTCGGGCTGCTCTAACAAAAACACCATAGACTAGGTGGCTGAAACACAAAAATTTATTTCTCACAGTTCTGGAGGCTGGGGAGTCTAAGATCAAAGCACTGGGCAGATTTGGTATTTGGTGAAGACAAACTTCCTGGTTCATACACAGCCATCTTCTTGCTGTCTCCTACAAGGAAGAAGGGACAGGATTGCTCTCTGAGGTCCCTTTGGTAAGGGCACTAATCCCATTCATGAGGGCTCCACCCTCATGACCTAACAAACTTTCTAGGGTCTTGCCTCCTAATACCATCACTTTGGGGGTAGGTTTCAACCTACTAATTGGCTGGAGGAGTGGGGGCAGGGCGGATACACAAACATTAAACCTATAACAGGTATACACATTTATTCCTATTTTATAGTTGAAGTAACTGAGGCCAGAGAGTTGATGTAACTTTCCCAGGATTACTCAATCAGTAATTACTCAGTTACTAGAGAACAGATGGGGATTCCCTGGCAGTTTTTCTGACTTCAGCCTCTAATTGTAACCATTCCACTGAAAGCTAAAATGGTTTGCCTAGAATTACCAAGGGAATGTTACTTTGATAGTTTCTCAAATTAGAAAAGAAATACACATCATATGACCTCTCAGAATCTTTACACATTTCATTTAAATTCCTTTATTCAATATTTACCTAGTATTTAGGATCTTATCTGCCTTACTTGGCAGATAAGAAAACTTGAGGAGCCTATGAAGTTATGAATATAATTAGTTTATTGTCCATTAAACATAATTTAAGTACAATTTTATTCCCAATCTCCTTTGTTTTTACAAAATATATTAAATTCTTTCAGGTGTATCCATGCAGACAAATCCAGCCCCAGGTGGTTCCAATCAATTGCTTGTTTTGTTTGTTATCCAGAGACTTCTCTCTTGAGTCTTTCAAACCATCCATAAACAATTCCTTTTCAAATTACTGGCACAACCGTGGTCCTTGGTTTGTGATTTTAATAACTACTCCTGTTAAACCAAACACGTTGTACATAGCAGACAGGGAACAAATACTTGTAGAATGAATAGGTGAATGAATGAATTTTATACTGGCTAGACTACAAAAAAGTCAGATTACTTAAATGAAGGGACAGAGTCGTTTAATCTGATGTATGTTAAATAAGAAGCTGAATTCCTGAATATTGTCTCTTAGGGAAAAAATACTCCACAAGAAAATGATAGTTTTAATTTAATACATCCTGAGAATGAATTCAAAGACTGTAGAGCAATTGACTTGTGCTAAGTAAGTCCAAATATTCTGCTAAAGTTATTAAATTGAATGATGAAGTAAATCCTCTTATTTAAAGGTATGTATTGTGCTTCTTTGAAGTTTATTCTATCTGGATTAAGTATTTTTATTTGATTTAGAGTTTTGCTTTGAAACATTAGATAGGAGGATAAAATTTGAAAGAAATTCTTGTAAGTTTGATTTGATTTGTTATACTTCTATTGAACATTTTCTATGTGTTGCTTATCGTGGTGAGTAACAATGGGTTTCTTTTGGAAGCAGATTTGTTTTCTGGGTGTTTCATATTTAATTCTTAAAGAAGCCAAAAAATTTCAATTAATGGTATCCTGTATTGAAGAGTTTATTAAGCACAGATTATATGGACTAAAATGGGGTTTGTGAGTATTATTACTCAGAAATGATAACTTAAAAACTAATTTTCAGAGTGCAAAGGGTTTTTTTTTCTTTTAGATTCATCAGTCCCATGTCCAAATCCTAAAGATAAATTCCCAATCACAGAGAATGTAAATGGGGAATGCAAGGAATTCTGTGGGAAAGGAGTAGTTTTAGTCAGTATGAAATTGGATTTAAAAATTTTTGACTATTTTGAAGGGTAGTAAGAGAAAAGAAAAAACTAATGGCTTCCTAGTAAAATATGCTTGCCCTTTGTTCTTCCTATTCTTTTTCTTTTCCCCAGTTTTTAAAAACTGTTGTATATTTGCACATTGATGATGTTTGTTGAAATTAGTAGTTATTACTTGTGTTTGCTCATATTTAGCAGTAATCAAGTATAGTTTGGTACACGAATTCAAATTTTTTTCAGTGTTTACACCTAATCATTAAATCAGAGATATTAATGTATGGGAATAGCGATGTTTTTACTCATCTTTTTTTTTTGTTGAATGATGTTTCCTTTATTTTGATTAAAAAAACTCCATTGACAATTTTGTTTTCACTGTACATACTTATTGGAATTTAAAATTTAGTCTTTTATAATCAAATTGCATTGCAAGACCTTCATACTCTGAGTACTGTATGAATGATTAAACAGAGCTTAATAGCTATAATAGTAATTTCTTGTGATTCATTGAAAGGGGTAGCACTAGTAAATACTAGCTATAACAGTTAAGAAGATTTTCTCTTAACATTATACCCAAAGCATAACATACATTTTAAAGTTCCTATGTCTCCTTTCAAGCATGAAGCGTTCCTTAAGCCAGTGAAGTTATCTATCTTAGTGAATGTGAAAGATGCACTAATTTGCTGAACACACATCCAAGTAATACTGTGATTCACCAGTGGCATCAAATTCATTTGAAAGTAAATATTTATTCCCGAGTTTTTGTATGGAGTGTTTGATTTCAGCCTTTTCTCAGATTTATGTACTTAAAAAAGAAATAAGTGAGAAGATAGTTGAAGATCCTTTTCTCATTGAAAGGTTTTCAACACGAAAGATTTCATTTCTTAAATTGTGGAATACATAGAATTATAAGGAGGTTCTATTTCATATCTACTTTTCTTGCTAGTATATTATGATCAATGCCTAATATTTAGATTGTGCCAAAATAACAAGAATTTGGTTTGCCTTTAGAGTGTGAACATAGGTTTTTATTAAAAATATTTACAAAAAAAAATTTACAACTCCCTAAATTCTCATTACCTAATTTTAACTTCCAAATTAATATCCCAAGGTATGAGGTGAATCATTATTTCCAAAGGGATCTTAAAATACTATTAAGAATGTCATAAAGTGTGGTGCCATTTAGCTGCCTCGGAGAACTACAAAATCTCTGTTTCTGCATAAATGTAGAATTGGCAAACTGACTTACGAGCTCTTCTTCATGCAGCTCTGGCTTTGGGCCATTTTTAGCTCATGTGATTTGGGTCATATTAACTAAAAAGGAGTTCATGATTGCTGTGTGTCCCCCCAAATTCATATGTTGGGTCTGAATGTGTTTGGGTCTGAATGTATCCCCCCAAATTCATATGTTGAAACTTAACCCCCAAGATGATAGAATTGAGAGAGGAGCCTTGGGAGATGGTTAGGTAATGAGGGTGGAGTCCTCAGGAATGGGATTAGCAATCTTATAAAAGAAGACCCTAGAAAGATCCCTTACCCCTTCCATCAGGTGAGGATACCAGAAGTCTGCAACCCACAAGAAGATCCTTGCTTGACCATCGGGCACACTGATCTTGGTCTTCAGCCTCTAGAACTATGAGAAATAAATTTCTGTTGTTTATAAACTACGCAGTCTGTGGTATTTTGTTATAACAGCCCAACTGACTAACAGTGGTATTCAGTGGGCCATCTACACAGGCAACAGTAATAACACCTGCATTTCTTACCTCTAAATTCCACATTCTGAATCCTACACAAGTGTTCTTTGAAAGATATCACTAAGGATCAACTGCCAAAAGCAGATATTTTCAAATTATAATCAAATGTGGAATGCAGGGTGTTTTTTTTAAACTTTATCTCCATGTACTCACTCATTTAATATTTATTGAGCATGCACTATATGTCCTTGGCAGTGTGCTCGATAGTGAGGATATATTGTTGACCAAGTCAAACCTGGCTCTGTCTTCATAAAGCTTAAACTTGAGAGGGGAAGACAAATGAAGGTCAAATAATGAAACATTCATTTCAATTGTAATAAGTGCTACAGGAGAAGAACAGGTGTCATGAGCATATTTAACAGCAGGATCTGAATTTGATGGGTAGTCAAAGAAAGCATTCCTGAAGGAAGCAGATCTTTAGATTGGGACCAGAAGGATAGAGAATAGGAGGAGTGCATTTCAGGCAGAGAGGGGGAATACGCACAAAATCCTCACGGTATGCAGGTCTTATTTACTTATATTAACTCACTCATGCCGCAAGCTAAGATGTGAGGAAAAATGTAATATTTACATATTTTATCATTATTTTGGTTTTCTTTGTGGTTATTTGATTATGTCAGTCCGAGTTCAGCCAGAGTAACAGAAATAGGAGGAAATATATATTAAGAGATTTATTACAAGCAATCGGCTCACACAGTTGTGTGGGCAAGCTAGACAAGTCCATTGGCACACCCATAGGGCAGGCTAGTGCTCTTGGCAGAACTGAAGCTGCCATCTGAGGGCAGAATTTCCTTTGGCTCTGCTTTGAAGACCTATCAACTGAAAGGCTCACCCAGAATATCTAGGATAGCCCCCTTACTTAAAGTTTACTGATTATGGATTTTAATCACATTCACAAAATACCATCACAGCAACACCTAGGTTAGTGTTTGAATAACTGGGAACTCTGGCCTAGCCAAGTTGAGGCATAAAACTGACCATCACACCAATACAATTTAAGTTTGTCCAATATGGACATTTAAATAGTCCTTTTAGGTCAACCTCAGGCTCTTATTTAGAGAAAAATGCGTTCCTTGAAGTACCTCCCTTTTAACCCACTTCCCTGTCTACGACGGCATCCAGGTGTCTGTGAGGGTGAGTGTTTTGGGAAGGTTATGCCTTATGAGACCTGGGGTCATGGGAGGGGTGTGGTGCGCCCTCCCATGCTGGTCCTTGTGTGTGTGTGCACACCAGCTGGTGTTTGTACCCTCCAGGTTTCTGTTCTTGGTCTACCTGGTTGATGCATGCTCTTCTGTTTGTACTTGGTCTCGTCCAGTGTTTCTAGACACTCCCCTCAGTGGCTAGTCATGTAGACCTCCTGACCTCTCTTTTATCCTTCATTTGGCTCCTGGCTTGGGAGATTCCATAGGCCCTCACTCACCAAGAGGGCTCAGTGGTAAACCCATTGGTTCTCAACATGTCATCAACCTGACACGGGAAGGTTAGCGTTCTGAATGCTAGCGTTAATGTTATCCTCTGCCTGATAGGATTCTACCACCTTGATATCTTGGCTCCCTGGCTCATCAAAGCAGAGCCCACAAAGTGGCATCCTCCTGTGACCTCTTTCAGGAAGATGATACACTGTTTTCCGTGCTCCCCCTGCAGAGCCAACAAGCATGTCTTATGTTGGTTTTTGTTTTTATATTTTCCTTCCTATAAACCCCCAGGATTAGAAGGAGGTAGGCTTTCTTTTCTTTTTGCAGAACTCTTCTTGTGTAGCTTGCAAACTGGACCCTTTAATGTCTTTTGAAAGGCAGAGCTTAAGTATCAATCACGTTGTCCTTCACCAGGCACAGACTGAGGAGAAAGAACTTTTTTTGCTTCTGCTGGTAAACTATTTATTAGGGAAAGTTAAGGGCTTAGGGGTGGGATGAGGGTGGTGTGTTCTGGGGGTGGAGGTGGGGAGGTGAGGAGTACATTCTTTAAGCTTCACTTAGAGCCCCAGAATTTAAATGTCAACTCTAGATAGAAATGATAATTAGATCGTAAAATAGCTTCATTACAGTCATAAAAACTCCCAAGCCAGCACAAATGGAACATGAAGTGTTTCTACCAGTGGTGTGGATGGATTCCTTATGATCCGTTTATCTTTTCTTAACCCATCCCTGCGTTTAACCAGAGGCATTTTCAATGTGAGTTATTGAAGAGAGGGGTTCAGTTTGAGGCCAAGAAGTAAGTTTATTTATTCAACAAATATTATTGAGTGTATCTAGGCACAGCCCATAATATGAATTCTGAGTCTTAGTTTATGATTGGCTAATTAGCCATTACAACAACTTATTCTTTGAAGAACATAATTTAGATTAAAAAAAAGAGAGAGTTTCATGCATTTTGTGATCTGATGGAGCAGAGACAGGGCTGACTCTTGGTGCACTTAGAAGAGCCCACGCTTGGTTTAATGCTCTGCTGTGTCCATCTTAACATTCTTAATCATTTTTGAACAAAAGTCCTCACATTTTTATTTTGTGCTGCATCCAGCAAATTGTGTAGCCAGACAGGAACAGAGGGATTTGCCTTCTAATCCTGATTTCACTTAGCTAGCTCTCAGGCAAGTTACTTAAGTACTGTAAACCTCACTGTCTCATCTGTAAAATGGGGCTATACCAGTGCCTACATAGGCTTGCTGTGTAGATAAATGAGATGTGTGCATAGAGTGATTAGCGCATCACTCAGCAATTAGCAAGCTTGCTGCTGCTGCTGTTACTAATATGTAAATGAATGTGTTTTGGAGCCAAACTATTTTTTAGGCCTTAACAATCTACTAAAGTAGCAAATAAATTCACTGTTCTAAAGCAATAATGATACAAAATCATTTTTTAAAATTCTAGGATATTACCCTAACACTGCCAACCTCTATTTTCTAGGCACTGGTTAGTTTTCTTACATCAAGTAAACAGGTGGTTGTTGTTATTTTCTCACAAATTTAAATTTGGAATATTTTGTTTCTTATAACTTTAAGATTGCTAAATTGCATGATTTTCTAAAGGAGAAGTAGCAGTCTCTGATATTATGCCTTATTGGCTTTGGTTTGCTGTTAGGAATGTGACAATTTAGTTTCTATTTTAAGTACTTAATATTTGATAGGGATTTATAAATAAAGTACATATAAACTCCAGTAAATAGAAAAGGATGAAGCTGGTGGGCAAATGGGAGTGGTAGATTAGGAGGAAGCAGTAGACATTATACAGTTACGTTGTATTTTTAAAATGTGTAATCAACCTTATTTGAGAAAGGATTGGAAGCAGAATACCTCAACCATTCAGCATACCAGGGGAATGGATAAGTGAACTTTTCTCATAACTGACGTTTAAGCGCTTAACCTTGTAATGTTTGCTTTAAGGTACTTTAATGGAAATTATCATTTCTATGGAAATCTTAAGTATTGCAGGCATTTGATTCAGAAAACAGAATGTACTAAGCATAGTTTTTTATTAATAACTCAAGGTTATCACTGTATGAATACCATGCCTTAACTGTTTTCTCTTTGGGGACAAAAAAGGGACATAGGAATTCCTTATTTCTTCAAGGAAGCTCCCCAGGCTTCTGCAGAATGCTAGCTGGTACTTGTTTCATTTGTTGGCATAACCTCTGTTTTCTAACAACCCTTCAATTGATGTGGGTAGGTGTGTTTCTGTGGCTTCCACCTTTCTCAGGATTTTTTAAAATAATTTGATTCTGGTCAGTCTCTTTATGTGGGTCGAATTAAGAGATCTGTAAAAATGCAGGGGCAGTACCTCAGCCATCTTATACCATATGGTACCCTAAGAAGGAGAGAAATCTAGTCCCAGAGAGATCAGAAATAAACAGAAGGACAGAGAGGAAAGAGAGAAAAGATGAAGAGTGTGTGCCCAGATTCCTGAAGGCTTTCTAGCTTCTGTTTCAAGAGCCTCGTGAGGTCCTGCTTCCTTTGAGATTCTTTAAGTATCTCATTATCTTTTAAGTAATTCCAAAACTTAAAAAAAAAAACAGTTGGCATTTGCATTCTTTTACTTGTGAACAAAGTCATCTTAAATATGATTGTGTCTATATTAGACTTCTGAGCAGTTACTGTTCAATGTTAACTCATTTGAATTTGCAGTTCACTAAGCTCTGGCTCTTTCTCTTTGTTTCTAACCCCAATTCAGGACTTTACATTTAGCTCTTTTTAATTTCAGTATGACTGAGGGTGGTGCACTTGAATATCATAAATGTCCAGGTAAGAGTTGATGAAGGCTTCTGTTAATGTTAGGGACCTAATGGAGATTCTAGGGAAACTATGAAGGGTAGGATGATATTAGGACTCCATTGATAAGTCTTGAATGGAGATGATGAGATGAATGAGAGGTTGAGTCTTGAGGAGCACTTACAAATGAATGAGCAGAGTTTGATGCCATTCACTGAGGGAGAGCACATACAAGGTGGTGAACTGGACAATGCATTCCTTTCAGGCCCTGCTGAGTCTGCTTCACTTGTAGGAGGGAAGTATTTGAGTCTTGGTCTCAGGAGAGGAACTTAAAGGACAGCTTAAAAAGTACAAGAGTTACCCATTTTTAAGTGATAGTTGACTCCAGGGGGGTGAAAGAGACCACTCAGCAAAGGGGTACAGTATGAGAAGAGAAAGCTAGAGATGAGACACTGAGGAACACCAACCCTTGGAGGAAGAGGAGGAACTGCTGGGAAAATAGAGAAGCAGCAGCCTGAGAAGTATGAAGGAAGCCGGAGAAGACAGTGTCAGAAAAGACAAAAACGAGGTATCTTTGAGAAGGAAAGAATGGTCAACAGTATTAACTGACATTGAAAAGTCCAGTGGGATAAGGAGTGTTATACACGCAGTAGCTTTGATCACTCAGAGACAGTTGCTGACTTGAGGTACCAAACTATCAGTGGGTCGGTGAGAGGAAGGCCAGATTACAGCGGATGGAGAAGTAATGGGCAGTGTGGAGGCGAACATCATATATCGGTCCTTCAGAAACTGAGCTGAGAATGCAAAGAGACGGTTTATAGACACAAGGTGGTGTGTGGGTGAGGAGAAAGGTTTTTAACAATAGAAATTGCATCCTATCACACTGAAGGAGGAAAGAAGCCAGGAGTTACAGGGAAAAGGGAGGATTAACTGATGGAGGGAGAGAGAAAATAACAGGTTCTAGAGCTACAGTGTCTGGATTCAATTCTGATAAAAGTTTAGGACAGATATTTTTATGTCAATGGGGAGGGATGCAGCAGGGATGAGGGTGAGAAATAGAGATGAACTTCTTTCCCACCCAGTGGTGGTATTTCCCGCCACGAGGAAAGAATACTTAACTAGGGTAACACTGCTTTCCACCTTCTACCCACTACTCCCCTAACGGAAGAAGGAGGCATAATTTGCTTAATTTGTGAATTTGGACAAGCTGGGTGTTCGTAGCCCACTCTTCCTCTTTACTTTCTGTTGTGAATTCTCCTTTACTTCTTATTGCTATGACTGGGTTGGTAAGACTGCTTAGTTCTGGTTTTCGATATTAGAAGCTTTATTCAACTCTCACACTTCAGTCATTGTCTCCAATGTTAACTTCAACAATAAGAAAGATGATATTTTGGACTTCATTGATTTTTGTCTTCTTTCTCAACTGGGTCAGAATTCAGCTAGGGAAGAGGCATCCTTTCTTCTTGGTGCCCCTTATTGTCAGCAAACTTTTCTGCTAAGATACGTGGAAAATGGTTGACTATAAAAGATAAAATATCTCCACATGTATGCAAATGGAAAGTCAAGAGCATCTTGACGTTTTGCCTTCAGGTAGGAGGTAAGAGCAAATGCTAGGAGAAGGGGTCTGGAATAGAGTAGAATCTGAAGAGTGAAATGTGGACACAAAGAAAAAGTACTGACTGGCATTTTGGATCTAGTGGAGGCAAGAATTTATTAGAATAGTTTTCCTTTTAATTTTTTTATCAGGGTTAACTAAGATTCTAAGAAAATTTTTTGTCACATTCTTAGACTTCTGGAACTGGGATTTTATCTATGTTTAAATTTTTCTGAAGTTGTTGTTACGTATCTAAATATATGCAGTATTCCTGTCTTCATTGTTATCACCTCCAAGATGGCTCGATCACTGCTCTCTGGCAAGCACTTTATTCTATCTTTTAATTTTGAAAATATTTCAGTCCAAAACAGTGGTTCCCCAACTTACTTCATCTCCCTTCAGAGCAGTGATATTGAAAGCCTAGGTAAAATAACGTTCAATTCAGAAAAACACACTTTAGGTATCTTTTTGGTGAAAGGCAGGTAAGAGTTATTTATGTTGGTGATGTCAAATCTATCAAACCTTTAGCGAATAGGAATTCTGGCCCAAGAAGTCTTTGGCATTCCTTTTGTGTCCTGTGAGTGCAAGGAAAAAGAGCACCAAAGCAACAGGACAGTAGCCAGTGGGTATTTTCAGTAACATGAAGGCCTCTTTTACTACAGAAATGTCTCTTTTAAAATTTTAATTCAAAAGAGAATCTCACCTGAGTGTAACATGTTAAATAGTCAGCATTTTTTCCTCAGTAAGTTCTGACACAAGGTGTTCTGTTCAATTGAATATTTTCTCCTTTTTTGCTGGTATAATTTCAAACAGTAAGATGCACAGATCTCAAGTGTAGTTTGATGAGTTTTGATAAGTGTATGCACCCATGTAACCAAAGCCTCAATCAGGATACGTAGCATTGCCATCTTTCCAGTTTATCCCACTCTCTCCTAGAGGCAATGGCTCTTCTGATTTCTTGCTTCATAGAATGATTTTGTTTGTTCTTGAACATTGCAACAATGGGTTATACAGTAGGTATGTCCTTATGTCTGGCTTCTCCTAAGCATAAAGTTTTTGAGATTTCTCCATTTACCTTCATCAGAAGCTTATTCTTTATTATTGCTGAATAGTGTTTCATTGTATGAATATGTTACAGTTGAATATTCTTTTTCCTGTTGATGGATGACTGGGTTGTTTACAGTTTTAGGTTATTATGAGTAAGATTACCATGAATATTTGTATGTAATATTTTGGGAGACATTTTTATTTATTTTGGGTAAATGCACAGGGGTGGAATTAATGGATCATAAGGTAGCTATATTTATAATTTTATAAAAAACTGTCTCATGATTTTCCACAGATGTGGAGCAGTTTTATACTTCCACCAGTAATATCTGAGCAGTGCCATTGCTCCGAATTCTCTCCCACATTAAATGCTATTACACTTTAACTTTAGCCCTTCTAATGAGTGTGAAGTCATATCTTCGTGTGGTTTTATTGTGCATTTCCCTGATGGTTATGATGCACGTTTTTCATGTGTTTGTTGGCATTCCAATATTCACTTTTCTGAAGTGTCAAGTCTTTTGCCCTTTTTAACTGACTTGTTTGATCATCATATTAGTATTTATTTGTAGGTATTATTTAGATGATCTGGATACAAATATATGAGTTATGTACTGCAAATATTTTCTCATTTTGTGGTTTGCCTTCTTTTTTTTTTAACATCTTTATTGGAGTATAATTGCTTTACAATGATGTGTTAGTTTCTGCTTTATAACAAAGTGAATCAGTTTTATATATATACATATATATATATATACATATATCCCCATATCTCTTCCCTCTTGCGTCTCCCTCCCTCTCATTTTCTTAATGGTGTTTCTCAATGAGCAGAAATTTTAAGTCTGATGAAATCAGATTTATTATAATTTCTTAAAAATTATAAGAACGGTTCGTTCTTTTTTTGTTCTATTAAAAAATTTTTTCTAATTGATCACAAAGATAATTTGCTATGTTTTCTTCAATGAACTTGATAGTATGTTTTTTTACATTTAGGTTTGTAATCCAGACCTGATTAAGTTAATTTTTGAGTGTAGCCTGAGGTATGAAACAAGGTCCAGTTTCTTCTATACAGATATCTATTTACTCTAGCAAAATATGTTGGAAGACCTTCCTTTCCCCACTGAATCCCTTTGACACCTTTGTCAAAATCATTTGGGTCATGTATGGACTGTCTCTTCCATTGATCTTTTTGTCTTTATGTCAGTACCAGACTGTTATGATTATCTTAGCATTATATTACGTCTTAAAATCAGATCATGTTAATCCTCTAACATCATTATTCCTTTTCAAGATTCTGAAGCTGGAATTCTTAATTAGAATTACTTTGTACTTATGTGGGGCCTCCTATTCTTCCTCTGCTCTAATAGAAAAATGACTGTTCTGTGAATGGGTTATTGAAGAATTCAAGTATGTAAATATGCGTGCATCTTTTCCCTGCGCTTCCTAGAAGCAGTGTGTGACATGCCATGAAACTTGTCAAGTGTCTGAGCAATTCTTTAGTGCAGTGAAACAGGTTTCCTGACAAGTGTGCCATCTGCTGATCAATGTTTCCAACTGCATTATAAAATGATAAACTCCTAACTTCCTTTCTTTGTTCATTCTGTGCCTTCAATGACAGGTTATCTAGCCCAATCATTAACATACTTCTAACACACACACACACACACACACACACACACACACACACACACACACACACAAACAAATAAACACACCATTATTTCTATATCTCATTTGTATCTTGGCTTCCTATCCACTTTCATCCTTTCTACCCAACTGCCAAATTTAACGTTTTTTTCCCTTCCCAAGAGCCTTTTGGGCTGGCCCTGAAGATTCAGATCTTTACTCTGAGTACGCCTCAGAGAACTCTTAAAAATGGCTTTTTTGTCAGGTCATTGCCAGTGTGTTTCAAACCTCCTTAAAGATAATTAGTTTCAGTGTGTTTTAAGCTACTGTATGTAGTCTCTAAGCCTACTAGGGAGTAGCATCCATTAACAGCTTTAAAAGTTGTTTATATACATAATAATTTTTTTATAAGCAGATATTCATTTTTAATTATTATATTATTTATTTATTTATTTTTGGCTGTGTTGGGTCTTTGTTTCCGTGCAAGGGCTTTCTCCAGTTGCGGCAAGCGGGGACCACTCTTCATCACGGTGCGCGGGCCTCTCACTATCGTGGCCTCTCTTGTTGCGGATCGCAGGCTCCAGACGTGCAGGCTCAGTAGTTGTGGCTCACGGGCCTAGTTCCTCCACGGCATGTGGGATCCTTCCAGACCAGGGCTCGAACCCGTGTCCCCTGCATTAGCAGGCAGATTCTCAACCACTGCGCCACAAGGGAAGGCCCATGATAATTTTTAAATAGAAAAATTTAGACACATTGAATTTATTTTGCTCCTGTGGACTCTTGGCATTTAGAGTGCTTAAGAAACTTGAGAAAACTTAGATAATGTTTACTATAGGCATGCAGCTATTACTTGCTAGTAGGGTCTTTTTACCATTGCTAACTAAACACAAATGTCTAGTTTTTGAAAGTCAATACTTAATTGGAGAGAGATTGATTGATTAAGCCACCTACATGTGGGATCTCCCTTCCTCCTCTTTGAGTCCTGATATATGACTATACAGAGCCTACCATAGTGAATAAGCTTAGCCATAATGATCATTAAGTTTTTTGTTTGTTTTTTCTTTTGCATTAAAATCAGATACTTCGTTCTAAAGTGGGTTTTGTAGTTTGGCTCTTTTAAGTAAAATGAGTTTTATACCATATATATGTGTGTGTGTGTGTGTGTGTGTGTGTGTGTATAATATTTGAATAACTAGACTTTAATTTCTAAGGCCATTTTAAGCCTCAAAGTCATTGATGAGCCCACACATAGCATCCATGAGTGCTGAATACTTTGCATGTATTATTTCCTTTTATTATTATCCCCATGTATAGATGATGACACTGTGCTTAGATGGCTGAGATAACATATCCCAGATCATAAGTACACGGTGGAGTGAAGCCAGTATTTTAACCAGGTCCATCTGACATCATAACAAGCTCTTAATACACATTAATGCCAGTTTCTCTATTTCAGACACTTACTCTGTTAAAATAGCTCTCCATAAAAACCCTGATGAAGTTTTCAAATCTAAGATCTTTTCTAATTAGGGTTTATGTTGTAATATACAAACATAGAGTTATAGGAGAATTTTAAAAAAAGAAACAAAATTAATAATGTGTACATGTCTAAAACGCAATACTGCCTCTTAGTGGGGTCTCTTTTCCATAGCAACCTTTGCATCTTCACTGTCAGCCATTCTGCATCTTGTACTAACTAAATCCATAATTTCCATCATATGCACATTTCAGTCTGGTTACAAAATTTTCTTTTTTTTTCTTTTCAGTTTTATTGAGATATAATTGACATACAACATTGTGTAAGTTTAACATATACAACGTGATTTTTTTTTTTTTTTTTAGCGTCCTCAGCACTGGTACTTTTAAATTTATTTTTATATATTTTATTTTTTATTTTTTTTACATCTTTCTTGGAATATAACTGCTTTACAATGGTGTGTTAGTTTCTGCTTTATAACAAAGTGAATCAGTTATACATATACATCTGTTCCCATATCTCCTCCCTCTTGCGTCTCCCTCCCACCCTCCCTATCCCACTCCTATAGGTGGTCACAAAGCACCAAGCTGATCTCCCTGTGCTATGCAGCTTCTTCCCACTAGCTATCTATTTTACGTTTGGTAGTGTATATATGTCCATGCCACTCTCTCGCTTTGTCACAGCTTACCCTTCCCCCTCCCCATATCCTCAAGTCCATTCTCTAGTAGGTCTGTGTCTTTATTCCTGTCTTACCCCTAGGTTCTTCATGACATCTGTTTTTTCTTAAATTCCATATATATGTCTTAGCATACACTATTTGTCTTTCTCTTTCTTACTTCACTCTGTATGACAGACTCTAGGTCCATCCACCTCATTACAAATAGCTCAATTTCGTTTCTTTTTATAGCTGAGTAATATTCCATTGTATATATGTGCCACATCTTCTTTACCCATTCATCCGATGATGGACACTTAGGTTGTTTCCATCTCCTGGCTATTGTAAATAGAGCTGCAATGAACATTTTGGTACATGACTTTTTTTTTTTTTTTTTTTTTTGCGGTACGTGGGCCTCTCACTGTTGTGGACTCTCCCGTTGCGGAGCACAGGCTCCGGACACACAGGCTCAGTGGCCATGGTTCACGGGCCCAGCCGCCCCGCGGCATGTGGGATCTTCCTGGACCGGGGCACGAACCCATGTCCCCTGCATCAGCAGGCAGACTCTCAACCGCTGCGCCACCAGGGAAGCCCTGACTCTTTTTGATTTATGGTTTTCTCAGGGTATGTGCCCAGTAGTGGGATTGCTGGGTTGTATGGTAGTTCTATTTTTCGTTTTTTAAGGAACCTCCATACTGTTCTCCATAGTGGCTGTATCAATTTACATTCCCACCAACAGTGCAAGAGGGTTCCCTTTTCTCCATACCCTCTCCAGCATTTATTGTTTCTACATTTTTTGATGATGGCCATTCTGACTGCTGTGAGATGATATCTCATTATAGTTTTGAATTGCATTTCTCTAATGATTAATGATGTTGAGCATTCTTTCATGTGTTTGTTGGCAGTCTGTATATCTTCTTTGGAGAAATGTCTGTTTAGGTCTTCTGCCCATTTTTGGATTGGGTTGTTTGTTTTTTTGTTATTGAGCTGCATGAGCTGCTTATAAATTTTGGAGATTAATCCTTTGTCAGTTGCTTCATTTGCAAATATTTTCTCCCATTCTGAGGGTTGTCTTTTCATCTTGTTCATGGTTTCCTTTGCTGTGCAAAAGCTTTTAAGTTTCATTAGGTCCCATGTGTTTATTTTTGTTTTTATTTCCATTTCTCTAGGAGGTGGGTCAAAAAGGATCTTGCTGTGATTTATGTCATAGAGTGTTCTGCCTATGTTTTATTCTAAGAGTTTGATTGTTTCTGGCCTTACATTTAGATCTTTAATCCATTTTGAGCTTATTTTTGTGTATGGTGTTAGGGAGTGATCTAATCTAATACTTTTACATGTACCTGTCCAGTTTTCCCAGCACCACTTATTGAAGAGGCTGTCCTTTCTCCACTGTTACATTCCTGCCTCCTTTATCAAAGATAAGGTGACCATATGTGTGTGGGTTTATCTCTGGGCTTTCTATCCTGTTCCATTGATCTATCTTTCTGTTTTTGTGCCAGTACCATACTGTCTTGATTACTGTAGCTTTGTAGTGTAGTCTGAAGTCAGAGAAACTGATTCTTCCAGCTCCGTTTTTTGTTCTCAAGATTGCTTTGGCTATTCGGGGTCTTTTGTGTTTCCATGCAAATTGTGAGATTTTTTTTGTTCTAGTTCTGTGAAAAATTCCAGTGGTAGTTTGATAGGGATTGCATTGAATCTGTAGATTGCTTTGGGTAGTATAGTCATTTTCACAATGTTGATTCTTCCAATCCAAGAACATGGTATATCTCTCCATCTATTTGTATCCTCTTTAATTTCTTTCATCAGTTTCTTATAATTTTCTGCATACATGTCTTTTGTCTTCTTAGGTAGGTTTATTTCTAGATATTTTATTCCTTTTGTTGCTATGGTAAATTTTTGCAATGGTGTTTTCTTGATTTCACTTTCAGATTTTTCATCATTAGTATATAGGAATGCCAGAGATTTCTGTGCATTAATTTTGTATCCTGCTACTTTACCAAATTCATTGATTAGCTCTGGTAGTTTTCTGGTAGAGTCTTTAGGATTCTCTATGTATAGTGTCATGTCATCTGCAAACAGTGACAGCTTTACTTCTTTTCCAATTTAGATTCCTTTTATTTCCTTTTCTTCTCTGATTGCTGTGCCTGAAACTTCCAAAACTATGTTGAATAAGAGTGGTGAGAGTGGGAAACCTGGTCTTGTTCCTGATCTCAGTGGAAATGCTTTCAGTTTTTCACCACTGAGGATGATGTTGGCTGTGGGTTTGTGATATATGGCCTTTATTATGTTGAGGAAAGTTCCCTCTGTGCCTACTTTCTGCAGGGTTTTTATCATAAATGGGTGTTGAATTTTGTTGAAAGCTTTATCTGCATCTACTGAGATGATCATATGATTTTTCTCCTTCAGTTTGTTAATATGGTGTATCACGTTGATTGATTTGCGTATATTGAAGAATCCTTGCATTCCTGGAATAAACCCCACTTGATCATGGTGTATGATCCTTTTAATGTGCTGTTGGATTCTGTTTGCTAGTATTTTGTTGAGGATTTTTGCATCTATGTTCATCAGTGATATTGGACTGTAGTTTTCTTTCTTCGTGACATCCTTGTCTGGTTTTGGTATCAAGGTGATGGTGGCCTCATAGAATGAGTTTGGGAGTGTTCCTCCCTCTGCTATATTTTGGAAGAGTTTGAGAAGGATAGGTTTTAGCTCTTCTCTAAATGTTTGATAGAATTCGTCTGTGAAGCCTTCTGGTCCTGGGCTTTTGTTTTTTGGAAGATTTTTGTTTGGTTTTTTTTTTTTTTTGGCAGTACGTGGGCCTCTCACTGTTGAGAGCGGGCCCAGCCGCTCTGCGGCATGTGGGATCTTCCCAGACCGGGGCACGAGCCCATGTCCCCTGCATCGGCAGGCGGACTCTCAACCACTGCGCCTCTGGGGAAGCCCTGTTGGAAGATTTTTAATCACAGTTTCAATTTCAGTGCCTGTGATTGGTCTGTTCATATTTTCTATTTCTTCCTGGTTCAGTCTTGGCAGTTTGTGCATTTCTAAGAATGTGTCCATTTCTTCCAGGTTGTCCATTTTATTGGCATAGAGTTGCTTGTAGTAATCTCTCGTGATCTTTTGTATTTCTGCAGTGTCAGTTGTTACTTCTCCTTTTTCATTTCTAATTCTATTGATTTGAGTCTTCTCCCTTTTTTTCTTGATGAGTCTGGCTAATGGTTTATCAATTTTTTTTATCTTCTCAAAGAACCAGCTTTTAGTTTTACTGATCTTTGCTATCATTTCCTTCATTTCTTTTTCATTTATTTCTGATCTGATCTTTATGATTTCTTTCCTTCTGCTAACTTTGGGGTTTTTTTTGTTCTTCTTTCTCTAATTGCTTTAGGTACAAGGTTAGGTTCTTTATTCGAGATGTTTCCTGTTTCTTAAGGTAGGATTTTATTGCTATAAACTTCCCTCTTAGAACTGCTTTTGCTGCATCCCATAGGATTTGAGTCTTCGTGTCTCCATTGTCATTTGTTTCTAGGTATTTTTTTTATTTCCTCTTTGATTTCTTCAGTGATCACTTCTTTATTAAGTAGTGTATTGTTTAGCCTCCATGTGTTTGTATGTTTTACAGATCTTTTCCTGTAATTGATATTTAGTCTCATAGCATTGTGGTCAGAAAAGCTACTTGATACAATTTCAATTTTCTTAAATTTACCAAGGCTTGATTTTTGACCCAAGATATGATCTATCCTGGAGAATGTTCCATGAGCACTTGAGAAAAATGTGTATTCTGTTGTTTTGGATGGAATGTCCTATAAATATCAATTAAATCCATCTTGTTTAATGTATCATTTAAAGCTTATGTTTCCTTATTTATTTTCATTTTGGATGATCTGTCCATTGGTGATAGTGGGGTGTTAAAGTCCCCTACTATGAATGTGTTACTGTTGATTTCCCCTTTTATGGCTGTTAGTAATTGCCTTTTGTATTGAGGTGCTCCTGTGTTCAGTGCATAAATATTTACAATTGTTATATCTTTTTCTTGGATCGATCTCTTGATCATTATGTAGTGTCCTTCTTTGTCTCTTCTAATAGTCTTTATTTTAAAGTCTATTTTGTTAGATATGAGAATTGCTACTCCAGCTCTTTTGGTTTCCATTTGCATGGAATATCTTTTTCCATCCCCTTACTTTCAGTCTGTATGTGTCTCTAGGTCTGAAGTGGGTCTCTTGTAGACAACATATATATGGGTCTTGTTTTTGTATCCATTCAGGCAATCTGTGTCTTTTGGTGGGAGCATTTAGTCCATTTACATTTAAGGTAATTATTGATACGTATGTTCCTATTCCCATTTTCTTAATTGTTTTGGGTTTGTTATTGTAGGTCTTTTCCTTCTCTTGTGTTTCTTGCCTAGAGAAGTTCCTGTAGCATTTGTTGTAAAGCTGGTTTGGTGGTGCTGAACTCTCTCAGCTTTTGCTTGTCTGTAAAGGTTTTAATTTCTCCATCAAATCTGAATGAGATCCTTGCTGGGTAGAGTAATCTTGGTTGCAGGTTTTTCTCCTTCATCACTTTAAATATGTCCTGCCACTCCCTTCTGGCTTGCAGAGTTTCTGCTGAAAGATCAGCTGTTAACCTTATGGGGATTCCCTTGTGTGTCATTTGTTGTTTTTTCCTTGCTGCTTTTAATATGTTTTCTTTGTATTTAATTTTTGACAGTTTGATTAATATGTGTCTTGGCATATTTCTCCTTGGATTTATCCTGTATGGGACTCTGTGCTTCCTGGACTTGATTAACTATTTCCTTTCCCATATTAGGGAAGTTTTCAACTATAATCTCTTCAAATATTTTCTCATTCCCTTTCCTTTTCTCTTCTTCTTCTGGAACCCCTGTAATTCGAATGTTGGTGCGTTTACTGTTGTCCCAGAGGTCTCTGAGACTGTCCTCAATTCTTTTCATTCTTTTTTCTTTATTCTGCTCTGCAGTAGTTATTTCCACTATTTTATCTTCCAGATCACTTATCCGTTCTTCTGCCTCAGTTATTCTGCTATTGATCCCATCTAGAGTATTTTTAATATCATTTATTGTGTTGTTCATCATTGCTTGTTTCATCTTTAGTTCTTCTAGGTCCTTGCTAAATGTTTCTTGCATTTTCTCTATTCTGTTTCCAAGATTATATATCATCTTTACTGTCATTATTCTGAATTCTTTTTCAGGTAGACTGCCTATTTCCTCTTCATTTGTTAGGTCTGGTGGGTTTTTATCTTGCTCCTTCATCTGCTGTGTGTTTTTCTGTCTTCTCATTTTGCTTATCTTACTGTGTTTGGGGTCTCCGTTTTGCAGGCTGCAGGTTCGTAGTTCCCGTTGTTTTTGGTGTCTGTCCCCAGTGGCTAAAGTTGGTTCTGTAGGTTCTGTAGGCTTCTTGGTGGAGTGGACTAGTGCCTGTGTTCTGGTGGATGAGGCTGGATCTTTTCTTTTTGCTGGGCAGGTCCATGTGTGGTGGCGTGTTTCGGGGTGTCTGTGGCCTTATTATGATTTTAGGCAGCCTCTCTGCTAATGGGTGGGGTTGTGTTCCTGTCTTGCTAGTTTGGCATAGCGTGTCCAGCACTGTAGCTTGCTGGTCATTGAGTGAAGCTGGGTGCTGGTGTTGAGATGGACATGTCTGGGAGATTTTTGCCGTTTGATATTATGTGGAGCTAGGAGGTCTCTTGTGGACCAGTGTCGTGAAGTTGGCTCTCCCACCTCAGAGGCACAGCACTGACTCCTGGCTACAGCACCAAGAGCCTTTCATCCACACGGCTCAGAATAAAAGGGAGAAAAAGAAGAAAGAAAGAAAGGAAGGAAGGAAGAAAGGAAGAAAGAAAGAAATGAGGGAGGGAGGGAGGAGGGAAGGAAGGAAAGAAAGAAAGAAAAAGAAAGAAGATAAAGTAAAGTAAAATAAAGTAAGATAAAATAAAATAAAGTTATTAAAATAAAACATAATTACTAAGAAAAAAAAAACAAAAAACCAGACGGATAGAACCGTAGGACAAATGGTGGAAGCAAAGCTATACAGACAAAATCTCACACAGAAGCATACACATACACACTCACAAAAAGAGCAAAAGGGGAAAAAAATCATAAATCTTGCTCTCAAAGTTCTCCTCCCCAATTTGGGATGATTCGTTGTGTATTCATGTATTCCACAGATGCAGGGCATATCAAGTTGATTGTGGAGCTTTAATCCGCTGCTTCTGAGGCTGCTGGGAGAGATTTCCCTTTCTCTTCTTTATTCTCACAGCTCCCTGGGCTCAGCTTTGGATTTGGCCCCGCCTCTGCGTGTAGGTCGCCTGAGGGCGTCTGTTCTTCGCTCAGACAGGACGGGGTTAAAGGAGCCGCTGATTCGGGGGCTCTGGCTCACTCAGGCCGGGGGGAGGGAGGGGCACGGTGTGTGTGGCGAGCCTGCGGTGGCAGAGGCCGTCGTGACGTTGCACCAGCCTGAGGCGCGCCGTGCGTTCTCCCGGGGAAGTTGTCACTGGATCCAGGCACCCTGGCAGTGGCGGGCTGCACAGGCTCCCCGGAAGGGAGGTGTGGATAGTGACCTGTGCTCGCACACAGGCTTCTTGGTGGCGGCAGCAGCGTCCTTAGCGTCTAATGCCCGTCTCTGGTGTCTGTGCTTTTAGCCGCAGCTCACGCCTGTCTCTGGAGCTCCTTTAAGCAGCGCTCTTAATCCCCTCTCCTCGCACACAGAAACAAAGAGGGAAGAAAAAGTCTCTTGCCTCTTCGGCAGGTCCAAACTTTTCCCCGGACTCCGTCCCGGCTAGCCAGCTGTGGCGCACTAACCCCTTGCAGGCTGTATTCATGCCGCCAACCGCAGTCCTCTCCCTGCGCTCCGACCGAAGCCTCAGTTCCCAGCCCCGCCCACCCCGGCGGGTGAGCAGACAAGCCTCTCGGGCTGGTGAGTGCTGGTCGGCACCGATCCTCTGCGCGGGAATCTCTCCCCGCTTTGTCCTCCGCACCCCTGTTGCTGTGCTCTCCTCCGCGGCTCCGAAGATTTCCCCCTCTGCCACCCGTAGTCTCCGCCCGGGAAGGGGCTTCCTAGTGTGTGGAAACCTTTCCTCCTTCACAGCTCCCTCCCACTGGTGCCTGTCCCGTCCCTATTCTTTTGTCTCTGTTTATTCTTTTTTCTTTTGCCATACCCAGGTACGTGGGGGGTTTCTTGCCTTTTGGGAGGTCTGAGGTCTTCTGCCAGCATTCAGTAGGTGTTGTTCCACGTGTAGATGTTATTTCTGGTGTATCTGTGGGGAGGGAGGCGATCTCCGCCTCTTACTTTTCCATCATCTTCCCCTCCAGCCTATACAACGTGATTTGATATGTGTACAAAATACGGTTTTACTTACTAACATTTTCTGAGTCTTATCTCAGGTCAACCCAGTCCTGTAATTTTATACCTCCAGGCTGGAGGAACATGAGCAGTTGATGTGCAGTGTTCTCTCTCTCTCTCTCTCTTTTTTTTTTTCTGTGACAGATAATCAGTTACAAAAACAGAAGGAATTAGCCTGGTGCATTTTATTATCCTAGGTCTGCTGTTTGATTTTTATTAGGGATGTTGTTCATCATTTGGATACACTATGTGTTCATATATGAGAAAGGTGTATGTGTGTGTGTGTGTGGTGTGTGTGTGTGTGTGTGTGTGTGTGTGTGTGTACATACGGAAGAAAGCTCTGTGGAGTCCATATTTATCAGCGAGTCCTTAAGTGTACACTTTATCCTTCTACTTCTGGGTCCATCCCAAACTCATTTCTCAGAATCCAAGATCTAAGAATACCTCAGATATCTGATTCTGTAGACAATCCAGAGTTGGAAAATAGACCCAGGAAATGCCTAGAGATAATGAAAGACACTTAATTAATCAAGCTTATATCTGCCAGAGTTTAAATTGACTATTTATTTGCCCAGTAACAGGCCAAGTATGAGCAAAGAAGAACAGCATATGGAAGCATTCTAGCACAGTAAAAAGGAAAAATCATGAGAAAAACTGGATTCTCGGGCTCTACCACTGAATGGTAATGTGAATTTAGG
This sequence comes from Pseudorca crassidens, assembly GCF_039906515.1. Taxonomy (NCBI): domain Eukaryota; kingdom Metazoa; phylum Chordata; class Mammalia; order Artiodactyla; family Delphinidae; genus Pseudorca; species Pseudorca crassidens. Next base: position 65,738,625 of record NC_090306.1, read on the forward strand.
TAGGTTCCATAAGCTTTCTCTATTAAAGAGATGGTAATACCTTTCTTGATTATAAGCTACTTGAGGATTAGGACAGAGTCTTATACATCACCTTATTGCATAATAACAACTTCTAAAAAACATCAGTACGTCATATAGGGTTTTTAACCTTTTGGACCAAGTATTCCCTCAAAATTATTTTTATAAAAAATGTACTCTAGTGCACATCTTAATTTTTCATTGCATCTTCATAAGGGTAAATGTTTCAGCATATCATAAATATTGATTTTACATAGAACTGTTATATCACAGTTTTAATTATATCCAATGGGATGTAAATATCATAGCAAGTTGAAACCCCCTGATACCTATTTAAATAGTATATATACAAACTCAATTTTAAGAGGTGGAAATTTTAAGTTGTTATATTTTCTTCTTGAAATTTTCCTTCCAGTTCACTTCTCCCACATAATTATTGTTGGTCCACAAAGTTCAAAACCACATTAATATATTTAAAGTTTTTATGATTGCTAAAAACTTTATGTGAAACATCTTAATTAGGTTAAGATATGGTGCAAATGGTGTTTGATTAAGGAGGATTCAGTCTCTTCCTCATGAAGACCATTCCTGACCCCCCTGGCTTAGGTTGGATCTGCTTACTGTATGTGCTCACTGTACCCTGTGCTATTTCTTTCTTAATACTGTTTTTACTGTCTCCTTTCCTCACCTTACCCTGAGGATAAGGACCTTGTTATCTCATTCAGTGTTTGATCTCTAAGGACTAGTCTAGCAACAGGATAATAGTACATACATAATGAATATTTGTTCAGTTGAATTTTATTGAGGAATCAGTAAGTGAAGGAGACAGCGTAAGGTCCGACAGAAACATAACTAGGAGAGTGAAGTATTACGAAAAGCAGTGTTCAAGTAAAGCACAGTTATTACAAGAAGTGATTTATTGCAAATGCAAGATTTTGGATGGTGAAGTTTCAGTAGAAGGAAGTTAATGGAAGTTAGATTGTAGAGAATACTAAAGACTTATAGGTAATGAAGAAGGAGAGGCAGTAAAAGAAAAGAGAAACTCAGTGAAATTGGGGTGTATGGGCGTGGGGAGCAAGGAAGTATATGGCCGACTGCTCTGAGCAGTGTGTTCCATAATCAGTAAGGGGTGAGTGAAAGGGTTTGTAAGATGGTATAAGAAGCCAGCTGAAATTTGAAAATCTGAATTATCAGTGGGCCAAATTTACATAGTTCCATAAGTTTCTCTGGAAGTGCTCATCTGAAACCAAGATAATAGGAAGTGTAAACTGGGGGAAGTTCAGGATTTGACTGGAATAGCAGAAGGGTTAAGGAGGCAGTTGGGTTGAGAGCATTATTAAAGACCTTATCAGTAGGAATATGGAAGATCTCAACACACTGAGCATACTATTTCCAAGTATTTAACAAGTCTAAAAAATATAACATTTCCTGCTGAAACTCCTGCTGCTTTTTCCAAGCAAAAAATGTTATTCTCATGTCTTGAACATCTGCTGCCAGGAGAAAAAATCTCAGAAAGCTCAACATTTATATACCAGTGTTCAAGCCACAGCAATGTAAAGTCACTGAATGAATCAAGATGAGCTCATCCAAGATTCCATTTTAGAACATAGCTAGCCTTCTACCAACGGTTGAAGTGCACTGCAAATTGTAAACTAAAAATATCAACCTCTTCTGATGCCGTAGACTGTCTAGTCTGAGATGTATAACCAATACACAGGAGCCCAAATTTCTCTAGGCAGTGGCTTTTATATTGGATGTTTCAGGAAGGTGGGTTAAGATGTCTGTGAACTCAAAACTTTTAAGGGACTAGCAGATGGTGGTTACCTTAGCAACTATAGCAGTGTACTATACTTAGATGTTTTTCACTGAGAGCTGATTGTAGAAACACTGTCCTCGTGTTTAGATGCAGTAAAAAAGAAAAATGAATAGGAACCTAAACTGAGGTAATGGTTTATTAAAAAGGTAACATTTCCAAATGACCATTGCTAAGGGAGAGCTTCATATTTAGCTGTTTTTATTTGAGGTAATAATTAAAATGGGGAGTCAACATTTTAAGTAACGCATCTGTTTTTCTACTACTTGAATTTTATGATACAATGGAATATTTCAGTATTTTCAGAAATCATAGTAGGACTAGTTATCACCAAGTCAGCTGTTAGATTTGGGAGTGCTAAATATTAGTTGCAGTCTCCGTCTCCAAGAGTGATGATCATATCAAGAGTAAATATGATCAGAAGTAGGTGTTTTTTTTCCATTTGCCATTCTGAAATGAAACTGAGTAATCACCGACATGGAGCTGTTTTCTCCCTCTTGGATAAGTGGTTCTCATACTTCAGGGTATGTTAACATGCAACATTCAAGGTTCTTCAGGAGCCACCTGTATCAGAATAATTTACGGTGCTTGATAAAATACAGATTTTCAGGTCCCTTTCTCAAGCATTCCAAATCAGTGGGGCTGAATATTTTTTCGTTTCACAAGTTACTCTGATACAGATGGTTCCTAGACACCACTTGAGAAACAAACTTTCTCAGTTTGATGCCCCAGGGAAGTCTTGGGTCACTTTGACAAATGAGAGACTCCCAAGGAGGCGGGCAAATTTAGTGTTGATTGTATGAGGCTGGGAACATAAAAGCACTGCTAAAATGTCTAGAAAATCCATTCTTATAAAGGATAATGTTTAGTTACCATTTCTAACAAGGTAATTAAAATCCAATAAATCCTTTAAAATGTTTTATACTTTGTAAACATCATTCTAATATAAATACATTTTAATTTCCTGAAACTTACATTTTTATTTCTTTCTGTTGTCAAAGGCATTCTTAGCTCATCTCTGCTGTATATGGGGCAATATAGTGGAATGGAAAGAGCGTGGGTTACGCAGCCAGATGGCTGTGCATTCCATTCTCAACTCTGACAGATAGCAGAAGGGTATTAGGCAAGTTATTTACCTTCCTAGAGCCTTAGTTTTCTCCTTTGTTAAAGTGGGTGTTATCTTATTTACAGTCCTGGATAGTTGTGAATAATAAATAATAAAATATATGTGTGATGCCTAGAATAATACTAACTCACAAATTGCCCCCTTTTCCTCCCTTCCTCATATAAAAAGGAGCACTTATTCAGTGTGAATGCTTTTCTGAGTTTATGTTTCAGTAGTTCAGATTACTAAAATTAAAACCAACCTCTTAAACTACACCTACATGCTAGCAATATATTATGTTCTAAATTCATATAGCTTTTCAATGATATCCATCATTTTCCTTACGTTAATTTTCCAGTTCTGAGCCAAACTAAATAACATTATTTTTATATTAATAATACAGTTATTAAAAAATAAAGATGCTAGATGAAATAACACCAGAAAAATATTGTTGAATCACAGTTATATTACAGACAAGAAATAGACTATTTCAGGACGCTAAGGTAGAATCAATACATTAATCTTTGTTTTCCTAGCACCTGCAAAATTGCTTAGTACATGGAGTGAATAGTCAATCAAACCTTGATAAATGAAAAATGAAATCAGATTAAATGGAAACCTTAATTTAATAGAGGAGAAAGTTGGCTACTGTCATGCATCTACTAAAAGGAAGCAAGTAATATTATTCTGATAAGGATTACATGAGTGAACATCTTCCATCTCATGTCTGTTTTAAAATCAAGAACATTTAAAATAGCACTTAAAAATACAAAACTACAGTTTTGAAGTAAAAATAAAATAGTAGAGAAAACCAAATGATCAGATATTATAAGAGGGGCAGCAGGTGGCAAGTTGGTCAGAAGGGATTTGACCATTCTAGAGCAAGTTCTTTTAGGGCCATTAACAACTCAATTATTGTCATGAATTATGGCTTTAGAATTCAATTACTGTGTGACATTCCCATGTAAATGGCATCCTTTATTTCTGCTTGGTTTAGTTGAACCTGAGCCTTTAATAGTTTAGGTCTCACAATGGCAACTCAGGTGGTGGGTTTTGGCATCACCTCTATAGAAAGTAGTACAGTGTGATTTCCTGAGAGGAAGTACCCACAAAACATATAAGATTTAGGGTACCATTGTGAAACTAAAAGTGATTCTTCGAAAAAATAAACAATTCATCTCATACTTTTAATTAAAAATCTTGTGATGTCTATGTTTTGTTTGTTTTATTTTGTTTTTAATTTGTTAATACAGCTTCATATGAATGGCTGGGCATTAATGATAATGACCCTTTCTGACAAATGTAATTTTTCCTTCTTTGAATTTTCATGTAATGTTGTGCCTTTATTAAGGTGTATCTTACTACTGTTGTTTTCATTTTTGAGTGATTGCTTTATACTAGATAAAATGCTGTGAGGTTGATTATTTATAGACGAGATCATTGAAGCTTAGAAAGTAACTTCCCCCACATCATACACCTAGTAATTGGAGGATCTTGGATTTGAACTCAGATCTGTCAGAAGTCAAAGCACTTAAGGTCTTACCCACATCACTTTCCTATGTCAAGTTTTAATAAACACACACACACACACACACACACACATATATTTAAGTTGTTAAACTCTAAGCTCATTTAATATAGGGACTATACCTTCTACATCACGGTATCACCTTTAGCAATGATGCCAAATGTTTATCCATGGGTGCCACGTGTTCCTCTGTATTTGTATAAAGCTCCCTCCAGGGATTCTAGTACACGACCTAGTTGGGAAATTTCTATGCCTAAGATTGTGTCTCAAATAAACATTACATTGGAATATATAAATGAAGGACAAGAGTGCCAAGAGTATTAAGTATGAAATATATCTGTTTATGCAATGAGTCTATTATTTCACATAGGGATACAATGATTAAATTTTAAAGTTACATGAGAAATCCTAATGACATATTTTACATATACAGTTTTACAATATAAGAACTCATTTTGTAAATATTGCTATTTTTGAATGAGAAATAGACTAAGACTAACAACTTGTGTCAAAGGCACTGCTCCACCATTTAATAGGTCCATGGCATTTAGTAAATCATTTCCTCTCTAGCCCATAGTGTGCCAAATTTGTAACAAGGAAATGGTATTAGTAACCAATCCTTATAGGATTGTGGTGAGGATCAAATGAATTTGTTGAAGCACTTTATCGCTCATGGTGTACAGTATACTTTGCGTCTGGCACTGTGTACTTCTCATGGGGGGTCCAGAAGCTCCTTCCCGTCACCGGCAATCACCATTATGAGTGATAGTTCTGAGCTATAGTGAATGCTTAGAACAAAGAAGCATGTTTAGCTATATATATAAAGGTATAGTAATTATATTTCATTAGTTCATTCAGCCATTTATTTTTTGGTTGTTTTTGAGTGCTGTTATATACAAGAGAGATAATGTGCAAAAAGATATAATTTTTAAAAGAGAAGTTTATATTTATGCCTTTATAAAGCTTATTATCTATTGGGAGAGACAGATGCTAATCAAGGAATCAGAGAAATTATAATATGATAAGACTGCAAAGGAAAAGCACATAATTTTAAGAACATAATAAAAAGCGAGAACTGACCTAATCTGGGAGATCCACGAAAGATTCTCTGATCAAGTTATGTCTGGGTTAAGATCTGAAGAATAGAAGTTAACCAAGCAGATGTGGTGGGGAAAAATGTGCTGGGGACATTCTTGTTAGAGGGGTAGCATGTACAAAGGCCCTTCAAATGACAAAGAAAACCAGAGTGTCCAGAGTGAAGAGAAGAAGGGAGAGAGTAAGGAGAGGTTGTCAGGGACCAAGCCATGCAGAATGCTGGGGTGTGACTTCTAGATCCCTGTATCCCATGAGCAAGGACCACTACAACAACGTTTCAACCTAGGAGCCCAAAGAATGAGAAGATCATTATTTGGCCATGAGAAAATCTTGTCATCCTTTCCATCTACAATCCTCTGTACCTGGTAATCCAGCCTGTAATCTAGAAATTACTTGGACCGGCACCATTATCTAGAATCAGCTGAATGACTACTTTGTGAAGACGCCATTCATGCTAAGCATGGAACCACTCATAGGTGGTGGATCCTTTACTGACAACCTGTTATTTATTATGGCTTCTAGTTACTTAACTGGGGACTCTGGGAACTCCTATTAGAATTAGCCCTTCATACTGTATGGATCTTGGATCCATAACATTCTAACATAACATTCTAACATTCTAACATTCTAACATAACATTCTTATGTTACTGGACAATACCTGTTACTATCTTCCATGCCTCATTAGCCTTGAAAACGCCAGGGTCATAGTAGTATTGTCCTGGTAGCTATGCTCACAGAAATTATCCACTTTATCTCCTGCTCTGGACTGTCACTCTTCTCCCAAAAAGATATCGTGCCCTATGACTTTCTGGACCACAGAAGTTAGTTCATTTTATTTCTCTGGGTCACCTTTTTAGTGTCCTTCAAATGAAAGAGCATCTGCCTCTGCTTACAATCTTTAATCCCAACTGACACAATGTTCTAATAGGATACATGAGAAATACTTAGGCTGCTATGTCTCTTACCAGCAGAATCACTGGGACCCTGTGCAGGTCCCTGGGGTTTTGCTCTAGCAGTACAATTCCCCACTGTATCCTTATTATCAAGCTATATAGTGCCTGTGATCTCAATTCTTATGTATCTCAGTTTTCTCTTCTATAGTCCTAGTACCTGCAGTAGAGTTTAGTGATTGAATGTCATCATGGTTAATATTTTCTACCCCAAGGGTGGTTATAAAAAGGGTCCCTCCTTCCCCTGAAGCTATAATCTGTCATGCACACAAATCACAACCAATTTCAGTGTCCAGACCATGTGTTTACAGATGAAAGCCAACTACCAGACTACCGTTAATATGGATGGTCTCTCCTTGGGCTATCTCTGGTTTGTGTAGCCCTCCTAGATACTTAATATTTTTTAAAGAAAAAATTGCTTGGATGCTTGTTAAAATGATGAGGAAGACTTTATTCAGGATTATTGCCACAATGAGGGGGGGAGATAGGGTTCAACTCTGAGGACAGCAAGGACAAGGGGGAGTTATAGCCAAAGAGCAGGAGGAAGTGTCAGTGGATAGAAAAGATTAAGAGGAGGCATGAAGGGGCGGGGGAGGGATTCTTGCTGACATCAGGCCAGAGTGGTCAGATGTCACGGGTGGGGGGATTCTCACTGAACTGACTTAGTAGGATTGTTGCTATACCTGAACTAGGCAGACTGATGACAGGGCCCAAGGACAAGTCTTGGTCAAAAAGAGGCCTGTCTATGGCTTCCCTGGTGGCGCAGTGGTTGAGAGTCCGCCTGCTGATGCAGGGGACACGGGTTCGTGCCCCGGTCCGGGAAGATCCCACATGCCGCGGAGCAGCTGGGCCTGTGAGCTATGGCCGCTGAGCCTGTGAGAGGCCTGTCTAAAGTTTGATCAGAGTCTTTGTCAATGTCTAATACTTTGGTCTTTTTCATGGTCCTGTTCATGTGTTTTCCAAACTGATGGCTCTCTGAACTAAGTGTGGTATATACAGTAGTTAAAGTTAGGGACTTTGGAATCAAAAAAGACCAGGGATCAAAACATATACCCACAGCTTATTATGCCACCACAGATAGGTTACTCTAAACTGGATGTAGAATAGTGTCTAATATATAAGGAAATTAAATTATATAATGTATTCAGTAGAAGAGATATTTAAAGATAAAATGCATATAAAAACACTTAACCCGTCGACTGGAACCCAGTAAGCACACAGTAAGTATAATCTTTTATCAAACCTCCAAATCATCATAGAAGCTCTCCCCTTACTTGAATGTAAGCTTTTTAAAGACAGGGCTTTGTCCATTTTAATGCCAATGTGCTTCCTAAAATTAAAACAGTGCTCTTAAAACAATAAATATTTGTCAATTGAATGACTATAAAACTCACATTTCATCAGAATAGATATTAAAAGGAAGAAAACCTATGGACACTACTTGCTAAAAATATCTGCTACCACTTTAAATAATCTAGGTCTATAGCCTAAAAAGGCATCCTTTGTCCATGTACCACAATTATTGGTATTGTTTTGAGTTAAGGTTTTTAGGAAACAAGTTGCTATGTTAGAGAGATTCATGTGGTGAGGAACTAAATGGGGGCCTCTGGTCAACAGCTAGTAAGAACTGAGGCCCTTAGTCCAACAGCCTGCAAGGAACTTAATTTTGCCAACAACCATGTGAGTTTGGAAGCAGATTTCTCCCCAGTTGAGTCATCAGATGAGACCCCAGCCCTGGCCAACACCTTCAGTGCAGCCTTGGGATAGACCCTGATGCAGAGGCCCCAGTTAATTAATTCTGCCTGGTCTCTTGACCCACAGGAATTGTGAAATAATGAACGTGTTATTTTGAGCTGCTAAGCTTGTGGTAATCTGTTGAACAGCAATAGATGATTAATACATCAGGCTAGCCTTTGGCAAAATTGGGAGATTAAATAAGTAGAACCAATTTGTCTGTACTCACATGCTGTCTCCCATCTTCCCCTGGGACTGTTTTACCTCAGGCACTGTTCTCCATGGCTGGTGTGCTCTCAGTAACGAATGCTGTGACAGCCGCCTCATCCCTGCAGTGAATTTTGTTCTAGAATAGCCACATCCTGGACTTGGAACTGTAGGTGTTTGGTAGAAAGTAGGTGATGCTCATGGACCTCTTGTACCTTTCACAGAATGAGAACCACTAAAGAGGATTTTCAGATGATTCCATGTCTACTCTTGGGCATAAGACATTATCCCATCTATCAAAGGGCTCAATATTTGATGGAGTAAATGAGGGCTTGAGCACCATCCATGCTTTCTGAATTTTCTGTAGGAACTGTGGCCAGCACAGAAAGACCCTTAACTGAGTGCTTCCTGGTTTTAGAGACTTTCGCTGGCTTCCTAACAAGTGGCACTGGCTCCATCCTAAGTAGGGATTTCTAGTAAGTCACAGCCCTTTCCCTGAAGATATTTTTTAAATTCCCAAACGTACCTAAAGTAGCCTTTCTCTGTTGTTGCTGAGTAAGAATCTTCTGGTTCTCCAGTATGTACATGATGTGATGCTCTTGTTCTTTTTCCTTTGTGACATGTGGCAAAAGACTCTGAGCTCTTTGAGTGCAGGGGCCATTCCTCTTTCTTCCTGTTGGAGTCACAAGGTGACTATCCTTGTGCCTGAGACATGATAGGTGCAAATACATTTGCTGAATGAGTAAATAACGACATGGAGTGATGTATGCATAGGCTTCGTACACTCATCTGTTCGCCTGTTTATAATCTAATGATGCTTGAACACAAACATACTGGAAGCAGTTGTGCTTTATCACTAACTCATGTACATTGTGTAATTATTTCCAACTACTGCCAATTCAAAATCAGGATATATTTAGCTCACTAGCTTCATGTTTGGCGATACAATCGAAAGCCTCTTGCTGGTATCCTCCGTCAGCTGAGCTCTTCGCCTTATTACAGAGCGGCATTTCCCTGCTTCTGACCCAGTTTCCTTCTCGCAGGGGAGTCAGCACATCTTGGTATCCTGTGTAATTCTCCTGGAAGAGCCTGGGTTGTGTAATTAGCTCCCACAACCCTCTTACCTTCCAGTCACCTCTCTCTCCAGGCTTCCTTGAGCCCATTACTCTCCCAGCCCTCTTTGTGCCTCTAGATGCACCATTACTGTGTCATCATCCGTATCTTCTTCCTTCTCCCTACAACTGCCCTCAGGCTTGTCTTGGGGCATCTCCCGACAGCGATGAGCAGGTTGAAATGGCTTCAACTAACTGACCAAACATGGTAGCTAAAATCAGGGACATTGGAGTCAGACTGTCCTAGATATAAATCCAGATTCCTTGTGAGTTATAACCATGACCAAGTTGCTTAATCTTACTTTCTCAGTCTACTTGTCTGTAAAAGGAAGATGATGATTCTTTGTTTTTTGGCCCCAAGTTCCGCTTCTCACTTCAAGCTGGCAGAAATGCCCTTTTAATTTCATATTTTCATTGTTTCAGAATTGTGTACACTCATGGGTTTGCATTTCACTTTGACTCGTTCCCTTAATCACTCATGCATTAAATAAAATTTTAGTAAGTGCCTACATATAGCAGATCTTATGACAAACACCATGGATAAAAGGAGTAATGAGATGTTATTCCTGCCCTCAAAGTACTTACACACTAGAATGAAAGGAAAAAAATCATATACAGTGCCATAAGTTAAGAAATAAAATATGTGTCAAGAGCTTGAGAAGAAAGAGATGGGAACAGTAAGCTATGGATTAAGGGCTTCCCAAAAGAGATGATAGATAGTTGAACTGGACCTTGAAAGATGAGACGGAATTTATAAGTTAAAAAGCAGTAGAGATGAGAGTATAGTTACAGAAAACAGAATTTGCTTTAAGTTACTAATTTTTCTAGCTTCTTAAATTAGGAGCCTGAGAAATCATTTTTTCTAATATAAGCATTTGAATGTATAAATTTCCCTCTATCACTATTTGGGGTGCATCTCACAAATTTTTCTATCTTGTATTTTCATTATTCTTGAGTTCAAATTATTTTCTATTTCCAATCATGATTTCTTCTTTGTCTCATATTTTTTCTTTTGTTGTTTGTTTTTTTTAGTAGAGTGTTGTTTAATTTCCAAATTTGAGTGGCTTTGCTTTGTATTTTATTGTTATTAATTCCTTAAATTCAAGTATTTTAGTGGCCAGAGAACATATTTTGTAAGATTTAAATTTTGTTATGACCCAGCATATGGTTTACCCTGGTGAATGTTCCATGTATACATGGAACAGAATATTTAGTTATTGGGCATAATGTTACATAAACTTCATGTAAGTCAAGTTAGTTGATAATACTTATTCTTCTTATATCCTGTTGATTTTTCTAGTTCTATCCATTGCCATAAAGAGGGCTATTAATATCTCCAACTGTGATTGTGAATTTATTAATTTTTCCCTTTATTTTTCAATTGCTTTATGAATTTTGAAGTTCTGTTGTTAGGTGCATTCACATTTAGGATTTTTCTGTCTTTTCGATGAATTGACCCATTCATTAGTACAAAACGTTCTCCTTTAACTCCAGTAATATGTCTTGAAACTTTATGTCTTGAAGATTACTTTGTCTGACATCAGATAGTCATACCTGCTTTCTGTTTGCATAGTATATGCCTACTATTTGCATAGTATAATTTTTTCATTTCTTTTCCTTTTTTTTTTAACTTTATACCTCTGTGTTTTTCTATTTAAAGTGCATCTCTTGCAGAGAATATAATTAAATCTTGCCTTTTAATCCTGTCTGGTAATTTCTGCCTTTTATTGGAGTATTAATATATTTATACTTATTATATTTATTCTTATGCTTGGCGGTAAGTTTACTATCTCTATTCATTTTCTATGTATTTTCTATGTATTTCTATGTATTTTCACATGTATTTTCCCCCTCTGTTATCTTCCTGTTTTCATTCAGATTAATCAAATTTAAAATTTTTCTACCATTATAATTTGTTTACTGGCTTTTTGATTATAGCATTCTGGGTTGTTTTCTAGTGGTTGCCCTGGGGATTGCAAATATTCATCCTTAACTGTCGCAGTCTACTTGTGGTTAATATTATATCACTTCACATAAAATATAAAAACCATAAAGAAGTACATTTATATTTACTGTTGTTCTTTGTGCTATTGTTGTCATATATTTTAGTTTTATAAACATAAAAAAATTTCACTATAAATATTAGTTTTGCTTTAAAATAAACATATGCCTTTCAAATAAATTAACAGGAATAAAATAGATAGTATTTTATATTTTCCTGTATATCAGAAATTTTCATTTCTTTTTATTCCTACCTGGTATTACTTCCCTTCAGCCTGAAGAAGTTTCTTTAAAATTTTTTTGCAATGGAATGGTCTGCTGGTGACCAGTTTCCTCCAGTTTTGTTTATGTGAAAAAAAAAAACCCTTTATTTTTCCTTTTTTAAAATAATTTTTTTATTTTACAGGTTTATTCATACATACCTAAAAGTCATTCTTTAAGCTGTAGAGTTTGATAAGTTTTGATCAATATGTATAGTCCTGTATCCACCATAGTAATCTAGATATTCCTTATAATCTAGAACATTCCCTATTCCCTCAGAGTTTTCTCATGCATCTTTGATCCCCTTCTCCCTTCCTAGCCTCTGGCAACACTGATCTGTTTTCTGTCTCTGAAATTTTTCTTATTCCACAATATTATATAAATGGAATTATATAGTATTTAAGATTGTGTCTCCCTTTACTTAACATATTTTTAAGGTTCATCCATGTATTGCATATATCAATAATTTATTTACTTTTATTGTGGAAGAGTATTCTATTTTATGGATTTACCACAATTTATCCATTCATCAGCTGTGGGTGTATGAGTCCTCTCTGATTTTTAGCTATTCTGAATAAAGCTGCCTTGAACATTTGCATACAGATTGTTTTGTAGAGGAATATTTACATTTATCTTGGTAAACATTTAGGAGTAAGTTCACTGGGTCATATGGCAAGTTATGTTTAACTTTATAAGAAACTATGAAAATTTTGCAAAATATTTGTAACATTTTCCATTTCCATGAGCAAACTATGAGGAATCAGATTCCTTAGGGAACAAGTCTAGTTGGCCTGGTTTCAGCCATATGTGCACACCTTGGTCAGGAGAGAGTAGAATTCCCTTTTTAGCAATTCCACAAAGTTAAAAATCATTGAGAAAGCAGTAATTTCTAAATGAAATAAGATCCTGACAATAGAAAAATGGTTGCTGAATGGATGAAAATAGTGATATTTTCTGCAGTGTAAATCACTTAAAAATGCTGCAGAAGCAGAAAGACAGTTGGACCACAGGATTTGATTTTAATACTACTAGTCTTGCCAGTGATCATTTGCATGACCTTCTATACAACACTGGACTTCTCTGTGTGACATTTCTCTCACTTGCAATGCTAGAGGAATGGAATGGATGATCTTGGTGAGATCCCTGCCATTTTGAGTTTAATCTAAGCCATAGTAGATCAATTAAACATGTATTGAATGAACACATTTAAAAGAATGTTCAGAGGATCTTCTCTATTCTGTTTTCATGCTTCTTTTTCATTGTTCCTGTTAAGTTGGATAAAGACTTTTCTTCTCTGTTAATTTTAATAATATTTAAAGCTATTAAAAAGCTTTAAGATTAGAGACTTGCTTCTCTGTGTGTGTGTGTGTCTATATATGTGTATGCGTGTGTAGCACTTAAAAATAATTGGGAAGTGATTCACATAGATTGGATTAGTAGCAGTAGTGCCAATCTGAGTTTTCAGATATTTACAATATCCATCTTATTTCTGATTTTAAGTTGCATATTTTCACATGTATTTCTTTCTTCAATTGGAATAAGTTTTTGATATGTTTATCCATTTTGATTGTATTTTCCCCATCAAAGCTATTAGCATAAAGGTTCTCACAGTCCATGATATCTATAACTGAGAAAGTACAATTCTTTTATAAAGGACAGGAAAATTATTATTGAACAACCTCTAGCTTTTATGATTCATACTTCAAATCAAAGAAGATTACACTGTTGTGTAGCTGAGATATGATTTAATAAAAAGCTAATGAAATTTCAGGTAGACTTATTACTGTGCAGACTCCAGAAAGCCTGGTTAATCATTTTGGCGAACTCAATTAACATGAACAGATCTCCATTATGAATGGTGAAAAAATAATACTAAAACTTTAATGAGTAAATTAAACTTCTAGAAGTACATACTATATTTCCGATAGTTGTTCATAGACTTTGAGATCGTTCTTTCATTTCCATGTAAAAAGACTTTCTTCAAATTAGGGACAAACTCAACCTGTTGATCTGTGTCCTCCATCCCTTACTGAGACCTCTTCGAAGCTTGACTTTTAAGGTGCATAGTCTAATACCTGCCAAGTGGTAAGTTATTGTGATTGTCTTCCCTGGCCCCGATCACTCTTCTCACACTGGAAATCAAAAGATAAAACAGACCAGGATTAGAATATCTGGGGAAAAAGGTGTGCTTTTTTTGCGTGCTGATAGTATGCAGGTCTATGCATGTTTTGCCTGCTTTCATTTACCTACTAAATTCCTACTCTTTTTCAAGGGACCAGCTTGAATTCTACCTTTTTTCTTTTTTTTTTTTTTTAACATCTTTATTGGAGTAAAATTGCTTTACAATGTTGTGTTAGTTTCCACTCTATAACAAAGTGAATCAGCCATATGCATACCTATATCCCCATATCCCCTCCCTCTTGTGCCTCCCTCTCACCCTCCCTATCCCACCCCTCTAGGTAGTCACAGAGCACCGAGTTGATCTCCCTATGCTACGTGGCTGCTTCCCACTAGCTATTTCACATTTGGTAGTGCACATATGTCAATACGACTCTGTCACTTCGTCCCTGCTTACCCTTCCCCCCGCATCGTGTCCTGTACCTTTTTTCTTTCACTACTAAGCAGTTTTAACTTTCTTTTCTTCTATGTTTCAAAGCATTTTCAGTTACAATGACTGGGTGCCTACTGTGTGTCTGCTCTGTAAGGTATTGTGTTTGTAAACGTCCAGTGCCTTTAAGAGACATGCAATAGAATGGAAGGGAAACAGTATAAATATAAATTCAGTAAAGTATTTTAGGTGCCATAAGATAGTTGCTAGGTACAGCAAGGGATTATATCAAACACAGTGTTTTATGTTTTATTTCTTTTTTTTTTTTTTTGCGGTATGCGGGCCTCTCACTGTTGCAGCCTCTCCCGCTGCGGAGCACAGGCTCCAGACGCCCAGGCTTGGTGGCCATGGCTCACGGGCCCAGCCGCTCCGCGGCATGTGGGATCCTCCTGGACCGGGGCACGAACCCGTGTCCCCTGCATCGGCAGGCGGACTCCCAACCACTGCGCCACCAGGGAAGCCCAAACACAGTGTTTTAAAAAGTCCTTTATGTATGAAAAGGACTTTCTGCTGAATTACAATAAAATTGTGAGTTAGGTATATCCACACTTGATCATTTAAAACCTGAGATACTGAGAATTTGGAACATGCCCATTGTCATGGTCTGGAACGGACAAGGTGGTGGCTCAGCCATTCACAGTGGTCAACCAAGTAGGCCTGTCAGCAAGGAATACTGTGAGGAGATTACATACCCATTTCTTAGCTCCCTGGAATCATAAGTTTAAACACATCTTAGTATACTTCCCTCATGCCCTTCTGCTGTATAAAACTTAATGCTGTTAGTTGCCCATTCTTGATGTTTTATTTCAGGGTTTTATTTACTTAAAATACATTATTTATCTGACGTACAAAAAAGAAGTATATATGTGTATCACTGAATCACTTTGCTGTACAGCAGAAATTAACACAACACTGTAAATCAACTATACTTCAATAAAATAAATATTTTTAAAAAGTGGAAAAAAAGGATTTTGAATATAAGCACTCTTTCTACTGCACTTGTTTCCTACTCTCCTGTTAAATTGCAACCTTCTCAATACTGATTTTGTATTTCCATCAATTAGCATTGTGCCTGACATGGAGTAAACAATAAATGCTTGTTTAATTAAAAGGTGTGTTTTTTCCTTCCATATATATTTTCCAGCTATCTTTTAATCTGTCTCTGTTCAATTTGTTAATGTTAAAGACTGAGCCAAACTCAATATACCCAGTTATACAACATGACCCCAGAAGAACTATCTGGAATCTTGAGCTCTTCTAATGTGGACCTCATATGAGCATCAGCAGAGACAAATCTCAGCTTGCATTACTTTTTTAAATTTTTATTAGAGTATAGTTGATTTATATTGTGTTAGTTTCAGGTGTACAGCAAAGTGAATCAGTTATACATATACATATATCCACTCTTTTTTTAGATTGTTTTCCCATATAGGCCATTACAGAGTACTGAGTAGAGTTCCCTATGATATACAGTAGGTTCTTATTATCTATTTTTTTATTTTTTATTATTTTAAAATTTTTATTGGAGTATAGTTGCTTTACAACACTGTGTTAGTTTCTGCTGCACAGTGAAGTGAATTAGCTATATGTATACATATATCCTCTCTTTTTTGGATTTCCTTCCCATTTGGGTCACCAGAGAGCACTGAGTAGAGTTCCCTGTGCTATACTGCAGGTTCTCATTAGTGATCTGTTTTATACATAGTATTCTATATATGTCAATCCCAGTCTGCCAATTCATCCCACCCCCCGTTTTCCCCCCTTGGTGTCCATATGTTTGTTCTCTACGTCTGTGTCTCTATTTCTGCTTTGCAAATAGATTCATCTGCAACATTTTTCTAGATTCCACGTATATGCGTTAATTATCTATTTTATATGTAGTAGTGTGTATATGTCAATCCCAATTTATCCCTACCCCCCATCCCCTGGTAACCATAAGTTTGTTTTCTACTGTTTTCTACAGCCAGGACTCACTTCTGTTTTGTAAATAAGTTAATTTGTACCCTTTTTTTTTTTTTTTTTTTTTTTTTTGCGGTTCGCGGGCCTCTCACTATTGTGGCCTCTCCCGTTGCGGAGCACAGGCTCCGGACGCGCAGGCTCAGCAGCTATGGCTCACAGGCCTAGCTGCTCCGTGGCATGTGGGATCTTCCCAGACCGGGGCATGAACCTGTGTCCCCTGCATCGGCAGGCGGACTCTCAACCACTGCGCCAACAGGGAAGCCCGTACCCTTTTTTTAAAGATTCCACATAAAAGCTATATCATATGATATTTGTATTTCTGTGTCTGACTTAACTTCACTAAGTATGACAATCTTTAGGTCCATCCATGTTGCTGCAAGTGGCATTATTTTGTTCTTTTTTATGGCTGAGTAATATTCCATTGTATATATGTACCACATCTTCTTTATCCATTCCTCTGTTGATGGACATTTAGGTTACTTCCATGTCCTGGCTATTGTAAATAGTGCTGTAGTGAACCCTCCTGCACTGTTGGTGGGAATGTAAATTGATACAGCCACTATGGAGAACATTATGGAGGTTCCTTAAAAAACTAAAAATAGAAGTACAGTATGACCCAGCAATCCTACTCCTGGGCATATACGAGAGAAAACCATAATTTGAAAAGATACATGCACCCCAACATTACTTTTTAAAGTAATTACTTTTCATAGTAGTATATATCTTAGAAAGCTGCATTTTGAAAGCCAATAGTTATTAAATGGATCCTAACCGAAAAAAAAATCAGTAGATGATTATTCTTGTTAGGGTGTACACCTTCTTCTTTTAAATATCCTAATGTATTTCAAATATAAACTCTCTCCAGAACACTGAAAAATCACTTCAGAAACAAAATGCTTTTGCATGGACTCTCTTGATTATGAAGCAAAAATTGTAAGTCTGAACATAGACTTAGTTCGTAAATCTAAAACTTTTGAGTTTTCCTGGACTTGATTCTGGGCAACTGTTACCTATTTGGAACTCTTGTCAAATAATTAACAATTTGGATGCCCTACAGTTTATTGAGTCTCACGGATTAAAAGCAGAAGTAGAAGACTGTGTTCAAGTTTGAATCTGCCAGTGTTCTACGTGAGGTTGAAACTCACTTGTCTTCTTTGTACCAATTTTTACATCTGGTAAATGGATGTTAATGTGATTTATCTTGCTTTCCTCACATAGGTACCAGTAGAAATTACTTACAAGTGCTTAGAAATATATTACACAACCAAAGTTTAATGAACAAATTAATAGAGATGTTATTCTGTAACTGTTCATGAACAAAGTCCTGGAAGAATATCTCTGACATGCACATAGACAAGAACTTGTATTCTTTGTTCCAGCTCTCTTGAATCTTCATAGAATTCCACTAACATATTAGAAAGACAGCACTTCAAGTTACTTCTATTTCTAGAAACAATTCGAGTGTTTTCCTTGTTCTAGCTCTTGGCAGTGGATTAAATGAACTAATCTAATATACTTGGCAAAATGTCTTTGAGTCGGGTTTTCTTTTTTTGGCAGCTACCTTTAAACATAGTTTAAAAAATTGTTTCTAAGAATTTTTAAGTTATTCAATTTTTGTTGGTCAGAACTTTTGTACCATATTTCTTGATTCCATTTCAAACCAATGACCTTATAAAACAACAAACCCTCTTCAAATACTGTGTCACTTTGCACTTCTCAAAGAAATAAAGTAACTAGACATTGTGCATTTTGGAAATAATTGCTAATTGAACTGTCTCAATATACAACAAAACTCTCTGAGTGCTTTGCATTTTGTGAAACATCAAACCCACTTAGAATCCCCCAGTCATCTGCAGACCCTCTGTGACTTTGCATTAGAATTACTAGTGGGAGCCTCAGAGACTCATGTGGTCTTCACTCTTGTTAATGTGACCTAACCCCATGCTGTGGACTGGAGTAGGCTTTTTTTGTTTGCTTGTTTTTTTGTTTGCTTTTTTTTAATTTTTATTTTTCTATTTTTTGCTGTGACCTCTGCCTGCCTTTTGCTGTCTGTGCATCACTAGTCACGTGGGGGCACTTCCAGTCTTTGCTGTTAGTGTTAACATGTTACGATTTTCTTTCCCTGACTGTAAGGGAATCAGTGAAAGCAGAAAGCGTATCGTGATAATTTTCTCTTCTCGTCTCTTTACTTTTAAAATCTGGGAGAAGGGGCAAGAACTTTGAACTGATCTTGAAATTATAGCTTAAAAACTGGGGGAAATTACAAATAGGATCTGATCTCTGGCTGTGGCGTGGAGTGTGGTGTCAAGGGTAGCTAAAGGGCAGGCACCCCTGATGTCCTGTCAGTCTTGTTTAAGCTGCCTGTAGAAAGTTGTCCAGGATGTCAGTGGAACAGGGGATCTCTGAGGGAGGGAGGTGTCCACAGACTGGAAGCTTTTAGCTGGAATCCTCATAGCTGTGAATCTAGAGGTAATTTTTTATCACCATCCCCTGGGAGACAAAAGACGGCAGCTGTCCTTTCAAGCCCTTGATGCCTGTCTGTTGCTTCTCTCTCTCTTTCCCTCCCAGGGGTCCAAAGCTGTCCTGTAAGTCCTTGAACCTTCTCACAGAGGGAGGAAACTGCAGAGTGAAAACTATATTTGCTTGTAGTAAATCAGATGTAGTTACTTGGTTATACCCAGTGAGATGCAGGCATGCAATGTTTGACAATCTGCTTGGGGATGCTACTGTCATTCCTTTTTACCAGTTCTAGGCTCTCATCTTGAACACTACTCGTGGACCAAGCTCTTTTTGAGCTATAGGTTTTGGGAAAAGGTGTCTTCATTTCCAGTCTTAGATATCCTCTTGTAGCTTGAGATAAAAGCCACTATCCCAATAGCCACTAATCAGCCACTAAATCAGCTCTCAGGAAATTTTCTGATTAGTCTTCTGGTACTCAGCCTCTATGCCAATAAATAGAGCAGAGGTTCTTTCCCCCTTCAACATGATCTTCCTGTTTTCTTATTCATTGCCTCCTGTGTTTGATTTTATCCTTTCTCTGGTGGGCTGTTTGTAGAGCTCTCTATTTCCAGTGAACCCATTCTGCCTCCTCTCTCTCTCTTTTTATTTTATTTTTTTCAAACCCCACAACTCCATATAAAAGCTTTTAGTTCTTCTGACTTAGGGCTGTCTGCATCTATCCTTCCACCCCCCTGTCATTTAAACCACCTGTAACTTGAGCATGTTAGAGGCAAACAATGGTTTTAGCTGTCTTGTATTATTTTCTATTATTGCATTTTATCATGTCTAGCTTTGGTACACCCCTTAATCCACAGTCTCCTTTTCAGAGAGATAGAGATATGTTTTTATGAAAATAAGCAGCAGAGACTAAGGGGAAGCCAAGAAGAAAAAAATGCTGGACCAATGAAAGATACTGCAGCTTAAGTAGAAGGGAGATATCATTGTATGTTTATTATATAATATTTTCCCCTTTTGAATTTGCTCCACTTGTAAGAATACTCACTGTTTCCAGAAAGTACCAGTTTAAATGTACACAGGCTCCCTCCAAAGTGAAATATATTTAAAGCCCTATCTTTACATCAAAGCTTAGGAAACAGGAAGATGCCAGTCTCTGATAAGTACAGGGACAACAAATGTTGGGGTCCAAAACGTGTCCCCAGTGAAAGGCCACTTCTAATTAGAATTGAGACTTCAGTAAGATAAGTATTAATCTGATGTCCTAGCCAGAATATGTTTACAGTGGACCAAAGGTGCTTACAATCTTAGTTTTGCTTGTTGGGTTCTTATTAACTCTTGGTTGTAGTAAGTCCACAACTATGGACATTTCTTTTCAAATGGGGCTTAATTAACTCATATAAAGTGCCAAGCAATTCAATAGCTGTTTTTTTCAACACAGTGAACAAGTGACTCAGTCCTGTGGGACTGTTTCTGTGATGGTTCTTCCAGAGTTCATGGCCACTTGGGGCTGTGGGCCCAGATCCCTTTAGTTCAGATATTGACCGTCCTACCACCCTCTGGAGTCAGGTCACCATGGACTCTAGGTCAGGCCCAGTGTTCTTCCACTGAGGCAGCACTGAGACTAAGAAATGGCCCTTTTGGTTGGTTACAGTTCACTTAAGCGCCATACCTATGCATGCCAGCTCTGTGTGTTCACTCATTCATTTAGGTGGAAGAAAACAACAAGCAATTGATTTCATCTTAAAGAGGGAGATTGATGTTTGTATGCATTGGTTTCTGATTTTTTTTTGGAGCATTTGTTTTTCTATCCAGTTATAAAATTATCTTTACTGACAAAAATATGGTGTGTTCAGAAATTATCTATGCTATGTATACCCTGAGAAAACCATAATTCAAAAAGAGTCATGTACCACAATGTTCATTGCAGCTCTATTTTCAGTAGTCAGGACATGGAAGCAACCTAAGTGTCCATCGACAGATGAATGGATAAAGAAGATGTGGCACATATATACAATGGAATATTTACTCAGCCATAAAAAGAAACAAAATTGAGTTATTTGTAGTGAGGTGGATGGACCTAGAGTCTGTCATACAGAGTGAAGTAAGTCAGAAAGAGAAAAACAAATACTGTATGCTAACACGTATATATGGAATCTAAAAAAAAAAAAAAAGTTTCTGAAGAACCTAGGGGCAGGACAGGAATAAAGACGCAGACATAGAGAATGGACTTGAGGACACGGGGAGGGGGAAGGGTAAGCTGGGACGAAGTGAGAGAGTGGCATGGACATATATACACTACCAAATGTAAAATAGATAGCTAGTGGGAAGCAGCCACATAGCACAGGGAGATCAGCTTGGTGCTTTGTGACCACCTAGAGGGGTGGGATAGGGAGGGTGGGAGGGAGATGCAAGAGGGAGGGGATATAGGGATATATGTATATGTATAGCTGATTCACTGTTTTAAAGCAGAAACTAACACACCATTGTAAAGCAATTATACTCCAATAAAGATGTTAAAAAAAAAAAATTATCTATGCTATATATCTGTACCTATCTACTCCTGTAGTGATACAGTTTTAAAATTTGACTTATAATGAATATTCAGTTTTATATACTGTTTAAAACTTACAGAGTGAACAGTTTTTGCATTGTGAAATAGTATTCCAAAGCTTGATTTTAATAATACATCTATTCTTAATTACACATTTAAGTGAAAGTCAGTGAACTGAGAAGTAAAAGTGGTGTTGAGTAACCTATAGAGTACATGAAGCTCATGAACTGTTGAGTGGAAGCATTCATGCTTATTCTATTTTATACTCTTTATCAAGTTTTAAAGTTTCCTTTAATGAACTTCCTTCCTGATCTTTTTCTTTATGACCTTTTGATGTCTTTATTTCCTCTGTTGCATCCTTGCTTTTTATCTCTCTCTAATCTAAGGTTAATTATGGAAATGTACAAGCCAGAAATGGGAATAAAACAAATGTATATCCTATCTTGTGGTGGGTAACAGCATGGGCTTTATAGTCAGAAAATCTGGATCTGAATCCTATCTCTAACATTTATCAGTTCAGTGGATGTTGTGGACTAAGTAATTAATCATTTAGATTCATTTTCATCATTTCTAAAGTGGGGAAAATAATATTTCCTAGCAAAATTAAGTGTCCAGTAAGCATTAGTTGCTGTTATTGTTATATATTTTTTTTAAAAAAATAAATTTATTTATTTATTTTTGGCTGCGTTGGGTCTTCGTTGCTGAGTGTGGGCTTTCTCTAGATGCAGTGGTCAGGGGCTACTCTTCGTTGCGGTGCGCAGGCTTCTCGTTGCGGTGGCTTCTCTTGTTGTGGAGCCCAGGCTCTAGGCGCGCAGCCTTCAGTAGTTGCAGCACGCAGGCTCCGTAGTTGTGGCTCGCAGGCTCTAGAGCGCAGGCTCAGTAGCTGTGGCGCACGGGCTTACTTACTCTGTAGCATGTGGGATCTTCCCAGACCAGGGCTCGAACCCGTGTCCCCTGCATTGGCAGGAGGATTCTTAACCACTGCACCATCAGGGAAGTCCCAGTATATTTTTATAATATTATTACATTGAGGAAATACTTTATCTTTTTCTGCATGGTAAAAAATATTCTATTTTATGGAGATAAGAAAGATAACATTTTCTCAGTTTTCTTCTGGGAATATAGTTTATTATATGTATAATGCATGGCTTGTGACAGGCATTTGGAGAAATTCCAAAGAAATTGATGTTACAGACTCTGCTTCTCAAAATCTTTCTCAGAGATTGAGGGTATAAGGCATAGAGATGTCGAGTATGTATAATGTAGAAACTTGAGAAATGAAGCTATGAAGTAATATCCAAAATAATACCACACGAATGGATAGAGAAGCAGATCCAGTGCAACTCTACCCTATACTCAGGTTTATCCTGGGAAATTCATTAGCTGAGGCTGTTATTTTGTTGTTTTTTCAGTTTGCTAGCTACATGCTTAACTGTAATGAGCCCTGTGCACAATCTCTGATTAACAGATCTAGTTCCTGATCTTCTTGACTTTATTCAGCTTTTTGTCCTACAGCCTAACAGATCTCTTTAGAATTGAAGGCACAGCCCCGACCTATGGGTGAGATTATGTTCTTATTTTATTTCTCCAATATAGATTTGACTAAGGCCACCTTAGAACATTGGTTGCTTTAGGGATTTCTGTAATAGGATCTAGTAAAAGACATCTGCCCATTAGACATCGAAAAATTAAAGTATGTTAGATTCAATAGCATTTGTCTATGGTTTTGTTTATAATAAAATTTCTAAACATCCATGAATTCCATTTTTAATTTTTTAATTAAAATTTTTGCTTTCAAATCTCATGTGCTAGCTGGAAGGAAATTTGCAAAGACACTCCTTTTATAAAGTATCCCTTACAATTTGGGAATGTTTGCCTTTTAAATTGACTGTAGAAAGTAAGTTTATATAAAAGTTATTAAAAGTTCCACTTGGCATAAAGAGTTAAATATGTTTAATGTGTATAACATATTTTTCAGATTCACAAAGTATCTTAAGAATATATTTACTTTTCATAATTTTTTAACCCACAAGAATTTAATTTAGATTAATACTAGGGTATTAAGTGCCATATAAGTATAGATAAATGGCAGGTCACGTTTGGCTCTCCCACTGAAATTATAACAGTGAGAATTATAAAACGTTAGTTATAATCCTATCTGTCAACAGGATTGTTTTGGTATTCCAGCAATTGTGATGTTAAATTCATAGGACAAAAGGGAGTATTTCATAAGAAGTATGATTTGACAATTAAACTTGAATAAAACACTTCTTTTTTGAGGAATAATTGACATATAACATTATATTAGTTTCAGGTGTACAACACTAATGTGTGAATATTTGTATATATTCTGAAATGATACCTACAGTAAATCTAGTTAACATGCGTCACCATACATTGTTATAAATTTTTTTCTTGTGATGAGAACTTTTAAGACTTAACTTTCTTAGAAACTTTCAAATGTGCAGTACAATACTTCAACTATAGTCACCATGCTAAAAATGTATCCTGTCTATCATACCATAGAAAATGACCTCTTCAGTCGGTTAACATTCATTAATATATAGTTGGTGTATAGTGGAATCAAATCTTAAGTAAAAAAATACATATTTCAGGTATTAGACTTTGAAACTTTGATTTCTATGTTTCTTTTATATCTACATCTATTTTTATTGCTTTTTTAATATGAATGTCCAATATTTTAAAAAATGTCCAAAACAACAAATGTT
Source organism: Pseudorca crassidens (assembly GCF_039906515.1). Classification (NCBI taxonomy): domain Eukaryota; kingdom Metazoa; phylum Chordata; class Mammalia; order Artiodactyla; family Delphinidae; genus Pseudorca; species Pseudorca crassidens. Next base: position 65,762,755 of record NC_090306.1, read on the forward strand.
TATGTATATATACACACTTGTGTATGTATGTAATAGATTATTAAAATAGCATTTTCAAAATCTGTAGCTGATAAAATATTTTTACCCCAAAAGAAATAGGATTATTAAATTACTCTGCTATAGATGTTATTGAAATGAACTCTACCATTACTGAGGACACTAGTTTTAGATATTTTAAACCATCGATAAGTTTTGAAGTCAAATCTGTTTTTCAATGCCTTTTGTTACTGTATGCAGGGTATCTCATTAAGTAGGTGCATATGGGCTGAGTAGCAAAGCTTTGCTGACTCGGCCATTTTTTTACTTCTTGTGTATTTTTTCTGTGTAGTGTGCCATTTTGTTGAATGGTGAAAAAGTTATGGTAGCCTTCAGTCATTTTTGTAGGATGCCATTTATTTACATCATGAGAAAATGAGGTCTTTATAAAATTATACCTTAGGTTTATTTATAGGTACCATTTCATACCTACAGTGCAAATTCTCAGAGCTGTGTAGAGCTGAGGCCATTATCAAGATTTAGAGGCAAAAGAAAAATCATTGTACTTTACAAGTACAGTATATTTATATTTACAATGTACAAAACCTGTAACTGTAACTCTGAACCTCTTAGAATTTGTCAAATGCTTAAAATGAAATTTAGTCTCATTTTTCCAAGTTGCTTTCTAATCTATATACATCTTGAGGTCATCAGTATTTTTTTCTAAATAAGAGGTTAAATTAAATATTATAATATCTCTTTTTAAAGATAAGTTTTGGAGTTCAAGAAATCTAATTGCATTTCTCAAAAGGAAATAATGAGATTTTCTTTTCTTTACACATCTGGGCAATTGCATCTAGAGGAATAGCGGAAATTATGACCTTTAGTTTTCCTGCACATTTTTCAGTCATGACATAGAAATTTATAAGCACCTTATCAAAGAAACTGAAATCATTTCTCATTCAGGGTCATATAGTAACAAAGCAAGTTACCAATGAATAAGTCTAAATTCTCAATTTTTCTTTTGGACAAAAATCGTGGATAGAATCCTAGACTAGAGTTCCGCGTATCTAATTTCAATCTAAACTATGCTATTTATTCCCTCTTAACATTTATAAGCCTCAACTTTCTTATCTGTCAAAAGGGAGGTACAATTCCCAACACACCAGATTTTGATGAATATTAAATGGGATATGCATGAAGCACATTCCATCTGGGAAGCAAATTATACACCTCATATTGACAGCAGAAATCCTATAGAATATGGCTTTCGGGAAACTGCCTGTAATGTTTATTATAAGGGAGCACTGTGGTAAAGAGAGTAAAACAACTGTGTTTCGCAGCTTGCTGAAAATTAAACATATGTCTGTGCGTGAGTGTGTGCATATGTGTATATGAAGGGAATTATTGAATATCTCTGATTTTTTTTTACGCTTCTTTTTCGTTGTAGTAAAAACACATAACATGGAATCTACTCTCTTAAATTTTTAAGTGTGCAGTACAGTATTAACTATATGCACATTGTTGTACAGCAGATCTCTAGAACGTTCTCATCTTAAATGACTGAAACTCTATGCTTATTGAACAGTGACTTCCCATTTCCCTCCCCACCAGCCTCTGTCAAGCACCATCCCATTTCCTGCTTCTATGAGTTTGACTACCTTAGGTACCTCATATAAGGGGAATCATACAGTGTTTGTCCTTCTGTGACTGGTTTATTTCATTTAGCATAATGTCCTCAAGTTTAATACATGTTATAGCATATGACAAGATTTCCTTCCTTTTTAAGGATGAATGATATTCCATTACCTGTATATATAACATTGTCTTTATTCATTCATCCATCAGTGAACATCTAGATTGTTTCAACCTCTTGGCTATTGTGAGTAATACTGTAATAAACATGGCAGTGTAAATATCTCTTTGAGAGCTGTTTTCAGTTATCTTTTAAAATAAATACCCAGAAGTGGGATTAATGGGTCATGTGGTAGTTCTATTTTTAATTTTTTAAAGAACCTCCATGCTGATTTCCATACTGATTGTACCATTTTGTATTACCACAAAGAGTACACAAAGGTTCCAATTTCTGCATGTCCTTATCAACATTAATTAGTTTCTGTTTTTATTCCCCGCAGTGGCCATCCTAACAGATATGAGATGATAACTCATTGTGGTTTTGATTTGTATTTTCCTGATGATTAGTGATGTTGAGCATCTTTTCATTTACATGTTGGCCATTTGTATGTCTTCTTTGGAGAAATACCTATTCAAGTTCTTTGCCACTTTTTAATAGGGTCATTTATTTGCTATTGATTTGTAGGTATTCCTTACATGCTTTGGATATTAAAGCCCTTAGCAGATACAGGGTTTACAAATATTTTGTCGCATTTCATAGGTTTCTTTTATACTCTGTTGATTGTTTCCTTTGCCGTGCAGAAGCTTTTTAGTTTAACATAGTCCCAGTTGTCTAGTTTTGCTTTAATTGCTTGTGCTTTTGGTATCTAGCCAATAAATCATTGCAGTGTTATGTTCAGACTAATCTTATGAAGCTTTTCTTTTATGTTTTATTCTAGGAGTTTTATAGTTTTAGGTTTAAATCATTTATCCATTGTGAGCTGATTTTTGTGTATGGTATAAGATAAGGGTTCACTTTCATTCTCATGCATGTGAATATCCAGTTTTCCCATTACCATATGTTGAAGAGACTGTCCTTTCCGCACTGTGTAGTCTTGGCACCCTCGTCAAAGGTCATTTGACCAAATATACATAGGTATATTTCTGGGCTTTCTACTCTGTTTCACCAGTTTATATGCCAGTACCACACTCTTTTGATTACTACAGCTTTGTAATATGTTTTGATGTCAGAGGGTATGAGGCTTCCAGCTTTGTTCTTTTGTCTAAAGGATGTTTTGACTATTCAGGGTCCTATGTGGTTCTGTATTAATTTTAGACTTTTTTTTCTATTTCTCCAAAAATGCCATTGAGATTTTGATAGGGATTGCGTTGACTCTGTAGATCACCTTGGAAATTTTAACAATATTAAGTCTTCCAATACCTGAACATGGAATGTCTTTCCGTTTATGTGTCATCTTTAATTTCTTTCATCAGTGTTTTGTAGTTTTCAAAAGTGTATGTTCTTTTGCCTCCTTGGTTAAGTTTATTCCCAAGTATTTTATTCTTTTTGGTAGTCTGTTCCTAAGTATTTTATTCTTTTTAGTGCTGTTGTGTATGGGATTGTTTTCTTAATTTGATTTTCATAATATTTGTTATTAGCATATAAATGTGCAACTGATTACTATATGTTGATTATGCATCCTACAGCTTTACAGAATTTGTTTTTTCATTAAAAGAGTCTGTGTGTATGTGAATCTTTTTTTCTACATTTGAGATCATGTCATTTGCAAACAGAGATAATTTGACTTCTTCATTTCTAATTTGGATACCAATTTTTTCTTTTTCTTACCTAATTGCTCTGGCTGGGACATCCAGACTATGTTGAATAGAGATGAGAGTGGGTATCTGTGACTTGTTCCCGATGTTAGAGGAAAAGCTCTGTTTTTCACCACCGAGCATAAGCTGTGGGTTTTCATATATGGCCTTTATTATGTTGAGGCAATTTCTTTCTAGTCCTAGTTTGTTGAGTTTTTTTAATCATGAAAGGTGTTGAATTTTGTCAAACACTTTTTCTGCTTCTCATGAGATGATCATGTGATTTTTATTATTTGTTCTGTTAATATGGTATATTACATTGATTGATTTCCATTGTTGAACCATCTTTGCCTCCTAGGGGTAATTCCACTTGTTCAGGGTGTCTGATTCTTACAATGTGCTGTTGAATTTGGTTTGCTAGTATTTTTTTGGAGGATTTTTGCAAGTATATTCATCAGGTATATTGGCCTGTAGCTTTCTTTTCTTATAGTATCTTTGCTTGGCTTTGGTATCAGGTTAATTCTGTCCTCATAAAATGAATCTGGAACTGTTCCCTTCTCTTCAATTTTTGGAAAGAGTTTGAGAAGAATTCGTATTAATTCTTCCTTAAATGTTTGGTAAAATTGACCAGTGAAGCCATTTGGTCTTGGATTTTTCTTTGATGAAAGGTTTTTGATTACTGACTCAGTCTTACTAGTTGTAAGTCTGTTCAGATTTTCCATTTCTTCTAGGTTATTCAGTTTTTTTAGCATGTAGTTCAGAGTATTCTTGTATAATTCTTTTTATTTCTGTGGCATCAGATATATATAATATCTCCTTGTTCATTTATGATTTTGTTTACTTGTATCTTCCCTTTTTGTCCAGTTAGTCAGGGTAAAGAGTTGTTAATTATATTATCTTAAAAAAAATCAACTCCTAGTTTTGTTGGTTTTTCTATTCGCTGTTTTGTTTATTTCTGCTGTAATATTATTATTTCCTTTCTTCTGCTAACTTTGGACTTAATGTGTTCTTCTTTTTCTGTTTCCTTGAGGTGAAAAATTAGGTTGTTTATTTGAGATCTCTCCTCTTAAATGTAGGCATTTACCACTCTAAACTATCCAATTTGTGGATTTCTTTTTTGCTGCATATCATAAATTTTGGTATTTTGTGTTTTCATTTGTCTCAATATATTTTCTAATTTCCCTTTTGGTTTCTTTTTTGGTCCATTGGTTGTTCAAGAGTGTGCTATTTCATTTCAACAAATTTGTGAATTTTCCAGTTTTCCTTCTATAATTGATTTCTAGTTTCACTCCAATGTAGTCAGAAAAGATATTTGGTATAATTTTAATCTTCTTAAATCTGTAAGACTGGTTTGTGATCTAACACATCATTTATCCTGGAGAATATTTCCTGTGCACTTTAGAAGAATTTGTATTTATAATTTTTGTATCTTCCTTACAAATTGACTCTTTTAAAAAATATTTATTTATTTATGGCTGCATTGGGTCTTTGTTGCTGTGCATGGGCTTTCTCTAGTTGTGATAAGCGGGGGCTACCCTTTGTTGCGGTGCACGGGCTTCTCATTGTGGTGGCTTCTCTTTGTTGTGGAGCATGGGCTCTAGGCACACAGGCTTCAGTAGTTGTGGCACGCAGGCTCAGTAGTTGTGGCTTGCAGGCTCTAGAGCGCAGGCTCAGTAGTTGTGGCGCATGGGCTTAGTTGCTCTGCAGAATGTGGGATCTTCCTGGCCCAGGGCTCTAACCCATGTGCCCTGCATTGGCAGGAGGATTCTTAACCACTGTGCCAGCAGGGAAGTCCCTAACTTGACTCTTTTATTATTTTATAATGTGCTTCTTTGTTTTGTGACAGTTTTTAAATTTAAAGTTTATTTTGCCTTATATAAGTGGACTACCCCTGCTTTCTTTTGATTACCATTTGCATAGATTATGTTTTTCCTTCTTTCCCTTTTAGCCTATGTGTGTTCTTAAATCTGCAGTGGGTCTCTTGTAGAGAGCAAATAATTAGATTTAAAAAAATCAGTTTAGTCATTCTATGTCTTTTGACTGGAAAGTTTATACATTTAAAGTAATTAATGATAGTTACGGATTTGCTATTGCCATTTTTGAATAGATTTCTGCCCAGTAGTTGTTTTGTCCATTTTATCTTCTCCTGCTGTCTTCTTCCTTTTCGGTTTGTTAATTTTCTTTTAAAGTGATATGCTTTGATTCTATTCTCTTTTTCTTTTGTGTATCTCCTATAAATATTTTCTTTGCAGTTTCCATGGGGCTTACGTAAAACATAGTTATGACAATCTTTTTTAAACTTATAACAACTTAACTTCAATCACATACTAAACTCTGTTGTTTTACTTCTTACCCCACCTATCCTGGTTATTGATGTCACAAATTATATCTTTATGTATTGTTTATTTATTAACATAATTTTATTATTGTAGTTACCTTTTATACTTTTGTCTTTTAACTTCTATATGAGAGTTAAAAGTTATTTATGCACCACTGTTATAGTGTTACAGAATTCTGTATTTGTGAGCCCAGAAATGTGGTTTGAATCTGATTTAGAGATAAATTTGATTTTTTGTTTTTGGTAATAGGATCATGGTCCACATCCAGATCCAGTGGATCCACTCTAACTTGGGGAACAAGGGACAGTCATTTAATGTCTCTAAAACCCTAATCTCCCATTTGCAAAATTTGGATACTAGTTGAATATTCATCAGTTACTTTTGTAAGTCCATTGTAAGGGTGTAAAACATGAAACTAATCTTATTGTATGTCATGACTATAGGATATATTCTGAACACATGGATTTTTACCCCAGCCTATTTGATCCAATTGGCTCATTTTGACAGTAGCTACTTTGCCCTGTGTTAGCATAATAAAGAAATTTGAGTTTACTGCAAATTCTGAGTAATTAAAAATTTAAAATTTCCTTTTTATATTTGTCTTAATTCCCTCACATATGTGAATGTGTCCATATCCATTTCAGATATTAGAAATCCTATAATTCAATAATTTAGGTAGATATTTTACGCTTAAATTAGTGCTAGTTGTAAGTAAGAAACACGGGTGTAAGAACATGAAGCATTGAATGGAGAGTAAAGAGAGTAGCTTTAGTTGTTGATCTTTTTAAAATCAGTAATCCTTATTATGCATCCTTTATATTGAAATTAAGATGTTACATTAAAGGGCTTCCCTGGTGGCACAGTGGTTGAGAGTCCGCCTGCCGATGCAGGGGACGCGGGTTTGTGCCCCAGTCCGGGAAAGATCTCACATGCCGCGGAGCGGCTGGGCCCGCGAGCCATGGCCGCTGAGCCTGAGCATCCGGAGCCCGTGCTCCGCAACAGGAGAGTGCACAACAGTGAGAGGCCCGCGTACCGCAAAAAAAAAAAAAAAAAAAAGATGTTACATTAAAGATCTGAAATGCTGAAAGTCATGTCAGCCCATGAACAGCCATTTTTGGAAAGTGCTCTGTAAGAATGTAGCAATTTACATAGCACATTTTTAAGCCACGCAGAGCAGTTCATGACCATTATCTGATTCATGGGAGGTAAAATCTCAAAGTCTATTGATTAAAGGAAAAGAGGCTTTTCTGATTCAGGAGAGCCAACCCTAACCAGATATGGAAACCACTGCACTGCTCAGGCTTTCTGTGGGCAAGAAATTCAAGAATAAAACACTTGGAAGAACTGTGATTTTCACTCTGTGCCAACAGTTGCCATAAACCATGTGCTCTGTGTGTTTAAATGGAACTGAAACTCAATTTTCTGCTGGACAAATGTTTGCACTGAAAAAAGCACTGGTGGAGCTCACAAACAACCCTTTCAACATGATGCACATTTTTGTTTATTCTCTTGTTTTATTGTGAAAGTGAGATTTCTATACAAAATGAAAGACATGAAAATGACTCCAGTTGTGTATGTTACTATTTTTCTACACTGCGAACTGGGCTGTGACTGACATACTTCATTTGATAGGAATGATAAACACCCTTTGTTGAGGAAAAAGGGGGTTTAAGACTTCCTGTAATTAATATACTTGTATCCTTTCAAGCAGAGTACATGCTGTGTATTTCTATGTTAAAGTACCAGGTAGTGTAAAAACTGTTGTTGATGTGGTATGTGGTAGCTGAAGCCTTTTGTTTAAACCTTTGCTTCTATAAAGCATTATAGTGGTAATGCTGTTTAGCAATAACTTTTGATTACTAAAGGGCGATGAGACTTTTTTTCATGGGCAGTATTCATATTACACATAAATTGCACAAATGGAAAAAATGAAAAATATTCTGCTATAGTCTGGGAGAAATTTTGTTAAATAATGTTATTATATGGGTCGTTGAGTTCTTTTAGAGTCTTTTGAAGAGCGTCCAGGCTGTTTCCATGCTTTGTTTATATGGGGAAATGGTTTAAATAAAAAAATCTGAACTATTCTTGAATTAAGCCAAATATTTATCTTATGGCATTATTGATAGAAATTTTGTCATGTTCCTTGGAAATCATGCAATGTTTACGGGGATAGCAATTTTCTAGCCAAAACCTTACTCATGAAGTTCAGCTCTCCGACTTCGCAAACGATTGCTCTTTTTCTCCTTCTTTGCCATGCATATTTGGCATAAGCCTCAATGAATCTAAGTCCAGATGAATGTGTGCGGAGTTTCTTTCTGTTTCTAACTCTGTATAGGGGTACGGCTGTAGCTTTTGTGTGACAAGCTTTAGTGATTTTAAATAGTTCTTCTGCGTTTCAGAATCTTAGTGTTTTTCTAGTTTGTGATTAACTTTCTGTAAAAAACATAAGTTGTTTCATATATTTATTGTTCTTCATTCTTCAACAAATATTTGATTGTCTGTCTACTACGTGCCAAACACTGAGTGGGTTACTAGGATGTGACAATGGCATGGTCTCTGCCCTCTTGGGAGATTGCGTGATCTACCAAAACATTTCCTCTCAGTCCCCTTTCCTTTCAAATCCAGCCCTGCCTCTAACTGAAGTGCCTATCAATACAGTAAACACTGTATGCATTAACCTTTCACTTTTGCAGAATCGCACCACTTAATTGTTACACTTAATGCTACTGAAAAGTATTGAACATATTTGGCTGCATAGGATGGTAATGTGTGAGGGGTTATGAGATGTTCCTTGAGGAGGCCAGCAGGCTTCAGAGGCCCTGTGGAGTCGTTGAGCAGATATTGAGCAAGTCGCACTGTGTGCCCAGCAATCTGTCCGCTGTTGGGAGGTCAGTGATAAACGAAATAGAGATCATCTTTTTCCACTTAATGTACATACATTTCAAAACTTAAATTACGACAGATACTGTGAAGGTTTTGAATCTTCTGGCTTATGTATCTTCTCCCTGCAGGAAATCCAGGTGCAAAGCCAAATTTTAATTCCTTGGATGCTTAATGATCATAGAAATGGAGGATTAATGGGCAGATCCTGATCACTAGCCAGCTGATGCCCTTTCTGTGTCTTCATGCAGATTTAGGGGCTTATCTTCTTGGCAATTCTGACATTTGGTACATTTGTATCTATTACGACAGTTCCTATGATATTTTTTCATATCTACCTTCTGCAGCTTATACAGTAAATGCTTTCAATATAGTGAAATTTATCATGTTAAATTCCCAATGTTTGGTCCCTCATATGTACATGATTTGAAGTAGTGAATACATTTATCCATTCATTTATTCTTTGAATATGAGAGTACATTTGAGTCTCTGTCTCTTAAGTTTTTCTATACATTATTTTTAAATATGCCAAATAAGTTATTACTTTTCTGTATCCATCAAATGTAGATAATAAACACACACACATATATGTATATTTATGTATCTCATTAGCTTATTGTGTAACCAAATGAGATTGTGTATAACATATTTTAAATTATTCCAGGCATTCATGTAAGATCTCAAGAAATGTTAGATATTATTGACACTAAATAATACCACATTCTAAATCTAATAAAGAAAAATAAAAGCACATTTATCTTAAAATTGCTTCTTTCATCTATAATCCAGGCTGAGACCACATACGTGGGTACTTATGTATTTGTCTACAGTCCTGTTATTTGGTTCTACCTTATCCAATTTTATTTTTGAGTGCAGACATTCAAAAAATTCATGGTACCTGCAAATAAATTAACTCAAAGTTCTGGCAGGAATTTTAAAATTATCTTTTCTGATATGATCATATTATGAACGTATAACAGTAACTACAGAAAAAATTAAAAATATATTTAGACTGCTTTGGGGGAGAATCAAGATACTGAGCATTAAATAATGTTTGCAGTAAATTCTTTCTGTCCATACTAGAGGATTCAGCAATACACCGCGTTTACCACCAGAAGGTGCTAGAGGGAAATGAAACCAGCTCTATGGATGCTTTGCACTGGTTTTTTTCCCATTTGCTTGGTGGTGGTCTTTCTCTCTAAATAATTTCCTCCGTTCAGTGACAGGTTTTCATATGGTTTCAATATTATATCTACAGAGTTTCAGGGATTTGTCCATGTGCAAAAACAAAAGCAGATTTTTAATCTGTTTATTCACCAATAAATAACTAGAAAAGGTTTTAGAAAAAAAATTGCATGAATTGTTTGAGAACATAACAGTCATGTAATTGAAGATAAATATTTTATGCTTCTGTGTAAAAATTCATCTTTTCAATCAAGTTTTAAGTAAACCATATGTTCTAATTTCAGATCTTTCAAAGGTCAATTTACACTCACTTCAAAATAAGATAGAATTGAAAATGGTATTTTTAAAATAAATTTATTATTTATTTATGGCTGTGTTGGGTTTTCGTTGCTGAGTGTGGGCTTTCTCTAGTTGCGGCGAGCAGAGGCTACTCTTCATTGAAGTGTGCGGGATTCTTGTTGCGGTGGCTTCTCTTGTTGTGGAGCACGGGCTCTAGGCACACGGGCTTCAGTAGTTGTGGCACGTGGGCTCAGTAGTTGTGGCTCGCGGGCTCTAGAGTACAGGCTCAGGAGTTGTGGCACACGGGCTCAGTTGCTCCGTGGCATGTGGGATCTTTCTGGACCCGTGTCCCATGCATTGGCAGGAGGATTCTTAACCACTGTGCCACCAGGGAAGCCCAAGAATGGTATTGTTGAATGCATAATTCTAAAGTACATTTTCTAATCTTGTAAGTAAATTGATTAACTGTAAAGACTTCACTGACTTCCAAGTTTCCTAGATATAAAGTAGTACCAGGTATCCACGTGTATTTTATTCAAATAGCTTATTTCAAGATAGTTTAAGCATCTAGGAGATGCTGGCATTAAGAAAAAATTCCATCGAGGATTTCCCTTTTCTTTCCCATTAGGAACTAAAACATGCTCCTCAGATTCCTAAATCCAGTGCTTATTTTCTTTACTTCTATAAAGGCATAGAAAGAGGATAAAATAGTAAAAGGACAATAATATTATCCTAGGAACTGTTTCTGTCTTTCAGTGCTAAAAGTCTTCCAGCTATATAGATACTTTCTAAAGTCCTTTTGTAATATTAATGTAACTGATGAAAATTTATTCATTCATCATTTTAGCAAGAAAAACTATGCAATTTCCCTGAATATTCTTAGGATATTTGCCATCTACATTTTCATGGATGGAAAAAACAAACAAAAAAACAACTTGCATCTGTAAGCCAGATAATTTCTCCAGGTTTTTAAAAAAATTTCATGGGTTCAGTAGAAATATGGCAGTCTTAAGCACAATGCTGCCAACTGGTAAAATGGGGCTAAAATCAGAGAAAGGAGAAGCTGCAGAGAGCTTGCCTACAAAAACGTACAAAATAATGAAAACAAAAACATGTCAACTGTCCTATCCTCATATACCCTATTGTATTAGTTTCCTATTGCTGCTCTAACAAATTACCACAAACTGATGGCTTAAAACCCTAAAGTATTTTATCTTACAGTTCTGGAGGTCAGAAGTCCAAAATGGGTCTCACTGGGATAAAATTAAGAATGCAAGGCTGCATTCTTTCTGGAGGCTCTGGAGAGAATTTTCCTGGCCTTTTACACCTTCTAGAAGCTGTCCCCCTTCCTTGGTTTGTGTTTTCCTTCTATCTTCAAAGCCAGCAATGGCTGATGGAGTCTTTCCTTTCCTACTTTGCTCTGACTATGACTCTTGTGCTGCATCTTCCACATTTAAAAGACCCTGTGCTTACACTGGGCCCTGCCAAATAATCCAGAATAATTTCTTTATTTCAGGGTCAACTGATTAGCAGTCTTAATTACCCCTTCCCTTGTAATATAACATATTCAGAGTTTCCAGGGATTAGAATGTGAACATCTTTGGGGGGGGGGTCATTTTTCTGCCTACCACATCTATCTTCTGTGCATTTTTTACTGAATTGAAATACTATGTGTATAATTTAGCATTTTCTCGCATCAGCAGTTTTTAGCATACGTCCTTTCACAGCCACACAATACTACGATGGAAGAATTTACTGTACTCACCTAATGTCGGCAGTTTCACTTACTCAAAAAATATTTATTGTGTTCCAGTTATGTTAGAGGTATTCTGCGAAGAAGTGAGGCTTTAGTCATAAATAAGACAAAGCTTCTGCCTTTCAGGAACTTATGGGAAAATGGAAAAGAAAGGAAAGAAAGGGATTAACCAGAGAATTAGTTCATTAAAATTGTGACCTGGGCATGAAAATGAAAAACAGGGTGCCATAAAAATGGGAAGAATATTCTTGGGCGCACTTTCCCTGATAAGTGACATTTAAGTTGACTGGAACGCTGGAAGGGTTTATACGTGTTAGGAAGTGAGGAGGAGGGTTTGAGGCAAAAGGAGGAGCACGGGTAAAGACCCCACGTCAGGAAGCTACTTAGCAAATTGGAGGAATCTGAAGAAGTCAGAGAAATCTCCTCCTTGGTGAGGTGAGCAGGAGAATGGCTTAAGATAAAAGTGGAGAGGTGGGCAGGGTCCAGATCATGCAAGACGTCACACTGCCGGGGTGAGCATATTGGGCTTTGTGTTAAAGACAGAGGAAAGGTATGGAACCCTTTTAATCAAAGGAGAAATACAATAAGATTGCATTCAAAATGATCCCCCTGGCTGCAGCCATTCATGAATGAAGGGAACAGAGATGGAACTGGAGAAGGGAAGCTGTGTTGAGAAATGTCCACAAGTTGATGATGAAGTGAATAGTGAGGGTGGCAGGAGCCATGGGGAGGTTGTCTCTGTTCATAAGAGCAAGTATAGGCAGAGAAAGAGCAGTTGTAGTAGGAAGATTGAGTTCAGCCTTGGGTATATTGAGTTTGAGAGACCTTTGAGTCATCAACGTGGGGTTTCAAGGGGGGAGTTTAATAATTTTTTCAAGGTCTGAGAGTTCACTCTGGGCTGGAGCTGTATCTGTGGGCATCTTTAGTCTGTATAAAGCAACAGTAAACATGGGACTGAAGTAAAGAGGAGGGGAAAAGGGAGCCATTTCCTATTTCAGCTCTTAAGAGGAACAGTTAAAATATTGCATAAATCTTTGACCTTTTTTTTTTTTTTTCTGGTATCATTTAGAAGTACCATTACCAAGTTTAGGTATAAATATTTTAATACTGAAATGAAACTTACATGGCACATAGACAAAACTAGGGAAGGGCTTTCCAGGGAGAGAGAACAGCGTGAGCAAGGGCCAGGAGGCATGAAGATATGTGCTGTTCAGCATAGTCTGGAAGTGTCAGTATGAGGAACGGGGTAAGAAATAATGCTGAAATATTAAGCAAGGGCCAGGTCGTAATGGGTTTTCTTTGTCATGGCAAGAAGAATTTGATTTATTTATACATGACTCATGTTTGTTTATTACTTACAACGAAGCTGAGACTGTTGTAAGAATTTTACCCTTATTAAATCAACAAGTCTATGAAGTAATCACTGTCCTTAGTCTCCCTTTTTATTTTAGACAAGTAAGGCACTGAGACAGTAAGTAACTTGCCCTAGTTATACAGCTAGGGAGATGTGCTGGAACTCGAGTCCAGACAGTCTATATTACACAGCGGGATAAATGCTGTTGCTCGGCGTCCTTCTAATTATTCCTTTTGTGGGAAGCCACTCCCCTATTCATTCCATCAATCGTCTGCGTTCCCACTGGCTATCAGAGCAGGCAAGAAACCCAAACTGGCCTCATCAGTATCTTTCCTTAGGATTAAAAGTGGGAATAAAAGGGTACAAATCCTTATTCCTCTGGGAGCATAGCTGGTGGAATGTACGCTCCAGATTGCAGGTGACTATGATTCCAGCCTCGTGGGCATCGTCAGTGAAGTTCATAAACCTAACACACCAAGAGAAGCAGAGAAGAGATCTAGTGAGTCTTTTGGAGGTATTCCAATACCTGATTCATTCCAGTCTGTCGGGGGCAAGCATCCCATTTTGGCAGTTTGGTCACAGGAACCAAGGAATGCCTAAGGTTGTCTGAGTTGGTTACTCTAGCTTGTGATCAAAAGCGTTCTATTGCATTTTAGCACACAGTGGCGTGGTTAGATTTGTGTATAGGAAAACACTCACTTGCAACAGTATGGAAAATGCAAGACTAGAGACAGAAAGAATATAGCTTGATTATTTCTGTAACCCAGATACACATTGCTTAAAAATGGACTAAACCATTACCACTGAGGATAGAGGGGAGACAATGATATAAAGCACAGTAATTTAGTCACACCTATTGAATTGTTTTATTAGTTGGGGAAGGATGAGGGAGAGGGAGAAAATATCCAGGTCTCCAGCTTGAGTAGTAAGTTGAATACTGCAGTGGTATCGTTTAAGGCAGTAATAGCTTGAGGGCGGAGGAAACAGTGAGTCCAGTTTTGTAAATGATGTCCAGAGCACATCTGTATATGTTTACTTGAAGAGAGGTTTTGGCTTCATATATATATATATATAGGTTTGGAAATCATCAGTATGTTGGTTTTAGAATGTAAGATGTCATTATTGATCCTTGCTAAAACAGTTTTAGCAGCAAGAAAGGCATAGAAGCCTGATTTCATAATTGGAAAGGGAAGGGAAGTCTTCTGCTTAAACATGGAAGATTGAGTTCGCATGTTTATTTTCTCAAATCTCGCTAAAATGTTAGTAAAGAATAAAAACCTAACAGGAAAGAGATGGGAGAGGATATGAATAAGCTCTATGGCATGTTGAAGAGTGAAGTGCAAAGGAAACATGGTTAGTAGAGTACAGAAAGCTGAAATATAACTACCTGAAGAAGGAAGAGCCAACGAGAAATAGAGTTTTGCCTCCAGACCCTGGAGGAATCGGAGATGACAAGAATCACTGAAATGGGGGATGAATGATAGCTGAAATTCCTAATGAGCTATTTAGTCTCCCAGATTCCCTCTGCAGCCATGTGACAATTCCTCCTCAATCCTGAAATAAGGCAGGAGGTTTACTCCCTGGTGAAACTGAACAGAAATAGTATCAGACACACTGTTGTATCTGATACAATAATTTCAGACACAACAGAAAGCCTGAAAACGAGATAAGTAATTGGCAATGTAGGTTCTAAATAGAGAAACCATGAAATCCTTCCTTTTACAGAATGCTGCATCCAAGCTTTTAGCTCCCTTAGTGGGAGAATGATAGATTTCTTTCTCAAGAAATGAGAGTGGGGGGAAAAAAAATCAGGAAAAATAGCTCAGAAAAAAATGAAAACATTTATAATACATATAGCAAAAGAAAACTTAAAGAGCAATCATTGATAAGCTCAGAGGGGAAAAAAGATACATGAAATAAGAATAGGATGAGATATTTAAAACAGAACATTTAGTGAACAAACAAGATTTTTAGAAATGAAAAAGTATAACTCCAAGAAATTTTTAAAAAAATAATGTAAGGTTTGGCAGTTAAAAGTGAGGAAGACAGTAACAGCTAAAAAAGACACAAGAGAACCATAATAGGAAAGGAAAGTAAACCAAGAAGTCTAGTATCCTAATTAATATACTCAGTCAATGTTTATTGAGCATCATTATGTACCATCTATTGTTCTAGACGCTGGGCTATTGCAGTGAATAAAATAAAATTCTATGATCGTGAGTTCCAATGAGACAGAATTGAGAAGATATAAGTAAAAAAAAATTAGGAGTGAAATAATACATAGATAATCTGGCTTGAGTTATTGAGGTTCCAGATTGAAAGTGCCCATTGAATTATCTAGTATAATGAATTTTTTAAAAAAAGAAAGGCACATCATGATGAGATTTTGAACAGTCATGATAAAGAGAAAAATGTAAAAGCTTTCAGAAAAGAAGGTAACTTTCAAAAAAGAATAAAGAATTGTGTCCATCTAGAGGGCTGGGAAGGTGGGAGAGAGGGAGACGCAAGAGGGAGGAGATATGGGGATATATGTATATGTATAGCTGATTCATTTTGTTGTAAAGCAGAAACTAACACACCATTGTAAAGCAATTATACTCCAATAAAGATGTTAAAAAAAAATGAATAGAGAAGACCTTTCTTGAAAGGGGTGCTAGAAGCCAGAAAAAAATGGAACAATTCCTGCGGTACTTGAAGGAAAATGTTTGCCAACCTAGATTTTGATATTTAGCTAATCTCTGAATAATATGAGGATTAAAACAAAAGAAAAAGAAAGGTATTTGAGCAAATACATGGCATTGAAATTTTTACCACTCACCTCATTTATGGTCCGTCAAATCAAGGGAATAAATCAAGAATGGTGATTACGTGAGATTCAGGAATGAAGAGATCTAACCCAGAAGAGAGGTGAACGTAATTCCTAGAAAAATGAAGTTGCAGGCAAGGGTGACACCTGTATACCAGACCTACAGAGCAACCAGTGATGACTGTTGGAGTATAGGGGAGGGCTCCAGGGGAAGGTCTTTCAGAGGAAATGAAAAGTTAAAATGATGGATTAGCCTACGTGCTCCCCCATAAAGATTCACAGAAGAATTTAGAGGCAGGAACATAGAAAACTATGCAGATATTTTAAAAGAGGCAATTAATTCCAAGGAAAAAAATTATAATAAAGTAAATGATTTTATGATGCAGTGCATGACCCAGCAGTAAACAAAGTTACTTAGTTACTGTAATGTAAACACCAAACAGTGATTTCTATCCAAATTGCGATGAGAGAAAGCTCATTAGGGAGTAAACTCATAGGAGGAAGAAAAATCCTCATCTTCCGTGTAAGAATTCAAGGGATTCTTGAACTTTGAAATAATAGGAAATAGCACAGCTATTGTTTGTATCTTTGAGATAAATTACAGAAAAATTAACTAAGAGTTAAAATGATCGCCTTTCAAGGAGTTGAACTCCATGTTGACACAGAGGACTGCTGTTCTTATTAAAATCTTCCGAGCATTATTTAACTTTAAAAAAAGTTTGCATATAACATTTTGAATATAAAATTATATTTGGATTCTATTAATTAAAAAAGAGGAGGAATGTTTGAGGAAGAGTCTGAAATGTGCAGTTGTCGCTAGAATTAATCCATAAGGGGCAGAATAAAGAGAAGTGAGGATCTATTGCTGCCTTTAGCAGCTTTAGCGTGGGAGAGGTTTGAATCGGTTTATAGGATACAGAGAATGAAATAGTAGAGAGGAAGAGTTTGAAAACCAGGCAAAAAAAGATGAGAACCCACAAATGAAATCCCCCAAATAGTAAAGTTTGCATTGGGACCACTGCAGTGGACTGGAGTCCCTGCAAGTTAATATTCTTCTCCCTCATTAGGGATCCCTGGTGCCTTTCCCACCCAAAATTCAATAGCCTACTTTGCAGCTCTCGTGCAGGGGTGATGAAGTAGGGTTGTATCAGTTGATGAGCGTTTACCAAAAAAGGTTATGGCGTTGAAATGGAATGAAGACAGATGAAGAGGAATTTAGGAAAGGAGCTGGACATTAACTGAACCTGAGAAGAATTTGACTGAAAGAGAACATTCATCTATGCAGGGAGATTTGAAGGAAGGCTCTTCTCATTGTTTCTGAAGTTGCCTCCGTGGGTGAGTGGAACCAAGCTACAGGACCTCAACATTGTGTCTCCATTGCTTGATTATTTTGGTGACATACTCCTCAAACTGGATAGAATTCAGTCCTTCCTACAGATAATCATTACAAATATGTTTGGCGATTACTGCTGACATTAATGAGAGGTTATTGCTGCCATATTTTCATTGCTTCATATGGAATGTATCATCTAATCCTTGTCACAGCTCTACGAGGTAAAAGTTGTTTTCATCCTGTTTTACAAAAAAGAAAAACAAGGGACACAGTTCAATTAGCAAACTGTCACCAAGCCAGTGAATGGAGGAGCTGATATTTAAATCTAAGTAGCCTGACTCCTGATCACGTGTGGTTAGTTATTATCCTATGTTAGCTCTAACTACATTGTGGACAGAGGAATAGCAAGTGCACAGGTTGAATAAAGGGAGGGTATTTGGGGAATTGAAAGTAATTAAGCAGAGCCAGAGCATAGGATCTAGGATGCACATATAAAGGGGGCATGTGGGAAACTGGTAGAAAAAAAAATCTGTAGACATCGGAGAAACTAGTTCATGAAGAACCTTTTTGTCATATTGAAGACCTCTGGGCTTTAGCCTGATAGCTAGAAGGAGCCATTGAAGGATTTTAAGTAAGAAAATGATGTGATTAGATTTATTTTAGAAAGGGCCCTCTGACATTATAGAAGATTGTTGGAAAAGTCTGAAGAGGGGATGTAGGGATGAGAGCATTTAAGAAACTGATGTTGATAGAGGTAAAAAGTAGGCACAGAGAAGAGGGGACAAATAGGACAGGCATTAAGGAAGTACATTTAATCAGTCTTAGTGAAAGATTGGAAGAGGGGATGAAGGGTATGATTCCTTTGTTTTTGCCTTGAGTAACTAGGTAGATGAAGCACCATTCACCTATATAAGAAAACCAGGAAGAAGAGCATGGGGGAGAGAAGGAAAATATGTCTTCAGTTTGAGATATAGCAATTCTGTGTGACCTGGGAAGCTTCTAGATGGAAATGTGCAGTGGTTGGTTGCTTGAGTGTGTGTGTGTGTGTGTGTGTGTGTGTGTGTGTGTGTGTGTGTGTGAGAGAGAGAGAGAGAGAGAGAGAGAGAGAGAGAAATGAATATGAATGAATGGATGTGTAACCTGTGTATTTGAGCCTGGGTTTAACCTGTATAAATCACCTGCACATATTGGACATGGTTGTAACTGTCTCAGGGACATAAGCAAAGTTACAAAACATCATATAGGGGACTTCCCTGGTGACACAGTGGTTAAGAATCCGCCTGCCAATGCAGGGGGCATGGGTTCGAGCCCTGGTCCGGGAAGAACCCACATGCTGCAGAACAACTAAGCCCATGAGCCACAACTACTGAGCCTACACTCTAGAGCCCGCGAGCCACAACTACAGAGCCTGCGTGCCACAGTTACTGAAGCTTACGCGCCCTAGAGCCCATGCTCCACGACAAGAGAAGCCACCGCAGTGAGAAGCCTGCGCACCACAACGAAGAGTAGCCCCTGCTCGCCACAACTAGAGAAAAGCCCACGCACAGCAAGAAAGGCCCAACTCAGCCAAAACAAACAAAAAAACATCATCTGGGATCATTTGACAGATATAAACTAAATAGTAAAGAGGAAATGTAGTTATAATTGGGGGAAAATCACATTTAAATGATAGCTAGAAACAAAGACCACAGAGGAGATAGAAGGGGAGCCAAGTTCTGAGGGAAACCAACAAATAATGGTTTCATGAAAGCTTGAGAATAGTGAGTAGAATTTCAAGGAGAGAGTGATCAAATTTTACTGAAAGGCCACTAGACCTTTTGGCACTTAGCAAGCCATTACTGACTTGGTTTAGATTAGATTCATTGAGGAAGTTGGGTTAAGAGCTTGTTTTCAGTTTATAGATAAAAGAGAGGTGAGGAAATAAATCCAACTTGTGTAGACTAGACATTTCCCAAAGCTAGGAGATAACGTGAGGAAAAATAGGGTCAAAAGATTTTTTTTAAGATGAGAGAGACTCAAGGGAAAGAGTCAGAAAAGAGAGGTGAATTTGAAGATTCTGAGCAAAAAAGGAATCGTGGAGGAACATTTCAGTGGGAAAAGATAGCGTCCAGTGTACAAAAGGGGCCATTTGACTTAGAAAACAGTTGAGATATCTTCGTTCACTAATGCTGTAAGGATGAAAGTAGGAACGTGATGGAGAAGGTCTAGCAATCTGTCAACTTGATAGACTCTACTTTTTTACATCCTATCCTGTCTTCCATGAACCAGTCGTTTTTCCTTTCTTGGATTCCCGTTGTATTTGTGGTCTTTTCATTTGCATACTTAAATTGGTTCTGATATTTAATAACTTAATTGCATACTTAAATTTCCAATGCATGTGGGGAGATTCTCCTCAACTCCAACAAGCAGTTCTTCGACACCAGCAGGGTGTCCATGAATTCAACTCAATTCTGACGGTTTACCCAGAGATAGCATCGATTCCACAGGTTTAAGGGTCCAGTTCTACAAGACTGCACCCCCATTTCAGATGTTGCAAGCCCAGGTTGTTATCTTTCCTTCTGAGCTACTGGCTGTAAATCAGAGGTTCTCATAACATCCTTCTTGGGTTTAATTAATTTGCTAAAGCAGCTAATAGAACTCAGAGAAATATTTTGCTTACTAGATTACCACCTTATTATAAAAGGATATAACTCAGGAACAGCTAGGTGGAAGAGAGGCATAGTGCATAGTATGGGGAAAGGGCACAGAGCTTCCGTGCCTTCTCTAGGTGGGCACTCTCCCGCATCTCCACAGTGTTCACCAGCCCAGAAACTCTCCGAACCTCATCCTTTTGGTTTTATGGAGGCTTCATTATATAAGGCATGATTGGTTAAATCGTTGGCCACCGGTGATTAATTCAATCCCCAGGTCCTCTCCAGAGGTCAGGGAGTGGGACTGAAAATTCCAACATTCTAATCACGTGGTTAGCTCCATTGGCAGCCAGCCTCATCCTTAGGTCACCCAAATGACCAAATACATATTCCTTATAAATCACAATATCACAATACTTTTTTATCTTGGAACCAGAGACCATGTCCCTTTGTCCTTCTAATTCCTCAGATTCAATATGTATGCTAGCCATGTGATAATCTTTAATCTTTGGCTGATACCTTGATCTATACATGAGAAATACCTGGCATAAAAAAACCCCTGAGTTTTGAAGCATTGGCTGATGACCTTTATAGAAGTCAGAGTCACAGCAACTAAATTTGAGGTTTTTGATTTGCGTATTTGGATATAATTTTGCAGTCTGAGCAGATGATCTACAACCTGGCCTCAGAGATCTGCCTGCAGTAAATTGTAAGATGTGCCTTCTTTTTTTTTAACCTCCAAAAGTGGAAGGGATGAGTCAGCCCATCTGGGATTTTAAACAGCCAGTTCCAGGGACACTGCACAGCCCAAAGCCATGCCTCCAGCAAATCACTATTAAAAATATTCTCTGCTAGGCAAGACAGCCTAATGTGTCAACCTTGACTGCTTCCTGTAAGTAAAAGGAAATATTTAGAAGTAAAAACAACAGAATTACTATTGAAGGCAATCATAAGGTTACTTCCTTCATTTGCCTTTGAAAATATGGTGTGTGTTTTATTCCCTGATAGCCTTGATGTTTTACATGAACAGTCAGATGTAACTCATTTTACCAAGGACGGATTCAACAGAAGTTGAATCAATTTTCTCTCTGAAAAAGCTAATAATGTGTAAATTGATATATAAATGTTGGTGATATATACTGTATGTGCACTGGAATGATAGTATAAGCTTTTTTCTGCACAGATATCAAGAATGTGATATTATTCACATAATTGCAAAGATTTAGACACAACAGGACAAAGAAGATATTTTAAAGAAAAAAATGAAGAATCATACAAATTTTGACAGGGTCTTTTAATGTCTGATAAGATATGTATTGAAAATTAGTATACTGAACATTGTTTATAATATTAATAATAGGGCATTAGAAAATGAGAGTTACCTTTGAATATAAACCCTTTGTTCAGTTATTCTGAAATAGGATTTTAATGTCAGTACCAGTATGTGCAAAATATTAATAATAAATGAATTAACATAAAGGAAAGTGCAGGTCACTGTTCACAGTAGGAGCTCAACAATGGTTAGCTGAATTTGAATGATATAAAGATAAGAGGGAAAACATGTTAAACCCTCCTGTAAACAGCAGATGACCCCTGGCAGGAGTCCCTTCTTTTTCTTAGCTTGATTGAAGACATTCTTACTATTTAGGGTGATTATTTTTCTTCTTTAAATTTTCCAATATTCCTTTAAATTTTCTGCCCTGTTAGATATTTTATTATTATCATCAGAAATATATATATATTTTAATCTTGGAAAGACAAATTACTTCCTTATATGCAGTTTTACTTTAAAGTAATGGTGCATGAAATACCTGTCATTTGAATCTGCTGTTATAACTCCAGACACAGCCTTTCATAAAATGAAGCGCCATGTGCAATAAATGAGCGCATATACCACTACATAAGCTTAAAAATAAAACAAAATCTTTAAAAAGAGTTACCAAAGTCACAACAACATTTTTTAACACCCTCATTCGTACGTTTAATTGGTATGCCTGTATCCTTCCGACGTCTACACTTCCCATCTGCTACTCAAGGACAGATTCACGGGGAGAGGACTACAACAAGGCATGAATACTGGAACCTTTGGGTCCTGGGGGGCCACCAATGTCATTACTGTTCTAAAGAAATTAAATTCAAGATGTACTGTGTATTCTCATGGCTCTCAGAGACATTGTCGGTCACCATAAGAATTTTGATGTTTGCCCACGATGGGTGAACCCATTGCATGGATTTAGGTAAATGAGTGAAATTGTCAGGCGGGTCTCTTGGGCAGCACTGTGGAGGAGGGATTTCGGAAGAACAAGATTAGTGTTAATGAGGCCAGTTCAAAAGTAGTGCAGTAATATTGAGGTAAGAAGCGATTTGAGCCTAAAATTATGCTACTTTTATTTTTTTCCCTAAAATTTCGTTTGGCCTCCATTGAACTCTGGGAGTGGGTGAAGAAATAAAGATATGGGGAAAAAGAGAAATTCAGTATGATTCTGTGCATGGTTACACCATTCATTCAGATGAGGAAGGCAGAGGAAAAAAGATGTGTTGAGGTTGATGTTTCTTTGGAGGTACAGGGAGAAATATGTACTGGTCACGTGGTATCCGGAATGGAGATGAAGATTTAGGAGTCATTAGGGTGCACCTGGTTTTTGAAGCCTTAGGAGAGATTGAGCTCATCCAAGGAATGCGCAGAACAGTGTTTCTTAAAGAGGAGGGAAGAATAGCAGAATCCACTAAGGGTCGTTTGCAAACTCTACGTTCTGCTTCCCAACATCACAGGGGTGGAGAAGGAAGCATGTATACTTTGAAAAAACTCCCAGGTACTTCTTTGATATGCCGTCCTCTCTCAGGGGATGTGGACACTGATACTGTTTTAAAAGTTCTCCAGGAGATTCTGATGTACACCCAGGACTAAGAACCACTAAAGGCAAGTGAAAGGGGAAGAAGGGTGAGCATTCCATCTAGGAGAAACAGAACTCAAATGAACAAGGCCAGACCTGATAATGTTCTCTAAAGGTGACAAGAACAACTACAGAATATTAGCAGCTGTCACAAATTAAAGGATAACTTTATATATGTAATTTCTGTGAAGGACTCATAGCCATTTATCGGGCTCTTCAACTACTAGTATGCCGTCTGCCTTGTAAGAATTCAACAGCCACTGCTTTTCTAGAGATAACCAGTATTTCCAAGTGTTTCGCATTCATTTGGTGACTGAATCTGACCACATTCTAGAAACTTTCAAACATGCTTTCCTGTGTTTTTCTAGTTACCTTTTGAGTGACAGTGAATTTCACTAGCTTTTCCCTTGCTCCCTCTTCTCTCTTTACTCCCCTTGATGTCCCACCCCATCCATCTTAATTTTGGCATCCTTTAAGAATATACGTCCTGTCTCCAACTTATTCTTCCTCATTGGGTTCCTGGATGTTTAACTTTAGCTTCTTTCTGTTTGTTCCATAATGAATCTCTCAAGATATACAGTCTAGTCCATATCCAGTTGGATTCTGATGGCAAATCAAATATAAATGTGAATTATGGAATTTTTTCTTGGTATTTTAAAATCTCTCCTAATGTCCATCTTGTCATCTCTTTTTACCTCTTTATCTTTTTAATTGATCAGTAGTTAGAGTGAAAATGCCAAGTCTTACTGCTTCCTCCATAATTTTTCTGCACTTCAGTTCCTATTCTGTAAAATGGAGACAATTGCAGTAGCTTCCTCATGGGGCAATTACGAGGCATATAGAAGGCTTTAGTTGTTATCATTACTTCCTAATGACACCTCCTTTTCTCCCCAAAGTTTATAAATGAGTTTACCAAGATATAATTAATGGAAGCCAGACCCAAAAGTGCACAAGTGCACACACATCCACAGAAGCACACAGGCACATGTACATATATCTTGATTTGGATGGTGGTTACACAGGCATATACATTTGCCAAAGTTTTTCAAGCTGTATACTTAAGATGTATACATTTTCTAGATGTAAATCATACCTCAATAAAATTACTGGGCGGAAAAGGTGTAATGAGAAGCAGAGCAGTAGAGCAGTTAAGATTGTGGGTTCTGGAACTGGATTTTGGTTTAAACCCTGGCTCCAGTACTAACTGTTGGTGTGATCTGAGGCAAGAGATTGGCCTCTATTTCAGTTTCCTCATTAGTTAGATCTGGATAAAAGGACCTATCTCATAGAGTTGTTATGAGGACTAAAGGAAGTAATCTAAAATAGTACTTGGCACATCTTAAATAGCATATAAATGTTAGCTACTGGTTTCTCATATGTTTTCTTAGAATAATGGCATTACATATTTCTAGGGTATGTGTCTTCTTTGTATATCCCATATCTTTACTTAGGTAGTGTCTTTTTCATGCAGAGAAAAGGTTTTATACTTTTTTATTACCTCTGTGTATGTCCAGCATTTAGCCTGATGCTACATTTAATAGGAGCAAAATCAACATTCATTGAACATTCACCAAGAAGGTCATACCAGATCAAAAGACAGTTTTTATTGTAAAAACTGATTAAATTGGGTATTCCTAACTAGTAGTGAAAATTGTGTCTGACTGATTTAAACCAAATCTACCCAAAGAATAATTATTCCTTTAGCAGCAAATTTTAAAATGGTACGAAAATAAGTTTGTGAGAAGTAAACGGATTTTCTTTTAACCTCAACTATTCTACTCAACCTTTCAGATCCCAGAAAATTACAGTAATAATAAATTGGAATAATGTCAGATGATGGAAAATTCAAATCCACATGGATAATTGTCTCTTCTAAGTAGAGAGTGGCTATGGTTCTGGAGCTTTAAACATTTAAATCTAAAAGACAAATGTCCTAGTGTTTTAAAATGATTCACACAGTGACCTTTTTCATTATGCATTTGAATTGTTTAAATCAAATTTTAATATGAAGTACAAAATCTGTTTGATTTAACAGTCATTTGTATGAATTAAAAGAATGTCATCAGTGCCTTAAAAGAAAATTACAAAGTTTATTTTTTTAATTAAATTGACGGTAACCGTATTATTAACTAACAACATTTTCTATTTGTTCAGTTATACAGTAAAGAGAAAAAAAGATCCCACTTGATTCCCAGTTCTTGGATTAGAACTGATAATTACTATTTATTGCATACCAATTAGTTTTCAATTCCTATACTTGGTGGATTTTACAGGTTTTATTAAAACTGTTGGGCTTCCCTGGTGGTGCAGTGGTTGAGGGTCTGCCTGCCAATGCAGGGGACACGGGTTCGAGCCCTGGTCTGGGAGGATCCCACATGCCGCGGAGTGGCTGGGCCCGTGAGCCACAACTACTGAGCCTGCGCGTCTGGAGCCTGTGCTCCGCAACGGGAGAGGCCGCGATAGTGAGAGGCCCACGCGCCGCGATGAAGAGTGGCCCCCGCTTGCCGCAACTAGAGAAAGCCCTCGCACAAAAACGAAGACCCAACACAGCCATAAATAAATAAATAAAAAATTAAAAAAAAAACTGTTGCAATGTAATTATTATCCCCCTGTAGACATGAGAAAACTAACAATATAGCACTCAATTTAAAGCTTAAACATGCTTCACTGAATGTGTGGATATTTTTCTCTTTAATGTGAAGTTTCTAATATGTGGAAAACTGGTACGTAGAACCGGAATGCTTTAAAAAATGTGAAAATAACCGTCTAGAAAATGATAAGGTGATATGTAATCAAAAAATGGGCCATTACAGAAGTCAAAAACATATATTATTGGTTGGATGAAATCTGATTTTGCAAAAATAAAAAAGGGGGGGGGGCTTCCCTGGTGGTGCAGTGGTTGAGAGTCCGCCTGCCGATGCAGAGGACGCGGGTTCGTGTCCCGGTCCGGGAGGATCCCACGTGCCGCGGAGCGGCTGGGCCCGTGAGCCATGGCCACTGAGCCTGCGCGTCCGGAGCCTGTGCTCCTCAATGGGAGAGGCCACAAGGGTGAGAGGCCCGCGTATAGCAAAAAAAAAAAGGGGGGGGGAATGTTTATGACATATATGGGGTGAAGGGGAGAGTTATTCTTTTACAAATTAATTTTGAAATAGTATGTTAAATAGTTCAGTTTGAAAAAATAACAATGAAATTAGGACTCATCATACATTAATAAAGGTATATTTCCAGTTAAAGGGAGTGTTTTACCCATGGTACTGTGCTGATGAATCCCATTCTGTGGTCAAGACCACATCTGAAGTACCGAATCCATTTCTTGGGGTCATTTTCTAAGAGGATAACTGGAAGGGTAAGAGGTTTTTCATGGTTTCCAGTGAGGATAAGCTGCTCTGATTACCCTGGAAAGGAGAAGCTTGCCAGTAGACTACATGACGGCAGAAGAGGAACAAATGGGTGAATAATACTGCGAGGTGGAAGAGAAGCATCATTTTCTGTTAGCGCTATGCAACCATGGTGTAAGGTGGTTTGCAAGGAAGTTAACTTGCAAATACTGTGACTACTTCAGCAGAAGCCAGGTGACCCCGTTTCAGGGAATGTGATGACCGAGGATTCCTCCTTGGGAGAAAGGGAGTGGAGGACTCCTAAGCAACTTTCTGACCCTTAGCCTTTCAGACCAACAGAAGTGCACAGAAGTTTGCCAGGTAGATTGTATGTTATCAGTTTAGGAGAATCCGATATTAAAAAAAAAAAAAAAATCATTTATGGGGAAAGTAGTTTTTGAAATGTTATTTTTTCCCTGGGTATAAAGAATTGGAACTAATATTTCTTGATTTTAGAAATACCAGCAACAAAATTTAATTGGCAAAGATAGTAAGAGAAAGAAAAAAATGAGAATAAAAAGGAGAGACAGAGAAAAACAAAATCCTTATAAAGTGTGATACATTTAGCACTTTTTCTTTACCTGCCCCCATCAATTTAGTCATTATTTTCCATTGTTTTACATATACATACAATAATCTGAGGTTTAGGAATTATGTTGTTGTTACAAGCTATTAATTTTTACATTATATATTTGTATTCTATAAACACATATTTAAAATTTTTGTGTTGTCAGTTTTTGTTTTTTTTTTTTACTATATTTACTACAATTAAGCAACTTTTATTTAACTGGTTTTTATTCTCCCTGCCAGTATTACATGCCATCACTTCCTTATTTAAGATCTCTTAAATTTGACTTACTACTCAGTCACCTAGAGTATGTATTCAAATAGCTTGTGTAATAAATAGGAAGTTTGAATTACTGAAGAAGTCTTTCTCTTGCCTTTATATATGACTAAAAATGTGGCTAAATATAAAATTATTGGTTGGTCATTAAAACTGTAGGCAGTGCTCAGTATTTTTTTAGGAATTCAGTTTTGCAGATGGGTATGATAACAAATTGATGTCTTTCTTTTTTCATTAATAACATTATTTTCCTGACTTCATGATTTTTTGACATTAGTTTATCATTGTACCAAAAAAGAAAAAATTAACAAGTGTATGGCTCTTCTTAGGCAGAAGGGTTAAAAAGCCTCTTATTTAGTTAATTTGAATTTAAGAACACAGTGAACTTATTTTGATCTTCATATAGTTTCACCAAGTTTTCTTTCATAATTACCACTCGTTCTTCAGTAAATATTGAGACTTTTATTGCTTATTTTTCTGGTTTCCACATTCAGTATACCTAAAATCTTTTATTAATGATCTGTTCTGCTCCCTCTATAAAAATTTTCTTCTGAGGTAAGTTTAGCTCTTTGTTCTTTTTCACTCTGCTTATGAGTTTTTCAAGTTTGACCTCTATGTTACAGTTTTAACCATCATATCAGTTGTGTCCTTAATCCCGCTGGTACAATGTTAATATATATGTAGCCTGCCCTGATTGAACTAATTTGTCTCAGCATATTGCTTTTGCTGGTGGCAGTGTAAATGATACACCATCATTATAAAATTAAGCGTATACCTCTCAAATGACACAGCACTTCACTCCTAGGTATTTATCCTAGGAATCAGAAACACAAGACTTTGAGTTTTGAGTTGAGACAGAAAGCTATAGGAGTAAGTGAGAAGCCTCGTGTATTGTGAAAGGACTTCTCTGTTTAACAAGTGGAAGCATATATAAGACACATTATTTTTCCTCAGCCTAATTTCAGGGAGCTTGTAGAATATAGCACTTCTTAAAATTTTATATAGGCTCTTTGCCATACTTAGTTTTTGATTCTGGTGGGGGTTTTTTTTCAGTGTTTTTCATAGTATATTAATTAAAAAAGAAAGAAGTCAGGGGAAGGTGTGTCAGGAAACTAATAATATTTATTTTATGTAAAATTAAAAAATCATAATGGGCTTTTTTGGAAGATATGAACTTAAGAATGTAGTGGTTCTAAAATAGGTCATGAGAATATCCTTGGATACTAAGTAGCTCCATCTTTCTGTGTAAGAGTTGCATTTCAAGGGGTGAACAATAACTGTATTTCTGTACAGTGAGGTGTTAAATAAGTGGGATGAGGAACTCCCTATTTTATTTTAAAAAATTTATAATCTGGGACTAAGGTGTTGCTTTTGGTTAAAAGCTAGTGTTACAGTAATTTTTGCTGATTTTAATATTAATCATTAGACTTTGTCAAATGAGTTAGTAACTAAAACCAACACATTGTTCGTGATATTACATCATTCATTCTGCATGAAACTGAGGCTGTCTCTTGTCCTCTTATTATCCCAGTAAGAATTTACACCACTTAACCAGGTATTAATCATTGGCTCTTGTGAAAGCTGGGAATGTTTGAGTCAGTTGGATGATTGCGAGAAACAAAAACAGTGATAAAGGAGCAAAAAGCCTTTGATGCAACAAATTGCCTATGAAAAGAATGGGGATAAGCTCAGGAGCCTTGGAAGGTAGAGCTCAGTGAAAGGATACATGCAGAAGAAGCCAGCCACATCTTCAGGTGGAGAGGAAGGAGACTGCAAGGTGTTGTTTCTAGGGGCTATCATCTTCTCTGTAAATTTAGAAGCAAGGCCATCTTCTCAGTAAATATTCCTGGAATGACTTGAGGGTACTGAGAGAAGGAAGAAAGACTGAGAAGTTTTGATGGTAACGTTTGGGGTCAACTATGGAGGAGAATGCAATAAGGAGTCATTTGGGAGAGAATTAAAGGCTTGCTGAGCAATAGAGAGGTCTTGGTGTGGTTACCTGTGTATTCTGAGTCAATTACAATGGCTTTGCAACCTTTCTGGTAGTCCTTGACAGAGGGGGACAAAGGAAAATAAAATAACTGGGACAACAGTGAACTCTCAAGTGGATAGGAGACCAAGGAATTATATGGGAAAATGGAACAGGGGTCAGGAAGGCCTGATACTGAAAACAGACTAGAAATCCGTGTAGCTCCACAAGATTAGCTAAATACTTAAGGTCAAAATATAAGAACATAATCTAGGAGGTATTAGTAAAGAGTGGTAACCTGTTGCCCAGTTGGCAAGCTGATAATGACAGCAGTAGAAGAGCAGTCAAGAGAAAAATCTATCAGGCTAGCCTGTCCCATTACTCCTGTTAGTTGAGGGCTACTCTGTGTTGTGTGTTTTGCTTAAATCCAGGTTGGCAAACATTTTCTTACAGGGCTAGATAGTATATATGCCTTAGACAATATGAAAATGCATTTACCTGAAAACCACAGGTGGTTGCCCAGGGACACTTGTGTGAAATCCCCATTAGAAGTCAAGGTAAAAAAAGTATCAGTATGAACAGTGTTGCAGTCCTTGTAAAAATGAACTTCCTAGCCTCCTGGATGTTGAAGAGCTTGTTTTCAATCTACCTACAGGTATCTATGTCTGTATATATGTATGTGTGTGTGTATATAGGTATATGATACTATATACCTAATACTGTTTTAGTCCCTATGAGAAACATATAGAAATTACAGAAATAATCTGTCTTCCAAGAAATGCCAATCTATTTGGAGAAGGAAATGGGAAAAGGAAGACTGGAGGAATGAAAATACTTATAAAATATCATATAGTTGGACAGTGAGTTACTGCTACAAAGGTGACTTAATGACTTTGAGTACAGAATTGCTTGTATACCAAGCAGGAAGATTTCTCTGCCTTTGGACTTGAGGTTTGAGACAGTAGCCAACTGGGAACTCTTTTCTCACATATAGCATTTCAGCTACTCTCGTGCTTTGGAAAGATGAAATGACTCATTTTTCCAAGATGATTATTTCTATTGCTTAGTTCTGCTAAATGTCATAGTCTGAATAGTTATTAAAAGTTGGAAAAATAATTAAATGGACACTTTTCAGACTCAATCACATTGTGACTGGTATGATAATGGTCTCCCAAAATATTTGATGCCTTGAAAGTAGTGTCCTGCTGTATTTGATATAGACTCCTTTTTCTTCTTTTTAAATATTTTCTTGAATTATAAAATAAATTTATGTGGCAATAGATTAAGTCTGTTAATTCTATTTTGGGCAGTTATACCTAAGAAAAATAAAGACCAGTGGATAAATCCTATTTAGTGTTTGACACATTAAAGTGGTCATTTAAAATTGTTAAACCATATTTGGAAAGTAATTAGAAAGCAGCATGTAAAAAAAACCAGGATTATAAATTTGTTTCACTTTGATATCATAGAACAGTATGTTGGAAGGGCCTAGTGCTATCGCTTCCTACTGGTAATTTTACAGTAAAATACAATCTGGGATTCTAGATGGAAAATTACATCATCAGTTGTTCAGTGGCATGGTGGTGTCTTTGTAAATCTGCCCGAGCAATTTGGTTACTGCAGTCAGTTTGTGTTTTACTTTGCTCATTGTCAAATTCAAGATTTCTGTTGTTCTAGTTGAGCAAAAATTTTTGTATATCACGATTTCAAGATGGTGGGTAAGATTCAACTTGGCCTTTTAAGTTAAGATACATGTGATGTTAAGCCATCCCACAGTGTTGACAATAAACTTTCAATGACATAAAGTGAAGTGGGAAATATTCTCCCACCCTAATCTTACCCAGGGCTATTGAAAAGAGATGTTCTTCTTTAATGATGACAGGCACGATGAAGGAAAACTTGGTATGAACTACAGTTCTAAAGAGAGTGATTCTAACCAGACTGTACTGATGGGCATCAGATGAACAGAGAAGGAAATATAATTGTAAACGGAAAAGGCGGGACTTTTTGTTTCTAACGATTCTGTTACGTTGAGGGATATTTGAGGATCTGACCACGAAGGATTCAGTAAAACCTGAGACTGGGTTTAACATTTTAAAACATTTTTAAATATTAAAACTTAGATGAAGTCATAAAAGGTATGTAATTAACTTTTGCAGATGATAGCAATATGGGAGGGAGCATTAATATGATGGATGAGAACATCAGTGTACAAGGTTAATAGCTTCAACTGATGGATTGCATCAAATTATGGGATTAAATTTGAATGTAAATATTTATTGTAAAAACCAGTTTGGACAGTTTTAAGGTAGTGGAAGCACAGCTTGATAGCAAATGATGCTTTTTAAAAAAGTGAATCTGGGTATTTTTATATGACTATAAGATTAATATGAGCCAGTAGTATGAAGCAGCTGCTAAAAAATAAAAACCTTAGGCATGATAGAAGCATAGTAAAGATCAAGAGAAGTCCTAGACAGTGCTCGCTTCTGCAGCACGTAAACTAAAAATTGGAATGATACAGAGAAGATTGGCATGGCCCTGAGCAAGGATGACATGCACATTCGTGTAGTGTTCCATATTTTTACCTCACACCAGTCAGAATGGCTATCGTTAAAATGTCTACAAATAATAAATTCTGGAGAGGGTGTGGAGAAAAAGGAACCCTCCTACACTGTTGGTGGGGATATATTTTGGTGCAGCCGCTATGAGAAACAGTATGGAGGTTCCTCAAAAAACTAAAAATAGACTTGCCATATGATCTAGCAATCCCACTCCTGGACATATATCTGGAGAAAACTCTAATTCAAAAAGACACATGCACCCCAATGTTCATAGCAGCGCTATTTACAATAGCCAAGACGTGGAAGCAACCTAAGTATCCATTGACAGATGAATGGATAAAGAAGGTGTGGTATACATGTACAATGGGATACTACTAAAAAAAGAACTAATTCCATTAAAAAGAATGAACTACCCATCTGCAGCAATGTAGATGGACCTAGAGATTATCACACTGAGTGAAATAAGTCAGAAAGAGACAAATATTGTATGATATCACTAATATGTGGAATCTAAAATACGACACAAATGAACTTGTTTACAAAACAAACAGACTCACAGACACAGAAGACAGACTTATGATTACCAAAAAGAAAAGGGGGTGAGGGAGGGATAAATTAGGAGTTTGTGATTAACAGATATCACTACTATATATAAAGTAGATAAACAATAAGGACCTACTGTATAGCACAGGAAACTATATTCAATGTCCTGTAATAAACCATAATGGAAGAGAATATGAAAAAGAATATATATCTATATCTATCTTCCTATCTATTAATCTATTTATCTACCTACCTACCTATAGTATAACTGAATCACTTTGCTCTACACCAAAAACTAACACAACATTGTAAATGAATTATACTTCAAAAAAATAAACAGAGGGCTTTCCTGGTGGCGCAGTGGTTGAGAGTCCGCCTGCCGATGCAGGGGACACGGGTTCGTGCCCCGATCCGGGAAGATCCCACATGGCCGCGGAGCGGCTGGGCCCGTGAGCCATGGCCGCTGAGCCTGCGCGTCCGGAGCCTGTGCTCCGCAACGGGAGAGGCCACAGCACAACAGTGAGAGGCCCATGTACCGCAAAAAAAAAAAAAAAAAAAAAAAAACAGATTAAAAAAAATTCCTAGACACTTTGCACACTGTGATGTGCAGGCCGCATCCAGAGGGTTGTGCTGCTGTCTGTGAGCTATGATTTAAGAAGAGTGCTTAATATGTCAGAGTGGGTCCAAACGAGGCTGGAGGCTGACCAGTTTTCTTCAGATATTCAAATTGCCGATGGAACAGATGCTGGAATTATTTTCTTTCAAGTAAAAGCTTCAAGAAGCAGACTTGATTCTCCTGGAAAGGCATGGGCAGCCACTGCCAGAGAGATATAATAAAGAGGAATCTTTGGTTCGATAGAGACTAAAAGGAGTAACTTCTATTTTCCTTCTAAAAGTCGAAGATGCCATGATTATGGCATTATTGATGCCATAATAAATAATGCCGTGATTATTGAATATAAATCTAAGATTTGAGAAAGCAAAAAGAGAGACAATCCTGGGTAAGAACTGAGATAGACTGTGACTGGAGGGTCTCACTCTTGATTAGCTTCTGGGCCTATTTTAAAGCATGTTGTTTGGACCTCGGCTCTCCATTTAAAGCCTGAATTGGACTTAATTGTGATACAGTGTCAAGTGATAAAGGAGCATATCACAAGGCATATACTGTTAGCGTTAAAAAGGGAAAGTCAGAAATAGCTTCACGTGGATTTTTTTCCCAAATCAAGCAACGCAATGAAGTACAACAAAAAAGGCAGAACGCCGAACTCACAAGAAATGATGGTCCATCCCTTTTGAAGGTTTTCATGAACTATATATAACAGGATTATAGTTTTTTACACTGTAGTTCACTTAGAATTGAAAATGAAGGTGCCTTCGGCTACCTGACTGCCTTTATAATTCTTAGTGATTCCTACAGTCTCATGGCAAATTGTAAGAATTTTCTTTTTCTCCTTCTTGTTTATTTTCAGGGAGATGGGTTCTGTTCTTTAATGTTTCACGAAGATGTAGTAGATCTTAGTTTGAACAAATTGATCCTCTTATTTCTTCAGAATCTGTTATGTGTATGAAAGTCTAATTTGGTGTGGGTCAGGGCAAAGGAAATATAACGACACTGGGTAACAAAAGAGACAAAAAAGGATGACTGATGTGTTGCCACCCTTATAAGCCTCTCTACTTCAAAAATACCAGTCTTGGATAAAGCTATTGTTGAAAGAATGCTTTTTTCTCCCTCAAGTCCAATATCCAGACACACACAAGTATACACATACTGTTTTTATAATCTAGAAATGTTATAGGAATCTGAGAATACATTTTGTATTATTAAATGACACATTGTTCAAGTCAAGGTTTTGTTTTGTTTTTTTCTTTCACAACCGAGTTTATAGTCAATTGTCCTGTGACATTAACACATTGTAGGTATTCTTAGTTTGTTATTAAAGAAAATATTGGGAATATTAGACATCTTCAGGGAAATTTTTAAAAAATATTACTAGATGGGTGAACATTTATCCTTTCCAAGAATATAAAATTTGTGACTCATTTTTATCTTTGGTTTTCCACTGTAAAGAATGGGTGTCAGCTTCCTATGTAATTTTGATTTGTTTATCCAGCAGTTTTGTTTGTCTGTGCAGTTTTCTATGTGCCAATTGTGGTCAATATTTGGTTTCCATAAAAGGTATGAGTTTTCTTTGAGGCTATCTTTCTTGCTATTGCCAAACCCACAACTGATGCACCATTACTTTGACTTTTGTTCTTAATTTAAACTTGGCACAGGTCCTGTCTTTGGTGTAAAACATGAAGCAAACTCCGTTTTGACCTGGAATCTGGGGAGGAAACTATTTGCTTGACATTCTCTAAAGAGACATATAGACAGGATGTTTGTGTTGCTCTTATAGGGATAGAACTGCTACCTGAATGTGCCAGTACCCACAAGTTCAGGGTTGGCACTGCTATTAAAAAAAAAAAAAAATCTAGCCAAGTCCGTTTTTCTCAGTTTATAGGTAAAAGCAGGTAAAGACACATCAAAATGTCTCTGTTTAATGGAATGCAAAGCAATCCATTTAAAAAGGCTGGAACAGGATTTAAATCCAGACTGCCTGAGTTTGAATTCTGACTCTACCACTTATATGCCCAGGCAAGTTATTTAACCTGAGTCTGTTGTCTCAACTGTAAAAATGAGACATCAGAAGTTTCTACCTCATGGAGCTCTTGGAAGGATTAAGGTAAGTGACTTAGAACAGGGATTGACACAGAGTAGCCTCTTCCTTCTTCTCCTCATCTCTCAGAATTGAATATGCAAGTTACATTCCTTTTTGGCAAGAGTATGGGGTTTAGGGTCTTCAGAGAGTTACCTTTTGACATTCTGGCCTCATTGTCACCCTGCTCTAACTTACCTAGTCAATAACTTAGTCTTTACTTGTTATCTAGCAAACTGAATGGTAACCCTGTGACCTGAAGGTGCTAATACATCTCTAAGATGTGAACCATTCAGTCATATTTTATGAATAATTTAGGTCTCGTAAGCTCAGTTCATCCATACTTTGGAAATTTTTCAATCTTCTGTAAGAGCTACGTGGGGCTAGAAATTGAAACCACATAAAACAGTAAAAAAGAATTCCGACCAACTTTTACCTGTCAAATAAAGCCATTTATTCATATTTATTGAGTGTCTAGGACCTTCACAGTGGAGAAAACTACTTAATCATTCTCATGAGCTCCCTGCCTTACACATTGTAGACACCTAATAAAATGGTTTTTTCAATTGAAGTTTATGACCAAGCTTTTCACAGTGAAGATTCCTTTTCAAATATTCTCTAAATCTCTTCTTTTAAAAGTAGATACCCAGTCAGAAGTGGAGAAGTAGCAATTGCTGAGCTTAGCAGTAGCCAAAAGCGAACTTCATCCCTAAGCCTAATGACAGCTTCTTGGATGCAGCTCATGTGTGTTTCTCGTCTCTCTCTTTTTAAAGACAATCCCTAGGTTTGGATCTACTGCTGATTTTGCAGTTTTTACTGGTTAGGTCATATTGAGAATGATGATAGCATTAAAAATGAAATGTTGTATTCTTTTTTAATCCTTTGCCCCAGATTAGTTGAAAAGGGAGAGAGAAGAGGGAGAGATCCATTACTATTGTTCTGCAACACTGAACTAATTGCTTCTTAAGAAATAACATGAAAGTTGTACACATTATATAAAAAATTATTGTCTAAAGTGAAATTATTTTACAGATGAAGATAATGAGTGCTTATTGAGGTAATAATGCATCGAATTATATTCAAAGAAGAATTAAATAAAAGATGTTCCGTCATTCTACACATGGTTCACTAACAGAAATTCAAGATTTTTCACATTGGTAAGACAGCCACTTTTAGTGCCACTAAATTTTGTGCCACTTTTAGCGCCACATAATTAACTGTGATTTTGAGTCTTCACATACGGAAAAAAATTAGGCTAGTACACTTGTTTGTTTCAGAAACAGTTAATAATTTTTAGTTTATCACTGAAATGATATATATTTCTGAATGAGCTTCTCCAGAGGCATGTCACAGGCATCTCATCATTCAGTATCACCCTGCCTTTCTGTCAGTTTTAGCCATTTAGAGCCGCTATTTTGGCCATTAACTCTCAGGTCCTTCACTCTCCTCAAGCTGATCTTGACACAGGATTAGGAATACCAAAGCTTCCAGTCACAAGGAACCAGTGTCAAAGAGATTAACTGAATTATCTGTTGGCTTAATTCCCCATTCATGCTCACATGGGAAGGGAATAACTATATGTGAGAGTTCTTTTACAGCTATACTCCAATACAGGCAATGGCTGTTACCACTTCCCTATATTGGATCATTATGGTGACCTTCATTGCTCCTAAAGAACTCCTTTACCTAGTCTTTCTCTTCCATAGTCTCAA
Source organism: Pseudorca crassidens (assembly GCF_039906515.1). Lineage (NCBI taxonomy): Eukaryota > Metazoa > Chordata > Mammalia > Artiodactyla > Delphinidae > Pseudorca > Pseudorca crassidens. The sequence continues at coordinate 65,799,318 of NC_090306.1, forward strand.
TTCGTAGCATACAAATGTAGTTCTCTGTTTCTGTACAGCCCAGACTTTGAGGTTAATTGAATATCAATTCTTACCTACTAAAATTGGGTAGCTGCAGAAAGCAAGCTTCTTAATCAAAATTTCGTGTTTCTTGCTGCTACTAAAATAGGCAGGAAGGCAGGCCTGTTAACCGGTATTAGTGAGCCTTCATGAGAATCTCAGGAAAATGTTAATTTCCTTTTGGCTGTGCTTCCAATGAATTAGCTGTTTATGTGAAACTTTGCCTGTATTGCTCATGAGACCAATGATGCTCTGAGGTTTTTTCCCTCTGCCTTGGAAAAAAGTGTGGCCAGAGTCGTGTTCCTTATGATATTGTTACTTTGCTCCCGATTTTGCACTAAACTCAAAGACGTAATCAGGTAGTGTTGGGTGAAAATTGTTGGCATGAATAGAGAATCTTTTATCAAAAGATTTAAATATGATATCCTAAATGATAAGTTTCTTTCCTGAATTAAAAAACAAAACCCCAATAACTTAATTTTCCTTTATTTCTCAGTTAGCTATGAAGGTAAGCTGCAGGTAAACCTTTTCATACAGATGTGTACCTCACCATCTTGGTATTTCTAAGCCTCTTTTTCCTGAAATCTGTTTTACTCAGACTTTTTTTTTTTCCCCTGATAGACTATTTCTGAAATTGATACAGATCTCTTATATCACAATTAATAATTTCCAGTTTATTTTTTTCTAATAAGGCTCTTCTTTTATTATTATTTTTTTATTGGAGTATAGTTGCTTTACAATGTTGTGTTAGTTTCTGTTGTACAACCAAGTGAATCAGCTATATGTTACATACATCCCCTCCCTCTTGGACCTCCATCCCACCCCTTTAGGTCACCACAGAGCACCTAGCTGAGCTCCCTGTGCTATACAGCAGGTTCCCACTAGCTATCTATTTTACACATGGTAGTGTATACATGTCAATCCTAATCTCCCAATTCATCCCCCCTCCCCCTCCCCTGTGTCCACACGTCCGTTCTCTATGTCTGCGTCTCTATTCCTGCCTTGCAAATAGGAAATACATGACTTTAATTTAACATAGGCTACATATATTTTGGCCTGTTCGCTCATCCATATCTACCATCTACCAACTATGTGCTGGGCATGTGAAGGGTACAAAGCCCTCTGCCTTTATTTGGTGGGAGTTACAGTCTCCTTTTTGAGAAGCTATTGGAGAGTAACATTAATGGGTTAAAATTATGTCAAATTGGAAATCCTTTTAAGACATATTTAAGGATAAAAATTACTTTAAAGATCTTAATACACTATAGGAAAGCACAGGAAAAATCCTAAAATACTAACTTAGAATGGGCTTGGGAATAGAAATATCAACTTTGGAATCCTAGCACTGTTACTTAACAGGCACAAATTACACTTGCCTTTTTGCATTCTCATTTTGTTTTCCCTAAAAAATAGAGGTGTGTGAGAACTATGTGATATAATATGCACAACTACTGCCACCCAGTAGGTTCTTAATGCATTTTGCCTTTATTTTTATTACCAGTGTTATTGAAAACAAGAGTTTATGGAAATTAAGTAGACTTATAAAAATGAGAACATTATAGGATAGAATAATCTTTCAGAATGTTGGCTTATATGGCTTTTTAAGTTTATGTATGTCATACTTATTTGACTGTCAAATTTATTTTTAAAATTTCAATTCCCTCTTATCTCCAGGAAGCATGTATTTTTATTTTTCCACGCAGTATGTTGTCCTCCTTATTATTCTGGACATGGAAATAAAGGAGTGCTTGGAAATGTCTAGATTGTCTTGGCCATTCTCTTGTTACATTCAGTGATGTCAGTAAGACAGGCTCCTTCAGGAGCTGTGTACTTTATGAGTCTGGAGTGTCATATAAAAAAGAAATATCCATAACTGTATATTTTATGGCTGGAGGTTATATAAAGATTCTTGGTCGACTTTCTTTTGAGATTGAGTATTTCAGTAATGGTTTAAAATTGACATTCTGAATTATTATGTAATTATTTTGCATTATTCTTATTTGAAAGTAAAGAGCTCCTAATAACCAAAATATAGATGTACTTTGGACGTCTTTGACATATACAGTGTCCACCAAATCTTTCCACCTATCGTTAATAGGTACATTTCAGCTACACTATTTTTTTAAGGCTAATTCTTTTTTACTTTATCTTTTTTTTTTATCATCTTTATTGGAGTATAATTGCTTTACAATGGTGTGTTAGTTTCTGCTTAATAACAAAGTGAATCAGCTATACATATACATATATCCCCATATCTCCTCCCTCTTGCGTCTCCCTCCCACCCTCCCTATCACACTCCTCTAGGTGTTCACAAAGCACCCTCCCTGTGCTATGTGGCTGCTTCCCACTTGCTATCCGTTTTACATTTGCTAGTGTATATATGTCCATGCCCTCTCACTTTATCCCAGCTTACCCTTCCCCCTCCCTGTGTCCTCAAGTCCATTCTCTACGTCTGCATCTTTATTCCTGCCTTGCCCCTAGGTTTTTCAGAACCTTTTTTTTTTAGATTCCATATGTATGTCTTAGCACATGGTATTTGTTTTCTCTTTCTGACTTACTTCACTCTTTATGACACTCTAAGTCCATCCACCTCACTACAAATAACTCAATTTCGTTTCTTTTTATGGCTGAGTAATAAGGCAAGAATATACAATGGAGAAAAGACAGCCTCTTCAATAAGTGGTGCTGGGAAAACAGGACAGCTACATGTAAAAGAAAGAAATTAGAACACTCCACAACACCATACACAAAAATAAACTCAAAATGGATTAGAGAACTAAATGTAAGGCCAGACACTATAAAACCCTTAGAGGAAAACATAGGCAGAACACTCTATGACATAAATCACAGCAAGATTCTTTTTGACCCACCTCCTAGAGAAATGGAAATAAAACTAAAATAAACAAATGGGACCTAATGAAACTTAAAAGCTTTTGCACAGCAAAGGAAACCATAAACAAGATGAAAAGACACCCCTCAGAATGGGAGAAAATATTTGCAAATGAAGCAGCTGACAAAGGATTAATCTCCAAAATTTACAAGCAGCTCATGCAGCTCAATATCAAAAAAACAAAACAACCCAATCCAAAAATGGGCAGAAGACCTAAATAGACATTTCCCCAAAGAAGATACACAAATTGCCAACAAACACATGAAAAGATGCTCAACATCACTAATCATTAGAGAAATGCAAATCAAAACTACCATGAGGTATCACCTCATACCGGTCAGAATGGCCATCATCAAAAAATCTACAAACAATAAATGCTGGAGAGGGTGTGGAGAAAAGGGAACACTCTTGCACTGTTGGTGGGAATGTAAATTGATACAGCCACTATGGAGAACAGTATGGAGGTTCCTTAAAAAACTACAAATAGAACTACCTACCATATGACCCAGCAATCCCACTACTGGGCATATACCCTGAGAAAACCATAATTCAAAAAGAGTCATGTCCCACAGTGTTCATTGCAGCTCTATTTTCAATAGTCAGAACATGGAAGCAACCTAAGTGTCCATCAACAGATGAATGGATAAAGAAGATGTGGCACATATATACAGCTACACTATTTATTTAACTGTTCCCTGCCATTTAAGAAAAAATGACATTTAGTAGTTTTATGTCATTCCTGAAAAGATTCTTCTTTGTTATTTAACTTGCTAGAAACTCCTAACTTCACTCTTAGCTTAAGATTTCAGTTACTACTTCCTTAAGACTAAAACCTCCCAGTTTGCAATGTATTGGACACACCGTTTACGTCTATTAGGTGGCCTTTCCTAGTTTATACTAAGTAGCAAAGTTAGAGCTTTATTTCTTGCTCATGTTCAGTATTGTATGAGGCTCCCCTTCATGTACCTTCATGGTGGGACACAAGCTGAGGGGCAGCCCTTTCCTGGGCCATGCCAAGATGGTGACAGATTGGAAAAAGAGATTGTAAGACTACATGCTGGCTCTTAACAGCTTCTGCTCGTATGAGGCCTGTGTCTCATATCTTTTCCACTCATATTTCATGAGCCAAAGTCAGTCACATGGCCAAGCCTGATGATAATGTGATGGAAAATATTGTTTCCTGCAGCAGTGGGCCTGGTTTGTAGGGGAGGGGAGCAGCAAAAATGTTTAGACAAAATTATAGTCCACCACACTACCTCAGTATTGCTCTCTTGACATGTTGAAATGTGCCTTCCTCGCTATAATTCGAAAATACCATGTATTCACTTTTTAAACATATATTGAGCATTAACTATTATATATTCCCCATAGTCAGTGATTGTACAGACTTTAATATTAAGGACCATAAGCTGAAAGAAGAGTCTACTGATGTGCTTAGCTCTTGTCCTCCTGATATTTCTATACATATTCAATAATTTTCATAATGTTTCCCATGATACTCTTTTCACTCACCTTTTGTGATGCCAAAAGGTGACTTGGACTTTTTAAAGAGAGATGGGATTGGAATTCTACCTCTGTGATTCATTAGCAATGTGATCTTAGTTATTAATTCTCCTTGATCTCCCTTTTCCTGAATACTCTGGGATTATACAAAACATGTGAATCACCTGGTCAATCACCTTGATGCATTATAAATTTTCAGGCAAGTCATATCTTGTATCACTTCCACCATAACCCTCTAGGAACTCTCATTTCACTCAGAATTAAAACAGAAGCCCTTTTTGTGTTCTACAAACTTCACGATGATCTGTCCCCATGGTTCTCACCCTTGCTTACTTTGCTCCAACTATGTTGGGCTTCTTGATAATCCAAAACACAGAAAGCACAGTCCAGGCTTGGCACTTCTGCTACTGATGTTCCCACTGGAATGTTATTTCTTTAAATATCTACAAGGCTTGTGTCATCATTTATTTCTGCTTAAATGTCATCTCATTAGAAAGGCCTCTGGCCACTGTGTTTAAGATATCACCTCTTCTATCACTCTATAACTTCTTATCTTGACATATGTTTTCTATTTTGATTTATCATCACTAGACATATATATATGTGTGTGTTTGTTTACTGGTTTATGATTTTTTCCTCCCTCTAGAATTTAAACTTCATAAGAACAGAGACTATTTTGTATACTGTACATTCTACCACCTACAATGCTTCCTGGCCCATAGTAGGTGATTAGTAATTGATGAGTAAATAAATTTAACTTATATCATTCAGGAGAATAAATAATAAGGTTAAACAGAGAACAAAAGACAGGTTCCTTGTATCTTCTATTTATTACTCAATACCAGAAAAGGTGACTGAGACATAATTACGGAATATCTATATTTATCTTCCAAGTCGCTACCCAATTTTTTTTTTGAATTTTATTTTATTTTTTTATACAGCAGGGTCTTATTAGTCATATATTTTATACACATCAGTGTATACATGTCAATCCGATTCTCCCAATTCATCACACCACCACCCCCACCTGGCACTGCTTTCCCCCCCTTGGTGTCCATACATTTGTTCTCTACATCTGTGTCTCAGTTTCTGCCCTGCAAACCAGTTCATCTGTACCATTTTTCTAGGTTGCACGTATATGCGTTAATATGCGATATTTGTTTTTCTCCTTCTGACTTCACTCTGTATGGCAGTCTCTAGATCCACCCATGTCTCTACAAATGTCCCAATTTCTTTCCTTTTTATGGCTGAGTAATATTCCATTGTATATATGTACCACATCTTCTTTATCTATTCGTCTGCTGATGGGTATTTAGGTTGCTGCCATGACCTGGCTATTGTAAATAGTGCTGCAATGAACATTGGGGTCCATGTGTCTTTTTGAATTATGCTTTTCTCTGGGTATATGCCCAGTAGTGGGATTGCTGGGTCATATGGTAATTCTATTTTTAGTTTTTTAAGGAACCTGCATACTGTTCTCCATAGTGGCTGTATCAATTTACATTCCCACAATCAGTGCAAGAGTGTTCCCTTTTCTCCACACCCTCTGCAGCATTTATTGTTTGTAGATTTTTTGATGATGGCCATTCTGACTGGTGTGAGGTGATACCTCATTGTAGTTTTGATTTGCATTTCTCTAATGATTAATGATGTTGAGCAGCTTTTCATGTGTGTCTTGGCCATCTGTATGTCCTCTTTGGAGAAATGTCTATTTAGGTCTTCTGCCTATTTTTTGATTGGGTTGTTTGTTTTTTTAATATTGAGCTGCATGAGCTGTTTATATATTTTGGAGATTAATCCTTTGTCTGTTGATTCGTTTGCGGATATTTTCTCCCATTCTGAGGGTTGTCTTTTCGTCTTTTTTGTAGCTTCCTTGGCTGCGCAAAAGCTTTTAAGTTTCATTAGGTCCAATTTGTTTATTTTTGTTTTTATTTCCATTACTCTAGGAGGTGGATCAAAAACAATCTTGCTATGATTTATATCAAAGAGTGCTCTTCCTATGTTTTCCTCTAAGAGTTTTATAGTGTCCGGTCTTACATTTAGTTCTCTAATCCATTTTGAGTTTACTTTTGTGTATGATGTCAGGGAGTGTTCTAATCTCATACTTTTAAATGTACCTGTCCAGTTTTCCCAGCACCACTTATTGAAGAGGCTGTCTTTTCTCCATTGTATATCCTTGCCTCTTTTGTCATAGATTAGTTGACCATAGGTGTGTGGGTTTATCTCTGGGCTTTCTATCCTGTTCCATTGAGCTATATTTCTGTTTTTGTGCCAGGACCATATTGTCTTGATTATTGTAGCTTTGCAGTATAGTCTGAAGTCAGGGAGTCTGATTCCTCCAGCCCTGTTTTTTTCCCTCCAGACTGATTTGGCTCTTCGGGGTCTTTTGTGTCTCCATACAAATTTTCTGTTCTAGTTCTGTAAAAAATGCCATTGGTGATAGGGATTGCATTGAATCTGTAGATTGCTTTGGGTAGTATAGTCATTTTCACAATATTGATTCTTCCAATCCAAGAACATCGTATATCTCTCCATCTGTTGGTATCATCTTTAATTTCTTTCAACAGTGTCTTATAGTTTTCTGCATACAGGTCTTTTTGTCTCCCTAGGTAGGTTTATTCCTAGGTATTTTATTCTTTTTGTTGAAATGGTAAATGGGAGTGTTTCCTTAATTTCTCTTTCAGATTTTTCATCATTAATGTATAGGAATGCAAGAGATTTCTGTGCATTAATTTTGTATCCTGCAACTTTACCAAATTCATTGATTAGCTCTAGTAGTGTTCTGGTGGCATCTTTAGGATTCTCTATGTATAGTATCATGTCACCTGCAAACAGTGACAATTTTACTTCTTCTTTTCCAATTTGTATTCCTTTTATTTCTTTTTCTTCTCTGATTGCCGTGGCTGGGACTTCCAAAATTGTGTTGAATAATAGTGGCAAGAGTGGACAACCTTGTCTTGTTCCTCATCTTAGAGGAAATGCTTTCAAATTTTTCACTATTGAGAATGATGTTTGCTGTCGGTCTGTCGTATATGGCATTTACTGTTTACTGAACCTACCTACTGTTGAGGTAGGTACCCTTTATGCCCACTTTCTGGAGAGTGTTTATCGTAAATCGGTGTTGAATTTTATCAAAAGCTTTCTCTGCATCTATTGAGATGATCGTATGGTTTTTATTCTTCAATTTGTTAATATGGTGTATCACATTGACTGATTTGCATATATTGAAGAATCCTTGCATCCCTGGGATAAATCCCACTTTATCATGGTGTATGATCCTTTTAATGTGTTGTTGGATTCTGTTTGCTAGTATTTTGTTGAGGATTTTTGCATCTATATTCATCAGTAACAATAATCTTTAATTTTCTTTTTTTTATAGTATCTTTGTCTGGTTTTGGTATCAGGGTGATGGTGGCCTCATAGAATGAGTTTGGGAGTGTTCCTTCCTCTGCAATTTTTTGGAAGAGTTTGAGACGGATGGATGTTAGCTCTTCTCTAAATGTTTGATAGAATTCACCTGTGAAGCCATCTGGCCCTGGACTTTTGTTTATTGGAAGATTTTTAATCACAGTTTCAATTTCAGTGCTTGTGATTGGTCTGTTCATGTTTTCTATTTCTTCCTGGTTCAGTCTTGGAAGGTTATACCTCTCTAAGAATTTGTCCATTTCTTCCAGGTTGTCCATTTTATTGGCATAGAGTTACTTGTAGTAGTCTCTTAGGATGCTTTGTATTTCTGCTGTGTCTGTTGTAACCTCTCCTTTTTCCTTTCTTATTTTATTGATTTGAGTCCTCTCCCTCTTTTTCTTGATGAGTCTGGCTAATGGTTTATCAATTCTGTTTATGTTCTCAAAGAACCAGTTTTTAGTTTTTTGAACTTTGCTATTGTTTCCTTTGTTTCTGTTTCATTTACTTCTGCTCTGATCTTTATGATTTCTTTCCTTCTACGAACTTTGGGTTTTGTTTGTTATTCTTTCTCTAGTTCCTTTAGGTGTAACGTTAGATTGTTTATTTGAGATTTTTCTTGTTTCTTGAGGTAGGCTTGTATAGCTATATACTTCCCTCTTAGAACTGCTTTTGCTGCATCCCATACGTTTTGGATCGTCGTGTTTTCATTGTCATTTGTCTCTAGGTATTTTTTGATTTCCTCTTTGATTTCTTCAGTGATCTCTTGGTTATTTAGTAACGTATTGTTTAGCCTCCATGTGTTTGTGTTTTTTACGTTTTTTTCCCTGTAATTGATTTCTTGTCTCATAGAGTTGTGAGAAAAGATGCTTTATATGATTTCAATTTTCCTAATTTTATTGAGGCTTGATTTGTAACCCAGGATGTGATCTATTCTGGAAAATGTTCCGTGTGCACTTGAGAAGAAAGTGTAATCTGCTGTTTTTGGATGGAATTTCCTTTAAGTATCAATTAAATCTCTCTGGTCTATTGTGTCATTTAAAGCTTATTTTTCCTTATTAATTTTCTGTTTGGATGATCTGTCCATTGGTGTAAGTGAGGTGTTAAAGTCCCCCACTATTATTGTGTTACTGTCGATTTCCTCTTTTACAACTGTTAGCAGTTGCCTTATGCATTGAGGTGCTCCTATGTTGGGTACATATATATTTATAATTGTTATATCTTCTTCTTGGATTGATCCCTTAATCATTATGTAGTGTCCTTCCTTGTCTCTTGTGACATTCTTTATTTTAAAGTCTATTTTATCTGATATGAGTATTGGTACTCCAACTTTCTTTTGATTTACATTTGCATGGAATATCTTTTTCCATCCCCTCACTTTCTGTCAGAATGTGTCACTAGGTCTGAAGTGCGCCTCTTGTAGACAGCATATATATGGGTCTTGTTTTTGTATTCATTCAGTGAGCCTATGTCTTTTGGTTGGAGCATTTAATCCATTCATGTTTAAGGTAATTATCAATATGTATGTTCCTATTACTATTTTCTTAAGTGTTTTGGGTTACTTTTTGTAGGTCCTTTTCTTCTCTTGTTTTTCCCACTTAGAGAAGTTCCTTTAGCATTTGTTGTAGAGCTGGTTTGGTGGTGCTGAATTCTCTTAGCTTTTGCTTGTCTGTAAAGCTTTTTGATTTCTCTGTGGAATCTGAATGAGGTCCTTGCTGGGTAGAGTAATCTTGGTTGTAGGTTCTTCCCTTTCATCACTTTAAGTATATCATGCCACTCCCTTCTGGCTTGTAGAATTTCTGCTGAGAAATCAGCTGTGAACCTTAAGGGAGTTCCCTTGTATGTTATTTGTCATTTTTCCTTTGTTACTTTCAGTAATTTTTCTTTGTCTTTAATTTTTGCCAATTTGATTACTATGTGTCTTGGCATGTTTCTCCTTGGGCTTATCCTGTATGGGACTCTGCACTTCCTAGACTTGGGTGGCTGTTTCCTTTCCCACGTTAGGGAAGTTTTTGACTATAATTTCTTCAAATATTTCCTCTGGTCCTTTCTCTCTCTCTTCTGCTTCTGGGACCCCTATAATTCAAATGTTGTTGCATTTAATCTTGTCCCAGAGATCTCTTAGGCTCTATTCATTTCTTTTCCTTCTTTTTTCTTTATTCTGTTCCGCAGCAGTGACTCCCACCATTCTGTCTTCCAGGTCACTTATCCGTTCTTCTGCCTCAGTTACTCTGCTATTGATTCCTTCTAGTGTATTTGTCATTTCAGTTATTGTATTGTTCATCTCTGTTTGCTTGTTCTTTAATTCTTCTAGATCTTTGTTAAACATTTCTTTCATCTTCTCGATCTTTGCCTCCATTCTTTTTCCAAGGTGCTGGGTCATCTTCACTGTCATTATTCTGAATTCTTTTTCTGGAAGGTTGCCTATCTCCACTTCATTTAGTTGTTTTTCTGGGGTTTTATCTTGTTCCTTCATCTGGTACATAGCCATCTGCCTTTTCATCTTGTCTGTCTCTCGGTGAATGTGGTTTTTGTTCCACAGGCTGTAGGACAGTAGTTCTTCTTGCTTCTGCTGTCTGCCCTCTGGTGGATGAGGCTGTCTGAGAGGCTTGTGCAAGTTTCCTGATGGGAGGGACTGGTGGTGGGTAGAGCTGGCTGTTGCTGTGGTGGGCAGAGCTCAGTAAAACTTTAATCTGCTTGACTGCTGATGGGTGGGGCTGGGTTCCCTCCCTGTTAGTTGTTTGGCCTGAGGCAACCCAACACTGGAGCCTACCCGGGCTCTTTGCTGGGGTAATGGCAGACTCTGGGAGGGCTCACGCCAAGGAGTACTTCTCAGAACTTCTGCTGCCAGTGTCCTTGCCCTTGAGGTGAGACAGAGCCACCCCCCGCCTCTGCAGGAGACCCTCCAACACCAGCAGGTAGGTCTGGTTCAGTCTCCTGTGGGGTCACTGTTCCTTCCCCTGGGTCCTGATGCGCACAGTACTTTGTGTGTGCCCTCCAAGAGTGGAGTCTCTGTTTCCCCCAGTCCTGTCGAAGTCCTGCAATCAAATCCTGCTAGCCTTCAAAGTCTGATTCTCTAGGAATTCCTCCTCCCATTGCTGGACCCCCAGATTAGGAAACCTGATGTGGGGCTCAGGACCTTCACTCCAGTGGGTGCACTTCTGTGGTATAAGTGTTCTGCAGTTTGTGAGTCACCCACCCAGCAGTTATGGGATTTGATTTTATTGTGATTGCACCCCTCCTGCCGTCTCACTGTGGTTTCTCCTTTATCTTTGGATGTGGGGTATCTTTTTTGGTAAGTTCCAGTATCTTCCTGTCGATGATTGTTCAGCAGTCAGTTGTGATTCTGGTGTTCTTGCAAGAGGGAATGAGAGCATGTCCTTCTACTCCACCATCTTGAACCAATCCTCACTACCCAATTGAATGCAGTCTTAATAGCTATAAACTGCTAACTATAAAATATACATGATTATATTACTTTTTAAGATAATTTTTTAAAATGTTATTTCTTATAGGTGGAAACTGGTTCATTTGAAATGTAAACTGCACTTAAGCAGTTGGGCTAAAGACGGTAGTAAAATTGCTTCCTTTCTTGGAAAATAGGTAAAAGAAAAAAAATCAAGCAGTACTTTGAATTTAGAGCAGTGAATTTAATAATGAAGTTAAATTTCACAATATCTGAAAAATTTAAGAACCTAAGCCATTTTACTTAAGGAGCTAAGACTTTTCATTTAAGCCAAGGTGTAATTTCAATATATCATCAGTATAAAATTGTTAATAAGATAATTTATATTTTTAATATTAATTCTTTGAAATCTGATGTGTATTTAGACTTACCACATTTCTCAGCTTGGATTGGCCACATTTCTGGTGGTTAGTTGCCATTTGTGGTTGATAGCTACCATATTGGACCTTACAGTTCCAATCTAACTGGTCATACCAATACAGGAGGATTCTAGCGAGGGCTACTCTTCGTTGCCGTGCGTGGGCATCTCATTGCGGTGGGTTATCTTGTTGTGGAGCACAGGCTCTAGGTGCACGGGCTTCAGTAGTTGTGCCACATGGGCTCAATAGTTGTGGCTCGCGGGCTCTAGAGCGCAGGCTCAGTAGTTGAGACGCACAGGCCTAGTTGCTCCATGGCATATGGGACCTTCCTGGACCAGGGCTTGAACCCGTGTCCCCTGCATTGGCAGGCAGATTCTTAACCACTGCGCCACCAGGGAAGCCCCTCATTGCATCTGTATTTCACTGCTATCATGTTATTTTTTTTTCAAGTTTAATAGACAAAAAACAGCATTTCATCATTTTTAATTTGTTTTTGATTAGCAGGAATATTTATCGTAACTAATAGTTATTGAGAGCCACCTGTGTGCTAGGATTGTAGTAGTTGCTTTATTAATGTTATCTAGCTCTTCACAAAGATATGAAGATGTGTTAAAGGGTAAAGGGGTCCCAGAAGGTTTCCAAAATTTGCCAGACTCACACAGCTTTAAGTGGCGGAGCTGGGATCTCAGATCTTTGTTTTTGACTGCCTTAGGAATTTATGTAGGGCCAGTGGTCTTGAGATTCCAGGGAGCTATAAATTGAACTTTATTTCATAGGCAGTGAAACTATGTTAATTGAAATGAGTGTGAAACTCTAAATATAGTCCTCTGATTCTTAGGTAACTCCTCAAATAAAATCATCTCTGGTGCCCAATATAGCTGAAGTTACCTGAGAAATGGGCTCTAAATGGATCAAATGTCATTATTTTGGTTATCTGCTATGTTTGTTCAAATGAACAAGTATTAATTAACTCTGTTGTAGATATTCACCACTCTACTAACAAATATGCAGGAGTTAAATAAGGTTGCTTATTGATGAAGACCGTCTGATTTTAAAAATATTTCCAGATTATATTTCATTTTGATTCTAGAGGAATCGAGGACTTTTTCCTAGTAGTCCGTCTGCCCTGTACGGCTGTTTTTCTGGATTCTAAAGCGCTGTCACATAACTTCTGCTTGAAGTTATGCCTCAGTATGCAGTGGGTTCCTGTTTGCAGCAGAAGCCCAAAGAATGAATTGAAAGTGTCCTCTTTGTTTGTATATATTAATGTATAAGTGCTTCTTTCCCAGGATCAGTTTTACATCCAAGGGAGCTGGAACCTTTTTAGTGGTGATTTGAACCTCCTAGACTGTTGAACATTGTGAACATCAGAAGATCTCTGGTATAGAATATGTTTAATATTTTGAATCTCCATTAGCACCAATATGAAATCCAGATATGGCAGGAAATATCCATGTGTATGAGGAAAGCAGCATCTTTTGAATCACTGAGTAGCCATGTAAAAGAAGTTTTGAATCTTACTCTAAAATAATTTTCCTTTTGTCAGGATTTTAGTTACACATTCAGGTGGAGATCATTTTTATGCTGAGGAAATACCTTGGCCTTGGTCCCACTGTCCTGAACGGAATAGGAAGGGGCAGATGGATTTCTGGGAACCACAGAGCAGCATGCAAGTTTGCTTTGGAGACAGGGTTTCTTGCCATGCGTGTGAATTTCAAAGTGAAATGTTAACCTGCCTTAGCATCTCTAAGCCTTCATTGTTGGTTTTGGCTATTGTTTAGTGACACTTGTACTACCAGCAGTTGGAGAGTTTGCAAAGGCATCTGTAGCCTTGTTTTTAATATTACTCTAGCTGTCAGTAAGTAGAACTTCAAAGCCATCATTTTGAAGAAGTTGCATTGAAAATGAACTCCATTTTAGATGAAATTCTTGGTCAAAGCAAGAGAAACATTATCATAAAAGTTTTATGACTTTTTCAGTGTTGACTTACAGGGTAGGATTCAGTATGAACCCAGGACAACATGGAGCATACAGAGACTGGAAAGAAGGTAGAAGGTCACAGCCCTGGGCCACTAGGATGCCAAAACTTCTACCAAGCTCAAATGTGATTCAAGAAACTGTGTGTACTAGGAGTTAGGACCATAGTTAGTTCTTAGTGATAAGGTTTTTCCAGGCAAATGGATTTCTAGGAAACAAAGTTAAGTAATGTTAAGCTCTGACCACTTTAAAAGCAAAAGAAAACTCACCCTCCTACTGCTATCTTTCTGACTGAGGCCTTAAAGCTTACCCCAGGTTTCAGGTCAGGCTACTTAGCATTAGCAAAGATGCGAGAAACTAGAGCATTCTGGAAGAGGCCATATCCTCCACAAAGATTCTGTGGGCTTCCCCAGGAAGCGAGAATTTCTAGTTACATCTCTGCAAGGGGTCCGTTTTTTTGTTTTGTTTTTTTGATTGAGCATATCAGCAGGAAGTAAAGGTATAGAGCAAGTAGCAGGTATTTGACAGTGTAGGCTGGAGATGGGGGACATATTAAAAGCAAGGTACTAATCCACAAAGAGTGCTTCACATACATTAGAGGGGTTTCTGAGTGCCCATCACTAAATGCATTTCGAAGTGGGGTTCTTGTCCCAGAAAAGTCCAAAATCTCAGGCATGGTCATGAATCAGGGAAACTTCAGGGGAAATGTGGCAGTAGCCCAAGTCTTTTTACAACTATAATAGGGAATATCAGGAAGACTATCTCCCTATGCACGGATACTGGTTGATACAAGAAAAGAAGGGGCGATCCAGGACCCTGTATGTTATGAGGAGCACCGTATCCTGGCAGCTGACCATAGGACTGACTGTAGGAGAGTACTGATAATCTAAACCAAGGTTGATCCAGGCACTCAACCTGAAAGTCAGTGGTCGCAGTGACCCCTGCTGTGATTGGTTGGCATGGACATAAAGAATACACTGGCTCTCTACTAGACCTAGTAGGAAGAGACCAGGCGTATCTATAGATCACCCCCTAAGGTAGATCCTAAAAACAATATAAATAAGAAAAACAGTTTACCATTAAAAAAAAAAAAGCCAATCAGAGATTATATTAGTACAGTGCCTAACACGTTCACTAGCTCAACTTTCCCTCCTTTCACTCTACTGGTCTCTGCTAGGTTGTTACATGTTAAGAGAACAATATATAGTGGCACTGTTAATAATTCCATTTGAATTCAAATTTACTTCAAAATCAAATATATATCTTTAAAAATAAAGAGATGGCATATTTGAGAACATCTTAGGCTGATGATGATAATGATGTTTTTGTCCAGAATACTTAGACTTTTACCTGCATAACGGTGGAATTACATGAAGGTAGTGATGGAACTGGATGATTCAGAGGAGAGAAGAGTGAAGGAAACAGAATAAACCACAGATTCTAGAAACTACAGTGCACAGTTTCCCCTGTTACTGTAGTAGGAGCGCTCACGGTCATTGCACAAAGCAATGTGGCTTAGTTAGCTTAACAGAATAATGGAAGAACAACAATCTTAGAAGGTTTTTAAAATTCTGTTTCAATGGGATTTTTTCCCAAAATTGACAGCTTATGTGCATATTAATATTTTTAACTCATAAATCTCCATCAGCTTCATACTTTTATTTTGAGAAACCCTAAGCAATGCCTTGCTGAAACCTGGAGTTACCTAGAGAACTACTTTGAAACCACTTTGGGGATTCCACTGTCCCTCCCCAAGGAAGGAGAGATGGAAGACTGTTATAATTCTGTAGCATCCTGAAGATCATCTGTTTCACTGTGCTACACTGTGCAACTATCAAATCCCAGCCTCCCTGATGTTTGTGTTCTTTGAACTCTCTTATCATGGAAATGTTCAAAAGATGACTATTCCACATATGAACAGGGATTACTGCTACAAAGTTCGTAGTTGACAGAGCTCTTCCTCCTTAAAATTCCACCTATCTCTTCAAGTTCTTTATTGTTAAATGGACAATTTTATGCTAATTGATTATTCCCCACTGTGACACGACCGTTCTTACTTTCAGTGCCATAAATCTTCAGAACCTATTTATATTGAAACAACATACATACTGCCTTTACAGTTCCATGATGCCATTTATTAAATGCTCATTGGATTAGTCACGACACTGTATTATCCATTGTTTCTCCCATGAATACTGGCCTCTGGTGGCTCCCTCAGAGGTTGTTCCTATAAACACTAATAACCATGAATGGACCTCTTACTCAGAATGTGGAGGGAAATGCAAACCATAATTTGTTTCCTAGTCATGTTAAATTTAGAATTTAGAGTGTGAACTGAGAATAACACATCCATCTTTCAATTATATCTTTTCATGAACTCTTTTGGCCATAATAAGTGCATTCTTAGATTGTAATCATTTTTTTTTTTTTTTTTTTTTGCGGTACGCGGGCCTCTCACTGCTGTGGCCTCTACCGTTGCGGAGCACAGGCTCCGGACGCGCAGGCTCAGTGGCCATGGCTCACGGGCCCAGCCGCTCCGCGGCATGTGGGATCCTCCCGGACCGGGGCACGAACCCGTGTCCCCTGCATCGGCAGGCGGACTCTCAACCACTGCGCCACCAGGGGAGCCCCGATTGTGATCATTTTGAACGTTAACCGTGCCCCTGTGTTCTACACAAGTCCACCCATAGGTCAGGGGTGAGGGGACCTTGGGTAGAGAGAGAGAAGTTGCCTCTTCATACAAGGAATATCTCTCCCTTGGCCATACAGCTGGCGACTGACCTGGGGAAGCACATCAGTAGGAAGTAAGAGAGGATATTGATCACAAGGACTTATTAGCATTAGGGAAAAACAGTCTTGAAAGGCCTTTGAGAAGATAGATATGGCCACTACTAGAGGACTGTCTGACAATTAGCAAATGGGGAGGGATGGCAGCTCTGCATGCAGTGGGCAATGAGTCCACAGGATAAAGAGTGCCTGCTGCTACCCCCTGCTGCCCTTAAGTGCTATAGACTAGCAGCATCACCACAGTTGGAACATGGGCAAACTGATGCATGGGCCCACGAAGCTCAAGGCTGGTGGTAGACCTTTGGTTGCCCAGAACCTGAACTCACCCTCTGTCCAACATGAATAAACGTTGTTCAGGATCATTTATGTTTGCACCATTTTTGCAACCTAACCTTGTACAACCTTATGGAAGAAATAGTACACTGACCAGTGGGAGGGATCCTTTTCCAGGCTGCTCTCCTGGAACTAGAACAAGGTCACTAAGCCCTGAAATAGGTGTGAATCCCTAAACTAATAGGAACAACTGGTTCACCCCATACTTGGGATAAAGCATTGGAGAAGACCTCAAATAGAGGAAACCAGGAATAGGTCCAATACAGTTCTGGTCTGAATTCGAGGTACCACACCCAGATAGCACTGCAGACCCTGGTACACTCCAGGCACCAGAGAAGGGCTTCTTTAGAAAATTTCAGTGAAGTGGTATAATGTTTTAGTTATGCAAGAGGAATAAGTTCTAGAAATTTGCTGTACAACATAGCACCTATAGTTAATAATACTGTATTGCACACTTAAAAATTTGTCAAGGGCTTCCCTGGTGGCACAGTGGTTGAGAGTCCGCCTGCCGATGCAGGGGACGCGGGTTCGTGCCCCGGTCCGGGAGGATCCCGCATGCCGCGGAGCGGCTGGGCCCGTGAGCCATGGCCGCTGAGCCTGCGCGTCCGGAGACTGTGCTCCGCAACGGTAGAGGCCGCAGCAGTGAGAGGCCCGCGTAACGCAAAAACAAAAAAACAAAACAAAATTTGTCAAGAGGATAGACCTCATGTTAAGTGTTCTTACCACGCACACACAAAACAGGAAGGAAACTTTCAGAAGTGATGGATATATCCGTTACTTTGTGTTGATGGCTTTCTGGCTTTATGCATATGTCCAAACTCATGAAACTGTAAATCAGATATGCGTAGTTTTTTGTATATCAGTTATACGTCAATAAAGTTATTTTAAGAAGAAAGGAAACTTTCAAAGAAGGCACTTCAAGTGGGGGAGCCCCTGAAGACTGGGGCCCAGGACAGGGGCCTCACTTACCTGGTTGTAAAAGGTGGCACTGCCCGTTAGAGCTGTTTAATTGTGTAAAAAGTTTTCTTCTTGGTTCTAAGTCATCTTTTCTTGTCCTTCTCAATTTCTTCCAGTCTTCCCACAAGTGGATGAATGCCTTCTGAAGTATAACAACATTGTAGATGCCATTCCTTTATGTGTGTGACTGTCTGTGCATGGGTACTGTCCTTTCTAATTAAGCTGTACATAACTGTCGTCTGCATTGTTTATATGTTTGTTTGGCATTCATATCCTTAGTAATACAGTCTGTTCAAAATCAATAAAATCACCCCAATTGTCACTCATCAAATGCTAATATTACCACATAGGCAATCATAGTTATTTTGGTACATGTTTTAAGGCCCACACAGAGGACTCTGGGCATTTTGTAATTGGGGCCAGTCATTGGTTATTTTGAAAGGAAGATAGAAATGAGCTATTATATATTTAGGAGTTTATAAAGACAAATTTAATCCTGAAGTGTTTTAAGATCACTTTACTCAAGTTGCAAAGGAGAGTTTAACCTCATTTAAGTTGATATTTAGTTGATTTGAACATGAAATTAATGTTCTTTGTTACTTCATGAGATTTAAAAAAGGAGACTTTTATTAAATTGGTTTTATACTGTTTTTAAACCCAATAAAACATTGCATTGTTGTTAGCTGTTGGGAAGGAAGAAATTTTTTTCTACTCTTCTAGGTTCTTCTGGCTGGTCTAAGAATTAAATGGACATGAGACAGATTAATAAGAGAACATCAATGAAAAGTTTAATAACATGTACACATGGGAGAGACACAGGAAAACTAACTTGGCAAAATGGCCAAAGCCCTCACCTTAAATACCATCTTCAGCTAAAGCCAAAAGAGAAAGTTGGCGGTAGTGGTTTGGGACTTCAAACGACAGGAAGGCAATTCACATGGAGATGGAAAAGCAAATATTTGGTAAACAAACGTTGACTGGTCCGTGCAGAGACAACAGGACACAGAGGGGAATTTTAACAAACAGACTATGCTAGATTCCTCCTGGTATACCACACCTAGTTCATACTATAGTTATCTATGGTGTTAGTTCCTTTCCGGGAATAAGTCCTCTATCGACATTCTTTTAGGCAGTTAGGGAGAAGGCCAAAGGTTCTTCCTGAGTCTCTTGGGCCTTGATGATTTTCAGCTCGAAATAATCCACATGCCAAAGAGACCCATTTTGGGGTGGTAAATTCTGCTCTCCTACATGGCTTTATTGCATTTTGTTCTGCTTTAACTATTTCACCATCTTATAGGAGGTCTGTAGCTCTGAATTAGCTAACAGACCTCTCCTTTATAAATGGAGTGAGTAGGTACATAAATTTCTGCATATTCATGTCAATATATAAGTGACATTTGTGAAAGCAAGTCTGGGTCATTGTTTTGGAAGCTATCCCCGTTCACATAACATATATACCTCATCCAGGAAGTATCTGCGTATGCATCAGCAAGCCAGTCTTCCCCATGCCCTCTTGTAAAATCTCTTAATGGTATGTTGTCAATTATGCTAGGTTAAGAAACCTGCTTAAAAGTTTTCATGAACATAAAACGTTATGAAGGCTATTAAATTAAAAAATGTGTTTGGAAGGTGGAAATCCCCAGAAATCCTAATCTTTCAAACTTTCTTCTTTATTCACATCTTGTTGGAAGAGGCTAGTATGTTCATACCCGGAGCTGAAGGAAGACTTTTGACAACAGTCTTGCTGCCAGACCTGAATTCTTCAGTCTCCAAAGTTCTTTGACCTTTCTGAGACCCTCAGCCACAAATCTCTTTTCCAGCCACTTTGGCCTCAGCTCTGTGCTCTTGTGCCTCTCTAAATGTCAGTGTCAGCTGCTTACCCCATGACTCCAATTGTTCACTGATCAGACTACCAAGAACAGATTGTAGACGGGTCTATGGTATCTAGGTATCATGCCAATTGCTTAGACTATGAAGGTAAATTATCTATTTCAAGGAGGTGCCTTTGAAGATCACATTCCACTGGAGGAGAGGTCCCATTACAAAAGAAGGTGATAGGTGCTGCAGAGACTTTTGAAAATATAGAAGCAGCAGCAGCTGACTGTGTTTCAGGCATTCAGTTAAGATGATTCTTAAGCTAAGTCAGGAAGCCAGAGAAGAAAAGGGCCATGCAAATACAAGGAGTAACATGACCAAAGGCGTGCAGTTCTGAAAGAACATGGGGTACGGGAGGAAGAGTATGGCTGGAGTCTAGAGTTCACGTGAGAGATGGTCGAAGCTGATGCTGAAAAGGTAGAGCCGGTACCGTGGAAGAAAAGGAAATTCAAGATAGGCACACAGACTGAGAATAGAAGGAAGGCCAACAATGAAACCTGAAGAAACTGACTAGATAAGAAGAGGACACCAACATCAAAGAATGACAGAAGAAGAAGAACCAAGAGAAGATTATAACACAGAAATAAGAAGAGAAAACTGTAATGAAGGAGGAAAGAATCATTGGTGAACTCTGAAGGAGGGACATGAAACCAAATGAGAAGTGTGCAATGATTATTGAATGTCAGAGCTAGATCTGTTTCAGCTGACTGGTTGGGAGAGAGAAATGGCCATAGTTTGAGAAATTTAAGGGACATGAGAAAGAGGAGATGTTGAGTGGTCAAATTTGTTGAAGGAGAAAAGAGAGCAGGGAATTGGGAACTGGAGTCTCATCCAGACAGGCTACTTTTTTGCTCCCAGATCGAAAAACTTAGATCACATTTATCCCACAAGGGAGAAGAGCTAGAGGAAAGGAAGATGGTGAAGATATAGGAAATAGAAGAGATTGTAATTTCTTTTAAAGGAGGTGTGGAAAATCTGTCAATTCCTTTTGCACATCAACACCACCTTTTTCTCTCCATTTCCTTTCCAAGTGAAACTTAACTCCCCCTTTGGCATGACTGTAATCCACCAACAAAGGTATTCTTTTTATCTCAGTCTCGGAACCTGGCTCAGCACTTTCCTTAGTGGCTGGCCCTTTCATTCCCCAGTTATCATGGCCTCATACATATTCATCGAATCGCTGTCTAATATGGATAATGGCCAAGAGAATGTTTTTAACATTGAAAGAGGATGGTTTTCGTATAAAAAACATATTGATATAGCTGAAGAAAGTAAAAAATAGGATAGCCACATGGCCTCAGGACAAGTCCCTTAACCCTCTGAGCTTCAGTCTCCTCCTGCTTTTTGAAAAAATATATACTTTTAGAGAAGTTTCAGGTTTATAATAAAATTGAGGGAGGCACAGAGATTGCCCATATACCCCCTGACCCATAGTCTCTCTCATTATCAGCATCACTCTTCAGAATGGTACATTTTTTACTAAGGATGAACCTACATTAGCACATCATAATCACCCAAAGTCCTTAGTTTACCAAAGGGTTGCCTCTTGGTGTTGTACATCCAGTGGGTCTGGAAAAATGTGTAATGACATATATCCATCGCTATACTATCATACAGAGTGTTTTCATTGCCCTAAAATTCCTCTGTGCTTTGCCTGTTCATCTCCCCTCCCTTCAACCCCCTGAAACCACTTATCTTTTTATTGTCTTCATAATTTTTCCTTTTCTGAACTGTCATATAGTTGGAATCATACAATATACAGCATTCTTAGATGGCCTTCTTTCACTTAGTAATATGCGCATAAGTTTCCTTCATGTCTTTCATGGCTTGATAGCTCATTTTCTCTTCTTTTTTTTTTGGAATATAGTTGCTTTACAATGTTGTGTTAGTTTCTGCTCTACAGCAACGTGAATCAGTTATATGTATACATATATCCACTCTTTTTTAGATTTCCTTCCCATTTAGGTCACCACAGAGGATAGCTAATTTTCTTAAAATGCTGAATAATATTCCATTGTCTGAATGTACCACAGTTTGTTTATCCATTCATCCACTGAAGTACATCTTGGTTGCTTCCAACTTTTGGCAATTGTGAATTAAACTGTTGAAAAATTCCACGCACAGGTTTTTGCGTGGACATAAGTTTTCAATTCCTTTGGGTAAATACCAAGGAGAGTGATTGGTGATAGTATGGTAATAGTATGTTTAGTTTTATAAGAAACTACCAAACTGTCTTCCACAGTGGCTGTACCATTTTGTATTTGAATCACTGGTGCATGAGAGTTCCTGTTGTGGCATATCCTCACCAACATTTGGTGGTGTTAGTGTTTCAGATTTTGGTCATTCTAATAGATATGTAGTAGTATCTCATTTTAATTTGCATTTTCCTGATGACATATGATGTGGAGCATCTTTTCGTATACTTACTTGCCCTCCATATATTTTCTTTGATGAGGTATCTATTAAGGTCTTTGGCCCTTTTTTTTTCCTTTATGGCTTTTGTTTTAAAGTCTATTTTGTCCGGTATGAGTATTTCCATTTGTATGAAATATCTTTTTCTATCCCCTCACTTTGAGGTTGTGTGTGTCTTTCATCCTGAAGTGAGCCTCTTGTAAGCAGCATATTGTAGGTTCTTGGTTTTTTTGGTTTTTTTTTTTTGTCCAATCTGTGTATTTTGACCCATTTTTAAAAAATTGGATGGTTTGTTTTCTTATTGTTGAGTTTTGAGGGTTCTTTGTATATTTCGGATAGCAGTCCTTTATCAGGTGTGTCTTTTGCAGTAATTTTCCCCTGTCTGTGGCTTGTCTTCTTCATGTAGTAGCCTGTAATTTTAATGAAGTCCAGCTTATCAATGATTTCTTTTATGAGCCATGTCTTTGGCGTTGTATCTAAAAAATGCATCACCATACTCAAGGTCATGTAGGTTTTCTCCTATGTTATCTTCTAGGAATTTTATAGTTTTGTATTTCACATCTATGACTCTGACCCATTTTGAGTTAATTTTAGTGACGGGCATAAGGTCTGTCTCCTCTTGTGTTTAAAAATGATAATTTTGTATATCTTCTATCTAAGATGTATTCTAGCTAAAAATTCAAGGATACTAAAATTAAGCAATTAAGAATTTTATGAAAAGGGATGAAATGACTAGTAGGAAGTATGGTGGAAAGTCAAGGGGTCACAGGGGTAGGTTCCAATCTTGGCTTCTGGTATGGTAGTTTTGTATCTCTACCTAAGTTACTTGAACTAAGTCTCAATTTTGACATCTTCATAATGGGTAGGTATAATTTCCTACAGGACTGTTGTGAGAACCACATGAGATGATCTGGATAAAATAACCAGCACAGATGTGGCACATGGTGTGTGCCTAGTGAATATTTGTGATTCTCTTCTTCCTAAAGTTAATTTTGCTCGATGGTAATGCCTTTTCTCAAGAACATATTAATAGCAGACATTGAATGAAAATTTACTATGAACAAGGCATTGTTTTAAGTCTTTTACACGAATTAATGTACCTAATCTTCTTTAAAAACCTTTTGAGGTAGGTAGGTATTATTTTCATTGCCATCTTAGAGTTGAGGAAACAGGCGTAGAGAGGTTAAATAATTTGCTAGGGTCACTCATAAAGTAAAGAACTAAGCCCAAATTGAAATCCAGGCAGGTCAGCTCCAGAACGTGGTTTTAAACTACTACATATAGTTGCTGTTTATTTATGAAATAATTCTTAGTCAGATATGTGTTTGATATATATTACATTTGATATAAGGCTCAGTTATATATGGCTTCCAAGCTTTCAAATATAATTTCTAATATAACTTCAGACATATGTAAAATGCCCAGTTTGTCAGTAATAACTAACAGAAGAGCACAGATCCCAGAGCAGTCATGCCATCTGTCAGAAGCATTTTCTGATAGTGCAGTAGTTACTGTATTTGAAAAGAGGAATGTTGATCTGTTTTGTATGGTTAGCCAGATAACTACTTTGACATCTGAGACTTTTTCTGTACATTTCCTTGCTCTAAAAGAGTAAACAGTAAATTCATCAAAGAAAAGTCACAGGAATGTTTGAAGAGACAATTCTGATCATGGGTTAGTAAACAGGAATTACTACACTTTTGTAAATTAGTAAAGTAAAGCTTGAATCATTAGAGTAATTTAGTAATGATCTCAACTTAAATGGTTTACTTTTGTAATTAAGTTAATGTCTTTGATGCTAGTGTTTGAAATATACTGCCATTATAGAAAGTCAGATGTCTCAATAAGGAATTGATTTTAAAAAGTTATAATGATGACTATTAGACATTAATTGAGCATATCCTATACTGATATTTTTTCAGTTAACCTGGCAGTGAATGTTATTAATTTTTAAAAAACTGTCAGTTCCTGTTTTGAGATGGTAACTTCTCATCAGTATATCTAGTGAAATGAATGTTTGACCAATAACTGGGATATTCAGGTTAATTTTTTTTTAAATGGAGTTAAGGAAATAAGAAGGAGAAATTTGTTTTTAAAGAAGATGATGGGTTTGAATTTGGGTATGTTTTATTGGATGCCAGTAGGAATATGAAAACACAAGACACAAGAAACTTGTTCATGCTAGAGTTCTAGATTTTATTTTTTAATTTAAAAACGTTTTTTTGTCATTGGAAGTATTAAGAGGCTGGTGGCGAGGGTCTTTCTTTAGTTTATAAGAAAGAATATTGGCACTGAGGACAACATTCACAGGAGTGGAAAAATCAGAAATGAGAAAGCTAAATCCCTGTAGGAGGAGCGTAGATTGTCAGTATGCAATCTCAGAGATGGAGCAATTCTAAATGAAAAGAGGTTCTCTCCTGAAGTAGCCTTGGACTTGGATGTCACTGGGATTGAGCATGTCAAGGAACTGAGCCAGTCAATAAATTGTCCTCCCAAGTAACCAGGTGAGTGTTGTTTAGTGAGGACTTTTGCCTGAACTACTTAAGAGCTCTTGAAAAATAGACCTAGAAAGTTGAATTTGACTTAGAAGTGGCTTGTCTCAACAGTTGCCAAGAGCTTCAGGTCTGAGTAGTTAATGAGAGTCTAGCAATCACACCTATACCACAGCTTCTGGAGCCTGCCCACCCTTCCTTGCTTTTATGTGAAGTCTAAGACTTTACCATTTGGATTTAGGTTAGTCCAGGATATGATCAAGTATGAAAAATTAATACTATATATTCAACATTGGTACCTACTAATAATACTGAATATGTATCATTCTTTTATGATGGACCAGACACTGTGCTAAGGGCTTTGCATAATGATCTCCTTTAGACCTTACCTCAACCCTGAACTGGATATCATTAACTCCATTTACAGATGAGAATACTGGGACTTGGAGAGGTTGTGTGATTTGCTCCAGGTGACAGCACTAACAAGGGGCAAAACCAGTATTCAAACTTGGGTCTGTCTGATCTCTAAGTTATACTGATTCTGTGAAGGCTTTTCAAAAACTTTGTATGCTTTGTACTCTGAGCGACAGACAATAAAACACAAAGATGATTTCAAAATAAAAGAAGAGATTAATTTTGAAATCTTTTAATTAGGAAAAAGCAATGACTTATCACCAAACTAAGTATTTTTATTCATAAATTTTTGACTGTACTTGTCAATCCTTTTATGAATAGTATATGTCTTTCTGTAAGGAAATCTCAGAATCAAATCCTTGCTGAAGCTAATGATAAATAGTGTTAACGCTGAAATTGACTTCACTGAGTAAAATTAGTAAGGAGATGCTAGCAATTGTCATATTAAAAGCTGCACTGAGTTTTTTTTTTTTGGCTATCCTTTTATCTTAAATATAAGTTCTTCTTGGTTTGATAGGTTCTATTTCAGTGGGTAAACTCATAGTCACATGAGAAGCTGTTTTAAAAGGAAAATCCTTGATGGTTCAAGCAGTTGGAATCTGTGTTGAATTCTTAACTGAGGTTTAGGATGACTGTTGATGGGCAAAATGTGCTTGTGGGACACACATGTTACATGATAGCACCCAGACCTGACTTAATGAACTAAACAGATTGCTGGTCTTTCCTACCAGCTGTTCCAGCATTCTTTAGTTGTTTGCATTATGACTTTTCATGAACAACAGATAAATCTGGGCATTTCAATAGCATATATATTATGTGAAGAAACTGTAATGGTAAAAAAATAGGCTAGTTTCTGACACTGTATCATTCCAATATTTAATCATCCTAAATGGCAGAAACAGATGAGTTCTTCTATTGGCTACAAAGCCATCCAATGTCATAGACATGACATCATTATGGGATATATAGCTGGTTGGCATGCACTTCAGTAATAAATAATCAGAGATTGTTTTCCCCCAAAGTGTTGATTATTTACTGTATCACGTTATCAGAACTCCTTTTGCCCAAAACCATCAGCTTTTTATTGTTTTCTCTAGTGATGATCCTCAGGGATAAGAATGTACTGAAATTATTGTAGACAAAAGCAGAAAGACTGTGATTGTTACCACCAAGATTGCAAAAGAAAAGCAATATAAACAATAACATCTTCCATTGGAATATTCTACTTGATGTCCCTATTAGTTGACTTTGGATTTTGCAAGGTGTTCTATGTATTTTAAAGAAAATTGACTGCAGGTCATTCTGTTTATTCTGTTTATTCACAGATATTTATTGAATACTTACTAAGTTCTAGTAAGTAATACTTACTTACACATGTTGAAAATATATAATCTCTGGCTTGGTGAAGTGGAAAAATAATTATTGTCTCAATGGAGTTTAAAATCTAGTAGGGGAGTCAG
Organism: Pseudorca crassidens; assembly: GCF_039906515.1. Classification (NCBI taxonomy): domain Eukaryota; kingdom Metazoa; phylum Chordata; class Mammalia; order Artiodactyla; family Delphinidae; genus Pseudorca; species Pseudorca crassidens. The sequence goes on from NC_090306.1 coordinate 65,825,684, forward strand.
ACAATAAGTATGTTAGATGGTGATATCTAACATAATATGTTAGATGGTAATAAGAACTATGGGGAAATATAAGGCGGAAAAAGCAAATAGAGAATGCTGTTGGGGAGTCTGAGGAGGTGCAATTTTAATATATTATCAAAGATTAACTCTCAAATATGTCTTTTGACAACTTTATATGCTGTTTTTCCCAGTGTACATAATATGTAACTTTGATATGTTTACTTACTTATGTCATCACACTATATGCTATTTTTATATTTACGTCAACCGACCCCTGCTGTTTTGTTAATGAACAAAAAATAAGTAGGATTTGGCAGATTCACAAGCTGCTGTTCTATCTTAGGAACTGGTAGGCATTAGATATGGTTATTTTGCAGTACTTTGTATTATGTTGCCAAAAACTCTGTTAGGTTTTTGTTGTCCTTACCTTGCCTGTTAAGCTCACGATCAGTATTGGTCATGGGTTAAAAATGCTTGAGTTCACACGACATTTTTACATTAATATTACTGAATTAATGTGAATGAAATAATTTTCTTGCGAATTACGTAGCTGTTTCTAGTTGTGATTTTCATGCTCAAGTGAACAGTGATGCATAGCTGCCTGCCCAGCTATAGAGACTAGAAAGAATGAACATATCATCTTCTACTCAGATGCTCGGATGGTTATATTCTCACACACTGGGAAAGGCATAACAGGAAGTGTCTGCAGTTATCCAATCACCGCCCTCCTTTGCTCCACTTCTGTGAAGAGGGAGGGTAGATTTTGTTAGCTTTCATAAGTAGATGCTGGTCATAGTCTTATTTTTCTGTATAATCACTGCTCAATCAGCAATGTATAACAGTGTATTCAATGGACTTCTCAGAGCATATTATTTTGATGTCACTGCTCCAAATGTTTAGCAAAAGCTGGAATGAGAAAAAGAGTACTTATGGAGGATTCCTTGAAGGAGGCGCAGATCATCCACCCCTCTAGACTAGTAATTACAAACTTAAAGGACTAGAGAAGCCAAGAAAGTAACAAGATTGAATGAAGGCAAATATGTGACCTGTGGCCTCTTGGAGGGTCACATGCCCATCTAGGGACAGTTATTCCTCACTCCACAAAACACTTTTTGAAGGTTGATTTCTGCAAGTAGATGACCACCTTAAAACCGTGCCTTTAAATGACCAAAATCTTCCTCTGATTACAATAGGCTGGTATCTGATTAAGATACCTAAACCACATTTTTTCCAATCTCTGTTAAAATATAATTCTGAATTCTAATGTGTTGTGAATATAACAGTCTACATTGAGGAAGTTAAAAAATAAAGATTAATGAAGCCTGCCATTCTATTTACTATATTTATATATCACAGAGTACTCCTATGGGGATCCCTGGGAGAAATTTCTGTCTGATCTTAGTACCAGGATTAGTTGAGCTTATACTGTGAACAAATGAATGATTTTATGTTATGAATAAAATAAGTAAATTTGTACCATTATATAGAAGGAGCTGGTGGCTTTAGACATGGATATTCCACTTAAGAGTCTATTTGTCAATTTCAGCTGTCTCTTGCAAAATGTAAATTCCTCACCAAGCTCTAGCCAGTGGATCTCATCTTGCAAGGTGTACTTGTCTGTCACCTTCACGCCTGACTTTATCTTACCTTTCTTATTCTCATTTTCCCTCTGATCTATTTCCTCATCTATTTATTTAAAAATTTATATTTTTTTATTGTATATAACTATATAGACCACCTTCGAACTTTGGGAACAGGTAAGATTAAAAATAAATGAATAATCAACTTCCAAAATCTATATTGGTTGACATTTTTCTTATCACAATAGCACTGCATACTAGTATATCATCAGGTCAGTCACAAATGCCAATATTTTTGTTACCAAACATAATTAAATAATAATAGCAAAATATTTACATTTTGACATGAATTGATAATTACTAGATGGTCCTTATAATGATATCTTAAAGAAGACCATCGTTCAGTTTCTTAAGTTTGATAAAAGAGGTAAATTTACATCTAATGCTGGGAGTAGCATGTCAACGGAAGTTTGTCCTTGTGTGTATACATGACTGCCACTAGCCCATGTGGTACCTTTCTATGGTTTAAAAAAGGACATTATGGGCTTCCCTGGTGGCACAGTGGTTGAGAGTCCGCCTGCCGATGCAGGGGACGCGGGTTCGTGCCCCGGTCCGGGAAGATCCCACATGCCGCGGAGCGGCTGGGCCCGTGAGCCGTGGCCGCTGAGCCTGCGCGTCTGGAGCCTGTGCTCCGCAATGGCAGAGGCCACAACAGTGAGAGGCCCGCGTACTGCAAAAAATAAAAAGGACATTATGTCCTCTTAGAGGATACAATCTAAGGTCAGGTCTCATACTTTTGTCCTCAAGGTGTGGCAAGGATTTTGGTCCCCATCTCTCTCAGACCAGGAGTTATTTGGGAAAGGCATAACCTACCAGGCCATTCATGGAAACCTTACTAGTGTGTTACATGTGAGTTTCATCTGCCACATGTGTCTGGCCAAGGAAAACTAGATTGAGATCTGATGGGGTAAATTCTAGGTTGGTGACATTTTATAAACATGTGAACAAAAATAAGCACTTCTAATCTCACAGAAAAGAAAGATATGACAACAGGGTGCATATGTGTCATATAACAGATTAGTAATTTTTTGATATGTATTGAACTCTTCCTGCATTTAATAGCTAAATACTTTTTGGTAGGTCATAGACCTCTTGAGAATCTGATGAAAGCTATGATGCCTCTACAGAAAAACGCACAAAGGCATAGGTGTATATATATATATATATATATATATATATATTTTAATTGAATTTATACAGGTTACCAGATGTTCAGAAACAAACCCCAACTATTGATTTTGGAGAGCTCATTCATTCTCAGTCCTTTGTTCAGAAGAATGATGATAACCTCCTTATGAAGGTACTGCACCTCTCTGACATGATGTCTCAAAATCATCAATCCCTAAGCTCATCAAAGCCATGCTCTGGGATTGCACCACTGATAAATATGGCCTCTGAACAAGTCTAAACAGGAGCAGTTTTATGCTACTCACACAGTGATTAATAGAAATGAATGTGAAGATTTCCTTATCCATGTAATCCAGTAGTTCAGATTACACTTAGCTTATTCTGATGCTTAAGCGTATGTTTAGGAAAACAAGGATTAAGTAAATCACTGTAGATTTATTCAGTGAACTATTATATAGTCACTTAAAAGAATGAAAAGAATTAGTAACCATCTAGGGAAAAATGCTTGGTGTATACTGTTAAGATAATAAAGTGACTATGTAAGTGCTTAATCAGTATGATCGCAACATTTTTTTCTTAAAAAATGTATTAAAAAAACTAGAAGATACTACACCAAAAATATTAGCGATTCTTTGATAAAATTATAGATCATTATTTTTTTGTTACACCATTTTATTTTCCACATTATTATAATGAACATGTATTATTTTATATGAAATGGGAAAAAATTTGAAAATTATAAAAGCAGTTTGCTGGAGAAAGCAAATTGTATATATTAGTAAAGTATAAAATTGTCATCTTCAAGCAAAAAGAGTTCTCAATCCTCACTAACAAATGTGTATATAATTACATAGCATCAACTGTTGTCTTTGGGACAAAGAAAGATCAGTTTAGTGATTATTGAGATTGAATGTCTCAAATGACTAAGTTAAGCTGTGATGTATATTGGAATTTGTAATTTTCTCAAATTATTAATAAAAACACACATTAATAGGCTTTGAAAATGTAAATTAAAAAAGAGGTCTCTTTGATACTAGCCTGCGCCACTTTGCATATGTGAGAATAAATTATTGGAGTCTATACTTATACATTGCTTTGTAATGACACTTTTGTGGCAGTTGGTCACATTACTTATTTCTGCTACAAGTGTCAATTTTGGATAAATGTTATAAAGCAACTGAGATTTGTGGTTTTGAGTTGAAATTTTGTCACGACACTGAAAAATCTCACCCAGAGGGTATGAATTAAACTTTTGGCTTCTACCCATGAGTAGGGCGAAACTAAAACTAAAATAATATCTCAAGGGGTATAAAACCAACCATTCCAGTAAAATGGACACACAGGCAATGCCTTGTTTTATTGTGCTTCGTTTATTGCTCTGCGCAGATACTGCATTTTTTTGCAAATTGTACGTTTGTGGCACCCTTGTGTTGAGCAAGTCTACAGGCACCATTTTTCCAATAGCATTTCCTCACTTCATGTCTCCATGTCACATTTTGGTAATTCTCACAGTATTTCAAGCTCTTTCATTATTATTATGTTTGTTACCGTGATCTGTGATCAGTGATTTTTGATGTTATGATTGCAAAAGTATTATAACTCACTGAAGGCTCAGATGATAGCAGTTTTTAGCAATAAAGTATTTTTCTATTAAAGTATGTACATTGTTATTTTAGCCATAATGCTATTGAACACTTAATAGACTATAGTACAGTGTAAACATGACTTCTCTACGCACTGGGAAACCAAAAAATTTGTGTGATTCACTATACTGTGATATTCAGTTTATCATGGTGGTCTGGAATTGAACCCATGATATATCTCCAAGGTGCCTGTATTCTGAAATTGAAGTTCTGTGTAGCTTGTATATACTCAGACCATCCAGGACTGCTGAAAAAGAGAAGTTACAACAATCTTAAACTGCTTGTTGGAAAGAACTAATATATACAGCTGGGCCACCATGTTGCACAACTCAGTGAAGTTCAATGTGAATAAAGTATGAAAAGTAGCTTCCAGAATTGGGCAAACACTGGGTGGACTTAAACAGTCAAGGAAGACTTTACTATTCGTGACTATTAGAGGTCAAGACTATTGCAGTAAGATTCAAGGTTATACAGTAGAGGAGAGAGATTGTTTTAGTTCTGATGAACCAAAAGGCAGTAGATTTTTTTTTTTTTTAAACCCCACATTTGTTTATTTATTTATTTTTTTGGCTGTGTTGGGTCTTCATTCCTGTGTGAGGGCTTTCTCTAGTTGTGGCAAGCGGGGGCCACTCTTCATCGCGGTGCGCGGGCCGCTCACTATCACGGCCTCTCTTGTTGCAGAGCACAGGCTCCAGACGCGCAGGCTCAGTAGTTGTGGCTCACGGGCCCAGTTGCTCCGCGGCATGTGGGACCCTCCCAGACCAGATCTTGAACCCATGTCCCCTGCATTAGCAGGCAGATTCTCAACCACTGAGCCACCAGGGAAGCCCTGCAGTAGAAATTTTAAATGCTGGGATGAGCTAGTGGAATGTGGGACATTTGTGGGGAGGTTGGTCAATGTGTTTGCAATATGGCAGTTTACCTAATCTAGGCTTCTACCCTCCCACTGAGACTGGAAGATTGAGGCTCAATCTTTCTTGATGATAAAATTTCAAAGGGATGTTTCCCAGGTCCTTGAGAAAGACTTTCCTAGGTAGTAGTATGAGCTAGAGGCTGGGAAAAGATTTATATCTCAAAGGGGCAGAGAAAGAATTTACAAATTCAATTTTTTTAAAAGCAAATCCTCTAAGAAAAGAGAAGGCAGAGGCCAAAAGTCAGGAAAAAACCTGTCTAAAGTTTAGTGATGCTGAGGGGATTCTTAAGGCCATCTTTGTTACATTCATTTTCCTTGGAGGCAGCATGGAGATAGAGAATCCTAACCATACGAGGTAGGTTTTGTCCTTGGCTCTGCTTAGGTGTATTTTGGGGATGTTAGTTTTTCCTCTATGAGTTTTCTATACTGTGTAACAATTACCACACTTAGTGGCTTAAAACAACACACATTTATCTCACAGTTTCTGTGGGTCAGAGATTTGCTTAGGCTCTGTTGCAATCAGTGTGTTGACCACAACTGTGTTTTCTTATAGAAGCTCAACTATGGAAACATCTGCTTCCTCCACTGGCATGGTTCTTGGCAGCATTCCTTTCTCTTTGGCTGTAGAATTCATGGCATTTTGCTTCTTCAAAGTGAAAAAGGGGAGACAGAGATCCTAGAGCAAGTTGGCTAGCAAGGGAAGTTTTGCATAACATAGTGTAATCCTGGGAATGACATCTCATCACCTTTGCTGTAGTCTATTGGTTAGAATCCTCACATTTTCCATGCACACTCAATGGAAGGCTTTTACACAGAGATGTAAATACCAGGAGGCTTCTGTAACAATCTATGCGCCACATCTTTCATTTGCAAAATTAAAGCAATTTCACTAATAATAGTTTCCTTCGATGTGTAGGAGTCCTCAAGTTGCTTCTAGAGAGGTTTGGTGATGGAGGTGGTGTCTTCATGTTACAGAGCTCTGGTTCCCTATATCTACTTTAACCTAAACAAACGTGTTGAGGTTCCTTATGAAATTTGTCTGTTTCTTTCTTCTCTCTTTTCTTTCCTTTTTTTTTTTTTGATGAAGTTTTTCTGTTTCCTTCAAAATATAATAAAAAATGCACCACACCAGATAATGATTTTGATCACACTAGCTGGAAAAGCTATGATTCAAATAAAATTTAAAATGAAAACTTATCTCATGAATTAAAGCTTAGCTTTATGAATTTGACCAGTCATATAGTTATGATGTGACTTGTCCTAGAGAGAATTTAAAGATCCCCTAGCTTGAGCAAGCAGCCTATAAGCTGGCAGCTTATTTTGCACAGAGTTTTTATCCTCTGCGTATCCTCGCATCTTTCATAGCTGTACCTTCTCAAAGAAATTACCCCACTCGAAATAGGAAAGTAAGAAAGTTCTAGCAGAGCTGAAAGTAGTATCCAGATGAAAAAGGACCAAGTCACATGTTGCTCTCATTCTAGACTGTTTATTGCTTAGTTGAGCTTTCCACATTTGAGAACATACTTTAATTTTCCCCCACTTTTTATTTGCAAAGTTCTCTTTTCCATCTTAGTGTGAAAATGGAGCATATGCTGATACAATATCCCAGGCTGTGTTTACAGACTCTCTGGAGGTGAGGTGGAGGTGGGAGGGAGCATGGGAAGAAGCAGTTCCTTAGCAGTTGTTTTTCTCATTATGTTGTTAAGCAACCCATCACAAGTTATCCTTGGAACATATTTTTTACATTCACTTATACCACTGACTCTATATATGATTATTTATTTTTCAATTTATAATATTAAGGTGCCATTTTAAAAGGTGCTGTATTAACTCCAGTTTGGACTATAGATTCCAGCTGCTTCTTCATGTTTTACTTATTAAGACAGTTGGAACCAATCCTTGCCTTTGTACTTATAAAGTGTAAGCACATGACCTTTCCGGGCCTGGTGGGAGAACCTCCCCAGACCGAGCACATGGAGCCTGCAGTTGTGAAGAAAAAGGAGCTAGTGCAGGTCTGGTGGCCTTGTTCTCAGGTGGCCTGGGCCTGCAGCGGCTTGAAGCAGGATTGCGGTTCCCAGCCAGAGATTGAAGTCAGGCTGCAGCAGGGAGAGCGCTGAATCCTAGCCACGAGTGGCCAGTGACAAGGCCCTGGCCCGTATGGCTTTGCAGAAAATGAATTTCCACAAAGAAATGGGAAGTAGTGAAACAAGTAAAGTGTTTATTAGGAGGAAAAGGGGTACGTGTAGATAGGCACACGGGTGGACTCAGAGAAAGAGTTGCATTGTGGTGGTAGTTTGAATCACGTATATGGGGCATTTCTTCCGGGTTTCCTTTGGCCAGTCATCTTGCTTTGCCTGGTTCTGTTTCCGTATTTGGTTTACCTCAGGGTCCTCTCATGTGTGTGCGTGCATCTCTTAGCTAAGATGCATTCTAATGAAGAGGCCTGTGGGTAGGTTGACATTATATCACTCCCTTTTTTTGACCTCCAAGAAGCCTTTCTGCACATGTAGAGTGGGGAAGGTCTCCTTAACCTTGAGAATGAGAAATCTATGGTCTCTTACCTGGGCAGGGCTGAGCTTCACTCTCGCTCCTGCTATTTAGGAGTATCTGTCCTCAGGGGACAACTCCAGCTGCTCAGCCTGGGGCCTGTCTATCTCCTGCCTCAGCCTCTGATTGCTAGTGTCTGTCAACCACATTGCCTTCTCTCAAGAAGTGCTGGGAATGTGATCAGGCAGAAGCACACTTAAGTGAATGCAACAGTGGAAGCTACCAAGGAAGAGTATGGTACACAGAGAAGAATATGGAGAAGAGTAGACCACAATGTGAGCTTCCAAGGAACTCAGCATCTTGTTGATATGGAGGGACGTGGATTATGTAGAGAGTAAATAAAGTGTTATGGGAATTAAAATAAGAGGCAAATTTTTTTTTTTAAGTGGGGGAATGGGGCAGGATTCATGGAAAGGATACGTTTGATCTGGATCATATGGAATGAATAGGACTGAAAATGGAGCTTATAAGGGTGAGAATGTTTTACATTAGAGGAAACTGCATTAATAAAAGGATGGCCATCTATGGCTTGAGGTGTATAGCTTAGTTGTAGATACATGCATTTCAATTTGCCTGGAGTTCAGGTTCCATGTGGCTGAGCTAGAGAAGTAGGGGCAAAGGGAGAGGTGACTCTGGAAAGGCAAATAGAAGCAAATCATAGGGGGCGCGGGGCTGGGCTCAGTGACCAGGTTAAGACTTGCTGATTTTTTTCATGGGTGTGTGTGTTGGGAGCAGACTAGAGTTATAGTATAGTGATTCAAAGCACAGACTTTGGGATCAGAGTAACTTGGGTTTCCATCCTGACTCTGCCATCCACAAGCTATGTGAACTTGTATAATACATAATGTTTCTGACCTTCAGTTTTCTCATCAATAAATGAGGAGCAATAATGCAAATTTATTTGAAGCATTCTGAGGATCAAATAAGATTATGTACCTAAAGTGCTTAGGCTGGTACCTGCCACTCAGCAACATTCTGTGAGCGGCAGCTATGATCATGCTAAAGAGAAGGATGGAAATACCACTAACTTCAACACAATTATTCTCTTCAGTTGTTGGTGGAGATGTAACATTCCCTCTCTCCCAGATAAGTAGAAGCTGTCCCTGCTGTATTGAGCTTATTGCCAAATGGATTAGAACACTGGACTGAGCAGGGAGTCCAGTGATCTCATGGAGAGAAACGTAAACCAAAGTCATATAGAAGAGTGTACAACAGAATTATCAATGAAGACAGGAAGGATCTAGAGATGAGGCAACAGAAAGCACAGGGAAACTAAAGGAGATGGAAATCCTGTGAATTCAGAATGAATTCCCTGAGGTATCAAGGCTGGGAGCGATTTTTTAGGAGCCTGCAACTATGAGTTGTTCAAAGAGGAATCTATTATGGTACTTCCTTGGTCTGGATAGAAGGGAGTGATGGTTCTGTATCCTTTCTATTAACCTTTGATTATCATTCTGAATAACACTAGGAACTGAAAACTGATAGACTTACTAAGGTACACATCATGAATGGAGGTTCAAACTACATACTGATTAAAGTCAGAATCTGAAAGTATTGGTAGTTGAGCAGATACAGCTGTCAGAAGTTAGGCTACGCAGGGACCACAAAACTAGGACAATGTTACCTAGAGGAAGGATGATATAACTAATATCCCATCATCAAAAGCAGGAAGTTACCTGCTAAAGGCATGTCAAGGTTAGAGGTGCAGTGAGAGTCAGTAGTAGAACTCAGCCTATGGCCGGAATCAGTTTGGTCAATGAAGCAGTTCCTTGAACTAGTATCTTGTATTTTCCATTTCTTGTATGGCTGGAGGAGCAATATGTTGGAAGGATCAATTTGGGTACATTTGACATTGGGAGATGTGTCTGTCAATGATCTTAGTACCAAGCTTCAGAAGCTAACTCACAAAAGTAAAATGGAAATTAATAAGGATAATGTAAGTTCAGTGAATTAGTGAGAAGGATACTGCAAGTTCAGTGGATCAGTAGGAACCTGGAGGTCCAGACTTGGAAAATGGACAGGAGCTATAGGCACAGTACAGGTTGAAGAGCAGGAACCACAGTGAAGGTCACGTGGCCTTCATGCCTCCACTCTGAACTCCAGTTTTTCCCATGTTAATTGTTGTATCACTTACTCAACACTGAAAAACCTCAGAGAGCCTCAGACTGACCTGGACTCTGCCCATGCCTGGCCTCTTTCTGTCCTGAACAGGGTCGTGAAGATATTTACTACTTTGACGTCCTTAGTGAGAAGTAGTCACTATTTCCTAAGGCAGCGTGCAATGGGGGAGGATGGAGATCCCTTAAACAGAGATGGATGCTAATCAGAAAAGGGTTTGCATGTTACACAGATGCCTTCCTAGGAGGCACTGAGGTAAAGAAGTAGGAAGGGGGGAAGGGAGCTAAAGAGGGTAAAGGGAGACAGACAGAGGAGGGTCAGAGTGTTCTTCTTGTACTGGCTGTTTCTTAAGTAACTAATTCAAAATCATCAGTATGCCAAAGTGGCATTTTGGGGGCAGCCTACCCTGAACGCCATCAGCAATAATGGTAGGCTCCTATGGTAGCTTCAAGATGCCTTTTATCAGGGGGCAATTTTCTCAGTACATACTTTGGAAACCCAAAAAACCTGTGGCCATTCCTCCTTCCAAATCCTTTAGTAACAGAGCTTACGTATATTGAGTTGAGGAGAAGTTTGTCATGTTAAACCTTTAAGTCAAGGCTTAGCAGGAGCTGAATGATCTCTTTTGATGAGTGCAGATTTATAAGAATTTTAGCTTGGGGTTTGAGATCAAATTCTCTCACCTAAGCTGTGGGAACCCATGAAATCTTTCCAATAAAAATGATTGCAGTTGAGAGTTTTGCCAAATAGGGCCTCTTAAAAAGAGTCCCTATTTAAGTCATTTCTCAGACATAATTGAAAGTGGCTATTTTGTTATGCTCCTGACTGCTGTGTGGTACCACTTATTTCTTTTCGAGAAGTATGATAGAGAATAAGATAATTCTGATTATGGTGAAATACGAGAACACTGATATTATTTTATTGGGTTTTTTTTCCCTGAGTTAAAACTTTATATTTTTGGATTGTTCATCATATACCCCTTTGCCTGCTATCATTTCCAAATGGTGACTATTATCCATGTGTTTTAATATTCTTCATATGTCATTTTAATGTTGTTCATATGTTAAAACTGAAGGGACTGCTTTTTTTTTTTTGGTCTTTGTAATACTAGGATAATTTAAAGAGAATGTTTTTGAAACATCATTCTATTTTTTTGTGAAGTGGGCCAAATAAAATATTTTTGTTCATTTGGGCAGCATGTCAACAGCCACGTAGTTCAAATAATAAGTATAATTTCTTTGAACATTTTGAAGCAGTTCAGATGGAGGCAGCATACAAGGTGGATCCTTGGAAAAGCTCCTGTTAAAAGATCCTATTTAAAAAAAAAAAAAAGATCCTATTAAAGCTGATGTTGAGAGTTGGGGTTACAGATGGAAGGACTATATAGAAGAAATCCCTGAATCTCTAACTCTTCCCTTTTTCCTATCCCCACATCACCAGCTTTTATCATTTCTGACTGCTCAGGGTCTCTCTTTCTGAATGCTACGAGCAATGATATTAAGGTCTTAGCATCACATTGTTCTTCTATAGGATGTCTTGGCCTTCTGTCTCTTAGCACATATTATCCTCAGTTCCATCATGCCATTTCTCTGCTCAAACTGTTATTCCCCATTATATCAGAATACCCGAGAAGAGCTTTGATGTTGAAGAACTATTTATTACTTTAAGTTGATGGAAAAGTACTCCCTTTATCCTCTCGTCTTATTGGACAATGTCATCCTGAGGTTGAAGAGCTGGTGAGCACCAGGCACAACTGTGGAGAAACAGAGTTCTTGTTTGTGCGGCTCACCCGTCCTACCTGTCCTTTAAACCGGCAGCACTTGCTTAGATGCCCAGAAGGTAGCTTCGGTACAAACACTGATGTGACCTGCGAATTTTACTGGCATTGTTTCTTTTAGGATGTATTCATTGTCTAATGGATTAGAATTCATAAGCCTCCACCTCGTAGCGATTCTTTGAACTAAGTTAAGCAGTTTTTAAAAATAATCTTCTTTGTTATTTAGCAATTTTTTGGGAAACTGTTTATTTTATGTAAATGTGATTTACCAAGATGGTTGGGTAGATCATCATACAGTTAATACGGAGTGTGCAGTTTGATAGGTCTACAGATATACACATTTTAAAATTGTTCATGGACTTTTCTTGATAATGATTAGATCTAGATTTAAATGGCAACGTGTTTGAAAATATTTTCAGTATTATTAAAATATTTCATTAGCCCTGTTAGCTTGAGAACAAAAAAAAGGAGAGAGAGAGAGAGATGACTGAGAGATGGTATATTATACAGTTCAAGATGCTAGAGCTAGATTCCTAGTGTTCTAGTCCTAACTTCACGAATTATTAACTCCGTGATCTTGGGCAAGACATTTCACATTGCTGTGCCTTGCTGTTTTCATCAAGTATGCATAATCCTCATGGGATTGTAGTGAGTATCAATAGACCCAAATAACGTCTTTACTGTGGATTTTATGGAAGTGTATCACGTGCATATATGCAACTTTCTTACTGTTAAGAGTTATTCAGAATGATGTTGAGACGTTTGTAGTAAAATTAGAAATCCTGGATGTTAAAAAGAAATGCAGCAGGTAAAAATGTGCTGCGTTCATTTCTCAGTCTGTGAAGGTTTGGGCCTTAAGTTATGCCGAGTGTGGTCAGTAGAGGCAGAAAGCCTGGCAGGCGCGGAAGGATAGTCCTGAGATGGGCTCCCATGTGTGAGCTTGGCCAGGTTTCTTAACCCCTCTGTACCCCTGTTGTCCCATCTATAAAAATGCCAACTTGGATTACCTGATCTCTAAGGTGTCTTTCGGCTGTAAAAGTCTATGAATCTTTCAATATACTTTGACTTAATGCATTTTACACATGGAATGTTCTTGAAAGCATTTAGCCTTTTTCTAAAAAAAAACAAACAAAGGCTTTTTCAGGTGTTTCCTCTTCCTCCTCCTCCTTCCTGCCCGCCTCTCCTTCTTCTTCCTTCTATTATGTAGAAGAGATACCAGGCCTGACTACTGCTTTCAGGATGGTTAAATGATAGGATTTCCATTTCTAAGACATAGTAATTGAGATTACATGAGATTAACTTCTTCTAGTAGATTGAAACAGTAACAAAATAAAAAAATAAAACTAAACTTGATTTTGTCTCCAAACCGAACTTCTCTTCTCTGTTTCCTGGCTCCCCAAACTCAATCCCTCCCCTGCTTTCCCTCATCTTGTGCATGGTATCCCTTTCTACTCCATCTTCCCCAGCCAGAGAAATGGAAGCCACAGTAGAAGTGTCCCTCTAACCTCCTACCCCATCCACAGTAATCCAGTAGCCAAGTCATGACTCTTCTATTTAACATACGTACTAGTCCATCCTCTGCTTTCCATTTCCTTTTGCCACTGCCTCACTTCAGACTCTAATCATTTCTTGCTTGGATTATGCTAACGAACCTATTTTCCTTATTCTGATCTCAAATCCTTCCAATAAATTTTCCCCTTCTCTCCCAGAGTGGGATTTCCTGGAAATTATGTCTGATTGTCAAATCCCTCCCCTAATAAATATCTCCATTTTCTTACCAGCTCTCCATCAACTGCCTCCTGCCTACATTGCCACTTAGTTTATTAGTCATTAATTCCTCTGTCCCCTGACTCTCTACCCTCTAGCTGTTATTGAACTACTTTCTTTTCCTTAGTACTTTTCTTCTGGTACCCACTGCCTAGCTTTATCCTCCTGTTCCCACTGTCTGGAATACCTTACTGTTCTTCATCTGCCCACTAACTCGCATCAGCAGTAACAAGCCTCTCTTTGGTGCCCCTACTGTCATTTGCAATATAAATAACCATAAAAGAAATGATAGCAAATTTTCTCGTACTACAAACTACAACTGTGATGCACAGTGGACACGTGCTTTCTTTTTTTTTTTTTTTGCGGTATGCGGGCCTCTCACTGTTGTGGCCTCTCCCGTTGCGGAGCACAGGCTCCGGACGCGCAGGCTCAGTGGCCATGGCTCACGGGCCCAGCCGCTCCGCGGCATGTGGGATCTTCCCGGACCGGGGCACGAACCCGTGTCCCCTGCATCGGCAGGCGGACTCTCAACCAGGGAAGCCCGACACGTGCTTTCTTAAACTGAGCTGGTGTCCTTCACAAAGGCCTACATCTTCTGACTTATCAGAAAAAAATAGGTAAGATATATGCAACTGGCTCTTTAGGTGGTGCTCAGCATCTCTAGGAGAAAACATTCAATCTTGGATTCAGGCCTCTGCCCCATTTTAGGCTTTTTTCCTAGATTGGTCTGGGTATAAGGTGTTGAGGAATAAATGACTTGCATAGTCTTATGGGTAAAGAGTTGAGGTTCTTGGGTTCTGAAACTTCTGTTTCCTCTGACCCCTGGGTTGATTACCCTTATCCACCTGGTGGCTGGTCTTGGCAGGTGGGGACAGCTATTAGTGTAGTTTCCAGTCTGGCTTCGTGGCTCGGGCAGGGCCGACCTTTGCCCCCCAGTTGCCCAGGCTTTGCTTGTTTCAGAGATTTTCTGGCCTTTGAGGCTCTGCACCATCCTCTGTATGGTTTGAGATCATGGACATTTATCTCAGCCTATAAGATTCACTACCCAGGGGGCCCCTCAGCAGGCCCAGTGACTCTCAACTCACTGTCTAACGATGTAAGAACATTTCAGGAGTGAAAACTAGAGCCTCTCTGCTGGACCACTCCACTCAGGCAACCTCTGCAGACTAGGTCCTCCTTACCTTACTGCTTTCCTCCACTTACCTCGTGTTTTTAAAGGCATTTCTCTCCACCACCCCCTTCTCCCCTTATACCCTTTTAGGGTATAATTTCAAAAGAGGAGGAAAAGGAAGGAAGAGAAAAAGGCAAGAACCTTGACCTCAGTTTGGTGTTTTCTTAGTTCCTGTAAGACAGTAAGAATGGTTTCCTTTTGTTATTCTTTCCTTCTGACTCATTCTTATGGGTGGGTCCTAATGATAAAAGAGTATTTTCCTGACATGTGGAACAGGTTCTCTGATGAGATTGAATCCACTTAGCTCTTAGAAACTTATGATGGGTGCTTTAAACATACTGTCTCGTTTAGTCTTCATAAGTCCCTTATGACATAGGTGCTGTTATCATTTCTGTTTTCAGAAGAGTTGCTGAGGCTCACAAAGGGTAGTGAGTAGCCCATGGCTTACCACAGGCATGTGGCAGAACCTAACATCTGGTATGTACTGCTGTAAAAGCCACCTAAGCACAAAGCATCTTAGGTTTTTTTCATCAACATCATCTAACATTAGTATCATTCTCACTTTGTATGCTACTGCCAGACTTATTTTCTTCCAATTCCTCCAATTTTTTTTTTTTTCTTTTCCATCTGCTTTTCCCTCTGCTTGGAATTCCTTATCCTCCTACAAGCAGCAAATATAAAGCTCAGTTCACAAATGCAGGTGCCAAGCAATAAAAGTCTTGGTTTCATAATTCAATTTGTTACTTTAACCAATTAAACCTCCTGTTAGGCTGGCAAAATATTTAATCTTCAGCCTTTTTTAGGGCCCCCTCATACACCCACCTACATGGTACCCAAATATCATGTAGGGCTAAGGCTTTGGACATGGATCGTGGTGGCCATGACAATACACCTCTCAGACCATAAGCTACAGGGAGCATCACTGAACCAAGTCCCCTGCTGCTGTGCCCTGAACTCCATCAGCACGTTGACACAGGCTTCTCGGGGGACTGCTCACAACCAGTTACTAAGCACAGCAGGGATCTTAAGGCAGGCCTGTTCCATGGGATTCCTTTGATGGTCAACTCTGGTTCAAGGACTCTCCACAACCTTGGTGAACTGTCTTTCGATTGCCCAGCAGCCTGAGGCACTTTCACTCCCAAATGTCCTTCCCTCTCTCCTCCATTGGGATCAGACTGGTACAATCTGAAGGCAGGCACAACCTTTTAAGTCTCCCTCCCTATTTTCTTTCATAGATGTTTCCCATAGTAAAATCTTAGCACATTTAATCCTGTCTCGGTGTCTGTTTCTAAAAACTCCCTCACTAATATATAGGGGATTTGGACATCACCAAATCATCACTTCCCACCAGTTACTACCAAGAGGCATTTCTCTCAGTGGACAGGTTACTGTGGCCCTTCAAATCTGCTGTCTCTTAGCTGGTTCATTCCATGATTCCAGTGCAAGGGTCTTCAGAGAGGCAACCTATGGCCCTATGTGCCTAGTTACCCTAAGAAGCTAAAACCTTTCTTGGGCCTTGCAGATGTCAATTGCAATTGTATGGTCCACCCATACACCAAATGAGGCTGAACTCTATGAACTTAATTTCTACTGAGAAAGCACAGACAATAATGAAATGAAATGAATAAATGAGTGAATAAGTAAAATAATTATAGCTGATAGTTAATCTTGTGAAGGAAAACAACAAAAGAGGTATAATAAAAAGAATCAGGCAACATTATATTGAAATCAGGAAGGTTTCATTGAGAAGGTGCTATTTTGTCTAAGACTGAAAGAGAAGTGATAATTTCTTAATGTCTTCTGTTTAAGGTGTTAAGGTAGTTAAGTTGTAGCTTCCAATTTATAATATAGAAGAAAAGCACTGAACTTAAGGTCAGGAATCTGTTTATAGCCAAGTTTTCCTCTCAAACTATCAAGTAAAATCTTGGGCAAATAAGTAAATGTCTTAGGGACTCCATTTTCTTATTGTTATTTAAATTAGGTGGTTTTTAAGATCACTTTACTTCTAATGGTCCCCAAATTGAAATCAAGCTACCACCTAGCTATCGATCGAGAAGACTGATCTTGCCAGCTATCTATCTAAAACCATGTCATTTTAACATCAACCTTTATATTTTTCAGAGCACAGTGCAGCAAAGTCAGAGATATTTGGGTTTCAGTACTGGTTTGCTTTCATGTAAGATGTGTGACCTGGGTACAAGTTTTCAACTTCTTACTATAAAATGAAAATAATAGTGCTTTTCCACATTGTGTGTCAGAATGGAGATTATGTGTGTACAATGCCTAGCACAGATAAACAGTGTCTCTTGTTTTTTATTTCATTTACAAAATATTCATGGAATATACATTATTGTCCTATTTTTACAAATTAGAAAACTGAGGCACAGAGAACACAACTTACCCAGGTCATATCAGAGCTAATAAGAGTATTAATCAAGGTCTTAGGAACACGATTTGTTTTTTCTATAACCTATTATTTACATGTGGTGTTCTTTAAAAGCATCTTTTGTGGGTTCTCAATATATATGTGTTTGTGCATGTTAAACTGATTCAAAAATTATGATGTGACTATTTCATTATATACTTAGAGTAAGAAAATCTGTAACTAACACGTTTGCTGATTTAATTTTCTGTACCTAAGGATTAAACAGAATTTTTACAAAGTAGAAAGTTGTTTAAAGATAACGTATTCAAATACCTTCATTTGATAAATGAGGAAGAAACTAAGTTCAGGATAGGTAACACACACTGCATGTTTAACAAATTTGCTTTAGTAAAGGCAATTTGAAGTTAAGCATTTCCATTGATCTCTCTCTTTTAAAACTCATTGTTACTGTGATATATAAATACATTTAGTCTTACATAACTTTTATATATGTATATAGTTAGTTATATAACTGTATGTAGAAATTATGGAAAATCAGTGCATTTAATAGCTGTGTGACAAATTATTTAACATCTTGAACCTCATTTTCCTCACCCGAGGAATAAGAATACAAGTAAAACCTTGTTTATAAGGCTTCGTGAGGATTAAATGAGATAATGTATGGTGCTTGAATATGTAAATTTTATTTTATAATTTTTAATGATAAATGATAATAAAATATCATAACTGTTATGAATACTGTTGGGGGGGACTTCCTTTCCTCTGACCTCATGTTGCTATGAGGAAATTCTTGAGGGCAAGATTCATATAGGATTTGACTTTGTTTTTCAATGTTTATATACTATAAATAGGTATCAGTGAACGAATTAATGAAATGGAACTTCTCTTTGATCCAAATAAGTAACTTAGAATTACTTCATTGGAGGAGAAATACCTTATCAATTAGCTTTTAGTACATAACAAAACACCCCCAGACCACCATTCATTAACAAATTGTTCTGTGGCTCAAATGGAATGTTTTTTGTCTGCTCCGTGTGTTTTGGCTGTATTCAAGCATCTGCAGTGAGTTGGCTGGTCCCTCATGGCCTCGCTCACATGTCTATTGGTTGGTACTGGCTCTCAGCAGGACCACATGTCTATACAAGGCTAGCTTGGGCCAGAGCAACGAGAGATGGGGCACACCCCAGTGTGTAAGTACTGTTCAGGCATCTGTTTGTATAGTGTTTGCTCTTCTTCCATTGGCCAAAGCACATGTGGGAGGAGTCAGTGTGAGAGGAGATAACACAAGGGTTTGGATACCAGGAAATATGATTATTGGGGCTCTTTCTTGTAACAGGCTACTACAAGTATAACTTTTGAGCCTCCCTTGCTTTATTGGATTTTTAATTTATGTTTAATGCTTTGATTAGCTTTCCTGTTAATGAAGTAAAATGGATAAATCATTGAACGTGATTTTAAAGTCAACATGATCCTTTATTAAGAATTATTGTCTCATTATAATTTTTGTTGTTGTTGTGGTGGTGGTACGCGGGCCTCTCACTGTTGTGGCCTCTCCCGTTGCGGAGCACAGGCTCCGGCTGCGCAGGCTCAGCGGCCATGGCTCACGGGACCAGCCGCTCCGCGGCATGTGGGATCTTCCCGGACCGGGGCACGAACCCTTGTCCCCTGCATCGGCAGGCGGACTCCCAACCACTGCGCCACCAGGGAAGCCCCTCATTATAATTTTTAAGTCAGAATGTGACTGAGCCAAAGTTTAGTTGCTGTGACTGGCGATAAATAATAAGAAAATTTATTCCTCCCCCAGTGATGATGATGCTAATGATGGTGACAGCACCTAACAATAAATGAGCTCTTAATATATGTCACACACAATGTTAAATTCTTCACATACATTCTCCTATTTTAGCCTTATCATAGACTGTTATTTTTCATTAAAAAAATCAAACAGGAAAGTGAAATACTAGGAGGCTAATAAGTTCTCCCAGAGTTATATACTAGTAAGTGGTAGAGGTGACAATTGACATTTGTTGGTCTGACATTAGAACACAGACTTCTGATTTATACTATACAGTGTCACAAATTTTATATGTGTATACATGTATACATGGGTTTGTATACATATATATTTTAAATATGAAATGAATGTATGTAATTACAGTGCTTTACGTTATCTGTACTTAGTTATAATGCTGTTATATTATTTGATTCTTCCAGAATCTCAACAGTAATCTCAGTGAGTCAATGTCCCAAGAGATTAATGACACAAGTAGAATACTGTGCTAAAAGGCATCATTCTCACCATCATATGTACTTGCTTTCTGAGAGGTATAACAGTTAAAACATGTCAAACCATGGGTTTGGATAATAGTTTAATAGTAGGAGACTTGGACTTTCATGGAACATCAACAGTAGTGTCATGAGATGGCTTTTGAGGCCTTGAACTGGGCAGCCACTGCAAAGATTCAATTTGGCCAGCAAAACATAGGTAAAGGCCAAAAGGGAAGAGGGTAAGCAGGAAGGGACTGGCTGTATTTATGGGTGGGCTTTAGAAATGAAACTCTCCCAAAGCAGAAATGGAACATGGAAGTCAACTGCCATAGCTAATAAACTGAGGTATTTAAATCTACAAATCACACGTGTTTGCTATCGTGGTGTAAAGTAAATGGGTTCTAGTGAGTGTATAATGGAATGTTCTTGGGGCTCATATTTTTCTTGAGAGAATGTGAAAATTTTGATGGTTACTATTTATAAAATGGAGCATTTGACCCCCAAAAGTCATTGGTTTGATATTAGCCTTAGTTTTCTAATATTTCCTAACAAAGAAAATAGGCATTTTTCTTGTCATTTTTAAGTATAGTAGGTACTACTATGGTCTACAAACAATTTATGATTTTATTTAGAAGTGATTATGTAACTCTGCTTTTAAAATTAGAATTAACAGCAGACTTTGGCATCTGTGGAGGTGGCCTACGTGTCTGAGTTTATATCAGAATGAGTTGTCAAGCATTAATTGGGGGAATATTTTTAAGACCTGCTTTTTAGGGCTTCCCTGGTGCCACAGTGCTTGAGAGTCCGCCTGTCGATGCAGGGGACACGGGTTCGTGCCCCGGTCCGGGAAGATCCCACATGCCGCGGAGCGGCTGGTCCCGTGAGCCATGGCCGCTGAGCCTGCGCAGCCGGAGCCTGTGCTCCGCAACGGGAGAGGCCACAACAGTGAGAGGCCCGCGTACCGCAAAAAAAAAAAAAAAAAAAGACCTGCTTTTTAATGGACACAGATGTGTGAGATAAAACACATAATAGAAAATTCCTCGTTTATTTCTATACTTATTCACCCAGGATACTCCTCATGATTTTTTAAAACATTGCAATTATTCACAGCGGATTCTATGATTTTATTAAAGAGGCAATTAGGGCAAAACATGACAACAGTCTTTTCTTACCAAAAATGATATGTTTCTTTGCTTTGCCTACCTGAGCATTAGAATCTGAAAAAAATTAGTTTTGAATTCAGATTCTAATTCATCTAGATTTACCTTGGGTACAATATTGAATCTCACAGAGTTTTAGTTCCCTACAACAAAAAACTGCTGTTATAACCTAGCTCAAAGTATGGCAGTCAGGATTCAATGAGCTAAGTATATGACAGCAACGTGGCAGAGTGGCTGCTGCATAGACATTACTCAGTAACTATTAGTTCCTTTCCTCCATTTACATGACTACGTACTGTACTGTGTGTATGTGTGTGTGTGTGTATATTTACATATATATTTACATATATATGTAATACTGTATATGTAATTTATATCATTACATAGCATGCATTAAAAATACTGTCATTGTGAACAAAAACTAAACCTTACCTCAAAGTGATTTTAGAGATGTAATGGATTTTAAAAATTAATTATACATGAATTTTAATTTCTTCTCCTATTTTTAAAATTCACATCCTCAACATTTATTTGCAGCTCTCTCACACAAACATACATGCTGAGGAAGAGAAGGATATTTGTTTTTCCCGTGATTTTAGAATTTCTGTTTTGACACTGTGTACTTACGGTATTGATTTTCAGAGCCTCAGAACGCATTAATATGTTTTTTTGCATTCTTTCTTCCTTTGATGAATAAAAATGGAACTTGGGGGATATTTTATTTCACTAAAACTCTGAAAAAGTAGTGTGCTCCATCCAAATTGGAAAACTTAGTATATAAAACTTAAATTTTTATTTCTTGGGTTTTTTGCTTAATGATAAGTCAACCTGGAATGCTTGCTGTGACTTGCTTCCCAAGACTTCAGTTTAATGCCTGGAAAAACTAAGAGCTGCCCCTCATGTCCAAAATTCTTCATTCTTCAGCCCTTTGGGGGTAACTCCCTTAGCCCATCAGAGATGTTCATCTTCACTCTTTCATGATTTCTAAGTGAAAAGGTCTTGTCTTAGCTTCCTTTTCAGTTAGTAAGCTACTGAGGGAGAGACGACATTCCTTACATCTCTCTCTGCTCTTTATAGCACTTTCGCTCATAGCTGCTGCTGACTCAATATTTGATAAATGAATGAATGGTCATGTAGTCTCTCACGGGCTCCATGTTGAACATCCTAGAATTGTACATATAAATATAAAAGTGGGCTAAACCACTCTTTAAAAGAATACATCATTTAAAAGAAGCCTTTGGCGTTAAAGTGTTTCCATGAATATAAGAATATGAGAAACACAGTAACGGACTCTAGGAAAACCATACCTAAGAGATTTGAGAAGTTGGGTATGTCATGAATTTCGTATTAGATTAACTGTGTGGTTTACATTTATAGCTCAGTCAAGCTTATCTCTGATTTTTAGGAAGGAAAGATGAAAAAAGAAGAAATGCTTTTGCTATTATTCCCAGGGATTCAAAAGGAAAACAGTTTCTCCTGAGAGAGTCAAATAATTGTTTTCTGTAAGTGGATACTAGGGTAATATAAATGTGTTTCAAGTGAATTGTGTTAATGAAGCCCCAAAAAGCTTTAAAAATTACATTCTTCTTGTGTGCCTAGTACTTTGAAAACCCCTTCAGACAATTTAAAGGGTACATTTATTATGCAACATCCTATATTCGATGATATTTGAATGACAATGTCACATTGTCTAGCTTTCTTCCTTGGTATATTGTTTACATTTTAGCCAGTGAACTGAGGAATGAGTTACTATCTTTCTTGTTTTCTTTAGTTATGAAAAAAATGCAGAATAAAAAAGTACTTTGCTGATGTGGGTTGTTTATTCTTTATGTTTGAATTCTGTCCTTTAAATTGGGTTAAGTTGCTAATTTCAAATTCATAGCAAAACCACCCTTGTGTGGCTTTTTCCATGGTGAATTACAAATCATTTTGGCTTTAATGTTTGGCAGATATGTACTTGGTCTGTGTATCAGATCTGCCTTTGGTTGGGTTCCTGGTTGCTCCAGTGCAGCAAAAATTGAATTGCAAAATATTTTTATTGGCTTGTCACCTTTGTTGTTGTAAAAATACTAAATCAAGTATCTATTAAAACCAGATTCTCAAATGCCTGACTATTCAAACTGTTCTGCTCAGGATTGATCCGGGTTTTGCCTTCTTTTTCAGTTTAATTCCAAATTCTGTTGGTCAGTTTTCTGAACTTAGTCATTTTACACATTTTTTTTGGTACAAGATCCATTATATGTTTTTATGTTTTAGTGAATAATTGATTGTTATTACTTGTGAGTAACTGATTGTTTTAAAGTGATATTATATGATTCCATTTATAGACTGATAACTGTTTTAGAAAAAGAAAATACTTTAAAACTTAGCGTAATGTTGCAGACCAACAAGGCTAAGCAGATTTTTCTTTCCGGGGTTAAATACTTTAGGGCAGTTATTTAAAATAGAGCTAAGACATTTGACATTTGTCAACAAATATGTTTCTTAAAAATTTTTTTAATTCTTTTCATTCCTTAACAAATATTTCTGCCAAGCCATTATGAATAAAAGTAGGCCAATATTCAAATTGTCTTTTTTTTAAATTGCCACTTAAAAGATTTATGTTAAATCAGCTTTATGAAGCTTTCTTATTTTAATACAAAAATACTTGCTCATTTTAAAATATGCAGTGAATGATAAAAATAAACAAATAGCTTTATAGCAGATTCCCCTGCCATGACTACTGATAATAAATATTGAAGGCAGTTAGATTTCTTAAAGGGAAAAATCGAACCTTTTCAATTAAAAAGATTTCTCTCAAATGGGATGTAAATGTGCATAGTAGATAAATTTTTAAAACTTAAAGAATGAAAGTGTTAATTAGTATTGTAGTTATTAGGTGGTAGTGTCTCTGTCCAGTTCTTCAGCATCTACTCCTATAGTCCATGAATATCTACTGATCATCACCCATTCTTCCATTCTTTCAGTATCATTTAAGAGCATGATAATCTGCATAGTATTTGGCCTTGTTTTCTAATATATGGGAAAGCTAATTATAGTAATTCATAATTAAGAGAATATATGATAAAACAGGTATTAAGAGAACCCTTTCCTGACAACCTCCATCCCCAAGTCTCAGTCAGATTATTTAGTTATATGTTCTCAAGGAATGTTTCTTTCTTTCAAAGTACTTTTATTGATTTGATGCTAAGCCTTCTTTAGTTTGATAATATAATTCTTCTCATTTGTTGTAAGGGGCTCACCAAATTTTTCCAGAACTTAACACAGTGCCCTACACATAGTGGGTGCTTAACAAATATTTGTTGACTGAATGACTGAATATGAAATACAGTATAAACACTCAGAGAAGTGAAAGTTAACTTGGGGTTGGAATTAACAAGGAAGGTCTAAATCAGTAAATGACATGTGAATTGCCTTTCTAAGAAGAGAAGGACATGGATAGGTGGAAAGAAGAAAGAAAGGCGTTCACTGGAAATGCTGTAAAATAAGAGAAGATAACATAGCACAAAATTAACCATTTTGAAGTGGCATCAGTGGCATTTAGTACACTCACAACATTGTGCAACCACCAACTCAATCTAGTTCCTTAAAACTTTTATCACCTCAAAAGGAAACCCTGTACTCATTAAGCAGTTGCTCATTTCCTCTCCTCTTCTTAGCCCCTGGCAACCACCAGTTTGATTTCTGTCTCTATGTATTTACCTATTCCGGATATTTCATAGAAATTGGAGTCGTATGACATATAACCTTTGTATCTGGCTTCTTTCACTTAGTACAATGTTTTCAAGGTTCATTCCCATTGTAGCATATATCAGTACTTCATTCCTTTTTACAGGCTACATCTTTCATTATATGTATATCTACAATTTGTTTATCCATTCATCCATCTATGGGCCTTTGGCCTGTTTCCACCTCTTGACTATTATGAGTAATGCTGCTATGAACATGAATGCACCTGTAATTTTTAGTATTTTTTCATGCTTTGAATTTTTTTTTATTTATTTTTACTGAAGTATAATTGACTTACTATATTATATTAGTTTCAGGTGTACAGCATAGTGCTTTGTACACTATGCTGTACAAAAATGTGTTTTTATACATTATGAAATGATTACTCTAAGTTTTGTTACCATCTGTCACCATATGAAGTTCTTTATAATGTTATTGACTATATTCCCTATGCTGTACATTATTACATCTCTGTGACATTTATTTTGTAACTGGAAATTTGAACCTCTTAATCTCCCTCACCTACTTCTCTTCTCTTCCCACCCCTCTCCCCTCTGGCAACCACCTGTTTTCTTTGAATCTATGATTCTGTGTCTGTTTTCTTAAGTTTGCTCATTTGTTTTGTTTTCTAGGTTCCAAGTATAAGTGAAATCATACAGTATTTGTCTTTCTCTGTCTGACTTATATCACTTAGCATAATGTCCTCCAAGTCCATCCATATTGTTGCAAATGGCAAAATTTCATTATTTTTTATGCCTGAGTAGTATTCCTCTGTGTGTGTGTGTTGTGTGTATGTGCACCACATCTTCTTTATACATTCATCTGTTAATGGATACTTAGGTTAATTTCGTATCTTGGCTCTTGTAAGTAATGCTGCAGTGAACATAGGGCTGCATATATCTTTTCTAATTAGTGGTTTTGTCTTCTTCAGATAAATACCCAAAGTGGAATTGCTGGGTCGTATAGTGGTTCTATTTCTAATTCTTTGAGGAATATCCAGACTGTTTTCTACAGTGGTTGTACCAATTTATATTCCCACCAACAATGCACAAGAGTTCCCTTTATTCTACATCCTTACCAAAACTTGTTATTTGTATACTTTTTGATAATAGCCTTTTTGAAAGGTGTGAGGTGATATCGCATTGTTGTTTTGATTTGCATTTCCCTGATGATTAGTGATGTTCTGCATATTTTCATGTGCCTATTAGCCGTTGGTATGTCTTCTCTGGAAAAATGTCTATTTAGGTTCTCTGCCAATTTTTTAAATCAGATTGTTCATTTTTTTGATATTGAGTTGTAGGAGTTCTTTGTATATTTTGGATATTAACCTATTATCAGATATATTATTTGTCAATATCATCTCTCATTCAGTGGATTGCCTGAGGAGATAGATCCAAAAAATATTGCCAAGACTCTACTAGGAATCTCACGGCTTCTGGTATTACATTTGTCCTTGAGCCATTTTGAGTTTATTTTTTCATATGGTGTAAGGTCCAGTTAACTTCTATTGTATGTAGCTGTCCAGCTCTATTTATTGAAGAAACTTTTTCCCCGTTGTATATTCTTTTTCTTTTTTTTAAACTTATTTATTTTATTTTTGGCTGCGTTGGGTCTTTGTTGCTGTGCGTGGGCTTTTCTCTAGTTGCGGTGAGTGGGGGCTACTCTTCGTTGCAGTGTGCGGGCTTCTCATTGCGGTGGCTTCTCTTGTTGCGGAGCTCAGGCTTGACTCTAGGCGTGTGGGCTTCAGTAGTTATGGCTCACGGGCTCTAGAAGCGCAGACTCAGTAGTTGTGGTGCATGGGCTTAGTTGTTCTGCGGCATGTGGGATCTTCCCGGACCAGGGCTCGAACCCGTGTCCCCCGCACTGGCAGGCAGATTCTTAACCACTGCGCCACCAGGGAAGTCCCCATTGTATATTCTTGCCTCCTTTATCATAGATTAATTGCCCCTATAAGTGTGGGTTTATCTCTGGGCTCTCTATTCAGTTCCACTGACCTATGTATCTGTTTATGTTCCAGTACCATATTGTTTTGATTACTGTTGCTTTGTAGCATAATTTGAAATCAGGGAGAGTGATACCTCCAGCTTTGTCCTTCTTTCTCAGGATTGCTTTGGCTATTTGGAGTCTTGTGTTTCCATACAAATTTTAGAATTATTTGTTTTTAATTCTTTAGGTTATCTATTCAGGAATAAGATTGCTGGATCATATTTTTATGACATTATGCTGATTTTAGGGCATATTATGACCAAATATTTGATATCCTAAGATAAGATCATTTTTTGAATATTATGACTATTCATTTTGCTAATTTTTGCATTAATGGAAAAATTATTTTCAAGTTTATGATTATTTTATTCACAAACATATCTTATTAAAATTATTTTCTACTGTATGTGAGTTTAAAATCAAAGTTTACTTTTTGGTTTGTTTTAACCCTTAAGCCTTTTATCTTCTTACTACTCAGATGAATAACCTGGTAAGGTGATTCTTGACTTTGGAGATGCTGATTAATTTCAGAGCCTTGATTCCATCATCACATTTTTATTTACACTTAACCTTGACATTTCTTTATAATATTCTGCAAATTGGTAAGCATAAGCATAGAAAATTTTGTTCCATTCTTCTAGGATTTCTTCATTCAGTGAGACATGTATTTTCCTCTGTTTTCTTTTACTGCCCTAGCCTGAAATAACAGCCCCACATCCTGTTGCCAAACTCCATGCCATTCAAATTCTTTAATTGTAACAAACTTCAGCTTCAGTTCTATTCCTTTAACTTACCTTGTACTCTCCTTGGACTGGAGATACCTGGATAGCCTATTCTGATGGGAATTTAAGTGATTGGCTAAATATGAAGATAAATAACTTAAATAATGAAATGCTATTTAATAAATGATTCTTTTCTACCCACCCTGACTTCCATGATTATTTCAGAGATCAGAGCTTAGTCCCTATGAAGCATAGAGAAACTTTTTTTTTTCCTAATGTAACAAAAATCACATTTGCTCATTGAGCAAAACTCAGGGATTGACATAGACAGTCTTCATAAATAAAAAGTCACCAAACTCTTAAGGGTCCTGGAATTCTCTCAGCCATTGGTTCCTGGGCAGAGTTTACATACAAGCAAGGAGCCTGTGTGCAATGGACATCTTTTGTTTTCACCTGCCAACATTCATTACTCATTCTTTTGCTAACAGCACACTCATTTTACTTTGGGGAACCAGCCATCAAAGACATTGGATACTGTCTACGATATATCAAGGTACTCTACTTTTGCTGGCCAAGGACTAGGGATGTGACCCAAGTTTTGTGAATCAAGTCTTTTTTTCCCCGGAATGCAGTCCTTGAACAGAGTAACAAAAAGTCTGAACTTGATCTTAGGAAGCCCTGAAGAAAGTACCCATCAGTTCCTGCCACTCAGATCACCAGACCTGATTGATTTGTTTTATTTTTTCCTCAGTTCTGTTTGTATCTCCTCTGCATCCTCCTTCCAGTGGTTATATTCATACATGGAGAGGCTATCCCAAATCCTAAAGCTATCCTACAGAAAACAGCCTGGGAGAAAGATGAACCCATCGAAATAAAAGGGCTTAGGGAAGACAGAATTAAATGTGTATCTAAGAGATTGTTCATAGGGAATTATGAAGGATAGGACTAGTCACCAGCCACAGGGCCGGTACTAGATTGGTTCACAGGACTGACAGCAATTACTCAAAAAATTGGAGTCTGGCACTAATCCAAACTATTTCAGGAAAGGTGGCAAATTCTAGAACTTCAGTGTCTTCATTTCCTTCAGTTATTTTTTTTTTTCTGGCATCTAGTATAAATACATCTAAGTTATTCTCAAAAGTAAACCCTCTTTCTTGCTCTTGCCTGTGTTGCACACTACAAAACAGTTGTTCACAGAGTGCGGTCTCCAGATCAGCAGCATTTAGGAACTTGTTAGAGAAACAAATTCTCAGGCCCCACCCCCAGATTTATCATTTCAGAGACTCTAGGGGTGGGGCCCGGCCAGCTGTGTTTTAGCAAGCCCTACTGGTTCCGAAGCCCACTACCATTAAAGGACCACTGACCTAATACCATGCCAGAGTTTGGTGGACACTCACAAGTCCAATATCCCGGGGGAATTAATGTGTCATTGTTCAGGGAGACTCATGGCCCTTCATAGGTTGAGGAAAAACTGACTGGGGGAGAACATTTCCTGCCCTGTGATAAATTTCTCAAGAATCCTTTGGGATGATGTGGTCTCCAAATCAGGCATTCTGCTTTCTCTGCCATGGCCTGGCATTGAACTCTACTTCCACCAAACTCTACACCATGCAAATCGGAAGAGAAATAAATAAAGCAACACCAAAGCGATGGAGATCTTTATTTGAAATGTTATACCAAGAAAACAACAGGGAGAAAAGGTTGAATTCAAAGGGAATGAGTGGGTTAGAGCCAATAAAAACAACTGATTGTGGTAAGCAGAGGCAGTTACTGAAACAGGGAAAACACTGGATCCTGTGGAAAGTACTAAAGAAGTGCGGAGAAGCAGTTTGTAAACTGAGAAAGTGAGTCCTCATGGGCACAGGCCTACTTTCCTCCTTAATTAGACTGGAATTACCCATTAGTGGGACTCACCTGTGATTAAACCCAACAAAACACAGTCCGCTACTGGATGTGCAAGCTTGAAAACAAGTTAAGACTGTTTTAAGATGGTTCATGGTTTTAAAATGTTGATTAGAAAGTTGCTTCTGCTGGGGCTATTAATCAGTGCGGTTGGAACGTGAGTCCCCAACTTAGGGAGAGGAAGAGATGTTTTGTTTTGTTTTTTTAATTTTCCCAAAGTATTTAGATGTATGCAGCAAGATGTGCTGATTTTGCTATCATTTAAGTTGGCACTGTTAATGGAGGGGATCCTTGAAGCCTGCAGGGGTGGAAACTGACATGAACATCAGAGCATGGCAATGTAATTGACAAGGTGGTGAGTGCTGATGGTGGAACGGGGGATACACGTTTCTTGAATTTTAGTTCTGGCTCTATTCACTACCAGTCAGATGTTCTTCGTTATTTCAAAGTAAAGTTTGAGGCTGAATAAATAAATAATACAAAAAGCAAATAATTTGTAGACAGTAATTTTAGTAATAACTTACTATTTAGTTCAGTGCAGTTTTTTATTTATGGCATGACAGTTACTTATATTGTTTATATTGAAGCAATTAAGGATCTCCCTTGATCTGGAGGATACTAGAGTGGGCAGAGATACAATTACTTTAAAAATCCAAGTGGTGAAACTTGAACATCTTGTTCTGTGAAGATGCTGCTATGTTATTATGTTACTATTTTCTCATTACTAGAATTACAGCATATGCATTTTCAGGAGCACATAGTAAATACTGACCTTTCATTTTAAATATTTGGGTAGGCTAACGATCTCTACTATGAGTAGATAGGTTAAATATGGTGCATTAAAGCAATCCTGATACACCCCTTGATGTATGGCTTTTTAAATTATCATGTATATCATCTCCAGTAAGTTGTAGCTTTTAAAATTACATTGTAGTCTCATAAAATTATCGCTTTATATTAGAACATCTTAGTTCTAATATAAAGTGTGGTCATGGCTTCCTGAGATGTCATAATTCATCAAATCTTTTTTCCCCTACATCTCATCTCCACATCCTTTCTGAACTGTACACTGTAATTTTTAGATTGCCAAGTATGACCTATCAAAACTAGAACTTGGGTGTGGTACTTAGTAATTTTTGGATATTCCAATAAAATAATAATCTGATGTCTAAGGAGAACTGGATACTTTTCTATCGATATTTTATGGTATTTTGGAACCTCTTAATATATGAGTATGCACTAGCAGAGGTGGGGAATTGAAATACATTATATTATGTGTCAAGCTAGTCTCATATGTCAAATGATTTGAGAGGACAGGGAATAAGAGCCAGGAGTACTGAGGAAATATAAGATAGAATTTCAAAGGCAGGAAGAAACTTGATGGGAGAGTAATTAAGAATGAATTGGTGGAGGTTTGTGTATAATTACAAGGCATCTTTGGGGGAAATGAACACAGTATTCTTTGGAAGGGGTTAAGAATGAAGACTGTTAAAAAATGCTAGAAGCAGGAAGTCTGGAAACATAGGCTGTTTTTAATGATGTTTTGTACTGTAATATCCATGTACCATCTAATGTATTCATCTATATTTTCAGACTTGATGACCACCCTCCACTATGATCAATATGTAAATAAGTGGTTTTAGCTCAGTCAGAGAAGAAGGTGCATTTGTACAGAGAGAAGGAATTTGTCAGCCTTCTGAAAAGTAAACACACTGGAAAACCACTGTTTTCACTTTCTGGGTAGAATTGGTACTAGGTCAGTATTTTCAGATCAGCTCTAAGATAATGGCATTTATATCCCTTTGCTCCCTTTCCTGTGAGTTTATCATCCAGGACTACCTAGAAGTTCTTTATCCAATGTGAGCACAAATGACTAGAAAAAATGAAAGATGAAGCCACCAGGTAGCCTGTGACATGCAGTGTTACTGCCTCTCTCTTGAATGGTGCCCAGCTATGGACCCTACAGTCTTTGTGCCTAGTCAGCTTTGAATTTTACTTACAAACACGATATCTTTTTCCATTTAGCTTTATGTTTACTTCGTTTTATTATTTGCCACTCCTCTCCCCACTTCCCTAAGCCAGAATTGGAGGAGAAAAATTTATATCAGTAGGCAAATAGTTTAAGTTATTTGAAGTAAATAATGTGGGTTTGGGGCTTTATGTTTCAGCTCACTTCTAAACATCTTTATGATCTCTAACCTATGGAGGGAATTTTCACTGTTTTCCAGTGAACGTTTAATGCTAAAAGTTCAGAGAGAATAATAAAGTGCCGTCTATATGGTAAAAACTCTATGAATTCTTGCTGATTGACAAACTGAATTTTGTGACTCTGTGTCTGCACAGCTGGTATCTTACATGCTTCCGTCAAATTGTGGTTGCTCCTGTTGATTTCAATTTTTTCATTCTCTTTTCCAATTTATTATACTCTTTCCATCTTCTGGTTGGCTAGTTATTGATGCTTAAACCTAGTTTACTGTGTACACGTTGGTGATCAATTTTTGGAAGGATGCTTGTAGGAGCTCAGATACTGAGAAAGAAAATATACCAATAAAATGTAAACTGGAGAGAAAGAAAGTGGGCAACCAAACTTTAAAGCTTATCTAAATGGAGCTCACTGTTTTAAGATTGTGAGCCTGGAATGGCTGTACCTACTTTAAGGTTTACTAATAATTTTACCCTTTTAGTGAATATTCTGTGAAGGAATAATAAGCCCTGTTCTTTGCCATAGATGCGTTGTTTAAGTCAGATCTTTTGGAGAAAAACTCAAGAGGAGAAGCTGCTGAGTTTACCTGAGTTTTGTTTTTTTTTTACTTTAAAGTTTCCTTGACGGCACTGCTTGTTGATTAAAATGCTTTGAAAAGTTCTTCCAGTGATTCTGTCAAGAACATACTCTACTTTTTTACTGCAGAGGCAAATGTTAACCTCTCTTCAGGATTTTCTCCTTTTCAGCTCTTAACATTGCCAGATGTGCAATTAAATGGTCACTTCACCTTTATTATAGTTTTCGTGGCATGTTATTGTCATTATTTTTCTTGTTTATGTACACTATAGCAGTTATGGTCTCCATATGCTTGTTTTGTAAGATAGCTTTTAAAACCCAGCTGAGAGATGCAAGCTGGTGGGGAAAAAATCACCACTGGTCTCTCATTTATCTCCTTTTAACCCTCAGAGGTAAATTCATCTGGGTAAATGTGTGTCTAAGCATCTTTCAGGATCAGGCAATGTTGTTGTATAGTTCCTCTCTAGAAAGAAGAAAGAGGGCTACAATATAGAACCTGATCTTATCACTTAATAGCTTTGGGCTATTGAGGTAGCACTTTTTAGATAAGATACAATAAGCAGATGAATTAGAAGCTGAGGTGTGGTGAAATAAATATATGTAGAAACTGGGCTTTTTGTGTTCGGGGAAGAGGGCATGTAAGGATTTCTTCCTGATGAGTATAAAGAAAAACAACTTCAAAGAACATGGGAGTTTAATAATTTAACTAACTTAGAGCAAGCCATACAATTGAATTGAATTGAATTCTCATAATGCTCTTCTTAGAGAAATCCCAAATATCTTGTTTCATGAGAGTCTGGGATATGTACAATGCAAGATGCAAATATGCCGTTATTGCTGAAAGAATTACAGAAATAAAACTTCTAGAATGCACATCCTTTGGGGCATGGTTTTTAAAACTGTCCTATGAAAATGATATATTTCTAATGAGTAATTTTAATGCTTAATAGGAAACAGGGAAATTGGCTTTATGGGAGAAGAATCTATCCCATCCAATTTGAATTATGAAACTTTCCATTTACGTTTGTTCAAAGTGTTTTGTCTTGTTTTGTTTGCCTGTTTTTTGTCAGAAAGCGTGGAAAGTTGGAAAGTGTGGAAAGTTGGCAGTGTTGTCCCCAAGACTAAGAGTATGTGAACCCTTTGTTTTCAGTGACCTCATCCAGGTTAGCATCCGATGGTCTCCATCAGACAGGGTTTAGAGGAGAGGAGACAAATAACACATTACCTTTCATCGTTAACATTTCCTCTTTCATCCTGCCTGCATCTAAGAGGAGACAGTTCTTTTCTGTTAATTCCAGAAAATATGTGAGAGATTTTGTTTTACTTATGATAAAGAATATGAAAATACATTTATTATAAGCCAAGTTTAAGTAATGAAAAGTGAGATTATTTTAAAACTTAGCAAACTTTTCATTCCCCTGTTTCTGTATTCCAAGTTCACATGTAGGATGTATCATGCCAGTTGATAGATTTCAGCCCATCCCATTTTCAGCAAATCTAATAGTATTTTATTCTATTTTATTTTGACTGTGCAAATTTTCTCCATATTCTTAAAATCCATTGAAGGCATTTTCAGTGACTAAGGAGATCTCTGTCAGTGATAGTGGAATTGATTGATTTCAAACCTTCTTGGTACTGTTATAGAACTTGGCAAAGAGAAGACTCGTGGCAGCGATAGATGTTTCTGTGAACTTTTTATGAGACCAGTGGGAAACTTATAAATTTTTTTGGTGATTTCCTCTCCCCTCACCCTCTTTTTCCTTTTTGTCTGGACTGACTGTTAACATCACCATGGTATAAATATGCTACTCATGCTGAAAGTACAAGAATTGACTAATAGTGAGGATTTTAAGCTGACGTTACTAAGTCAAACTTCCTCTTCTATTAGATGAAAATCTACCTTATCACCAGCTACTTAGTAGCATGTTATTAGCAAATTTTAAAATTCTCATTTCTTCTAAGTTTGAGGAATCTAATTCTTAAAAATATAGCTATTGAAAAATGAAAACTAGGCTGACGTTTTAGATACCAAATTTAGTTATCCTTTTTTTCCCCCCTATTCTCATCCTTGCCTAGCCCCTAACGCTTATAAAAATTTTGTGGAAGCATTGTGGGGGGGATGAGAAACAAAATGTTTTTGTGAAAATATTTAGCAAGAGAATATGGGTACAAGGAATAAAATGAGGAAAATAAAACAAAACATTTTAACCTTAGCCTAAATTTTCAACTTTGTAAAAAATTAGAAGCTCCTCATGTATATCTTATGTTGATAACGATAAAGAATTTCCTAAACTAAATTAATTAAAATTAATTAATTAAAAGTCATCTTTACAGAAATCTGTCATACTTTATCAACAGTATACTTTTCTACTCAGCCATGTTCAAGGTTCAAGCAATTAAAACAGAAAAGAGGAAGATATTTAGGGTAACATATGTGTTGTTCATAAAAACAGTGACCAAAAATATGTAAGAAAGATTTAGGCAACTCTTTCTGCTGCTGTCAGAAATCATTCTTCCTTTGTGAAATTTCAAGAAATGGAACCCTTGAGATTCAGATAATGTGGAAGTGAAGGGAATGTATATTTGGACATCAATATTTTAGTAAGAAAACAGATTGGGAAAGAAAACAGATGTCAAGGTCAGGGTGAATACAATGTCTAAAAGGAAATACATAAAGGAAAACTATTTTGGTGAAGGCAGATAAGAAAGAAAAAGAAAACTGTGAAATGTTCCCTCATACTTTTTTAAGAATATATTTGAAGCTTGCATCTTTTATGGTGTATTTTCTATATATTCTGAATCCAATGGATTAGATGTCCCTGATACAAAAACATGGTTTTCCAGTTATTAGTCTTATTTTATTTCTGGGCTATTGAGAATAGGACCATTGCATACAGCTGGGAAGATTGTGCACTGCAACAATCCAGGTGTGAAAGGCTCTATAACTACAAGTGGTGGCCCTGGATCATTGCTTTTGTTCAGTGGAATAAACAGATGATCTTAATGTATATGTAATATTATGTTGCTGACCAAGCACCTGAATAAAATACTCAGGATAGTAGAACAATCCTTAGACCTCATGTTTTCATCCTCACTCTTCCTAATTCCCCATTTCTTTCTTTCTTTCTTTTTTTTTAGGATGTTGGGGGTAAGAGTTTATTAATTTATTTTTTAATTTATTTATGCTGTGTTTGTTGGGTCTTCGTTTCTGCGTGAGGGCTTTCTCTAGTTGTGGCAAGCGGGGGCCACTCTTCATCGCGGTGCGTGGGCCTCTCACTATCGCGGCCTCTCTTGTTGCAGAGCACAGGCTCCAGACGCGCAGGCTCAGTAGTTGTGTCTCACGGGCCCAGTTGCTCCACGGCATGTGGGATCCTCCCAGACCAGGGCTCGAACCCGTGTCCCCTGCATTAGCAGGCAGATTCTCAACCACTGCGCCACCAGGGAAGCCCTCCCATTTCTTATTTTCATGCCCTCAGGTAGGATGAATAATAGGGAAACTTGCTGACTCTCTCAGTACTTCTCCTCTCCTCCCCGCCTCCCTCCTTCCCTCCCTCCCTCTCTCTCTCTCTCTCTCTCTCTCTCTCTCTCTCTCTCTCACACACACACACACACACACACACACACACACACACAGCTGTTTTGAAATATCCCCAGGGTTCCTAGTAAAATATTGTATGACGTGATAAAGACCACCTTTGCAAAGCTATTGATTTGGGTGGGTTTTCTGGGTGGTCTCCTAGAATGGAGATGAAAGTTAGTTATATCTGAAACTCCCTTTGCTAAAACTAAGGGACATATCTCCTGATCACAGGCAACAATTAATTTAACTCACTTTTTGGGTTAAAATTAAAAAATTAAATTAAAAAGAGAACTTTAGAAAATATTTTTTCTGAATTCCTGAAAGAATCCTGGTGCACCCTCAATATATCTGAAATAAAGTAGGGGATAGTTAACATTTTTATTCTGAAAGAGTAAGAGCAATGGTTATATATCATGCCCTAGGATGCTCAGGATATGAAAATGTGTAATGTTCCAAGTGATATTCCTACAAATTCTTCACAACTAGTAAGTACAGCCTTTGCAAACAACATTATTACTGATACCTTTTAAGCAGTCATCTCTTTGTATTTTAACCAATTCATATTTATATATAATATTCAAAAATAGCTGAAAATAATGAAAAGTGGCAAAAAAACAGTAGTAAAAAAATATATACTTTTATAAAAAAGTGTTTTTACATATTGTTATGCCTAAAATTATTTGGCTGCATTTTCCAGGACCAAACTGTCAGGACGTGGCTTAAGTTCCCTTTCTTTACCTTCATAACACAGTGTGTTTGTGTACTTATATGCCAATAGGAGTAGTCCTTTCAAGTGTAACTATTTTTAAAGTTATTAATGTCCTTTTTCAGTAAGGTCTGCTGTCTTGCTGGAGCACTGAAATTTATCTGGCAAGACTATCAAAGAGATTTTTGTCTTAATAAAATAACTATCCTTTCTCCAGATGTGTATATTTTTGACTCTGGGAGATGATATTCTGAAAGGGAGAATATCAGTGTGAAGTGCCATTTCAAAGCTCACTGTATTTGCTTTTCATTGTACTTTGTGGTTAAGAGGCCTTCTGAATTTGGTGAATTTTATTTGCTCAATTAACTATATCAGTAGTATATTGTAAGGAAGCCTGTAAGATGCCAAATATTTGCCATAGAGCAAATACAATTAGTTTTCACCTCTCCTGAATTGTTCCTCATTTTAGTGGTTATGATGTGCATTTCCAAATGTCCATTAACTTTTATTATTGGTTCCTTTGTACTCCTCACCTACCTTTATATTTGAACCAGCTGGTTTACCTTCTTTTCCCCTGCTTAATACCACAATAAAGGCATATCTTGGCTTATTGCTCCCTCATGTATACTACATGGCTAATACTTCTCTCTGCATCAAATTTTTCTCAGATATCTGGAAAAAAAATGGTGCCAATGGGGATTCTGGAAAGACATTCTAAAACAGATCTTAGTGTTTTAAGTGCTTCAAGCCAAGTTTGGAGAAGAGTTTTAACTCCATGCTCGTTGTATCCTGTATTAGTTTTTATTATTTGAATTTTCTCATTAGAGCTGGCAGACAGTCTAACCCAATCAATCAAACATTTTGCAAGTTGTCAGTACAAAATATTTCTTCTCTAAGGTTTAAGGGAAGTTCTGGGCTAAATGAAGGAGGCTAACAAACCAATAAAGGTTTTGAGGTATATTGTGAAAAACTAATAACAGTAAACAGTTTTCAGGATGGATTGGAGAAAAAAATTAAGATCTGACTCTTTACTTTTGCTTCTAACCATTATAGATTAATAGGGATCTGATTTAATCTTCTGTCTTAAACAACTAGAAACTGGACAAAAGTATAAAAAAAAATATTATTCAGCCATTAGATAAAAGGCAGCACAGGTCTGTGATACCCAAGGGAAGGGTAGTTAAAAACCAGTCCTATTATTGTGCCAGCTTACTGCCTGGAGGCAATATCCAGATCCCAGAGAGGGTCTGGAGAACCCACGTAGAGTCCAGCCATTGTGCTGAGTTGTAGAGACTGAAATCAAAGTTCAGGAAAGCCTAGAGGTCTAAAATTTTCAGACAGAGTACCAGGAAGGAAGGAAAAAATGAGAGAGAGAATGAGAATGAACACTGGAAACTTACAGAGGCGTTTCCTCCAGTGTTTGGTAAAGGTACTTGTATGAGAAGAAACAAGCAAAGGTCAAGGAAAGAAGTACCAGAAAAGAGTATGATAAACAATTCCCAGAACTTGCATAAGTCTGGGGACACTGGGTATTTCCCCCAGCTGGAGTAGAGAGGCCACTTAATAGGCATTTGTTTGAGTTCAAAAACTTGTATTTCTTTAGGAGTGGTGTTAAACTAGCCCTAGACAACAAGCTGCTCTGTACCTTTTTAAAAATAGCTTGTAATAAAGTCTCAAAAGGAACTTAATTGTGCCATTACAAAGTCATACACCACATGAAATCCAGCACACAACAATGTATAACTCAAAATGTCTCCCATCCAGGAAAAAATTACCAGACATGTAAAAAGCAGTATAACATGAGTCATATTCAGGAGGAAAAAAAAAGTCCATTAATAAAAACATACTCTGAAATGACAGAGATGATAAAATTCATGTATAAGAATATTAAACAACTAATATTAATATTCCTCATAAATGCAAGAAGGTAGAAGAGAACATAAATACGGTGAGAAAAGAAATGGTGGATACAAAAAACACTCAATGGAACTTCTAGAGAAGAAAAATGCATTATCTGAAATAAAATACACTAGATAAGGTATAGCAGATTAAATATTATTGAAATAAATAATGGTTGGTGAACTTGATAATATAGCAATAGAGGTTAATTGATTGCAAAATGAAAAACAGAGTTAAAAAGACCTAAAGAATAAATGAAAGCATTAGTAACCTGTGGTACAAAAGAAGATGGTCCAACACATATGTAATTGGAGCCCCAGAAGGAAAGGGGGAGGCAACAAATATTTTTAGAAATAACTGTTCTACATTTTCCAAATTTGACAAAACTCTGAAGACTGCCAATGAACACAAAACCAAAGAAGCATAACAAAAGTCAAATTGCTAAAAATGACTAAAATGAGGAAATCATAACAAAAGCTGGATAAAATAGCCACAGTACACAGGGAGGAGCAAAGATCAGAATTACAACAGACTTCTCCTTAGGAACTATGCAAATAAAAAAAAAAATAGAGCGACATCTTTAAAGTATCAAAGAAGGAAAATTTTTAACTCAGAATTCTATACTCAGAAAAAAATTTCTTTTAAAAACGGAGGTGAAGCAAACTCTTTTTCAGCCAAATGGAAGCTGAGACAGTTAATCACTAGCAAATCTGTAATAAAATAAATTTTACGGAGGTTGTTCAAGGAGAAGGAAAATGATACCAGATGGAAATTTGCATCTACACAAAGTAATAAAGACCACCAGAAACAGAAATTATGTGGATAAACATAAAATGCATTTTTATTCATTTTTGTTTTTCTTTAAAAGGAAATTGACAGTTTAGAACAATGTAATAATGTGCTATTTTAATGAATGTAAAGAAAATGTATGACAATAATAACAAAAAATGTGAGGGGAACATGAAAATAAAATACTGTGAGGCCTGTACATTATACATAAAGTGGTTTAATATTTGAAGGTATATTGTAATAAGTTAATGGTTTAAATTGTAAACCCTAGAGCAACCATTAAAAAATGTTGACATAGAACTATATGTTATTAAATCAATAGCAGAGATAAAAGGGAATCATAAAAAAATGAATCGATCCAAAGAAGACAGCAAAAAAGCGGAAGAAGAATAAAGAAAAAATAGAAAACTAATGGAAAGATGGTAGACTTAAACCAGTCATATCAATAATTACATTTATCTGAAGTGGTCTAAATACTCCAATTAAAAGGCACAGATTGTCAGAAATAATAAAAGAACAAGATTAAAAATGTATACCCTAACAGAAATCCACTTTAGCTTTAAAGACACAAAGAATGGAAAAGTTATACCAAACACTAATCAAAAAAAAAAACCCACAAAATATTGCCAAAGTAGACTTTAGAATAAGAAATACTAACAAATATAAAGAAGGTATTTTCATTATGAATGTTAAAGGAGACAGCTAGCTCATCAAGAAGAAATAATAATCCTAAATGTGTATGAAGCCAGTGATAAAGCTTTAAATACGTAAAGCAAAAACTGATGGTATTGTTAAAAGACAATATTAAGATAACTAAAGGGTGTCAAGAAGTATAAGGCGTCTGAGACTTTACTCTGTTTGAAAGCTAATAAGTTAACCTGGCATATATTCATGGGTGTTGGCAGAAGACATTAGACTTCTCTGTTAGAGACCAGAGATGGTTTATTACTTAGAGCAATAGCAGTAGCCAGAATATCGTATTTTCTTCTGTAGGTTTCTCTAGCCTCAGTTCCTACAGGACAGTGTGACAAGGGCCAGGTGATGTCTGCATATGCAGTAGGTTGGGTTACAGGAGAAGAACTTTGAGCCTAGGAAACACAAGTCTTTTATAATTAGTTGTAAGCAAACCTGTGTCACCTTTTTTTCATGGAGGGAGACATGATTTTTATTAGAATATACAGCAAATAAATCTACTCTTTGCTTCAGGGGAAACACCATTCCTATCTTCCAAGGCTGTTTGCTTCTAGATAGAAGTCTTCCGAGGCTGTTTACAACTCAGAATCCTAGAAAAGATAATTTAGCATAAAAGGACATTTTCTCTCACGACTGCAAAATTGTGAAAAATATATAGAGAATTTTCTCCTAATGAAAGGCAATCTGTATACTAGGAGAATATGTTTTTAAAAATGTATCTAAGAAAGGACCTGTATCCAAAATATATAAAGAGCTATTAAAACTCAATAATAAGACAAAAATATTGGTAGACATTTTGAACAGATATGTCACCAAAGATGATATATGGGTGGTATGGCATATAAACATATGAAAAGATACTAAATAAATTATTAGAAAAATTCAAATTAAAACTGCAGTGATGCACTATGCACCTCACTAAAACGGCTAAAAGATTGACAGTGTGAAGTATTGCCACTGGTATGTTTTGGAAAACAGTTTGGTAGTTTCATATATAGTTAAATATATGCTGATCCCCTCCTAGTTATTAATCCATGAGAAAATAAAATCAACACAAAACATATACACATATTTATAGAGGTTTGTTCATAATATCCTCAATCTGGAGACAAGTCCGTATGTCCTTCAGCTGAAGAATGCATAAACAAATTGTGCCATACCATGCAATGGACTACATCTCAGCTATACAAAAGAAAGAACTGTTGATATACATAACATGGACAGATTTCAAAAGTATTATGCTAAGTGAACAAAGTCAGACAAAAATACTGCATGATTTCGTTTAAACGTGTACTTGAAAAGGCAAAACCAGTGTCAGAAAGCACTTCATGGGTTGCCGGAGTTGGGTGTGGGATGTTGACTACAAAGGGGCATGAAAGAAGCTTTTAGGATGAAGGAGATACTCCACATTTTGATTATGGTGCTGGTGACATGAAGTATTTCCTTAGAATTTTATTATGTGTAAATTTTACTTCAGTCAAGCTGTTAAATATAGGAGTGTGACTCTATCTTAGAAAATATCAGAGTTGACTAACCAATCATATTTTTTCTTTTCACAAGCGTGTTTTTAGTGTTCATAGTAGTTCTTTTTTTCTCTCTCTTTCTTATAAATGAATAATAGCAAATTGTTATGTCATGAGGTTTTATTATATATTTTCAAAATCACTGATATTAAAATCTAGCCTGGTTAGGATTCTCTTACTGCCTTCGACTTAAGCTAGGCTTTAAAAGGCAGTATGTTTTAGGAGTCATTGCTGCTTTTCCTGTTAGGTTTGATGGGAAAAAATGACTATAAATTTATCTCATTTTTATTTTCAGGATTTTACCGAGTTCGGTTATGTTAACTCTATGATCCTGGCCAATCTCTTCAATTACGCCTCTTGACCTTACCTCAATAATTCTCAAGGCTATTATATTTCTAATAACATTAATACCTAACATTCATTGAGCACTTACTGTATAGTAGACTCTGTTCTAATGACTTCATCCATTTATTTTCTTTAATTCTCACAACTACCTTGTGAAAGAAGCACCGATTTTTTCCCATTTTACAGAAGATGAAACTGAGTCATAGCAACTGCCAAATTCATACAGCTAGTAAGTGAGGAAGCAAAGATTGGACTACAGGCAGTCAAGCCTTTTAGAGTCCATTCCCTGAACTGTAAAGCTACAAATTAAGTAAAATACAGATCATAAATTTTAGTGTCTAGGAGAATCAATCAATTTATTTAAATTCAGTTCTCAAACTTCTCCCTCTCCCTCCTGATTCTTATTTGGTAGATTTGGGATGAATTCAGGAATCTATGTTTTTAGCAAGCACTCCAGGTGGTGGTTTGTTGAACCCAGTTTGAGAAACCCCATTTTCTGTGACCTTAAGCTAATTACTTCTAAGGGCCTTTGTCTCCTATTCAAAGGTAGATTCTTTTAGGAAGAAGTGCTTTCCCGGTAACTGCTTGTAGTACATTTCCCATATGTATTAGCTGTAAATATTTTTATTATCACCATTATTAAATTTTAAATGATTACTATATATCTGGTGCCCTGTTCTCTGTATTTACTATATTTCCATAACCTAGGCAGGCATAATCTGCTGGATGAGTTAGCAACTTTAGCTGCTATTGCATGAATTTAACCTGATTTCATGGGATGAAACAGAATGAACACCGTGGTTCATGGCTGTCAGTAGTGAAAAATAGCTGGAAATCAGACAAACAGCTTCATTGCTGGGATTGTTTCCGGGCTAAAAGTTCTTCCAACAGCTGTTTGTTTTGGCCATTTATCGTGTCCATTCTTTTTTTTTTTTAAGCTGGGGGAAATACAATTTTCTTTAAAAGGAGAATGCAGGCTGGTTATTTCTGAAGTTAGGAAGAATGCCTGTCCTTCCACTATTGTGGTCTTTTGGCTGCTTTGACAGTTGGACTGAAGGGCTTTCCTTTTGTTCTTTTTCACTCTCAGTGCTCAGACTCAGACTGTGTAGTGAGAAGAAAAGGTAAAACTAGGAGCTCTTTAATCCTAGAGAAGGAGCTTTGTAGCAGTTACCTTCAAGAAAAGTTTCCTCCCCAAAGGAATATTTAATATTACATGGACACTGAACAGAGAGAGAGAGAGAATGGATATATGAGAGAATGAGAATATGAGAATTCAAGCCAGCAAGAAAGAAACTTAACTAAAGATGAAGGGGAGTTTTGCCTCTTCCTGAAAGTTATATTATTAGTT
Organism: Pseudorca crassidens; assembly: GCF_039906515.1. NCBI lineage: Eukaryota > Metazoa > Chordata > Mammalia > Artiodactyla > Delphinidae > Pseudorca > Pseudorca crassidens. Next base: position 65,868,203 of record NC_090306.1, read on the forward strand.
GTGTTTTTTTCGTTTTTTTTTTTTTAAATCATGTTGACTGCTAGTTTTGTTTAAAGTATTTGTTCTGGAAGTACTAAAGTTGGAGTCTACCAGACTGAGGTTAGAAGCATTTTCTTTGGCAGCAAGAAGATACTTTTATAGAAGCCATGCCTGTACTTGGGGTTGCCTCAAAACTGAGGCAGCCAGCTGTTGGGTCAAAGCCTATTCATACTGCTCTTCCGATACCAAATTTTGGCACTACTGGGTCACAGCACTATTCTTCGAGACCTCTGGAACTTACTGAATCAGAGAGCTCAATGCTTTCTTGTCAGGTCACATTACAATCAGCCTGTGAATTTGAAGAGAAGAAACCCCTCCAAGGAAAAGCTAAGGATACAGAAGACAGCAAGGTTAGTGGCTGAAGGTTACCTACAGACTTATACAGCTGAAATGCAAATTTCCTTTTAGGTAGAATATAAAACATGCTGTGAAGTGGGGAGTAGTAGAGGAATACCGGTGTAAGAAAGTAAGTAGTTTGAAAAGCTGAATATTTAGCCTGTGCAGAACTGTATTTATAATTTATGGTTGTAAAAGTTGTGAACGAAATTCTCTGAATATGCCTGTGTTATCAGTACTACTTACTGATGAAGTGCCTAGTTGAATCCTAGCTAACTCTCTTACTGCTAACTGTAATTGATCACAAATAGGAGGAAAAGGGGAGCTATTTTTCAGATATAAAGCAAAAAAAAGATTTATTTGTGAAAACTAGTACAGACACCTTCACTTTTCTCTAAATGTCGTTTGCATTTTAAACACTTTCTGATTGAATATGTGAATCCTAGCCTGCTTAATTCATGAAGCAAAATGAAGTATGATTTTCCTTGATACTGCACATTTGTCTGGGTTTTCACTTGTAAATTGAAACCCTGCTCTTTTACTTATTACTGACATCTTTTTCAATCATTTAATTTATGACATTTGTGAGCAGTAGCTCACAGCTTTGGGGTTTTAAGCCATACTACACTCATTTTCTCCAGATGCTGAGGGGTAGCATGGCCCTTCAGTTGGTGAACTTAACGGGGACTCCTTTGTACCTTGATGAGCATCACTTTTTAATGCAGCATTAACTATGACATCAAGCTTTACAAAGTCACCATTCTCACCTCTGGCTCCTTAGGGAATGATTTGATTTTACTCTCCCGCCCAAATGTAATTTAAAATAATTTAAGAAAAGGCTTCATATGGAAATCAACTCTACAAGTTAAAAAGGAAGTCACGCTTTTTGTCTGAAATGTCCATTCAGTCTTCACCTGTTCAAATCCTCTCAGGTGCAGCCCAAATGCAGCTTTCTTCATAAAGTCTTTGCTAGTTACCCTTTCCTTTCCTGTGGTTATTCATCTGTAGTAATGCTTATGACACCTTAATTTATATTGCGTTTTAATTATTTGGATAATTTATTTCTATCCCCACTAAATTGAAAATATATAGAACCTAAGACCTTATTCTGTGCTACAGCTCCCTCTCCTCAATGCTTTAGGCATAACAATTAGTAATTGAATGGATTGATACATGAATGAATGAATCAATGAATGAACAATTATACTGAGAAAGATTTAGTTATGTTCATTAGTCTCTTTGGATCATTCAATCTATAAAACGTAAGGTTTAGAATGAATGATTTTTAAAGTACTTCTAGTTCTAAAATTATTCCTTTTGTGTTTTAGGACAACACTATCTACCCAAGAAAAAATCAATTAAAATAAAATAGTTAATTTTAGGCTTAGAGTTCTCAGTCCAACATAAGCAATTCAGGGTAAAAGTAGGGAAGTGTAAATTATCAATAAAAGACTAACAATATTTAACTTTATGCAAATAATGAAAACAAATGCATGCTGTTCTCTTCTAATATTCTGTGTACCCACAATGACTTGTCTGGATTAGATGGAAGAGAAACCACTTTTCTCTCCTGACCATGGCTATCATCTCTGCAGGTTTACTCAACCTTGTACTTTGATAAATGGCCTTGGCCTAAGACTTGACCACTGTAAGTACTATTTGCAATAGAATTTTGGTTGGTCTCTTTGGTTAGCAAACATAATCAATCATACATCTGATATTCCAATAAGACTCTGTGGTAAGCAATGTTGTATTTATAGAGATGTTTTTACCATGCTGCTTATCAGATGGAAAACTTTTTCAAACAAATGTAAAGAATACCTGGTCAGCATTTCAGAATATTTCTAAATGTTAGAAAAGAATTAAGATTTGTATAAACTTCTGAAAAAAAATAGAACTAAAGAAAACAGCAAAAATGATCAAGGTCGTTGTGTTAGAGAAAATTAGATTTGGCTGCAAATAGTAAAAAAAAAAAAACAAAAACATAACAGCATAAATAAGATAGGAGTTTATTTCTTTTTCATTTAGAGGATATCTGGAAGTAAGCCATCCATGACTGGTATGGTGACTTCATGCAATTGTCAGGGAACCAGGCTCTCTCTTTTTGTCCACCGACGTCATTTTGGCATCCATCTCTCAGTCTTGAGTGGATAATTGAGTTACACTCAATTAAAAAGACACATCCTGTTTCATTAAGGATTCTTCCATATCCATTTGGCCTGTTGATAGTTCCAAGGCTTTATCTAGTTGCAGTGGAGACTGGAAAATGTAGAGTTTATTCTAGGCCCAACTAAAAATTATGGGTTCTATTTCTCAGGAAAAGAGACCATTGATAGTACCCACAATAGATGACTGTCATTAAGAAACACTTATGTGGAGTATTCTGCTGGTCCTTGCACCAAACAGCCTCAGTCTGGTGAGAGAGAACAAACCTGTATGCGACAGTGTCAGAAATGTATCTTCAGTCCAACACTCCCTTCTCCTACCCTTGTTTTTGGTTAGTGTACATGCCATCATTCCAGGCATCTAATCTTGAATTGCTAGTCTGATTTCTGGTGATATACATCGCTATTCCACATTCCATAATTTGCTAGAAATTGGAGATTTTGCTTCTGTACTACAGCTTGGATTTATCCCCTTATGCACATCCTCATGCTTTGGCCCTTGTTAAATTTTCTGTCAATTACTGTAATCATTCCAAATTGGTCTCTTCTCCAGTGGCTCTCCATCACATCCATCCAAAACATTTACCCTTCTGATTAAAGAAAAAACTTTAGTTTCTTCTCCTGTCTCACAATTTTTTTTTGGAGCACAGGCTCCGGACGCGCAGGCTCAGCGGCCATGGCTCACGGGCCCAGCCTCTCCACGGCATGTGGGATCCTCCCGGACCGGGGCACGAACCCATGTCCCCTGCATCGGCAGGCGGACTCTCAACCACTGCGCCACCAGGGAAGCCCTGTCGTACAATTTTTTAATTCAGGCATTTCAGTCTCCTAATTGTTGTCACTTCTTCGACCATAGCTCTATCTAGCTACTCTATATCTCATTCTTGGGTGTCCCAAATTTTTCAGATTGCTTAATCTCAATGTTCTTTTTTTAAATTGAAGTACAGTTGCTGTACAATATTATATGAGTTACAGGTGTACAATATAGTTATTCACAATTTTTAAAGGCTATACTCCATTTATAATTATTATAAATTATTGGCTGTATTTCCCATGATGTACAATATATCCTTGTAGCTTATTTTATACCTAATAGTTTGTACTTCTTAGTCTCCTACACCTATATTGCCCCTCTCCCCTTTCCTCTCCCCACTGGTAACCACTAGTTTGTTCTCTGTATCTGTGAGTTGGTTTCTTTTTTGTTATATTCACTAGTTTGTTGTATTGTTTAGATTCCACATATAAGTGATATCATACAGTATTTGTCTTTCTCTGTGTGACTTATTTCACTTAGTGTAATGCCCTCCAAGTCCATCTATGTGGCTGCAAATGGCAAAATTCCATTCTTTTTTTTTTTAATTCCATTCTTTTTAATAGCTGAGTAGTATTCCATTGTATATATATACCACATCTTCTTTATCCATTTATCTGTTGGTGGACACTTAGGTTGCTTCTCTATCTTGGCTATTGTAAATAATGCTGCTATGAATATTGGGGTGCATGTATCTTTTCAAATTAGTGTTTTTTAGGGGGGCTATATACCCGGGAGTGGAATTGCTGGATCATATGATAGTTCTCTTTTTACATTTTTGAGAAATCTCCATACTGTTTTCCATAGTGGCTGCACCAATTTACATTCCCACAAGAGTGCACGTGGGTTCCCTTTTTTCCACATCCTTGTCAACGTTTGTTATTTGTGTTCTTTTTGTTGATAGCCATTCTGACAGATGTGAGGTGGTATCTTGTTGTGGTCTTAATAAATAACTTTATAAATAAAGTGGTCTCAATAAATAACTTTAATTACAGATTCCATGGCCTATTTTCAAATTCCACCATGATATCTAAAAGGCATATTTTTTCTATTTACCTCTTGTTCTGATTTCTTGCTTTCCTTGAATTTTCTAGAGCCTCTCCTCATATGGATTTGTTTTTCCTTTCTTCCTGGGCGTTCACCCAAATGAGAAAGAGAGTAACTTTGCTTTGGAAACGTTACTTAAGAATCTGGAGATTAAGGTTAAGAAGAGTGTTTTACATTGTCATGGTTCACCAAATAACATACAGTTGAGCATTAGACATCCTTGTTCATGAAAGTTCCTCAGCCATACCTACCACTGAAAACTGGCCTTCACTGTTTAATCCCCATCCTCCTTTCGGCTTGATCTGTCACCTAAATTTTGCCCCTGTTCTCATTTCTAACTTTTTTCAAACTTGGGCTTGCTCACCCCTTCTTTCTTGAAGTACCTATGCAAACTCAAGATTCTTTTTACATTATTATAGAAAAGAATTAATTTTTTGAGCACCTATCTTGTACTTTATAGGAAATTTCTCATTTTATTCTCACAATGTTTCAAAGAAGGCACTGTATCCACATTTACAGAGAAGTAATCTGAGGCCTAGATAGAGTGGGAGACACTCGTGAGATCAGACAGTTAACTACCAGTTAATTTTGATACTACTAGTATCAAAATCCAGAATTTGAATCTAGATTTGTCTCTACAAAGCCTTTATTGTCTTTTACATTACACTCTCTCGTCATGATATACTTGCAATATTTTTTCTAGTTATAACCTTTTCTCCAAGTTCCACCTATTTTTTTTAAGGCTCACTTCAAAAGTCAAAGAAAATAATCAATAAGTTGTTGTGGAGGTTAAAAGGAAGGAAAGTTTATATCCAGTTGGGGAGATATAAAGGAAATTCTTGAATGAATAGTGGAATTTATATACATAGTAGAATGGATACTTGCTTAATGTTCTTACCGTATTAGTTGTAAGGACAATCAAGATAGAGATTATTGCTTACTATTTTGTTCATATAGTGCTAACACTGATGCTTTGAAAACAGAAGATACTCAAAAGCATTAAATTGAATATTTTTTAAAACATAAATTGTGATATAGACAAGCAAATATATGGATAATATTGCTAATGAGGGCAATTATTTCATAATTTACATTTGAGAGAAATCCTGTTTGGTTGGAACATTCAGAAAATACTTCATCAAGTAGTTGTAATTTAATGGGCAGATAGGGCTCATATAGAGAGAGGAAAAAGCATTCTTTTGAGGAGAGGGTTTCATAGAGGAGTACCCAGAGAGTAAGCCATCATGGTTTGAGCAGACTGTTAGTGAAAACGAACAGTTTGGGGTCAGATGATAGATGTAGGCAGACTTCATTAGGAAGACAATGAGGAAGGCTCTTCAGTAAAAATGAGACAAAATTACACTGTCAAAGACATTTGGGAGAAGTAATAGCAGAAAGGGACTTACATTAACTAATGTCTATAGAGGCTTGCTATATGCCATTTACTGGACCAAGCATTTCACGGAGTATTGCATTCAGTCCTCACAATAGTCTTATAATATAAGCACTGTTATCATCCCCATTTTACAGTTGAAGAAACTGAGGCTGAGGTTAAATTACTTGCCAGTATCCCAGTGTGGTAGAAAATGGATTCAAACTAAAACTGTGTGATTTCAAAAGATGCTACTCTTAACCAATAAACAACATTGCAACAATGGGGACTTCTGGTGCCGGGGGAGAGAAGAAGTGCTATTGGTTGACTTGATTTCCATATATATATATAAAAGTAAGGTTTGCTGGAAGTATTTAATTAGCATTGCTCCTGAGTTGCAAATAAAGCATTGGTATGCCCAAGTGCCTAGAATTATCAGAAGACAATTAAGTGGACACAGGGTCTCCACCGAATTGTTTGAAAAACAGAAATAAATAAGAGAAACCCAGAAGAGAAATATATAGCAGCAGATGTCAGTAGAGTAGATGACAGGCTCTGGGCTCCAGCTGTTTCCTTCATGGTGAAGATGCCTGATTGCTGAGGACTGTGGACACCCCTGTTGGCTTGCTCACATGGTAGCACTTCCAGAGCTGGCCAGGCCCACAGCTGCATAGGTCAGCCCTCAGGTCTCTAGATGATTCCGCCTGCTTTGCCTGTTTCTGCTGTGCTTGCACATTTAGTTATTTGTATTTAAAGAAACATGATGATTTCTTTTTCTGGTTATACTTCATGCTCCAAGTTTTATAGTGAAGCTGTTAATGGTTGTTTTAATTGTTTTTGCCTTTGTGGTAGCAGTAGTGTAAAGAATGCTGTAATGACCCTTGAATTTTAACTTTTTCTCTGCTGGAAGAAGGCTCAGATTTTCAGTATCATACATTTATTTCCCTTAAGTAACAATTTATAGAAATGTGACAGTCTAATACTATTGTCTATTATTTTTGTTTGTGCTTTACAACGTCTTTAAAGAATTATATGTAATGCTTTAAACTATGAAATTACCAGAATTTCTGGTGTAAATTACATGTGATTAAATGTTATTCAGAACCTCATACAACTTTTAAATTGTTCTTCTGCAAGTGTCAATATTGAGTGTATATTTGATGCTGATTTGCCAAATGTATTCTTCTTAGTTTCTTCCTTTCCAGTGTTATAGACATTTTTCTTTCCTTTAATAAAAAGGAAGACACTAAGTATATTGTTTATGGAGACATAAAATCATTAGGTATGTCATAATTTTTAAACAAAATAATTGTTTCATGGTTGATATTTATGCTGTCATATCTCCAGCAATTACCCTCAGTCAATCTTGAACTTAAAATACTAGGTGTCATAGTTAAAAGAACATCAAATTAGGAGCTCAAAAGATCTGAATTAAACTTCTGCTAGATTTTGAAATGATAAGTCACTTAAACTGTCTCAACTTCAATCTCTGTTATCTGTTAAAAATGAAAGAGAACTGAGGACAATAGTTCTTGGTAAAGCTTTTCTAAGGAGAATATTTTTATTATCTCTTCCCCTTCTTCTTCTTCCTGATTTTTGTCTTATCAGTTATCACATTTCTCTTATTTTTTCAATCTCTTCCAATCCAATGGATTCTTTGGACCCAGATTTTTCAAACTTGTCACATTTGGGAGCTGATAATTCTGTGTTTTAGGGGAATAGTCTTACTATTGTGGGATACTTAGCATCATCCCTTCCATTATCTACTAAATGCTAGTAGCGTTCTCCAGTGTGACAGCCAAAAATGCCTCCAGACTATGAAATGCATCTGTGGGGAAGGTGAAGTCAAACTCCGTAGAGAATCACTGCTTTAGAATCAGCTTCCAAAAATGCTCAGATCTTACTATTTTTAATAATTATTATTATTATATCCTTCAACATGCTTCAGATGATCACTCTTTCTAACTTCGCACATACATTTCTTTAAAGAGTACTTTGTGTCCATTGCCACTATTCCAAGGTTTACATTTGCTTTACTTTTCCTGATTTCAGACTTCTGTTTTCTGAGAGGTTACCAGTGGCTTTTAAAAAGACATCTTTTCTTTTTTTGCCTTATACACTTCTAAATTGCAGGGATTTTTTTTAACATCTTTATTGGAGTATAATTGCTTTACAATGGTGTGTTCGTTTCTGCTTCATAACAAAGTGAATCAGTTATACATATATCCCCATATCTCTTCCCTCTTGCGTCTCCCTCCCTCCCTATCCCACCCCTCTAGGTGGTCACAAAGCACCGAGCTGATCTCCCTGTGCTATGCGGCTGCTTCCCACTAGCTATCTATTTTACATTTGCTAGTGTATATATGTCCATGCCACTCTGTCACTTTGTCCCAACTTACCCTTCCCCTTGCCCACATCCTCAAGTCCATCCTCCAGTAGGTCTGTGTCTTTATTCCTGTCTTGTGCCTAGGTTCTTCATGACCATGTTTCTTTTTTCTTAGATTCCATATATATGTGTTAGCATACGGTATTAGTTTTTCTCTTTCTGACTTACTTCACTCTTTATGACAGACTCTACGTCCATCCACCTCACTGCAGATAACTCAATTTCGTTTCTTCTTATGGCTGAGTAATATTCCATTGTATATATGTGCCACATCTTTATCCATTCATCTGTTAATGGACACTTAGCTTGCTTCCATGTCCTGGCTATTGTAAATAGAGCTGCAATGAACATTTTGGTACATGACTCTTTTTGAATTATGGTTTTCTCAGGGTATATGCCCAGTAGTGGGACTGCTGGGTCGTATGGTAGTTCTGTTTTTAGTTTCTTAAAGAACCTCCATACTGTTCTCCATAGTGGCTGTATCAATTTACATTCCCACCAACAGTGCAAGACAGTTCCCTTTTCTCCACACCCTCTCCAGCATTTATTGTTTATAGATTTTTTGATGATGGCCATTCTGACTGGTGTGAGATGATATCTCATTGTAGTTTTGATTTGCGTTTCTCTAATGATTAATGATGTTGAGCATTCTTTCATATGTTTGTTGGCAATCTATATATCTTCTTTGGGGAAATGTCTATTTAGATCTTCTGCCCATTTTTGGATTGGGTTGTTTGTTTTTTTCATATTGAGCTGCTTGTAAATTTTGAAGATTAATCCTTTGTCAGTTGCTTCATTTGCAAATATTTTCTCCCATTCTGAGGGTTGTCCTTTGGTTTTGTTTATAGTTTCCTTTGCTGTACAGAAGGTTTTAAGTCTCATTAGGTCCCATTTGTTTATTTTTGTTTTTATTTCCATTTCTCTAGGAGGTGGGTCAAAAAGGATCTTGCTGTGATTCATGTCATGGAGTGTTCTGCCTATGTTTTCCTCTAAGAGTTTAATAGTGTCTGGCCTTACATTTAGTTCTTTAATCCATTTTGAGTTTATTTTTGTGTATGGTGTTAGGCAGTGTTCTAATTTCATTCTTTTACATGCACCTGTCCAGTTTTCCCAGCACCACTTATTGAAGAGGCTGTCTTTTCTCCATTGTATATTCTTGTCTCCTTTATCAATGATAAGGTGACCATATGTGTGTGGGTTTATCTCTGGGCTTTCTATCCTGTTCCATTGACCTATCTTTCTGTTTTTGTGCCAGTACGATACTGTCTTGATTACTGTAGCTTTGTAGTATAGTCTGAAGTCAGGGAGCCTGATTCCTCCCACTCCGTTTTTCCTTAAAAAGATTACTTTGGCTATTTGAGGTCTTTTGTGTTTCCATGCAAATTGTGAGATTTTTTGTTCTAGTTCTGTGAAAAATGCCAGTGGTAGTTTGATAGGGATTGCATTGAATCTGTAGATTGCTTTGGGTAGTATAGTCATTTTCACAATGTTGATTCTTCCAATCCAAGAACATGGTATATCTCTCCATCTATTTGTATCATCTTTAATTTCTTTCATCGGTGTCTTATAATTTTCTGCATACAGGTCTTTTGTCTCCTTAGGTAGGTTTGTTCCTAGATATTTTATTCTTTTTGTTGCAGTGGTAAATGGGAGTGTTTTCTTAATTTCACTTTCAGATATTTTCATCATTAGTGTATAGGAATGCAAGAGATTTCTGTGCATGAATTTGTATCCTGCTACTTTATCAAATTCATTGATTGGCTCCAGTAGTTTTCAGGTAGCATCTTTAGGATTCTCTATGTGTAATATCATGTCATCTGCAAACAGTGACAGCTTTACTTCTTCTTTTCCGATTTGGATTCCTTTTAGTTCTTTTTCTTCTTTTCTGATTTCGATTCCTTTTAGTTCTTTTTCTTCTCTGATTGCTGTGGCTAAAACTTCTAAAACTATTTTGAATAATAGTGGTGAGAGTGGGCAACCTTGTCTTTTTCCTGATCTTAGTGGAAATGGTTTCAGTTTTTCACCATTGAGGACGATGTTGGCTCTGGGTTTGTCATATATGTCCTTTATTATGTTGAGGAAAGTTCCCTCTGTGCCTACTTTCTGGAGGGTTTTTATCATAAATGGGTGTTGAATTTTGTCGAAAGCTTTCTCTGCATCTGTTGAGATGATCGTATGGTTTTTCTCCTTCAGTTTGTTAATATGGTGTATCACATTGATTGATTTGTGTATATTGAAGAATCCTTGCATTCCTGGGATAAACCCCACTTGATCATGGTGTATGATCCTTTAATGTGCTGTTGGATTCTGTTTGCTTGTATTTTGTTGAGGATTTTTGCATCTATGTTCATCAGTGATATTGGCCTGTAGTTTTCTTTCTTTGTGACATCTTTGTCTGGTTTTGGTATCAAGGTGATGGTGGCCTCGTAGAATGAGCTTGGGAGTGTTCCTCCCTCTGCTATATTTTGGAAGAGTTTGAGAAGGATAGGTGTTAGCTCTTCTCTAAATTTTGATAGAATCCGCCTGTGAAGCCATGTGGTCCAGGGCTTTTGTTTGTTGGAAGATTTTAAATCACAGTTTCAATTTCAGTGCTTGTGATTGGTCTGTTCATATTTTCTATTTCTTCCTGGTTCAGTCTTGGAAGGTTGTGCATTTTTAAGAATTTGTCCATTTCTTCCAGGTTGTCCAGTTTATTGGCATAGAGTTGCTTGTAGTAATCTCTCATGACCCTTTGTATTTCTGCAGTGTGAGTTGTTACTTTTCCTTTTTCTTTTTTAATTCTATTGATTTGAGTCTTCTCCCTTTTTTTCTTGATGAGTCTGGCTAATGATTTATCAACTTTGTTTATCTTCTCAAAGAATCAGCTTTTAGTGTTATTGATCTTTGCTACTGTTTCCCTCATTTCCTCTTTCATTTATTTCTGATCTGATCTTTATGTTTCTTTCCTTCTGCTAACTTTGGGGGTTTTTTGTTCTTCTTTCTCTAACTGCTTTAGGTTTAAGGTTAGGTTGTTTATTTGAGGTGTTTCTTGTTTCTTAAGGTAGGATTGTACTGCTATAAACTTCCCTCATAGAAGTTTTTGCTTTTGCTGCATGCCAAAGGTTGTGGGTCGTCGTGTTTTCATTGTCATTTGTTTCTAGGTATTTTTTGATTTCCTCTTTGATTTCCTCAGTGATCTCTTGGTTATTAAGTAGTGTATTATTTAGTGTCCATGTGTTTGTATTTTTTACAGATTTTTTCCTGTAATTGATGTCTAGTCTCATAGAGTTGTGGTCGGAAAGGATACTTGATACAATTTCAATTTTCTTAAATTTACCAAAGCTTGATTTGTGAACCAAGATATGATCTATCCTGGAGAATGTTCAATAAGCACTTGAGAAGAAAGTATATTCTGTTGTTTTTGGATGGAATGTCCTATAAATATCAATTAAGTCCATCTTGTTTAATGTATCATTTAAAGCTTGTGTTTCCTTATTTATTTTCATTTTGGATCATCTGTCCTTTGGTGAAAGTGGGGTGTTAAAGTCCCCTACTATGATTGTGTTACTGCCGATTTCCCCTTTTATGGCTGTTAGCATTTGCCTTATGTATTGAGGTGCTCCTATGTTGGGTGCATAAATATTTACAATTGTTATATCTTCTTGGATTGTCCCTTGATCATTATGTAGTGTCCTTCTCTGTCTCTTCTAATAGTTTTTATTTTAAAGTCTATTTTGTCTGATATGAGAATTGCTACTCCAGCTTTCTTTTGATTTCTATTTGCATGGAATATCTTTTTCCATCCCCTCACTTTCAGTATGTATGTGTCTCTAGGTCTGAAGTGGGTCTCTTGTAGACAGCATATATATGGGTCTTGTTTTTGTATTCATTCAGCCAGTCTATGTCTTTTGGTTGGAGCATTTAATCCATTTACCTTTAGGTAATTATCAATATGTTTGCTCCTATTACCATTTTCTTAATTGTTTTGGGTTTGTTTTTGTACGTCTTTTCCTTGTCTTGTGTTTCCTGCCTAGAGAAGTTCTTTTAGCCCTTTTTGTAAAGCTGATTTGGTGGTGCTGAATTCTCTTAGCTTTGCTTGTCTGTAAAAGTATTAATTTCTCCGTAAAATCTGAATGAGATCCTTGCTGGGTAGAGTAATCTTGGTTGTAGGTTTTTCCCCTTCATCACTTTAAATATGTCCTGCCACTCCCTTCTGGCTTGGAGAGTTTCTGCTGAAAGATCAGCTGTTAACCTTATGGGGATTCCCTTGTATATTATTTGTGTTTTTCTCTTGCTGCTTTTAATATTTGTTCTTTGTATTTAATTTTTGATAGTTTGATTAATATGTGTCTTGGCATGTTTCTCCTTGGATTTATCCTGTATGGGACTCTCTGTGCTTCCTGAACTTGATTTACTATTTCCTTTGCCATATTAGGGAAGTTTTCAACTATAATCTCTTCAAATATTTCTCAGTCCCTTTCTTTTTCTTTTTCTGGGACCCCTATAATTCGAATGTTGGTGCTTTTTTTTTTTTTTGCCGTACGCGGGCCTCTCACTGTTGTGGACTCTCCCGTTGCGGAGCACAGGCTCCGGACGCGTAGGCTCAGCGGCCATGGCTCTCGGGCCTAGCCGCTCCGCGGCATGTGGGATCTTCCCGGACCGGGGCACGAACACGCGCCCCCTGCATCGGCAGGCGGACTTTCAACCACTGCACCACCAGGGAAGCCCGAATGTTGGTGCATTTAATGTTGTCCCAGATGTGTCTGAGACTGTCCTCAATTATTTTCATTTTTTTTCTTTATTCTGCTCTGCAGTAGTTATTTCCACTATTTTATCTTCCAGGTCACTTATCCGTTCTTCTGCCTCAGTTATTCTGCTATTGATTCCTTCTAGAGAATTTTAAGTTTCATTTATTGTGTTGTTCATCATTGTTTGTTTGCTCTTTAGTTCTTCTAGGTCCTGGTTAAACGTTTCTTGCATTTTCTCTATTCTATTTCCAAGATTTTGGATCATCTTTAGTATTATTCTGAATTCTTTTTCAGGTAGTCTGCCTATTTCCTGTTCATTTGTTAGGTCTGGTGGGTTTTTACCTTGCTCCTTCATCTGCTGTGTGTTTCTCTGTCTTCTCATTTTGCTTAATTTACTCTGTTTGGGGCCTCCTTTTCACAGGCTGCAGGTTGGTAGTTCCCATTGTTTTTGGTGTCTTCCCCTAGTGGCTAAGGTTGGTTCAGTGGGTTGTGTAGGCTTCCTGGTGGAGGGGACTGGTGCCTGTGGTCTGGTGGATGAGGCTGGATCTTTTCTTTCTGGTGGGCAGGTCCACGTCTGGTGGTGTGTTTTGGGGTGGAAAAGACATCGTTTCTTGACTCATATTTACCTCTTGTTTTCATCCTGTTTACAGCACTTGACGTCTGCTGACCACAATTCTCATTTTAGAATGCTCCAATATTCACTATCTAAGTGACCGTGGCAAGTCAATTAATACTTAAGTCTCAGCTTCTTCATCTATAAAATGAGGACAATAATGTAAACTAACCACATAACATTCGCATATAAACTGTATGCCGACAGAGTGCTGTGCATAGTTGGTGGTCAACTTATTACCTATTATAATACTATAAAAGTATCTAATAGTTTAATACCGAAAGTAGTAATATTAAGCATTGTTAGTAGAACAAAGGAGACAGTGACTAATTTCCACCTATGAGTAAAGTAACATTTCAGCCATGTTTTGAAGAATGAATTTTTTTAACTAAATAAATATGGAAGAAAGAACATCTTAGGTAGAATAGCATCTATCAAGGTATGAAATACTGTGCTATGTTTAGAAAACTACAGATTATTCTCCAATCCTAGGTTTTAGATAAGAGAGATGCCGTTGAGATGAGGCTATGGGAAGATGATATTAAATGCCCAGTAAGGAGGTTGGACTTAGTCTGTAGAGGATGGGGGGAAGGATGTCAAAGAGATATGATCAAGTCTGTATTTTAGAAGGGTGAGGATGAAATGAAATGTGGAAATATCCAGTAAAAGGAGAGTTCAAAAATCAGAACATTTAGGAGTGTGTGATGGAGCAAACTTTTGTCTAAGATATCCCTCTCAAGAGCAATGGAAGAGGGACACATCTAGTGAAATAAGCTGTAGCTGTTTGAAATAACTTATTAATTATCAGCAAAACACAGAATTCTGCGTCTTGAAGAACACGTACATGTTTCTTCAAACAAAACTTAGTTTATTTGGAAATGATAATTTGTGAACTTGGCAGCAAGTAGCAATCAACCAATGATAATTATTAATACTTTCTGAGTATCTACCACATGCTGGATGCTATACCCAATTTATTTTTTTTACAATTAAATATATGTAGAAACTGAGCTCAGAGAGGTACTAGGATAAAGCGGGAATGCCACCCTAGGTCTGTTTGACTCTTAAGTCCTTGCTTTTCAATCTCCCTCTCTGTCTCTCTCTCAGAACAATTTATGAACCACAGTCAAAATCAATGTTATTATTTCTTCTTTTTGTGGATTCTGAGTCACATAATGGGAAAACAAAGAAAACTGTGGATTCTTACAGGGGGGCTGAATTAATCTTTGACAGATTTCACTTTGCACTCTTCTTCCTCCCACTGTTACTCCATTTTTGCTTTAAGAAGTGCTTTTCTTTGGACTCCTAGTCACTAGAGCCAACAGAGAAATTCAATATCTGTGGGAGAGATCATTAATTGGACACATAGCAGGATTTCTCCACTGTTCCCAGGAAATGGAATGATTTGTTAAAAAGTGTTACAAGTCTGCCTGGAGATAAAGGCACCAGATGAAAAGGCAGTGGCAAAAATTTACCTAATTTTTCCCAATAACATAACATGATCTGATCTCCATCAAAGAAAAAAAACCCAAACAAACAAAAACAGCAGGCCATCTCTTTTTGCTGTATTTGCATGTTGTCAAATTGATGTTCACTCTTGAAGTTATTCTCTGATGTTTACTCTTTTGTAAAACTGAAAACCTGAGGTGGGCATTTCCCATCAGGACATGAGTTAGAGTAAACTTCGTAAACAGTGGAGATGGCATTTTATTAGTCAAGGTAATGCTAACTTCTCTAGCAGACAGATTCAAGATCTCAGTGGCTTCACACAGTAGGAGTTTATTTTTCGTTCTCTTGGCTGTTTGTATCATCAGGGGTAGACAAACGGTGGTCCATAGGTCAAGTCTGGGTTGGCACCCAGTTTTAGTGAGTAAAGTTTTATTGGGACACAGCCAGGACATTTGCTTCTGTGTTGTCTACGGCTGCTTTTGTGCTGTGACATCAGAGTGGAGTGGTTATAATAGAGTCAGTATGGCCTGCAAAGTCCGAAATATTTACTATCTGATCCTTTATAGAAAGTTTGCTGACACAGGTTTATGGTAACTCAGGAAATCAGATTTTTTTTTTTTTTTAGCTTGTGGTTGTACCATCCCACCTTTAACTAACCATCAGTGAAAGAGAGAAAATAGAGGATGTGTAAGAGACTTAGAAATTCCACATATCACTTCTACTCAGTTCTATGGGCCAGAACCCAGTCATATGATACCTAATTGCTAGAAAGGCTAGGAAGTATAGTTTAGCTGTGTGCCCAGAAATGGTTTGGTGAGCTATTAGCCAGAATTTAGTTAGCCCATGACTGTCTAATTAGTCAGATGTTCAACATTAGGCAAAAAAATTGCCATATGAAAAATATTCTAAGCGCCCAGAAGTGGCTTCCAGGTTGTCAAAATGTTGCCTTGAATGATAAGAACATGTCTTTAACAGCAAAACATTGAATGTGTGGAGGACCATAATTGTATTCAAGTTTCTCAATGTATAGAAAGAAAATATCTTGTAGTTAACTCTGCTTTTAAAAAATGGACCAGGCCCATCTACACAAGTGTATCATACAGCAAGCTCACTGTGGTATCGTGACTCCTCAGGCTGCTTCCCACTTGATGATTTTGCTAACCACCTTCAGTTTCTCCTGTTCCAACCTGGTGATCCAAACTCACATCCTGAAAGCAACTCTCTCTTGGTCCTGTGCCCTTGTTTCTACTCGCTTTACTACTCAGCTTGTAGCATTCTTCTCTTGTGGGACCTGGAAACTCTCCATCAAGCTGGGAGCCAGAAGGGCCAAGAGAGTGTCAGATCGGAATTCTAGAAGTGAAATTTAAAGAGTCAGGCTGGAGTCAGGCGTCACAGCAGGAAGGAGGCATTTCCTGGCTTCTAGATGTCAAATGGGTGGCTGTGTAGTTGTGTGAGGGAGTATCTGCTCCCTTGGCCTGGAGACACCATGTAGCTTCTGTCACTACATTGCAGATTGGTTCCAAAAAGGACCTAGTGGGAAAGTATGAATGGGTCATTGACAAACCCACCACTGGTATTGAAAGAAGCAACTCATATTACAATCCTTTCAGACCTTGGTGAGCAAATATAAAGCAGAGTGCATAAAGCAACCTCTTTTCAAATGCAAGGTAAATTTCTAAATGACTTAATTGGTCTTTAGATTCAGTTGTGCATCTGGGATTATCTACTCAGGTTTCTACTTCTCTTTCACAGTGTTTACTATTTAGCTTTAGCATGGATCAATTTAAGTTGTTCAGTTTTTAGACTCTGAAACGTATGCAGGTAACAGACATTTCTCTTTACTGCCTCCGAATGCTTACATTTTTAATCTTGCTGTGCCTTTCTTTTTTTTTGGCAATTTGTTGGATTTCTACAGAGTGATATTTTTGCCAGAACCATTTATGTTATTATTTTGACCCATATATTTTTTTGGATTCTGTTTTACATTTCCTTTCTCTTCAAACCATCTGCTTTTTATAGCTGTTTCTTCCTTCCTTTGGCTGACTTTTTGATATCCACATTTGTGTGTTGCCTTCTTCCATTGAACACAAGGTTTATCATCTGCAACAATATGTTCTCTCTGCTCTTTTCCTCTCATTCAGGCTAGATCTATTGTATTCTAAAACAAGGTGGCTATTGCACAAATGTAAATCCTTCCAATTTCTACTTCTGCCTCTTATCATGGATCCTAGTTGACTTTTCTTATCTTTATTTTGTTTTAAAGAATCATCTTTTTTAAAAAATTTATTTATTTTTGGCTGCATTGGGTCTTTGTTGCTGCACGTGGACTTCCTCTAGTTGCGGGGAGCGGGGGCTACTCTTCGTTACGGTGGGCGGGCTTCTCATTGTGGTGGCTTCTCTTGTTGCGGAGCACGGGCTCTAGGGCACGTGGGCTTCAGTAGTTGTGGCACATGGGCTCAGTAGTTGTGGGTCGCGGGCTCTAGAGCACAGGCTCAGTAGTTGTGGCGCACAGGCTTAGTTGCTCCGCGGCATGTGGGATCTTCCCGGTCCAGGGCCCGAACCCGTGTCCCCCTCATTTGCAGGCGGATTCTTAACCACTGCGCCACCAGGGAAGTCCCTCTTATCTTTATTAATCAATTAGTTCATCATCAACTATTCATTGTTTACTTACTATGTACAAGGGGAAGTGTGTGTGTCTATGTGTCTGTGTCTGTGTGTGTGTATGTTTGAAAGCTCATTTTGACATGATAGGCTTTATGGGAAATATACTAGCAACAACTGGGACTCTTTTTAGGAATTTATATTTATTATATGGGGCAACATTAAATTCCTGTTTGATATTACCTAGAAATATCAGAAACAATTATTCAGATTTCCAGTAATCATAACTGTGATTATACATTCGAGGAATGTTTGTTTTATTTTGAACAGATTTATTCTCTCCAGTTGTGACAATCAAAAATGTCTCCAGACATTGCCTCCCCTTGGTGGGGGAGAAATTGCCCTCAGTTTAGTATCACTGATTTAAATACTGTCTCTTTTGAACAAAAGATTTAGTAGAATTTTTTTAAATGCAACATATAAGATTTCAAAACATGTGCAAATAAAATAGGATTATAAGAAGAAAAGAATAATAGAATAGGATAAAGCCAGAGGAAAGAGCTGGTATATAAAATTTGTGCTGCAATGTTCTGTATAGTTACTAGGGGTCATCTGCACATTTGGATACGAGCTTTTGAGTTGGTGATATGTAAAGGTTAAGCAAGTGATGTTTTAATCAATGCCCAATGCATGAGCTAATATTTGCTTAGGAGGTTCACATCTTTGTCTGCTTTTGGGTGTGCAAGAAATATTTCCTAGGGGCATACAGAGACATTACTGTGTAATTTAAATAAAAATTTTCTTGATAGCTTTTTTATTCCAGATTTTACTTACTGTTTTCTCCCCTGACCCCCATTTTCTATAAGCAACCATTAAAATAAAAGAAATTATTGAGTCTACATAGAGTGACCAGCTATAGTGGCTTTCCCAGAACTGTCCTGATTTTAGCACTGAAAGCTCTTGTTTTGGGAATCTCTCAGTCCAGGGCACACTGGGATGGTGGGTCCCACTAATTCTCAATCAGATTTTCATGTGTTCCTCTTTAATCTTATTGCATTTTTGTCTAATTATTCTAATTTTGTAGTAGTAGAAAATGTATTTCATATTTATTGATTTTAAAACATTGCCTCGTTTGATTAAAAAATTCATTGCCAGACTGTCTAGTGAGATTTAATAGAACATGTCCTTTCTTGAATGGCAGTTATTCAAATTAGAAGTAGTTTCTGTGGAGGTTTTAGTCATTCAAAGAAGAAATTTTTTTTTGAGTTTCAGATACTTACATCTGCTCCTTCCTTATCTGTGTCATTTTAACTAGTGTTGGCAATAATGAATGTCCTGTTGTTTCCTTTTGTGTGAAAGACTTAGAGTTGTCAATAAAACAAACATACTTAGTTGCCAGAGTTCATCAGGTAATTTCCACCATAAGTCCTATAGGTCCTGAGTTGAATTTAGAGCTACCTTGAGGTTGATTTGTTTTCTCTCCACCTTAGAGACTACACAGAAAAACAGGACTTTGATTTTACTCCAGCAGCATCCTTCTCCATAAGACAGACAGGATGTGGTCTGGGAGAAAGTCCACACTTGAACAATAGACCATTGACAAAATGTTGGGGAAGTTCAGAGAGCATCTGTGTACACCCAAAATTATCAGAGGCATTTGTGTATGTGTGAGAATCTTAGGTTTCAGAAAAATGTTTTTTAAGGTCACCCTTTTTCTGTCTCTGTTTTTATTGGATGAGGAAGATTGCCTTCAAGATAACACAGCATTTTAAATTCAGGGGAGGACTTGCATCACACTTTGTCTAGTTATCCTAGGCAGAAAATTAATTCCCTCAGGCACTAAACACATTTTGTTTAGCTCTTATGTCTGGTCTGTGTGAAGCAAGCTGAGAGAATTGAAAGAGCGAGAAGATAAAATCCAATTGAAAGATAAGGCTGCAGAGGTTTCAGCAGGAAAGAAGTCCTTTTAGGCCAATGGTGGACCAGGTGCTGACATTATCTACAGCTCACTCTGCATGAAATATGAGAAAAGATGCTACACGGAGTAAGGGTATCACAAGCCCTGGTATGTCCCTTTCTCTTCTGCAGCATTGATCAAGGAATAAGTAAACTTTTAATTAAATTTAATATTTTAAGGAGTTGCAAGAAAATCTTGGACATCATATCCCTGTGTTCGTTCTGCTGCATCTGTAGCTCATTTCACCTTCCAGAGGAAAGTTCCTGTCTATACCACCCTATCACAATGGTGACTCAGGAACATATCCAGTTGGTGCAGCTGCCTTTAAGTTGAAAGGAGAGTTAGAACAAGTCCCAATGGCTGCCTTGTCTTTGCTTTCTTCTTCTCTAGTGCGGTTGTGTAGAACTTTTGTTCACATGTCTTACCACCTGGATCCTCTTGTAGATGTGTCACTACTCTCCAAGGGACTTGGCCACGGTTAGTTCCTGTTGTACAACAGGCTTTCCTTTACAGGACATCTGTAAAACCACAACATGAATAGTCATAATAGCAAAAACGGCCTTCTAATAAACATAGTAAAATTTCAGAGCACATTCTTGAGCCAGTGGAAAGTGCCCCAAAGAACAGATGTGATTTAGGATGAGTAAGGCATAAGTCAAGGTGCGGGTCTTATACTCTCTACCAGAAAACAACACTAGGATTTCCTGGCAATACAATTATGTAATGACTGTGGTTTCTTTCTGTAAACTGTGTTTCAGACAGGGAGGAAGAAGGAACCAACTGGATTGTGTAACTTTATAATAGAAAGAGCCATGTTAAAATAACAGGACTGCTCTGAGTTAAGCCTATGAATTTTGCTACTAGTGGCAAAGCTGGGCCGCTGAATGAATATAAGATCCATTCTGTGGAGTAATTTCTCAGGTTTGCCCAAGAATGCTTAATGGGAAAAATCAGTGAGAAGTTCTTACCCTCCTTCCATTGTATGCCAAGTATTTTAGTCCAAGTAAATCAAAACTTTTCTCTGCTGGAAACAGTCAAGCTGGAGACATACAGGAACTTTGTCCTCCACTACAAAAAATAAATAATGAGCTCACACCATTTTTAATACAACACATAATTTACTAAATACTTGGAACAGTTTATTCTGGCAGTGGCATAAAGGATAAAGAGGTACCTGCCTTTTTATCTGTTGAACAAAATGAGTGCTACTTTTGCCATATGTTCTGGAACACCAGATGATTTAAATTTCATTGCTGCTCTTTATTTTAGAGGGCAGAACCCACTTAAATAGAGATAAATTTCTTTAATAAAGACTGAAGCCATCAGTCTTCTCAGCGTGATGCCATTCGATTTGATATATATTCCAAAAAAGAGATTGTGCTATGTTGCCAGTTCACTGAGGTTTATAGATCATAAGTTTAGAATCTCTCAGGAATGACTGTATAATAGCAATGTTTTCTTTGATTTTTGTGGCTATAAAAGTGATACTAGTCCTTCCTAGACGCTGTTGACAAATTAATATTCCCTAGCACAGCGGGGAATCTTGGCATTCATTCAAAGTTCTCCCTAATCTAATTGAAATGAATTTTCTCATTTAAACTCTTACCTTAAGGAGAGGCCTATTTGATTCATGTTTATATCCCCTGAGATCCCTAACACAATGCATTGGGTACAGTAAGAATTTAAACATATTCATTGAATTAAAAAAATCAATAATGACTTTTGTAATCTTATTTTTTTCAACTCATGATTTGCCTCCTGAAGACTTTGTTTCAAAAAGAGCTCTCCTAGAGGCCGTTCATGATTGCTAGGATATAAATATTGGCTCTACTGTTTTGGTATATTTCTGCTATTGGAGTAATTCAAGGTCAAAATCTTCCTAATTTTAGCTTTAGTATAATATACTAGTCCATCTTGAGTGAATCTATCCCGGTTCAATGGTCGTTTCATATATCTCTAAATCTATATCATGAAATGTGTCGTATTAATAGTGGAAGGGATAGTGGAGGGTATTCTAATACAAGTATCTCTTTTTTGTACATTGATAAAATCAAGACCCAGCAAAGTGAAATGGACCATCTTAAAGCCATATAATCTTAAAAAGTGAATATAGAAGTCTTTGACCTAAGGGTCCCAGTTGTTGTTAACTATTACTTAGGTTACCCTAAGAATCCGGCTTGAGAAAAATGATTATGCCTTTAACATCAAATCCAAGACTCATCGTTTCACAGACAGCCAGCCATTGCTTTGTGCTGGAGGACCAGTAAGGAGATGGGAGGTGTTCCAGGCATGCTCCAACACGTCAGATTATCTTGGCATTCTTTGATTTCCTTGTCAGTTAGAACATAATTGATGAGATCAGTCTATTCATCAACAGTGTCCATGCTCTATCGCCAGAGTAGGTTTATGGATGTTAATACAGTTTTCCTTGTTTAGGGTGATGTATGATCTGGATCTTCCTGTAAGTAATCACAGGTCCATTGCAGTGTAGTAAATTCAGCCAAGTGCCTTGTAATTTGTATGTTTGACTTAAAGGGCTTTAAGATACACTACTTCTCCAAGGTATAAAAAAATATAATTCAGTATCTTCTATAACATATCTCTTCTTGCTCTCCAACCTCCATTCCTGCTGATAGTGGTAGTAAAGGTTGGTGAGGATGGGAGAAACCTAAATTAGACTCCTTTTTCTGTTTGTTTGCTTAGGAAAGCCTCATTAGAGTAAATATTTAGTAATTTGAAGGTGAAACTTCTTGTCAGTGCTGTTTTCCTTTCTCTATGAGGTTTCTCTCTTCTTTTCTCATTTCTGAAATGGCATCATCTGACAGATGGACACAGTATGTTTAGGGAACTTTGTGTATCCTCAAGGTAGTAGCAGATGGAGTGGGAAAGGCTCTCGGGTTTGCTTGCAACCATCTATATCCTTACTGGTCTGTGCTGGGATGGCCCCATACAGCTTGGTCACTGGGCGTGCTGTGTCATTTTCTGCTGCGAGTTGGGCTTTAGGTACTGTGGACACCCACTGCTGGTTGCCGTTGCCTAAATTCTGCATCTGCCGTGCCGTAACGCTCTCTTTGGGTACATAGTCCTGTCAGCACTGTCGCACATCCCCACTGGCATACAGAGAAACTCTGGATTTGGTGCATATCAGGAATGCTGTTTCAAGCTCTGTCTGGCTAAATGTGTCCTGTTGCCATTTTCCCTGTACTTTGGCTATTGATATTGGCGAGGGGCACCCTGCGTTTTCGCCCTCCCAGCTACCAGATGGGAAGTGGAATGCAAGTCCTCTTAGCTTTCACCCTGATCCTCAACGTATCTGGGAAGTCTTCTTAACCAACAGTCAATCCTGAGACTACTCCCCAGGGTATGGAGTCATGGTCTTCCATCTCGGATCCTAATGGTATCGTATTTTAGACATAGCCCTTCTGAATCTCCTTGCTTCCTACCTGCTATTGGAATTTTTTAAAATTCTCACCATCACAGTTAGTCTCTCTGAAAATATCTCCTGCATCCTCTGCATTGTGTTTTATATGAACTCTATGTTCAGGTTTTCAATGTGGTAGGTAAAAGGTAGCTTTTGCAATCTGGGAAATGGTCTCATTCAATGAATCCTAACTTTCAAAACTATTTTGTCACTATGGACTTAAAAAAATATTTGAAATACAGTTGAGCAATGACTTCCTTGTCATATGCTGAATTCTGTCTTCTTGAAGTAATAAATATCATTGTTTTAATGAATCGAGGAACCATATGTCAACTAAGAAACAGAAATAAATAAGGACAAAAATATGCTGTTTTGAAATCTCAAAAATACTCTCCCTCCTACCTAACTACAATGAATATATGTTATGATTAGGTAAAATTCACAACTCACTCTTAAATATTTGTTTCCTAGAATGTTGAAAACATTTTCTAGCTCTGGCCTCAGGGTCTATTATATACCTCGTGAAGAATACTAATAATAATTAGTTATTAATGAAAAACATTATTTGAGATATGAAATTGAATAGGTATATTTCACAGCTGCTTTGTAATACACACACACATTTATAAATTACCAAACTGTTCTATTGTATAGCCTGAATTTCAGTATATTTTTTGCGAAAAAAAATTAGTGAAATCATTATCCAAAAAATCTGCTAAAATTGAAATATCTATGACTGTTATTCCCTTGACTACCAACTTAGTAACACTGTCGCAAAATGAAAGAAAGTTAGTTTGATAGAATCTATTCTTAGTGAACCTATGCTATCCCTAAAGGGCACTACATATTTTCCTATTTTCTCATAAGGTCTTTGTTTAATGACTTTGTGATATAGTATAAAAATCCTGCATGACATCGTAGCTCCTCTCATCAAAGTGGGATGCAGGATGCTACCCCCATTTTGAATCTGGGCTGACCTTGAAATTTACTTCTAGCAATAGGATGTAGTTGAAGAGACACTCTAAGAATTCTGAGCCTAGTGGGTTTCCCACTTGCTGCTCTTGGGAACCCTAGGTGACTAAGCCTGGACTAGCCCACTGGATAATGAATGGCAAATGATTCAGGTACCCAGCCAACAGCTATCTAATGCCAAACTCACTCAATGAGTGAGACATCGACTACCAGCACAATGCAGATACTTGAGTGAGACCAGCCAAGATCAAGTGAAGAACTGCTCAGCTGAGCTTAGCCCACGTTGTCAACACACAGTGTCATGAGCTAAAAACTGGTGGCTGTTTCAATTTACTAAATTTTTGGTAATGTATAATATTTTATAATAAATGCTAACTGATACTGATATGTACTGGATTTTCATAATAATGTTATATAGTTTATCTCCATGTACGTTTTATTATTAAAATTTCTTTTGCCTGTACATTTTGGAATATTACAGTTTTCACGTCAATATAATTTTTCTGAAATTCATTTTTTCTGGCACATATGCCATGGATTACAAAGGAATGCTTTATAGTTCTTTTTACCAATGGATGTACATTAAGATCTTTTAAGTCCCTGCTGTTTGTTCTCTTTTAGGAAAAACGTAGGGCTTGTAGATCTTGGGCTTCTATTGACTAGAGTATTCTTATTATTGTTCATGTTACCTTTAGCTGTTTAAGTCTGAACATAAATACCAGTTTATGAAATGATAATGACAGGGTGAAATTAGGAGAAAATACTGATAAATTGCTCATAAATTATGAAAGCTGGCTGTTGGCATCTTCTGAGCCCCAAGGGCTATGTTCTCACACAGAAGTTCCACCCGAAATTTGTTATCTTTATTCTAAAGTGTAAAGATACACACTGGAAATCTAGATTTGTTTCAATTAAGACTATATTGGCTTAACTTAATGTTTAAAGTTCTTAAATCCAAAAATAATTGAAAAACTTTCCCTTGGAAAATTTTGTAGTGGAAAGAATGTCATCACAGAGTTTTAAATTGATGTAATAAAAAGTAAAATAGTAAAAATAAAATTCTTACTATTATATTATTTTACAATTTGGGGAAATAAAGAGACATTAAAATGTAAAGTTGGAAAGAGGAAAAATAAAGTTAATTATCTACTTTCTTTTCTAAAATAACATTAAATATTTGAATATTAGGGAATGGCTTTTTAAAAAAAATTTTCCCAGACATTGTGAAAGTAAACATTTGAACTGTTTGAGTTGAAAATAAGCAATGATAGTTTCTGAGGACTTACCTGGCAGTCCAGTGGTTAAGACACCCTTCCACTGCAGGGGGTGTGGGTTTGATCCCTGGTTGGGGAACTAAGATCCTGCATGACGCATGGCCAAAAAAAAAAAGAAATGATAGTTTCTGAAAATAAGATTTTTACAGATCTTAAAATGGTTTAAAATTTTTACACTTACTTTGGACAGTGAAGAGATAGAATGGTTAAGTTCTAATTGTTTAGACTTCATTTAGCATTATCAAGTATTTAAAACTATTTTTCTAGTTTTGCATAGAATACATCTTCAACTTTTTTTAAACAAATGCATTCATTTTGATAATCTGTAAAATGAGATACCAATTAAGGGAAATTCAAACCTACATGTTTCTGATAAATTTGCAGAGGAATTCAAGCATGAAAGTTGGAACCAGCCTATTTTACACATAAATTCCAGCCCTGCCACTATTAAAGGAGTAACCTTGAATATATCATTCAACCTCTCTGTGTTCCATGTCCTTTCTCTCTAAAATGGAGATCATAATATGACCTTCATGAAGTGTTTTTAAGTGTTAGATATCTTTTTATAGTGATTGGAATAAATTGAGCCTTTAATAATAATAATAATAATAGCTATTGTTATATACTCTTAGATTTTAGTTTCAGTTTTCTTTGAACTTATATGATAATTGTGGAATTTCTGTTTTATTTTTAGTGGTGATGGTTGCATGGAATAGAAAGGTTGCGACAAAAATTTTTTAAAAAAATTAAAAGTCTCATTAATTCAGCAACTAAAATCAAAATGTAATCAATTCTGTTATCTTCAAATATTCAGCCATACTTGTAATAGTGAATTTAAAATATTATTATTTTGATTCCTAACAGTTCCTTTTTTCTGAATTTTAAACCATTATCTTTAGTTATATATGACATTTCTTGGATTTTTTTAAGGACATGAAAAAAACAAGGTTTTGGAAAAAGTCTTCCCTGGATAATCTTTTCCTCAAAGGAATTAGTCATACTTAAATGTTCTTGCAAAATATTTAATTAAATGCTCAGATATAAAGCCATGTCTTAAAACTGAGGATAATAAAAATCTGTATCATGTAGATGTATTATATAGCTGGAAAATGATCCACCCCATAAACTCTTATATTAGCAATGCTATGGAGTTGGTTACATTTTTGTGACACAAAGTTGATGAGTTTTGTTGTTGTTTTATTTGCCTTACTTTTTTTTTTTTTTAAACTATCTTTGTAAGGACATGAGTGTAAAATTCACGTTAGGTAACAAACGTTATCTATGCATTTTGCCAAGACTAAAAGCACATTTTACATTTGAGACAAAATACAATCCATATTTACTTCGCGGGTTTAGGAATTTCAAGAGGTCGCTTCTATAGGAGAGTTCTAAGGGAGTTAGGAATCTGGCCTGTGATTTTTACTTTTGGCAGTGGCTACTGAAATAAAACACAATAGCTTATAATATTTCACAAAGTTATCCATCATTCACACTGTAAAGTACATTGCAGTATTTTAAGCTCTGGAGTATGGCTTGAAAAATTTGCTATTCATGGGGGGTGGAAAACATGAAAAGAAAATGAAAATGGGAGACAGGGGGTTTAGGGGGATTGGGTTCCATGTGCATGAAGAATTTGACTCAAAATACATATGTTCCAGGAAATGTTTCGGGAGGACTGTGTTGTTAATTAAGATTTACAAAGGTTCAGCAATACCTCAGGTACTCAGGAAGTATGATGCGTACAACCACCATGTTAAAGTTAATATCTAAGACTCCAGCTGTTTATATACACAGTTGATTTACCAGGAGAATTGGTGAGAAAGCAGCTCTGTTGAAGACAGATTGGGAACTCACAGCCATATTTTATTACCACTATCTCATTGCGGTTTTTCACACTGTGGGAATTCTGCTTCCAGGACTAGGGGAGCCTCTCTACTCTCATTTCAGTCTGACCACTTTTCTTCAGGGAAAGCAAAAGCTCACAAATCAAAAGTTTTTTCCTGTTGAACCCCAGGAAAATATTTAAAAGGAAAATCCTGCTGTATAAGCATGCTTATCCACATAACAATAGCTGCTTTACCCAAACCCAAACCAATCCAAATAAAATCTTACAAAATCTCATTAAGTATACAACTGCATGTGCAGTGCTTAGCAGAGGAGTTGCCCTGGATAATTCTGTTATGGTTTCCTACTGAGAGAGATGCAAGCTTCTTTACCCCAACCTAAGATCATAAGCCTTTTGTGTTTATTGACTGGCATTACATATCGACAGGTATTTCTTCCAGCTTATTTTCATTACAGCTGTAGAAAGGGTAGCTCCTTACTTTGTTTTTAAATGAGTAAGGGTATATCATTCACAGTAAAATAGTTTTGGTCATCCTATCCAAGAATGAGAGGTAGAAGTTGTAAAAAACTGGTTGAGATCTCTTTTCAAGAGATCTCTTTTCAAACTGGTTGAGATCTTTTAGAGAAGGCAATAAAATTTCAGTTTAGCTGTGATTTTTCTTTAACTCATGAAACTTCTAGCATATCTTATTATACTCGTAAGCTTTCCTTGGGATACAGTTACATTCCAAGATTGCAACCTTAGAGATTATATTGTAAGACCCTGGAAACTATTATTGCAAATGTGTCTTAGAAACAATTTAAAATATAACTCCAGTCTTCAAATTTTTCAGTTTTGTCTAAGAGAAGTATATAGTCCCTAGAGATATGTCTTTTGGCCCTCAGGGCAAAGGTTCTATGACAGAGTTAGTACTTTTTCAGGCTTAAGGAAAATCAGATGTGGCTCTCTTGGGAGAAGAGTTTTTTGATAGCAAAGACTAAGTTGATAACCTTTCTTGCAGTATCTTTCTGATATTCAAGAAAATATTTAAAATGGTAACTTAGCCTTGAATTTGAACTCTGACATGCCTTGTCATTCTTGTATTTTTTTCCTTCTCTTGCTTACACTGTCACCATTTTATTTTTATGCTTAATTGTATTTCCTCATAAGTGGAATCAATTCCTGCTAACAGGTGAAACACATTTAAAATATTTCCCTGTTCATTAAAAAATGTGGTTGATCTACATGCACTGATAATGAGTTAGACTCAAGATATGTTAACTGGAAAGAGTAGAATACATAACATGGTGGATAGGATGCTTCCATTTTTGTAATCAAATACACACAAAATATATTTGCACGTATATGTACATATGTATTTATTTATGCATATACCAGCTCTGGAATGATACATAGGAAAATAGTAACAGTGATTGCCTCCAAGGAAGGAAGGGAAACTGAGCAGCTTAGTGCTCAAGGGTAGAGGTGGTCTTACTTTACTATAATATATAATAATATAATATACTGTTACACTGTTATATATTTATATGCTATATATATAATTTATATATATAAAAGTAAAGTACACACATAATTATACACATATATACATATAACACACATATATCTACAAGTATATATATACACTTATTACATATATAAAGCTATACATGTAAACACACACACACCCACACACATATATATATGCACTTTGTACTGCTTAAAATTTTATTATGCACATTATTTAAAATCAAAGAATATTAAAATGTTGCTGAGGTTTAAAAACTAATTGTTAAATCTTTTTTCATACTTGAATTAGAAATAGCCATTTCCAAAGTAGTACTGCACAGCAGCAATCATGAGTATTCAAACAAACAAAAAATATTTATTTTTCTAGTTACTAGAAAATATTTCTCTCTCTTTTTTTCTTTTTACATCTTTATTGTAGTATAATTGCTTTACAATGGTGTGTTAGTTTCTGCTTTATAACAAAGTGAATCAGCTATACATATACATATATCCCCATATCTCTTCCCTCTTGGGTGGGATAGGAAGGGTAGGAGGGAGGGAGGAAAATTTTTCTCTTTTGTTAAATGTTTTCTGGGTGTAGGGCACAAATTGCGAGTATTCAATAAAGCATTATTACTTTGGGCTTGGAATAAATTGCCATTATTTTATTTGAATAAAATACAATACTCCCAAGTCTGTATTTGACATTTAAACAGAATGAGGTTAGTTTTTACTGTCAAAATATTAGGTGCAGATGTGAATGCCTAAAGTCAGGTTTAAAATATTAAATAGAGCTCCACATGGGTTTCAAATTGAATGGGAAGGGATGCTGGCAGTGTCTCATACAATTTCGAATGGCAGTGAGCTTAGCATTTCAGTAATTCTTGGTCAAACTGCTTTAATTGGCCTATAAAAGGGATATAAAGGGCTTGAGGATCAAAACTGCCCTTCATAGAATGGGTAAGCATGATCATTTTAGTCTGAATTACTCAACTATATGATACAACATTCATTTGATATGTGTTTGTGAAGAAATGACAAAGAGTCATTTAAAAGCAGAGCATCGGTAAATCCCATTAATTCCTTTCTTGATCACAGAGACATTTGTTCGGGGCATTCGTATGCTTCATCTTGATGCCATAACCATGATTGTCTCTTATGTAGTAGAGATAAAGTTAGCAAGTGATTGCAATATCATATAGCCCTGTGGTGTTTACAGGGTCATAATTGTTTAAAATGTTTCCTGGCTTAAAAAGAGAAACTCAAATTTTCTTTCTCTTTTTTTTCTTCTGTTTTATGCAGATGATTATATACATTCATCTGCATGAAATTCTCTTAATTAACCTCAACCAACAAGAAGTTTTGTGACTTTTTGTCCAGTTTTCTATTATCATATGGCATCAGTCATGATCAGAGATGACAATATTTAATGGGTTAAATTAATAACATTTACATTCTGGTCAAATGCTAAGAAATTTGGAATGATGTTCTAATGAAACCAGTTTGTATGTCTCTCTTAAAAGCACACTAAGAAAATGCTTCAGCGTTGCAAGTGGAGTTTCATATTGTATCCTGATAAAATAAATCAGACAGTTAAATAACATGAAATATGGCCCCCTGAATCCCCTGGACTTTTGCAACCTGCTATATAAGCAATAAGATGTCTAAGTTAAGAGTTTCTGTTACCTTTTGGCTGGATATCATGGAAGCCAATTTGGCTTTAAGCTGTTGGGATTGGGGAGGGGGTAGATTATGGGAAAAAGCTCCTGAAATCTTAGAGGAGACTATAAAATGTCCTGAGATCTTAAATAATTTTTCTGAAGGATGTTTACTAGTTTATATTCTATTACATATTATATTTAAACTCCATAATTCTACAAATGAAGTTCATTTTTTGAGCCATTAGAAAAATAGTCACTCCCTTCCCAAGCTAATATCAATGTGAATAAACATTAAGTAGGATTTCAATCATTTTTATCAATTGATATCAGTTGTGTTTGTCTAAAAGTACTTTTAAAATATACAGTGAAAAGTCAAGAAAGAATTCAACACACACAGAGAGATACTTTTCTGCTGCCTCATTTCTGACATGTTTTCTAATTTTTCCAATGGATAATATTGTGATGATTGTTATTTTAAATAACAGGCAAATACAGCTCTTCAGAGGTTTCTGCAGATGTGGGATACACATTAAAATGAATTATGTTTCTCTTCATGGGTCTTTGGAGGAGTACTGAATAAAGTAACAGTCTATTAATTTTATTTTTTATATCATTAAAATAATGTTTTTTAAATGTTTTCAAGTTAAGTGTATAGAGAAGAGCAGTTCATCAGTTATCCCTGAAGAGCCTTTTGAACAAAGGAAAATTTGGTGTGACATTTTAATTACCTAAAGTTTAATGACAAAGATTATAAAGTATCTTGCCTTCCTTGAGTCAGTTCTGCTTGTCAACAAGATGAATTTGTTTCCAGTTTTGTAATGCCAAAGGAGTTTGGGGGGAGGTGAACAGAAAGTTGGACTATCAACTGAAACTGATGCAGAATCCGCTATGGCCAGCCTGTAGAATCTGTTGAATAATTTGAGACTGTTTCCTTTGGCTTGATGTTCTATTTTGAAATGGAACCAAAAGTAAAAACATGTATTAAATTCATAATCCTTCCTGTAATCCTTCGTAGCAAGGTCCAATGAGTGTACCAAGCAAATGATAACAAAAAATTATTAAAAAGACAGCATCATTATTCTCCTTTTGTTGGAATTCATCAAACAAATGAAAGCCCAAAGGGAAAGTATTGTTTCATTGGTGGTGATATGTGACCTTTTTTTAAAACATTATTTTGATTAAACGATAGCTTATCTAATGTTTCCATATTAATCAGGCAGAAGTTTCTTGGATGAAGCAACTATTTATTTTAGGACTTGAATGGGGACAGGATGAAGGAGGATACTGTCACACTCAATTTTAGAAGGTCATGAAACCTTTGCCTTCCTTTTTTTCTCATCTTTAAAAAAAGAAAAGAGGCTAAAGCATTCCCTTTCTTTACTTGTATCATAAACACTGCATGTTACCATTCTGAATTCCCTTTCTTCTTTGCTAATGAAAACTTTTTGCCAGTGACTTGATGAATTGTATTCATAGTCTTAAGAAATGGACATCTTGAAAAATCTGTGTTAAATTATCTGCATCTGCTCATACCAAATACAACAGGTTTATATTTAAAATGTAAGGGCTGGGAGTGCCAACTAGAGAAATGAAGTGCAAAGTGTAAACAAATAATTCCGCTAAAGATAGGTATATCAGAATACATACTTGCTTGACAGAGTTAGTTTTTAACTTATTTATCTAAGGCTTGTTAAAATGAATCATCTATATTTAAAGTCCTAGAAGCTCAATTCTCTTCAGATGTCAGGGGATATGTTGAGAAGATACTCTGACTACTGGTTAAACTTGTACAAATCACCCAAGTATTTTTTAATCACTTCATATTTCCTTACTTATAGTCACTATTTGGTAGACAACTTTTTGAAGGCCTCCTAATTAAGTATTTTAACTACTTTTTTTCTAAAATAAATAATAGCATAAGTTACTCTACTGATCATTTTAGCAAGATATTTTTATCTGGTTTGGGTCGTGATATGTCTAACTCTTCAGTTTTCTTTTTATTATGATCCTTTGCGTTCCCCATTGGCATAAGTGTGTATGGGATTCATTCAGTTTGCATTATTCTTATAGTCTTAAATTATCCTTTTGAATGAAAAAGTTTGAATTGACTACATAGGGAAAAAAAGTTTTTCTATAATCGGAGAGAGTCATATTTTAAGGCTACAGTGAATATTTGACTGACCTTTGAAAGTAGGAAAATTGAGAACTAAGACATTTACTTAAAGACAGTTTTCTCACAATTTAATTTTATGTGTTTTTTGTTTGTTGGTTTTTAATAATAGGGCTATTACACCAGAAGACAGGAACAAAAATCATTTAAGGGAGTCACTCAGGGCAATCAAGTTAATAGTAACAGATCCCCAAATTCTCCAACATATGTATTAATATTTCAGTTCATCTGTCTCTGTAAAAATATGCCTCTTATGGCAGATATTATAATATAAATGGGGGCAGGACTAATGGGTGTCTTTGGTACATCTTAGAAGATACCTAAATACAAAGATTTGTTTAAACACTGTGATTAGGGCATCTCAAATTTGATTTGTACTTTCATCCTGCTATAGCTTCTTCATGCACCCCTTGTTTATATCTTCTTTTTCTATTTTCAGTCCTTTACTGAGTTCTACCAAGTTATACTTCCCCTTTCCTTATCACTCCCTCATCTTCTCAGAAGTAGGGCCCAGTGGTTTGCCAATGTATGTAAGTGTAATAGTGAAATTTGTTCAAACATACGTCGTTATGAAATAGCTTTGAGTCCTTTTCATAACAAGTAATCCTTATTTTAACTACCTTACAAATATCACATGTCCACTAGCGTATGTTCACTGCAAGAATTTCCCTGGTGCAGCAGAGTGGAGGAACTTGCTAAACAAATGCTACTCTCTATAGTAAGCATTTATAAAGCTTTGATGCAGTTGGTTATAATTTCTGAGATGGCTGAGAGAGCAAAGATTATAGAAATTCTTAAGGCTAGTCTGAATAGAAGTAGACATCCCTCAGAACTATATATACCAGTAGAGTCTCTGCTCACCTCTTAAGCAACCCTTTTCCTATCTAAAATTCCCTCTGCCCACCCACTATGTGTCATGTTACCTTTTTTTATTTCTTTCTTGGTATGTACCTCAATCTGTAATTCTCTTACTCATTGTTTTGTTTGTTTTAGAATTATGCACCATGAGGGGAGAGGCCTTGCCCATCTTATTCTTTTTCATCCCAGACCCTCTGTGTCTTGAGTGGTGTCTTGCACAAAGTTGGTGCTCAATAAATATCTATTCAAATAATAAATGGAGGAATGCATGAGTGAGCTAAGCCGGGAGTAACCCTAAAAGGGTTCAGAATGTTTACTCTTCTCCAGGATTAGCCTGCTGGCATCAGGCACGTTTTATGATTGATTTTGATTCTTTATGGCCATTACATGCATCATGATAAAATCTATGAGAAAGGCATTTTTATGTTGTCAATAAATGATGACTTTGATGAAATGTGAATAGTTGGTGAGGAAATATGTAAGGTATGTTTATTTACATTAGCTCCTTTTTAAAACTACATGGTTGAACTAAAACATACTCTACAGTTCAAAACTCTTTCATAGTTCATGTAGATGAGTCTGTATGTTTTCATCCTGTTTTTATTTTATTTTACTTTAAAATGGGAGGAAAAACTGATACATGAGACATTTCTATTGAACAAGAAAAAATAGATTCTTCCTTTTACTCTCATAATGTCCATAAGGACACTGAATATTTCAAATCCTTTTACCAACAAACATAATAGAACTTGTTTTTGTTTTCCAATCTTCTTTTATTACAAACACATTTTCCAAGGGAGATTTTGAGGTTCTTTGGAACTATAGCTATCTCTGAGATACAGGAAAAATATTCATTAGTTAATGTTTGAACCCTTAAAATGTATTTAGTCACTGCCGTTGATAGTAGTTAAATAGTTTAAAAAATTAGCTCTGTTAAATAGTCTGTGTATTATAATTTAAGGGAATGATATTAAGAGTAATATTTAGGGATGTTTATAAGTTTTAAGATAATGTATTTAACAACAAACAAATGAATGTACAAAACCTC
The DNA here is from genome assembly GCF_039906515.1 of Pseudorca crassidens. NCBI lineage: Eukaryota > Metazoa > Chordata > Mammalia > Artiodactyla > Delphinidae > Pseudorca > Pseudorca crassidens. Next base: position 65,902,444 of record NC_090306.1, read on the forward strand.
TACTATGTAACTTTCTACAATATAAAACAACCTATTGCTTTTATTATCCTACATGCATATTTTTGTCATCCTAATATGTTTGCTTAGTGACTACTGTGAAACAAATGTTCCCATTTCCCCCCTTTTTCCCTAAGCTTTGAGATCCTTTACTTTGTGCCTAGTAAGTAATCAGTATGCACTTCTTTTTAAAAATGCATGAAAAGACAATCCACTGCTCTTAGGGATGTTCCCATTGGCCTCACATGATAGGAGTTTGTCAGTTTGCCACCAAAATAATATGTGATAACATTTTTCCAGTATTTGTTTACCAAATACATTTTATGAAGAGTAATTAATAAAATTTTAAGCATATGGTTTGAAACCACATTTTAACTTTAAAAAAGTAAAAATCCAAACACAAAAGAAAAACATAATTCTTGAGCACAGTTATATTGATGTTGAATGATTTGTCAACTTGGATAAAATATGAATAGTGGTAGAGAAATTATGGGGATATTAGAATATTATCTTTCTACATTCTATTGGAGAATTGAGATTGAATACATAAGGCTTAAGGTTTAATTAGAATGGTTTTGAGGTTTACGCAGTGCTGCTGGATAGAAGAAGGGAGTTTTTATTTATTGGGTTTTTCTATTTTTCTTTTTTATTGAAGTATATTTGACATACAATATAATATTTCATATGAACAACCTAGTGATTTGACATTTGTATACATTGTGAAATGATCACTACAATAAGTTTAGTTACCATTTGTCACCATACAAACTTGAAACAATATTGATTACATTCCCCATGCTGTACATTACATGCCCATTACTTATTTATTCTATAAATGGAAGTTTGTAGGGAAGGGAGTTTTTTAAAAGACTTTGGTACCACAGGAACAAGTTAGCCTAAGTGGCTGCTGGCTCATGCAAATTGTACAGGCCTCCTGGTCTATGGGGCCATAAGGGCACTTTGATTTGACTCAGAGAAGCCGGAGGATCCAGCAACCACAGGATACAGAACCAAACATTTTCTTCATTTAACATCAAGACCAATAACTAAGGTTAATTACAATCACAGAAAAATTTTGAGAAAGGCCTAGTGACAGATTTACTCTGTTGGTTATTTATAAGAAGTTTGCCATTTGATTAAGATTTAAAATCTCTTAAGTTTGTGGCATAGAAGGTATATATTTGCTCTATATTCTTCTTGAATAACTCAACGAGTAACTTGAATAGCTCATTTAATATTTATAAAAGGAAAGAAATCCTCTTAATATCCAATCAAAGCTTTGGTCTATAGCTAAATTTGCCCATCAAATAACAAGAAACATAGATTCCCAATGAAGATAAATTCTTGAAAATGTCTCATTTATACTTAGCCTCCTCTTCAATGTAACCAAATAAAATTATTAACAGCTACATTTATTCTTTAGAACATGCCAATAACATGGCAAGGATTAAATTTAGTAATGTGACAGTCAAAACAAGCAATAAATTTAACAGTTTAAAAGGAAGTCAGTGTTTAGACATGATAAATGCAATTGTTCAAGTTGAAAGTGGATGAGGTCCAAGATACATAATTATTCTTTTTTCCTCTTGACTGTTGTATTTCTTAATACATATTGATTTCCTCTAAACTTTTCTCTAAAAGAATATTTGGTATTTCTAAGCTGAAATGCATATGCAGGGCTAAAGTACATTTAAAAAATATGTGAGTTATTAAAATATAGGTTAGTATATAAAATCCTAAGGGTAATTGTTTAAAGTAAGTGAAATTAAAATTTAGCTGAGCTTGATGGTTACAGGGAGATGAGTGTTGAATGATCCTTGAAAAATAATGAATAGATGGGTGTGAGGAGCGGAGTGGAACACACGATGTGCTTTCAAACAGAATCAAAGCTGTAGAATATTCTACAGTATGAGAATAAAATGTGAACATTCCCAAGCATGGCAGGCAGGCCGTTCCTAGAGCTGTGACACTCAACCCTTGAGTAGACCCAAAGGTATAATAAAAACTAAAACACTAATTAGTTTGAGTAATTGTAGTATAGCAAAATCTTTCTTCATGATGATAGAGTAAACCCTAGGGTGCTGTTGTGACCCCACCCCCTCAGGCCCCAAATAGTATAAAAAGCAGGCAGCCTACAGTTCTGGGCTGCACTGACCCAGTAGATTGCAGGGTGCCGAGGCCCCTCAAGAGTGGATGTGTTTAGGTAAATCACTGAGGAAAACCAGGGAGTGGAGTCTGCTCGCCCCAGATACTGTCCTTCATCTCAGGCACAGGCTCTGCATTGTGGATGTGCTGGTTCTATTGTAAACCAAAGTTTGTCATTTTCTTCTAGTCTTCAAACTTTTTAGTTCGCTCTAACCCAAAGAACTATTAATATTTGGAAGAACTTGAGAAGAAAAAGCAGCATGCTGGGATCTCTGTATTATAATGTGGAGAGAAACAGAGCCAGGGGAATATGTTCCTATGGACTAAAAATAGGTACTCCTAAAAAACTCAACTCTTGCATGAAATCTGGTTAATTTAAATAATTGTTATGAGAGCCTTAAATGTCACTATGCAGAAACGACACTTACAGATCTGCACAAGCCATTTAAAATGATTATTTAAGAAGAGTGAGAATGCTCTGCTCTACTACTGAGAATGCATGTTTTAATTGATATGGTGGAAATGAGGTCAAGTGGAAAGAAGCTGGGCTCTGGGCAGGGCTGATTCTATTCTTAGGTTTGCCCCTTACCAGCCTTATGACCTTGGGCAAACTGCCTAACCATTCTAAGCATCAATTTCCCAGCTGTACTAGGATTCCATTAAATAACAATATAAAGTTCTTGACATATAGTAAGTAAATACCCTATTTGGGGAAATAAATGTCAAGTCAAAATAATTTTGCATTGAAAATATGTTTTGGTAGTGATAATTTTTTCTGAAACACATCAGCTAATGTACTGACATATTATGCCTATGATCATTTGTTGAGAAAATGAAAATTTGTCTTAATGGATGTGAACCTGACCATGTCAGCCATTTTGAACATGGCATTCCCCTCCCTCTTCAGGATTTTTGGAAGTGCTGTTTGTGTTTGGAGTTTTCTTCCCTTGCTCTTAACCTGGTTAACTCTTACTCGTTTTCAGATTTTAGTTCAAACTTTACTTCTTCAGGGCCAACTTCCTGGACCACCTGCCTCCACCATCCAAATTTAGATTAGTTTCCTTTGCTTTATGCTCTCCTGATATCGTGTTCCTTTCATTGAAAGCCCTTATCTCTATTTTTCATAATACATTTATTAGTATAATTATTTATTAAATATATTTTTCCCACTAGGCCACAAACTTTATGAGGGAAAAACCCGTGATTTTTTTGCCAACCAATATATTTCTAGTGTTTAACATATACAAGGTGTATACTGTTTGATGAATGAATGAATGATGTGTGTTCAATTCTGTTTTGTGTATCATTTTTGTGTTGGATAGGAAATAAGTAAATACATAAATAGTCTTTTGTTGTTACCTAACTCAAATTTTATATCTATGACAGTTTACCAAGAAAAATATCTGAATATGTTATTGCAACATACTATATAAAGATAGGCTATATAAAAATTTCTAATAATCATCACATCTCTATATAATTTTGGGCAAGAATGTATAGGGATCAAATTACTATATTTTAGGTGATTGAGTAAGTCAGAATAAAGCCTAGATAATTGGAACATTTTCTTTCTATTAGTGAGACATTTAGGAATAGAAATCAGGGAGAAATATTGGGTCTGGAAATGAAATTTTATCAAGTTGATGAGTCAGTTAGTCATGGTGCTTCTGTTACAGGTGCTGGAGAATGTTCGGATGGGGAATCTGCCACACACTGGGGAAAGGAAAGGAAGTGAGCAGAGTGGGAAAAACAACCAGTATTTAAGGATAATTCTGTAGAGGAAAATAGTGGGAGACCTGGCAAGAAAAAGTTAATCCACGAGGATCTTAAAAACCAAACCGAGAGAGGCAAAGAATTTAAACTGAATTCTGAAAATCACCATTTTTCACGAAATTCAAGGATATACATCATCCTCAACTTAAAAGCAAGGTGAAAGCCTGTGTGAATATGGTAGAAAGTCCATTTATGATAGCTTTAGCTCTTGAATCCAATCATTTACAAGGGTATTGAAAAATGTGTATGCCCAGCTTCACTTGTTAGGAGCTTGTAGTCAATTTAAATACGTAAAATGCATTTTAATACAGAACTAAGTAGATAGAATCTTATGCATTATATCTCTTATTATATCTCTTATATGAGAAAGAACTTCTATATATTAGCATATAAGTAGAAAATAAACTTTAGTAAAAATTGTCTTTGAGATTTTCTTATATTGAAGACTAGCACACATGATACTTTTGTGTACTATACTAGCTTACAATTTATTGTTTTCTTTTTCCTGAAACATGAGTGCAGATTGCCTTTTCTTTAATCATTTCATTGAACATGAAATAAGGTAAGCTTATATTTGAGACCAGCTAATATGAAAAATTAAAAAATAAATGGCATAGGGATTTCCCTGCAGACCAGTGGTTAAGACTCCATGCTTCCAATGCAGGGGGCACGGGTTCAATCCCTGTTCAGGGAACTAAGATCCCACATGCTGCACAGTGTGCCCAAAAATTAAATAAATAAATAAATGACATACATGATGCTGCCTGAGTGGTATTTGTGTTCATTTTACATATACTGTAACTTCACTTTAAGTTCTAAATTTCTGAGAAACAAAAGCATTCAGAGAATAACCTGATGTGGGTATTAGTGGAAATGCATACACTAGAGCTGAGGGTACACCCTGAAATGTTGGTACTTAGTGAAAGACCGTGGTCTTGGGAAAGAGACCTCAGACTCGGGAAAGCTCTGGTTGGAGATTCTAGGACACAAGGCCAAGTTCTAGGACAGAGCCACTAGTTAATGACAATCCTGGGGAACCAAGAAAACATATAATAGAGGCACAACTACTGAGAAAAGTCAATTGAAGCATTTTATTTTCTTCAAGCTGAGGTCTTGGCCACTGCAACTTAAATCATCTTTGCCAAGATATTAATATTACTCTTTTGTAGACTTTTAAAAATTTGGAACCCTCTAAATATGTGATTATGGCTCTGGCTTTAACCAATGTGGATCTGTTTTTTTATATCATTTTTCTATTTTGTTGAATAAATATAATGTATGCTCATTTCAGAGAACTTGAAAAATATAGCTGAAAGTTAAAAAAAACCTCTAACCCCATTTTTCATATGTTACTTTTAAAATTTATTAGAGTAATTACCTTTAGTTTTAACATATGAGAAGATATACATTTTGTACATATTTTATCCTTTTAAACTAATATTTAAAAAATATTTCTCCATATCCATACATATTTTGAGGAAGTTGATTTTTTTTAATTGAAGTATAGTTGATTTACAAGGCATGTTAGTTGTTTCTGGTGTATAGCAAAGTGATTGAGTTATAAGTGTGTGTGCGTGCTTGTGTTTGTGTGTGTATATATTCTTTCCCAGATTTTTTTCCATTATATAGGTTTTCCCGAGATACTGAATATAGTTCCTTGTGCTGTACAGTAGGACCTTGTTGGTTATCTATTTTATATAAAGTAGTGTGTATCTGTTAATCCAAAACTCCTAAGTTATCTCTCCCCTGCTTTCCACTTTGGTAACCAAAAGTTTGTTTTCTGTGTTGTGAGTCTGCTTCTGTTTTGTAAATAAGTTCATTTGTATCATTTTTTTTAAGATTCCACATATAAGTGATATCATCTGATATTTGTCTTTCTCTGTCTGACTTACTTCACTTATTTCACTTAGTATGATAATCTCTAGGTCCATCCATATTGCTGCAAATGGCATTATTTCCTTTTTTGCGGTTAATATTCCACTGTGTATGTATATACACACACAATGGCATATATATGTATGTGTATATGTATACATACCACATCTTATTTATCCATATGTCTGTTGATGGACATTAGGTTTCTTCCATGTTTTGGATCTTGTAAGTAGTGCTGTTGTGAACACTGGAGTGCATGCATCTTCTGAACGGGGAAGTTGATTTTTAATGACTGAAAGAATTCCTACCATAGGTCTGTTAAAATTTCTCTCAGTACGTGCCTAGTGTTCAACGTCTGTTACATGTAATTTTTGTTTGCAAATTTTTATAATGTCATAAAGAACCATGACTATTTTTTTTATTTAGGGTAAATATCTAGAAGACCAAATGTTGTTAACATTTTAAAAGCTATATATTGTATCATATTATAGCATGTTAAATCATATTATATTATATGAAATTTCTCTTTCTAAATATTGTTTGAATTTGTTCTTTCAATAACAGTGTTGTAAGAGTGTCTGTTTCTCTATAACTTAGAGAATACTAGGTGCTAACATTCTTTTTAATCTTTTCAAATGGGTTGGGTAGATTTTTAAAACACCCAAATTTATTTGCATTTTATTAATTACTGGTGAATGCTTTCATGTGTGTAGGTTTTAAGCTTTGGAATCTCTCAGAATGGGTTTATATACTATAATTACCTTTTGGGAGTCCCTCTGGAACAAGTTACAAAAGGCTGTGATGCTTTAGGTTTTTGATCTCTAAAATGAGGTTAATAATACCTACCTTATTATGTTATTATGAGTAAATGAATTAAGCATACAGGGGTATCTGGCTTAATAAATGATTATTTCATTCTCCTTACTTGCTATAAATTTGGTTACTCAATTTGACGTTAACAGCTTCCATGATAAATATATAAAAATATACATTAGAGGAAACTCACAAAAGTCGCACAGCAGATTTATATTTTCTTATAGGAAGAATGCATTTATTTTAACTTTACAAATAACAAACCATTGGGCAAGAGTAAAGTTTTTCACGGCAAGACGTTAGCTGCCACCAGTAGAGGTGAAAGGAAGGTCTTTTTGGTCATTTGTTGGTTTTTATACAGAAGAAACATTTTGAAAGTATATTTTCTCCAGAAGTGTTTTTTGGAAAGCCCCTTTTTCTTCAAACTGCCAACAAACTACAGTGTAAACATTTAAATTACTATTTTACACTATTAAACACTCCATGCATGATTGCCTCAGGAATTCTGTAATGATTGTTACCCTTAGGTTACCCAAGGCTCATCTCTATATTTTATACAACTTTCTGCTCCAGTGGCACCTCATCAAAAAGATCTTCTCTGACTACACTTCTCGAGAAAACACCTTGTTGCTCCTTATCATCCTGTTTGATTGTTGTGCTTGATAAGTGACAGTACTTATCAATACATTATAATTATCAATTAACTTCCCCATTGGAATGTGAGCTGTATGAGAACAAGGAGTGTTCACTATTGTGTTCTCACTTCCTAAAACGTCACCTGGCATATAGAACAGCCACAATACATATTTATTAAATGAATGAATTTATGAATGAATGAATGAATACGTTGAATCTAGTAATAATGAGAAAAGAATTCTTATTTGGTTATGGAATTTGATTAAATCGACAGCATTTTGATTGTATCCCTGCTCATATGAGTGATGTATTTTATTGACTACACGTATTTAAGCTGTATGTAAATTACATGGTAGATAATACATTGCAAACACGTTACTAATGAGTAGCCTATAATATTCTTTGTCTCCATTTGCATGTTCCTCTATCAATAGGTAATACTTAGAGAGACCCACAATAATTTCCTCTTTGCCCTTGTATCTTTTGAGAAAAATAGGACATACTGGAGAAACACTTAGCATTTCAGGTTAGTCCTTTTGCAAGGCATAGGGTAGCATGACAATGGCGCTGTGAGCTGTTATTGTTCTTATTTCCATCAAAATTCTAAAATAGTATAGATATGAAAGTAAATGTGGAAATGCAATTGGTTTATGTTTCTATCACTATTTTGTAGCCATGGTCTGAGAAACGTGCAGAGCCAAGAGGACCTAAGCAGACATACCAACTAAAAGTATTATGGTAGCCTGAATGAAAGCCTGGAACAGGAAAAAAAAAAGACGTTAGTCAAAAACTAAAGAAATAAGAATGAAACATGGATTTTAGTTAATAATAACATATTAATATTGATTGGTTGATTGTAACAAATATACATAGTAATGTAAGATGTTAATAAAAGAGGAAATTGGGTGCTGGGTATATGGGAACTCTGTACTGTCTTCTCAATTTTCTGTAAACCTAAAACTATTCTAAAAAACTGTCTATTAAAAAAAAAAGGTAATGTGATCTGATTAAGAGGTCTCTGGCAAGTGGAGCTTAGACATTCTGGTTACATTTGTTTTATTTTAATTGTATAATGGTTGTTAGAGTTCCCACGGTACGTACTCTTTGCTCTCGAAGTAGCTTTTGGCCATCAAATTCTGATCTGAATTGCTTTCTGAGAATGGCTGAGAAAAACTAACCCTCACCTCTGTCTCATAAAGTTCAATAAGATGTTTACGGGGAGAGACGTGAATTTGTAGATTTTCAGTCCCCATTGAGCATATTTGTGACTATGTCTGCACATGCTTTGTCTCAGACAGCCATTTCTTAGTTTTCAATGACTAGTAGCAGGAGGCAGCTCTCAGTGGGCAGAATGTGGCAGTGCCTGGAGGTCGGTAGCTCTTTACCACCAAATATAGCTGATGCAGAGGAACTATTTATGAGTTAGTAAGGGAGAGTTACAACACAGTCTAGATTAAGCAAGTAACCCTGGAAAGTCCCCAGGCTCAAAAATTTCTCCTCCATACCTTCAGAGAACCATAGCGTTTTAAAACAGCAAGTTGTTTTAGTAGCAAGTTGTTTAGTAGTCTAAATCAAGTCTCTACATAATGTAAGATTCATGTTCACAGAATTCATATTAAATGGGGATTAAAATAATATTTGATCCACAGGGCTCTGTGAGCTGAATGAGATCATGTATGTGAAAATTATTTTACCACTGTAAAGTACTCCATATGGATGTACATAATTATTATGTGTAATCATCAGAGTTCACTGCCTCACAAACCAGTTTGTTTCACTGTTAGTGAGCTATAACTTTTTAAAAAGCACTTTCTCTTGTTAAGTCAAAGTCATCTTTTCCAATAATGATGAAGTCCCACAGATGTGGGTTCAAATGCTGGCCCTCTTACTTACTAGTCAGGACCTTGGATAAATGATTTAAGCTCTCTACTCTCATTTTCCTCATTGATACATAATGGCGATAATCTCTGCCTTACAGCAATATTGTAAATGTGATAATATTTGTAAAAATGTGCCTATCCTAAGTGCCTAATAAATGGTAGTAGTTACTATTATATGAGTTTTCCTTTTACGATTCTACAATAGGTAAGAGAGAGTGAATAGGAGCCCCAAGCCTTTCCAGCCTCCCAATGGCACTTCATAAGAATATGCCTGAACTTCCATTTCTAAGTAATTAAGACACAGTGAGTGGCATAATTCTGTTCCTCTTATTGTATTTCTCATTCTAGGAAGAGAAGGCCTGAGGGAGGAAATCCTTCTTTGGCACATAGCTTGTCTCATAGCGGAGTCACATCTTGTAAAATGTGGTTTCCCCTAATTGTCAGGAAAATGGACAATTCCGTTAGTATGCAGTACTTTTTCCTTTAGAGAGGTTCCGTATTTGTTAGAAGTGGGATAAACCCTGCAGGCAAGTAGTACTTCTTCAAACTTCTCCATCCAGGGCCTCAGTGTTGTGTTGCTCCAACTTTGGTAGATACTATCTATTGATACATAGACAGCATGTAAATGGCATCCTCTGGAGTTGTGCATGGCATTGTTGCTGTCTCCACCTACCCTGCCAATTAATGACCAGCTATTTTGTAGTTGTTTTGAGGCAGAATGCCTGGATAGCTGTGCTTTCCTTTAGGCTACCTTTGTGGATCTCAAACGTAAGCGTGAATAAATATGAGTTTATTATCAGCATAACATTTTTTAAAGGGATTTTTTTGACATGGTGATTTTGACCTTAGGAGCTGGCTTTAACATGGGTCTCTCTCTCTCTCCTTGCCCCATTCTAACACTTGGCTCCACTGTGCTGCCAGGTGAAATCTCAAGTCATTACAGTGTTTGCAAATGGTTAGTAGCTCAGTTGGAATCTTCCATAAACTGCGTATCAGGATCAGATTTCATCATCCGTCAGCATTCATGGAAAATGGCAGTTAGTCTTTTGCAGCTTTATCCACTGCTCAGCAAAATCGTTTGATATACTGTTTGGGTAAACAGCTATTTTCTTCTAACATGTTTACTGAGAGAGAGAGTGCGAGAGAGAGGATGTGCACTGACTAACATTTCACAGTAAAGAGACTTATTTTCTCTTTTCTTCTCCTCCAAGATGGTCTCTGCTGCATTACGTTTTTGCTGCAGTTACTTGGTTTTTCCCTTTCTCTTAACTTTCGGTATACCACAGGGAAATTGGAAATCACAGGTCCAGCTGGAAATCTTTCCTAGAAAAGATTGATTATACTTTCATGCCATATTTTTTAAAAGAGGTACAAAAATTACATTTGGCCACCTGAAATATTTTTTCCATGTGATCTTGTAGTAATTTGAAATAAAGCCAAAAGTAACCTCTCTGGGAGGCCCAGCACCTACTATAGCTTTAAAACTTTATCGCTCATTCAGCTAAAAGGCAGAGCTGGCTTCTAAAACCAGTTGGTTCATTTAATAACCGGGTGCCATTTAGCATGGTGCCTAGAAGCAGCTCCAAATGATAGCTCTGATTATTTCTTTATTTCTGGAATTCTCAGATTCCCCATCAATTCAGTAAAACTTTAGAAGAAGGAAATAAATGTTGACAATGCCAAATTATTATGAGATGCACCCCATTTTCAGAAATGCTAAGTATGGTTTATCGTAAGTATAGTAATAAGGATGATGATGAAAGGATGGAACATTTCTGGAATCTTTATTGTTAGAAAAGTCTATATTCATGGACTCTAAATCTACCATGGAGAGTATATCCTGTCAAATTTTGTGTCATTTACTTTAAAGTGAAGGAGGCTAACCATTTAATTGTCTCATGGTCGTTCCTGGAAACATGAGATTATCCTTATAGAGAGTAGGGGGGAAAAATTAAAATATTTAAGCTTTTTTTCTAGGAGTTAGTGTTTTGTTACAGTGAAGTGTGTCGATTTATGTCAGAGTCACGGAGTCAGAGTTTGAAAGGCCCTTAGAATTCAGTGGCCTAATTGTACAAATGATCAATCTGAAGTCTAAAGAGACTACATAGTCACAGCTTTTACCATTACTTGTTTTTTTTGTAGCTATATATGCATATGTGCCTCTTATTTTCAGAAAAAAATGTAGCCATGCACAACAATACCTTGTACAGAGCAGTGCTCAATAAAGGCATATGTTTGTTGTATAATAAATATCTACATAGAAATAAAAGTTATGTTGGTCATATATGAAGGTTCCCTTGCTTCTTACAGGTTGTATCTGCCCCAGAGGAGTATTTTTGTGAATCAAAATTTTCAAGACTATGCTCTGATCTTTAATTGGAAGTGATGTCTAATATTCATTCTAAATTTCTCTGCCGAGGCCCATCTCCTTCCATTAGTTTCTCAGTTGAGTAGTTATCGATCATTAACATGCACTTAAATACATTGGAGTGGTCACATTCTTGAAAGAACATTGCTGAAGCAAGGAACCAACTTGCAATTTGAGTCATTCTCCAACTGTCCTGTTGCTTAAGACTAATTTTAATCCAAAGCGAGATATAACTCTAGTTCCATGAGCCTTCTCACCATTTTTGACAATGGGAGCAACTAAATCTTTCCGTTTAAGAATATTTCTGTTTAAACAAGCAATAAATTATTTTTGGCATTTCCTTCTCCCAGTTAAAAGTGGCATCATTTATCTATTTAAGCCAAATATCTATTCTTCATTCCTGGTATCAAATTAGTCACCAGATCCTGCTTATTTTATGTCTTAAATATTTCTTCAACCCGTCCCTCTCCCATTTCTCTTTTTATCACTGTCCTGCTTCCCATCATCGTAATCGCTCATCTGTACTCTCTGAAGTCACCCTGTTGATAGTCCCAATCCCGTCTTACAGCCTCCCAACCAATCTTTCAACTGTTGCCTGAGAAATGTCAATTTTACCACGCCACATCCAGGTGAATGCTCCCTATTGCCACAGGGTGAATTCCCATCTACACAGCATGGTATACAAAAAAGCCATGATCTGGTCCCTGCATTCATTTATGGCATCATTTCTCTGCTCTAGTAACACTGAATGGCTTCTGCTCACACAACCTGCTGTTCAGTGGTTCAGTTTTTTTTCCCTCTAGCTCCTTTGAACTTCTGTATCTTCCCACTATCACTACAGTGTGTCTATATCTTAGACTTAACATACTATGTTTATTTACATTAGCTTTGTCTTAGTCTAACACAGACTATAAGTCCCTCAAGTAACCATGCTTTGTTCATATTTCTTCAATGAGGGTGTAATTTCTTTTCGTTTGAAAATATCTCAAATTGGTCTTAGATGTCATTTAAGCATTTTGTTGCTTCCACCCCTGGATAACTTGTTGCTGAATTCTTCTTTCTCAAAGCTGTAGTTACATTCCACAGTTTTTCTGATATTCTTGTTTTTAACTGTTGTAGCTTGCTGAATAAAAGCTGCTAAATTTGTTACATGTTTAATGTCATTTCCTTCATCTTTCTGGAATTGGAGGTACTTTTTATTTTTTTTTAATTTAACATCTTTATTGGAGTATAATTGCTTTACAATGTTGTATTAGTTTCTGCTGTATAACAAAGTGAATCAGCTATACATATACATATATCCCCATATCCCCTCCCTCTTGCGTCTCCCTCCCACCCTCCCTATCTCACCCCTCTAGGTGGTCACAAAGCACCGATCTGACCTCCCTGTGCTATGCAGCTGCTTCCCACTAGCTATCTATTTTACGTTTGGTAGTGTATATATGTCCATGCCACTCTCTCACTTCATCCCAGCCTAACCTTCCCCCTCCCCATGTCCTCAAGTCCATTCTCTACATCTGCATCTTTATTCCTTGGAGGTACTTTTTAAAAAATCTGATCTTCTTAAATAAATATCTAGCACAGTGCCTACCACATAGCCAGCTCTCCATAAATAATTACTAGGCTGAAATGAGGTATGTAATTGTGGTTCTAGTCTGGTGTTGCCTTTTGACATGATTTATATACAACTTACCCCTTGATTTCAGTCACCAAAGTCATTTTAAAATGTCTTCGGGTGAGATTTTTCAATTGTTTTCATTTAGTATGGATTCCAAGCTTTTTGAGAAAGAAAAGTTCTCTTCTAGACTCGTGGAGTTTTGACAACAGTTTTCCATGCTAATTAAATGAACAATTATTAAGTTCCAGCTACGATGTTAGACGCTAAGAATATAAATTTGACCTTGCTTTAAAGAAGATCCTGTTCTCAAGAAACAGATGCACCCCTCACAGTGGTGTCCCATCATAGGTGCATTTAATTTAGAATACTTTATTTATAGGCACTGGTGAAAGAGAGAAATTGGGAGTAGATGATGAAAGAAATTAATTTAAATGCTGTGGAAAATTCAGCTCATCATTCCATCATGAGATGGAAGAGTTGAATCCCTTCTTGGTTTCAGTTTCTACATGACTAATAGAATAGACTTGTATACTTAAAACTATGCATCTTCTACTTTAGCGGAAACTTCAGTATTTTTCAAGGGAAAAGTTGAGTATGAGTAATGTGTGCCTTATGTGGTAGCTTGAGAACCAGTATCCAGGGAAAGACAGTGACTCCTTGTGTTTAGGGTTGTAGTAAAGTTCTATCAAAATTTGTATTTATTTGTGCGATTATGTGATGCCTATTTTCCCCACTAGATTATGTTCCATGATAAAAGAGACCATATCTACTTTGTTTACTCTTACATCATTAGCCTTTAGTAAAATTCCCCAAACTTAAGGATTAGAGGAGTTATTACATGTTAATGTGATTTTCCCCTTCAGTAGATTTATTTAGATATTTATACTGCTTTTGTGATCTTTAATTCTGAGTTCATGTTTTCTGTAACTTGTGACTTATCTTTTTTAGATACTAGATATCAATATATAGGATTTAATTTATTTTAAAATAAATAGTAAACTTTAAGAAAAATACAACACCTCATTTTATCTTAAAAATTGATGTAGTTTAGAAAGAACATCCACCTTTTGGGTAGCGTGATAGTTAATTTTAGATGTCAACTTGATTGGGCCACAGGGTCCCCAAACATTTGGTCAGATGTTACTCTGGGTGTGACTGTGAGAGTGTCTATAGGTGCGATGACATTTGAATTGGTAGACTGAGTAGAGATACTCTCCCTAATGTGGATGAGCCTCATCCAATCAATTAAAGACCTAAATACAACAAAGGCTGAGTGCTTGAGCTGGGACATAGTATTTTCCTGCCCTTGGACTAGAACTTACCCCTTTGGTTCTCCTGGTTCTCAGGCCTTTGGACTCAGACTGGAACTACACAACCCACTCTCCTGTGTCTCCAGCTTGCTGACTGTACACCTTGGGATTCTCAGCCTTCATAATCACATGAGCCAATTCCTTATAATAAATCTCATTATATGTGTACCTTCTGTTTCTATGGAGAACCCTGACTTATACAGGTGGATTTAGCTAGGATTAAAATTTAAATGCTGGACAATCCATGGTAAATGCAACTATTTCAACTACCATAAATTATTTCAATGATAACTCAGTAAATATTCTTTTACTCTGTAATAAATAATGTTATACTGAACTCAACAAATCATGTTATACCGAACTTAAAGAATCTTGTCATTAATCTTGATCATCATTAATTATAGTTTAGGGTTATTGGCTGTTGAGCTGTTGAAACCCAGTTGTTATTAGACATATACATGAACCAATAACTTTGGGCTCTTCTTAATATCATTCCTAAGTACAGTTCATATCTTTAGGGTGAAAGAAAATTCTAGTCCTCACATAAGCATACAAAAATATGTCCAATAGTTATACCATTTATCTGCATTTGGTAACTTCTCCAGGATATATGAAGAACAGCTATTATAAATTTGGATTCTATAAATACATGCAGTAGTTACCACTCTTATCCTGTAGCTGTCTTAAGCCTACTTATTCATAACTGAAACCAAACCCAGTGGGTAGGTAGAATAAGAGAAAAACCTAAGAATTAGAACTTAATCTTTGAATTTTATGTTATGTTAGTCTCATAAGCCTTCATTTTATAAATTCTTGTTCTAACAAATTATAATTCATGTTCAATCAAATCTTAGCTCTTGGTTAAATTGTTTTGGTGAATGACCTTCCTGAGAACTTTGCTATTTATAGCCTATTTTGATTTCTTTAATTTTAAGGAAATTATGAAGTAAAGAAATATAATAAATATAATTTTTATGCCCTAGCTCATCTCTAATTCATATGTGGTTATCCATGGCTGGAATTAGAAAAACATGTCTATTTTTTACCTTTCCTTTTTAATTTAGAGAACATCTGTTATACTTCGATATTTATAAAAAACCTCAGAGGGTAAATAGCCTGTTCTATTTTGACTTAGAAAGATATCCCTAAATCTCAATATACCAGCTATAATATTAGAATTTAAAGTATTGGATATGAAGATGACTTTTTGCCCAAAGTAGGTACTCCACAATGTGAATATATCCCAAAGTGTCTTAAACAGCTATCTGTAAGCTCTGTAGAAAAGCTTCAAGTTCTTTTGAAAGTAGCGTCAAGTCACATCAACATCTGAAATGCCTATATAATGTTTCAGAAACTAGTTCAAAGGGAGGGAATCATGCCCAATATTCTAATATGATAAATGATTTAATAACTGAGACACAAGATAGTTCTCCAAAGTAGCCTGTGCTTAGTCAAATATTTTCTGCCCTTTCTTCTCTTAAGCAAGATTGTCCTGTTTTATAAGTAAGACTCCTTGTTAATTTAGCATTCCTGATGAAATATTAGCACTTTTCCATGGTATTTCTGCTTTAAAAATTGGTAAGTGAAACAAAATGAAATGACAAGATAACTTAGATCAAATATATTTTCTCAGTGATCTGGATAGGGTATTCTGTACCTATGCTGTGATTCAGTATAAGTGTACTACCAAAGATTATTTTGATAATAACTTAGTAAATGTTTATGTGGTGAGCATTGTTTTCATATTATGTTGAATTCAAAATATTCCATAAGGCACTTTTGCCTCTCACCTTCTTGTTTATATTCTTGGCAGACAAATATACGTATGTTGTCTGTTGGGGGTAAATGCAATCTTGTTTCTCGTACACTCAAATCTAGATGCAGACATACCTTGGAAATATCGCAGGTTCAGCTCCAGGCCACCACAATAAAGCAAATATTGCAACAATGCAAGTCACAAATTTTTTGGTTTCCCAGCAAATATAAAAGTTATGTTTATACTATACTGTATTCTATTAAGTATGGAAAGCATTATGTCAAATAAAAATACCTACCTCAATTAAAAAATACTTTTTTGCTAAAAAATTCTAACGATCATCTGAGCTTTCATTGAGTCATAATCTTTTTGCAATCGTAACATCAGAGATCACTGATCATAGATCACTGTAACAGATATAATAATAGCAAAAACGTTTGAAAATTACCAAAATGTGACACAGAGACACAAAGTGAGCAGATGCTACTGGAAAAATGGTACCAATAGGCTTGCTTATTAACACAGGATTGCCACAAACCTTCATATTGTAAAAATTGCAGTGTCTGCGAAGCACCATAAAACAAAGCACAGTAAGATGAGGTATGCCTATATATTTTTCAAGAGCTCTTTAACAAATTTCCACTCCTATTATTTGTGGCCCTTTACATTTTTTGAAACAGTAACAACCGAAGTTCAGTGATATAATGCACTTTATCGTGTATATCACAAGCAGCTGGCAATTTTTTTTTTTTTTTTTTGGCGGTACGCGGGCCTCTCCCTGTTGTGGCCCCTCCCGTTGCAGAGCACAGGCCCTGGACGCGCAGGCTCGGCGGCCATGGCTCACGGACCCAGCCGCTCCGCGGCATGTGGCATCTTCCCGGACCGGGGCACGAACCCGCGTCCCCTGCATCGGCAGGCGGACTCTCAACCACTGCGCCACCAGGGAAGCCCACAGCTAGCAATTTAACAAACACTTGTTCATTGAAACAATTGGAGTTGAAGGACTTATGCACAACTCCAAAAGCCAGCAGCCATAGAAACGGCATTGGACCCTGCTTTTCAGTCTAATAGGCTTGTTTAACACTATACTGCCTTCCAGAGACAAGACATTCATCCTAAGTGCCACTGTTCCCTTGTCCATTGATTTTCCTTCACAGGAAAGGTGTCATTGATTCCATCAGTTTCTCCCCTTGCTGCTCTGTGACCAACAGCCTTGCAGGTGTAATTCCTCATCTACTAGTCTAGCAGAAGCCTCTGGGAGGCTAGTCATCCACTCTGCAACTTTCATGGGTTTAGAGACATTGACCTACACCAACATTTTTCAGGTGTATTTGACCATGGAACACTTTTATAATTATAATTTTTTTGTTAGATTACTGTATTAACAAGATACAATAATAGAGGGGAATAATTCAAACTAACAGAGGGTAAAAATGGTCTCATAAATTAATTGCTTAATAAATTATCAAAATGTGACACATTTTATATATCAATACAATAAAGATACTAAAGTTGTAAGCCTATGTCATAGCCTGTAATCACTGAGAAGCGTTTAATGCAAAGGTGAGTTGATGAATGCTTCATGTATCTTCTTGCTGATGGAAAATTATTTCTTTATATGTCAGAGGATCACCAAAGGTTTCCCTAAGTTCGTAAGGGAGGCAAGCAATTGAATCAGAGTCTCTTGTTTTAATTTCAGCTTTACCATTTATCAACTGTTTGATTTCGAGAAAATTATTTAAACCTGATAAGCCTCATTTTCTTTATTTCAAAATGAGAATAATGAGAAAATAGGAATGAAGTGCTGATACAGTACCTGGTACAAAGTAATAAATATATGTAGCTATTATAAAGGAAAGGAGAGCAGGGTAATGAATATTTGGTAGGTAACTAACTTTGATATTAATTATGTAAGTAAGGAAACAATATCATAAGTGATGAGTTTCATGATAATCATTCAGTGCCATTGAGTAACAAATATTAATATCTCAGTGGATGTTAGTCTTCTGATCAATGCTTAGAAATACTGACAGAGTTATAAGAACTTTATATCTAACTATAGCATTTTTCTTACATGGTGTGGAAAATGTCTTTATAAATATAGGATTCAAAGGAACTAAGGAAAGAAATTTGTTATCTTTAAGAACCTCAGAAATGAGCTAAATAACCAACTACAACTTATATCATGCTGCAAATCTTCTAACGTCAAAGTTTATGGAGGTCCCCTTCTACGAAATTAAACTTTTTCTTAGGAGTTTACTGTTAAGTCAGACTTCCTCTGCTGCTCAACATGAACTTTTTCCTCAAGCATAAAACTCAGAAGAGTAATTAAGATTGTTTGTTTAAATTGTTCTTACTTATTTATTTACATATTTATTTTTATTGACGTATAGTTGATGGACATATTTTATTGATGTATAGTTGTGTTAGTTTCTCTCGTACAGCACAGTGATTCAGTTTTTTATATATATATATATTCTTGTTCAGATTCTTTTCCCTTATAGGTTATTTCAAAATATTGAGTATAGTTCCCTGTGCTATACAGTAGGTCCTTTTTGGTTATCTATTTTATATATAGTAGTGTGTATAAGTTAATACCAAACTTTTCATTTATCCCTACCCCTCCTTTCCTCTTTGGTAACCATCAGTTTGCTTTCTGTGTCTGTGGGTCTATTTCTGTTTTGTAAATGAATTCATTTATATCATTTTTCTTTTAGAGTTCATGTGTAAGTGATATCATATGGTATTTGTCTTGTTTCTCTTAGTATGATAATCTCTAGGTCCATCCATGTTGCTTCAAATGGCATTATTTCATTCTTCTTATGGCTCAGTAATATTCCATTGTGTGTGTGTGTGTGTGTGTGTGTGCGTGCATGTGTGCGTGTGTGTATGTGTGTGTGTATGCCACATCTTCTTTATCCATTCAGCTGTTGATGAACATTTAGGTTGCTTCCATAAGATTGCTTTAAAATAAGAAAAAAGGAAAGATCTAGTAGAAGTCCATAATGCCAATATATTCATATTAGAGTTGAACTGCATAGAGTACTTATATTGGCATGATCATATGCACATATTAATAAACAAAGCATCTTATTATAAGTGAATTGATAAAAACAAAGACTATTATTGTAAGAAAAATCAGATACCCAATCTAAGAAAAAGTGAAGGGGGATTGAAAATTTGAAATTGTGTAGGCAAGCTTAATCTGACTTTTAAAGGATGAGCCTTGCTCAAAGACAAAATCAGGGGGTCAGGATCGTAGAGTTAGGAGGCAAGAATGGTACCTTGCTCCAGTAAGGCTTTGGAATAGTGACTTCAGCAACTTAAATCAGAGTTTTGTTTGTTTGTTTGTTTTTTTGCAGTACGTGGGCCTCTCACTGTTGTGGCCTCTCCCGTTGCGGAGCACAGGCTCCGATACGCAGGCTCAGCGGTCATGGCTCACAGGCCCAGCCGCTCCGCGGCATGTGGGATCTTTCCGGACTGGGGCACGAACCCGCATCCCCTGCATCGGCAGGCGGACTCTCAACCACTGCGCCACCAGGGAAGCCCTAAATCAGAGTTTTTGCAGTGGTGTTTAGAGCAGAGTGAGTTTGTCAGAGCTGGAGAAGCATCTTCAGGATGCTCAAAGAACTTCCTTTTAGCTCTTGAATGAAAACTTCAACTGTAATTATAACATTGCTCTCCTAATTGACATCTAGTTACACTAACATATTCTAAAGAGTAGACAAACAGCTACCTGTTTTCTGCAGAAAACACCAACGATGTCAAAGGCAACTTGTTTTTGCCCATCTGTTGCCTTTCTCTAACTCTTGGCACTTACCTGTCCCCTTTCAAATGCGTGATTTGATCTCATGGGTCCCAGAACTTCAGCTCCCCTCTCACCTCCTGACTTCCTGAAACTATAGCAGTTTTACTTTGGTTTGTTGACTTTGGAAATTTGCCCAGCACTTTCCTAGATATTTTTCCAGTTGACTAACACTGTGGTGTTGTCACTGCCCTCTCAGCATGACAATTATGAACGTAACCTAGAAAGGTTTCTATTTCTAAAATAAGATTCAAAATAGTTTATAAGCCAAGATAAAAGTTAGAGAAAATACACATCTGTTATAGATCTTTAAATCTTGCTCTAAGTGGTATTTCATGTTAATATAAAATTTCAGTAATTTGGGTTTGGAAAACAATAATCTACAGAAAGTGAAGCAGGATTGATTATTAGAAAAAAACCAAATCCTTGGCATTGCATTATTTTAACCAGCCCTACCAACTGTAGCTAGCTGAATTAGAAAGCATTAGCCAATACCTAGTACGGGAATTGTAAAGTCAAAGAAATGTCTCTAGGGACCAGACAAGAAGAGGTAAATATGTGAAAAGGGCTGATGATATGAAACTACAGGTAATGGTGAAGAAGATTGGTTAACTGAAAAGTGGTCCTTATTGACATGCAAGAATGTGGATCTAATGCTGCTACATCTTCCCATTTCTCAAAAGAAGCCAGAAATCTGAAATAATCTGAGTTTTAAAAACTAGCTAAAATCTTTTTAAAACACTGTGTTTGCGAAACAAAGCATCTTTGGAGGGCTTGATCCAGTTGACTGCCTACCTCTGCGCTCACAGATATTTCTCGCACATTCTTATTTTCTTGACACCAAATGCCTCACTTGTACAGGAGTAACTCATTAAAATATTAGCAAATTAGGGCACATTTGAAAGAGACGTGAGATCTTGGGGTCTGATCAAAGAAAGAGGGATAAGAAAAGGACAGCGATGTTTCTTGAAGAATATGTCATTTTCCTGGATTCCTCCAATGACTGCCTTGCATGGCTGGGACCCCTGTGATGGGGTACGATGAAAGGAATTGGGGATATGAAATACGAACAAACAGAGTAATAGAAACAAAGAGTGAGAAGTCAGCAGAGACTTGCTGGTTTGTCTGGGACTGACCTGATTTTAAAAACACATTTTAAAAAGAAGGGGAGGGCTTCCCTGGTGGCGCAGTGGTTGAGAGTCCGCCTGCTGATGCAGGGGACACGGGTTCGTGCCCCGGTCCGGGAAGAAGATGCCGCGGAGCAGCTGGGCCCGTGAGCCATGGCTGCTGAGCCTGCGCGTCCGGAGCCTGTGCTCCGCAACGGGAGAGGCGACAACAGTGAGAGGCCCGTGTACCGCTAAAAAAAAAAAAAAAGAAGGGGAAGTGTGTGTGTGTGTGTGTGTGTGTGTGTGTGTGTGTGCGCGCGCGTGCGTGCATTTTGTGGGAAGGAGGAAAGAAGGGAATCGTAGACTGTGGATGGTAGAATGTTCAAAACTTTCTGGTCCGTGCTTTCATGATAAACAGTAAAGGGAACGGTTTTTGAGTCTTGGACATGCTCCTGAATATAAAACTTATACTCTCCAAATACAAGATAAGTATTTTGATTAGAACCTGCCTTTCTATTATTTGGCTTTGACTTTATGTCGTTAATGTTCTCAGCGGTTCTCAGTGCAAAATTTTACTCCGGAGCTTTGTATAAAATATTTTAAGTTTTATGTTTTCTTTTGTAAAAAAAAAATATTTTAAAGTATCTGCTTTAAGTAGGCATCATGATTCTGTTTCAGATCTGCCTTCCTTCCATATGCCACTCCACCCTATACCAACATATATATATATGCACACACACACATTAAAAAAAATTCTGTCTGGAAACATTTACACAAATGTTCCTTTTTAAACAAAATACACAGATCTGATAAGGGGAGTTATGTTTCCCACTCTTTTGCAAAGAGCTCATATAAAAGTATACATTATGATTTATAACCACTGAAAGTGGGATTTGATTTTATTCTGAACTTTTGTGGTCATTTAGTTTGTCTTTTGATCTCAATTTCCAGTTAAAAAAAAAGATTCTGTTAATGCTATTCTTAGGACAATGGAAATCTGTCACAAAACAGAGAAAGTGGTGCTAATGTTAGAAAATTAATGAAGTAAGCAATTTATAGTAAAGTTGTGCGTTTAATTTTACCATCATTTCTGATAACAGTAAGTAAGATCTTTTTCAGGATAGCTATAGCCCTATTCTCTAGTTTGTCAGGCCACAAAATTCATCTAAAAGATTGACTGTGAATCTATAGATTCACTGTAGGCAGATGTAAGTATAGCTCATGGATCTGCCTGCACATTAAAACCAGTGGAAATACTAATGTAACAAAACAGGGTACTGCTAAAGGAGTCCAAAAGAAGGCTCTTGATTCCAAGTCTCTGTTTTCTATTAGCAGTTCATTTCATATTACTGTTTGCCAGGCTCTGTCTTAGGTACTAGAAACAGATAGATGAATAAAACCATGTATTTCAAAGTCAAAAATGTGAAGGGGATTGGCAGATAATATAAATGATTGATACGGAAAAAGTATACAGTGTGATACAACAAGGTTTACATTTGTTTCCTCAGTTTTGACAGACATGGGGATGGAAAAATATCTCTCTTCTAAAAAAAATCAACATAAAAATTGCATGATGAATAGAAAAATGGTCTCTGCCTCTGTCAGGGATGTACTTGGTAGTGAAGGAGGCTGCTGGCAATTGGATCGGACATGCCTCCTCTGAAGGGGTAACTTTCCCACCCCTCCAGTGTCAACTGATGGTTGACAGGTGCAGTGATGCCAGCTGTCTTAAGATTCTAAGAGAACCAGGAAACCCAATCTTTACATATAGTCTCGTGCTTTCTCATTGTAGACTTTAAATTGTGTGGGCCAAACAGAGCAAAGCTGTAGGTCTTGGGCTGCAGGAGGCCAATGACCAGCCACAGAAGACCCACGTCAGGCTTTGCAGTTGCTGACACACCAGTACCTCAATGGTTAAAGTGTGGACCAGTGGTAGAAGCATAACCTGTCGCTTGTGAGCTTTTTAAAAATGCAAAATCTCAGGCTCTGCTCTAGATCTCCTGAAGAGGAATCTTCATTTAAATAAGTCCCAAGTGATTTGTAGGTTCATAAGCATTTGACAAGGTCTGGCCTAGGAAGCATCAAAAAGAAAAAAATTGACTTTTCTCTAAAAGTCGTGACTTTGAACTTTGGGCCCTTTCCTTTTATTTCTTCTGGTGCTTTTTCTATGCCCACTGACCATTTGCATTGATTCTTGGTCTCTCCTAGAGAACAGCTCGTCTTAACTTGCATGGAAATAAATCTTCTGAAACCATTACAGGGTGTTTCAGTAAATGACTAGTACATGTTGTCACATCACATCATTCTTTAACTTGATAGGATATTCGAGTATTTACTGGCATTCTCCATGTCATCCTGGAGCTCTGACCTCGTTCTTTGTTGCCCTTTCTTGCCAGTTTGCCTCATATCTACTCTCTCATATTTATTTGACTCAGAAACAAAGTGGTCTTTCCCTAGCTGGGCCTTGGGTACACCTCTGTGGACTTCAATTTCCAGTTACTTTGTCACAGCAATTTGAATGGCAAGCCTGTAGGCTGCCC
The DNA here is from genome assembly GCF_039906515.1 of Pseudorca crassidens. Classification (NCBI taxonomy): domain Eukaryota; kingdom Metazoa; phylum Chordata; class Mammalia; order Artiodactyla; family Delphinidae; genus Pseudorca; species Pseudorca crassidens. The sequence continues at coordinate 65,926,066 of NC_090306.1, forward strand.
TGGGCTTAGTACTGCTCTGGCTTCTGTGGTTCTTCCTTCTGCTTTCTTTCATCGTGAACTGTACTGGTAGTCTCCATCAGCCCATTCTAAGCTCCTGTTTTGTCCTGTTTTTCTTTTATATTGGCATATTTTTTGTTCCGGGGGCTGGTTGGCAGGTGTGTAGGGTGTATGTTTATATAATATGTCTGTGTTCTTTGGTATTCATGGTGTTCAAAGTGCTGTGGGAATTGTACAATTCCAATGAGGTCTCAAGAGAGAAAATCTATGTACATATTTTATTATGGATCCTACACTCATTGAGCTCAACGTCCAATTTCACAACCCTGTTTCTTTATAGCTCTGTGTCCAAGTGGTCCACATCTCAGCTGACCTAATACTGGGACATCTCATCAATAATTTCTATTATAAGTACATATTCTTATGTGGCTTTTCATTGCTTTTGAAATTTATACTCCGTTTGTTTCTTATAATAACCATTACAGGTTAGGTGTCCCTATATTCCCATTTCATAGAAGAGAATATGATGATTATGGAAATTAGCTAAGTGACTAAGATCACACACACTTGAACCAACGCTAAATTTCTGGCATTTGGTACTTTTTTGGAATCATGTTATATCACATATTCTCTGGCAAGCATATACAGAAATATCCTTATAATCCATTTGCATTTCATCTCATTTCAATTATCATTAAACTAGTCAAACTGAATGAATATGTTTTTGTCCTGTTAAATACATAGTTAAATATTACAAAAGTAAAGTTATCAGAATTTGCTGACAAATGGTGCACAGGATATAAAAGGAAGAGGGGAGTCAAGGATGACACCAGGGTTTTAGAATGGCCAGTTGGAAAGATAAAATGAGATGGGACATGAGATGGGGGAGAATGCAGGAGGAGCCAGTTTCGGTAAGGTAGGGATCAGCGGCTCAATTTTGGAAATGCTGGGTTTGAGATGTGTATTAGGATTCTTCAGAGAAATAGAGTTCTTTTCTGTTGTTGTTGTTGTTTTGCAGTACGCAGGCCCCTCACTGTCGTGGCCTCTCCCATTGTGGAGCACAGGCTCCGGACGCGCAGGCTCAGTGGCCATGGCTCACGGGCCCAGCCGCTCCGCGGCATGTGGGATCTTCCCGGACCGGGGCACGAACCCGCGTCCCCTGCATCGGCAGGCGGACTCTCAACCATTGCACCACCAGGGAAGCCCCAATAGAGTATTTTATATGCATTATATTTATATCACATATATAATATATGATGAGATTGCTCATAGAGATTTATTATTTATTAAAAGGTATTGGCTCACAATAGTATGGAGGCTGAAAAATCCCATTATCTGCTCTCTGAAAGCTGGAGACCCAGGAAATCTGGTGGTGTAGTTCAAAGGCATGAGAGCCAGAGAGCCAATGGGGTAGATTCCAGTGCAGGTCCGAAGACCTGAGAGCCAGGAGTGCTAAGAGCAGAGGACTGATGTCTCAGCTTATTCAGTCAGGCCGGGAGCAAATCAGCCTTCCTCTGCCTTTTGGTTCTATTCAGGCCCTCGGTGGATTGGTTGATGCCAGCCCTGCTTCCCCCACACACACACACATTTTGGGGAGGGCCATCCGGTTTACTCAGTGCACCAATTCAAATGCAAATCTCTTCGGAAACACCCTCAGACACACCCAAAAATAATGTTTTACCAGATATCTGGGCATCCTGTGGCCATGTCAGGTTGGCACATAAAATTAACCATCACAAGATGCTTTCTGGATATCCATGTAGAGACAGTGGGTTGGAAGTTGGATCTGTGAATCTGGAATATAGATGAATATATCATCTCCCTAGAGATGATAATTATAGTTAATAATTTTGGAGTCAGTAATGTACAGGTAGTATTTAAAGTCATGAAACTTGATGAATTCTCCAAAGAAGAAAGTGTAAATTGAGAAGAGGTTTGACTACTGATACTGGAGAACCATCAGTGTTGAAGGGTCAGGGAGATGCAGAAAAAAAAAACCAAACATGTGGAGACCAAGAAGGAGCAGTCAGGGAGGCAGGAGGAAAACCTAGAGAATGTGGTACCCTGGAAGCCATGTGAGGAAAGGGTTCAAGGAGGAGAGAATGATCAACTACATCAAAAGCTGCTGATATGTCAAGTGTATCAGAATGAAAAAATGACCCATGAATTTAACACTTGGAAGTCATTATTGACCTTGAAAAAGACAGTGTACAGGGAGAATGGAAGATGGGTCATAAAATGCAATGGACTGAGTTTTATGAGGATTAGATGCTAGAGGATGCAGAATGATCTGTCCAAGCCTTCTTGAGGAGACAGATACAAACTGATCGTTTCTGAAGATGTAAACGTGAATTTTGGAGCAGGGAAGGGTGCAAAGTCTAAAATTTTAATGGTATCTGGATCATAAAATGAAGCATATTTTATGGTTCAAATTTTTTAAATTTGTATATCTTTTTCAAAATAAACTGTTCATTCACTAGCTACAAAAGTCCCGTAATATAGTCAACTTAATTTCTGTTCCTTATATCTCTTTTTCTTCTGTTTGTTGGCATGTTTTCTTTGTCATGTACTAACTGTCCTTCTTTTCTTCGGCTGCCTTCTTGAAATCTTGACCCTTTTGTTCCTTTCACTTCCAAATATGCTAAATAGACTTCTTGTTCTCGAAGTCTATTTAGCATATTAAATATTGTCTATTAAAAATAGACAATTTTGTTCTCGAATTTCTTTTACATTAGAATCGCATTAAAGCTTCCGCAGGTTGGACCTGGTGTCTGCCTCTTTGCTTCTTTATAGAGGGAGAACTTGGCCATTTTATTGTTTGATTTATTTGATCTTTTCAATATGCTGCCCTTAACTCTGCTCTCACAGCACTGTCCTCTTGAGGGCAAGAGAAGGCACAGATTCTGAACATGAAGGGAATTTAACACAGGTAATGTCAGCAGTTATAAAGTCCACCCGAGCTGAATGTGGAAAATGAAGCTCACCTGGAGATTGCTCACTCTGTACAGCTCCCCATACCTGGACTATTCTTGCCATAGATCCTTCCTTCTCTGGTTCTCTGAATCAACCATCAGTCTTTCCTGTAGCTCTATCCTTCTTCTCTGCTTCATATTCAGACTGAGCCGTTGCTACCATTTCTACTAGTCTCAGCTGAGCTACCCTGGCTCTTTAAAGAGGAAGATTCTCTTCTTTCCTTTCTGTTTGGGGTCTCTGGGTTTGCTTGAGTATGCAGCTCTGAAATTATCCAGTGGTGTCTTTCTGAGTGGCACGTAGAAGTACCCTCTGGATTTAGCAATTGTTGTCTACCATATGATTGTATGTAGGGTGCTTGTGGAAGAAGAGATGGTCCTATAGTAAATGATTTCATTATAATTATCTTTACTCTTATTTCTCTCTCTGAAACAAGTGATTTATATTCTTATTTTTTTTTTCTGGCATTACATTTTAGTTGTTATATGTTGTTTTCAAAAATCGTCTCCCGACACTTTGACTAGATATTTTATTGGTGGTGGAATTTCTCTGAATTATCTCCCTTACTTAATTATCTTTAATTAGGATGTACCTGAAATTGGTTTCTGGGAAGATCATGCCCACTCTATGAAGTGGTCAGTCCCACTGAACCAGTAGTTTGGCTGGTGCCCAGCCATTTGATTGAATGAACCATTGTGTTGTTTTTACGTGTGTAGACAGCCCCGTAATACTGGGCCTGTGAAAAATGCACTAAAGATTATCCCAAAAGGTAGTGGTCATGAAAACCAAGCCAACAGGGAATAGAAGGGCACAGCACTACTTATTAAATTTACTTTAGAACTACTGCCAGTTTCTCTGAATTCTATCCTAACTTATTTTGGGTTTAGGACCAAAAGTTGTTTTCATGATTATTTCATTATACGTCTATCTACTCTAATTTTCCTTCTATGCTTTATTTGCACAAGTGTTGGTGTTTTGTTTTCCGGCTGTGCTGGTCATGCCATATGGTTGCTTTAATTTGATCAGGTACTTTATTTTTTTTTAAAAAATACTAAGAAAGAGATCCGAAATAAGTATGTATAAATGGTGCCAATGCATAAATCAAGGAATGAAAAGTTATTCTTATACTAACTGCTACAGTGATAGCAAAGTCAATATGCTATCCCCCTGGTCTGTAAACGCCTTTGAATATATCTGAAATTATTTCATTAAAAACTCACCTTTTGGCATAGCGAAATGTTATCTATGTCTTCAGGGATTTGGTGATTTTTAATACCAACTGAGATCTCAATATTCAGATTCAGAATGGATTGATATAAGCTATAAAAATTACTTTGGGGGGGCTTCCCTGGTGACGCAGTGGTTGAGAGTCCGCCTGCCGATGCAGGGGACATGGGTTCGTGCCCCGGTCCGGGAAAATCCCACATGCCGCGGAGCGGCTGGGACTGTGAGCCATGGCCGCTGAGCCTGCGCGTCCGGAGCCTGTTGCTCCGCAACAGGAGAGGCCACAACAGTGAGAGGCCCACGTACCGCAAAAAAAAAAAAAAAAAAAAAAAAATTGGGGGGAAAAAACAAATATATCTACTTGCATTCATTACTGGCTGTATGCAAGTGGGAAAAAGTGTTTTCTTTGCCATGCATTTATTTCTTTATATCATCAGTGAGTCATTTTGTTTGAAAGAAATTCTCTAGATTTTGTATCATTATCTCAAATATTATATGTGTATGGGGGAAAAGTGTCATAGTTTTTAAAGTACAAATTGTATCTGTCAAATTATAGGTTGGCGAGGACCTAGAGAACTTGATTGATTTGTCCAAGGTTATAGAAGTTTGGTGCCATAACTGTGTGTATTCTTTTTCCTTTTTCACATTTACTTTCAAATATATTAAGTTTATATTTTCAGTTTACATTTATGTTTTCAGTTTTCAATTATATATTTACCTCCCACTGGATTTTATCTCCAAATTTAATGCATTTCTCATTCTTGGAAGCTTTTTGAATTAATAATAATGTAACTCAGTATAGAAATAATATGTTTATCTTTTATAGCAATAGTAATTATATTATTGTTTAATAAAAGCTATATTAACTGTGGCTGACCAGACCCAAAACAATATTAGCACAAAAATTACCACAGTAATTAACTTTTGTGTGTTGATCACAGTAGAAACTTTCTGAGCTAACTAGAACATTTTGCATTGGTATTGAATACTGAAGTAGACAGGTCATGGGTACCTGGGGCTTCCTTCACTTCACTGAGTACTTTTTCCACAATCTACTGAGTAGGCAGCATGCCTTGGGACATTGCTTCCTCTGGTTACTTCTGTTTAGATAAAGGGTGGATTTTTGATCCAAGCTCTGCCAATTCTGTTTCTTCTCCCTGAAAGTTGTAGACCATGAGTGTAAGTAGTTAGCTTTAGACACTGGATTCATTAGTTCAAAAACATCAAACCTGTATTTGCCATAGACCTGCAGAGCTGAGAAAGTCAATCGACACTCATGAAAGAAGGAAGAAAGACATTAAGGGGAGAGGAGGGGAGGGAGGGGAGTCCCCCAGATTAGGCATCCTGTTTCCAGGATCCCTTTGATAGCTTATCTATAGACATGCCAATAAACTCTAGTGTCCATGCTTTCTCTACCACTCTAGAGCTCCATGATATGAGAAGAGGATGACTGAAAATCAGATTGCAAAGGATTGCAGAGAACTTTAGATTTGAATTCAGATTTTAGATTCTTTGGTGGATGAGTAACAATCAAGATAACTGATTAGAGAGGAGAGGAAAGGGAGGGGTAGAGAAGATGGGCTCAGTAGATATGAAAATCTTCCCTGAGAAGATATGACTCAAAGAATGTATCGAGGGCTTCCCTGGTGGCGCAGTGGTTGAGAGTCCGCCTGCCGATGCAGGGTTCGTGTGCTGGTCCGGGAAGATCCCATATGCCGCGGAGCGGCTGCGCTGGTGAGCCATGGCCACTGGGCCTGCGCGTCCGGAGCCTGTGCTCCGCAACGGGAGAGGCCACAACAGTGACAGGCCCGCAGACCACAAAACAAACAAACAAACAAACAAACAAAACAAAGAATGTATCGAAAAGCAAAAAAGGGCCTTCAAGTCAGAAGGAACAGAATGCAGAAAAGCCTGAGTTCAGGAGAGATGAGAGTTCATTCAGATAGCATGTAATTATTCCCAGTCTGAGTCTTTGAGAGTTTTATTCATTTCTGTGGAAAGCCATTCCTCCCTGTCTTTCTACAGGCTGAGCTTTGGTTGGTGTGGTTTCTAGTAGCCCCCAGATGGGAGCTGCTGGTAGCTCTTTCATCTCATAAGATTTTGCTCAGTCCCATCTCTTCTATGCAGCTTTTCTCACATGCTCCAGACTTCTCCTGGTTCTGTCTTTGTGATGAATAGTAATGCAAGTCACTGGTTATCTCTCTCTTACACTTTTATGTGGTATTCATTTGTTTTATATATACATAGTGATAGGGAAACATATGTGTGTGTGGGGGTGTATGTGTGTGTGTGTGTGTGTATATATATATATATATGTATGTATATATATATATACACACACACACACATACACCCCCACACACACACGTGAGTCCTCACAACTCTGTATAATAGGTTTTATTACACCTGATTTTTCAGTTAAGAAAGCTAAGACTTCAGCACCATCTCTTAAGACTGTAAACACCTAAGAGGCAGCTAATATATCCAGTATATTGGACATAGGCATGTTGCTGGGCACGTGAGCGAGCTCAATAAACATTAACTGACAGCAGTATTTCATATCTGAATGACATTACATGTGTGCCACATACTTGTAAGTAGGTGTGGATTATATGAACTTTTCTTTCACTGTGTGAGTGGCTGAATAAAGTTACTGGCCTGTGTACTAAACACAGTGATCCTCACATATTTTCTTCCATAATATTCTGGAAAGCTAGAAATAAACCAGTCTCACATAGAAACTATAGAATTATGGTTAGCAGTGGTTTTTAGCTTGTTCTGTTATATTTTATTCATTATTTTAAAACATAATGAGGCCTTGGTTGTAAGTAGCAATCACAAATTATATATTTATTTGTCAGCAGGCTATTCCAAATAACTTGTATTCAGAATTGCTTATTTCCACATAGACTACTAATTACATATTGGAAAATATACATAAATATTAAAATCACCATATTGTAAATATGGTATAAAACCAACAACATATGCTTCTAGAAAGTATTGGAGCTGACATATTGTTTATGACTTCGTATGGGCTAAATATATTATGCTTCACTGGAAAGTTTGGAAGTCTTTTATTTATTTATTTTAGAACTATAAGATAGTTTCCAAATGGGCATCACTCAGCAAAATGTACACAAATGTATTTGTTAGAAGAAAAAGAAACAATGATACAAATATTTTTAAAAGGGAGAAAACACAGTTTAAAAAGAATATATCCTTGTTAATCTCTAGCTTCTGGTGTCTAAACAGTTTTTGGTGATCATATGAATTCTATTTCATAATAATGTTTAGACTTTCTACTATTTTTTCTGAAAATAATATTCATCATAAAAATGCATACTTTGCTTTGATAAGTGGCTTAGATATAGTTAAAAGACCTTGATTAATAGTTGGATTTTTCCATTGCTTTACTATTTACAATATTTCAGAGAAGCATTCAGCATACCATTCTCAGATTTTTTTCTCCTTTGCATAATTTATAGATCAGATTGCTCCTTCTGTATAATGACGGCACTTTATCCTTGCCTGTAAAAATAGCTTGAATAGTTTGTGTTTAAAGAATCTGAAAGTCAAAACAAACCATACATAGTTCAGGGAAAAGAACATAGACTATAGATGTGGAAATAGGCAGACTGGATTCAAATCATGACCCATCCATTTGATGTTTTTTTATCAATTTATTTATTTATTTATTTATTTATTTCTGGCTGTGTTGGGTCTTCGTTTCTGCGCGAGGGCCCTCTCCAGCTGCGGCGAGCGGGGGCCACTCTTCATCGCGGTGCGCCGGCCTCCCACCGTCGCGGCCTCTCTCGTTGCGGAGCACAGGCTCCAGACGCGCAGGCTCAGTAGTTGTGACTCACTGGCCTAGTTGCTCCGCGGCATGTGGGATCCTCCCAGACCAGGGCTCGAACCCGTGTCCCCTGCATTAGCAGGCAGATTCTCAACCACTGTGGCACCAGCGAAGCCCCCCATCCGTTTGATGTTTGACGCTGCTCAAGCTACTTAATTTCTCTCAGCCTCAGTTTCCTTATCTCTAAAACAGGACTAATACTATTTGCCTTATAGTTTTGTTGTGAGGATCAAACTAGATTCTCGATATAAAGCCCCTAATATAGTTCCTAGCCTGTAGCTGGTGCTCAAAATGTGGCTACTGTTATTATCAGAATTACATTTGTAGGTATAAGATTTTATAACTATCTGATCATTAAAGATGACATAAACTTTAAAACAGGAAATACAAATCAGTAAATGTATCTGAACATATATAGTTGAGAAATTTTCGGGGACCTTTTTCTGCTTTGATCTTGCTAAAACAGTGGTGCAACTTAGGCGTGTTTCCAGCCAGATAATGACTGCATTCCCCCCGGGTCTAGGCTGATTCACAGATAAGAGGAAGGAGCACAAGAGATGCCAACTCAAAGTCTATAAAGAGAGAAGAAATGTTATGAGGATATTGTGGTACTACATGCTAGTGATTGTCGTCACAGAAGAAAAGGCAGACCAACTTGTTTATTCTCCTTTAAGTAGAACTAGTTCTTCAATGGAACATAAGCAGTTCCTTAAATGAACACAAGTGTTTTGCCTTTTAAAATCAGCTACTGGCATGAAGTTGTCACCTTTTGAATGTGTCACCCATTATCTAATGTGACTCAATGGAAATGGAGAATTTATTTTATGGTTCTCTTATACAGATAATTTTCATGAATGCTTATATATTGTGGAATAACCTCTTCAGTCTTTATAACTATCAGATGCTATTGAAATGATTGGATTAATGTCAAAGTCTACAGTTACTAGGTACATTTTTAAAGGTATAGCGATTTACTTTAAACAAAGAATTGAATATCTAAAAATGTGTTTAGGGGACTTCCCTGGCGGTCCAGTGGTTACGACTCCATGCTTCCAATGCAGGGGGTGTGGGTTCGATCCTTGGTCAGGGAAGTAAAATCCCACATGCTGTGTGGCACGGCCAAAATAATAATAATAAAAAACAAACAAAAAAGTGTTTACATTTGCCCTGGTGGTGTGGATACCTTTAGGGACTAAAATACCTTATGATATTTAAGCTATCATTTAAATGTTTTCGCTGTTGTCATTTTTGAGACATCTTTACAGTGTTCCTACTTTTTTTATTTTAAAGTTCTTTTCAGAATAGCACTATTTTACTATTAAGGCATTCTTAAACTATGCCCCAGAAGGAGTTCAATTAGAGAGGATGAATAATATTTGGCTATTCTAATGTTTAATAGAATTGGAGTAGTCTTAAGTTTAACAGATTGCTAATAAGGGTATCATAATCTAAAAACTCTCTCTTGCCTTTGTCTAAGTATGTTTGCTTTGAACTTCAGCAACTTGCTAGGACCTGGTCACAAGAAGCATTAAACCCTCATATCTGGTTCCAGCAAGTCATTCTGCACCCGAAATTGGTGACATGGAAAGCCCTGGGCACCCCAAACAGATGACCTCTGTGGAAGAATAGAACTGAAAGGCTCTAACAGTTTACGTCGTATTATCTATATTCACGAGGTTCCCCTAGAGCTCACAGAGAAAATGGGCACCCAATAGGCTGATGATGTGTCTCTGAAGCCATTTTTGCTTGAAAGCTGAGGGATGAAAGAAACATGAGAAACAATAAACCATGGGGTGCGGGGATTGGGGAGAGAGAGAGAGAGTGCAAGCAAGCTAGCTAGATACTGAGGTAGTATAGATACTAATTAGTAGAGAGAAACAACAGAAGAGCAGAGGGGAAAATTCCCAAAACTTCTGTATTTGGGATAGAATTGAATGGCCACCTCTTTTATACTTCTATCAGCCTGTAGCATAGTGCCTAGAAGATAGTATGGGCATAATAAAGAGATGCCAAATGAAAGAAATAAAGAAAGGGAAAGGAAGGGCAGGGAAGGGAAGGGAAGGGAGGAGAGGGGAAGGGAGAGGAAAGGAAAAGTAGGGAGGGGAAGGGAAGGCATAAAAAGGGGAGTGGGGAGAGGGAGAGGGAGAAGGAGAGGGAGAGAAGGAGGGAGAAAGAAAGAAAGAAAGAATGAATCTGTTAGGGCAGTACTGTGTTATTTCAACCAAACACTAGCTGTTGAATAACTTAGTACCCACGTGTCCAAAGAAAGAGAGAAGAGCCATCTTGATGAGATAACTGATCAAATACCTCGAGACTTCATGATAAATGAAGGTTAGAAATGGGATTTATACTAACCTTTAGCTGTTCTAGAATTTCCTTGAGGAAATGGGATTAGAATCTGGCATTTTCATAAAATTTATCCAACTTGTTGACTAGTGAGAGCATGAAACTTTGCCGTGAAAAATTTGTCTCTTGATTTATCATACCAGAATTGTTTTAAGATTTTCACTCAATCTTGTGTCTTTGTTTTTGTTCAAATATTAACTAATAAGAAGAGAAAAAAGATATTTTGGTTTATTATCAATTTAGATTCAAAGAATGGAATCCTATCCAGGACTTTCTGCAACATCCTGGCAAATGATGATCCATCCTATATATTAAAACAAAAAAGAACAAAAAACAAAACTATCATTCTGGCAATGTTTCTCTAATTATTTTTAATTAATTTCAAAAAAAATAAAATATCTACAGACTGATGGAATGAATATTTACTTATAAGAGTTTGCCAGAGATCAGTTCTCCAGACTTGTTTTGAAGCTAAAATTATTTATGATACCCTATGTGAATTTAACATTCCATTACAAAATGTGTTGATTTTAAAATAAAATTAATGTTTTAACTCACTTATCATTCGATAAAGTTAATTTCCATGAAAGATACAGCATGTTAATTAGAAAGGTTTTTATACCACCAATCACACATTTCATTATCTCCAGGATGTTCGTATCCCAGTTTCAGAAACAAAGGCTTTGTAATCAGGTACTTCCACGTTTAAATGAGACTCAGCCTCTTACTTGCTGTGTCCTTCCAAAAAAGTAAATTAATCTTAACAAGCTTTCTTTTCATCAGTTAAGAGGGAGTGATGCCTACTCCACAGAGTTTATGGCAACCATTAATTGAGGCAACATAGTGTCAATTACCTGGAATAAAGTACTATTGGGGATTGAACTGTGACCCCCCCCAAAATATATGTTGAAGCCCTAGCCTACTGTACCTTATTTGGAAATGGGATCTTTGCTGATATAATCCAGTTAGGTTGGGATCATACTAGGTTAGGGTGGGCTGTAATCCAATGACTAGTGTTCTTATGAGAAGAGGGAACTTTGGACACAGACACATAGGGAAAGCACCATGTGACCATGGAGAAAGAATAGAGTGATGGGTCTACAAGCCAAGGAATGCCTAGTAAACCTATTACAATGATATGGTGTTAATTTGATTTGTTCCTAGTAAACAGTCTGACTGCTAGAAACATCTTTTACTATGTAAATACTCATAAATCAATTACTTAGTACTTCATGCTAGAATTTTTCCATAAATCTGCATCAAGCTAGTGATCTGCAAATACACATTTTCCCCCATTTTGAAAAATTGGATCAATCTCTGTTTCTGAAAAGATGATGATAATGATTATCATGGTCTAAAAACATGCTTTTTTTCCCAAGAACTTTGGGAAATAGCAATGTGTACTTTAAGACTTTAGTATAAAGTGTCTAGATAATTTTTTTTTTTACTGTTATTTTCTATTATCTTCTGTTATTTCGGTGACCCTCAATCATGTTTTTCCATTTCCAGGTTACCAGTTACATTTGAATCACTCTTTTGTTTAATGTAATTTCAAAGTCCATTTAAGATAAGAAAAAAATGTGCCTAGTGAAAAAAAATCCTTAAAATAGTTTAATTGGCCCCAATATATAATGTGTACATGGTATGTGTCATATGTACACATATACTTTCACTTTGTATATTATGTACACAGCAATTCTTATACTCAGAGGAGAGCCACTTAGCTACACTAAAGGAAAGAACAGAAGGAAAGTCCACATGCCTATGACCAATGGCACTCAAGTCACTATTGGTGATTGGGTTGCGGGTAGAAAACTCTCAACAGTCCCTGAATCATGTGCTCCATCCAGTAAACCACTAGAAGGTTAATGTATTTGAATAAGAAGAGGTAAGATTATGATGATCATCACAGATAACACTTATCTAGTATTTAACCATGTTCTAGGCATTATTCTAAGAGTTTTGTAGGTACCGTATTAACTCTATTCAATTGATTTTTTTTTAGTTAGGATCATTTGACTTAGGTTGTAGTTTATTGGCAGATTAGATTCTGAATTCAAGGAATATGTTTGTGAATGAGGCTTTAAGAGGCTAGAAGCAAAATAGGATTTGCATGTTTTTATCTTTTCTCACTTAAGTTCTATCTTTAAATATAACTAATTAAAATGTTTACACAATTTTTATGCTGGGCTTCAGACATTTTTACAGCTGACTTTTAAAGTGTTTTCTTAGTTCTGTGCCTCTTCTTTCTGTCTGTTATACATATCCTTTTTCAGTCTGATGTGGATCTTGGATTTCTCAGGCAGCTTTTTTTAGCACTGTGCCTAGAATATAATACAGATTCATTGAATGTTAACTTTTTTTTCTCCTTAATTCTTTGTGGGCCTTAATCATATCCAGTGCAGAAGTCCCTCTTTACCTCTGAGCCATGACATTTTAAGGAAGCCAAGTCGAGGTTTTAAGATGCTCTGCTTTTAATTGAATGAAAATTTCAGCAGATGTTTAGCTGGTTAATGTGTCCCACAATTTTTACATTTTGTATCTATGCCAACTTTTTAAGCTGCTTCAGGGGAGAACCATCCAACAATCTCTTCTGCAGATGAATGCTTATTGGTCTTATTGGCATGTGAAGAGAGTATGCCTTTGATTCACTATTAGAAGCTTCAGTCGTTTATTCACTCATCAAGCAGCCCATCAGTCAATCATGAGAAAAGGTGTAAGATGTTTTGGGGGGTAAATTTCTACTGCGTGTACTGCAGCTGGCCTCTGAGTTTAGCAGCTACTTTGATATCTTAGTGAGGGGTGCTCTCTAGTGTTTTGCTACAGATGTTTCTGTGTCATGAAATTGCAAGATAAATGATTTTGCTTTTATCTAAAAGTCATACTTGAAGGATGACTTCTTGTTTGGGGGATACCATTAAAATAAATTATGGTCACAGGCACAGATTAAATTCCCTCAAAGGGTTAGCTAGTGCCCTATGGGATAACCTGTATATCTTGCTTTTATTTTCCTTGCACAAATATGGAGTGACAATGCATGGGATCTTGCCTAGTCTGTTCTGCACTAAAATGAATGTTGAATAGTTTGTAGAAAGCAATTTTCAGATATCTGTTCTCATTCATAAAACAGACACTTAAAACTCAAAACAGTAAACTTAAACCCGTTACCAGGTTAAGAAATGTGTAGGTGCTTTGTCTCTGTTTCAGGATCTGGTGTTTTTCCATTTTATGCCTAATGCGTGTGTTGCACATGCGTATTATTTTACAATATAAGTCATTTAAATGGCTTTTAAAAATCCAAGCTAAATGCAGCTCATTAATTTCTGAAGATCATTTAGTTTAGTTATGCAGTGTATGTTTAAGAGATATTTTGCATCTTTTTGATTCCAGCTGTCAGAATCTTGAAAACACCATAACAAAACCTAAATGTCTTCCTTCATGCCTTACAATCCTCCTCTCTTCCTGAGCTCTGCAGAAATTTCTCCACCCTGGATTTACTTCCTGACCAGCTGCAAATTTTGACTTTTGCCTCCTCCCAGAGTCAAGTGGCTTAATTTCAATATGTAATTAATTTTTTTAAAATACCATAGTGGACACATCACAGAATTTCACATTTCATGCTTTATGCAGAAGAATGCATCAGTAAGTAGCCATTTGTGTGTACATTAAATAAAACCTAACATTTATATAATGGCTAAAAATTCTTCCTGGCATTGCATAGCGCTGTGGAGTTTGTTTAGGGCTTTTCTGAAATTTCCACTTGTATGGCCCTCTGGAGATCTGTCAAATAAATAACAGATGTAGAGATTATCAGTTACTGTTGAATGTTTGACAAAAACAGACATGCAAGCCAGGGATTTCCCACTGGGTCTCTTCATGTTAAAAGAAAGAAAAGATCTTCCAGCCAGAATCAAGTAATTCAACTGAATAGTGTATTCTTTGCATCTTTTTATGTAATTTTTATCATTTTACATCTGCAAAATTTGATCAGGACCAGGAGGGTAAATTTTTTCTGATCTTTGAAGATAATCACTTTATCTCTGAGAAATAGTTAAATTGACTGCATCATTGTCTTCTCCAGTAGAACTATAAAGACAAGGAAGTTGTGAAATTGGTAAGATGTTTGCTACGTGTACTCTGTGGCCACATGCGTTCCTCATTCATTCATTTTATCCCATCAATATTTACTGAGCACTTCCTATGGGCAAGACCTAGTCCAAGAGACTAGAGATACAGCAGTGAGCAAGACCATGCTTGATGACATGAAACTTAAATTCTAATGAGGATGTGGAGGTAATTGGGAGACAAATCTTTAGGGTATCAGGTGACATTAAGCACTTGAAGAAAATAAAGTAATATATAGAGTTAGGCAGTGACAGAATTGGGATGGCGAGAGAGTATTTTATCAAGAAATTTAAGGAAGGCCTCTCTGAGATGGTGATTTGAGCAGAGACATGAATGAAATGCTTAAGGGAACAAATGAATGGTTAAGTGAATGATTTATTGATGGAAAAGGGTTAGGAACCGAAGGAGCAGTGAATACAATGCCCTGAAGCTGGATAGGACTTACATGATACCTAAATTGCAGCAATTTTTATTTAATGCTGCAACTAAAAGACTATTTATTATTTGAAAATCATTGGAAAATATGTACTACCGGTCCAATGTTTCGTTCCAGGAAGAAGAAAGAATAAATCCAGAAAACTGTTTTGAAGGGAAAGACTAAGGCTCCTTTCTGGTTGTACCTTGTGGGAGTCCAGTTCCTTCACCTAAAAGGTACCAAAGCAAAGAGGAAGGAATGGTTAATCCTACCAGGAAAGGGACAGATGTTGTAAAGATTGTATTAGAAACAGAGTAAAGGCTATATTAGGCATTAGTTGAAATAGGAGGGAGGCAGGTTTTCACTAGATTTTAGTGAACATTTCAACAAAAGTCTAAAGTACAAAATCTACCTAATATATTTTTTCCTGTTGTATTCAGTATATTTTAATCTTTGAACACTTGTGGATGGTAGGTTGGCATTTTATGCAGTGAGTGTGTCTTCTCTTCTGTGGTCTCATATCTCGTCAGTTGTAGCTTCCATCAGTGAAGTCTAGCTTCTAGGATTCAGCAATACCACACCTCTTTTCCCCTTTGCTGTAGAGGTGATAATGGTTTCCTGCTCTTGCTAAAATCTGGATTAAACATTCTTTATTTGTCTTCATGGCTGTTCAGTGGCCACAGATTAGATTCTTAAAGTCTTACTTCTCTAGAGTGATTTCTATTTTCCTGACTGTACGGACCCTGATTCGTACTGTGATTTTGCATCTAAAGGCAGTGACCAAATGGATCCTTTTAATCTGTAGTTTCTCTTCTGAAACGTGGAAAGCATGGGATGGCATTTAGAAAAACTTTAATTTACCTGCGCATTGTCAGCAGCATTGTTTTCTAGCAGAAGAGCTAACAAACGATGTGAAGTCCGGATTGAACTAATCAAAATTAAGCATTAACTTATACCTAAAGAACAATATTCTGTCTTTCAGTATGGAATGGTCAATTGTGATATTTTTCTCTTCTTCCTCGATCCTAGGGATTCCCCTTGCGTTAATTATTAGAGCTCTTCTTAAATGAGATATATTAAGCACCACTTTGTGACCCTTCTTTTGGACAAGTTTTCATGGTCAAGGCTGTTTTCTTTTAGGGACTCTGTTATCTTGCATATGACATCTACATTCTGTTGGCCAGTGATCCATAAATAGAAACTATTTGGCTGAGTAGGATTACAGTCTATATTATGGGGACTTTTTTTTTTTTTTTTTTTGCAGTACGCGGGCCTCTCACTGTTGTGGCCTCTCCCGTTGCGGAGCAACAGGCTCCGGACGCGCAGGCTCAGCGGCCATGGCTCACGGGCCCAGCCGCTACGCAGAATGTGGGATCTTCCCGGACTAGGGAAGAACCAGGGACGAACCCATGTCCCCTGCATCGGCAGGCGGACTCTCAACCACTGTGCCACCTGGGAAGCCCTATTATGGGGACCTTTTACATCAGCTAGTCCAGAGCTGTTAGCTACTGATTCTGTTAGCACATCCATACCTATTTCGAGTTATTGGAAGATGTATCGGGTAGCTTTTGCTGCAAAACCAACCCACACTCCATATCTTAAGACAACAACCATTTATATAGTTTACCACTTTGTGGTCGACAATTTGACTTGGGCTCATCAAGGCAATTTAACTGTGTTCCATGGGTCACTCATGTTCGTGGTCAGCTGCCAGACAGCTAAGTGATCGTTTTTGAGAATTGGGTGGCTTTTTGTCAAGCTGGCCCACAGTGGCCTTATCTGATAAAACTGGGATGACTGGGACTTCATTCCACATGGTCTTTCCTTATCCAGCAGAATAGTCCAGGCTTGTTCACATGGCAGCTCAGAGTTCCAAGAGCAGCAAGCAGCAGTGTCTATTGCACAAGTGCTTTTCTAGGCTCTGCTTGTGTCATGTTTGCTAAGTAATGTTGGGCAAAGCAAGTCAAATGCCCAACCCCAATTCAAAGTTAAAGAGCGACTCCGTATCAATATGGGAAGAGTGGACAACATTACTACACTCTACCAGAGAAAATGTGTACAAATGGCCAAGTGATTCATTCAAGGAAGGGGAAAGAATGAACCCAAGAGCTGGTTTGAAGGGAACATAGGAGAAAGAATACTTTCAAAGACAACAAGATAGAGGAAGAATTGGAATCTTTAGTGAATGAACAAGGGAGAGAAACTTAGGTTTGGAATGAGTATATATATCACAGAAGGAGAATAAACAGAACAAACATTTGTCGTCTATGGGCAAAACGAAACGGATGCTTGGCATGCAGGCTCTTAATCATGGATTAAGGTGAGGGGGGGTTAAAGTGTGATCAAAGATTTCTTTGCTCTGTTAAATCTTGACCAGGTGTCCACATGAATTAAAACATGGGCCAACAAATGAAGTAAATACATGTGAATTAGGTCATTTAGACCTCCTTATCAGAAGACCCACATGAGTGTTGTTAATTTAGACTTCAACTACTGGGGTGGAAGTGGAGGAGGAGAATTCAAATATTGCAGTATAGACTTTAACTATTGGGGTCCAGCTTAACTTCTAAAAATACTCAGGCAGAACTGTTGCAGCTTTGCACAAGTAGAACTCGGGATAGCAAGGATACATCATGTCTAAGTAAGCCATTGCCTTGCGCCTTACTTTTTGATGCCCTGTTTTACCAAAATACATAATTTTTTAAAATTCAAAAGTCTGTAATTTGGCTTATTTCTTTTTTAAAATTTTTTTAACATCTTTATTGGAGTATAATTGTTTTAAAATGGTGTGTTGTTTCTCCTTTATAACAAAGTGAATCAGTTATACATATACATATGTTCCCATATCTCTTCCCTCTTGCGTCTCCCTCCCTCCCACCCTCCTTATCCCACCCCTCCAGGCAGTCACAAAGCACCGAGCTGATCTCCCTGTGCTATGCGGCTGCTTCCCACTAGCTATCTATTTTACGTTTGATAGTGTATATATATCCATGCCACTCTCTCACTTTATCACAACTTACCCTTACCCTTCCCCATATCCGCAAGTCCATTCTCTACTAGGTCTGTGTCTTTATACCCGTCTTACCCCTAGGTTCTTCATCACATTTTTTTTTCTTATTCCATATATATGTGTTAGCATACGGTATTTGTCTTTCTCTTTCTGAATTACTTCACTCTGCATGACAGTCTCTAGGTACATCCACCTCACTACAAATAACTCAATTTTGTTTCTTTTTATGGCTGAGTAATATTCCATTGTATATATGTGCCACATCTTCTTTATCCATTCATCTGATGATGGACACTTAGGTTGCTTCCATCTCCTGGCTGTTGTAAATAGAGCTACAAAGAACATTCTGGTACATGACTCTTTTTGAATTACGGTTTTCTCAGGGTATATGCCCACTAGTGGGATTGCTGGGTCATATGGTAGTTCTATTTGTAGTGTTTTAAGGAACCTCCATACTGTTCTCCGTAGTGGCTGTACCAATTCACATTCCCACCAGCAGTGCAAGAGTGTCCCTTTTCTCCACACCCTCTCCAGCATTTGTTGTTTCTAGATTTTTTGATGATGGCCATTCTGACTGGTGTGAGATAATATCTCATTGTAGTTTTCATTTTCATTTCTCTAATGATTAATGATGTTGAGCATTCTTTCATGTGTTTGTTGGAAATTTGTATATCTTCTTTGGAGAAATGTCTATTTAGGTCTTCTGCCCATTTTTGGATTGGGTTGTTTGTTTTTTGATATTGAGCTGCATGACCTGCTTCTAAATTTTGGAGATTAATCCTTTGTCAGTTGCTTCATTTGCAAATATCTTCTCCCATTCTGAGGGTTGTCTTTTGGTTTTGTTTATACTTTCCTTTGCTGTGCAAAAGCTTTTAAGTTTCTAGGTCCCATTTGTTTATTTTTGTTTTTATTTCCATTTCTCTAGGAGATGGGGCAAAAAGAATCTTGCTGTGATTTATGTCATAGAGTGTTCTGCCTATGTTTTCCTCTAAGAGTTTGATAGTTTCTGGCCTTACCTTTAGGGCTTGAATCCATTTTGAGTTTATTTTTGTGTATGGTGTCAGGGAGTGTTCTAATCTCATACTTTTAAATGTACCTGTCCAGTTTTCCCAGCACCACTTATTGAAGAGGCTGTCCTTTCTCCACTGTACATTCCTGCCTGCTTTATCAAAGATAAGGTGACCATATGTGCGTGGGTTTATCTCTGGGCTTTCTATCCTGTTCCATTGATCTATATTTCTGTTTTTGTGCCAGTACTATACTGTCTTGATTACTGTAGCTTTGTAGTATAGTCTGAAGTCAGGGAGCCTGATTCCTCCATCTCTGTTTTTCGTTCTCAAGATTGCTTTGGCTATTCGGGGTCTTTTGTGTTTCCATACAAATTGTAAATGTTTTTTGTTCTAGTTCTGTGAAAAATGCCAGTGGTTGTTTGACAGGGATTGCATTGAATCTGTAGATTGCTTTGGGTAGTACAGTCATTTTCACAATGTTGATTCTTCCAATCCAAGAACATGGTATATCTCTCCATCTATTTGTATCATCTTTCATTTCTTCCATCAGTGTCTTACAATTTTCTGCATACAGGTCTTTTGTCTCCTTAGGTAGGTTTGTTCCTAGATATTTTATTCTTTTTGTTGCAATGGTAAATGGGAGTGTTTTCTTAATTTCACTTTCAGATTTTTCATCATTAGTGTATAGGAATGCCAGAGATTTCTGTGCATTAATTTTGTATCCTGCTACTTCACCAAATTCATTGATTAGCTCTAGTAGTTTTCTGGTAGCATCTCTAGGATTCTCTATGTATAGTATCATGTCATCTGCAAACAGTGACAGCTTTACTTCTTCTTTTCCAATTTGGATTCCTTTTATTTCCTTTTCTTCTCTGATTGCTGTGTCTAAGACCTCCAAAACTATGTTGAATAATAGTGGTGAGAATGCGCAACCTTGTCTTGTTCCTGATCTTAGTGGAAATGTTTTCAGTTTTTCACCATTGAGGATGATGTTGGCTGTGGGTTTGTCGTATATGGCCTTTATTATGTTGAGGAAAGTTCCCTCTATTCCTACTTTCTGTAGGGTTTTTAATCATAAATTGGTGTTGAATTTTGTCGAAAGCTTTCTCTGCATCTATTGAGATGATCATATGGTTTTTCTCCTTCAATTTGTTAATGTGGTGTATCACGTTGATTGATTTGCGTATATTGAAGAATCCTTGCATTCCTGGAATAAACCCCACTTGATCATGGTGTATGATCCTTTTAATGTGCTGTTACATTCTGTTTGCTAGTATTTTGTTGAGGATTTTTGCATCTATGTTCATCAGTGATACTGGCCTGTAGTTTTCTTTCTTTGTGACATCTTTGTCTGGTTTTGGTATCAGGGTGATGCTGGCCTCGTACGATGAGTAAGGGAGTGTTCCTCCCTCTGCTATATTTTGGAAGAATTTGAGAAGGATAAGTGTTAGCTCTTCTCTAAATTTTGATAGAATTCGCCTGTGAAGCCATCTGGTCCTGGACTTTTTTTGTTGGAAGATTTTTTTTTTTTTTTTTTTTTTGCGGTACTTGGGCCTCTCACTGTTGTGGCTTCTCCAGTTGTGGAGCACAGGCTTTGGATGTGCAGACTCAGTGGCCATGGCTCACGGGCCCAGCAGATCCATGGCATATGGGATCTTCCCCGACCGGGGCACGAACCCGTGTCCCCTGCATCTGCAGGTGGACTCTTAACCACTGCGCCACCAGGGAAGCGCTGTTGGAAGATTTTTAATCACAGTTTCAATTTCAGTGCTTGTGATTGGTCTGTTCATATTTTCTATTTCTTCCTGGTACAGTCTTGGCTGGTTGTGCATTTCTAAGAATTTGTCCATTTCTTCCAGGTTGTCCATTTAATTGGCATAGAGTTGCTTGTAGTAATCTCTCATGATCTTTTGTATTTCTGCAGTGTCAGTTGTTAGTTCTCCTTTTTCATTTCTAATTCTATTGATTTGAGTCTTCTCCCTTTTTTTCTTGATGAATCTGGCTAATGCTTTATCAATTTTGTTTATCTTCTCAAAGAAACAGCTTTTAGTTTTATTGATCTTTGCTATTGTTTCCTTCATTTCCTTTTTCATTTATTTCTGATCTGATCTTTATGATTTCTTTCCTTCTGCTAACTTTGGGGTTCTTTTCTTCTTCTTTCTCTAATTGCTTTAGGTGCAAGTTTAGGTTCTTTATTCAAGATGTTTCCTGTTTCTTAAGGTAGGATTGTATTGCTATAAACTTCCCTCTTAGAACTGCTTTGGCTGTATTCCATAGGTTTTGGGTCATCCTGTCTCCATTGTCATTTGTTTCTAGGTATTTTTTGATTTCCTCTTTGATTTCTTCAGTGATCACTTGGTTATTAAGTAGTGTATTGTTTAGCCTCCATGTGTTTGTATTTTTTAGAGATCTTTTCCTGTAATTGATACCTAGTCTCATAGCGTTGGGAGCAGAAAAGATACTTGAAACAATTTCAGTTTTCTTAAATTTACCAAGACTTGATTTGTGACCCAAGATATGATCTATCCTGGAGAATATTCCATGAGCACTTGAGAAAAATGTGTATTCTGTTGTTTTTGGATGGAATGTCCTATAAATAACAATTAAGTCCATCTTCTTTAATGTATCATTTAAAGCTTGTGTTTCCTTATTTATTTTCATTTTGGATGATCTGTCCATTGGTGAAAGTGGGGTGTTAAAGTCCCCTACTGTGAATGTGTTACTGTCGATTTCCCCTTTTATGGCTGTTAGCATTTGCCTTATATATTGAGGTGCTCCTATGCTGGGTGCATAAATATTTACAATTGTTTTATCATCTTCTTGGATCGATCCCTTGATCATTATGTAGTGTCCTTCTTTATCTCTTGTAATAGTCTTTATTTTAAAGTCTATTTTGTCTGATATGAGAATTGCTACTCCAACTTTCTTCTGATTTCCATTTCCATGGAATATCTTTTTCCATCCCCTCACTTTCAGTCTGTATGTGTCCCTAGGTCTGAAGTGGGTCTCTTGTAGACAGCATATTTATGGGTCTTGTTTTTGTATCCATTTTTTCTTTTGGTGGGAGCATTTAATCCATTTACATTTAAGGTAATTATCAATATGTATGTTCCTGTTACCATTTTCTTAATTGTTTTGGTTTGTTTTTGTAGGTCTTTTTCTTCTCTTGTGTTTCTTGCCTAGAGAAGCTCCTTAGCATTTGTTGTAGAGCTGGTTTGGTGGTGCTGAACTGTCTCAGCTTTTCCTTGCCTGTAAAGGTTTTAATTTCTCCATCAAATCTGAATCAGATCCTTGCTGGGTAGAGTAATCTTGGTTGCAGGTTTTTCCCCTTCATCACGTTAAATATGTCCTGCCACTCCCTTCTGGCTTGCAGAGTTTCTGCTGAAAGATCAGCTGTTAACCTTATGGGGATTCCCTTGTGTGTTACTTGTTTTTCCCTTCCTGCTTTTAATATGTTTTCTTTGTATTTAGTTTTTGATAGTTTGATTAATATGTGTCTTGGTGTGTTTCTCCTTGGATTTATCCTGTATGGGACTCTCTGTGCTTCCTGGACTTGATTAACTATTTCCTTTCCCATATTAGGGAATTTTCAACTATAATCTCTTCAAATATTTTCTCGGTCCCTTTCTTTTTCTCTTCTTCTTCTGGGACCCCTATAATTGGAATGTTGGTGCATTTAATCTTGTCCCAGAGGTCTCTGAGACTGTCCTCAGTTCTTTGCATTCTTTTTTCTTTATTGTGCTCTGCAGTAGTTATTTCCACTATTTTATCTTCCAGGTCACTTATCAGTTCTTCTGCCTCAGTTATTCTGCTATTCATCCCTTCTAGAGTATTTTTAATTTCATTTATTGTGTTGTTCATTGTTGCTTGTTTCCTCTTTAGTTCTTCTAGGTCCTTGTTAAATGTTTCTTGCATTTTCTCTATTCTATTTCCAAGATTTTGGATCATCTTTACTATCATTATTCTGAATTCTTTTTCAGGTAGACTGCCTATTTCCTCTTCATTTGTTAGGTCTGGTGGGTTTTTATCTTGCTCCTTCATCTGCTGTGTGTTTTTCTGTCTTCTTGTTTTGCTTAACTTACTGTGTTTGGGGTCTCCTTTTTGCAGGCTGCAGGTTCTTAGTTCCCGTTGTTTTTGATGTTTACCCCCAGTGGCTAAAGTTTGTTCAGTGCGTTTTGTAGGCTTCCTGGTGGAGGGGACTAGTGCCTGTGTTCTGGTGGATGAGGCTGGATCTTGTCTTTCTGGTGGGCAGGTCCATGTCTGGTGGTGTGTTTGGGGTGTCTGTGGCCTTATGATTTTAGGCAGCCTCTCTGCTAATGGGTGGCGTTGTGTTCCTGTCTTGCTAGTTGTTTGGCATAGGGTGTCCAGCACTGTAGCTTGCTGGTCGTTGAGTGAAGCTGGGTCTTGGTGTTGAGATGGAGATCTCTGGGAGATTTTTGCTGTTTGATATTACGTGGAGCTGGGAGGTCTCTTGTGGACGAGTGTCCTGAACTTGGCTCTCCCACCTCAGTGGCACAGCCCTGACTACTGGCTGAAGCACCAAGAGCTTTGCATCCACACGGCTCAGAATAAAAGGGAGAAAAAGTAGAAAGAAAGAGGATAAAATAGAATAAAATAAAGTTAGATAAAATAAAGTTATTTAAAAAAAGTAATTATTAAGAAAAAAAATTTTTACAGTAAAAAAAAAACAAAAAAACAACAACAAAACAACGGACGGACAGAACCCTAGGACAAATGGTGAAAGCAAAGCTATACAGACAAAATCTCACATAGAAGCATAGACATACGCACAAAAAGAGGAAAACGGGAAAAAATAATATATCTTGCTCACAAAGTACACCTCCTCAAGTGGGCTGATTCGTTGTCTGTTCAGGTATTCCACAGTTGCAGGGTCCATCAAGTTGATTGTGGAGATTTAATCCGCTGCTCCTGAGGCTGTTGGGAGAGATTTCCCTTTCTCTTTGTTTGCACAGCTCCCAGGGTTCAGCTTTGGATTTGGCCCCGCCTCTGCGTGTAGGTCACCTGAGGGCATCTGTTTTTCGCTCAGACAGGACGGGGTTAAAGGAGCAACTGATTTGGGGGCTCTGGCTCACTCAGGCAGGAGGGAGGGAGGGGCTCGGAGTGCGGGGCGAGCCTGCAGTGGCAGCGTCCTGCATGACGTTGCACCAGCCTGAGGCGCACTGTGCGTTCTCCTGGGGAAGTTGTCCCTGGGTCCCGGGACCCTGGCAGTGGCGGGCTGCACAGGCTCCCGGGAGGGGAGGTGTGGATAGTGACCTGTGCTCACACATAGGCTCCTTGGTGGCGGTAGCAGCGGCCTTAGCATCTCATGCCCTTCTCTGGGGTCCGTGCTGATAGCGGCAGCTCGCCCCCATCTCAGGAGCTCCTTTAAACAGCGCTCTTAATCCCCTCTCCTCGCGCACCAAGAAAGAAAGAGGGAAGAAAAAGTCTCTTGCCTATTCTGCAGCTCCAGACTTTTTCCCGAACTCCCTCCCGGCTAGCCGTGGTGCATTAACCCCTTCGGGCTGTGTTCACGCAGCCAGTCCTCTCCCGGCGCTCCGACCAAAGCCCGAGCTTCAGCTCCCACCCCCGCCCGCCCCGGCGGGGGAGCAGACAAGCCTCTCGGGCTGATGAGTGCTGGTCAGCACCGATCCTCTGTGCGGGAATCTCTCCGCTTTGGCCTCCGCACCACTGTGGCTGCGCTCTCCTCCGCGACTCCGAAACTTCCCCCACTCCGCCACCTGCAGTCTCTGTCCGCGAAGGGGCTTCCTAGTGTGTGGAATCCTTTCCTCCTTCACAGCTCCCTCCCACTTGTGCAGGTCCCGTCCCTATTCTTTTGTCTGCTTTTTCTTTTTTCTTTTGCCCTACCCAGGTACGTGGGGAATTTCTTGCCTTTTGGCAGTTCTGAGATCTTCTGCCAGCGTTCAGTGGGTGTTCTGTAGGAGTTGTTCCACGTGTAGATATATTTCTGATGTATCTGTGGGGAGGAAGGTGATCTCCGCGTCTTACTCTTCCGCCATCTTCCCCCTCTACCTAGCTTATTTCTTAAACTGAAATACGTTACATAGCAACCACTGAAGGACATCTTTATATCTTTCAAGGCAGAATTCATATTATTTTATCAAACATCTATTTTCGTAGGAGAATCAATGTGTTTCCATCGAGACAATCTGCCTGGACAGTGTTCTCAATGGCAATTATACTCTCTTTGCTTTTTATTTGATCAGATCAACAGAATTCTGGCTCTCAGAAGGCCACTGTTTATTCAACTTTATGAAAACCTAATTGAGCTTTGATTGTCTGGTGACCTTTTATCACTGTTGGGCTGTGTGGTTAGAATTTTTTTATTTTTTTTTTTTTTTGTGGTACGCGGGCCTCTCACTGTCGTGGCCTCTCCCGTTGCGGAGCACAGGCTCCGGATGCGCAGGCTCAGCGGCCATGGCTCACGGGCCTAGCCGTCCACGGCATGCGGGATCTTCCCGGACCGGGGCACAAACCCATGTCCCCTGCATCGGCAGGCGGACTCTCAACCACTGCTTGTGTGGTTAGAATTTGAAGGGAAGGAGCGATGATTTCTATAGACGGCTGAACAATCATTTGTATTTCGTTTTGGCAATGACACTATACATACAGCAAGTTTAGAACTTACCACCGTTTTAGACATTATTTATCAGATGCATTTAAAATATAACATAGTAGTAAATTTGAATAGAGAGTACTTTGCTCTGTATTGTACGTAATTTTCTCAGTTACTTTATCCAATTCAAGCTATTTTCTCTTGTTTGAAAAAAATTGGAGTTTGTTTTGGGAATGAATGGTCTAACATTGGACATGAAGAAAATGGAAAAGATAAAATTAAAAAACACAATAAAAAGCTCCCAAACTATAAAATGAAGTAAGTCCTAAGTGACCTTTTTACTTAGAAAGTTCATAGAACAAATGAATACTATATAGCATTTTTCTGGAAACATAATTAATTTGGTATTGTGGAAAATTAAAGTTTTAGAGAAATATATATTGTGAAAATTAGAACTGTCGGAAAGACAAGTACAAATATGTACTTGTACATATTTGGTACATTGGCAAATGTACCAGTGCTCAAACACCTTCTTGCTCAGGCAGCCAAATATTTGCCATTTTTTCTACTTGATTTGAAAGTATAAATCCAAATATTAACAGCAATATTTGTCACAAAAAGTTATATTAAAAAATTACACAAGGGCTTCCCTGGTGGCGCGGTGGTTGAGAGTCCGCCTGCCGATGCAGGGGACACGGGTTCGTGCTCCGGTCCGGGAGGATCCCACATGCCGCAGAGCGGCTGGGCCCATGAGCCATGGCCGCTGAGCCTGCGCGTCCGGAGCCTGTGCTCCGCAACGGTAGAGGCCACAACAGTGAGAGGCCCGTGTAACGCAAAAAAAAAAAAAAAGAAAGAAAGAAAATTACATGAGATGCTTCTTGTCTTGAGAAAGACAAGATTATCAAAGAATAAGGTGACACTGACAATTGTTTTACCTTGTGAATGTGGAGAGTATTAGACTTTTAAAGGTCACTGTTCAGGTTCTTTTGGGTTATCTGCCCATGTCCTTGTCAAAAAAGAGAATGGAAGACTGTAGGTATTTCTGAATAGAGAATTTTGGTTAGGAAAGTGGGCTTCTAATTATTCCATCTTAAGAACATGAAAAGGACACCCATTCCCAAGACTCAACTGCCAGCGAAGAAGTTGAAATTTAAGAGTAGAGGTATGTGAAGTATTCAGCAGACTTTTTGACAAAGGCTTAACCTTAAATTTAGGCTAGTTTGAGAAAAGATGTGAATTTTTTTTTTGTCATCATAAATCTAGTAACTGAGGACATGTATCTTCAAGATATGGAGTTCTGTAAATGTTAATTTTTATTCAAATTTTAATTTGAAAGTTTAGAGACTTTAAATGTTCTGCCAAGTCCATACCAACTGCATATAGTTGATGGAGTCATAGAGATGAAACTCAAATTTCATTTTTACTATTGATAGAACTGTTGAAGAATTATAGACATGTGGCAACAATATACTTTATAATCCTGCACCCCAGAATTAGCCATATATACCCTGTCAGAGACACTAGCAGTCTGGAATAATCAACAAATTGTGATCATTATTAATCCAAATATATTAGAGCAAAAACAAATGCTATTAATAACTGCAGCTTGGAACTGATTTAGGAAAGACTGTCCAACAGTAAGTTCTTTCTCTTAGCTAAGTTCTTTTACCATGGAGTTAACATGAGCCTTCTAATGTGAAAAGATGAAAAATTTATTGGAAAACATAGGGTTAAAGTGACATATTCTTAAAAGACCCAGCTATTTTATGGGCATATAAAGGCAATACCAGGGCAAACATTTTGAACATTTTTATATTACGCTTTTTTTGTTTGTTTATACCAACAGAGAAGATGGTATGGAGTCATTGAAAACATATGGGTATAGGAGAGAGAGAAGCAGTTTCAAACCTGGCTCTGTGACTTACTATTTATAGACTTTGGCAAGTTGGTAAAGTGGTCTGAGCCTCACTTGTCTCCTGTGTAAAATAAATCCAGTGGCCTCTTGGTGTCCATGAGGAATTGGTTCCAGGACTCTCGACAAACACCAAGCCCTCGTATAAAATGCATAGCACAGTCAGCCTCTATGTCTACGGATGCAACATCTGCGAATGCTGAGGGCCAACTATATAACAATGCCCATCTCATAGGATCCTTTGGAAGATGTAGGAAATAATACCCGTAAAGTGCCCAACTCGTGGGAATAAATGCTGTACTGGGGCGGGTGTTCTTCATGTCTCAGTGGGAACTGTGGCAGTTTCTTTTTTCTTTTTCTTTTTCTTTTTTTTGCAATACCCGGGCCTCACTGTTGTGGCCTCTCCCGTTGCGGAGCACAGGCTCCGGACGCGCAGGCTCAGCGGCCATGGCCCACGGGCCCAGCCACTCCGCAGCATGCAGGATCCTCCCGGACCGGGGCACGAATCCATGTCCCCTGTATCGGCAGGCGGACTCCCAACCACTGCGCCACCAGGGAAGCCCGGAACTGTGGCAGTTTGATCAGAGCTTGTTCTGAATATTTGCGTCAGTGAACTTTGAGTACAAGAGCTTCTAGTCATTTGCCTAAAGAAAGCTACTGGCTCTGTCAGCCCTGAAGACACTCCTTAAATGAGCCATCAGTTCCAATTACCTCCTCTTCCTGAAAGTGCCAGAATAGCCACCCTGGGATGGTTCCCTGCCTCAGTGTTTTAAAATCTCTGAGCTGTGAACCAGAGAGATTTCTGTTTTTAAGATTTCTGCCATTTTGGAGGCTAGTGCTTTGTATTCAGTCTCCTAATTGCTTTTCTGGTCACCGTGCTCTTATGAACATCCTGGTTCTTGTCTGATCCCTTGATCTTCTAGTTCTTCAGTTGCCTCCACGCCTTTATTTCAGGGAAATTCCCTCATCAGTATTTCTTCCAACTTTTGCAGCTCCCTTGTGCCCGCCTTCTGCTGTTATCCTGCAAAAGTGTTGGTCATAGATGGGCCACCCCGAAGTGCTTTCAGACTACTTGCCAACTTTGGCGCCTACCTTTGTCCAGAACTGGCTTCAGTCTTGTGCCCTTGGTATGTGTCCCTCAACTTTATGTGGTCCCAAACCCCTCTTGTTACCTGTAGTTCTCTCTATGGGAATGATAAGTAGTAATGAGTATTCATATTACTGCTTTGAATTCAAAGTCTCACTGCATCTTCTTTTTTCAAGAAGACCAAGAAATGCTCTTAAAGTATTTTTACTAATCTTATATACCTGTGCAGTAATGATTTCAAATCAATTTTAATTATATGAGAAATGTAATCTTACAGAATTTTGTTAAATATAGACAAAAATCTGTAAATCTAATCACCCTAATTACAAATACTGTTATTCCCTGCATTTGCTTCTAGTATTTTTTACATGCACATCTAAAGATTATCTTATAGTCTACTTTTTTGCATCATATTAATACTTTTGCATTTTGATATATAAGCATCATAATTTCTATTTTTCATAGCTACTTAATATTTCCTAGGGTGAATAAACTTTATTTAGTAATAATAATTTACCTTTTGGGTTTTATTTTAATTCTTATTTTTAAATACTATAATTCATATTACAAATGACATTTACTTGGCACATAAATACACATTAAAAAGAGAATAAAGAAGATCATAGGGGTGTATGGCAAGCCTAAAGACAATTTGAGAAAAAAAAAACGCAAAAACATTCTATTACTCCAGAATTCTACCACCTAAATTATGATAGTGAAGAATTCTGAATTTTAAAAACCAGTGCTTATTTTTTACATAATTTATAAGCCACTGAATTTAATTTCACACACACACACACACATCAGAACTAAAATAGATGAGAGGCTGTGATGGAATTGATAGAAATTGATCATCTTCCAAATTTTTAAAAATGAATTTTTAAAAAAATGTATTTTACTGAAATTTGGAACCACCATTTCCATAGAAACAATGTTATAAATGATGGTTAATTTTCCCAAACAGTGCATCTAAACCCATATTACCCCTTCTGTAGGTCTGTAACGTAGGACTATAATTATAACACCTTCTCTATTCAATTCCAAAGAGTATTGTGAGGGGACTTCCCTGGTGGCACAGTGGATAAGACTCCACACTCCCAATGCAGGGGTCCTGGGTTTGATCCCTGGTCAGGGACCTAGATCCCACATGCATGCCACAACTAAGAGTTCATATGCCACAACTAAGGAGCCCATGTGCTGCAACTAAGGAGCTGGCGAGCTGCAACTAAGGAGCCGGCGAGCTGCAACTAAGACCTGGTGCAACCAAATAAATAAATATTAAAAAAAAAAAAAAAGTATTGTGAGGAGCAAGTGAGATGACTCACTTGTAAATTATAAAGCAAAATTGGGATATTAAATATATTTAGGACTGGGGAGCTTCAAGATGGCTCAAGAGTAAGATGCAGAAATCACCTTCCTCTCCACAAATACATCAGAAATACATCTACATGTGGAACAGCTCCTACAGAACACCTACTGAACGCTGGCAGAAGACTTCAGACCTCCCAAAAGGCAAGAAACTCCCCACGTACCTGGGTAGGGCAAAAGAAAAAACAGAGACAAAACAATAGGGACGGGACCTACACCAGTGGGAAGGAGCTATGAAGGAGGAAAGGTTTCCACACACTAGGAAGCGCCTTCGCGGGCGGAGACTGCAGGTGGCGGAGTGGGGAAGCTTCGGAACTGCGGAGGAGAGCACAGCAACAGGGATGCGGAGGGCAAAGCGGAGAGATTCCCGCACAGAGGATCGGTGCCAACCAGCACTCACCAGCCCGAGAGGCTTGTCTGCTCCCCCGCCGGGGAGGGCTGGGGCTGGGAGCTGAGGCTCGGGTTCAGTCGGATCTCAGGGAGAGGACTGGGGTTGGCTGCATGAACACAGCCTGCAGGGGGTTAGTGCACCGCGGCTAACCAGGAGAGAGTCCGGGGAAAAGTCTGGAGCTGCCGAAGAGGCAAGAGACATTTTCTTGCCTCTTGTTTCCTGGTGCGCGAGGAGAGGGCATTAAGAGCGCTGCTTAAAGGACTTCCAGAGAGCTCCTTAGCCGGGCGCGAGCCACGGCTATCAGCGCCGACCCCAGAGATGGGCATGGGACGCTAAGGGTGCTGCTGCCGCCACCAAGAAGCCTGTGTGCACGCACAGGTCACTATCCACACCTCCCCTCCCAGGAGCCTGTGCAGCCCGCCACTGCAAGGGTCCCATGATCCAGGGACGACTTCCGTGGGAGAACACACAGTGCGCCTCAGGCTGGTGTAACGTCATGTTGGCCTCTGCCGCCGCAGGCTCGCCCCACATCCGTATCCCTCCCTCCGCTCGGCCTGAGTGAGCCAGAGCCCCCGAAGCAGCTGCTCCTTTAACCCCGTCCTGTATGAGCGAAGAACAGAGACGCCCTCAGGCAACCTTCACACAGAGGCGGGGCCAAATCCAAAGCTGAACCCCGGGAGCTGTGCGCACAAAGAAGAGAAAGGGAAATCTCTCCCAGCAGCTTCAGGAGCAGCGGATTAAATCTCCACAATCAACTTGATGTACCCTGCATCGGTGGAACACCTGAATAGACAACGAATCATCCCAAATTGAGGAGGTGGACTTTGAGAGCAAGATATATTATTTTTTCGCCTTTTCCTCTTTCTGTGAGTGTGTATGTGTATGCTTCTGTTTGTGATTTTGTCTGTATAGCTTTGCTTTTACCATTTGTCCTAGGGTTCCATCTGTCTGGCTTTATTTTGTTTTTTACTTTTTAAAAGTTTTTTCTTAATAAGTATTTTTTATTTTCATAACTTTATTTTATTTTACTTTATTTCATTTTATCTTCTTTCTTTCTTGCTTGCTTTTTTTTAAATTTTTTTTGTGGTACGCGGGCCTCTCACTGCTGTGGCCTCTCCCCTTCCGGAGGACAGGCTCCGGATGTGCAGGCTCAGCGGCCATGGCTCACGGGCCTAGCCGCTCCACGGCATGCGGGATCTTCCTGGACCAGGGCACGAACCCGTGTCCCCTGCATCGGCAGGCGGACTCAACCACTGCACCACCAGGGAAACCCCTTCTTTCTTTCTGTCTTTTCTCCCTTTTATTCTGAGCTGAGTGGATGAAAGGCTCTTGGTGCTCCAGCCAGGCTTCAGGGCTGTGCCTCTGATGTGGGAGAGCCAAGTTCAGGACACTGGTCCACAAGAGACCTCCCAGCTCCACGTAATATCAAATGGTGAAAATCTCCCAGAGATCTCCAACTCAACGCCAAGACCCAGCTCCACTCAATGACCAGCAAGCTACAGTGCTGGACACCCTATGCCAAACAACTAACAAGACAGGAACAAAACCCCATCCATTAGCAAAGACCTTGCCTAAAATCATAATAAGGCCACAGACACCCCAAAGCACACCACCAGACGTGGACCTGCCCACCAGAAAGACACGATCCAACCTCATCCACCAGAACACAGGCATTAGTCCCCTCCATCAGGAAGCCTACACAACCCACTGAACCAACCTTAGCCACTGGGGACAGACACCAAAAACAACGGGAACTATGAACCTGGAGCCTGGGAAAAGCAGACCCCAAGCACAGTAAGTTAAGCAAAATGAGAAAGAAGAAAAACACAGCAGATGAAGGAGCAAGGCAAAAACCCACCAAACCTAACAAATGAAGAGGAAATAGGCAGTCTACCTAAAAAGAATTCAGAATGATAGTAAATATGATCCAAAATCTTGGAAATAGAATGGAGAAAATACAAGAAACGTTTAGCAAGGAGCTAGAAGAACTAAAGTGCAAACAAACAGTGATGAACAACACAATAAATGAAATTAAAAATACTCTAGAAGGGATGAATAACTGAAGGCAGAAGAACGGATAAGTGACCTGGAAGATAAAATAGTGGAAATAACTACTGCAGAGCACAATAAAGAAAAAAGAATGAAAAGAATTGAGGACAGTCTCAGAGACCTCTGGGACAACATTAAATGCACCAACTTTCGAATTATAGGGGTCCCAGAAGAAGAAGAGAAAAAGAAGGGACTGAGAAAATATTTGAAGAGATTATACTTGAAAATTCCCTAATATGGGAAAGGAAATAGTTAATCAAGTCCAGGAAGCATAGAGAGTCCCATACAGGATAAATCCAAGGAGAAACATGCCAAGACACATATTAATCAAACTATCAAAAACTAAATACAAAGAAAACATATTAAAAGCAGCAAGGGAAAAACAACAAATAGCACACAAGGGAATCCCCATAAGGTTAACAGCTGATCTTTCAGCAGAAACTCTGCAAGCCAGAAGGGAGTGGCAGGACATATTTAAAATGATGAAGGAGAAAAACCTAAAACCAAGATTATTCTACCCAGCAATGATCTGATTCAGATTTGATGGAGAAATTAAAACTTTTACAGACAAAAGCTAAGCGAATTCAGCACCAACAAACCAGCTTTACAATAAATGCTAAAGGAACTTCTCTAGGCATGAAACACAAGAGAAGGAAAAGACCTACAAAAACAAACCCAAAACAATTAAGGAAATGGTAATAGGAACATACCTATCGATAATTACCTTAAATGTAAATGGATTAAATGCTCCCACCAAAAGACACAGACTGGCTGAATGGATACAAAAACAAGAACCGCATATATGCTGTCTAGAAGAGACCAACTTCAGACCTAGGGACACATACAGACTGAAAGTGAGGGGATGGAAAAAGATATTCCATGCAAGTGGAAATCAAAAGAAAGCTGGAGTAGCACTTCTCATATCAGACAAAATAGATTTTAAAATAAAGACTATTACAAGAGATAAAGAAGGACACTACATTAATGATCAAGGGACCAATCCAAGAGAAAGATATAACAACTGTAAATATTTATGCCCCCAACTTAGGAGCACCTCAATACATAAGGCAAATACTAACAGCCATTAAAAGGGGATATCGACAGTAACACAATCATAGTAGGGGACTTTAACACCCCACTTTCACCAATAGACAAATCATCCAAAATGGAAATAAATAAGGAAACACAAGCTTTAAATGATACATTAAACAAGATGAACTTAATTGATATTTAAAGGACATTCCATCGAAAAACAACAGAACACACATTTTTCTCAAGTGCTCATGGAACTTTCTACAGGATAGATCATATCTTGGGTCTAAAATCAAATCTTGGTAAATTTAAGAAAATTGAAATTGTATCAAGTGTCTTCTCCGACCACAATGCTATAAGAGTAGATATCAATTACAGGAAAAAATATGTAAAAAATAAAAACACATGGAGGCTAAACCATACACTACTTAATAACGAAGAGATCACTTAATAACCAAGAAATCAAAGAGGAAATCAAAAAATACCTAGAAACAAATGACAATGAAAACATGACGACCCAAAACCTATGGGATACAGCAAAAGCAGTTCTAAGAGGGAAGTTTATAGCAATACAATCCTACCTTAAGAAACAAGAAACATCTCAAATAAACAATCTAACCTTACACCTAAAGCAATTAGAGAAAGAAGAACAAAAAACCCCCAAAGTTAGCAGAAGGAAAGAAATCATAAAGATCAGAACAGAAATAAATGAAAAAGGAAATGAGGGAAACAATAGCAAAGATCAATAAAACTAAAAGCTGGTTCTTTGAGAAGATAAACAAAGTTGATAAACCATTAGCCAGACTCATCAAGAAAAAAAGGGAGAAGACTCAAATCAATAGAATTAGAAATGAGAAAGAAGTAACAAGTGACACTGCAGAAATACAAAGGGTCATGAGAGATTACTACAAGCAACTCTATGCCAATAAAATGGACAACCTGGAAGAAATGGACAAATTCTTAGAAATGCACAACCTGCCAAGACTGAACCAGGAAGAAATAGAAAATATGAACAGACCAATCACAAGCACTGAAATTGAAACTGTGATTAAAAATCTTCCAACAAACAAAAGCCCAGGACCAGATGGCTTCACAGACGAATTCTGTCAAACATTTAGAGAACAGCTAACACCTATCCTTCTCAAATTCTTCCAAAATATAGCAGAGGGAGGAACACTCCCTTACTCATCGTACGAGGCCACCATCACCCTGATACCAAAACCAGACAAAGATGTCACAAAGAAACTACAGGCCAATATCACTGATGAACATAGATGCAAAAATCCTCAACAAAATACTAGCCAACAGAATCCAACAGCATATTAAAAGGATCATACACCATGATCAAGTGGGGTTTATTCCAGGAATACAAGGATTCTTCAATATACGCAAATCAAGCAATGTGATATACCATATTATCAAATTGAAGGAGAAAAACCTTTTGATCATCTCAATAGATGCCGAGAAAGCTTTTGCCAAAATCCAACAGCAATTTACGATAAAAACCCTCCAGAAAGTAGGCATAGAGGGGACTTTCCTCAACATAATAAAGGTCATGTATGACGAACCCACAGCCAACATCATCCTCAATGGTGAAAAACTGAAACTGTTTCCACTAAGATCAGGAACAACACAAGGTTGCGCATTCTCACCACTATTATTCAACATAGTTTTGGAAGTTTTAGCCACAGCAATCAGAGAAGAAAAAGTAATAAAAGGAATCCAAATCAGAAAAGAAGAACAAGAACTAAAAGGAATCCAAATCAGAAGTAAAGCTGTCACTGTTTACAGACGACATGATACTATACATAGAGAATCCTAAAGATGCTACCAAAAACTACTAGAGCTAATAAATGAATTTGGTAAAGTTACAGGATGCAAAATTAATGCACAGAAATCTCTAGCATTCCTGTACACTAATGATGAAGAATCTGAAAGTGAAATTAAGAAAACACTCCCTTTTACCATTGCAACAAAAAGAATAAAATATCTAGGAATAAACCTGCCTAAGGAGACAAGAGACCTGTATGTAGAAAATTATAAGACACTGATGGAAGAAATGAAAGATGATACAGATAGATGGAGAGATATACCACATTCTTGGATTGGAAGAATCAACATTGTGAAAATGACTGTACTACCCAAAGCATTCTACAGATTCAATGCAATCCCTATCAAATTACAACTGGCATTTTTCACAGAACTAGAACAAAAATTTTCATAATTTGTATGGAAACACAAAAGACCTTGAATAGCCGAAGCAATTTTGAGAACGAAAAATGCAGCTGGAGGAATCAGGCTCCCTGACTTCAGACTATACTACAAAGCTACAGTAATCAACACAGTATGGTACTGGCACAAAAACAGAAAATATAGATCAATGGAACAGGATAGTAAACCCATGCACATATGGTCACCTTATCTTTGATAAAGGAGGCAGGAATGTACAATGCAGAAAGGACAGTCTCTTCAATTAATGGTGCTGGGAAAATGGGACAGGTACATGTAAAAGTATGAAATTAGAACACTCCGTAAAGCCATACACAACAATAAAGTCAAAATGGATTAAAGACCTAAAAGTAAGGCTAGACACTATTAAACTCTTAGGGGAAAACACAGGCAGAGCACTCTATGACATAAATCACAGCAAGATCCTTTTTGCCCCACCTCCTAGAGAAATGGAAATAAAAACAGAAATAAACAAATGGGACCTAGAAACTTAAAAGCTTTTGCACAGCAAAGGAAACCATAAACAAGATGAAAGGACAACCCTCAGAATGGGAGAAAATATTTGCAAATGAAGCAACTGACAAAGGATTAATCTCCAAAATTTAGAAGTAGGTCATGCAGCTCAATATCAAAAAAAGAAACAACCCAATCCAAAAATGGGCAGAAGACATAAATAGACATTTCTCCAAGAAAATATACAGATTGCCAACAAACACATGAAAGGGTGCCCAACATCATTAAAGAAATGCAAATGAAAACTACAATGAGATATCATCTCACACTGGTCAGAATGGCCATCATCAAAAATCTATGAACAATAAATGCTGGAGAGGGTGTGGAGAAAAGGGAACCCTCTTGCAATGTTGGTGGGAATGTGAATTGGTACAGCCACTATGGAGAACAGTATGGAGGTTCCTTAAGAAAGTAAAAATTGAGCTACCATATGACCCAGCAATCCCACTACTGGGCATATACCCTGAGAAAATCATAATTCCAAGAGTCATGTACCAAAATGTTCATTGCAGCTCTGTTTACAATAGCCAGGACATAGAAGCAACCTATGTGTCCATTGACAGATGAATGGATAAAGAAGATGTGGCACATATATGCAACGGAATATTACTCAGCCATAAAAAGAAACGAAATTGAGTTATTTGTAGTGAGGTGGATGGACCTAGAGTCTGTCATACAGAGTGAAGTAAGTCAGAAACAGAAATACCATGTGCTAACACATATATATGGAATCTAAGAAAAAAAATAAACAAAGGTCATGAAGAACCTAGGGGCAGGAAGGGAATAAAGACGCAGACCTACTAGAGAATGGACTTGAGGATATGGGGAGGGGGAAGGGTAAGCTGTGATAAAGTGAGAGAGTGGCATGGACATATATACACTACCAAACGTAAAATAGATAGCTAGTGGGAAGCAGCCACATAGCACAAGGTCAGCTCAGTGCTTTGTGACCACCTAGAGGGGTGGGATAAGGAGGGTGGGAGGGAGGGAGACGCAAGAGGGAAGAGATATGGGGATACATGTATAACTGATTCACTTTGTTAAAAAGCAGAAACTAACACACCACTGTAAAGCAATTATACTCCAATAAAGATGTTTAAAAAAAAAATGACCAACAGAAACATAATACCAAGTATGTCTAGACTTCATTTTATGTGACATTGAGGAGTTAAATAAATTTGATGATATAAAGAAAAATAAATAAATTTAATTCTTAGTTCTCTTTTTAATCATCATTAAGAAAAAAAAGTTATACCAAGTTCTAAGGATTCCAGTTGTGGAAATTTCACCAACGTATGCCCACATTCCCATCCCAGGGACTGTAGCAACAGGTTGAATGGATTGCTCAGGACCCACGGTCAGAGCTTCACAAGGAAGAGAGAGGCATTCCTAATGATGAAGAGCTCATAATAAGTGCTCAAAAGGTACACATGAAATGAATTAATGAAAAGATTATCAGGAATGAAGAGAAAGTCCTTGGTAAGGACTGTGGGTACAGGGCAATGGTCTCTGGAAGGGAAATAGGAATATTTCCTATTTTTCTCCATTGGCATCATCATCAAATTCTTGGACACAGGAGATTTGTTCTGTGAAGAGTCTTCGGCTGCAAGGAGAATGTCTCTGTAATTTAAATTAACATCAGTCTGTAACAAACACCTGGATTCCAGCAGCTTAGCACAGTAGCTGTTTATTTCTCACTCCCACAGTGAAAGGTGTTTCCTGCTTGTTGGTTGTAGAATTAGGGATGCTTTGTTTTGGACAGTCACTCAGAACTTATACTAATGATAGCTCTGCCATTTTCATCATGTGGCTTCCATATTCCACCTAGATATGAACTTCCAGCTGCACCGAGGGCAAAAAGGATGGAGAATACGGTGTGGGGTATTTTTATGGGCCAGGCTGGGAAGAGATGAATATCACTTCAGTTCACATCCCATTGGTGAGAAGAAGTCTACATTTTCCTACCTAAATGCAAGAAGAGGAGAGCTGGAAATGAAGTTCCTGTGTGAGAAGCTGCTTGCTAGAGGATACTCTATGCTGTGGAAGCTGGAACACCAGTTTTGGTGAACAGTAGCTAAAATGTAATAGGTTTTCTGACAAGGGATGGGAGTGGGGTCACTTACAGTC
Source organism: Pseudorca crassidens (assembly GCF_039906515.1). Classification (NCBI taxonomy): domain Eukaryota; kingdom Metazoa; phylum Chordata; class Mammalia; order Artiodactyla; family Delphinidae; genus Pseudorca; species Pseudorca crassidens. The sequence goes on from NC_090306.1 coordinate 65,964,301, forward strand.
ATGAAGCGGCTGGAAAGGCATTGCTAGTTAGGTCAGCTCTTCATAAAAATCATCCATTGTCATAATGCATAGCTGATGTATGACCTTTCTTGGAATAGACTAGGAAATACATCAGATATGGGCAGAGAAGAAATTCGAGATAAGGGCATTTTGTGGAGATAAATTCGTTTCTGTGTCTCATTAATGCAATTAAAAAACAAAACATAATTGATCTCAGTATGCATGTGCAATAGTTCTTTGAAATGATTCTATGTTTGTTTTGGGGGAATATGTTTTTAAATGTAATTCATGGGTAACATGTTTCATGGATTATAATAATGATGCCTTATTTTGTATAATATATTTTGCTTTTGCAAATGTTTTCTATTACAGTTAATCCTCACAATAATCCTCTGAGATAGGCAGGGTAGATAAGGATATGATCCCTGCATTAAAGAGGAGGAAACTCAAGATCCAGTAGTAAGTGGTAGAACTGGGAAAGGAGCCCAGAATCTCTGACTCCAGGCTCTACTTCTGAAACCCTTCAAAAATTTAACTTTATTTTTTTTTCTCAGAGGGATTGGGAGTTAGAGAACAACATCAGCTGAGATTGGCTTACCTGCTTAGTGAGAAGTTTTACTTCCTGAGTTGTCCATGTTGGGTGAATGTTCTAGACCATGTTTCACATCCTCTTGGGAAACAACTTCAATCACTGGAATAGGTTTATAAGAAAATAGATTGTAAAATTTGGTTTGGGGGCTTGAACTTGAAATATTGGCCCAATTAGAATCTTTGATTTCTATTTGCTACCTTGCATTTGTGTATAAATACAGTATGAAATCATATAGTGAGCAGTCTGCCTTTTTTTTTTTCATTTTTATTTTCCATTTTACTTAATGAAGTGTAATAACTTATAAGGGATTTAAATTGAATCCTTAGCAGTCCACCTGTTGTGGTACATTTAAAATGAAAGGATTTCAGAATGAAATTTGGAGATTTTTATGGTGATTGTCAATGTGATGACTTCTAAAATCTTGGTGCTCTCGTCGGGGTCAAGAGACCACTAGTGTGGTTGTCCAATTAGGTGAGCAGGTTTACTCTGCAGCAGGACAGAGCTGTACAGTAGATGCACTCCAGCTGATGGTCTTGGAGTTATGTGGCTCTAGCCCCTACCTGTGGTGATTTGGAGCTACAGCATGTCACTGTAGAGAAACCACCTTCAGGAAGCCGATAAATAATTGTGTCTGATTGGAATATAAATTGGATCCATCAGTGTCCTCAGCAAACAGCAGACTACATGGCACATATCACCATGTGTCGTGTATACTACAATGCATGATAGTTTCAAAAATTTCAAATATTTATGAAAATAGGATATGGCCCCATGGGGATCAACAAAATCTTCCAAAATGTATTGTGTTTGCTTAGAATTCATGTAACAATGACAAAAAGAAGATGGCAAGAAAACAAATATTTTTAAAAGTCTCTCTTTGTCCCCAGAAATTTCACTCCTGCAGACTAGCAGTGGCTGGATGGATGTATCAGTGCCCCTGGGGTGATGCATTTCTATTTCCATTGCTCTTCATTGCAGCTTTTTAGCACAGCAGGAAGTGTGTTCTCTCTCAGCTTCCAAGTTTTATGTTTTTAGCCTAAGTAAATAGAAACCACCTGTTGTTCACCTCCTTGTAAATAGATTTTTTTAACCTTGATAAAACTTTGAAATGGATACCTACCTTTATTACTAAAAATTTAAATATTTTAACATAAGAATGAATGGTTTGCAAAGAGCACTTACAGTCAGTATTTTCTGGGCTCACTGCGAGGTGCTTTTTGGTTTTGGGGGGTTTTTTTGGTAGCAGGAGAATTTTAGGGGGTAAAGGAAAATACTATATAAGCTGTGAGTCTTTTGTTACTTTTAATTTACATTGAAATAACATTCTCTTTACAGTGAAACACAGTTTAAAGTGCTAGAAATAAACCCATTTTTATGTGTGAACATCATTGTCTATGCCAGTGGTCCTCAAATATTAGCTAGCATACATCAAAATCACCTGGAGAATTTTAAAAACTCAGATTACTGTTCCCACCTTTAGAGTTTCTGAGTCAGTGGTTCTAGGGTGAGGGCTGATAATTCGCATTTCTAACAAGTTCCTAGATGACTCTGATGATGTTGGTCCAGGGGCCATACTTTGAAAATTGCTGGTCTATGCTTCATGTTTCTAATAGTCAATTCCTCACTGTTAATTATGGGTACCTGAGTGGAAATACCCAGGTCAGAAGCCTAGAAACTGAATTGCTAAGACTAATCAAGGTTTATTCTCTCTTACCTTTGTGTTTCATTAATATTATTTTCTTACGCATATTTTTCTGCCATATTATTTCTTCTTTGAAGGACGGTTGCTGATATTTACCTTGAACTTAACTTACATCAATTATCAGACTGAGATAAAAAGAAGGTAAAAGAATTTCATGTATCATGCTTTTTTTTTCCCCCTAGAAAAGTATGAGAAGTAACTAAGTTCTCTTAACTGGTTTTCTAAAATACTCTTTGGTACAGTTTAATATGCAGGTTTTAACACATGTTGTCACCTGGGTTATTAGAATTTTGCAAGCAGTTAGGATGGATTCCCCATAGAGCATTCTATAAACGCAGTGGCAATGCGATTGAAGTTAAGTGAAAAAAATTTAAATTAGTACCAGAATTGTACTGTATGGTTATAATATCCAACACCTTTTTCAGAAATTTACAAAGTGTCATTTTCTCTGTAGAAGAAAAGATCATTAAAAAGCGCTGAGAATTTAAGACAGGGTAGATGGTTCTTTATATATTTCATTTCTGGCAGAGTGTTTATCGGATTGTCCACTGATGAGGAAATTGCCCAGGATGATGGTGACACTTATGGTTAGAGGAGAAAATATGACTCAAAAACCAAAACAGTCAGTATATTTGGAGTGGTCAGAAGGATCAGAGAGTGACATATGTGACCGCAAATAAATGCCAGGGAGTCTTCACAAGCGTGTGGGGAGTGATGATTTGGAAAAAAGATCGAGGTAGCTGGAATGTCACCAGATAGGCAAGGTGGAGAGAGACGAGGCAATCATCATTGCAAGGAACACCTGGTGGGTTCTCAAAATTGGCTAACCTGCTCCCTGCCCAGTCCTTCCTTCCCTCCTCGGGGACAAACTATGTGTCTTATCCTTTTTAATGTGGCCACAGTACCCAGCACAGCGCTGTGCAATCAGTGTTGGCTGATTTGATTTGATTATGCATGCCCCAGTTTGTATTCTGGTTTCATTATTTTCCCTACAAATAAACTGCAGGTTAAAAAAAAAAAAAATCAGGAATACTGTAGTTAGCATAGTAAACTCTATCTCTTGTTTTCCTTTTAGATTACATTTAGGTCTGTTTCTGCTCATCTAAAAATTTCTTATTCCTATATGAAAATACAGGCTTACCTCATTTTATTGTTTCACCTTATTGCACTTCACAGGTAACTGCGTTTTTTGTTTTTTGGGTTTTTTTTAATGAATTGAAGGTTTGTGGCAACCCTGCATTGAGCTTCCCGAGCAGCATTTGCTCGCTTCGTGTCTCTGTGTCGCATTTTGGTAATTCATGCAATATTTCAGCCTTTTTCATCATTATTACATTTGTTATGATGATCTGTGATCAGTGATTTTTGCTGTTACTATTGCAAAAAGATTACGACTTGCTGAAGGCTCAGATGATGGTTAGAATTTTTTAGCAATGAAGTATGTTTTAATTAAGGTATGTACATTGTTTTTTTAGACATAATGCTATTGCACACTTAATAGACTACAGCATAGTTTAAGCATAGCTTTTGTATGCACTGGGAAACCAAAAACTTCTTGTGACTTGCTTTATTGAGATACTTGTTTTATTTAGATGGTCTAGAATCGAACCTATAATATCTCCGAGGTATGCCTAAAAGGAGATGTCATTACATTCCAAGCTAATCACTTGGGCTATAAATTTAAACAGATAAATGCAGTTGTAAATGAAAATATCAATATAATTTCAGTTTCAATAAAATCTGAAACTTGAATCAAGTGGTACATTTGACAGCTGTGTGCCAAGGAAGTGTCACTGGGATGGGTAGGGTTGCAAGCATGAAAGTTGAGAATATTGATGTTGATTATTTGCTCCATCTGGCTTACGGTCAAAATAAGTACAGTAGGCAGCCAAGGTATATTCTTTTCTCAGGTAGGAAATAACTCTCAGAGAACTTGAAAGGTTAAATGCAGTAATAATGGAAAGTGATATTTTTGCATGTATATGAATTTTAACATTTATTTAAGACTGGTGATCCCTTCACATGGAATATATTATTAGTAATATATGTGACATGGACCAGAATTTTGATACACTAATCATCATTAAGAAGTTTTCTTTTTTGTAACCAAAAATCAAATATTTTTTAAGAATTAAGAAATATTTATATTTTCTTAAAATCTAAAAATGAAAGCATCATGTATATCATGTATATATTATGTGTATGGATTGTGTATAGATGGACCAAAAGGCTGTGAGCCAGGCTTTTTTGGGTGTCTATTAAGTGGTAGACACCAACATTATAACGAAGTCTTATTCTACTCCTGCCTTTGACACTGTTTTATTCTTTTTTATCTACCCATCTGGTGTCTGTATTTTATTTTAGAGGATTTCATCAAATGTATGGTAACCTTCAACTCTGCATGTATCAAGTGTGAGACACTAAAAAGCTATGTTCACACATCCACACATTTCTTAGTGTCCTCTGGGATTCACTCTAGGTCATCCACTGGCCAGCTGGTTGATCCACTGGGTACCTTGAATGATGATGTCTGTTGGTCTTAGGGATGGTAATTGTTGTCCGAGAAGGACTTTCCATTTCTGGCTGGAATGCGGATGGGGCAGATATAATCTTGCATTTCTGAAGGAGAAAGAACCTAGGACAGGAAGACGGTTGCTGGAGTCTCAGTATCAGGATGCATAATTTCATTTAATCCCTCATTTTCATTCCTATACCTCCACCCTCCTGTCTGACTGATATCTCTAGTCTGGATTTTCCCTGGTCTGTAGTTCCTGCCTCTTGATGGTATGAGGGAGAGGTAAAGTAGCTCTTGTCTCTGGTTTCCCCCACCCCAACTTTCCACTTGGTCTGTTGCCCACACTTCCTGAGCTGTTCTGGGATTCTATGGGAAAATCTCTTTGCATTGCTCTGATGTCTCCCTCCGCAGGCTCCTGTGGGCTTGATGTTCCTTTACTCCTCTTTGCTAAATCATGTATCACTCTTTCAGCTGCTTTCCATATTCATATACTGTAGTCATAGGAGATTGAGTTTGAGCCTTCGGTTTTTGTTCTTGCTGTCTTAAGGGAGAATTCCTAGAAAATACAGGGTGGAAAAGTTTTCATTTTACCATCCAGAAAGTGGGAGTCTTACATCTTAAGCCTTAGCCTCTTAAGCAGTCTCCCTTTACAGTTTTTCTCTGTCCCTCATAGCTACACCAGAGCTAGAGTTTAGAAATACAGCCATATCTGTCATTTTTATGCCTCCTACATAAAAATAAGCTTTTACCTAAAATATTGATACAGCCCTCTTTACTTTACATAGGACCCCTGCCTCATTCCTGTCCTCTTCTCTCTAGCTTTTCCATGTGCCTCTTCCCCGTGCTCTGACCAAATGGAATTATTCAGACCAAATGGATTCAGAATTCAGAATATGAAATACACCTCTGCCCCTTAATAAGTTTCACTATCCCTCTTCATATATATATATATATATATATATATATATATATATATATATATGGAATATGCTTTCCCCTTCTCTCTGCTTGTCAAAGCTCATCCTTTTGGATGGCATTCCTCATTCTTTCATCATTCTTCTAGGACCTTCATAGTTGTGGCTTTCTTTTTTCTCTTTTTTTTTTTTTGGCCATTTTTCTTTAAACAAATTCACTTTTTTTTTTTCGGTACGCGGGCCTCTCACTGTTGTGGCCTCTCCCGTTGCGGAGCACAGGCTCCGGACGCGCAGGCTCAGCGGCCATGACTCACGGGCCCAGCCGCTCCGCGGCATGTGGGGTCTTCCCAGACCGGGGCACGAACCCGTGTCCCCTGCATCGGCAGGCGAACTCTCAACCACTGCGCCACCAGGGAAGCCCTAAACAAATTCACTTTTAAGAACTGGAGTAAATTGGCTTCATAAGGAAACTTTTATTCTGAAGTCAAGTGGGAGCTATCCTGTGATTTTTAGGTAGGAAGGTAAATTACTTTATCAGATTTGCATTTTAAAGCAGTCCCTATCTATAGTGTATAGAATAGTTTAGTGCATACCCTGCCTAATTTAGAGACAGTTTCTAGGACTTTTAAAGCAATTTGGGTGAGAGATGATGAAAAGCTGAACCAGAATAATTACAGCAGTAATGGAGCCGAAGGGTCAAAAGATATTAAGGAGATAGAATTAACAGAACTGGGTCAGAGATTGAGTGTGAGAAATAAAGAAAAAAAGCAAAAGGAAATTATTAGAGTTTATTTTATGTTTACTTTAGAATCTACCTGCTTTCATAGACCTTCTGATTTTCTGGGGTTGCTGACTCATCAATATTCACTTTTAATCAACCTTCAAACTTGAAATTTTTTAAAAAATTTCATTAACGGTATTTTCCTTGATGTAAAAACTGAGAAGTAAACTAGCTGAGTTGAACCATTTACTTGGTGAATCTATTACTTATATTGTGATGATGTTTATATTATCAAAAGCTTTTAATGGGTTCATTTTATACTAGTCCCTCATAGCCCTCAGTATGGAGATTTCTAGAAGGTCTGCAAGAGTCATGACATTGAACTCCATGGATCTTTTGGTCATATCAGTTCTGTGATAGCAACTGAAGATCCAGTCTGTGATCAAATTTCAAACTGAGTAAAAATAGCATGTTTCAGGTCTTAATTCCATACTGTAATTTTTCTAATCTCCTTCACCCAACATTGCCTATCACTCATGGATTTTTGAATCATACACTGAGGTGTACAAAATTATAGCTTTTAAAAAGAATATATAGGGAATTCCCTGGCGGTCCAGTGGTTAGGACTCTTCTCTTGCACTGCAGGGAGCCCGGGTTTGATCCCTGGTCGGGGAACTAAGACCCCATAAGCTGCGCAGCGTGACCAAAATAATAATAATAATAATAGGCAAAGAGATAGATTCTATTTCTTTTTTTAAAGAATATATATATAAGTTCACCTCTCAAATTTCTATTTCTGTACAGCAGGAGAAAATTTATTTTTCCCACTTCAAAGTATTCAGTTACTTCTGGTTTAAAGTTCAGTCCTATCAGAAAAGGCCCAGTCAACTTCAGATCCTTCTCCTTCCCTTGTACATCTTTCTCCCTGAAGTGATAGTCTGGGGAGGGTTGGTGAACAAGGGTACTCACTTCCAAGGCACCATGATGCCACATCTTATGGGCCGTTAGTGCCCATCAGTGCCACTGTCTGGTAAGTGGTGAAATTTATGATGTCTGTCAGACTGGAGTTATCATAACCTGTGCTCACATATTTCTTGCTTTTTGTCCTTTCCCATATTAGGTCTAAGCATCCTTCCTGTCCTGATTTCAAATACTCTCTGGGCTCACTTGCTTTCCCTTAGAAAATCCCATATGATTCTCAGGAATTGGAAGAAAAAAATGGTTGCTCTCCCATAAGCTTTTGGTAGATGTTATGCTTTGTGAGTCCTTCTCGGGTCCAGATGCTATGAAACTCCACCCAGAGAGGTAGCCTGTTAGGTCGAATCTTAGCACCTTCCCTTCCTTCCAATTCTCTTCCCAGGATTAATTCTTCTCTTTGTGGGAAAAAACACTTTCATCACTGGTCACTCTTCCCTAATCTACCATTTATGGCTTATCTTTTATGTGCTTAGTCCTTTGCTGATTTATGTAATGTGAAAACCCAATTATTACTGTTGAAATTGTTGGTTTTCAAAACAGTTTCTTTCTGCTGTGGATTAGAAGAGCCTATTTGACTTCTCAAAACCTATAATTTGAATAAACCAGAGAGCAGTGCTTACGGGAATATATCACTACTCCTTGAATGTTGGGGATAAACTAATGTGTATAAATAAATGCAGGGTTGAAACCAGCTCAAGTGATATTTAAAATCATCTGACTTCATTTATAATATTTTCTAAGTAGGTTATAGGTTAGTGTCTTTCTGTTAAAATAGGCTCTTGACTGAAGAGTCTGTCTTTCCCCACCTACTTCTCTACATTTCTTTGATCATTTAGCACTCATTAAAAATAAATTTGTATCTCATTGAAACATTTGTATACCTCAGTGTGTAGTGTATGCAGTAACAAAAACAGTCATAATAATTTTTATATAACTGTCAGGTTACTTATAATACACTCATCAAATACTGAATTATGGTTAAAAAATTCAGGAGCAGTTTGCTGTGATACACAAAGGCAGTGCATTATATTGTCAGTAGTGAAAAAAAAATTCATCATAAACAAAAGTTTAAGACTCCATGGAGAACCAAAGTAGATCTTCTGATGTTGTTTTACTGTAACAGGATAAAAGCAATATGATGTCTATATTTTGTCTTCTATTTTTGTTTGTTTGTTTTACAGCATATTTATTATTTATTCATTTGCCGTTTTATTGAGAAATAATTGATATACATCACTGTATACGTTTAACGCATACAGCCTGATGGTTTGGTTTACATATACTGTGAAATTATTACCACAGTACGTTCAGTTAACATCCAACTTGTCATATAGATAGATACAGTAAAAAGAAAAAAATGGAAGGGGGAGTCTTCTTGTGATGAGAATTCACAGGATTAACTCACTTAACAAATTTCCTGTGTATCATACAGCAGTATTAACTATAGTCATCATGCCACGCATTACATCCTTAGTGCTTATTTATCTTGTAACTGGAAGTTTGTACCTTTTGCCACCTCTCTCCAATTCCCCCTCGCCCTCCACCCTCCACCTCTGGTAACCCCAAGTCTTATCTTTTTTCAATGAGGTTTTTTCATTTGTTTTTAGATTCCACATGTAAGTGAGATGATACAATATTTGTATTTCTCTGTATGACTTATTCCACTTAGCATAATGCCTTCAAGTTTCATTCATATTGTGGCAAATAGTAGGATTTCCTCATTTTCTATGAGTGAATAACATTCCATCGTGTGTGTGTGTATAAACATATATCTATATTTTATATATCTATATATGTACCACAACTTATTTTTCCATTCATCCATCGATGGACACTTAGGTTTTTTTCTATGTCTTAGCTATTGTAAATAATGCTCCTATGAACACGGGGTTGCAGATATCTTTTTGAGTTAGTGTTTCTATTTCCTTTGCATATATTTCCAGAAGTAGAAATGCTAGATCATATGGTAGTTCTATTTTTAACTACTTGAGGATCCTCCATACTAATTTCCCTAGTGGCTATACCAATTTAAAATTCCACCAGTAGTACACAGGGGTTCCCTTTTCTCCATATCCATGTCAGCATTTGTTATCTCTTGTCTTTTTGATAACAGCCATTCTAACAGGCGTGAGGTGCTATCACATTGTGGTTTTAATTTGCATTTCCCTAATGACTAGTGATATTGAACATCTTTTCTTATACCTGTTGGAATTTTGTGTATTTTCTTTGGACAAATGTCTATTCAGATCCTTTGCCTATTTTTAATTGGGTTATTTGTATTTTTGGTATTGAATTGTACAATTTCTTTATATATTTTAGGTATTAATTCCTTTATCAGATTATACTGTTTGCAAATATTTTTTTCCCATTCCATGGGTTGTCTTTTCACTTTGTTGATTCCTTTTGCTGTGCAGAAGCTTTTTAGTTTGGTGTAGTCCCACTTGTTTTTTGTTTTGTTTTGTTTCTTGTGCTTTAGATGTCATATCCAAAACTTCATTCCCAAGACCCATGTCAGGGAATTTATTCCTGTGTTTGTTTCTAGGGGTTTCATGTTTTCAGGTCTTAATCCATTTTGAGTTAATTTTTTTTAAGTGGCATAAGATATGGGTCCAGTTTCATTCTTTCACATGTGACTATCTTAATTATCTCAGCAGCATTTATCGAAGTGACTGTCTTTTCTCCATTGAGTGCTCTTAGCTCTTTTGTCAAATATTAGTTGATTATATATGCATGGTTTTATTTCTAGGCTCTCAATTCTGTTCCATTGGTCTATTTATCTGTTGTTATGCTAGTACCATACTGTTTTGATGACCATAGCTTTATAGTATAGCTTGAAATCAGGAATATTGCCTTCTATTTGACCCTATTATTTTATAATTTACAAATTAGCACTGTAAAAGAAATATTATAGGATCAAATAATTAAGAGATCATTACAATTTGCAGCAGTTTTCCTTAATTAGTTAGGTGAACTACCTTTGGGTGGACAGCTAAGATTTAAGGATTTGACAAAGATACTGTTTTATAATGCTAATAAACCAATTATGATTAATGTAAATATGAAAATGTGAACTAATAATACTATTTGACATTTAACAAATATTTAGTAAGTGAAAGGCCATGTTCCAAAAGTATAAATTTATTAACTCCTCACAATAATCCCATTAATAAGTAATACTATTATTGCCATTTTACAGATGAGAAAAATCTTACACTGAGAGGAAATAAATGTTCAGTCGGTATCCACATGGATATTGAGTGGCAGAGCAGAAATTCCAACCGTATAGACTGTTCCTTAAAGAATACCTGCTGTTGCATAATAGGCCCTAAAACCCATGCTGATAAATATGAAATATAAAGTATGCCATAGTGCCTTAAATTTCTATTATTTTAAATTACTGTAAATGCATTATTAAACATACAACTGTGCTAGAGTTTCTAAGTAGCACTTTGGTAAATGTAATCTCATTAATTCTTCTGAATTAACTGAAATATAATTATTACATGAGATGACATTTATATTCATAATATTGCAGTTTAAACATCTGAAGCCAGCTTTCCTCAGATGTTTTAAGGTAAATGACATTTAAAGCTTTGGTCACAACCTTGATGACTTAAACACTCAATGGCCCTGTAGAAAATACCAAATATTGATTTACGATTGATATGATATTATTTTCAATTATATCAGTTTCTTCACTAAAAAAAACAACAACTATAATTCATACCATAATCCTACAAAATAAGTACCACACATTTCACTCATTCAACTGAGGCTAAGAGGTTAAATGCTGTGATTATTTTTATGGGAATGAATCAAGGGCAACTTTGGAGCTCAGATCCAAAATTCGGACATGATTTCACCATTCTGTTGTGTTTATTTGAACAACAGAGTCTAATGATGATTGACAAGGTTGTTTGTATCTTCTCTCATCAGGTTATTACAGAAAGTTTATCGATGAGTTTTAAATATATATATTTATATACCATGTGTCCTTTGCTTGAAAACTGTCTGCTTAAAGACACAGTTCATATGTCCACTTTTTTAAATTTAATTTTTTATTTTTTAAAAGACAGGAAAATATAAGTTTATATATACTTAATTTTAAATATATGTATAAGTTGCTTTGTAATTGTTTTATATTTCCTAATCTAGATTATAATCCTTTGAAAATCACCGATTTAACTTGAATCAGGTATCTTCTACACATGTCTGTTAGAAAGAGTAAGTAAATAAAGTGCATGGGACTTAGTTTTTAAATTCATTTATTTAGTCTGAATAGATTTTTCTGATTGCAGCTAAGTCAGAGCTACTATCTGAGCAAAGTTTCATGTGTTAGAGATGCTGGACGAGTCAAAGCACTCAGGCTTGGGATTCCTCTAGAAGGAATCCTGGTTCAAGTGAAAACGTGTTTCATGAGCTCAGCCAGAGGCTATCCCAACAAGGTCTTGAAGCCAACCAGCTGGTTTCCCATCTGTTTTCCCACCTGAGTCCCAGGAGGGGTTTGGATAGAGACTAAGGCACTGTTGACATGCATTTGGAAAATAAAAGTATTATTGTTTTTATTTTTAATACATTCCATTCTGTGTATATTTAAATAAGTTAAATGAATATATTTTCCATAATTTAATGCCTTCATCAAAAAAGAGGAATCCATGCAACGTGGAGTTTGTTGGAGGCTGTGTCATGATGGAGGCATTGCAGGCCTGGATGAGAACATCACAGCCTTAAAATTGGATGCATTCCTCTGAGTTTGGATGGCAGACAGATCTTTGGCCCCAGTGAATTAGATAGCAGGAGTCAGAGATGTGAGTAGTGTAAGAAAGCAACGAGTACAGTTTCTCCAGTCTTCAACCGCCAATACTTTCAAATTTTTTAACCTTTGCAAAATGATAACATCAACACATATTTGTTGGAAATCCATCATAGCAAATAACACTTAGATGCCATAAAATGATAATAACAGCAGACCTTTTTTCAGGGCTAACTCTGTGACAGGCACTTTACAAGTGCTGTTTTATTTATTCCTGACACAATTTTATAATGTAAGTATTATTATTACCCTTATTTTTCAGATGTGGAATCAGGTTTAGAAAGGATAAGCAACTTGTTCAGTGTCCCAGGGGTGGCAAGCAGTCTGCTGGGCCTCAAAGCCAGGTCTGCTTGACTACAGAACTCATGTTCTTCATCTTTGTGGATCCTTTAAAGTCAATTAACTGGTGCTTATAACTCACTGCCTAGGGGACAGGCACAAATCAAGCCTGGCTTGCCCTGAAATTTCTACTAGAAACCAAACAATTAATGCTATCATTGGTTGATGTGTAGATGAAGGGAAAGTGCTCAATTTTTTATATTCTAAACAGTATAAATCCTTATAAAATTAAAATTTTACAATAACACAAGCAGACTAAAATCTTGAGGAAAATGATCACCAAATAAAAGTGTCTATCTAGAAATCAAGTGTTTGTTTTCTAATTCAGGAGACAGTTGTGCAAGTGATTTTTCTCACTTAATATCACTTAATATCTCACTTTAATATCTTCAGTATAAAGAAGATCATGAACATGGAGAAAGATGTAGTGTTGCTGTCATATATGTTTTTCTTATGCAACAGGATGCTTCAAATTATTTATGTCTTTCAGGACACTTAATACCACTACATATGCATTAAGATATCACTTTGTATTTTCTAAAATAAAGAAACACCCTCTTTTTCTTCTATGTTGTATTTTGGAATGTTTGTACCTAGGATACATTAAAAAAACTTAGTGGTCCCACTTTTAGGTTTTGGTCCTGTAAAAAATACTAGTATATGAATGTGCCAAGATACATATATAAGATGTATCTTACAAATTTAGATGCAGTGGAAACATTTTTTAAAAAATTAAATATCCTTCAACAGGGGATTGATATTATGTATAATATTACATCAAAAATAATGAGAAAATATATGCAAAATGGTTTTAGAAGTGTTATTAAAATACTGTTACATAAAAAACTGAAAAATGTAGTGATAAGTAAAATTGAGCTAGATTTGGTTACACGTTCTATCATGAGTATGTGTATGTGTGTGTAATATTGTGTCATGTGGTGAAGTGGGTAGGCGTAGAAAAAATTCTAGAACTATTTATACCAAGTTATTCAGAAGTGGGTGGGGTTGCAAGTTGTGGGGAAACCTCCATTTCTCAGTTTCTACACTTCTATTTTATTTTATTTTTACAAAAACGTGTATTAGTTTTGTTAGAAATAAAAAAAGCATTTTTTTACATTCTGCTTGGCACTCAGTGCTCATGACTACAAGGCTCAATTTACCTTTCCAATCTAATTTGTCACAATTTCAGGCATCCTGCCTTAATTATATAATTTACAACTGTGCCCTTGATTCCTTTTTTCCTCTGCCTTTCTGTATCTTGTCTCCTCTGTGGGGAAAGCCCTTTCCTTCACTTCCTATCTTTACGTTCTATTATGTTTACAGTTCTAATTCCAGTGCTTCTATAACACATTTTTATGTGTATGTTTCTCAGTTAATTGTCCTCCTCTATTCTCATTTCAAATTTTGCATTCTTCTATCATATCACATATTATAGTCTGCCTTGTAATAAATGTATTAATATGTCCATATGAGCCATTCATGAAATTAAAGTCTTAACTTATTTATTTCCTTACATTTAGATTACATTACATCAGTAAGTGCCTATAACATTTGAAAAATTAGTAACATTTTATTTTTGTGAAGTTTTTGAACAGTTTCATTTTTTCTTCTATCATAATCTGTTATTGGAGAGACACCTCTACTCTATGTAGATTGCCAACCTTATGGCTCATAATCTGCTCCTCGATTCTGTATTATAAGTTCTATGTAATAACTGCATTTGCTTCCTCTATTCTCTTATATAAATGCATTTCAAGAGGCTGAAATGGGATATGACAGTTCAAATAAAATAGCTTAGGCATTTGCAATTATTTCATAAAATGATGCCAAAATATTGTCACATACAGTATCTCACATGACAAATTTAATGAAGTCTTCCCAGAGAAACACACATTTTTATAGTAAGATTCTGGTATAAATCAATCCAGGTGGCTTCCTTTTACAAGAACAGGCAGATTATTTTCAATATGATAGAACCAGGGGCGAGAGAGTAAAAACTCAAACTGATTTGCAAACAGGAGCTTCCTCAGTAGTCATCCAGGAAGGGAGTTTTGCTGTGTCACAAGTGACTAGTCCCGGGTTTTGAAAAAAGAGTGAGTCATCCCCCTTTGAAACAAGAGATAAGTGGGGGAAAGAGCTGTTTAAAAATTATTTTACAACTATTTCCTTTGGAGCTATGACTCCTTAAGCTGGAATGTGATCCAGAATAACTTCCCTTTGAATCCAACATTTGTCTTAAGCATTTTTATTGCCTCTCTTTTCCCTCGTCCCATCTCACTTCTTCCCTCCCTCTGTTCAACAGATTTACACGGACTGGGCCAACCACTACCTGGCAAAATCGGGCCACAAGCGGCTGATCAAGGATTTGCAGCAAGACATTGCAGATGGAGTGCTGCTAGCAGAAATCATCCAGATCATTGGTAAGATCTGCCCTCTGAGAAAAGCCATGAAAGTTTCTGCGCCCACGCACTTTGGTAAAATACAATTTAATTTGGATGCTTAGGAACTTGGTCCATGTGTCTCTGAGATTAATGCAGCCCTCCCCGTGATTTAATTAAAATGTTTATGTGAGAATGTTTGAAAAAGGCAGTTTGGCCATACTTTTAAATGGCTAGAACTGTATCTTTACATACACTGAATTGTCAGAAATGAACGCTTCATTAAACCATATGTCTCCCATGTGTGCATTTCGTTAGCTGGAGCAACTCATATACTCTGAGATTCCTTGAAACTATATCCTGATCCAGCAGGGACAATTGTGAAAGGTTTCATGCCAGCAGTCATTTGGCACAGGCTAAGGAATTAGCAGCAACTTCCTTCTCACTCACTTTTTTTTTTTATTTGCCTGATTTGTGCATATGGACCTGACGGCTGCTAACAAGAGTGTCTTCTTGTACACGGCTTAGGAGGCAGAGTGAATGTAGCACCAGCATTTTGCTTGGTGTTTTTTTTTTTTTCTTTTTTTCTTAGTCTCCTTTTTTTGTGTTTCACTTCATGGCTTAAGCATGTCGTTCTTTTTTTCTCTCTTTTATTTTATTTCTTGGCTTTAGCAAATGAAAAAGTTGAAGATATCAATGGATGTCCTAGGAGTCAATCTCAGATGGTAAGAATCATGTTTATTCTGAATATATTGCTTGTCTTCACTTCCAGAGTTAACTGCATTTATAAATGGACTAGAAGTTTCTTTTGCATGTCTCTCTCCTTGTTCAAGAAACCATTTGATCATATTCTATCATATATATTTCTTTGGGTGCAATTTAGGAAGAAGTGATAACAACAATACAGTTGAATATGTATGACTCCTGAAGAACCAATCTCCAGGTGTTTTATCAGATTCTTGACCTTTTTTTTTTGTTCTGATGTCTGAATAATTTAACACTGGTCTTGGTGGCAATAAATCCCATTTCCAGTTTTAAGTGGAGCCTTTTTGTCTGAACAACTGGTTTGAAGAAAACCAAACCAAAAGAAAACCAAAGTTGCCATGTGCATTTTAAAAATATATGAATAGTATTTTCTTCGCTCATAACAAAGTCCAATGTAAACACATTGACTCTTCAACACTTTTGGAAATAACTCTAAGGGCAGGCTGCTGGAATTTTGCTGAGCAGGGACTGACTAGGAGATATGATTCATAGCCTTTTCCAGAAAGTTGTCGATCTAGAGGTCTGTCTGTCCCCCAGCCCTCTCTTATTTTTACCACTTGGTAAAGCCTAGAGTTTTATAATAAAATAATAGATTAATAAGCTGCTGAGATAAAAACCCACCCCTTTCTTAATTAAATAGCCACAACTTTATTTTATAGGACAATATGAAACCAAAATGCCTTAACTGAAGTTATGTCAGCAGATATAATCAGGAATGACAGCCAAAATCCACAAGATGAGGTTTCCTCCAAAACTCTTTTTAGCATAGAATAGGCATTTAAAATAAAAATAATGAGTACTTAATTGACAGAAACTGGAAGAATGAAAAAAATGATGAACTGTTTTGACCTACTGACCTGCTTTATTTAATGTCAGAAAACTGAAATCCAAAATAATAAAAAGAATTTATTTTTAAAGAGTGATTAACTAGCATGTCTGGGGGTGTGTGTGTGTGTGTGTGTGTGTGTGTGTGTGTGTGTGTTTAAGCACTCCTCTAAGGACCTACTACAATGTCATGAACTCTGTGTCGCTCTTGTGAAAAAAATCACTATAAAGAAAGATTCTCTGTAAAACATTTCAGTTTTAAGGAAACTTCCTGATCTAATTACTCTGGGCACAAAGACGACTCTATTAAAATTAATTATAGTTATTTCCTGAAGTTTTACTGGAAGTAGTTATAATACCTTTAGGCCCTGCTATAATAAAAGCTGCACGATGATGGGAAAGACATGTAACTTCTCTGAGCCTCAGCTTTCTCATCTGTAAAATGAATCTGTAAAATGAACCCTAATTATGATATGATAATAACATATAATTATGGACATTCTTTACTACCTAAACTGATACGGAAATGCAGAATAGTATTGCTACAAACTTTATAAAGAGCACATTCATGAATTAATACCTGTTAAAAGATTTTTAAGGCTTTATATTAAAAAGCTCTATAGTCCCTGAATATCATATGTTATTTCTCAAACCCAACACTGTTGGTTTTACTTTCATTATTTCAACCATAAAGAGATGTTGGATACTAAAACTCTTATGTTCTCTGCTGGCATTCCAATTTGATTCTGATTACAGTTCAATAAATAGCCAAGCTATTACTTCATGACAGATAATAAACAAATAAACCTTCAAAACTCATAACTATAGATAGAGATGCGGTCCTTAGATATTTATCTGAAACATCTGTGCCTAAAATTCTACAAATCTGAAAATATTCTCATGGGTATAAGACTCTCTTAATTTTATTACTTCCTGTTCCTTATTAGCCCCCAAATGTCATGCAACATCTAGTATACATGTTATGTTGATATTTCTGCTTCTGATTTAAAGCAAACAAACAAACAGAAAAACCAAAACCTGAGAAATGCAAATGTTATAAAATAGGTGATTTTTTTTTTCCAGCCAAAAAGTTTTAGTCAGAATTACACTGAATTTTGAGTCACAATGTGTTGTAACCTCATTTGTTTTGATGTGGTTGAATTTCTAACCTGAAATTGGCATGCCTTCAATAAGGTGATTCAGAAGAATACATATGACACAAATGTAACTTTTTTGGCTGAATTATTTTTGCCTCTGTTCTTAAGAATTGGCATCGGTACTATGTTATTAATGAATAAAAGTTCCAGATTTTAACTGAGACAAGAAAGTAGAAGAAAGAGAATTATGATAGCATGACTAGGCTTATAAATTTCATACATCTTTTCCAAACAGGATGTTGCCTGTTTCTTTATTGTGTAACAACCGAGCAGTGCTGTGTTAGTAACAGTGAGCACTGTCCTTACTTATAGAACTACTTGTCCAATGCTTTTTATATATCTGATTTTTCATGGCCTTTGGTTGGCGTTCATGTTTAATAACAAAAGGTAAGGTAAAACTAGGTCTGCTACTGTTTCTAGTTACAAATTGTCTTTTTTTCTTTTTTAAATTTTAAACTTGGTAACCTTTATTGGATTATTTTCAGCCTTGAGTAATAGAAGTTCTCTCATGGTACGAATGTATGGTATATTGATGAATAACAGCCAGCTATTCATATTTAGGCAATATTAACTGAGCACATAAGGCACCAGGTGTAGGGACAATTGAGGATCAGAGGAGCAAATATTCAAATAAATAATAGCAACAGTGTTAATTGGGAAGAACAAAAGGAATGTGAAGGAAGTGAGCTTGGTGTGTTCTAGAAGCAGAAGATGACTGTGGTTTGAGCACAGTAAGAGGTGATTGGAGGGGATGACGGAAGCCTGATTATGTAGGACCAAAGGAAGGGGTTTGTATGTTACTCTAAGTTGATTGAGGAGCCTTTGGAGGACTTTTAAAGCTGGGCTGTGTTGTGATTTGATGTAAATATTAAAAATGATCACCCCAGGTGCTTTCTGGGCATTGTAGAATACTTAAGTGTTGGCCTTCAGTTGGGTATGGGAGATGAAAAATACAGGGACTATGCAGTGGTCCCCGATTTTTTGGCCTGAATGAGTAAGTAGTTACCATTAAACCAGATGATTATTATGGAGGGAGAAAACAGGCTAAAAGATGAAGAAGGGAAGAGGACAAATTCAGATTTTGACAAGTAGAATTTGATGTACCCATTGGAACGTGAAGTAGGAGGTTATTGGAGGCAATTAGGCATGTGATTCTAAAGGCCAGAAGTAAGATATTGGTTAGAATATACGTACTGCGTAGATAACGGTTAAAGCCATGGCCAAGGATGAGATCTCTAGGAGGTCTGTGTAAAGTCAGAAAGGAAGAAAGCTGAGGTTCTCACACTGAGGAATACCAACATGTATGTGATAAGCAGAGGTGAAGGAGTCAGAAAAGGGTGAAAAGAATGGTGAGAAAGTGAGCCCATCACTGAGAGAGTGGATCAACAGATATGGATTGTTAATCCTTAGGATAGCTATGGTAGCTTAAGCTGTAGTACATACTCGGACTAACCCAGTGGGGCAGGGCAATGTAAGATGACGAAAATGTGGCAGATGCTGTCAAATGCTACCTAGTCAATGGGTTGGTATACCAGAAGGCAGGAGAGTTAGTTTTGGTAATTAGACAGGCGTTAATGACCTTCATGTAAACATCTTCTGTAGAGTGATCATGTGTTCAAGAATAGCTGAGAGGTGCAGATATCCACTGAGTCTTGAATGATCTTTCCAGGACTTTCCTGTTGAAGGATGAATAAAAAATATATAGTTTGAGAGGAAGTCAAGGTGAGGGGAGTTTTTGCAAGTGCGGAAGTAGGCAGAGAAGGAGGAAGCAATAGGGAAAGGGGAGGATCCAGGGGGATGGGGAGACAAGTGACCATGCCAGATCCTCAGGGATGTGGCAGAGGAGGAAATTTGAAGTCTGTGTGGAAGATTTAATGTTGGAAAACAGTGGGGATACACTTTCCTTTCATAAGGGGATATGATTGCTTGAAGAGGTGGTATTTGTTAGTGGATTACGTAGAAATGGAAGGAATTCAAATAAATATGATAATGACTTCAGACTATTAGATAATATTACTGTGCTCTTTTTCATGTCATTCTCTAATGGTTACCTTATAATATAAAGAAAAAACATTGATTATAGTATTTTATAGCAGATAAAGAAAATTCAACAAAAATTCTTTCAAATATCATTGGCTAAAGGGCACATATTTAACAAAAATATGAACTTGTCTTTATTAGCAGGATTATTGAGAGGTTGATTCATATTTATTCCAAGTTTCAACTGCTATCTATTGCTATCTTTCCTTAATAAGTTTGAGACCAAACTCATCCTGAAAAACACAGAACTAAGTTTGTAGGAGCTTATTCAACACTATATTTAACCTCATCCAAAGATGAAGTTACTAATGTGGATGACACCTGTTAAGTAATTTCTAGGTGGATGGTATCAGGATTCAAAATATATGCTGCATGCCACAACTCTGGTGAGATTACATGAGGAAATAAATTAGCCAACTATAAATACCAGGAACATCCAGAATGCCCAGCAGATTAAAAATAGCAGAAAAAAAATGCCCAACATGTATTTGAAATGCAGAGGCACAAGTGCAAGGTTCTTAGACAAAAATGTAAGACACGTAGAGGAAAAGTTGTTTTGAAAACAAAATTTTCTTTATTTTAAAATAGACCATTAGAGCACTTGGCCAGTTAGCTCAGTTGGTTAGAGTGGGGTGCTAATAAACTAGGCCATGATATTTAATAATCTTCATAAATGCATGGAGGGGTTAGGAAATTTGATCATGTGAAATAGTTGCAAACCAAGAATTAGATGGTGGGGCAGAGGTGAGGGTGTGGTTCCCAGCCTGTCCTTCCTCTTCGCTGCTTCCTCCCTTCACCTCACTCTAATAGCTCGACTGGTTTTTTCAGCCACAACATTCTCCCTTCTTTTCTATCATATCATATTGTTTAAAATTTGGTGAGATCCGGATTTTGGGAAAACTTGTGCCTCTTACCCTTTTCTATTCCTAGGAGATGAAAAATTAGGTTTTAGTCTTCCCTTAATTCTCTGATTTCATGTCCCACGGGGTTATGGCTGCCACAATAATTACCATCATGGATTTCACAGGCATCTTTATTCCATTTCTATAGTTTACAGCAATCCAGACAGTGAAACTATTCTTGACAGAAAAAGTATCCTGTTCTTTTATCACCATGCTGTCCTTTTAAGTTTTAATTCTTTCAGCCACTGCTTGTTATTGCTGCCCTTTTAAAGGATCTATTTAGGTAAGATAAGAAGATGAGGCTCCTAACCAAATAGGGAAGAGATAAAATATTGGAATGCTCTAAAGGTTTAGTAAAATCTTATAAATGGCACGCTGCAGGATTCTAGCACTATGACTCAGAGGAGTGGAATATTGCTAAGTTAGTCCATTCACATGATCCCCTGCCATTTTGAAACTGTTCATCTTCTGGAATGTCTAGAAAAAGATAGCTTAATGAAGACAAATGCTTTCCTACAAATAGAGCTCTGATCTCTAAAGAAATACTAACTGAAAATCTCTACTTTGTAGTTTCCTTAATGATCATTATTTTTATTTAGGCTTATACTTCAGGAGAATAAGCATAAACTACAAGTATTAGGAAATTTATATTAAATGATTAGAGTATCACCCTGATGATTTTTAAAACTGAGTTTGTCTCTAGAAGTTGCTCTGTGTACTTGTAAAGTTTGAATGAAGTAATTGAAATAACATGGGGGTGCTGAGAGTAAGTGTGTCATGTTGAAAGGACAGTGGTCACTGGAATTCTAATTCTGATTAGATGATCCAGGAAAAAGAATTCAGTAAATGCTCAGAGTTTTCACTCATTTCTGCAATGAGGAAATTAGACTGATTAAAGTCTGTTAGAACTCCGACTTGCTAGACTGATTTAATGAAACACCAAAGACCACGGTTTCTGTTCAATATTTCATCTTATAGATATACCTGGGTTTTCAATCTTTATAGCTTTTAAAACCACATTCATAGTAAAGTAAGAAAGACATTTCTTAGAATATATTACGTCTAATTTACAACGAAAAACAATATTTTTATGAAAGTTATCTGGTCTGCCATTCAGAAATTAAATAAATGCTGAAGATACAAGAATGCTTTTCTACATTAATTTTATATTATAGAATAAATAGTGTAAATGTTTTTCTTATGAGTATCAATATTTAAATTGGTTTGTGCCGTTAGTAGAAATTGAAGTTAAGTAACTCCCTTTGGGTTGGACACCAGATTCCACATACAAATTTTTTCCTTCTTTCTGGAGACAAGATATAAAATATTTCTGGTTTTGCAGGTAGTTATTAAGCTTTATTCTGTACATAAAAAATTGCAAAGGTACTTAATATTTCTACTATATATTTAAATACCAACCACTTTCTTAAACATTTAGAATGTTCTTTATCCTGATAGTTTTGACTTAAAATGCTGTAAGTTGTTTCCCACTGATAAGCCACTATCTGAGTGAGCACAAAATACCATCATACCTTGTATTAGAAAACATATTTTGTAGCAATCCTTTTGTAATTTTAGTTTTATTACCCTCACTAATCTAGTTTTTTTTTTTAAAGAACTTACTGCTCCATCTTTTTCAACCCTTCTTGAAATTAGTAGAAAATTAACTGAGAAATTTAATACTCAGTACTAAAAAATATGAAATAAGAGCAGTTTTTAAAACCCTAGTTCAGAAAACCATATACTAAGATATGAAGCCATTTTAAATATGACCTATGATATTCTTAGCTTAAAAACCTATGGTGATTAAACAATGTTTTTAAAAAATACTTCCATAGGACAGAAAAAGGAAATGAAATGGGGGAATCTTATTCACTTGATCTCAGTATAATCATTTGGCAAGTATATCTTTGATAAAATAAATTATTTGAAAATCAGTAGATGTACCCAATCTACTTGTTTTATGATATTATATTTAAATGATTTTAATATGAATTAAATTAAACTGACCTGTGTGGATAGCCACAGACAAAATTCATGACATGTCTGGTTACACTTTGAAAAATTCTATTGCCCGTTTGATTTGTATTAGCCATGTTTCAAACATTAAAAAAATATTATGAAATCATATCATAGAAGCATCAAATTTTAGAGATGGACCTGAGAGTTCAGCCGTATCAGTATCGCTTATTGATTCATCTGCAGGTTGAATGTCAGCCATCTTTATCCAGTGCTGTACTAGATGCTTTGCTTGCGTTTTTCATTGAGTCATCATAGCAAACCTACAAAAGAACTTGTCTCACTGAGGCTGCCTGTGTCCCTATTTAGTAAGTGGAAGAATCAGTGTTTGGTCTCATGTCTATTTGAGTCTAGGCCAAATTGCTTTAAAACTTATTAACAAATGCATTTAAGAAAATACGTCCTGGGACTCAGGTCTTGAGATTTTGATCTCTTCCTCTTCTTCCCCCTCCCCCTCCTTCTCTTTCATCCCCGCCTCCCCTTCTTCTTTAAAGTTTGGATCCCTCTCCCCCCGCTCCAAACTTGCAATATAAATGAGGATTTTTCTTTAATATTATGCTTGTTTCTTCCATCTATGACAGGAATAAAAGCTTTGGTTAGGTTGGGAGAGGGTGTGGGCATATGAGATAAATAATGATTTATAAATTTTGTGGTGAAATTATGCATTGGGAAAATAATTAATTGTTATATGTAACTTTAGCCCTATATCTAAACAGATATTATTTTAGAATGGTTTTGTAATTTCATAATAAAAGAGTAAGTTTCCTTGTTTTGTTTTGTTTTCTGAAACAAACCGAGAAGCAGGAATTATTAAAAACCTACAGAGTATATTTCCAGGTCAATGAGTACTGACATAGTATTTTATAATTTTATATTTATAATACTTTATATTGGCAATTATAGCCTATAATGAAGATTTAATGTCATCTATAATTGGCAACTAATATTAAATGATGTTCATTATTCTCTAATCACCAAGTCAGTTAAAGCAGAATATAGAATTTTAAACAAAAAATAATTTTTATCTGATAAAATTCTAATAAATTTTCCATATCTGTACCCTTATCTATCTATCTGTCTATCTATCTAGTCACATACACACTTCTGTTATATATGTGTTTATATAAAGCATTCCTAGTATGAAAATTTATACATACACACATGTACACACAGACATAGATACACATATGCCTAGTATGGAGCTAAGCTCTTCATAAACATCTGCAATCCTCACATAATATATTGTGTGGAAACTGCTTTCATTCTCATTTCACAGATAAGGAAGCTGAGGCTTCAGCAGAGTAAAAACTTTATTTCTAACAGTGTGTAAATTGCATAACTATGATTCATATAAGACTGCAAAACTTTAAACTATTATACTATAGTGCTTAATTAATGAACTGACTCCTTGTAGCTAACCCCAGACCAGCTAAACACAAAAACAAACTGAAGAGCTAAACAAAATTTCTATCTCCTACCTTTCCCTATCCCACAACACAAACTAACGAGATAGGAGAGGAAAACATGGGACATAGCATTCAATGACATGAAATACCTAAACTGTACCTTTCACCTCCCCTCCCCACAGACTTAACAAATCAAACCTCAGAAGGCAAGGCCTAGAGCTCTGCATGCTTACAGATCCCAGCTGACCCTTAGGCTTGCTAAAGTTTGGGGATCTACTGCTCTGCTGCACTAGTTTCCTGTGACTGCTATAACAAATTATCACAGATGTGGTGGCTTCAAACAGTAGAACTTTAATCTCTCACTGTTTGGATGCCAGAAGTCTGCAATCAGTATCACAGGGCCAAAATCAAGGCTTCAGCAGTCCTGTGCTTCCTCCAGAGGCTGTAGGGGGAATCCATTCCTTGCCCATTCCAGCTTCTGATGGCTGCCAGCGTTCCTTGGCTTGTGGCCACATCAGTCATTCTGTATGTTCATCTACCGGGAGATAAAAATGCATTGGTTAGTTGTGAAATAATTTGGAATCATTTAAACCTTATGAACTTAGAATATGGATGGAACAAATAGATTTTGCATACTCTTTCTGTCCTTCCTTTCACATGACACAATTTCATCCTTACATTCAACCACATATTTATGGAGCACCTATCTTGTGCCAGGCCTGTATCCTAACTGCCTGTCAATCATGTAGAGAGCTTGAGTCAGAAGCTGGAAATGGCTCAGTCAGAATGTCTAAATTATAGTGGTAGAAAGCATAATGTAGCAGAAATGGTGATTTCATTGGAGACTGACAGGGTTGAGTTTGAATTCTGGCTCTGCTATTTATTAATTGCATAAACTTGTACAAAGTATGTCATTTCTAAGCCTCTACTGAATGGCCAAAATAATATCAAATTTACCAGAGTCTATGGTAAAGATGAAAAAAGCGTTTTGCATTTGCAGTAAATAACACCCATGCTTAAAGCTGTGTATGGGGCTTCCCTGGTGGCGCAGTGGTTGAGAGTCCGCCTGCCGATGCAGGGGACACGGGTTCGTGCCCTGGTCCGGGAGGATCCCACGTGCCTCAGAGCGGCTGGGCCCGTGAGCCGTGGCCACTGAACCTGCGCATCTGGAGCATGTTCTCTGCAACGGGAGAGGCCACAACAGTGAGAGGCCCACGTACCGCAAAACAACAACAACAACAACAACAAAAACTGTGTATGAACTCCCTTCCTGTGCTGGGTTAAGTGGTGAAGGAAAAAGTGGCTTTCAAACCATTTCCCGTGCTTCTCTTCTTGACATGTAGTGTCCAGTTCCTCACAGTGAAGCCTGTTCACCTAGTGTGTTATGAAGTTAATATTTTACAAATGACATATTAAAATTAAATACACTAAAATAGACTTTTTAAAAATCAGAGTGCATTGCAGATAGAATGGGTAGAAATTGACTTGTGAAACTTTTATTAATTTCTATCTATAAGCCTATGTATATACTGTGTGGTTATATAAAATAGATATCTTCAGTGCAACGCTGACCATTTCTTTCGCATCAGACACACCATTAGTCCCCTGAGCTATACTATCAAGCCCAGGCCCTTAGCAAGACGTGGAAGATGTTCCACATCTAGCCCCTGTTTATCTCTATGCCCTCGTCTTCTGCTGCTAGATTTTCCAGATCTCAAGATACTTTTTCCTGGAGTCTTTCTGGCTGTTCTCTCCTCCAGCATAGTTTCTTGAAACCTACTGAAGGCCACCAGCCTTTGGAGGGGCCTGTTTTCGCATTGATAAACAAAGATGTTGTGGAGAAAGATTTAAGTGGGGTTCAACTCTTAATATTCCTGGCTATTCTGAATTCCCCAGTCCCTTAACTAATGGCGTTTCTCAACCCTGAGCAGTTCACATATTGCTCCTTCTTTGGGTTCACTTCACCCCAAATCCTGTTATTTGGTTAGCCCTTCCTAACCTTTCAGGGACTAGCTCAGGCTTCCCTTGAAGCAGAAAAAAAAAAATGTGGGAGTTAATGATACAGGCTCTGTTTTTCACATATTCTCTCTGTGTATCCTTGAACATCTCAGTTTAATTCTCTGATCAACACTTTTATCATTGGAAAAATGCTATAATTATGGCAACTTCAGAAGAAGGTATCTTTGTAATCATGATAGAGAAGTCTTAGTTACTAATAACTTTCTCCTTTCCTGGTCCCTTTACCTCTGATCATGAATAGACTGTTCTGCATGCTTCTTTAGGAGTCTGTGTTTCTCTGATTATAACATTCATCACATTACATTGGAATTATCTCTCCTGTGAGACTATATATATTTTTAAGGGCTTGGACATGTCTCAATGAATAAATAATCATTATGGAGTGAATGAAAGCAAACATCTTAAGAATATTTAACCAATGCAAAAACACTGTTGCATTTTACTTTAATTCTTCAAACATTTATATTTGAAAGAATTATATTAAAATCTTTGGCTAAAATCTATATAATTATTTGAATTTTATGATAGGATGGGGTTTTGCTCAAACTGAGCCATCGTATCTATTTATTTTTGGTTGAAATCAAATGTAATTAATGTATATAATGATACTAGCAGTGTATGTTTATCATGAAAAATAGGAAGAATCGTTAATTAAAAATAGCACAGGTCCCAAAAGAACTTACCATTGGAGAGAATGAAAGTTATGTTTGCTTTATATTCTTCTACACATTCTCTGTGTATGATTCACACAGCAGTACCTCAAACATGCCCTAACCAGGCTGCATTGTGTCTATAGAGAGAACTCAGTCTTTGAAATATTATGCCTACTACCTGTTTTACAATTATTTAACTTTTTATATTGCAGTGGTTTTAGGATCCCAGGGGGCATCAGAGCCTTTTCAGTTCCAGGCCGAATTCAGCTCTGTAAACATAATTGCAGAAAGGAAAGGCTGGCATGGTCTGTTTTCAGGCATCCTCTTGAGCAGTTGTGTGTTGCTCTAAGCTGCTCTGCTGGGCATGGCTGCTTCCCCTTCTGAAGCTTGTCTAACCTTCTCAGAATCAGACTTCTCCTGGCCATCCAAATGACACTTCTTCTTTGAAGCTTTCACCAGATCCATAGTGAAAACTGATAAATCCATTCTCTTCACTGCCTTATAGTGTTCTCTATAATTCTTTTTTGGACTGTTACGCCTTGTGTAATGGTGATTTATGAATCTTTTTTCATCTCTTCAGCTATTTTACAGCTCACAAAGCTCATAAAGGCAAAGACCTTATAGTCATTTTTACATCCTTTAACCATCTAGTAGAGCTGTTTGCCCATAATAAACAGTCAATAGTGGCTGAATGAATTGATTACTTGTTGTTAAGTGTTGGTGCCATGGTTAAAATTTAATCACAAACTGATCTCAATTGATACTAATCACACTCAGAATGTAATTTCCATTAAATATCTGTAAGTAAAAATGAAAGAAACCTATGAATAGGCAAGGCATAATTTTGTTAATATTGTGAAAGATGCCTCCAATTACATCTTCCAAAACAGATTATCCTAGTTTTGTAGTAAAAATACTAAAAGGATGGGTGGCATCAAATGTGCCACTTAAAGTTCATGAGTTCAATAATTGGGAGATTGGGATTGACATATATACACTATACACTAATATGTATACAACAGATAACTAATGAGAACCTGCTATATAGCACAGGGAATTCCACTGTACAGTAGAAACTAACGCAACATTGTAAAACAACTATACACCAATAAAAAATAAATAAATAAAGTGAGTCTCTTGTAGACAGTGGAAAAAAGAAAAGAGTTGTGCTAATTAAAAACACTACTCTTTTTTGCACTACTTCATTCAACACTGAAATGAATAAGTCCAAATATATGCAATACACAGTCTGCGTTTAATATGTTGAGAACACATATTGACCCTCAGGTTTAAAAAATATTTGAAAGCATGCATACAATGATGACTGTTTAGAGTTTTCATAAGTGAAGATAATGAAAACTCTTGTTTTCCTCATTTGAAATCCAATTTGTGATTTAACAATTAGCCATGTTCATACTGAGCAAGTTCATAAGGGTCAAGATAAATGTACAATTATGAAGTCAGACAATCAAATCTCTGAAAAATGACTCCCATTCTTTGTGGGAATAGTGGAAAATACTGGAAAGAAATCAATGCTCTTTAGAATATACGAGAATAGTGGCTATATCTTGAAATTTATATCTGTAGCACCAAGTACAATTCCAGGCATAAAGTAAGTTTAATAAATGATGAATTGGAGACCTTCAAGATGGCAGAGGAGTAAGACATAGAGATCACTTTCTTCCCCACAAATACATCAAAAATACATCTACATGTGGAACAGCTCCTACAGAACACCTACTGAACGCTGGAAGAAGACCTCAGACCTCCCTAAAAGGTAAGAAACTCCCCACGTACCTGGGTAGGGCAAAAGAAAAAACAGAGACAAAAAATAGGGACAGGACCTGCACCTCTGGGAGGGAGCTGTGAAGGAGGAAAGGTTTCCACACACTAGGAAGCCCCTTCACTGGTGAAGACGGGGTGGGCGGGAGGGAAGCTTCAGAGCCATGGAGGAGAGCGCAGCAACAGGGGTGCAGAGGGCAAAGCGGAGAGATTTCTGCACAGAGGATCGGTGCTGACCAGCACTCACCAGCCCGAGAGGCTTGTCTGCTCACCCGCCAGGGTGGGCGGGGCTGGGAACTGAGGCTTCGGTCGGAGCGCAGGGAGAGGACTGCGGTTGGCGGCATGAACACAGCCTGCAAGGGGGCTAGTGCGCCACAGCTACCCGGGAGGGAGTCCGGGAAAAAGTCTGGACCTGCCTAAGAAGCAAGAGACCATTGTTTCGGGGTGCGCGAGGAGAGGGGATTCCTTCCCTGTCTGCCCACAGAAGGCAGAGCACCGCCTAAATGCGCTCCAGAGACTGGTGCGAGCCGAGGCTATCAGCGTGGACACCAGAGACGGGCATGAGATGATAAGGCTGCTGCTGCCACCACCAAGAAGCCTGTGTGCAAGCACATGTCATTATCCAAACACCCCCGAGACACTGTGCAGCCCACCACTGCCAGGGTGCCATGATCCAGGGACAACTTACCCGGGAGAACACACGGCGCACCTCAGGCTATTGCAACGTCATGCTGGCCTCTGCAGCCGCAGGCTTGCCCTGCATTCCGTAGCCCTCCCTACCCCCCGGCCTAAGTGAGACAGAGCCCCCTAATCAGCCGCTGCTTTAACCCCCTTCTATCTGGGTGGGAACAGATGCCTGAGGGCAAACTACATGCAGAGGTGAGGTCAAAACCAAAGCTGAACTCCAGGAGCTGTGTGAACAAAGAAGAGAAAGGGAAATCTCACAGCAGCCTCAGGAGCAGCGGATTAAATCTCCACAAGCAACTTGAGGTACCCTGCATCTGTGGAATACCTGAGTAGACAACAAATCATCCCAAAATTGAGGAGGTGGACTTTGGGAGCAACTGTAGACTTGGGGTTTGCTGTCTGTGACTGACTTGTTTTTGATTCTTACGTTTACCTTAGTATAGTTTTTAGCGCTTGTTATCATTGGTGGATTTGTTTATTGGTTTGGTTGCTCTCTTCTTATTTTATTTATGAATGTATTTATTTATTTAAATATTTTTTATTTTAACTTATTTTGTTTATTTTTTTATTTTTTTTCTTTCTTCCTTCCTCCCTTTTCTTCTGAGCTGTGTGCCTGACAGGGTTTTGGTGCTCCAGCCTGATGTCAGGCCTGAGCCTCTGAGGTGGGAGAGCCGAGTCCAGGACACTGGACCACCAGACACCTCATGGCCCCACGTAATATCAGTCGATGAGAGCTCCCCCAAAGATCTCCATCTCAACGCTAAGACCCAGCTCCACCCAACGGCCAGCAAGCTCCAGTGCTGGACCCCCCCATGTTAACAACTAGCAAGACAGGAACACAACTCCACCCATTAGCAGAGATGCTGCCTAAAATCATACCAAGTTCACAGACACCCCAGAACACTCCATCAGACGTGGCCCTGCCCACCAGAAAGACAAGATCCAACCTCATCCACCACAACACGGGCACCAGTCCCCTCCACCAGGAAGCCTACACAAGCCGTTGAACCAACCTTACCCACAGGGGGCAGACACCAAAAAAAACAGTAACTAAGAACCTTCAGCCTGTGAAAAGGAGACCCCAAACACAGTAATTTAAGAAAAATGGGAAGACAGAGAAATATGCAGCAGATAAGGGGGAGCAAGGTAAAAACCCACCAGACAAAACAAATGAGAGGAAATAGGCAGTCTACCTGAAAAAGAATTTGCAGTAATGATAGTAAAGATGATCCAAAATCTTGGAAAAAGAATGGAGAAAATACAAGAAATGTTTAACAAGGACCTAGAAGAACTAAAGAGCAAACAAACAATGATGAACAACACAATAAATGAAATTTAAAATTCTCTAGAAGGAATGAATAGCAGGATAACTGATGCAGGAGAATGGATAAGTGACCTGGAAGATAAAATATTGGAAGTAACTACCACAGAGCAGAATGAAGAAAAAGAATTGAGGACAGTCTCAGAGACCTCTGGGAAAACATTAAACACACCAACATTTGAATTTTAGGGATCCCAGAAGAAGAAGAGAAAAAGAAAGGGTCTGGAAAATATTTGAAGAGATTGTAGTTGAAAACTTCCATAATGTGGGAAAGGAAATAGTCAAGTCCAGGAAGCACAGAGAGTTCCATACAGGATAAATCCAAGGAGAAACACACCAAGACACATATTAATCAAACTATCAAAAATTAAAAAGAAAAAATGTTAAAAGCAGCAAGGGAAAGGCAACAAATAACATACAAGGGACTCTCCATAAGGTTCACAGCTGAACTTTCAGCAGAAACTCTGCAAGCCAGAAGGGAGTGGCAGAATATATTTAAAGTGATGAAAGGGAAAAACCTACAACCAAGATTATTCTACCCGGCAAGGATCTCATTCAGATTCAATGGAGAAATTAAAAGCTTTACAGGCAAGCAAAAGTTAAGAGAATTCAGCACCACAAATCCAGCTTTCAAAAAGTGCTAAAGGAACTTCTCTAGGCAGGAAACACAAGAGAAGGAAAAGACCTACAAAAACAAACCGAAAACAATTAAGAAAATGGTAATAGGAACATACATATTGATAATTACCTTAAATGTAAATGGATTAAATGCTCCAACCAAAAGACATAGACTGGCTGAATGGATACAAAAAGAAGACCCGTATATATGCTGTCTACAAGAGACCCACTTCAGACCTAGAGACACATACAGACTGAAAGTGAGGGGATGGAAAAAGATATTCCCTGCAAATGGAAATCAGAAGAAAGCTGGAGTAGCAATTCTCATATCAGACAAAATAGACTTTAAAATAAAAACTATTTCAAGAGACAGAGAAGGACACTACATAATGATCAAGGGATCAATCCAAGAAGATACAACAATTGTAAATATTTATGCACCCAGCATAGGAGCACCTCAATACATAAGGCAAATGCTAATAGCCATAAAAGGGGAAATCGACAGTAACACAGTCATAGTAGGGGACTTTAACACCCCACTTTCACCAATGGACACATAATCCAAAATGAAAATAAATAAGGAAACACCAGCTTTAAATGACATATTAAACAAGACGGATTTAATTGATATTTACAGGACACTCCATCCAAAAACAACAGAATACCCTTTCTTCTCAAGTGCTTATGGAACATTCTCCAGGATAGATCATAACTTGGGTCACATATGAAGCCTTGTTAAATTTAAGAAAATTGAAATCGTATCAAGTATCTTTTTCTGACCCCAATGCTATGAGACTGGATATCAATTCCAGGAAGAAAAAAACTAAAAATACAAACACATGTAGGCTAAACAATATGCTACTAAATAACCAAGAGATCACTGAAGAAGTCAAAGAGGAAATCAAAAAATACCTAGAAACAAATGGCAGTGAAAGAAGATGACCCAAAACCTATGGGATGCAGCAAAAGCAGTTCTAAGAGGGAAGTTTATAGTAGTAGAATCCTAGCTCAAGAAACACGAAACATCTCAGATAACCTAACCTTACACCTAAAGCAATTAGAGAAAGAAGAACAAAAAAAAATCCAAAGTTAGCAGAAGGAAAGAAATCATAAAGATCAGATCAGAAATAAGTGAAAAAGAAATGAAGGAAACAATAGCAAAGATCAATAAAACTAAAAGCTGGTTCTTTGAGAAGGTAAACAACATTGATAAAACATTAGCCAGACGCATCAAAAAAGAAAGGGAGAAGACTCAAATCAATTGAATTAGAAATGAAAAGGGAGAAGTAACAACTGACACTGTAGAAATACAAAGGGTCATGAGAGATTACTA
Organism: Pseudorca crassidens; assembly: GCF_039906515.1. NCBI lineage: Eukaryota > Metazoa > Chordata > Mammalia > Artiodactyla > Delphinidae > Pseudorca > Pseudorca crassidens. The sequence continues at coordinate 65,996,777 of NC_090306.1, forward strand.
CAAACAACTCTATGCCAATAAAATGAACAACCTGGAAGAAATGGACAAATTCTTAGAAAAGCACAACCTTCCGAGACTGAACCAGGAAGAAATAGAAAATATAAAGAGACCAGTCACAGGCACTGAAATTGAAACTGTGAATAAAAACCTTCCAATAAACAAAAGCCCTGGACCACATGGCTTCACAGGCGAATTCTATCAAACTTTTAGAGAAGAGCTATCACCTATCCTTCTCAAACTCTTCCAAAATATAGCAGAGGGAGGAACACTCCCAAACTCATTGTACGAGGCCACCATCACCCTGATGCCAAAACCAAAGATGTCACCTAAAAGGAAAACTACAGGCCAATATCACTGATGAACATATATGCAAAAATTCTCAATAAAATACTAGCAAACAGAATTCAACAGCACATCAAAAGGATGATACACGATGATCAAGTGGGGTTTATCCCAGGAAGGCAAGGATTCTTCAGTATACACAAATCAATCAATGTGATACATCATATTAACAAACTGATGGATAAAAACCATATGATAATCTCAGTAGATGCAGAGAAAGCTTTTGCCAAAATTCAACACCGATTTATGATAAAAACTCTCCAGAAAGTAGGCATAGAGGGAACTTACCTCAACATAATAAAGGCCATATACAACAAACCCACAGCCAACATCATTCTCAGTGGTGAAAAACTGAAACCATTTCTTCTAAAACCAGGAACAAGACAAGGATGCCCACTCTCACCACTGTTATTCAACTCAGTTTGGGAAATTTTAGCCATAGCAATCAGAGAAGAAAAAGTAATAAAAGGAATCCAAATCGGAAAAGAAGAAGTAAAGCTGTCATTGTTTGCAAGTGACATGATACTATACATAGAGAATCCTAAAGACTCTACCAGAAAACTACCAGAGCTAATCAGTGAACTTGGTAAAGCAGCAGGATACAAAATTAATGCACAGAAATCTCATGCTTTCCTATACAGTAATGATGAAAAATCTGAAAGAGAAATTAAGGAAACGCTCCCATTTACCATTGCAACGAAAAGCATAAAATACCTAGGAATAAACCTACCTAAGGAGACAAAAGACCTGTATGCAGAAAACTATAAGACACTGATGAAAGAAATTAAAGACGATACAGACAGATGGAGAGATATACCATGTTCTTGGATTGGAAGAATCAACATTGTGAAAATGACTATACTACCCAAAGCAATCTGCATATTCAGTGCAATCCCTATCAAACTACCAATGGCATTTTTCACAGAACTAGAAAAAAAAATTTCACAATTTGTATGGAAACAGAAAAGACCCTGAACAGCCAAAGCAATCTTGAGAAAGATAAATGGAGCTGGAGGAATCGGCCTCCCTAACTTCAGACTATACTACAAAACTACAGTAATCAAGACAATATGGTACTGGCAGAAAAACAGAAATAAAGATCAATGGAACAGGAGAGAAAGCCCAGATATAAACCCATGCACAAATGATCATCTTATCTTTGACAAAGGAGGCAAGAATATACAATGGAGAAAAAACAGCCTCTTCAATAAGTGGTGCTCGGAAAACTGGACAGATACATGTAAAAGAATGAAATTAGAGCACTTCATAGCACCATCCACAATAGTAAAATCACAATGGGTTAATGACCTAAATATAAGGCCAGACACTATAAAACTCTTAGAGGAAAACATAGGAAAAACACTTTTTTTTTTTTTTTTTGTAGTACACGGGCCTCTCACTGTTGTGGCCTCTCCTGTTGCGGAGCACAGGCTCCGGACACACAGGCTCAGCGGCCATGGCTCATGGGCCTAGCCACTCCGCGGCATGCGGGATCTTCCCAGACCAAGGCACGAACCCGTGTCCCCTGCATCGGCAGGCGGGCTCTCAATCACTGCGCCACCAGGGAAGCCCAAGAATACTCTTTGACATAAATCACAGCAAGATCCTTTTTGACCCATCTCCTAGAGAAATGGAAATAAAAACAAAAATAAGCAAATGGGACCTAATGAAATTTAAAAACTTTTGCACAGCCAAGGTAACCATAAACAAGACAAAAAGACAGCCCTCAGAATGGGAGAAAATATTTGCAAACGAAGCAACTGACAAAGGATTAATCTCCAAAATATACAAGCAGCTCATGCAGCTCAATATCAAAAAAACAAACAACCCAATCCAAAAATGGGCAGAATATCTAAATAGACATTTCTCCAAAGAACATATACAGATTGCCAGCAAACACATGAAAGGGTGCTCAACATCACTAATCATTAGAGAAATGCAAATCAAAACTACAATGTGGTATCACCTCACACTGGTCAGAACGGCCATCATCAAAAAATCTACAAACAATAAATGCTGGAGAGGGTTTGGAGAAAAGGGAACCCTCTTTCACTGTTGGTGGGAATGTGGATTGATAACGCCACTATTGAAAACAGTATGGACGTTCCTTAAAAAGCTAAAAGCAGGGCCTTCCCTGGTGGCGCAGTGGTTGAGAGTCCGCCTGCCGATGCAGGGGAAACGGGTTCGTGCTCCGGTCCAGGAAGATCCCACATGCCGTGGAGCGGCTGGGCCCGTGAGCCATGGCCGCTGAGCCTGCGCATCCAGAGCCTGTACTCCGCAACGGGAGAGACCACAGCAGTGAGAGGCCCGTGTACCGCAAAAAAAAAAAAAAAAAAAAAAAAAAAGCTAAAAACAGAACTACCATATGACCCAGCAATCCTACTACTGGGCATATACCGTGAGAAAAACATAATTCAAAAAGAGTCATGTACCAAAATGTTCATTGAAGCCCTATTTACAATAGCCAGGAGGACATGGCAGCAGCCTACGTGTCCATCGACAGATGAATGGATAAAGAAGACATGGTATATATATACAATGGAATATTACTCAGCCATAAAATGAAATGAAATTGATATATTTGTAGTGAGGTGGATGGACCTAGAGTCTGTCATACAGAGTGAAGTAAGTCAGAAAGAGAAAAACAAATACTGTGTGCCAACACATAAATATGGAATCTAAAAAATACCCCCCTGGGTTTGCGGGGAAAGGGTAAACTGTGATGAAGTGAGAGAGTGGCACTGACATATACACACTACCAAATGTAAAATAGAAAGCTAGTGGGAAGCAGCTGCATAGGACAGGGAGATCAGCTCAGTGCTTCGTGACCACCTAGTGGGGTGGGATAGAGAGGGTGGGAGGGAGAGGCAAGAGGGAGGGGATATGGGGATATATGTGTACATAGAGCTGATTCACTTTGTTATACAGCAGAAGCTAACACAACATGGTAAAGTAATTATACTCCAATAAAGATGGTAAAAAAAATTTGAAAACCAAAACTAAAAAATAAAAATAATTTAAAAAATGATGAATTAGTGAATGGTTTGATTTATTGAACATAAAATTAAATGGTATTGCTTAAGATACTAATATTGGTTATAGAAATTATTCATGTCTAAAAATATGAATCAACTTCTGTTGAATTTATTTAGTATCTTCAATAAAAAAAAACACGCAGTGATCAATTAACTTATTTACTCTAGAAAAACTGTGTTTTGGTTTAGGCCATTGTGATATTATTTTCATACAATCCAAAAGCCTGAAGGCTCAGTGTGCCCAAACATTTTTTTTTTTAACTCCCAAACATTTTAAAACTTCTGAAAGTATTGATTGTATCTAGAATTTAGAAACTGTTGGTTTTATTTTCAGTATACAGTCAATATTTTTATAGTTATTTAGCCATCCTCAAGTTTAGCAGGAAAAAGAGAGGCAACGTAGGTGTTCCATGCCAATAAAATGTAAGCCACAGACAGAAGGACCCAAGAAATAGTGCAAGACATAAAATAGGCAAGTAAAAGTCCTGGGAGTTGTCCATGAGCTGCAGATATGAGTGTTACCTGAGCCAAATGAGAAATGGGGTGTCCAAAGAACAGAACGGATTTCTTTGTATTACTACTACAAAGGCAAATATATATTTTAATACCAAAGGAATAAGTATAAAACACATGAATTATATAGTATAATGGTTCAAATACACAAAAGACAATATAGTGCTGCAGTGTGAACAGTGCAATTCTTGCATGCACGTGGGTAAATTGAAATTATATTCAGTTACTTTCTTCGAAGAGCATAGGTGGAAGCTTTGTTTTCCAGGCATTGCTGCAAACTGGAATCACCTGGGGACTTTGAACAGTTTTTGATAACTGCTCTCCACAGACATTCTTATTTAACTGATGATGGTGTAAATTGGGCATGTATACATTTAAAGTTCATCAGGCGATTCTAATGTGTAGCAAAGTGTGCAAACTGTTGAATTAAAAGTTTGGAAAGCAGGTTTTGTGCAGTGTGGATAATTCTCAGAAAAATTGCTGTAATACCAAAAGCAAAAGGTGCTATGATGCTATTTTATACCACTACCACCTGCTATTAATTTTTTTTTAATTTATTTTATTTACTTATTATTTTTGGCTGTGTTGGGTCTTCATTGCTGTGCGCGGGCCCCCTCCAGTTGCAGCGAACGGGGGCCACTCCTCGCTGCGGTGCGCGGGCCTCTCATTGCGGTGGCTTATCCCATTGAGGAGCACGGGCTCTAGGCGCGCAGGCCTCAGCAGATGTGGCCCGCGGGCTTCAGTAGCTGTGGCTCGCAGGGCTCTAGAGCGCAGGCTCAGCAGCTGTGACACATGGGCTCATCTGCTCCGTGGCAGGCGGGATCCTCCCGGACCAGGGTTCAAACCTGTGTCCCCTGCATTGGCAGGCAGACTCCCAACCACTGTGCCACCAGGGAAGCCCACCTGCTATTAATATTAAAGACTGTTACAGTAATCACAGCTACTTTTTTATTCTTGAGTTTATTAGAGTTCTTACTATGTGCAGTGCATTGTACTATGTACATAGTTATGTGCAGTTTCATTGGGTCCTCTGAGTAATGATGTATATTATCTGTTTCTCATCTCATTATTTAATTTAAAAGGGTCAGATAAGATGATCTTTATGGGCTCCTCAATTTTGGAAATTCTTTTAAATTATTTATTTCTATCAATCCTAAAATATAATGTCAACAAGTTCCCATAGAAGGGTAAATGGGAGAGGGGAGATGCTGGATCCCTCCAGTGTAGATGAGTGTGATGAGCATTAGAGAGGAGAAGCTTAGGATGCTGCAGAAGTCTAAGTTGCCTGGGCAGATAATGCTAAATTTGATTATTAATAGTATTATAAAGTATTGTTTATGTCTTTTTTTATTTGAATAATCTAGGCATAAAACATCATTTTATCCCTGTGTAGTTAATTCATTCCCTCAACAATTGTTGATAGCGTGCCTAAGGTACTCTTACTCTCTCTATGTGTGTATACATATACAGAGAGGGAGAGAGAAAGAGAAAGAGAGAGCCCAAGTGCCAGCAAGCATGAGAGGCCGGGAATAGTAGGATTGAGGCTTTTGTCAGTTGATTTATTTAATCCTAAATCTAAGAGTCAGTTCTTAGTTCTCATCTTACTTACCAGCTGCTTTAGCTAGAGCTCATGTCTCCGTTGGAGTTAATGTACTTTCTTCAGGTGCTTTTCTGTGTCCCATACTCTCCTAATTTGCGTGACATGTCACTGGTTGCTTTTCCTCCATTTCCTCTGTTGGTTCCTCCTCTTCTTTCCAGTGAGTCTCCTCAGGCCCACTGTTTGTTCCTCTTCTCTTTTATAGCTACGCGCCCTTCGTGATTTAATCTAGCCCCATGGCTTTAATTACCTTCTGTATGAGGATAACCCTGAAATTTAGATCTCTGTTCCAAAACCTCTCAGTTGAACTCCAGATTGTGTGTCTAAAGGCCTGTACATCCATTTGGGTGTCTAAGAGACTAGATAACAGGTCCAGAAATTAACCCCTTGTATCTGTCTGTGGCTTTTCCCATCTTATGGCTGGAGATGTCATCCACCTGGCTACCGAGGCCAGAAACCTTGGCGTCATCCTTGACTGCTCTCTCTTATGTGCCACACCTTCCCATTAGATTCCTTCAAAGTATTTCCAGAATCTGATCCTTTCGGATCCAGGTGATCCTTTCTCATCACCTCGCTGCTGCCACCATTGTCTGAAACACTATCATCTTTCACTTGAATTACTTGCATGAGCTACCTGATGCGTTTCCGTACTTCTATCTTTATATGCCTGGAGTCTATTCTCAACAAAGCGAGGGACCAATCATTTTATTTTTATTTTTAATTTAAGTAAAACATACATAGAAGAGTATAAATACTCTAATAGAATTTGAGGTAAAGCAAACATAAAAAGTGTATAAAATACTCTAGTCTTAAATATATAGCTGATAGATTTTAAATATCTCTACACCTGTGTACTCACCACTCAGATCAAAACAAAGGATACTTCTAGCATGTCTGTTCCCCTTGTGCCACTTTCCAGACTGTACCCCTCTAAAGTTCATCACTATTCTAATGTCTGTTTTCATTGTTTAGTCTTGATCTTGAATTTCATAAATTGAGCATCATATAGTATATACTCTTTTGTTAGCTTCCTTTGCTCATCTTTTTTTTTTTTTTTTTTCCGTACGCGGGTCTCTCACTGTTGTGGCCTCTCCCGTTGCGGAGCACAGGCTCCGGACGCGCAGGCTCAGCGGCCATGGCTCTCGGGCCCAGCCGCTCCGCGGCATGTGGGATCTTCCCGGACCGGGGCACGAACCCGTGTCCCCTGCATCGGCAGGCGGACTCTCAACCACTGCGCCACCAGGGAAGCCCTGCTCATCTTTATGTGAGACTTTCTCTGGAGGTCAGTTGCTTAATCTGTAAAGATGAGGGTAGACTAAAGATGAGATTAGGAGCTAAAATTTGAAAACAAACTGATGTCCAATCCCAACTCACAGAATTTCTGATTCTTATTGTCTGGGGTCAGACACAGGGAAGTAGTATATTTTAAAAGATCCCAAAGAGAATATAACATGTAGCCGCTGGATCAAATGACTCTCTGTCTTCCTCTGTCTCTATCTCTGTCTCTCTTTTTTTTTTCTTGGATTCATTTTTTCCAAAAATACAAGGACCAATTGGCCAACACTCCTTTCCTCCCTTCTTCCTCAAGTATGTACTGTGCATCTATCAGACACCAAACACCATGCTAGGCTGCCAAAGGTGCACGAGTCAACAAAATTCAGTTCTTGTCTCTCAGAGGCTTAGAGCTTCGCTAAACCCATGTCTTCATAAAAAAAAAAAAAAAAGAAACTGAATGAACAAATAAATAAATAAAACTATGAAAACTCAACAAACATCTCTATTTACCCGCAAACCAAATAGAGGGAGTGAGGAGAGAGAGATCAAGAAATGATTGACTTTGTTAAATAACCTAGTAATTTTGAAATAGTTGTTTAAATTTGGTCAAATAACTGATTGCTTATGAAAGATTGACTCAAATTTCAACTCAGTTGCTTTCCTTTTCAAAATGATTTGGTATCTAGACAAAAGGAATTGAAAAGAGTTAAAATTCTTTTTCAGATTTTGAACAGAAGGGCGCCATTTTTAAACACATCCTAAAAATTAACTATGTGATTATATAACCAGTATTTTGAATATTTTGTTTTTGTTTTGCGCCAGTTAACTGATGTAATTAAATCCATGCAGAGACTTCGCTTGTGAGGATAATTTTCCACTTTCTGATTAGTCATTGAGTATAATGCCCACCCCCACCCCCCAAAAGAAAAGGTACGGTAGATGTGTCAATACTCTGGTCTTTTCAGGGCAGTGTTTTTCAAATTGTGGATTACTGTCCATCAATGGATCCTGAAATTCATCTAGTGGATTTTAACCAATATTTAAATACAGATTAAAAAGCATTAATTAATTAATGAAAAGAGAAGACAATGTTATTAGCAGAAAGCATCACAAGCGATTTCATGTAGCAAGTGTAAGTACTGATCTATGAAACTTCATTATATTTAGGTAACTGTGCATTGGGTTGTTTATTAGTTTATTCAGTACATGAAATTATTCTAATTAAAAATTGACCCAAATTATTAGCTGTTAAAATTACAGTTTGAATTTTGATAGCTTATTTGATATATGATTCAAATAATACTGAGAAAAAATAAAACTCACTTCAGTTAATTGGATAAATTTGATGGCAAAATCACTTTTATCTGTTTAGGATTTCAAAAATGTTTGGAGGTTTTTAGTTCAAACAACAGTTGAGGTTTGACATGACAGAAAAATTAGGAACTAAAACAGTATTTATAGATATTTAACTGGGAAATGTGAGGGGACAATCTATTATTTTAAAGCAGGAATTTTGAGAAACTAATGTCTCAAATTTATTAAAATAAAAATAATCATTAACCAAAATATATTATTATGTAGGTAGAAAGTATTCTCAAATTATTTTAGAGTATGCCTCTGACCAGGAAACTAAACATATAAATGACATTTAACAACATTTCTCATAGCCATTTTCTTTTATTATAACATCGCTGGGTAAAAAATGTAAGTAGTACCAACAAGCATGATTGAATTTATAGATGACTTTGGAGTTAGGTAGGGAGAGGATATTATTTTCTTAAGTTATGTTTGTTATGTTGTTACATTGTTGGAAAATTAATTATGACCAAACAAAAATTGGTGAATAAATAAAGTGTAATGAACTATCCTTTAATAGTCATACTGGAGATTTTGTATTCAAGTACTTATTCTGTTGCTGTTACTTACCTGCTATAGTAAGATGGGAAACAGAATTAACTACCTCAAATTGTTGGTGCTCATAGTGAATGACTGTAAAGGACTATTACAAAAGGTTGAATGCTTCTGATAAATAGATATGAAAGGAATGTAAGGTATATTTTGAGTATTTTTTTCTTTCCTCTACTAGGACCCTTTTAATTTCCCTTTCTAATTTATGGTGCATATTGAGAGAGAGTTGTTTGTCTCTAATACCCAATCTAGATAGCAGTTTTATTTTTTATTCTGTTTTATTCTGTATGGCCAAAAAAGCCATTTTACACTTAATTACAGACACAGTTCATGAATATTTTCTTGGTCTTCCAATGAACTAATCTGTTTATGTATAATAAAAATACATTTTGCAGTAAATTATATATATTTGGGCCAGAAATCTTACTTTCTATAAAATTCATATAATTGGTGTATAATTAATAATATCAATAATAATTGTTGCAGCAAACATTCAAAAATACTCAGCTCAATTCTCTGTCTTAATATTAGGCCACAATAATTATTTGGCATCTTTTATTTTTAATCAACCTGAAAAAATTTTTTTTAAAGAACACACTGGGTAGACACAGTAGTATCTTCTGTTTGTTACACTTTTCTTTTTCTTTCCTTTATGTTATCTTATTTTCTAATAGCAAACTGAAATGTGAAAGAAAGAATTTGAAGTGGATTCCAGAACCATAGGTTTTTTGGGTATTCAGACGTTGACAAGTAGAACGAGAAGGTCCACTTGGTCATGTAACATTCAGCGTCTTCAACTCTATCATTCTTTCAGTAAAACTTATTTTGAAACGAATCAAGAAGTTATTTTTTTCTCAAAGCAAATGTGTATACCTTGGCTGCAATCATTTTGAAGTAAAGAACCTCTCATTGGATATTATTACTTTAATTTTGCACAAAATTACATTTAAAAAGGAACGTAAACAGTTGTCCATTTTATAAAGACAGATTCTGGAATATATTTTTTTCTTTTTATTTTCTTTAACAGACATTTTGACCTTCCTATGAAGCTCAGCTAAAGAGGACATTGGCAAAACTTTGTATGTCCTCCTGCATAGCTTTTGATGAGAATTTAATAAGACAGAAAACAGTACCTTGCCAAGTATTAACTTTAAATCTCTTATTTACTTTAGAATTTCAAGATTTATGAAATACCACAAAACCCAGGGAGATGACTCACAAAGAACTGGAACTTTCTAGTTTCCTACATTCTTTTAAAAAGTCTTAGCTATTTAACTTTGCTACATAATGCCATAACTAATACTGAAATCAACCCATGAATTAACATAAATTAGTCTTTTTTTTGTTTGTTTTTTGCTTCTCACCCTAAATGGTTAATCACTGGCTATCATGTTGCAAGGAACTGTTCAAAAGCAGTGGCATCACTCTTTTAAATTACAAAGGCAATACCTATATTTAAGCAGAGAATTAGCAACTGTAGAAGTACAAATACAGTTTTTAAAATAAAGAATTTCTATGATTTAGGATGAAAATATGCTTCATTTCTTTCATGTATATCAACCCTTATCTTTTGGCATACTTACCAAATATTACTGTTCGAATCTCAGTTACCCACATCCTAGTATTCTAACTCACAGAAACAGGAGTCTCCTCCTATTTGGATACTTTAGTTGAGACTTGTTTGTGAAGCACAAAATCAGTCTGGTTTTATGTTAAGTAGGTGGGTTGCTAATCTGTAAGAATGCCATTCTTGGTCAGGCCTTTATGAATTGTTTGTAAGTACTAAATCGGACAATGCAATCTTTATATTCATTCTGCAGTTAGCCAAAATAATTCTAGTTAAACTCTGGTTAAAGATCTCTAGTATGAAATGAATGTAAAATATTCATTCTTTCTTTATCTTTCTCTCTGGCTTCATTCTAGCTCATTTATTTATTTAAAAATAACCTTCTAAGTTACTTTTTCACTGCTTTTCATGTTGCAGATTGAAAATGTTGATGTCTGCCTTAATTTTCTAGCAGCCAGAGGAGTAAATGTTCAAGGTCTATCTGCTGAAGGTAAGAAAAAGCACAGTTGTCACAAATGGATCCATGTTTGTAAAAGACTTTTTATAATGCTAGAAATGTAAAGTGGGAGTACATAGCCCCTAATACAAGAAAGGAAATCAGTAAAGTTTCCAAAATAATAGAAACATAAATTCAATGGTTATTAATGTACGCCTTATGTAGGTATGTTCCAGATTTTGCCAAAATTGTTCTTTACATTACCGAGTATATGGGAGAGGGACATACTAACAAAATATCTTTATGTTATTACCAGTTGGTAGTGTTTGTAGAGTCTTAAGTAGGTGGATGGATAGATAGATAATGCTGGATAATAAATACAGTAGATGGACATAAATACAGTTAAAATAGTGTAATTAATGCTCAAATATTTTATCAATAACAATTCTATAATTTGATCAAGTTGGTAGTCCAAGTCTAAATATTTGTTAATTTTAAATAAGTCATCAGGAGTTCTTACTTAATTAGCACTAACAGTATTAATAACTGTTCTTTGTAAAGTCCTTAAAATTATTAAATGTTTAAAAGATCATCACTGACATTGAAATATAGAAAAGTGGAAAAAGAAAACTAGATCTGTTATTTTTTTTCTGCATTTCTTTTTCTTCCACATATATTTTTAGGAAGCCTTTGCAAAATTTTCAATTTAGTACTATTAACAAAAAACAATTGCTAAAGTTATGAAATACCAAGTCCTTTGAGATCTGTATCAGCAACAACCATTTTTAATTAGAACTTTATGATTAAACACTTTTGACAATTTATGTTGCTTCTTGTTTCTGCTACAGTCAGTTTACTCTGAAAAGCCTTTTTCCCCCACAGATAGTAGAAATATTAGACAATTCTAAGCTGTTCAAAGTTTGCTGCCATTGGAAAAAGAGGAATTGTGTGACTTCTGAAATATTATGGACATGTACTAGAATTATTTACGTTTGTCAATTTTTCTTCACTATTTAAATTTTAAATTTCTTTAATCCTTTATCTGTATATGTCATCATGATGTTTAATCTTAAATTACATATTTAATGGCAAAAAACTTATGTTCAAATCTAACTCATGGTTCTGTTAACTTAGAATAAAATTTGATAAAATCCTCCAGGATAATACTTTACTTTCTAAGTGGTTAAAGTTGGTGAGAAATGTTACCATTTATTCGTTTTATGTCTCTTCCGTATAACATGACATCTTTTTATTTGGCTTTGTTTTGTTTTTTCATATTCTTTTTTTTTTAAAACATCTTTGTTGGAGTATAACTGCTTTACAGTGTTGTGTTACTTTCTACTGTATAACAAAGTGAATCAGCTATACGTATACATATATCCCCATATCCCCTCCCTTTTGCCTCTCCCTCCCACCCTCTCTATCCCACCCCTCTATGTAGTCACAAAACACCAAGCTGATCTCCCTGTGCTATGCAGCTGCTTCCCACTAGCTATTTTACATTTAGTAGTGTATATATGTCAATTCCACTCTCTCACTTTATCCCAGCTTACCCTTCTCTCCCAAACCCGTGTCCTCAAGTCCATTCTCTACGTCTGCGTCTTTATTCCTGTCCTGCCCCTGAGTTCCTCAGAACCTTTTTTTTTTTTTTTTAGATTACATATATATGTGTTAGCACACGGTATTTGTTTTTCTCTTTCCGACTTACTTCACTCTGTATGACAGACTCTATCTAGGTCCATCCTTTTCACTACAAATACATCAATTTCATTTCTTTTCATGGCTGAGTAATATTCCATTGTATACATGTGCCACATCTTCTTTATCCATTCATCTGTCGATGGACACTTAGGCTGTTCCATGTCCTGGCTATTGTAAATAGGGCTTCAATGAACATTGTGGTACATGACTCTTTTTGAATTATGGTTTTCTCAGGGTATATGCCCAGTAGTAGGATTGCTGGTTCATATGGTAGTTCTGTTTTTAGTTTTTTAAGGAACCTCCATACTGTTCTCCATAGTGGCTGTATCAATTTACATTCCCACCAACAGTGCGAGAGGGTTCCTTTTCTCCACACCATCTCCAGCATTTATTGTTTGTAGATTTTTTGATGATGGCCGTTCTGACTGGTGTGAGGTGATACCTCATTGTAGTTTTGATTTGCATTTCTCTAATGATTAGTGATGTTGAGCATCCTTTCATGTGTTTGCTGGCAATCTGTATGTCTTCTTTGGAGAAATGTCTATTTAGATCTTCTGCCCATTTTGGGATTGGGTTGTTTGTTTTTTTGATATTGAGCTGCATGAGCTACTTGTATATTTTGGAGATTAATCCTTTGTCCGTTGATTCATTTGCAAATATTTTCTCCCATTCTGAGGGTTGTCTTTTCATCTTGTTTATGGTTTCCTTGGCTGTGCAAAAGCTTTTAAGTTTCATTAGGTCCCACTTGTTTATTTTTATTTCCATTTATCTAGGAGGTGGGTCCAAAAGGATCTTGCTGTGATTTATGTCATAGAGTGTTCTGCCTGTGTTTTCCTCTAAGAGTTTTATAGTGTCCAGTCTTATATTTAGGTCTTTAATCCATTTTGAGTTTATTTTTGTGTATGGTGTTAGGGAGTGTAACATGATATCTTTTATTAACATAAACCTCTTGCTTTTTATTTATCTCCTAAAAATATATGAATGCCCAAAATGATTTTCTAAATTGATTAAACATGCATAGTAATAAAATAAGAAGTTAAAAAAACCTCTTTCAATAAGATCATTCAGGTTTACAGGAGAAAATTAATACTTTCTCACTGTAGCTTTATATTGAACAAGCCAACACTTATATGTTATGACCCCTGTGAGGAAGATTGGGGGCTTATAACAATTCAGCCTCATTTTATATGAATAATTCCACGGCATAGTGTGTGTGGCATTATAAACCATCAGAGAGCAAGAAATCTAAGTAGTTTATTAATGTTTCTAAATTCCAAAAAGGAGCCATAAAACCTTGACCTCAAAGGAGGATATATTTTATTGCCAATAGCAAGTTTCAGTTAAATTACGATTATAGGTTGTGTAGCATTATATCAAGCTTTACTTGCATCTCGTTTTCTAATTTTAAAATTATAACTGCAGGAGGAAAATGTAGGCTCATGTTGTAGCCTACTTTGTGCATTGAATTTTTTATTCAATATTAGAAAAACTTACACAGGAGCCCCATGTGTTAGAACTAGGAATTCCACTTACATTTATTCAATTATGTTATCTAAAGTCACGAGTAAGGTGATCTTTAATATTTATTAATATGTAACATAAATTAAAAATAAAAGAATTGGAGCATTAAAAATGGATACCTATGATGTAGTCTGCTTTTTGGAGGACATATACATATATTTTTGAAAATAACTTGGTTGGTGGGTGATTTAGAATTGTGCTAACAGTTATAAATCTAGTTGCTATTATGAGGTGCACCCGTAGCATCAGTATTTATAATGTAGGACAACCAGCATTTAAGTGGCTTTCTTTCTCTAGCTCATAGCCACCACCGTGTTGGTAACAGCTGTGTGTGTCTGTGAGGGAAGCAGAGTGCTAAACCAAATGATTAGCACAAGACTGACAGCCCATCCATTTCCATGAAGAAACTAACTCTAGAAAAACTGTCATTCAGGGTCAGCAAAGAACATCACTTGAGTAAGCTTTGTTCTCTCTACGCTTCATCCCTTCCCTCTCTCCCTGAAATTTCCAAGCTATTTGGAAATGCTAGCGTGTTTCAGAAAATCAGATTTGCTTAAATCTGTGACTGAGAAAATCAAGTTGTATTTCTGTCTCCGTAGATTTAGCCTAAGAGAATTGCTTCTAGAATTTCATTTGTAAAAAATAATCATTTTCTATGATACTGTTTTTATATTTTCCGCTTGATACAGAAATAAGAAATGGAAACTTAAAAGCCATTCTAGGGCTGTTTTTCAGTTTGTCTCGCTACAAGCAGCAGCAGCATCATCAGCAGCAGTATTACCAGTCCTTGGTGGAGCTTCAGCAGCGGGTCACCCACGCCTCCCCTCAGGCAGAAGCCAGTCAGGCCAAAACCCAGCAAGATATGCAGTCCAGGTAAGGAAGGGAAGCGGGGAATGTGTTTAGAATGAATTTCTCTTGATACAGCTTGTTTTTAATAAGTTTTTGTTTGCGAGTTTGGAAAACATCTTTATATAGTTGTATCAAAGTGATGGGATTCTTTGATTAGCGTTATAGAATTTAAAACCACTTTTCTATTGGTTGGACGACCAACACTTATCACTTTTTAGGTGAAATATTTGTGTTCGTTTTCTGAAGGTGATTGTGGTTTGTATGAAAATGTGTGAAATGCCTTTCTTGTCAGTAGTATATCAGAGTTCCTTCCTTCTACACGTTACTGTTTAGAATGTGCTTTTTGAATCCTAGTCTCCAGTTGTGTAGTTTTCTTTGGTTGATGCTTTTGATCGATTAAATCGTTACGTCTGTCAAAAATTTCAGGTCTGTTAAACACAGGAGTTTGAGTGTTTGGGAACATACCATTTTGATGTGAGATTATCTGTGCATGCACGTGCGTGTATACGTGTGTGTGAGTTTCTATACACACATTGTTTGTCTGACTTGAGTCTGTGGGTGCATGTAGACACAGCGGGTGTGGGGTGCTGGCAAACCACTGCAGCTTCCTTTACTCTTTCGTTCCTGCCTTTTTTCCAGTTTGGAACTATATCAGTCATGATTCAGCTAGAGAAGCAGAATCAGTAAGAAACAGTGCAAACAGATTTATTTTAAAGAATTGATTCACATGATAATGGGGTCTGGCTAGGCAAGTCTGAAATCCTGAGGGCAGCCCAGCAGGAAGACAGGCTGACACTCTTAGCAAGAGCTGAAACCGCTATAAACTGGTGGAATTTCGTCTCTCAAGGAGGCCACACTCCCACTTTTAAGACCTTTCAAGGAGTGAGTCAGGCCTACTATCCTAGTGATAATCTAGGATTATCTCCCTTACTTGAAGTCAACTGCTATGGACTTTAACCACATCCACAAAATGCTTTCACAGCGACACCCAGATTGGTGTTGAGTGGAACTAAATAAACCTAGCTAAGTTGGCACATCAAAAAATGATCACAGAACGTAATTAAGTTAACAGGTTTCATGCAAATTACTCATATGTTTCTGATCAATTTTCGGGTTATCAGATCATTAGCTCTATGGCATACATAGCTATGATCATTTTTCTTAAGGAGGGAGAATGTCCAATATGAAAATACTCTTTTATCGTCTACTAAAATATACACACTGTATCACACATATGTAAATATTTAACTTTTTCCATCTTAGAAGCCAAGCCTAAAACCTAATAATACAGTTTGCCTTGAGTTTGTTTTTGGCAATTAGTATTGACTCAGAAAGCTAACATAAAATTCCAAGATACATTCACAAACCACTTCCCACTTATTGTCAATATTCAGCAGCTCAGAAATCCCCTTCTCTTTCATCTGTCAACCATCCCTCACTTCACATTAAGCAATGTTTCTGTCTCTGTACAGCCATGTAAACTCATTTCCTTTGGCAAATTTTACTCATTAGTGAATTATTAATAAAGAAAAATCACAGTTTCACCAAAAAATATGGAGTGTACTACAAAGGCCATGGAATGATAAGGGATATTTGTTTTTACTAAGTAATGCAGATGTGCTTCTGTTCTTTAAGCTTGTCTTGGTATTTTGTGATGTCATGTGAAATTGTGCAAGAATCAAAGTGAAAAAAACATTCTCTACAGTATAAGTTCTTTAGATTTCCTTAAGAATAGAGAAGGAGAAAAAATAAAATATATTTTTTATTATTAATCTTTTTGGGGAAGTGGTGGTTGGTAGAAAGAGATCTAGATTTTGAGAACTGCCAGAAATAACATTTCCTAGAGTTTGGTTTAAGTCATTTGAATGGACAAGAAACAAGAATGGTAGCTGGAAAAATATAGGAAGTAAAGTGGTATTGTGCAAAGGATGTTGACTCTGGAAGTGAGATGAGATATCGTTTGTCATTGCTTTCCCTCACTCTATTTCTGTATGTGCCATGTGGAGTTTCTTGCCCCACATTTCTCAGTGGTTATGACCCGTTGGGGGAAATTTTTTTCTCTTCTTGCTGGATATGCATGGATATTATGAAACTGTATTATATTTTAAAATATAGACCTATGTATAATAGGCATGGTCATTTTATACCATCTTGGGGAGAGCTATCTTATTTTTTTTAAGCTATCTTATTTTTTTTAGCTTACGAAAAGCATTCTTTTCACCAGTGTCCTTTAATTCTGAGATAGACTCTTAAATAATTTTTTCTTTTGATAAATTGGATTTGATTACTTTTGGGATTGTTAATTTAATAAATGCAGAGTAGTGTAGTACTTAGCTAGCACCATGATAAAGAGGAGCTCCAAGTCTTCATTTTAACAGAATTTATTCTATGTTTTGGAGAATGGTATATTTCAGACATTAATACTTATTTCCATTTGTATAGATTTGACATAGTAAAATAGTGTATGAATTATAATCTATGTGAACTTAAATATAACAATGTACCTAAGCATTTTTCAAAGCCTGTATTGATAGTGTACATAGGAAAGGAATAAGTGTCTATACAATAGAACCAAGATAATTAACATGGAAAAGAATCTCAGTGACACATTATCTTCATTTACATGAGATGAGAGTCATAAATCATGATTTATGAAGCCTTTCTGTGATTCCAAAGCTCTTCCCAAGTGGATAGCTTGAATGACTGGTGGCTATATTATTCTGGATATTTAGCCAGAAAAATGTTCTTGTATTTTTCTCTGTAGACCTAAAATAATTTTAGTGCACATTGTTTCATGAGAGTATTTTTGTTTTGTTCTCTTTGTTTATTTAAAGTAAATTGACATAACTCCACAATAATTTCCACAATATTTATTTTATACATTAAGAATTGCTAATTTGTTTTACTCTTTTGAGAATAATCCCAAATGTTTTCAGTCAATTTGAACATCTTTCATTTAAACAGACATTTTGATCTAAAGGTTAACAAGTAAAATATACAAGAGAGAAAATAAAATGTGGACCAAGAGACATAGAACGTGGATAACAAACTCTCCTCTTCTGGCTTCTCAGCTTCCTCTCCACTCTTGAGTGTGTGTGGGGGGGTTTGTGCACATGTGAGCGAGCATGCGTGCCTGTGTGTGTCCTGTTCAAGGACTGAATATCTCCTTGTTAAGAGCTTACCTCTAGGGCTTCCCTGGTGGCGCAGTGGTTGTGAGCCCGCCTGCCGATGCAGGGGACACGGGTTCGTGCCCTGGTCCGGGAGGATCCCACATGCCGCGGAGCGGCTGGGTCCGTGAGCCATGGCCGCTGGGCCTGCGCGTCCGGAGCCTGTGCTCCGCAACGGGAGAGGCCACAACAGTGAGAGGCCCGCGTACTGCAAAAAAAAAAAAAAAAAAAAAAAGAGCTCACCTCTAGAATCAGACTGCCTGCATTTTGGATCCCAGTTCCACCACTTCCTAATTGTGTGACCTTGGGCAACTTACCTAACCTCTCTATGCTTCAGGTTCTCATCTGCTAAAAGGGTATAAAAAATGGCATCGATTTCATGAAATCGTTCTGGGAGTTCAGTGGGTCAGTATCTACAAAACTCTTTGAACATACCTGTCAGATGTCACTCTTTTGCTCAGAGCCCTGCCATGGTGTCAAATAGACTAGGCTTGCTCCCTGCTTAGGAAATATGCTGTAGCTGATTCCTTTGCCTGGAATGCTCTTCCTCTGATAGCCACTTGGCCGAATCTCTCACCTCCTGCAAGTCAACTGCTCCAGTGTTGGCTTCTCACTGATGCTGACCTTAACTTCTCTTTTAACACTGCAGTGTGCCCATCTGCACTCCACATCATGGTTGCTGTAGTTTTCCTTCTTTTCTGTAGCTCTAACCCCTCTCTAACCTACAACTTATTTATTATATTCATTGTTTATTATTGCCACTTCCTCCCCTCTGGAATGTAAGCACTGTGAGGACAGCAGTATTTTTACATTTTAACCACTTCTGTATTTCAAGGGATTAGCCCAGAACCTTATACACAGTACGTCCTTAGTAATGATTTCTGAAATGAGTTAAGTAAGAATGAATGAACCTTTATTATAGCTGCTTCTAATTTTAGGTAGGAAAACTTTCTAACATTCACAATTGCAATGGTACGTCATTTAAAATGAGAATTGTGTGTATTACAAAACTGCTATAATAAAGATAAAATGTTCTTGATTCTTGGGTGGTCATGATATTGAACTACAGTTAGTTTCAGAATGATATGTAGTGGAACCATCAGACCTTATCCAAGTCTGATGGAACTATTTGCTTCCATCCTTGTTGATGCCTGACTATATACCTCTTTGGTCTTTTACCTATTTATTATAAATATTTTGTTCCCTTTGTTTTCTGGCTATCATTCATTAATTCACTGCTATCAGTGTTGCTGCCTCTGTGGAGTACCATTCCTTTACCAATATGTGGTTTCTGTTTTGCGGGATAAGAAAGCAGATTACCAAGATCATTAGCATTTTGGTACCACGAAAAGTAATAGGTAACATGAGTGAAGTGTTTGGGCTATGAAATATCATTGATAGCTTAAAGCCTTGCATGTTTATAACTCCTGTCTTCTCTGTCATGTTTGGTTTAGACAACGAAAGAAGATATCTGATCTAGGATTAAGAAATGATGCCTCTAATTTGCAGCTAGTGCAGAGTTTACAATTTTTAATTAAAGGCTGGTTAAAAAAATGAATGCCACAACTAATCCGACACAAATGTATTATCTTTAAAATGTCCAAATTACTAATTTGTTTTGTTAATAAATAATATTAATACAGAAGTCCTTACCTCGTCAACATAAACTAATATTACAAAGGGAAAAATACTGTTGAAAGACCTGTGTTCTGAATTAACCCTAAAATGACATATGGTTGGTGTAAGTTTAGTGATGACATGTGAGGGCAGTCTTGTTCCTTGATCACTGATCTGTTTATCATTTGACTTGAATTATCTACTTGTAGTATGTGTATTAAAATAAAGCTGTGACTCATTCTAAATTTCCTCAGTCCTGCAACAATCTCAAAAATTCGAACATATTTCATATAAAAATTAATTTTTCTCTATTTCAGTGATCTTTGGAAGGACTTAACATAGGTAAAGTTGAAACATTTTGCTATATTAAAGAATGTTAAGTATCCTGTTTGCATTTATTTAATATAAAATATAAAATCAATTTCTTTTATTTTTCTGGCGCTTCATTTTATTTTGAAAAGAGTATATTAAAGGCCCTTTGTCTAACCAACTGGAAAGAGTATGAGAACTGTTTTAATATAAAGTACTAAAAATCTTATGTAAGAGTTGTGATCATAGTTATCTTCTATAGGCATTAACCAGGAGATGGGGAAAATAGTACTTCTTATTCAAAAAACAAGGTAGACATGAATCCTATAATTTTCAAACTCAGAAAATTTATTTCCATCAGTAAATATGTCATAGACATTCAGGATATTTCTGCTAATCATATTTTTACATATGTGAGTTTTGGCAGAATTCTAGTTGACATGAAAAGTAACAGAAAGTTCAATTTCACCAAAACTGTACACAGTGCCTGGCACATGAGACCAGCCAGCACTGAGCAGAAATCATGTCATGAATGTCTAATTTTCCTGAGAATATCTAGTAAAACATTATAGTGAAGGAAAATTATAAAATGAAAATTCATTTTTCTTATGTACTGGTCTGGTTATACATGAGATGTTAGGGTAATAGTATACATAAAAAATGTTTTCTATTTGCTAAAAGTTTAAAAAAGGGAGGTGATTTTCCTTAGAATACAGGCCTTTTAGCTTAATTTTTGTCTACATCATTAAATGATTTCCCATCCCGTTATTAAATAGTTGGTGAATTGTACCAATCCCAAAACAGTGATTTTTGAATCACATGAACACGTATTTTTATATTATAGAGAATTAAAACATGTAAAAAAGAAACACAATGCATGTGAAAGTGTAGGTAAGAAATTAGATAGGTGATAGAGTGTTAAAGGCAGTGGTAATAAGTCTTTCTCAACTAAAATAAGAGCTATTTGGGGATTTGGGGAGATTATGGTCTCCACAGAAAATCATTTGCCCTTCTGCTTTACATTTGGTAGGAGAAAGTCAAGAATGTGTCCACTTGCTGTTTAGATAAATTTGCTCCTTCCTATAGGACTCACAAGTCAAACTGCAAAATCTCTGGGCACGTGCTATTTGAGTGACTTGTCTATTCCCTTTGCAGCCCCTTCTCGAGGTTCCCATGACCCCTGCCACACACATTGCTTTTGGAGCCTTCTTCCATGGAGGACATTTGCCTTCCTCTTTTCCAGGAAACATCATTTCCTTCTGGGAGATTCACTCTGAAACTGGGATGGTTTACAGCTTTTCAGCCTGGGGTTATAAATCTTGAGAAGTATATAAGGAAGTTTAATTTAAGATGACAGGAAGGCTCTGGTAATTTAAGCCCTCATGAACCTGGCTTCAATTAGTTGCTTAATTGAGCTCTGTGTTGTGGCCTATAGTGTGCTCTTCATAAAAGACAGTGAATCAATTAAACTTTAAAGAAAATGAAACAAACAAAAACGACATTTATGAATCTCCTTTTAAATAACAGAATTTTTTATTTCTAGAGAGAAATAAATTATTTTATTTATAAAATTTATATTTATAAAGAAATTATTCTTTAATTGACTGATCAAGGAAACCAAGAGAGGGTGTAATACTAAGAGTATGCACACACACACATACACACACTGCTTATGTTCTGTGCTTCTAGTCCATTATTTTCAAAGCTTGACAACCACTCATGGTTCTGTTGTTATGATGAAGCAGCATATGTATAGTGTTGGTTATTTTAGAGTCAGGCAAACATGGTTTTCAATTCTGCCAACCAATTCCCAGTGATGTGGTATGAGGCAAGTAATTTTAACCTGCTCAAATACGAGGTTTCTTACCTCATATTAGAATAGTGGTAACCTTCTCAAAAGGGTATCGAGAAGACCACCTGACATAATTTGTGTTTAAAGTTCCTCCTTAGCACAGCACTTAGCATGTAACAGGCACTCAAACCAGCCACTTTCATCTTTCCTCCTCCCACTTCTAGTTCATATCACATATATAATGAAATATATTGACCCACATTAAAAACCTCAAGTCAACTTCATCACTGTTCCTTCCTCTCTCACTTTCTCTGATCAATTCTGTCCATTACACTTCTAACTTCTATGAAATACATAAATGTAATTCAAAGTAATAATATCCTTATGATTTAAAAATGACGGCCCAATGCTCAGACCTTCCCAAGCCTGGTCTAGCTACAGAGAGGTAACCCCATTAATTATTTTAGGTATTTCCTTTAGTGAGTATTCCCTTATAGCTAAATAAAATACTACTACCACTAATTTTTATTCATTAATTTGATCATTATCTTTTGATGTACACACTCTCCCATCTCTCCCATCCCCCATTAATATATTCAACAAATGTTTATTAAGCACTTAGTGTGTTCCAGGCACTCTTCTAAGCGTTGGAGATACAACAGAGGACAAAAGAAATCGAAGAATCCTTGCCCTTTTGAAGCTTACATTTAGTGATAGACAAACAATTAAAAATTTAAATATGTACTAGTAATTGGACAGCTGATGATAGAGAGGCATAAATCAGAAAAGGAGAAATAAGATGTGTAGGAGCCATATTTCTGCACATTTCAACAGGCTTCTGGGAAGGTCCTCACTCAGATGATACTGAGCAAAAAGGGTCATAGAACCAGCAGTTCCATTCCTGGGTATCTATCCAAAAAAACCCCAAAACACTTATTCGAAAAGATACATGCACCCCAGTGTTCATGGCAGCATTGTTTATAATTGCCAAGATATGGAGGTAACCTAAGTGTCCATCAACAGATGAAAGGGTAAAGAAGATATTGTGTGTGTATATATGTGTATACACACACACACACACACACACACACACACACACACAGTGGAATATTACTCAGCCATAAAAAAGAATGAAATAATGCCATTTCCAACAACATGCATGGACTTGGAGGGTATTATGCTAAGTGAAGTAAGTAAGGCAGAGAAACACAAATACTGCATAATATCACTTACATGTGGAATCTAAAAAAACAAAACAAACTAGTGAATATAAAGAAAAAGAAACAGATCCACAAATGCAGAGAACAAACTAGTGGCTACCAGTGGGCAGAGTGAAGGGGGAAGGGGCAAGATAAGGGTAGGGGATTAAGAGGTACAAGCTACCATGTATAAAATAAGTAAGCTACAAGGATATATTGTACAACACAGGGACTATAGCCAGTATTTTATAATAACTATAATTGGAATATAACCTTTAAAAATTATGAATCACTGTGTTGTACACTTGAAACTTATTGTGTATCAACTACACACTTCAATTTATTTATTTATTTATTTATTTTAGAAAGTAATTCTAATTTATTGGTTATCTGTTTTAAATAAATATAGCAGTGTGTACATATCAATCCCAAACTCCCAATCAATCCTCCCCCTCCCACCCTTACCCCCTGGGGGAAGTTTGTTCTCCAAGTCTGTGAGTCTGTTTATATTTTGTTAAAAAGTTCATTTGTATCAATTTTTTTAGATTCTACATATAAGTGCTATCATATGACATTTGTCTTTCCCTGTGTGATTTACTTCACTTAGTATGATAATCTCCAGGTCCATCCGTGTTGCTGCACATGGCACTATTTTATTCTTTTTAATGGCTGAGCAATACACTTCGGTTTGAAAAAAAAGAATAGGCCATAGCTCCTTTAATGATGCTCTAGAGGGATGTCAGTCCAGGTGTATTGAGAGACCCCTCTTTGCTGGCATTTTTTTTCTTTGATTATTCAGTTATTATAGTTAAAATCGCTTCTTGTTTGTTTGGATGGTTAATTGGTTTGTTTGTGTCTGGCCATGGAGTGGTCATCAATAGTAATTGACATGGATGTTCGATTATTCTCCCTCTTTTTATATCCCCTTCATCTTATCTGAAATTTCCTAGTCCAGCCTCCCTCGTTCTTACAGACTGAATCCTCCCTCCATGCGTATAGTAGGATGAGGCTTCTGTGTTCATTTTGATGGAGAACACATGGAGGCTATGTGTTCCACATCAAAAATACTTCATTTATTTTCAGTTCTCCAAAAGCTGCTGAAGTCTCTTGGTCATTGATGGCCCCTTTTATCTATCATGTTATCCTTTGATGTTTTGAACTTAAACCTTAATATTGTTTATCAACATGTTAATGGCATCACATTCATTGACAGAACCATTCTTCATTCTGATAACTTTTTTTTTCTTTAACTAAGTAAAAATCAATTAACTGAGATTGATTTCTCCAGGTAGAAAATGCAAACATCACAGTTATACTCCATCTTTCCAAGGGAATGGTGAGAATATAATATATATTATAAAGTATTAGACTCACTCCTAATTTAGAGAATTTGACTTGTGCTCTCTGACATAAATGTCTCGATAAAAACAATGGTAAGCCAATGTTTCATAATTTTCTCTTGTAATTACCAAATATATGATCCATGTATCATCACAGAGCCGTTACTCAGAATAGCTAATTTGTGATTTATTTCTTTAACATTTTACTCCAGGACATTTTGATATCCTGTTTATATATTGCATGAACATTGTCTCCCAAACACTAGACATTGTTTGGTTCTATTTGATCTTTACTATTTCTGGGGCACTCTCTTCTCAAATAGAGCACTGATAATGTAGAGTTGATTATTATATCTGCAATTTTATACCATATGAAATTATTATGTATTAATCTGTTTTCCACTAAAATCTGTCTCAAAGGTTCAACTTATTGTCTTACAATGGAAAAATGCATCTGTCACAAAAACTATAATAATTGTGTCAGTATGACCATTGAATGTTTTCCTGTCACCAGGTCTACAGAGAAAGACAAATTGTAATCAGGGGATGACTGGGTGAGCATAGAATTGAATTTGGGGGACTTGCATGTTTCTGCAGCTGAGATAGTCTTGCCATTGGTTAAAAGTCCTTCTTCATTACAAAGCGCACTGTCAACATTTGCCTCTTCACACTCCCATTTCCTGTGCTTCTGCTGCTGACCACTCATAGCACCCACCCCTTTCTAATTGACTTCTCAGTCTCAAAAGATGTGTAAATAAAACCAGCTTTCTCTCCTCACAAGTGGGGGCAGACTCTAGACCAGATTCCACCATCAGAGATGTTTTGAGACCCCAGTTATCCCTAATGATATGAAACTGACTGTATTAGTGATTACATTTGCTTTGCAGTAAATTGAGAGGAGCCCAATTATAAGGACTCTCTAAAATAGACTTTCTTCTAGATCTTCAAACATTTATATAATTATTTTATAAGCATAATAATTAAGTTCATTTTCATGAACATGGGTACTAGGAAATAGTTTAACATAGTCTGTGCTTCCTACAATACTTTTATTTATTTATTTTATTTTTGGCCACATTGGGTCTTCATTGCTGCTGCACACGGGCTTTCTCTAGTTGCGGCGAGTGGGAGCTACTCTTCGTTGTGGTGCGCGGGCTTCTCAATGCGGTGGCTTCTCTTGTTGCGGAGCACGGGCTCTAGGTGCCCAGGCTTCAGTAGTTGGGGCACACGGGCTCAGTGGTTGTGGCTCGCGGGCTCTAGAGCGCAGGCTCAGTAGTTGTGGTGCACGCGGTTGTGGTGCATGCCGTTGCTCACGGCATGTGGGATCTTCCCGGACCGGGGCTTGAACCCGTGTCCCCTTACTTTTTAAATCTTCAGAAGTATTAAATAATCCATATTTTTTCACTCATCAGGGTAGTCTTTGCCAAAGTTTGTTTACATTTTTAGCTTAAAAAATAGTAATAACCTATATGGGAAAATAATCTGAGAGAGAATGGATATATATATGTATATCTAAATCACTTTGCTGTACACCTGAAACTAACACAACATTGAAGTCAATTATATCCCAATATAAAATAGAAGTTAAATTAAAAAAATAGTTTTGTCTAGCGGTATTCAGGGTCCAGTTTTTTTAAGGTGGTTGCATTAAATTGGGCTTTTAGAATGGAGCACTGAATGCATTGAGATATAATTTTACTCCACACTGAAAGCTGTAAATGGAAAAGATCCATGCAGCAGCATAGTGTTTTGAGCTACATGTAAGTAAAAGCAGTGTGAAAATCTGATTTATGGTAACAGTGTGAGAGAAATGTGAGCCTGGTTTCCTGAGTTCTTTATCTTGAAGTTCTCCATTCCTAAAAGAACATGAGACTTTGATGCAGTAATATCCTAGCCAGGCATCTCCCTCTTTAGTTACTGTTTTGAGATCCCTCAAAAGCAGACCATGCAGGTGGCCTTATTAACTGTCAGTTGAAATTTAAGATAAGACAGAGGTTATAATAGATTTACATGCCATCTTTCACTAATGGGATAAGTTATCACAGTAACCTGTCTCACATGTAATCAGGATGATATTTCAGCCACCCAGCTGCTAAAAAGAAACACATGTGGATGAAGGCTAAGCTTCTGACTCATTTATGGATTAGGCAATAACTGTTTTTAGTGATGTCTCTGCAAAATTTATGTATAGGGACAACATTTTTATCACATACTCTGATGTGAGTATAGTTGTTACAAAATGTCTTAAATATTTTTGAAGGAGCGTATATGGTTTTAAGGTACAAAAGATAGTTTGCAGAAGTGGCTGAACACTTTCCTCTTTTTTAGAGCTATTAGCTTGTCAGTTATCATTTTATAACATTGCACAAGGACCCTACAGAAGGGAAACTGTATATACTAAAGGAAGAATTTGGTTTAAAGAATTCTTTAAATATTAATTCTGAAGATACGGTTTCATTTTTAGCAATCATAGGATATATAAGGAAATGTATTTCAATCTATCTCAGCCTTAAAAATTTTAGTGAATGTGTTCTACTATCTTCAATGTTTGTTATTTCATATAAAATCCTTAGTTTAAGACTTTCTTCCAATGTGCTTAATTATAATACACCTTGGGTAATTTATCCCTAATTTTCTCTCAAGCCATTTTTAGTAAATTTGAAAGGAAATAATTCCTGTCTTCTTCACATGATACCATCTTACAAAAGAAAAGTAAAATTGGGAGGTTAAAAAACTTCCACCAAAATTTATGCCCAAGAAATTTCTTACCTCATATTGTGTAATTTGCTTCTTTGTATTCCTCCTTGGTTCCTTGGGAATAGTGTTGTTAGTAGAACAAATGTGATTTTATGGTTAAGCATTTTTTCTCTTTCTTTGGGAATCAAGAGTACTAAAGGTGTGACTGTAGAGGGATTCTGTATAGGGATTTCCACTCCTGTTTGTGTGACTCCAAGGCTGAAGTCAAGTAGACTGAAGGGAGGAAAGATGGTTGATTCTAAAACAATTTTCTGTAAAATCTCTTAATATAGATGAGGAGTTATAAAAACCTACATAATATGAAAGATTGCTCTGATAAACATAGTGTATTATCATATTTATATGAAATACATCCATTTTAAAAATTACTGTTTTGTGCTTATTTTTATGTTTTGATGAACCAGTCACTGTGCGTAGTCCATGAATACCACATGGCTTAATGAAAAACAACATTGTTCTAGTGATCTTTCACATATTACCTTAGAGCACAGGGTTCTTTCTTACTGGTGGTTTGAAAGTTCAAATGTGACCTTTCAACAAATAAAGATTCAACCCCCATTGTGTGCCAGGAATTATGCTAGATGTGCAGCTGAGATCAGGTGATGCTTTAACCTTTTATTTCACCCATCATCTAATAGAGGACCTAGATGTTTAAACAGGTGGTTCAGTGAGGTGTGCTAACTACTCCAACAGAGTACAAAAGCCCATACAAAGGCACTGATGAGGAAAATGCCATTTCACTTTCAGGAAGCTGCCACTTTTGGGCTGAGCAGAAAGTGAAAGTGGAAATGCGTTCTGGGTATCTCTTGCTGTTTAAAATATATTGGCACAAAACAATAACGATTTTATCATCCTCATGGATTTTGTGAGCTTAGGAGTCAGACAGGGCACATCAGGAATGGCTCGTCTCTACTCCACTATTTCTGGAACCTTCACAGGGAAGGGTGGAATGGCTGGAGTGTCACAGCCTGCCCCGAGGCAAAACACCTGTGGTTGGAGAATCCACTTTTGAGGTGACTTCTTCACTCACATGTCTGGAACAGTGACTACATATGGCCTCACCAGCATGGCTGTCTCAGGGACATTGTACTGTGACCCAACTGTATTGTGACCCAACAGATGAAGGACTGACAATTCCACCCAGCTTCAAAGGGAGGGTGGGTAGGATAGAGATCTCACCTTTTAATGGCAGGAGCATCTAATAATTGATTGTAGCTCTGGGTTTAAATTGCCACAGGGCATGATGAGAGGGAGGCTATAGGCAGAGGCCAATTCATGGGGGCTCTGGATGCTCCTTCTAGGAGCTGGGAGTTCTTTCTTGAAGGTAAAGGAAGTTGCTTCAGGAATTTTCTTAGCAGAAGGAAAATGAGGCTGCTTATAACTTAGGAACATGACCTTGGTGACAGGGTGGAGAAAAATGTGCTTTGGGGAGAAATGTGAGAGGGTCCAGGTTTGTCATACATTATAGCTATAGAGACAAGAGTTTGAACAATTTAATGTTAATAGGCATGAGGGTGGGACTGAGGAAGATGGATTTGGGGACTGTTTGGAGGTAAGGGCCAAAGAAATCATCACATTTCTAGTTTTGTTGACTCACTGGTGGTGATGTATTTCAACAAGGGAAAAAATAGTAATGCTGTGGTGGAAACAGATGAGAAGGAGATGAAGAGAGGAAGTTCAGCTTTGGCCTTCATGGATTTGACATTTCAGTGGGACTTCTAGATGGTGATATCTAATATGAGGCTCTGGAGCCCAGAAGAGTGGTCAGGGCCAGATATATGGACCTGGGAACATTGGCTTAGCAATGTTTTGTTGATTGAAACTATAGAGATGGAAGAGATTACTCAGGAAGAGAGTATAAAGCTAGGGAAGAAAAGGAGGGCTCAGAACAAAACTCTGGAGACTACAAACATGTATGGGTCAAGTGAGCAAACAAGAGAATTCCTTTTGTTGTTTTGCAATATATTCAGAATTATGGAGGCCTGTTTGCTACCTTCTTAAAGGCAAATTATTTTTGTTGTTGTTATCGAGGACTGCCTCAATTTCTGACACATTTTACCCCTGTCTTTCAAATTAGTTATGACATTTAGAGTGCAAATCTAACACAAAACTGTGGTTGAAATATTAAAGCAAATATACTATAGCATTAAGCATATCAAAACTATATTTTCATCTAATGACTGTATCACAAAACAGAACATTTATGAAATTCTGTATTTGAGATACTTTGGGGATTATGTACAGTTTTGAGAATTGCAGGTTCTGGAAGGCTCATTCTGTGCGTGCTGTTTTGGGAATGGTGGTTCTTGGATGTCCTATTGGGGCAATTTTCTGATGATTCTTTATAAGATTAGGACCTATAGGGCTTGATATTGTTGAGTTTAGAAAACAAGAAGAGTGAGTAGTATCCAGAGAGGTTTGAGGGAGAATAAGACAATTGTATTTGCTTGCACGAAATCGGGTCTCAAAGTAATTATAAACCAGGAGATTGAGAGCCAGAGTTAAAAGCTCAGGCACTGTCCTGAGATGTCCGTGCTTGTGGGTCTTAGAGTAAGAATGTAGTAGCATCAGAAGTGATAGGTGAGGGCTTCCCTGGTGGCACAGTGGTTGAGAGTCCGTCTGCCGATGCAGGGGACACGGGTTCGTGTCCCGGTCCGGGAAGATCCCACATGCTGCGGAGTGGCTGGGCCCGTGAGCCATGGCCGCTGAGCCTGCGCGTCCGGAGCCTGTGCTCCGCAACGGGAGAGGCCACAACAGTGAGAGGCCCGCGTACCACAATCAATCAATCAATAAAAAATAAATGTATGTATGTAAGTAAGTAAGTAAGTGATAGGTGGGGCCAAAGAATGTGGTGTGGTGTTGAGAAGACAACCAAGCACAGGAGGGCAGGGTAGTTGTAGGAACATAGGAAGTTATGTTTTAATGAATTCACCAGACTATTTATAGAGCCTCACATGGGGGCTTAGTAAACCCAGGGACTCCCAAACGTACATCTGAATCCCACTGAATTTTCTTTTTAACTGTTCCAGCACTTATTTCTACCAGACACCCTTCTAAGTGATCTACAGTTTAATCCTTATAAGAACCTTGAGATAGATAATATTGTCATCCTTATTTAACCCCTGAGGACACAGGCACAGAGAACAGCTGAGCTGGGATTCAGGTAGAGTATTCAGGCTTTAGAGTCTGTGCTACTAACCAATATATTAGATCTTTACTACTGGCATTTCAATTTAATAATTCACAGAAGGTAGATATTTGAATGTACCACTTTTTGCACACTTGCCTGATATTGTTTCGTTTCTTCTTCCAAGGTTGAAGTCAGTTCAGTTTCCATTAAATATCAAATTGTATTTTTTAGGAAGGGTTTTGAGTTGGAATACATGGTCTGAAGGGTTATACTTCTCAGAGTGAAACAGTCATCCCTGCATTCTTAAACCTAATTTTCCCAAATTAAATCGTTCTAGCACATTGCTGATACATGCCGGTGGTCAATAAAATCCTTTTTAATGATTTATTAATTGGTGGATAACGTCAATCAATATACGCTTATTAGAATAAGTGGAACACAAAACTAAATCAAATTTCTCAATATCTATGTCTGTCTGCCACTTTAAATACCTTAGGGGTGTGAAGTCAATTTCTTATTTATTAATTTATTCAATATCCAAAACTATTATGTGCTTTAAAAAAGAGCTATTATAATATGACCATAAAGTGATCTTTACTTTTTCTCTGCTGTGAAAATGGATTTATTCATCTGTGAATATCCATCTTCCTAGTATTTCCTGTTACTTTATTCACCCTTTGACTAATGACATAACTTAAAAGTGGAGTCTTGATTTTTTTTTCTCATTTTACACTCTATCAGGGGTGTTAAATCTCTTTTTCCTGCCCTCTGTTCCCATGTAACTGTACTGCGCAACCCAAGCCAGAGGCCCCAGAGCCATCTTAGATTTTTCCCTTCAAGTCCTGTGTCCATGATTATAACTTCTCTCATTAATCATTTACTCTTATTTCCTGTGCCTCTGCCTCCATTCAGGCCCTCATCAAATCTTTCCTGAATTGTAGCAGTGATTTCCTATGTGGTCTCCTGGTTCCAGGCTTGCTAAATATCCCAACCTCTTTCGTCCCCCCAATTTCTTCTTTACATATCAAAGAAAATGATCTCATTAATCTGGGAATTTATTATTTATTCTGCAATTTAAACCTTTTGGTATTCTCTGCTGGGGTCATGACAAAGGCTCAATTTCTTAGGAAGTTACTGTGGCTCTCCAACTTTTTACTTGGGCAATGAGTAGTTGTTAAAAGAATATTTTAACTATCATGGGAATTAAATAGCAATTAAGGCAATTCAAATATTAACTGTCTCAACTGAGATTTTTTTTTTTGAAAGAACCTTGATAGTAGCCATTGGAGGTAAAGAATGATAGACGTGTGAGGCTCAGATATTATGTTTTGGTGACTTTTAATGACGCACATGTCTTTGTATCTGGGTCCAATTTGATTTTTGAAAATGAAAGCTAAGGAATAAGATTACATAATTTTTACTTCTGCATGGAAGTCCACTGGTAGAATAACTACAACAGAAATAGAACCTTCCACAAAAATCTTGCACTGAGCCACTCAAAATCTTCTTAACAATATCTGAGGAAAG
Organism: Pseudorca crassidens; assembly: GCF_039906515.1. Taxonomy (NCBI): domain Eukaryota; kingdom Metazoa; phylum Chordata; class Mammalia; order Artiodactyla; family Delphinidae; genus Pseudorca; species Pseudorca crassidens. The sequence continues at coordinate 66,028,359 of NC_090306.1, forward strand.
CATAAGGAAGAGATCGAGTAAGTTTTACTCTCATTCTAAGTGTTCTGATTAGTAAGGGTTGCTGGAGTCCTAGCCAAGAATTTTGAGGCTACCACAGGACTCAGCAGAAAAAAGTTCTGTGATTGATTAATTAGTCATGTGTGCAATGAACATGGGAGTGGCAAGTTATAAATAGTATGCCATAATTTTCTAGCTCTTACTAAAATGTGGCTTAAACATTTAAAAAATAGTGTTTACTTGGAAGATTTTTGAGAATTGCTTGGACACTAAAAGCATCAGACCATTTAAAATTTGTTTTACTGTTTATTTCCTATTTCTACATAAAGTCATCTGTTGAATGAAATTATTTAAAATTCCCTATCTAAATGCTGAAGAGTATCTATTGAAAGTAAATTTATTTGACACCGGAAGAGATGATACCCTGAAGGCAATATAAAGTTATTATCATGATGTCTTGGAGATACAAATCCAAAAGGCAATGAATTAATAGCAAAAGAAACATTAAAGTATCACAAGTTGTACTTTGCAAGAAAATGATATGGTATAGTAGAACATAGCACAGCTTATAGAATCCAACAGAAGAAAGTTTAAATTTCAGTACTATTATATATAAGATGTATAACTCGTACAAGTTACTTAATGTTTAAAGGCGGTTTCATATTTTTCAGTCAGAAATGGAATATCGCCTTTGCAGGACTATTGTGAGGAATAAATGAGAAAATAAATGTAAACTGTCACTTAATAAGGACACAGTGAAGACAAGTGTCTTCCTTTAATATACTTCTGATAATTCCATTCTTAAAAAGATTTCCCTTGGTTAAAAGATGGTGGTATAACATATCATTTTTTGATAATACTACCCAGTTAATAGCAATCAATAGTTAATTACTGAACACATACCAACACATGATAGGAACTGAGAATGAAGAAATGAACATACCGTAATTCCTGTCCTGGTGAACAATGCAATCTGTTCAGGAGATAAGCATTTACCCTGATAAATTTCCATGTTAACCTAATCCTTAGAGATGAATAAGGACCTGGGGACTAATGGAGGACAAAACTAACTCTACAAGACTTGAGAAATGCCTCAAGAAGGAGGTGACACTTGAGCAGGATCCTAAAGCAGAAGTAAGATTTCATGATGTGGGGAAGAGAAGCCATGGTGTTGCAGATGAAGGAAACCTCATGAGAAAAGCCATGGAGCCGGGGGAGAAGAGGCCTCAGGCCAGAAGCAGAGGTGTGATGACAGTGGAGAACATGGGATGCAGGATGTGCAGAGGAGATGAAGCTGTAAGAGAGTCTGAGGAGACACACGGAAACACTCAGTAAACCAGATCACAGAGCTTGGACTATATCCTACAGACAATGGGGAGTCAACAGCAATTTCAAAGAAAGAGATTGACATCTATTCTCTCTTGGGAAGTTAGCTGACTGTGAGAAGAATGATTGGATTTGGTTGGCAATAAAAAAGGGATGATAACAAAGAGACTAGTGGAGGGGCATTATCAGAGTCCATGAGAGAACTGACACAGAGGTAGAAATGGAGTGGGTCATGTCAAAGAAGACAACTCTTCTTTGTTCAATGGAAAAATAAAAAGTTGGTGACACTAAATTTAAATAACAAAGTCAAAGAGAGAGAGATGATTTGAAAGAATAATGAGTTAAGGTTTGAACATTTGGGGGATATCTGGGAGAAATATAGCTGATAGATCCAGGTAGAATATGTAGGAGATAATGAGATACTTAGAAAAGAGGCTCTGAGTTTAGAATTGAGATTGGAGTATAAAATACAGATTTGATATAAAAAGAATGGAGGGATATACCAGCTGAGACCTAGGATTATGGTTTTGAAAATATTCGTGGGCATAGTACAAAATTTAGAAGGGGTGATGGTGAGTGGACCTGTGTCTTGGAAGGAGGAGGAGTAGCTCAAGAGACAGCTGTCGTGTTAAGAAAGCTAAGTGAGTTGAGGATTTCTAGAGGAAGGAGGGTGTCAGCGCTATCTAAAGCAGCAGCAGCAGAATAGAAAATGAGGCATGGCTTGAGATGTTTAGATTATGCTCTTTGACTTTGGAAACAGGTGTTTTTCCTCCAAACTTGGACATCTGTGGATGTTCTGTAGAACACAGCTTTTATTACGCGTAGGAATCCTGTTAAAATGCAGATTCTGATTCAGTAGATTTGGGATGAGACCTAATAATCAGTATTTCTAACAAGGCCCAGGTGATGCCATTTTGTTCGTCTGTGGACAACACCTTGAGTAGTGAGGCTCTGGTGGTCAATGATTGCAATTATGATCCTGATTGCAATTCAGGATCGGTTTACTTTGAGAAGTTTTCTTTCCTTATAATAAATGGATATTACAGTTCTACATGGGGGTTTGCACTGAAGCTGTATTGGATAGTTCTGGCAGTTTGGATCCTTCTGTGTATTGAACACCAGATGAGTTTCATCCTTTTTTTTAATTGACTGTCTCTAATCTCCTCCTCTTCCCTTCCATGTTAGGGGAAATAAAAAGCTTTCCCTTGATATTCTACTTTACAGGATAGATGAGAAGATACTTCCTTTAGTAGAACCCACAGTGTGTCTCAAAATATTTATTTTTTTATGCTTTTGTTTCTGATACTTTTTGCCACCCATTAGCTAGAAAGACTTTCATTTGACAACATTTCAGGAAAAGAATACATAATCTTCTAACCAGATGTCTGCAAATCCTTAGTTTAGTGGTGTTCTGACTCTATTTATCTGCCCCCACTTGCCTCAGAGCTGTGTCTACATGTCCCTTGTGTCTGTTTCACTAATAAACTGCTTTGGCTGTACCTACTCACTTGCTTTGTTACTAGCCCATTTGTAAACCTGAAATTAGGGACATGGTATCACAAGCACTGTGGGGAAAGAAATTCATTTCTGCTGCATAGAGAGCCAGGGCCAGATAAAAAAGGAAGGAAGAAAGAAAGAAAGAGAGAGAGAGAGAAAGAGAGAAAGAAAAAGGAAGGAAGGAAGGAAAGAAGGAAGAAAAAGAGAGAAATAAAGGGAGCTAGAGGCATTGTGAGAAGTGTTGGGGCTTGAGTTAGATGGTAAACATGAAAATTGAAGGAGAACATAGATAAATTTGTAGAGGTCAAATCAGCATGGCAGGGTATTGATTGCACATCTACAATAATTAAAAGGAAGGAAAAAGGGAAGAGTTGACAATTGAGGTTTCAAGCCCAAACACCTAAAGAAAATGGTGATCCTGTGTACAGAAATCATGAAATGAAAGGAAGGATCTGATTAGAACTTGGGGGATTAAAAAAAGGAAAATGGTGAGTTTGATGTGGTAATTGATTTTGAAGGTCATGGAAATGGATGTCTTTTATTCAGTTGATATTGATGACTGGGAGTATGATGCAGCTATTAACTCTAGTTTCTAGTAGAGTTCACCTGAAATCTTAGGTAAGAATCAAATGAAAGAATGCATACAAGTGTTTGAGGAAAGATGACATATGAAAAAGCATGCTTTTAAGAGATGGGTAAGGGGAGAGGGCCTGGTGAAAGAAAGAGAAAATGGACAAGAATGATGGTGGGCAGATCAAGTGAGTTTATTAGTATGACAGTCTGTGAAAGAGAGAAATTTAAAAAGGCAGAGAGAAAAATAGGGTCAAATACAAAAATATTAGAATATGGTGAGAGTTGAATCAAACTCTTCTTCAAATAACAGTTTCACATTTGTAAGGATAGTATAGGGCAGAAGCCCAGTTTCAAAGAATTAAAGGAGGATGGCTTGGTACAAAAATATAGGCAACTAGTAGAGTATTCTCATAATAATTAGAAAACACAAGTGGGCAATAAAATCAGACTGATTTTGACCAAGTCGATTAACCTCTAGATTTTGTTGTTGGTTTTCTACTTCTATACTAGAAATTATGATACATCTTTAAAATCATGGAAGAAAAAATCCATGAGGTGGCTTTAGTTCCCTGAGGGAAAGTACATTGTTTTATTGGCATCTCTCCTGCTAATATTTGTGTTCAATTTGGAGGGTACAGGATAGAAGACATCATGGTGAACCTGTAGGTAGTTCTCTTATTCTTGGGTTGACAAAGCAGACTGACATGTTCACAGAAGATTCTTTTTTTTCACTTTGGGTACTTTTAGTTTTAATTTTTGAATTAATATTTCATTGGAGTGCTTTGGTTTTTACTTTTAAATTGTCCTCTGATATTATTGTTGCTGAGGTAGTTTGGCCAGTTGTAGCCAGTTGTCTCAGTGTCCAGTACAGTTAGAATACAGAATGCACTCTCTGCAAATAAGAATATATCACATATCCACTTGAAAAACAAGTGCTCTGAAAAGCTGTCTAGATATAAGGAATTCTTTATTCCTCTCTAGCCAGGCAGTTCAAAGGCCTGCATACTCCCACCACAGACTGGCTGCATGGAGTAAGAGTTTACTCAGGAAACATGTCACCATCTTAAGGGATCCTTCCCTTGGTTAAATACCCTCTACTTAGCAGCAAAGCAACTGGATTAACAGCAGGGCTCCACATGACCCTTCCACCCTGACTCCAACAACCCCATGTTGTTCCTGTTTCCTTGGAGGCCTTGGAAACTGTGCATGTACAACAAATGTGTTCATGTAGAGTCATAACAATTCACCAGCAGAGTGATTCTCCACTCACACATCAACCCATGACAATCACAGCACGTGTGAACATGTTTAGGCCCACTGAGTCTTACTATAGCCTTCAGAACACTAATTTCAGAACCATTAGGTAATTCAGAAATCAGTTCAAGTTAAAGCACACATGTTCATTTCATTTATAAAGTATCCACTGCTCTTCAAAACTTGGTTTCCATAATGCTTTTTGGTGTGTTTTCGACCAAAGATTGTGATTTAAAAAATCATTAAGAATTGTAATTCAGGAATGCCCAGAAATTGTCATCAGCAGTTGTTCAGTCCGTTTTTGAAGAATTTGACTCCATTTTAATCTCAATTTTTTGCATAGATCTTTCTCTAGAAAAACATCTTGTATTAATCACTTCCATAAAATATTCTATCCAGGACTAGAGATCAACAGTAACTTACTACACAGAAACCAGATATTTTAATCTTTTGGCTTTCAAAATAGTATTTAGGTTAAAACAGCAGACTAGAAGAGTTTATAAAAGAAAATAATGACTCTCATTTCATACTCTTTTTTCCATTTGAATCTTTTTGAGAAAGAGATCTTGCTATGGTGTTAAGTCAAACTTTAGCTTTCCTGAAGTTTTCACTGTCATTTACAAAGGTTGAATTTTTTTCTAAGATGGAATAATATTACTTTAAAAATATTAATATTGTCACACAACCATTTTTTAAAATTCATTGATGACACACTTATTAAGGGGTCCACAGCATTATTTATTTCATAATATGTTCATAATCAAAGGTCATGGTATATGTGTTACATTATCATAATTTTCTAATTTATTCTTTATACATGTTTGTACATGTTCTAATTGCATTTCATTAACTCATAGTTTTCTTGTAAGTTTGTACTTTCTTTCCATGTTCAAAGAATCTCTTTAATTCAATTTCTCTGTTTCTCCTCATACAGTCTGGCAGCCAGATATGCAACTCAGTCTAATCACAGTGGAATTGCAACCAGTCAAAAAAAGCCTACTAGGTCAGTTAATATCTCTAATTTATTGCTTGTTAGTGATAATAAAGTAAATGCCCAGTGATATTTTGTCCTATCATTCTAACTTTTTTCAAAAACTGACATACTTCTGGATGAAAAGCTTAGAGTACCGAATTCTTCCAAGTAGATTTCCATACGCCTTCTTGGGGGTGAGCATGTTTGTGTTAGATTATGAAATGGGTCTTGGGTTCTTCTAATTCAGTTTAGTTATACATAGTGCTATGACTGGGCTGAAGTCTAGGTTCTAGGCTTAGAGAAAGTCAAGGGGAAAAATTGCTTTGAAGACCCCATTCTTTCCAGGCCACAAATCTGGAAGTAAAACAAGATTGTAATTGCTTTTTGAAATGGGTATGCATTAATTATTGCACATTTGGAAGCAGAAGTGAGAAACATTGGCAGATTTTTGTGGGGAAGTTAGCACCAGCTCAGCCTGAACCATTCTTTTATCTTTAATCATTTAAATTTTTGCTTCTTTATATCATATGTATTTTAAAGGCAGTCTATTATAATAAATGACAGTGCATTCTATACTGTTTGGAAAATACTGGTACAGAAAAATGTGTGGAAAGTGACTTTTTTTAATGTTAGGTTACTGGAGGCATGATGGTACAGCTAAGTGAAGCCACAGCAAATGTGTTTTGCCCCCCTGATTATTATGTGATTATATGTGCCATCTCACTCACTGGGGAAGTATCTCAGTGGTGGTTTACTAGTCACTACTCTAATAATTAATCATATTGTGCAGTATTTGACCACAAGAACTACTTATGATGCCTTGACTTGAGGTTATGTGCTTTTCCCCTTGCCTTGGTTTCCTAAGTTATGTTCATTTCCATAGTAATTAAACTGATTCTGGAAAGGCAAATTAAAAGGGTATTTAATTAAAAATCAAAAGAAATGATATAAACTAGGATGCGCAAAGAACAGTGACCTGCCATGTTCAGTAAGCATTTTTTATTATTACTTCTAAGACTTAATGAATATAAAATATATTTTAAGTACTTCTTTGATTTAATAGAACATCTCTTTTTTTGGCTTCATTCTCATTTCTCTTTTTATTACTTTGATGAATGATCTTGAGCTCTGGCTGACTGTCAAATTAGGGTAATGAGAAGAGCAAATGGATTTTTTAATTTGTTTTAATTTGTTCTTCTGAGAACTAAATGTCACTTGGCTTCATGGGTCACAGTCAAGATCAAAATGCATTTTAATTGCTTTCTAGAAACAGGTCAAGTTTCATTGCAAGCAGGGCAAATTTTGTGACAAAATTTGTTTATAAATGTGAGTTTGGAATGAACTTTCTAAGCCTATGGCTGTGTCTACAGGACTAGTCTCAGATTTATTACGATGGGACATTTGGCCAAATTAATTAGTTGAGTTCCTTCTACATAGAGCAATCACTGGTACTCAAAATTCCTGGTGTCTGTGGTTATTGTGCTAGACTTACAAACCCTGTAGATCCATTTGAGTAAAAGTTAAATGCTGGTGTCATTTGGAAAAGATTCTAATCTTGTGCATGACACAACCTCTAATTAGCAAAATAGCTGAAGGAACTATTTATTAGCCATATGTATTTAAACTCCAAAATACAGTCAACATTTTGAAACTATTAACTATTCCAAGATATCAACATTTCTGGTCTTAAGCTGGCGTGTGTGTTTTCCTGATGTTCATTCCATTTCGCAATACCTGTTACTATTATAAAATATTTATAGTATACATTTAAGAGTTTGATTTCCTGGTAATCTATGGAAATAATGTGTCAAGTAGTATAATAAGGTGAGTTAAAATTTGAATATTGTAGCAACTGATTGTGAAATGTTGGGTACCAATATACTAGATATAAACATTCTTTTATTTTAAACATTTTGTATAACAAGAAAAAATTATTTGCTACATTTACAAGTTATGGATTGTTTTTGTTATTTTTCTTTTAAAATAGAACTTATTAGAGCAGTACACAGTGACATTCACATGGTGGCAGCAAACACTAGCAAAGATGCTGGCAACCCTTAATATCATGTTTTTAAATATGTCTTAAGATGCCAATATTAATTCTTGATTTCTAGTTTTTCATTTATGCGGACTGAGTTTACTATACATACACAATATACATTAGTATTAGTATAAAATAAAATATAGTAATTGCGTATTTTACGCACAGTTCTTGAAATAATTTATACCTGAAATTTTAATATGGAAACTGTTTAAACAGTGAAATAAATGATCCAAACTGATGTTTAATTATAGTTCAAATAAAATAACTGCAGATGATTACCTCCTATCAAACTTCCCCTAATTCTAATACAGTCTACCTACATTTCCTCATGTCTTGTCCTTCATACACAACGAGTAGCTAAAGCTACTATCACTGTAGGTGTGTTTTAAATTGTCATTCTACTAGCATAGATTTTCTTCTAGATTTTCTTCTTCTGAGACCTGCATCCTTGTCGCATGGCCTGTGTGATCAGTTGGCCACACTTGTGAGATAACCAGCTAGAGTCTAGGTGCTTACTTTTGGCAAGAGAGTGAAAGTTTTTATGTGAGACAGATCAGTCAGATATGAACAAACTCATGACCTTGGTCTCCACACCATGTTTTTGAGTAATTAACTAGCTTAGATATTCAGTAAGCATTTGCTATTTGCAATTTGTATGTAACTTTATTCTTCTTTTTATTAACGTACAAGTTCATCTAAGATACAGCCACCTAAGATAAAAACAAATGTCCCGTATATTGAAAAGAACAACTTAACAACAACTGCAGGCAGCTGGTTAATACCCTGAGAATATAATAGATTCTAGTTAAGTATTATTATTTCTGTTGCTTTTCATGTAATTGTTAGAGTACCTTTAAATCAAAGTTTTATTCATCAGGTACATATAGGCATGACTTTTTAGTTAAAATTACTTTATTTCTAATTGTCCTGCATTATTAGTATACTTTGGAGGCAAATTATATCATATGAACCAAGATTTTTCTGAAGATTTTCAAACCTTGTGTTTAGCTATTTGTCGCTTAAACCAACATTTTCTGCTGAATGTCATAAATTATGATTTTCCCATTAACTCTTCCCTGCTCAGAACCTCCTGTTCCCTATGTTTTTATAATGTACAATAATGATGTAATTTTTCTTGTACTATTTCAGACTTCCAGGTCCCTCTAGGGTACCAGCTGCAGGCAGCAGCAGCAAGGTCCAGGGAGCCTCCAATTTAAATAGGAGAAGTCAGAGCTTTAACAGCATTGATAAAAACAAGCCTCCAAATTATGCAAATGGCAATGAAAAAGGTAAGTGTTCGCCCATTACATCATTAAGGCCCAAGTGTAACATATGGGCCTAATAAATTACATGCTAAATCTAGTATTTAAGCAGTGTTACAGCATTTGGAATGGAAACGTTATCAGTGGACTTTCTTACATTGTCTAAGTGCCTCCTCCTGAATTCCAGCTTTTTTCAGGACCTTTCCAATCTGAAGAACACTTTAAGGAAATATAGTCATTTATATTAAAGTGGTTAGTGATTATCCCCAAGTATAAAATCTGTTTCTCAAAAAAAGTTCCTGCTGGATGCATGTAAATAGCATTTTCTTTTGTTTTCTCATGTTTTATGAGCACTTATCTTGAAATCATAAACCTATATGAAGTGTTCTCAAATCCTTGGTTTTAGTTAACATTAAATGCCATACATGTTTGAGGAAGTTAAGGTTGGAGCATCAAAATTTAAGACATAATTATGAAGGGTACTTAGTCTTTGAGAGCAGCAGGACAGATAAATATTATGACCTTAGTTTTTCCTATAAGAGACAAATTATTCATGTTTGTTTTATTTTCTTGAACGAGTGTATGATAGAAATATCCAATCACACGATCAGGAAGAAAGGACACAGTGGAAGTGTGTGTTAAAGGCAGATTATATATTAACTACTGTATGATACACAGTTCTCTCCAATGTGCACAGTGCATATTTAAAGAGGTGCTGGCTTGATGCATATCCCTGTGGAGCTTGCATCCGAACGGTAGGATGTGTAATTTACATCTAAACCATGAGAAAATCAAGAACCTCTGCTGTTGGGAGCAGTGTGACCCTGTGAGGGACTAGGGCATGTTGCGGGATTTTGAGGTAGTATTTTCTAATCAATAAAACTTTAACTTCTCTGTGTAGTATTTAACTCTCCATGCAACAAGACATGAAATTCCAAAGTGACAAATACACTTAGTAGAACAGCTGGCAAATTTGGTTTGACTAATTGAACCAGGTAGAAACCTTTTGGCTCAGATTAGATCATTTCCAATTGTTTAATATGGATTATCTGATTAGACTTCTCTTACTCAGACATGAATTGACAGGAGTGATCTATGAATTATACACTTTCATGAAAATTTCCTACCCATTAAAACAAAATTGGACAGACTGTAAATCCCTGTAAGCAAAGCAGTGTATCTTGATCCCTGTAATATCCCCAGTTCTTGAGTTGAATGGAAAAAGAAGAAAATATTATGTGTTTGGAAGTTAGGATTTTCTCTTTAAAATAAAGAATAAAACCTTTGATTGGAGAACCTAAGAAATGTTACTGAAGACTTACGCTTCTCCTGGAGAGAAAGGGGACAAGAATTTCTTATCAGAAAAACATCTCCCTCATTTTGTGACTTTCCTAGAAAGCATCATACAAAGGCCTATATATGCTATGAAATACTAAGGGAAAATAAACATGTTTAGACATTAAGATATGCTGAGTGGACTGCTCAAGTGTCTGATTTTAGCTACATGAGACTACAGTTGTATAAGAGTTTTGCAAAAAATGACTAATAACATTGGCAAAGAAACCTAGAAATGCTTTAGATGACCCAACGTTTTGATATCATAATGTATTTTTTGATCATGTGAAATAATTTTTGTATTTCTGGTGTCTAAAAGTAAAAATCCAGAGGTAGCCAAGTATTCATATCTTTCCATAGCCATTCAGCCTCTCTTATGTATGTCTAAGAAGTAGTGCAAAATTAGAAAGTAGCAATATTTATAATAACCACAAGGTGGAGACAGATAACACACATTACGAGGTTTTTGACCATAAGCAGATTTCCTTAGGTCGGTATCAAGAGCAAAAGTTTTCATGGTGAATTAGCCATTACTTTTAATTCCAACAAAGTAAAATTCCAAAACATTTAAAGTGTATGATCTCACATTCACAAATATTTATAATATTATATATCAAATGTAGGCATTAAATGTCTGTAAACTGTCAATCATAATTAAAGCATAAATTGCATTATATAATACAGCCTTCTAGAATTTGTTTTGCATGCTATATGGCATTTTCTATTAATGTGGAATCACAGCTTCATATCAGTATATCCAGTATCATCTCTAAATTAATCATTGTGTCATGCTATTTTATATTTCCAAAATATTAGCTTAAATTATAGAGCAAACAAAACAAATATAAACATCACATATGAAACAGTTTATAATTTATTCTTTAGACTATTTGAATGGTACATCTTTTTGGATAAGAATGTTTTATTTAACCTTTGACATGGAGATTTTTCATGTTAACATAGCATATAAAAAAATAAGATTCCATCTGATGACAGGTTGATCTCTGTGACAATATAGTTCATACATATCCTAGGCATGGCTAAATAAGGTGAAAATTAAACAAGACTTTTCAAAGGTTACAGTATTATAATAACAGAATTCAGAAATTACTAACTTGAGTATTCTAATTGCCATTCCCTTTTAGTTATTAGAAAGTATAACAGTTAAATTTAATAAATTAAGATATGGGCTCCCCTGGTGGCGCAGTGGTTGAGAGTCCACCTGCCGATGCAGGGGACGTGGGTTCATGCTCCGGTCTGGGAAGATCCCACATGCCGCGGAGCGGCTGGGCCCCTGAGCCATGGCCGCTGAGCCTGCGCGTCCGGAGCCTGTGCTTTGCAACGGGAGAGGCCACAACAGTGAGAGGCCCGCGTACCGCAAAAAAAATAATAAATAAATTAAGATATTTTTACTCAAAAGAAATAATCACACTATCTGTAATGTGCTCCCTGAATGCTTCTAAGTGAAAATGTACTTTCTGCTTTCTTTAAGAAGTCTTAAATGTTGAGTTATGTGAATCAATTGGGGAATCTCTAGAATTTGTAATAGATAGTAAAGGTTTATTCACAATTAAAACAATTTCACTTCCTTATTAAAAAACATACTGTTGAAAGCACAGTAGCTTCTCACATGTATGGAATGGTAAAAATAGCTTATTTATGAATTGTGTGGCTTATCTAATAAAGGGAAATCAGAAGAGAATCACAAACTGCACTTCAAAAGATACCTCTAATACCATTTTAATAGTAATCCAAAAAATAGTGTGCTCATTTCACCAAATGGATTAAAATATCGGTGAACATGGCCATAGATTATCACTTGCAGAGAAGGCTGAAATAGAAATGTTAAAATAGAAAGCAATGCCACCCCACCATTCTGTTGAAATGGAATGTAGGAACAAATTTCTCAGAACAAATGGTGAAATGAAGATAGTATATTGTTTGTAGAAAAGCATTTCTTTGGGGAGTCCAAGTTTCTTCCCTTGGTGACCTGACATGCAGAGACTGACAATGAATAATATGTTCTGACACTAGCATTTATCAGTTTGCCCATGCACCCTATGAGATTACTCTAGACAGATGTATGCTTTAAAGAAAAATCAAATATCTTTTCAGTGGAAATCAGGGATCTTGTGAAAAAAAAAATGCCCTGGTTCATTTGGGCACACATTTTATATGCCTGAAGCAAATTATCTTCAGAAATAATTCTTGTTTTGTAAAATCGACATGATAAATATGAAAAAGGCTTAACAGTTCAGTACTATTAGGAATGTAAATGTCCCTAGCTCTATTTGGAATTCACTTTCTGAATTATGATCTGTAACCACTTATTACTTGGCAGAGTTCTTTAGCAGAGAGATGTTTTTCTCTGTTGCTAAGAAACATGCCACAGTACCAGAGGGCATGCTCCCATCTCTTTATTGTTTCTCCCGTGTGATTCTTACATGGTACCTGTACATCTGTGGAAGAGGAGATTTCCTTTCTGTTCTCCTGGGTTCTAATGAAGTAGCTTCTGGTGTGAAAGTGTTTTCTTTCATTTACACTCAACATAGATTTAGTATGATTGATATGGAGAATTTAGCAAAATTGAAATTGAACTTTTTAAAACTATAGGTTTAATGTGAATGTTGCATTAGTCGTGGAGTTTTGACAGCTAAAACATAATTATCTAGTTCTTAAGTACTTTTTTAATTACTCTGAAATTACTCTTAAGACCACAGAACTGAACTGTTTTATTTCCTTTTCAATGCAATGCAAATACGTTTTACTCATTATATCTCTTTACGGGTGATTTCATTATGTGTTCCACCATGACTTTTTGCTTTATTTCCTTAATAATTATATAAACCTATAATGACATAATTTCAAGTTAATCTTGAGGATGTTTATGAGGTAACAATTAAGTACATAGGTCAAGTGATATGACTAAATAGACTTGGGCATATATGTTGTTTACTTACGTATACATGCTTACATATTGAGGTGTACATGTATTTTATATGCCCGTACATAAATTACATACTTTAAAAAAATCTGGCTGGTGAGTTAAAGCTTCCCTAAATTTTTCAATAGTCCACAAAGTGGCACTCTCACGTTACTAATGGTACAATATATGCATGTGCAGAATGGACAGTGCCCCTACAATCCCTGTAATAGCATTCCATGTTTCTGTTCAGCATAAAATTGATGATTGAGGCATTTCGCAAGCCATTATTTATGGGAGACAGTGTGGTGAGGTAAACAAGGGGCCAGCTGGTAACAAAACAACTGAAAACAAATTTGAATGCTATTTTTTTTAACTTTCGAAACGTTCACTGCATTTTGGTATATTATTGTAAAATGAGAGTCTTAAGTTAGTTATTTACCAAGCTAATTGCCGTCACCACATCGATCAGTCATTTCCTTCCTTCCGTAATGATCTGTGATGCTGAAGTCGTTCTGTAATTAGCAGGGACCATACATATCACTGAGCACAATGCCTGCTGTACAGTGAATACTTTCAAAAGAGGGGTGCCATTGTCATTTTTATTGTTGTTGCTCCTTTCTGTGTTGTTACTTTGTGAACTGAAAGCTGGTTTGCTTCCATCCAAACAGTATACTACTCAGTGAGGAAGAAGAAATAAACAACTGAGGATGTTCCCTGGTCCTTTCTCAGGCTAGTAGCACCATTGGCAACGTAGCAGTGAGCTCGGAAGCGAACCTGCCAAATTTCCATGGAGAATCGTCTTTATCTAAACTTCCCATATGCCTGTTGTGACTGCCACATTTACCTCCGTGTATTAATTTTAGAACTAGATTGGCATTTTTCCCAGGTCATCAAAGTTATTTTTTTGTGTGTATGAAATAACTAAAAATTAACTCTCTGAATTAAGATGTTTTCTAAGCAGGAATTAAAATCTATTCTTACATCAACTCAAAAGGATGGTGCCAGTAGGAGATAGTATATAGGTAACTGAATAGTGAGTATCTTGTATCATGTTCTCCCCATTTATATTCTGCTCATTGAGGAAGAAGGAACCCAAATTTCGGGGAGTTACCCAGTTGCCTTCACTGTTGTGACAAACATGTGACTTTCTGGAGAACCGAACCGGCAGAATTTTTGGGTGGGCAAGCAAACATATGGAAAGAAGGGAGAGTCAAAAGCCTCCAAATTTTGTAGTCACATAAACCTGGGTTCCAATTTTGGGTTTGTCTTTTCTAAATTTTACTCTATGCCTGATTTGGAGCAAGTTACTTTCTCTAAGCTTCAGTTTTCTCATTTATAACAAGAGAAATAATATGTATATTATAGATTATTATGAGTTTAAATAAGAGGCATATGGGTAGAAGCTCTAAATGTGATACCATGTATCAAAGTACTTTGGAAAAGTAAGCAGTTGATAAATAATATTATTTGGTTGCAATGGAATTGGTGGTGGTGGATGTGAGGTGGAAGAAGAAGGGGAGGAAAAGGAGAGGGAGTGGAAGAAACTTTCTCTTTGGAGGCTAGAGACAAGGAACCAGCTATAGGCAGAGAGGCCCTGCAAACGCAAGATACAAGTTTGTTGCAGGAATGCCCTTAAATACGTGCATTAGATACCTGTGCTTTTCCGCCATACCCAGCTAACAGTTCATTTATAGTCAGAAGCTGAGTTAACAACACTCAGCAATGCATCAGTTGAGACCAGGCTACTTACTATTGAATATGTAAATCGCACAGATTGTGCCGACCCCCGCTCTGTCAGAGCTGCAGAGGCTGCCATTTCAGCAGCTGTTGTTCTGCACCCTTTCTTGTGAGGTGTCCAGAGAGACACTCATTATTCTAATGCTCTCCTGATGCACAGTGACTTATGATTTTCACTCTTCATGCAACGTGAAGCACCTCATTGCTGATTATAGAGAGGAGCTGGGCACAGATTGAGAGTTGAGTTCAGAGAAGTGTCTTCTATGTGTGTACTTATCTGAGAACGATTTTATAGCTTTTGCTGTGACCGTTACTGTAGGCTGGATGTCGATGTCATAATTTGGAGTCCCTCCTGTCTCATTTTTGGGTGTGATGATGTTGAATTTCCTCTGTACTTGAACTGCGGTAGCAGTCTATCTAGCTAATGTCAGCACACTTACAGAGCATCCTGACTGGTCCTTTTCTGCCCTCTTCTCTCATCCTCACCAAAGCTCCCAGGCATACAGGGGTAGGAGTCCCCTGGCTTCTTAACCTAGTTGCAGAAACACAGAAGATATACACTAAGTATGTGGTGAAAATGATAAAATAAAGGACATTAGGAAAACCTCTTTTGTTTTTAGTGATCTCTCACCACAGATTGCCAAGCATCCGGGGGGAATGCAGAACTGACAGAGCTTCCAGAATCCCACAGAACGAAGAATATTAATGCTGCACAGCTATGGAACATTTAATGAATTTAGCCGATTTGAACACTGTCATAAGAAATAACTCTTTAAAGCCAAACATGGTCTGTGACCAGCAGCGTTGGTATCATGTGGAAGGTTGTTAGAAATGCAGAATCTTGGGGCCTCCTGCAGATCTGCTGAAGCACAATGTGATGTACATTCAGTAGGATCCCCAGTGACTTAAGCACACATTAAAGTCTGAGACCGTTATGTTAAACACTTAAAATGTCAGACATTCTACGATAATTATGGAGCTTGGGCTCTAGAATCACACATGTGGGATCAAATCCTAGCCACACCACACATTCCTCACTAGCTGTGCACCACTGAATGAGTTGTTTAGACCCTCAAAGCTTGGGTTTCCACAAGTGTGAATTAGAAATAGGAGCCCTTCCAAAAAAAGATAGGCAAAGTGATTATGAAATTGTCACACACACAAAAAAATAGGAGCCCTTCCCATCTCATCAGGCTGTTGTGAACACTAATGTGAGATAATATAGTTAAAGAATCTTCAGCAAAATGCCAGTAGGCATTATTATATTTGTAATAATTATTAATATTATTTTCATTATAGAATAAGAAATATTGCAAATAACTTTTGAGATCAGTGTAAGAAAGTGAAGATAAATTCAATATGAGGCCATTATGTTCCTCTTAACAATACTACAGCAGACTATGATTTCATTTTGGGGGTACTTTATTTCTAGCTCTGTGTCCCAATATACGTATGTACTTTTTTTTTTTATAATTTATTTTATTTATTTTTGCTGTGTTGGGTCTTCGTTTCTGTGCGAGGGCTTTCCCTAGTTGTGGCAAGCGGGGGCGACTCTTCATTGCGGTGCGCGGGCCTCTCATTATCGCGGCCTCTCTTGTTGCGGAGCACAGGCTCCAGACGCGCAGGCTCAGTAGTTGTGGCTCACGAGCCTAGTTGCTCCGCAGCATGTGGGATCCTCCCAGACCAGGGCTCGAACCCGTGTCCCCTGCATTAGCAGGCAGATTCTCAACCACTGCGCCACCAGGGAAGCCCCGTATGTACATATTTTTAAAATGTAAATAAATAGAATAAATTTTCACATAGTTTCATATAAAAATTCTATATTACTCCTGCCTTGAATGCCTGCATATCTCCCTTAGCTCATCTGTCTTGGACCTTTTTTAATGTTGTACAGCCCTTTGTGCACTTCTGATCTCTACCATTTTCTTTCCCACCTCCTACTCGTTTAACGTTTAATATATGCCATTCATCTTCTGTGAGTCTGATTTCTTTCCTCTGACTATATTGTAAGGTGTCTTGGGGAGTCTTACACAGAATAGCCACTCAGTAAATATTAACAGATGTTATGCCTAGATTCAAGTCCTAGAGATTGTAGGAACTGAGTAGCATTGATTAATATTTCTGGAAATAGTAGAAAAATGGAGGCATATATGTTGGACAGAAATCTGCAAAACAGTAAGGTCACTGTGTGAAATGCACGGGCACATACACAATTCACTGAACTTGAGAAAATGCATCTTGTTTGGAGATGTTCTTAGTTTCCAGTTGAATCTAGGTAATCGAGAAATAAAGTTTACTTGACAATTCTATTAAAGGCATGAATTTGACATTCACTATTTTTTTGTGTTTCTAGAGTCAAGGAATAATGTTATAACTGCTAAGCCATTGAACTTCTTGTACATTTGAAAAATCATAGTGATTGACAGAATTAACTTAGAATCCCAAGCTAAGTTCAGTTCTCAGACTTGTCACTTACAAGTTGTGTAACTTTGGCCAAGTTCTTTTACCTCTTTGTGCTTCAGTTTCTTCATGTGCAAATTGAGGGTAATAATGAAAATTTTATGCAGTTGTTGGAAGGACTGAGTTAATGTATTTCAAAAACTTAGTTTAGTGCCTGTCACACAGAAGGTGCTTTGTGTGTAATGTAGAACTATGCATTACTGGTGTGGTCTTTGCTTTCATGGACTGTATCAACGGTGCAGTAGAGGAAACAGGCAATCACAGTGAAGTTATCTACGTTTGTCTATACTATTGGCATTGTTAATATAAACTTCACAAATCTATTATATTGTTTTAGGCACACTTATTTTCTTTTAAAAAAACCTAACTCACACTAATATTTAATGAAGAATTTAACCTCTTTTCCTGTCTCTTTCTTTATTAACTTTTTAATGTAAACAACTTCTTCTGAAAAATGGGTAAGACAAGTATTCTATACCAATTGGCTTAATTACCTACTGTTTATCATGCATTTTTGATACTGTTGGAAAAAACATTTAAAAGTGAAAGCATTGTAGTTTTAGATCTATGAATATTTAATGGAATTTAATGGTCTCCAATTCCTGAATATTATGAAAGGATTTATTAATAAAATATTTCCTTTGGACATTTCATTTATTTGACAATATCTAGTATGTTAACAGTATCAACGTTGCCTCTTTTACATAAATATCTAATTTAATCATTTATCCATTTTTTTCTCCATTTCTCAGAAGAAAAAGAAAAAGAGGAGGGAAGAGGGAGGTATTTATGGTAGATGAAATTTAAGGTAAATGACATGACCAGAATTATATAGTTCTCCAGTGTCAACATTTATACTGAGATCTCTTAACTCCAAGCTCAATTTTTTTTTTATTCTATGCATTGTTATAAAATCTCTTTTTGGTTTAGTCTTTCATGCTTAAAAATAAGACTTGTAATCAAGCATTAATCAGTGCTATAACAGTCGTATAGAAATTCATATCATAATGAGATTTCTACGTGGAAAGTAAGTAAACACTAGTGCATTATAAGTACTTATATGATAATTGGCCTTATTTTCTTATAGCCCCCAAAAAGTAGCTTGATTTTTTTATTAGAATTTAAAGTTTGTTCAGATCCCTACAGGAACCTGCAGGTGTGCTAGTTAAGAGCACAGGCTTTGAAATCCGTTCAGGTCCAGGCTGGATGATTTCGGACAAGTTATGTAGAATTTTTTAAAATTATTTATAAAATTATTATTTGTAAGAATTATTTGTAAAATATCAATACATACCTTGTAGGGCTGTTATAAGGATTATACATATTATGTATTACACATTTTTTAGTATTAAATATTTGTATTACATATTTTATATATTTCTTAGTAGATTATCTGACCCATGTAAACATCCCTTTCAATATTTATTTTGTACAAATAAAAAGAATATTAACAAAAAGCTAAATTATGATTCAAAAGCATATTTAATCAGATAAGAATAAGCTAGGCTCCCTGTAGGTTAAAGCAATCTCTCAGTATTCATTATTCTTATAAGGCAAGGTGGAATATCCATTCACTGCTATGAGCTACAGTAGTAGCTGGAAGAATACAGAGAATTGCTTAGGGGAGGGATAGTGTTTTATTCATCTATAGACCTCTGTGACCAGCAAAATTCGTTTGGCTATGAATAATTTTAGAAGGGGAAAAAAGTGTTGTGGTTTTTTTTTTCCCCAACATCACTGTCCTTCAGACACTGAATGTTTGATATCTGGTACAAAAACCACCACATTACAGAAGTGATTGATGCCACATAGCATGTCCGTTTCCAGTTCAGAGGAAAGAAACTTCCTTGTGCCTACAGTTAGAAATACTCAGTGGTGTGACATAAGTGATCAAAAACTAACCAGCCTTTTTAAAATGTTTCTTCTTAACCACGTCCAGATTCCTCCAAAGGACCTCAACCATCTTCAGGTGTGAGTGGCAGCACGCAGCCCCCCGGCGCCGCTGGGCAGCCCCCGGCCTCGGCCATCCCGTCCCCGAGCGCTAGCAAGCCGTGGCGCAGCAAGTCCATGAATGCCAAGCACAGCGCCACCTCCACCATGCTGACCGTGAAGCAGTCGAGCCCAGGCACCTCTCCCACACCATCTGCAGACAGACTGAAGCCCCCTGCCTCGGACGGGGGCAGAGCAGCTCCCTCGGGACAGAAATCCATGCTTGAGAAGTTCAAGCTGGTCAATGCCCGGACTGCTTTACGCCCCCTGCAGCCTCCCAGTTCAGGACCCAGTGATGGTGGGAAGGAGGACGATGCCTTTTCTGAATCTGGTGAAATGGAAGCCTTTAACAGCGGTCTGAATAGTGGCGGCTCAACAAGTAGCAGCCCCAAAGTGTCACCGAAATTAGCCCCTCCAAAAGCTGGAAGCAAAAATCTCAGCAATAAAAAGTCTTTGCTACAGCCAAAGGAAAAAGAGGAAAAGAACAGGGACAGAAATAAAGTTTGCACTGAAAAACCAGTCAAG
This sequence comes from Pseudorca crassidens, assembly GCF_039906515.1. Lineage (NCBI taxonomy): Eukaryota > Metazoa > Chordata > Mammalia > Artiodactyla > Delphinidae > Pseudorca > Pseudorca crassidens. The sequence continues at coordinate 66,048,257 of NC_090306.1, forward strand.
GACGAGAAAGATCAGGTGGCGGAGACGGCTCCAAAAAAGACCTCTAAAATTGCAAGCTTCATCCCAAAGGGCAGCAAGACGACAGCAGCCAAGAAGGAAAGCTTAATCCCCTCTTCCAGTGGGATTCCAAAACCGGGCTCAAAGGTGCCAACAGCAAAGCAAACTGTTTCACCGGGAAGCTCAACAAGCAAAGAGTCTGAAAAGTTCAGGACTACCAAGGGAAGCCCTTCCCAGTCCTTCCCTAAGCCCGTAACGACTGAGAAAGCAAGCACATCCAACTGCCCTGCTCCTTTGGAAGGAAGGGAAGCTAGCCACGCCTCTCTGGCGGGTTCCTGTGCGGGGTCAGCGGCGCAAGGCAGTGGGCAGAGCGTGGGAAATGGTGCTGTCCAGCTCCCTCAGCAGCAGCAACACAGCCACCCAAATACTGCCACCGTGGCTCCATTCATTTATAGGTAAGGCGAGCTCCGTTGGTCCACAGCTGTAAACACTGACAGGTCTGCATACTCAGAGTATACATAATAAGGAAGGTTGGGGAGTCCTATTTCACATAGTCATTTTGGAACAGTATTTCATTCTGGAGAGAGAGGCCTAGAATTAAAATTTTTAAAAGAAAGCCTCCCATATCCTCCAATCTATTAGTCCTCATCTCCTTCCCCTCCCCCCTCCCCTCCCCCCCCCACTCAAGAACCGAGGCCTTTGAAAGTTAACCTACTTGCCATCAAAGGCAAAATAGAACCCAGATGTCATGACTTTTCCCCGTGTCTATTACTTTTACTACTATTATTTCTATTATTAGTCTTTTAAAATAATTCTCATTTTTATAGAGTTTAGAGATATTTTTGTTTTCACCCATGAGAAAACGTAAACCATAATGGTTAAGGGGGCATGCTCTGGGTTCAGGCAGATATAGACTTAATGCCCAGCTCTGCCACTTACCAGCTATATGCCTTTGGACAAAGAATTTAACATCTCTTAGTCTCATTTTCAGCTGTCAAATAGAAATAACAGTATCTACCTTGTAGAGTTGGGAAGAATAACAGGCAAAATGCATATAAGATGCTCATTGTATACTGTGGCACATTGTACATGTTTGTTAACTGTTGTTTATAAGGCGTTGCTTTCCCAGCATAAAATTTATATTAATTTCCACAGCTAGGCCTGTTGTTTCCAGGCAAAAATACTAATCTATATAATTATTATATTTAACTTTATTAACTTTTTTGTTATATATTTATATTATTTTTCATTTATTAAAATACATAGCACATGCTATATTTTAAAATATATATCCTACTAAACAGTTGTAGTGTAAACACATTTTGCCTATTGTCTTGTGGTAAGTTTTACTCGATTAGGACTATGTCAGTGCTGCTGTGTCTCCGTTTTTATCCACTGTCCTTTCAGTGAAGAGGTGGCTAGGGAGGAATAATGCCTGCGACTTTGGCAGGTGTACAGTTCATCAACAGGAAAAACAGGATGTAGGATCTGCTGCAAATAGGAAAAGGTCAAGATTATATAGTTTCAAATTTTATTAAATTTTATTAAATATGTGAGTTTTTAAGTAAAGAAAATAATTGTAATGATTTGTTTTCCCTCAGTGAAAAACCTAAGTGCTTTAAGTGATTTTTTTCTGGGGCTTTATATACTCATCCACACAAATGTATAATTATTGAATTTCAGGTCTACCTCAAATAGCTACCTCATTTAAGGCTGCTATTCTGACTTTAATACCAAAAATTCATTTAAAACCTTTGTATCTGCATCACATGGTGTTACCGAGCCCAAGCTTGCTCTGCTTGCCACATGGCAGGCCAATAAATCGGGAGATGAGTTGTTGGGGCAAGGAGTAACGACTTTAATCAGAAAGCCAGCAGACCGAGAAGGTGGCACCCTAGTCGCAAAAAAAACATTTTCCCTCAGTCCGCATTCTCTGGGCTCTTTTTCTACAGAGAAGGGGGAGGGGGAGGGGCCCACTGCAGTGCCAGCCAATGGCTCAGTGTGACCACTAACAGTCAGTTGCTCATTGACAGTTGCTCACTAACGGTCGCTCCCTTGGGGGAGGGGCCCACTGCGGTGCCAGACAATGGCTGAGAGGGACCACTAACAGTCAGTTGCTCATTGACAGTTGCTCACTAACGGTCGCTCGCTTGGGGGAGGGGCCCAGTGCGAGGCCGACCAATGGCTGCGGGAGACTGCTCTAGGTCGTGCCTGTCCCACCTGTATTACAATGGGAGTCTGCAGATCCTTCTAGCTCCAGAGACCCTATCTGACAAAGGAGAATTTCACATGTCAAAATCATAATCCACGTTTCAAAAATATAAGAAAAAATTATAAACTTTAAAATATGTCATACTCAGCACACTTGTCACTCTCAAATGTATTCTGTAAGAACATCTGTCATTTCAAATCACCATGGATGAATTTCACAGGAAAGTATAAATCTAAGCAAAAAGAATATATCCACCAGTTTAGCAAGCTTCTTTCTATAAGTAGCAGCAGACTTCTTTGGTTGTTTGCAGTAACATATCCAGTGGGTACAGATTTAGTGATTTTCATTTGGCAGTGTAACCTTTGCTATCTGAAAGAGGAAGCAGCACAGTTTAGAGGTTAAAGTGTGAATCAACCATGCGACTGCCAAATTCTCCAGCCTCTTTGAGTTTCTTTTTGCCCTGTTTAAAACGGAGATTATAAAAGTGAGGTAATATAGCCGAGTAGCTAGGACTACAGGCTGTAGAGTCCGTTTGCTCTACCATGGTTCCGAAACTGCACCTTGTATTATTGAGACAATGGCCCCAAGAGCCAGGTTGCCTGGGTTGGAATCATGATGACACCATTTATTAGTCATGTGACTTTGTGTAAGGCATTTAAAGACTTGAGACTCAATTTTTATAATCTGTAAAATGGAGATGATAATAATAGAAGCTTCCTCATAAGGCTGTTTTGAAGATTAAATGAGTTGATATTTATACAGGGTTCAGAACAGTACCTGCCACACAGTAAATGACCTTCCCCAGACTTCAGTTTCTAATTCTGTAAAGTGTGGTAGAAGAATATCTACCTAATTTGGTTGTTTTAAAGATTAAATAAGGCAATCAAGATTGTAAAGTCTTTAGCACAGAGCCAGATTCAGAATAAATTGCTTATAAATGTCAGTAATTATTTGTTTTATTATCAATAATATAAAGTAGTTGAAAATAAATAAAACCATCTAATAAGAAATGTCACATCATAGTCTACATATGAGGAAAAGGCTGCTTGGAGTCTTTTATAAATTCAGAATAATTTTATAAATGATAATATAAATGCTCTTAAGGTTGAGTAGTCAATATTCAAGTTTCTTAACTGTCAGTGAAAGAGGTATCGTAGAGTCATGTCATTTGGCTTATGTGACCCCTGATGTCCTTTCCACTCTGACTACTCCAACACCATTTAAGAATTTCTCTTGCAAAATCCCTGGCAGACTTTTCTGGAGGTGCTAATCATTTGATACAATAATAGTAATAATTTACTATTTTATAATGGTTTTTGTTGAGTGCTTACTTAGTACAAGTCTGTATTACAAAATTTATGTTAATTTTTTCATTTAAACTGTGTCATCAACCCATGACAAGGGAATGTTACCCCATTTTACAGAGATGAAGAAGCAGCGATTTCAAGGCAGAATAATGATAATCTTTTACAGTCACAGGCCTGGCAGGAGTTTGCCTTTGAATCCGTATATGCCTGAGTCTGTAGTGTGCCCTCCTTTGCTTAGCAGTTCTTGCTGTATGTGTAGAAATAAGAGGTATTGTTACTAGGAAAATTCTGGCTGGGAAAATGTCAATAGCAGATTTGCAGATATCATTTATATTGGGAAATAATTGCTTTTAAGTAGAACAACTTTAAAATACATATATATGTATGTATATGTATAAACATACATACGTTTGGTATTTAAAGAAAATTAAATAACCTCTATATAATGGGAAGATCCATGGGTGATGGTGATATTTTTCCCCAGTTCTCAGCCCACTTCTAGGTCATGCTGGTTATTAATTATTCCTTCTGGGACCTTATTATATGCTTCATAATACTCCTTCGTGCAAATTGAATGTTCAAAGTCCTATAAATGTAATGTTGAGTTCTGGAAGTTAATGAATTTCATTTTAGTCCTACTTCCTGCACAGTGCAAGGATATTCTATATTAAGTTTTTATAACTCATTTATCACTACTATGTGATAAAAGTAGTTTTGAATTGGGCATATCTTTATCCATTTAATGAGTGGATATAACTAAAATCAAAGGTGAAAACTTTAAGAAAAGTTTAACTCGCTATAAGAAGTTCCCAATAAGCAGACGTGTGAATGGATTAGCCTGCCTTTTTTAAGTGCTGCAGGTGGCTACCGGAGATTGTTAAGAAGCGATACAGTGACCAGTTGCCATAGTTTAAGTTAAGGGAATTCACCAAATATCTTTTTTCTTTTATGTACTCATCACTCATTCTGCAAATACTATGTAATAAGAATTACAAAGAGTAAAAAAAAAAATTATCTGCTCTCTGGGAACTCAGTTTTATTGGTGATAATGAAAAGAATTTAATCAAGAACTTAAAACATCACTGTTGTCATGGAAGTGTATGCAACAAATAAGGTAGAAGAGTTTTCCTGAATCTTACATGAGGGTGGAGTCAGTGTATGCATTACAGAAGAGGTAAGAGAAGAGATGAGACTTAAAGGATGAGTTAGAATTTGTCAGGTGGAAGGAGGAATGTTATGGCATCATCCAAATTTGACATTCTACAATTTTACAATCCAAGCATGTTGGAAAAACTAACAGGCAAATTACGAAGTGCTATGTAAAATGCTAGTAACTAACACTGCTAACGACTAGAGGTTAGAATTCATGATTACTTGAATGGGAGGCTAGGAAGAAAATTTGGAATGAATCCATACTTGGTTCTTCTCTTCGCTCACTCCCTCCCAACACATCTTATTTTCAGCTAGTCCTGTTGGCTCTTGCTGCAAAACATACCCTCAGTTGGGCATTTCTTTCCATTTCTACCCTGCCTTCCCGTGATCAGGGCACCACCAATTTTCACCTAGTTTCCAACGAGTCTTCCAGCATTCACTTGTGGTCCTTTCCGGTCGCATCCTTCACACAGCAGGGGCTCTAATCTTTTAAAAGTATAAATTGTATGTCATTTAAATTCATGAGACCATCTACTGGCTTTACATTACACTTGAAAAGTAAAACCTAAGCATCTTACCAAGCCCTACAAGTTCCTACATAATCCGGCCCTCTCTCTAGCCCTTAAACTACGCTCACTGCCTCCCTGCCTTCATTCTGTTTCTTAACAAACTAACCTGTCCTGCTTTGGGGACTTTGTCATAGATATTCTCTCTGCGTATAAGGACTCTCTTCTGGATCAAAGCAGCCTCCTGGGACTTCCCAGGTGGCGCAGTGGTTGAGAGTCCGCCTGCCGATGCAGGGGACATGGGTTCGTGCCCCGGTCCAGGAAGATCCCACATGCCGCGGAGCAGCTGGGCCCGTGAGCCATGGCTGCTGAGCCTGCGCGTCCAGAGCCTGTGCTCCGCAGCGGGAGAGGCCACAACAGTGAGAGGCCCACGTACCACACACACACAAAAAAAAGCAGCCTCCTTCTTCTCATCAGAACTCTGCTTACATGCTACTTCTTCACACAAGCCATTTCCAACCATCTAGTCTGAAGGAACACTCACAATGCCTTTTGCCAGAATTATACGCCATTGTCCCCTTGTATTTTATTCATAGAGGTTATCACCATCCACTGGGTTTTTGTTTACTTATTAACAAGTGTGATTTCAGCCACCTCCGACTATAACATAAGCTCATTGAAAAATAAGCATCTTGTCTTTTTTTATTTGGTAGCGTAATTGCCCAGGACAGAGCCTACCTACAATAGGAACCAACTAAAAATTGTTGAATGAAACACCATCATCATGGGTTAGACTCATCTGCTATAGAAGAATAGAAACACTACCAAAAATGTACAGTGGAATAAGAAAAATTCAGAAGTCTTTTATTCCTATAAATGGTAGGGTTTAGTTGAAATATAAACGGCTTTAAAATGTTTATAGAATGAAACCATATCTTCTCTTCGGGACCTTCATTCACTTATTCTTTTCCTCTTTCGACTACCTACTAAATACATTTACCGTGTAAGGCATCAGGGTTAGAGTGAAACATCACACATCCCATATGTTATTTCCCTTCCATGATCCACAATGTAGTAGGCAAGAGACTGACTGAAACATGACTACAGAATGAAGCAGGAAGTGTAAACCCCCCAAGCAGTGAACCAGATTTGGTATACTGAGACTTCAAAACATGGAAAATGACCGCTAGTTGTTGGAATCAGAGAAAGTGGCTTCTTGTGCTTCAGAGATATGTGAAGTAAAGTTATGAAGTGATTCCTTAGTCACGGAGGAAAGAAAGACGTGCACATTTTCTCTAAACCTCAGTATTTTTAACAGCCCCCAATAAATTTCAAAATAGCTACTAACCAGATTCATAACTTGCTAGTTTGAGGTCTACATGCTCTTTGTTATTTTCTGACCATTTGTAGTAAATGTCAAGAAATCAGTGCATTGGACATAACGCAAACATCTAAAGGCAAAGGGTGAGAATCAGGGTGAGGACAGTTCACAGAAGAAAAAAAAGGAACCCAACCTTTAGATAAGGCAAAACATTGTTAAACAGAGAAGAAAATCATTGTGCTTCTTAAACCCATTAATTAAATATAAGCAGAAACCCTCTGTACACACTTGATTTGTAAAATTAGGTCAAGAAAGTCTGAATTTAGAGGTTTCCTTTTGTTACTCATATGTATATGTATATATATAATTGGTATAATACGATGTGTCTTATATAACAGCATCAAGGGTTCTCAGGAAAGATTGTTGTAACAGTTTTTGTGAGATTTCAGATTTACCTAGAAAGTGACATGGAAAATTGGCCCTTGAATATATTATATTCTGAAAGGCAAAGAATACAAAACATTAGTTTTGAAAATGCTTACTCACATGGTTTTAAGTTTGGCTTATTTGTTGAACCAGTAGATTCAGTAGGCGGATCTGTGAGTCTATGAATTTTGAAACGTGGAGCATAGAACCGTCTTGCAGATAAAGCTTTTGTAAGCCCTGCAGCTATTATTACAGATTATACTGCAATTGTGGTTTTATGTGAACTGGGCATAATTGGTTATCAGCACAAACTAAAGCTTACTGAATGCTTGTCTTGCAAACTTGTCTTTTGCTGGGTTGGATGTATATCTGTGCATTGGGTAGCAGTTTAAGCTCCCTCACACAGCAGTATTTTTAAGCTGGAATGCAGAGCCAATGCTGGAAGAGGGTCTGTTGTGTAGAAGACTGCTATGAGTTGGCATTCTCCCCACAGAGAAGCTTGATAAACTGCCCTTTCTGTATTTAGCTTACGAGGTTCAGCGCCAGGTTGCCCAACCAAACCACAACTGTTTCTTTTTTCTGTATTTTATCTTCTCTTGGAAAAGCTGTTAACGTTACAGAAAATTTGCAAGAATCGTACAAAGAACTCCCATATACATTTAACTCAGAGCACCCAGAGACCTTTTTCAAGTTTCACAAATTGTCCCAGAGATAGCACTTTTAGCGATTCAGGATGAACGTTGTACCCAGTCGTCATGTCTTCCTAACATCCCTCGATCTGGAACAGTGCTTTAATCTTTCCTTGACTTCCGTGACATTGATATGTTGAAGGCAAGCATTTTATAGACTGTTTCTTAATGTGGGTTTGTCTGATATTTTCTCGTGATTGCAGATATATGTATATAAGTGTATATATATTTATATATATATAATGTCACAGAAATGATACTGTGCTTTTCCATTGCCTTTCTACCAGGTATCAACATTATTGATATTCCCCTTTCTGGTGGTGTTGAATTTGATTGCTTGTTTGGGATGATGTTTGCCACAGTGGGTCTGCTTTCACCCATAGGTTTTAGCATCCATTGATGTTTCTTGCCTAAATTAATAGTTTACTCCAATGGATGTCATGTGATTTCTAATTCCATTATTCCTTCTGCATTTATGCCTTGCCATTCAACTTTAAGAAAATGATGTCCCTTTCTTATTTTTCTCCTCCTCCCCCCTCCCTCCTTCTCCTTCCCCCTCCCCCCTCCTCCTTTTCCTTCTCCTGTGCTCTTTCCCTCTCCCCCTCTTTGAATTTTGTGGACTAATGGATTCCTACTGTCTTCAGTGGATTATAATCCATCAATATGACTATTTATTTTGATGTTTAGAATTTCCCAGATTTGGTTGCTGGGATGCCCTTCAAGCTGGCTTCTGCCCCATTATTCTTTGAGAACTTTGTTTCTTTTTGGCTCAAGGTAATCTAGGCTCACCTTGTTCTCTCACTGCCTTGGCTTCAGCTTTTATCTAAGGTGCCCTGATTTCTTTTGTGAAGAGTAATATTTAGGAACCAGATCTCACTGCTCCTAGCTTTCCTAAATAGTAAAATATATGTAGGTACACACACACACACACACACACACACACACACACACACACACACACACACACACTCATACAGACACACACATATTTTTGCAAACCTATTTCCTTTTTTAAAAATTAATTTATTTTTGGCTGCGTTGGGTCATCATTGCTGCGCGCAGGCTTTCTCTAGTTGCGTAGAGTGGGGACTACTCTTCATTGCAGTGCGCGGGCTTCTCATTGCGGTGGCTTCTCTTGTTGTGGAGCACGGGCTGTAGGCACACGGGCTTCAGTAGTTGCAGCACGCGGGCTCAGTAGCTGTGGCTCGCGGACTCTAGAGCGCAGGCTCAGTAGTTGTGGCGCACAGGCTTAGTTGCTCCGTGGCATGTGGGATCTTCCCGGATCAGGGCTTGATCCCATCTAGCCTGCATTGGCAGGCGGATTCTTAACCACTGCGCCACCAGGGAAGTCCCTACACACATATTTATCTCAATATCAACGAGCTATCTATGAGAGAGAGAGAGAGAGAGAGATGGGTATATAACCGTAAATTCACAGTGCCTCCAATTCCAAATCAACACACAGAGTTTATTCTTGCTTTCTCCTTTCCATACTTGCACCTTCCTTTGTCAACTGAGAAACCTGGCTCCCATTATACTCAATATGTTTTCTTATTTGCTCAGCCCCCCAACCCCCAGCATACAAATCTAACAAGTCTCTCATCCACACTGGGCTACTCTTCACTCTGACAGATTCCTGGCCTTGGCCCTGGCTGTCACCTGTCTTCCTTCCCACCAAGAAAGAGAGAGCTGGTTTGGGGAAGATACTTGTTTGTCTTTCTTTTAGGTTGGGTTTATAAAGCAGGAACTATAAGACCATTAGTTATTGTTGCTGACTCAAACCAGTTTTGTTTGTGTCCACATTTGTGACTAGTATAGCCATATCAAGATGAATTCACATGGCTATATTTTTAATATAAACCAATATGCAACACCCCTATTTATGAAATTGGAAATCTGAAGATTGCTAGTATCTAGGTGTATTGCTGAATTCCTTTAAATGGCATGTATAATAGCTTCCTTTTCTTAGGAGTAAAAATTTAAGGTAGTAAAGAGTAAAATTAAGGTTAGGCCATTGGGTATTGTCACATTCAAATACTGTCTGTTAATAACTTAGTGACTAAGCTATCTGTCAGCTAAGGAGACATCACATACATTAACATGCTCAGTGTCCAGAGACATTTGGAATTAAATGGAATTAAATTGTAGGGTAGTGGTTAATAAAACAATATTTAGAAGCTTCCAGATTTAAGTACAGGTTAAGTATCTCCCAGCTTGTTACACAGGGCAAATTATTACATCTCTAGAAGCCTCAGTTAATCCACAGCACCTAAATTACAGGTGTCTTAGTCTGTTCCAGCTGCTCTAACAGGAATACCATAGACTAGGTGGCTGACGCAACAAACATTTATTTCTCATAATCCTGGAGGCTGGAAAGTCTAAGATCGAAGTGCCAGTAGATTTGGTATCTGGTGAGCTCCTGCTTCCCGGTTCACAGATGGCCATCTTTTCACTGTGCCCTCACATGGCAGGAGGGGCAAGGGAGCTCTCCAGGGTCTGTTTTGTAATGGCACTAATCCCATGCATGAGGGCTCTATCCTCATGACCTAATCACCTCCCAAAGGCGCCACCTCCTAGCATCATCACATTGGGGGTTAGGTTTCAACACATGAATTTTGGGAGGAAACAGATATTCAGTCCATAGCAACACAATTGTTGTGAAGTTTGAGTGATATGCCCTAGATAAAACACTAGGCATAGTACTTGGCATATAGTAAGTGCACATAAACAGGAACTAGCTTTTATGTTAATTATTGGTGAAACCTAGACCTCTGGCTACTAGGACTCTTAGTAACAGACACTAGCACTAGCTTATTAGAACGCTAAATAAATTAAATGGTGTTTTTGCAATGCCCTATCTTACAGTTTCAGTAAGTGCTTATAACATGTTGACCATGTTGTGAATGCACAGTAAGATAGTCTGCACAGGATGATGTCTTCTAAATATTTTGAATCATTTTTTCCTTTTCCCAGTCAATATGAGAGGAATGCAGTATTGGTTTACATGGGAACAGTGAATGATGCCACTGCAATATCTACCTTTTGGTTAGAAAACACTATTGATTCTGAAGTCTTCGTAAATTGTTTTATGAATCAACCCCCAAACCTGTTATTTTTCTGGAATGAAGCATGCACAAAAGTAGAGGACATGCTTAGAGCCTTCAGAGATTAAACTGAACTTCTTTGATCATTTATATAAAAGTTAAATCTTTACCAGTTACCTTTGATTGTCCCTCTAGAGACTGGAGTTAAACTCTTATTCCACTTTAAAAAATAATGAGGTAGAAATCCTGGGGAAATCGATGTCTTGTAACATATATAGAGCAGGGGATCTGGACCCATTTACATGTGAATACAATCCAAAGATAATTTCTGAGATCTTTTTATAATTATTTGAAGTTTAACTTCACCATGTTCCTTCCCTTGATCAATCTGTTGCCCTATCATTTCTAATGTAGGTAACTCAGATAGGGAACACTGTGAAACATATACCAAAGAACTTGAAAATACGGTATGAATAAGATTTTCTCTTGTGACCTAAACTAAAAAAAGAAGTTAAAGAACAAATCAGCCAGAAATGTTCACTGCCACATTAAAAAACAAAGTAAAACAAAGGTTTCCAAGACCAAAGTTTGAATACTTTTTTATCAGAGGGTGGGGACTTAGACAATGGAATTCAGTACTAGGTTTCATACACTGAGAAAGATAGCCGCACACTGAGAAATATTTTTTAAGATCTGTATATTTGCAGCAAAGAAAAAAGTCTACTCCCAAAACACATTCTGAATATTCTTTTGCTCCATAGAGATTTTCCTAGAGGGAGATGCTCTGCATCTTTATAACTAACATAGCTACAAGTATTCTGGTTCCTGTAATTGCTCTGGTCTTGTTCTAGTAAAAATCAGTTGGCATTGGGCTTTAGACAGCCATCCCAGTGAACTACTTTATGTGACTCAGCATCTGAGAAACCAGTCTGTGAATTCTGAGCCTGTATGACTGTAGGCCAACCCTGGCTCCCAGCCAGTTCACCCAGGCACCATGCCTCTCTGAGGCTTCTTGGCAAGCAGCCAGTAAGCTTTCCCTGGGGTGTCCTATCTTACTACATACTCTCCATTTAAATGGCTTCAGCAAGTAACAATCCTTAGAAATCTTCAGAGGAATTTTTTCCCCTCGTTCATGGACATTAGGCTAAGGAATAAGCCAGGGAGGTGCAGTGGCTCACAAGAAAAGAGCCCAAGTGGAAGAATAGATGATAATGAACTTTAGAAGTGAGTGGGGAGGGGCAATAGACAGGGGACATAGGAGACCCTGGGGGCCAGAGAAGAAAAGAAACAGCCCAGAGAGCCGGATATATTCCCCACATTATAACGTTGACCAGAATCCCACATGCCTCAGGAGAATGCCTTTCCAGGCCTTTGGTAATAATAACTCTTGAGCTCACAATTATTTTGTGAGGAGCATATTTTTCTTTGCCTTTTACACATAAGCAAATTGAGGTTCAGAGAGGCTAAGTCACTTAGCAAGGTCACATGAGTTAATAACTGTTTAGCGAGAGAGCTAAGTTTTACAACCAAATGCAGAGCATGTACCATTATACCGTGCTTCCTTCTGTGTGCTTTACCCAACAATGACACTATTTTATGATGACTACTGATAAGATTTATACATTCAGTTATCAAATATTTGCAGAGTGCAGCATATCTGCTAGACATGTGGCTAGGCATTGGGGTGCAATGATGAGCTTAAACATCGAGAATGGACTCTAGTTTGGAAGATGAACATTTATTAAATAATTACACAAATGTCATGTTGCGAGAGTATGAAGTGCTCAAGATAGGTACAGGGAGAAGTAAGTATTTGTAACTTGGGACTTCACCTGAAAATTTGGAATTGTTCTTTAAGAAAGAGTCACTTGAGCTGAGACTTGAAGGGAGAAATTTAATTGGATGTCATAGGAAGGAAAATATTCAAGTAGAAAGGACCTGTTGAGGCCAGGAGCTATAGGATGTGGGTAGAAGATTCTTGTGACCACAAGGGAGAGAGATAAGGGGAGTCCAGTGCAAGATGACACTGGAGAGGCAGACAGAGATCAGACCATGCAAAGCCTCTTAGGCTCCCTAAAGGTTTCACCCAGGGGCACTATGAACAAGGACCAGGTTTGTTGGGAAAATATCACAAGTTCAGTTCTGTACACGATGGGTTTGAGTTATCTCTGCGATAATCAAGAGGTAATTTCTATTAGACAGTTATGATTCACATCTGGAATTCAGAGAAAAGTTCTGGGTTAGAGTTTGAATTTGGACTTCATATGTGGATAGGCAATCACTAATACAATGGGTATGTTTGAGATCATCTGGAGAGACTGTACAATGCAAACTGGAAGAAGCTTAGGATATTGCTTTGAGGAACCCCCAACTTTTACCCTTCTTTTTTTACTACCGACAACCATGACATTTAATGATTGGGTAAAAGAGAACAAAGAGAAAAAAAGTAGCATCCAGAGAGAATGGGGAACAAACTGGAAAATTTTTATTGTAGAAGCCAAGGAAGGAGAGTTTCATGAAGGGAGGAATGGTCTGCTATTCTAAATGCTACCAAGATATCAAGGAAGGTGAAGACTAAAAACGTCTGTTGATGTTCACAACATTGAAATTTTTACTGGCCTTAATGGTATATCCTGTCATTCGAACAGCATGTCCTCTTCTGAATCTTGCTGTGTTCCTTATATTTAGTTTTAAGTTACAATAAGCTAGGAATGTCTGCCAGAAACCACTGGAGGTCAAGGCACAGCTTTGTATGAATTCTTGCATTAATATGTCAATTCCTATATACATACATACATACATACAGCATAGAGTTTTCCGTGATTTATTAAAATCCTAATGAGCGTTTCAGAGTTTTTAGATCCATCAGATAAATAGAAAATATTTCTGGCATCAATGATTACACTTTATTTTCTCTCAAACAAAACCAGGATTTAGAATAAAAGTAACATAGTAAGCAAAAATTGATTTAAAGATTAACTGAATTTTTCTTTCACGTATAAATATTCTCTTTAGATTTTTTTAAAGTAAGAAATATTTAGTGATCACTTGCCATGGTCCAAACTCAGTACTAGGAATGGGACTCCAAGCAAATGAGATAACTATAAAGAACAAAGTCCAGTGTACAATGCTGTATTATCTTGTCTCCTTCTTTCTCTTGTAGTTCACGCTGTGGACTTTCTAAAGATGTGGTGTTTTTGACCAAATATATGTAGATTTTGAAGCTGCATAAGGAAAGATAGTGCCTCTTAAAACGTTTGCCTGTGCATAAAAGGAAGAAGCAATGCATGAAGATTGGAATATCAAAACGTATGCAGTCCCTCTGTGGAGTGCTTTTTATTTGATTAGACCTACTCTTTACATGTTAATCACACACACAAATATATACCCATGAACATATATACGCAACTATAAAACATATTATAAAAGGGGGTTGTCAGAATGAGAATTTGTTTTTGATTGACTTTAATTTTTCTGAAATCAAGACATCATAGTGACATTTATACCCCATAGCAAAGTCAATATTTATTTTACTTATACTTTGTATTTTAGGATATATTTTATAGAATGTGCATGGAAAAAATAATTTTAGGGGTGTTTTCGGTGCTTTTATCATTCTCAGAAGAACACAGTTTAGCCAGACTTCCTCTAAGACAGCAGAAAAAAAGGAATCTTTTCTAGTCTTTTGCCCAGAAAAAGTGCAGTCAATTATTGGTAATTACAAGCTTTCAAACTTAGAAAAGTCTAAGAAATCTGATTTAATACCTCACTACAACTTGGGTTGTATATGAAAAGTAAGGAAATTCTCCTGTAGATAGACAGCTTTGGAATGTCCCAGACATAAAGAAATGCTCACTTAACCTTCATAGAAAACTTTCAATACATTGATTTCTTCTTGTACTAGAGAACTTTGATGAGCCGCTGGTGACAGCAATTGGTATTTCTGTCTTCTTGGTTAATTTCAGAGCACATTCAGAAAATGAAGGTACCTCTTTACCATCTGCCGATTCCTGTACCAGTCCTACTAAGATGGATTTATCATACAGTAAGACAGCTAAGCAGTGCCTAGAGGAGATATCTGGTAAGTGACCTGATTGGTGGGTAGGTCAAACTCAGAATTTTTATGATCTCTCCATAAGTCTTTTTATTAAATCATATTTATGCTATACTGTTTTCCCTTAGGCATAAATGGACTGTGTACATTTCATGCTTCAGAGATGCTTAGGTATTTGACTGTTCTGCTTAGAATGGTCTCTGTTGCTCTGTAATGAATTCTGTAAAGAATGGTAGTGCTCTCAGAGGCTGAGATTTTAAGTCATGGTTGCCCTCAGTCTAGTTGAATACTATCAGAGAAGACCTGGAGAATCTTCTATTGTTAATAAGGCAGTTCTTGAATATATCTAGAGATTTAAAAAAATACTAATGATCAGATGGCAATGTAAAATTTCCAAGGCCTCCAACCCTGCTCTGTCTACAATTCTGTGTTATTTTGAACATTTCTACATAGTGGCTCCGAATGTGTGTTCTGGGAAAAATCTAATTATGGAAATATTTCATTATATATAAATAATGTAAGAAAAATGACATGTACATACTCCAGACCCAATTTGTCAGATTCTCAGCTTTAGTCCACTATTTTTCCTAGGATCCGGATAAGCCTAGGCACATATGGAAGCCCTCTGGTATAATTTTATTATATATAGGTCCATATGGACCTATATAATGTATAATATAGGAACTAAGTAGGCTCTTAACGTGATATACTGCTTCCAAGGGGAAAGACAGTTTAAGAACATTTTATGTGTTTCCAAGTATAAGAATGCATGGCAGTAGAGGTATGTCTTTTGGTCCAATAAGTCTCTGACTCAGCCCTTGTATATTCCTAAGGAAAAAACGAAAAGAACTATTTAAATTTTAAAAATTACTATAGTACTCCTAGAACTCAAAGTATTGCTCTGAAGTTCATGAGCATAGCCATATCACAAATTTGGAGGTTAAGAAACTTCCTCACTTAAGCAGACTTGAAACACTTCGGCGAGCATTAGCAGTTACCGCAGTATCCATCAATGGATATTGACAGCAATGACAGCACCACATCCCAAGGGTTCCTTCTGGAATTAACATCAGTGGTATCATAGGCTTCAGAGTTTTCATGTGGAGATGACAGTGGGCCAGTTCAGGGTAAGGGCGGAAATGGTAATGCAAGGCATAACTATAGGGATACTTGTAGATTTTTCAAGCACTTGGAGGAAGTGTTGGTTTTCCCTGGCTCCCGAGAGCCCCTTGGTGAATGATGATATGTATCTGTATTGTGACTAGATATTATTTAAACATAGTGTGGAACGTTTCACACATTTCTTTACTCATGCATGTCTTCAATTAGTATCACTATGCCTACAAAATACTAGAGCTCAAATCTGTAGGAGAAAATGCATTTAAGTACACTTTGAATTCTAATTATGTGATTTTCACAAAGAAACCTTGTTTTTCTGGAATTAGTATATCGCTTAGTATCTCTGATTGAATCAGCAACCCATGTTTGATCTTTTTTCCTCCAGTTTCTTATTCTTTTGACCATTTAATCATTTTTTATACATCCAATTAATATTTCCATTTATGTAAGTCACATCATTATGTTATACACCTTAAACTAATACACTGCTACATGCCAATTATATCTCAGTAAAACTGGAAAAAACATTCTTAATTTCCATTTAATGTTCTGATTTTTAATAGAATATTTGAAAGTGAAAAATAAACTAGACTTTAACATAATACAATAGTCTGATGGATTTATTAGAAGGTATAATATTAATTTATGTCAATAAGTATTGATATAGAATCATAGATTTGAATCTATGATTTAGATAGAAATAAAAGAAAGAAAACAGCACATAAGTGCTGAAATGAGGCTTATCTGATTATGTCATTCCTACGATCATTTGTTTAAAATGAGTCTATAGTGGAGTACCGAAAATTTCTCTCAATGCAAACTTGAGATTTCATGAAAGAAAGATATTTATGATTAGAAAGCTATAAATTGAGTACCATAATTGGAGAAATGTAGATGAGAGTATACTGGTGGACCAGTGATGAGAGGATGACAGTCATAGGGAAGCAGGCCAGTGACAAGAGCAGAGCTGGCATACCCTGGCCTTTCTTCTAATGATCTTGCCTTCTAATCCCTCCTTGAGCTACTTATTCTCCTGTTCATACCCTACATCTGGGCACCGTCGGAATCTGCAGCTTCTCTATAATCTCACTTCCATGCATCCCACTCTTGCTGATGACATCCTCCTATCCTTTCAATGCCCTTCCTTTCATTCTCTGACTCTGACACTGGTCCTACTAAGATTTGCAATTTATTGATGCCACCACCATTACTTACCCTCACCAACCTCTACATATCCTTTCTTCCTTCCTTAATCAGATGAATTCCTGTAGTGACTGAATGTGATTTTACTTTTACATATACCCTTTACTCCCTTACACCTCTTGCACTTCATTGTTCTCATTGGATGAAACCACAGACCTAGTAACATTCAGGTCTCCACCTAGTCCATACCAGCAATGAATGAACCTGGAGAAAAACACATCACGTGTTGATGTGATTCGCTTTACATTCTTGGCCACCAACTTCAAGTGAGTAGTTAATGCTGCCCGGCAATCATTCTGTATTTCTCTGGCGCATTTACTCATTTTTTGTCATCTAAGAACTTGAGATTGTTCTTAGATGACAATTTTATACCTTATCTCTTCTTTACAAAGCTACAGTGCCATTTCTCCCATCCTTTCTCTTAACTGATGACCTTGATGTCACTAAAAAAATTTAAGCAGAGAGAAAAGAATTTCACAAACCCCTGCCACCATATCTACCCATGTACGGCATTTTATACCTATTTACTTCACTTTTCCTTGGATTACTTTCTTTTCTACCTTATCTCCCTCTATACCAAACCACTCTCTTTAGCCCCACAGGATGCTGCCATCTCTGCAATCTTAATTTAAAATAAAACAAAACAACTTTCCTTGACCCCTTCCACAGCTTTCTTTCTCTATCTAATTTCTCTTGTTGCTACTATATTCTGGCTGCTAGGGAAACCACAAACCACATGCACACTTGAATTTAATGCCACGTCTTAGACTAGCCCTTAGAATATTTCTTCAAAGACAGCATGAGATATGAGCAGGTAAGTGTTCTAGGAAGTAGAAAAAATTAATCCTGGCCTCTGCACTGCCATTATTTTGTTGTTTGCATTGTCCCTTAGTTCCCTTTTTTGTGAGGTGACTGTAGTGATGCTTAATAAACTCAGGATTATTGTGAGATACGGTTTTGTTCTTCCATCCATCTTTTCAGTAATCATTGCCAGGTACGTTATAAATGCCAAGCATGCCAAGGGTTGGGAAAACAAACATGACTAAGACAGGAGTTCTCCTATGGAGGAATAAGAGACAAATAAACTTTAACACCACAAATA
The DNA here is from genome assembly GCF_039906515.1 of Pseudorca crassidens. Taxonomy (NCBI): domain Eukaryota; kingdom Metazoa; phylum Chordata; class Mammalia; order Artiodactyla; family Delphinidae; genus Pseudorca; species Pseudorca crassidens. Next base: position 66,066,389 of record NC_090306.1, read on the forward strand.
ATTGAATTACTAGATTTATGGGAACAACTAACTTAACTGTAAAGATTTATACAGGGCCTAAAAGAAGATCACACGTGTGTATAGTAGAATTCTAATGGGTAAAGAAATCAGGAAATAATATTTCAGGAAGAAACAACTTCAATGGAAGTAATTTGAAAAAAAGATTTACTTGTTATTTTTGTCTGTTTCTTATTGTAAAAATGGGTACTTTTGGGATTTTGGTAGCTCAATGATTTTCAATGCCAGTTTCAATGCCAGTGCTACTGTTGAAGCCTTATTGCTAAAGGTTGCTGTGGGGACCTCAGTGGGGAGTAAATCTGTCCTGTTCCCCAAGTGAAGTAGCCTAAATAATAGAGAACTCTGATGGAGTTAGTCTTGGCTGGATAAGATCCAGGTTTTGTGAATTTTTGAAGCCTATACAATTTGGAGGAGCCTGGAAATAATTTAAAAAATACAAAGTTACATTGGCTCAACTAAGTTAGAAGCTCTGTATATTAAACACCACTGGCTTCACAGTAGACGTACCTTGATGTCCTGGTATCGTTTTGCCTGACCAGAATCCATTGCTGCGTCTGCTCATAACAGCCCCTTGATTTTCTTTTGGGGAACCATAGCCCCAACAATCTCTGTTCACGTAGTTCAAATGAAATTGACCCAAGCAGATCCAATCAGAACAACCCATCCCGTTGACCACAGTGACTCTTTCAGGAGTGGACAACTGACCCAATTCAGTTCAATCAGAACCAATGAGAGTCAGTCTCAGAACTTTTCCTGGCTGTTAGGAAAGAGACACTCCGTTTTTCCACTAGACCTGAAGCTAATCAGAAGAAAGCTTGGAGCTGCTGGCAGTTACCTTCACCCTCGAGTGAAACAAACGTAGAGAAAACAGAACCTAAAGCAGAAGAATATTAGCTCAAGGTCTTTGTAGAAAATGTCTGAGCCCCTGAACAAGCCACGTCAGAGACTCTGTCTCCCTCCTTCCCTGCACTTTTCTGTTGTGTTACCCAGGGAAATCCCTTTTTGTACTTAAACAAATGTGAAAAGCATCCCTATTGCATGACCTGTGAGATGCATGGCATGTAAAGATCTATGATACTGTTAAGGAGAAAACTTGAATAGTTCACATTGAAAAGCAGATTTGTTAGGAGGCTTATTAGCTCTTTACATTTCCTCTATGCAGTAACTCATTTGAATTTATAAGAACAGTGTCTTCACGATTAAATGGTAGCAGAAGTTAAAAACGTAGTTAAATTGTGGTGTGAAGATAAGTATCAGAAATGAGTTACACAATAAAATGGCATATGCTGGAGAAAACTCAAGACTTTTACAATTTGGAGACCTTTTATCCCTCCAAAGTCTTTATGTATCTCTCTCAAGTTTCCCATTATTTGTCATGTTCTTAGGGAGGAAACTGTGATATTTACCCAATCTGATGATGGTGGTTCTATTAATTATTACAGTCAGGTGATATGCATTATATAATTTGTGACAAAGACCGAGTGAGCTTCTTGCTTCCAGCCTATCCTTAAGATTCATGCCATGACCTCAATATTACAAGTCCAGCTGAACTGATGGTTTAGATTTTACTGCTTTGGCTTGGGTTTTATTCTCTCATTCATTGACAAAAAGAATCTGGCTTCAGAAACCATCCCTTTCATCAAGTGCCAAGAGATCCTGCCAAATGCAAAGTGAGCTTTGTTTTTCATTCCACTGGAATCATTCAGAAAGTTTTTAGATTTTTTTTAATACATAGGTTCACACATGCCCCTTGTTTTGCATAAGACCGTCTACCAACATGTATAACATTTATTTAATCCACTTTTTAACCGTTATCTAGAATTTATATTCCACTGAAAAATGGTGATAGATGCCAGACTGAATCAGAATCAGTGAAGCCAATATGTCATTTGTAAAAAAGTAATTAAATAATTGGATGAATTCAGGAAATCATTTTAGAAGTAAGAATTTAAATTGAACAGAGAGATAAACTAATGGTTACATGTGTTTTTTTCTGACTTCCCAGACTTTGTATTGAATAATGGGAAGTATTTGGTATTTAAGACCTGTGTAAATGATCACTTATTTTGCCTTTATCTTGGGTGTTTATAAGATTAAGATGATCAAGCTCAGGTCATTTTAAATCAGTTTAGATCTTTTACTTAAATAGCTACTTTGTAATTATGTTTACTAAAGAACTCAAAAGCATTCCTTTTCAGAACATTATAGTAGCTCTACTTTATGTGAGGTCTTGGCTAAATTAGAGCGATTCACATTTTCAGTGTTGATTGGGCATATTTGTCTCATACACCGAGGCTTCCTCCTCCACCTTGTGTAACATACATTTCTGATCATGCTCTCTGGAGCCCGCGAGCCACAACTGCTGAAGCCCACGCGCCTAGAGCCTGTGCTCCGCAGCAAGAGAAGCCACTGCAATGAGAAGCCTGCGCACCGCAATGAAGAGTAGCCCCCGTTCGCCGCAACTAGATAAAGCATGTGCGCAGCAACAAAGACCCAACACGGCCAAAAATAAATAAATAAATCTATTAAAAATAAATAAATAAATAAATCTATTAAAAATAAGTAAATAAATAAACGATTGAATACAAGTAAGTATAAATACACCCATGTATGAATGTACACCCAAAGCAAGCAGAGATAACTGCCTCTAGAGAAGCAATAACTGGGTTCCCTGCTGTTGTTCAAGGTAAACTTAAGGACCCATGTAGTTGTTCCCAGGGGAAAACTACAAGTTGACAATATCTCTAAACAAAGAAACAAGCAAAAATGCCCTTTTGGTGCTTTTCTCTGTTCGGGTTATATCTTCAAAATAGCCAGCCTCTCGCTGCTGTCTCCACTGGACTTAGTCCCTTCCTAAATTCACCCCTACAGCTGTGTTATACTTTTTACCCAATGAATCAGAATGGACCATGTGATTTCATTTGACCAATGACATGTGAGTGGAAAAATGACATGGGCCATTCTTGAGCAGAAGCTTAGGTTTCTTATCTCTTTTTCCCTCTGTCATGATATCAACCTATCCTAGACTGAAGTTGCTCTTTCAATATGGGTCTTTGTATAAAGGGTACCTGGATCAGAGCCACAGCCAACATAGAGTGGACATTAATGTGAGCCAAGTGCATCTTTGTTTCTGTAAGCTGCTGAAATTTCTAAATCATTTGTAAATACAATATAACGTAGTCCAAGCCAGAATTTCTCAACCTTGGAACTATCAACATGTAGTCTGCATAATTCTTTGTTTGGGGAGTGGGGTTCCTGTCATTATAGGGTGTATAGCAGTATCATTGGCTTCTACCTCTCAGATGTCAGAAGCACCACACCCACCTTTGTGACAATCAAAACTATCTTCTGATACTGCTGAATGTCCCCTCGGGAGGACCCAGTTGAAAACCACTAGTCTCTAGTCTCACTCTAGAAGTTCTCAAAGTGGGGTTCGTTCGAGAGCTAGCAGTATCTATATCACCTGGGAATGTGTTAGAGATGCAGCGTCTCAAGCCCCTTTCAGACTAACTGAATGAGTAGAGATGGGGCTGGGGCCCAGCAGGCTACGTTGTATTAAACCCTCGGAGAGATTCTGAACATTCAAGTTTGAGAACCACTGGTCTAAGCTGACTGGTACACAAGTATCCTTGTATAAGGAGAGGGCATCTTTATTGCTTTCACTTATAATGCTCAAGTTTAACTTTTGATGCCTAAAGCGTAAGAATTCCATTTTTTGTGAATCTGTAAGACTTTAGAGGATGCTGCTTGTGTCCTTTAGTGTAATACATATCAAACACATTAAAGTTTCATAACCTTAACAAATTTACTCTAGTCTTATAATCTGCTGATTTACTGGATCACAATAACTCCAAATGAAGAAAAAATCCAAAGTGAGGTAGCATCTTGATCTTTTGAAAAACACTTTATAAAATGATGTTTTTAGAAGGATAATTGTCAGTTTCTATGATTCAGCCTTTGTACCCTCATTTTATTTAAGCACATTTTGTATAAACATAGATTATTTTTGAAGAATGAAGAATTGAGAATCAGTATTCATAATTCACAGGTTTGTTTAATTGCAAAAATTTTTATCACGAATGATTGCCCTTCCTTCCATCTAATACCCTTTTACATATACCCTTGAGCTTGAGCATAAGGAATAATTAACTTTGCAAAGTAAGTTGTTATCATATGTAAAGGTATAGGCAGTGTACATTATAATGCTAATTTACATAGTTAAAAGACTGAGCATTCCCCCTAGCTGAAGTTAGCAACAGGAGGTTAAAAATCAGAATTAATTTGATGATATTAGCTCAGAAAATGGTACGGAATTCTATCAATTTGAATGACACGAATATTTTAATCTATTTCTCCTTGCTGCCCCCTTTTAGTGAGGAATGTTTATGGGCAGAAAAATCTGAAAAGCTTTTCCTTGATGCTCTTCTCATTAGCTCTCAGTGGTACATGGTCTCTACTATACCTGATAAGTGTTTTAAAAGTTTTCCTAAAATCAGAATTTCAGGATGGTAATTATAACCAGTACAAGATAAATATAAGAAATTTACCCTTTAGGTTTTCTGCTTTTTATCAAAATATTAAAGAGCTGATTGTACAGTAATAGGTTTATGGAATAGACTAAGAAAAATGCTCTATGTCAGAAAACATAATATACGTTTTATGGGTTTTGTCACATCATTATCTTCAATGTACTTGGCCATCAACTTTCAATTATACGCTTTGAGTGAAAATATTCATTCTCAAAAAGAAAAAAGAAAAAAAACCGTTTGAGGTTTTTTTTGCGCTATTTTTGTATAGGAATAAATCTTGATTTTTATTGTCAGATTAGGATTGTACTAAATACCTTCAGAATAAAAAGCCCTTGGATTTGTTCTTTAAAAGAGGAGGTGAAGTCTTTCCCTTTAAAGCATTATCTGTCTGCCGGCGGAGAGTGTCACGCTCCGTTTTTTAGGTCCTTTACACTCTTGAATTTGATTTGTGCTTTTACAGCACAAATCCCAACATTCAGAAGACAGATCTGCCTGCTTCAGCTGCCTGCAGCTACAGAGAATTAGTCTGTCGTTCTCTGTCGTGGAGTGTGTGTTATGTATGTGAGTGAGTGTGTATGTAGTGTGTGTGTGTTTCTCTCCGTATCTGAGGCGGGGTAGCCGAGAGTGATTTAAACGTGCATAGGGTTAATCGTGGAGCATCTCATTCAGGCTTGGCTTTGAAACCTGTGGCATGCTAGGCTGGACAGCCGCTTCTGTGCCTCTGTTTTAATTTAGCAGGATGTTTGCTGCCATGGCAGCCAGCAGCATCCACTGCAGCAAGGAAGAGCCATAGATCTGAGAATGCAGGTGGAATACTAAAACATGAGAGGCGCGTGCAGGGCTGGCTTCAGTGCTTAGTCTGCTCTTACGGGGCTCTGATGTGGAGGCTCTACATGCTGCACCCTGTCAGTTCCTCTAGAGTAAAGGGCTGCAGACCCAGCTAGATCAGTGAAGGGCTGGTGAGAGGCAGGGAAAAAAAGCAAAGCCAGAGACATCGCTGGTGCTTCACTACCTCGCGTTTGGGAATACAGAAGCGATAGAGGGAAATGTGGACCCATCGCCCTGCTGAGACATGTGATTGGATAAAGACTGGAAAACGTAGTTGGCTTCCTGTGCTACTTTTCAGCTGGAGCAGTGTCTTTGATGAACTCTTTTCTGCTTCTGATATATACAAGCAAAACGTTTGTAAGTACTGCTGATGAGGGGCATGACATGGCAAGCTGAATTGTGGGCAACTCATTGATTGTACTATAGCTCTAGAATCTAACGTGAATGTTTGAGCCTTGCCTGAGCTTTTATTGAAGTGCAAGTGTTAATTAAAACCAAAAGGGCCAGTTGGCATCTCAGTGCAGAAAGACAATATGAAGTCCAATTGAAAAAGAAGAAGCCAGTAAGGAGAGCCATGCAGCGGCCAGCTGAACTCTCTGTGTTTCAGAGCAAAGTAAGGCCAAAGGGAGCTTGCCTTCAGAAGCAAAAGTCTCTGACCAATCTGTCCCTCACCAGTGAGGGGGAGAGGCGACCCACTGTGCGCATTTCCAACTGGTTTGGAAATGCCGCCAAGGCCAGCCAGAGAGAATCCAGCTATGCAGAGAGGCGCTCTCTGTCCAGATTCCTGTCAAGGTCCATGCAGTCCCTGTACCACACCAGGGGCCCAGGGGCCTGGAACCTGCTGCCCACCAGCCATGCAGGCAGTGAGAGCTTAGAAGAGTGGTCTTCCGGAAAAGGCTTGGAAGGTGAGAGTGATGAAGACAGCCGGTCCGAAGATGAAAATGTGTCCTCCAGGCCTGGCAGCATCGGCAGGAGCTGGGCCGAAGAGGAGGGAGAAAGCTGCCTGCGGGAAGGCACAGCTCATCTGGACGAGGATGTGATCCTAACAATGCTGGGCGACCTGGAACAGGCCCTTTACACTGACTTGTTAGGTAAGTCGGGTCTGCTCCTAAAAGGAGGATGGAATTTTCAGAAGCTGCCTCTTTGCATAAGCCAATAGCTTCTGTTCTTCTGACTGATGGTTTCGAAACCGTAGTTACTCAAAACAATTTTAAATTCCTTGTTTCTTGAAATGATTGTCTTCAGAAAACTGAACTGTGAGAACTAGTTGTAAAGTGTATATGGAGAAAGTAAATAGCAACCACCTGCCCTGGGCATTATTGGCCTAGAGTCTAGTACACTCTAGACATCCATAAATAAGTGTTAACATTTTAAAACTCCAAATTTGTTTTTTACTTAGTCATTAACGGGGCCTATTTATTCAACTTCCCTCAAGGCGACCTCACCACAGATTTGGAATGAAGAATGAAGGACCTCGTGGGTAAATTTTTTGTAGAGTCAGGTTTCTTCTGCTGCCTCAGTGGTGTCTGAATAGATGGCCTTGTTTGTACCTCGGTGACAAGTACCATACATTCTAGTTATACTTGAAATGCAGAGGCCTCTTCTGACAGCTTTACTCACTTACTTTTTTTTGAAGTGTTGGGCAAAAAATACTTCTGAGTGTGTACATTATAACTATTTAAATTACTATGTAGATGCACGTGAACTGTTCTGATACTTTACAAAGTAGGCCTGTTTGATGACATGATTCTTAGGAGTAACTTCTGATAATAATCTTTAATCAGATATGACAATGTCTGAAGTAATTCTTCAGTCTTGCCACCTGCCTGAATAGCTAAACTGTATACGTTTTCATTGTTATGTCTAAGTTCAGTGCTCTATTGTAGCATATTTATATCATGCGGTGCCTTCTTCAAAAAGTCATAAGCATTAAACCATTGACCACATCCTCTTTTATGTCAGTGTGTATTTCCACAAAGGACTTCATATAGGACTCTTTAAATTTGAAAGAATTAAACCAGACCAGTGATCCCTTTGTTTCTGATTCATACAACTGAAGCCAAATATAGGTTTGTTTTTATTCTCTGTGTAGACCCTCCTGTTACAAGAGGTTTTATGAGATTTTCTGGAATCTTAGTGAACCAGCTTTAGAAGAAGAAAGCTTAGAGAGACAGCAGAGGTGAATATCGCTCAATTTTTCTTGTTAGTTTAGCTTTAAAAGAGTAATGTTTCCACAGTTGCGGGAATAGTGATTTCTGAATCTGAATACACCAGGTGCTCAGACACTGAATATTTACTTCTTCACCATTGTGTGCTTTCCGTGATGAACTGCTTCTCATAAAAAAAAAAAAAAAAAAAAACTCTGCATGCAGTACAAAGGCAAGAGGGGGAGTCTTAATCCTTAAGAATTTTTTTCGTTTCTTGATCCTCTGAAACGGTAGAATCAAATAATATTTGTCCTTTGCCTTGAAAATGGTAGCATTTATCTTGTTCTAAGTACCTCTTATGTAAGTATTTTCAAAGATATGACCAGAGTAAAGTCCCCTGAAAGCATGTGTTGGTCGTTCTGTTAAATGATAGCATGCTGTGGCTGGGTGTGTATATGACATACGCCTGTTTGTACATAAATAACTTGGAGCATTACTGTCAGAGGGTCATCTCTCAGTAGGTGTCTGTGTATTCCATGGTTTTTAAACTGAGCATCTGCTAATTTATTTATGGGATTATTCTCCTTAAGGCTTTTTTCTCCCCCAGCATATGCCAGTATTCAAAGATGCAAATGAGAAAGTAAGAGGAAGAGTTTATTCAAATAGCTCTGATATGAATAATCATATCAGGATAATGAAGCATTGCAATGCAATTCCCTAAATAATGATGCATGTTAAGTTGGTAAATATATCCGAGCCCACAGCACACAAGAATTGCAGGATTTCTGCTACGTGCTTGACTAGGTTCTGCTTCTGACTCAAAATGGCTTCTTCCAAGTTAGTTTTTAGGCAGAGTTCCCTGAGTTCAACTCTTTATTCTTGGATATCCTAATAAATCAGACAGAGTAGGGTCTGTGCTATAACTATATAGGAGAATATTTAAAAGGTAGTGGTAAAGCTGTTAGCCATATTTTGCTATTTTTCCCCCAAAGTGTCTGGTTTAACCTGATGAGTTGAAAAATTTTCTATCCAACTCACCTTTGGGGTCATCCACAAAACTAGGGTGATTTCTCCAAATAAATCAGGCAGCTGTACTCTAAAAAATAACATTTGTAATATAGCTGGTGTAGAGGACATAATTCTCTGTGAATCAGGTTCATTCATATGTAATTTGATTTCCTCCTAAAAGATGACAAAGGCTGGCAGTGTTATTAATTACAGTGTGTGTAATTAAAGCTTGAAAAGTAAGGGCAGGACTGCACAGATTAAATGGTCTGTCTGCCATTAAGTAAAAACGCAAAAGCACCAAACTGAGCCTGTTACTCTGTCCTAATAGAAGAGATGTTACAAGCAAAGAGAAAGTAGTTTGCACTAATGTGAAAAACTCAAAGCAAATTGCAGAATATGCCGTTCTGGAAAATGTGTGTAAGCCCTTACTATTTTGTCTGACAGGAGGCTTCTTCCAGGAATAATAGCTGGCTTTGAGATTATAAAAGTGAAAGGGGACACATTTTTGTGACTAAATTTCTCATGTGCATTTTTCTGCTAACTTTTATTTGTTACTAAGTGTTTAATGGTATTTGCGCTTCTACGTTTGGCCTTTTCACAGTTGTGATTCCCTCCCTGCCCCCATTTCTCTATTTTTTTATGGGATTTGGATACAAATTTACAGGATATTTCAGGCTTGTGCAATCCTTAGGGGGGGTTGTAAGTGCATTTAACTTTATCTTGCCTTTCGTGGGTCATTGAGAACATTTGCTGCAAGAAATTTTGATTTGGTTATTATCTTTCCTGACATGAATGAGGCAGCAATTATGTTTTGCTCAGTAAGTGTTGGGAGGAAAAGGTCCATTTGTCTGATTGTCATCAGTGGTGCAGTGTCATGAGTAGATGTCATGAGGAGAAAAAACAATGGAGAGAGAGAGAGTGATGGTTCTGAAACATGAGGGAAGCTGTATAAAGAAACACTGGATTCAATTGGAAGAATCCAAGGATCTAAGATGCCTGTTGGATTGGAAGAAGGAAATTTAGAAGGAGATAAAGAAGGTGTTAAAAAATACTGAGTGAAATGGAATGTCGGAAAATACACTGTTCTTAAAGTTTATGTAAAAAAGATATTGAAAGTAATTCAAATATCAGTGTTACTAATATTATGCAATTGGCAAGTAGTTGAGATGCAGCTTGATTACAAAGTCAAAGTTCTCCCCAAAGGAAGGGGCTAGGAGATAGGAGATAGGGAGCTTGTAATGGTGTATTTTTGGAACTTGTGTAAGGGCAATGACTTGCCTTCCTTACTCCCTCCAATAAAAGTCATCTCAGCACTTTCTCCTTTAAGACTTTTCTCTTACCATCACTTAGAATCTTAGGCTTCTCTACTGTGTGAAATCTTAGATAAACTACTGTATATTAGCTTCAATGTGTCTCTAGTTTGGTCTCATCCTTCACTGTTACTTTTGCCATTTTAAGTAAAATCTCTTCTTCACCTCTGCCTTTCCTTTGACTGTAATGATATTTTTTTCTGCCCTTCAAGATTTTCCTTACAAAGCCTTCTTTTTCTTTCAGCCTACTGCCAGATTGTTTGGAAATAAGAGGTAGACTTCTTTCTAGCCATTTCTCAAATATGCTGTGTTATATTTATGAGGAGAAGGATGGGAAGAATTTCCAGAGAAAATATAATTAGAGTCTTAAGGGTTATTAACAGTTCTGAATTTTAAAATAATGTTAATCTATGAGGTTAGAAATTGTATGACTTGAATTAGGGTTAGAAAAGTTGTGCCATGTACAACATATTCTTATTTCTTTTTTTTAATTTCTTTTTTTATTGAAGTATAGTTGATTTACAATGTTGTGTTAATTTCAGGTGTACAGCAAAGTGATTCAGTTATACACACACACACACACACATATATATTCTTTTCAGATCATTTTTCCATATAGGTTATTACTAAATATTGAGTATAGTTCCCTGTGCTATACAGTAAGTCCTTGTTGTTTATCTATTTTATATATAATAATGTGTATATATTACTCCCTCCCCTGCCACCTTTCCCCTTTGGTGACCATAAGTTTGTTTTCTCTGTCTGTGAGTCTGTTTCTGTTATGTAAATAAGTTCATTTGTATTATTTTTTTAGATTCCACCTATAAGTGATATCATATGATATTTGTCTTTCTCTGTCTGACCTACTTCACTTAGCATGATAATCTCTAGGTCCATCCATGTTGCTACAGGTGGCATTATTTCATTCTTTTTTATGGCTGAGTAATATTCCATTTGTGTGTGTGTGTGTGTGTGTGTGTGTGTGTGTGTGTGTGTGTATGTGTGTGTGTACACACACACACAGGGAAGTTAGGGAAGTTTTTCAGTACTTTCTAAATCTGAAATAATAATACAGTTATTAAGCATTTCAATCATTCAAATAATTGGTAAATTAAAAGGAAGAGATTTGCAGACTGGCAGCAGAGTGGTGGTTGTTTTGGCAACCATTCAAGATGAAAGATAATGAACAGTATAGTAGTGTTTGGCTGAAGAAGAAATTAGCATTTGTCTTTCTGAGGGGCTGCCATGGTAAAGTGATATAAAATTATTCATTTGGTTTCAGAGCCATTGCGACCCCTGGGTGGAAGTTAAATGGGGGCAAATCATTATTCGTCCTCAGAATTGTTTTTATAATGAGACCTAATTGGCCTAATATTGGAAAGAGTCACCTCTTACTGGAGAGGAGGAAGCCTTTCCAATCTTGGAGGTTTTAGGCAGAGACCCATGGCCACCTCGCTAGTGACACAAAGAGTTTTCCCTCATTGGCTGAGAGGTGAGGCAAGACAATCTCTGAAGTCCCCATCAACTCTAAGATTCTACTATAGATGTTAAATGTGTGCATCTGTTGTGTGTGGGTTTTTTTTTAACCTGGCGTGAATATTGTGGAAGAAAAATGAACAGGTTGAATATCTCCCTGTATTCTTAAAACTGATGGTAGATATGCATCTTGACTTGTCTATGTGACAGTTTTCATACTGGAATTTAATACATGCCATTTTCTACCTTCACTTTTCCTTCTTTTTTTCTTTTCCTTCCATCCCTTCTGCATTCCTTTCCCTTCCCTACCATCCCCTCCTTTGCCATCCTCTTCCTTTTCTTTCTTTCCTATACCTTCTCACCCCTTAATCCATTCATTCCCCTTCCTTCCTTCCCTTTTTTTATTCCTTCTTTCTTTTTATTTAAAATTCCTCGGGCTTCCCTGGTGGTGCAGTGGTTGAGAGTCCACCTGCTGATGCAGGGGACGCGGGTTCGTGCCCCGGTCCGGGAGGATCCCACATGTCGCGGAGCGGCTGGGCCCGTGAGCCATGGCCGCTGAGCCTGCGCGTCCGAGCCTGTGCTCCGCAACGGGAGAGTCCACAACAGTGAGAGGCCCGCGTACCGCAAAAAAAAAAAAAAAAAAAAATTCCTCATCACTGGACATCCTGCTGAGTCCAAATTGAACAGAATTAAGACTATGTTTCCTCTCCTTCCTTTCCATGTTGTTCTTACTATCCAGATTCACCAATCTCAATGGCCACTGGCCTGGGAATTATTACATGGCCATAAACAAAATGGTTTAATGGCACCTCTGTCCCCAAATGACAGATGGAGGTTGAACAAGGCCAACAGTTGTCACCCTGGCAGAGCTGTTTATTTTATGTGTAGACTTATTACTGGATTAGATGCCTAAGACTTTACTGGCGCTCTGGTGTCACATGTGGATATTTTGGTTCCCTGTAGAAAGTGGAGAAATAGTTTAAAATAAAGCTATCCAATTCTTGGATCTTGGTTCATGAGTCTAATAAAATAAAAGACTTAAAAAGATATTGCTTCTATGAGAAAAGGCCTCTGTCTGATCCCCCAGAGTATAAATGTATACTTGCTACATAAGTCAAGTTTGTCTCAGCTATTCTGAGCACACTTTGAAATAGGTGATTATGAAAGCAATTAGGATCCAGATAGTTTCAGATATTTAAATTAAACTTAGAAACATGGAGCACTGTACAGTATATTTCCAAATGACTCTCTCATTTTGCAATGATTAAGGTCATAGACCTACGAAATACTGTTGTATAATCACCACTTCAGATTATTACTTGTAACATTACATTTGTTTCTATTCACATTTTATTTGTAGAAAAAAATTATAATTTCAGATAATAATAGTCATTTGGAATTTTCTACCTATTATTTTACTTTTGCGAAAAGGAACTCATATCTATATCTATATTATAATTATTCAGATTATTCACAGGACAGTAAATGGCATGAATAAAAAACTTATTATTATGTTACTTTTCTAGGTGAAGACCCTGAAACAAGAAGAATGAGAACAGTTAAAAATATAGCAGATTTGAGGCAGAATTTAGAAGAGACTATGTCCAGTCTTCGTGGGACCCAGATAAGTCACAGGTCTTCTTCAATTCTGCCTATTTGGGGGCCAATAAAGAAAAAAATTACAATTAAGCATTTAACTTCTTGTAATGATAAAGAAGGAATTTTAGTTTTCCTTTACTATTTTCTCACTTAAATTTTATATGACAGTGAACTGGTGACTTCTCAGCCCTACCCAGTGATTTTTTCTCCTATCCATCTCCTCTTCAGTATAATTTCCCATTTAAACTGAATTAGCTACTGAAACTAACACCATCACTGCTAAATGGATTTTCACGCCTGCCTCAAATAACAACGGTGGAAGTTGTAATTAAAGTGCATCTGAGGAGAGGTGGTAGAGAGTCTTTCAAACATAATTGTAGTTAACTTCCAGAAAAGTTCTGGGAAGGCTACAATGGGTTAAATTAAGGGTTGGTTGAGAATGTGAAACAATATTTTGTTTTATCCAAAATGTAATGATGGCGTTTCTTTTGAAAGCAAAAAATCTGTGATGAATGCCCCTTCCTACATTTTGATACCTGCAGAGGTGTTTAGAATCTCAAAATGAATGTATAATTTGACTTTCATGAAAATGGACATACTTCTAAGAAATGACTCTCAACTGTAGGCGTTCCTGTCTTCATGCATTCTGGGTCTATGGCCCCAGGTGAACAGAATATAGTGATTTCTCTATTTTATTTGACAGCACCCTGGAGACAACATTTGACAGCACTGTGACGACGGAAGTGAATGGCAGGACTATACCCAACTTGACAGGTCGACCTACTCCCATGACCTGGAGGTTGGGCCAGGCATGTCCTAGACTTCAGGCTGGAGATGCTCCTTCCCTGGGTGCTGGCTACCCTCGCAGCAGTACCAGTCGTTTCATCCACACAGACCCCTCCAGGTTCATGTACACTACGCCTCTCCGTCGAGCTGCTGTCTCTCGGCTGGGAAACATGTCACAGATTGACATGAGTGAGAAAGCAAGCAGTGACCTGGACATGTCTTCTGAAGTCGATGTTGGTGGATATATGAGTGATGGTGATATCCTTGGGAAAAGTCTCAGAGCTGATGACATCAACAGTGGGTAAGTGGCCCTGGGCCCCGGTCTCTAACAGAATTGCATAAAGAGAGGTGGTCTACTACAATGCAGTAGCTGTAGGAAGGGGATATAGGTTAGTTAATAAAGTCATTAGAAAATGTGAGAAATCTAAGGTTATTTGGGGGTATTTCAGCCTTCTCTTCTAATCATTCATGAACAGTAAAATGTCCAAAATTTCTCTAAAGTCTTTTCATTATAATCCATTAACTTTTTCTATTGTTAGTTCAGAGAAACACATGTGCCCTGTGTTTTTCAGAGCGATTTTCACATGCTTCTTAAATAACAGATTTTGTAGTGAAGGACGTGGGAAGGAGATAGGAGGAGTTTTGCTGAGCTGCTTGATTTTTTTTTGGCTTGTCAAAGCTGCCTGTAACTGCTTTGAGGAACACAGATTTTCTAGCATTCTTCAATTATATACCTCCAATCTGACTTGAGAGAAAATCATTTTAGATCTGAAAATTTCAATCTATTTATTCTCTTTTGATGGCATCAGATTTTTTATGTTAACCCCTGCTTTCCTTCTGTTTTCTATTACATTCCAAAAAGAGTTGTGATTATAAAACTCTCAAAAGCATTTTGGCAACTTGGAATATTTAGTTCAATCTGAGGATGAGCCCCACTGGAGGAAATAGGATATTCAATTAAAACTACTTCTATTAATAACTGTAGTTGACACGTTGAAAATTTATTACCTACTTCACTCTTTTTAAGCGCTTTAAGGACATTAATTCATTTAACCCCCTCCCCACCACCAACCCTTATGAGGTAAGTATTTTTATACCTGTTTTACAGATAAGGAAACTGATCCCACTTGGCCCCAACTGTATTAAAGCTAAGCAAAGACTAGACTTGCATTAGGACTCAGATACATCTGACTTCAAAACCTAGGCTCTATAATAAAAGGAAAAGCTTCCCAACTAACTTTATCTATATTTTTCATGTGAGTCCAGGTTTTTACCTCTTCTTTGTCCTTATGCATCTGAGAGGACTGGTCTCTGAAATCATTCTTCTGTACAAGTAACCTTTCCTGACTTCAGTCATGAAAAGCTTGTTTGAATGGGAACAAGACCTTAAAAAGTACAAAAAAACTTTTGATCAGACTTAACAGCTCTGCTTTGATATCCTGATACCCACCAGTTCATTCCTGGTGGCCACCTTCTCTGAGTTTCTAAAGGTCTAGAATTAGGGAGACAGGTTATTGTTAATTAGGGTAGGAAGCAGTTGAGTTGCCCCTGGAGTTGGAGTGTCTAAATTAAGTTTCTTTCTACCATTTTCTATCTGCCAACTCCTTGAGAGCTTAATGTATCCAAATTCCTTTCCATAATAAGGATAAAATTGCAAAATCTTCATGAAATTGTTAAGAATGAAGAAAATAACCCACAAAATTGCACTTAGCACAAAGCCTGTCACAATATGTGTTCAGTAAATTATCATCATCATCACAATTACATTTTTATCAGTAATAATTATTAACCTAATAATCATAGGATATGATCTTATATAGGAGATAGTAGAAATTATGAGAGGTGTGAAGAATCCTGGGAAAAGAATACAGAAGAGAGATCATGAGCTGAATTATGTATGTGTGTATGTATGTATGTGTTCAAAAATATTTGTTGCATTCTTCCTATGTGCCAAGCAACATTCTAGGCACTGTGTGTTCAGTGGTGAACAATATAGACACAGTACTGGCCCACATATACTCACGTTAGTGTTTTTATATTTTTATAGTTGCTCATTTATTCAATAAATGAATAGTAATATGTGTACATATGTATGTACGTGTGTATGTATATACATTCTTAGATAAGGGGTTTTTGAAAGTCATTTTTTAAAAAACTGAGTTCTGCTTATAGTAGTATATTTTACCAGCATACCTATAGTCAGGAGCATTTTGTATTTTCCAGGACTCTAGCGGTATTAGGCAACTAACTTCTGTAACACAGAAATCTCAAAATCTCAGTAACTTAACACAAAGAAGTTAATTCCTCCTTCACATAAAACCCCTCCTAGTGTTTCTGATCATCAGTTGGGAACTAAGGTGGATGGTAGGTAACTCTGCTATTATCCAACCAGACTGCCGACGTCACCCTGGGTGTTGATTTCAACAGACCGATGACAAAAGAGAGAAAGAACCATGGTGTAAGAATAGTTCATATGTACCAGGTCTGGAAGTGGGGGTTATGACTTCTACCCACATTTCCTTACCCAGAACTGCTGCAGCCCCATCTCACTGACAGCAAGGCCAGGAACCAATGTTCATCTTTGTGCCCAGGAGGAAGAGGAAATTGGTTTGATGAGAGCTGGCTAGTCTCTGCAGAACTAATGAGAGATTTTTAAGATACAGGTATATTCTTTGTACTTCCTACTTGTTTCCTGCCTCACTGGAAACCTGATTCTCACGTCTGTTCTCCAGTTTTGTTCTCTGTTGGCCTTTCAGAGGAGGTCTTGAATAGTCCCACAAATGAGTCCATGTAAGAACGCATTAGTGGTCTGCATGCTTTGTGTTGAGTCTTTCATACTCAGTGTCTAAAGCAGAAGAAGAAGAAAAAAAAAAACTAAGTAAAAATAACACAAATCCTATTTGAAAGCTTCCTCTGATGATGTTTACCTGCTTGGCCTTATACATGTTCTCTTTCCCATGATAGAGTACAGGACACTGAAATTTAAAGAATGACTCAGAGTTCTGTCCCCTGGATGGAGCATGACTAGACGTGGTCAGCAGGCAGTGTCGCCGGTCTCAGCTCAAGGGTGACTGGGGTG
Source organism: Pseudorca crassidens (assembly GCF_039906515.1). Taxonomy (NCBI): domain Eukaryota; kingdom Metazoa; phylum Chordata; class Mammalia; order Artiodactyla; family Delphinidae; genus Pseudorca; species Pseudorca crassidens. The sequence goes on from NC_090306.1 coordinate 66,083,169, forward strand.
TTATGGGGAGGACACCCAGGATATGCTGTACTTCCTCATTGCTCACCAGCAGATGTAGTGTACCATTGTCAACATCAGTGGGATGCAGCCCGATTTGTCAGCCTAAAGTTAAAAGATAGGAAGATATCCCAGGGGAATTTTAATTTGATGTTTTCTTTAAGAAAAAAGGGCATAGAAAAGTCTGTGCTACAATTCACGAAAAAAATTGAATCACAAAGTTAACTGTCTGTTCCCAATTTTTTAAAGTATGTTTTAGTGATTAAAGGGACAAAAAAGGCTCAAAAGACAAAGCAATGAATGAAGATGTTTAATCTTGGGTATTCTTCTCATGCAAGAAGGAATGTCATGAAGTAAATGGGAAAGGAGTTTCATTTTTTTTGTTGTTGTTGTGGTACGCGGGCCTCTCACTGTTGTGTTCTCTCCCATTGCGGAGCACAGGCTCCGGACGCGCAGGCTCAGCGGCCATGGCTCACGGGCCCAGCCGCTCCGCGGCATGTGGGATCTTCCCGGACCAGGGCACGAACCCGTGTCCCCTGCATCGGCAGGTGGACTCTCAACCACTGCGCCACCAGGGAAGCCCGAGTTTCATTTTTTTCACATACTTCAGGTAGAACTCAGAAAATTAGTTAATCGGCATTCTGAGAATTCGAGATTTCTTGAAGCATGCAAAGGCTTATCTCTTTCTTCTCTTCCAAAAATTACTTTAAGCACTTGGGAATGTGAATCTGCCAGTAATTAGGAATTAGTCAGAGGAAGGCTTCTTACTTATAATGAATCTCTTTGAAAAAGTCTCCATGTGTAAAGCAAAAAAAAGGAACATCCTGGAAAACTGGGGGAAAAGTTACATATTTTAATTGGGTGGAAATTGAAGTTATCTGCAGGTGTCACAGTGATAAATAGTTGGGCCAAGAATATAACCTAAAATCCTGCTTTAAATGGCCCAAACGCAAAGTGATTTAATTCTGGAGAATGACACTTTTTAAAAGGGAAGTGGATACTTTAATGCTGCTTTAATCCCCTGATGCTCCCACAATTCTGCTTTAGGAAACTTTGTGATAACTGAAGCGTTCAAGACATTGGGAAGGGCAGGGTTACTTGAGTTGGGTTAAAAGGATGTACATGGGAAACCACATATTCCTAATCACAATGCTTCTATTCATTTCATATTCAAGATATGAGAGTTATTTTTAGTGAATGTAGAAATGCTAATGGAAAAAATAGCCAGTAACGTTAGTCGACACTTATATAGCACTTATTATGTGCTAGGTCACCATAACTGCAAGAGATAAGCATATCATTACTATCTCCATTTTACAGATGAAACAACTGAGGCATGGGTAGGTTAAGTAACTTTAGGTAGAACTCAGAAAGTTAGTTCATTGGCATTCTGAGAATTCAGACTTTCTTGATGCATGCAGTGCTGGACTTGAACTTAAAAGCAGTCTGGCTCCAGTCTGCACTCTTAACCATCTTGACATACTGACCCTGTGAAGTTGTCTACATGTCTACTTGCCCACATTTCTCTCCTAGGAGTTGATTTTTACAAACAAACATAACAGAGCTTCACAGCAATCATTCATTATTAGTATAGTTTTCTTAGCTAGCTAGCACCCTTGATCAAGGGGACAATCCTTAATATTATCTGTGTTCATGATCTGTGTTCTAAGCGCTGAACTAAAGTTCCTTAGAGGTTGAAAACACACACACACATTTTAGATGCCCTGTGTTTTCATGTCATAACGAATAGCTAATTGTTATATACAGTTTCTGATATAAGATATTGAATGTAAAAACGGAATTCTAGGAAGCTATGGTAGGGGCATAGGTGAATCTTTCCAAATACCCACAAAAATAGACAAAACAACTAGATAGCAAAACCACGGGGAAAAACCATGATCGTTGTTGAAAAAAGATGATGACAAGGTATCACCTCAAACCCCAGGTATAAGCAGTGAAGGACAAACAGTCAAGAGCCAAAGGAGCAGAATGATATCAGCATCTGTGTACGAAGAAACAGAAGGTAGTAGTGGGGTGTCTGATGACACTGAGAGCAGAAGAACCACAAAATAGCCAAGAGAAACTGACTAGAAAACACACAGGGCTTATCTGAAGATAGCAGCTGAAGCTGGGAAGGTTTTGACCACTTGACCAGCCAGAGACAGTAAGGGCTGAAGGTCACATCTGAAGGGAGTGGAGCAATCTTGTCCCCATGTATCCATTAAACTCTCCAGCCACAGCTCCCTTCCAGGACAGGACCCCACACTGAGGGAAAACTTCCAGGAGTAGAAGCAGACTGAACAGGATGTAGCAATAAAAGTGAAGATAGAGAAGGTCCAGATAAAAGTGGGAGATGGGAACAGAGTCCAAAAATCTCAAAAAAGCTAATTATCACATTCTAAAACACTACACAAAAATAACAGAAGCATTTACCGTGTGTGGTTAGAAAGGTATCTAGATCAAGTTTCTTTTTATTCTGAAGAATTAATTTCACATAAAAATAATTAAGAGAAAAATGTCAGGATAAAACCCCACATAAGCCACAAACATATACAAGACGTACAACTAATAAAGGTATACTATCAATGGGGAAAGAAAAAAATAAAACTAAATATAGAATCCAATAGAAAATGAGCAAAAGTCATAAACAGACATTTCACAGACAAAACATAAATGGCCTATAACAAAGTAAAAATTTGATCAACCTGCTTGGTAATCTGGAACTTGTAAATTAAAGCCAACACGAGAATTCTTATTCATAGACAAGTAGAAGTTTATTCTGAAAATGTTTTGAAAACTCTTTGGCATTGACTAGTAGGGTTTGAATATGTGCATGTATCCCTTTTGACCCAATGATTCCTCTCCTAGATAGAGACCTTTGACAAGCTCTTGCCTGTGAGCATAAAGAAATGTGCATATACAGATGTTCATGGCAGAGTTGTTTGTAACAGCAAAAAATCTAAAAACAGCTCAAATGTCTGTAATAGTCAAACAGATAAATAGACTAGTGTGCTTGTAAAACAAAGCTGTATAACACTAACATTAAAAATGCAATAATACATATCGAGATAGATGATTTGCAAAAATGTAACTTAGAGTGAAGGAAATAAGTCACAAAAGAATATATACAGTGTGATTCAATTTATATGAAGTTCACATGCATGAGATGCTAAACAGTGTATTTTTAGGAATATATGCCCATGTGGTTAAACCGTAAAGGAATGCTTAACACAAAATCCAGGGCAATAGATATCTCTAGAAGGGAGGTTTAGAAATGTAGGACTGGAATGAGCCTATATGGTCACTGAAGAAACTGGAAATGTTCTCTTTCTGAAGCCAGGTTATGGGTACATGAAAACTGATATTATTTTTTAATTATTTAATGTGTACTGTTACATTTTATACTCTTGCAAAAATATGATGTATTTAAATATGAAGCTTTTTTTGAAAAAGCATGGAGTTGCTGTGGAGGTGGAATTGTATGTATTTATGTTGATTGAGAAAATGAGATTGAATAGCATACAAAAAGAAGATGTTTATAGTTTCTTCCTATTTCAGTGAATTCCAGACATAATGAGAACAGTGATGTTGATTCACAGGTCTGAACAGACTCCATCCTGTAGTAATTGAGGGTGGTGAGTGACATGAAGAAAGTCACTTACCTAGATTGTTAACTAGGCGGATGGTGTGTTTCCCTATAACTGTATTAGTATATACAAAAGGAGCATGAGCTTTAGTGGTAAAGGCAATATATGGTCTGTTTATGCTGTATTTGAGGTGGTTATGGGAAATCCACGCATCTGTGCACAGGAAGCAGTATAATATCTCATTCTAGCGCAGGGTGGAGCACTATGGCCTGGAAATATTAATATGGAAAACACACACCTAAAGAAAATGTGCCAAAGTATGCAGTTTTTCTACAACAGAAGGAAGACGAGAGATGGCAGTGGAAGGGAGGAAGAGTTAGAAATGCTCTGGGAGACTGTTGCGTTTTTTATGTGAATCATCTTATAGCTTATGGAATTTGAACGTGGCTAAAATTATCCTAAGACTTCCATAGTTTGAGAGATTTTACTTTCTGTCAGTAACCTTCACAAATTTCCTTTGCAACTTTTTGTTTGTACCAATCATCCTGTGACTATTACGTCTTAAACTCATCTTAGCTTATGGTTTAGAAGTTCAGGTATAACATTATTAGGAAATCTTTTTTTTAAATTTTACATTATTCCTTCAAAATGATCTCCTAACATTTATATTTCCTGGATTGTAGCAATTTTTTCTAGAGGAACTATGAAATGCATGTTATTTTAGATTTTTAAATGCTTCAGAAAAACTGAAAAGAAGGAAGAATTTTCAAGAAAAAAATTTAAATGAGAAATTTGCTTGTGTGATGCCCATATATATTTTTCAAATAACAAACTTTTCTGTTATGAAAATGCCCTACCAACATTCCAACGCGACAGTGTCTGTAAACAGAGGAAATAGACACTGATGACTATTTTTGGTTCAATTAATACCTGTTGTAAACTTATTTGATATTACCTGGAAAATCCCAGGGTCAAAGGAAAATGAGTATCCTTTGAAATGCTTCCTAAAAAAGTTGGGTTTTTTTCTTAATTCATTGAAATTTTAAAGTTGTTTTTTTCTTTGGAAAATTAGTTTTCAAAGCATTTAACCTTTGTCTGTAGAACTTACTCTTCTGTAAGCACTGAATAATTGAAAGCTTATGGTTCTAATAGAAGTCATCTTCCATCTTATTTCTTGTTTACATGCATCACCATTATGGCTAAAGTGCTGAGATCTGCTGTCATGGTTTCTTCCTGCAGTGGGGAGGCCTTTTAAATTCAGCTGAACAAATGTTTAATATATTTGTTGGTACCAAACTATATACAAAACACTTCACTAAACACGTTTAGAGATACACCAATGAATAAGACAGACCAATAAGATGTAAAACTTAACATGTATACATTGTTTTAACTTCCTCCTGAGGTTAAGTTTAGGATCAAGCATATTGATAGTTTTTTTAAAAAGGAGTCTCTCACTTATCTGGAGAGAACATTTCTGCCATCCCCAAACTTTTAAAACACAGTTTCAGGGCTTCCCTAGTGGCGCAGTGGTTAAGAATCTGCCTGCCAATGCAGGGAACACGGGTCCGAGCCCTGGTCCAGAAAGATCCCACATGCCGCGGAGCAACTAAGCCCGTGCGCCACAACTACTGAGCCTGCGCTCTAGAGCCCATGAGCCACAACTACTGAAGCCCACGCGCCTAGAGCCCGTGCTCTGCAACAAGAGAAGGCACCGCAATGAGAAGCCTGCACACCGCAACAAATAGCAGCTCCCGCTCACAGCAGCTAGAGAAAGCCCGTGCACAGCAATGAAGACCCAACACAGCCAAAAATAAAATAAAATAGAAAAATTTTTTAAAAAAATTCAAAAGGAGAGTGAATGAGAAAAATGTTTTTCACTAAACACTTTATCAGGAATTTCATATACTTCACCTTAAGAAAAGAAGCAATAAAAATATTTAGAAGTGGGCTTCCCTGGTGGCGCAGTGGTTTGAGAGTCCGCCTGCCGATGTAGGGGACACGGGTTCGTGCCCCAGTCCGGGAAGATCCCACATGCCGCGGAGCGGCTGGGCCCGTGAGCCATGGCCGCTGAGCCTGCGCGTCCGGAGCCTGTGCTCCGCAATGGGAGAGGCCACAGCAGTGCGAGGCTCGCGTACCGCAAAAAAAAAAAAAAAAAGATAAGAAATTGGAAGTAAGAGTAAACAATAGAACACTGACAGCATCAATATGGCAGCTGACAAATTAAAAAGTACGAAGGACAAATATCCTTTAATCTTTAATTGTCTCATTTAGTATCACTGTATATGATACAGGAAATTGATGCTCATAATCATGAATTAGTTATCAAAAAAAGTTGTCATATCTAGTATTCCATTTAAAAGAGTATGTCAGTCTTCAGCACATTTTGGAATCAAAGTACTCTCTTTTTGTTCTAATTTTGGTGGGATTAAATTCTTTGGTTATCAGGAAAATTAACCATGTAGAGTACCTTATGAGGATAATACAGCATGACTTTTTGTTTTGTGTATAAAATTCATATATTTCCTTTTAAACATATGTTGGGAGAGACTTTGTGAATAACAAGTCACTATTATTTATAGGGTTCTCATATTAAGAGCTTTATGTATTTCTCCTTTAATTACCATAATATCTATCTTCAGTAAATTTTATTCTTCGCATTTTGAGGCAGAAATTGAGGCACAGTTTAAGAAATTTGTTTAAGGTCCTTCAACTAATAAGGACAGAATTTACTAATCATGTAAGCAATTAGCCAACTTCATAATCGTAATTTTAACTATTTGGTCGATCTTTAATATGGTCATGATTAAATTTTTTATTCCAAATAGTGAAATTAACTCGAATTTGTTTAAGCAAATTGGGGATCTTATTACAAGGAAGCAAGGATATCTCCTAGAACCCCAGGAGAAGTTGTGAAGCTGAAACCACATGGCCAAGTGTGCTTTTTGTGCACCTGTGTCATTCTTCCTACTTTGCTGATCAGCTTTCTCTGTGCCTCTGCATCTGGTGAAGATAAATACCCAAAGCTCCTGGGTTTTCATTATCATAAACTCTTTGCACATAGAAAGACTGATGAGCTATCTGTTAATCCCATTTCTCAAGAAAGAAACATTTGATTAGCCCCACATGGGGTAGGAGATTAACACCTGTTCTAATCCCCGATTGCCAAGAAAGGATTATCAAATAGTCACATGACTATGGGAGTCTACCAGCCCTGTGTGAAGATGGTGGTCCTGTGATAGCAAGGAAGTAGTTCTCAGAGACAGGAAACGGGCAGGCCGTGTGGTCCTTCAGTTCAGACAGCAGTGCATGGTGGTTAAGGTCATGGTTTCTGAAGCTGACTTTCTAGATTTATTCTCAATTCTGCTGGGACTGGTTGAGCGACCTTGTGTAAGTCCTTAACCATTTCGTGCTTACTTATTTTCTTTATCACTAATGTGGGGATAGTAATGTTATTACACGTAAACTATATAGAACGGTTCCTTACAACATCTTAAACATTTAATACATCTTAGTAATTATTTTATGATAGTGGTCAATTGCTGTATATATTTTATTTATCAAATAAATTAATCTAATTTTAAGATTACTCCTGTGACCTTCAATGCTTCAAAGATAGTGTTTACAAAATGAAATAATCATGCTCTTATTTTGCTAAGAGTTACATTATCTCTAAGTCTGTTCAAAATATTGATAACAAAGCGGAGAAAAAGGAAGATCTTATAATTGGCTAGTTACTTGTTGCAGTAAGGAAGATTAATTTCCTAATAAGATTTTCTAATACTTCCTGGTGAGTAGAATATTCATATAGAAAAACTATAATAGAGCATATTTGCATAATTATTAAAAATTTTGCACACCGTTTGTTTATTAAGTTAAATTATACAGCTGAGGTCAATTAATTTTCTGTTGATTAATTAGGCATTTATTTTCAGGTACATGACAGATGGAGGGCTCAACCTGTATACTAGGAGTCTGAACCGAATACCAGACACAGCGACTTCCAGGGATGTCATCCAGAGAGGGGTTCATGATGTGACAGTGGACGCAGACAGGTAATGTCATCAGCATATTTGATGGTGAGGAATGCATAAAGCAATTTTATAAATGAGATCCTAGGAGTTTTACAGTATTAAACCAAAGGACTTTTTATTTTGATATAATAATTATTTTGGAACATTTTGAAAACTAAGGTGTTTTTGCTTACAAGACTTTTAGCTCTGTACACTGAAAGAAATTGCATTGCTGTTGAGAACATTTAACAAATTTCAGGTTACATGGTGGCAAATTTTAATATCTGCCAAAGCAAAATTATAAACATAGACTTCTGTTCCTTACTTGAAAAGAACCCTGGCTGATAAATTCCTTTCAATTCAGATGCTCTCAGATCTACCTGGGGGCTAATGACATAAAGATGAAAACATAATTGTAATTATCAGGTAAAATAAGTTTGATGCTTTTCTTGAGGGGTTTCTTGAAAGCATACAACTCTTGCTTTAAGCTAATCTCTTTCATATTTCAAATTGCTTACAGGTTTGTGTGTTTCATATACTTGTTATTATTTTGCTGGGAATTGTTTTGCAAATTTTATCAGAATCACTGCTGTTTGACAACATTGTCTTTGTGAAATAATGTTGTAAGACATATTTCTGACCTGATTTTGCCCCCTCTTCACTCAGAATTTTTAATTTCTTAAGCAGGAAGGGATTGCCTATTTCCAGAGCTACTGTATATCAATACCTAGAGTAGTTCTTTAGTTCAACATTTATGAAGGGGACGAAAGGGTAAGACCTAATGTGTCCACATTCTGAAATAAGAAATGTGTACAATTCATAGTGCATTTTAGTATAGCCAACTCCAAAGGCTAGGCAGTGAATTCTGATATTCGTCGTCAATTCCTCCTTACTCAAATGCTGTTGATGTTTTAACTCCTGTCGGCCAGCTCTCATCCTGTATATACGCTAGTCTCCGAGGCTGTACACAAGGTGTCTGTGTGAAGCATGTGGTTACAAAAGGCTTATGAAAAATTTTGCTCACTCCACCCCCCACCTGAACTATTCTTCAACTGTTTTCCCTCGCTGACTCTCACTAACTTCAAACACGATGGACTTCTGCTTTCACATTGATGCCTCCTCTGCCTAGAATGCCCTTTTCTACATTCCTTGCATTATTGCCTCCATCATATTTCTGTTTCAGCTTAATGTTACCTTCTTAGCGAAGTGTTTCCAGAGTAGCTAAGGTACATTTCATTTCCAGTCACTTTCTTTCCCATTATCTTATATTATTTTCTTCAATGTACACATCACTCCTAATTATTGTTTACATGTTTATTTTGTATCTCCCCCATTACAGTGTAAGCTCAGGAATGCAAACTTTTCATCATATTTACGATACATTGAGCTTTTAACAAATGCTTGTGGAGTGAATGAACAAAGGAATGAGTATAGGCTATATATTCATATAGGCTAGCAATAGCATCCAGTTGACTAAAGAGACAAATAAGACTGGGAAAAGAGACAAGATACTGCAAGGATATTATGTAAGAGAGGGAACGAGTTATGTGGGAAAACAGGAAGGAGTGATTAGAGGGAAAGAAATCCAAAGTGTGGGCCACATTTTGAAACTAATGACCAACTCATTGTTGGCTGACAGTGGAACACATTAAAGGAGAGGACAAAATCTGTTGGTCTTTGGGAAATGAGATTTACGACAGCAGAAGCTAGGAATCAGTACAAAGGTGACTGACTCTGGAGGCATTTGGGATAACCAGCTCTCCAGGCTCCAGATTGGAGCTGGGCTGAGGAACCTCAGACCAACGGAAAAACCCAGGTATTCAACTAATAAATTGGGACCCGCAAAAGCCATAGTTCTTGAAGTGTGGTACCGGGATCAGCAGCAGCAGCATCACTGGGGAACTTGTCAGGCATGCAAATTATCAGCTCCATCTAAGACTCGCCGAACCCAGTGTCCAGCCATCTGAGCTTTAACCAGGCGATTCATGTATACACCAAAACTACTGAAACACTATCTTAAAATGAACAAATAGATGCCAGGCCTATGAAAACGTAAACATTTAACATAAACATGTAAACATAAAAAATAACATTTGGAAAATTTTACTTCATTAGCTGTGCTTTGTCAAGTGAAAGAGACTATCAAAATAACAATGGCATTAATCTTTAAATTAGATCAAATAATGATGTGTTGCACCTGAAATAAATTGTCTCAGATTCAGATTTTGAGAAGTATGTAGAAGGTTTTTGAAAGAATTATGTAATTTGAGGAATACAAAAACGCTTTGGTCACTTTTATGTATTAAACAGCAATAGGGTTATAGTGAAAATCCTACTATAGGAGTTTTAGGATTTTCTCTTTTATTATAGCTAAATCTCAAGCTCTTTTAAAATTGTATATTCAGAAAGTGATTCAAGATGTTATTGTTTTAAAATGCATAATCTTAGATATTAAAGTTGTGAAAGTCCTGTTAATTTATAAAAGATAACGTTTCATAAAATTTTCTTAATTCTGATAGCCATTCCAAGTAGGATTGACAAGAATAGCTAAAGGTACTGAGAAGTCCTGCAGTTTAAAATAAAACCTGCTTAACTTTATTTAATTCATTGCTCCTTAAGTTTTTTTCATCGATTCCCCCACCTTTTCTCTATAATGATAATTTGTTCCTATAATGTTTTAAGAAATGCTCATTTAGCCTAATGCTCTCATTTAGTGGATATAAAAGAGTGAGGAGTTAGGTCTTTTACTCCTGTACTTCTAGTTTCCCAGCTACCTTAGTCAAGGTTTTTAAAAAATAATAATATATAATGTATTAGTGATTGGTTCATTTTAGCAAATCGGTAAATAATAGGGCTTACAATAGTTCACTGATAAGAAAGCTTAAATGCAAAAAAAAATCAGCAGTGTTTTCATATTTCTTAGATATTCTTTCTAAAAGGTATATCAGGGAAAAATGCACTTATATAATGGCAAAGTACCCAGCTGGCTAGTATGGCAATGGATTTGAATTGTTCGTGTTGCTGTAGTGAAGGTTATATGCTCCCCTTTGATCAACTTCTGGAGAAAATGTGATGGGCAATAGAGAATAGCTGAATTCATCTTCTCAGCAGATTGAAATGGCCCCAAAGAAAAGAGGAGGGCTTCCAGCAGCCAACTGTATTACTCAAAGACATTGCAGAACAAAAGCGGGGCATCATTTCGAGAGGAACTTGGGTTTGGTCCGTATGTAGTACTCTGCTCGGACTGCCATAACAAAGTACCATGGACTGGGTGGCTTAAACAACAGACATTTGTATTCTCACAGTTCTGGAGGCTACATGTCCATGATTACAGGGCTGGAAAATTCATTTTCTTATGAGGGCATTTTTCTGGCTTGCAGACAGCCACCTTCTCACTGTGTCCTCACATGGCCTTTTCTCTGTGCTCTCTTGCAGTGAAAGACAGAGATCTTTAGTGCCTGTTTCTCTTCTGATAAAGACCCCAGTTGTATTGGACTAGCCTCCTCCCACCATTATGACCTTATTTAACCTTAATTACCTCTGTAAAGGCACAATCTCCAATATGGACACATTGGAGATTAGGACCGCACCATATGAATTTGGTGGTGATGGGGGATGAAGGGACGGGCATAATTCAGTCCATAAAACTGTGTAACTCCCGGGTGGTTTTATCCTTGGAGATATAGGTTCAGTGTCTCTATAAGTGCTGGATTAAAGTAGTGAATGTATGTATTATGCATATCATAAGCCCAGACCCTACAGGGATCAGGAACATCACATGAAATGAGTGAAGCAGAAGAGACACATGGTAAACATGGCCAGTCCAAGTGGGCATCTACCCTCCACTGTAGAGGTCGCTGCCTGTGGAAATGCACAAATGTAGAAAGGAGGGCTGAGGATTGCAAACCATTTGATTTTTTTAATTTAATTTTTATTTTATATTGGGGTATAGTTGATTTACAATGTTGTGTTAGTTTCAGGTGTACAGCTAAGTGATTCAGTTATACATATATACATTATTTTTCAGATTCTTTTCCCATATAGATTATTATAGAATATTGAGTAGAGTTCCCTGTGCTATGCAGTAGGTCCTTGTTGATGATCTATTTTACATATAGTGGTGTGTATATGTTAATCCCAGACTCCTCATTTATCCCTCCCCCACCCCCACATTTCCCCTTTGATAACCATAAAGTTTAGCCAAGAGTCTAGACTCTTTTGAGAACTCTCCGAGTTTTTAAGTATTGGTAACTGTCTTAGCACATCTGTGAGATCAGTAGATAAAGATACACGTTTTTTTCAAGTTAAAGATACACATTTTTTTCAGTCAGATAATCTAGGAAATCACAGAGAAGCTTATATAAAGCAAGAAACCATGAACATTCTCACATATGGTCATGTAAACTTCCTAGGTCCATTAAATTTTCCCAAAGAAATACGCTGGTGGTGATACCTGCTATACAGAATGAGAATGCTGCCACTCATGAGAAGCCTGCCCGGCAGGTGCAAGGAATTGTGGCAAAACTAGCTAAGCATGTTTCTAAGTTTTTAATACAAGATAAGACCAATCTAAGGTCTGTATCCCAGCCATAGCATCACTCTGGAGGCTGTGAGGCCTGTTATGGCAGCAACTATAGTTAATTTTGTTGAAAACACTCTGAGGATTAACACTGTGCAGGCCAAAAGCTCATTTGGATCGGTGATGCAGAGAGAGAAAACAAGCCTTGAGAATGAACCCTTGACATTTAACAAGGGAATAAGGGAAGAGCAGTCATTGAAGAAGGTAGAGAAATCAGCTCTAACACAAAGGTGAGGACAAATAGGGTTAACTGGTACTTTGAAAATGGAGAGAAGAGGGAATAGGCACCAGTGTCAAATTCCCTGGAGAGGTTAAGTTAGGTGAAGAGAGTTTATGCCAAAAAATAAAGTAAAATAATATGAAGTTTCACATTTGAGAGGTAAAGTTTCCTGGATGATTTAAGCAAGCTGTAAGTCATTGCCTGAGTGACTAGAGTAGAATGGTCATAGAAGTCAAAGTTCGGTTATGCAGATGATTTATCCAGGTGGCCATTAACTCATGATGACAGAATGAGTCTCAAAAGAAAGGAAGACAGGGCTTCCCTGGTGGCGCAGTGGTTGAGAGTCCGCCTGCCGATGCAGGGGACACGGGTTCGTTCCCCGGTCTGGGAAGATCCCACATGCCGTGGAGCGTCTGGGCCCGTGAGCCATGGCCGCTGAGCCTGTGCGTCCGGAGCCTGTGCTCCGCAACAGAAAAAAAAGAGATGAAGACAAAGCTCCAGGTACCAGTCTTTATTGAATACTGACAAATTCCTCAAATTGCAATAATAGATTTCACCAGGTCTATTCTGGATTGTCTATTACATTGTTATCTAAAGTATATCCTTAAATATAGTGATTGCTTATTTCAATTATAAATGAATCAATTTAACTATTCATATTTTTACTTATTTTTTGCATGTTTAGTCATGACTTTTTGAAAATATAAAAACAATATATCATAGAAATTATTATTGTATTGTATTAAATGACAGATTGATTTCATTTATGATACTATAATCGAGAAACTAAGATCACAGCTGATGAACGAGTTTACAAAAGACATTAAGGATATCATATTACATGCCTCTAGATTGTCAGTCATTATAACTTACTATATTGAGGGAGGTCTAGTTCCAAGCATCTAGTCATAATGAATCCCCTACTGGAAGAGGAAATCTTTTCTCTTAGGTTTAGTGGTTGGTGGCCTGCAAATTACTCTGACAGAAAAACAAGAGGCAAATTTTTATACACATATGTATGCAGGAAATCACAGAAAGATGTGATTTAAGGGGAGATGGTTAGAAATTGGGACATCTTCATAGGGAAAAGAGGGCAGGGAGAAGGACACTTTTGGGAAAACAAATGACTTTCAGGAAAGATAAATGGGACCATAGAAGAAGAGATGGGCGATATGATCGTTTTGTGACAGTGTCTATTTGGGCAGTTTCTTACTTGGTGCCCTTTGTCTCTGGTGATAGAAGTCAGTCCTGTCTGGTGTGAAGCTCCCAGGGAGGAGATTTATGACAGTTGAATTCTTTGGGGAGACACTTTCAGGCAGACAGGGGGAGTTTAGGAAGAAAGAAAAAGCTCTTTGCAGTGGTATATTTTGGATCCCTTCACCCTAAATCCACAGTTTTCATCAATGTGTAGAAAATTGCACTGCCTCTACAAAAAGGCTCAAGGAAAATTCTCATAAAATCAGGTGGGGAGTCATTTCTAAGGGTAGGAGGCCTTTGGTATTTTCACGACTTCTCCAAACAAGAGAAGTGAAGGCAACTGAGATTCCTCCCAAGCCACCAAGCAGATATCTCCAGAGTCTGAATTCATGATGCTTGTCACTAGTTTATGTACACTCTAATACTTCCTTCTATTCTGTGTTGATTTATTCCCGCATAATCACAGAAACAGTATATTCCCATATCTGAAGTATTTTCTTCATTAGCTTACTGGCTTTCCATAGTAATGAAAAGCAAACACAAAACAGATTAATAGGCTGAGATTAAAGTAGTTAAGTAAATATAATTATTCCATTTTATAATTAAATGGCCTGCCATTTTGGCCCTCCTTTCTTTAAGTAGGGAGAGATGACTGCAAAACACTGGAGAAGTGGAAAAAGTTTTATTTGCCCCCCTCAACTTCCCTTTGGTACCCTGCTCATCTTTGCAGGCTTATGCACTGGTGCTAAACTTCTCTCCTGTGTCCTGATTCTCAGCATTACCTGACCTCATTGTGAATAATCTTACAAACTTCCAATACTTTTAAGTAACACCCCTCGTAGAATTAATTCACACTGTACACATGTGAACACATTGTGTGCACGTGTACACAACGTGTGCACGTGTATTGAGACCCTGCTCTCTGCCAAGTTCTGTGCTCAATCCTGGGGGACCCTGTACTCAAAGGTCTTAAATTAGAAGGGCTTTTTAGGCTTGATTAATTTAAAATAGGGATTAATGAAGCCTAAAAAGCCATTGAGATTCAAAGGATACTTAGTCAATACAACTAGCCCAAGTTGTAGATATTTTTGATTGGGATACCTTTTAGTATTTTTTTTTTTTTTTTTTTTTTGGCGGTACGCGGGCCTCTCAGTGTTGTGGTCCCTCCCATTGCGGAGCACAGGCTCCGGACGCGCAGGCTCAGAGGCCATGGCTCACGGGCCCAGCAGCTCCGCGGCATGTGGGATCTTCCCGGACCGGGGCACGAACCCGTGTGCCCTGCATCGGCAGGCGGACTCTCAACCACTGCGCCACCAGGGAAGCCCTTTAGTATCTTTTAAAACATACATACAGGTGGCTGTAAGTTTTACCACCCTTTGTAAGACTGCCCCTGATATTAAACTTGGCCATGGCTAAACTTTACCATTACAGAATACATCTCCCAATAGAGGAGATGGTCCCCAGTACTCTTATTTATGAAGTAGTTTTACATTATCTCCTTCCAAAACAATTTGCTTATGAATCTTATGAAGATGGTGATGATGATGTTGAAGACAAGGAGGAGTCATGGCTGTTACAGTAAAAATAGCCAGAGTATGTCTCTGTATTGAGGATCGAGTAGTGCAACCAACATACCATACTAGTTAAGTACGTTGTTCTATTTTACCTTTATGGCAGCCCTGTGAAGTGCACTTTATTACTGCCGTTTTATAAGTGAGGCAGACAGTCCTTTGATCAAGTAACTTGCCTATAGACACTTTGTTGATAAATGGTAATGGTTGGATTTGAATCCAGTTCCTGTACTCTTACTGTTATTCATAAAATTATTAATATGGATACGGGTTTTATCATGCCTGGATAACATACTCTGATTTTTAAAATTATTTCAGTTGTCCCTTTCTGGCTAAACATACCTGTAAAATATGAATAGATCTTTCTTATTCAGCTTCGTAAATGTTGGTAATTTCCTTCAGCATGTAATCATTTTCTATTTCTACTGCAGATTGTCAATAAATGTAAAAACACGATTGACAGAACAATATTTTCACATGCATTAGAGCTTCTAAAAGGCTGGCTAGTTTGTTAATCAGTAACGCAATTTAGCAGTCTTTTGTTCTTTTATGCATGTAAATCTATCCTAATCTTGAAATCTAATGTCTTTTGAAATATCTATTTCTAACAGGCTCAAGGAAATAATAGAAAAATGGAAAGGGGAGAAATATGATTCATCCTATATACAGAAAAATACTAATAAAAGTGTACTTATATGAAGGGAAAAACAATGTGGACCTTTTATATTACATGATTTTTTTGTCCTACAAAGAGCAATAAAATGGGAGAGGTTTTTGTCAATGAACTTAATTGTTTAATTTGATTTAAGAGTTGCATCTATACATGAAACAGTTTTTTTCCCCCTTCAAAAGCTACGGATGAATTCTTTTTTTATAGGCTAACTAATGGGGTGAGACATTCAACTTGGGATCATTAAACTGAGGTCTTCCGGCTGGCAGCTGATAAATTCTGCACCTTCCTCATTTCAGCTGTTTGAGTGGGTGGCATGGACATATTTATTAGAGTCATATGTGCTCTGTTTATATTCTTTTTTCTTGCTTGACTTAATTTGTGTTTGAAACGGTTAAAGTTATCTGCAGTGAGCTGTATTTTTTCTTTTTTTAAGCATCAACAGAGCTTCCATATGTTTTTTTAGATAAGTTGCAAATGAAAGTGTTTTCATTACAAATGAGTGCTTATTCTCTGAATTAGTTATTTTGCTATTATAAAGCTTTTCTGTGGTTATTGAGAAAAGTTCACAGAATAAGTAAAAGTATAAAGAAGAATCTAAAAATAATTCATAATCCTCCCATCCCCAGAACAACCAAGAATATTGCTTCGATGTATTTCCTCTCAGGCTTGCTCATCCGCTCTGTTTGCACAGTTTGGGTTATACCATCTATACAATAGATTATCCTGCTTTCTTTACCTACTTATGTAATGAACACTACCCCATAATATTAAACATTTTTTTAAAATATGACTTTTAATGATTGCATGCTCTTCTACCACATGGGATAAATTTTATCTAAGGAGTTTGTGTAATCAACCATAAAATTTTTAAGACATACATCAAATTTCGGATATTATTGGCAAGGCCATTAGGAGAAACTTATCTGATTGTCTGTCTATATGTATTTTTTCTTAAAAGGTAAACACCTCACATATGCACATGTGCATATTTGTATATATATGTGTGTATGTATATACGCAGGTGCATTTGAAATTTAGTTTTATTTCTCCAAGTAAATCTCATTCCTTAAGATTTATAATTTACTTTTACTTTAGGTTTTTAAAATTTCAAGTGTATATTTAGGGCTTTGTAAACTCTTAGAATTCATGAGTTTGATATAATTTTAAAATACTTTGTCAGCCAGGTTTTCTTACAAAATAGGTGGTAAACAATATTGACTGAAACTGTGTTGCTTCTTCTTCAAACATAAGCACATATCCAAAGGGGCTTTATTTCTTAACAGAACAAAACCCTATCACTTGTTTCTCTAACAATATAATCTGTTCTGATCCCAGACAGTTTGTACAAGGCACATCCACTTGATAACCCAAATATTTACTAGATAAAAATAAAAATAATTATGATAATAGTGCCTTTATTGAGTGTCTCATTAGTGCTAGACATATTTCTTTTTTTCATCTTTGGAGATATTAATATACTTCTTTCAGTCACTAATAGAACAAGAAGACACCCCCCCAAAAAAATCAATATATAGAAGATTTGACCCATACAATAAGAAAGTTGACCTTATGTACATGTATAGAACACCAGAACCAAGAATAGTAGAATTCATTCTTTTCAAGTACACATTGGATATTTACAAAAAGATGTGTTGGGCCATGAAGTAAGTCCCCACAGATTTCAAAGAACTGAAATACTATAGAGTATGTTCTTTGACCACAGTGCTTTAAGCTAGAAATCATTAACAAAAAAGATAGACAATCTCTGTATGTTTGAAAATTAGAAAATGTACTTCTTAATAACATTTGGGTAAAAGAAGAAATCACAATGGAAATTAGAAAATATTTTGTTCTGAATGATAAAGAGAACACTACATATTAGAATTTGTGGGATATAGCTTAAAATCATGTTTAGAGGGAAATTTATAGCCTTAAATACTTATATTTATAAAACAAACAAGAAAGGCTGAAAATCAATGAGCTAAGCTTACAAGAAGTTAGGAATTCTCCAGTTCAAGGAGTTAGGAAAAGAAAAGCAAATTAAACCCAAAGAAATAAGAAAATATACATAAACGCAGAAACCAAGGAAATAGTTTTTAATACTTCACATGCATTAACTAATTTAATCCTCATAACAACCTTCTGTATTTGGAACTGTAATTGTCATCTCTTTGCAAATGAAGCATCCATGGCACAGAGAGATTAATCATTTTCTTCAGTTCACACCGTTAGTAAATAGCAGAGCTAGACTTAAACCCAGGTGAAGCAAAACAAGTGGATTGTAAAAACAACATTCATAAGTATATAATTTTTAATTTTTAAATCTTTTCGAGCTTTAGTTTTGACTAAGTAATTTGATTGTCCTCTGTCCTTCTTGTCTAAGCCGGTGTGATGGGCTGTTGGCTAGAACAGGTTGATCATAGTAAAAACCAATAGAAATTCTGCCCAAATTCCATTTAACTACTACCTTTTGAGAATATGTTGGTGTAGTTGATTTTTAAGATTCAGATATCATACCAGCTCTGCTGCTACTGAAACTCTCCAAATATTTTAGTGAAAAGATTTTTAAAACACATAAAGCCACAATGGTCAGAGTACAGTTGGCCCTCTGAATCCACAGGTTCCCCATCTGGGACCATTTTATGTAACAGAGTTGAGCATCCTTGGATTTTAGGAGGGTGGGTGGAACCAATCCCCCTGCAGATACCAAGGGACAACTATACGGAAGGCAGCAATAGCAGGAAAGCTGGGAAAATGGCAAGACAGAGGGAGAATGGTGATTGATTTAACAGCCCCGTGAAAGCACGGAGCGTGCCAAGGGTGAAGGCAAGAAGCAATGCAATTTACACCATGGGAACCCCCAAAGGCTTGGGAATTTTAGGATTAATTACCTTGGGATTTAGGGCTGAGTATGAGGTAAAAATAGGAGGAACTGGATTAAAAGGTTTTTAAGAAGCAGTCCGATCCCCAAAGCCCCAACCCAAATGTGAATAACTGGGCACCTGCCCCTTTTCTATCTTAGCGAAAGACCGGAGATTATTTTCTGGGGAGGAGAAAAGAAATAGAATTTGTGTGGGACACAGAGGAGGACTGACCACAGGGTAATTAAATGAAGTTTTCATAATAAACATGGAGATTCCCAGCTTTTCCTCCAGTTTAGACCCTAAGTCTAAATTTAGGCAACCAGGTATGAGTCCATCTAACGAGGACCATCGTTTACCTTCTACTTTCCCCATGTGCCTGCCGTGTGCTTACTGGTTACAAATTCTTAAATCACCATAGGCAGTATACATTTGGAAAAAATATGATATTGTGATCTAGAATTTAGCAATAATTAGTTATTAAAAAGGGTTTTGAAGTTTGGATTCCTGGCTTCAGATCGCAGCTAAACAATGGCTTTTTGTATGACTTTAGAAAGTTACATAGCTCTCTTAGCCTCATTTTTATACTTATAAAAATGAATGATCGGGCTTCCCTGGTGGCGCAGTGGTTGAGAGTCCACCTGCCGATGTAGGGGACACGGGTTCGTGCCCCAGTCTGGGAAGATCCCACATGCCGCGGAGCGGCTGGGCCCGTGAGCCATGGCCGCTGAGCCTGCGCGTCCGGAGCCTGTGCTTCGCAACGGGAGAGGCCACAGCAGTGAGAGGCCCGCGTATCGCAAAAAAAAAAAAAAAAAGAATGATCTATTAGTAATAACTAGTTACACTCTTAGGCCTCTTTTAATTGTAAATGACAGACAGTCATATTAAAACTGAATTAAGAAAAAAAGCATGCTCTGTTCCAATAACTGAGAGGTCCCTAAGTATCTCAGAGTTCGAATGCGGCTGCATGTAACAGTATCCGGTTCCCTTTATCTGAGTCCTACATAATTCAAGGTTCAAGTTCAGTGCAGAAGCAAGCTTCTGCGACATTCCTAAGACTCACTAAAATTGGACAGGTTATGGTATGCACATTCCTGAACTAGTCACCATGGCCAAAGAAGCATTTTCACTGCCTAAGTTCTTACTTGTATCTTAACGTGCTTAATCTATACAATTACCATCGCACCCTTTTTTTGACTCCTTCCCTTCTTCTGTTCCAAAGCTGGGCATCCTGGCGTCTTGCCCACAGCTTTACCTCATATGTGACCTTGCCTGACCTCACAGTTTATGCTTTGGAAATACTGAATTATTTATTGCTTCCCCCTCCACACACATATACACATATCGACATACTAAAATCAGCTGTTCCATGTCTTTGCTTAGGCCTGGAATTCCATACTCAACCCTTCTGTCTTCCTTCATAATGCTTACTCATTCGCTGAGAGTTACTTCAGGTGTTGTTTTTCTCTGTGAACTTTCCTCAAAACCTTAATAGGCTCCGTGTTCCTTCTCCATGTACTGGGTGTACTTCAATCTTAAAATTCATCATATTGTTTTGAAGACTCTCGTTATGTGTCTGTCTCTCCCACAAACCTATGATATATCCAAAGACAGGGATCGTGTCCTATTCATCCTCTTACCCCAGTTTCAAATACAGTTCTTGTCAATATACATCTGTTGTCCCGAAACCCCATTTAATCTTGTGCATTCTTGTATTATACAATACTCTCCACATGGTATCAAAAATATTTTTTCCATGTCTTATCCAATGTTATATTTTCAACATCTAACACAGAGCCTGATACACTGTTAGTACTCAATTAATGTTTACTTGCATGAGTGAATAAATGAAATGCTTTATTTTGTGGAGAGCTTGTTTTAAAACTAGGTAGAAAAAGAAGCATGTAAATAAGAATGTTAGCATTGAAGGCATTATGGAAGAGTTTATTATGTGTGGATGTCTTTGAATATCATTATCATCCAGAATATTGCTATTTGCTTCTTTTTGTAAATTGAGATATAATTGACATATAACATTGTGTAAGTTTAAGGTGTAAAATGTGTGGATTTGATTCTAGCTGGTGATCACTTAAAAATATTTTGGTCAAGACACTCAAACCAGAAATTTGGTCCACAGTCATAATTTGGTGATTCCTGTTCTAGACCATTCTTAGGCCTGACATTTATTCTCTGTATTAGTTTGCTAGGGCTGCTGTGACAAACTCCCACAAATTGGGCACCTTAAACAATAGAAATGTAATGCCACAGTTCTGGAGGCTAGAAGTAGGAAGTGCAGGTGTCTGCAAGTTTGACTTCTTCTGAGACCTGTGAGGGAAGGACCTGTTCTAGTCCTCTCTCCTGGCCTTGTAGATGGCTGTCTTCTCTTCATGTCTTCACATTGTCTTGCTCTGTGTGTGGGTATCCAAATTTCCCCTTTTTATAAAGGCATCAGTCATATTGGGTTAGTGCCCACCCTAATCACCTCACTTTAACTTAATTTCTTCTGTAAAGACCCTATCTCCAAGAAGGTCCCATTCTGAACATGCTGGAGGAATAGGACTCTGCCATGTGAATTGTGGCTGGGTGAGGAGAGTGGCATACAGTTCAACCACAGCATTCTCATTCTCTTTGTACTACGTCAAACTTGATTGCCACCAGGAGGTAGAGTAACACGTACTCTTTCTGTCCTTCTAAATGTCAAGCCATAGCTTCTCTCTCAGTAACACTGCACGGTAATAATAAACAAATAGAACTGAACCAAGAAACTGGAAAGATGACCCTATAAGGCTTGCCATTTCAATCCTACAAAACACCCAGAAGAAAATATGGCATCGTGTCAGTCATCTGAATATTTAACCACTTTAGAAAATGGGCAGCAATATGTAGAAAAATAAAATTATAAAGAAAATTATTGTCATCGTACTTCTAACAGATATTCTGCTGGTTAAGATCCTTAACTCTGTGATTCCCTAAAAATATCAAGAATAAGACCCACACAAATCACACCCTCCTGTGTCCAAGCAGCAGACAGAATTGACTCTAAAATAAAACTGTCATTTGAAATCCCCAGCTGTGAATGTGCCTTGTTGTTAGGAAGTGTCGTACCTTTTGTAACTAGAGCTGTCACAGCATGCAGAGCCGAGATGCCATTGAGTCGCACAGCTGGGGCAAGGATAGGTTAGCACAGGAATTCTAAAGAGGTTTTTTAAAAAATTTTAAATGAAAAGACCATGTGAGGTTCTTTGATATAAAAGCTTAGATTTGTAGCTTATATACCTGAAACTGTCTTTGGAAAAATTGGTCCGTAGTCATCAATTTTGAAAGAAATGTGCTTTAAAATAGAGCATTCGTATTCTATCTCTTTGAAGTCTTATTAGGCTGCCATTGTTCCATGTGTTATTTTCATGACTGATGACATTTTTCTCAGCAAAAGGAAGCAGTATATTTTGGTATTTGTTGTTTGATATTCAGCATTTGATACCTGCTCCATCATCCCAAACCTACTTTAATAGGACAGTTGTAATCTTATATAGTGCCAAGCACAATTTTTTTTCTTTCTCATCACAGAAGTGTTAATTTTTAAAAACTCTCCCATCTTTAAAAATAAGGAAACAAACATGAGACCTCTTTAATTAGCTAGAGAATGACTAGATACCCTGGTGCACTGACCATACCTCTAGAATAGAAGCATCTTCAAAGAGAACGCTGGAGAAGTGATTAGGCCTGTCTACCAAATGGAGTTTCCGTCACTCCATGCAAGGTAAGTGATGGTTACTCCCTTTCCTGCACATGGCAGTAGAGAAATGGAAGGGGGCTTACATTGTTTAACTACAGGCCAGATGCCATGCCAAGTGTCCTGTATTCATAACCAAAGTAATGTATTCTGCATTTTGCAAATGAGGGAACCGAAGCATGGAGAATGGACACATTGACCACGCCAAATGCGTTTTGTTTATATCTTAATACCTTATGAACATGATCCTGCCCTCTCCCACACACACACATTCTGTTGACAGCAGAATCTCAAACTATATCCACATACCTGGGCTTTCTTGACTGCTGTTTCAGACTAGAATAGTTTAGGGATTGGATATAGTTAAGAGTTTTCTAACTTACAAGTATCCCTTCCATAGTAGGTCCTCACGTGGTATAGGTTGAGGTATAACAGTACAAAGAACCAGTGGGAAGAGGAAAAGGAGAGTATCACATCCCCTTAGCAAGCAGGCAGCAGAAGTAGAGCTGGCCTCCTTCTCCTGTTTTCTAAAGACAACTTAATTTTTGTAAAATTAAGTTGTCTGTGTGATATATGGAATGAGCCTTAAATTAACTTTAAATGTTTTCTATCTTGAAACATGCTTTTAAAATAAATTTTCACCTGAGTAAATGTTCTCTTTGGATTAAAGGCTTAATCACCACACTTTGAAGAGATAGTTTTGCGGTACGCGGGCCTCCTACTGCAGTGGCCTCTCCTGCTGCGGAGCACAGGCTCCAGACGCGCAGGCCCAGCGGCCTGGCTCACGGGCCCAGCTGCTCCATGGCATGTGGGATCCCCTGGACCGGGGCACGAACCCGTGTCCCCCGCATCGGCAGGTGGACTCTGAACCACTGCGCCACCAGGGAAGCCCATGACTTTTATTTTTATTTTTTAACTTGAGATATCTGGTTTTTCTTTTTTTTTTAATTTTACTTTATTTACTTTTTTATACAGTAGGTTCTTATTAGTCATCAATTTTATACACATCAGTGTATGCATGTCAATCCCAATCGCCCAATTCATCACACCACCACTTTTGCCTATTATGGTTTAATTTCTATCTAAAATAGATCATAACTCTTGATTGGCTGCTACCTTGGAGTTTTTCCAAGATATTGGACTCATGGTAAGATAATAGTGTTCAAATGGATACTGATGGTCATTAGGGACTCAGGACTGTTTTCTCCTACTGTGATGCTCTGTTTTGCAGAATGCAATGGTATGGGTAGTCTTCACTGCAGAAATAATCATGAGAGTCAAGTGCATGCCGCAGGTACAATCACCACCATCTAATTGTCTCAAAGTTGTTTGTCTTATGACTTTATTTAGCTGAGCACATGCACACAATAATAACAAACAGGCTAATTCAAAGTCCTGTCAACCGCAGGCAACTTAGTCATCATAAACGTGGTCTGGTGCATTTTAGAGATTGTATCTACTTGACAAGCTAGCGGATATGAAGAGGAAAGGCAATAAGGCAGGAAATAGAGAAGTCAGAATTTGATTTTTCTCCCCCTTAGGAGAAAAGCCTATCAAGATCTATAAGTCTTCCTTCAATGTGTACTTGAAACATTCAGTTACTTACACTGTTACAACATCTCTAATATCTTATAAACTGTATAACATTATAAGATGTTAAGAGAAAGTGAGGTTGATTTTTCAGACTCAAAGGAATGTTCTTTTCTTTAAAGAATCTCTCTTGGTCAGAGTCAGCAGACACTATGATGCCTTTTATAGGTGCAGCTAATGAGCCTGTTACTTCAGCTCTGCAAGGCTCGTAGCAGCCCTGGTACAGACGCAGAGCTTGGGGCTCGGCACACCCAAGGGCCCCAAGGTGGTGATTGCAAACCTTAACAGGATGTGAGTGGCAGGAGATGCATGGGGGAAGTGCTGTCTGTCCTTCACGCTCCTCTAAGCGTATGTCAGCTGTCTGTCTTGCTGACAATCTCTTGTTCACTGTCCACAGTCATTTCTTCTCCTTGCCTCTTACTTCTTTCTCTCTTAAAACCCTGGCCTAGGCCTTTTTATATACCTGGGAAATCTGAGAGGGTCCAGGCTGGAAGTGGGAGAGAGGTTTGTCTGAGGCACTGTGCTGTTCATCCTTTGTGGAAATGATGATGTTTCTCCCAGTCCCAAGAGAGGGGCTACCTGGGACGCTCCCCAGGGTCCCCAGGGTCAGGCATCTTGAGTGCTGAGCCCTCCACATTCACCAGCCCCGTGTTTTTGTAACCTGTGCTGTGTGTTTCTGCCTCTGACCACCTGTAAAGATAATGTTTCATTTTAAAATGCAAAACTTCCTGAAGACAAGCACGTTGACGTGTCATTTCCCTGGGTGCTCTTTAATTTATCTCATTCCCTGGCATATGCGCGTTTTCAAATATAAATGTAGGGGCCGATGAATTATTTTACCTCCATTGTTTTGCCAAATGAATGACCCGTTTTGAAAATACCTGTGCATGAGTTTTAAGGAAAACATGTTATTTTGAGTTAGTTAACTTTTTTTCTGCTAAGTTTTAACATGAGGGTAACTAGTTATACCTTGACTACTTTGGTATTTTGTTCTAGACACGCTCCATGTGGTCTCTGTTCATCTATTATTAAACAAAAGCAGTGTGTGAAGTAGTCCTCCTACTGTTAACGTTTTTTTTTTTTTTTTTTTTTTTGCGGTACGCAGGCCTCTCACTGCTGTGGCCTCTCCTGTTGCGGAGCACAGGCTCCAGACGCGCAGGCTCAGCGGCCGTGGCTCACGGGCCCAGCCGCTCTGTGGCATGTGGGATCTTCCCGGACCGCGGCACGAACCCGTGTCCCCTGCATCGGCAGGCGGACTCTCAACCACTGCGCCACCAGGGAAGCCCTACTGTTAACATTTTAACAAAAGATGTTTGATTTACAAACTGTGTTGTTACATACATCAAACTTTTCAAGACATACATTTAGTGTGACAATTAAAAGTTTCTCCCTCATACCTATACCCCACGGCTATAGAGTCCTGTAAATCCTTTTTCAAACTCAAGTTTTCCACACCTTCCGGATACCGGAAATCCTTTCACCACACTTCTTAGAATTTAAAACCACTGTCAGCTAAATTGCCTCTGTCAGTAATCTCTTCTTGAATCACACCCTTTTCACACCTTTTTCACACCCGTCTTTTCACTCTAAACTGCCTCTCCCTCCAGGCTTCTAATTCCGTACAGTTCTTCACCCACAGACCTCCTGCGACTGGGCCTGGATGTAGGTTCCACGTCCTCCTTGTCTACCCACTCCCCTCTCTTTCCAACAGACATCCAGTTTTGAAGCCCCTACTATCAGTCTAGACCCCCTGCTGCCCCTTCTTGGTGTTATCATTCCAAGAACCTTAAGCCACTCTCCCTCAGGTATGCAAGATGTTAAGTCAGTTTTTGTCGCTTTCTCTTACACTACTCCTGTCATAATCCATTACGTTATCAGTGTCTGCACACACTTTCCAACAGCCTAGCTTCTCAGGACCTTGATACCTTACCTTGCAGGGATCTTGCCTTCCATTCTCTCTTAGCACTCTTTTAGTGCTCCCAGTATCCCCTCCTAGAACTTGCTGTTGATAAAAGTTTCACCCTCTGCATTGGAACCGTTTTGAGTATCATGATAACAATCGCTCTGACTCCTCCAGTTTCCTCCTTTTATTATTCCAGCCCCAAGAGTAATATAATTCTACCAGGACCTTTAATCCCTTAATTCCAAACTTGTCAGAATCCCACACCTTCGCTGTGTCCTCATACTCTTCGTTAGACTATGGCAAGTTAGATTCCATGATTCATCAAAAAAAAAAAAAATCCCTTTATTGGCTATAGATGTCCCCCCTACTCCACTGCCCCCTTCTCCCTTTGCTTATTTGACTAGCAAAACTTCAACCTGTAGTTGAATCCAACATTTCCTCTACTCTGCGTCTGCCCAGCTGAATGTGGCCAGAAAATTTCAAAAATCATGCAGACTGATTTCATGGCAAATTCATGACTCAGTGATCTCAAGTGACTCAGTGATCTCAAGTGGACTCCTAGTATGCCCAGAAACCCTACGTTCCCTTATTCCCTCATCCTTCCATTCTCTTAACAGATAATTCACCCCTCTTCTTTCTCCTCATACTCCTATCTCCCCTTCCCATTTCGACTCCCAGTTAGCAGGCCTGCCATTCCCCTGAGAAAATGGAAGCAATTCAAATAGAACTCCCACCACCTTAGGTCTCTACTTACTTACCACTCACTTATATTATCTTCTGTTAGTCTGTCTCAGCTATTATACAAGGCCAAACACTCCAGTTAAGTCCTGGATCCCATCCCCTATCTTCTGTTCAGACTTTTAGCTCCATTACTTCTAAGCTGCCTGGATCTTCAGATTTTTGTTTGTTTCCCCTAGGTTATTCTTATCAGCACACAGACATGTTGACATTTATCTCTCACCATGAACAAATAAGGCAAAGCCCCCTCTGCAAAGTCCATATTGCCCTTGAGCCACTACCCTCTTTGCTCTTCTTTACACCAAAACTCTTGAAACATTTTTTGAAATTCTCTTGCTATCTCCAGTTTCTCTCATCCTGTTGACTCTTGACTCCACTCTTGCAAATCTTTTCTTCCTGAGGTAATAAATGACTTTCTTATTAGGGTTAGCAATGACTTTCATTGAGGTCAAATACATGTTGCTAAATCCAGTGTTCATTTCTCATTCCTCTGCTGACTGGACCTACCAACACTATTTGATAAGTGGGTTACGCAGTCTTCTGTGAGATCTTTCCTTCCTCTGCCCCTTAGAAAATCATATATGATGTTTGTGAGATGCTCAAAGTTCACTTGAGGAAGAGTCATCTTGATAGAAACTAGAGTAAAAGACAGGCATAAGGAATTGCAGATCATCAAAAGGGATGGTAATGATCAACATAATTAGGATAGTGGTGGTGAAAATGTAAAAAAAAAAAAGGATGGAAGATACATTACAAATGTAGAACTAACGGAAATTGCAATCGATTTGATGTCAAGGTGAGAGCAAAATGAAAATGTATAGCTGCAGTTACAAGAAATAACCTACTGATATCAGCGTCTTACAATAACAAGCATTTATTCCTTGCTTACAAAACATGCCACAGTTGTGGCTTGACTGCCATGGCTTGGCTTTCCTTTGTTTTCTCATTCCTAGATCCAGGCTGAAGGGGCAGCCCCTGTTTGAGTATCTTTTCTTAAGACAGAGAGGAAGAACAAGAAAGCCAGCAGAAATGTGCACTGCTACTTAAAGGACGTGTCATACGTCATGTCTGCTGACACGCAGTTGGCCAAAGACCATCACATAGCCAAGGTCAAAGTCAATGGGATAAACATGGATAAGCCACAAAAAGAGAAGGGGGATAGAATATTTGTGAACAAGTATACCGTTTACTATAGGGGTAATTCAAACTACTAGTTTCTATCCTCCTAAGTGAATGTGAAAAGAGTGGGCAGAAACAGAAAATCTAGTAGAAAGGATGGATTTGGGAAAGAAGAAGATGAATTCAGTAAGAAACATATTTTGTGTAGGCTGAACATCCAGGAGCAGATGTCAGACAGGCAGTTTGAAATGGAAAACTAGCACTTAGGGAAAAGGTCAGGTCTAGAGATTCTGAACAAAGCCAAGAACAGATCATTTGGAAACACCTACATTTTGGCAAAAGGAGATAAAGGATTTAACTCTAAGAAATAGAGTAGGTGGTTCCCGAATTACAAAAATCCAAGCTCCGAGTAAAATGTATTCTGATACAAGTGTGGATGGGTGATGCACTATCAAGTTGCCTAGACTTACTCAGCAAGTAGGTTCTGAGTTTTGTGAATTTATCAGAAAGACAATATGGCATAAAAATTAAAAACATAAGCTCAGGAGTCCAAGATACAGTTTTACCTTACCGCTCAGCCATTTTGTAACTCTTTCAGTTTGGGCAAATTATTTCACTTCCCTAAACCTGTTTCCCTCTTTGCAAAATAGTGACAATAACACTTACCTTATAGGATTGTTGAGAAGCTTAAATGAGATTTTGCTTGCAAAATGCTCAGACAGCTCCTGGCTTGTTTTAAATATTGAACTGGTGATAGTAATGCTGTTAACAAAATTACAAAAAGAAAACTTTAACTCTGGCATTATTTACCTTTGCTTTTCTCAAAGTCTTTTCTTGAAGCATA
This sequence comes from Pseudorca crassidens, assembly GCF_039906515.1. Classification (NCBI taxonomy): domain Eukaryota; kingdom Metazoa; phylum Chordata; class Mammalia; order Artiodactyla; family Delphinidae; genus Pseudorca; species Pseudorca crassidens. The sequence goes on from NC_090306.1 coordinate 66,111,794, forward strand.
TGTTTTTTTATTTACTTGTGTTAATATTTCTTTTGACAACTTAACAAGAATGGCTGGAATTATTATCCAATTATGTGAAAAATGCAAATAAGGTTAAATTCAATTGTAATATGTGTGCAGCACTTTGAGTAATAACATTTATTTTTAAATTAATTGCACCCAAATGCTCACTTCTTGCTCCTTGTCGGAGTATGGCTGTACAGCATGCATATTTACTGCTACCAATATTTTTATTACATTGACACTCTGAAAGGCTATTTGGATGGTGTTGGTACTATTTATGTTCAGCTTCTTAAGTTTTTATGCTTCATAAGAAGTCATGGTAATGAAAGAATTTTGAAGGGATGAAATATTGCTGAAGGACTATTCCATTTAGCTCAAAGAAATAAATGAAACAACTCTTGAAAGTTGGCTAGAATTAAAAACTTGAAAAGATATATCTGTTTTACTGTCAGTATTTCTACAGCCCACTTGTGGCCCAGATTCACTTTACATTTTGTTCTGCATTATCATTTCTTTCCATTGAGATGTGATTTCCACTGAGATATATCTGTGTGTTGGGGTTATCATGGCTTCACTGGCCATCTTTCATACTAGTAAAAAAAATTAAATACTCTTTAGTGAAGAAGATTCTCTTTATGACACCAACACTTTTTCCCAATTTTTGAATTAACTGACTATGAAGTGTTAACAGTTGTCAGTGAAACAAGATGTATTCTAGAGTCTGTAGCCCATATTGCTCTTTTATACTATCTTGCGGTTTTCCTGTGAAATGGTTTTTGGTGTTTTTTTTTTTTAAGCATCACTAGCCATTTTTTAGACTGCAGGGCTAATTAAAACCCAGACTCCCATATGAGGCTTACAGATGTTGCAGAATTAAAGGAAATTAGCTTCAGGTCTGGCAGTGATTTTCTAAAAATGGTTCTGTTGATCTCACTGATATCGAGGATTTCTTTGCTAAGTTGCCAAGATACATGAATCTACGAGAGCTGGTTCTGTAACAGACCTTGCCGTGTATGATCTAATTCTAGAAATCAAACTTTTAACTGAAAATCAACAGCCTCAGGGAGGATTAAAAGTTCTCTTGCTATCCACGTGTGTATTCTGTCCTGTATTGGGCAGATGCATTTGGAGGTTGTACATTCAGAAGGAATCCAAAAGTATCTGTACATTATCACTATAACCTCCCTGACCTCCCCTTCCCAGCTGCAATGCACAGCCAAGGAATGAGTGTTTAGAAGGTGGGGTTGTGACCTGGGTGGGATTTAACATGCAGTTTTATGTTGTTTGACTTTTTTTTTTTTTTCAATTTAATGACAGCCACGTTAGTGGGTGGTTAAGTAATCTAGCAATGGTCAAGTAGACTTATCATGAAGTATAAGGCCTCACCTTCCTGTCTGCTTCTAGAAATAATAGTTTATAAAATGCAGCCTCTAAAATGAATTGTCCTCTTTTGACTGTTTTCCCTGTATGTTATGCAATGAGTATTTTAGAATCAAAATGTTCAACTAATTAATTTTTATAGTCTTACAGAGACTTTATATTTAATTAAGGATATATTTATTTTCCTTACTTTTGCAGATGAAATCCTAATAGAAAATTAATTTGAATATTCACTTATTGATCAACGTGATTAATATGAACTATTGTCTTTTATTGCAAAAGCAGTGTAACATCATAGAGAACTTTTGCTAAATAGAAAAAATTCCCACCTCTTGTTTAAGCACAACTGATGTTATCATTTTTCTTTTCTAATCTTTTTTCATATGCATATTTCTATTTACCTACATCATAATGTATAAGTTTCATTCAATTTTATATGCTGCTTATTCACTTAACATGTAAGGCTTCTTATGATAGTTAGAATTGATCTTTATTGTCACAGCTACCTAGTTCATGTAATACATAAAATACATTAAAATCAAATAGTGATTCTGAAGTGCATGTGAAGAAAAATAAATCTACAGGTAGCATATTATCAACAAAATATAACAGGATAAAATATAAAATTCATTCAAGCATTGTCTTTTCTTTCCAAACACCTTTCCAACAAATCGTAAAATTCTATTTTTATAGAATGTGTGAATGGATTATCACTGCAAACAATATTATCTCAACTAGGCAAACAAAGGGGGAAGACCCAATGATCAAATTAGCTTGGCAACTTTTACTTTTGAAGTTCAGTGCTTTATTGAAATTCACTGTCACATAAACTTACAGGCAATGCTAATAATGTCCTCTCTAGAAGAGAAGATCAAAAGTTCTTCATCCCACTTCTTTCTCCTTTTGTTTTCCCCTCAAGAGAGAAACTCAGGAAGCAACTAAAATAAATCCTTTTATCCAGAACTCTACGTAAATGCTACTGCTCTTTCAACCACTGCAACTTTCTAGGTCTTACTTCTCTTAGGCAGCAACTACTTGCTTTTACAGGGGTCCCCAGAGAATTTGAAGATGGGATGGCTCACCCAGAATCTGAGAGCATGAGTGGGAAGATGGCTATGTGTCCCAAATCACTGCAGAGTGGATCCGAGACAGACATGTTGTACTAGCAAAGATGGGATCCAAAAAAAAATTTATATTACAACCCCCAAAATCTCTTACTGGCATTTAGATTAGGAGTTCTAACTTCTGACCTTTCATGAGAAACCATGCAGTTCATCGTCAGTAACTGCACGTTGATCTCTTAGAATTTGAGATTATTAATGGATTCTACTCTTCATATATTTTGAAATTGGCATGAGAGGCATGTTTGTGCATTGCACTCTCTTTGCAAACATGGCAGGTCTGATCATCTAAATTTATGATTTAGTCAACCAGCTGATTCTCTGCCCCCCACCATCCCTTTCCCCATACCCCTCAAAACAAAACAAAACAAACCTTATAGAATTCACCTATTTATAAGCTCAGATTTCTTCCCTCTGAGATTTAATTCAAGTGGAGAGAGAAAGCTAATACAGGGGAAACAAATGAGAAAGAGATAAATGCTAAACCATATGGAGAAGGCCATAATTATTAATAAAATATTCAGATAAACATGTTAACACACCTAAGAAACTCCATTTTATTTAACATATGAAAAGAACCAAGGCACTTTGCCTTGGTTAAATAGGCATAACTGTTGTTTCTGATTTGTCAAAAAATAAGCTATAAATCTCCAGGGTACTTAGCCTTTTCATAGATACACTACATTTGGTTTTCCAGAGGTTTCCTTTCTCTAATTTCCTTCCCTTATTTTTAAGATGAAGTAAACTTCATTTCAGTTGTTTTATTAGCTTGGATAATGGCTTTTAGGTTTAGCATTCTGAATGACTTTTGAGATATTAATCCTATTTGAATGCACTAATTAGTGGCAGGGTCAACAGTGGAAATTAGGACTCTGGGGTTATGATGAGAGATGCTCGGTGTTTTATGGGAAGTTGGTTCCCTTCTGCCTCCTCACCACATGTAGATTGATGCTTGTGGTCACCAGTCTACATATATACTACCTGGCAATACTTCCGTAGCTACTATACCTAACTCATCTAATCAAAAATAATTTCAGATCCCTAATGTTTCAGTGTATCATCACCTTCTCAAACTCTGACTTAAGCTTTCTTCTGCTCTGCACTGCTTGACTTTTATATGATTTTGTTTACTTATTTTATGAATTGAACTCTATCACCATTTTGCAAAATTAGAATCATACATAGGTTTCTCTTTCTCTTGTATCTCCATCATCCCCCGCATCAAGCGATAACTAACATACTCTGTATTCAGGCCCCTCCAAAAAATATTTTGAAAGTTGAATTAAATTGCAAGTGTTCCTATATCCATACTTCTTTGGTTCCACTACTGCAAATAAATGTGGATGTTATAATACTAAGCTATGGAAAATTCAAAGGTGTTAAAAAATTTTATCCAAGATTCTAGTTTAAGCTTGTCTGAATTTAAAGCCTCTGCTACTAACATTAACCATATTGCCTGATGATGCCTGTTAGAATTCACTGTAGGAATTGCACCTTAAATGATTCCAAACTGTTAGATAATATAAAGTATATGGTGAGTGAGCTTCTTGGAATATTTTCCCACTGATCATGGTACCATTGACATTAAATAGACCTTTGTCGTCAGTATATTGTGGACTTTATTACAGAGTAACCCTAGGCACTGCTTTTATAGGTTCTTCTTAAAATTACCTCCACATGTTTTTAAATTTTCTCTAAAACAGAAATTGCAATGGTTGACGCCCCATACAAGTCTTTATGACCTATCTTTAAAGTGATAAAGACAGTTCTACAGTAGTTGCTTTCATATTTCTAAAATCCATTGATTTCAAAGATAAAAGTTAAAAACATGTGAAAATCCCTCTGCATGGAGTCCATGCTTTCACTTCCAAACTCTAACAATAAAAGTGAAAGATGAATGGCATCTTGCAGAGGGTTGGAGCTATTTCTGAGCTTTGTGTGGGCATGTGTGTGTGTGTAAGTGTGAACATATCCAAAGAGATACAAATTTAGCTTTTTACTCAAGTAACTATTATATTGTAAAATGGCATAATATAATTGAAAAGAGAGCAGTTTATATCTTAAAATGCCTTTTTGAAATACAATGGATTACTAACCTAGCGAATTCAGGAGACCCTACTTAGGTTATGTGCTTGAAGTGTTAAAGATCATATAAACAATACCTATTGATTCTTACTGATGTTTTGACTTTTTTTAAACATCTTTATTGGAGTATAATTTCTTTACAATGGTGTGTTAGTTTCTGCTTTATAACAAAGTGAATCAGCTATACATATACATATGTCCCCATATCTCCTCTCTCCTGCGTCTCCCTCCCCCCCTCCCTATCCCACCCCTCTAGGTGGTCACAAAGCACTGAGCTGATCTTCCTGTGCTAAGCGGCTGCTTTCCACTAGCTGTCTATTTTACATTTGGTAGTGTATATAAGTCCATGCCAGTCTCTCACTTTGTCCCAGCTTACCCTTCCCCCTCTCCATTTTGTAACCTGCTACTTTACCAAATTCGTTGATTAGCTCTAGTAGTTTTCTGGTAGCATCTTTAGGATTCTCTATGTATAATATCATGTCATCTGCAAACAGTGACAGCTTTACTACTTCTTTTCTGATTTGGGTGCCTTTTATTTCTTTTTCTTCTCTGACTGCTGTGGCTAAAACTTCCAAAATTATGTTGAATAATAGTGGTGAGAGTGGGCAACCTTGTCTTGTTCCTGATCTTAGTGGAAATGCTTTCAGTTTTTCACCATTGAGAATAATGTTGGCTGTGGGTTTGTCATATATGGCCTTTATTATGTTGAGGTAAGTTCCCTCTATGCCTACTTTCTGGAGGGTTTTTATCATAAATGGGTGTTGAATTTTGTCGAAAGCTTTTTCTTCATCTATTAGATGATCATATGCTTTTTCTCCTTCAATTTGTTAATATGGTTTATCACATTGATTGATTTGCGTATATTGAAGAATCCTTGCATTCCTGGGATAAACCCCACTTGATCATGGTGTATGATCCTTTCAATGTGCTGTTGGATTCTGTTTGCTAGTATTTTGTTGAGGATTTTTGCATCTATGTTCATTAGTGATATTGCCCTATAGTTTTCTTTCTTTGTGACATCTTTGTCTGGTTTTGGTATAAGGGTGATGGTGGCCTCGGAGAATGAGTCTGGGAGTGTTCCTCCCTCTGCTATATTTGGGAAGAGTTTGAGAAGGATAGGTGTTAGCTCTTCTCTAAATGTGTGATAGAATTCGCCTGTGAAGCCATCTGGTCCTGGACTTTTGTTTATTGGAAGATTTTTAATCACAGTCTCAATTTCAGTGCTTCTGATTGGTTGGTTTATATTTTCTATTTCTTCCTGGTTCAGTCTCGGAAGGTTGTGCGTTTCTAAGAATTTGTCCATTTCTTCCAGGTTGTCCATTTTAGCGGCATACAGTGGCTTGTAGTAATTTCTCATGATCCTTTGTATTTCTGCAGTGTCAGTTGTTACTTCTCCTTCTTCATTTCTAATTCTATTGATTTGAGTCTTCTCCCTTTTCTTCTTGATGAGTCTGGCTAATGGTTTATCAATTTTGTTTATCTTCTCAAAGAACCAGCTTTTAGTTTTATTGATCTTTGCTATTGTTTCCTTCATTTCTTTTTCATTTATTTCTGTTATCTTTATGATTTCTTTCCTTCTGCTAACTTTGGGGTTTTTTTGTTCTTCTTTTTCTAATTGCTTTAGGTGTAAGTATTAGGTTGTTTATTTGAAATGTTTCTTGTTTCTTGAGGTAGGATTATATTGCTATAAACTTCCCTCTTAGAACTGCTTTTGCTGCATCCCATAGGTTTTGGGTCATCTTTTTTTCATTGCAATTTGTTTCTAGGTATTTTTTGATTTCCTCTTTGACTTCAGTGATCTCTTGTTTATTTAGTAGCATATTGTTTAGCCTCCATGTGTTTGTATTTTTACAGTTTTTTTTCCTGGAATTGATATCCAGTCTCATAGCATAGGGGTCAGAAAAAGATACTTGATACGATTTCAATTTTCTTAAATCTACCAAGGCTTGATTTGTGACCCAAGTAATGATCTATCCTGGAGAATGTTCCATAAGCACTTGAGAAGAAAGGGTGTTCTGTTATTTTTGGATGGAATGTCCTGTAAATATCAATTAAGTCCATCTTGTTTAATGTGTCATTGAAAGCTTGTGTTTCCTTATTTATTTTCATTTTGGATGATGTGTCTACTGGTGAAAGTGGGGTGTCAAAGTCTCCTACAATGATTGTGTTACTGTCAATTTCCCCTTTTATGGCTGTTATCATTTGCCTTATGTATTAGGTGCTCCTATGTTGTGTGAATAAATATTTACAATTGTTATATCTTCTTCTTGGATTTATCGCTTGATCATTATGTAGTGTCCTTCTCTGTCTCTTGTAATAGTTTTCATTTTAAAGTCTGTTTTGCATGATATGAGAATCGCTACTCCAGCTTTCTTTGATTTCCATGTGCATGGAATATCTTTTTCCATCCCCTCACCTTCACTCTGTATGTGTCTCTAGGTCTGAAGTGGGTCTCTTGTAGACAGCGTATATGCAGTTCTTGTTTTTGTATCCATTCAGCCAGTCTGTGTCTTTTGGTTGTAGCATTTAATCCATTTACATTTAAGGTAATTATCGATATGTATGGTCCTATTACCATTTTCTTAATTGATTTGGGTTTGTTATTGTAGGTCTTTTCCTTCTCTTGTGTTTCCTGCCTAGAGAAGTTCCTTTAGCATTTGCTATAAAGCTGGTTTGGTGGTGCTGAATTCTCTTACCTTTTGCTTGTCTGTAAAGGTTTTAATTTCTCCATCGAATCTGAATGAGATCCTTCCTGGGTAGAGTAATCTTGGTTGTAGGTTTTTCCCTTTCATCACTTTAAATATGTCTGCCACTCCCTTCTGGCTTGCAGAGTTTCTGCTGAAAGATCAGCTGTTAACCTTTTGCAGATTCCCTTTTATGTGATTTGTTGTTTTTCCCTTGCTGCTTTTAATATTTGTTCTGTGTATTTAATTTTTGATAGTTTGATTAATATGTGTCTTGGCATGTTTCTCCTTGGATTTATCCTGTATGGGACTCTCTGTGCTTCCTGGAGTTGATTCACCAATTCCTTTCCCATATTAGGGAAGTTTTCAACTATAATCTCTTCAAATATTTTCTCAGTCCCTTTTTGTCATCTTCTTCTGGGACCCCCTATAATTTGAATGTTGGTGCATTTGATGTTGTCCCAGAGGTCTCTGAGACTGCCCTCATTTCTTTTCATTCTTTTTTCTTTATTGTGCTCTGCAGTAGTTATTTCCAATATTTTATCTTCCAAGTCACTTATCCGTTCTTCTGCATCAGTTATTCTGCTACTCATTCCTTCTAGAAAATTTTAAATTTCATTTATTGTGTTGTTCATCATTGTTTGTTTGCTCTTTAGTTCTTCTAGGTCCTTGTTAAACATTTCTTGTATTTTCTCCATTCTATTTCCAAGATTTTGGATCATCTTTACTATCATTACTCTGAATTCTTTTTCAGGTAGACTGCCTATTTCCTCTTCATTTGTTTGGTCTGGTGGGTTTTTACCTTGCTCCTTCATCTGCTGCATATTTCTCTGTCTTCCCATTTTGCTCAACGTACTGTGTTTGGGGGTCTCCTTTTCGCTGGCTGCTGGTTCTTAGTTCCCATTTTTTTTTGGTGTCTGCCAGAGTGGGTAAGGTTGGTTCAGTGGGTTATGTAGGCTTCCTCATGGAGGGTGCTAGTGCCCGTGTTCTGGTGGATGAGGCTGAATCTTCTGTTTATGGTGGGCTGGACCACGTCTGGTGGTGTTTTTTGGTGTGTCTGACTTTATTATGATTTTAGCCAGCCTCTCTGCTAATGGGTGGGGTTGTGTTCCTGTCTTGCTAGTTGTTTGGCATAGGGTGTCCAGCACTGTAGCTTGCTGGTCATTGAGTGGAGCTGGGTCTTAGCATTGAGATGGAGATCTCTGGGAGAGCTTTCGCCATTTGGTATTAAGTGGAGCTGGGAGGTCTCTGGTGGACCAATGTCCTGAACTTGGCTCTTCCACCTCAGAGGCACAGGACTGACACCTGGCCAGAGTACCAAGACCATGTCAGCCACATGGCTCAGAAGAAAAGGGAGAAAAAGAGAAAGAAAGAAAGGAAGGAAGGACAGAAGGAAGGAAGGAGGGAGGGAGGGAGGGAAGGAAGGAAGGAAGAAATAAAATTAAGTTATTAAAATCAAAAATCAAAAATAATTATTAAAAATAAAAAAATTTTAAAGTAATGAAAAAAGAAAAAAAAGAGAGAGCAACCAAACTAAAAATAAATCCACCAGTGACACCAAGCGCTAAAAACTATACTAAAACAAACAAACAAAAAAACGGACGGACATAACCCTAGGACAAATGGTAAAAGCAAAGCTATACAGACAGAATCACACAAAGTAGCATACACTTACACATTCACAAAAAGAGAAAAAGGAAAATTTCATATATATATATATATATATATATATCACTGCTCCCAGCGTCCATCGCCTCAATTTTGGGATGATTCGTTGTCTATTCAGGTATTCCACAGATGCAGGGTACATCAAGTTGATTGTGGAGGTTTAATCTGCTGTTCCTGAGGCTGCTGGGAGAGATATCCCTTTGTCTTCTTTGTTGGCACAGCTCCTGGGGTTCAGCTTTGGATTTGGCTCTGCCTCTGCGTGTAGGTTGCCTTAGGGCGTCTGTTCCCGCTCAGACAGGACGAGGTTGAAGGAGCAGCTGCTTCGGGGGCTCTGGCTCACTCAGGCCGTGGAGGGGGGTGTACGGAATGCGGGGCGAGCCTGGGGCAGCAGAGGCCGGCGTGACGTTGCACCAGCCTGAGGCACGCCGTGTGTTCTCCCAGGGTAGTTGTCACTGGATCACGGGACCCTGGCAGTGGCGGGCTGCACAGGCTCCCGGGAGGGGAGGTGTGGAGAGTGTCCTATGCTTACTCTCAGGCTTCTTGGTGGCTGCAGTAGCAGCCTTAGCATCTCATGCCTGTCTCTGTTGTCCACGCTGATAGCCATGGCTCACACTTGTCTCTGGAGCTCATTTAGGCGGTGCTCTGAATCTCCTCTCCTTGCGCACCCCGAAACAATGGTCTCTTGCCTCTTAGGCAGGTCCAGACTTTTTCCCGGACTCCCTCCTGGCTAGCCGTGGTGCACTAACCCCTGCAGGCTGTGTTCACGCAGCCAACCCCAGTCCTCTCCCTGAGATCCGACCGAAGCCCGAGCCTCAGCTCCCAGACCCCGCCCGCCCTGGCGGGTGAGCAGACAAGCCTCTCGGGCTGGTGAGTGACGGTCGGCACCGATCCTCTGTGCGGGAATCTCTCCGCTTTGCCCTCCGCACCCCTGTTGCTGCGCTCTCCTCCTCGGCTCCAAAGCTCTCCCCACCCCACCCCACCCCCCCACCCCCCGTCTCCTCCAGTGAAGAGGCTTCCTAGTGTGTGGAAACCTTTCCTCCTTCACAGCTCCCTCCCAGAAGTGCAGGTCCCATCCCTATTCTTTTGTCTCTGTTTTTTCTTTTATCTTTTGCCCTACCCAGGTATGTGGGGAGTTTCTTGCCTTTGGGGAAGTCTGAGGTCTTCTGCCACCGTTCAGTAGGTGTTCTGTAAGAGTTGTTCCACATGTAGATGTAGTTCTGATGTATTTGTGGAGAGGAAGGTGATCTCCACGTCTTACTCTTCCGCCATCTTGAAGGTCTCTCCAATGTTTTGACATTTGAAAGCTCATTTGAAGATGTAACATTTAATAATAATCTTAGCTTTGTAAACAAAGTTGGTTTTAGGAGAGGATTATAATCAGTTCTTTGGAGGTGCACTATTGGCCCTTTCTTGCTAAAATGCATTGTTCTTTGATTAATGTTGACAGTTTTAAAATTGTTGAAAATTAGTGATTCAGGAAATAATCCTATGATAAATCCTCATTACTCAGCACGTTCAACAGATCAAAAACTTAACTCAAGGTAAATGTTATGTGAAAACAGTGTTTTAATCAGGGTCTAGCAAGTAATTCATCTGTTCTTTGGCTACATTTCTTATTGTTCCTCCTTTTCTTCCTTTTTGAGTTTTCATTTTAAAGTCTGGACAAAATACAAAGAATCACTATCATGCTCAGTTCATTATCAAAATAGCACTCACTCACTCTAAGTTAAAGAGCAATCATAAGGGTAAGAAGGAAAATGCTTATTTAATTTTCCTGATATTTTTCAGCCTGTGACATTCATTCATTATTATTCCAGCAAATATCCAAACCTAATATATACAAAGTGCTGGGGAGCTGGGGATATAGTAATGCAGGGCACAGGTTCCATATAGCCCAGATTCTTGCAGAATTTCTTGAATTCATGCGAAGTTCACATTCAAGTTCAAGGATATTTTAAGTAACATTTCACATTGGTACCTGTGAAAATTGGGAGACAAGGGAGCAGGGAGTGGTCAGCCCCATCTGAAATACTTGGCTTATATAGAGGGAGTGTTACAGTGTATAAGATAAATGCATCTTTAAAGATGTGCTCATGCTTGGTATGGTAATATTTTTCTAATGCCAGGAAAAAGGACTCATTTTAACCTTTGAAAGTATTATTTTCTCAACTGTTTCATCCATATTCACTTGGGCCTTAAACCAAGTTCTAAGGCTATTCCATAGTAAGGAGACGCAGACATTTTATGTCTCCCTGTTGCATAGTGCAGAGTAAGGTATGTATTTGGCTTTCATATATTGATTAAGTATTATCTGGTTGGTGGGTCAAATCCCCCAGAGAAACTTGCCAAGTCATGTTTACTTCCCACAATAATTTCCAATTGGTCAAATCCTAGGGGGCTGGATTTTGTTCCTTTCATCTTCATAGACTGAATAAGCACCTAGCAAATCCTTGGAGCATGAAGGAATAAATGAAAGTAGAAATTATTTTATAAACAATGAATATGATTCATTAAGTAACATTTTCAAGTTTCTGTGGCTACATCTGTGACTGCCTGTTTTGGGAACAAATTCAGGGGTAGATTTTCCATAACGCATTCTTAATTTTCTGTCATTGACTAAAAATAAGCTAAAATTCAGGTTCTCAGTTATAGATATTTACCCATCTATATTTTTCTGCATCCTGTTTGCTTATTGAGGACACAATCTCATTTTTGTTTATTATTTTATAACAGCAATTAGTATGGAGCCTGGAACTTAGAAGGCGCTCATAAATCAAGAATGGAATAAAAGAACAGAGGAGGCATTTTAAGCTTTGATTAGGAAATCGAAAGTACCATTAAATCTCATGGTATATGAAGTTGTGATGGAAGTAACACAACAAATCCAAATATTAAATGTTTGGAAATAAAACACACATCACTGTAGTATAAAGATTTGCAGAGCACTGGAAAAGCAAGCTGTAGGGGCCAGAGGCCATATGCTCTCTGTGTCAGTTTGACAAAACACAGGGACTCTAGGGACTAACACAAACAAACAAACAAAAACAGTGGCGCATTAAGCAGGAAAATAGACAAGTTTCTTCTTTCCCAGTAAACATTATTTCCTATCCCAAATCATCTTTCCTTTTACATTAGAAGATATACTTATTCTAGGGCATATTCAGAAGACTGTCGTTTACCAAGATGTCTTAATAATCGTTTTCTTACTATTCGTATTTTTGAAGAGAAATTTTAAAGCAACAATTTTGAATACAACTGGAGGAGGAGACATTCATACCACATCCATTCATTTGAGTTTATCTAAAAACACTGTGAAGCTGATTGTTTGCGAAGACTTGGGCCAGACTGGAATTTCCTTCCAACATAGCTATGAAGTCTGCTCGTCCTTTATCCCAAAAGCAATCTAAAAAATACGAATTTCAAATGCCCAAGGTATAACATTATGTCTAGTTTGTTAAGTTATGGGCTGTTTATTTTTAATTAAAATGACTCAATGGATATAATGATATCAATACAACATTTTAATGAGAAGAAAATAATTCTCCAAATAAAAAAACTATACCTGATAAAGTAGCAACAATTACTGAGATGATTGCAAATTACATATTTAAACTTGGAGGATGACATTAACCCTGTCGTATCATTATGAACATTCTAAATCATTTGATCTTTTAAGGTCATAATTATAATACTTTGTAACTACACAATTATAAATGTGTACTATTTTAGTTATTATTAGAGAAAACCCTCAAGAATATGAGGAAGAGTAAAGAAAAAGTGTTTTTTTATTGATAATTACCATATTATAAATCAGAAGCACATAACACCTAGTTTTAGTGTCTTGCACATGAAAGATATTTTTAAATATTTCTTGATATGATAGATAGCATATTGCTGTATTTCATACTATGCATTACCTCTGTCAATACCAAAGTTCCAGAGAGCCTTGCAAGTTAGGTAGGCTCCACAGGAAGGTATTCCAGTTGCTGAAAGTGACTTCTGTATACTTCCTCAATCAATTCAAACTCAAGGATTAAAGAAAGTGTAAGGGTAAAAGAGAGAAAGAATATGAACATATATGTTTATAAACACAATTGAAGTGTTCCTGGTGTTTTTATTTCACCAGTCCACTCAAAGAGCCCAGACCTCAGAGTGAGCACAAATGGGAGAGTTCTGTCTGTAGAGTGAGACAAGCAATGATTCTAGGATTGAAGATAGGTTTCTTTCATATATTTTGGCCCCTCAGTAAAACCTAGCTGCTTCCTATGAGGCTGAAGTGAATAAATTGCAATATGTTGTAATGAGACTGAGTGAGACCCCCTTGGGATAAAGAAAGGAAGATCAGTAGAAAGCCTTCGGCTTAGGAATGCCAAAATCTGCATCTTTTGCCTTATTTGAATTCTTACTGGACTCGACCTAGTCTTTTATGTGTTAACATTTGAAGAGTAAAAAATTACCAAATTGCTGCATTTCATTTTTCAGAGATTTTGTCTGAAGGACAGGCAAAGATTGGGAGATTGTCATATTTTAGCTTTTTGAGAATGAAATTTCCCTATCTTACATAAATGTATTGTTAATGTAACCCATGATATTTGTACAAGCTTACAAAATTTATTATACATGTAATCAGAAATTACCTTCAAGCAGATCACATCCCAAGGAAAAAGATAGATTAAAAAAATAAGTAATATCAATTTGGTGAGAGAAGTGCTATAATGAGGAGTATAAAAATTTGAATTGGATACTCACAGAATACACAGGAGGGTTATGTAAGAGCCTCAGGTGTTTGAGAAGGTTTTTGAGAAGGAACTAAAGACATGTAACAGTCTGGGGGAAATGTACATACAGAAAAATACATTAAGGGATGCATGAATTTATGAAATTGAGAGAACACTTGAAAAAGTGCAAGGTAGCTCCACATGACTATAGGTAGAAAAGCAATGGGAAACTAGGCTAAAACACAAAGAGCAGACTTCGAAGAGTCTTTGTACCATGCTAAGTTCTTGGTAATTTATTCTGGCTTTTTGGAGGATGCACTGGACCAGACCAGAGGCCGAGATGGCAATTAGGAGGTAGTAGTACTAGTCTACTGGGAGGTAGTGGGATCATTAATTAAGACAGTGGCATTGGGGATGAAGAGATGCAAATGGAGGGAATAGAGATCAGATTGAGCTTGGTGACCAATTGGATTTAGGTCATACAAGATGGAGAAATCTAGGTTTTTGTCTTGGGCATGTGCTTCCATGATCATATAGGATAATACAAGTTGTATACTTGTACACACAGCTGAATGACTGTGCAGCTGAAATCCAGACCACACTGCTTTCAAAGCCATGCTTCTGTGGAACTATATAAATACACTTGCTACATAGGCTATTTTATTTATTTATTAGCTGCTTTGTGTCTTCGTTGCTGCACACAGGCTTTCTCTAGTTGCGGCGAGCGGGTGCTGCTCTTTGTTGCGGTGCGCAGGCTTCTCATTGTGGTGGCTTCTCTTGTTGTGGAGCACGGGCTCTAGAAGCACGGGCTTCAGCAGTTGCAGCACGCAGGCTCAGTAGTTGTGGCGCACGGGCTTCCTTGCTCCGCGGCATGCGGGATCTTCCCAGGCCAGGGCTCAAACCCATGTCCCCTGCCATTGCAAGGCAGATTCTTAACCACTTTGCCACCAGGGAAGTCCTACATAGGCTATTGACAGCCCTAGATGTAACCCAGATGGAATATAGGAAATGCAGTAGATTTGGTTTAAACACTACTGAAAAAATTCATTTTCTGACCCTAACATTTTAACTCATGCAAGCCTGAGAAGAGTCTTCCATATATCTATCTTATGCCTGAAGCTAAGACAAGACAGTATTAAATTCACTATGTGGAAAAGAGAAATACAATTCTCAAAATCAATCCCATGAATCAGTACCACATAGGACATTCCCCAAGCAATTACCTGACTTCCTCCAAGCTTATAGAATAAAACCTAGTTCTCCTCTCTTGAGAGGACTAAGGAATAACATCATAACCTGCATCCCAAACTACCTGAAAAGGAGATGCTTTTCTCCACGGCTTTACATCATTCCCTCAGGCTCTTCTGTTTGCCCTCACTAAATCCTGGGAAATTGATTTCTGCTCAACTGATAAAAATGCTCTCTGTTTCAGGCGGAAGACTGACCCATTTGTCAAAATCTTTTTTTGTTACTGAGTATCACATTTGTTTTTCCTCCTGTTTATGTTCTGAGCCTTTTCAACTCCTATAAATCCACTCCCCAGTGTGCGAGGACTCAGTGACCTCTCTTGCTTGCTTCTGTTCTGCCCTCTTTCTTTTTTGGTGTGCCCTGACTCCACTTTACCTGCCTAAGGTGAGAGATGGTCTGTTTACCAACCACTGCCTCGTCTTGAAGTGTCACCTTTTCTGAATCCTCAGTTCCTCCTGGGTGAGACACAAGATGAATCTGGTCAGAGATTATGATCCAGGATTAGCAACAAAAATCTGTGGATGAAATCTTCATCTGGAAGAAGACAGAAACCAAATAGAAGTTACTAAGCCGGGCTCGGGGACAGAGACTGATGTGGAAAGTGAGAGAGTAGATTGGGAGCAGCTGGCAACGTTTCAGAGCCGGAGATAGTTTAGGCAAAGCATCAGCAATAAGTTAGGTGCCTGGGAAATCTCAGGAGACTCAGACACCTAGCCAGGGTCACATCATCACTTCACTCTTGCTTTTAACGTTTAATCCTTTCCCTGTCAAGGCAATTTAACTGTCATTCTTGCATTTTTTTCTCCTTTATATCCATGCATACGATACAAGGAGACAGCAGTTAGCTGTTTGTGGTGGGAAATATAAATGGCTATTTTGAAAGTGTGCCAGCCAGGATCTGCTGCAAGTTTTCATTGTTACTGCTGCCATCTGTTGTTCTTCACTGCTGGGATGTGAATTTCCTGGCAAACATCTCTCTGACTCTGAACTATCTTTCACCCCCTCCTAGAGATATTCACTTGCTGGAGTGGCTTGTAAAACAATGTTCTTTACCAAGGCAGCTTTCCGAAAGTTGAATGGAAGAATCTGGAATGTTTTTATATAACATATTTTATGTATCTCAGAGCAAAAATATTTCTTCATTGTTAATAATATTTCTCTTAAAAATAAAAATATCTTATTGAGTTCTTGTTACTTTAACGTATGCTCTCTCAAGCAAGATAACATGGAACAGATTTCCATTTTCAACCTTGTTTGCCGTTAGGTCTGTAGCTAAGTTGTTGGGTTTTATCTAAGTTCTTTTATCTCTACATAACGTTTCTGTTCACTCAACCATGAGATTATAGTAATTTGGGGACTTCTCTTCTTCTGAAAGATGGCTAATGCCAAAAATATTTCAAGTGATAAAGGAGGTTTTAGAGAGGGGAGACAATTTAGCTGAGGATTAGTAGCTGTGATTGCTACTTATTAAGTAAAATGTCGATAACTAAATGTTCAGATATCAAAAAAAAGTCCGAGTTCTCAAAAGTGAGAATTACACATTTTCTACATTAAAGGAAAAGTTATGTCTCTATAATATCTTTTTGATTTCTGTATTCTCAGTATTTTCCATAATGATACCATTCAATAAATGTTTCATGCACTAATTAGTGAATAAAGCTATGCATGGTAATAATTTTTTTAGAAGAATAGCTAATTACTATAATTTTGAGAAAGTTTTTTAAAAGGCTTGAATTCTTAGTTAATATATATTTTTAAGTTGCAGTCTTTAGTCTTTAAAAAAAATATAAAAAACCTCTGGACCTCACTATACTAGAACAGCATGGTATTACATGTATGTATGGTATTACATACATAATCATTTAAAAATAGCATATATTGAGACTTGATAAGTGAACTATAATAAATAGAAAGGAATAGTTATAAATAAATGATCTCTTTGAAATTCACTGTTTGTTTAAAAAAATAGTTTCTTACTTTACCATAACAATGGAATATAAAAAGGAGGAGGAGAAATCAGATTATATATGCAAATTTTTCTGGGAGAAATTGTAGAAGAAAAGATCAAAGATTGATTTTTTTGAACCCTATATATTAAAATATAATAAATAAAACTAAAAACCAAGAAATAGATTGAGAAATATTTGAAGTACTTTAAATATATAAAAATCTAATACCTATATGTTGTTTAAACTCTATTAGAAAAATACACGAAGGACATAGACAATTTATAGATATAAAACTAACAAATAAACCTATAGAAAATTTAATCTCACAATTGCTCTATTTAATTAAAACTACATTAAACAACTATTTCACATTTCAAAATTTTTGAATTACTGAAGGAAATCACATACCTGAAAGTATCCAGGTTTTGTAAGATTGGCACTCACATGGCTGGCAGGAGTGTAAAATGATGTGTTCTTCATTTATTATGCTACATCTGCAGTGTTTCAAATGTTTGTATTCTGTGAATCACTAATTCTCTTTCTAGGAATTTATCCTAAGAAAATAATCATAAATGTAACCTGAATACTTTCATTGCAGTATTACTAACAACAGTAAAAAAAAAACTATAAAGTATTTCATATATCCTAAAATAGAAATGGTAAAATATATAATAATTCATATAATATACTTGTGTCAAAAACAATTTAAGGATATTAAAAATCACTATAAGGTGATATGAAATAAATGAAGAAGGTACAATCAGATATATAATCAGGTATAATCAGCAAGGTCTCAACCAGGTATGTTACATATGTATATATTATACATCCAGAAAATGACTGGACAGAAATTATAAAATGTTACTGGTGGGTACTTCTAGGTGGGATTACAGATTAATTACTTTATCTCTTTTATACATTTCTGGACTTCTGAGTTTTCAACAATGAACACATATTGGTCTTTTACTTAATACAAAAAGATACCAAATGGACCTTAATGAATCCTGAGTTAGCTTTCATATGAGTTATATGTTATATTCTCAACTTGTCACTAATAGAAAACCTTTAAATAAACTTGTACACATTTCAACCATATAACAGCATCGTGAAAATGGGCTTTGAAATAAACTAGCGAAACCATAATAAAAGCATCGTTCCAGTGATGTGGTTCAGCAAAGTAATTTTTAATAAGATTATTTTATCTCGTGATTTCAGCCCATATAGTAATAAACACAAAAGTAGATGTTTCTTATCTGCCTCAGATAACATTAAACAAAAAATCTGCCTGATTACATAAATTCATTTCACGCTAACACCATTCATCACATTTAATCAAATCTATGTAGGGCTTTCTCTTATAAAGAACAAGAGCTTTTTCTCTTTTGTTTATCTTACCCTATCTGATGCCATAATAGAATAGTTGTAAATATTCATTATTTGTTTTCTAGAGAAAAGAAAAGGGAATGAAAGGTCAATGCATAGAGTTTATTGATGCTCTCCTTACCCAAAATCCCCACAGTATTTATGGTGGTCTCTCTAAATATTTCATGGATAAATATATAGCATTTTGTGCACACTAAAAATAATGAAAATAGACTTTAACCCCGTGTTGACGTGAATTGCCAGTTTTGTAAAGAGTTATACACTTAAACTATGATATTGTAAACTCATATAAGCTTCCCTTGATATATGAAAATAATGGTACTAAGTGCAAACAAAATTTAAGATTAAAACTATGCAAGAGATCTAGAGTCTTTTTGTTTTCTCTTTTACCACATTCCAATTAAAGAAAAACGGTTTTCTATACAACCTACTCACTAAATACTTCTGACACCAAATGTTTGGGGTTTTTTTTCCCCACACCAACTAATTCTTCAACACCACCTGCGTACCCTACAATTCAGTTCGGCTCAGTGCTGGCACTATTTACCCAGAGTTTACATCTGATCCCACAAAGTTAAGGGCTCAGTCCCATAAGACAGCCCCACTTCAGAAGCCAATTGTAAGCCCAGACCTCCCATATTTCTGACTGGCCAGCTGTAAATTGGGGGCTCCCATGATCCCCTCCACAGGTTCAAAAATTTGCTAGAACGGCTCACAAAACTCAGGGAAACATTTACTTATATTTACTGGTTTATTATGAAGGATATGACAAAGGATATAGATGACCAGCCAATTGAAGTGTTACATAGAGCAAGGTATAGAGAGGGGCATGGAACATCTAAGCCCTCTCTTGGCATGCTACCCTCCCAGCACCTCCCTGTGTTCACTTGGAAGCTCTATGAACCCCATAAATTATGGATTTTTATGGAAGCTTCATTATTCAGGCATAATACATTAACTCAATCTTCAGCTTCTCTCCCTCCCAGAGGATGGAGGTGTGAGATAAATCAATAAATGATGTAGTCTTACAAAGTCACAAACTAAGGCCTTAATCTGTGATACATTCACTCATTCTAATATGTAAGTGTGCAAATAGTTATGAATTGTGGTTTTAAACTAAAGACCAATGGGCTATCCAGGAGCCAGCCAAGAGTTGTCTTATTAGAACAAAAGATGTTCCTGTCACCCAGGAAGTTCCAAGGGATTTAGGAGCTCTGTGTTAGGCACCGGAGTCCAAGACCAAATATTAGAACAAAGGTCTCTAATATTAGAACAAAAGGTTCTAGCACATCTATCACTAAGAAAATTACAAAATTTTTAGTAGCTCTGAATCAGCAACTGGGGACAGAAAGCAAATATATATATCTTATTATGTCACACCATCCAACAGCAAATCTGTCCTCTCTACCTCCAAATATATCTTGAAACTGCCTTCTTTTAATTCACTTGTAAACCCCTCATCAAAAACTGAAGGACGTTGCAATAGCCTCTTCATTGAGCTTCGCACTTCTACGCCTCTTTACCTCTAATATATTCATAACATTAAAGTAGTATGTTTAAACCCTATATCTGCTCATGTCGTTTCGCTGCTTAGAACTATTTGATGAATTTCTGTCATATTTCTAAGGAACTCTCATGTCTTCGCATTGTCTAGAAGATCCTTGAAGGGCTGCCCCTGCCTCCCTTCCCAGTCTCAGAACTGACACTCTCCCCTTGCCTGCTGCTGCACAGTCCTGCTGCCCTCTGACCTTTGTGGCTTCTGAGTCTTTACACTGGCTGTCTCCTCTCCCTGTACTGCTGTCTTCTCCACCCTTTTCACAGATGGCTCTCCTTCACCCATCAGTTGTCCACTTAATGACTGTTTACAACGACCTCCTCACAGGCCGTTCTTTATTCACCCAGAAGTAGTAGGTCTTTCTGATTGGTTTTTCTCTCACATAATCACATTGATTTTTAACCCCAGTCCATAATTATGTGCACATTTGAGTGTTAGAATGAGTGAATGAATCACAGATTAAGACTGTAGTTTGTGACTGTAAGATAGATAATTTATTGTGTCAGTTGAAAAAAATGCACAACCTAAGCATGGAAATTGTGTTTTATTTGGTAGACAAAACTGAGGACTTAAGCCTGGACACAGACTCCTAGATAGCTTTGAGGGACTGCTCCAAAGAGATAAGGACAGAGCCAGGATATATAGGAGTTTTTGCAACAAAGACCAGGTAGTCAGAACATCAAAAGATGACCGTTAATTAAAGAAAAGCAGACATCTCAGGTTAATGAATTTAGTGCTTTTCTACGTATAAGAAGATGCAAAAGGCTGGGCTCATTGAAATCATTCCTTTGATATGTACCTCAGCTATCTGGGGCTAGTATCCTGTGTTTTCCCATCCTGAGTCTCCTCAGCGTGCACCCTTGGGAGGTGGCTGCAGGGCTGATGGCTTGATGGCGGGCATGCTGTTTCTATCCTGAGGGGCAGCTCTAATGTGATGGCTTGATGGCTGCAACATCCTTTGTTTACTGATATGGCAGGCAACATTTTTTCACTCACAATTGATTTATTCCCCAAACACTAGGGCCTATCATGGGCCAGATGCCAACCTGAGCACTGAAACTGCAAAAGAGAAGTCGCTCTATTTGCCCTCAGCCGCAGTCCTGTAGCTGAACCCACTTTGCAAGCAGATAATTTACAGAACAGTGGGAGCACACTTGTAGTAAATACAGACATGGAAGAGTTAATGTTTCCTTGGAAATCATGGAAGGATTCATAGAGGAAATGACGTTTCAACTGGATTATAAACCAGTTGCTTATGCTCCACTGCACAGTTAAACAGTGGAAGGACGAAACACTTTAAAAGTAGAAGGAACTTTTTTTAAAACTGCAATGAAGACCATGTTCATTGTGTAGGTTGAAAGGACTATTTTTAACATAAAATCATGTTTAGTATATTGATGTTGTTATATACTTAGGTTTCTACAATTCTGAAGTCTTTTTTAATGATATTCTTTTTTTCTTGGTAATAAAATATTTTTCCAGGGAAATGCTGAATAAATCGTTGTTGAAATACACTCCATTGCTTTCTATCAATGACCCTGAAGTAATATAGAATTTACACTTCAGCAGTTGCAGTGCTCAAATGTGGCAGGTAGTGTATTGTGTTTGCTGATTAAAAAAAAAAAAAATGTATGGCATAGGTCTAAGTGGTTTTGTGCTCATTTAGTCTCGAGGAAAATATCATTGACGTAACATATTAGTACCAAAGTGCAAAGCCTAGACAGTTGACTCTCAGTATTTTAAAAATTATTATTGCAAAGCTCATTATGTCTTAATAGTTTTAAGATACCTGTATCTCCTTATGTGTATTTTTCAAATTGGCATAAACAATGGGAATGGAAAACAAAGCTATCCTGGAATGTGATAGAGTTTTGTTTTAAGTGGTGACCTTATTTTCTTAGGCAAATGTTATTTACTTTTCCCTCAGAAACAGGAAGCATATCCAGAAGTTTTTACGCAGTGATCTTATGG
Organism: Pseudorca crassidens; assembly: GCF_039906515.1. Lineage (NCBI taxonomy): Eukaryota > Metazoa > Chordata > Mammalia > Artiodactyla > Delphinidae > Pseudorca > Pseudorca crassidens. The sequence continues at coordinate 66,133,559 of NC_090306.1, forward strand.
ATAGCTACGGAGACTTCGTTTTTCTTTTCATGAAATAATTATTTGTCTTAAGAAATGTTTAGTAAAATCCTTAGAACTTATGCTTTATCATATCTTGTTATGTTTTCCAATATTTAGGTTGGAAGAGAGCAATTTTTCTCAGTATGATTATCTTATGAGATTTGTAACACTGAACCTCTAATATACCAATGAAATGTTAGGAGTTTGTATCCCCTTTTCTTCTAGCCTCTAGATTTTTTTCTGTTTCTGCTACCTCACTTACATCTTTAAAAATCCCCATTTTATAGTAGACACTTGTGGAATAAATGGGAATCTCCACATTCATCTCAAGTGTCAGCAGTGCCCAGATACTTCTAGTGTATCAAACTATATGTTTGTGGAGTGTCCACAGGTCTCAGACACTGGAATGAACACTTTATTTACATTATCTGCATTATCTACCAATGGCAAACTTCACTCCAGAATTTTCGTTTAAATCATATATAAAAAATGTTGAATTTGCTTAACATTTTAAAACTTTTTATGTTCTTAAAGTACTTGAAAATGGAACCAAGGATATATGAGTTTTAATTTAGAGTTCAGAATGAGGATGTTGTGAGGAAAGATTTAGGACTTGTTTCGAGACCTGTACTATATATCTAAGTGATATTCAGAGGACTGAGATGTAAGTGAGAGTGACATCCACAAATCTAAAGCAGTGTACAGTAACCTATGGTTGGTGATACATGTAGAGTCCGACCAGGTGATTACTGTCAGCATTAAGAATCAGGTACATATTGCAAGAATCATCGTGAATGAGGGAGTAAGACATGCTGGTACCCTGGAGGAAGAACCTTACGTTGATGGTAAACCTCAGGCACTTGGTTCCATAGTGTTCCAACAGCATTGGCCTAAGAACACTCAAGATACTGACAAATATTAAACATCCATATTTTCTAAAAAACATGCAATGTATAATCAAATAATTTTAAAAGATACACAAACATTGTTTATATGGCTATTTCTTATTTTAACTTTTAATAAAATAAGCTAACAAAATAGTATATTGTTAAAAGTTTAGGTATAAGAAGGTGTTTTTATAGCAATCAGAGATAACATCACCTTAGTGGGCAGCATTTCCATGATTGTAGTTGAATTAGGGTTGGAACTGAGTACATCTAAAGGAAGCATGTTTGTTTATTTCATTAATGCAATATTTAATGAGCTGGCAAATTGAGACTGAGGTTACTGTTGAATGCCTGAAGTATAGAAATTAGTTTTTATTGAAAGAAAATCTCTATGTTTTATATGTATATGTATAAGTAGTACAGTTGACCTGCCAACATAAGCTATCAAAGAGCCTGATTGAATACCTGCTAAATGAAGTGCTACCACACCAGAAAACAGGAGTGTGTTGAAAAATTACTTATAAACAGGACTAGCATTTTCCTCTGGAATTAGATTTAAATCTGCAAAATTATTTTAGTATTTATTTACTTTATATTTCAGAATTCTTCAACATAAAAAGCAAAAAAAAAAAAAAAAAACACTCTCAATATATAACACATTTGTTTTCAAGCAGGTCTGCTTCTAAATGTAACTCCAGGGGTGAACGTAGGGGTCAGAGCCACAAATGCACAACCAGATAAATAAAATAGATCCCTGGCCCCACTGAGTTATTAAGCATTAAAAATATAAATAGTAAAAGGCATACCAAAACAATCCTTTTCTTCTTAGATTAATGAGTAATCTAGTGTATATCCAAATTGTAATTTATTAACAGGTTAATTGGCTACATTTGTTTCTACTTTACATACAGTGTTTTTTTCTACAGTTCTAAGTTTTGACATATGCATCGTCATGTAACAGCCACCACAAATCTTCCCACACTCCCATCCACTGGCAGTCACTGATCGGTCCTACATATCTATAGTTTTGCCTTTTCTAGAATGCCACATAAATGGAATGTATGTGAATGTTAACAGCTTTATTCATAATATTTTAAAACTGGCAATAACTCAGTGTGTAAATGCAAACTATGTGGATAAGATACTCAGATTTGTAATTTTTTAGCCGTCCTAGATTATTGAGAAGAATTTAGCAGATCAATAGATCTGTAACTTGGAGACAATAAAGACTTGCCCTTTTATAAAGAATATAGTCAAGAATTCTTAGCGCTTAAGGAATTTAAAAATGAAAGGATGAAGAAAATATATTGATGGGTTTGAGACATACTGCTCAGGGCTAATTATGTGAGTAAATTAACATTTTTGTCAGTTAGAAAAACTATATTTCTACGACGTTTTTAACTTAATTAAGTGTTCCATAATAAGCAAGATTAATTATATCCTACCTAGGGAGAATTCTGGCTCTACAAAACCAAAGATGAAAGTCAAAACACAGAACCTTAAGATAAGGAAAATGATGTTGTCATCAATAAAAATTTGTTCCTTTAAGATTGTTTAGCAGAGAAATATGTTGAACACATTTTTCTCAAATTCTACATTTATTATTGCATTCAATCCGACTTAACTGTATTGGATAGAAGCAGTATTCTAAGTAAAACTGCTTCATTTATTTAACAAACATCTACTAGTCATCTATTCAATAGTTGACACCATGTTGCATGCTAGAATTATAAAGATAAGTGTCACACAGTCTCTGGCTTCAGGTAATTCAGATTATGGCCAAGAAGATAGAAAAACACCAAAATAGTGGTTATATTGTAACAAGTGATATATGCTGTAATACAGTGGTTAACATTTATTTCCTCTGATCACGCTGCAGTATCTCTGTCATGAAGAAATGCTTGAATTCTTCAAATGAGTGGTAGTGGCTCTGTCCTGCCACACACTTAACATTCATCTCTATTACAACACTTGCCATTTTGTATTATAACAATTTGTTTAAACTTCTGACCTCCACAATAAGCAGTGAGTTCTTCAAAGGAGAGGAGCTGTAATTTATTCATCACTTAATGAATAAGAGCAGATTCTTACTAATAGCTTTTATGGAACGAGGGACAGGCATGCACAGTGGCGATGTGGAACAAACACAAGGAGGGCCATGTCACCTATAGCTGAGATGGATTTTCAAGGATTAGAGACAACTTGATTAACAGTGGATCCAGGTGAGAGAAGAGAGGTAATAACACTAATATTTTATGGCAGAAGGATAAACAGGCAGTCAGTAACTGAAAGGGAGAAGAATTGTTAACGAGAAACGATGGAATCTAGGTAGAGTGAATTTGAGATGTTGACAGGACATCCTTGAGAAAGTGTTCAGTAGAAGGCTGGAAATGCTGATCGATTAATCAGGAAAGAAGTCTGGATTAGAGCTGTGAATTTGAGCGTCATAATCATGGAGGTGATATTGAAGTTGTGAAAGACTAAGAAGTTTCCAAGAAAGAATGTCTAAGGTGAGTTAAGATTAAGTACTGAATTTTGAGGAATTCAAAGGAATCCCAAAGAAGAGGAGAAAAGTAAAGGGTTCTGTGGACTGGTGACGTTTGCAGAGAGCCTGTAAAGGCACATCATTGGTGTATTTCAAGGTAAAAGGGGTGAGAAGATGGGAGGCAAGGGAGTGGAATACTGACCAAGCTTTGGGACATAATTCCTGGGTTCAAATCCCAGCTCCATCATGGGCCTTGGGCACATCATTCAAACTACCCGAACCCCTTTATCTTTACAATGCCTGTCTCATGGTTTTGTTTGGGATTAGATTATATAAAATATTTAAAAGAGTAGGACACGTAGTAAGCACTCAGTCCATGGGTTTATTGACCTCAGTGTAAGCAGTTTCACTAAAGTATTAGGAGGAAGATCTTGGAATCCAGAGGAAGAAGAGAGAAACAAAGCTATATCTTTGGAATTTGAAGAAAACCACTTTTGGAGTAGGCAGAATTTCTTAGTAGCACTGAGAAATCACCTGAGGTTAGATAACTTGAATCTATATGCCTTCAGTCATTATAATTATTATGTATTATGAAATATACAATAATATTGTTATATTAGTCATTCTGATTAGTTGAATTTGCTGTCATTTTCCAAAATAATAATGGAGAAAACATGTTTAATTAACATAGAGACAGGACCGGTATGGAAGACCATTATGGTGGCAAGAACTAGAACACAGTACTGGTTAGATTATGACTTTAGCAATCCTTTTGTTCCAGCATCTTTGGATCCTGCATCATTTGGTAAAGAGTTCAGTGGAGTAAAAAACCCAAGAAGGCTATTAAAAGTAGATAATAGGAAGTAGCTATAAACTAGACGTAAAAATTGGGAAATCAGTAGATTTTAGAGCACTGGAAGTGTAGAAGACTGTGATCAAAAAATGAGATTGCAGAATTTGAGATCTTAGAGGTAAAGCAGTTTGAGGAGATGGAAAAATGTAAAGTATTATCAAATGGTTCATATAAATGATTCATTTGCTTCCCACACTAATCTGTGAGGTAGGGAGATCAGAATAGCAAGTTTAAGTGAACATACTAGCTACGCCCCTCTAAAAAAGGCTCAAGTGAAAGGCTTTAACTTTAGGAATCCATTGTGCTTTACATTACACCAGGATAAATTTGGAAATTTGTTCTTCATGTCTATGATGTTTGTTAGTTTGATATATTTTTATTTTTCTCTCAAGAGATTGAAACTTTCTATCTTATTTTGGGTTCTTTCACTTATATCATTTTAACTACAAAGTCATTGTGTTCATTTGAGTCTTTAAATGGTTTTAAAACAACTGATTTTTTAAAATTCTAGTAAGAGTTGATGCATTTACTTTTAGTCGCTAATGCTGGGATTTACATTGGTAAACGCTATTATTAGAAATATTGATTCTATCTTCCTTGCCAGAGAAATAGTTACTTTAAAAATATTCATTTTTAAAAAACGGTAAAATTTCCTCTTTGTTTAATTTTGCTCTTTGAGTACTGAATGTATTGTGGTAAGTATCTCTTAAAAATTCATTTCATGTGACTATGAAAGATGACCTCTGTAACTGCCTTTCTTTTAATCTCAATAAACCATGAGAATTTATTCAACATTTATGTCAGCCATTGCCATAAATAGTAGAAATTAAAAGAAAAATACTCCACAGTTCTGTGCTTAGAAAACTCACAGGCTAATGGTCCATTTTGACACATATTTATGGATTTATAAAACAATGTGCTAAATCCAGTCCTATAAGTCTGCATAGTATTATGGCAGTGCAGCGGGGAAGCTACCTAATTCATCCCGACAGCGGCAAGTAAAAGGGGCTTCCCAGAAGATGGATGCTAGAACTGCATTGTAAGATAAGTATGGGTTAGTCAGGTATGCGCAGGGGTGCCTTGATTGAAGACACAGGTTGGAAATAATGTGATGGTGATGGGAATTGAATGCACAGAGTGCACAAAGTGCACAAAGTGAGGCAGGTGATGTAAAGAGTTTAAGCTCAAGAGGTAAGCTAGGGCCACATAATGGAAAGCCTCGTATGTCTTTTAAAGGAGCCTGGACTTTGCTTTAGACTAGTGATTGCCCAAGTGTGTATATTTATAATTTTATGATTATATGCATGCATTCCTATGAGAAGATAATATATGTATTACACTGCATATATAAACATGAAAAATTTAAAGATAGATTAAAGAAGAAATAGTATTTTTAAAATTATGAATGTATTGATAGAGGTTCTTGGTTGCAAACTACAGAATCTACTATCTAATTTAAGGAATGAAGTGATATAAGAAGGCTCTCTGAATAATTGGGGTGATTGGAGAACCAGGCTCTTTGTAGGTGCTTAGCCAACCATAGCTCTAGGGCATCACTGCTTCCTCTGCTTGGCACCTCTGACCCTTGGAATTAGAGACCAGATGTCTGCCAGTGTTTACAAGAGAAAACTTGAATGATTGCTGCTGTGTTTGCCAGAAGATTTTCTCATTTGTGACTCTGTAGGCCCTTTGTTATATGTCATATCTGTCTATAAGGGAGTCTGGAAATGTGAGTTTTTTGCAGTCTACCTTCAGAAGGTAAGACTCATAATGTGGGAAATTATCAAAATAAGATGTAGGGAAGATATTAAAAAGATTTGAGCAGCCGCAAATGGCAGGTATTTGCTACGGTGGTACAGAATACTCTTTCGCTGTCATTAAAAATACAATTATTATTGGTAATAATATGATTTATAAATGTGTTTGGTCATCATGTTTTAAGCTCTCAGTAGCTAATATCTCAAGCAAAATACTAACCTGGGGGGAGATCATCATTAATATTTTCTATAAGTTCAAATTTCACATTTTCTTCTTGATAATTACTTTTCTAGTTGGTTTGCTATATGATCTCAATACGTCACTTTCATTTGGAACGTATGGTGAGACTCATAAAGTACACATAGCAGAGTAGGAGAAGTTACCGGTTTACCTTTCCTTTATGGTTAGCTTGTGCTTTCGTTACAAATATTCTCTTCAATGTGTCGATTATTTGCAGGCGGTTTTTTTAAAGCCACTTGTCTATTTTATGAGACTTAACTTTTGTCTGTATCTAATATCTGTATCCAGTTTACCTGATTCAATTAATAGAGTGCAGGTGAGCAGCAGTGTATCATAGGAGACTGAGAACCAGCCAGTAAGTGAGAGAACCATGGTTCAACCCTTCACCCTGTGGAGCTCCCATTCTCATTCAGGTGACCCTGCTCACCCTACATTACTTCTGCATCTTCTGACACACTGACTAAGTGAGGGTGCCTATGTTAGCCTGCACATGAATATTAATATAGCCTATTTTACTTCTTCTTTAGACTAAGAACAGATATATTCAGAATTTCAGATATTTTTCTTATGCCCCAAGGGATTACTTTGTGCACCTCGCAGGGCAGGTGCATTACATTTTGGAATCTACTACCTTGGTAAAGCGAAGTCTTTGAAGAGTGGTACATAAGGAAATGACATGACCAGATGTGAGCATTCGAGCACTGACCCAAATTTATCAGATGAAGTTTACTGAGAAAGACTGAAGGCAGGAAGTCCAGATAAAAGAATATTGTATGTTGCCCAGGCCAGAAATGGCAGGAGGGATGATATGCTTGAATAAGTCTCAATCTTCAAGATTTGGTAAATGATTGGGAGTAGTTATTGGTAGGAGAAAGAATGAGGAACGATTTTCTGGTTCCTGACCAAAGCACAGTTGTTTTGTTTTGTTTTGTTTTTAATTTTTAACACAACAGGTGAATTCTTATATGCTGTGTGAATCCTGATTTCCTTCTCAGGGGAAAAAAAAGGTTGTGGATAATGTTCTTCTTTCCTGATGCCATGCGGTATTTGTAGCAGTATTTTCATTCATTCTATAAACATTCCCCTGGATCTGCTCTAGACACTGATTCTTAGCAAACCTCCGATAAGATTACTCTCAGGTTTGCGCTCAGTTCTTAGCAGTATGATTTTCCAAAAATGGAAAGTGCACATTTTTCATCATAAGATTAAAAAAATAAGAATTCTCTTCCCAACGCGTGACACACGTTAAATGAGAGTGTGGGTGACTTTTGCATCTTGCCTCGTGTGCTTAGCTCATTACTGCTGCCTGTTTTGCCTTTAGCTGGGATGACAGCAGCTCGGTAAGCAGTGGCCTCAGTGACACCCTGGATAACATCAGCACTGATGACCTGAACACCACATCTTCCGTCAGCTCTTACTCCAACGCCACTGCCCCGTCCCGAAAGAACATGCAGGTGAGAATTGCCCTCTCTGTTTCCCCAGGGCTTCTGCCACATTTTCCCCCAAATTATGTTGCATTGCATTAAAACATAGCACAACCTCTTAATCTGAAGGAATTGCATAAACTGAAGCAGCTTATGTATATATATTTTTTCAGTTGATTACAGTCTAACCCAGAAAGCCTTATGTTGCCATATCGGTCTTTATAATAATATGTGTGTCTAGAACTCCAAAAATGATTTTAATAGTCTAATTTTAGATAGTTCCTGATTAATTTTATACTGGTCTCTGAGACACATTGCTGGATCTCTTGTGAATGGTGAATCGAGAATGAATATTGGGTAATTAAGTTTTATTTTGTCTTACTTTTCCTTTTTAGCTTTGACATAGAAAGTGCCTTCCTCTCTGGAGTGTTCAGTTGGGGTTTTCTGCACACATTTCTTCTGACATTCTCTAATATGTGCAATTGAGAATTATAGGGCTAAAATTAAGGAAACTTAAATGAAGACAGAGATAAAAAAATAGAGGAATCTTCAGAACTCTTTTGAAATACAAATCACTGCTTCTTTTTTTTTTTAACCAGTTATCTGAAAGGACATTCCAGGGCCCAATTCACACTTGATAAACTTTTCTGCACAAAGTTTTTCTGTCCTATTTTCTTCATAGCTGAAGACAGATTCAGAGAAACGATCTGCAACCGATGAGCCCTGGGATAGTACCGAGGAGGTGAAAAAAACAGAGGAGGACTTTGATAGCCATGGGGATGGAGGTGGCAAGTGGAAGGGCATTTCCTCCGGACTTCCTGAAGACCCTGAGAAGGCAGGGCAGAAAGCCTCCCTGTCTGTTTCACAGACAGGCTCCTGGAGAAGAGGCATGTCAGCCCAGGGAGGAGCACCACCTAGGCAAAAAGCTGGAACCAGCGCACTCAAGACCCCTGGTAGGCTTGTCATCTGGCAGCTGTTATGCCAAATTGTTTTATTGTTTCCATTCGATCTTTTTGTCTTTCATAGTAGCTTTTCTTAATTAAATCAGATTTTCCTTCATGCTAAATTTCTAAATTTCACATGCTTTGTCACATGCATCCACATGCCTGTAACATTCCAGGCATCCTCTAGAGGGCACCCTCATAATTTGGTGAGTGTCTATTTTGCCACCGTCATTTCTGATCGTGTGGAAATAAAATAAGCCTACTTATTAATAAACATAAGATTGCCTTCATTCTGACTTTCTTATGAAAGTTTGGGATATTTATGTTAACTCTGCCCCTACGTTTCACTTCCAACTCTAAGAGAGAGCAGTCACTCTAATCTACTTGGAAGGCTGGAGATTTGAAACATCATTTCTTAATTAGACTTGATGCAAAAAGGGAGTGAAAGAATTGTGCAAATTGTACTATCCTTTTTTTAAAAAAGACTCTCTCCCTATTTTAAAAATGGTTCCTCATTTTAAATAGTGCCACCTGAAGTACTGATGTAACAGGGTACTCCAAATACAATCATCTCAGAGATATTCAAATGAATTCCTTTCTGAGCACTTAGTTTGATGAGATTAAGTGCTGTCTTTATAAAGGAAGGGAGTTGCAAGATATAAGGCAATAATAAATAGCAAAAATAGGTGTTTTCATTTTATCTCCTTGATCTCTCTTCGCTTTTCTCTAACAGCCATATTTTTGTAGCTTTGTAGTTAATCCTCTGAATGTATTAAGAGGACATGCCTATTTAAATCTAAAACAGTGAATATTTAGGAATTGAGGTAATATAAAGATGTATTCACATTTTACACTTTGTTTAAAGAAATATTGTGAAATCAAAATGTGCAGACACGTAAATTTGTGTATTTTTCACTCATTAGGGAAAACTGATGATGCCAAAGCTTCTGAGAAAGGGAAAACTCCCCTGAAAGGATCGACTCTACAGAGGTCTCCTTCAGATGCAGGAAAAAGCAGTGGAGATGAGGGGAAAAAGCCCCCCTCGGGCATTGGAAGATCAACGGCCACTGGCTCTTTTGGATTTAAGAAGCCAAGTGGAGTGGGGTCATCTGCCATGATCACAAGCAGTGGAGCCACCATAACAAGTGGCTCAGCAACACTGGGTAAAATCCCCAAATCTGCTGCCATTGGTGGGAAGTCAAATGCCGGGAGAAAAACCAGTTTGGACGGTTCACAGAATCAGGATGATGTTGTGCTGCATGTCAGCTCGAAGACCTCCCTGCAATACCGCAGTTTGCCCCGCCCATCCAAATCCAGCACCAGTGGCATTCCCGGCCGAGGTGGCCACAGATCCAGCACCAGCAGTATAGATTCCAATGTCAGCAGTAAGTCAGCTGGGGCCACTACCTCGAAACTGAGAGAGCCCACGAAGATCGCCTCAGGGCGCTCGAGTCCCGTCACTGTCAACCAGACAGACAAGGAAAAGGAAAAAGTAGCAGTCTCAGATTCAGAGAGTGTTTCTTTGTCTGGTTCCCCCAAATCCAGCCCCACGTCTGCTAGTGCCTGTGGGACACAAGGGCTCAGGCAGCCAGGGTCCAAGTATCCTGACATTGCCTCACCTACATTTCGAAGGTAAGAAAGCATAAAATGATGCTGAGAAAATATAAAATGCTATATCTTAGGATATATGTGTGTCCTATATCCTATCGTAGAAAAGATGTATATCCTAAACATATATGTCCTAAGTATATATATTCTATGACACATATATCTTAGAATGTTTTATTCAGTTTCTGAGTAAAATGCATTTTATGAAGCTGATGATATAAATAGCTAGTGAAAGAAATATCGCTCATTTTGAGAAATGCTTCAACTTTGTACTTTCACTATCATTGTCGTATTAGCAACACAAATAGCATTTATGAGAGACTTAAAAGCAGATGGCAATACCTAGGGGGAGTGATAAAACAGGAGCTTGCAAAATTTCCATAGATTTTCATGTTTCCACAGTTAAAAATAAAATAGAACGTTAATAGGTCTTTCTGACTATTGGTATTCATTTCTAGTGTCTGTATTATCTTGCTGGCTCTTAATGAGCTGGTGATCATGAGTGTGGATGAAGTTGTGTTCCTTGTACAGTACTGGATCACAATGGACAGATGTATATAGTACCATATCTTGACATATGAATGAAAATCAAGGTATGATATGATTGACAGAATTTGAAAAACTTTGGATGTTTGATACAGGATTATAACTAAGAAATGGGCTAGGTTTTCTAACTCTTCATCAGCTTTCTTTGATATGACTCTGATAAGCAGCAGGACTTGGTTTCTGCACCGGGACTGTCTTTGGTATTGAATATGCAGAGTTCTCCTTCGAGATATCACTGTTTTAAATACTGATGTGTTTTAAGTGGCAGGAAAATACATACAGTGAAAGACTTGGGACAAACAGTCAAACCTCTCTGGGTCTGTTTCCTCATCTATGAAATGATAGAGTATGATTTGTCTTTCATGACATGTTAAGTATTTTTAATGTTTTTATTATACTGACTAACCCAAGAACCTTGATATCTGGGAGATACCAAGGGTCTTGAACCATTTACTTTTATATTTCAGGCAATCTCAGATACATGGCTGTTTGCAAAACCTAGAGGTTTTATATCTCTCAGTAGCAATATTAGTCCTGAAGAGCTGGTTTTTTGAAATGTTGCCTCGCGTTGCAAAGAATAGTCGCTAGTAGTGGGAGTAAATATCTATGTTGCTTAAGTAGAAGCCAGTGGTGCCCTCCAGTGGCCTTTACCTATGAAACAATTTCTCATATTCGTCACAAAATGTTTCACTATAGGAAATACGGATTCCACTGCAACTTAATTAGTCATCGTTATGCCATTACTTCATGTCACTTTATTTCCATATTTACATAAATTCGATTACATCATCTGCTTCATTTACAAAACTAAAATGTTTTCTGAACTAAACTCCAGCGTCTAACTTAGCACCAACTGTGTTTCAAATCACTATTACAGATATGTATTTGAATAGCACTGGCAACTGACGTAAAACCCTTTGGTCTTTCTTGGGGAAAATACAGACAGACCCACATGTTGCTGTCAGTGTCCAATATCGTTTCTAAACAAATGCTCTCTGAAAGTCAATCAGGCCACCAGCTATACAACATAACCCCTAAACCTTGCCTTAAGCATTCCTTTTAGATTTTGAATAAACTTTAAAATGAAAAGAAAAAAAGAAAAGAAAAATAATTTACATGTTATATACCGAATGCGTAGAAGTTGTTTCATTATAATGGTTCTGTAAATAGGTAGCAGCAAGTACGTGCAAACTATTTAAGTTTTGCAAAAGATTCTCATGATCGCTTAATTGTGAAAACCAGGGACTTTCATGTTTGATTTACAGTTCCTTTTGTTTGGCCCATGTCCCCCCACCACTGGGGTGGCAGCCCAGGACCGACTTACCCTTTTGGCGATATGAGAGATTTTTGGCACTAGAAGTTCAAGCTTATCAAGTTCACTAACATAGAGACAGGAAGTGCTCGGTAGCTCGGTCCACCAAAGCACACTTGGCTCTATGTACTGTAACCCTAAATATTAAATGTGGATATTAGTTTCTCGGAACAACTGAAGTTGTTATTTGTTTTTCTTTTAGGTTGTTTGGTGCCAAGGCAGGTGGCAAATCTGCCTCTGCACCTAATACTGAGGGTGTGAAATCCTCCTCTGTAATGCCCAGTCCTAGTACCACATTAGCGCGGCAAGGCAGTCTGGAATCACCGTCGTCTGGTACGGGCAGCATGGGCAGTGCTGGTGGGCTAAGTGGCAGCAGCAGCCCTCTCTTCAATAAACCCTCAGACTTAACTACAGATGTTATAAGCTTAAGTCACTCGTTGGCTTCCAGCCCAGCATCGGTTCACTCTTTCACATCAGGTGGTCTCGTGTGGGCTGCCAATCTCAGCAGTTCCTCTGCTGGCAGCAAGGACACTCCAAGTTACCAGTCCATGACTAGCCTCCATACGAGCTCTGAGTCCATTGACCTCCCCCTCAGCCACCACGGCTCCCTGTCTGGACTGACCACAGGCACTCACGAGGTGCAGAGCCTGCTCATGAGAACGGGTAGTGTGAGATCTACTCTCTCAGAAAGGTGAGCTCTCCTGGAGGCGTCGATGAAGTCCTCACCCCCTCCTCCCTGCACTGTACCTCCCTCTCCCCACACCCCGCTCAATTCCCTTGATTTCAGTGGGAGTGCCACTTTGCAGAGGGACATCAGATTGATGAGTCTGGCTGGGCCTTTTCTTTGGTCTCATTGCCAAGTTTGTAGAAGGAAAAAACCATTAAGGATCCATAAAAAATTGAATAATTAGTTTCTTAATATGAATGCATACATATATACCCAATAGGCAATTTAAATAAAATTCATAGCATGTATTTATGTATTGAATGATGTTTTCTCAAGACATGTCAGTGATTTGGCTTGAGCTCTAGGACAGCACAGCTCCTTAGGATAATTTAAGCATTTTTAAAGACCAAATTTAAATGGATTCTACAATTATGCTCAGAGTAAAATGTTCAATTGGCTTTATTAGTATTTCCATGGAAAAATAGCAAATGGATCACTGAGAATCCTAGTTGAAGTGGAAGAAAGATCAGTTGTCAGATATGAATTCTTAGAGAAAATTACAACACTGGTGACATTTTTAGTAGGCCCTTTAAAAATAAACCACATTACAAGGTGTTTCTCATTGATTTAATGAATTACTGTTTTCTTCTAAACTTAAAATGAATACCTTAATGAAGCATGCCTTACCTAATATACTTACCAGAAAGCATCTCTGTTGACCAAAATGGCTCTAGATTCTCTTCCCTAAAAAATCCTTTCTCAGATATTTTGGTACTGACTGTTTCCCTCAGGCACATGTCTTAAAACTGCCCCTTTTTTCCTGATGAACTTAATGCTATTTGTTTCTTGGCACACCTAAAGCTTTCAGATATGGTCTTGTATGTATATCTTTTTTTTTTTTTTTTTTTTTTGCGGTACGCGGGCCTCTCACTGTTGTGGCCTCTCCCGTTGTGGAGCACAGGCTCCGGACGCGCAGGCTCAGCGGCCATGGTTCACGGGCCCAGCCGCTCTGCAGCATGTGGGATGTTCCCGGACCGGGGCACGAACCCGTGTCCCCTGCATCGGCAGGCGGACTCTCAACCACTGCGCCACCAGGGAAGCCCTGTATATCTTAACTGAGTTATTTGTGAAAGCACCACTGGTCACTGAAAATGCCTGATACCTTTCCCAAACTTTTGTTCAGTCTATTATTGATGCTGACATATCACCTCAAAATAATTACACGGCAAATAGGTTATTGTTTGTTAACCAGAATCAACCTCCAAGATACTGATTAGTTTTTAATCATGAATATGACTGCAACAAGTTGACCGTTTAACCATCAACCTACTTCTTTGGCATTGATGATACATTAAAAATACAGAAAAGTGGTCAAGTAATTATCTGTAACCAAGTAACCCTCAAATAAAACCAGATGTTAAGATTGATGAGTTTTATGCAACATAAATGCAATGTTAATATTTTACTTTGATCTATATTTTAGCAGAAGTCAGTATATATATATATATATATATATATATATAGTCTCACTATAGAAATACACTGGCAAATATAGTTACATATTCTCTTTAAGCAAATCTTTTCTTTTTTTCAGTCTTTGAAATAGACCAGTTTTACAGATGGATGTATTATAAATAGATAAATAATTTTTCTAAAATAAATTATAAATAAATTAATTTTGAATAAATGAATGTTCTACCCTTGATTCTTAGTAAAATATATTGATGAATATTAAACTGTGAAAAGAAAATTATCTTCATAGGTATATTATATAATATAAACATTTAATTAGTTTCTTCCAATAGATTACTAGATTGAAATAATTTTTGATATAAGAAATTGTGCCTTTTCTTTCTTGCGAACAAATTTGCAAGCAATAGCAATTTATTCTAATCCTTGAAAGTACACCCAAGAACTTTACGATCCCTTGAAGAGAAAATTAGATCCTATCAGAGAGCCTGGCTTAATCATAATTAAGTCCGCAGAATGTTGGGAACATCAGGGAAACCAAAGAGCCATGCCTAAGAGAAAATGTGCCGAAGTGTAATATTTAAGACAGAGTAATTAGAAAGACGTAATAGAGATGTATGTAAGTTCATGACTTACCTGTTTATCTACGATTTCAGAAGACTTTATTGATACTCATTATCCTAGTACTGTTAAGTAGTTTTTCATTCAGATTTTAGTCTAAATTTCTCCTCATTAAAATATCATAAACAAACAAACAAATTCTTTAACAGTTTTTCCTCTAACTGCTCTAGATCATTGGTGGCCTTTGGTTATAACTATTAATAGTTCACATTTGTTTTGTTCATTTTGTTTTTTGTGACCAAACCAAACCTTAAAAATAATTTAAAATTGTAGCCAAATTTTAAATTTTCTGGCTTGTTTTTAACTATCAGACCTGGCTCCCCTGCCTTTATAACCGTGCACTGAAACAGTACCTGTCTTCTTCAGACTGTTGGTTAAAATTCCTCCTTCACTTGTGCAGGCGTAAGAGTTTTCGACTTTTCAGGGTTTGAGAAAACTGTCTATATTATAAAATCATTAATATCCACATTCAAACAGATATTTCTGCTTAAAGTTTTAACTTATATTGGTAAACTTAAATTTTTTTCTGATCTTTCTTTCATTAAATTCTCTGCATCATACAAACACATAATGTTTATACAATTAATAACATGGGCAAAACAATGCCTATTTTCAGTGTACTCTGAAATGTTAAAATTGAGTAAATTTGCACACATGAAAGAGATAATCCTTAAAATGGCTTATGACTGTATTAATGTTTCAGCATTGTGTAGTTTATACTTAGAGGTCTCTTATATTTGTTCAGTATGATTCCTTTTTGTTTGTTGGTTTATCTACACTATTAAAAACACATCTATAGTCACGATGTATGCTAGAACTGGCCTCTACATAATATAGTAATTACCCTATGTGGACATTCCCAAAACATAAGGTAAAAGTTGTATGATGCTTTTGGATGCTTTCTATTGCAGTGCTAAATAATGGAGTACACATAGAAGAAAACATTTTAGCTTTGATTTTGAGTGATTAAATTTCAAGTCAATGTGTTTGCATTCATGTTGTATCATCCCCATTATGCATATCATGTGTATTTAATTTTGATCACTTGAGGTTCTAATGGAAGAGATGTATCATTCTGCAAATTCAAATTAATTTTATTATTTGCTTAGCCACATCAAAGATTATAACAGAAATTCCTAGACTTATCCCACCTAGTTGTTGACACCCTCTTCCTTTATTTTTAGGAAGGCCACTTCTCATTTTCTCCAGACACATTCTTTCTTCCCCTTCTAAGACCAAATGGGAATTTTTAAAAATAGAAACTGAAAACTTATAGCCTTTTAAACATCTAATTTATAATTTCTAAAAGGTGGCGTCATTTAATTTCCTTAAAATATTTAAATGATGCCAGAAACATTACATTTCAAGCAGATATTATGTATTATTTTTCCTCTCTGATGTGTAAGTGGGATTACATCTGCCTTTATTTTTATTAAAGATCGTTTAAATACAAAAAATAAGTATTAAAAGGTGTTTTATATCTTCTCTGTCCATTGGAAGTTGTCACTTTAACTTAGGCAGAGAAGATCTTTCTTATTTCCTCCTCTATGATTCTCCTGCATGTGAAATCATAGCAGAAGTCTAGTTATTTGCATGGGGAAGGAAAAACTACCACAGGACTAGGTAAATAGAATCTAGAGAAGAATTATGTTAACATATAATCTATCTTCTCATAGTCCTGTCACTAAATTATCATCGAAGGTGTCACAACAATGGACATCTGGTCTCCTTTGGTTGGCCTTTTCCAATGAGTTAAGCATTAAATATGTGTTACAAAAAGACTTATTTTGTGTAATTCAAACAGAACCATTTATGTTGGATGTGTAATTTCGAAGTTTTGTTTACATTATGTCCTTAGGGGTTTTCTTTGTTTTAACAGCATGCAGCTTGACAGAAATACACTACCCAAAAAGGGACTAAGGTATATATTTCTCTCAGCACAATTGCTGCCTTTCTCTGTTGTTACGTAAACTTTTTGTACTGTCTCCTTACCTCTTTCTTTTTTTGTTTGCGAAGAAGCACCTGACATTGAGGATGAAATCACTTTTAATCCTGATGTTTTCTCTGGCCTGAGGAGTTGGTGAGATGGCCCTCAGGTAGAGATTTTGTTAGAGGCCAAAACTCAGTAAATTAAATCTAATGTAAAAGCCATTATTTGGGGGGCAGCAACTTTTAGTTGAATTCAGAACTCACTTCTGAAAATTAAAACAAATTTTAATTTTCCTAACATTTGCATCTTGGAGGCATATGCTTGCAAAACCTCGCCCCATATAGTCTACAGATGTGGCCAGTGAATGTTGAAAAGTTGAAGGATGCTCTAATTTGAATCAAAGAAAACATATTTTCATCGTCAGATGACAAATACTGTAATTAAAGTATAATTTTTTTTTTTTTTTTTTTTTTGCGGTATGTGGGCCTCTCACTGTTGTGGCCTCTCCCGTTGCGGAGCACAGGCTCCGGACGCACAGGCTTAGCAGCCATGGCCCACGGGCCCAGCCGCTCCGTGGCATGTGGGATCTTCCCGGACTGGGACATGAACCCGCGTCCCCTGCATCGGCAGGCGGACTCTCAACCACTGCGCCACCAGGGAAGCCCTAAAGTATAATTTTTAAAGAATCCTTTTGGTAAAAACTCAGAAGAACTTTATTTTCTATTTTTCAGGAGTGCTGGTATTTATCAGATCAATATAGGCATGAATTAGTCTAGTATTACATCATAATATCAAAATAATTATTCAGTTCCTCATAAAAAATAAAATGAAAATTTAATGCATGGCCATCCTTTACTGTACACTTTTATCTGATGAGAAGATATGGAAGGAACTATGAATAGAGATACAACACTATATGAACATAAGTCAACTGCTCTTTGGTACTAAGAATTGACTTACTCTGGTAAAAGTGAATTCTGGCCAAATAGGTCTCTCTCTGTTATCCTCCTCCTCTCCACTTTCTTAGCAAGAGCAAACAGCTTGCAATTATTCCATTCTAAGATTTCATTCCAGAAATTTATTTTCCAATAAAGGAAGCCCATTTCTCTCTCCATTTTTCAAAAATAGATCCAGACATGGTGTCAAGTGGCATTTTAACCAAAAAAGTGTTTTTCCTTTTTTTTTTTTTAAATGATCTGTCAATTTGTGTTCTATTTCCTATGTCTTCCTGTGAGCATCACTGCAATTCCCTTGGCTTCTGGCCTACTACTGTCCACCATATTTAGTCTGTTTTTCACCCTCTTCATATCCTTCTAAACACTGTGCTTTTGAGCCCTTCTCAGTTAACCTGGCTGTCTGCTCACTGCTTATGATTTTCAACTACATATCTCACAGAAGCATAATTTTCTTTTCAAAATCCTTTATTTTTTTTCCTGTGAGATTCAAACAGATGGTGTCAAATCATCTGGAAGAACTAAGCAATTATAATTAGATTCAATCTGTTTGAGAATGTTGCTCAGTCTGACTAGTAAGCTCCTCTCAATTGTTTTCTCGTCTCAATATTGCCTTGCCCTTGCAGATGTGCTGAAGTGTCTTAGCTGTGCTGTTTTGCAGATATACTCCGTCATCTCGGCAGGCCAACCAAGAAGAGGGCAAAGAGTGGTTACGCTCCCATTCTACTGGAGGGCTGCAGGACACTGGCAATCAGTCGCCCCTGGTCTCCCCTTCTGCCATGTCATCTTCTGCAACGGGAAAATACCACTTTTCCAACTTGGGTAAAATATTCTAAAACATCAGTTTCATCTTGTTCCTTTCACCACATACTCTCCCAGGAGCCCTGGCATCTCTCCATAAGAATGGTTCATTTAAAGAGGAGTTAAAGACACCTTCACAGTACCTTTTATTTGTATGCTTACTGTCCACAAAATAATTTCCAAACATTATGCAGTTTATTGCTCATGACAACAAGTTGACATAGGTAATACTGTTGTTATTTTATAGTCTAAGATCCAGAGGCAAAAAGAGATTATTTGACTTAAAAAAAAAAAAAGGCTCACCCCTTGTAAGAGGCAGAGGCAGTAATTGATGCCAGAACACCTGACTTTAAGTCTAGGGGTTTTCTCAGAGTCCTCTTAAAAACCAGTAAAACACCTCCTTATTTTCTGTTTAATTTTTTTTAATCCTTATAAGAAAATGAATTATCTTTTTGTAGAAAATAGAAATAATTAGGAAGAAGAAAAATATGTGATTCCATGACTCCACGATCACTTCTTTGATCATTTTAAAGTTAAAACTCTCCTTAAAATGCATATGAGAATTCCTATTAAGATAATACCCTGTGAACATTTTTGGATAAATGCACTGAAAAGAAATGACTATTTGAGCCATTGGATTACTTTGTGTTTAGCATAATTTGTATGAAATATAAAATCATTTGTGTAAATGTCATAGAAAACACAGGGAAAGTGACGAAATAAAGTCTAAACATGACAGTTATCATTTAATAGATCCAATGCTTTTAAAAATAGATTTCTTTTCTATAAAGTCACATATAAAATAGTGTCATTTTTTTTCTCTTTTCACTTGAGAAGTTTTTTTGTAATGATAGACCAACAGATTGTCCAAATTCTTTAATAATTTGGGCTTTTCAACTTTCCGCCCTGTAGGGATAGTCAAAGCTATTTCTCTTCTATTGTAACTATTCCTGCTATACAGAATAGAGCTTTTGGCAATGAAAAACACAATTATTTTGGTCATGGTTCCACATGCACTAATGAATGTCTATCAAACACCAAGTTTTTGTTGCTAAACCTGCACAATGATGAGACTTCTTTGCCTCATAATGGCAAAGAATGGTATAACTTTTACTTTGAGTTGTAGTTGTAAAACACAGCAGGAAGCTTAAAACTTTGACTTCAAAAAATGAAATAAAAATGTTTTTATAGAGTCATAGGTATATGAAACAAAATCTAATTTTATACAACATTGGAATCAAACCCATGTCACCTAGTTTGCTAAGTTTGCTGGGTATCTCATGTCTCCTGTCAGTCTTTTCATTACTTGACATTAATTTGAGTATTTGAATCCCCACTCCATTGTTTTCCCATTGTTGTTATTCTGACTCTATCTAGTCCATCTTTCTTTGAGAAGAAAAAAAACTCACTACTTACTATGTCTGATCTTAGCAAGTCATTTAGCCTCAACTTTCTCATCTGTTGAATGGGTTCATAATACCTAGGTTATATTGTGAGGCATGACTAATGTGTGCAAAGACACAGGAGATTATCAGACTTGGTGGACTCTGCTACATCATCATGTTTATTGGAAAGAGATGTCTTACACTGTCAGAGACAATTGCAGTAGATTTCAAATTGATTTTACTGCCTCTACTCAAATCTCTCAACATTTTCACCCAGTGGGACTTATGAAGGAAGATCTTCCCATACATGTCAACACACTCTCATGTGCCTAGCCATATTTTATAAGCATATGTGGATTCAAATCAGGCTTCTGTTGTGTTTTTTTTACAAGAGAAAATGATGACTAATTTTAAAATCATGAAAATAACTTTTAGAGAATTTGGGTTGTATTTCCAGATCACTGGAACTTATAATTATTAGGCAAGAAAGTAGATACTATTAAAATGCAGTCATAAATAAGAGTTACTTTATTATTAAATTTTAAAAATATATCAAATATAGCTCTTTAATTTGAATATGGATAGCATTGTCCTACATTTTACTTTGGTCATCACTTGTTTTCAATTTGATCATTATTTTTTCTGAATGATCAGTAAGATAAGTGATTATTACTAACATTCAAGAGTTGCAGTATCCATGTTTTTTTTATCCTTACCCATTAAAAATATGTTAATACATAAAATTTTTAGAAATATTACTGTAAAAATCCATATATATAACAAACATTTAAAATTTAAGATCACTACTATTATGTCATTATTAGTAGACTACTGTGAGCTACTGCCAAAGTAAACTCTGATTTGTATATAGTTTCTGGCATGATAGCTATGTTAGAAACCATTCCTACCCAAGAAAGCATAACAGAATATATTTATATAAAAAATAATAAATTATTGGGTGCAGTTTCATTTACTATTGGTCACAGCCCTTGTGAGGCATCCCATAACCTAGTGAGACTCATTGTCATAGTCCCACGAGTGATGATAATTGCTCAGATTCATTTTTCACCTTGCCTCAAGGGTTACCATGTAGAAGCATTATTATCAACCTGCCACTTTCAAATTCTGTATATTTGATGGACCCTTCTGCATACAGAGTGATGTTTAAACCCCTTTGTATAGGAAGTTTCTTTGCTTTACTCCCAAAGGTCCCTCTACCTCGAATGTCCTTCTACTCCCCTCTCCGTATTCACCCTTCAAGCCATTCAGAATTAAGCCCTTTCTTCTATACTTATGGAAGAATAGAATCTCAGAGTTGGAAGAGACCTACATCTGGTTCAATCGTGCATCTATTATGTAAATTCTAACGACAGCTCTAGCTTCTCCTCTAAACCCACCAATGACAAACTACCTAAATCTAGATATATCACACTTTTGAAGTTCTTTAAATGATCAAATAAACATTTCTTGAATCTCCACCTAGTTCCCAGTTATATTCCCAAATTCCACAAAATAAATTAAAATTAAGTTACATATGACAACTCTTATTAAAACAACATCATAAACTCACTAACTGATGTGTCTAGATGTGGCAGCAAAGTCAGGGGGCAACCTGGAGGTATTTAAAAACCCACTCCATATTTCTGTCAGTTCCTATTCTCCTCAAATCATTACAAATAAACATATAATTTAATAAAAACAGTGGCTTTGATATGATATATAGCTTAAAACAAAGTCAGTAGTCCTCTTTTCCCTAATACATAGTCACACCTATATCTGTCCTATTAGAAATGTTTACATGTCTTCTCCTGGCTTTGAATGGGTCTTAGAGGCCATTTATTCTGCCATTTTTATTTTTTAATTCATGAAGAAACTGAAGGGTAGAAATGGAGGTGTTTGCCTAAAGCAAATGGAAAGCAAAGCCACCACTAGAAGCCCTGTACTAATTTGTGTCCCATTACAAAAATTCTCTGTCTGTCATACTTTTGTCTTCTATTGCATAACTTTTCTCAGTCTGTTCTATGTTATTAATTTCTCTACCTTTCAGTCACCTCCCCTAGAGGTCACTCTTGAAGCCAGGGATCTTGCCATATTTATCTCTCTATTCAACCACAATAACAAAAAAGCAAACCCGTCATAGATTTTAACTTAATTGAACATTCTTAAATAAAATGAATATAGTTCCAATGGAGAAGCTATCAGAAGTGCTTATAAATACAAACTATTCCTTTTAAAATCTACCCTAATCCTCATTACTATTTCACTTTGAATGAGCTAAGTGTTATGTTTTAAAATTATAGAAGGATACTTACTTGGATATCTCTGCAACCATTCTGTAAGAATTATGCAAAGCCAAACAATGAATGAAATGTCTTTCTAACCTCTATATACATGTATTAAAATGATGTACTTCTTTGCGTTGAATACTTCATTTATTTAGCAAAAAGTCAATTCATACTGTGGACCTAGAAGAGTCTGATTTACCCCAATCCAGGTACCTTAAACATAAACATTCAAGTCTAGAATGTCCTTTGGAGTATCTTTTGGCTGTCCTCAGCAATCAGATTGATTGTCACTGCTGACTGAAGGAATGTGCCTGAAAGATCTCTCTCTCTTACTCTCTCGCTCTCTCTTCTTTTCTTTCTTTCCTTCTTTCCATCCTTTCTTCCCTCCTTCCAATGGATTGGGGACTTTGCAAATCCCCCGTTTCTTTCTTTCTTTATTATGTGTCACATATGCACACATAGGTACAGTTCTTAGGCTTTTTATTTCTTTTCTTGGTCTTTTTTTACTGTAATTCATAGCTAGCTGTATCAGAGTTGTTCTGTGTATTGATTCATTAATACCTGTAAAATATCCAGCATAGTGCCTGGCAAATAGGAGATAATCTCCTTAAGTTATCTCATAGTATGTACTCCTCCTATTTTAGTTTGTTCTGAGATCCAGTAATTACATTAAGAAATGTAGTCTCTGTGTCACAGAAAAAAATAGCATATTCAGTCAACCACATCTTTCTTTAAATTGATGATTATCAGTTGGCCTAAAAAGTTGAGTGTCATTAGAACTATTTGGCAATAAGCACTAGGTAATAAATTCATATTCCAAATTACAGACTTAAGGTACTGCTTTCGAAAAACAAGTTTATGACTTTTGACAGTCTCACCGTGACATTCTCATTTAGGCACAGTAGAAAGTAGCTTTATGTGATAAACCTCACGATGAGCTATGGATACCACATACATTAGATTGTATTTCATTTTTATTTGCCTCTATCATAACCTAACTTTGATAATAATGATGGTACTGATCATGAACTGACAAAAATTTAGAACTCAAAATGACTGAAAGTCTTTGGTTGGAAGCTTCAAACGTTTCTTCCTGGGAAATTTAAATTTCTTGTATTTTATATTCTTTTCTATTTTTGCTTTCCCCATTAAAGTGATCTATTTTTCTCTAAAAAGAAATGTGCAGCTTCTAGGAACACAATCTTTTCTTCATAATGGGCAGCAGGAAATACCATGTTATTTCTAGCAAAAAACAGTAGAGGTGACTCGATGGTTTTGTTTAATACTGCTTTAAAAAGTGACATACTGCTTGCCATGAAAGTGCTAGAAAAAAAGAGGACTCCACTGTAACTGCTATTGAAAATTTCAGAGGCAGACATCCCAGAATAATAGGCTGTGTGTGCTTTGTTTTTCAGTGAGCCCGACAAATCTGTCTCAATTTAACCTCCCTGGGCCCAGCATGATGCGCTCCAACAGCATCCCAGCCCAAGACTCATCCTTCGATCTCTACGACGACTCCCAGCTTTGTGGGAGTGCCACATCTCTGGAGGAGAGGCCACGGGCCATCAGCCATTCAGGCTCATTCAGGGACAGCATGGAAGAAGGTAGGCATCGGGGGAAATAAAGATGAAGTTACTTTAGTTAACTCAGACATGAGAACTATCACATCACTCACATGACAAAGATTCCCTCAACAAAGTAAATAAGTATAACTCTCACTTGGGAGCCCTGAAGCTTGAAGAAATTTTAGTCTGCATTAGCTTCTGTTTCTTTCTGTATTTGGAAATATGCCAGAAATTGTTTCGATTAATACTTGGCTATAGAGCAGTTCAGAGTAAGTCTGGTGTTCTCATACAGAAATCTGTGTAATTTTAGAGACTATTTACCCTGGTGTGCCAAATATCCAAGTGACTGTTTTGTTTGACACCTCAGTTTAAAAACCATAAAAGATACATAAACCAGAAAAAATTCTCTTATGAAACAACCACATGCTGCCGACTTTTATTCTCAGAAACTCCCTCTGGTGTTAGTTTTTATTATCATATTATTTTAGAATTCATATTGTGCCTGCTTTTTGCTTTATAAGTTACATTTCTTATCCATTACATTAAGATTCTCACCTGACCTAATAAACGTCTTTGTAGTTGTAAAGTTCTACATGAATACTTTATAACAAAAACTCTTTGAAAAACTCAAGAGGCTTAATTGATTTTCAAATGTATGTAATTTTCTAAACTGTATAACCTCAAATGTCAAACTTGATGATAACATTTGAGAGATTTTCTTCTTTGATTTAATGAATGATTTTTAAGTACCCACACAGGAAAATTGTGGCACACATATTATAAAGCATATCAGCTAAGGATAAAGGTAAACACAGAAGTTCAAATAGATTAGAATAAAATCAGACGTGTAATCAGCCCTACTCTCCTAGTCCTTAGTAAGTCTGTATAAAAAAGGGACTCTAGATCTTGAAGCATACCAAGGGTTTAAACCTCTGGTCATCCATTTATCTGTGGTATGAACATGAGCTAGTTTTGTAACTTTATTAGTCCTGATTTCTGTATGCGTAATTTCTAAGGATGAAAACAGAGTCAAGAATAGTTCTGTTCCCTTCTCTTTCCCCTTCCTAGCTTCCTATTTAAAGTATCTTCTGACTATAATTGAGGTAGCTGTGAAATTGACTCCTGGTCTTCAGGTCACCGCTGTACATTTACTTAATACGTTGGTACTAAATCAGTTGACCGTAGTTGCCACTGCCTTTTGGGATATTAACCAAACCACTGAATTCACCATGACAGGTAGTGAATTCTACCCTGAGGGTCTGCTGATTGCTTCAAGTGTAGACAAAATGTAATTAATCTGAAATGTAAAGTCATCACCTTTCTGAAATGGTTCTATCACTCTCTTCACAGACAGGCCTCTTATATACTGGAAAAATGATTTGCTAAGCATACTGATGGCTTTCTAGGGTGCCTCATTGACAGCGCAAATGCTCTTTATATGCTGGGAGATTCTGGCCTTCCATGTATGAGAATTAAATAATCTGAACTGTTGAAAGCCAGCCCCAGTGGGCGAGATGGCTTTTTGATGTCTATACATTTAATACTGAATTATTATAATTCTTAAATTATGCTCTAAAATCAAGGACTTGTTGGACAGGAATTGTAAGGGACTTTATTGATTCCCTGCCCGGTGCTCACGGTGAAAGATGAGGAAACTGAGCCACAAACTTTAAGGTTATAGACCTAAGCAGCAGAAAAAGGCTAAAAATGGGATCTCCTGATTCATCGTCCACCTTCCTACTGGTGTACCATGCTAACAGTCTAAGTTCACACCAGTGTTATTAGAAGTTGAAAGAATGTGCTTTTGTTTAAAGATGACTAGCATTTTTCACACCTCACAGAGTGATTTGCTCAAGCTAGGACTCTGGGAGTCGTCCTTTATTCCGCTTTTGACCCACATCAGTTTTAAAGAGGTTCTTCCTGGTGTCTCTCAAATTCATCCCTTTATTTTCATCCCAACTGCCTCTATCCTACACAGTTTTCCTGGTCCTCTCCAGACCAGGTTGTGAGCACCCCCAGGTGCTTTTGTAGTACCCAGAACATTGCTCTTAATAGTATTTATATGACCCTGTTGTGATTATCTTTTTAGTTATGTATCTTTCTACTTCTTTTTGGTCTCCTAGGATTGTGGCATTCAATTTTACAGTCCCAGCATCTAGCAAGGGCCTGTCACATTGTGTGCATTTGACTAATGAATAAGCAGAAATAACCTTATATTATCCCACAATGAAAAGAAGAAGAACTTTTCTACAAATATAATTAAGCACAATTTTATCCACCTTTTGGGCTTAATATTGTACATTGAACTTGCAGAAATATAAATCATTCTGTTAATTGTTTAAGATTGGTATTTTGATGCACCTACCTAAAAGACAGTATGCAATTTCCATCCTTAATTTCAATGAGACACCACCTTGAAATAAGAAGTACTTTCTGTTACTAAAATTATGAAGGAAACCATACTTCTCCATTAGAATGGGTATAGTTAGCTCATCACAGATAATTTTGGAAGAGCTTGTTTCCCTGAAAGTTTATGGAGAAAAAAATTGAAAATGGATCTTTGTTGTATAAAAATGAAATTAAATAAAATACATAAAGTTTTTTTAAAGTTTAAACTTTCATGGCAACTTTAGGCGTCCATGATTTTCGGATTATTTATTATGTGGGAGTTTACTCTAGTTTTCAATACGTGCAAAGCATGCTAGAAGGGCTTGCACTTGTCAGTTCTTCTCTGTAATGTGGTGGAGGAGGTACTTTAGGGACCTTTCCATGGCTCAACATTTTCGATCTCTAAAAAATGACAGCAGACTTGTTCTCAGATTCTTATGTTATTTTTATTTCCTTAATCACCTATTCTTCACTTTTCAGTAAAGGTCTGGTGGTTCTGAGCAGACTTCATTACTTCACCTCTTGTTCTTTTTTGCTTTCTTCAGTTCATGGCTCTTCATTATCACTGGTCTCCAGCACTTCTTCTCTTTACTCTACGGTAAGTGTTAAGAAACGCTTTTGCCTTTGCCAAGCACACAAATGGTTAAATAGGTTGGCATTTACACAAAAGCCGCGCAATTAAGTAAGGGTGTACTCTAAGCTCCTGCATACTGATAAGGTGGTGGGTGCTCTCCCAGCCCTTCTATGACTCGTTTGTATGTGCTTCCACTTGACTTTTATGTACTCATTGTAATCAACGAGTGGATAGAAAACTGAATCTCATAAAACCCGATGGGCTGTGACTCGGAATCCCGGAAACCATGTATGGTGATCCACCATAATCTTATAACACTGACCCCTTTTCCTTGTTCAGTTCCCTGAGCCATGACTGGTAATTGTTCTATGGTATCTTCTCCATTTTCTTTCATAAGTTCATTTTTTGAGAAGATCACACCAAAGGGTAAAAGCGTAAAAGCCTTGGTGACTTTTTAAACTGTATCTTCTGAAAGAGTGTGATTTTAAGAACTTCATTTCTTAAGAGAGAAATGCCAGTGTATCAGCGTATTTTCCCAATGTGTGAAATTATATTTTGTTTTTGCCAAGATGAGTTTTCTGTCCACTTATTAAAATTTCATCATTTTCAAAAAGTCTACAGGCAGTTACGTTTTACGAAAAGTTTCCTTCATCCTAGGTTAGAGCGGGGTATATTTTAGTTTATGAATCTCACTGAGTCTTGAGCACTATGAATAATCCCTAATCCTGTATCGAAAGGTTCATGAAAAGTTCAAAGCCTCAGCTGTCACTGAATAATTAAGCATTAAGGGCAATACTAATTTTTTCATTCGTTTTCATTAAGTTCAAATGTTATGGCCCTCTTTTTATATTTATTGCTTTAAAGTGTTACTCAAGAGCAGACTCTCATTGGCAGAGGCAATATTTTTCTTATCATTTCTCCTTTTAATGATTAACATTGCCAATCGATTCTATGAGTAATGAAATCACTGTTAGCATTTAGATAAATCTGCTGTTTTAGGCAAACGGATAAAGAAGTGAGAAATGTAAAAATGTATCGGAAAAAACACAAAGAAATATGTCGTGTTCCTCCCATTGGGCCAATGCCACTGCTTGACGGGAGATATATTCTGACTTAAACCCTTGCAATTGAAGTCTCTATATAACATTAAAAGATGCAGCATCATTACAGTCATATTTTAAATATATAAAAAACAATATTTGGGTAAGACAGTACCTTCATGAAGCCTGAGAAAAACTCAAGAAGAAAAAGAGCATGGGTTGAGGAAAAACAGATGGCTAATTAGTATACAAGAGTCTAACAGACCTTTCTGTGATAATAAAATTATTCTATACCTGTACTAGATTATACAGTAACCACTAGTCACATGTGGCTATTGAGTATTTGAATTGTGTGTGGTATGACAAAGGAAGTGCATCTTTTATTTTAAGTAATTTGAATTTATATAGACACGTGCCTTGTGGCTGCTATACTAGATATTACAGGTTTACAGGGAACAAAGGAGGTACATTTAAAAGATTATAGATTTATAGGAGCAGATGTCAAAATAATAAGGATAAATTAGAAAGTATAAATGAGAAGTATTAAGAGTACAATATGAAATAGGCACAGAGATGAAAATAAAGAAACTATACACACATATTTATGTGATGAAATAGACCCTCATGTTAAGTGTGAAAAGAATGGATTAGGTGATCAAATCACATGAGAAGGTGATATTATTAGGAAATTAAGAAATTTAAATAGTTCTATTGGAAATGATGGAAATTATATAATTGAACTGACAGCCTATAGTAAGACAATTAAAATAAATGCATATGTGGAGGAGTAATAAAGAGAAAAATCGCAGGTGATAGAGGAGTCATTTCTGTCTCCAGTCCCCCATTATCATGCACTGATAGTTAATTGGCAATGAAAAGATATCTGTGAAAGTGCTTTTCAAAC
Organism: Pseudorca crassidens; assembly: GCF_039906515.1. Lineage (NCBI taxonomy): Eukaryota > Metazoa > Chordata > Mammalia > Artiodactyla > Delphinidae > Pseudorca > Pseudorca crassidens. Next base: position 66,162,199 of record NC_090306.1, read on the forward strand.
TATGAAGTGAAAAGTCAATTTATCATTTTTCTTCATGCCTCCTTAAGGACTCAGGATGAAGGATCAGTTGATTTACATTTTTGCCTGACTCTATCAGGAGTTATTGTGTGACATCAGGCAAGTTGCTAAATTTCTTTGGACTGTACCTGCAATGTAAAGTTGGCAAACAGCAGCCAGACCGAGCCCATCTGTCCCAAGGGATTTCTGCAATAGTTAGAGAAGATAAGGTTCATTACATACCATAAATTACAGAAAACTATAAACTGCATGGGAGCACCATTTATATCATAGTCTTTGTGATTTGCGCCTTTTGAAGTTATGCCATGTGCAAGTAACACAGTTGTGCATGATATCCCTTCATAAAATAATTAGGGAACTTGCCGGCGGTCCAGTGGTTAGGACTCCGCCCTTCCACCGCCAGAGGCCTGGGTTCAATCCCTGGTTGGGGAACTAAAATCCCGCAAGCCACACGGTGTGGAAAAAAAAAAGAAAATTAAAGTGTTTAGGGGAAAAAGATTATTATTTTTTTAAAAGACTACTAGACACTATTTGCTATTATGAGGCAATATACTGCTCTTCCTAACCATGAATATAAACAGTCTTTAACACCATCATTTATGCAACTAATAGAAGTATATGTTTTGATTAAAAATATTAAACTAGGGCTTCCCTGGTGGCGCAGTGGTTGGGAGTCCGCCTGCCGATGCAGGGCACACGGGTTCGTGCCCCGGTCCGGGAAGATCCCACATGCCGCGGAGCGGCTGGGCCCGTGAGCCATGGCCACTGAGCCTGCGCGTCCAGAGCCTGTGTTCTGCGACGGGAGAGGCCACAACAGTGAGAGACTTGCGTACCGCAAAAAAATAAAAATAAAAAAAAAAACTAACAAAGATGACTTGTTGTAAAGAACATTTACCTGTCAAATTACAATATAATAAATCCAATTGAAAGGATTGTTTCTTCACATATAACTCTTGAAGTCTCTACCAATTATAATTTGGTAAAATTTTCCAAAGTACCTTGTTATAAAGCTGAGTAAATCATCTTACAGAATTTTTGAGCAGAAAGATCCAGGGAGATTACACACTGGTTGGAAATCACAGAGCCAATCTGACCTGCCAAGCTGTTACCTTTGGCAAACTTTGAGTTTGTGTGTTTGTTCTTAAATCTAAGCCAACACTGAAAAAATATGGAGTTTTACCTAAAAATTCAAATTTCTCAGTTCCTTTTGAAAGTAATCGGAATATCTAGCAACACGGAAATGAAATTCCTCCAGGTTTACAGCATCGCCCCTTTTCGATGTTGGCATGTGAATTCAGGCAAGACCCAGCCTCCACCAATTCTCTTCCTGACACTGAAGCTGAGTTTGCACTGTTAGTTATTATTGTGCTGTTGCGTTTATTGCAGGAAAGAAATACTCCTCAGTATCCATACCTGTATGAAAAGTGGGGAAAACAGCTAACCTAGGAAGGCTGTGTGATTTTGTTTTAATACCCAGGGCTCTTTTTATTCTTTGTATGTCTAGTCCTGTTAAACATTTAAAATTTTGATCCTTGCAATAGATGTTTTCTGAGTGGCTGTATATTAAAAATTGTATTGAACCCGTTTTGTACTTGGAATCTAATTTGTATTGATTTAATAAGAGCGAGCGAGGGCTATGTTAGTTTATTGTGGAGCCCTTCAGCATATTTCCTAACACATAGCTAATACTAAAGTAAACATTTTTTGATTCGTAAGTTTGAAAGGATGAATGAATGGCCAAGTAATGGCTTACAGAATAAAGAATCATCTAATATATTTTTATTTAGGCAAGGTGTTTTATATTGTTTACCACCCTTGAGGACATTGGGCCAGCTTCAAAACCATCATTTAAAAATGGCAAGTAATCATATTCCATCATAATGTCATCAATCCATGCCTAACCCACTGAAAGAAATATTAATATTCTGGCTCATTGCTTCAACTTTATGGTAACACCTACCCAGTATTGCTAACCACAGGATATGAAAGAAGGCAAAGATTAAAGAAAAAGTTAGTTCTGAAAAGTTAGCAAAGAGAAAGTCATTCTGTACAGTATATATAGAATTAATATGTGATGGTTATGCATGTAACTAGTGTAACTTATTCAGGGCTTTTTTAATGAAAAAATGTGATGACTGTCTTTCTTGACTATTTTTTTTAAATAGCATACAATGCTCTTTTCAATATGCAAGTTACTTACTGAGTATCAGTTCTGTATAATCCTAGCAAGCCTAGAAGCAGGATTTGGACAGAATAAACTGGCAGTAAATATGCAAAATACCAGGGAAACCAAATAGTCAAAGTTAATCGTACCGTATGTCTCAAGGCAAACAACCTCCAGCTTTTGATCCATGAAATTTTTATCTTAAAATTCCTTCATTCTGTCTGATTCAAAAATCAAACTTTATATGAAACATTGAAATTATTATAACTTAAAAATATTGAATCTTCACTTTAAAAAGTTGAGATATAAAACATTAAAGCTTTATGTCAGAATTTGTTTTTAAAACAGTTTTCTTATAAAGGCTATTAGGATTCTACTAGTTAACCACTCTTCATTTAACCACTATATTAATAACTACATATTTTTTAAGAATAAAAATATAAGATAGAAAAAAATCCAGTTTAAAAGAGATGCTTATGCATAAAAAATATCCTGAGGGTTATTTTACTTTGTTTTAGTTTATGTTTTCTGGAGGAAAAGAAGAGATAAAAAATGGTTTAGGTACTTCTGTGTCAGTTAATCAGGAAATGTCTCAAAAGGAGAGATAGGAGATAGGAGATTGTTTTTCAGCTTTGGATCTGCTCAAGGCAATGAACAGACTTGTAATGTTCAGCAATATTATGCATTCTCCAGCTTTTTCCAGAATGAGGGAGCTTCCCAAATACAATGGCGCACATAATTCATTTTCTGGCATTTTGCAGCCCAACGTGAAGAAGAAAAACAGAGCTAGGAGTTTTCTACAGCTGAGGCCAAAACACCCCTCAAGGTCCTACAGCAGTGCTCATTTCCATTATCTGTGGAGCCGATGTTTGTCAGCCACTTTTATCACTGCCTTACCACTGGGGGTTTTAATGTTTTGCTGACTTGGAGCCCAGTAAACTTATTTAATGATCATTAAGAAAAGCAAATAAAATAGAAACTAATCAGCAGATTTTCTGTGGTTGTCAGTATAGGTCAATATTTTTCCTCTAGTCTTATTTGGCATTCTTTATTATCTATATATCACAGAATAAAACTCCGACTCCTAGGTCTTGGCTAAAAATCTCTGTAATTTCATAGAGTATAAATTTCCTAAAATCTGTATGAAAAAAAGATCTACTCTATTATTTTTTTCTGCACTCATATTTTTTAAAGTTTAATTTTATACCTTTTTGTTGTTTATGGTCTGGATCTTAGGGTAACACCATTTTTTAATTCTATCCTTTGCTTTCAAGACATAGTACATATCCATAAATCAAATAACTGATATTTTTAAAATACCGTTAGGTTTATATATAACGAAATATTCATTTGCAGTCCTACAGGTTCCTGTTTTTACTGTTTTAATTTAATAATATATATTTTACCATGTTCTTATGTTAGACCAAAATAACATTTTAAATACACAGTATAATTATTTTATTCTTTTATACTTGTAGAATGAATTGACACTAATTATTTATAGTTAAATTCTTTTTCCTTTTTTTCTTTTACAGGCTGAAGAAAAGGCTCATTCAGAGGTAAAAACCTTGTAGCATTTTTACATTTGACTGTTTTCGTTTACATTTATGATGAAATGAGTATTTCGACCACTAGAGGGCTCTATGATACAACCCATAACTCTCCAACACTGCTAATAGAAGTGACCCAGCTAGTGATAAATGGTCTTGGATATTTCCTCTTAAAAGAAAATGAAATGAAGTTTTTAGAAGCAAACTCTTTTCTCATGTTCTAGCTTGGAGTCTTAACTCAACATCTAATAAGTTGTCTCTAGTAGTAAGCACTTACAAATCTTTGATGGATGAATGAATGAATGTGTGGTCTATTATATTATAGTCTCTTCCCCCACTGCCTGTTAGACTAAGTGCATAGGATTAAGGCAAGTATTGAATTTGAGGCACTAGACCGCCACAACACAATTTACCAGTATCCCAACCCATCTATTATTTGGTGCCAGGACTTTGCTGCTTCTAATCACTTGATGTATACTGTAGTATATTGTTCTAATCACGTACATTTCACAAATATTTCATTGCCATCACGTACAAATCAGATTGCAGCCTGGAGAGAACATTATTTTTCTTTCCCTTTGTATAAGAGTTGTCCTGGCCAAGGAGAGCAGGGAGACTTTAATTAGGCCTTTATTCAAGGTGTGCTAATGACTATTTGATTGGTTTTACCATGAGCAAAGAAAAATGCATTGGTAACAGCCTCTGCAAAGGAACTCTTCCCTTTGAAGTTTTATTTTATTAGCCTTTTAAAGTAAAATTTGTGCTGTATTTTTAAAAATTGAAAAAGTATAAATTATATCAGTTTTATCTTTATAATTGCTAGACCAAAGAGTAAATACGGTTTTGAAAAACCTAAACTATTTACATCTCACGGACATGGCAAAATTCTACCATCGACCGCAATACGTATAGCTACTAAGGCATAGAAATACCACATCTGTTTGCCGTATTAGTAGTTATCCACCTCTCCTTTAATTATTTATGCCCCATAGTAGGTTATGGTTCTTTTTTAATGATTTATATTACTTTAAGGTTTCCTAGATTCTATTTTAAAGGAAATCTGATCATGTAATAGAGACTCTTAATTTGAGAAAGCCTCTTTGAATTTGTATTGTTTTAAGAATAAAATAGATGTTCTCTGCTTTCTGGAACCATTTGCAGTCGTCATCATTTGAATGCAGCTCAAATGCTCTTTGGGTCTGGGTGTATCTCTTTTTTTAAAGGACAGGAGCCAAATGGAATCACATTTACTAAAATTATGTAAATGTCCCCTGTCTCTAATTCCAGTTTAAAGTTTAGTTCTTCTTTAGAGTTTTTTCAGTATTTACCACCATTTCTTCTCCACAAAAATTTAATGGGTAGAAAAAAAAAGACAGTTAATGAACTGTGTCAAGAATGCTCTTTCAAACTAAGGTAGTGTTTTGAAAGTCTAACTACAACAATAGAAGACTTGTTTTTGAAGAAATGAGAATCATCAGTGTAGAATGTTTGGCACCTAAGTAACTAAAATCCCTTGAGACCAGAAGTATACTTGTAGACTTAGTCTCAGTTGCTTATAAATACCTTAACCTTACTAATCACTGTCTATATTTCATGGAAACATGAAGATTAAACTGTGGAAAGTGCTTAAATTAAAATTTTAAGTATGATATATATACTCTCATCTTTTTCTGGTTCACTTTTATTTGAGTGTGGACCTAACCAAACAGGAAAACATTTTAGCATATTTATGTTGGTGGTTTATCTAGCCATTTTTACAGTATTACTGATTTTTCCCCTTTGAAACTATGGATAATCTATAACAGCATTTCTGCCCAGAGCTCATAGTAACTCACTGAATAAAGGACATTATAACAAAGACTTGGGAAGGCTTCTCTAAGTGTTAGGAATTAAAACTCCAGCCAATAAAATTATTTTCAAATATGGAATCATTAAATGTTGAATTGGAGCCAACTTTCAGTGACTGCAGGATATTCTACAGCTTCTGAGAAGTTGCCAAAGTATAGGAAATAAAAATAAACATACCAAAAAATGGATAGAAAAATAAAAAGACCCAGAAAATATATATATGTATATTTACTGGGGGTAGGATGAGCTAATTATAGTATTGGCTTTTTTGGATTGAATTCTTAGTTTTAAGTTAAAATCTACTAGCATATTGATTTGATTTATTTTAATTACATTCAGCAAATCCATAAACTACGGAGAGAGCTTGTTGCATCACAAGAAAAAGTTGCCACTCTCACATCTCAACTTTCAGCAAATGTAAGTCACTTTTGATTTTTTTTGATATATTAAAACAGATGTTTATATAGTAAATGGGATAATTTTAGTAACAGACTCACAAACTTTAAATGTCCAAAATTGTACAGACTTTAGGTCACTAAATAGTGGGACTTTCCTGCACGCTGGGTAATCAAACGTAAATCCACGTTGATGAGGAATCACAATGTCGTTAAAGTGGCTTTTTGTTTCATGTAAAGTTGGAAACATTAGTAAAAGCTACAAGTCTTAGTTCTTTTCTTATTTCTCATTGTTACCAATGCCCAGCCCCACATACGTAAGACTTTCTTCAGCTCCAAGACAATGAGGGGTTGACAGTGATTAACTGTGGAGTATAAAAAATTCTTGTGCCCTGTCTCCTTCAGCACAATTTATTGGACAATTAGTTAAGCAGCCAGTTAATTTTCTAAATTTGGGTTTCTTAGCTATATTATAAATGAGCTAGAGTTCTCTCAAAAACCTTGGTAGCCTCCTTATAGCAGTTAAAGCAGCTGAGGATCGCAAAAAATGATGATGGCAAAAACCATCAGTTATATTAACATTTACTGAAGATCCTTCAGTGTGCCCCGGAGTATACTCAGAGTAGGAGCAGAAGTAAAGGCGAACATGTGGCATTGTGCCTGGCCCTAGGGAACAACAGTGTTAGAAGCAGCAGTGAGGGGTGAGGAAGCTCCCGCTATTTTGCCATATGTCCTGACACCTTCACTCAACATTAGTCTGCTCACTTCCACCGGGTGGCTTTGAGCCTGTTCCTGCCTCACCACTCTGCTCTTCGTGGAGTTCTTCCATCTGCTCAGCAAAGCTTAACACAGCAAGAGTGAGCAAATGTGGGCTCACTGGGTATGATTTAAATAAGAGATTTTTTTTTTTTTCGGTACGCGGGCCTCTCACTGTTGTGGCCTCTCCCGTTGCGGAGCACAGGCTCCGGACGCGCAGGCTCAGCGGCCATGGCTCACAGGCCCAGCCGCTCCGCGGCATGTGGGATCTTCCCGGACCGGGGCCCGAACCCGCGTTCCCTGCATCGGCAGGCGGACCCCCAACCACTGCGCCACCAGGGAAGCCCTAAATAAGAGATATTTTAAGAATAAAAGTTATTATGCAATATATTGGGTTGGCAAAAAGTTTGTTTGGGTTTTTCCGTACCATCAATAACCCAAACGAATTTTTTGGCCAATCCAGTACCTTCCACAGTATATAAGTAAGTCATTTCACTCACAATGCATTCATTTTAGCACTGTTTTTGAATTGACTTTATCTTTTTAACTTTGGGAGAATCAAATGAATTTGGGATTGGCTGTATTTATTTTTTATAGATGTTGTCAGGGGATTCTTAAAATAATAGCCGGTTTTAGAGAACTGTTTAGACAATACTGGAAGAGAACAGTATTATTTAACCCATATTTTTTGTCTAAGAATAATTCTTAAATAGTTCAGAAGCCACTGTAAATTTTATACTATAGGCTATATGTATAGTAGTATAAAGCACTCCTGTCTAGATCCCTGAATTTGCGCCCAGAGGACATATTGCAGTGTAAAAGCCGGAACACACTGGGTTGTGTTTGTCTGCAATGAGGAAGGCTCAATGACAGACCTTATGCACTGGATAGTAAAGACATAAATGTCTTGAACGATTACTCAGAGTTTTGTTTTATTTTGTAAATGTCTCTTGCATGGACTTACATATCAGTTGTTGGATTAATAAACGGCTGCTATACATAATAGAATTTGGGCTTTTACCCAATAATGTTTATACTGTCTCCATTTAAAAAGTAATATGGTTGACCCTTGAACAACACGTGTTTGAACTGTGCAGGTCCACTTATGCATGGGTATTTTAAAAATCTGCATGTAAGTGGATCCACACATTTCTAAATATCTGCATATAACTGGACCCACGTAGTTCAAACCCATGTTGTTTAAGGGTCAACCATACGCAATCCATGGTTGGTTGAACCCCTGGGTGTGGAACTCACAGATGCAGAGGGCCAGCTGTGGGACTTGAGCATCCACGGATTTGGGTCCTGGAACCAATCTCCCACAGACACCAAATGACAAATGTACATGTATATTGTATTAAAAAGAAAAACTGAAATTAAAGGAAGTGTTTAATAAAAGATATATATTCGTTTTTCCCTCTGAGATTCCCATTCCCATTCTTGGTTATTGATTTCTTGTGTTTCCTTTCAACATTGTTCTTCTGTATACCCCTGAATACATATATACAGTACACATTTGCAAAGGCTTATACACATACACACACACACACACACACACACACACACATACACACAGAAGGAGCCAAGTTCTAACATAGGAGGACAGTCCTGGGGGACAACTCGATGCCATTGTTTGGAAAGGTACCAAACATTTTACAAAGATGTCAGCCATTGGCTATCTGCCACTTCTCTCAAGTCATGCATGCCACACTATTTTCACTGTTGTGTTTTCACGACTATGGACTATGTATTCTCAGCTGGGCATTGATATGATCGTCAAAGCATGAATAGTGTTTCTTATGGTGGGAAAAAAAAAAGTACTCTTTTTTTTTTAAAGTACTCTTTTTATGCATAAAGCACAGATATATACAGAGTACATAAACAGGTATCCAGCATATCTGTGATATTAAAATGGCCATGGAGGAAGGGGACAATTAGGAAAAAAAAAATCTATAATGTCTCCCTAGGGGATGATAAAGAAAAAAAAGTAAGAAACATAAAATTAGAAAAATCGGTGCCAAACTGATAAATTTGTTTAAAAAGTGCTAGTCTTGGAAAAACTATCCAAATATCTCCAGCCTTCCCTGTCCACGTCTGTGTTATCATTAGTAGTACATTTTGCGCGTGGATGGGAGCTTAATATATATCCTATTTGGTATGTTCTTCTTTTTTTTTTTTTTTTTACTTCATAATGCATTTTAGAAATATTCTCAAATCACCTCAGACCCACACAGAAACCTGTACATAGCAGCTTTATTTTTTAATAGTGCAAAAATTGGAAACAACCAAAATGTCTCTTAATAGGTCCATGGATAAACAAACTCCGATAGATACATCCATACCATGGACTGCCACTCAGCAGTAAAATTAAATAATTATTAATACACACAGCAACTTGGATGGATCTCAAGTGCATTAAGCTTAGTGAAAAAAAGACCAATTTTAAAAGGTCGCATACTATATAATTCCATTTATTCAACATTCTCAAATGACAAAATTATAGAAATGAAGAACAACTTAGTGGTTGCCAGGGTTTAAGGAAGGTGGTCACCTCTCTCCTGAGAGTGGGTGTAACTATAAAGGGTAGCAATAGGAAGAGCTTTGTGGTGATGAAAGGTGGTTATTTACATGTGTGAATCTTCATATGTGTACCAATAATGAATTTCTGGTTTTGATATTATACTATAATTTTATAAAATGTAACCATCGAGGCAAACTGAATAAAGGGGTACAAGAGTCCTCTCTGTACTCTCTTTGAAACTTCTTGCGAATCTATAATTATTTCAAGTTTAAAAATTAAACACCTCAAGATCTATCACAATTTTTTAAAGTGATGTCTAGTTTTTAATTTCTTGGGAACTTAAATCTTATTTCACCATTTAGTGCTTTTTTTATTCGGTGGTGATATGGATTGTTACAGCTTTTTACCATCAGATAAATGTATTGCTGAAACCGTCAAAAGATAAAAGTCAGAAGATTCAGGTAATGAAGATATATATTATCTTCTATTCTTTTACAAAGCAGTTTATCAAAATTTACTTTAAAACTATTGCAGTAACTAAGAACTTGTGTAAGTAGATGCCTGTATAAATGTTTATAAAATAATTTTAAGGTCAGTCCTATTTTAAACATTTAATAGTATCATTATAATTACTAAGGATGGAGTCTTGTATATTTATGTTCCTTTGTATCTTTAAGGATATAATCTCCTTTACACATTCAGAAATTTGAATTATTTATAAGGCGCAAACCATCTTGAACTCATTCTCTTTAGCACTTCGTTTAAAATGTCACTTTAGATTCCGTGCACCATTATAAGTCATCAAAGGATTTACTTGAGAAAACACTTGGTTTCTCAGTTCTAAGAAATACTGCATTTAAATTTCATTCAGAGTGTGTTTCACGTCATTGCCTCTGAGTTAACATTTGTTGATGTATGTAATATATGCATATATTTTAATATACTTGTACAGAAATGAAATTAATTATAAGACTGAAAAGTTTTTCTGTCGAGTTTCTTCAATGTAAGTGAAATTTTTTTTTTAATCTTGTACATTTCCTGTTTGGAGGTAAAGATATGCCTTTTATTTATTATTTTATACAGACCACGAGTAAACTTTTTACTTTTTGGTGAAATGGGATCACCACAATGACCATTGTTGTATAGAAGTGTAATAGCCATGATTTATAAAGACAAATTACAATGTTTGGTTCTGTAGAAAATATCATTAACTGTTATTATTATCGTTTATTTAGTAATCATTTTAAGATCCAGCTATTCAGTTTTACTCAATATATGAATAATTCTATCAAGACTTAATTGGTTTTCCTTAATTTGGGCTTTTGGGGTTTTTTTTCTTTTTGTAATTGATGTGTCACATGTTTGGACCTGGCAGCATGATTATATTTATATGGAGTCCAGACAATAATCTGTGTTTTAATATTTAAATTTGAAACATCTGTTTCTCTGCTTTTTCTCCCCCTTTGTTAAAAGGGGCAGTGGTAAGTCAGAAAGTTGTTCAGTCAGCTCACCTCTCATTTGCCTGACAGAATATGACCTCCATTCAGTAGAAGGTACGCTGAGCCTTTCCCTCCCCTTGGGAAGTTCTCTGAGCAGAGCTGCAGAAAGCCTGGGAAGCCTCTTTATAGAGCTGTGTCCACTAGCATGTCTGGAGAAAGGAGAGAGGGTACGCTGGCCAGCGCTATTGCCTGGCCTTCTTTGAATCAATACCCCACCAACAAACAGGAAGAGAACAGGAGCCCCACAGTCCAAGGCCCCCGGGAATGTATGGTCACATCAGACAGTCAGCCAGGTGCCCCCTGGCCTCTCACCCATACCTTCATGCTGCCAAGCCAGGTGGGATGCATTTAATGTATTTCTTACAAATCTCAGCCCTTAGATGATCTGGAAATGGGCACTAAGGCTAGTTATTACTACCAGTTTTCAAAAATATCGCTGAATGAATGTGTAACCAAAAAAAGTTTTTTTTGTTTTTTGTGTGTTTTGTTTTCTTGCCTTTCACTGCGTAAGTCTTTTAACCACAGATCTCTCAGGTGTTATTTTCCTTGGGATTGTGTCCTATATCTTTGCGCTATTTAATATTTTTATATCATCTGGCAGTTACTTTTGTTTCTCTACATCTCCTTTAAGGGAAAACTATTTTGCACATAATTAACAATGACAGACACTGAAGGGACAATTTTATACAGTAAAAGAAATATGAAATCTTATTTATGATAGTTTCAGAGTCATTTTCAGTTCATCTAACTATTGAATTTCAAACGTAAAGTCATCTATTTCTGTCTATCTAATCTGTCTATCTATCCCCATATACATCTATGTAAAGCGTATGTTTTATTCGGCTGATGGGCTGTCACTGAATTCTGAATGAACAAATGCAATGCAGGCATTTTTCATAATGATATTCCATCTTATTGTTTAGTACCACAGTTTTTTACATGTCTATTCAGATTATGTGATTTCAAAACTAAAGACAATATGTATTAAAAATATTTTCCCTTAACTAGTATTCAGTCTTGTCTATTTTATTACCTTCACAGACTTCACCTAACACAAGTAGGAAATATTCATCAACATATTGATACAACTTTACTGTGGCTTGAAAATTACGCAGCTGCTAAGAGAAAAGTCAGAACCATGTAAACTATGATTAACAGTCCCCCTAAAAATCCACAGTTCTTTTAAAGTTATCATTTTATAAAGTTTTTAGACAAGATATATTTTCCTATAGTTTAATCAGTCTTACATTCCATTTTTTTCTCCAGTAAGGTGACAAACATTATCACTGGTATAAATGCCTTCCTTTATTTTACCTATTGTAGTGCCTTTCCATGAATCCAATTGGTGCGAAAGTTGCCCTTTTATTAACTTCAAAGTAACAAAGCTATTATGATAAACTAAGTTAAGGGGGCATAAACTTAAAGCAGCATTTCACAAACATACTTTTAACAAACTTTTCACGGAGAACAATGTGACTCAAATTAAAATGTTCTTTTGTAACTAGTTTTATATGTTCTTGTAAATAATTAATGAAGAGCAATTTTCCAAAGATTGAAAACTGACCTTCTAATGGTGAACATTTTATATTTACTCATAGATACCAAATATAAGCAATATATTTGTGCAGCGTATTCTTCACAGTCCTGCTTTCTTTGTCATATTTTTAATTCCTATTAAACTGATAAAATACGCACAGCTGGTAAAATGAAGCAATTTTCTATAAGTATGTACATTCAAGGACTCATTGTCCAACAATTAAACCTTACAGTTGTTTGGGAGAATTGAAACTTTTCAATGTTACGTAGAGTCTTGCACTTCTTGTAGTGAATATTAACAAAGTTCTTCTATTTTAGAGGAAAACAAGCAATTTTAGCTTTAGAATTTAGTAACCCATTTTATCTTCATAGCAGGATTATTTTTAACAGTCTAAACTGGAATCAGCACTAATGGTCGTCACGGACAAATAAATTATAAATCACACAGAGCAGTGCTTTACAGCAAATTCTAACTCCTGCTGCACACCACATGGATGAATCTCAAAATACAATGTTAAGCAAAAGAAAACTGTCACCAAGAAATCATGCCATGTGATTCCACTCGGATAGTTTTAAAAATAGGCCAAGCTAAAACATAGTGGCCAAACTATATAGGGAAGCAAGAAAATAATTACAACACAGGTCACTCTAGTGGTTATCTTTTCGGAAGGGAGAGGGGACAGAGATGAGGAAGGGGCAAGGGAGGACTTCCAGGGTCTTCAAATCCTCTTTCTGAGCGCATGAATATTCGCGACGATGAACCAGTGAGCTGTACATTTTCATTTTGTTCACCTTTAACATAGTGTGAAGGTTAAGTATAAGAGAAAGTGGGACATAACCTTATGCTAATTTCTGAGGGTACTAATTCTGATGTAATGACATTCCTTGTCATTGGAAACGTTTTGAACTATTAGATACGATTTGTTTTTTAAAAAGAGTGTTATTTATCTGATTAAACCTGCTAACAAACCTTGGAGTACAGTTCTCAAGGTCGTGAGTATGTGTGTGTCTGAGAGAGAGGGAAAGGAGGAAAGAGGGAGAAGGGAGTGGAAAAGAATAGAGGCTTTTTTTGGTTATTTAAAAAAATTTTTTTATTGAAGTAGAGTTGATTTACAATGCTGTGCCAATCTCTGCTGTACAGCAAAGTGACTCATTTATATAGAAATTCTTTTTTTATATTCTTTCCCATTATGGTTGATCACAGGATATTGAATAGTTCCCTGTGCTATACAATAGGACCTTGTTTTTTATCCATCCTATATATAGTAGTTTGCATCTGCTAACCCCAAACTCCCAGTCCTGCCCTCCCCCACCCCCCTCCGCCTTGGCACCCACAAGTCTGTTCTCTATGTCTGTGAGTCTGTTTCTGTTTTGTAGCTAGGTGGGAAAGAATAGAGTTTTACTTACTGATGGACTGGAGATTAATAGCATCTTCTATAAATCATCTTTCTCTATATTATAGTGTCAGGAAAACAAAGGCATCCCAGGATGAGCTCAGAGCTAGGAACAAAGACACCTTTGTATCATGATGCTAATGCAAGGGACTTGTACATTCTAGCTGTTACCAATAATGGAATAAACTTCTGGCTGTTACTAATAATGAAATAAACTTCTAGCACCCTAATTCTTAGGACTCCTGTGATCCATTTGATAATAGGTACCTTAGCCTTTCAGCTCTGCTAGAGTTACAAGGCGATTTATTTTAATTGCATCCTCTCACTCCCTTCTCTCAAAAAAATAACCTTTTGGCAAATTTTCCCCCACACATAGTTTATTATAGATGTAGGTTGTAAAACATTCTGTACTTGTATCTTTTTATGGATGCGATAAAATTGGAGAACATACCTGTGGTTCTACATCAAGCCACAGTGAGAGGTTGACGTGTCTCTTCATGCATAATATTCTGTGGGTCAAGCTGTTGCATGATAGCATGTCAATAGGAACTGGCCTCTTTTAGAACTAGAATAAGATTTTCAAATACTTCTTAATCGTAAGAGTTACGGTTATGTACTGCAATATGTATAATTCTCTGAGATTTAAAATAAAACCCCAGAGCCACAAAAACTTAAATAAAATATAACTGAATATTATTTCTAGCTGGCCTACCTACATTTCCTTAGTGGAAGGGAAAAAAGTAGGAATAAAAGCCCTTTTTATTGAAAAGAGTTTGGAAAGTGAAGACAACTCTTTTCGATTCAATTCTTTGTTAGTAGAAAAAGAGGAAAGATAATGCTATAGCTGTCAGCAGATTTCCGGCACTTGGAAGAGAGCATCATTTCAATAGAGGAGCTAACAATATCTTCAAAGGTCATCATGCAGGTATAAGAATGAGGAACATTCGTCCATTGAGTATTGCCGCAACCTCCTCTTGGGCTTTGAGTCTAAAAACTTGGCAACTCAGAACTTTATCCAGTATTTTGGGTATCAAATCCTCCATGATGTGCAAGTTAGAAGGTGTTTTTATTTGCAAAATAGCATTCCCTTTCAGAAGTTGAACTCATTAAATGTCAAGATTGAAACACTGATTTTTAAGCTGAAGTTTAGAAATAATAGATGAAGATGTGTGTTAATGGAGAGTCAGCACTGAAAGCCAGACATGGCAGTCATAGTATTTAAAGAGTAAGAATACCTGAAATTAAGCATTTTGTGAAGAGAAGGGTTTTCATCCATCCACATAAGGTTCTGACATTTAAGATATGTTCCTTCTGTTTTGTTCACAGGCTCACCTCGTAGCAGCTTTTGAAAAGAGTTTAGGGAATATGACTGGCCGACTGCAAAGTCTAACCATGACAGCGGAACAGAAGGTATGTTCAGGAATTGCCACTGGGGCTTGAAATAAGATAGGAAGTTGCATAGTGTGTTAAACAATACCTGAGATGCAGCTCCTTAGAAATAATACTGAGAGGATCCATTCTAAAGTAAATTGGAACAATGGCAAGATAATACCTTTTCTTTTCGGATTTTAATTTAAAGACTTACGATTCCGATTAACCTATATCGGAACACACACACACACACACACACACACACACACACACATGTTCTTTTCAGGCAGTCTATTATTTTACTTCTGACTGGAACTATTGAAAGCATACCAAGTGTTAAGAAAAAGAAACAGGAGAAGAGTTAGAATATTCTAGGAATAATTTAACGCAGTTGATGAGAATTGCACTCTGACAAGAATTTTCACAAATTCATGGTCTATAAGCCCAGTTATAGACCATGGCTGTGATCTGAGATCCTCATGAAGAAGGCCTGAAATAGAGGTTAGGGCTCTGTAAAGTAAGGGGCCTTACGTTACAGTATGCACGAGACAAGGAACAGTCCTGCATAATTTTGGAGTAACAAGACTAGTTGGCATCTGGGGACGCTGTCTTTGAAGTAAAGCTAAGCTACATCAAAAGCTTTAAAACAAACCTGAAGGATTTTATGGAGTAGAAGAAGGAATGGTTTAAAAAAAAAAAAGCAACAGAGAACTTGGTTCACAAAGGCAGAAATATCAAAAGGTCCACACTGGATAGAAAGAATCTGGACACTTTCCATATGATGACCAGTAACTTACCTCCCTGCCATTAATTTGGTGGCCCTAACCTGAGTCCTTGGATGAGTGTCTAAAAAGTCTTTAAAATTGTGTGGAAACATTTGTAAAAATGGCATATGTGCATAATATGAGCAGATTTCCATGGTTTTCATCTAATTTTCAAAGAGATCCATATCTAAATAGTTTTGGATAATTTCAACTGATGTAGAATCAGTTCCTATATCTTTCCATAGGGATGGCTTCGATTTTGGCTTCAGTTCTGTAAAGTATGGCTTTGGCTTTAAAGGACTAGCATGTGTTATTGAGTTTTGTCAGTTTACTACTTTTTTTAAAGTTAAAAAAACAAAACAAAACAAAACTGAACAGTCCAATTAAACCAAAAGAGAAAATCAAATATTCCTATAGTTGCCTGGTATAATTATAGAACTGTATTCTGTTTGCCCTTATCTTTCATTCTCCCATTTCGTAGCTCTCCCCTGCCCATGAAAGAGAACACTGTCCATCCCTGTCAAGCCTGTTCTGAAAGAGAAGATAACAAACTCCTTTGACCACATAAATTTTGTCTTAATCTTTTTGGGGGTGATACAATTTACCATTTCACTATGTAACATAAGAATTCAGCAAATAGGATTACAAGGCCTTTTTAAGGGCATTCAGGTGGGAAAGATTATAAATGTTGGAGTCCAGTAGCCTCAAGTTTGAATCTCGGCGAGGTCTCTCAAGAGCTGGAGAATCTCCCTTTCGTAACCCTCAATTTTGTCATTATAGAAGTGGGAGTTATAATAACTACCTTGTAGAATCATTCTGAGGAGTGAGATACTGTAATATGTCACAGGTAGTGGATAGTCAACAAATGTTACCTTTCTTTATATTTCTCTCCTTTTTTTCCTTAAAAAATGTAAGATAAACCAAATTCATCATTGGTCATATGCCAGGCATATTGCTAGAAATCATGGTTAGTATTTAAGTCTCAATATCTTTAAGAAGTCAAAATTTATATATTTTGCCTCTCCATATTTCCTTCAGCTCTTTTTTATTTGTAGGCAAATTTCTCGTAGAAATTGGAAATATATACATGTTTGTTAATTTATAATGTCTATGAAAAATTCCTGAATATTTTAGAATACATCTCCATAATACAAAGAATTGTATAATTGTTGCACATTATCCTTGAAGTAACATTGCCAAAATTGTAAAGTTTTCTCGGAAGATATCATGATGTCTGCAATTGCCCTTGCCATTTTTTTAACTGAAAGTAGAATGGTTGCTCTTTTAATTGAAATATGTATACACACAAAACGATGCTTATTTTATTTTATCAACATTAGGTTTTTTAACATTCACATTAGCATTGTATTTTATTAACAATGTTTATTTCATTATATTATTTATTTTACAATGTTTATTTTAGTAATCTGAGATTTATAACTTGCTTTTTTCCAGAGTGGTTTTGAGAATCTTATAAAGTTTATTGGATTATGATATAACACAATTCAATGACAGAATCTAGTGAAAACCAGTAGAGGAATGTATATAACAAGATACTTGAGCCTAGGTAATTACCACCCCAAAGTAGAAATTCACTGAACTGAATTGATTCTCAAGGAAGCTAAGGCACAAAGGGAGATTGCTTGGCATGTTTAGTTTCCATTTTCTGACCAGAAGAGCATAATTTAGATTGAAGAGACAAACTTTCAGACACTGAATTCAAGGACAAATTTATTGTAAAATTTCTTCAATTGGGGTCATGAAATAACAAAAGACAAAATCTCTGTTCAAATAGACATTTCTCTAAAAGCTGAGGGCATAACATTTAATCATATTTCAGGAAAGCCATTTTCTTCAGGGAGCTGAGATAAAAGGGCATATTGTTCTCTGGTGATCCAACAATCCTGGGAAAAAAGAGCAGAGAATATAAAGCAGAGGTTTTGAAATTCTGTTCTAGACTTCCAAGGTTCCTTTGTCCATTAGTCATGCACCAAAGTTATAATGAATTTCTATTGTGTATGAGATACTGTTCTAGCTACTGAGGATTCAGCAGTGAAATACACACACACACACACACACACACATACTTATATCCTAGTTTATAACCGGTTATAATATAAAATAGAGTTTATATTCTAGTAGGTGACAGAATATGATAAAAATATAATTCAACTATATGGGAATTTCAGGTGAAGGTAAGGACTACTGAAAAATTTAAAGCTAAGAATGAGTATATTGGGAAGCAAGGTAGGATGCTAACACATGAAGAACCGAAGGCCAAGGTGGTTGCATGTGCTTGGGTATCTACTTAAGAAATAGATAAACTAGGGAAAAAAAGAAAGAAAGAAAGAGATAAACTAAACTAGGACTCAGATCCAAGACTCCTGCTTCAGTGTGTGATTTTCAACAATCATATGGCATTAATAGCCTGAAAACTGTATCAAAATTTTAGTGAGGTTCATAGACCAAAATCACTCCCTTGAATAATGTTCTAAATTTTTTCCTTGCTTCCAGATGCCAAGTCACACCGATTCTCTTGCTAAATATATGTGTCAAAACACTGCTTTTATATACTTGTAGCCTGGTAAAAATAAATAAACAAATAAAAATAGAAGAAAGAAAAGACATGTATGAATAACTCAGGAGGCAGAAAATATGAGGTGCAATTAGAAGTATAACAGGACAGTGTCCTGAGTGTTCTCACAGAGAACCATTGCATTTTCACACTAGTTTTGGTGTGTGTGGGGGAGGGGTTGGGTTTTTTGGTGTGGTTTTTTGTTTTGTTCTGTTTTTTATTGAAGTGTAGTTGATTTACAATGTTGTGTTAATTTCAGGTATACAGCAGAATGATTCAGTTATATATATAGTTATGGAATAGTTATATCTATTCTTTTTCAAATTCTTTTCTCTTCCAGGCTATTACAAAATATCGAGTATAATTCCCTATGCTATACAGCAGGTCCTTGTTTGTTATCTCTTTTTTATATGGTAATGTGTATATATTAATCCCAAACTCCTATTTTTTCCCTCCTCCCCTTTCCCCTTTAGTAACCATAAGTTTGTTTTCTATGTCTGTGGGTCTATTTACATTAGTTTTAGAGGAGAGGTGGCCAAGAGGAGCCTTGTCAGGCTCTGGGAGGATGAAAAAAATTAATTCAGGAGAGATGGAGGGCCGCTTGTCATAGAGGAAGGAACACCATGAGTGTGAACTGCAAGGAGGGAAATTATGGGAGACATTAAGGGAAAAAGAAGGAATGTGGAGGGAAATGTGGAACCAAGGCTTGAAGGATATCTAAGGAATCCGGTCCTTGGAAACAGGGAGCCATTCAAAGATTTTTGACACTAGGCTCACATGATAAAAGTTAGTTAATGAAGATCAGTCTAGCAGCATTTCCCAGTAGTTTAACAGCATTCCCTGTAGCTGCCAGAAGACCATGTGTTATGGAACAGTAAATCTATAAATAAGAGTAATTAAGATAATTGTCAGTAATGCTGCCCAGAGGGTGACACTATCTCTAGGTATCCCCTATACCTAAGGCTCAACAGATTGTGATGGTGACATAGTTTGATCAAGAATTTTACCTGGATTTCAGGTCCTTGTCCCTTAATTAGTACTTTTCCACCAAGATTCTTTAAAAGAATTAAGACCGAATGCCCTGAAGCATCTATTATATGTGATGAAACGGCTTCTTTTCAGTGCATCTAGAGTGGTACTAGCTACATACCATCCGTATCAGAAATGAAAAAATTGTCACTCAACTTATAGTTCAGGGTTTTATTTTCTTATGCTGCAATAAAGGTCATCAAAATGATAAGAATTCTGCAAATCTATATTTTTATGAATGAAATTTTTACACAACTACTGCTAAATCCTTGCAAATTTACTAAGACTATATACTCATTGACAATTAGAAGACTTTCAAATCACTTCCTTATATCTGTAGTGCCAGAGGCAATTAGAACATATGTTAAGGTGTGGTAGGTTAGTCTTGTTAGAAGGTCAGAGCATGACAGAGGAATATATTTTTGTTTGAGTAGTGAAGCTCAGATGTTGATTCTATGCTAACTATAAAGTCTAGGGTTTGCTCATTCTTACCTCTGTGAAACTACTTTTTTGGATGACTAGATGAATAGACACTTAAATGTTAAAACTTAGAAAATTCAAAACCAACTCTCTGGAAATAGATAATGTAGAAGCTAAAATTTTAGTTGAATTGTATCTTTACATTAACTCCTAGTTCAGGTTAAATATTTATCATCTAGAAGTGTTTTTAAAAATTTATCACTAGACTCAGAAAATACATTCATTAGCCTTTTACGGCATAGGATAATTTGAATCTGTAAGTTACTTATGGATTCAAGTTACTTGTGGTACTGGGGTTTGATGAATTCAGTTCATTTAGTTAGAACCAGGGCTGGCCAGGTTCTTTCAGCAGAAAACTTCACAAAATTTTAAGACACATATGAAGGGGTGGAGAGTGGGGTGTGTTCAAAGCAACTATAGCTAGATAATGTGAGATTAACTGTGTCAGTGTGAGGAAACAAAAGACTGGTTTAGTGGAAAAATTTTAAGAGCCTTGCCTAGAAGGTCAAGTAGAAGGTCAGGCTGGTTGATGAGATTTGTTGCCAAGCTGTGAGATTCTCAATAAGGCCTGTGTCCAGGAGAAATTTGGAAAGAGGTCAGATGTTGTTAGGAAGTTAGGTTGGAAAAACACGGAGCAACGCCAGTATTATGACACAGTATTTGATCATTTGATCACTTTACTTTGAAGCATTTCAAGTCTGACCTTGATAGCTTGTTTAGCCTCAGAGACATGTAGAAAACAGTTAGAAGAGATACTGACTCCATCCAGCCTCTTTTACACAAGAAACTCACATGGACTACATTACTGGAATCTCACGTGGTCAGCCTATGTTTGGGGCATCGTTATCTTGAATGGCTCATTGTAGGTAAATGAAATTTGAGTTCGGTTCTCATGTTTTAAAGTATCATTTTTGAAAAGTGGAAAATATCAATAAAATATTATCTGATCATCTTATTCCCAAGACCCTCTGAAGAGTTACTCCAGCCCCAATCTTCTCTTTGGGAGAAGAGTAGGAAACTGAAAACTACTAAATTAGAGGAACAAACTTCAAATTCGTCTCTTGATGGTATCTACATTTTCCAGGTTCTTTCTGAAGGTTTAATAGGGATTCTCAAAACTTAAGTTATCTTCTATTAGGTCACCTTTAAAATGAAAAGACTATGTGAAAATGTTTCAGATTATCAAAAGATTTTATAGTTGGTTATCTCTGGAACTCACTTCTAATTATTTTTCTAATTCACACTCCCTGCCACGGCCAAAACTAAAGCAGGGAGACCATAGTTGTCCTTGGCGGCAGCACTGCAAGCTCCATGATTATAGACATCTTAGAGAATACGTACCTTAAAAATAAATGTGAGCAATCAGCTATAACTACAAAGGGGAAAAAAGGAAGGCTAGAAATAAACTATTTAGAAATTTCTTTCTTAGTCCAGTTTTCATTCTAAAATTCTTTATATTCATAGCTATACACTTTTGGAAAAGAGAGAAAGGAAAACCCACTTTGTTGCCATCCAAAGGAAGTGATTCCACTGATTTAGCCACATTGAGACTTTCAGTTTATAATGAATAATAAAGTTATTGAAGTTTTTAGTATATA
Organism: Pseudorca crassidens; assembly: GCF_039906515.1. Taxonomy (NCBI): domain Eukaryota; kingdom Metazoa; phylum Chordata; class Mammalia; order Artiodactyla; family Delphinidae; genus Pseudorca; species Pseudorca crassidens. Next base: position 66,183,697 of record NC_090306.1, read on the forward strand.
GCATCCTAAGTGATCAGACACCCTCTTGTTAAAATATGCAGTAGAGTTGAAGTTTTACATCATTTTTTGAAGGGAAGAAACACCTGTTTAACATAGACCAGACATTTGAACAAAATCGTCCCAACATTTACTGAGATTAGATCATAAATCAGGTGAAAAGATAAACTCTCCGACAGATAAATAAGCTGAATGCATTAAATGGTCTGGATGCATAGAGAAGGAACCTGTTCATTTTTCCTCAAAGGAAAACTAAGAGGTGTCATGTGGATGGAGACGTGTCACCATGGCCCTTAAGGGTGAAGGATATTCAAAGCACAGGAGGAAATCACATGGAAAGACTCAGAGAAAGAGATAGTGCTAGTTTGAATGATGGTGAGGGTGGATCTCATTAACTGAAGTAAGAAAAAAGGAAGGGACTTTTGCAGATATGGAGAGATAACTAGTTCAGGTTTAACACACTATCAGTGTAGAATTTAACTATCTTTGTTTTTTTTAATTTTTTAATTTAATTTTTTTATACAGCAGGTTCTTATTAGTCATCAGTTTTATACACATCAGTGTATACATGTCAATCCCAATTCATCCCATCATGACCCCCAACCCCCGCTGCTTCACCCCCTTGGTGTCCATACATATGTTCTCTACATCTGTGTCTCAACTTCATCCTAGAACACCGGTTCATCTGTACCATTTTTCTAGGTTCCACATATATGCGTTGATATATGATATTTGTTTTTCTCTTTCTGAATTACTTCACTCTGTATGACAGATGTTAGATGCATCCATGTCTCAACAAATGACCTAATTTCATTCCTTTTTATGGCTGAGTAACATTCCATTGTATATATGTACCACATCTTCTTTATCTACTCATCTGTCGATAGGCATTTAGGTTGCTTCCATGACCTGGCTATTGTAAATAGTGCTGCAGTGAACACTGGGGCTCATGTGTCTTTTTGAATTATGGTCTTCTCTGGGTATATGCACAGTAGTGGGATTGCTGGATCATATGGTAGTTCTAGTTTTTTAAGGAACCTCCATACTGTTCTCCGTAGCGGCTGTATCAATTTACATTCCCAACAACAGTGCAAGAGGGTTCCCTTTTCTCCACACCCTCTCCACCATTTGTTGTTTGTAGATTTTCTGATGATGTCCATTCTAATTGGTGTGAGGTGATACCTCATTGTAGTTTTGATTTGCATTTCCCTATAATTAGGGATGTTGAGCAGCTTTTCATGTACGTACGTCTTCTTTGGAGAAATGTCTCTTTAGGTCTTCTGCCCATTTTTGGATTGGGTTGTTTGTTTCTTTAATATTGAGCTGCATGAGCTGTTTATATATTTTGGAAATTAATCCTGTGTCCGTTGATTCATTTGCAAATACTTTCTCCCATTCTGAAGGTTGTCTTTTCGTCTTGTTTATGGTTTCCTTTGCTGTGCAGAAGCTTTTAAGTTTCTTTAGGTCCCACTTGTTTATTTTTGTTTTTATTTCCATTACTCTAGGAGGTGGATCAAAAAAGATCTTGCTGTGATTTATGTCAAAGAGTGTTCTTCCTATGTTTTCCTCTAAGAGTTTTATAGTGTCCGGTCTTACATGTAGGTTTCTAATCCATTTTCAGTTTATTTTTGTGTATGGTGTTAGAGAGTGTTCTAATTTCATTCTTTTAAATGTAGATGTCCAGTTTTCCCAGCACCACTTATTGAAGAGACTGTCTTTTCTCCATTGTGTTTCCTTGCCTCCTTTGTCATAGATTAGTTGACCATAGGTGCGTGGGTTTATCTCTGGGCTTTCTATCTTGTTCCATTGATCTGTGTTTCTGTTTTTGTGCCAGTAGCATATTTTCTTGATTACTGTAGCTTTGTAGTATAGTCTGAAGTCAGGGAGTCTGATTCCTCCAGCTCCATTTTTTTCCCTCAGGACTGCTTTGGCTATTCGGGGTCTTTTGTGTTTCCATACAAATTTTAAGATTTTTTGTTCTAGTTCCGTAAAAAATGCCATTGGTGATTTCATAGGGATTGCATTGAATCTGTAGATTGCTTTGGGTAGTATAGTCATTTTCACAATATTGATTCTTCCAATCCAAGAACATGGTATATCTCTCCATCTCTTGGTATCATCTTTAATTTCTTTCATCAGTGTCTTATAGTTTTCTGCATACAGGTCTTTTGTCTCCCTAAGTAGATTTGTTCCTAGGTATTTTATTCTTTTTGTTGCAATGGTAAATGGAAGTGTTTCCTTAATTTCTCTTTCAGATTTTTCATCATTAGTGTGTAGGAATGCAAGAGATTTCTGTGCATTAATTTTGTATCCTGCAACTTTACCAAATTCATTGATTAGCTCTAGTAGTTTTCTGGTGGCATCTTTAGGATTCTCTATGTATAGTATCATGTCATCTGCAAACAGTGACAGTTTTACTTCTTCTTTTCCAATTTGTATTCCTGTTATTTCTTTTTCTTCTCTGATTGCTGTGGCTAGGACTTCCAAAACTATGTTGAATAATAGTGGTGAGAGTGGACATCGTTGTGTTATTCCTGATCTTAGAGGAAATGCTTTCAGTTTTTCACCATTGAGAATGATGTTTGCTGTGGGTTTGTCGAATATGGCCTTTACTATGTTGAGGTAGGTTCCCTCCATGCCCACTTTCTGGAGAGTTTTTATCATAAATGGGTGTTGAATTTTGTCAAAAGCCTTTTCTGCATCTATTGAGATGATCATATGGTTTTTATTTTTCAATTTGTTAACATGGTGTATCACATTGATTGGTTTGCATATATTGAAGAATCCTTGCATCCCTGGGATAAATCCCACTTGATCATGGTGTATGAGCCTTTTAATGTGTTGTTGGATTCTGTTTGCTAATATTTTGTTGAGGATTTTTGCATCTATATTCATGAGTGATATTGGTATATAATTTTCTTTTTTTGTAGTATCTTTGTCTGGTTTTCATATCAGGGTGATGGTGGCCTCATAGAATGAATTTGGGATTGTTCCTTCCTCCACAGTATTTTGGAAGAGTTTGAGAAGGATGGGTGTTAGCTCTTTTCTAAATGTTTGATAGAATTCACCTGTGAAGCCATCTGGTCCTGGACTTTTGTTTGTTGGAAGATTTTTAATCACAGTTTCAATTTCATTATTTGTTATTGGGCTGTTCATAGTTTCTATTTCTTCCTGGTTCAGTCTTGGAAGGTTATACCTCTCTAAGAATTTGTCCATTTCTTCCAGATTCTCCATTTTATTGACATAGAGTTGTTGTAGTGTTCTCTTAGGATGCTTTGTGTTTCTGCGGTGTGTTGTAACTTCTTTTTCACTTGTAATTTTATTGATTTGAGTCCACTCCCTCTTTTTCTTGATGAGTCTGGCTAATGGATTATTAGTATTGTTTATCTTCTCAAAGAACCAGCTTTGAGTTTTATTGATCTTTGCTATTGTTTTCTCTGCTTCTATTTCATTTATTTCTGCTCTGATCTTTATGATTTCGTTCCTTCTGCTAACTTTGGGTTTTGTTTGCTCTTCTTTCTCTAGTTCCTTTAGGTGTAAGGTTAGATTGTTTACTTGAGATTTTTCTTGTTTCTTGAGGTAGGCTTGTATAGCTATAAACTTCCCTCTTAGAACTGCTTTTGTCACATCCCATAGGTTTTGGATCATCGTGTCTTCATTGTCATTTGTCTCTAGGTATTTTTTGATTTCGATTTCTTCAGTGATCTCTTGGTTATTAATAGTAACATATTGTTTAGCCTCCATGTGTTTGTGTTTTTTTACGCTTTTTTCCCTGTAATTCATTTCTAATCTCATAGTGTTGTGGTCAGAAAAGATGCTTGATATAATTTCAATTTTCTTAAATTTACTGAGGCTTGATTTTTGACCCAAGATGTGATCTATCCGGGAGAATGTTCCATGCGCACTTGAGAAGAAAGTGTAATCTGCTGTTCTTGGGTGGAATGTCCTATAAATATCAATTAAATCTATCTGGTCTGTTCCATCATTTAAAGCTTCTGTTTCCTTATTTATTTTCATTTTGGATGATCTGTCCATTGGTGTAAGTGAGTTGTTAAAGTCCCCCAGTCTCACTGTGTTACTGTTGATTTCCTCTTTAACTGCTGTTAGCAGTTGCCTTATATATTGAGGTGCTCCTATGTTGGGTGCATATATATTTATAATTGTTACATCTTCTTCTTGGATTGATCCCTTGATCATTATGTAGTGTCCTTCCTTGTCTCTTGTAACATTCTTTGTTTTAAAGTCTATTTTATCTGATAGGAGTATTGCTACTCCAGCTTTCTTTTGATTTCCATTTGCATGGAATATCTTTTTCCATCCCCTCACTTTCAGTCTGTATGTGTCCCTAGGTCTGAAGTGGGTCTCTTGTAGACAGCACATATATGGGTCTTATTTTTGTATCCATTCAGCAAGCCTGTATCTTTTGGTTGGAGCATTTAATCCATTCACATTTAAGATAATTATCTATATGTATGTTCCTATTACCATTTTCTTAATCGTTTTGGGTTTAGTTTTGTAGATCCTTTTTTTCTCTTGTGTTTCCTACTTAGAGAAGTTCCTTTAGCATTTGTTATAGGGCTGCTTGGGTGGTGCTGAATTCTCTTAGCTTTTGCTTGTCTGTAAACCTTTTGATTCCTCCACCGAATCTGAATGAGATCCTTGCCGGCTAGAGTAATCTTGGTTGTAGGTTCTTCCCTTTCATCACTTTAAGTGTATCATGCCACTCCCTTCTGGCTTGTAGAGTTTCTGCTGAGAAATCAGCTGTAACCTTATGGGAGTTCCCTTGTATGTTATTTGTCGTTTTTCCCTTGCTGCTTTCAATAATTTTCTTTGTCTTTAATTTTTGCCAATTTGATTACTGTGTGTCTCGGCATGTTTCTCCTTAGGTTTATCCTGTATGGGACTCGCTGTGCTTCCTGGACTTGGGTGGCTATTTCCTTTACCCTGTTAGGGAAGTTTTCAACTAGAAACTCTTCAGATATTTTCTCGGGTCCTTTCTCTCTCTCTTCTCCTTCTGGGACCTCTATAATGCGAATATAATGTGAATATTGTTGCATTTAATGTTGTCCCAGAGGTCTCTTAGGCTGTCTTCAGTTCTTTTCATTCTTTTTTCTTTATTTTGTTCCGCGGCAGTGAATTCCACCATTCTGTCTTCCAGGTCACTTATCCGTTCTTCTGCCTCAGTTATTCTGCTATTGATTACTTCTAGTGTATTTTTCATTTCAGTTATTGTATTATTCATCTCTGTTTGTTCTTTAATTCTTCTAGGTCTTTGTTAAACATTTCTTGCATCTTCTCAGTCTTTGCTTCCATTCTTTCTCCGAGGTCCTGGATCATCTTCACTATCATTATTCTGAATTCTTTTTCTGGAAGGTTGCCTATCTCCACTTCATTTAGTTGTTTTTCTATGGTTTTATCTTGTTCCTTCAACTGGTACATAGCCCTCTGCCTTTTCATCTTGTCTATCTTCTTGTGAATGTGGTTTTTGTTTCACAGGCTACAGGATTTTAGTTCTTGTTGCTTCTCTTAACTATCTTTTTAATGAAAGACAATTTATACTTACAAAGTTCTCTAAAAGAACTGCTAATCTGAATTTGGCTAAACTAATTATTTCATTTATTTTTTTCCCCACATTATATATCAAATATATTTCTTACTTAGTTATTCTTCTTTTGGGCTTATTGTGCCACATTGAGTAACAACTACCCTGCTAATATCTGTTGTTGTTAAAAATATACTTAAAATTTTAGAAAGTGATCATTCTTCTATTTCATTAAACACAGTTTTCTGAAAAATCAATATTACCTGAACATTTTACTTCTAATTAAAAAAAAATAGTTTTTAGAAGAGATTTCTCTAGAAAAGGGTAGAATTTTGACAGTAAAATAAGTCAGCCAACCCATAAAATTAAGCTAAGTTTTTAGACATTTGTATGAGATTTCAATATCATTTTTCCTCTTTAAACCTAAAGCCAAATGTTTTAGCAGATTTTTAATCCAAAGTACAAGCACTGTTAATTTTAAATTCAAGGACGAAAATCTGACTTTATTTAAAATTTAACATTCATCTTAGTCTATATGTTATAAAATTAACTATTTAAATTATGTGATTCACTAAGTATGCACTATAGGTATTCTTTTGTGAATAAATTCCTGGTAAAAGCAGAATGGATTTCCAATAAATATTTCATACTTTGGAGATTTATTTTAAGTGGGAAATAGATTCAATTTTGGTACAATTATCTATTACTAGTTGGACAAGTGACAGAATATAGATAAAACTCAGAGGGACTGAGAAATTATGATGGATTGAATTTGTCATGGTATTGGCAGTTTTCACAAACCTGTTCTTTTTCCTTTATGATAAATAAATGCCAATGAAATTGTACTTAAGTATCTGAAGATCCATCTATGAATCCAGGAGGTCGCTATTGATTTTCTATTATGAGATTCTTTGACTTATAAGCTATTAAAAGTCTGTAAGAGGGTTTGTTTTTTAAAAATACCTAACTGTCTTCTATCAGGAATATGCCAGATACTCAGAGAAGATAGATATGTGAGATGCCAAGGAGCTATTCCAAACTTGGATATCGTTTCAGTTAGCACCACCTATCTTTTTTTTAAAAAAGTGTCTAAGGCTGGAATAGTCATTGGACATTCTCATGTATGAAGCAGTTTCCCGCAGAGGTAGTTGTCATGGTCCTGCCTTTTTTCATATATACTGGGAGACATTAAGTAGGGATAAACTGCTTACCATGGAGTGAAGAACCCAAGCCTGATTCTTTGGCTTTCTGCCGAAGAAAGAAAATGGAGAAAATGATGAATGACAAACACGTTATGGAGGAATTCTCCCCCCCTAGAGGCTGACAAAAATTCTAATTTTTAGGCTTGCTATCACTGCCAAGAAGGATACTCCTTGTATTTGTGCTCCTGATGGAAATATTGCTTCTGCTGAAACAGCACTCCAGTTCCTTGTTGTTGTGTTGGTGCTGTTATCTTATCTTCCTAATAGTGAGTCCTTTATTTCTGATAAAGATATTCATTTAAATGACTATGGGAGATCAAATTTATACATGGATTTTCGTTGAGACATAGCTTAAAATTACCCTTAATTCAGTAAGAAAATAGGTGTTTTATAAAAATTTGATTTGTAAACTTTTTAAATAATTTAACTATTTTAAGGACTATACATTACATATATTTCTATTCACTTTTTTTAAATTCCTGTATTGCTTTGGCTTGGTGAAACTAGATCTTCATAGTAGGAATTTTGTTGGATGAACAGTGCCAGAATCTAAGATGACATATGGCATTTAATAGGAGTGAGTTAGGAATTAATTCTAGGTTTTGTTCTTGAATGTAAAGAATCTATTTCCTAAGGGCAAAATAAATGAGAAAATCTAAAATCACTCATTTGACAAAAACTCAGGGTTTCCAGTTAACAGTAAATGCAATATGATGTACCAATGCAATAATAGTATTTATCTATGTAATATAATCATGGGTAGTATTAATAAGTTTGGTATCTGAAATAAGCAGTGTGATATCTTGCTTTTTATGGTACTGGTCAGCTCTGGGTACCACCCTTTTAAAGAAATAAAGACTGTTCAGACCACATGTATAAGAGAATAACTAAGACATTATTTTTTAATTCTCTATTGCATTTACCTTCTTACATTTACAAGTAAGAGGTTGTAAGACACAACTTGAAAGGTCAGCCACGCATCTAAATCTACCAGGACATTAGCACTACATAAAATCAAACTCATTTGATAGTGAGCTATGAATAAGAATCTTTTACTTTTAAAGCTCCTAAATTCTGTTTGTTTCACAGGAGTCTGAACTGATCGAACTAAGAGAAACCATTGAAATGCTGAAGGCCCAGAACTCTGCTGCCCAGGCAGCCATTCAGGGAGCGCTCAATGGTCCAGACCACCCTCCCAAAGGTATGTTTAGAAATCTTGCCATTTTTCATCCAATCTGCTAGGAATCTATTTTTATTCATTAATTAGAGCAAAGCTGCTTTTACTCAGTCGCACTGCCTTTTATAATATATCAGCATAAGTTGCTACTAATGCAGTCAGAATCTCAGAATTTAAGAACAGGAGGCTTCAGTATCAAACTGACCTTAAGGAAATTGCTTCTATAGTCCAACACTTTTCTCTGAGGAGGTTGGTTAATGTATTCATATCTGCCTTCAAGCAAAACAGACCTGGGAAGGAGTATGGAAATCTAGATCTGTATGTAAAAATACAATAATCAATATGGTGAAGTAGTGGATACTGGGAGCAACTTGTCCTGGGTGGGGGCAATAAAAAGGTACATTTTCTGTAGAGAACTTAAAAAACAGTAAGAAAATGGACTAAACATTGGTGTATTTTTAATTATTACTGTGCTTCAGTAATTGGAAGCAATGATAAAATAATCTTCTCTGCCACCACCCTACTCCTTAAATTGTCACTGAAGAAATACTCTGTGATAATGTCATGTCATTATTTTCTTTGCATAGGTTGTACTTATTCCTATTCTGACTCTTTTCAGTAGCATTCAATATGCTCAACTCTTGACCAGCTGAAAAATGTTTTCCTAAATCCTGAGTGCTCTGTCATCTCTCTTTGCCTTTCCAGATGAATTTTGGGAAAGCTTGATGGAATCATTCAATGTCTTCAACAGCCAGTTACACTTCAGACCATGGGAGTGTGGTTTCTCTTTCCACTACTCCAGCAAAACTGTTCTCTCCAGCATCAATAATGACTTAGATGACTCTAAATCCAGTACAAAGTTTAAAATTCTTATTGTATTTGTTGTGCAAATAGCATTTGATGCTGATGTCCACTGCATCCTACTTGAAATATTCACTTCTTCTAATGCTCATGACATCCACATTCTTAGTTTTTCTTCTGCTCCTTTGAAATTTCTTTCAGTTTCTCTTGTAGATTCACTCGTTTGTATGCATTTGTTAAATGTTGATGTTTCTTAGAATGCAGTCCTAAACTGTCTTCCATTATGATTTTATACATTATGATTCTCTTCATCCTATCTAAAATTTTGTACGAGCTCATCTAGTACTCTACCTATAATTATTATTTGTGTTGATAACTGTCAAATACATCTCTCCAGGGCAGGCTCATCTCTTGAGTTACAGATCTGTATATCCAGCTGCCAAAGAGAAAACTCCATTAGGTTATCTTCGGATGTCTGTTTGTCACCTGAAAGTCAACATCCCCAAATTTGAACTTGTCTTCTTCCTTCTCAGACCTGCTTTGCCTTCAGTGTTCCTTTCTCAGTAAACAGCATCACCATCCTTCCACGTGGCCAGAAATCCTCCTCTTCGTACACAGTAAATCACTAAGTTCTACTGATTCCATCCATTAAATATATCTTGTTCCCTTTTCTCTGATCCTGCTATCACCATGCCTCATATCTCCCCTGAACTATGACCACAAACTCCTAAGTCTCAAGGAGCCTTCCTGCTCTTCATCTTTCACCTCCTTATGCCATTCTTCACACTGAGACCAGAGCAGTTGTGTAACAATATATATTTAAAAGGTATCCCATTGCCTTTGGTTGAAATACTAACTCCTTAACATGACATAATCTCTCTTGGCCAGCTTCGTTCATTCAACAAGTACTTATTGATATTACCATTTATGTGCTAGACACTGTTCTAGACCTTGTGTCTTGCTATTTTGTCGTGTTGTGTATTTCATATTTCAGCTATCCAGAACTTCTTTCAGTTCTTCAAAAGTTCTTTATATATTCTCTTTATTCTACTTGGAACTTTCTACCCTGTTTGTTCAGCATAAAAACTTTTTGAGATCTTGCAAGAGTTAGCCTAAACATGCCTGCTTGTGCCTAAGCTATATGAGGTCCCTCTATGATGTGTTTCTGGAAATAACTGTACTTCCCTCATCAAAATTTGCATTAAGACACTTTGGTGCCTTAATTTGTTTATGGTCTGCCTTTCCTGGTCGATGGCAGGGTGGTCTGTTTTCTTAATCCTTAATCCTGGCCGTAATGATGGCTTGCACATAAAAGGGGTTTATTCAAATTTTATAGAAAGGACTAATACAATTTTTTAAAACTTGAAATTTAACTTATAGGAAAACAGTTATATAAAGTGAGATATACTTAAATTGAAGGACAAACTAGTTCTCTAGGGGCTACTTCTGTTAAGAATTTAGCAACTTTCCATGTGGGGGAGTTAATGTATATGCTGCATGGAAAATTACTGCATATTTAAAGCTTATCTTAGAGCTATAATAAAGCAGCTTATGTTCTAAATCTTCATGTCAGTAAATAGGTCCAGAAGGGATTTAAAAAGGCTTAATCCTTTCTTTACCACAGTACAAGTCACTGAAGTAAAACTTTCTGGAAAGATTCCTTTTATCTCAGGCAACAGGTAGCTTGATATATCTACTGGAATTGAAAAATAGGAATTCCTTTGCTCAGAAATGTGGGAGGGATACCTAAAATGAACAAAACGATAACAGTTAATATTCAACTTGGCTAAGAAAGATTAAAAAATAATTTTATAAGATTTAAAGCTAACAAAAACAAATAGTTATAAAGGGTTGAATGTATATAGAATATCCAGATTGTGTTTCTGTAGTAGTAAAACTCATATCAAGGCATATTGTAAATATTTAGAGAAGAGCATTCCAGGAGGGTCTTGAGACAGAAAAGAGATTAGTGCCTTTATGGAACTGATACAAGGAAGATAATGACCAAAGGTAAAGTAAGTAGAACCAGGTTGGAGAGATAAGTACTGACCAGATTACTGAGGAACATTTGGGCCATATTTAAGAGTTGAGGGCTTACCTGGTGGCACAGTGGTTGAGAGTCCGCCTGCCGATGCAGGGGACATGGGTTCGTGCCCCGGTCCGGGAAGATCCCACATGCCGTGGAGCGGCTAGGCCCGTGAGCCATGGCCCCTGAGTCTGCGCAAGAGTTGAAATGTTTTCTATTCTTATTAAAATGGAAATCATTGGGAAGTCTCAGGTAAGGGAGTGATGGTGAGGTTTTTCTTTAAAAAGATTTCTCTAACTCTGGTTTGTAGAATGGTTTGAAGGTGAGTTGGACAGCTGTTCTTTCTTAGAGCAGGTAGGTGATGTTGGTGGCTTGAACTAGAACAGTGACGGTACAGAAGGTGGGAAGTGGAAAATGAATGAATGAATAAACATATAACTGAAATAGATATTTTTAAAATAAGCTTCTCCATTCATTCAAATTGTTGATATTCATTTGGTCACCCATTCTTTACTGAGCTCTGCAATGCCACATGTACTCAGTCAAATACTTACAAACACTAGAAAAGAATTGCCAGAGAAAAGTAAAGTGCATTCCCTTCATTCCATGGTATTATGGAAATTATGCTCTTGCCAATCTTTATTGGAAATGCGGTCATAATTGAACATAACGAATACCTCCAAGGACTACTTTTGACCTACGGTTAACAAGAATTTACCTATCTTTTTAAAATTTGGGATTACTTGAAGTCAAATATAATTTATTAATTCTGGATATAATAAAAACTCTGGAATACTTTAATGCTTAATACATCTGTTTTATTTGTAAAAGTCAGTTATGAAGGGAAAAATAGAAAATACTAATCTTGTTCAGAAAAGCTTATAGCCAACTGTAGCAGAAATTTAAAACACAGATACCTACACATGTTCTTTTATTGCTTATTCATATTATTTCCATATTAGTTGATTAAGGGATACTGTGCTCCTTTATTGTTAAATCAAAACAACACACATAAATACCTTGATTTAGGTTTTGGTACTGGTAATGTTTTGGACATGCAAAAACAGTAAATGTTCTCATCATTAAAAAAAAAATACTTTTGGACCAAACTCTAGGGATTCTTAAAAACAGCTCTGTTTTTACCCTCCTGTAAAATTTTTCAACATGGTTATTCTCTTAATGGAAAAATTAAAGTACTTATTGTTATGTATGTACATGAGATTAAGGATGGAGATATGTATATGCATATTATACACCCACACATATACTTACTCATTGTATGTTTTGAAAGTAACCAGTTACAGTTCCATTGCCATCAGCCATTTTACTGTTAAATTAGTCAACTGCAAAGCTTTGATTATATACTATTATTTCTATGGGAACTTTTTGAAAGCTATATAATAATTTCTGACATCTTTTAAGTTCCACTGAGATTTTTTTTTGCTTAGATAATATGCATTGATACCAATTATATATGACAATAGAAATGGCCTAAAAGCATATTTGACCTTAAAATAATTTTATGAATTATTAGTGTCTCCACTAACACTTAAGTTCACTGTGAGCAGAAATCATTTCAATTTTAATTTTAATGACTATAAATAAATCTTATAAGCTGATTGTATGGAGTAAGTGAGTATGTTCAAAAAGTGATTTAGGGGGCTTCCCTGGTGGCGCAGTGGTTGAGAGTCCGCCTGCCGATGCAGGGGACACGGGTTCGTGCCCCGGTCCGGGAAGATCCCACATGCCGCAGAGCGGCTGGGCCCGTGAGCCATGGCCGCTGAGCCTGCACGTCCGGAACCTGTGCTCCGCAACAGGAGAGGCCACAACAGTGAGAAGCCCGCGTACCGCGCAAAAAAAAAAAAAAAAAAGTGATTTAGTATCAAATGGTATCCTCTTCAAAATATCGTATTATCTAGAGAAGCACTCCATGCTTTTTAGGAGTATATAGAGGTGATATCACCTGGCAATTAGTACAATAGACAGTAGGATACTTCTAAGTCTCAAGTTGGCTCCACTGTTTTTCAGCTACGTGACCACAGGGAAAATTTAATAATTACACTCATTTCAGTGGTTTGCTTTAAAATTACGTACTCCCAGAGCAGAGTAGTAAAAGCTAGCTTTATTATTACCTGTTATTATTGTTACTACTATTACTCTTCCAAGTCATGGCCAGGGGTTAGGGGTATGATGGAAGAATTACACTGTCTTAAGTATGATTTCTGTTTAATTCACAAATGCAGTCTACCCACATTCTCTCTTGAGGACCTTCGCCCCATTCGCTCTTTGACCTTGGTCAAGTTACCTAACTTCTTTGCGCTTCAGCTGCTCCATCTGTGGTATGAAGTGCTTAGATGACTTGCAGGGTTTGTTTTGGCTCTAACAAGGTATGATTCCATGAAATGGAAAGTTAATATATTTGGCTTCGGTAGCTTTATTCAAAGGACAAATATTAAAAACACACAATTAATTATCATGCTATTAAGAGTTTCCTTTTACTCCATGGAACAAATCATTTGGAATAAATCATTTTGGAAGTGCTGTTTGATCCAGGTATTCAGTAAAAATCACTAGCATAGCATTTCATTTTGGGACAAAACTCAGAATTCATTAAAACACCAGTGCTACAGACTTACTTGAGATTCCCATTGAATCTTAATACGGATAACCCAGTTAATTAAAGCAAATATGGTTGTACTTTATTAAGCTTATAAAACCAAAACTGCATTGAAATAATCTGTACAAAGCCATGTTGACATTTATTAGAGGACTTCCTCTCAGAAAGCCTAAAAGTCTTGTTTGTTCAGATTGCAAGTTTTTATGAGTAAACATGATACTGTCTATCTGTGGCTAGATCTCCGCATCAGAAGACAGCATTCCTCCGAAAGCGTTTCTAGTATCAACAGTGCCACGAGCCATTCCAGCATTGGCAGTGGTAACGATGCTGACTCCAAGAAGAAGAAAAAGAAAAACTGGGTAAGCCATTAGCATTCATCTAATTCAGAAGCTTATTACTACGCAGTGAGTCAGGCTTTTTCCTTTTGGGCTTTAGAGATCCACAGCAGTTTACAGTGTCTCATTCAAGTGACTGACACCTCAAAGGCTACACTCATCACCAAGATTAGGGCAGCATGGTGCTGAAGAGCAAATGTTTTGGAGTTGGCACTAACTTAACTTGGATTTGAATTCCAACTTTGACACTTACTATTTGGATCTTAGGCAAGTGACCTCACCTTTTTGGGGAGCCTAAATTTTCTCATCTGGAAAAATTGGATAATTAATACTGACTTTATAGAGATACTGTAAAGAAAAATAGGGTAACATGTGTAAATAAATGGCTCCGAGCAGGGGCTTACTGTGGAGGTAGAGATGAAGAAGAAGAAAAAGATGATGGTGATGCTGATGGTGGTGGTGCTGGTGGATGGTGGAAGTGGAGAAAAAATGGAATAAAAAAAGTAAAAGGGAAAGAAGAGACCTTGAAAGCCTCTCCACCCCTTGCATCAACAGGGTTTATAGCGTGAATGAAGTGTCACTGTATAAGAAATCAACTATATGTATTTCTACCAAAAGAACATAGGATAAATATAAAAATGTACTTTAACAGAACTGTCCCTTAAGTTTGCTAGAGATAGAATTTATGATATTAAGTAATTGCTGAAAAAACTGAGGGGAAGATGCTATCACTGCAAAATGTTTAAAAACAATGAAGTAAAGGATTTCTTTTAATGCCATGCAAGAAAAGTAGATGTTAAATAAGTAGAACTCTTGATGAAATCCAAAATATAACTAGCAGAGGATTTTACTGGAGTCCTTTCTGTAAAGAATGAGAGAAATATCTTTTCTGTTTTAAAAAAATGTTTATGTAGGTAATATTTTAAAGTACTGATCAGCCTTCATTCCCTTGATTTGTAATTCCACACTCTTTCATGTTTCTGCAAGGTGAACTCTAGAGGAAGTGAGGTGAATATAAACCATGGACAATTTGGCATGCATCTATAAAAATACCCACCCTTGGCATGAATGCTATTCATTTTGGCAGGAGGCTTTTATACCTTTTAAAAACAGGTTACCTTGTATGTCTTTTCTTTGTGTCTTTTCATTTTAATCTCCAGTTTTAAAGAGAAGTAAAACTACTTTCTGAATAGCGCTGTAGGCCATACCAACTCTGGTTTCTCATAGTCCGGGAACTGAAAATTTGAATAGAAACTCACAATTAATGAAGTGTTAGGTGAATTTGATTTCATTTTGCTTTTTAAGTTTATATTGTCAGCAGGCCCTGACTTGATTGTAGCGCTAAAGCAGCCATTTAAAACAAATTGCCTTGAAGAGAGGAGCCTTCTGAACGGAGATCCCTTCAAGGTACTTCGTTTTAAATGAGTGCTCTGACAGCCATGCCCTTGACCCTGCACTGTTTAAAAGCCTTCCATGTTTGCGCTGCGCTGGATTAATACAAGAATAAAACAAAAACACAAAACACGGTATCTTTTTTTTTTAGAGATACTGTGCTGCAGCTGTTAATCCTTTGCTTATACATACTGACCCCAGGCAGTGGCTAGGATGGCACCTGCAAACTAACGGCCCAAAGCAAGATGCCCCCAGTGCAAATAGACAAGGAAGGTAATTTCTGTCCTTCTTGCAGCTGAGAAGCTCATTCAAACAAGCCTTTGGGAAGAAAAAGTCCACCAAGCCTCCATCCTCACATTCGGACATTGAAGAGCTTACTGATTCGTCCCTTCCAGCGTCCCCCAAGTTGCCCCACAATGCGGGTGACTGTGGGTCAGCCTCCATGAAGCCCTCGCAGTCTGCCTCAGCGTAAGTCGCTCCCTCTGCCGGTTGCGGAAGTATTTGTTAAAGATAACTTCAGGCCAAGCCTAGATCTGTGTTCTAAATGGAACTGCAGCACCATCTCTATACCAATTATTTTCAGATCTTCTGTAGAATAGCAGACAGCATTTGTTTCTCTTCTGCTTTCCATACATTAGAAATTGAGTGTTCTTGATCTCATTCTCCCCTTTTCTAAGTTATTATTTTCACTTCTTTTCACTTGCATTTGTCCATGTATCTGTCTAACTGTGCATTAAATGCAGGTTACCCCTTGTCTGGCCACCAAAGAAACGGCAAAATGGCCCTGTGATCTACAAGCATAGATCCCGGTAAAATGGAGTGTGATGCATGAAAACTGCAAAGATCCTGGTTCTAACCTAAGCAGTGTTCACTCTTGCTTTTTCTAAAATCACTCGCATGCATTTCAACAATGACTACCTTCTCTGTCCTCCTGTTTTGGAAGTAAAATTTGGTTTCCTCAAGCCAAACTTCAATCCTTTGTTCTTTAATTGTGTTAGATAATCTAGCATAATTTTTTTATAGTATCCCACTAGTTGATGTTACAAGAAAGAATGAAACATTTAGAATGTAAAACATGTGCTCTGATAATTCTCTTTGTTCTATATACTATTTAAATGAGATTTCCTTGTGTGCCCAAGACAGTGGCTCACCCAGAACTCATATAAAGCAGGGCCACTATTAGAACCATTTAAGACCCTTGTACACCCTGTATAATTTCCTGACTTAGAGGAAAGAACATAGCACTATCATTTTGTGACCAGCAATGAGTCCTCACATTTTAAGTGGAAAAGATTTTCATTAACATAAAACAGATTCTTTTGACATACTTCCTACAAAGCTGTCTATAGAACCACAATACGATATAATGTATATTACCTTCAGGCAGCCCCCAAGTTGCCTGCTCATTTGGGTTGAAACCTGTGATTCAGTTTCATTAGCTGATCTCCTAAATCAGCTGAGCCTACCAGGAGGATTATATAACACTCATCCATTATTTAAATACCCAAAACTAATCTCCCTGATTTATTTTCTACAATATTTATATTGAATTTGATCGTAACCTGAAGATAGTATTGTGGCAAATAAGGTTATTCTTTGCAAAATTTTACAAAACAAGAAATCAACATTTTAAGGACATAATAACTTTGCTTTAAACAAATTTCATGTTGCAAATAGAGGCTCAAGTCCCTTGAAAAATGGTAGAATGAGATGTAGTAATATTATGACTTTTCAGCTCCATAAACATCAGCAACAAGGGAATTTTGAGGATCACTTTATATACAGTAAAGATAGATTGTTTTTAAACTTCAGAAAATAGGAAGAAAAGATTAAAAGAGATGGCTACTATTTACAGTTTTGAACCTGTGAATGTATTACTGTCTGTAAAACTCTTTTTCCTTTTCTCTAGGTATTGCCAGCAGCAAATAATCTATGTACCTGCTGGATAATATTGCAGTTCAGCTTTTAAAAGAAGCATTGCCTTTCATAATCCTCTGGCTTCCCCAACCACTGATTTTGTGCTTGTTTCTTTCTTCAGGATCTGTGAATGCACAGAGGCTGAGGCAGAGATAATTCTGCAGCTGAAGAGTGAGCTCAGAGAAAAGGAATTAAAATTAACGGATATTCGGCTGGAGGCCCTCAGCTCTGCTCATCATCTCGATCAGATCCGAGAAGCCATGAACCGGATGCAGGTCGGTCCGAAAGCACCTTCAGGGAACAAACAGGAGAGATTTAAAATGCTGCTTATTCTCTTCTCTTAGTTATTATAAAAACAAATCTCATGTTTAAATCCTTTTTGGAAATGCACTCTGTTTATTCAGTCTCTGCACCTCATTTCTCAATACTGGATGGAGAATTTTGTCAAATCCAGGTTTGGAAGTGGAAGTGCCAACTGGCCAGTTGCACTCAAGGACCATTGAAGGCACTGTACTAGAGCTAAGGTTTTAGAGAAACTACTACAGCCCTTGCTTCTTCACTTTTCCATGATTTACCCTTATGGTAACTTTTTCCTATTCTTTTGAAATCTGACTTTACCTGTTTTCTATTGAAAAACAAACGTAATGAGGAATCAACAGAAATATAACACAAGCTTTCTAAATATGAAAGTAAGTGTGATATAGAATGCCATCTGTAGAAGTAAAGCTTTTCTATTTTTTGGAAGCATCTGAAGGCTAAATTCAGAATCAGTCTGTGCTCAGACTAAGTTTTCATTTTATTATGGTCAACCAGTAATCACTTGGTATCACAAGCTGACTGAAATAGGAAAAGCTCATTGCTGAGCAGATTCATCTGCCAATGGATATATTCATCAATAGGCTTGTGTGGTTTTTATGAGCTTAGTGCCCCATTTTGAAGGAACAAAAACTTTTTCAGACGTTAGTTAGGATCCTGAGGTGGTAATTTTAAATCACCTTATTTATATTATTTTTGTTTTACTGTGGTTTTCAACTCTCCCTGAATTCAGAGTATTGCAAACAGTATTATTTTCTGTGAGATTTTAACATTACTTTCATTTAAAAATTTTCTTTTAAGTTTTTTTAAATTTTTTATTTTATTGAAGCATAGCTGATTTACAATGTCATGTTAGTTTCAGGTGTACAGCACAGTGATTCAGTTATATGTATATAACTGAATATATATATACATATATAGATTGATATAGATATAAAAAGATATTCTTTTTCAGACTCTTTTCCCATATAGGTTATTACAAAATATTGAGTATAGTTCCCTGTGCTATACAGTAGGTCCCTGTTGGTTATCTATTTTTATATATGTAGTAGTGTGTATGTTTACTTTTAAAATGAGAAATGGTATGAACTCTTCAATTATGTTATTCTTGATTCACATAAGACCATGTCATATTTGGAAAACTCCTCAAGTATATGATAGATTTTTTAAAAATTATAAAAAATTCTACTGGTTAGTGTGTGTATTTGTGAATAGCTGAATATGTGTATGTGAGAGACAGAGAAAGGGATTCCTTTTCCTTCTTTGGAAGGAAATCCTGTTTTCATAATTTATGTTTGTTTATTTAGTATGTCACCACATGGTTTATTTAATACATGAACCGATTGACCCTGTTAAAAGAGTTGGTACCCTTTTCTCAATCAGGCTAGCTCTATGTTTTTCATGTTTTCCATCTTCACAACAGAATGAGATTGAAATACTGAAGGCTGAAAACGACCGGTTGAAGGCAGAAACGGGGAACGCTGCGAAGCCAGCTCGGCCCCCGTCTGAGTCCGCAAGTAGCACTTCCTCCTCATCCTCACGCCAGTCCTTAGGACTCTCTCTGAACAATTTGAACATCACGGAGTCTGTTACCTCAGGTGATTTTGTGCACACACCTGCCTGAATCAAAGCATGCCTCTGACTTCACAAGCCCGGAGACCTCGAATTTGGAGACCCTTACCCAAGCTGCAGCTCTCACCCATACCCTCTTAAAAATGTTAACGTCCTAGCTCTCAGAAATAGTCCTTTTTCCTCTTATAAATTTATTTTACTTCATTATCATTTTAATTTCTTTTATTTATTTATTTTTGGCTGCGTTGGGTCTTCGTTGCTGCACATGGGTTTTCTCTAGTTGTGGAGAGCGGGGGCTACTCTTCGTTGCGGTGCGCGGGCTTCTCATTGCGGTGACTTCTCTTGTTGCAGAGCACGGGCTCTAGAGCGCAGGCTCAGTAGTTGTGGCACACGGGCTCAGTAGCTGTGGTGCACGGGCTCAGCTGGTTCACAGCACGTGGGATCCTCCCGGACCAGGGCTCGAACTGGTGTCCCCGGCATTGGCAGGCGGACTCTCAACCACTGTGCCACCAGGGAAACCCCTTCATTATCATTTTAAAAGAACATTCTGTGTGAAAGAGTAAAAAGACATAGAGATATGGTTTTCATATCATTTTTTAAAACAGTTACTTGTGTTTGAGAAGTACTTCCTCCAGGGTTACAAATAGGATGAGAAAGTAATATTCTCAGTGATGATTGTTAGTACTAATGAATATAATACTCAGAACCCCATGCAATTTGATAGTGTTTTAAGTGTACGAAGCCCGTATACAAGTGTATCAGGACCTGTTCCTAAATTTGACTAGATGATCCTGCATGATGTGGCCCAGGGAGAACATAATGCTACTACATCACCCAGACTGCAGCTCTATTAGATTTTCAACAAACAAAAAGAACACACTGGATTCTATTATTGTATTCAATGGTACTAATGATGGAACAAGGGTACAGTTTTATTCAATTGCAAATAGAATCATATGACATAATGTTGTCTTAATAGCTGATGAACTATTCAGTTATAAAGTATAAGTGCTCCTATGGCATCGAATCATTCTATGTATATAAGACTTAGCTGAGGAAAGATTTACATGAGGATCTGCAGTGATTGCAAAGCACAGCCACTAGATGACGCTTGGAAACCAATAATATGTATACATGTTCCTGGGCAATTTTAGATCCCATGATAGAATTGAGAAACTTCATGGCTTGCCTTAAATTACACCAAAATATAGAAAAAGAAGATAAAGATGAAAACGAAAAAGAAAAAAAAAGAAATACAGCAAGCTGATATTGATGATATTTTAATGAATCATATCTCTTGCTTCTAAAAGGTCAGAATTTTAAAAATTCTACTAATTACATCTGCCCTTCATGGTGTAAAATGAATGGCCCAAATGCATAGTTGCTTTCTTCTTATAAAAGGTAACTAGAAACTAAAAGGCAAGTAGGAATTTCCTGAAGTTCATGAAAACAACGTTTATACCATTTGGCAGTGACTGGGGAAGGAAAATGAATTTTGAGAATACTCATCAAGTAAAAGAAATATTGGTAGCTAAGAAAAAACAGATGTCATAATTAAATGAGCTTATAAATCATTAGGTAAAATAAAACTACAGAAATATGGTAATAACTTGAGTGTGTAAGTTGTCTATGAAGTGTTATCATCCACATTCTTCAAAAGGCGGGAAAAAAGAAAGAACAAAAGTTTTAAATGTATAGAATCTGAGAGTCCTGAGTCACATCCTATACACTGGCTTGCCGGTGATGAACCTGAGAGAGGTGAGGTAGGAGCCACACCTAGTGGCAGTCAGTGCCTGCCTACGTCCTGGAGCTTCACTTCTAAGGAGGGAAAAGGACTGGTACCTTATAGGATGGCTTAATGGTGGGATTTTACTGCCTGTTACATGATTTTGGTTTAGCCTATGGAAATATGATAAGGCCTGAAGGAGGCAAATTTAGTGCTGAAGGTAGTTTAGGAAGAACAGCTGTATAAAAATGAAACCAAAATGAATGTCTAGGAAAGACTAGGACTCATAAAGATAAATATAAAATCAAAGAAATTAAATTTACATTTTCTGTGTCCATCTAACTGATGGCCGTGATTCAGAATTTGGGGCAATTTGGTGAGGAGAGGTGTTATTTTTTCAAAAATGTGCTTTATAATTACCCGTTTCATGGTTTATTTTTAGTCCTATATTATTTTATTTCCTCAACTATTTTTCAGTAGCGATACTTGTGTCTGAACTAGCAAGAAAAATGTAAATCACTTGACATCACTTGACTAGGATACTTTTCAAGTCAAGTTTTCATTGCCTTCACTCTTGTTTAGTGGGTTCAAAATTGGAAATCAAAAGTGCCTTTATGCTGAGGCTTTTTAATAGAAAAAGTTTCTAGAGTTCATGGTTTTTTTTAAAACAAAGAAGTAGGCAGGAGAGAGGCTAATTGACAAATGTCCAGTTCCTGAAATAATAGTGCATGTTCCATACATCCAGTGAAGACAGAAGTTTGAAACACCTTCAGTTTTTGTCAGAATTTCACTTGACTGTAACCAGAATGGCAAATCTTTTTTCAAAATGTTGACAGAGGACTCTAACTTATTTTCCATGAAACAACACAGAGAACCCTTATCTCAAACTGGCTGTTATTTGTATTTACTCAGAGTTGTTTGTTCAGGCGATCATCCCGTCAATGTACTGTGGGTGGGGGGGTGTGCATTGACTCACTCACCCAGAGTGAGTCATGATGTGCTCCTTCCACTGTGAACACAAGGAGTTAGAATAAACACACAGGGAAAAGGAGTAATGGTTAGAACAGATAAACTTACTAAACACGGAGGATAAAGTGCTTTAAAAGTGTTTTCTATTATGTTCTCAATAACCCTACGAAGCTGGTGCTTTTGTGCCCCAAGAATTAGGAAAGTGATCATGATAATTTTTCAAGATTATGCATCCAATAAGTGATAGAGCTAATATTTGAGCCCAGATCTGGATGATTCCAGTGCCTGACTCTTAACTACTGTATTCATTTTGCTAAAGCACTTAAAACATTAAAGATTACCTTGTTGAGAATGTATACTCCAAAAGAGCAGGGAATTCATCTTCCTTCTCACCATGGTATTCACTCCCAGTGCCCAACACAGTTCCTGATTTCTTTTTTTTTAATACATTTATTTATTTATTTTTGGCTGTGTTGGGTCTTGGTTGCTGTGTGTGGGCTTTCTCTAGTTGTGGCGAGTGGGCGCTACCCTTTGTTGTGGTGCGTGGGCTTCTCGTTGCGGTGGCTTCTCCTGTTGCGGGGCACGGGCTCTAGGCACACGGGCTTCAGTAGTACCAGCATGCGGGCTCAGTAGTTGTGGCTGGTGGGCTCTAGAGCGCAGACTCAGTAGTTATGGCGCACGGGCTTAGCTGCTCCGCAGCATGTGGGATCTTCCCAGACCAGAGCTCGAACCCACGGCCCTGCATTGGAAGGCAGATTCTTAACCACAGCCAGCAGGGAAATCCACAGCTCCTGATTTCTGTGATGCTTAATAAACTGTCAGCTAAAAATAAATATTTTTGAATATTTATGAAGTTATGAATAATTGAGCAAAGTACTAAAGAGGTAATTTGGTCATGAATTACAAGATATTTAGATGTGAACGATAAGCCACTTTAAACTTTTGAGAAAAGGAGCAAGAAGAGAATTAAAATGACACTTAAGGAAGAGGTTTGAGTTGGATAGGAAGAATGGTGAGAGACTGGGAGGATGTTAGTCTAGTAAAAAAAATAAATAAATTTCAGTAAGAGAGATTGTCTGACAATTTAAAAATTTCTAGCAAAAAAACTCCATATTCCTTAAACTCTAAATGTGCTTTTGATTGTTATGGTGTTATGGCATTTTTTAAACTCCTTCCTTTGCAAAATTACATATTCCTAATTATTATATATATTATTATTATAATAGAAGCATTTTATTTTCAGAAGGCACTTGATGAAATTGTTGCTTCTGTAATGGTACAGTCACAGTCCTTGGCTCTCTAAATTTACACTTTGAGCAGTTGAGTCCTCTTGTCACCTGGCACATGTACTCTTCAACACGTAACCAAGTTTTCTTTGTCCCCAGAAAACTATCTTCATATTAAACATAATAGCATCCTTGTCAAATGAAAACATATATGTGGCATAGTTTGCCTTAATCATTCTCCAAACTGGACATTAATCTCATATATTTTGAAAATTAATCTTTAATCACATTTTAAGGTTGGTGGGTTAAAGGTTAGCTAGCTTTATCATGCTTCTGTAACTCTTAGCTGATTACTAGAAGTATTATTTTGGTTTTGAAGCTATAAGCATAAAGAGAACAGGAAAGCAATAATTAATATATTTCTGCGGGGAAGTATAATGCCGTGGTTGAAATTCAAGACATTACCTAAAATTATCGATACGAGGTGAGTAGTCATATAGCAGGGAATGTGCCAAATGCTTGAAAATCGTTTCAGTTGCCAGTCAGTCTCACCACCTTTGCATTCATAACTACATGGGTGATGAGCTTGGATGTTTTCGCTTGGATAGAAAACTCAGATTGCTTTTCAGTTTGTCACAGTTATAATGGTAACTATTACTCAGGTATTACTCAGACCTGTGCATAATAGAAAAAAGGAAACCCCTTATTTCCTCATCTAAATGCAATGGGTGCCCAACACTTGGGTGAAGATCTTTGGAAGCAGAAATAAATTCTTAGATGGACACTTTAACCCAACACAGTCACTCATCTTCTTGGAAGCTGAGGTTTTTCAAACCAGTTAGGTTAGAATGGGTGGCAGAAAATCTGAATATTCCCATCGAAAGATGTAAAACTATGAGGGAGAAAACGATGACAGTAAAGACATCCAAGCTAATGTGACTCTATTGTATGTGTGTGTGTTTGTGTGTGTTTCTTTGAAAATTTGGTAGATATTTTGCTCGATGATGCTGGTGATGCAACCGGACATAAAGATGGCCGCAGCGTGAAAATTATAGTCTCCATAAGCAAGGGCTACGGTCGAGCCAAGGTATTTCTTTAACCTTAAGTTCTTTATTACTAAAAGATGAGAATGACCATGAATCAAATAAGTATTTGTCATAGATATACTATCAGCAGTGATTGTCTTGGCATTGGCCTAATCTATTATAAAAGCATGAAAGTTAGGGACTCGAAAGAAATGACATCATCCCATAGGTAAAAATGTGTCTTAGTATGTCATGTTCATTCACTGAAAACAATATTGGTTGTCAGCCACCCTCATTTCTAAAACCAAAAAAGCACATTGCTTTCTTTGACATTAACATTTTGTCTAACTAAATACAGGTTATATTTATGATGTATAGAAACATGTTGCTAGAGCTACCAAGATGGTCTTTGTACAAAGAAGAGACTATAAGTTATATGGCTCTTCTAGACACTGGAAAGATATATTTTATTGAACTCAGTATGACAAATTCCATTGACGCTACTTGTGTGTATCATTTTAAAGCAAGGTCTTAGATGATAAGGCAAATATTCTAATTTTTCTGGAATCAAATATTGCCTTCAAATTGGCAATACCATTCTGACCCTAGCCTCTTCTTGAAACTAAAACTATTATTTCAAGTTGAAATTGTAGTTCAGTGGCCAAAACTACAAATTTATAAGTATCCAAAAATGTTTTATCAGACAGAAAAACAAAAAAACTTTAGAATTTTAAGATAATTGAAGTTTGAAAACTGAGCTAGCAATTGTGAATTTTTACACTGAGCATATATTCCAAGAATTCTAATGCCATAAACTTTCTGCTTGAGCTGCAGATCTGTGCCTGAATTTCCCAAGTGGGTCTTTATGTAAAAGACTGTAATAGTCTCAGTGAAGCTTAGATAGTCTAATGATCTCTGATTTGAAAGCAGCTGCTTAAAAGCACTGTATGCATGTCCATTTTGACTCAGTTACAATAACGCTGTAAAACAAGTTTTCTTTTTCAAAATAATTCTGAAAGATAATATTTTTGAACATTGGAAAGTAGTTGTCTTAGTCTTCTTGGGTTACCATAACAAAATACTATGGATTGGGTGGCTTAAACAACAGAAATTTATTTTCTCACAGTTATTAAGTCCAAGATCAAGGTGCTGGCTGATTTGGTTCCTGGTGAGGGCTCTCTCCTTGGGTTGCAGATGACTGCCTTCTTCCTGTGTCCTCACTTGGACTTTCCTCAGTGTTTGTACTTGGGGAGAGAGAAAGAGATCTGTCTCCTACTTCCCCTACTTAGAAGGCCACTAATCCCATGATGAGAGACCCACTCTCATGGCCTAATCTAGCTCTTATTGCCTCCTTCTGGCTCCATTTCCAAATACCATCAATTGGGGGTTGAGGCTTTAATATATGAATTTGGGGGGAGGAACACAAACATTCAGTCTATAACAGTTGTTACAAAATAAGAATGGTTTGCTGTGAATTTCTCAACTTTTTCTGTAACAGATATTGGCTTCAGGTTATATCTAAATAGTGCTGATAATCATTTACCCTTATAAAGTTAAATGTTGCAGATGAAGAAATTGAGGCTCTGAGCCAGCTAAGTGACTTGAACTAACATCACATTTCTTAATTACATGGTAGATGTTGTGTGTTGTGGAATCCATGTCTTCTAACACCTGACTCAGTTATTTTTCCACCTCTTAAGGACTATGCAAGTTGGTGACTAGAATCAGGATTGTGATATATCAACTGTCTAATTATATATACTGGTGTCATGATCACTATCTCATGTAACCATTCCAGTCAACATAAAAACGGCTTCAGTTAGACTATAAATTGAATTGCTTACTTTTCTAATATATGTAGAAATTCCTCAAAATCCCATCCTACAAAAACGATAAATTTGGGACATTTGTTTGTATTATAAAGGAGTTCTTTGCTTGACAAAATGAGTCCTGTAGGATTCCCTGGCAAGTTCTTCTAAATGTTGAATTTTCTGATACATTCACAATGGGACCTGTGTTGTGAATATGTGAATGCCATACTACCATGACTAACTTATTTTTCAAAACTGGACTGGATATTAGAGATAACGTAAATAAAAAAATACACTGAGTTTTGGACTTAACAAAGATAAGATCACAAAAACATTAAGATGAGGCTCTAGGACTCATGATACAGTTCTGTTCCATCTCTATCACTATTTCCCTCCTACCAAGTTGCTTCTCTTCAGGAATGCACCCACTGCATTAAAACGGAAGACTTGTTCTCTCCTGGCCCTTTCCCTTCTACTGAACAGGTCATGAATCAGTTTTCCTTGACCATACCACTTCATCTAATCTCTTTCTCTCTTGTTTTTGTTGCTATCCTGTTACTTTGTTAGCTAGTTTGTTTGTTTGTTGGGGTATTTTGTATAATCCACTGTGTATGTCTGTTATTATAAAACCCATAGGTTTAATATATATTTTAGTGTTAATCACCACTAATATTAATATTTTTTAGTAGAAGATATCATAATAAAAAAAGACACACAGTTGGATTTTATCTTGTTTAATTTTGTTCATACTTAGGATCAGAAGTCTCAGGCATATT
The DNA here is from genome assembly GCF_039906515.1 of Pseudorca crassidens. Classification (NCBI taxonomy): domain Eukaryota; kingdom Metazoa; phylum Chordata; class Mammalia; order Artiodactyla; family Delphinidae; genus Pseudorca; species Pseudorca crassidens. The sequence continues at coordinate 66,210,123 of NC_090306.1, forward strand.
TGATAGGATCCATTGGTGTCAGTGGAAAAACCAAGTGGGATGTCTTAGATGGTGTAATTAGACGTCTCTTTAAGGTAAGTTGTGCAAGATATCCTGATATTAATTTTCAAATGTGTTTCATTTTGGATGCTTCCCTTAGCTTTAATGGCATAGAGATATCTGCTTTTCCTCTCTTCCATTTCAAATATTAAGGAAAGTTTTCTCTCTTTATGCTGTTTGATATTAATTGTTCTTATATTACCCATTTCTAAAATTCTTGATAGCTATCTTCACATCCCCATGAGTTTTGTATTTGTTGTAGAGGAGTTGGACCTCTGTTTTGACTTTCCTTTTTTGTGTATACCATTTCAGGAATATGTGTTCCGAATTGATACATCCACTAGCCTTGGTCTGAGCTCTGACTGCATTGCCAGCTACTGTATAGGAGATTTAATTAGATCCCATAACCTAGAAGTGCCTGAACTGCTGCCTTGTGGATACCTTGTCGGCGATAATAACATCATCACTGTGAACCTGAAAGGTAAGAATAAAAATGAAAAGCACAGTTATATATTTTTTACCAACATTTATTTTCTTTTCTTTTTTGCAGTTTCCCTTCAAATTTTCATATTTGAAAACTATGTTAACCACTTTGATAATTTTGATATGATATGAGCTGTATTTGTATTTAAAACACTAAAATCCTACTAAAAACACAAAAATCCAAGTAAATGAAATTCTTTGAGTTTTTGAGATGTAATTTCGAAGTTTCTTCAAGACTCAGAAAAACAAATGTGATGTAGCGAATTTCAATTTTCTAGATTTTCTCCATTATCATCTTAGATTTAGGAGAGATTCAAAAAGTTTATTGCATATTCCAAGGTAATATATTCATTCTTTTACCTTTAATTTTAAAATATGTATACCTGATAAGTACCCACTGGGGATAGAGAATGGAAGTTAAGAATCAGGGATGAGAAATTCTCTTTGCTTTGAATAATGTGACTAATTCTAGGCAAATGGAATATCTAAAGTATGCTTGTATCCATAATTCCTTGTTCATATATGTTAAAGAGTAAGAACACATCTATATAAACTATGGATTAATAGAGGGATTTGTCAATATTTGATTTTATGATTAAGGTAATTGGGTGAGTAAAAGGAGAAACTGTTGCTCGCCTTCTTAATTCCTTACCAAATACCTATTATATTTATATTCTTCAAAAGCTTAAGGGGTGGTACAGCTGGGATGTATAATGAGAGCTAGAGGGAAATAAAGAGAAGGAGGAAAGAGGAAGAAAAAGAGAAGAACATACACACTTTTATACTTTTAATTTTTACATTTATTCTTAACAAAACTACCACCTTCAAAGAGAAGGAGGATTTTATGATAGAATTCATAGTGATGCTTCCATCTCTTTGTGGAAACATAAGTGAGAAGCATGAAATAGACGAGGGAAGTCTAAGCAAAGAGGAAAAACCTGCTTTCATTTGGATGTTCACTCTGCCTTATTACTGATGTTTTCTGTCTTAAAATAGCAACACACGTGGGATCAAAATGTCAAGGAAAGTATCTTGCAAGGACTGCATTCCAATGGCTAACAAAGCCCACTTGCCAGTTGACACTATATTTTAATTTCAAGCTTATGTAGAACAATAAACCACACTCTTCCCTTTGTTTCTCCCTTCAGGGGTAGAAGAAAACAGTTTGGACAGTTTTGTTTTTGATACGCTGATTCCTAAACCAATTACCCAAAGGTACTTTAACTTGTTGATGGAGCATCACAGAATTATACTCTCAGGACCTAGTGGTACTGGAAAGACCTATTTAGCAAACAAACTTGCTGAATATGTAATAACCAAATCTGGGAGGAAAAAAACAGAGGATGCGATTGCCACTTTTAATGTGGACCACAAGTCTAGTAAGGTAAGTCAAGGCTCCTAAGACAACTGCTGCTATTTATCCGTGTCTTAAGCAGCTAAGCTTTAAGATTATATGAAACTTCCATATTGTACATGGAAACATAGCCGGCTCTTCGGCTGAAACTAGAATCTGGTGAATGACTAAACCCTATTTCATGAATTTGAACAAGACTGCTCAGTGACATTCAGGTATCAGGTATTCACAAGCATTGAGAATGGACAGAAGAAAAGGACAGAGTCTCTGTTGTCTGATTTCTCGTAGACATCATTTAGGAAGTATTAGAGCAGAAAGAGATCCATGCAAATACCACAGAAACAAGAGGCCATGACTCTTCCTGCAGGAATCAGAGCTTTATAAAAGCCAATACTTGGTCTAGGTCATAAGTAAGTAGGAATTAACTGGGATGTTGCAGCAATGGGGATTTGGGTGTAATTAATATATTCTAAGCAGAAATTCTGGGAGCAGCAATTTGTTTACATCATATTTCTATAGGATTTCTGCTTAGGAACCTTAGGAAATTGAACAATATTCCATTTCACCATCTGCTAAGGTTTAATGTACCATAATCATCCTGAGTGCTCTCAGCTCTTAAATAGGCATGAGGGACTATAAAACCCAGCCAGTACTTTCGTACATTCACAGTGAAATAAAGAATCCTAAGAAGGAAATAGTTGATGCCTAACATATTCCTAACACTGGACTATTTTTGCCTATAGTTATTTACATTCTCAATCGGTGCAACCTAAGTTTCTCTTAGGAAACTACATCTGGTATATCAATACCTTGAAGATATCCAGATGATACTGGGTTCTGTTGTTTTTCTAGAGATAACCTGGTTAGGTGATCTAAACTGACCCAGTCTCGCAGAAACCTCTGGCCTGCAAATTTTTAGAAAAGAAACATGACTCCCCAGAGCAACCCAAACCCACTGGATTCTTGACATAAACAAGACATTTAATTTAGTGAACAAAAATTTCTTAAAGGAGTAGTTCATTAAGTCCATATCACTGACCAACTGTGGGACCTAGGGCTGATTGTTAAATTTCTTTGTGCCTTACTTTTCCCAGCTGTAAAATGGGAAAAAATAGTGGGGTTGTGGTAAGGACTAAATGGGTGTGTATCTGTGTGTGTGTGTGTGTGTGTGTGTGAGAGAGAGAGAGAGAGACGGACAGACAGACAGATAGAAGCTGGGAGAGGGAGAGAATAGTACAAGTAGCAAGCACCACCTAAGGCTTGCCTGCAGTTATTAATTATAGCTCTTGGTTCCCAATACTGTAACGGTTTCTTACACAAATACACACAGACACATACAGACCACCCACCCCCATCACATACACGGATCTTTGTTCAAAATTGGCTTATATGTATTTTTCAAGGAGAACAAAGGTGTGTATAAAGCATGATGGGATCTCTTAATGTGGACTCAATACAGCACATGAATTCCGAATGTTTCTTTGGAACTCAACACTATTTGGATTGTGGTTGAACCACCCATTCTCATTTCAAGTAGAGAGAGACATGGCACCTGAGGCAGAATATTGAACTCTTCTTTTTTTTTTGCGGTACACGGGCCTCTCACTGTTGTGGCCTCTCCCGTTGCGGAGCACAGGCTCCGGATGCGCAGGCTCAGCGGCCATGGCTCACGGGCCTAGCTGCTCCGCGGCATGTGGGATGTTCCCGGACCGGGGCACGAACCCGTGTCCCCTGCATCGGCAGGCGGACTCTCAACCACTGCGCCACCAGGGAAGCCTTGAACTCTTCTTTAAGCAGAAGCAGGAAGAGCACAGTTGTTTGCTTCAGCCTACACCTTTAATGCCTCCAGTGAATTCTGGGTCTCCTCATAGCTTTATTTAAAAGCTTTTAGCACATTTTGTTTTCTTTTCAGCCAAAATGATGAAAGAATTGACATCTCTTAATTACCCTCAGTGTTCTCTTTGGTGTTTCCTTAATGTTGATGTGACAGAACTCTTTAGAAGTTATTTCTGTTATGAAAAAAACAAGTGGTTGGAAGATGAGAGAAGAATAGACTTATTAGAGGAAACAGGCATTTTGATAAAGTTGGAGAATCACTTAAAATCAAGTTTCGAATCAGATAGATTGACTTGGATATAATTCGACATGCTAAAATAAAGTAGGGGTAACTTAACATTAGTTCTAAAATTTGCCTCACTCCAAAATATACTGTTATATATAAGTTCTTTTTATTTCAGTTAAAAAAGTGTTTAGTACTTAGAGATATTCTTAATAATAATTTATATGTCCTTTAAAATTTGATCAAATATATCCAGCACTCTTATTTTCTACTTTTTCTGAATAAAATCACTTGTGCCATTATGAGGTCAGTTTAATCTTTGTTATTACAAACTGATGAAAAATGAAGCTTGCCAAGAGCCTTTGAACAGAACAAATGATGCTAGTAAACAGTAATAGGAAGAAATCCATGGACAAATCACATGGCATTCATCACCAAGAAAGCACAAACTACAACTAACAAATGCTTATTGTTTCTTTAGGTTTGTAAGATTTGAATGAGCTGTCAGTAACGTTGCATACCAAGTCATGGCCAGAGAATTTGGCCAATTCTTGCCAAATTGTCAGAGAATCCACACTTTATTTTCGGGGGGTTGATGGTATGTGAGAGTGGTATAGAGAAATGGGGATGACAGGTTGGGATTGTAGGAAGGATGCTGCCAAGTGTAGATTTACTTAAGTAAAGGGTGAATGAGTACGAAATAAATTCTTTTCCTGAGAAATGGAACTGTGTAACTGCTGACATGCTTTCTGCTATGCCTTCGATAGCTCTGAAGAGACAAAGCCACAAATCACTCACTGATTCCAAAAAAAGCCAATAATAAACCATCAAATGAAAAAAATCTTTTCATGTTTTTGTTCCCTCTGCATTTTAGATTCTTTTCCTCTTCCCACTCTTCAAGCCCTCTCTCGAGTTGCCAGCTGGAATATTTTGATTGAAAGCAGGACACATAAACAGTTACACTTTGTGACATTTGATATGGTGGGCCCAGAGGCTAGAGATGGATTAAGCAAAGAATATGTGGCCAACTGAAGCCACTTGGAAGGTTAGGTGGGAAAAGATCAGAAAGCTGGACTTGGCAGATTCATTCTGAGTGTGTCTGGAGTCAAAATCAGAGATAGCAATGATCAATAGTTTTTGTATAACTGCTGTGTTCTGTGTATATTTTCAAAGCATGGGATTCATCTCATTATCAATGTCCATCTAGTAGATATACCTGTTTTTTTCTGCCTGATTAGATCTTGGACATGAAACTTCTAATGCTAATGTATCAGTACTTCAATCTAAGATTTTACCCTGATTAAGCTAGAGTGGGGATCATGAAGTGATTTCAGAGAGGTTTGAGAAAACTCAAGTTGTATGACCAAATTATTTGTGTATGCCTGTTTCTACTTGTGACTGGTCCGTAGCTTTCATTAGATTCCCAAAGGGATCTACTACCCTTCTCAAGATGAGAGAGGACCACAATAGAATCTAATGGCCCTATTTTTCCAAAATCACCCGGTGATTCTTCTTTACCAAATTCAATTCAAACTTCTCCCCCTCCCCTGCCCCCTTCAGCTCCACCACCTCCTCCTCTCCCCCCACCTCTCTCTCCCTCTTTTGATCTGTATATACTAAATTGCTATAATTGATCCCCCCTTTCTAGAAATTGTTCTGATTTTCATGATTATCATTCTCTCCTTGTCTCCTTCCTACCCTCTAGTAAGCTGCTGCTCAGTGCCTTTCACTGACTGTTTTTCCTTCACCTTCCAGTAAATGAAAATATTCCCCAACATTCTGTTCTCTCCCACCTCTGTTCTCATCTGGATAACTCCCTTGTTTCAACTTGTATTGGCTCCAATTGGACACTATTGGCCATGCCCACTCTTCCATATGGTAGGCATTTCTATTAGCTTACAAGTATGTTTTCATTAGCATACTAAATATACATGTTTAGGAACGCCAGTTTCAATTCTTGTGTATTTGTGATGTATCTGTGAAAATATATCACAAATCCATCTTCTTTCATCCATCTCTACTACCATTACCCTCCCACCCAAATAAACACTCTGTCACTTACTTGGACTATTGCAATTGTTTACTAACTGCTTGATTTACAACTTGCATTAAATCCCCCTCCTCTCTCTGCCTCTTTATCCTTGTACCTCATGGAAATAGAATGTCTTCTATTCATTCATAATTCTTCTTTCATAATTAAAAGCTGACCACATTAAAATCCTGCAGTGTTTCCCCACTGCTTTCTGCTCTAGGTCAAAAATCTTCCCATACTTCTACTATTTCTCTTGAGTCCCACAGTGTCTCTTGGCTTCAGCAATTTCAGTATCTCTTGACTGGTTTCTCTTCCTCCTTTGCAATATACTTACCACACTTTGAAATCATGATTCTGACTACATCACTCAGATCCCCAGAATAGTCAATGTTTCTTCACTGTCAGTAGGAAAAGTCCAGTAGTCTTACCAACCATTCAAGGTTGCAAACTTTCCTTTCCAATTTATTTACCACTCTTTCACAAAACATATACTACTGGGTTTTTCCTACATGGATATCATATTTTTATGTTTCTGCCTTTGTTCTTCTCCATCTATGAAGAAAGCTCTTCTTCCATTTTTAAGCATCACAGTATTACCTAATCTTTAAAATAAAGGGTTAATAGCAAATAATACACCACCACAAAGTCTTTCCCAGAAGCTACAAGTAATCTTTACATGCTCTGAACAAAGCCTTTAGTGTATATTCTTTTGAGGTAACGTATTAGTTTTCACTGTGAATTTTAGTTATCTATATACTGCCTAACCTATTCTGGGCAGTAAGCATCTTGAATGTGTTTTCCATTTCTAATTAATCATCCTATCCTTCACATGTATGTCTCCTTCGATAAATAAATTTCTCTACCCTGGGGAAAACAACAACATATGAATGGTGCACATGTTTATATAGTAAAATCCAAATTCCTCTGCATGGATTCAAAGTCTTTTCGATTTCCCCTTTCATTGAGATCACTACTGCCATGGACCATTTCTCTTGCAAAAGCAGAACACCAGTATTTCTCCCAACACATCACACACTCGTATCTTCCACCTCTTACGCTTTACTCTTTATTCTTCAATTATAGCTCCTGCCCTCATACGCTATAGTTCTATGAACCTTAAATCTGGATTAGATGCCTCTCTTTAGTTTTTCTATAGTGTTTTATGCATTTCAGTTATCACATTGCCTTGAGACTTCTTGTTGGCCTGCCTTTCTATCAGCTCTAATGCCTGAATATAAAAGTAATATAAAAGTACCTGGCACATAGTAGGCGCTTGCTAAAGCTGTGTTGAAAGAGTAAAAAACTACGTACTTATCATTTGGAATTCTATTCATTATTCAAGATCCATCATGAAATTGTTTTTTAACCCTGCTCAAGATGTACAAATGGAAAATGTCATTGTAAATATGCAAATATTATGGAAATGCTCTTACTGATTAGGATAATTCTAAGAAATCTAATTATATTTCTGGCCTACCCATCTGTGAGAGCAATCAGTGAACTGGTTATCATATTTAGATTAAAAGCTATTAGAAAGGAATAATATCTGTAAAGAACCAAGAAGCTTAATAAATGCTAAATGCTAATGTCAAGTGACCTAATGAACTATAACACCTTTTGTCTGTTGTTATAAATTACAACAATTGCAAGCAGATAATAAATAAATAACAAATCAACCAACCAACCAACCAACCACAGTTTTATTTGAGTCCCAGGCCTGTATTTTCAGATGCACCTCATCAAAATGAATTGGAATTAAAATATTTAAAGTCTTATTGGAAACTTAGGGGGTACCATTTTGGATTTAGTGTATACTTGAAATTATAAGGTTTGCTAAAATCCATCTTTATCATTGTAATACCAAAAACAAGAATGAATCTCAGTATTTGTGGTTTATCCTAAGAGCTCATATCCAGAATTCTTTTTTTTTTCACTTTTCTTCCAGGGAGAAAACAACTGAGGAGTGTGTCCTTGTGTTTACAGCTTTATATTTACTTTAGGTGTCCTGTACTGGCTTTTCTCTTTCCTTTAAAAGTGTATCCTCTCAACATTGGATGTTTTTTTGCTTTGTAGAGTAAGGTTTTATATCAATGGAATGATCTGTGAGTTTTAATCAAAGAACCTGGATGGACGACAAAATGTATCATTCCTAAACTATGAATTGCTTTCCATTGGTATAAATTTCTCATTAACATATTTGTTTTCTTTTTTTTTAAAGGAATTGCAACAATATCTAGCTAACCTGGCTGAACAATGCAGTGCGGATAATAACGGTGTAGAGCTTCCAGTTGTAATAATTCTTGATAATCTTCATCATGTGGGCTCTTTGAGTGATATCTTCAATGGTTTTCTCAACTGTAAATACAATAAATGGTATGCTTGTGAAATATTTTGAGTGATAAGATATGAAAAAATGGTGATCAAATATGCATTCTTGTGCCTTTATACCTTTTAAGACGTATAGTGGATGCTATTAATTTGAGAAGCCTTCATTACTATTATACCATATTTCCAAAGAACCTCTATGTGTTCATTAGAATATCTATTTATTCATTCAACAACTGCGTCCCAGGCACTTTTATGGCAACATTACTTACTTGATGATGTTAACTTCTACAGGTATGCTGGAAGTCTGGGAGACCATTATCAATGATGGAATGTTTGAATCAGGGAAATTAAGAACTAGAACGAAGCTATAGAGCTCTTGTTTCACTCTTAGTCCATTTAAAGTTTAAATTCAGCCTTCCTATAGAAATAATTTTAATACATTCAGATATACCTCTCTCCACTAGTGATTCTAATTTTTAACTATTTACATGAAAGAAAAGGTTAAAGTAGGGTATAAAAAAAATCTGAAAACCCACTTAAGATTCACTATAGTATGGCCTCTAAAAAAAGACATATAAGAACAACAACATAAATGTTAGTTTTAATGGTGCAAGTAACCCAGTTATCTCTGCTAGAGATTTTTTAAATGTTAAAAATTAATCAGCATAAAATAAATATTGAAACAAGAATACAAATTCTTTCATGTTATTAAGAACCTTTGAAATAATTATGAAACAAAAGAAAAAAATTAATGAATTAGATTATAAGCACAAGAATCATAAGATGTTGGAGTAGAGTGAGATCACTGCGATTATTCTGTCTAATCTTTTCATTTCATAGATGAGAAAACATGGGATTAGAGAGGGAAAATGATTTGCTTAGAATGCCAGATCTGAAATTAGAACCCCAAATCTTAATTTCCAGTTCAGTGATCTTTGTCATTTTCCAACCAAACACTACAAAATTACCCTTTTACAGCCTAATGTTAAAATGGAAAAATCCATATTTATCTAAATTGTTTTTGCAGACAATTTTAATGTATTAATCTCTTTTACCTTTAGTACATATAAATTTTCTTTTTTTTCCCCAGTCCATATATTATTGGAACAATGAATCAGGGAGTTTCTTCATCACCAAATCTAGAGCTGCATCACAATTTCAGGTGAAGATAAATTGAATTTTTTTAATATTGTCTCTTTTCTGTTTGCTTTTGGTTATTGTTTTTTCCATTTGTACGTTGAGAAATCCTGCCATTGGTGACCTGGGGTGTGAAAATAATTCTCACTTCTTCTGACACTCTTTCTCAAGCAGACATTTTGTGTTCCTCAATCTGTAATCAGAAGTGTTTCTTTCAAAAAGAAGAAAAAAGAAATGTTTTTTCTGCTCACTATGTCCTGGCTAAAGTAGAGCACTTTTTTTCTAAGTGTGAGAAATGTGAAGACAGTTCCTATTTCAGGATTTGTGATTCTCCTACAGAAGAGTGCTCAGCCTGTACATGCCCACTCACTGCTGTGACGCACATAAGCTTCTCTTTAGCTCAAGATGAAAAGTTAGTTACAGTATAGCTCTAATGCTAATAGACCTTCTCATCCCTTTGATCATTAACATATGGCCACCAATTAAATTAGGAACATTATTACTTTATATTGGAAAGAGAATCACTGTAGACTTAAAGTTTAATTTATATAAAAGTTTAATTTATATAAAGATTTCTGAGTTTTTGGTTTTTTTCTCTCTTTTTGTAGGTGGGTACTATGTGCAAACCACACAGAACCAGTAAAAGGCTTTTTAGGCAGATATCTTCGAAGGAAACTGATAGAGATGGAAATTGAAAGGAACATACGCAATAATGACCTAGTCAAAATTATAGATTGGATTCCTAAGACATGGCATCATCTCAACAGTTTTTTGGAAACACACAGTTCTTCTGATGTTACCATTGGTGAGTTCCAAAATTGCAATATGCCATTTTCCAGGAACTACGAGTACGTGGTAAAGATGGCCAGATTGGAGGGCAGAAAATAACAAGTGCAGCTAATGTTTTTCAAACTTCCAGAGATTTAAGTTTTCATTTTTTTTTCCTTCTGAAAGTTTGCCTTCTTCCAAGCTTTGCATAAATATTTCTAATTAGATTCATTTTGTCTGACTATTATGGTTTACTAAGATTTTACTGACATCGAATAAGTTTAATATAGACAAATATCTAAAAATCAGATAACCATTTGAAATAAATTGTGTCTGTTTAGAGTACCTTTCTTTATGCTAATAACAAATATTAGCTTATGGCTCATATCAAATATAGTTGTGAGAGAAGATTTTAGTTAGAGATAATTTAAGTGTTTTACATTTTTCATGAAGACAAAATTGTTTGAATTATTTTCTTGAGTTGGCATAAAGATGTTTGTTTTTGTATTCCTTCTTAAATTGCATGAAAAAAATGTCCCTTTCCCATTGCGGTGGATCATAAAGACATACTCACTAAAGACACAGGGTAAATTAGAAAGAACAATTCTATATTTGTGATCAGAAGACCAAGGCAGAGACCCACTTCTGCAAATAATGACATATTTTGTATTTGACAATTCATTCCAGCATAGTTTTGTCATTTGTAAAATGGGGCAGATTGACTGGATTATGACCTTTAAGGTTTCTCCTAATGCTAAAATGTTACATTTTAGATGAAGGTTTTAGTGTAAAAAGAAAGGAGGGTCCTGGAGATTGGGTCTTCAGTGAAACACACTTTAATATAATCAAACTGGCCAAGATTATAATTTTCTAAGAATCCTATAAGAAACATTCCTCCCAAATGGTGTCTAAATATGGGTTTAGATTGCTACATATAATGGTTCTTAAAAATGTTTTGTTATTTGTTTCTTCTCAGGTCCTCGACTTTTCCTTCCTTGCCCCATGGATGTAGAAGGTTCTAGAGTATGGTTCATGGATCTCTGGAACTATTCTTTGGTACCTTATATTCTGGAGGCAGTGAGAGAAGGTCTGCAGGTATAGTACTCAATTTTCTTTACTGTTTTAAAAAACTAAGTGAAAAAAATCATCCTTTAAAAGCAAAAATAATTCATTTCTCTGAGTATTTGTGCAGAAAAATAAGGCATGAACTATATAAATATAGTGGTAAAGTTTGAAAGAACAAATAGTATACACTACTTTTTTTCTGTTCTGAGAATAAATATGTAGGAGAAAGAGAAAGCACAGTTATTCTAACAAGTACACATTGAAGGCCAAATTTATTGCCATAGGTGTTTACAGACCTGTTTTTTTAAAAATATTTATTTATTTATTTATTGGCTGCACTGGGTCTTAGTTGCAGCACCCGGGATTTTCGTTGCGGCACGTGGGCTCTTTGTTGCAGTGCGCAGGCTTCTCTCTAGTTGTGGCACGCAGGGTCATTAGTTTCGACGCGAGGACTCTCTAGTTGTGGCACATGGGCTTAGTTGCCCTGCAGCATGGGGGATCTTAGTTCCCTGACCAGGGATCGAACCAGCGTCCCCTGCATTGTAAGATGGATTCTCAACCACTGGACCACCAGGGAAGTCCCCAGACCTGTGCTTATTAGATAGCTAGTTAATTGCACAGTTCTGCATCTTATAAGAAAGGCATGTTTATATGGACCTTGATCATTTATTCCCTTCTTATCTAATCTGCAACAAGTAGTTCTTGCTTATAGTTTCCTTGCTTTAGGATATTTCTTTGTTTGAAGCCCTTTAACGTCACTTGTACGATCCTTTACTATTTATGAGGGTGCTCTAAATCTAAGGCATTTGGCTTTTTAAAATCTATGGCAGGCGGGTTTAGGAGCGCCCCTGCTGTCCCTGTCATCCACCTGTCATCCACCCCTTCTATTTACTCTTCACTAAGAAGTCAAAATATATCACTAATAGGAAAACCCTTTTTCTTCAATAAAATGTATCATCCCTTTTCCATCACTCTTGATTTTTTCCTTATATTGAAGTTGAAATTTCGCGAAATTGTAGAATTATAAAACTTACGTGTGAATATTTTAAGATTGATATTGTATAATTACCAAACTTGTGGCAGAAAAATCCAGGCATCTTTACAATAACTTAGCTAAGGTTTAGGTAGTATTTTGCTTAGGCATCTCTATTTCTGGTTATCACAACGGCTGCTAGAATCAAGACATACTTCATGCTTTTCACATTTTGTCATCTGCATTACTGTGTTAAGTCTTTATTTTACTGTCTAAAAAAACTGGTTTTCTGTTTTACTTCATTTTGCTTCCTTTTACCATCATGCTTTCCTCACCTAGTAGAAGGCATGGCAGTGATTTAGAACTATCATATTATGAGGGTGTTCTGAAAATTCAGAGGTAATGATCCTAGAGAATGCTATCAATTGGTTCTAATCCATATTTAAGTAACTCAATTTCATATTTTTAAGGGTATAAGCCAAACTAGCCCCAGAAAGTGTCTCCAACAAAATTAAAGACTGTACCAAAGGTTTTTATTTTTCAGGTATAACATAGCACATGTGAGGATTCCTCTAAAACTATTATGCTATCTCAGATGTGAGTTGGGTCTCTTGATTTCAACCATTTTTACCAAAAATATATATATATATTTTTTATGAAAATGTATTTAAAGTATTCACGGTCATAATTTTAGAATAAATATTTAAATGAATTATTTGTTCTCTAGATACTATTTCAGTATTAATAAACTATGATCCAAATCTTTATATGTGAAATTCTCCTTATTTCATATTCATTTGCTAATATCTAGAAAGAATTAGAAGCGTTTTAAAAACTCAAAAACCATAATACCTAAAAATCCTTAGATCTCATTTTTTTAACTGCATAGTGTTTTTAATATTTAAGTCAATATTATTTATAAAACACTGTCCTGAGAATTATCATACTATAAAGCTTCCATTTAAACAAAGGCATGATCACTAAGGTAATACCAGTTTCCCAAACTGAGAGATACTTCAAAAAAATTTTTGAGGCGGGATTAAAAGATCTCAAGTTTTTTGCTGTGGTTCTAGATGTTTAGTAGTAGGTTAGTGTGAAAGCTGGTTCAACCATGATGTAGGGAGTAGCTGGATGTTGGTGGGGGTTGGTGGCAGGAGGCAGGAGGAATTCAGCACTTGGAGAGAAAAAGGAAAACCCTTTGGTGAGTAGAGAGTTCTCATTGCTACTGAAGGATATGCTGGACCAGAAGTCTGTTGGCAGATGATGTTCTTGGGATGGTCCATATGTGACTTCTGGAGGAACAGGAAAAAAAGGAACCACACATGTCATGAACCATTTCCTTGGCTATCCTGGCAACAAAGAACCATGCATTGGAACAAGAGGTGGAAAAACAAAGCATGGTTACAAAGATGAAAATCTGAGTTGAGAGGAACAGAAAAAGCTCTCTTCAGATGAAGGCTGATACTTTGATGGAGAACCGTATGGGGAATACACTTTACCAGATGTTCTAGTTGAAAAAAACACTGGTGATGCACTGGATTTCAATTTTTATTCTGATGATTCTATCTTTATTGAAACATCAACCATCAGATTATCTCCTGAATGTTTAAATTTCATTTCTTTCAATTCTTCTTCTATAGCATCTATTTTACTCTGAAATATAGAATTGAGCCTGTTTAGCTTTCTATTGGTCACCCCCAATTTTGCTGTCCTTGATGATTCTTTAAAAGGCTGGCATCATTTCCTTTCCAAGAATTATATGCTTTCCTTCAATTAGTTTAAGTTGTATAGCAAGCTGTGTTTTACATCCTCTATAAAGCAGATTTTTAACTGAGAGAAATTTTCTGCTCTAAAAGAAGAGAACTATTAAAAAAAAAAAAAAAAAAAGAAAACTAACCATTGCCACCCCTACCATCATCCCCTAAAGAAATGCACAGCTATCAAGACCTGAACTTTTTTTTTTTTCTTAAGACAAGCTGCCACAATGTCATACAACTTCTCCAGGAAAAACTCAAAAGACAGTTCCAAGGCAGCCATGGGCTTTCATGGCCTCAATGTCCGCCATTTTGCTTTTGTCTCACTGAACCACCAGAAGCCACATAGAACACTTAACACGGTGTTCTGTGCCATCCACGACCAAGATGTGTATACACCTAGTAACCAGGATTGCCCTCAGTGGAGTAGGAGAGTCCATTAAAGAACTAGCGTACCCACGTTACTGTCCTCTTCTCTTAATTGTAACTTTTCTTTCTGTGCCCCTGTGGCTTATACTTTTTTTTTTTTTACCAAGTCCCATCAACCTCTTTCTCCTCAGTGTGCCCTTCCCAGTTTGGTTTTGGCTTTGCGTTCAGCTTAAAAATTCTTTAACATCGCTTGGATTCATCTGCCCTCTACTCCACTGCCAGTACTTTAACCAGGCTTTATAATCCCTTTCTATTAATTTTCTCCCTCCATATGAGTTTTGACAAATCTTTCATTTCCCATGATTCTCCTCTTTTACTAGTGGCCTTATAAAAAAATATCTAAAAAGAGTTTTAATGGGAAGCAGTGAGATTATAGAGGAAGTTAATCCGAGGGAAATGGTTGTCGGAGAAAGGATTCTTATTTTCAAGGAAAAATTTGAGTAGAATGAAGTGGACAGAGAAAAGAAGTCTCTTTTATTCACCATCTTTCCAAAGTGCACTTTAGTAAAGAAAGCTATTTAGTGTCTAGCTTTTTAATTTCTCCATTACTGGAACTTTCCTTTCTCAATGATGAGCTTTCTTTTAGTTTGTAAAAGTACTAACAAAGATAAATGGGGCAGCCATTTCTTCATGTATTTAAAATAAAGCTCCCTCAGGCTCTCCTCCAAATGTGGATAACCTATCCCAAATGTTCAGCTTTATTTTGTCTCAAGCTTTATTTTGTCTAGCCTTCAAGTTTTAAGTGAACTATATAGAGAGATATATGTTTAAAATCTGGAAAATTGTGTATGGACACTTCATTCCCCTGAGTCCCATAGGAACTCAGTGTGCAAAGGAATCAATCAATTAGTAGTCACCTTTTGTACTGAATAGAAATGCATTTTATATGTGCTAAATTTGTGATCACTTTTTAGATGTATGGGAAACGAGCACCCTGGGAAGATCCCTCAAAGTGGGTGCTTGATACATACCCATGGAGCTCAGCATCTTTGCCTCAGGAGGGCCCAGCATTACTTCAGCTGAGACCAGAAGATGTTGGGTATGAGGGCTGCATATCCACAAAGGAAGCTACAACCTCAAAGCACATTCCACAAACTGACACAGAGGGGGATCCCCTGGTAAGAAGCTGATGTTTGGTTCTTCCTATATAATCTTGACTATAGTGTGCGGTCATTAGTATTTATGCATCAGAGACATTAGTTATCCTAGGTAGTATTTGAAACTGTCCTGATATTGGTACTCAGTTTTAAAATTTTTACCTTTGGCCTACTTTCATTTGGTGAAACTCTTAAAATGAAAGACCAAACTCATATGCTTAAAAATAATCAAAAAACACTGAAACCAGGCTGAACTCTGCAGCCATAATTTTTCTTTTATTATGCAGAAAATTGTGTAAATAAATCAATAAATTTTAAACATTCAGTACTCAATTCATTAGGTATGTAAGAGAAAACTGAATTTTGTTCTAAAATGAAAAAAAACCAAAAGAATATAATCTAATGTATGCTTGAAGAACTAAAGAATGTTTTACACGTATATGACTAAATTTAGAATTAGTCCTCTGTTGGCAAGAGTAGGGAAGAATAAACTGACTTGAAATCAAAGGGACGTTATTCTCTGCCTTACTCAGTTTGCAATCATGAAAGGCTTAATATAAGTCAGTAAAACTCCAAAGTATGAATACTCTGAAAATATTAAGTACATGATAGGAAAATGACTTTATTTTTGTATGTATATTTTATTTTTAGAGATGACTTTCCATAGATTGGTATCAAACGTAATGTGTTTGTTAGCTTACTATTCTCTGACTAAAGGGATCACTGGGAAACCAATACAGAAAGAAGACATGCTGAGATAAAGGTCATTATGTTACTTAAAACAAACAAAAAAGGAAATGATTAAAATCATAATCTATAACTACACCTAAAGACAGAAAATGACTTGCTATCTTGTGGAATACCCTTATACCAACAACCCCGACATGTATATGTCGTCATCACTTCAGCTGATCATTCTGAATATTTGGGGGTTTATATGTGAACCATCTGATAAAGTTTCATGATTTTTTTCCCAACAAAATGGACACACACAGAAGATTTTGCATACTATTTCAAGAAGTTCCATAAAGTCACAGAGATATAAACATTGACCTACTTAGAGCCCAGGGATCTCTTATTTTGGACTTTTGATCTAGGCTATAAACTTCTTAAGGGCCTGGAGTTGTATTTTTATAACAAGTATCTGGCCCTTTAGCTCATACGTAGCTAGAAATCAACAGTGGTGGTGGAATTGGTTTGAATTCTGCATAATTGTGAGCAGACACTAAGTAATTCCTGACAGGATGATTAAAATGTAATAGAGTAAAATTAAGCCTTAGAGGACAAATATGGGTTATTTCCTCTGAATTTTTTATGAATTCCAGTTGTCCTTTTGCAGATTTTAATACAGTTCCTGATAAAGGTGAGGTGTTTATAAGGTTTGTTTTCAGGGTTACTCTACAGAGTATGGGACATTTAAGGGATGTCTTAAATTTTCCCAATTCCCATAGTCCTGGTCAGCTAAACCCATTAATCACTCCTTTCCCTGGCTCAGAATGCTCTTGTCTTCTAGTATGGAAAAGAGATCAGGATCTCCACATTTTGAATGAGAATTTCGGTAAAAAATATCTCTGATTCCTAACCTGCTGCTCACCTAAACATCTTAAGGAACAAGGGGTTATGATATCTGACATGTTAAACGACAAAAACCTTATCATCTAAAAATCTTTGAATTAGGCACATTCTGATAGAGAAGTAAGTACCTCTCCGCATTTATTGCTCTATATTTTTATAATTATTGACATAGGTAAAAACATATTTGCAGTCCAATCTAAATCAGAAAAAAATCTACTATTTAATGTCAGTAATATATTTTTGAATCTGAACACGGATGCAAGTGTTTGGCACATCTCACAGTGTTTAAAAATATAATGTGTATTCATCATCAACAAACTCATTAATTTCATTCATTCAGTAAATATTAGTAAATAATAAGTATGTACTCAAGGCTAAGACCTGGTGATCAGAAAATAAATTAGATCTCATTTCTGATCTTAAGAAGCTCACAGTCCAGCCGTGGAGAGAGACATGTATATATATAAATTATAGTAAAATAATGATAGAAGTATATCCTAGATAGATATATCCTAGATAGAGTTGTGAGTCTGTTGAGGAAGTGATTAGGAGAAAGCTCCAGAGGAGGAAAGGCTTGAGCTAGGTCTGGAAGGATGAATAGAAACTCATCATGGGGTTGGGTGGGGAAGATCCAAAATTAAGAAAATAGCACGTGAAACGTGATGGAACAGTACAGTAAAAATAATGAGTTTAGGGAGCTGTATACAAATTGTTGGGATTAGAACAAAAGGGACGGGAGGAATTACAGCTACAGAAGTCTGCAATTGTAAAATCATGTGAAGCCTTGTTTATCTTGTAGGAAGTTAAAATTTTATCACGCAGACGATGGGGAGCCACCAAAGGTTTTTGAGCAAGGGACTTACCTCATTAGATTTGCAGTTTATAAAGGTCACCTTGATAATAGAATAGAGGGCAGATTAAAGGAGAGAGGATGGAGGCTGGGAGACTAGCAGATGTGTAAATACCAGGGATGATAAGGACCTGACGGAGGTGTTACAACTGTAAGACGTTACATTTCTGACCCTGGGTATGGGAAAGAAGGAGGGGGGAAGAGAGCAAGGAAATACTTTTGTAGAGAATAATGATCTATCCGAGTGACTGCTGAATGGTATGGAACCTTACCTCCCTCTTGTGATCTCCTTTGACTTGAATGTACAAAGCAACCCTATGAGAAGGCAGAGTAAAGCCTTCATATGTATTTATTATGAATCTGAGATTCTGAACTTATTCTAATAGAACATATTTACTATATGGCACCATTTTCAAAAATTAAGACCTTAATAATACTGTTGTTACACGGTGAAACTTCTACAACAGTCAGCATTCAAGTGATTTCAAACATTTGTGACTGAGATAGAAGCACAACCCTTGAAACCATTTCTGCTCTTGGAAGGTGCTCAAAACACAAATCTCTTTTACAAATCATCTTCACCCAGATGCTTGAATATACAGCCGGCTACTAATAAGGGAGGGGCTGACAAAAGAAAGGAAAAAGAGAATATGAAGGTAGGGGTGTGTGTGTGTGTGTGTGTGTGTGTGTGTGTGTGTGTGTGTGTGTGTGTGTGTGTGTGTGTGTGTGTGTATGCACTCACACGCTCGAGAGAGACAGAGAAACAAAGAAGAGAGGAGAGAGAGGGCAAGAGAGAAACAGTATATTGATGGAGACATTTAGCTTTTTGACTCACTGGGTTTAAGAGGTTATCACCAACTACTTTAATTTCATATCTTTATGTAGCTAGTTTAATAAATTCAGGGAATTAGACAAAAAATTATATCGAAAAATATTGTCCTGAAGAATATTAAAATGACTTTAAAATATGCTGTAACTGTAGCTTCTTCGTCAGAAAGGCATCCTTGCTGGAATTGGTAATTACCAGTTTGTCATTTTATTTCACAGGTCTTTTTTGAACACACATTTTACACTGAGCATACAAGCATGCAGAGCCTAACATATGACTAAGGAATCCTTTTTAGATTTCTCCTTTCTTTGGGATCAGATTCCCTGTATTTCTAATTTGGAAACAAAACCCAAAAAACTTTGATTACATTATGAAATAGCAAAGTTAGCATGCATTAAACAATACAAACATTATTACAATTTACAGAAACCCTTGATAAGAAAACAACCCTCCCGAAGGCATGTGCCATTTTTTCTGTGCTTTCTAAAACTGTTGAACCATTTATTCATGATTCACTTTTAAACAGTCTTTCTTTTTCCATCCCTACCGGTGGATCTGCAGATCTATTAAAATCCAAGCAAGGTGCCTGCCTTTTATTTTCTAATACATGGAAATGCTAGCTGTCTTTCTTCCCAGCTGCTTTCACGCCTACGTCCCTTTTATGAGAACAAACATTGCCATTGTCCTATAAGGCTGGGAAACTTGAGACAGCCGCTCTTGTTCCAGAAGGTGGTTGTAGTTTTCAGTGAGTTATCCATCATATTTTAGCCAGACATTCAACAACCACAGAAACTTGACAGTGATTCTTCCCTTCTCCCTCTTCCAACGTTCATGGTCGGCTTCATTTGGTCACCTCTCAAGGTCAGCTCCTAAGCAGCAGATGGGGGGCTCCATTCCACTCCATCCCCACCTCCTCTCCAGGGACTGTGTCCAGGAGCCCATGTGTGCATCCGCCTGTAGGAACATTCAGGACTTTCAGTTGTCATTCAGTGCTTTCTGCTTCTCGCAGCCAAAGAGCTGGGCAGCTTGGTGTACTCTCCAGCCACGAGCCCGGATGACCAGCTGTGATACAGTTTCCTTTCCCCTCTCCCTGCTGGAGCTGTATTCATTTACAACTGCAAATAAAAGACTTATGCGGAGGCCCTATTTTGTCCTTATGGTTTGCTGTTGTAGTCACGTTTGGGAGAAACCGTGTAGGAGCCAGGGGCAGCTAGTAAAAATCTACAATTTTTTTCCGTTTCCCTTGGAGGGGATGAGATGTCGTCGTGTGGCTCGGGGCCGTGTGTTTTCTGGGACTGGCTTCCTCCGTGCATCATTGCCTCCATCGATGTCTCCTTTTCTTTCTTCAGATGAACATGCTAATGAAACTCCAAGAAGCAGCCAATTACTCGGGCACACAAAGCTGCGACAGTGATAGCACCAGCCACCATGAAGACGTTCTGGATTCGTCTCTTGAATCTACCCTCTAGAGGGTGAAAAAAGTTAGTGGAAAAGACTATGCTTTAGAAAAAGAAAAAAAGGTTAAAAAGTAAGGTATTTTCACTAAACCACTGACAATATGAAAGCACCCTGTCCAGGGCCCTGATCCAGGGCCGTGGTCTCCGAGGAGGCAGTAGAACTAAGTTTGAACCGCCAAGATGCTAAATTGACACAGAAGTGTAACTTGCTTTCCTTTCTAGGCATTTTTATATCCGTGGAGTGATGTAAGGCTCCATTACTCAACTGGAAAGGACCCTAATGACAGGGCAACTGAATAGATTGCACATGGGATAGCCAAACTGGACTTTCTGTTTTTCCTCTTTAAAAGTTTACAATGCAGACCTTTTTTTGTTGTTGTTCCTTCCTTTGGTTTCCTCTGAGGGGCTGTTCTCCCCAAGCAGGGTCCATTCTTCTGATCCGTCCAAGCTCCTTTGTGCCACATGGTGCTGGTCACGGAGCCCCAGTAGTGTTTGTGTTGTGCGCTCACCCCATTCCTAAATGAAGAGGCCAGGCCTCCGCAAGCACAAATGGAATTGTGCAACCGCCAGGGGAAACACTGCTGTGACAAGCTGGAGAAGTGCCAGTGTCATTCAACTGCCATGATCACAGGATGTGCTCCACCCACTTTTTAGTGTCTGAGTCACGGGTTTGATAAGGTTGTTTTTACCACCGTGGTCTTTTTAAACCACCTGCCCACTCCCTTAAAAAGAGTTTTATACCAATTATTAGTCAACACTGATAAAAGGCTTTTTTAGGGCTTTATTTGTTTGAGCCTTGTCAGTGAAAAGAAGCAACATTTCCTATGGTGCTGTCTCACTGCCTTAAAACCAATTTCTACAACAGTTTAACAGTTGGTTTAAATCCTAAACCATGGGTGATTTCCACTGTCTTTTCATTTACACCACCGGTTAACGCAGTAGCCTCATCTCTCTCTATTTTTGTGTTTGTTTTTGAAGAAATGGATAGGAGAAAGATCCGTATTTTTACCTTGTGAATAGATTGCTTTGCCTATCCTCCAAAATATTCAAGTAAACCCAGAAACCCTCTTTGACTGTCACTTAAAAGCGAAGCCATGTGGCTAAATT
The DNA here is from genome assembly GCF_039906515.1 of Pseudorca crassidens. Lineage (NCBI taxonomy): Eukaryota > Metazoa > Chordata > Mammalia > Artiodactyla > Delphinidae > Pseudorca > Pseudorca crassidens. The sequence continues at coordinate 66,231,459 of NC_090306.1, forward strand.
TCATCCAGCTCTAGGGGAAAGAGTTTCAGAAGGCGGGAGATTGTGATTTCTTATCCAGCAGAGCTGGAAGCACTAGATGCAGCATGAGCACAACGATTCCGCTTTTCTCCCCTATTGTTTGTTTTTTTTTTTTTAATTATTATGAGTTTTGAACATGTTGTTTTGATGGATATTGTTGTACATGAGAAATTCAGCATTCGAGAACACTGATGCAGTGAAGTCACTGTGGATGAGGAAGCGTTTATACTGTAAAAGGACGTTAGATTTGCACAGTCTACTGGGTAGGTATTGTAAATAATCATTTTAAAAACTTGCACAAATCGAAATAAACACACAAAAAAAATTGTATTTTATCCTGTGGGTGTTAAGAGATGTTTCACTTGCTGAGATTTCCTGTACTTTGCAAATACAGAATGCAAACCCTCAACACTGTTATTATCTGGTGTGTTTGTCCTGTATTTACAGTTGTGATGACCATGCAGGAGCTATCAGTGCTAGAGTGAGCATGCTTCAAAACTGTCCATGAAGCCAATCCATTTTCGGAAAAGTAAAAATGTCTGAAAGTGCATCTGTCGTGACAGGCTTTCAAGAGAGTGCATGAAAACTGATGGGAGTGATTGGAGGAGTTCCCACCACACACAGGGGACAGGTTTGAAATTTATCAACCCAAGGGCTAGGCCATGGTGTAGACTTGTCCCATGCATGTGAAAATGTGCTACTTTCAGGACGTGCAATTGGTGCTACTCTCTGTGACCACCCACGGGTCAGTTGCTATAGAACAATAACAACACGAGACATCTGCGCAGTTGTCAGAATGTCACTCAGTCCATAGGTCCTCCACGGTGCTATTGCCCTAAGGGAAATCGGAACTGAATTTATGCACATAGAATGGTCACCCTGACTTTGAAGCCTCTAACGTGGATCACATCTGTGGTGAAGCATCAATATATGTAGCTGGATGAGTGACTAGTGGCCCTTGTATAATATGTGATCTAAGAAAATTGCTAATCTTTCCCTGCCGTTTTGAGAAACACAGTCCAAACACGGTCATAAACAAATTCCTGCAATACATCCCAGTAGGTCCGCCTAGTTTACAACTTAAACTAGTTTGTGAAACATTTGTCTGTATACATTTTATATTTTGTACATTTTTGATGTAACATATCATGTAAATAGAAACAGTGAAATAAATCATCTGAAAAGTTTTGTAGTCTTTGTAAAGCCCCGACAACAAGTACTTGGTGTCAGTGGACATAACTGGGTGATGTATTTTCTATTGGTTGATTGTTCCTCTAGCTTGTAAACCAGCTTGCATATATTTTTTTGCAAATGTGCACCCTGTATCTGTCTAAATTATTACTTTGCCATTAAAGTGGAATTATTTATTGACAACAAGGTGTGGCGTCTATATATGGAGAAAATTGAATAATTATGCACCGGAAGTATCAAGCTTTAAAATGTTGCTTGTACTATTAATATGCCATAAGTAGGGATGTATGTGAATTTTTATTTTTCATTCCTTGTAGAAAGGACCTCATAGCTTTTAAGTAAGGAAATAAATTGAAGGCACTAGGTATATCTTTTTAAATGAAAAGTATTTATTCAGTGACTATTTTTAGAAAACTCTGACTAAATGGTTATAAAATAAGCATTAATATAAAATAAAATGTTGATATTCACTTAATTATTTGTTTTTATTCCATTAAGTCTTTTTTTTAAGCTTTTAGCTCTAAAGATGCTTTTAACATAAAATAATTTTTCTGGTGGTGCTTTATTTTTAATAGAGATTATAAAAAGAAACAGAACCCCCTTTAAAATGAGAATTTTTTCAAAGCACCTCAGTCTCCAACCCCAGTAATTGGAATGTTTATTTGGGTACTCTAAGTAGGGTTTTAATTCTAAAAACAGGATATTTAGAATAGTTATTGAGCAAAAAAATATATATTAGTTAAAATGGGTCTAGTATCCATAATGGATTAAAATTTAGGAGATTGGGAAATTTCCACAATTCATCTTATCCAGATAAACACTGAATTAATGCAAAACTGGAACATAATTCTGACACATGCAACATCAGGCTGCATAAGTGTGAATCCCAACACTGTCATTCTTCTCTGTGTGACCTTGGCCAATTTACTCACCCTCTTTATGCCTAGTTTCCTCACTTATCAAATGATCAGAATAATACCCATTTCTCACAGATTACCGTGTTGTTCAGGGGTCAACAGTATTTAAAAAAAAATTTTTTAAGAGTGCATCTTTTAACCAAGTTTTCTCATTTATAACATAGGGGTAGTAATATTACCTACCTCATAGGGCTGTTGGTAGCAGTGAGTTTAGATCTGTAAGGCACTTAAAACAATGCCTGGCACTCAGGAAACTGAATAAATGCCAGCTGCTGTATTAACGCTGCCATTATAATCAATTAATAATGTCAGTAGTGTAACAAATACTCTCAAGATTCAATCTGTAAATGTATTCATGGTAATATTAAAGTCTTATGAAAAGTACATCTTTCATCCAGTTTCCTAATCTGTAAAATGGGATAGTTACAGTATCTACTCATAAGATTGCTTTGAAGATGAAATATTTTATTTATTTATTTTAGATATTTTCTATTTTTTTATTTTTACTTTTTAATTTTGTTAGAATATAGTTGAGTTACAATGTTGTATTAGTTTCATGTATACAGCAAAGTGATTCTGTTATACATATATTCATTCTTTTACAGATTCTTTACCCATATAGGTTATTACAGAATACTGAGTAGAGTTCCCTGTGCTATACAGTAAGTCCTTGTTGGTTATCTATTTTATATATAGTAGTGTGAGTATGTTAATCCCAAGCCCCTAATTTATCCCCCCCCCCCACATTTCCCCATTGGCAACTATAAGTTTGTTCTGAAATCTGTGAGTCTTTTTCTGTTTTGTAAATAAGTTCATTTATATCTTTTTAAATTAGATTCCACATATGAGTGATGTCATATGATATTTGTCTTTCTCTGACTTACTTCACTTAATATGATAATCTCTAGGTCTATCCATGTTGCTGCAAATGGCATTATTTCATTCTTTGTTATGGCTGAGTAATATTCCATTGTATATATGTACCACATCTTCTTTATCCATTCCACTGTCAGTGGACATTTAGGTTGCTTCCATGCCTTGGCTACTGTAAATAGTGCTGCAATGAATGTTGGAGTGCATGATGGGTCTTCTCCAGATGTATGCCCAGGAGTGGGATTGCTGGATCATACGGTAGTTCTATTTTTAATTTTTAAGGAACCTCTACTGTCCTCCATAGTGATTGTACCAATCTACATTCCCACCAGCACTGGAGGAGGGTTCTGTTTTCTCCGCACCCTCTACAGCATTTATTGTGTGTAGACTTTTTGATGATGGCCATTCTGACTGGTGTGAGGTGATACCACATTGTACTTTTGATTTACATTTCTCTGATAATTAGTGATGTTGATCATCTTTTCATGTGGTTTTTAGGAAGATGGAATATTTTAAAATACATAAAGCACTCAGAAAAGTCCGTCACATCTTAAGTGCTATATGTTGGCTATTATTATTACTCAACAAATGTTTATATTATACACCTAATATGTGCCAAGCAACTTTCTTAGGCCTCAGAATCACTGAGACTCAGGCCACAAACCTAAGTGACTTACAGTTAGTACAATTGGGTTTCTGCTTCTTATTTTGATGAGTACCTAAGCTCTCTACTAGAGAATGACCAATGAGAAATCCAATGAATAGTGGCCAAAAGATATTCAGACACTAGTAGAATCAACAATACCAATGGATTGTGTTTAAATTTGGAGAAATTCAAATACCTTTATTTCAGACGTTTGGACTTTAATGTTAAAAAAAAACAAATCACAGTATTTTTATAAGAAATAGGCCACCTTAAAAATTGTCTAAATCTATATATTTGATCAGCTAAGACGTTTAAAAAGCTTCAACAGTGTTTTGCTTGGCGGGCGGGGGTGGGGGAACCGACTGATAGGTAAAATATTGCATTACTGAATTCAATATTAATTTTTAGTTCAGTGGAGATGATTTGGATGAGTAATCATTGGAGGCTGTCTTCTCCACATGAAATATACATTATCTCTTAGTTACTCAGGAGTTCATCAGCAAGAAAACAATTTATAGAAATTAAACATAGCACTTTCTGAACTAGAATCTTATTAGAGAAAAATGAAAGTTCTCAAGTTGTTTTCCATAAAATTGTAAAAAAACTTGTAAACATTTTATTTATCACTGGAATTTTTAAAGTTTGCCTGAATATTCTAGACTAGCATGGTACAGTTGAAGCTGATGAACAACTGAGTAAATAATTTTTACAGTGATTACATGTTAACATGAAAATACTTTCAGTATATTGGATTATATTAACTGCAGTATTAAAATTAATTCACCTGATTATTTTTCCTTTTTTAATGTGGCTACTACAAATTCTACAATTAAATATGACGTTCATATTTGTGTCTCACTTTATATTTCTATTCCTGTTGGATAACACTACTATAGAAAGATTGATCTTTATAAAACGTAAATGTGATCACCTACCTCCCTCACCTCTTTTGCATTTTGTTTTTAGGAATAAGGTTCAAACTTCAAAGGACAATTCTTTGCTCAGTCTGGATTTTGCTTATCCCTTGACTTCCTTTTTCACCATGTCCCCTGCCACCATTTTGGTCTCTTCTCTACATTAGCCTAATTGTAGAACCTAGAAGTAATTGTTGAAACATTAACAACAACTTTCCAGACAATTTAGCTATGAGCATGCCTCAACATTTTCGTATAATCTTGATGTATGGAAAAAACTTCTGGCATGCCAATTTAAAGGTTTCTCTCTTAGTAGAGAGACATTTATAGAAAATGTAGATTAGACCAAAAAAAAAACCTATTTAAAGATTCCCAGCCTTTTTTTTTTTTTTTTTCTTTACGCGGGCATCTCACTGTTGTGGCCTCTCCCATTGCGGAGCACAGGCTCCAGACGCGCTGGCTCAGCGGCCATGGCTCACGGGCCCAGCCACTCCATGGCATGTGGGATCTTCCCGGACCGGGACACGAACCCGTGCCCCCTGCGTCGGAAGGCAGACTCTCAACCACTGCACCACCAGGGAAGCCCCAGATTCCCAGCCTTTTGACTGTCAGGTGGATGGGTGAGTAGATGGTTTCCAAAATCAAATATTAATCCTATAAGTAATTAGGCAATTATTGAAAATTACTAAACATTTATCAATGTTCTAATTTATTCAAAGAAGATTACTAGTTTTATCAAGCAATAACATTTTGTCCCAGACCAGGTTTAGAACAATATTTCTTTTAGTGTGATTTACTTCCCTTTACCCCAAGGCCCTTAAACATTCTCAAATACCATTACCTTAGACAAACCCTCTGATCCCACAGACTAGGTCAAAAATCTGAGTTATTTGCTTTTCTAGATCCACATATATATACTGTGAGTCACTTATCATGTTCGATTTCAGGGCCTAGAATATAGTGCACTCTCAATAAACACGTATTGAATAAAAATATTTCTGAACATGGAGACAGCAACTGAACTTTATGGTAAACAAAAGCAGTAAATTTGAGAAGAACCACTTTACAGGTAGAACTCCCTGGAAAGCCAGATCAATAATTAGAATACTGTTTAATGACCACAGAAGGAGGAGGATACCTGAGGATTTGTGTCATCCAGTACAAAATACTGCCTCACGCTTGGGATTTTTTTTTTCCCCTTTAGATGTAATGTACTACATACCATCCACCAAGTTTTCTTTTTTCTTTCTGCTTTTCAAGTCCTTTGAAGACGTCTTATTGTATATAGCACAATTTAAATGTGTGGGCTTTTTAGGGGAAGAGATAAAATACATCAAGAGGTTGGAAATGTAATGCTAGAGCCCAGAAGACAGGTGGGGACTGGGAAGATCAAAATAAGAATCCTTAGCATAAAAATGAGAAGTGATGTGAATTTCACTTTGGGATGTTTCCCCACAAGAAAGATCTTGACTGAGAGGGCAGACAACAGAAGCAAGAAGAGATACAGTCCTGCAGCATGTGGAACAAAAACCACATTCACATAAAGATAGGCAAGATGAAAAGGCACAGAGCTCTGTACCAGATGAAGGAACAAGATAAAACCTCCAAAAAACAACTAAATGAAGTGGAGATAGGCAACCTTCCAGAAAAATAATTCAGAATAATGATAGTGAAGATGATCCAGGACCTTGGAGAAAGAATGGAGGCAAAGATCGAGAAGATGCAAGAAATGTTTAACAAAGACCTAGAATAATTAAAGAACAAACAAACAGAGATGAACAATATAATAACTGAAATGAAAAATACACTAGAAGGAATGAATAGCAGAATAACTGAGGCAGAAGAACCGATAAGTGACCTGGGAGACAGAATGGTGGAATTCACTGCTGCAGAACAGAATAAAGAAAAAAGAATGAAAAGAAATGAAGACAGCCTAAGAGACCTCTGGGACAACATTAACTGCAACAACATTTGCATTATAGGGGTCCCAGAAGGAGAAGAGAGAGAGAAATGACCCGAAAAAATATTTGAAGAGATTATAGTGGAAAATTTCCCTAACATGGGAAAGGAAATAGCCACCCAAGTCCAGGAAGCGCAGTGAGTCCCATACAGGATAAACCCAAGGAGAAACACGCCGAGACACATATGTGTCACATGGCAAAAATTAAAGACAAAGAAAAATTATTGAGAGCAGCAAGGGGAAAATGACAAATAACATACAAGGGAATTCCCATAAGGTTAACAGCTGATTTCTCAGCAGAAACTCTACAAGCCAGAAGGGAGTGGCATGATATACTTAAAGTGATGAAAGGGAAGAACTTACAACCAAGATTACTCTACCTGTCAAGGATCTCATTCAGATTCAATGGAGGAATCAAAAGCTTTACAGACAAGCAAAAGCTAAGAGAATTCAGCACCACCAAACCAGCTCTACAACAAATGCTAAAGGAACTTCTCTAAGTGGGAAACACAAGAGAAAAAAAGGACCTACAAAACGCAAAACAATTAAGAAAGTGGTCATAGGAACATACATATCGATAATTACCTTAAACATGAATGGATTAAATGCTCCAACCAAAAGACACAGGATTCCTGAATGGATACAAAAACAAGACCCATATATGTGCTGTCTACAAGAGACCCACTTCAGACCTACGGACACATACAGACTGAAAATGAGGGGATGGAAAAAGATTTTCCGTGCAAATGGAAACCAAAAGAAAGCTGGAGTAGCAATACTCATATCAGGTAAAATAGACTTTAAAATAAAGAATGTCACAAGAGACAAGGAAGGACACTACATAATGATCAACAGATCAATCCAAGGAGAAGATATAACAATTATATATGCACCCAGATAGGAGCACCTCAATACATAAGGCAACTGCTAACAGCTCTAAAAGAGGAAATTGACAGTAACACAATAATAGTGGGGGACTTTAACACCTCACTTACACCAATGGACAGATCATCCAAAGTGAAAATAAATAGGGAAACAGAAGCTTTAAATGGTACAATAGACCAGATAGATTTAATTGATATTTATAGGATATTCCACCCAAAAACAGCAGATTACACTTTCCTCTCAAGTGCGCACAGAACATTCTCCAGGATAGATCACATCTTGGGTCACAAATCAAGGCTCAGTAAATTTAAGAAAATTGAAATCATATCAAGCATCTTTTCTGACCACAATGCTATGAGATTAGAAATCAATTACACGGAAAAAAAAAAACACATTCAGGCTAAACAATACATTACTAAATAATGAAGAGATCACTGAAGAAATCAAAGAGGAAATCAAAAAATACCTAGAGACAAATGACAATGAAAACACGACAATCCAAAACCTATGGGATGCAGCAAAAGCAGTTCTAAGAGGGAAGTTTATAGCTATACAAGCCTCGCTCAAGAAACAAGAAAAACCTCAAATAAACAATCTAACCCTACACCTAAAGGAACTGGAGAAAGAAGAACAAACAAAACCCAAAGTTAACAGAAGGAAAGAAATCATAAAGATCACAGCAGAAATAAATGAAATAGAAACAAAGAAAACAATAGCAAAGATCAATAAAACTCAAAGCTGGTTCTTTGAGAAAATAAACAAAATTGATAAACCACTAACCAGACTCATCAAGAAAAAGAGGGGGAGGACTCAAATCAATGAAATTAGAAATGAAAAAGGAGAAGTTACAACAGACACAGTAGAAATACAAAGCATCCTAAGAGACTACTACAAGCAACTCTATGCCAATAAACTAGACAACCTGGAAGAAATGGACAAATTCTTAGAGAGGTATAACCTTCCAAGACTGAACCAGGAAGAAATAGAAACTATGAACAGCCCAATCACAAGTAATGAAATTGAAACTGTGATTAAAAATCTTCCAACAAACAAAAAGTCCAGGACCAGATGTCTTCACAGGTGAATTCTATCAAACATTTAGGGAAGAACTAACACCCATCCTTCTCAAACTCTTCCAAAAAATTGCAGAGGAAGGAACACTCCCAAACTCATTCTATGAAGCCACCATCACCCTGATACCAAAACCAGACAAAGATACTACCAAAAAAGAAGATTACATACCAATATCACTGATGAATATAGATGCAAAAATCCTCAACAAAATACTAGCAAACAGAATCCAACAACACATTAAATGGATCATACACCATGATCAAGTGGGATTTATCCCAGGGATGAAAGGATTCTTCAATATACGCAAATCAAACAATGTGATACACCATATTAACAAATTGAAGAATAAAAACCATATGATCATCTCAATAGATGCAGAAAAAGCTTTTGACAAAATTCAACACCCATTTATGATAAAAACTCTCCAGAAAGTGGGGATAGGGGAAACCTACCTCAACATAATAAAAGCCATATACGACAAACCCACAGCAAACATCATTCTCAATGGTGAAAACCAGAAAGCATTTACTCTAAGATCAGGAACAAGACAAGGATGTTCACTCTCACCACTATTCTTCAACATAGTTTTGGAAGTCCTAGCCATGGCAATCAGAGAAGAAAAAGAAATAAAAGGAACACAAATTGGAAAAGAAGAAATAAAACTATCACTGTTTGCAGATGACATGATACTATACATAGAGAACCCGAAAGATGCCACCAGAAAACTACTAGAGCTAATCAATTTGGTAGAATTTGGTAAAGTCGCAGTATACAAAATTAATGCACAGAAATCTCTTGCATTCCTGTACACTAATGATGGAAAATCTGAAAGAGAAATTAAGGAAACACTCCCATTTACCACTGCAACAAAAAGAATAAAATACCTAGGAATAAACCTACCTAGGGAGACAAAAGACCTGTATGCAGAAAACTGTAAGACACTGATGAAAGAAATTAAAGATGATACCAAGAGATGGAGAGATATACCATGTTCTTGGATTGGAAGAATCAATATTGTGAAAATGACTATACTACCCAAAGCAATCTACAGATTCAATGCAACCCCTATCAAATTACCAATGGCATTTTTTACAGAACTAGAATAAATCATCTTATAATTTGTATGGAGATACAAAAGACTCTGAATAGCCAAAGCAGTCTTGAGGGAAAAAAATGGAGCTGGAGGAATCAGACTCCCTGACTTCAGACTATACTACAAAGCTACAGTAATCAAGAAAATATGGTACTGGCATAAAAACAGCAACATAGATCAATGGAACAAGATAGAAAGCCCAGAGATAAACCCACGCACCTATGGTCAACTAATCTATGACAAAGGAGGCAAGGATATACAATGGAGAAAAGATAGTCTCTTCAATAAGTGATGCTGGGAAAACTGGACAGCTGCATGTAAAAGAATGAAATTAGAACACCCCCTAACACCATACACAAAAATAAACTCAAAATGGATTCGAGACCTAAATGTAAGACCGGACACTATAAAACTCTTAGAGGAAAACATAGGAAGAACACTCTTTGACATAAATCACAGCAAGATCTTTTTTGATCCACCTCCTAGAGTAATGGAAATAAAAACAAAAATAAACAAATGGGACCTAATGAAACTTCAAAGCTTTTGCACAGCAAAGGAAACCATAAACAAGACCAAAAGACAACCCTCAGAATGGGAGAAAATATTTGCAAATGAATCAACGGACAAAGGATTAATCTCCAAAATATATAATCAGCTCATGCAGCTCAATATGAAAGAAACAAACAACCCAATCCAAAAATGGGCAGAAGACCTAAATAGACATTTCTCCAAAGGAGACATACAGATGGCCAAGAAGCACATGAAAAGCTGCTCAGTATCACTAATTATTAGAGAAATGCAAATCAAAACTACAATGAGGTATCGCCTCACACTAGTTAGAATGGGCATCATCAGAAAATCTACAAACAACAAATGCTGGAGAAGATGTGGAGAAAAGGGAACCCTCTTGCACTATTGGTAGGAATGTAAATTGATACAGCCACTGCGGAGAGCAGTATGGAGGTTCCTTAAAAAACTACAAATAGAACTACCATATGACCCAGCAATCCCACTACTGGGCATATACCCAGAGAAAACCATAATTCAAAAAGACACATGCACCCCAATGTTCATTGCAGCACTATTTACAGTAGCCAGGTCATGGAAGCCACCTAAATGCCCATTGACAGACAAATGGATAAAGAAGATGTGGTACATATATACAATGGAATATTACTCACCCATAAAAAGGAATGAAATTGAGTCATTTGTTGAGATGTGGATGGATCTAGAGACTGTCATACAGAGTGAAGTAAGTCAGAAAGAGAAAAACAAGTATTGTATATTAACGCATGTATGTGGAACCTAGAAAAATGGTACAGATGAACCAGTTTGCAGGGTAGAAGTTGAGACACAGATGTAGAGAACAAACGTATGGACACCAAGGGGGAAAAGCCGCCAGGGGCGTGGACATGGTGGTGTGCTGAATTGGGCGATTGGTATACACTGATGTGTATAAAATTGTGACTAATAAGAACCTGCTGTATAAAAAAATAAATTAAATTAAGAAATTAAAATAAAATAAATAAAATAAAAATAAAATAAAATAAAAAAAGAAAGATCTTGACCAAGTAGAGAAGACAGAAGAGAGCCTGAGAGATGTGGTGGACATCTTTATATTTCATTTGGCTTTTATCATTGGCATAATATATTTATGCCCAATTAATGTGACATTTCTAAAAGAGGGGTATAATGTAAGGAAAAAAACATTGAATTCAGAGTCAGAAAATCTGTGTCCTAGTCATGTTTTGTGATTTTTTTTCAGGAAGAATCAACTACTCTATTATCTGTGTTCACTAGATTTTATACTCTAAAGATTGTGACAGATAATGAAATGTACCCAGTGCAAATGGAGTCATTCTAAACATCATCTGTGATACAAATAATGTGTATCTATCAGTTCCCAGAGAACCATATTCCTGGGAAACAGTAGAAAGTCTAGAAGTCTAGTCATAGCCCAGCCAAGAACACTTGAGTGTTTATGAGTATCGTCGGTAATCGTGTTGAGTGTGATTTGGTCCTAACTTGGTGTCCTGAGTGGAGGTAGCTGAATATAAGTTGATTTTAGAGGGTGGTATTCAAGGTGTAGATTAGAAGCTGGACCAAATTCCCTATAGACACTTCGAATATGGTGGAATGATCGTTTGCCTAACATCAGTATTTTTTGAGGGTGAGCTGCCTAGCTCCCAGGAAAATGGCTTTCTTGGGAAGCTTCACATTCCCTAGTCCAGCCCTTTCATGGGTTACCGTGGGACGTAGGTACTGGGCAGGCTCTTTAGCCAGTTGGCAGGCTAGAGACTCAGACAGTGATGGAGCAGTGCTGCCCAGAAACCTGGTATGGGTTGGACTTCTGAGGCCAAAAGCGAGCACAGTGAACAGCCAAAGTCAGGCTCATGGTGGCTGGAGATAAATCCTCCAATCTGGCCATTGCGTAAAAGCTAGAGGCGAGTCTTTGCCAGTATCAGTGGTTTCTCAGAGGAGGGAAATTCACCTGGACTCTGCTCACTTGTGAGGCTTCCTACTCTTTAAACTATTACAGCCCTTCCAGTATAAATATAATGGGAGCCGCACATGCCATTTTACATTGTCCAGCAGCCTTATTACTAAAAGTAAAAATAAATAGGTAGAATTAATTATAATAATGTACATACTTTATTATCTTGACATATCAAAAATACTGTCATTTCAACATATAAAGAAGCTAAAATACTTTTTAATAAGACTTTTAATATTTTGCATTTTTCCCTTTTTTTTGTACCAAGCCTTTGAAATCCAGCATGTATTGTACACTTAGAGCACATCTCAATTTGGAGACTAAATTTTCAGAAGGACTTAATCTGTACTCAGGTTTCAACAATTTGTTAGAAAGATTCACATAGGTAAGCGTTCCAAACATAGTTAACGGTTTTAAATTTAAATTTTAGATAATTACCATTAAGGTTAAAAATTGAGTTCGTAAATTGCTACAGCCTGCAAGTGCTAAATCACCACAAGTGGACAGTGGCTGCTCCTGAATGAGACAGTCCAGCCCTAGCCTCACCCACAGCCAGCTTTCTCAGATCACAGGTAGAACTTCTTCCAAGGTGCAAATGCCAACACGGAGCTTTAAGTTGAAACTTTTCCAGCGTATTCAGAGACCCAGACTTGTTTTCCCTTCACATGCAGGTGCTGAGTTACAACAGTTGCTTGTAACTATTTCAGTGACCCACTGAGTGAAAAACCATGGAGTCCTTAATAAATGTGTCCACTTCTTGTCTGGACATCTCATTTCATATATATATAATATATACACATATATAATATAGGTACATGTATATATAGTAATTCTATAATTACTATATATAGTAATTATATAATTATATGTATATATGTCTTCATATCTTTACATATGTGTATCTCCATATATTTACATATGTCTTCTTAATCCTAGGACAAAAATTGTCTACTCATCCCACACTTGGATGAAAAAGGACCTCTCCTCAAAGAGAGATAAAAGTTCTTTTTCTGACAGGAAAGAATTCTCTTCTCTAGATTAAAAAAAAAAAAAAAAAAAAGAGGTAGCATCCAAAGACATTTTAAATAGCAGAATGACTCCCAGAGCAAGATCAGAACTTCAATGCAAACCTGTCAATAATATTAACATATATAAATATAAAAAGAATGTTTTTAAGATTGGAAGTAGGAGAATAAGAGAAATATCTACAAATACACTAAAAATGGACACACATACTAAGTATGAGATAGAAGAAACAGATTAAAGCAGTGCTTTTTCTGACCTGGATAAAATATCCCTCAGGGCTAGCCACCTACTTTTTTTGCCCACATTCACTGTTTACCAAACAACACTAATTGTTTATCTTGCTTTCTAGAAACCCCCAAACCTATAAAGGTATTTCTCAAATGTAACATTTTTTTGCTTTCTTTTTCTTATATATTAAAATTCAGTGACTATTTCTTTCCAAGATCTGAAACCTCATATTTCCTTGAGTACACATGGTTGGTTGGTTGGTTTGCTTGTTTGTTTGTTTGTTTTTTGAGATCCGCTACTAGAAATTTAGTTCATCTGCAGAAGCCACAGGGCTGACTATAGAGAACACACTGTAAGATGTCCCCTTGTGAAAGCAGCACAGTAATTAGCCTTATTAAAAAATAGTATACCCTTCAGCTGTTTGCTTTTTTCAGCATCAAGCAGGAGTTTTATTAACTAGCTTAAGAGGAAGATGTCTGTTACACTGGGGCACACTCAGAAACTGGAAATAATACACATTAGGGTTTAAGTAAAATGAATGAGTTATCCTATCAAATAAAATTATACTTGGTACTAATGTTATCTTAACTGCAAACCTGAAAATAAAATTTCTATATGCCATTAGCACAAAACAATAGTGGAGGAAAGTTTTCGGGGGAGCCAGTTGGCGGGTGTAACTATGCGAGAGCAATTCCTGTGTTACTCCTTGCAGGACACCATGGACTTGCAGCATGCTCTGGAAATTTCCTTCTCACAGAATGATTTACAGAAGATATGCAGGACCTCCAGAGAACTAGAAACTAGATCATGTGCAAACAGAGGAAAACATTTTACCAGCCAGGCAAATATTGATACTGCCAGAAGCCGGCCTACAGTTATATTGTGACTATTAATTTCAAAGAAAGGTCAAGTTGCAGATCACGTCTCAACATTACTAAGGCAAAAACGGAATAGGAGTTTGAACATATCATAGGAAAATACTGTAAACAATTTTATTTATTTATTTATTCATTCATTTTAAGCTGCGTTGGGTCTTTATCGCTGCTCGTGGGCTTTCTCTAGTTGCGGCGAGCGGGGGCTACTCTTCCTTGTGGTGCGCGGGCTTCTCATTGCGGTGGCTTCTCTTGTTGCGGAGCACGGGCTCTAGGCACGCAGGCTTCAGTAGTTGTGGCACGTGGGCTCTGTAGTTGTGGCTCGTGGGCTCCAGAGCACAGGCTCAGTAGCTGTGGTGCACGGGCTTAGCTGCTCTGTGGCACATGGGATCTTCCGGACCAGGGCTTGAACCTGTGTCCCCTGCATTGGCAGGCGGATTCTTAACCACTGCACCACCAGGGAAGTCCCTGTAAACAATTTTAAATCATTACCATTTATTGGGAAATCAACCCATGTTAATTTGAAGAAAGAAATGATCTTGTGGCCAAACAGTTGTAACTTCTAGCATATTATAATGTTAACAATATCATAGAGATCTGTCTACAAGGTAGTGTAACCAATTTTTAGAAGATCTACAAAAATATCTATTAAGTAATTTTATATTACTCTTCATGTAGAACAAGGGACCTAAACTGAAGAAAAAGTGGAATCCCAGAATCAGCACTACTTTTCAATCAAAGGGAACAATTTAGTTAAATGGATGCCTTTTTAATATGTATGGGACACTAATTGGAAAATTCCAAAAGAAACAACAGTGATACTGTGATATTCTGTTTTATGTACACTTTAGCGTTTCTAAACAGATGTTAAGAATCATCTGTGGCCTCTAAAGGTAAGACATTTGTTTTATCTATTGACCATCCATTATCTTACGAGTGCATTGAGTATACAAATGGCTGATTTCAAGACTTAATAGGTGCTAATGAAAGGATAACACTTCTCCTCTCCTCACATTTTGGCCTTAGGCCATAGGGGATAGAAATTTCACCTGGGAAGAGCTGCTGAGGGACTCTTTCTCCATCTCCACCCCCAGGGTAAGGGCCTTGCACAAGTAATGGCCTAGTATTCTGGAAAGGGGGAGGGGTTACGTGGGCAAGTCAAAGTCCAAACAAGTTGTGTTTGTAAAAACCTCTTGTAAAGATTATTAGCCAGGTTTCCCTCAGGTTTTCTCCAGGGTCCTAACCTGCTCCTAAAAGCTCTACCCCTTACTTGAACCCGCCCAAAGTGGGAGTACTTACGTGAATGGTAATACAAGCAGCTGCTCACATTTATCTGCCAAGGAGGGCAGAATGGTCTCAAATCTACTTGTGTACAGATCCAGTTCACCAGCTTTTATGCAGTAAGCATCCCTGGGCAGGGTCTCTGCAAGCAGTGGGAGGAGATTTTGGAAAGATGTTGAAGTTCCCCAGCTTCTCCACAAGCAACCGAATGAGTCCAACTGTCTTCTGTCTTCAAATTGGCATTTATGTGTGTGATGGTGAAGAAGGGTAGCTAGGAAATCTTGATAGCATCTTTAATGGAACCTATACATGTCCACTTCTAACTACAACAGAAAGATTAAACAAAATGAGGTAGATAGTAAGGGACTCGAAGCCAGCTAGCTATCATATCTTTTTAGTTGTCTTTGTTCTTAGAATTCTATTCATAATTCAGTGCCTTGAACATAATAGGTGTTCAATTAAAGGTGCTGAATAGATAAGGAGAGTCTTATAAGGGCCGCAAGAAAAGGTACTTATTAATTAATCATTTTTATATTTAAAAACCACTTTAGCCAAAGAACATTATTATTTGGACCATGAAATGAGAATAAATTTATTTCCAGGGCCACTTGAAATAATCTTCTAAAATTTGTTTACCACAAGAGAAACTACCTCTTATAGAATTTTTGAACTTAACTGTATTTACTGTTTGCTATTGAAGCTAGAGAACGTATGGGAATGCCAATTTTTGCCACCTATTTTAAAGATACTTCCTCAATCAAGAATAAATGAAGCACATCTGTGGATGCATTCAACAAATAGTTTTAAGAAAATAATCATTCCCAATTTATTTTTAGGAAAAAATGTAACAGAAAATTTCCTTCCTCTTGATTTACCTCAATGACCTCAAAGTAACACGTGCAGAAAACATCCATAAAGCCAATAAAGTGTCTCTATTAATGCGCTTGCGCATTTCATCACCTTATGCTTTCACCCATTATCCAAAATGTGGATAATTTTTATTTGCACTTCAAATCAAATTATTTCTTTTTTTTTTTTTTTCCAGTACGTGGGCCTCTCACTGTTGTGGCCTCTCCTGTTGCGGAGCACAGGCCCCGGAGACGCAGGCTCAGCGGCCATGGCTCACAGGCCCAGCCGCTCCGCGGCATGTGGGATCTTCCCAGACCGGGGCACGAACCTGTGTCCCCTGCACCGGCAGGCGGACTCTCAACCACTGCGCCACCAGGGAAGCCCCAAAAGATTATTTCTTTTAAGTATGCTTTTAAGTGATGACCATAAGAAGCACATTGTATAGTTTGTTACATTACAAGATGGAAAAACGCTTCCATCTGAGCTCATTCACCTCACCTAACTTATAACAGAGGCTGCAAACTAATACCTTCTTGAATGATAAGGTACTAAGTGACCTACCGATGATTTTTTTTAAATTGTAATTGCTTACTGTATTAGTTTTCTGTTGCTGGGTAACAAACAACCACGTAGCTAGTGACCTAAAATCACACCCATCTATTATCTCATAGTCTGTAAGTCATAAGTTAGGCTGGGCTCAGTTCGGTTCTCTGCTTAGGACCTCACAAGACCAAGATGAAAGTGTTGGCTAAGATGAGCTCTCCCTTGAAGGATCTGAGGAAGAATTTGCTTCTAAGCTCATTCAGGTTGTTGGCTGAATTCAGTTCCTTGTGGTTGCAGGACTGAAATCCCTATTTTCTTGCTGGGACCACTCTCAGCTCCTAGAGGCTTCTGGGTTCTTGGGCATGGCCTTCTACAGCTCTGAAGCCAGCAAAGGCTGTCATATCTACCCTTGTCCTGCTTTCCCCCTCTGATGCTATGTCATTAGATTAGGTCAACCTTTTGCCCCATGATATGAAAGTCATGGAAAAAGTATCACATTAACAGATCCTATTCACATTCAAAGGGGATGGGAAGGTCATTGGGAGTCATTCTTAAAATTATGCCTGCCATATTTACCAACATTTAAACATCAGGGTACTTCATATAGATATCCAGAAATCTGGTTTCTCTTAAAAGGAGAATTTCCAGCAACATTGGGTCACATTCCACCATTACAATTGGCTAGACCTGACAAGTGATAGCCTCTCTCAGAAGAGCATTCACCAATCGCCATTCATGTGCATCCACCCACTTTCACTCTGTACATATTTCTGCTTTCAACAGCTGCCTTACAAAATAAACAATACTGCAACACAACCTTCCTGACAGAGTACATATTCATACCTCTTCAAACCTAAATTTATCCTGGAAACTCAATGATCTCTGCACTTTGACAATAACAAGATAATCTCAAGCTGGCACTGATGTTCCTTTGCCTCTCGAGACTGATTCTTGTAATAACATTTCAATAAACTTAGTAATTCTGAGCATGTACCATCTTTTGGTCTGATAAGTGAATAATAGTGCACACATTAAATGCTACCGCTGAGTTAGCCCATGCAAAAGACACAAATGTACTCTCAGTGGACAAATGTATTCCTGTGTCATCATGACCACAGCAGAAAATGGATCTGTCATAAAAAATAAATCATCCAAGAGTCAGACCATGTTCACACAACTCAGCACTAACTTTCATTTTCCTTATTCTTCAGCTGAGAGTCTAAACAAACACTTATAAAACAGTCTGACAGATCACATTGTTCATCAAAGTTGGATTCTACAGCCTCAGAATTCAGATGTCTGAAACCGTGGCAGCTGGGAGACCCACTGCTTCTTGTGTGCTGGTCCCTCTGTGATCACATCTTCATTCAGTTAGGTTTTCCAGTTTCAGAAGGCACAGAGTGCAGAGAGGTGGTGCAAAGCCTGCTGGCTGCTTGTTTTGGGGGGAGTATGGGAGGGAAGTCTGGAGTTGATAAGAGTTGAAGTAATGGAATTAGCTAAAGGTTGTTGTGGGCGAGATTGTGGAGGTGCTACTTGTCAGGGTAAGACATTCAGAAATTATCTTATGCCAGCCAGGGAATCTCATTTAGGGCAACAGAAGAGTACAGTAGTTAGAAGTCAGCCTTTGGAGCCAGACTATGTGGGTTCAAATCCCACCTCTGCCACTTCCTAGCTATATGACTTGGGGTGAATTATTTTTATACTCTGTCTTAAAATCTTAATGTAAAATGGGGATGACAGTGAAGATGTGTTCATATATTTACAGCATTTAGAACAGTGCCTGATACCTAGTAACAATCCAGGATATGTTAGCCATCACTGCTACTCTAACAATCCATGTTGGGGCTAACACTGAGATAAAAAAAGGAAATAAGAAACCACAAGTAAAACTTGTTGGAAAAGAACAATTTTTATCCCTTTAAATGTGCATATTAGATTCCTCTGGGTTGCCCGGAAGAGGCACAATTGAGTTGCCTCAGTTAATTAGACTTTATTTTAAACCTATGTTGCTTCTTTCTGCCTCAGGTCTAATGTTTATGCAAGACTTACTGCCATATAGCTCTTCATCTCTTTGCTTCTGTTCTCTCTACTAACTTATTTTTTTGCTAAGTGCTTCACATTTAAATTTAAAAGAAAGGATGTGAGTGGTTTTCCCAATCACCATTAAGTGTGGCTCTTTCAGCTGTGCCTAGCATGGCAGAGAAAACACTTGTAAACCTGTGTTTCCCCTACTGCATGCTTGTGAAGGTAAGTTGCAGATAAATACATTATTTTGCTCTCTTCTGCTTTTAAGGTCATTGGTGCTTCAGGTTGTGGTGATGAAGAGTCTGTGAGAGAAAAGACAGAAGGGACAACAGCTTTATTGCCAAACTTTTCAACAATAGCAATGAGGAAAGAATAGCTAATTTACTCAGGGGTGGTTAACTCAAAGAACAGCTCTTGTGAAAGCAACATATTGTAGGTGGTGTGGGAGAAGGGGAGAAAGCAGGGCATGGAACGGCATAGAGGATGGGAATAGTTCTTCTGTCAGAATAATGAGAGGCTCAGGAGTGTTTCATGATGTTAGAGAATAGAAGAAGATGGGGAATTTTAGTAAGAATTCTTGTGGATCCTTTCTTTGTTCTTTGAGAGATCAGGCAAAGATTGGAAACATCATTTGTACCATGCTTCTTTGATTGTGAAACTTCCCTAGCCTAACCATGTGGAACACAGTTTAAATAGGCTTATACAAGGGACAGGCAAAGAGGAGTTTGGGCACGGACATCACTCTGAGCCTCCCTAGGAGGGAGCAGTTTAATTAGATTATTCAGTACAGCAATGGATCCTGGACTTCCAAACACCATGCTGATTCTGTTACCTTCTTTGTGAGCATAATATGAATTTAATTACTTGAGAAAGGACTTTTTTCAAAATCTGAAATTATAAAATAACATTTGGCAACTAACAAATAGATGTTTTAAATGCATACCTTTTGAAATCAACAAAAATTGAACTAGGTACTTGCATTTGGTTTCTAAATGTGCCCTCAAGAGATCATGTGTTCAAATGTATAGATGTTCTAGGCAGTAGAGAGCTGTGATTAAAACATCTGGTCCACACAAAGATTGAAACAAATTCAAATGCAGGCTTTTCCACTTCTTAGCTCCATTGCTTTAGATAAGTTAACTTGTATAGTGGATTTAAATTATGTACACAGATTCTTTGACGTTCTTCCCTTCAAGAGTTGGAGCTCAATTTCCCTCCAGTTGAGCTTCTGCTGAATGTAGTGACTTACTTTTAATAAATAAAGAGAAAGTAACGTGTTTGGATTTAGAGAGTAGGTCATAAAAAGCACTTCAACCTCCTCTTTAGGATTGCATGCTCTAGAGAAACCCAGTTGCCATGTGTGAGAACACAGCAAGCAGCCCTATGGAGAGGTCCATTTGGTGTGAAGCCAAGGCCTTCTGCCAACAACCTTGTGAGTGAGCCATTTTAGAGTTAATCCTTTAGCCCCTGTCAGGCCTTCAGATGACTGCAGCCCCAGCATACATCTTCATGAAACCCGGGACCAGAGCCACCCAGCTAAGCTGCTCTCCAATTCCTGACCCATGCAAACTGTGTGAACAAAAAAATGCTTATTGTTTTAAGTTACTAAATTCTGTGGGTAATTTTTGTTACACAAGAAGTCGTTTTGGTAATATATGGAAGCCAGCATTTGACAGGGGTTCAGAAAAAACATATAACTGTCCTGGCCATTACAGTAGCTGCTAGCCACATGTGGCTATTTAAATTTGAATTAAAGTTAAATAAAATTTAATATTCAATTGACCAGTCACATTAGCTACATTTCAAGTAACTCTATAGTCACATGGGACTATTGTATTGGATAATGCAGATATAGAACATTTTCATTATCACAGAAAGTTCAATTAGTGTTTCTCCAGAGCAATGAGGCTCAAATGGGAACCTGCAAAGACTTAGGAAAACATGGATACATTTTGTGATCTCTATTTGGATTTAAATATTTGGCATGATGATTATTTTTTTAAAAAATGCATTCCAGATCATTTGGACAACTGTCTTAAAACCAAATATTGCTAACTGATTTCTGTTCGTGATTTAAGACCTTGAATTTGGATGTTTATAATGGAGTTCCAACCAGGCAGTGCTACTCTAAATGTTGAGGGCCATCGATAAAAGAACAGAATTTAAGTCTCTGCATAAACAATGGGCACTTAAGATGTCTGTGATATCAACCCATGGTGTCAAACATGCTGACTGAAAGTTCAGTCATGGGAAAATTGCTTTATCAGCATAACACACTGAGAAGTCAGTGATTCACTTTAAGCAAAATAGCATTCTCTACATATGAAATTTATGCTCTTAATTTGACTCATTGATTATATAATTTTGTTTGTATTTGTAATTATCTTTGACCTTATAAATGGATAGTGGCTATACATGCAAATATAGTGTTATACTTATCCATGGTTGTCACATTGTAAAAAATTATTATGATCATACTGAGATTCCATGATATTTTCCTCTTTAAAAGTGTAACTCCATGACTCAGATTTGGAAAACAAAAATCCTAGAGGTATTCCATTCATCTCAATTTGCAATTCCTAATTTCTGTGTATCTGAGTATAAATTATTGAGCAAACGATCCTGATTGGCCCAGCTTGAATCATGTATCCCCACTTGTCCAGTGACCTATGATTAGGATGGCAGGTTCACACTAGTTAAATATTTTTCTCAGGCTAACTCATATTAATTGAGGTACTGTACAAAGAAGAAAAGCTGGGGAGATACTCCCAAGTTGCCATCTACAACGCTATTAACCGTTAGAGATGAGAATCATGCCTGGAAAAGAAGTCTAGTTTTCCTTTCAGTTAGCAGACTTAACATTTTACCCAAACCTTCACAGAAAAGAATACCTAAGCCTGAATGACGGGGCTGGGGGTACCTATTTTCTGCACAATAACAAGCCCATGAGGGAGGTATTTTTAAATGGGGAACCTCTCCTTGCACTTCACAGCATATCCAGTAGGTGGCCCTGCCTATGCTTTTGCAAATGCCCGTGAATACAAGCGCTTCTTTGATGGTGCATTACATTAGCTCTGTGAGACACCTAACTACTTGCAGAGAACAGGCTTCTAAAGAGAGAAAGGCTTTGATGAATGCAGTAGCATTATATTAAGTTATCGGCATACCTTTTGTTATGTTGATTGTGTCCTGGTTTTTATTTGAACTGGATGAAAAATAAAAAGGACTGAATTTCTCTCTCAGCTATGCCTGTGCAATTCTTTGCAAGAGCTCACAGAGCTAGGTCAACCCTTTCTGGGTGAAACAGGTTGGCCTTGGGGCATGCTGTTTTCTCCAGTGTCCTCTTTTCCTGTGTCCTGGAGTGGACTTGAGAAATGCGTCTCCCTGCTATTTATGGGGGCAAGCAAACTGCTTTTAGTAACTGCCAATCTCAGTTTCACTGCTGTTGATTCCTCTTTTCCTCCTCTCCTCCCTCAAATCCATTTGCAAAAGTCTTCTGTCATCTCCCACTCTGCCTTGTCACCTTCCCAGGTTCCTGCATTCTTCATCCTTGCTTAGTTTATTTCCCTTTAATTTAAACCCACATCTATTTTTCACTTAGCCTTTTGAGAAGTCTCTCCAGGTTTTTCCTCTTTGAAGGTGTTGCAATTAGCTTTTTTATTAAGTGCTACTGACTTCCCATTGGTGGCATCCATTTAGATGGTAATGTTATCTTTGTGACATGTTTATTCGAAGAGCGAACAGGGTCTGCCTTCAGAGATCTGAAAGGAAGGAGTTCCCATTTTCTCACAAAATTTTTTCCTGAAACTTAGAATAACTCAGATCTTCTTGAAATGCATACTATTTCCCACAGAAACAATTGTATGACTGCGTAAGTCACATAGGTGATAACAGACACTTAGTTATGTAAAACACATTTGGGTCACATTCAAGTTCCTAGCAATTCTAGAAGAGTTAGAACAAATGCACCTGATTCTTTGGGGACCCCAGTAAGAAATGAAGTGAAATGAAATCTTACTATGTGTTATATAGTATTAGCTCTCTCATTTCAGTTTTTTTAAATAATATTTTGTATGTGTGTCTCAACACTCATAACTAGAATAGAAACAGTGGATTAGTTTAAGGTACTTAGCATAATGCCTTCTACCTCCATAATGATTTAAAATAGTAAAGTTAGGTGGAAATGCTCTAAATAGGCACACTTGAATCAATCGTGCTTGTTTCTAGTACAAAGATGTCTCATATTCCTTAAAATATTGTCAACAGCCAAACTCTGCACACTGAGTGAAAATAAAAAGCAGAAAGATGAGTTTATTGTGAGGATTTCAACCTGCAAGCTGAGAAATTCAAGGCTACAGGAGCAATGAGTTCTGAATTGCTCACAGGCTAGGGAGTTTTTATGGGTTACACGTGGAAGTTACTTGGCTTTTTCAGCTGATTGGTTGCCTGGTGGTCTCCTTCCTCATTTGGATCCGGGTAGCTGAGTCAGGGGAGCAAGGAAGTCCAGAGATGGCGAAAACAGACTTGGCGTTTGGGGACTGGCTGGCATCCTCTGCTGATTTCTGAGAAGCGCTGTAAATTCCTGCAACTTCTGTTAGGTAAAGTTAACTTTCATTTTCTTTAATGCGCCTGCATTGCTTTAAATGGCCAACTCCATTTTGTCTCAGACGTAAGCAACTGTGTTTTAGTTTGGTTCAACAACGTTAAAAAATAAAATTCTACCCATGTGTAGAACTGGGTCACTGGGCATGAAGGATCTATTGAAATTTTATACTGTTAAAAAAACAGAATTCAACTGAGAAAATTTGAGGATTGTGTTGGCTTTGTCCAGTGATTCGTGAATCGGGCAGCGTGCAATCTAGCAGATAGAAAGGAGCTCTGAGGGGCCATACGAAGTGAAAGAATTATGGGCAGAAGGGAGCAGGAACGAGAAAGTTATACTACACTAAAAATTAGGTTGGTTATTGCAAGGTCATGTTCCTTTAAGGGATGGCACGGGTCTCTCCAGCAGCTTACCTAGCTAATGCTTATCAGGTGATTCCTAATTGACTGGTTTAAGATTCCATTTCTGGAAGAGAAGAAACTGTAATTAACTCGTCTCAGTTTGGCGACACTGGGCTTAGCATAAGCAACTCCATTTTGTGCCTATTTTCTTGTTTTTAACAATATGCTTGCTAAAGTAAACATCAATTAAAATCACCAAATGGTATTTCTATTGATATTTTAGATTACAGAAGATTTATTTTAAAGGGCCGTATCTTTTTTTTCTTCTGTACAAATAACAACTTTATTTGTCCACACCAGGATTAAGTTACTTAACAGAGAGACAGAGGGTGGTGGGAGGTTGGCATCCACAGCACCGTTTATGTCGTGGGCTTCTGGAGGCACAGCGTCACTCCTACTGTGGTACCACGTAAAGAGCCATATCTTTTGATTGTTGATTCCTTTCTAATAAACTATCCGAAGGAGTTTGTACAGATAATTTCCCCATAGTTAATGTTCAGAGTCTTTTTGTTGACCTTTAGTGGCATTCACATCTGTGGTCATGCTTTTCAAAACAATATCTGAAAGACTGAATGTATCAGTAAAGTATTTTAATAGTTAATGTGAGTTCTTAGAATGCCTTTTGGCAATGAATATATTCTTACGTTTTGCAGTTAAATTGACAATTTATTAGAGTTCCACATTCAAAAATCATGTTTTCCTTTGGCCTTTAAGGTATTTTTCACAAATTTTATCTTGTCACATAAATCTAATAAATTCTATTTGAGAAAGAACAGTCACCTCTCCTCGTTTACTTATCCTTTAATTAACTTTGATTAGCTCAAGTCTAATGATTTAAACTCTCTTAAACAGTGAATTCCTTGAGCAACTTCGTTAATTAAATCCCCTAAAATATTTTAAACAAAATTTATAATTTTAATATCTTCAATTTTTAAGCACCAACTTGACAAACGCTTGGTGTCTGAAGATGCCAAAAATGGTTTACCTGCTCCTTGCCTGAGTTTGAAACCTATTTATTTATTTTTTAGTTGATTAATTTAACAAATACTTTTATAGTGCTTACTTTCTCAGGCTGCTCTACCCTGTAGTCAAGAAGATCTTTTATTCCCAAGGTTACCAGATAAACAATTCACTCCTCTTCCCCTGGAGGGGAGGGGATGGGACAGGGGAGTTATCCACTGGAGCACCTGCAGATGAAAAGGTGAAATCAAGGGAAACATGTTCCCTCACTCACCCAGTCAACACACACATACTCAAAACCTCTGGTCTTGTATTCCTGTTACTCTTTGGGCTTATTCATTAAAGCTATGCTCAAACAGGGCTCTGTTTCCATCAGTGGGGGACATCCGTGTGTGGCCTCTTCAAAAAAACTTGTACCTGATGGTAGAGGAAAAGATGACTTTAAGACTATTACAGTAGTAGTCAAGACTGTTGTAAGAAGGGATAGAGAATGAACTAAATTTCACTGAAACAAACGGTGAGAGAGTTTTAAGCACTGAGGTGAGCTAGAGGGAAAGTACTGGAGGACTTTTGGTGGAGTCGGTCAATGTGATTAAGCCATCTAAGGTTGCTAGTTGGTGCTTATCATGAAGTTAGGCTCCTGTCCTCTCACAGAGACTGGGAGATTGAGGCTCCATCTTTCTTCCTGTTTTTACAAAATTTATTTTATTGAAGTATAGTTGACTTGCAATGTTGCGCTAATTTCTGCTGTACAGCAAAGTGATTCAGTTATACATATATATATATATACATTCTTTTTCATATTCTTTTCCATTATGGTTTATCACAGGATATTGAATATAGTTCCTTGTACTGTACAGTAGGACCTTGTTGTTTATTCATTCTATACATAGTAGTTTGCATCTGCTCATCCCAAACTCCCAGTCCATCTCTCTCCCACTCCCTCCTGGCAACCACAAGTCTGTCCTCTATGTCTGTGAGACTGTTTCTGTTTCATAGATAAGTTCATTTGTGTGACGTTTTAGATTCCACATATAAGTGATATTATATGGTATTTGTCTTTCTCTTTCTGGCTTACTTCACATAGTATGATCATCTCTAGGTCGATCCATATTGCTGCAAATGGCATTATCACATTCTTTTTTATGGCTGAGTAGTATTCCATTGTGTATCTATATACCACATCTTCTTTATTCATCCATCTGTTGATGGACATTTAGGTTGTTTCCATGTCTTAGCTCTTGTACATAGTGCTGCTATGAACATAGGGGTGCATGTATCGTTTTGAATTATAGTTTTGCCCGGATATATGCCCAGGAGTGGGATTGCTGGATCCTATGGCAACTCTATTTTTAGTTTTCTGAGGAACCTCCATACTGTTTTCCATAGTGGCTGCAGCAGTTTACATTCCCACCAACAGTGTAAGAGGGTTCCCTTTTCTCCACAGCCTCTCCAGCATTTGTTATTTGCAGACTTTTTAATGATGGCCATTCTGACTGGTGTGAGGTGGTACCTCATTGAAGTTTTGATCTGCATTTCTCTACTAATTAGTGATGTTGAGCATCTTTTCATGTGAGGCTCCATCTTTCTTGATGATTACATTTCAAAGGGATGGCTCTGCATAGGTCTCTGAGAAAAATAATTCTGGTTTTTAATTTTTTTATACAGCAGGTTCTTATTAGTTATCCATTTTATACACATGAGTGTATACATGTCAATCCCGATCGCCCAATTCATCCCACCCCCCCAACCCCCACGATTTTCCCCCCTTGGTGTCCATACGTTTGTTCTCTGCATCTGTGTCTCTATTTCTGCCCTGCAAACCGGTTCATCTGTACTATTTTTCTAGGTTCATTTTATATCTAAAAGGGTCAGAGAAAGGAATAAGTAGAAGATTGTAGAAGATTTATATCTTAAAGGGTCAGAGAAAGGATTAAGTAAATGCTCTAAGAAAAGAGATATCAGGAGCCTATAGTTAGGAAGAAAACTGTCTAAAATTTAGTTAAGCTGAGGAGTTAGACCTCAGGTGGGTGGTGTCAGTTCTCACCCATAAGGCTCAGAAGTGGCTAAAAACAGTAGCCCAGTAAATCAAATCTGAGTGTGTACCCAAGGAGAAAGAATGAGAAAGAGGCAGCTATTCTCTTGTCCAGGCTAATATTTAGGGGTGCCTAAGAGCTATTTGTGTAATAGATCACCGTAGATCTAATCTCTTCTTTAATGTACTTAAAGTTTTCATTACATCCTTCTGCTGCTTCCTCCCATCTCTCAAATGCCACTTCATCCTCTTCTAGGAGGTGCTTAAAGACAGTAATAAGAACAGAAGTGTATGCTGATACTTGTTATTCTGATATATTTAGTGAGCATTACAAAGGGTGGAATTTTGATTCTTGATTGAAACGTAGTATTACAAATTAACTTACTAAGATGTATGTTCTGAAGAAGAGGAGGCATTCCCGTTAAGAAAAATTCATACCTGAAGAGTTTAATCTTTTTAAAAAACTTTCTCCAGCAGAGTCTTCCTCATGATATACTGAGCTTTTGTACCAACCTGCCATTTAATATTTCAGTTCTTAGAAGGCGGCTAAACCTAATGTGGGCAGAGTTACCAGTTTTGATTTAATAAAAACAGTGACCCTCGTGTGGAAGGTGAGAAGAGGTGAAATTTATCCATAAGGGAGGAAATTAAATTTTCAAATTTTGATTCATTCTGGAATCCACACTTCTTGGGGCTAAGTTGATAAGAT
This sequence comes from Pseudorca crassidens, assembly GCF_039906515.1. Taxonomy (NCBI): domain Eukaryota; kingdom Metazoa; phylum Chordata; class Mammalia; order Artiodactyla; family Delphinidae; genus Pseudorca; species Pseudorca crassidens. The sequence goes on from NC_090306.1 coordinate 66,259,056, forward strand.
ACTTTACCTGAAGAAAAGCCAGATTTAATAAAATGTAACTGTAAGTATATGCTAATTGAAAAACGTTAGAAAGTGTTAGAAAAGCAATTCATTTTGTAAGTGCACTGATAAAGAAGGTACTGCAAGGGGATTTATGTAAATATAATTAACCATTCATCTTGCAAACTTGTTAAACAGCAGTAGGCACTTTAGAAGGTGAAAATAATTAGTTCCTCAGCTCCCATGTGAGCCCAAGTCATTGTTACAATTATATTTGTTTATTACTTCAAAATGACTTTTTATTTCAGTGCAACACAGACTTAGAAACCTATAATCACATCACATTTTTCCTAATAATTTTTGTTTGTATTTAATGTACAAACAATAAATTCCCATCTTTCATAATGTTATTGACCTTTTATCTTTATTTATATTGATTGGTTGGTGGTAAGGTAACAGTGTGATGCTCTAGGAATCTTGTGCTCAGCCTGAAGTTACCATCCTCCACCTGGGTGGAGGTCTTAGTTCCTGTAGAAGAATTCAAAGATATTGTTATGTATATCCCTTGAGGAGGAACTGGGGCCAGGGCCCAAGGCTACACTATTGTTTCTTGATTGTTCTTCCTTCGTTTATTCATCCCCTCCCTTCCACGATTAGGTGATTAGCTACTGTTTGAATTTGCTCTTTAGTGTTCAGGAAAGTCTAGGAGGCTGAAGCTTTTATCCTGCAAATAAGAAGCTGGGGACAGGAAAGTCTTTGTACCTAGGAGGGCCCCGCAGGGTCTTGATCAGTTTCAATCACATTGGCCTTAAGTTCTTCCTACCCCCAACTTCTTTTTTACCCTAGGCCTTTGCAAGTGCTAATCCCTGTGTTCAGAACACTTCTCACATCTTCCTGTCTTGTTAATTCATTTTCACTATTCTCATCTCAGTTTAAGTCTAACTTTTCCAGTAGCCTTTCTGGAGTTCCCCAAACAGTTCAAATTTCCCCCTTTTGTGACTTTTCCACCGTAACCACTACATACGTTAGTACCGTGGTAGGCTTCTTTATAACAATTTACATAGGCACCAATTTGTTACTTCAAAAGTTAATCACTTATGACCATGTTTAATAGATAAAACTTTAATTTGGCTAAGTGTGCAGGAACGAAAAACCAGTACTTAGAAAATTATCGGTTTCGAGGAACTGCTACAACCCAAGGAAGGAATTTTAGGAGTTATTCTAGACTTCTAGGCAGCTCTAGACTGCGTGTTGAGAGCAATGTGAATTATGATCAGTAGAAACAAATAAATAAATAAATATCCTTGTTCCTCTGCCTATCACCACAGAAAGATGTGTTATCAGAGAAAACAGGAAATTAAACATAAGAACCATTCAATATCTTTGCTAGGCTGGATTCACCAAACCAAAATGATTTCATCAAATAAGATTTGTTGCTTGGTCTAGAAATATTTATGCATAATCAAAAATTCTCAGTGTAGGGCTTCCCTGGTGGCGCAGTGGTTGAGAGTCTGCCTGCCGATGCAGGGGACACGGGTTCGTGCCCCGGTTCAGGAGGATCCCACGTGCCGCGGAGTGGCTGGACCCGTGAGCCATGGGTGCTGAGCCTGCAGGTCCAGAGCCTGTGCTCCGCAACGGGAGAGGCCACAATAGTGAGAGGCCCACGTACTGGAAAAAAAAAAAAAAAAATAGTGCTCTGGAAGAGAACATTTAAATTGCAGCTGGATTAATAAAAAGTTTAAATTAATGGTTGCTGGGTCTAGACCATCATTTCTTTTTTGCTGTTGTTACTGTTATTAAGCTAAAATGCACACTTTTTAATTAAAAGCCCGTAATTTATTCTGATTGTTATTCTTTAAATCAAAGAATATTCGTACAAATATTATAGCCCTTATATAATACTGTATTTGCTTGTTTGTCTTCCTGCCAAAGTATGAGATCCTAGTGGGTGTATTCTCATTTGTCTATAGGTATCTAATTTTCAAATGAATAAATAAATGTTTGAGTAAATAAAAAATGAAGATGAGGGTAAGAACTGTGGATAAATTTCAGTTTCCTCACAATTTTGCCTTGTTCTCAATCTAGTCCTATCACTAAATATATTTACATTCTGATACAGGCTGATATCAGAATCAGAGAATTTTTATTGGAAACTCATAGAGGTAGAAGGTATTTTAACTTTTTTTTGTTTTTAATTAATGCTCTTGAATTCTGGTGGAGACAGAAAGGTTTGAGGTGCTGCAGTATATGCCAAGAGATGCAGAGACAGGAGTGAAGAGAAAAATAAGAGAGAAAGTTGGGCTTGAAGACTCACAATGAGAAAAGTAAATACCTTCCACTCTGACATCACTCCTGGGTTTATATAGCAAAGTGCAGAAGAAGCTCCCAGGCATAGTCAGACAGAAGTCAAGTCATGGCATATTAAAATTGAGAGCAGTAAAAGTTATTATCAAAAGTCAACTTTGTCTTCTATTACCACTTCTTTTATTGACATCCTTGTATTTATAATTAAGAATTTTCCTAAATTTCAAAACTTGTTTTTGTTCTTAAGACAGCAATTTGCAAGCATTTTATATTAAATGAAAGAAAAAAAGAAAGCACACATAAGAACCTGCTTTAATCTTTTCTTTTAGTAAATTTTCTGCTTGTACATGGAAACACTAAACCTTGAAGAGAATTTAAAAGTCTGTCCTGTAAACATAACTCTCCAATGGCAGTTATGTTTCTTTGACTACCAGCAAACAGAACTTGATTTTGGTGTCTTGAACAACAACAACAAAGTATTTATTGGGTAGCTATGAGCAGCAGTGTATACACTCACAGGGAAAGTTGAACAACCAGGACTCTTAAAGGATAAATCATAGGATAGTTCCAGTACTTTGGGTTGCAAAAAGAAATAATTAGATTTATTTTGGACATTGCTCTTGGGATAAATCAAGAGTCCATTTTTGTTTTAAATCTTTTATTTTGAAGTAATTTTAGACTTACAGAAAATTTGCAAAAATAGCAGTTTCCATACTCTTAACCACATTGCAACTACTAATACCAGGACATGAACATTAGTGTAAGGTTATTAATTGAACTAAAGACCTTATTTGAATTTGACCTGTTTTTCCACTAATGTTTTCTGTCTGTTCCAGAATTCCATCCAGAATCCCATTTTGCTTTTAAATTTTATTTCTCCTTAGTCTCCTGCAGTTTGTAATAGTTCCTCAGTTTTTCCTTATCTTTCATAACAGTTGTTTCTTGTCCTTCATGATCTTGATACTACTGAAGGCTATTGATCAATGACTGTCAAATCTTCTTCAATTTATGGATGCCTGAAGTTTTCTCATGATTGAATTAAGGTTATGTGTTTTGACAAGAATATCACAGAAATGATATTATGTCCTCAGTGCATCATATCATGGGGTTCATGATATTGATAAGTTTCTTTACTGGGGATGTTGACCTCGATCACTTGCTTAAGGTGGCTTCTGCCAGATTCCTCCACCGTAAAGTATTTTTTCCTTTGTAATGACGAATATCTTTGGGTGCTAATTTGATACTGTGCAAATCCACTTTCTCTTCAAATGTTTAATCAGTAATTTTAGCTTCTATCTGTTGATCTTGTCCGCAACAGTTATTACTGTGGTGTTTGCCAGTGGTGATTTTATATTTCCCTTTATATTTTTAATTGGACTTTTGTATTAAAGAGCTATCTTTCTTCCTTATGCATTTATTTAATTGATTGTATATTTGTATCACTATGAACTCATGGATATTTATTTTTTATGGGTTATAAGTTAATACTTTTTTTTTTTGTTTGTTTGTTTTGAGGGAGGGGGCTCAAATTATTCTAGTTTTGGCCATTATGAATTGCTTCAGATTGGTGCCTGTTTTTGAGAAGTATTTTTTTTGAATACTTTCATACTATCTGATATTACATAATTTTTAGTTTTATCTTATATTTCACTGCCCCAGTCCTGGAATCAACTATTTCCCTAAGGATCCCTGGTTCTTTTTATTGGAGGATAGTGTTTAGAAACCAAGATCTGGGTACTGTGTGTGCGCATTGCTACTGGGATGTCAGATATATATATAGAGAGAGAGAGACACACACACATATACATATATATGTATACTAATTCAGGCATACTCAAATATCTATATATAGGTATCCATCTCCTTGTATATATATTAAAACCATGAATTTTCTCTGAGATATTGAATTCCAATTTAATAACAAGTGTTCATTTTAGATTCCTTCCTTTGCTCCAACAGTGAGAAACCTGGCTCTTATTATCTCCCATATGGTTACCTATTTGTTTAAATCTAGTATACCCATAGATAGTTTCTGAACTCGTAACTTATATCCCTGTGAGAAAGATTTTTATCAACTAGATAACAACGCTTATGTACAGTTTTTTGGTCATGCTATATCCGGTTTAGACATTGTTTTCCAAAGTTACCTAGGTTAATTTTTCTCTTCCCTATCACAAATGAATGTGGTTACTATTCATTTGTAATACATTTAGAGTTCTTTTGTAGTATTTGTATCCTGTTTTGGGTTCTTACCGATTTTGGTTGGTTTTATTGTTGTTTTTTGTTTGTTTATTTGTTTCCCTTTTTGAGTATGTGAAACATTACTATGGGTCTCTGGGTTAGAGCTATGCAAAAAAACATATCTACTCAGAGAAGTATCACTCCCTCCTGTTTCTGCTACCTTGTTCCCATTTCTCACTTCTTACAACAATTTTCACCAGTCCTTATAGGTAATATGTTGTTTTTAATTTCTGGTTTATCCTTCCAGTATTTATTTCACACAGATGAAGAGGTAATGTGCATATTTTCTTATATTCCTTTTCTTTCTTAAGTGAAGTTTGCATACTCTTTTGTGCTTTGTTTTTTTCACTTAATGGTATATTTTTAAACTCATTCTGTATCAATTCATAAGTGTATTCCTAATTCTTTTATTACAGTTGCATGAGACTCTGTTGTATAGATGTGCTAGAGTTTACTCAACCACTTTCCTATGTATGAACATTTAGGTTGTTTCAATATTAAGTAATTACAAACAATGCTACAATGAATGACCTTATGCACTTGTATTTCTGTATTATTGGAAGTGTATTTTCAGGGTAGATTCCTAAAAGTGGGATTGTTGGTCTGAAAGATATGTGCATATATACTTTTGTTAGGCATTGTTAATTTCATTTTAGAAGGGCTATATATATATTTGCATTTCTATCAGTAATGTATGAGAGTGTCTTTTTCCCCATAGTCTCACCAACAAAATGTTCTGTTGTATTTTAAGTTTTTTTCCAGTCTCTAAAAGATCAAAAATGACATCTTGCAATTCTCTCATTATGAGTCAGCTTGAACATTTTCTCCCTATTTGAGGAGAATTTTTAATATCTTTTTTTTTTTTTTGAGAAGTGTCTGTTCATTTTTTATGACATTTAAAATTTTATTTATTTATTTATTTATTTTTGGCTGTGTTGAATCTTTGTTGCTGCTTATGGGCTTTCTTTAGTTGCGGCCAGCGGGGACTACTCTGTTGCAGTGCACAGGCTTCTCATTGTGGTGGCTTCTCTTATGTCAGAGCCTGGGCTCTAGGCGCATGGGCTTCAGTAGTTGTGGCACATGGGTTCAGTAGTTGTGGCTTGCAGGCTCTAGAATGCAGGCTCAGTTGTTGTGGTGCATGGACTTAGTTGCTCCGCAGCATGTGGGATCTTCCCAGACCAGGGCTCGAACCTGTGTCCCATGCATTGGCAGGCGGATTCTTAACCAGTGCACCACCAGGGAAGTCTCCATATTTTCTGACATTTTTATTGAGTTTTTGTTTTTTTCCCCTTAATTTTAAGGTTTTTTTAAAAAATATGCTAGGGATATGAGCCGTCTGTCTGTGGTGTATGTTGTTAATAGTTTTTCCTAGTTGACTAGTTTCCTTTAGACTTTGTTTATGGTGGTTTTTTCCATGCAAATTAAAAAAAATGTTGTCAGACTTACCTGTCTTTTTCTTATTGCCTCTGAATTTTGAGTCATAGTTAGATAGCCTTTCTCTATGATGAAGTTGAAGAGGAATTCATCTGTGTTTTCTCTTATTATTTGTGGTTTAATTTTTTTCATTTAGGTTCCTAATCCATTTGGAGTTTATTCTTATTTAAGGTGTGAGATATGGGTCCAATTTTATCTTTTTTTTTTTTTCCCCAAATGGCTCCTTAGTTGACCCACCACCATTTATTTAAAAACATCCATCTTTACCCAGGGATTTGGAATGCTGTCTTTGTCATATATTAAGTTGCCATATGCATTTTTTATAAATTTATTTATTTATTTATTTAGGCTGCATTGGGTCTTCATTGCTGTACGCAGGCTTTCTCTAGTTGTGGCGAGTGGGGGCTACTCTTCGTTGTGGTGTGTGGGCTTCTCATTGCGGTGGCTTCTCTTGTTGCAGTGGCTTCTCTTGTTGCAGTGGCTTCTCTTGTTGTGGGCTCTAGGCACGTGGGCTCAGTAGTTGTGGCTCATGGGCTCTAGAGTGCAGGCTCAGTAGTTGTGGTGCATGGGCTTAGTTGCTCCGTGGCATGTGGGATCTTCCTGGACCAGGGGTTGAAACTGTCCCCTGCATTGGTAGGCGGATTCTTAACCACTGTGCCAACAGGGAAGTCCACCATGTGCATTTGCATCCAATTATGGACTTTAATAACTGCATAGGGCTCATAATTTTTCTTTAGCCATTTTTTCATGCAATTCTTGCATGTTTGTTTCTTCATATGAACTTTAATAGAAATTTGTCTAACTGCAAAAAAGCATTTTTATTGGAATTGTATTAATTTTATATATTAACTGAGGGAGAACTGACATCTTTATGTCGAGGTACTCTATCCAAGAAGAGGAAATGTCTATTTCAAGTCTATTTTTGTGACTTTTGGATTGTTTCACAATTTTCCTCATAGAGATCTTATACATTTTATGTTAAATCTATTCCCAAGTATTCTATCTTTTAAAATAAGATTTTAAATGGTTTTTCTCTATCTCTATGTCCTTTAACTATTTATTACATGTTTATATGAAGACTATTGATTTCTGTATCTTAATGTTATAGTTTGTTACTTCACTGAATTATTTTATTGTTTGAGTTAGTTTATCATTGATTCTCTGGTGATTTTCGGGTATACTATCATATTATTTGCAAATAAAGATAATGTCACTCCTTTGTCCATTCTTATTTTCTTGTCAACTACTTTTGTCTAATTGTATTGACTAATATTTCTAGTACAATATCAACTAGGAAAAGAGATAGTGGAAATGCATGCAGTATTTCCCCTTTAAATAAGATAATAGCTTAAGGAGTAAGGTACACACATATGTTAAGAAAATATCTATGTCTCAGTTCTTATTTTCTTGAGGCTTTTTTTTTTTAAGCAATAGTTGGGTGTTGAATTTTGTCAAAGATATTTTCAGCACCTCTGAAGATAATCATAATATTCCCCTTAGATTTAATAATATGGTGTATGATATTAATAGATTTCCTAATATTAAACTAACCTTACATTCTGGGAATAAATCCCACTTGGTCATGGTGTACTATTTTCTTAATGTGGTTCTGGATTCTGCTTACTAATATTCTGTTTAAAAAATTTTCACCATTATTTATGAGTGCAGTTAGTCTTTAATTTTCTTCCCTTGTACTCTTTCTGGTTTAAATAAGTTTATTATTCTTGCTTCATAAGGGAAACTAGGAAGTTTTTCTTCCTTTTCAATGCTCTGTAATAACTTTAGAGTATTAGGACTATCTGGTCTTCAGAAATTTGGTAAAATTCCTCTGTAAAAACCCCTAGGCCTGGTGCTGTTTTATCAGTTTGTTTAAAAATTTTTTTTCTATTTCTTCTAAAGAATGTGTCTGTTTCAAATTTCAAACTTGAATGGGGTCAATAGTGGGGTTTTATTTTGTGAGCCAACTAGAAAATGTTTTTTCTTTTAGTAGGTGAATGTTTTAGGCTGAATTGTGTTCCCCCAAAATTCATATTGAAGCCCTAAACTCCATTTTATAGAATGGGATTGAACATGAAGATAGGGCCTTTAAGTAAAATATTAAGTTAAAATGAGCCTGCAAGGGTGGGCCCTCATCCAATCTGACTGTGTCCTTATAAAAAGAGGAGACTAGGGCATAAAGAAAGACACCAGGGATGCAAATGTAGAGAGGAAAGACCATGTGAGAACACAGAGAGGAGGCAGCCACCTACAAGCCAAGGTCAGAATGAACCAAACCTTCTGACAACTTCATCTTGGATTTCTAGCCTCCAGGACTATGAGAAAGTAAATTTCTGTTGTATAAGTCACCTAGTCTGTGGTGTTTTGTTATGGTAGCCCTAGCAAAGTAATACAGTGAATTAAGCTCATTCACAATTATTTTTGTGGCTGATATGTTTGATCTCAATTCTTTGTGATATATATAGTTACCTCATTACATGTGTTGCCCTATGAGAGTATTTCTGTATAAGTTACATATAGTTTGCTCTTTTATTTTAAAAATTTGGGGGAGTTTACAGGAAGGTCTATTTTTGTCTAGTGGTAACCTAGTAGTAATCTTTGGAATGCTCTTTATTCAACCCTTTACCACCTAGCTTATCAATTTTCATTTTATTTTGTAAGTATCCTTTAGCACCCACATATCACCTATACAACAAGGAACTTTTTATGTTTTCCTCTTTTTCCCTCTCTTCCCATTTTTAGTTGCAATATTTCTGATTTATCACAATATATAACAGTTGGGTATTAGTCTTACACTCTCACCTCCAACACTATTTTAGTCTTATATGTATATTCCTTTTTTTTTTTTTTTTTTGGCTGAGCCACATGGCATGCAGGATCTTAGTTCCCCAACCAGTGACTGAACCCGTGCTCCCTGCATTGGAAGTGCAGAGTCTTAACCACTGGACCACCAGGGAAGTCCCTCATATGCCTATATTTTAAAGTGCTTGCATTCAGTCCTTTTGCTGAAGTTTTCCTCATTATTATTTGGTTGAATAAAGCTCATTCTCTAGTTGACAGAGGTCAGCAAACTTTTTCTGTAAAAGACCTGATGGTAAAAATTTGGAGCTATGTAAACCGAGAGGCCATAAACTGTTTCTGTCACAACAACTCTATCATAGTGTGAAAGTAGATACAGGCACTATGTAAAGGAATGAGTGTGACTGTACCTTACCAAACAGCACCTTGGGCCATAGTTTGCCAAATAGTACTCTGGTAAATTTCTCAAAAAGGTCTGATTTATACAGAATTCCCTAAGTTCTTGTATATTGAAAATTGCTCATTGGCTTTGTTTTACATCCTCGTTATTTGAAGGACAGCTTGGCTGGATACAAAATTTTTGTTTCATATATTCTTTCATTGAATTTTTAAAAAATGAAGTCCCACTGTTGCCTTGCTTTTTATGTTTTGAAAAGTCAGATATCTTTATATGACATTTTGCCTGCATGTCTTGAAGATCTTATCTTCATATTTGAAATTGAATAGTTTTAGCTAGAATATGTCTCAGAATTGATTGATGTGGGTTCATTTTACCAGCTAATTTTTTGAGTTATTTCAGTGTGTATATTTGGGTCTCTTTTTATATTTTGGGAAAGTTTTCTGGGATTAGAGTTTTGAATATTAACTCTGTCCCATTGTGTTTTTTTCTTTTTCAGTGACTCTGATTATACGTATGTTATTCCTTCTTTGCCTGTCTTCTATTCCACTGCTTTCCTTCAGATCCTTTTCATTTCTTTCTTTATGTCATCTTTATTCTCTTGGTTGCTTTCCTGTATTCTTGAATGTACCTTTTAATTTTCATTTAAGTTGATTCTCCCTTGAGTATTTTAATGCATTGTTGTATTTACACTTTATAAGGACTTAAGTGTTAAGGTGATAAACTAATATCCACATTTTACACATGAGAAACATGAGACTTTATGCACTGAATAAACTATAGACCTGCTTAAAGGAAGTTCATGAAGTAGAACCCAGAATTGTTGAGTCCTGGGGAACAACATTTGCACACCAATATGCCATGCTCCATGTTAGTGCAGAACAGAAGGATCAGCATAATAGTCACTGTGTATGTCTCTGCAAACACTAGAATGTGAGCTCCAATATCTCGAACAGAGGCTGGCACCAAAGTAGATATTGAAAATTGTTGCTGAGTTAATATTGCATGAGTCATGTCCCCATTGAAACTGCAAAACACCTGATCTTCAGGACACCAAAGTACAAGTGGCGATTGCAGGCTGGCAGTTCTTGTGACAGCTGATATCTGTACTGACCTGCAAACCACTTCTAAGCCTCCCTATTCTCCCAACACCTAGTTTTTTTCACTTCCCTTCAGCTTTATCCCATCTGCCCTAATAGGTACATCTCTCCCTGCCAAATGGTAACCAAAGCTCTGTTGGAAACTTGGGGATAAGACTAAGAGCGCTAACCAGATAAGCGGTTTGTGATTTGCTCACATAGATTATTTTGAATATTTACTAGACAGAGAGGAAACTCTCCTAAAACGATCCCGAGGATTAGACCCTGAAGCAAAAGCCATCTAAGATTTTCTGTGGATTTATCTATACTCTTAAAGAACAGAAGACATGTTTGGGGAGGAGGAGGTAGAAATAACCGAATAATTGAGGAATTAACTTTTACAGATTTCTATTCCCCTCTCCATTTTTAAAGATCTCCTTAATTATACAGACCTATGTGGAAACTCTCCTGTCTTTAAATTTGCTTCTTCTCACTTATTTTGCCACTTACTTGTCCGCTGCTTACTGGGGAATGTGTGCAGTGGGAAATGTAGGTGCTTTATGCAGTGAGATAATACAGTGAAATATTGAATGTGAACTTCCTTGTACACGAGTCTTCCCATAGTCAGAGCATGCACATTGCCTGGAGAATAAGACTGTTGTGCCAGGAGTGCAAAGAGAAAGAGACAAGTTTCAGTGTTTGACTTCCAAATTGGCAGTGACATCAGAAATAATAGTCAGCACCAGGAGACTGCTGAAAGCGCTCAGTCTCCTGTGCCAGTAAGCAGAGAGGGAGACAAGCCAAGGCTTGCAGGCCATTGGTGCCACTTGAGCAAGCTCATTGTGTTCCTGGTGCTGGGGGGCCTCATTAGCAGTTCTTGTCAATGCCAGGAGAGTTTTCATCAAAAACTGCTGCTTGAACTTGTCCAGGAGATGCCCACCTGTGCTCAGAGAATTTGCTGACATTTATTTAAATGGCCTCATATAGACCACTCATCCCTTCCCTTTTCTTCCTTCTCCCAGTCGCTTTTTCAATCACCTCGGATCTTTGTAAGTCAAATGCTCAAAAACAGAATGCAGTGGACAATGAAATGCAGAGATAATAATGTTGTAAAGAGAATGTCCATGGTGTATTACTTGGAGGAGATCAAGCAGTGGTGAAACTCTCAACTGTTATATTGGAGGACTTTTTAATACTTTTAGGTGAAGGGACTTTCCTGGCGGTCCAGTGGTTAAGGCTACGTGCTTCCAATGCAGGGGGCGTGGGTTCAATCTTTGGTGGGGGAACTAAGATCCCACAAACCGCACGGTGCGGCCAAAAAAAAAAAAACATATCATCTGAATAAAGACAATTTAAAAATAAATAAAATAAAAGGAAAGACAGCTGATGAGATAAAAGAGTGATGTAAGGGCAATGGTGATTTTGCCCTCAGAGCAAACCTATGACTGAACTGGGCCATTACTCGTTGTGATAATAGAACTTCAACAGGCATTTCCATGATGGGCATTACTCACAAAAAAACCCAAAAAACCCCCAAACTTTTAGGTGAGAACAGACATTCTGGGGAGCCTGGCTCTTCAAATTATGAGGATCTAGAATAGGGACATTTTTGAGTGGGTATGTGTGATTTGGGTAGGAGTAAAGAGAAAAGTTGATAAAGATTTATAACAATATCATGCAGCTGTTCCAGTGGCTGGTGTAAGTTCCCGTTCAATTCAGTTTCAAAGGCCAGAGAACCAGGAGAGTCAATGTCTCATCTCAGGCTGTCAGGTCAGAGTAGAGCACTCTTACTGAGCTCTTTCTCAGCCTTTTTGTTCTAAACACCTCTTCAACTGATTGGAGGAGGGCCACCCACATTAGGAAGGGCAATCTGCTTTACTCCATCTACTGACTGAAATTCTCATCTCATTAAAACGCACACCCAGGCACACCCAGAATAATATTTGACCAAACATCTGGGCACCCTGAGGTTTTTTTTAATTTTAAAATTATGCATGATACGCAGTGTAGGATATTGTGGGAATGGATAGGAGAGACCACATTCTTCCCAGTATTAAGAAATTCTAAATATCTTAATGCAGCTTTATGTAAAGTGTTAAGGTATAGTAGATTTAAAAGGTGTATTGTGAAAACTTTTTATTCAATAGAATTATGTATCTTTCAAATCAGATGCAAAATATACCAAGTATTTTGGTTGTTTATGTTGTTAAAAAATTTGCTTACATTAAAATGGATAAAACTAAATGTTAGTGAAAATCTTAAAAAATAAAAGTTGGTGCATAAAATTAACCATCACAAGGATATAATAAACCCTCTGGATATAGTGAATCAAGATGGAGTTTGGGGAACTGAAAGGGGAGGTGCTTACAGCTAAAGGTTTCTACTTTTCCTTCTTTAACCATTTTCTTGGGACTTTTCAAGGAGAGATTAGTTCAAGATGGGAAAGATTAGGATAAATCCTTTCGGAGGAAAAACCAAAAGAAGTAAAATATGTCCTTCTATCTCTTTTTTATTTTTTATGAGAATGTGATGATGTAAGCACAGAATATCTGTAACAGAGAGCCCAAGTCATGCGAGCTTTAGTTTGAAGTAGCAGAAGAAGAAAAAAAATTGTATCATTTTGAAGGTTGGCACAGAGCTCCTTCTAAGGAGAGAAGAGTCATGTTTGGTCATAAATATGAGGATGAGGCCCTTTGGGCATGAGCAGATGCTTTGTGATAAAACAGAGGGTTAGCTAAACACTTCTGCAGCAGAAATTATCTGAACATTGGGTGGGAGCTCCAGGTGAGTGAGCTTGGTTTGAGGAGAAATGGGGGCAGCAACATGTTGCAATGCTAAAATCCTAGCAGGAAAAATGGCCACCACAGATTCCCTAGGTAAGTTCAAGGAGTTTCAAGGCCAGAGGTATCTAATAGTCAATGTTAAGTCATTGTCCTGCTGTACAGCTAAGTAAACCTACCTCTCTCCTTGTTATCTCTAAATTCTTAAGTCAAATCTGAAATACACATCACCTTGGGATGGAGGAATTTGAGAGAATAAAGTATCTGCGTGTGACTCAATGGGTCAGTGAGGCATAGAACAAAGGGTTGCACACATAGGAGGTGTAACTCGTGATGGAGAGTGAAAATTAAGCTGAAATGACACAGAGAAACATGGGCTTGCCTACCACATCTCTACCCAAATAATCATAGGGGATTTAAGAAGTTCAAGCTAATTTCATGCAAGTATATTAAGGATATGGTCACCAAAGCCAGCTGGAGAAACTAAGTATGTCCAGATGTTTGGATTACAGTGTAATGGAAACTTTTCTGTTTTACTTCTTTATCTGGCTTTCAAAAAAATTTCTGACCTGTGTTGGAAGCTACACCTGGGATTAAAGTCAAAAGGATTATGAAATCATGCATTGGATATTTCGATCCACATTGTCCTTTGGTTCTTTCTCCTTAAAAACTAAGCTCCAACACATTTGCTCTAGGATGTTTTCTCTTCCTTTCTGCGGCTCTGGGTACATGCTGTTGCTTTTATATTCATACTCAGTGGTGTGTTCTCTGAAACCTATATCAATCAGAGCCTTTCAAAACAGAGCTGATGTGGAGAAGATCTGGAGGTCCACGCTGGAGTCTCACTTCGTGATGGGCTTGGAAATCAAACAACAAATGCAAACGGTGTTATTAATCAAAATAGGCTCAAAGAATATTTGCCTGGCAGCACTACAGAGAGCAGTTATAAAATTAATTAAGTGCCTTAGGGTAGTTACATATGAAAAAATATTTCTTTACTTGTATAAGAACAGATAAATGGTGAAGCACATTAGGATTTGAAAGCCCCTTTCAAAGAAGGCTCTCAGAATGGCCATTTACAGACCCCAGCTGGCTGTCAGAGTCTTCCATGCATCCTAATGGCTCCTGTACTGTGGCTGCCAGAGACTGTCATTTACATTGTCATAAAATAAGAGTCAGAATCTCTTCATTGTTCCGAATTGGAGGCTAAACATCCTTATAGGAAGTGGCACCTGGAAACAGGGACTAAGTATTATGCCTGGGATTTGGAACAGAGTTGAGTCTTGGCTCTTCAATTGTTCCATTGGTTCATTCATTTGGCCCACAGATCCTTATTATTCATCATAGGTTGCTCACTACTGAATGATACAAACACGATTTAGATACGTATCCTTACATAAAGGAACTTCCCATTTAAAATGAGAGAGAATGTAGGTACACATATAGTCAGAAGAGCCGCAGATCAGGAGTGCTAAATGTTATGAGAATATTATTCGCTGTATTATTTTCACTGTTGCCCTTATTGTGTTTTTCATGTACTGAAATGGATGAGGCACTATAGATTTAAAGGGTCTATACTTTCTGTCTCCCATTCTTTACCTCTTACTCATCCCTTACCCCACTGTAATCTGATATTCATCCTCACCAGCTTCTAAGAAATGTGCTTTGCAAACATCATCAATGACCTCCTAATGCTGAAAACTTCAATACATCTTAAGTCTTCAAGCAACTTGGTGTTCAGACCTTCACTTCCTTCTTTATTTTCTGTTCAGTATTTAGAAGGTGGACCAACTCTTCCATCAAGGAGTTGACTTCATCCTCAGCTTCCAAGATGGGCCTCTTCTGTTTTCCCCTTGTGTCACTGGCTTCTCTTTTCCAGATCTCTTCCTCTGCCTACACCATCCATGAAAGTGATACTTTCATCTTGGCATCCTTTCCTCTTCTCTTTTCTACTCTCTTTTCCTTGAAAACTCCGCACGTGAACATAGTTTCTCCTAACAGCTTTATGTTGTGGACTCCCAGATTTCTATCTTTAGTTACAATATTTAACAGTATTTAGTTACAGTATTTCTAAATCCCCAGTGAGCAAATCCACCTGGATATTTCTCAGGCATCCCAAACTCCTAGTTCTGCAATTGAATTCATTGAACTCCTTCTACATACAATTTCTATCAACACATATCAGCCCTCATCCTAAAGAAAAATAATTTTCTTTATTTCAGAATGGTTCTACCATAACGATATTCAATGGCTAAACCAGAAACGTAGGGGTCACCCTTCCCTCCTTCTGCTGCTTGACACTTACCAAATTCTCAATATCATCTGAACTCACTATATCCTCTTCATCTACAAAGTTAATTATGGCCCTCATTATATTTTACTTACATTATTAAAATAGCTTCCTAATGAGTCTTGCCATTTTTTAGCCTCTCTTCCAATCCATTCTTCACACTGCTAGAAGAATTATCTCAGGAATTCCAGGTAGTTGAAGACAGTGGTGGCTGCCTATGTCCACATTTCCTAATATTTCTTCCAAAAACAGTATGAATGAACAAGGAGGATAAAATAAAACAATAACTTTAGCATAATTTAGAGATAGAGAATAATGAAATTCATATAAATTCTAAGACAGAAATCTGAAACAGCAAAATCCAGCCTGTGGTCTCATGCTACCATCTAGCACCTCCTAGAGCAAGGCCTTGCAGTAAGAAAGAGGCATGGAGCCAATCTGGGAGAGGGAAGATGGGAGCTAGAATTGGCCTAGGGTTGATTCAAACCTACCACCAGAAAGACTAAGCCACCCTAGGAGGTCTGGGAATACTAAATGTGCCTGGTAGATCAGAGCATAGACAACAGGAAGGAGTTTGAAAGTATGTGGGATTTGAAGAGGCAGTCTCTGAAAGGCACAGTTTCTGGGGAGAAAAAAGGGCCAAAGGGAAGGGAGAAAAGCCACTTGGAAATTTGTTTGTTTGGACTGCTATAACAAAATACCATAAACTGTGTGACTCATAAACAAATATATTTTTTTCACAGTTCTGAAGGCTGGAAGTCTAAGATCAGGGTTCCAGCATGGTCTGGCGAAGGCCCTCTTCCAGGATATTTTCTTGTTTTATCTGCACATGGTGGAGGAGTCTAGGGAGTTCGCTCAGATCTCTTTCATGAGGGCACTATTCCATGTGTGAGGGCTCCACCTCATGAACTAATGACCTCCCAAAGGCCCCCACCTCCTAATACCATCCCCATGGGAAGATTTTAACATATGAAGTTTGGAGGGGACACGGTCATTTTTTTTTTCCACATAAAACATCTATCCTTTTCATCAGATTTTCAAAAACATCCATCAGGCAAAACAGTTTAAGAAACTTTGCTTTTGATAGAGATAGGGAAAGTCTGTCAAGATATGTCAGTACCTTGGGAAAAGAACTGTTAGACAGAAGAACACCATATGTGCTTTGAGAGGAAGTGAATGAGTGGGAGCATTTATTTCATATGGTCAGGCAAAGAATAAACTTACCCACACTAAATAGACTAAAGGTATATCAGTGAGGACTGATACTGTATATATTACCTGATAAAGTCTGGATTATTCTGTCTGCAGAATGATGAACAATAAGGAAATAATTTTAAGATCAAAGGAAATAATTAAACAGAGAGATGATATATTTCTGAGTTATACCAAATGGTGGAAGGCTGAGAATAAGACATTGTATTACTTTTTTTTTCCCCAAGGAATGTATGATTTATTTTTTATATTTTCATACAGCAGGTCCTCATTAGTCATCCATTTTACACACATCAGTGTGTACATGCCAATCCCAATTGCCCAATTCATCACACACCCACACCCAACCCCCGCCGCTTCCCCCCCCTTCATGTCCATAGGTTTGTTCTCTACGTCTGTGTCTCAATTTCTGCCCTGCAAACCGGTTCATCTGTACCATTTTTCTAGGATCCACATATATGCATCAATATATGATATTTGTTTTTCTCTTTCTGACTTACTTCATTCTGGATGACATTCTCTAGATCCATCCACGTCTCTACAAATGACCCAGTTTCGTTACTTTTTATGGCTGAGCAATACTCCATTGTACATATGTACCACATCTTCTTTATTCATTCATCTGTCATGGGCATTTAGGCATGTCCTGGCTATTGTAAATAGTGCTGCAATGAACATTGGGGTGCATGTGTCTTTTTGAATTATGGTTTTCTCTGAGTATATGCCCAGTAGTGGGATTGCTGGATCATATGGTAATTCTAGTTTTAGTTTTTTAAGGAACCTCCATACTGTCCTCCATAGTGGCTGTATCAATTTACATTCCCACCAACAGCGCAAGAGGGTTCCTTTTCTCCACACCCTCTCCAGCATTTGTTGTTTGTAGATTTTCTGATGATGCCCATTCTAACTGGTATGAGGTGATACCTAACTGTAGTTTTGATTTGCATTTCTCTAATAATTAGTGATGTTGAGCAGATTTTCATGTGCCTCTTGGCCATCTGTATGTCTTCTTTGGAGAAATGTCTATTTAGAGCTTCTGCCCATTTTTGGATTGCATTTGTTTTTTCAATATTGAGCTGCATGAGCTGTTTATATATTTTGGAGATTAATCCTTTGTCTGTTGATTCATTTGCAAATATTTTCTCCCATTCTGAGGGTTGTCTTTTGGTCTTGTTTATGGTTTCCTTTGCTATGCAAAAGCTTTGAAGTTTCATTAGGTCCCATTTTTTAATTTTTGTTTTTATTTCCATTACTCTAGAAGGTGGACCAAAAACGATCTTGCTGTAATTTATGTCATAGAGTGTTCTTCCAATGTTTTCCTCTAAGAGTTTTATAGTGTCTGGTCTTACATTTAGGTCTCGAATCCATTTTGAGTTTATTTTTGTGTATGATGTTAGGGAGTGTTCTAATTTTATTCTTTTACATGTGGCTGTCCAGTTTTCCCAGCACCATTTATTGAAGAGACTGTATTTTCTCCATTGTATATCCTTGCCTCCTTTATCATAGATTAGTTGACCATAGATACGTGGGTTTATGTCTGGGCTTTCTATCTTGTTCCATTGATCTATGTTTCTGTTTTTGTGCCAATACCATATTCTCTTGATTACTGTAGCTTTGTAGTATAGTCTGAAGTCAGGGAGTCTGATTCCTCCAGCTCTGGTTTTCTCCTTCAAGACTGCTTTGGCTATTCGGGGTCCTTTGTGTCTCCATACAAATTTTAAGACTTTTTGTTCTAGTTCTGCGAAAAATGTTATTGGTAGTTTGATAGGGATTACACTGAATCTATAGATTGCTTTGGGTAGTATAGCCATTTTCACAATGTTGATTCTTCCAATCCAAGAACATGGTATATCTCTCCATGTGTTGGTATCATCTGTAATTTCTTTCATCAGTGTCTTATAGTTTTCTGCATAAAGATCTTTTGTCTCCCTAGATAGGTTTATTCCTAGGTATTTTATTCTTTCTGTTGTAATGGTAAATGGGAGTGTTTCCTTAATTTCTCTTTCAGATTTTTCATCATTAGTGTATAGGAATGCAAGAGATTTCTGTGCATTAATTTTGTATCCTGCAACTTTACCAAATTCATTGATTAGCTCTAGAAGTTTTCTGGTGACATCACTCAGGTTCTCTATGTATAGTATCATGTCACCTGCAAACAGTGACAGTTTTACTCCTTCTTTTCCAATTTGTGTTCCTTTTATTTCTTTTTCTTCTCTGATTGCTGTGGCTAGGACGTCCAAAGCTATATTGAATAATAGTAGTGAGAGTGGACATCCTTGTCTTCTTCCTGATCTTAGTGGAAATGCTTTCAGTTTTTCACCATTGAGAATGATGTTTGCTGTGGGTTTGTCGTATATGGCCTTTATTATGTTGAGGTAGCTTCCTCTGTGCCCACTTTTTGGAGAGTTTTTATCATAAATGGGTGTTGAATTTTGTCAAAAGCTTTTTCTGCATCTATTGAGATGATATGCTTTTTCTTCTTCAATTTGTTAATATTGTGTATCACATTGATTGATTTGCGTATATTGGAGAATCCTTGCACCCCTGGGATAAATCCCACTTGATCATGGTGTATGATCCTTTTAATGTGTTGTTGGATTCTGTTTGATAGTAATTTTGTTGAGTATTTTTGCATCTATATTCATGAGTGATATTGGTCTGTAATTTTCTTTTTTTGTAGTATCTTTGTCTGGCTTTGGTATCAGGGTGATGGTGGCCTCATAGAATGAGTTTGGGAGTGTTCCCTCCTCTCCAATTTTTTGGAAGAGTTTGAGAAGGATGGGTTTTAGCTCTTCTCTAAATGTTTGATAGAATTCACCTGTGAAGCCATCTGGTCCTGGACTTTTGTTTGTTGGAAGATTTTTAATCACAGTTTCAATATCATTACTTGTGATTGGTCTGTTCATATTTTCTATTTCTTCCTGGTTCATTCTTGGAAGGTTATACCTCTCTAAGAAATTGTCCATTTCTTCCAGGTTGTCTAGTTTATTGGCATAGAGTTACTTGTAGTAGTCTCTTAGGACGATTTGTGTTTCTGCGGTGTCTGTTGTAACTTCTCCTTTCTGACTTCTAATTTTACTGATTTGAGTCCTCTCCCTCTTTTTCTTGATGAGTCTGGCTAATGGTTTATCAATTTTGTTTATCTTCTCAAAGAACCAGCTTTGAGTTTTATTGATCTTTGCTATTGTTTTCTTTGTTTCTATTTCATTTATTTCTGCTCTGATATCTATGATTTCTTTCCTGGACTTGGGTGGCTATTTGATTTCCCATGTTAGGGAAGTTTTCTGCTATAATCTCTTCAAATGTTTTCTTGGGTCCTTCTCTCTCTCTCTTCTCCTTCTGGGACCCCTATAATGCGAATGTCGTTGCATTTAATGTTGTCCCAGAGGTCTGTTAGGCTGTCTTCATTTCTTTTCATTCTTTTTTCTTTATTCTGTTCTGCAGCAGTGAATTCCACCATTCTGTGTTCCAGGTAACTTATTCATTCTTCTGCCTCAGTTATACTGCTATTGATTTCTTCTAATGTATTTTTCATTTCAGTTATTGTATTGTTCATCTTTGTTTGTTCTTTAATCCTTCTAGATCTTTATTAAACATTTCTTGTATCATCTCGATCTCTGCCTCCATTCTTTTCCGAGGTCCTGGATCATCTTCACTATCATTATTCTGAATTATTTTTCTGGAAGGGTTCCTATCTCCACTTCATTTAGTTGGTTTTCTGAGGTTTTATCTTGTTCTTTCATCTGGTACATAGCCCTCTGCCTTTTCATCTTGTCTGTTTTTCTGTGAATGTGGTTTTTGTTCCACAGGCTGCAGGATTGTAGTTCTTCTTGCTTTATTTTTTTTTGCGGTACGCAGGCCTCTCACTGCTGTGGCCTCTTTGTTGTGGAGCACAGGCTCCGGACACGCAGGCTCAGTGGCCATGGCTCACGGGCCCAGCCGCTCCGCAGCATGTGGGATCCTCCTGGACCGGGGCACGAACCCGCGTCCCCTGCATCAGCAGGCGGACTCTCAACCACTGCGCCACCAGGGAAGCCCTCTTCTTGCTTTTGCTGTCTGTCCTCTGGTGGATGAGGCTATCTAAGATGCTTGTGCAAGTTTCCTGATGGGACGGACTGTTGGTGGGTAGAGCTGGCTGTTACTCTGTTGAGCAGAGCTCAGTAAAGCTTTAATCTGCTTGTCTGCTGATGGGTGGGGCTGGGTTCCCTCCCTGTTGGTTGTTTGGCCTGAGGCGACCCAACACTGGAGCCTACCTGGGCTCTCTGGTGGTGCTCATAGTGGACTCTGGGAGGGCTCAAGCCAAGGAGTACTTCCCACAATTTCTGCTGCCAGTGTCCTTGTTCTCACAGTGAGAGAGCTCCACCCCCACCCTCTGCAGAAGATCCTCCCACACTAGCAGGTAGGTCTTGTTCAGTCTCCTATGACATCACTGCTCCTTTCTCTGAGTCTTAATGCACACACTACTTTGTGTGTGCCCTCCAAGAGTGGAGTCCCCGTTTCCCCCAGTCCTGTCAAAGTCCTGCAATAAAATCCCGCTAGCCTCCACATTCACATTCTCTAGGAATTCCTCCTCATTTCTGGACCCCCAGGTTGGGAAGCCTGATGTGCGGCTCAGAACCTTCACTCCAGTGGGTGGACTTCTGTGGTATAAGTGTTCTCCAGTTTGTGAGTCACCCACCCAGCAGCTATGGGATTTGATTTTATTGTGATTGTGCCTCTCCTTTTACCTCATTGTGGCTTCTCCTTTGTCTTTGGATGTGGGGTATCTTTTTCAGTGAGTTCCAGTATCTTCCTGTCGATGATTGTTCGGCAGTTAGTTGTGATTCTGATGTTCTCACAAGAGGGAGTGAGAGCACGTCCTTCTATTCTACCATCTTGAACCAATCTCCCGATATTGTATTTCATATACAGAAAATGTATAACAGTATTGGCTATTGGACTATAGTCACAAGGACAGACTTTGGACAATTCACAGTATCCTATCAGGTTATAATAGATGAATCAAATGTACCATATTTTTTTTTTAGTTTTTGTTTATTTGTTTTGCTCCACGTAGAAAGTTCTTATTGATCTAATAGCATAGTAGCATAATGATTATTTAACAGTAATGTTGTATAGATGCTAGAAGCTTGGCTATGGCTTTTCTGTATCTAGTTTCATTATTATCATTATCAGAGCTAACATTTGCTCCATGTTTCTTGTCATGCTATGAACTTACATACAGTACCATATTTAATCCTTAACAGAAGTTCTTATGTAACATATGCTGTTATTATATCAGCTTTAGGGAAAGGGAAATTGAGGCTGATAACAGTTGACTCACTTCCCATAAGGTGGCACACACCTAGGTCTGTGTGATACTGAACTTATTTTGCTACTAGGTTCCTAGCAGAATGTCTCCATTTTAGTTTTGAGAGAGCATTAAAAGAGACAGCACTGAGAGAACCTGACACCATCTTTTGCCTGGAAACAGTGATTCAGGATCATGTATCCTCTAAAAAGGAATAAAGAACATTGATTATGATTTGCATCAAACCTCGAAAACATTGCAAAGTAGCAGGACGGAAGAGTCCTAGAGGAAAATGTAAAGAAAAGGAGAAAAGAAATAGGAGAAAAAGGGAGAAAAGGAAAGGATGGAGAAAATAGAAAAAGTCAGTGAGTGGAGACTGGAGACATCTAAGGAAGAACGGGAACACTGCTGCTTCCCCTTCATTCTCCACCCACATAACACTTGGGCTGAACTGTGTGAAAATCTGTGAAGTACGAGAAAGAGCCCACAGTCTATTATCATTTTTTTAATAAAAATTATTCTAGAATTCAAGGAAACCATTTTCCTCCCCTATATATTTAGCTTTCTGCCATTTCCCAGTTTGGGATCTTTTATTTAATAAATTTGTGTTCATTTACAAGCTCTCCAAAGTATACATTTTAACTAATGGCTTAAACTGTTTTTCCTGCATATTTCGTTTATGACTTTTAAAAATCCTTGCCTTTAAAATTTAATCAGTACCAAATAGAATAAAGCAATTTACATATTCCAGAATTATAGATAATTTCCTTTTTAATGAGCTTTAAATAATAGAATCTGATGTCCCTGGTCATTGGCTAACAGTAATAATGGTAGCTTCTGGGTGCGGACAATGGATCAGACTCTGTGCTAAGAATTTAACATGGATTAACTCATTTAACCTGCACAGTAATCCTGTGAGGAACATTGTGGCAGAAACTGCAGGTTAGCTACCAATCTAATTTTCCTTTTCCTCTTTTGTACCCCAATTTTATCTAAAGTGACAAAGTGTCAGCTAAAAGATTCCATTTCCAAGCCTACTTTGTAGCTTCACGCAGATATGTGACCGAGTTCTGGCCAATGAGATGTGCACAGAACTGTTGTGTGGAACTTAGGCTGTTGAGAGATGCTTCCTTTTGAGCCCACCCTCTACCCCCATCTTCTCTTTTTTACTCTCTGGAATGCAGATGTGATGTCTAATGACTCAGCAGCCAGCGTGGACTATGGTAGCTTGAGGATGGAAGCCAGTGCTGAGCGTGGGGGAGCAGAAAGATAGAAGGATCCTAGGTTCTGGATGACTTCCTGGAGCTACCCTACCATAAGCTTTGGACTGCTTCTCTCTGTATTTCTTTTATGAGAGAGATGAATCCATATGTGTTTAAGCCACTGTTATTTTGAATAGTCTACTATATGCTATTCAAGAGAATTCTTAACTGGTACACACGTATTATCTCAATTTTATGAGTGAAGAATCCTATGATTTAACCACATTAGGTAACTTTAACAGTATTTGGATTCAAATTGGGGTCTGTCTGACTCTAGAACCCAACAATTTACTACTAGCTTAATACTGATAGAGAAATTTTATTGTGAATATCCAAGTCATGTAACATTCAACATAATTCTTTTCAAAGCAGCAATAGCAATTCATATAGGAGTAGAGACCCTAGCGAGCCAAGTCAAGGTCATGCATTCCTTTCCCAAGGAAGTCAGACTTATTTCAACAATCTGTTGGTGCCTCAGGCCACTCCTCAGCTCCTGTCCCATGCTGCACAGTAATCATTCAGAAAGCTGGATTAGGGTGTGTACGACTGCTCACCACCAGTGAGAAATGACAAAGAGTACTGTCCATGAGACTCTGCATATGTGTGTGTGCATAAATAATCTGTATTCCAGACCTGTCAATCAGTTCACCTGCTATAATCCACTTTCCTTCTTGCATATCCACAACCACAGCCATTTACTTCAAGACCCTCCCTGCTCTACTACCCCTCCAGAGGCCGATTACACCAATGGCAGCACTGGATGTTAGCCAAACCCTGCATGGACCAGGCTAAGTCAATCAGATTCTCCACTTTAACAACAGAGACCATAGGCTACATGTAATAGGCTAATGGTTGTGTAATTTCCAGATTTGAAGCCATCTATATTTTGGGTCTCTGCAAAACTTGTAAATAGGCAAAAGAAACTGCATAGGCAGAAGTATGAAGCAGACATGTCAAAAGGAGGGGTTTAGGCCACACACGATTGTACTAATTGAAAGTCCATAGCATCACCTGCCTGGTTCCCTTCTGTTTATTCTTAATATTTCAACCTCAACTTCACTTCTAAGAAGGTTTTACTATCCTCTCAAAATCAGCTGGGCTCTGTGTCTAATATTTCTTCTTTGTACAATATTACTAATTTTAAAATATTTTAATTAATTAATGTCTGTGACCCTCCCCCCCAAAACTGTGAGTGCCAAGAGGTCAGAGACAATTTCTCATTTCTGCTGCCTAGACAGTGCGTGACACATAGAGGTTACTCAATATATATGTGTGGCAGACAGTATTACCAGAGAGAAAGAAAGAGTCATCTTAATGCTTGATTTTCTTGTCCTGGTCCCAAGTAGATACAATGGTACTTCAGTTTCTATTTCTGTATTCAATAAACTACCATGTTTATGATGATAAAAATAACCCCACATCTTCTTTCTTGATTTGGTTTCATATATTTCTCTTCTTTGAAAACAAAGGAAACAGAATTAGAGAATGTATGTAAAATAGATCGTTATGTAAACAGAGAAGGGAAAAGCCATAGATATAGGAAAGTAGAAATTACATCATGTGAAATAATAGCACATGTTCAGTTCATTCATTGCTATATGTTTAAAATGAGTATAATTATGGTTCTTATGATAACATTACATCAAACTTCTATTTTGACCAGCAGTTTGAAGCATATCCTTGGACACCACACTATTTTAGTAAATGGTGAAGTTCAAATTAAAGAATGGTGTAGATTTTCTTCACTGACATGTTTCTTTACCCAAGGAGGGTATAAGGGTTAACATTGCCAGAAATACGCAGAGAAAACCTGTGGGAAATGATGTTTTATAGAAAGCTCATTTGGGTGACTGGCCTGTCCATAAGAACCTCCTGATTGAGGAAAATAATGGTTTAAAAACCTTCTGTGCAACCTATCAACTCAAATGCAAATTTCCATTATATTTTGTGAATTCATTTAGATGTAAATTATAAAAAATAAAAAATCGTAAACAAGTCATGGTGGCAGACAGGGAACAAACAGGTTGTGTCTAGCTCTTAGGAAGAAGGGGCTGCCCGGAACAATTTAAGCTGAGAGATTGTTTCCTTGAAATGATGCTTCATAGGTAACAGATGACGCCACATCAATAGCTGATCGGAGAATAGCATTTGGCATTCTGTCCTCTGGGTAGGAGGAAAGAGTGTTTCAATTTTAAGGGAAAAAAACGCAGCTCATGAGCAAGATTGGCATACAAATGGAGAAAAGTGCTGAGGAAAAGAGTCTCTTTCTTTCCATTCAATATCCGTAGAAGCGTTGAACAAAAACCTGTCAGAGCCCAAGTCAAATGATAATTTCATTTGGGCTTATTTCCTTAGGACTTGTTGTTTGATTTCAAATCACTGGTACTGCTAGGGATACATTCCCTCCTTCCTTGGGTAAACCTACCTAGGATTGTTTCTTTATGTGACTTGTGTTGTAGAAAAATCAAGGGCTGAGGAGACAGTGGGTGCTCAGCCCCACCAACTAGCCATCTTGTTATAGTAAGTAATAAGTCATCAGGAGAAAAATCCCACAGTCTCTTCCCTCTGTCATCCTCTTCTCATATCTCGGGCTGTTCACGCTGACTTGAAGTAGACCCGGTCTCTCAGGTGTGTTGCACTGATGCCACTTCTACCTTTTGTCACATGCCTAGATCTGAATTCTTCCACCTGTGCCCCCCTGGAGTAGACTGCCAGACATCAGATACTGCGGAGAACATTCAGAAATACTGAATGACAGGTGGCCTGTGGACTTGCTCACTCTGTGTGTGTGTGTGTGTGTGTGTGTGTGTGTGTGTGTGTGTGAGAGAGAGAGAGAGAGAGAGAGACAGAGAGACAGAGAGACAGAGAGAGAGACAGAGAGAGAGAGAGAGTTACTGACAAAGGCTGAAGTTAGTTGATGTTAAGGCTAAAAGTTAGCAAACCCCAGCGGTTTCTATAAGAACCTTGAGTTTATGAAGGTGTCTGTGGTGTATTAGCACAGACTTCATAAAGAAAACATTTATTACCTCTGGCAAAATACAAGCATAGGGCTTCCCTGGTGGCGCAGTGGTTGAGAGTCCGCCTGCCGATACAGGGGACACTGGTTCATGCCCCGGTCCGGGAAGACCCCACATGCCACAGAGCGGCTGGACCCGTGAGCCATGGCCGCTGAGCCTGCGCGTCCGGAGCCTGTGCTCCGCAACGGGAGAGGCCACAACAGTGAGAGGCCCGCGTACCGCAAACAAACAAACAAACAGATTTAACGTAGAAGAATTACAGCATCTTCTGGGCTTGGCACTGGATTATGAAGGAATCATCTGGGTACATTCTAAATTGTCTAAGAAATCGAGTGGAAAAAGACTTTCGGCAGACTGTCTCCAGGGTCAAAGCTGCATTAAGTTCCTTTAACCATTAGCATGAACATTTTCATAGGCTTCTTGTAAGATATGCACTTGTATCCATCAATATTCATTCATATAATTTATGAGCATTTTATGTATGCCTACATTTTGTTTCCCAAGGCAAGAGCCCATTTCTCAGGTTTAATAGCTAATAACATTTGAATAATGCATACTAGAAATATAGTGTGAACTGGCACGGATTAATGCTTGTATTTTCTTTCCCCACACCCACCCCTTTTCTTGTTTATTTTTAACCAGTGGAAACGTCAAGAAATATTTTTCACTGTACCTGCAAATATGGGAAATACGGGTCTCAAAGGAAGTTCTTTCCCAAAACAGAAGTAGCAATACACAAACTTTTTAACTTTTTTTTGAGCCTTATCCTTTTTTTTTTTTTTTAATTTTTTTAAAAATGTATTTTTGGCTGCATTAGGTCTTTGTTGCTGTGTGCAGGCTTTTCTCTAGTTGCAGCGAGCGGGGGCTACGCTTCATTACGGTGAACAGGCTTCTCATTGCAGTGGCTTCTCTTGTTGCAGAGCACCAGCTCTAGGTGCACGGGCTCAGTAGTTGTGGCTCGCAGGCTGTAGAGCGCAGGCTCGGTAGTTGTGGTGCATGGGCTTAGATGCTCATGGCATCTAAGGGGATGGCATGTGGGATCTTCCCAGACCAGGGATCGAACCCCTGTCCCCTGCATTGGCAGGCAGATTCTTAACCACTGCACCACCAGGGAAGTCCCAACTTTCTAACTTCCAAGAAATTACTATGTACCAAGACGTGGCAGTAAGAAAAAGACAAAGAATGCTAGAAAACTATGAGGCATGACCCTTCAAGTTCTCAAGTCTAGTTTACTGCAGGAGGCTGACAAGTTAGCCATTTTAGGGCACATGCAGCTGACACTTGGTAAAAAGGTTTCATATCCAAACTATATTGCCAATTTATTTGAAAATTATTTCTGTCAATATTTTCTTCTCCTGTTAAAAGACCCTCAGCATATGTCTTCTCCCTGCCCCCTAAAATAGAATATTCAGTTGATCTACTTTCTAAGTACACTAGTAGACTGTTACTGGGAAAGAAAGTGACTACAGCCTGTAACATCTTTAATTGGGGCTTAGGTTCAAGCAGCTGTCTTTCTGCAGATAGCCTGGGCCCCGGAGAACCTAACTAATGTAATGTTCAGCTTTGCTCACAGCAGCCTCCCCGCTCCATCCTGGGAGCTAAGATTTGCATGCTTCCCCCAAATTAACTTCCTCTTTTAAAAACAAAAATATGTGTGGGGAGCTTCTAATATAAAATGCCCATCTTGCTTCCTGAGCAGAATTCAGTCTTGGCTGAAATATTAGTTCTAGAGTTCGTATCACAAGCTAGTAGAGGACAGAGTTCAGCCCTTAAACGCAACAGATTTCAGAAGTGTGGAGGCTTACTGTCTTGTTACCTTCCTTTTCATTGTACAGTGGTCATAAGGAAACTCTTCCTAGTATGCACTATTTTTCTCTGTGTTTTGAGAGACAAAGAATGCTTTTAATGTTATTACATAAACCATGTTTTCGTTATCTCTAAGCATTAAATCACGTTGATTTAGGAAAGGATTTCATTGAATCATAAGATCTAATGGGGTTTATTCCATCTTGTTGTCCTGATGTGAGATTATAGTTACTACACTGGCCTGATAAAGTTTCTCCTATTTTAAAGATCTTTAGTGAGATGGTTTTAACCATCCATACTCCACCCCAACATGGTTTATACCATGGTCTGAGGATCAGCAGAATCTGCTCTATCTGAAAGCTTTTATTTTTAGAAATGCAAATTCTCTGACCTGAGGAATCTCTGGTGGTGGGCCTTTAACAAGGCTTCCTGGTGATTGTCTTGTCTGCTTAAGTTTGGGGAACACTGAGCTCTATGATACATCAGTTGTACACTGTGGTTGGCTAAGAGCATAGACTGTGGGGTTTAGACTGCCTGAATTCAAATCCTGTTTGGGTATCTTACTAAACTGTGTCAACTTGGGTAAATTACCTTTCTGTACTCTATGTTTTCTCATCTGTAAAAATGAGATGTTAAAAACACCTAAACTCATAGATTTACTCTTAGGATTAAATGAGTTAATACATATAGAACACATGGAATTGCGCTTGGTACATACATAGTAAGCCCTCGTAAGTAGTACTCATCATTAGAAACGTACTGTATGCAATTGTTCTGCAACATTTTTGTGTTCACCAACATTTACAGAGAACTCGAAGTGAAAATAAACCTTTACTAGAAATCCAAAGAAATCAGAGGACTTTTTGAGGAATGAAAAATGTTTTGTCATTATTATTATTATTTGATGTGGACCATTTTTAAAGTCTTTATTGAATTCGTTGCAATATTGCTTCTGCTTCTGGTTTTTTTTTTGTCTGCGAGGCATGTGGGATCTCAGCTCCCTGACCAGGGATTGAACCCACACCCCTTGCATTGGAAGGTGAAGTCTTAACCACTGGATCACCAGGGAAGTCCCGTTTTGTCATTATTTATTCCAATCAGGAATTGCTTTTCTTATGCATGTCCTGAAGTTCACATGAATCAGAAAAAAAAGAAAAGAAAAAAAAGGAATATAAGAGAAAACGTGCATAACGTTATAGACTTAATTTTAGGAGTCAGAGTAAGTTTAAGTACAAATTCTACAATTTGTTAGTTGTGAGACTTTATTGATATATTTTTTTCTTTGTAGGAAATGCCTTTTGTTTCCTAAGAAGTATTTGTTTAGCTTCTAGGATGCAAAGATTTTCTATGTTTTCTTCTAATAATTTTGTAGTTACAGTTTTTTTTTTTAAATCTGTAATCCATTTCAGTTAATTTTTGTGCATAGGTTGATGTAAGGGTTAATGTTCATTATTTTTCCTTATGAATATGTAGCTCTTCTAGCACAACTCGTTGGAAATTCTATCTTTTCCTCACTGAATTACTCTGTATCCTCACCTGACCATTTGTGCAGTTCTCTTTCTGAACTATTTGTTCTGATCATCTATACATCTACTTTACATGAGCATCACCCAGTCTTGAGTACTTTAGCTTTATAGTAAGTTTTGAAAATCAGTAATATAACTCTTCTAATTTTGGAAAAACTTTAACATGGTTTTGGCTATTCTATGAACTTTATATTTCCATATAAATTTCAGAATCAAGCATCTCAATTTCTACCAAAAAAGCTGCTGGGATTTGATCGAGTTTACTTTGACTCAATATTCCATGTGCTGTACAATATATACTTGGCTCATTTATTTTATACATAGCAGTTTGTACCTCTTGATCCCCGACCCCTATTTTGTTCCTCTCCCAAGAAGGGTTACATATTTATGCTGTGAGAGTATTTGTAAATTGATGACAAGCAGTGTGAGTTAAGAGAAAAATATAATTTTAGCATATTACTGGTTAATTTGGTATACTAGTATATTAACAATTAGCATATTGATATTAACTACCATATTGATATTAACTACCATATTAATATTCTCTATGTCTTCAAGTTTCATTTGGAAAAATAAAGATAAAGCTATGAGCTATAGCTTTGCCCAAACCAATAAGAAAGAAATAAAACAACAACAAATTCTTAATAGATCAAAGTAGAGAACTGGGCTATGCAATATTCCCCCAACACCTCAACTTTAGATAAATATCAGTTAATCCATATGTTGTCATAGAATTGCTGATTTCCAGATTTACTACATCAACCATATTTCTCTTGGCTATAAAAAGTAATAATAATCCTTAAAAGAGCTAAATGAAGTTAGCCTTAACTAAATAAAGTTAATCTGATAAGACTTGTTCTATTTTGTCATGAGCCACCACTTTAAACATTGGTTATAAAATTTTTGATTCAGAACAACATATATGCCAACTCTCTGTAGGTGATATAGTGCTTATTATAAATACTACAAAAGAGGCCGGGCCTTACTTTTCATTATTATTTCTCCATTGCCTAGTACAGTGTTTGGCATGTAATGGAAGTATAGCATACTTATTAAAAAACGAATGAAAGGACTTCCCTGGTGGCGCTGTGGTTAAGAATCTGCCTGCCAATACAGGGGACACGGGTTCAAGCCCTGGTCTGGGAAGATCCCACATGCCATGGAGCAACAAAGCCCGTGAGCCACAATTACTGAGCCTGTGCTCTAGAGCCCGCAAGGCACAACTATGGAGCCTGAGGGCCACAACTACTGAAGCCTACTCACCTAGAGCCCATGCTCCACAACAAAGAGAAGCCACTGCAACGTGAAGCCCGCACACCACAACAAAAAGTAGCCCCTGCTTGCCATAACTAGAGAAAGCCCGCATGCAACGATGAAGACCCAACACAGCCAAAAATAAAAAATAGATAAAATAAAATTTATTAAAAAAAAACAAAAAAAGAATGAAAAATCTGTTTTCTTTTTAAAAACAGGAAATCCTCATTTGGCAAATTACAAGTTCCCAGCATGTTTCTTAATCTCCATAATTCTATTTTTTAACATTTATAATATTTCAAGGGATGCACACAAGTATAGATAATACTATGAGGAATACCCATGGGTCTACCATCAAGATTATGAAGTAAAGCGTTATAGATATACTTGGAACTAACTACTGTGCTGAATATTTTTAATTTTATTCATTCAAAATATAGTTTTACTAAATATACACACATAGGTAATATATAAGCATTATTTCGCTTGATTTGAATACTTAAAAATTATATAATTGGTATCAAATTATACAGCTCTCAAGCAACTTACTTTTATTTTTTCCTCTCAACCTTATATTTGTGAGATTTATCTATGTTTATAAGCATAGCTCATATTTATTAATTTTTACAGCTGTATACTATTCCATTGGGTCAGTATTCTAAAGGCAATCATGTAATTCTTGAATGTGGTTCCCTCCAGTCCTTAATATCATCATTATCACCATCAGCATCATTCTTCTCCTCCTCCTCATTTTAGTATGATGCATAAACAAACTTGAAATGAGGTATCTGTGATAAATGGTCACAAAATGACCCCCAATGAACCACAATTCTCTGTACTCATACTCTATCTCCTCCTACACTGAATCTGGCCTAGGTATTAGCTTGGTTTAAGTTATAGACTGTTGTAGATACAATGGTGTCTGAGTTCAAATGCCCAAACTTTATGAAACATTGCGGTTGCTGCTTTTGCCCTCTTGAGATTCCTGAAATGCAATGTAAAGAAGCTTGAGCTATCCTACTGAAAAGGCCACACAGAGAGAAAGATTCCAGGGAATGAAAGCCTATGACGGGAAAGAGGTCTGGGAAGATGAAAGTCTATAAGTAGAGAGGGCCCCAGCCATCCCAGATAAGGGACTGGACATGTGAGTGAGGCCATCTTGAATTCTTCATCCCAAACTAAAGCCATATTAGTAAGCCCAGCTGAGGCTTAAGTGAAATAGACAAGTCATCCCATCTGAGCTCTGCCCAATCAATTCACAGAATCATGAGAATTAGTAATCATTGTTTTCCTAAAGCACTAAGTTGTGAGGTAGTTTATTTGTACCAATTGTTTCAACTGTTACAGTGGAATGGCGAGATTCTGTTATTGACTTTGAAGAAAATACTTCTAATATTTTACTTTTAAGCATAATGTTTTCTGTAGTTTTTTGGCAGGTACCCTCTAACAAGTTAGTTTCCATTTGACCATAGTTTTTAAACACTTTATTTTTTGAATGCCTTTCCCATATCTGTTGTAATGATGCTTTTTTCTTTCATCTTTTAGCATGGTTAGTTACATTTTCAAATATTAAATAATCTTTGCATGTCTAAGGTAAACCAAATTTTGTGATATTTTTACGTATGTTGCTGCACTCTTTGCCAATATTTTATTTAGAATTATTATATCTATACTCATGAATATAGTTCTTGCATTATTTTTCTTTTTCAGTTGTTCATATCTAGTCTTGTAGTAAGGTTTTATCATCCTCATATAATGATTATAAATACAGGCATCCTTTGTTATTAATATGCATCAGATAATATATACCTGGAAATATGCTAGACAGAATATATTTGTATATTATGTGTATATTATGTGTACCATTTAAAAAAAAATTTTATTTATTTACTTTTGGCTGTGTTGGGTCTTCGTTGCAGTGCGCGGGCTTCTCATTGTGATGGCTTCTCTGGTGGAGCACAGGCTCTAGGCACGCGGGCTTCAGTAGTTGCAGCACATGGGCTTAGTAGTTGTGGCTCACGGGCTTAGCTGCTCCGTGGCATGTGGGATCTTCCCGGACCAGGGATCGAACCCATGTCCCCTGCATTGGCAGGCGGATTCTCAACCACTGCACCACCAGGGAAGCCCCTGTGTACCATTTTTAAATGGTACAAAAAATGCATTCTCAGACCATCCAAAGCCCTCATCAAGTTTCTCCACATATCACTAAAACTTTCTTAATACAAGGCTTTTTGTATAATAGAAGGAATCTAAAACCACTTATTCAATTATTTTCACTATTAAATAATGATAGTATCAGACGCAAATGGTATTTGTAATGTGTACATACAAAGAATATGTTCTACCATATAAAAATAATCAGTGAAATAGTAGGTTGAAGATATTAATTTTAACTGGACCCAGTTGCTTAGCATAAGCAAACTGTAGTGCCCAGGGCATAGGTGAGAACATATAGTGATTATGCAGAGTCTTTTAAAATAGAAGGAGATTAAAACACTACCCTTAGGAGACAATCTAGCATAGACTGAAGCCACATTACTTTCTATGGCCCTGTAGTGTACACATTCAACATTTTTCCTGGTATATAAATGTAGATTTTTAATAGAGAGTTTTGACTCAAATAATGAACTTGGGCAAAAATTTGCAATTCAGCATTTGAATATTCATATCAAGAAAGTTTTTGTGGTGAGCATACTTGTAATGCTTTAGCTTGTTTCACAAAGTTTTAACATGTAGCATCTTCACATTTGAGTATTTTAAACTTATTCTCATTTCTTTTTGTTGTTGTTTTATGAGTTGTTTAGAAATGCTTTTTAAACATTTCAGATGTGTTTCTTAAGTTATTTTTAAAATCATCTATTGCAGTGCTTTATCATTAAGAATGTGTTCTCCATGTTACCTATATTTTGGCATTTGTTTCAAACTCATTTTATTGTTTGATGCTTGATAATGTTTTTGTAAATATATCATGTGAATTTGAAACATTGTATATAGTCTTTAATCTTGGCATGCATGGTTCTATACATGTATCATCATACCAAGTTTGTTAATTGATATGTTCAAATCTTCTATATTCTTATTGACTATCTGCTGAATATTCCAATTACTGGAGGAGGTGTGCAGATTTTTAAAAATTTCCCACAATGGTAGTAGAATTTTTAATTTCTCCAGGTAATTGTCTCAATTGTGCTCTGAGATGTGTTCTTAGGTACATGCTGATTTTAATTTTTTTAATTTTTCTGTTAAGTATTATTATTATGTAGAGAACATTTTTTTTTTCTCTTAATTGTGCTTTTTACCTTAAAACATATTGTGCTTAGCCACGCTAGCTCTCTTTGCGTTAACATTTTCTTGGTATTTTAATATCCTTTTTCAAGTTTTGCATCTTACTCATTTTACCATCCAGTCCTCCTCATTGGTCATAATTAGCTTCTAAATGATTTCCCTTAGTTAATACCCCCTCTCTCTGGGAGTTTTAATTTTCAGCAAAGCTAGTATAGAAATTTTCAGACACTCTGTTTTGAATCAAAGGATTCTCTCAACACACTACTAAGTCTTGTGTTTCTTATTCCTCATTTGGTGGCCCTAATCCTAATTTTACCCCTTAACAGAACCCTAACGCTAACACTAACCCTAATGATTCATTCTTTAACTCCAAAGCAAAATCTCATGGGTTAATTATTGTTCTTTAAAAAAATTACCTCTTAGATGTTCTTAAGTAATCTTTACCTCTTAGAATCTTGGTTTTCTAGTGGACATAAAACTATGCCACTCCTCTTCCACTTCTTAGTAGGTCTATTTGCCCTTCTAACACTGTATTCCCGTCTTACAAAAGTCTACCAAGTCTACAAATTGATTTTTTCTTAAAATTTAAATTCACATCCCTTGGGACCAGCACAATGATATATATTTGCATTTGAGGTTCTCGGTACATTTGGGGTTATACTGACTGGTTCCGGGTCCAATTGTTTTCTCATATGACTCACTGGCACCACCCACAGTGTTTTCCTTCCTTCAGTGTTATAGCTACTGTTTTCCATAGTAAATCGATTTACATATTTATCTCCATGTTTTTCTCCTCCCTCATCACATTTAGGTTCCTCTTGATTAGTTTATCTAGCCTCAAGGCAAACACATTCTCCAAGGAGAAAAAAGTGCTTGAGCTTGACAAAGCTTAGAAAATAAGATGAAAATAGGGAAGGCATTCTAGGCAAAATGAATGGTGAAGAGATAGAAACATGATATGACTAGGGAACACTATATGGGTAATTATGGGATTTCTGAAAGAAAACAATGGGAGTTTAGATAGAAATGGTTGTTATAGGATACAAAATAGCCTTGAATTTTAAGTTGAAAAGTTTAGTTTATCCTATAGATTTTAAAACTTCACCTGAAGTTGTTGAGCTGTGTTGCTCAAAATGACATTTTAAATAGATTACTCTGAAAATGGCTTGTAGAAGAACATGGGAGACAGAAATCAAATACACAGATTTGTATAACAATCTGAACTGCAATTCTAGAGAAAATGGACAAGAAGTGAGAAATTTAAGAGACACTGGAAAATAGATAAGAATGAAGTGAGACAGATACAAAGGAAAAGACTTTGATAAGATTTTTTTAGCTTCTTTGAGAAAAACAGTATCACTGATCCACATAGGAAGTTACATAGGAAAAGTAATCACAGAAAAAGAATGAATTTTTGTTACACGTGGGGAATTAGAGGCACTTTCAAGTAGCAGTGGATGAGAAGTCTGTTAAATGATGCTTTACACTTGATAGAGTTTGAGAGACACAATCAGGGTCTTCTGGATTAGGGAGGACAAATGTGTGATAGTTTAAGAGGGACGCTATAGCATGACTATTTCAGTTGCAAGCGATAGAAACCTAACTCAAATTGGTTTAAGCAATAAAGATTTATTGGGAGAGTACTCGGGTAGTTCACACAACGAAGGAACAACTTTGTTACAGAGCAAGGGTTCGCTGCCCAGTCACATAGAAGCCAGTACTGTGGCACTGGCTTTTGAGAAAAGAAGGAGCTATTGCAAGGTCGACTGGCAAGGAGACAGGAGGCATGGGTCAAATCTGTGTGCCCCACCTGGGGTTCCATCAAACCTTTATGAGTTAGGGAAGGAGGTGTGGTAGGCTGAAGTGCTGGTGGGCAGGTTTTGATTGGAGGGCTCTGGAACTTGGTCCTTTATGGTGAGATATGGTTAAGAGGCTCCAGAACCCCATCTTCTTGGATAATGGACCCTTGG
Source organism: Pseudorca crassidens (assembly GCF_039906515.1). NCBI lineage: Eukaryota > Metazoa > Chordata > Mammalia > Artiodactyla > Delphinidae > Pseudorca > Pseudorca crassidens. The sequence goes on from NC_090306.1 coordinate 66,294,978, forward strand.
CTTCTGAACGGATTCCGACATTAAGGTTCCAGTCATGCCCCTGTCCTTTGATTCTGTGGAGGGGAAAAGGGAGTGTTATTTGAAGTCAAAATTTTCTCCTCTGCCTGTGCTTCAGTTGTATGACTTGCAGTTTTGCTCTATGTCTCTGAAAAACAACTCAGTATCTCATTAGAAATAGGATGGGGCCAGATGGGGCTGGTTCTGTGGTTAAAACTTCAGGACTTGGGCAGTTCTGGGGGCTTGAGGACTAAAGCTGGGGCTTTGCCACAACCACAATTCTTTCTGTCCCTCTGTCTTTCCATGTTTGTCTCCCTTTGGTCCTGTTTTCTTCTATGGTAGACAAACTTTTCCCTTGTGATAAAAATGGTAATTGCTGAACAACTTTGGAATCACATCATTAGAGAATTTTTCTAAAGAGGAACTGCTAGTTCCATAAAATCTGATCTGGGAAAGGTCTCTGATTGATTTGGTTTGGGTCATGAATCTATTCCTGGGTCACTCAGTGTAGTCAGGGGCAGGGGACACTCTGGTTAAAATCCATCTCTGTGGATAGTGTTGGGGTCCAGGGTAGGCCACCCCAAATGTGCCCCAATGGTATATTGATTATTTTGAATTAAAGTTACTTAAGAAATGGGAAACACTCTGACTCTAGTTTCTGTCTCCTTAAAAGCAGGAAATAAATCTCTCATGTGAAGTGTGCATTCCCTGCATCTGCAGGTAGAAGGACACCCTTATTGCCAGAGACAGGGAATTTGGGGCCAAGAGACCTATATAAATATACCTTGTTAATTCTTTAAGTTACTACCCCAAACCCAAACTCTGTTTAGATTCTTCACTAATTGGCCACCCCAAACCTAAGTTTCTTTATTAACTTCTCACAAATTTATTGTTTCTTTCTAAAAAGTATAAAAGCTGCCTACTTTGGCAACTTCTTAGGTTATATTTCTATGGGACCTCCATGCCCATGAATTAAAATTTGTTTCTCTCCTGTTCATCTGTCTGGTGTCAATTTTATTACTGGTCCAGCCATAAGAACTCAAGAGAAAGAAATTTCCCCGTCCCCAACAATAGGAAGGTGGGATGTATCACTAGAAGAAGTGATGGAGGAAAATATGTCTATAGAGAAAAGCAACCATAGTTTTGACTAAGACGGCTCAACTGTACCTCCCAATTTTATGATGCAACAATGATTAAAAGAGATTTACACCTGTATAATTGTGCTGGATATTAATTCTCATGCATGTTACACTAGTTGACTGCAACCTCATCAATGATGATTAAAAACGAAACAAAACGAAAAACTGATGGCTGACACTGAAGTAAAAAAACCTAAACTAAGCGGCTACATTCTGTCTTTTTTTTTTAAATTTTTTTTCATACTGTGTCTTATAGCAAATCTATAGGCCTCTAAACCAAGTAAGGATATCATCAAAGGCATTGTCTTTCTTTGAAGTCATTAGGATCAAACGATGAGACATCAAAGGAGAGGTTTCAGGATGAGCCAAAGAAAGTCTGCTTCAGGAAAAATAAATTGCTTGGTATATGTACCATTAGAGTAGGGTGAAGTCAAAAACATGAAGACAAAAATCCATCGACCTGTGACAGCTTGACTCTGAACGAGTCAGAAAGTCAATGATGTTGTAAGTTGGACTCATCTGTAACAAAAGCCATGAGGCAATTGATGTCTAGAGAAAGCAGAAGTCATGAAGAAGAGTAAAGGCAGCCAGGAGCAGAATAGGAAAAAGGAAGCGCATGGAGAGAGAGAGAAACAGAAATGGAGCTGTTGAGTTACCATTAGGGTGGGGCAGAAGATAGTTGAGTTAATTGAGGTGTTGCTGGAGCTGATTTTAGACATCAGCATCTCATTCCTCCATGAAATTTGACTGTGTGGCAGTTGGAACTACTTCTGTTAGTTCTTACTTTCCCATGTGTGTATCCTTAGGTTAGGCCTTTACTTATTGAAACAATCTCTTCATGTATCTGTTCTTTAAAACCTTAACAATCCTCATTTTACTTATCATCTTTCAGGCAAATCTTTTGTTTAGAGAGAATGGCTTCCTAATCAAGTCTATGGATTTTTCAGCACTGTATCCTTGATTAATGTATGTGTTTGCATATTGTTGAGATTTAAGCAGCAAGTACAAGTTGAATTAAACTGAATTTATTTTCCAAATGATTTCTCTAGTTTAACAAGAACGTGCTGGAAAATATGATATGGAGATAATGTATAGTATAGTTTTAGAGCTCTGGACTTTTAGGTCAGATAGACTTGGCTTTCAATTGTGAAAGAGTTCTTCTGTCTATGTCCTCAAGCAGGTTTTCTAAGCTTGAATTTTAACCTTTTTTTTTTTGGCAGCGTGGCACTTAGGATCTTAGTTCCCCCACTAGGGATCAAATCCAAGCCCACTGCAGTGGAGTCTTAACCACTGGACTGCCAGGGAAATCCCAAATTTTAACGTTTTTTAAGTGGAGGTAATAATAGTGCCTCTCTTAGGGCTGTTTTGAAGATTAAGTAAGACAATATATTTTCAGTAGAATTATCATTACATGGTGCCCAGGAATGTTAGCTGTTAATTATCATTTGACTGGTATGTTAACTATTATTACCTCACATTAAGTTATTGATCTGGAATTCATAAAATTAACTTTTGCAAATACGAATGTCCTATTATATATTTGAATAGTTATTCAGATAATTGCCTTGTTATGCTAAAACACTTGTATGATAGGCTGGCAGCTAAGAAAACAAACGTGAGAAAAGAATGGTATTCGTTCAAGTCCCTTGGTTGTTCTACACATATATAATGATCTTTGCATTACTTATTCTATTTAGCAGTAAATGAATTAAGTAGAATATAATTTCTTCAAACATGCGGGGGTCTGGGAAGCCTAAGAAACAACACTATCAATTCCCTACCTGGAGTTCTGAACAGCTGAGATATAAGACAAGAATAAAGCAGTATCATTGATAATACTGATATTGCACATGGTGGCTGATATCTGCAGGAAGGTGGGATGTCTAATACAGAACCACTGGACCACCAGGGAAGTCCCTCATAGTAGTATTTTAAAACAAGCCTGAAGGACTAAGTCTAGCAAAGTGTTAAGATTTTTTTTTCATATTTTCAAAACATGCATAATTCAGTATATAGGTTAATGAACGAAATGTTCACATATTGAGGTATGGGGAAGCCATTCTGGCTTATACATGATCTAATTCAAATTTTATGCTAAAACAGCATGTTTGTGGTTGTCAAACATACATTGTGCATGTGCTTTACTTATTAAAGGGTACATGGACCAGAAGTAAAAATATACATGTTAAAGATGAAGATTGAATGCCTCCCTTGCTTTGTTGCTGATGCTAGTACTCCTTAGATGATAAGACTCCTGTACATGCTGATCTGTTTTTTTTAAAACCTTTAAATGTTGTATCCCTGACTTGTTTGATGTTCTTTGTTCTAACAAGATAGAAAACTGTACTGAAAACCATGCTCCTCCAGAGTATTTCTTCAGGATTTTATCTGAGAGGCTGTCTCCTGGGCTATGATCATGTTTGGCTCAAATAAAACTCTTTTCCTATAATAGATTGTTTATTGATGATTCCTATGGACAAGATAATGAGTGGAAAAGTAGATCATTGTTTAGAGCAAAAAGAGGATGGTAGTGTCAAGTAGACTTTGGAAAGATAAAGAAAACAGCACCAAAACATAACAGCCTTAGGACTGTCCATGATGGAGGAGTGTGCAAACCCATGGGTGAGCCAGGTCAGAGCACATGCCTGAGTTCCGCTCTGCTCCTGCGTAATCAGGATCAGGGGAAGTCTTGAACCTAGATCCTATGGAGAAAAATATGGATGGGTGAGCTGGAGAGAGAGTCTTAGTTCTGAATTTTCCTCCTTAGGAAATTCATTTAAATGTGATAAATTTCAGAGCAACATTGTCATACCAGAATCTGCGAAAATATCCCTTTCCTCTAAGGCCAAGACTTCACCAGGGGCTGGTTGCTAACAGATGTCTGGATGGGTAAAGATTTGCACTCAGAACATGTGATGGTTTACAAATTTATGAAAGAATCATTGATTCTCGGTTGAGAGGTAAGATTTTACTACAGTGTCGTATTCATGCAATGGCAAGTGGCTAACAGCTATAAATTTCCTCTTCTTTGATTACGATATTTTTAGATTCAGAAAAGCTTGTTACTTCTTTCACCTAACAAGCACTGCCTTTTTTATAACTTGTGAAAAATGTGATCAGAGGGTGAGATCTCAGCTGAAGGAGGCCTGACTTTAATAGAATAGCCTCTGTGATGTGGCGTTTCCATCTCAGACATTGTGGGAAATTGTTAATAGGTGAGCCTGTGTACTGGTGGTTAATACGATAATTGCTCCCAGCTGTAATGGCTTAAGCTTCAATTCGCTCTCAGTGGATTCAAATCGAAATGTCAGATTCATGGAGAGGTAAATGGAAAAGTTCTAAAGGGTGGAATACAAGAATTAAAATCTAAATTAAAGTCCTGCAAGAAAAAAGAGGGTATTGTGTTGTATGTAGTGAATTTTTTATTTTTAATTTATTTCTCAGTGACAGTTAAATTGTTAGGTAATTGTTATATTCTAACAGAATGATATTTCTTCCCAAGAAATTGTCTGTTGCTTATTAGAGGGAAACGTGACCACTCTAGAAAAGAAACACTACTAGAAAACATTAAATCTTTAAGAGCACTAGAGGAAAAGTTCTGAAAGTCATTTCTTAAAAAAAGACAAAGTGATTTTCACTTGCACCTTGCTTTGCTGCTGAATTCAGGTTTCTAGTTTTTTGGCATGACTCATGGTTTTTATTTTAGTAATATACTATTTAGACATAGATGAGATGCAGGGAATTCTCTTGGCAGAGCTGTTGGTAACAACTGCATTGATGTTGAGAATTATTATTCTCAATAACTAATTCTGATGATGTTAAATATTTTTCTTTCTTTTTTTCCAAATCCAGTGAGCCTTCCATAATGAGTGAAATTATGGTACAGAAGGGGCTCTCCCATAAACCTAATGAGGGTCTGGGGAAGTATTTGTTATGCATCATTTCTGATTTATATGAAAGAATATTAGATATTAATTTCCTATGTAACAATTACTTAATCCTGGGATACTTACTGTTATTTCACTTTGTTGAGAATTTAAAGCTCCTACCTTCTAAAACGTCACTCTTTAGGCACACAAAGTTGTATTGAAATTAATGGGGACAGTTGGCTAATTAGCAATACACAAAACTTGCCTTTTTTGTATATAAAGTATTCTACCTGATATAGCTTTTCATTAATGTTGGTTGAAAAGATATTTAGCACTCAGCCCTCTATTCTTTAAAGTTGAGAGGGCCTTTATTTGGAAAAATTTTTTTTTAATATAAAAACATAACTGTGCCACACTGTTGTGCTATCTTGGCTGCCAGGTGAGTAATTCTTATACAGGAGATACTGATTTAGATTTGTTTTATGTTGTGAAACTTCCAAGAGTAGTGACTTAATAAACCCAAATAGAAGGCTGAGACAGGTGGATGTGTTATCAGCCTCTACTTGGTGTACATTCCACCCTTCCTTCCTTCCTTCCTCCCTCCCTCCCTCCCTCCCACCCTCCCTCCCTCCCTCCTTTCCTTCCTTCCTTCCTTCCTTCCTTCCTTCATCAAGACCTTATTAAGTTGTTTTATTTTTCAAAGATAGAAAATGAGTCAGAGAGATGGAGATCAAAATACTACAGCTTAATTACTAATAAACTGAATTGGAAAATGTATTTCAGATATGTAGCTCCAATCAGGCTTCCTAAGATTTTTCCTTCAGAATATAATCCATTCACTCAGAAATGCAGTCATCTCCCCTTGACAGATACAGAGCCTGATTTCAGAAAGCAGAGAAAGCATGCATCTTGAGGCAAAACTCCTGGCAAGAAATATAGGAGCAGGGATTGACAGGCTCAGGTTCTTACCCCTAATTAACCACTGAGATAAGTCGCCTCTCCTCCTTGGGAAGGAGAGAGAGGCCTCCAGGATCCTCCACACTTTTCTCTCCTAGGTTGCCCACTCTCCTCCCTTTGCAGGAAAAGTATGGGATAGAGAACTGGCTCCAGCTCCCCCATGTCTGCCCTCTCCATTAGTATTTGTTCTGGGCAGGTGATTTGCCAAGTTTTGGGAAACATGCACAGCCAGAAAATTCAAATTCCTTGGCCCTAAAACAATCTCATGTAGGAGGGAAACTGATACCTAAAGTGCTAGGTGTCAGAGACATAAAACGTTATTCCTTCTGGCCTAGATCTTAGGAGGGACATCAAGGTAAGGAGAGCTTTAAGCTGGGCTTTGAAAGATAAGTAGGATTTAGTCAGAAAGAGACAAATGAAAAGGCATTAAAAATTAGGAACAAACATAAAGTGATGAAAAATTGGAGAATAATAGTTGGACTAGAAAAAAAGATGTAAGGCACTCTGAAGGAAAAATGGATTAGTTAAGTTATGCAACAGAAATGGAGAGAATAAGAATATACACACAAAAGAGTGGGTTTTAGAAGATGAGTAATTTGGGATTTAATATTCTTGATTCAAATATTTAAGAACTACTCCCAACATTTCATGACAAATTTTAAGTGGAATTAATTCTACCTCATAGGCTTGTTCTGAGGTTCATATGTGCTTATGCATGTGACGCCATTGAAAATAAATATTAATGGTGTGGCCTGTGAACTTGGGCTCAGGTCACTTAGCTAAAGACCAAGCCCAGAATTCACTTCCAAAATAATGGTTGCTGTAAAAGCGGTCATTACCCAAAGTTTTGGATGAATCAATTTCAAAATTTGAAATAGTCTATTATCCTTAGGCAAGAAAGTTAGCATCTTGCTCCCTGAAAAACTCAGAGCATACTGAGTCCTATTCTCTTTGCAAAATTTTAAACTGTGGCATGTAAGGAAGAAAAAAGCCACACCATATTAAACTTTCTTTAGTTCTTGAACTCTTCAATTTTGTTTCAACTCAAGCCCTTTCCTTTGCAGGGGAGCAAAATCTGCCACCCCAAGGTATGTCTCTTTGGCATGAGAACTCATTTAGGCCGATTATTTTTAGGCCCAAAAGGCTCAGGAAGAAACTTTTGACTTTCCCCCTAGCTGCCTAAAGAAATGTAGATAGAAGATCTGTTCCATGAAGGGAGCTATCGCCATAGGTAATTATAGTATTAACTAGGTGTGTAAACAGGAGGAACCTAACAAAGTCTATTGCTTAAAATTCCTCTCTATGTCCCATTGTCTCTGTGTGGCCCAGCAAACATTTGGTTACCAAACATTTGCTTTTTCCATCTCCATGTGAATTGCCTTCCTCCCCTTTGAAGTCCCAAACCAAAACCCCCAACATCCTTTTTTTTTGTCTTTAGCTGAAGATGGTATTTAAGGTTAAAGTTTCGGACATTTGAGCACGTTACCCACTTCTCCTGGGTCTCTTCCACGTATACATGTTATTAAATTTTTGTTTGATTTTCTCGTGTTAATCTGTCTCACGTCAATTTAATTCTTAGACTAGCCAGAGGAACCTAGAAGGGTAGAGGAAAATTTCTTCCTCCCTGACCCTTTGTGCATGGAGTATTTTAGCTTTTGCATGACTAGCTCCTACTCAACATTCATGTCACAAGTCAAATGATATGTTCTTAGAAAACCCTTTCTTGTATCCCACTTTAGAGTAGTTACTCTAAACTACTCAAAAAACTAGTTTCTCTCCTACCTTAGACACAGTCTTACAGCATCATGTTTTATTTTCATTCTGAGTACTTACGAAATTATCACTTTTCTGGTCAACTTCTATATTTTCTGTCTTCCTCTAGATGGAAGTTCTTTGGGGTTAGGCAATGTTTCTGTCTTTGTATTCTACTCTATTCTTAGCAAATAGAATGGCTATGAATCCACATATTATCAATAGACTGTTGGATGAGTGAATGAATGAATGAATATATAAACAGGCCATCTATCTGAAGAACTGACAGGTATAAATCCTAAACCCTGGCAAATTTTGGTACCCATAAATCAATCCTTAATATATTCTTATGAAAAATATGAATCGAGTATACAATGTATATGGCTCATTTTGTTTTCATACGAGGATATTGAAGGGAACAGAAGGGTCAAAAAGAAGATATTTCTGTTGTTCTCTTTTGTGATTTTTCCATTTTTGTCCGCTTTGACATAGGTTGTTCCTAGGGTATATGTATAGAATGGGTAGGTCGATGGCTCTCAAGGAGAACCTGGCCAAAAAATGAGTTGCTTTCTTAACCTGATAACACATACCCAGTGAGGAGAGTGGTTGCTGCAGTGACCACATTCCCTTGACTCACCAGGGTACTCCTGTTATCTTGTGCCCTGGCTGTAGAGCTTTGTCCTCTGAGAAAGCTATCAGAGAATGGGTAGAAATAAAGGAAAAACAACAACAAACAAACAAAAAACTTGTGCTGAGTTTTAAAAAATTTTGTTCTAGTGTTTCATCTCTTGAAACAATTGTGAAAAACTTGGTAACTTTGAATACAGCTTTTAAGCCTGTGTTACATAACTTTGAGTACCCCAACTCCTACGATAGTAGTGAAACTGATAGGTGTCGTTTCGGCTTCCGTTACATGGTTTTGTTGCTAAGCAAGTCTGCTTGGTTTCATGATTAAGCAAACCTGCTTTCTTAAGTAATCATTAACTAACAGGGGTCTCCCGTATTTTTTTAATTTATAATCCCCTAGTGGGATTAACTATTTAATCACCTACTTTGTCCCTTTACTCTGTCCCTATCAGTAGGACCATATCCATTCGAGGAAAACATGGGTTTGAAAAATCTGAATACTTAGCATTTTTAGCTATTTTGTTAGGCATCTTGAATTTTACGATAGATGTTAGTTTTTAAAAGTCCAAACACCTGCACTGATCCTAAATGGGTCAATTCACAATCACTATCAGTTTCATGTTGCTGCTTCCACTGTACTGAGGAGTTGAAGACATTAATTGTGATTCTAAAGCTACAGGTAAAAACATTTAAAGCTACACTTTCATCAGAATGCAAAAATGGGAATTTTTTTCTGTTTTAACAAAGCTTATTTTTAGGAAACGTAAATAGTAGTAATTTTAAGATATTTTCTGATGCCTGAAGTAGTTAGGTTTTTTTTTCTTTCTTTGGCCACTATATCTCAAGGCTATTGACTAAAGTTTTTTGAGTAACTAATAATGTTTGTTCTAAATTCTCACAAATAATGTTTGTACTCTCAAAATGTTGAGCTATCCTGATATGTCATGATGTGAATTCACATGTCTCAGAAAAAAATTATTATTTTTACAATAATATAATCTACTACAGTTGACCCTTAAAAAATGCAGGGGTAGTGCCATGACGATTCACACAGTGAAAAATCCATGAATAATTTAAAGTTGGCCATCCATAAATATTCAGTTCTTCCCTATCTGAGGTTCCACATCCATGGAGGATTCAATCAACCCTGGGTCATGAAGTACTGTAGTATTTACTATTGAGAAAAAATCCACTTGTAAGTGGACCCATGCATTTCAAACCTGTGTTGTTCAAGGGTCAACTGCATACGTTTATTGGTAGGAAGAATGTGTGCTGGAAGGAAGATAAAAAAATTTTTTCATGTGAAGATGCTTGAGGAGTTTTGAATTTTATTTTCAGTTCAGAGAACACAAAATATTTTTTCTTGAAATATAAGCAATAAGAATACAGCATGGAATTTTAAATGTTTCAAAAGCCATACAATATAATGCAAAAGAAAAAATGAGAAATATGTTTTTGGCCAATGCAACTTTATAAATCAGATGTAATTACAAGGGTTTAATTGAGCAGTATGAGTTATTTCACATTTACTATTTTTCTGTAATAAAAAGGAGGATGAGAAAGCATGGTTGCAAAAGAGAAGAAATTTATTTCATTCATAGAACTTAATTACAAAATGTTTGCTAAATCCAAGTTTACTGAAAGCTAAAGTCAGCTTTTAGTTGTTTATACTCAAGATCCATGATAATCTTTTAAATCAACTGGCACTGAATTCTTAAGCAAGAAGGGTTTCCTGGGAAATGCAGTTTGGATGACATGTCTAGAAATCGATGTTCTAGCATTAAACCAGGTCTCGTCTTTCTTTCCTTAGGTTTCTGTTTCATTTTCTCTTTTCCTGGGCTTGTGGCTTTTCCCTTTAGCTTATGATCTCACTGTATTGGCACTTTCCTTTCTTTGAGGAAACAATATTATTATTAGAAAAAACATTGCTATGCACATTGAACATTCTCACTCAGTTCTGTAAGCTTGAGGATGTCAGCCTGCTCTCAGCTGTCAAATTGTATTTGCTTCACTGCATTACCTCTCTTTCACAAAGCCCCTTGTTCCAAAGTACAGCCCCAAGATGGAAGTTCTGAAAGAGCTAATCATGAATCACAGTACTTGGAACAGTTTGGAATAAACTGATGAAAACCTATAAGCGGTACCTTAGGGTCTTTGAATATCTGGTTTGAAGTTTTGGTTTCTGCATTGATTGGCAACAAAACATTCACTAGAGCTAGAGGATAAAAAAAGAGAAAGGAAAATCTGCCCATAAAATCTTGACAAGTTCAGGGAAGAAACTTTGCATTTCCTTTCAGTATTCATGGGAAGGAATCTTGACTTGCTCAAAGGCTGGTTGTTATTTTCCAGTTCATTAATCATTGAGTGTTAAAGGGCTGTGGGAGCAGAAGGAAGCTGGGGCCAGCCAGCCAGTAGACAGCCCATAATAATGACAGGTGGCAGAGGTCTTCAGCTGAGGGCGGCCAGCCCATGCACAGGCACTGTGATCATTAGTCGCCATAACCGATCGGGCTTGACATGCCCTCTGCTTTCCAAGGAAGCAATGCTGAAACTCTCAAGTCCACTGATGGACTTGTGTAATGCAAATGGCCTATTTTCCTAGATTTTTCAAAGTAATAAAAGCTGAGACAGACTGAAGAGATAATGACTAAATCAAAATGTACAAGAATATTTCCTCTCCTTAAATAATTGCTAGTTGATCTACAAAAACATTGCAGCTTTGGCAGAATAATTCTCACTTGTTCAATATTAAATATACAGTCACAATTATTGCACCTCGGGTGTGTTTTCTTAGTTGCCTTCCAATTCTTTACTCTTTGTTTTCTTCCTCACTAAACTCAATCTGCAATAAACATTATACAGATGATTTGCAGAGTTCTTAGGGTCACAAGTCCTGGCTATAAATGCAGAGCAAATTGTACTGTAGCTTGATCAATATAACAGTTGAAAGCTGCTTACATAAATGATTTAAAAACCTCTGACACTTCCTTTGTAAAAGGCTTGTAATAAACACATCTCTTCTTTCAGGGGGAAGTTGTTTATAAGTGCCTAGAATTGAATGCCTTTCAAATAATAATCAGACATTTTTTGATATTTGACAGTTTTATTTCCAGGCTTTGGTGATAGTTTTTATGTTTTAAAGTTTTACTCACCAATAATTTCTATTGTTTTGTGTCTGTATGTAAAGAGCAGTATAATATATTGATAGAAAACTCAGTATTACACATATTTAAATTGAGATTTTATTAATTGAGAATGTATTGTTTTTCATATGACACCTAACGTGAAGTTTAACTTTGCATTTCATGATTAGAAGCTTTGCTAAACAAAATGAGTTACGCAAAGTTAATTGTCAAAGAAATGTTTTAAAAGAATTAAAATGTAATAATGAATGTTGTTTTTAGATACATGAAATTTGGAAACATTTGTTTACTTATGAATAATTGAATTCCTAATTATAAACCATTTTTCTGTGTATTCTATATACCTATAATGAACAATGCTAACCTTTTATAGTCATTCAATTTGCTTGAAAGATATGATTTTTTGATATATGCTAAAATTCTAAAGTTTCTCTTCTTTGGATTAATCTTTTTCCTCATTGAGCATGCAGTAAGTAAGTCTATTTAGAACCACATTTAAAACTTATTTTGATGTGTGTCTTCCCTAAGGAAATTTGTTTAACTATGGCAGTGATAGGATATATTGTCTGGACTTAGCTTTCTGACTGTCCTTATACAATACCATACAGTTCCTACAGAACTGTATCTTAGGCGGTATCAAGCCTTGAATCAGATGTTCTATCTGTCAGACCGATAACCCCAAAATGTACATGGAGGAAAAAATCTAATAAAAAGGAATCTTCGGGGCTTCCCTGGTGGCGCAGTGGTTGAGAGTCCACCTGCCGATGCAGGGGACACGGGTTCGTGCCCCGGTCCGAGAGGATCCCATGTGCCGTGGAGCGGCTGGGCCCATGGGCCATGGCCGTTGGGCCTGCGTGTCCGGAGCCTGTGCGCCACAACGGGAGAGGCCACAGCAGTGAGAGGCTGCGTATCGCAAAAAACAAAAACAAATGAATCTTCAATACTACATAGATACAAGGAGGATCTTAATAAGCCAGGAGAGTTGCATATTTACAAGAGGGGATGGGCTTTACATCGACCATAAAGTGGTACGTAGACTGACCCTGGGCAAAGCTGGTCAGCAGAATCAAGCTGCTTCCAGTTCAAATCGTCTTGTTTACTAGAATTCTTGATTGGAAGAGCTTTGGCTTCTTTTTCAGAGCTCCCTTTGCCTCTCCTTTGTCTCCCTGACAACTCTTCTAAATGTTTGCTGACATCCTGGTTAAATCTTATATAACTGACTATAGCAAGTGCTCGTGTCTTCCAAATTCTGCCTAGAGCAATACAAAAACCCAGCAGATAAATTATGGGTGAATGAAAGGAGACTTATTACATTTCTAAAAGGTTTCACCTCAGGATTTCTTTAAATATTGTACTTCTCTAATGTAATTGAAATAATTCAATTAACTTAAAAAAAAGACTTTCAGAGAGATATCCATATTTAGTTTTGGTTAACTCTTGTCATGTAGCTATTAGCACAGTGGTGATGTTTTGAAATACCATTAAAACTAAATGAGAGAAAAAAAAAAAAAAAAAAAACTAAATGAGAGCTTCCCAAGTCCTCTCAAGGTTTATAATTTGTCAGAATTAGAAATTTCATGGAACTATTCAAAAGTATTTATGGAGTATCTACCAAATGAAAAGCACTGGCAGAATAAAAATATATATACTAGGGCTTCCCTGGTGGCACGGTGGTTGAGAGTCTGCCTGCTGATGCAGGGGACGCGGGTTCATGCCCCGGTCCGGGAAGATCCCACGTGCCGTGGAGCGGCTGGGCCCGTGAGCCATGGCCACTGAGCCTGCACGTCCAGAGCCTGTGTTCCGCAACGGGAGAGGCCGCAGCAGTGAGAGGCCCATGTACCGCAAAAAGAAAAGAAATATATATATACTAACTGTAACTAAACATTTGGCTTCATGATATATTTATTAATATATAAATGTACATTTATTAGTATATAAATATATATTTATTAAGATATATAGGTCAGTAATTAAAATAAAAGGCAAAATATAAGGATCATAAAAGAAATATGTGGCTAGGAATTAAAAAATAAAGATAAGAATTATTTATCTTTGAAAATAATTATGAAAAGTTATTGGAAATCCACAGGACTAGAGATGTATACATGTGAAAACTAAAAAGATAGTGCGGTGGAGATTGTAGGTGTCTTAAAAAGTAAAAAATTAATGTTGATTTTTGGCAAATTTATAGATTATTAAAAAAAATTTTTTCATGTCAGTTAAGATTGTGTTTGGCTGCAAGTAACAGAACTCTGACTACTGTTACTTAATCTAACAGCACTTAATTTTTTTGCAAAAAATGGTAGTCCAGACATTTATGCTGGCTCAGTGATGCCAGCAGTGACCTGAGTCCTTCTCTCATCCTTCATTTGTGTTTTTGTTCCTCATACTTCTTAGATTGTTGGTCTACTTACAGACATATCATGTTTGTAAAAGATGTCTGCCAGCTAAGTGGGTCTCTTTTTATCAGGAAAACAAAAGCAGACATCATCTTCTGCTTGCAGGACTACGTCACATAACGATCCTCCAGCTATACATCATTGTTTCTCACCAAGTGTCATAATTTCCCATGTTTAAACCTCTGCTTTGTCTTGACCAAACTTTAGTCAGACTTCTCTCTTTCCCAGAAGGCCCAGAACATCAGCTTGCCTCCAAGCCTAAACTAGCAGTAAAATGCAGAACACTCCCACCTATCAGCTTATGCTGAGAAGTGGCAGACCACGAGACACATTCCCTGTCCACCCTCACAGAACGTAGACTGCATACTCCCTCTTTTTTTGCTGACTTCTCTTACTTATTGCTTACCCCCTCCTTCTAAAGAAAACCCTTTTTCTGTTTGATTTGGAGATTTTGATTTCTGAGATTGAAGAGCTCTACCTATTGCAATAGTCTTTCTTCTAAATAAAGTCTCTCCTTATCCAAGTCCAGATTTGTTTCTATTTGACACTTCAGTCTCTGGTTTGGAGGAATAAGGAGAAATGGGGAGTATTGGTATTGGGTATTAAGTCATGTGGAGTGTCTGCTGAAGTTTGTAAGCACTTGGCAGTGTTTAAGCACAAGCTGGCCTATTTACCACCATTGTTATGTAAGGAAATCATTTATACATTGAGAAGAAGCTTAACCTAGATAATCCAAATGTTCTCTCCAAATCTAGCAGAGTGTGATTCTAAGCATGGCTCACGCATCCCCTCAAATCAGCTTTCACTCAGAGTTCATATCTAATTTTAGTCAATTGGGAAAACATTTAGAGACAATAAAATTTAAATTAGACTTTAATCATGCATAGAATTTTGATAGTTGAGACAATAGTGTTACACATTTAGGCAGGAAAACACTCAGGATTTGTAGTTCATTGCTATGTGACTGTCTGGAATCTGGTATCTAACCACCAATGATTTCCCAACTCCCAGCTTTTGTGAAGAGAACAACTAAATTCAAGGTTCCCATACATGTTGGTATTTGACCCCTACAAGATACATTCTTTGGTTAAAAACAGAGCAAAACAAAACTTTGTTATTCCCATTTTAGTTTAATCTCGTCTTGGTGAGAAAATAAAACCAGTATGCAATTTTCTTTCCTCTTGGTTCAAGAAAGCAATGTGATAAAACTGTATCTCAAGCTTATCGAAAGTCATTTAAATCATCCCAAAGCATCAAATATCTAATAATGTTTGGAAATAAGATATGAAAAAAATCCTTCACTACTTCTCATGGAAAAAAGAATCCTGTTTTATGGGTACTCTGAAAGGTGTTAATACAACTTTCCAACAGAAATATATGTAATTCAGTGTCTTAGCAGAAATGAATGCAGTACTTCATTGCAGTAAGGCAGAGACTGTTAAGAAAAATACATTGATAAAACTTGAAAAATAGTATTTTCCTCAAAACTCACCTCACTTTGTTTCATAAACAGTTTTCAATCACATTAGCTTATTTGTTTCTTTCTGAATGAGTGAAAAATTTGTCACAATTTTTTTATATACTCATCTTGATACTATATATTGACATAATCATTTTAATAAAAAAGGGAGCAGAAAATCATTTTGGAAGTTTTTATCTAAGATTTTAATCCTACTGTTCAATTCTCTTTGTATACTTTAAATAGACTTTAGTATTTCCTGGTCTCAAACAGCAAGTGTTTTTAGGCAGGCACCCCAGATGAAACATTTCTGTCTTCATTCTAGGAATAGAATTCTTGTCTCAAATTTCACTTATAAAACAGCATTAGTAGGAAATTTATGCCATTGATTCATGAAGTAAAATATATCTTTCTCTGCAGAAACATGAAGCTCCTTTTACTGATTTGTCTTTGTTTTGAAAAGTTAAAAAAACAAACAAAAAAAGGCAAGGTACAGTAAGTAACATAACAAATACCAGGTGGCCACCATACAAAATTGGCCAATACTGTCATGTTAAAGTTTTGTTCTGTGTATCTCTTCACTTATTCATCTTTTGTGTTCTTTAATATTTTATAATTTTTCTTTGTAGGACTCACATAATTTTTATTAGATTTACTCCTAATAGGTAGTAAAGATAAATATAACTTTCATTGCTGTTGTGAATGTTTACATTTTTTATAGCATTTTCCAATTTGTTAATGCTTATTTATAAGAATTCTAATGATTTTAGTATGTTGTTTTTGTATCCAGCAAATTTACTGAACTCTCTATTAGATTGAATGATGTCTAGGTTTGTCTTGGATTTTCTGTGTAAATAACAACTATTTTGTGACTTTAAAAATTTGGGGGGCTTCCCTGGTGGCGCAGTGGTTGAGAGTCCGCCTGCTGATGCAGGGGACACAGATTTGTGCCCCGGTCCGGGAGGATCCCACATGCCGCAGAGCGGCTGGGCCCGTGAGCCATGGCCGCTGAGCCTGCGCGTCCGGAGCCTGTGCTCCGCGACGGGAGAGGCCACAACAGTAAGGGGCCCGCGTACCGCAAAAAAAAAAAAAAAAAAAATTTGTATGCTTCATATTTATTTATTTTTTTAATTAAAATATTGGCCAGAACGTCTAGTGCAGCATTCAATAATTGAATGATAATAAAACATTTGTTTTATTTCTGATATTAGTAGGAATGATCCTTACATTTTACTTTTAATATAATATTCCTATAGATTTTTGTTAGAACTTTATTAGAAAAATGTTCCCTTTGATTCTTAAATTGCTGAGAATTTTTCAAATGATTTTTTCTGCACCTATTTTTCTTCATCACATAACCTTTCAGTTTAATAGATGTTTTATATTGACTTGCCAATTTTAAAAAAAAGTGTTGTACCAAACTTGTATCCCAGAATAAACCTTTTTTGGTATTTCTGAGTTCTTTTTAAATATTCTATTGGGTTGAATTTGATTTTCATGATTTCTTTTTATTTCTTCTTGTTTCTTGAAAGGTGAGATTTAACTATAATTTAATTTTTATGCTGTTGCCTGCTTTCCATATATGTTACATTAGATTCACAATATGAGTAAGATAGTTTTTTTAACAATTTTTTTATCTTTAAAATATTTTGGTAATATAGGAATTACTTATACTTTTAGGTCTGGTAAAACTTAACTCTGCAATGATCTGGAATGAATGACAATTTTAGAGAAAGGTTTTTTTTCCATCTGATTAAATTTTAATGGCTACTGGTCTATTCAGGTTTTCTACTTATTAAATCAAGTTTAGTAACATTTCTTATACAGTTTTGCTCATTTCATCTATCCTTTCAAATATATTGACATAAAGTGGTTTATAATATTCTTTTATGATCAAAAAACAATCTCTAAACTACTATCACCATATTGCCCCTTTAAGAAATACTGTTTATTTATATCCTTCTTTTTTTTTATAAATTTATTTATTTATTTGTTTTTATTTTTGGCTGTGTTCGGTATTCATTGCTGTGAGTGGGCTTTCTCTAATTGTGGTAAGGGGGGGCTATTCTTCATCGCGGTGTGCGGGCTTCTCAGTGTCGTGGCTTCGCTTGTTGCAGAGCACGGACCCTAGAGCACAGGCTCAGTAGTTGTGGCTCACAAGCTTAGTTGCTCCACGGCATGTGGGATCCTCCCAGGCCAGGGATCAAACCCGTGTCCCCTGCATTGGCAGGCGGATTCTTAACCACTGTGCCACCAGGGAAGCCCTTTTTTTTTTTCTTTTTACTATTACATACTTTTTTCTTTATCAATCTTGCTAGAGGAACCCACATCTAAGCCTGTGACACATACAATTCTCCTAGCCACAATAATTATTTCAGGAATGGACATGTTGGGGAAGAAGAAATTTTCTTCTACTCTTCTAGGTTCTTCTGGCTGGTCCAAGAATTAAATCAACATGAGACTGATTAATAGGACAAAATTAAACAAAAGTTTAATAATATATATACATGGGAGAGATCCAGAAAAACTGAGTAACTCACCAAAATGGCTGAATCCTTCACCTTAAATACTATCTTCAGCTAAAGACAAAAAAAATGGATGTTGGGGGTAATGGTTTGGAACCTCAAAGGGGAGGAAGGCAATTCACATGGAGATGGAAAAGCAAAATGTTTGGTAAACAAATGTTTGCTGGGCCAAGCAGAGACAGTGGGACACAGAGAGGAATTTTAAGCAGTAGAATTTGCTAGATTCCTCCCTGTTTACACCCCAAGTTCATACTATAGTTATCTATGGTGACAGCTCCCTCCCTGGAACAGGTCCTCTATCTCTATTCTTTAGGCAGCTAGAGGGAAGGTCAAAGCTTCTTCCTGAGTCTTTTAGCCTTGATTGTTTTCAGCTGGGAATAATCCTCATGCTGAAGAGATATTTTGGGGTGGCAAATTTTGCTCCCTTACAAACACATACTCTAATATACAATAGTGATAAAGGGGGAAGAGTTTTACGGAGCTTTTGGAAAATGTGGTCTCTTCCTTAAGAGATAGATACAAAATGAGGTGGTTTCTTCCTTCTGAGCACTTTTGAGCACAGATGTGTGGCCCCAAACTACTCTAACCCGATTAGTATTACCTAATAAGAAATGGCACTGCTGGTTTTATAAATGATGGTCTTTTTTCATCTTACTTGGTGATAATTCAAGCTTTTATTTTCTACATAACTGAGATATTTCTTACTCAAAAACTTTTATTTTCAAAGTAGAACTTTCAACTATAACTTTGAGCGGCAGGCTGTATAGTGAAAAATTATGTTGTCTATTCATTCATCCAGTCTTTCTTTAATATGCATGTATTGGGTGCCTACTAGGTTTTAAGCACTGCAACAGGCACAAATGATACCAAGAAAAATGAGATTCAATCCGTTCTTTGAAGGAATTTACAACGTAAGTGAGGGATACAGACAGAACCATTCATTCTAAAACAAACAAACAAACAAAACAACGAGTAAAATAGAAACACCAAGAGGGATATCCCTGGGAAAAGACAAAAATGGCAATTCTGTGTCCTTGATAGTGAAGGAGGGTTTAATTGAACACTAAGTCTTTTGAGGTTCCTTAAATTTTGATGCAAAAGCGGTCAGATGTAGAGTTCGTTAAGACAAGTATCCGTTGTACTCTACCCATGGAAATCAGACTAAAATTGTGAAAGCTTTTACTCAGAGGTACCTAAAAAACATAATACATTTAAATTTACAGTGACTAAGGACATAATTTCTAAAGTGATTTAGTAATTATAGCTATTACTTTAGAACCGTTAGTCATTACACTGAGGAATTGTGGAATAAACTTTCCTGAGAATAGCTAAAATCCATGTTTTCCTTATTTAAAAAAGGATTGGATAAAAAAATAAATAAAATGTTGGCTTGTGTTAATAGACACATTAAGCAGAGAATGACTTATGAGCTAGGAAGCAATTTTTAAATTATGTTAATTTTAGGGTATACACAAACATATAACATTTAAACATCAACTATTCCAAGTATTTATTCAATGTTAATTTAATAACATTGCCATAATGCTGTATTATTATTTATCTATAACTCATCCTTCCTTCCCCCTCCCTGTTGTGATTCATTGTGATCCTAGTGTAATTCTCTGCCCATTGACTTCGGTGTTGGCCATGTGACTTCCTTTGGCAATGGGATGAAATGATGGTGCAGTGAGAATGTACCAACTCTAAGATGAAGCCTCAAGAAACATTAAATGGTTTTGCTCACCCTTCTTGGAGATCCTTCCCCCCATAAATGAGAAGCACTTGCCCTGGGTATTTGGTGGACTAGAATGACAAATACATGGTTCAGAACCTAATCTTCAGTCTGAAATAGAGCTTTCCCAGCCAACCTGTAGACCTATAAGCATGAAATAAATTCTTGTTTTAAGCCATGGAGATTTGGGGGTAGTTATACAGCATACGTCAGCAGAAACCTGACAAATACAGATCGTTAACTCACTGTCTCTCAAATCTATCTTTGCATGAGGATGATGAAGAGAAAGAAATTAAACTGGTGCATTCTCTGTGCTAGATACTGCTTTAGGTATATAACACATATTATCTCATTTGTAGTATAGCTCAGTGATCAAAATCTAAGTTTTATCAAGCTTTATCACTTATTACCTGTTTGTCCTTGGGAAAGTTACTTAACACCTTGGTGCCTAGTTGCCCTGTTAGTAAATAGGAAAAATAGCAGAATCTATCTCATTAGTTCCTTTATGGTTTGTATGAGATTTTAAAAAGACAAGAAAAACAATGGCCAGATACACAATAAGTACTCACCAAATGTTAGATACTATTACACTAATACTCTTTATCCCAGGCCGATGAGGCAAGTTTTGTTAAATCAATTTTAATAATTAAAGAAGATAAGTAATATTAACTATTCTTGCATGGTTTTGAACTCAGGTTTGCTTTATTATAAAGTTTGTACTTATTACATATACTTGTGAGTTAGAAATCTCTTTCCCCTACAGATCCTACATTTCATAAAAATCTATTAAGGCTTTTTTTCATTTAATGCCAGGATGCTTTTGGGCTAAGGTATCTAATTATTTCAATATGCTCTAAAATATATGGAAAAAACTAAAAAGATAAAGAATAATTCCTATGAGAAAATGTAAAAGGAAATAATGGGGTTTTTTTGGAATTTTATTTTATTTATTTTGTATACAGCAGGTTCTTATTAGTTATCTATTTTATACATATTAGTGTATATATGTCAATCCCAATCTCCCAATTCAACCCACCACCACCACCACCCCTGGAAATAATGTTTTATCTGAGGAAAAAAAAGGGAAAATGTGGAACCTCTTTCTAATTATACAGAGCATTTTAAGAACTTTTGTGGTTTTTTAAAATATACTAAGGTAAAGAGTGTCATAAACTCCAGTGTACTCATAACCCAACTTTAACAATGCATGTTTTTGAGGCATATTAAAATTCAGAAGCTAATCATAAGATGTAATAAAACAAGCTAATTGCACTTTGCTATGGATATAAAAAAGTAATTTCATTATCTATTGCTGTATAACAAGTTGCCTCAAACCTTAGTGGCATAAAACAACAAACATTTATTACCTTACAAGTCCTCTGGGTCTAGGATCTGAGCACAGCTTAGCTGGGTGCCTGTCCCTCAAGGTCTCTCCTGATGTTTCAGACAGCCTGTCATTTTTGGTCTCATCTGAAGGCTCAAGTGGGGGAAGATTTACTTCCAAACTCAGTAACATGGTTGTTGGTAGGATTGAGCTCCTCACAGAATTCAAATGTTTGATGGCTTGTTAGCAGGAGACTTTCCTCATTTCAGGTGGCAGAATTTAGTTCCTTAACGTTTATTGGCCAGAGAACTTCTTTATTTCCTTGCCATGTGGCTCTTGCCATAGGTTAGCTCACAATGTAACAACACATTGTGAACAAATGAGCGAGAGGAGAGAGAACATGCACCCAAGGTGGAGGCCACAGTCTTTTTTTACAACCTAATCTCAGAAATGAAAATCTTGTTACTTTTGTTGTATTTTATTTGTTAGAAGTAAGTTAATGAGTCTAGCCCCCACTCAAGGGACACAGTGTGGGAATACCAGGAAGCAGGATGTTGGCAGCCATCTGGGAGGCTGCCTCCAGCAGGTTAGGTATAACTTTAAAGTCTAAGATGTCCAAGACACCAGGTCCATAAATACAGGCAATAGGCATCAGTGAAAAATTCTTCTCTGACTTATATGGTAACTGTGTGATTGGCAGGTGGCAACAGGGTTCTGGGCATGGTTATGAATCTAAATTCTCAAAGCTCTTTAAGAGGATATCATTATTTATCTTATATCAACCAGACCAGCATTTTTCAGTCAGTGATCTATAAAATCCTTGTGTGTTTAGAAATATTTTCACGTTTCTCTACGTTTAGAGCCATGAGGTTTATAAAATCTATTTTTTATTGGGAAATTTAAACAGTTAAATCTAAAAAAATTTGTTAACTGAATCACTGAATGAGTGAATAAATGAAACTCACTCATTTGTCTGTGAGACATGCTGATATGATGGGTATAATTTAGGAGCCTTTGCTCTGACATTAGTCATACGAAGAAGGAGATGTTCCTTGAATGAAAATTAATTCTGGTTACTATGCACTCTCTTACAAATTTTCCTGAGACTAGAATATCCAGTAATTGACACAGTATTTTTTAAAAGTTTCTTCTCTGAAACAAATACTAATTTTCTGTTTGCATTCCTGTAAGTTTTCTTTGAAATTATATTGATATTTTGGTTGTATTTGAATGACATGAAGGTTTCCTATGAATTGTGAATGGATAAGTTTTGCATTCAGGTCTCAGTTATGTTTTCCCAATGATTGATGACATAGTGAAGTTAGGTTTTTACTTTCTAGTGCAAAATCAATTTTTCAACTAGAGTAACTGGCAACTGTAATGAGTTTGGAAAAATCTTTTCTGGTTTCATGCTGAGATTCCGTTATCTGCATTTAGAGATTGATATGTACACAGATGCACAGTACCAGTGGAATGCTGTGTTGCTGTAGTTGCCCCAAACCATTCAGTGGCATAAAGTTTAAATGAGTGTCCTAAAATTACAGCCTTTGGAGAGCCTTAAAATCCTGGGAACAAATTGTGTCGTGTCAGTTAATGTAGATGTCTTCAAATCTGGGATTTTATTTCTCCAGAGTACATGTTTTACTTGGGAAACTTCCAGAAATAATAGGCTTCTAGTACCCAGTGAAGTCTCCAACTAAAAATGTTCCTAAAATGTCTATGTTGAGAGGAAGCTAATTCTTCATTGTTTCTTTGGATGTTCAATAACGCCAAAGCAAAATATATGTATTGCATTTCATAAACTAGAAGGAAATTAGTATTAAATTTTATTTGCAAGTTGCAAATATTTTAGCACTAATATTTTATTCACATTGCCATATTCTTTAGTGTGAATTAGTTCATTTTAAAAATATTTGAGGGCTTCCCTGGTGGCGCAGTGGTTGAAAGTCCGCCTGCCGATGCAGGGCACACGGGTTCGTGCCCCGGTCCGGGAAGATCCGACATGCTGCAGAGCGGCTGGGCCCGTGAGCCATGGCCGCTGAGCCTGCGCGTCCGGAGCCTGTGCTCCGCCGCAGCGGGAGAGGCCACAACAGTGAGAGGCCCGCGTACCACACACACACAAAAAATTGAAACTGAGTTAATCAAGGGTTTTACTAGTAGCATTGATAGGAAAGTTTAAAATTCCTGTAAGATAAAATTTAACAACTGAAATCTCAAATCTCTATAGTCATGATAAGTGCATTTTATGTATATATTTTTTCCCATCTCTTTGGCTTTCTCTCTTCGATTGCATCCTCATGACACTAATATGTGTTTAAAAGCAAAATAATTTATTTGGTCAATTAATCCTCTTGTTTACATAATGATAAAATAATCCACTGTTTTTTTTCCACAAAATTTCTTGAAATCACCAGTATTCTCCATCCTATATGGTATTTACAGACTTAGAATGTTTAAAAAAATTGTTCTGAAGTTGACAAAAGGGAAGTCAATTTAGTACCTCTGGGGGGAAAAATAAATCTAGTGCAAAGCATGCAACATGAAGGAAAACTTGTGAAGAAATAATGTTAAAATATCCAGAGGTGAGAGTGGAGAGAAAATTGTATATGACCTTGCATTATCCATCCAACTGAAGCAGGGCTGCGCAAAATGCCATTGAGTTTTCCCACTGGATACAACTCCATCATATTACCTATTAGGGAGGTGACAGACTTTCTACTTATGTTGCCTTTGTGAAAAACACCCCAGAGTATTAAATTCAGTCCTGGACAAATCAATACTAGAGAAATAGAAAGACCGAGGTGGGGTTTTGAGAAAAACAACACATTATATGAAATGTCTTAGGATCATAGGGCTGAAAGGAACCCAGAAAGGTCATCTAATCTCCCAGCCTGCCTCTGGGCATGAGTGCATTTAAACCACTGAATCTCCTTTGAGAAAGGAAACCATACAACATTTCTACTGTTTTAATATTTCAGATATGTATTTGGCGCACTTAACCTAAAATCATTAGACTATAACTTTTTTGTAAACTTGTTTGTTTTTAATTGCAGTGAAGTGAACAAATTTTAGGTTTAAAGCTCCATGAATTTTTACAAATAAATATAGTGGGACTACAACCCAAATCAAAATAAAATACCACATTCTCAGCATTACAGAAGCCTCCCTCAATTCCCTACAATTCAGTATTCCCCCATCACCCCACAAACACACTGAAAGTAACTGCCATTCTTATTTATAGACATATTAATTAGTTCTCCTATTTTTGAACTTAATATAAATGTAATTATATATGTTTATCTTTGTTTCTGGGCTTTTTTGTTCAATGTTACATAATTCAGCTTTGACTAAAGGAATTTTTTTGTTCTATCATATTCCATTGTATGAATATAGTACAATTTATTCATTCTACTGTTGATGAATATTCTTTTTTCCATTTTATTATGAATAAAGTTGTTTTGAGCATTCCTGTGTGTATCATTTCGTAAAGCTATGTGTACATTTCTGTTGGGGAAATACCTAGGAGAGGGACTGCTAGATCATAGAGTATGTGTATGATTAGCTTCAATAGTATCATCAAACTCTTTCTCAATTCATACCTGCATTGTCAGTGTATAAGAATTTCTGTTCTTTCACAATCTTACCACTACTCGGCCTTGTAAGTTATTTTAAAAATGTAGCCATTCTGGTAGTATATAAAGATATCTCACTGAGGTTCTAACTTGCACTTTCTTGATTACTGATGAAGATGAGTACCCTTTCATACCCTTATTGGATATTTTGATATACTCTTTTTAAATACCTCTTCATGACTTCTGCTGTTTTTAACTGTGCAGTAAGAAAAAAATGTATGTATATGTGCACGTGTGTGTATCTTTTTAGATCTGAGTCTACCTTTGATATAGGATATCCGAGTTTGCCCTGGAAGTTACTCCATGATAGCCAATTAAAAAACAAAAAAGGAAAGAGAATGTAGGATTGCATGAAGATGCACTTATTGGGAAGGCCTGAAATTGATGTTACTTCTCCACCCATTCTATTGGTCAAAATTTAATTTTGCTACAGGAGTTCCATTAACTGTAAGAAGTTGTAATCTTGTTGATTAGCCAGGATGTAGAGACTATAAATTTGAACACCTAGTCAATCTCTGGCACATACTAAAAAATATTTTATAGAAAGGTTTTTAGAAAGCAAGGCATCTCAGTATCATAATTAAGTCAGCCTATCTTGACTGTCTCTCTATTAGAATCAAAGCTAGGTCTGTGCTTACCATTTATTTCTGATTTTGATTTTCTGTATATATGTGTGCGTGTGTGTCTATATCTATATATCTATATCTATATATATATATATAATGAATTCATTCCATCTAACTTTTTGTTAAATTGAGTTCCTTTCATATAAATTTTGTTATACTGATTTCTCAGTCTTTTATAGAATCCCAGAGTTGAAAAAGACCACAGAGGTCATCTGGTCCAATCCTCATCCAATGCATAAATCGCCTCCAGCTGGTTAAACTCATTTTTAATTCCAAAGCTATTCTCCAAGCTTCTAGTCATTTCATCAGCAAACTTAATTAACAGGGACTCTATTCAATCTATTGACTCATGAGGCCAGCTTAACAAAATTAATAAATATATAATTTGGCTGACTGCACAGTGAGGTGAAAGATTTCAGAGTAATGTGCATTACTTCAATGCCTGTAATTCCTTCCATAACATTACCAAGCAATATTAGATCATCTTAAATTCACTTTGCTGTGAAAAAATAAAAATCTGTCTAGTTACAACAGCATGCTATTGGGAGATCAAAAATATTGTGCTTGTAGGTAAAATGTGCTAGATGGGCAAATTAATGTTTCAGATGAACCACAGGAAGCAAAGAACACTTGAAATTCAGTAACTTCATGAATTTTTTCTAGAAAAATGTATCATATTTGAAAAGCTACCATGATTATGGACCAAGCTGCCAATCTTAAGGACCAAACTGCAATATGAAAACTATTGATATTTCCTGGGCTTGTGCAGTTCACAGACATTTGGTCCTAACCAGTATGTTCATGTACAAAACTCAACAAAGGGTAAAATTAAAAATTTGAATTTGTGTTATGTAACATTTGAAATTTAAATAAGGTAACAAAGATGCCATTGAAAGTACCTGATCCCTAGTTATAAAGTAAATTGGGTAACTTTATTTCATGTTGACAAAAGTATTTTCTTTTTCATTAGCAACATGAGTTTTCATAGGTCATACCATATCCAGTGAAGATTTCTGACTGATCAATTGCATGTGAAAACTTGCTTTCCTACAGAGGCACAAGAAAACCCACACTGTGATTGACAATAACTGTTATAAGTTACTTAAGGTGCAGATTATGATAATGATAAATATTTTACCAACTTTGAAGTTTCTTATTGTTAAAGTACATTTTTGTACTTTAACATGGATTCAGAATGACTTTTGCAGACACAAAAGATTATTCAGGGGTCCACTTTGGTTTTTAAAATATATATTTGATTTCTTAGAGGAGCTAGATCTTAAAAATTTAAGCTTAGTTTACAAATTTTTTTTTTTAAGTTTTTTTGATGTGGACCATTTTTAAAGTCTTTATTGAATTTGTTACAATATTCCTTCTGTTTTATGTTTTGGTTCTTTTTTTTTTGCAGTACACGGGCCTCTCACTGTTGTGGCCTCTCCCGTTGCGGAGCACAGGCTCCGGACGTGCAGCCTCAGTGGCCATGGCTCACAGGCCTAGCCGCCTGGTGGCATGTGGGATCTTACCGGACTGGGGCACGAACCCGTGTCCCCTGCATCAGCAGGCGGACTCTCAACCACTGCGCCACCAGGGAAGCCCTTTTTTTTTTTTTTTTTTTTTTTCTGGCCACGAGGCATGTGGGATCTTAGCTTCCCGACCAGGGATTAAACCCTCACCCCCAGCAGTGGAAGGTGACCTTTTAACCACTGCACCACCAGGGAAGTCCCAATAAATACTTTTATTCTGCTTGCAAGTCTAACAAATATGAACAATCACTTTTAAGAGGGTTTTTGATTAATATGTAGTCTCCTTCCTAAACTTGGAAAATTAAATCCCTTTAAATATTTTAAATTGTAATTATAAACTTTAAAATATTAAATTTCTTCTTTCTGTACTTCAATTACCTGAGAGATAAATCTTCTAATCCATTATAATTAACTTAGGAGGGTCTCCACAAGGAGTATTTTTAGGGTTACCTTCTTAGCTAACAAATATTGCTTATCAACCAGAGATCTAATTTGGGAATACAATTTAAAGATGCTCAGAAGCAGGGTGATTTGAGTGTTTTCTTTTGCATTCTTCTGACAGCTCTAATGGAACCCCTTCTTACAGCCATATACCACAGACTCCAAAATTTGAAGAGAACATTGGGTTAGGTAGCCAAAAAGAAGGTTTGAGCCTTATCAAATTGCTTAAATTACAAGTCAGGTTAGAGTCTGTAATCCTCTGTAAGGTGATTATGCCACTGTTTGGATGTAACTAATATATTTTCTAAAACATTCAAGTCTGAATTCTGTTTATATTTTCTTTCTTATCTGTTAGAATATTTTCCTACAAGTAATAAAATAGTATCTTACTGAATTTTAAATATTTTCTCCTGATATATTTGTGCCTTATAGTCCCAGCTTTTAAAGTCATTCTACTGAATTATAAAATTAAACATTTTTGTATTAATTTTACATGCAGTCATCGGCTCTACTAATTTCCTATTTTATGCCTCAGAGTTGGCATAAGTTGAGGTTAGAGAGTAAGGGTGAAGAAACGAAGTCAGTCTTGATCACCAAACACCTCCCAGTTATATTCTTAGATTTCCCTGGTATTTCATCTCTCTTATGGTTCCAGGCATATCTTACAAGGAACTTTCTTAAAGTAGTATGAGTTTTCTATCAAGGAGCATTACTAGCTAGAACACATCCATAAAATATACTCACACTCTCCCTGTTTATTCAGGGAAGGCATCATACCAACGCTCAGTTTGAGTAAAGAGACCAAAGAAGAACAGAGGAAAGTATTCTATGTAGCTAGTTCTCCAGTGGCCTGGCTTCATCTAAGGGCAGATTTCAGAGCACGCAGAGTCATGCTTCACAAACTAGAGTATCTTCCAGATGACAACTCACGAAAATATGTCAATGAGTTTTCACAGCTGTAGGATAACCAAAGCACATTTCAGTTCAATGCCAAATTTCCCTGAATATTTAGAGAAAAATATTTTTGAACGTATATTCTCTTTAATGGTATTTTAATGCTCACTCACATGCAGTATCAGTAGAATCCCACTTTACTGCATCAGCCAATCTCATAGATATGTTTTGACAGTGCATTCTTTTGTAATACTAGGGAATTCCATGGGATAGTTGTATCAAAGTAAATAGGATATACTATTTTAGAATAAGCAACGTATGCCAATGTATGGCATGGATGTGTTGTAATAATCGCTTATTGAAATTATCGAGGATGACATTGAAAGTCTCTTCTTGGGGACTTCTCTGGCGGCACAGTGGTTAAGAATCCACCTGCCAATGCAGGGGACATGGGTTCGAGCCCTGGCCTGGGAAGATCCCACATGCTGCGGAGCAGCTAAGCCCGTGCACCACAGCTATTGAGCCTGCGCACCACAGCTACTGGAGCCTGCGCACCTAGAGCCCGTGCTCCGCAACAACAGAAGCCACCGCAAGGAGAAGCCTGCGCACCGCAACGAGAAACAGCCCCCTCTTGCTGCAACTAGGGAAAGCCTGCACACAGCAACGAAGACCCAATGCAGTCAAAAATAAATAAATAAATTTATTTTTAAAAAGTCTTCTTTTGAAAATTTTATCACCTTATAAACCAGTTTAATTTTGGTTTTCGCTTTAATTACTTAAAAAAAACCCTTGACTCTCAAAAATCCACTCATCCTCCTGCTGCAATTATTATAGATCAGATCTTTTGGTTACATGTTGTACCGTTTAGTTCCACTTTCTCAGTGACAGTACCAAATAGTCCAAGGTTGTGATTTAGTTGCATCGATAATTTACCATTTTACTATGCCTTATTTTAAAAATATGTGTTAACTTGAAACAATAATTCAGGAATTAAGAAACTAAAAAACATTAGAAGTATAAGAATGAATTTGCTAAAATATATAACGTAATACAAAAAGTTCAAGGGAACATTAAATTATTAAGACAATAGCAAAGAAGATACTATCATCATTCTAATCATAACATGAGACTTGATGGTAGGTAGTGATAAACAGTCAAACAGTAGGATGTACTTACATGCTTATTTAAAATATGAATACAAAAAATGAAATGTCATCCCCCTGAGCAAAAATTATATAAATTCACTTCTTTTTTGTAGTAATAACCATAACATAATAATCATGAATTTAAATGAAAATCACCAAAACATAGGGAAAAGAAGAAAAGTGTTGTTTATAGCATACAATAAAATAATAACTTGATCAAAATAGCAAATAAAAATTGCTTGAATCTCATTTCAAGGTCAGCTTTAGAACTACCTAATATGGTTAAGTTCTAGATTAGTATATGAGTTTGCCTTCTTAGGTCGTTATTATTGTAATTATTATTAAACTATTATAGAAAGGGACAAAAATGTTTGGGTCGAAATGAAGCAGCAAATTAAAAAAAAAATAGTCTTTGTTAAACAATGCTATCTAATTACAATTTAAATGTAGTGAAAAACGTGTCGGCACAAGTGGTTGAGAGACTATGGTGATTCTGAATATTTTACAGTTGGACTACACTATTAATATAAATTATTTGTCCATTTCATTCGTCTTTTTTTGGATAAATTTATTTTATTTATTTATTTTTGGCTGTGTTGGGTCTTCGTTGCTGCGCTCAGGCTTTCTCTAGTTGCGGTAAGCAGGGTCTACGCTTCCTTGCGGTACGCAGGCTTCTCATTTCAGTGGCTTCTTTTGTTGCGGAGCACTGTCTCTACACTCACAGGCTCAGTAGTTGTGGCTTGCGGGCTCTAGAGTGCAGGCTCAGTAGCTGTGCCATATAGGCTTAGTTGCTCCTCTGCATGTGGGATCTTCCCAGACCAGCGCTCAAACCCGTGTCCCCTACACTGGCAGGCGGATTCTTAACTACTGCGCCACCAGGGAAGCCCTTATTTGTCTTTGATATATTTATATTTTATGATGATATCTGTGATAACATGAAAATGTGAAGAATGAAGGATGATAAACTACATGATGAAAAAAGATAGGATCTATAAAGATGACGTTGATTTTTTTAAAAGATTTTCTTGATGTGGACCATTTTTTAAAATTAATTAATTAATTAAGGCTGAGCCAGGTCTTAGTTGCAGCATGTGAGATCTTCGTTGTGGCATGCAGGATCTTGAGTTGCGGTGTGCATGCAGGATCTAGTTCCCTGACCGCGGGTTGAACCCAGACCCCTGCACTGGGAGTGTGGAGTCTTACCCACTGGACCACCAGGGAAGTCCCGATGTGGACCATTTTTAAAGTATTGAATTTGTTACAATGTTGCTTCTGGGTTTTTTTATGTTCTGGTTTTGTTGGTCACGAGGCATGTGGATCTTAGCTCCCTGACCAGGGATCGAACCTGCACCCCGTGCATTGGAAGGTGAAGCCTCAACCACTGGACCACCAGGGAACTCCCTGACATTGATTCTTTAAAAAGCTTGTTCACTGAAAAAAAATTGTCAAATTTTCATGAAAACAGACTGGTATAACCCATGTTAAGGTCATTGTATATCTTCTTTATTTTTCTTCTTCAAAATTGTCTGGCTATTCTTGTCTCTCTGCATCTTCACTTCATTTTAATAATCAATTTGTCAAATGTCACCAAAAAAGTCTGGATTTTTCATTGAAATTTCATTGAAATTGTATACATATATTTGAAGGAAATTGATATCTTTGCATTATTGAGTCTTCCAATCCATGAAAATCCCTCCAACTATTTTTGCAATCTTTAATATCTCTCAAAAATATTTTGTAGTTTGGTGTATAGACTGATTTTCTGTATTTTCCTTTCTTTTACTGTCTTTGCTTTAATCTAAATATATTCTACTAACTTATCTATCTCCAACTAGTCTTCTCTTTAGCTGTGTCTAATCTGCTGTCAATGCCGTCCATTGAGTTATTTTTAATATTTATTGTATTCTTTACGTCTAGGTTCTCCATAGTTTCCATAGTAATTCTTCTTCATAGATCCTGGTTATATGCTGATATTAACCATTTAACCCCCCCCCCCATTTTCTTTAATATATTAATCATAGCGTCCTCGAAGTCAAAGCCTGATATTTCTAATATCAGAATCTCCAGTAGATTTTTTTTTAACTCTTGATTGTGGTAATTCATGTGTCAAATGTAGTGTAGTCTATTGCTGTGTCAGATTATTTTTGATTGCATGCTGAAAATTATATATGAAAAATTATAGATATAATTTGAATCTTTTGAAGGTGTTGTTTTTCTTCATTGAGGATTTCCTCTTGCCTGTAGCAGGATTTAGACTAGGAGAAGATCATTTAAGTCTATCACAGATTAAACTGGCTTTCTGTCATTGTGAAAACCGTTTCTGATTCTCCTTTAATTCTTTGGTGTAGCAGCCATTCGAGCATCCCAACTGAAAATTTGAGAATGTCACCAGGTTCCCTCCTCATTGATGTACTCTATATACCTTTTTTTTTCCTTCTTTCTAGCCTTTTGAAACTGCTAAAGGCTACTCAGTGGCTCATCCATCACTGATGAACAGTCATATGCTGCCAGGACAAAAAATGTACTAAATGTCAGACTGTCCCTCTGCACTTCTCATCAGGATCTTGGGTATAAGTTTGAGTACCTTAGCAGCTCTCCCATTTCTTCAAACAGATGTTTTTAATGTATATTATCCATCTTTTCCTGTTGTTATTGGTGAGAGGATTGGTCTGATACAAGCTAGTTCATTATAGCCAGAATTAAAAGTGGCGCTCTTACCTCTTCATTTAAGAAAAACTTCAACTAGTATTTATATGAGACAGTCAACATTACTAATCAGTGGTTCCCAGACACTCAGAGCAATTTTATGTAACTTATCTCCTTATGAGATGTACATCAAAATTTCCAGTATTAGTGACCTGTTTTACATCATGTTTTCAGTAATACTCTGGGCATTACTCCTGTGTGATCATATTAATCTCTTGCCATTTTTTTCCCCACATACTAAATTTTATTGTGTTTAAGATAACATCGATTTTAAGAAATAAAATGTTTTATATCATAATTTAAAGAAAAAAATGCTATCAGTTATAATTATGTCAAAATTTTAAGATGCTTCCTGATTTCAGAAATGCCAAAATGTTAATAATATGAAGCTATATGAACTATAAAACTACATATAGTTTCATACAATAAGAAAAATAGTTTTTTTAAAATTAAACTTGGGATCTCAAAGTATTGGAAAACAAAGAAATACAAAATTGCCTATCATAAAAATGTGATACATAATTGTGGGTTTTTCTCAATTCAGTCATATTTTTGGAGTTGATAGCTGAACTAAAAATCATCATTAATTAATGAAGTAGATATGAAATTTAAAAATTCTTTTATGATAATTAATACAAAACCTTTGCATTTAAAAATAAATATACAAACATATATTATGTAATAGGGTACAAAAGTTTTTAAACATGACACACCAAAAGTTCTTTTGGGAAGAATTTGAGAATTACTGATTATGAGTAATAGGTAAATTTTGGATCCTTTTAGAAATTCTTTAAAATAGTGATCCTGTAATATATATCAAGCAGTGGTTAACATTATTATTAAACATTATTATTTTCCCCAATGAATGAAACATTATTATTTTCCCCAGTGAATGAAAGCTTGTCTGAATGAGTGAGAAGAAGGATATCATAAGTATGCATATATCATTTTAATTCCTGATTTTCATTAATTCGGCATGTATTTAGTACTCCTGCACCAAGCAGCATAATGAATGCTGAAATTACAGTTCTCACTATATTACCTCGTGCTAGTGGTACATTGATGCATGGTTCTTGCTCCCAAAGTATATAACACATAATAATGAGAGAATCAAGGAGTTCATATGCCATTTTAAAAATCATATGATAAAGAGTATTATGGCAAAAAAAGCAAGATGGTAAGGGCATAATTCCATAGAAGATGGTCTAGTTCTCCACTGGAAGGTAAAATTCACTGGGCAAATATGCTAGGTTTCCAGTGCTCTAATCTTTGAAGGCACAGAGATATGAGAAAGCATGGCCTATTTAGTCTGCCATTGTTTGGTCTGGCTAAAGGATTAGAATGTTTGAGAGTCAGAACTAGAAATTAGCATTAGAGGGACAATCGCAAGCCAGCTTGAGTTTTATGACCTTGTCAAGGGATTGAGAATGTACCATGTAGACTTAGTGGGGCTATTAAAGAAGTGTAGCAAGGGATGGCCGTAAATATGATGGGATATGGCAGCTGTTTTCCAAGATCTGTTGATAGTAGAATTGTAGTAGTGAGGGCCAGGTAAAGCTCAATGTGTTTTACAGGTATGAACTCATTTGTTCTGCATAGCAATCCAGTGGAGTAGCCCCACTCTTTCTTATCTCACTTAACAGATGAGGACAGGCTGCGAGAAATTACATAACTTGTCCGTATTCACACAATTTGAAAATGTTGAATACGGCATTCAGTTGACATTATAACTTCAGAGCTTGAATTCACAGCCTGTCCTTTAAGCACACACTTGCTACTCAATGGAAGTGCACTAAGCAGCATCACTGACATCTTCTGAAAGTTGTGGGAAACACAAAATTTCAGGCCCCACCCGGACTTGCATTTTAACAACATCTGCAGGTGATTTACCTGCACATGAAAGTTTGAGAAGCATGGCACACTACTTCTGCACCCCAGGCTCTTTTGAAAGAAGATCTTTCTGGGATAATAGGCCTAAAATGCCTTTTGTTCCTATGGACTTTGTTCCAGTGTTTGAGTCATAGACAGAGATTACACCTAAGTGATACCAATAAATCTGGATGAAAATTGGAAAACTTACTTTGGATATTTTGCCTGCTCAGTAAAAATGCTTGTCATGTGTCTTCTGCCTTATCTGTTTAAGTAGGAGCACCAGATTTGGAGGTGAGACAGGCTCAAAAGATACGTCATGAAAAAAATATATAACATTACCGTGCTTCCCCAGGGGTAAGATAAGTATCACCGGATGTGAGACAGACCATTTTAGTTGGTACATGGACAAGATGTTACACAGCAAAGATTGAGGACATAACTCCATTTTTAATTCTCTCTCAATCCTCTGATCAACTCAGATCAAGCATTTTTGAGACTCTATTTCTCTTACCATTTTTCTACCATTGTCGTCCTTAAAAAGAGAGAGAAATAGCTTTGGGCAGGTAATAATAACAAAGTGGGATTTTTGCCAATGTTTTGGTTTTGTTGCATTTTTGTTTATAATCATTTTATATTTATGGGGTTTTTTCTTTTTTTTCCTTTTTTTCTATATTTATGGTTTTAAAGGATGATAGATTTGAAACTCCCTTTAAGATAAAATTTAAGTAAAAATCTGTCCGTTTTAAATTAAGTAATTAAGACAGTAATAATATAGTTGATACGTGGATGTGGAAAACACTGTGATGGATGTGTGTTAAAACTGAAGATTAAGACCACTG
The DNA here is from genome assembly GCF_039906515.1 of Pseudorca crassidens. Lineage (NCBI taxonomy): Eukaryota > Metazoa > Chordata > Mammalia > Artiodactyla > Delphinidae > Pseudorca > Pseudorca crassidens. The sequence goes on from NC_090306.1 coordinate 66,329,579, forward strand.
ATATACAGGGAAATCATTGTTAAAATGTTTAAAAAAAACCTAAACACATGAATCCATGACAGAGCTTATTCTCAAAGAGTTTTAAGCAAGTTTAAGAATCATTTCAATTAACAATGTCTTTTATTTCCCTTTGTCTAGAGTGTGGTATTATCTGAATGTCCTTCTAGGAGGGCAAAGGCTCTGGGTCACCCTGTGACTCACCACTCTTGCCTCCAACCAAGACGACACCTGACTGGAAAGAGGAACACGATGCAGTCAGTTGAGATAGGAACACATATTTCCTCTTGACAGAAGCACAGGTCTTTTCCCTCTCTGGGAGGATCCCTGAAGACAGTAGCTAGTGGCTTCTCAGCTTACCTCTACCACATCCCTGACCTTGTCCCTTTTGGAGGATGACCAAGAAATTCTGGGATGAGGCAAAGAATGAGATGCATTATATGAAAGATCCTTATGTAGAAAAAGTGCTATACAAATATTGATTAGGCATATTGTTATTATTTTAAGGGGAAACATCTTCCCCATATATAGGGACCAAATGGAATAAGGGGAAATTTGGACTCTAACTTACAATCTTGTTTTTTTTAAAATCCAAAGCTTATTTAAATAACAACTCCTTCTCAGACCCACTAAGATCTGTAAATCACTATATTTTTTAATGCTGAGGAAAAGAAAAGATTACCTCTAAGTGCTTCAAATCCCAGCAGTGTTTTTAATGAACAAGCTTGTTTTTAATCAATACTTAAGCTATGGGGGTTTTATTTTTTATTTTCTTATGGTGTTGCTTTTAGATTTCTGTGCTTACAAAGAGAAAATAACAAATGCCATGCTTGGAACAGAGAAGTGACTTGGATGCCGCAAATCAATGAGAAGAATTGTTTAGCTAAGTATGGCAGATAAGAGTGAAAACAAATGCCATTTCCCAATCTTATAAGAAATCACCATTATGAGGCATCATCTGCAGGTGGGCACCGGAAAAGGTAGCTTTTGAGCCTGGAGCTTTAGGTTGTTTGCAGAAATCTTTTCAGGTTACTATGAGTGAAGTGCAATGCCTTCCAGAACATTAAACCTGTCTTTAATTGTTAATCTCTTTTATTTGTAGACCATTTTATTTTGTACAAAGTGCCTTTACCTCACATTGTATCATTTAAATCTCACAACATTTCTGACAGGCAGACAGAGTGGGGTTTTATTATAGTCATCTCACAGATGGAAAATTGGAGATTCAAAGATATTAAACAATTAGCCTAAGGTCATGCAAACTGGTAAATGGTAGAGCTCAATGGGTACATAATTCATGTAGAGTCTGAGGAGAGAGAATTTGTTCTTATTTCCTAGCCAAAATGTCCTCAGTGGATATATTGAAGAGAAAGGGTTCAGTTTCAAATATAAAAGTAATTAGGTAGAAGTTAAATTCTTTAAATCCAATGTAATCTTTATTAATTTATTCAACTAATATTTATTATGTACTGTCTGCATGCTAGATGTAGTTCTGACGTTGAGAAGAGGGCAAAATCCAAGACAGTAGCAGTCCCTGAGTTTGAGAAATTTACAGTCTAACAAATTATGATTAAGCATGTTTTAAAAATTTATTTATTTTATTTATTTATTTTTGGCTGCATTGGGTCTTTGTTGCTACATGCAAGCTTTCTCTAGTTGCGGCGAGCGGGGGCTACTCTTCGTTGCGGTGCATGGACTTCTCGTTACGGTGGCTTCTCTTGCTGCAGAGCATGGGCTCTAGGCATGCAGGCTTCAGTAGTTATGACACGTGGGCTCAGTAGTTGTGGCTCACAGGCTCTAGAGTGCAGGCTCGGTAGTTGTGGCACACAGGCTTAGTTGCTCTGCGGCAGGTGGGATCTTCCTGGACCAGGGCTCGAACGTGTGTCCCCTGCATTGGCAGGCAGATTCTTAATCACTGTGCCACCAGGGAGGCCCATGATAAAGCATTTTGTTTGAACATTTATTTCCAGTTTCCCTATTGAGTAATTTGGCATGTACATTCAAATTTAAAATGAATAAAATTTGACAAAGCAATTTTACTTTTAAGAATTTATCATAAAGGGTGACCAACATGGTGGTATAGGAGGACCCTGAGCTCACCTCCTCCCATGGGCACACAATAATTACAACTATTTATAGAATAACTATATGATAATGACCTAAAGACTAGCAGAAAAGATTTTCCACAACTAAAGATATAAAGAAGGAACCACAATTAGACAGGTAGGAGGGGCAGGGATGTGATACAGTCAAGACCCACACTCATGAGTAGGAAACCCACAAATGGGAGGATAATCATAACTGTGAAGGAGATCTCTGAGTGACCCTTAGAGATATTTTATTTTATTACTTTTTAATTTTTTTGTGAAGGATTACACATATTCATAGCCAGGTGGATCTATTGGTCCATGTCCTCTCTGGAGAGTCCCAGCATCCCAACACCCTTCTTTATTTCATCCCACCTCTGCACCCTTCAGTCCAAGCTGGCAGTATTTCTGCTTAAGTGATTGGATCCATGGATTACATATCTAATATCTCCAGCAAAAGTTTGTACAGTCAGACCTTGGCCCTGTTTCAGATCACACTATCTGAACAGGCTGAAAAATTTCCAAAGCATCAAGTTCCTTTTAAAATTTATCTATTTCTCATTTGCTATACACAACAAGGAGAAACCAGATTACATCCTCAACACTTTGCTAGGAAATCTCCTCAGCTAATTATCCAAGCTTATGGCTTAAAGTTCCACTTTCCACTCAACAGCAGAAAATAATTCAGCCAAGATTTTTGCCACTTTACAAAAGAATACATATTTCGAAGAGTGGCCAAGATGGATTCAATGTATAATGGATAAATTCCTAGAAATGTACAATCTCCCATGACTGAATCAGGAAGAAATACATAATAAGAACACACCAATTAACAGTAATGAAAGTGAATCAGAAGGAAAAAACTCCCAACAAACAAAAGTCTAGGACCAGACAGCTTCACTTGGGAATTCTACCAAACGTTTAAAGAAGAATTAACACCTATCCTTGTCAAACTGTTCCCAAAAAATTGAAGAGGAAGGAATGCTTCTGAACTCATTCTATAAGACCAACATCATCCTGAGACCAAAACCAAAGACACCACAAAAAAGAAAATTACAGGCCAATGTCACTGATGAACATAGATGCAAAAATGCTTAACAAAATATTAGCAAACCAAATTCAGCAATACATTAAAAGGGTCATACACCAAGATCAAGTGGGATTTATCAAGGAATGCAAGGATGGTTCAGTATTCACAAATGTGATGCACCATATTAACGTTTGAAGAATAAAAATCATATACACCTCAATAGACACAGAAAAAGCTTTTGATAAACTTCAACATCCATTTATGATAAAAACTTTCAATGAAGTGGATATAAATGGAACATACCTCCACATAATAAAGGCTATATATGACAAGCCCACAGCTAACATCATACTCAATCGTGAAAACCTGAAAGCATTTTTTCTAAGATCAGGAACAAGAAAAGAATGCCCATTCTCACCACTTTTATTCAGCATAGTATTTGAAATCCTAGTGACAGCAATCCAACAGAAAAAGAAATAAAATGGATCCAAATAGAAAAGGAATAAGTAAAACTCTCACTGTATGCAAATGACATGATACTCTATATAGAAAATCCTAAAGATGGCACCAAAAAACTATTACAACTAATAAATGAATTCAGTAAAGTTCCAGGATCCAAAATTAAAGTAATCTGTTGCATTTCCATACACTAACAATGAACTATCAGAAAGAGAAATTAAGAAACAATCCCATTTCCAACTGCATAAAACAAAATAAAATACCTAGGAATAAATCTAATCAAGGAGATAAAAAACCTGTACTTGGAAAACTATAAGACATTGATGAAAGATACTGAAGACAACAGAAACAAATGGAAAAATATACTATGTCATGAACTGGAAGAGTTTCTATTATTAAAATGACAATACTTCCCAAGGCAACCTACAGATTCACTACAATCCCTATCAAAATAGCAATGGTATTTTTCATAAAACTAGAACAAATAACTCTAAAATCTGTATGGAAATCTAGAACAGCCAAAACAACAAGGCTGGGGGTATTATGCTCCCTGATTTCAAATTATTACACAAAGCTACAATAATTAAGATATGGTACTGACACAGAAACAGACACATAGATCAATGGAACAGAATAGCCCAGGAATAAACCCACCTACTGAATGGGAGAAGATATTTGCAAATGATATATCCAATAAGAAGTTAATATTAAAAATATACAAAGAACGCATACAACTCAACATCAAAGAAATAAAAACAACCTGAGTAAAAAATGGGTAGAGGACCTGAATAGACATTTTTCCAAAGAAGACATACAGATGGCAAACAGACACATGAAAAGATGCTAACATCATTCATCATCAGGAAATGCACAACCACAACGAAATATAATCTCACATTTGTCAGAATGGATTTGTTTTAAAAAGACAACAAATCAGTGTTATTAAGGACACGAGGAAAGGGAACCCCCATGAACTGTTGGTGGGAATGTAAACTGGTACAGTCACTATGGAAAACAGTATGGAGGTTCCTCAAAAAAAAAAAAAAAAAATAGAACTACCAAGTGACCTAGCAATTCTGTTTCTGAGTATTTTCCTAAAGAAAATAACAACACTAATTTGAAAAGATATATGTACCCCTATGTTCATTGTAGCATTATTTACAGTAGCCAAGATATGGAAGCAACCTAAGTGTCCACTGATAAATGGAAAAGGAAGATGTGATTTATATAGACACACACACACATATATGTGTATATACATAACACACACACAATAAAATGTTACTCTGATTGAAAAAGAATGAAACTTTGCCATTTGCAACAACATGTTTGGACCTAGAGAGCACTATGCTAAGTAAAATAAGTCAGACAGAGAAAGACAAATACTGTATATTATCACTTATATGTGGAATGTTAAAAAAACAAATGAATAAACATAACAAAACAGAAGCAGACTCATAGAACAGAAAACAAACTGGTGGTTGCCAGACAGGAGAGGTGGAGGAATGAGTGAAATAGGTGAGGAAAATTAAGAGGTACAAACTTGCAGTTATAAAATAAGTCACAGCATGTACAGCATAAGGAATATAGTCAATAACGTTGTAATAAACTTTGTATTGTGACAGATAACTAGACTAGTCTTGGTGATCATTTTGTAATGTATAAGAATACTAAATCACTATGTTGTGTACTTGAAACTAATATGTATTATAAGTCAATTATACTTCAGTTAAACAAAATTTATCATGAAGAATATCAGACATACATGCAATGCATACATTGGATGTTCTCAGAAATTTATAGTGATAAAACCTGAAAATAATATATGTTCATCAGTAGAGGAATAGTTAAATATATTATGATATATTCACACAAGGGATTATTATTTCACTATTTTAAATAATTATGTTGATTGATAGTTATGGATATTAAAAGCTGCCCATAATATATTATTACTTTAATAAACAAGTTAGAGATTGTATTGCTTGTTGGATCAAATGTATGTAATATTATTAGTGTATAAACTTAAAAGGTTTTCTGAAAAAATAACCAAATATCAGCTATTATGTCTTTGAACTTTTAGATTTCTACTAATTTTGCTTTTTTTAAAGCTTTTTGTATTGTTTCATTTTTAAAAATAAGCATGTTATATTTTATGATTAAAATGATAGCATTTTATTATTAAAATAATTCATTAAAAATCAATTATTTAAAGAACATTCAGTCTTTTTATAAATTTATTTATTTTTGGCTGCGTTGGGTCTTCATTGCTGTGTGCAGGCTTTCCTCTGGTTGCGGCGAGCAGGGGCTACTCTTCATTGTGGTGCACAGGCTTCTCATTGCAGTGGCTTCTCTTGCTATGGAGCACAAGCTGTAGACATGTGGGCTTCAGTAGTTGTGGCACACAGGCTCAGTTGTTGTGGTGCACAGGCTTAGTTGCTCCGCGGCATGTGTGATCTTCCCGGACCAGGGCTCGAACCCATGTCCCCTGCATTGGCAGGTGGATTCTTAACCACTGCACCACCAGGGAAACCCCCATTCAGTCTTATATATAATGAAATGTGTTGTTAGGAAAATTGTGATATGTACTTTATGATTTGAATGTATAGGATCTTTTGTTTATAATGCCTTGTTCCATTTTTCAGATTATCTTTTTACTTGAATTGCTCCATTTGGCGTCTGTTAGATTATAGCATATATTTGATATGCTGGAAGGCCATACTGGTATCATTCTTTTACGTGAACTTGGTTATTCCTTGGACCGCATAATATTCTCTTCTTATGGTTAGTTTCTTACTATAAAAATTTTCTAAAAGGAATAAAAAGGGCAGCTTCTTTTTCAACCACTATCAGAATTGTGCTAAAACCTATGTGAAAACTTTTGATTTAGCATTTAGTTTATATTTCTTTCCAGGTAGAATTTTTCCACAGACAAGCAATTATTCTTCCCAAACTCCATCTAAGAGGATACAATTTCTTCTACTTTCTAAAACCTGATCTTACACAGTAAAAATGCCAGTTTTGCTTTGTCTGAGATGAATGCAGAAAAGAAGATAATCTGTTTATTTAATGCTTTGGTTTATATGATTCAGATATCCTGAAGCTTTTATTCCCCCTTTGGGAAGGTTTGGGAAAGAAGTTCTAAACTTTTATTCAGTAGAAACTTCTGTAAATTCTCAAGTACTGTGTTTAGATTGTGAAAGGTGAAGGCTGTGCCATTCTTGATATAAATGAACAGATTCTCTTACTGACATGGTACAGTACATCACCAAAATTTATCTACTGTGTCAATGCCAGGGACTGGAAAAGGGGGATATAAATAAAATTGGAGAAGTCATAACTTTGGGCTCCTAACCTCAGGACTCTGGTCAGTAAACTCTTTAATCTCTGTGTTGAGAAGAGTTATGATAACATTGAGGGGAAAATAAATGTGTGGTCTGTATTGCCAACTCCTAATCCAGGGAGTGATGCTCATTTTGTATTTTAACTTGGTCCAAAAGGTCTATGTTTTGAGGCTGGCTTCTCCACTCAGTGTGTATGCTTTAAAGGGAATGAGCAATCATTATTTGCCTTGATCAGAGCCATGTAATTATCTTATTATAAAAAGAATGACATTCCTCACATTTTCTACACAGGGATGGTGACATTGACTCATTAATGGTGGCTACCTCAATGTCTTCCTCATCACAGTTCCAGTAGCCACAATTAATGAATCAATGTCACCATTGGATCAAGGATAAGAATAAGAAAACCAATGAAAGCCTGGAGTAAAAGTCTCCCATTCTCATCCCTGCAAGCTAGACCCAGAATTCGCTACTTTCTTTCTCTTGCAGAACAAGGAAAGACTGAGAAAAGAATGCCTGTTTCTATCTTCAGAGCCAGCAAAAATTATGTATGGATATTTACCAAACACTTGAAATTGAAAAATTTAAGGCAACAGCAAGTAGGACCTGATTTCTTTGCCTATAGAAATATATAGTAAGACCTATGGAGAAAAGTGGGGTTAGAGATACATTTTGGAAGTAAAGGGCAGAGAAAGAATAAGCAACACACTCAAATGACACCACAGGATAAAGGAGGGAGTGAGGGAGTGAGGTCTAGCTCAGGGTGCAGTATAATATCCTACACCCCTCCTCCTACTAAATCTCTACAGCTTAGGTGAATTGCCTATGTCCTTGAGTAAAGAAATGCGTAAAACTTCATTGGAGTCCTGTGTGTGTTCAATTCAGATAGCAATGACCCTTGAAGTGATAACCTTGCCTACCCAAACCTCTTTACATAATGGATATCACAGGCTGTTGGTTGATATTATTGATTGTGAGGTGTCTCTACTCAAGATGATGCAACTGAAGATACTGCAAGTTTGATTCCTGGTCCTCCAAGGATGGTTAGGGACACTCTGTGGGCCAGAAAAAAAGAGTTTATCAGGAAAAAAAAAATGAAGAACACTTAAATAATACCTTATTGTCCTTGATTAATGGTTCAAGTAGGTCCTTGGTTATTTAAATGGCAGCATATACTCATCACCCTTATAGTAAAAGTGAGCTGAATAGAAACTAAGCAGCATATACCCAAAACCCATTCTGCACACCATAGGACACAGAAACATTTGGAGGTGCAAGCAGTTGCCTTCAGAACAGTGTGGGGCTGAGTCAGCTGTCCTGCCCAGCAGTCTGGAGTCAGGACCAGGCTTGTAGGTGGCAGTTGGGGAAAGAAATATAGATGTTCAAGTTTTGTATAATGTGTTGAGTTTCTTCTCTCTTTCACTCAGAAACCTAGGTGTTCCTTTTTTGTTTGAATCTTATAGGTTGCAAAGAAAAGGGATATGTAATGGAAGCTTATTATAAGGATTTGCAAGAGGAAAGGGCAGCTAGAATTTGTGAGGTGCAGCAATTGCCTTTCAAGCAGGCCTTATGGAGACTGGTTTGACATTTGGAAGCTGGAAGATTGTTCAGGGGAACTCACTGATTCCTCAGAAGCAGACATTTTTACATGGTGTTCTAGTGCTCTATGATTTGGGTGACTTTTTTTTTTCTTCTCCCTGTATCTCTGCTTCATGTTGGCACAGCCAACATGCTTGTGAAAAATTGGACAGTGAGGGCTAGCCATTCAAAATAATTCAGCTGAAGACATTCCAGACTGATTCCTGGCTCCTCAGAGAATACTTAGAGATACCCAGGGGGTCAGAAAATGAAGAAACATTTTAGGTGCAGTCAACTTTGGTTAAAGGGGAGGGCACAGCTGTCTATGGTCCTGGATGCCACTTGCCTAGTCAGAAGGCAGCAGTGAACATGGACTTTTTCCTCAGAATCACTTGTAGGAATAGCAGACATTTGGGTTCTTTTCTTTTTTTTCTTCCATTCCTTCCCAGACTAGAAATAATACAATAATGAAATGTTTATAAAGTTTCTTAAGAATGAGGACCCAGGGTACCAGTTGTGCAGAGAGCTACTGACCAGGAAATGGATGGCCTGGTGGGATCTGCTGGCTGGTGGCCCTGAAGAAATGTGGATCCTCTAGCAACAAGAGGTGTGAAGAGAGAGGACCTTCAAGATGGCGGAGGAGTAAGACATGGAGATCATCTTCCTCCCCACAAATACACCAAAAATACATCTACATGTGGAAGAACTCCTACAGAACACCTAGGGAATGCTGTCAGACTTCCCAAAAGATGTGTGGCTGACAGGGTCTTGGTGTTCTGGCCAGGTGTCAGGCCAGAGCCTCTGAGGTGGGAGAGCCGAGTTCAGGACATTGGACCACCAGAGATCTCCTGGTCCCACATACTGTCAATCGGCGAGAGCTCTCCCAGAGATCTCCATCCCAACGCTAAGACCCAGCTCCACTCAACAACCAGCAAGCTCCAGCGCTGGACACACCATGCCAAAAAACTAGCAAGACAGGAACACAACCCCACCCATTAGCAGAGATGCTGCCTAAAAATCATAATAAGTTCACAGACACCCCAAAGCACACCACTGGGTGCAGCCCTGCCCACCAGAGGAACAAGATCCAGCATTATCCACCAGAACACAGGCACCAGTCCCCTCCACCAGGAAGCCTACACAACCCACTGAACAAACCTTACCCACTGGGCACAGACAACAAAAACAATGGAAATTACGAACCTGCAGCCTGTGAAAAGGAGACCCCAAACACAGTAAGTTAAGCAAAATGAGAAGACAGAAAACAACACAGCTGATGAAGGGCAAGGTAAAAACCCACCAGAGCAAACAAATGAAGAGGAAATAGGCAGCATACCTGAAAAAGAATTCAGAGTAATGATAGTAAAGATGATTCAAAATCTTGGAAATAGAATGGAGAAAATACAAGAAACATTTAATAAGGACCTAGAAGAACTAAAGAACAAACAAACAATGATGAACAACACAGTAAATGAAATTAAAAATTCTCTAGAGGGAATCAGTAGCAGAATAACTGAGGCACAAGAACAAATAAGTGACATGGAAGATAAAATAGAGTAAATAACTACCACAGAGCAGAATAAAGAAAAAAGAATGAAAAGAATGAAGAACAGTCATAGAGACGTCTGGGACAATATTAAATGCAACAACATTCGAATTATAGGGATCCCAGAAGAAGAAGAGAAAAAGAAAGGGACTGAGAAAATATTAGAAGAGATTATAGTTGAAAACTTCACAAATATGGGAAAGGAAATAGTCAATCACGGCCAGGAAGTGCAGAGAGTTCCATACAAGATAAATCCAAGGAGAAACATGCAAAGACAAATATTAATCAAACTATCAAAAATTAAATACAAAGAAAAAATATTAAAAGCAGCAAGGGAAAAACAAAAAATAATGTACAAGGGAATCCCCATAAGGTTAACAGCTGATCTTTCAGCAGAAACTCTGCAAGCCAGAAGGGAGTGGCAGGACATATTTAAAGTGATGAAAGGGAAAAACCTACAACCAACATTACTCTACATAGCGAGCATCTCATTCAGATTCAACAGAAAAATTAAAACCTTTACAGACAAGCAAAAGCTGAGAGAATTCAACACCACTAAACCAGCTTTACAACAAATGTTAAAGGAACTTCTCTGGGAAAGAAACACAAGAAAAAGAAAAGACCTCCAATAACAAACACAAAACAATTAAGAAAATGGTAATAGGAACATACATATCAATAATTACCTTAAATGTAAATGGATTAAATGCTCCAACCAAAAGACATAGACTGGCTGAAAGGATAAAAACAAACCCGTAGATATGCTGCCTACCTGAGACCCACCTCAGACCAAGGGACACATACAGGTTGAAAGTGAGGGGATGGAAAAATATATTCCATGCAAAAGGAAACCAAAAGAAAGCTGGAGTAGCCATTCTCATATAAGACAAAATAGACTTTAAAATAAAGAATATTACAAGAGACAAAGAAGGACACTACATAATGATCAAGGGATCAATCCAAGGAGAAGATATAACAATTGTAAATATTTATGCACCCAACATAGGAGCACCTCAATACATAAGGCAAATGCTAACAGCCATAAAAGGGGAAATCGACAGTAACACAATCATAGTAGGGGACTTTAACACCCCACGTTCACCAATGGACAGATCATGTAAAATGAAAATGAATAAGGAAATACAAGCTTTAAATGATACATTAAACAAGATGGAATTAATTGATATTTATAGGACATTCCATCCAAAAACAACAGAATACACTTTTTTTCTCAAGTGCTCATGGAACATTCTCCAGGATAGAACATATCTTGGGTCACAAATCAAGCCTTGGTAAATTTAAGAAAATTGAAATCATATCAAGTATCTTTTCAGACCACAACACTATGAGACTAGTTATCAATTACAGGAAAAAATCTGTATTAAATAAAAACACATGGAGGCTAAACAATACGTTACTAAATAACCAAGAGTTCACTGAAGAAATCAAAGAGGAAATTAAAAAATACCTAGAAACAAATGATAATGAAAACATGATGACCTAAAACCTATGGGATGCAGCAAAAGCAGTTCTAAGAGGGAAGTTTATAGAAATATAATCCTACCTCAAGAAACAAGAAACATCTCAAATAAACAACCTAATCTTACACCTAAAGCAATTAGAGGAAGAAGAAGAAAAAATCCCCAAAGTTAGCAGAAGAAATCATAAAGATCAGATCAGAAATAAATGAAAAAGAAATGAAGGAACTAATAGCAAAGATCAATAAAACTAAAAGCTGGTTCTTTGAGAAGATAAACAAAATTGATAACCATTAGCCAGAATCATCAAGAATGAAAGGAAGAAGACTGAAATCAATAGAATTAGAAATGGAAAAGGAGAAGTAACAACTGACACTGCAGAAATACAAAGAATCATGAGAGATTACTACAAGCAAATATATGCCAATAGAATGGACAACCTGGAAGAAATGGACAAATTCTTAGAAATGTACAACCTTCCTAGACTTAACCAGGAAGAAATGGAAAATATAAACAGACCAATCACAAGCACTGAAATTGAAACTGTGATTAAAAATCTTCCAACAAACAAAGGTACAGGACCAGATGGCTTCACAGGTGAATTCTATCAAACATTTAGAGAAGAGCTAACACTTATTCTTCTCAAACTCTTCCCAAATATAGCAGAGGGAGGAACACTCCCAAACTCATTCTACAAGGCCACCATCGCCCTGATACCAAAACTAGACAAAGATGTCACAAAGAAAGAAAACTACAGGCCAATATCACTGATGAACATAGATGCAAAAATCCTCAACAAAATACTAGCAAACAGTATCCAACAGCACATTAAACGGATCATACACCATGATCAAGTGGGGTTTATCCCAGGAATGCAAGGATTCTTCCATATACACAAATCAATCAATATGATACACCATATTAACAAATTGAAGGATAAAAACCATATGATCATCTCAATAGATGCAGAAAAAGCTTTCGACAAAATTCAACACCAATTTATGATAAAATCCCTCCAGAAAGTAGACATAGAGGGAACTTTCCTTAACATAATAAAGGCCATATATGACAAACCCACAGTCAACATAGTTCTCAATGGTGAAAAACTGAAACCATTTCCACTAAGATAGGGAACAAGACAAGGTTGCCACCTCTCACCACTCTTATTCAACATAGTTTTGGAAGTTTTAGCCACAGCAATCAGAGAAGAAAAAGAAATAAAAGGAATCCAAATCGGAAAAGAAGTAAAACTGTCAGTGTTTGCAGATGCCATGATACTATACATAGAGAATCCTTAAGATGCCACCAGAAAACCTCTAGAGCTAATGAATGAATTTGGTAAAGTTGCAGGATACAAAATTAATGCAGAGAAGTCTCTTGCATTCTTATACAGTAATAATGAAAAATCTGAAAGCGAAAGTATGGAAACACTCCCGTTTACAATTGCAACGAAAAGAATAAAATACCTAGAAATAAACCTACCTAAGGAGACAAAAGACCTGTATTCAGAAAACTATAAGACACTGATGAAAGAAGTGAAAGATGATACAAACAGATGGAGAGATATACCATGTTCTTGGATTGGAAGAATCAACATTGTGAAAAGGACTATACTACCCAAAGCAATCTACAGATTCAGTGCTATCCCTATCAAACTGCCACTGGCATGTTTCACAGAACAAGAACAAAAAATTTCACAATTTGTATGGAAACACAAAAGACCCCGAATAACAAAGGCAATCTTGAGAAACAAAAATGGAGCTGGAGGAATCAGGCTTCCTGTCTTCAGACTATACTACAAAGCTATAGTAATCAAGACAGTATGGTACTGGCACAAAAACAGAAAGATAGATCAATGGAACCGGATAGAAAGCCCAGAGATAAATCCACACACATATGGTCACCTTATCTTTGATAAAGGAGGCAAGAATATACAATGGAGAAAAGACAGCCTCTTCAATAAGTGGTGCTGAGAAAACTGGAGAGCTACATGTAAAAGAATGAAATTAGAACACTTCCTAACACCATACACAAAAATAAACTCAAAATGGATTAAAGACCTAAATGTAAGACCAGGCACTATAAAACTCTTAGAGGAAACATAGGCAGAACACTCTATGACATAAATCACAGCAAGATCCTTTTTGACCCACCTCCTAGAGAAATGCAAATGAAAACAAAAATAAACAAATGGGACCTAATGAAACTTAAAAGCTTTTGCACAGCCAAGGGAACTGTAACAAGATGAAAAGACAACCCTCAGAGTGGGAGAAAATATTTGCAAATGAAGAAGCTGACAAAGGATCAATCTCCAAAATATACAAGCAGCTCATACAACTCTATATCAAAAAAGCAAACAACTCAGTCCAAAAATGGGCAGAATATCTAAACAGACATTCCTCCAAAGAAGATATACAGATTGCCAACAAACACATGAAAGAATGCTCAACATCACTAATCATTAGAGAAATGCAAATCAAAACCACAATGAGGTATCACCTCACATCAGTCAGAATGGCCATCATCAAAAAATCTACAAACAATAAATGCTGGAGAGGGTGTGGAGAAAAGGGAACCCTCTTGCACTGTTGGTGGGAATGTAAATTGATAGAGCCACTATGAAGAACACTAGGTAGGTTCCTTAAAAAACTAAAAATAGAACTACCATATGACCCAGCAATCCCACTAATGGGCATATACCTTGAGAAAAACATAATTGAAAAAGAATCATGTACCACAATGTTCATTGCAGCACTATTTACAATAACCAGGACATGGAAGCAACCCAAGTGCTCATGGACAGATGAATGGATAAAGAAGATGTGGCACATATATACAATGGAATATTACTAAGCCGTAAAAATAAATAAAATTGAGTTATTTTTAGTGAGGTGGATGGACCTAGAGTCTGTCACACAGAGTGAAGTAAGTCAGAAAGAGAAAAACAAACACCGTACGCTAACACATATATATGGAATCTAAAAAAAAAAAAAGGTTCTGAAGAACCTAGGGGCAGGACAGGAAAAGAAAAGAAAATGAAAAAAAAAAAAAGAAAAATTTTTATGTGAATTATCTTACTTAATTCTTACAACCATGCTATGATATACTCAATTTTATTGTATCCATTTTGTAGATGAAAAATTAAGGCTTAGAGAGGTATAATACCTCATCCAAAATTACACAGTTAATTGCCTGAACCTTACCTTAGATTCTGGCACTTATGTCAAGCTTTTTGGGGAAGAGTAGCAACACGTGGAAAGGAATATGATGAATTAAGCCCTGTGTTTTACATTTTATCTGTATATTGGCATATTAGTGGTATGTGTCTCATAGAGTTTTGCATATTAAGGATAAGTAATGTACCTAAAGCATTTAGCATGTTGACTGGACCTACAAAAAACAATAAATGCTAATTATTAAAATTTTTATGAATGATTAGGAGTAACTCTATTTGGAATAATACGTGTGCAAAGGTTTTATTTAAGTGTAAATAATGTAGTGTAAGCAGAATTGAGATATCGCATCTTGCATCCTACTAGTGACTAGCCACAGGGCAGACTATGGTGCCACTGACGGGAACATCACTTGACTGTCTCTTTACTGTCTAATAACTTTAGTTATGTCTTTCTTTTCTTCATGCACTCTGTGATCCTTCTTACTGCCTCTCTCTTTCATCTCTTCCTCCATACTTCTTCAAATTGTCCAGCAATTTTCCTATATGTTTTTCTGTGTCACTTACCTCCCCAGCTCTTAGAATTGGCTGTAATATTGCGTTTAGGAGCCTGCCTGGGAGTTGTATTTCTCATATAGGGCCTTAGGGATTGATCTCTCCCACCAAAATGTTAATTGAGCAATATAATTTTTAATAGGAGTAAGATGAAAATAGGTAGAAATGCCCTCCTGCATCCAATCCTGAGAATTCAGGAGGAAACGTTTTAATTTATTTGTGGGGAAATTGTTTTTCAGCGTGGAGTCCCTTTTTTCAAAATTACGTTTATGTAAAGATATGTTTGATAATGACAATAACTTGCTAGTAGACATATTTAACGATGTTAGTTCCTTGAGAGGAGGCTCTGGTCCTTGTCCTTGTATTTCCAGCACCTAGCAGAGTGCACATAGTAGGTGCTTAAAAATTGCTGGAGAAAAAATAGAGACATAAATAACGATAACTAGTTAATTGTTATGTAAGTAACATTATATAAATATAATTATAATATAATAATAATTACAGTGTGTGAACCTGTACTCCTGTTTTGGACAGTATATCTATTGACAGTGTTCAAACTCAGGTCTCATTAATTCTGGGAGATTTATGGACAGAAATACATACACACCTCACAAACACAGCCTAAACCTAATTTAATCAATAATTTAAATATTGCCTCACTCTGGAAACCTAACATTGGTGATGGTATGCACAAATCTATATGACTTCCTAAAGAAGCCCAATGAAACTTTTCAGAACCGCTCTACTCCCTGAAAATGTCCTGGGGATAAAGCCTTAGTAGACTTTTTTTTTCTGTTTGCGGGCATGTTTTAACTGGCCTACTTGAAATATTGTTAAGAAGCTTAGGGAATCCACAGTTATTATCTGAGAATTCCACGTTTATATTTTTGGTTATAGCAGAGCGACTTTAAAATTTGACTTATAAAGAAAGACTTCTGAATACCAGGTGATTAATATTTTACATAAATAAGGAGCAAATGGAGAAGTAAAGGAATTCAGTACCCTCACTAAAATACAATGACTAATGTGCAAATATGGGAAAGGTCATTGTATTTGATGCTCACATTATGCATAAAGAGATGAGGCTTCTTTTGAAGTGTTTATTGTAGTGATTGGCCATGGGACTGAGTTATGAAATCAACGCAGAGTCTCTGAGTCCTGTAGTAACACACTAGTGGCTTAGTACAACCTGGGACACACACACTCGGCTATTTGTGAACATACTTTATGTTTAGAGAAAAAAAGGAATTAGCCATCTATGGACCAGATGAGTAACCTCATAATAAAACATAACAAAATAAAACTGTGAGACAGTTGACATCTCAATATGATTTGATTTAATCCTGTCTAGTGAAAGATAATTTCATGGGCTTTATCATGGGAGTCTTAAAGTAGAGGTTTATTAAAGGGAGCATAGAGTAGTATAGTGACCTGACAGATTTAGTCAGAAGACATGAATTCACTTTATGGCTTTCTTCCTTCTCCTTTTGGTAAAACTAGGCAAATATCAACCTCATTCAGCCACTGATTCTTCATCTTGAAGATGGTGGAAACAATATCTACTCACCTATCACCAAAAAAAATTTGAGGCTAAAATCTAAAAAAAAAACCTGTAAAGTGACATAAAATACTAGTTAATCTTCAAAAGTAATAATTTTCTTTATTGCAAAGGATTCATAAGAGTAAGATATTCTTAAAGACCACACTGAAATAAGGATGGATCTTAGGATACTTGCTGACTTCTCTATGGCTCTTGCAGGATCTATCAGAGTTCTGAAAGATGTTTGTGCATATGTGGCTTTAGTTTCAGTTCTTCATTTGACCTGTTCATTACTTTTTGTGTCACTTTTTGAGGGCCAGATTTCCCAAGCATTTTACCATTTATCTTTTATGCACCTATGCAAGAGACTTATGTGTGCTATTTTTGAATGTTTTTAAAGGAACTATTTGGAATAGTTTTATTCTTTCTATTGATTTTTTTTTTTTTGGCTCAGTTAATAGGTTGCCAGTTAATAGGTTTAGTGAGTCTAAAATTGAATATCCTGTTTGTATATCTGAAGCAGGTAATGGGTAATTATTATTACCTTGAGGCTGGCAATATTCACTTGAGAGTAAAAATTACATTGATTCTCTGATTTGAGTAAAAATACCCTCTACAGAAAATGTTTATAACACTTTCTTCTAGTCTTTTTTTTAACTCTTTATAACTGTCATATCTCAGTTCCACAAAAAAATGAGTTTATAGTTGTATTGAAGACAATTATCTCCAAATAGTCTTTGTTTAGTTATTTAAATAATTTCTATAATTGAGAAGATGTGGATTGGTTTTAGCTAATGACATAGTTTTCTAAATACTTTAATGAAATAAACCTCTCCATGCAGTTCAGGTATAACTAGATTATTTAATGAAATACCTTGAGAAAATGGATTCAGCAGTCCTGGGTTACCAGCTGTGTAACCTTGGGGAACTTAGCTAATCTCTCTGATCCTCAGTTTTCTCTTCCATGAAATAGTGAGATAAATAATAATATCCAGTCTAGCTACATAGATTTGTGGTTGAGATCAAATGATATTTATACATTGTACAAAGATATACTGTAAAGTGTTAAATATTACATACACATTTAAAATATTAGAAGATATCTTTAGCACACTAAAACATCATTTAAATACATTTCAATGTGGAAGGCTCTTTCCTTCTTGAAATGCCTTTGTTGAAAGAAAGGCTACCAATTTCTGACTATCTTTTTTGTTTCCCTCTATTGTATCCTCTTCCTCTGTATCTCTTCAGTGTAACTATTAGTATCCTTTGGTGTTTGATCTGCCCTCTTCACTCCTTATAGCCCACTGGTTGGAATTTTTCTGTCATTCACTAATCCATCTGGCATGATGGTCTCCTGAATCGTATTTCTCACTGTGGAAAATTGTAATAGCATTCATCCAACCATTCATGCCAGAAATATTTCTTCTTTAACTTCTATATTCAGTAGATTACCAAGATTTGTTAAATTCACCACTCAAATATTTCCCAGATCTCTCTATAGATGCTGTCTTTGTTCAAGTCTCTCTCAACTTGGATGGTTGGAAGAGCCACTTAATTTTTGTCTTCAGTCTCACTTCAACCCAAATGAATCCTCCACCATTCTGTTTAAGTGAGCTTTCTCAAATACTTTTGGACTTTGCTTTCACATGGTTTGTAATTCCGTATGTTTTTTGATGGGTTGCTGTAGAGGACAAAGTACAAACTCCATATTATGGCAAACATTTTTCATACTGTGTTCCCATATGCACCTCACTCCAGGTAAACAGACCTGGTGGGATTTCCCAAAATAGAGTATGAATTCCAAAACTCTGTACCTTTGTACATGTCCTTTTCTTGAAATGACCCTTCTCCTTTTCACCCCTCATTGCCTGGGAAAATGCTCACCTCAAACATAACTTTCTCTCTTGAGTTCTACCTGTGTCAAGACACTACATGCCTTTGTGATTTTATGAAATCCTTTGCACTTCAGGACTACAGCCTTTAAGAAGATTCCATTAGAATTATTTTTCTCACATTTGTATTCCTCAGTAGGCTGAGCTTATTCTTTTCTGGTCTTTTTTTCTCCTAAAAAATGTTTGTGAAATGTTTACTGATAGAATGAACGAGGGGTAATGCAGTTTAGTTTTTCATTTCTTATCACTTCCAAAATAAAAAGGCTAGGAGAAGGCAAGGAAACTCAGGAAACAGGAAGAAGGCAAGGAGCTGGTGCTAAGCTGCCATCAGCCTTGACAGAAAGAAACCTCTTTCCCTGTTCGTTATGTGCTTCAGAAGAGATTGGTTTTGATTCATGTTGTTTGTAACAACTTAGGGCCTGTCCTCTGTTCCTCTATTTTGTCTTTAAAGCATATTTGTAGACACCATTATGTAATGAATAATATATCACAATAAGTTTTTCTGAGGCTTCAGATTAGTAAATGGTTTTCTTTTCATGGAAGCGTTCAAAACTAGTGATTCTAACAAACAATATTTCTCATTTTTGAACAATAGATTTTCTTTCTCTCTCTAATCTAAGGATCTCGTAGGTACATTCAGTTATTACAAACATCAGATAAAAACATATTCTGGAAGAAATATACATAATACTTTTTATTTTTGCTAGGTTATTTGCCTGTGGCATTATATCTATTTTTTAAGACCAAAACCAAATGTCTGAGTAATACGTGAATAAGATTTAAAAGCAGCACATTGTTATCAGAGAACCCTGAAGTACAATGGCATGATCATATGCCTGAAGCCCATGATCCATCATGACAGGGAGCTCATGTATCATATTGTCATGGCAACAAGATGTCTTCTTAGGTTTAAATTTGTTTGTGTTGCAGATCCATAACTTTAAAAGCTTAGCCAAAGCTTTTAAAGAGCAACTTGTATTGCTTTCATGGTTCATGCTGTATGCTAAAAATTCATGGCTATTTTGCAAATGGTAATTTGAGTGTTCTTTACTTTTGTTCTTTTTGTCTCTAAAGTGCGCAGTCATCAGACTAAAATGGTTATGCCTGAGTGTTTTGTTTTGTCACTTGTGCGGCTTCAAGACAGAACTGTTGGGGGTAAAGATTTGCTTCCCTATATTTGCTATGCAGAGACTCTGGATTTAGGTTTTTGGATGTAAAGATGTATATTCTTTCACTGAGGCTATAATGATGAAAAGCAAACAGCTATTTTAACCTCCTGAATATTCCAAACTTAATGAGCTTACTGTGTTGTTCGGAAAAGCCGAAACCTTGCAGCCTCCTCCGTGCTTTCTGCATGGCAAAGACAGTTCTCTTGCCCAGGGAGTCTCTGTAAACGCTGAGGAAAAACAATGATCAGTGGTCCTCCTGATCATTGCTTTAGTAGAATGTCCTTGACACCCTTCGCATTGTAGCACAAGGCTGACAGTTAATGTTCTCATTTGGAAGCAGCGAGCAGAGAATCAGGGGAGTAGGAATCACAAAGGGTGAGAGGGAGAGAGTGAGGGAGAATGGAGGGAGGGGAGAGAGACAGCAAGAGAGACAGAGGCAGAGAGCCCTTTGTTGTTGCCTTCTTTGCAACTGTTAACCCCTTAGAGCTAGAGATGGAAATTTCCCACATCAACAAGCGCTGTATTATCCCCTCCAGTGAAGCAAATTGTTTTTGTAAGTTAGTTTTGTCTTTAAAGAGGCATACAGATGAAGGTTATGAAGTGAATGTGAAATAGAAAAGGCCCTCTGTGATGGTGTTAATACTGAATTAAGAGGAAAGGCATCTGCAGATTAAAAAAATTACTAAACTGGGAACTAAACTCGACTGAGTTTTATTTTTTTTTTTCTATTGCCAATTATTTGTCTCGGGATATTCCTATATGGGTGATGAAAAAGACAAGATGCAAGATATTCCATAGGTTTTTCAAGTGGATCTCAGGTGTTTTTGTATTGTTCCTATTTTTGTTGTTTGATATATATATATATATATTTTTTGGCTTCTTTCTGGATGTAATAAAGATTACAAGAGTTAAAATCTTGGAATTTTTATGCCTGCGTATCTACTATCAGTTTGGCAAGAAATATGGCAAATGAAATATGACTTTGTAACATTCATAAAGTCAGTTCCATTATTTATAATTTGATTTTACAAAACTCAATTTGTGGGTCTAATTGTAATTAGTATTCATATCTCCTTCTGAAGCCCTTAGCCATAAGCTTTAGGAAAGAAAATGAGGAATATTGTGTTGGATAAGAATAAAGAAGCAACCCTTTGTTTGGTCAGCAAAAATTAATCCTTCACGTCTGTTGTTGGGAAAATGACTAAGCTTCTAACATCCCTGGTGATGATACAGTATGCCTATTGCAGAAAGATAGACAGTAACATTTTAATATCACATCAAGCCAGACATTCAAGGGCATGGTTTACTCCAGGTTCTGGGTGTATATTGTACATTTTTCTTTTTGTTTGCCCAAGTCTGGGACTATTTATGACTATTAGAGACACTCAGTAGATCTTTGGTGGCTTGAAAGAGTGGAGACTTGCTGTAAACTTCAACTTTTCCTAAGAAAATTGCTTTTGGTAATGGAAAAGTTTTTAAAGAAATATTTTTCTGTTGGGAATAAGTATCTGTTGGTAATACCTTAATAATATTAAGTATGCATCCTTAGAATACTTTTCACAGAGACAGGATTTTATTTGAGTTGTGTTGGAGAAAAGGTCCATCTGTGTAAAGTACAGCTGGACACCTCTCTATTCCATTCCCCTACCCCAGCCCCCTGACCACACTAAGAGAAGACCAAGCTCAAACTCATCTGAAGGAGAGAGAATCATCACCAGGAACAGAGACTGTTTCACTTCTTCAGTGACTATTTGTGAGGAATATTCAGTCAAAGTGTAGTTGGTTGAAATGTGATGTGCCCCCCTCTTCCCCCCAAAAAGAGACACATCCATGTTAAATCCTTGGAACCAATTAATGTTACCTTATTGGAAAAATGAGTTTTGCAGATGTGATTAAGAATCTTGAGATGAGATCATCCTAGATTATTGTGTGAACCCTAAATCCAATGACAAGTGTCTATATACGAGAAAGACAGAGGGAGGTTTGAGACAAACAGCAGGAAAGAAGATGATGTGACCATGTAGGGGTGATTGGAGTGATGCAACCACAAGTCTAGGAATTCCAACTGCTACCAGAAGTTGGAAGAAGCAAAGAATAGAATCTCCCCTAGAGCCTCTGGAGGGAGGCTGACCCTGCTGATCCCTTGATTTTAGACTTCTGACTTCCATAACTGGAAAAGAATAAGTTTCTGTCTCGTTTGATGATGACAAGTTTGTGGTAATTTGTTATAGCAGCCACGGGAAACTAATGCACAGAGGATCACCAGATCTGACTCATATGTGATGGTTGCTGCTTTGCCAGCATCCCTTCTCCCACGTCCACCCCCATATCAGCCTGTGCAGAATCCTAGGAGGGAAGAAACTAGTTAGCAATTGAGGAAGCCATCATTTTGGCTTTGGCTTTGAGTTATGCCTGCTTCCTTCTGCAAACATTCTCCTTGGCTGTTAAGCATCATCCTGCTCCAAATCCACCAACTTTAGCATCATTGGCTTTTGCTTCTAATTTACATCCTCGCTCTGCCTTCCCTTCTTTAACCTCAGTATGCCAGGTGTTATGTCAATGAAATGTAGTTTCTTCTCAATAGAATATTGTTTGTGTCTCTTAAAACCTCTAAGGTTTTCTTTTTTTTTTTTTTATTTTTGAATCACAGCTTTTGCAACTTCTGGACTTTCCTCCAAAAAACTCTAGGTTTAACTAAGAATTGATCATAGAGGAATGTCAACCAAATGGAATATATAGAAAAGGGCTGGCTGCCAAATGCAGTCTCTTCTTTTGCTTCTGATTTTAGTGATCCATGTGGGGTTTTTTCCCCCTTGTAATTATCAATATCCTTTATGGCTTGCACCTGCCATCCTCCTAAAAATCATAGCAGTCTGAATGAATAGTAACTAGTGAGTTTGTTTCTTTTTAGCAATTTTAGGTCAAAAGCTGTTGAAAGATTCTGGTCATAGAAAAATAGGAGATCTTGGCTTGTCTTAATAGCAACAAATATAATTTCTGAAGCATTACATGAAATGATTGACTTAGAAGAGATGGATTGTTTACTCATGTTTGCTTTCACATCTAGGAGACAGAGATATTACTCTAATGGCAATGGTTTAAAGGATGGACAAGGCTATAAACTCTCATGGCTTCATCCTTTGCCACCATCTAATATGTAGAAATGTAATGGCAGGGGTTAGACTTTAATATATGGTAGCTGATAAAATTGATTTTTTTCTGAAACATATTTTGATTATGTGTATAGAGCATAGAGCCTAATGGTTAACAATGGACAAAAGTTTGATGAAAAATTTGATGCTTTCTTTGGTAGCACCAGGTAAAAATCCCATTTAGCAATGATGTGGTTGGTCATTGTGGAACTGCTCTCTTACATAATAGTTGGAAATTGTTTTAAAAATCCAGCACTATTCTAAGTTTAAACAGGAATTTGCATAATAATTAAGCTTGTGATCTTTTGAATTAGATAGATAGGATTACAACTTTGGCTCTGAAACATATTCCTAGACTTGTGTGTCATCCGACTTACTTGTTCCTCATTTTCCACATTATCATTGGGATGGTTACAATACCTATCTGAAAGAGTTACAAAAATTAAAGGAGGCCATGTATAGCAAACACTTTGAACAATGGGTGTCATGTAGTAAGTGCTCAGAAAATGTGTATTATTGCTTCTTCTCTGTATCAAACCTTGGAAATTCTTAACTATATTTTTTAGTATAAACCCAGAGAAGATGAAGAGGAACATGTAAACTGGTGTGAGTTAAGCGTTTCCTGCCCTGCTCTCAAGGTCTTGACAATAATTTAGGGAAGCAATAAAACCTGAAAAAGGAATTGATTAAGATGCAAAAGAAGAGAGGATTTTTACGTGAAGTGACAACTAATTTAAAATCTAATAAATAAAAATAAGGACTGAATTAAAGTCAACTTAGAAAGCTAATAGCATTAAAGAATGCTTAATCAATGCAGGTCTTGAATTTACAACAGTTGTACTTTACTCCAAGATAAAACAAAAGTATGATGAAGCAAGACAACACTTCTCCATAATTTTTGTTTTTATCTTTGTTTTTATGAAATACTAAGATAATCAGAGATAGGAGAAGGAAGAGAGGAAAGAGAGCAATCAGCAGTATTTCAGGGCTTGGTAATGGGGAACGTTAGGGATTTAGTCCTTCTAAAACTAATAGAAGGCAAGTTGCATTACTCTCACTTTATAAGTGAAGGTGTAGGGGAGGAAAATTTTTCCTCTACCCTTTTGGGTTCTTTTGGCTGGTCTAATGCAATTGACATAAAACAGATTAACAGGAGAAAAACAAATTTAGTGTTATATATATGGGAGCCCCACATACATGAGTCTCCCAGACAGTCAGGCAACTGAGGCTTATATGCCATCCTGAGCTAAGGAGAAGGGGGTAAGGGTCAGGGCTTCAAAGGAAAGGAAGGCAATTCACAGGAAGATGGGAAGAGCAAGTGTTTGGTAAACAAGTGTTTGCCATGCTATGTAGAGATAATGGCACACAGAGAGGACTTTGAACAAATGGACCCTGCCTGCTCACTGCCCACCCCCCACCCCCTTACCACATCTAGCCCACACTCTCTGTAGTTATCTCTGGTGATAGTTCTCTTCCTGGACCAGACCCCACCACCACCCCCGTCTAAATTCTTTAGCAGTTAAGGGGGAGGTGAAAAGCTCTTCTTGAGTCTGCTTGTTGGGCCTTGATTATCTTCAGCTCAAAATAATCCACATGCCAAAGTGGCACAATCTGGGGCAGCCTGCCCTGGACCCCATCAAAGTAACTGAGGCTCAGAGAGGTTAAATAACCTGTCCAATATCTTCAGGTTCTTAGTGGTTTAAAAAAGTGCTGTCCACCTTACCAGAGTTCAAGGTTGAGTTGATAATAATCAGTGAAAAGGAAATCTGGGGAAGAGTTTCACCTGGCAGAATTGGGCTTTCTCTCTTTCTTAATGCTCTGAATTTAGTTATCTTAATATATTGATTTATTAGTGTTCTGAATGGTGTCATGGGGGGAGAAAACAAACAGAATATATGAGAAAACAGAGAACTGTTTTCTCTCTTGGATTAAAATTCCTAGGGAAACAATTCAAAGTGGATGGGACATTACCTCACCAAGGCTCATCTCTGACGTCAGTTCAGATATCCTGTTACTTTGGATAATCTAGGCAAGTAAGCCAACAGGTTTGGTTTTCACATACAGTAAGAAATTCCAGGCTTTCAAAATCTGAGGTCTGAGCAAACCATATTTTGGAGGCAGTAAAACATGTAGTCATTAAAAATATACTTAAGAGTGAGAAAATAATTTAAAACTCAGTTCTTGGTGTATACCCTAAAGCCATGGGGTCCTTAAACTGTGGTTCTCATGGCAGCAGCATCAGAATCTCTTGGAAGCTAGTTCGCAATGCATATTTTTGGACCCATCTGTAGAATTAAAATCTCTGGGGTGGGGCTCAGCAATATGAGGCTTAACAAGCCTTAGGTAATTCTGATGCACATTAAAGTTTGAAAGCCACCGCCCTAGAGCTGCAAATGATTAAATAAAGGGAAGGAGAAGGAGGGAGATCTATGAATGAGATTGCAGAGGTTTCTCTTTCTAAGGAACAAAGTGGAACAGGGATAGAAAAACAAAGGGAAAGGTCACCTTAAAAAAAAAAGTCTTTAGGAAATGATATGACTTAGACATGCTATCAGGGCTCCAAAGGTGGGCATTTGTCTTCTTGTACCTCACTGCGGAGGAATGCAGAGGCAAAAGGACAGAAATCAAAACACAAAGAGAAAGTCAAAAGAGGCCTTGTGCCCACATTCTGCTTCCTATACAACCAAGAGCAGAAACCTCAGGAGTTTCTGAGCATTGGGATGATGGTAGAGATGAGCATAGATTGCCCCCGTCTCCAGACATTGCTGAGGGTTCTCGGAGTCAGTACTGCAGGTGACTGAGCTGGGGTGTTTCTGTATGGACTGTGTTCCTGAGGTCTGCCCTCCAGCCTTAGGATGAATGTGTAGGATGTCTGAGGAGGAATGTGAGCATTGTTTCAGTCTGATGGTCTTTAGTGGTCCCTCTGCCCAATGTGGCTGTGCACCTGAGCCTCATTTCTCATTGTTTTGTGAAATACTGTTCAAAGCCACCTTGTTTCCACCAGTCAGCACCTATCAGAGCACTTTGAAGTAAATGCCAACCAGTTGTGGTATCTGAGAAGAATGTAGTGTTGGTGCTGGAGCTCCTGGCATGATAATGCAGAAATTCTAGAATAGAATCATGCAACTAGCCATAGTTCTTGAGATCTAATCCAGACTCCTTGCTTTTCAGTACAGGAAATGTAACCATGGAGAAATTAAGTGACCAATACAAGGTCACACATTAGTGGAGCAAAGACAACTCCATGTTTCTGGTTTTAATTTACTCAACAAATGCTGATTAAGCATCTATTAAGTGCTAGGCAGTAGGTGAACAATGATAAGACAGTCCTTGCTCTCAAAACTCTTGCCACCTAGTGGACAAGCTAGGTAAGAAAACAAGCGATTATGTGGAATTTAATAATTTTAATGATGAAGATAAGGCTATGGCACTCTATGATCATGCAAGTGGGGCACCTAAGTCAAATCTGGAGGGTGTAAATGACTGCTGTGGACCAATGACAGCTCTGTGCTGTCCGTCCCTTTCCTTTTTGAATGGGATTATCTTTGGCTGTCATCCTATGCTTGCTTCACCACTGTATGTTGGGTGTGTGGGGAACAGAAGAGCAAAGAAGACTTGTTGGTTCATAGGTCTGTAGTTTGAGAAGAACTGTCCCCCAGGAATTGCACTTGAGGCTGACTGAAATGAGAGCTCAGGGGCTTCGAATCAATCCCATAATGGGATGAGCCTGGGGAGCTCTTGGGAGGAGGATGACTATATGGCAGTGGCTACAGGGCAGACTGTGGTCAGTAAATTTCAAAATGATCATCACCACGTCCTTCCCTAGCTATATGTGCATGCTGATCTTCTCATCAAGATGTGATAGCTCATCCTCCTCTTGTTAAATCTGGACTATCCTGTTAAATCAGGTCAGTAAAACACAGCAGAAGTAACCTTTGGGGACTTCCAAAGTTAACTCATATAGGAAAGCTCATCGTTTCCGCCTGGGACTCTGGGAGCATTGTGCTTGATGTGCTTCCTCTTGGAACGCAGCAGCCATGCTGCAGAAACCCAAGCCACATGGAATGGCCACAGCTGACAGCCCTAGCTGAGCTCCTGGCCCACAGCCAGAATCAGCTGCTAACCGTGTATGTAAATCATGCTGGACATCAGCCTAGGAAAGTCTTCAGGTAACTGCAGTTCTAGGCCAACATCTGTCTGCAGCTGCACGAGACCCCAAGTGAGAACTGCCCAGCTGTGCCCAGTCAACCTACAGAACAAGGGGAGATCACAGTGACTCACTTAGAGCCCTCGAGTTCTGGGATGGTTTGCTATATGACAACGGACATCTGAAATACCATCTTACACGTAAGGAAGTTCAGGCCTAAAGACCTTAAGTAACTCGTTAGGAGCAACAGAGTAAGTCACAGAGCCTGAACTTTAAGATTAGAGTCAGATTATTTAATTCCTCTGCATTCCTTCTTACCCATTATATTTTATTTCTTCCTACTGTTAACAGCTCAGACCTTCACTATATGACATTGATTGAGCCTGATTCTTTATCTGTGAAATGAGACTAGTAAGTACACTTCGCTCATAATTTTTTTATGCCTGTATGTGTGAGATTAGATGACTTGTCACAGGTTATATAACTTGCAAAAAGTTACAACTAGAATTTGAACATAGGATGTTTCTTATTCCTAAATTTGAGTTCTTAACTATTACACAATATTGCTTCCTAAAATTAGTAGAATGAAGGCCTAGTGTGCCTTCACTGTTTCAAGAACATTTTCATAAACTTCAGCATCTAACTGTGGTAAAATTCAGAGGAATCAAAGTTCTTATAGTAGCGGTTGGGAAATGCTTAAACCGTCCATGAAGAGAGGCCAAGATTGGGAATTCCCTTACTGCCTTTTAAAAAAAAATGGTTTTATTGAGATATTATTAACATCCAGTGAAATTCACCCTTTGAAGTGTATAATTTAGTATGTTTTCAGAGAAGTGTGCAGCCATCACCACTATCTAATTCCAAAACTTTTCTTTACCCACAGAAAAAGAAACCCTGTACGCTTCAGCAGTCATTTCCTGTTACTGCCTACACCTTAATCTCTTTTTTAAAAGATTTTTTTTTTACATCTTTATTGGAGTATAACTGCTTTACAATGGTGTGTTAATTTCTGCTTTATAACAAAGTGAATCAGTTATACATATACATTTGTTCCCATATCTCTTCCCTCTTGCGTCTCCCTCCCTCCCACCCTCCCTATCCCACAAAGCACCGAGCTGATATCCCTGTGCTATGCGGCTGCTTCCCACTAGCTATCTACCTTACGTTTGGTAGTGTATATATGTCCACGTCTCTCTCTCACTTTCTCACAACTTACCCTTCCCCCTCCCCATATCCTCATGTCCATTCTCTAGTAGGTTTGTGTCTTTATTCCTGTCTTACCCCTAGGTTCTTCATGACATTTTTTCCCCTTAAATTCCATATATATGTGTTAGCATACGGTATTTGTTTTTCTCTTTCTGACTTACTTCACTCTGTATGACAGACTCTACGTCTATCCACCTCATTACAAATAGCTCAATTTCGTTTCTTTTTATGGCTGAGTAATATTCCATTGTATATATGTGCCACATCTTCTTTATCCATTCATCCGATGATGGGCACTTAGGTTGTTTCCATCTCCGGGCTATTGTAAATAGAGCTGCAATGAACATTTTGGTACATGACTCTTTTTGAATTATGGTTTTCTCAGGGCATATGCCCAGTAGTGGGATTGCTGGGTCATATGGTAGTTCTATTTGTAGCTTTTTAAGGAACCTCTATACTGTTCTCCACAGTGGCTGTATGAATTTACATTCCCACCAACAGTGCAAGAGGGTACCCTTTTCTCCACACCCTCTCCAACATTTACTGTTTCTAGATTTTTTGATGATGGCCATTCTGACTGATGTGAGATGATATCTCATTGTAGTTTTGATTTGGATTTCTCTAACGATTAATGATGTTGAGCATTCTTTCATGTGTTTGTTGGCAGTCTGTATATCTTCTTTGGAGAAATGTCTATTTAGGTCTTCTGCTCATTTTTGGATTGGGTTGTTTTTTTTTTTGTTCTTGTTATTGAGCTGCATGAGCTGCTTATAAATTTGGGAGATTAATCCTTTGTCACTTGCTTCATTTACAAATATTTTCTCCTATTCTGAGAGTTGTCTTTTGGTCTTGTTTATAGTTCCCTTTGCTGTGCAAAAGCTTTTAAGTTTCATTAGGTCCCATTTGTTTATTTTTGTTTTTATTTCCATTTCTCTAGGAGGGGTGTCAAAAAGGATCTTGCTGTGATTTATGTCATAGAGTGTTCTGCCTATGTTTTCCTCTATGAGTTTGATAGTTTCTGGCCTTACATTTAGGTCTTTAATCCATTTTGAGCTTATTTTTGTGTATGGTGTTAGGGAGTAATCTAATCTCATACTTTTACATGTACCTGTCCAGTTTTTCCAGCACCACTTATTGAAGAGGCTGTCCTTTCTCCACCGTACATTCCTGCCTCCTTTATCAAAGCTAAGGTGACCATATGTGTGTGGGTTTATCTCTGGGCTTTCTATCCTGTTCCATTAATCTATCTTTCTGTTTTTGTGCCAGTACCATACTGTCTTGATTATTGTAGCTTTGTAGTATAGTCTGAAATCAGGGAGCCTGATTCCTCTAGCTCCGTTTTTCATTCTCAAGATTGCTTTGGCTATTCGGGGTCTTTAGTGTTTCCATACAAATTGTGAAATTTTTTGTTCTAGTTCTGTGAAAAATGCCAGCGGTAGTTTGATAGGGATTGCATTGACTCTGTAGATTGCTTTGGGTAGTAGAGTCATTTTCACAATGTTGATTCTTCCAATCCAAGAACATGGTATATCTCTCCATCTATTTGTATCATCTTTAATTTCTTTCATCCGTGTCTTATAATTTTCTGCATACAGGTGCTTTGTCTCCTTAGGTAGGTTTATTCCTAGATATTTTATTCTTTTTGTTGTAATGGTAAATGGGAGTGTTTTCTTGATTTCACTTTCAGATTTTTCATCATTAGTGTATAGGAATGCCAGAGATTTCGGTGCATTAATTTTGTATCCTGCTACTTTACCACATTCATTGTTAGCTCTAGTAGTTTTCTGGTAGCATCTTTAGGATTCTCTATGTATAGTATCATGTCATCTGCAAACAATGACAGCTCTACTTCTTCTTTTCTGATTTGGATTCCTTTTATTTCCTTTTCTTCTCTGATTGCTGTGGCTAAAACTTCCAAAACTATGTTGAATAAGAGTGGTGAGATTGGGCAACCTTGTCTTGTTCCTGATCTTAGTGGAAATGCTTTCAATTTTTCACCATTGAGGATGATCTTGGCTGTGGGTTTGTCATATATGGCCTTTATTATGTTGAGGAAAGTTCCCTCTATGCCTACTTTCTGCAGAGTTTTTATCATAAATGGGTGTTGAATTTTGTCGAAAGCTTTCTCTGCATCTATTGAGATGATCATATGGTTTTTCTCCTTCAATTTGTTAATATGGTTTATCACATTGATTGATTTGCATATATTAAAGAATCCTTGCATTCCTGGAATAAACCCCACTTGATCATGGTGTATGATCCTTTTAATGTGCTGTTGGATACTGTTTGCTAGTATTTTGTTGAGGATTTTTGCATCTATGTTCATCAGTGATATTGGCCTGTAGTTTTCTTTCTTTGTGACATCCTTGTCTGGTTTTGGTATCAGGGTGATGGTGGCCTCGTAGAATGAGTTTGGGAGCATTCCTCCCTCTGCTATATTTTGGAAGAGTTTGAGAAGGATAGGTGTTAGCTCTTCTCTAAATGTTTCATAGAATTCGCCTGTCAAGCCATCTGGTCCTGGGCTTTTGTTTGTTGGAAGATTTTTAATCACAGTTTCAATTTCAGTGCTTGTGATTGGTCTCTTCATATTTCCTATTTCTTCCTGATTCAGTCCTGGCAGGTTGTACATTTCTAAGAATTTGTCCATTTCTTCCAGGTTGTCCATTCTATTGGCATAGAGTTGCTTATAGTAATCTCTCATGATCTTTTGTATTTCTGCAGTGTCAGTTTTTCTTCTCCTTTTTCATTTCTAATTCTATTGATTTGAGTCTTCTCCCTTATTTTCTTGATGAGTCTGGTTAATGGTTTATCAATTTTGTTTATCTTCTCAAAGAACCAGCTTTTAGTTTTATTGATCTTTGCTATCCTTTCCTTAATTTCTTTTTCATTTATTTCTGATCTGATTTTTATGATTTCTTTCCTTCTGCTAACTTTGGGGTATTTTTATTCTTCTTTCTGTAATTGCTTTAGGTGCAAGGTTAGGTTGTTTATTCAAGATGTGTCCTGTATCTTAAGGTAGGATTGTATTGCTATAAACTTCTCTCTTAGAACAGCTTTTGCTGCATCCCATAGATTTTGGGTCGTCGTGTCTCCATTGTCATTTGTGTCTAGGTATTTTTTGATTTCCTCTTTGATTTCTTCAGTGATCACTTCGTTATTAAGTAGTGTATTTTTTAGCCTCCATGTGTTTGTAGTTCTTACAGATCTTTCCCTGTAATTGATAACTAGTTACATAGCATTGTGGTCGGAAAAGATACTTGATACAATTTCAATATTCTTAAATTTACCAAGGCTTGATTTGTGACCCAAGATATGATGTATCCTGGAGAATGTGCCATGACCACTTGAGAAAAATGTGTATTCTGTTGTTTTTGGATGGAATGTCCTATAAATATCAATTAAGTCCATTTTGTTTAATGTATCATTTAAAGCTTGTGTTTCCTTATTTATTTTCATTTTGAATGATCTGTCCATTGGTGAAAGGGGGGTGTTAAAGTCCCCTAGTATGAATGTGTTACTGTTGATTTCCCCTTTTATGGCTGTTAGTATTTGCCTTATGTATTGAGGTGCTCTTATGTTGGGTGCATAAATATTTACAATTGTTATGTCTTCTTCTTGGATCGATCCCTTGATCATTATGTAGTGTCCTTTTTTGTCTCTTGTAATATTCTTTATTTTAAAGTGTATATTATCTGATATGAGAATTGCTACTCCAGCTTTCTTTTGGTTTCCATTTGCATGAAATATTTTTCCATCCCCTTACTTTCAGTCTGTATGTGTCTCTAGCTCTGAAGTGGGTCTCTTGTAGATAGCAAATATATGGGTCTTGTTTTTGTATCCATTCAGTCAATCTGCTTCTTTTGGTGGGAGCATTTAGTCCATTTACATTTAAGGTAATTATCGATATGTACGTTCCTATTCCCATATTCTTAATTGTTTTGTGTTCGTTATTGTAGGTCTTTTCCTTCTCTTGTGTTTCTTTCCTAGAGAAGTTCCTTTAGCAGTTGTTGTAAAGCTGGTTTGGTGGTGCTGAACTCTCTCAGCTTTTGCTTGTCTGTAAAGTTTTTAATTTCTCCATCATATCTGAATGAGATCCTTGCTGGGTAGAGTAATCTTGGTTTTAGGTTCTTCTCCTTCATCAATTTAAATATGTCCTGCCACTCCCTTCTGGCTTGCAGAGTTTCTGCTGAAAGATCAGCTGTTAACCTTATGGGGATTTCCTTGTGTGTTATTTGTTGTTTTTCCCTTGCTGCCTTTAATATGTTTTCTTTGTATTTAATTTTTGACAGTTTGATTTATTTGTGTCTTGGCGTATTTCTCCTTGGATTTATCCTGTATGGGACTCTGTGCTTCCTGTACTTGATTAACTGTTTCCTTTCCCATATTAGGGTAGTTTTCAACTATAATCTCTTCAAATATTTTCTCAGTGCTTTTCTTTTTCTCTTCTTCTTCTGGGACCCCTAGAATTCGAATGTTGTTGCATTTAATGTTGTCACAGAGGTCTCTGAGACTGTCCTCAGTTCTTTTCATTCTTTTTTCTTTATTCTGCTCTGCAGTAGTTATTTCCACTATTTTATCTTCCAGGTCAGTTATCCGTTCTTCTGCCTCAGTTATTCTGCTATGGGTCCCATCTAGAGTATTTTTCATTTCATTTATGGTGTTGTTCATCATTGTTTGTTTCATCTTTAGTTCTTCTAGGTCCTTGTTAAATGTTTCTTGCATTTTCTCTATTCTATTTCCAAGATTTTGGATCATCTTTACTATCATTACTCTGAATTCTTTTTCAGGTAGACTGCCTATTTCCTCATCATTTGTTAGGTCTGGTGGGTTTTTATCTTGCTCCTTCATCTGCTGTGTGTTTTTCTGTCTTCTCATTTTGCTTATCTTACTGTGTTTGGGGGTCTCTTTTTTGCAGGCTGCAGGTTCGTAGTTCCCGTTGTTTTTGGTGTCTGTCTCCAGTGGCTAAGTTTGGTTCAGTGGGTTGTGTAGGCTTCCTTGTGGAGGGGACTAGTGCCTGTGTTCTGGTGGTTGAGGCTGGATCTTGTCTTTCTGGTAGGCAGGTGTACGTCTGGTGGTGTGTTTTGGGGTGTCTGTGGACTTATTATGATTTCAGGCAGCCTCTCTGCTAATGGGTGGGGTTGTGTTCCTATCTTGCTAGTTGTTTGGCATAGAGTGTCCAGCAGTGTAGCTTGCTGGTCGTTGAGTGAAGCTGGGTGCTGGCATTGAGATGGAGATCTCTGGGAGATTTTTGCCGTTTGATATTATGTGGAGCTGGGAGGTCTCTTGTGCACCAGTGTCCTGAAGTTGGCTCTCCCACCTCAGAGGCACAGCACTGACTCCTGGCTGGAGCACCAAGATCCTTTCATCCACACGGCTCAGAATAAAAGGGAGAAAAGTAGAAAGAAAGAATTAGTAGAAGTAGAAAGAGAGAAAGAAAGAAAGAACGAAAGGAGGGAGGGAGGGAGGGAGGAAGGAAGGAAAGAAGGAAGCAAGGAAGGAGGGAAGGAAGGAAGGAAGGAAGGAAGGAAAAAAGGAAAGAAAGAAGGTAAAATAAAATAAAGTAAGATAAATATAAAGTAAGATAAATATAATAAAGTTATTAAAATAAAAAAATAATTATTAAGAAATAAAAATTAAAACAAAACATAACGGACGATAGAACCCTAGGACAAATGGTGGAAGCAAAGCTATACAGACAAAATCTCACACAGAAGCATACACATACACACTCACAAAAAGAGGAAAAGGGGAAAAAAATCATAAATCTTGCTGTCAATGTCCACCTCCTCAATTTGGGATGATTCGTTGTCTATTCATGTATTCAACAGATGCAGGGTACATCAAGTTGATTGTGAAGCTTTAATCCGCTGCTTCTGAGGCTGCCGGGGGAGAGATTTCCCTTTCTCTTCTTTGTTCTCGCAGGTCCCAGGGGCTCAGCTTTGGATGTGGCCCCGCCTCTGCGTGTAGGTCGCTGGAGGGCGTCTGTTCTTCGCTCAGACAGGACGGGGTTAAAGGAGCAGCTGATTCGGGGGCTCTGGCTCATTCAGGCCAGGGGGAGGGAGGGGCACGGAGGCGGGGCGGGCCTGCGGCGGCAGAGGCCGGCGTGACGTTGCACCAGCCTGAGGCGCGCGTGCGTTCTCCCGGGGAAGTTTTCCCTGGATCACGGGACCCTGGCAATGGCGGGCTGCACAGGCTCCCCGGAAGGGGGTTGTGGATAGTGACCTGTGCTCGCACACAGGCTTCTTGGTGGCGGCAGCAGCAGCAGCAGCCTTAGCGTCTCATGCGTCTCAGGTCCGCGGTTTTAGCCGCGGCTCGCGCCCGTCTCTGAAGCTCCTTTAAGCAGCGCTGTTAATCGCCTCTCCTTGCTCACCATGAAACAGAGGTAAGAAAAAGTCTCTTGCCTCTTCGGCAGGTCCAGACTTTTGCCCGGACTCCCTCCCGACTAGCAGTGGCGCACTAACCCCCTGCAGGCTGTATTCACACCGCCAACCCCAGTCGTCTCCAGGCGCTCCAACCGACCTGAGCCTCAACTCCCAGCCCCGCCCGCCCCGGTGGGTGAGCGGACAAGCCTCTCGGGCTGGTGAGTGCTGGTCGGCACCGATCCTCTGTGCGGGAATGTCTCTCCGCTTTGCCCTCCGCACCCCTGTTACTGTGCTCTCCTCCGCGGCTCCGAAGCTTCCGCCTCCGCCGCCCACAGTCTCCGCCCGCGAAGGGGCTTCCTAGTGTGTGGAAACGTTTCCTCCTTCACAGCTCCCTCCCACTGGTGCCGGTCCCGTCCCTATCCTTTTTGTGTCTGTTTATTCTTTTTTCTTTTGCCCTACCCAGGTACGTGGGGGGGGTTTCTTGCCTTTTTGCAGGTCTGAGGTCTTCTGCCAGCATTCAGTAGGTGTTCTGTAGGAGTTGTTCCACGTGTAGATGTATTTCTGGTGTATCTGTGGAGAGGAAGGTGATCTCCGCGTCTCACTCTTCCGCCATCTTCTAAAAGATTTTTTATAAAAGAAAATATTACCTTCTCTATTTCTTCTTCAAAATACTAATAGATATTTAAGGGCTGTTAGTGTGTAGGTGCCATAAATGCACAGGGAAAATCTGATTTAATTAGAGCTGTGTCCACCAGAGCCAGCACAGAGAAGTGGTACTCAACGCGTATTTGTTGTATGCACGTATGTGTTCTGTAACTGATATTCCTTACTAGCAGATTTTTGTAATTCCCCAGAATGAAAGCCTCTGCTGAAACCCTAATTAGAAAAGGGGTTCTCTCCTATAGTATGTACAAAAGCCCAAATGACATCCTCACTTTCCTACCCTGCGTGTAACGTGCATCAATAGTTACCCCAGGCCTATAAATTTCTTGTTCCTTCACCAGTAAACCCATGATGGTGTTGGAAACTACAAAGGAGACAGGGTTTCCTATACTGTAGCTGCACAGATGTTGTTATGGACTAAATTGTGTTTTCCCTCCACCCCATATTCTTATGTTATAGTCATAGCCCCCAATATGACTGTTTCTGGAGATGGGGCTTTTAAAGAGATAGTTAAGGTTAAGTGAGATCATAAGGGTGGGGCCCTAATCCAATATGACTGGTGTCCTTTTACAAAGAAAAGAGACAGCAGGGATGCCTATGCACAGAGAAAAGTCCCTGTGAGGACAGTGTGTGTGAGCCATAATGGCTTCCCTGTATGGCAGGAAATATCCATGATGCAGCCTCCTCATCCTTTATCCTGAAGACAGAGGTTGAAGTAGCCCTTGTGTTTTTCACTGAGAAGGTCATAGGTTTCCCTCTCTGCTGCTCTATTATTGCAGATGACTTAAAATGGAAATATTGCATTCTAATTATTTAAAATATTTTTCATTAAGAAATAACTATTCAATGTGCATCCTAGGATAAGTTTCAAATGGTAGATAATCCATGTAACCTGAGGAAGTTTCATTTTTAATAATGGCATCAAACATTTTGTAGTACAAAGTGAATTTAAAACTTTAAAAAATAGCCCTAAGATAATTTGAATAAAGTATACCATCTTTACAAGAGAAGCTTTACAGAATTTTGAAAGAATAATTTCTCTAATGGTTAAACTTAGTAAAGACTCAGAGTGTACCACCTTATATAGTAAATGCAGAGACAGTAAGAATCTGAAATATATAATAAACAAAGAGGCAAAATAGGAAACAGAGTCATACCAGTGAGGCAAAGAGATTCAAATGGAATTATGATGAGTAGGTGCTGGGCTATGTTTTTTTAGCTGTCAGTTTTTCAACATTTAGTGCATTATTTTTAGAAAAACACTCAATACAAATTTCAGAATGACAAAAGCCACTATTTACATATAGATCCATAATTCTAGAGACTAACAGGATGAAAAATAATAGACTTTGTATACTATTCCTAAAGGTTGTCAACTTTCAAAGGTGCAAAGCCTGCTAAAGATGTCTTTTCCTAGTTTCCTTGAAGTAAAGTTTTGCTAAAGTTGGAAATAATTGCTATGAAATCCTAGTTCTGGTGAGTCATTCTGGTAGAGTATGCAGTTTGACAATAATGGAAAGAGACCATTTTAAATCCTATCTTGCAAGGAAATATGAACCCAATTCCCAGCTAAGGATACAGGGTCTGAGAGTTCAACTGATTTGATGAGGGTCACACAATGATAGGAAGTAGAGAATTCAATCTGAGGCATGTCTAATCTTAAAGTCAGGACATTTTCCTACTGTACCTGCCATATGGTCAGAATGTTCTGATGCTAGTTAGGGGGTACTAAATTGTCAAAGGACTCCTGAATGGAAAATATGCAGCAGGTATTGAGATTCTTCCTTAATTCACTAGATTTGAGAACAGATTAAACAGTCATACCAAACCATAGAAGGTATACACTGTAAAAGCTTATTATTGTCACTTGAATAATGACTATGTAAACCACCTGCAAAAAAGCAAATATAAGGAATGTATCTCTGAATATTCTTGTATACTGAAAGTGTCCCACATCAAAAGGAGCAGTTCTAATCCATTTAAGTAGACACACCTGATGGAGATGTAATAACTCCATTCTCTCTTCAAGGCTTTCCTACTTTGGGGAAGGAAGGGGGGGAGGGTCTTCAGATTGGGGACTTCACTTCAGAAGTGAGGTCCCAAACAGTTAAAAAAATTTGGTTTTATTTTTTTCTCAATGTTCCTTGACAGCATGGGCCTCATATTGCCAGAGGGCTGGTTAAAGGGAACTATTGAAGTTTTTAAGGAGTTAAAACCAGAAATTTCAGAAATTACAGCTTTACATAAATACCAAAATAGATGATCAAACATTAATTTTGCTATAGTATGTGTTATATAGAGCATGGTTAGTGAAGACAGAGCTATGCTTATTAATGGGAAAGAAGGGATAATTATTGATTTCATTTTTTATTCTGCCCAATGATAAGCTCTTGTTCATAATCTAGGAATTATAATCTGGACTCTCACAGTGTAAGACATGGCAGATATGGTAAATTCTCCACCTGTAGCTAATTGCCCTCTTCTTTACTAACATTTCCCAAATTTGGTCTAGGAGGCAGTGTGCCCAGCTCAAATATTTGCCTCCTGCAATCCCTGTTTAGCTGTGGGTGGCCGTCCGAGGCAGTTCTGGGAGACATCTACTGGGTGGGGCTTATGGGAAAATCGCTGTTATCCTGAATAAGAGGTGTAGGTACATTGGTATGTCCCTTTTGTCCTGTTCCATGTGTGTGGCAGCTGTCTTTCGATAATGAGGATGATAGACCAACTCTAAGGATGGCAAGGCAAAGCAAAACAAAAATAAAACAAAAACAGAAGTCTGTCATATGGAGTGACAGTGCCGATCTTAATTTATTCCCTTATTCTCTTCCCAGGCTTATTTTTAAGTGAGAGAAATAAACCCATTCGATCAAAGAAAGTTTTATTACATGGAGTTGAATGCAGTCCCTCAAATGATTCACATGTTGATACTTAACAAAATCACAGTATTGATAATTACCAGTGGCTCTGAATCAACCTCAGTAACATTTTAGACAATAATTCACAGAGCTCTTTCCTATCTTATTTGATGTTTTAATGATAACCTGGTAAAATAAATCAAAATCTACTGTGTTAGTAGGTAATAAAAATGTAGTTCCACAAAAACATAGTGGAATTCAAAAGGAGAAGACATATCAGCAAGTAAGTACTAATAGTAAAGACAGTGATTTACAGTAGCAAATAAATAGCTTAGAGAAACAGTAGAGCTTTTCTTCTGCATAATGAAGTAAATATGTTATTATTATGGTTCTGTGGTGAACAACTAACCTACTTACTAAGTACTTACTACTTCTTACTAATCTACTGAATATCACATGGAGGGATTGGAAGATAATCTTTCCATTCTAATCTGCATTAGTCAGACTCTTCCTGGATTACCTCGACCCTCAGGGTTTTTCAGCTGGGTCTGAGAATTAAACTGACATAAAACAGATTAACAGGGGCAAACAGCATACAGATTTACATTAAGGTTTACATGACATGGAAGCCTTCATAAGGACTGAAGACCCAAAGAAATCGTGAAACCTACTAACTTTTATCTTAGGTTGAACAAAGAGAGGGAAAGAAATTGTAGAAAAGTGACTAAACTATGTAGGGAACCTAAAGGAACATTAAGAATGATTTTAGCAAGGTCTATACAGAATTCTCTCAGTCTCAACTTCTTGTCCTTAATGATACTACTTTCCTTCTGGTAAAGAGACGATATTTTTCATGTTGGAATTTCATCTCCTTAAAGGAAGATCAGACTGTTGTTCTTGTATTTGCTATTTTTCAAGTGTTTTTAACTCAAAATTGTCAATATGCCAATGTAGGTTATTTTGGGGTGACATGCTTCAAACTCCTTCACTGTACAGTTTATGTGCGTACTTGATCATTACATTTGAAAGAAATGCTGAGAAACTGAACAGAATCCAAAGGAGAGTGACAGTGACATAATGATTAAAGTGCTGAAAAGTAAGTCTTAACAAGAAAAGTTTAAAAGAATTGGCATTTAGCCTGGAGAGGAGTAAGATGCTTACTATGCTCAAATGTATGAATTTTTTTTGGTGTGATGCTGTGGTAGACTTAAAAAAGCATTAGGAACTCTTTGAGAGAATTCTTCATTGTCTATTCAATACACATTTCTTGAATGTTACTATGAGTCAGGTCCTGGACTAAGTAAATAAGTCATTGTTTTTAAGAATTTCACAGTACAGGATATTACACTGATATAGGATGAGGATAGTTGAATTTCTTAGGGTAAAGACTAAGTTGCTTTATCAATGAGATCCTCAAATATGGTTATTCAGATACTATAGAATGCAATTATCCAGTCACAGCTGGTGAGGCTGACCTGCTCCAGGAGGTGTTAGGGAAATGGTCCTTGTACCAGGTCTCTCTGCCCTCAAAGGTAGTACACTTGTCTATGTGGTTGAAGCTGGGTCACCACCCACCCATGGAGGGTGATAACAACCCCAAATGGAGGGCATCAGTTTACTTTAGGAAAGTGAGGAGGAGGTTGCCATTAAGCTCACTGGCCTTGTTGTGAATTTAGTCATGTGACTATATCTAGTTGCAAGGTGAGCTGGGAACTATTGTCTCTAACTGGGCAGCCATATGAGCAGGCACCATCATATTATTATGGAAGAAGGAGAGAAAGATGTTAGGAAACAACTAGCAGTTTTCCATAGATAAGAAATATTAGCATATCAGTATTTCCAGTCTTAAAATTATGTGGCAAGCAGCCTACAATGCTGCTGGGTAATTAAGATATACTTTGCCTAAAGTCTGAAGGGTGAGTTGATCTTGTCTATACTATGTGTAAAAGTGTTGGGGTTATTTTTGGCCATTTCTGACAACTTGGTTTTTAAAGTCTTCTTGGTCTCTGAGGATTTCTACCTGTAGAAGTCTAGAGAATACCTAAAATTTCTTAAATTCTATAAATGAAAGATATGATCAGAGAGTGAATTTGGTCTTGGGTTTCTGCGTTTATCTTCTTGCTATGAGGCTTCTCATCCTATTGGAACCTCTTCCCCTAACGATTGTAGGATATTAGAACCCAGTTATGTTCTATTCAGCTGTTTTTGT
Organism: Pseudorca crassidens; assembly: GCF_039906515.1. NCBI lineage: Eukaryota > Metazoa > Chordata > Mammalia > Artiodactyla > Delphinidae > Pseudorca > Pseudorca crassidens. The sequence continues at coordinate 66,370,023 of NC_090306.1, forward strand.
AGACAAAGCACTTGGGTCACCATACTCTCCTAACAGCTAATAAAGCTCAAGTGTAGAATTTTATTGAAGTCTCCCTGCAATGGATACTCTTTATCTACATTTTTTGTTTGTATTAAAATAATTTTTTTTCAATTTAAGCAAAAGTTTAAATGGGTATTTTCTACAAAATCCTGTCTGATCCTGACATCATAGGCAGTACATTGGCAAGGTCTTATATGATTTAATAACGTTGTCAGGCTTAGAATTAATTTAGTTCAATTCTTACAGTTCAAATTCAATAAGCATTGTAACAAACAATTTTATAATACATGGAAAGACTTTTTAAATAATCAGTCCAAAAACCAGACTCTCAAAAACCCTTCTAATGAAATTGCTTTAATTTATCCTCAAGAAGATATTATTTCAACCAGAATAAATCGCATCCTGCATCCTGCTGTGTTGTATTTTTTGAAGAATGACGTATGTCCCCTATGGCTTCATCTTATAACAATAATTGGAGATAGGAATTCTTTGAAAAAAGTAAAAAACACTAGTTATTAGATTAGATAAATTAAATACTTATTATTAGATGTATTAGATTAAATTATTAAATCTCATGTTGACTTTCTAAAACAGTGATTTTTAAAAAACGGTTATATTTGCATAATAGACTTTTGAATGAAATATTACTTTAGTTAAATAATCATTTTTTCTAAAACAAAGGTTCCAGTAAACCCAAGCAAAATTAGTTTGACTATTTTTTTGTACAGGTTGGCTAACTGACTAGTCATTTGAGTCAAGATGTTTGTATTTATGGTGCATACAGTTAAAGCCTGTGTATATTAAAGTCCCAGTCTCACTAACTCCCATCTAATAATGTCACAGGTTATATAGTCTTAAGGTGTTGAGACTCTATATATTACAAAGTGATTTAGTCAATCAGATTTCTGTGGCTAAAATATGGTCTCCTGAAAACTTAAATTTTCAGAAATTATAGCCTTAGCACTTGCAGGACTATTTTAAATAATCACCGAGGAGAAGAAAACTTAATGTTCTGGGCGTAGCAGAAACTACGTGCACTGAAAAATTCAACCTGCCTTTTATGCACAGTTGAAGTGATTCTTTTCAAATTGTTTGGTTATTTTAAATACAGTCATAACACATTTCTAAATAACTGATTCAGATCTGTCACTACAATATCCAGACTATCTGATTGCTGTTCAAGTTTTTTCCATCTTTTTTATTTCTTGACAATTGCCTAGATTACTGCCAATATGATTGGAATAAGATTCCATGTTTTAATGCTGGGATTCACTGCTATGAGTAAATATTATAAGTAGCTATTTTCTTGCATTTATGATATTGTAGATAATGGAAATATGTTCCAATACAGTGTTGAGATCTACTATAAGGCTGTCTGGAGAGACGCAGGAGGCCTGGCAATCCTGTCCGGCTGCATCTTAGTAAATCTATTTTGGTGAGGATGAGAATAGGAAGGAAGGTTGTATTTGCTTGTTTGCTTTTAACCACGGTTTGCCTGGGATATTTCTTTTCTCCTTAGGTCTCTGACACACTTCCAGTTTTCTTCCGAGGCAAACTTTTCAGCAAAATTATCCAAGGTAGCTTTTTCTCTCTCTTCTTCTTGACCATCCCCAAAAGATCTGGATATGGTTCAAATGATCCTTCCATCTGTTTCTTCTCCTAATGCCATGACCTCAATCCTTTTCTTTAGAGTTATATCTCCCTTTGCACACTAATTATTGCCTAGACCTGGCTCAAGTTTGATTCCCTCCATCTGGCTTGGTGACTGTGCTGTGCTGGCTTCTCTCTAGAGGAGGGAGATCACGTGAATTCTGTTCTCATGCTCTATCTGGGTCTCATGCACTCCCAGAATTCCATGTTGCTACAGCCCAGTCTATGTTAATTCTCTTCTAGGAAAAGGCTGGGGCATGTAAAGTTATGGGAAAAAAGTGAAAACAGGAAAAAAAAAATCAACCGTAGGGTAGTGGTTAAGCCAATTATGGTGTATTCCTGTATTCTCCCAATTGATAGATGTTTTTTGTTGTTTTTCTTTCTCAGTCCTTTTTTTTTTTTCAGTTCTAGTTTTATTGATTTGAGTCCTCTCCCTCTTTTTTTGATGAGTCTGGCTAATGGTTTATCACTTTTGTTTATCTTCTCAAAGAACCAGCTTTTAGTTTTATTGATCTTTGCTATTGTTTTCTTTGTTTCTATTTCATTTATTTCTGCTCTGTTAGCTATGATTTCTTTCCTTCTACTAACTTTGGGTTTTGTTGGTTCTTTCTCTAGTTCCTCTAGGTGTAAGGTGAGATTGTTTACTTGAGATTTTTCTTGCTTCTTGAGGTAGGCTTGTATTGCTATAAAGTTCCCTCTTAGAACTGCTTTTGCTGCATGTCATAGGTTTTGTATTGTCGTGTTTTCATTGTCATTTGTCTCTAGGTATTTTTTGATTTCCTCTTTGATTTCTTCAGTGATCTCTTGGTTATTTAGTAATGTATTCTTTAGCCTCCATGTGTTTGTGTTTTTTTCCCTGTAATCGATTTCTAATCTCATAGTGTTGTGGTCAGAAAAGATGCTTGATATGATTTCAGTTTTTTTAAATTTACTGAGGTTTGATTTGTGACCCAAGATGTGGTCTATCCTGGAGAATGTTCCATGCGCACTTGAGAAGAAAGTGTAATGTGCTGTTTTTGGGTGGAATGTCCTATAAATATCAATTAAATCTATCTGGTCTATTGTGTCATTTAAAGCTTGTGTTTCCTTATTAATTTTCTGTTCGGCTGATCTGTCCATTCGTGTAAGTGAGGTGTTAAAGTCCCCCACTATTATTGTGTTACTGTCAATTTCCTCTTTTAGAGCTGTTAGCAGTTGCCTTATGTATTGAGGTGCTCCTATGTTGGGTGCATATATATTTATAATTGTTATATGTTCTTCTTGGATTGATCCCTTGATCATTATGTAGTGTCCTTCCTTGTCTCTTGTAGTATTCTTTGTTTTAAAGTCTATTTTATCTGATATGAGTATTGCTACTCCAGTTTTCTTTTGATTTCCATTTGCATGGAATATCTTTTTCCATCCCCTCACTTTCAGTCTGTATGTGTCCTTAGGTCTGAAGTGGGTCTCTTGTAGACAGCATATATATGGGTCTTGTTTTTGTATCCATTCAGCAAGCATTTTGGTTGGAGCATTTAATCCATTCACATTTAAGGTAATTATCGATATGTATGTTCCTATTACCATTTTCTTAATTGTAATGGGTTTGTTTTTGTAGGTCCTTTTCTTCTCTTGTGTTTCCCACTTAGAGAAGTTCCTTTAGCATTTGTTGTAGAGCTGGTTTGGTGGTGCTGAATTCTCTTAGCTTTTGCTTGTCTGTAAAGCTTTTGATTTCTTCATCGAATCTGAATGAGATCCTTGCCAGGTTGAGTAATCTTGGTTGTAGGTTCTTCCCTTTCATCACTTTAAATATATCATGCCACTCCCTTCTGGCTTGTAGAATTTCTGCTGAGAAACCAGCTGTTAACCTTATGGGAGTTGCTTTGTATGTTATTTGTCATTTTTCCCATGTTGCTTTCAATTATTTTTCTTTGTCTTTAATTTTTGTCAATTTGATCACTATGTATCTTGGCGTTTATCCTGCCTGGGACTCTCTGTGCTTCCTGGACTTGGGTGGCTATTTCCTTTTCCATGTTAGGGAAGTTTTCAACTGTAATCTCTTCAAATATTTTCTAGGGTCCTTTCTCTCTCTCTTCTCCTTCTGGGACCCCTATAATGCGAATGTTGTTGCATTTAATATTGTCCCAGAGGTCTCTTAGGCTGCCTTCATTTCTTTTCATTCTTTTTTCTTTATTCTGTTCTGCAGCAGTGAATTCCACCATTCTGTCTTCCAGTTCACTCATCCGTTCTTCTGCCTCAGTTATTCTGCTATTGATTACTTCTAGTGTATTTTTCATTTCAGTTATTGTATTGTTCATCTTTGTTTGTTTGTTCTTTAATTCTTCTAGGTCTTTGTTAAACATTTCTTGCATCTTCTCCATCTTTGCCTCCATTCTTTTTCCAAGGTCCTGGATCATCTTCACTATCATTATTCTGAGTTCTTTTTCTGGAAGGTTGCCTATCTCCACTTCATTTAGTTGTTTTTCTGGGGTTTTATCTTGTTCCTTCATCTGGTACGTAGCTCTCTGCCTTTTCATCTTGCCTATTTTTCTGTGAATGTGTTTTTTTTTCCACAGGCTGCAGGATTGTAGTTCTTCTTGCTTCTGCTGTGTACTTTCTGGTCTTTTTCTCAGTCTTTTGTAATTACAGAAAAATATTACAATGAATAGCTCTATAGATATGTTGTATTATATATATATATATATGCATGTAAATTGGCAAAATAAATTCTTAGAAATATAGATGCATCACACAGTAAATGCATGTTGATTTTAATAGTCATTGTCAAGTGGCCACACGGATGTTGCATCATGCTTTACTAGTAGTGTATTAGAGGAATTGTTTCCTTACAAATTGTCTAACAGAGCTTATTGTAAATTTTAGATTTTTGACATATCTATATAGGTTAAAATTATATCTTGGTATAGTTTATAGTTTGCTGTTCTTTTATTCTGAGAGAATAAGAGAATAAGCTTTTATATGTTTAAGAGACTAATTTTTCTTTTACCCTATAAACAGTAGGTTCATATTATTTGTCCATTTTTCTGTTGGGTGTTGGGTTTTTTACTTAATTTTTAGAGCTTTTTATATATTCTTTCTGTGATATTTACTAGGTTTGTTTGTTTGTAATTTGCTTTTCTTAGGGTGTTTTTAATCATGCAAAAGTTGAATTTATAGCACTTTCAGTGGTGTGTGGAATTGAGGTCATAATTTGGAAGGCTTTTGGAGCTCCAGAGGCACAATCAGTGTGTGGTACTTATTTAGTTTGGAAGGCTTTCTCTACTTCAGGACTTTAAAGAAATATGCCCATGTTTTCTTCTAGAATTTACATGGTCTTGTTTTCCCTTCTAAACTTATGTTACCATCTGTTCTTTTGCTCTGTAACAGTGTAGCAATTTACTTCTGACTCAATTTGAGTTCTTATTAAGAAAGGGGTCAATTCATAGTATAGAATAAAAACATAATAAAATGGATTTGAGTTAATAAATATGATTTTGAATCCATCTGGAAAAGTAAGGAAAGACTCCAACATGTTATAAAAAAATGAAAGAAATTATTTCTTGTTGGTTATTTCTGGATAACTGGTGGGAAAGTAAGTATATCATTGGAGTCTATTATAAGACTACTCTCACTGTTTTTTTCAAAGTAGCTGTTTTCTGTGAAAGAAATGGGAGTCTATTTTCAGACAAGAAAGGGCTAGAACACTTTTAACTACCTCCAGTTATGTTCCTAGCCAGGCATAAAAGAGAATGGTTGAGAGCATGGCACACCAGGCACACCTCCCTACTGGTTAGGTTACTTTGGGGAAGTCATTTACCCCTCAGCTTCAGTTTCCTCATAGGTGAACTATAGAAAATAATGTTTTTTTCATAGCACTGAGAGGATTAAATGAGATGACACAAGCACAGTGCCTGGAACATTTATAGTACATATATTATATATTTAATAAATAGCTATAATTAGATATTGAAGTTGGATTTTGTTTTAGATGACTCCTTATTTTAAAAAAAGATTTTGAAATATTAATAGGAACATATACATGTATGTTAACCAAAAGTAGAGGCAGCATTGGAGAATATGAGAAAACGAATCTTCAAATGTACTGTTTCATTTCCCATTTGAAAATGGCAACTTTGGTTATTAGATGAGGCCTTGGAGATGTTCATTTCCAAGGTATTTGGAGAATAACTATGCAAGAACTCACTAGCTGGTGACAGTAATTCAGTTGGTTTAACATCTTTCTAGTGGAATCTGGAGTAAAATATACAAAACCAGGCGATAAATTTTGAAAGCGGCTCTGGTATGGCGGTGTCATGCATTTTAAGTGTACATCAAGCTTTCTGAAGACAGCTGGGGATGGATGTTCCATGTGTTGGTGTCACATTTTTAGACATGTTCCCAAGGTCTCATTATTTTGTCTCTTCATTCTTACACTTCAGCAGCTAGAAATGGTTTTGCTACTTCAAAATCCTGTGATATCTCTTTATTGTAAATTTAGATTTAAAATGCCATTGTCACTTGCTGAATGCATTTGTAAGGAATGTGCAAATCAGCAAGTCTTTTTCAAGTGTATTTTGGCTAAATTATCTTTATTTAATGAATAGTTCCGAAACAAAAGGCATGGGTGATACTCATCATCCTTCTTTTGTTCTTGCTGCCTTGGCAAAACTACAGGAGACAATTGGAAGCAATCCATTGTTCTAATTTATGAATAGTGATGAATTTTTGTCACCGTGACTTCTAGAATTTGGCTTTGTTCAAGCTGCTGTTGAAGAGCTAGAGTTATAGAAATATAAATGGTATAGTAACAGTGAAAGCGTATTCACGCATAGACACAGATTACACCTTGTTCAGACAGTGACTGATTATTCTCTGTTGATAGAGAATTTCAGTAGTGGTAAAGAAATGTTGAATAGCAATAAAAGTAACATTCTTAAAATCCCTATATAATTATAAGGAGGTTTGTCAATTATTACTATTAATAAATACGGAACGCAGCATTCAGCTTTAATGTTCATGAGTTGGGTGAATATAAAAAAATTAACTGCTGTGAGCCTCCATTTCCTCATGTGCTCAGTGTGGGTAATAGTACCTATCTCCTTAGATGATGATGAGAATATGCATCTAAAGCAGTAAGCACAGTGTCTGGTCTGTAGTAAGCACACAATTCAAGTTATTCATGTAAAGATAGAAAAAAAGAATGCATGCTTATTTTATGCGCATAGATTCTTACTTCATACCTCTCTATGTGTGCATTTGTGTGAGTTTATTTCAGACATGAAGCTTATTGCCATACTTTTATATTTATAGATTAGGTGGTTGATTTAATAACAATTATCAAAATAAAAATCATGTATAAATTTATACTTACAGACAGCTTTTTGTTCTGAAAGTCTGTTTTTAAGTCTGTTTGTTCAGGGATTCAAGATTTATAAAGGATGAATAAAGGTTATAGTTCTTTTTGCAAGTATAAGAGTGTGATTATATTCTCTGGAGCTTTAAAAAAATTCATTGTCTTTTTTTATTCTTGCAAATATATGTTCTATATGGCACCTTTATCTAAACTAGGCCACCCACTTTATCAACATTGAAAATCTGTGGAATCAGGTAGTGCACCAACGTGATGTTCTTTGAGTTTATTTTAAGGCTATGCTATCCAGTAAGGTAGCCACTTATCACTTATTGCTATTTAAATTTAAATATAAATTAATTAACATTTAATGATAATATTAACTTTTAAAACATTATTTATTAGCTAAATAATATTAGAAACTTAGAAATTTATTAGAATTAGAAATTTCCTTAGTCATACTAGCTACATTTCCAATCCTCAGTAGTCACAAGGAGCAAGTGGTTATTGTATTCAACACAGATGTAGAACATTTCCATCATTGCAGATAACATGGTCAGTGTTATCTTATAGAATCTTAGGATCTACTCCATTACAGATGAAGTAATAGGCTCTGACCTTCTGTGGCTTGAGACATTTTTATAATCAGACCCAATCTTAAATTTAAGGTTTTGAATGAATTCCCAACCTTCTCCTGCATTAACATGATACTAGCTGGCGTCTGGCATGGATGCCATTACCTTGATTCAGTGATCCTCAATCTTGGCTGCACATGGGAAGAACTTGGGGAGATTTAAAAATCTAGATCTCTAGGCCACTGCTACATCACAGACCAATTAAATTAAAACCTCTGGGGAGGGGCAAGCAGACATCAGGATTTTTAATGGCCTCTCAGTGAGTTCAACAACTGGCAAAGTTTGTGACTGTGGAACCAGCCACACAGATCTGGTTTTCCCATTTGCAACTCATTTTTCTTGTCACTTGGTGATTATGTAGTATTGTAAAGGTACAGAGCTCTTTCCACACATTGCATGATTTACTCTTTTCCTTTAAGACAGTGCTAGTATGCTTTATGCACATGCAACATTCTTTTCTCACAAACGGCTTCATTTTATTATTACTATTTTCACTCCAAATCAGAGGTCTTCTTTACCAGGAACTTTTCACATTCTCACTGTCTTTGCATTTTTGAAGTGCTGGTGAACATAAGTTCATAAAATACAAAAAGCCAACTCTAAACAGGAAAAAATGCAAAAAAAAGAAAAAACCAGATTGAGGAAAATAATTTGATCTTATATACCCTTCTTCCAACTGCTTGTAAAGTCAAGAGTTAAGGTGCTTTGCTGCAGAGGCAGCTTTTGTGAATGCACAAAGCTTCTTAATTTAAAAGTTTATAAACGCAGGAGTGTCTGTATTGACATCCTTCCAACCGAAATGATTTTCTAGGAACAAGTTTTAAACTACCTGATTATTTTGGGAAGGCTTATGATGCAAAGAAGAGTTTATATTGAGAACTTTAGGCAAATGCTAACATTTTCTTAAAATAACAGGTGAGGAAAACCTGTGGATGGTGATAATCGAGAAATAAACTTGTTAAATAATATTTGAAGCCCATGTGCCACTGAAATTGCATTTTGTTCATTTACCAAAATAATCCAATTTGCAGAAGCTGCTAGTTGTTCCCCAATATCTATTCTTCCTTTTTTTGTGTAGTGGTAACAGTTTTAGTTGACTGTATTAAGATCTTCCAAGAGAGAATGAAAAATAAAATTAAAATTTTATATATTTAAAGGACCAAATACTATATATATACACACACAGACACACACACACACACACACACACACATACACACAGAGGGCAAATGCTGAATCTTTATGGAGATGAGTGAATACATTAGTTTGAATATTGGTTCATCTCAGTAGTAGAGAGCAAAGATAATAGTGTCTTGATCAAAAAGGAATTTTTTCTCTTTCACATGAAAGCCTAGGAAATTGGTCCAGGCTAGCATGGTAATTCTATAAATATCAAATATCCAGGCTCCTTCTGTTTTGTTGCCCTTTCATCTTTAACAAACAGCTTCTGTCTCATGGTACAATATGGGTTTTGCTAGTCAGAGGAAGGGAGAATAAAAAGTGGAAAAAAGAGGCTACATTTTTTTCTTTTATGGCCATTATTTGGAAATTGTCCATGATAACACCATTTATATTTCATTGGCCAGAAGTTAGTCACAAGACCATACCTTGCTGTGAGGGAAGTTGGGAAATGCTTTACATAGAGAAGCTTTGTGATTAAACAAAAATCCTATTACTATGTGAGAAGGAAAAAATGATTTTGAGAGGAAAGTGTCAGTCTGTACAATAAGGCATTCAAATATCCAGACACACTCCTTCTTCTTCCTTAATTATCCTTCCCCCAACAACCTCCTCAAACAAGATACCTACTTACTGAACTCAGCTCAAAATCTAGTGTTTCTGAAGGATATACAGTCTTCCTCTTTAGATCACAAGCCACAGTTTCAAATAAAAATTTTATCCGTGGCCAGTTTCAGAGTCTGGCTTTTTGTTGGGAAGAACCCATACAGAGCTAATTAGAAGGGAGAAAACAGCAAGTGTTGCTGTTTAGACATCTTCTGAAAATATTATTGTGCTGCTTGAGTTGCCATTTTATATTGCTCATTAGAAAATGACAGTTATAAATCGTGACAGTGAGATACCACTATGGGTTCAGTTGTCAAATCACATTTACAAAATCCAGAGATCTGACCCTATATCAAACTTTTCTAATCGTTCAAAGGAAACAGAGGTGAAACATGGTAAAGTCTGGGACTGATAACACAGATTCTACACCTTTCCTTATAGCATGGGTATTGGGTTGGCCAAAAAGTTAGTTCAGGATTTTCATAACTGGGAAAAACCCGAACGAAATTTTTGGCCAACCCAATATTTACCCTGGCCCAGATTTAATATATAAAGTCTCTAAGGGACGCATGTAGGGCATTGCTGACACAAAGGGAGATGTGATGGTTATAAAACTCTTCATTTTATACTCTGTTAATTATGTAGCTGACATGGCATTTTGTAGCTGACCATGCCTCATAAATCCATAAATTCTGGGTTTGTTTACCATTAACAATCTGCACAGTCAAGTTGGAATCCGTTAAAAGCATGAAGAGATAAGAATTCTCCATTGCCTTTGTACTTGTAACTACTAGGAAGATGTTTAATTAATGTGTTTACTTAGAGATTTAATCCAGTCATTATTCCCAAATAAAGATAGATTATGCAAGGGAAAAATGTAATAGAGCATAGAACATAAAATGTAAATGTAGGATGGCTCCAGGCTTGGTTTAGAGACTTTATTATGACATCAGGGACCCAAGTTCTTTCTGATCTGCAATTTCAGTGTGTTGACGTTTATCCATAAGTTTGTTTCCTCATGGTCACTGGAAGTCTGCCACAGCTCCAGGCAGGACATCCTCTTTTTATGAAAAACAGAAATGTTTCCCAGGAGCCTGTCAGCAAACTTAACCTTGAGTCCCATTGATGAAGACTGGGTCACCTGCCCATGCTCTACCTGAGAGAGATTGAGTGATTGTGTGTCATCTTCTGTCTCTATAGCATGGAAAGTAGAATAAATATCCTAGCAAAGAAGAATAGGACAGACGAGGGAATGGCTGTTGTTTAAACAACTGAAAGTGTCCTCCTCCACACCCTATAAATTTCATTTCTAATAAAAGATATAAAGAGCAAGATTGTTGTCTTTTCTATAACTCTGCACAAGGCTTCCTAGCCCAGAGCTAATTTGCTATACTGAACTTTGGTGAAATTTCATTTAAAACTGCCATTGACTGGAAACATTGAGGGCTGCACATGAGAACTCACTTATGGAGTTAACTCAGGAGATCCGTAAACCAAATGAATCTCTAAACAGAGATAAAAAGCAAGTCCCAAAGATGGTTCAGGGGGATTTTTAGAATAGTGGTATTATATTGTCTGTATTAGTATTCACCATCACTATGAAAAGGTCTATAATTTAAAAATAATGCTGACATAATGTATGTGAGCCTGCACACATTATGTGAAAAATAAACTCTAGGTAGTTTTGTCATCATTGAACAAATTAACCTGAAAGTACTTTAAAATTCACAAAACTGTTCTGCATGATGATACATATATTTTAAGTAGGTCATAAAGACATTTGTTCAGTTACCATTTAAAAATATTTTAATCATTTTTTTCTTCTTCATTAGTGTTATAGTACCCCCAAAACTAAATTAAAGTTCATTATACTCAGTAGTAATTTTGTTCATATTGAAAGAAAAACTATGTGACTTTCTCTTCTCTGTAATTGAGGTTCCCAACTATATAAGGAAATTCTGGATCATTCTAATGGTTACCAATGAGACATATCCAGTATAATAGGAATTCCTTAGCACACTGTTTTTTTTTTTTTTGGTGGTGGGGGGGATAACTTTCTCATACTGATCAAGATATCAACCAAATTAATTCTACCTGGTTGCTTTCAAGCAAATGGTAGTTTAGCATTGGGGCAACACTTTTAGATAATCACTGAATCCTGCCCCAAGATTGAGGGTTTCTGACACAGAGCTGGGGGGAGAGACAACTCTAGTTAATAGGCTGTGACTGGAGGTGAGAAGGTACAACCACCTTAATGTAGCAATTGTAATAGAAATGCAGAATAAGAAACTGTAGTGGAGGGAAGGGTGTGCTATAAAAAAGGGCTTTAAATTCTGAGCCTTTGAAATCTTTGGGAAAGCTGGAGATGACAGTTCTTAAGATTCAGTGAGAAAGTGGAAGAGACCAGTAGTGGATTTGGGTAAAGAAGAATAAAAGGAGACTCAGGAAATGACCTTACTGTTAAGACAAATATTGTCTGTGGGATATAGAACTGTGAGATGGAAGACTTAAATGATGGACTAAATCAATATTGCCTTCCCAGCTTCATTTCATATGTTCATCCTTTCGGTCTTTAAATACCTATTGCACTTTGCTCATGCATATCTGATTCTCTGGCTCCTTTAAACCACCATACCTATTCTTGGAGCTCACTGCATAAAAGAGAAACTGATCTCTCACTTCTGGCTGCCTGAGTTCTGAAGTGTTTTCACAGTGCAAATCTGATCATGTTACATCTTTGCATCAATGACTTCATTGGCTTTCCACTGGTCTTATGATAAAGACCAAAATTCAGAACATGACCTACAAGATTCTGCATGACCTAACTCTGACCTGTCTCCCCAGCCTTATCGCTGCCTGTCTCCATCATCCTTCTCTCCTTCACTTTCTGTGCTGTTGCCCCACTAGCCTCTTTTTGTTTCTCCAGTGCCCACTTCAAGGTCTTTGAGCATGCTCTTCTTCTCTTCTCTTTTGCCTACCTCCTTCTCCTTCAGATTTTAGCTCAAATTTACCTCTTATTTTCACAGCGCTTATCAGAACAGGTAATTACATATTTGTGTAATATTAATATTTGTCTCACAACCAGCAGTGAACCTATTTCTGGATATCATAAAAGCCTGCACATGTCCAGCAAGCAGTAAGGACCGATCCAGTAGAAACTTATTTACAAGAGGCAGAGAGTATCCTTAGAGAAAAACTCATTCTAAATAATAGATTCCCAATGGAGACGGGATAAGGCAGCGTTTCTCTGAAGAGGCGCCTCTGAATTACATGGAGGGGGACTATCTTTAGTTGTTGCATATTCTGGCATACCCTTCTCCAGAGATATGGCCCAGTGGATGCAAACACTGTAGGAGGTTATTTATTGTTTGTCCATGATGGGACGATGGTGTATACTTTAAGGCTGTGAAGTGGAAAAGATCCAGTACCTCCTCCCCATTCTGTAATCTCAGCTTCTTATTACACTGAAGAGAATAGAAAGCAATCAGGAAATGACTTCCACCACATCTACCATGACACACCTGCACCTGTATCCCTATGCTCTGTATTCCCTGCTGTTACTGTGGATAAAATGCTCTTGCTAACTGCCTAAGGCTAACTCTCCTGTTTGCTCACTTGATCCTACCCCGTCTTACTCACTGAAGAAGATTTCTCCATTCATTTCCCCCACTCTATCCAGTATCTTTAGTTTTCCCACTTGACTGACTTAATCCCACAGACATGAAAACACACTGTGATACCAACCATGTTAAAAGTGAAACCACGGGCTTCCCTGGTGGCGCAGTGGTTGGAAGTCCGCCTGCCGATGCAGGGGATGCAGGTTCGTGCCCCGGTCCGGGAGGATTCCACATGTCGCGGAGTGGCTGGGCCCGTGAGCCATGGCCGCTGAGCCTGTGCTCCGCAACGGGAGAGGCCACAACAGTGATGAGGCCCGCATACCGCAAAAAAAAAAAAAAAAAGAAACCACAACTTCTTGATCCAGTATTTATCTCCCGCTGTCCTCCCAAGTCTCTGCTCATTTATATAACTCTTTGAAAAAGTCATCTATACTCTGTCTCAAATTTCTGTCCTCCCATTTTCTCTTGAATCCTCTCCAGTTAGTCTTTCATCTGCCCTACTCCACTAAAACACACCTTATCAATGTTACCAAAGACCTCCACACTGCTAAATCCAGTCAACCTCATCTTACTCAATTACCCTCTCCTTCTCAAAGCCTTTTTTTTTTTTTTTTTTTTTTTTTGCGGTACGCGGGCCTCTCACTGCTGTGGCCTCTCCCGTTGCGGAGCACAGGCTCCGGACGCGCAGGCTCAGCGGCCATGGCTCACGGGCCCAGCCGCTCTGTGGCATGTGGGATCTTCCCGGACCGGGGCACGAACCCGTGTCCCCTGCATCGGCAGGCGGACTCTCAACCACTGCGCCACCAGGGAAGCCCTCAAAGCTAATTTTTTTATACAGCTTCCAAAGCAATATGGTTACCGACTGTTCCTTCTGAGTCTCTCTTATTGATTTCATCTCATTCAACTCTTCGCCTCACAATGTTGCTGCACCACAGAGCTCAGTCGTGGCGCCTCTCTGTCTATGCCCACTCTCTAGAGGGACCTCACTGAGTCTCATGGCCTTAAAAAAAACCGTCTGAAAGACACCACAGATTTCCAAATGTGTAATCAGAAGCAGATTTATATAACCTGCTAATCTTTCAGCAGGTGTACCCAAGTCTGTTTCCACCACAGCAGCCCAGTGGCCACAGAGGTCTCTTTAACACATAAGTCAGGTCACGTCACTCCTCTGCTCAAGGCTTTCCGCTGCTTTCTTATCACAGCGAGAATAAAATCCCAAACACTTCCAACGACTTATAGACACCGGGATCAATCATCTGCACCTTTTACTTTCCTGGCCTTCTATCCCACCACGGTATTCAAACCGTTTTTTCCTAAATTCTGTATTTGTCTATTTGGCATCCATTAATCGCAGGGCCAATCTAATGGCCAAACTTGTTTACATCTCCCCGTAATCCAGTTTTTGCAGGCACATGAAAATCATATTACAAACCCTCTAATCTATACTGACTCCATACTCCCAAGCCCCTCTTTTATTTAACTCTCACACACCACTTCAGGATTTCTCCTGCCCTAAACCAGTCCAGGGTCAGATACCAGACAACTACAGACAGCCCCAATATTCCGAAGTCTGCCGGAATTATTCAAACTGGCCAGTCCTAAAGTGTTTACCCTGCTTTCCTTGTCTTTTCCACAGAAACCCTGGTAAAGGCTGTGTCCTGTGCTTTCCCCTCACTCATGCTCTGCCTGTGGACCAAACCTAGTGCATCCCTGTGTGGCTGTGTGTGGTGTGGCGTGTCGTCTTCTCCCCGGAAGTGTCAGGGGTAAATTCTTCTTTCACTGACATAAGCCAGTCTGTGTTTGTCATCTTGAGAAATCCACACCCAGGCACACATTACACTGTTCCCCCCATTCACTGCCCGCACCGGTCAATCCCCTGACAGTCCCTCTAGTGAACTAAACATGCTCCCCTCTCAGGGCCTCTTGTCTTGCTCAGTCATTTGCCTGGAATTCTCATCTCACAGTTATTCACGGGGTTCAGTATTTCCTTTCCTTCAGAACTTGCTCAAATATCTCCTCAGCAAGGCCTTCACTGAGTCCTCTTTAAAGATTGTGCTTTCCCCTCACCTCCCCCCACCCTATATGGACACTATTCTCCTTAATCTATTTTGTTTTCCATAGAATGTATCCCCACTGAAAATATGACCTATTTGCATTTCTAGAAACATAACTAGAATATAATAAGCTCCATGAAGAAAAGAGACTTGTTCACAATGCATCTCCAGGGCAGAGAACCATATTTGGAATAAAATAGGCATTCAGGAAATATTTATCGGTTGGAGGAATGAATAAATGGGTGGATATGGCTACTCCCAGGTTAGCCCAAGAGGCTGTGGACAAGATGATCAGAAACTAAATATTAGTTTCCTGTCTTCCTGTCGTAATGATCCCACCTTGCCCCAGTCTCCTATCACGCATAGATAGGTATATGCTTTAATCTGATTAGAGAGGGGATTGGATACACTTAAATGTGAGAGAGAAAAGCCGCTGTACATAGAAAGATATATTATTCCCATTATAAAGGAATAACTAAAAGCAACAAAATAGAACCAAAAAAAGGAGACAAATAGTCCTCCTTAGGCTACCCTGAGCTGTCTGATAGAATGGCAGTAGCATCCAGTGAGACCCCATGGGGCCCAGGCAATGTGAAGACACTAGAAGTTAACTGGCATTTTATTTGTTCCAGTATCTTACAACAGGATATTGAATTGAATTGTGTTCAGAAATATTACATATGATGAAAACAAAGGTCTAATGGTAGTCCTGACGCTACCCAGTTTCTTGAGGGCTTCCTCTCATCAGAGATGCTGGCCTCTCAGACCTGAAGAGAAATATGAGCTGCAGTGATGCTTTCTTTCAAATATTTATACACTGATTTGCATGTAATGGTGTACTTTTTACTAGACGGTAGCAAATTGATTATCATACGGTTTCTTCAGTTTTTCACCCAGGTATAAAATATAATTTCTGGATTAATTTTCCTGCCTCTTCTCATGCAAAAAATCTTTTCCAGTTTTAAGAACTTATGTTGGCCCCAAAGATACACATTTTCACTTATTATTTCTACCCATATATTTTATCTATGAACACTGAAGGATTCTGTAAATGAATATGGAGGTAGGCTTTTTCATGGTCGTGATCTTCAATTGTTCCGCAGCTGGGTCACTAAAACCTAGAACCAAGGCAAGTGAATCCCATTATCTCATTACTTCATGCTGTGTTTGCAGGCTACCGTTTTTTCACACTTGACCTTTAAGAAAAATCCACTGAATGATTATGCTGTGTCAAGCAATGTTAGATACAATTTTATGGCAGCAAGGATGAAACAGTATACATCTATGTTATTATCCAGTGGATGTGTTTTTTTGGTGGTTTAAAATTACATAACTTAGAAATTCAAATAGAAGTTTAAATACAAAAATCTGATTGACTGGAAAGTGGAAACATCAAATTGATGCAGCAGGTGGTTCCAACCATCATGTAGTCATGGCCTAGCTATTTCTTTCTTTAACACTCTTGTTCATTTTTCTCTCCCTACTTTCATTTTCTGATTTAGAGCTTGGTTGGTTTTCTTCCCATCTCCAGTCTTTTCCCCTTTCAATGAATCTTTTATATAGCTGCAGAAGGATCTTTCTGCATCAGTGCATTAATATGTGTGTCCCCGCTAAAAATCCTTTGAAGGTATCCCATTGTCAATGAAATGAAGTCCCATTCCCTAGCATGGAATCCAAAGCCCTCACAACTTCATTCCACTGAAGTTTGATCTCATGCCTTTATCCTTCCTCTACGTTACTTTTTCCTTAAACCACGATATTCACTGTTCCCTCTAGAGGATATAAACTTTTTTTTTAAACCTCTTTGTTTTGCTCAAGCTGTTTTCTCTGCCTAGAAGGCCTGAATCCTATTCATCCTTTAAAATTGCCACTCCCTTCATGAAGTCTTTCTAACTACTTCTGGTTGGTATTAGCTTTCTAGAGTTTTTTTTTTTAATTTATTTTTTTATAAATTTATTTTTGGCTGTGTTGTGTCTTCGTTGCTGCAAGCGGGCTTTCTCTAGGTGCAGAGAGCAGGCTTCTCACTGCGGTGGCTTCTTTTGTTGCAGAGCAGAGGCTCTAGGTGTGTGAGCTTCAGTAGTTGTGGTTTGCAGGCTCAGTAGTTGTAGCTTACAGGCTTAGTTGCTTCGCGGCATGTGGGATCTTCCCAGACCAGGGCTCGAACCTGTGTCCCCTGCATTGGCAGGCAGATTCTTAACCACTGCGTCACCAGGGAAGCCCTAGAGTTTTTACCTATAACATTTTAATAGCATTTATAACATTCATCATCTTAATTGTTCATTTCAATGGTTTATTACCTTTCACAGTAACCTACAGACTTGAAGTCAAAGTCAAAGTCATAGCTATGTCTTCTATAGCACCAGTTTAGACCTTTGGATGTATAAGACCCTCAAATATTTACCAAACTGGAATTGATATACTTATATATAACATAATGAAGTTAAATAATCTTTCCTTTGTTCATGAGTTTCCATATGTTTTATTTTTTATTTTTCCTGTCTTTGGAACAGCCTGGCTAGGAATGAGTACAAACATCTCCCTGACAGGTCTTCTGTCAACATTTTCTCACAGAGATCTAATTTCAAATGTTTAATGTCTCAGTCCAGTGTAGTATTGAGTAATACTACATTTTAATGCACAGATCATAAGAATCTTAGTAATTAATGATAAATGAATAAATAGAAACAATACCCACAGGTGATTGCGTCATTTTTAAGTTCCCTCCTTTTGGTCTTGGTTTCCTTTCCCATAATATGATATGGATGATCCCTACCGTCATTTCAGACCTGTGCATCCTGTTTTCATTGTGTCGTCCATGAAGACCCAGTCCAAGTTTACCACTTTGATTTTCATATTTTAAAGTTGATTATTAAAGTTGAATAAGCCGTTTCTGGTTGCAGCATTGCATTCATTAGAGACACGATCACATTACCAGCCGTCAGCCCCCTTCTGCAGGAGGACAACAGATGGCCTCTCAGGTAGGAGCACATCCATCCCAAGTGGACAAGGCAGCTTGCCAGCATCGCCTCTCATCTGTCCAGAGAAACGAATGAAACTGAGGAAGTGAAACTGCTTAGTAAGGTCTAAAGCAGTAGTCACATCTAGGGGATCATTATTATTAGTTTTGTCACCAGCTTTATAGTGTGCTTATAAGGCCATGACATTTTTGTTTTAAGCAAAGTTACTAGCAATTATACATCTGAATGAGTTTTAGGCTCTTCAACTATTATCTGGGAAGTTATCTACTTATCTCAATGATGTGGCTATAGCATTCAAACATGATTTAGAATCCATTAAAAAATATAGACTCATCGACTATGGGTTCACTGTGACTGTAAAGAAAACCAGTTGTCTGTACGGTATCCTTGCACACACTAAAGCTATGTAATGCTAAATACATAATTTTGGACAATTAAATATTTAATAAAGGATGAAGAAGAGATGGGGAACTTAACTTCACATAAGAGAGATGATGTAACATTTTTGCCTTCTGATTTGCTGCAGTAAGAACTAATTATACAGTACCACCTATGAACTATTCTCACCAAAAATTTGAATCTGAGTCTTATCAGCATCTAAATACCAAAATAAAAGATATACACAGGAGAGATATAAGATATAAAAGATGTACACAGGACATTACATGGTAAGGTGGTATAGTTAGTAAAATCTATAATTTAGAAATTTCTATATGACTAGTCACTCAGTTTCTTTGACCAATCAAAGGGACTATGAAAAAAAAGATGACCTGGGAATTATTATAGATTGAAACACATTTAAGTGACAGACCAACCAGGTGCTAAATGTTGAACTTGTTTGGATTCTAAACAAATCAACTATTAAAAGACATTTATGAGACAATCAGGGACAGTTAAACACTGATGGGATATTTGATAATTCTAACAAATTAATTTTACTTTGAATTTACATGTGACAATGGTTTTATGGTTATATTACAAAATGGAACATATCTTTTAGTGGTATGTACAGAAACATTTACTAAAGAAATGTTATAATTAGTCTAGAATTTGCCTTCATATGCTCTAATAGTGTGAAGTGAAAGAAGAAAGTAAGAGACAAAATGATTTCCTGGGGGAAATGTTTCTCAGGTGAACCTCTCCCCATTAAATCTTCAGAAAACAAGATGCGAATGTACATATTGTCTTATTAGAGTCCTAAATAAAATATTTTTATTAAAAAGTTTTTAAAAAAAAGAGATGAAATGAGAATAACAGAATGTTGTAATTGATGAAGCTAAGTTATAGGTGAATTTGGTGTTAACTACATACTTTCCTCTAATTTTGTGTATAATTGAAAATTCTCATAGTAAAAAGTTTAAAATAAAAGCATAAAGCAGACATATAAAGAGAAATAAAAGGAGTGAGAATATTTCTGGGCCTCACGACACACTAGCTTATAGAAGATAGCCCAGCTGCTGTCCTGCCCTCGGGTTACACAAGATGTCCTCAAACTCCTCTTTCTTTAAATTAAATTTGCACTGAGATTTTATTTGCAACTGAGATCCCTAATACATCAAGCCAGCCAAAAAGAATGCTAATGAGCCTCCTTAGTAGTCATATTAGAGAACTAAAAATGTTTCAGTCTACTTTTAAAATACCCTGTAAAAGATGTGCTTTATATATATACATATATATATATATATATGTATATATATAAACGGCTTCCATTCAAGTGTCAATCATTTCTTTAGATGAAGATTCCTGGGCTACATATTGAGCATATTTATAATATAAGATAAAATTAAATAAAATTGGGACTACTGAAGTAACACTAAGAAAAAAAAATAAAAAAAGGAAATGAGCTAGAAATACTCAAATCAGTGATTCTCAACCAAGGATAATTTTGCCCCACGGGAGACATTTTGCACTATCTGTAGACAGTCTTGATTATCACGACTTTGAGGAGAGGGTGAGAGGAGTCAGGGAGGCTAATGAGTAAAGGCCAGGGATGCTGGTGACATCCTACAATGCACAGTGCAGCCTCCCTCCCTCCTCTTCCATATACAACCAGGGATTACCCTAATTTATTCAAAACAGCCTTAGTGCTAAAACCATGACTTTACATGTGAGGCAGTCAGATACTCCTAGAATTTCTTCTTCTTTTTTTTTTTTTTAATATTTATTTATGTATTTATTTTTGGCTGCATTGGGTCATCATTGCTGAACGCAGGCCTTCTCTAGTTGTGGCAAGCGGGGACTACTCTTCATTGCGGTGCGTGGGCTTCTCATTGTGGTGGTTTCTTTTGTTGCGGAGCATGGGCTCTAGGTGCGCAGGCTTCGATAGTTGTGGCTCGCAGGCTCAGTAGCTGTGGCACACAGGCTTAGTTGCTCCACGGCATATGGGATCTTCCCAGACCAGGGCTCGAACTTGTGTCCCCTGCATTGGCAGGCAGATTCTTAGCCACTGTGCCACCAGGGAAGCCCTAGAATTTCTTCTTTTATTTTAGCACTATTAATATGTTTAGCACTACTTCCATTATGTACATCATACATGAAAATATAGAAAAGCTTTTTTGTTTTTAATTAAATTTGGGAAAAAGATATGTGTAACTGAAAAAAATTGATCAATAATGATTGCTTCCTAGGAAATCAAAAAATTTTCTATCTTTCAAATTTCATCTTTTTACACATTTGGCATCACTCATTCTCTGCCAGCTTGATGACCTATAAATAGTAATTTTACTATCTGCCAAAGTTAGAGGTAATTTCTGTATTAATTTTCAGCTGATCTAGAACATGATTTATAAAATAGTGAAAATATGTATTTTAGATGTTCCTAGTTGAAATTTTATTTCATTTTGTAGTCTCTAGACATAAACACTCCATTAATAACTTAATGAATATCAAAGTTGGTTGAAAAGTTATCTCTTATTGTAATAATATTCATTTATATTTAATACAGAAAATATACTACTAAGAAAGCAGCTTCTTATCTTTGTGGAGCCTCAGTGTTTTATTTAAAACCCAGTATGTGTTTTAGATATTAAAACAAAAGGAAAAGAAGAACTAATATTTTCTCCCTAATTACCTGTTATTATATAAATAATATATGCCACCTTTTAGTGGGATGGGAAATGCTATTACTTAAGCTATTTAAAAAAATAATTTATCAAAATATGCCATGGCATTTTAAAGACATACCTAAAAATATTTTACCCTTAATTTTCTTATAATTCTTTTTCCAAACTGCTTTTCAGACATTCTGGTAGACACCTGGTTATATATGAGTATGCCCTCATATTTCATATGTATATTTTGTAAATGTTATTGCTAGATTTTAGTTTTTTAAATCCCATCTATCTTTTCTGCTCAACAGTTGAATTTAGTTCATTTTTTTTATAAATGCTATATTAATATTTGCAATTACTTCTACCATCTCACTTGTACTTCCTATCCATTTTCCCTTCCTTTAGGTATTTCCCCATTATTTATTGCCTTCTTTTTTTTTTAATTGAGGTTTTAGTTTTAAATTCTGTTTTCTCCCTTCAACTAATTTTGGAAGTATACTTCCTATTCCTATTATTTGTTCATCATAATTTTCACATGCATGCTTAAAATCTGATTTTAATATCTCTATAATATTCTTGAACCTTAGAAAGTTTTACAGCCATTCCCCACCAGCCTTAAAAGTCATTCATTACAAAATTGTAATTCTGTTGTTTTTTACCACAGCCTGGCTGACTTAAATAACAGAAATTTGTTGTCTCACGGTTTTGGAGTCTAGGTATCCAGAATCAAGGTGTCAGTAGGGTTGGTTCTTTCTGAGGGCTGGGAAGGAAGAGTCTGTTTCAGGCTACTCTCCTTGGTTTGTAGATGGCCATCTTCTCCCTATGTTTCTCTGCGTCATCGTCCCTCTCTGCAGGTCTCTGTGTCCAAGTCTCCCTTTTTCATAAAGACTCTAGTCCTGTTAGATCAGGGCCCACCCCAATGACCTCATTTTAACTTGATTAGCTCTGTAAAGACCCTACCTCAAAATATGATCACATTCTGAGCTACTAGGGGTTAAGGACTTCAGTATATGAATGCCAGGGGGTGGGGGAGATACAATTCAACCCATAACACTACCCAAATTTGAAATTATATAATGATGATTATTAATTTTTACTGTCAAGCTTTGTTTAAATTTATCCATGTTTATCATTTTCTTTTTTCTAAAATGAAATGTTAGATTCTAAAATATTTCTGGATATAATTCCTTACTTCCTCAAAACAAGTTATTTTAGGGAGATTCTTTTGTAATAAACTACCTACCTTTATCTGGAAATGTCTTTATTTAGCCTTGGGTCTTGAATGATAGTTTATCTGTGTACTTGATTCTGGATTGACAGTTACTTTTTCAGAAGTTTGAGGGTATTGTTCTACTGTCTTTTGGCTTCCTTCGTTGCTATTGGAAGTCTCGTGTCAGTGCCATTTTTATTCCTATGTGCGTATTACATCTTTTTCCCATAATTCCTTTGAGATCCCCCCTTTTATGAATTTTTACTGTTTATAGTTTAGGTTTTGATTCATTTTTATTTATCTAGCTTTGGATTTGTTAAGCTCCCTGAACCTGAAGAACTGCATTTCTGTAAATTCTAAAAGTTTTCAGACATTATTTCTTTGAAAATTTTGCTTTTCCTTTTATTTCTCCTCTTCAAACTGCAAGACATTTCTTATTATGTCTCTCATGTCTTTTCATCTTTTATATTTTCTATCTGTTTTTCTGTGACTTTGGAAGTATTCCTTACCTTCTTATGAAAGCATCTCTGTAAGTATTTGTTGAATTTTATCCAATGTAGGAATTTTGTTTGGTAAGGTTTTTCAAGAAAATTCAGTTTTCCATAAAGTTCCATTTCTAATCCAGGGCTCAGGAGAAGTGTAAATAGAGGCCTACATATCATATGTGTACATATTTAAATATCATAAATTAAGTCATTAAATAAAATATGTTCTATCCTCCAATCTTGATAAGCCTTTATAATGATGTGAAAAGCCAAGTTTGAATTTAGAATTCTTGGGCTCTTCATATATCTGTGCTAGAATGTGGTGGTACACAGAAAGGTATCTCCTAGCCCCAGAGCCCCTGGCCTATAGCCTGCTGCCTGCTCCCCTTCTCCATCCACAATTGCATCCCTGCCATAATATAGGGGATTCCCCCACTTGCATGTAGACATGACATCCATGCATCCAAGCTCCATCCCTGCCCCAAAACACAGCTCTCCCTTAGTCGCCCCTTCAGCCTAGGAATGTGAATACCAGTGGTTCAGTCTGCTTTTAGGATGATCAACTCAAGGAAGAGACACAAGAAAAATGTGGATCAGGCTAAGGTCACATAGGCATAGAATTTGGTTTCCTATTTACTTAGAGCATGATCTAGAAAAGCAACGCTAGAGACTCCGGCTGGGTAGGTCTCCTTGAATCTATATTGCTTACACTTTGAAAATGGGCATGGCCAGAACAGGATCATTTCAAGCTCTCCAAAGTGTAGGACTTGGGCATAGGCCTCTCATACTTAGATCTGTGGCCATTATTGGTCTTATATTGCTGAACTATCCATTCCTTAAACAATCAGGAGCTTTTCCTGTTTTATAATGACCAATTCTGGACTCTTCTGAAAGGTTTTTTGATGGCTTGGAAGATTGATGCCAGTCATCGGGAAGTCTCCACTGTGAGCTATCACAGGTGCTCTAGCTCCCAGCCTGTAAAAGTCAGAAAATAAAACTTGCTTTAGCATCAGAACCTGATACTTAAGGATGCCTCTTACTTGGCTTGAGCAAAATCACAGTCCTTGCAAAGTGAAAGAATGAAAATGTTTACCCCATTCAGCACTTCTCTATTTTATAAATATGGTTGTAATAGCAACGGAGTCAACTTTAAGTTTGGAAAATGCCAATGAGTCAGAAATACAAGATGTGAATGTTTAATGGTGACTTTCCTACAACACTGTTAAAGTCTCCGCTTTCATACTCCCAACCTTCTCCCTCCTTCCACTCCCACTCCCATAGCAACACGTGTTCTGGCTGTTATGAGCACTTTCTTTCTTTTTTTTTTTACATTTTTATTGGAATATAATTGCTTTACAATGGTGTGTTAGTTTCTGCTTTATAAGAAAGTGAATCAGTTATACACATACATATGTTCCCATATCTCCTCCCTCCTGCATCTCCCTCCCTCCCACCCTCCCTATCCCACCCCTCCAGGTGGTCACAAAGCACCGAGCTGATCTCCCTGTGCTATGCGGCTGCTTCCCACTAGCGATCTACCTTACATTTGGTAGTGTATAAATGTCCATGCCTCTCTCTCGCTTTGTCACAGCTTACCCTTCCCCCGCCCCATATCTTCAAGTCCATTCTCTAGTAGGTCTGTCTTTAATCCTGTCTTATCCCTAGGTTCTTCATGACATTTTTCTTTTCTTAAATTCCATATATATGTGTTAGCATACGGTATTTGTCTTTCTCTTTCTGACTTACTTCACTCTGTATGACAGACTCTACGTCTATCCACCTCATTACAAATAGCTCAATTTCGTTTCTTTTTATGGCTGAGTAATATTCCATTGTATATATGTGCCACATCTTCTTTATCCATTCATCCGATGATGGACACTTAGGTTGTTTCCATCTCCGGGCTATTGTAAATAGAGCTGCAATGAACATTTTGGTACATGACTCTTTTTGAATTATGGTTTTCTTAGGGTATATGCCCAGTAGTGGGATTGCTGGGTCATATGGTTGTTCTATTTTTAGTTTTTTAAGGAACCTCCATACTGTTGCCCACAGTGGCTGTATCAATTTACATTCCCACCAACAGTGAAAGAGGGTTCCCTTTTCTCCACACCCTGTCCAGCATTTATTGTTTCTAGATTTTTTGATGATGGCCATTCTGACTGGTGTGAGATGATATCTCATTGTAGTTTTGATTTGCATTTCTCTAACGATTAATGATGTTGAGCATTCTTTCATGTGTTTGTTGGCAGTCTGTATATCTTCTTTGGAGAAATGTCTATTTAGGTCGTCTGCCCATTTTTGGATTGGGTTATTTGTTTTTTTGTTATTGAGCTGCATGAGCTGCTTATAAATTTGGGAGATTAATCCTTTGTCACTTGCTTCATTTGCAAATATTTTCTCCCATTCTGAGGGTTGTCTTTTGGTCTTGTTTATGGTTCCCTTTGTTGTGCAAAAGCTTTTAAGTTTCATTAGGTCCCATTTGTTTATCTTTGTTTTTATTTCCATTTCTCTAGGAGGGGTGTCAAAAAGGATCTTGCTGTGATTTATGTCATAGAGTGCTCTGCCTATGTTTTCCTCTAAGAGTTTGATAGTTTCTGGCCTTACATTTAGGTCTTTAATCCATTTTGAGCTTATTTTTGTGTATGGTGTTAGGGAGTAATCTAATCTCATACTTTTACATGTACCTGTCCAGTTTTCCCAGCATCACTTATTGAAGAGTCTGTCCTTTCTCCACTGTACATTCCTGCCTCCTTTATCAAAGATAAGGTGACCATATGTGCGTGGGTTTATCTCTGGGCTTTCTATCCTGTTCCATTGATCTATCTTTCTGTTTTTGTGCCAGTACCATATTGTCTTGATTACTGTAGCTTTGTATTGTAGTCTGAAGTCAGGGAGCCTGATTCCTCTAGCTCCGTTTTTCATTCTCAAGATTGCTTTGGCTATTTGGGGTCTTTAGTGTTTCCATACAAATTGTGAAATTTTTTGTTCTAGTTCTGTGAAATATGCCAGCGGTAGTTTGATAGGGATTGCATTGACTCTGTAGATTGCTTTGGGTAGTAGAGTCATTTTCACAATGTTGATTCTTCCAATCCAAGAACATGGTATATCTCTCCATCTATTTGTATCATCTTTAATTTCTTTCATCAGTGTCTTACAGTTTTCTACATACAGGTCTTTTGTCTCCTTAGGTAGGTTTATTCCTAGATATTTTATTCTTTTTGTTGCAATGGTAAATGGGAGTGTTTTCTTGATTTCACTTTCAGATTTTTCATCATTAGTGTATAGGAATGCCAGAGATTTCTGTGCATTAATTTTCTATCCTGCTACTTCACCAAATTCATTGATTAGCTCTAGTAGTTTTCTGGTAGCATCTTTAGGATTCTCTATGTATAGTATCATGTCATCTGCAAACAGTGAGAGCTTTACTTCTTCTTTTCCAATTTGGATTCCTTTTATTTCCTTTTCTTCTCTGATTGCTGTGGCTAAAACTTCCAAAACTATGTTGAATAAGAGTGGTGAGAGTGGGCAACCTTGTCTTGTTCCTGATCTTAGTGGAAATGCTTTCAGTTCTTCACCATTGAGGACGATGTTGGCTGTGGGTTTATCATATATGGCCTTTATTATGTCGAGGAAAGTTCCCTCTATGCCTACTTTCTGCAGAGTTTTTATCATAAATGGGTGTTGAATTTTGTTGAAAGCTTTCTCTGCATCTATTGAGATGATCATATGGTTTTTCTCCTTCAATTTGTTAATATGGTTTATCACATTGATTGATTTGGGTATATTAAAGAATCCTTGTATTCCTGGAATAAACCCCACTTGATCCTGGTGTATGATCCTTTTAATGTGCTGTTGGATTCTGTTTGCTAGTATTTTGTTGAGGATTTTTGCATCTATGTTCATCAGTGATATTGGCCTGTAATTTTCTTTCTTTGTGACATCCTTGTCTGGTTTTGGTATCAGGGTGATGGTTGCCTTGTAGAATGAGTTTGGGAGTGTTCCTCCCTCTGCTATATTTTGGAAGAGTTTGAGAAGGATAGGTGTTAGCTCTTCTCTAAATGTTTGATAGAATTCGCCTGTCAAGCCATCTGGTCCTGGGCTTTTGTTTGTTGGAAGATTTTTAATCACAGTTTCAATTTCAGTGCTTGTGATTGGTCTGTTCATATTTTCTATTTCTTCCTGATTCAGTCTTGGCATGTTGTGCATTTCTAAGAATTTGTCCATTTCTTCCAGGTTGTCCATTTTATTGGCATAGAGTTGCTTGTAGTAATCTCTCATGATCTTTTGTATTTCTGCAGTGTCAGTTGTTACTTCTCCTTTTTCATTTCTAAATCTATTGATTTGAGTCTTCTCCTTTATTTTCTTGATGAGTCTGGCTAGTGGTTTATCAATTTTGTTTATCTTTTCAAAGGACCACCTTTTAGTTTTATTGATCTTTGCTATCATTTCCTTCATTTCTTTTTCATTTATTTCTGATCTGATTTTTATGATTTCTTTCCTTCTGCTAACTTTGGGGGTTTTTTTGTTCTTCTTTCTCTAATTGCTTTAGGTGCAAGGTTAGGTTTTTTATTCGAGATGTTTCCTGTTTCTTATGGTAGGATTGTATTGGTATAAACTACCCTCTTAGAACTGCTTTTGCTGCATCCCATAGGTTTTGGGTTGTTGTGTCTCCATTGTCATTTGTTTCTAGGTATTTTTTTATTTCCTCTTTGATTTCTTCAGTGATCACTTCGTTATTAAGTAGTGTATTGTTTAGCCTCCATGTGTTTGTAGTTCTTACAGATCTTTCCCTGTAATTGATATCTAGTCTCATAGTGTTGTGGGCAGAAAAGATACTAGATACAATTTCAGTTTTCTTAAATTTACCAAGGCTTGATTTGTGACCCAAGATATGATGTATCCTGGAGAATGTTCCATGACCACTTGAGAAAAATGTGTATTCTGTTGTTTTTGGATGGAATGTCCTATAAATATCAATTAAGTCCATCTTGTTTAATGTATCATTTAAAGCTTGTGTTTCCTTATTTATTTTCATTTTGGATGTTCTGTCCATTGGTCAAAGTGGGGTGTTAAAGTCCCCTACTATGAATGTGTTACTGTCGATTTCCCCTTTTATGAATGTTAGTATTTGCCTTATGTATTGAGGTGCTCTTATGTTGGGTGCATAGATATTTACAATTGTTATATCTTCTTGGATCGATACCTTGATCATTATGTAGTGTCCTTCTTTGTCTCTTATAATAGTCTTTATTTTTAAGTTTATTTTGTCTGATATGAGAATTGCTACTCCAGCTTTCTTTTGGTTTCCATTTGCATGAAATATCTTTTTCCATCCCCTTACTTTCAGTCTGTATGTGTCTCTAGCTCTGAAGTGGGTCTCTTGTAAACAGCAAATATATGGGTCTTGTTTTTGTATCCATTCAGCCAATCTGCATCTTTTGGTGGGAGCATTTATTCCATTTACATTTAAGGTAATTATGAATATGTATGTTCCTATTCCCATTTTCTTAATTGTTTTGTGTTCGTTATTGTAGGTCTTTTCCTTCTCTTGTGTTTCTTTCCTAGAGAAGTTCCTTTAGCAGTTGTTGTAAAGCTGGTTTGGTGGTGCTGAACTCTCTCAGCTTTTGCTTGTCTGTAAAGGTTTTAATTTCTCCATCAAATCTGAATGAGATCCTTGCTGGGTAGAGTAATCTTGGTTTTAGGTTCTTCTCCTTCATCACTTTAAATATGTCCTGCCACTCCCTTCTGGCTTGCAGAGTTTCTGCTGAAAGATCAGCTGTTAACCTTATGGGGATTCCCTTGTGTGTTATTTGTTGTTTTTCCCTTGCTGCCTTTAATATGTTTTCTTTGTATTTAATTTTTGATAGGTTGATTAATATTGTCTTGGTGTATTTCTCCTTGGATTTATCCCGTATGGGACTCTCTGTGCTTCCTGGACTTGGTTAACTATTTCCTTTCCCATATTAGGGAAGTTTTCAACTATAATCTCTTCAAATATTTTCTCAGTCCCTTTCTTTTTCTCTTTTTCTTCTGGAACCCCTATAATTAGAATGTTGTTGCATTTAATGTTGTCCCAGAGGTCTCTGAGACTGTCCTCAGTTCTTTTCATTCTTTTTTCTTTATTCTGCTCTGCAGTAGTTATTTCCACTATTTTATCTTCCAGGTCAGTTATCCGTTCTTCTGCCTCAGTTATTCTGCTATGGATCCCATGTAGAGTATTTTTCATTTCATTTATGGTGTTGTTCATCATTGTTTGTTTCATCTTTAGTTCTTCTAGGTCCTTGTTAAATGTTTCTTGCATTTTGTGTATTCTATTTCCAAGATTTTGGATCATGTTTACTATCATGATTCTGAATTCTTTTTCAGGTAGACTGACTATTTCCTCTGCATTCGTTAGGTCTGGTGGGTTTTTATCTTGCTCCTTCATCTGCTGTGTATTCCTGTGTCTTATCATTTTGTTTAGCTTTCTGTGTTTGGGGTCTCCTTTTCGCAGGCTGCAGGTTCGTAGTTCCCGTTGTTTTTGGTGCCTGTCCCCAGTGGCTAAGGTTGGTTCAGTGGGTTGTGTAGGCTTCCTGGTGGAGGGAACTAGTGCCTGTGTTCTGGTGGATGCGGCTGGATCTTGTCTTTCTGGTGGGCAGGTCCACGTCTGGTCGTGTGTTTTCAGGTGTCTGTGGACTTATTATGATTTTAGGCAGCCTCTCTGCTAATGGGTGGGGTTGTGTTCCTATCTTGCTAGTTGTTTGGCATAGAGTGTCCAGCACTGTAGCTTCCTGGTCATTGAGTGAAGCTGGGTGCTGGTGTTGAGTTGGAGATCTCTGGGAGATTTTTGCCATTTGATATTATGTGGAGCTGGGAGGTGTCTTGTGGACCAGTGTCCTGAAGTTGGCTTTCCCACCTCAGGGGCACAGCACTGACTCCTTGCTGGAGCACCAAGATCCTTTCATCCAGACGGCTCAGAATAAAAGGGAGAAAAAGTAGAAAGAAAGAATTAGTAGAAATAGAAAAAAAGAAAAAGAAAGAAAGAAAACGAAAGGAGGGAGGGAGGAAGGAAGGAGGGAAGGAAGGAAAAAAAGAAAAGATAAATTAAAATGAAATAAAGTACGATAAAATATAATAAAGTTATAAATATTATAAATAATATAATTTAATAATATTTTAAATAATATATTTATTAAATTATAAATATTTTTAATATAGTTATATAAAATAAGTTAAATATATTTAGTAATATAAAGTTAATATAACTGTATTATAAATAATAATATAACTATTATAAATATAACTATTATAAATAATAATATATAAATTTATTATAAATAATAAACTATTAATAAATAATAAACTTATTATTTATAAATAATACTTATTACTATATATAATATAAGTTATATATTTATTATATATTAAAGTTTATTATATATTAAAGTTTATTATATATAATAAACTTTATTAATAAATAAACTTATTATTTATAAATAATAAACTTTATTAATGAATAATTTATTATTTATTATAAATAAACTTTATTATATTATAAATAATATATAGAATAATATAACTTTATTATAAATAATAAAGTTTTTAAATTAAAAAATAATTATTAAGAGAAAAGAAAGAAAAAAAATTTAAAACAAAAAAAAACGGACGGATAGAGCCCTAGGACAAGTGGTGGAAGCAAAGCTATACAGACAAAATCTCACACAGAAGCATACACATACACACTCACAAAATGAGGAAAAGGGGAAAAAATCATAAATCTTGCTCTCAAAGTCCAGCTCCTTAATTCGGGATGATTCGTTGTCTATTCATGTATTCAACAGATGCAGTACATCAAGTTGATTGTGGAGCTTTAATTCGCTGCCTCTGAGGCTGCCGGGAGAGATTTCCCTTTCTCTTCTTTGTTCTCACAGCTCCCAGGTGATCTGCTTTGGATTTGGACCCGCCTCTGAGTGTAGGTTGCCGGCGTGCATCTGTTCTTCGCTCAGACAGGATGGGGTTAAAGGAGCCGCTGATTCACGGGCTCTGGCTCACTCAGGCCCGGGGGAGGGAGGGGCACGGAGTGCGGGGCGGGCCTGTGGCGGCAGAGGCCGGCGTGACGTTGCACCAGCCTGAGGCGCGCCGTGCATTCTCCCGGTGGAGGTGTCTCTGGTTCCCGGGACCCTGGCAATGGCGGGCTGCACAGGCTCCCCGGAAGGGGTTTGTGGATAGTGACCTGTGCTCGCACACAGGCTTCTTGGTGGCGGCAGCAGCAGCCTTAGCGTCTCATGCCTGTCTCGGGTCCGCGCTTTTAGCCGCGGCGGCTCGCGCCCGTCTCTGGAGCTCCTTTAAGCAGCGCTGTTAATCCCGTCTCCTCACGCACCAGGAAACAAAGAGGTAAGAAAAAGTCTCTTGCCTCTTCAGCAGCTCCAGACTTTTCCCCGGACTCCCTCCCGGCTAGCCGTGGCGCACTAACCCCCTGCAGGCTGTGTTCATGCAGCCAACCCCAGTCCTCTCCGGGCGCTCTGACCTAAGCCGAAGCCGGAGCCTCAACTCCAGGCCCCGCCCGCCCCGGCGGGTGAGCAGACAAGCCTCTCGGACTGGTGAGTGCCGGTCGGCCCTGACCCTCTGTGCGGGAATGTCTCCCCGCTTTGCCCCCCACACCCCTGTTGCTGCGCTCTCCTCCGCGGCTCCGGCTCCAAAGCTTTCCCCCTCTGCCACCTGCAGTTTCCGCCCGCGAAGGGGCTTCCTAGTGTGTGGAAAGCTTTCCTCCTTCACAGCTCCCTCCCCCTGCTGCAGGT
Source organism: Pseudorca crassidens (assembly GCF_039906515.1). Lineage (NCBI taxonomy): Eukaryota > Metazoa > Chordata > Mammalia > Artiodactyla > Delphinidae > Pseudorca > Pseudorca crassidens. The sequence continues at coordinate 66,401,617 of NC_090306.1, forward strand.
CCCGTCCCTATTCTTTGTCTCTGTTTTTTCTTTTGCCCTACGCAGGTACGTGGGGAGTTTCTTGCCTTTTGGGAGGTCTGAGGTCTTCTGCCAGCGTTCAGTAGGTGTTCTGTAGGAGTTGTTCCAGGTGTAGATGTATTTCTGGTGTGTCTGTGGGGAGGAAGGTGATCTCCGCGTCTTACTTTTCCGCCATCTTCCCGGAAGCCCTCATGAGCACTTTCTTAATTTTATGTTTATGCGTTCATTTAAGAAACTTACATTAAGGTGTTGTTATGTATGACACTGTTCTAGATGCTGGTGTAAACAGGATGAACTTGGTATAGGCGATACTCTTAAGGCACTCATTATCTAAAAGAAAGGGCAGCTATAAATACAAGCAATTACAGTGCCTGTTGTAAGGACAGACTCTAGGTAAGAGTAAGATTTTAAGGAACCACAGAGGAGTGAGGTAGCAGTGGGATTACTAAAAGGAGGAAACTGATTCCAGATAAAGCAGATGCCATGAACAAAAGTTTGGGCTAGATCACATGTTTAGGCTGATTGAGCATCACTCAGAGTTCAAGTACAAGATAAAGAGGAATGGGATTTGATGCGAACATAGCTTCAAATCTCATACCAGGTTGCCTAGATGGAGCTAATGTGGTTTTCTATGTAGATCATATGAGCCAAGTAATACAGTTAAGTCAGCCTGATTCCTCTGTATGGTGGCCAACGGGAAGCATAGGTAGGGGTAAAGGAGAGGGTGAACATAAAAGAGAAACATAATTCTAAAACATAATCATTTAAATGCCATCTGTTTGGAATTACCCTTTGTCTTCTAGTAAATGTTAGTAGAAGTATCCATACTTTATGAAATAGCATCTTCTAATGGTAACAATGGTAAATTTGTTTCGGATATTATACTGTTTTATTTCAAAATACTGGCGATATCAGACCAGTGATAAGCAAATATGGAGTGTGATTGATAGAATAAAAGTGAAAAGTGGTAAATATGTTAGATACAGTCCTCATTACAGGGTGGGGGGCAGCTGGAGAAGGAGCAGGGAGTCCTTGGTCGCGTGTTATGATAGGCAGAATAGCACCTGACTACTCTGAAATGGATTCGCTGTTTTATATCTGCTTTGGAAGTACTTATGGAAGGTTGCATTTGTTGTTTCTGCAACGAAAACTTTTAATGGCATATGCTATTTTACAAGCAATTTTATTTAAATAACAATAATTAATGAAAAACCCAGAAGCATCAAAGTTCAGCACCAGCACCTTCTCTGAAGAGTCAGTGTATTTCCTCAAGCCACATTTTTAAAGTAAAGCTTTGTCTCAGATTCATTTTTGTTTGAACATTTGTAAAACCTTGTTCACTGTTGAAATTTTTATCTACTGAGAATCAATGTTTATTTTCCTCCAGATTTCATGTAATTCCAAAATGGAAATTTAAAAAAAACCTTTAAAAAGAGGAAAATAATTACTTCTAAAAATATGTACATTTATATTTTTTCTACTGTGAAGCCATATGAAGTACACCCTCAGACCTGTGCTAAGAAAAAGACAGCTGCTTTTTCCTGTCCTATTCATGTGCTGGGGATAAGTGCAGTCTGAAAAGGATGTGACTGTGAGCTCAGAGGGATCCTAAGAATTTGAGGTCAATACTAATAGGGGTATTAATATTTATTTTGAATAACAAACTAGTAGACTGTAGTTAGCCCTGCAAGGTGTGAAACCTACTGAAACTATTCACAGTCATGTGTTAGTGCCTGCAGGTGCTGGCATCTTTAAGCTTTTTATCTCTGATTATGAAAGACTCAGTCTCCTGTTAAAGGCTGATGGGAGAGATTAATTTCCCCTTTCTTCTCTTTTGTCCTCGGTGTTTTGTCTTGTATCTAGGAGTAGGTTTGTTTTTTGTTCCTGAAATCATCCTGTACCTGAGATTATCACCAAATGTAAGCCTCGTTTAGAAATCAAGGATGCAGAATTAGACTGATGGATATAGAGTTTAAATTTGCCTTCTAGACTCATAGATTTAAAACTGGTGGTTTTGATGCATTAATGAATGGCGAAATAAATTTTGTGGGTTTGAATAGCACTTTTATTAGAGTAGACTAATAGAAAATATCGGAGGGTATTACAAATAGTTAGGGAAGGTTTCACGTTAAATTTTTCTTTCAGTTATACATGCAAATGAATGGAAAAGACTGCTGGATTTTCCCCAGATGCCTATTGTCCTCTTCTCAAAAGATAAGCAGCTGCATTTTAACTACATTTCTCAGCTACCCTCTAGCTATGTGGTCATATAACTTTGAAGGGTACCAGGATATGCCTCCACAAAATATGCCTCTTTGGCATACGGATTTATTTTGAGCTAGAGGCCATTGAAAACGAGGAGAGGCAGGAAAAGCTCTAAAAACAGGGTGCCTGTTTTCCCCTTTGTAAAGGAAATTTCCATTTATAAAAAATGTCTCCCTGTCACATACCAGGAAGAGGAAAACTCTTACCCATCTGCTGAGAAGGCACCCACTTAAATCTGCATAACAAAGCTTAATAAACAACCCTTGTTTACCATACTTATCTGGTCACCTACCCTTAACTTGCCTCCCCTGCCCAGAAGCCTCAAGCCCCTTTTCCTTTGTTTAGCCTAAGATGGTATATATGCCTAAATTCTAACCAGCCCTTAGGGTTGTGCCTCAATGGGTGTTCCCATGAGTATATGCACAACACACATGTTAATAAACTTCTGTATTTTTCTCTTGTTAATCTATCTTTGGCCAGTCTAATTTACAGGGTCCCAGTAGTTAAACCGAAGGTGGGTAGAGGAAAAGATTTTTTTTTTTCCCTTCCCTACAATCTAATTCTGGCTAAAGGGATAAGAACAGAAGTGAATTATCCTGCTTTTGGGTTGAGCCTTTGAGGGAAATAAATGGGACCTCTTCCTTCCTCTGACTTCTGCCTTAGCTGGAAAACAGACACATTGGTGACCTCTGGAGTAGCCAAAACACTAAATAGAAATCATATATTGAGAATGACTAGACAAGGAAGTTAAATGAGGCTGGACCCCTGATGGTTATGGAACCTTCCTATCAGCCCTGGACTTCCTCGCTGTCTCCTAATTAAGAGGTAAATGGACAGCTCTCTTGCTTAAACTTTTATTGTTTCAAATTCTTTCTGACCATGGTTGAATTGATATTCCCATGGTACGCAGGAGTGGGGCTATAGGAACAACACCAAAAGATATTACATGGGTTAGTTATTAGGTGGTATGGAGTGAGGACACAGATATTGGACTGGAAAGCTGTTGATAATAAGTATGTTGTGGCAGAACATTAGCCAGCTTTGATGTGGAGAGATCTTGGATGTAAAGGGTTTAATACGCTCAAGCCTTTAATACATATTCTTGTTGCCTATTGGCTATTTATTCTTTTCAGATTTTTTTTTTTTTTAATTTTGCCATGTGACAAGGCCTGTCAGAGAGGTGAACTGAAGTTAGAACAAGCAAGGAGAAAAAAAAAAGAGAGAATGAAGCTCTGGCAAGGTAGGCTTTCTGTTTCTTTGGCCTGCAATCTAAATGGACTGAGAGTCTTAAAATACAGGGCTTTATACATCAGTCCTGACAGGAAACAGAGGTGTTTGTGCCCAAACTGAGGCAGTGGTAAAATGAGTCTCTAAATCAGGAAACAGTCTTAGCCGGAGATAAGACTGGACAAACCATTAAGACTACCAGACGGTGGGAGCCAGCCCAGGGGGAACATTTGATTAAGGACCTTGCCTTCCTACAAAAGCCAATTGTTTTATTTGGCCTTAATGTGGTCACTGTTAAATTGAGCAAGAGAGTGATTGACAGGGCACAGAAACAAGTAAACAAAAGACCAGAATTTTGGCTAAAAAGCCAACATACAGATGAGAATTTCGCCTTTACTTATCTGCAATCAGATTTGAGGGAAATAAAGAGTCCATGGACCTTCTAAATTTTTTTCACTGCATTGTGTTACCAAAGAAATCATGGGCCAGGCTTGTAGAATTCTGTTACAGTTCACCCCTAAAAGTAAACTTTGTCTCCCTAAAGCCGTCCAACCAGCAGGAATCAACCTACCAACATTCTAAAGCTTCCAAGATGGGAATATTCTCTAATGCCTACTTGATATGTGGCCATGGAGATAATGGACGTGTAAAAACCTCCCTGAAGGCAAAGTCAGACATTGGCAGGATAGTGACCAAGGAGGTACGCCCTACAGAGTGGAACCAAGAGCTGCCAGGTAGCTAGCTCAACACAGGAAATTATTCCAGTGCTGTGATAGTAAGTCCAGTTATTGTGGTGCTGTTCTTATTCTTCCCTTTTTAGAACTGAGTTTTTTTTTGTATTATGCGTGTTATATTATTCACCACTTTATGCTAGTTTGGGGGATCAGGACAGATAACTCAATTTTGGCTTATAGACTGTCAATTCATGAGGAGCCACTCCCAGTTTTGATAGATGCACATCACCCAGAGATGCTAGACTTGGAACAGGATGCAGGACCTAGATGGGACTTTGGGGTTGTCTCTCTTGGAGAGTAGGAGGGCAGGAACGTGTCCTAACTATGAATGCAAAGGAAAATGTGACCTGAATTGGCAACGAGGGCAAAGACTGAAGTAGACTTCTTCACCATCTATTCTCCTTTTCTGTTGCAAAGAAAACTCCCTTTCCACTGAAATTCATGCTCCCATTTATAGTAGAGTTAATCTTGGGAAGTGGATGCTCATCCAGGGACTACATTTTCCAGCCTCCCTTGTACCTAGATGGGATCATATAACGACTTGCTAATGAATGCAAGTCCACGTGACCTGTGGAGTCTGTCATTTCTTGGCCAAGTTGTTTAAGAAACATGAATACCTTTTGCGTCCTCTTTTCTCACTATCCCATGACTGGAAAGGAGAGTATGATGCCTCCCACACCCGCGACAGTAGAATCCATATATTGAGGATAGCAGAGCCGTTATTCACCTAGGTCTCTGAAGACTTGCCAAACATAAGTGAGAAATAAACTTTTATTGTGTTTGACCTATTTTGCATTTGGAGGGACCTCTTTTTTTTTTTTTTAAACAGCAGCTAGTATTACCCTACCTAACACACCTTTTTACATATAATAGAGTATTATTTTGGCACATGGCTACCCAACTAAAGCCTGTATTTTCCAGTCTCTTTTGCACCTGGATGTGGCTACATGACTAAGTCCTGCCTGTGGGGTATGAACTGAAGTGATTCGTGTAACTTCTGTAGCATGCTCCTTGAGAGAAGAGGTATGTCCTTCTCTTTACTTTTTCCTTTTTTCTACTAATTGAGTGTGGCATGGTGATAGGAAGTGAAGCACCCATCTGAGAAAAAGAAGTGGTCTGATCAGGAAGGTGGAACACCAAGATAGAAGGAGAGGTCAACATTTCAGGCCTGGGCCTAAGATTCGGAATTTTACATGAGAGAAATGAACTTCTTTCTTACTTAAAGCATCATTATATAACAGGTCTCTGTTACAGCATATGAACAGATAGCTTACTTTATGCATGCACGTATGTGTGATTGACAATAAAATTTATTTGTATTATGGGTTGTATTTTAAAAAAAGTAAGTAGACTGTTGCATTGTATTAATTTTATTAATATTCTTTTACTCTGATGTCCATTCATTTTTCCTAAGCATTCTCTTCTTTATGTCTCCTCAGTAGATCAAGGGCTTATGAACTCTATGCCTCTCTATGGTAATTATGCTGACATCCTCCCCTAAAAATGATCTCTAATCAATGTATAGAAGGAAAATTAATTCTCCCTTTATCCTTCTAGGTTCTTGGCTGAGACCCTCCCTGTAATAAAAGACATTAATGAGAGAAAAACAAACAGAACTTTAATAACATGTATACATGGGAGATACCTAGGAAAACTGAGTAACTCCCCGAAATGGCCAAAACCACCACCTTAAATACCATCATCTCCAGCTACAGACAAAAGATGTTGGGAGTGGCGGGGAGGCAGTTATGGGAGGTTACTAGGAAAAGCACAGTAAACCAGGGTATGGTGGTTATACAGATTTAGCTGTGTGCCTTCTCCATTGATAAGAGTTTCTAGGAATTTGGTCATCTCCCTCTTCCTGGTACAGAGAGGGAGACATCTTTACAAATGGAGATTTTGCTTATAAATGCAAACGTCTCTTATAAAATGACAACTTTAACTTGGTTTTCAAAGCTTTTTCCTTGTCTGCAGTTTCTTAAAAATAGCCATCCAAGATAATCCTTATACCCAAGGGGCATATTTGGGGATGGCAAACTCTGCTTCCCTTCATCAATTATTCCAAACGCTTGGCTAAGGAGTAAGGTTTCTACCTATTGTGCCTAAAGGATTGGACAGGTATAGTAAGCCATGAAGGGATTCACAGGAAGCCTCAGATGTTCCCTGTACATAAGGGTAAGACACTTGGAAATCCCATTCATTGGAGAGTGAGGTTTAGAACTTTTGAATTTTAATGCAAGTAAGGTTGACTTAATTTTAGCTCATGTCAATAAATTACCCAATCCTTTCTGAATGGGAATAACATAAACGTTGATGAATAATAAATGAGTAGTGTTACTGATGCTTATATATAGCAAATAAGTTAAAAAATTAGCAAAAAGAAAAATACTTGGCTACATGAAGGTATGTTTCTTGGTAATTTATGATTTATTTGTACTTTCCATATAACCCAATGATTAACTGTCTTACTAAGCAGAGGTCAAATTAATGTGGTTTAGTTTTTTTTTTTAATTATAATAATAACTATGCAGAGACCAAAGCTTTTTTGTTTTTCTTTTTAAAATGCAGCAACAGCTCTGAACCTTATGGGAAATAAATATCAAAGACTAATAAAGGATGAGTACACTAGTCTATAAAATAAGCACGTAAATCAATCAGTGCCACTCACTGTTCCACTTTAATATCTTATTTGCCTTCCACCAAAGGAATGTAGGTAATAGAGCCTTAAAATCAACACTTTTGTTGACTCACTTGTACATGTGTTTTACTCCTGGGCGCCTGGCTAAGTGATTCTTTACAAGTTGGGAAGCATCTATGGTCTGGTATTCCTGGGAATAAGATCTTGCAGAAATGAGGACATTCAACTGGGAGACAGGAGACTTGTGTCTTTTGGATCTACCACTAATAAGTTATATGACAGGGCAAATTGCAGCAATACTGGACCCTCATTTCATCATCTCTACAAGGAGGGGCTTATGCTTGATGAGCCCCCAAACCCCTTTGGGTTCAAATTATGACTTAAAGGCAATAAAATGTAATCAAAAAAGAAAGTGATACAACATAATGACAGAATGCTATTTTGAAGGAAAGAAATGTATTTAGATGTGTATGTATTTTTGCTTTGGGGAAAAAACCCGAAGTGTAGAAACAGGACTCCACGCTTATCTTAGAAACAGTCTCATCACTCCCAATTTTTTTAGGTGGTTATGGGCTCTTACCTCTTCCTCTCAGCTCGACAGCAAATGACTGTTAAAATTTTATCCCCCAGGTGGCAGTGCAGTATTCCAAGTTTAGAATGGTCTGGTCCAGTGCTCTGGAAAAAGGCAAAGCAGACTTGTCCCTCGCACATTTATGTGCCATGTTTCTTCCTTTTGGAGGAAATGTGCTACAATTCTGATGTAACAGGACTTGAGTAATCAGTCATTTCCAGGTGAACACAGCAGCTATCCACGTTCATGCTTGTGTAGCACCACCACTATATTTAAAATTTTTATTTTATGTGTTATTTTATCAGAGTTTGGAAACATTTACTAAATGTAATAGGATTAAGTAACTGCTTAGCAATTCTTTTTAAAAGCTACAAATGAAGTGGATAGCATCCACCATAACCTTTACTTAAAGGACTATAAGCTTCTTGTACTATTATGGTTGTTGAGACATGCTTATGAGACATATAAAAACAAACAAATAAAATAGCATCACATGGAAAGCATGAAAAGAAGTCAGGGAAGGGAAAGGGACACATTTCAGTTTGATGATAAAAAGCTTGCAGGAACCATTTGGATCAAAACGATATCTGGTCATTTGTATGATGGAGATTAGAGCGAATCCTTTAAATTTCTACTATTCATTGGAGAAATTAAATTTTATAGATTTATAGTACTAAAGCAATATTCATTGGTAATGCCATGAAAGCAGCATAAGATAAGGAAAGTAAAAATTAAAGAGGCTATGAAGTGTCATCTTGAAAATATTTTATTTTGACGGGTTGTGGAATGTGGTCACATTTTTTTTTTTTCTAGAGATTCCTTTACCTTTAGGTTCAATGAAGTCTTCTGTCCAGTTTTGTATTTCCTAGTAAGAAAAAGGATTCATGCCACAGAGATTATGTGTAATAAAAATAAGTTTATTTTTTAACCACAGAATTTGGGTTATTTTATTGGATCTGCTGCTTATGAATTGATCATCTGCCTATACCAGAAGCATCCTAAAGGAATAGTCAATCACAGTATAAAATCTTATATACTTTTATATGTAGTTTTCCAAACAGTACTATGCTTCTCTATGCAGTTCAATTAAGGAAAAATCCATATATGCACTGTAATATTCTAATCACTGCTTGGAATACAAACAAAAATAAGATACATCTGCCTTCAGTGAGCTTTATACTCTAGTGGGATGATAAGCAAATTGCAAATAACAATGAACAGAGCAGGAATTGTAGAAGAGGCAACATGGTAATAATAGTGGGCTCTGGAGCCAGTATGCTAGGATTAAAATCTTGGCTCTGTCTCCAATATTTGTGTAGGTTTGTTAAGATTACTTTTTTGGTTTCTTTATAAAGCAGATGATTGGATATTTATCTGAAGGAAATGAAAACACTAACTCGAAGAGACATCCACACCCCCATGTCCATGCAGCATTATTTATAATAGACAAGATATGGAAACAACCTAAGTGTCCATTGATGATGGACGAATGGATAAAGAAAATGTTACACACACACACACATACACAATGGAATATTATTCGGACATAAAAAAGGAAATATTGCCATTTGTGACAGCATGGATGGACCTTGATGGCATTATGCTAAGTGAAATAAGTCAGACAGCAAAAGACAAATACCATATGATCTCACTTATATGTGGAATCTAAAACAAAACAAAACAAAAACCAGAAAAAGAACTCATAGATACACAGATTGGTGGTTGCCAGAGGCTGTGAATGGGGTGGGAAGTAGGCAAAATGGGTGAAGGTTGTCAAAAGGTATAAACTTCCAGTTATAAGGAATGTAATGCACAGCATGGTGACTGTAGTTAATAATACTGTGTTGCACATTTGAAAGTTGCTACAAGAGTAGATCTTAGTTCTCATCACAAGAAAAAAAATTTTTTAACTATGGTGATTAGTGTTAACTAGACTTATTGTGATTATTTTGCAGTATATACAAGTATTGAATCATTATGTCATACACCTGAAACTAATGTAATGTTATAAGTCAATTATATCTCAATTAAAAAAGCAGATGATAAGAGTTCCTACCTCATAGGGTTTTTTTTTCATTTTTAAAAATTTTATTGAAGTATTGTTGATTTACAATGTTGTATTAATTTCTGCTGTACAGCAAAGTGACTCAGTTATACATATATATACACACACATATTCTGTTTCATATTCTTTTCCATTATGGTTGTTTTAAAGAAAGTGAGTTAATGGAGTGAAGTCCTTGGCACCTAGCAAATTCATTAACAGTTAAAAAAAAGTCCTGGGGGGTAAGAGAAGGGAAAGACGAGTAAAGGAACTAACGGTTGAAATTAGCCTTTAAAGATACCCTTTAAGGACTGTCAGTGATTTGTTAAAGTGTGGGGATGGAAAGGGCACTGCAGCCTAAGACAGCAACGTGCCAAATGTTAGAGGAAGAGGAAGGAGTTCAGTTTGGCTGCACATAGAGTAGGGAGGAAGGAAAGTGAAGGTTCAAACCTACGTGTAAAGGACAATTTGCACTGGGCTGATTTGGAGATACTGCTTAATCACAAAATAGGGGATGTCACTGAAGATTTTTTTACACAAAAGATGGATAGTCAGAATGATGCGGTAAACATATCATTCTGGGAGCCCTATGACAGAGAAACTGAGCACAGGAGGAACTAGAGACGGGGAGATCAGAGATGAGAAAGGCAATACCTTTCTCAGAATAGGAGAATAGGAGTGGCTGTTGTCATCGCTTAAGAATCATGATTGATTGGCTTGCCAACTGATGGAAAAATTGCGTTATCTACAGAAAGGTCCTTTCAGGATCCTACAAATTTTCACTTGCCTTTCCTATTAGGATGCAGAATTCTACTCCTTCTCCCATATATATAGCATTTCAGATGCAGAGTTTAAACATTCTGCTCACAGATAGCTAGATTTATCAACAGGCCTTCTCCCCTGCTTCCTGAACACTCCAGACCCAAACATGGAAGGAACCTCATCTTTTTTTCATAACTGTAATTTGTTTTGAGGAAGATTGAACTGGTTGAGGCTTCTAAGAACAATCTTGGTTGCTTTTCCCACTTAGTTCCTTTTTGGTGTTCCATCGGTGATAAACTTGACCTGCCAGCAAGAGACCTGTTAGATGGAGAGAGCACAGTGTTTGCTTTCCTCCTTTTCTCTGTCTCTTGTTTCTTTCTTTCTGCCTTATTTTCCCTTTCTACCTGCCTCTGATCTGTTCCTTACAGATGCATGGAGGTACCATCCACTTCTGTCCTCCTTCCTTCTTCCCAAATGTAATCAAAATGTTTTAGCACTTTCCTCTCCTCTCTTCCCACCGCTGAAGCCCGAGGTCTTCAGTTAGCTAATGGGCCCTACTCTGCTGAACAAACAATGTGAACTGACATAAAGCAACAGGCATTCCAGATGGGATAGTGATTCTTGCGCCTTGTTGCAATCGTGGAAGAAGTACGTGAATTACTGAATAGAAACAGTGTGATCTGAACTTCTGAGTCTTCACTAGAATGAGTTCAATGAGAAGTCTCTAGAGAAGGAGCGATAAATGGCTTTGATATGAGGCCTGCTATAGGAACTCTCCCAACTCCCAGCTTCGATCAGAAGACAACTGAAAGAAAGACTTAAAAGTTTTAATTAATGAGAAAAGAGAACCAGGAAATAGCAAACTTTCAGGAAGCCAAGCTGTTCTATCACATCTTACATTACATCTCTGTGGTCTCATGGTCTCTCTCCTGAGTACTCTGGTTACTCACTTCAGCAGTTTGGTTTTATTTACTTCTGTCTGCATCTGACCAAAGGAGGCTGCACGCTGAGCTCCTAAATTGACATGTCCTCAGTTCTGGAGGTCAGCTGAAGAGGATGAGAACCTGGGCCAGCAAGAGGGACCTACTCAGTCTTGGTCCAGTTAACTTGGGCTCTGGAGCCACAAGGCATGGCTCATAGGAACTGTATTGGTCATGGTGTGATGCTGCTGATTTTTAAAAAATCAGTGGATTTCGAGACTTTGGCTTCTCCTGCAATGTCAGAGTTCTCCATTGAATCGTCTGCAGCGGGGAAGCTAATGAGTAAGAGAGAGAGCAAGTGGAGGAGCTTGTGGAAGGAGTCTCGGGCCAACCCTGGAAGAGGCATTCAAAACATCTACCCATTTTCCATCACCAGGGCTCAGTCACTGGACCTATCTAAATGTGAGGGAGGCTGGGGAAGTCAGTCTACCATGATCTCAGGAGTAAAGCAAATGGAATTATCTTTGCCACAGGGACCATGCTTGTTGGTCAGCAGAGGAGTTGTTGGAAGAACAGTGTTGGGTGCTGGGCAAATGCACCAAAGCTGTCTTCTGTTATGAGACAACCACCAGGCCTCTCACTGTTGTGGCCTCTCCCGTTGCGGAGCACAGGCTCCGGACGCGCAGGCTCAGCGGCCATGGCTCACGGGCCCAGCCACTCCGCGGCATGTGGGATCTTCCCGGACCAGGGCACGAACCCATGTCCCCTGCATCGGCAGGCGGACTCTCAACCACTGCGCCACCAGGGAAGCCCACTCTATTTCTTTTTAATGTCATCTCAAGGGGAGAAAATCCTATTTCAGCCAAGAGATTTCATTCTGTAATTACATCACAAAGAATCACTTCATAAGGAAGGCATTGACTTTGAATTTCTGTCAGCTTCAATTTAAGTAGATGGAAAACTATGGAATATATATCATAAACAACAATCTTTTCTAAGCTTTACAACCAGGAAGATTTCAGCTCTCCAAGTCAGCTGGCAAGCCTAGGACCTGCTCATCAGTCCTCTGCCTGAATAGTTCAACAAATAAACACTTTGTTCATAAAACACAAAGTGGATACGATATTTCAGACGGGAGAGAACAGAGCCATCTCTCAAAACGAGGTTTTGTTGTTTCATTACATCAGATTTCCACCCGTCCTCCCTCCAACTATCCCAGCAAGGCTGGCTGCAATTGCTCTGTGTGTTAAACTTCCAGTGCTAATCAAACCTTTAAACTACCTCTTCTGTTTAACAGAAATCTGCCAGGGGATGTGCTGTGGGAGTGTGGAATGAATCCTAGCTGTTAAAAGCCATGTCAGCCCATCACAGAAATGTGATTTCTACTATCACTGTCATGCCCATATTAAAAATTTAGGAAATGAGCCTTTTCATTTCTCATTACCCACTTCTGCTGCTAAAGCCAAAAGAGACCCCTTTGGTATGTGTGCCAGTGAAGTCCACAGTGCACTGTAGGAGTACAGATGTGCGCGCTTGCAAGACTATAGATACTGAATGTGCACATTGCTATGTGGACAGGAAACTAATCCCTAGATTGTTTGTCTTTAAAGAACCCAAACACCGTATCAAGGCAGTATGCCTAAGCTTATGCATTTTCTAAGCCATTTAAAACAGTTTAGAATAAATATATCAGGTTTCATGGACCAGAGGCAATTGACTAGAGAAAACTTCTTATATATATGAGAAGCTGAAAATAACGGAGCGTTTTGTTTTGAATTATAAATAATATATTTAAAGACACTACAACCTCCCCCTTCCCATTTGCTACACCAGAAATCTGGGAGGCATTTTTTCCTCATCTCCCACACCTAATTTGGTTATAAAGACCTACTACTGAGGACTTCCCTGGTGGTGCAGTGGTTAAGAAGCTGCCTGCCAATGCAGGGGATACGGGTTTGAACCCTGGTCCGGGAAGATCCCACATGCCGCGGAGCAACTAAGCCACAACTACTGAACCTGCGCTCTAGAGCCCATGAGCCACAACTACTGGGTCTGCATGCCACAATTACTGAAGCCCATGCTCCTAGAGTCTGTGCTCCAACAAGAGAAGCCACTGCAATGAGAAGCCCGTGCACTGCAACGAAGACCCAACGCAGCCAAAAATAAATAGATAATTAATTAAAAAAAAAGACCTACTACTGAGTCTATTTTCTGCAACTCGCTTGAATCCATCTACTTCTCTTCCACTTCACTGCTGCTGCCTCATGCAGTCTCCATCATTTCTCACTGGAGATCCTTCTATTTGCTACTCAAAGTGAGGACCTCAGCTCATCAGCTTCAGCATCACTTGGGAGCTTGTTAGAAATATGGAATCTCAGGCCCCACTCAAACCTACAAATAAGTAGGCCCTGGATTTTGAGAAGATCCCCAGATGATTTCTGTGCATGCTCCATTCTGAGAAACACTGATATGTGTCCCTGCCTTCAGCTTTATCCACCCCCATTCCATTCTGAACACCGAAACCAGAGCAATCATTATATCAACAGAATTCAAATCTGGTCATGTCACTATCTTGCTGAAACCCTTTAATTTCTTCTCCTTGTCTTTAGGCTAAAGAACAAAAGCTTCAAATTAAATTTCTAATCCCTTTATGACCCGGTTCCTGTAGCTTCATCTCATAACATTTTCCCTCCCCATACTTAATGCTGTAGCCATCTTTGTTTCAAATGTGATTTAGTTTAAATGTCAGTTTGTTAGGAAGCCTAACCTCTGAACCCCTAGGTCTCATCATATCATCATTTCTTGCCTTGCTGTAATACTCAATATTGTATTAAACTTCTTTAATGCAAATACTTCCAAATAAACCTTAATTTCCATGAGGACAAGGACCATGTCTGTCTTGGGCAAAGCAGTGCTCAAGCAGTGCCCGGTGCTTAGGACAGCAACTGGCACATGGCGGTTGTGAAAGAAGGACCAAATGAAGTAATTTCTCATGAAGATGAATGGGCAGTTTTCCACATCTTTAAGAATAACAGTCTTCCAAAATTATGATGTGCTGTTACAGGGAAGATGTATGAGATTTATTCTGATGGGTTCCAGAGGGCAGGATGATACAAGCAGGGCTCGCAAATGACTGTACTGCTACATCTTAGCACATTGTTGGCACGAAAATATCTGCTGATAAAATGAACCAGAACCAGTAAATAAAAGTTTTAGGAAGAGAGAAATTCTTAAACAAATAACTTAATATCATTTATCAGGTGCTAAAAATGGAATTGATTGTCTTATGAGGGATCTCAGATTGTATGACCATGCAAAGGCAGGATATGGACTAAACATTCTTACCTTAAGAAAGTGGTTGAAGTAGATGGTTTCCTAGGTCCTTTGCAACTCTGAAAATCCATTGTTTTATCATTTCCTCTGTAAGGGGAAATGGTGTTAATCATAAATTCTAGCCTTAATTTTTAAAAATGTAACTTATCATTGTTAATGATTGTATCACTATTTTTATGCAGACACTGGTAAGTTGTTTATTTAGTATAAGCAAAAGGACACTGACATCAAATATGTCCCTCTTCGCTTATCACTGGTCCTTAAACTCCACCATTAGAGAGTCATTCCTTGGAAGATATTTCTTCTTCAGGGGCCAAGGTTACAAATCCAAATGTCACAGGAGAGGCAACATATTTGACAATTATCCATAATTTCCAACTTTGAGTCTTTTATGAGAACCTATTCTTAAAATTGAGAGTAAGTGATGGAGGGGATACGGATAGAGTAGTAGCATTTAGAACGTCAGAGGACTCTGGATATATTTTCAGCTAAAATAGTTCTCTATCAGAGACTGCTTTTTGATACCTCAGTCTAAATGATATATCCCTTCATGTGATTTTTTTTCCCTATATCAACATTCTTGATTCAAAATATATTTATTGAGTGTCTATTATGTACTAAGCACTATTCTAGGTACTTTAGATACATCAGTGAACCCAACAGACAAAAACAGGCAAAAATACCTGCTGTTGTGAACTTTGCATGGTAGTGAAGTGTGGTCCAAGGCCCAAGAATTCCAGCGTCACCTAGAAGTTTGTAAGAAAAAAAGAATGTAAGTGTCACCCAGACGTACTAAATCATGTTTGGCCTTTTAACAAGCTCCTCAGATTAATCTTCTGCATGTTTAAGTTTGGGAGACATTTTTCTGTGTACCTGTCCTTTATTTTGGAGTATTTTCACATTTTTAAATGACTTCTCTGTTTGTTTGCTTAAAGCCTGTTTGCCCTACTAGGCTATAAGCTGTATGAGGTCAAGGATTAGTGGGCAAAAATGGAAGAGATGGAAAAATGTCAGTAACAAACCTCATCTGTTATTCAGCTCTGCCAAGGCACAGACTTCTCTTTTTCAGTCTCAGCAGCTGATTCACCTACCGCTCAGCAGGGAGGGCAACAGACACCTCTGCAGGGGAATTAGCTAACATCTGTGAATGTTTCTCCACCTTCTGTCTCAGCCTTATCATTTCTTGTGTTTTTAAAAACTCCCATGAAGAAAAGTACTAGCATAAGAATATTTATAATAAAATTTGATGGTACTCATTCCTGTGGATTAAAAAAAAAAAATTCCTGTGGTTTGTGGTAACCCTGCCCTCTGCTTTTATACCTGCAGTCCTCATTGAAGATTTTCTCTTCTATTCTAATTTGTAACATAACTTGGTCCTCTTTAACATGGCTTTGGTGAATGATAGGATTACCCATACACGGTACTTTCTGTACCCTATATATAGCAGGGATTGGCAAACTATGTGGACCAAATCTGACTGATCCCCCTATTTTTTTTTTTAACATCTTTAGTGGAGTATAATTGCATTACAATGGTGTGTTAGTTTCTGCTTTTTAACAAAGTGAATCAGTTATACATATACATATGTCCCCATATCTCTTCCCTCTTGCATCTCCCTCCCTCCCACCCTCCCTATCCCACCCCTCTAGGTGGTCAAAAAGCACCAAGCTGATCTTCCTGTGCTATGCGGCGGCTTCTCACTAGCTATCTGTTTTACGTTTGGTAATGTATATATGTCCATGACACTCTCTCACTTTGTCACAGCTTACCCTTCCCCCTCCCAATATCCTCAAGTCCATTCTCTAGTAGGTCTGTGTCTTGATTCCCGTCTTGCCCCTAGGTTCTTCGTGACCATTTTTTTTTTTTTTAAGATTCCATATATATGTGTTAGCATACGATATTTTTCTCTTTCTGACTTACTTCACTCTGTATGACAGACTCTAGGTCCATCCACCTCACTACAAATAACTCAGTTTCGTTCCTTTTTATGGCCGAGTAATATTCCATTGTATATATGTGCCACATCTTCTTTATCCATTCATCTGTTGATGGACACTTAGGTTGCTTCCATGTCCTGGCTATTGTAAATAGAGCTGCAGTGCACATTTTGGTACATGACTCCTTTTGAATTATGGTTTTTTCAGGGTATATGCCCAGTAGTGGGATTGCTGGTCATATGGTAGTTCTATTTTTAGTTCCCTACTGTTCTCCATAGTGGTTGTATCAGTTTACATTCCCACCAAAAGTGCAAGAGGGTTCCCTTTTCTCCACATCCTCTCCAGCATTTACTGTTTGTAGATTTTTTGATGATGGCCATTCTGACTGATGTGAGGTGATACCTCATTGTAGTTTTGATTTGCATTTCTCTAATGATTAATGATGTTGAGCATTCTTTTATGTGTCTGTTGGCAATCTGTATATCTTCTTTGGAGTAATGTCTATTTAGGTCTTCTGCCCATTTTTGGATTGGGTTGTTTGTTTTTTTAATATTGAGCTGCATGAGCTGCTTATAAATTTTGGAGATTAATCTTTTGTCAGTTGCTTTATTTGCAAATATTTTCTCCCATTCTGAGGTTTGTCTTTTCATCTTGTTTATGGTTTCCTTTGCTGTGCAAAAGCTTTTAAGTTTCATTAGGTCCCATTTGTTTATTTTTGTTTTTATTTCCATTTCTCTTGGAGGTGGGTCAAAAAGGATCTTGCTATGATTTATGTCATAGAGTGTTCTGCCTATGCTTTCCTCTAAGAGTTTGATGGTGTCTGGCCTTATATTT
Organism: Pseudorca crassidens; assembly: GCF_039906515.1. NCBI lineage: Eukaryota > Metazoa > Chordata > Mammalia > Artiodactyla > Delphinidae > Pseudorca > Pseudorca crassidens. The sequence goes on from NC_090306.1 coordinate 66,418,900, forward strand.
AGGTCTTTAATCCATTTTGAGTTTATTTCTGTGTATGGTGTTAGAGAGTGTTCTAATTTCATTCTTTTAAATGTAGCTGTCCAGTTTTCCCAGAACCACTTATTGAAGTGGCTGTCTTTTCTCCATTGTATATTCTTGCCTCCTTTATCAAAGATAAGGTGACCATATGTGTGTGGGTTTATCTCTGGGCTTTCTATCCTATTCCATTGATCTATATTTCTATTTCTGTGCCAGTACCATACTGTCTTGATTACTATAGCTTTGTAGTATAGTCTGAAGTCAGGGAGCCTGATTCCTCCAGCTCCGTATTTCTTCTCAAGTTTGCTTTGGCCCTAAGGGGTCTTTTGTGTTTACATACAAATTGTGAAACTTTTTGTTCGAGTTCTGTGAAAAATACCAGTGGTAGTTTGATAGGGATTGCATTGACTCTGCAGATTGCTTTGGGTAGTACAGTCATTTTCACAATGTTGATTCTTCCAATCCAAAACATGGTATATCTCTCCATCTATTTGTATCATCTTTAATTTCTTTCATCAGTGTCTTATAATTTTCTGAATACAGGTCTTTTGTCTCCTTAGGTAGGTTTATGCCTAGATATTCTTTTTGTTACAATGGTAAATGGGAGTGTTTTCTTAATTTCCCTTTCAGATTTTCCATCATTAGTGTGTAGGAATGCAAGAGATTTGTGTGCATTAATTTTATATCCTGCTACTTTACCGAATTCATTGATTAGCTTTAGTAGTTTTCTGGTAGCATCTTTAGGATTCTCTATGTATAGTATCATGTCATCTGCAAACAGTGACAGCTTTACTTCTTCTTTTCCGATTTGGATTTCTTTTATTTCTTCTTCTTCTCCAATTGTTGTGGCTAAAACTTACTAAACTATGTTGAATAATAGTGGTGAGAGTGGGCAACCTTGTCTTATTCCTGATCTTAGTGGAAATGGTTTCAGTATTTCACTATTGAGGACGATGTTGGCTGTGGGTTTGTCATATATGGCCTTTATTATGTTGAGGAAAGTTTCCTCTATGCCTACTTCCTGAAGGATTTTTATCATAAATGGGGGTTGAATTTTTTCGAAAGTTTTCTCTGCATCTATTGAGATGACAGTATGGTTTTCCTCCTTCAATTTGTTAATATGGTGTATCACATTGAGTGATTTGCATATATTGAAGAAGCTTTGCGTTCCTGGGATAAACCCTACTTGATCATAGTGTATGATTCTTTTAATGTGCTGTTGGATACTGTTTGCTAGTATTTTGTTGAAGATTTTTGCATGTATGTTCATCAGTGATATTGGCCTGTAGTTTTCTTTCTTTGTGACATCTTTGTCTGGTTTTGGTATCAGCGTGATGGTGGCCTCATAGAATGAGTTTGGGAGCATTCCTCCCTCTGCTATATTTTGGAAGACTTTGAGAAGTATGGGTGTTAGCTCTTCTCTAAATGTTTGATAGAATTCGCCTGTCAAGCCATCTGGTCCTGGGCTTTTGTTTGTTGGAAGATTTTTAATCACAGTTTCAATTTCAGTTCTTGTGATTGGTCTGTTCTTATTTTCTATTTCATCCTGGTTCATTCTTGGAAGGTTGTGCATTTCTAAGAATTTGTCCATTTCTTCCAGGTTGTCCATTTTATTGGCATAGAGTTGCTTGTAATAATGTCTCATGATCCTTTGTATTTCTGCAGTGTCAGTTGTTACTTCTTCTTTTTCACTTCTGATTCTATTGATTTGAGTCTTCTCCCTTTTTTTCTTGATGAGTCTGGCTAATGGTTTATCAATTTCGTTTATCTTCTCAAAGAACCAGCTTTTAGTTTTATTGATCTTTGCTATCATTTCCTTCCTTTCTTTTTCATTTATTTCTGATCTGATCTTTATGATTTCTTTTCTTCTGCTAACTTTGTGGTTTGTTCTTCTTTCTCTAACAGCGTTAGTAAGGTTAGGTTGTTTATTTGAGATGTTTCTTGTTTCTTAAGGTAGGATTGTATTGCTATAAACTTCCCTCTTAGAACTGCTTATGCTGCATCCCATAGGTTTTGGGTCATCGTGTTTTCATTGTCATTTGTTTCTAGGTATTTTTTTATTTCCTCTTTGATTTCTTCAGTGAACTCTTGGTTATTAAGTAGTGTGTTGTTTAGCCTCCATGTGTTTGTATTTCTTACAGATATTTTCCTGTAATTGATATCTAGTCTCATAGCGTTGTGGTCGGAAAAGATACTTGATACAATTTCAATTTTCTTAAATTTACCAAGGCTTGATTTGTGGCCCAAGATATGATGTACACTGGAGAATGTTCCATGAGCACTTGAGAAGAATGTGTATTCTGTTGTTTTTGGATGGAATGTCCTATAAATATCAATTAAGTCCATTTTGTTTAATGTATCATTTAAATCTTGTGTATCCTTATTCATTTTCATTTTGGATGATCTGTCCATTGGTGAAAGTGGGGTGTTAAAATCCCCTCTATGATTGTGTTACTGTCGATTTCCTCTTTTATGGTTGTTAGTATTTGCCTTATGTATTGAGGTGCTTATGTTGGGTGCATAAATATTTACAATTGTTATATCTTTTTCTTGGATTGATCCCTTGATCATTATATAGTGTCTTTATTTGTCTCTTGTAATAGTCTTTGTTTTAAAGTCTATTTTGTCTGATAGGAGAATGGCTACTCCAGCTTTCTTCTGGTTTCCATTTGCATGGAATATCTTTTTCCATCCCCTCACTTTAAGTCTGTATGTGTCCCTAGGTCTGACGTGGGTCTCTTGTAGACAGCATATATACGGGTCTTGTTTTTGTGTCCATTCAGCCAATCTATGTCTTTTGATTGGATCATTTAATCCATTTACATTTAAGGTAATTATTGATATGTATGTTACTATTACCATTCTCTTAATTGTTTTGGGTTTATTTTTGTAGGTCTTTGCCTTCTCTTGTGTTTCTTTCCTAGAGAAGTTCCTTTAGCATTTGTTGTAAAGCTGGTTTGGTGGTGCTAAATTGTCTTATCTTTTGCTTGTCTGGAAAGGTTTTAATTTCTCCGTCAAATCTGAATGAGATCCTTACTGCGTAGAGTAATCTTTGTTGTAGGTTTTTCTCCTTCATCATTTTAAATATGTCCTGCCACTCCCTTCTGGCTTGTAGAGTTTCTGCTGAAAGATCAGCTGTTAACCTTATGGGGATTCCCTTATGTATTATTTGTTGTTTTCCCTTGCTGCTTTTAATATTTGTTGTGTGTATTTAATTTTTGATAGTTTGATTAATATGTGTCTTGGCATGTTTCTCCTTGGATTTATCCTGTATGGGACTCTCTGTGCTTCCTGGACTTGATTAACTATTTCCTTTCCCATAATAGGGAAGTTTTCAACTATAATCTCTTCAAATATTTTCTCAGTCCCTTTCTTTCCCTTTTCTTCTTCTGGGACCCATTTGAATGTTGGTGTGTTTAATGTTGTCCCAGAGGTCTCTGAGACTGTCCTCAGTTCTTTTCATTCTTTTTCTTTATTCTGCTCTGTAGTAGTTATTTCCACTATTTTATCTTCGAGGTCACTTATCTGTTCTTCTGCCTCAGTTATTCTGCTACTGATCCCTTTTAGAGAATTTTTAATTTCATTTATTGTCTTGTTCATCACTGTTTGCTCTTTAGTTCTTCTAGGTCCTTGTTAAACATTTCTTGTATTTATTCTATTTCCAAGATTTTGGATCATCTTTACTATCATTATTCTGAATTCTTTTTCAGATAGACTGCCTATTTCCTCTTCATTTGTTAGGTCTGGTGGGTTATTGCCTTCTCCTTCATCTGCTGTGTGTTTTTCTGTCTTTTCATTTTGCTTAACTTAGTGTTTGGGGTCTCCTTTTTGCAGACTGCAGGTTCGTAGTTCCTGTTGTTTTTGGTGTCTGTCCCCAGTGGCTAAGGTTGGTTCAGTTCGTTGTGTAGGCTTCCTGGTGGAGGGTACTAGTGCCTATGTTCTGTTGGATGAGGCTGGATCTTGTCTTTCTGGTGGGCAGGTCCACATCTGGTGGTGTGTTTTGGGGTGTCTGTGGACTTATTATGATTTTAGGCAGCCTCTGTGCTAATGGATGGGGTTGTGTTTATGTTTTGCTAGTTGTTTGGCATAGGATGTTCAGCACTGTAGCCTGCTCATCGTTGAGTGGAGCTGGGTCTTGGCGTTGAGATGGAGATCTCTGGGAGATTTTCGCTATTTGATACTACGTGGAGCTGGGAGGTCTCTTGTGGACCAGTGTCCTGAACTTGGCTCTCCCACCTCAGAGGCACAGCCCTGATGCCTGGCTGGAGCACCGAGAGCCTGTCCTCTACACGTTTCAGAATAAAAGGGAGAAAAAGAAAGAAATAAGAAGAAAATAAAATAAAGTAAAATAAAATAAAGTTATTAAAATAAAAAATAAGAAATAGTTATTAAGGAAAACAATTTTTTAAGTAATAAAAAAAAAATAAAAAAGAACAAAAACCGGACAGACAGAACCTAGGACAAATGGTGAAAGCAAAGCTCTACTGACAAAACCACACACAGAAGCGTACACATACACACTCACAAAAAGAGAAAAATGGGAAAAAAATATATATCTTTGCTCCCAAAGTCTTCCTCCTCAATTTGGGATGATTCGTTGTCTATTCAGGTATTCCACAGATGCAGGGTACATCAAGTTGATTGTGGAGCTTTAATTCGCTGCTTCTGAGGCTGCTGGGAGAGATTTCCCTTTCTCTTCTTTGTTCTCACAGCTCCCAGATTTCAGCTTTGGATCTGGCCCCGCCTCTGCATGTAGGTTGCCTGAGAGTGTATGTTCCCGCTCAGACGGGACGGGGTTAAAGGAGCAGCTGCTTTGGGGGCTCTGGCTCACTCAGGCCGGGGGAGGGAGGGGTTCGGATGTGGGGCGAGCCTGCGGCTGCAGAGGTCAGCGTGACTTTGCACCAGCCTATGGCGCGCTGTGCGTTCTCTGGGGGAAGCTGTCCCTCGATCACGGGACCCTGGCAGTGCCGGGCTGCACAGGCTCCTGGGAGAGGCGGTGTGGAGAGTGACCTGTGCTTGCACACAGCTTTCTTGGTGGCTGCAGCAGCAGCCTTACCGTCCCATGCCCGTCTCTGGGGTCTGCACTGATAGCCGCGGCTCGCGCCCGTCTTTGGAGCTCCTTTTAAGCAACGCTCTGAATCCCCTCTCCTCGCGCACCAGGAAACAAAGAGGGAAGAAAAAGTCTCTTGCCTCTTAGGCAGCTCCAGACCCTTTCCCGAACTCCCTCCCGGCCAGCTGTGGCGCACTAGCCCCCTTCAGGCTGTGTTCACGCCGCCAACCCCAGTCCTCTCCCTGGGATTCGACCTCTGAAGCCCGAGCCTCAGCTCCCAGCCCCGGACCGCCCCGGCGGGGGAGCAAACAAGCCTCTCGGGCTGGTGAGTGCTGGTCAGCACTGACCCTCTGTGCAGGAATCTCTCTGCTTTGCCCTCCGCACCCCGTTGCTGCGCTCTCCTCCGTGGCTCCGAAGCTTCCCCCCTCCGCCACCCGCAGTCTCCGCCCGCGAAGGGGCTTCCTAGTGTGTGGAAACGTTTCCTCCTTCACAGCTTCCTCCCACTGGTGCGGGTCCCGTCCCTATTCTTTGTCTGTGTTTTTCTTTTGCCCTACCCAGGTACGTGGGGAGTTTCTTGCCTTTTGGGAGGTCTGAGGTCTTTTGCCAGCGTCCAGTAGGTGTTCTGAAGGAGTTGTTCCACTTGTAGATGTATTTCTGATGTATTTGTGTGGAGGAAGGTGATCTCCGCATCTTACTCTTCCGCCATCTTGAAGCTCCTCCCCCCCCATCTAGTTTTTGAACGACCCATGAAGAATTATTTTTACGGTTTTAAATGGTTGAAAAAAATCAAGAGAAGAATATTTCATGGCACATGAAAATTATATAAAATTCAAATTTCAGTGTTCATAAGTAAAGTTTTATTGGAACACAACCATGCCCATTCATTTGCTGTTGTCAGTGCCTGATTTCCTTCTATAATGGCAGAGTTGAGTAATTGAAACAGAGAGCATATGGCCACAAAACCTAAAATATTTACAATCTGGGCCTTCACAAGTAACGTTTGCCAACTCCTGCTCTACAGTAGCATTGTCCAGTAGATATATAACATGAGCCACATTTATAGTTTTAAATTTTCTGATAGCCACCTTAAAAAAAAGTAAAAACCAAAAAAGACCTAGGTGAAATTAATTTCAAACATATATTTTATTGAGCCTAATATATCCTAATGATTATTTCAATATGTAATCCATCTTAAAAATTATTAATAAGATATTTTGCATTCCTTTTTTGTACTGAGTCTTCAAAGTCCGTTGTGCAGTTTACATTTACAGCACACCTCCATTCAAACATGCCACATTTCAGGTGCTAATAGGCACATGTGGCTAGTGGCTACCATATTAGCCAGTGAAGTTTTAGAGGATGTAGCTACAAGTTGAGTAATTTATCTTAATTGTAAGTATGGATATAAAGTTATTATAATATTAAAATTCAATATTTTCCATGATAAGAATATGGCAGAAGGAAATTATACCTCATAGTTTATAGCACCCCCATTCTCATGTATCAAGGAGGCAAAACATCGTGGGCACATGGGAAGTAACATCGTAAAAGCTAAGTGTCCAAACTTCTTGGTCTTCAAGTTTGCATTACAGAGAAATTTTTTTCTAATTTTCTGGAGAGAGCAGCAAAACCTTGATGGGATAGAATTTATTTGCCAGGGGAAAAAAGATGGAATTAGTCTGTGGATTTGATTTTTTTTTTTTTTGAATGCTCTATAGAAATGAATTAAAGGAAAAAAATGAGAGATACAGAGAAACTTCATCTAAAAAGTGCAATTGTAGCTTACTACTCAGGGTAATCCATTTTAAACAGAGCACTGAGGTGACCACCCACTATTAAAAATAACTTGTTTGAATTAGACTCCTTGAAAATAGGACACTGAGGACATTTTTAATATGGGCCACCCTTTCCAATGAGAACTATTTTTACAACCTCATATAAGGCAGTATGGCTGGCTCTCAAAGTCTGGAATTTCTTTCATATTTAGCATGCAGAATAGCACCTGACAGCCTTCCAAGTTACTAAAGGAAGGCCTCTGTCTTAGTCCTTGCCTTCACTTACCATCTGTTCTTTTTCAAAACTCCAGTGCCTCAGCTGTGCTGTGGAAATTGACAAAGTTAATGACTTCTAGCTTTGGCTCCTGTTTCTTAGCACTAGGTAGCTCCAGTTATCTTCCACTCTCTCAATTTCCCCACCGGTTAAATGGGGATAATGATGATCGAATGATGTGCACAGTGTAAGCAGGGGTTAGAAGTGTTCTGTTTTGTCTGTCTGCTTAGATGGAAAGAACATGGTGTTGTTTTAGTGCTGTAGAAAAACCAGAAAATGCCCTTTGCTATTTAGCAACTCGTATGCTTCTCCTGGTTTAAAAGATCCAACTTTCCTTAATTAAGTTTGGCAACAAATGGGCATCTCTTTTCAGGTAGAACCTGCTTCATAACAAAAATAAAAGGATTTGACAAGGCATTGGGACAGTTCCCAGTTCAGTGCAGGGCATAGAGGATAATTCAATGAAAGGGATATAAGGTCTGAGAAGGCAAGGGATGACTCCTAATTTTAGGAAGCAACAAAAGCATGTTTGCAGCAGACAAAAGTGAGCCTCAAACAAGAGGATTTTCCTAAGGAAAAAGCACTCACATCTGAAGAGGGTTCTAAGTTTTAGTGTTTGTTTGATGTGGGCCTATCCTGTGCTGACCAAACGCATTTTTGTGTGTGTGTTATTCCTTGTGATTCTTCGCTCTTTATGGCCCTGAGCCCTGTGATGATGCATCATTTCTGCAGAGGGCAGGGTGTGCCTTATGATGGATGAGTGCGCCCACAGTGAGGGAGATTCATCATCTGTTACAGTTGAGTTAACTGAAGTGACTCTGCCTGTGGCCAGTTGCCTGAAAGTACCCTTTAAAAAAGAATCTGGATATGACATGACATGCACTTTATTTCTGGAATGTGGCTGACCCTGCCACAAGAACCTTAGGTAAAAACCACTAACCAAGTGGTCAACTAAAATGAGAAGCAAAACTATGAGAAGATGACCTGTGACAATTTGGATGTTTGACTCCCTTTAGGAAAAGAGTAAAACGTGAGTCCTAAGAGTGCCCTTTACTACTAACCGGGCTGGAGAGCGGCTGAATATGTCATCATGAGCCCCATGTGGAAATATCTGAGTTTTATGGCATTATCAATGAGTTTGTCTTCATAGGTCTGAATTATTAGAAAATAACAAAGGATATCCCTCAAAGTGTTCTACTTTAGTATGTAAGATGTAAACTTATCTCTTCAACAAACTTAATATTGTAAGCCTAGAAAGAAAGTCTCTAGTTGAACGTTGCATTACTCTATAGCTAAGAAGTCTGGAGAAGTTCATTAGCCTGATCTGGGACTTTCTTTCCTAAACTTTTATGTGAATGTACATTGAACCTAAAGAGTTCCAAGGCTGCATGGTCCAGTATGGGAGCCACGAGTCATGTGTGGCTATTGAGCTCTTGAAATGTAGCTTTTGCAACTGAAACTAACTTTCAAATTTATTCATTTTAATTCAGATTTCAAACAAATGCAGTATAAATTTAATATTGATTACTTACTGAAATGAAATTAGTTCAAATACCATATTAAAATTTGTTTCTCTTGTGGGGGGGAAGGGATGAATTAGGAGCTTGGAATTAACATACACACACTACTATATATAAAATAGATAACCAACAAGGACCTACTGTATAGCACAGGGAACTCTACTCAGTATTCTGTAATAACCTATATGGGTAAAGAATCTGAAAAAGAATGAACACATGTATATGTATAACTGAATCACTTTGCTGTACACCTGAAACTAACACAACATTGTAAATCATCTCTACTCCAATAAAAATTAAAAAAAACCATACACACATTCACATAAATATCTGGAAGAACACACACACACACACACACACACACACACAATTTATTTCTCTTGTTTCTTTTTACTTTTTCTTCAACGTGGCTATTAGAAAATTTAGAATTGTATATGTGGCTCTCATTATATTTCTTGTGGACAGTGCTATTCTAGAGAAATAAGTTCCGTTCAAAATCCTACTTCTACGGACATTTATAAGAATGGCTATAAATGCTCAGTGGAAATATTAATGAGTTATATTTGTTCTCATTTCTATAAATATAATTTTTCTTTTTCCCATTTTAAACATTAAAGCAGCTTTCATAAGAGGGAACATATATTCTAGATGAACAGGGATAAAAATATCACGTTCCTTGTGACTATAAGCTCTTCATAGTTACTCTTTATCCGTGTCTCCTCTGCAACTCTGGTAGAGCCATTTATCTTAGATTTAACTTTCCTCTTTTTAAGAACATGCTTCAGACACAACTTTTAAAGATTAAAGACTCCCTTTAAGAAAGTTACTAAATCTAATAGTTCTCTTTAAGTTGAAGAACAAAAGTGATAAATGTTTGCCAAATTTGTGTCATTTAAGGAGAATACATTTTCTAGATTTTGAAAGAATTGAGATATTTGCTTTTTCTTCGTCAGCAGGGGGATCTTGGTGTTGCTACATCTTTAAGAGCAGTGTCTCAACCTTTCCTGCACAGTTCCTGACATTTAAAGGCCAGGGCAATCAAGCCTATCTCAGAGGTGAAAACTGCTAGTTCAAGGTTTCATCTGCCAGCTTCTCCTAGATGCCATATCCGTGGCTAGGGATTTAAGACCAGCAGGTCATAATTCCTGGAAAGACAGCACAAAAGAAAATGCGCTTAGATGGTTCCATGTGGGCTGTTATCTTTCCTGGACAACTAAGATTGATACCTAGGCTGACATTGGGCATGCTTGCCAAATGGCTATACTTATCAATTCAGATATTATTGAAAATAATATTGCCATATGAAAATACTTTCTTGGCGACATAGTAGTTTGCCTTAGGAAAACATCTTTATTGCAGACATCTTATATTTGATCATCCAATGGGAAGCTTGTCTCCTGTAGTTCAGAATAATACACTGCATTTTTGAGGGTTGAGATGACTTATTTTCTTTGGTATTTTTTCCATGTTTACAAAAACTGAGACTAAGTTTTTGTGGCTGCCCTGAACACTGTCTAATCAGCATCCTTCAAATTTCTCTGTTTTGTTTTTTATCTGGCCTTTGAGTGAGAGAAGTCTGGCTTCTTTTCTACATACATTTCTTACTTCTAATCATTGTAATTTCAACTAATTTCCTGAAGATCAAGAAACTTCCTTTACCCTAATTGCTTTTGAAGAGCTTCTGAAGGCTTATCACTCAGCAGTGAAACAGCATTGCTATAAGTGACTGCTTATATTCATGAATATTTCACTTCTCTGGAAAGAGAAAAGGTAGAAATGGTTCACTGAACTGAGAGTGTTTTCAAACTCCTTTTTCTCCTCTTTCTTAGAACGATAATCACTAAAAATATCTTTTTCTAGGACAAGATACTTGTGTTTTCCTGGTGTTATGACTCTCCTCCATTTGCTGTCCTGGCTGATGACTTGTGGCCGAGAGACGTGAGCACAGACTATCTCTTCAAGGGGAAATCATTTCTCACAGGCAAGTCGGAATGACAGACCTTGCAAATAAAGATATTGTGTTGGTACGGATGTGAAAACAGAGCATATCCACAGTCACACATTAGTTGCCCAGTGTAGCAGGGCATCTACCACGGTCTTCTTGAAGACTAATCATCCGCTATATAAAGATAGAATGTGAAAATTACGGGTGGCCCAGACCATCTTTTTAAACATAGCATGCAGTTAAGGCCTCCACAGTGCAGCACAATTAGAGAAAATATCTCGATATTTTAATTTTCTTAATCTGGTCCAGTTTGCTCTTTGGTTGCCTGGCATTTTATAAAACCTATTGAGCTGGGAGTATCCATATTTTAGTGTGAAAGAAGATTTCTCTAATTGCAAATTGTTCTCAGAAAGTAGATTCTGAAGTTCTTCGTAATATGTTTAACAGGAAAGGTGATAAAATAAAACATGTTGATTCCCTTCTGAGGCTACCAAGCAGCTTATTGGTATGGCTGTTATCTCTCCTCTCCCTCTCTTCCTTTCTCCCTCTCCCTTGCCCCTCCCTTCCTCTCTGTTTCTCAGGATTTCTGTTGCTAGTAACATTTCTTGTCCTCACGAATGACTGGGCATATGAAAGGGTTTAAAATTTTAACACCATTAATGCCATGGCACCTAGCACCTCCGTTTAGTTTGGGTATGATCTATCAGACATGTTATGTGGCAGAAAATAGAACAAATAATTCTTATAAGTCATAATAAAAGGTCATTAGCAACTACCAGAAATGAAGGGACTACTGAGCTGTTTACACTGTAAAATCACTTCTTAGTACCAGCATTTCAAGAACAAAATGAGAAGTGAAGTGGGAAATTTGGGCTTTGGACCAAAGAACATTTCCCTGGGTTTGGTTTTTCTCGTTGGACCAGGGAGCAGTGCTTTTTTGTTGTTGTTAGGAAAAAAAAAAAAAAAAATTAAATGTATGTGCTTCTTACAGAAAGGGGAATAATTATATGTGGCTTCACCAATTATGTTCTTCACTCTTGCTTCTCTGTATGAAAACATTCTAAAAGATAAAAGCTCACATTATTGCAAAGTCATGGATTAAACTTGGGTGTGATAATTTTATTTCATAGAGTTGGATCAAATCAGGTTATCAAAGGGAATTTTTAAAGCAAAACTATTTCTGTGTCCTGTTAACCACAGTACCAATGATTTGTTCATCTTAAATTAATTCCTTACGATAAATGATCCTATTGAATAACATTTTTTTTGAGGTTCTGATATGTGAATAATGGCGAGTCACTCTGTCAAAACAAATCATCACCTATTTTCAAGGCGTATTGAAGAAGGTATATCAGACAGAATAGTCTAGGTAATTCTGTGGCAACAACAACTATAAAATTTTAGTGGTTTACTAGGGAAAAAAAAGATTTAGATTTATTTCTTTTTCATGCTACATGTCCATTTCAAGGCAGCTATGGTTTTACTTCAGACATTATCTTTATTGTAGGATCCATGATCAAGTTGCCATTTTCTGGAACACAGCCAATTGATTGAGTTGACAAAGGCCATAAAGAAAATGCAAACCATGCACTCACTGTTCAGAAGTGATACCTGTCACCCCACTCGCATTTCATTGGTCCAAACAAGTCACATGGTCAAATTTGTTAAATAGATGTAGCATCCTCCCACAAAGATGAGCTGTGAAAGGAGGCACCACATATGTGTGAACATAATAAAATCTACAGAGATTATGTATCTTGCTCAGATAGGGAGATAAGAACTAAAACAAACAGGAGTTAATGCCTTTATAGTTTTCCAAACCAATTTCTTTTACTATTTTTCACCTTAAATACATAATTGCCTCAGCTACACATACCAAAAGGAAATCACCATGTTTATGTTTTGAAAACCTAAATCAGAATAAAAGAGTAAGTTATATCTAAATGCTTAGAGTAAGGGAAAAGGCAGGTTGAAGTGTGAAGGGAGGGACAGAATCTGATTGTCCCTCCATTAGGATTAAAATTAGGATCAAGTTGTTATTGGCCAATTTACCTAATAAAATCTTGGTACATTTCTGTTCCAGATCAACTAAAAACTAGGCACACCTATTTATTATAACAGAATTTTACTATAGTCCAATATATTTTGGGGTTAAAATAGATTGTTTATTTAATAACATTTATTTTGAAGATAAATACATAGGGAGACAATTTCACAGGAGTTTCTGATTCTTTGCCATAAATATTTGGTATAATAATTGTGAAAGGGGCTGTGAAGAATTTACACACTTTTATAGACATTTCTTAATCAATCACCAGTGTATTTTTGCACAGCTATGCCCAACATTGGGAAATTTTGGAGAAATTTTTTCACATTTGGAGGAACATGTTCTCATACTTCTCTGTTTTCTTATCTGGAAATCACTTCATGTAATTTGGTATTAATATTCTAGTCCCAAGTAATCCCTATGACTGCTTTCTGGGAAAACGCTCTCTCCAGTTCTGTGTTCATAAGTTTTCCTCATTTCCCTATCTTCATGGGATTGGGCATAATGTTAAAGTTGATCAATTTAGCTCCAATAATATGTTTTTTTTACCACGTGGTGGAGTTGGGAGCTTTGTTGTATTTCAAAAATCCAGCACTAACAGTGGCTGCTATTTTATAATACTTGGTAAATATTAGTGTTTGTAAATACTGGACTTGAAGGTAAGTCAGTCCTTAGGTACATGGAAAGAGCTACTGCTTGGGGAGAATCTCAGAGGTCCTGAGAATTTGAATCAGAGCCAAAAGTAATTGAGGGGCACATGGGAATTGAGAAGCTGAGTCACTGTGGACTTCAGTTTTTTGCTGTGATGTTTGTGTTCCTCTTTATCTTACTATATATTTATGGAGCATGGCTAGCGTGTTTGGTGATTTATAACAACATATATGAAACATGAATCTGTACTCTCAAGAGCTCAGAAACTGAAAATGAATAAGTAAGTAAATAAAAAGAATGACAGGCCTGCAAATAAACAATGTAGTATGAGGAAAAGTGTGCCTCTTTTTATTTACATTTAATTTTTCAAATCTCTATTAAATCATCCCTGTGCAAAATATACGTTGTCATGCTCTCTTTCTGCCTTATCTTAACTGCAGTGTTGTGGAAAGGACAGATAACTGTTTCCTTTCTCCACAGTGTTCAAGGTTATCAAAGCAGGGCTTTGTCTTATTATCCTCAATTTTAGGTTTAGAAGTTGACTCTCATTAGACAGTTGTTTCCTACTTTGCATGAAATAAAACTCTGATTTTTAAGCCGTGAGACTGGTTCACATTTAATCTGCAATGGCTAATTTGTCTTTAATATAATGGGTGAACACTTTGCGATCTTAAATGTTTTGGTTTAGATTATGTTATTTTATTAATTTATAAACATAAAATCAGATGAGATATCACAGTTGAGGCTTAGGTTTATTTATTTTTAAATAAATTTATTTTATTTATTTTTGGCTGGCTGTGTTGGGTGTTCGTTGCTGTGCGTGGGCTTTCTCTAGTTGTGGCGAGTGGGGGCTACTCTTCGTTGCGATGCACGGGCTTCTCATTGCAGTGGCTTCTCTTGTTGCGGAGCACAGGCTCTAGGCGCGTAGGCTTCAGTAGTTGTGGCACACGGGCTCAGTAGTTGTGGCTTGCGGGCTCTAGAGTGCAGGCTCAGTAGTTGTGGCACACGGGCTTAGTTGTTCTGCAGCATGTGGGATCTTCCTAGACCAGAGCTCGAACCCGTGTCCCCTGCATTGACAGGTGGATTCTTAACCACTGTGCCACCAGGGAAGCCCAAGACTTAGGTTTAAATAAGCAAAACAGACTATGTAAAGAGGGAGTCTTCACAGCTGAGGATGAGGTGTGGATTTCGGGTTATAAAGCCCAACAAATATTGTGAATATGACTCTAAGTATACAAGAGAGACTTAGAAATTTTATCTCATGGATATTACTATTTTGCTTATCTGTTTGAAACCAAAATTTAATATCAAATTCAGGAAATTAAAGTAAATATCACTGAGTAAGCATGTGAAGCATAATGTGGTATGAACACTGTATAATTTTTTTTTGAAGTACAGTGTATTTATAATATTAGTTCAGGTGTGCAACGTAGTGTTTTACATATTTTTATAGATAATACTTCATTTAAAGTTATTATAAAATATTGGCTATATTCCCTGTGCTGTACAATATATCCTTGTAGTTTGTTTACTTTATACATAGTAATTTATACCTCTCAGTCCCCTTCCCCTGTCTTGCTTCTTCCCACTCCCCTCTCCTCATTGGTAACTACTAGTATCTGTGAGTCTGTTTCTGTTTTGTTATACTCATTCATTTGTTTTATTTTTTAGATTCCACAGATAGTATTTATCTTTCTCTGACTTATTTCACTATGCATAGCACACTCCAGGTCCATCAGTGTTGCTGCAGATAGTAGAATTTCATTTTTTTATAGCTGAGTAATAGTCTATTGTGTATATATATACCATACTTCTTTTTTTTTTGGCTGCACCACACGGCATGTGGCATCTTAGTTCCCGACCATGGATCGAACGTGTGCCCCCTGCACTGGAAGCACAGAGTTCCAACCTCTGGACCACCAGGGAAGTCTCAGCATGCTTCTTTATCCATTCATCTGTTGAAGGACGCTTAGGTTGCTTCCATATCTTGGCTATTGTAAAGAATGCTGCTATGAGCATTGGGGGTGCATGTGTCTTTTTGAATTAGTGTTTTAATTTTCTTCAGATAAATACCCAGGAGTAGAATTGCTGGATCATATAGTAATTTTAGGTGTTTTTTTTTGAGGAAACTCCATACTGTTTTCCACAGTGGCTGCACCCATTTACATTCTCACCAACAGTATACAAGGGATCCATTTCCTCCACATCCTTGCCGACATTTGTTATTTGTGGTCTTTTTAATGATAGCCATTCTGACAGATGTGAGTTTAGATATTCCATTATAGTTTTGATTTGCATTTCTCTGATGATTAGCAACATTGAGCATCTGTTCATGTACCTGTGGGTCATCTGTATGTCTTCTTTGTAAAAATGTTTATTCAGTTCTTCTGTCCATTTTTTAATTGGGTTGTTTGTTTTTTGATATTGAATTGTATGAGCTGTATATATATTTTGGATATTAACCCCTTATCAGTCATATCCTTTGCAAATATTTTCTCCCATTCAGTAGGTTATATTTTCATTGTGTCCATAGTTTCCTTTGCTGTGCAAAAGTTTTAAGTTTAAATAGGTCCTATTTGTTTATTTTTGCTCTTGTTTCCTTTGCCTTGGGAGACAGAGCTAAGAAAATATTGCTACAGTTTATGTCAAAGAATGTTCTTCCTATGTTTTCTTCTAGGAGTTTTATGGTTTCCAGGCATACATTTAGGTCTTTAATAAATTTTTATTAAAAAAATATTCAAATATTTATTATGGGTTTAGTTTTGGGCTCTCTATTCTGTTACATTGATCTTTGTGTCTCTTTTTGTACCAGTACCATGCTGTTTTGATTCCTGTAGCTTTGTAGTATGGTCTGAAGAATGGGAGGGATATACCTCCAGCCTGTTTTTTTTCCTCAGGGTTGCTTTGGGAATTTGAGGTCTTTTGTGATTCCATGTAAATTTTAGGATTATTTGTTCTAGTTCTGTGAAAAATGTCATGGTTATTTTGATAAAGATTGCATTAAATCTGTAGGTTCCTTTGGGTAGTATGTCCATTTTAAAAATATGAATTCTTCCAGTCCATGAACATGGAATATCTTTCCATTTCTTTGTATCATCTTTAATTTATCAGTGTCTTATAGTTTTCAGAATATAGGTCTTTCAACTCCTTGGTTAAGTTTATTCCTAGGTATTTTATTCTTTTTGATGTGATTTTAAATGGGATTTTCTTGCTTTTTCTTTTTGATGTTTCATTATTAATGCATAGAAAATCAACACATTTTTGCATATTAATCTTGTATCCTGCAACTTTACTGAATTCATTTCTTAGTTCTAATAGTTTTTTTGATGGTGGCTTTAGAGTTTTCTATATATAGTATCATGTCATCTGCAAATAGTAACAGTTTTACTTCCCTTCTAATGTGGATGCTTTTATTTCTTTTTCTTGTCTGATTGCTGTGGCTAGATTGTCCGTTACTGTGTTAAACAGAAGTTATGAGAGTGGGCATCCTTGTCTTGTTCCTGGTTTTAGAGGAAAAGCTTGCAGCTTTTCATCATTGAGTGTGATGTTGCCTGTGGTTTTGTCATAAATGGCCTTTATTATGTTGAGATATGCTCCCTGTATACCAACTTCGATGAGAGTTTTTATTATGAACGGATGTTGCATTTTGTTGAATGCTTTTTCTGCATCTTTTGAGATGATCATGTGATTTTTATCCTTTGTTTTGTTAATGTGGTGTATCATGTTGATTGATTTGTGGATATTTAACCATCCTTGCATCCCTGGAATAAATCTCACTTGATCATGATCCTTTTTATATATTGTTGAATTTGGTTTGCTAATATTTTGTTGAGGATTTTTGCATCTATATTAATCAGAGATATTGGCCTATAATTTTCTTTTTTTGTAGTGTCTTTGTCAGGTTTTGGTAGCATGGTAATCATGGCCTCAGAATAAATTTGGGAGTCTACCCTTCTTGTCAGTTTTTTGGAATAGTTTGAGAAGGATAGGTATTAGCTCTTTTTTACATATTTGGTAGAATTCCCCCTTTGAAGCTGTCCTATCCTGGACTTCTGATTGCAGGGAGATTTTTGATTACTAATTCAATATCACTACTAGTGATCAGTCTGTTCAGATTGTCTATTTCTTCCTGATTCAGTCTTGGAAGATTCTGTTTCTAGAAATTTATCCATTTGTACTAGGTTGTGCAATTTGGTGGCATAGAACTGTTCTTAGTATTCTATTATGATTTTTTTTATCTCTGTGAGATTGGTTGTATTTTCTCCTCTTTCGTTTCTTCTTTTGTTTATTTGGGTTCTCTCTCTTTTTTTCTTGGCGAGCCTGGGTTAAAGCCTGACCCTCAGGGCTTAAAGCCCGACCCTCAGGGCTACTGCTCCAGCACCCTGGGACCTGACCCCACTGTTGATAGGGCTGTGACAGCCACTGAGCACAGGAAAAGCCCCAGCTCACACCTGACTCTGACTCTAGCCACTCCATCTGCAGTCTCCCCTCCCACCAAGGTGATACCTGCCAGCACACCTATCTGAAGAAACTGACAGAATATTTTGATTCAGGAAAATATAGCAAAGATTTGACTTTATGCAGATTCAGATGCTTCCTACCCCATAGAAATGTCCAGATGTGCAAATACAGGCATTTACTTTTATATTGCTAATAAAGTATATATACATTTTCTTGATGAATGTGCTAAAATAATGCGATCACTTCATGATAAATAAAAGAGAAAAAAATTTTCCCAAAGATAAAATTTTTAAAATCTGAAAAAATTAAGTTTTTAATCAAGGAAAAGAAATTAACATGAGTTGATGACTGCCGAGAACTGTTGACTGTTCCCTTGTATTCAGAATAATGGAATCTCAAACTCTAGAAAAAAACTGAATTCATATTTGTCTTGTTTTATAAACATCATTTATATGGTCTGTTTTTTGTGATATCTGAATTTCAGACAAGTGCAAATATTTCTCCATATAACTGAAAAGGTATTGTCTTTTACAACCATATATATGAACCAGTAAGTAGCATTTAAGCCAAGATACAGTATTTCTCTTCTGCTTACATAAGATTTTTATTCTGAAGCTTAAGCACTGTTCCATGGGCTAATGTGTTATATGAGAATGGGAAGTTGCTGTTTTACATTGAGAATCACTTCGGTAATAAGCCTTGCTATTATTGGCTAGAAAACACCTCCCAGAAGGCTCCACTCAAGGATTACCTCTTCATTGCACTACTCCAGGCCTCTCAGTCATTGTTTCTTCATCTATGTCTGTGTCTTCCTAGCATTTTATGTATGTCGTTATTATATAACAAACTGTTTATTATGTGTCTTTCTCTTTCATGATACTGGAAGCTCTTATTTTTAACTCTTTCCTTTTTAAAATGATTTGTTTGCTTCTCAAATTTAATGCTATGAAGACAGGTTTTTTAAAAAAGTTTAATGAATCGAATAGTGATACTGTTTCTATCATTTAGAAATGATAGGAGGGTAATTATTATCCCCATTTTAAAGAAGAAGGATCTGAGAGATTTTTATGAGTTTATTGGAGGTGTGGTTTATCCAGGTTCATACGGTGAGTAAGTATAGATTTGGGACTCAGATTTACATATTTTGTCCCTAAGGCCTTGTCCTCTAAATAGCAGAAACATGAGAACTGATACAAATGTTGACATTTGAATTGGAACATGTTGGGTAAAGGTAAAACAAGAGAGCTTTAGATAAAACATTAAGACAAATAGAACAAAAGCTAATGAAACATTCAAGGGACTGAAATGATTGTGGGGTGGTATGGATTAAGATCAAGCTATTGTTTTTATTTTATAAAAGGAACATTTCCAAATTTGGGATGAAATTATTACATTGTTTAGTTAATCATTTAATGTACATACCCCCTTCATAATTCTGTAATAAGAAAAAATAATGACCTTTTTCAATATCTTACTTCCTTAACATTCTCTGATATCTTCTCATTTTGAAATATTACTGGATCATAGAATTAGAAGAAAATGCATTCCTACACTGGGTGATATCTTCGGATAGTGCAAGAGTTTCTAACAGGCAAAGAAAATGAGAATTAGCGAAGACCCTGAAAGTGTAAGAAAAATTTTATACATGTATATGTTTGCATACACATTTTTCTGGGAAGAAGTTTATAGATTTGATGAAATTTTCAAAGTTGTTCATGACCATGTAGAGGAAAGAGCTTTGGAATAGGAATTGCTTGAATCCCATTTACAGACTCCTGTATATAAATTGCTTACCTTATGGGGCCGATGGGGAAATTTAATGATATAGCATAAAAACTGGTTTTGGAAGGTATAAAAATGTTTGCAATATATAGTAGTTCTTATCCTCATTCATTGCTTGAGGAATAAAATCCAAATTTTTGGCTTGGCGTTCAAGAACATGGATGAATTTTATCAAGCTGCCTCTTCTGTCTTCTTTTTCCGGTACTCTGTTCTCTAGTCAGACTGTATTATTCACTCTCACAGGATACCCACATTCTCACTCCTCTGGGTTCTTGCTAACGTTATTCACTCTGTCTAAAGCCCTACCTGCCAATTCATCTCATCTAAATTTTGCCCAAATGTCAAGGCCCCTTTCAACGGCTACTACCCCAATTAAACCTTTGTTAATTTCTCCAGGAAGAACTTTTAAAAAAAATGCCTCTCAATTCATAGCACTTTGTAACCTCTAATGATTTTTAATATATTTTGTTTAACAAAACGGGTATGTGTGTATCTTATAATTTCTCTCTTAGCCTACATGCTCCTTGAATCAAAGACCACATTTTCCTCAACTTTATATGTGCCTAAAACTCAGAATAAGAACTTACAATAAGTTCTCTGGCATGAATGATACAGAAATTCAAATTCAAGAAATAAAATATTTCCCTTTCTTTCAGAAGAAAATCCAATGGACCTTCCGTAGCACGTATGTCAGTGCTTGAGCCTACACATGCACAGTGTCTTAAAATAATTTAAATTTATGGGTTTTTTTTAAAGAAAGACATTATAGTATATTTTATAAAGGTAGTTAATCTTGACTTCAAAGTAATGAAACTTCCACTAAGGTCAACTATAGAACCTATAATGTTTTCCTCTTTTTTACTTTTGAACATTAAATTGATTCTTTTGTGAAATTACTTTTGTTTCAGAACTGGCTGTCCAGACTGCCTAATCAGATTACCACCCACTCACTTCCTCACAAAGTACAGCTCCCTGATCTGCTCTGATTCCCAACTCTCTTTTTCAGTAGCTGAATATTTCAAAAGAAAATGTTCCAGGGAGCATTACTGTAGAATATTAGAAGAAATATCTTGCCAGTGGGAGGTCGTTGCTCTTCTACCCCCTCATAATTCCACAGAGAAAGAATGAAAGTTCACGAATATTTTTCCCAGTAAAACAGAGGTCTGTAAAAGTATAACCTGTTAATAATCAGTGTTAAGAGTGTGTATTGGTTGATGATTTGATACTCTATAGATGCAACAACTTAGGTGTTGACCTTTCACTTATATAAAGGTCTTCACTCTGTGTAGCTGGAAACTCAACTTTAAGTACATCCCTACTTTCCAGAGGTCAACATTTGGCAAAGGAGTACCTATCACAGTTCTTAATTAACTTTAGTGTAGTTTTTTCTCCTTTCGCCTAAAATGTTTATTGAAGGAGAGAGAGAGAGAGAAAGAGAGACAGAGCCCAAACTGTGTTGGGGATAGCACTCAATGAACTTAGGTCGAATACATTTCTTGCCTGTGATGAAACCAATCAATCTCAGGAACATTGAGAAACTTATTTATCGATCATAAAGAACATTGCAAGGGAAAAGATATGAGGAGAGATTACAGTTATCACAAAATGGCTCTAGAAATTGGCTTCCCTCTCCCAGTGAGTTGCTGCACATTGTCTTTATCTGTTTATCAAAACACTACACTTGCAACAACAGATGAAACTACAGGAAACAAAACAAACAAATAGATACACACACACACACACACACACGCACGCACGCACGCACGCACGCACTACAAAAAAAAAAAAAATCCCCGACAACCTTTTAGTGGGAAATAAAACATTTTGATGAGAATTCCTACAAATCTTTAGGTTAAAACAAGGTTTGTTTAAAAGCACTGTGCTTTTAATAGACCTTGATAAAGCTTGATTTCACCTGCATTAATCAAGTTGTCTCTGCCTGAAAATGTGATGGCTGCACTAAGGTATTTTTAGAACCGTTTTATTACACATTTCATGCCTTTACAGCATGTAGTTGCTAATTTTCTTAATAAGGTCACCTTTCAGTAAATGGCGTGTGTTTTCAAATTCATGTGGGGTACTTGCCTAAAAATTGGGCCAATTTATGTGAGCGGAGGATCCTTATTTTATCCCTTGTGTCTTTCTCATTCCAGTATACCCAAATCTGAAGAAGAAAATGACATTGGCAGCACTAATTCTTATTCATTTCTGTCTTTCTCCTTACAGTCCAATAAAAGAATGAGTCAAGTAGGCGTTAACTTCTTCCCTAGGTTCTTCATATTTGGAGATCTTCAAAAGCAGGGATAACTTCCCTCACTCCTAAACCTTTTGCCTCTGAACTGTCGAAAAACACATTTCAAGCTGAAGGGCATTAAGATTTCAAAGATAGTTTCCACTAAAGATAATGAGTGTTCTAGAGTGCTAATTGAAACAGCAGGAGAGAATGGTTACTTTCCAGATATCCCAGGAGGGGAGTCCTATGTGCCAAGGTGATGGTATACATTAGCTAGACTAATGGACTTTGGTTTCTTAAGACACAGACCACATGCAGAAATTTTAAGAAGAAAACTTTTTTATGCCATGAAAATTTGATCAACACCATTTATAAATTAATATAAAAAATCTTTTTAACACAGATGAAAGGACTCTACCATGTGTTAGTGCTTCATTTGTTTAGAATCTGTCTGAGGTATAAATACCCTTATTTTGATGTGCAAGTTTTCTTTGATATGAAATCATTACTTAGTGGATTATTTTGATTTAATTCACATCTTTAATGTCTGAGTGATACACAAACTATTTTGCTTTTAATTAGTTCATTCATGAATTAAATATTTATTGGAAACCTACAAAGAAGACAAAGTGAGGTCGCAAAGGTGAATTATACATAAATCCTGATCTCAAGAATTTACAAATCAGTAGAGGGTAAAACACATATATATAAAACTATGGTGAAAGTAGAAAGTGCTAAATACCATATAACAATACAAAGTGCTATTAATTTCAATGTTTTTGGTCAAAAATTTAATGAAGACTCATATCTCCATTTTTTTGACTTGTAAATAAAGTCGCTAGATATAATTGGCTATTTGAAGTTAGAAAGTCTGCAATTCTGTCATCCTAAATATCAATTCTTATTACACAACAATATAGAAAATAGCAAAAATTGAAGTGAGTCAGTTGTAACCTCATAACAATAAATGTAGCAATAATCATCCTGAGAGTAACTGAGTTCTGCTTAGATAACAGGTATTTCTGTATTATATGTTGGGTTTTCTAAAATAGTGAATAATACATTTTGCCATTCGATTTTAAGACATAGATTACAACCCACGAGGCTGAGTGATCTTAGTGTTTTGGGGAACTGAATCAATTGTCATTATAAGAACCAAATTGTTAATTTAAAATTATTAGAAATAAAAAAGGACTTACCTGTTACACCACAGATTGCTAGTATTTCCATTGCTTACAAGGAACATGGTCTTTACCAAGGTTAAAAGAAATTGAATTTACTTCACTAAAGGCAATTAACACAAAAGAAATTCAACCCAAATGGAACTGGCACACAGAGGTGACATTATGATAGAATAGTATTTATAGTTAGGGGGCCTGGGTTCAGATCCCAGCTCTGTGGATTGGACAAGCCAACCGACAGACTGAAATCTACAAACCCACTTCACAAGGTTGATAACGTTAAACGAAAGGGTCTTGGTAAAAATACATTACAGAGCTTCCCTGGTGGCGCAGTGGTTGAGAGTCCGCCTGCCGATGCAGGGGACACGGGTTCGTGCCCCGGTCTGGGAAGATCCCACATGCCGCGGAGCGGCTGGTCCCGTGAGCCATGGCCGCTGAGCCTGCGCATCCGGAGCCTGTGCTCCGTAACGGGAGAGGCCACAACAGTGAGAAAGTACATTACAAACATTAGTTGTTTTGTATTTATCATTGTTTTTTCTCTGAAATTCTTGTATCTTACATTTAATATTTATCTTTATACCTAAATGGAGACTTTTTTTCCACAAACGTAATGCCCTCTGATTACTGCTGTCTTTATAGGAGGAGAAATCGCCTGTCCTCTTACAGTTTGGTTTATCTTCATTAATTAATTCCAGAAGAGAAAGTATTTTGGATTCTTATGTATTTTATTAATTTGTTAGGTATATCATAACAAAGTACCACAGACAGCATAGCTTAAAAACCAGAAATTTAATTTTCTTCCAGTTCCAGAGGCTGGAAATCCAAGTTACATGCTTTCACTATTTTTTTTTTTCTTACCAGAAACATTGAAATTTTTATATGGCATTTGTCACTTTATAATTTCACTGTGGTTTTGTATGTGCATGTGTTACCCTCTATTGACTTGTAGATTCCTTGAGATCAAGATTCATGTCTACATAAATATGTATGTAAAATACTGGAAAGTATTTCTTACTTGAAGATATTCTGTTTTGTTCTATCTTTTAAAGTGGAATTATTGCCCCAAAGCACAATTTCTTTCAATAAGTCAAGAAAAAGAAGGCATCTATTCAAATAGCAAACAAATCAGCAGGCATCTAATGCCAGTCTAGTGCCCTCTGGAGATGCTCTATATTGGCTAGCAGTCTATTTTCTTCTAACCATATGGTTTCATGCAGATGATTTAGCACGAAAATAGCCTTCTTCAGTAAATAGTGGTGCCGTGTGCAGAAAGCTCGCCCTTCCTTTCTTAACCACTCACAGAGGTGTAACCCCACAGGAAAGGCACCATCCTCTAGCAGTAGTCAAACACTGGATGTTATAGATTTGACAACTCACTGAAATGTCACGGAGAATCATTTTCTAAATAGAAATTTGTCATTCCTCTGTATTAAGATTCAGAACTTCAGCAATGAAACATAAGCTCTCTCTAGATATGTGGGGTTATTATTTCATTTCAACACTTTTTAGCATTTTAATATTTGATTCTGCTGGTCCATTAAACCAAGGCAAATGATGTAGCTTGCTACTTGTCTCCTTTTTCTTATCGGTTGTTTGTTTAAAGAATGGAGGCTTGTGCAGGATAAATACTGGAAGTATTTATTCACTGTATTGCCACAGAAAGGATACATATAATGCTGTATGGTCCTAAATCTCCTTCTGGTTTTATCGCATATTCCTGTGAGACTGGGGGAAAATGAAATATTTTCAAACCGTAGAATTTATGTTTATAAAATGGAGGCAGGTATAGGAAATTATAGTCAACAGCTAATAAAGAGATTAAATGTTAGAGCCAACGCTAAAAACTAAGTCAACGTACAGTGGACTGATTTCTAAATAGCAGGTCAAAGATCCTGATTAATGTGTGTCATAGTACTATTCATTCATCCATTCACCAAATATGTTTTGTGAGGCATTATTCTACACTCTTGGGATATACCAAGAGTGAATAAAATAAAATAAAAACCTTTGCCCTCATAGATTTTATATTTAAATAAGAGGAGATCTGCAACAAAAAATAAACACAAATACATAAATGCTATAGTTATGTTGCAATGACAAAAAGGAATGCATTGGGCATTTGGACTTGAATTTTAAATGAATGGTCAGATAGAGCCTCAAAGGCAGTCGTAGACCATACTATTTTAATAATAGAATAAGTAATGCCTAAAATGAATCATTTTCTTATTAATTCTTCTTCCTTAAAAATAAAATCAGTTTTCAGAGTCAGGTATGAAAAGTTTAGCAAAACACATTTAGCATTTAAGATATTTGATTCCATAGCATATTTCTTTGTACATGTGTTTAATAAATGGTGGTGCTTTACTACTGTAGTTTTCCTTTGTCCCTGTCTGAGAAACCTGATTTGAACTAGCTAACTAGTTTCCCATCTCTCTCCTAACTTTAAACCTGCCCCTTACAGTTCAGTTCTACATCTTTAGACATGAGAATGTCAGATACTGCAAAATAAAACAAGCCATTTCTTTTTTCTTCCAGGCAACTCTCTGTAGTCTTTGTTCATTTCTGTCTAGATGCCATGTGACATAAAAGGGAAAGAAGGCCAAACTTCAAAATAAAAATTATCAATAGTAATGTGCTATCGAATAATCCCAAGGTGCATATTCTCCCAGGTTAATTTGCTCTTAGCAATGCTGGTGCCACCAATTCAAGTTTTTGTGGCTGGGTCTTAAGAGAAAATCCCTAAGCCTAGGAAATGTTAGCAAAAGGGCAGAATTGTATTTTTAACGAGAGAGGCAAAGCAAGATAAAAGAGCTCAAAGCAGCGAGGGTACTTTGCAAGTATATAGTGTTCTATGAAGCTGGCAAAACATTATGAGACATCTAATTTCTGCTGTCAGAGGGGCTCACATTGATTTTTGTGTTCATTGTGTGTACTCTTAGGGTCCTCTAAATGGAGTCTTATTTATTTGGCTCTACTATAACCTATCTTTGTCAGGGGAAAGTTAATAGTACTTCCTAGTAGGAAAATAGGAGCTTAGTTTAGATTGGAATAGTTGAGAGTCCATTTTGCTTCTGTTTAGATTCAAGAAAATGAAAAGGCTTAGACTTTGTCAAGGTAAAGAAATCAACAGAAATCCAGGAACCCTAAATCACTGCTCTAAATGCACACGTTTTTGTCCTCCTGCTACATGCTTTTGTTAGTATCTGATCCATCTCGTTTCAGCCTCCCCAACCCCTGATTGCACAAAACTACTTCTGAGAATGAAAGGAATATCATGACTCAGTTAAAAATAGTTCTTTTGTAAGAAAGCATTTAAAAGCTGGCAAAAAATTAAACCCAGACCCTGACCAAAAGAATCTGTTTAGAAAATATAATCTGTACTAGGGATGACTCAGCTCTGTTGTCACAAAATATTCCTTTCCTAAAATACCTTGGCACTAGCTTATTAAAACAAACCATTTTACTATCTTACTTTCACAGAATGACTTAGTTATTCTAATGGTACTTAGAAATAGAAAATGTAATTGTTTTCCTTTGGGCATTATATTTTCTTTTGTCATTTTATATTAAGTCTGTTTGTTGCAGACTGCAGGGTTTTGTCTTTAGAGCTCTTGTAATGGGTTTAATGAGTTATTTCAACTTCTGATTTGTGTACAGTGTAATCCCAAATATTACACTTTAGAATCTAATCGTGCTTCCACTGGTCTAATTGTCTAAAGATAAGAGAACATGTCAAGTGATATTTTACAGTTTAACTACACTAGGAGGAGAATAATTTTGTAAAGCTCCAAAATTGATTGCTTTTCTTCAGTCATCCAAACCTTCAGATTGGTGAGAGTATGAGTAACCATTGTGTTTACTAAGTCAAAATGTTGAATCTGTGAGTACTGATACATATACATACCTGGAACAGGGAAGTTTGGAGTTTGCATTACATCATTCAGATCCCCAAATGTCTGTTTCACATGCTTTGTAGTATAACCCACTTATGGGTATAACCCACTTGAATGGATTCGGAACAAATTTCATGATGATAGACAATGTAGAGAAATCTCTCAGAATTCCTTCACTGGGTATCCCAGAAATCTTAAAAGGCTGCTAATTTTGGGGAAACATTTCACAGATACAGTAGGGCCTGTTTTAAATGCATAACAATTCTAGAATGTCAGAAGAGACATCTTGGGGATGACATGTTCGCCCTTTGAACGCAGCAACTCCTAGGACAAGGGTGATATGCAGAAATCTTGGGAAAGGGAGATAAAATAGTTAGTGTGAAAGAAGTAGTAAGTGAAGTCCAATACTTGATGACTGAAAAATAAGCCTACTTTTTCCTTAATGAGGCAAACTTCTGCAATCTCTACCTCAAAAACCATACCATCCCAGTAGCCAGGCCTAGAAGAGGACAAAGAACTATCAGTAGCATCCAGATGGCTGGACCAATATAAGATATCTTTTTCCTTCCTAGCATTTAAAACTCTATATGAAACTTTGTCATGACAATAAGGATGATTTCATTTGTGCTTTGCAGAGACATTTAAGGAAGAAGGTATGGGAACTGATGCACCTGCAATGCATGAGTGCTTTTATATGCGTTACCTAATTTCATCCTTAGATTAACTCTCTGAGCTAAGTACGGTTTCCTCTAGGTTAGAAATGAGGAATATGATGCTCAAAATCATGTAAATTGACCAGTGACAGGCCTAAAAACTGCTGCAGCTAATCATAACCCTGGTTATAAAAGCATACTCCTTCTACCTCACAATGCTGTACTGTGCTCAGAACTTGGTTTAGATTAAGTTATTTATGTCACACAGCAAGCTGTGACAAAGATATTATGTCTTATTATTATCCCGTATTATCCTCATTTTATAGAAGAAGAAACAATTAGAGGTTTAAAGGAGTGGTTCCCAAAACTCACTCACCATCAGAATCGCATGAAAAGTTTTAAAAAATCTTGACTCAAGGGATCTATGTCTGTTCTTTTTTAATCAGTCTTTACCAAAGCTCAGGGCTTTTTAATTTTGTACAATTCTTCAGGTGACTCTAACATACCATTAGGGTTCAGAAATACTGATCAGTGGACACTTTTAATAGTTGGAAGAGCGGGGGATGGAACCCTCATCGGTCTATTTTTCCTACTATGTGAAGCGGGGACATACGTTAGATTTACATGTTACTATCAATTTATTGACACTGTCTAACTTATCTCTTACAATAATGCTCAGTGGTAAATATTTACCTGCTGGTGCTTAATGGCCACACATACAATTACATGTTGTATTATTTATTGTTGCATAACAATTTTACCGCAAACTTACCAGCTTAAAATAACACACATAGGGGCTCTCTACTTCCAGGGAGATAGAGTAGTTGAATATGTTTTCCTATCCCTTCTGCTAAGTAAAAGTAAAATACCTGGACATTTATATATAAAGCAAACGTCAGACTGAAACGTAGAAGACAGACCCGCTTGGGAACTCAGGTCCTAAAGAATGACATGGTTGTGTGTTTTCTGGGTTTCCTTTTGTTTCTGTGTTTGTTTTTTTAAGATGTCATTGTTTATTTCCCAACATGATAGTTTATAATTTAATCATGTTCTCTTTTTAAAAACAGCTTTATGGAGATATATAGTTCACTTGCCATACAATTAACCCATTTAAAATGTGCAATTCAGTAGTTTTTAATATACTCATAGATATGTGCAGCTATCACCACAGTGAATTTTAGAATACTTTCATTGCTACAAAGAGAAACCCCATATCATCTCGCTATTATCCCCTACTTCCTTATCCCCTGAGCCCTAAGAAACCTCTATTTTACTTTCCTTCTCTATAGACTTGCCTATTCTGGATATTTCATATAAATGAAATAATATATGTTTTTTGTGACTGGCTTCTTTCACATTGCATAATGTTTCATTCATAGTGTGGCATGTATCAGTACTTCACTCTTTTTTTTTTTTTAAATGGTTGAAGTGTATTCCCTTGTATAGATACATAACATTTTGTTTATCCATTCATTTGTTGATTAACATTTAGTTTGTTTACACCTTTGACTAATATGAACAATGCTGCTAGGAAAATTCATGCGCAAGTTTTCGTTGGAACACAATTCTGGTTTCAGTTCTTTGAAGTATATACCTAGGAGTGGAATTACTGGCTCATAAGGTAATTCTATTTTTGATTTTTTTTGAGGAATTACCAAATGTTTTCCATGTCACCTGCACCACTTTACATTCTAACTAGCAACGTATGACATTTCCACTTCTCCATATCATCACCATCACTTGTTTTTGTCTATTACTACTACTACTCCTACTACTACTCCTACTACTCCTACTATTACTACTACTAATGTCCTAGTGGGTGTGAAATGGTATCTCACGGTGGTTTTGATTTGTATTTCCCTGATGATTAATGATGTTGAGCATTATTTCATGTGTTTTGTTGGCCATTTGTATATATTTGGAAAACTGTTTATCCAAGTCCTTCACCCATTTTTAAATTGGGTTGTCTGTATTTTTGTTGTTGAGTTGTAAGAGCTCTTCATGTATTTTGAATACTAGCAATATCTTATGAGATATATAGTTTGGAATCAAACTAGGAATTGATAGGAAAAAATAGGGAAATTCCCAAGTACCTGAAAAACTAAACAGAGCATTTCTAAATAATTTATAGATAAAGGAGAACATCTTAAGAGGAACTTTAAAATATACATTGAGCTGAATGAAATGAAAATACTGCATACTAAAATTTGTGGGATACAGCTAAATCAGTGCTGAGAGGGGAATTTGTAGCACTAAATGAATATGTTAGAAAAGAGTAAAAGTCTCATCTATAATCTAACCTTCCCCCCAAAGAACCTAGAAAAAGAAGAGCAAAATAAACCCTAAAGTAAGCATAAGGAAGGAAATAGAGATGAAAGCAAAAAATCAATAAAATTTATTGAAAACAAGAAAAAAAATAGAAAAAAATCTGTTACCCAATTATGCAAAGAACTCTTAAAAATCAACAATAAGAAAACAATCCAATTACAAATGAGCCTAAGACCTTAAGAGATAGCTCATCAAAGAGGATATACAGATTGCAAATAAGCATATAAAAAGATATCCAACATCATTTGTTACCAGGGAAATACAAATTAAAACAACATTGAGATACCACCACAAACCTATTAGAATGGCCAAAATCCAGAACACTAGCAACACCAAATGCTGGCAAGGATGTGGAGCAACATGAACCCTCGTTCATTGCTGGTGGGAAAGCAAAATTGTACAGACTGTTTGGAAGACAGTTCAGCAGTTTCTCATAAATCTAAACCTACTCTTACTATGTAATCTAGCAGTTGTGTTCCTTGGTATGTACCCAAAGGAGCTGAAAATTTAGGACCACACAGAAACCTGCATATGAATGTTTATGGAAACTTTCTTTACAATTGCAAAAACTTGAAAGCAAACAAGATGTCCTTCAGAAGGTGAAAGGATAAATAAATTGTGGTACATCCAGACAATGGAATATTATTCAGCACTAAAAAGAAATGAGCTATCAAGCCATGAGGAGACATGGTAGAAACTTAAATGCATATTACTAAGTGAAAGAAGCCAATATGCAAAGGTTGGCTTTTCATATACGGTATGATTCCAACTATATGACATCTGGAAAACTATGATGACAGTAAAAAAGATCAGTAATTGCCAAGAGTTGTCGGGGTGCTGGGGAGTTAATAGGTGGAACACTAAGGACTTTAAGGGAAGTGAAAATACTTTGTATTATACCATAATGATTGGGAAGTGAAAATACTTTGTATTATACCATAATGATTGATGCATGCCATTAGACATTTGTCCAAATCCATAGAATGCACAATACCAAACCAAGACTGAACAGTAATGTATACTATGAATTTTGAATGATTATGACATGTCATTGTAGGTTCAGCAGTTCTAACAGCTGGTGGGGGATGTTGACAGTGGTGGAGGCTATGCATGAATGGCAGCAGGGACTATATGGGAAAGCTTTGTACCTTCCCCTCTGTTTTGCTGTGAACCTCAAACTGTTCTAAAAAAGGCTTAAAAGAAATGAACCTTGACCTAAGTCTCACACCATCTACAAGATTAACTCAAAATGGATCGTGGGTTTAAATAAACATAAAACTATATCACTTTGAGAAAAAAACATACGAGGGGATCTTCAGGATACAGGGTTAGGCAGATCATTTTTAGACGCCACCAAAAGCACAATCCATAAAATGAAAAATAGATAACTTGAACTTCTTCGAAATGAAAAATGTTATTCTGGGTAAGACTCCGTGGCTTGGATTTTCATCCTCTTAAGAGATTAGGAGAAAATATTAGGAAACCGTATATCTGACAAAGGAATAGCATCTGGAATATATAAAGAACAAATCGACATTCAAACAAACGACCCATAGAAAATTGACAATGGGCAACTGCAAAATGGAAATAAAGAGATATTTCACTGAAGTGGATATACAGGTGACAAGGAAGCACATGACAAACTGTTCAACATCATTAGACATTAGGGAAATAAAACCAAAAAGAAATACCACTGCTCACCAATCAGACTTTTTTAAAAAATGACCATATTAAACGCTGGTAGGGATGCAGAAAAACTGGCTCATGCATACATTGCTGGTGGGGATGTAAAATAGTACAGCCACTCTGGAAAACAATTTGGCAGTTTATTTTTTTTAAAAAAACACTAAATATGCAGCTACTATACAACCTAGCAATTGTACTTCTGGGCACCTATCCCAGAAGAATGAAAACTTACGTCCACCAAAGCCTGTGCTGAATGTTTAGAGACTCTTTACTTGTAATAGCCAAAAACTGGAAACAATCCAGATGTCCTTCAAGGAGGGATGGTTAAACAAATTGTGGTACTTTCAAACCGTGAAATCAAGACATGAAACAACCTGAGTGAATCCCCAGGGAATTATGCTGAGTGGAAAACTACAATCCAAAAAGTTTACATAATGTGTGATTCCATTTACATAACATTTTTAAATGACAAAATTATACAAATGGAAAATGTATTAGTGGTTGCCAAGGGTTAAGTAGGGCTTGAAGGTGGAAGGGAAGTGACTGTGGCTGTAATGGGACAGCATGAGGATTCAGTGGTGATGGACAGTTTTGGTACCTTGACTGTGTCATTGTCAATTTTCTGGTTGAGATACTATACTAGAGCTTTGCAGAAATGTTTACATTGGGGAAAACTGGGCAAAGGGTACAGAGTATCTCTCAGCAGTATTTCATACAACTATAAGGGAATCTATAATTATCTCAACATAAATTTTTAAGTAAATATTCACATTTACTAGCTCACATTTTCTGTGGGTTAGGGGTCCAGGAATAGCTAGCTCGGCCCCCTGCAGGAGGACAAAGTGTCAGGTAGGACTGGGTTCTCATCTAAAAGCTTGACTTGGCATGAATGTGCTTCAAACTCAGGTAGTTATGGGCAGCATCTGCTTTTTGTGAATTGTTAGACTAAGGGCTTCAAGTTTCGCTGACTGTCAGTCAGAGGCCACCTTCAGTACCTTGCCAGGTGGGTTTCCCCAACATGTCCATTTGCTTCATCAAAACCAGCAAAGGAGAGAGACAGCTGGACCGATGTCATAGTCTTATGTAGTAATATAATCATGGGAATGACATTGCATCACATTTTCCATGTTCTACTGGGTAGTCCCATCACACTCAAGGGGAGGGGTTGCTCAAGGTCATGAGTACCAGGAGGCTGGAATGAATGGGGCTTTCTGAGTCTCTCCTGAACATATGCTGATACACATTCCTTTCAAAAATCATTGGTTTTGGTTTAATTGGGAGTATGTTTACTGCTTTCTTAAATACTTGGCAGCTGTATAACATGATTTAAAATATTATCAGCTATGTTCTACATTTATAATAGAAATAGAACTGAAAGAGGCTAGAACATTTTTACCATAGGAAGTAAGATGTATTCAAACAGGCTGGGAAATATTACGTCCTTTTTACATTAGATATTTTTAGACTATATGTTAAATCTTTTGGACATCTAGAGAACTAGTTATGTTGCTGTGCTTGTAACTTAGTAACCTGAAGAGTTAATGTAATATCCTAAAAGACAACATTATTATTTATGCTTTAGATGAAACTTTTTTGTCTTTTCAGGAAACTTCTTAGTTGCCTTGAAAAGCTTAGAAATCTTTTCAAAATAGAAAAAAATATTCCACATGACATCTTTTGTAGAGTGAATCCATTCAAGTTCCCAGTGACTCAGTAAATATACTCAAAGTACAAATCATTAATTAATACTCTTTAGATTTTTTGGTAAAAATTTGCATTGTTGATCTCTTTTTATATACTAGAATGTTTATTAGAAATATTAAAATATTTCTTTTTTAGAAAATTATGATGTGACACTTTCATTCTTCTTGTACTTCTTTTGTGCCCCAGGGTTTCTTAAATATTCCTTATGGTACTTCTGAAAATAATTTTCAGATATTTCTTAATGCCAAAATAATGTAGATCATCTGGAAGTAATAATGATGACAAAACCATCATCACCATTATCATCACATGAATAATATCTGGGTAGCTCTAATCTCTGTAACAAAAAAATATGTGAGATCAGAAATGAACAACTCCCTCTGCTTTCCCGCTCCTTGAAAAAGAAGAAAAAAAATGTTCTCCTCCCTGTAGCATATTTGGAAAGAAAGAGATTTGTCTTATATCTCTGATGAGTCATTCCCCATATGGTCCTTGCTTCCCTGGTCTAACCATGCACACTGAAGCTCAGGCTGCTTTGCTCTGAGCCAAACAGTGGCCCCATTTGCATCATCCCTCACGGCACCACTAAACCAAGACTGCTGATGGGAACCGTCTTGTCCTAAAATTTGGGAGATAACAGGGGCACTTGTCACACATTAGTGAACAAAGAACGACTTATAATTGTGATAGGGTTCTTAAAAGATTTTTAGCTTTCTCTGAGTTGGATAATGTGTCTTTGACCAGTATTCTTATCTGACCTCTGCCTTTGTCTGACCTATCTATCTCCTGTTCCAGCTGCCTGGAGGAAACTCCCAGATGTGTTTCTTTATTCTTCAGAGCACTCTACTATCCTCCTAGGTCACATCCATAAGGCCTTGGCTTTCATAATTCTGAAAGCGCCTATCTAGATGTTTTACTGAATAAGAATAGTTCTCTGTTTAAAAATAATTCTGGTATCTTCCCAAGGCATCTAACTCAAACTCTTGGTAGGTTTAAAAAGAACAACTTTCCATCCAGCTTCATAATAATAACCACTACCATTCACTGAGACATAAAATACTCATAATTATCATTTATCGAGCTCTTCCAACATGCTATGGACCTTGACCACCCTATGTGTTTTACACTTTACATATTTTGAGTCATTTAATTCTCAAAATAACTCCATTATTATTCCATTTTACAATATAGTGATTGTGAGAAGAGGCTGTATGTTTTAAAAGCATGTGTATTCTAACAATACTACCAGATGAAAACTTTAATATCCCAAGGTTTCAAGAGTAGGGAGCTCCCATATATGGAGTTTTGATAATTTTCCAGCTAAGTGGGAGAGTCAGGTGTTTCTGGCTACAGAATCTCCCAAATTAATCACAAATTAGTATACAAATCTGGATTCCTTTGAAGAAAGCTGTACACTTTTGTGATATTATCTGTTGTGGTAGCTAGAATAATGCCCCCACCCCCCCACCCAGATAGCTATCTCTTAATTCCAGCAGGAACCTATGAATAAGTTAGATTACACACAAAGGGAAATTAAGATCGTAGTTGGAGTTAAGGTTCCTAATCAACTGATCTTAAAATAAGAAGATTATCCTTGATTATTCAATGGGCCCGATGTCATTACAAGGGTCTTTTAAATGTGGAAGAGGGAGAGAGAAGAGTCAGTGTCAGAGTGACTGCATGTAAACAAGACTTGACTGGCCATTACTGGCTTTGAAGATGGGAGGAGAACTTGAGTCAAGGAACACAGGCAGCCTCAAGAAAGTGGAAAAGGTGAGAAAATAGAATCTTTCCTAGAGCCTCCAGAAAGGAAGACCACCACCCTGCTGACACCTTAATTTAACCCTATGAGATACAGTTTTGGACTTCAGACTTCCAGAAATATAATTCATTTGTATTGCTTTAAGCAACTGAATCTGTAATTTTTTACAGCAGCAATAGGAAACTAATTCATCTGTTTTGACTTTTTATTATCTCTTAGTCCACTGTTCCCAGCTTGAAAATTATTATGTTTGATTGATGTGTCATTTGGCACATGATATGACACTATTTCTGTTTGGCAGTTTTCCTTCCCCTTGACACTTCCAAGTAGCAGAACTTGTATTTTTGTTTCTTCTTGATCCTAACAAATTTCAATGTCCATTTTATTTGTCATTAAGAAAACCAACTCATTCTTCTTTGGAATTTAGGCTTCCATACTTTATTTTAGCCAAGGGAAAAGAAGGTATGGCAACAAAAGTTTCTTTAGATGGATGAAGCCCGGAGGAGGTGAAACATAAAAATTGAGTGAGAGTCTTTTTAGGTAGAAGTTGTCTAAGTAAAGGAGAGGGAGTGGGGGTATAGTTAAGGCAGCCAAGTGCAATAACATGGTCCAAAAAACAAGCACTCAGAATGGAAGATTACTGGAACAGACACTGTAAATGAGACAGGGGTGAGAGATGAGATTGGAAAGGATCGTAAGCTAGATTATAAAGGGGTTTGAATATCCTTCTAGGAAATTTGGATTTTATCTTGGAGGCTGTGGGGGATCTGGGAGAATATTTAACCAAAAACGAACTTGATCATGGTTGAGTTTGGAAAGTAAAGGGTGGAGACAAGGTAGTGAATGGAATTATGATGCAAGACAAGCCTAGAGGCAGGGAAAAGAGTCAAGAGGATTTGGGGTACACTAGGGAAAGGGTAACAGTAGTTACATAGTGGTGGCCCTAGGGATTGAAAGAAGTAGAGAGATTGGAAGGATATCAAGAAGACAGAAACAGTAGTACCTGTTGACTAAATGTGGACTGTGAGAATGCAAAAGAAATTATGTTGGTGCCGTAGACAACAAGACGGATGAGAAGTATGTTCACCAATCTAGTGACTATAACAGATTGATAGAAATAAAGATGTCGTGTCCGGTTTTGGTTGAATTTGAATTGCTCTGAATCATGGTGTTAGAAATGTGAATCACTATCACTTTTTCCTGGATTTTTACTCTGTGTTCCTGTTGTGTCCTGCTGAGTTTTCGGGACCTAGTTCCTGCAAGCTGTTAAATGATCAAAGTCTTCCTTTGTCCTATGTTGTCCTAGCCTCTGCCAAGTAATCTGTGACCATGTGCAGACCTCTTTCATTATTTCAAGTCCACTTTTGTGACTCGTTAGCAAATTAATTAAACAAAATGATTAAACATTGGAACGTCATAAGGACAGTGGGGAACCACTTGGAGACTTGATATTTAATAAAGAAGTAGTGGTACAAAATGAAACTTTAAGAAATAACAAAATGATACAGCTGAAGCAAATGTGATAGACAGTGACATCACAAAGCCTGTACGAGGTCAATATGACATTTGGGACAATTGCTGAAAAGACTTTATTGACTGCTTCAATATTGTGCTTCAGCCATAACAGAAATCTGTGAACGATTTAATAATGTCAGATCAATGACAATAGAACCTGTTAACCTACTGTTCTGTTTATTGAGATGAATGGGGCAATTATTTGCACCTCATAAAGTAAAAATAAATTGTAATTGGACTTGTTCTAGTATTGAAGGCTTCTTGTTAATATTTATTGAGGATTACCTACTAACATCTAGTTTTGTGCTGAATGTGGTAGAAAAATTAAGAAAAATATAATATGGGATCCCTGTGCCCAGTGAGTTGATATATCTCTTAGGAGAGACTAGATTAACAAGTATAAGAAACCATTAAAATTATAAAAAAAATTTTTTTAAATCAATTATCTACGTTTTATATATGAAGAATTCAATAAATGCTAGCTAAATTCACCTCTAGTATTTTTTTTATTATTATGACAGTTCCAGAGGGCAAAATATTATTTACTCTATGGAAATGGTATAACTCCTTGAAAAAATATTTCTTATATATTGCTTGGAAGATTGTAAAGAGTAAAGATTATGTGTTGTTTAACTAACCAACCAACATATCAAAAAGGTACATCTACTAATTGCTGATTGTGACATTTCCAGCATGTAACTTTTGTGTAATTCAGGAATATCCTGTATAAATGAGAGGGATGTGATGCTAACTGAGGTTTGGGGCCTTTGAAAAGCTCCCTTTATAAACAACCCAGAACAATGACTTCCTACAAGGGACAGTCTAGGAGAGCCTGTCTAACATGTTAGTTTGTGCTCTGTAGAGCAAATCCTTTTCATGCCTTAAAAAAGATTGATTTTTGATGTAAAGGCACATTTAATCAGACCTTTGAAAGTTTGAAAAGTGGCTGTGAAGGTTTGCTTCTCAGTGGATTGGAAATCTATTAGTATATAGCCAAGAGGTCACTGATAGCAGAAATAAGATCTTTCAAGGGTTCTGATGCAAAATCTGATGGGTAATACCAAAGTACTGTATTTTTAAAAGCATAGCACTGAAGCTCTTCTAACAAAATGAGACTAACAAAATACGTACTCATGAGCGTATTGCTGTGGTCATGCTTCCTCCATGTTGTAGTAAAAGTTAACCAACCTTGCAGACATTTGAAAAAAAGCTGGGAACTTACAAAAAAAATATTACCATCTAGGAAATATTTTAGTGGCATTGGGCGTAATATGTAATGATTCTGGCTTTTTCCAAACCCATTATGAAACAAAGTATGTGCTTTATTGTCTGCCATTTAGTTAAGTTGTTTCTGTAACATGCATAAGCCGTGTTCATAATGATGTTTTACCAGCCCACAAGACACAGTAATGCCTTTTGTATCTTCTTTCACTTGGTTTGATGCTGCTAATTTCTAAAGTGCTGTCCCTATTTTTTAGTTTAATTCCATTTCCATCAGTTTTCCACTCTGCCATCACAGTAAACTCTTTAAAATGCAAAGCAAATCATGTTACCTACTGCTTCAAATCCTGCAACCATCACTGTTACCAGGAGGATAAAATCCAACACAAGAAGCCATGAAATGACTAGGGCAAATTACTTGGACAAGCAATCGGTGTATG
This sequence comes from Pseudorca crassidens, assembly GCF_039906515.1. NCBI lineage: Eukaryota > Metazoa > Chordata > Mammalia > Artiodactyla > Delphinidae > Pseudorca > Pseudorca crassidens. The sequence goes on from NC_090306.1 coordinate 66,457,039, forward strand.
TACACCAGCTTCCATGCTGGCCACCACACTGGTCCCCCCAACACAGGAGGAGTGGTGCGACCATCAAAGTGAGATAGCAATTGGGAGATGACAGTTTCTAAGGTACATTTTTTTTATGCCAAGAATCCAGGTTAAGCAAATTCACCCCATAAATAAAATTTTGCCCAATGTCTCATATAATTAGAATATATTTATTTATAATTTGTACTCAAATTCATGAAGAGTTAAGTTTGCTTATAATAATATATTTTACAAAGAACTGTTAAAATGGAGATAAAAAGAAGGATGAGAAATCATGTATAATATAAGACAGAGGCTATTACTTCAGTTACCTTTTTGTTAATTTACCCTGATTCCTCCATGTTTCTCTAATCCTGGATATTGAGTGCTACAAGTAGATATGTCTTCCTTCTCTCTCATTTTCCCTAATTTTATTCTCCAGAACTGGCATCCCTTTGTACTTAGTTATTCCTGTTTACTTCTAATTCCCTCTGTGCTAACTCCTTCCTTTCAAAACTTGGGGTCCACATTCTTCCATGAATGTGTGTCATTACTCTCCACAGATACTACCTCTTTTGAGTTTCTTTCTTCTCAAAGTCACTAAACCTCACAATATCAGTAAAAAAGTTCAGTATTCTCAAGGGAGAACCTAGGATTTTTTTCTTTAATAAAATTCATGCACTCTACTTATAGCATTTTCTTTGCTATTTCGAAGTTACCTACCTACTTCCCAGAGGTTTTAATTCTTCTTTCTGCACTGATTTCAACATTTGTTTCATAGTCCTTTATTCTATCCTGTACTTTGACTTTGTATCTGAGACTTCTAATTATCTCCCAATTATGCAGACTCCCAGTATGCAGTCTTTACTTCTTTTTAATAAAGAACCTGATTAGATTTACCAGAACACAGTCAGCCAGCCGGAGACTATATATCTCAGCCTTCCTTGCATCTGGTCAGTGAGCTATGAGCATAAGAGCTGTCCCACTTCCAGATCAGCTGCTTGCCTAAAGCTTCCCCTTTGCTTCTTGCAAACTGGTTCATGATCCTGATAGAGAGAGAACTTGGACTATTTGGAAAAGGAAAACACCCTAGGGGATGGTAGAGGAACAAAATAGAGAGAACCTGAATTTCTGGCTTTCTTTGTGGAGTTAAGCTCCTACCAATACCTGTCTGTCACTTGGAGCAGTATACTTCGTGAGTGTATTTGGGGGTCTGCTGTAAAAGCAGCTTAGCCTGTACCCAACACAACTGACAAAGCATCTTGATGATACTTCTAAAACCTCTGAGAATATGTTCCTTCTATCCAAAGACTACCCTTTCTTTTTCCATGTCAGCCACCCATATATTTTAGTAATCTCTGTACTCCAAGAAGTGAAATATCAAAATCCCCTCTCTGGTTGTGATCTATGTACCTTAATTGTTATATACTTTAACTCTCTTCTTAGCACCATGATTCTAGACTGACTTGCCTCTTTATCTACCTGGATGCCAGTTGAGGAGGAGTATCAAGAAATAGAGTAGGCAAGGGAGAAGAAGTAAGCATCTGTTTGAAAAAAGAGGGAGGAGGTATTTACCAATATCACATGCTGCTGAAAAGTCAGGTAAAATGAAATGTGCCCATCAGAGGAAGGTTGTAGATGGATGTAGAAAAGTTCAGGGATGTGGTGAGTTTAGTAGTTAGATTACTTGGAGGAATAAGTAGATATAGATGATGTCATTAATTCTAAAGATCTGTAAATGAAAGGGAAGAGCAAGTGAAAAATAAGAAATCTTACTCTGTATCAATATTTCAATCACGGAATTCCCTTACTTTCCTTACTCTAACTCCATTTTTGTTTCCCCTGCTTTTCCCTAACACTTATTTTTACCTGGTCGGTGACCTTGTCTCCCACCTGATTCAGAAGACTGGAATGGTCTGATGGATCAGGTTTCACTGCTCTCAATTATTTCCTTCTCCTTCACTTAGAAATGTTCTCCATGTATGTGTCAACTGAAAAAAATGTCCAACCTAAGAGTTGAGAGTTATGTTTTAGTTGGTGAACATTCTTAGGACTTAAAGCCTTAGAGGCAGCATCTCAAGTAACCAGAGAAAACTGCTTGGAGGAGGTGAGGGGAGAGCTAGGAAATATAGGAGTTTTGCAACAAAGGGCAGGTAGTCGGAAGGGCAAAAGACTATTGTTAATTAAAGAAAACCAAAAAAGTTAAGGAATTTAGTGCTTTTCTATGTATAGGAAGATGCAAGAGTCTGGACTCACTGAAATCATTCCTTTGATGTGCACACTCAGTCATCTGGGGCCAGCACTGCGGCCAGTGTTTTCACATCCTGAGTTTTCTCAAGCTGCACCCTTGGGGTGGCTGCAGTCTGATGGCTGCTAGATGGCAGGTATTCTTTGTTTCCTTCCTGAGTTTCCCCAGGGCTCACCATCAAGTGACTGCAATTGCTGATGACTGGGACATCTTTTGTTTACTGATATGGCAGGCGATATTTTATTTCTCATATGTATAATCTCACTCTTCATTTCCTTTTGCTTTGAAGAAGCCTCCCTCCCTTGTTCCGTGCTACAGTCCACAACTGTAAGCATGATTTGTTTTCAACCACTTCCTTAGACTTTGACCTCTCTCCATCCCCAGGCTGTCCTTCTATATTGACCCCCTTCTCTTTGCCTGTAGGAAAAAATTCATGTCTCTTCATCCTAAATAATATTCTTACCTCAACCTTGATTGCTTTCAAGCTGTTTTTGTCTCCTTTCTTTAGTTACCAAACTTGTTGCAAGAAGAGCTTTGACTTGTTGTTTCCTTTTCTCTCACTATTCCAGAGTGCCATGTGACCTGGCATCTTTTCTGATGTTCTCTCTCAAAAATCACAGTGATCTCCTAATCATCATACAGTATCATCTGTCATTATCTGCCTTAGCCATTCTGTACGCTTCTTTCTTTTTGCCTTTTTTGTCCAAATTTTTAAAAATTTAAACTTAATGTCTTTGTCAATAGAAATAATACCTTACTGTAAAAAATTTTGTAATATGCATAAAGTCATTAAAGTGACTCATAACATCAAAAATAACCATTAGAAATGGTTTTGGTTTTCTTTGTAATCTCTTATCTGATCTATTTGAAAAAAAATGTTTCCATGGTTCTAAAAATTTTTACTGTGTGTTTTTAAGGTAAAAATATATAAACTCAATTCTACCAAGTACATTGTTAAAACACGTTATTCATTTTTATTTAGTATAAGAAATAATGATGTATATTAAATCTGCCAGTGGTATGGTATATCTGTCAGTTACCCTTGAATTAATACAGATATTTTATACATTGTTGTCATTTAATATGAGCATAATATTCACCCCTATTGCCTTCATTTATACTATGGCTTTCATTTATAAAATGTGACTTATACATTTGATGAATCTTAAATCACACATTGTCTATTGTCAATACTGTCACTCCTGATGTTTTAAAGTTCTGTTTGTTTATGTAGATTTGCCCATAGTTTTAATTCTATTTGCATCCCATTTTGTATCATTTCCTTTCATCCACTTATTCATTAATTCCCTCAAATAATATTTATTTTTGTGTCAATGTTGTGTTTTGTACTAATGATATAATGGTGTCTAAGACAGGCCCAGTGCTTGCCTTCAGAGGGCTTATAGTCTAGTGGGTGATACAAATGAGTAAACAGATGATTATAGTACAATTGATAAGCATAGCAATGGGGAAATTCTGTGTGCTTTGAAAACATGCAATGTGTCTCTGAACTAGAATTGAAAGAATAGGAAAAGGTTTCTAGAATGGGGACAATAGGAAGAACTCAGAGCAACAGGTAGGGAATAGAACAGTAAACACCACACAATACATGATTACCTCTCAACTGTGTAAAAAAGTTGGGCTTTATACTAAGGACAAAGGGAAACAAACCATGAATCAAAGCCTTTCTTCAAAGGAATGAAAAGATGAAAGTGGCACTTCAGAGATCATTCTGGTTGCATTGCGGAGAAGACTTGGAGAAATGCAAGATCGGATGCTGGGAAAGCTGTAGGAGGCTATTTAAGTAATCTAGAAGGGAAGTAATTATGCCCTAAGCTAAGTGGTGGCTCTGGGAATGGAGAGAATTGAAACATTTGAGAGATATGTAGGAGGAAGAATTTTATCTAAATGAAGATTTTGTTAGTGGTTGAATATATGAGTCTGGAACTTAGGAAAGAGACCTAAGCAGTAGACCAGGATTTGAGCATCATAAGCATGTGTGGTAGATATTCATTGGAGCCTTGTGGCTGGATGGATAAGCACATCCAAGGAAAGTGTGTAGAACAGAGGCTCTAAGACAAAATCCCAGGGAGGGGCAACATATAAGGATTTAAGGCAGTGGAACTCAAGGCAGAGAGAGGAGTGGAGGTGGTAAAGTGAGCTGAGGATTCCTAGGGCTAAGAGAATGCCCATGGAAAGAGTGGAGAATGTATGGTTTAAAACAAAGAGCATGGGACTTCCCTGGTGGTGCAGTGGTTAAGAATCTGCCTGCTAATGCAGGGGACACGGGTTTGAGCCCTGGTCTGGGAAGATCCCATATGCTGTGGAGCAACTAAGCCCACGCACCACAACTACCAAACCTACGCTCTAGAGCCCGTGCTCTGCAACAAGAGAAGCCACTGAAATGAGAAGCCTATGTACCACAATGAAGAGTAGCCCCTGCTCATCGCAACTAGAGAAAGACCATGTGCAGCAGTGAGGACCCAGCACAGCCAAAAAAAAAAAAAAAATGAACAGCACATTATTCCTTTGTTTTGGTTTCTTTCCAGTCATATTTATTTTTGAAATCTCAAGTAACATTTTTTTATTCTTAAAAATAATAACAAGGAGTAAAATTTTTAGGCTATACAAAGGAGGTAGGTGGCTTTTTAGGAGGGGAGCAATAGTGCGACCTTGGCTAGAGGACTTTGGAGTAGGGAGTGCAGGACTGAATCATCAATAGGAGATGAAGAAATGTTTGAAGGCAGAGTTCGGCTGTGAAGAGAGGAGAGTGGAATTGAGCTAACTGAAAGGGGAAGCAGGATTGAATCGGTGAGGTTCCTTCTTAAAATGGGAAACTAGAGAATGTATAACTAGTGAAAAGGAGGATTCAGAAGAGGGAAATAAAGTATGATCTAGAAAACAAGTCACTTCGAAAGAAAAAAGGGATGTCAGAGCACGTGTGAGCATTGTCTTTAGATAAAAGTTGTAACACCTCTTCCCTTGAAACTGGAGGGAAGGAAGAATGATTAAGTTCTGCATGGGTTTTTGAATTTGGTGAAGCTTAGAATTAAATTTCACTCTTCTGTTTTATCTTAGAATTCTACCTTTTTATAGAGAAATTTAAATAATTTTCATTGTTTTAAACCTATGATGTTTTATTAATTTCATTTAGGTATACATGCATGTATGCATGTATTAATTTTATTTAGGTATGCATGTATGAATACAGACATACTGTATGTATGTATGAATACTGTATGAACAGACATACTGTATGTATGTATGAATGCACATATGGTTGTGTGTGAATGTGTTTGGTATGAATGTATATATTTTGTTTGCATATGTGCATGTGTGTAGGTTCCAGGGAGCATAATTTGGAGGTTAAGAGTGAACTCTGACCAGGACCATGTGCTTCTAATCCTGGCCTCACCATATACTAGTTGCGTGACCTTGGGCAAGTTACCTCACTTCCTCATACTTTACTTTTCCATCTGTTATGATGAAAATAACAGTAGTGTATATTTCATGTGGTAATTTTAAGTGTTAAATGAGATAAGCCACACACAAAGAAAGCAGAGCATATAATAAAATACTCTCTATGTTATAGTTATTTAAGTTTTTACCCTTTATTTTACATTTTGATACTTCCTTTTATTTACTTTTGCTTCCTTTTATATATTTTTGTTTTGTGAAGACTCTGTTGCTTTTTTTTTTTTTTTTTTTTTTTTTTTGCGGTACGCAGGCCTCTCACTGCTGTGGCCTCTCCCGCTGTGGAGCACAGGCTCCGGACGCACAGGCTCAGTGGCCATGGCTCATGGGCCCAGCTGCTCCGCGGCATGCAGGATCCTCCCGGACCGGGGCACGAACCTGTGTCCCCCGCATCGACAGGCGGACGCTCAACCACTGCGCCACCAGGGAAGCCCAGACTCTGTTGCTTTTTATATTATGTACATATTTGAAATTAGTATCTTATTTCTAATCCAGATTTTAAAAATAATTTGTCCTATCTATCTGTCTATTTACCTACCTACCTACCTACCTTATTCTCCATGTTGAATGAAGACTTTTTAGTACTTTGGAATATAAGAATTTAAAGCTTCTGTTATCTTCAAACTTAGCCTGGTTTTAGGTGATATATTCATTTAAAACAATGTTAAAAATCTCTTTAAATAAAAACTGTGCATGCCTAATATTTTTGCAAACACATTTGCCACATTTTAAATGATTTCAATATAAATATTTTCTGTATGTTTAACTCTTTTCAATGCCTATCACCAGACTTTCCTCCCACAGTTTGCCATCCTCGCACTTGTTTGTTACATTCGTCAATCACTTATGAATCTTTTTAGAGAAACTTTTTCAAAATCATGGTCTATTTTATGACACTTTATGCAGGCATCACCTTCACATTTGAAGAGCAGCTAGGCAGAATGTAGAAATCATTAGTCTTAATCTTTCCCTTCAACCTCTAGGGATATTGTTCCCTCATGCTTGGGCATTTGTTATTTGAAAGGAGTGTTGGGCCATCATATTTATTTCTTTTACTGTGTTTGAAGCATTCTTTATGCTTAGAATTTGCCAGTGTCATCAGGCTAGTTTGTTGTTGTTGTGTTGCTTTTGTTATTAATTTGCTTGGAACATTACTAGTCTCTCAATCTCAAAACACAGATTTTTAAAAACTGGATAATTTTCTAGAATTTCTCTTTGATTATTGTTTACAGTCTACTTAGTCTGCTTTCTTTTTGGAAATCTCTTTTATGTAAGCTGCATTTGCATTTGTCTTGCCATTTTTCTCATTTTCCCTCTCAGTGTACCCTCTCTGCCCTTTTCCTGTGGATTCCTCAGTTTATTCTAAGTGCTGCCCTGTAAGTCACTAATTAAATTTTCTGCGATGTCAGGACTGCTAATTATTGATTCAGACTAAAGTGTTTGTTTTTTAATTCAGTAAGTGTGCTGTTTATCAACAGTTTTTCCTCATCTTTGTCATCTGTTTCTATTTCATAGCGACAATATTTCACTGATTTGTTTTTCTTCTATTTTTTAAGGATAATGTGAATGTACTAAGTCAGACGGTATTCTTGTATTGAAACGCTTTCTTATATGCTGCTTACTTTTTCTTTGTTCAGTATCTTTAAAAAAAAAAGTACATTTTATATAGTTTTTCAATTATTATAAATTATAGTATTACAATTATATATTGCTCTGGGTTTTGTCACAAACTGTCACAGTTCTCCATCCACATCCTTCATAGAGCATCCCCTCAAGTTGCCAGTGCTTCAGTCTTCCTCCTGAAAATCTTAACAGTGCCTCACTTTTCACATTAAATTAACATGTCCAAACTAGACTAAGAATCATCATCTTTTTCTGAAGTCCCAAAACAATTATATTATAATTCTGCCAGTCATCCAGGATTAATCAGAGTATCTTTCACTCTTCTTTTTACCCTTTTTAAAAGTCAGAGTTCCCAGTTCCACGGTGTTTCATGTGGTGTTTCCTTTACATGTATGCCGTTCCTTCTCATGTTATACATTTACTCCATGAACAGCTCCTTGGTCTTGTCCTACTTCAAAGCGACCTGAGTAATATTATCAGGTGGTTCTTCTTAACACTCAACTCCAGTAATGTATTTCTTCAGAAGCTTTCAGGAACTGGAATAAGCAGTGAGACAGACCACCCTACAGAACAAACACGAATTGGCCACAAGCCAGGTTTGGGCCGGTCTAAGAATTAAATTGACATGAGACAGATTAACAAGAGAAACTCAGATTTAATTTTGTACATATGGGGACCCCACATACATGAGAGATTAGAGACAGGAAGGTAAAATGTGGTATATATACCATCCTGAGCTAAGGAATAGATTAGGGGTCTGGGGCTTCCAAGGGCAGGAGGGTCATTCACAAGAAGATAAGAAAAGCAGATGTTTGGTAATTAGATGTTTGCCCTGACGTATAGATGGGGCCACTTACATAAAATTTATCTCAGGTAATTACTCTTTCCTGGGGAAAATCCCCAATTTAAATTTTTCTCTGTAGTTAAGGGAGGAGCAGTGGTTTCTCTTGGACCCATAAGTGGTTTCTCTTGGTTTCTCTGTAATTAAGGGAGGAGCAGTGGTTTCTCTTGCCTTTATCTCAAAATAATCCTCATGCAAAAGTGACACATTTTGGGAAGGCTTGCTCTGAACCCCTACAGGCTGAATGGGGTGAACTAGGGGGAAATAATATTGGGCTGGCCAAAAGTCCGTTCGGGTTTTTCGTAATATCTTACGAAAAACCCGAACGGACTTTTTGGCCAACCCAGTAGTAGGAGATGAGGTCAAATATATAATAGCAGCCAAAATGTGTAGAGCCTTGAGGTTCATTGCAAGGACTTTGACATTTATACTGAGTGAGGAAAGAAAAAGCTAAGCAGAGGAGTGACATACTCTGACTCATATTCTACAACAATTTTTCCTTTCATCTTCTGTAGCCATGTTTTTACTAGTCATACCTCATTTACCATAGTTGACTTTTTGCAGTGTGGTTATTTGTGTATGTTTCCTCTTTTAAATTACAAATTCACAAATGAAAGAGTCTAGAGCTTACTCAACTTTTTATCATGTATAGTGAATAGCCAGTACTTTGCATATAAATAATACTTAACCTGCATTTGTTAGAATATGGCTTTATGTTCCTTTAGGTGAGTGATACTGATGTTGTTTGGCATTCAAAGGATTGTTTCATCAGCTAGAGTATCTGATTATCCTGGGCTCATTATTCTCTTATGCCAAATAGCATAAAATTGCATTTTCTATATATTTGACTCTAGCATGGAAATTTGGTCATTCTACTCTATCCTATTATTCTCTGTAATAGTAGACTGTTCTTTCAGGTCTCAAATCAGAACTGGATCTGATTTTCTTTTTTTAATTTGTTGTCTTCCTTCTTAATTTTCTGGTTTCCCTATAGGGCCTGAGCTTCCTGAATATCTTGTTCATTGTTGAATCCTTAGTGTCTAGTTCACTGTTTGACACATAGTTAAGTAATCCTAGACATTGTTGAAAGAATACATAAAAGAATGAAAATAGTGTCACATTATCGTAACATTCTTTACAACTATAAAGGATCCTGCAATTGAATGTGAATCATCCAGGTTTATTTCCATATGTCTCATGGCTAGAGGCAGACTTCTAGAGTAAATCATGACATTTACATTACTTTGCAAGAAATTTAAAAAGAATGAATGAAAGAAGAAAGAAGAAAGAAGGAAGAGGAAGGAAGGAAGGGAAGAGAAAAAGAAGGGAAGGAAGGAGAAAGGAAAGAGAGATGGAAGGGAGAGAAAGAGGGACAGAGGGAGGGAGGTGAAGGGAAGCAGAATTTGCCACCTCAAAATATGCCTCTTTGGCATAAGGATTATTTTAAGCTGGGTAGTTTTTAAAAACAGCAGACTTGAGAGAAGCTCGGAGAAGCAAGTAGAAGTTACCCTTTTATAAGAGACATTTACATTTGTAAGGGAAATCTCCCTTTGCAAGGGTGTCTCCCTCTCAGTTCCAGGGAGAGAAGGGCAACTAAATCTCTAGGAACTCTTATGATGGAGAAGGCATGGACTTCAGTCTACGTAACAGTCATACCGTTGTTTACTGTGCTTTGCCTGATAACCTCCCATTAACAGACCTTCTCCCACCTCCACCCCCCCGCCCCCCAACATCTTTCTTTTGTCACTAGCTGAAGATGGTATTTAAGGTGGTGGCTTGGGCCATTTCAGGAGTTGGTCAGCTTTCCTTGGTCTCTCCCTTATAAACAGGAGGTATACATGTAATTGAATTTCTGTTCCTTCTTCTTCTGTTAATATGTCTTTTTATCTCGAAGGGGGCTCAGCTAAAACCTAGATGGGAAGAGGGAAAATTATTATTCCTTCTCCACGGGAAGGAAGGAAAGAGGAAGGCAGGCAAATTCCTCATTGCTGTAGAGGCTACTTCTCTCTCCATATCCTTGTTAAGTTTCTCACCTTGTTCTTTGCATACAATGTGTTCCATATTGCTTTGCATCTCACCATTTGTAATGTTTAAGCAGTGAAAGGTACATTATGAAATAATACTTCTGACTTGCTTGACATTGAGTGATAAAAAAAAAAAATCCATTCCTCAGCGGGATTTTTATTCTGTAATAAAGAATAAAAAACTGTGGCTGCTTATCAAGGAGCTGGTGAGATTTACCTAGCCTTTTTTACGTATCAGGCAGCAAGCGTGCAGAACACAGCAGCCAAGAACCTAGTGATTAATGTAGCTGACTGTAGAAATCAACTCCAGTGAACTCACTTCATTGTAGAATGCTTCTAGACCAGAACTTAATAGATACTTTCTGTATTTTCATCTAGTCAGCCTGCTGTGTGCAAGATGAATGCAGGTTTAGATAGATTCATTATATTATTTGGAGTGTTCTGATGCAGCGAGGTCCAAATTTAAGATTTGAACAACTCGGGTTCCTATGACTTTGAGAGATGGCAAGGCACTATTTCTAGGGAGATAAAAGGCATACTTCATGAAATCAGGTATTCTAGGTCCCTGACCATTAAATCTCCTTACATAAAGCAAGGCACCAGGGCCATTATTTCGATTGCAATGCAAAACGCAGGATTTCCAAAAGCATCAAAGAACTGAAATCTCATCCTGCTGACATCTCACACAATCTTATAAGTGTCAAAAACGTGTTATCTGTGGTTCTTTTCTGAATCTCACATGATAAATATAGCATCAGCTTTGTCCAGGAGGTAAAGAAGGAATCCTGCAGCAAGGCATAAGAGAGAGGTAGAAATACAGAGGTGAACAGAACTGCTTTTCCCTGCAAAGTGTAATTCAGCCTTTTTGAACTAAATTATCCAGACCATTTTCTTTGTTAGGTATACTTTAACATTAAAAAAAAATACATAAAAGGAAAAAAAGAAATAACAAAATGAGCCTTTTACTGAGGCTTTATCAGCAATTTTGTTGACATGGATCACAATTTCTTTTCATAATATGATCCAGTTATTGCAAGAAACGTTCTGAATGATTTTTGTCTGTATTTTGCTCAAACTCTATTATTGGCAACACTTACCTGACCATATTAAGACACCAGCTTCTTTTATGTCCTGTCATTGTGTCAGATGCCAAGTAGACAGGTTCTCATAGGTTAGAGCATTTATCTTGGAATTAGACAACCTGGATTCCAAGGCTGAGTTAAATTCTGACATGTCCTACCACCCTCTTTTGGTTTGACTTTGATAAATCATTAATTGTTCTTATCATCAGCTTTGCCATCTATGAAATGAGGATAAGGATAAAACTATCTTTAATAGTTGTTATAAATATTGAAGAGAAAGTGAATGTAAAAACACTTTTTAAACTATTAAGAAGACCTGCATATGTGTAGGGTGATACTACTATTACCATGTGGCCAAACCTTAAGCCCATATTATTTGTGATTGTGCAGAGGTTACCATTTTTTCCCCCTGTTTACTTTTAAAATAGATAATTGCTGTAGTGGGTTGACTAGGGCCTCCAGAAAAATACATGCCCAAGTCATAATCCCTGGAATTGTGAATGTGACCTTATTTGGAAAAGGGTCTTGAGATGACACCATCCTGGATTTGGGTTAGGCTGTACATACAATGACAGGTGTCCTCATAAGAGAAAGCTAGAGGGAGATTGGAGACACAGAGATACAAAAGGAGAAAACAAAATACGGAGGCAGGGACTGCAGTTAGGTAGCCCTAAACTGAGAAGTGCCAAGGATAACTGACAGCCACCAGAAGCTAGAAGAGAGGCAGGGATGAATTTTCCCTCAGCGCCTCAGAAGGAACCAACTCTGCAGACACCTTGATCTCAAACTTCTGGCCTCCAGAATCGTGAGAGAATAAATTTCTGTTATTGTCAGCCACCAGTTTGTGGTGACTTGTTACGTGGCACCCCTAGCAAACTAATACAATTTCCATGCGGTATTGTTACAGTAACCAGCCTGGACTATTTCTGAGCTTAATGAATGTTCTCTGGATTCACAGTTAATTTTAACTAGGGAAAAAAAAAAAGACTCCAAGATGCTTTTCAAAGTGCATCCCATTTTACACCAAAGGATATGAATCTGTTTGAGTAGAATGATTTCATCGTGGAGATTCTGAAATTTGTTCTCTTTCTTTCAAAGGTCAAATAAGCTAAGCTTCAATTCCAAAAGTTACATTTCATGTTTGAAGTACAGAGTTATACTCTGTTGTTGCAGCTGAAGCAAAAATTATTTGAAGATATTTAGGTTCCTTTTGCAGCCCCTTCAAGAGTAAACAATCCGTATGTCCATAGTTTCATTTTTGGTATGCATAGATATTCCAAACATTATTTTATATACTTGGCATTATTTGCAAAAATAGTTTTTAAAATCACATTCTTCAGATCACATTACCTTAGTAATAGACTTAATTATTAAATGTAATTTGTTAGAGATTTAACATTTAATTTTTAAAGTATTTAATGCATATCAGTAAGTAAAATATGTGACCCATTCACATTTCTTAATATAATACTTATATTTTTTCATAAAATGAAGGAGAAAAATACTTTCTACATCTTCTATAACAAACCATGCTCCTAATTCTGTCTTTACTCTTGGAAAAAACTAATAAATTAACACGGTGGAAAAAGTGAAGAGGATCAGCTCTTCTACAAATCACATTTTTTTAATTTGTTTTCTTTTCACCTTGTATAAACAGCTCTTGCTGACCTGATCTCATTGATCTTTAGCTCCTTACAAAATTAGGGAGGATAGGGGTGGGAGAGGTTCTTATGCAGACATTCAGCAAAAACACTACAAAAATTCCCTGCTATTCTTCTGGATCAGAGTGGGTCTTGTGAATGAATCACTGTACAGATAAAGAAAGGTTCTCAAACATTCCTGAAAATGGATCAGTTTGAATCTTGTCAACTAGGAGGAGCTCTAAGGAGAACGCTCAGGCCTGTCCTTGGGCCTTTCTTCTTCTTATGTTTAACAAGAAGCATTAGGCCAGGGTTTCCTAACCTTTTTTCTACCATGTACCCCATTGGCAGTCTGAAGAGGCCTGTGGATCCCTCCTCTGAATTACACTTTTTGTTTTAACTTTTTTAAGATGTTGGGGGTAGGAGTTTATTAATTTATTTATTTATTTTTGCTGTGTTGGGTCTTTGTTTCTGTGCGAGGACTTTCTCTAGTTGTGGCAAGCGGGGGCCACTCTTCATCGCGGTGCGCGGGCCTCTCACTATCGCGGCCTCTCTTGTTGCGGAGCACAGGCTCCAGATGCGCAGGCTCAGTAGTTGTGTCTCACGGGTCTAGTTGCTCCGTGGCATGTGGGATCCTCCCAGACCAGGGCTCGAACCCATGTCCCCTGCGTTAGCAGGCAGATTCTCAACCACTGCGCCACCAGGGAAACCCTGTTTTAACTTTTTATGTAAAAATAATTGTAGACTCAGAGGAAGTTGCAAAAATAATACAGTCTGTTAATCCTTCACCCCACTTTCCTCAATGGTGACATTGTATGTAACTGCAGCACGATATCAGAACCAGGAAATTGACATTGGTACAATACTGTTAACGAGAGTGCAGAACTTATTTGATTGTCATAGGTTTTACTTGCAGTCATCTGTGTATCTGTATATGTATTAATCTGTGTATCATATTTTCATCCCGCATTGTTGAGATTTTTAACTTTGAATTATTGTCTCATGCTTTATTTCTAATATCAGATCTAAATTTATCAACCAGCTACACCTTCCACTCTGTATTGTCATAATATCTTCCTAACATCATCTTTATAATTGTCTCAGATCTATAAATGCTGATAAAAATTTATTGATGAGAAAATGATAAGAGAAAGTAAAAAAGTAAAACATAGATCAAATATTCAGCCCACTTGTATGTATAGAACACTTGGTAGGTACAAAGTATTTTTTGCTTAGAAACTGGAAGATTGTCTTCCAAAGAAGAAAAATTCAACTCCCATGACAAAAGCCGTTAGAAATAATTTGTCAAAAAGGAGAGGAGAGTATTAAAAATTTATGGTAAGAATCTTTTATTCTTTTCATGCTATTTAGAAGTTTAGAAGTTAAGGAATATTACTTTGATTGAACACTTGAATTTAAGACCCAATTTTGGCTCTATGGCCTGAGGTAAATCACTTAACCTCTTAGAGTCTCAGCTTATACAGCTGCAAAAGAGGAGACCAGATGCTTTAAAAGTAAATGAACACAAAATAGTTTTTTTTCCATAAGCTATGACACGTGTATCTTCAGCAAAACCGTAAAATAAGGAGTGTTCTCTTTGGGATTCTATGACCCTTTGTATTGTGCCATTTTGAATTGATGCTTTTACTGAACTTTGTTTTCTTTTTTCTTTTGTTGGGGTTTAGTTGATGTACACTATTATGTAAGTTTCAGGTGTACAACATAGTGATTTGCAACTTTTAAAGGTTATATTCCATTTATAGTTATTACAAAATGTTGGCTATATTCCCTGTGTTGGACAATATAGTTCCTGCTGTTCTTACATCCCTCCTTTAAATGTCCTACCATTGTACCCTATTACCTAGTTGGCCTCTTTTTGAAGCATGATATGTCCCAAATAATACTTGACTGCAGACCTCTATACTCCTTTAACGAAAAATTATCACCAAGCCACTTTGGGAAATACTTCCTCAGTCTTTATCCTCTAGCATCAGAATGTTTCTATTTTATGTAAGTATCCCACCAGACCTCCTTTTAGGAGAAGATATCTGTAAACCTATTCATTTTATTCCGATATTGGAGTTGGGGTAATGCTTTTACATACAACTAACTCATTTGCTTTTTAAAAAATCATAGGCTTCCCAGAGAAAGTGTCTTAATGGAGCAAACTTGCCTTCCAAAATTGTATTCTATAAAGTATGACCTGCAGGACTTTGGTTATACAAAAAACTTATTATATGAGAGTCTATTTGTAGGCCATCTACGTTATTCTACCACGTTTATTTATGCATACTGATCTATTTTTTCATATCATTTTTGTCTTAGAAAACATTTCACTCTCATTTTTGACATTAAAAAAATCTGATTCAGCTTAATTTTTCAGCTAACAGAAGTCTGTTTTCCTGCCTGAGCAGGGGTGGAAAGAGACAAATCAGACATTTTCGTCATGGCAGTTCTTATTCTCTTTCTTAGCTTTCCCAGGAGCTAGCATTGTCACTGCTTGATTGGTGACACACTTGATTTAGGATTGAGCCTCTCCCGCGTTTTACATACCACTTCTGAGTTTTGCATCTGATAGACTGATCTGACATCTATCATAGTGGCCTCCTGTCAGCACCTCTTCTACATTATCACTGTAAAATTCTTATACATACTTTATATCCTATCATTCTTACAACTATAATGATCTTCTGAAAATTTGACTTTCCAGCCTCAGCATAGACGCTCTGGCTCCTGATAGAAAGGACTATAATTGTTGTGACAACCAGAATGAACACAAGATCATCATCAACTCTTTAGCTGTAAGACTCCCCATATTGATCTGACACTTTTTCTTCCATTATCTCCCCAGTTTCGCAAACCATACGTGGCAGGTAACATTATTCTTTACAACCTCTTGGAGGAATAGAGAAATTAAATGACTCACTTCCCACACAGCAAACCTAGAACTAGTCAGTTCTCCTGTGTTCCAAACAAGGAGTTTTAACTGTAATATCTTCTAGTGCCCCGTCTCATATGAGACAAGTCATGCTTCACGTATGAGAGTAAATTTCAGCTTCTGTAACACTCATGCCATATCAACGTAGTATCTTCTACTACTCCATCACAAATATGCCTCTACTCAAAATCTAACAATGGGTCCTTATTTTTTTTTTTTCAGATTATTACACTAAACACTTACATGATCTGCTCCCTTCTCCCTTAATTTCTACATTGCCTACTACTTTTACCCTCAGTCAATCTATGCCTACCCCCCCCTGCCCCCCGCCTCCTTGATATTTTGCAAACATACTGGGCACATTTCCACCTCAGGGCTATTGTACTGGCTGTTCTCTCTGCCTGAATCTTTCTTCTCCGGGATATTGACCCCTTAGATATTCAGATGTTTCCTTATCAATAAGTCCTACATTGTTGATTCCTACTTTTAAAATGTTAACCCCTCCTCCACTTCAGTCCTTCTCAGCTTGCTTTAGTTTTTCCATGGTAATGATCATCTTGAATATACTGTGTTACTTACTTATTTGCTATGTTTATTGTCTGTTATCTGTATCCCTCAACTAGAAGTTAAACTCCTCGGTGGTAAGGGTTTTTGTTTGTCTTGTTTGCTGGTGTATCCACAGCACCTAGTAGCGCTCGATAATTGTAGGTTGACTTAAGAAGCACACATTCTGCCAGGCTCTCTATAATAGAGGTTTGCAGATACCAGGTCCGCTTAGAACTCAGGTTCGGGATACTCTCTGTGTTTCCCAAGGTGGAGGGTTAATAATCCTGGGGCTCCCTCAGAAGAGATAGTGCCAGAACAACAAGCTCACTCTTGCAGCTTGAGGGAAATCCAATTTAAAAAGCCGCCCTTTTCTGTAATAGGCTATAGCTTGATAAAAGACTTTGAAAATAAGTTAAAAGCTTCCTGGTCAGCATTACTTTTATCAGCTGATCTATCTCTATACTGTGGCTCTTATTTTCAGCTTGGAAATTGTAAAGTGCTTTTTCTCCCCTGGCTCTAAGTCTGAGGAAAACAGTGTCTAAATGCCATTTCTCTTAAGATGGAGTGAGTAAGCTATGGAGAGACCCACTTGCAGCATTTTAATTTTTACGCTTCTCAGTAACTCAAAGGATTGTCTAAATTCATGGGATTAGTTTGCAAATACCCAGCATTCTTCAGTTAGATATATATGTGTAAATGCCTTTGTCTCCTCTTTGTGTGTGTGTGTGTGTGTGTGTGTGTGTGTGTGTGTGTGTATTTGGTGAATTTGTCACTTAGGACTTTAGTATTTGTTTCAGTGCCTGGAAGAGCATTTTAATTGTTTTCATCTTGCAAGGGTGCAGTCTCTTCAGAGAGGTGGTGCTTCACTTCTCATGCAGGATACAATGCTCAAGGTTCACTCGCCATCACAGAGCAGCATTTCCAATCAGCCTAAACAATGATTACTTCAAAACAAATGGGAAATCTTTTAAGGACTCTTGGCTTCTTCTTTTAAGAGATACATAGGAGAGAAAAGATGGCCAGTTAGATGTTATCCTTCCAAGCCCCTTCGGAAGGATTCCTCTCCCTTTTATCAGTTTACACCTTGCTTTCCTTAAGATGTCGCCCAGAGACAAAGGGAACTTATTTCAGCTGGATTGCCCAGAGGAGATGCTAATTGAGAGCAGTGGTATTGTGTAGCAATTCACTGGCTCTGTCATCTGTTCAAATTTGTTGATTTACTTGGAAAATGAGAAATGGGAGGGTGCATTTGTGGATAAGCACTTGCACTTTTTTGCATTTGTGTTGGGCACTGAAAATGGAGGTGAGGAAGTCAAAGAATTACACACACACACACACACACACACACACACACAAATCACGGGCATATCTCAGGAGGGCTATCTGGTCCAATAAATGACATGAGAATTTTCTCTCTGAGTATTACATTTTTGTTCTCCCTGAAGTCTATCATCAAATAAGTGATAACAGCGACTTACTCATTCCAGTGTTTCATGGAGTCTGAGAAAAAATACATCTCTTTCTCTCTTTTTTTAGCCAAGCTAAAAAGAAAATTGACTTTCTTTCAAGATGCATATCAAGTGGGGGAACAGTGCACTATCTGGCAAAAGCATCAGGTGCTCTTTCAAGCTGTTTCTCAACATAGCTTATTTTCTTGAAAAGTCAGGTTAAATTAGTTAAATCACAATAAGGAGAATGTCTGCAGTTTTAAAGTCCACTGTAGTGATTCTGAAGCATTTTTACCAGTGGAGCAAATTAGGATCTGGCCCCTGAAACATGACGTTATTTTGGAGCATCACACTGATGAGCTGAGCTAACAAAGTCTCCTTCCTGTGTGGCGTCTGGATGTGCAGTACGAAGGGACCCCACGCTTGGGAGGCGGGGTGCAGTGCGGAGTAGGTAGGCAAGTTTCAGAGAGAGCGATCCTTTCCTATGGGGTGTGAAAATAAAGGTGATCCTTTGTTTTCAAGTAAGGATGGGCAAACCCTTTCCAAAAAGGGTCAGATAGGAAATATTTTAGGCTTTGTTGGCCATAGGGTCTCTCACAATTATTCAACTCTATGAAAATTATACTGTGGAGGCTGGGTTCCAATAGAACATTATTTATGGACATTGAAACATAATTCTTCAAACGTCATAATATCCTCCCTTTTAATTTTTTTTTTCTCCATTCAAAAATGTACAAACTATTCTTAGCTCACTAGTTGTATAAAACCCAGGATTTAGACCAGGAGCTGAGCCCCGGGATGCTGCCACCTGTTCTAAGGCAACAGCTGATGTGTGCAAAGACTAATGATGGAGATCTATACATTTTTAAACTCCACTGGACATAGGTTGAGATTTTAACAAATTGGATTCAGTATGAACAGTCTATGTTACTGCTAGTCAATCTGGCAAAAGTTAAAATTTTCAGTGGCCCAAAAAATAATAGTAAGAAAGAATTCTTGCCTTTTGTGGATTTCTTTAAGCCCTGATGACCATGAAATCAGCTCTTAATATACAGAGGAACAGTCCTCAATACATATCAGATGTTTTAGTCACACGTCCCTCTTACAGGAAGTAAAGAGAATTATAATACAGTCTCCTGCGTTCATGATCCTCGCTTCAAATATAATCTCTTTCTCTGCCTCTGTAACAGCAGTTTTCATTATTATTTAGTGACTACAATGTGCTAGGCATTGTAGTAAACACTTCAGAGATGTCATCTTATTTAATCCTCATAATCCTTATGAATGTTTATAATTCTTGCTCTAAAAGTGATGAAACTGAGTCTTATATAGGTTATATAAAGTGCTGGAAACCACAGTGCTAGCACAGTGTGGATCTGGATTATGAAATAGGACTTTCTACTTCCAAAACCCAATTTAATGCTTTTTTTTCCCATATAGCTATCAGCACAATATTAGCATATCTATAGGTCTCTAAGGACACTTCAGGTCCTCAGACTGTGAAAGTCTAAAGATGTGTTTTGTTTTTAAAGAATGATTAACTAATGTATTAATTTATTTTATTTTTTAATAAATTTATTTTAATTTATTTTTGGTCTTTGTTGCTGCACGTGGGCTTTCTCTAGTTGCCGCGAGCGGGGGCTACTCTTCGTTGCAGTGTGTGGGCTTCTCGTTGTGGTGGCTTCTCTTGTTGTGGAGCACGGGCTCTAGGTGCGCAGGCTTCAGCAGTTATGGCACGCGGGCTCAGCAGTTGTGGCTCGCGGACTCTAGAATGCAGGCTCAGTCGTTGTGGCGCACAGGCTTAGTTGCTCCGTGGCATGTGGGATCTTCCCGGACCAGGGCTTGAACCTGTGTCCCCTGCACTGACAGGCGAATTCTTAACCACTGTGCCACCAGGGAAGCCCACTAATGTATTAATTTAAAATTTTGATTTCTACTATGTGATAGATACTAGGGCTGATCAGGTAAATGAATTATGATCCCTGTCCCAAAGGACTGATTATTCTAGCAGAAGAGACAGATAAATATAGTTCTCTATTCCAGCAAAGGTAGGTATAGAAAGTAGATATAGAAATGTAGATTCATGAGTGATTAATTTAACTGAGAAGAATGGAGGGCTCTGGGGACGCTTCACCGAGTTAATGAGATTGAGCAAGACCTTGTAAGAATGGAGCATGAAGGAATGAGTTCTGCCCACTAGATTGATTTGTTTATAGCTGTAGTTTCTAATATTCCATAGTTAAGGCAGCACTTGGACCTGTAATGTTTGTTTCAGTTCTTCTGTAAGAATTGGATTATTTCCCAGGTGTGCATTTTATCTAAATAAGATAAAACACCAAAAGCTTTCCAAACCAGATCAAATATTAACTCTCTTTGGCAGATATCAGTTAGAACATCAAATGAGTAATCACTTATACTTCTGAAAAGTGCCATAAACTATAATGGAAAGAATAAGAAGGCTAAAAGTAAAGTCCAGTGGTACTTTCTTCATACATTTGGTCATTTATTCTGCCAAATACTTATCATAGTAAGTGCCTGTTGGATGCTCATGACAGTTTTGGGTGATGAAGATATAGTGGTGAATAAAAAAAAAACTCCCTGATTACAAGAGCTTACATTCTAGGATAAGCTAAATAACAATATGTAAAACATGAAATAAGAATTTAAAGAATAAAAAGTATTCTAAAAAATTTTTAAAAAGCCCGAAAAACTATGGTAATGAGATAGAGAGTGAACTAGAAGGAGAGGAGCACCTTTTTAATTTTTTATTTTTTTTGCGGTACGCAGGCCTCTCACTGTTGTGGCCTCTCCCGTTGCGGAGCACAGGCTCCAGATGCGCAGGCTCAGCGGCCATGGCTCACGGGCCCAGCAGCTCCGTGGCATGTGGGATCTTCCCGGACCGGGGCACGAACCCGCGTCCCCTGCATCGACAGGCGGACTCTTAACCACTGCGCCACCAGGGAAGCCCTTAATGTTATTTTTGAATGTGTGTTTTATTAGTGAAGTTCAGAGACAAGGGAGCATGAGCACGAGTGGAGAGAATTAATACAATATGTGTATCTGACTTCGCCTGTTGCTCTGTTAGCCCATAGGATTTGAGATGTCCCATGAGTGCAGGATTCTGGTGGACCCACAGTGTGTCAAAGTTCAGCACAACTCCAAGTAAAGTACTTGTATTAAGTCTACAGCTGAGTCACAAGGGACACAGATAGCCTGAGAGACCACACTTTCCTGTTGAAACACAATTTGCTTTAAACAGAAAAGGAAGACAACAGCATTGTGAGAAACTCGGAATAACAAGGGATCCTATCATGTCCTTTGTTACTTGTGTTACTTCCCAGTATTAGCCAACTATTTATGCTGAAAATGACGACTTAGAAGAAAAGGGAAAGATAAAACAACCCACCGGTCCTTTTTTTCCCCAATCCTTCTCCTTCCTTCAGTAAGTCTGAGAGTGTTGGTAGACTGTGTGCATATCAAAGAATGACATAAAAACGGTTGAGTTAGATTTTTGCAGCACTTGCATTGTTCTGGTAAGAACAAAATATGTATGCACATGCAAGCTACGGAATACAAATTGTGTAATCCAGTGATTCAGCACAGGACTTAAATGCTCTTACAGTTTCATTTAAAACTGATATTACAAAAAAGATGAATGGTACAACTAATGCTCATAATTTAAATTTTTGATTTTACTTAGAATGACATGAAATAGCAGATAATAAACATGATGACCAGTGGAGAAAGACTATGGAAGAAAGGAAAGGCTTTATATTTTAGTACCTTTAACACTTTCCTCCCTGCTTTTCGAACAAAGGGTCTGATGCCATATTTTCATTTTTTACTAGGTCCCACAAATTAGGTATCTCTACTTAACACATACTGTTCATGTAGTCAGCAAGCCAGCCTTCCCTAGCCTACCTGGCAGATAGCTAAACAAACTTCAGATCTGTCTCAGATGATACCTCCTCAGTGACTCCTTCTCTATTTATGTGACAAAATTAGGTGTTTCATTTCCTGTGAACTCACAATAACGGGTACCTCCTAACTCATTCATATTAATTCATTCCACAAATACGTGGTGCCTACTATGTGCCAGGCACTGTTCTGCGTGCTTTCTGCACCTTTCTTAGGGGCAGTGTCCTTCTGTTGTGTTTGCTTTTTAATCTTCCTGCTAAATATAGTGCACTTGTAGATAAAGACTGTGTTTTGCAGTCGTCAGTTTGTTTATTCATTGAAAACACTGTTGAGTGCCTACTAAATACCAGCCCCTCGGCTTCGTTCATATATATATATATATATATATATATATATATATATATATATATCTCCTCCCCTGGCACAGCAGTGTGTGAACAGAAATTGATAATAAATAAATATTTTGTAGGAAACCAAATGGATGAAATAAACAGGAGCCATAAATGTAGCCGAATAAAACTCACTTATCATGGGCTTGAGTGAAAAACATAAACCTAAAGTAAAGAAATGTACTTATCCATGATGCTTTTATCAGTTATCTTTCATCTACATTTCTTAGTTCAATGCCAGTGACTTAAAATAGGCTTCTGACGAGTTCCATCAGTTACCTCTGAGTCATCAAATGGCAAACTTGGAACAGCAGTGGCAGAATCCTGGATGGCAGTGCCTATCAGCAGAGAAGCCTGTCCTGCTGCCCTTGAATGTCACTGAACTGGATGTGGGCAAAGGGCAGATAACAGCGAGATACCCAAGAAATTATTAATACATAAGAAGGGAATAATTTTTTTTTAATTAAAAAAATGTCCTTAGGACATCCTGGAGCATAATTTCAGTCAAGAGAGCATAGCTGTGAAATGTTGTGGTGGAGAACAGCAGTGTACACAGTAAGTCAGTATGCGCCAACAGAACAAGAACAATTTTTTTTCTTTTTTTCTTTCTTTTTTTTTTTGGATCAGTGTCCAACAATGGATGAAAAGAGGCAGAACCACAGGCATCAAGTTGCCTTGAATTCAGGCACTGTAATAACAACCCAGAGAGATTTTTTTACTTCCTTCATGGGAAAACTATTTAGGGAAGAAAAAAGCAAAGTGAGGTGAAATGTGGAGAGGAATGGATGATGGAAGGTGAGTCTAAAGAGTTATGCTGATGTCAGACTGTAGAGCCTCTTACATGGTGCTGCTAAAAATATTTACTTGTATTCTGAAGTCAGGGAAGGAGTTAGCAGAGGGTTTTAAATACAGTAGGTCCCTTAGATACGATCCTTCGAGTTGCAGACTTTCAAAGATGCAAACATGCATTCCATCAACGTCAGGTGTTAGTGAAATTGCAGCTTGCCCTCCATCTCCTATTGCTGACGATCCCTCAGCTCTACCATCTTTCACCTCCTCTCCCTCCTCCAGTCAGTAACTCTTCTTGCCTGTTCACTCGATGCCAGCCCCTGTATGCCAGCTGTTTTACTGTACTACTGTACTTTTCAAGATACTGTACTTTAAGATTAAAGATGATTATTTTTGTGTTTATTTTTTATGTATTATTTGTGTGAAAATATTACAAACCTTTTATAGTACGGTACTATATAGCCAATTGTGTTAGTTGGGTACCTAGGCTAACTTTGTTGGACTTACAAACAATTTGGACTTACAAACGTGTTCTTGGAACAGAACTTGTTCATATGTAGGGGACTTAACTGTAGTCGAATTAAGTGATTATGTTAGCAGAAGGGCAGAGTGATGGAGTACAGTTTTAGAGCTGAATGAGTTTTAAGTGAGCCAAGTGGATATTTTGGGAATAACATTTCAAGCAGAGGGAACAATAAGTACAGCTAAGAAACTGCAGGGTGGGTGAAATAGCTGAAATGGAGTCATTAAAGGGGAGATTTGTAAAAATAAAATATAAAAATTTGTAAAATATAAAAATCATGGAGGTGGTCCAGAGGAGCCAGATCACAAAAGAGCTCATAAGTTGTGGTTGGGACTTTGATTTTTATTCTAATTGCAGTGGGAAACTCATTGGAGTGTTCTGAATGGCATATCTGTTTTCTATGTAAGGAGAATCAGTTTGACTCTCCTGCATAGACTCAAAAGTAGTAACTGAGAAATTGGTGAGATGATAAGAGACAATAATGGCTTGTTATCAAGATTTTCATCACAGAAAGTGGTGGTAAGTAGTAAGATGTTTTTTACCTGTTAAGTTTGAAATACATGTTAGACAACCCAGTAGAGATTCAACTGGGCAGCTGTATGTGATTTGCATTGGAGATTAAACTATAGACAAAGGAGATCAATTAGAGAATATTATGGGAAAAGAACACATGCAAACACACACACACACACAACAGGAAGATAAGGTATTTTAAGTCTGTTAGGTACCAGAATGGACTTCTACTTGAATTGTATTATTTAATCCCCATCATAATCCTGTAGGGGAAAGTAATATCCCCATGTTACAGACAGGGAAACTGAGATGCAGGGAGATTAAAACTATCAAGTGGTAGATTTGTTATTCTAAAACCTGTGTTTCTATCATGACACCTAATTACCTTCTCAACAGTGAAGGAATAAGCAATTACGGTATACAGCTGGGGGTAAAATGAAAAGTGACAACCAAAAAGAACGAACAAGTTACAAGTTTTGGAAACACCCATTCTCACGGGACTGTATTCAGAGTATGAAACTATGCAGGGGTACGTGGAATAAAGATGGGTCATTCCTGGATTTTCCCTATAAATGTTTGCCCTGACTGAAGTCAGTACTTTCCATCTTCTTAAAGGTGCTTTACTTTCAAGAATAGAGCAATAATTAGTGTAGACAAAAAAAAGAAGGGCATAACATAGATTATGTGGCTCAAAATTAGGTCCTTTATCTCTTCATAGAAGTCTGCCCATTTAATAATTGGATATCTGAGATATTACTTGATTAATCTCTGCCTCTTCCATCGTAACTTAAGTTGTCTGAGGACAGACTTCTTTGCTTTAACCACAATTATAACCTGAGGCTGCAGCACAGTGTCTGATACATTGTAAGCACTTATGCAATGCTCATTGAATGAACTAGTGAGGAAATAAAAGACTGTGGCAAAATTCACTTAGACTTCGTGGTGCAGCCTGACTCTCTGCCTTTCTCTGGGATTGTCCTTCCTTATGACAGAAGACCAGGCATGATTCCATTTCCAATATTCTACTATGAAATTCAAGGCAGTGACCAGAAGAAAACTGAGGATAAATTTTAATTTGGTGATTGTGAATGGTAGTGTTTCTAGAAACAAATTTAATAAGCTCTTTATGCATATTTTTTTCTTCGTTTACCACCATACGCTTGACTTCTTCATTTCATATTCCCCTTTGCTAAAAGAGAGCTTGGTTCAACCTCCCAGGATAATCTTAGGAAACATATGTTAAATGAATGAGTAAACCCTGATAGGATTATGTACTGATTTAAAGCTCTGAAAAGCACAAAAGCTGCAGTGATATAACAGGTTAAAGTAAACGGAGCTGCTATCATGGGGTATATGTTAGTTTTTATATTGTTCTTTACCTTGTAATGACAATCTGAGGGCCTAGATATTCAGGGACTTCTTTTGACCTGCCTAAACCTTCTTTGATGTGTGAAATTCTCAGAGCTATAACATAAAACAAAAGTTTGAATATAAGTTATTCAAAGAAAGACTGTAACTGTGATAGGACAGCATGGGTCTTGCAGAATTTTTTAGTGAAGTGAAAAAAGGCTTTTCAAAGCCCAGCAGTCGCTACTATGTGTTTCAGCCTGCAATTTCAGATGTTGTGCAAACTCGGATATAATATACCACCACCAAAAGAACAATGTTCTCTTCCTGAACCTTGCCTCTTGCTGATAAAATATAAAGTGTAAAATAGCAAAGAAAATTTTAGGCTGAGACTTCATCTTCAAAAGACAAAACATGTGGGTTGCTTCTTAGCAGGAGTGAAACATATACATTTCAGTGGGAAAATGGGAAGTCAGAGGTCACAACTGCTGTGGAACACATTTCAAGGTGGAATCAATATCAAAATGATCATTGAAGGTATCATGGAGGGTACAGAGGGCCAGAGCAATAATGTTTCAGGACTGTGAAAGAAGAGGTGAGAGAGGAAAAGCTTTCTGTCTGCCAGGTAAATGTGCTTTTATTTTTTAAAGAGTTTATCCTCAAATATAAAGCACCATACTCTAACAGTTGCAAAAATGTTTTTTTAATAAAAATTCCTGAAAAGGGTATAGAAATACAAATATCCCTTCTCTTATCGAGTAGTATGATCCTAACACATATTCATTAGGGCACAGTCATGACTGATGAGGTTGATTTCATGTGGGGCATTGGAGAGTCAGAAAGAGGAATTAAGTATGTCAGGCAAGACCCTGACTTGCGCAGCTGGTTAATTGGTGATGCCATTCGCTGAATTAGGCAAGACAGGAAAATGAATTGATTCTGGTGAAAGATGAGGCTTTATTTTGGACATGGTCTGGTTGGGGTATTTGTTTTGTTCCCTACTAAATTACCAATGCTTAGCAGAGACCTGGCACCTAGCAGTTGCTACATAAATATTTGTCCAGTGAATGAATGAATGGCATAAATGGAACTTTTAAAGATAGAGTTGGAGAGATTTGGGTTGGAGACTTAGATCTGGGGATCATCAGTACTTAGGTGGTAATTCATGGGAATTTAAAAAGAATGAGCATAGATGGAAGTTATAAGAGTGAATGACAGTCTTTTTTTTTTTTTTTTTTTGCGGTACACGGGCCTCTTACTGTTGTGGCCTCTCCCGTTGTGGAGCACAGGCTCCGGACGCACAGGCTCAGTGGCCATGGCTCACGGGCCCAGCCGCTCTGCGGCATGTGGGATCCTCCCGGACCGGGGCACAAACCCACGCCTCCCACACCGGCAGGCGGACTCCCAACCACCGCGCCACCAGGGAAGCCCTGAACGACAGTCTTTTAAACTAACCTATGTTTTCTTACAGGCAACAGATTACTTCTCTGTAGTCCCTCGAGTTGGGTAGATACCGTTTAGGCCTTCATTCAGGTGTAGGACTTTTTGGAAATGGTCCCATTGAGAACAAGAGAATGTGCTTGGAGTCAGTCTTGTGCCCTGAATGAAGGGCAGGGATTAGGAAGAAGCAAGAGAACAAGATAAACATTTGGAGCTCCTGTTGATATTGTGCTGTTACAGCTTTCACAGCCAAATCATTTAATCACCATATCAACTTTGTGGGGGGAAGGAGGGCAGATATTAAGCTGGCATTCACCATCTACGCCTATCTGTTCTAATTGTCTGTTGTTCTCTGGTGATTGGTTGGAACTTGTACTTTACTAATTGCTAACTATTTTGATCATGACCCTTGAAGGTAGGCATTGTCAATCATATTTCACAAAGAAGAAAAATGAAGCTCGGGGTCTGAAAGTCCAAGGTCATAGCACTTACAGTTATTTCAGCTGAGATGAAAATCTGCTGGACATTTATACAATTGAAGCCCAAAAGCTTCCCTTAGCTTCTTTCCTGGAGCTTCCAGCTCCCTGTTTCTCCCATCCCCACTGGTAGAGAAGAAACATGTGTGCTGAGGGCCCAGAACTCTAGTCTACATGGACTGTGCTCTCTGTCATGTTTGCCTCCTAGATGAAGATGTACTTAATGGGCCAGTGATTGTTTCTAGCTGGAACTCCCCATGAAGTAACGATGAGTATTGCCTGTTTCTGTACAGATTTTGGGAGTGTTCCTTCATCCTGGCTGGTCCGCCTTCTTACTTGCGCTTTTAAGTCATTGAATCTGAAGAACGTGACTAAAGCTCTCCTCCTTTGTTCTGCTTTGCCCTGCCTTCTTGTGGTTGCCCTCAAACCAACACAAAACACATTTTAAACACGTTTTCCTCACAAGACAGACTAGATCTTATGTAACAAATCATTACAAAGGAGACTCTTGCTGTCTGTGCTCTTTGAATGGAGTCTAGATGTGATACGTTTTGAGTGTGTAGACAATCATGAAAGTGGTATGTCAGTAAAATACTGAGTAGCATAGTTAAATGGCGTCTGGAATTACTCTGACAGGGAATGTTCAGAAACAGATGACAGCTACTTAAAGGGATTCACTTAGGTAATTTAAATTGCTTGCATATTGTGTGTAAAACATTCTATCTTCCTTAATAATGAGCAACAAGTTGAAAGACTAATGGAGTAGGTAAGACTGAAAATATCCATTTCCAAAGAATCCTTTGATAAACTTCATCTAAAATTACATTTTATATTTACTGTTCTTAAAGATAAACAAGCAGGTAGAGTTTTTGAATTATTTTTGTTCTAACAATTCCAATTTGTTTAAAATACCTTTCGCTGAAACTTCTTTCAAGCTGTAATTAAGGGTAGTTTTTAAACAGTTAAAATCAAATAACAGAAACCCTTTAGATAGAGATATTCTTCTCAAGGGCTCATAGGAATAACTTTTTAAAAAGTTTCTGCTGAAAAATCAGCTGTAATGGAAACAACAGTGTCACAAATTCACAATTTTAATTTACATTGTATTAATTAGCAGCACATAGATTAAAATCCAAGAAAATGTATGCTTGTGTGTTTATGTGAGGGGGTATTAGTGCAGGTTTCTCAGTGTTTTCATTATTTTGGAGAGATTTAGCATTTACTCATTTGGGTCTTATGAGCCTAGAGATTATCTGGAGAAAGTGTGAGTTCTAAACTGAAAATATTTCTAACATCAGGCCCAATTGTGCATATAAATGCTAATTTTAGGGGCAGTGGAAGGTAGGAACTCCAGAGTTAGTGTCACCTCCTCTGTCTCTCTCCCCTTCCACACCCAATCCTTTAGGTGCCAAGTAGATTCTACTAAGTAAATGATTTTGCCTTTACTTCTCCTCATGAACTCTGTCAGTTTAATTCAGGCTATAATCTTTTGTTTTGACTCCGTTATCCATCTCTCCTCACCCCGATTCTTCAGTCCGCTAGCAGAATTCCTTCTGTTTGTGTTTTGTTTGTCTTCGATGCTAAGCGTCCAATTCCCCATTTTTTGGCCTTTTCGATGAGGGCACCAAATTCCCCTAACCACTGGATTGTTTTTAGATGGGCATTTGGCCTGTCTCGATCGGTTATCCTTTCTCTGCTGTCCCCTGTCAACTCACAGCACAGTGATTTGTTCAGGGATGGGAAGCCAAGATGGTTACAATCAGATTGACTCTTGGAATGTGCAGTATAAGCTACAGAAGAAATATTCTCATTCTGCCCAGGGTAGATCCTGGAAGGATGAGACTCTGGAGTGGTTGGTAGCAGTCTGGCCACTTGAAAGAACCTTGAAATCTGGAGGAGAGCTAAGGTAAAGTAATACTGTTTCTTTTTGGATTAGTACCTGGAAAGAATATCGCTCCAGCTCTCTGACAGTTTTCTTGCCACCAGGTGGCGCCTGAGATAAAAGCGGCAGGGAGGAAAGCAGAGATGTCAGAGTGGGAGTCTTGGGAGCATAGTTTGAACGCCTGGTTCAACCAGCTATGGAAGCTACTCCCGTGAGACAGTTTTCTTTGAGATTTCTATCCCTTGCAACCAAATATTCCTAGCTGATCCGCCTTTAGACTAAGAATAAAGCACTTAGCGGGGCATTCAAATCCCTTTACAATGAGGCTTCAATCATTCTTTCAGTATCATCTTTCTCTGCTCAAGAGCTACACAGTCCACTGCCTAGGCAGGCTGCACTTCTCACCCGTTTTCCATCCTTTAGTATTTGTCTTTGTGTACTTGGTGAACTCCTTATCTTCTGACCAGCTCAAATATCACCTTTTCCAATAGCATTTTCCCAAACTCCCCAAGGAGAAATTACTCTCTTCTTTTGATTCCCAAAGTTCTGGCTCATATTTCTGTTATTGTGCTTAGAACTCATCTGTTTCTTGTTATTCTCTTCTACTTATAACTCCATTATTGCAGAGGTAACACCTTATTTATTTTCATATCTCTACTGCCTAGTACAGTAACTGGGGAAGCTCAGTATGATATTCTAAAGGTGAGTGGTGAATAAGTAAAAAAAAAAAAAAAAAATCTCCAGAATATTTGAAATTGCCAGCTTACTTTTGGAATTTTGCCATTGAATGCCCTGTTAAAGTGCAAGTGAGATCCTGAAGAGTATACGTTTAGCAATTCACGGCCTTTTGGATTTATTTTAAAAATTTATCATCTGTTTTAGCTGATTGAGCTCTTGTCCTGCCCAAACTTGATTATCAGAATCACCAGGGAAGCTAATTCAAACACTGGGCCTTACTGCCGACATTTGGAGTCAGCACATCTAGGATGGGGCCAGATCTGTGTATATTTTTTAAAAATACCTAGATGATTCTGATTCTCAGACATGTTGATGAAATACCACGCTGACACATTTAGAAAATGGCATTTTAAATTGAGAAGCTTAGACGATGGAGTAGAGAGGATCAAGAAAATCTTGAGACGTAAATTGACTTAGAGTGGGGGAGGGTTGCAGGGAGTCAGCACTTGGCACTTAGAGGAAGAGGAGTAGCAATGGGGGGCAGGAAGAGAAAAACAAGATGGAATTGGTGTCAAAGACAAGAGTTTTACTTACTTCTCATTTTTCCCCCTTAAATCATTTTTGATTTTGCAAAGAATAGTCTTTCTCATGTATTTTCAAAATATAAAATCATTTATCTGTGGTTGAGTTTAGAGCAGTCACTTATTTATAATTTTACTTAACTTGCTTACCATTGTCTCATATATATTATATACTAAGCTGATCGTGTATTTGATCAATAGAACACTTGAGGTTGGTTTTTGTTTTTTATTGTATTTGTAAACTGGAATCTCTGTATTATAAAAGACGCTGGAGATTATAGCAGTGCTATCAGAGTAGTGGGAAGAAAAGTCACTGAGTCTCTAATAATCTGTTGATAGCTTTGACCTCAGAACATTTTGTAAATTAGGTTAAATACGCTAATATTTGGAAAAAACTGGAGGATTAACTTTTAAGCTCATTAGTTCTGCAAATGGCTAAGAAATAATGCCCAGCTGCTAAAAATAGATCAATTTCTTTTTCCTGAAGGCTTCAAATGGCATGTTCATTATGTCTGCACTTAGAACTTTTCTTCTTTTGATTTTCATTTATGTTTTCTCTTGCCTCTTTAAAACCTTTCTGAAATTATCTGAACAACTCTTTTTTATTTTATTTATTTATTTATTTGTTTGTTTATTTATTTTGGCTGCACTGCACAGCTTGCAGGAACGGGATCTTAGTTCCCCAACCAGGGATTGAACCCAGGCCCTTGGCAGTGAAAGCGCGGAGTCTTAACTACTGGATGGCCAGGGAATTGCCCTGAACAACTCATAGAAATACTAGCAAAAGCAAATGTGAACTCTCACATCTGTGGTCTCCTATCTTTGAAAGCAATATTAAAATGGTATTCATGTTTGACTTAGTTATCTTTTGGGGGAAAATAATTATTCTTCCTAAATTTATAAAAATTTCCCATGACTAAGAGCTTGGCAGAATTAAAAGACAAAAATGTAAGCAATTAATTGGAAGGAGACTATGTGCTTTTTTTTTTTTGCGGTACGCGGGCCTCTCACTGTTGTGGCCTCTCCCGTTGCAGAGCACAGGCTCTGGACGCGCAGGCTCAGCGGCCATGTTTCACGGGCCCAGCAGCTCCGTGGGATCTTCCCAGACCGGAGCATGAACCCACGTCCCCTGCATCGGCAGGCGGACTCTCAACCACTGCGACACCAGGGAAGCCCCTTTGCCCATTTTTAATCAGATTATTTGGGTTTGTTTTTTCCTGTTAAGTTGTATGCGTTCTTTATATATTTTGGATATTAACCCATATCAGGTATATGATTTGAAAATATTTCTCTTATTATAAGTGAAGGAAGAGAAGTTATGTCTATTCTTTCACTTATAATTTTTTAATTTGAGTTATTGCTCTTTTTCCTTGGTTTGTCTAGCTAAAGTGTTGTCAATTTTGTTTATCTTTTCAAAAAATACAACTCTATGTTTCATTTTTTTTTGTCTTTTCTAGTCTATATTTCATTTAATCTTCCCTGATCTTTATTATTTCTTTCTTTCTACTATCTTTGGACTTAGTTTGTTCTTCTTTTTCTAGTTCCTTGAGTTATAAAGTTAGGATGTTTATTTGAGAACTTTTTTCTTATCGTAGGCATTTATCACTATAAACTTTCCTCTTAAAACTGCTTTTGCAGTATTCCATAAGCTTTAGTATGTTGTATTTCTATTTTCATTTGTCTCAATATACTTTCTGATTTACTTTTTGATTTCTTCTTTGACCTATTGATTAATCATTCAGGAGTGTATTGTTTAATTTCCACGTATTTGTGAATTTTCCTCCTGTTCTTGATTTCTAATTTCATACCATAGTGTTCATCATGTTATGCAGTCAGTCTTCTTAAATTTGTTGACTTTCTTTGTGGCCCAACATATGATCTATCCCGGAGAATGTTCCATATGTGCTTGAGAAGAATGTGTATTCTGGTTCTGTTGAATACAGAATATGTCCATTAAGTCTATTTGGTCTGTAGAGTTATTCAAGTCCATTGCTTCTTTATTGATTTTCTGTCCAGATGATCTTTCCAATGTTAAAAGTGGGGTAATGGTTCCCCTACTATTATTGTGTTGCTGTTTATTTCTCCCTTTAGTTTTATTAATGATTGCTTTAAATGAAGCCGTGTTGGGTCTGCAGTGGGATCAGTGGTTAGCAGGCTTGTTACAAGGGGTTTGGGATCACCTGGATCCTCTATGATCCCTAGATGAATGGGACTATCTCTAGGACCTTGTTCAGTAGGGTGGCACTGGGACAAGGATTCACTTCTGGGTCTGAAGTTGGATCCTTAGACTGCAGGCCTTTTACCAGGTGCATAGACAGGTGGTATCCTGATGGGTAGCTGGGAGGGTTCCTTGTCAGGTCACTGGATATGTTCCTGAGTAGGCAAGACTGGATCCAGATTATGGTTGAGAGCGCCCGGAACTGAGACCCAGGGCTACTTTGGGTTCACAGCCAGGGTTGAGGTCTACACACCTTACTATGGAGGCACAGATGGGCTCACCTCCTGCCAGGTCCTTGGACAGGCAGCAGTGCTCCCTGACCATGACTGGGAGGGACTGCAGCCAAGTTAGAGGACTGTTGTAGAATCTGCAGTCGGACTGAGGTTGGCAGGCTTACTTTCAGAGGCACAGGCCAGCACGTCTCCTGGTGGGTCTGTGAAAGCCTGACTAAAGGTGGACTACTTGTGGACCACAGCGGGGAGAGGTTGCAGCTGAGTCATAGGTCCATTTTAGGAGTTGCTATTGGACGGAATTTGGCTGCCCTGCCTCAGAGGTCACTAACAGGCATGTTTCCCAGGATACTTTGGACTGTTTATGAATGGGGGCTGGAAAGGCTGGAGCACAATAGAGGTTAATTTCAGGATCTCTAAGGGGCCCACCAGGTTTCCCAGCAGGTCCCTGTGCCAGTGGGACTGCTCATGAACTGAGGCATATAACTTTCAATCATATTCTCTGCTTCCACAAAATAATACTTTGCTAAACTAAATATAGGATTACTGAAATAGTAATACTTGAGAGCCAGTGCCAAATTGAAATAATGAGTTTTCTCTCTCTTTTCCCTATACATTTACCATGATACAAGCAGGCCTGTATAATCCAGTTTAGTTTGAAAAGGGAGTCTAAATCTTTATTTTCTAGTTAAATGTATGGTGTTTCTAGTTAAGTGGATGAATAAATGAGTGCATAAATACATGAATGAAATGAAGCCTACACAATAATGATGGAAATATTGCTGGCTGCTCTTTTATGACAGTCCATAAAAGGACTAGAGTGCTGATCATTGGAGCTCTGTAATTGCTCTTCTGGTAAAGCAAAAATTTAACCCTGGTGCTGAAAGCCTAACAGAAGGTGTTTCTCTTGGACTTTGCCTTTGATATCAAGCCTGTTTGGTCTACATGATGAGCTTAAATTGATTGCATCTCAAATGGTAAATGTTAAATCATGAAAACACTGGCCTTCAGAGAATATTATGAATTATTTTTAGGATAGAAATCAGGTTATTTGAGAAGGAGAGAAGGAGAGAAAAAGAAAACAAGAGAATAAGGGAGGGAGAAAGCACTTCAGTTGAGCAAAGTCCTTTGGAAAAGTACATTAAGAAAAAGATATACATATATAAGAAAAATATATATAAAACTAGGTCCATCATAGCTCTATAGCCATAATGGTGGTTATATCTGTGTTTCAGATAGTTTTATTTTCTTCCTTTTCATTTTTGTATTTAATTAGTTTTCTGTTTTGGTTTTGCAATCCATGGTAAACAAAACTGAATCAAAAATATTTTGAATGAAAAATATCTGATGTTTGGTAAATCGTTAAGAGTAAAGGCTTGATGGGTTCACAAGTTCTGTTCTGTATTTAGTACACCTTCTCTTTTAATTTTAACTACAGAAATGACAATAGGCATTGGAAGGAAAAAAATCATTTGAGGCACTTCACCTGAAGAATGATTGCGCACCCTTACTCTTTATATAAACGAAATATAAATGGTCGATGTAAAGTATTTCCCACTTAGTTGTGACTTTAGGAAATGAAGGTTATGGGAAATATTTCCTAAATTGTGTTCAATGGGACATTAATATCCTGAAAGTTGCTAATAGACGTTCCTTAGAACAAGGGTTTTATAATCAAATGAATTTGCGAAAATTGAAGTTAAACAAAATTAAACAGGCCAGTAGTTTCTCAGAGCCATTTCATGTAATAATATGCCTTGTGATTCTCCAGGAAGAGAAACAATGTGTAATGTTTCCTAAACTTTCACCAAGAATGCCCATTAATGCTTGTTATAGTACAGTTTAGGGAAAAATATGATGGAAGATTTCTGCAAATACATTCAAACAGGAGGTAATATTTTGCAGTGGTTGGTTATCTCTAATTTTACTTTTAAATTGTTTTGGTTCACCTTTTAAAATTCATTTATATCCTCAAACATAAAATTATCTTCCATTGCTTTCTTTCTATTGAAAATTATTTTTTATTTTTAATTTTTTTACAGAGCAAGTGAAAATTATTTTATTCATGTCTTTCGAAGTATTGCCACATATCTGTAAAAGTGTATTTAAAAGAAAAACTTTTTAGTGAAATAAAAAAATTTGCTAAAATGAAAAATCTTCCTGATGAATAACATACTTTATGAAATTAATTAAAAAACCTGATTAGAACTGTTAACATGTGATAATTGGTGATAGGAAATTACAACTCAAAATTTAACTTTAGAAACACATCATTACAAAAGCACAGTGTAGGGTTATAGAAAAAATAGTGAGATAGGTGAGAGGTAGTTGTAAAGGAGTTGAGGGCTGGTTGAAATCTTACTGTCTCTTGTTTATTCTTTTCTTATTTTTAAATTGAAGTATAGTTGATTTACAATATTGCATTAGTTTTAGGTGTACATTAAAGTGAATCGGTTGTGTATATTTTCTTTTTCAGGTTATTTTCCATTAAAGTTTATTATAAGATATTGAATATAGTTCCCTGTGCTATACAGTAAATCCTTGTTGCTCATCTATTTTATGTATAGTAGTTTGTATCTGTTAATCCCATACTTCTAATTTATCCCTCCACCATACTTTTCCCCTGTGATAACCATAAATTCATTTTCTATATCTGTGAGTATGTTTCTGTTTTGTATACAGATTCATTTGTATTATTTTTTAGATTCCACATATAATTGGTATCATATAATATTTGTCTTTGTTTGACTTACTTCATTTAGTATGATATTCTCTAGGTCCATCCATGTTGCTGCAAATGGCAATATTTTATTCCTTTTATGGCTGAGTAACATTCCATTGGGTGTGTGGCACATATTTTTGTGTCGTTTGTAGTTCCATATAAATTTTAGAATTATTTGTTTTAGTTTAGTGAAAAACGTCATGGGTATTTTGATAGGGATCACATTAAATCTGTAGATTGCTTTGGATAGTATTGCCATTTTAATAATATTAATTCTTCCAATCCAAGAGCGTAAGATATATTTCCATTTCTTTGAATAATTTTCAATTTCATTTACCAGTAGTTTTTAGCATATAGGTTTTTCACCTCCTTGGTTAAATTTATTCCTAGGTATTTTATTTTATTTTTTGATGTGGTTTTAAATGGGATTGTTACTTTTTACTTTCTGATATTTTATTGTTAGTGTAAAGAAATGCAACAGATTTCTGTATATTAATCTTGTATATTGCTACCTTGCTGAATTAATTTATTAGTTCTAATAGTTTTTGTGTGGAGTCTTTAGGGTTCTCTATATAAAGTATCATGTCATCTGCAAATAATGACAGTTTTACCTCTTCCCTTCCAATTTGAGTACCTTTTATTTCTTTTTCTTGTCTGATTTATTTGGCTAGGACTTCCAATACTATGTTGAATAGAAGTGGTGAGAGTGGGCTTCTTTGTCTTGTTCCAGTATTTAGCAGGAAGACTTTCAACTTTTCAATGTTGAGTATTATGTTGGCTGTGGGTTTGTCATAAATGGCTTTTATTATCTTGATATATTACCTCTGTACCCACTTCGGTAAGAGTTTTTATCATGAGTGAATGTTGAATTTTGTCACATGCTTTTTCTGCGTCTTTTGAGATAATCATGTGGTTTTTGTCATTCCTTTTTTTAATGTGGTGTAACACATTGATTGATTTGCATACTTTGAACCATCTTTGTGACTCTGGAATTAATCCAGCTTGATTATGGTATATGATCCTTTTCATGTATGCTTGGATTCAGTTTGCTAATATTTTATTGAGGCTTTTTGCATCTATATTCATCAAAGATATTGGCCTGTTACTTTCTTTTTTTGTAACGTCTATCTGGCTTTTGTATCTTGGTGATGTTGGCTTCACAGAATGAATTTGGGAGGGTTCCCTTCTCTTCAGTCTTCTGGAAGAATTTGAGAAGGATAGGTATAAGTTCTTCTTTGTATGTTTGGTAGAATTCCCCAGTGAAGCCATCTGGTCCTGGACTTTTGTTTGAAGAGAGTTTTTTAAATTACAGATTCTAGTTCCCTTCTAGGATCAGTCTCTTCAGATTATCTGTTTATTCTTTACTCAGTTTTGTCAGGCTTTATATTTCTAGAAACCTGTCCATTTCTTCTAGGTTGTCCAATTTGTTGGCATATAACTGTTCACAGTATTCTCTTATGACTTTTTGTATTTCTCCAGTATCAGTTGTTATTTCTCCTCTTTCATTTCTTATTTTGTTTATTTGAGTCCTCTCTCTCTTCTTGGTGAGCCTGGCTATGGGTTTGTCGATTTTGTTTATCCTTTCAAAAAACCAACAGTTGGTTTTATTGATCTTTACTTTTTGTAATCTCTTATTTAATATTTCTTCTCTGATCTTTATTATTTCCTTCCTATGGCTGACTTTGAGTTTTGTTTGGGAGGGAACAAATTTTTCTAATTCTTTTAGGTTATAGGTTAGGTTGTTTGAGATTTTTCTTGTTTCTTGAGGAAGGCCTGTATTGCTATGAACTCCTCTCTTTGAATTGCTTTTGCTGCATCCCATAGATTTTGTATGGTTGTGTTTTCATTGTTGTTTGTCTTGGGGTATTTTAAAAATTTCCTCTTTGATTTCATCATTGACTCACTGGGGTTTTAGTAACATGTTGTTTAGTCTCCATGTGTTCATTTTTCCCCCATTTTTCTCTGTGGTTGATTCCTAGTTTCATGCCATTCTGATCAGAAAAGATGCTTGAAATAATTTCTATACTCTTAAATTTGTTGAGGTTTGCTTCATGACCTAGTATGTGGTCTATCCTAGAGAGTGTTCCATGTGTGCTTGAAAGCATGTGTATTCTTATTTTTTTTGGATGTGGTGTCCTGTAGATAGATGGTCTACTGTGTCATGTAGGAGCTCTGTTGCCTTATTGATTTTCTGTCTGGAAGATCTGTCCATTGATGTCAGTGGGATGACAGTGGGGGTCTCCTACTGTTACTGTATTCCTATCAGTTTCTCCCTTTATGTCTGTTAGTGTTTGTTTTATGTATTTATGTGCTCCTATATTGGGTGTATATATTTTAACAAATGTAATATCCTCCTCTTGTACTGATCCCTTTATCATTGTATAATGCCCTTCTTTGTTTTTCTTTATGGACTTTGTTTTAAAGTCTATTTTGTCTGATATGAGTATTGCTACTCTCACTTTTTTGTCATTTCCATTTGTTTGAAATATCTTTCCCCCCCTCACTTTCAATCTGTGTGTGTCTTTCAACCTGAAGTGAGTCTCTTGTAGGCAGCATATTGTAGGTTTTTGTTCTTTTAATCCAATCTGCCACTCTTTGTCTTTTGATTCGAGCACTTAGTCCATTGACATTTAAAGTAAGTATTGATATTTATATACTTATTGCCATTTTAAATCTTGTTTTCCAGTTGATTTTTTAATTCTTTTTTGTTCCTTTCTTTTTCTTGTTTTTCCTTTTGTGGTTTGATGTTTTCCTTTTGTATTATGCTTGAGTTCCTTTCTTTTCGGTTTTTGTAAATCTATACATTATATATATTTGGGTTTTGATTTGTGGTTACCCTGATTTTCAAGTATGTTGACCCACAGCTATATCTACTTACTTTAGACTGATAGTCATATAAATTCAAGCACATTCTAAAAAATTTACACTTTTTACTCTACTCTGCCACATTTTGTTTTTATGATGTCTTATTTTACATCTTCATGGTTATTCTTTTGTTCTTCATTGTAGTTATAACTGGTTTATTTTTTATTGTTTTTTAATCTATATACTAGCTTAATTAAGTGATCTTCAATCCTTTTATATATTTGCCTTTCCTATTGTGATTTTCCCTTTCCTGTAGATTCTTCCTTCTTTTCTGATTAGAGATGGCCTTTCAGTATTTCTCTTCAGCCCTTTTGGGGGCTAAGTCTTCTCCCCAGTTATTGGAGTAGAGCACTGAGGGTCAGGTTTGATAAGCCTCCATTGCCCTTGAGTACATGCTCTATCCCAAAGGAGGTGAGCACTGAAGCAAGTGAGGCCCCTGTGGTCACAGAGAACCTATGCGCTGCCTGTGCAGGCACACGTGGTTCTGCCCAGAAGCAGCCCAAGGTTGCATCCCTTTCTTTAGCGTATTTGTGCCAGACCTAGTGCTAGGCTGTGTTGTCAGGTGGGCTGATGCTGGAGTCTGGGGTTCTGTGGCTGCAGGAATTGAGGTGGTTTTGCTGCCAACAGGCACCTTGGCTGCCTCTGTGTCAGGCCTTTCCCAGGACCTGCCTGCCCCAGAGCTGGCTCCAAGCTGTGGTGTGAGGTGGGTGGAACTGGAGTACTCCTGCCAGGAATGAACAACTGCGTACTCCTTCCCAGGAGTTGTCTGCCTGAGACATGTGTTTCTGTGGTGCCATCCAGTATGTACGCCAACCAAGTGTGCTGCTGTTGGACCTGTCCCTGCTCTGTGAGTGCTGACAGTGGGCTCTGAGATTTGACCCAGACTACAGCCCAGGCCTTTTGGGTTGTCTCCATGCAGCTAGATCAAGTCCTCTTCCAGGGCCCATCTGCTGGAGATTCAGTCCTTAGTCAGTGCATGTACTAGTAGCCTGATCTGGTCTGTGTTTTGGGCTGGGTAGTGCAGCAAGGTGGCAGACATCAGCACCAGTCTAGCTCCCTGATTGCTAGCAAGCCAGCATGTGTGCACTCTCATGAGCAGAGTCCAGGCTGCTCCAGTCCCTCTATCTGTCCCAGCAGACTCTCAGCAGACAAGGGGATTCCCCAGGGTGAGGGCCTGCCCCTGTGGACCTTGCCTCCTTCACAGATTCCTCCCAGGGGTGCCAGTCCCATCCAGATGCCTATTTTTTCTGTCCTATGCAGTTACATGGAGATCTTTTTCGCAGCTCTGGTTGCGAAAGAGATCTTCTGCCAGTTTCCAGCTGGATTTTGGTGAGAATTTTTCCTCATGTAGATGTATTTTTGATTTGTTTGTGGGGGGATGTGAGTTCCATGTCCTCCT
The DNA here is from genome assembly GCF_039906515.1 of Pseudorca crassidens. Lineage (NCBI taxonomy): Eukaryota > Metazoa > Chordata > Mammalia > Artiodactyla > Delphinidae > Pseudorca > Pseudorca crassidens. The sequence continues at coordinate 66,496,873 of NC_090306.1, forward strand.
ACTCCGCCATCTTGATCCTCCTCCACATTCTTGTTATTTTTGAGAAATTGAACTACTATATCCTTTTTACAAGAAAGATAACTTGTTACAAACTGTATTTTCTCACAGTAAGAAATATACAGAACAGTTATTTATTTTTTAGCTTATTTTTGATTATAAAATTCCCAGGCATATGAAATGACATAAAAATAATATAATGAATACCTGTGAAAGTGCTAGTTTTAAGAAATAAAATATTACAATAAAGCTGAGTTTCCCTAGTCCCCCCTACTCCTCATAATATCTGCAAGAGGTGACATCTCTTAAATTCCAAAACTTCACGTACAGGTTTTTATATTTTTACTATATGATTGTTTTAGTGAATGGTATGATTTTGCATGTGTTCATTTGAACTCCCATTTTCCCCCTCAGTAGTTTGCTTGTGAGTTCTTTGTTAATGTTTTCAAGGCCACCATGGTAAAAAATACTTGGGGTGAGTGGCAAACTCATAACTTGCTAATGTGGGAGTCTTTATATTGGTTAAGGCTTAGTTTGTAGCTTAATATGTGATAAATTATCATAAATGTCCCCCTTGTTCCTGAAACATCTGTATTCTCCAATTTTGAATGCTGCTCTATGTATATGATACATGGGCATATGTTTTTTTCCTATTGGTTCAATCTTCTATAAACTCACACATTTATTTTGTCTATTGATCTATTAACTCCTAAGAAAGATATTTAAAATTTTTCTGCATCCAAGTATGTACAATTTCCTCATTTTAACTTAGCTTTGTTAATTTCTTAGTAATTCTTTCACTTTGTGCTTTATGTCCTTTTTAGTTTGTATTATTAAGTACAAAGTGAGTTAGAATTCTTATGTATTCCTGATTAATTAAACTATTTGTTATATTGCATCATCCTATTTTATCTTTAGCAGTGTCTTTCTTTTTTCTTTTTTTTTCTTTTTTTTGCGGTACGTGGGCCTCTCACTGTTGTGGCCTCTCCCGTCGCGGAGCACAGGCTCCGGACGCGCAGGCTCAGCGGCCATGGCTCACGGGCCCAGCCGCTCCGCGGCATGTGGGATCTTCCCGGACCGGGGCACGAACCCGTGTCCCCTGCATCGGCAGGCGGACTCTCAACCACTGCGCCACCAGGGAAGCCCAGTGTCTTTATTTTTTTTTAAGTTTAAGTCTATTTTGCTTGATCGTAATATAGCTACACCAAATTTTCACAGACTTGATTGTTAGTATTTATGGGCGCTTTTGTTTTATATTTCTCTTTAAACAATATAGCTAGGAAAATTTAGCACAACCTGAAAATACATATTTTTAACTAATAAATTGGATTATTTTATATTTATTGTGTTTATGAATATATTTGCACTTATTTTTAATAGATACATTTAGTTTTCAGTTTATCTTGCTTTTTCTTTTTTTTTCATATTAGAGAGACTTCTTTTGAAATGTTTGAGGTATTTTTAAAGTGTATGTTTTCCTATACTGATTTGGAAGTTGTACCTTGATTCTGTTCTTTAATAGTCACTCTTAAACACTTAATGTGCATATTTAACAAAAACTAAAGTTAATCAACATCCCTGTGTTCCTTCTGAATAATATAGTATTTACGGGCCATTATAGAATGCTTTGACTTCCATTACTTTCTTTCAATTTCCATAGAACTGTTTTCCAGTGTTCTAATTCCACAAGAGCAATTTTGATTTTTATCTTTCAAATTATCATTAATTGTATTGCATTATGTGGTTATCATTTGCTTAGATTTACTTACACATCTGTGATCTTCTTTGATCACTATTACTTCTTGCATCTCACTTTTTCCTTTTTGGTTCAGTTTCCTTCCAAAAGTTCCTTTATTGAAGGTCTATCAATGGTTAATGCCCAGGTTTTGTTTTTCTGAGATGTCTTGATTTTACCTCCTTTCAGGATTAACAGTTATTTTCATTCAGAACCATGTAGCACTATTCCGTTCTCTTCTAGCTTCTCTTCTTACTCTTGAAAAGTTTGCTTCAGTCTACTTGCTGTTTCTATGATGTATCTAGAGAGTGACAGAGAAAAGTAACCATTGGGTCCCTGAGTCATCTTGCACTCAAGAAGCTGTGACTCATGCCCAGTTCTCTATTATACAGAAGTCACTGCTACCTCATTCCCCTGAAACCCCGTTGAATTAAAAGTGATTTAACCCCAAGAGTACTGGGACATTTTATTAGTAGTCCTTCTCAGTTTCAGCTTTACCTCTTGCTTCCCACACCACCCCCTTCACTGACAGTGAGAGAGTTAAATATCTTTCGATCAAAAAGCTCAGAACAGTTCAGATGTAGTCTCTCCATTGACCATTAGATTGGGAGCAAGCATCCCTCTGAAAATTTGACAATTAGGCCACAAAGGTGCCTTGGTTTTTTGGCTACTAGAGGAGCCTGGAAAATAACCCATCTTTTTTGCTTACAGTGCGATTCGCTAACTGTTTTAAGAGAAGACTGAGCTAGACTAAAATGACTCTTGAGCCAGTTGAAAGAGCTGGATATGCAATAGTGAAGTTTGAGAACCATATAAAGGAATTGATTGGGCTTCTCTATGTGCAATATATTGATGAATTAGGCATTTACTTATTAGGCATTTACCTAATTATTAGGGCATGTTAGATTCGGTGCAGGTTAGAGAACACAGTAATGCTGCAGTTTCTCATGACTACCAAAGTGGGCAAAGAGTACATACTTAAATTAATAACAAGACTATTTCGAACCTAGACCCTTCAAAATTTCTCCTATTGTTTTTAAAACAATGTGTGTAAAGGGGGGACATGCATGCAGATGACTTGAGGCATCTCACAACTTCTCATTTCTGTCCTTTATCTTCTCTGGCTCTTAAGTGGTTAAATTGACACTTGGATTCTTTTCTCAGTAACTCACATGCTATTCATGTAATCCATATGGTTTCCAAGGAAATCATATACTACTTGAAATAGTAGGTGCTGTTATTACCACTGCAACTACACTTAGATCCAGGGTAACACTACCTCAGAGGGAAGGCTCTCCTTCTTGAAAGGGGAGCTAGTAACCAGGAGGGAGTCTCCACAGACCAGTTAGCTTTATGTAGGTTAGTTACAGTCTGCTTCCTACTGCTGCCATTAACCTCATTCTCTCATGGAAGTGGTAGTTCTGGTCATCAGTCACACTGTCCAAGCAAGACCTTACTTCAGCATCACTCAGCCCTGGCCAACCACAATCTCTTACATATCTTTTCTCCTCCCCTCACTGGCACAAAAGACACCAGCTTTACATTTCTAGGTAAGGCCTTTATCTGTTTCTTGGGTTCCCTGTGTGTTGCTTTTCTTTAACCTGGCCCTTTGTCTAAACTGAGCAACCATTTTTTTCCCCATTACCTGGACCAGATTTTATCATGTATTGACCAATCGCTTTTTCTTCCCCAGACTCCTGTCATTTTCACCTGTCTAGTCAGAATTCTCCAATCTCCATCACCTCATAGTTTTTTCGTTGCTTGCCTTTGTTTGTTTGTTTATTGAATTGTTTGGGGAGGGGGAAGAAGGGAGTGACTCAGTAGTTTCTATAATCAAAATCATTTTTGTTTGTTTTCCATGATGTTTGCCATTTGTGTTATTGTTACCTGAAACATTTGAGTCTTTAAGTTTTCATCAGTGGTTTAAATAAACAGAATCATTCTCTGAGACAGACTTCTTTAACACTAAGCTGCATGAAATGACATTGAAAAATGACCTTCCAGCTCTCTGAATAGTGCGAATGCATGAGAGTTTTATCATGAACATCAAGAAGGAGGAATGGAATTTAGGCTTGTTGTCAAATCAGTGTCAAGGTCAATTAAAGCAGTTGATTAAATGGAGGCATTTTATAGAACCTATATCAATAAATATAGTAGATATTGATGTAGACTTAGGAGACTTGAAATGGAATTGTTGAGGATTTAAAAATACCTCTTGAAGCATTTCTTTTTTTTCCCCCTTAGAGCACCCAATTGAAATTTTGTGGCACATTTGCAAAGTAAAAATGGAATTGCATGAATTATGCACAGTGTTCTTAACTGCACATAGTCTCTGTCACTGGAACCATCATCACCTACCCCCACATCTTGTCTCTCCATCCAAAAAAGAGACTATTCACACTATTAGACATGCCATATTGAATTACAGGGAAGAAATATGCAGAATATCCAGCTCCCTACATCCCAAACTGAAGCACTAAAATCGCACATTGAAGGTGTTGTTCAGACAAAACCCACTAACTTCCCTTTGATTTTTATGGTAGTTTATGCTGTCTGGAAATTATGGGCTGGCATTTCAAAGTAACATTTTAGAAGAGGAAAATGGATATTTTAGAAGAATATTTCTTTTGACATACACTGTGTCAGAATGAATTTTTTTTCCCCAATGGTGAAATCCCTGTATTCTGGGTTTTATCTTTGAAAGCAGAAGAGATGGAAAATAGTATGTGACTTAAATACATCTTTCTGTATCTTAACTTCCAACTGTTTCTTCATAGAATGGACTGTGAAAGATTAATTTTACAGCTACTTAAAACTGTCTGAAGATGAGAAGTGGTTTCAGTAAGAAAAGCAGAGAGTAAATAAAGCTAACATACCAAACGTGAATGCCATGAAAACTGAACAGAACACGACATGGATTAACTGATTTGTTCCACTCCACTAAGTTACATTGAAGTTGGAGAAGTTTGTAGGACTTTGATGTACATGGAGGTAAAAGTGGTATGTGTTTTTATCAAACTGAATACTGATTGTTCAGAGCTCTGAAGGTGAATAATGGTAGTACAGCAGAGTAGTTAGAAGGGTTTGAGCTTCTCATCCCAACTCTGTTATTTACTAGTTAAGTGCAGGCAAGTGACTTAATCTAAGCCTTGTTTCCCAGTCTATCTGTCACAGGGTAACTGTTAATTATATGAAGAATGAGAAGTAAATAAATCATTATCAGAACTAAACAAAATGAAAGAACTCAGCACAATGCCTGGCATCCATATATTAAGTTCTCAGTAAATGCTACTTCTTATTATTTTCATTTATTATTATTATATGACAAAAAGATGATCATACAAGCAATAGCCAAATTCTTATTTTAAACTTTTCCCAATTTTATAGTAAATTAATTCTCATCATAACTTCATAGATGAAAGTTACCATAAACTTGAAGAAACGGTGGAAAAATTATTTTTTAACATTTTTATATTTTCTCAACTCTTCTGTATCCAGTTCCCTGATTATTCATAAGCTGTGTGCATTTCTTCCGAAAGAAAGTGCTTGTCAGTCCTCCTAATGGCCTCCAAGGAGAGAGATGTCAAGTAATTTATCTGAAGCCTATTTTGGTGTTTAAACCTGCTGAGCCCATGTCTCTACAATTTGACATTCAGTGGAAGCAATAAATGATGATCATATCATTAGGAATTCAGATCCACTTCTCAAAACATTCCACCGGCCCATTCCTTTCATATTCCTGTATGAGGAAATTTATATACTCAAAATGGGTGTGTGTGTGTGTGTGTGTATGCATGTACATTCAGGATGCCAAGTCCGAATCTTTCAGTGGTCTGAAGCGGAATCTTCTCATAGAGTAGCCATGTGTTTGTAGAAATTTAGCCAAATAACATAATGCATTTTATCTATGTCTTACCACATCCAGCACGTCCAGTACTTTGCCTTATTTGATTATATATGAATATGGAGAGACATCTGAAAGGCCTATGTTTTTTTTGAGAGCTTTTGACTTATAAGAATATGTTATTATACAACTTAATTTGTTGAACATGCTGCTTAACTTTTTATTTATCTCCATCTGTACCCACTAAGATATGTATATATTTATCAAATATAATAATCACTTGCTAAATACCAGGTACCCTTCTAAGTGCTTTATGTATGCTAACTCATTTCATTAATTCCTATCACAACCTTATGATTTAAGTACCAATTGCTGTTTTACAGAAGGGGAAATTTTAGCACAGAGAGATTTAAGCAATTTACTCAAAGACACATGACTAGATGTAAAAAAATAGATATACAAGAAGGATATACTGTATAGCACAGGGAAATATAGCCACCATCTTATAATAACCCACAATGGAGTATAATCTGCAAAAGTACTGAATCACTGTGCTGTACAGCAGAAAACAACACAACATTGCAAAACAGGTATACTTCAATTAAAAAAAAAGTATACATAGCTAGTAAGTGGTTGAGTCAGGAATCAAACACAGGCTACATGTCAGAAAGGCATATCTTTAATTGGATAAAAAGTTCTACTATTCTAGATTTTCAACTCTCCCTAGATTCAGGACTTCTGATGACATGTGTGAGAGACCAACTTCAACAAGATTAAGAATAGAAGAAATTTATGATAAGAAAGTACAGGACAGAGATTCCTCATGAACCCGAAGGTAGGGTTCAAGTCTCAAAAAGAAGGATTACAGTTAGGAATTGGCTGACCTTTAGAAATCTTGTCGTCTGTCTCTGTATACCTGTTGTATTATTTTACACTCAAGGGTGAACTACTTCGACTTCTTGGCCTCTGTGGTTTGTGGAAAATGGCTGGCTTACATTTGCATAACCACATTTAAAGGATTGAAAAAAATCTGCTAACTTTGAACTTATTTTACAAGTCTATAGTCTCAGGGGAGAGAAATTCAGAGAGAGAAGGTTGAGTCAAATATATAATAAGAGTTTAATAAAGTTTGGACATAGAGGTAAGGTTATGTACTGTAAACATGATTCCCTAGTTGCTTCCCTTTCATGTTTTTTTTTTTTCCCTTTCATGTTTTTGAGGAGTTAAATTAAAGGGTCATAGTGAGTTAGGCTGATACCATGGTGGAAGTTTCCTACTCTCCCTTCACATGCCAATGTCTCAAGGAAAGCTCTGTGTCTCAGACATTACAGGAGGTGCAGTACTTATTTCATATCCACTCTGACCTCCTCTGTCCCAAGTTTTCCTCACTGTATTTATGCCTTAATATTTGTCATAGTTATTTTCTGAAATTTTTTGTGACCTCTTCCGGAATCAACTGTGATTACTTTGCATCATATTTCTGCATTCTGTTGATATTACATTTATACCTGAATATGCTGCTATTTATAATTTTAGTAAGGTACTATATATTCTAATATTTACAAGATTCATGAATACTATCCTTGGCTCAGCTTTTAGAATATTACTCAGTATATTGTCCTGAATAGATATACTGAAGCTGTAACTCACCAGGTGGTTCCTTTTAAACTTATCAAACAAAAGCCGAGACATAATGAAAATCAGTGTGTGTTTATGTGTGTGTCTTTGTCTTTAGTGGGAGATTAAAGGGGCGTAGTGATTTGTGGGAGCTATCAAGCGTGGAAGAAATGTCTCCTTCTTCAAGTATATGTACTGCTGACAGAAATGGGGGAAAATAGAACCTGTACTCACATCTCTTAGGATCTTGAGGATTCTGCATAGGTTTTAAAACTTATAAGAATCAACTGAAATGAACGCAGTCGTCTATTGCAATGTCTATTTGAGCACAGTTTTAGAAGTTTGAGGTTTTCATGCCTAGAGTTCTATTAATTTGCTTGACACACTATTTTCCCAGACTGTGAAAAGGTTCCTACTGTCTACTTCTGTCAGCTCCCTATTTAATAGGGGCTGGCAGTCAATGTGCAGCTTGAGCTAGTGAGACTCCTCAGAGGACTCTTAAGGACATCTGTTGCTAATCTCCATTCCCTCAATTTCCTGAAGATTCAGTCCCCTTCCCCACCTCTCTCACTCTTAGCAAATGATTTTAGTTACAGCTTTCCCGAGGAGATGAAACTTATCTGACATGGATTGCATCATCTTTAGTTTGTGTTCTCACTCTCACTATTTCCCACATCTACTGAGACATCACTCTATCAAATATTCTAAGCTTAAATCTTTTTTTCCTTTTGCCAATTAACATGAATAGACTCTCTCTATTCTAAAAGATGTTCCCTAATATCTTTGTATGGTGACATATCTTAACTAGACTTATTGTGGTGATCAGTTTGAAATGTATAGAAGTATCAAATCACTATGTTGTTTAACAGGAACTAATGTAGTGTTGTAGGTCGATTATACTTCAAAAACAAACAAACTCCTAGAAAAAGAGATCAGATTTGTGTTACCAGAAACAGGGGTGGGGTGGAGGGGCCATGAGGGGAGGGGGAATTGGGTGATTGGATGAAGACAGTGAAAAGGTACAAACTTCCAGCTGTAAAAAAAATAAGTACTAGGGATATAATGTACAACATGATAAATATAATTAGAACTGCTGTATGTTACATATGAAAGTTAAGAGAGTAAATCCTGAGTTCTCATCACAAGAAAAAAAAATTATTACTTACTTTTCTATTTCTTTAATTTTGTATGTACCTATATGAGATGATGGATATTCACCAACTTATTGTGACAATCGCTATATGACGTATGTAAATCAGTTGGTTACGTTGTATCCCTGAAGCTTCTACAGTGCTATATGTCATTTATATCTCAATAAAACTGGAAGTAAGTAAATAAATAAATAAGACATTCCCATTTGATCCCTTAAGTTACTACTCTGCCTCTTCCTGTCCCTTCTTCATCAGGTATCCTAACATAAATATCTACACTTGCTGCCCCCACTTCCTCACTACCAGCGTTTTAATTGGGCCCTTACAATCCAGCTTTTACATGCTCTACTTTTCTTAACTTGTTTTTACCAGGTAATGAACTACTCTCATAATTTGCCAGTGCTTAGGGAATATATAAGATGCATCTCAATTTTACAAGTAGTTTTAGAAAAAAATAACTACTTTTCTTCAAAGTAATTTAAAAATGTGTTGAGAATAAAATTATTAACTTAATTACAATATATTGTAAAATAAAATCCAGTAAGAAATAAAAATTCCTGCCTAACTTGTAAGTCTATTATCACAAGAAACAATTATAAATACAAATAACTGAAAACAAATATAATGAAAGGAAATAATATTGGTACATAGCAGGGCTGTAATACGTAAATTGAAAAAGACCTGGGAGGATTAAAAATTTTCCACTCTGTCCCTTGCATGCCTTTGTCACCTGCAGCTGTTCCTCCCAACCCCCTATTGAACTTGACCTCATTAATTGTTTCTTTCACCTTCTTGATAAATCAAATTGCCAAAACCATGGCTGTTATTAAATAAGCTGAAATTTAGATAAATCCCTTGCTAAAAAGCTATAAAAAATTCTGCCTTTTTTCCCAAAGATAATCACTGGCCTTCTGAATAAAGTCTTATAATTAATGGTGATCTGTATGGTTTTTTCCCCCCACAAACTGTGATTTGTTTTATGACATCTTCTGTGGAGTCATAGCTGAGAGAGGTGAGAAGAAAGTCTGTGTTTTTGGTGTCATATCCAAGAAATCATTGCCCAGACCAATGTCAAGAAGCTTTTCTTTTATATTTTCTTCTAGGAGTCTTACAGTTTCAGATCTTACATTTAACTCTTTAATCAATTTTGAGTTGATTTTTGTGTAAAATAAGCATTTAATTTAATTTTTTTGGATGTGGATATCCAGTTTTTCCAACACCATTTATTGAAGAGACCATCCTTTCCCCATTGTGTATTCTCAGTACCCTTGTCCAAATTCGACTGATCATATATGCATGTGTTTGTTTCTGGTCTCTCTATTCTGTTCCATCGGTCTATATGTCTTTTTTTTTTAATGCCAATACCATACTATTTTGATTACTTTAGCTTGGTAGTATATTTTGAAATAAGGAAATATGATGCCTCCAACTTTTTTCTTCTTACTCAAAAGTACTTTGGCTATTCATGATATTTGTGGTTCCATAAGAATTTTAGGATTCTTTTATCTGTTTCTGTAAAAATATGCCATTGGGATTCTGATAGTGATTGTATTGAATCTGTAGATTCCTTTGGGTAGTATCAACATTTTAACAATTTTATTTCCTCCAATCCATGAACACTGAATGTTTACTTATTTGTATCTGCTTTATTTTCTTTCATCAGTGTTTTATAGTTTTCAGTGTACAAATCTTTCACCTCCTTATTTAAACTTATTCCTAAGTACTCTATCTTTTGATTGTTTACATAATTTTCTTTTTGGAGAGTTCATTGTTAGTATATAGAAATGCAGCTGATTTTTGTATGCTGATTTTGTATCCTGCAACTTTTCTGAATCTATTTATTAGTTCTAGTGGTTTTTTGGTTGGAGTATTCGGCTTTTTCTACACATAAAATTATTTCGTCTTAAAACAGACAGATATAAGTTTTTTCCTTTCTGATTTGGGTGCCTCTTATTTCTTCTTCTTGCCTAATTGCTCTAGATAGGACTTCCAATATTATGTTGAAAGAAGTGGCAAGAGTGGACATCTTGCCTTGTTACAGATCTAAGAGGAAAACCTTTGTTTTTGACTACTGGGTATGATGCTAACTGTGGGCTTTTAATATATAGACTTTATTGTGTTGAAGTAAGTTCCTTCTATACCTAATTTGAGAGTTTTTTTTATCATGAATGGGTGTTGAATTTTTTCAGCTGATTTTTCTGCATCTATTGATATGGAAAAAGATTTTTATTCTTCATTCTGTTCATGTGGTGTATCACACATCAATTAATTGGTGTATGTTGAACTATCCTTACATCATAGGGACAAATCCCATTTGATCATTATGCATGATCTTTTTAATGTGATGTTGAATTAAGTTTGCTAATATTTTGTTGATGATAGTTACAGCTATGTTTATCAGGGATATTGGCCTATAGTTTTCTTTTCTTGTGTTGACTTTGTATGGTTTTGGTATCAGTGTGATAATGGCCTCATAAAATAAGTTTCAATGTTTTCCCTCATATTTTTTGGAGGAGTTTAAGAAGGGTTGGTATTAATTCTTCTTTAAATGTTTGATAGAATTCACTTGTGATGCCATCTAGTCCTGGTCATTTCTTTTCTGAGCGTTTTTTGATTACTGATTCAGTCTCTTTATTGGTCATATAGGTTAATGGTCTGTTTAAATGTTCTGTATCTTCTTGATTTAGACTTGATAGTTTGTATGTTTCTAGAAATTTATCCATTTCTCCTAAGTCACTTGGAATATAATTGTCCATAACAGTCCCTTTTATTTTTTACTTCTGTGGAATCAGTTGTAATATATCCTCTTCCATTTCCGATATTATTTATTTATCTCTTTTTTCTTAGTTAATTCAGCTAAAGGTCTGTTGATTTTAGTTTTTCCAAGAACCAGCTTGTAGTTTTGTCAATTTTTCTTGTTTTTCTATTCTCACTTGATTTATTTCAGCTCTAATCTGTATTATTTACTTCCTTCTGCTAACTTCAGATTTAATTTGTCCTTCTTTTTCTAGTTTTTTTAGGTGTAAATATATGTTGTTTGAGATCTTTCTTATTTTGTTAAATGCAGGTATTTATCATTATAGACTTCCTTCTTAGTACTGTTTTTACTGCATCATCTAAGTTTTATTATGTTGTGTTTGCATTGTTGTTTGTTTTGTGTTATTTTCTAATTGCCCTTTGGACTTTTCTCTTTGACCTAATGGTTGTTCAAGAATGTGCTATTTAATTTCCATGTATTTGTGAATTTTTCCTTTTTTTATAATTTTTAGATTCATCCCATTGTGGTCAAAATTGTTACTTGGAATAATTTCACTCTTCTTAAATTTGTAAAGACTTGTTCTGTGACCTAGCATGAGCACCCTCTGGAGAAAGTTCTGTGTGCATTTGAAAATAATGTGTATTCTACTACTTTTGTATGTTCTGTATATGTCTGTTAGATCCACTATACAATGATGTATAGTGTTTCTTGGGTTTCATTTCCCTTATTGATTTTCTATCTGGATCATCTATTTATTTTGGAAAGTGGAATATTAGAGTCTTCTACTGTTATTCTATTGCTCTCCAGTTCTCCCTTTACATCTGTCAGTGTTTGTTTTATATATTTCGGTGCTCTGATATTGGGTACATATATATTGTAATTGTCTTTGTTTTATATATTTCGGTGTTCTGATATTGGGTACATATATATTGTAATTGTTCTATCTTCCTGTTGAACTGACTCTTTTATCAGTTTGTGATTACAAACTTTGTCTCTTGTGACAGTTTTTGACTTAAAAATCTATTTTGCCCAATACTCTCTTTCAGTTGTTATTTGCATGCAATATTTTTTCCATCATTTCCCTTTTAGCCTATGTGTGTCCTTAAATCTAAAGTGAGTCCAGGACTTCCCTGGTGGCACAGTGGTTAAGAATCTGCCTGCAGGGAGATTGATTCAAGATGGCAGAGTAGGAGGAAGTGCTCTCACTCCCTCTTGTGAGAGCACCAGAATCACAATTAACTGCTGAACAATCATCGACAAGAAGACAATGGAACTCACCAAAAAAGATACCCCACATCCAAAGACAGAGGAGAAGTTACAATGAGATGGTAGGTGGAGCGCGATAACAATAAAATCAAATCCCATAACTGCTGAGTGGGTGACTCACAAACTGGAGAACACTTGTACCACGGAAGTCCACCCACTGGAGTGAAGGTTATAAGCCGCACGTCAGGCTTCCCAACCTGGGGGTCCGGCAATGGGAGGAGGAATTCCTAGAGAATCAGATGTTGAAGCCTAGCGGGATTTGATTGCAGGACTTCAACAGGACTGGGGGAAATGGAGACTCCACTCTTGGAGGGCACACACAAAGTAGTGTGTGCATCGGGACCCAGGGGAAGGAGTGGTGACCCCATAGGAGACTGAACCAGACCTACCTGCTGGTGTAGGGGGATCTCCTGCAGAGGCAGGGGGTGACAGTGGCTCACAGTGAGGACAAGGACCCTGGCAGCAGAAGTTCTGGGAAGTACTCCTTGGCATGAGCCCTCCCAGAGTGTGCCATTATTCCCAACAAAGAGCCCAGGTAGGCTCCAGTGTTGGGTTGCCTCAGGCCAAGCAACCAACAGGGAGTGAACCCACCCCCACCCATCAGCAGACAAGCAGATTAAAGTTTTACTGAGCTCTGCCACCAGAGCAACACCCATTTCTACACACCACCATCCCTCCCATCAGGAAACGTGCACAAGTCTCTTAGCCTCATCCACCAGAGGGCAAACAGCAGAAGCAAGAAGAACTACAATCCTGCAGCCTGAGGAACAAAAACCACATTCACGGAAAGGGAGACAAGATGAAAAGTCAGAGGGCTATGTACCACATGAAGGAACAAGATAAAACCCCAGAAAAACAACTAAATGAAGTGGAGATAGGCAACCTTCCAGAAAAGAATTCATAATAATGATAGTGAAGATGATCCAGGACCTCGGAAAAAGAATGGAGGCAAAGATGGAGAAGATGCAAGAAATGTTTAACAAAGACCTAGAAGAATGAAAGAACAAAGACCTAGAAGAATGAAAGAACAAACACCTAGAAGAACGAAAGAACAAACAAACAGAGATGAAAAATACAATAACTGAAATGAAAACTACACTAGAAGGAATCAATAGCAGAATAAATGAGTCAGAAGAAGGGGTAAGTGACCTGGAAGACAGAATGGTGGAATTTACTGCTGTGGAACAGAATAAAGAAAAAAGAATGAAAAGATATGAACACAGCCCAAGAGACCTCTTGGACACCATTAAATGCATCAACATTTGCATTATAGGTGTCCCAGAAGGAGAAGAGAGAGAGAAAGGACCCAAGAAAATGTTTGAAGAGATTATAGTCAAAAACTTCCCTACATGGGAAAGGAAAGAGCCACCCAAGTCCAAGAGAGTCCCAGGCAGGATAAACCCAAGGAGAAACATGCAGAGACACATAGTAATCAGTCAGAAATTAGAGACAAAGAAAAATTATTGTAAGCAACAAGGGAAAAATGACAAATAACATACAAGGGAATTCCCATAAGGTTAACAGCTGATTTCTCAGCAGAAACTCTACAAGCCAGAAGGGAGTGGCATGATATATTTAAAGTGATGAAAGGGAAGAACTTACAACCAAGATTACTCTAGCTGGCAAGGATCTCATTCAAATTTGACAGAAATCAAAAGCTTTACAGACAAGCAAAAGCTAAGAGAATTCAGCACCACCAAACCAGCTTTACAACAAATGCTAAAGGAACTTCTCTAAGTGGGAAACACAAGAGAAGAAAAGGACCTACAAAAACAAACCCATTACAATTAAGAAAATGGTTATAGGAACATATATCGATAATTACCTTAAACATGAATAGATTAAATGCTCCAAAGAAGCACTTGCTGAATGGATACAAAAACAAGACCCATATATATGCTGTCTACAAGAGACCTACTTCAGACCTATGGAAACATTCAGACTGAAAGTGAGGGGATGGAAAAGATATTCCATGCAAATGGAAATCAAAAGAAATCTGGAGTAGCAATACTCATATCAGATAAAATAGACTTTAAAGAATGTTACAAGAGACAAGGATGGATACTACATAAAGATCAAGGGATCAATCCAAGAAGAAGATATAACAATTATAAATATACATGCACCCAACATAAGAGCACCTCAATACGTAAGGCAACTGCTAACATCTCTAAAAGAGGAAATCGACAGTAGCACAATAATAGTGGCGGACTTTAACACCTCACTTACACCAATGGATCATCCAAACAGACAATAAGGAAACACAAGCTTTAAATGACACAATAGACCAGATAGATTTAATTGATACTTAGAGGACATTCCATCCTAAAAGAGCAGATTCTAAAAGATCATCCTAAAAGATCTCAAGTGTGCATGGAACATTCTCCAGGATAGATCACATCTTGGGTCACAAATCAAGCCTCAGTAAATTTAAGAAAATTGAAATCATATCAAGCATCTTTTCTTACCACAACGCTATGAGATTAGAAATGAATTACAGGGAAGAAACCATAAAAAACACAAACACATGGAGGTTAAACAATACGTAACTAAATAACCAAGTGATCACTGAAGAAATCAAAGAGGAAATCAAAAAGTACCTAGAGACAAATGACAATGAAAACACGACAATCGCAAACCTATGAGATGCAGCAAAAGCAGTTCTAAGAGGGAAGTTTATAGCTATACAAGCCTACCTCAGGAAACAAGAAAAATCTCAAATAAACAATCTAACCTTACGCGTAAAGGAACTAGAAAAAGAAGCACAAACAAAACCCAAAGTTAGCAGAAGGGAAAAAATCATAAAGATCAGAGCAAAAATAAATGAAATAGAAACAAAGAAAAAAATTAGCAAAGATCTATAATACTAAAAGCTGGTTCTTTGAGAAGATAAACAAAATTGATAAACCATTAGCCAGACTCATCAAGAAAAAGAGGGAGAGGACTCAAATCAATAAAATTAGAAACGAAAAAGAAGTTACAACAGACACCGCAGAAATACAAAGCATCCTAAGAGACTACTACAAGCAACTCTATGGCAATAAAATGGACAACCTGGAAGAAATGGACAAATTCTTAGAAAAGTATAACCTTCCAAGACTGAACCAGGAAGGAATAGAAAATAAGAACATACCAATCACAAGTAATGAAATTGAAACTGTGATTAAAAATCTTCCAACAAACAAAAGTCCAGGACCAGACGGCTTCACAGGTGAATTCTATCAAATATTTAGAGAAAAGCTAACACCCATCCTTCTCAAACTCTTCCAAAAATTGCAGAGGAAGGAAAACTCCCAAACAGATTCTATGAGGCCACCATCACCCTGATACCAAAACCAGACAAAAACACTACAAAAAAAAGAAAATTACAGACCAATATTACTGATGAATATAGATGCAAAAATCCTCAACAAAATACTAGCAAACAGAATCCAACAACACATTAAAAGGATCATACACCATGATCAAGTGGGATTAATCCCAGGGATGCAAGGATTCTTCAGTATATGCAAATCAATCAATGTGATACACCAGATTAACAGACTGAAGGATAAATACCATATGATCAACTCAGTAGATGCAGAAAAATCTTTTGACAAAATTCAACACTGATATATGATAAAAACTCTCCAGAAAGTGGACATAGAGGGAACCTACCTCAACATAATAAAAGCCATATAAGACAAACCCACAGCAAACATCATTCTCTATGGTGAAAAACAGAAAGCATTTCCTCTAAGATCAGGAACAAGCCAAGGATGTCCACTCTCACCACTATTATTCAACATAGTTTTGGAAGTCCTAGCCACAGCAATCAGAGAAGAAAAAGAAACAAAAGGAATACAAATTGGAAAAGAAGAAGTAAAACTGTCACTGTTTGCAGATGCCATGATACTATATATAGAGAATCCTAAAGATGCCACCAGAAAACTATTAGAGCTAATCAATGAATTTGGTAAAGTTGCAGGATACAAAATTAATGTACAGAAATCTCTTGCATCCATATACACTAATGATGAAAAATCTGAAAGAAAAATTAAGGATACACTTCCATTTATCACTGCAACAAAAAGAATAAAATACCTAGGAATAAACCTACCTAGAGAGACAAAAGACCTGTATGCAGAAAACTATAAGACACTGATGAAAGAAATGAAAGATGATACGGATGGAGAGATATACCATGTTCTTGGATTGGAAGAATCAATATTGTGAAAATGACTATACTACCCAAAGCAATCTACAGATTCAATGCAATCCCTGGCAAATTACCAATGGCATTTTTTACAGAACTAGAAGAAAAAATCTTAAAATTTGTATGGAGACACAAAAGACCCTGAATAGCCAAAGCAATCTTGAGGGAAAAAAATGGAGCTGGAGAAATCAGACTCCCTGACTGCAGAATATACTGCAAAGCTACAGTAATCAAGACACTGGCACAAAAACAGAAATATAGATCAATGGATCAGGATAGAAAGCACAGAGATAAACCCACGCACCTATGGTCAACTAATCTATGACAAAGGAGGCAAGGATATACAATGGAGAAAAGACAGTCTCTTCAATAAGTGGTGCTGGGAAAACTGGACAGCTACTTGTAAAAGAATGAAATCAGAATACTTCCTAACACCATACACAAAAATAAACTCAAAATGGATTAGAGACCTAAATGTAAGACTGGACACTATAAGGCTCTTAGAGGAAAACATAGGAAGAACACTCTTTGACATAAATCAAAGCAAGATCTTTTTTGATCCACCTCCTAGAGTAATGGGAATAAAAACAGAAATAAACAAATTGGATCTAAGGAAACTTAAAAGCTTTTGCAAAGCAAAGGAAGCTACAAACAAGATGAAAAGACAACCCTCAGAATGGGAGAAAATATTTGCAAACAAATCAACAGACAAAGGATTAATCTCCAAAATATATAAACAGCTAATGCAGCTAAATATTAAAAAAACAAACAACCCAATCCAAAAATGAGCAGAAGACTTAAATAGATATTTTTCCGAAGACATACAGATGGCTACAAAGCACGTGAAAAGCTGCGCAACATCACTAATTATTAGAGAAATGCAAATCAAAACTACAATGAGGTGTCACCTCATACCAGTTAGAATGGGCATCATCAGAAAATCTACAAACAACAAATGCTGGAGAGGGTGTGGAGAAAAGGGAACTGTCTTGCACTGCTGTGGGGAATGTAAATTGATACAGCCACTATAGAGAACAGTATGGATGTTCCTTAAAAAGCTAAAAATAGAATTACCATATGACCCAGCAATCCTACTACTGGGCATATACCCAGAGAAAATCATAATTCAAAAAGACACATGCACCCCAATGTTCATTGCAGCACTATTTACAATAGCCAGGTTATGGAAGCAACCTAAATGCCCGTCGGCAGACAAATAGATTAGGAAGCTTTTGTACATATATAGAATGGAATATTACTCAGCTGTAAAAAGGAAGGAAATTGGGTCAATAATAGAGATGTGGATGGATCTAGAGACTGTCATACAGAGTGAAGTAAGTCAGAAAGAGAAAAGCAAATATTGTATATCAATGCATATATGTGGGACCTAGAAAAATGGTACAGATTAACTGTTCTGCAGGGCAGAAATTGAGACACAGATGTAGAGAACAAATGTATGGACACCAAGTGGGGAATGTGGTGGTGGTGGTGGTGGGGTGTGATGAATTGGGAGACTGGAATTGACATATATACACTAATATGTATAAAATGGATAACTAATAAGAACCTGCTGTATAAAAAAATAAATAAAATTCAAACTAAAAGAATCTGCCTGCCAACGCATGGGACACGGGTTCAGTCCCTGGTCCAGGAAGATCCCACATGCAACGGAGCAACTAAGCCCATGTGCCACAACTACTGAGCCTGAGCTCTAGAGCCGGCGAGCCACATCTACTGAGCCCATGTGCCACAACTATTGAAGCCAATGTGCCTAGAGCCAGTGCTTCGCAGCAAGAAAAGCCCATGCGCTGCAACGAAGAGTAGGCCTCGCTCCCCACAACTAGAGAATGGTCATGTGCAGCAACGAAGACCCAATGCAGCCAAAAATAAATAAATAAACAAATAAATAAATTTATTAAGAAAAAAATAAAGTGAGTCTTGTAGAGAGTGTATAGTTCAATCTTGTATTTTTAATATGCATTCATCTACTCCAAATCTTTTGATTGGTGAGTTTAATCTATTTACATATAGAGTAATTATTAATAGGTAAGAGCTTACTATTGCCATTTTGTTGTTTTCCCTTTTGAATTTCTTTTGTTCCTCTCTTTTTCTGTTGCTGTCTTCTTTTGTGACTTACTGTGGTTTTTCCCATAGTGATATACTTCTTTTCTATTTACCATTTTTGTATCTACTATAGTTTGTATGTGTGTGTGTGTTTTTGTGGTTACCATAAGACTTGCATAAAACTTAATATATTTATAAGCCTATTTTAGGCTGATAACAAGTTCAGTTGCATACAAAAATTTTATACTTTTACTCTCCCCTACACTTTATGTTATTAGTGCCAGAATTTACTTACTTTTATGCTGTATATCAGAAAATAATTCTTTGTGGTTATAGTTATTCTTAGTATCTGTCTTTTAACTTTTATACTAGGGTTAAAAGTGACTTATACAATACCAGTGCAATATTTTTTCTCTATATGTCTATATGTTTATCTTTATTAATGAATTCATACTTTCATGCACATCTGTGTTGCTGTTTAGTGTTCTTTCATTTCAACTTGAAGAGCTACCTGTAGAATGTCTTGTAGAGCAAGTCTAGTGGTAAAGAACTCCCTCAGTTTTTGTTTTTCTGGGAAAGATTTCTCTCTTCTTTATTTTTAAAAGATAGTTTTGCTGGATCTAGTAGTCTTCACTGGCACTTTTCTTCCTTCAGCACATTGAGCGTATTATCCCAATCTTTCCTGGCTTGCAGGATTTCTGCTGAAAGTTCTACTTATGAGGTCCTCTTGTATGTGACGAATCACTTTTTTTCTCACTACATTCCAAACTCTCTCTTTGTCTTTGATTTTGACAATTTAATTATATTTTGTTTTGATGTAGAACTCTTTAGATTTAACATTTTTGGAGTTCAGTGGGTTTCATGAATCTGGATGTCCATTCTCCTCCCCAGATTTGGGAAGTTTTCAGTCATTATTTTTTTAAATAAGCTTTTCACCCCTTTTTGTTTCTTTTCTGCTTCTGAGACTCTCATGATGTGGTTCTCTTTGATGGTATCTCATAAGTTCTGTGGGCTTTCTTTATTATTTTTCTTTATGTCTCTCTGACTAGATAATTTCAAATGACTTGTCTTTGAGTTTGCTGTTTCTTTCTTTTGGTTGATAGAGTCTGCTGCTACTGATCTCTAGTGAATATTTCAGTTGTAGTCATTGTATTCTTTAGATCTAGAGCCCTGAATACTAATAGGAAGTTTTTCCATTTCAAACTAACTATTTTGCTTTGATTTGTTTTAGATAGTATGTGCACATTATAGATATTAAGTAAATAAGTGTTAATTTGAACTTTATTATATTCTCTACTTTTAAATTTTTTTGAGAAGAAAATTGGGATTGACATATATACACTAATATGTATAAAATGGATCACTAATAAGAACCTGCTGTATAAAAAATAACTAAAATTCTAAAAAAAATAAAAAAGAAAGAAAGAAATTTTCTTCTTTTGCTTCCTGAAGGAACTTATCTTCCTGTAATCCTTGGGACAACTTCTTGAAGCTCACCACTTTTGTTTCCTTACCGTTTGTCTCCAGTTGAGGCAAAACCTTACATTTCATCACTGCTTGCTTCCTGGTTAAATTTGGGCCAATCTAAGTATTCATGGTTTCTTCATTTCAAAGGAGAAGCTTTCTTTTCAGTGCACAGGTATCATCCTTTAAAAAATCAGTCAGGTAAATGTGGGTGAAATATAAACATTAAACTCCATGGGTCATGCATTCCAAGTTTAAAAGCTATGTGCTTCAGTTGGATCTGCTGGGGATAACTATTTCATATGCATCTTCTGTATACAATTAGCCCTTGAACAACAGGGGTTTGAACTTTGCAGGTCCACTTAGGTGCAGGTTTTTTTTTTTCCCCCCCAATGTATAGGTATTACAGTACTACCCGATCTCTGGCTGGTTGAATCTGTGGTTGTAGAACCGAGGGTCAAAGCATAAAGTTAGTTTTGCATGGGGGTTGGAGCCACTAACCCTTGTGTTGCTCAAGGGTCGATTATACTTCACACTAGACATGGAACAGATTGTTTTTCTTGGTATAGAACTTCACAAAGTTTTTTCTTCCTCCAACAGGAAAGAAAGAGGTCATTAAAATTTTCATAACAAGTTGGTTCAATTTAATTGATTAATATTGTTTACAACTTCTGTCCTTGTTGTATTAATCATAAAGTTCTTATTAAACTCCACAAGGGAACAATATAAATTTTTATATGAAACATGAACTTAATAAACAAGATTTTGGCTTTCCTGCATTCAAGTAATCATTTTCTTAATGTAAATAAATGACAAGCACTTCTATAGATCTTAAAGAGTAAAAGTCAGTACAGATCATCCTTGATGATCTTAGTACAAAACTTTCTAAGTTGCTTCCCTAAAATATTTCCCACAGAGTATCGTTCTTTCACATCCTAGTCTTAGGTCAAACAACATACTCCTTTTGGAATAAAGACTAGGATTTCTTGGACATCTGGGGAATTATTTTTAAGATAAATATACTATTTATGTAGAGGAAACTATAAGCGACTTTATATAATTATATAAAAAAAGAATGTTGCATTGGACCTTAACATTATGCACAAACTGGTTTCACTTTTTAAAAAATATATAAAGAATGGGAGGTAGTTGAATGAAAATGGTCAAATTGTGTGGAGGCAGCTGTAATCCAAGGGGAAATTAAATAGGGCACAGTACAAAGGTTTACATTTTTGTAAGAAGAGAGGATTCCTCCCTTTTCAACATGTAAATATGTTTGGCCCAAGGCAAGGCAAGAGAATTACACGCTTGGACTTTTTCCTCATAAACAAAGGTGTTGCTGTTTCAGCTCTGTAGCAATTTTCTAGGCTATGTTTTTTACTATTTTTGATATGGAAAAGAAAGACTTCTGATGTAGCTCTGAAAGCTCGACAATCATTTTTTGCCACAAGCATACTATATTATCAATTTGGTGCAAGGCTTGGAGAAACTGAGGTGGTCACTTCTTAGTGCAGAGGGGAGAAAGTTTTCCTAAGTCTGCACCTATAAACACTGTTTTCAGCATCTGTAGGGATCATCAATAATTCATAAATCTTTAGGAAATATTTGAATCAAGAATGGATGTTTCGTCTTTTTTATTATGTTAATTTAGTTGGATATTTTTGGAATGGTTCATTTATTAACTCTCTATTCATCAAATTCTTGTCCTTAAGAAACTTTCCTCTAATAGAAATGTCACTTTGTTTTTCTATTCCATGAGATGAATAGTCTTCGCAGCTAATCAGAAAGCAAGTATTGTGTCTGTTCTACACCACATGAACTCTAGGTATGAATCTCAAACAATACCATTTTAATATACACGGGAGACAGTACAAAAGATCCTGAAGAAATTGGCAAAAATGTAAGATAGTCTATGTAAATTGTGCAAGTTCTATTTTTAAGTGCTATATTATGTGATATAAATATATGACCATATGTTACAAAATCAAAATCAGGACCCATGTTCCAATAAATTATTTTTGCTTTATTATTCGGTCATAGAAGCTGTCTGAGAGAGGTAGTGTTAAGTGCTTAGTAATGGAATTTTCAGGATATTTTAATAGCTTATGGGGATAGCAGATACTTGCAATTAGATTTGTCCCTAAAAACCTGATATGTAAACATACTTTGGATATTCACATATAACAAAGAAAAATGAAAATCAGAACCTTACTATTCAGGTCTTTATATTCATGGGCCATCATAAAAGATGCTTTTCTCATTTGTCCTGTGTTAGTGAAAAATTTATCGTGGATCAGTGTTTGAGAAGCTGGTGTTGGAAGTGATCCAATAAGACATTATAGACACAGTGAGCTGGATTTCTCAAGCAAAATGGATTTTGGTAAACAGAGGAAGGATCAGAAGACATTTCAGGACAGAGGGATGAAATGTTTGAAGAGACAGAGTCCAGGAAGAATCTAGCTCTTTTGTAGAACTATGATAAAGGTGGGACCAGTTAAGTAAAAAGTACATGTTGTTGGTTAGTAAACATGAGGAATCATCAATGAAGTAAATCAGGATTATGGAAGGCTTAGAAAACCAAAGTCTAGGTATGGTGGATTACCTGGGTTATTTATACATTCCTGTTACAGTAAGGCATAGAGTCAAATACAAGATGATTATGATGACTTTATCTTCCTTTAAAAGTTATGTTAATGATAGATTGGTATATTTCATGATGACTATACTTTGATGCTGTTCTAAAATTTGAGTTCCTTTTTTTTTCTGATCATTTAAAACACATAGAAACAACTTCTCCTCTTCCTTCTCCTCTTTCTCCTGCTCCTGTTCATCCTCCTCTCCTATCCCTGTCTCTCTGTTTATCTCTCTCTACACACACATGCATACATACACACATATACAGTAATCAGATAAACTTGACTGACTGTAAGAAGACCAGTTGCTTACTTTCACAGTGTTTCTTTTGATTTTCCTATGATACTGTAATTTTTGCCCTTGCTCTTATGTCCAAAGAATGTTTTTGATTAATAGAACAAAAACAAATCCCGCCCTAATTATTGGAAGGTGGTGGAAGGAAACTAATATGTGTGAAGCGAAAGCTACTTGATAATCACTAATCTGGTTACCTTACCTGCACACATCCATTTAATCTTCAAACCAACCACAGTAAGGAAAAATTATCTCCATATTACAGATAAGAATATTAAAAATCAAAGAGATTAGTCAGTTTGCTCAAGAGTACTCAGTAGGTGTATGTCAGAGGCCGGACTTGAACCCAAATCTGTCTGGCTCCAAAACCCTTGTTCACTTCTCTGTACAACTCTTTGCTCAAACAAAATACTACCACCATATAGGGTCAGTGATCTATAAGATTAAAGTTTCATTAATCTGTTTGAAGTAATTCAGTTAAGTGTGTTTTTGTTTTACCTCTTAATTATGGGCCATGAAACAGTCACTTGTCAGTTGTTTTAATGAAAAAAATCCACAGTAACAGGTTAGAGTCTTTATTCGTCCATAAGAAGCCGTAAGATAAGTCAGGAACCATGGCACACATGACTTCTGTTTGTAGTTAATAGAGAAAATAAACTACAGGCAGTTTTCCTGATAATAAAAAGTGAAAGCAAGGGCCTAGCAGAAAAAAACAGCAAAATAGAATTGTCCCTCTTCTCTTTATGACCCTCTTCTATCCATATTCTTACTTCTAATTCTGTTGTTATCTGAATAGAGGAAGGTACGAACAGAAAAATCACAGTCTAATCACATGCTGAACTTTTAACTATGGTACTGTGATCAGTGAATTTCCTGTATAATCAATGCCTCCCTCATCTACTTTATCTCTATGTATCAGGCCCTCCTAACTACCTGATAGTTTATTAAGGAAAAGAAAAAAACTAAACTTTTCACAGTTCTTTTGTTCTATGCAGTAATTATCATTCTTGCCTCATTTACCAACCCCAATTACTTCCATTGCTTTTGTTACAGAAATAATGTCTGCTAGCATTTGTTCAGCCCTTAGCTACATGTGAGGCCCCACTTGAAGTACATTACAGGTGATGGATGGCTTACTTATTCCTCATACTTAACCCTACAAGGCTCATGTTCTTTTGTCATCCCAGTTTTATAGATCTAGAACCTGAGGCATAAGCTGGTTATGGAGTAGGGATTTGAACCTGGGCACTCTGACTACAGAGGCCAAACAAACCCTACATTGTACTTTTCAGTCTTAGTAAAAAAACTTAACTTGTCTCACTTCCATTATTGGTGATTTGTGTACAGTATTTCCTAACTTGCAGAATTGTCAAGATTAAACTAGATAACTTATTACGATTATTATCATGGTGCCTGACACAAAGCATTTATTATATATTTAATTTATTTAAGCTATTATAATTATATATTAGGCTTAATTATATATTAAATATAAGTAAAATATGACTAGTATATTTATTATCTTCATTATCATTGTGAAATGCCTGTTCCCTTCTGTTACAGGTACAGGATAGAATTTGTTGCTTATTTTTGTGCTCAAGGTACATAGTCCAGTATCTAAAATATACCAGCTAGTTAACACATGTTTGTTGAACCAACTAGAAATGTACAAATTACTTAATTAGTGTCATGTGTTTTTTTCTTTAAAAGTTTATTTCTTTTTTTTCATCTTTATTGGAGTATAATTGCTTTAAAATGTTGTGTTAGTTTCTGCTGTATAACAGTGAATCAGCTATATGTATACATACATCCCCATATCCCCTCCTTCTTGCTTCTCCCTCCCACCCTCCCTATCCCACCCCTCTAGGTGGTCACAAAGCACTGAGCTGATCTCCCCCTGCAATGTGTGTCATGTGTTTTTAAAGCTAGTTTCAAAATTACTTTATAATTTCCACATTATAAACGCTTGTGGAATGAAAGATTTTGATGCCCCTTAAAGTTCTTAAGATGGGATATACAATATGTTCTTCAATGAAGGGTACAGAATGGTAAATTTGGGTTGTTAAATTAATTGGTAAATACTAAACATTGGAGAGTATATAAAAATGTTCCTGGTGATGTTTTCTATGATAGGTCTCCTAACAGTGCAACCTTCAGAAGCTCTCACAGATATAAAGCCTAGATATTTATTTCACAGTGGTTGCAAAGTGAGATGTTTTTGTCCACTTGAAGTAAATAGCAGTAATGTACTTCCTGAGAGTATTTTAATTTAAGGGAAGGTAGTGTCAGATGATGGAATATATTTTTAAATCTGATATGTTTGTAACTTAACATTTAGCATCTATAAGTACAAATGTCAAATAATTGCAGTTTCGTAACTATCTTATAGTATCATATATTACTGATAATTTTTTAAAGAAGTGACAGTCTTATCAGCCGGTAGATCTAAAGCAAAATCAGTGAAAAAGGTCTGGGGCCTATGAAAAGAGGTCAGTGTGGTGGCCCAGTATTGAAAGTAGTAAGTGAATTCAGAAGCACCTGACTTTTTTCCTTTTTCCTCATTCACAGTCTCATTCAAGTGTGGAATTTCCCTTTAATTATTATCCTCTTTCCTCCCATAACTCATGTTTTCATAATTCTATTGCTCTCTCCAGTGTTCTTGTGTGTAAATGGCATTTATACATTTGAACAGTTACTTAACAAATGTTTATTTAGCGCCCATGAAATGGATGGATTTGGGGGTAAGGCATTCATAGGTTCAAATCCTGACTGGACGACAGAGCAGCTGAGTGATTTTTCTTTTCAAGGGGAAGGATAAATTAGGATTTTGAGATTAATGTATACATACTACTATGTATGAAATCAACCAAGAACTACTGTATAGCACAAGGAACTATACTCAATAATTAGTAATAACCTATAAGGGAAAAGAATCTGAAAAAGAAATTTTATATATATATGTGTGTGTGTGTATATATATATGTGTGTATATATATATATATATATAAAACTGAATCACTTTGCTGTACACCT
This sequence comes from Pseudorca crassidens, assembly GCF_039906515.1. NCBI lineage: Eukaryota > Metazoa > Chordata > Mammalia > Artiodactyla > Delphinidae > Pseudorca > Pseudorca crassidens. The sequence goes on from NC_090306.1 coordinate 66,522,925, forward strand.
GAAACTAACACAACATTGTAAATCAACTGTACTTCAATTAAAAATATGTTGCCAAATGTGAAGAAGGCCACTTGAAGTCAACCTTGGAAACAGGCATAAAACACACAAATAAAACAAATAGAAGTGGAAGAATGAATTTTATAAACTGTACAGAACAATTCAAATCTTTGAAGAAAGAGAAGTAGAGGTATCTACCCATTTTCCAGGGATATGTGGCATTTCCTACTTCAAATCACCGTTGACAGTCTAGGTCAGAGATTATATAAGTAGTGAGAATGCTAAGAAATAAAATTAAGGAGCAAATTTGCTAGTGAAAATTAAATTATTTACAGTAATCAGAGTATGCCAGTCAGGATTTAGGGAAAGAAACATCATGGAATAGGGTAAAAATAGGTTCCTTATACAAGGGGAATTAGAGTGAACACAGCATTATAGTCAGTATGGAATGTGTTCCTACATTTCCAGTGCTAAATCTCATGATTCCTCTTGATTTAGTTCAATTAATCCATTTCATATTTGTGTGCAAGGTGGACTCTAGCAGGGTTACAACGGGATTGTAAGGAGAGGGAGGCTTTAATTGTAAAGTGCACAAGAACACCTAGGATTGAAAGAATTCCTCAAATTTAAAAATGATTACTGATGTTGATTATTATTTACCTTATATTGTTAAATAATATTCAGTGTCCATTTTATAATGGACCTCACAGACACCTTTTATGAAAAATAATTATCACAAACATGCCTGACTCTTTCTTCCTTCTCTCAGCTCTCTGCCCTCTCTATCAAATATTTTGTCTTGAACACTGGCATGTACAACAAGCAATAATTCTATAGAGGATATCTGAACAATTTGTACTTTGAACAAAACAGTATGATGTATACTCTTCATTCTTAGAAGTAAACTTTCAAGAATGTACAAAACCCCAGGAAACATACATAGAGACTCAATTTCACAGCTATTGAACATGTATTTATAGTTAATCACATCTTTTAATGTGAATCCCTGTATTTGTCTGAAGGCACAGGAGTCTGTCAACAGAGCATACTAATAAATCCTTGATGCCCTGAAAAAATTTTATATTTTTTCTCTTAAACTGTGTTTAGACTGATCAGGAATATATGATTCATGCATCCTTAGCATGCCCTTTTTACCAACAGGGACAGCATCTTCAGATATGTAGGAAAAATATGCTTATTAAGAACACATGGTGGAGTGGACACCACAAAAATAGAGTCAGGGGAACAGGGGAAGAGATTATAACTGCAACATGACTTTGGTTCTTACAGCTTCTAGTACAAGGACTGGTTTTTCTATCCCATTAGGCTTTTCAAACAATATATGTATGAGAATTCTAGAAACCTGTAGAGAAAACACCACAGATCAGATGGCTTAATCTGAACATGAAAGATACTCCCTTCACAGTAATAAGAAAAACAGATCTTTTCTAGAATGATCTGGAAATATCAAGAAAAGAATGGAGGAGGATGTAGGAACAAATTGCCATGATACTACCAGGTCTGCATAAAATGTGAAAGAAGAGAGATTGGAGTCACAGAATCAGTGGAAGGACATGGCAGGAATCCTGGCCATAGCATTGCCTGTAAGTCTTCCTGTCTTCTCTTGAGTCAAGAAATCTTCCCCACTCTACCTTATGCCACCTACTGTTCAGTGCTTGCCTACACATCCTTGTAGTCAGGGTAAGCACAAATAAAATGGTCCACAGTACAAACCTGAGGGACAGCTAGAAAAGTTCCTCTGACTTAAAATCCTTCTGCTGTAGTACTGTCTCAGAGATCCAATACTTTGGGTTATTAAGCAAACTCCTTTAACATGCAATACTGTTGGGAAGAATATGTAATAATAATAAGGTAGATTCATATTTGTGTAGCTTTCCAGTTTATAAAAAGCACTTTCTCATTTTTAAATTATTTAATGCAACAGTTCTGGTTTATTATTTTCACTTTGTAGATGAAGCAAGAGACCAGAATGATTAAATAACTTCTCCAAAGTCACACCAGGAACACATAGTAGAACCAAGACAAAATTACAGGATATATATTGTTAAAGGGATTTGTCCTTTTATCAATTCATTCAAAAAATGCTTGTTTAATATCAACCACTAGGCCTTGTGCTAGACACTGGGATACCATAGAGAACAGGATATTCATAGTGTACTAAAAAGTCATACAGCCATATAGTAGGGAAAAATATGTGTTAAAGTAAAAGCTATTTTTCTCATTAGAGGAAGAAAGAAAAAGAAAGAAAGGAGGGGAGGCAGGGAGGATGGAAAGTAAAGAAAAGTTGACTTTCATCAATTAACAGGAAGGAACGGAAATTAAGAGAAGGTAAAACTAGATCTTCAACATAAAGGTTTTTGAAAAATATTCAGCATCCTGCCTCTTCTTGTTGAAACCCTAGGTCAAAGTGATAGAAATCCCAGAGAAGATTAGGGAGTTCACAGAATAAAACAGACTCTACCTGGTTTGTCAGGGAGTAGCCCAAAAGACAACAAACCTTGTAGAGAAACACTAGACCTACTTGGGGCCTGAAAATAGAGGTATCCCTGCTGATGGAAGAGTGACATACTCCCAATTTCACTATCGTGTGGAGTCTTTAAAAATAGACACCAAATAGCTCTGGATCATGACAAAGAGGATCATGACAAAGAGGATCTTGGACCATATTGAAACAGTATAGTAGCAATAGGTGGTGTCTCGTAATAATATTGACCAGAAGAGATGATTTGTGCTTTAATGGAAACCAGGAAATACAGATGCCAGCATGTGGGTCAGATTTCTCCCCTAACCATGGTTCAACAAGATGATGAGTTGCCTTTATTTAGCACAATTAACTCTTCCATAGTGTTTTGTACTATGGAATTCAAGAGTTATATTTAAAAGGGATAAAAAATTATGTTTTATTTTTGCTCAACTAATTAAACCACTATATTAAAATTGATGATGAATATCAAACATCACTATACTTAATGTTGAAACACTAAACATTTTTCAACACATTCAGCAAAAAGACAAGGATATCTGCTATCACTAAAATTATTCAATACTGTTCTGGAAGTTTATAAAATGCCATAAAAATGCAATAGAAATGATACCCCCCTTTATCACTGCAGATAAAACAACTTTATCATAGAAAACCAAAAATAATTAACTGAAAAGCTTTTAGAAATTGTAAAACAGTCCCCAAACTGGCTGGTTACAAAGTATACATAGAAAGATCAATATATGTCACAGTATTCAAAAGAATATGATTAAAGACTTAAATATAAATAGCAAAGCTAAAAAAATTAGGTGACAACATTGGAGAAAAAAAATATGAGTTTTAGTAGATAAATCCTAAAATGAAACTATTTATATTTTTCTTTGGACATTTATTATGTTTTTATTTAATCATATATTTTAATCATATATCAATCTAATTATATGTTGATTTTAGACTGATATATGACTAAATTAAAATGGACACACATATAATTATGTATATTGATGTATATGATTAAATAAAAACAAATAATGTTCAAACACAAATATACTGGGAGAAAACATTTGTGGTACACATAACAAAGTATTGGTATTCAGAACATATAAAGAACTTTGCATATAGTAGAGCAGATGAGTGTGCAAACCCTGGAGCCACCCAGTTCGACTACTTACCAGCTGTGTGACTTTAGAAAAGTCCTTCAGCCCTTCTAGGCTCAGTCTCCTCATTTTGTAAAATGGGAATAAAAATAGTACCTACCTCGTCGACTTGGTATAAAGGTTTATTAAGTTCATATTTACAGAGTCCTTAGAACAGTATCTGGCACATAGTAATTACCGTGTGTGTTTGTTAAATAAATTAAATGGCTAATAAAATGATGAACTCACTAAAAAATGACAAATCACTTCTCAGAAAAGGTCATATGAATAGCTAATAAAAATATAAAAAGATACTTGACTTCAACCAGTAATAAGAAAAATGCAAGGCAAAAATCCATCAGACTGACAAAAGATTTAAAATGTGTGATTATTAAATGTCTCAAATGAAGAAAAATAATAATTTGGAAGCAATTTTTGAAGTTTCCATTTAAATTTAAAATAATATAAAATCTTTCTATCTAAAGGAAATACTGATGCAGTAAAAAAAAATGTACAAAGATACCCATAGCACTACAAATTATAAGAGCAAAAAAAGTGACTTAAATGTTCAATGGCAAAATGTAAAATGGTATAGCCATGATATGACATACTATGCAAGGTTCACAAAAGAATAAAGGAAAAAATATTATATATATGTAATTATATATAATATACTCTAGGAAAAGCAGGTCATAAAAATGCTTAAATTATCTAAAAGAAAAAACTCAACAAACAATACTATGAGCTTTCTATGACAACTTTAATATTTTAATATGCAGAAAAAATAGGTAAATGATAATAATACTTATTTCTGGGGAGATGCTATTCATAATATCAGTAACATTAGGAATTGAATTTATGAGAAAAAAATCAAGTAAAAAACCCTGTAAAACTTCACAGATTAAAGCAAAAGAAGACTTGGATACATTAAGAGACATACTGTGATTTTGGATTGAAGACTCAATAGTGAAAATAGACTTTCCCCCTAAATTAATTAATGCTATCTTAGAATAGCAATGTTAATTTTGACTTTGCAAAATATTTATAAAGTTCATATGTAAGAATTAGGAAGAAAAATCACCAAGAAAAACATTTCAGAGGAAAATATGGCTAGAGAGCTTATATTGCCAGATATTAAGGTATATAATAAATATATAATAATTGAAACATGTGCACCACAAATGTAAAAGGGAGCATTGCATTGTCTATAAATGTCTGTATTAGTTTTCTATTGCTGCTGTAACAAATTACCACATACTTAGTGGCTTAAAAAAACACAAATTTATTATCCAACTGGTTTAGAAGTCTAGTTTTGCTGGACCAAAATCAAGATATTGGCCTACTGGGTTCCTTCTGGAGAATCTGGGGGAGAATTTATTTCCTTGTCTTTTCCAGCTCCTGATGTCTATCTGCATTCCTTGGCTCCTGGCCCCTTCCTTCATGTTCAAAGCAAGCCACTTCAAAGCTAACATCTTCAAATCCATGTGGTATCACTATGGCACTCTGCTTTCATCCTTATAGCTTCTCTGACTTTAAGGAATTTTATAATTACATTGGACCCACCTGGAAAATCCAGGATAATAGTCCATCTCAATGCCTATTGCTTTACCTAATCACATATGCAAAGTCCTTTTTGCCTTGTCTGAGATTCCAAGGATGAGGTTACAGTCTTTTGGGGGCCGTTATTCTGCCTACCAAAAGCACATGGCAATTTATGTAAAAATAAACAGAAACATGATTATAAAATATATGTTTAATGTGAAACATATGGAATATGTATTTGCCACCACCTCTGTTAAGATAAGGAACATTTATCTCACCCCCAAAAGTCTGTTATATACCATTTTAGTCACTCCTCTTTCCCTCTACAGTCAATCACTGATATTCTGTCTGTCACTATAGATTTGATCTGCCTTTTCTAGAATTTCGTATAACTGGAATCGTAGAGCATGTACCCTGTTTTTATATCTGGTCTCTTCCATTGTGCATAATGTTTTTTATAGTTTAATCATTGTTGTATGCATCAGTAGTCTGTTCTTTTTTATTGCTGAGTAGTATTTCATGATAGGGATTTATCATTTGGTTTACTTAAATACACAGGCATAATTCTAAGAATGTCTCCCAATGACCCTGTCTCTTGTGTAATCAACCCCCATCTGAGTGTGGATGGAACCTGTGTATATGATGAGATATCACTCCTACAATTATATTACATTATATGACAGGAGGGGATTATTCCTGGTAAGCTGAAATGAAGCATGGGAGCCCTTTAAAAGGAGAGGATTTTCTCTGGCTGGCTGCAGAACAGAATTTAGAGATTCAAAACATGAGAAGGTTTTACTTGCCATTTCTGGCTTTAAAGATGGAATGGGCACATACCATGGAATGTGGGTAGCCTTTAGAAATTGAGAGGGACCCTGCATCAACAGCTCGCTGGTGAAAACTTCAGTCTTAGAACTACAAGCAACTGAGTTTTGTTAACAAACTGAATGATCTTGCAAGGAAATTCTTACCCAGGGCCTTCAGATAAGAACTCAATCTGGCCATCACCTTGATTTTGACCTTCTGCAAATAATTTACTGGCATCTGCCTGGACTTCTGACCTACAGAGCTATAAGCCAACACAGAGGTGTTGTTTTAAACCACTGAATTTGTTGTAATTTGTTACGATAGAAAATTAATATCCATTCGCCTGTTAATGAACGTTTGAGTTGCCCTTAGTTTGGGTTATTATGAACAAAGCTACAATGAATAATCGTGTAAAAATCTTTGTGTAGATATGTGTTTCCATTTGTCTTGCAAACGTGTGGAAATGGGATTGCTAGGTCAGTTGGTGGTGTATGTTTTTCTTTTAATAAAAAGCTGCCAGCTGTTTTCAAAAGTGGTGGTACTATTTTATATCCCTATCTGGAAAGTAGGAGAGTTCCAGTTGTTCCACATCTTTGACAACACTGTGTATTGTCAATGTTGTTAACTTTAGACTTTTTTGTGGGTGTGTAGTAGGATCATCATGAAATCATTACTATAAATCATTATTCTGAGTACCTTTTCATATTCTTATTAGACATTTATTCTTATATTATTAAGTCATGAGCTCTTTATATAGTCTGAATATAAGACCTTTGTCAGACATATAATTTGAATATAATTTTCCAACCGGTAGCTTGCCTTTTCATTTTTCTAAATATATCTCTCAAAAGCAGAATTTTAGAATGTTATTAAAGTTTAATTTTTTAAATTTAAAGTTGGTTAGTGTTTTAGGGTGTCCTGCCTTAGAAACCTTTACCTACCCTGATATTGGGAAGATTTTCTCTAATGTTTTCTTCAAGAAGTTTGTAGTTTTAGATTTTATATCTAAAATCTGATACATTTTGGGCAGAATTTTATATTTTCTGTCTGGTATGGCAGGCTGGATTCTAAGATGTCCCCCAAGTTTTCACATCCTTCTGGAATACACCCTGCATAATCCTTGGATCTGTGAATTTGATCTCCTTTACTCTTATTATTATGTCTCTTTAAAATCACTTTTTATTGGAGTATAGTTGATTTACAATGTTGTGTTAGTTTCTATGTGCAGCAAAGTGAATCAGTTATACATATACATCTGTCCACTCTTTTTTAGATTCCATTCCCATGTAGGTCATTACAGAGTACTGAGTAGAGTTCCTCTGTGCTATACAGTAGGTTCCTATTAGTTATCTATTTTATGTATAGTAGTGTGTATATGTCAATCCCAATCTCCCAATTTATGCCTCCCCCCTTCCCCCTTTGTAACCATAAGTTTGCTTTTTACATCGGTGACTCTATTTCTGTTTTATAAATAAGTTCATTTGTACCATTTTTAAGATTTCACATATAAGCAATATCAATGATATTTGTCTTTCTCTGTCTGACTGAATTTACTCAGTATGACAATCTCTAGGTCCATCCATGTTGCTGCAGATGGCATTATTTCATTCTTTTTTATGGCTGAGTAATATTCCATTATATATATACATGCCACATCTTCTTTATCCATTCCTCTGTTGATGGACATTTAGGTTGCTTCCACGTCCTAGCTATTGTAAATAGTGCTGCAGTGAACACTGGGGTGCATGTATCTTTTCACATTATGGTTTTCTCTGGATATATGTATTAAGTTATGTATATGGCACAGTTGACTTGAACATAGAGAAATTATCCATTGACCCTAGCCTAATCACATGAGTTCTTTAAAAGCAGAGCGTTTTCTCTCATGGTAGATGAGGAAGGCAGGGATATTCATAGTGTGAGAGGGATTTGATCTGAGGCAGGTTCTCCTTTACTGAGTTGGAAGGGCCTGTAAGGCAAGAACTGGAGGCTGGCCTTTAGGAGCTGAGGCGATTAGCTTCCTTCTACTTTTCAAACAAAGAAACTGAAACTCCAAAGATTCGGCTGGCACAGAGCCATTAAAAATACTGATTCAGAACTCAAAATCCTTTATTTCTGACTCTAAATATTGATAGAATGCCTTTCCATTTTGCCACACTGACTTCCAAATGTTTAATCTCTCAACTCTGATGTATAAAATGCAATAATCAAAGTGTAAACTTTCCTAAATTATAAGATCAGACTGTCACACAGCGCAACAATATACGAAATTAGTACTGGTATACTTAAGAAAGAGGAATAAGAAGAGTCTGGAAGCTCTTTGTTTCCCAAATTTAAACCCCCCACATTACCGCCACCATCTGATGCTACGCACTTCTCCACTGGTTCTGAGTTTCCTGTCAGAAAGGGATAACCAGAGCATTTGAGGCTAGTTACATAGTAATTGATACTCTTTGTTCTTTTATGTCTATATGGATAACCTGGAGGTTTTTTTAAATTATAGATTTGGGTTCAGTAATTTGGGAATGGGCCCAGGAGTCTGCATTTCTAACAAGCTCTTTGGTACTACTACTATTCCACAGAACACACTGAATGTCGAGGAGTTAAGAGTGTTTTTTAAAAATCACAGTAGGGAACTTGAATTTGACAGAGTGTAGGAGTATCCCAGCAGAATTAGAGCCATTTCATGTTCCCAGTGATGCTAATATATTCATATATGAATAGCTCCCAAATGTTCAAATAATTTATTCGAATAAATCTTTGAAACTCACCTATTTATTATGTGTAAGAATCAGTAACACTAGAATGAAGTGGATGGTGGCAAAAGACATATTTATAGTTCACTGAGATGGTTAGGACTTAGGTTCATATGAAACATTATAAAATTGACCTTCAGAAAAAGTGACATCTTGTCTCTTACGAATTTCATTTTATTTCTTCTTTTATGTTAAAAAAACCCCAAAATAGTTGTTCATCTGTTTTATGGCTGATTTTTAATGACAGAGAAAATATATTGCTAATTTGTGATATAATTAATATATTTATTTTTGTGTGTGTGTGTGATTAGTCAAAAATTAATTTAGAGGGAGTTTATTAGGCTTTGGTAATAAGCTCAATCTCTGGCTTATGCTTTGGTTTTGAAATATCGGTGACACATTGTGATCTATCATTCAGTCAATTGGAAAAAAAATCAGCGACACTTGAATACTCTGAGTACCTTTTTTGTTTGTTTTTTAGACAAAAGGGTATTTGAACTGATGCACAAAACATTCTTAAAAGTCATAGATTTGTATGATGGAATATATTTCTCCTTTTGTTGATATATTTCTTGGAATATATAGGTTTTATGGAAAATGTCCTATGATGTAAGAGTATTTTTTAAATAGCATCTTCAGTAACAACTTCTTAAAGATTCAGTGGAAATGAACCATAATATTAATTACACTTGCAAACACAAATTTATAAATTTTTCTCATGAAAGTCAGATTTTGAATGTCACAAATTGATGCAGTTTGATTAGTCTCTTTGGGACCAAAAGAGTATATATATATTATGGGCTTAGGTCATGCTGGGACAGGAAGTCTCTCTGGGGAGAAAATTAGTTTGACTTAATGTGGGAAATTTCATAAAGGTGAACTTGTTATTCAAATGAAGATTTTGTCTATAAGCAGTACTTCATAAAACCAAAAGAGAGTTATTTACCAAGGAATGAAATTTTAGGAACTAGTTTATAATGTTTATGAAGTAAACAAAGTTATGTACTTTCATTCTTTCACTTTTCTTTTTTGTTGTGTTACCTGATTTTCTATTTATATTAATAGAAGAATCAAGTCCAACAATGCAATTAGATTGCCAGGGACAAAAATATGTTTTTAAATTAAATTTAAACTTTTGGTCCATTTTATTCTCTTAGGATTTGAATAATCAGCATTCCTTTTTATTTGACATCTTTATTGGAGTATAATTGCTTTACAATGGTGTGTTAATTTCTGCTTTATAACAAAGTGAATCAGCTATACATATACATATGTTCCCATATCTCTTCCCTCTTGCATCTCCCTCCCTCCCACCCTCCCTATCCCACCCCTCTAGGTGGTCACAAACCACCGAGCTGATCTCCCTGTGCTATGCGGCTGCTTCCCGCTAGCTATCTATTTTACATTTGGTAGTGCATATATGTCCATGCCACTCTCTCACTTTGTCACAGCTTACCCTTCCCCCCCCCCATATCCTCAAGTCCATTCTCTAGTAGGTCTTGTGCCATGACAGCTGCCATGTCTAAAACATGCAGTAGTTTTCTCCAAGTCCTTTGGAAGTTTTCAAGTCTATGTAAGAGATTATTTCTCTTATCATCAATGAGAGGCAAGAGAGGCCCTAATGGCAGTTTTTCATTAGCCTCATCTTTGGCTTGTCAGTGCAGTGCAATTCAAACAACAACAGCTTGAAAGTCAGATTTTTCTGTGTCCCATTTACTAGCTGCATGGACTCAGATGATTCTCAACTACTCAGTTTTCTCAATCAGTAATAATAATAATAATGCCTTTCTCTTGGAGCTATGAGGGTGATGAAAAAGAACATATATAGAGTTCCTAGCACAATTTCTGACCCATAATGATATCAATAAACATATTTATATTCTTCCGTTTTTTATATTTCCTTTCCCTCTCCAACTTATGAGGTCCTTAACAAAATAAATTGTATTAATTGTCAGTATTCTGTACTTGGCAGAAAACTTGGTAGATGTCTTCTCCGATTCCTTGGAAAGTACTTTCCATTCTATACTGGAAGAGAAAAGAAACCTGATTGAATTGTGAATCGTGTTGAAAGAAAATTGTTTCATGTTCATATGAGTGAGGCTAAGTTCATAAACTTCCTCAAAAAGCATATGTTTTACTTCTGAACATAATTTTAAAATATTTAATAGCTTTCCACTTTCAGTCAATTTTATTGAGTAAATGCTTCCTAGTTGTTTTGATGTCAACTCACTTCAAATTTTTTCCTGCCACTTATTTTGATCTAATAGTGGACTTGTCTGAATAATGAGTTTATTTGGAATACTAAGCATTTGATAATGCTATCTTAATGATAATAAGACATTTTTATATAGACCATTGGTAGGTAGGCATGAGGACATTCAGGAGAGCATCTGTATAATAATAGCAAAGTATTTTAGCAGAGGAAAAGCAGGATAGTGATACGGATTTTCCTCCGATTAGATTAGGGCAAATTAGTGGAAGGGAGGGGAATCGCCTACATTTACATTTAAGATTCACTTGATCTAAGTTCCTGGGCTCACTTAAAGGCCAAGGAATCTGGAGAAAAAATGAGGAAACTATTCTACCATACTTTTATTTAAAAATGCCGGTAGGACCAATCTCTTCATAGAACCTCTAGAAGCACAAAGACAGATTAACTTATTCTGTTAATTCATTCACTCAAAAATATTTACTGAGCCCCAACCATGTGCCTGACCCTTTTGTGATACATCAATATGCCAAATAGAGTACAATCCCTGGCCCTATGGAACTTACATTTTAGAGGAAGATTTGGTTGGACAAGCAGAAAGTATTAAATACAATAAACTTTGCTTAAAGGTGATTAGTGCTTTGAAAAAGAAAGAAGAGCAGGTAAGAGGGCATTCAAATATTATGAAAGAGGGTGACCCACGGATGATGATTTTAAGATTGTACTAAACAGTGGACTCGGAAGTTTCAAACACGATGAGAAAATGGTTGCTTAGTGTGTCAGTCAAAGTTCTCCGGGGAAAACAAGGTAGAAATTTATTAAAGTTTGTTAGGTCAGCCAAAGCGTCTTCCAGAGAGACAAAGACTAGCCAGGAAAAATCCCCAACTATGCCACATGAACTGTGGTAGAAATCACTGTCGTCCCCAGCCTGCACAAATAGCATAGTTCTGAGTCCACATGGTCAGTACCTACGGTGTTAATACTGTCAAGACCACAGACTTCCACTGCTGCTGCTCTTGAAAGGTCTTACTCCCTGACCCCATGACTCACTGGAGGATGGACTCTGCACATGTCTACTTCTTGTTTTTCCCTGCTTGTCTTATAAACAGTCCTCTTGTTTCTGCTGGCTGCCTCACACAGGTGTGTCTAACCGACAGAATCTAGGTCACCTGCCTGTGTCCTAGCAGTGAGTCCCGGGATAGTCCTTGAGAAGGATAGAACTCACAGTGTGAGAAATCGCCGCCTCCCCAGAAGTCATTCAAGTGATTTGGGGCTAAGCAAACATGACAAATACACACGACCGCTAGGAATCATTGATTAATTTCTAAGCCATATCATCTTACTTTTATGTTTTACCTTATTCTTAATTATTGATTTTTTTTTTTTTTTTCTCTCAAACAGATTCATGAGAGTGTAGCTCTGTGTCTTTCAATTAGCCGGGTTTTGGAACATTTTAGTGTTTCAAGCAACATGGATTTTTCTTTCACGTAGGATAAAGACAGAAAATTGGTTGATATTGATGATGATAATGGTTTTCATGGTGATTATATCTGAATATCTAGTAAACGGTGAGAGAAGTTTTCTTAAAGATTACAAGCCAGTTGTAGTTTTAAACATAAAACTCTAGACTTTGATATGCTATGGGAAGTAGGTACTCTAATTTAGCAACCTCTCTTTTAATATATTTATTTCTCCCTAGAAACATTAAAAAATATATTCCCCTCTCCTTCACACCTGGTAAGATTAGAGGATAATAGAGTTCAGTTATGTGTAAAGAAATAAATTAATTAAAAAGAAAAAGTATATGCAACTATTGAAAATAACAGTTGTAGAATTATATACTGTGAACATCAATGTAGGCATTTTAGTTATGATTTATGAACTATATCTTTTCATTTATGGATGATAATATTTTTCTGCTTAGCTTTTTTCATCCCTTCATTAACAAATCTAATCTTAGTAGTTCTCCTCTATAAAGTATTTACAAAGAGTTCTTAAATACATACACTATTCATTTAAATACTTTACATATATTTATAAAGAAATCAAGTGCACGTAAATAATGAGTTGTTTCATAATTTCTTTTTTACCTCATTTAAGTAAAATGGAACTGAGCCAAAAACTGTTGTGAAATCTTTCCTGAAGAAAGATATTCAGAAGAGAGTTTTCATTATTTAGGTCATCATTAATGAAAGGCAGGGAGTGAGACTAAAATCATGAGTCAGAATTAGAAGCGTGGTTCGTGTGAATATGATGAAGAACTACAGGTAAATTGCATTGGAGAGAGGAAGATCATTAAAGAAGAAACTGGTATAAAGTGAATACACTGAAGGATTGAGTGCACATTTATTGGAGACAAATTCTTCCTTTGATAACATTTCCAGACCCAAGCCATTTCGGGGCTGCCAGTGTTCCCTACAGAGTCACCCCTTTACTCTCGGGGTGATTTAGTCCATATACCTGACTGTGACGGAAGGAAGCATTCTAATTGTGGCCTTTGTGAGACTGTAAAGCAAATGGTCCTTACTTCCATGGGCTTATTACTGGGTGTTTCTCTGCACCGCTGGCAGAAAATTGGGCGACGCATGAGTTCCTCTTGAATTAGTCAACCAGACTACGACTTAACCACAATTGAAAAGACTTTGTAACAGTTGCCAAGGATGTTTGGACAAGCCAGACTTCCACAGCTTCCCACAGGGGAATCCTGACGCACTTGTCACTTCCCAAATCAATCATTGGCCTTGTTGTTTTGCTAAGTTTCCCAATGGCTGGACTACTCTCCCCAGAGATTCTGAGAGCCTGGCCAAGGTGGGCTGGGCAGTCTGCAGAAATATGTACCACAGCCAGGATTGTCAAGCTGCATGAGTTCTCCCTTGAGCTAAGAAACTTCAAACACTATCACAATGCAATGCCCTGGACTATAAGCAAAGGCATTTTCAGCATAAAACATCTCTGTATGCTTGGCAGTGTAATAGATGCCACATGCAGAGAGATTAATCTGATCGTTATCCAAAGAAGGAAACAGAAGGGAGAGCCTGGCCTGGCACGCCTTTAACTCCGTCAAACACAACAACAAAGTAAAACAACAACATTCTCTTTGGAACATACTTTATCCTTTTCAGTACTTTCTCACATGTGTTAGCTCATTTGACTGTAATGACCTCACTCGACTTGAGACAATGTGGTATGTGGCTGAGCCCAGGATTGGGAATCCTAAAGCGTGGAGCCAAGCCACCATTAAACCTGTGTGTCGTTAGCATCTGAGTGGCATTGTGCCCAAGGTAATGTGAGGATAAATGAGATGATGAATGAGCCAGTGCTTTGTGAACGGTCTCCAGATATAAGGCAATGATATTATCATTGAAGTGGACCATACGCTCGTAAGAAAGGCTGTATATTATTATTTATCTGACCTAGGGCATCTGTGAAGATTCCCAGAAATGTATGAAGAAGGAAACCCAGTCAAAACCCAGAGAACCCTCTAGTTAAGCAGGGTGAGGATTTGGACCCTCCTTACTTGGGCTTTAAAAGAAAAGATGACCCTTGAAACCTAGAGAAATCTAGGACATCTGGGTTACGTGAGCAACTCTGAAATGCAGCAATTATCTTTGGTCAGGTAACACGGCAGGAAAGTTTTGTAATTCTGTTGTATGTGAAATAAACAGTACCTGTTCAGGTACTGGAAGTTGAATGACGGTGCTTATCTGTAGAAGCAGCAGCTTTGAGGTAGCAGTTTTGACATGACTATGAAGCTATGGACATAAGGAGAGAGAGAGAGAGATTATTATCCAACAGACAGTAATTTTATTTTCAGACTCCAGAGCAGATTAGTTTCCATTTCCCATGATGTATTAAATGTGTGTGCATGCATATGCACACACATCACAAATGCATAAAAAAAGTGCTTACTATAGAGCAAGGCTCAGGAATTTGGATGAAATTGTGAACAGCACTATTGAAGCTGCTCTAATGTTAAATTCCCTCTTGCAGCTGCACCATCCTGCCCTATTCTCTATGAATACAACACATTGATTTAAATAAAAATAGTTATCAGCATCATGCTTCCCTGTACCAGCTGCAGAGCTCTAATAAACCTTTGATTTACTCTCTATTAGTGGTATAGAAATAAAGCCATTTAAGATGAAAATAGTAATGCCTCCTATTCCAGTTCCCAGGTCCTGTCAAGTTTAACCTAATGTCAATTAATGTGACTGGTTTTATATATTCAGCATCTTGTAATAATTTATAATTAAAAAGAATATATATGTGAATATGTATATATGTATGTGTGTATATATATATATATATGAATCACTTTGTTGTACACCAGAAATGAACACATTGTAAACCAACTATACTTCAAAAAAAATTTTAAAAATGTAACTCGTTTTATATTTAACAAAGGAATAAATCTGGTTCTTTCTGTGAGGTAGAGAGGAGCCTTTTTGAACTCTTCTCCCACGTTCGCAGGTTTTGTCCTAGAGTTGATTGTAGAGTTGATGTCCTTTAAAGCAGTTCCTGAACACCTCCACATGTTTTTTCTTTCTCCTTGTCCTAGTAAAGCTTCTCTTTCTCCTATTCACCACTGGAAATACCTGTCTTGACAATACTTTTTATCTCCCCCCTACCCCCTGCCATAGATAGTGCACAGAGATAGAAATCTCCTTAGGTGCCCCTCCTCTCTGTTTCCAAGCACTATAAACCCCTCTCTAGAGTAACACACAGCCTCGTTGAAGCTCCATACGAGCAGAGGCCATATCTGCATTTCCCCCATTGTGTATCCCTAGCCCACATAACTCGGTAGACCCTTAATAAAAAACAGTTGAACAGATGGAAGACAGGAATGAGTGTATTGCCTGTGTTCTTGTCTAATACCCTGCCTAGTACAAAGCAAGTGCTTAATAAGATATATATGTTGAAGAAGCAAATCCAGTGTGTTAGAGTGGTTTTTCTTATCTGTGTTGACCATAAATGGAAGAGAACTGTGAGGGCAGGAGAGAAGATATTCCCTTCATTGTTCTCACTGGCGCTAGAATAAACTTAATAGTACCTATGGTAGTTAACAGCCATCTTGGTTCAAACCTTGCTCACCTACCCACTTCACCTCTTGCCCCTCACCAGACTTCCACTCTTGGCCCCCCCGCACTGCCCACTGCACAGCTGCAGACCTAATGTATCCCACTCTCCCTTTGCCAGGTCATTGCATGTTTTCCTTCTATGAGAAATGTCCTTCGTAATCTCTCCACCTTGCTTCCTCAGCCATCAGGTCTTAGGATCAAAGTCACTTTCTCAGAAGATCATTTCCTGATACACCAGGTTGACATTAGGTGAGTTTTTCTGTGTTCCTTTTGCATATTGAGCTCACCTTGCTTTCATAGCCATATTTTGTTGTAAATTGTGAGATTTCTGGTCCTTTAGACGCTTTTCTACTGGATGACTTAGAGCGTCATTTCATTTAAGATAAAGCCCAAGATTCGTAAGTGTGGAATGCAAGGTTCTAGGGGATCAAACCACTCTTTGCCATTCCAGCCTCATTTCAGCCTTAGGGTCTTTGGCCATAATGTTCCTTCAGGTTGAAAAATTCTTCTCCCTTCCCTGAAAATTCCTTCTCATCTTTTAGTCTTCTCTCAAAGCCTCTTCTATTAACCCAGTAACTAGTTAATTCCTAGTTCAAAATAGTCATTGCAAAAATGACTTATCACTGTGCAGCTGACTATAGTGATCAACACAAATAAGATGTAAGCATATCATATTTTAGTTTCTATAATGCTTTTACAAAATATTCAGTAACTCTGTGCTTTAATAAAAAGGTCTAATACTCTGCGGATGCACCACAGATTTATGTGGACAGATTTTACTTCTCTCTTCCTTCTCATTAGGCTGTATAACAGTTCAGACCCAGAGGTTTGTTGTGTTGTTCTTGTCTCCTTATATTAATGAAATTCTTCAACAAGGATATCAAGGTATTTAAAAGGGAAAATGTTGTTAGCCCTCTGCAGTTGAGAGTACCCGAGTTTAACGCCCACATCAATAAATAATCACTGCAAGTTTATATTATTCATCTGGACAAATTGTATAAACTAGATACGCATTGTTTTAATTAAGCTCCAGAGCTATTCCAATTAAGACAGCTGTATAAAAATGTGAAGGGAGAGAAAAATGGAAGTAGGGCATTTGAATTTCTGAGCAAGGAAAAAATGATGGGGGAACTGAACAATCAATTTTATTTTATCTAACGAAGTCAATTTGAGAAGTCAAATTGCAGAAACTGGTTTTCTCGATTTTCTATGCAGCATCTAGCATACTCTTTGCCTTAATGATCTGAGTCCTCCTTGTGCCCAGAAACCTAATATAGGAAGGAATGAGAGCTGCTTAGTAAGCCTGCTGTGCAGATACATGAAATGTTAGAGATAGGAATTAAAATGTTGCACAGAAGGCACTGGTGAGTCAGTAAAGGGATTTAAAAGAGTTGAATAATGTGTGATTATTTTATTTGAGGTTTAAGCTGATTGAAGTCAGGGGTAATTAATAATACCTCAGAAAAATATTTAGAAGTATCATGGACTTTGTCTCCTACAGATGTAAGAAATGATAACTAACTATTCAGATCAACTACATATTAAGCTCCTGCTATATGTCAGTTGTTCAACTATAACCTTTCTATATTTTATCTCTAAGCTTCCCGTAACTCTATGAGATTCACGTCGGTATTATTATTACCATTTCAAGTGTTAGGAAATTAGTGACTGCCCTCATGTCATATACACATCAGACATCAGAGCTAGAATTTGAACCCAGGACAATTGCACACCCGAAACCGGGCAATTTCGTAGCCACTTAGCACATATTATTTAATTTATTTATTCTTGGCAACAATCCTGTTGAGACAGCGTCATTATCCTAATTTTGTAGATGATAAAGTTGAAACGCAGAAGAGTTCAATAACTAACATAAGGCCATATCCTCAGTCAAGGGTGGAGCTTGGATTTGAACCCAACACAGTTTTTTTCAATCCTGTGCACAGTCTTTTTTTCTACTAGATTAGCTTTGATGTGCTAATCCTATGCCATACGCTAGTGACTCTGTGGGTAAGGAAACTAAGAATCATTTTACTTTTATGTAAGAGAGTGATTTTCAAATGGGTAGGTAAACAGGTCCTTGGAAATTGTGGCTACATATAATAGGTATTTCTTAAAATCAGGCTCACTCACATAGGCTTACATTTCAATATGATTTGCTGTTTCCAAATTATTTCAATTTAATGTCTATGCAGAGGAGATAAGTTGATGCCAAGGACTGTTGGATCAAGTTGCTGAAATTCGGAACTGATTTATTAATTAATTTACTGTAGCAAAATCTAGCCTATCCTGACTAAAAAAATATCTGCTTTCTTCATAATTCTGTCACTTTCTTGCCAGGTAACAATGGGAAAGTTCTTTAATTTTTCCATATTTCAGTACCCTTGTCTGCAAAAAGGAGGTAATGATAATGCCAATCTTATAGGAGAATTGTGGAATTAAACTAGTTGATATACTTAGAGTTCTTAGACTAGTGTTGGTACAAAGGAAAAATTCTTCTTTGGCTTCAATCCCCCATTATCTCAGATGCTTATAGATAAAAAAGATGAAACACTTTGTATGGTCTAAGAAGTTAACCAGGATCTTCAAAGTAGTCATTTCAAAGCCTCTGCTGAATTTTTGGACATGTAAAGGGAAGACCTGACCAGAGTTGACAGCAGGGACAATGGAGAGCTCAGTTGCTCTGCATTAGGAAATGTAGCTTAGTGTCATTATTGTGTTTATGTCTGTATGTTTTTGCTTTTGTCATGAAAGAGATGAGAAAGGAGGAATGGGTTACATGGAATCACTAAATCTCATAGTGGCCCAAGAACAAGAAATAATAAGCAATTTAAAGTTGTTTTTGTCCCTCTGATGTAAAACCATATTCATCTCCAAACTTTCAGTCACATAGACACCTTAGTAAATATTGTTTTCTTTGTTTCATTGTTTTAGTGTTTGCCTTTGATTTTTATTTTATGGTTGCAATCGTTTTTTGAAGTCAAAGAATGGAGTTGACGATAGTGCCATAGCAGAGGTAAAGGAGAGTAAACGGTAGTCACAGATAGGAGCCAGAGAAAAATGCTGTAGAATATCATCTGTAGCCTAACTCTGATATATTCATAGTTGATTGCAGTGTTATCCACTAATATCCCATGATATCATTATTGGAAACTATAAAAATGTTTGTTTATTGGGTAAGAGATCAAAAAAGGAAATGATACCAATGGCATCATACACCCAGACTCTCCATTCCTCCATCCTTCACTCCTGAGTCTGGTATGCTTCCCCTAGGGATGGATAAAGCTTCTAGACCAAGGCTCAGTCTTGGAGGTTTCCATATTTCTACTCAAGAGGTAGCAGACCTTCAATGGGTCATGAGAATGGAATGAATATATGGTCAATCCAAGAAACTCCTGTCTGTGATTGTTCAGAATTTTTATTGACCCCCTTCCCACCTTCAACTCAAACACCACCTGTCTCTCCTTCCATCAGATGCTAATGAAGAAATTAGATCACTTCACCATAGGTAAAGTGGAAAGAATTTAAAGTCAGACAACTCAAAAGTGAACACAGATTATTCCTGACCTACCAGTGTTTTCCAAGGCTCATTCTCTGAGATTTTGAGGTATTACTTCATTTCTCAGGGAACTCTCCCCTCAAAAGTTGGAGTACTAATTATCTTCCCTTTTTTTTCATAAATCTTGTTACTACTAAGATCCTAAATGAGCTAATATTGACGTCAAATCTTGCTTCATGACTATACTTTTGCTGCTTGAAGTGATATGAAGTTCCACTTTAAATAGGAAGCAGGGGAAGAAAAGTCATTTTGCCCTCACATAAAATTCATATTTAATATGGAAATACCAAGAATCCACTATTGTAAGGATGAATCAAATGTCCTCTCTTAAAGGAGTTTTCATTATTGTAGGTGAGATAGGTGCACAAAATAATGATAAAATTGCTTTTGGTATATTGATAAAATAATGGTAAAACTGAAGAGTATAATTTAGAAATTTAAAAAGTGTTATTGGAATACAGAGGAGAGATTGCTGACTTCTAAAGGCATGGAATGTGATGGAAAGTAAGAAAAACTGTTCTGAGGACATAGTATTTCAGCACGTTTCATGGGTTTTGGATTAATGATGGATCTGCAGGAAGGGCATTACTAGCACAAGACATGAGCAGATCACAGAAGCAATAAATCAAAGGATCAGAAGCAATATTTTGCTGTAACTGGGAAATGAGGTGTATAAAGGGAAGTAATGGGAATAAAATTGGAAAAAAATAATTTGGGAAATGTTGAATACCAGGCACAGACATTTGGGTCTGTTTAGTATTCAAAGGAGAGCTATTAGAAATTTTGAACAAAAGACTTATAAGGTCAGAATGGAGATTCAATAATATTAATCTGACAATAAGATCTAACGTGGATTGGAATGGGGGAGATTTTGAATGAGACAAGTTGGGAAACCAAGACAACATTTTGGGGGAATGGTAAAGATAATCTAAATAAGTGCATAATATGAGAAGGAAATGAGCCTCATAATCAGATCCAGTAGGACTTGGTCACTAATTAGAATTTGAAGGTAAAGAGAGGAAGGAGTTGAAGATGACTTAATCCTAGAATCAGTAGTAGAATTAAGGAAGCCAGAAAAATAAACAGGATTGGGGAAAGGGAATTGAGCTGAATCGGAAGCTTAAGTAGAATATCCAAGTGAAAAAAATCTAAGAGAAATGGGAAATACAGTTTGGACTATGAATTTCTTTGGGGAAGAAAACAGAATATTCTCTTTTTAGAGTTTTTTAAAATTTATTTTTAGATAAGCTTGCAGTTGCAGTTCAACATAAGCTAGGAATAGGAATGTTGCGGATGGGGAAGGAACAGTATTGTATTAAAATTATTGTATTAGATAGCAGATAAATCTGATTGGAAAACACTTTAGAGGTGCTTACAGTGCATGTTTTCTATTCCTAATTCAGAGACATCTACTCTCTTAAATATCTCTTGGAAGACAATTTCAATTTATGTTTAAAATTGGAATGGTCAAGAAATGACCATTGTAACTCTTATCTAAATCTCATTTGTTGTAATTTAAGACCATTTACACTCATTTTTAGACATTTTCTATTGTTAAATTTCATCTTTTACTCAAATATTATTCATTACTTACTATGATTTTAGATCCATTTTTGCATTAATCACCTTCATGTTTATATTGGCATTAATCACCTTCAAATTTACTGAGATGTATTGCCAGGACTTTCCTATTATTCCTTGACATGTTTAAAAGATTTAAATTCTTCTCTGTTTCATTGTATTTATAGTGTACTTTAGCATAGTATTATCTTAATGTCTGGTTGAAATAAGTTAATGTTTCAGAAATTTAATGAAGATATTAATGACAGAACACAGAGAATTTCTTTTAACTTTTTGTAGTCTCAAAGATTTGAAGGCAGAAATTAAGGATTACTTCGGAACAACTGCATTTTGGGAATGTTTTCTTTTTAAGTCTGACTTTAGGCATATATAAGTGCTCTCTATCCTTTTCCTTTTTAATAGACTTTTTTTTCACTTAACTTCATTGAATACTAATGGTTTTTTTTTTTTACTATCACTCTGAACTTCCTGATGAACATCTGGTTGACCTTCTCTTTTCACTGTACATACCACTCAAAGAAAGTTTATCAATTCCCATGGCTTCATCTACTCTTTGCTAGTGAGTCCCTGATTTTCTGCCTGGTGTAGAAATTACCTAGCCATCTTTGACTCTTTTTTATGGACATATCCTGTCCATTCTGTACCATAAATACTCTCTGTGCACTCCCCACTGACCCCATTGCTGCTACTATTATAGACTGTGATGTTATCATCATTCTGTGGATTGTTGAAATCAACTTCTAATTGACCCTCTTACCCTGTCTCTCATTATCTACCTTGCCATGCTGAAGAATCTAAGACATACCTTTAGCATGCACCCCATTTCCTCCAGAGCTCTATTAACATGCCAGTCAAGGCTCTGAACGTGCTTGCCACAAACTTTTTTCAGAGCCAAGTCAAATCCTCTCCCCACATATAAATATTACTCTTGATTGAAGAGAGTGTACCTTGGGCCTCTTGCCTCTATTCCTTTTCTTATGATCTTCCGTATTCCCAAGATATACTCGTACTCCCTTCTCTGCTTTACAGGTTCTTACCCATTTTTAAAGTCTTAGCACAAATATCACCTCCTGTAGTTTTCTTGATTCTTCTGTCAGAATAACTTTTTATCTTCATCTGAGTTTCCATAGACCTGTGCATGAACCTCTATTATAGAACTCAGCACGTTGTATGGAGGGAATAGTTTTCATACCTGGCTGATTATAGTAGACTGAGAGCTTTTTGCAGGTAGATGTGCCTTATTTCCCTAGTCCCCAATGCCAAGTATAGTTTCAGAAATTAGCAGGTACTCAATAATTGCTTGAATCACTATTTCATCATATGGAGAGGCATAGAAGAAATAACTGTCTCAAAGGAAGAGTGGGGAAACAGACCCAAGAGAATTAAAAGCAACTGAACTTGAATTTTTCTCACAAAAATATTACTATAATCAAGACAGATGTCATTAACGGGATACAGTGAAGCGGCAGCCCTTTGGAGTGCAAGCTGAACTTGGGGAGGTGGTTCTGTTGCTACACGGTGGGGGAAGTGGGTTTGGTGAACATCTACCTAGACTGGACAAGTGAAGGTAGGAGTGAGAGCAGCACATGAATATTAGCAACAGAAGATGGTCTCTAAATTAAGAGTCTAATTATAAAACAGCTTTACCGAGATTCAGACATACAGACTGCCCCTAGCCCTCCACTGGACAAGGTCAAGCCTTCTTATACTCACATCTCTCTTCCCTGTAATATCCGTACTCTTATTCTTTGTTCTTCCTTTCTTGTTCACATTCTTCCTCCAGATTAAAAAAAAAAAAATTTGTATGTGGTAGGGAGGGAGTAAGACTAGGGAAAACAACCGATAAGAAAGAGTTTCTTGAGATTTATAAACGCTGTTCTCGATGCATGCTTATTCTTTATTAGAGAAGGTAGTGTTAGCGATACTACCAAGGAAATTCCAAAATGTCAGTGGTTGGGCACAATGGAGGTCTACTTCTTGCCCATGTAAATTCCAGTTGGCAGTTTGAGAGTCGGAGGTGAGGGTAGGATGCGTGGGTAGTGGGTGTGTGGGAAGGTCAATGTGTGAAGTATGCGCAGTAGAGGGGGTTTCTGCTCCAGGAGTCATTCAGGAGCCCAAGCTGACACAGACTCTACTTTCTTCAATCAAATGGACATTTGACTCTACCATGCAGTCTGTGAAATGAATTCTAGCCACCTGCCCAGGAGAAAAGGGACTCGGGTTATTGAGCAAGCAGTCAGTCTCTGCCCATTAAGTACAAGTGATGCTACCAAGAGATAGCAAGAAGAAAGTTTTAGCTGTTATATTTATATTCATATGCAAGATGTATATATGCACATATAAAGCAACAAAAGACATTCTGATAGAATATTCTTTAAAAGCATAACAATAACTAAACACATACTTTTCAGATGTCTCCATATGACATCAATAGGCTGTGCTTCAGTAAATTTATTTTATAGTCTGGAGGCAGCGACTGTAAGATTACATATATATTGTTTTGGCTCATTTTTCTAAAAAATGAGCCGTGAGAACTTTAAATCACACTTGCCTGAGGATTCAAAAGTAAAGAGGTTTGTGGGTAGAAGTGATTTACGTGTCATATAAATACTGTTATTTCTGTTTGGAGGCAACTGGAAACAGTATAAAAAATCAATGCAGACATTCTTTTGAGTGAATATAGGAAACTTACTGTGGGTACATACATTGCTGGAGAACTGCGGAGTAAATAACATAGATTTGCCTGATGTTTACACAGTTTGGGCTGTAATTTCTAAAATAATGAGACTTATTTTACAGAAAAATTAAGTTAAATTTCAAAATAAAAGTGACAGTTGTGTCTAAGTCTAATGAATAATGTAATGTCAGATTCACTAACCCATTTTTGTCTACAAAACATCTACATATATACCATCTTCATACCATCCTCATAATTGCTGAATCTTAACCCTGGGCAATTAACAAATGTGGTGGGAAGAACCAGCATCCAAGTTTGCAGTTGATGAAACACAGGCCCCAAATTATTTTTCTTAGGATTAAATAGTGACAAATAAGACTTTAGATTAAAAAAAATTTTTTTTACTGTAGTCTGAGGATTAATTCCTTTGTAAGCTACTTCTCCACACATCATACATACTTAAACATAGTATTATAGGATTTCATGTTTCTTTGTTTCATCTTTGCAACAGATCAGCAGTATGATTCAGAATTCATGTCAGTGGACCAGTGTCCTGTGTGCTCCAGAAATGAAAGATGCTGCCCCTCTAAGTGGACTTCTTCATCCCTTTAGTGTTTGTGATTCTCTCTGCATTCAATATGTCAACTTCAAGTTAAATTGTGCCCCAAGTAGCACAGTAATTGCATTGGATGCCTGGAGGGGTGAACATCAATCAGTTACAAGTGTTCAAAAGGCTTCCGACCGGCAGATTACATTATTCTTGTATGAGGATTTCATATTGCTTTGAAGGCATTTTCAGTAACCTCAACAGGTCGCAAAACTTTTAAAGGATTTTGCCACTTACATCGGCCACCATTCCCTTAGAGCCCTCGATTGATCTACAGTGTCTAACAAGGCCTGATAGTGGCCTTTGTGGATTCAAAGTTTTCCTTCTTTTCCCTCTGTTTCAGGTTTTGCCGAAATTGATAGTATAACCATGTGGAGGAAAGAGTTTTAATCATTTACAAGGAAGGGCTCAAAAAGTCAAAGTGATTTACAGCAGCTTCTCAAATTTTCATGTACCTACAGATCACCTGGGGTTTTTGTGAAAATGCACATTATGATTCAGTCAGTCTGGGGATCACCTTAGATTCTACATTTCTGAAAAAGTCCCAGGTAATGCTGATGTTGCAGATCTATGGATCAAAATTGGGAGTGACAAGAAATAGTATTTCAGTGGTCTGCAAAGCCAAAGGTTAGTCACAGGCTAGGACAGATCCACAAATTTAGGTGTCTCATTTTCTGATTAGTAGAATGAAGTCTAGTATATTATTTAAAAATATAAATGTTGTTAGGTTTCCCTGGGTCCACTAGTAGCTACTCATAATTGCTCAACCTTAACCCTTGGCAATGAACAAATTCTAGTGGGAAGAGCCAGCAGTCCTGGGATCTGGCCTGAGGAGTCTTGCTCCTAAGTTCTGGAGAACAAATGGAGCAAATACGAAATTTGACGTAATAATTTGCTTCATAGTTGTCTTATTGCAGAGCCTCAAAGAAATGTGGACCTTTGGGAACGTCCCTGGTATATAGCAGAGTGTCTGGCATTTGTTTATTTCTCAATAAATGTTGAATGAATAAAAGAGTGAAATAATCTCTAATTGTTAAGAGATGTTGATAACCTGTGACCTACATAGGTTTGAATAGGTTAATCTTCCTGCTAGACATATTTTCTTCTATATAGGTGTATTAAATAGAAGATGTGCTCTCTCCCCAGATAATATGAATGGGCTTGTTGAAAGACTCTCACTATACAAACATATTAGAAATGATGTGGATTCAGGAAGTAATCCAAAAAAAGAAATCACCAAATGGAAGATAGGATAACTCAACTAGTAATAATAAGTAACCAAATGGACAAAGGTAACACAGAGAGTGAAGCAATAAGAAGAAATTCCATCTAATTAAAAAATAGGTAAAAAGCACTGTATCTAACACCAGCTATGCATGGAATGTGTTAAAGAGTGAATGGATAAAGAAACAGTTATTATTCTTTCCCACACCCCCAAACTGAATGCATGTTTTTAGGGAAGAAATGCATATTTCTACAATAGAGAAAGCAAAAAATTGTAACGCTAAAAATAATACATGTAGTGTCATGTCTGTTATCTCAGTGCTGAAAATTAGAAATTATGCAGCCACAAGTAGTGTAAAAGGGAAACTTTCACTTACAGTAGCATTCGACTAGGGCTGTCACCTGATGGTCAGAGGAGGTGGGGTGTTTGGTAAGTGATTAGGTCATAAAGGCAGAGTTGTCGTGAACGGGATTAGTGCCCTTATAAAGGAGACCACTGGTGAGCTCCCTCACTCCTTCCACCATGTGAGAGGTCAGCAGTTTGCAACCAGAAGTGAGCTCTCACTAGGACCCTGACCATCCTGGCACTCTGCTCTTGGACTTCCTAGCCTCTAAAACTGTAAGGAACAAATTTCTATTGTATGTAAGCCACATAGTCTATGGTATTCTGTTATAGTAGCCCGAACAGACTAAGACACTAGCTACTTTTAAAGCTCTGATGGTCTTTGTTTTATTCTTTACCAGTCACTGAATGGGTCTATTTCCAGGAGGCTGTATATTTGCTAAGGAGGAAAGCATGTTTCAAGTATCAGTTAAGTTGACAGTAGTCAGATAGTCCCCTTCTATCCCCAACACAAGATGAATGATGCGATTAGGACAAATCTAGGAGATATTTTAAGGGTTGTAAAGCTGTAAACTCAACTTGAATGGCAAGAATGCACAGCAATGTTTCCCCATTTTCTCCCAGTTAAACTATGAACTCTGGTAGAAAGAGGACATGGGAAATAAACAGCAAACAATGTGCATGGTGCCAGATGACATACCTACATATTCTGGATATGATGGACTTTATCTTGACTATGCCATATATATGAAAATGTTTCCAGATAAAATTGAAACATCATACATTGTGGGAGATGTTAGATTAGATATATCTATCCATTCATGTATCCATTCATTGATTCAAGAAACATTTATTGAGTGCCTATTGTGTATCAAGCAGTATTCTATTATTCTTAGGAAATAGCAGTAAACAAAATTGAAAATCCTTGCACTCTGTGTATAAATAGAAATTTATTAAAAATAAGTAAATTGTAGTGTCATATAGTATGATATAGTGAATATAGTCTATGGAGAAAATGTCATCAGAAAAGGGGAGTGAGAAGTGCTGGGAATGTGGGTTGGGAGAGTTGCATTTATAAATGGGGTAGTCGTTGCATTTATAAATGGGGAAGTCATAGAAGGTTTGGTTGAGAAGGGGTCACTGAAGAACGTTGAGGGAGTGAGCCATATGCAAATCCGAGATCAGAGGTCCAGGTAGATGAAACTGCAAAGAGTTATAAGGTATGAACGTGCCTCGGGTATTGAGGAAAGGGCAGTGTGGCTGTAGCAGAGTGAGCTAAAGGAAAACTAATAGATGTGGTCAGAGAGGTAAGGTTGGAGAAAAACGAATCAGAGATGGGGCATGGGGAGTGCTTTATGTGTGTGCATATGTATGGTGGTGCAATTATAAATCAGGTGGTGATTATATGTAATTTTTAAAATATTGGCTTTAAATTTGAGTGAAGTGGGAAGTTTTAGAAGGGTTTTGAGCAGAGGAAAGACATGACCTAATGCTACCGCAGAATCAGTTTGGTCATTGTGTTAGGAATAAATTGAAATGGAGTGATTGTAGAAATAGAGACCAGACTATGAAAAAAATCCAGGTGAGAGAAAACTGGGACTTAAACTAAGGGGTTAACAGTGGAGATGGTGAGAGACAGTTGGATTCTGGATATATTTTGAAGGCAGAAATGGAGATATTTGCTGATGGATCTAATGAGGTATATGAAAAAGATGAAAGAAGTTAATTAAAACTTCAATATTTGGAGGCTTAGGAAATGGAAGGTCCAGGATGGATATATAAATTTGGAAGTCATCAGCTTATAGAGACAGTGTTTAAAGGCAGGAAACTAGATAAAAATAATCTTGGTATGAAAGAGAAGAGACTAAAATTCTGAGTTCTGCAATGCTTCTGTATCAATAAATAGTTGGAGAAATGAGCAGGAACCAGCAAAGGAACCTAGGAGGGAGGGGCTAGTAAGGTAGAAGAATGAATTATTATAGTAATATTCTCAGTGATAAATTACTCCCAGTCCTATACAGAAGAAACCTCCAGTAATTCAAAAGTGACAATAATGTTTTCAGAACTCTATGTATCAATATACAAATGGAAAAGAAAGACGGAAAGAAATGTTTTCAGAGCTCTATGTATCAATATACAGAATATAGAGAGGAATAGTTAGAAATATGGTGAGATACCATCATCATCATTGTTATTAACAATGAAAATGACAAAACAAGTACCATTTAAGTTACAAACTTTGTTTAATCTTCATAAAATTGTGGTTTAATTATTCACACTTTTTATGGAAAATGAAGATGAGAAAGGCAAGTAACATTATCAAGGTCATTCAGGTACAAAGGACTCAAGAGGAGATGGGAGTTACAACTGGAATTCAGGCACCAAGTGGAGTAGAAGGCTATAACTTTGAACTTAGGACACGCATTTTAATTAATTTACAGTTGTTCGAGTAGCATACGTTCAGCAGAGTGTTAAATATAAGTACAGTTTAAAGAATGATTATAAGGCAAATATTAGTATAACCACCACGAAAGGCATAAAATTGAATATTGTCAGAATTCTGGAAACTTTGCCCCTTCCAGGTCAGTACCTTCCTACTCATCCCAGAGGTAACCACCACCCTGGTTTCTTTATTGTTCTAACTAATTCTTTGTTGTTCTAAGTAATTCTGCAACCTATGAATGAACACTTAAACTATATAATTATTTTGCTTACTTTTGAACATTATATAAACAGTGTCACACTCTTTTTAGTATTTTGGGTTGAGAACTGCAACAAACTGCATCGGACATAGCTATTGGGACTAAGAAGTAAGTGTTGTCAGCATGACTTTGTTGTTTGTTCCAGGAAATCTTTGCTCAAAAAAAAAAATAAAACTATGAACCAATGAATAGCACCACTGCTTGCTTAAGAAAATTTGTGCCAAAAAATATGAGACAACTGCTTTAAGACAATTCAGGACCATCACTTTGCTGTGTCTACTAGTCTGGAATTTGATGTCACACACTTTGCAAAATCCAGTCAGTTTCCTGACTGGAAAACCTCACTTTAAATTTCTTGTGCCAAGACCTCAAGATCCTAGAAATAGCCCTCTTCTGACTCTCACCTTCTCAGTCACTGCTAAGATGTTGCTGAGATAATGTTTTCCCTTACTGCAGTGGCTCTGGTAAATTTAGCTATTCTTTATTAACAGGTTGTCTGATGATGCTTTAGGGAGTTCAGCAAACTTGGGGAACTTTTGGGGGAGTCCCGTTGAGATCAATTCAAGACTTCCTCCTTGCCATGTTCCAAGAGGCTTGATTCAGAAATAGTGTGCTTCTCAGAGGTCCTTTGAGCCTCCCACTCAGAGATCTGTGGAATTAGTCTCACAGTGGATCTTAGCCCTGATCTCTTTTCTTTGAGCTCCAAATGTGAGGTTTATTTTGTATCCCAGAAAGTAAGATGTTTTAGGGGAGGCTTTTGTTTTCTTGATCAGATTTGAAATCTCTTTCTTTTGGTGGAAACGTATCTTGTGACTGTGTTTTGTCTGTCCTTTTCAATTTAGATTGTAAATCTGTAAGAAACATACTATAGGGAGAATATGGGCATAAGCTGAATAAGTCTGTCCTCAAAACAAATTCTGAAAGGCTCTTCAGGAGTCCCTTGGGCACACTTTGCCTTGGGTCAGGTTTTCAGAAGCTTCTAAGCACCTTCCTCAGTTGTTTTTGTAACTGACCTGTTTAGTTCTCTCTATTTGGATCTGAGAAATTTATTGGGCTCTTGGTGGGTGATAGACAATCTGTTGACTAATTTCTTTGCACCACTCTTAATGACTGTTGCAGTTCTCATGGGCTATTCACATTTAGGTCTTTAATCCACAAGGAACTGGTTTTTCTGTAAAGTATGAAGTAAATATTTAATTTCATTCTCCTTCCATATGTATGCATAATTTCCCAGGACATTTATAGACAAGTCTGTCTTTTCCCACTGATCTGCAATGACATTTCTGTCATATAGTGTGTCTCTATGTGTAGGTCAGTTTCTTGGCTTCCTATCATGTTCCTTTTGTCTAGCACAGGATTATCAACCCACTGTTCCAAATATTATATTTTTATAATAAGTCTTGATATATGTTAGTGCAATTCATCCCAATTGGTTGTTCTCCTTTGTGAATGCCTTGGCTGTTTAGATCTCTTTCACTATTTAATGCAGTAAAGAAAAACCCTGTCAACTTTGAACCAAAAAAAAAATAATAATAATAAGGAATTTGTTTGGGATAGCATTGAATCCATAAAATAATATGGGGAGAAGTGACATTTTTTCAATATTGGGTATTCCTGCCATGAACATGGTATATCTCTATTTATTTAGGTCTTTTAAAATATCTCTCAATTAAATTTTATAATTTTATTTACTAAAATAATACATATATTTGTAGATATACTCACAGGTATTTTGCACTTCTGATTACAAGTGGTATATTTAAAAATTTTGTGTTTTAAATACTTGTTGATGATTTATAGAAAAGCCATAAGTATTTATATTTTTACTTTCTTCCTATCAACCTAAATTCTTTTATTAGTTCTAATAATTTACTTGTAAATTCTTTTGATAATACAAATCACAACCACAAAATACAGATACCATCACTAAACAATGAGAGTTTTGTTTTTTCCTTTTCTATCTTTAGTCTATTTGTTTATCCTTTTTGCCCTGCTGTGTAGTGAGGACCTCTCAGGTAAATGCTGAATGAAAATGTTGCTGATAGAATTAATTTCTAGTCATCATATAAAAGGAAAGCTCTCAGTATTTCACTGTTAAGTATGATATTTGCTCTAATTTCAGTGGAGGTACTATTTAGCAGATTAAGGGATGTTCTTTTTATTCAAGTTTGCTAAGAGCATTATTTGAAAAGTCGTGAATATAAACTTTTATTGATGAATTTTCTCTTCATAATTACACACACACACCCCTTGGTATCATCCTCCCTGCTTTTCTTCGGATTCTACAATCAGTCTATCTATTGGTCTCTACCTTCAAAATGTCCAGAATTTGACTACATCTCACCATCCTCAGCGCCACTACCCTTGTTCAAGCTGTTATCATCTCTCACTTGGTTATTTTAAAAGTCTCTAACCTAATTGAACTCTGTCTCCACCCTTGTGCAGTCAGGGCAAAATTTTGAATGTATAAATTAATCAGACCACATGACTTTGTGACTCAAAAGCATCCAATCGCTATCCCACTCACTCAGGATAAGAGCTAGAGTCCTGACCAGGACCGTCAAGTCTCTTCCCACCTCTGCCCCGTGTGTAACCTCTCTTACTTTATTCTCTGTCCTCTTCCCTGGTTCTCTAGACTCCAGCACAATAGTGTTGTTTCTGTTCCATGGATATGCCAGGCCTGTTCTTACGTCAGCACTTTGCACTCATTGGTATACTACTCAGAACACTCTTTAATCTATCTGCATGCCTGATGTCTTCATTTCCGTGAAGTCTTAACTCACACGTCATGTTTTTATTGATGACATTTCTTTATTGATGACCTATCTAATAAACACTATAACTTAAAACTACGCATGTGGCCCATTCATACCTTTCCCCTTATTTTTTCCTTAGCACTTATCAACATGCATCATACCATAAATTTGCATATTTTTTACCTCCCTCTCTGCAAACTAGAATGTAGTCTGCACAAGGGCAAGGCTTTTCATCTGTTTTACGCATTACTGTATTTTCCAAGCATAGAACAATGCCTGGGATGTACCATGGTGGAATGAATTAGTTAATATTGTAATTTTTAAAATTTCTGAAAATCTACTTTAAGAAATAGGAAATGTCACTCTGTACAGTTTCCTATTCCCCGCACATACTTTCACATTTTATTTCTTTAAATCTAGTAAGCGTACTGTACTTTAATCTGTGTCTGATAATTCCAACATCTAAATTCTTTTTGAGACTTTTAGCTCTTTTATTTCTGTTGGTTCTCAAAGAAAGTGTCATTTCCTTGTGTCCTTAGTTTTGACAGGGAGTTACCCCAGAGAGTATTTGCATTTCCTTCTGACAAGCACCGACAACACAATTTCTCCGGACTTCATTAAACTCAATGTGTAACATTAGGGTTTTTGTTGTTGTTGTTCTCGTTTGAGTACATACGTGATCTCATTTTGTCACAGAGATCCACAGAGCACCATTTGAGGATTTTATTTTCCCTTTCAGCTTTGCTTGAAGCCAAGGTGATTTTTCATGCAGTGTCTTGTGGTGGAGGTAGGGGAACGTTTATTTATGACTTACTCTTTCACTAAAGTATAGACATTTGGAATTCCAGCGTTCTCTTCTGTTGGACTTCCAAGCTTGGCCAGTGATTGTGTTTGATTTTGGCCCCCATTCTCCAGCAGGCTATCAGAAGGAAAACTCAATTTTGCTAGTTTGGTGAATGCTTTCAAGGTAAATGTGGTTTCATTGATATGCTTACGTCTCTTAGTTTCTACCTTCTCTTTGATTTACTATCTTGCCACTTATTTAAAACTTTAAAAAGCATTTTTAAAACAATGTTAAAAGCACCTCAGTTGTTTTCAGCAGAAGGGATAGTCGAAATAGCTTAGCTCATCATATTACTGGAAACAGGATTTAAATATTTCTTTCCAATTGTTTTATAAAAATAGCATAAAAATACTATGAAAGATTTAGAAATTTAAGGAAACAAATCATCTAACAATGTACCATACAAATACTAACTGAATTGGCATTTTAATTCATATAATTTTTAATTCATAGTTTAAAATATGGTTTTTGAACTTTATGCATGATTTTGCATTGTTTTAATAATTTAATGTCATATCAAGAAGTAGTAAATCTTGTTGCAGCATTAATAAGTAGTTTTTATGTTATAGTGTTAAGAATTCAAAACTTGGAGTCAGATTGCTTATTTCTACTTTTTCACTTTTACTGTGATCTAGAGTAGGCCATTTAAACTCTGTTTCTCAGTTTTCTCATCTCAAATTTGGTTATCTTCCTAGAGTTCCTGTGAGGAAATTAAATGAAATGAGTGATACATTTAAATATCTAGGAACAATATTTGTTACACAGTAGGGCCTTAGTAAATGTTTATTTTTATAATCAATTCTCATATTTTAATAACTTTAATCTATGCGTCAAAATAAAAACCAACTCATATATTTTTTTATTTTATTGAAATATAGTTGATTTATAATGTGTTAATTTCTGCTGTACAGCAAAATGATTCAGTTATACATATATATATTCTTTACCATATTCTTTTCCATTATGGTTTATCACAGGATATTGACTATAGTTCCCTGTGCTATACAGTAGGACCTTGTTGTTTATCCATTCTGTATATAATAGTTTGCACTTGTTAATCCCAAACTCCCAATTCATCCCTTCCCACCCCTGCCCCTGCCACCGTGGCAACCAAAGTCTGTTCTCTGTCTGTGAGTCTGTTTCTATTTCGAAGATGAGTTCATTTATGTAATATTTTAGATTCCACATATAAGTGATATCCTGTAGTATTTGTCTTTCTTTTTTTGACTTACTTCACTTAGTATGATAATCACTAGGTCCATCCATGTTGCTGCAAATGGCATTATTTCATTCTTTTTTATGGCTGAGTAGTATTCCATTGTATGTATATGTGTGTGTGTGTGTGTGTGTGTGTGTGTGTGTGTGTGTATATATATATATATATATATATATATATATATATATACCGTTTCTTCTTATTCATTCATCTGTTGATGGACATTTAGGTTGTTTCCATGTCTTGGCTATTGTAAATAGTGCTGCTATGAACATTGTGGTACATGTATCTTTTTGAATTATAATTTTGTCCGGATATATGCCCAGGAGTGGGATTGCTGGATTACATGGAAACTCTATTTTTAGTTTTTTGAGGAACCTCCATACTGTTTTCCATAGTGGCTGCACCAATAGACATTTCTATCAACAGTGTAGGAGGGTTCTCTTTTCTCCACACCCTCTCCAGCATTTGTTGTTTGTAGACTTTTTAATGATGGCCATTCTGACAAGTGTGAGGTGGTACCTCATTGTAATGTTGGTTTGCGTTTCTCTAATAATTAGCAATGTTGAGCATCTTTTCTTGTGCCTATTGGCCACCTGTATGTCTTCTTTGGAGAAATGTCTATTTAGGTCTTCTGCCCATTTTTTGGCTGTTTTTTTAAAATTTTTGTTATTGAGTTGTATGACCTGTTTGTACAGTTTGGAAATTAAGCCCTTGTTTGTCGCATCATTTGCAAATATTTTCTCCCAGTCCGTAAGTTGTCTTTTCATTTTGTTTATGGTTTCCTTTGCTGTACAAAAGCTTGTAAGTTTGATTAGGTCCCATTTGTTTATTTTTGTTCTTATTTCTGTTGCCTTGGGAGACATGACCTAAGAAAACATTGGTATGATTTATATCAGAGAATGTTTTGCCTATGTTCTCTTCTAGGAGTTTTATGGTGTCATGTCTTACAGTTAAGTCTTTAAGCCTTTTGAGTTTATTTTTGTGTATGGTGTGAGGGTGTGTTCTAACTTTATTGATTTACATGCAGCTGT
Organism: Pseudorca crassidens; assembly: GCF_039906515.1. Lineage (NCBI taxonomy): Eukaryota > Metazoa > Chordata > Mammalia > Artiodactyla > Delphinidae > Pseudorca > Pseudorca crassidens. The sequence goes on from NC_090306.1 coordinate 66,557,496, forward strand.
CCAACTTTCCCAACACCACTTGCTGAAGAGACTGTCTTTTCTCCATTGTATATTTTTGCCTCTTTTGTTGAAGATTAATTGACTGTAGGTGTGCAGGTTTTTTCCTGGGCTCTCTATTTTGATCCATATGTCTGTTTTTATGCCAATACCATGCTGTTTTGATTACTGTAGCTTTGTAGTATTGCCTGAAGTCTGGGAGGGTTATGCCCCCAGCCTTGTTCTTTTTCCTCTGGATTGCTTTGACAATTCTGGGTCTTTTATGGTTCCATATAAATTTTAGGATTATTTTTTCTGGTTTGGTGAAAAACGTCATGGGTAATTTGGTAGGGATCACATTAAATCTGTAGACTGCTGTGGATAGTATGGCCGTTTTAACAATATTAATTCTTCCAGTTCATGAGCATGGTATATATCTTTCCATTTCTTTGAATCACCTTCAGTTTCCTTTATTAATGTTTTGTAGTTCTCAGCATATAAGTCTTTCACCTCCTTGGTCAGGTTTATTCCTAAGTATTTTAATTTTTTGGTGTAGTTTTAAAAAGGATATTTCATTGTCAGCATAAGAAAATGCAGCCAATTTCTATATGTTAATCTCGTGTCCTGCTACTGTGCTAAATTTATTTATCGGTTCTAGTTGTTTTTATGTGGAGTCTTTAGGGTTTTCTATATATAGTATCATATCATATAATTATTTTTTATGCTGGTTTATTTTGGATTTTTTAAATTGGTTTAACTAATATAAGTAATACTATGATGGGCACCACTGAATATCACTTTTCCCCATATTTAAATTATTTCCTTAGGAAAATCTCAAAAAAGAGTTATTTTGCCACTACATGCCTATATTTATTGTTTTAGTACATGGTGCCAAATACAAATTCAAAAGGATTACACTAATGTACAATAAAAGCTTTGCCAAGCTTAAGTTTTCTAATGTTTAATTATTACTAATAGGAAGAAATTTTTTTTGTTATTTTGATTTGTGTTGATTACTGGTATGAATGAACATTTTCTCAAATGTTTGTTTAGTATTTGTATTTCTGCTTTTGGAAAGTATCTGTTTATTTATTTGCCTGTTTGTCTTTTAAGTTTTTTCCTATTTATTTTATGAGCTTTTTAGATAATAAAGAGATTAACCTTTGGTCTGTCATATTTCCTGCCACTATTTTACTATGTTGTTTGGCTTTTAATTCTAGTTTCTGTTTTTGCATGCTTTTATCATACAAGTACACTTTTAATATATTTGAATCTGTAGACACTTTCCTTTGGACCTTCTCCTCTTGCTTCTAGATTAAGAAGTTTCTTACCCTGAAGATATTTAATAGACAGTATTTTTTCTGGTCTGGCTGAAGTTTAGAGTTTACATTAGGCTGTTTGGTTAAAAGTCAGATTTTTTGGTGTATGATGCTGTGTAGAGAACCAAACTAAATCTGTTTTAGATTGCTAACTATGTATTCCAAATCCATTCATTAAATAACTGACACTCCATTGATCTGGGATGCTTCTTTTATATTAATTTAGTAGCTGTGTTAAAATTTTAAATGTGATTTTCATTTTTTTCTTCAGTGTAAACCAATGTTTATGGCCCCTGGACTATCTTTATAATAGGTACATTATATTTTGAGATAGGGAAGGATTCTCTATTAAATTACAAATTCACAGTAAACAGATTTTGAGGTTATCAGTTATGATCCTTTGTGCTGAAGGGTAGGTATCCTCATTCATTAATAGCTGCTGAGTGGAAACGAGATCAAATCACTTAATTTATCTTTAAAATTACAGTAAGTTGGATTGGCACATAAAGAAAAACTCTCTCAGTATTAGAGCTTTTCAAATGGAATTGACCACTTCAGGAAGCAATGAGTTCCCCATCACCGACTGTAGTTAAAGAAGATGGTTAAATAAGAGCTCATTACCAGTTGGAGGATTTTCATAAAGACTCCTTGTTGTTTAATACTGGAGGACTCCAAGGTCCATTTCAGCTTTAAGATTCCATGTTTCTTTAATCTACCTATGAATAAATATTTTTCACAGTGTAGGACTTAGAGGACAGGAGTATTTTTGATTAACTTTTGAGTAGCTCCTAAACCACAGAACAAATCAATTGTTTCATTTAATTCTATTTGAATTGCCAAATTTGCATAAATTCTCATCAAGTTTAATGCCTATACTTCCTCTCTTTTTTCTCAATAAACAATAAAGTTCCAGGGAATAGGTACATACCTAAGAGAAACACAAGCCTGTTTTAGAAGTTCCCTAGGTAGTTTTAGAAGTTGAATAAAATAATTAACTGGATTTACCCAACAGGAAAGCCCAGTAGGGGCTTCATGTCATTACTGAAAGGGGAGATACATGTTACCAGACTTTAAGGAGGATAATGATGATGAATCCGTAAAACCATACATAAGTTTCATTAAAAGCAAAGTTATATCTCATCTATTTAGATAATTGAGGAAAAATACAATACTGAATTATAGGATATTTTAAATAAAAATTTATAAAGCAATAAATCAAAAATTTAATAAAATATGACTTTATAGAAAAAAATACATTTGTTCTATAAAATAAATTGTTTCAACAAACAGATGAGAGTAAATTATAATTAATATAGGTACTACATTTAACATAGGTGTTGCATTTAGAATTAAAAAGTTTAATTTCCCTCATAGTTCAAAAAATATTGATGGAATTGTAACATATTAATATGCCTGTTAATCTTTTTCTGTGATAACCTAAACATTAGCCTGAACCCTAATTAATCAAAAAAGTTAAGTAGGTGGTTCTCATTGATGAAATTGTAATGCATTGATACATGTACTGTAAAGCAAAGAGAATGCCTTAGAAATAAACATCACAGTAGAGGCAAGAGTCTGTGGCTTTTACCATGACTCTCAGGAGAAGCTCAGCCATGAAATTTCTGCATCCCTGACTCCAAGAAACTTTGTAAGCAGGTCACAACAAATTGCACATTTTGGTACCTTCTATTCTGCTGTATGTCTACAGACACAACCTGAACTGCTTACATGGTACAGATGGCTCACAGTTCCTAGAACAAACACAGAGGAATTTGTAATATATGATCATCATTTCAAAAATTTTGCATTTATTTTCTTCTTTGGAGGAATCATTTTGTATAATGTGACTACTAAAGATAATTTTCATTGTAAAACGTAACACACATTCACAAATGCAAAGTGGTTTTATATTTTGAAAAAGAGCATCCTTATTTTCAAATAAATTGGCATAGGAATGTAGGTTAAAAATGATAGAAGTAGGGCTTCCCTGGTGGCACAGTGGTTGAGAGTCCGCCTGCCGATGCAGGGGACACGGGTTCGTGCCCCGGTCCACGGGGATCCCACATGCCGCGGAGCGGCTGCGCCCGTGAGCCATGGCCGCTGAGCCTGCATGTCCGGAGCCTGTGCTCCGCGGCGGGAGAGGCCACGGCAGTGAGAGGCCCGCGTACCGCAAAAAAAAAAAAAAAAAAAAAAATGAGAGAAGTAAATAGTGTTTTAATATTATTTTGTAAGGAACAAGATGGAAATTTTTTGTGTCTCAGTTTACTCAACTATTCAATGAGAATGATGGTAATACCCAGTTCATTGGGTATTGAAAAGATTAATAAGTATAAAGCACAAGTGCTATGTTAAATGCAAAGCATATATTTATTATTGTTCCTTAAAGTTTAATTAAATGAGATACATTTTTGTTCAGTTTGATGTATGTTTATAAACTTGTGCTAGGCACAGTAGAGAGGACAGGGTGGAAGAGACAGATATGAGGTTAGCCAGTTATAATGTAAGATGGACCATGATGCTAGAATAAATTGACAAAGGAGACATGTTCCAGCCTAGAGGTGGGGGGATGGTTGAGGAAGATGACCTAGGGGGAAAGGTTTAAGCAGTTATCCATGTTGTAGGCTTCCCTAGACCAAAAATATTCCATATAGACATAATCCAAACTTCCCCTTTGTACTCTCTTAAGTAGCCCAATACTCTACCACTAAAGACATCCTTGGTTAGGTTCAGAATCATTTAAAACATATTAATTTTCCAACTCTCTTCTAAATATGTTGTGCCCTTTCATGTCCCTAGGCCTTTAAATAGGCAATCGTCCCTTCCTGGAATGCATATTTTCGCTCCCTTCCTGTCCACTACAGACTTTGTCTGAAAAATTTGCACTCCCCCTCCAAAACCTAGCTGAAAATCACTTCCTTTGCATAAAATTCCTATACAAGAACATAGGCAGAACACTCCTTGACATAAATTGTAGCAATATTTTTCTGGACCTGTCTCCTAAGACAAAAGAAACAAAAGCAAAAATAAACAAATGGGACCTAATTAAACTTAAAAGCTTTTGCACAGCAAAGGAAACCATTAACAGAATGAAAAGACAACCTACTGAATAGAAGAAAGTATTTGCAAAACATATGATCGATAAAGAGTGAATATCCAACATATATAAACAGCTCATACAACTCAATATCAGGAAAACAATCTGATTCAAAAATGGGTAGAAGACCTGAATAAACATTTTTCCAAAGAAGATATACAGACAGATGGCCAACAGGCACATAAAAGATGGTCAACATTTTTAATCACCAGAGAAATGCAAATCAAAACCACAATGAGATATTACCTCATACCTGTCAAAATGGCTATGATCAAAAAGTCTACAGATAACAAGTGTTGGCGAGGATGTGGAGAAAAGGGAACCCTCCTAAGCTATTGGTAAGAATATAAATTGGTGCAGCCACTGTGGAAAACAGTATGGAGGTTTCTCAAAAAACAAACTAGAACTACCATATGACCCAGCAATTCCAGTCCTGAATATATATCCCCCCAAAATGAAAACACTAATTCAAAAAGAAACATGCACCCCTATGTTCATAGCAGCATTGATTACAATAACCAAGATATGGAAGCAACATTAAGTGTCCATCAGCAGATGAATGGATAAAGAAGAGGTAGTATATACCTACAGTGGAATAGTACTCCTCCCTAAAAGGAATGAAAGTCTGCCACTGGCAACAACATAGATGGACCTAGAGGGTATCACTGCTTAGTGAAATAAGTCAGATAGAGAAAGACAAATGCTGTATGTTATCACTTATATGTGGAATCTGAAAAATAGAATGAATGGACATAACAAGACAGAAACAGACTCATAGATGTAGAGAACAAACTAGTGGTTACCAGTGGGGAGACGGAAGTGGGGAGGGACAAGATAGAGGCAGGGAATTAAGAGATACCAACTACTATGTGTAAAATAAATAAGCAATGAGGATATATTGTACAGCAGAGGGAAGTATAGCCATTGTTTTGTAACAACTTTAAATGGAGTATAATCTATAAAAATATTGAATCACTATGTTGTATACCTTAAGGTAATGTAATATTGCAAATCAACTGTACTTCAATTTAAAAAAATCACTTCCTCTTTGGAGCCTTCTTCAAATCCTGCAGTATGGTGAACTGCCCTTTCCTTGTAGTTCTCACAGTGCTTTGCTCTGTGTCCTGTGATGTATTTATCAGACCATATATCATAATTTGTGTGTACTATCTAAAATAGTGTGGAGATTTACCCCCAAACAAGGACAGTATCTTACCTATACTGTATTTCCTAAAATCTAGTATGTACTGTGTTTCTAACAGATGTTTTTGCTTGAGTTGATGGATATAATAGCTGAGGGAGTAAGAGGGGGCAGTCAGAGATAATGAGAAATCTTTAGGAATGACAGTTCTAGGAAGACACCTGGAAGCAAGACTCCAATAACCTTTAGACGAGAGGAAGGGTTTCCAGGTGTTGGAAATGGCTGCAGAATGTTAGATAAAATTACAAAACAAAATGCATACTTCTCAACTCTGCCCAGGGCAAGCTCTGAGAAGAAGGTCCTGAAATTTAAATTGCTGTTCCTTGAATTGTACCTCCTCCAAAAAAAGCCATCGAAGACACATTGTAGTAGACCTTATTGAATTTTATTATTTCTGTCTCTTTTATTCTGTTTACTCTCCAGGAGTTTAATTAATGTGCTAAGTTCAATTTTTAAGTGTTCATGCTTCTTACAGTGCTTTTTCCCTTTCTGATGAAATTTTGCAAATAAAAGTCTATACAAATTTTAAAGTAAAAAGCTTACATTTCTCATTATTAGTTCAAAAACATGTATTTTTTTTCAATCAAACCTGAACTTTGTACCAGATCAGTACTAAGCTAAGTCTGACTGTGAAGGGGAAAGAATCATACAAAGATGTCAAAACATGGTGTCTGCTCCCAAGGAGCTCATAAGGTCATAGGATAGTAATGTTTTTTAGCATTTTATAGATAAAAATACTTTCATTTGCTAAGTCTCATTTCACTTTTTTATACAACTTATTTCTTAACAGGTAAGGAGGCTAAAAGTAAGAGATTGAATGACGACTGAGGTCACAGCTATTAAGGGGAAGAACATGGACTTGAAAATGGGTTTTCTGACTACAGATCACATAGCTTTTGGACAGCATCCTACTTTGTTCTTTTGCAAGACTCATAATCAAATTGATTAAGTCGGACCTCAGAAAACTTAGTTTAACATTGGAGACAAGCACATTTCCAGTGTTACTATAGAACTCATGATAGATATATAAAAGACCCCAAAGGGATGAGGAGCTATAATATTTGGAATTGAGATGAGAAGGAAATTTCCTGAAGGAGTTGATTCTTAAGCTGAGTTTTGAAGAACAAGTAAGTTCTAACTTGAAAAGGATTGGGGAGATTGCCTCCATGCAGTGAGGACTGAGTGTATATGTGTACAGAGGTATGTAGAGACAGAATACATGTGGGGAAATAGCAGTACTGCAGAGAGACTGAAATAGAGAAAGAAGAGAAAGGAGGAGTAGAAGGCGCTGAGCTAGGAGGCAGACAGATGTTAGCTTTTAAAGAGGCTGACAGACTGAAAAGAAATCTGTTTTTTTGTTTATGGAGTGCAGACCCCACAGAAGTGTGACACGACCAAATTTGTATTTTGAGAAGTTCATTCATTCAGCACAGTAGATGATTGTTTGGAGGCCCAGACGGAAGGAAGCCATCACAGTCACTCAGGGGAGGAGGAAAGAAAGTTTAACACGCAAGAATGGCAGTACAAATGGAAAGGAAAGGACGTGGAAGATTAGGCAGGCAAATATGTATAGAACTGATAAGTGATTTTATGGTTGAGATGGGAAAGAAAGCAGGATCTATGGTAAGTCTCAGGTTTACCACTTAGAAACCAAATGGATTGTGTTGCTGTGTCCTGAAAGAGAAATTTGGAGCAGGTCTGAAGAAAAGATGCAGTGAGTTTAGGCTGGCATATGTTGGATGTGATGTAGCTTTGAGGCACTCAAGGCAAGATGTCTAGCTATCGTTTGTTGTAGAGAAAGCAGTAGAACCCAGGACTTAGGGTTGCAGTCCGTGAAGCTAAGGTGACTTACATTTCAAGCCCTGCTTACCACCTGCCAGCTGCATGACCTTAGGCAACTTATCTAATATCTTAAAATCTTATGTTCATAACTAGCAAAAAAAAAAAAAAAAGGGTTTAAAATAGTTACCTTAAAATGTATTTTGAAGATTAAATATGATCACATGTGTAATTATTTACGGTCTGTCTTCCCAACTGAATTGTCTGCTTTTTGAGAATAGAGACTATGTCTCTTTTGTTTAATTCTTTATCTCAGTACCTGGAACCATACTTGGAATGTAGTAGGTACTGAATACATACTGAGTGAGCTAAATGACCAAATGCCCAGAGACTCTTCTGTAAAGAGCAGGTATAAGTATCATATAGGAGGTTGAAGCTTAGCAAAGAGGGTTGGGAAAGAGAATGTATGTAAGTAATTGAGTGTAGGTATGGATTCATAGTAGTCACTCTGTGGAGTTTGTACACAAAATGTATCCCTGAGGAAAAGAATTTTTAAGGAACAACTGAAGGAAAAGGAATCTCTGCTGCTATGACTCTTGACTATGTCCAGCTGTTCTTTTTCTAAGCTTATCAAATCTAACACTCTTAATATCAGAGCTGGTTCCTGGAGACACCCCTTCACCTGTTAACACCAGACTCCACATGGTGAATTCTTCCATGATGGTGCACTGGGCAGTCAAGGGTAGGTCCCACTTACAAACTGGTGATCCTCCTTCAGGTGGCCTACTGCCCATCTGTCTTCTGAGTTTCCGGGTTCCACCAGTAACATTCAAGAGTGCCCTTGGCTTTAATGGGAGCATTTAGAGCACAGACAAGAACAGCTGCTCCTTCCGTGCATTCCTGTATATAGCAAGCTGTAGGTGTTCCCTCTATCTGGATCCATCTCACAACGAACTTCTGTGCTGCTGTTACTAAGATATGGGACAACTGTGACATCTTTAGATGGGAAAGTCTAATTTGTTTCATACTATTCTAGATTTAAGTTTCTAAGTAAACTCAGAGAGGTGACAACATTGTGGGTGTGTGAAGTTGTCTTCCTGCCAGCTAAGTGTTTCTCTTTTTTGCTTGTGTGGCAGAGAAGGTTGTGCTGTGCTTTGTTAACATGCACGACAGTTGGCTTTTTGTCAACAGCTGGCCGTTTGGGGTACACTCAACTGTTCTTCAGTCAGATGACAGAAATGTCTTAGGGTGGTTCTTCAATCACAACCAAAATAGTTTTTTTTTTCTGTATGTCTAACTAATAACAACAATAACAATCATTTTCTAAGCTTCTATTACACTGCAGAACATGAAGAAGACAAGGAGGGTAATAATGCACACCTGTTAAGGAGCTGCTTGTTGTGATCTAAGTACAAAGTGCTAGTGACCTGAACTAAGATGGGGACAGTGGGATTAGAGGGAAATTAAGGGATAAAAATGTAGAAAGAGCTGTGAATTTTATGACTTGGTGCTAGATTGGGGGATAATAAGCAAGAGGGAGAATCAGTGATGACTCACTCCCACCCTCAGTAATTTTAAGTACCCCGTTTACGTGCTCTATGCACTCTTCCTCTTATATTTCTTGTTAAATTTTATTCTTCACTGTTGGGTTGAACCTGAAGGAAGGCAGGGGCCACCTCTGTCTTGTATACTGCAGCAGCTCTTTAGCAGCTGGTAGAGTGAATACAAGCCATTCACCAAGGTGTGGACCACAGAGGAAGGGGTGGGTTGGAATTGTGTGAAGAAAATGATAGTTATGGACATGTGTGAAACATTCAGATGGAGCTGTGTTGTAGCAAAACTGGGACAGCCGTCTGGACTCAGGAGAGAGTTCTGTGCTGGACATTTAGATTAAGGAGCCATCAACATTTAGACAGTAATGGAAATTATAGAGGCTTTGCAATCTATGCAGAATATTTAGGGTGAGAGAAAACAGGCCAGAACTCTGGGAACACTGGGACTTAAGGATAGAGAGAGAAAATCCCACTTTCTTTAAAGAAGTTAGATTTCTCTCTCTCTTTTCCCCCCCCTTAAAACAAGAAAAATCATTTATTATCTCATAGTTTCTGGAGGTCAGAAATTTGGGAGGGGCTCAGTTGGACAGTTCTGGCTTTGGGTCTCTCATGAGGTTGCATTGCCTGTAGGCTTCACTGAGGTGGAGGATCCCATTTCAAGGTGGCTCCCTCACATGGTCGGCAAATTGATAGTGGCTGTTGGCTGGAGGTCTTAGTTCCTCTCTACATGGACCTCTCCACAGAGCTGCCTGAGTGTCCTTGTGGCATGGTAGCTGGCTTCCCCCAGAGTGAGCATTTCAGAGAGAGTGCCAGGTGGAAGCTGTATCCTTTTTATGATAGTCTTGGAAGCCACATAGTATTCCTTCTGCCACATTCTATTTGTTAGAAGTAAGTCACCAGTGACCCACATTCAAGGGAAGTTAGACTTCTCCTTAAAGAAATTTAAGCCAGCTGAGGCATTGAAAGCAACCTTTGCATTTAGTACCAGAGATCTCATTGATTACCTTGCTAAGGGCAGATTCTATAGGGTTTTGGCAATGAAAATGCATTTGTAACAGGTAATCTGGCTTCTGCCACTGTCTATTTTGTAATGGCTATTTGCTTTTATGTCAATTTAGAATCCTTGTCTTTCTCTCTCCACCACTGCTCAGGGTCTACGCTTTCAGTACAGAGCTTTCTTCAATTCTATTCCTAAGGAGGTATACTTTACTCCAGGAGAGATCTTTTAAAACACTGCCTCTATATTTTACCTGTGACTGTTTTTTTCCTCCTGCTATGTACATTCCCTCTCTGGCTGTTCTTTCGGACTTGAACGAGGCACTCTAATGGTTTTCTATGAGTTTTTATGAGTTTCTAATAAGTTTGGTAGAACTGTCCAAGCTGACCCCCAAAAGACTTGTATAGCTCTTATGAAACTTCGGTGTGAAATATCACAGGTAGCCTTGACTTGAGAAGGTCAGTGTTTTTCTATCTAAATTTTAATTCTTTCGTAGGTGAAGACCATTCAAATCCATCTCAGATTGTTTAGGCTAGAGGTAGAGGAATGGGCAAAAGTAGTAATCTGCCAACATACCAGTCACATCCGAACTAAAGTGAAAGATATCTTCAGTAATTCTGACCTTTAAAACAGTCATAGTCTACACAGCCATGTTCAAAATAAACTCATCACCAAATGTTCTGTGTATGCAGCTGGAGAAACTGATGCAGGGAATAATGAAATCCATATCAGAGAGCTAACAAAGCATGGCAGGAGAGTTCAGGCAAAGATTTGCTGACAAAGATCTTTGAAGAATGATCATCTTTGCCTTGATACCCAGCAGGTGTGCCCATTGGACGAGAATTAAGTCATCTTTTCATGTCAGCAAAGGGCCTTGTTTCTACACTGCTATCAGGGAGCATCTACTCCCCTTAGTTGCCTGGAATCTTACTAAATTGAATCCTGGCTGCCATTGTGGCAGCCTGAATTATTTGTAGGACTTCAGTTATCATGGGCATACCATGGGGCTTGAGGAAGAAATTATTTGCCCCCTAATGTTGTAAATTTAATTTTCTTTCCGAACACCTGCTAAAGGACTAACTAAATCATTTGCCAGTGTGAAATATATCACACTGAAAGTTGATAGTGTCTGTATTTATTCTCATTATTCTCATTATTCTTATTATTCTCATTATTCTTCATTTCCCAAGAAGCCTGCCACAGTCTATAGAACAAGGGATGAATTTCTTAAAGAAGGTTTTACAACAGTTGGATCTTTCCAGGCTAAAGAGAATTGTTAAGTTTTTACAGGTTACACATAGTAGTCAGAATGGTGATTAAAATGTAGAAAGACTTCAGTTTCTTTTTTAATGGTACATTTGTCTCACATTTTAAGTCTCTCAGCTGTAAAAACATCATGTGCAATCATTACACTTTTACTCAAAGAAGTCCTGATTGCATTCTCACCAACGATCTCCACAAACAAGTCTAATAATTAATAGGTAGGAAGACCAAACTGTCCTCCTACTGTAAAAGGTAGGACAGAATTGGGGCAGACATAGTTTTGGGAGGAAACTTAGAAACTTTACCTTCCTTTTTGAAGGAAAAATAAAGTTTCTACTTTGCATCTCCTTGATACTCTCCTAAAATAAAAAATGAGCTACTGAGGCTAAAGTTAGAGAAATAAATTATTAATATGTACACTAATTAATATTTGCATTAATTTTGTAAATCTCTGAGCTGTAGAAAAGAGAAAAAAGCTAATTTCATACCTCTGGTATCCTCAACAGTATACATGAATTTGGGAAAAATGTTTTAAGTATACCTTGGAACACCCTATGACCTGTAAAAATTTTTTTTAAATGAAGATAATGGATATAAATCTGATAGTACTGTCACTATACTTATTTACTTTGGGTAAAAAAGTAAATATACTTATTTACTTTGGGATATATATGCCAATAAAGTCATGTTTTGGGAAGAAACAGAAATACATTTCTACATTGAAAATGATCTTTAAAGTAATCATTTTGGGAATTATAGACATTTGGTGAATTCCTCTTTGGGAATGCCTTCAGAATCAGAGTCACACATGAAATTCAGGTTTTATTTTATAGCAATATATTTGGGACCCTAATATATATTACCAAGATGTCACATATGTTATTCGTAGAATTTTCAAAATACTTTTTATTGATTTAAACCAATCTATTATACTCCCAAAGTACAATATCCAGTATGACCTAAATGTATAATACAGAAAATCATCCCTGCCCAATCCCTTGCCATTTCTTAAAAAAAGATCTAAACTCTGAAGTACGAAGGCCAGGTAAGTCAAACCTAACTCAAGGCAGATCTGGGTCATTGTCAATTTTTAGTCTAACATATGTCAGTGGGACACAGGAGCAGGACTTCTGTATGGCAGACTGTCTCAAATTCCATCTGTAGAACTGTAACAGCTCTGGAGGTCTACCTACCGTGATACCAGAGGAGCTGGAAGCAGTGGAAGTATTGGCAAGAACATAAATCCAATCCTTACAGGGAAATGTAATGAAGCTCTTGATATGCTGCAAGTTTGGGTTCTCAATATTCACAAACTAAGAAGAGATACCATTATTGTTGCCTGTAGGTAGACAAGGCTGATGCAGATAGGGACACACAGAGTGGATGAAAATGGGCCTTGAAATATTTTAAAATAACGTGCTTTAGAACCTAAAGATAACTTTGAAAGAGGTGTATGGTGATACAATGTGAATGGAATTATTTGAATTGGAATCAGTCTTCAGACTTACAAGTTTGCTACTTCGAAGTGCCTCATCATCCATTTGGGTGTATAACTTCCAGTATGTTGTTAAAATAATACTAAATAGGGCTTCCCTGGTGGCGCAGTGGTTGAGAGTCCGCCTGCCAATGCAGGGGACACGGGTTCGTGCCCCGGTCCGGGAAGATTCCACATGCCGCGGAGTGGCTGGGCCCGTGAGCCATGGCCGCTGAGCCTGCGCATCCGGAGCCTGTGCTCCGCAACGGGAGAGACCACAGCAGTGAGAGGCCCGCGTACCGCAAAAATAATAATAATAATAAATAATAAATAATACTACCCTCTTTTTAAGGTCATAATGCTTATGTTCTTCTGCTTCTGCTGTTTGGATTCTAAATTCTCTGCATATTCAAGTTTGAAATTTGCTCTAAAGAATAATAGGCATACTATGACCCCCAGATCCAAATTGGATTTTTATTTTTTTTTTATGCTATTGGAATAACCTATAAGAGTATCACCTGCCTCTGCTCTTGCACAGTAAAATTTCTAATGTTTGAGATACCAAGGTTTTATGTATTATATTAAAAATATACTCTCCACCAATAATACTCCAAAAGGCCAGCTGAGATTAGTTCAGCATTCCATAATTTCTCCCTTATGACCTTTATTTACTCCTATTAATTGTGTGCATATCTGTCTTCACAATTGATTTTAAGCTCCTTTAGGGGTATGGACCATATTTCACTGAAATTTATATCCTCCACATAATCTAGGGGAGAGTTTTCTATTTTATCATTCTTATTAAAATCTTTAGGGCATATAAGAATTCATGTGGATCTAAGGACGAAGTGCAAAAAAAGAGAAATGTGGGAAGGGTGGGTCCCACCTTATAGTTCCACACGGCTGCTTTCCTAGGCAAACTGCATCAGCAACCGTCGTTTTCCTGAAAGAGCTATGCTATGTATAGCTGCTCCTGTGAGTTTACCACGGCGAGGGAGCTCTTAGGAGTTGCTCCAAAATTATTGCAGTGAAGTAGTAGAACGCTACCTTATAAGGTCTTGTTTGCTATAACTGAGGATAAGACTGGTAGTAAACTGGGCAACAACCAAACTGAATTATTGTTAAACTGAGGACCAATAACCAATAGGCGGTGATGAGCTGAGAATGTATATGTCAGAGGAACAGGACAGAGGAGCTGCTGATGTACACACAACTGGACAAAATTAGGAACTACTGCAAGGCTAGTACCACCCCTCCACCTTCATCGGGTTAGAATTTTTCACACCCTGAAGGTTGTGGCAAGATGGAGGTGGGAGCACAAATTCCACTCACATTAAAAAATTTTCACTACATATTAAAAAAAATTTTTTTTTGGCTACGCTGGGTCTTCATTGCTGCGTGCGGGTTTTCTCTAGTTGCGGCGAGCAGGGGCTACTCTTTGTTGCGGTACGTGGGCTTCTCATTGCAGTGGCTTCTCTTGTCGCGGACTCTAGTAGTTGTGGCATGCGGGCCCTAGAGTGCACGGACTTCAGTAGTTGTGGTGCGTGGGCTCAGTAGTTGCGGCGCGTGGGCTCAGTAGTTGCGGCACATGGGCTCAATAGTTGTGGCACATGGGCTCAGTAGTTGTGGCGCACGGGCTTAGTTGCTCCACGGCATGTGGGATCTTCCTGGACCAGGGCTCGAACCCGTGTCCCCTGCATTGGCAGGCAGATTCTTAACCACTGTGCCACCAGGGAATTCCCTTCACTATATCTTAAATGAAGATTGAGCTAAGATGGAGGTAGGAACGTGAAGTATTTATGTTTTATGCATCTTCAAGCAGAAAGCTGAGATTATTTAAAATGTTCATGCAGAGCAAGAAATCGAAATACCAGAAAGGATCAAGTGGCACTGACTTTGGAATATGACCAGGTCTTCAGTTTCTGGGGAGAAAGAAGAGGAGGGAGCTGCTTGAGGAAAATACTTGGAGTAAAGAAAGAAACAGAAACACTGTTCTCTTTTAGAAATATTTGGTAGTTAAGTGCTTCAAGTTTTGTCTTTATAGTTAGCCATCTAACTCCTTAATGGAATTAGAGTACTTCGTTGGTTTCACTGTTTGTTTTACATTTTAATTTTATTTATTTTTAATTTTTCTTAATTTTAATCTCTTTTATTTTCAAAACCACTAAGCTTTATTTCTTTTTAAAAAACAGAAAATAGTTGGCCTTGTATTAGTTTTCTTAGCTCTGTTAAAAGAAGATTGAAAATGGATTATGAAGTTGCTCATTCATGAACAATCAAATATCGCATTCTTTGCTGAAATGACAGCTTTTGGTTAATTAATTATGTTGTAGGCATTTACACTTCTTCTGTGGGCAGTGCACCATAGCAGAAGTTGCTCACATGAGCAGCTTTAAGAATATTCTACACTTAATACTCACGTATTATAAGAACTTCAGCTAGTAAAAAAGTGTGTTTCTTTTTATTAATTATCATCCCTTCCTTTTGCTTACTTCTCTGGAATCTTTGCTCACGTAAACCTAAATGTCCACTTGTTCTCACCAAAGACATTGAATAAATCGTTCTCTCTGAAAATTGCGCTGTTTCCTAAGCTTTCAATTTCCAATGTATCCCTGAATTCTTCACTCTCTACCCTTGAAACATTCTCTCACTTTTAGTTTGTGTCAACAGCTCACCCTGCCTTATCAATCTCTCTTGTCTCTTCTGTTGCAGAAACTGCCCATGTTAGGAGTGGTGGATATAAGATTTGAGCTTTAATTTCCAATTCCGTATGCTCTTTAACCATGTCCTAAGGAAGCTGTGAGATTTCAGTATCCCAGTTTTTAAGCAAGAATTTGTTGTAAATAAGTCTGGCAGATGGCCACAACATCTGGGACAATTAAGCCCCAGGAATGGATGAGTAGTTTTCTAAGGTGAGTAGAATTTTCCATCTGTTCAAATGGCACGTTAGGGGTTTAGACAAGCCAGTGCTGGCCGCTTGGGGTGTTTGCCTTACACAAGCCTACTTTTTGTCCCCCCAGATACTTTCTGGTTGTGCCGCTAAAAAGTGGAGAAAGTAGGAAAATAAATATTTGCTCTTTTTACAGCTGTCTGGCTGTTGTGAATGGATAACTTAGGCTTCTTTGGGTTTAAGCAGTGAGATCAAACAGTTTTCATGAAATTCCACTCACATTTCAATGCATGACTTATTTTGGTTTATTCTGTTGTAGAATATTCCAAAGCCAGAAGTAAATGCTAAAGAATAAATTATCCCATTTAAAAGATATGGATGTACCACATAACAGATTGTGGCCACAAACATTCTGAGTCAGACCTTCCCCTCCAAATGCCCCGTCATCCCCTACACCCAGGCAACTCTCTAATTAATGTGTGATGGAATCATACCAAATCAGTATTAGGAACATATTATTTAGAGCCTAGGTTATTATTTTGAAGGTCTGTTGCTTAGGGTAAGCCACAGAAAATCAGTGAATTAGGCAGGATTTTTGTTTGTTTTCTGTTTGAGGAGGTACAATAAGTTGGCTAGTACAAGGAAGCTCTTACATCCTTGCAAACTTCAGTCACATTGCCATGTAAAGTCATTGCCAAGTTTTCAAAAATGAATCTGGACTGCTATTCTAATTCATGACTGTTCCGCCTCCGTGACAGTTGGTGCTCGCTTTTGCAGGGGACACAGCTGAAACTGCGTGGTGGAAGTGTCATTCCACTGCTAAGGTTTTGGATTTTGTTGCTCTGAAGAACTCGTATGTCAAAGAGTAGCAGCTTCTCGGTCTTCTTCTCTCCCCATCAGCAGCTGATATCTACTTTTCTCCCTATTTCCTCCAGACCGTCCACTCCCCAGCATCATTTCTGGAATATAACTCTGCCTTTCTTTCTGCATTTTATTTTCTTTTTGGTAAGCATATAGACTTATATGGTTTGCTAATAATTCCTGAATATGCATTTGCAGCCTTGAATCTCAGTGCCTTTCTGGCTTAAGTATCTGAGCAATCTTATGGCAGTACTTGGAGAACACTGTAAATGCTGAGACCTGACCTTTCAAACAGTTGAAGTATTGACCACACCAGATTTACACTTGGCTGTGCCATTTGCTATCACTGTAGCTTTAGAGCATATATTTGACCTATGCTAACTATTTATTTATTTATTTATTTATTTCACATCTTTATTGGAGTATAAATGCTTTACAATGTTGTGTTAGTTTTTGCTGTACAACAAAGTGAATCACCTATATATATACATATATCCCCATATCTCCTCCCTCTTGCGTCTCCCTCCCACCCTCCCTATCCCATCCCTCTAGGTCATCACAAAACACCGAGCTGATCTCCCTGTGCTATGCACCTCCCACTAGCTATCTATTTTACATTTGGTAGTGTATATACATCAGTGCTACTCCCTCACTTCATCCCAGCTTCCCCGTCCCCCTCTGTGCTCCCAAGTCTGTTCTCTACGTCTGCGTCTTTATTCCTGCCCTGCCACTAGGTTCATCAGTACCACTTTTTAAATTCCATATATATGTGTTAGCATACGGTATTTGTTTTTCTCTTTCTGACTTACTTCACTCTGTATGACAGATTCTAGGTCCATCCACCTCACTACAAGTAACTCAATTTTGTTTCTTTTTATGGCTGAGTAATATTCCATTGTATATATGTGCCACATCTTCTTTATCCATTCTTCTGTTGATGGACACTTAGGTTGCTTCCATGTCCTGGATATTGTAAATAGTGCTGCAATGAACACTGTGGTACATGACTCTTTTTGAATTATGGTTTTCTCAGGGTATATGCCCAGTAGTGGGATTGCTGCGTCATATGGTAGTTCTATTTTTAGTTTTTTAGGAACGTCCATACAGTTCTCCATAGTGGCTATATCAATTTACATTCCCACCAGCAGTGCAGGGGGTTCCCTTTTCTCCACACCCTCTCCAGCATTTATTATTTGTAGATTTTTTGATGATGGCCATTCTGACTGGTGTGAGGTGTTACCTCATTGTGGTTTTGATTTGCATTTCTCTACTGATTAGTGATGTTGAGCATTCATTCATGCGTTTGTTGGCCATCTGTATGTCTTCTTTGGAGAAATGTCTATTTAGCTCTTCCACCCATTTTTGGACTGGGTTGTTCGTTTTTGTGATATTGAGCTGCATGAGCTGCTTGTATATTTTAGAGATTAATCCTTTGTCAGTTGCTTCATTTGCAAATATTTTCTCCCATTCTGAGGGTTGTCTTTTCGTCTTTTTTATGGTTTCCTTTGCTGTACAAAAGCTTTGAAGTTTCATTAGGTCCCATTTGTTTATTTTTGTTTTTATTTCCATTTCTCTAGGAGATGGGTCAAAAAGGATCTTGCAGTGATTTATGTCATAGTGTGTTCTGCCTATGTTTTCCTCTAAGAGTTTTATAGTGTCCGGCCTTACATTTAGGTCTTTAATCCATTTTGAGTTTATTTTTGTGTGTGGTATTATGGTGTGTTCTAATTTCATTCTTTTAAATGTAGCTGTCCATTTTTCCCAGCACCACTTACTGAAGAGGCTGTCTATTCTCCATTGTATACTCTTGCTTCCTTTATCAAATATAAGGTGACTACATGTGCGTGGGTTTATCTCTGGGCTTTCTGTCTTGTTCCATTGATGTATATTTCTGTTTTTGTGCCAGTACCATACTGTCTTGATTACTGCAGCTTTGTAGTATAGTCTGAAGTCAGGGAGTCTGATTCCTCCAGCTCTATTTTTCTTTCTCAAAATTGCTTTAGCTATTCAGGGTCTTTTGTGTTTTCATACAAATTGTAAAACTTCTTGTTCTAATTCTGTGAAAAATGCCTTTGGTAGTTTGATAGGAATTGCACTGAACCTGTAGATTTCTTTGGGTAGTATAGTCATTTTCACAATATTGATTCTTCCATTCCAGGAGCTTGTTATATCTCTCCATCTGTTTATGTTATCTTTGATTTCTTTCATCAGTGTTTTATAGTTTTCTGAGTACAGGTCTTTTGCCTCCCTAGGTAGGTTTATTCCTAGGTATTTTATTCTTTTTGTTGTGATGGTAAATGGGATTGTTTCCTTAATTTCCCTTTCTGAACTTTCGTTGTTAGTGTATAGGAATGCAAGAGATTTCTGTGCATTAATTTTGTATCCTGCAACCTTACTAAGTTCATTGATTAGTTCTAGTAGTTTTCTGGTGGCATCTTATGATTTTCTATGTATAGTATCATGTCCTTTGCAAACAGTGACAATTTTACTTCTTTTTCAATTTGTATTCCTTTTATTTCTTTTTCTTCTCTGATTGCTGTCACTAGGACTTCCAATACTATGTTGAATAATAGTGGTTAGAGTGGACAACCTTGTGTTGTTCCTGATCTTAGAAGAAATGCTTTCAGTTTTTCACCATTGAGAATGATGTTTGCTGTGGGTTTGTCATATATGGCTTTTATTATGTTGAGGTAGTTTCCCTCTATGCCCACTTACTGGAGAGTTTTTATATAAATGGGTGTTGAATTTTGTCAAAAGTATTTTCTGCGTCTGTTGAGATGATCATATGGTTTTTATTTTTTAATTTGTTAATATGTTGTATCACATTGATTGAAGAATATATTGAAGAATCCTTGCATCCCTGGGATAAATCCCACTTGATCATAGTGTATGATCCTTTTAACGTGTTGTTGGATTCTGTTTGCTAGTATTTTGTTGATGATTTTTGCGTCTATGTTTATCAGTGATATTGGTCTATAATTTTCTTTTTTTGTGATATCTTTGTCTGGTTTTGGTGTGAGGGTGATGGTTGCCTTGTAGAATGAGTTTGGGAGTATTCCTCCTTCTGCTATATTTGGAAGAGTTTGAGAAGGTTAGGTGTTAACTCTTCTCTAAATGTTTGATAGAATTCACCTGTGAAGCCATCTGGTCCTGGACTTTTGTTTGTTGGAAGATTTTTAATTACAGTTTCAATTTCCTTACATGTGATTGGTCTGTTAGTATTTTCTAATTCTTCCTGGTTCAGTCTTGGAAAGTTGTACCTTTCCAAGAATTTGTCCATTCCTTTCAGGTTGTCCATTTTATTGGCATATAGTTGCTTGTAGTAGTCTCTTATGATCTTTTGTATTTCTGTGGTGCCTGTTGTAATCTCTCCTTTTTCATTTCTAATTTTATTGATCTGACTCCTCTCCCTTTTTTCTTAATGAGTCTGGATAATGGTTTATCAATTTTGTTTATCTTCTCAAAGAACAAGCTTTTAGTTTTATTGATCTTTGCTGTTGTTTCCTTTGTTTCTGTTTCATTTATTTCTGCTCTGATCTTTATGATTTCTTTCCTTCTACTAATTTTGGCTCTTTGTTCTTCTTTTTCCAGTTACTTTCGGTGTTTATTTGATATTTTTCTTGTTTCTTGAGGTGAGCTTGAATTGCTATGAACTTCCCTCTTATAACGGCTTTTGCTGTGTCCCATAGGTTTTGGATCATTGTGTTTTTGTTGTCATTTTTTTCTAGATTTTTTTAAAATTTTCTCTTTGATTTCTTCAGTGATCTCTTGGTTATTTAGCAACGCACTATATAACCTCCATGTATTTGTGTTTTTTACTGTTTTTTTTTCCTGCAATTGATTTCCAATCTCATAGCATTGTAGTCGGAAAAGAAACTTGATTTCAATTTTCTTAAATTTTCCAAGTCTTGATTTGTGACCCAAAATGTGATCTATTCTTTAGAACATTCCATGTGCACTTGAGAAGAAAGTGTATTCTTCTGCTTTCAGTGGAATGTCCTAAAATATCCATTAAGTGTATCTGGTCTGTTTTGTCATTTAAAGCTTACGTTTCCTTATTTATTTTCTGTCTGGATGATCTGTCTACTGGTGTAAGTGGGGTGTTAAAGTCCCCCACTATCATTGTGTTACTGTTGATTTCTCCTTTTATGGCTGTTAGCATTTGCCTTATGTATTGAGGTGATCCTACGTTGGATGCATAAATTTTTACAATTGTTATATCCTCTTCTTGGATCGATCCCTTGATCATTATGTAGTGTCCCTCTTTGTCTCTTGTAATAGTCTTTATCTTAAAGTCTATTTTATCTGATATGAGTATTGCTACTCCAGCTTTCTTGTGATTTCCATTTGCATGGAATATCTTTTTCCATCCCCTCACTTTGTCTGTATGTGTCCCTCGGTCTGAAGTGGGTTTCTTGTAGTCAGCATATATAACGCTCTTGTTTTTGTATCCATTCAGCCACTCTGTGTCTTTGTTTGGAGCATTTAATCTGTTTACATTCAACATCGATATGTATGTTCCTATTACCATTTTCTTAATTGATTTGGGTTTGTTTTTGTGGGTCTTTATGTTCTCTTGTGTTTCCTGCTTAGAGAAGTTCCTTTAGCATTTATTGTAAAGCTGGTTTGATAGTGCTGAATTCTCGTAGCTTTTGCTTGTCTGTAAAGCTTTTGATTTCTCCATCAAATCTGAATTAGATCCTTGCTGGGTAGAGTAATCTTGGTTGTAGGATTTTCCCTTTCATCACCTTAAATATGTCCTGCCGTTCCCTTCTGGCTTGCAGAGTTTCTGCTGAAAGATCAGCTATTAACCTTATGGGGATTCCCTTGTATGTTATTTGTTGCTTTTCCCTTGCTGCTTTTAATATTTTTTCTTTGTATTTGATAGTTTGATTAATATGTGTCTAGGTGCGTTTCTCTTTGGGTTTATCCTGTGTGGGACTTTCTGCACTTCCTAGACTTGACTGACTGTTTCCTTTTGCATGTTAGGGAAGTTTTCGACTATAATGTCTTCAAATATTTTCTCAGATCCTTTCTTTTTCTCTTCTTCTTCTGGGACCCCTGTAATTCCAGTGTTGGTGTATTTAATGTTGTCCCAGTGGTCTCTGAGACTGTCCTCAATTCTTTTCATTCTTTTTTCTTTATTCTGCTCCCTGGCAGTTATTTCCACCATTTTATCTTCCAGCTCACTTATCCATTCTTCTGCCTCAGTTTTTCTGCTATTGCTTCTTTCTAGAGTATTTTTAAATTTCAGTTATTGTGTTGTTCATCACTGTTTGTTTGCTCTTTAGTTCTTCTAGATCCTTGTTAAATGTTTCTTGTATTTTTTCCATTCTGTTTCCAAGATTTTAGATCATCTTTATTATCATTACTCTGAATTCTTTTTCAGGTAGGTTGCCTTTTTCATCTTCATTTATTTGGTCTTGTAGGTTTTTACCTTGCTCCTTTTTCTGTAACATATTTTTTTGGCTTTTTTTTTTTTTGATGAGTGGGGCTGTATTCCTGTCTTACTAGTTGTTTGGCCTGAAGCGTCCAGCACTGGAGTTTGCAAGCAGTTGGATAGAGCTGGGTCTTAGTGCGGAGATGAGGACTTCTGGGAGGCCTCACTTCGATCAATATTCCCTGGGGTCTGAGGTTCTCTGTTAGTCCAGCGGTTTGGACTCAGAGCTCCCACCACAGGAGCTCAGGCCCACCCTCCGGCCTGGGAACCAAGATCCCACAAGATGTGTGGTGCGGAGAAACGAAAAGAAAAAGTAAAAAAGGAGCAATACAGTAACAAAGAATAAAAACAAAATAAAATCAGAAAGATAAAAACTATATTAGGCAAAATAAAAATTTATTTGAAACAACTGCAACAAGGTAAAATAAAACCACAACAGAAGAAAAAAGAAGCAAAAACAAAAGCCTTGGCTATGGGGGGTGGAGTTTAGGTGGGGGTGGAACTTAGGGGCGGGGTTTAGGGTGGGGCAGGACCTAGGCAGGTGCGGGGTGACTTTTGGGCGTGGGTTGCGACCTAGTCTCAGGACCCAAGCCAATGGAAAAGGCAGTGGGGGCAGGGCCTAGGTGGGATAATGTTCACGAGTGGCGTGGGGCCTCTGCTTAGGACCTGCACAGAAGGGGAGAGGCAGCACCTCCAAAGGAGGGCCTCTGGAGTGTGGAGTTCTACAGTTTGGAAGTTAAGTCCCTGGGTGAGGGTGTGTGGGTGGGGTTTAGGCCCAGTGCAGTTAGAGGGGTCTAAGAGGGGGTCTCCGAGTGTAGAGGTAGAGCCCTGGGTGAGGGTGTAGGGGTGGGACTTGGGCTCTGCACAGCAAGAGGGAGGCTCCTAGGGCAGAAGATTGGGCCTGGGAACCAAACAGCCTCCCCAGTGCCTAAGTGGACAGAGAGAACGCTGTTTGCATTCTGTTCTTCTGTGCCCCCCTCCCCCACAGTCTCCCACAGGGTCTCCCCTGTCCTGCTGGACCCCTAACCATGGGTGGGTCCTGCTGGGTGTAGGAACTCCTCCCCTCCCCCAGGCCCCCCTCAGGGGAGGCTGGTCCCAGAGGTCCAGCCTTTACTTTCGCTCCCCCTTCCCTCCCTCCCACTCCCTCAGGACCCACGTGGCTGGAGGGGGCCTTGGTAGGCAGAGGATCAGTCCCAGGATCTCAGCAGGCTCCCAGGGGTCCAAGTGGGCAGGGGAAACCTGGCCACACTCCCTTTTGGTCCTCTGCCTTCCCAATGGTACCCCAATATCCCCCTTCGGGTGTGGGATCCCTTCCCCTCCCCCAACCACCCCTCAGGGGAGCCAGTCCTGTCCCACCTCCACTTCTCCTCCCCCTTCACTCCCCCCCATGCCCCATGTCCTACCTGGTTTCTGGGGTTTCCTCCCGTCCCCTTAGGTGTCTGTGGTCCCTTGCCAGTACCTGGTAGGTGCCCTAGTTGTGCGGAGACATGAATTCCGTTTCTTCCTAGTCCGCCATCTTGTCTCCACCTTGCCCCTATGATATTTATAAAATGGAAATAATCATTCTTTAGAAACCTCACAGGGTTATGAGGCTTAAATGAAGTTGAATCTTTATGTTTGATATAGTAAATGATAAACAATTGTGTTCTTCTCACTGCCAATCTCCTAATTGTTGTAAACTTCCAACTTTGGAATTATCCTTAATTGTTCACACTTTTATCTTCTAAATCAAATCCATCACCATGTTCTATTAATTAGGGTCCCCCTCTTTCTCTGTGTCCATGGCTACATTTTTTATTGGTTCAGACCATCACTGTAAACCAGGAGTACTGCTGTATTTTATATCCAAATTTCTTTACTTTTTTTTAGCCCATTTAATATAATTAAATTTTCTTTCAATTTAGCAAACATCATTTTGAACCTACTATGTGCCATAAAGATTGCTAGGCCATATTGTAAGTGGCCTTGGAAGACACTATTAGTTAGAGCTTGGGCTCTGGAGCTGGATTGCTTGGCTTCACATGCCAGCTCAACTATTTATTAGCTATGTAACTTTGGACAAGTTAGTTAATATTTCTTCATTTCAGCTTCCTTGTCTCTAACAAGGATATAGATAATAATAGTATCTCATGTCATAATGATTATCATAAGAAATAAAGAAAATGGTGCATATAAACATGCCTAACATGCAGAAAGCACTCAATTATTAATTTTTCTTATTATCTTTGAATTTTTTTTCAGCATTGGCCTCCCATTTTGATACCTACAATGACCACCTCTTCAATATAAATTAAATTGGAGCCTCTGTATTTGAGTTTTCCATTAACTTCCTTTTAATCAGTTCTCACTAAATTCTTTGACACCTGCATAAACATAGACATTTAGCCTGATGGCATTTAGTCCATCATCCCTAGACTTCCAGTCACTGACAGGGTTTCTCCACAGCATAGATTCTCTGTCTTAGTTAAGCCATTGTACTTCATGTTTCTTTATTTTTATCTGATGTAGTTCTAGATTCAGTGCATTTACCCAAGTCATTCCTGTTTTTCTATTGTTTATTTTTTTGCTAATTTCAAACATTCTGCTTTGAGCTCGCTTTTCAAGATTCTTTCCCTTACTAAGTGCTCCTAAACTAAGCACTCTTATATTCCCTCTGCTTTTAGAATAATTATGTTCTGCTTGTGCTATGTTGAATCCCTTACTCCATAAGCCTAAGCCTTTCTGCTCCAGTCATATTAGTCTCCTGCTATTCCTGAAACATGCCGAGCATTCGTCTATCTTAGGACTGTTGCATCTGCTTTTCCCTTTAACTGAAAATAATGTTTTTCTCTAGACATATGCGTGGTTTATGGTCATACTTCATTCAGGTCTCTGCTCAAATATCACTACCACAGAGAGTCACCCCATCATCCTTACATGGTTTCATTTTTCTTTGTAGTATTTTCTATAGGTAGATCTGATATTTATCTATTGTCTTTTTTCCTCACCAGGGGGCAGGGCCATTGTCTTGTTTTGTTCCCTGTTCTATCCGTAGCTCCTGGCACAGTGCCCTTTATATAGGAGATTCTCAATTAATATATATTGGATGGATGAATGAATAAATTGTAACTTGACATCCCCCACCAAAAATCATTCTAAACACTTAAAATATTTATGGACGATATATTTGATTTTATAACATACCACTGTATATTGTGATCTTGATGAAATCATGCTGGTTTTAGGACAAAACTGACTCAAATTTCCAATTTCTCAATATTATCTGAGTGAATCCCAGTAAATATTTCTCTGAGCCTCAATACCTTTATGTATAAAATATAGTAATACTCACTGTGATGATTAACTTTATGTCAGCTTGCCTGGGGTATAGTGTCTAGTTATTTGCTCAAACACTAGTCCAGATGCTGTTGTGAAGACATGTTTTAGATGTGAATAACATTTACACAAGTGGACTTTGAGTAAAACAGATTACCTTCCATAATGTGAGTGGGTCTCAAACAATCAGTTGAAGGCCTTAAGAGGAATAACTGAGGTTTTCAAAAGGAGAAACACTTCTGCCTCAAGACTGCAGCATAGAAACCCTGCCTGGATTTCTAGCCTGATGGCCTGCTCTAAAGCTTTTGAACTTATCACCCCCACAGAATGCTGTTTGCCAATTCCTTGAAATCTCATATATTCTTATTCTCTCTCTCTCTCTCCCTCCCTCCCTTCCTCCCTCCCCCCCTCCCCCCTCTCTCATTCATATATATCCTCTCTCCGTATGTGTGTGTGTGCTTATATACATACATATCATATCATATTGGGTTTTTTTCTTGGGAGAACGCTGACTAATAAACCTACCTTGCCTGATTGAAGTTGGGATTGAATGAGGCATGTTTAAAACTCAGTAAATAGTACAGTAAATTCTTTTGGCAGGTTATTGTGCCTGCCACATAGTAGGTGCTCAATAAGGATATGATGAAAGAATGAATAAATATTTTCCAGAACAAATATTATTCCAGAAGACTGTAAAAGCTCTTACATTTTGGTCACCATTAATCATTTCTGAATAGTCTTTTTGGCTGAATGTACAGCACATTGCATTCCCTGTAAAGGTCTAAGGAAGCCTATTCATATGCAACATCATTCACTGAAAATAAGTCAGTATTTCTTTTATGACAGCAAAAGTACTGTTTGCAAATGAAAGGAGGTCGAGTGCCAAATCACTCCATGAATCTTCTAGCAATTTTTAGATAAATCTCATTTTCTACATCTGAAAACACTTTCTAAGAGTGTTTTGAACACTAGTTAGCTAATTGGGGCCATGGTCTTTGAAAAAATATATATGTATACATATTATACAAATGTTAAGTATTTTAATTCAGGTGGAAATGGGAAGTGGCAAGGTATCTTTTAAATGTTTGAGCATCTGGAAATTAAGTACACGTATTTGAAGAATATACAAATTCAGATGGGGTTCTAGTAAGAACGTATTCTGTTTCAAAGAACTGAGAAGATTGAAATAGTCACTGTTGAAGCTGAACAGATTTCATGGATTTTAAAGGTATTTTGCAGTATATGGACTGGGAGGCCTATCAGGTGCCATCGTATTTGGGGTTTCCCTCAAGGTATCAACTAGAAGACTAAGAGATAGACCCATGTGGCAGGGATGGCCGAACAAATACCAGGACCGTGTTAAGAGTCTTTAGTGCCAACCAAACACACTCACTAAAGGCTAGGCTCTTAGAGAGACAGTTAGGGAGAAGATGAGAGGAGGAGGGAGTGATTGAAAGATCCAAAATGAGACGCTGGAAACCAGATTGTCTGCCTTCAGTTTTGCCCAGTTTCCCAGCCAGAGTCTTCCAAAAGAAAACAGTATTTTTTAACTCCATTGACATTCTTACCGTGGTGGAAATATCCTGAAATTCAGTAGAAATTTGAATTTCTACATTGTTAAGCCTTAATGTATGACAAGTTTCTAATCCTACTGCCTCTGTCTTTCCAATGCCCCTTGATTTGGTAGTTGGTCATAAATGTCCTAATGAGAATGTTTTTGTTAATTAGGATAGGAAAATATCCTAAAAATAAGAAAATATCTTTACCACTTTTAAATATGCTTGCATTATAAACCTACTCACTGGAATAACCAGCTCCTCAAACATCATTAACTACTTACTTAAAAATTCATTTTTAACACTTTTATATTATATCAAGTTTTATTGCAACAGATGCTGAAAAAGCCTACCAGTTTCATGGGGATTTTAGTGACAAGATAGGGGAAATGTCTAGACTTCAGTTCTTTTCTCAGTACTTGAATTCAGGCCAACTGCAGGATATCAGCTTCTACATGTGTTCAAGCTCTCAGATTTTTTTGTTTTAAATGAAAGTTACATAGATTGGAACATCAATGCATTGGAGATATTTGAGGGAAAGAAAGAGGACAATAAAAGAATAAAAGTGAGTTCGTGGACTTCCCCCTAGAATCCTAGATTCCCTAAATGACATAAAATGTCATGTGGCTATGTGTGGCTAGATAGTGACATTTTGGACATAAATTGAATTCCCTGTTTGAAAGAAGAAGAGAGGTTTGTCCTAGAACAATAAAGCTTGCAAAAATGAAGTACTGTAAGCTGAACTGTATTTAAAATTCACTATATATATGTATAACTGAAAAACTTTGCTATACACTTGAAACCAATACAACATTGTAACTTAACTATACTTCAGTAAAGAAACATAAAAAATAAAAAAGATGAAAGAGAAAAAAATTCACACTACACATCTGTGCCATAAGGATTCAGGAGTTGTCCCCCACGTTGTCTTGTCAGTACTCATTTGACTTGTAGTGGGCATATGGCAGGGAGGCATCAGAGCATACCTGAGAGCACACACCACCTGGGAAGCAAGTGGAGATGACAGTAGCAGGGGAATAATTAGGGTGGCCTTGAAGGGGAAGGGCATTACAGGGGATTGAGACTGTTCTCCATAGCCAATCACTGAGATTTACTGCAGTATGAGGAAGAGGTCAGGGACCAGCAGAGTGACTTAGGAAGAACCATCCAGGGATCTATTCTAACCCAAATGATCTGTAATTTGAGGGATCCAGTCTCTGAATGCTCCCCCAAATATACCATCATTTTTCACTAAGCAACATGGAATTTGCTACAAATGACTGTTCTGTTGATACACAGAGGTCTAAAGTGCCTTCAATCTGATAACACTGTTCGATAGGCTTTGAGACACCACTCAGCATGTGCATTTTTTAAGAGAAATTAAAATAGTTGCCTCAAAAGCTTTCAACAGAGGGGAAGAACTTCCCTGCACCCCTGTCTCTTTAGTTTATATCTCTAAGTTCCATTGTTCTGTGCATAGCTGTCTCTTGGGCCTTTTCAGAAACGCTTGTCACCAAAGTTAAAAATACCTACCAAACTAGATTCTAAGAAGAACAATGCACATCTTTACTGACTTTTTTGCTTGTTTGTTTTCAGTTTTGGTAAATTGCAAGTACATCATTCTCTGCACAGCTGGACACTGTGCTCTTTCAAATATTTTTCCCTTCTCAGAAATTAAAAAAATATATATATATATTTGCCAAATTATCTTTCACCAAAACATACCCCCCCAAAATCATTTTATTAATTTTTTTTATGCTTCATGGTGACAGATCTAACTTCAGAAACGTGTCACTAAAGGGCTAGATAACCTGGTATTACTTCAGACAGGCAGCCAACATGTTGGCCACAGGTTTTATTGTCCAAATCTGCTCAGTGAAACCCCACACCAACAGTGGCCATTACGCAATAGAGCTACGGATATTGTCAGAGAATCTAGAGACCATAAAAATCTGTATGTTGTATGCATAAATTTGCATATGGAATTAAAGAGGTCTTAACTTCAAGTGGGAAATTGTGACTTTGTGAACTTAATGCTTTGATCTCAGTGGTCATATCTGGACATCTGAAATTTACAACTGGTTGTGCCAAGATACTTGGGAAGAGTCGGGTAGGAGTGAGAACATTCTTAACAATTAGCAGGGGACTAAGCTTCAGATAATATACATAAGCACAAATGGACAGAAAAGGTCTCTGCTGTTCTGTTTGTCTCCTTTTCCACGGGTACATGAGGCCAACAATTTAATTTTCTATTTTAATTAATCTGGTAGCCACAGTTCAACACTGGCTTATGGTAGAGAAAGAATTGGACAGCTCTTTCTGACTTAGGATTTTTGTACTTTTCTTCTATCATATTGTCTTAATATGATAAACCATAACTACAATAAAGGAAAGAATTTGGAGACAATCCACATTAATTTTACAAGTACTTAGATCTCTCCCTCTTGAACCTCACAGGAGCTGCCTGAGTGATTGTTCATGGATACTGAAAATAGCCAATCATTTGTTATCCATACAACTTCGCTTCTGAGAAAAATACATTAGGAAAAGGCTTGCTCTGGATTTTCCAGCATGCAAAACTCCATCAAATCAGTTCAACATGCAAAAACAATTTAATAAAGCACTTACTTCCCCTGGGCCCAAGGCCATATCTATGCAGAACTGAGGAATTGAAGGTTTTTCAACACTGTTATTGACTTTCAGTCATTTTTAACTTAGCCAGACCAAGTAATATTGACATGTACTAAATACAACTCTTAATCATTAGGATGATTAAAAAGAACATAACTTTTCTAAACAGTGCTTTACATTCCTTTTACTTTTACAATCATAACATTTTCATTTATTAACTTAACACATACTTATTGAAAATAAACTGTGCTCCAGGCATTGTGAAAAGGTTTGAGAATATAAAGATAAATAACAAAATCCCGTCCCCAAGTTGTTAAAAAAATCTTAGTGCTTAAAAGGAATTGCAGAGCGCTTTTAATCCATTCTGTCACAATATCCTTCACAGTTGCTGTCACATATCTCATGGAAAGGCTGGTGGCAAAAGCCCCGAGGGGGAGAATCAGAAGTCCTGAGTTTGAATCCTGACTTTGTCCTCTGCTTGCTGAGTAACCTTGGGTAAGTCAGTGAATACTGAAACTCTTAAATTTGTTTCCCAGTTTATAAAATAGGGACTCGGGATGTAGTAATACCTGTCACTTAGGGTTACTGTAAGAATGAAATGGATTGATACCATGTCAAATGCCTAACAGAGTGGCTTGCATGAAGTCAGCATTATAAATAGTAGCTATTTTCAAGGAGTTAACAGCCGAATTAGACAGCTCACTCTGTTTTTCAACAGTTCTCATTGTCACAAGGTTCTGAAATTTGCCTTCCTGCGAATTCCGACCACTGGAACTCATTATGCTCACTGGAGCAGATAAGTTTAATTCTTTCTGCCACATGAACAACCTTAAGACAGCGGAACACAGTTTCCACCCTTCTTGATTTCTTCCCTGTTGAGCGTCTGCAGTGAACTTTTATTGTTACTTAACTATTTTTTCTTAGGTATAATAAATATATTAAAACCTTCAAAACCATTTACACTAGGGTGAGAATCAGTATAGGATGGAACATTTCATACTGAATTTAAATCTGTTTAGTAATTGAAATCAGAAAATAACCTCTCCTCCAAGTTTTACTTAGAAGATAAACCTCCATAAACTTTCACCAAGGCAGTAGTCTCCTAGTCTATTTCCAGCCTGCTTACTGAGTCATGTTCTAAGTACAAATCTATTTCTCTATTGGTTGCCATAAATAAAACTTCCCAGCTTACTTAGTACAGTGGTTCCAAACTTTTTGATCTACTAACCCCTTTACACCCTTAAAAGTGATTGATGATCTGCAAAAGCTTTTGCTTCTGTAGGTCAAATCTATATGTACTTACTGTATTAGAAACTAAAACAATTATTAATTCATTTAAAATACAACAGATTTATTATATATTAACACAAATAACACATATTTATGAAAAATAATATCTTTTCCTAAACAAAAAAGAAATAGTGAGCAGAGTGGCCTTGCTTAATATTTTTGTAAAATGTTTAATGTTTAGCTTAATAAAAGTCAACTAACTGTCTGCTTCTGCATTCAACCTGTTGTGATATGTTGTTTTGTTTGAAAAATGTGACAAAAATCATACCTCACAGAGATATGTAGTTGGAAAATGAAGGAATATTTTAATAGTCTTTTTCAGATAATTGTGAATATCCTTCTTTGGTATTACACCAAATCTCAACAAATGGTAGTTTCTTACAGGGTAGTTGAAATGTATGATCTCAAGTGATGCCCATGACATTTAAATTAAAATCTATTTGTCTAACTTGAGCTTTAAAAGGAACTTTTACCCATGTGTGATCTTGTAATACCATGTTTTGATTATATGAAAAAATTGGTTCACTACGTTATACAGATATTCCAAAGGTTGATGCGTTTCACTATATAATATCAAGAAATCACATTCACTGATACCATCCCAAATCTCATTTTTTCTTAAAAAAAAATTGTTGTATACTGGGATGCTGTTAAGTTCATGATGGCAGATACAAGTTTTCCAAAATTCTAATTTTCTTTGAAATTTGTCATTGGCAACAAACACTATTAGTTATTTTCCTTACAATGACAAGTTCACTTTGTTCATTTTCAAGAAAATGCCTGCCAAACAAAACTCATTTCAACATTTTGGAACACCCTGAAAGAGTCTTGGGGACCCCAGAGGTCTATAGACCATCCTTTGAGAACTGCTGTCTCAGCATTTAATAAGATCCCCTACAAGTTGCAGCCTACCTTCCAGCCCTACCATACCTCTAATCCTCTCTGGCCTAATCTAATCTATCTTTCCTCTCATCTGCTCTGCTCATTTTTTGGCCAAGATTCATGAACTCTTTCCTGATATTTTTTCCATGTATTATTAAAATATTATTAAGATAATCCCTCCTTGAGTTGTTACTATATATATCGTGTACTTTCTTTTAGCGTTGACCTTGCATAGTTTCATTTGTTTATATACCTGTCTCTTCCTTTTAGACAGTTAGTTGCTCAAACACTGGAACTCAGTCTTGTTAGTATCTATATCAGAAAGTAAATACTAGATCTACCAATTATTAGCTTGAACAAGTTTTTTAACCACTCTGTGTCTGATTTCTCACTTGTAAAATGGAGTACCATTACTTACTCCAGAGAGGACTGAAAGAGAAAATGCATATATCAGCTCAAAATACTGTTAAGTATGATCATTATTACTACATGTTTTTGAGGGATTACCCCGTTGATGAGGTATTTCCTGTTTTAATATCAAAAGGATTAGTTATAGTTGAGTCTATAGCATTGTCTGAGTTTACAAGGGTTTCTTGTCTTGTATTTTTTATTTAGGGCCTAAATTCTAGACAATGATTTATTTGGGTAATTTTTGATCTATCGTGAGTTCTGTTTGGTAAGCAAACATTTTCAGGTTAGATACTTCTGTCACTGTGTTTATTCTGTGAAGTACCATATTTTAAGCACATGTATGTGGTTCAGGCCCTTACTGATGCAGTCATTCTAGACCCTGTCCTCTACCTGACCAAGAAATCTCTCACATTACTCCTCAACTCTCCTCCCTACTGCTGCCATTTCAGGGTTGATCCTTATCCCTTCTCTTCTGGACTTTGCCAAATAGTCTCCAGTCTCTCTCACCTACAATTTAACCTCCATTCAGATTCTGGAGAGTGCAAATTCTTCATAAAATGCTAATATGACTAAAAACCTATCTTAGCTACTTGTCACACACAAGATGAAGTCCAAACTCTTTGGGGTGGGTATTAAGGCTCTTTATATTCTCACCTCTTTATTTCTTGCTAAACTGACTTCTTATTCATTCTCTTAGCCCTACCCCACCTCTCATGCACCTGCTGTGTTGAGCAACTTGCAGTTCCTAGAATATGATATATCTGTATTTATTGGCTCCAATTTTTTTTCTATTTCTAGGCTATCTTTCTGAAAATTACCACTGAGTCTTCCAGACTCAGCTCTTTTCTGCTCTGGTGTCATTCTGCTGTGACTTTCTCCTCTCCTGTTTTTTTAGGCTCTGTATCCTATGTTATAGCCCACACAGTACTTTGTTACCTCTATTTGTGTTTATATCTGTCTTCCTTCATACACTAAGACATATTCACAGAACCTGCCATTCATATGATCTAACAAGAGAAGCTATTCCCCCTCAGTCCCTGCTATATAGAGAGCTATGACTTGGACCACTAATTCTGTTCTCCTGGCAAGATCTTCAGACCAACTGACAGGAAGACAGCAAATCCAAAGGATGCTCTGTGATCTATGACTTAGGACCAATGGCATACCAAGTGTGAACGTTTGAGATAGGCTGAACAGGTTCTCCTGCCAAATTGAGTTGGAAAGAACTGAGTCATAAAGTGAAGTTGAAAGAATTTCTAGGAGTACCTATATGAGTCCCCTCCATATCCACTCATCTGCTTCCGTCTGTGTACATACACCCTGCCTCCCTACCTTTATCACAGGTGTACTAACTGACCATTCTTACTTAAGGCCAACCTCTCCACTGGAGCACTCAATCCTAGCCTCACTCATTTATTGGAGAACACCAGTCTAGCAGTTCTCTCCTACCTTATCTTTTTCCCCTTCTGATAAATCATTCTCATTGGCATACAAATATGCTGTAATTTCTTCACTCTAAATATATATAAATACTTTTCTCCTGAATCTACATCTCCCTTTAGCTACTGTCCTATTTCTCATCTCTCTTCTGTGGAAAAATTTTCTGGAATAAAATAATCTCTAATAGATACAATCATAGAGTTCTCTACTTTCCTGAACCTGCTCTAATCAAGCTTTTACTCCACCACTGCAGAAGTTAAATTTTGGTCATCTTCGTCCTTGACAATTCAGAGGTATTATACTGGTAGTCAAGTCTTCTACCTTCAAATACTTTCTTCACGTGTCCTTCAGGAGATCACACTCACCTGAGTGGCCCTCTACCTCACTTACCCTCCTTTGGAGCTTCTGTTTTCTCCTTGTCTTCACACATCAAGGTAATTATTTTTTCGTCTGTACTGGCTCTGTTAGTATACTTGAGTCAGGTGATTCTATAATACACCTAGACACTGATGATTCACATATTTTAATCTCCAGTTCACACTACTGCCCTCAACTCCAGACTCCAAATGCCTCCTAGATACACCCAACTGCATGTCTCCCAGCCTCTGCATTTCTCTCTGCCAACAATAAATTTATTAACGCAGTAGCCAGAGTAATCCTTTTATAAAGTTAGTCAAAGGCTATTATCCTTCCTTTGTAGCCCTCTCAAGGGACCTCAGTGTCCCTACAGGATCTGTTCTGCCTCTTCCCTGTTATCTCGCAGACTTCATCTTCTACTATCTTTCTCCTCTGTCTCAGGACTCCCATCAAGCATGCTCCTGACTCAGGGGTTTTATGCTTGTTCTTACGTCTCCCTGGAATTCTCTTCCCTTAAATATTTCCTAGGGTTAATCATATTCCCTTCAGAACTCTGCTCAAAGTTACCCCACCCCAGCGCTTAAAAACTCTCCTGCCTTTTGTTAATGGAGTTGAACTCAGTTCTGTACTGAAGTCCTCTCCCCTATTGCAATAACTCAAATAATACTTGTCATTTTTTAATGTACCCAGTGAAATTTCTGTTTTACGTCCCTGTACTTTCTTTTTAACATTTCACGTACTGTGCCTGTACATATTATACTTCTGGAAATTTGTTGTGTGGGTAAGTGGATGCAAAGCCTCATAAAAGCTAAAAATTTGAGAGGGTAGGAAAGAGGAATAGAAGATAAAGACTTCAGTAGACAGAGGGAGAATGAAAGAGTATATGCTTAGAGAGTAGGCAGAGGGAAGGAAGGGGAGAGTGAGAGAGCAAAGCAGAGATGACCTGTGGGCTGCCTCTGTCAGTTCCTGGTTCACATATATATATATTTTATGTATATGTATATATACACACACATATACACTATTAGAAAGTATCAGAGTGGGGCTTCCCTGGTGGCGCAGTGGTTGAGAATCTGCCTGCTAATGCAGGGAACACGGGTTCGAGCCCTGGTCTGGGAGGATCCCACATGCCACGGAGCAACTAGGCCCGTGGGCCACAACTACTGAGCCTGCGCGTCTGGAGCCTGTGCTCCGCAACAAGAGAGGCCGCGATAGTGAGAGGCCTGTGCACCGCAATGAAGAGTGGCCCCCGCTTGCCACAACTAGAGAAAGCCCTTGCACAGAAACGAAAACCCAACACAGCAAAAATAAAGTATTTAATTAATAAATTCCTACCCCCAACATCTTCTTAAAAAAAAAAAAAGTATCAGAGTGTATATGTATAGTGTATATATGGAATGTATAATAAGGATATATATTATATATAATTAGCATATAACAGTAAATATATCCTTACAGTACACCTGCTTCTTCTTAAATTTAGTTGCGTGAATTTTCTAAATCACTGATCCTAGCTACTAGATGAGACCAATTAGAATTCTCCATTCCTGTGATCTCTTATACAAGAACCCATCTTTGAATCTGGAGTGCCTGGCATTGTACCTACTGCATATCAAGCATTCACTGGCCAACTTTTAAATTAAAATATAAATATATCAAGGCTTACTTTTCTACTACCCTCATAAGTAAGTCTTCTGTTTATGAGAAGATTATGGACAAAATATATCCTCCGTGGTTAAGATTGAAAAAAGAGTTATTTAATTGTCTTACCTTGCGATAGAAATATTAACTTCAAATACCAGCAGAAACAAATCAAGTTCTCTTGGAGTTGGCCGTTGTTAACTGAGGCCTCCACCAATTTCTGGTTGTTAGAAGTCAGACTTGAGGCAACTTAGTAAACCTCTAGACCTACTAATGAAAGAAAAATATATTTAGATTTCAAGTTTCAATTTCATTATTACTTCTTTACATTTTGCCAACATAGTATGCATGGTTTTGCTGGAAAATCCAATCAAAGCTCTCAGAGGAAACAGCCAATAAATATGTAGTATAGAGATGCATTTTCCCTTTGTTTGAATGACCCCTTTACCCTATGGCTTTTTCCAATTCTGGAAAATTTCTGGAAAATTCTTTTTCCAATCTTCCAACCAAACACATACAGCTCGTTAAACAGTCTTATTGAAATTTCATTGAAGTTACCATTGTCCTCATATGGCAGCAGATCTTGTTGCCTTTTCGTATGTATTTTCAATCTAGGAGGCAGAAAGTTGTTCTGCAGAGCTTCATATGCAATCTTTTGCCAGTTGATAAACTCTGTGTCAGTTCACCACAAAACAGGACTGCCCCCCCTCAGAATATGAAAGTCTTTCATATACTTCTGTTTTGACCTCCAAAGCAAAGCAGCAGGTATCTAAAGGATTCTTAAATCCCCCATGCTAATTATTGTAGCAGTTTGGTTGAACAGGGAGATAGATTTTATGCTTCTATTTTATCGATCTCTTTCCGTTGAACAACTTCTTGTGTGAAATATTTCTTTCTTTAAGCAGTCAAGTGAGATGTGAGGCAAGCATCTGTTTTTGCCTCTCATTCAGGGCTTCTTTTTTTTTTTTTTTTTTTGCGGTACCCAGGCCTCTCACTGCTGTGGCCTCTCCCGTTGCGGAGCAACAGGCTCCGGACGCGTAGGCTCAGCGGCCATGGCCCACGGGCGCAGCCGCTCCGCGGCATGTGGGATCCTCTCGGACCGGGGCACGAACCCGCGTCCCCTGCATCGGCAGGCGGACTCTCAACCACTGCGCCACCAGGGAAGCCCTCATTCAGGGCTTCTTAAGGACCAGGTCCAAAGGGATGAGTATCGAATGATTCATGATAAGACTAAAGATATGGAATTTACTTCTTTTTCTGAGGTCTGAATGTCAAAGCCAAATTGAGATTCTTAAGGCAGTCTTCAGCTATAGAGCTATAAAGAACAATGCTCTCTACCCAATTCTCAGCCAGTTAGGCCTGCCCTAGCTAAATGCTAAATACAAACCCAGCACAGACTACATGAAGAGAAGCCCGAGGGGATGTGTTCTGCAAAGGGGTCAAATACAGCAGTTCAAATCTGTCTCACAGTGTCCTGGTTGCTTAGAAAAGTGTAGTATATTGAGTGTTATGGATGGTCCAGTGGGACTACAATGTGTTTTATTCTGCCCCTATTATGTAAAAGGATTCAGGGAAGGTTGGAAACAAAATATAAATCACCCACTTGGGTGCATGCACACACATGCATTTAATTATCTAATGATCTGCTTTCATTTGACAAAAGCAGAACTATTCAATGTTAAAGATTGCATGACCCCTCAGGAGACAAGGTTTGGAACATCATTTATTAACGTTACAGTGAAATGCTTAAGTATTTCATGTTTTCATGATCTATGGGAAATGTGATCAGATGGCAGCAATAAAATTTGGGATTTTCCTGATCCTCACTCCAAGATCTTATTTTTCTTACTTGTCTTACTTTAGCTTTTAATTATATTTAACACTTATTATTACATATTCACAAGTAGGTAGGGCCTATAACCTGCTGAGACATGTTCCATCTGTCCTTCCCTAGGAGAGTTTGTTCTGACATTTCAAGTAAACTGTTTAGATGTCTTTTCCACTTTTCAATCTGGGGAAAAATTATGGGAAACTTGTAGTCTGATTCAAGATTTGGATAACTGTAAAATCTCCCAGAAAATATGGCTTGCTTAAAAGTTTAAAATATCTTATTCATTGCAATTACAGTTAGGAGGAATTTAATTGAACTGTGATAACTGCTATTTAATAAGTATTATTATAATTTGTACTACTAAGGAAAATATGGTAATCAGGCTTAGAATATGATGTGTGGTCCTGGTTAGCATTCTGGAAATTACTGAGTCTTGAGCAAGGAGTTGAGACTATAGCGACTGATATGCAGAAAAGTCTTAGGACCATATATCTGGGAAGTAAAAATATGGTCAATAATTTAAATTCCTATATCACACATCATACACAAATATATTGATGTCTCTGTTCTGTACACGAAGGAGTGCAATATTGGTGCAGAAAATGAAAAGTCTGCTAAATTCCCTACTGAAGTCAAGTTTTTCTTGACGATAGACCAATGAATGATAGAGGTAACACTTAGTATTTTTCTGGTGGTTCATTCAGTTTCTGTTAGTCATTTAAGACAGCTTAAAGGAGCTCAGGCTTACTAAGGAAAGTGTGATGGATATGTTCTGGGAGTTGTAGACCTATGTTATTAATACCAAAGTAAGTAAACAGTATAATCAGAGATATTAGAACTCTCTCAAAAATGCTCAAGGGCTTCCCGTTACTTTTAGAATAGTTGAACTCCTTAACATGGCCTTTATCTCCCAAATCACTTCCTATGCTTTTCTTTTTGGTCACTTTGCTCCAACTACATGGGTCTTTTAAGTTCTTGGTCATTTCAAGACTTTTCTTCAGGTTTCTGTCTAGGCTCCTCTCTCTGTCTGGGCTGCTCCTGCCCTGCTCTCTGCATGGCTGTCTCCTCTCATCCTTCAGGCCTGGTGTAAGTATTGTAGCCACACTGTGGTCTTCCCTAACCCCTTATCTAAGCAGGCTTTTTATGTCAGTTTCTACTCTTTTTCTTTGCATATTAGCTTCATTATCACAATTCATAATCATATATTTACCTATTTATTTATATATAAATATCTTTCTTTTCCCATTCTAAATTATAATCTTGATGAGAACCACTATATTAAAAATTCTAGTATGTAGTAGGGGCTCAATAAATATTTTAAGAATAAATGTGAAAGAAAGGAAGTGATCAAAAAAAGAGGGTTGCAGACCAATATCACTGATGAACAAAGAGGCAAAAATCCTTCACAGTATATTAGCAAACTGAATTCAGTAATACATTAAAGGGATCATATGCCATGATCAAATGGGATTTATATGAGGGACACAAGGATGGTTTACTATCTACAAATCAAACAATGTGATACACCACATTGACAAATTGAAGAATAAAAATCAAACGATCATCTCAATAGATGCAGAAAAAGCTTTTGACAAAATTAAGCATCCATCTATGATAAAAACTCTCAACAAAGTGGGTATAGAGGGAATATCCCTCAACTTAATAAAGGCCATATATGGCAAGCCCATAGCTTACATTGTATTCAGTGGTGAAAATCCTATCCTATCCTCTAGGATCAGGAAAAAGACAAGGATAACCAATCTCACCACTTTTGTTCAACATAGTATTTGAAGTCCTAGCCATAGCAATCAGACAAGAAAATGAAATGAAAGGAATCCAAAATGGTAATGAAGAATTACAGCTATCACTATTTGCCAATGACATGATATTATATTTAGAAAATCCTAAAGATGCCACCCCAAAGCTACTAGCATTCATCAAGAAATTTGGTAAAGTTGCAGGATACAAAATGAATATACACAAATCTGTTGCATTTCTATACACTAATAATGAACTATCAGAAAGAGAAATTAAGGAAACAATCCCATTTAATTGCCTCAAAAAGAATAAACTAGCAATAAATCTAACTAAGAAGGTAAAAGGCCTGAACTTGGAAAACTATATAAATCACTGATGAAAGAAATGTAAAATGACACAAACAGATGGAAAGATATATCATGATCATGGATTGGAAGAATTACTATTGTTAAAATGACTGTACTACCCAAGGAAATCTACAGATTCAGTGCAATCCCTATCAAAATATCAGTGGAATTTTTCGTAGAACTAGAACAAATAATTCTATAGTTAGTATGAAAACACAAAATTCCCAAAATAACCAAAACAACCTTGAGACAGAAGAGCAAAGCTGGAGGTATAGCACTCCCTGATTCCAAACTATACTACAAAGCTACAGTAATCAAAACAGTATGGTACTGGCTCAAAAAAAAGACACATGGATCAATGGAACAGAATAGAGAGACCAGAAATGAACCCACACTTATATGGGCAGTTAATCTATGACAAAGGAGGCAATAGTATACAACAGAGAAAAAGCAGCCTCTTCAATAAATGGTGTTGGGAAAACTGGACAGCTCCATGCAAAAGAATCAAGATAGGGCTTCTCTGGTGGCGCAGTGGTTGAGAGTCCACCTGCCGATGCAGGGGACACAGGTTCATGTCCCGGTCCAGGAAGATACCATGTGCTGTGGAGCAACTGGGCCCATGAGCTATGGCCGCTGGGCCTGCGTATCCAGAGCCTGTGCTCTGCAACGGGAGAGGCCACAGCAGTGAGAGGCCTCTGTACCACAAGAAAAAAAAAAAAGAATCAAGATAAACTACTTTCTCACATCATGAGCAAAAATAAATTCAAAATGGATTAAATACTTATATGTAAGATCTGAGGCCATTTAAAAAAATGGTCATGAAGAACTTAGGGGCAAGATGGAAAGGAAGACACAGACCTACTAGAGAATGGACTTGAGGATACGGGGAGGGCGAAGGGTAAGCTGGTTCAAAGTGACAGAGTGGCATGGACGTATATACACTACCAAATGTAAAATAGATAGCTAGTGGGAAGCAGCCACATAGCACAGGGAGATCAGCTTGGTGCTTTGTGACCATCTAGAGGGGTGGGATAGGGAGGGTGGGAGGGAGGGAGACGCAAGAGGGAAGAAATATGTGGACATATGTATAACAGATTCACTTTGTTATAAAGCAGAAACTAACACACCATTTTAAAGCAATTATACTCCAATAAAGATGTTTTAAAAAAAAAGTTCTAGAAGAAAACATGGGTAGTATGCTCTTTGACATCAATCTTAGTTATAATTTTTTTGGATATGTCTTCTCAGGCAAGGGAAACATAAGCAAAAATAAACAAGTGGCACTACATCAAACTAAAAAGCTTCTACACAGTGAAAGAAACTATCAACAAAACAAAAAGGCCACCTACTGAATGGGAGAAGATATTTCCAAATGATATTATCTGATAAGGGGTTAATATCCAAAATATACAAAGAACTCATGCTACTCAACATCAAAAAAACAACTCAATTTAAAAATGGGCAGAGGATCTGAATAGACATTTTTCCAAAGAAGACATACAGATGGACAACAGGCACATAAAAGATGCTCAGCATCACTAATCATCAGAGAAATGCAAATCAAAACCATGGTGAGATATCACCTCACACCTATCAGAATGGCTGTTATCCAAAAGACAACAAATAACAAGTGTTGGTGAGGATGTGGAGAGAAGGAAACCCTAGGCGCTATTGGTGGGTTGTAAATTGGTACAGCCACTACGGAAAACAATATGGAGATTCCTCAAAGAATTAAAAATAGAACTACCATTTAATCCAGCAATTCCACTCCTGTGTATATTTCTGAAGAAAACGAAAACACTAATTAGAGAAGATATATGTACCCCTGTGTTCATTGCAGTACTATTTACAATAACCAAGGTATGGAAGTAACATAAGTGCCCATCAACAGACAAAGGGAAAAAGAAGAGATGGTATATATATATGTGTATATATACGTGTGTGTATATATATATAAGTATATATGTGTATATATATACATTTGTGTATATATATATATATATATATATGTAGTGCAATATTGTTCAGCCATAAAAAGAGAATGAAATTTTGCCATTTGTTACATGGATGAAACCAGAGGGTATCATGCTAAGTGAAACAAGTTAGAGAAAGACAAACACTGTATGATTTTACTTATATGTGGAATCTGAAAAACAAAACAAATGAACAAGTATAACAAACCAGAAACATAGTTGTAGATACAGAGAACAGGTGATTACCATAGGAGAGGGGTGTGGGGGGAGGAAAGAGTAGCTAAGGATGATAAGAGGTAAAAAGTTCCAGTTGCAAAATAAATGAGTCATAGTTATGAAATGTACAGTGTGGGGAATATAGTCCCACCATCACATCTTAGTATGGTGACAGATTGTACCAGGACTTAATTATGGTGATCATTTTGAAATGTATAGAAAAATCAAATCACATAGTGTTGTAGGTCAATTATACTTCAAAAACAAACAAATGAACAAACAAACTCATAGAAAAACATCAGATCTGTGGTGACCAGAGGTGGAGAGTAGGGAGAGGGGGCGTTGGACAAAGGCAGTTGAAAGGTAGAAACTTCCAGCTATAAGGTGAATAAATACTAAGGATGTGATGTACAACATGATAAATATAATTTACACTGCTGTATGTTATAATGAAAGTTAATACAGTAAATTCTAAGAGTTCTCATCGCAAGGGAAAATATATTTTTCCTGTTTCTTTAAATTTTTATCAATATGAGATGATAAATGTTTACTAAACTTATTGTGTTAATCATTTCATGGTGTATGTAAGTCAAATCATTATGCTGTACATCTTAAACTTGTACAGTGCTGTATGTCAATTATATCTCAATAAAACTGGAAGAAAAAAGGAAAGGAAGTGGTCACAAAAAATTTCGCAGATATGGTAACATTTTTCTTATTTATCAGTATCAATCCCATGATTTCTGATAACTGTTTTTTTTTCCTCTGTGAAGAAAATTCTTCCAAACAAAGGGAAAGGAACTAATATCCAGGCTAGCACTAAAACACTAAAAAAGCTCTCTCAGAAAGATTAGACCGATCTATTTTACTGTCTATCTATCTACCTCCCTCCCTCTCTTTATCTCCATTTGGGGTACACTTATAAGGATATTGAACTATAATCATCTCTTTCTAATCATTGTGGAACAACAAATGTTTGTGAAACGATTCCCTGCCACAAGGCAGGAGAGAAAGGACCCTAAAAGGAGAGAAAGAAAGATGGTTAAGGTTTATCACTTTAGTCACTTTGAAATAAGTGAAAAGAAGAAGAGACCACTTCTACCTGATCGTTATTTACCTTGTAATCCTTTACTTTTTGAAAATTCCACCCATAACAACTTTAATCCATCCCAGTGTAGGAAATGTGATCCACCAAATTCTTATTTCTCTCTTTTAGAGTGAAATAAGGGAAGGAAGAAGTGGTGAGAAACCATACTCTTTCTAGAGTATGTCTAGCAACCCTTTTGCACTTGAAGAAATGGAAATGGAAAGCGAGTTGTGCTAAATCATGTATCTATTTGTGCATTCTATCTTCAAATCCACTTCTCCTTCCACCAACACAACCATGTCTGGTATTGCTGTAGAAAATCTGGGTTTGACATAAATATACACAAAAATTTCCAACATTAAAAAAAAATTTCCAGCATAAAAATAACTTAAAATAATTGAAGTGAAATTTTTATTAGGAAGAAGATAAGGTAGTTATTGCAAGGATTTTTCATTATACATTAGAATAAAAGAAGGTACAAAAATGCATTTATTACTCCTGAGTCCTTGGTAATTAATGTTTGAGGATTTGACAGGTAAGGAAGGTCATTTCTTAGTCTAAGTGTGCCAAATCACACTGATTTCTGTTGTGAACCCCTGACCTCATAGGGCAAGAAATTTCCGCAAACAGATACTCCATACTTGAAGGTAGTTAGAAACTTCAGGTTGCTTGGCATCTAGCAAAGCAAAATATCTAGAACATTGATTTGTAAAAGAATCTAGATATTTAGGGATTATGTAGTCTAAATCTCTACTTAAAGTTGTCAGAAATTGTGTTTTTCTGATGAAATAGATATTTATAAATTCACAGTACCTTTCTCCCTTTTAAAAGTTGTCTGAAATTTTAGAAAACATTAAAAATTGTGAAGTTAGCATATCCTAGTTATATAGGGTATGCTCTTGGCATTGTTTTGTGTAAGTTTAGTCTGTTACTTCACTGTCCTTTATATTTTAATATATAAACCTAAACTACAATTTCCTTGTGCTCCTGCTTTTTTTCTCTTTTATAGTAAATGGCTTCATAGTTCTTTGTAAAAATCCAATCATCTCTCTTGTCCATATAAACCATTTTCTCAGAAGAAGTTTGCTTTGAAAGCTCACATCATTCTTGAAAAATTCTGCTTGTCTCTCCCTTGTAGTTAAAGGTAAACTGTTGTATTTCTTGGAAAACAAAACTACTGAAATCCTAGCTTGTAAGTCAAATAGTAGGACACAGTGACTCTTCAATGTGAAAGGTCATTTCATCATACCTGATTAGATGAGATATGTAACATCTGGATAATTGAAGTAAAACCTAAATAACAAACCAGTTGAATTTCAGTAAAATTTTGGAGAAAATTGTGTAAGTTGTCCTATATGGAACAAATTAAATGCCATCTTTAAGTGGCCTGTTTTTATATCAACAGAGCAGAATAGGGTTATTTAGTGAACTAAAAACCAAAAATGAGTCACAGTGCTAGTTTTAAAAGCCCACATGTTATTGAAATATAAAGACGGCTGTATAATTTCCAAAAGCTACCAAGTATTTGTTTCTAGAAATCAAGGGACCCCTTGGCTACTGAACTGGCTTTCCTGGAAGCAAAATGTGGAAGTGTTTAGGAATCTCTTATATTTGTTTAAAAACTTGATGCTATTTTATAAAGAAGTTTACAGTCGTTCAAAAGAGGTTGAAAAAATAAAAAAAGAAATAGATGCTGTTAGAGAAGCATGAGTTGGATTATACTGAGATTTTCAGGCCTGAAATGGGAAGGGGAAAAAGTACACAGTGCAGATTATCTATGGAAAATGAGAAACCTGGTATCAAGGATTTTGCTATAAGTGGCTGGTTGCCATGGTAGCAAGAAGTAAATGTAGATACTA
This sequence comes from Pseudorca crassidens, assembly GCF_039906515.1. Classification (NCBI taxonomy): domain Eukaryota; kingdom Metazoa; phylum Chordata; class Mammalia; order Artiodactyla; family Delphinidae; genus Pseudorca; species Pseudorca crassidens. The sequence continues at coordinate 66,601,937 of NC_090306.1, forward strand.
ATGGGGAGCAAAATACCATGTAGTGGTATCAGACAGGATCAGAGTGGCAGGAGAGAGTTTTGTTTTCCTTCTGATTAGGAAAGGAAAAAAAAGTGAAGAGTGAGGTTGGCTGGGGGCAGATTCTAATGCAACTGAAACAAATCCAAAGTAATCAGTGTATTACTGCAGGCTTATGGGGAGAGCCAGGTCCAGTGAGAGACTCCTACTCCAAGCTACTAGTGATGGGCTACCTCATAACCATCCTCTAGATGGGGGAGAAAGACAAGGGCTGAACAGCTGGATCCTGGATTTGCTATGCCTCTGGATTTAATACAGATGGTCTCATATATGAGTTTTGTACACATATATTTGTGTCTTTATTTTTTTCAGAAGTAGTTATACTTTTAAATTTTAGGCATGAGTGGATGAATGACGCATCAGTAATAACTTTTTCTGAGAAAAAATGTAAATTTTACTTTTAATATATTATGCATACAAGTTGTTTAAGAAAAAATAAAATGTGAAAAGCTAGGATTTATTTTGTTATGACAGAAGTTCTGTACATACACATAACACCATCTAATGCAAAATATAAATTGTAATCTAGATTAGCATCAAGAAATTTCACATACTGTGTTTTTTATTTGCTCTTCAGATTCCTTCAGATTTCCTGAACTGTCATCCAAATGGGAATCTTACCACTCTGCTCTCTCTCAGAATCCTTCCCTCTCTACTCCTCCCTCATGTCCCTCACCCAGCCCTGCTCCTCGGTACAAGGAACGAGCGTAAGGGCCTAGTGCTTCTTCAAGAATCACTGGCCTCCTCCCACCTTCTGAAGTTAGAGAATGTAGCTCTTTCTGGAAGTTTCTGGAAGCAGCTCTTTCTGAAAGTTTGCACTTTCCAAAACACCTTTCCCCATGAGAAACTTTGTCCTCCTTTGGCCAAAAGCCCTGTGCTCAAATGGAAAAGAAGAGCGATCCTTTTGGTGTTAACATGTGCATATAACCAGAGAGGCAGTGACTAATGCAAGGGTTTTGCTTTGGCCCATTTTGTCTCACTGTGCCACGAGGGACACCTCCTAACCATCTGTCTGTTTCTGAGATTCTTGCCTTGTTCAAAGACACTTGGTCATATAGGCAAGCATATACACAAATCAATTCCGGTGTGCAGTTTCCTTGCTAAAGCATGAGCACTCTCTTAGGGGTTTGTCTTCCAAGAGGCAGTCCCTTTTTGAAATTTTTGCAAAAGTACCACCTAGGCTTGTTAGCAGTGACTCGGTGAGCTGCTGGTCGCAAGTGGGGTACTTCTCCCCAGATACAGTTTGAAGCAAGGATAGACAGACCTAGGTATGGATGTTATTGTATCTAGAAATCCTACAGGAATCTGGGCATTTTTCTTCAGCAGCAGTAGAAGCCATAAAATGATAACAATAGGGCTTCCCTGGTGGCGCGGTGGTTGAGAGTCCGCCTGCCGATGCAGGGGACACAGGTTCGTGCCCCGGTCCGGGAAGATCCCACATGCCGCGGAGTGGCTGGGCCCGTGAGCCATGGCCGCTGAGCCTGCGCGTCCGGAACCTGTGCTCCGCAACGGGAGAGGCCACAACAGTGAGAGGCCTGCGTACCGCAAAAAAAAAAAAAAAAAAAGATAACAATAAATAAATATCATTCATTCAGCACTTACTATATACCTTCCTCTGTGCTTTATCTGAATGATCTCAAGATCTCATTTAATTCTTAAAATAAACTTGTGAGATGTGGTTTGACTCCTCAAGTTTCAAATAAGGCTTAGGAAAATTAAGTACCTCATCCAAGGACAAACTTCTAGTAAGCGGAAGAAACAGGATTTCCTCTGAGGGCTGACTGAGGCCAACAGCAGGACTCTTAACGCTTTGCTTTCCTGATGCTTCCAAGTGATACAAAACCAAACTTCTAAGAACTCGCCCTTCAAAAGTGCCAGTGACTAAAGCGCTGTGAGAACATCATAGTCCCAGAAACAGTGTATCCGTGGATGTCTGCTTGAGAGATGACACTTGTTAAGAATGGAATAAGATCAGAATTCTCCTCAGTCATATGTATTTATGTATAAAGTTAATGGTAAACGAAGACCATATAGTCATCTAGATAAATGATGCCCCCCTAAAAAGATCAGCCAACTTCAACACTCATTCTCTCTAGCTCCTACCCACACACAAACACAGAACAGGAAAGCTAAAAGAAACATAAAATATTTTTTGAGCTAGAGGTAAAATAAAGCAATATATGTGTAGTCAGTTTCTGAACTGACTTGTGTTGCTCAGTAATACATGGTCTTGATCCTTGTGTCTTTTATTGTCTTAAATAATTTAGTATAAGTCCTCCAGTTGTGTTCTGCATTTTAAAATTGTTTTGCGATTTCTACGTCCTTTACACTTCCAGATAAAATTTAGAATCATCTTCTCAATTTCTACAAAAATAATTGAATTATTATTGGGGTTGTATTATTTATATATATAAACATAAATTTGAGGAGAAATGATATCTTAACAATGTGCCTTTCAATCTATAACCATGATATGCACTTCCATTTATTTAATTTCTCTGACCAATCTTTTGTAGATTTCAAAATATAACTGTCGTACATATTTTGTTAATTCATGCTCAGTATTTGATGTTTGTTGGAATTTTTGCTTATTGTTTGTTAAAAATGGCAGGGCTTCCCTGGTGGCGCAGTGGTTGAGACTCCGCCTGCCGATGCAGGGGATACGAGTTCGTGACCCGGTCCGGGAGGATCCCACATGCCACGGAGCGGCTGGGGGCCCGTAAGCCATGGCCACTGAGCCTGCGCATCCGGAGCCTGTGCTCCGCCACGGGAGAGACCACAACAGTGAGAGGCCCGCGTACAGCAAAAAAAAAAAAAAAAAAGGTAACTGGCATGTTTTATAATTTTTTGCTAGCAAATGAAACTACAGTTGTTTTTTGTATATCAACTGTGTATCCTGTGTTCTTTCTAATTTACTTAAGATTTCTAGCAATTTTTTATGGCTGTCCTAGGAGCGTCTTCAAATCTGATATTATTTCCAAATTAAGAAAATTTCATTTCTTCCATACAAATTTATATGCCTTTCATTTCTTCTCCTGCTTTATTGCACTAGATAGGACCCACAGAACAATGTTGAATAGAAATGGTGAGAATAAAACTCCTTTCCTTATTCTTGATTTTAGGGGAAAAGCATTCTGTAGTTCACATTTAAATATGATGTTAGCTCTAGGTTTTCATACATATCCTTTCTTAGGTTGAAGGAGTTTCTTATATTCCTGATTTACTGAGAAGTTTATCATAAGTGGGTATTGAACTTTATCAAATGATTTTTTAGTATATGATCCTATTTGGAAAGGCATAAGGCTTTTATTTTTTTAGAATGTTTATGTGATAAATTATTTTGATTGGTTTTTGAATGTTAAACAACCTTATATTCATTTAATAAACTTATTTGGACATAATGTATTACCCTTTTAATATTTTGCTGAATTCAATTTGCTAGTAATTTGTTAAGGGTTTTGCACCTATGTTTAGGAGGCATGTATCGTTCCCTTGCTTTCTTTGCTTGTAATGTCTTTGGCATCAGGATAATGCTGACCTCATACAATAAGTTGAAAGATATCTCCTCCTCTTCTGTTTTCTGGAAGTTTGCATAGATTTGGCATCATCTCTTCCTTAGGTGTTTGGTAGATGCCACTGAAGGCATCTAGTCCTGGGGTTTTTTCAATGTGGGAAGGCTTTTAACTATGAACCTAATTTATTTAAGAGATACAGGGTCATATAGGTTATCTGTTTCTTCTTGGATGGACATTGGTGGTTTGTATCTTTCAAAGATTTTGTCCTTTTCACTTAAATTGTCAAAATTATTGGCATAGAGTTGATGAAAAGATTTTGCTATTATAATTTTATAATGTCTGTAATATTTGGAAGGATAATCCCCCCTTTTACTTCTAGTATTGTAATTTGTATCTTTTCTCCTTTTTAAAAATAAGTGTGGCTAGAGGTATGTGAATTTTATTGCTCTTTCAAAGAAACAACTTTTGGATTTTTTTTGTTTTGTTTTCTGTTTTAGTGCTTCTTCTTGCTTTAAGTTTAATTTGCTTTTCTTTTTCTAAATTGTAAATATGGGAAGTTAGATTATGAATCTTAGACCTTTCATATTTTCTGATACAAGCGCTTATGGTATAAGTTTTTTTTCTAGGTGCTATCTTAGCTGAATTAAATATATTTTGATATTTGTGTTCTAATTCACTCAATCCAAAATATTTTTTGATGCCCAGGTTCAAAACTAGGAATCATCTTTGATCTCTTTCTTAACTCTTTCTAATAGCTGATCAGTTTTCAAATCCTCTCAGTTCTACCTTTGAAATATTTATTAGTCATAGTGTCTCCCTATTGCCAATGTCACCACCCTGGCCAAGGCCCAATTATGTTCACCACTGGTCTCTTACAACACCTTTAAATCATTTTTCCAGTCACCCATTTTTCCTCATTCACTTCATCTTGTCCATTGATATAAGATGTCTAATAATTAAAAATGAAAACAGTAAGCAACTGGTTTTTGCAGGGCTATACTTAGATTAACGGCAAATGAATCAAAAACCCTAACTTTTAAGAAATCTGATCATGTTCATTCCCTTTCCCCCAAATATTAAAGACATTGATTTCTCCCTAAGTAGTTCCAATTCTTTCTTATAATATTAAAGACCCCTTCATGCAGCTATGGAGCCCCTTTTTTTTTCCCCTCAAAGTATCTTTATTTTCAAATCTGATATTCGAAAGTACTAGGTACATAGAGCAAATTGAATCTGCTACAAGAAAAATAAACAGGCTTCCAGAGACACCATGGCCAGATCTCCTTACCCCTCCCACAAAACTCTCTCCCTTCCACCTCCCCTGACCAGAAGCAACTGGGTCCCAGTCTCATCTCAGCTGAGCCCAGCTCGGCCTCGCTGCCTGTCTCAACACCGCTTTCATGCTTCCGATCAAAAGTCTGGTTTGGTTTTGTCCGCTTGCCTGAGGGTGGAGAACACTTAAGACTGGGAACATACCACCACTTATGGAAGAACTTTCAGTGTCTTTTTTGTAATTGGAAGTTCTTGAGGAACAAATGATGTATGTTAAATCTCTTTGAAAATCATGAATTAATATTCCAAAATTAGGACTTATTGGTATTAGGCCTTACCAAACAGAATTTGGCTCTTTATAAGAAAGAAATTTTTGTCAGTAAATGATGTCCAAAATTGAGTAGTTGGCTGCCTTGGGCAGTCAGTGCTCTCAGTGCCTGGAAGTCTTTAAATTTGATGTCAGTGGATGGGAATGCTGTAGAAGGGATTTAGCTTCGATTGAGAAAGTAAAGCAGATAACTTTGATAACCCTGCCAGATATTTGAAGTGCAAAACTTCATAAGTAATGTATTCTGACCACTGGAGTGCAGGAGTTCATGTCGGTGACTGTTTGTATCTATTTCTGACCAGCTTTATGTTCAGTGGCGTCATGCTGACATCTTGAAATCAGCCACAGCAGATGTAAAAATCAGCAAATACTTTCCAATCAGGACATTCCCTCTGATCAGAGGGCCAGGGGGTCAACATTGAAACCAATACTTTCAACAAAATTCAAGCCAGTAGAATATTTCCATTAATATATCTACCTAGCATTTGAGAATTAGAATAAAATGTAGTTTTCTTCTATAACATAAAATAAAAGTCTTTGCCTAGGACCAGATAAGTCACTTAGAAGACCTAAACTGAAAACATTACAGTGCCCAGCAATACCAAATCATGAAAATACGTGTAAGGAAATCCAGCTAAGGTCTTTTTCATCTCCATGCACAAGAAAGAATTTTGACACTTCTTTGAAATAATCACATTTTTTAAAATGTGGTGCCTTTGCTCTTTTAGTGACTAAAATATCTGGTTGATATTTAAAATTAAAGAATTTAAATCTAAGAATTAAAATTATGTTTAGAAAGGAAGACTGACCCATTTATTTTCCAGTATATGGCGTAGATGAATGGATAGATAGATAGATGGATGGACGGATAGAGAGATAGCTTGATAGATAGATGTTGTGTCTTTTAATTTCATTATTAAAATAACACTGTAAAAAAGATGTTACTTTCCAAAATCTCATTGCCACATTCTTGATCAAGACTGGGAATGAGGATTTACAGCCAGTGCTTCAAGTATGGTAAATAAAAAGTATATATTGGTTGCTATTAATATTACTGTTACTGTCCGTGTTTGGCCATTGAGTAAAATGCTTGACTTTCACTAATTTACTTAATAACTATGTGGCTCAGTTTCTTGATCTCAAAGAAAATTAGGCTATTGACACCCTATTGTGTAACTAAAAACATATCAACAGGCACAAATCAAGATAATGTATGTAAAGTCAAGATAATGTATTGATGAACAATATACAAATATAGTCACATTATCTTTTGATTAATAATACAGAGCCATAAATCTTGGTTATCAAACATCAGGAAATTTGTTTTGCATATATCAAAGATTTCATATTACAGCAGAAGAGTTGGTCAGAGTAGTTAACAAATAATTGCCTCAAATATCACTCTTATCTGGGAGCTGTCTGTTCTCCTCAGTCTGACTCTAAAAGTATTCTCTTGGTAGCTCTAGATGATTAAGGTTGAGTTAAATTCAGTGTGTTTTCAGTGCAAAATATTCCACTCAGGGTGCACAAAAGCACTCCTTACCTACACAGCAGCCAGGGCCGCAGGAGGTCAGTGCTCAGTGATGGAGGCGGGCAGGGAGATTTATTCCCTTTAGAGCTTCTTCCTAGGTCAGATGCCATATAGGCCTCTGACATTTGAAAATGTATTTTTTTTCTTTTTTCTTTTTCTTTCTTTTTCTTTCCCCATACAGCTTTTTCTTTTCTGGCATTGAAGTGTTCGATTCATTTCCCCAAAGAAGCAACAGGGAAATGAACTGTAACAAATACTGTTTGTTTCTGGAATGAACACCCTCAAGTCCTAGAGAGTAGCCTGGGATTAGAGAAATCACTGATATTCTTAAAAGAAATCATCTTTCCACTGAATCAAAGGAGCAGAAATCACGAATGCTAAATAAATAAATCCATAGAAATAAAGGTAGTTGTAAAAAATATTAAATGAAGAACTTGAGAAAAGGCTAATTTCATGTTCCTTAGATGACAGCTTAGATCAGGTGGTTAATGTTTTTAATTGATCTTTGATGAGAACCCTGAGGCATAAATCCAGTTAACATACACATGGATGTATGTATACAATCAAATAAATTTATTCCATATTTTATTAAAATGAGAAGCCCTTCTGGAATTAAAAAATGTGGATGTACAGAAATGAATCTCTTTAGATAACCCAATTATGAATTGCTTAAACTAATTTTGTAATAATACCATTGCTTCTCACGTATAAAGAATGCTAGTCATCTGTGAATAGTTCAGTTAAAAGTATTCTACTAAAAATCCGTCAGGAAGATATATGCAAATTAGTACCCTTTTTCATTGCTTTTTTTTTCTTGACAACTGAATTCTTTTCTTTCTCTCAGGTATGAATATAGTACCAATAATTTTTTTAAGGGAAATAACTTCTTTAATAGAGAGATGAAGGAATTAAAAACATTTTTTTATACAGCACATTCTTATGAGTTATCCATTTTATACATATTATTGTATATATGTCAATCCCAATCTCCCAATACATCCCACCACCACCACCCACCACCACATTCCCCCCTTGGTGTCCATACGTTTGTTCTCTACATCTGTGTCTCAAATTCTGCCCTGCAAACTGGTTCATCTGTACCATTTTTCTAGGTTCCACATGTATGAGTCAATATACGATATTTGTTTTTCTCTTTCTGACTTACTTCACTCTGTATGACAGTCTCTAGATTCATCCACATCTCTACAAATGACCCAGTTTAGTTCCTTTATATGGCTGAGTAATATTCCATTGTATATATGTACCACATCTTCTTTATCCATTCGTCTGTCGATGGGCATTTAGGTTGCTTCCATGACCTGGCTATTGTAAATAGTGCTCCAATGAACATTAGGGTGCATGTGCCTTTTTGAATTATGGTTTACTCTGGGTATATGCCCAGTAGTGGGATTGTTGGGTCATATGGTAATTGTATTTTTAGTTTTTTAAGGAACCTGCATACTGTTCTCCATAGTGGCTGTATCAATTTACATTCCCACCAGCAGTGCAAGACGGTTCCCTTTTCTCCACACCCTCTCCAACATTTGTTGTCTGTAGATTTTCTGTTGATGCCCATTCTAACTGGTATGAGGTGATATCTCATTGTAGTTTTGATTTGCATTTCTCTAATAATTAGTGATGTCGAGCAGTTTTTCATGTGTTTCTTGGCCATCTGTATGTCTTCTTTGAAGAAATGTCTATTTAGATCTTAAGCCCATTTTTGGATTGGGTTGTTTATTTTTTTTAGCATTAAGCTGCATCAGCTGTTTATGTATCTTGGAGATTAATCCTCTGTTCGTTGATTGGTTTGCAAATATTTTCTCCCATTCTGAGGGTTAATGTTTCAGCTTGTTTGTAGTTTCCCTTGCTTTGCAAAAGCTTTTAAGTTTCATTAGGTCCCATGTGTTTATTTTTGTTTTTATTTCCATTACTCTAGAAGGTGGATCAAAAAAGATCTTGCTGTGATTTATGTCAAAGAGTGTTCTTCCTATGTTTTCCTCTAAGAGCTTTATAGTGTCCGGTCTTATATTTAGGTCTCTAATCCATTTTGAATTTATTTTTGTGTAGGGTGTTAGGGAGTGTTCTAATTTCATTCTTTTACATATAGCTGTCCAGTTTTACCAGCACCACTTACTGAAGACACTGTCTTTTCTCCATTTTATACCCTTGCCTCCTTTGTCATAGATTAGTTGACCATAGGTACGTGGGTTTATCTCTGGGCTTTCTATCCTGTTCTGTTGATCTATATTTCTGTTTTTGTGCCAGTACCATATTGTCTTGATTACTGTAGCTTTGTAGTATAGTCTGAAGTCAGGGAGTCTGATTCCTCCAGCTCTGTTTTTGTCCCTCCAGACTGCTTTGGCTATTTGAGGTCTTTTGTGTCACCATACAAATTTTAAGATTTTTTGTTCTAGTTCCATAAAAAATGCCATTGGTAATTTGATAGGGATTGCATTGAATCTGTAGATTGCTTTGGGTAGTATACTCATTTTCACAATATTGATTCTTCCAATCCAAGAGCATGGTATATCTCTCCATCAGTTTGTATCATCTTTCATTTCTTTCATCAGTGTCTTATAGTTTTCTGCATACAGGTCTTTTGTCTCCCTAGGTAGGTTTATTCCTAGGTATTTTATTCTTTTTGTTGCAGTGGTAAATGGGATTGTTTCCTTAATTTCTCTTTCAGATTTTTCATCATTAGTGTATAGGAATGCAAGAGATTTCTGTGCATTAATTTTGTATCCTGCTACTTTACCAAATTCATTGATTAGCTCTAGTAGTTTTCTGGTGGCATCTTTAGGATTCTTTATGTATAGTATCATGTCACTTGCAAACAGAGACAGTTTTACTTCTTCTTTTCCAATTTGTATTCCTTTTATTTCTTTTTCTTCTCTGGTTGCCATGGCTAGGACTTACAAAACTATGTTGAATAATAGTGGTGAGAGTGGACATCCTTGTGTTGTTCCTGATCTTAGAGGAAATGCTTTCAGTTTTTCACCATAGAGAATGATGTTTGCTGTGGGTTTGTTGTATATGGCCTTTATAATGTTGAGGTAGCTTCCCTGTATGCCCACTTTCTGGAGAATTTTTATCGTAAATGAGTGTTGAATTTTGTCAAAAGCTTTTTCTGCATCTATTGAGATGATCATATGGTTTTTCTTCTTTAATTTATTAATATAATGTATCACATTGATTGATTTGTGTATATTGAAGAATCCTTATATTTCTGTGATAAATCCCATGTGATCATGGTGTATGATCCTTTTAATGTGTTGTTGGATTCTGTTTGCTAGTACTTTTTTGAGGATTTTTGCATCTCTATTCATCAGTGATATTGGTCTGTAATTTTCTTCTTTTGTAGTATTTTTGTCTGGTTTTGGTATCAGGGTGATGGTGGCCTCATAGAATGAGTTTGGGAGTATTCCTTCCTCTGCAGTTTTTTGGAAGCGTTTGAGAAGGATGGGTGTTAGCTCTTCTCTAACTGTTTTATAGATTTCACCTGTGAATCTGTCTGGTCCTGGACTTCTGTTTGTTGGAAGATTTTTGTTTGTTTGTTTGTTTTTGTGGTACGCGGGCCTCTCACTGTTGTGGCCTCTCCCATTGTGGAGCACAGCCTCCGAACGTGCAGGCTCAGTGGCCATGACTTACGGGCCTTGCTGCTCCATGGGATGTGGGATCTTCCCGGACCGGGGCACGAACCCGTGTCCCCTGCATCAGCAGGCAGACTCTCAACCACTGCGCCACCAGGGAAGCCCTGTTGGAAGATTTTTAATCAGAATTTCAATTTCATTACTTGTGATTGGTCTGTTCATTTTTTCTGTTTCTTCCTGGTTCAGTCTTGGAAGGTTATACCTTCCTAAGAATTTGTCCATTGCTTCCAGGTTGTCTATTTTATTGGCATAGAGTTGCTTGTAGTAGTCTCTTAGAATGCTTTGTGTATCTGCTGTGTCTGTTGTAACTTCTCCGTTTTCATTTCTAATTTTATTGATTTGAGTCCTCTCCCTCTTTTTCTTGATGAGTCAGGCTACTGGTTTATCAATTTTGTTTATCTTCTCAAAGAACCAGGTTTTAGTTTTATTGATCTTTGCTATTGTTTTCTTTGTTTCTATTTCATTTATTTCTGCTCTGATCTTTATGATTGTTTCCCTTCTGCTAACTTTGGGTTTTGTTTGTTCTTCCTTCTCTAGTTCCTTTAGGTGTAAAGTTAGATTGTTTATTTGAGATTTTTCTTGTTTCTTGAGGTAGGCTTGTATTGCTATAAACTTTCCTCATAGAACTGCTTTTGCTGCATCCCATAGGTTTTGCATTGTCGTGTTTTCATTGTCATTTGTTTCTAGGTATTTTTTGATTTCCTCTTTGCTTTCTTCAGTGATCTCTTGGTTATTTAGTAACGTATTGTTTAGCCTCCATGTGTTTGTTACATTTTTTTCCCTGTAATTGATTTCTAATCTCATAGCATTGTGGTCAGAAAAGATGCTTGATATTTTTTCAGTTTTCTGAAATTTACTGAGACTTGATTTGTGACCCAGGATGTGCTCTGTCTTGGAGGATGGTCCATGTGCACTTGAGAAAAAAGTGTAATCTACTGTTTTAGGATGGAATGTCCTATAAATATCAATTAAACCTATCTGGTATATAGTGTCATTTAAAGCTTGTGTTTCCTTATTAATTTTCTGTTTGGATGATCTGTCCATTGGTGTAAGTTAAAGTCCCCCACTATTATTGTGTTACTGTTGACTTCCTCCTTTATAACTGTTAGCAGTTGCCTTATGTATTGAGGTCCTCCTATGTTGGGTGCATATATATTTATAATTGTTATATCTTCTTCTTGGATTGATCCCTTGATCATTATGTAGTGTCTTTGTCTCTTGTAACATTCTTTATTTTAAAGTCTTTTTTTCTGATATGAGTATTGCTACTCCAGCTCTCTTTTGATTTCCATTTGCATGGAATATCTTTTTCCGTCCCCTCACTTTCAGTCTGTATGTGTCTCTGGGTCTGAACTGGGTTTCTTGTAGACAGCATATATATGGTCTTGTTTTTGTATCCATTCAGCAAGCGTGTGTCTTTTGGTTGGAGCATTTAATCCATTCACGTTTAAGGTAATTATCAATATTTATGTTCCTATGAACATTTCCTTAATTTCTGGGGGTTGTTTTTGTAGGTCCTTTTCTTCTCTTGTGTTGCCCACTTAAAGAAGTTCCTTTAGCATTTGTTGTAGAGCTGGTTTGGTGGTGCTGAATTCTGTTAGCTTTTGCTTCTCTGTAAAGCTGTTGATTTCTCCGTTGAATCTGATGAGATCCTTGCCGGGTAGAGTATATCTTGGTTGTAGGTTCTTCCTTTTCATCACTTTAAATATGTTATGCCACTCCCTTCTGGCTTGTAGAGTTTCTGCTGAGTAATCAGCTGTTAACCTTATGGAAGTTCCCTTGTATGTTATTTGTCATTTTTCCCTTGCCGCTTTCAATAATTTTTCTTTAATTTTTGCCATCTTGATTACTATGTGTCTCAGCCTGTTACTCCTTGGATTTATCCTGTATCGGAATCTGCACTTGTGGACTTGGGTAGCTATTTGCTTTTCCATGTTAGGGCAGTTTTTGACTATAATCCCTTCAAATATTTTCTCAGGTCCTTTCTTTCTCTCTTCTCCTTCTGACCCCTTTAATGCGAATGTTGTTATGTTTAATGTTTTCCCAGAAATCTCTTAGGCTGTCTTCATTTCTTTTCATTCTTTTTTCTTTATTCTGTTCTGCAGCAGTAAATTCCATCATTCTGTCTTCCAGGTCACTTATCCGTTCTTCTGCCTCAGTTATTCTGGTATTGATTCCTTCTAGTGTAGTTTTCATTTCAGTTATTGTATTGTTCATCTCTGTTTGTTTGTTCTTCTATGTGTTTGTTAAACATTTCTTGCATCTTCTCGATGTTTGCCTCCATTCTTTTTCCAAGGTCCTGGATCATCTTCACTATCATTATTCTGAATTCTTTTTCTGGAATATTGCCTATCTCCACTTCATTTAGCTGTTTCTCTGGAGTTTTATCTTGTTCCTTCATCTGGTACATAGCCCTCTGCCTTTTTATCTTGTCTGTCTTTCTGTGAATGTGGGTTTTTTTCACAGGCTGCAGGATTGTAGTTCTTTTTGCTGAGATGAAGGAATTTCAGGCTTACAGTTGAAGTACCTGACCTAATTCAATCAGCTAGTAAATATCACAACCAAGGCCCGGTATCAAACCCCCAGTTTTCTGTTCTCTTATCTGCCTTATGTTACCATGCAAAGAATGAGCCTAGAAATAATTTAAGCCAAACTTCCACTCAACATAAGAATGCAGATTACCAAAGTGTGCAAAAGAGACCTTTCTTTCTCTGATGAAACAGATTGGCACACCATCACCTATTTCACCTTTAGATATTTCTGACTTGTTAAGTCGTTCTAATATTAAGCTGACAGGTGCCTTTGGACAATTTTCAGTCATTGCTTTTGCATTTAGGATCTAGTACATTAAAGAAAACATCTTCTTTCAAAATGTAAAAGTCAGCTCTTATAACACTTCCACCCCCCCCAACTCAGTATCTCATTTTTCAAGTCAAAACAGTTCCATCAATTATGCACTGAATGCAGTAGGCCCTCAAGGATAACCTGTTGAAATTAATTGAAATGAATTGAGTTATTTATGGAGTCTTCACCATGATTTCTTAAGTATAATTCTTTAATTGCACACCTCAAATTTTGCACTTGGAACAAAAACAATCAAAAAAAAAAGAAAGAAAAAGAAACACAGACACACAAAAACAAACTTAATTCTAATACACTTTGACCAATAAAGTTATAGTGAGGTTTTTAAAATGTTTCTTGGTTTTATAGTACAGTGTATAAATTCTGTTCTTGCCGGATACTTTTGTTACCTTTAATGTACATTTGCCAGATAACTTGTGTTCACAGGGATAGTCTTTTGGCATAGAGCAGAGAGGCTCCAGCTATAAAGTGACTACAGGATTATGACTTCCTTAAATAAATTAGCTATATTACATCTAATACCCCTTAATGTTTACTATATTAAGGCCTACAGTTAAAGACTACTGTTATAAGAGGCATGTCCCAAAGGGGTTTGCTTGTCTCTCTGTAAACCCCATTTATTATCTCTCACATGAACTAATAGTAGAACCTAGCCAGCTTGCTTGCCTCAAGTTTCTCCCCCAATTCATTCTCCATATTGACAACAGGATTATTTTTAGAATATACATCTTCTTATATTTTTGCTATAGGTAGAACTTGAGTTCAACGTACTTAAAAAAATAAAATTGAGGGGATTGGTCAGATTATGTAGGGCTCTGAATTTCAGGTCAAAGACTGGGAGAAATTATATAGGTAATGGAAAGTCATTAAAAGTTTTAGAATAGGATACAAAAATGATAAAAATTTTGACCTCTAGAAGATTTTTCTGGCAGTGCCTGACAGAAAAAATTATACAAAAGGTAAACTGGAAGTAAATCAAATAGAAAAATTTCCCCTTGTTCTCTGATATGTTACTGATAGACTGGGGCAAATAATTAAAAAAAAAATTAATCCTCTACTTTCTATCCCATGAAACAAGGTGATTCCACTATTTTATGAAACATAAATATATGTATTTATGTGGTATTTCAAAATAAATGTGTTATCCCTTCAAAGAAAAGATAAAGTAGCAAGAATTATGGTGAAAGTACAGTAAAGTACTCCAATTTTTAATATCATTATATAAATATACACATTTCAATATTATAACTTCTCAAATACTCTTTTAGAATTAAGAATAATGAAAATGTAAAAATGATGTCCACATTAGTACATTGATTAAGATAAGTGAGGTTTAACAGGCATAACCTATTGCTTTGTTGATGCTTATAGGCGGATGGGAAGTTATAGAGTCTGTATGTGAGCATAATAGATGGAAAATAACCAATAAAATGAAACATCAGCTGTACAGCTTTTATAATTTCCATTCAGTTATTAATCCCATCAGTTTAATTTAAAGCAATATACAACACAGTGACAAAACCAATTCATGGTTACCATGGTAAATTCAAACACATAGAGAAAGCCAGTGGTGAATCAGTATTTCAAACGTTCAATTATTAACTCAATCAGCTTCAGTTAAAGGACCAACTACTGTATTACACAGGCAATTAATAACTACTGCAGAATAGCCAAGTGTTTTTTACACTTTCTCATTTTTATGTGTAAGGAAAGACTTTGACAGTATTATCCACATAACATCACCCACCACAGGGTCACCAGAACTGCAAGTTCTCATTCTAGGGTAGTGAAATATTTTAATTTATAATATAAATAAAAGTAAAAGTTACAAGTATTAACCTATTAGGTTTTAAATATATTTTATATAAAGGATTATAGCAGTTGATAAAAAAATGACTATTGTTTTACCTCTCTTAGTCACAGTGAATACTATTTGCATAAGGAAACCTATTACTAAAGTTGAACAACAGCAGTAATTCAAATTTCATGGCTAGATTAGTAAAAAAAAAAAAAAAGAGAAAAACTCATAAACTTTTATCAGTCAATATAAATTTACTGATTTTCTTAACTTCCAGGTGTCAATATCAATATCACCCAGAGCTCTCTCCACACCCCACCCAGTATATCTGCACACATGCGTGTGTGTGTGTGTGTGTGTGTGTGTGTGTGTTTAATGTGGACTCAGGGAGCAGAAGAGATGAGGTAGATATTATGCATCATTAGAAGATAAACATCTAGAAGCCAAGAATTTCTGTCCCTTTTGATTACTGTTTTATCCCCAGTGAGACACAGTATATTAATACAGGATATCTGTTCAATGAATAATTTTGAAAGGGCAATTCCATAGATGTTTGAAGCAAAATAACCTAGTTACATATTTTGCCAGATCAATATCATTTGGCTATTTAGGCTCTCAGAAGTGCATTCTGTAAAAATTACTTCTCATTTACATTTACACATTTAGTTGGTCTTTAGAGTCCATAGTTTAAAAAGAATTTTTAAAGTCCCGTACAAAAGGGAAAAGAAGTGACCTGGCAATAAACAAACTACTCAATTGTCTAGATGTTCACATCTAATCCTTTTGGTTTCTTTGATTCCTTTGTACATAAAGTATCAAGAAAAAGAACCAATATATATTCTTAAAATCAGACTTCTGAGTTGTGGTCAAGATTTTGGTGCTCAGGAAGGGCAAATTCCCTTTCAGAATGCCTTTAGAGTGTGAATTTTTAGATTAGTGTATCAATTTTCTTTTATTAATGTATGAACACTACTCAAATTTTTCTCATTTTTGGTTGATTACTATGGGTTTTGCTGTCATTTCTAACAATCTTGGAAGTTGTCCATTCATTATTAATTTAATGAACAAGTACAGACCACCTCTTCTGTGCCATCACCCAGCTAGATGATACATATTCCTGATGCATAGAAGATCTCATGATCTAGTCAGAGTAGGTAGGCGATTAAATGGTATAGAGGGCAATTCAGGATTCCGATCAGAGAGAGTTGTGGCCTAAGAAAGAATGCTGTGAAAGGTAGATGGTGTAGGCCTGTAAGAGTTGAAGTTGTAAAGTTAGCCAGGCATAGATCATTTTAAAAACCTGTTTTATTTAGATATTTTCAACAGGCAGTGGGCTGCAGAAAATGTCACGACAGCTAGTTTGATGAATGAAAAGTTGGCAACACTGTGTGTGATAAGTGCAAGAGAAAAGACACTAGAGGCAATTTGACAAATTGGAAGCATAATTTGATAGATAAGCCCCAAAATGATGAAAGCCTGACTTAAGTAGAAGCAGTGGAAATGCAGGAAAGAAAACAACCATGAGAGATGATAAGCTGATATAATTGACAGTACTTGGTCATTCTTGGAGGTTGGTGACAAGGAAGAATATGGAAAGAATATAAAATAACTTGGGAGCCTGGATGAATAACAATAGCATTCACTAAGACGGGGATAACAGAAGAGAGATTAAGTTTTGGAGGAAAAAAAATGATATCAACTTTTGGGTACTAGATTTAAGTTGCCAAATTGCAAGTAAAAATTTCCAGGAGGCAGATAAATGTATAGTGTTGCAATTCAGAAGAAGTCTGGGGAGGGATAACATTTGAAAATGATCAGCATAATTAATAACTAAAACTGTGGGAGAAATGATGTTATACTGGCAGAGTGATGAAATAACATTCATTTGTTTGCTTGTTTTTGTGGGAATAGTCAGGAAAAAGTCATGTATCGATAGAAATGCCATTCATTTATTTATTTTTGTGGGAAAAGTCATGTAGGAAACAAAGTTATGTGCCTCACGTGTTAAGACTGCTCAAGCAAATGACTTTTAAGAAATCTGTATAAACAGTAAATAGTTACGGGATGCAGAGAAATTGTTAGGGATCTTTGTTCACAAAGAGGCATGCAATTGACTTGTCCCTTCCTTCAGATTTCCTCCTTACTGCAGTATAATTTCCAAGAGAAACTAAGGGTATCTTTCCCTTATTCTCTGGCTGCATGTTGGAAATGGATTTAAAAGATCAAATTGTTTAAAAGGATTATTGAATTCACTTTTTAATATTTTCTTAAAAATGAGATTCTCTACCCTGAGTGTATGAGTTAGAACTCTTCTGCGGCAATGAATAAAAAATCAAAATAGTTTAAACAATGAAGAAATGTATTGACTCACATTACTAAAGGAGTAGTGGTAGGGAGAGGCTTACTGATCCAGTTATGTAGTGATATCATCAAGGACAATGTGCTTTCCATCTATATGCTTTAACCTTGGCTTCATCCTGAGGTTGGTTCTCTGAATGATTCCTCATGGTGTTAGGATGGCTGCCGGTAGCACACAAGTTACATGCTTCCATGTTCACATCAGAGGTGTAGAAAGAGGGGCTTTCTGCACCTCTTTTATGAGCAAGAAAGATCAGTCTCCAGAGCTTCCAAATAACCTCTGAGGAGAGGTTAGTATCATTGGCCAGCATTGGACTGCTTGATGGGAATTACTCTTACACAAATCAGACCCACTGCTAGAGTTGAGGGGTGATGTCAGATTCACTCAGCCATATGAGTATTGTGGGAGAGGGTAGAAATGTATACAAATTCAAAATCTATTAGGACAACATAAAATGGAGTGGTTGTTTAGGTAGTCGATGTCTGCTGTGAGAAGCTTCCATTCTAAATTATAAATATTCATAATGCTAATAGTTTAGAGAAATGTATCAAAAAAGTGCTAGGACTTTATATGAAATAGCACATTTAATTGTCATAACACTATTTAGGTGACATGATTATATCCATTTTGCAGTTGAAGAAATGGAAGTTTCTAGAGATTATGTAACTTACATGTAGTCCAACAAATGCAGGTCTCGATTCCAGCTTTGTTTATCTCCCAAGCTATTTGCTATGACATTTCATTCAAGTGCAAGGAAAACTCTTTTATCTTTCTGTCTCATTTCCCTTTTGTTAATAAAGATATTGTTTCTTTCCAAACAATTGACCAAGGCCTGCTTGGTGACCTCAAATCTTCAGATGCCTGAGAAACATCACTCATATAAGAAATCTCCTCTTTCGTATTGTGACTTTACATCCTAGAGGTCCAGGAGCATAAAGTCACGTGTTCAGAAAACAGTGTAGATTCCTGGAGTCTCTTGTACACAGCACAATATATGCAGCAGTTATACTGAGAAGCAGGCACAAAAATAATTCTCTCACATCTCTTCTTTATTAGAGGTGCTCAGAAAGAGGGACAAGCCTGAAGCTTTCTGCTGGAAATATATTTGTTTCACAAATGAGAACGAGTAAGGTGGATCAGAATTTAAACTCAGGCTGCTTCATGACAGCAAGTCTTTAGTTTAGCAAAGCTGCTTAGGGAGCCCAGCCGTTTAATGGAATGAGATAGCAGAAAACTGTTCTTTTCTTCACTAGCTATCCATTAGGCAAAGTGAAGGAAAATCTCTTTATATCTGACCTAAAAAATGAGGATGGAGAGTTTCTTTTATGACACATCTCTTTATTAAAAAATTTTCATTCTAGATGAGAGAGATCTGAGAAGTGAACAGAAATGCTGACTATCAAAGCCTTCATTTGAAGATGCTTGTTATACTCTAATTTAATAAATGGCTAACTTCATTCCTTATATTGATCAAAAGTCCATATATCAAAAATTTGAATTAAAAAGGTCTTGGTTTTGATCATTTTAATGGGGTTAATTGGATAGTTTAGGAAGTGATCGGAAAATTTCAGTCACTAAGCACAATTCCTAGTTGGGAAGGAAGTAAAATGCAAGCTAAACCAATGTTAGAGAGGAAGAAGATGAATTATTTTCTCTTTCAATAAGCTATTTAAATATAATTTATTTTGTAATGGAAACTGTTCATTTACTTTAAAAACATATTTAGTACATGCAAGGAGTTATTATTCATAAAATGAGATGTGCATCCTGCCGTAAAGTGGCTGATAGTGGATTAGGGAAATGAGATTTGTATTTAAATAACTGCAATGCAATGTAAAATTGTAAGTGCCATATGAAAGGTGCCAGTGAAAGTGTGGTATTACCAAAGGAACAGTATTCAATTGAGTAATCAGGGAAGATTTGGTGGGCGGGTAGACCTTGAGCTGAATTTGAGGATTTGGACTTGCAGATAAGAAATGAATCTTCTCTGCAGGGAGTAACAACGTCAAGATGCAAACTAGGAAAGTAGGAAGTATGAATAGCTACAAGCTGGTACATCAGTCTGACTGGAGGAGGATTCTGCAGGACAGTGCCTGGGCCCTTGTTTCTTCTTGGGGGAAGAGCCTGACCTTATCTAAGATTAAAATTTTTCTCATTTGGGCTTTAAGAGGTAGTGAATTTTTCTCATTTGGGCTCAGCTGAGTTGAGAATGGGCCCAGTTGGTTCTGGTCAGGGGAGGTAGAAGTGAGAGAGTTTGGTGGAAGTGGAGAGGAGATCTGGCCATGGTGTCTCTGAAAGCCTGTTTATCTTTCTTGTAGATTCGATTTGCTCTATCTACATAGTACTTTCAAATGTTAGATTTGAAAATAAAGATGGTTTAAGGGGAAAAAAGGGCTCCATAGCTGCATGAAAGGGAGTGAATATTATAAGAAAGAATTGGGACTACTTAGGGAGAAGTCAGTAAGTCTTTAATATTTTGGGGAAAGGGAATGAACAAGGTCAGATTTCTGAAAAGGCTGGGTTTGTGATTCATTTGCCTTTAATTCCTCAGTATCTAAGTATAGTCCTGTAAAACCAGATGCTTACTAAGTGTTTTCATTTTAAATTATTGGACATCTTATATCAATGGACAGGATGAAGTGAATGAGGAAAACCAGGTGACTGGAAAAATGAGTTAAAGGGGTTGCAAGAGACTGTGTAATTGGAACTTGGCTAAGGCAGTGACATTGGCAATGGGGAAAGGCTATGACTATTAAGTATTTCAAAGGTAGAACTGACAGGATTTGAAAATTGATCGGCTATTAGTGTCAAGGAAGAAATCAAAGAGGATTCCTAGTTTTGAACCTGGGGTTTGGGAATTTGATGGTGTAAAGAACATACCTATATAAGGAAGGCAACAGGAATATTTTGAAGAAAGATGAAAAGTTTAGTTTCAAGTATGTGTTTAAGGTGACAGAGATATATTTTAGATGTTTAATAATAAATAGTTGGACAGGTAAGCCTGAATTTTGCATGAAATAAGGGCAACAGATGAATACTATGGAGGCATTTGAATCATGGTGATTGAGAAAGGAGAGACTAAATAAAATTGAGAGCCAAGGGTGTATTTTGAGGAAATCTTTATTTAGGGGGGTTTGAAGAAAACTTGAAAAAGTTTTTATAGACATGATTTCAATAAGCTACTTTGTTTTTGGCAGTATTAGAAATTAATGAGATAATAGGAAGCAGAAGTTAGGACTATACTTGAACTCTTTCCAGGAAAGAGAAATCCAAATTCAAGTTTAAGCACCAGGATGCAAATCCACAGAAGAGCCATGTTTGACTTGTTTATCACTCTCTTCATTTTCTTATACTTAGTAGTTTCTGAATAAATATATAAAGATATTTGAATTAAATGGATTAAATAGGTTAAAAGTCAATAATTTATTGTGAAATAATTTCTCTGTTCTTTTGCTTTTTGGGTTTTATTTTATTTTTTAATTTTATTGAAGTATAGTTGATTTACAATGTTGTATTTAATTTCTGCTGTACAGCAAAGTGACTAAGTTATACATATATATTCTTTTTCATATTCTTTTCCATTATGGTTTATCACAGGATATTGAGTATAGTTCCCTGTGACCTTGTTGCTTATGCATCCTATATATAATAGTTTGCATCGCTAATCCCAAACTCCCAATCCTTCCCTTCCCCACCCCTCCTCCC
Organism: Pseudorca crassidens; assembly: GCF_039906515.1. Classification (NCBI taxonomy): domain Eukaryota; kingdom Metazoa; phylum Chordata; class Mammalia; order Artiodactyla; family Delphinidae; genus Pseudorca; species Pseudorca crassidens. Next base: position 66,623,014 of record NC_090306.1, read on the forward strand.
CTTTGGCAACCGCAAGTCTGTTCTCTATGTCTAAGAGTCTGTTTTTGTTTTGTAGATAGGTTCATTTGTGTCATATTTTAGATTCCACATATAAGTGGTATCAAATGGTATTTGTCTTTATCTTTCTGATTTACTTCGCTTAGTGTGATAATCTCTAGTTGCATACATACTGCTGCAAGTGGCATTATTTCATTCTTTTTAATGGCTGAATAATATTCCATTGTGTGTATATATCTATATCTATATCTATATAGATATAGATATAGATATACACACACACATACACATACACATACCACATCTTCTTTATCCATTTATCCATTGATGGACATTTAGGTTGCTTCCATGTCTTGGCTATTGTAAACAGCACTGCAATGAACATTGGGGTGCATGTATCTTTTTGAATTATAGTTTTGTCTGGGTATATGCATGGGAGTTTAATGAGTTTAATTATGAGTTTAATTAGGTCCCATTTATTTATTTTTGCTTTTATTTATGTTGCCTTGGGAGACTGACCTAAGAAAACAGTGGTACACTTTATGTCGGAGAATGTTTTGCCTATGTTCTCTTCTAGGGTTTTATGGTGCCATGTCTCATATTTAAGTCTTTAAGCCATTTTGCATTTATTTTTGTGTATGGTGTGAGGGTGTGTTTTAACTTCATTGATTTACATGCAGCTGTCCAACTTTCCCAACACCACTTGCTGAAGAGACTGTCTTTTTCCCACTGTATATTCTTGTTTCTTTTGTCGAAGATTAATTGTACATAGGTGTGTGGGTTTATATCTGGGCTCTCTATTCTGTTCCATTGATCTGTATGTATGTTTTTGTGCAATACCATGCTGTTTTGATTACTGTAGCTTTGTAGTATTGTCTAAAGCCTGGGAGGTTTATGATCCCTGTGTTCTTTTTCCTCAGGATTGCTTTGGCAATTCTGGGTCTTTTATGGCTCCATATAAATTTTAGGATTATTTGTTCTAGTTCTGTGAAAAATGTCATGGGTATTGGATTTTATTTTTTTAATGATAGGTTTAACATATGCTTATTGAAAAAACTTCAAGCAAAAAGTATAAAGTAAGTAGAAAAAAGTGAGTAGGACCTTACTGTGAATGTTTTGTATTATATTTTTAGACATTTTTATATGCAGCATATATATATTTATTCACTTAATTATTTATATTGGAATTTACCCTTTAACTTTCACAATATACTATGGGAGATTTATAACATTAGTACATGTACATCTATCTTACTGTTTTTAATAGCTGTGAGTAATGTCCCATAGTGTGATGTACAATGATTATTTTTACCATACTACTAATGGGCACTTAAGTAGTATGCAGTTGTATTTTTTCATATTTAGCGATGACAATACATTGCCCATTCTTATATAAATATCTTTATGTACACATGTGAATAATTTTGTGAGATAGATTCCTTTTAGTCACAGAATATACTCATTTCAAATTTTGTTATTGACAAGTTACCCTTCAAACAAGCAGTATCAATAAAAAAATCTTTGCAAATGTACAAGCAAATGTATAAAGCAACTTGACTGCACATTTTTTGCTTATTGCTATTTTGACAATAAGGATTTAAGTATCCAAGCATAACTTTTAATTTAAGTACTGAAAAAAAAATTCCTTTTTGAAATCTGGATCAATGAACAAGTATTTTCTGTAGTGAAAATATGCTAGACTATTTTTCTCCTTCAGTCCTCAACTCCTGATTCCACTAAAATATATGTGTTCCTTGAAAGGGTTGGGCTGATTGCAGGTGAGTTGGGTATCGCAGGTGTGGTAATTCTAACAGGAAAAAACCCACATATGTCCAGGGGACAATCAGTTAATAAGAATATGTGAGGTTGGCCACAGTTAATAGAATTGGGATTCTGAACAGGAAGGATCACATACCTAATATAGCAAAGGCATTAAAATTTAATTTATTTAATTTAATTTAATATTATAGTCATTTTCATATTAATATTCCAAATTCAATGTTATTTAATACATATTTTTAAATTATGCACATCAAAGCATGAAGGTCTGTGAGACAGATTCTACCAGCATGATGCTAGTTTTGACTCAGTTCTTAATAGTGATGCTTAGGGCCCAAATTGGGTCTGACTGGATGACTCCCATGCTATTCCGGTATCTCTGATATGGAAGACCCTTGACTACTAGAGAGGAGGGAGGTTTTAGAGGGCTTCTTCCATGTCTGAAAAAGGGTAATTCGATCTCCTCTGAAAGCCTAGTACTTGTCTTATATATTTTATATTTATTAAGCAGTGTAGTTAAAAAATATGTAAGTCTGTTACTCTGTAAGTTATTATCAAAATTTTATAGCTTGGAAATTAAAGATGCCCAGATAAGTAACTTGCTCCAAGTTTACATGCAAGTAAATGGCACCAACTTAAATTTAATGGAAGATCTAGTGCCCTTTGTAAGATACCACATTTATTCCTGTGAGTACCTGAACTGATTTCTAGAGTGAAATTCTCTGGAAAAATCCCATACTGTATTCCAAGCTCCTCTACACTGCATGTTTAGGCATCAGGAAATTGAAAGGCCTCAGTGGTTCAGGCCTTGTCACTGTGCGGGCACACACAACTGACAGATAACCATTCGGGGTAATTCATTACCTCAGTATGAGCACTGGAGTGTTATGCAAAGCTAACAACTAAGAAAAACAAGGCACAAATAGTAAGGACTCAATCTTTAAACCATGTATTCCTGTGGAAAATGAGAATTAACAACCAAGTTACTAGGACTACAAAAGTGATAATGTATATTTGAGAATGTTACAGTCCTTTTGAAAGGGCAGTTGTAGAATTTTATAGAAGTTACTAGAGATTAGTATGTTTCATGGGTAATAAAAATTAAATGAATTCTAACTAGCTCAATAAAATGACCAAAACTAAATTGGAGAAAATAAACATTTAAATAACTTTAAACATGTCTAACCTCTTATTTATATCATCCCAACAGCTGTGCCCCTCCTGTTTATTCCTGCTTTACAAGTCATTTTAAACTATTGATTCCCTGCAATCTATAAAATCAGCATTGTTTCTTGCCGAATGTATTCATATCACCTTTGTCCTCCTATCCATCCACATGCACTTCTTATATTTCCATAGCACTGAAATAAGAGGAAATACCTGAATAAGAAAAAACCTGAAATGGTGAAAAGTAGAACCAAAATTCATTTCATTTGTCTTAGAGACTTGCTATGTAATTCTCTTTAGGGCCAACCTCATCCATTTTAAAATATATACTCATTTAATATTTGATATACACAACAGAGGTATATTTAGTCACCATATGCTAACTGCTATAGCAAACTATTCCTAAATCTCAGTGACTTAATACAATAAGGTGGTATTTTCTTTCTTGTGTCATAGACTGTTGTAAATTAGTTGGGAGAGGAAAGGCTATGCTCCATAAGTCATTTAGGGAGTTGGGCTCTTTGTGTCTATGGCCACATCATCCTCTGTGGCTCTTGAGTCCTCCAGTAGGTACATTATATCCTCATCAACTTTGGGTGTGATCAATCTTTTTAGTTTTAGCCGTGCTACTAAGTTTGGCTTGGTAATACTCATTGTGGTGGTGGTGGTGGTTTTTTTTAACATCTTTATTGCAGTATAATTGCTTTACAATGGTGTGTTAGTTTCTGCTTTATAACAAATTGAATCAGTTATACATATACATACATCCCCATATCTCTTCCCTCTTGTGTCTCCCTCCCTCCTACCCTCCCTATCCTACCCTTCTAGCTGGTCACAAAGTATGGAGCTGATCTCCCTGTGCTATGCGACTGCTTCCCACTAGCTATCTATTTTACATTTGGTAGTGTATATATGTCCATATATACACTACCACTCTCTCACTTTGTCCCAGCTTACCCCTCCCCCTCCCCATGTCCTCAAGTCCATTCTCTAGTAGGTCTGTGTCTTTATTCCCATCTTGCCCCTAGGTTCTTCATGACCATTTTTTTTTTTTAGATTCCATATATATGTGTTAGCACACGGTATTTCTTTTTCTGATTCTGACTTACTTCACTCTGTATGACAGACTCTAGGTCCATCCACCTCACTACAGATAACTCAATTTCGTTTCTTTTTATGACTGAGTAATATTCTATTGTATATATGTGCCGCATCTTCTTTATGCATTCATCTGTCGGTGGGCATTTAGGTTGCTTCCATGTCCTGGCTATTGTAAATAGAGCTGCAATGAACATTGTGGTACATGACTCTTTTTGAATTATGGTTTTCTCAGGGTATATGCCCAGTAGTGGGATTGCTGGGTCGTATGGTGGTTCTATTTTTAGTTTTTTAAGGAACCTCCATACTGTTCTCCATAGTGGCTGTATCAATTGATGTTCCCACCAACAGTGCAAGAGTGTTCCCTTTTCTTCACACCCTCTCCAGCATTTATTGTTTGTAGATTTTTTGATGATGGTCATTGTTTTTTTGATTTGCATTTCTCTAATGACCAATAATGTTGAGCATATTCCATGTTTATATATGCCATCCAAAATGTTTTCTTAGGTAATATCTCTATTCACATATCATGCCTATTTTTCAGTTGAGTTTTGAGAGGTAGCCCTTTCCTCTGATTCCTCAGTAGTACCTCTGTCCTCTCTAATAGAGGAGGTGGCTCAGCAGCCTGGACCTGTGCCCTCTGGATTTATGTTGACAGCAGTAGCCCTGCAGACCTCTGAGCCACATTAACATTATTCTTTCATTTTCTTAAAGGAGACAGGTGTTCACAGCTGAGTGGCTCTCTTGGCCCATATCCTGCCTGTAGAGTCCCAGAATTCCAACAGCCTATTTCATTACATCTCATCTCTGCCCACTTCCATCCAAGCCAGCAGTGTTTCTGCTTTAGTGGTTGATCCATGAGTTGCATGTCTAATTTCTCCAGCAAAAGTTTGTACAGTCAGACCTTGGCCCTGTTTCAGATCATACTATCTGAACAAACTGAGCATTTTCCAAACCATCAAGTTCTGATTCATTTTTGCTTAACAGTTCCTTTTAAATTTTATCTATTTTCTCTCACATTTACTATAAGAAACAAGGAGAAACCAGGCTGCATCTTCAACACTTTGCTAGGAAATCTTAGCTAATTACCCATGTTCTTCACTTAAAGTTTCACTTTCCACCCAACGGCAGAAAATAATGCAGCCCAGATTTTTGGCACTTTACAAAAGAAGAAATATCTGTATGTGTGGCCAAGATGATAAAGCAGAAAAACCCTGAGCTTGCCTCCTCCCATGGGTTTACCAAAATTACAATTATTGAGTAACTATCTATGAGAATGACCTGAAGACTAGCAGAAAAGATTTTCCACAACTAAAAATGTTAAGAAGGAAGCACAATGATATGGGTAGGAGGGAATGAGACACGAATGAGTCAAGGTCCATATCCTCAGGTAGGTGACCCACAAATGGGAGGATAATCACAATTACAGAGGTACCTCCCTAAAAGTGAGCCGGTCCTAAACCTATATCGGGTTCCCCGTCCTGGGGCTTCTGCACTGGGAAGACAAGTACCCAGAACATTTGGCCCCAGTGGGGCTTGTTTTCATGAGAGCTGGAGGGCTGTGGGAACAGAAATTCTGCTCTTAAAGGATGAAAACAAAATTTCACATGCCCTAAGTCCCAGCACACAGGCAATAATTTGAAAGGAGCCTGGTTCAGACCCACCTGCTGATCTTGGAGAGCCTCTGGCTCTACTGCCTAGGCAGTAGGGAACTAGGACTCCTTTTGGGACATAGGTCCTGGCAGCAGCCATTTTGAGGAGCTCATTCTACCACAAAATCACTGGCGTTTCAAGTGCCATTCTGGAGCCCTTCCTCTAATCTATTAGCACTGAGGTTCAGCCTTGCCCACCAGTGGGCTGCCTGCTTGCAAGGTCTGGCAACCAACTGTGCCAGGGGCCAACCTTGAATATTAGTGCACCCACAGTAATTGGCTCCACCACAACAGAAGGGCTCATGCAACCACATAGGAGATACCCCTAGAGCATCTGTAACCAGAGAGGAGTGTGCCTCTGGGCCCCATAGGACATCTCTGATATAGGGCCACTTCTCTAAGATCAGGAAATTAACCAACCTACCTAATATATAGAAATAAACACAGAGAAGTGAACAAAATAGGAGACAAAGAAATATGTTCAAAATGAAGGAACAAGACAAAACCTCAGAAAAAGAACTAAATGAAATGGAGATAAGAAATCTACCCAATAAATAGTTCAAAGTAATGGTCATAAAGATGCTCAACAAACTTGGGAGAACACTGGATGAATAGGGGAGAAGTTTTACAAGTTAGAAAATTATAAAGAAGAACCAAACAGCTGAAAAATACAATAACTGAAATAAAAAATACACTAGATGGAAACAATAGTAGATTAGATGATATAGAGGAGCAGATCAGCAAACTGGAAGACAGAGTAGTGAAAATCAACTAAGCTGAACAGAAAAAAAAAAGATTTAAATGAAGATAGTTTAAGAAACCTCTGGGGCAACATCAAGGGTGTTAACATTTGCAGTATAGGGGTCCCAGGAGAAGAGAGAGAGAAAGAAGCAGAGAACTTATTTGAAAAATAATAGCTGAAAACTTACCTGGGAAAGAAAACAGAATTCCAGGTCCAGGAAGCACAGAGTCCCAAACAAGATGTACCCCCAAGAGGTCCATACCAAGACACATTATAATTAAAGTGGAAAAAATTAAAGATAAAGAGAGAATCTTAAAAGTTGAAAGAGAAAATAAACTAGTTATACACAAGGGAAATCCTATAAGAACATGAGCTGATTTTTCAGCAGAAACTTTGCAGGCCAGAAGGGAGTGGCATGATATATTCAAAGTGACGAAAGGAAAAAACCCAAAACCAGGAACACTCCACCCAGCAAGGATATCATTCAGATGAAGGAGAGAGAAAGATTATTACAGGCAATCAAAAGCTAAAAGAGTTCAGCAACACTAAACTGGTTCTTCAAGAAATGTTAAAGGGACCTCTCTAAGAGGAAAACAAAAGGCACAACTAGAAATATGAAAATTATGAAAGGAAAAATCTCATTGGTAAAGGCAAACATGCAGTGAAAGTAGTAGATCAACCACTTATAAAGCTAGTAGAAGTGTTACAAGACAAAAGTAGTGAAATCATCGATAGCCGCAATAAGTAGTTAAGAGGTACACAAAACAAAAATGTAAAATATGACATCAAAAACAAATGTGGGGCAGTGTGGTAAAATTCAGATATGTTAGATTGCATTAAAACTTAAGAGATCAACTTAAAATAATCTCATATATATCTAGGTTGTTATATATGAACCTCACAGTAACTAGAAACCAAAACCTATAATAGATACAAACACACAGAAAGAGAAAGGAATCCTGACATAACACTAAAGATGCTCATCAAATCACAAGGGAAGAGAGCAAAAGAAGAAAGGAACCGAAAAGAACTATGAAAAGATCCAAAAACAATTAACAAAATGGCAATAAGTACACACCTATCAACAATTACTTTGAATGTGAGTGGACTAAATGTTCCAATCAAAAGCCATAGAGTGGCTGAATGAATAAAAAAAATCAAGACCCATATATATGCTGCATCAAAAAGAACAAAAAACCCAGGGATGAATGAAATGCAATCCCTATCAAAATATCAATGGCATTTTTCATAGAACCAGAGGAAATAATTCTAAAATTTGTATGTAAACACAAAAGACCCCAAATAGCCAGAGCAATCTTGAGAAAGAACAAAGCTGGAGGTATCATACTCCCTGATTTCAAACCATGCTACAAAGCTACAGTAATTAAAACAGTATGGTACTGGCACAAAAATAGATACAGAGATCCATGGAACAGAATAGACTAGAAATAAACCTACACTTATATGGTCAATCAGTCCATGACAAAGAAGGCAATAACATACAGTGGGGAAAAAGACCACCTCTTCAATAAACGGTGCTGGGACAGCCACATGCAAAAAAACAAAGCTGGACTGTTTTCTCATACCATGTACAAAGATAAAGTCAAAATGGATGAAAGACTTAAATGTAAGACCTGAAACCATAAAACTTCTAGAAGAAAACATAGGCAGTATGCTCTTTGACATCAGTCTTAGCAGTATTTTTTTGGAACTGTCTCCTCAGGCGAGAGAAACAAAAATAAACAAGTGGGACTAAATCAAACTATAAAGCTTTTGTACAGAAAAGGAAACCATCAACAAAACAAAAAGGCTGCCTACTGCATGGGGGAAGTTATTTGCAAATGATATATCTGATAAGTGGTTAATATCCAAAATATACAAAGAATTCGTACAACTCAACACCAGAAAACAAGTAATCTGATTAAAAAGTGGGCAGAGGACTTGAATAGACATCTTTCCAGTGAAGACATACAGATGGCCACAGACACATGAAAAGATGCTCAACATCATTAATCATCAGGGGATGCAAATCAAAACCATAATGAAATATCACCTCACACCTGTCAGAATGGCTATCATCTAAAAGACAACAAATAACGGTGTTGGCTAGGAAGTGGAGGAAAGGGAATCCTTGAGTGTGGTTGGTGGGAATGTAAATTGGTGCAGCTACCATGGAAACAGTATGGAGATTCCTCAAAAAATTAAAAATAGAACTGCTGTATGATCTGGCAGTTTCACTTCTGGATATTTATCTGAAGAAAACAAAAACACTAGTTTGAAAATATTTATGCACTCCAGTGTTCCTTGCAGCATTATTTACAATAGCTAAGATGTGGAAGCAACCTACGTGCCCACTGATAAATGAATGAATAAAGAAGAGGAGGCATATATACACAATGGAATACTTCTCAGCCATAAAAAAAAACTTGACGTATGTGATAACATGGATGGATCTAGAGGATATTATGCTAAGTGGAATAAGTCAGACAGAGAGAGAGAAATACCACATGATCTCACTTATATGTGGAATCTAAAAATCAGAACAAACAAAACAAAACAAAAAAGCAGGCTCATAGATACAGAGAACAAATGGGTGGGTGCTGAAAGAGAGGGGGAAAGCGGTGGGTGAAATAGGTGAAGGGGATTAAGAGGTACACACCTCCAGGTATATAATAGTTAAGTCACAGAGATATAATATACAGCATAAGGAATATAGTCAATTATATTGTAATAACTTTATATGGGGACAGATGGTTACTAGATTTGTCATGATCATTTCATAATGTTTGAAAATTTCACATCATTATGTAGTACATCTGAAACTAACATAATATTGTACGTCAACTGTATTTTAATTTTTAAATTAATATTATATATAAATATACTTCTAAAGTTAATAAATATTTCAATTAAATATATATCTTTCTATATATTTAAATGTACATATTTGGTACATAGACATCATCATACTGTATATAAATTTCTCCTTTATTGTTGCCAATACATTTCAGACTATTTTAATACATATATTCATGCATATAATTCTTTTTAATATTCACATGTTATTTTTACAACATACTGTAAATATGTTATATTTTATAATATTTAGTTTCACATTCTTCTCCATCTTCTAATGGTGATATAATCTTAGGGCCAGTTACTTAATTTTTCTGTACCCCAGTTTCCCTATTCAGAAAAAACTGATGCTGATAAAATATCTCCCTCATAGGTTGATTATAAGAATTGAATCATAACCCATGTGTAGCCATTAGTACAATATCTGGCACATAGTAGGCAATAAATAATTGTTACCTATTATTGCTGCTTCCAAGATTCCATGCCAGTTCTTATGCCTTTTACCAGAACTCCTGGTCAGGAACCATTCCTTTTGGCATTGTTAGGAATGAGGTATTTCTTCTACATAGTGTCTGTGCTCTTGTTAAGTCCTCATTTATCCAGCACTTTAGCCCGTCACACAGGTGGTCATAAAATTTACCACTGACAATGCGGAGAAGCAATTCTGGATTATATGGCTGTCACTTTTCACTGTCCTAGCTGTTTTCCTCTTCATCTACCAAATGCCAGGCCCCACTCCACACGACACCCTCTGAAACTGACAACCTCTGACACGTTGCCCAGAAATATCTTACTGTAAAGTAGCTATGCCACTTCTCAGTGGCCCTGACAGTCAACCCTGTAATATGACACCCTAAAAGGTCTCCATCTTCAAAGTAGCAAAAAAAAAATTTAGTTCAAAATAAAATTATTTTTAATTCACTTAATTTTCTTTTCTTTCTTTCTTTCTTTTTTTTTTTTTTTTTTTGTAGAGAAGGAGTAAAAGATAGACATGAGATCAAACAGTGCTAGACTGGTAAATTCCCAGAAGGTAATAAATCATTGCTTTGGAGTGCAGGGTAGGATAAAATGTATTCTCATTTAAAATGTGTTAGTACAAAATTGATTAATCATTAAACTTACCAATTTGATTCACTAAGTTTCAACCAAATAAGCTGTCACTGAAACAGAGCTCTATACTTTGAATCATAATCTGATAACTTAGTCAGTAATGAAGGTGTGAATTTCTTAAATCACCTCTAGTTCAAATTATCTACTAAGACCCATTTGGGCAGGCATAGAAAATAATTTGATATTTCTTAATTTTTAGTCTCCATTTATAAAATAGCAATAGTGTTTAACCCTTTGACATAAATTTTGAGAAAACTGAATTTGAGGAATCTTCTCTCCCTTGTGTTTGGTATGCTTATACAATTGGCATCTGTTTTTCAAGAAATAAGGTGAGATTTTGCTCTATTTTTAAAATTGGGTATAAGTCAATTTAAGGTTAAAGATGCAGCACACTCCTTGGTTTTCGGACAATTTTTTAGAGAAGTTTGCTTTTGAGAAGGTGGCTGCATGAATATGTCTCCCTTCGCCCCACAGAAGCAGTTAAAAATCCATTCGGAGGTTTTAAGCAAAGTTCACTTGATTGTAGGTCAGTACCCAGTGGATAAATCACAAAATTACTTCAAATAACGTACGTGATTTGTTTTCTCCCTGCTAAGGAGAAGGTCTGAACTGAGAAGGCATGAAGTAAGAATTGTTTCCTCACCCCTAAGGTTAACGCCCCTGTCACAACTGAAGTCACCATCAAGGAAAAACAGAGAAGTAGCTTAAAATGCAACTGTTTTCATCAATCTGCCACAGGCAGCAGAAAACAAATGATCGTGGATCCTATCTGCCAGTGGCAGGCTATTTGTTAAAGTACAAAGATAAGAGAAAAGAAGGGACAAGAAATCCCTTGGCAAAGAACGTGAGTGAAACATGCCACCAAAAGTGCAGAGCCTTCCAAAAATAGTCTCTTGTGATCACTGAGGCCCGCTGGGTTGGCAGAGTGTAGTGTTTGGGTGAATGTGTTAGGCGTAAATGTTCCCCTTCAGAGTATTAGGCTATTGACCCCCTGCTGCAAGAATAATCTTTCTCAAGCACCATTTTCATCATGTCGTTCCTACTCAAGGACCCTTAGGGCAGAGCACCCTGGTGCCTACCATATTAAATCCAAACTCTTCAGCTTGGCATCCTCAGTGGTCCTCTCCAACTGATCTTTGCCTCTATTGCACCAGCAAACAGGCCCTCTGCAATCCATTCAAGTAGATTGGCGTGCTTTTCTCTGTATAACTTTTTTGGTAGAAATTGGCTTTAATATTCTGCTTCTCATTCTCCTCCAGCCTTGAATGTTCTCCTTGTTCCCAAAGGTACACACTCCCACATATACTTCTGTTCCACGCCTGTTGAAGTCTCTGCGATTAGCTTTGAAATTGGCTTCCCTCAGGAAGTCTTCCCCGACTAAACTTAGCCCTATTCTGTTAATTTTGATTTTGTGTCCCTCTTCAATTTGTACTGTTTTTCCATATATATTCTTCACTGTGAGTTTCACTTCTGTAAGTTTGTTGCCCCAAGCTAGAGTCAAAATATAACAATCGTAGCATGTTTTATGTTTGTTTTCCCAGTGACTTGATCATCATTCATTCTTTTATTTCTTCACTAAATGTTTATTACTTAATTACTCTATGTCAGGAACATTGCTAAATTCTGAGTCCAGGGAATTCCCTGGCCGTCCAGTGGTTAGGACTCTGCGCTTTCACTGCCAAGGGCCCAGGTTCGATCCCTGGTTGGGGAACTAAGATCCTGCAAGCTGTGTTGTGGCCAAAACAAGCAAACAAACAAAAACAATACTTTTCATTGTCAATATTAAAAAAAAATTCTGAGTTCAAAAATAGACAATAAACTGTTCCAGTTTGGGGGAATTCTTAAATTCTAGTTGATTCAAGACCAAAGTGTTGTGTGAGCACAGAAGCAGCTCAGGTAAAGTTTTCTGAAAGAAGTAGCCTCATCTTAACCTATATGTATTACATTCAAGATAAACTAGGAATTTCTGGGGAGGGATAAGCAAGATGGAGAATCTCTTTGATATAAAAGTAATAAAATATTTGTAGAAATTCAGAATATAAATGTGGTTCTTAAAAACCTCAATCTTAGCTTCATGTTAGCACAAACATTTTTCTTTCATGGGACGATTTGCTGAATGCAAGTTTATTTCAGAAATTTAATTTCTCTAAATAAATGCCATGCTAGGTATTGCATGTTATAGAATTGTTTAGAATTGACCTGCTGGTCTCAGAAATTAACATTATGATCCTTCACGGGTCATAAAATTTAGACATATAATCACCAGCTTCTTAAACCAGGTAATAATGTATAATATGATGCAGAAGTATAGCTGCTACTGTTATTATGTTTTTTTTTTTTTTTTTTTTTTTGTGGTACACGGGCCTCTCACTGTTGTGGCCTCTCCCGTTGCGGAGCACAGGCTCCGGACACACAGGCTCAGCGGCCATGGCTCACGGGCCCAGCCGCTCCGCTGCATGTGGGATCCTCCCAGACCGGGGCACGAACCTGTGTCCCCTGCATTGGCAGGTGGACTCTCAACCACTGCGCCACCAGGGAAGCCCTACTGTTATTATGTTATTGAGAAATAAATTATTTTAGGACAAGAAAAAGCTTACAATAAAAATTAGAGTTTCAGTATAGAGACTTTTAATCTGTATGGTTGAATAGACTTATTTTTATTAACATAGTCTGATTCTTTTACTTCTTCCTCCTTAATTTGTTTTGTCATTTGCCGGTCATTCAAAGGTACTTAAATCTCATGTGAGCTACAGAGCATAAATATATGAGATTCTTGTCTTAAATGTTAATTCTGATATTTAAGTGGATGATTCCATTTTGGAAGCTATATTGTTCATTATATATATGTATATATATGTATATTTATTACAGAAAGAGCAAGAGATAGAAGGAGAGAGAGAGAGAGATGAATTGATTGACTGATTTTAAGGTATTGGCTCATGAAGTTATGGAGGCTGGCAAACCCCAAATCTACAGGGTAGTCCAGCAGGCTGGAGACCCAGGGTAGAATCAATGTGAAGTTCAAGTCCAAAGGTAGTCTGCTGGCAGATCTCCTTTTGGGAGGGGAGATAAGTCTTTATTCTATTACAGTCTTCAACTGATTGGATGAGTCCCACCCACATGATGGAGGGTAATCTGCTGTACTCAAAGTCCATGAATTTAAACTATTAATCTCATCCAAAAAAGCATCCTTATGGAAATATCCAGAATAATGTTTGACCAAATATCTGGGCACTGTAGCCCAGTTAAGTTGACACATAAAATTAACCATCACAGAAGTCAGAAGTTTTCTTCTTTGTCTTATTTTAGACCTTATTAAAAGTTAGGGAGAGAACTGTGTTCAAGGCTTATCTTTTGTCTTTTTTTTTTTTAATTTAATTAATTTATTTTTATTTTTGGCTGCGTTGGGTCTTCATTGCTGCGTGCCAGCTTTCTCTAGTTGCAGTGAGCGGGGGCTACTCTTTGTTGCGATGCGTGGGCTTCTTATTGCAGTGGTTTCTCTTGTTGCAGAGCACAGGCTCTAGGCACATGGGCTTTAGTAGTTGCAGCACGTGGGCTCAGTAGTTGTGGCTCGTGGGCTCTAGAGCACAGGCTCAGTAGTTGTGTAGCACAGGCTTAGTTGCTCTGCGGCATGTGGGATCTTCCTGGACCAGGGGTCAAACCCGTGTCCCCTGCATTGGCAGGTGGATTCTTAACCACTGTGCCACCAGGGAAGCCCCAAGGCTTATCTTTTGAATTCATATGACTTGACTACAGGCTCATGAATCACAGTCCCCACCACTGCCACCTCATCACAACCACCACATATGCTTAACGTTGTCTCTGTATTATTCAATGAAGTGTTTTCAATTCTGGCTAATCAGCCAATAAAACAACCTAATTGTTCATCATGGATGAACATGGATAAGGAAAATGTGCATATATAAAATGGAATATTATTCAGCCACTAAAAAGAAGGTTATCTTGTCATTTTTGACAACATGGATGGATCTTGAGGCTATTATGCTAAGTGAAAAAAGTCAGACAGAGAAAGACAAATACCATATGATCTCAATTTTATGTGGAAACTAAAAAAAACTCCCCAAACTGAACTCACAGATACAGAGATCAGATTGGTGGTTACCAGAGGGAGGGGTAAGGGGTAGGTAAAATGAGTTGAAGGTAGTCAGAACTACAAATTTCCAGTAATAAAAATAAATAAGTCCTAGGGATGTAATTTACTGCATGAGGACTATAGTTAATAATACTGCATTGTACATTTGAATGTTGCTAAGGGAATCAATTGTTGCTAAGAAAACAATTTTTAACTATATGTGGTGATGGATATTGATTAAACTTATTGTAGTAATCATTTTGCAATATATACATGCATCAAATCATTATGTTGTACACCTAAAACTAATATAATATCATGAGAGTCATATCTCAATAAAAAGCAGCAACATATATATATTGAGTCCTTATTAGATTTTATGCATTATTCCAGGTACTGTTGATAGCAGCCTGTTCTTCTGAAGCTTACATTCTATTGAGGACCACACACAACAATAAATAAATAAGTGAACATAATAAAAGATAAAGTAGTAATAACTACTCTGGAGAAAAATAAAGCAGGGCATGAGAATAGTAGGGAGAACTATTTTAGACAGGGTGGTCAGGGAACCCTCTCTGTGAAGGTGATGCTTCTGTTTCAACAGGAACCTAAAGAAATGTTGGGAGAAACTAGGCAGATATCTGGGAGAAGTATGCTATATTCAGAGGCACTAGTAAGTGAGACATCCTGAGATGGTTCTGACTTGCTGTGTTCAAGGAATAGCAGAAGCCAACTTGGCCAGAGCAGTGAAAGATAGAGGAGAGGCAAGAAATGAGGGCAGAGGTAGCCAGGAGCCGGTTGTAATTGGGGTTGTCAGGGACACAAGCTGTATAATCAAGTACACTGCTATGGTGATTTTATTCATGAGCAGAGAGAAAAGGAATTTTGGATCTTATTGTAAAATATAATAAAGATGAAGTTTTCAAATGTAAATACCTATTCTGGGCTGGCCAGATAAGGAAATGTGTGAGGCATGTTGGTGGAAACTCTGATGATCTGAAGAGTAAAGGCCTTGTCAAAAGGGGATTTCTTATACCAACTTCTAGCAAATTATCATCATGCAGGTAAGCTTTAAATTTGAGACTTCTGATAAAATGGTTTGGCATGTTAATTATGTGCATTATGGAAAGAAACATACATTTATTATACCTCCTCTCTAAGCCAGGCATTGTAAAAGTGGATTTCATACCTGTTCTCATACAGTCTTCACAATTAAATTAGAGGCACTTTTCAAAGAATAACAGAGCTATGTCAGAAGGCAGTTCCTACTTTAAAAAATCATCAGCAACCATGGCAATAAGTTGGAGGTCAGCACTGACACATACTCTGTCGCACAGTTAGGTCAGTGAAATGGTATGTGTAAATGAGACTCATCCAGTTTGTCTGAGGCACCATGGTTTGATGGCTGTCAGTACCAGATACTTATGCATAAATTTCAAAATTGTTTTCTGAGAACTAGTTAAATACTCTGAACTACTCACATATATCAAGGTTATAAAATAATTGAGAGTGAGAGTTGTTTTTAGAAGAATTTCTTTCTTGTAAGCTATGCTATGAGCCCCACTCTCAGAAAGAAAAGGGATAAAATTATTGATCCATTACCAAAAGCCTAGGAAAAAAGAATGGCTTTCATAGGATTAACGCAGGAAACATTTGTCCTCTGAATCCTCTTTGGAAAATCTCAAAAGCCAGAAATGACTGAGTAATATTCCATTGTATGCATATACCACATCTTCTTAAACTCATCATTTGTTGGTGGGCATTTGGGTTGTTTCCATGTCTTGGCTACTGCTGCCGTGAACATTGGGGTGCATACATCTTTTCAAATTAGAGTTTTCATTTTTTCCAGACATATGCCCAGGAGTGGGATTGCTGGAAACTATTTTAGCTCTATTTTTAGTTTTTTTTTTTTTTTTTTTTTTTTAAGTTACTCTTCAGCGTGTATTGCCATGAAGTTGATTTTTTTTTTTTAAGTATAAACCAGATTATTATTTATTTATTTATTTATTTATTTTTGGCTGTGTTGGGTCTTCGTTTCTGTGCGAGGGCTTTCTCCAGTTGTGGCGAGCGGGGGCCACTCTTCATCGCGGTGCACGGGCCTCTCACTGTCACGGCCTCTCCCGTTGCGGAGCACAGGCTCAGTAGTTGTGGCTCACGGGCTTAGTTGCTCCGCGGCATGTGGGATCTTCCCAGACCAGGGCTCGAACCCGTGTCCCCTGCATTAGCAGGCAGATTCTTAACCACTGCGCCACCAGGGAAGCACTATTTTTAGTTTTTTAAGGAACCTCCATATTGTTTTACACAGTGGCTGCACGAATTTACATTCCCACCAACAGTGTAGGAGGGTTCCTTTTCTCCACACCCTCTCCAGCATATATTATTTGTAGACTTTTTTTTTTTTTTTGACTTTTTGATGGGAGCCATTCTGACAGGTGTGAGGTGATACTCCATTTTGATTTAGATTTGCATTTCTCTAATAATTAACAATGTTGAGCATCTTTTCATGTGCCTGTTGACCATCTGTATGTCTTCTTTGGAGAAATATCTATTTAGGTATTCTGCATTTTTTTTTGATTGGGTTGTTTGCTTTTTGATATTGAGTTATACAAGCTGTTTGTATATTTTGAATATTAACCCCTTGTTAATTGCGTCATTTGCAAATATTTTCTCCCATTCCATAGGTTGTCTTTTCATTTTGTTGATGGTTTCCTTTTCTGTCAAAAGCTTTTAAGTTTAATTAGGTCCCATTTGTTTATTTTTGCTTTAATTTCTTTTGCCTTGGGAGACTGATCTAAGACAACATTGCTACAATTTATGTCTGAGAATGTTTCGCCTATGTTCTCTTCTAGGAGATTTATGGTGTCATGTCTTATTCTTAGGTCTTTAAACCATTTTGAGTTTATTTTTGTATATGGTGTGAGGGAGTGTCCTAAGTTCATTAATTTACATGAGGCTGTCCAGCTTTTCCAACATGAGTTGGGGAAGAGACTGTCTTTTCTCCATTGTATATTCTTGCCTCCTTTGTTATAGTTTAATTGACTGTATGTGGGTGGGTTTATTTCTGAGATCTCTATTCTGTTACGTTGATCTATATGTCTATTTTTGTGCCAATACCACACTGTTTTCATTACTGTAGTCAGCACTGTAGTATTGACTGAAGTCTGGGAGAATTATGCCTCCAGCTTTGTTCTTTTTCCTCAGGATTGTTTTAAAAAAGAATGAAATGTTGCCATTTGCAGAAACATGGATGGACCTACAGAATATCATACTAAGTGAGTTAAGTCAGACAGAGAAAGACAAGTTTTATATGATGTCACTTAAATGTGGCATCTAAAAAATGATACAAATGAATCTATATACAAAATAGAAACAAACTCAGAGACATAGAAAACAAACCTATGGTTACCAAAGGGGAAAGGGAGGAGGGGGAGGGATAAATTAGGAGTATGAGGTTAACAGATACAAACTCCTGTACATAAAATAAATAAGCAACAAGGATTTACTGTATAACACAGGGACAATATTTAATATCTTATAATAACTTATAATAGAAAATAATCTGAAATATATATATAACTCAAGCGCTTTGCTGTACATCTGAAACTAACATAATATTGTAAATCAACTATACTTCAATTTTAAAAAAGTAAAATGGGAAAAATAATACTTAAAAAAAAGCTAGATATAGGCGATTTGATGGCAGAACTAAAATAGAATTACTACTGCATTATTACCAGGTTGTGGAAAATAATGCATAGACCACTTGTAGATGTATAAGTGAGCACAGCAGCATGGGTTAATTTGATCCTGTACAAAGAGGAAGAAATCTAACTAGTATTGCTAGATATCTACTGACTGCAGAAACACTAAAAAATGAGCTGACAGTACATCACTTGTATCAAGGGAAATGCAGATAATGGCCCCAGCAAAGGGAGATTTCTGAAGAACATACAAAAATGTTCCATGTGAGAGAATCAGTTTAAACATTGGCCAGGCTCATAGAACCTGAAGCCAGCTTATGACATTAGCAGTCAAGTAAGAACGTCATCACTTATAATTCTACTTTTTCTATTCTCCAACCTGGGAAAGTGCAAACTTCCCTCATGACGATAATGTTAATATGTAGAACACACAACTGTTTATTATCAATAATAGTTTCAGTAAATGTTAATAGTTATCATCTCTGGATCAAACCAGTACAATTTAACTCCTTATATATAACTTGTCTTTGCCTAAAGGTAAAGGTCCTCTCAAACTCTTCCACAGATGTTCCTTAAGCCAGGGGTTGGCAAAATTTTCCTGTAAAGGGCTAAATAATAACTATTTTATACTTTGTAAGCTAAATGGTCTGTCACAACTTTTCAACTTGGCCATTTTTAGTATGAATGCCTCAAAGACAATATACACATGAGTGGGAGTGGCTATGTTCCAACAAACCTTTATTTACAAAAATAGGCAGCAGGTTGGATTTGTCTCAAGGGCTATAGTTTACCCATGTTTGCCCTAAGTGGTGAAAACAGTCGTATTCCTCAATTTTATATGAGTATTCTCATTATGATATCCTTGAAATAGTGAGTAGTCCAATTGCTGAGACAACCAAATGTAGCTACTTACATTAGCAGTAACTGAAACCTTAGCTCTACTTGGCTAAACTATGCTTTTTTTGCCCCATTAGTTCCAGTGCAAGATTTCAAACTTTCTATAATTATTCTATTTATTTTGCTTTTTTCCTACAATATTTTGGTGACCTGTGCCACTTTCTATGATTTAATTTACTTGACAGTTTCTACTAACTAAACTTGATATTGTTCTCTCCTTTAATAAAAATAGATTTCCATTTGAATCAATAATATACCTCTAGATCAGTATAACTTTAGATTTCTTTTTTTTTAATCACATCGGTTTATTTATTTGTTTGTTTATTTATTTATGGCTGTGTTGGGTCTTCGTTGCTGCGTGCAGGCTTTCTCTAGTTGCAGCGAGTGGGGGCCACTCTTCATTGTGGTGCAAGGGACTTCTCTTGGCGGTGGCTTCTCTTGTTGCGGAGCACGGGCTCCAGGTGCGTGGGCTTCAGTATTTGTAGCATGTGGGCTCTGTAGTTGTGGCTCGCAGGCTCTAGAGCACAGGCTCAGTAGTGGTGACGCACGGGCTCAGTCGCTCCGTGGCATATGGGATTTTCCCGGACCAGGGCTCGAACCCGTGTCTCCTGCATTGGCAGGTGGATTCTTAACCCCTGCACCAGCAGGGAAGTCCCAACTTTAGATTTCTTATATAAACAATCTTAGTGAATCAGTTGATAGTCAAATATAATATCTACATTTATGTTTCTGATCTGGTACGTAGATTAATGCCTGGAAAATATCTCTGTGTCCAGTAAAATCTTTTCATGCTTGAAGATTGGAAGTTTCACTTCAGGTACTTTGTCACATTGGATAGACTGTCTAAAATCAAAGAAGTAAACAATAGTTATAACAATGGTCTTTAAAAAATAAGCTTAAAAAATAAATTTAGCTCTTGTCACTTGTAACGTTACCTATATTCGGCCTAAGAATCTAAGGAGGCATTTGATTAACTGATTTTCAGGTTGTGACTCAAAGTAGAACTGTGTATTACATATTTTGGTAAAAGTAAGAGTAAAATTATCTCAGAAATACATCAAGCAGATTTTGGCAATTGAGGAATCAATTACTGACAGAATATTTAAGCCAATGATCAGAGAAGAAGATTACTTCCTCAGAAAGTAAATTTATAGTATGATAATAGTAACATATCCTTGATCTCAGAGAAATAAAAATAGATAATAAAGCAAATGTAATAAATTGATGAGTTATTTGTTAATTTAAAGTGGGGGAACTGACCAAGTCGAAAGTTTTGTGGGTTTTGTTGTTATTATTATTTTGCTATTACTAACATTTGAGTTAGAGTGAAAACGACTTTATTTTATTTTTATAAATAGATGCTAGGTCTAAAGACCACATTCTTAGAACTTCAAAAGTGATTTTTTTCCTCCAGTGCTGTGTATGGCAGGCTAAAACAATTCTTTCCTCCATAAAGCATTTAGTAATACTCTGTAAAACATAACAAACACTCTTTCAGATGCACAGCTGAGTTCATATGAAAGTAAAGGAAATACTCAGGGTCCAAAATCAAAGAGGAGTCCAGAAACTAGAGTTGTCAATTGGAACTGAAGCTTGTGTCTGCCCAAGAGCCTTAACAGATTCAGAAACGTAGAACCTAGGATTGTAGAAGCTACCAGGAGGGTAAAGAACTGAGGTCCCCACATAAACCTGAAACGCTTGCAAGTCACCTACAGTGAAAAGGAAGACTGAAGAAAAATCTATTTATTGCTATAAGGACTGGAAAAAAATCTTATTTACTGCCCTATGCAGGCTACCAGAAAACAAGATTGTGTTGATCTGCAAGATGGAAAAAAGAAAATGCCTGAGAATTAAAATCCATAGTACTGCTCTTCTGCATGTTTGATGTTTGTGCTTATATTACCTGCAAAATACAGAAAATGATAAAAAATGAATAAATTGCAGGGTCACAAGTTGATAGCTCCCAGATATATGTGGCAGGAGTAAAAGCAAATTCTTCCTTGAGGGGCACAACTTCATGCCAGGTCTCAAAGAATTTATACAGTTAAAGCCTAATGAAACATGGATTCAGAAACCAAAATTACAGAGCATGGAAAGAAATAACCTACCATGAATGAAATCATCAGAAGCAACAGAAAGCATAATTAAACTTACAGGAGTATCCTATGATTTGAAATAACATAAAAAGAGTGTAAGTCATATATTAAATATATATGGAAAAAAGAAGCTATAAATATAAGCCAGGTGGATCTGAAAAGAAAAAAGAAAATTAGTAGCAATGAAAGCTATACTTTTAAAATTAAAACACAATGGATAAATTAAAATGCATGAGACCCAGCTGAAAATAGGATTAGTGAACTGGAAAAATTAATCTGAAAAAATTACATAGAATATAACAAAATAAAACCAAAAAAGAAAAGCATTCAACAGTTAAGAAAAGAGTCTTCACCACTACACATGAACCAGTGCAAAGCACTTACTTATTCTCTGAATATATGCAACAATATAGGCACCTATTAAATTTAAATTCTACAACATTGTATGTCAGACTTATGAAAAATAGCTGAAGTGGTGCTTGGAGGAAAACACACACCTAACCACTTGCATTGGATAAAATTATCAGGCAAGCATCCAGCCAAAGAACTCAGAAACAATACAACAAAATAAATCCAAATAAAGTGGAGGAACTGGAAAAATAAAGATAAAAGCAAATATTAGAGAAGATTAATAAAGCCATGAACTTTAAAATTTTAAAAGATATATAATAGGTGGATTTTTGGCAAGAATAATTGTGGAAAAAAGAAAATATATGAATAAATATTACTAAAAATGAGAAGTGAGATAGAATTACAGATAGGATAGAGAGTAAAAATATTAAAGCAAACATTAGGAAAAACTCTAGACCATTAAATTTTAAAACATATGAAATGGTACATTTCCTAAAACAAAGAAGTAACTTATGTAATAGTGACTGCAAAAGAAAGTCTGGATATGTTTTTAATCATTAAGGAAATTTAGTCAGATTAATCAGTAGCTAAAAATCTATCCATCAAATACTATGAATATTAAACTACTAGGCCTGTATTATTTTACAAATGAATTTTAACAAACGTGTACAGTACAGAGGCCTAATAGTACAGATTAGCTAAAGAGAAGTAATATTCACCAATTCTTCTTGTGAGATGAGTGTGATCTTGGTGATAAGCCAAAATGTAAGAGAAGAAAATTATAAGTAAATATAATTTGTAAAAACATACAAAAATCTGAAATAGGTATTAAGTTCATTATGACAATATGTAAAAGAGATTAATGTATCAAACACAGGTGGGTTTATCCCAACAATGCAAAAATGTTAGAATATCTGTCAGTGTAATTCTCCACATTGATATTGAAACAGATAACAATATGGCCATCTCAACAGACTGATAAAAAGCATTTGATAAAATTTAGCATTCATTAATACTAAAAATTAATGATAAAACTAGTAATAAAGTTCTATTAAACTGGGAAGAAATTTTAAATTCCTCTGCTAAAGGAAAACTACTTAAAATTAAAGAATGTCACTGACAAAATTTATAAGCATTTCCTTTAAAGTCAAGAGTAGGGCAATGAGGTCTATTGTCTCCATTTTAATTCTATCTGGGATGGAAACTCTGGTGAGTGCAAAAGTAAAGGTGGAATAGAGAAGGAGAATAAAAATTACAAACGAAGAAAAATTATAATCATCCACAGATTATATGTTATCACATAAGAGACTCAAAAGAATCTAGAAAGAATATTAGAAATATATGAATATAGCAGGGTGGCTATTTATAAGGTTGGTAAAGAAGAATCAATGGCTTGTCTACATAACTTTTAGAAAACATAATTTGTGAAGTTCACTTACACTAGAAACAAAAATATGAAATAACTAGGTATAAATGCAAATGATGCTTCAGATCTGTATGGGAAAAAATAACACTTTATTTAAAGTCATTAAAAATACCTTTTAAAAAAGTAGAGATATACCACATTAAAGGGTAGCATAACTCAGTATCTTAAAGATGACAATTATTTTTTCAGTGCAATACAAATCAAAATTCTCAGTGGGTTTTTCATGAACTTGAGAAGCTAAATTAAGATATATATATATATTTGGGAGAGCAGATGGCCAAAAAGAGACAACTCAGTCTTTTTTTAATTTAATTTTTATTTTATATTGGAGTATAGTTGATTTACAATATTGTGTTAGTTTCAGGTATACAGCAAAGTGATTCAGCCATATTTATATATATCCATTATTTTTCAGATTATTTTTCCATATAGGTTATTGCAGAATATTGGGTAGAGTTCTCTGTGCTATACATTAGGGCCTTGTTGGTTTTCTATTTTACATATAGTAGTATGTATATACTAATCCCAAACTCCTAGTTTATCCCTCCCCCCTTACCTTTCCCCTTTGTTAACCATAAGTTTGTTTGCAAAGTCTGTGAGTCTGTTTCTGTTTTATAAATAACTTCATTTGTACCATATTTTTTAAGAGTCCACATATAAGTGACATCATATGATATTTGTTATTCTCTGTCTGACTTACTTCACTTAGTATGATAATCTCTAAGTCCATCCATATTGCTGCAAATGGCATTATTTCATTCTTTTTTTGTGGCTGAGTAATATTCCATTGTATATATGTAATTAATACCACATCTTCTTTATCCATTCCTCTGTCGATGGACATTTAGGTTACTTCCATGTCTTGGCTATTGTAAATAGTGCTGCTATGAACATTGGGGTGCATGTATCTTTTTGAATGATGGTTTTCTCCAGATATATGCCCAGAAGTGGGATTGCTGGATCATACGGTAGCACTATTTTTAGTTTTTAAAGGAACCTGCATACTGTTCTCCATAATGGTTGTACCAATTTACATTGCCACCAACAGTGTAGGAGGGTTCCCTTTTCTCCACACCTTCTCCAGCATTTATTGTTTGTATACTTTTTGATGATGGCCATTCTGACTGGTGTGAGGTGATATTTCATTGTAGTTTTGATTTGCATTTCTCTAATAATTAGCGATGTTGAGCATCTTTTCATGTGCTTTTGGGCCATCTGTATGTCTTCTTTGGAAAAATTTCTATTTAAATCTGCCCATTTTTTGATTGGGTCTTTTTTTTTTATATTGAGCTGCAGGAGCTGTATGTATATTTTGGAGATTAATCCCTTGTTGTTCATTTCACTTGCAAATATTTTCTCCCATTCTGTGGGTTGTCTTTTCATTTTGTTTATGGTTTCCTTTCCTGTGCAAAAGCTTTTAAGTTATTTAGGTCCCATGTTTTAAATTTTTGTTTTTATTTTTATTACTCTAGAGGTCGATCCCAAAAGATATTAGTGTGATTTATGTCAAAGAGTGTTCTGCCTATGTTTTCCTCTAAGAGTTTTATAATATGCCATCTTACATTTAGGTCTTTAATCCATCATGAGTTTATTTTTGTGTATAGTGTTAGAGAATGTCCTAATTTCATTCTTTTACATGTAGCTGTCCAGTATCCCAGCACCACTTATTGAAGAGACTGTCTTTTCTCCATTGTATATTCTTGCCTCCTTTGTCATAGATTAATGGACCATAGGTGCATGGGTTTATTTCTGGGCTTTCTGTCCTGTTACATTGATCTATATTTCTGTTTTTGTGCCAGTACCATACTGTTTTGATGACTGTAGCTTTGTAGTATAGTCTGAAGTCAGGGAGCCCAATTCCTCCAGCTCTGTTTTTCCTTTCTGAAGATTGCTTTAGCTATTTGGGGTCTTTTGTGTTTCCATACAAATTTTTTAAAAAATTGTTCTAGTTCTGTGAAAAATGCCATTGG
Source organism: Pseudorca crassidens (assembly GCF_039906515.1). Classification (NCBI taxonomy): domain Eukaryota; kingdom Metazoa; phylum Chordata; class Mammalia; order Artiodactyla; family Delphinidae; genus Pseudorca; species Pseudorca crassidens. The sequence goes on from NC_090306.1 coordinate 66,647,949, forward strand.
TAATTTGATGGGGATTGCACTGAATCTATAGATTGCCTTGGGTAGTATAGTCATTTTGACAATATTGATTCTTCCAATCCAAGAATATGGTATATCCATCCATCTGTTTGTGTTGTCTTCAATTTCTTTCATCAGTGTTTTATAGTTTTCAGAATACAGGTCTTTTGCCTCCTGAGGTAGATTTATTCCTAAGTATTTTATTCTTTTTGATGAGATGCTAAATAAGATTGTTTCCTTAATTTATCTTTCTGATCTTTCATTGTTGGTGTATAAAAATGCAAAAGAGGGCTTCCCTGGTGGCACAGTGGTTGAGAGTCCGCCTGCTGATGCAGGGGACACGGGTTTGTGCCCTGGTCTGGGAAGATCACATGCTGTGGAGCGGCTAGGCCCGTGAGCCATGACCGCTGAACCTGCGCGTCCGGAGCCTGTGCTCCGCGACGGGAGAGGCCACAACAGTGAGAGGCCCGCGTACTGCAAAAAAAAAAAAAAAAATGCAAAAGATTTCTGTGTATTAATTTTGTATCCTGCAAGTTTACCGAAATCATTGATAAGCTCTAGTAGTTTTCTGGTAGCCTTTTTAGGATTTTCTATGTACAGTATCATGTTATTTGCAAACTGTGACAGTTTAACTTCTTCTTTTCCAATTTGGATTCCTTTTATTTCTTTTTCTTCTCTGATTGTCATGTCTAGGACTTCCAAAACTAAGTTGAATAAAGGTGGTGTGGGTGGACATTCTTGTCTTTTTCCTGATCTTAGAGGAAATGCTTTTAGCTTTTCACCATTGAGTGTGATATTAGCTATAGGTTTGTCATATATGGCCTTTATTATGTGGAGGTAGGTTCCCTCTATGCCCACTTTCTGAAAATTTCTTTTTAAACATAAATAGGTGTTGAATTTTGTCAAAAATGTTTTCTGCATGTATTGAGATGATCATATGGTTTTTATTCTTCAATTTGTTAATGTGGTATAGCACACTGATTGATTGGCAGATATTGAAAAACCTTTGCATCCCTGGGATAAATCCCACTTGGTTATGATGTGTGATCCTTCTAATGTATTGTTGGATTCTGTTTGCTAATAATTTGTTGAGGATTTTTGCATCTATGTTCCTCACTGATCTCAGCCTGTAATATTCTTTTTTGTGGTATCTTTATCTGGTTTTGGTGTAGGGTGATGGTGGCCTCATAGAATGAGTTTGGGAGTGTCAATCTTGAAAATAAATAAAAGGTGATGAGAATTTTCAGTTACTAAGATTTATTATTATATACTTATTATAAGATATCAAGACTTATTTTGAGTAAATCATATTTGTGTATCTCTGAAAACTTGATTTGTGACAGCAGAAGCGCTACAGATTAAGAAGAAATAATGGACTGTTTAGTAAAAAGTGTCTGTTAGTCAACTGGTTAATCGTATGGAAAACAAAATACAGTTAGCATCCCACCTTACAATACACACATAAATTGCAGATTGATTAAAAATATAAGTATGAAAACCAAAATTTGTAAAAAAAATATTACAATGGCTTTTGTTAGGAAAGGATTTATTAAGATACAAAAAGCAATAACCATGAAAAAAAGATAGTTAAATTTTCTGCATTAATATTAAAAACTTCCTTGGGAAATGTGACAGATACAGGTAGAAGCAGGTAAAAGATGTTGCAATACATGTACCTGACAAAGGGTTAGTGCACAGACCATATGAAAAGCATTTCCAAATTAATAACAAAAAAGTACACTGGAAATGTGGGCAAAAGATACATCTTGATGGAAGAGAGAACCCCCAAACCCCAAAATATTATGAAAATATTTATCAATTGCATTAATAATAAAGGGAATCCAAATTGAAACCACAATCATATCTGATTTTACACCAAATTGGCCAAAATAAATACTCTAGTGATTTAAAAAGGTAGATAAAGGAAAACTACACTGCTGACAGGAATCTATCTGGTATAGCCTCCTTTGAGGCAAAGTTGACTATACTCTATCTGGTAAATAAAAAGTGAATTTAACCTATGAAATTCCACTTCCAGATATATACTTTAGAAAACTCTTTGCACAAGGAGACATCCATAGTAGCAATGTTATAATAGTCATAAATAAGTGTAGCATATTTACATAATATAATACTGTGTAGCAGTGCAAATAAATTTCCTAGAGTCACATATATTAACACTGATGAATTTCATAAACTATATTGAATAAAGCCATTCTTTTTTAGGAGTAGCAAGAGAATAAAATGTGCCGGAGAATTACAGATAAAAAAATTTAGTTTGGTGTTTCCTTCTGAGGAAGGAGTGAAATGAAGGAATTACACTCTGTACGTAAACTGGCTGGTGTGTTCTTGGTATTGTTTATATGTTTTCTATTGCCTGAAAATTTTAAGTAGAATGTATAAAAGAAGGAGAAAAACCTACTTAAAATGTTTAATCTTTTTCCTTTATTATCTTATGGCCTACCAGTCTATGCTACCATTTTAAAATTCTCATCCCCAGAAAAATCTCGGCGGAATTCCTTTGTGGATTAGTCACTCCATTACATGGATTTTTAGTTTGTATATCTCTATCCTTACTTCCTAGTTCTTGTATTTTTCCAGATTCACAGTACTTCTTGAGAAAATAGTGTGAAAGAGAAAGTGTAATATTTGCTCTACAATAAAAAGTAAAGAGCACCATAAAAATCTCTTAGTTATATCCATGAGTTTCATAGACTTGTATCAAGAATAGATTTGAGCTCTGGAAGCAGTTTGGTCTTTAGAGGAATACTCGAAAGCCTGAAAGCTCTTCCATGAAAACAGAATTAGTGAAGCCCTGTTCAGTCATTTGCTGTTATAAAGTGAATTAGAGCACGTGCGTATAGCACATCTTGTCCTATTTAATTGAGGGTTGTAAGCATACTCAGTGATGTAAGCAAGGAATGAAACTTGGTTTGGGCAGGGATGTGATATGATTTTTTAAAAAATATGTATGTAAAAAATACAAACAACCACAAACCATGAAATTAAGAATGAGACATACATAGGCTGAACAGAGGAATTTGGCACTCATATTCTTACTAGCAATCTAAAAAGGCACTAAGTGTTGCTATATAGGAGACTGATTAATTGCTATAAAAAACTAGAAAGTATGAAACATAAACAAGCATCTTTGACAGAGGGGAACACCAAACTAAAGATGTAATGAGGAGGAGATTATCTATAGCGTGTGACTCGTAGAAGATGCTGATAAAACTTCTTTGCCATACAACATCCAAAGAAAGAATTCTAAGACTTGTGTACAATAAAATGGCAGTACAGGGCCCAACATGGCTTTAAATAATACAGTCAGTGTGTAATCACTGTTGTAGTACTTGGTGCAACTCAGCTATGTTGCAGGTGTTCAGGGGCTAGATTGTCAAAAAATTCTCAAACAGTTATGATATGTGAGGAAGTGATACATTTTGTCGCTTGGGAAGCAGAAGCAAAAGAAGATGAAGCCTGCTGTGGCACCACGTAGCATGGTATGGCACAGTTGTAGGGCAATTAATAGGAGCAAACTAACCAGTTTGCTTCTAGCAATACAAAATGAAGGAGATCACACTGTGGGCAAAGAGGCAAAGATGCAAGTAGTGATGTCTCATAAACTGGATGCAGCTGTGTCCCAAACGGCACTCTTAATGGTAGAACTTTGAAAAGGAATATTCCTTACACATTTTGATTTGCAGACCAGAAATAATTTTGAACTTCCAATGTGTGCATATAAAAATGTGTATATTTTAAAAAAACCCAGATTAATAAACATACCAAAAGAAAATTAACTAATTAAATTATAATAGAATTTAAGAAGTAGTTGTAAATAAGCACTATTTATTGTGGTAGATTTCTTGCAGAGTATAAGAGAAATACTTTCCTTATAATTCCCAAAGATTGATTCACCTGAGATGTTTATAAATTCGCTGTAGAGGCAAAATGTTTGTAGAGTCACCATAAAACGTTTTAACAGAAAATATTTTACAAGTGTATTTAACTCAGGAATGAAGACAAAATGTATAAAAGGTCAGAGAAGATTTCACAGAGTATAAATTCTTTGAGATGGTCCATGAATGCTTTGCAGGGCTTGGATGAGTGGATTTGAATGGAAAATGTCTTCTGTGTGTTAAGAACAGTCCATGTAAAAGCACAAAGGCAAGAATGTCTCTAGAGTTTGCAGGCAACCCTCAAGAAAGAAGCCTGACTGAGAAAAGTATATTGAAGTCTTGGGAAATGATGTTGGATAGCTGAAGTGGAGTGAGATTCCTGAGAGCTTTGAATTGAATTCCTGGGTGAGGAATATCAGTTTTATCTCACACAGGAGGGGGAGACATCCAAGTATATGAACTGGCTTGATCAAAGTGGGGTTTTAGTAAGATATATCTTTCTTTAGTGTGTAAGGGCTGTTTGAAATGGGAGGTTAGAAACTCAAGAGAAATAGGAGATATTTGACCTAACCCACCTAAGTGGTTAGGACCTAGGCAACTGGTGGGGCCAGTGGTAACAGGAAATGATCAAGTCTATTCACATGCCCAGTTACTCTTAAATTTATTCATTTTCTTTCATTCAGTGCATATATATTGAGCGCTTTCTATGGGCCAAGTTCTATTCTAGGTACAAGAGATACAGCAACGATCAAGTAAAACAAGGCCCCCATTCTAAAAGAATATACGTCCAAAGACCATGGAAAAACAAAACATAAATAACTTTATAAAGTGTTTTTAAAACGGTGAAAGAATAGAATAGAAAGTAATGGGGAGAATGGCTAGTTGAGATTGGGTGTGTGGTTAGGGACAGTCATTTGAGCTGGGTCCTGAATGAAGGGAGGGATGGATGCTGAGCAGAGAACATCCCAGGTGCCAAGGAAATCATACGGAAACACTGAGCCAGAAACATTCCTGGTGTGGAGATTCATTACACACAGCAGCATACTGAAAGCTCTGACAAGTCCAGCTTTAAAGAATCTTTAGTAAATGTTGTTAGCATTTCTCCAATTTGTTTTATTCCAAACTGTCTTTTGAAATTGTTGGGGCTGTTTTTCCTTAAACAACGATTGGTGTGTTACCCTAGACATTTCATGTCAAAGTCCCAATCATTTAGCAAGTTCTATCTTTATTTTTTGTAAGATAAAACATGTGAACGAGAATAAAAATGTCACTGCTTAGTATATTCTTTGGCTCAGAATAGTACATTTGCATTAAGCAAATGGAAATGCCAGATGTTATTATGATAGTTCCTCTAGAATAGCTCAGCGATAACACTGGCATTGCCACCACACTATTTCAATAACTCTCAACTCACTTTGGAACCACTTGCCCTGTCAGTCTCATTGTCTTCTGCCACCTTCTGGGTTCATCACATTTTACAACCCCCTGCTGGAGTAACTTGGAAAGCAGTTTCATCCAGTAGCTTCTCGGATCAAGAACTGGTTCTGCGTTGGTTACAAAATAACGTTAAAACTTTATCTGATATTCAAGGCTTTTTTCCAATTGCACTCCAGTCTGCTCTAAAAATCTTATCTCCCACATTAGCCCAGCTTGAAATTTCCTACCCATTACCTGTGCTCAGAGTTCTGCAGCACCTAAAATAATATCCTCTCCCCCTAATATAAATCTAATCCATGTACTCATATTTCAAAGTCCATTTCAAAGCCTAAAGGCCTCTCTTTTTTTTTTGCGGTACACGGGCCTCTCACTGTTGTGGCCTCTCCTGTTGCGGAGCACAGGCGCCGGATGCGCAGGCTCAGCGGCTGTAGCTCACGGGCCCAGCTGCTCCGCGGCATGTGGGATCTTCCCAGACCGGAGCACGAACCCGTGTCCCCAGCATCGGCAGGCAGACTCTCAACCACTGCACCACCAGGGAAGCCCCTAAAGACCTTTCTTTAGGGCCTTTCATTTCCATCACCCAGCTCACAATTCTTTCTCAATTTCAGTGACATTTGTTGTCTGTACTATTAATGTGAGATATACATATATACACAGATACATTCATGTTTTTATTATATATATTTGTTTATATTATGATTTTCCTAGTTATGAGATTATATGCATGTATGTCAACTATAACCTGAGCTTCTGAAAGGCAAGAATGATTATTTAGTTCTTTTATTTCTATTAACACCAGAAGAGTTAGCTAATAATAAACACTCAGCATATATATCAATTGATTAAACACCTACATAGAAATTATAAACAAATACAATTCCTGAATTTGCTCATATAGTTGTTCTTATTACATCATTAGTCAGGTTCAGCTTGTTCCATAATAATTTTCCATTTTCCCCTCTTATTCCACACACAGTTGATAAAATGTATTCTGTATATATTCTTTTTCTCTTTCTCTACATATACTTATGCATTTGCACATATATATACATACCATATATGCAAATCACCTCTATATATAACATATATCAGATATGAGTTACATATGACATAGTGTTGGTTTGACAACTTGATGTCACATTTACGGATACTGCATAGATTATCATTGATTTTCATTTCTGAGAATTAAATAGACCAAAGGTTGGCAAATCTGATCCATTATCTGTTTTTGTAAATAAAAGTTTTATTGGCCACAAAAGCCACACCCATTTATTTACATACCATCTATAGTTGCTTTCCCCCTAAAAGGAAATGTTAAGTGGTTGCATCATGGAGCATATGGCACACAAAGTCTAGTATATTTGCTATGGCCCTTTACAGAAAATGTTTGCTGATACCTGATACAAAATAAGAGGAAATGTAGTGCTTTACGTTTGCATAGTTCTCAAGACCCAGGTGTCATAGGTCGATTGATGTTCTACTGTTCAACTTCCCCATTTATTCAGTTGTAATAGGAGTTTGACACCAGACACATAGACCCAGAAGGACATTATTTGCAAATTATCCTCTTGTTGCTCAAGGCATTCAGTCTGAGTTATACTGGTCTTGAAAATACGGAAAATGTTATAAGGAGATATCAGAAGGTATAGAAGTTGAGCTTAATCCAGAATTATTTTCTTCCAAAGTTATTTTGATTATGGAAGGCCTAATTAGAAAGCTTAATCATAACACGAAGAATGTGTTTGCTTTGCAAAATCAAATCAATTGCACAATTTATGTTCCTTGCAGCTGCTACTTCCCATTTTTCTTTTTTTCTTTTTTTTCGGACCTTCACTTTATGAAGATCTGTTTCAGATCTTTTTTTATAAATGTATTTATTTATTTTTAGTTTTGGCTGTGTTGGGTCTTCGTTTCTCTGCAAAGTCTTTCTCTAGTTGTGGCAAGTGGGGGCCACTCTTCATCGCGGTGCGCCGGCCCCTCACTGTCGCGGCCTCTCTTGTTGTGGAGCACAGGCTCCAGACACGCAGGCTCCAGACGCGCAGGCTCAGTAGTTGTGGCTCATGGGCCTAGCTGCTCCGCGGCATGTGGGATCTTCCCAGACCAGGGCTCGAACCCGTGTCCCCTGCATTAGCAGGCAGATTCTCAACCACTGCACCACCAGGGAAGCCCTACTTCCCATTTTTATAGAAGCAGCTGCATCCCAGCTGTGGATATGAGCAGTTATGGCTCCTGCTTATTCATAGTGGAGATGTTTCACACCCATCAATACGGATGCCAACAACCAAAGCTTGGAAGCAAATTTCTTTTAAGAAAAAAAAAAAGAGGCTAGTATTTTTGAACTAAAAAAGAAATGAAAATGTAATGTACTGTAGGTTTTTGCAAGCCTAAGGAAATATAGTAATATATAGTATTACGTATTAACATATCAATAACATATCAATTTCAAGGTTTATTCTGTTAACTTGGGATTTGAATTATTATTAATATTTTTCTGCATCCCAAACTGACACATTAAATTACTAATTTATGACAGATTCTAAAACTATAACATTGAAGAATAATATTTTTCTTCCTTTATAACATAACCTTAAGCAATGAAAGAGAGGATAGACCTCCTTTTAAAGAGACAACAAGCACCTTGTTAATAAGTTAGCAAATAAACTCATTTGACATTTTCAGTAAATTCCATTGACTTTGTCATATGCACGCATATATCTGTACAGTATCTAAGGTATGGGTTTTGTCTCAGTATTTTTGGTTTTGCTTAATAAAATATTACTTTTTTTGCTAAAAATATGATTTTCTTAATAAATCTCTGGCAATTAGTCATGTTTCTATTTTTCTGGTTTTATCAACCATTTTATTGTATTAGTATGCCATTAATTCTGGAATATAGCCCAAACAGTGATATGAAACAATCCCAGAATTGTAAGAATATGAATTCTTGCTGAGTAAAAGCAAGACATAAGAACTGCATGTAGTGAAATGTAAGTTCAGTCACACAGTAGCTTGGATAATAAGTGTAATGTATTCTTGTTCACAGAGCAAAATTCTGAAATCACTCTCATTAACTTTTCCTGTGTGTTGAGAAGTTAGCTGAGAGCTGAGATATTAGCCAAAATTAGTTTTCATGCCTTAGCATAAGCACATTCCACATTTTTTGTTATACATTTGCTAATTTGCCCCTCATATTTCTAAATTTCTACTTTTACTGTGGTAAGAGTATATACTTAAGGATATCACAAATTGATTCTGAAAAGGACAAAGGAATAAAAGGAGAACATACAATCACTATAATCACATAATATTATTTGAAAGTCTAATCAATTTGGAATTTGTACATTAGCATAAAATTTTTATTTGTGCATCCAGCAATTACTTTTGAGCTGACGTATTCATTTAAAGCTTAAAGAAAGAGTATGCATGTGGCGTGTCTTAGAATGCCATTAGCACCAGTTGAGGAAGAGTTCCTGGTCTGCTCTCCATATCTGAGTCATGAAGGAAGAGATGTATATACAGATAAGAGAAACACTTGATGAAGCTACCTAGGAGTAGGGAAAATTCAGTGGTATTGATTCATATTTCATAAAGTATATTCCTATCGTTATATCACAAAAGTTAAGAATATTACAGTTCCATGGTTGAATAATTTTTGGAAAACATTCCATATTATTTCCCCTGAAAATTCAGTGTTTATTTGGATATTAGAGGGTTTGAAAAATCCTAATTCAAGAATCCTGCATTTTTTGTTTTGTTTTGCTTTCCTTTGTTTTACCCTTCATTTGCCTTTCATTCTCCAAATTCATTTAATTATAAAGTGCTTTTTGTAAGTGACAACTCTTGATATCATCTGGAACAAATATTCCAAAAAACATGTAGGGAAACATGGAAATAGGTCTTTGAAAAAACAGGTGAAAACACACATGGAGGTATGCAAAGATGGTGGGGTACTGGCCAGTCTCTCACCAAATTTGTTTATAGCAGATGCCAGTTCTAGGTTCACTCTGGTATTCTCTGGATAAGAGGTGACCATGCAAAAGAAGACTCTCAGAAGGAGCTGGGAGCATAACAGTGACTCTCAAACTCCTTAGATGGGTACTTTACAACTGGCAGGAACCTTTCAAGGAATGCCCTATTGTCCTCTATGATACTCTAGGAATTTCTATCAGCTGAGAGCCACATGCTTCCTAAAGGCAATATCCCTTGTTGAACCTAAAGCCGGGGCCCACCATTGCACCATTGAACAGTAAAAAGTTTACAAGACACACTTCTTCCCAAACCAGGGGTCTTTGGCCCTTTGGTAATTAAATTAAACATTTATGGAGACAACTAACACATGAAGTTAGCTCCGTGTGTTTAACCGTGTGTTAAAGCTGGAGTCTGAAAAAAAATGACAAAATAAAAGTCTCAAAAGGGTAACAGATTAGTGTAAGAAATAGCCATAGGGACAAATAACCCCAGTAAAATCGGATAAATGCTATACTAGTGGAATAATTAAAGTGTCATAGGAGCACAGGGTTGAGGGAGACAATACATTCCACGTGTGGAAGACAGAGGAAGAAGGTGGCTAAAATTTCACAAAGTAGGTGAAATTTCATCTGAAGTAATGTAATAAGAAGTAAAATATTTTAATAGAAATTATTTAATAATAAATAAGATAAAAAAATTATTCACTCCATGAAACAAAAATGAGCTAAGAAAGCTGCTGCCTAGTACAGAGCCAAATCTTTAAGTTGGGTCACAAACCACCAGGAAAAATTCTTTGAGATAACGCTGCCATCTATGTCTAGCTATAGCCTTGAGAAATAATGGCTACTGGTATAGTCACTCAACAAATGTTTCTGAGAATTTACAATGTGAAGGGCATACTTATTAAGTACTAGGCATACATTTGTAAACAAGACACAAACCTCAGGCTTAAGATTCTAAAAGTATAATGCAAAAAAATGCAAATAAGCAATTAAAGTAAGCATTTTTTAAATGTATGCAAAATGCTGCCTGATTTGGTAAGTCAGCTCATCGTGTTTATGAGGAGTTTACTATGCAGAGACAGAGTGGTGAACAAAGCATCAAAACATTCTGGTCATTGCCCCTAGGAATTTATAGCATAGATAGACTTTGAAAAGGTTCTAATTCCAGTTGAAGGTGTATGTGTATATATATAAGTATACGTAAGTGTGTATGTGTATATATATATATATATAATTTATATATAAATTTATATGTTGATTTAATATATAAATTATATATATATATATAATATAACATTTCCAGTAATCTCCTTTGAAAAATAATCCAATGGTGAGTCTCAATTGCTATATAGCCAGTGGTGCAGCTTCAAAACTTCAAAATGGATCATTGTAAATATTCAGTGCATATTATGAACGAGTCCCTACACTTATCCATCGCAAGTGAAGCTCTCTGGTTAACAGCTCCGATTTGCTTACTATTGGAGAGTTTTCCTCATTGTGCCGTTTATGTTTTGGTTATTTTCTGGTATTACTAGAGGTCTTTAGGAAGAGATAGGGATGGGATAGGTAGATGGAGAAAACCTGTATATTCTGTTGTCTCTCTTTTTTTTTTTTGAATTTCCTGTTATTTATATTTTTATCCAGCAGGTTCTTATTAGTTATTCATTTTATACATATTAGTGTATATATGTCAATTCCAGTCTCCCAATTCATCACACCCCCTCCCCCCGTCGCTTTCCCCCGTTGGGTCCATACATTTGTTCTCTACATCTGTGTCTCAATTTCTGCCCAACAAACCAGTTCATCTGTACCACTTTTCTAGGTTCCACATATATGCATTAACATACGATATTTGTTTTTCTCTTTCTGACTTACTTCACTCTGTATGACAGTCCCTAGATTCATACACATCACTACAAATGACCCAAATTCGTTCCTTTTTATGGCTGAGTAACATTCCATTGTATATATGTATCACATCTTCTTTATCCATTCATCTGTCGATGGGCATTTAGGTTGCTTCCGTGACCTGGCTATTGTAAATAGTGCTGCAATGAACATTGGGGTGCATGTGTCTTTTTGAATTATGGTTTTCTCTGGGTATATGTCCAGTAGTGGTATTGCTGGGTCATATAGTAATTCTATTTTTAGTTTTTTAAGGAACCTCCATACTGTTCTCCATAGTCGCTGTATCAATTTACATTCCCACCAGCAGTGCAAAAGGGTTCCCTTTTCTCCACACCCTCTCCAGCATTTGTTGTTTGTAGATTTTCTGATGATGCCCATTCTAACTGGTATGAGGTGATACCTCATTGTAGTTTTGATTTGCATTTCTCTAATAATTAGTGATGTTGAGCAGCTTTTCATGTGCTTTTTGGCCATCTGTATGTCTTCTTTGGAGAAATGTCTATTTAGGTCTTCTGCCCATTTTTGGATTGGGTTGTTTGTTTTTTTTAATATTGAGCTGCATGAGCTGTTTACATATTTTGGAGATTAATCCTTTGTCCGTTGATTCGTTGGCAAATACTTTCTCTCATTCTGACAGTTGTTGTTTTATATTGTTTGTAGTTTCCTTTGCTTTGCAAAAGCTTTTACATTTCACTAGGTCCCATTTGTTTATTTTGCGTTTTATTTCCATTACTCTAGGAGGTGGATCCAACAGAGATCTTGCTGTGATTTGTGTCAAAGAGTGTTCTTCCTATGTTTTCCTCTAAGAGATTTAGAGTGTCTGGTCTTACATTTAGGTCTCTAATCCATTTTGAGTTAACTTTTGTGTATGGTATTAGGGAGTGTTCTAATTTCATTCTTTTACATGTAGCTGTCCATTTTTCCTAACACCACTTATTGAAGAGACTGTCTTTTCTCCATTATATATCTTTGCCTCCTTTGTCATAGATTAGTTGACCATAGGTACGTGGGTTTATCTCTGGGCTACCTATCCTGTTCCATTGATATGTATTTCTGTTTTTGTGCCAGTACCATATTGTCTTGATTACTGTAGCTTTGTAGTATAGTCTGAAGTCAGGGAGTCTGATTCCTCCAGCTCCGTTTTTTTCCCTCAAGACTGCTGTGGCTATTCGGGGTCTTTTGTGTCTCCATACAAATTGTAAGATTTTTTCTTATAGTTCTGTAAAAAATGCCATTGGTAATTTGCTAGGGATTGCACTAAATCTGCAGATGGCTTTGGGTAGTATAGTCATTTTCCCAATGTTGATTCTTCCAATCCAGTATCATGGTATATCTCTCCATCTGTTTGTATCATCGTTCATTTCTTTCATCAGTGTCTTATAGTTTTCTGCATACAGGTCTTTTGTCACCCTAGCTAGGTTTATTCCTAGGTATTTTATTCTTTTTGTTGCAGTGGTAAATGGGATTACTTCCTTAATTTCTCTTTCAGATTTTTCATCATTAGTGTATAGGAATGCAAGAGATTTCTGTGCATTAATTTTGTATCCTGCAACTTTACCAGATTCATTGATTAGCTCTAGTAGTTTTCTGGTGGCATCTTTAGGATTCTTTATGTATAGTATCATGTCATCTGCAAACAGTGACAGTTTTACTTCTTCTTTTCCAATTTGTATTCCTTTTGTTTCTTTTTCTTTGATTGCCATGGCTAGGACTTCCAAAACTATGTTGAATAATAGTGGTGAGAGTGGACATCCTTCTGTTCCTAATCTTACAGGAAGTGCTTTCAGTTTTTCACCATTGAGAATGATGTTTGCTGTGGGTTTGTTGTATATGGCCTTTATTATGTTGAGGTAGGTTCCCTGTATGCCCACTTTCTGGAGAGTTTTTATCATAAATGGGTGTTGAATTTTGTCAAAAGCTTTCTCTGCATCTATTGAGAGGATCATATGGTTTTTCTTCTTCAATTTGTTAATATGGTGTATCACATTGATTGATTTGCGTATATTGAAGAATCCTTGCATCCCTGGGATAAATCCCATGTGATCATGGTGTATGATCCTTTTAATGTGTTGTTGGATTGTGTTTGCTAGTAATTTTTTGAGGATTTTTGCATCTCTATTCATCAGTGATATTGGTCTGTAATTTTCTTTTTTGTAGTATTTTTGTCTGGTTTTGGTATCAGGGGGATAGTGGCCTCATAGAATGAGCTTGGGAGTGTTCCTTCCTCCACAATCTTTTGGAAGAGTTTGAGAAAGATAGGTGTTAGCTCTTCTCTACATGTTTGATAGAATTCACCTGTGAAGCCATCTGGTCCTTGACTTCTATTTGTTGGAAGATTTTTAATCACAGTTTCAATTTCATTATTAAATTCATTTCATTATTAAATTCATTTTATTATTGAATTCATTTCAGTTCAATCACAATTATGTGTGATTGTTCTGTTCGTATTTCCTGATTCTTCCTGGTTCAGTCTTGGAAGGTTATACCTTCCTAAGAATTTGTCCATTGCTTCCAGGTTGTCCATTTTATTGGCATAGAGTTGCTTGTAGGTCTCTTAGGATGCTTTGTATTTCTGTGGTGTCTGTTGTAACTTCTCCTTTTTCATTTCTAATTTTATTGATTTGAGTCCTCTCCCTCTTTTTGTTGATGAGTCTGGCTACTGGTTTATCAATTTTGTTTATCTTCTCAAAGAACCCGCTTTTAGTTTTATTGATCTTTGCTATTGTTTTGTCTCTATTTCATTTATTTCTGCTCTGATCTTTATGATTGCTTCCCTTCTGCTAACTTTGGGTTTTCTTTGTTTTTCTTTCTCTAGTTCCTTTAGGTGTAAGGTTAGATTGTTCATTTGAGATTTTTCTTGTTTCTTGAGGTAGGCTTGTATTGCTATAAACTTCCCTCTTAGAACTGCTTTTTCTGCATCCCATAGGTTTTGAATCATTGTGTTTTCATTGTCATTTGTCTGTGGGTATTTTTTGATTTCCTCTTTGATTTCTTCAGTGATCTCTTGGTTATTTAGTAACACATTGTTTAGCCTCCATGTGTTTGTGTTTTATGTTTTTTTCCCTGTAATTGATTTCTAATCTCATAGCGTTATGCTCAGAAAAGATGCTTGATATGATTTCAATTTTCTTAAATTTACTGAGGCTTGATTTGTGACCCAAGATGTGAACTGTCCTGGAGAATGTTCCGTGTGCACTCCAGAAGAAAGTGTAAACTGTTGTTTTTGAATGGAATGTCCTATAAATATCAATTAAACCTATCTGGTCTGTTGTGTCATTTAAAGCTTGTGTTTCCATATTAATTTTCTGTTTGGATGATCTTTCCATTGCTGTAAGTGAGGTATTAAAGTCCCCTACTATTATTGTGTTACTGTCGATTTCCTGTTTTATAGCTGTTAGCAGTTGCGTTATGTGTTGTGGTGCTCCTATGTTGGGTCCATATATATTTATAATTGTTATATCTTCTTCTTGGATTGATCCCTTGATCATTATGTAGTGTCCTTTCTTGTCTCTTGTAACATTCTTTATTTTAAAGTCTATTTTATTTGATATGAGTATTGCTACCCCAGCTTTCTTTTGATCTCCATTTGCATGGAATATCTTTTTCCATCCCCTCACTTTCTGTCTGTATGTGTCCCTAGGTCTGAAGTGGGTTTCTTGATATATCGGTCTTGTTTTTGTATCCATTCAGCAAGGGTGTGTCTTTTGGTTGGAGCATTTAATCCATTCACTTTTAAGGTAATTATGGATATGTATGTTCCTATGACCATTTTCTTAATTGTTTTGAGTTTGTTTTTGTAGCTCCTTTTCTTTTCTTGTGTTTCCCACTTAGAGAAGTTCCTTTAGCATTTGTTGTAGAGCTGGTTTGGTGGTGCTGAATTCTCTCAGCTTTTGCTTGTCTGTAAAGCTTTTGCTTTCTCCATCGAATCTGAATGAGGTCCTTGCTGGGTAGAGTTATCTTGGTTGTAGGTTCTTCCCTTTCATCACTTCAAGTATATCTTGCCACTCCCTTCTGGCTTGTAGAGTTTCTGCTGAGAAGTCAGGTGTTTACCTTATGGGAGTTCCCTTGTATGTTATTTGTCATTTTTCCCTTGCTGCTTTCAATAATTTTTCTTTGTCTTTAATTTTTGCCATCTTGATTACTATGTGTCTCGGCATGTTACTTCTTGGATTTATCCTGTATGGGACTCTCTGCACTTCTTGGACTTGGGTGGCTATTTTCTTTCCCATGTTAGGGAATTTTTCTACTATAATCTCTTCAAATATTTTCTCGGGTACTTTCTCTCTCTTCTCCTTCTGGGACCCCTAAAATGCAAATGTTGTTGCGTTTAATGTTGTTCTAGAGGTCTCTTAGGCTCTCTTCATTTCTTTTCATTCTTTTTTCTTTATTCTGTTCCGCAGCAGTGAATTCCACCATTCTGTCTTCCAGGTCACTTATCCGTTCTTCTGCCTCAGTTATTCTGCTATTGATTCCTTCTTGCACAGTTTTCATTTCTGTTATTGTATTGTTCATCTCTGTTTGTTGGTTCTTTAATTCTTCTATGTCTTTGTTAAACATTTCTTGCATCTTCGCCATCTTTGCCTCCCTTCTTTTTCCGAGGTCCTGGATCATCTTTACTATCATTATTCTGAATTCTTTTTCTGGAAGTTGCCTATCTCCATTTCATTTAGTTGTTTTTCTGGAGTTTTATCTTGTTCCTTCATCCTGTACATAGTCCTCCGCCTTTTCATCTTGTCTGTCTTTCTGTGAATGTGGTTTTTGTTCCTCAAGCTGCAGGATTTTAGTTCTTCTTGCTTCTGCTGTCTGCCCTCTGGTGGATGAGGCTATCTAAGAGGCTTGTGGAATTTTCCTGATTGGAGGGACTGGTGGTGGGTAGAGCTGGCTGTTGCTCTTGTGGGCAGAGCTCAGTAAAACTTTAATCCACTTTTCTGCTGATGGGTGAGGCTGGGTCCCCTCCCTGTTGGTTGTTTGGTCTGAGGCGACCCAACACTGGAGCCTACCTATGCAATGGGTCCCGATGCACACACTACTTTGTGTGTGCCCTCCAAGAGTGGAATCTCTGTTTCCCCCAGTCCTGTTGAAGTCCTGAAATCAAATCCCGCTAGCTTTCAAGTCTGATTCTCTAGGAATTCTCCCTCCCGTTGCCAGACCGCTAGGTTGGGAAGCCTGACGTGGGGCTCAGAGCCTTCACTCCAGTGGGTGGACTTCTGTGGTATAAGTGTTCTCCAGTTTTTTAGTCACCCACCCAGCAGTTATGGGATTTGATTTCATTGTGATTGCACCCCTCCTACTGTCTCATTGTGGCTTCTTCTTTGTCTTTGGATGTGGGGTATCTGTTTTGGTGAGTTCCATTGTGTTCCTGTCGATGATTTTTCAGCAGTTAGATGTGATTCCAGTGCTCTTGCAAGAGGGAGTGAGAACATGTCCTTCTACTCTGCCATCTTGAACCCTGTCTCTCTGTTTTCTCTTTTTTCTTTAAATTTTTGCACATAGTTCTTGAGATGTCATTTTTAGTAACATTTACATATCATTCTCTACTTCTTTCATAAGTAAATTCTGGATACATGTCATGGGGTAAATGCAGCCTAGGCTGCTATGCTGTGTATATTTAGGTAAGATAACATTTTAAATTGAATAGATATATATAAAATTCTGGAAAAAATTAAATAGACACACACATAAACACAGACCCTTTCTTCAGATGAACACTTTCTTTCCCAAGAAGCACAAACAGTTCAAAATGAATCTGTTAAGTCTGAATTCATCTTTGTACAAATTCAATTTACAAACAGTGACTCATTCTTTAATTCTTAACATAGTAAAAATTCCCTGAAAGTTTTATTCCTGCTGCATATTTAAGGCATGATATCTATGTTGTTGAGATCTTGCTCTTAAAGGTTAGAGGAACATGTTGCAATGTGGCACAATACCTACTGTCAGGTGGCAGAAGCATCCCAGGTAGATGTTAACAAGCATGGATGATCATACCTCATCCCATGCCAAGTTTTTGGCAGTAAATATGTCTGCCTTTCAGGGTAGCTCGTCTGCCCTCCTCCACACACATGCACACTCTTCTTTTCATGCAGAAATTAGAGATGATTTCTGAACTTTTCTTATCTTTCCGTATTTCTTTAAGGAAAAAAATCCTCAATTTCTTAATAATCATATACTAATTAACAAAGGAGCCAGATGTAGCAGTGACATTCAAAAACTATTAATTCCACTAAGAGTAGAGTATCTGATACATCTCTATTTTGATTTTACTTTAAATTTTCAAAAGACAGTGGAAACAATGAAGGCAACTTCTACACTGAATTCAAGTGGAAAAACAGATGAAATGATAATTTATCACCAGATGGAATGGTTGAAAATATAGAACAGAAAGTTGTTAAAAATTTGCCTTGCCCTACATACGGACAAGAATTTATAAGTCTCAATACTCTATATATTTCACATTATACACATTTTTTCAAATGTTACTGTTAATTACTGAAATGTAAATGTGGTCATATCTGAGGAGTTGAAGGCAGTTTTGCCAGCACTGGAAAGTTTATCTTTTCAAAAAATCTCCTTCCTTATCTTTGTGATTTTTTCTACATTAATTTACTTTTCTTACTTGATTTACAAAGTGGTGACCATCCTCTCCAGCACCTTTTATCACATTCTTTCAGACAGTGTTCTTATAAGATGTATGGATTCATTCTGAACACCTGAGACATAACTCCGGAGCAGCTATTGCTTGTTAAATCTCCTCTTGTTTTCTGATTATTAAATTTCCGAGTTAAAGGTAGACTGTTGCATCTCCAAGCAATAGTTTAGTAACACATTCATGAACACATACACAGCATTATAAGCTTCTGTTTCCATCAGACTTTTAACTGTTCTATTTTAGTACTCACTGTACCTAGTCTTAACCAGGGTAACTATAGAGTGGTCCGTACTTACTTACCTATATAGTATTGAGTCTTTTAGCAGGAAAGGACTACATCATTGTGAAATTCATAATCACAAAGAAAGATAGTTAGAAACATGCCTTAGACTTCAGCAATAAAATATTTTAACAAAAATTGTCATAATCCTTCTGCCTGGATAATCTTAAAAGAAATATAGTTCAAGAGTATCAGATGATCAAAAATGAAATTTTGACTCTACAATTACAAATATTTTCAATTAGTAAGACCTGAAGTGTTATACAAATTAACTAAGAAGAAATTTACAAATAAATTAAGATTTTCAAATAGATATATACAGGTATACCTCGGGGATATTGCAGGTTCAGTTCCAGACCACCATAATAAAGTGAGTCACAAGAATTTTTTTGTTTCCCAATGCATATAAAAGTTGTGTTTATACTATAGTCTATTAAGTGTGCCGTAGCATTACATATAAAAGAACAATATACATACCCTAATTAAAAAATATTTTATTGCCAAAAAATGCTAACCATCATCTGAGCCTTCTGCAAGTCACAATCCTTTTGCTGGTGGTGGGTTTTGCCTCCAAGTTAATGGCTGCTGACTGATTAGGGTGGTGGTTGCTGAAGCTGGGGTGGCAATTTCTTAAAATAAGACAACAATAAAGTTTGCCACATTGATTGGCTCTTCCTTTCATGAATGATTTCCCTGCAGCATGCAATGCTGTTTGATAGCATTTTACCCACAATAGACCTTCTTTCTGTATTGGAGTCAATCCACTCAAACTCTGCTACTGGTTTATCAACTAAATTTATGTAATATTCTAAGTCCTTTCTTGTCATTTCAGTAATCTTCACAGCATCTTCACCAGGTAGATTCCATCTCAAGAAACCACTTTCTTTGTTCAGCCATAAGGAAGCAAATCCTCATCCGTTCAATTTTTTTTGTTTTAATAAATTTATTTATTTATTGGCTGCATTGGGTCTTCGTTGCTGCACGTGGGCTTTTCTCTAGTTGTGGGGAGCGGGAGCTACTCTTTGTTGCAGTGCATGGGCTTCTCATTGCGGTGGCTTCTCTTGTGGTAGAGCACAGCTCTAGGTGTGCGAGCTTCAGTAGTTGTGGAACGCAAGCTTCAGTAGTTGTGGCGCACGGGCTTAGTTGCTCCATGGCATGTGGGATCTTCCCAGATCAGGGCTGGAACCCGTGTCACCTGCACTGGCAGGTGGATTCTTAACCACTGTGCCACCAGGAGAGCCCCCATTCAAGTTTTTTTGTGAGATTGCAGCAACTCAGTCACATCTTCAGGCTCCACTTCTAATTCTAGTTCTCTTGGTAGTTCCACCACATCTGCAGTTATTTTCTCCACTGAAATCTTGAACCCATGAAGTCATCCATGCGGGTTGGAATCAACTTCTTCTAAATTCCTGTTACTGTTGATATTTTGATGAACCATGAATATGTTTAATGGCATCTAGAATGGTGAATCCTTCCCAGAAAGGTTTAGGTGACTTTGCCCAGATCCATCAGAGGAATCACTATCTATAGAAGCCTCACAAAATGTATTTCTTAAATAATAAGACTTGAAATCCAAAATTACTCCTTGATCCATGGGCGGCAGAATAGATGTTGTGTTAGTTTCATGTGTGACATGAAAACAATATTAATCTTATTTACATCTCCATCAGAACTCTTGAGTGACCATGTGCATTGTCGATGAGCAGTAATATTTTGAAAGGAATCTTTTTTTTCTGAGCAGTGGGTCTCAACAGCGGGCTTAACATATCCAGTAAATCATGTTGTCAACAGATGTGCTGTCATTCAGGCTTTGTTGTTCCATTTGTAGAGCACAGGCAGAGTAGATTTAGCATAATTTTGATGGGCCCTAGGATTTTTGGAATGATAAACAAGCATTGGCTTCAATGTCAAGTCACCAGATGCATTAGCTCCTAACAAGAGAGTCAGACTATCCTTGGAAGCTTTGAGGTCATGCATTGACTTCTCCTCTCTAGCTGTGAAAGTCGAGATGGCCTCTTCTTCCAATATAAGGGTGTTTCATCTCCATTGAAAATCTGTTGTTTAGTGTGGCCACGCTCATTAATAATCATTACTAAATCTTCCGGATAACTTGCTGCAGCTTCTACATCAGCACTTGCTGCTTCACCTTGCACTGTGATGTTATGGAGATGGCTTCTTTCCTTAAACCTCACGAACCCACCTCTGCTAGCTTCAAACTTTTCTTCTGCAGCTTCCTCACCTCTCTCAGCCTTCAGAGAATTGAAGAGAGTTAGGGCCTTGCTCTGGATTTGGCTTTGGTTTCAGGCAATGTTGTGGCAGGTTTGATTTTCTCTCCAGATGACTGAAACTTTCTCCATGTCAGCAAGAAGGCTGTTCCTCTTTCTTATCATGTGTGTGTTCACTGGAGTAGTAGTTTCCTTTAAGAACTTTTCCTTTGCTTTCACGACTTGGCTAACTGGCACAAGAGGCCTAACTTTTGGTCTGTCCCGTCTTTCAACATGCCTTCCTCAATAAGATTCATCCTTTCTGGCTTTTGATTCAAAGTGAGAAACATGCAAGTCTTCTTTCACTTGAACACTTAGAGGCCACTGTAGGGTTATTAATTGGTTATTTAATATTGTTGTGTCTTGGAGAATAGGGAGGCCCAAGGAGAGGGAGAGAGATGGGGTCAGTGGAGCAGTCAGAACACACACAATATTTATAGATTTTCATCTTATGTGGGTGCCGTCCATGGTGCCCCAAAACAATGACAATAGTAACGTCAAAGATCACTGATCACAGATCACCATAATCATAATAATGAAAAAGTTTGAGATATTGAGAGAATTACCAAAATGTGACACACAGACATGTGAGCAAATGTTCTTGGAAAATGACACTGATAGACTTGCTTGATGAAGGGTTGCCACCAACCTTCAATTTGTAAAAAACACAATATCTATGAAGCACGATAAAACTGAGGTATGCCTATACAAACAACTTAATATATAGAATAATGGCTAAGACCTGTGATGGTTAAATCTTAGTAGTCGGAGTTTGAAATTCTCCTCTCACACCAGCTCTGTGAGTTCAAGCATGTTATGTAAGCAGTCTAAGCAACTGCTTCCTCATCTGTAAATGGGAATAATAAAATTACCCATCTCAAAGTTTTTTGATGATTAAATTAGATAATATTTATAAAACAATTATCTCAGTGCCTGGTTAATAATAGGTACTTGATATATTCAACATTTTTGGTCAAAAAGGAGAAGGGTCGCCTAAAAAGCTAAATATAAAAATTAACATGAAAAAAATTAACATGAATAAAATGGAAAGCTGGGGACTTCTCTGTCAGTCTAATGGTTAAGACTCCATGCTCCCAATGCAGGGGGCATAGGTTCGATCCCTGGTCCGGGATCTAAGATCCTACATGCCACACTGTGGCCTGAAAAGAAAAAAATCAGGAAATTGGAGTATCAAAGATGGTAAAACTTAGAAAATATTCTAAAATACGAGGCCCACAACCTCACATCTTACAGGTTATTGTTCAAGTCTCACCTTCCTAGAGAGGCCTCCCTCCCTATCGGATTTAAGATTTTGATCTCCCGCCCCCGTCCTCACACTCCCTATTCCACTTCCCTTTGTAATTTTTCCCATCAGGCAGCTAGACCAATACCTGTCCTATAGTAGGTGCTGATATTTGTTGAATGAATGAATGAATGAATAAATGAATTACAGATCAAGTAGAACAAAGATGGAGTAAACTCATTGCTTAGGGAAGGTGATATAAAGTTAAATGATGACAGAAAGACAGCACAACTGTTCATCTTTACATTCATCTTCTTGCATAATGAAAATGGAAATACGGAAGTTGTCCTCCTTTCACTCCTCTGTTTCACCTTCTAGATTTTATCAGTCACTCTGTTGTGTCCTTTGATTATATTTCCTGTTTCTTGCTCTCCATGCTTTATTTTCTTTTCTAGCATTACAAAAATCTCTAAATAGGTTTGTTCCTTCCAGTGCCGTCTCTCTCCAATTTAACCTCCACACTGTCAGGAGTGATATTTTTAAAATACATAATCTGATTAGGTTAGTCCCTTATTTCAAGTCCTTCACTTGTTCTTTACTTTTTTTTTTTTTTTTTTTGGTAAATTCTAAGATCCTTAGAAAGGGGTGCGAATTATGGCACAGTGCAGTATTATTCAAACAGTAGGCTATGATCAGTTAGTGGTTCCAAAATAAATTTACTCTTTTGTTGTGAGCAACAGTTCTAAAACAATTAAATAGACTATACTAGAATAGAAATATCTAAATAAATCACACTTATAAAGGATAACCATAATTTTTGGAATTGAGACACACACACACACACACACACACACACACACTACTTTATGACACGAGACACATTTCTTACTGTGGATTGAGGTAAAAAAATTACTTTGAAAGCCACTGGCATAGTGGTTAAGAGCATGGACTCTGGAACAAGGTGACCAGAGCTTCAAATTCAGTTCTGCAATTTACAAGTTGTGTAACTTTGGGTAAATTACTTAACATCTCTGGCTCCAGAGATATTTATGAGGTAAAATACAGTATCTACCTTTGTGATTATTTTGAAGACAAATGAGTTTATATATGTAAATTGTATAGAAAAGTACCTGACTCAAAGTATATACTCAATAAACATCAGCTATATAATTTGGAGGGTTTTTTTCCCAGTGTATGTTCATCTGGCTCCTCGTCTATCTCTATAGCCTTACCTTACTTACCCTTCCCTTCCACCTGTGCTTCACTACATCCTATTTGAATTCCTTAACATTCTTTGCGCCATCAAGTTTAGCACCTCATAACTGAAGAAGCTGGGGCAGAGGTAAGTAACTTACTTTGCCCAAGTTCACAGGGCCAGTTACTCTGGTGTGCTGAAGGCCAAAGCTCGTGCTCTTAAGCACCACACTGCGGTGCCTCTATTGCCTTTGCTATAACGATCATCACAAACATCTAAACTTCCATCATTCTTACTGATCTTTGTTGGACATCACTTACTGAAATTCCCAAGTACTTCATTATATATCTGTCTTTCATATTAGATTCTCTTTCCTGTATGTACTTGAAATGCTCTTCTCTCAGAAGTTTCCCTGGAAAAGTCCTACACATCATTCTAGATTCTGCTCCCAAGCATCCCTCTCTATGTGCAGCTCCTGGCAGACACAGTTTAGTCACATTAGTAATTTAGTAAATTAGTCAAATTGGTAATTTCCGTGTACTCCAAAAGTACTTTGTGATTTCCTCTAACAGTATTTCTCAGTTTGTGTTATCAGACACAAATAAAACAAGTCACATATGAGATGCCAAAAAAACAGGTCACTGGTCAAACTTGGGGAATGCCACACACTATGCCTTCTTTTGCCTAGGAAAGTCACAAAGTGTGCGCGCGCGTGTGTGTGTGTGTGTGTGTGTGTGTGTTTGTATGAATATATATATTTTAAAGGCTCAGAGAAGACCTGAAGGAAAGATGGCAATTTTTCTTTTGTATTCCAGATTTTAAAAATAAACATTGAACCATTATTTTGGTGTAATACTTATTAAGTATTAAGCAACAGTTTTTGCAAATGCTGTACTGTTAGCCTTTATTTTCCTAAATTGGGATTCTTTTCCATGCCTACCTCTTTCTCTTGAGTAACTCTAGCGTGTTTGTTGTTTTGGCTGTCCATTTTGGGAATACCTTCCCTGTTTTGGCATAACCCTTAAATATTTGGCCAATGACCTCACCTACTTCCATGAAAGCAGAAAGAGCTATATTACCCTTTGATGCCTGATTACCTGTTTTTATGTGGAAATTTAATACTTAAGAGGAAAATCAGGAAAGTACAAGGATATTTATTGCTATTTTTAACATCTATGGCTATCAGTAACCAGTAGTAATGGGGCCATTGTTTTCCTATGTTGCTCAGCTTATACTGCACAATACACTACTCTAGAAATCTCAGTGGCATACAGCAAAAGTATTTGCTTCTCACTCATGCGTTGCATGTTAACTGGGGCTCAGCTGATCTTGACCGCGCATGGCTGGACTTGGCTCCAGGCCATGCCTAGCATTTAGGATTTCTCCATATGGCTCACATTTTCTGGGACAGCATTATACCTGGTGCATGCACATTCCAGGCATGACGCAAGCCTTTGCTTTATCATGCCCCCTAATATCCCACTGGACACAGCAAGTCACATGGCTAAGCCCAAAGTCAAGAAGCTAGGACATAACACTTTTTCTACCAAGAGACCATGGCAAGGGTATGACTGTATAATGTTATTACAAGGGAATGGAGAATTGAGAACGTAATCTAATCTGCCACACATCCTAAGCATACATGTCCGTGGCTGAATCTTCATTGAACCTTAACTTCCTCTGTTGCTGCTAGGGAGTTTTTCTAGTCCTCCTGATGATTCAGTGAGCTACTTGCTATCCTTCAGCAAACAGTGACATTTCAAATAATATGGCATCATATGAGCATGTGGGAGAGTCTTTGGGTACAAAGATAAGATCCTCAAATAAGGTCAGGAGACCATGGCCTACCCTGTATCTTAGTAAATCCAAATTCTGACTTATAAATCTTCTCCATGATACTTACACTTTCCCATCAAATATTTTGTTATAGGAAGCACTGATCATTATATAGGATATGATTTTTTAGGAATATAAGTTAAAATTAATAAATACCTTTATTAGGATATAAGTATTCTATTCCAAATTTCTGGTTTGTAATATCTTTTAAACAAAGATTTTCACCAGAATACTCACATCCATAAGTTTGAATTGGAAGTAATGGTATGTATGATTTTTAGTTGCTTTTTTTCCTATTAGAAACCAAATTTGATGGGGGCGGGGGGGGGGTGCTGTCTCCAAATACTTACATTGGTAAGCATGAAGTAATTGAGTTGAGTTTCAAACAGTCAGCAGTAACTGTTACTTTTTCCACGAATGTAATATTCTTCTGGATTACTAAATATGTAACTGGTACTTGCTAATTAATAATATTAGTTAATATTAGTAGGCTTAATATTTAAAAGAATACTTCTTCATTTGAGGGCAGGTAGTATCTATGAGACATCGAAAGAAAGCTAGTTAACCATGAAATATGAAACCAAGACCTGGAATGAAGAATATTTCCAGTAAATGTGGGAAAATACTCGTAAACCTGATGATTAGTCCATGTGAATTATTCTCAGTGCTCTGCCTTATGGTTGGAAATTTGAGCATGCAGAGTAATGCACTGCACATCTGTGACTGCTAGAGGGAATTGAGTGAAAGCACTACTGTCTATCCAAAAAGAAAATAGCATTATAAAATACCTTGTAATGCAAGATAATGAGCTGATATGATTACAAGCTAATAGACTGCATTACAGTACACAGTGCCACTCTGGGGTCAGTCTGATATTCCTCTTCTTTCACTCCAGATGCCACTCTGCTATTATTTTGTCTCTTTTTACTGTCATTGTGTAGATTTACAGCTACTTTGTATGTTTAATTTTGTTTCAAAAAAACTGTTGGTGAATTCTGCTCTAGGTTGATAAAAATCAATGGTTTGTAAGCTCCGGGAAGGAATACCGACTAACTGGTGAGGAGCTGCATCATTGAGAGTCCTAGTCAGTGGCCTCCACTCATGTCACCATCTGCCACAAAATAGTACTGTTTCTTCTTTTTTCTTAAATTCTTTTTTCTTAAATGAGTAATTCTTTGTGGCAAATTAGATGTGCCATGGAAGCTCTGTCAGTTAAAGTTTAAGATTAGCTGAATGTAACAGAAAACCTAAATATAGCCGATTAAACAAAGTGGGGTTTCTTGTTCTGTCAAGAAGGCTAAGTTAGGGAGTAGACCCTCCTAACTTCCACTTACATCCCATTGTCTGGAATTTAGCCACCTGGCCAATGCTACCTGCAAGGTACTATCTTTTAATTGGAAATACTGTCACACTCAACTAAATAATAAGGAAGAAGAGATAAATGGATATATAGTAGGAAATTAACACATTAGTCACATATCAAATCCAACAACAGCAGTCTTGGAAACTAATGGTAAGAGAATGCCTCATTTGAAGAAAGACAAACACAGCCAGCGATTAGACTGTAATCTCATTTAATAAGAATCATAGAGTACTCCAGGTGACTTTGGAATAGAGTACTTTAAACTGTCAAAGTATAATTATACCCTACAGAGTTGAACAGACAAGGAAGATTTTATTCATGAGAAATGCAATAAAGGAGAGAGCTTGAACTAAACTCTGCTGCAACAAAAGATGGGAGATGTTTTAAACACTCGGGTGAGCTAATGGAAGAGTACTGAAAGGCATCGGGTTGAGGGGAGCTTGGTCAGTGTGCTTAGGCCATCTGTGTTTGCTAATTGGTGCTTATCAAAGTTAGGTTCCTACCATCCCACAGAGACTAAGAGAGGAGAGCTATCTTTCTTGATGATTACTTTTCAAAGGGATGACTGTCAGGTCTTGAGAAGGACATTTTTGAGTTGTAAAAATGACAAGAGGTTTGGAGAAGATTTTCATCAAAGGGGAGATGCTCTAAGAAAAGGGAGGTCAGGAGCTTATTATGGTCAGGAAGAAACCTGGCTAAGGTTTAATCAAGCCAAGGGGAACATTAAAGACCTCTTGGTCAATCTCATTGATGCTGTTTGGAAATGCTAGACCATGGTGATGATAAAAAGCAGAATAAATTCAAGTCATTAAAAAAATTCTTTTTATATTCTCTAGTCAATACACCCCTTGTTGCCAAGGATATTTGTCATTGTTATGGGTTGCCCTCTGTCCCCCTCAAATTTGTATATTAAAGTTGTACCCCCAGTACCTCAGAGCGTGACCTTGTATGGAAATAGTAGAAATAGGGCTGTTACAAATGTCATTAGTTAAGATGAAGTTATACTGAATAGGGTGGTCCTCAAATCTAATACAACCAGTGTCCTTAAAAAAAGGGAAGATTTGGGCTCAGAGACACACACAAAGGAAGACTGTCATGTGAAGGTCGGAGTTATGCTGCCACTGGCCAAGAAACTCCCAGAAGCTAGGAGAGAGGTATGAAACAGATCCATCCCTAGCATCTTCAGAGGGAGCATGGCTCTGCTGACGCCTTAATTTCAGACCTCTGGCCTCCAGAACGGTGAGATGATAAATTCTGTTCTTTAAGCAGTTGGTTTTTGTACCTTGGTAGACAGCCCTAGCAAACTAATACAGTCATTTGTTATTTCTTAAAAATTATCTACAACAAGTATTGCAAAAATTGAAAAACCGATAAAACTGAATGATAATTATATGTAGGCATGCCATGTTATTCTCTGTGCTTTTTTCCTGAACTTGAAAATGTCATGATTTAAAAAAATAGAAGTAAATTTCAATCCTCAAATACATAATTAATAAAATGGAAAAGGTATTCAACTAAGGAAGCTAGAATGTGAATATTAAAAACTCAGCTTCATGGATGGTAAGAGGAAAGTTCTAAACAGTAGTAAATCCTGAATTAGTACACTGAAACTCAGTGCAATTAAGAAAATTATTCTTTAAGCTTAAAAAGCAAAACTCTGAAAAATCAAATTAATAAAAAAGATTTATAAACAGAAAATACATGAAGAAGACATAGATTATGTAAAGATATACAGAGATAATTTCTTTTTTTTAAAAGGTGTAGTTTTTTTTTTTTTAAATCTTTATTGGAGGATAATTGCTTTACAATCGCGTGTTAGTTTCTGCTTTATAACAAAGTGAATCAGCTATACATATACATATATCCCAATATCTCTTCCCTCTTGCGTCTCCCTCCCACCCACCCTCCCTATCAAATGAATAATGATACAATTGGCAAAGTTGTATACTAGTACATTTAAATATCTTGAGAATGAGAATAATTTTCTAAAAACTATGAACCACCTGATATACATCCAGGAGAAAAGTCCTAAAATCCCATTCTTATACATTTATAATGTGGAGAGTATATATCATATAATTTAGAAAAGTGGAATACACAATTTAAAATATGATGAAGGTTTCCTCTCACACTAGACTGGGAGCTTCTTGAAGGCAAGGATTTTATCATGTTGATCTTTGTATTTCTTAGCACTTGGTCCAATGTCACGCAGTTTGCAGGTATTTAAGCAGTGTTTTTCTGAGTAAATATAAGAAATAAGCATTAATCCAGTGTATGATAAATGTCAAATATATGGCACAAAACAAAATATGGTAGGGAATCAAAAGAGAGCAAGATTGCTATGTGAAGTTTTCATTGCATCACAGTACAATGGGAAGCTTTGGGTTCACAGACTATTGGGGGCCAGTTGCTAGCTGTGTGATCAAGTTATCTAATCTTTCTAAGCCTCCACTTCTCCGAGTGTGAGGATAACCAACTTGAGTTCACAGGGTTGTCTGGAGCCCATAATGTGCCTGGCTGATACAGGTGGTCCATGAATGTTGGTTGCTGTCCCTCTTCTGCACTGTTTACACTGTTGTAATTGATTCTTGACCAGCTCTATGCTTCTTGGAGGCAGAGATGGTATCTTACTCATTGGTACTATTTCATAGCATAGAACAATGAATAGCACAAAACATGTGCTCAATAAATAGTTTTGATTAAAGAAGAAACTACGTGAGGTTGAAGGTTGGGTTGCATTTGGATATATATGAAGATGTAGCATGATGGTGAGAGAATGAAAAAGGTGAAGCATAAATAAAATGTGGGAAGTAAAATGATCTGGGCAGAGACCTTAGAAGACAAGTCAACCCAAGTAGATGATTCAAGTAAGAGATTTCGCAGAAGAGTGAGCAGAAAGTAAGGTTAAGTCTTAACTATGAAAACATGAAAATTTAAGATTCTGTCTTTTATATAATGGGTAGCAAGAGAAGCATTTTGAGCAGAAGTATGACATGTTCTTTACCTCAGGATTAAAGAGTGTTCCCCAAATTCAGGCAGGGTGAAATAGAGGTTATTTGAAAATAGAGTTTGATTTTAATCACTGAGCACACTTAAGAGAAATGTTATTATTAATCATTCATGTGGTATGGTCCTGAAATAGAGTGATATCAAAAGAAATAAACATGGAGCATTGGATGTAATTAATATTACATGATAGATTCATAGAATGTGATGGGGAAGGACATGGAGAGCATGCAAAATAAGAACAATGAAAAAGAAGCTTGAGAACAGAAAAGAATTCAGAGAGAAGATAAATTCAGCTTTAGACAGGTGATGGTGGTGATATGTCCAAATACAAAAGCTGGGTAGGCATTTAGGGAAGTGGTACTGGATGGACTCAACAATTACATAATTACCACAGAGGTGGTAAGTTACAGGATTAGAGTAGATGAAGACATTTTAACTCAAAATACAAAAAATAATAATAGAAGAGCAAAGTTTGTCCTTTAGGAGAACAAAGTACTAGATGTTAGGAACCAAAGGAAAAGGGCACAATCTTGTATGTTTTACAGAATTCTGATCTTTTTTTTTCTTTTTTAACTAAGAACAGTGCTTCAGTGAATAACTGAGTCCTCTTCAGATCTATTTAAGGCAATCATTGTATTTTATATTTTTCTTCTTTTTTAAAAATAACTTTATCAGGGAGACATTAAGGTTGCAGAGGAGTAAGGCATGGAGATCACCTTCCTCTCCACAAATACATCAAAAATACATCTATATGTAGAACAGCTCCTAAAGACCACCTACTGAACACTGGCAGAAGACCTCAGACTTCCCAATATGCAAGAAAATCCCCATGTAACTGGGTAGGGCAAAAGAAAAAAGAAAAACCAGAGACAAAAGAATAGCGATGGTACCTGCACCTCTGGGAGGGAACTGTGAAGGAGGAAAAGTTTCCACACACTAGGAAGCCCCTTCACTGGTGGGGACGGGAGTGGGGGGAGCTTCAGAGCTATGGAGGAGAGCGCAGCAACAGGGGTGCAGAGGGAAAAGCAGAGAGATTCCCCCAAAGAGGATTGGTGCCGACCAGCACTCACCAGCCCGAGAGGCCTGTCTGCTCACCCGCCAGGGTGGGTGGGGGCTGGGAACTGAGACTTGGGCTTCACAGGTTGGATCCCAGGGAGAGGACTGGGGTTGGCTGCGTGAACACAGCCTGAAGGGGGCTAGTGCGCCACAGCTAGCCGGGAGGGAGTCCGGGAAAAGGTCTGGACCTGCCGGAGATGCAAGAGACCATTGTTTCAGAATGTGTGAGGAGAGAGGCTTTTGCTCCATGTGCCCACAGACGGCGGAACACCGCCTAAGTGAGCTCCAGAGAAGGGCATGAGCCATGGCTATCATCTTGGACCCCAGAGGTGGGCAGGAACTGCTACCGCTGCCACCAAAAATCCTGTGTACAAGCCCAGGTCACTACCTACAACCCCCTGGGAGCCTGTGCAGCACACCACTGCCAGGGTCCTGTGATCCAGGGCCAATTTCCCTGGGAGAACACACGGCACACCTCAGGCTGTTGCAACATCATGCTGGTCTCTGCCACCACAGGCAAGCCCCAACCCGCATTCCAGTTATGACTGCCATACCCCTCCCTCTCCCCAGCCTGAGGGAGCAAGAGAGCCCTAATCAGCTGCTGCTTTAACCCCCTCCTGTCTGGGTGGGGAAGAGAATGCCTGAGGACGGATTACAAGCAGAGGTGGGGCCAAAACAAAAGCTGAACCCCGGGAGCCCCAGGAGCTATGCAAACAAAGAAGAAAAAGGGAAAATTTTCAGTGCAGCCTCAGGAGCAGTGGATGAAATCCCTGCAGTCGGATTGAATAAACCCTGCATCTGTGAAATACCTGAATAGACAATGAAAGTTCCCAAAATTGAGGTGGTGGACTTTGGGAGCAACTGTAGAATTGGGGTTTGCTTTCTGTATTTGATTTTTATTGGTTTTATGTTTATGTTGGTTTCGTTTTTAGTGCCTGTTTTTATTGGTGGGTTTGTTTCTTGGTTTGGTTGGTAACACAATAATAGTAGGGGACTTTAACACCCCACTTTCACCAATGGACAGGTCATCCAAAATGAAAATAAATGAGGAAACACAAGCTTTAAATGACACATTAGACCAGATATAATTAATTGATATTTATAGGACATTCCATCCAGAAACAGCAGAATACACTTTCTTCTCAAGTGCACATGGAACATTCTCCAGGATAGATCGTATCTTGGGTCACAAGTCAAGCTTTGGTGAATTTTAGAAAATTGAAAGCATATCAAGCATCTTCTCTGACAACAACTATGAGACGAGATATCAATTACAGGAAGAAAACTGTAAAGAATACAAACACATGGAGGCTAAACAATACACTACTAAATAACCAAGAGATCACTGAAGATATCAAAAACTACCTAGAAACAAATGACAATGAAAACACAAAGAGCCAAAACCTATGGGATGCAGCAAAAGCAGTTCTAAGAGGGAAGTGTATAGCAGTACAATCCTACCTCAAGAAACAAGAAACATCTCAAATAAACAACCTAACCTTGAACCTAAAGCAATTAGAGAAAGAAGAACAAAAAAACCCCATAGTTAGGAGAAGGAAAGAAATCATAAAGATCAGATCAGAAATAAATGAAAAAGAAATGAAGGAAACGATAGCAAAGATCAATAAAACTAAAAGCTGGTTCTTTGAGAAGATAAACAAAATTGATAAACCATTAGCCAGACTCATCAAGAAAAAAAGGGAGAAGACTCAAATCAACAGAAATGAAAAAGGAGAAGTAACAACTGACACTGCAGAAATACAAAGGATCATGAGAGACTACTACAAGCAACTCTATGCCAATAAAATGGACAATCTGGAAGAAATGGACAAATTCTTAGAAACGCACAACCTTCCAAGACTGAACCAAGAAGAAATAGAAAATATAAACAGACCAATCACAAGCACTGAAATTGAGACTGTGATTAAAAATCTTCCAACAAGTAAAAGCCCAGGACCAGATGGCTTCACTGGTGAATTCTGTCAAGCATTTGGAGAAGAGCTAACACGTATCCTTCTCAAACTCTTCCAAAATATAGCAGAGGGAGGAACAGTCCCAAACTCATTCTATGAGGCCACCATCACTCTGATACCAAAACCAGACAAAGATGTCACAAAGAAAGAAAACTCCAGGCCAATATCACTGATGAACATAGATGCAAAAATCCTCAACAAAATACTAGCAAACAGAATCCAACAGCACATTAAAAGGATCATACACTACGATCAAGTGTGGTTTATCCCAGGGATGCAAAGATTCTTCAGTATACGCAAATCAATCAACGTGATACACCATATTAACAAACTGAAGGAGAAAAACCATACGGTCACCTCACTAGATGCAGAGAAAGCTTTCGACAAAATTCAACACCCCTTTATGATAAAAAACTTCCAGGACTTCCCTGGTGCTGCAGTGGTTGGGAGTCCACCTGCCAATGCAGGGGACAAGGGTTTGAGCCCTGGTCTGGGAAGATCCCACATGGGATGGGCAGAAGACCTAAATAGACATTTCTCCAAAGAACATATACAGATTGCCAACAAACACATGAAAGAATGCTCAACATCACTAATCATTAGAGAAAGGTAAATCAAAACTACAATGAGGTATCACCTCACACCAGTCAGAATGGCCATCATCAAAAAATCTACAAACAGTAAATGCTGGAGAGGGTGTGGAGAAAAGGGAACTGTCTTGCAGTGTTGGTGGGAATGTAAGTTGATACAGCCACTATGGAGAACATTATGGAGTTTCCTTAAGAAACT
Source organism: Pseudorca crassidens (assembly GCF_039906515.1). NCBI lineage: Eukaryota > Metazoa > Chordata > Mammalia > Artiodactyla > Delphinidae > Pseudorca > Pseudorca crassidens. Next base: position 66,680,818 of record NC_090306.1, read on the forward strand.
AAAAATAGAACTAACATACGACCCAGCATTCCCACTACTGGGCATATACCCTGAGAAATCCGTAATTCAAAGAGTCATGGACCACAGTGTTCATTGCAGCAGTATTTACATTGCCAGGACATGGGAGCCCTAAGTTTCCATCAACAGAGGGATGGATAAAGAAGATGTGGCACATATATAGAATGGAATACTACTCAGCCATAAAAAGAAACGAAATTGAGTTATCTGTAGTGAGGTGGATGGACCTAGAGTCTGTCATACAGAGTGAAGTAAGTCAGAAAGAGAAAAACAAATACCGTATGCTAACACATATATATGGAATCTAAAAAAAAAAGTGGTTCTGAAGAACCTAGGGACAGGACAGGAATAAAGATGCAGACATAGAGAATGGACTTGAGGACACCGGGAGGGTAAAGGGTCAGTTAGGACGAAGTGTGAGAGTGGCATTGACATATATACACTACCAAATGTAAAATAGATAGCTAGTGGGAAGCAGCCTCATAGCACAGGGAGATCAGCTCGGTGCTTTGTGACCACCTAGAGGGGTGGTATAGGGAGGGTGGCAGGGGATATGGGGATGTATGTATATGTATAGCTGATTCACTTTGTTTTACAGCAGAAACTAACACACCATTGTAAAGCAATTATACTCCAATAAAGATGTTTTTTAAAAAAGTTACTAATAAGTAAAAAAAAAAGAAAAAAAGAAATAACCTAGATTAAGTTTTGCTTATGTTCATGAAGTAAGCTAGATTTTAGTTTTCCTTACATGGTTTAAATGGTTGTGTCTGTTCAGGGCATTCTCAAGTTTGGTCTCATTCTGTATTTAATTTTAATGCTTGGATAAAGTTGAGTTGTGATTTGTGAGTTCTCCCTACTTTAGTTCAATTTACTTAATAATTAGTGTCAATTCCTCTCATTCTGTTATTATGTTTTCTGACAGTCTTGGTTTCCAAGGTTGTGAATATTTTTTTAAAAATTTACTTCATGGATATCTTAGTGATCAGTTGAGAGAGGTTGTATTAGAATCTTCTTGTCAGAGACCATTTTGAACTAGAAACTATTTTGTTTAGTTAGAAAATTGTGTGACATGATTGGATAAAAAACTAGAGCTGGGGATGCTGGCCTTGGCTATTACATTCCTTAACAGAGAAAGCTTTTTACCACATTTCAAAAACTGACTTTGCCCAGCACCTGAGACCTATATCAGTATATACAGGTCACCACGCGTCACAGGTGTTCAATAAATGTGTGTCGGCAGCTACTTTTCTGAGAGCGTTTCTTATAGCAAAAATCCTTAAAAGAGATGTCTGTACATACTTTATCATGCTCACTCCCTGGGTAATAACATTTATTCCATGACTCCAAAATGCTGTCAATAATAAAATGGGTCCAAAACTTATAACTGTGTCTCTGACCTCTTCTTTAAGTTTGGACTCATTTAACTACCACTTTGATGCCTGGTAGGCGACTCAGAAAAGAAGTCTTAATCACATCCTACCTTTTCTTTGCAGGTTGTTTCTGTCTCAGTAAATGGCTCTACCATTTACTGTGTGTTGCTTAGGCCCAGTTTTTTAAAACTGAGGTATAGTATAGTGTTATATTAGTATAATTTCAGGTGTGCAACATAATGATTAAATGTTTGTATATTTTGTGAAGTGATCACCATAGTAAGTCGAGTTAACATCCATCACCATATATAGGGAATAAGCCTCTTTCTCATAAATTCTGGGCCCTTTTCAAACAGCTGCATCTGCCCTAGGCCCTGTGGCATGTGAGTCCCTGTGCAAGTCCTTTAAAATTTGTTTCTCAGTTCACCACAGCCCCTTTGGTCTTGTGAGCATGAGCCCCGTTAGTTTTCAAGCTAGATGTTTTGGGGGCTTGTCTCTCAGGTGCAGGTCTTAAAAGTTGAGGTGTTTGTTGTGTGGTATGAGCCCTTAGCTCCTCAGGGAGGAGCACCAGGTTCGAGTTCCCTCCTGATTGTGCCTGGCAGTGCTGGCCAATGGGGTTTATGGTGAGATTACATCTCAGCCTGTCCTAACTACTTACATGTGTTTGGGTTTTTTTATCCTTTGCCCGATAGGGAGTCGCTCTGCAAGTTTCTTAGGTTTTCTTTTTTTGTTTCGTTTTTTTCCCCCCAGAGGATATTGTTCCATATGTAGCGGTAGGTTTAATGTGACCATGGGAAGGGGTGAGTTCAGGATCTCTTTACGTCGCCATCTTGAACCAGAACCTAAGGCAATCATTATAGAAAGATAATTTGATAAATGTTTCCTATCATGTGTGTTTGCTTTTTGAGCATGGGTCTTTGCCATGATTATTCCTGATCTACTTCCCAAAACTATATAGTGAGTTTTGTGTATTCATACAGGTAAAAGTTAATAATGATATTCCTTAAATTCATCTCTTGTAAAATGGTTATAATTATGTACAAATTTTATGAAGTACTTTATAGATTGGTAAAATTTATAATACTTGGTAAAATTTATGTATAAATGAAATTAAATGGCAAGTGTTATTTTAATCTGAAATAATTCTGATTAATTAAAAATATTATTCAGCATTCTTTCATCTCTACCTGTGATCTGGATGAACCAATGAGTATCCTATCCTTTACAAATTAATTTCCAATTAAGAGCTGCTCCTGGGAATGTGGATGCTGATAATTTTAATCAGGAACACTGTGAAACAGCTGATTTCATTTAGTTCTTGAATGTGGTAGAATTTCGTAGACTCCCAAACATAAGATTTTATTTAACAGTAAAATTCAAAGTAACCCAAAACAACTGGATATATTACTTTTAAGGTAACTCAAACAGAAGTATATTTTCTGTGTACTTTTTAATGCCAGCCCTGAAAATTAAATGCCTAGATCTTTCCTGGTAGAATAGACACTAGTCTATTGTTTCTTTTGTGTTTTGTTCCAGAACATTGTATCCTTTTAAATGAAATACACTAAAAAACACTGTAATATTAGAGTGTTTAAAAAAAGAAAAAGAAGCAAAATGGCAATGGAAAATTTCAAGCCTACACACAGGGACTACACACTCAGAATCAAAGTTTCTTAAAGAAAAAAAAATGAAAAAGATAAGAGTAAGAAGTTTTCTTCAGAATGGTACAGTGTGTGCATCCCAGTCACATGGAAAATTGTCTTAGACTGGAAGCTACTTATGACAAACACGAAGACTTCTGCTTAAATGCCAAAAGATTCTGCCAATCTCCCCACAGTAGCACGGTTAGCTGACAGACAGATGTTAAACAAAGCTCTCTCACTCTGTGACTTCCTGTTGATATGCTTCATAAAACACCTTTCTTCCTAAAACAAAAGACCAAGAAAAACCTGGAAGACTTCTTTGCAATTCATATAGGAGGATGCCATCAGTCCTAATCCCAGCTCCTTGAGGCTGTTTGTCCTTCAACTTTCAAACTATACAATATACAGCTTAATAAGTGGACTTTTGCTTCTGCAAATGCAAGTCACCAGTAAATCAGTGAACTAGATAATTGCCTGTATTTTGAGAGAAATTAGAAACATTCACTAAGGATTTCTGTAGCAAGATCCCATTTCAAAAAAATGTTTGAGAAGTGTGGCAAAATAATTTTCATCAATGATTTTAATTAAACCTCTAAAATTTTTGTTTCTTTGTTGTTGTTAGGTGAATAGATAGCTGCTTGGAGGCCAAAACTGTTCTATTTGTTTGTTTCCTTTAGATTGAGGTATAATGGACATAGAACATTATATTAGTTTCAGGGGTATAATATAAGAATTCAGTATTTTTATAATTGCCAAATTATCACAAGTCTAGTTAACATCTGTCACCCTACAAAGTTACAAAATTTTTCTTGTGATAACTTTTAAGATTTATTCTTTTAACAGCTTTCAAATATGCAATATCGTATTAACTATATTCCCCACCCTGTACATTGCATTTGCATTACCGATTTATTTTCTAACTGGAAATTTGTACCTTTTGACCCCCTGTACCCACTTTGTCTAGCCCCCATCCCCACTCCTACTGCTGGCAACCACCAATCAGTGCTCTGTAGCCAGAGCTCTTTTTTTTGTTGTTAAAGTCCACATATAAGTGAGATTATACAGTATTTGCCTTTCCCTGTCTGACTTACTTCACTTAGCATAAGGCCTTCACAATTCATCCATGTTGTTGAAATGGCAAGATTTCCTTCTATGTCTGAATAATATACACCACACCTTTATCCACTGATTTATCAATGAACACTTAGGTTGTTTTCATACCTCGGCCATTGTAACTAATGCTACAGTAAACATAGGTGTGCATATATCTTTTCAAATCAGTGTTTTCATTTTCTTCAGATAAATACCCAGAAGTAGAATTGCTATTTTAAACGTTTTTGAAGAACCTCCTCTGTTCTCTGTAGTAGCTGCACCAATTTATATTCCTCCAAGCGGTGCACAGGGGTTCCATTTTCTTTACATCCTCGCTAACACTTGTTCTTTCTTGTCTTTTTGGTAATAGCCATTCTAACAGGTGTGAGGTTATCTCGTTGTGGCTTTGATTTGCATTTCCCTGATGATTAGTGTTGTTGAGCATCTTTTCATGTACCTCTTGGCCATCTGTATGTCATCTTTGGAAAAATGTCTGTTCAGATATTCTCATTTTTAATTGGATTGTTCTCTTGCTGTTGAATTGTATGTGTTCTTTATATATCAGAAACTCTTCTTGTAAGTACTGTGGCTATGAGATTTCTCAGAAAGCCCCATGAACCCTGCTTGGTGCTGGTACTTTCCGCTTCCCATCACATATGGCCCTCTCAAGAATGTCCAATTTACTCAGTGTTTTATGGGTCTCTACTTTGAATGTGATGTCACAGGAGAGCCTAGGAACTGTTTTTCTCCCATCTTACCTGGGGAAGGTAAAGTTGTGTAGCAAATTCTATTTTTAGCCAAGTGCAAAGGAAAAATAATTTTCTCATCCTCAACAAGGAAACCATCTGGATGGAGGATGGAGGGAGTGACGAGGAAAGCTGTACTCCCTTCCTCGTGGAGTTTGGAGCCCATTGCATTGAGGCCTGTAAGAGGAGCCCTGATGTGTCACTTGCTTCCCACACATCCCCAAATGGTTTTCTTAAATTTGCAAAGCAGACATCTTTCATTTTCTTTTCCAAGAAATGAAGTTTTAAAGGTCAACTATATTAGAGAGAATTTAAGGGTTCTTGAGTAGCTGCTTCTTGAAAGAAGAAAAGCAGTCTTGTATTTTTGTCTTTGAAAATACATTTCTTCTAGTTTCTTAAGTCTTCTATATCTCAAATGCTTGACTTCTGAGCAAACCTAAGGCTAACAGGGACCAGGCTAGTTAAACATTAGAATGTGTGGAAATACTCCTGCTTTCTTTATATTACCGATTTTTCTCAGCAAATGCTGTAAATTTCTCATAGAAAAGAAAAAAGCAATAGGAGAAAGATTACCTAGAAAATCTTCAATTAATTTTTATAAAATCCCCTATTTGGTAAAAGACTTACTGGCACAATTCCTATTTGAAAAATTTAGTGGGGAGCATCAGAATTGGAAAAATAAATAAAATATTTCAGTAGAGTCAGAGGCAAATAATCTGTATTCCTTAACTATGTGAAGCAGGATTAAAGCAAAAATTGGAGTTGAGGTTGAAGTAATTGATCTGTACCCTTGTGATACCACTATTGAATATTAATCATATTTTTCCAGAGGATTTCAGATTGTCTCATCACCAAGAAGACTAAAATGAAAAGCTAGCAATAATGCAAAGTCCAAGCTACTCTTTCTCTCTTTACTTACTACCCCAAATCTTACATAAATGCTTACTCTCACTGCAGTCACTCTCTGCTCAGCTTCTCGCTCACCTTACAACTTTGTAACCTGAACTCTTCCTCAGTCACTGTGGAGACCACAAGGACACTGCTTGATACACAGGACCAATGCCTTCCTAAATTGCCCATCCAGAGTCTCACCCTAGAAAACCCCAAACTTCAAGGATAAGAGCAGAATTGAGGTCCCCCCAAAAAGTAAAGGGGAAGTAGAGAATCTCAGTTTATTAAAGCAAGTTGAGAAGAGCAGTCCTTCCTATCCCATCCCTTTCACACAACCCCAAGAAAGGCAATCACTACTATGAACCAAGCTCTTGAAATTTTATTGGCCACTATGGTAATTGGTTGAACTTTGTAAACTAAGGGGTAAAAAATCCGGTGTTCATGAGGATGATCTCTCTTCTCTCTCTTTTCTAGTGCAATTGCTGAAAGGATGATGGAGAAAAAAAGGATAGAGGGAGTTGTTTTTCCTTTGAGAAGCTGAGCTATTTTGTTGTATATCTTTCTCTCCTCCTCTCTTCGTCCTCCCCGTCCCCCCTTGCTACTCTCTGACTCCCAAACTACCTCCAAAATAGAATGGCTCTTGGAGGTTTGCTCTCCACCTGGGGGAGGAATACTCTGTCTAATTTGCATTCCCTCCCTGTGTGTTTGTTGGTTGGTTGGCTTTGAGAAGGCAAACGAGTTAACTTGGGCAAATCTGTTTCACTAGGGAATAGAATATCTGTTTCACTAGATAGAGCCCCAGCCTGGAATAACAACATTCTGTGCATACTTCTCCCCATGATTATTTTTCTCTTGGGGACTTCATGTAGAAATGTTTGTTGATCTAGAACAAGCCTAAATAGTGGAACAATTTTAATTTTAGCTTTCACGTGATGATATTTATACCTGATCCTTGTTTTGAGCTATCTTTAATGTGCTATTTTTCATAAATATTATTCCAACCTACCAACATTATTTGACTCTTGCATAGGAGCAAAATACTGAATTAGGTTTGAGAGAATATGAAATAATGCTACCTCTAATGAAATGATAACCTAGTTTGGAGGATTAAACATATAGATCAATAAATAAAATAGTAATAATAACTAGACTGAGAGTAGAAAACAAAACCTGAAAACATTACAGTCATCTGAGGAAGAGATTTTTTTTTTCCATTTAGGGTTATTAAAGGAAGTTTTCATTAAAAAGGGTGGAATTTGAGCAGAGTCTTGATGAATTACTGAAATGCTAGTAGTGGAGTTTACACTAATGGTTATTCCTTATGATGAGAATGACAGAAGAAAGGCAGGAAAAATTGGAAAATTATAGATACCTCAAACTAAAGAGTCAATTTGTGTGAATACTTAATACAGTGGTAAGAATTATAACTTAATACTTAGAATGGAATCAGATGAATCTGAGATAATCTGAGCTCTTTGCAATTTATTCTGAAGGAAAAGAGGGTCTACTCATGGTTTTGGAACAGGGATTCAAGTTAATGACACAGAATGGTTCATTTGGTAATGATACGCTTGATACTTCTTCCCAGACCAAGCCCACATCTTCTCTGTCCATTAAAAGAGTCCCCTATTTACCCTTAAACATGTCAATACTATAGTGTTCTAGAGTGTTTTCAACTTAACATACAATGGACCATGCCCTGTCCAAACCCTTTAATGGCTCCTTGATGCTTATGGGATAAAGGGAACATGATTTCATATGACTTCCCAGACCCTCCATGCCTGGGACCCTGCCTCTGCCTCAGAGTAATGTTCTGCCATTCTCCACATGAAGAGTATATGATATCATTGGATGAGAAGCTGAAGAAGACATTAAAATGTGAAAACTGATGTAAGTAAATGTAATACAAGGAAGGGAAATTGCACTTGACTTTATCCAGTGACTCAGAAAATGGGGGTAATAATTTAAAAAGCAAAACCAGAAGAAAGCTGAATTGAGAAAGAGAGAATCATTTTGCATTTCTACTTGTTGGGTATGAGAAACTTGCAAAATTACCGGGTAAAAACTTCCTTCGTGGGGTTGATAGTTGGGGCCCAGAACTCAGTTGTGAGCAAAAGTAGATCTAAAAATTGAATTTTGATAATGTTAGGCATTATGGTGAAAGTGGAAGCCACACAGATTATGAAAATTGACAAGGAAATTATGGAGAAAGAAAGTGGTACCAAAGATCCTTTTGACATTTTATAATGTGCACAATTAGTAAGTGGGTGTAAGAGGCACCTAGAACAAGAGACTGTAATAAATGTCTCCTTCTCATGAGAACAGAGACTTTATTTCAATCCTGCTGTATTTCTGCTCCTGTAACAGAGCTTGGCACATGGGAGAATTTTAATAGGTCTTTGTTAAAATAGCTGAATAAAACATAAAGGCATAAACTCACACGGTACTGAGACATTTTCTTGTAGTGAGCATTTTAGTATTTGGAAATGGAGAAAAATAAGTGAGGTATTCAGGACTCTGGATGGAGGAGTTCTTAGGAGCGTTCAGACCCATTGCTGAAAAGATATGTCTAGAAACCCAACTAAGTTACGAGGCAAGTAATGCTAGAAGGGGATTTAGGCTTGGAGAAAAAGGAGAGTGAGGGACCTGAGACCACAAGGAGAGGAGACACTAGTGTTTTGTAAGCATGAAGAATTGGGAGAGGGAGCATTGTGGAGATTGTAGTAAGGGACAAGAAATTTTAAATTCAAGATCCTGTCTTAGCTCCTTTCTTCTCTCCTTCCGTGATTTATTTTCTGTCCACCCCCATGACTTCAGTTGTCATCCAAATGAAATATACTGAGTGCCTGGCTCAAAGGAAGAATTCAGTGAAATTTGGCTATCACCTTTCCTGTATTATTATTTGTTTATATACAAAGGCTTTGCACACAAGTTTTCTGACTTCCTTAAATAGCTCCAGATTTATCATTCCAATGCTGACCTCAGACATCTCAGATTTAACTTGTTCAAAATACAATTTATCAGTACTTTTCCAAGGAAAAGCTTTTGTTCTTTCCTGTGCCACAGTAAAGTGCATTGTAAATCCAGTCTTACCAGTTAAAACAGAATCATCAATTACCATTTCCTTTTGGTCATGGTCACATCCAGCCATCACGTCCTACTAATTTCCATTCAGAAATATCTCTAGAAGTCGACTTCCAGTCATCCATACTGCTACCTCACTAGTTTAGGCACCCATCATTACTCCCCTAACCTATTAGAGCAGCCTTCTGTTCCGCTCCTCAGCTGTTTATACGTCTAGACTGTTCCCCACACTGTTGTCATTGCTGTTTTTCTAAAACTAGAATCATGTCACCAGCATTGAAGATATCTGCTGGCTCCTGATTGGCCTCAGGTTAAAAACATCCATTCTTTTGCTATGCACTACTCCTTGTGCTGGAGGCCTGGGGTACCATGATGAGCAAGACAGTTGCAATCTACCTTCTTCTCCTGGCTCCCATTACTTCTTCATGATCATCTTCAAGCAACTCATCGCCATGTTCTCTTTTCCTTCCATACGGGGTTATTACCATCTAAGAGTATTCTGGGCTTTTCCACAATTTCTCCTTCTGTACGTGCTGATCCCATCATCTAGGAAATAATACCTACCAACATTCAAATGAAAAACCTCTCAAATGCCATTCTTTCTCTGAAACGTGCGTATGTCCATGGCCAAGATATTTCCTCTTACCTGTCCTAGGACTCTGCTTATGCTTCTATTATAGTACTTATCATGTTTGTCTTTCTCTTTTTCCTTTACTGTGACTTCCTGTAAACATTTGTATACCTAAAGCATAATACAGTGCTGACACATCGTTTACACTGAATGAGTGTGAAGCAGTACTGAGAGGCATTTGAGTATTCTGGGGATGCGGTGAAGTCAAAGAAAGGTACAAGCACAGATCTTGCAGGGAAACAAACCTAATTTGAATTCTTAAGTCAATAATTTTTTGTTGTAGAACAAGAGCAATCATTCAACAGCCTTTTTTAAAAGAAACTTACTATAATGGAAAATTTCAAGCAATACCCAGAATCAAAGAGCATAACATTATGAACCTCCGTCACGTACTCATCACCTGTTGTCAGTTATTACCAACATGTCTAATCTTTTCATCTATACCCGGTCTGTTTTCCCCCTCTCCTTCTGAACTATTCTGATGCAAGTCCCAAACTTCATCAACTTTAATCCATAAATAATTTATCACGTATCACTGAAAGATGTGTTCTCTATTTTATAAGAACTTATAACATCTCAAAAATTTCTTAGTGTCATCATTCAGTCCAAATTTTCCCAGTTATTTCTAAATAAGCAAGTGTTCTTTAAATAGCTAGTTTTGGGGAATCAGAATCCCAATTTCCACATTTCTTGTATTGATATGTCTTTTAAGTATCCTGTGGTAATTTTCCTCTTTACTTCCTCCCTGATATTGCTGTTAAAGAAACCAGTTTCTTGTTCCTTATAGAGCAGGGCTTCTCAAATATTAATGTGCCTATGAATCACCTTAGAATCTTGTTAAAATGCAGATTCTGAGTCAGTAGGTCTGGGTTGAGGCCTGAGAGTCTGCATTTCTAACAAGCTCCCTCCCACCTAGTGCCAGAGCTTTACAGGCCGCACTTGCAAATGTGACTGTAGAGCATCTTACATTCAGGATTTTGCTAATTTCATCTTCATGATGTCATTTGCCTTGTTCCTCTGTACTTTGTGATATCCTGTAAACTGACAGTTGTATCTAGAATTATGGTTCCCAAACTTGGCTACACAATTGCATCACCAAGGAACTTTACAAAATCTTCATGTCCAAGTCATACTCCAGACAAGATATTAAGCATAAAAGTCCTCTTTTATTGACCAGTTTGTAGAACAATGAGTTATTTCCCTATCATCTTCCAAAAGCTTTTATTTAAATATACTTTAAATATATTAATATATTTGTATCTATGCATCTATATGTACATATAAAATCAGAATTCTTAATAGAAGAAGAATTATATATTTTGTAACATGTGTTGATGAATCATTTAAACGTAAAATACGTTGTTTGTGGTGGTGGTGGTTTTTTCTTCTTTTGCCTTTGCTTTTGTTCTCTTTGTAAGAGCTGTGAAAGCATAAGCGTCTCAGTGAAAATGTGCCATCAGTAGCAGTAGGTACACCTTAACACCTGGCACTGACATCTCTGCCAGAGTCTGACCTTCCCATTCCCGGGCTTCTGCCTCTCCAGCTGCAAGTACGGTTGTCCCCTCTGAATCCTGGGGGCCCCGAGTGGTTCCAGAGCAGTTGCTCTTCACTGCAGCTCGCAGGATAAGGAGGTTATTTTCCATGTGCCCAAAGCTTTCCTCGCCCCTTTCTTCTTTTGGACTAAGTATAGACTTTTATCAGACAGGAAAATTCTTTTATCTTCTAAAACACTGCTGCTTTCAGTCCTGCATAATTCTTTGAGACAAGGAAGTAGAGGGTCTTGCTCACTGGCTAGGAATAGACGAGAGGAGGGAAAATTGTGGAGAACAAAATTAGCTAAAAAAATTTATTTTCTATCATTTATTGTCATTGATAAGAGTATTTTGTTTACATAGCTTTAAAGAGAGCATTTACATTAAAACCCAGCATTAAACTTTACTTTATGGGAATGTGGATGGTTAAACATATGTGTGAGCCACTGAAAATTTACAGTTACTGAAAACTTAGAGATAGTATTTTCTTATGTGTATTTGTCCATAGTAGGGCAAAGATTTTAATCTACAGTCTGTCTAGTAATCAGAGAGGTAGTGTTTAAGCAATGTGCTTCAAATAAAAATAATACCCTTGAATGTAATAATCAACTTCAGATGGGTTTTTTCTTTCTGTAATTTTACAGAATGGGATTTTAAACATAAAACTTATACAAGATCAGGGTACTTTGGAACATTTGTGTAAACTAATTCTGATTTTCAAACCCAGAGGCTTAAAATATAATGAAAACTAAAGATATTGCCAGAAAATGAACTATACTATATGGTTAGCTGAAGGCTAAATTTGTTTTCAACTGCTGCTGTTGAATTTATATCTGTTATTCTCTCACCATGATATCATGAAATATATTGAAGAGTGGGTACTTTAAAAGTGGTATTATAATTATTACAATTAGCATAACACTTCATAAGTTACAAAATATAGTGAATGTATATATGCTTATACACCAATTCAAAAACTCATTCAATCCTTACAATACCCCTGGGAGACAGGTGCTACTGTCCTGATACTTTTATTGAGATAGAAACTGAGGCTCAGAAGAATAAAGGCTCATAGCTGGAAATCAGTCTCTTGGAAACTAGAGCTCAGGTTTTCTGATTGCAGATCTTGGTGTGCATTTATTTTTTTTATGCATAGACTAGATCCAGATGAGATCTGATCTGAGAGGCCTAACTAGGTTTAGAACTAGTCATATCTCTGATTAAATAATCAAGTGATTTGCTAATGATGTATAACATACATAATGTACATTTAGATATCACACTTAAAAACTTAAAGTATCTTTACTGCTTTAATCTTATTTTAGTCTTCCAAGAAACCTGAGTTAATAACTTCAACACCCAACTAACAGATGAATAAACAGAGGTCTAATGAAGTTATGGAACTCATCTAAAATTATTAAAAGTTTCATTCTTTCTGATGTTCCAAGGTAACTCTTTCCACTGAAACCACTTCATTTGTAAATACTTATCAAGCCTAAAATTTACTAACAAAATCTGATTTAGTTACCTTTAATCATTTTAAGAATATAGAGCTGTTTAAACTTCTATGGGGGAAAATATGCATATGAGAAAGTAGATTTTTCTTTTATAAAGGAAAAAACCCCAAACCCTACCTATGTCCGCAATTTGTAATAATACAAAATTTGCCACACTGCTTTATGTGTACTGCTACTAACCTTTACCCTACTCATTGATTTAATCCTTTAGCCCAACATTTAGTCATAAAGCAAATTATGAAATAAACATTTGGTGCAAATGAGAACAAACATCATTTGTTTCCAAGGGTAAGTCTATTGACCTGCTTACAAACTACCCTCTGAGAAACATCATACATCAAGACTTTGACTGTTATCAACGTTATACTTCCAGAATTTTCTTTCTCAGATGGACTGGGCACAGAGAAACTGAGCATGTGCAGATGAATCCCGAGGGCCTCAGGAGCCACACAGTTGTGCAAAGCTCTTTTCTTGAAGTGAGTTGGGCTGAATTAGAAAGCTTTATTTAGGTCCTTCTATGAGATGATTCAGGAGGGAAGTAGTTTTCAGCCCAATTACCACCAGCTGAGATGGGAAATCTGTCTTGATACCTCCATCCTCTTTGGATATCTGAAGCTTAATGGAAATTGGGGAGGAGGGCTCTGATATTTAAAAACCAAACTACTCAGCTAGGTCTCACACTAAGCTTTTAGGCACTTCTGATAGAAGAAAGTAACACCATTGCTCAGAGTGACACCAGAGATTCAATGTGAATCAAATGTGTTCTGATGATTCTGAAAGTCTGCTGGAAGCTTTAGACAGCCCATCAGCAAGTTGGCCATGTGACTAACCAGAGGTGACTTCAGAACTGCCAGTTTCCCAAACAAGGAAGCCTTCCAAAGAGCCATATGCCACTAGAAGTGTCTGTCACAATTTAGCATCTGAATGTAATGCTTGCTTTCCAGCTTAAAGAAACGGTAAAATGCTTTAGCTTCCTACTGGAATTCTCTCTGCATTCAATTAAATTATGTTATTTAGTGACCAGAGAGTACAATAACTAGTTATGGATATAAAAAACAAATTATAAGTCACTAGGAAACAGGATCCTAAACTTCAGAAGTACATAACCTTGTTGAAATATAGCAGTGTTACGGTATTTAACTGCTCTAAACCTTCCTAGTCCTTCAAGGTCTTAATTCCTGAATAATGAAACCCAGGCATAAGAATGGTACTAAACTATCATGTATACAGGTACGACATAAATATGTTTGTGTTCCCAGGGCTGTTTGCATGTTAACAGAGACCAAGAAACCTTAAGTCAAAATAATGATGCTCTAGGGAATTACTTTCAGGTACCAGTGAACAGGAGGGAGAAGTATATTTCAGGGCCCTGGGCACTGTTCAGCATCCCAGAAATCATATGACACGAACAGATGCCTTACTCCAGCTATATGTAAATTTGGCCCCCGAATTGGGACTACCATGGTCTGCTTGCCTATAAAGCAATAATAATAATATGATAGGATATTTTAGAGCTGTATATTATTTGTTAATACATCATTTTATTTAATCTTCTTAACAACCTTGAGTTATGCAGAGCACTTAGTTTCCCTCCACCCCTCCATTTTTTTTAAAGGAAAAAGGCAGGCTCAGGAGGTGTAGATTAATTTCGGATAAATGACAAGCCTTATGAATTAAAATGAACTTCTGGGCTGAAAAAGCTGAGCACTCATTGGTTATGGTAGTGTATCCCAGAGGTATGCTTGTCTATCATAAAAGGAACATTTTTATTGAGTGGAAAGTGAAAATGGTAGCCATTGCTACATTGGAAAGTGCTATGAGCATGAAATGTAGGGTAAAGCAAGTATAGAGAACAGAAAAAAAAAGTGAAAGGAATTAGAAAAACTAAAGGAAATAATGAAAGGAAAAATGAAACAAAAGGAAATAATAAAAAATGTCCCCAGCTATTCTAATGCATGTTTCTATTATTAGGAAAGGGAAGAAACTTGCTTGTGATCTTCATATTTAAAGATGTTTACCGACCTACTCTCAGTGAGATGTAGACTTTACATTGTGAAAATTGTCTTCCAAAACAAGCAAAAAAACCCCCAAAAGAACCAAACCTCACATTCTTAACAAAAACACCTAGGCAGAGACAGAGACATCCACAAAGCGGTTTCTCCATGCACACATCAAGTTGTTGCTTAAGGCTCAAGCCTGTGGACTGGATCCCATTAACTCCATTTTATAATATACTCTGTTGACCACCATTGAGATGTATCCACTACGCAAATAAAATTGGGAGAAAAGAGGAACTTTCAGAATAGTTAGAAAAGTACTTGAAAGCAAGGATTAGGACTAGAATACTGAGCAGGGTGAATAAAGAGTCGGAGTACTCAGAGGTCTTTCAGTACTTTCTGGTATTTTACTTCCTACCTAGTTCTCGACCATATTCCTATGTACATATGGTAAATAATTTGCCATATTTGTAAATGTAAAATGTTACTAGATTAAGTCGTATTTTTAAGGCTTGATAACACTATAATATTGTGGAGGAGAGATTAAAACATTGAGGTTTCCATTCCATTTTTCCAATGTGCTTTTAGGAAAGCTCAAATAGGTAGCATCACTAGGAATCATGTCAATATGCTTCATGCAGGTTGAACAGAATGTATCTAAACATGAGGAAAAAGATACATTGGGAAATTGTGTCACATTAGCTAAGATGAAATCCTCCAATTTTTACCTCCATACCTATCTAAGATTTGGGGTAAACTTTAGGCCTCCATTAAAGGATAACCTAATTGGTTAACACAATTATCGATGTAGCTCATGTTCTGTTGCTCATGCCAGACTTTTAAAGGAATAATGAGATTAGTTTAAGACAGGAATAAAAGGAGTTCTGAAGGTTAATGAAACCAAGGGTAGCAAAGAAGGAAGATGTCAGTTCTGGCACACCAGCTGTGTATTTCGAGTACAGGAGCATCTGTCTCCTGTCTGTAGGCCTATTACTATTAAATTTGTCAAAGCAACAGCACCTAATGGAGCTTTATTTTTGTTTTTCTCCAATAGAAGCGTGTTTCTTTGAAAAAGGTTGACAGAGGATTCTTAAGTTCATGGAAACCTTGTACTTTAAAAACCTGGTTTCCTTTATACATCCTACCCTTAGACCTTTTGTTTATTGCCTTCACCAAGTCTGACTACAAAATCTGAGTATGGGTGTTTAGGGAAAACCCATTGAGAGTACCATCTATAAGGGACTACTCAAATAGAGAAGAAGTAGAAGCCCAGCATGAGCATAAGCAGGTTATGAGATTCTTGAGGGCCGAGAAAGACAGCATAGCCAGAGGGAGAATCTCAATTAAAGTCAATGAGGAAACCAAATATCGCCACAGAGGAAGAACTGAGGATTGGGAACCAGGTACCTGAGCTTCCTTTACCAAATAGAAACGTGCCCCCATCAACACTGGGACACAGTCCTGTTCCCTTCAACACTGGTAATGGTGTGCTAGGACAGATCAGTTCTTTGCAATTAATCCCCTCTGTTACTGACTTGCTGATTAAAAATTCCAGTATACTCTGTGTACTGCTTAAATTAAGCACCGTCTTTGTAACAGATAAATCCTGAAATATTAGAGGCTTAAGCTAATAGCTATGGTGGAATTGGCTATCTGTCCAGAAAAAATGTTGACTCTCTTTCCTTGGAGTAGAGTTTTTGCGGGGAAGCAACTGTCCAGTTGAGAGCTTGATTTTACAGCCCCATGGAATCAAGGGAAGGGGGCATCTGACTAAGTTTGGACCAATCCTGGTAGAAGTGACTTATCTCACTTCTGGGCATATCCCCTAGTTAGGGGACCAGCTCACATATGCAATATACTCTCTAACTTCCCTTCTCAACAACCTGTCGAGGTCAGGGAAAATGGAAACTATGTATAGAAGATGGCAAACTTCTTTCAGCTGAATTTCTAAGTGGAGTAGCCACCTGTAACATTTGAGGTTTATGAAATTTGCAAACTGACCAATTCTTGATCTCTCTCGTTGATCTAATGCCTGCTAAATTGTCTATTCTATTTTCATCCTCCTTCCTAAGAGCTACAGACAAGAGATTGGCTGGCTGCTTTCCAAATTATTATGTGTGACAGTTTGACTCAGTGTTTCGTCACTGCGTAACATGGGTCAACAGCTTTCCAAACACCAGTATCAGTTTCCTTGTTACCCAATACCCAACTACTAAGCCAGTGCCACTTGCTTTAGTTTTGGGGTTCTTTTAATGATACCACACCACTTCTGATACCAGTTTCTTTATCAGTATAAACACTAGAAGTGGAGTCTTAGGGTTAACACAGTAACACAGTATCTCACTCAAATAAATGCCAAGTGACAGCAGAGAAAGCGAGAGTTCTATTTGACACAGTCATTCAAGGACCCAGGCTGACAAAGGTTTTGCTATCTTCATGTGGTTTCCAGGTCACCTTGGGAATCAACATTCAAGCCCAGACATGGCGAGTGGTAAGATAGTGCATGTGGAGGGTATACGGAATGTGTCAATGGCCAGGCCTGAAAGTACATTACCAGCCCTACCTAGACGCAAGGGACATGTGTAGAAGAGAAGTCTTGGAAACAGTTCCTGGCTGGGCAGCAACTGCTCAAACGCCACTACACCATAGTCAAGACCTGGTTATCCCTGCCATATTTTTTGGCTATCCCAATAAAAACATCAATAACAACAGCAAAACCACAATAATTAGAATAATAAAAGTAACCACTTACTGAACATCTACATGCCAGCCTTTTATAAAGATCTATTTTAATCCTCACATGTATCTTTTAACATAGCTAATATTACCTATTAAAAAAAAAAAGAAAAGAAAAAAAGAAACTGAGGGGGCTTTGCAATTTGGCCAAGCTTCTACTGTGTTACTATCAAACTCACATTTTAAACTCAGCTTTTCTTAGGCCAAAATGTGTGATCTTTCTGCACTATACCTGCCTGTACCTTATCTAACAATAATTTAGAAGCTCTGGTTAATAGGATGGTCAGAACTGAAAATAGAAATAATAAGTATAACTTAAAGAAATTAAAAGGCAAGTGTGTCTTATTTTTCATGTGATATGCATATGCCTAAAATATTCAATAGAAAAATGTCATAAACAAATTCAATAGCTTTCCTATATATTAGAAAAAATTGCTATTTTAGTGATTAGAATTTAAATGAAAATATTTTGTAAGGCAGTTCTTTCACCCTGACTATATTTAGAAAGTTATTCTAAGCCAAAAAAAAAAAGTACAGAAAAGACATTAATTACATGATGTTTTCTAGCTTTATTTATACAAGTGAAAGACAGGAGGTAACATAAATAGTAATACCAAATGCATAAACATCCTCTTGATGTAATCTCACACAACTCTAAAACTTGATCATATTCATTGAAAATACTATAATATATAAAATGCATATGTTACAACAAATTTTAAAAAGTATACTAGTATCCTCTTTATATAACATTAATCAAAACAAAGCATAATGTATAGAAAACCAGGATACACACCAAGAATTAATTGTGGCTATTTTTATGTGAAGGGAAATTGATTGCTTTTTTCTTTATTTCTTTAATTGGGTATTTTTTTTCTCACAAATCTCTTGCATGGATGAATTTTATAGTGGAAAATATCTGACCTTTTATTTCAATGAGTGTGGCAGGAAATTATATTTGTAGAAGTAAGAGTGATTAATGCAATTATCATCTGCAATCAGCACTCTGGGTATAACACCTTCCATGACCTATTCAGTAAATGCACAATCATAAATGTCTATGATGTGCTAAGTAGCTCCTTAAACCCTATCAAAGTATGTAGCCCTGAATATTTCACTTTAAACTAGTTCTGTTACTTTTTCTTATATAGAAAATTAAAGTTCTGAACTCTTAAAATATTATAGTTGTACATCATGTGTACATTCATCATCCTTATCATTGTCATCATGTAGATATTTAACGTAGATACTCAGAAGATCTATATATGTTGTTCCAGACTAGCCCCCTAACTAATCCAAAGACTTCTGATATGCTTTATGTTTGATGAACTATTGTAGATAACTTTTGCTGAGCAGTCTCATCTAAATCTTCTTTGGCCAATTTATTCTAAAGGAAGGGCAGAATTACATATTTTTATAGTAAAATATGTGCCTAATTGAAGGACTGCAACACCGTTACTCATTTTAAGAATCCTTATCCCATGAACCACTATGCATTTATATCTGATTTTGATACTTTATAACTTAATTACCTCCTCCATATTGGAGAAGGCCTTGGTAAGAGAAACTAATTTCAAAGTGCTGTGAGATCCTGACCATTTGTCCCCCAAATTTTCTGTTTCCACCATCTCTTTAAATAAATTGTTATAGATCAAGTTCCTAATTCACGTCTTGTTTTAGTCAAACTCTTTTCTTCAATCCTGATATCATCACCAAAAGAACAAGTCAGATCCTCTCTAGCAAAGGAACTAAATTTTTATTTGGCATATCAAAAACTGAACTATGATTCTCCCTATTGTCAATGTACAATGGTTCAATTCACTCCTCCACTAAAAATTCATACTTATTTGTGTTTTTTCTCGAATCCAAACGTCTCATGTGCCAATCCCTTCTGGAAGTCTTCCCCGACCCTGTAGGCTGAGTCAGCTGCCCCTTCTCAGGGTTCTAGTGACGCCCGTGCTTCTGCCAGTAGTGCGGAAGCTCCGTTACTTTAAATAAATTGTAAATTAATATGTGACTAAAACGCAGGCCTCTCAACATGGTTTCTACCTAAACCATTTATTGACTCAGACATAAGTCACATAGGAAGGAAAATGGCCATTACATTAGATTCATGAAAATCCTAGCATCTAAGATCATGTCTATCTATATGATCCTCTGAAAAGTGTTACTGTGACTAAGACCACATAACCAATTTGTAGTGTCTGTACTCATCGAGAAAGCAATCAGTCCCAAGGCCTCTAAGCTTTAAATGTCTGGTACCCAATAATGTACTCCCATTATTTCCTCATCAAGCTTGTCAAACATGACTAAATCACCTCTACGTACAAAGCTCTTGAGTCCTAAACTCAGGCCATAGGAATTATACATGCGAAATAGACAAACTGTAGAGTCATGGAACATGAGACAACTGCCACATCTGTGAGAATGAGAGCGGTTAAGACTCAAAGATGATCGTTATTGGTCCTTTTGTTCTTTGCTGATTTGAAGCATCTTGAGGTCTCTAGTCTTCTCCTTTCCCTGTTCAGGGGAGGAGATGGAGAGGAATAGGGGGAAGGGACCTCAAATTAAGCTAAAGGCTGGCTTCAGGTCCATGAAAGAGGTCTTCCACAGGAGCAATGGCCAATGAGAAGAGGTTGGATAAATATCATCTGATCAGACTCTTGTGTTCTCTAAAAATGTTAACAGTGTAATGACTACAATAAAGGGTGTATTCTCAGGGCTTGTTTACCAAAATTATCGATGAACTAACCTTGGAAGTACTCCATTTTGGCACAAAAGGGGTGTGATTCCTTTAACATGAAGTATATCAGAGAAGACAAGGACCCCCTGAGTCATCCAGACACTCTGAGGAACCTTTCAGTGTGCCCTAATGCTTCTTTCTCTGGCAGCTAGCCAGAGCACTGGATTTTCTGTCAGAATCTCTAACCCACTTAGCACTCTGTTTCTGGGCCTGGCCTTTTGTTTGTTTGCCTTAAGCCTGGACTTGATTTAGTTAGACAAGCAGCCCCAGCCAGATCTTGTCATTCAGTATCACTTCCTGACCCTTTTTATTTTATTAATGTCATTAATCTCTTCCTGACACCATGGAAAGAGTTTGTCAATGCTCATCTTCTGCATACATAAACACTTAAAATTCCAAGATAAATTTAAAACAGTTCAGGTTGGATTTCACAATATTTAAATGTATTTAATGCTCACATGACAAGCTTGCAATTTAAAAGAAATGTATGGAGAGCCTTTTTCTAAGGCCAAGAAGCCTGAAAGAAGACTGGGAGTCATATGTATTTGAACAAGGATTGCCCTTGGAGCTAGGAGAGTCAGATCTGGGTCCCAGCTCTCTCAAAAGCTTATCGTGTCATCTCAGGCAAGTTAAATCATCTAACCTTTCAACTTGAATTTCTCGTCTTTCCAACTGGAGTGTTTGGACCAAGTAACCGCCATGTTCTGATCAACTTTTAAAATTTTACTAAATTATGTTATACCACCACCTGAATTATGAGCATCCAGACTTCACATAACTTAAAAACACAAATGTTTTTGTGTTTTTAAATGTGAACTACCCCTTTCACCACACACGTCACCCACACAAAAGTTGGAGACTCTTGCTCTGAACAGAGACAATTGTAACTCACATGAAATGAGGCACTGGTGAATTTTCCAGTCTTACGCTTTTACACACATTAGTTCCTTACCTTTAAACGGTTGGATAATTGTTGCTTTTTTTTTTAACAGAGTTGTTACAAAGATGCAATAAGATAATACATATTCTGGTGCTAGTATTTCTGGAGAGAGAATAGAATGAGTTTGATTTTTTGACATCTAGAAGGAAATAAAATTGCCTATAGGCCATTGACTATTATGCTTGAAGACATTGAGCTAGGTGTGAAATTGGTATTAGTTAAATAATTTGTCTGTTTATCTTCTTCATTCCCCTCCCTCCACTATTCTCCACCATCCCTAGTGTGCCTAAAAATTTGTCTGTAGCAGATCTCATACTCATAATTGAATTCTCTGTAGTATCTACAGCGTTTGCACCGTATTTAGCACATTGTAGGGCTTCATGTTTGACGGAAGTCACGGGAGTTTGACAATACCCAAGAAGAAATGGGTTATGAAGAAAAATTCTGGGGGCAGTTAGAGGGCTATTATAGTAATACAGTAGAAATGTTTATGACTTAGAAAATATTATTAGCAGTGAGGCTAGAGTGAGGTGGATGACATTGAGAGACATTTGCAAGGTAGAATCATCAGTACTAGGTGATTAAGTGGATGTGAGTAGAAGAGAGAGAAGAGTCTGCCAGGTTTTTAGCTTGAATTGGGTAGAAGATGGTGTCATTTACAGAGTGAGTAGAGGTTTTTTACATATTGAATCTGAGATGACTGTGAGCTATCCAAATGTCAAACAGATGGTTGGATATGCGAATCTTGAAATCAGAAGCAATGTGAGAGCTCTAGAAATACAGCACTCAGATTATAAGTGAAGTCCTGGAAGTGCATGGCATTCCATAGGCATTCCATACGTAGAGAATAAGAAGAGAATCTAGAAGAGGCTCCGGATATTTTCAAACATTTAATAGTAGCATTCAGAAGGAAGAATTGATAATGAGACCAAGGAATAGATGACAGAGATATTGGAACAAAATCTGGAGAGGTGATAGAGAGCAAGGGCAGAACATATTACTAAAAAAAGGAGTGATCAGCTGCATCAAATGAAACTGAGCTCTGAAATGATGAGTCCTTGGAGATATCCATTTGACTGAGTAACATGGAGCCCATTGGTGAACTCGGTAAGAGCAGTTCCAGTGGAATAGAAAGAGGGGAAGCTGAATTGAAACCTATAGAGAAGTGAACGAGGGATGAAGATGCTGAGACACTTAGCATAAACAACTTTTTGGTTATTTCTAAGTTTGACTGTTAATGAAAAAATAAACAGAGCAGTGAGGAGAAAAGACCATGGTGTGATAAGTGAGGGATAGTTTTTGTCTGTTTATTTGTTTTTAAATGTAGGTAAAATGTGATCATGTTAAAATGATAATTGGAAGGAGCTGATAGAAATGTCAGGTTTGAAAATATGAGAAGCGGTAAGTGAAGCAGCACAGATTTTTAAAATTGAAGCATAGTTGATTTACAACGTTGTGCCAGTCTCTGCTGTACAGCAAAGTGACTCAGTTATACATATATAGACATTCTTTTTTTATATTCTTTCCATTATGGTTTACCACAGGATAGTGAATATAGTTCCCTGTGCTATACATTAAGACCTTGTTGTTTATCCATTCTAAATGTAATAGTTTGTATCTACTCACCCCAAATTCCCAGTCCATCCCTCTCCCTTCCCCTCTCCCCCTTGGCAATCACAAGTCTGTTTTCTGTGTCTGTGAATCTGTTTCAGATTTGTAGATAGGTTCATTTGTGCCGAATTTTAGATTTTACATATAAATGATATCATATGGTATTTGTCTTTCTCTTTCTGACTTACTTTACTTAGTGTGATAATCTCTAGTTGCATCCATGTTGCTGCAAATAGCATTATTTTGTTCTTTTTTATGACTGAATAGTATTCCATTGTATATGTATCACATCTTCTTTATCCATTCATCTGTTGATGGACATTTAGGTTGGAAACAACAAAGTTTTTGAGAGGGGAAACAACAAAGTTTTTGAGAGGACAAACAGATGGGATTCCAAACACAGGTAGAGGAGTTATTTCTTCCATTGTAAGTAGAAAGAAAGAAAAAAATTATAAAGATAAAGGAAGGGTTAGTAAATACAAATCAAGGTGGTACCCGATCAGTGGCATCAGTTGAGGGTGAGAAGGAGAATTCAGAGATTTGAGGAGAGTAGAGAAGTACAGAGTATTCACTGGACAGAATGAGAATGTTGTAGAAGAAGAAAAACCAAAGACATTCCATGAAGAAAAAGGAAACATCAGAAAAAGTAAGAGTGGAAGCAAGGGAAAGAAATCATTAAAGAAAATAGACACGGTTGTTGGGCAGAAGCCACTGCATCTCACTCCATTTCTCCACATGCTGCATCATTAACAGATCACAGCATTCCAGTTTTTCACTGTTCCCCATCACCCCATCTCTTCTAACTTTTCCAGTTAGCTCCGGAAGATATTTTACTATTTCTTGTTGGCTTGGATAGTTTCTCCTTTCTTTGTTCAATTCATAAGCCTAACTTTTACTGTAGTTATGGTTTGTAAACTGTAGTGTCATGCTAGTAAAAATACCTTCTTCAGGGAACAGGACAATCATATTTTGAAATGAAATAGGCAAAAGAAATCATGGCTGACCACCAGTTCCAAGCAAATTGTAGACTCAATTCCCCCATCTATCTCATTAGCCTCTTTAACTTGATTCTACTTTAGTTTAAGCTCCAATGAGTCAGAATGTTAAAACATTTTCAATGTACCATTTTCTTATATATTTGGAGATGAACTCCCTTATCAGATTTATGGTTTGTAAATATTTTCTCTCATTCTGTACATATTAGCATTCTCAAGTTCATTGTAGCACCATTCACAATAGCCGAGATCTAGCAACAACCTAGATGTCCATAGATGGATGAATGCATAAGGAAAATGTGGTATATACATACAATGGAATACGATCCAGCCTTTAAAAAGAGTGAAATTTTGCAATATGCAACAACATGGATGAATCTTTTTTTTTCTGTGATACACAGGCCTCTCACTGTTGTGGTCTCTCCAGTTGCGGAGCACAGGCTCAACAGCCATGGCTCACAGGCCCAGCTGCTCCACGGCATGTGGGATCTTCCCGGACTGGGGCACAAACCCATGTCCCCTGCATCGGCAGGCGGACTCTAAACCACTGTGCCACCAGGGAAGCCCTATTTTTTAATTCTTTTTTTAAAGTTAATTTTTATTGGAATATAGTTGCTTTACAATATTGTGTTAGTTTTTACTGTACAGCAAAGTGAATCAGCTATACTTATACATATATCCCCTCTTTTTTTTTTATTTCCTTCCCATTTAGGTCACAACAGAGCATTGAGTAGATTTCCCTGAGCTATACAGTAAGTTCTCATTACTTATCTATTTTTTAATATAAATTTATTTATTTATTTATGGCTGCATTGGGTCTTCGTTGCTTCACACAGGCTTTCTCTAGTTGCGGCAAGTGAGGGCTACTCTTCCTTGCAGTGCGCAGTGGCTTCTCACTGCGGTGGCTTCTCTTGTTGCAGAGCGCAGGCTCCAGGCGTGTGGGCTTCAGTAGTTGTGGCATGTGGGCTCAGTACTTGTGTCTTGCGGGATCTAGAGTGCAGGCTCAGTAGTTGTGACTCATGGGCTTAGTTGCTCCGCGGCATGTGGAATCTTCCCAGACCAGGGCTTGAACCCGTGTCCCCTGCATTGGCAGGCGGATTCTTAACCACTGCGCCACCAGGGAAGTCCCTAGTTATATATTTTATACATGGTATCAATAGTGTATATATGTTAGTCCCAGTATCTTGAGGACATTAGGCTAAGGGAAATAAGCCAGTCACAGTAAGACAAATACTGTGTGATTCCACTTAAATGAGGTTTCTAAAATAGTCAAATTAATAGAACCAAAGACTAGAATGGTGATTGACAGGAGCTAGGGGTAGGGGGAAATGATGAGTTACCAATCACTGGGCATATAGTTTTAGTTCAGCAAGATGAATATGCTCTAGGGATCTGCTGTACAATATTGTACCTATAATCCACAATAATATGTTGTACACTTAATAATTTGTTAAGAGGTAAGATCTCATGTTAAGTATTCCTAATATGACTAAATTCTAACAATAAAATAAAACTTAAAGATATTTATACTATTTTCATATTAACAGTATTATAAATAATTTGCATAGTACAGAAAACCAAAAAGAAGAAAATAAAAATCACTCATCGCATCACTCTGAGATAATCCCAAATTACTTGATACTTAACCTACTGGTTCTTTATGGCACGCACACCCTTTATACCTTAAATAACACAATCCTAACAATATGGTTTTATTTTTTCTTAAAAATAACACGTTACTACAGCTATATTTGGCATGAAATTAATCAATGTAAGTATGTTACATCTGTTTTAGGCACTGTAGATACAAAGGTTATCAAGACACAAACACCAGTAATGTCCAAATTGATAATGTATGAATAAAATATAATAAAAGAGGTATGAATAAAATAATGGAAAAGCAGATCTTTAATTCAAAAGAAGCATCACAGGGGAGGACGTACCCTTCTGAGATCTTTATAAGAATTAACAATCCTGTGAAAGAAGCATAATTATTTCCTTAATTTCATACATAAGAAAACAGATGTAGATTTCAAACGAAGTCACACTGCTAACATGTGATGTGGCCAGCATTTAAACACTGGTGGTCTAATGGCAGAGCCCATGCTCGTTTAATCACCAGGTGATGCTTTTCTTTTCACCAACAGGACTTTATTTAGCAGAAGGTAGGTACAAAGGCAAGACAATAAAAGTCCATGATCTACTCCAGGAAGAGCCAAACGTTTTCTCCAGTAGTAGTAGAGGGTCAGTGTAAGGTGATGGAAGAGATGAGACTGGAAAAGTGGTTGCAGATAGATTATAAAAAGCATTTAATGCCATGGTAAGGAATTTGGACTTTATTCTGTAAGCAATACGGGAGGCACTGAAGGATTTTAAGCAGAGGAAGACAAGTTTCTGTGTGAACTTCCAATTTATAATATTGGTATCACCAGTCTTAAAGTTAGAAATCACTTTTTAATTGTTTTCTTCACATCATTATATTTTAACTTTGCCCCTCTAAGTTATCAACAAGAACATTAACAGTAATAACAGCTTAGATGGAGCCAGAAAATCTGAACCTAACTCCATGGGGAAGTTGGGAAATGTTAGGACGGGTACTATGCACCTTTGTCTAGATATAAATGGTTTCAGAGCTTTTGCTCTGATGGCAGGACCATCTTCTTCCTGTTTCTTGTGTTGCCCAGGTAGCCTTGGTCTTACTGTAGAAGCTGAAGAAGGCACAGGTCAATGATCCATTAGCTTTAAAGATTAGCTTTAAAGATTAAGATGATAGAGATGATTAAGTAAAGGAGTGTACATGTACTATTGGAGAGAATAGTTCTGATGAGGGGATATCTTCTGGTTACTCTGCTACAGTCAGTTTTACTGCTTTATGACTCCAACAAATGCATTCTTTAACTTCATCTTCACTCCTTGAGGAAAACACAATGATTTTACTAGAACATATAATAAAATTTCAAATCAAGGATATAAATTTAAGATGTCATTTCCCAAACCTGAAACATTTTGCTTATCCACTTGGAAATCTGTCTTTTGGTTTTTCTGTGATATTAAATATCATATAGAAGAAGCATTTTGGAGGTTTAACAGTCTTACTTATTTTAAACCAACATTTGCAGTTTCTACCTAACCCTCTTCAAAAAACCAACCAACCAAACAAACAAAAAACCCCAACTTTTCCTAGAGCTATTAATTGTTAAAAAGATTTGGTTGAAGTTTCAGATCTTGATTTTTTTTTTCTCCTTTCCTCTTTCTAAGTAGGAGTGCCAGAGAAAGCCAAAATGACAAAAAGATGTGAAAAAAAGGCATAAAGGATAGAGCTGAATCATCTTCAGAACACTGATAATAGGATTTGTTCATGCTCTATTTTAACAGATACACATTGAAGGGACAGATCATGTTTTCTTATCTGGCAAATTAGACCAGTTCCTTTCTTAGTTAACTGTAAACAACCAGCCAAACTTTATGAGCTTCCTTTGATTTTGCAACTGAAAGCTGTAGAACTATGGACACTGTTATCCTGCTTCCTAGAGACCAAAGGTAATTAGTCATGGTTTGCCAAAAATCCAGTCTCACAAGCAGAATATTAAATTAAGATGAATAAGTATGCCGCACAGTTAGGAAACTTAAGCAGCAGGACAAATAAAAAGGGAAAGAAGTTTTGCTCTATTGAGTAGATTAACAGCTAAAATTGAAGCTTGAATTCTAGGGCTGAGCTCTGCCACTTCCTTCTTATCTGTTTATGAGAAACTGTTAAGCCAGAAAAGCCCCTAGGCAAACATCTCACTTTATTTTATCTCTCCATTTTATCCCTCTCCTGCCTCTCTGTTCCACACATCACTGCCTAGCTCCATCACCAGCTGCCTCTTTTTTAATCTAAATCACACAGAGGTAAAAGTGAGTTGATATTGGTGGATAATGTCTGGAACAAGCAAAGCTTATCCCAAAGGAACAAGGCTCTAATTATGAACTTCAGGTAGTACAACATCTGGATACTATTCTGAGGCAGATGAGTTCAGGTGGTTCTCCCAGGTCTCACGAAATGCTCATTACACAGCATGACTTTGCTCTTCTGAGTACCGTCACTGGATCTAGACTGCCTGGACTGGAATCCCAAGTTCACTGCGTGCATACACTTGGCAACAGCTATGGAAATGTACTTGGGCACAGCACTTCTTCCCTTTGGTTTTAGTGTCCTCCCCTCTATGGCTGAAAGAGTAATAATGCCTATCTTGTAAGTGCTGTTGGAGGATTAAAGGAGATTCTAACATGTAAAGTGCTTAAAACTATTTTGGCCACAGCCAGTACCCAATAATTGTTAGCTGTTTATTTATTTACACATTTTCTCAGATTTTCTTAAGGAAAAAGAGATGGCTGGCATCAATTTTGGTATCCTTTCCCAAGGCTTATTATTATTATGAAGGAAGAACATATGTTAACATTTTGACTTATGGGTTCAAATATTTGCATTCCCCTTTGCCAAACTTACTACTTTTACTGAGCGCCTCCTCTTAAAAAGATGGTGGTAGAGGTAAGAGAGATGCTGTGTCATGATACAGTAGAAAATGGCTTGTACTTAGACTTATTTTAAAGCCTTGCTCTGCCACTTAAAATCTAGGTAGTTTATTAAGTTTCTCTGTTAGCCCTCTGTGAAATGGAGGTAGCAGTTGCCCAGTTTGTTGGGTCATGGTGGTATATGGAAGATAAAACTTATCCATAGAACCAAATAGAATATTAAAGAAGGAGGCTTTTGGAAGGGTATAGGGTCAGCCATGGTAAAAATTATATATTTCCATTTCTACTTTCTACTAGAAAGCAGTTCCTGCCAAGTGATCCATTAAGTGTTGATCTGGACTGAATGGGTACTCCTTTCATAATGTCCCTTGGGAAGGCTAATCACTCAATGAGCAGCATTGAGTAACTTTTTCTGCATGTTTCTCCGTTGGCTTTTATAGCAACTTTTCTGATCTTCCTCCTACTTTATTGGCTGCTCTTTCTAGGATGGTTATTGTGGGCTTATGTTTTTTTAACCATTTAAAAGTCCAAGTTATTCAGTGTTGTTTTCTTGTCCCAGTGCTGTTCATACCCTCTATCCCCCTCGGACGATCTCAGTAGCTTCAACTGCCATTAACAAGCAGGTTATTTCCAACACAAACCAATCTCCAGGTCAGCTTTCTCTCCTATACTTTGGACTAACCAGCTACTTGATGCAAACCTCGATGGGATATTCCACAATCATTTGAAACTCAATAGTCCAGCACTGAACTGAACGCCTTCCCCAGATTAAAAAAAAAAAAATGTTTTTTTACATTCTGTCTTAGAAAGTGGCACTATTATCCACTCGTCATTCAAGCTAGAAACATAGGAAACGTCTTAGAAAATTGCTTTGTAACCTCCATTATCACCTCTTACATATTCTTCTTCCTTAATATTACTCACAGCTCCAGTCCACTCCCCTGTTTTAATTTAGTACCTCATGGCTTCTTGAACTGTGTGAGTTCACAGCCTTAAAGTGGTCCCCCTATGTTCAATATCTCTTCCTCAAGTCTTCCTCACATTGTGACCATAGTGATGTCTCATAAGGCAAGACTGACCTTGTCTTTCTCCTGCTTAAAAAGTGTAATGGCCTCCCCCCCGCAACACACATAATTGTAATGGCCAACATAGCTTTTATGACGAAACTTAAAATATTTATAGGCTAGTGCATGGGTGTTTCACACTCTTGCCCTTGCCTCTTTCCAGTCTCAGGACTGGAATGTGCGTGCAGTCTCCATATTTATCAGCCTGAGGTCACAGGACAGTTTCTGATAGAGATACAAGGAATAGCCGTCAGATTCAGGCAGTGCAAAGAATTACACTTGAGATATTCCTTCTCTCATACCAAACTACCTCCAGAGACAAAGGAAGGAGGCTACCTATCATTTGGGAGTTGTTGGCTGAGAATCCAAGAGATGTTAGTGATACACTGTTTAAATAAAATTAGTTAGAATCCACAAACTGGTGTGAGCTGGGTGGGGTAGAGGGTATTTGGATTAATTAATGGTGTATTTTCAGACCTTAAACACTTAGGGTGTAGGAATCATATATTAATGGACTTTTTATACCTAATGATTAATACAAAGCCCAGCACATATTAAGCACTGATTAAATTATTTAGAGAATGAAAGAGAAAGCAATGAGAGAGGCCACTATGAACATGTATTTGACTCTGTACTCACTTTTTACATTTCCTTCTTTACAAGAGTATTCAGTGATGTAGAAGATGAAAAAAGGAAAGGGGAATATTAACCAGAATTGTTAAACATTTTATTTTGAGGGTAGTGTTTATATACAGTTAATGCACAGTTCTTAACTGTACAGTATGATGTGTTTTGACAAACGTATATATACACCAGTATATATACACCACCCCAAACGTATATATGCACCACCCCAATCAACATAAAGAAAATTTCCATCGTACTTTTCTCATGCTCCTTTCAGGCAATCCCCCACCCAAACAGCCACTTTGTTGATTTCCAACACCATGATTCGTTGGCCTGTTCTTGAGCTTCATATAAGGGGAATCATACAATGAATGTATACATTTTGTGTTTGGCTTATTTTGCTTATCATCTTTTAAACATTAATCTGTGATGGTGAACGTATCAACAGTCAGTTAGTTTTCATTGTGCATAGCATTCCATTGGATGAATATAAATATACCAAAATTTGTTTGTACATCCACCTGTTGATGGACATTTCTACCCCTACCCAACACCCACTCCCAGAGTTTTGACTCATAAATCTCCTGTGAAAATTCTTATACAAATCTTTCTGTAGGCATAATCTTTTCATTTTTCTTGGGTAGAAACTTAAGAGTGGAATTATTGGCTCACATGCTTTGTTATATGTCTGAGTTTGGAAGGAATTGCCAAACTGCTTGTCAAAGCAGTTGTAAGATTTTACACCTCTCCCAGCAGTGAACGAGAGTTCCAGTTGTTTCGCATTTTCATAACACTTGCATTGTGTTTATAATTTTAGCCATCCTAGTGAGTTTTAATTTGTGGGGTTTTTTTTGTTTTGTTTTTGTTTTTTGCGGTACGCGGGCCTCTCACTGTTGTGGCCTCTCCCGTTGCGGAGCACAGGCTCCAGATGCGCAAACTCAGCGGCCGTGGCTCACGGGCCCAGCCGCTCCACGGCATGTGGGATCTTCCCGGACCGGGGCACGAACCCGTGTCCCCTGCACCAGCAGGCGGACTCTCAACCACTGCGCCACCAGGGAAGCCCTAATTTGTGGTTTTAATTTGATTTCCCCTGATTACTAGTGATGATGAGCATCTTTCTATGTGCTTATTGTATTATACAACTTCTTCTGTGAAAAGTCTGTTCAAATCTTTTGTCTACTTTTTGAGTTATTTGTAACTTTATTGAGATGTGAGACAATTATATATAAATATATATAATGGATATGTAAGTATCTAATCCGTGGCTTATTTTAATTTTAATATTGTCTTTTAAAGAGTAGAAATTTATAATTTTGATGATGTCCAATTTATTATTTTATGTTTACTGCCATTTTAGTTCTAAGGAATCTTTGCTACCCCAAGATTCTGAGTGTATTCTCCTATTAATTTTGAAATTTTGTGAATGCATAAGATAGGAGTTAGGGTTCATTATGTTCCACGTGGATATCCAGCTGTTCCAGATAATTTTTTGAAAAATTTCCTTTCCCCACTGAATTGCTTTGCCACTTTGTGAAAAATCCATTGACCATGTGTGTTTGTCTATTTCTGGATACTCTATTCTGTTGTACTGATCTACTTATCAATCCTTACGCCACACCATACCATTTGACTGCTGTAGTTTAAGAGTAATTTTTAAAATTAAGTAGCATAAGTGTGTTCTTTCAAGACTATTTCGGTTATTTGATGTCCTTTGCACTTAATAATTTCATATATATTTTAGAATCAGCTTGTTTTATTTCTACCAGAGGTAAGGAGGGAGGCAGGGAGGGAGAGAGGGAGGCAAGGAGGGAGAGTGCTTGCTGGGAATTTGATTGGAATATTCACAAGGTTGGGCCATCCAATTAATAAACTGTAATATTTCTCAACTCATTTTTTCCTTAGTTTCTTCCAACAGTGTTTTATAGTTTTTCAGTGTAGAGATATTAAATATTCTTTATTCAGTATATCTACTTTTTTGTTATTAAGAATGGTATTGGTTTCTAAGTTTCATTATCCAACCGTTTGTAGTTTATAAAAATGTAATTAATTTTTGTATAGTGTTCTTATGAACTA
Organism: Pseudorca crassidens; assembly: GCF_039906515.1. Classification (NCBI taxonomy): domain Eukaryota; kingdom Metazoa; phylum Chordata; class Mammalia; order Artiodactyla; family Delphinidae; genus Pseudorca; species Pseudorca crassidens. The sequence goes on from NC_090306.1 coordinate 66,712,646, forward strand.
CTAATTTGCTTAGTAGTTATAGCATTTCTTCTTTCTAATAGATTTAAAAAATTTACTATGGACTAAGTTATGTTGTCCATGAAAAAATACTATATTAATCTTTACTATATTTTATTATTTTTTACTTGTTTTATTGCACTGAATGGGAACTCCATTACAGTATTATTAGAAGTAGTGAGAACGGACAAGCTTGCCTGTTTCCTTTAGAAAGGAAAATACTTAATTATTAACTATGATGTTGATTGTAGATTTTTTTTCTCAAGGTGACCTTTATCAGATTGAAGAATTTCCCTTAGATTCTCAGTTTTTTGAGAATTTTTATCATGAATGGGCATGGAATATGATCAAATGCTGTTTCTACACCTATTGAAATGACTATATAGTTTTTTAAATGTGGTGTAGAATTCAACAGTGAAGTCTTTTGGACCTAATGTTTTACTTGTGGGACAATTTTAAATTATGAATTCAAGTTATTTAAGGTGTAAGGCTATTCAAAATCTATTTGTTGTTGGATTAGTTTTGGTAACTTGTGTTTTTCAAGGAATTTGGTGGTTACATCTTAATTGTCAAATTTATTGACATAAGATTGTTCATAATATTTCCTTATTATTCTTCGAATGCCTGTAGAATCTATAATAATACTTCCTCTTTATTCCTGATATTGGCAATTGGTATTTTCTCTTTTGTTCTTCTTGTTCATTGTAGCTAGAGTTTTATCAATTTTGTTCTTCTTTCCTACAAATTGGTTTTTAGTGTGATTGATTTTTCTCTATTTTTTATTTTATAATTTTCTGATTTTATTTTTATTATTTACTCTCTTCTCCTTACTTTGGGTTCAGTTTGGTCTTTTTGTTGTTGTTATCTAGCTTTTTAAGGTGGAAACTTGGATCAAAGATTTTAGAACTTTCTTCTCAGTCTATACATCTTTTCTAGGAACTCTGTAGAAGCTGTCATTATACTCTGCTCAACTATGAAGGCTGATAACTCCTTGGAATTCAGTTTATCAAGGTTTCTTTGCAAATGCCTTTTCCTAATCCCACAGAGAAGTATGGTTTTTATTTTGTGTCGACTTTTCTTACTTCTATCGTGGGAGAAAAGATCTTTCAAATCCTTTACTACTTACCTCCTAGTAGAAGTTGATTCACTGGTTCTTTAGATGTCCTGAACATACTGAGGTTCTGCTAACATCTGGTTTAAAAAAATTCATATATTCTTAGCATCTTTCCCCATTTTCCTAAATTAATGCTAAGTAAAAATCCTGGCACACTCACTCTGAAAGATCTCAGAGAAAATTACCTTAAAAAACAAAATGGAAATATGAGATTTAGCCTTTCCCAGCTAGAAAACACCCAGTTAACCATTTTATTTCTTTTCTCTAAATGAGTTGCTAATTTGTTAAATTCCAAGGGAAAGTTATACAGTATCTCTCCCACATCTTTTTATTTCTGCTCTAAAAAATTTGTTTTAAGTAGTAAAATGTGCTGTAAAGTGACAAGTGTAAACTATCTTAAAATGAAAAAAGTTGAAGACTGAAGGAACATTTTATTCTATCATAAGATTCATGTATCAGATATTACATCTTTTTAGGTAACGTTTAAAAAAATCTTTTCATGAATGACAGCTATTACTTCCATTCCAGAAAGTGTATACTTTAATACTCAGAGGAATTTCCATGGACCCCCAGAGGGGGTCTATCGTTGAAGATTAATCATGTCAGATCACTCTACTGTGAGAAGCTAAAGCCAAGCACACGTGATGATTTCATTTCAATAGATTTAATTTTCTTCTTCTGACTGCCACTTTACTCTCTGGTTGCCTTAGAAAAAGGCATGGTTAAAGGAATCCCATTGTGAAGAGAAACCAGGAAAAAGCTTTGCTACAAGGCAAGAGCTAATTCTCCATTCTGTAGGGGCTGATACTCTTCTATCCTTCAGTAAAAGCTAATGGCTCAATAGGCCTCATGCACTAAGCTAATCTAGGAAGAAGTTGATGCTTATTCAATCGAGGATTATTCTTAAGTGCTATTACTGCATATAAAAATACACTTACACCTACTTGATGTAAAATATGACTAAGGTTTTTAAAAAACCAACCTACTGACTTTAGCCTTGTCAATATTACATAGACATTTGCAAATGTGATAGTATTTGAATCAGATGCTACTGCATATCAGTTTGGGTTTTTATAGCAAATGACGATACCTGCTAATTAGAAAATGAATACATAAATCTCTGGCATGAAAATTAGCCTTGTATTATTCCTAAGGTCTCCTAAAGAATTAGAAATATGTAAGTGATGCTATTTAAAAATAATTCAGTGACTGCTGTTTACTATTTAGAATTCAGGCATCCTGATAAAAGGACATAAGCTTTCCTAGCAGGTATTTTTGCCAAACATTCACAAGAGTAAGAGCAATTTCCTTTTGATATGAGTAGTGTGTTGGCTAAAGGCACTGCCACCCTATGGTTATCAATTCCTACAAGGGGAGAGAAAACCATGAGTAGAGAAAGAAAGAAAGTGAGAGAAGTAAGCAGCATAAAATTTGGAGACAAAGTTCTTGTATAGGGAAATAGCAGAAAAGTTTTTGTGAAATTCAGTTGTGTCAGTTGTGGATTGTAGGCCCTCATTAGGAGTAATGAGTGGTCAGTGCAAAAAAGACCCTCAAATAACTTCTCTTTACTTAATTACATACAGCTCAGTTTAGATGGTTCATTTTAGTTAGTTAAAACTGAAAAATCATAGAGATCATAATGTTAAATTACTTACAGTTGCATGAAGATATAGAAGTTTGAAAGTTATTTTGCTTTACCAAGTACTCCTAATATAAAAATCATATGCTACTGTTTCCGTCATTTCAACTACAACCATATCCACTTTCAGTTTTATTTGGGATGATGATCTGCATGTAAAGGCAAAAAGTTAATTCATAAAAGTGATGCACTGTTCTCATGATGTTAAATGCAACCACGTTTATGTATAGGCATATTGGGTTTTATGTAAAACACATGTGTTCAAGAGCGATTTACTCACTTGACATGCTATTTATAAGTGTTTGAGTATCCTCTAGCATTTGAGTATTGTTATATATGTTGCATTTTTAAGTCTACTCGTGCTGAAACCATTTTAGTTTGGGTCTAAGCAAATAGAAAGTGTACTGCTCTGAGTTATTTCTTCTTAATGTAATAGAATTTAAATTAAACCCTAAGAGTTGAACATCTATTATGAAAACTCTCTATTGAAACTTCAGTTTGCTCATCAGAAAAAATGAGTATGACCTATATGATCTCCTATTCCTCAGATATTCTGATTGTGTGATTGTACGTGTTGCTCATTACAAAGGGTAGAAATAGGCATAATTTTATTACCTAAGGAAGTTCTATCCAAATGTTCTCACATTTCATCTGGTTTCATCTCCAGGCATTTGTGACCTTTGAGAGATTTGGGAGCACCAGGAAGAAGCTATGGACTTTTATTTTTGAAGGTTAAAATGGCATTGCTCCTTCCTTGTAAAGAATGAATTTTGACATTGTGCACAGGTTTATTCATCAGAAAAGGGGATATAAAACTAGGGTAGCCCTTTGGCTTACAGACATATCTTTACTTATTTGTGAATTCTAGAATAAAGCCAAGCAACTTCACAACAGTAAACATGATCCAATATTTACTGAACACTAAATATGTGCCAAAAATTCTAACTGCTCTAATATCTGAAGTTTTGTAATCCTCAAAACAATTCTTTAAAGCAGATATTATTATTTTTTTATTTTATTGAAGTATAGTTGCTTTACAATGTTGTGCTAATTTCTGCTATACAGCAAAGTGACTTACTTATACATATATATATTCTTTTTTATATTCTTTTCCATTATGGTTTATTATAGGATATTGAATAGTAGGACCTTGTTGTTTATTCATCCTATAGATAATAATTTGCATCTATTAATCCCAAACTCCCCTTGCGTCCCCCCAACTCTTCCCCTTGACAGTGATGAGTCTGTTCTCTATGTCTGTGAGTCTGTTTCTGTTTCATAGATATGTTCATTTGTGTCATATTTTAGATTCCACATATAAGTAATATCCTGTAGTATTTGTCTTTCTCTTTCTGACTTACTTCGCTTAGTATGATAATCTCTAGGTCCATCCATGTTGCTGCAAATGGCATTATATTATTCTTTTCAATGGCTGAGTAATATTTCACTGTGTGTGTGTGTGTATATATATATATATATATATATATCACACCTTCTTTATCCATTCATCTGTTGTTTCCATGTCTTGGCTATTATAAATAGTGTTGCTATGAACATAGAGGTGCATGTATCTTTTCGAATTATAGTTTTGTCTGGGTATATGCCCAGGAGTGGGATTGCTAGATCCTATGACAACTCATTTTTTAGTTTTTTGAGGAACCTCCCTACTGTTTTCCATAGTGGTTGCACCAATTTACATTCCCACTAACAGTATAGGAGTGTTCCCTTTTCTCCACACCTTCTCCAGCATTTGTTATCTGCAGAATTTTTTTTAACATCTTTATTGGAGTATAATTGTTTTACAATGGTATGTTAGTTTTTGCTGTATAACAAAGTGAATCAATGATGGCCATTCTGACCAGTGTGAGGTGGTGCCTCATTGTAGGTTTTTTTTAAAAATAAATTTATGTATTTTTAAAATTTATTTTTGGCTGCGTTGGGTCTTTGTTGCTGTGTGCGGGCTTTCTCTAGTTGCGGTGAGCAGGGGCTACTCTTCATTGTGGTGCGCGGGCTTCTCATTGCAATGGCTTCTCTTGTTGCCAAGCATGGGCTCTAGGCATGCGGGCTTCAGTAGTTGTGGCACGTGGGCTCAGTAATTGTGGCATGTGGGCTCTAGAGCGCAGGCTCGGCAGTTGTGGTGCCCAGGCTTAGTTGCTCCGCAGCATGTGGGATCTTCCCAGACCAGGGCTTGAACCCGTGTCCCCTGCACTGGCAGGTGGATTCTTAACCACTGCACCACCAAGGAAGGCTTTTTTTTGTTTTTCGCAATTCTCTAATAATTAGCAATGATGAGCATCTTTTCCTGTGCCTATTGACCATCTGTATGTCTTCTTTGGAGAATTGTCTATTTAAGTCTTCTGCCCATTTTTTGATTGGGTTGTTTAGTTTTTTGTTATTGAATTGTATGAGCTGTTTGTATATTTTGGAAATTAAGCCCATGTTGGCTGCATCATTTGCCAATATTTTCTCCCAGTCCCTGGGTTGTCTTTTTGTTTATGGTTTCATTTGCTGTGAAAAGCTTCTAAGTTTGATTAGGTCCCATTTATTTATTGTTGCTTTTATTTCTATTGCCTTGGGAGACTGACCTAAGAAAACATTGGTATGACTTACGTCAGAAAATGTTTTGTGAGGCAGGTATTATTGTTCTATCCATTTTACAGATGAGTTACAAGAGATTAAGTAACTTACACAAGGTATTAGTAAGTGGTCAAGCTGAAGATCCAACCCACGCATTCCAGCTCTGCAGCCTGCATTTAAAATCAATACACTATAGTGTTTCTATGGAATACATGTTAAGTTGAACACTGTCAATAATAGTTCCAGATCATTGGTTTTATTTTTTACCAGCAATTTGGATAACATGGATCATCTTAGTGGTCTGTGGCAGCTGAGTTCTCCTGCTTGGAGAAAAGGTCCCCAGACACAAGCTCTCAGGGTCTTTCCTTTCTAGACCCTGAGCTATTTATGTACTCATTCAACTCTTAATTATCTGTCTTGGGCCAGTAGCTTAGTGAGCTTGGGCTCCCATAACAACATACCATAGACTGTGTGGCTTAAACTGTAGACACTTATTTTCTCACAGTTCTGGAAGCTAGAAGTCCGAGATCAGGATACCAGAGTGTTTGTGTCTGGTGAGAGCCCTCTTTCTGATTTGCAAATGGCTGCCTTCTTGCTGTATCTTCACATGACAGAAGGAAGAAGCTCTGGTGTCTCTCCCTTCTTATAAAGGCACTAATCCCATCATGTGGGAGGGTTCTACCCTCATGACCTCATCTAAACCTAATTGCTTCCCAAAGGTTCCACTTCCTAATACCATCACTTTCGGGGTTAGGGTTTCACCATATGAATTTGGGGGAACATAAATGTTCCATTCATAACAGCCAGACTTTGCACTAGGCACTGGGGATATAGCATAAACAAGTCAGACAAAAAGCCTTGCCCATGTGGAGCTTAAAGTTTCATGGGAAAGACAGATGATAAGCAAGATGAATAAAATAAATAGACTGTAAGTGCTAAGGGAGATAAAAGGCAGAAAAGAAGGTTAGGATATATAGGGTGTTGACATTTTGGATAGGATGGTTAAGAAAGTCTTCTGAGAAGTTGACTCTTTTTTTTTTTAACATCTTTATTGGAGTATAATTGCTTTACAATGGTGTGTTAGTTTCTGCTGTATAACAAAGTGAATCAGCTATACATACACATATATCCCCATATCTCCTCCCTCTTGCGCCTCCCTCCCACACTCCCTATCCCACCCTTCTAGGGGGTCACATAGCACCTAGCTGATCTCCCTGTGCTATGCGGCTGCTTCCCACTAGCTATCTGTTTTACGTTTGGTAGTGTATATATGTCCATGCCACTCTCTCACTTCGTCCCAGCTTACCTTCCCCTACCCCGTGTCCTCAAGTCAATTCTCTACATCTGCGTCTTTATTCCCGTCCTGCCCCTAGTTTCTTCAGAACCATTTTTATTTCTTTTTGGATTCCATATATATGTGTCAGCATACGGTATTTGTTTTTCTCTTTCTGACTTACTTCACTCTGTATGACAGACTCTAGGTCCATCCACCTCACTACAAATAACTCAATTTCGTTTCTTTTTATGGCTGAGTAATACTCCATTGTATGTATGTGCCACATCTTCTTTATCCATTCATCTCACTTAGGTTGCTTCCATGTCCTGGCTATTGTAAATAGTGCGGCAATGAACATTGTGGTACATGACTCTTTTTGAATTATGGTTTTCTCAGGGTATATGCCCAGTAGTGGGATTGCTGGGTCATATGGTGGTTCTATTTTTAGTTTTTTAAGGAACCTCCATACTGTTCTCCATAGTGGCTGTATCAATTTACATTGACTTAATCTAAAAGGGCTAAATGGTGGGAAGAGCCAAAGCAAAGGGCTTGAGGGGGAGTGTGGCTGGCTTCTACGAGACAGTGACAGAGCAGGGTTTGTCAACTCATGTGAATAAGGGAGAAACTGTAAGAGATGAAGTTAGAGACATAAAGGAAACCCAGACCATGAAGGTCCTTATAATTCGTAATAGGAACCTCAGAAACTATTGGAGGATTTTGAGTGGAGGAATGACATAATCTGACTTTCACTTTAACAGAGTAATTCTGGCTGCTCTGCTGAAAATAAACTGAAGCGAGGAACAAGAGCTGAAGCAGAGAGACCAGTTAAGAAGCTATCACCTGTCAAATTATTAAAAGAGATGAGGCAAATGAGTGCTAATCATGTCTCATCTGAATCGATCAAATGTTTTGTTTGCTGCACAGAGAAAATTTGAATGTGATTTTAATGCTAACTTGGGAAGACTTGCAAGAAAGTTGGCAAAGTGTACAAGGCATTAATCTCTTTTGAATTCTTTCAAAGAAGAAAGACAGCCTCAAATTGGATGTAAACTGCATATGTATACTGAAACTAAAGAGTGGCAACAAAGTCATACTTCAAATTCTATAAGTTACCTGCTGGATAGTGTGCAACTTATACTTAGATGAAGTACTCCAAACTTCAATACATACTACCTATAATCCTAAGTATGATAAGGAGTTTAGATTGTGGATGGGAACATTCCGAAGAATACCACTAAATTCTCTTGCTTGGAGGTCAATAGTGGGATATATTTGTGGACTCACTCTCATTCTGTACAATAGGAAGGGCAGGGATTAGCAAGAGATCTTCTGACCACACAAGATAGCCACGATATTGCATTTAAAAGGAAAAGGGGAGATTGTAATTATAGCTGGGTCAAAGGAGAAACAAGGGAACAACATTGTGGGGACATTCTGGGTCAACAAAGACATTCTGTGTTAAAGATTCAATATAAAAACTCCATGAGCCATAGAAAATCACATTAGATGGAACTTCTTCCAAGATGGTATTCACTCCTAAAAGCCCAGAAATGAAGATCTCATCCTGACCTACACTGATGTGACGGTGCATGCCAGTAGGGGATGAAATTCAATAAATCTGGAAGAAAAGCTGAAAGAAGTTGGCTGCCGAGTGCCCTGTCTCCCTTAGAATTTACCCCTCCTAAAGCTAAATAACCCTAATAGTTGGAGGAAGGAAAATATTAATAACATCAAGGCCTTCAATTTAGAATATTGAAGTGATGCCATGATAAGAGGTAGGGAAGAAAAGAGAGAACCTCTGTGCAACATTTAGGGACAATGGCGGGCCTCAGTGGGCCTGTTTTTATTAAAGGCAAAATTACAAATAAATGCAAGATTAAATTGGTGCCATAATTCTTCAACAGAATGAAAGAAGACACCTATGCTAGACGTAAATACGTGCTCGAATTTACGGAAATACACTTACCTAAACACATTTGGGAAGTTTAGGAAAGAATTGCGTCACCCTTTCAGGTTAATAAAAGACAGGAAAGGGTAAGATGCAAAATACCAAATTATCCATTGGAGAATGAGCTATCAGAATGAATATTTAAACTAAAATAGATAATTTCAAAATCATACTGAAAAAGAACAGAATTTTATTAGTCTTCACTCTATAGCTTACCAGACAGACTTGAGGAATATATGTATATACTGAGGGAAAGGGAAAATAAGTGAATAATCGGCAATGCAGAAATTGTTTTAGACAAAGTTAAATAGGTGAAGAAGACTTTATTCAAGGCTACTGCAATAGGGGAAAAAAGATGCCAATGCAGTCTAAGCTGAATTCTGCGGATAGAAGTGGCAGAAGTGTTTTTAAGGGCTGAGTATGGGGGACCAGAGACCATCTTCTCATACCTTCATCACAAGAGATAGTCTTACAGCTTGGAACAAGGCAAGTTAAGCTCCTACCCTCCTACAGAAACAGAGATAGGGATACTCTCTCCCTTGTTTATTACACTTCAAAGAGATGAATCCCAGGTCCTTTAGAGAAAACAATCTTAGGTGGTAAAATCAGCAAGACGCTTCTAAAGAGATTTAAATCACAAAGGAATAGAGAAAGACTTTATAATGACAAGTTTTCTAAAGTAAATGCTCTAAGTAAACAGAGGAGAGAGGCCTCTGTGGTTAGGCTATCTGGATTTTGTAAGGCATGTGCGAGGGAGGTCAGAGGTAGGAAGATGCCTGTCTAAAGTTTAGTCAACCTGAGAGAAAGGTTAAGGTGGTCTTGGTCAATATAGATGATAAGGTAGTTGATACAGAGGGCCACAAAATGAAGATTCAGTCCCCAGATAGGTATAGAAAATACTTTCAAAGACATAATAAAAGAATAATTCCCAAAATCAAATAACACCTAGATCAGTATATATTTAAATCATGTTCTACGAAAATTTAACACCAAGATCTATCTTGATGCAATAACTAAACTTTAAAGATTAAAAAAAAATCCCACAGTTCTAGGCGGCAAAAACATAATAAAATTGCAAAGGACAAGAAATATTTAGCCAGGCCAACTTCAAACCTCAGATCAGCAAGTATGGGCCATTGTCATTAGAGTATTTTCAGGGACTGATCAGATTGTAGAGAGAAATAAATTACAGTTTAAGAAATGTTATCTTTATTCCCTTCTCTACTTTTTAAAATAGCTTTATTGAGGTGTAATTGATATCCAATAAACTGTACATATTGAAATGTGATAAATTTCAACATATATATGAGTATGTATGTGTGTGTATGTATATATATGAAATCATTACCACAAGTAAAGTAACAAACAATTCCATGAACTCTTTGTTTCCCAGTGCTCTTCTGCAGTCCAACTCTTCCACAACCCCACCCACAAATAACCACTGATCTGCCTTCTGTAATTATATGTTAATTTGTATTTTCTAGAATAAATGAAATCATACATAGTCAAGATGGTTATTAGTCCCACCATACACTCCCATTATGCAATCATACGATTGTATTTATAATGTATGTGGGGGAAGACAATGGGGCATTTTTCACTTACCATTTTTGTTTTGAGAATCTCTCATGTTTGTTATATGAATCATTCGCTCTTTCATTACTGAGTAGTGGTATAATTACACAATGGAACACAATTTGATTCACCTGTTGGTTGTCATTTGTGTTGTTTCTAGCTTTTAATAAAGAATCCCAAATAAATCTCACATGAACATTTGTGTACCACCAAGTCTGTGTGGAAATAAGCTTTAATTTCTTTAGGGAAAATACCTAGAAGTGGAAATCGTATGTCATAAGGTAGTTTTATGTTTAATTTTGTAAGACTCTGTTACCACCAGCAGTCTGAGAGTTCCAGTCACTCTACAGTCTCACAAACACTTGTTATGGCCAGTTTTCTTAATTTTAGTGTTTCAAGTGGGTGTTCTATGGTATCATGCTGTGTTTTTAAATTTGCACTTCACTGATGACTAAGGATCTTAAACATTTTCTTCCTGTGTTTACTTGGTATTAGGAAATCTTCTCTGAGGTGGCCATTCAAAGATTTTATCTATTTAATTATTTTAATTGGGATATGTGTCTTTTTATCATTGAGTTGTGAAAGTTTTTTTTATATATTCTGGATTTAAGTTCTTTTTCAGTTATTTGTTTGTTAATATTGTCTCCTAGTCTATGGCTTGACTTTTCATTGCCTTAACAACTGGTTTTAAGAGAAGCCTGTAATTTTGATAAAACTTCATTTATCAGTTGTTATATGGTTCATATTTTAGTGGTTTTTCTCAGAAACCTTTTCGTAATATAAAATCACAATTTTTCTCTAGTGTTTCCTAGAAAAGCTTTATAATGCTAGCTCTTACATTTAGAGATATGATTCATTTCAAGTAAAGTATTATATATGGTATGAGGTAAGGGTCCAGATTCATTATTTTGTGTGTGGAGAACCAATTGCTCCAGCACTATTTCTTGAAAAGACGTTTCTTTCCCCATCAAAAATTGCCTTTGCCCCTTTGTCAAAATTAATTGGCAGTACATAGATGACTTTTTCTAGACTCTCGATTCTCTTCCATTGTTCTATATATCTATTTTTCCACCAGTACTACACTGTCTAGATTACTGTAGTTTAGTAGTAAGTCTTGCAATCTGCTAGTATAACTCCTCCAACTTTGTTTTTCTTTTGCAGAATTGTTTGTCTGTTCTGGAAAACTTCCATTTACATGTAAATTTTAGAAATCATCCTGTCAATTTCTACCCAATAAAGTCTTCTGTGATTTTGATTGGGATTGTGTTGAATTGTAGGTCAAACTGTGGAGAATCTACCTCTCAGCAATAATGGGTCTTTCAATTTATGATTATGTTATATCTCTCAATTTTTTAAAATATCCTTTTATATTTCTCTCAACAATGTGTTGTATTTTCATTATGAAAGGATTAAAGGGCTTCCCTGGTGGCGCAGTGGTTGAGAGTCCGCCTGCCGATGCAGGGGACACGGGTTCGTGCCCCGGTCCGGGAGGATCCCACATGCCCCAGAGTGGCTGGGCCCGTGAGCCATGGCTGCTGAGCCTGCGCGTCCGGAGCCTGTGCTCCGCAACGGGAGAGGCCACACAGTGAGAGGTCCGCGTACCGCAAAAAAAAAAAAAAAAAGGATTAAAAATACTTATCAAATTTTATGTTTTAATTCTATTAGTTGTATTTTAATTATATTAGTTTTAAATTTTAAATCGTCAGTTATTACTAGTATATAGAAATAGATGTTTTAATATTAACTTTATACCCTCCAACTCTGCTTTTCTGTGGATTCTTCATGCATTTCTTTTTTCCCCAGTTTTGAGATACAGTGACCATTTAAAATTTCATGAATTTAATGTGTACAACTTGATGATTTGATAACACGTATACATTGTCAAATATCCACCACACTGTCTTTATTTTACGTCAGCCTTTCCCAGATGGATGTGCAAAAATCAATGCATCCTACATCCTTTCTCATTACCAGTTTGAAGATTCATTTCATATATTAGCACATTAAAGTCTTAAATTCCACGCAAACATGTAGCTTTTTAAAACATTTTCCAAATGTATTTGACTGTAAAACTTTTTTGAAGAACAACTTTTAACGTTGCCCAAACTATCGTAACATTTTCTAAAATTGCTACCTTAGGTCATTTGATCAAAAAATTGGCATCAAAAATGGGGTGTTTGGAGGAGATGAACACAGTGGCTGTGCATAGAATGGACTGGAAGCCAGGAGATCTTACCAACTAGAAGGCCATTGAGATGGCTATTTCAATAAGCCAGACAAGAAGAGATGAGAGCCTAGAGAGTTATAAAGAAGGAACTGATGAAATGCCTTGCTTACTTCCTGTTGCCTGAAATGCCCTGTTCTCTCCTTTCCAACATGGAATTTAAAGAATTGTTCTTGTTTGAATAACTACAACAAGATTATGGTGGTAGCATCTACTACTTAACAAATTATAATTGCTACTTTCCCCATTGTTTCTGTAGTCCCCTCACCTTCTTTATCTGAATTGACATGCAACTTATTACCGAGAGATTAGTCAGTTTAAATGGATATAATAATTTGCTAATACTAAAAATCAGTGTTGGTAAGCTCTGCCTTCATATGCCATTTCTAAAAATTACTATTTGTTCTATAACCTGGGTCAAATCCTACTTCTTTATAAATATTTCCTAGACCATGCTTTCGTATATTGACTCTCTGGTCACTGAATTACTTTAGCATTTATTTACTATATTACTGTAATGTATCCTGTCTTAATTTGTTTTTATTTTATATACTCAATCTTCCTATTCATCTGTATTGTAATTGTATTCCATGGAAGATAATTGTTTACCCTTCTGCAGCACCATCTATAGACCTATTGCACTGGGTACAAGATAAGTAAAATTGATTAGATTTAAATATTCTACTTCCTTTGATTTTTCTATTATTTGATAAATAAGCTGTGAATTTTAATGAAATGCTCTCCATACATTGGAGAGAAATGGAATGGAATAGAGTATTTTCTCACGGAAAGGTAATTCCCTAAGCCTCTAAAAATGTACACTTTAAAAAGAATGTGTGTATGTATATATATACATATATACACACACACACACACACACATATATATATATAATTTGAATTAGTAGGAAATTGTAGTTTTTTGACATTGACATCTAATGAATTTAAAGAGAAGTTCACAAGGTAATTGAGAATACATAACCAAAACTATTCAGCAGTAGAGTTTTTATGGAGATGAAAGTTTCATATATTTTATTATCTTCTAGGCAAACATAAATGAATTCAAACCAAGCATTTAAGTTGCCCGCCTACCCTTTAGAAAATTGATTTCTATAGGAAAAAGTACAGGTACTAATAGCAATTTATTAGACTATAGCTTATGAAGAGTAGGAGGTTGGGATAAAAATATCGCATGTGGTATAGTGATGGAGTAGAAACTCTGGAGTCAATGGAGTCATTGAAATTTGGTGTGAATCACAGCTTTTGTTTTGCTAGTGATCTTGGGCAAATCAATCTATAACTATCCATCTATCTGCATATTTTGAAAATAACAGCACTTTCTCCCACAGGATTGCTATGAGGCCTATGAGAGAATAGTTGTAAATAGTTGTAAAGAATAAAGAAAAGAGGTTCTATTTTTATTTTTGTATAATTCATTGTAAGATATTGTGGGATATTTAAGCAAAATAATTTCTCAACAGAGAAATAAAACATCTAAATTAGTTTTAGGACAATTAGTGTGAGATACTTAACACATGAAGTATTTAACTTCACTGAATCATTTGCTCTCTGTTGAGAGGAAATATCATGGGCCCCATAATGATTTTTATTGAATTTTCAGAAAAGAGTGTTTGCATAGTCCAAAGTTACAAAGTTTTTCTCCTATGTTTTTTCTTCTATCTTTACCTTTAGGTCTGTGCTCTATTTTGTGTTAACTAATTTTTATGTGCTGCAAGGTGTGGATTGAAGTTCATTTTTTCGCATAGGGATATCCAGTTTTTTGTGGGGTTTTTTTTGCGGTATGCGGGCCTCTCACCGTTGTGGCCTCTCCCGTTGCGGAGCACAGGCTCCAGACGCGCAGGCTCAGCGGCCATGGCTCACAGGCCTAGCCGCTCTGCAGCATGTGGGGTCTTCCTGGACCGGGGCACGAACCCATGTTCCCTGCATCGGCAGGCGGACTCTCAACCACTGCGCCACCAGGGAAGCCCTATCCAGTTGTTTTAACATGTTTTATTGAAACAACTGTCTTCTCCCCACTGAATTGCTTTTACACTTCTGTTGACAACAGTGGTCCACGTAAGTGTGGGACTATTTCTGACTTTCCATTTTGTTCCGTTGATCTGTTTTTCTATCTTTACACCAATGTCACACTGTCTTGTTTGTTGTAGTTTTATAAGAAGTTAGGTAATATTAGACCTCCAGTTATTTCAAACTTATTTGGTATTCTAGTCTCTTTGCATTTCTATATAATTTTTAGAATTTATTTGCCAATCTCTACAAAATTACCTATTCAGTTTTGACTAGGATTATGTGAAATTGATAGATCAGTTTGGTGAGAACTGGCATCTTAAATTACTGAATCTTCCAGCCCACGTAGAATGTATCTGTCTCTATTTAGCCCTGTTATTTCTCTCAGCAACCTTTTAAGGTTTTCAGATCTTTCATATCTTGTGGGATTTATCCTTAGGTATTCATATTTTGAGGCTATCATAAATGGTATCACACTTTAAATTTCAACCATTTTGGAAATCAGTTTGGAAGTTTCTCAAAAGTTAAACATACTTCTGACATATGATCTAGCCATTTATCTTGTAAGTATTTTCCCAAGACAAACAAAAGCACATATACATAAAAATACTGCACAGCTTTATTCGTAATAGCACAAAGCTATAAGCAACTCAAATATCCACCAAAAGGTGAGTGAATAAACTGTGGTATATATACATACAATAAAATAAAACTTAACAATAAAAAGGAATAAACTATTGATCCAAAGCTAGAATATGAATGAATCTAAAAACAATTATATTGAGTGAAAGAAGTCAAACAGAAAAAGAACAATCTGTATGATTTCGTTTATATAAAGTTCTATAAAATACAAACAATCTATAGTGGCATAAAGCAAATCATTGGTTGACTGGGAATGGTGTGAGAGGCTGGGAAGGGATTACAAAGAAGAAAAAGTAAAGTTTGGGGGGTATATTGTTTTGCTAGGACTGCCACAATAAAATACCGTAGGCTGGGTGGCTTACACAACAGAAAATTATTGTCTCAGTAGAAGTTCAAGATGAAGCTTCTCCTGAGGTCTCTCATCTTGATTCGCAGCTGGTTGCCTTCTTGCTGTCCTTGTATGGCCTTTTCTCTATGCCTGTGAGCATCCCTGGTAACTCGCTTCTTATGAGGACACCAGTCATATTAGATTAGGGCCCCACCCTTATAACCACTTTTAACCTTAATTAGCTCCTTAAAGACCCTATCTCTAAATATAGTCATGTTGGGAATTAGGTCTTCAGCAAATGAATTTTGGGGTGAACACAATGAGTCCATAACATTCTACCCTCTCCCCCTCCCCCAAATTTATGGCTTATAGCTGTGGGTCTATTTTACTTAAATGTGTGTGTTCCCTTACTATAATAACCTAAAGCCTTGAAATACTGTGTTTTATGTCTATGGCTAACAGAATTATTTCTAGTTAGTTTGCATAACTGATGGTTTTACATAACTTTCTAATAAGGGGTAGCAGGATCAATATAGAGAGAAGCTAGCATCAAACCACAGATCAAAATGAAGTGCAAATTAGAGTTGGTGAATATCTTTGAGAATTAAGTTGTTAAATTCTGTGCTATTTTAAAAATTCACAGCTAGCTGTTTTTCCCAAGTTTTACATAGGTGCTCTGCCTGCTGTTTGCTTATCACTCAATTCAGCAATATATCTCCCAATTGTTCGTAAGCCTTTGATTTGGTCTGAAGTGGCTGCTCACCCAAATGGCAGGCCTGAATTATATAGTGTAATAATTAATGAATATACACTAATGTAGTCTCAAGGATTCAATTAGTAAATAAAATAAATTTAGGGAAAAAATAATAATTTAGAGAGCTGTCTGCATCTGACTCCAAACAATAAACAGGATTTCTTACACATGCTCTAATTTTCCTTTTCAGTAGCCTATTTCTAGTTCTGAGGTATTACTTACAAACTTGTTAGTATTTAACAAGGGGAAATAGGGGGTCATAGCATTCATTATAAACAGAATGTGTCATTCATATAGAAGAGCAAATAATTATGTGAATGAGATATAAGGTATTTTAATCATAAGTGCAGCACAAAACAGTCTCTTCTTTTGTAGACACTACCTACTTTTCTTCTTAAATGTCATCCATATTTATCAGACAGCATGGTTCTTGACATTTAGGTTTTTTTTTTTTTTTCGAACTGTAACTGAAGCTTTGACAACGGGAGCTAATCATCAAGGGACTAAAGAGAAACTTCTTTTTTTTCTTTTTTTAAGCAGCAGGTCTCAGTAAAAGTGTGAATTATCAGTCATTTGAGATACTCTGTAGCCGAGAACTTTTATCATAATGTAGTTAAATCTCTTAAAGCATTTAATAGATCTTAGAAGTTTACATGGAAAGTTTCAGAAATTAAGTTTAACTTATTAGACAACTTTTTCTGTCTTTCTGTGTTAAGTCATCTGTGTACATCATATGGAAAAATTGTTTTGAAAAATTTCCACAAAACAGAAAGTCTTACTTGAAGTATTTTATGGAGATAATTGCTTCCCCATGAAAATTACATTATAACAAATGTTCCAAATGTCTATCTTTGGTCATTCAAATTAATCTTTTAAAGGCCCCATTTCAAAGTTTATTAATGACTAGTCAACTACAATATTTTCACTAGTTATGTTTATAGATTGTTTATCAGCAGTAATATTATAACTATTTTCCTGCTCTTAAGCCAGTTCATATCATGAAACATATATCAAGAAATCTCAGGAAACACTGGTGAAAAAGTATTTACTAGGAAGCTTTTCATAAAAGTTGTAGATTTATCAAGAATTGTGAAAAATCTGAGATTTTACCCTCCTTCAAGGTAACAAGTTAGCCTACAACAGTTGTATAAATGCTGGTACAATACACAAGATTCCTGGATCAGAGACTAATGCTAGTTTATTTCTGACAGCAATCTTAGTAGACAGAGTATAATTTCTGCTTTGGTTCCCTGAGCCTCAGTTCTCACAGGGTGAGAGGAAGCGGACCAGTTGATGTTTGCATATGCAGTGTGTTGGATTACAGGAGAGGAACCCTAAGTTTAGGTAACCCAAATATCTTATAATGGGCAGTAAGAGAGCCTGGCCTTTTTTCTGGAAGGAGACACTATCTTTATCTTCCAAGGTTGTTTCCATTCTGGAAAATAGTCTGGAAAAAAGGCAGTGCCTCTGAACTGAAGATATGGAAAAACATGAAAGATGCATGGAAAATTGTCTCCCGGTAGTAATTTCTTAGGTATGTATCTTTACTCCAAATAAACTCCTCTAATGGGTATTGATCATGTGGCTGACCGAAAACAATTTTAAAGACCCAGTATATTGAGATCTACAAAATTAAACTAATTCATCAATTCACTTACTATAATTTAGACATTATATGTAAAAATTCTCACATTCCTACACCAAGGGAAAGTTTATTGTTCTGAACAGTACATAAAGTAGTTGGGATTTTTTGGTTTTTTGTTTCTATTTTTGCTTTAACAATTCTGGTTTCTATTCCAAAGTTCCTTCCTCAATAAATCCAGTTAATTTCTTTCTTATTGAAGCTGTTATTGATGCAGTTTTTGTGTTGGGAATACTTAGACTCTAAGATTAAAAGTGGTCAGCAGTACTTAAGGCAATAGATAGAAATGGAACAACGCAAAAATCCGCAACCATCTGTCCCTCTGTTAATGAATTACAGTCCTTAAGGGTCTGCTAAAAATCCTTTTAAGCTGACTAAAGTATTTTAAATGTAAATCTTCAGAAAAATATTAATTTTTAAGATAATGCTGAGCGGCAGCTATGCACTAAGAAAATGTATAACTTAAATTATACTATAACCAAGCATATTTTAATATAAATACAAATAAGGTATGAATAAACGCTAAAACAGACAATGTGATGAAAATAACAGAGCCTGAAAACAGCCAATATTTGATATTTTGGGGGCACTGACAGAGTATGACTTAACATTGTGCTAAGGATGGGGCAGTTAGCTCTTTGCTGTAGATAGCTATGGGGTCTCCTGCTTCTATACTATGCCTAGACGTGGTTCTTGTCCTAGGTTTTATGGCCTAACACTCAGTATTCTCCTGCCTTAATCTTACCCATGAAATATGGGATGAATCAGTAGGAACGATGAGGAATAGCAGCCCTGGGATGAAAAGCAATCACTAACAGGGAATGGTATCTAAGCTAAGCACACTGATGGATGTGCTGGATATTAGGGATAACAACTGCCCATGGGATGCTTGGTCATAGCCTTTGCCCAATAAGTGCAGTCTATATTGGATGGACTTAAAATGACCCAGCTGGATACTCTCTTGTGATTTTCAAATGAAATACAGAGATGTTAATAGGGGATGCTTGATTGTGAGGAGAATGAACAGGATATGTTCATTTGAGTTGTTACTTAGCCTGAATCACAGTAGAACATTTTATTTCTATTCTCCTTGATGCTCGTGCACCTTCAAGTCATGGAAACTCTGAGTGGTATCCAGTGACCATACAATTGCTGAGATGGCTTTGCATGATTGCTCACTTCTCCCTGCATTGATAGAATAAATCCTAATGAACTGAAACAAATTGAGTACATATCTTCCCTCTGAAGGAGAAGAATTTCCCTGATAGACAAACGTGGATTAATTACAACTGAAGTATATAGTTTACTGAATGGTTAATTTAATGTCAGTAACTTACAAAATTGCACATACCATATAATGTAAGTCTATTGTAACTTCCAATCTCTCCTTTGCAGGAATCAGTGAAATAGTTACTCACGTGTGGCTAAGGTAAATTGTGTCCCCATTAGTCGAGTAGCCTTTTAGTACTAGATTCTCTTCTGTATCTACGTCATTTCTCTAGAAAAACATTTAATATTATTTTGAGGGGATTCTGTCTCTAGATTTGAAGCTACTCAAAATATAATTCTAATTAAAGCAACTTTATAGAATGAATTTATATAACTCTAGGTAATTCTGTTTTTAATTGTGTTTCCTTTAGATTTTTTAAATTGAAGTATAGTTGACTTACAATGTTTTAGGTGTACAGCAAAGTGATTCAGTTATACATATATTTATTCTTTTTCAGATTCTTTTCCATTATAGGTTATTATAAGTTATCGAATATAGTTCCCTGTGCTGTACAGTAGGTCCTCCTGAAAATCTATTTTATACGTAGTACTATGTATCTATTAATCTCAAATTCCCAATTTCTCCCTCCCTGCCCTTTACCCTTTGGTAACCATAAGTCTGTTCTCTTATGTCTGTGAGTCTGTTTCTGTTTGGTAAATAAGTTCATTTGTGTCATATTTTAGATTCCACACGTAAGTGATATCAGGTGGTATTTGTCTTTGTCTTACTTCGCTTGGTATGATGATCTCTAGGTTCAACTATGTGGCAAATGGCACTATTTCATTCTTTTTATGGCTGAGTAATATTCCATTGTATTTAATTGTGTTCTTACTGGCTTTCCCCCTTTCAATATAGTTATCAAAATGCCAGTGCCAATTTGCCCCCCACCCCACAAGAAAGTTTGTTGGATATTCCACAGTACACTGTAACTTTGTTTTTCCTCTCTCTAGGAATATAGTAATTTGTTTATATTTGCAAAATCACTGTAGCAGATCTCTTTCCCTCTAAATTTAAAATCTACTTATGTTGCTGAAATCCACAGGGATGAGGAATGAGTTGGAGGGTGAGTGGTTCTTCTTTTCTCTGGATATTTTTAAGAAAGAGAATCTCATGGAGGCCCAACTGAAATTCTTAACATGTGCACGAAAGTGCGGTTTCGTGTACACCACTGTATTTTACATTTCTTCTAGTTTTAGCGGTGTCTCTTCACCTTCATAGCCCTGGTTTTATTGTTTAACTATTTTAAAATCTCTGGTGTACAGGATATAATTTTTAACTTAGTACATCAAGGTAAAATTTTAGCTGAAAAACTGCTCTGTATATAGATGTCTGGGAAAAGGGGGAAAATAAATCTACCGATGAAAGAAATTACTTTGCTATTTAAAATTAAATTATCTCTCTTAAAATTAGAAGGAAAGTAATACATTTTAATGAAAAAAATATGGGCTTACGAATTAGACAAATAGAACTCAAAACTTGGTTCTCCCATCATTAAGTGTACAAACTTGAGAAAGTCATCGTGTCCTCCACGCCTGTTTCATTATCAGTAAATTAGGACTAATAATACCTAGTTTGCAGAGGCTTTTGAGATTTATGCCATTATGTGTGAAAAAATGCTAGCTGAATTGTTTGCTCTTAATAAATATTTTTAAAAATCGACTTTGATAAAAGAATTAAATTTTTGGCAATCCCTTATATATTGTACATTTCTTTCTTTTGACCTTTTGCTAATCAGTCTCTTCATAACCCCAGTTATCTTTAATATAATTTTAATTATATTATATATTTAATATAATTCTATTAATTATATAATTATATTTAATATAATTTTAATTATATTAAATTTATATTAAAGATAACGTGGGTTATAAAGAGAGTTTTTCCCTCTGACATGTTAATATTATCTGTGCTTTCTTTAAGTTTCCATCATAATTTGTTCTTTTTGGTTGAATCTTCCTTTCTGGTGTGTGTGTGTGTGTGTGTGTGTGTGTGTGCGTGCGTGCGCGTGCATGCGCATGCTCACGCACATGAGCACACAAATATCTGGATAAAAGGCACAGCAGATGATGAGTTGCTTTCTCTGGGAAACAGTATAGCAACTAGGTGAAGGGCTGCAGTTATTTTAACTGTATACAATTCTGTGCAGTATGTGTTTTTATATGAAATACTAACATAAAACAGTCATAATTTACTATTAAAATATTTAAGCTAACACAATGCTAGTTTTGTCTTTTACTCTTTGACTTTGAAAATTTAAATTTTAAATATCTTAACAATCCCAACTACCTCTAAGTTTATGCAGTGATCTTCTCTTTTCTAAGACCTCTACACCATCTATCGGTCTCTTTAATCAAGAGACAAAATCATGTTACTTTATTATTTTAAATTATTATGCCTCTTTATGTCTTAATTGGAATATTGAGTTCTAAACCCCTCACCAGAAAGACTGTTCTTTGAGTATCATGTTTTCGTTTTTTGCTTTGTCTATATTAGTACTGAAATTTATCATAGTAGTGACAAGTATTATACAGCAATGATTTTCTTTATTTAGACTGCATGTGATCATAAACAAAGCATTGATCCCACACATGCCTACGAGTCCAGAGAGGCATTGTAAAGTAGTTAGTGTAGTAAAAAAGACTACAGATGCAGTGTGTCTCATAACATATTGCAGTTTTGTGATCTCCAAGGAACCTTTAAAAAATAGATTTTCTTTACAGCTGGCTTACCTAGGCAGTTCTTTTTTGATTACAGAGTTTCCTTCTTTCTCTTTTTCAGATCTTTCAAAAAGCAGCAACACCTGAGTTCACCAAATGATGCCATTGCTTATTCTTTATCATGCAATTTTATAAACAATAAGCTTTTTATTCTCATAGTTTGACTAAACGATACATGTACAAAGCAGGGCTGCTATTTAGCCCATATGCACAATTTTCAGTCATGCCAGATGTTCCAGATATTAGAATATATGAATATTTCTGAACTGGAAGAAAAAGAGCCACAAAGCTCAGCTGCTTCAGTATCTGCCCCTAGCACATTCTGTCCATCCTGTCAAGACTGCAGCAAGATCTAGGGCTGCTGAGGGAAACAGTAGGTCCTCCACAACTCGCCTGTTGATTGCTTTCATAATCCTTGTTAAATATTCTAAATATCAAGGGATGTTGGGTGGAAGTTAAATATGTATTACATATTTTTTATTAGAATTTTTTAGTAATTTGAATGAAGTATACAAAAACAGTTTACCTGAGAAAACCATTGCATCTAAGGCCAAGAAAGTGGGCTATGTCCTTATCACCCTGACCTTTTTGGTTTGGTCTATTTTGGAAATGTTCTCTGGCACAGTTGTGGAGGTCTTGCTGTCTATCCAGTGATTCCTTGGACACCAAGGCAGGATCTAGAGTTGAGGTTCCCTGGATTCAAGACTTGATTTTGTTACTCCACTAACTGTGACACCTTAGGTCTCTTACTTAACTTCTCTCTGCTGTAAAACAGCAATACTAATTATCCCTGCCTCATAAGACTGTTATGCAAATCATATGAGATAATTAATATAAAGCATTTATAAAAGTGCATGGCACATATTATGTTCAGTAAGTATTAGTAACCACTGCTGTGTTGGTGGTCAGTGTTGTTGCTACTGGGTCATATTGCTGTCACTCGGACCAGGTGGTTTCTCGTGATCTATAAAGTTACACTTAGCAGCTTTAAGAAAGTGTAAGTGTTATGCAACCTATTCTGGCAGAAAGACCTCCAAAGTAAACATTATTTTTGGTCTACTAAAAAAAACTTTCTGTAAAACAGTACTAATTATCAAATCACCTTTAATTTAATAAAATGTACTAACAGTATTGCATTGTAATAATTTGATTACAGTCTAGTCTCCATACTTACCCTTCTCTCCTTCTCCTTGAAAGAAAATAATATATTTGATGAATAGCAATAATCAGAAGAACTACTATGTACTTAATATTTAAATACCTTGATTCTCACAGCACTTCTGAAAGGTAGCTATCACTATTCCCATTCTACAGATGAGGAAACAGATATCACAAAGGCTAAATACTTTTTCAAAATTATGGAAGTAATAAATTGCATAATTGTACTCCCAAATCTATGCTCAGAGCATTAAGCCATTTGTAAAAGTGTTCAGTGAATAAAAAACCACTATGAGATCTGAATGGAAAGATCTGTGGCAACAGTGATGCAGTATACCTTCAAATTAAGGGCTATGGGCAATAGTAGCATTCGTTTAGCCTTGGCATAAAAATTATTTTTTTATATTTTGTTTTGCATTTACAAGACAAATCCTTGTTGCATCACTATAAGTTTTGCTTTATGGAAACAGTTTTGAAGTAGATTTTTTAATCACAGGATATTCTTTTATTAACGTGACCAAAAGCTTTGAATAGGAACAAAAGGATATTTTAGTTTCAAAGTGAAAAAAGTAACCATATCTAACATAGATAATGTTCCTTTTTAATATATTTAAAATAAGAGAATACCCACAAATTGCAATAACTGTTTTAGATTAATATTACCTAATAGGATAAATATTTATTTGATATTGAATAACTCATTTATAAAATAATGAAGGCTCACCTTATTCTTACCTGGCATGTAACTGTCTTTAACATCTATAATAATTTATCTACTTGGCTTTGCTTTATTTCCCATATTCTGTCTTTCCTTACTCATTTCCACAGTTCTCCTTTACCTTTACATTTCTGAGCACCTAATGATGCTCTATTCTAGCTAATGCACTATTCTATCTTTGGAAAGATCTTGACAACCCAGGGGTTTCTGATGATGCTGAAAATAATTCATCTCTCTGTGATAAATATAAGATTTAATTAGAAGCTAGAGAATAAGTCCAGAGAGAAAAGATTTGAATGTCAAGGTGAGAATGATATTTTTTTCCTGATTCTAAGGCTATTAGTTTTTTTTGTTATTTAAAAAAAAAATCCAGAGACCATACAATAAGAGATCCAGTGTGTTATGATTCTACCATTTAATTTGATTTTTATTTTGCTTTTCAAACAGGGTTTAAATCAAACCTAAGTAACTAAATCAAGTAATTAAATGCAAAGTTTGAGCTGATCCACTCATGCATATTCTCTACAATAACCATCATCTTGATGCCTTAATCAAGGGGGTAAAATTAGATTAGTTCTTCTCTAGCTTAATGTGAATATTTAGTACATCAGTTATGAATGATCAGTGTTCATGGAAAAAGTCCACCTTGTGAAACTGAGCAACTTCCCAAATTTCTACTATTAATTGTTGCTTCAGAACAACTCATCTCAAAAAAAAAAAATAGTTAATCAGTGTGTAACTGTATAATTTTATCAATGAAATTAGATGGTACAACTACTTAAATTTCTAGACTCTTTTGCTTTTTGAAGATAAAACATTCTCTCAATTGCCAAAGTTCAGCTTTATGCCAAGACAATAAAGTGCTAAAGTTAAATGCCATCCTCATTCTAAACCATTGAAAAGACAAGCCCGCTCTTATTGAGTAAATTAAACAAAAGACTTTGACATAAGAGGATCACTGAGAAAAATGCCCAAACAAAAGCCTGCGTGATGTGAATCAGTAAATCCTTGAAAAGCCCTGACAAAAGACAAAAACATACTGTAGTATTTTAATGTATTTTGGGAATTTTTTTTTTTTTTTACTTAGAGAAAACGGATTAAAGAGGGCTTGAAGTGTAGGTGTCTTTATTCAAAAGCTTATCTATGAAAACAATCAATGGAAGACATACATCTTTTCAAAACTTACCTTTTCACAGACCTTCAAGATTGTACAAACCTGGGCTAGTCAAACAGGCTGTAACTCACAGAAACCCATGATCTGACTTGACTCTCAGTAAGGAGGAGATACTGCTAGAGCACGGTTGCTTGTCAAACAGCTTCCTATGCCCAGACTAACAACGCTGTGTCCATGGCAATGCAATTAGCACAGCATCCTTTGAGTTTAAGGAATGAAGAAGCAGGCTATGTTACTTCAACATTCTTTGCCTTACGCACTCCCTTGTTCTGTAGTCTCATACCTGAGAATCACTGGATAGAACTAAATTATCAAATGGATAGCCTCAAAAAAATGTATAATTACACTAAAGTCATTCATCAGTCCTGATAGGAGCTTAATCACAAACTGAGTGGTACTTAACTCCAGACCAAAAGAATGGAATTTGAGAGACACAGGTAAGACATGCTATCATCTGTTCCCTAAATTCTCAGTTTCCTTTCATATTAAAGTCAGCAGGCAGTAATTTATTTTGATATAGGTAGGAAATAATAATTGTCCATTATATCAGTTCTTCATCTCTTGCATCCTTTGTAGATTATCTTTTTCATCTTTTGAGAACATTGTCCATTAATTATTCATTGTCCTTAGAGATAGCACTGAATAGCAGAAATTTCAGTGAAATTCAGAATAAGAAAATCTAGATTCTTATCCTTATCTGATGCTTACAGAGACTATAACCTTTTACAAGACACTCAATCCCTTTGGGCCTCAGTTTTCTCATTTAAAAAAGAAGCAGGTCGGACTAGGTAGTTCCTACCACCTTACCTGGATCCAAATGTTCATAAATTTCTGAAGATATTCTCTCTGATACAGGGTGGTAGTGTGTGTCTGTCATTTCCCTGTTGTCTCTCAGCTCCAAACCTATCACTATATACCTTTGCTCTGTGATGCTCACAGCTGGGACTCTGCAAACTACATTTCTCTTATGCCACCTGGTTTCCAGTTAGATTCTCTTAATAGGAAGCACCGGAGGGAGACAGCAAGGCTGTTTGTTTTTTGATCCTTGAACAATGTTGAGCTGTTGTACGTTGCTTAGCAATTGGTTCCAGTCTCCAGCTTCTTTCAAAACTCCCACTTCTTTTTCAGCCCTCTAAGTTTAGTCATTGTCCTATATTAAATTCTTCATTATAGTTTCCAGTTTTTTTGTCTGGACCTATACTAAT
This sequence comes from Pseudorca crassidens, assembly GCF_039906515.1. Taxonomy (NCBI): domain Eukaryota; kingdom Metazoa; phylum Chordata; class Mammalia; order Artiodactyla; family Delphinidae; genus Pseudorca; species Pseudorca crassidens. Next base: position 66,738,631 of record NC_090306.1, read on the forward strand.
ACTTAGATTATGGGGCAATGGATAAAGCTGTATGTGTCAAGAGATAGGACCCATGTCTATCTTCTTTACCTTGTTCACTGCTGTATTTGTGGTCTAAAACATAGTAAGCTCTCAATACATACTGAGTGAGTGAGCTGGACTTTTATAGACTAGTGACCTTAATTCAAGTTCCTGGCCTTACCACTTAAATGTTCTTAAATGATCTTGGGGAATTTTCCTAACATATCTGATCCTTAGTTATATAATCTAAAAACCAGAAAAGTAGACATTGTTTTTTGTAATTCCTGGTTATTTGCAAAAAACCTGATTAACTTAGTTTTTCCTACATACTCACTATCCAGCAGATTGTCTGGCTCATGGTTGGTATTCAGTACATTTGTGTTAAATAAATGATGAGTGAAGGCTGCAGGAAATAAAAAGATTTTTTTACGATTGATTGGAGCATGGTGGGTCTTTGAAAAAATTTGACTATATCATCTTGTTATTTTTGTAAGACTCAGAATTCCCCCAAAGATAGATAGTATGTTTCTATAGCTCTCTGTTCTCGACGTGTAGCATAGCACCCATGCCTGTGGGTACTCATGGAGAGTTGAATGAAGCATGTTACTAACAATGCTCAACTACAGTAAATGTATCCTCTTGCTCCTGGTTGCAGTCATCTCCTTTTTTATTACTGTAGCTGTATTGTGTATGGACCTGGTAAATTTTTACATCTAAGAGCTTAGGGCTCAAAACGTATCTCCACATTAATTACTAGCTGTTAACTTCTCCTTTTCACAGCTTTCTCATATGTAAATGGAGATTCTAGTATACTGTTCTCATAGGGTTGTTTTGAGGATTAAATAAATGACTACATCAAAAGTTTTTGGAGCAGTGCTAAATATGTGGTAATCTCTCAATAATACCAGCGATTGTTCTAGAGGCATTCATTCAGAGCTGCTAAAATCTTATTTCTGAACTCTCTATTATTGATAATACATATATACTTATAGTTTTGAGCATCCACAAAGTGGCCTTAATTTTTCTAGTGAACATAAAAAATTGTGTCATGATCCAACAGAAATCCAAACCTGAAACTTGGCAGGATTTCTCGCTCCCATCTTGTACATCTAACTGGTCACTGAGGGTTACACAAATGAACCAAAGATGACCTCTGTGCATTGACCCCCGGGTTGTAAATTTCTTCACTGCAAGCTGAGACCTGTTAGCTCAAAAGCCTGCCAACACCAAACTCAAATTTTCGTAACTCCAATTATTTTTTAAAAATAGACCATCCACGCAGTCAGTCCCCAGATCCCTTTTTACTTTCCTTTTTTTTTTTTTTAACATCTCTAGATCCACCTTTTAGTTTTCATCCTGGCTGCAATTGCTATGGTTCAAGACTCATCACCTTTAGCCTCAACTTTTATACACACTACTATATATAAAATAGATAACTAATAAGGACCTACTGTATAGCACAGGGAACTCTACTCAATACTCTGTAATGATCTATATGGGAAAAGAATCTAAAAAAGTGTGGATATATGTATATGTATAACTGATTCACTTTGCTGTACAGCAGAAACTAACACATTTTAAATCAACTATACTCCAATAAAAATTTATAAGTAAATAACTAAATTAAGTAGGCTAGTAACTGGTCTCTTGCCCCATCCAATTTTACCTTCCATAAACTGTCAGGATGATCTTCTCAAACATAAACCCAGTCGTATTATGTGCTGCTTAATATCTTTCATTAGCTGATTATAACACTGTGACTTTGTTGAACTGAAGTGGGTAATGTGACTGTTGACTTCTAAGCTTTTAAAGTAACATCTGTATATAAATATGAAACATAACTAAAAAAAGAAAATACAATATTGTAAGTTGTAAATGATGTGAAAAAAGACAGGACTATCATAAAGAGAAAGCAAATTCATAGTTACTAGTCTATGACACATAAAAAGACCTCCAAAGAAACCTTCAAAGATACTTTTGAAACAATATATTGAATTTAAAGTTATGTGAAGTATATTACAGAGATTCTCAAATAGGTCTGTGTTATTTTCATGTTCATAAAGGGTGTCACCACTGTATAAAAGAGTTTAAAAAGCACAGGATTTACAAAGGTAGTAGAAAAGAATAAAAACAGCAATCTGTCTTCCAAATGTGCAAATTTACATGCTCATTCTAGCAAAACTTATTTGAGTCAGGTTGGATTCATTTGTCATCTCAGAATTCATAAATCAATCCTAGAAACAATATAAACAAATTCTCTTGTGAATTTATTAATCCTTTTTTACCACACCATTTTCTAATAGCTAGAATGCTTTACATCTTAGAAAGGTTGAATTCCAAAGCTATCCTACAGTGTTTGTTGATTTATTTGACATCAAATTGTTGATCTCTTTGCTTGGTTCTAATAATATAAAGATGAATAAAAATGGTCCCCAAGTTATAGCAGTTTATATTTACAGGAAAAAAAAAAAACACATATAACCAAGTAGTCTTCCAACTGAATGAAAATGACTATGCTAGTTTTGTCTATACAAGATACAGGTATGGTTTAAAGGAGTCATAATCAATTTCCTTTAGGTGAGTGGAGAGAGAAGTTTCAAAGAAGAAATCTTTGACCTAGATCTTCAAGCAAAGGGAAGCTCTTTGAACGATAGAGTGGTTGAGAGGAAGGTTACTGCAAGGTGACTAGAGATTAGCCCACTCTGGGACTCTAAATCCTGGATGACATTCATACTATAGATATCTGGTTATTTTTAAGCAACAAATTTTATGTAATATTTTTCTGGCATGAGCTTCCAAGTATAGCCAAGTCTAACCTTCAAAGTTTAGAGAAGTTTTAAAAAGGAGAAATATATGTAGTCATTTTACCTGTACTTTTGTCTTTGGGGAAGTGTTCTTAAATTATCTCAGGTAGATTTTTACCATTTTACTTCATGTAGAATGGTATATAAACTTCTCACAATTCTCAGTTTAAAGGAGAAAAATAATATGCACTCTAGAGATTAAATATGATAAAAATCACCAACCCTCAGTTTCCTCATTTGTAAAGAAGGAATGCAAAACCACATACCACATAGGGTAACAGAAAGGATTATTACCTATATAAAGTGCTTAAAAGAGTGCCTGTCCCACAGTAAACTCTAGGTAAGTGTTATTTATTACACTATTCTGAATACTCATACATATTTTTTCAATGACTCTTGAAATAAGACAAAATAGACTATTTTTCATGTTGTTACTTTGACTATATTTCTTGTTACCTTAATATAGACTTAGTTATTCACGATAGAACATTTAAAAATTTTATTTCATTCATAACATGTTACTTATGGGTTAATTTTAGGTGGTCTGAGATGCTCTGTACCCAACCTATAACTTCCTGCATGAAGGGCCAAAGATGGCATCAGGGTATAAGTGGCTCCTGTGACTTCCAGCCCCGGAAGCATGTGGAGAGTAAGGGAGGAGCATGGTTGGAAAGATACAGAGCCAGAGCCAGTCTGTGAAAAGCCCTTCCAATCTTACAGCTCACATATGAAAGAGACTTGACAAATGTTTTCCCAAATTAGATGGTGATTCTTAAAAATCTATGTGATATTGCCAGTAATAAATCTAAAGCAATCATTTCTAAACCATCAATAAAAAATTCAGTCTACTCTGGTAGAAAAACTAAGGTCTTTTTTCAATTCTCTCTATAGAAAATGATTTACAAAGTTGCCATCATGGGAAAGTGGCATCATCAAATCAGTAAGTTTGCAGCCAAAATTTTCAGGCAAAAAGTCTTATAAAAGTAGTGTTAGTTAATGAATAAAAATATTGCTTTATTTCCTCATTTTTGTGATATTTGTGGTCTCAACTTTTAATAAGTTGTACTTTGATTTCTTCCTTTATTCTCAATAAGTAACCACACTGCACCAATTTTTACTCTCAATTTTGTAGTATTATTTTTTAAACAGTGGCCCTCAAATGGTCTTAGTTCAGAGCCCCTCTTTCTGAATGATGTTATGATATCCGATTGACAGTAGAGGAAAGTGAGGTGCAGAACCAAAAGTCACATAACCAGTAAGTGAGAGAGCAGAGCTAATATACATGGTACGTGTGATGAGAAATGCGAGGATAACAACTATGTGTAAGGAACCCAGGGAAAACAGGTCAAGTGTCCAATGCTATTGAGAAAAATGATAGGAAAAATAAATTATATGCATTTGCAGCCCAGAGAGACATGTCTTTGTGTACCAAGCAGGTTGAAGGGAGGAGAGGAGACTGGCAAAAGTGTAGAGATTGAGTGAGGAGATTCTCTGAGAACAGTTTGGGAGGAGGTGGGGAAGCAAAGCCAAGAAAGGGAGAGGAGAAGAGGGAATAAGAAAGAGATGAGAATCATGAGAGAGAAGGAGTGTGAGAAAATAAAGCTTTTGGTTTGACTCAACAATCTGTTAGTGTTCTGCCTCCAAAGAATAGACGCCTACTTGAAACTTTGTATTTGAGTAATATTGTGTGAGGAACATATGTGAAGTATCTAGTGGAAATTTATTATTTGGCTCCCTTAATGTGAGCTTGCAGTTGAAAAAATTAAGAAAAATAAAGAAAATTTGATTATAAGAAGGAAGGAATAAAAACAGTGGTTACGGGCTTCCCTGGTGGCGCAGTGGTTGAGAGTCCGCCTGCCGATGCAGGGGACACGGGTTCGTGCCCCGGTCCGGGAAGATCCCACATGCTGTGGAGTGACTGGGCCCGTGAGCCATGGCCGCTGAGCCTGCGCGTCCGGAGCCTGTGCTCCGCAACGGGAGAGGCCACAACAGTGAGAGGCCCGCGTACCGCAAAAAAAAAAAAAAAAAAAAAAAAACAGTGGTTATTCCAGGTCTAAGTAAAAATTGTATACTTTGTATTATACAACAAAATAGCATCATTATAGCCTAAAGGGAGTTTTAAGCTAAAGCTCACAACTTCTGAGGAAACTTGGCTTATATTACGATGATAAGAAATAGATTTAAATAATGAAAATAATGGAAATAGATTTAAATAATGAAAAAAATAATGAAACTTTTCATTATCTCAAAATCTACCCTAATCACTTAATTATATTGCTGCAAGGAAACACCGAAACGAAAATAATCTGATGACATGAAATATTTTTTACAGATTATTTAAATGTGTTCAATTGTTTCTCCTATTTTCCCCCTAAATTAGTTGATAAAAGATATCTTAGTCAAAGGCTGAGCCATGAACCAGAAAGCTGTTTATAATATTGGCACGCATTCCTTCATTTATTCACTCAAAAAGTATTCAGTACCAATTGTGCTCCAAGCACTGTGCTTTGGACAAATGATGGTGGAGACAAAAAAATGGCTGGGGACACCAGGCACAATGGCTGCTCTGAGGGAATTTACATACTAATGGAGAGGCAGGCATTAATGAAATAACTACATAAGTGAATATATGAATACATTGTAAGATAAATACTGTAAAGGGAAGTAACCAAATGGGAAGACATTCCTGAGGATGTGTGTATCTGAAGTGGAAGTGATGGAGAGAGAATATTTTAGTACAGGGAATCAGACATGCTGAGGTTATTGTACCTTAGCCTAAGAACAAAGAAAGTAATTTAAAGGTGGAGATTGGATTAGGAAACGTGTGAATGAAGAAAAGGTAGTTATAGATGACAAGTGGCAGCTGGGGTTAGGTGGGAACATTGGAGACAGAGAAATGGGAGTATTCAAGAAGTATTTAAGATAAAATATAAAAGATTTAGTGATTGACTGAATATAGGAGGGGTGATGATAAAGGAGGGCAGTGTCAGGAATGACTCATCAGTTTGTGCTTCTAGATAAATGTTTCCATTTATTAAGATGGAAAACACCAGAAAGATGGGGTGAAAGGATGGCAGACATAAGGAAGGCTATATTATTGGGATTACATTAGACTATTCCAAAGATCCACTGCTAACACAGCATTGCACTAGGACTCCAGGCACTACACCAAGCCACAACTACCTCTAATGATAAATGGCCATACAGGCATAAATCACTTAGTAGTGAGCAGTATTTCATCATCTTCACAGATAATTCTATAATAGGACCAAGGGAAGTGTAACAACGCAGATTATGTTCCGTTCTTTAGTTAGATGGTTTCTTCTGGCTTATATAATTGTTAATTTGGTAGCAGAATGGAAACAGAATATGTAAACGTATGCAAGTGCCAAGTTAGCCTTTTAAAAATCTATGCTAAATGTATTTTTCTTTACATTATTCCTGAGTAGCCTTCCTGGAAAATGTAGCTGGTTTATTATAATCAGTGTATTGATCTCATCTCCCAATATAATTTAAACCAGAGTAAGACATTTCTTCTCAACAATAAAACAAAAATCTAGTTAGTCTTCATACGTGGCTTCAAAGTTGTTTATACGTAAAGAGAACCATGCAAGAAAATTATCCTTGCATATCCCAAACTGCATTTTTATATATTTCTCTTTTTTTGGATGATTACTAGCATATAAACTGGTGAGAATTATTTATCTCTATTCAACATTCAATAGATTTCAGCCTCTGCCAGACAATAATGTATTTGTTAATATGTTCTTCTGAATATAATCCTATTATAGCCCCATTACTTTCCAAATTTATTTTAGTCCTTTAAGTGTGGATTCTAAGAACAGATGTTGAATACACATCCGATTTTGGTTCAATCATCTCATTCCTCATAGTGTTAAAAACGCAATAGGTCATGGAATTTTAAAAATTAGAGCTAATTTCAGATGAGAAAATTAAGGCCCTGAGGAATGAAGCCAGCCTTGCACAGTCACAGGAAGTTCCTGGCCAGATCAGAGCTCAGAGCTCGGCTGTAGCAGCATGGGTCCAGGCCTGTTTCTTCTGCTGCACTACATGCTGCTTCTCCACTGCAATGGCCCCTGAGGCCATTTTATTTAACACTTACTAGATGCTGTATCAGTTTATTGATAGTATCTCTAATGTTTGCCCACCTCTTACCCCACTTTTACAGATGAGCTCCCTGAGGCATAAAGATATTAATACTCTACCCTAGTAAAGGGTGGAACTGTTATCTGACCCCTGAAGTCTGACTTGTGCATCAGTGCAGTTAACCAGTATACCACGCTGCCTTTTTAGAAAAGCTCTCAAAAAAGCTGAACCTGAAAACACTGCTCTCTTCTAATAATTTCTTTTACTAACTTTATATAAAATATACTTTAGTTCATCAATGTGAATAATATTTTTCATTGTTAAAATACAAGAAATTCTCATGAAAAATTAGTCAATAACATCTGCTAAACTTAACATACTTATCTTCTCATAGACTGGCATTCTTTATATTCTTCAGAGGAAGTCTTATTATTTTGACTATTGAGCCCAGTGTGAAGTCAGCATAGAATTTCCTAATAGCCTTTAGAAGTAGAATAAATTAATTCAATAAAGGTTCTAGTCTGCTTAGTTTCCTTCTCTTTCATAGTAAGGAAGTAGTAAAGTAGTAAAGTCCAAAATAGACTCATTATAAGCTTATCATAATATACTTATTTGAACCACATTCAATCCTGAATTTTTAAAAAAGTCTTCCATTTAAACATCATTTTTTATTGCTGCAGATGTACGTGGAAAAAATATTGCCTGAACTGCATTAAAACCAGCTGATGTTTTATGAGATTTTCTACCATGATATTCTCTAGACATTGAAGGTCTGTTAGAACAATGGAGGAATATGACAAAAGAGGAGGAAAATAATTGTTGAACTAGGTGCTAGATATTTTCATATATATGATCTCCTGTTTATCACAGCACTAAGATATTTACATACATACATTTCCTGCATTTTGAAAATAAGGCAACTAAGGTACAAAGAGGGAAAATACAGCCCACAGCCAATTAGAGACAAATTCAGGACCCAGGTATAGGAATACCTGTAAGAGAGCTGAAGCTTTCCCCACTGTTTTATGCCAGATAGTCTGCAAGTGTATAGATAGTGTCTAAAATTTTCAAGGAAAAGAGAAATAAGGGGAAAATTAGCTTAAAGAATCAGGAGCATTTTATGGGAAGGTATGTAAAAGGGAGAGGCGATGTGGAGAATAGTATGGGTGAGAGTGAGAAGCAGGGAGAGAGAGAGAGAGAGTGAGTGAGAGTGAGAATGAGAATGAGTGAGAGACAGACACCACACATGGTGGGAGACAGGGAGTGTGGGGAGGAGAGGTTGGAGTTCCAGAACTAGAGGGGAGAGAAAAATATTTTCCGGGAGTTACTGTATGGCATAGATGAGAGAGAGTATCTAATGCTGACATGTTAAAAATTGCCTTCACAACTCATGGACTTTTGTGTATCTTTAAAGCCAGAGCAAAGATTTAATTTTTTTCTGATAGAATGTTGTTACTTATTTTAATGTAATTTTGCATAAACCCTGGAACATATGAGTCCTCAATATTAGTGTTACACATTAATGATCTATACTGATAATAAATTCATTCATAGATATTCCTCCATATTACCTTCTGCCTTTTTCATTCTTTGTACTACAAGGGAAAGGTAGAGAAGATGAAAGACTACCCTAGACTTAGAAACATACCTATCGTACTTTTTTACACTATAGGAATCAGTGCAAATACAACATATTAGCATTTTGGCTAAAATGAAGAATGTTGAGTTTTACAATATTTTGAGTTGTTTAATGTAAACATTAATAGTGAAAAGTGAGATAATTAGCTACCGTACATCTGAATGGATATAGAAAATATGCTTCTCTCATTCCCCAACGTTCTTTACAGATACTCATCTCTATGCTATGATTCCCTTTTCCCAACCTTTAGATGTTTATCATTTATTCATTTGTATATCATTTGTTGGTCCAAAACTTCCCTGGTTTTGTTCATCCATCCACTTAACAAAAAGGAATAAGTGCCTACTCTGTGCTAAATTCCCCATGGAGGACTACCTCTTGCTCCTGCCCTATTCCTTTGCTGCTTTGTGAGCTGGTTATCTTGTATTAAGCAACAGAATAAATATAATTACAATAGATCTTAGACTTCCTTCCCTCTCCTAATGTGGGACTATCTACTATATCATTATAAAAAGATGGTGAAACAATTTCAGCCCAGGAAGATATGTTCTATTTTTAAGCAGAAAATACAAAATAGCTTTTAGGAACTTACCTCTTTTCAAATGAAAAAGCCTCCTTCCACTAAGGCTTAAAAGTGGCTTAGAAATTTGAAGAGAGCTTTGCAGTTTAAAAGAAAAGTGTAGAAGGTGAAAAGCCTTCTCAAATTGTGGGTTATATAGGGGATTGGAAATATTTGGGTCATGAGTCCTCTAAATGCCCTTAGTTTACTGCTGGCTACTTATTTAGTGTCCCAGGGAACAGAATACACACCCCTCCCCACCATCCTTGGAAGATACCCCAAGATACTAACGAGTCAGCTCTTAAAGAGAAAGCATGTTTTCCACATATAGCTTCAGAAAATTGTAGGCACCCTAGGAAAAAATAGAAAAGAATAATAGAGCCTTTAAATGAGATAATTGGGAAATTTAATATATTACTATAATTTAAAAAATATATCTGTAAAATATTTAACATACTACTCTATGAACAGAGAGATGTTTATAGAACATTGTTTTAAATGTTGATGCTGCAATTGTAAAACAAGATCTCATACTAAGCTGGTGATAACAGTTTAGAAAATTTCCCAAAGTTGTTATTTAACTAACCAGATTCTCTGACCATGGTAATGTAACACTAGAGTACAATTTTTAAATTTAACTAAAAAATAACTACAAAACTTTAAAAATACAATCTTGATCACAGAAAAAATTTTAAATTTCAAATTACACTAACAGACTACTCATTTAGTTTTAGAACATTGCATATGAAAATTTATGAGATGACATTAAGAGTAGCTATTTGGGCAGCAGTGGACATCAAGTTTAATAGTGAATTGTTAGTAATGCTCTCTAATCGAGCTTTCCACAATGATGGAAATGTTCTCTGTATTGTTCAGCATGGTAGACACTAGCCACATATTACTATTGAGCACTTGAAATATGACTAATATAACTAAAGAACTGAATTTTATGTGGAAAATTCATAGTGAAAAATGCTCATGTTATTTAACATGAAATAATAGAAACAAACTAAGCACTCAGCTCCAAAGTTTTTTTTTAAAAGACATTAACATTAGAATTAAAAATTGCTTAAAATTAGAAGTACATTAGAATTTATGAGTAAATCCAAATTCAGGCAGGATATTTAAAGAAAGTGAGAGGCCACCCCTAAAGTCACACATCAAGAATAAGAAAGACATTATAACCAAAATGCAAAGATGTTTTTTAAAGGATAAAAGGAGAATCTCTTCTAATTGGGAAATTTTCAGTAAATGTGGCAATTGTCTAGTAAAGTATAAATTATGAAAATTGACTTGAAAATGTGTTTGCATCACTTAACCATTTAAAAAAAATCCTAATATATGTACTAGACCAAAATATTTAAATAGGTAATTATTTAGGTATGTGACATGTCCCATATCATTGACAAAGATTAAGTCTTCCTAGAACTAATTTCGAAAGCTAAAAATGGTTTGATATGCACTCTTAACATGTTATTCAAAGAATAAACTATATTTTACTGTAAGGTATAGAAGGAAAATTCCCAGAAAAATCTTTGAGAATTTCATACAGCAGAATGAAATGCCACAAACAAATTGTACTTGTGCTAGGAAAGCAAGAATGACTAACATTAGAAAAAAATACCTTATTAAATCCATCATACAAAGAAGTTTAAGAGAATTTTTTTTAAAAAAAGCTATAATCAAGGCTTCCCTGGTGGCGCAGTGGTTGAGAGTCCGCCTGCCGATGCAGGGGACACCGGTTCGTGCCCCAGTCCGGGAAGATCCCACATGCCGCGGAGCAGCTGAGCCCGTGAGCCATGGCCGCTGAGCCTGCGCGTCCGGAGCCTGTGCTCCGCAATGGGAGAGGCCACAACAGTGAGAGGCCCTCGTACCACACACACACACACAAAAGCTATAATCATCTTAATTAATTTGATGAAATTTAACATCTGTTCCCTACTCCATTAACTAGTGTTTCTAAAAACATACTTCTCCTAACACGAGTGAAAATTATTTTAGTGGTAGAATTCAATGGCAGTGCTGTCCGGTGCTTATAGCAATGGTAGCGATGTTCTCCTCACTGTCCAATAGAGTAGGCACTAGTCAAATGTGGCTATTGATTAGTTGAAATGAGGCTAATGGTATTGTAGAACTACATTTTAAATTTTATTTAATTTTAAGCAATTTAAATGTAACTTTAAATACCATATGTAGCTAGTGACTACTATACTAGAAAGTGCAATCCCAGACACAAACCTCTTAAATTCTTGAATATATTTAGGGAGTGCCAGCTAAGTACCATGAACTATGCTATGTTCTGAGAAAACAAGGGTGGTTGGATAGACCTCACTCCTTACATAATGACACTTAACTTTCAATTTATCTCAATATAAACAGTATTATTAAGAATACTCACAGATTTTATTTTGCATGTTGATCTTCTGAAAAAAATATGCAAAAGTTGAAAGTAAAAGTCTAAATAGAAATTTACATCTTTTTTTTTTTTTTTTTTTTTTTTTTTGCGGTACGCGGGCCTCTCACTGCTGTGGCCTCTCCCATTGCGGAGCACAGGCTCCGGACGCGCAGGCTCAGCGGCCATGCCTCACTGGCCCAGCCGCTCCACGGCATGTGGGATCTTCCCGGACCAGGGCATGAACCCGTGTCCCCTGCATCGGCAGGCGGACTCTCAACCACTGCGCCACCAGGGAAGCCCTACATCTATTTTTATATAAATAAAATTCCACTAGAATGAAAGCTTCTTGAAGTCTGGGTTTTTCTTTTGTTCACTACTATATGTCCTTGCTTTAGAACAGGGTATGGAACACAGAGAACATTCATTAAGTCTTTGATGAGAGAGAAAAAAAGGAAAGAAAGAAAAAAAGAAAGGAAGGAAAAAATGGAGGTACTGAGGGCAGAAGGAAGAATAAGTATATGTTTTTTCTATCATATCTTACAGTGTTGGATTATAGCATTGGTATTAAATTATATGTTTACATTGATAAGATAAATAATTTAAGAACAGATAACCCCTGAGTTGTGTATAAGGCTATATCTGTTAGGTCCACATAAGATTGCTCCAAACATTTAATACTAAGGTGTTCTAGAGGTGTTAAAGGACCTTTTAACATTTTTACCAAAGCAAATATACTTCGGGATTCCCTATTGCTATTAATTACCAATTTTATGTTATTCTAGTCAAAGCAATTTGCAAATCAAAGAGAACTATAATGTATTTAATACTGTTGCTGTTAGAATTGAGCCTTATGTTCAAAAACTTCCCAAATACTGAATTGGGAAATAAAGAGAATGGCAGGCATAATTAACAAGTTGTTTGAGGAGGTTGGTGATCTTTGGAGACAGGAAGGTCTGGACACAATGAAGGTCAAAATGACTGCAACTCCATGATTTTTAAGGTATAGTATAAGGAAAGAGGATGTACTTTAGAGTTAGATTGATCTGAATTCTGATTCTTTCTGTGCCAAGTACTGATTCTGTGATTAGATTCACCATCTGTAAATTTCCATGATAATACTTCACCAGAATGGTATAGCTGTTAAATCAAATATTGTTTTAAAGCACTGGGATTGAGTCTGACACATTGTCAGCATTTAATAAATGCAAATTCCAACATGGATACCATCTTTCCTTGGCTATTACCTCCCTACTCTTTTAGCAAAATGGTTTATTCCATGTTCAGATAGCATTTTGCACCAGGACAGTTTCTTTTCCAAATACACCCCAAATATCACCAGTAGCTCTTTGAAACAACAGTGTTAATTACCATAGGAATATCATATTTGCTAACACATTTGACTTTTCATTGCAATATAATCTTTTGTTGTAGAAAGTTCTTCCATTTCTTGAAATTCTAGCCAATTACAGTGGGAATCTTTCTTGCCCTTCAAAAGCCAGTTGTGGGGAAATTATAAACAAGATCATACTTAGTTTGGTACAACTTTTCCATGTAACCCACATCCTCTGACCTTCCAAGAAATAAGTGAACCTTATCAATTCATAAATCTTACTTCTCAGCAAAGTTCTGTCTATACTGAATTCTTTTGAAGAATTTCCATTTTGAACTTGATGGACTCTTGCATTATTCCTTCACAGTCTTTGATTGATCACAGGGAAAAGTAGGTTGGGCTCGAAAAATGAAAGATGAAGTAAGACTAAGACAACATTTCAACCCAATTTTTATTTACACTCATGTTCCAAAAATGGAATGAAAACTGTAAAATGCCAAGGATTCATTTTTAAAATAGATTTTAATGGAATAAGGAGAATGTTGTGTGATAACTTCTCATTAAAATGTAAAGAAAGTAAACTTGAATATTAAAAGTGATACTGAGTGATCCCGTATAAGCTCTTGTATCTCCCTTTCTGAAGATGGCAGGAGGAAAAAAAAGCAGGATACATTCTATATTTGATTTTGAGATGCTCTGTTTCATTTCAGTCTAGACTCAATTTTGTTTTAAGATTGACAACGTGGCCTAGCTTCATAGTGCATTTCTTCCAAAAGCAGTGTACTGAAACAACATTGCAGTATCGATTCATTTTACATGGTTGATAATGTGATTATATAATTAGAAGAACTGTGAAGAAATCTTTCACACTTCTGCCCTGGTTGAAAAAATAGCTCCATGGGATAAATCTTTAAAACATTAAAGGATTTAAAAAATAGGTGTTGTGTTGGTGATTTATGCAGCCCATAATAATTTGGGTTACATTTATCATTTAGTTATGCAGATTGATACTTGAGTAAACAATAACTTCCTTGGAGAAAGGTAGGCTTAGCTATTTTTTTTTTTTTTTGTGCAGTACACGGCCCTCTCACTGTTGTGGCCTCTCCCGTTGCGGAGCGCAGGCTCAGCGGCCATGGCTCACGGGCCCAGCCGCTCCGTGGCATGTGGGATCCTCCCGGACCGGGGCACGAACCGGTGTCCCCTGCATCGGCAGGCGGACTCTCAACCACTGCGCCACCAGGGAAGCCTGCTATTTCTTGACTTACTATAGCTAATAACAAAAGTTAATAATGAATATTAAAAACAATAGTTCTCAAAATTTATTGTATATCTAAATCACCTGGAGAGCTAATAAAATTCATATTACAGGCCCCACAGCCTGATGTTCAGTTTTAATGGATAAAATTTGGGTCCATGAATCTGCATTCTGAATAAGCCTCTAGGCTTATTGTCTAGGCTTATTGTCTAGGCTTGTTGTCTACCAGAAATGTGAATTAAGCATAAAGACTCAAATAGCCACCTGAAGGATCAGAATTAGAGCTAATTCTGATCTAATCAGAATTAGATCAGAGATAGAGCTCTTTCAAAGTCTTATTCCAAAAGAATTGCATTATTTAACCTGTCTAATGGTTCCCTGGAAGATCCCACTTGCAAGACTATTTGTATCTGACCTAACAGAGAGCATACCCAATACCAAAAGCCCTTTCTCCTAGAGGAGTTTGTTGAAAACAATTACAGTGAGCATTCTAACTTCATAGCTGTATGAGGGGGTGGATAACAGTTGGGGCAAACAGTAGACTAACTGAAAGGCCTAAAAGGAAATTCTGGTGAATAATGTGTGCATAGGGGCTTTGAAACACTCTGACATAGTCCTAGGGATCTAGAAAGTCACATACATGCTGTGGACACGCTCAGGAAAAGATCTGAGAAGGCCATAAGCTCTCACTTCCAGCTGACTTCAAGGCTCAGTGAAAGCAGGAAGTAAGACCAAGACAGAGATGTCAACTGCTTGGCTGGGCATAGCAGGCATGCCTCAGCATGCACAGAGTGCCCTGGTGAAGACTGGGAGAGGTACTGCTTCCAGGAATTGAAGACAATATGTCTAGTATTCACAAAAATATTAAACAAATGACCAATGATCTGACAAATGATTAAACAGAAAATTCAGTGGTCAGAGACAATAAAGAATACAAACTTTACAGAAAAGTCACTAAAACAAACAGTAACAAATGTAACAAGTAGCAACAACAACAAACCTTGGGGAAAGGGGAGACAATGATTTCCAGAAAAGCCATATTATATTATTTTAGATGTCAAGTTTTCACCATAAAATTATGAGATATGCAAATCAACAGGAAAGGATGCCTCATAAACACAAAAAATAATTAATAGGATCTACACCTGAGGAAAGAACTATTCCTGAGGAAGTCCAAACACTGGAATTCCCAAAGACTTCATTTTTTTTAAGTTTTTAAAATTTTTACTTTATATTGGAGTACTGGTGATTAACAATGCCATATTAGTTTCAGGTATACAGAAAAGTGATTCAGTTATAAATATACATGTATCTATTCTTTTTTCAAATTCTTTTTCCTTTTAGCTTATTACAGAGTATTGAGCAGAGATCCCTGTGTTATACAGTAGGTCCTTGTTTGTTGTGTATTTTATTTTAATTATTTATTTTCTGTGCTTCAAGAACATAATTTTTTATTTGCTGTATGGAATAAAGACTGGGGAAGGGAGACACAAAAGGTAGAGACACCAGTTAAGAGGCTAAATTTTATTACAAGGGTATAAAATAATAGGAAAGGGCAATTACAGAGGTAATTCGTACAGAAAACCAATTCAGGAAATGGTGTTTCTTTCTAACTGATAGACTTCCAAGAATTGTTTTTTTTTTTTTTTTTTAACATCCTTATTGGAGTATAATTGGCTTACAATTTTGTGTTAGTTTCTGTTGTATAACAACCTGAATCAGCTATACGTATACATATATCCCCTTATCCCATCCCTCTTGTGTCTCCCTCCCACCCTCCCTATCCCACACCTCTAGGTGGTCACAAAGCACAGAGCTGATCTCCCTGTGCTATGCGGCTGCTTCCCACTAACTATTTTACATTTGGTAGTGTATAATATGTCAGTGCTACTCTCTCACTTCGTCCCAGCTTCCCTTCCCACTCCCGTGTCCTCAAGTCCATTCTCAACACCTGTGTCTTTATTTCTGTCCTTGCCTCTAGGTTCATCAGAACCTTTTTTCTTTTTATTTTTAGATTCCATGTATATGTGTTAACATACAGTATTTGTTTTTCTCTTTCTGACTTACTTCACTCTGTGTGACAGACTCTAGGTCCATCCACCTCACTAAAAATAACTCAACTTCATTTCTTTTTAAGGCTGAGTAATATTCCATTCTATATATGTGCCACATCTTCTTTATCCATTCATGTGTCGATGGACATTTAGGTTGCCTCCATGTCCTGGCTATTGTAAATAGTGCTGCAGTGAACACTGTGGTACATGTCTCTTTTTGAATTATGGTTTTCTCAGGGTATATGCCTAGTAGTGGGACTGCTGGGTCGTATGGTAGTTCTATTTTTAGTTTTTTAAGAAACCTCCACACTGTTCTCCATAGAGGCTGAATCAATTTACATTCCCACCAACAGTGAAAGAGGGTTCCCTTTTTTCCACACCCTCTCCAGCATTTAATGTTTGTAGATTTTTTGATAAAGGCCATTCTGACCACTGTGAGGTGATACCTCATTGCAGTTTTGATCTGCATTTCTCTAATGATTAGTGATGTTGTGAGCATCCTTTCATGTATTTGTTGGCAGTCAGTATATCTTCTTTGGAGAAATGTCTATTTAGGTCTTCTGTCCATTTTTGGATTGGGTCATTTGTCTTTTTGATATTGAGCTGCATGAGCTGCTTGTAAATTTTGGAGATTAATCCTTTGTCGGTTGCTTCATTTGCAAATATTTTCTCCCATTCTGAGGGTTGTCTTTTCATCTTCTTTATGGTTTCCCTTGCTGTGCAAAAGTTTTTAAGTTTCATTAGGTCCCATTTGTTTTTTTTTGTTTGTTTTATTTCCATTTCTCTACAAGGTGGGTCAAAAAGGATCTCGCTGTGTTTTATGTCATAGAGTGTTCTGCCTGTGTTTTCCTCTAAGAGTTTTATAGTGTCTGGCCTTACCTTTAGGTCTTTAATCCATTTTGAGTTTACTTTTGTGTATAGTGTTAGGAAATGTTCTAATTTCATTCTTTTACATGTAGCTGTCCAGTTTTCCCAACACCACTTATTGAAGAGGCTGTCTTTTCTCCATTGTATATTTTTGCCTCCTTTATCAAAGGTAAGGTGACCATATGTGTGTGGGTTTATCTCTGGGCTTTCTATCCTGTTTCATTGATCTATATTTCTGTTTTTGTGCCAGTACCATACTGTCTTGATTACTGTAGATTTGTAGTATAGTCTGAAGTCCAGGAGCCTGATTCCTCCAGCTCCATTTTTCTTTCTCAAGATTGCTTTGGCTATTCGGGGTCTTTTGTGTTTCCATACAAATTGTGAAATTTTTTTGTAGTTCTGTGAAAAATACCATTGGTAGTTCAATAGGGATTGCACTGAATCTGTAGATTGCTTTGGGTCGTATAGTCATTTTCACAATGTTGATTCTTCCAATCCAAGAACATGGTATATCTCTCTATCTGTTTGTATCATCTTTAAATTCTTTCATCAGTGTCATAGTTTTCTGCATGCAGGTCTTTTGTCTCCTTAGGTAAGTTTATTCCTAGGTAATTTATTCCTTTCATTGCAGTGGTAAATGGGAGTGTTTCCTTAATATCTTTTTCAGATTTTTCATCATTAGTTTGTAGGAATGCAAGAAATTTCTGTGCATTAATTTTTTATCCTGCTACTTTACCAAATTCATTGATTAGCTCTAGTATAGTATCATGCCATCTGCTAACAGTGACAGTTTTACTTCTTCTTTTCCGATTTGGATCCTTTTTATTTCTTTTTCTTCTCTGATTGCCATGGCTAAAACTTCCAAAACTATGTTGAATAATAGTGGTGAGATTCGGGACCCTTGTCTTGTTCCTGATCTTAGAGGAAATGGTTTCAGTCTTTCACCATTGAGAACGATGTTGGCTGTGGGTTTGTCATCTAAGGCCTTTATTATGTTGAGTTAGGTTCCCTCTATGCCTACTTTCTGGACAGTTTTTCTCATAAATGGGTATTGAATTTTGTTAAAAGCTTTTTCTGCATCTATTGAGATGATCATATGGTTTTTATCCTTCAGTTTGTTATTATGGTGTATCACATTGATTGATTTGCATATATTGAAGAATCCTTGCATTCCTGGGATAAACCCCACTTGATCATCGTGTACGATCCTTTTAATGTGCTGTTGAATTCTGTTTGCTAGTATTTTGTTGAGGACTTTTGCATCTATTTCTATTTTGCATCTATATTCATCAGTGATATTGACCTGCAGTTTTCTTTCTTTGTGACATCTTTGTCTGGTTTTGGTATCAGAGTGATGGTGGCCTCGTAGAATGAGTTTGGGAGTGTTCCTCCCTCTGCTATATTTTGGAAGAGTTTGAGAAGGAAAGTTGTTAGCTCTTCTCTAAATGTTTGATAGAATTCGCCTGTGAAGCCACCTGGTCCTGGGCTTTTGTTTGTTGGAAAATTTTTAATCACAGTTTCAATTTCAGTGCTTGTGATTGTTATGTTTATATTTTCTATTTCGGTTCAGTCTCGGAAGGTTCTACTTTCATAAGAATTTGTCCATTTCTTCCAGGTTGTCCATTTTATTGGCATATTGTTGCTTGTAATAATCTCTCATGATCCTTTATATTTCTGCAGTGTCAGTTGTTACTTCTCCTTTTTCATTTCTAATTCTGTTGACTTGTGTCATCTCCCTTTTTTTCTTGAGGAGTCTGGCTAATGGTTTATCAATTTTGTTTATCTTCTCAAAGAACCAGCTTTTAGTTTTATTGATCTTTGCTATTGTTTCCTTCATTTCTTTTTCATTTATTTCTGATCTGATCTTTATGATTTCTTTCCTCCTGCTACCTTTGAGGGCTTTTTTGTTCTTCTTTCTCTAATTGCTTTAGGTTTAAATTAGGTGGTTTATTTGAGATGTTTCTTTTTACTTGAGGTAAGATTGTATTGCTATAAACTTCCCTCTTAGAACTGCTTTTGCTGCATCCCATAGGTTTTGGGTCATTGTGTTTTCATTGTAATTGTTTCTAGGTAGTTTTTGATTTCCTCTTTGATACCTTCAGTAATCTCTTGATTATTTAGTAGCATATTATTTAGCCTCAATGTGTTTGTTTTACAGTTTTTTCCTGTAATTGATATCTAGTCTTATAGTGTTGTTGTCAGAAAAGTTACTTGATACGATTTCAATTTTCTTAAATTTACCAAGGTTTGATTTGTCACCCAAGATATGATGTATCCTGCAGAATGTTCCATGAGCACTTGAGAAAAAGTGTATTCTGTTGTTTTGGATGGAATGTCCTATAAATATCAAGTAAGTCCATCTTGTTTAATGTGTCATTTAAAGCTGTGTCTCCTTGTTTACCTACATTTTGGATGAACTGTCCATTGGTGAAAGTTTGGTGTTAAAATCCCCTACTATGATTGTGTTACTGTTGCTTTCTCCTTTTATGGCTGGTAGCATTTGCCTTGTGTATTGAGGTGCTCCTATGTTTGGTGCATAAATATTTACAATCGTTTTATCTACTTCTTGGATTGATTCCTTGATGTTTATGTAGTGTCCTTCTTTGTCTCCTGTAATAATCTTTATTTTAAAGTCTATTTTGTCTGATATTATAATTGGTACTCCAGCTTTCTTTGGATTTCCATTTGCATCGAATATCTTTTTCCATCCCTTCACTTTGAGTCTGTATGTGTCCCTAGGTATGAAGTGGGTCTCTGGTAGACAGCATATATACGGGTCTTGTTTTTGGATCCAATCAGCCAGTCTGTGTCTTTGGATTGGCGCATTTAATCCATTTACATTCAAGGTGATTATCAATATGTATGTTCCTGTTACAGTTTTCTTAATTGTGTTGTGTTTGTAGGTCTTTTCCTTCTTTTGTGTTTTCTGCCTAGAGAATTTCCTTTAGCATTTTTTGTAAAGCTGGTTTGGTGTTGCTGGATTCTCTTAACTTTTGCTTGTCTGTAAAGGTTTTAATTTCTCCATCGAATCTGAATGACATCCTTGCTGGGTAGAGTAATCTTGCTTGTAGTTTTTTCCCTTTCATCTCTTTCAGTATGTCCTGCCACACCCTTCTGGCTTGCAGAGTTTCTGCTGAAAGAAGAGACTTTCAAAGGGGGATTCCCTTGTATTTTATTTGTCGTTTTTCCTGTGCTGCTTTTAATATTTTTTCTGTGTATTTAATTTTTGATAGTGATTATCATGTGTCTTGGCATGTTTCTCCTTGGATTTATCATGTATGGGACTCTCTGAGCTTCCTGTACTTGATTGACTATTTCCTTTCCCATATTACAGAAGTTTTCAACTATAATCTCTTCAAATATTTTCTCAGACCCTTTCTTTTTTTTCTTCTGGGACCCCTATAATTCGAATGTTGGTGTGTTTAATGTTGTCCCAGAGCTCTCTGAGACTGTCCTCAATTCTTTTCATTCTTTTTTCTTTATGCTCTGCTTTATTTATTTGCATTATTTTATCCTCCAGGTCACTTATCCATTCCTCTGCCTCAGTTATTCTGCTATTGATTACTTCTAGAGAATTTTTAATTCCATTTATTGTGTTGTTCATTGTTTGTTTGCTCTTTAGTTCTTCTAGGTCCTTGTTCAACATTTCTTGTATTTTTTCCATCCTATTTCCAAGATTGTGGATCATCTTTACTATCATTACTCTGAATTCTTTTTCAGGTAGACTGCCTATTTTCCCCTTCTTTTGTTTGGTCTGGTGAGCTTTTACGTTGCTCCTTCATCTGCTACATATTTCTGTGTCTTCTCATTTTGTTTAACTTACTGTGTTTGGTGTCTCCTTTTCGCAGGCTGTCTGTTCGTAATTCCCATTGTTTTTTATGTCTGCCCCCAGTGGGTAAGGTTGGCTCTATGGCTTGTGTAGGTTTCCCAGTGGAGGGGACTGGTGCCTGTGTTCTGGTGGGTGGGGCTGGATCTTGTCTTTTTTGTGGGCAGGGCCACTTCTGGTGGTGTATTTTGGGGTGTCTGTGAACTTAGTAAGATTTTAGGCAGCCTCTCTGTTAACGGGTGGCGTTGTGTTCCTGTCTTGCTAGTTGATTGGCACGGGGCTTCCAGCCCTGGAGCTTTCTGGCCGTTGGGTGGAGCCGGGTCTTAGTGCTGAGACAGAGATCTCTGGGAGAGCTCTCGCCAATTGATATCATGTGGAGCTGGGAGGTCTCTTGTGGTCCAATGTCCTGAACTTGGCTCTCCCACCTTAGAGCCTCAGGCCTGACACCAGACCAGAGCACCAAGACCCTGTCAGTTACCAGCAGGTAGGAGATAGCTAAATAGAAAGTATCTCAATGGCTTCTTAAGTGATGGGGAAGATGTGATGCATGAAGTACACAAGCTCAAGTCTCACAGCTTAGTTCTGTGAACTTGAATGAGACAGTTAACCTCTCTGTGCCTCAGGTTTCCTTTCGTGCAGCATCTCCTCATCCCAGAGGCCCAGTCATGTGCAAGGGAAGAGCTGTCGCTCACAGGCTGTGCAGGGAGGAAGGCTGGGAGCCTGGCTCAGGACCGAACTGCGCATGAGTGTCTTGGAAATGTCTATATCTATTTTAAATAAAGCAGTGTGTACATGTCAATCCCAAACTCCCAATCTGTCTCTCCCCCAACCCTTCCCCCGGTAACCATAAGTTCATTCTCTAAGTCTGTGAGTCTACTTCTATTTTATAAATGAGTTTGTATTATATATATACTTTTAGATTCTACATATAAGCGATATCATATGATATTTGTCTGTCTTTGTCTGACCTACTTCACTTAGTATGAGAATCTCCAGGTCCATCCATGTTGCTGTAAATGGCATTATTTCATTCTTTTTAATGGCTGAATAATATTCCATTGTGCATATATATATATATATATATATATATATATATATATATATATATATACACATATATACCACATCTTCTTTATCCATTTATCCATTGATGGACATTTAGGTTGCTTCCATGTCTTGGCTATTGTAAACAGCACTGCAGTGATCTTTGGGGTGCATGTATCCTTTCAAACCATGGTTTTATCCTGATATAGGCCCAGGAGTGGGAATGCTGGATCATATGGTAGTTCTAGATTTAGTTTTTTCAGGAATCTCCATACTGTTCTCCATAGTGGCTGCACAAATTTACGTTCCCACCAGCAGTGTAGGAGAGTTCCCTTTTCTCCACACCCTCTCCAGCATTTATTGTTTGTAGAGTTTTTGATGATGGCCACTTTGACCAGTGTGAGGTGATATCTCATGGTAGTTTTGATTTCCATTTCTCTAATAATTAGCGATGTTGAGCATCTTCTCATTTGCCTCTTGGCCATCTCTATGTCTTCTTTGGAGAAATGTCTATTTAGATATTCTGTCTTTTTTTTGATTGGGTTGTTTGTTTTTTTGACATTGAGTCCCATGAGCTGTTTGTAAATTTTGGAGATTAATCCCTTGTAGATCACATCATTTGCAAATTTTTTCTCCCATTCTTTGGGTTGTCTTTTCGTCTTGTTTATGGTTTCCTTTGCTATGGAAAAGCTTTTAAGTATAATTAGGTCCATTTGTTTATTTTTGTTTCTATTTCCATTACTCTAGGAAACAGATTGAAAAAGATATTGCTGCAATTTATATCAAGGAGTGTTCTGCCTATGTTTCCCTCTAAGCGTTTTATAATATCCGGACTTACATTTAGCACTTTAATCCATTTTGAGTTTATTTTCGTGTATGGTGTTAGAGAATGATCTAATTTCATATTTTTACATGTAACTGTCCAGTTTTCCCAGCACCATTTATTGAAGACACTGTCTTTTCTCCATTTTATAGTCTTCCCTCTATTGGCATAGATTAATTGACCATAGGTGCATGGGTTTATCTCTGGGCTTTCTATCCTGTTCCATTGATTCATAGTTCTGTTTTTGTGCAAGTACCATACTGTTTTGATGACTGTAGCTTTGTAGTATAGTCTGAAGTCAGGGAGCGTGCCTCCTCCAGCTCTGTTTTCCTTTCTCAAGATTGCTTTGGCTACTTAGTGTCTTTTGTGACTCCATACAAGTCTTAAGACTTTTTGTTTTAGTTCTGTGAAAAATGCCATTGGTAATTTGATAGGGATTGCATTGAATCTGTATACTACCTTAGAAAGTACTGTTATTTTTACAGTATTGATTCTTCCAATCCAAGACCATGGTATATCTTTCCATCTGCTCGTGTCATCTTTGATTTCTTTCATCAGTGTCTCTTTTCTAATTTGGATTCCCTTTATTTCTTTTTCTTCTCTGATTGCCATGGCTAGGACTTCCAAAACTATGTTGAATAAAAGTGATGAGAGTGGATATCTTTGTTTTGTTCTTGATCTTAGAGGAAATGCTTTCAGCTTTTCACTGTTGAGTATGATGTTAGCTGCAGGTTTGTTGTATATGGACTTATTATGTTGAGGTATGTTCCCTCTATTCTCACTTTCTGGAGAGTTTTTATCCATAAAACAATGTTGAATTTTATCAAAAGGTTTTTCTGCCTCTATTGAGATGGTCATATGGTTTTTATTCTTCAATTTGTTGATGTAGTGCATCACACTGATTGATTTGTGGATATTGAAAAATACTTGCATCCCGGGATGAATCCCACTTGATCATGGTGTATGATTCCTTTAATGTATTGTTGGATTTAGTGTGCTAGTATTTTGTTGAGGATTTTTGCATCTATGTTCATCAGTGATATTAGCCTGTAATTCTCTTTTTTTGTGGTAACTTTGTCTGGTTTTGTTATCAGGGTGATGGTGGCCTCATAGAATGAGTTTTGGAGTGTTCCTTCCTGTGCAGTTTTTTGGAATAGTTTCATAGGATAGGTGTTAACTCTTTTCTAAATGTTTGATAGAATTTACCTGTGAAGCCATCTGGTCCTGGACTTTTGTTTATTGGGAGTTTTTAAATCACAGTTTCAATTTTAACACTTGTGATTGGGAGATTGTACCTTTGTAAAAATTTGTCCATTTCTTCTAGGTTGTCCATTTTATTGGCATATAGTTGCTTGTAGTAGTCTGTTATGATCCTTTGCATTTCTGTGGTGTCTGTTGTTACTTTTCCGTTTTCATTTCTAATTTTATTGTTTTGAGACCTCTCCCTCTTTTTCTTGATGAGACTGGCTAAAGATTTCTGCTCTGGTCTTTATGATTTCTTTCCTTCTACAAACTTTGGGTTTTGTTTGTTCTCCTTTCTCTAGTTGCTTTAGGCGTAAGGTTAGGTTGCTTAATTGAGCTTTTACTTGTTTCCTTAAGTAAGATTGTATTGCTATAAACTTCCCTCTTAGAACTGCTTTTGCCATGTCCCATAGGTTTTGGATCATTGTGCTTTCATTTTCTTTTTGTCTCTAGGTATTTTTTGATTTCCTCTTTTACTTCTTCATTGATCCATTGGTTGGTTATTAACATAATATTTAATCTCCATGTGTTTGTGATTTTTACAGTTTTTTCACGTAGTTGATTTCTAGTATCATAGCATTGTGCTCAGAAAAGATGCTTGATATAATTTCAATTTTCTTATATTCACTGAGGCTCACCTTGTGGCCCAGCATGTGATCAATCCTGGAGAATGTTCCATGTGCACTTGAGAAGACTGTATTCTGCTGCTTTTGGATGGAATGCTCCCTAAGTATTAATTAAGTCTGCCTGGTCTAATGTGTCATTTAAGCCCTAGGTTTCCTTATTGATTTTCCGTCTGGATGGTCTGTTCATTGATGAAAGTGGGATGTTAAAGTCCCCCACTATTATTTGTGTTTCTGTCGATTTCTCCCTTTTTTTTTTTTTTTTTTGGCAGTACGCGGGCCTCTTACTGTTGTGGCCTCTCCCGTTGCAGAGCACAGGCTCTGGATGTGCAGGCTCAGCAGCCATAGCTCACGGGCCTAGCTGCTCCATGGCATGTGGGATCTTCCCGGACCGGGGCACGAACCCGCATCCCCTGCATCGGCAGGCGGACTCTCAACCACTGCGCCACCAGGGAAGCCCGATTTCTCTTTTTAAGGCTGTTAGTGTTTGCCTCATATATTGAGGTGCTCCTCTGTTGGGTGCATTTATATTTACAATTGCTTTATCTTCTTATTGGATTGATCCCTTGACCATTATGTCGTGTCCTTTGTTACTTGTAACGGTATTTATTTTAAAGTCTTTTTTGTCTAATAGGAGTATTGCTGCACAAGCTTTCTTTTGATTTCCATCTTCATGGAATACCTTTTCCATTCCATCCCCTCACTTTCAGTCTGTATGTGCCCCTAGATCAGAAGTGGGTCTCTTGTAGACAGCATATATATAAGTCCTGTTTTTGTATACTTTCAGCCAGTCTATGTCTTTTTATTGAAGCATTTAATCTGCGCAAGACCCTATGTGTGCCCTCCAAGAATGGAGTTTCTGTTTTCCCCAGTTCTGTGGAATTCCTGCAGTTAAACCCCACTAGCCTTCAAAGCCAGATTCTCTGGGGCCTCCTCCTCCCAGTGCCAGAACCCCAGGCTGGGGAGTCTGACATGGGGCTCAGAATTCTGAGTTCAATCCTGTGGGAGAACTTCTGTGGTATAATTATTTTCCAGTTTGTTGGTCACCCACCCAGTGGGTATGGGATTTGATCTTATCGTGATTGTGCCCCTCCTACCATCTCATTCTGGCTTCTCCGTTGTCTTTGTATATAGGGTATCTTTTTTGGTAGGTTCCAGCATTTTTTTTTGTCAATGGTTGTTCAGCAGTCAGTTGTGATTTTGGTGTTTCTGTAAGAAGAGGTGAGCTCACATCCTTATACTCCGCCATCTTGTCCAGGAATTTTCCAGACAAAGACTTTAATTCAGCTATTTTAAATATGTTCAAAGAGCTAAAAGAAATTGTGTCTAAAGAACTAAGGAGAGTATGAGAATGGAGTTGTTTATGCTGCAAATTTATATACAAAAAGTACTTAAGGTACAAATCTAACAATATGTACAGAATATGTATAAAACTATAAAACACTGTTGAAAGAAATCAAAGAAGAGTAAATAGAATTTCCTTGTTCATGGATTGGAAGACTCAATATTAAGATGGCAGTTCTTCCCAACTTGATCTGTACCTTCAGTGTAATTCAAATCAGAATCCCAGCAAAGTCTTTTGTAGTTTGAAACAGTTTTTAAACTGATTCAGATATTCAAATGGAAAGGCAATAGCCTAGGCTAATCAAAACAATACTGAGGAAACTCAGAAAGATTCTACTACTTGTTTTTAAGTCTTACTATAAAGCTTGCAGTAGTAGAAAAATAATAAGCACACACACAGCTCAATGAAACACAAGAGAGAGCCCCAAAATAAACATGCTCAAATATAATAAACTAATTTTGGACAAATTTATAAAGTCAGTACAATAGAGAGAGGTTAATATGTGTAACAAATGATGTTAGAACAATTGAACATCCATGTGCCAAAAATAAAGTGAACCTAGACAAAAAGTTTACCTCTTTTACAAACAGCTCAAAATGGGTCTTAGATTGTAAAATGCCAAACTATAAAAATTCTAGAAGAAAACATAAGATACGATCTACGTGATCTTGCATTTAGTACTGAGTTTTTAGATATAACACCAATAATGCAATCAATGACAGAAAAACCACATAAATTGGAGTAAAGTAAAATTATCTGCTCTGTAAAAGATACTTGTAGTAGGCTCAGTAATCTTTTCCCAAAGACATAGGGTCCTAATCCCCCAAACATGTAAATGTTTGCAGATATGATTAATGTAGGGATCTTGAGATGGGGAGATTATCATGGATTGTTTGGTAGGCCCTAAATGAAATCACTAGTGTCTTTATGAGAAAGATGTGGAAAGAGATTTGACATAGAAGAGGACTATATAATTAACCATAGATGCAGAAACTAGGGTGGCTACAGTCTAAAGAATTCTAGCAGCCTTTAGAAACTGGAAGAGACCAGGAACAAATTCCCCTCTAGAAAGCATCCGGAGGTCGATTTAACCTACTAACACCTTGGTTTCAGCCAGTGAAACTGACTTTGGACTTTTGCCCTCCTGAACTGTGAGAGAATAAATTTCTGCTACTTTAAGCATTTGTAATAATTTGTTTCAGCAGCCATTGTAAACTGATAAGCACTGTTAAGAGAATGAAAAGATGAGCCAAAGAATGGGAGAAAATATCTGCAAAATGTATACCTGATAATGGACATGTGCGCAGAATATACCAAAAAAAAACCCCAAACCTTAGAACTCAACAATAATAAAACAAACCATCCACTTTAAAAATGGGCAAAAGATTTGAAAAAATACATCACCAAAGTAAATATAAATATGGCAAATAACTATATGAAAAGATGTGCAATATCATGTTAGTAAAATGCAAATCAAATAACAGTGATAAAACACTACTCTTTTAGCCATTCCAGTAGGTATAGAAGGTAATTTTTTAAAACGTAGACTACCAATTGCTGGTAAGGAGAATTCTCATTCATTGCCAGTGGGAGGGCAAAATAGTCCACCCACTTTGGAAGACAGTTTGGCATTTTCTTGCAAAGCAAAACATAGTGTTGTTATATGCTCCAGCCTTGTACATCTATAGATATTCACTCAACTGATGTGAAAACTTATATGTACACTAATCTGCATGAAACTGTTTATAGTAGCTCTATTCATAATCATCCAAAACTGTTGCCAACCAAGATGTCCTACACCAGGTAATGGATATACCACCTGTGGTATATCCATATGATGGAATATTATTCAGCAATAAAAAAGAATGGACCATCAAGTACAGAGAAAGACATGGATAAATCTTAAACACATATTCCTAAGTGAAAGATGCCAGTCTGTAAAGCAACATATTTTATTACTGCATTTAAAGGAAATTCTGCAAAAGCAAAACCATAGAGGCAATGAGCAGACCAGTGGTTAGAAGCTTGGGGGATGGGAGAAGAATAAATAAGCAAAGCACAGGGGATTTTTTTATGGCAGTGAAATTATTCTATATGATACAGTAATGGAAAACACATGACACTGTGTATTTGTCAGTATCCACAGAACTTTACTATACAATGGTGAACTCTCATGTAGGCAAATTTTTAAACTACTAAGGAAGTTAAGGGATCTCAGGATGAATGTGGGATGTGCCCAAAAGGAAAAAAAAAGAAACTGTAAGAGAGGTATGAAACAGCTTCAGTGATTAGAGTGGGGGAATAAGGTGCTGACCTAAGTAAGTAACTTTGCAAGCTGAGTGCTATCTGTATGACTAAAGGCAAAAGGAACTGTGCATGAACACTCTACCCTAGTTGATAAAGTTGGTTCCTATGGGGTGTGGGTTAACAATTCTGAAACCATTATAGATATTGTAATTGAACAATTAAGTAAATGGAAGGGGATGGTGGGAATGAGTTTTGTAGCTGCTAGAGTAGAGGTTACATGAAAACATGAGGAGGAGGCTAGAATGACCCACGTGGTTGTGGATTAGAGCAGAGACATCAGCATCAACGCACATCCCACTTAATGTCAGTGGAGTTACTTGCATTTAGAAATATTTATAGATATGTGTGTACATACAGATTAGTACAGGTACATGTATTTCCTTGCTCCCTCAGCTAAGGGAAAGCTGTACAACTTTGTACAAATAGTCAAAATTGTTGATTGTGATTTTTGAACTTCCTTTCAAAATTCAAGACATTTTTATTGTTTGCCATTCACTCATTCAACTAATATTTACTGTATGTCCATTGTGAGCCAAGAATGTTCCACCCTGAGGATATGAAACCAATAATGTCATTGACCTCATAGATGAATGGGAAAAACATTCAATAAACAAAGAGTTACATGTATATAATATAACTATATATCTTCAGTTTATTAAAATACTTCTAAAGTAAGTAAAGGAAAATATTATTACCTTGTACCAAAATTTCAGAGCAAGAAAAATATTCAGGTCTTTGACTTGGTATTTGACATCTACCTGCGGTAGAAAACATCTAGCCTGATGATTGCAGTGCTTCATTAATCCAATGATGCTCTCAATTCAAAATATACTTGTTGACACCTAATATGCTATATATATATATATATATATATATGTATAGTATATATATGTGCTATATATATATACCATATATATGCTCTCGCGCTCTCTCGCTCTCTCTCTCTCTGTCTATATATATATATCTCCTATTTAGGAGTTAGAAATATCCATTCATTCCCTTATTCAACATTTATTAAGGGGTAACTGTGAGACTATTTCTAGAAATTTCCAAGATGAATTAGACATATTTCCTATCCTTAAATAGGTCAGTATAACGGGAAAGAAATACAATTAAAAAAAATTAAATCCACTCTGGCAGAATGTGCACAAAGTATTATGGAACTATAGGGCATATCATCTAACCTAGCGTGAAAGCCAAGGAGGATTCTTGTTATATGCCTTTTCTGAGCTAAAAATTTGAGAAGGAAGTTAGGCTTCAGAACCAGGCAGGAAGAATATAAGAAGTGAGGACGTATACCACAGAGAGAGTATGAACAATGAGAAAAGAAACAAAATGGAATGTGCAGGAAGCTACACAGTTTAGTGTGGCCCTGGCTTTTCAGGGGGAGGACAGGAATGGTAGGAGATGATGTTGGAGAAGGAGGAAGAAACAAGTTTGTAAAGAGGCGTCAGCCATGCTGTGGAACTTTAATTTTATACTGTGGGGATAGCACACGGATTTTAAGTTGGAAAATGAAATGGCTAGATTTAGAGGTAAAAGATGTATTTCTCTCCTTGAGAATCTTATGGCCTCAGAAATCAACTTTCTCTTTATAGGAGATGTGTTGCCCTTATCCTTGAAGAAATCCAGAGTTTAGGAATAGAGTAATATATTCTTGACATCATACCAATGCTAAGGAGAGATACGAAGGACTCAAGGAAAAATAAATACAGTGAGAGTTATCTTAGTAATTTTTTTTACAAGAAAGTTGGGACTGTGAATTCTGAGTTCCAAGGCTGATCTTTAGAAATGTCTATTTTAAGGGTGGAACATTTAAAGAGCAGGATATCTCTCTAATGGGTTGGCCTGTGTAGGAGGAGTATGTTTTGTATATTCTGTATGATCTGAGCAGAATCACTCAAGTGATCACAAGCAAAGGATGATCATAATTGAAATTAACCTTTTGGTTTCTTCTTACTAAGGCTGTGCCTTTTGGCTGGCATTATAAAATGCTTAACACTTGAAAGCACCTTCTTTTGATATTGCTACAATGATCACAGAAAAATATAACTTTCCTCTCAGTGAACTAAATGAAGCAAATTATAGTGAGGGCTACAAAGAAGAAAATTACATGTTGCCATCAATTTAGGCAATAGAGTAATAATTTTAATAAAAACTTTCCCTATTAATTTTGTCACTCTCTTTCTGTGTGTTACCATTGGATGACTAACCATCCCAATGGACTAGACAGGCTCACATTAAAAGTTTTATTCTTAGGCAAAAGTTTTCCCAGAGCTATCATAGAATTTATTGTTCTCACTTATTTGCCAAAAAACATAATGTAAGTGACACAGAATAAACTCAAAGTTGTTGAGAAGAGGGTTAATTTGAAAAAATCTGACAGTGCACTGGGTTTCAGATTTCATATGCCACAGAATCACCTGTGAAGGTTGTTTAACACATAAATGCCTCAGTCTCCATCTCTGTCAGTCTCAGGAGGCACCTACACTTTTAGTGCATTTCTGGTGCACTCCAAAGTTTGAGAATCAGAGTTACAAATGACGAAAACCTTCCAGTATCAGTTTGGAAAACTGATTTTAAAATTTTAGAGCAAGGACAAGAATGCCTCTTTGCTGCATGCTTAAACATAAAAATTTATAAAATGTTAAATTCTTTTTAAATTCTGCATGTCATCTAAAAGATCGGAATTTACAAAGATGAACATAGTAGCTAATATGTTTAAACAACCTAATATAATAAAAGATAAGTTAATTAAAATAGAAAATAACTGTAGTCTCACAGGAGAATGCCAAATGCAAATCAGGGTATGCTTCTTCTGTGCTAAATGAGAATATGCCTATGCAAACTTTGAAAATGGTAAGTTTATATGGAAAAAAATAAGCATGTATATATTGAAGTAATAAATTCATCAGGTGTGTAAAAAAGAAAAGGTGCTAAAAATTATGTTATGGGGGAAAAAACCCAGAAGAGCAGTCACCTCTAAAACTGGATTCTGATTCTCTGAAATCATTGGTTGTTTTTTGTTTTTGTTAAACTTGTATAACGTGAAGAAAAAATATATATATACATACCTCAAGGAAGCATATGCTTCAAGTTTTTGGATGTTGGTCCAAAGAAAACTCAGTGTTTATGTGCAAGGCAGACATTTCACGTTTTTTAATGTAATCCAGTTTTTGTGGAAAGGGTCCGTTCCCAATATATAAACTTTTCTCAGTAATGCTGTGAGATTTCCACCTGTCTCCTCAGCAATAGTTCATAAAACTAAATAAGAGAATTTATTTTAAGAAAAGTGTGCATTAACCTGTGACATCTGGTTTGTTTAGTGACCCTGTAAATGCCGTGGGCCTATCACTTTAAACTGATGAGGTTTACATAACCTTAATTGAATTATCAGGGCATTGAAAACAGAAGGGACAAGAGGGACTACAAGGCGAGTATTCCAGTTTCTAACTTCTACTCAGCTCAAAAAGTCAGTCTCCTGTCAGATTTTTGGAGATTTGTGCCTCCCTGGGGCTATTGCAGACTTCTAGCCTCTGCTGTTTCGATTAGGTTGCGCAGCTCTCAAACAAATACAGAGGATAACTTTCTGAGTGCGTAGAAACAAAATGTGGAGTCTGAAGCTTTGCTAAAATTTGAAAACATCAAAATGATTTCCCCCAGGCCTGAAAATGCTCTCAGTGTTGCAGTGAAATTCAGCCAGCCCTATGCTTACATGGAGTGACCAGTATGAAAATACACTGGACAATGTATTTGAGACTGCTAAGACAAGAGGCACGGTGGACCAAAGCATCAATTTAATGT
Source organism: Pseudorca crassidens (assembly GCF_039906515.1). Classification (NCBI taxonomy): domain Eukaryota; kingdom Metazoa; phylum Chordata; class Mammalia; order Artiodactyla; family Delphinidae; genus Pseudorca; species Pseudorca crassidens. The sequence goes on from NC_090306.1 coordinate 66,770,655, forward strand.
TAGAACTAAATTCAAATCTGAACTCTCATACTCTGTATGACCTGAGCTATGGTCTCTAACCCATTTTCCTCATCTGAAAATGGTGATGATATATATCTTGATAGATTCTTGTGATGACTAAATGTTGAAATTCATACAAAGTATCTGAAAAAAATGTCTAAAGATAGTTATCTATGAGTAAGAAAATACATAGCTAGAATCATTCATTCCAGGTAAGTTTACTGATCACCTCGTTTATGTAATAGAGATGGTAGGTTATATCAAAGTTCTTTGTGAGCATCTGTAACATTTTGAGGAGCACTTTAGATGGCCTTAGAGAATATCTAGTTTATATCTAGGTATAATTAAGCCTTGAGGAATAGGAAAGGGAGCCACCTCTGTCATATGCAGAAATTTCCAAGAAGTTGAGAGGGACTACAAATTTACAGTGACAAAAGATTAAAGCACTTTCTCTCAACTGTACTGAGAATCTCAGAGAAGATGGAGAAGATAGAATGTTAGAATGATTCAGGATTAGGGCATTCTTGTTGTTGTTTGTTTTGTTTTTCCAGGCAGTTATAAAAGATCTAACAGAAGCAGGGTCATTGATAGTGTGGCAGGGTGTAGTTGAAGCCAAAAAAAAAGGAATTAAGAAAATGGAATATTAAAGTTTACAATTTGGAGGTACAACTTTTGAGAAATACAAGCTGTGTCTAATGTTTGACTGTGGGTGTGTGTGACTTCTGCAAAAAAGATTTGCTGGCTCTTGAGTTAAGGAAATCAAGAAATTCTAAGTCTAGAGGCTAGAGATGGAGAGACACACTCTGGGTCAGCCTGACACAGCCTTCAACGGCTATCGATTTGACCAGGATGGTAAGTAACAGTATCAAGGAGAGATGACAAGGTTATATGGATATATGTCAATGGATATCACGAATCTCAAAAGAGAAGTGTTCTTAATATCAAGTTATAAGTTCACAGTGGTGAACAGGAGCTAGGTGAACACTGACAACACCACTATCATCATCACCACCGCAATTCTGATCATCATCACCACCAGTACAATTCTGATCAGAGAAACTAAGCTGAATGGAGCCAACAATATGGGAAGTAATTAACAGCCAAGGAAAGATACTGGAGTAAGCAAACTGTGAAATAGTTGAGTATGTAGGAAAGTTTGTTGACCATGAAAGGGTCATTCCAGAGGCTAGAGGGAAGAGTTAGTAGGGAAGGGAACAGTGAGAAAAATGGAGTAGGGAAAGGATGCACAGAATATATGGGGATGAGGTTACAAGAAAAGATAGGTGTTAAGAAAGGAGGCATTTAATGTGGTATCCGAGGATGAGGTATGTGGCTACTGTAGGATGACTTGATCTCCGAGATCCCAAAGGAATTCTGGTTTAAAGTTTTTCAGTGTTTCTGTAGTCTAGGTGGTTCATATGGCTTGTTTGTTGGTAAGAAGTATATTGTATTAGTTAGGTGCGTGGATTGTGGGGTCAGATCATCTAGTTACAGGTCTTCCTGCAGTGCTGACTCACTGTGCAACTTTAATAAGTTACTTAATTTCCCTGAGTCTTGGTTTCATCATCTGTAAAATTATCAGTGTAGCAGGTTCATCATAGAGCTGTAGGATTGAATGTCATAATGTGTATTATATTAAGATTTGAACTTGGCACAAAATTAGCACTTTGCTTTCACTATTACTATTTTTGTATGTATAAGAAGATGATGGCTTTTATTTAAGGTTCAAGCAGAACATTCAGTAAAAATTGTAATGTCTTACTCATAATCAGAATTGCTTTTAATTAGTTTATAGAACACGCACCTCAAAATAGAAAAATCAGGAGACTGTGCAGAGTGAGAGAATTCAGGCCTCTCATAAAGAGCCCATCTTACTGGCCACCTTTGCAAAGGAAAGCTTAGTGCGGGCCAGGGAAAGGGGTGCAAAGGAGATTTCTTAGTTTCAAGATTGTTCCCTTTATCTATTGCTGCAAAACAAACCACCTTGAATTTGATGGTATTGAAAACAACATTTAAAAAAAATATTCTCTCTCATAGTTCAGGGGTTGATTGATCCCAGTCAAGTTTCTCTCCCTTAAGGTCATTCATTTGACAAAAGTCAGACAGTGACTGGAACTGGAGTCATCTCAAAGGCTTCTTTTTTAAAATCCATTCTTTGTTTGATAGCAGTTTTATATTTACAAAATTATTACAAAGATAGTAAAAAAAAAGTTCCCATATACTCTACACACAGTTCCCATTACTATTAACATCTTACGTTAGTATGGTATTTTTGTCACAAGTAATGAATCGATACATTAGTATCAACTAAAGTACATCATGTACTTAGATGTTCTCAGTTTTACCCTAATGTCCTTTTTTCTGTTCCAGCATCTCAGCCTGGATAACACATTACATTACATACATGGTCGTGTCTCCTTAAACTCCTCTTTGGCTGGAAGAGTTTCTCAGACTTTCTTTGCTTTTGATGACCTTGTCAGTTTTAAGGATTACTGGTCAGGTATTTTTGTATACTATGCCTCAGTTGGGATTTGTTTGATGTCTTTCTCATGATTAGACTGGGGTAATGTGTTTTGGGGGTGTAACCCCAGAGACAAGGTGCCGTCCTCATCACAGAATGTCAGAGGTGTGTATTATCAATATGACCTACCATTGTTGTTGTTACCTGTATTCATTTCCTAGTACTGCTGTAGCAAATTACCACAAACTTTAGAAGATTAAAAAAAAATTATTACCTTACATTTCTATATGTTACAAATCCCATATAGGTCTCACTAGGCTAAAATCAAGATGTCAGAGGAGCTGTATTCTTCTCCATAAACTCTAGAGTAACATCTATTTTCTTGCCATTCCAGCTTCTAGAGGCTTCCCACGTTCCTTGACTCCTTTCCTCCGCCTTCAAAGTCAGCAATGTGGCATCTCTCAGTGCCTTTCTTCCATAATCACATCTCTCCCTCTGACTTTCCTCTTCTGTCTCCCTCTTCCATTTTTAAGGACCCTTGTGATTACATTAGGTTCAGCTGAATACTACAGGATAACTTCCCTATCTTGAGGTCAACTGATTAGCAACCTTAATTCCATCTGCAACTTTTAATTTGCCTTTGCTATGTAACATAACATATTCATATTTTCCAGGGCCTACAACATGTATGCCTCTGAGGCCATTATTCTTCCTACCAGATTAATCTTGATCACCTGCTTGAGGTAGTATTTTTTCCCCTCCCTTTCATAATATACCCAATGGAAGAAAGTCACTATGCTCAGTCCATTCTTTTTTTTTTTTTTTGTGGTGCGCGGGCCTCTCCCTGTTGTGGAGCACAAGCTCCGGACCCGCAGGCTCAGCGGCCATGGCTCATGGGCCCAGCTGCTCCGCGGCATATGGGATCTTCCCAGACCGGGGCACGAACCCGTGTCCCCTGCATCGGCAGGCGGACTCTCAACCACTGCGCCACCAGGGAAGCCCTCAGTCCATTCTTAAGGACTGGGAAATTATGATTTTATGCTTCCATAAGGGCAGAGTATCTATATAAGTTACTTGGAAGTTTTTATCTATTTTTTTCCCTTTCATTTATTACTCAATCACCGGTTATCTTTATGGACTCATGCATATTTATTTTATTCTTTGGATTATAACCTAATACTACTTAGTTTACTTTGTTTCTCAAGTTTTTCCAGCTTGGCTGTTGGGAACTCTTTCAGATGACTCCTGTATCCGTTAGACATACCCTCATAATTGTGGGGTTTTTTTTGTTTTTTTTTTAGCACTTTCTTACTTTCTGGAATTATAAGATGCTCTAGGCTTGTTTATATACTTCCTTCTACATTCTAAGAATCAGCTGTTTCTCTTGTTCCTTTTATTGAAGTCCAAAATCTGGGTGCTAGCTGTTCCGGTTGCTATTAGGGTGTCATTATTTCTAGGGCCTTTCAGCTGACAGAGCATGGAGATATATATATTTGTGCACTAACCTGTGCATATGCACATATTTACACATGTTTTTATATTTATACTAAGCTAAATATGAGTTGATACTGATGTCTCTAAGTCTAATCAGTTACTACACGGATCATTCTAGCTTATTCCTCCTGCTTATCTATAACCTCCCACTCCAACATTGAGAAACCTTACTCCTCCCACCCCCTTCCATTTCTTTAATTGTTCAATTTCTGTATACATATAAAATGGGTTCAGAATTGTTAAACCCATATGCCCATAGGAAATAACTTTATCAACTAGAATGCAGTTCATATGTACAGCTCTCTTTGCCTTTAGTGGAATATACGCCACTCATTTCCAGAGTTACTTAGCTCAGGGACTTCTTCTCCCATCCCATTCAGTGAGGTGGTTTCATATAGCTGTAATATAGTTACATGTTTTGGTTACACTTAGCATTTCATCCCGTGATTCCTCTGAAACCCTAAATAATTTCACAAATATTTGCATACATTGAGGTTCACTGTGCTATAAAGTTCTATGAGTTTTGACAAATGCTTAATGTCCTGTACTCACCACTAGAGTGCCAAACAGAACAGTTTAATCACCCCCAAATTTCCTCTGCTTCATCTATTGCAACCCGTATCCCTTGAACTCCTGACAACTAATGGTGTGTTTTGCCTTTCCAGAATGTTATATAATTGGTATCATACCGTATGCAGCTTTCGCAGATTGGTTTATTTTACTAGCAGTATGCATTTAAGATTCATCTATGTTTTGTATGGCTTGATAGCTCATTTCTTTTTATTCCTAAATGATATTGTATAGATGCATCATAGTCTGTTCACTTATTGTAGGACATCTTGGTTGCTTCCAGTTTGGGCAATGATGAAAAGTTTACTATAAACATCTGCAGGTTTTTGTGTAAGCATAGGTTTTCAAATCAATTGGATAAATACATAGAAGCACAACTGCAGGATTATATGGTAAGACTATATTCACCTTTGTAAGAAACAGTCAAACCATCTTTTAAGTCATTACACCATTTTGTATTACCATCAATAGTAAATGAGAGTTCTTGCTGCTCTTCATTTTTACCAATATTGGTACTGTCAGTGTTTTTAGATTTTGGCCATTCTAATAGATCATTGTATTATCTCACTGCTGTGTCAATTTGCAGTTTCCCAATGGCAGATAATGTCGAACATTTTTAAGATGCTTATGTTGCCATTTTTGTATCTCCTTTGATGGGATGTCTGTTCATAACTTTTGCCCATTTTTTAAAAATTGAGTCATCTTTTTTTAATTTATGAGTATTAATAGTTCTTGGTATATTTTGGATACACATACCTTTATCAGGTATGTGTTTTGTAAATATTTTCTTCTAGTCCGTGGCTTGTCTTTTCATTCTCTTAACAGTGTCATTTGTAGAAAAGAATTTTAAAAATGAAGTACATCTTTAATTTTTTGAAATTTCATGGATCATACTATTGGTATCGTATTTAAAAGCTCATTGTCAATCCAAGGTCATGTACAATAGATGTTGTTTTATGTTTCTATTAGAAATTTCATTACTTTGAATTTCACATTTAGGTCTATGATCCACTTTGTTTTAAATACACATAGTCATGTTTATAAAGATATACCATTTTTACAAGCTGGGATCATATTCTACATACTCATTTGTTTTCAATGTGGCAAAATTTGTGTCTGTGCAAAATAGAAGTCTTCAGAGTTTAATCCTATGCCTTTTCACTGATGTACATAGAACCATATAACAAATATCCCAATCAAGGTATAGAATATTTCCATCATCCCAATAGGCTTGCGTCTGCTACCCTTCAAGTAAATTTCTCTCCTCATATTTTGATTTTTACCACCATAGATAATACTGCCTATTTTTGAATTTCATATAAAAGATACCATACAGTATATATACTTCTGTGCCTAGTTTCTTTCACTCAGATACTGTTTTTGAGATGCACATATGTTGTTGCATGTACAAGTGGCTCAGATTTTCTTTTATTGTTGACTAGTGTTCTGTTTTATGAATAAAAATAATTTGTATCCACCATCTTGTTAAAGTATGTTTGAGTTGTTTCCAAGTTTTGGCTATTACAAATATTAGCAAAAAGTTGCTGCCAAAGTGTTTCCCAAAGTGGTTATACCATTTTACCCTTTCACCTGCAATATATAAATATCCTCTTGTTCCACAACTTTTGATATTGGCAGTCTTTTTTATTTTAACTGTGATAATATACATATAACATAAAATTTACCGCGACATTTAATATGTTAACAGTGTTGGCAAAACCGTCACCACTGTAGTTCCAGAATGTTTTCATCACTCCAAAAGGAAACCTAATCCCGCTAAGTAGTCACTTCCCATTCTTCACCTCCCCCTGAAATATTTTTTTCTGTCCAATCTCTCTCTCTTCTCTTTATTGGACTCCCAAGTAAGTAATGATAGACTGCCGAACATTGCCCTATAAGAGTCTGTATTCTTTTTCAATCTTTCTTTTCCTTAGGTCTTCTGATGTAATTATTTTATTAATTTGTCTTTAAAACACTTTATTTTTTAGTTTCCGATCTGCTAAGTCCATTAGGTACTGAAATTTTTTTAGATATCATAGTTTTCAGTACTAGAATTTTCATTTGATTCTTGTTTATATTTCTCATTCCTCTGCTGAGGTTTCCTATCTATTTACTCATTATATCCATCTTTTATTTAAGTCCTTGAGTATTTATAATACTTATATTAAAACCTTTGCCTGCTAATTTTGACATCTAGGTCATCTTAAAGATGTTTCTATTACCTGCTTTTGTCTTTATTTTGTGCCATATTTTCTTCTAATAATATTTTAAAGTTATATTAGGGTATTATGGTGATGCTGTAGACAATCTGAATGTTGTCTTCCTTAAAGAGATCAGACTTTGTTTAGTTAGGCAGATCAATTACTATCAGATAATTCATTTTATCTTGTCAGAATGTTGTGCGTGTGTGTATGTGTTGTTTTATTTTGACTCGTCTGTACGTAGGTTCTACAGCTCTCAGCCAGGCACACGTGGGGAGCCTCTATGCAGAGTTCTGAGCCCACCTCTCTGTGCAGCTTTCTCCTTTTCAGTGCCCTGCTCAATAAATTCAACAGCATCTCTGATATCTGCCCTCTCAGCGTAGCAAGACTTCTGTGCTCTACTTATACCCATCTTCCTGTAGCATAATCTAGAAAGAGACCACAGGCAGAAAGCAAGAGCAAATGTGCAGTTCACCTGGTGTGTCTCCCTTCTCTTGAGAAGGATGTATGTAAACAGTTTTCTCTAATATTCTGTCCAGTTTTATAGTTGTTTGCAGAAAAAGAGCAAGTCTGGTATTAGTTACTACATGATGGCTAAGAGAAGTCTTGATTAGGGACCTTTAAGCATTTAACATTCACACTGTATTATAAAATGATAATAATTGGTATTCACAAAAATATTTTTCTCCATTCTTGAAATATTTTTGTTCCAAGGTAATACATATGTGTCCCAATTTTTAGCTTTGCTGTATATTTTTTTCATATTTTTTCCATGAAGCATACAGTTGGTTAAAAATCAGTTTAGAAAGGTAATTTAGAAACTCCTTGAAGGGCAGTAATTATATCCTGTAGCAATAAAATAGTAAAGAGAGATATTAAATATTGGAGTTGTAAGTTAAAAGAATTAGGATGATAAAAGTGGAGTAGTGTTATGGGGGAATGACACAAAGAAATGCTACTGAACCCCTTCAGTAGATGATGGTGTGGAGGTTGCTACAAGGTCTAAATAACATAATAATGCTGGAATAGGGGAAATTAGAGGGTAAAAGATAGGAAGACCCTGCTGGTTTTATTTATTTATTTGACAAACTTCATTCAAAAACCTCTTTTTCATAAAGGTTGTAGAAATGTGAACATTGGCATAGAATAAAAATAGATTATGAAATCAAGGATAAGGAAAAATAAAATCTACGTCCAAAATTAAAATCTAAGACCATGTTAAAGGAGCCACAAATTTGGCCATGACATTCCTAGTAAATAAAGGAAGGAAGAAAAGTGAACACAGCATCCATAATGCTGAAAAAGAAACTAGATAATTAGGAGAACATGTAAGTGAGTGAGTGAGTGAGTGAGTTTTTTGGTCCCAGCAGCAAAGAAAGATTTCTCTGATGGGTTCTTACAGAGGTACCACATTTAAGCATAGCACCTTTATATTAAAGACAAGTACACAGTATGCTCAAGTAGTGTAATTACATTTTCTGATACTCAGGGGTAGTGCTCTTTAATTTACAATTTACTTATCCATTCCAACGAACTATATTGAGAAATGCTATGTTTTCCTAGATAAAGATTGGATGGTATGGTGTCTTTTATCTGCAATATTTTATCCTTAATATTACTTATAAATACTGTTCAACTTTTTTTTGCATATTCAGCCATATGCATTCTTTCTTCTATGTGTACATCATGTAGATATCATAACTGACTGACTGAATGATTGGACGGATGAGTTAGGAGGACAAAAAACATTCAGATCCTAAATAATAACTTCCTATGTAGGAAGCAAAAATCTATTCCCTGTAATGACAAACATTAACTTACCAGTATGCCAGTTGGCCAAATGGGAGATTTAGGAGCAGTAATCATCCAGAAAAATACTGGATCAAGGCTTCTAATTGACCTTTTTGATATTTATTATAGTTCAGTCTTCTTGCTTCCTAGCTTTCTTTAAACTCTGAAATGTTGAGCCTATGCTCATCTCAACAGGAACTTTATAGCTTCAGCCTGCCCAGATAGAAGAGCATATTTGCATAGCATGAACTTTATATCGACTCTTATGATTCCTCAGATAAATGTCTTTGATATATTTAAAAACGAATAAAATCCATCTCACAAAACTGTGATGGAAAATTAAAGACAAACTTTTATTTTCATCACTTCTAAACTTCAAAGGCACCATCTTGGTAGAGCAAGAAAATGTTAACACTTCTGACTCCTACACTTCTTGGTCATAATCCCTCAGTGGATAATCTTACATTGGGAAGGTAATAATGAATACAGATTTTACTTATTTGTCCACATGTCCTTTATTTTAGTGTGCATCACATGAGTATGAGTTAGTTTTGTTCACACAAAGGGAAAAATTTAAATGACCACCCAAGTTAGAAATACTGTAAAGAGATCAGGTAAAGGAGATGGAAGATTTTAGTAACTAAAGAAAGGTTTTCACCAACCTTTTCCTGTGCAACTCTATTAAAAAATGTACTTCAGATGATCTCATGCTCGTAATTCTAGAAACTAGATGAAACGTTGATCAGAGCAAACTACAAAGCAGTGTATGTCATGACAAAGTGACTAGACAAGACACATGGGAGAATGTCAGGAATTATAATCTGACATTAGAGTTGATATTGTTCATGGTTGGATTAAATAAATGTGATTACTAAACCATTTTTTCTCTGAATCATTGATAGGATGATTTATATGAATACATTTCATAAAAACATAAGCAATCTTTAAAGGTATGATAAATAATCCTACTTTGTCAAAGGATTTTTTTTTTTTTTTACTATACTGCTGGATATTTTATTTGGTATTGGATATCTCTAAAGAGATAGATAGATTTTGGTCTCTGATAGATTTGTGTATCAGTGGTAAGCAAGATTTGTAAAATTAACAGAGAAACAACCAATATTTCCTATTTCCTGGAATATTTTATTGACTTTTTATCTAAAATGATCAAAAAGGTTATTTACTAAATGGTGTGTGGACATTGCCTGCTCCAGTTGTAGTTCTTTAACAAACTTTTTATTTATTCCATTATTATTGGTATATTTTGTTGCATCTTCAATTTTGGTCTTTTATGTTTTCCTAGAAAATCACCAATTTGATAAAATCTTAAAATGTATATCAGCATAAAATAGTATTCCTAAAAATGGGCTTTTGGAGATACTGGATCCAGGAATTGATAACAGATATGCCAAGAAATAAGTATTCCTTAGTAAAATACATTTGCATATTATGACAGGGAAATTAGAAATCAGCAATATGCCTTAACCTATCAGATCTTCTGAAAATTCCTAGAGTCAAAATATCTCATTTTTTTTTTAGTTTGGAATTTCCAAAACATACTTGAACATGGATACTTCTACCATCACACAAAAACATACCTATAAATATACTGTAAAACAAGGCTTTGTGGGACAGTGGTTTAGAAATACTAGAATGCAGCAGATATAAAAAGTGATCTCCCATACTCATTCATCTGTTTACTACATATTGCTTTTATAATTGCAAGATAATGAATAGACATTGCAAAATATATACAAACATAAATGTGAATAAAGTTAGTGAAAGTTTTTATTTCTCTACTTCCATTTGTGCTTCCTTCTATGGAATGCTGAATGGACTAATTATTCACATATTTTTCCTTAATTATTCAGTAATATATTAATTTAAACATATATAATTAGTTCCTAACTGCAGATTTTACTACATATTTTGTACATTTTTATTAAAATTTTTTCAAATTCTTTGTTTTGGTTTCTCCTTTGAAACAATAATTGTTTGAGACTTTCTTTTCTTAACAGTAAATGGATGTTTCTTATTTAAACTTTTTTCATTAATACCTAGCTTGTTACACTGTAATTAGATATTATACCTGTATAAATATGACTTTTAGGAGCTGATTGAAATATTCATTAAGCGTAGCCTGGTTTATAATAAGGTTTGTAAATATTTGCAAAAATATGTATTCTTTCCTTACAAAGTAAAATATTTAATTTAAATCAAGTTATTATATTAATAAGTTTTTCATTATACAATATTCTTACAAAATTCATTCAAAAAAGTACATGAAAATGTCATGATTTTGGTTGTTCCAGGTAAATACATGAAAAAAGAGAGGGATGAAAGAATTAAAGAAATTAAAATTATTAAATTAAAATTATTAAAATTAAAAAAATCATTGATAATAATGACATTATTTTAAACATTCATCAATGTATCTGTTTTACTTAATGGGTCTGCCCATGATTTGAATGATATTTTGAACAATTCAACTACCATCACTTTTTCTTCAATTTTTATTGAGTTTATAATGTGTTTGCTTTAAATTGTTGAGTCATTCATTCATTCAACAAATATTTACTGAATATCCATCATATTCCAGGCGTTTTTCTGGGTACTGTGGATATAGTAGTTAATGAAAAAGACAAATCCAAAAGTTCCTGCTCTCACTGAGCTCATTTTGTAGTCCCATGGTACCATCTTTGATGCTCTGACATTTGACACTAAAAGATAATGAAAGGTCTGTATTAATTTTGGCTTGTCCTTTTATTTGTACACCTATTCAGTGTAAGTTCTCAAATTTTAATATTTACACTTCTCCTTCCTTAAGTTTGTACTTTCCTGGTAAAATTTTACCTATACTTTTATTTTTTACTTCTTTCTCCCGTTTCTTTGTTGATTGTCTCTTTTATACAAAATATACTATCCTTTTATATCCTACATTGTTTGTTCTATTTTAACTGTTTATTCTGTTCAGTCACTATCTGTTGGTACACAGCCTGAAGCAGCCAGCTCTCTAGTCTCTGGGGGTAGAGTGGTGTGAAATACATCCAAGGTTCTTACTTCCCTGAAATTTACCTTCATGTGGGAGAGGCAGATCATATTTTAGATATTAGTAAGCACTATGAAGACAATTAAAGCAACTGAATGGGATAAAGGGGATATGAGATATTCGGGATAAGTGAGCAGAGAAGTTTTCTCTGAGTAATTGCTAATTTCTGAATGAAGATCCAGTGACGCAAAGATTTAAGAGAATAGTGTTCTAGGAAGAGGAAAGAACAGGTGCGTAACATTTAGGAACTGAAAGAAAGCCATTGTTGCCGGATGGCATGGAGCAGGTGGGAATGAGGTTAGAGGGTATACGGGAGCCAGATAACAAAGGCCTTTGGATTTGCAGAGTAAGTATGTAAGAAAATATTAAAGACTGCTCTGTTTTGAAGTCTGGCCTCAAATCAGAGAACAATCAGTGCAAAGTAACCTGTCATTCTAGATATAGAACTGTCATGCCGGACATATATGAGAGGTGTTCAGATCTGGTTCTGCCACTGCTAATCTGTATCCCATCACACATTTAATGAGCAAAAGCTAAGCATTCCTTAGAGAGGATAGTTTCTCTGAAGAGAATGAGGAATTCTATGGAGCACTGGTGTCTTCCTCCTTCCCACAGGCATAGACCTGTCACTCCCTCCCAGCCAGGGAAGAAAGCTCCCAAGAGCACGTTCAGAAAGATTGATCCGTGTCCTGGAATTGGAAAGACACTGCGGCCGGTGTCCGTGTCAAGGCTGAGAAACGGCTGAAGGCCAGAGGCTGGCTGGAGGGGCCTGGTGTGACAGAGGGGAGGGAGACGTCCTGGAAACACTGAGGTTCACAGTATGGCTGGGGGTTTTCCCTTGGAACGTTCTGGGGAAGGTAGCTGGGTGAGAGTAAGCCTGATGGGAAACAGCCCCAGTGATTGGGTCCATGTGGTGAGGTCCTCCTGAAGGCAAGACAGTGGGAAGGCCAAAACTGATTACCAGAGGCAGCGCCACACATATCAGCCTGCTGCAGGTGAGACAGTCCAGTGACGGGGTCTCCAAAAGGCCCACAAAAGCACCTCACGGGCAGAAAAAGCAAATAAAATGAGATTTAAATTTCTGACACAAGCATGGTTCCAGGTTGCCAGACTACAGTAGCACCTGCCATGTAAGGTTGTGCACTCTTGGGATTTCTCACTCCTGCTGAGGCTGGCCTAGCTTGATGGGGAAGAGGCCAAACCTTGGAACCCACCCCCTTTCCGTGTGGTGGGTTGAGTCAGGCATCAGTGAGGGGAGAAGAAAAGAAGCTTTGAAAGGAAAAAGGAAGTCAGCTTTTGCTTTAGATCAAAGTGGACTTTATAAACTAGAGAATGAGGTTTTTAGTCAATATCTGAGAGCAACTAAAAATCTATGAACTCGAGATGGTATTCAGTAGAGGGAGTATGAAAAAGTCTATTTTAATCATTGCATTCCTACAATTTTATTTTGTTCAGTAAACAGCCTGGCAGGGTTTTAATATACTTACTTACCTATATTTTAAAATCTAGATCCATTTATTTTCATAAGTGACAGTGTTGGTCTTTCTGCATGTTTAGTCTCTATTTTTGTTGATGTTATCTGGGAAGTACATTGCATTCATATTTTTTAAATTATTTACTTTCCTACTGATTATTTAATGTTTGATTACTTTTAGCCATAGGAATTAATTTTTAAACTAAATCTTGGCTTCTGTGTCTCAACTTAAATCCTTTTAAAATCACAGTCTCTTTATTCTTCCATTCTTCATGTCATTTATCTCTCAGTCAATTGAAGTATCTCTTTGATTATTTTTTAAAAAGAAAGCATATTGGCCTCCTAATATCTGAGAATGGCTTGGCATTTTCTTTGAGAAGAATGACAATTTGGTTGGATAAATATTTTCTGAATGTACAATCATTTTTACTTTAAAACTTTTAAAAATACTCAATATTGCACAGATGCCTGCTTAAAAACTGATTTGTGTTCTAAGGGTATTTGTACAGATTTGTTTTGTTTTGCCTGCATCCTGTACATTGCCAGACTTTGTCTAGGATTTGGTCTCTTTTCCTTAGTTAAAATTGCTTTAGAAAGTAGTTCAAGGACTTTTTTCAGGTTAGCAGTGTTTTCTTCTTACATTTATTTGATCACTGCTAATAATCTATCCTGTTTCTTATTCTGAGAGCTGTATTATATGCAAGTTTAAACTTCTTATATCTCGTATGAACTGGTCTCGAGAACAAGCATCCCCTGCTTCGAATCTGCAGTGGTAATCAAGTTATGAGTGTCTTCCTTATTGCTTCTCCAGCACTTGTGCTTTCATATAAGAAGCTCATTCTGCCGGCATTACTAACTAAAATAGATTCACCAAAGCTTCAAAAGACTGGCTTTTTTCCTAACACAAAATTTTCCTCCATTTTTTTTCTTCTTTTTGGCCATTTCTGTGGAAATCTGGGAGGGAGTTATATCCATCTGTATTCTAATAACAAGCCTATCCAGACAAAAAGCACTTATTTTATGCAATGTTCTAGTTGCACCCTTGTAGAAATGTCTATATCCACGTTACTGAATGTAATGCCTAAGAAACATTTATAGAAGTAGAATTATAGGCTCAAAATTATGCACATTCAATTTTTTTTTCATTTTGATAGGCTAAAATATGCATCTCAACATTTGAATAAATTTTAATTTTCTCTCAGTGAGGTTGAGCATGATTTCATAAAATAACTTGGTGTTAATAAATTGTCTTTTCAGGTCTTTGATCTTTTTTAAAACTAGGTTCCAATATGTCACTTATAAATTTGAAAGAGTTCTTTGTACATTAAGTGTACTAACATCACATTTTATTAGTTACAGTAGCCTCAGCACTATAAAAAATAGACCCTTAAAAGAATTGTCTTCTATTTTATAGAGAGTTTTACTTTACATAGTTGAGATTATTTCATATATGATTTTAACAGTGGTCAATAAAGGAACATTTATAGATTTTATCTCGACAAGGATTCCCTTTTTGGAGACAGCGAATAATATTTTTTGTTTGTTTTACTTTCAGCACAGTAATTTTAAGTGGGTTCTTAAAAAGACAGGAAATTACATGTGAATTGTAGGATTAAGGATGTGGCTCAAAAATCACATTTTCCCTTAGGAAAATACAAATTCAGAACCAGTATTTATTCAGTCCACATGAGAAAAATTTAATGAATTGAACGACTTCCTGAAGTCAAGAACCAAACTTTATGAAAACTTAAAAAAGTTCTTTTATCTAAAAGCACCCCCCCCATTTTTTTAAGGTTATGGCTTTTCTTGTGTTTTCCTCTGTAAATCTCCATGAAGATGGGATCCACTTCTGTTTTGATCACCAGCTTATCCCAACTCTTGGCAGAGTTGGCAGAGTATCTGATGCATAGTATCATATTAAAATATTTGTTAAAATATAGCAGAGGGAGGAACACTCTCAAACTCATTTTACGAGGCCACTATCACCCTGATACCAAAATGAGACAAAGATGTCACAAAAAAAGAAAAATACAGGCCAATATCTCTGATAAACATACATGCAAAAATCCTCAACAAAATACTAGCAAACAGATTCCAACAGCACATTAAAAGGATCATACACCATGATCAAGTGGGGTTTATTCCAGGAATGCAAGGATTCTTCAATATACGCAAATCTATCAATGTGATACACCATATTAACAAATTGAAGGAGAAAAACCATATGATCATCTCAATAGATGAAGAGAAAGCATTTGACAAAATTCAACACCCATTTATGATAAAAACCCTGCAGAAAGTAGGCATAGAGGGAACTTTCCTCAACATAATAAAGGCCATATATGACAAGCCCACAGCAAACATCATCCTCAATGGTGAAAAACTGAAAGCATTTCCACTAAGATCAGGAACAAGGCAAGGTTGCCCACTATCACCACTCTTATTCAACATAGTTTTGGAAGTTTTAGCGACAGCAATCAGAGAAGAAAAAGAAATAAAAGGAATCCAAATCGGAAAGGAGAAGTAAAGCTGTCAATGTTTACAGATGACATGATACTATACATAGAGAATCCTAAAGAGGCCACCAGAAAAACCACTAGAGCTAATCAATGAATCTGGTAAAGTAGCAGCATACAAAATTAATGCACAGAAATCTCTTGCATTCCTATACACTAATGATGAAAAATCTGAAAGAGAAATTAAGGAAACACTCCCATTTACCACTGCAGCAAAAAGAATAAAATACCTAGGAATAAACCTACCTAAGGAGACAAAAGACCTGTATGCAAAAAGCTATAAGACACTGATGAAAGAAATGAAAGATGATACAAACAGATGGAGAGATATACCATGTTCTTGGATTGGAAGAATCAACATTGTGAAATGACTATACTACCCTATGCAATCTACAGATTCAGTGCAATCCCTATCAAACTACCAATGGCATTTTTCACAGAACTAGAGCAAAAAATTTCACAATTTGCATGGAAACACAAAAGACCCCGAATAGCCAAAGCAACTTAAGAAAGAAAAATGGAGCTGGAGGAATCAGGCTCTCTGACTTCAGCCTATGCTACAAAGCTACAGTAAGCAAGACAATATGGTACTGGCACAAAAACAGAAATATAGATCAATAGAACAGGATAGAAAACCCAGAGATAAACCCACGCACATATGGTCACCTTATCTTTGATAAAGGCGGCAAGAGTATACAATAGAGACAAGTCAGCCTCTTCAGCAAGTGGTGCTGCGAAAACTGGACAGCTACATGTAAAAGAATGAAATTAGAACACTCCCTAACACCACACACAGAAATAAACTCAAGATGGATTAAAGAACTAAATGTAAGTCCAGACACTATAAAACTCTTAGAAGAAAACATAGCCAGAACACTCTATGACATAAATCACAGCAAGATCATTTTTTACCCACCTTGCAGAGTAATAGAAATAAAAACAAAATTTTAAAAATGGGACCTGTTGAAACTTAAAAGCTTTTGCACAGCAAAGGAAACCATAAAGAAGATGAAAAGACAACCCTCAGAATGGGAGAAAATATTTGCAAATGAAGCAACTGACAAAGGGTTAATCTCCAAAACTTACAAGCAGCTCATGCAGCTCAATATCAAAAAAACAAACAACCAAATCCAAAAATGGGCAGAAGACCTAAACAGACATTTCTCCAAAGAAGATATACAGATTGCCAGCAAACACTTGAAAGGATGCTCAACATCACTAATCATTAGAGAAATTCAAATCAAAATTGCAATGAGGTATCACCTCACACTGTTCAGAATGGCCATCATCAAAAAATCTACAAACAATATATGCGGGAGAGGGTGTGGAGAAAATGGAACCCTCTTGCACTGTTGGTGGGAATGTAAATTGATACAGCCTCTATGGAGAACCCAGCATTCTCACTACTGGGCATATACCCTGAGCAAACCATAATTCAAAAAGAGACATGTACCACAGTGTTCACTGCAGCACTATTTACAATAGCCAGGTCATGGAAGCAACCTAAATGTCCATCAACAGATGAATGGATAAAGAAGATGTGGCACATATATACAATGGAATATTACTCAGCCGTAAAAGAAACACAATTGAGTTATTTTTAGTAAGGTGGATGGACCTAGAGTCTGTCATACAGAGTGAAGTAAGTCAGAAAGAGAAAAACAAAGTATGTTAACACATACATATATGGAATCTAAAAAAAAGAAAAAAAATGGTTTTGAAGAACCTAGGGGCATGACAAGAATAAAGACAGAAACGTAGAGAATGGACTTGAGGACATGGGGAGTGGGGAGGGTAAGCTGGGACGAAGTGAGAAAGTGGCATGGACATATATACACCACCAAAAGTAAAATAGATAACTAGTGGGAAGTACCACATAGCACAGAGAGATCAGCTCTGTGCTTTCTGACCACCTACAGGGATGGGATAGGGAGGGTGGGAGGGAGACACAAGAGAGAGGAGTTATGGGAACATATGTATATGTATAGCTGATTCACTTTGTTATAAAGCAGAAACTCACACACCATTGTAAAGCAATTATACTCCAATAAAGATGTTAAAAAATAATATTTGTTATAAATAACAAGAAAATCTTAAAGTTTTATGTGTGTGTATGTTGTGTGTTTGTTAATGGTATATTCAATAAGAGTACATAGGTGGTATGTTTTCTAAGCCCTTGTATATCTGAGAGATTCATTGTCTTCTGACATGGAAGACTTGGTTGTTTATAAAATTCTTGTGTTTTAAACATGTTTGTTCAATACCTTTAAGTGTTACTCCAGTGCCTTTTTGGCGTCTTATTGTGTTTGAGTATAAAATTTACAAGTACTTTTTTGACCAAAGTTTATAGGCTTTTGTTCTCATCTCTTTTTGAAATTTAAACCTTTAGTCAGGACATGTTTTGATTTGGATCTTATCTAATTTGGGTGGGAGCATAGTGGTTCCCTTTTAACTGTATACTTAGTTACTATTTTAATGAAAACTATTTTCCTCATTTCTGTTTTTAAATATTATTTCTGTTATTATTCTTCCTGCACATTTATAATTCTTGGTTTATTCTCCATTTTCCTTCTTTCATATGCACTACTTCTCTCCTTCTAATCATTTCCATTTGTTAACTTTTTCTTTATAATAATATGAATAAGAATAATGAGAAGGAGGGAACTTCACTGTTGGTCCAGTGGTTAAGACCCCATGCTTCCACTGTAAGGGGCGTGGGTTCGATCCTTGGTCAGGGAACTATGATATCCTATGTGCCCTAAGGTGTGGCCAAAAAAAAAAAGAAAAGAAGAAGAACGAGGAGATAAAGGAGATGTAGAAGGAGAAGCAGCAGAATCCAAGCTCTGCCACAGGGAAATAAAATAAAAACCCTTTAAAAACAGCCTCTTATGCCAAGGGGGAAATACAAAATTAAATTGTAAAACTTACCAATACTAATAATTGTTATTTATCATAATCTATGGCATGATGCTAAAGCAGTACTCAGAGCAAAATTCATAGCACGAAATGGCTATATCAATAAACATGAAAATTAAAATTTGTTCCAAGCAGTGGAACACTTATTCCCTTAATTCAGGGGTCCATGGCCTGTTAGGAACAGGGCTGCACAGCAGGAGGTGAGCAGCGAGCTAGCGAAGCTTCATCTGCTGCTCCCCATCGCTCCCCATCGCTCACATTACTGCCTGAACCATCCCCCATCCCATCCGTGGAAAAATTGTCTTCCACAAAACCGGTCCCTGGTGCCAAAATGGTTAGGGAATGCTGCCTTAATTCCTGTTCCTTTAACCTGGATCCTAGCAGGAGGAGACACGTGAAGCAGACCTGAAGTCAACCTACAGAGCTAAGCCAGACTGAGACCAGAGGAGTCAGGCAAAGCCACAATCAACCCATCAAGCTGAGAAGAAGAAAGAAGTGTTTATTGTGAAAGCCATTTAATTTTAGGGTTGTTTGTAGAAAAAGTTGACTGATATATTGAAAAATTAATATATTGAGGACATCTTAGAGGCATTTCTTCAAAGTATAAAACAAGTATGCCACTATTATCATTATTACTTAACATGGTACTGAGGTGTTAGTCACTGCATTTAGATAAAAGAATGCAGTCAGGAGAATAAAATAAAAAATGAAAGGAGTTTTACAGTTTATGTGATTATATAACTGGAAAACCAAAGAAATTTAGTGGAAAAACTATAAAACAATAAGAGAATGTGGTAAAATAACAGGAAGTATACATATAGAAATCAATACAAAGAAACCAGTTATAAGATATGCCAGAGAAAATTCTGTTTTCTGTGGTAAGAATAACAAAA
Organism: Pseudorca crassidens; assembly: GCF_039906515.1. Taxonomy (NCBI): domain Eukaryota; kingdom Metazoa; phylum Chordata; class Mammalia; order Artiodactyla; family Delphinidae; genus Pseudorca; species Pseudorca crassidens. Next base: position 66,790,020 of record NC_090306.1, read on the forward strand.
AAGCAAAAAAAATACCTAAGCACAAAAAATTAAAATTGTGCAATAACTATATGAGGAAAAGTTTAAAACCCCAAAAGACACATAAGAAACAAAAAATAAAAACATAGTATTTTTGGATATGAAAATTCAACATCATGAAAATGCCATCTCTTCCTAAATTGCAAATTTGCATGATTTCTATAAAAATGTAGGCTTATTTTTCTACATTAACTATAAAATTCATATAGCAAAATGAACAAATAAGAATTACCAGGAAACGTCGCCAAAAAAGAACAATATTGGGGGATATAACCCTACCAAATATTAAAACATATTATAAAACCTCTATAATTAAAGCAGTTTATTATTGGTGCAGACCTACAGTGGAACAGGTTCCTAAATCCACAAATAGATACAAATACATGTGGCAAGGCAGTATATGAAGAATGAGGCATCTCAAATATGTGAGGAGATAAGAACTTTCTGCTAAAGATTGTTGCTACTTTGTCATTTGAAAAAATATTGGATTCATGTCACACCGTACTGCACAATAAATTCCAAGTGGATCAGAGATGAAAATGTGGAAACTTAAACCAACGTGTACTTAAAGCATGGGTAAATTGTTTTATAACTAGAGAAAAGGGAACACTTTTAATTATGTCTCAAAACATTACTAAATTTGAGTACATTAAAACTTGCATTCTAGAAAACACTAAAAAATAAAAATTATAATTACATACTGAGAAATAATATTTGAGGCATATAATATACACAAAAGGCTAATTGTTGTAATATATAAACTATTCAGAGAGGAAGATATGAAAATAGCTCTTAAACATGTGAAGAGACAGAAAACCTTATTCATGATAATGAAAATAAACATTAAAATTATATTTCTAAGCTCGTTTGCAAAAATCTACAAATTTGATAACAAGCTCTTGTATGGAAACAGGGAGGTTTAGCCATTGTTGTTGGGAATGCAAAATAGTTCAACACTTACAATGAAGAATGTGGGAAGACCTAGAAAAGTTGCTGGGCATTTACTAATTCATCTGATAGTCCCTCTTCTAGGATTCTATTCCTAAGATGTACCAGCACAAGTATAAAATTACTTAGGCAAAGAGACTTCCCTGGCTGTCCAGTGCTTAAAACTCTGCGCTTCAAATGCAGGGGGCGTGGGTTCGATGCCTGGTCAGGGAGCAAAGATCCCACATGCTGCGTGGCTGAGGGTGGGGGTGGGGGGATTACTTAGGCAAAAAGTTATTCTTTGTAGTCTTATGTGTAGTGGAAATGTATTGGAAATGACCCACATATCCATCAGTTTCGACCTGATTGAATAAATTATTCTCTGCCTACACAATCAAATACAATGCAGCTGCAAAATGGAATGAAGAATATCTTTATAAATTGATATGGAGCAACGTCCAAGACATAATGTGGAATGAAAAAAGGACGATGCCAAACAATATACATAGTATGTTATCCTTTGTGCAAGAAATATACTAATATATGTACTCATATTTTCTTACATTTACAAAAATAATCACTAGATGGGTAAATAAAAAAAATAGATACCTGTAGAACTGTGGAGATAGAATAAACGGTTTGGTGAAAAAAAGTCACAATACAGTTATTACTCCAACATTTTTGTTACAAATCTTATATTTATGGGCAAAACGTTAGAATCACTGGGGAAAATAAGGGAAAGGCATCTCTACTTTCTTTAAGGTGAAAATATTTGCATCCTTTTTAGGTCACAGTACCAATTTGTTCTTAATTAAAATTTATGGGCTTTGTGGTTACTGGAAATTCTTCACAGAATCTGTCAGTAGATTGACTTTGAGTCTTTCCTTTTCAACGTGGTAATTTTCTTTTCCTATCTTTTCATGGCATCTTAGACGAAAAAGTTGGAGAAGCTGTGCATTTTACTACTCACAAAATTTTACACAATAATTAAATTATGAATTTTTATGATATATTTGTAAGATCTGACAAGATAAGTGCTACTCAGTCTCCTTTTTAAAATGGATTGGCTAATCTTGTTTATCTATTTTATATAGTTAATATTCAAAGTGATTCCTGCAAAAAAAGAAACATTTCCCCATTTGAGATTTTGCTTAAAATTTCCTAAACTTATTAGAGAAGACTTTGGAGATTTATATCATTTGTTCTAACTACGGGGACTTTATAAAGTTTCTCTCATAGAGTTTGTTTTTTTTTCATAATTTTATACTATAGTTTCATCATATTATTAAAACATTTCTGAATATTTTATATTTTTTGTTCTAGTTGTTATATAGGGCAGTTATTTATTTTGGTATATTTATTTTGTACCTGGGCACTTTGCTTTCCCATTAGTTCTAATACATAGAAAAGCATGTTGTCTGCAAGTATTTATGACGGTGATATCAAGTTTCTAAAAGTAATAACCAATACATCTGATTTGTGGCTTATTGACTTAATAAAACATGAGACTGGTAATTCTCCTTTTCTTAAACTAAATTATTGTAAGAAAGCTTTCAGAGTTGCATTTAAATATAATGCTGACTGTTCTTCAGAGTAAGAGAGAACCCATCTATTCATAAGTATACTATTGGGGACTTTCTGTGATATCCAGTTATTTGTGCCCACTTTAAAAAGTGGGAATTCCAGCAGAACTCTTAGGAACACATTCCAGTAACTAATAATACTCATCATCAGGGAATCTCTTTGTATGTCAGTTAAATCCCTAGTGTTTCAATTCAAATCAACTACTTCTTAGACTATCCCTCATTAATTGAGGTAGCTCATTATCAACATTTTGTTATATCTCTCAAGGTTCATTTTTCTTCATATAAAAATTGTTGCTCCTTTTTCAATTATTCTCATATATGCTTCAAAAATGCTCAGTGAAGAGTAGGTTCACCTGAACAAATACATCATGAGATAAGTTTCATTTACTGTTATTACATCCCTATAAAACCATGTTTATCATGCCTGAAAATGTTTCTAGTGGCCCTTCGCCTGATGCTTTAAATCACTTAGTTATCATTTTTAACTTTATCACACAGAAAAAAAATGCTAATCAAAAGAGATTATTCTAATTTTACTCTAAATAATCCTTAAGTAAAATAAAGGAAATTAGGAAATAAGATTTCTGATGAATGTAACTATACATAGAAAACTAGTTTAGTTATGTAAAATTATCTTTTAAAGCAATCTTCATTGGAGGTTATATTTTCTAACAATAAGTTTTTATGGAGCTTAGATAACTAACTAAATAATGTTTGGTGATTTAGGCAAAGGTATATATGAGTACTGGAAAGTATATATGAATTAGTATGGACTTTGTTAAATACATAATATCAGTAGTTAAACACATAGAAAGGCAATAAAATACTGATAATGTGAACATTTTTCCAACTTACATCAAGGAATATATGGTTTGAAAATTTGACTTTATATAATAAGAAGAAAAAATTTTTATTATATTTCTAGACAAAAATTAGGTAGCCCAACATTGATATCATATGTACATACTTGGAGCATTGCTTTCAGAAACAATTCTAAAGACTTGAAACAGATACATACTTTTGCTTGTTTTAATTGATCACTAGTTTCACTGCAGTATAATAGATTCTGAGTAAAAGTGTGTTGGATTAAAAAATCAATTTATATATTTATTAAAATCAGCGAAGTAGGGCTTCCCTGGTGGCACAGTGGTTGAGGGTCCGCCTGCCGGTGCAGGGGACATTGGTTCGTGCCCCGGTCCGGGAGGATCCCACATGCCGCAGAGCGGCTGGGCCCATGAGCCATGGCCGCTGAGCCTGCGCGTCCGGGGCCTGTGCTCTGCGATGGGAGAGGCCACAACAGTGAGGGGCCCACGTATCACAAAAAATAAAATAAAATAAATAAAATAAAATAAAATCAGCGAAGTATATTTTTGTTATGAAAAGATTCTGAAGCATACTATATCAATGAAAGATTTACTTTCATATTAATCTTTCATTTATTTAAAAATTAATCAATTTGTTTCTTGAAAAACTAGAAATTACTGATGTCTGGATCACATCATCTGACTATAATTTTCAGTTCAGTGGAAATAAAAATGACTTTTTCTCTTGATAGTCCTCCATTTTGACTATCAAGGACTATTTTGCTTCAAGGACTATCTTTATCAGTGGAAGTATAAGCTGAATATAAACTCTTATTTTATGCAAATACAGCTCTCACTGGGTCTAAATCCGTGAAGGACAACTATTTCTTCTTCACAGATTGCCAGTGACCTAAGAGGGGAGGGGAGGAAAGCTTCCAGCAATCAAGTAGAAGAATTAGTATAAACACTGTGTCCACTGTGATCGCCCATTATGATTAAAATCAGAAATCTTTCAAGTGTCACTAATTTAAATATGTCTTTTGTTGTTTTATAAAATCCAATGGACCATTCAGAATGGCTGGATCAACTCTTTCCCCTTATCACTGCACCACTGCTGTAGTTCAGTCATTGTAAATCAATTCTTCCCATGTTCCTACAGCCTAAGCAAAACTGAGTTGAAATACAGGGAAAGATGGATATTGTTGGTAGAAACCAGAAAGATATTTTATTCATTAGTTTTGCTTTTCATTCTTCTGATTAACTTGGACTTTTCAATGAAAATTGGTTGTGGAGCAGTTGTTAGTGTGATATGGGGGAAATGAAGTATAACTGATGGTTGTCTCTGAAGTTTAAAATCTTCTTTACAAATATTGTGCCATTTCATTTTGGGAACAAGCTAGTGAGAGAGTAAAGACATTTATAGGTAATGAAATCTGATAGAGAAGATAAATTTAACATGGTTCTTCTGATTCCCAAATATTTAAAAATTATAGGCACTGGAGAACAGCTGAGGACTTAATGGACATAATCCCTGAGAAATAAGCAGGTGTAAGATTAAGTAAACCAACATTTTACAGCTCTTTCTTTTTCTTACGATTCTAAACATTAGGCAGAAGACTGAACACAGCACGGACCCGGAGAAAAGGCCTCTTCTAATAGGCAGAGAAAGAGCACAGCTTTAGGCTGCTTTCAGGGGATATAAAGACGAAAAACAAACCAAAAAAAAAAACATAAGGGGCCAGGATCTCAGTCAGATGGGTGGTGCAGAGAATGATTTCAATACTGTGTCAGTTTGTACTCAAGATATTTGCTAAATTTTAAAGCTGCGTAGGTCAAAATATAAGAAACCAAGTACAAACTCTGAAAAACTGAAAAAAAAAATCAGTAGTGTCTACATGTTAAGAAAACTAGCATTGGGCTTCCCTGGTGGCTCAGTGGTTGAGAGTCTGCCTGCTGATGCAGGGGACACGGGTTTGTGCCCCGGTCTGGGAAGATCCCACATGCTGCGGAGCGGCTGGGCCCGTGAGCCATGGCTGCTGAGCCTGCGCGTCCGGAGCCTGTGCTCTGCAATGGGAGAGGCCACAACAGTGAGAGGCCCGCGTACCACACACACACAAAAAAATAAAAATAATACCCTCTTTTTAAGGTCATAATGCTTATGTTCTTCTGCTTCTGCTGTTTGGATTCTAAATTCTCTGCATATTCAAGTTTGATAAAATACAAAGAAATAAAATTTTCTTGTTTCCTACAGAAATTAAGCATGATTAAATGGGATTGCCTAATCATTATGTTGAACTAAGTTTGCAAGTTTTTAGATATTTCATTAGATGTCGCTCCCCCTGCACATACAGACACATACCTGCCTAGTAACATCCTAGTATCAAGTAGATACTTATGAGAAAAACCAGATCAAATACAGATAAATAATTTACTCTTCCCCTGCATATCTGAGATATACTGTGAGTTAAATTTTGTAATTTTAGTGTATAAATATTTGGAATATAACTCATTCATGGCCTACTACCTGTGCCTTAAAAATGTTGTTAAATTGTTTTGCTTAATTAGAAGGATATTTATTTTGATAATAGCTGATAACAGTATTCAAGTATTATTTAGAATAACTCATTACTAATTTTATGACAGATTTTACATTATATTGTTACTTCAGTGAATGTAGCTTTTAAAAATTGTGTTGAGATTCCTTCAATAGTTATTTAATAATAAATATAAAGGTTTTTAAGAAGCATATATAAACTTGAAAAAAAGTATTAAAAATGGTGTTTGTATTGCTTTTAAATTAAGGACCTTATTTATAGTTGCTATGATTGAGTTATTCATATGCAACTGAAGAATCAAATTTTATTTTCCTTTACTGTGGTTATTATAGTCAAACCCACAAAGCTATTATTTTATTTTTAATTGTAGTCTTTTCAGTTTTGTGTGTTTCATTTTTTTTTTTTTTTGGAAGTTGATAAAGTTAACTGTCAGTTTTCACCCCAGGGTGAGAGTCTCATTTTCTAGGACTTCTGAAAACTCAAGAACCATACTTCTTCATGAATTTTTAAAACATTATTTTCTTTTGACTTGCCATGTAAAAATATTGGAAGTTAGTGATAATAATAAGCCCATTTCTATGAAAATGGTCTATATTATTTAATCAATCTTTCTAGATGCTAAACAATTCATGAACTTCTTTTTGAAATTCAATAAGCAGTTCATGAATACTTGAAAAGAGAGATTCTGTTTAAAAAAATCAGAAACTGGTAAGTTCTATCAGTGACGAATGCTCTCCCATCAAATTCAAACTGGTTATGAAACAACCCAGTTTTTAAACTCATCCTGAGTGCCCTCACAGCAGTAAGAATAGACAAGGTACGAAATTCATTTTCTTAAGTGATGTGTAAAAAAAAAGGCTTTCTGAACACAATTCCAGAAGAGGAGTTCCAGAAAGGTTTCAAGCCGTGGTAGCTTCATTGTAATTAACGTACAGTCTCCCAGAGAGATTTCTTAGAAGGTAAACACTCATTGTGGTACTTGTTAGTAATTGTCTTTGTTATTTTACTGTCATACCTTTTAAGTTCCGTAAGGCACTTTGCAACTAAAAGAATGTCTTTCAGAGAACCTTGGAAAGGATGGTGTAAGGGGCCTGGTACATATCTGGAGTGTAGGAAAATAAAATAAAATCGTATTCTTCATACTGTCAGTGTACATTCTTATTCTGCCATGGATGCATTTTTAATCGCTCTCCTTAAAAGCTTGATGCAGCAGCCTTAGAAATAAACAGCTCTCTATCATTATCCTATTATAAGTGAACAGCCTCTCAATCCTATCCTGATTTTCAGAAAGAAAAAAAAAAGACATTTAGAAATCGTTCTGAAATATAGTTTCTACAAACATTTCCGGTGGGTGATCTTACTAGCCTGTTAAACATTTGTAATCACACAGAGCCTAAAATATGGAACTGCAAGCATGTTAGCAAAGTGTGAAATTTCAGTGCTCAGAAGGCGTCCAACACTCACAGTGAGCTGATTTCCAGAACTGGAGCTGCACCAGCTCTCCAGAGAGCTAAAGCTGCCATTCCATTCTCCTATCTCCCTTGGAGGATAATAAGTGGTAGCAACAATCCATGTGGGTGGAAACTGAAGAAATAGAAAGATAAAGTAGAGGAGGAGGAGAAGGTGGCACACGCACGGCAGTGATGGAATAAATGACACAGCTTAAATTCAGCGGGTTTCTGTTCCTGGTTTTAGACTGATGATGTGCACAGCTTTTTTTCCCCCTCCTTTTTAAATTATCAAACATAATCCTAACTAAGCACCTGGCTGCCTTGCTCCTAGACTGCATCGGCGGTGTCTGTCTCCTTTCATCTACCATTTTAATGCAAAATCTGAATGCAGTTTCACTGCTCTAAGAGATTTGCCGGGAGCCTACTGATATTTTTCCAAGAACGCTTAAAAATACATCTTTGTATCAGAATTTCATGCACTGGAATAATAAAAGAGTGATGACAAGAATAAGCAAGTGGTTTAGGGAAAAATCATAATCTGCTTCCCCAAAGTAATGGTATTAAGAATCCTATTGCTAGCATGAGTCATGGTTAAATTAGTACATAATTAAAATGAAATAATAGATTATGATAACTGTTATGCCTTCAGTTTTTCTATCTCTTTCTCCAAAGGGGTGACAGTGGTGAAAAATACAGGAAGTAGCATGATTTGTTCGGGATGAGATGAATGGTTCAATTACACAAAGAAATTTTTGGTTGGTTTGGATAAATATTGAAAATTGTGTTATATCAATATATCAGCGTGCCCTTTTCTTCAACAACACAAATATTTAAATCCCCTTTGGCTGTTCATGTGAATTCAGCCCAGCCACCAGTTCTGTACCTGGTTGTAATTAGCTATAAACACATAATTCCCAAGGTAGGTTGTTTAAGGCTAGGTGGAAAGATTTAATACTTCTTAGACACAGTCAGATAGTTTATTGCTTGTATGAAGGCCTGTGAGCCCTACCACACAGGAATGTGTACAGCAGCACTTATTTCTGACTATGGCTACATTCTTCATAGGACAGTCCACTATTCTGTCATTATTTTAGTTGAGGCTATACACGAAGCAAGATGGGAAGATGTGAAAGCTTTAAAGACTCAGGTTCTTTGGGGTCCTGAAGACAGGCAAGTGGCCACTCAGCCAGGTTCGTGTCTAAGGCCTGTACCATGAATCAGAGCCTCCAGTTATTTGATGTGCCCACTTCCCTTTATTATACATGAAAGCTTACATACAAAAAGAGGGGCCATAGCTGTCCAGGAAAGGACAGGTAAATATAAACATAGAAAAGTAGTCATCAAGTTGAATATATACCTAGTTCTGACAGGAGACTTGGTCATGGAAAAAACAATCACAGTGTGAAATTGATGGAATTAAAAAATAATTACACGTGGGAGAAAATGTCCAACTAGCAGCAGAATGCTTTTGGGAATTCTCCATTACAAATGTGGGTGTAGACACCACCTTATTTCATTTTTGATAAGTGTTTTTACAAGTTCCACATTTCAAGTGTGTTCTGAAGTCTGCTACAGAGCTGATGTGAAAATAGCCTAATTCTAAAATTATACTCCTGTTGCTGTTACTGTATGTATCTACTTTTAAAAATAATTAGACTGCTTAATATCTTGAATTATGTTGAAAAATCTAATGAGTAAAGTATTCACCAGGATTTCCATTTGACAATGTGTGAAGTAGTGGATCCCATTACGATATTTATGTTACAAGACTGTAGTCTCACATTTGACAAAGATTTTTCCAAATACAGACTAAAGATCTTTGGTAGACCGTATTATTTTAGCTGTGTTGAACACGGTCAAATCATCACAGAGTCTGATAAAAGTTGATTCAGCTAAAGATCTGTCTCTTAATATAAAAGATTACAGTTAATCTAAACTCTTAAAAACTCTCAATGGATTGCCTCAGATTCATAGAAAATATATTTCAGTTTTAGAGAAGTTAACTCTTTCAAAGACAGTCTATCTAAATACTTTTATAGCTTTTAATCTGTACAATTTTTTGTGAAGTAGTATATACTATTGATTAAGATCATGGGACATGGATTCAGACTGACCTAGATTCACTCTGTGGTCTACCACTTACTTGCTTTTTGGGCCTGGACGAATCTCATAAAATCAGAGTCTTTCTTTTCAGATTTATTAAATGGAGATAACAAAAATTTATCTCATAGAAGTTTTTGTGGGGATTGAAATAAAATAAAAAGTTATTTAGGACAGTGCCTGGTACATGTGAGATGCTGCTATTCTTATGACAAATCAAAAATAAAAGTTAAATTACAATGGATTAAGTTGTAATCTCATTAGAGAACATCAGATTAGTTGTAAAATCACTGTAGAAATCCCTTGTACTATGCTGGGAAATTAACATATGCCTCTTAATAACCTGTGCCTAAATTTTCAGGGTGGCCAGGTACCAATAGTAAACCTTGAAGGAACAAATTTCACTGACAATTACATGACTTGAACTAGCTGATCTCTAGTATCAACAGTAGTATTGACCTAAAATCAGGAAATTTAATCAGTTCATATTCAAAAAGAAATTGAGGGAATCTAAGATGTAAAGAAAATCAAGCAAGAGAGAAAAATAATCTCATTTCCATGAACTGAAAATAAAATATCAGAGGTATTTAAGATGAGGTCTTACCCTCCACCAATAACAATAGAAAGAGATGGAGAGAAAAGGAGAGACTAGGTATTACATGAGTCAGCAATTCACATTGGAAGTTTTTCATCCTCAGGTCAGTAGATCAAATATGATCTCAGGCGTGCAGAAGACTCTAAATATACCGGTTGTTTGTGCTGTGAAAAAGACAAGGTATAATTAAGCTCTCATCCGCCCAGGTCCTTACCAGACTCGGCTTACCCAGGAATGAGTCACAGCTCTGATGGGCTGATTGCCCTGGGCAGAGCCAAAGCAGTGATTAAATAGCTCAGAGCTTAGGAGCTGGAGGGAACCTCTGCATTAATTCTCCTTCATGCTTAAATTAAGGCTGATTCTGGAGCAATCCCAGTGATTGCTAGCGATTTAAGATGGTCTTCTGCAAACCATCCCCAGGAATTGATGCCAACAGGCTCTCCACTGAGCAGATGAAATGCGGGCTGGGGAGCTCTAGGGCTAATTTGTTTTTCATATATTATGAATGTTTTCAAATATAAATTATTAACTGTACTTTAAAAGTTGACTGAATAAAATGAATTTTCAGTTAACCTACTCTCCAAATGGTCTGCAACATATAAACAACTGAAGATACAAAAACATTTCTTTACTCAACATATGACTAAGTTTATTCCTTTGAATAAAACATTATTTTTTTTTCTAGACTCTGTATCATAATGCTTAAATCTTATTTTGTCACATGGGAAGACTTTATTGTAACGATAAAAAAAAAGCCTTTCTAAACTGATCAAAATAATATATTTTTATTTAATTGGCCCGGAAGATTATAGTGGATACTGATTACTTTTCACTGGTTGGGTATGATGCTGCTGCTTGGGTCACTGGCTTAAGTTTCACATATCCAGATTATCTATATATTATCTATGCATTGTGTATCCAGGTTACCTATAAATATCCATGCATCATGAATCCAGCTGTGCATACAGAAAGATTCTATTCCACACTCAAATTTGTGCACAGTTTCACAACTGGTAAGATTTATAAAGCACCTACCATATTAAATATGTGGGAAGGATTGTACTTAACCCATCACCACTGTTCATTGCTCAAAGCGAATATAGTTGGGGGAGTTATAAGGACAAAATGTGTTTATGTTCAAAGTGACTCAGATATATAGATTTGATTCTGAACCTCCATATACTTTTAATCAAAGATAGATTGAACGACAGACTTTACATGCAGAGTTTATATTATTATCTTAGTAAATAAGTTCATTAAAAAAGCATTTGAACAAGGTGGATATCATTTTCAGATATAAGGTAACTGGAAATGCCCTTCTTCTGGTAGAAAGAGTATACAATGAAAGAAACTTCATCATGCTTAAGATCTCCCGCTCTGAGGTGGTGCTCCTCTCATATGTTCATAGTTTCTATTTCTCCAATTTGATTAAAGGGTCTTGAACAGTGAACTCAATAATAATAGCCTTGGAGTTCAATTCAGATCCTGGTTCATACTCTGGAGTTGACATTCCAGCTGTCTCATTTGGGGCAAGTGTTTAACTCCTCTGAGCCTTGGTTTTTTATTTGGTAAAATAGTTTGTAAGCTGATAAGTTTATAAGGTATTTTTTTAAAGAAATCAGATATATTCCCTGAATTCTCTCATAATTCCTAGCAAAGTGTCAGACTTATTTAACTTAGCATAATGCCCTCAAGATCCATCCATGTTGTTGCAAATGGCAGGATATCATTCTTTTTTATGGCTAATATTATATATATATATATATATATATATATATATATATATATATATATATAAATCTCACATTTTGGGACGCAGGTTTTTTTCCATATCTTGGCTATTATAAATACTGTTGCAATGAATGGACATACTTATATCTTTTTGAGTTAGTGTTGTTTTTTCTTCAGATAAATCCCCAAAGTGGAATTGCTGGATCTTGTTGTAGTTCTATTTTTAACTACTTTTAGGAATCTCCATACTTTTTTCCATAGTGGCTACACCAGTTTACATTCCCACCAACAATGCACAAGGGTTCTCTTTCCTCCACTTCCTTGCCAACGCCTGTGATAATAGCCATTCTGATAGGTGTGAGGTGATATCTCATAGTGGTTTTGATTTGCATTTCTTTGATAATTAGTGATATTGAGTATCTGCTTATGTGTCTGTAGACCATCTGTATGTCTTCTTGGGAAAATGTCTATACAGAGCCCCTGCCCATTTTTTAATAGGATTGGTTGTTTTGATATTGAGTTGTATGAGTTTTTTCCTATATTTTGGATACTAATCCCTTATCAGACATATGGATTTGCAAATATTTTCTCCCACTCAGAAGATTGCCTTTTGATATTGTTGATGGTATCTTTTGCCATCCAGAAACTTTTTAGTTTGATGTAGCCCCACTTTATTTTTGCTTTCATTGCTTTTGGTGTCAAATCCGAAAAAATATATCATCACTAAGACTGACGTCAAGGAGCTTACCACCTATGTTTTCTTCTATGAGTTTCATGGTCTCAAATCTTACATTCAATTTTTTAATCCATTATGAGTTAATTTTTGTGTATGATATATGACATTGTACCAGTTTCATTCTTTTGCATGTGTCTGTCCAGTTTTTACAACGCCACTTACTGAAGACACTATCCTTTTCCTCGTGTATTTTCTTGGCTGTTTTTCTTTTAATAAATTAATTGACTATATATGTGTTGGTTTATTTCTGGGCTCTCTATTCTGTTCCACTGATCTATATGTCTGTTTTATGCCAATACCATACTGTTTTGATTACTATAGCTTTGTAAAATAGTTTGAAATCAGGGAGCATGAAGCCTCCAGCTTTGTCCTCCTTTCCCAAGATTGCTTTGGCTACTCAGAGTCTTTTGTGGTTCCATACACATTTTGAGATGGTTTGCTCTATTTCTGTGAAAAATGACACTGAAATTTTGATGGGGATTGCATTGAATCTGTAGACTGTGTAGTATGGACTTTTTAACAGTATTAATTCTTCCAACTCCTGAACACCAAACATCGTTCCATATATTTGTATTTTCTTCAATTTCTTTTATTGTCTTACAGTTTTTAGTGTATAGATCTTTCACCTCCTTGGATAAATTTTTCCTAGGTATTTTTTTTGAAGCAATTGTAAGTAAGATTGCATTCTCAATTTCTCTTTCTAGTTTGTTACTAATGTTTAAAAATGAAACAGGTATCTGTATACTGATTTGTTATCCTGCAACTTTACTGAATTCATTGATTAGTTTTAACAGTTTTCTGGTGGAGTCCTTAGGGTTTTCTATATATAATACTATGTTTTCCGCAAATAGTGAAAATTTTACTTCTTCCTTTCTGATTTGGATACCTTCTATTACTTTTTCTTTCCAAGTTGCTCTGTCTAGGACTTCCAATACTGTGTCAATAAAAATGGCAAGAGTGAACATTTTTGTCTTCTTCCTGATCTTAGAGGAAAAACTTTCAGCTTTTTAGCATTGAGTATGAATAACTGTGAGCTTGTCATATATGGTCTATATTATGTTGAGGTATGCTTTTTCCATATCCATTTTATCAAGAGTTTTTTTTATCATAAATAGATGTTGAATTTTGTCAAATGCTTTTTCTGCATTTATTGAGATGGTCATGTCATTTTTATTTTTCCTTTTGTTGATGTGGTGTATCATGTTGATTGATCTGCAGATACTGAACTATTCTTGCATCCCTGGAATAAATCCCACTTGATCATAGTGTATGATCCTTTTAATGTATCATTGAATTCAGTTTGCTAATATTTTGTTGAGGATTTTTGAGTCTGTATTCATCAAAGATATTGGCCTATAATTTTCTTTCTTGTGCTATCCTTGTCTGGTTTTGGTATCATTGTAATGTGCATTTGGAAGTGTTCCCTCCTGTTTTTGGAAGAGTTTGAGAAGAATAGGTATTAATTCTTCTTTGAATGTTTGGTAGAATTCATGAGTGAAGCTGTCTGGTCCTGGACTTTTTTTGTTGGGAGATTTTTTAAATTGCTAATTCAATCTCCTTACTAGTAATCAGTCTGTTCAGATTTTCTATTTCTTTATGTTTCAATTGGAAGGCTATAGTTTTCTGGGAATGTATGATTTATTCTACAAAGCTCAATATTGATATATAAATGTTCTTGGTAGTCTCTTATGATCCTTTGTATTTCTGTGGTATCAATTGTAATGTGTCTTTTATTTCTGATTTTATTCATTTAGCCCTTTAACCATCTAGTTAATGGTTTGTCAATTTTGTTTGTTTTCAAAGAAACCAGCTCTTGGTTTCATTGGTCTTTTCTATTATCTTCTTAGTCTCTTTTATTTATTTCTGCTCTGATCTTTGCTTTTTCTTTCCTTTTAATTTTGGGCTTTATTTATTCTTCTTTCTCTAGTTCCTTAAGGGGTAAACATAGGTTGTTTATTTGAGATTTTTCTTGTTTCCTGAGCTAAACATGTATTGCTATGAAATTTCCTCTTAGAACTACTTTTGCTACATTCCCATAAATTTTGGTGAGTTGTATTTTCATTTTCTTTTATCTCAAGTTTTTAAAATTTTTCTTTTGATTTCCTCTTTGATCCATGGTTGTTCAGTTTGATGTTGTTTAATCTCTACATATTTGTGAAATTTTCAGTTTTCTTTTTGTAATTTATTTTTAGTTTCACACTATTAAGGTCAGGAAAAATACTTGATATAATTTCAGTCTTCTTAAAATGTTTAAGACTGGTTTTGTGGCCTAGCACATGATCTGTTCTGGAGAATGTTCCATGTGCACTTGAAAATAATATGTGTTCTGCCATTTGGGGAGAGAAACATATATGTATAACTGCTAAGTCTATCTGGTCTAACATGACACTTAAGCTGATGTTTCCTTGTTAATTATGTCTGAATGATCTATCCATTGGTGTAAGTGAAGCTATATATCCTTTTAAACTACATATTTAAATTTTAAAATTAGTTCTTATATTTGTGCTTACCTTACAATAAAATCAAAGGAGGTGTATATAATTATTTAAGGTTAAAAGTACAAGATATAGGGCTTCCTTGGTGGCGCAGTGGTTGAGAGTCCGCCTGCCGATGCAGGGGACGCGGGTTTGTGCCCTGGTCCGGGCAGATCCCACATGCCGCGGAGCGGCTGGGCCCGTGAGCCATGGCCGCTGGGCCTGCGTGTCTGGAGCCTGTGCTCCGCAAAGGGAGAGGTCACAGCAGTGAGAGGCCTGCGTACCACCAAACAACAACAACAACAACAACAAAACAAAAGTGCAAGATATAATAATATCAGTAAGAAAGATAAAGGGAAAAGTACTTCAGTGATTAATGGAAATTATGGATATATTTTCTTCATCTGCTGAATATATATATATATATATATATATATATATATATTTTAACTTTATAATTACTCTTTGACTTTCAGTGATACAATGTATTGACAACCCCAAAAACTAAAAAATAAGAACCAACATCTCATGAAATTTCCAATAAAGTGTATGAACAGATTTTATTCTCTCCTCCTTCTCTCATCAGTACCAGATTAATTTCTTTTCTGTCATATACAGCTATATTTCACATTGCTTTTAGGAGTGAATTTGCATACTTTAGATCAAGTACTGTTTCTATCTCCTTATGTTATTTAACTGAAAAGGCAATCTTAATTGGTAGGAATTTATTAAAAGAAATTATTAATTTTTTCTTAAAATTTTCATCTTTCAATGAGAGCTACAAAATGGAAAATAATATAGAGGTTTTCTCTATTAATGTCTAATTAGATAGTATAGTGTGAAAGTAATTTTAATTTCCATGTCACATCTGGAATGCAATAAAAATTATATAACCATATGGAAGATTTATTATTTGAATTAAAAACACTAATAAATTGAAATACTGAAAATATGTATATATGGCTTAACCTTAGTAAGTTATTTACTTGGGAAATTAAAAGAATATTTAAAAACTCAATTCTAACTCAATTTAGTAAAATAATGCAACATGGGTACATTAATTTCTTTAATTTGGGACTTTTAAATTTATTTCTTTGTAGCCATCGTTGATCTCCAATTCTTGTTTTCATATCATGTTTTTCTTCATTTTTTTCTGTCATATTATTTATTCAGATGTCTGACTCTCCAGCAAAAGCTGTACCTTTATCAACTGATATTCACATTTAGTTCACTACATTGTGTCTAGTGAAGGAGAATCATGTTTATTATAATAAACAAAGAAATAAATAATGCTATATATATTTCACAGGCTATTATGTGGATCTTAAAATTCTGTGGAAGAATATTTAGTAACAAGGGAAAATATTTTTTAAATCATCTAAAATGGCCAAAAGCAGGATATAAAACTTATGTAATCATAATATAATTCCAATTTTATATATAAATATATACATATAAAATTGCCAGAGATTAATACACCAAAATAATATTCTATATGCTAAGGGTGTTGGGAGCCGGAAAGTGAGATTAGACATAATATTGCTTTTCTTCCTTATATATTTCTTTATTTTCCAAAATTTCTATGGTGAATACATATTAATTTTTACAAGTTATATGCATTTAATCATGTTTTAAAATATATTTTGAATAATGGATTTATCTTTGAAACTAAAAGTATTTAGTTTAAATTATTAAAAGTCATTGCCTTACTTCATTCATATCTGATCTGATATTATGCCCTGAGACAATAATGTACCTCTTAGTACTCTACCAAGAATGGAAAATACAGCAAAATACCTTTATTACTATTACGAATTGAGGAAAAACTAATTACTCCATCTTCTCTCAATTATATCCCCACTTGAAAATTGCATATACTGAGTAGAAAAAACAATGGTGGAAAAACTGTAACCGGTCACCTTCAGAGTATTTCAATATGAAGACCATGTTCATAAAATTTTAATCTCTGAAAGAGTTACTGGTTTCCAGTTCTATAGCCAAAAAAAAAAAAAAAATTTTTTTTTAAACAAGGTTGACAGAGCACAAGATAGAATAATATTTTGATTTTACCTTTGGAACCTTAGTATGGGCTTTAAATCAGTGCACAGAACTTTTTTCAATTTATATATATATATTTCCCTTTGTGAAAGTAACAAATGTTGAAAGGTTCTGTAAAATATAAGTGCCTTTTGATACATTGATAAAACAAAGCTACAAAGAATATATCACATAACAAGACCCAACTGAGCATGAGTTTTAACTGTAATCTTAGCTGACATTTATCTAAAATTGTCTCCTACTTTGTCATTGCACTGTTATAGGTACAAGTTTGAGTGGCCCATAAATCAGAGGTCCTCTAATTCTGTCTGAAAAATTAAGGTTGATTTATTTAAATTTATCTGAAATCCCAAGGCCCTTAGAGAATGGATGATTAAATAGAGATGTATGGCTCTCTGCAAGGTAGCCGACATTGCACCAGGGTCTATAAAAGCTCTACACTTGCTCCAGTCTTTTATCAAGGCTCTCTATTTCAGAATAGAAGATTATAAAAAAGAATCTTCACTTTATTGAAAAGCTTCAACCCATCCTGATTTACTCGTACAAAATTCCACGTAAACTGACCTTGAGGAGCCTTCTAAGATAATGCCAACTACTCTCTTAATGAAATTTTCTATTCAAGAATTTTACCCGGGAGGTTTAGAGATGGTTTTATCTCTGCTATGTACATTGAGATTCTGAATGGTTAGGTAAATTCTCTAGTACATTGTATGGCTCATTGCCAGGTTCCTGTCTCCCAACTTACCATGCTAATAGTATTTTCTCATTCACCATTCATGGATATAAGAGGAAAATGACATATATGCACATATATTGAAGTACTGCCATCCTTTATTACATTTATATTTCTAAATGTTTGATTTTCAAAACAAAGGATTTAGGTCCTTTAAATAGCATCCAAAAGAAACCAAGGGTGAAAAAACTCTTAAGAAACCTTGAACAAATCTGAGTTTGAATAACTATGTGGTTATATGTCTTTATGCCTGATGCACTCCTATTTGAAACTTTGATCCAAATTTAAAATCTCCGTTTAAACAAATTTTTACATAAAGAGTAATAGCAGTTGTTTTGTGGTTCATTTAGTGCCTCAGTAAAACAAAATTTATTAACTTCAAAGTCTCCAAAAAGCATTGTTTTTTCTTACCTCTACTTGTACTTTTAAAACTTCAGTCCATTATTTACTCTAATAAAGGAAAATACAATTTTAAACTTATTTGCCAAGGTAGGTAACTTATTTACCTACTAAGGCAAGTATGTTAGTGAAATAAACATCTTTTTAACCTAAACTCATCTGAAAGATGAAAATTCCAGAATTTATAAGGATCACCTCCATTATGAATTTCTCTTATTAAAAGAAATCTTATAAATTGTTCTCATAAAAGTTTCAGAATTATGCTAGTTGCAGGAACTCTTCATAACTGTTACAGGGACTCAATGTTTTCACTTTGTAAGAGCACTATTTTAGTGTTCATACTTTGGCTGATTCCCTCCCACAAGGTCAATGTGGGGTGATAAATAGAAAATACCCATAAATGAAAAAAACAACAACACAAAGTGTCTAGGGTTCTGTTTTGAATTAGTATGTGCATCCTGTGTAAGGACTGGGGGACAAGGCAGGGAGTAGAGTTTTTGGCTTGGGGCATTGCTGTGCTGCAGAATGATAAAATAGTAAAAAGAACTGCTGGGATTATGTTGTTGCTTCTCCTTGCCAATGATTTTGGGCAAACGGTGCCTGCTTCACATTGGTAATGATTCAGGGAACTCTCAGGATTTGTCAGGAGTAAAATCGGAAGCCCTATGTATTTAAGAATCTGATAAAATAGATTAAAATAACTAATTTTAGGCAGGGCTTCCCCACCCCTCCTTTCTAAACTTACTGGACTGATAAACTCTAAAGAGGGTCTCCTCCTAATGTTGTCTTATTGGGGGAAAGGGTAAGTGTAAGCCTTTTCTGATTCTAGGTAGTAAAGAGTGAATAGTGGTTTTCTAATGACTCTGGGTCTTCATCCTAGGGGTTCATTTGCTCTCTATCCCTCAGCTGTTTGGATCTGTCATGTCCTTCCCACATGTCTGACAAATAGCTGATATACGGAGGGCAAATGAGCTCACTGGATAAAATAAAATAAAAAAAAACAACCTCTCCCAATACACCATTTATTAAATGAACTGTCCTTCACTCTGAAGGTAATCTTGAACTAATAGATAAAATCACCCAAACTCTTTTATCCTCCATCCACAGAATAATTCATTATTATTGGTCCAGAAAAATATTACCAAGCTTATCAAGAACAGTAAAAGGAACCCATTAGTCATAAAAAGCTAGTATGAGAAGAAAAGATAAAGTAAAAATCAAAATTTTTCATCTGAAGAAATACTCCAAACCACAAAGAGAAAAACTGGTACATAACATCAATATGAATTAAACCTAATTAAATAATTGTCACAGGTAAGGTACACCAGATGAATCAGAAATTCAAAAACTGAGAAGTGGAAAACAAATTATTCATTGAAGAAAAACAGAAAATAAACTCAGAAATAAATATGGAGATTAAAAAGTATCCAAGGGAGAAAAAAATATGACTCAATACACAGTGATAGATACAGAAAGTAAAAGAACAAAAATGAAATCTGAAAAAAAAAAGATTAAATTATGAAAAAAAAGCAGGCACAGAGATCCAACATACATACATACATACAACTGGAATGGGAAGAGCTAATAAAAACAAAACAGAACTTTATAACCGAGCTAAATATTAAAAATTTTTCTGACATAAAAGCAGACCTGCCCTTTCTACTGAAAAGATCTATCTTTGTACCTAGAAAAATTAACCTGGAAGGGTCAAGTCCAAAATATATCAAAGTAAATCTATGCCTCCAGAACAAAACAAACAAACAAACAAAGAAAAAGAAACTGAGTCACTTACAAAAGGAAGAAATTGGTGTGAATAAAAACTTCTTTTATGAAGTGTTTGTTCAAAACTTCTCCTGTTGTTTAAACTAGGTTGGTTCATTTTTTACTGAGTTATGAGCTATTTATATATTCAATATTAAAATATTTTATCAGATTTTGTTTTCAAATATTTTCTCCCAGTTTATATTGCATTTTTGCATGTGGTTGTTAAGCACTTGAAATGTGGCCAAGTGTGACTAGAAAGCCAATTTTTTTTTAATGTTTTATTTTTAAGTTTTTTTAAAATTGAAGTATAGTTGATTTACAGTGTTGTGTTAGTTTCAGGTGTACAGCAAAGTGATTCAGTTATACATATATATGTGTATGTATACTTTTCAGATTCTTTTTCCTTATAGGCTATTATAAAATATTGAGTTTACTTCCCTGTGCTATATGGTAGGTCCTTGTTGGTTGTCTATTTTATATATAGTAGTATGTATATGTTCATTTCAAACTCCTAATTTATCCCTCTTCCCTTTCCCTGTAACCATAAGTTTGTTTTCTATGTTTGTGGGTCTATTTCTGAGAACACTGAATTTTAAAATTTCATTTTATTTTAGTTAATTTACATATAAATAAAATAGACAAAAGTTATATGAATGTCTAGTCAGCGCATAAAAAGATGTTCAACACCATTAATCATTTGGGAAATGCAAATTAAACTATGAAATGCCACTATAAATACACTAATATGGCTAAAATGAAAGAAACTTATGATAACAAGTATCTGTGAGAATGCAGAACAACTGGAAAGCTCACATATTGCTGGTATGGTTTCCACATTAGAATATACTTTGCCAATTTCTTATAAAGGTAAACACACTTACCATATGACCTAGTAATCCTAGGGTATTTATGCAAGAGAGAGGAAAGTATATGTCCACTCAAAGACTTGTACATGAAAGTTCATTAAATTTTATTCTTAATTCCCACAAACTGTAAACAACCCAAATGTCCATCAACTGGTGAATGGATAAACAAATTGTGCTTAGTTAAAAAAAACCTGAGATAAAAAATCTTAAACTATATAGTTGTGCTTATGTAAAATTCCACAAAAGACACATTTAATAATCAATAATTGCTGGAGTTAGGGTGGATGTGTGGAGAGGATTTAATGCAAAAGGGCATGATGTAACTTTTGGGGTGATGGAAATGTTCTCTGCAGTGTTTGCAGTGGTAGTTATATGAATACATATATTTGCCTCCAAACTTACTGTGCAATTCACTTAAAATTGATGAATTTTACTGTGTGCAGAGTATACCTCAATTAGGCTGATTATAATATTCCTAGAAATGAATGATTGTAAAGACAGTACTTATAAAAACCTGTAGAATTCAGCAAAACCTATGCTTTGTGGAAATCTTATAGCCTTAAATATATGTATTAGAATGGTAGGAAGCATCAGAATGAATGAATTCAACATTCAACATTTATCAGGAAAAATAATTTTAATTATTATAGAATATACCCAAAAGAAGAGAAACAAAAGAGGTAATGAGGTGGATAGACCTAGAGTCTGTCATACAGAGTGAAGTAAGTCAGAAAGAGAAAGACAAATACCGTATGCTAACACATATATATGGAATTTAAGAAAAAAAAAATGTCATGAAGAACCGAGGGGTAAGACAGGAATAAAGACACAGACCTACTGGAGAACGGACTTGAGGATATGGGGAGGGGGAAGGGTGAGCTGTGACAGGGCGAGAGAGAGGCATGGACATATATAAACTACCAAACGTAAGGTAGATAGCTAGTGGGAAGCAGCCACATGGCACAGGGATATCGGCTCCGTGCTTTGTGATCACCTGGAGGGGTGGGATAGGGAGGGTGGGAGGGAGAGAGACGCAAGAGGGAAGAGATATGGGAACATATGTATATGTATAACTGATTCACTTTGTTATAAAGCAGAAACTAACATACCATGGTAAAGCAATTATACCCCAATAAAGATGTTAAAGAAAAAGAAAAATTATAATATGTTATAAAAACAAATATTAAAAAGGCATTAAAACAGCTAAAAACTAAAACATTGGCAAGATGACTCAGATTTTCATTGATGAGTTTGCTGGTGCTTATTACATTATTAAATTTATTAACATTATTAAAATATAATAAATACCAAACAAAAGTGTGCTAAGTACTGACAGCGACGAGTATGTTCAGTGAACCAGGGTTTATTACTCATCTCATTCTGTGCATCGTAAGTACAATGGAGAAAAATGCAGTTTTCAAAAACCTTGATGTTTTACTTATAGATTCAAATAACAATAACAATAACCTAATATTTTTTAGATGTGTATTTATTTCAAGATGATATTGTATATTTGAATTTTCTATTTCTATTTTCCAAATTTTCAAGAGAATATCTTTTAAAGAAAATAATAAAATTAATAACCATGTTAAATTTTATTATTTTTATTACTATTTCATGAATTTTTGAAATATGAAGATGAAACAACATGATACATGTTTGTGTGTGATTACGAATAAGTACTGCAAAATATTTCTGCCTAGGGAAGTTCTTGTAGCATGTATACACACACACACATATATGTGTTTTATTTTGTATGGTATATATAGCATAGTATATTCCACATAAATGTACATATGTATTTTTTACACTTTCATTGCTCATTATAATAGTGGTAAATAATTTTTTAAAGGTTGCTGATATAAGTACTTATCTCTACCATTGAAGAAAAATGTGGCATATAGAGAATGAGTACAGTTTATGAAGAAAAATAGACTAAAACAGTTATGAAGTAAAATCATTGGAGTATATCAGTGTTAGCCCATTGCTTTTTTAATGCATGTGATTACAAAACGAGAAATGTAATTTTATTGCATCCTTCATTCTTTGTGACATGGAATTAAAGCTCTTCTTCATTTCTTGGCAGACATTCATTGACAGTTTTGTAAAAGTTGACAAGGGCCAAATTTTTAAAAAGATAACTTCATAGATGTACACTGGAACTTCTTATATGAAAGTATGGCTTTAAAACTTCTTAGCTATCAAATTAGTCATAAAATAGTTAATGTCTAAATAGAGCTATCTCTATACTTAAAATTACACTTATATACTCATTTTTTATATGAAAATCAGTTTTCTTTTCTCACCTAGACTCTCCCTGCAAAAGAGAGAATGAAAGAAACCTGCATGAATTTCCATGGGAATATTCAGATTGGGTGCTTAAATATTCAGATTCCTTAATGAGGTGGGATGCAAAAACTGCAGAAACAAATCCATCAACAAAATTTGAGCAACTAAAGCTCAAGAGAAGTTTATTTCTTGCTCATTTAGCAGTTCAAGGCGGTGAATCTTGATCTTTAAGCGGTTCTTCTTTAAGTAGTAATTAGGAGACGCAGGGTTCTTTCATCTATGTTCCTACTATAGTGTGGATTCTTGTTATCATTTGCAGCCAGTCAGTGGAGAAAGAAAGAATGGGCAACAGGCCACCCATCTTCTTAACCCTTGTCCCTGACATGGCACATAGCATTTCCAGTTTATCCCATTGCCTATAATTCAGTGACATGTTCACACCTAACTGCAAAGAAGTCTGGGGCATGTACTCAATTTGTGTGCCTAGGAAGAAGAGCACATGGATTTCAGTAAACCACAGTCTCTGACATAGAAATCAATTCTGTGCTGTATTTTAACATCTGAATGATGTTAAGTGAAAAAGCTGAGTTTCTGTGGTAGAAAATACCTACATTATGGTGTCATAAGAATAAGATGAATTAAGATTCATTATACCTGGGCCCTATGCTGTCTCCACCTATAACATCTGAGTAAATAGGCAAATCATTAAACTTTGGTGAAATTCCATTATGAGTTTTGTGACTGAACCATCTCTAAGATTAGCTACAGCTCTAAAATGCTATAATTATACTTTTAACAGTTTTTGAGGTGTTGAGTGAGACTTCAATGTACAAACTTCCAGCAAATTGGAAAAAGGTGATGAGTACTTTATAAAATGAATATTAAGGTTCATGTGGATGGTTTTTATTACATATCAGAGGTACGCTATTCTTTTTCTAGGAATTATAGTGCAAGTAAGTATCAATATTAAATATCAATTGATTTTAGTCACAGTTTTTCTTAAAATTCGATATTTTTTCACCAGTGTGTGCTGACACCATTACTTCTGGCACATCGTAGGAACTCAGTAAATAAGTGCTGAATGAAGAAATGGATCAATAAATAATTAAAATGAATTTAAATAAAATTTAACTCCTATGGCCTGAATTTGTATCTAAAGTATCACTTATGCTATAGATCTTCTCCATGATTAATCGAAAAAATACATAAATAAAATGCAGATAAGAAAATCCTCCTATAAAACTTAATACTTAAATGGAGTAAGCTCTGCCTTTTTCTTCAGAGCATGTTGTAAATGAATTCAGATGGGTCTAATAATTAAACTAAATCTAGCGAAAATCTGAAAAATTTAACTCAACAACTGGGACTGGTAAGTGCACACACATTACATAGTTCAAATGAAAAAGACTGCATTTTCCATAACAGATTACTTACCAGAATTGACATTTTTAAATGAATTTCCTAAGGGAAAGACCTAGAGAAGAAACATAATATGTAAATGCAAAGAGAGTTAGATTCTGAAGCTGGCAGAAAGCTTCAAGACACTGTGTGATAATTGACACATTTGGTCCTTTCATATTCTTGAATATAACTATCATCCCACTCCCCCACCAACTTAGAGGAGAGTTTTCTTTTCTCAAATGCTTATGGGAAAGAAAATGTTAATTATATTCAAGTAAATACAGGCAAATTTCTCCCACATATTGGTCTAATTCATTTCTTTTTTAACAACTTCATTGGACTATAGTTGCTTTGCAATGGTGTGTTAGTTTCTGCTTTATAACAAACTGAATCAGTATACATATACATATGTCCCCATATCTCTTCCCTCTTGCGTCTCCCTCCCTCCCTGCCACCCTCCCTATCCCACCCCTCTAGGTGGTCACAAAGCACCGAGCTGATCTCCGTGTGCTATGCGGCTGCTTCCCACTAGCTATCTATTTCACGTTTGGTAGTGTATATATGTCCATGCCACTCTCTCACTTTGTCCCAGCTTACCTGCCCCGTCCCCATATCCTCAAGTCAATTCTCTAGTAGGTCTGCGTCTTTATTCCCGTCTTGCCTGTAGGTTCTTCATGACCTTTTTTTTTTTTTTGAGATTCCATATATATATGTAAACATATGGTATTTGTCTCTCTCTTTCTGACTTACTTCACTCTGTATGACACACACTAGGTCCATCCACCTCACTACAAATAACTCAATTTCGTTTCTTTTTATGGCTAAGTAATATTCCATTGTATATATGTGCCACATCTTCTTTATCCATTCATCTGTTGATGGACACTAAGGTTGCTTCCATGCCCTGGCTATTGTAAATAGAGCTGCAATGAACATTTTGGGACATGACTCTTTTTGAATTATGGTTTTCTCAGGGTATATACCCAGTAGTGGGATTGCTGGGTTGTATGGTAGTTCTATTTTTAGTCTTTTAACAAACCTCCATACTGTTCTCCATAGTGGATGTATCAATTTACATTCCCACCAACAATGAAAGAGGGTTCCCTTTTCTCCACACCCTCTCCAGCATTTATTGTTTCTAGATTTTTTGATGATGGCCATTCTGACTGGTGTGAAGTGATATCTCATTGTAGCTTTGATTTGCATTTGTCTAATGATTGATGATGTAGACCATTCTTTCATGTGTTTGTTGGCAATCTGTATAACTTCTTTGGAGAAATGCCTATTTAGGTTTTCTGCCCATTTTGGGATTGGGTTGTTTGGTTTTTTGATATTGAACTGCATGAGCTGCTTATAAATTTTGGAGATTAATCCTTTGTCCATTGATTCCTTTGCAAATATTTTCTCCCGTTCTGAGGATTCTCTTTTCGTCTTGTTTATGTTTTCCTTTGCTGTGCAAAAGCCTTTAAGTTTCATTAGGTCCCATTTGTTTATTTTTGTTTTTATTTCCATTTCTCTAGGATGTGGATCAAAAAGCATCTTGCTTTGATTTATGTCATGGAGTGTTCTGCCTATGTTTTCCTCTAAGAGTTTGATAGTTTCTGGCCTTACATTGAGGTCTTTAATCCATTTTGAGTTTATTTTTGTGTATGGTGTTAGGGAGTGTTCTCATTTCATTCTTTTACATGTAGCTGTCCAGTTTTCCCAGCACCACTTATTGAAGAGGCTGTCTTTTCTCCACTGTATATTCTTGCCTCCTTTATGAAAGGCAAGGTGACCATATGTGCATGAGTTAATCTCTGGGTTTTTTATCCTGCTCCATTGATCTATATTTCTGTTTTTGTGCCAGTACCATACTGTCTTGATTATTGTAGCTTTGTAGTATAGTCTGAAGTCAGGGAGATTGAGTCCTCCAGCTCCTTTTTTCTTTCTCAAGATGACTTTGACTATTCGGGGTCATTCATGTTTCCATACAAATGGTGAATTTTTTTGTTCTGGTTCTGTGAAAAATGCCAGTGGTAGTTTGATAGGGATTGCATTGAATCTGTAGATTCCTTTGGGTAGTAGAGTCCATTTCATGATGTTGATTCTTCCAATCCAAGGAAATGGATATCTCTCCATCTGTTTGTATCATCTTTAATTTCTTTCGTCAGTGTCTTATAATGTTGTGCATACAGGTCTTTTGTCTCCTTAGGTAGGTTTATTCCTACGTATTTTTTTTTAACATCTTTATTGGAGTATAATTGCTTTACACTGGTGTGTTAGTTTCTGCTTTACAACAAAATGAATCAGTTATATATATATACATATGTTCCCATATCTCTTCCCTCTTGCGTCTCCCTCCCTCCCTCCCACCCTCCCTATCCCACCCCTCCAGGTGGTCACAAAGCACCGAGCTGATCTCCCTGTGCTATGTGGCTTCTTCCCACTAGCTATCTACCTTACGTTTGGTAGTGTATATATGTCCATGCCTCTCTCTCACTTTGTCACACCTTACCCTTCCCCGTCCCCATATCCTCAAGTCAATTCTCTAGTAGGTCTGTGTCTTTATTCCTGTCTTACCCCTCGGTTCTTCATGACATTTTTTTTTCTTAAATTCCATATATATGTGTTAGCATATGGTATTTGTCTCTCTCTTTCTGACTTACTTCACTCTGTATGCCACACTCTAGGTCTATCCACCTCATTACAAATAGCTCAATTTCGTTTCTTTTTATGGCTGAGTAATATTCCATTGTATATATGTGCCACATCTTCTTTATCCATTCATCCGATGATGGACACTTAGGTTGTTTCCATCTCCGGGCTATTGTAAATAGAGCTGCAATGAACATTGTGCTACATGACTCTTTTTGAATTATGGTTTTCTCAGGGTATATGCCCAGTAGTGGGATTGCTGGGTCATATGGTAGTTCTATTTGTAGTTTTTTAAGGAACCTCCATACTGTTCTCCACAGTGGCTGTATCAATTTACATTCCCACCAACAGTGAAAGAGGGTTCCCTTTTCTCCACACCCTCTCCAGCATTTATTGTTTCTAGATTTTTTGATGAGGCCATTCTGACTGGTGAGAGATGATATCTCATTGTAGTTTTGATTTGCATTTCTCTAACGATTAGTGATGTTGAGCATTCTTTCATGTGTTTGTTGGCAGTCTGTATATCTTCTTTGGAGAAATGTCTATTTAGGTCTTCTGCCCATTTTTGGATTGGGTTGTTTGTTTTTTTGTTATTGAGCTGCATGAACTGCTTGTAAATTTGGGAGATTAATCCTTTGTCAGTTGCTTCATTTGCAAATATTTTCTCCTATTCTGAGGGTTGTCTTTTGGTCTTGTTTATGGTCTCCTTTGCTGTGCAAAAGCTTTTAAGTTTCATTAGGTCCCATTTGTTTATTTTTATTTCTATTTCTCTAGGAGGTGGGTCAAAAAGGATCTTGCTGTGATTTATGTCAAAGAGTGTTCTTCCTATGTTTTCCTCTAAGAGTTTGATAGTTTCTGGCCTTACATTTAGGTCTTTAATCCATTTTGAGCTTAATTTTGTGTATGGTATTAGAGAGTGATCTAATCTCATACTTTTAAATGTACCTGTCCAGTTTTCCCAGCACCACTTATTGAATAGGCTGTCCTTTCTCCACTGTACATTCCTGCCTCCTTTATCAAAGATAAGGTGACCATATGTGCGTGGGTTTCTCTCTGGGCTTTCTATCCTGTTCCATTGATCTATCTTTCTGTTTTTGTGCCAGTACCATACTGTCTTCATTACTGTAGCTTCGTAGTATAGTCTGAAGTCAGGGAGCTTGATCCTCCAGCTCTGTTTTTCGTTCTCAAGATTGCTTTGGCTATTCGGGGTCTTTTGTGTTTCCATACAAATTGTGAAATTTTTTGTTCTAGTTCTGTGAAAAATGCCAGTGTTAAGTTGATAGGAATTGCATTGAATCTGTAGATTGCTTTGGGTAGTAGAGTCATTTTCACAATGTTGATTCTTCCAATCCAAGAGCATGTTAAATCTCTCCATCTATCTGTATCATCTTTAATTTCTTTCATCAGTGTCTTATAATTTTCTGCATACAGGTCTTTTGTCTCCTTAGGTAGGTTTATTCCTAGATATTTCATTCTTTTTGTTGCAATGGTAAATGGGAGTGTTTTCTTGATTTCACTTTCAGATTTTTCTTCATTAGTGTATAGGAATGCCAGAGATTTCTGTGCATTAATTTTGTATCCTGCTACTTTACCAAATTCATTGATTAGCTTTAGTAGTTTTCTGGTAGCATCTTTAGGATTCTCTGTATATAGTATCATGTCATCTGCAAACAGTGACAGCTTTACTTCTTGTTTTCCGATTTGGATTCCTTTTATTTCCTTTTCTTCTCCGACTGCTGTGGCTAAAACTTCCAAAACTGTGTTGAATAAAAGTGGTGAGAGTGGGCAACCTTGTCTTGTTCCTGATCTTAGTGGAAATGCTTTCAGTTTTTCACCATTGAGGACGATGTTGGCTGTAGGTTTGTCATATATGGCCTTTATTATGTTGAGGAAAGTTCCCTCTATGCCTACTTTCTGCAGGGTTTTTATCATAAAATGGTGTTGAATTTTGTCAAATGCTTTCTCTGCATTTATTGAGATGATCATATGGTTTTTCTCCTTCAATTTTTTAATATGGTGTATCATGTTGATTGATTTGCATATATTGAAGAATCCTTGCATTCCTGGAATAAACCCCACTTGACCATGGTGTATGATCCGTTTAATCTGCTGTTGGATTCTGTTTGCTAGTATTTTGTTGAGGAATTTTGCATCTATGTTCATTAGTGATATTGGCCTGTAATTTTCTTTCTTTGTGACATCCTTGTCTGGTTCTGGTATCAGGGTGATGGTGGCCTTGTAGGATGAGTTTGGGAGTGTTCCTCCCTCTGCTATATTTTGGAAGAGTTTGAGAAGGGAAGGTATTA
The DNA here is from genome assembly GCF_039906515.1 of Pseudorca crassidens. Taxonomy (NCBI): domain Eukaryota; kingdom Metazoa; phylum Chordata; class Mammalia; order Artiodactyla; family Delphinidae; genus Pseudorca; species Pseudorca crassidens. The sequence goes on from NC_090306.1 coordinate 66,819,449, forward strand.
GCTCTTCTCTAAATGTTTGATAGAATTCGCCTGTGAAGCCATCTGATCCTGGGCTTTTGTTTGTTGGAAGATTTTTAATCACAGTTTCAGTTTCAGTGCTTGTGACTGGTCTCTTCATATTTTGTACTTCTTCCTGGTTCAATCTTGGATGGCTCTGCATTTCTAAGAATTTGTCCATTTCTTCCAGGTTGTCCATTTTATTGGCATAGAGTTGCTTGTAGTAATCTCTCATGATCCTTTGTGTTTCTGCAGTGTCAGTTGTTACTTCTCCTTTTTCAGTTCTAATTCTATTGATTTGAGTCTTCTCCCTTTTTTTCTTGATGAGTGTGGTTAATGGTTTATCAATTTTCTTTATCTTGTCAAAGAACCAGCTTTTAGTTTTATTGATCTTTGCTATTGTTTCCTTCATTTCTTTTTCATTTATTTCTCATCTGATCTTTATGATTTCTTCTGCTAACTTCGGGGTTTTTTTGTTCTTCTTTCTCTAATTGCTTTAGGTGTAAGATTAGGTTGTTTATTTGCGTTGTTTTTTGTTTCTTGAGGTAGGATTCTATTGCTATAAACTTCCCTGTTCAAACTGCTTCTGCTGCATCCCATAGGTTTTGGGTCATCGTGTTTTCATTGTCATTTTTTACTAGGTATGCTTTGATTTTCTCTTTGATTTCTTCTGTGATCTCTTGGTAATTAAGTAGTGTATTGTTTAGCCTCCATGTGTTTTTATTTTTTACGGAGTTTTACCTGTAATTGATATCTAGTCTCATAGCATTGTGGTAGGAAAAGATCCTTGATACGATTTCAATTTTTTTTAATTTACCAAGGCTTGATTTGTGCCCCAAGATATGGTCTATCCTGGAGAACGTTGCATGAGCACTTGAGAAGAAAGTGTATTCTGTTGTTTTTGTATGCAGTGTCCTATCAATGTCAATTAAGTCCATCTTGTTTAATGTATCATTTAAAGCTTGTGTTTCCTTATTTATTTTCATTTTGGATGATATGTCCATTGGTGAAAGTAGGGTGTTAAAGTCCCCTACTATGATTGTGTTACTGTTGATTTCCCCTTTTATGGCTGTTAGCATTTGCCTTATGTATTGAGGTGCTCCTATGTTGGGTGCATAAATATTTACAGTAGTTATATCTTCTTGGATTGACCCCTTGATCATATGTAGTGTCCTTCTCTGTCTCTTGTAATAATCTTTATTTTAAAGTCTATTTTATCTGAAAGGAGAATTGCTACTCCAGCTTTTTTTGATTTACATTTGCATGGAATAACTTTTTCCATCCCCTCACTTTCAGTCTGTATGTGTCCCTAGGTCTGATGTGGGTGTCTTGTAGACAGCATATATACGGGTCTTGTTCTTGTATCCATTCAGCCAGTGTGTGTCTTTGGTTGGAGCATTTAATCCATGTACATTTAAGGCAATTATTGATATGTATGTTCCTATTACCATTTAATTAATTGTTTTGGGTTTGTTATTATAGGTCATTTCCTTCTCTTGTGTTTCCCACCTAGAGAAGTTCCTTTAGCATTTATTGTAAAGCTGGTTTGGTGGTGCTGAATTCTCTTAGATTTTGCTTGTCTGTAAAGGTTTTTATTTCTCCATCAAATCTGAATGACATCCTTCCTGGGTAGTGTAATCTTGGTTGTAGATTTTTCTCCTTCATTACTTTAAATATGTCCTGCCACTCCCTTCTGGCTTGAAGAGTTTCTGCTGAAAGATCAGCTGTTAACCTTATGGGGATTTCCTTGTATTTTATTTGTTGTTTTTCCCTTGCTGTTTTAATATTTTTTCTTTGTATTTAATTTTTGATAGTTTTATTAATATGTGTCTTGGCATGTTTCTCCTTGGATTTATCCTGCATGGCACGCTCTGTGCTTCCTGGACTTGATTAACTATTTCCTTTCCCATATTAGGGAAGTTTTCAACTATAATCTTCAAATATTTTCTCAGTTCCTTTCTTTTTCTCTTCTTCTTCTGGGACCCCTATAATTCGAATGTTGGTGCTTTTTATGTTGTCCCAGAGGTCTCTGAGACTGTCCTCAATTCTTTTCATTGTTTTTTCTTTATTCTTCTCTGCAGTAGTTATTTCCACTATTTTATCTTCCAGGTCACTTATCTGTTCTTCTCCCTGAGTTTTTCCGCTATTGATCCCTTCTAGAGAACTTTTAATTTCATTTATTGTCTTGTTCATCACTCTTTGTTTTCTCTTTAGTTCTTGTAGGTCCTTGTTAAACGTTTCTTGTATTTTCTCCATTCTATTTCCAAGATTTTGGATCATGTTTACTATCATTATTCTGAATTCTTTTTCAGGTAGACTGCCTATTTCCTCTTCATTTGTTATGTCTGGTGGGTTTTTGCCTTGCTCCTTCATCTGCTGTGTGTTTCTCTATCTTCTCATTTTGCTTAACTTACTGTGTTTGGGGTCTCCTTTTCGCAGGCTGCAGGTTTGTAGTTCCCATTGTTTTTGGTATCTGTACCCAGTGACTAGGGTTGGTTCAGCAGGTTGTGTAGGCTTCCTGGTGGACGGCACTAGTGCCTCTGTTCTGGTGGATGGAGCTGTATCTTGTCTTTCTAATGGGCAAGTTCACATCTGGTGGTGTGTTTTGGTTTGTCTGTGGCCTTTTAATGATTTTAGGCAGCCTCTCTGCTAATGGATGGGGCTGTGTTCCTGTCTTGTTAGTTGTTTGGCATAGGGTGTCCAGCACTGGAGCTTGCTGGTCCTTGAGTGGAGCTGGGTCTTTTCTTGAGATGGAGATCTCTGGGAGATTTTCAGTGTTTGATATTACATGGAGCTGGGAGGTCTCTTGTGGACCAGTGTCCTGAACTTGGCTCTCCCACCTCAGAGGCACAGCCCTGATGCCTGCCTGGAGCACCAAGAGCCTCTCATCCATACAGTCATATGGCTGTAGGTAGGAGGCCTCAGTTCCTTGCCACATGGATCTCTCCTTTGTGCTGCTTGAGTGTCCTCATGACATGGCAGCTGACTTACTCCAGGATGAGTGATCCGTCCTGCAGTCCCCAGGACTGTCACAGCTTCAGCTGCTGGGGCCCCTCCAGTACCAGCATCCTCAGTGAGGCCTCCCTCCCCTCAGGCTCCGGGGCTCTTCAGTGACGGCGGAGGGCAGAGAGCCCAAGCCAGCAGTTCCATCTCTGCCTCTAATTCATTTTTACATTTGGTCACTGTTTAAAATATTTTGATTGTATATACTTTATATACCAGGTTTTTGAGATATAATTGATATATAACATTATGTTAGTTTCAGGTGTACAACATAATTGTTCAATATTTGTATACATTCTGAAATGATCAGAATATGCCTAGTTAACATCTGTCACCATACATAGTTACAAATTTTTTTCATGTGAAGAAAGTTTTTACAGTCTACTCTCTTACCAACTTTCAAATATAAAATAGAATGTTATTAACTATAGTCCCCATGTTGTATATTACATCTCCTTAACTTATTTATTTCATAACTAGACGTTTGAATCTTTTGAGTCATTCACCCATTTCACTCACACCCCCAACATCCCCCACCTCTCACTACCACCAATTTATTCTTTGTATCCATGAGCTCAGATATTTTGTTTGTTTTTTAGATTCCAAATATAAGTGAGATGATATGGTATTTGTCTCTCTCTGACTTATTTCACTTAGCATAATACCCTCAAAGTCCATCCATGTTAACATAGATGGCAATATTTTATTATTCTTTTTTTAGGCTGAATAATATTCCATTGTCTATATAAAGCACATCTTCATTAGCCATTTATGGACACAGGTTGTTTCCATATCTTGGTCATTATAAATGATGCTACAATTATCATGGGGTGTCTATATCTTTTTGAGATTTTTGTTTGTTTGTTTTCTTTAGATAAGTACTTAAAAGTGTAATTTGCTGAATTATATGGTAGTTCTATTTTTAATTTTTTGAGGAACCTCCATACTGTTTTCTATGATGGCTGTACCAATTTACATTCCTACCAACAGTGCACAAGGGTTCCCTTTTCTCCACATCCTCACCAACACTTGTTATTTCTAGTCTTTTTGATAACAGCCAGGTGTGAGGTGATATCTCATTGTGGTTTTTATTTGCATTTCCTTTATGATTAGTGATATTGAGGATTTTTTCATGCATGTGTTGGCCATCTGTATGTCTTCTTTGGAAAAATGTCTGTTCAGATCCTCTGCCCATTTTTTAATCATATTGTTTGGGGTTTTTAAAAATTCTTTCCCTATTTAGTTGTATGAGTCCTTTATATAGTTTGGATATTAACCTCTTATCAGATATATGGTTTCCAAATATTTTCTCTCATTCAGTAGGTTGCCTTTTTATTTTGGTGATGGTTTCCTTTGCTGTCCAGAAGCTTTTCAATTTGATGTAGTACCACTTGTTTATTTTTGCTTTTGTTGCTTTTGCTTTTGGTGTCAAATCAAAAAAATATATATATATATCTTCACTAAGACCAATGTCAAGGAGTTTGCTGCCTATGTTTTCTTCTAGGAGTCTTATGTTCTCAGGTCATACATTTAAGTTTTAATTCATTTTGAGTTAATTTTGTGTTTCAAATAAGATAGTGTTCCAGTTTCATTCTTTTGCATGTGGCTGTTCAGTTTTCCCAGCACTATTTACTGAAGAAACTGTCTTTCTCCCATTGTATATTCTTGGGTCCTTTGTCAGAAATCAATTGAATATATATGTGTGTGGATTTATTTCTGGGTTTTCTATTCTGTTGCATTTATCTATGTATCTGTGGTTATGTCCGTATTATACAGTTTTGATTACTATAGCTTTGTAATATAGTTTGAAATCAAAGCGCATGATGCCTCCAGCTTTCTTCTTCTTTCTCAAGATTGATTTGGCTATTCAGGGTCTTTTATGGTTCCAACTTCAACGAATATTTACCAAACATTTTCAGAGCTGTAGGTCTGAATACATACTAGTGACATAGAAACACAAAGATCCTGCTCTCATACAATGTATAATCCCCAATAAAAAAACTCTACATTACAGTATTGTATTGAGTAAAGGGAGTAAATAATTTAGCATTCATCAGTTATAGAAAAGCAAAATATTAGAAAATTTAAGTTAATATAAAGAAGAGATAAATTTCATGTAAAAGAGTTAAATGATGTGAGGTAATAGAAAGTTTAAACCCCATTTTCTTGGCCTCTTAGTATCCAAAACGGTGTGGAAATGCTAGAAAAAATTACTATAGATCTAAAAATAGAAGCTAATTTGGAATGTAGATATTGTGAATTCCATTAATTGATTTAATCATTTGGTGAGTATTGATTGAGTCCTTACTATGGGCCAAACATACAAAGGTTAAGATATTGCTTAGAAAAGAAATAAAATAATTACAATACAATGTAATAGAATTATAAAAAGAAGCACAAAACTGTAGAGAATATAGAATGGTCACTTAATATAGGCAAGCCAATGCCATAATTTAAGAGAACTTGGACATGTAAGAGAACATTTCCAGGAGAATCATTGTCTAAAACAGATATGGAGACCTTCAAGATGGCAGAGGAGTAAGATGTGGAGATCACCTTCCTCCCCACAAATACATTAGAAATACATCTACATGTGGAACAACTCCTACAGAACACCTACTAAGTGCTCACAGAAGACCTCAGACTTCCCAAAAGGCAAGAAACTCCCCACGTACCAGGGTAGGGCAAAAGAAAAAAGAAAAAACAGAGACAAAAGAATAGGGATGGGACCTGCACCTCTGGGAGGGAGCTGTCCACACACTAGGAAGCCCCTTTACTGGCAGAGACGGGGTGGGGAGGGTAAGCTTCAGAGCCACGGAGGAGAGCACAACAACAGGGGTGCAGAGGGCAAAGCGGAGAGATTCCCGCACAGAGGATTGGTGCCGACCAGCACTCTCCAGCCTGGGAGGCTTGCCTGCTCACCCGCCGGGGCGGGTGGGGGCTGGGAGCTGAGGCTCGGGCTTCAGAGGTCAGATCCCAGGGAGAGGACTGGGGTTGGCTGCGTGAACGCAGCCTGAAGGGGGGGGGGGGGCGCTAGTGCACCACAGCTAGCCGGAGGGGGTCTGGTAAAATGTCTGGAACTGCCTGAGAGTCAAGAGACCATTGTTTTGGGGTGCACGAGGAGAAGGGATTCAGAGCACTACTTAAACGAGCTCCAGAGATGGGTGCGAGCACGGCTATCAGCGTGGACACCAGAGACAGGCATGAAACGCTAAGGCTGCTGCTGCAGCCACCAAGAAGCCTGTGTGCAAGCACATGTCACTATCCACACCTCCTCTCCCGGGATCCTGTGCAGCCTGCCACTGCCAGGGTCCTGTGATCCAGGGACAACTTCCCCGGGAGAACACACGGCATGCCTCAGGGTGTTGCAATATTATGCTGGCCTCTGCCGCTGCAGGCTCGCCCCACATTCAATACCCCTCCCTTCCCCCTAGCCTTAGTGAGCCAGAGCCCCCTAATCAGCTGCTCCTTTAACCCCGTCCTGTCTGAGCGAACAGACGCCCTCCGGCAACCTATTTGCAGAGGCAGGGCCAAATCCAAAGCTGAACCCCAGGAGCTGTGCAAACAAAGAAGAGAAAGGGAAATTCTCTGTGCAGCCTCAGGAGCAGGGGATTAAATCTCCACAGTCAACTTGATGTACCCTGCATCTGTGTAATACCTGGACAGGCAACGAATCATCCCAAGATTGACGTGGTGGACGTTGGGAGCAACTGTAGATCTGGGGTTTGCTTTCTGCATCTAATTTTTTTCTCTTTTTATGTTTATCCTAGTTTAGTATTTAGAGTTTATTATCGTTGATAGATTTGTTTATTGATTTGGTTGCTCTCTTCCTTTTTTTTATATATAGATATATATTTTTCCTTTTTCTCTTTTTGTGAGTGTGTATATGTATGCTTCTTTGTGTGATTTTGTCTGTATAGCTTTACTTTTACCTTTTGTCCTAGGGTTCTCTCCAGTTTTTTGTTTGTTTGTTTGTTTGTTTTGTTTGTATATTTTTTTTAGTATGCTTTTTAACACTTGTTTTCATTGGTGGATTTATTTTTTGGTTTGGTTGCTCTCTTTCTTTCCATTTTTTTATTAAACTTTTTTTATTTTTAATAATTTCTTATTTTTTATTTTAACAACTATTTTATTTTCTTCTTTCTTTCTTCCTTCCTTCCTTCCTACCTTCCTTCCTTCCTTCCTTCCTTCCTTCCTTTTTTCTCCCTTTTCTTCTGAGCCATGTGCTTGACAGGGTCTTGGTGCTCCAGCTGGGTGTCAGGCCTGTGACTCTGAGGTGGGAGAGCTGACTTCAGGACACTGATCCACCAGAGACCTCCTGGCTCCACATAATATCACACTGTGAAATCTCTCCCAGAGATCCCCATCTCAACACTAAGACCCAGCTCCACTCAACGACCAGCAGGCTACAGTGCTGGACACCCTATGCCAAACAACTAGCAAGAGAGGAACACAACCCCACCCATTAGCAGAGAGGCTGCCTAAAATCATAAGGTCAAAAACACACCAAAACACACCACCGGATGAGGTCCAGCCCACCAGAAGGACAAGATCCAGCCTCCTCCACCAGAACACAGGCACCAGTTCCCTCCACCAGGAAGCCTACACAACCCACTGAACCAACCTTAACCACTGTGGGCAGACACCAAAAACAACGGGAACTATGAACCTGCAGGCTGCAAAACGAGACCCCAAACACAGTAAGTTAAGCAAAATGAAAAGACAGAGAAACACCGCAGATGAAGGAACAAGGTAAAACCCCACCAGACCAAACAAATGAAGAGAAAATAAGCAGTCTACCTGAAGAAGAATTCAGAACAATGATAGTAAAGATGATCCAAAATCTTGGAAATAGAATGGAGAAAATACAAGAATCGTTTTACAAGGACCTAGAAGAACTAAACAGCAAACAAACAATGATGAACAACATAATAAATGAAATTAAAAATTCTCTAGAAAGAATGAATAGCAGAATAACTGAGGCAGAAGAACGGATAAGTGACCTGGAAGGTAAAAATAGTGGAAATAACTACTGCAGAGTAGAATAAAGAAAAAAGAATGAAAAGAATTGAAGACAGTCTCAGAGACCTCTGGGAAAACATTAAACTCACCAATGTTCAAATTATAGGGGTCCCAGAAGAAAAAGAGAAAAAAAAAGGACTGAGAAAATATTTGAAGAGTTTATAGTTGAAAACTTCCCTAATATGGGAAAGGAAATAGTTTATCAAGTCCAGGAAGCACAGAGAGTCCAGGATAAGTCCAAGGAGAAACATGCCAAGACACATAGTAATCAAACTACCAAAAATTAAATACAAAGAAAAAAATATTAAAAGCAGCAAGGGAAAAACAACAAATAACGTACAAGAGAATCCCCATAAGGTTAGCAGCTGATCTTTCAGCAGAAACTCTGCAAGCCAGAAGGGAGTGGCAGGACATATTTAAAGTGATGAAAGGGAAAAACCTACGACCTAGATTACTCAACCGAGGAAGGATCTCATTCAGATTCGATGGAGAAATTAAAACCTTTACAGACAAGCAAAAGCTAAGAGAATTCAGCACAAGCAAACCAGCTTTACAACACATGCTAAACGAACTTCTCTGGGAAGGAAACACAAGAGAAGGAAAAGACCTACAATAACAAACCCAAAACAATTAAGAAAATGGAAATAGGAACATATATATTGATAATTACCTTAAATGTAAATGCATTAAATGCTCCAACCAAAAGACATAGATTGGCTTAATATATACAAAAACAAGACCTGTATATATGCTGTCTACAAGAGACCCACATCAGACCTAGGGACACCTACAGACTAAAAGGGGATGGAAAAAGATATTCCATGCAAATGGAAATCAAAAGAAAGCTGGAGTAGCAATTCTCATATCAGACAAAATAGACTTTAAAATAAAGACTATTACAAGAGACAAAGAAGGACACTACATAATGATCAAGGGATCAATCCAAGAAGAAGATGTAACAATTGTAAATATTTATGCACCCAACATAGGAGCACCTCAATACATAAGGCAAATGCTAACAGCCATAGAAGGGGAAATTGACAGCAACACAATCATAGTAAGAGACTTTAACACCCCACTTTCACCAATGGACAGATCATCCAAAATGAAAATAAATAAGGAAACACAAGCTTTAAATGATACATTAAACAAGATGGACTTAATTGATATTTATAGGACATTCCATCCAAAAACAATAGGATACACTTTCTTCTCAAATGCTCATGCAACGTTCTCCAGGATAGATCATATCTTGGGACACAAATCAAGCCTTGGTAAATTTAAGAAAATTGAAATCGTATCAGGTATCTTTTCTGACCACAACGCTATGAGACTAGATAGCAATTACAGGAAAAATTCTGTAAAAAATAAAACAGATATGGTACAGAAAATGGGCTAAATTTGGAGTAGAGATTCAAATCTGGCAGCTCAGTGTGAAGTTGGATGTGTGACATCAACTCTCTGAGTCTCAATTTCCTCATACATTTCAAGAAGTTATACCTACTGGAATGGTTGTTGCAAGGATTTAATATATTGGCTAATGGTCTGGTATATGGTAGATATTCTGTAAAACGGCGATCAGTGTTAGGATTATTTGCAGAGTCTTAGGATTATTTGCAGAGTCTTAAACTCAAGTAAGAGTAGTCAAGGATGTTCCAGATAAAGAAAAGTACAAATGGCATAAGCTAGAATAATAGAATGCCTTTATATTAGGTCCCTAGGGAACAGTTGATAAGCTGCTAGTAGGTGGACTGAATAGAGAAAAGAGTACAGAGAATGAATACGGAGAGGTGAAGTGTTGGAGTTAGATAGTGAAGGACTTGTGTGATATTCTAAGGAATGATGCAGAATCAAATTTCTGTTACAGAAAATTATTCTGGTGACAACTGGAAGGTGAATTGGAGATGGAGCAGTATGACAGTTATAGAGATCATATAGAAAGCATTTGGAGGCATGCGTTCACTCCTCCTGTGTACCAGGCATGATAGGTTATATTGATGCGTAAATGAAGAGATAGCTACTTTTAAATCCAGGAGAGAAATTGTGAAGCATGAAATAGTGGAAGCAGAGGTAATGAAGATTTGGGAGAGCTTTGGAATCATAATGGACAAGAGTATATGATCAAGTAAGTGTGGGATATGACAGACAGAGAAAAGTCAGGATGACTCTGGAGCTTCTGAATGAAGCCTGTGGGTAGGGTACAGGCAGGACAGCAGTGGGCGAAAAAACATGGTCTCCAGAGACTGCTTGGGCCCAAATCCTGGCTTCATCACTTTGTAGATGACATACCTTGGGTAAGTAAGTAGCTCCTCCACTTACTAGCAATATGCCTGGAGTGGAACAGGGGAGACGTCAAGCTCAGTAAAGTGAAGAAATCTTCCTAGAGTAAAACTTTTGATAATATATTAAAGAGCTTGAGACAGAAATACAAACAAGGTATGTGGTTAACAGTTTGGCTGCTTCACTGCTCAAAGCCGTAGCCACTAGCTACATGTGACTATTTAAGTTTAGCGCTTTAGTCACACTAGTCATACTTCAAATGCTCAGTAGTTACATGTGTCTAGTAGCTGCCATATTAGACAGTTGTACAAACTATTTTCATCATTACACAAAGATCAACTAGACAGCACTGGGTTACTCCAAGAACTTATAAGGAGCAAGATTAGAGGATTTTAAAGAGAGGTTTGGGGTTCCTGAAACTTTTAGAATAAGCCTACAGTGCAGAAAAATTTGTTCTGTTAACGTTTACTGAAAGCCCCTCTCTGCTGAAGAGACTTAATCAGGCACATGAGTGTACTTGGTATTTGTATATCCTTCAGTCACATTCTGTTCACCTGATGTTTGTCCAGTGGGTTAATAAACAATATTCATCAGCTCACCATCACAATTCTCCATTCAATCAGTGCTGACCTTGCTGTACTACACATAAGAACCCAATTTTTCAGTAACAACCACCACCCCTGAACCCCCAATTCAATAACATACAACAAAGGGTGCAGCCAACTAGATACCTGGTATCAAGCTTATGACATTGGACACCTTCCATTTGAAGGAAGCTTGGAAGAGACATGTACTCTAGATTGAGATTTGTTTTCTTTGCTCATTATGTTATGCCAGCACAAACATTCATGGGCTTGCTAAATGCCTTATCCACTCTCCTGGCATGATGGTATCATTGCTTTAAGGAAATCATGGAAAAAGTAAAATTCAAAACCTTATCAGTTAACTGATCATCAAAAAGCAGCTGGTATTCTAGCATGATAAAATTTCTATTAAAAATACATTTCTCCAGCACAAGGAGTCAAATCATTTTTAGGCTTGGACAGTATCTCATACCTAGAGGATGTGGTAAATGGTTTGTATTTTTGTCATCTTTTTCCCATAACCAGAACTCAAGTGTCAGGTCTCCTAGCATGGAATTTGACATGGAGCCTGCCCTTAGGAAACCAAATGATCCACTTGTGTGCTTTTTTGTTTTTATTTGTATGACTGAACCAATATCTCCAACAATTAAAAACTGATACTGCTGCTTGGCCTTTTGGGGTTCTTCATGCGACTTACTAAGCAATCCCAAATGGAAGTTTATATAGTTGATATGGGCAGTGGTTCTGTTTTAAGAAAAACTGGGTTATAATCCCTACAGTCCAGGAATTCCAACCCTCCTTCTTGTTCTCTATATATTCTCTCTTTCATACTTATTACATTCTAACATTATATAAAATTTACTCATTAGTGTTCAGTGTTTATCATATATCACTTCATGCTTAAATATAAGTGACTCAAGGACATAGATCGTTGTCTTCTTTTGTCTACCAAAGATTTCCACTGTATAGAACCGTGCCTAGAATGTATCAGTTATTAAATATATATATAGAAAGAGAATTGAAGCATGAATGGAATCAGAGACTCCCCTAGTTTCAACTGTTCCATTATAAAAGAAATGGAAGACTACTGCAATCCATTACAAGTACGATTACTGTAAAGCTCACATCCCACGAGAATATTTTGGGTCATCCTTCAAAGTTGAAACAAACAAACATGGTCAAGGTTCTGGCTAAAGGCAAAAGTAATAATGAATTGGCAAAAGAGTTAAAAACCATGAATATCAACTATGGCCCCATGACAAAAGGGAATCATGCCTGCGGAAAGAGAATAGATTGTTTATGGTTGTATTTTTCATTCTTTTCTCTGTTTTACTAGCATTTATAGATCATTTTTATTGAGATGGGGTAATCATAGACTTAAGGAAATAAAAGGTGCCACCTAAAAATCTTGGGCTTAGACACCTAAACTCTTACAGCTGTCTGCAATAACTGATGAGATTTGTGGATGGTTTGCCTTTCTGGGGGGAACTGGGTGTGTTTGCAGTTTTAAGGCTGATTATGTTATGGGGGAATATTATTTTTAGAAATGTAATATAGTTAGAAGATATATGAGGAAATGAGGTAGCCAAGGGGGTAATTTTGTAAACATTTCATGGTTTGGGGTACCATCAACATTGACCCCTCCTTCTACTGGTAAAAAAGGAAACTTCATGTATAATATCTGTTTCATTTCTCACTATGGAGACTGAGGGAAATGGCACCTAATGGCAGCAAATGTACATAAAAGTATCTACAGCTCAGCCTTGGGTGTTGTATCTGAAATGAATGATGTAAAGGCAGTAAGGTGGTTGGTATTTATTAAAGTTAGCTGTGACTATGTCCAGACAGAGAAATACCCTGGCTATTTATTTAGGAAGTATACATATATGTCTTACTATGTGTCAAGTCCAGCTCTAAGTGTTTTACAAATATTAACTCATTTAGAAACTTCTATTAGTCTCTGCCAAATATTCTGGACTTGTAGTAGGATTGTACTCTCTGATGTCCTTCTGGTGTAGCCAAGTGACCAGTTTGCGCCAGGGAGTTTTAAGTAGAAGGGATGTGTGTCATTTTTAGGCCTACCAACTAGTTGTCAATAAGATACCCTCCAGTCCTCTTTCACCTTTGTTGTGGCCATTGATAATAATCCAGAGAATGGCTCTTCCTTCAGCCTGGATTTAAGAGTGCAGGTGATGGAGCTGTCAGTTAGCCAAACCATAATGAACATGTTCCATGAGCATGAAATGAATATTTTAAAGTCAGTGAGATCTGGGGGGTTGTTTGTTACCAGAGCATAGCTTTCCCTAGCCTAATACAAATTCCTATGTGGTAGGTACTGTTATTCCCATGCTTAGGGAAAACCGACCACAGAGTGGTTAAGTAATTTACACAAGGTCATACAGTAGGAAGCAGGATTCAAGTTCAGCTAAGTTAGCTTCAGAGTCCATATTCTTAACTAGTAGGCTCTGCATCCTCTATAGGCTGTCATTTATAAAAGATGGTTTCTGTCCTTTCTGATTTTTGTACATCCAGCCTTGCCTTATACCTGTGTACCTTCCAAGTCTTTCCATTAGCTCCCCATTATTAACATGGGTACTTCAACAAATAAAGCTTTTCTTTCTTAAAATAGAGTTGTTTTGGTGCTTATAACCAAGAACCCCAAAAGAAATATGTGAATGCTTTTTACCTATTAAAAGCAATAGGTATTCACTGAAGGAGTTTAAGCTGATGAAATACATGATCCAATTGTATTAAAATAAGCCAAATAACCTGTTTTAAAAAACTAAAATTAGAAGTGTATTTTACAAATTAGAAGTGTATGGAAACAAATTGATTAAATATATTGATAGAATGTCTCAAAATTTCCCATAAATCTCAGAGAATTTTAGATATTAGAAAAACACAATATAGTGATACTGTGTTCTCATTACGATGCTAACCTCAAATAATCCCAACTCAGGCATAATATATAGTCTCTCCAATCCTGAGAAATGGTTTTTATAATGGTGTGACTAAGGAAATATATTCTGAAAGCCCCACAGAACTACTTTTCTATTCACTGTTGATTTTGACAGTGTTTTCACAAGTTCTGGTTGTATGTTTGGAACTCTATTTTTAAGGTAACAAAATACGTTCTGAAAAAGCAAGACTGGATTTAACATCTAGCAAAACTGCCAATTGCTTTTCAATTTGTTAGTTGAAAAAATATCTAGATAGTAAATTGAAAGTTTTTATATCTATCATTGAAAAGTGGTATTTGTCTCCAGACTAAGATGGAATTTGTGATGCAGAAGCCTAAGAAAATTTTTATTTACAATGGCTCACTCTCAGTACCTATCTCTTAGAAGTGAGACAGTACATCAATACATATTGCCAATTCTGTCTTTTATTGTTTCCATAATTGTCAGACTCCTTGTCAGATTTTTAATATCTGAAAATAATCAAAGCAAGATAGCAGTTTCACCCATTATACTTGAAAATTTCAGCAAGAGTTCCTTGTTATTTGTATATATTGAGCCCTTCCTCGAGAATCTAGGTCTAGATGTTATCACATAAAACCAACAATAATTTTTAGGTTTTAGGGTTCCCAAGATAATAAAAGAATACGCAGATAATAGAGTACAAGGAAGATAAATTTCTTTTAGGCCATATAAAAGACAGAAACTATGCTTATAATGCTTGGTTCTTCTTTTTTGTAGAAGAGTTGGATATATTCATTTTTATGTGTGTATGTTCATTGTGATTTGCTATTATGGGTTTTTTTTTCAATCATCCCAATTGCAATGATTTCTCCTTTCTAAGTGAACAGAGAATATTAATAAATCTAGGGCCATTGTTCCTAAGTGAGTTTTGCCAGAAGGTCAGTGCGTTTTTTTCTGTAAAAATACATTTACATGTTTGCACTAAGGAAGGATGAGTTAACGTATGCAAATCCTATGGGGATTTTTGGGGGGTTTTTTTGTAGATCTTGCTGCAGGACCCTGTTGTCTTAATCTACTTAAAGTGAGGTTTGTCCCTTTGTTTCACGTCTAATAAGATTGCTAAGCAAGGACCTTTGTCTAGCAAGTACTGTTGGGAATAAAATCTAGGGATGCTGTGAATAAATTTGGGTCATTAACATAACCTAGTCATGCTATAAATTTTTATCATAACCTCTCTTCAGTGATGAGTGGAATGGTCTGAGATCTGCCTGCTGAGGTATAACTGTAAGCTAGAGGCTACCTCAGTTTGCCCCTGTACACTCAGGCCTGACAGCTGAGATGCTCAGGACCACTTAGACCTTGAAGATGTCGACTATCAGAAAGAGGCCTGAAAACAATCATGGAATAACTAAGTATGGTCTGGATATTACTTTGAGCAGAAAGAAGTAGTTTGGAGGCCCCCAAACAATGAATTGACAGTGTCTATTTAGAATCCAGTAATAAGCACTTGAAATATAAGCACTTAAGGTGATTTTAATACTTTTTACTATATTTCTCCAATAGTGAATATGAAAGGACTGGGCTTTTATTGTTTGTGTTGGGAATTTTATTGTTCTCATTAATTTCACCATCTGTCTACATTCGTGTTGTGTGATTATTACATGGACAAGAATGTAACAATGAAAAGAACAAGCATTAATTCAACTAAGGTTATCTTTGAAGTCTGTCGACTGTACATTGTCTTAGTCTCCTAATAAGGAGATAATATGGTTTATAATTATATTGTTTATTTACCTAAAGAACAGGAAGATCTAAACATATGGCTCAAACTCACAATTAGATGATTCCTTGCAGTGAGCTCAGTAATCCTTGATAATTTTATACAAAGTGACATTTGGCTAAACCTGTGACAAGGAAAAAAGCAAATTTTCTTTGGAAAATAAGTGAATAATCTCCTAGAATCTAGAAACTGGGAAAAATAGGAAGTACAGGCTAAAAATTAAGACTTTCTGTCTGCATATCAGCTCATAAGTTTTATAGCACTTGCCTTCCTCCAGATTTTCAGCAAGCCTATAATCTACAACAGCCCTTAGATCCCATTCACTTTGCCTTATGCACTTGTTTATTTTTCTTGAAAATTCCCCAGACATTTTTCTTAACAGGTGATTTTTCAATGAAATGTCATTTTGGTTTTTTGTGAGTATCCTTAGTGGCATGTACCAAATGACTCATTTCATTTGTGACCAGAGCCAAATTCAAATTTAATTTTCCAGAGGGGACAAGTTAATGTATAACCTATTGTGCCACCTGGCATCCTAAATTCAATTTCCTGAACTGTTTTCACTGAGAACAGAATCGGGTTTATTGTTTTGTAAAGACATTTCCAGCTGTCAGCTGTGACTTCAGTCACTTTTTTAGTTATATAATTAACCCATTTGTTATAATTAATAAGTAATAAATACTCAGAATTCTAAATTTTGAAAATGAAAATTTGGGTTATTTAGATCTATGGAACTGCCGTGGCCTATATTCTGAACTAGAGAAATACTAAAACCTCTTAATTGAACTTCCATTATTCATCCTATACTGAGTTTTGTGCCTCATGAATACTATCCTAAATTGTTCTTTTGAGGTTCAAACCCAAACCAATTTAATTCCAAAGCTCATATATTTTTCTATTACGTGATGTTTGAGTTAAAGGTGTTTTTTTAATGTTTATAGAAAGCATGAACATTATAAAGTTAAAAATAGGAAGAAGAATTTTCAGACCACTTCAAAATGGCATGTAGATACAAAGTCGTAATAGTATTGTATGTTAAAAAAGTGAGACTTAATAAAGTTTCTTTACGTAAAGATTTCTGAGTTATTAAGGCCACTTGCTGTTCATAGTAGCCTGGTATGTTACCAAAAGACTCTAATTATAATATATAATATGTGTCTTGTAACTCACCAGTTTACATTCTAGCAGCAGCTTGCTCATTTATGTCCAAATATTCAAGATTGTTCTATATGTTTGACTAAACCCTGAATGAGCCATTTTAAATAGTAAACAACATATTTTACACTGCATTATTTTGAAAAAAAAATAAGATGAGAATTTATGAATTAAATGATATTTTGTTCTTTATTCTTATTTTAGAATCAGTTATTCCCTTTCTTATTCTTCATCTAAAACTACAGACCCTGACTTTAAATTCCAGGCCCACAATCTCTTAGCTGAATAACTTTGGGAAGTAGTGTAACCTCTCTGGGTTATAGTTATACAATGGGAATAATAATAATAATAGTAATGACCTCATTTGGTAATTAGGAGCATTAGGCAATTTTTATTTATGTAAAGACTTCAAACAATATCTGAGTACTTAAAAAACATCATGTACTATTATTAGTTGTTAAAGTTTTCATATTACAGTGCCTTAGCATATTAGCTAATCTATCAATCTCTAATGCTCAATTCTCAATCACTACTATGTTTTTTCTTCCGTTTTGCCTCATTTCTTCTGAGCACAGGTAATAAATAATAATACCAAAAATACCAAATAATAATACCAAATATACCAATAATAATATACCAATACCCATATACCAATAATAATACCAAAATATTTGCAAAATATTTTGAAATAAGGAAAATACATGATGTCTTCATCCAAAAACATGTTCTAGAAATACTTGAGGTGTTTCTTCTCAGTTTTTTCCCCCCTAGGTATAATTTACACTGTGATGATCGTATTGCATATAAAATTCTAGTTCCTGTTTATTAATATAATGTTACCAAAGAAATCTCTTTACTATAAAATATACATCATGTTAATGGTTTAAGTTATGAATATATACTAGGTTATTCAACAGTCTTTCTATTGTGAATCATTTAGTTTACTTTCATCTCTCTCTCTCTCTCTTATTTTTATCATTATAGCTAGTGCTACGGTTTGTTCATTCACCAAGTAAGAGTCCTTTCTAGCCAGAGGAAACAGTAGGGACCAAAGGAGGCAGAATCCCTACCTTTGTGGAGCTAATGTCCTAGCTGGGAAAGGAGCAATAAACAGATAACTCTAGATACATTTAAAGGAATGATGTGTACTTTAAAGAACACTAAGACAAGATATGGGTATAAATATTGATGGGGAAGTTCTCTTTAAGACAAACTGAATTTGCAAAGCCTCTCTGAGGATATATTTGAATAGAAGCCTAAATGAAATGGTGATTAAATTATAAAGTTTAGTGCATAAAACTTTTTATTGCAGGTCTTTTTGAATATTTTTAGTTTTATATGGGGAAGGGAAATCAATAAACTAAAAAACCTAAATAATTTCATGTCACATCCTAAAGTCACTCCCCAGCAAGCATTTAGCATAAAGAATTTATAACATTATTCCTTATTAACAGTAGCAAAATAAGCATATTTAACTCACTGGTTGACATATGAGAGGTTTGAAATATGACTCAGAGAGTTACATGATTACTCAGGCCAGTTTTCTTGTCTGGTAGGTTAGAGATCATGGATCTAAAAACCAATTTTGGTTATATATTTGTTAGCAAAATCCTCATAATCTGTCTATAAAAGAAAATCAACATCAATGGGTATGATTCCAACATGTGCATCTCTTTGGGTTCAAATTATTGGCAACAGCATACCTCTATATTTTTATACTTATAAAACAATCCAAATTCTCCTGTGGAATTCCAATAGAGAGAAACCTATTATATTCAACAATATGTAACCTGCAAAGGATTTCTGACAGTCAGGGTGCATGATGGAGATTGCCTTTGCTTAGACCTTTACATAATCACTTACAGTCAGCCTTCCTGGAGAAGTTCCCATATTTAGCTTTTTGATCATAATGCAGTAGGACAAATGTCAGGAAATACATTCCCATAAAGTGAAATAAATCTTGTTCTTTAACCCAGAAATGACTATAAACATTACCTTCATGGAAATTTCACTCATTTGCATATTTTCAGCTTCTGTAAGGAGAACAGAACGAATGATAATTAGGTGGTGGTATTTTTAATTGAGGACAAGATTAAACCTTACTTATCAGATTCTCACATAGTGCAGGCTAATTTTGGTCTGTATACTATAGTGAAAACATGACACATTGACCTCAAAGCATTTGAGGGCTGTTTAATTTTCTTTCACTGAAAGGAAAAATAAAATAGATTTTGGTAAGTTGTCTTGATGAGAAAAATTCATACAATATTTACATATCTTTTTTTGTAGCATGTTTATATATTTTGAGATCAAACAGCATTTTTCCTTTAGTTTTCTTTTTAAATAATATAGCATTGTAAGTTTCAATCTCACATAGATGGGAAGATTCAGAGCTTAAAACAACTAAACAAAGACTTAGGTACATGTACAAGCCTCAAATTGGAAACACATCAGATTCAAGAATGGAAAATGGTGAGTAAAAAAAGGGAAGGAAAACAATGAAATGAGAACAGACCTAGAAACGATAGAGGAGAATTATGTTAAGAACGGGCAGAAAAGTGTCAGAAGTACCATGAGGAGGAAAACACAGAGAGAGAAGTAGAAGAAGAGACATAAATACTGAATAGAAAGAAGTAACAAGGCAACAGGGAAAGGAAGAGAAAAATAAATGTCAGTAGAGAGGATTATCTCAGTCCTCCAAAAACAAAAAAATCAGAAATGACAAAGAGGGGAAGTAAAAAGAAAGCTAGAAGAACAGGCAAAAGAAAAAGAAATTCCAAGTTAAGATTCTTTTGACTGAAAGTTATACACTCACCACAACTATGTTGCAATTAATTAAGAAGAAAATATCTCATAAAGATACAAAAGTATCTCAGAGAACACAAGACATGGAAGTTCAAGCAGGCTTTCCCAAGGACTAGCACCCAAAACTGGAAAGCTGACAGTGTCAAGGGCTCTTTCTTCCATTCTTCCCTTTTTTCATTCTTTGCTTTCTGCAGACTGGTTTCTGGTTAGAAGTTTGGTTTTCTTGCAGCTTCCACTTTCTCATCTACTCAGTATAATCAGCATCAGAGACTGGCTAGGATTTCTGAATTTTAATCTCAAATTATCATAGGAGTTTGTTTAACCCAATTGGATCAAGGATCTACCCCTAGTATAATAGGTTTAATCAGCCTTCACCAGGGAATGATAATTAAATTGAGATTAGTCAGTCTTCTCCCTATGAATTGTGGAACAATTCTCAGGAAAGGAAGCAGTGGGATAGGTTGAAAAGTTCAAAGATATCAACTTCTTAGAAATAAAGAAGATTAACTAAAGGAGTGATGGAAAAAGAACGCTTATAGGTCAGTAAAGTAAAAGGAATATTGAAAGGAAAGCAAACAGAGGAAGAGAGAGTAGTAGAGATGATTACTATGTTAAAGAAGGATCAACCCAATACAATTATAGTACTTCATATTGGTTTCAGCATTTACAAAAGTTTCATAACACCCCAAAAAATGGTTTCTAGCTCTACATTTATAGGGAGAATGGAATATCTTCTCTTGAGTTCACATAATTTGTCCTTTATGACTGACATCTCTTGAGGGCAAGGATTGACTCTTTTATAAAAAAGTTTATTGTGGTAAAAACAATTTAACAAGAGATCTGTCCTCTTAATAGACTTTTACATGTATAATACAGTACATGTAAAGTATTGATTACAGGCACAATGTTGAATAGCAGATCTCTAGAACTTATTCAACTTGAATAACTGAAACCATATACCCCTTAGTTAGCAACTCCCCAATTATTCATCCCTTCAGCCTTTGGCAACCACCATTCTTCTCTTGCTTCTGTGAATTTGACTATTTTAGATACCTCATGTAAGTGAAATCATGCGGTATTTGTCCTTCTGTGACTGACTTATTTCACTTAGCATAATGGCCTCAAGGTTCATCCATGCTGTCACATATTGCAGGATTTCTTTTTAAAGTTGAATAATATTCATTGAATGTATGTATATACCACATTTTGTTTATTCATTCATCTGTTGATGGACACCTAGATTGTTTGCACATGTTGACTATTGTAATAGTGCTGCAATTAACATAGGAGTACTAATATCTCTTCAGGATACTGATTTCAATTATTTTAGATAAGTACCCAGAAGTAGGATTGCCGGATAATATGGTAGTTCTATTTTTAACTTTTTAAGGACGTTCCATACTGTTTTCCATAGAAGTTGTATTATTTTGAATTCCCATCAAAAGTGTAGAGGGTTCCAATTTCTTCATATCCTCATCAACACTTTTTGTCTTTTTTTTTTTTTTGAGGGGAGAATAATAGCCATCCCAACAAATGTGAGGTAATAACTCATTGTGGTTTCAATTTGCATTTCCCTGATAATTAGTGATGTTGAGCATCTTTTCATATGTCTGTTGGCCATCTGTATATCTTCTTCAGAGAAATGTATTTTCAAATCTTTAGTCTATTTTTAAATCAGGTTATTAGGTTATTAATATTGCTGTTGAGTTGCAGGAGTTGACTATATATTTTAGAAACTAATCCCTTATCAGATATATGGTTTGCAAATATTTTCTCCCATTATATAGGTTACCTTTTTGTTTTGTTTATTGTTTTCATTGCTCTGCATCTTTTTAGTTTGATATAGTCTCACTTGTCTATTTTTGCTTTTGTTGCCTGTACTTTTAGTATCATATCAAACAAATAATTGCCAAGACCAATGTCATGAAGCTTTTTTCTGTTATTTCTTTTAGGAATTTTACAGTTTCAGGTCTTATATTTAAGTCTTTAATTCATTTTAAGTTGATTTGGGGGCATGGTGTAATATATAGATCCAATTTTATTCTTTTCATGTGGCTTTCCAGTTTTCCCAACACCTTTGTTGAATAGACTATCATTTCCCCATTTTGTATTCTTGGTACCCTTGTTGAAGATCAGTTGGCCATATATGTGTGGGTTTATTTCTGGGTTCGCTATTCTGTTCCATTGGTCTATATGTCCTTTTGCCAGTACCATACAGTTTAATTACTGTAGCTTTGTAATATAGTTTGAAATCAGAACGTGAGATGCCTCCAGCATTGTTGTTCTTTCTTAAGATTGTTTTGGCTATTTTGGTTCCTTTGTTTTTCCATGTTAATTTAAGAATTGTTTTTTCTTTTTCTGTAAAAGAATTCCATTGGGATTTTGATAGATATTGCATTGAATCTGTAGATTGTTTTGAATAGTATGAACATCTTAACAATATTATCTTCCAGTCCCTGAACATGAGATGTCTTTCCATTTGTTTGTATTTTCTCTAATTTCTTTATCAATGTTTTGTAGTTTCAGTGTACAACTCTTTCACTTCCTTTTGTTTATTTTTAGGTATTTTATTATTTTAAAACTATTGTAAATGGTACTGTTTCCCTAATTTACTTTTCAGATAATTCACTGTTAGTGTATTATCACAACTGATTTTTGTATGGAAACACAACTGATTTTTTTGGTTGTTGTTGATTTTGTATCCTGCAACTTAACTGAATATAGTTATTAGTTATAATAGGGGTTTTTTTGAAGTCTTTAAGGTTTTCTATATATAAGATTATGTCATCTGCAAAAAGGGGTGATTTTACTTCTTTTTTTCTGATTTGGGTGCCTTACATTTCTACTTGGTCTGGATAGGACATCTAGTACAGTGCTGAATAGAATTGCCTAGAGTGGGCACCCTTGCCTGTGCCTGATCTTAGAGGAACAAATTTGTTTTTCACCAGTAAGTATGACAATGACTATGGGCTCTTCATATATGGCCTTTATTATTTTGAGGTAGTTTCCTTCTGTTCCTAGTTTGTTGAGTGTTTATGATGAAAAAGTGTTGAATTTCGTAAAACATTTTATCTGTTGACAATATCATGTCATTTTTATCTATCTATTAATGTGGTATATCACATTAATTGATATTCATATGTTGAATCATCCTTGCATCCCAGGGATAAATCCCACTAGGTCCTGGTGTATGAAATTTTTAATATGCTTTTAATTTGGTTTGCTGCAATTTTATTGAAGATTTTTGCATCCTTGCATTTATCAGTGATACTGGCCTGTAATTTTCTTATGTTTTGTTGTCTTTATCTGGCTTTAGTACCAAGGTACTGCTGGCCTCATGATACGGGTTTGGAAGTATTTGCCCCTCTTTAATTTTTTGGAAGAGTTTGAAAAGGGTTAGCCTTAATTCTTATAGAATTCACCAGTGGAGTGTTCTGGTCCTGGGCTTTTCTTGTTGTAAGGTTTCTGGTAACTTTTTCAATCTCATTGCTATCTATAGGTCTGTTTAGACTTTCTTTTTCTTCATGACTAAGTTCCAATAAGTTCTATATTTCTAGGGATTTATCCATTTCTTTTAAGTTATCCACTTTGTTGATGTATAACTGTTTATAATAGTCTTTTATGATCCTTTTTATTTCTGTGACATCAGTTGTAATCTCTTCTTTATAAGCAGGTTTAGGTTTACAGAAAAATTGTGCAGAGTACAGAGAATTCCTGTAAATTGCCTTCCCTCCCCTTCCTTCCAGTTTCCCTAATTATTAAGACCTTGCATTAATGTGGTCCATTTGCTACAATTTATGAGCCAATATTGATGCATTATTATCAACTAAAGTCTATAGTTTATATTAAGGTTCACTCTTGTTGTACATTCTATGGGTTGTGATAAATGTATACTGGCATGTATCCGCCATTATCATGTCATACAGAATAGTTTCATTGTCCTAAGAGTCCTTTGTTCTCTCCCTATTCATCTCTCCTCCATTCCAACCCCTGGCAATAACTGATCTTTTTACCTTCTCCATAGATTTGCCTTTTCCAGAATGCCATATAATTGAATTTATGCAGTATCTAGCCTTTCAAATTCACTTCTTTCACTTAGCAATATGCATTTATGATTTCCTCATGTCTTTAGTGGCATGATGGGTCATTTTGTTTTATTCCTGAATGATATTCCATTGTATGATGTACTACAGTTTGTATATCTGTTCATCTATTGAAGGACATCTTCCAAATTTTGGAAATTATGAATAAAGCTGCAGTAAATATTCATGTGTAAGGTTTTTGTGGACCTAAGTTTTCAACTCATTTTGGTAAAAACCAAGCAGCACAATTGCCCTTCTTTTTCAGTACAGTTTTTATACCTGGTAGTCCTACCTTGATAAATTATAATTTCTCCTTCATAGCTAAGTCCTGTGCCTGTGATCCTAATTTCTTTTTTTTTTTTTTTTGCGGCACACGGGCCTCTCACTATTGTGGCGTCTCCTATTGCGGAGCACAGTCTCCGGACACGCAGGCTCAGCGGCCATGGCTCACGGGCCCAGCCACTCCGCGGCATGTGGGATCTTCCCGGACCGGGGCACGAACCTGTGTCCCCTGCATCGGCAGGTGGACTCTCAACCACTGCACGACCAGGGAAGCCCCTAATTTCTTTTTTTAACACATTAAAATATGGATATTTTACTGAAGATTTATCTCACGGGTAGATGGGGAAGAAAAGGTATAACATATAGCCCAGACTTAAAATCCTTCTTAGACATATTCATTCTTTAATCCTCAAAGTTCTTTTTTTTTTTTTTTTAAACATCTTTATTGGAGCATAATTGCTTTACAATGGTATGTTAGTTTCAGCTTCACAACAAAATGAATCAGTTATATATATACATATGTTCCCATATCTCTTCCCGCTTGCGTCACCCTCCCTCCCACCCTCCCTATCCCACCCCTCCAGGCGGTCACAAAGCACCGAGCTGATCTCCCTGTGCTATGCGGCTGCTTCCCACTAGCTATCTACCTTACGTTTGGTAGTGTATACATGTCCATGCCTCTTTATTGCTTTGTCACCGTTTACCCTTCCCCCTCCCCATAGCCTCAAGTCCATTCTCTAGTAAGTCTGTGTCTCTATTCCTGTTTCACCCCTAGGTTTTTCATGACATTTTTTTTTTTCTTAAATTCCATATATATGTGTTAGCATACGGGTCTCTTGTAGACAGCAAATATATGGGTCTTGTTTTTGTATCCATTCAGCCAATCTGTGTCTTTTGGTGGGAGCATTTAGTCCATTTACATTTAAGGTAATTATCGATATGTGTGTTCCCATTCCCATTTTCTTAATTGTTTTGGGTTTGTTATTGTAGGTCTTTTCCTTCTTTTGTGTTTCTTGCCTAGAGAAGTTCCTTTAGCAGTTGTTGTAGAGCTGGTTTGGTGGTGCTGAACTCTCTCAGCTTTTGCTTGTCTCTAAAGGTTTTAATTTCTCCATCAAATCTGAATGAGATCCTTGCTGGGTAGAGTAATCTTGGTTGCAGGTTTTTCTCCTTCAACACTTTCAATATGTCCTGCCACTCCCTTCTGGCTTGCAGAGTTTCTGCTGAAAGATCAGCTGTTAACCTTATGGGGATTCCCTTGTGTGTTATTTGTTGTTTTTCCCTTGCTGCTTTTAATATGTTTTCTTTGTATTTAATTTTTGACAGTTTGATTAATATGTGTCTTGGCGTATTTCTCCTTGGATTTATCCTGTATGGGACTCTCTGTGCTTCCTGGACTTGATTAACTATTTCCTTTCCCATATTAGGGAAGTTTTCAACTATAATCTCTTCAAATATTTTCTCAGTCCCTTTCTTTTTCTCTTCTTCTTCTGGAACCCCTATAATTCGAATGTTGGTACGTTTAATGTTGTCCCAGAGGTCTCTGAGACTGTCCTCAGTTCTTTTCATTCTTTTTTCTTTATTCTGCTCTGCAGTAGTTATTTCCACTATTTTATCTTCCAGGTCACTTATCCGTTCTTCTGCCTCAGTTATTCTGCTATTGATCCCATCTAGAGTACTTTTAATTTCATTTATTGTGTTGTTCATCGTTGCTTGTTTCATCTTTAGTTCTTCTAGGTCCTTGTTAACTGATTCTTGCATTTTGTCCATTCTATTGTCCATTCTATCTCCAAGATTTCGGATCAACCTTACTATCATTATTTTGAATTCTTTTTCAGGTAGACTGCCTATTTCCTCTTCATTTGTTAGGTCTGATGGGTTTTTATCTTGCTCCTTCATCTGCGGTGTGTTTTTCTGTCTTTTCATTTTGCTTATCTTACTGTGTTTGGGGTCTCCTTTTTTGCAGGCTGAAGGTTCGTAGTTCCTGTTGTTTTTTGTGTCTGTCCCCAGTGGCTAAGGTTGGTTCAGTGGGTTGTGTAGGCTTCCTGGTGGAGGGTACTAGTGCCTGTGTTCTGGTGGATGAGGCTAGATCTTGTCTTTCTGGTGGGCAGGTCCACGTCTGGTGGTGTGTTTTGGGGTGTCTGTAGACTTATTATGATTTTGGGCAGCCTCTCTGCTAATGGGTGGGGTTGTGTTCCTGTCTTGCTAGTTGTTTGGCATAGGATGTCCAGCACTGTAGCTTGCTGGTCGTTGAGTGAAGCTGGGTGCTGGCGTTGAGATGGAGATCTCTCGGAAATTTTTGCTGTTTGATATTATGTGCAGCTGGGAGGTCTCTTGTGGATCAGTGTCCTGAAGTTGGCTCTCCCACCTCAGAGGCACAGCACTGACTCCTGGCTGCAGCACCAAGAGCCTTTCATCCACACGGCTCCTTAATTTGGGATGATTGGTTGTCTATTCAGGTATTCCACAGATGCAGGGTATATCAAGTTGATTGTGGAGCTTTAATCCGCTGCTCCTGAGGCTGCTGGGAGAGATTTCCCTTTCTCTTCTTTGTTCTCACAGCTCCCAGGGGCTCAGCTTTGGATTTAGCCCCGCCTGTGCGTGTAGGTCGCCGGAGGGCGTCTGTTCTTTGCTCAGACAGGACGGGGTTAAAGGAGCCACTGATTCGGAGGCTCTGGCTCACTCAGGCCCGGGGGTAGGGAGGGGCACGGAGTGTGGGGCGGGCCTGCGGCGGCAGAGGCCGGCGAGACGTTGCAGCCTGAGGCGCGCCTGTGCGTTCTCCCGGGGGAGTTGTCCCTGGATCCCGGGACCCTGGCAGTGGCGGGCTGCACAGGCTGCCCGGAAGGGCGTGTGGCTAGTGACCTGTGTTCGCACACAGGCCTCCCGGTGGCGGCAGCAGCGGCCCTAGCGTCTCATGTCTGTCTCTGGGCTCCGCACTTTTAGCCGCGGCTCGCGCCCGTCCCTGGAGCTCTCTCAAGCAGCGTTCTTAATCCCCTCTCCTCGTGCACCAGGAAACAAAGAGGGACGTAAAAGTCTCTTGCCTCTTCGGCAGTTCCAGACTTCTCCCCGGACTCTCTCCCGGCTAGCCGCGGTGCACTAACGCCCTGCAGGCTGTGTTCACGCCGCCAACCTCAGTCCTCTCCCGGCGCTCCGACAAAAGCCGGAGCCTCAGCTCCCAGTCCCGCCCGCCCCGGCGGGCGAGCAGACAAGCCTCTCGGCTGGCGAGTTCCGGTCGGCCCGATCCTCTGCGCTGGAATCTGTCCGCTTTGTCCTCCGCACCCCTGTTGCTGTGCTCTCCTCCGCGGCTTCCAAGCTCCCCCACTCCGCCTCCCGAAGCCTCCACCCGCGAAGGGGCTTCCTAGTGTGTGGACACTTTTCCTCCTTCACAGCTCTCTCCCGCTGGTGCAGGACCCGTCCCTATCCTTTTGTCTCTGTTTAGTTTTTTCTTTTGTCCTACCCAGGTACGTGGGGGGTTTCTTGCCTTTTGGGAGGTCTGAGGTCTTCTGCCAGCGTTCAGTAGATGCTCTGTAGGAGTTGTTCCATGCGTAGATGTATTTCTGGTGTATCTGTGGGGAGGAACGTGATCTCCGCGTCTTACTCTTCCGCCATCTTCCCGGAAGTCCCTCAAAGTTCTTAAAATGAGCAAACCACCTCTTCTTTTCATTTCTCATTTTACTTTTTTGAGTATTTCTTTCCTTAGGTTATCTAGCTAAAGTTTGTGAATATTGTTTATCTTTTCAAAAAATCAACTCTTTATTTTGTTGATTTTTTTTCTTTTATATTCTTTATTTATTTCTGCTCCAATCTTTTTTATTTCTTTCCTTCTGCCAATTTTGGACTCAGTTTTTCTTCTTTATCTAGTTCTTTGAGGTGTAAAGTTAGGTTGTTTGTTTAAGATCTTTGTTTTTTTTCTTTTTTATTCTTTTAAAGGTTTATCACTAAAAACTTCCCTCTTGGTGCTGTTTTGGCTGCAACCCATAAATTTTGGTATGTTGTATTGTTTGTTTTTTTTTTTGCGGTACGCGGGCCTCTCACTGCTGTGGCCTCTCCCGTTGCGGAGCACAGGCTCCGGACGCGCAGACTCAGCAGCCATGGCTCATGGGCCCAGCCGCTCCACGGCATGTGGGATCTTCCCGGACCAGGGCATGAACCCCTGTCCCTTGCATCGGCAGGCGGACTCTCAACCACTGCGCCACCAGGGAAGCCCTGGTATGTTGTATTTTCACTTCATTTTCTCAGGATATTTTCTAATTTCTCCTTGATTTCTTCTTTGACCCATTGGTTGTTGAAAAGTATTGTTTAATTTCCACATGTTTTTTTGATTTTCCATTTTTCCCTCTGCTATTGATTTATCATTTCATTCCATTGTGTTTGGAAAAGTTACTTTGTATGATTTCAGTCTTACTGAATTTGATCAGACTTGTTTTGTGACAAACTAGTGACTTATCCTGAATAATGTTCCATATGTGATTGAGAAGATTGTTATTCTGATGAATGTTCTGTGTATGACTATTAAGTTCAGTTGGTCTGTAGTGTTGTTCAAGTTTGCTGTTTCTCTGTTGATATTTTGTCTGGGTGTTTTATCCATTATTGAAAGTGTGGTATTGAATTCTCCTACTATTACTGTGTTGCTCTGTATCCTCACTTTAATTCAGGAATATTTGCTAATGTATTTAGATGGGTACATATATATTTATAATGGTTATATCTTCCTGTTGAATTGACCCTTTTATCATTATTTAATATACTTTGTCCCTTACAATTTTTGACTTAAGTCTGTTTTGTGTGATATAAGTGTAACTACCCCTGCTTTCTTTTGGTTTTTATTTGCATGGAATAAATTTTTCCATTTTTCTTTTTTTTTTTTCCAGCCTATGCATGTCCATAAATGTAAAGTGAGTCTCTCGTAGTCATCTATATGTTCATTTTCTTTCCCAGATTTGGAAAGTTTTTGGTCATTGTTGCTTTGAATTAGATTTTGGTTGTTTCTCTCTATGTTCTTCTTCTGGGACTTACATAATGCCTATATTGATCTTCTTTTTGGTATCCCATATATCCCTTAAACATTCTTCACTCTTTTTGCTTTTTGCTCCTCTGACTGGATACTTTCAAATAACCTGTCTTCAAGTTGCTAATTCTTTCTTCTGCTTGCTGTAGTTTGTTGTTGAACTCCTCTATTGAAATTTTCAGTTTAGTTGTTGTATTCTTAAGTTCCAAAATTACTGTTTGGCTATTTTTATAAATTTCTGTCTTTTTGTTGACATTCTCACTTTATTCATGCATTACTCTCCTGAGCATTTTTAGCATTCTTATAATAATTATTTTAATTCTCTGTCAGGTGATTCATATATCTTCACTTCATTAGGGCTAGTTCTGGAATTTTACCTTGCTCCATTTTTTAAAATCATATTTCCATATTTCTTCATTTCCTTTAACTCATTGTGTTGTTAGCTACACAGAAGAAAAAGACCAGCTCTCTCAGTCTTTGCACATTGGCCTTGTACAAGAGATGATATTCACCAGTCAAGCCAGTTAGAGCTTCTGTAGTGCTCTCAAACATTTGTGTCAGTCCAAATCACCATTTTTGTTTTTAGGTGCCCCTAGACAGAAGTGACAGAAGTCAATCCCTTTGGTGGTAACTGGAGAAATTGTAACACTGAATGTGTGATCCAAATCTTTTCCTCCCTAGGGAGAAGCTTGGAGTTAGGGTGGCTTTTTCTTTCTCCCCACTAGCTCTGTGTTAGGCTTGAGTAGCTGTGCTGAGTGCATGAATTTTAGTTTAAATTGCTGCCTTTGTTCTCTGTGGTCCCAGGAGTCTAGCATATGTTGATCCTGTCAAGCACTCTGCAAGAGATGAGATAGAAGCCAGTCCTGTGGGCAGCATGCAAAAAGTTGGGATACTATATGTGTGGTCTAATTCTTTCTCTCCTCATTGATAAGCTGGCAGCTGGGGGTTTCCTGTCAACAGCATGGCACTGTTTCAGGGAAGGGATTATGGCAAGAGGATGTCTCCAATTTTACTACCAGTTTTTTTTTGTACCTGGTTTTTGTACTTGTCCAGACTGCAGGAGCCCCTCAACTAGTTTCTGGATTTCTCACAAAGGGAATTTATCTGTGTATTTCTGTTGAATTTGTATGCTGGTGGTGGGTGAGTCCAGGGGTTCCTCTTCTGCCTTCTTGCTGATGTCACTTAAGTCTTATTTGTTTTTATGCTAGCACTTCACAGAATGCCAAACACTTAATCAATGCTTATGGATTGATGATAGGAAATCATATACTATTGCCTTTTGTGCTGTTAGCTGATTCATTGAATGATATACTCATTCAAAAAATAATTGAGTTTCTCCTGTTTACTAATCATTTTTTTCCTAAATATGAAATATTCACCACTGGAAAGATGAAGATAAAATGGCTTACTTGACACACTCAACGCATAAAATGCTCTAGGTTAGATTCCTTGATGAAACCAAATAAAGAGTGTCCTTCTTTACTGCCTGTATCCTAGATGAATTGGGAGGCAAGATAACAGGCCAGCAGGTGGAGAACCAAAGTATCTCCTTTACTGCTGATAAAGGTTAAGAGGAAGGACATAATGGAGGAATCAAAATTGCTTTGCTCACTGAACCCATAGAAATAGAGAGATATACCAACTGGGAAGTTTTGCATTGAGCCAGCCACCCCTACAAAAGAGTCTGCCACCAGAGGAATAAGGACAAAATGTGATATCTTATGAACACATTCAGAAGGAAGGAAACAGGAATGGTTTACCCCTACAGTACTTCAAATTAGTGTATACAAGTCTAAGTTATAATGAGTGAGATGCATTATCTAACACTGAAGTCAAAATATCAATGAATTACAAGAAAAAAATAAATGAGAACCAAAAATTTTACTAAATTTTGTCTTAGATAAAGATTTAATTTCACTCATTAATGATATTGATTTCTGCTTGTAATTAATACATCATTAGAGTTTTTATTTCTTAATGACAGCACCTAAGGCTGTGGTTATAATTCTCCTACATTAGTGGAAGCTATCCAATGGCCAATGGCATTCTATTAGATTTTCCCAGTTAAATTAATATGATGGACTTTTAATGGATGTTTTAATAAACATGATCAAGAATATTGTGAAATCACAGTCACTCTCAATGACATTTTTGACTTTGTGTAGTAATAGAGTTTTCAGTCATTGATTCTGGTCCTCTGAGAAACAATTCAAAATGAATTATTAATATATTTTTCTAGTGTTAGTAAGAAAAGTGACAAAGGGAACATAGACTAGACCAGATTTAACAAGATTTTTTTAAAGATAAGCTATTTAATTAGCTAATCTAAAGTTTTCGTTTCATGTCATTGTGATTATCTAGGTCTGTGATCTTTCCAAATAGAATACAGGTAGAAGGGGTGAGATTTGATTTGGGATTGAAAGAGTAATAGATAGGCCATCTATGCTTATTTATAAATTTCCTGTCTTAGGGTCATGTGTTCAGATCACTCACAAAGACAGATTTTGAGCTTAGCTTAACCTAACTCAAAACAGTGTTTCCTCCAAGATATAGATTCTTAAAACCTTCAAGTCCAATGGGTGGCTATTTCTCTTCACTCTGTGAAAACACACATTTAAAGAGAAAGCTGCTAAGTTGCATGCTGAGATTCTCCTAGGACATATTTTAAAGAAATTTTTGCAGGTGGTTGAGAGTTGTCCTCTATGTATCTGTGGTAAGGGAATGAAAATTGCTTACTCTGGGAACATTGACTCTATCATTCTTAAATTATCTGTGTACTACTTAAATAGTTTACATTGATATAGGGATAGAAAGGCTCACGGTTATGTTTCCATCCTGCCACCATCATTGCCTATAAACACTGGGTACTCGGTGCAAGCAAAGCAAATTGTGTCATATTTTTTGTTTTAAATTTTCATTACATTTTTATTGCTTATGTAACAATATTGTTACTAAAGAAAAAATAAAGTATACATATAAAAGATAAGAAAGAATTTAGGAGAATTATTCCTGTAACCTA
This sequence comes from Pseudorca crassidens, assembly GCF_039906515.1. Lineage (NCBI taxonomy): Eukaryota > Metazoa > Chordata > Mammalia > Artiodactyla > Delphinidae > Pseudorca > Pseudorca crassidens. Next base: position 66,851,384 of record NC_090306.1, read on the forward strand.
GCATTTAAATATAAAGCCTATTAATATTTTAATATTAATGACCATTCAGATATATTTATATGAGTATATGTGTTTTTCTTTGTTTTATTTTTCCTCAAACACTCATGTAGTTATTCTCCAATATATTAAAAATCTTATATTTTCTAATTGAATACAAATAGTATAGAAAATTAGAAAAGAAAGAAAAATATAATAAATTGGAATTACTATAAGTCATTGCTCTCAGACATAACTACTGGAAATATTTTAAGATATAGCTGTATATTTCATTTTCCCAATCTTTATCCTGAATAATTGGTATAATTAAGTAAAATATTAAGAATATATTCCATGTCAATAAATGTAGAGAGACTTCAGTAGTCTAGTGATCAAAATCATTTTCCCAATTCAGATTGCCTGACTGCCATTTAGTTGTTATGGAACATAGAACAATTTCATAACTCTGTGGAAACTCATGTCTGTATCGGAAAATAATAGCACCATCTACCTCATATAGCTGTTGTAAAGCAACTAATACATAGTATTTTATGTAACATAGTATACTATAATATCTCATAATTTTATTTTATACTATTACTGTGTATTTTGTCATGTGTACATATACCAGAGTCTATTTAACCAACTCTATTTTGATAAACTTTCAAAGCACCTCAGATTTTTCACTATGAAAGAGAATGTCTATGATGAAGATTCTTACACATGTATCCTTATACATATATCAAATTATTTTCTTAGAATACTTTGCATGTAATGGAAAGTTAAGTCAAAGATTATTCATTTGAAAGAATTTTAGGACTACTGAAATTTTCTACTTAAAAATGTTTTTATTACATCTGTTATGAATAAAAAGAAAACTATGAACAAGCACATAAAGTACCAGAATTCTTCTTAATAATAACAGATGCCATTCCTTATACTTGCATAGAAGAAAAGAACTTGTTCAATTTGTTCACCTTTTATTGTTCATAGTAGTTTTTTAAGATCTTTGTATTTCTGTGATGTCAGTTGTAACATATCTGTAATTTCTGAATTTTACTTGAGTACTTTCTCTTTTTTTTTTCTTGGGGAATCTAGCTAAAGGTTTGTTTATCCTTTTTTTAAAAAAAACAAAAGCTCTTAATTTCATTGCATTTTTAGACTCTACTTATTTCCACTATGGTTTCTATTATTTTCTTCCTTCTACTAATTTTGAGCTTAGTTTGTTCTTCTTTTTCTAGTTCCTTGAGGTGTAAAGTTATATTGTTTTATGAGATCTTTCTTGTTTCTTCATGTATGAATTTTTTGCTAAGAGCTTCCCTCTTAGAACTGCTTTTGCTGCATCCCATAAGTTTTGGTATGTTGTATTTCCATTTTCATTTGTCTCAAGATTTTTTTTTTTAATTTCCCATTTGATTTCTTCTTTGACCCATTGGTTCTTCAGTAGCATGTTGTTTAATCTTCACATTTTTTTTCAATTTTCCAGTTTTCTTCATGTAATTGATTTCTAGTTTTTTACCGTTGTGGTTGAAAAGATGCTTGATATGATTTTAGTCTCCTTATATGTTATGAACTAACATTTAATTTAACTTCTCACTTATTTTTAACTCCAGATAACTTTAGAAAATTACTTTCTACACTGTGACATTTTCTTCTGAGTTGCTTCTTAAAAGGCTTAATAATAAAAGTCAGTAATGGAGTTCAGAATTCTATCCATGAAATTTATTCTCTTGTCCTTGTTGATATCGCCTAAAAACTTTGTTGACATTCAGGCACCTTAATTTTAGTTCCTTGGAGCATTGTCTTTATGTCCAAAGGAATGTTATCCATTATCTAAAAGTGAATTCCTTCTCTTACATATAGAGGGGGGAAAACGTCTTGATTTTATGAGGTAATCATTTTGTTTGATTATTTATGCAATTTCTAAATAATCAAAACTGTCTAAATAACATTGGTTAAACTATTTTAGAGAAAACCAAAATGCTATATGAGACAAATGAGTTATTCCAATTGCTATATGGAAGTATGATTTTCTTTTCCCTATACAACATCCATTTAATCTTTTATTGAAATGTCTAGAGTGGTATATCCCTTTAAAATCTAAAATTACATTATTTATATTTGAAGTGTTTCTGCTATTACTATTCTTCCTGAAAATGTTTTTTTTTATTTTTATCTTTTCTAACCTAGCTCCTTTCCTCATCTTGTGTTGCAACTTAAAAAGTATCTCTGTTTTAAAAAATTCTAAGTAGAAGAACATGTTTATCAAAGGATTTTTAATTGTCATGCTTTAGATTTTACCAATTTATACCAATTCCATAAATTTTTTATTGTAAGTGAAGTTTTCCACACTCAAATAAAAGTACCCACTAGAAGACCATGGCTTTATTACTCTATTTTTATAATTCTTAAATAATTTACAATATCAATATCTTCCACTTTAGGTTATACTGATATTTTATTAAGTGAAATAATGTATTAAAAGTACATAGTATCATCACTTAATAATGCCAAGTTGTAAATTTACTATTGCTGCTAGATGATTAAATACTGAAGCTCTGTTTATTTGGGAGCCTAAATAAAAAGTGCACAGTTTCAAGTATCATAATCACACAGAATTTTATTTTCTATGAAATGAGGTGGAAATAGAAGTTAATCGTATTATTGATATCATTTTAAAACTCTGACACATACCGGAAAGGCATTTATGTGAAATGTGCAGTGAAGAAATGAGAAAGTTTATCAATATTTTTAACAACAGAAGTTTCTCTAGTGTACAAAGAAAAACAACTTGTTAAAGAACATGCCTGAAAATCTTACACTAGGAAATACTTTCATAATGACTTTGAATTGGAAAACTTTCTACAATCCATTGGAATGAAAGCAAGAGAAGTGAACTCCAGCAGTAGTATATGTTTGAGAGCAATGAAATCTCTTCAGTACAAACATTCATATGCATTTTGAAAGACTATAGAAAAGACATTATTGTCATGCTTTAAAAATGAACCTATAGTTACACAGGGAAATTGGCATATGTATGTTCCTCCATCTTTTCCTGAATCTCGCCGAATACAAAATTCCCATCTCTATCGTCCTGTAAAGCTGGAACCTATAAATCTAGAGAATTTGCAACAGTTTAAGTTAAAAATGACTTTAAAACAACCCAGAAGCAAATGTTCTAAACTGACTTGGATTTAGGAGCTACTTAGCTGTAGTCAGAGCTTGCACAGGTGCTGGACTCTACAATTCTGAAAGCACATAGAAAATTTAGAGGACTCTGTGATTAAGGGATTTTAAGAGGAAGCTAAAGAAACAGAGTTATAATGTAAAACAAACAAACAAAAAAACAAAAACAGAATAAAAAGACCTCAGTGTTCCTCCTCAGACTTAATTGTTTAATATCGTAGAGACTGAAGGAATACACTGGTATTTTATTGAGGAGGGGCATCTCTACTGTGATTCCTGAAAATGGCTCAGGTTTAACTACAGGGTCAGAGGAGTTAGATTCAGTATAAAAATGAATCAGTAAATTTCCTATGTAGATGCTAAAGTGCAAACAGCTCTCTTAACGAAAAAACTTCAGGCCAGCTCCTCATCAATATTCAGTTAGAATGCATATTCCAGAAGTATTCCTTGATCCCTCTTAAACATACTACACACAGCCATCAAAAGTGACTTTCTTAACACATAAAACATATAGTGTCATTCTCTTATCTCACTCTCTCCCTCTTGGCACATGGGATCATCTGTATTTTTTTCACTGATTTTTAAAATGTGGCAAAATATATATAACAACATAAACATATAACATAACATTCACCATCTTAACCACTTTAAAGTGTACAATTCAGTGGCACTTAGTACCTTCACAATGTTATTCAATCATTTCCACTATTTAGTTCCCGAAAGTTTTCATTGCTCTGAAAGGAAACCCTATACTTATTAAGCTGTAACTCTCTACTCATCTCTCTCCTCAGCCTCCGGCAATGACTAATGTGCTTTGTATCTGTATGGATTTAAGTATTCTGGATATTTCATATAAATAGCATCATAAAATATGTGGCCTTTTCTGTCTAGTTTCTTTCACTTAGCCTAATGTCTTCAAGGTTTATTCATGTCACAGCATATATCAGTACTATAATACTTTTCATGGATGAACAATATTCCATTGTATGTATATACCACAATATTCATTCATCAGTTGATGGAAATGCAAATCAGTTGAGTTGTATGCACATCTTGGCAATTGTGAATAATGCTGCTTTGAATAGTTTTGTGCAAGTCTTTATTTGAATATCTGTGCTCAATGTGGAATTGCCGGGTCATATGTTTTACCTATGAGAAACTGACAAACTGTTTCCACAGCAGATGCACCATTTGATATTTCCCCCAGAAGTGTGTGAAGGTTAAAACTTTTCCACACTCTTGCCAACGCTTATTATCACTTTTTTTTTTTATGATAGCCATCCTAATGGGTATGAAGTGGTGTGTCATTGTGGTTTTTAATTTCCTAAATGACCGATGATATTGAAGACTTCTCATGTGCTTTTTGGCAGTTTGTATATCTTCTTTGGAAAAATGTCCATTGAATTTTTTTTTTTTTTTTTTTTGTATGCGGGTCTCTCACTGTTGTGGCCTCTCCCGTTGCCGAGCACAGGCTCCGGACGTGCAGGCTCAGTGGGCATGGCTCACGGGCCCAGCCGCTCCACGGCATGTGGGATCTTCCTGAACCGGGGCATGAACCCATGTCCCCTGCATCGGCAGGTGGACTCTCAACCACTGTGCCACCAGGGAAGCCCTGTCCATTGAATTTTTTTGTCCATATTTTAATTGGGTTGCTTGTCTTTTTGTTGGTAAGTTGTAAATATTGTTTATATATTTTGGATACTAAACACCCTGATCAGATACATGATTTGAAAATATTTTCTACCCATTTGTGGGTTGTCTTAACTCTCTTGATAGTGTCTTTTAATGCACAAAACTTTAAATTTTGAGAAAATCTGATTTATCTGTTATCTTTTGTTGTTTATGCTTTTTTTGTCGTAACTAAGAAATTATTGGCAAGTCCAAGGTCATGAAAATTTACCTCTTTTCTTCTAAGAGATTTAGCTCTTAACGTTAGGCCTTTGAAACATTTTGAGTTAATTTATATATGGTGGGAGGTAAAGGTACAACTTCATTCTTCTGCAAATGGCTATACAGCTGTCCCAGCACCATTCATTGAAAAGACTGTCCTTTCTCTTATTGAATGGTCTTGGCACCCTTGTCAAAAATTAGTTGGCCATAGGTATTTAATTTATTTCTGTACTCTCAAGTCTGTTTCATTGGTTTATATGTTACCCTTATGCCAGTGCAATTGTTTTGATTACTGTAGCTTTGTAGTTAGTTTTGCAGTCAGGAAGTATGATTACTATTTTGGCTGTTCAGGGTTCCTTGCAGTCCCATGATAATTTTACGGTCAGGTTTTCCTTTCTGCAATATGGTCATTGGACTTTGATAAAGATTTCATTGATTCTATAGATCACTTTGGGAAGTACTGCCATTTTAACAAAATTAAATCTTCCAATTCATGAACATGAGACGCCTTTCCATTTATTTAAGTCTTTTCTATTTTTCAGCAAAGTTTATCATTTCCGATGTGCGAGTTTTCTAATCTTTGTTAAAATTATTCCTAAGAATTTTATTCTTTTTGATACTTTTATAAATGGAATTGTTTGCTAAATTTTTTGATTGTTCATTGATAATGTATAGAAATACAAATAATATTTGTGTGTTTATATAGTATCTTCCAACTTTTGTTGAATTTGTTTATTCTTTTTAAAATTTAATATAATTAATTAATTTTTATACAGCAGGTTCTTATTAGTTATCTATTTTACACATAATAGTGTATATATGTCGATCCCAATCTGCCAGTTCATCCCACCACCACCAACCGCACCCACCCCACCCCTTTTTCCCCTTGGCATCCATATATTTATTCTCTGCATCTGTGTCACTATCTCTGCTTTGCAAACCAGTTCATCTCTAACATTTTTCTAGATTCTACATATATGTGTTAATATAGGATATTTGTTTTTCTCTTTCTGACTTACTTCACTCTGTATGACAGTCTCTAGGTCCATCCACATCTCGACAAATGACCCAATTTCATTCCTTTTTATGGCTGAGTAATATTCCATTGTATATATGTACCACAGCTTCTTTTTCCATCTTCTTTATTCATCTGTCCATGGGCATTTAGGTTGCTTCCATGACCTGGCTATTGTGAATAGTGCTGCAATGACCATTGGCGTGCATGTGTCTTTTTGAATTATGGTTTCTCTGGGTATATGCTGAGTAGTGGGATTGTTGGGTCATGTGGTAATCTGTTTTTAGTTTTTTAAGGAACCTCCATACTGTTCTCCATAGTGGCTCTATCAATTTACATTCCCACCAATAGTACAAGACGGTTCCCTTTTCTCTACAACCCCTCTAGCATTTGCTGTTTGTAGATTTTCTTATGATCCCCATTCTAACTGGTGTGAGGTGATACCTCATTGTAGTTTTGATTTCTCTAATAATTAGTGATGTTGAGCAGCTTTTCATGTGTCTCTTGGCCATCTGTCTGTCTTCTTTGGAGAAATGTCTATTTAGGTCTCCTGCCCATTTTTGGATTCGGTTGATGGATTTTTTTAATATTGAGCTGCATGAGCTGTTTAAATATTTTGCAGATAAATCCTTTGTCCATGATTCATTTGCAAATATTTTCTCCCATCCTGAGGGTTGTCTTTCCATCTTGTTTGTAGTTTCCTTTGCTGTGCAAAAGCTTTTAAGTTTCATTAGGTCCCATTTGTTTATTTTTGGTTTTATTTCCATTTCTCTAGGAGGTAGGTCAAAAAGATCTTGCTGTGATTTATGTCATTGAGTGTTCTGCCTATGTTTTCCCCTAAGAGTTTGATAGTGTCTGGCCTTTCATTTAGGTCTTTAATCCATTTTGAGTTTATTTTTGTGTATGGTGTTAGGAAGTGTTCTAATTTCATTCTTTTACATGTAGCTGTCCAGTTTTCCCAGCACCACTTATTGAAGAGGCTATCTTTTCTCCATTGTATATCCTTGCCTCCTTTGTCATAGATTAGTTGACCATAGGTGCGTGGGTTTATCTCTGGGCTTTCTCTCCTTTCTATTGATCTATATTTCTGTTTTTGTGCCAGTACCATATTGTCTTGATTACTGTAGCTTTATAGTATAATCTGAAGTCAGGAAGTCTGATTCCTCCAGCTCTGTTATTTTCCCTCAAGATTGCTTTGGCTATTCGGGGTCTTTTGTGTCTCCATACAAATATTAATATTTTTTGTTCTAGTTCTGTAAAAAAATGCCATTGGTAATTTGATAGGGATTGCAGTGAATCTGTAGATTGCTTTGGGTAGTGTAGTCATTTTCACAATATTGAATCTTCCAATCCAAGAACATGGTATATCTCTCTAACTGTTTGTGTCATCCTTGATTTCTTTCATCAGTATCTCATAATTTTCTGAATACAGGTCTTTTCCTCCTTCAGTAGGTTTATTCCTAGGTATTTTATTATTTTTGTTGCAATGGTGGATGGGATTGTTTCCTTAATTTCTCTTTCTGAACTTTCAATGTTAGTGTATAGGAATGCAAGAGATTTCTGTGCATTAATTTTGTATACTGCTACTTCACCAAATTCATTGATTAGCGCTAGTAGTTTTTTTGGTGGCATCTTTAGGATTCTCTATGTATAGTATCATGTCATCTGCAAACAGTGACAGTTTTACTTCTTCTTCTCCAATTTGTATTCTTCTTATTTCTTTTTCTTCTCTGATTGCCATGGCTAGGACTTCCAAAACTATGTTGAAAAATAGTGGCGAGAGTGGACATCGTTGTCTTGTTCCTGATCTTAGAGGAAACACTTTCAGTTTTTCACCATTGAGAATGATATTTGCTGTGGGTTTGTTGTATATGGCCTTTATTATGTTGAGGTAGGTTCCCTCTATCCCCACTTTCTGGAGAGTTTTTTTAATCATAAATGGGTGTTGAATTTTGTCAAAAGCTTTTTCTACATCTATGGAGGTGATCATATGGTTTTTGCTCTTCTATTTGTTAATATGGTGTATCACATCGATTGATTTGCATATATTGAAGAATCCTTGCCTCCCTGGGATAAATCCCACTTGATCATGGTGTATGATCCTTTTAATGTGTTGTTGGATTCTATTTGCTAGTATTTTGTTGAGGATTTTTGCATCGATATTCATCAGTGATACTGGTCTGTAATTTTCTTTTTTTGTAGTATCTTTGTCTGCTTTTGTTATCAGGGTGATGGTGACCTTGTAGAATGAGTTTGGGAGTGTTCCTCCTTATGAAATTTTTTGGAAGAGTTTGGAAAGGATGAGTGTTAGCTCTTCTCTAAATGTTTGATAGAATTCACCTGTGAAGCCGTCTGGTCCTGGACTTTTGTTTGTTGCAAGATTTTTTTTTTGAATTTTATTTATTTTTATACAGCAGGTTCTTATTAGTTGTCTATTTTACACATATTAGTTTATATATGTCCATCGCAATCTGCCAGTTAATGCCACCACTACCACCCACTTCCCCACCCTGTGGTGTCCATATGTTTGTTCTCTACGTCTTTGTCTCTATTTCTGCCTTGCAAACTGTTTCATCTGTACCATTTTTCTAGATTCCACATATATGCATTAATATACGGTATTTGTTTTTCTCTTTCTGACTTACTTCTTTCTGTATGACAGTCCCTAGGTCCACTCATGTCTCTACAAATGACCCAATTTCTTTCCTTTTTATGGCTGAGTAATATTCCATTGTATATATGTACCACATCTTCTTTATCCATTTGCCACAGTTGCAATTTCATTACTTGTGATTGGTCTGTTCATATTTTCTATTTCTTCCTGGTTCAGTCTTATACCTTTTTAAGAATTATACCTTCCTAAGAATTTGTCCATTTCTTCCAGGTTGTCCATTTTATTGGCATAGAGTTGCTTGTAGTAGTCTCTTATGATGCTTTGTATTTCTGCAGTGTCCATTGTAACTTCACCCTTTTCATTTCTAATTTTATTGATTTGAGTCCTCTCCAGCTTTTTCTTGAGCAGTCTGGCTACACTCTAACCTTTAGATGTAAGGTTAGCTTTTATTGTTTTTTGTTGTTTTGTTTTGTTAAAAGGTAGCTTTTTAAAAATTTATTTATTTATTCATTTATTTTTGGCTGCTTTGAGTCTTTGTTGCTCCGTGCAGCCTTTCTCTAGTTGCAGAGAGTGGGGGCTACTCTTCGTTGAGGTGCATGGGCTTCTCATTGTGGTGTCTTCTCTTGTTGCGGAGCACGGGCTTTAGGCACTCGGGTTTCAGTAGTTGTGGCATTCAGGCTCAGTAGTTGTGGCACATGGGCTTAGTGGCTCCGTGCCATGTGGGATCTTCCTTGACTAGGACTGAAACCCATGTCCCCTGCATTGACAGGTGAATTCTTTTTTTTTTTTTTTTTTGGTACGCAGGCCTCTCACTATTGTGGCCTCTCCCGCTGCGGAGCACAGGCTCTGGACACGCAGGCTCAGTGGCCATGGCTCACGGGCCCAGCCGCTCCGCGGCATGTGGGATCCTCCCGGACCAGGGCACGAACCTGCGTCCCCCGCATTGGCAGGCGGACCCCCAACCCCTGCGCCACCAGGGAAGCCCGACAGGTGAATTCTTAACCACTGCACCATCAAGGAAGTCCCTAGATTGCTTATTTGAGACTTTCCTTCTCTATTGAGGTAGGATTCTATTGTTATAGACTTCCCTCTTAGAATTGTCATGTTTTCATTGTCATTTTTCTGTAGATATTTTTTGATTTCCTCTTTGATTTCTTCAGTGATCTCTTGGTTATTTAGTAATGTATTGCTTAGCCTCCATGTGTTTGTGTTTTTTTACGTTGTTTTCCCTGTAATTGATTTCTAATCTCATAGCATTGTGGTTGGAAAAGATGCTTGATATGATTTCAATTTTCTTAAATTTACTGAGGCTTGATTTGGGACCCAAGATGTGATATATCCTGGAGAATGTTCCATGTGCACTTGAGAAGAAAGTGTAATCTGCTGTTTTCGGATGGAATGTCCTATAAATATCAATGATATCTATCTGGTCTATTGTGTCATTTAAAGCTTGTGTTTCTTTATTAATTTTCTGTCTGGATGATCTGTCCATTGGTGTAAGTGAGGTGTTAAAGTCCCCCACCATTATTTTGTTACTGTTGATTTCCTCTTTTATTGCTGTTAACATTGAGGTGCTCCAATGTTGGGTGCATATATATTTATAATTGTTGCATTTTCTTCTTGGATTGATCCCTTGATCATTATGTAGTGTCCTTTCTTGTCTATTTTATCTGATATGACTATTGCTACTCCAGCTTTCTTTTGATTTCCATTGGCATGGAATATCTTTTTCCATCCCCTCACTTTCAGTCTGTATGTGTCCCTAGGTCTGAGGTGGGTGTCTTGTAGACAGCATAAATATGTATCTTGTTTTTGTATCCATTCATCTAGTCTATGTCTTTTGGTTGGAGCATTTAAGCCATTCACATTTAAGGTAATTATCAATATGTATGTTCCTATTACCATTTTCTTAATTGTTTTGGGTCTGTTTTTGTAGGTCCTTTTCTTCTCTTGTGTTTCCCACTTAAAGAGGTTCCTTTACCATTTGTTGTAGAGCTGGTTTGGTGGTGCTGAATTCTCTTAACTTTTGCTTGTCTATAAAGCTTTTGATTTCCCCCATCGAATCTGAATGAGATCCTTTCCAGGTAGAGTAATCTTGGTTGTAGGTTCTTTCCTTTCATCACTTTAAGTATATCATGCCACTCCCTTCTGGCCTGTAGAGTTTCTGCTGAGAAATCAGCTTTTAACCTTATGGGAGCTCCCTTGTATGTTATTTGTCATTTTTCCTTTGTTGCTTTTAATACTTTTTTTGTCTTTAATTTTTGTCAATTTGATTACTGTGTGTCTCAGCATATTTCTCCTTGGGTTTATCCTGCCTGGGATTCTCTGCACTTCCTGGACTTGGGTGGCTATTTCCTTTCCCATGTTAGGGAAATTTTCGACTATAATCTTTTCAAATATTTTCTCTGGTCCTTTCTCTCTCTATTCTCCTTCTGGGACCCCTATAATGCGATTGTTGATGCATTTAATTTTGTCCCAGATGTCTCTTAGGCTGTCTTCATTTCTTTTCATTCTTTTTTCTTTATTCTGTTCCACAGCAGTGAATCCCACCATTCTGTCTTCCAAGTCACCTATCCATTCTTCTGCCTCAGTTATTCTGCTATTGATTCCTTCTAGTATATTTTTCATTCCAGTTATTGTATTGTTCATCTCTGTTTGTTTGATATTTAATTCTTCTAGGTCTTTGTTAAACATTTCTTGTTAAACATTCTAGGTCTTTGTTAAACATTCTTTTTTCCGAGGTCCTGGATCATCTTCACTATCATTATTCTGAATTCTTTTTCTGGAAGGTTGCCTATCTCCACTTCATTTAGTTGTTTTCCTGGGATTTTGTCTTGTTCCTTCATCTAGTACATAGTCCTCTGCCTTTTCATGTTGTCTCTCTTCCTGTGTATGTGGCTTTCCTCCGACAGGCTGCAGGATTGTAGTTCTTCTTGCTTCTGCTGTCTGCCCTCTGAATTGGTTTATTCTTCTAATAGTTGTATTGTGCATTCTTTCAGATTTTCCATACATAAGATCCTGTTATCTGAGAATATAGTTTTTGTTATTTCTTCTTTTCCAGTTTGGATGACTTTTAGTTATTTTCCTTGCCTAATTTCTCTAGCTATAACTTCCAGTACAGTGTTCAATAGCAGTGCAAAAGTGGAATCACTTTCTTTTTCCTCATCTTAAGGGGAAAGCTTTCAGTATTTCATTATTGAGATGTGGGTTCTTCATAAATGCCCTTTATCTTGAGTAAGACCCCTTTATGTTGAGTAAGACCCCTTCTATTCCTAGTTTGTTGAATGTTATCATCATGAAATGGGGTTGGCTTTTGTGAAATGCTGTTTCTGCTCAATTGAGATGAACATTTTTTTTTTAACCTTCCATCATTAGTTGGTTATATTATATTGATTTTTGCATGTTTAGTTACTCTTGGATTTGTGGAATAAATCCCACTTGGTCATGGTGTTTAATCCTTTATATAGGCTATTAGATTCAGTTTGCTAGTATATTATCCAGGATTTTTGCATCTATGTTCATAAGAGATATTGGTCAGTACTTTTCTTGTGATATCTTTGGCCTTTTTGCCAGGCTAGCCTCAAAGAATGTGTGAAAATAGTGTTTCTTCCTCTTTTGATTTTTGAAAGAATTTGAGAAGGATTTGAGAGAATCCTTTAAAAATTTGGTAAAATTAACCAGTAAAGTGATCTGCTCTTGCACTTTTCTTTGTCGGCAGGTTTTGTTGGGATATTTCATGTGCTTTTAATTTTATGAACACTAATGATCTGAGCACTTTTTCATGTTCTTATTAGCCATTCACACTATGTGAATCATGTGTTGAACTCTTCCACCATTTTTTAATTGTTTAGCAGTCTTTATTATTGTGCTGTAAGAATTGTTAATATATCCTGGACACAAACAGGATATACGTTTGTGAATAATATTTCCCAATACGTGGCTTGCCTATTCAGTTTCTTAAGTTTCTTTTAAAGAGATTTTTAATGTTGATCAACTTTAATTTATATTTTCCTTTATAGTTATTAGTTTGTTCTAAGAGCCTAGGAATTCTTTAATTGTTCTGGATTTAAGTCCTTTGTCAGATATATGCATTACAAATGATTTCTCTCAGTTTGTGTTCTGTCTTTTCATTCTTTGAATGTTGTCTTTGATGGTCAGAAATTCTTAATCTAATGAAGTCCATTATGTCAGTCTTTCCATTAATGGCTAGCTATTTCTGTGTTGCATTTAAGAATTATTTGCCTACCTCAGGCTGATGAAGATGTTCTTCTATGCTTTATTACAGAAGCTTTACTGTTTTTCTTTTCACATTTAGGTCTATGATCTATTTCCAATTATTCCATTGGATAAATGTATCTAATTGGTTTAATGTCATTTGTTGAAAATAAATCCTTTCCCCCACTGAATTAGCGATGTGCCTTTGGTACAGATCAGGTGACTATATATATGTGAGAGTGTTTCTGGACTCTACTTTCAGATCTGTTGGACTATTTGTCTATTCTTGTACCAGTAACGCACAGTTTTGAATATGAGGCTTTGTAATAAGTTTCATATCTACTATTGTAAGACTCTCAACTCTGTTAAATGTATTTGAGACTTTCACAGAAAGTATAAGCCTTTTTACCTCCATATAAATATTTAATCAGCTTGTCAGTTTACATTAAAATTGATATTGAATTTTATCTATAAATTTATATGGGAGATTTTGGCATCCTATTATTTATTTCTCCAATATAAGAATATGATATTTTTTCATTTATTTGTTTTCTTAAATTTTTCTCATCAATATTTATAATATTTAATGTAGACATCATAACCATATTTTCCTAGATTTATTTCTAGGTATTTAATATCCATTGATGTTATTGTAAATGATGTAATATTAAATATCACTTCTAATTATTTGTTTCTAATAGTTACAGAAATTAGTTTTGTATATTGATCATTTATGAAGAAAACTTGGTAAATTTATGTATTAATTCTAAGACTAGATTTTTTCATAGTTTCTGCATATAGAAATATGTAATTTGCAAATAATGATATTGATTTTTAAATTTCATATGTAATTTAAATTTCATATATATGATTTTAAAATTTCATAATATATAATCTTTCTCACATATTTCTGTGTCAGTGTGGTTAGATGAGAAGTCCATTTTCCAGAATCTTCTTCTATGTATAATGCCTAAATAGAGTTGGTCCAGAGGTACTTGTGTACGTATGGAAGACATAAGTGAAGCTGTATCTATTGTTCTCGGAAGGTCCTCATGCTTAGATGTGGTATCAGATAGAACCTGGCAGATTACATGTAACAGAAAGAACCTGGCAGTTTCTAGTTTGTTCTGTGTATTCCATGTCCAGTTCTTCTTCTCAATAATGCCCACAGACCCATAACCAGACCCTTGGCTGCAAACCTACAGAAATAATAAGTAGGCAACAACTTTCCATCAGTCTCTCCATAAACTTCATCTGTTAAATCCTTCTGAAATCCTAAGCTTGTAATTATAAAGGATAAATAACTTAAACCACTAACAAGTTTTCAAAAAACAAACAACAAAAAATATTGTGAGGCATTCAGAGGAAGACATTTTTAATCGAGAAAGGGTAGGAAATAAGTTTCTAACTTATGATGGGTTGCCTGAAAGTATCAGAATTGAGACTTGAGTCAGTTGATAAAGAAATACTTAAGACATTTATTTAAAGAAAAAAACCACTATAATTAAACCATGAACAGTTTATTTTGTATTTAGAAGTTAAACTTCTTTCCATTTCTGGGGATATTAACAATGTAGATTGCTTAATCATTTTTTATTTTAGCAGTGTTCAATATGTGCTTTGCAAACAGATAAATGCTACAAAAATTTAAAGTACTGTATAAAACTTAAGATCCTATATGTTAAATTTGAGATTAAATACATCTATTCTAATTGAGGTTAATTTAAAATTCCAGTTCATTTTTTTTAATGTTTTGAAAACTCTGCAGTTTAAGGGAAAGTATAAACACCTGGATTGCTCAGCTGAGAAACCCATACTTAAGCAGGGAAATGGAGACATTTTAAAAAGAATAAAACAATTATAAGCAATAATCACTGAATAGATTGTATGAAGTTCATAATTCTTTCACCATTATTTAAACAAACTCAAATCATAGAAATATCAATTTTGTATACTTTAATTTTTACTACAGTCTCTCTTATGATCAAATATCTAACATTGCCTTAGGAACAGGCAGCACAGCAAAGTTAATTTCCCAAACTTTAGGTCAATTCAAGCTTGGTTAAATTGCCATTATTTACTGGCTCTTTGCTACCTGTTTTCAAAGCAGTCCATGTTCTTTCCCTTTCACCTTCTGTTAGTCAGTTTCAAAATCTTCTGATCTATTAGACATGCACAGAATCTGCTTCCCATCTGCTCATCTCAACACCACTGATGTTAAATTCTTAATCTTTAACCCAACATCACCACAGTACTTTCATCTCTTGGGAAAAACTTTTTTGATCGTTGAATGAAAATGGCTACCTTCACCTAGTTGCTCCATGTTTTGTTCATGCTTACTGATATACCCTGAAACTAGCCCTAGACATTCCATTCTAGATTTGCCTGGTTTCAATGTGTGCTCTGCCACTACCAATGCAGAAAGTAAAGAGGGAGACTGGGTAAAACAAAAGACATTGCATTGGTAGAACCAGGTTATACTCCCTATTACCTTTAATTGCAAGCCTTTTAAACAACCTGACCCTCTTTCATCCTCTGTTAAGTGGGAACAATAGGAATGACATCAGAGGACTATTACACTGAAATGATATGGGTAAAAAGTATACTATAAAACCCAATATATTACTATTATAAAATATGCTAATTTTGAAAATATCTTTTTAATATTCTGAGATACAGCACTGATGTTTTTTTCCTTTAGAAACCATATTTAAAGTGGCAGTTAGGAATACTAAACATGGGATTAATATTACTAAACTTTGAGCTTGTAATAGATTTTACAAGTTTTGTGAATTCTCTAGAGGAGTATTTTGAGAGTGTTTCCACTTAAATATATATATTTAACTTCCAAACAATTGCCTTACAAATAAACTTTTTACTTATTCAATATTTTTTTGTTTATTATAAGTAAAGGTATCTCTTCATGGTATTCTTTATATGAAATTAAGATCTAAGGAACTTTTTATTATTTTATTTTATTTATTTATTTTTTTACGGTACGTGGACCTCTTACTGTTGTGGCCTCTCCCGTTGCGGAGCACAGGCTCCGGACGCGCAGGCCCAGTGGCCATGGCTCACAGGCCCAGCTGCTCCGCAGCATGTGGGATCTTCCTGGACCAGGGCACGAACCTGTGTCCCCTGCATCGGCAGGTGGACTCTCAACCATTGTGCCACCAGGGAAGCCCCCAGGAACTTTTTAAACAGGGTTAAAGTTGTTGTGATATCAGTATGCTTGCTTATTCCCTTGTTTAAAAGCATATGCTAGCAAAATAATAGAAATGGTGAGAATTTTTCTTATTTCTATGAATTCAATCATAAATCAACAATAACTGTCCCCAAATTGTTATCTCTAACCTTGACCAAATTCCCAGACCTGAGAATTACTGACTTAAGTGACATCACCAGATCTCCTTTCCATAGGCAACTTAAACTCTAAAACCCCACACTGAACTCACATTCTTTTTAAAGCATACTTTTCTCTGTATTTGCTCTCCAGTCAATGACTCTAATATTTCAATTAACCAGCTCAGATATCTAGACTTTTGTCTAAATTCCTCTCTCTCTACCACCTTTGACCTGGAAAACCTTTAAATACATGTTTTTAAACATCTCCCAAATGTGTCTCATCTTAAACATGTCATTATTACTGACTTCACTCAGGTCCACATACTTGCCTAAGACAGGAATCAGCAAACTTGTCTTTGTAAAATACTAGATCACAAATATTTTAGGCTTTGTAGGTCATATAACATCTATGAGTACCAAACGCTTATCTCTGCTATGTGAAAGCAGCCATGGACAACAGACAAACAAATGGGTGTAGCTGGATTCTAATAAAATTTTATTTACAAAAAGCAGTTGTACCTTGGGTTGTAAATAAACCTTAACATGAACAAATTGGTCTAAGAGAAATTAGTCTGCATGCCAAAATAAACTTCAGCACACTTTAAAGGAAGACAGTAGTATTCAGACATTTGACAATGTAATATTCACAATGTCCTGTATCCAATAAAAAAATACTAGAAAGAAGAAGGAAGCAACTTTGACACATAATCATGAGGGAAATCAATCAATAAGAATAAATACAGAAATAATAGATGATAGAGTTAACAAGGATTTCAAATGAGATAAGTTCATGCTTAAAGCTAAATATAAACATAACAGAGGGAGAAACAGAAGATATAAAACAAATGACATTCTGAAGCTGAAAGCACAATATTCAAAATGAGAATTGATAGACTAAATAACAGATGAGATACTGAGGGGTGGGGAAAAAAAAGTGTGTATGAGGACATAGCAATAGAACTATTAACACAGAAGCAAAAAGAGTAAAAGGGAGGGAAAACCCCTGAGTTTTGGATACCTGTGGAAAAATATTAAGCAGTCTAACATATACAGACGTGGAATCCTAGAAAAGAGGAAATGTGGTTGGAATGAGAAGAAATATTTTAAAAATTTTCAGAATTTTCCCTAATTCATTTGAAACTCTGTTTACAGATTAAAGAAGCTCAATGACCCCAAGCAAAATAAACACACAAAAAAACTGAAACCAAACAAATCATATTGAAATTGATTTGAAAAATGAAAATCCCAAAAGCAGTCAGAGAAAATGAACATATTTTATGCAGGCCGAGAAAGAAAAAAAAAAAAAATCATTCTCATCAAAACCATTGCAAACTAGAAGATAATTTAATAATGTTTCTAAAGTCCTGGGGAAAAAACACATATTTTATCAGCCTATATTTCTATGTTCAATGAAAATATACTTCAAAAATTAAGATGAAATTAAAGACATTTTTAAACAAACTAAAGTTCAGAGAATTTGTGAATAGCTGTCTTGTACCACAACATAAGTTATAAGATGTTTTTCAGGCTGGAGGAAAACCCAGATAAAAATAGAAATGCACGAAACAATGAAAAACAGCAAAAGTTTGTGGGTAAAGATAAGTGAATATTGTACAAAACTAATGATAATGTAGATTTAAAATATTTGTATAATTAGAATAAATTGTCAGATTTATGCTACTCGTGGTATAGGAATAAATGGAATTACATGTTCCTAAATTATAGCATTATTGAGAAAGTGGTAAATAATGTGTATGCGATTGCAATAAGTAAAGGGTATATGTTATATAAACACTAAAAGAATAGTAAAAATAATGAGTTGAATCCACCATATATTCACATAGAAAAAAAATGAATACTGACCCCCAGTCTGACACCATGCATAGAAATCAATTCCAGATGGCTTACTTATTTAAATGTTAAAAGTAACAAGCAAATCTCTTAGATGAATGCACAGGAAACTGTCTTCATAACTTTAGAGTGAGCAAACATTTCATATATAGGGCATAAAACAAGCTATCCATAAAGGTGTGATGTGAAAGGTTGTGCTACACAGAAAAAAGAACACAGACCCAATACATGTTATTTGATGCTTTAGTAACCTTGATACCAAAACCAGGAAGTACAGCTCAAGGGGAAAATTATAACTGAATCTTAGTCAACAACAGAAATCCAAACATCTTGACAGAATATCATGAAACCAAATCCAGCCATTTATTTAAAAAATAGGTTTATATTAGAGTTAATTTATGTCAAAAGTGCAAGATTAATTCAATATTAAAATACATATTAGTGTAAATGACATTAACGTATTAAGAGGAAATTGCCCTCTCAGTAGATGCAAAAAACAAATTAAAACCTAGAGAAAATTCAACATCTGTCCATGATTAAAAAATAAAAATGTAAACCAGAAATAGGAGAGAACTTCTTTGCCTTATAAGGACTTTGTCAAATACTCTACAACAAACAAATACTTATTGGTAACATATTAAAAGTGTTTTCCTTAAAGTTAAAATAATAAGGATCTTTACTTAAGTGGATCATCTACCCAATGCAATAATCAGGCAAAAGAAGTGAAAATGATAGCTGTTGAGAAAATTGTCATTATTCATAGATTTTTGTCTCCAGAGAAAATCTAAATAATATCCAAATTATCATTATTGATTAGTTTAGCAGCTTTGCTACAAAAGCCAACTTCATTTTTTATGAGGAAATGTAAGTTTTAAGTGGTAGAATTTGCCTCAAACAATAAAAACTGGTACTTAAATCTGGGGAAAAAGTGTATAATGTCTTTGATAGAGTCAAAGTCATAGTGCTACCAATTTTTTCCCAAATTAGTAAAATATGTAATAAATGTTATCAATAATATTAACAGAGTTTTTTTTATGGAAATTTACAGGGGAATTCTAAATTATATGAGCATGCTTAAGGTAAGCAGTCAAGACACTTGGGGAATAGAAGAAGGAAGAAACAGTGGAGGAGGAGGAGTGGGGAATGCTTTTAGATATCAAAATCTATTATAAAGTTACATAATTAAAACAGTGTACTGTTGATGCAGAGATAGATAAGAAACATATATGCAAAAATGAAAAAGTGATCTAGACAAAGCTAGCATTGCAGGTTGATGGGGGAAAGGACAGGCACTCAATAACTGTGCTGGGACAACTGGTCATCAGTAGGAAGAAAATAAATTCTATCTCAAGGTATATACAAAAATTATTTTAGTTATATTGATGACTCAAAAGTTAAAATATTTTTAATTTTATAAATATAGAGAATATGAAGTGAAAGAATCATAGAATTGGGCTACACTAAAATTAAGCATTTGTCTTCATTAAAAAAAAAACAGAAAAAGATGAAAATACAAGCCACAAGTTGAGAAAAGATATATGCAATACATATAACCAACAAAATATTAATACAAAGAATATATAATGAACTCCAGTGAATCAAAGACCAAAAATAAAACATGGGGAAATGATTTAGAAAAGGCATTTCACAGAAAAGGAAATATGAATGGCCAATAACATATGATATTATTCTCAACAAATTTCTCAGTAATCAGAAAAATACAAGTTAAAAATTCAAAAATATATCATTGATCTCCACCAAATAAGAAAAATTGTTTTTAAAATTTGTTGTGATTTCTTTTCTCATTCCAAATAAATATACACTTCCATTCCTATTTTGAGGCTATTTTTAAATAGCAGATGACATGATATTATACACTGAAAATCCTAAAGACAGCACCAAAATAAACAACTAGAACTCATCAATGAATTCAGTAAAGTTACAGAGTACAAAATTAATATACATAAGTTTGTTGCATTTCTAAACACTAACAATGAACTATCAGAAATAGAAATTAAGAAAACAGTCCCACTTACAATCACTTCAAAAAGAATAAAATACCTAGGAATAAATCTAACTAAGGACATAAAGAACCTGCCCTTGGAAAACTATAAAACACTGATGAAAGAAACAAAAAAGGACACAAACAAATGGAAAGCTATACCGTGTGCATGGGTTTGAAGAATTAATATTGTTAAAATGACCATACTACCTAAGGCAATCTACAGATTCAGTGTGATCCCTATCAAAATGTTGATGGCATTTTTCATGGAACTAGAACAAATAATTCTAAAATTTGTATGGAAACACACACACACACAAAAACCCTGAATAACCAAAACAACGTTGAGGAAGAACAGAGCTAAAAGTATCAGATTCCCTGATTTCAAACTATGCTACAAAGCTACAGTCATCAAAACAGTATGGTACTGGCACAAAAACAGAAACATAGATCAATGGAACAGAATAAAGAGCCCAGAAATGAACCCACATTTATGTGATTAATTAATCTACAACAAAGGAGGCAAGAATATACAATGGGGAAAAGACAACCTCTTCAACAGCTGGGAAAACTGGACAGCTACATGCAAAAGAACCAAACTGGACTAATTCCTCATACCATACACACACACACACACACACACACACACACACACACACACACACACAAAGAAAACAAACTCAAAATGGATTAAAGTTCTGAATGTAAGACCTGAAACCATACTCCTATAGGAAAACATAGACAGTATACTCTTTGACATCAGTCAGCAATATTTTTTTGGATCTGTCTCCTCAGGCAAAAGAAACAACAAAAGCAAAAATAAACATATGGGACTACATCTAGCAACAAAATGAAAAGACCACCTACTGAATGGAAGAAGATGTTAATAATATTTGCAAATGATGTATCTAATAAGGAGTTAATATCCAAAATATACAAAGAACACATAAAATTCAACATCAAAAAAAAACAAACAACCCAATTAAAAAATGGGCAGGTGAAAAAAAAATGGGTAGAGGACCTGAGTAGACATTTTTTTCCAAATAAGACATACATATGGCCAACAGGCACATGAAAAGGTGCTCAACATCATCAATCATCAAGGAAATGCCAATCAAAACCACAATGAGATATCACCTCACACCTGTCAAAATGGCTACTATCAAAAAGACAACAAGTAACAAGTGTTGGCAAGAATATGGAGAAAAAGGAATCCTCATGCACTGTTGGTGGGAATGTAAATTGGTTCAGCCACTGTGGAAAACAAAGTATAGAGCTTCCTTAAAAAAATTAAAAGTAGAATTATCGTATGATCCAGCAATTCCACTCCTGGGTATTTATCTGAGGAAAACAAAGACACTAATTCAAAAAATATGTGTACCCTTATGTTCATTGCAGCTTTAATTACAGTAGCCAAGATAGGAAAGCAACCTAAGGGTGTCCATCAATAAATGAATGGATGAAGAAGATGTGGTATACATACAATACAATATTACTCAGCCATAAAAAAGGAATGAAATCTTGCCATTTTTGACAACATGGATAGACATGTAGGGTATTATACTAAGTGAAATAAGTCAGACAGAGAAAGACAAATACTGTATGATTTCACTTATATGGGGGATCTAAAAAATAAAGCAAATGAGTAAATATAACAAGAGAAACAGAGTCACAGATTTAGAGAACAGACAGGTGGTTGGCAGAGCAGAGGAGAGTGGTGGGGATGAGAGAAATAGTTGAGGTAGATTAAGAGGTACAGATATCTAGTTAAAAAATGAGTCACAGCTATGAAATATACAGTGTGGGACATATTGTCAATAAAAAAGATTTGTTGTGACTTTTTTCATTCCAAATAAATATACACTTCAATTCCTAATTTGGGGCTATATTTTAAAATAAGGTCCCTAAATTGTAAAAACCTCAGATCTATAAAACCTGGGTCCATTTCTTATTCTAGGTGTATACCCAAGAGAAACTCATGCACATGCAGAACAAAAGACATGTTTGAAATTAATTATAGCAGTACCATATGTAATAGCAAAACAATACAATTATCTATAGACAAAAGAACAATGGTAAAAAACAATGATGGGGACTTCCCTGGTGGCGCAGTGGTTAAGAATCCGCCTGCCAGTGCAGGGGACACGGGCTTGGGAAGATCCTACATGCCACGTAGCAACTAAGCCCATGCACCACAACAACTGAGCCTGTGCTCTAGAGTCCGTGAGCCATAGCTACTGAAGCCCGAGTGCCACAACTACTGAAGCCCACACATGTAGAGCCCGTGCTCCCAACAAGAGAAGCCACCGCAATTGAGAAGCCCGCACACAGCGATGAAGAGTAGCCGCCGCTCACCACAACTAGAGAAAGCCTGCACACAGCAATGAAGACCTAATGCAGCCATAAATAAATAAATAAATAAATATTTTTTAAAATGATGTATTCATACAATTGAATACAATCTATGAGTTATAATGAATAAACTTCAGCTACATGGATGAATCCCAAAATGTACTCAAACTAAGTGTGTTGAAGGAATATATATTACTGCATAAGTCCATTTATAAAAATCCAAAAAAAGGAAAAACTGAAAATGACAATTTTTAGAGTTACTTATATATGTGGTAAAATTATAAAGAGTAGCAAGATAATGGTAAACACAAAATATAGGATAGTGGTTACCTTGGTGGTGCAGGTAGGAGAGTATCAGATGAGGAAGAGCAAATGAATGATGGCAAAGGTAATTTTCAATACTTAATTTCTGAAGCTGGATGGTGCATATACTGGTGTCTTTATTAATAACATTTAAACTATTCATACTATTTCCTAATGAACATTTCTAAGAGTTCTAAAGCCAACAGCTAAAACTCAGTAACCTTATTCATTAAGAAGAGTGGCTGGCAAAATATCCCTTTTCTGGTTCCATGCATTTCCCTTGGTGATGATGAGACAGTTATATTAATGTGTTATTTAAGCTATTCCTTAATCCATAAATCTTTCAATTTACTCTATTTTTGGAGCCTAGTAGAAAAGGATTGGAATTCTTGAAGTAGTCACAGTTATTTTTAAATTTCTCTTGATTGTCATGTGTTGGGGATTGAGATGTGCTGTGTGATGTTGGAGAAATTAACATTTCTGTTTCAATTTTCTCAAAAATATTTTTAATATTTATATCCCATTGACTTCCTGATACTCAAATCTATTCCTCTACTCTTAAGATAGAAAACACGGGGACATACAAAATGGACAACCATGGTCCAGGAGATGTCATCATCATGGCATCCACAATAGGTTTCAACTACAGTGGGGTTTAAGCATGCTCACAGACCAAGAGACCAATCACTCAGGCTCCTGTTACCTCTGTCAAAAGTCTTCAATATCCAAAAGGGAAGCATGCCCAGATCTATGAGAGACTTTTATTCTGGGGTTAGAAGTAGAGAACCTTGTGTCTTTCTTATCTTTCCTCTTTGTTCAGTATCCAGTAAATGAACTTTTCCTTCAAAAGCCTGCCAGTTTTGATGCTTAATTTAGTATTAGGTGAATTAGAAACAAATGGACCAGGTTGCATATAAATTGTTGAAGCACACACAGATAGTCGGTTCTACAAAAACCCTCCCAGGAGTGTACTAGAATGAATCAAACGTGTTTGTGTTTTTCCTGCCTTCTATCAAAGCACTGAGCACCATTCCAGAATCAAATTTCGAAGTCTTGAATGTCTGCCCTGCTTCTCTCCTAAACATTATTAAAACATTTTAGCTTGTTGAAAGCACAGACTATTTCTCCCCTTCCACAGCCTCAACCTACCTTAACTCTCTCTATGGCTTTTGATAAGTAATTAATCCCTCTGGACACACATTTTTTTTTTTTACATAAATTGAAGGCAGTAGTTGAGCTATGATTCTCTTATGTATTCAGGTAAATAGAATTCTCCCTCTGATTTTAAAGGGAATTAATATAAAATTTAATGTTCCTCTTGATTTATTAGCAAAATTGCTTTTGCTACAGTATATTCCTGGTGTGATAGGGTATTTGAAAAATATATCACTTGTTTTCCTTCTAAAACCTTTGGCTAACACTAACTCAAACTACTTTTTATTTTGCTCTTGAGATAGATTCACTTAAATATTATTTTCCTTTTGCTAACCTCAACAGCCTGACACAGTATATTACTTTTTGAGTCACTGTTCTCCTTTTCATTTTCAATATTTTCTTAGCCATAACTTTAAGAAAAGCCTTTTGTAAAGCCACATTGAATACTTCTAGCTCTTTATTTTCTTTTCTGTGAAAATTGTAAGGTATTGTAGTTCAATTATAGAACTCTTACTCTCTGCCCTAGAGACTAAGACTTGACTTGACTCCCATGTATTCATTTTATTTTTTTCCTCTTTCAATTCTAGATTCTCTTTATTTAAAACTTTGGGTGTCCAGTTAAAAAATCCATGTGGTTAATTTCTTTTTATCTAATTCTAAAACAGCTCTGATGTGTTCTCCTTACCAGGTGGCTATAATATCATTAGCAGTACTATCAGGCCAAATGATTGTGAGAGAAAGGAAACCAAAATGGATGACTCCACTGTCTTTAAGTGTTTTGAAAACATGTGGTTGGTTCCACTGGCCTCCTAAAAACCAAAAACACCAGTGTTCATATTTTTAACACTAGAATAGATTTTTCTTAAAGAGTAATATAAACTAAATGTTAACAGCAAAACGATACTTAAGTGCATGTTCTCTAAAAATTATTCATCTCCTAGAAGCTTACAGTCTAAGACCAACACATGCAAGATAGAAGACTGTTGATGCTTTATGTATAAACAAATTTTTATAACACGGATTAACTCTCTTCTAACTTCAATGTTCATACGTAAAGAGTGTCCAACTCACTGTTGGCTTAAATGGATTGGATTATGGGAGGAAGTCCCACCTCCTAGAAATCTGAAAAACAAAAACAATGGCAAGAGGAACGATAATGATAAAATAATAATAATGGCTAATGTCATTAATCCTTGCTATGTGCTTGGAACTAGCACTTTATATACATTGCATTACTTAATCCTCGCAAAAAACCCTAAGATATATGCTGTGTCCTTTTGTACATATTATAGATGAGAAAACTGAGGCTTGGAGGGGTTTTGTACATTTTTCGAGATCACATAGACAATTAGTGTGGAAGCTGGAATTCTATACAGATTTTTGCTCCAGAAAACAAACACTTAATCAATCCTGTATCCTGGAAAGAGGGGAGAAAAAAGGCTGTATCTTGAAAGGCAATGATAGAAAATGTATAACTATAAAAGAAAATATGAATTTATAGAAACAAAATAAATCTATACAGGCAAAATATGGAAAAGTTGGTTATTTTTTCATTTTTTCACAACCTTGAGAAATGATACTTATGAATAGATTTTACCAATTAGTGTGGTTATTAAAGATATAAACTTTAATGATATATGAGTGTGTTAATTCAATGGAACTCTTCAGTACCATTGATCAACTAGCATATACAAGCCTTTTCAGCAATGTGGAGAATTCTCTTGATACCTCTCTTGTGTGTTCTTTCTGTGGTCTATACAAAACCTTGGCTAAGTTTGCACTTAATGAATTTCTAGTTTCTAAAGTCTCTAATTCCCACTCTTGCCCTAAGACACACTCTTCTCCTCAGTGCCCCAATCCAATTTAATTTCTATTCTGATCCTGTAGCCTATTAAAATAGATGGCAAAGGGAACATTAAAGTAGTAAATAGATGAATCCATTGAAAAAGGAATAAAGAAAATGATGATGAGATCTCAGAGCAAAAAATGTGAAGAAAAAAATGAACAAAGGTTTTTTTTTTTTAAGCAAAGAATGAGGAAGCAAAATGTTGAACAAAATAGATAAACACAGTTCTGAAAATAGCAAATATTTTTTAAAAATACAGGATAACCAAGGGATGAGTTCAATCTCAGTAGCATAAGACATAGACATTTCTAGATTTTAAAAGTACCTGAGGAACTGGATAAAGACAAAAGACTATTGACCTGATCTTTCTTTTAATGGAGGTGAGTCTACTATAAAGTCAAAGAGATGATATATACTCTCTGCAACAGAATAGCATGATATGTGAGCCCAGGTGGAGGTCTTTAGATCATTCCAAGAGTTTGGAGAGAACATAGGAATAGGAGAGAGAATTAAAAATCTTAGTTCTGTAAAAATTACAGCGTATATATATCCAGTATGTAAGTGCAGTCTTCCTAATATTCATGATCAGAAATGCTGTTTATTCCAAAGTTAATCACAATATACCTGTGAAACCCATTCATATCTTAGCCAGCAGTCTCCTGCAAGGAACTTTGGGATGTAAACATCTAACACCATTCCTGTTGTTTAGGATTCTGACCACTGAGAGAGAGTTGATTATTGGGTAGCATATGAGGTAGACAGGAAGAGAAATTGGCTAAAACGCTGATAATAGGATCAGAGTCTGGAACAGAGATTAATATGGAATCATATTCTACTTACTAATTTCTTCTAAAATAAGTTTACTTGTTTCTACATGCAGCTATTGGACACAGCTTTTAAAAACAAGCAGCTTTTAATTATTGGAATCTAGAGAATGTGCTAGGGGTATTTTTTAGAATAAAGATCTCTATTAGGTGGATAATATAATGATCCTCATGTGAGGACGTTTACTAGGAAACAGTGTTAGGTAATTGATTCTTTTTCTCCTCCTCCTCCCCCCTCAACCTCCTCATTCTTTTTCTTCGTCATCAAATACTTAAGTTGATTTTAAACTAACATCTATTATCTTTCTCCATCTATGAAATTATTCTAAGATTTGAGGAATATTTTTAAACAATGGGAGATCCATATAGTTACAATTTTGGAGAATACACAGGTATTTGTCATTAAAAGGATTAGTTTATATCAAGTTGTCTTCTTTTCCCGTATACTTAGAATAAGGATCTTAATCTTAAACATTACATAAATTGGAGAGATTTAATTAAAACTTGAAGAAATGTGTTACTGTTAATTGAATTCTTGATACAGTTACCTTTGCAAACCAATGTTAATGAAACTCCAGTTCAAAGTGGATGGGTTTGGGGAATTGAGATAGCTATTTATTTCCTTAACTGAGATGCCGTGATCATCTTCTCAGTAAAATAAAGAACCCAGTTAGGAGAGTTCTCATTTGTAGCTATTGATCAAGTTTACACAAACTGGAAGTATTTCTAAGCAAAACAAATCAGAGATTCAAAGTCCGGTAAACAAGGTCAGTGAGTGAGAGATGGAAATGCTTCTATGCGTTTTGAAAGACTTGCACCTGTGGAGCAGAGCCAGGACTTGGTCCGACCCCGAGCCAGGTTCCGCTCCGCCCCTTGCCTCGCTTGCTCTCCCTGCCCCCACACGCTGAACCTCCCAGTTTGGTATCTCTCGGTATTACCAAGCTATAAATTGCCCTAGAGCTTAGAGGCAATCAGGTCAGCACCGCTGTCACAGGGGAAAAGCTTCTTACTCCCGAGCAGAATCGTTCGGGGGAAAGAGAGGAAGGAGGGAGGGAACCCACGCTTTAGTCGTCACTGCGCTGGCAGGGGGTGGAGAGATGGGGGAGGGGGCTGGCAGAAACTGCATCCTCAACAACGTCGCCCTTGACCCAAGTCTACAAACTTATTGGTCGCCACAGTGGAAACTCCCAGTGCACTCTCCGCTGCCTGACAGCCCCGGCTGCTGGGTGGAGTCGCGCTTCCCGGCCCCACCTATGGGAAGGAGCTTCCCCTGCATCTCCGATCCACCGCACCCTTTACGAAAAGTCTCCAGGTACCTAGCAAGGCTCAGATTGTTCTACCCCCGCTTCCACCCCTGCACCCACACGATAATATTATCAGCCTCCGACAGCCCAGAGGGCCACCTTCCTGTGTCCTCAGTTTGAGGACACTCTTGCGGAATCCTTTCTTTTCCCCGCCCTGCTTTGCTTTCACAACTCCAGCGGGTTGAATGGCCAAAGACAAACTTCTGCCTCTCCTTCCCGGCTCCCACATTTTCAAAACCCCACAGCCTGCAAACCCACACACATCGGAACTCCAAGGGTGCTGTTGCAGTCTGGGCATGCTCAGTATCAAGGCAGATTTTGATTGAAAGTAAAAAAAAAAAAGAAAGAAAGAAAGAAAATAGCTTTGTATTATGCAGTCTCCCTCTCATGTGCTTACAGCTTGCTGAACAGGTTGCGGGGCATTCCTGCGACTACCCAGAGGGTTTATCTGGTGCCCTTGATTACGTCTCCTTGGCATTTGTACCCCTCGTAGTTCCCCCCCCCAACCCTTCTCAACCCCACCTCCTCAGGTCCCTGTCCGCTGTGGGGATGGAGAGACACTAACAGAACTGGGATGGGCGCTGTTGGCTGAGCGGATCCACCTATTATTAGTGCGCCAGGATTGGCTCCTCGGCGCAGCGTACCCCAGGTGGAACCAATCAGGCGGCCGGGGCTGGGAGCTGATGGGCGGCCGCCTCCTCACTGGAGGGATTCCTCGAGAAGCTGCAGTGTGGGGATGCTCTAGACCGAGTACTGCCCCCAGTGTCTTTCCACCTCTTCTTCCTGCAGCGGCGGCAGCGGCGCTTGGCAGCGGCAACTTGAGACTGCGCCCAGGGCAAGCCCCCCCCAGGGTGGTGCTCAACTGAGAGGGGGGGCTCAGTGCCCGAAGGTGTGTGTGTAGGGTGGGGGCGGCCAGCTGGGACCAGCTGGTGGCCCTGGAAAACCTCCCACACACCCACACCCACACACCCCTTTTGTGTTGCAGGCTGCCCCTCCAAGAGCAGAGGCAGCAAGAGGACGTGTGTGCACCGGTCCGCACGGGGAAGCAGTAGGGACGGAGCCCGGCACCACCTCCTGGTTCTCCCTCCAGGTAAGACAGCGGGACTGGCGGCACAGCAACCTCAGCTGTGCCTATTTGCTTGAATCCGTTCGTAAGATTTTGTTCTCGGTACACTTAGGTTTTGGCGGTGGGAGACTGAGACCTGGGCAGGGAGCCCCGGGTGGCCTATTGTGAGCGATGTAATGAGACCACATGTGCCTCTCCTGGAGAAGCACTTTGCACAGCGCCCGTGATTTAGAGCCTGGAGTTGATGATGTTGGTCATCCCCCATCTTCTTCTTTCCCTCTTTCATTTCCTCTCCTCCGTCCCCCACCCCCAATCTCTATCCTTCACCTCCCCCCCCTCAACCCCTTTCAAATCTCTCATCTTCTCCCTCCTCCCATCCAAAGCACGCACAGTATTTCTTTCTCTTCCTGGAAAGGATTGCCTTTTCTCAGAGGAAAGAGGGGGGTAGTGATGAAAGGAGAAAGATTTCTTTCTGCCCAGGGGGAAAAGAACAAGATAGAATACACGATAGAAAATTAGAGTACCAAAAGCAATTAAACTGAATAAAGGAAGTAGACAAGCCATGCAGCCCCAGCTGCCAGAGAGGGGAAGTGTCAAGTTTGACTTGATCTTCTGCTTGCAAGGGGCTGTGTCTCTCACTAGATTGCTTCAAATGGAACAAAAATAAACCACCGATCCAACCCACTTTCAATTGCTTAATTGCTGTTGCTTTTAAGTGCCCACCATCTGACTTTTCCTGGTTCCATTTGTCCTGCGGGGCTGACTATTTGGTCTTATCCATCACTGGTAATGTCTGAACTTGGAGAGGTTTCTCGAGTGGAGAAAAAATTTTAAAAACAGATTATTACTTTCCTGAGGTTCTTTGGCATGGCCTTTATGTTGAGGGGCAAAAGAAAAAAAAGTAAAGTTTCAAAACATGTTAGTGACACCAGTATTATTAGGAGGCTTGGATTTCTACTTTGAGAAAGCAAATCTGGTTAGCTTTGTATACATGGTGATTTTGACTTTCTTGAATATTAACCTTCTGAAATAATGCAAACATTTAACTTTTGTGTTAAAGCTGCATTTGCATATGAATTGTGATTTCATTCTACCTTTCTGCTGTTTGCGTTTTGCTGCCCAGATATCGAATTCATGCCTTGCCTTATTTTCTTTTAATAAGTATATTTAATAGATGTACACATGATGCTTATACAGTTTCAGTACTCGATTTAGAAGGTGCATGGAAGCTCAGTTGGCCAAGAATCCTCTTGTACTGGAACAAAGTTTAGGAAGTAATGGTAGGAAGATAGCGTCAAATTAAAAAACCTTGAAGGGGAAAATGCTTTTACTTTCATGTCTTATTATAATACAGAGAAAGTTATCAAAACAACTATGTGCCCTGGCTGCCTGCATGATAGGTCAAGTGAAAGGGACTTGCTGGACAGAGCCTTGACAGCAGCCTCAGAAATTTCTAATTCCATCATCAATGGTATAAGCTTTCCTTTCCTATTATTCAGCTAAGTGATGACCGTCAGATGGGAGGAGATAGAGAGAAGTGCTTAGCTGAATGTAATGGGAAAGCATCCCAAGTGGGTGCTACATGAGTGCAGAGAAATCAGCAGATGTTAGTGTCCAGATAAATCTTTTCCTTTGATTTATCAGGGGAAATGCCAAGTCTTACTTTTTTTTTTTTCCTACGTGTCCACTTCGGATAAGAAAAGGGAGCCTTCTTAACTCTGCCTGATCTTCCACACTAATCTGTGTACCCCAGAAAGTATTTTTTTCACCACATATCTTCAGTGGACAAGTTTATACACTGACCTAAAGAAGAGCTGCTTTCATTTACCATCAACGTAATATATGTTATTTTCTAAACCATTTTCCATTTGAGACACTTATCTTTCCTATCTAAGTAGAATTGCCTCGAGTCACAAAAACAAGATCTTCTTTCTAGGCCTTTGACATTTAAATGCCTTTTTTTTTTTCTTTTTAATGTAGTATCTCTGTTGAAAGCTAAAACTTATTTTTAGTGGTGCCACCTTTTGGTTATAAGAACAAAAGGACAGTTGTTTAATTGCCTTATGTGTGTACAACTGAATTAACAAGTTTAGACATGAAAAGATATAGAAAAAGGAAACCAACTGCTTTTCACTGCGAGCAAAATATTTTACTTGCTTATTTCTCCACTGTCTTAGGAAGGGTAAAAGTTTGGTCTTGGTTTGTGACATTTATGTTCAGGACTCTTAACAAATGCTAATTATAACAATGACAAGTAAAAGACATGCATATGAGTATTGAGTTTCTCACATACAAAAAAATTAAGACTTTATATACCGGAAGTCAGAACTAATTCCAATATATATTGAGTGGATTAAAGTGAGACTTTAAATGATATATTATGGGAAATTATTACCCTGTCTTTCCACAAAATGTTCTAGTGTAACAGTTTCATACAACCTTCATCTTTTCTCCTTTTAAAAGAATATCTTAGTAAATCTTATTAATGTTTTAGAGCAAATATGGTAATTAGACTTTAATGTATTTTTATCAGAACTAAAGGTTGCTACCCTACAGAGGAAATGCTAAAATGCTACTTTCATAAAATACCACATGATAGAGAGTTGTTACCGAGTAGTTTTGAACTTTATTTCATAATGGAGAATATTAGTTATTCTGTCTGGTCAAATTGTCAGAGAGTTCTAATTCAGAAATATGAAAATGGTTAGCATGGTATGTACAAGATTTGCACATTAGACTTAGTGCTAACTGAAAATAAAACTAGAATATAGTAGCTTCTCTTAATTGTACTTGCAAAATGAACTGGATGATTAATAAATAAAATACAGAATGTGTTAGATCTAAAAGCTAATTCGAACTTTCTGTTTGCCTAATGATACCATGGACATAATATCAATTCATTCTTTTGAGTTCAGTATACTAAATCAATTTATAGCGAATTCCCAAAACAGATTTTTACAGTCATCTAATCTTAAAAAAACTCACACTTAACACAGACAATTATGTGAGCCTGAAATACTTATACCTCTTAGGATTTCCAGTTTGTGTAATAGCTAGGAAGAGATACCATTAACTCCAAATTGGAACATCATAATTCTTTTCCTAATGGTAGTGATTAAATGATTTGAGGAAGGGAAAGTAAAAGTAAACAGTTTGATTACATAATGGAGCAAATTTGGTCTACTATTACAGAAAACCAAGACCAAAGTTAGACTTTCTGGCATTAGAATAACATAGGTGTGGGTTTTACAAGTGTTTTGCTAAAAACTAATGCTTTCTAAAATGAAATACCTGGAACACTTGTGATTTAAAATAATTTTTTTTTTTTTTTTTGTGGTACGCGGGCCTCTCATTGCTGTGGTCTCTCCCGTTGCGGAGCGCAGGCTCCGGACGCGCAGGCTCAGCGGCCATGGCTCACGGGCCCAGCCGCTCCGCGGCATGTGGGATCTTCCCGGACCGGGGCACGAACCCGCGTCCCCGGCATCGACAGGCAGACTCTCAACCACTGCGCCACCAGGGAAGCCCCTAAAATAATTTTTAATGATTTTCTTGTCATAAATACATCCGTATCAAAAGTTTAATATATGATATTCTTCCTAACTGAATTTGTTTGCCATCGAAATTGATCAAAGCTATTTAAATAGGGATAAAGTATATGGCTGTGTAAAACATAATTTCAATTAGTATTTAAGGATATATATATATATACGTATGTGTGTGTATATATATATGTGTACGTGTGTACATATATATACATATTATGTAACATTTTCTAAAAGGATTTGAGACTAATGGACAGTAGCATGTAATCTGCTGAAACTAGGGAGTACTCCTGTAAAAAGTACCATTTAAAGAAAGATGACAATGTCTTGGGGATGCTTTTAATATTTCTTTGGTTGAAAAGACCAGGAGTACTCAGAGGCAAAATTAATGGAGGTCTAGATCTTTTCCTTTATACAGCCCTTCTGTGGCTTAGGGAAGAAGTGATTTTTATATGAATCATGTATTAAAAAAAAAACAAAACACCTCTCAGTGCAAGATGCACTTTTATATACAGGTAACAAACTGAAGTCACATTTTCACATGATTTGGACATAACAGGGCATTAAAGTTTTTATCTTTCTAAGATTTCTTCAGTGTTTCTTTCAGCATTTGCACAAAGGTAAACGTGTTCTTAATCTTTTACATAATCGACATGATTATCATTGCTTTTTCAGATAAGGGGGTTTAGATTGGTATCTTAAATAATTCCTTTAGGAGTGATCAATATTTTTCCTAATAGTTTTATAAATTTGATTCAAATCTCTCCATTCAGTGTGGCCACTTTTTTTAAAGCAGGAATTTAATCTTTCCAATCTGAAGAAAACAGTGTTTTTCCTTTAGCTTCTCTGTCATTTTAGGAGAGTTCTTGAAGAGCCACTTTTATATTGACTATAAGATGAACTGTGATAGCAGGGCATATGAACATCGTTCTACTCATATGTGTTAGTATAAAAGAAATGTATTTTAAATAATATTGCAAGTATAGTCATGCTATCTATTGGAAATAAGAGAGCACCCAGTCCTTTCTTGCTATGTATGAATAAAACTTCAACCTTTGCTATATTGTTTAAAAAAGAAAAGCTCTTATTTTAAAGTGTACAACGTGAAATTATTGCTATGTTATAGAAGGAGTAAGCACCGGGGATGTTATTTCCGCAGTTTTGAAAATAATTATAGAGGTCCTATTGCAAAGAAGCCTCCTTTTAAAATATCCACTTTCTAAATCTAAAAACAATATTTAAAAGAGTTCTAAAACAAACTGAAACCTAGGTTAGCATAACAATAGCACATTTATGACTGTGTTAGAAAGAAGTATTCTGCTGTCTTTGAAAAATGCAAAGCAGATTAAAAAATGTTTCTGTAATTTCTGTAATTGTATTTAGTTAAACCACAACTCCTAGTTGTTTAGAACTAATTCTGATTCTCTTTGGGTTTGTTTTGTCTCTACAAATACACTCAGTGCTTGAAAGGGATGTGACACACTGGTTTCCTTAACTTACCAGTAATGTAAATGAGAGGAGGTCAGAGTTCATCATTTTTGGTTACTGCTATTGTGGAGATAAAAAGAAAAGATACCGATCGTTCCTATACTGGTCTCACATGTAGTATGTTGAACATATTAGTTATACACATAGGACGTCATTTTGTTGAAGAGGAGCTCTGGAAAATTGGAAAGCTTATGAAGATAATAAACGCCTTCTGTATTTTAGCTGTCTGTACAAAATGGGAGCTGGAAACTTTCCATGTAGATTGAGAATGGCCTTTCTCAGCTAGTATGAGAATCTAGTGAAATAATGTAGTTTCTGAAATAATTTGGTTAAAATACCATTTCCTAGCAGCGCTGTCAGACAACATTTCATTGGAAATACTGGATTACAACCCCCCTACCGCAGCCCCCAAAACTACGCCTAAGACAGTTAGCTAAGTGCCTCAGTCAAGAACGAATTTTGGTCGAAATAGCCATTTAATCAAATCCAGCTATGGATGGTACTGAAACTTGGTCTTGCCTCATCCCATTAAACCTGTTGTTTCTCTATTTGCTCAATGTAGTTTTGCTTATAATTAAAAAGAGTTAAGTGTTTCCTGCAATAGATGAATGTTTTCCTTTTCTTTCTAAATCATTCACCTGATCAAGGATAAAATGCACATAGGCACTTAAACACAAATAGAATCGGAGAGTTACTTAAATATGAGAACTTCTGATACTGCAGTTGTTTAAATGAGACATACTATCTCTTGTCCTCCTCCTACACCCTCCCAGACTACAGCCAACTTTTCTGTCGCAAGCAAATGAAGGAGAGAGCAGGCAAACCCACCTCACACCTCTGGGCACAGTTCCTTGGGTGTGGCCTCCAGGGGACAGCCTCCTGTTTTTACCTGAGGTCTTCTTGCGTATCAGCCCAGGCCCTACTCTAGCTGAAAGCAGATAACTGAATTTAGGAATTGCTACTTTGAGATTTATTGGCATATTTTCGTCAACGTGAGGGCAAAAGCACACGGAAATACTCAGACAGAACATACTCAGCTGTAACAAACTTGGTGCTAACACT
This sequence comes from Pseudorca crassidens, assembly GCF_039906515.1. Taxonomy (NCBI): domain Eukaryota; kingdom Metazoa; phylum Chordata; class Mammalia; order Artiodactyla; family Delphinidae; genus Pseudorca; species Pseudorca crassidens. Next base: position 66,886,420 of record NC_090306.1, read on the forward strand.
TTTCAAATGTGATGCTGAATCTTATATACGATTTAGATAATTGATAACATAGTTTTCTTTCATGGAATTTCTTTTGATTACTCACAAGTGATCCAAGCAAAAGGTGAGATTGTTAAACCGTGAAGCCTCGTATAACTTAACTTATTAGCACCAGTGGACAAAGCTGAGATAATTATTTAAAAGAATTTCAAATCCTTCGATTGGCTTTAATACTTCCAAAATCCACCTGTGTCTTGTTATGGAGACCCTTAAACATTTACATACCTCGTACTGCTCATCACAGATAATTGAGAACTGGTTTGTACATCTACAGACTGGATATTATTGTGAAACGTCACATAGGGTTGCTTTTAGGATGGATTATTGCTAATCTTCTTTCAGGCATAATTTTATGTGAATGTAACTAAGTGTAAACAGCATGTAGCATCACAGCAGCAGACTACACTCACTACAATGTCAAGTTAGAATTGTTTGCTCTTTCCTTGAGAAGGAGAAAGAGTCGATTAAGTATATTTTTTCCTGATGTTGTTCTGCCCCCCAGCATTCTATGTATTATAAATAGCGAAATAGGTCCTTGTTCTCCACCTATGAAATATGGAAGCTGCTTATTTTTGTGGGGAAAGTCATTAACAAATGTTTTTTTGGACAAATGACTTAATGGCTTTTGAAACAAGGACAAATGATATAACACAGGTTACTAAGGCCTAGCTAAGCTCCTCTAGCAAGCAGGCTCTGCGTTAGCAAGATTATTAAGAAAAGTTGACACAGCTTCTCAGGAGAAAAGCAAGGTAGCAAAGCTCTGAATCTCTGTCTGACTTGGAGTGTCTGCAGATCCTTGTTTACAAGGCTGGCTTTCTGCCTAATCCCTAGCATTTTTATCAGATTTGAGGAATGAATAAAGTGAACCATTGGGCCTTAGACCATATTTCTAGAGCACTAGCATCTTTTTATAAATAGAATAACATCACTATCCTATTTTCGCCAGTGTCCAGAATCCAAGGCCACTAAAAGTTTTATATATAAATATAAACCAGACCATTAAATGCCTAAAAATGCTTGAGTTTTATCTGTCTGTGTACAGGAAATTCTTGTGTTGAAAGCTTAGTTAACAACATGACTGTACAAGTAATTTACCTATTTTTCGTGTTTTTATTAAATTATAATATTAAATTTAAAATGCCAAACAATCACTTTGAGATACAGTTGAGTTTAATAATTCAAGAAAGTGACATTTCAACAAAAAGCCAACGTATTCCTAAATTCTCCAACACCACCCTGCTTTTAAATTGTGGGAGGAAAAAAGTACTTCATATGCAAGTTTCCAGTTTTGTTTTGGTTTTTTTTCCTGTGGAATCATAGATACTTTCGGAACCATTCCTAGATACCACAAAATGAATATTAATGATAGGACAGAGCCGACTCCTTCAGGACAGAGTGGAGTAGACAAGTTGTTAGCCTTGGAGAATCTGTTTCATCATTTAGATATTGAACACATAGCAAGAGTTTGATTTCTTTGACTTCTGGACTTTTAGACCCGTATGTGTTGGAGCGTGTTACTACTCACTGCCAGGGTAGAAGAGATTTGTTCAGCTCTCCAGCTAAGAGCGTGATATAGCAATTCTCTTGCATTCTCTTCCTTCCCCACCATTTTGTTCCTTTCTCATCTCTTTTTTTCCTGCCCTCTTCTGCCTTCCTTCCTTTTTTTCTTTCTTATTCACCTCCTAACGAATCATCTTCCCCTAGAATCACTGGGAGCTTGGTACTCTAGGCCCCATACTAATCTCCACATGCTGAATTTATTTTTTGTCAGTAACCAAGAAATTTCACTCTTAGTTTGTATACATTTCAGGTTAGTTTCGCAAAAGGTTTGTATAGATAGATAAGGGAGCATCCTCTTAATTTGTTTAAGTAGTTGGCACACTTAAATGGATTGTGCCACGATTTGAATGTTTTTAAGACCTTACATGTAAAGACTAGCCCACTGGTAATTTTTAGAACAAAATTGATTGAAGAGAGATAAAACAATAATGTTTAAAATTCCAAACGGCATGTACTTTTAGGCACCTTTTTTTCTCTGTTTTGTTCTTCCAGTGGTAACTTTTACATCATTGTTTTCACAACAGTTGTATCTCACCGTATGTAAAAAATATTATGTTGCCTTATTTGATTTTGATAATAGAGAGATTCTCCATTTTACAGAGGCAATAAAGGAGACTCAGAAGTTAAGTTACCTGGCTGTAATTACACACTTAGGAAGGCTTTTATAATTTTCACCTGCTGAATCATACTGCCTCAGCAGTTAATCAAGAAAAAAGTCAAGTATATTTTTAAACTTCCTCGCTATATAAGAACTAGTTTGCTATTTCTTATCAAAAATAAAAACAAAAATATAACATCTTCACTGAATATTGGATATACAGTTGTTATTCTTCCCATTGAAAAGAGAAGGACAGTTTAATATACTGTCATTACTTCTGTGACTCTAACTTTGGATTAAATTGTATTTTAAAATTATTCAAGGAACAGTTCTCTAATCCATAAGACAGTTCACCAATCCTGAGTCACTAGGCTTAGTTGGCCTTTACTCATTGCTGTATCACTGTGGTATTAGATGTTACCTCATTTGTTTCCTTATTTGGAAACTATGGAGTCATAAGCCACCTCCTAGAGTACACAGAGATGTGATGAGAAAATGAACGTTGTAGCTTTACTAGAAGCTTTACGACCTCATCTCTCATTATTTTTCTCATTGGTACTTACACATAAAACTTCTCACTGTTTCCAGAACCTGACATTAATGGAAGTTGTTGAATCTACTGGTGCTTTTTCTCTCCTATTTCAAGATAGAAAGGGCTAAGCAGGGAACATACTCAAGCCCCAATTATTATCCAGCCCTAATGTGAAATCCATCAATTGGCAATTCTTTATGTTAAAAATCAAACACGTTTGGAAATGATTGCCAGTAGGTATACACATTGCAATGTGGACCATCATAATTGACTTTCTAGCTGATCTGATAGAAGGAAACAGAAGTTTTAATTGGGAAAGGCTTATAGAAAGAATGCAAGATTAATTGGAACAGAAGACAGGTATTTATGGGGAGTTTTGGACAAACACAAGTTAATCATATTCTCGTGTTCTTACTACGATTCCATTTAATATTCCCAAGAATTTTTTGAGACTGGTACTAATTTATCTATAATTTTTAGATGAGAAAAATGTGGAAAAGTAACTTGCCAAGGTCATACAGCTGTTATGTAGAGGGAATTGGATTCAAACCCAAGCAGTCTATTTCTAGAGCCAACACCCAACCATAAGAAATCATAATCATTAAACTCCTCAGTGGTAGAAGATGCAGAACAGTTGGAAGCAAACAGATAGAAGTGATCAAAAGAAATTGAACAGTCATAAGCAAACTGTACTTCATAGTTTGAGTCAATATGACCATCATGGCAATGTGCTAAAAGATTGAAACTTGAGTCTCATAGGTCTGGGTGTAAAGACCTACTCTGGCATGGTGAGCTTCAGTAATATATTTCACTACTAAAAGCTTCATTTCACCAGGAATGGAAATGTTTGCAAATTGTCTGGTACTCTGTTAATAAATGGCAGATCTGACCACTCTTGCCCCCTTTTTTATTAGTCAGGAACTCTTTCACTTTCAAAAATGCCACCTAACTCAAAATGGTTTAGAGAGAAAAGGGATTTTAGAGCTCATGTTACCATAAAATCCAGGAATATTCTGGATTTCATCATAGCTGGAAATAGGAAATCAAGCTATATGATCAAGACCAGGCCTATCGCCCCCCACCCTCCCACCCATCCTTACCTCCTTAATTTTACTTTTCCTGCCATTGCTTTATTTAGAATCAGGCTCTTTCTTTACAGTGGTAAGAATGTTCCCAGGGAACAGGCTTACGTAAGAAATCTCCATGTAAAGAGAGCATCTTTTTTTCCAAAAATTTCTAGGATAATCTTGACTGGAACAACTTGAGTCACTTGCCCCAAACTCATCACTATGGTGAAGGCTGTGAAATACCATATTTTTCTAAGCTGAGCCTTGTGTCATCCCTGGATTTGAGAGTTGTACAAAGCATCACTCAACTACACAGAAAGAGAGTTCTGCTGTTAAAAGAAGGGAAATGATTAGATTTAGAGCAGGCAAAACAACAAATGCCTAGCTCATAAGGTATGGGCACTGACCGGTCGAGAGGATGCCTGCTGGCATTAATGCTGGAGCAGGCTCCTGGAGGGCCCTTATTTTTCCTGGCACTAACCCCTTAGTTGATGGGGTAAGATCCAGGGAATTCTAGGGGAAGGGCCATAGTAGTTGAGGATGTGGAAAGGAGTGGCCCTCAGAAGGCTTGAAGCAATGCCATTTACAAACAGGTGTGGATGTAGTCAATAATTAAACAACTGGTATGACAATAGCAGTGTGAAAAGGCTGCCTATCAGGGGCTGAGGGCTGAGTTGAGTGTCATTTAACCCTAGTTGGGTCCTTGCCTTATTGCTTTGGCCTCCTCTTTTTTAATGCAGTGGGAAAATACTTATAGGATTTGAGGATTCTTAGATTCAGAGCTCAGTAGGTCTGAGAACTGCCAACTAAAGATATGTACAAGGCCACCTGTGTATATGTCAATACCTCACATTTTTGTTGGTTTTGAGTAAGGCTGGTTATTTTCAGGAGTTTATAGAGTTTTATTTTATGATTACCCTAACTACCTATGTATTGCTACAGATACAATAAAATAAATTTGCACAAAAACACTATACATTTTTCCTTGCTATACCCTGAACTGAAAGGGAATTATTTAGGAATGATGCACTTCCTCCGTAAGCACCAGGGCATGCCTGTTATATGCCAGGTGCTATTTTAGTGCTGGGAATATAGAAACAAATGTAGTAGATAAGTTCCTTGCTTTTAGGGAGCTGGCATTCTAGGGAAGGAGACAAAATAGTTAAAAACAACAACAAAAGATAACTAAGGTAGTTTTCAAATAGTGAGAAATGCTACTACATAATAAAACAACCTAATAAAACAGTAAAATCAAGGACTCTGGTAAACCAAAGCTATGTAAGTTGAGGCATGAAAAGAGAAGGATCCGGCTATGTAAACACCAGGGGAAGAGCACAGTAGACAGCAGAAATCCTAAGTGCAGAAGCTTGGCAGTGAGGGTGAGTTTGTTCTACTTACGGAAGAGAAAAAAGCAAATGTAGCTGAAGTTGTAAAGATGCTGGCTTCATGAGTGTAACCCTGCTTTAATATTTTAACTAAAAGCAAACTACAGACATTATTAAGGAAATTTTCCAAACAAGACGATCATGTCACCTCAACATTATTTAAATATATGTAGTATCTTATTTCTGTGTAATACATTTCCAGTCTATGTAATCATGCTTACACATTTTATGATTACAGTCATGGAATACATACTATTTCCACCCTGACTTTCAAAATGCACTCTCAGGTGACTTACAGGCATATATTTTTATCTTCCAATTTCTCTAGAAAGGTAACTTCTTTTCTTTTATGACATAGATTCCTTAGACACTTTCCGTTATCTTTTGTTAAATCTTAATAACCTTTCTCCTTTTGCCCTCCTTTCTAAGGGAATTGAACACACAGCCTACCCTCAATTTTATTGTTCCTCAAAATTTAAGTGAACACCTTGGTTTTTTATCACAATAACGTTTTTTTCCTCAATTTAATTTCCTTTTGAGTATATGTTTGATTATATCCAACAAAATTCAAATTTAGATTTTGAAACAAAAGTAAATAAACACTGAAAGCATAATGAAACAACTCATTTTGTGTCGATTTTCATTTAGACAACACGGGTCTCAGAGCATTAACCGGAAATTATTTTTCCTCTGTCTGGTTTCATATCCTGGTTTTAAGAACTCAGTAACCCAAGTCTACCTAGGTCACTCTGTGACAGTAAACTAGGTGCTTACAGAGGCATATTAACATTGCAAGTGGTGCTGCAGTACCACTCCCTATGCTGCAGCAGTAATGAAGTAATAATTACAGTGTCAATCTTAAATGGCCCTCTTTTTTCCCCTAAGACTCCCATAGACATTATATGCTGATAATAACATATTTTGTAAAGAGAGTATTCTTTGCTGAATTCACCCAAAATCATCTATATGTGAATATAGCAAAAGTGTTATAATGGACCATTCTCATCAGTAAGTGATAAACTCTGTTTTCCTTATCTGTGGAAATCAGGCTCTTTTGTATCCTAAATATCTTATGTTTTTCTACATCTGTATATATATATATATATATATATATATATATATATATACACACACATACTTGCATATATAGTATATTTGAATTTTTTAATTATGTGATCACTCCACTAAGTGCAAGTTTTTCAGGATTTTGCAATGATGTATGTATATTTTTTATCATCTTTTGACTCTGCAGTGCCTGACAAACATTAGGAAGAGAGCATTCCATAGAATATTTATTGAATGAGTGAATGAATTCACTAAATCTATATTTTCTAATGTTTTTGAATGACATCCAAACACAGTATGCTTTCAAACACACATACACACTATATGAACAAAAGTTCTATGAAGTATTTCTTACTGGTGTTGTATTCTGATACCTCCTTTTCAATTCTCTTTTTTACCTAATTTATTTTTTTATTTTTATTTATTTATTATTATTTTTTTTTTGCAGTACGCCGGCCTCTCACTGCCGTGGCCTCTCCCATTGCGGAGCACAGGCTCCGGAAGCGCAGGCCCAGCGGCCATGGCTCACGGGCTCAGCCGTTCCGCGGCATGTGGGATCTTCCCGGACCGGGGCACGAACCCGTGTCCCCTGCATTGGCAGGCGTACTCTCAACCACTGTGCCACCAGGGAAGCCCTACCTAATTTATTAAAAAAAAATACTGGTCATGACCAACAAAGTTAATGTAACAGCATACCAATGGATAACAATCTGTAGTTTTAAAAACAGTTTCCTAAAAAAGTATTATCAATTTCAAAAAAGTATATTTAAGATCCCATTAAGCATACATAAGTATAATATAATGGATATACAGGAACTTGCAGTGCCTTATTTGGAACATAAAGTATCATCATACTGTAAATGAATGAAAGTTAATAGAATTCCCAGACCAGAATGCTCTTGCTGTATTCACATATAGGTGATGCTCTTGCTGTATTCACATACAGGTGATTTCGTGTGAACTTACACTGTATTTTTTTAAACCCACAATGAATCTGGCGCCAGTGCTGTTACTGGTCATTCTCAACCAAGCGGATTTATGTTGGTCTGCTGCCTTCTGAGGAATTCAGTTAATAGCCATTAGTTAAAATAAACTTTTTTATAGACTAGAGGAAAATACAGAGATGTGATAGGAGATTATTTCTGTTTCTTTAAAGTAGTGAATACAGAACTAGTCTATGGAACCAACAGATGATGAAGACTGAGCATAAATATTTAGATTTTTGTGTTCAAATATAAAAACAAGCAAATAATATAAAAACCCTCAATCTGTCACTAAGTTTATGATATAGTGATTTTACAGTGTGATCTCTCTGAAACCTTTCTGTGCTAACTGGAGAGGATCTGTAATTGATCATGATATTTCTCTGCAAGGTAGTAGACATTCAAGTGGCTCAGCACAGTAACGCTTCTTTGGCTTTCCTACTATCCAGGTGAGTTTTCTCATGATAGTGGATAAGGTGGAGATTATGTCCTCAATCTTTCAGTCATTCATCAAGCTGCTCAAAAATATTTAAGAGTACAAACTCTCAGGCACTGTCAGCCACTTATAGAAAAGTGTAGTTCAGTTAAGAGAGACATCATAAGCAAGTAGTGATAATATATTCAGATGTGAGCTGTGAAATAATCAGGATAGGGTAGGAAAGGCTATGGTAACAAACAATAGGAAAACCTCAGTGGCCTAAACATCTAAGCCTTATTTCTTGCTTATACTATGTAACCATTGTGGAAAAGTATGTGTGTATTTGGGGGGAAGGGTGGCAGAAGACCCTCTGATTTGAAGTCATTCAGGGACCCAGAATGTTGAGAGCTTCAATGACTTATAACACTGTCATCTCAACATAATGACATTAATGATACAATGACATTAAGGATTCATTGCAGTTGGGAGGAAAGCGCTGGACAGTTTCTCACCATCCAGTGAGAAAATTAACTACTTTGACCCTATAAGAGGCATATACAATTTCTGGTCAGAGACCATTTGCCAGATCCAGCCAACGTGGCCTGTAACTAACTACAAGGGCATAGGAAGTATAACACCCTCCACCCCAACTTGGGCCTTGAAAGGAGAGGATATTGCCAAGATCTTGAAGCCTCTTTTATTAGCTGCCACAGAAAAGTGAAAGCACATGAGAGTGAATGATCAGTTAGTCAAGACAGCTACGGCTTCACAGAGGAGGTGATGCACGGGCTGCACTCTGAGGGACCTTTCTATTATCGTGAAAGATGCTTAATTCATTCTTTAATGAAATCTTCTCTCTCTCTCTCTTTTTTTTTAACCTGAATCTCAAACACGGGATATGTGTTTTATTAAGAATGCCAGCACTCCTGGTAAATTTGGTGGATGAACTAAATCATTTCTCTCGTACTAGGAGTGCTGATGTATAATACAACTGTCAATTTAACAAATCTATTTGGATGTCTCAAAGACACCTCATATTTACCATGGAAAAAGTGAACTTTCAGTGTTTTTGATCCTAATGAATGACTCCATCATCCATCTAGTTGTGTTATCTAGAAACCTGGGAGTCATCTTTGTTTTCATGTCTCTCATTCTTAACCCCAAGTCTAAAATATATGATATCTTTATTATTTTTAGTTGATAAATATCTTTTAAGTCTCATTATTTTTCTTTATCTCCATTGCCACACCATAATCAAACCAACCTTGCCTTCTCAATTCTACTATTCTTACTTTGACTTTCAAGTGCATGCATTATCGGGCACCTCCTACTCACCAGCCTAATTTCTCATATTCTTTCTCTCATTCTCATGCTCAGGCCACACGGGCCTTCTGTCAAGTTTTAATATTCCAAACTCCTTCCTGCTTCAGGGCCCTAGTACATGCTGCTTCCTATGCTTGGGTTACTGTGGACTGTATTTACTATTGGCAGACACTAAGGATGTAAACCCAGCAATAAAGTTTGGCCAGCTTTTTAAAAATAAATGTTTATTCTTTATATACAAGAGTAAGTGTTTGGTTTTTTCATATTATGAGTATGAACATGTCACTTTTCAAAATTACTGCAGAATTGTCAAGAATTGGCAATCACCGTGTGGTAGAAAGGGATCTGAACAGTAATTGAAACTTTTTTATGGTTTGGGAAACCCTGAGTATAAGTTTGAAGATGTTGAATAGTTAGCTGCTTTTAAAGAAGAAATGTATTTATAAATTCAAATCTTACAGGTGAGGATACTGATGAAACGAAATTTAATTGAAGGAAATCTTCAGTGGGATATAGAACAGTGCTTTAAATATATATTGCTAAAATTTTAACCTTAGGATTTTTTCCAATTATTTTGAGAACATGTTTCTTCCAAATCATGCCATCATAGAGTTTTTTCTTGTTTGTTTCTTTTCTTTGTAATGGGAACACTCTGATCTTACATCCTCTGGGTGTGAAAACACACTTTCAGAAAATACTTGAAAAAATGCAGTGAAAAATAAATCTAGCTAAAGATAAAACAGCGAGACTATAAGAGAAATTTTAAAATAAAGATTTTAAAAATCTTTAAAATCTCTGATTACTGAGACTGAAAAATCTCTGAGATTGACTGTGTTAAGAAATCTCTTATATTTATGTGTATATTTCTGTACTTTAGTTCAAACAGTAATTCACTGTTACAAAATTATAGCAATGAAGATTAATGTTTATCATATTGTTTCCAATTATATCTTCCATGTCAACTGACCTAGCAGTGCTTAGCACTTTACTAAGTAGGAACTTAAAAATCTTTGGTGGACATTGCTGGATGGATCATCCTTGTTGGTGTTTTTTTCATTTGTTTCTCACGCATTTCTATTTTTCTTCCAACTTAATGTTTAGCCTTGGTAATGAATCTTCATGAACTGGAATTAGTTATAGTTGACTCTTATTTCATCCAAGGTGAAATATGACTTAACTTTCTTTAATCAGCCTTTACTTCTCTATAATAAATCATCCCAGTAGCTCACTACTAAGTTGCAAATGAATGTGTGCTAATTTAAATGTATAGATCATTAAGAGTAAAAACATATCATTTATTCCAGTTCCACTTTAATGGAGCCACTATTGTGGATTATTTGGGTCAACGCTAACTATCTTTGAAATAGATAATCAGTCTTTTGCTTTACTTTTTCCCTTTCATCTCTTCTCCACCTTTTCTTCCTTCTCTCTTTTTAACCATTTCCTCAATTTTATCATAAATATCTATTGCATTCAAAGCACAGAAGAATTCTACTACTAAGCAAAAAAAATATTCTTTCTGTATGGATTTTAAATATATGTTTAATATTCTACATTGGAAACTGGTATTTTTTAGAAAATTATGGTTTATTGCTAGTAAAGAGCGATGTTTTTAAAGAAATATTTTAACTTGATTTTTTTTTAAATTGAAGTTGGTTGATTTACAATGTTGTGTTAGTTTCTGGTATACACCAACAAAGTGATTTAGTTATACATATATATACATATTTCTTTTTCATATTATTTTCCATTATGGTTTATTACAGGATGTTGAATATAGTTCCCTGTGCTATACAGTAGGACCTTGTTGTGTATCTGTTTTATATATAGTATTAACTTGATTTTTAAATGAAAAAGTATTCCCTAAAAATATTTATAATATTAAAATAATCCAAAAATATGTGAATTGAAAAGTAAGTCTCCTTTCAAACCACTTGTTGTCTTCCCAAAGGCAACCATTGTTAATAACCTCTTATATCCCCTAGCAGAAATATTATCTCTGTATGCAAACATACATCACATTTAAAATTAATGTTCCATTATATACACAATGCTCTGTACATTTTAAGTTATTATATAATTTTATTTATGTTGGATAATATTTTATACAAACTACAATTATTTCATAATGTACATAATATATTTTACATGTTAGTAAGAGTTATAGCTAACACTTTTGGTTAATGTAACAGGAACTAATTCTATAAAATATGTTAATTGCAAGTGATTCAGTTTAACTTTAAGCTAAATCAGTTTTATAATTTTAGGTATTTTCTGGTATAATTTGTGATGATTGTGACAATTCACTTTAGATATATTAAATGATTTTATAGATTTGATCATATTTAAGGATTTTTATAAAGTTTTACTTCTCTCATATTGCAAAGTATCTGTCAACAGATATTATAATATCTTGTTTAAAATGAATAATTATCATTAGAGAGCATAATCTTCTGTAGCATTTTTAATGTTCAGACACTATTATAAATAACATTTTATAATCACGTTTATTATGTCTTTGTTTGGGGGCTTCAATATGTTAATCTTAAGGATTTTAAAATATTTCAAAATGTAAAACATTAAGAATGATCTTGCTTGTTTTGGGTGCATGACAAGTATTTTACAACAGAAAGGATATGGAAAATATTTGAAGGAATATGAAGTTTTTAGGGGTCTTTACAGAATATGTTGATTTAATAATAGTAGCTTACATGTAGAGAGCTTTAATTACATGCCAGTTGCTATTCTAAGTATTTACTCATTTAATACTACTTCATACTCTTTGTGAGGTGTGTACCATTATTACCATTTTGGAAATGAGAAAGCTAAGGGTCAGAGAAATGATGCTGTCTGCTTACAGTCACATAGCTATTAGGTGTTATAGCTGGGACTCCAGTTCCATGTGAGGGGAGGGTGGCTTTAAAGCCAATAGAATCTAGATTATTTATTCTGTCATTAATTCAAAAACCTCTGAGCATTAGTTCAAAATTATTCAGTATCAATAACTTTCAGCCCTCCAAGAGCTTATCTTTTAGGGGGGGCAGAAGAGAAGTTAAGTGGAGAAAAGAAAGAAAGGAGAAAGGAGAGAGGAAGGGAAGAAGGAAGAGAGAGATTTGTTGGTAGTATGTTTTATCTTGGTAAGTACTATCAAAATAGTCAAGATAAAAAAACAAGGAGAGAGAGCAGAGAGTGCCAGGTTGTGGTGCGTGGGGGAAGATGAAGGCAGAATGTATTTTTAAATAGGGTCCTCAGTGAAGGTCATAATTGAGCACAGATCTGAAGGAGGTGAGGAATTAAGCTTTGGTAAGAGGTGGGACCATGCCTGGTGATTCAAGGGAAGCAAAGGAGGCAACTGTGGCCCAGGTGAAACAGGCTGAGAAAGCACCAAAAGATTATTTCAGAGAGGTGACTTGAGGGCAGATGGTGTAGAGCGCTGGGTCAACTTTGGCTTTTATGCTGAATGAGATGGAAAAACCATTGGAGGGTTTTGAGCATAAGGGTAAGATGTTCCATCTTGGATTTTTAATGATCTTTTTGAATAGAATGTTTTTGCTAGAATAGACTGAGTGGGTTAAGGGTAGAAGCAAGGAGAAAATATGCTCTTTGTAGGTTTATATTTGAAATGAAATTGCCTGCACCTTCTCTCTCTGTTCCCTAGATGTTGTGGCCTTTAAGTACATTAAGAGAGCGGTGGAAAGCTCAGGAATATGTTACCACAGAATGTTTATGAAAAAAATGGTTTTAATTTCCATCATAGAAGGTTATCATAACACTGTTTTTTTTGTTTGTTTGTGGGTTTGTTTGTTTGTTTTAACATTTTATACATGCATTTCCCAGCCATCTTTATTTTGAGGCAAGCAGATAAAAGGTGGTCTAACTTCAAGGCATCTGGGAAAGTGGCAGAGAAAATCTTTTTTTATTCTTTCTATGCTTGAAAGACTTACTAATGCACTCTCAAACATTAGAGGAAGAGAAGCATTAAGGGTTCATGAATATAGAGTGAGTGCAATTAGTTCTAAAAGCCGTCTTCCATAAGATTGGATTGGCATTGCTTTTCAAGAAAATTTTTTCTAGACAAAATTCTTTTGCCTTTCAGTATTTTACATTTAATTTCATTTTAAACAAAAATAAATCAATATCAACATTGCAAATGATACCCACCCTACTGAAGGCCGATTTTGAGACTTAGAAGACATTTGATATAATTCTCTAAAATTACCCATCATCCAAATAGTGCTTATCATAGTCAAATTCATAGCAACAAATTCAGAATTAAAAGATATCTATAACACTTATAGCTAAGTTGATTTGTGTTTTAGTCAGTACATACTCCTGATGTTTCAGTACACCATCAGCAAATAGTTTTCCTCTGCTTGCTTACTATGAGATGAGCATTCAGCCAGCTATTCTAGATTTTTTTAAAGGCTTTTTTAAAAGGAGACTATAATATAGTTAAAAAGCTACAAAAGACCCAGAAAATACTTTCAGGGAAAAATATAAAACAGTATATTATTTTTTGCTGAAGTGGAGAAAATGAATATTTAAATAAAAGACATGGTGGATAAACAGATATAAGCTATTTAAAGTTAAGTCATTCAACAAGACTCCATGATCTATAAGTGCTATTTAGTCGTGTGGTCTGGGAATGCCAAGGGGTGGAATTGAGGAGGTATCTCCAATGACACTTGTACTTTATACCTTATAATATAGTTGTTTCTGTACATTATTTCCCTTCCCTATTACAATATAAGCTCCTTGATAGTTGAGAAGATATCTTAATTATCTTTATATCCCAAACAATATCTCACACATAGTTGATATTCAATAGAAGTTTACTAATTGAATGAAGTATGTGCTTTCCCCTAAGATGCTAAAACATAATTTCAATATCTAGAACTTTCATTAGGAGAAATAGATTATTGCTTGCTTGAGAGCACTGATCATGTTTCCCAAATGTGATATTCTTGGCTTATTGAGAAAACGCTTACCTTTTTGGATGGAATATTTAAAATTAACTAAATTTTATTTCCAAAGAGGCATGCTTAAATTTTACCCCCCCCCACAAATTATTATTAGTAGAGTATTTAAACTAAGTTATGTTGAGATTATAGTTAGTAATCAAACTTACTACATATAAAAAGTGAAATATTAATTAGTATCATTAGTAGTAGTAATAAAAAGTATAAATTAGTGCAATTTCCAATATAAAAGTATTTTTAAATCATTTTTTTTTAATAGAGGGTTTTTGTTTCAATTTTTATGATTTACAAAGATTACATATTGCCCTTGTATGTAGAAGACTACATATCTGACTATAAAGTAGGTGTAAGTAAGTAGGTTTAATAAACATATTCAAGCTGCTGAGATAATAAAACATTCAACTTAATAATAATGCATGTAAAGTGATTAGTATGGCAAAATCATATTAGTGATTCTTTGACACAAAGAAATGTTCAGTAAATGATAATGATATCTATAATTGCCATTATTATTCTTACTAATCTTGTTGGAGTTGTTCACTTTTGAAATGCTTTGGAGAACACTTTTTGCATTTACCTTCTGAACTCTTCTTCACTTTACATTGTTCAGTATACCTCTGCCTGGTGATTGGTTCATATCTTTGGTAGCTTCTGAGTCATGCTTTATCAGGAAACCAAGGCTGTGATTTGCATCCCAGAATATCCTCCTCCTTCCTCCTTCTCACTGTCACTTCTATTTTTACTTCGGAGCACAAGGTTCTTTAAGGCTTATCTTGTATTCTGAGGTTTCCCGCATCCACAGATTTACTACCTGCTTCTCTATAAGAAATGTGTACTTGGTAACAAATCCTTACTAGAAAAAGACCGCTGTAGCTAGGTTAATACCCAAGGACAAAGCTTTTCTTTTTTCCTAAATCTCCCATTCTTTCCCCTCCTTGAGCTGACTGTTAGCATTTTTCTGCCCCAGTTCTCCCCGAGTGCCTGGTCCAGTTAATCTTGTTAAACCAATAAAAAATGATTTGGTTACCTGTAGTTAATCTGTTGAAAAGCATATTATTGAATTCCTACTTTGTCCAGGGACGTTTGTTAAACACTAATTCAGGATATCTTATCTTGGCATCCATGTTGCCTCAAGGGTTTCAGAATATTTTCCTTGAAATTATGTGGAAAACGTGGTGTGCATGTTTGCAGGTATGTTTTTTCTGGGGAATAAGCTCATAGTTTCCATCAGATTGTCAAAGGGTGAAGATGCCAAAAAGATCAAGATTCACCCACAACAGAGGCAAAAATGCATAAAGCACATTCCTCTGGTTGAGGAGCTTACAATACAGGTGAAATTAACAGGTAAATGACAGTATAAAAATAAGGGTGAAGAGTATATAGTACAATAGGTAAGAAGAGAAAAATCACTTAGAAATAAATTGGTGGGAAGAACTGGGACTTCATCTGGGTTTAGAAATAAGTTATTTAAAGTTTTATGGGACTTCCAACCTGAGGGAAAAGAGTGAACAAGTCCTTGGAATTAGTAGTATTGATTAGAGTGTCTGGGAAGATAATGAAGAGCCTACTTGAATTATATTTGTTTATAAATAAAAGTGTTGTTGAGTACATGATATATTAATAATTGCCATGGTTTAAAATGTTGAATAGTAAAAATATTCATGGCAGATCATCTTTTAGCTAATCTTCCTTAGATTTAAAAACTTTCAGATTCTGAAAACCTTAAATATTCATCAAGATATTTTTCTGTAAAATAACAATGATCTGCATGATATTTCATTAAGAAAGACACTATGGTCCATTTCACAAAGACATGAGGTACAGTTCTTCAGTAGTAAATTATATTACAGCAGCTTACACTGACCTAGACTGAATATTTTAGTTTTCTTAAATATATCCAGTGCATTTTGTTTCTAAGCTTCTGTTTTATCCAATTAGAAGGAAAAAAAGTTCAAATTTCATGGCTTAAGAGTGTAGACATCTGTACTCAAATATCACGTACTATCTCAAAATTAAGCATCTTAAACTGGACCGCTCATGACCCTCTTCTTCCTTCAACTCACGTCCTCTTCATCCTCCTTTTCTTTCCCCTCCCTTCCAAACTTTGCAGTGTCTCAATTGTAATCAGTCTTTCATCTTCCAGGTCACTCATTCTTCCCAAAATTGATCCCTTCTTCCCAGAAAACTTTCTTCATCTTCTTCTTATACCATATTTTTCATCTTCATTCTCCACTCACTAACATTTCCATTGCCTCGGATCTCCTATCCAGAGTCAGACTCTTTTTCCTTTCCATCAAGGTAAATATTGTCCTACCTTCAAGGCTTAACTGAGAAACCATCAGCTAGAGTGTTTCTAAATAAGAACTATACAATAGTAATCATGCTCCTAACATGAATACTTCTAGATTTTAGGTATGTAGATAGTACCCTGTTTTATACTATATTTTCTGTTTGGATTTATGTAGAATTAACCCTGCTGATTTTTCACATATACATATGTTACTTATCTTTCCACCTTAACTAAAATCTTTTTGCTGGCTGGATCAGGTTTCCTATTCCTGGTTTTCTTGTTTGTTTGCTTTGTTGTATTTTTCATCTGTCAGATCATTAGGCACAAAATGGGCTCTTTACGTACAGCTATTTTTAAAACACAGGCAGGATTTTAGGAGAGAATGGCACGTAATCAACACTCACATACATTGTAATTTACACTGTACATACAAAGTATTTTCACATACTTTATCTCATTTACTAATACTATTATGTATTATCATCTTCATTTTGCAGGTAAGGAAACAGACTTGGTCAGGAATAGGAAACTAGTCAATACCTGACCTGAGCATTAACTCAAAATGTCTGCTCTATACCCAGCTTTCCATGTTAGCATAGCTGCCTTCTAGGGCTGCATTTTATAAAAGAAAGTTAAAAGACTGAATAGTTTCTAATATTCAAAGGGCAATAGATCTGGAACAAATTTGTCAGGATAACTAACAGAAGTTCTAGATGTTGCTGAATTGTAAAGTATCCACCATGAAATGACAGTTAATTGAAATTTACTTAAATACGGAAGGAGGCATTTTTGACAGCTTTTTAATGTGTAAAACTTATGAGATATCTCAGAACATGTAGGATAAAAGGAAACTTTGTCAGTATTATCACCAGAAACCTGTGACAATTTGAATTGTGCCCAGGAGGAAGGTCACAAATCACTCCTTTAGGGATGTCCATTAAGTAGTCTTTCCTCTCTTTAAAAGCTAGGTAGTGGGTACCAAAATAAACCAACCTCAAACTTAGATGCATGTCATTTCATGTGTGTCTTCTTAGGTCCGCAAAGCCAGCACTGTTAAGCTCAAGTGCTGAGAATTGTTCAAATAAATCCTCCTATGTGTGACAAATAATCAAGAGGTAAAAGTCTAAGAAAACTACAAAAGGTTACTACTAATAATTTTATATATTGGCAGTTTTCCATTCTATTTCTCTTGACGTGTATTCTTTAGTCTTAGTGTTTATGAATCGAGCGTATTTGGTATTTGTAGGATACAAATGCATATTTGATTTAGCAGCATGTTTTCTCTCCAAAAATTATACCAAGGAAAAGAATTTGATGACAAATATATATACCAATTAGGGTGAAAATTATTTTTGAGAATTCTGCGATATTTTAAAGATAACTACATATGAATCTTAGTTTGAGAAAATCACTTTGAGAAAAAACAAAGTCAAATTCTAAAATTGAAAAAATAGTTCATATAAGTATCATCGTGATGCTCTTATTATGATTTGTGTTCCCTAGTAACTTAGTTGCCTAACAAGGTTATTCTGCTGATGACCTTTGCCATCAAAAATGGTTATCAAGATCTATGAGGATTGTGCAGACAAATGGATGCCCGCCATGATTGTAGCCAGTATGAGCGCACCGAGCATGAGCATACAAATGGAAACCATTCCACATTATTCGCAGGCAGTTGCAACATCAAAAGCAAGTGTGATTAATAGTTAATGACAGGTTGCTTCTTTCAGTCTACTAATAATGATTCTTGCCTTAATTTTTTTGACTTTCCATTGGCTAATTTATCAAAACTTACAGATTAACACTGACAATAAAGTTGTTAGCATCTAGACCAATAACATTATTTCTGAATAGAATACATATTTCTAAATTAAACTTTTTTAAAGTTTGCAAGGTTTGTTTTCAATACTAAGCATAATTTTCAAAGCCAGGTCATCTAGGTACATACATTTCTCTTCATTTTATCGAAGAGGAAGCAAATCTAAGTACCAACATTCACTGAATACCTGAAAAATAAAAAGACTGATAATTTTGATACTCATGAAATCCAAGCTTTTAAAAGCGGATATTATAGAAAAGTTGAGTCAAAAATATTTAGCCTTCTACCTGAGTAAAATTTAATATATTGATCCTATGATTTCTGCTGTAACTTGACCAGTGGATGATGATGTGTTGCAGAGAACAAACTTCTCTGAAGTGAAACTAAACCTAACCTTAAAGGTAGTTAAAGACTGGATTTATCTCCTGTTATATAGATAATCAAAACAAACAGATAAACAAAAACCATGATGCATTAAGTTAATAAATTAGAAATGAGTTTAAATGCATACTATGTAGATACCCATTTCTGTCATCACCAAAGTAACGATACAAAACATAGTAAAATGTCCTCTATGTTTCTTCTTCAGATCTCAGTTTTCAGGGCCTCTCATGCACACAGACCCTTCCGAGATCCCGGGGGAATAGGGAGGTTAGCAGTGGATATGTTTTGTTTGTAAAATTTGTAAAAATAAAATATTTTAACCATAATTAGTGAGATAACTCTGTCCTTTCCACCTAACTTTGTATTCCTATTGCTTTTGTGATTTTTTTTCTTCAAAAGGGCCCTCAGAATTGTATAAGTGTCAGGAAACTCAATGTCTGGAACTGCTCCTATATGCTTTACCTCTGCCTAGATCTCTCTCCCCTTCATCCCTACTTGTTAGAATCCTACCTAACATTCAAAGCCTATTCCACATACCTCTTCTTCTATGCGAGTGTTCTGATTTGTTTATAGAACTTTGAGCCTATTTATTTTCAGTGTTAGTTTTAATTTATGGCTTGTGTATGGTTCTTCTTGCTTTTCACCACCCACATAATCTAGTAACAATTGGCTCCAGCCTAATAGACTCTTGGAGACTCACTCCCAAGCCTCATGACTTCCTAGTTGTGTGACACCAGGCAAGTCACTCATTCTCTTGCTCCCTCTGGGACTCAGTCCCGCACTATCAAATGGACATCAAAATAATAATATTCTCCTCATAGACTTGTTGTCAGGAGTAAATGAGATGATTAATATTAAGTGCTTATTAGAAAGCTTGGACAATAGTAAAAACTCATGAGTTAGTTCTTACAATTATGATTATTTAAGTAAAAATTTTAGGTTTCCATAGCATCCCCGTAAAGTACTGTGAAAATAAATATGTACTGACATGAATTATTGATAACAGACTTGATTATTTCAGGCTATAGGATCATTTTGAAATACAAAATGAGAAAAGACAAAAAATGTTTCTTCGTAAAACTACTTTATGACATTTAGGATTAAGTAATCAACGTGGTAAGTAAAACAATCAAAAATCCTTTGATGTAATATTTATTCTAAGTGCTTAATGTAAAATAATGTTAGTTTTAGCAATTACTAAGGAGTTGGCATTTGTGTACTTCCCACATAATAAACAGACTCTAAAAAAACACATTTGGTGGTTTGAACTATGGCATTTTCATTTGAAAAATAAAATATGTTATCACAGAAACATTTTCATTTCTCTGTGATTGACTTATTTAAAAAATATTTTTGAAGGTATTCTATAAAAATACTCCTTTTTTTGTTAATCCATGTTTTTGATTCCAAAATATTTTAAATAAGGCATATATTTGAAGTCACAGGACACAATAATGAATGATTGTGATATGTGCAAAGTATTTGAATAATGAAAGCTAATTCTAGTCTATTAAGGACAAAAAAAGATGCAACACTATCTGCGTCAAATGTTTTCTTAAGTTTACTCTGTATTTGGATCTATGGACACCACTGCAGTTTATAGCCTCTTTGACTGTTTGGAGTTGCAAGGTAAAGAAATCAGGCCTCCTGCTATAATGGGGACCTTGTGAAAAATGTAATGGTATAGGAGAAAGAAAATGGCCAAAAGAAACCTAAGGACAGGAGGCAAGCTCAGCTATTTGGTTGCCATGCAACGGGCAATTTCTTTACCCTTGAGCCTTTTCCTCATATATAAAATGGAAATCATTATACTGACTTCAAAGGTAGATGTACATAAAGCACCTAGATCAATTTCTGGAGTGTAGTCTGTGACTTTACCATATACATAGATGAAAGAAAGAATTTGTTTCTAGAAGTCCAACTCTAAGTATCACAAAACCCCTTTCTTCTTCTTTTTTCCTAAGCATTTAGTGTAAAGTTAGAACTGCATTTATTCTTTTCTAACTTTAATTGCTACTTGCCCTGTTTGCATAAAGAATTGGCTATTTCAACAGTCGTGCTAACTAGTGAATGAGTATTGTCTTCACAGGAATTATAAGATAAATACATTGAAAAAATGTGCTTGAGAGAAAAGAGATATGGAAACACACGATAAATAACTAGGGAAATGTCTCAGGGTAAATGATGAAGAAGAACATTTTAGCTTTTTTTGTTAAATAAGAAAATGTGGTCAATGGAACAAGTATAAATCTCCTGGAAGAAGAAATTTATCTGAGACAACCCAAAATTTTATCTGAAACATATGCTTAATATAGGAGATAAAAACATTCTGAAACACAGATGGGGGGAACTTAATTTGAAATGAACAGCAATCACTCTCCCTGAGGGGCAAATGTCCCCAAACTATATATCCTCTAAATACTGTAAATAGAGAATTTACAGTATTTAGAAGTCAATGATATTTCTTTTTTTTAATTTTTATTGGAGTATAGTTGATTTACAATGTTGTGTTAGTTTCAGGTGTACAGCAAAATGAATCAGTTATACATATACATATAGCCACTCTTTTTTAGATTCTTTCCCATATAAGTCATTACAGAGTATTGAGTAGAGTTCCCTGTGCTATACAATAGGTCATTATTAGTTCTCTGTTTCATATATAGTAGCATGTACCTGTCAATCCCAGTCTCCCAACTTCTATTAATTGTTTATAATGTAGATACCAAACTCATTTAATTCTGTTTTAATTTAAAACAGTATAAAATATATTACATACTAAAAATTATTTGAAAAGAAGGTATTTTTGAATTAGCTTCATTTCTCCTTGATGAACACAAAAAGGAAAAAAAGTGATTTTATATATTTTACAAAGGATAATAGGAATTTTAGAGTTCAATATATAAAAAATATTTTCTACAAAATATTAGTTTCAATTAACAGAAATGTATAATTAGAAAATTTACCTTCCTTAAATCTTAGAAGCTCACAATAATGCACTTTAGTCTTTTTGACCTATGTATAATATCTAGATTTATGACAATATCTATATGTAATATCTAAATAGATTTGTGACAGTGTCAGCAGTCAACTAAAAGACAAGATGTTTAAAATTTTATTTTAAACTTTTCTTAAATTTGTTACATATAGACTACAGAAGTAGCAGACCATGCATTTAAGTATGTAATACCTTCATACTGATTAATCTAAAATGTACCATAAAATAGCTTTTGTACTTTGTTTCTATGAAATATCATTTGAAAAATATTCAGGCTAATTTATTTTTATCAAATGTCAAATATCAGGATATTATTAATGATTTTTGAGCTTAAGAGAAAAGCTACTTTCCTTTCTCTGTATTTCAGTGGTATCACCATAGAAATACTACTTAATAAACTATCCTCAGAGTACTTCGGGCAGGATTAAATGTTTAGTGACTAGAAGTTAAACTCTTTTTTATTAGACCAGGTCTTAGATGCTGTTCAATCCCAGAGGTGGATCTTCATCATTCAATAAAAATTGGTAAGCCTGAAAAAATGACAGTTCAAGACTGTCGTCTACAGGCATATGAAGCAGTTTGTCTTGATCGTTTAAAAGGAGTAGACAGTTGGGCTTCCCTGGTGGTGCAGTGGTTGAGAGTCCGCCTGCCGATGCAGGGGACACGGGTTCGTGCCCCGGTCTGGGAAGATCCCACATGCCGCGGAGCGGCTGGGCCCGTGAGCCATGGCCGCTGAGCCTGCCCGTCCGGAGCCTGTGCTCCGCAACGGGAGAGGCCACAACAGTGAGAGGCCCGCGTGCCACAAAAAAAAGTAGTAGACAGTTGATGCTTTATTAATGATTTTACTAGATCCCATCCACTGATTTGCTCTGTATAACTAATAAGGATCCATATAATTTATCAAGTGCCACAAGGTAAAACTTATACTAGGGCTTTTCATCTATCATCTCACAAAGATCATACTTAACCTGTGGATAAGTGTGTACTACAAAATAAATATTTGGTAGGGGGAAGGTTTATCTTCTCAATTGTTTTGGAGTATTACGTTGATCAGAGAATATAGTGCTGAGGCTCTGGTATTTTTTTCTTTTTTTCAAATTATTTTTCCCATTGATATTTTTTAAAGTGAATATGAAATCTTTTTGATTTTCCATAGGCTCCTTGGAAAATCTTAAAGATAGTTTTAGAGATAAAAGATATCATGAATTTATTTTTTATTTTTTAATTTATTATTTTTATTTTTTTAACATCTTTATTGGAGTATAATTGCTTTACAATGGTGTGTTAGTTTCTGCTTCATAACAAAGTGAATCAGTTATACATATACATATGTCCCCATATCTCCTCCCTCTTGCGTCTCCCTCCCTCCCACCCTCCCTATCCCACCCTTCTAGGTGGTCACAAAGCACCGAGCTCATCTCCCTGTGCTATGCGGCTGCTTCCCACTAGTTATCTATTTTACGTTTGGTAGTGTATATATGTCCATGCCACTCTCTCACTTTGTCACAGCTTACCCTTCCCCCTCCCCATATGCTCAAGTACATTCTCTACTAGGTCTGTGTCTTTATTCCCGTCTTACCTCTAGGTTCTTCATGACCAGTTTTTTTTCTTCTTAAATTCCATATATATGTGTTAGCATACGGTATTTGTATTTCTCTTTCTGACTTACTTCACTCTGTATGACAGACTCTAGGTCCATCCTACAAATAACTCAATTTCGTTTCTTTTCTGGCTGAGTAATATTCCACTGTATATATGTACCACATCTTCTTTATCCATTCATCCGATGATGGACACTTAGGTTGCTTCCATGTCGTGGCTATTGTAAATAGAGCTGCAATGAACATTTTGGTACATGACTCTTTTTGAATTATGGTTTTCTCAGGGTATATGCCCAGTAGTGGGATTGCTGGGTCATATGGTAGTTCTATTTGTAGTTTTATAAGGAACCTCCATACTGTTCTCCATAGTGGCTGTATCAGTTCACATTCCCACCAGCAGTGCAAGAGTGTTCCCTTTTCTCCACACCCTCTCCAGCATTTATTGTTTCTAGATATTTTGATGATGGCCATTCTGACCGATGTGAGATGATATCTCATTGTAGTTTTGATTTGCATTTCACTAATGATTAATGATGTTGAGCATTCTTTCATGTGTTTGTTGGCAATCTGTATATCTTCTTTGGAGAAATGTCTGTTTAGGTCTACTGCCCATTTTTGGATTGGGTTGTTTGTTTTTTTGTTATTGAGCTGCATGAGCTGCTTGTAAATTTGGGAGATTAATCCTTTGTCAGTTGCTTCATTTGCAAATATTTTCTCCCATTCTGAGGGTTGTCTTTTTGTCTTCTTTATGGTTTCCTTTGCTGTGCAAAAGCTTTTAAGTTTCATTAGGTCCCATTTGTTTATTTTTGTTTTTATTTCCATTTATCTAGGAGGTGGTCAAAAAGGATCTAGCTGTGGTTTATGTCATAGAGTGTTCTGCGTATATTTTCCTCTAAGAGTTTGATAGTGTCTGGCCTTACATTTAGATCTTTAATCCATTTTGAGTTTGTTTATTTATTTATTTATTTATTTATTTATTTATTTATTATTTATTCTTCGGTATGCAGACCTCTCATTGTTGTGGTCTCTCCCATTGCAGAGCACAGGCTCTGGACGCGCAGGCTCAGCAGCCATGGCTCACGGGCCTAGACGGTCCGCGGCATTTGGGATCTTCCCGGACCAGGGCACGAACCCATGTCCCCTGCGTCAGCAGGTGGATTAGGTGTTCTAATTTCATACTTTTACATATATCTCTCCAGTTTTCCCAGCACCACTTATTGAAGGGGCTGTCTTTTCTGCACTGCATATTCTTGCCTCCTTTATCAAAGATAAGGTGACCATATGTGTGTGGGTTTATCTCTGGGCTTTCTATCCTGTTTCATTGATCTGTCTTTCTGTTTTTGTGCCAGTACCATACTGTCTTGATTACTGTAGCTTTGTAGTATAGTCTGAAATCAGGGAGCCTGATTCCTCCAGCTCCGGTTTTCGTTCTCAAGATTGCTTTGGCTATTCGGGGTCTTTTGTGTTTCCATACAAATTGTGAAATTTTTTGTTCTAGTTCTGTGAAAAATACCAGTGGTAGTTTGAAAGGGATTGTATTGAATCTGTAGATTGCCTTGGGTAGTATAGTCATTATCACAATGTTGATTCTTCTAATCCAAGAACATGTTATATCTCTCCATCTATATGTATCATCTCTAATTTCTTTCATCAGTGTCTTATAATTTTCTGCATACAGGTGTTTTGTCTCCTTAGGTAGGTTTATTCCTAGATATTTTGGTTGCAGTGGTAAATGGGAGTATTTTCTTAATTTCACTTTCAGATTTTTCATCATTAGTGTATAAAATGCCAGAGATTTCTGTGCATTAATTTTGTATCCTGCTACTTTACCAAATTCATTGATTAGCTCTAGTAGTTTTCTGGTAGCATCTTTAGGATTCTCTATGTAAAGTATCATGTCATCTGCAGACAGTGACAGCTATACTTCTTCTTTTCCGATTTGGATTCCTTTTATTTCTTTTTCTTCTCTGAGTGCTGTGGCTAAAATTTCCAAAACTATGTTGAATAATAGTGGTGAGAGTGGGCAACCTTGTGTTGTTCCTGATCTTATTGGAAATGGTTTCAGATTTTCACCATTGAGGATGATGTTGGCTGTGGGTTTGTCATATATGGCCTTTATCATGTTGAGGAAAGTTCCCTTTATGCCTACTTTCTGCAGAGTTTTTATCATAAATGGGTGTTGAATTTTGTTGAAAGCTTTCTCTGCATCTATTGAGATGATCATATGGTTTTTCTCCTTCAATTTGTTAATATGGTGTATCACGTTTATTGATATGCGTATATTGAAGAATCTTTGCATTCCTGGAATAAACCACACTTGATCATGATGTGTGATCCTTTTAATGCGCTGTTGGATTCTGTTTGCTAGTATTTTGTTGAGAATTTTTGCATCTATGTTCATCAGTGATATTGGCCTGTAGTTTTCTTTCTTTGTGACATCTTTGTCTGGTTTTGGTTTCAGGGTGATGGTGGCCTCTTAGAATGAGTTTGGGAGTGTCCCTGCCTCTGCTATATTTTGGAAGAGTTTGAGAAGTATAGGTGTTAGCTCTTCTCTAAATATTTGATAGAATTCACCTGTGAAGCCATCGGGTCCTGGGCTTTAGTTTGTTGGAAGACTTTTAATCACAGTTTCAATTTCAGTGCTTGTGATTGGTCTCTTCATATTTTCTATTTCTTCCTGGTTCAGTCTTGGAAGGTTGTGCATTTCTAAGAATTTGTCCATTTCTTCCAGGTTGTCCATTTTATTGGCATAGAGTTGGTTGTAGTAATCTCTCATGATCCTTGTATTTCTGCAGTGTCAGTTGTTACTTCTTTTTCATTTCTAATTCTAATGATTTGAATCTTCTCCCTTTTTTTCTTGATGAGTCTGGTTAATGGTTTATCAATTTTGTTTATCTTGTCAAAGAACCAGCTTTTAGTTTTATTGATCTTTGCTATAGTTTCCTTCATTTCTTTTTCATTTATTTCTGATCTGATCTTTATGATTTCTT
Source organism: Pseudorca crassidens (assembly GCF_039906515.1). Taxonomy (NCBI): domain Eukaryota; kingdom Metazoa; phylum Chordata; class Mammalia; order Artiodactyla; family Delphinidae; genus Pseudorca; species Pseudorca crassidens. Next base: position 66,912,448 of record NC_090306.1, read on the forward strand.
TCCTTCTCCTAACTGTGGGGATTTTTTGTTCTTCTTTCTCTAATTGCTTTAGGTTCAAGATTAGGTTGTTTATTTTAGATGTTTCCTGTTTCTTGAGGTAGGATTGTATTGCTATAAACTTCCCTCTTAGAACTGCTTTTGTTGCATCCCATAGGTTTTGGGTCATCATGTCTGCATTTTCATTTGTTTCTAGGTATTTTTTGATTTCCTCTTTGATTTCTTCAGTGATCACTTCGTTATTAAGTAGTGTATTGTTCAGCCTCCATGTGTTTGTATTTTTTACAGATCTTTTCCTGTAATTGATATCTAGTCTCATAGCGTTGTGGTCAGAAAAGATACTTGATACAATTTCAGTTTTCTTAAATTTACCAAGGCTTAATTTGTGACCCAAGATATGATCTATCCTGGAGAATGTTCCATGAGCACTTGAGAAAAATGTGTATTCTGTTGTTTTTGGATGGAATGTCCTATAAATACCTGTTAGGTCCATCTTGTTTAATGTATCATTTAAAGACTGTGTTTCCTTATTTATTTTCATTTTGGATGATCTGTCCATTGGTGAAAGTGGGGTGTTAAAGTGTCCTACTATGATTGTGTTACTGTCAATTTCCCCTTTTATGGCTGTTAGTATTTGCCTTATGTATTGAGGTGCTCCTATGTTGGGTGCATAAATATTTACAATTGTTTTATCTTCTTGGTTCGATCCCTTGATCATTATGTAGTGTCCTTGTTTGTCTCTTGTAATAGGCTTTATTTTAAAGTCTATTTTGTCTGATATGAGAATTGCTACTCCAGCTTTCTTTTGATTTCCATTTGCATGGAATATCTTTTTCCATCTCATCACTTTCAGTCTGTATCTGTCCCTAGGTCTGAAGTGGGTCTCTTTTAGACAGTATATATACTGGTCTTGTTTTTGTATCCATTTAGTCAGTCTGTGTCTTTGGTTGGAGCATTTAATCCATGTACATTTAAGGTAATTATTGATATGTATGTTCCTATTTCCATTTTCTTAATTGTTTTGGGTTTGTTATTGTAGGTCTTTTCCTTCTCTTGTGTTTCTTGCCTAGAGAAGTTCCTTTAGCATTTGTTGTAAAGCTGGTTTGGTGGTGCTGAACTCTCTTAGCTGGTATTTTTAATTTATTTACATTTTTATTGAAGTATAGTTGATTTACAATATTTCGTTAGTTTCAGATGTACAACATACTGATTCAGTATTTTTGTAGATTATATTCCATTTATAGGTAATTTCAAGATGATGGGTATAGTTCCTTGTACTATACAGTAAATCCTTGTTGCATATCTATTTTATATATAGTAGTTTGTATCTGTTAATCCCACACCCCTCATTTGTCCCTCCATTCTTCCCTCTCCTGTTTGGTAACCACGTTTGTTTTCTGTATCAGTGAGTCTGCTTCTGTTTTGTATATACATTCATTTGTATTATTTTTTAGATTCCACATATAAGTGATGTTATTTTATTTTATAGAGTTAGTCCCCAAAACACTTCTGCATGGGCAGAGATGAAATTCTAGAGTTAGGAAATGAACTACATATAATATGAAAGTTCATTTGTACCTTGTGCTAGGTATCCTTCCTCATCTTTAGCTCCCAAAGGGGTGGAACACCTCAGACTGAAAAATCTTACTAACCTAACTCCTAACCTTACTAACCAAGAATTTCTTAAGGCATTCGTGAATGCTTGAATGTCAGTCATTATAGTTCATAAATCTTTTACCCTGTCTGTATGGTTAAAAAATGTTATATGGAGTAAAATTCTTATACTAAAACTGTACTTAATAACTATACAAACTTGAGTAAATTACTTAACTTTCCTGTCTCATATTTCTTACCTGTAAAATGTGCATAAGAATAGTACTACCTATAGGCTTGTCTGGAGGATTTAAGTGAGTTAATAAACACCAATAATCTTGGAACAATGCCTCGAAAAAGGTAACAATAACTGTCAATTACTGTGATTGTTATTGTTTTGTTATTTTCTCATATACAGGCTGATCCTATACCAGGCCAAGAGAATTCAGTCAACTTGAGGGGGGAAATGTTAGTCAAATAATGATTTGGTGCCAGAACTCATTTTACTTTCTGTTTGGCTGTTTAATCATTTTGTTAAAGAATAACAAACAGCATAATCTCTATTCTCAAAATGTCCTCAGCCTTCTGATCTTCACAGAGTCACAGAAAGTAGGATTTAAATGGCTTTCATCTAGTTTGTCTTAGTAATAGACCCACAGTCCATCAAGAAACAAATGTCATTCTATGGCCCTAGTTAAACAGAATTCATGATTGTTTTTCCCCCTAGGACTGCATTGCAACTGCAGATGAGAATGGCATCATGCCAGTGGGCCCTGCCAGATGGCTTTCCACTGCATTCTGAGTTTTGGAGAACAGGAGCACAGATATTTTTGATTCTGCAGGTCCATTCGAGCACAATTTACAATAAGGAAGAAAATTATTTAACAGCAATTTCATATGCAGTGAAGTTATAACTTTAACGTTGAAAAAATGCAGTTTTTAAATATATATCCTTTCCAAATGGATACTAGCAAATTATCAGCTAAAAAACCTGGGTATCTATAACAGAGCATGTTTTCCAATAGTTAACTGCAGATTCAGTAATGATACAGAATGATATAGTTGTTGATATTGAAATGTTTCAGTCATTCCTTTCATTCATCTCTTCAGTCCATAGTGCCTACTGTGTGCCCAGCACTTAACATGAGACGCCTTCACGTCATTGTTGCTGGTTTTGAGTTGGCAAATTCTGATGTGATATTGTTTCTTATACTAGACTAGTTCTAGATAATAATGCTCACTAAATATCTCCATGTTCATATAAAATACGAGATTATATTTCTCATTTAACTCTATGTTTAAGGCTATCAATGAATTCCTCATGAGTGTCTCTAGTGTAGGACTTTGCTTTATCCTCCAGTGTATTCCTGGAGCTAGAGCGGTGTCTGGCACAAGTTAAACTATACAATGCAGTAAATGATTGAGTTAATAAATACGAAAATCTAAATAATCCCGAATGTCAGTTAGGAGAATTGTGGTAATGATGAAAAGCTACAAACCCTGGGAAAAACTGTTTTAATTTCAAAATCTATGTGATATTCTCCAGATAAATTTTTTTTCCATTTATTATATATTAAACATATATTAATGTATTATTTGGTTAAAAAAATGTGTTTCTATAAGTGTAGGTGGATACAACCTACACCATTTTAAAGTTTTTACGATATACTTGTGAAATAGTAACACTTTTCCCCAAAAGAGATTTTTCTGTTTTTTTTAATCCAAGATGATTTTTGTCTTTGAAATTTAATGTAGCTCTTAAAAATGTTCTGTTCTCTCTATTTAATCTGCAAACTTAACATAATTGGATTTTTTTGAACCTGGTTTTTAAAACACTATGTGAAAACTTTCTCTCTACTATGTTTAATTCAATGTGCTTTATATTTTTTATTGATTTTTTTTAACGAGGCTCAAATAATTTTATACTTAGATTATTTTATAGGTAAAACAGAATATTCTTGCAATAGGAAGACCTTTTGAAGGAAGTCATTAATTTTGTTACATAATTGAATTTAGCTCCTAGTTTTTTATCTGATACCTTTAGAAACACAAATTAAGAAAATTATATGAATAGACAGGCTCCTTATCTAAATTAAAAATGTCATTACCTTGTAATTATAGTATGGTAAGACCAAACACAAATATGACAAAACAGGTTAATCGAATAATTGGTCATTGAAAATTGCTAATAGACCCTTTGGTGGTGATTAAGAGAGGCAGTAGATAAGAATAACTGTATTTTGGTAGTTTTCTGGTAAAATGTTTTGATGGCGAAAAATAACTGAAAAGATGGTTATTTACTTATTTTATTCTTTCATTCAACAAATATTAGTCTGGACATTTTGCCAGGCACCCTTCTATTACCAGGGCTACACTAGGGAACAAGCTAGACAACATACTGTTCTCATGAAACTTACATTCAAGAGGACAGGACATATATATGTGTTAGTATACGGTATTTGTTTTTCTCTTTCTGACTTAATTCACTCTGTATGACAGACTCTAGGTCCATCCAGCTCACTACAAATAACTCAATTTCGTTTCGTTTTATGGTTGTATATATGTGCCACATCTTCTTTATCCATTCATCTGTCGATGGACACTTAGGTTGCTTCCACGTCTTGGCTATTGTAAACAGTGCTGCAATGAACATTGTGGTACGTGACTCTTTGAATTATGGTTTTCTCAGGGTATATGCCCAGTAGTGGGTTTGCTGGGTCATATGGTAGTTTTCTATTTTTACTTTTTTAAGGAACGTCCATACTCTTCTCTATAGTGGCTGTATCAATTTACATTCCCACCAGCAGTGCAAGCAGGTTCCCTTTCTCCACACCTTCTCCAGCATTTATTGTTTGTAGATTTTTTGATGATGACCGTTCTGACTGGTGTGAGGGTGGGAGGGAGATGCAAGAGGGAGGAGATATGGGGATATATGTATACGTACAGCTGATTCACTTTGTTATAAAGCAGAAACTAACATATCATTGTAAAGCAATTATGCTCCAATAAAGATGTTTAAAAAAAAAAGAGGACAGGACAGATATTATTAAGTACATAAGTAAATACATATGGTGAAATCTGGTAGCTTTAAGTGCAAAAGAAGATAAAACAGGCTAGAGAGTGACTGTGGAGAGATGCAGCTAATTCTGAATGAGTAGTCAAGAAAGTCTCATTTGAACTGAGACGAGGAGATGCCAGCCCTGTGTCAGATGCTCTAGGCAGAGGAGGTAAAGGCCCTAAGGGAGTGTTTGAGAGATGGAAAGAAGGCACATTTGACAGGAGCATGTAGAACTAGGGAAAGGAGGGGAGAGGATGCTAGATATCTCTAAGTAACACCCTGTGGAAACTATGAAAAGAGTTGGGCTGTACTCCAAGTGCAGTGGAGTATTGTAAACAGCATAGTGTCAGGCTCTTCTTTATAATTTTAGAAAAAAAACTTATGTGAAAGAATATTTGTTCTATACTTTTTAAAGTCACATACATTTGGATCCCTGTTGGCAATGCAGTCTTGTTTCTTAATTTAAACACTGAATGCTGTCAAAATGCACATAATTTTTAATTTAATGTGGTTTGTCAAATCACTAGAAGGCAATTAAAATCATTTGACATACTATTTTCCTTTTTGTCCATTTTCACAAATGCATTTTAAATTTTTTATAATATTTCAATTAAACAATATCTAATCCATTTATTTAACTATATCCTTCCTACGTAGAAACGTCACACATTATTTTTAAAGGTATATGCATAAGTGTGTCTATCTGGCTGACATGATATTAATTCATTGCTTCTCTAGGAAGGATAGTCATGAACAGTGTTTTTCTATTCAACCATTTAACCGTCAACATTTTTCATGATGATAAAATTTATGTATTTTCCAGCAACAGAAACTTTGAATTGAATTTGGACCTCTTAAAAGAATTTTTGCCCAATGGCAATAATCTTCTTCCCTGATTGATAAAGATTAGAATTGGTTACTGAGTTTTTGAGATTTTATTTTGGTATAGCATTTTTCCTTTTCTTTATTTTCCAGACATGAATAACTGCCAAGCAAACACTGTATTTAAACCCCTGAGAAGTTCAAAAGGGTTTGGAGACAGCAAAGGGAGTTCTTTTATATTTCATTATCCTCTATAATTAACATTTCTGCCTCAGCATTAATAGAACTAAGCTTTTGTCTCCTTTTGATTTTCATTTTAGTGGTTGAGGCCATTATTATTTGTGCAAAAGGACAAGCTAGCTGTTAAAAGTAGCCCAAGTGCAAATTGGAGGGTAATTGAAGGAGATAATTTGCTGTTGTGAAAATATGTCCAAATATTTGTTCATGTCATTGTCAACAAAATGGTGATCATCAGACCAAGCTAATTCCCTTTCCCAGCCACCAACTGGTTGTTGTTGAGTGTTTGGCCTTCACAACACTCATGTGATCACATCCCATCATATGTGCTTGAGACAGTGTCTTTAAAACAGCAGAAATGTGGGTGCTGCTTCTTTACCTCTTCATCTTAAGAATTATTTTATAATTATTTTAGCTGTATGCTATAACCAATCTTTAACTTTGATCATATAAGGATACTTTATCTTAACGTTACATATGTAACTATGCCCATTGATTCTTGGAAAAAGAAAATTCATTTCTTTACATAGATTTTTAAGGACCCAGTTGAAGATAAGCTCAACATATAACAGTAGTCAAACCATATAGAGTACTTCAGGGATATCTCTATAACTTCTATATACATCAAGCAAATAGCTCATAAGACTATATACAGGGTGTTATTTATTTATGAACTGTGAAGAAAAATGACATAGATAATACAAGTTGGTAGACAAACTGAAATTATGAAAGTAAAAATAATTTCTTAGTTATAATAGCTGTCACTTACTGAATATTAGCAGTATCATTAATGAATATTGCTATTTATTTTTTCCCCAGGAATTTTCTGTTTTTCTAAAAGGTAGAAGACCATGAGTTAGTTAACAACCAAATAAACATCATTGAGTAGATATCAAATAAAGATATATGAGAAATTTAAATTTATTTTTCATCCATTTCATCTCCAAATACTTGATTATTTCACTGGTAGTTATGTGATTTTGCTTCATCTTGACCCTTTGGAGAAATAATATTCTGTCCTCTGATGGTCATGGAATTTGTAGCCTGCTTTGAAAGACTCATCACAAGATGTTATTGACAATCTGAAGTCTCAAAAAAACATTGGATGTATCCAGTATACAGCATTTGGTGTTTCCAGTTTTCTGAAAGTAATTGGTGGGACTGTACGATAAAGCAGGGGTCTTGAAATTCAGATCTTACTATTTAAATCCTAGTAATATATGTTGCTAGGAGCTGAATTGGGGTTAAAATATTGTCAGCTGAATTTAGCCACAATTGTACAGAATCAATTTTAAACTCAAAGAACCGATAATAGTCATTTATATTACACCTTGTATTAGTTCAAAGCTGGAAGTATAATATAAAGTTATTAAATCTCAAATCAATCATTCAAGGTAAAGATGGATATATCTTTGGCATTTTATGTCAAAAAGGTAGGAAAGCGTCTCTAAATATCTAATATTTTATTTGTGATATTTATGCTGCAGAATAAATAGGATATAGTGCTTTTTAAATACTTCTGCATTTGTTAAATTTTTTAATTGGTTAAAAGGATACACAAATATAACAATTTCAAAAATTGCCGAGTGAAAATGATATTTAGGATATTCTGAACTACAGGTATATGTTTACATGTAGATTATGGGTATATGTTTATATAAACATATACATTTACAGTTCTCATAATCTTGTATGATAAATAGCCTATCATTTTATATGTTTTAACTTAATGAAATATATAATGTAAATAGTTATACATATATTTACATATAAAAATGTCATGAATTTTTTAGAGTCTCCAAACCGTACAGTTCTTTGTATTCTTTAAGCCGGGAGTCAATAAAGATACCAATTTATCTTTATTCCTGTTAAAGGATCACAAGATATACCCTCTGAATCTATATGATACAAAACTTGATCTATTTGATTAATGGAACCAATAACTAGTGTATTCAGAAAATAACAATAAATTAAATAATTATGCATCATAAGAGTATCAGAATCCCAATTATTAAAATTGTTATAAATCAAATTTACCAATCTTTATTTTTTACGTTACAATTTGAAAAGCAAACTAGAAATACTAGTGTGTATTACATTTTAATTTATCTTTTCTTAGAGAAATTTGCCACTAAGTATTATAAAATATCAAATCAGTCATTATCTGTAGGTGACTGAGCCCTTAAGATAATTGTATATTAATTTTCATACGTGATTCATCCATTAGAAAGCTTATGCAAAGTTAGATGTATTGAAGACAGCCACCATTACCCCATAAAAAATATAAAAATTAATTGCTCTCTAAGGATTTAATGTCCACCTATTCTGGGGAAGTCAATATATTGGATCTGTAGTAAATAGACTCAGTGAATCTAAATGTGGACATGCTGAATTTCTTTAATAGTATGCATTATTCTAAAGAACTGTAAGTGAAAGAAGGTAGTGTGTGCAATGCTATGATAAGGAACTACAACTACTCAATTTTAATTCTCATCTGAAAAGCATACAGAATTTCACAAATATTTGGGGAATGTTGGAAGAAAAGAGTTTTAGCTTAAATGGAACTGTATTTTAACTCTTTAGTTTTTATTTGTTTTAAGTAAGGAAGATAATAAGAGTATTGCTGGCTCATTGAGCACTTTCCATGAGCAGGTGCTGAACTAAACTCACTACTGCCCAGAACTTTTTATAAGACAGATATATATCTATAGCTATATCTATATAGATATATACACATATACACGAGACAAATAAATACATGAGACAAATAAAGCATACAGAAGTAAAGTTGAACCAGTTTTCGAAATTAGGGTGATATTCATACATTGCAATTAATTAAATTTGTATATGTTAATCTAAAGAATATTTTCACCAGATTGGCTAAATGTTTTATAAATAATTTCTTATTGGACATTTGAAAATTATTTACATTCTTAAATTTGGAACAAATCTTTCTGTAAATCTCCTTGAATACTAATGAAATCTTGCAAAATGTAGTATGTATATTAAGTAGTTTATTAAAGGGAGATTACAGGTTATTCAGATTTTTTTACATTATTAAAATGGAAGAATCAGTGGAACAATTTTCATTTTTTCTTTCTCTACAAGAAAGAAAAACATGAGATAATGCAAATACGTAGCAAAATAAGGCTAAAAATAATAGAAAAGATGGTAATTGTCTTATTTCTCTACAAAGTGAATAACTTAAGTACCATAATAGAGGAAGCAATTGCTCTCTATTTTCAATTTAAAAACAGACTAAATAAAGTGTTAATTATAGGAATAATAAGTAAAACAAATCTACTTTCAATATTTAAAGGTAAAACATAATGGAGATTTCAAAGAAATTTGTTATCACTAATTGATAGTGGTTTAGGTTCAGCATGACCTTGAATCTATTAGTTAGGCATTAAATTTCTTTTCTGTCCTGTGAATTCTGGAAAAACTTTAAGCCTTAGGGCAGGTAAAATATGAACAATAGTTTTCTCGAAGGTAGTTACTTTTTAAGTACCACAAATATTTGTTTAGCTTCTCCTGGGAAACTAGAGCCATCATTCAGCATCCCCTACTTCTGAATCTTCTTAATTTAAAAAACATGTCAAGTTTTAGCTGATGAAGGTAAGAGTGTTGGATATTTTGATAGTTTCTTTTTTTTGACATTTAAAAAAATTTATTTTACTTGCCTTTATAATCAAGATTTTTGAATAATACCTTCTAAGCTAATGCATTTTAAGTCCAAAAATTTTGTATTGTCATCAGTGATGAAATTTAGAGTAAATATAAAAGTATTATTTTCACAGGTTTTTAAGTACTTTTAAAAAATATTTAAATGACAAAACACAAATTATACTAAATTTTCATTAAAAGATACTTGGATAGCTTCTTAATACAGAACGTTGCACAGGCCACTTGTTCATACAAGGCGATAAATTCTGTAACCATTCACATGGCCCCGGAAAACTGCTCTGTAGATCAGCTTTTAGCATCAAATTCTTTGGAAGTTTGCTTACCTGAAATTGTAATTGTCAAAAAATAAATTAAATTATATCTATGTTATTAAAATTTGTTAATGAAGGAAATGCAAGAATATTCAATATGCTTGCTTAAAAATATGCTTTTTGAGACTTGCAAGATAAAGCTTGTATGTAAGTAATTTTTATTGTTGATATATGCTCACTTCCACAGCAGCAGTATTATCTGGCAGGACCTAAATGAAATCTAAAGTTAACCTACCTGTTAAGTTAACTTTTACAAAGCCTACAATAAGGTTTCACACAGAGGTTGTTTAATTCAAAAAGCAAAACCTGAGTCGCCATTGTATTGGAGTAGATGCTTTGCTATAGAAGTGGCTTAAAAATATAAAGTAGGATTAGGAAGGGAAACTTATCTGGGTAGAAAATTGTTAATGGTGGGGTCCCTAAGTGAAACAATTGTGCTCACAGAAAAATATCTGTTCTTTTAAAGTGGACTTAAAGTATTTTTTTAAAATAAAGGCAACTTTTTTAATGCAGAGAGTTTAGTTAGACTTATGGTACATGTAAATGTTAATTCAGAACCTCCAAAGATTAGGGATCCATCCTGGAAACACAAAAGTTGGAAGGAGATATTATGAATATTTAGAAAATGATTAAGATTATGTAACATAAATAGAGACATTATTCACTCTCATCCCCATATTGAGATGAGACCATAAGAAAATAATTTTGGATAATTGAAGAAATTATATTTGTATATAGTAATACATATTTAATATATATGTAACATTATATTTTACACAAGTAAATAGTTAAGTTATGGAACGAAGAGACAAAAAGCCTGAAAGTGTGCAATAGACTTCAAAGTTTTGTAGTTAAAATGGTCTGTCAAACTATCATCACCATGCTGTACGTTATGACTCCAGAACTTATTTATCTTATAAGTGGAATTTGTACCTTTTGACCCCCTTCACCCACTTCGCCCACCTAACCACTCCCCCACCAACTCCTGCCATCTCTGGCAACTACCAATCTGTTCTCTGTATCCATGAGCTTGCTTTTGTTGTTGTTGCCTTAGATTCCACATATAAGTGAGATCATACAGTATTCGTCTTTATCTGACCTATTTTACCTAAGTATAATGCCCTCAGGGTCCAACCATATTGTCACCAATGGCAAAATTTCCTTCTTTTATATGGCTGAATAATATTCCTTTGTGTGTGTGTGTGTATATCACATTTTCTGTATCCATTCATCCATTGATAGACACAGGTTGTTTCCATACCTCGGCTATTTTAAACAATGCTGCAGTGAACATGGGAGTGCGTATATCTCTTTGAGTGAGTGTTTTTGTTTTCTTTGGATAAATACCCATATGTGGAATTGCTGGATCATATGGTAGTTCTATTTTTAATATTTTGAGGGCCCTCCATACTGTTTTCCAAAGTGACTGCACCAGTTTGCATTCTCACCAACAATGCACAAGTGTTCCCTTTTCTTCCTTGCTGACACTTATTATTTCTGGTCTTTTTGATAATATCCATTTTTACAGGTGTGAAGTGATATCTCATTGTGGTTTTGCTATGCATTTCCTTGATTATTAGTGATGTTGAGCATGTTGTAATGTGCTTGTTGGCCATCTCTGTATGTCTTCCTTGGAAAAATGTCTATTCAGACTCTGCCCACTTTTTAATTGGATTATTTTTTTGTTTTGCTATTGAGCTGGATGAGTTATTTATATATTTTGAATATTAACCCCTTACATATATATGATTTGTAAATATTTTCTCCCATTTGGTAGATTGTGTTTTCACTTTGTTGGTTGTTTCCTCTGCTGTGGAGAAGCTTTTTAGTTTGATGTCCCACTTGTTTGTTTTTGCTTTTGTTGCCTTTGCTTTTGGTGTCAAACCCAAAAAATCATTGCTAAAACCAGTGTCAAGGAGCTTGAAAATTGTTTTTCAAGTTTTCTAGGCTTCATATGTTATACTTAAGCATAAAATGCCTCAAGCCCTATACTTGTATTTTCTAAACAAACTGCAAATGTTATTGTCGGTTACTAATTACTGAAACCTTTTTAAAGAACGACTTGTGCATTAAAAATCTTCAAAGCAGGAACAATTTGGAAAAGGATAAACCACTCACTTTTATACCTCTGACCTTTTAATATAGATATCTTCTACCATACATTAGCTTTGCTCTGCTTACTGTTTATTTTAATTTCAGTTTCAGTAAAATAAATAAATACCTGAATGTAGGAATCCTGTTCTCTTTAAGGGAAATAACCTTGGAAAAGGAAAAATAGATTCTTTGAACTATTTAAGTGATTCAAAAATTACAGCACATTACAGTGCTATTAAATGTTGTAAAAAACATAAAACCTTACTTAACTCTCTAATATGGAGAAAAATAGTTCTGATTATATGAGATGTAGCATCAAGGAAGTTTGTTTTTTTTCCTCCAGAGAGGTTTGTCATGTTTTGTAAACACTGATGAGTTTTTCCTTTACTGAGGTAAGATAAAAATATTCATAATTGAGGAGTACTCCTCCTTCGCATGTATTCAAGGAATCTGAAGAAATCAAAGCAGTATTTTTAGCGTACTTTCAGTCAAGCCAGTGAATAAAGATATGAATTAAATAAAGACATTTGTATATTTAGAATGTACAATTATAGAACATGTTTCTTTTAATAGAAGGAGGGGATGGATTCAGTTATGTTCAGTAATATTAAGAAAGTCTTTAAACTCTAGAAAAAAATATTACTCATATTAAGTGCTGATAACTGATTTTATTCTAGGCACTTACGTATATATCCCAAAGAAAAGGAAGGAGCTACCATGTAAAAATACATTTCCTCATGAGGAATGGAAGTTCATTCAAACATTCAGCCAATAGCTCTGGGTGCCTGCAAAGTGCCAGGCTGAGTGCTGAAGATAGAGCAGTAAATAAAACAGATAAAAATGTCTGTCCTCATGGAGTTTATATTCCAGTGTGGAAGGCAGACAGATATAATAAAAAATAAAATACTGAGCATGTCAGATGGCAAAAGTGCTATTGAGAAAGACATAGGGGGAAGGGCCTACCAGCAGCAGGAGTGTGAGTTGTCCCGGGCCACCTACTCATACAGTAACTAAGAGGAATGACACAGAAGTGAAATTAGAGCACACAGAATTAGTTCTGCCTGTCTTCACGCAGGGAGTGATCAGACTGGGAGTGTTCTTGAAGAGAGTCTCACCAGGATAAAGCAGTGTTCTGGGCTCCGTCTTCTCTCTGCCAGAGCACACAGTATCCCTAGGTCACATGGATCATTCTGCCATTTCATTCCATGTCATCACGGAAACGTCGATTTGAGCACCTGCTGTGCCAGGAGTGTGTTGTGTGTTGTGAACACAAAAATGATGAAGACCTCATAACTGGCACTTCAATAATACGACTGGTATAACGACTGGTATAACTCTTTGATTTAAATTATTTAGAGACTAGATTTTCATGTTTTGATTCATTTGATTCATTAGAGTATGTATTTATGGTAAAGTGCTCTCAGAATGGGAATTTAACCTTTTCGTGTTTAGGTTCTGGAGGAGGGGCTTCATAAAATCAATAAAATATTCCCAGGAGTTGGATATTATGATTCTTATTTTAAGAAAAGGAAAAAAGAAAAGGTATCCAAGTTCATGGGGTAAGCAAGAAGCAGGAAAGACTATTGAATCCTAAGTCTCCATACTTTCTGTCAGAACATGATGTATACAAAAGCCACCCCAAGAAAGAGATTCATTTGGTAGTTTGTTATCATCATGATTGAATGTATAATATGGAAAAAAAATTATGTGAAGATGTGTTAAATCAAAAGATAATGCCGTGTATATATATTCAGAACATTTCTCTAATAAAGGACCAAGAGATGGAGCTCCTCCAAGCAAAGTGATCAAGTCTAGGTGATGATGCTTACAGATTTACATCCTCAAAGCAGTCCTCCTTTCCAGAAGTTCCATACTTATTAGAGCATTAACTACTAAATTCTCCTTTTATGTACCGATGGAAGTCTCCAAAGACGAGCTGTCTGAAGCCAAAATATAAAATACCGTGTGTAGTTAGGTCAAAGACTGATCTACTTCCCAGTTATTACTGTCATGAAGCTACTTTTTATTTTGTCGAATGAAATAAAAATGTGAGTTTGCATATGGCTTACAACCTGAAAAGCTTTATCAAAACCACAAGTTCTTGGGACTTAACAGAAGCAAAATGATCAAGATGGTTGCTTACATAAAACGTCGATTTAGTTCTCTGTCTGATGCTTTGAAAGGAAGGAATGATTTGAATTACCGCTCAGGTATAGAGGGGAGAAAGTCTTTTCTCCTACCATTTCCTGAAGTCTGACTCTGCAATATTTGGAGCTGCTCAGCCAGCCAGCAGCCACGTCGTTGCATAGAAAATATGCAAATTACATTTTGTGCCCAAAAGGTGTAAATAATTGGGTTTATTAGAAATAGAAATTTTTAGATCACACTAGTCTTTTTTTTCTAGTTTCTTCATCTCCTTGTTTACACAAAGACACATACCCTTTTGTATAAATCACTCTCTCTCTTTATATATTTATAAACTCACTGTGTCCCTGGCAAGTGATAGAAAGCCAGAGTTTTCAGAAACTCAAGGAAAAGAATCTGTCAAAGGTTCTCTGGATTGACCTTCACAGGCTAGTGGCTCAGTCTTGAGTAAATCACTTCACCCCACTTAGCCTCAGTTTCCTCATATCCACAGTATCCAAAATTCTGTAAAAATTCTGTTTACTCATTAATATTCATGGAATTTATAATTTCCAAGCCCATGGGATCTTTCTTATTCCATTATTCTAATCAAAATATTATATTTAAACTTGCAGAATTTGAAGATCAGTGAGATGTTTTTGAGTACGGGTTATATTGTTTCTAAATATAATGTTACCGTAAGGGCCATGTGATACAGCTTCAGAGATAACATAAACTCACACCACCATGTCTGCCAGTTTTGATGATTACATATCTTAACAATAGAAAGCTGAACAGAACTCAACAGTTCATTTTTAGACCAGAATTTGTGTTAATCATTTTGGTCTACTGATAAGAATTTAAAGCCATATTTTTTCCCCCTAATCTCTAAAGCATAATCATGCCATGTTCCAATCATGATTTGATGTTTCCAGTTTACCCTATTTTACTCCTTATTTCTGTAAATAAAATAGGCTTAAGAAAATGTTGGAACTATAATGGATAAAGAAGGACTCATGGACAGGTTGAGGGCAGATCTACTATTTTGGCCTTTAGAAGAATCTCTACGTATCTGGGTTGAATCTCTTACCTGGCATTTCTAGGAAATCAGTTTCGATACTTCACTTAGGAATGATCAGTTTCTAGTACACTGATCAATATTGAACATTTTCACAAAGAATTGATTTAAAATCAGAACACAATTTATTAATATATAATTAATGCCATTTCAATCAACCAAAATATTCATAATCTCTGCAGGACAAAGAAAACTTGGGAACTACATTTTATTACAGAGAAATGTTTATCTTACTTGACTAAATGTTCATTTATTCAAGTGGTGTTTATTGATTTCTTGCTCTCTGCTGGCCATTTGGGACACAAAGAGGAGCAAAAACAAGTACAGCCTTTGCCTTCATGAAAATTTCAGTCTAGAAAAGGAGAAAGAGTAATTACACCATGATCACAGAAAATGTTAAGTTACAACTCTGAAAAATGCTACAAGAGAAAGTAAGATATACCGTGTTCTGAGAGCTTATAGTAAGGACATTTTGCCTTACTGGGTAAGCCAGGCTTTCCTGAATAAGGTACACATGAGCTGATATCTAGAGGACAAACTGGAAATTAACTTGGTGATGCATACGGGGGAAAGAATGCAGGCAAATTCTTGAGAAAGGGCAAACAAGGGACTGAAAAGGCCACTCTGCTAAAGTACAGGGAATGCCTAAGAGTATGCTCTAAGAAAAGATTAAAGAAGCAGAGAGAGATCATATAGGGTTTATAGGACATGCCAAGATTTGTCCACGAGTGATGGGAGGCCACTGAGAGGTGTTGAACAAGGGAGGGAAGTGATCAGATTTTCATTTTTAAATGATCATCCAAGCTGCAGTGTTGTGAGTGAACTAAAGGGACGCTGAGCTGGGTGTGGATAAATTAGTTTGTTGTCAAGATGAGTTGTACAACTTGTACAACTAGATGGGTGTGGGTGTTATTTATCGAGATAGAAAATGCACCTAGTGGGTGGGAAGATTGTGAATTTTATTTTGGACATGAATGTGTGTTTGGAAATAAATCCTGGAAGAGATGCCTTATAGGAAATTGAATATATTGGCTTTGAGCTCGGAAGAAGTCATTTGTGTTTAGGTCATATTGCAAACTGTGGAAGTGGAAGAGAGCATAGAATAGGGCAAGCCTAAGTCTGAACTTCGAGGTACTCCACTGTTATAAATGTTATAAGTGTCTATGTACACACAAATGAACCCGCAAGTAACAAAGAGCTGGCACAGAGGAAGGAATATGATAAGACAAATGTGGCAGATGACCAGGGAAGAATATGTTTTGAAAGGGGGGGGAGACATCGTCTATGTCAAAAACTGCTGTGACATCATCTAAAATCTGAAAAATGTTTATTAGATTTACTGACATTGGAAATCACTAGGAATCTCAGCAAGAACTGTTTCAATGGACTCAGGAGACCAGATGCCAGAATGATGGGTGAGGAGTAAGTGAAAGTTAAAATGGACATAAGTATAGACAGCTTTAGCCTCTCTAATGCTTTGTGATGATGATGTTGGTGACTTGCTGGGGAAGTGAGGTGACTTAATTCCCAGGAAACACTTTTGCCATTGCCTTATTTCCTGTTCTCTCTTTATTCTAAACAAGTCAGTAATGGAGTCCTAGAGTGTATCCCCACTTTGTTAAATTACTGAAAGCAATGAATATTTGCTCGCTATACTAATTGTATTAATAGAATCATAAAGTCTTCCCCAAGGCTCAAAGCACAACATAATTGATGACATCTATGTCTGACTTCCTATTTCCATGAATATCTGGGTGAGTTTCTATGATATTTCTGTAAGTTTCCTCTGTAGAATGTATGCAATGGAATTTAGAATTGGGGTACATAAGAAAGGTAATATCAGGGATGGAATATTTGGTATGGGTCAGTTGTGATATCTCAGAAAATGAAAATGGATTTATTATTATACATTTACTCCATTCCCTCCCTCCCTCCTTTCCTTCCTTTCTTCTTTACTTCCTTCTCTCTTTCCTTCTCTTTAAGGAATGAACACCTAATGATTCTTCTGCAATATGCAAAGTACTAGCTGATAACTAGTAAAGGTAAATGAAGAGTTAAATGATAAGTACACTGAAATTGCTAAAACAGAATAGCTATGTCAGAATAAACAAAGATAAGATTGAAGAGAATGGGATTAAGAGAATGGGAGCGATAAATACTTTTGAATGCAAGGCTGTGATATAGTGGTGAATAGAACGTTATTAAGAAAATAAAACTTAGAGATTATCCTAGAAGTTCTGCACAGGTCTAAAAATAAAGAGACATTGGTTATCGTAATAATCCTAGACATCAATTTTGGGAAATGAATATAAACAAGATGCATTATGCCATGGAAGTATTCTCAAGTCTCAGTAATCCCTGAGAACATGTCACAGAGAAAGGCAGTCAATTTGGAGTCAAAAGGAGCTTTACATTCAAGATATATTGTGAGGGAGATATTTTTAATAAATAAAAGCATAATTTGGGGCTTATTAGGTATCAGGTGTTGGTAGGACATCCAAGCACACATATACTGAGGCAGAAGAAAATAAAACACATGTAGAATTACTGTTCAGGTATCTAAACATTTTCTCAAATACTTCTTGGGAAGGCCCACTCAGTAACCGGAATTTTCTAACATATGCCATAGATTGATAAAGACAAGTGAGAAAGTTGATTGGTTGAAAATATGTTACAAATCTATTTAGTTATATTTACTTACATCAGAATGGAAAGTTAAATTTTACTTTTAATTGTAAGTGAAATCCTTTTAAGTTTATTCATTGCCAGTATGTGCTGTTGAGTCCGTTCTCAGAAGACATAAGTAAAACATCTCAACTTTGTCATAAGCAAATGTACACAGTACTCTTGATTTCCCATAGAAATCTTAGAGAGATAGCTTATTTTTAAGGAACCCAATTCTAAATTTCTTTATCCTTTAAAGATACGTTTTATTTATTTATTGTATTTCCTTTTGTTTTTTTCTAATATAATTTTTAATCATACTCACTTTTGATCAGTCTCTACTTACTGTGAGATCTAACAGTGATCATTTTAGACTAGGGAATTCCCTGGCAGTCCAGTGGTTAGGACTCCACGCTTCCACTACAGGGGTCACAGGTTCGATCCCTGGTTGGGGAACTAAGATCCTGCACGTCGCATGGTGCGTCCAAAGAAAAAAAAAAAGTTAGACTAAGCCAAACACACTCTTTTTTCTATATTAGTTGAGTAAACACTTGAGTAGAGCCTTAAAGTTTGAAGAATGATATTTCTTCAAAAAAGTATCAAATTTCTACTTAATATAATATTAGATACTTTATTGATATTTAAGAAACTTTTTGTACTTTCTCTCTAGATCTCATAATAATTTCAAGTGCATACATGCTTGCAGAATGCTCTATTATGCTCATTTTCCAGATTATTTGAAAAGTTTCCTCAGCTGATGATAGTTATGATTTTTATGAAATGCAGAATTCTTCCTTCATTCCTTGCTCCGAAGAAATCTTTAAATTTTACCAATATGTGAGTTGTTAGGGGTTTTTGTTGCTGTTGTTGCTGTTTGGTTTTTTGCTTTCATTGAATAATAATCAAATCTTTTGCAATATTTACTTGATCCAGTAAAATAGATGATTTATTTGACTCACAATGATGTAAATAGGAAATGATTAAACCCACAATAATTGAAATTAATTATTAATCAGTGATCTAGATGATGAACAAATTAGCCTTCTGCATCGCTGGTCACATAAGTGGGGAGATTGAAAGGGTGTAATATATTCCTATTAAAAAATTTTAATTGTGTCTCTAGGAGTCCCCTAAAACTTTAAATATCTTTGGGAAAACTGGGTATTTTGGAAAGGGCACTAAATTGGACTTACCTTGGGAAAATCAGTTTTTCATCATATTTAGTTTTTCATATGCAAAATGCAGATAATAATTTTTACTTATCATACAGATTGTTCTGACTCAAGTAAGATAACATGTGATTTTTTTAAACATAGAAAAATTGAACTAATCTTCAATTAATTATTCTTTTGCTCACCTATCAAATCCATCCCTTAGTAAAATTCTGAGGAAATAGATATGGGTCAGTTTTCAAAAAGGTTTTGGGAAAATGATTGTGGGACTTTGACATTGGAGAAATGGGGACTTCAGTAGAATACCCTGGAAAGTACTTCTGTGGGTGGGAAGAAAGAAGTTGTGCTAATACTGAAGAGAGAGGTGCATAATTGGGGACTAGAAACACAGTGAAAAGGAACTTCTATTTCCTGGTTTTGTCCCTGGAATCTGTTCTGATAATAGCCTGTGACCGTCTACAGCAGATGTTTTCATGTGTTTAGCCACCAAGCAGTTTAATGAGTTAAGCCTACTTTAACAGCAACAAATTATAGAGTAATTTGTTTTCTTTTATTGATGCACATATTATATATACGTTTCCACTTTAATGTCCTCATTTGCATAAGTTTAAATAGGCATATGAATTACAGCTCTGAGTCTGATGTGCAATAGTGTATGGGTCCCTACACCTTGTGATGTCTGCTAAAGAAGTACAGAGCTCAGGGCTTCCCTGGTGGCGCAGTGGTTGAGAGTCCGCCTGCCGATGCAGGGGACGTGGGTTCGTGCCCCGGTCTGGGAGGATCCCACATGCCGCGGAGCGGCTGGGCCCGTGAGCCATGGCCGCTGAGCCTGTGCGTCCCGAGCCTGTGCTCCGCAACGGGAGAGACCACAACAGTGAGAGGCCCGCGTACAGCAAAAAAAAAAAAAAAAAAAAAAGTATAGAGCTCAAATGCTGTACCAGAAACATTTCTTATTTTTCTCCTTATAAAACCTCTGAATTTAACTCTGAGTCAAGAATGCTATTTTCTACGTCTTTTCGTGCATTAATTCATACAAATGAATATCTACTTTCGTGAGAGATGTGTGCATAATACATTGTACCTATCCTCAATTTACATGCCATCTAATGTAAAAGTAAAACATGTACAGATATTTATAATACAAAAATGAAGGTTATAACTACCACGTGGGTAATACAGAATGAATGGGGGTTCCAAATAGAGAGTGATTGACTTATCGCAAGTTGTGAAGGAGTGCCTTTTGAGCTGTATATTGAAAGATGACTGATAATCTCTTGAAAAAGGCAGACTGGACAACAGCATGAGCTATTGAAAGTTTTAGAATCAGAAGGTACTGTCATTAAAGAAATGCTTTAAGAAGATTGAAGTGGTGGTTTGAGCCATATTGGTTAGAACACAGGGGATGATTCTGCAGATAAAAGTACAGTTAGGGGACTATTTTAATAATAGGTCCAAGATTCCCAAACACCGGTTCCCAAGCACCCCTGCTACAGAAGCATCTGCAGAGATTTTCTAAACAGCAAACTTCCAGGTCCCTCCTGAGACTCTGATTCAGTGGGTCTTAGTTAGGACCCCAGAAACAATATTGAAAACCCATCAGTGATTCTGATGTATAGCCAAGGTTAAGAATCACAGGTTGCAATGATAAACCCTCTGGCCTTATTAGTAGAAACTAGAATTAAGATAATGGGAGAAAAAAGAAACAAATGTAGGAATGCCATAGAAGGTATTTTAGCTGTTAATAATTGCCCAACATTCAAAATGACAAGTTTTACTATTTGCAGTTTGTGAATTGCACTTGTGGAAATTTTTCTGTCTTGTTTTGTTACTATATTTATAGAGCATTTTTAATCTGTTTTCCTACCATTTTGTTCCTCATTTGACATCACAACAAATTCTGTCAAAATAAGTTTCAAAAGTGTTTCTTCCTTCTACTCATGCTGACAATAATTCTGAAGTTATTTTAAGATTTTAAGCCTTTTGCAATTGCACCGAATATTTTAAATTGCTACCATAGATACTTTTAGAAAGAATGATATCAGCTGATTATGAAAGAAAACATTATATTTGAAACAGTTTTCTAGGCTTTGCTAGCCACTTTCAAATTCTCTATATTTTTATTAAGATTCCCAAATACATAACAATAGAAACTGATTTATTTTTAAATGTACGTTTAACATATTGGTATTTAATTATGCCATGTTTATGGGGATGTTTTATTGTAGAGTTTAATTAGATGTTTCTGGGTCTAAATGAAATCCAGTCTTATTTTAATTAAATGGTACATGGTGCTAAAAATGATAGGAAAAGCTAAAAGAAAAGAACCCCAATGGAAGACTTGGGTTTCAGTTGTTGGTTTTTTTTTAAACATAAAGTAGCTCAGCTCTCTAGCTGAACTAGCCAGACAAGATTTGAAATCACGTATAGGACCCATTTGTTGAGCCAGGATTTTCTCTTATTTAGTTTCACTGATATGTCTGAATAAATTACTTAGCCAAATGTATGGTTTACTATTAAATCATATTGGAATCATGGCAAGACCAAAAATCTTACATGAAATAAGTGATGTACAGGTAATGCAAATAAGCTCATTCAAAACTTTTTTTTTAACAAATACTTGAGGAGGGCTCAGATTGGTTATTGAAACAACATTTTTTTTTTTACATCTTTATTGGAGTATAATTGCTTTACAATGGTGTGTTAGTTTCTGCTTTATAACAAAGTGAATCAGTTATACATATACATATGTTCCCATATCTCTTCCCTCTTGCGTCTCCCTCCCTCGCACCCTCCCTATCCCACCCCTCTAGGTGGTCACAAAGCACTGAGCTGATCTCCCTGTGCTATGTGCCTGCTTCCCACTAACTATCTATTTTACGTTTGATAATGTATATATGTCCATGCCACTCTCTCACTTTGTCACAGCTTACCCTTCCCTCTCCCCATATCCTCAAGTCCATTCTCTAGTAGGTCTGTGTCTTTATTCCCATCTTACCCCTAGGTTCTTCATGACCTTTTTTTTTTTCTTAGATTCCATATATATGTGTTAGCATACGGTATTTGTCTTTCTCTTTCTGATTTACTTCACTCTTTATGACAGACTCTAGGTCCATCCACCTCATTACAAATAGCTCAATTTCGTTTCTTTTTATGGCTGAGTAATATTCCACTGTATATATGTGCCACATCTTATTTATCCATTCATCCGATGATGGACACTTAGGTTGCTTCCATCTCCTGGCTATTGTAAATAGAGCTGCAATGAACATTGTGGTACATGACTCTTTTTGAATTATGGTTTTCTCAGGGTATATGCCCAGTAGTGGGATTGATGGGTCATATGGTAGTTCTATTTGTAGTTTTCTAAGGAACCTCCATACTGTTCTCCATAGTGGCTGTACCAATTCACATTCCCACCAGCAGTGCAAGAGTGTTCCCTTTTCTTCACACCATCTCCAGCATTTATTGTTTCTAGATTTTTTGATGATGGCCATTCTGACCAGTGTGAGATGATATCTCATTGTTGTTTTGATTTGCATTTCTCTAATGATTAATGATGTTGAGCATTCTTTCATGTGTTTGTTGGCAATCTGTATATCTTCTTTGGAGAAATGTCTATTTAGGTCTTCTGCCCATTTTTGGATTGGGTTGTTTGTTTTTTTGTTATTGAGCTGCATGAGCTGCTTGTAAATTTGGGAGATTAATCCTTTGTCAGCTGCTTCATTTGCAAATATTTTCTCCCATTCTGAGGGTTGTCTTTTGGTCTTGTTTGTGGTTTCCTTTGCTGTGCAAAAGCTTTTAAGTTTTATTAGGTCCCATTAGTTTGTTTTTATTTCCATTTATCTAGGAGGTGGTCAAAAAGGATCTAGCTGTGGTTTATGTCATAGAGTGTTCTGCGTATATTTTCCTCTAAGAGTTTGATAGTTTCTGGCCTTACATCTAGGTCTTTAATCCATTTTGAGCTTATTTTTGTGTATGGTGTTAGGGAGTGTTCTAATTTCATACTTTTACATGTAGCTGTCCAGTTTTTCCAGCACCATTTATTGAAGAGGCTGTCCTTTCTCCACTGTACATTCCTTCCTCCTTTATCAAAGATAAGGTGACCATATGTGCATGGGTTTATCTCTGGGCTTTCTATCCTGTTCCATTGATCTATCTTTCTGTTTTTGTGCCAGTACCATACTATCCTGATTACTGTAGCTTTGTAGTATAATCTGAAGTCAGGGAGCCTGATTCCTCCAGCTCCGTTTTTCGTCCTCAAGATTGCTTTGGCTATTCGGGGTCTTTTGTGTTTCCATACAAATTGCAAAATTTTTTGTTCTAGTTCTGTGAAAATTGCCAGTGGTAGTTTGATAGGGATTGCATTGAATCTGTAGATTGCTTTGGGTAGTAGAGTCATTTTCACAATGTTGATTCTTCCAATCCAAGAACATGGTATATCTCTCCATCTATTTGTGTCATCTTTAATTTCTTTCATCAGTGTCTTATAATTCTCTGCATACAGGTCTTTTGTCTCCTTAGGTAGGTTTATTCCTAGATATTTTATTTTTTTTGTTGCAATCGTAAATGAGAGTGTTTTCTTAATTTCACTTTCAGATTTTTCATCATTAGTGTATAGGAATGCCAGAAAAATCCTCAACAAAATACTAGCAAACAGAATCCAACAGCGCATTAAAAGGATCATACACCATGATCAAGTGGGGTTTATTCCAGGAATGCAAGGATTCTTCAATATACACAAATCAATCAACATGATACACCATATTAAGGAGAGAAACCATATTGAAGGAGAGAAACCATACGCTCATCTCAATAGATGCAGAGAAAGCTTTCAACGAAATTCAACACCCATTTATGATAAAAACCCGGTAGAAAGTAGGCATAGAGGGGACTTTCCTCAACATAATAAAGGCCATATATGACAAACCCACAGCCACATTGTCCTCAATGGTAAAAAACTGAAACCATTTCCACTAAGATCAGGAACAACACAAGGTTGCCCACTCTCACCACTATTATTCAACATAGTTTTGGAAGTTTTAGCCACAGCAATCAGAGAAGAAAAGGAAATAAAAGGAATCCAAATTGGAAAAGAAGTATTAAAGCTGTCACTGTTTGCAGATGACTTGATACTCTACATAGAGAATCCTAAAGATGCTACCAAAAAACTACTAGAGCTAATCAATGAATTTGGTAAAGTAGCAGGATACAAAATTAATGCACAGAAACCAACATTCTTCTGATGACATTTCTCCTTTTTTTATTCCAAAGTTCAGCCCAGTTAAATCCATTTATTTCCCTGCTATCTTACCTTTTCGTTTATGGGCCAGCAAATATAGTTAGTTTATTGCTTAGTATTGAACTGTCTCTTTGATCTATACAGTTTTATTTTACTCTTGATATACCTAGAAAAGGAGCATAGTATTCTTTATTTATAAGTACCTCAGTTAGTTGTATCTATTGAAACTATGAAAACCCCTTTTTAATTACAACTAGAACTCTATTCTCTGTCTAAGTCTCTGGCCTTACTATTTATGAAAACATAGTGTTTAATTACTGTTTTGCCACCTCATTTCTTTTCTAGTAATTTAAACTTGAAAACCTTTTCACAGTCTCAGTATAAATTCTGAAAGCAGTTGTAACTGACCCCGTGCTTTATTAGAAACTTCTCTCCTATATTGAGTTGAAATGTCTTCTTATATTTCTACCTATAGCTCAACCCCTTGTGGCTAGACAGAACACATCATATTCCATGCAACAGCCTTTCAAGTATCTGAAGATGGTTATATTCATACTTCTATACCATCTCTGCTCCAGGCAGTTTTTCATGAGTCATGTCTTTGATTTCTTTACCATCCTGTCTTCTGAATATTATCCCAATTAATCTTTATAATCAAAGCTGACTGTAGGACCCTGGCATCACAGAATAAAATTGGACCAACACTAACTTTGTTCTTGAGAATGTATTTGCATTAACACCCCTAGATACCCAGCCACACATACCCTTACCCATCTGATCAGATTAGTTTCCAAAATGATTGTTTCATCATGTTGGCTCATATTAAATTTAAAATAAACTAGAATGTGGGCCTGAGATAGAACACAAGCATCAACTGTTGGATAGATCAAAGAAAGAGTAGCTACATCTTAAGAACTCATGTTCATATTAAACAAATCTTTTAGAACTTTTAAAAGCCATACATTAAGAGATTTTTAAGTCTTCTGTAAGGTTTTTAAGTACTCCCATATCAAATCCTATAAAAAATAATTTATCTCAGAAAGGTACAATAGTAACATGGATTTTTTTTTTGCTTAAGTAAGACAGTGATGCCATAGGTGCTCAGAGTGGGCTTGATTCTTCCAGGGAAGAGACTGAGAAATCGTTGATGTGAGAAGAGCCTCTCGCTTGCTGTTCTCTCCATTCCGGGCTGGTTGCCTGCCAAAGCCTCATTCCTACCTGTAAAACTGCCAACATTGGTTCATGCAGCAAGCCTATGTAATTTGCTTTTCTGGGGAGCTATATTAGGGCAGGGTTGACTGATTGAGAGAACTGAAAGCTACAGGCTCTGGGACAAGAGGGCTTTCCTGTGGCCTTATGAGCTGGTTGGTCCTTTTTCAAGCTTGAGAGATAAAACTCTTGGTAACATAGAAAAGGCCTTACTGGCTAAACTGACAGTACTTTCCTGAACAGTGCAAATGGCCCTCATAGCAGGTGCGTTATTCATGGAGCATTATTCATCAGAGCACCACCTGGACAAAAGCAAACAAACAAAACAATATAGAGAGAGATTAGTTGGGAACAAATTTTATATAAAGGATGTTCCTTGTCGAATTATTTATAATGGAAAGGAAAAACTATTCAGTCTGAATGGCCAGAAATTATAGTATTAATTATAGGGCATCCATACCAGGAAATGTTATGCATCCTGTGTGATGTTAAAGAAGAACCTTCAATTTCTATAAAAGTTGATGAGATACTTAATCAAAACTCAAATTTCAAGGCAGTATTATGGTGGCAGCTTGTTAAAATGCATAAGTGATGTACTGGGAGAGCGATACTAATTGAGAATGAGATGTGGAAACAGAAGATAGGAAGGATTATCAAACAAAATTTTAGAATATTATTGCTAGATGGTAGAGAGTTATTGATGACTTGTTGATTATTTTAGTTTCACTATTTGTGCTTATATGTGTTATGCAAACACACAGACAATAAAGTTACTGCTTTTGTAATAAAAGCATGGATAATTTAAAAACAATTTTGATGGGTATAAAAATAATGTTTCCAGGTTCTAAACAACAGAACCCAGCTCTAGGGAACTTGAAAAAAAAAAAAGAATGTGTTGGAAGATTATCAGAGAACTCTCCAAATCTGCTGAATCCAAGATTGGGAAAGATGTCAAGGGAAGCAGGATACCAAGCGAAGCCCGGACAGCTGAATGCAGAAAGGGATCAGGCAGAACAAGGGGATGGTCTGCTTATAATTCTTCCATTGGTACCTTTGTCACTGGACTGTGATATGTGCCATAGTCTCTTGACACCTCTGTTCCTGTGCCCAGAATAATCACTAACTCTCCTTACATCTTTGCCTCACTTTGTTAAGATACAAAAGTCCAAGTTGGGATGGTGTATATTAGTGGCCCATAACCCATAGTATGTGTCCATGTCCAAGCTTCCAGGGCCCTGCATGGCTATTCTCTGCTTCCCTTGGCTTCAGGTGGAGACCCACCTCTTATTTTGAGGTTTCTGTCACCTCCCTCCAGTAGAAAGCTTCTTGGATGCTAAGTAGTAGCAAATGTTCTGTACATCAAATGTTGGAAGAGTTAGTAAAACATTGTGTTAATATTTCTCTGGAGATGCTTAAAAGCCTTAAATAGGATCCTTCAGATAGATTTTTATCTATACAAGTAAGTCCAATTGTGTATGCCACAATTCCTAAGACTCTGGAATATTTCAGTAATGTGTATTATGTAGCTCAGGCATAATAGAAATGCATTCTCCTGGAGACCAACACATGAAACGATTTGTGTATGCATTGCCAGCGTCAGACACCATATATTAGTGTCAATATACTGTAGAGTACCATCAGGATGTTTTTTGCTCAAGAGAGCTATGAAATTTAGTCCTTTTGAAATACTAAGGCAGAGTGAACTACTAAGCTAACTGCCAAAATCCAAATTTAAAAATATATACAAATATTTTTATTTTTTGAGGGATATGTAGGAGCCTGTCTTCTGATTAACAGACTCAAAAGAAAAATGTCAGTTAAATTAAAGTCATGGGAATCTATGATTAGGTTAATAATGTAGTGACCACGTCTTGCTAGTAAAACAATAATATTTAATAAGAGTGTTCACTGCACTTTTATAAGATGGTTTACAAGGTCACAAAGAAAGTTATAGTTGTAGTACCTGCCACTGAGTTGTTTTATGAGCTAATAGATGACATTCAACAGATGAAAATGAAAAGGCAGAATATACATCATAGATAAATGTATGACTATATTATTTATAAATGTGTGCTAAGGGATATTGGAATGGCTTAAACACATTGAGATTATTTTAATACAAATTCAAGAAGCAGTTGAGTTTTCAAAAATTCAGATGCTTTTCATTTCTTAATTTTATGCAGTCAGATGTATTTTTGTAAACTTTGCAACGGAAAGATCTCTGAATAAGCATTTTTAATTAAAAGTCCCACATAACCACTTTGAGAATATTTTTTTCATTGAGGAAAGGGGGAAAGAGCCCATTAAATATTGCTGTTATTTTGTATGTATAAAAGAAGTCTCAACTGGCAATTCAAAGCCTTCTATGATTTGTTCAGTTGAAATTAATTCTCTTCCTTCTCCTCCATGTTTCCCCTGAACTTTGCTTTTACCTGTATTATCTCATTTAAGTTTGCATCATATGACGATGAGAATAACGATAATAATGAACCCTTAGTGATTAGGAAATCAAAGTTTAGACAGATAGCTAATTTGTTCAAAGTCGTGCTGCTTATAAATAAAGTACTAAGATTCATTCTTAAGCAATCTGTCTCTAGAGTCCGTACTTTCAATCCCTGCACTATTAATTGAATATATATTTTCTTCTCTGGATCTTTAATTTTTAAAAGGAAAGGCATCCATCTTACTTACCAATATAACTTTCATGGTACTTAAGACCATGATGACCACAAAATAAGATTAAAAGGAAACAAATCAAAATGTTCAGTATAGTTGTTATATAGTGTGATTATAAGTAATTAATTTCATTCTTTTACTACTTTAATGTTTTCCTAATATGCTGTAATAATAGAAGTCAGCATAAGAGATAGTTAAGAGTAGGAATTCTGGTCAAACATACCTGATTTCAAATTATTTCTCCCTCACTTTATGACTCTGTTTATTTATGGCTTCAGTTATCTAATCATAAAATGGGAATATTACAATGGAAATGGTATTTAAGACTGTTGTAACAAAAATACACTTGTCAGAGTATCTGGTAGAAAGCAATCAATAGAAGCTAGCTATTATTTTTAATCAAAAAATACTTAAGGAGAGAATACTAATATATCATAAATAAAGAATACTGAAATTTATGGTCATTGATGAGTCTTTGAATCCTTAAAATGGATTTTTATCCATACAATAAATTCTAATTTTGTGCACTAAAATTCCTAAGACTCTGAAACATTTCAGTAATGTGTTTTGTACAGCTCAGGTCATGATTCTAATGCTCAGGGTGGATAGAATAAGTAAAAATGCTACTTACAAAGATGTACCTGACCAGACTTCCTCCTTTTGGGTATTCTACCATGATACAGTCATATTTAACAATGAACGGTGTTTGGAATCAATTTATATGTATACACAGTATGTTTACATGGTATTTCTGAGATTATTACAATGTTATTTAATTAATTTTATTTGGAATTTCTGCTATGGCTTGAATCACAAAGTATTGCAGAGACAGGGTCAGGAAAAAATAAAAGATGGTGAGAATGAGGTGAAAACTTTAAATAAATAATGCTTGGATTTTATAAATAAGCAAAAGAACATCTTTTTTACATGTCTCTGTAGTTCATGAAAACTGTATTAGAACAAGTTTAGGTCTAAGAGAAGATAAGGGGTAATATTTTGAAATCAACACATTTTTTACTATCACTGCAGAAATTTCAGTATATTTTATCTTGCATCAAAAAATTACATCTAAATATTTCTTTATAAAAGTTTCCTTAGGGCTACACAAACCCAGAGAGGTACAGAATTACTTGACTTTTCTCTGTGCAATCCTAAATCAAATGAAGTTCTCTCAACTGAGATTCTGTGATCAGTTTGGAGGTCTTGAACTAGACTGTCCCTTATACTGACCATAGGAAACAGTTCTCCATATTCGTTATCATTTTCCCAGTATGTACCAGCATGTCCAGTACATACTATGTTCTCAACAAATATATAATGAATGCATAACTAATGGAGTTACATGGCATAAAGATCTTGGAATTACAAGTCCTGTCTTCAGTCCTGGGCTTTGCCACTTGCTGATTATTTAGCTTTGGGCAAGTGATTTAACTTTTTAGAATGTAAATTTATGTATCTGTAAAATTTTAAAAACAATTCCCCTAGTCTCTGTGAAGGAGATACATGTAAATTATCTTTGAAAATTATAAATGCTAACCATTATAAAGCCATTTCTAAGGCAGAATGACAATGGCTTAATATCGTGGAATCATAGAGTCTCTGTATTGAAAGAGACCTTAAAAGTCATTAAGTTCAACCACACCACTGGTACTTGATTTTCTTCCTAAACAGGGATGTAATGGATATGAAATGCATATTTTATTTTATACATAAGGGGTTTTTCATTCTGCCCCTGATATGACCCAAAACATTCCCTTTGAGTTATAAAGGAGTGATATTTTCAGTACTTTACTCCACACTTTTAAACCGCACACAATTCCATGAGGTAGACACTACGTTTGTCCCCATTTAAGAGATGAGGAAATCTAAAAAAAGAATTGTAATGTTACTTGCCCAGTGACTCACAGTTGGTAAGTTGTAGAGCCTGGACTTGAACCTAGACAGTCAGGATGGAGACAGTCTTGAGTCCATACTCCTAACCAGCACAGTGCACCCTCCCCAGGTGAAGTGGAATGTGGGAATCTTCTCTGCTCCCTGCATGCAACAGTGGATGGTTGTAAGGCGCATCCTATCAAATTCCATAACAGTCTGGAGTCTAGACCAGCAGAGTTCCATAGAACTTTCTGAGATGAAGGAAATAATCTATATCTATACAGTCCAGTATGGTAGCTAGTAGCCACCTTTGGCTTTTGAGCAATTGATATGTGAATGGTGTGATTGAGGAACCAAATTTTTAATTTTGATAATTTAAGTTTAAATAGGTAGATGTAGATAGTGATTACACGGTGACCACATGTTGAACAATGCAGTTTCAGGTTCTAGATCAATGCTTCTCTTTTTTTTTTTTTCCTCCTTGGTATATATGACAGCTGGCATTTATTTGTGAGACACTCTCCCATGAATGGAGCCTGGCAGGACAGAACCAAGTAGTGGCTAAGAATTTAGAGGCTGAAGTTAAGCCGACTTAAGCTCAAATGTCGGCTGTCGTGCTGAATGTGTGACTCAGAGTGTGGAGTTGACTTACCCTTAAATCAGGGCAGTAATTAAATTACATCACTGAGCTTTTTAAAAACTGAAAAGAAAATTATTTGACGTAATTTCAGAGTTACAGGGGGAAATGCAAGAATAGTACAAAGAATTCCTGTGTACACTTCACTTGGAATCCCCAAAGTTTATTACTTTTTCTCTCTGTCTCTGTCTGTCTCTGTCTCTCTCCCTTCCTCTCTGTCTCTCTCTCCTCTTCCCTCCCTTTCTCTTTTTCTCCCTTTCTCTCTCTGTCTCTCTCTGTGTATGATTATTGCCCTGAACCATTTGAGAATAAGTTGCAGGCATGACTCCCCTTTCCTTTTACTAAATACTTGTGTGCATTTCCTAAAAATAAAGACATTATCTTAGACAAGGCAGGAAATTAACAGTTACTAGTCATAATACTATTATCTAATCCACAGACCTTATTCAGTTTTCAGCCGTCGTCCCAATAATGTCTTTTATATCCAAAGCAAATACCATCTTATGCTGTGCATTCAATTTTCATGTCTCTTTAATCTCTTTTACTGTAAAACAGTTTCTCAATCTTGATATTGTTTCATGACATAGATGTTTTTTAAATGATGTAGGCCAGTTAGTTTGCAGACTGTCTCTCCGTTTAGGTTTGTCCTTTGTTTCCTCATAATTTGATGTGCACTTCCGTTAGGGATAAGAAAGCTATGACATGTCCTTTGCTGTGCATCATATCAGGAGGCATATGATGTCCATTTGCCCCATTATGTTGGGCCATTATGGTGATAACTTAGATCACTTGATCACTTAAGTAAGTTTCTATCTACCAAGAACATGTTTTCGAGTTAAGCTTATAAATTCATATAATTATTTTTTTTTGATACTGTAGCTCCAGATTTGAGTAGAGAGAGCCCCCCTCAAGCTGACCCTTATATCCTTTTGACATGACTCCATCATTATTTGAATACATCCCTAATTTCTGGCATAAGAAGTCACTTCAAACTCAGGTCTTATCTTCCCTGACTACCTCCTGGAATCATTAATTTCATCAAAATGCTTCAGTTTATAGGAGTAAAAGAAAGGTATTTCGAAAGCAAGATCTTAGAGCCTGGTAGACTTATTGTTGCTACTGAATGTCATTACTTCTAGGCTTTTTAGCAGTTAGAACTAGGCTACACACACAGAGATGGGTGTATGTACCACCACATATATACATACATACATACATATATATATATATATGTAATTTCTTCCTCCCTTCCTACCCTCCTTCCTTCTATCTATGTCATAAAAGTTGTAAGTTCAAACTGGTTCAAGTTCAAACAAGTTCAAGTTGGTTTCAATTCCATCCAGCATCATGGAGTTAATTATACCTTTCCTCTTTCCCACATTTGTAACTCCGTTCTCTGACAGTACAAGACCTAGATCTCATTATCCACAATATATTTATTTATTTGTTCAGTCGAGAATACATAGAAAGTAGTTTCAGAAGTATTAACCAATAAATCTGAAAAAAGATACCTGCTATGTAGAATTCAATAATTGTTTAGAGTTCTTTGTGTCTTCAGACTGAGAATATATAGTCCAAATATGCAAAGTCCAAATAGTCTAAAAGTTACCTGAATTCTCCCCCTCTGCCACCATGCCCAATGTGGCTATGTTATTCATTTGATATAAAAACATGACTCTGTTCATGTTTCTGTTTTGGGTTTTTAGATTTGGGTCCCTCCCGAGGTGTTGTCCATTTTCTTTTTTTAAGTATGTAAAACATTAACCATTTCCAAAAATTAGAACTTTACCAGAAATTCTATTCAGAGAAGTGTTATCCCAACCCCCTCTTCCTTCATAGAATTTTTTTGAGGAATAAATAAGATTATAAATGTTTAGATTTTTACACACGACCTGGTACCTATTTAGATTCCAAGAAGTCCCATCTAGCTATTCACTTAATAATATTGCTTTACCTTTGTTCATTTACACACTCCTCAAATACTTCATGCATTTTCCTCCCATCTGTGAAACCAAACTGGAAAGCAATTGTGTGAATAAAATTCTTCTCAACCTTTGATATTTTAGATCTTACTAGGAACAGATTATGTTGATATCCTTATCACAACTGATCACAAAACGCTATTGTGTTTAGTTACCCCATTAATCAGTGGCCTATTTTGTTCCTTAAAAGAGAAGAATATGCTTACTGTCTGTGGGATAACCATAATGTTATTGCAAGAATTATGTAGAAAACATATCACAGTAAGACCTCATTTCAGTGATTCCCTAAACAAAGCTGTAATTCTGTATGAAGGTAATAATTGTTAGATTGGACTGAAACAAATAAAGAATCCTGAGACATGTCTCAAGAAATAAGTGAGTTAAGTGGAACTTCCAAGCATCATCACCAGGTTGCATTCAGGTTCTAGCTGCATGCTGAACCCCGGGAGTTTCTTGGGATGCTTTAGAGACCCAATCTTTGTGTAAGGTTATTTTTATAATAAATTGGTTTCATTGTCCTCAATAATACAACTATAGGTTTTGCTCTAAGACTATTGCAGGTCATGATTTTTCTTAAATTTTGTATCTTGCATTCATTGTGAGCCATGTCCCATTCCATAATTCTGACCATGGGATCATGCCTAAATTTTCTTTGCCTTTTTGAAATGCCCTTTCCAAATGCCTACAGTATGTTTCTAACTAGTTGCTATCTTTCCCCTTCTTGCTGGTCTGAATTAAGCATTGAAGAGAAATTATCCTAACAACTTTCTTTTCCTTCTCTAGATAAAATTGTTAGCAGGGCGAGGAAAACATTTGTTAGCTTTTCCACTTTCATTACAATAAGATTTGTAGTAGATGGCAGAATTTAAGCCTCCCATTGCTACAAAGCTTGCCTTTCTCTCACCTGATCTTGTGGTTATCATTAGGAATAAGGCATCCATAGCCTCCAGCCAACCAGGCATCTATAGCACCGTGCACCTCCTTAATAGGATGCTTCTGTCTGCCTTTGTGTTCATTTATGCCAATACTATTCTGCATGCTTCAGCTCAGAAATCTACAGATTTCTCAATACCTCATTTTTCAGTATTTCTCCCTATTTCCCCTCACTGGGATTCAAAAGTATGCCTTTGAACTTGAAGTAAATAATACTAATTGGCACACAATTTTTTAAAAATTCTGTTGTGATAAGATGGGGACAAAGTGATAGCTTAGAAAGATGTAACTTATCATAGCAATGAAGGAGTTTGGGATATTTTCTCTTCTTAGCTCATCTCATTAGTAACTACTGCAGGAGTCATTTGTATTCCATTTTAAAGTATAAATATTTGATTCATATCCAATTGGGAATAATTTGTGTAAGATATAGCATACAGTGTTTTACCTCTGTGTATAAATCATTACCCCTGCATTTAATCATTGCTAAGAGATCGTATAATTTAGCAATATAGATGATTTTATATTTGTCTTTATATTTGTCTCTAGGCTTCTTTTACCTTTGGATCAATTAAATAATTTAATATATTCACCACTTAATGCAGCTTTTTAAAAAACTGAAGTAAAGATCATAGAGGAACAACTATGACCTTAGAAAAGTTTGTGACTTCATTAAACAGCAAAAACAAAAAACAGCAGGAAACGTAAGTTTTTTAAAAATCCAGAATTTGGGACATAGAAATGATACCACAAATAGGGCAATCGCAGGAAATCTGAGACTATCCTTAAGACATGTCATGTTGTTACTGACAGTTATACTAAACTATATAGTGAATTCTAACACATTCTGAATCATGAATCCAATCACTCGGGTTTGGCTGACCGGAATTATCCCAATATAGCACATGCATTCATTTTGAGAACAAAGAATATGAAAGCTAGTATTTGATTTCTCTTGTAATCATCTGGAAATATGGTAGATAGTTTTAATCCAAAATTTCCTGTATGAGAAGGGAATAAAATGGAAATAATGCTGTTGAAGTTGAAGGTCAAATTCTATCAGCGTGAACAAGGAACCTAACATCAGACCAAAGTTCTCCTTCAGAATCCCAGAGTTTGAAGATGCTATGAAGTCCTGCACTGCAGGAAGAATAATTAAACAATGTTATCAGTTGGATTCTGTCAAACAGTCTGGTGCTATTTTACCATAATAGTTCTAATTGATCTTTCCATAATCTGAACATTGTAACTTGAATGTGACACTGCCTTAAATGCCCAATAAAGTGCCAACACAGAGGGACCATTTGGAACCAGATCCCAGCCTATTTCTAATTCAGTTCTATTCTATCCTATCCTATTCTATCCTATCCTATTCTA
Organism: Pseudorca crassidens; assembly: GCF_039906515.1. Lineage (NCBI taxonomy): Eukaryota > Metazoa > Chordata > Mammalia > Artiodactyla > Delphinidae > Pseudorca > Pseudorca crassidens. The sequence goes on from NC_090306.1 coordinate 66,947,210, forward strand.
TTCTATTCTATTCCATTCCATTCCATTCCATTCTATTGATTCAAGTGAGTATCTGCTAGTTACAGGGTAGTTTTAAGGTGAAATTTAAGATGTTTAACTAAAAAAAATTGTTAAAATAGGGTTGCAGAAAATAATATATACTTTTATCCTGTATCTGAAATAATTAATAAAAATAATAAATCAAAGAATCTGTATAAATACACAAAAAGTTATTAACAGCAATTATTTTGGGAGAGGGTAGGAAGACTTTTTATTCAGTAATTTTACTTTCTAATTTAACAACTTTGTCGTGCATGATTATCAATTAGCAGTTATTACCTATCTGATTAGGAAAAGATAGTTTTTCAAAAGCTAAACTTTATAGAAAAGTCAAATGATGTAATGAAAAGTCATAGAATTTATAGACAGAAAACATGGCAACTGTCTAGCCATGTGACTCGGTAGATGTCATATATTTCTTCTGAGCCTCAGTGTTCTTATCTGTAAAATGTGATTGATAATAAAATTATCAAGGTAAAACGTGGTTGAAAATATCAAAATGCAATGTATGAAAAAGTACTTTATAAGGTCAAATATCAAGATACCTTTGGTAGTTATATATGTACAGTTTTATGCTGACTTATAGGTACTTATTGGTAATTCAGAGAGAGACATATTGGGTAGACCTATTTGTAAAAAAGAGCAAAATCCTATAAAGAAAACTGACAGTGAAAAACTGAAGGCAGAGGTGAAAGGAAAAATACAATGGAAATATATCAGAACACATTTTCAAAAAAGACAGAATGCAGCCCTGGGAATAGGGAGTAGAGAATTAAAGAAAAATTAACATGGTAAACAAAAAAGTCAGAAATTGGGGGAAAAAATAGATAGAGCTAATGACTAAGAGACTTTTAGAAATAGCGCTAAGCTGTGAAGCCTAGGATGGTCATTAGATTTGGGAAGGGTGATTGAGGCTCTGGCACTCTTACATGCTAAAAATGACTAAAGGACAGAATGAAAATCTTTTCTAGGACTGTCAAGTTAGTTATGCTCTATAGCTGGAGGTTGGAGAGTGGTTAAGGTTTGAAAATAATTAAGTGATATAACCAGGATTTGATCTACTGAATTCGATTTATCTCTTCAATGGCCAAAGGTTAAAATGATCAACACGTAAAGCTAAGGCATAAGTTGTCACATGAGACATCTAAACTTGGATCCCGGTTCGAGCTTGCTTCTGCCCATAGAATTGAGGACTTCAATCCACGTCTTGAGAATTCCAGTTGGTTACTTAGGAGTGAGTGAACGCGTGTGTGGCCATGATGGATTTATTTATTTCTGTCTTAGGAGTTATTTTCATAGTTTTCCTTTGAGAATTCTAACGGACTTCTACCAGCTTCAATTGTTCTGTCTCTGGATGCTGCCTACGTTCTGCCAACAGAGGTGGGCCAATTTATCTGATATTGCCTCTGCAGAAAAGACAGGAGCTTTGGGGGGCAAAGTGTGCCTATCATGCAGGTAAACTTCCCTGATCTAACCAGGTAGAGAACTAAGCAGTCAGGAGAGGTAGTGTTGGTAAAAGCAGAATCTTTTCTGTAGCCACCTCTCCTGTCCACGTAGGAATAGCTAGCACAAGAGCCACTTTCTATAAGAATTCCTAACATTTGACATGGCTCGACAAGGATGACTCTGATAGACATCATCATGTCTGAATCTGTGCATGGCTGAGTCTACCGGTGTGTTTGGACAGCCACTTTCCCTCGCTGCAAAGTATGTCTCCTTTTCATCCTTAGTGGTATTTTTGGTTTATGCCCTTGTTTGTGAAATTATGAGAGGCTAAATTTGGTTCTTCCTCCAAATCTAAATATCTTCAGAATATAATCTGAATATCCAAATTTAGGGTTGGGTTGGGTTGGGTTTCCTCTTATATTTATTTTGTTTGTTTATTACCATAATGACTTCCCTAATGTAGTTTGTACCCTAGCCTGAGAGCGGCAACTAGGAGAATATATGCCTGCTGCCTTTATGCTCTCTGTACCTCAGTTTCTTCCTATATATTCGTGGGAGGTATGTCAGTGTTTTTTATTTATCTCATAGGATTATATTGAATGCCAATTAGGTGTATTTTTAAACACTTACAAAGCTATTTGTGTCCCCCAAATTATCTACTCATAAAAATACTAATTTTAGAAGGATCCCTGTGGTAATGAGGTTTATAATTAAGCTGTCAGTTTAAAATATTTTGATTTCAGTTTTATTTAAAAAGGAAAATCCAGAGAATGGACTTGAGGACACGGGGAGGGGGAAGGGTAAGCTGGGACAAAGTGAGAGAGTGGCATGGACATATATACACTACCAAATGTAGAATAGATAGCTAGTTGGGAAGCAGCTGCATAGCACAGGGAAATCAGCTCGGTACTTTGTGATCACCTAGAGGGGTGGGGTCGGGAGGGTGGGAGGGAGATGTAACGAGATATGGGGATATATGTATATGTATAGCTGATTCACTTTGTTATAAAGCAGAAATTAACACACCATTGTAAGGCAATTATACTCCAATAAAGATGTTAAAAGATAAAATAAATAAAGTTTATCATACTAGCAAAAAAAAGGAAAATCCACTTCAAGTTTGCTATGTGAAGTTTTGAAATTTTGTGTAAATGCTAACATCACATGGAAATCACATTTTGTACAATTTTATAGCCACCATTTTTTTTTATCTGACTGTTCTTGTAATTTTCTTTTTAGTTGCCTTCAGGGAACAATATGAGAGCTCTACTTAGAGCTTACTTAACTCCTATCAATTCTTATCAATAAAAATCAAAGATTATACAAAATTATACAAACATTCATTTGGATAAGAGGCAGTCCATTGAATTCTGCTAAAACAGTTTTTATATTAAAACTGATTCATTTTATTTCCTCACTTCAGTTATAGGCTACTAAACTCTTACAGCCTTCTGAAACACAAAAATTGAAAAAGTCTTATTCATGTAAAAAATTTTTAAAATTCTACGTAAAGCAAATGTCTGTCATACCAAGATGTCCAAAATTATAAAGGTTATCAGGCATCACTCGTGGTAGCCTTGGAAATTATTTGTTTGATTTTTGAGGAAATCCTTTAACCAGTCAAGTTCAGTAATATTTTTAACTTACTTTTCTCTGCATTAAAAGGATATGCCTGTTAAGATATACCTAGGTCATACATAATACATTCATCTGTCTTCTACCACTTCTGTGGGTTGAGATGCACATGGTTTAAGTGAATCTGTGTGACGAACATTAGAACCATCTTGACCCCAGTGTGTCAACTTCTGTGAGTCTGGCCGCTCTCAAAGAATTTGTTGGCTGAGCTATAGAGTCTCTAAGAAACTCTAATTTGAAGAAGGAAGACTAAAGTTTGGGGAGGGAAAGTGAAAAAGGTTGATAAATACATATAACTTCCTAAATAAAAACTTTGTCATATATCATCAAGAGTAGCCCAGGAAAACCATTCTTATGGCTTCTAAATCCTTGAATCCAGCAATATAAAAAATTTTTATTTTGATTTAGGTTTAAATGTCCAGTTTCTTGAGATGCCAGTTTCTTTACAACCTAAACCACTTGTCAAGTTCAGACCACGGGGAAGAATATTACTATTTTTCAAATACAGATTATTAAATCCATTCCATTTGAAAGACTAGAGATGCAGGTCAAACATCCTCTACTCCATGTTTTGGATCCCCTGGGAGATAATCCATTTTAGGAATTGTTTAATACTTTCTGAATACTTGTCATAAACTTCCGTCACAGATACTTTTTCTTAAATCTACAAGGCAAGTTGTCTTTTTATATGCTTGTTTTGCCTCTTTAAGAGAGAAAAGGGAAGAGAGAGGGAATGGAATTAAGCTTTAAAGAAACATGCCTGGTTTGTGTGTTTGGTGCTTTCCAGAAACAGGAAATTTATTAGAAGAAATTGAGGGTAATCTATATTTAAGGGAAGCAGTTTATATGTCTTATGGGCCATGGTTTCCCCAATGAAAGAATGTTTAATACATCTTTATTGAGTAAATAGGCTTGAATAAAATCTATAAATTTATAAAATATTTTTGTTTGATCTTTATGGCAATCCTTTGGGATGAGTAAAAGCAATATTGTATCTCTTTCTGGTGTTGTTGCTAACTTGGCTTCCTGACCCAAAGTCAGTATCAATCCATTCCAATTGTGAAAGACCTAGGAGTCATCTGAACAAGCAGGAGTTGAGATGTTAAAACCACTGGTTTTATCGCACATCTGCAAGTGAGAAGACCTGTCAAAACATGGGTTAATTGTTTATATGGTAAAAAACTAGATGTTGAAGTGAAAAATCTAAAGTGCTAAATATGTTAATTATAATTAAATATGAGCTGTTTTCGGAAAAGGTAAACTGAAATTTATTACAGAAAGAATCCAAGACTCTCTCTGATGAAGTTGGTATACAACCTCTTTCTTTAGAGAATAGTACAAGCACAGGGAGCAGCTGCAGGACCCCCAAATTCTTGGAGGTAAAGGATATCTAGAATTTAGATAGATATTATTATTATATCTATTAATAATAAAATATAATTATTCTATTATTCTATTTAGAATAATAGAATTTGCAGATTCTAACAGGTCACATCACATGTTGGTAACTGAGGTGTGAAAAAACAAAGGACCATACTCTGGCTTGTACTCCACAGAAATCACACCTTACTTGTAACTTTAGATTTGGTTGGATCCTTTTCCAATGAATTAAGGGCAGCAAGCATTAAAAAAAAAAAGACTAAAATTGAACTCAGACAAATTTAAAATGTAAGATCTAAAGGTGGTACATTCTGGGCCTAGATAATTTGAATTCTGTCTTTGAACGGAAGGGCAGCTATGGGGAAATTAGGCTTCTTGTGATGACATCAGAGACATCTCATCCCCTGGGTGTCAATGGTCACATTTAGAACGTTGCTCTAAAGTCCGATGCAGACTCTCTGCTGATAAGTTTCTGAGAGGCAAGTTTTTGGGTCTCATTGATTTACTGAAACATTCATTCAATTAAGAAATTTTTGAGTTCCTGGAAGGAGCCAGTGGTATGCTAGGCCATACAGCTACGACATAGGCATGGCTCATGTGTGGTGCAACCTAAATTTTGTTGCTTTGGTAAAGATAACATTACTTCCGAGAAGGGAGGCTAAATATTATAGAAAAGAACAGAACGGAAGTAGGATGCCTCCATAAAAGGAGGCAAATACATAAGATTGGAAATTGAAGTGTGCGTTCAGTCTGGGTAAATAAAAATATGAGATTAATTGCTCTTATTTGGGTAATTAAATGGGGGGTGGGGGGAGGTGTTCCCATGATGTTAATCCTTTCTGAGATTAACATGCTTTTATATACTGGTTTCAGTTAGTCATTTGCCAATGAAGGCTTTTAGATAGCATTTAAGAGAAATCTGTACAGGTCAAAACAAAAAAAGAGACAATCTTTCCTAGCAGAGCAAATTGTTAGAGATAAGAGTATACATAAATTACGAAATTTGCTGTAAAGTCATTCGAAATGGGTGTATTCTTCTGTGGTCACCTTAGCTATATATGTATCTCAGAGCAGAGTAAGCCCATCTAGATCATATCATCTAGAAACCAGTATTTGAGCAGCCTCATAAAATATTTCAAAGTATAAAGTCTCAAATTTCCTTTGATGTTAAAGATGAGAGACACAGTAAATAGGTAAGGTTTTGGGTATAAGATAAAGAAAAGTTGGAAGAAAATTATTTCGTTATCATCAAAATCAATTATTGAGTTTCACTGTATTTATATCACTTCTTTTAGAGTGGTAAAGTTAGGAGAAAATTTAAACATTTTCTTCTAAGAATGTACAATTTAAAAGGATAATTTTAATATAGGAAAGGTTAACTGATGAATAGAACATATTCTATTTAGGAATGTTTACTTAGATAACGACAAAGTATTCATGTTTCCTTCAATGGTAGTTGAATCAGCAGTATCTCTAAGTTTGCTAATAACTTGAACACTATGATTTGGGACTTGAACCCTAAGGAGTCAAGTTCAAATGATGACTTGTATGTTCTCTATTATTTAGTTGGGAAATTAGACCTGGCTATTTAAGGTTTCTTAAATCATTACATATATGTTACATATTTTAAACAGCTTTCAATATAATTCTTGTGACTTGGCTTTGCAGATATGCCTGTTTATTTTTTTAGATTATTTAGGAGATTAGCATTAGAAGATATGTTTAATTACAATTTTTCCTTATAAAGTAGGCAAACTTTCATGTTTACTAAATAATAAGAAATATAAATTCTTTATTTATTAGTGAATGTGGAAAATAATTTTCTCTGAATGTAACCCAGTCTGGTAACTTTGCATAAACAAGCCCTAATTCAAAGCTATTGCAACAGGAGGGAGAGACCAGAACTCAATCTGAGCTCTACTCCAGGGGAAAAAAAAAAAGGGCAGGAGAGTTTTCAATTACAAATAATCACGCCTCGGATAAACCTCATTGGCTACGATACTGCCACTGCGCAAAGCTGGGCAGGAGAGTTTTAAGAGGTGCGTGGAGGCCTCTAAGTCTGCCTCTGTTTGCTAATTGGATTTACCTACAGGAAAAGGAAGATAGTTTTACAACTTGGAGCAAGGCACCTATCAAATTTAGGCTTCTACCTTCCTACAGACACTGAAAGATAGAGGTACTGTCTTCCTGGATGGTTACATTTCAAAGGAATGACTTCCAGGTCTTTGAGAAAGACATCTGTGGGTTGTAAAACTGGTTAGGGCCTTTGAAAGATATTTACATTTCAAAGGAGCAGAGAAGGATTTTACAATGATATGTTTTCTAAAGTAAATGCTCTAAGAAAAGAGAGATCAAGGGCTTAGAGTCAGGAAGATAACTAAAGTTTAGTCAAGCAGAGAGGGACCAACTTGAGCAATATATTATGTCGTGATTATGTTATAATTTGGACTTCTTCTCCAAGGTTCTTTGACTGTGGACCTCTGGGTGTGACTCATTTGGACTTCTGGAAAGGGGAAGTAACAATAGGGATGATGCTTTGGTACTCTTCTTTACTCTGTTACCAACTATTTATGTCTTGAGAAGCTGCCTTTGGGGCCTTTAAATTTTGTAAGTTGAGAAGAAATTAGATATTTATTCTAGTAACAAACAATAATGAAATAAATTATTGGAATTGCATAGATTATCATAGAAATACGATTAGTAGTAGTATTTTTAGTACTTGTGTTGAACTTAGCCATCATGATGCATAGAAAAGAGATGTTGTTATACTATAAAGATAAGTAAATTTAGGTAAGTTATGCTGAACAATTACTTAAGCAGAATAGCCTTATTCTTATACTAGCAGCTTCTTACCTTCAAACTGGAATTAAAAGAGAAAGTTTATATGTCATCCTGTTAAGGAGACAGTGATAATTATGAATTCTCGTCCTCCTTCAGAATCTTAAACAAAAAGCCTTACTTTCTGGAAAATTCTATAGTCCTATAATGCTGAAACATTATTTAGAATAAAACAACTCATAAAAATGTTGATAAAAAAGAACTACCTAGCTAATTCTTAATTCTCTGAAAACTAAAGCTCTCTAATACCTATTTTTTGAATGCTGTTGTGGGTAATTAGATATGATTTTCCAGTTATTGGAGAAAGAGCAGATGTGACTGGGATTGCTGAGATCATAATTTTATGGTGTAATGTGATGCTGACCGTGTGAGGGGATGTGAAGATGAGGCAGTTAACAGTAGATGTAAGGGTTTGGAACTGGGAGTCTTTGAACTATATTTGAAAGAATCAGAGCAAGGGCTTAAAGTCATTTTACTTTTCTTCTTTCTTTGTTTCCTTCTGCCATTCTTATAGCAGCTGAATTCTTGGGGCCTCTCTCCTCACTCTTCCTTTCCAACGTTTTCCTTCTATTTCTTTCTCCTTTAGCAGTGCTCTTTAAGTAAATAGGACACTGAAAGAATATATAACGTCAAACAACCATCAGACAGCAGGTCCTAATCATGCCAGTATTCAGTAAGCCATGTCTGAAGACTCTACCTTTCCTCTGGGTTTGATAGGATAAAGCTAGTCGTGGAAAAGGAATTGAGAAGTGTGGCTCTACTGATAAGGAAACATCACCATAAACTGTGAATTAGCAGCAGGTCACTGGATTTACATCTGGAGTGTTTCACTGCTATTAATAATGCCTTTTTTACTCTTTGACTTCTGTGGACATATCACCTAGGATAATGACCCTCCATCTATTTGCACAGGTGCAAGGAAATAAAAAAAAGGTCCTAAAATGTACATACAGACTCACACACACATAAGCATGCTGGGCATACTAAATTATAGAAAAGAATAATTCATCAATAAAGTAAATGTTGTGAAGTCCTGTGATTCATCATTCATGATTCATTCATAACACAAATTAAAAAATAATTTTGAAAGAAGCTGACAGATTGGACCAGAGACATAAATCTAAGCTATCCAGGCAGTATAACTCTGCACAGTAACATTACGGGAACAGCTGCTATCTTTGTGTAGCTCACACCTAGGTTGTTTTTGTAGACCCTACTGATGACAAAACCAATTAGCAGATTAGAAATTGCCAAAAATCAGGGATGCCTTGCTGAAGAATCTCTAAAACTGAATAGTATTTTGGCTAATGCTATTCTTTGTTCATCTCAGGATTTATAGAATAAGAATGTTTTGTGTGTAAACATCTGTTGCTTCAGGGGAGCGTCCATCATGCAGTTGCCAAATGAGGTAGACATATGTGCATATGGAAAGCCTTAAGATCTGTGGTACTGCTGAATTTCTCAACATAGATTAAAACTTCTAATCAGGTTTTTTTTTTTAAGTAAACCTACTTTATAAAATGAACTGTTGAATAGTTTGATGTAAAAGAAAGCATTTCAAAGGATATTTCATTTAAATGTAAATGTAGACTATGCATTATTAAAGAGAACGTGGCTTTTCATATTCTTGTTTTTCTAGACACCTGGGATCAAAGTCACCTTTTGAACTTACACAGTAAGCTTCTAAACTTAAATCTTACTGTTAAGGATTTAAGTTCCTTATTTTCACTGTTAAAAGACAAATGCTACCTAAAGCTTTATCTGCAGCATTAATTTTCCTGTAAAGACAGGGGAACTGAATTAGCAGGGGAAAGGGTAGGACTCTGGAACACTTCGGTCATAGCTTTGGAATCAGAGCTCTCAGCAGTTTCATGCTTTGTGGATAATTAAAATCGATACAAAATAATTACACAGCTGGAAGGATCTCCAGATAGTTAATCCAGTCCCTTTCCTCCAGGAGAAACTAACTCTAGTCTAAACCAACGTCCACACAGGCATTCAGGTTACATGAAAGAAATAGGAACCCTAGATTTACTTTCTGCACTTACTATGAACATTGCAAATGTGGCCTGGTAATAAGTGTTCAGAAGGAGATTATTATTATTATTATAAAGACGATGTAAGCATCATACAATAGCCTTCTGCAATCGCAAGATAATCAATGGAAGGCAGTGATGGCTAAAATGACTGTCATTTTTAGCGTTTCTCATGTCATATCTTAAAAGTCCAGATCAAGTGCTATTCCTCCCTAAAATCTTACTAATCTCCATATCCATTGGTTATTTAACTTTTGGTACCTATATTTAGTAAGGCTTTAGGATATATACATAAATCTATAATATGAATATAGATAGCTGTATAAAGTAGCTTTTGACATCTCTGCACCTTAATGAGAAGTCCTTGAATGCTAGTTGCCAGAGCCTAGCACAATGCTCTGTACTTAGTCATTACTCAGCAAATGCTGGTTTTTAATATTTTTCTTCTAAATCCGGTTGAAGCTAGTTTTTCTTTATTGTTCTGTCCTCAGGGCAGGTGAGGACAATCATGAGAAGTGTTGAGTCTCCTGGCTGATTTCAGTTCTCTATTCCAACATTCTCTTTATTTCTTTTTTAAGGCGTCTTTGTTTTTTTTATTTTATAGAGATCAAATATTGTAAGAACAAAATAAAACAAATATTTCCAAGTTCCATTAATGTTCCACATTTTTCAAGTAAAATTTAACGTGACGAAGTTAGTCTACAACAAAAGATTTTTAGATGATCTCTTGGAGTTCAATTTTATTTTTTAGGTACACTTTTCCTAAAGAAAAAGGCCATGGTTCTTGAAGCTTTTGGTAAATCAGTAGAATTCAAAAATTGTAAAGTAACGTGTCAAGTTAGATTAGTGGATTAGTCCAAGGTATCTACAAAGTTTTAGGGAAACAATGTATTACACTCACTACATGCTTTGAAAAAAATAAATAAAAGGGAACTTTTCATCAGTATTCAATATTGGGCCACCTTATGGAACTGCACCCTATTCACACTTTTTATGTTTCCCTTAATCCTGCTGTCTTTGACTAGTGGTCAAAATACAAGATTTCTATTACAGAAAATATTTCCCATCAATTGTTATTTCTACAACCAGCTGCCTTCACAATCTCTTTTCTTTATTCTGTGACCTACATGCCACATTTCTTTACAGTATATTCTTTCTTCTTCCTTTAGCTAATAAACTTCCAGTTTCTTCACTTGACAAGAAACAAAGGCAACTCAAGTGGAGGCTGTACATTCCACTACAGCCAGAAGGGGATGGGGGAGTGGGGAGGTGAGGGCTGAAAATGGGAATAACATTCTAAATTTCCATGCATTCAAATACCATCACTTTCTTTGTCTGCAAGACCCTTACTCTGCATACACATCCCAGACACACTGTCTTCTAATCATTGAGGACACTGGAATCTGGCTCCCTATCTTCCTTTTGACCCCCAAACCCAAGCATCCTTGTGTATAGCTTCAGTGTCATTATGGTGAACCCATCAATTTATCCCAAGAAGTTTTACCGACACTTCACTCAACAAACATCATCAAAGCTCAAGTCCAAAGAAAAGAATGAATCTCTCTCTTTCTCTCTCTCCCCCATTCCCTCCATTCAACTTCCATGCTCTTCAACCCTATAATTATCTATTTAATTTTCCTAAAGCACCGCATTAATCCATGCAGTCACTGATTCCTATTGCCACATGTTCAGTCTTCCTACTTCTGGTGTTCAAAGACCATCAAAATTGGCCCTCAACCTTTGTCTCTAGACAATTTTTGTTACTTGGGCAAGATTATAACTGATCCAGCAATTCTCCAAATATGCCTAATTTTCTAGAATTCTAAGCTATTCTCATGGCCTCTGTCAATTGTGTCCTACCCTCCCCCACAAAAAAAACTACTTTCCTTTAAGATCCAAATGGCCAGTAGTCTGTGACCACTCCATGTGAAAGTGTCTGTGTTCTTCTCAGAAGTTCTGTGGATTGGGTTCCACTGTTTGAAAGCATTTATTTCTTTGTTTTGTGGTTAACTGTAAATTTATCTGTCTCCTTAATTGCCTAAAAGGTAGAACCAGCTTACTGTGTTAGTAAAATAGGGTATTAGTTCCGTGTCTACCTCTAATGAGCTCTTTCTGACTTACCACTTCACCCTACTGAACTACAATTGTATATGTATGTAACAGGAGAATGAGGACATCGATTAAAATGATGTGTTATATTTTGTATGTGTTCTATGAAATTATCAGAGAAGTGGCCAGGGCATTCTATGTTTATTATTTCCATATCACTCTCTTTATAGTAGGCTAAAACTAGTAGATATTCAATAAATATTCATTAATATTCATTGAATAAGGAGATATTTACTAATTTCTTTTTAACAGAGCACAATAAGTTTTAAGGAGTCAATAATCCACTTAAGCATACAGTTCTCAGTCATCTACCCCTTCTTTTCATCACATCCGTGATTAGATTTCTCCACTAGCTCTGTCTTCTGGACCACATCTTTAGCCTATGGCAAATACTAAAACTAGTATAAAAAACATGGCATATCAGGTTTGAAAAAACAGACTTCTAAGTTTTAGTGGCAAGTTGTGCAATGCCACAGTTTCTTTGAAAAGCCTTTGCAAAACACCTCAATTACACCTCATCATTATGGTTCTTGTGACTTCCTGGATATTTCTCTAATAAACTCTGTAAAACTCACCTTGTTAATCACCATTGACAAAGCTCCATCACATGGTTCATCTTGTTTGAACCGCATAAGAAATCAGAAGTTGTACCTTCTTCCTGTCTCATTGGTTGCCTCAAGTTGTAAGTTTTGCATAATTATATAGATTTTTCTTCAAATGATGGTATCTTATAAACATGGCGAGTTATGTCTTCTAGAAGCCCGTATCTTTGGGGGGTTTTACATTGATAAGAAACATTGAAAACTTAGTTCATTTTTACAAAGATTTCAGAATTTTCAATATCTCTGAGAAGGGTCATATGCCAACAGATGCTTAATTTTCAGTGTAGCCCACATTATCCAATGCCCAGAGGGTGTTTTTTCTTTTTTAAATATTTAAATAACAGTAATATTGGCAAACACCGTCTTCTCCCCCCAGATGTGGAATACAGGAATGACTTGTTGGCTACTAAAGAGATTAAATTTCATTTGTCTTTGCCCTAGAGATAAACACCAAGTAAAAGATGGAAATATTTTTGATAAGTAAGTTATCACAGACAGCATAGTTTCTACTTAAGAAGTAAAAAAAACTAACTCGGCCTCGGGGCTCTAATTCTATTTGTGTGCCATCTAATATTTGTAAGTGGGCTTCACTTTAAGCTTGTCTATCCTGGCAGTTCAGAATGCAAATATAATAACAAAATTCCCTGAAAACAAATTTCAGCTGATCAAAACCCCTTAAAGAATTGTTTAAAAGATAAGTTATTTTCTTTACTACAGTAAGTAAAGTATTATGGTGATCAACGTGTGAGAGAAATGAAGTTAATTTATATTAAATACAGAAAGGAATAAAAATAACTCATAATATATTCAAAACAAGACTGTACCGTATTTATAACTAGCTTACCTTATCTCAGTAGTTGAATTTTCCTTTGAATATAATTTTGGAGGAATTGCGCTTTTCTTGGCTAAGGTTCTATTTTAAAACACACACATGTATGTTGTTGACAATGTAGCCCTCCATCCTAATAACCGAGATTAATATCCAGTGACATAAAAACACTACCAAATGTAAAATAGCTAGTGGGAAGCAGCTGCATGGCACAGGGAGATCAGCTCGGTGCTTTGCAACCACCTAGTGGGGTGGGATAAGGAGGGTGGGAGGGAGATGCAAGAGGGAGGGGATATGGGGATATACGTATGCATATAGCTGATTCATTTGGTTATACAGCAGAAACTAACACAACACTGTAAAGCAATTACACTCCAAAAAAGATGTTAAAAAAGTACTTGAGATTAAAATAGAATAATTGTGAAGTAAATGTGTTTTTTTCCCCTTAGACTTGGGACATGATTCAGCATTTAAAACTTATAATTCCCCAAAAGATGTTACAGAGACAATTCAGCTGTTGGATTTGTTTCAGAATAAATAAGGGACTTAATATAATATGCATATAATATCCATATGTGTACATACATATAGAGTCTTACATATCTAACCTGTGTATCATGTGTTGATATATTTTTTCTTCTTTAATGTGCACAATTTCAGTTCATTCAGTGATATACTTAGGCAAATGTTACCAAGCCTCTCTCCTCTGTTCAGGAAATGAGATCAGCAGTGCTTATGGGAAACGCACATGGAATCATCAGTCTTTGGTGCTCATCTAGTCACATTAGCATTGTACTTCACTAATAATGTGGGATTTGGCACAAATCTAATGATATTAATGGGGAATGACTTCTGTTTGTATAGAGAGAGTAAATGGTGGATAATTGTGCTCTTTCTGCCCTTATTCAATCCTTTGTTCACTCTCCCACAGCCAACATGCCTCCCATATCCCACCTGAAACTGGAGGCAGCCTTTCTTGGCTTTTCTACTTTTTCTAATATTTCTTAGCCTTGTGGGAGAAGATAGGAGGAGGAGGAGGAATAGAAGTCTAGTTCAAAATATGCAGTTTCCTCTTTAATGTCACCACTGGACTTGTTCAAAGAGAAACTCAGATCCTTTTTTTTTTTCTCTTTTTAAAGTAGTATCCAGACAAAAGTTTTAGGCTGTAACTCAGGTATGTAATGTTACAGCAGCTTTATATTTATATATTAGAGAAATCTGTATATTTATATGTTAGAGAATTCTAACATAAAAACCTTTTTATTTATATTTCAGTAAAATGTCCTTTTAAAAATATTTAAAATCTGAAAAAAATATTTCCCAAAAGATAATCTCTCTTACAAGGAGGGAACATATTTATTCGTTCCACAGGAATTTGCTGGGTGTCTTGTATGTGCCAGGCATCTCCTCACTGGAGATACAATAGGAAAAGGAGGACAAAGTTCCTTTATCCAGTAATACTTAAAGGGTTAAAGCTTGTATTTATAAGAACTGGAGCTACCCTTAAAACCACTAGACTCAGTAATTCTATAGTGCCCATAACATCTTACACTAAACATGTAGTAAGTACTTTAATGATACATTTCCTCACCAAACTGGAAAGCCATTACATGTTTAGCTAAAATATCTCCACTTTGGAGTGAACAAACAAAAGCACTGGGTTTGATCAAAATGTAGAAGAGAAATACCTATTTGTTATGAATCTGCCTCTTAGTATAAAGGGTATAAGAATTATTTACATCTACTGGAAAAAAAAAAACTTTGCAAGTTTTGTTTCCAAAATGTTTCGTGACATTTATTTATTAACTACGAATTGTTTGTATATTGTGACGGACTACCACTTAAGGTGTTTTAGTTGTTGTTTTTACTATTCCTGAAAGATTTGCAACTAGTTTACCCCATCAGCTTGGTTTCTTTCTCCTCTCTCCTGGAGCCCTAGTTTCCTGGCAAACGGCAGGAATGTTATAGATTTAGGAATTAACCTTCAAGAAGGCGCTTTAGATGGCGATGTCTCCATGTACTGCTCAGTTCTTTAGTCTCTCTTTTGGGCACAACTTGGCAAAGTGAAAATATGCCAAAAGATGGAGAGGAAAGTATTTTGCATTGGAAATTTTTTCTTTTCTTGAAAGAAACATCACTCACATTTAGGCTAGATTATACACCACGACCTGGAATTGGAAACCTAGCAGCTGATGAATTGGAACTTCTCTGTGAAACAAGCCAATTTAAGTTAGAGTCATGGACTGTTCACACAGGCTATCAAATTCAAACGGATGAAACAGTGCCTGGCAAAAGTTTGACTGAATCTAGAAAAGAAAAACAGATTCACTTAACAGAAAACGGCTGGTAAGAGATTACAATTTTTAAATATGTACTAAAATTACTGTTGTTCAGGCTGATAATTTCTCAGTGCTAATAGGCCACAGAAAGGCTTGATACAGCTGGTGTAGCTTTGGAGACAGGGATTTTGTTTGGTTTTTGTTTCTGTGTTTTATTCACATTATTGTTGTTCTTTATAAAACTGCTTGGGTCGTTTTTATTAACGTAGGAGAGCCTGGACTTGTTGCAAGAGATATTGTCTAAAGAGTGATAGCACTAAAGACCTTTAGTCCCTATATGGATAAGAGAAAAATAACTAAATTAGGGTAGGTCTTTTTATATAAACCAATCTTAACAAAACAATCTTAGTAAATACTTTAATCTAATAAAATATCCTCATAGTCAAGTAGTGTTTTAAAATACCAGCTATACATTTTCAAGTTCATTTTTTTTCAGAGCTTTTAAAGAACCATAGAAATACTGTATGTAAAAAATGAATAAATCCAACAGCAGTGATAGAAAAGGATACAAATATAATACATGAAAGGTCCTGCAACTTACTTTAACCACCTAACTAAGAAAAGTAAGAACACTATTTCTCAGATAATATTTTTAAGTCAATATTACTACAACTCACTATATTAAAGGCTCTCAAAATGAGGGAATTAGTCATGGAATAACATTTTCTACGATTAATGACATATTTAATTTTCTTATTTAGTCATATTGCTTTCTTTACTCATAATCAAAATATAATTTAGAGGATGTATTATTTCATCTAGAAATTAACAGCTGGCTTGTAAGAAAGACTTATGTCAGATTAATTACTGCCTTTTTAAATTTTATAATATACTGTGACAGAAAATTAATGATGCCTGCAGTATTTAGCGTAGTTCATAACCCACATTTCAATGAAAATATACTGTTATTAATGATAAACATTGCACAGATATAATATACATGAATTGCTGTCCATTTTATGTCTGTTCTGTATAATTCTATGAAATGAAGCTATATTCATTCTGTTTATTAATTTAGGCTTCATGGATTAAAATTTGCATTCATTATATTCATGTGTATATAGGATTATATGAATTTAATCAACTCAAGGCATGACAAGTAGCGTTTGACTGACAGTTTCTTCACGATTCTAATCTGGTCAAGAATTTATTTCCCGTTCATTTTATCATAGACATATGAGCATTTTAAATTAGACTGAACACGTTAGCATTTTAGGTAGTATCCATTCCCTTCATGCTCCCTGTGCCAAAAGCAAGGTAGTGTCCACAGACAGACATAGACTTGTATAGTGTCCACAGAGAGATGCTTCCATAGCATGCATGCACTGACATTTAAAGCATGATATCTCCAGTTTGGTGTCTCAGATTTAAGTTTCTTGCACAGTTTTAGTTAAAATCTCTTTTTCCTGTAATGGATAGCAGGGCCCCTTACATTATAGTGTAGCAGGTGTAAAATTCCAGTTTCTCAAATAGGGTCACCTCTTTCGTTTTTAGTCCTACTGAATTCAGTC
This sequence comes from Pseudorca crassidens, assembly GCF_039906515.1. Taxonomy (NCBI): domain Eukaryota; kingdom Metazoa; phylum Chordata; class Mammalia; order Artiodactyla; family Delphinidae; genus Pseudorca; species Pseudorca crassidens. The sequence continues at coordinate 66,963,974 of NC_090306.1, forward strand.
ATTTTCTTTTTACCAGTGGCTAGTGATTGGCTATGACGTCTCCAAACCAAGGACTATAGTAATAAGAAAGACATGGTATATCCCTGAACAAATATGGGAACAGTTATTTTTGGAACCATAGGCATAAAAATACTAAAAAGAATGCTTAATAGTTTTCCTGTAGAGGATCCTTTTGGAAATACAGAATTGCTATGGAATACTTAGAGGAATATTTATAAATAGATTGAATGAATAGTCAAGATTTCTACATTAATAATGAATGGGAAGTAAAGTTATTTCCATAAAATAACACCAAGTAATATTTGCGGAGCTATGATAATGAGTAAAATGTATCCACTGGTTTCAAGATTGTTCCAAGTGAGTTTAGAAGGTGTGAGTTGTCACAAAATAATACAGCGAAGTTTTCAAAACCTTAAGTAATACCCAGTCTGAGAGACTTCAATCACAACACCATTTCATTTATAATTCACTTTTAAGTGTCTGTGTTCCAGAGATTGACTGACAATGGCAGGTGTTTCTGAGTGATTGCTGAAGAAAATATCTAAAATGAGATACAGCAGAAATAAGTCTCTCTAAAAGAAGAGAATTAAAAGCAACCAGGTAGGGAAATGCATTTTTGAGAAAATACAAGAGACTTTCAGATCTCTCTTTGAGGCATATGCCTCACATTGAAAAGGAAGCATTTGAGGAAAACAGAGATGCCAGAGAGAATAGATAGGGAGTTTCCCTCCCATTAGCCTGCACAGGGTACAGAGGTAGAACTGGGCAACCTAAATCACATTGAATAATCTGAACTATAAAAACCTTTGGGATATGAATTTGCCTCTACTTTCATAGGAACAGAGTAGATGTACATGAAGATTATAATCAATATTTGTGCATAGTGGCAGAATAAAATTATGTTTTCAAAAGTTAGAAATGTTTTAGCATTTTTCTGGGAAGTCATAATTCTCAAATTTTTCAAAAACACAAAGAAAAAAGTAAAGCCTTTCTGGAATTGTAGCTCCTAAAAGTAACTAAAATTGTCAGTTTGGTGTGAATCCTTTCAAACTTTTGACAATAGGCAAATATATACGTTTACATTAATGGGTTTTTCTGTAATATCCTTCTGTAGATTAATTTTTTACTCAATCATATAAGGTATAAATTAATGTGTGAATACATAGGAAACTACTTTATAGTTTTGACACTACCATGTTTCATTAAATGGATGTACCATAATTCACTGAAGCTATCCCTTTCTGAAGTATATTCATAATATGATAATATAAGCAATCATAAATTCTAGTGTAATTTAGGTTTTAACACAGTTTCTGATCAACCCCAGTGATGAGAAGGGACTTCCTTCAGTGGAGAACATTCAAAGTGCCAGCCAGTTTCTCATAGTATTTTATGAAATCACAACCACCTTTGGACGTAGAAATCATAAGCTTCATTTCACAGCACAAAACAATGTGTTTCTGAGAGGTTAAAAAGTTTATTGCAAGACACAGCTGGTTTGGTAAAGAATCTGAAAAAGAATGAATATATGTATATGCATAACTGAATCACTTTGCTGTACACCTGAAACTAACACAACATTGTAAATCAACTATACTCCAATAAAATTTAAAAAATATATATAACTTACCCAGTCGTTCAACCAGAAAACTGGTGGGTATGCAGTTATCGCCCAGCTCCTGGGGTACAGGCATGCCAAATACAGAAGAACCCTGTCAAGAAAAGATATCCAAAAAGTATGGGTAGTGTGTCCCTCCCATGTCATACAGGAATGAAGGCCTGCCCAGAGATGAACTTTTTGGTTTCAGGATCCATTTACATCTTAAAAATTATTGAGAATTCTAAGGATATTTTGTTTGTGTGGGTTGTAATCTAATACATCAATATTTATGTATTAGAAACTAAACTGAGAAATTTATTTACTGATTCATTTTTAAATGACAATAATAATAAACCCACAGCCAACATTTTTAATTAAAATATGTTTTGTAAAACAAACAAGACACAGAGCTAGTAAATGACAAAGCTAATATTCAAAACCAGTTATGTCTGACTGATTCCCTGTCCTTGACATGCCAACAAACTGTGAGAAAACTGTGAGAAAAATATGTTATTTCATCATGACCTTTTAGTGAGAGAGTTTCATTCTCAAGTTGTTTTCCTTAACTACAGAGCCCTGGATTTAAGAGAATTATTGAACAAAATTGTGCCATTCTTTTTTTTCCTCTAACATCTGTACCAGGAAACCTTGTTGCTTAGACCAAAATGGAGGAGCCATTGCACTGTCACCAAAGTACCAACCTACAAATAGTGTCATGAGGATTGATGGGTTTCTTTCTGTATCTTTATATTTTAAATATAAAGCAACGCCACTCATGGACATCAAAGGATAAAGTTTTTTCATCTAATACAATTTTATACTAATTTGGAGGTGGCTGTTTTTCATGGGATATGAGATAATCCTCTATGTAAATAGGTAATGTATTTCATCCAGAATAATAGTGAAGTCCAGACGCTCGATATATGGATTACCTCTTTGCCCTAATTCAGTATAATCCTGCTGGTGTCATAAAGCCTCAAATATACTTTTTTTTTTAATACAAAACAAAGATTTTTCTTTTGGATAAAAAGTTGTCTCCTAATTATCTACAGGTCATTCTGTTATGGAAACAGGAACTTCATTCGTTGGTTTATTAAGCAATTGTTACTGGATTTGTGCTGAATTCTAGTGATATCAAAATAAATTAGAAAGAGAGTTCATGTCTCCATTCCTCCAGCAACTACCAGTGTGATAAGTAGGGAAGGGACATGAGCAAGGAATTGATACAAAGTATGATATAAAGTAAAATGAGAGCCCAGTGCTAATTTTGGGTCCTAATACAGAAGACACATGAGAAATAGGGTTAAATAAGATTTCAGGACAACAATATTGTGGGATTTAATATTATAAAATTTTTAAAGTAATTAGGATAATCCCAGGGAAGGGGGGAACGACTAGTTTAAAATATGTGATGTCGGTTTGTAACTACATAAACAAAACGTCTGGTTAACGTTAAAATAAGACTCTCTTAGTCTGTGTTACGAGTCAGTGCAGTGAACAAGTTAGTCAATCCTCTTTTTGGCATCGTGTTCAAAACCAAATGAATGACCAGATCTTTTGTTCACCTGAGTGGACCTTTTGCCATCATCTGGTCACAGCCGCCATTGCAGCCCCTAGTGGTTTGGCTACTAGAGCGCTTGCCAGAGCTCATGTGTCATTTAGGATGTCCCCAGCCTCTGCACGTCTGTTTGTTCTAATGACCACCCTCAGCAAGCCCCAGCTTCCGAAGGAGACTCCACTAATTAACTCAGTCAATACAGCATCTGATAACTGGTTGGTGGGATAAACAAAAAAGACTCCTAAAGTGAAGGAAGGAAAAATGAATTCTCCAGGCCACGAAGACCAAAATGAAATTACGAGCCATCAACCCAAAGCCATAGAAGCTTGATCGTGTACATCAGCCTTGTCTTTGGCATTGCCTGGCACTCCATCCTGGGCCAAAATGTAGATAACTGCAGTTATACCATGCTCAGCACTTCAGTTTGGTGGCAGTTTCATAATATAATAAAATTTATCATTTGTAAGCCCATCCGCTTTTTTTTTTTGAAAAAAAGCCCGAGAACAATTTGATCTGTCCTGCTAACAGCAGACGCTGATGCAGGTGGTTTAAAAACAAAGCATTTAATCGGGCAGGGTTTTACTTAAACTACTTGATGATTCATCATCCAGCCTCTGCTCATTGTCAATTGTGCCTCTCTGAGCTATTATTTATAGAATATTTAAAGAGCCGGGACTACATGTGCCTCTGTCTTGGGTTCTGTTGTGCTATAAATTGTAGTTCCAATTTGTTTCAAATGTGGCATGGATTGTCAGGATGCCATGACTCATGCTTGGTTCAGATGAATACTGTATAGTAGTTATACCGAAAAGCACAGTTTTCACTATTTATTGGCAGTTCTAGAATATTCCTAGACTACAGTTTTCTCAGGTTTTAGCCCCGTAAAATCATTCTACTCCTACATTTCCTTATGTTCATTTTCTTCACAGGGCAAAATTCAGTCAATGGCTTAATGAACACTGTGTAGGTTCTGGCCCCCTAAAATGGCTGTTGCCATATGAGGTTGCTCAGCATGACGCAACCCTTTATCTATCAAGAAAAGAGACCAACATTTGTGGTTTTCCCAAAGGAGACACTATAGATTTCTTGAATCACATTCTGTCTCCTTAGGTACTTTTTTTTCCTTTAAGCTAACTATTAAAAACAAAAATCAGAATCAGATGAAAGAAAGACAAATTTAACTTTAAATGACAAAACCAGGAGGATAGAAACTTTTACTTGTCATGCTTAGTCCTTAATAATTGCAATTAAATAGATATTAAGTTTAATTCACCCCCTAGGCTCCCTAAAAGCAGAACAGTCTTTCATCTCTGCACCCTCCACCTTTAACTATGTCCCATAGTAGGGACATAATAAAGATTAGTGGCAGGAATGAATGATTCTGGAAGACAAGTTATGTGACTCTATCATTGGGAGGCTGGAGAAAGTTAGAAAAGATAGTAAAGTATAAGAATAGGACTGAAATAGGATGATTTAGAGAAGAGTTGAAAAGGATACATAATTATCCAGCCTAAGAGTCCGCCTCTATCTTATTCCATTCGGGCTGCTACAACAAATCACCAGATGGTAGCCTTTTCACTGTCCTCACATGATGGATGGGGCCAGGGAGCTCTCTGTGGTCTCTTTTATAAGGGCACTAATCCCATACATGTGGGTTCTACCCTCATGACCTAATCACCTATCCAAAGGGTGCATCTCCAAAGACCATCCCATTGGTGGTTAGGAATTCAAAATGTGAATTTTGGGGGACAGAAACATTCAATCTGTAGCAACCTCCGAATGAACAACCCCTCCTCAGAGCACATATTGCTCATGTGCGGCTATGGCACCTGGCACATTTCATTGTTATAGCTCCTAGGGGTGCTTCGATTGAGTGTGTTCATCTTCTCATTCCTAGCACAGAGTGTGTCACGTGAACGAGTATTCAGAGAGCATTTATGGATGGACTGAACCAGTGCACACCCAATATCATTATCATCAAATGCTAAAGGCTTTCCCAGTTTAAAGAGAATTGAGGTGTTGTGTTGAGAAGTTAGACAAATTGTGTAATCCACCAGAAGCAGTGTCTAAAAGAATAGGCATCCAGCAAACACAAATTTTGATGAAATTTGAAAATTCGAACCACAGTATGTAGTTAAAAAAAACTCAAATAGGCTTTGCCAGAAGAAAAAAAGGGTTTTGAAATTTTTCATTAAAAATTCAAGAAGAAAAGAAGGTGGGGCATGGAGAGGGAGAAAAAGCAGTAGGGAATGTGAGGGAAGAACCAGAAAGAGTGAAGACAGTGGATCAGAGTTTTCATTAGGTCTAGCCTGGTTTGCTTTGGACCCCTAACCAGGGATGATTTTTACCTATTCAATTTTCAAAAGCAATCCTTAATGATATTTCAATGCCCAATAATATTTCAGTTATATTTTAGCATCAGTGCTATCCAGGAGGATTATTCAGATTTACATGGCAAACAAAGGTACTTAATAAAAGTCTTGGACTACTTGGAGAATCAGAGAGAGATTTCCTCTAGCTGCTTCATTTGTAGCCTTAGAGAAATAATGCATTAATCTGCAATTAGATCATGTCATCTTTCAGGATGTTTAGCTAAGGTGAAACGTGTAATTAGACATTTTAAATTGCATGTCACCACCCACAGGGTTGACACATGTTGTTTTCTCTTTGGTACAGTTCTGTGTAAGGATTCACTCAGTATATCCAGAAGTCACCTTGACCATGAAAATAAGGCTCCTGCAAATTACAGCTTCAGAATGAAATCAAACGTTATCTTCCATTACTCGTGTATTCCAACTTGAATGAACATGCATTTGATAAATAAGTTTTTCATTTTGCTTACTTATTAATTTAACATACACTTTATATTTGAGGATAGCTTAATAATTATCAAAATGACTAGCAGATAATGATTAAAAATAGTCCCACATGTACTCGGTCCACCTTTTATTATGGTAGGTATAGGCATGGAAAAGAGGCTTTAAAAGAGAGAGAGAGAACATATGTAAATATCTTCTTAATATTGAACCCAGTTGAGTTTCCTTAGTTTGTTGTACATGCGATAATTACCCTGGATCATATTTTTCAATAATGGCATGTTTGTTATTATAAATAACTTTATATATGTATTTTTTCATTTGGGATTTTTGTAAAATATTAGCAGGTGAGGGAAAAGAAGTAATGTAACCCATCTCTAAGTGTATAATAATGAATGCTAAATGTTAAAGACATATCTGCTAAAATACACTTAAACAAATGCAGTATGGCCTGCTTTATATCTCTCTACCTTTTTATTGCGATGTTAATCAGGAATTTAAATTTTATTTTTAGGCATGGTATCCTGAGTACTATGTGAAAAGGAAGTGATGATGGAATTTTTATTTTAGTGTTAACGGCAGTTTTCAAGAGGCCTAATTAAAATCTTTATCTGAACCTTGAAGATGGGAAGGCTGTGTGAATGCATGCACTGAGTTCATATGCCTTTTGAGATTTTCTTTTCAATTTTATAGTATAAAATTTCTAGTTTTTTTATACTTTTCTCCTATAAAAGTAGTATTTCTTGTTATCTTTAAATACTGCTTTCACTTAAAATGACAGTTAAACAGTTTCTAAAATATTTTGAAATACTTTAAGAGGGAAAAACCTACTTTTCCAATTGTTTAACAATAAGATAGGAGTTCCAATAATTTTAGGAGTTGCCTAGCCGCTATACATATTAAGGTGATGTCTGGGTGATTAGCAGGATCATAATTTAGAAGATAGGAAAAGTGTTGCTTATTTAATTTTCAAGTCCACCATTCAGGTTATGTCAGTATCTCTTGAGTGGGGTAATACTGGTTGGTCCTCAGGGAGAAATAAATGCTTATTGGTTGTATAGGTGTTTATTTAGTATCTTTAGTAGACTTAGTGTCAATGAACTATACCTTTATAATGACCAGGAAGAAAATAATCTTTACTTGACCATTACCTGAAAGTGTTATGGGACCATGCATTTTATTTTCTGCCAAGACATTGTGTGGGTATATGTAGGTAAAGACTGGGGACGGGGTGGGGAGAGCGCAGGGGTGAGAAACACTGAAATACAATGTCTGTTGGCTCTATGGTTACCTAGCAGATAAATTGCATTTTCTTATGTCTTTCAAAGTTTCAAGGTCAAACATGTATTAAGATTAATATTTTTCTTTGGCTGAAAATCAGTGATCAGCATAGAACGGGGTGGTGTAAGACAAGTGGTGCGAGTCAGAATGGAAACTCCTATAATATGAGAAATTTTGTGTTAAAATGAAGTTGCTTTACTCGTTTGAACTTAGGTCTTCTTTTTCTGAATGAGGATGTGGTGTGTAGGGATTTGCGAGGAAGTGCCTTGGTAATCATGGAGTACTAACATTGCTGGAAGGACTGGTTTTGTGTGTATGCTTGTATGTGTTTAATAAATGTGAAATGACATTCTGAGAGATAGCTGGAACAATTTAATACAAACATTAATGCAAAGTGCGCAAAGATTTTGGAGGCATACTGCTTGAGTTTGAATCCTGGCTCCTCCACCTGTTTTTTCTGTGACAGGCTACTTACGTAACCTACTTGCACCTCAGGTTCCATCTCTGTAAAATGGGGATAGTAACAGCAGCTACATTATTAAATTGGCTTGAGGATTAAGTGAGTTAATATCCCACTCCCTTCTCTTCTTAGAAAGGAAAATTCATATCCCACTCCCTCCTCTCCTTAGAAAGGAAAATTCAGGGTTTTTTTGTGTGTTTTTAAAGGATGTATCCTAAATAACCAAAACAATGGTGGCAATCATTTAAAATTGAAAATACCTATCAGAAATGGAGAAAAAATGTGTTTCTTAAACCACTGGCAAGGACATTTATGCATAGGCTTTGTGTTTTAGTAGCAGCTTACTCCAAGGTGATTGTGTTACTTCCTGAGATTTGACCTCTTATATAGTTGATAAATTAATCAGTAAAGAATAATTACGGAACACTGAAAAATACAGATTATCATCAGAATCAAAATTTGCCTATTATGGTGAGTTTCCTTCAGATTTTCATGGAGAAAATATTGTCTTAACATCACAGTTTACTGGACTAAGAAAGTTGGAGGGATTTTTGTTTGTTTTGTTTCTTAATGACAGACACCTTAAAAGATTTTATTATTGTTCAGGACCATGAAGTCCATTATGGTAAAGAGCTAATCATTTCTTGAGTAATTTTTTTTTTTTTTTTGCTAAATACTAATATCAGTTTAAGTAAGCTTGATAGCCAGCCTTGATCACGATTGATTACACAGCATTTGAAGTCATTGCTCTAGTGCTAATAGTAAATCTATTTTGTACTGTGTAACCTCTTAAATATCCTTAATTAAACTGTCTTTGCTCCATGGACTGTCACCTGCTTGTAGACCAGCAAGAGATCTCTCTCTCTTCATAACTGCCCCTTCATAACTAGCACAGAGCAGGCTGTCAGTAAATGGTGGTTAGATGAACAAATCATACTAAATGAAAAGGTGTCAGTCCATTTCAATTTCCTTATACTTTACTGTGCTTAATTTTAAGTCATAATAAAATTGATAGTAAGACCTGCAGTAAAAGCACAGTGGTGGGAAGCCTAGGAATTGAGGTACCATCAGAGTTATGTGGCAATAAAGGACAGTCATCCCTTAGACGTGGCTCAGATCTATGGAAATTGACAACTAGTGTAGAGAATCGTATTATCGACATTGCCTACACCTGGGTAATATGACTACTGAAGCACTAACTGTGTTCAAGCACTGAGCTCAATACTCATTTCAACTAAGAAAACTCTGTGGGGTTGATTTTATTAATTGTATTTTGCATCCAAAGGGACTCAGAAATGTTAAGTCATTGGCTCATGGTCACACAGCCAGTAGGTGGGTAGAGACCAGAATTGGATCCTGTGTTTTTCTACATGAAGAGCCTGTATTCTTTGCTTTTCTTTGGGAGTCAAAATACTCTGAGCTGGCCCAAATAGACTACACGTTTTCTTTGACTCAAATGAGTCATATGTACAATGGATAAAATAACAAAACACTGAAGATCTTAATATTGTAAGGTATTTCAAATAATACTCCCCAAATAAATATGAAAATCCTGCAAGATGTGGCAAAGCAGTAACCATTATACCATATTATTTGGTTAAGAAATCATCTAAAAATTTAAAGTCAATTTAGTCAACCTGCATTTTTATTTACATTCTAGCATTCACATAATTTTCGTTTCCCTCAATTTACTCTTATCCCCTAAATCCTTACGTAGCTTCACTTGAGATCATAGCTTCTTCTAATTCCGTTCAAGGTGTAACTTTTCAGGAAAAGAAAAGCCATTTTTGAGTGTACTTTTCATCTTTCCTTGTGAAGAAAGTTATAATTAGAGATAAAGTTTGATCTCCCTTCTCCAAGTACCCTTTAATAAATGGATTATGCTTCTGAGGCCCAGATAGTTCCAAACCACAAGAACCCTGCATACAGAGCTGTCACTGAGAAACCAAGGACGCAATAGATACGTCAACTTTCTCTTTTTAATTTAGTTTACAAATCCAAATACAGCAGAAGTTTGTTGGTCACTTCCTTGCCATATTTTTGTTTGTATTTTTCTGTTTCTACATTCCAGTGTTAGAATTTGTACCTAGCCCCTACCAGGCAAGGTCAGGAACTTACCAAAGATCGTTCAAAATACTATGTATTATTCTTTCTAGTGATTGAGTTTTATTACTTGCAGCTATAACTTAAGTAAAGGAAAGTGCACTATGCTTTGATATCATTTTGTATCTTTTGTGCCAGTGTGAAAAACATTCAAGATCCCTTTAACATCAATTGAGAAGAACATTTATAGGACCAAAGAGTCTGTTGTATATAACATATTTGAAATTATTTTATATGTAAACATTTATTCTTATAATATGCTAATTTTGAGCTTTAGTCTCTTAATTGTTCAGCAAATTATTCAATTTATTTAATTTTTTTTTTAAACAAACTGGTAGAAAGCTGTCTATATTAACTAGTATAAGTATTGTGTGGAGGTTAAGCAGCGTTCCAAAGTACTGAATCAGTTGGAAGAAAGATTTTCTTATTAAATATTTGTGTTACGAATATATTTGGAATAAAATTATATGTAACTAAAAATGCAATATTTTAAGATGTTTGCTTAGAATTATGAAAATTGTAATCTTATTTAAGAGCAATTATAATCAAAAAGCTTCCTCACAAGAAAATACTGGTTTTAATATGCTTCAAACACCCTTTAATTCTTCTGCCCCCATCTGTTATTACAAACATGTTGCTTGTGCTACCTTAAAATGTAAACGAGAGTGTATTCCATTAGAAGGACTTCTTTTCTATACGAACACAAAAGAGAGAGGTTAATAGATGCAATAATTCTGATGGATGATTCTTATAAGAGGCCCCTAAAAAGAAACAATCAATCAAACATATAGGTTCTAGCTCTTATTACAGACCAACAGATGTCAGGGCTTCTTAAGAAAATGTGTGCCCATCACAGAATACTGCTGAGTTCTACCCTGTTTGAAACTAATAAAAACACAGTTGCAATGCCAGCTATGTAAGCTAGGGAGGAATTCAGTGGAAAAGTGAGATATCAGAAATGCTTTCAAGTCCTTTGAAATTGTAAGTGCATTTGAATGTTATGCCGTGAGCAGGGAGGCTGCATGAAGTGATTCTGTTTCTAAAGGTAGTTATAAAGAATCTGAACTACAGGATTCAAGAAACACTACTGGTGATTTTGAAAAACCATATAAAGCTAAAGTTAGGAAGAACTGCATTCCAGAGTGGTTTAAAAATGGCACATGATTTCAGAGTAATTTAAATAATTTTAAACTCTTATATATACTTGATTTTACAGTCTAATAGTTAATATCTTAGTTTTAAAAAACAATAAAAAGGCAACTTCACTACTTCCATGCTTTGTTGGGAGTTTTGCTTGTCATGGAAGAAAATAAAAGAAGAAAGTAAAAGAGAAAATCTTAACAGTTCATGTTTCAACCCTGTTCAACTCCATTTTTTGAGAGTTTTTTCTAACCTTTAGCCTTTCTAGATTTTCTCTTAACAAGCATTTTAAGTAACGGCATGAATTTTAGGAATTCTCAATATTTTCTGCTATAATTTAAATGTATACAGAATCTGGCAATACAGTGATCTGTTCATTTCTTGAGTGAATAGGTAAAGCATGTTTAATCATTGGAAAATAGAAACACCTTTCTGACTCAATTTTTTCTCACCTAGTTCTTCATCTCAAAGAAGAAGTTCCTTTAGCAACCAATGAAATCAATTGGTGAAGCAGGTGTAATGGACAGATGTCTTAATGTGCTGCCTGCCTGGGACAGCACAGTCTATTGGAAAAAAACAGAAAGTAAAAATGCCAGAACAGAGTAATACATTAGTGTCACATTTAGAGAGGTTCATGCGTTGCTGTGGGGGACACGGAGATGATTCTACATAGATCAGTGGGGTTAAGGATGGCTTCTGAGAGATGTGAATAGGAGTGAGGATCATTTCTGAAGAATTTCAACTGAGAAAAAGTTAGCCTAGCCAAAAATTTTAAAGAAGGGCCTGCCATGGTTTTCCCTGTAGAATTAAACACATCAGCTTATACTTGAACTACAAAACTTTCTTTCAGCTCATGGTCTGTGCCTACATATTGGCAAGGGAACGTACAGTGGAGAATATAAAACTATTGCAGTTCTATTTTTAATAGCCCAGTATGGATCTGTAATCCATCAATTATATAAAGTTTTCCTTAAAGAAACTTATCTTTTCATTCTACTTCTCTGAAGTGTGTGTTTCTATACTCGAAGGCCCATTTTGTGGACTATTTAGTATTTGTTTTGTTGTCTTAAGTTTGCTATTTCAAGCTTTAAGCCGTTGTTACTCCTGTAAATTCTAGTGATTCAAGATTTCTATGAGCAAGTTCATGTTGACCCAATCAACTGCCTTCATGTCTTCATAGAAGCTGATTATATCCCCTTTGTTTTCCTAAGTGGAGATATTATCTTTGCAACCCTGTCTCCTGTAGCAGCCTGCTTTTCCTCTGAATCACAAGCAGTATGTCATATAAGAGAAATGAGAAGGTAGTTGTAGGCACTGCCTGAATGATGAGTAGTTCTTATGCATTACTAATGGCAACTTGAGAACTACTTAGAATGACACTTAGCACCAGATAAAGTGATCAACCTTCCAGGAGATGGAAGCTCTGTAATTGAACTGGAATAACCGGTAAACACTACATCCCTTTCTTTTCTGCTTGATGTGTCATATTTTGGTAAGTGAACATAATCATTTACTACATATCTGATGCTATACTTGAGCAAATTCATAGTAAAACCTTTGACTCATGAGTTACATAGAACCAATCAGAGGCCAGATGTAATATTGTTATATACCTGTAGTGTTTTTTAATGTCACATAACCTACTATAACAAAAGTGTATTGAGATAAAATATTGGATTGTGTTTTTTGTTCTTTTGTAGGGTTTTCTTCTTTTTTGGTTTTAAGGTTCATTAGTGTGATTTTGTTTTTCTTCATACTTTTTGATTGTGATGATACGGATAGTCTAGGCAAGAAGCTTGGGTCACTTAGGGTATTATCTCATAGGATTCTTACAAAGATTAAATAACAATACAAGATAAAGTGTTTAGAGAACTGCCTGGCACACAGTAATCACTCAGTAGCATTCTTTTTAGGGCATTATAATTAAATATTATCGCTCCATAGGTCAGTTACCTTTACTTTTCTCCAAGCAGATTTATCCTAGGTAGCCTATAAATGATCAATAAAAACTGAACAACACTACTAGAAAACTAGCTCAAAGTCTATGACCTAAATATTACATGAACCAAGTATGTCAGCTTTGTAAAGCGATTGGAAAATGTGGCGTCTGTGAGTCTGTTTGGGGCAAGGAAGCAGGGAGTTGGCCTGTGTGTTCTCAGTCCTAACCTATATAGGATATTCTGAAAGCAAGCTGTCATTCAAACTTTTTAAAAGAATTGGCTTATAGGAACAATGAATTTATTTCATAAGCTTTGATAATAAATAATTGTGTCGCTTAACTCTTCTATTATTGTTTCCCTGAAATCTATTCACCATACCACAGCCGAAGTGGTGTTTTGAAAATTCAGCTCTGATTAAGTTACTGCCCCCTTCTACCCTACTTATAGCTCTTTATTTATTTATTTATTTTTGGCTGTGATGGGTCTTCGTTGCTGCACACGGGTTTTCTTTAGCTGCGGCGAGCGGGGGCTACTCTTCGTTGTGGTGCGCGGGCTTCTCATTGCAGTGACTTGTCTTGTGGAGCACAGGCTCTAGGCGCACAGGCTTCAGTAGTTGTGGCGCACAGGCTCAGTAGTTGTGGCTCGCAAGCTCTAGAGCACAGGCTCAGTAGTTGTGACACACGGGCTTCGTTGTTCCGTGGCATGTGGGATCCTCCCAGACCAGGGCTCGAACCCGTGTCCCCTACATTGGCAGATGGATTCTTAACCACTGCGCCACCAGGGAAGCCCCACTTATAGCTCTTTAATGATTTTATAAAGTTTAAGAAAAACAGGCCAGAGTCCTTGCTGTGACATACAGGGACCTCTGGGATCTGAATCCTCCTTACCTTCCCAGCCTAGGGCTCCTCACTCACACTGTGCTTTCTGTGGTTCAGTGGCCCTGGTCATGGGCTCGACACGTCAGAAAATTTGCACATGCTGAACCACCCCCCTGGAATGCTTTTCCCTACAGGCCTTGCTCAAGTAATTTTTAATTCTAAGTTTGATCTCAACACAGTGCCTGGCACATAATAAGTGCTCCAAAATATAGGTAGCATAAATGAAAAAGTGAATGGTTAATGGAACGTGTACTTTCTCAGAAGCTCTGTAATAAAGGATAATTTGAAATTTTTTTTCACTAGCAGTTTTCCCTTTGTGTCACTTTATATTAGAATAAAGTTCAAACTCAATTTAAATATTCCCTTCTTTGGATTCACATTCATGTATCTGAATTGTTAAAAGATTCTTACCATGTTAGTAGAGAAAAAAGTCTTTTATCTGCTAGTATATTCTTTTCAGATGTAGGGTTAATACATTAATAAAGGGGGAAGGGGCAATACATTCTCTCTCTAGAATTTTGGAAGATTTTGAGAAAAGGTCCAAAACTTAGCTCACCAAAAATGGAATGACTGCATGTATCAAGCCTATATTGAATGGTAATAATTGTAATAGTGAATATGCTGTGCATGATATAAAAACTGTCTTACAATTTGTGCTCTAAGGAAGATATTGTGAAACTATAGCCAGACAGAGATAACAAAGTAAAAAAAAAAAATCTTAAAAGGAGAAAAACCATACATGGAAGCTTCACAATAATAAGCTTTTGCAATTGCCCAAGTTCCCTCTCATAGCAGCCCTGGTTGATTAGAATGAGGAACTGTGAGTAAATAGAATTCCTTTGAAAGAAAAAGTGTTTGGGCTCCAGGAGCTGACGAATTTTCTTCTATTCTTAGGGTAGCAAAAAGAAAGAAAGGTAAACTTCTGAGCTTTACTCTCTATATAACAAGGTTGTTGTGACCAAATGAATGTGAAGAATTTAGAATACTGTACAATTCTAAACTATTGATATGAGTAATACTTTTTTATTAACTATTAGTAATGTCAATGCATTCTGTATGCTACTGAGGAAATTGATTTATTTTATGTGCACTAAATAGAAGTGAGACCCAATTAGAAATGAGAAATTATTCCTAATCTTACTTCTAAACTTTAAAACATTTGTTCATAATTTTAAATCTTTCAAGATTTCATTATTCATTTTTATCTCTCTCTACTTGTTAGTTTCACACATCTTGAAAAAGAATATTTGTTGTCTGAATTACTTCTTATAAAATAGAAATTAAATATTGTCTGACTCTTTTAAGCCTTTAAGAAATGTCTTTTTTTTTAGTTTATGAAGATGCTAGTTGGTGTATGTGGGTGTATGTATCTAAACATCCCGAAATGTCCCACACTACTAATATGAGTAACAATTAGAAGTGCACATACAATAGTATTACTATGCTTATTCTCTGAGTTATTGTATATCATTATATTTTATTTCACTGTCCATTCTATGTTCTCACTCTGTCTCAGAAGGAACACTGTCAAGAGATATACTTTGAATCTGTAACTTACTTGGTTTCTTGACCACACACTCTACTTTTAGAAGTTTCTTCTACTTTGTCTTTCAACACACTGCTCCCTTCTTTTGCCTATTCTTGGGTATATTACATTTTCTCTGTCCATCTTTTATTAAATGTTGGTTTTCTTCAATGGTAGTCAGCCACTTCCTCTTCCTACATTTCATGTGTTCGCTGAGAGATTTCAGCTATTCCCTTAGCTTGTTTTTACATCTCTACAAACAATCTCAAATCTCTATTCTCAGCTCCCAAATTTGTTTTTTATTCCTTAGTTTTGCAAATTAGAGAGGGTAGTTAAGAGTGTGGACTTTGAAGACAAAATGCTTGGGTATAAATGTGAGCTTTACTTATCAGTTAGGTGACCTTGTGCAAGTTATTTAGTATCTTTGTGCCCCAGTTTCTTGTATTCCATCGTATGGCTGTGAGAGTTAGCTACATATGTAAAATTCTTGGCATAGAACCTGACACATAATAAGTCTTCTATTAATAAGTGCTCTGTTAGATTTGTTGTGCTGTCATTGTCATTACTGATTGAGCAGGTAGCATGAGCAGGGAGACATAATACTGAGCAAAGGAAACAGGACCTGACCCCTGCTCTCCTGGAGCATATAGTCTATAATCCTCTTTTTAGCTTCCCACTAGATTTGTGTGCTTGGTTGGCCTCCTGGTATTTCCAATACGAGATATTTAAATCCAAAACAAGAACATGCTTCCCCCTCAAATCTACATCCAATCCTCATAACACTTAACATCTTTACAAGGGTCACCTGGTAAATTGAACATCACTTCAATTACATTTTACAGGAAACAACTTTCTGAATGTCTCACAGGTGTGACATTGGTCAACCACTTGCCAGTGATCCCACAGCATAAGTCCTGGAGACTGGTACCATTATCACCATTTTAAAGATGAGAAAACTCGGGAGTTTGAACAATTCTCTTAAGATTCCTGAGCTGGTACATGTTAAAGTCGCAATTTAATTCCAAACCTGTCTAATTCTAAGGACCCGCAATCTTTTTACTATGCCATCTTGCCTATTTACTTTGCCTGACAATCTATGGAAAGTAGTTTCCTCTTACACCATAGTTTTAGCTTTTCACTACATATATGTCGAGCCTCTGTCATATCACTTGTTTCAGATTAAGTCAGAATAAAAACATTGACAGGGTAAGTCACCTATCTGTTTATTTACAGAACCTTAGACAGAATCCAGAGGTATGAGTCAAAAACTTAAGGATGTGAATTAATCCCCTATTATATATTTTTGATATCATATTGGAGAAGGTACTTATTCCTCCTGCATTCTTTTTATACATATAAAACACTCAAAAAAGTTAATATTCATAAAAGCCTTGTCTTGCTAATAACTATTGAGAGAAATTTAAGTGAAATAATCATTGGCTTCTGATAACATGTGACCATTAAGTCAATATATGCTTCTACTCTCTTTAATTTTTCCAGTATATTATTGAAAAATTCCTTGTTCAAAAACTAAATATCAAGGATAACAAGTAAGATATTTGAGCTAATATTTGAACATAAACTACTAAGGACAATGATGTAGTTTTATTTTCTTGTGTTACAGTAGAGAAGGGCATCTTAGCCAGACTAGCACAGTGATGACATATTTTCTGAACTGTTTTTTCTCACATTGTCTTATGCTTAATTTAACAAATATTTATTAAGTGTATACTGTGGGCAAGGGGTCACTATGGAGGGTACAAAAGAGGCTAGAATATCATTTCTCCCCTTGAGGAATTCATAATCTGATGGCAAAAGCAGACTTGTATGTAATCAACTGCAGTATCTGGAAGAAAAAAGTACATCTTTTAATAGCAACACAAAATACTCTGGTATTGTAAAAAGAGCAAGGCTAGAGGGCAGGGCACTGTGGAGCTTGGAATGAAGTGGCAGGATATTAAATGGAAGACATCAGTTATGAAGCTAAAGCACATATAGGCAATAACATGATAAGAGTCTGGATTCGTCAGTAGACTGAGAGAGTAAAAGGTAAATAATATCAGGGACATTTCAGGGGAAGAATCAATAATATGTGACACTTAATCAGATGTGGGAGTGGAAGTTAGGTGGAGTCAAAGATGAATTTCAGTTTTCTTATCAGATAATATGCCAGGGAACACAAAATAAGAAAAAGCGTAAGGGAAATGTGCAACATTTCATTTGAGGTTTGTGGGTTTAATATACCAGTAGGACATCTATAAGTAGATAGCCAGCAGGAGGAAATTTGGGTCTAGAATATAGTGAGGAGGAAGCAAAATAAGAAACTACAATAAAACACAAAACTACGGGAACCTCCTCGGTGGGGCAGTGGTTAAGAATCTGCCTGCTAATGCAGGAGACACAGGTTCGAACGCTGGTCTGGGAAGATCCCATATGCCACGGAGCAACTAAGCCCGTGTGCCACAACTACTGAGCCTACACTCTAGAGCCCGCGAGCCACAACTACTGAGCCCGTGTGCCACAACTACTGAGCCCGTGTGCCACAACTACTGAAGCCTGTGAGCCTAGAGCCCGTGCTCCACAAGAGAGGCCACCGCAATGAGAAGCCGGAACACTGCAATGAAGAGTAGCCCCCTCTCACCGCAACTAGAGAAAGCCCACGTGCAGCAACAAAGACCCAATGCAGCCAAAAATAAATAAATAATAAATAAATAATTTTAAAAATAAATAAAACCACAAAACTACGAAAACCAAAAACTACAAAGCCCAAAAAGTATGGGCATTAACACAGAACCAAAGTTTTGAAACAGTGGAATGGTGCTTAACAATCTCAATAATGCAGAGAAGTTGAAAATTGAGAATTAGGTGTTAGATTTGACAGCCATGAGATGCATGATGACTTTAGTATAATGAATGAGGAAGCCGGATTGCTGAAGATTGAATAGATATATGGAAGTAAATGCATAAAGTTCACTATGAAAGTTTTATAATAAAGAGGAGAAAAGTGAGTAAGGGGTAAAAGGGTAGTTGATGTAAAATTAATATTTTGGCTTAGTATGGAGAAAAATGAACTTGTTTATAAACTAGTAAAAAACAAAAATAGAGAAGAAGAAGAAAGATACTTAACTCACGATCCATAGAGTAGGAGTCTATTTGGGACTTCAGGTTGATTTTGATCTCTTAAAAGCATAAACAAAATATTGAGTGTATATAAATTTTTATTTGAAGAGTCATGAGATTCTCATAAGGATCTCTACTTCTCACTGCAACCTCCCAGAAATAAATTTTGGAATCTCTGAAATACACAGAGGGAAGATTTTATGGACAATACCCAAGGAAGCAGGATGAAATTAATTCAAGGGGATGTATATTCCACACCATTTCATTGAAAATTTCATCTGTGAATCTCAAAGTGTTCCATGTATGTTTAAAACAAATTTGAAAAGAATAACTCATATCATCTCTTAATTTACTCTGAATTCTGAAAGGAAAATAGACCTAAAAGGATCATCACTGTACACATTACCTAAGAGATAACTGAGCACTTGCCCAATCTGTGCCAGGCATAGTGCAGCGTGGACTCAAACAATTAGGCAGGACACCTAACGTAGAATTTAGTGGAACCATGCCAATGTGGGATTCAGTAATGGTTTAGCAGACTAACTATCTAAGCTAAAACATGAAGAACCCATTCGTTCAAAAAATGTTTATAGAGTGCCCATATGAGCCAGATACTATCCCAGGTGCTGGCCTTATGGGCACGAATAAGACAGGAATGTCTGCCTTTGTGCATTGTGGCAAGAGGGAGACAAAGTAAACAAATGGACAAATAAAAGTCTATAATATCAGGTCTTGATAAGTGTTATAAAGAAAATATACGGGGCGGGGGTGGGTATAGTGGCAAAGGAAGACTTCCCTACAAAGGTGACATTTGATAAAAGACTGGAATAAACAGAGGAAATGAGCCATGTAAATATTCAGGAAAGATCATGGGTGGTAGAGAGAACAAAGGCCCTGGGTAGGAACATGGTCTGTTGAGCTGGAGGAATTGCCAGTGTGTCCAGAACAGACTGAGGAAGACAGATGAGGAGAGTATATGAGGCCAGAAAAGACGTATGAGCCATGTTAAGGAGTTGAAATAGGAATAAGTCAAGTGAGGATTGGAGGGAGTAGCTTGACTTATTTGACTCCTTATTGAAGTTTGACTCCTTATTGAAGGAGAGTGTAGAGAAATGAAGTTGGAGGTGGGGATAAAAGTATTACCATTTTCATAGGATAGAAAGGACTTGATGAATGGTTTACTACCAACTAGTCGTCAACAATATACGAGAAACCCAAGGTTTGCAGATCAAAGACATCACTAGATAATTTCATCATCCAAGATTCTCTACCAAGAAATACCAATTGTTTTTCTTTATACAAGACACTGTATTGAGTACAATGCTTTAGATTGAAATGGGTATATTCTAATATAGTAGCTTTAGATCATTTTATAAATTTTCTTACTTTGCGGAGCCTAAAGTTCTGAGAGTTTCCAAAGTAAACATATTTCACTGATTTATATGTACATATTTTAAAGAACATGAAAATAAAGTAGACTGATTTTTTTAGTTATTCTAAAATTGGTTTTAAACTTTATAATATTTCTAACTTCGATTTTTTGAGTGGTTCTCTTTAGTACATAATGTTTTTACAAATATAAAATAATTCTAGGAACTAACAATAAGTACCCTATTCTCCCTTCCCCCATATAACTGATGGACTCAAAATGTTGGTGATTCTTGGGTAGCTTTAGTTGTTGTAAAGTATGTGCTTTTACATCTGATTTAAGAAACAGGTAAATGTTTATTTAATCGTTCAGTTGAGATTGATACAGTTGTCTTCTACTTACGCTATCTTCTTATTGCCCAAATCATACATAGAAGATATGTAATTATTTTTAAATATAGGTAATTTATGAAGTTTAGAATGAGAAGTTTATGGTTACTACTACATGAGCAAGCTATTTCATTGGAGACTTCCTTATTCTATTTCATCGTACTTGCTTAAGTCTGGGTTTTCTCATATCTGGGTTCTTATGACACTGACAATGCAATGTTAAAAGTGTGGGACTAAATATTTTGTGCAAAATAAACTGTTATACCATAAAGTTTTTTTTACAATTTACTTCATTTATTTGTTTATTGATAGGCTCTTTTCTCATCAAAGTTGAAAGCCTCTTTTGTAAATTATAAAAAATTTTATTGTAACCTGGTTCATTTAGTACTTATTTACATGAAAAAAGCTTGAACTTGATAATAATACAGAGCCATGAAAACAAGGTCAGTATACTCTGCCTTCGTTATTACAGTTAATTTTTCATGACTTTTGTTGTCTTTTTATGAAAGTTTACATCTTTTACAATTTCTTACATTTTAAATACATTTTCTAAAATATTTACTATGTATATATTTGTTCATGTCTTTATTTTTGTATTTGGCACTCCAACATTGGCACTGGTATAGAATTTAGCAAATACAGTAGTAACAGAGTTTTAATTGAATTTTGCAAGAACTTAAGCAACATGAAAGCAGGGATCTGATCTGTCTTGTTTGCCTCTGTAACTTCAGACCTACAAAAGTGTCTAGCACAAGGTAGGTGCTCTATAAATATGTTAATGTAAAGGAGAGAAGAAAGAAGAGATAGAGGACAAGAGAAAGGGAAAGATGAATTAATAAGACAGTTTTTGTCCTGAAGAGACTTAGAGGCCAGATAAGGAAATATGACATGTGCGTAAAAACTAGAATAACAATACAGTGATGTACCCTCCAATATACCATAATTATATGTGCCTTCAGCGTTCAAGAATGGGATTTAGGCTGAAGTGTTTTTAAATTTGAAGTTGTGTTAACTTGATATTAAAAAGAATAATGAGGGTTCGTGCCCCGGTCTGGGAAGATCCCACATGCCGCAGAGTGGCTGGGCCCGTGAGCCATGGCCGCTGAGCCTGCGCGTCCGGAGCCTGTGCTCCGCAACGGGAGAGTGAGAGTGAGAGGCCCGCGTACCGCAAAAAAAAAAAAAAAGATAGGGAGAAAAAGAATAATGATGTTAGTAATGGTAATATTAACGCCAACGCAACAGAGCTTATTATATGCTAACATTTCAAGTAAATTAATTTATCCAATCCTCACAATAGCACTATTGGATAATTATTATTATTATATTTGGTTTTTTAGTTGAAGGAATTGAGGATTATAACTAGGAAGTTCTAAAGACAGAGCACAGTGACAACCAAAAAATAACAGCCTGGGCTTCCCTGGTGGCGCAGTGGTTGAGAGTCCGCCTGCCGATGCAGGGGACACGGGTTCGTGCCCCGGTCCAGGAAGATCCCACATGCCGCAGAGCGACTGGGCCTGCGCGTCCGGAGCCTGTGCTCCGCAACGGGAGAGACCACAACAGTGAGAGGCCCGCGTACCGAAATAACAGTCTGTGAAAGCTCAATTCAGTCCTTTACTGGAAATATCACTCAAAAAAAACCTTTTTTTTTTTTTTTTTTTTGGCGGTACGCGGGCCTCTCACTGTTGTGGCCTCTCCCGTTGCGGAGCACAGGCTCCGGACGCGCAGGCTCAGCGGCCATGGCTCACGGGCCTTGCCGCTCCGCGGCATGTGGGATCTTCCCAGATCAGGGCACGAACCCGTGTCTTCTGCATCAGCAGGCGGACTCTCAACCGCTGCGCCACCAGGGAAGCCCCGAAAACCTTTTTTTCATACAGCATTTATTTTTGTATTTTACTTTCATTAATTTTTTTCCTTAAGTTGGATTTATAGTAAAATAGTAATAGTTATAAATAAGTATAACAATATAAATATTATTTCAACTATTTAAAAGCTCCAATTTATTAAATAGCACAAATGTTAATTATGCTTTTTTGAAAAATTTATTGAAAGGGTATCTATTATATTTATTTTTTAATTGAAGTATAGTTGATTTACAATTTTGTGCCAACTTCTGCTGTGCAGCAAAGTGACTCGGTTATACACCTATATACAGTCTTTTTTTTATATTTTCCATTATGGATTACCAGAGAATGTTGATTATATCAATAGTTCCCTGTGCTATACATTAGGACCTTGTTGTTTATCCACTCTAAATGTAGTAGTTTGCATCTACCAACCCCAAACTGAAAGAGTAGCTTTGAAACAAGCAGCTAAAGAAAATCTAAGAACATCTCAGTGTTCTGCTGATTCTAGCATTTTGTCTCTAGATTTCTAACCTCATCTACGAATTATTGCTCATTCTCTTTCCCTGCTCCACTCATACATGTAAGAAAGTCTGCTAGAACTTGAGCTGTGCAGATTGCTGTGCAGAATAAAATGTTAATCTCTTGGCTTATTCAATCCAAGAATGATTGTAATATACTTACAATGATTGTAATAAATTGAGACTGTGACTGACTCAGATAGGGGCACAAAATTAATTACCTGTCTTTAGTCTTATATAATGTATTTTATATATATATATATATTTAATATTTAGGAAAAGCACACAAGCATGGAAGATACATATATAATACACTATATATAATATAATTAATATATATTATATATACATGATATATATAATATATAATGCATTATATATACGTGCCTTTCATGCTTGTGTGTTTTTCCTAAATCTGTTCTCCCAGTGACTTTTACCTGCACTTCGGATCAGAGTTCACCTAAATTCCCACAGTGGTCAAGTATTGCTAGTGTTGCTAGTTTGTTATCTAGTAGTTAGCATACCACTAACAGTGGTCAGTAGATGATGGCATAAAAAAATGGATCATGTGCATCATGGCCAGTTTTAGCAAATCTCTAGACTAGATTCCTTTCCTAACTAAAGTTATCTTATAAAGAGGTCCAAACGTATCTTGAATAATTTAAAATCAAACCTGAAAATACATTTACAAAAGAAAACAGAAATATATTCATTTGTCCTCAATAACAAAGGAATAGAGAAACTGAAGGCAATCAGTTGAACCAAAACAGGTTGTTAAAATTCACAGTGTGTTCTATGTTGAAATTTTAGAAATAAAAAAGAAAAAGATGAAAGCAGATGCACTGTTTTGTGGATTAAATCAGACAAGAGAGCCAAGGCTTTCAAACTCCTTCTTCTGTCCAATTTACAAAGAATAATGATATAAAATTCTTTGTAGCTTTTATCCCACATTGACTAATATGGTAAAAGATTTCTCCCTAGCATTTTTTTGCTTTAAAAAAATCCAAATAAATTTTAATTCTAACTGAAGTCCTTCCACATTCTATGTTTCGAATACAATTTGCAAACATTTTGTCTTAAATTATTTTTTAATAGGGAAAAAATTTTTGAATGGTGCAAGAGCCTACCTCTCCTGCTTTCTCCCCCACTTTTTGCCTTTGCACATTGCAAACAAGATTCTTCTTACGCAATTATCTTACAGGGCATCTTGGCATAAGGATATTCAAATGTAATGATTCTTTACATTTTCATGTCTCAGGTAATTTGGCTGGTATATTGTCTGTGATTTGCTTATACATAAGGTCAAAAACCTGACCCCTGTTGGTAATACATCATAAACTAATCATTTATATTTTCTTTGCCAAGGTTCACTGAACCATTTAACTTACACTGACTACTGCAACATTAAATTTTTCATATTAAAGCAGTATTCAAATTAACCTTTTTAAATTACACTATAAAAAAGTGAATTTGCGTAAGTAAAAATTAAGGGCACCGTAAGCAAATAAGTTGGGCAGTTTTTCTTGGGAAAACTGTAGCTTAAGCACATTCCTCTAGATTATTTAAGCTGTTTGTTGTGTTACAACAATTTGTATCTAACCCAGTAAAATTTATAGTACATGTGTTCAATGGAAGAAAATAATTGATAAATTAAACATCTCACTCTGTGGAAGCAGTCTATTAAAATTACTAACTTATTAGACATTTTGTCTATGAGCTTTTATGAATTCATCTATATCATAAAAATATAATCTTTTAATATTACAAAATTTGAAGTACATATATTTGATTAATTCCTCTAAGTTCCCCTGTCAAATAAATGGTACCAGAGAGCCCTTTATCTGTATCCATTTCTAAATTGATAATAACTAAAAGGATTTAGAGTTTTGTGAAAATAACAAGAGAATTTACTGAAAAATGATTGACTCTTACCCTAAAATGAGTGAACCTAAAGTCTAAGAGAAGTACGTTAGGACAAATATATTTTGCTTTCAAGTTAGGTTCCTCATCTTTTATTTTTTTATTCATTTACTTTGCCCAAATAGGTTTATTTATACCTTTTCCATAAGCTACAATTATAAATACTTTTTTTTAAATTGAAGTATAGTTGATTTACAATGTTGTGTTAGTTTCTGGTGTATAGCAAAGGATTCAGTTACGTATTTGTGTGTGTGTGTGTGTGTGTGTATACATATATATATTCTTTTTCATATTCTTTTCCATTATGGTTTATTATAGAATATTGAATATAGTTCCTTGTGCTATACAGTAGGACCTTGTTGTTTATCCGTTTTATATATAGTACTTTGTATCTGCTCATCCGAAACTCCTAATTTATCCCTCCCCACCCCCTTTGGTAACCATAAGTTTGTTTTCTATGCTTGAGTCTGTTTCTGTTTTGTAAATAAGTTCATTTGTATCATAGTTTAGATTCCACATATAAGTGATATCATATGATATTTGTCTTTCTCCTCCTGACTTACTTCACTTAGTATGATAATCTCTGGGTCCTTCCATGTTGCTGAAAATGCCATTAGTTCATTCTTTTTTCATAATTGAGTGGTATTGCACTCAGTTGTTACGGTAGTATCTTCTCTATCCATTCATCTGTCGATGGTCATTTAGGTGGCTTCCATGTCTTGGCTACTGTAATTAGTGGTGCTGTGAACACTGGGGTGCATGTATCTTTTCAATTTAGAGTTTTCTCCAGATATATGCCCTGGAGTGGGATTGCTAGATCATATGGCAACTCTGTTTTTAGTTTTTTAAGGAACCTCCATGCTGTCTTCCGTAGTAGATGCACCAATTTGCGTTCCTACCAACAACGTAGGAGGTTTCCTTTCTCCACATCCTCTCTAGCATTTATTACTTACAGACTTCTTAATGATGACCACTTTGACCGGTGTGAGGTGATGTCTCATTGTAGTTTTGATTGGCATTTCTCTAATACTTAGTGAAGTTGAGTATCTTTTCATGTGCCTGATGACCATTTGTATGTCTCCTTGGGAGAAATATCTGTTTAAGTCTTCTGCCCCCTTTTTGATCGGGTTGTTTGCTTTTTTGTTATTGAGTTGTATGAGCTCTTCATATATTTACAAATACTGTTTTGAATGACGAATCACCAGAAGCACATTTTATTAGTCTAATAAGCTCTACATTAGCATGCAAAGCTGACCTGGCATGAAAGTAATTTAGGGATAAAAATAATAGCAAATGATTGCTAGCATCAGGAGACAGTTTTCTAAATTATCCATTCATTTATACATTCAACATGTATTTGTTGAGCTACGACTGTATAGAATAGTAGCCAAATGGTGTTCTAGGCACTAGATATGCATCAATGAACCAAACTGAAAAAACCTCGAGCTCTTACAGATTTTTGAAGAGGTGGTCGTGGTGCCAGGAAGAAACAGACAAGCATATATGCAGCATAATGATAAGTACTGGGAAGAAAAATACAGTATTACTGAAAAGTGAAGAAAACAAATAAACCTAGACCTATTCAACATCAGGGAGTCAGAAAATTAATTTTTAAATCAATACGATAAATTTCACTCCTATGAATAGGTAAAAGAAAGTTGTTGTTTTTTTTTAATAGTGATAAATATCCTCACCCCAATCCATTCTCCAAAGAGTAACTAAAGGGAGTCGATGCTTCAGTGGCTTCCAGGGTCCCCTCACCTAGAACCCTCATCAGAGGCTGCCCCATGCCTGCCTCCAGCCTTGATACCCCCATGCCTCTCCGTACTCACTACATTTCAACCACATAGACCCTTTGTGTCGTCCTTGTTCCTCAAGCATACGGAGCTCAGGACTTTACACTTATATTGTCATATTTTGAATCTACCCCTTTACCCCATCCTACCCGTAAATCCAGCTAATTCCTGAATGTGATTTCTGCAAGGAAGCCAATTCTGGATGAAGCTCCCCTGCTCTCACTTTCCCGGCATCTTTACCTGTCCTTTTTGGAATTTATTACATGTAAAGTGTGTAATGACACATGCTCTGTATGTATGTTTTTATCATCTCTCTCTTTCATTAGCCTGCAGTCTCCGCGGGGCGAGGTGAGGTGGGCACTAGAGGCAGCCGTTTGTTTCCTTTGCCAGTGAGTGTTCAGTGTCTTGCACCCTGCCTGACACGAATAAGCATTTAGAAAATCACTTCTGAGAGAAAGAATGAATTTCTATAAAAAATGTCTTAAGTTTACAACCCATGGTTTTATGTAACACATTGCAAAGTGGGTTCTGGTGGGAGCTGGTAATATCCTTTTAAACCATGTGACTGAGCTAAATCTAGTTGAATCTTTTGTTTTTAAATCTGTGTTACATACTGTTTCTGCCCCGGACTCTGCTGGAAGTCTACTGCTTGCTTGTAGGCTCACAGTCCCAATGACAGATGTTTTTTAATCTTTGCTATTTGGCTTCCAAAATGGGTATATATTACTAACTCATGTATTCTCACCAACATTTAGAAAATGACCCTGGGGGCTGTGCTCTGAGAAATCAGATACTTTCTGGGACCTGTAGCCATGGGAAAGAGGTTTTGAATGCTTTCTGGTGGGAAAAGCCATTTTATGCTTGGAACCATTGTTGAAAAGAAGATCCAATTGTGAAAAGCCACAGTTGTGTAAACTATTAAAAAATTCCAGGGAGTGACATAGATCAGGACTTTATTGTTTTATCCTCTTACTTCACGTGTGTGTGAAGGGCACACACATAGATGTGCATAAACACACAGTGTTGGTGATGTTTTCTGCTTCATTCCACATGAGAACTTAGAATACTCCTAGAGGATGGGAAGAATCCTTTATCGATGCCTACCACATCCTACATCTCCATTGTGACACTTATCTATGTGTAGTAATAATTTATTTCCTTACCTGTCTCGCCAATTCTTTTAGAAGCAAGAAACTTTCATTTTTTATCCCCAAAACCTGGCCAACAAAAAGACAGTCCACAATAGACACTCAATTAATATTCATTGAATGAATCGCAGATTATAAATAAGTACCTATAATGGAAATAGCCTGAGCTGGAGTCAACCTTCCCTTGTCTATCTCAGCCAGGCAAAATGGAGCTCAGAAACCACTCAGGGAATTACACTGTCTTATGCAGCATCTTCTCCTTTAAACCAACAGCTAAGGTTTTCCCAAACCCAGAAAACCCCCAAAAGATTTTCCTACATGGATTTATGCCAGAACGATTCTGGTCCATTAGTTGGCAAAGAGGACTCCATAATAACTTCAGAGGAACTGTAAAATTCTATTCAGAATATAATGAAAGCTGCGTGTATTGTGTATTCATTTATCTTGAAGTAGGAAAGCTTGAATCCTCAAATAACAGGGTGTTGCCATATTAGCTTCCTCCAGAAAACTGAAACTTCAACTGTGAAGAGAGCAGAATGGTCTGATTAGTATCAGAGCTGCTGGAATCTGCAAAGCCTCCATTCTTAATTGGAGCTGCAAGATGCAGCTGATAACTTAAAGTCTCCCTCTGTGAGTTTCTGCATTCATGGATGAATTCTGTTACTTTAGTGTTTTTGAGATTCCATATTCTAAAATCATTATTTAAAAATCTCAAATATAAGATAATACCATAGGTTGCCCTGTAGCTAAGAATAAATAAATACAATAGAAGAGTATATTAAAGAAAACAGAAAGAATAAAAGGAAGAAGGAAAGAAAAGAAAAAAGAATGGAAAAGAAAGGAGGGAGAAGAAAAGGACAAAGGAAGCAAGGAAGGAAGGTACTATTAGAATATTTGATAGATCTCCTCCCCAACTCAGATGTTTTTGTATGTGCAGTATTTCAATGTCCTTCCTAGGTACATACAATGCCTTTCTTTTTTATTAGCACGGCTGCAGCTGCTGTTGCTTGCAAAGAGGTTCACAAATCAAAATAGACTCAGTTAGCTTTTCAATAATTCTAAAATATGGGGGAACACTGCCAGAGAAGGACAGCACTCCAGTATCCTAAACAAGGAGTCTTGTCAGCAAAACAAAGTATGAATTGCTTAGAGATAATCCCCCCGGGTGGTAATTCCACTGGGTGCCTTCTGTGGCGGCACACGCTCTTTCTCCTCTACGGAGCAATGCCATAGAACAGGCTATGTCAGAAGAAATAGGAAAAAAGTTGCTTTCTTGAAACATTTCTTCTTCTAGATTTTTCTTTATGTCCACATGATTCATACCTCTTGGTTCTTAGCCTGGAGCACGTAGTGCAACCAGGAAATGAGGAAGCTAGAGCTGGCTGTGAATAATGAATGGGCCACATCAGCAAAAGTCTATATACACACTCAGTAGCAAAGGCGGGTGCAGAGTTGCAGGCCAGCATTTTTATGAATTTTTTCCATTCTCCTCTTTCTCTCAAAGGAAACCAGGAAAACAAGAACTAGCAAGAGCTTGACAAACGCCTGGCTTTGAATTGGAGACCATTCACCTGCCTATTGCTTCATTCCTGGAAATTTCATTGCAACTAACTAAGGTACGTGGAAAAAAAACAGAAACTTTGATATGTTTTGTTGATGAACTTGTGATATGTGGAAGAAGAATGCATTTGTGCGGAAAATTGGAGGACTGTATCTCTTACTTCAAAAGAATGTTTAGTATTTGTCATGTCTTTTGAAATTATTACTAGTATTAACGCCCTTGACGTGCTAGTTTAGTTGATGGGGCACTGGCCGCTTATATAACATTTTGCTTTCTCCCACTCTCGTTTTGTACTTCATCAAATCCAAAGTTGTCATGGTTCATTATCTGTAGATGATCTTGAGCAGCCTTGCATTCTAAAAGAATATGCCACAGCATCTGCCTCTGTGCTTTTGTGCCCTGCTGTACGGATGATATTTCAGCAACAATATTGGGTAAGGGGTGGGAGTGGAGGCACATTTGTCTCAGGCTGATGTTTCTTTGTGCCATACTATGCCTTACTCTTTCCTATATGCCTAATTCAACAATGAAGTACATATATCACATTGTGACTATTACCTATGTTAGAGTACATAATCGAGGTTGTAAAGTATCTGCTTGAATGTCCCAACTCATGAATTCCATCAAATTCAATTATCATTCTTAGACTCTTCATTAACCAATCAAATTGCTTCTTTGGTCTGTCATTTCTAACACCCTTTCACTCGGCATAACCACAATTCTCTGAAGTAAATTGGAGGTGATTAAATTATCTCACCAATCATTATTGGAAGTCTCATGTTACTGAAGTTTTGGATTTCTAAAGAATCGTCTTTCACATGATTCTCATTGTATATAGGAGAAATGATGTTATAGTATGAGGCCGTGTCTTGAACTTTATTCTGCTGTTTGTATCTTAGTTTCTTCCTGAGGAAGTTGGCTACAATAGGTCTCTGATCCTAAAATCATACAGAAATAAACCAACTATACACTCCTATAAATTCACCATCTTATTAAATAAATCTGTCCAGTAGGCTTGTGTTGTAACACAGTTCTTCACCTTTGGGGAATGAACCATTTGAATGCTGGACGTTCCTCTTATATCTGATGCAGTATGATTTTAGAGGATCACAGTTGTTATTGCTGAAACATGTTTTTTGCTAATTTTTATAATTTCCTTACATAGATTATTAAAACAAAGGAAGTGGTTCTGAAGTGCATATTACCTAGAATCAAAAGTTTCTTTCTTAGGCAATAATTGTCAGTGCTAATATATAATGGTTATTTCAATCATTTTATAATGAAAGGCACAGCTGATGATCTGACAGTGTGGTTCTTACCATGCAGTTCTTAAAATAGTCCCATTTTATACGCTTCTACTTTGTATGTTAGAAACAGTTTCATCTTCTACTCTGCAAATATTTCGAGAAACATCTCAAAATGTAACCTGAAGCCAACCTAAGAAAATATCTATTCCTGGGTTCCATGCCAGACGTACTTAATCAGAATCGTTGTGAATGGGCTTTAGAACCAGCATTTTAAATATGTGTATCAGATCATCCCAATGCACTCCAAAGTTTAAAAACCACTACTCTATAATATGACAGCAAGGAAACAGCCAAGTGGAAAACATTTTAAAGCTATAGACATATAATTAATATAAAAATATTGAAAATAAATTAGGATTTTGACTTTTTTCCTACATATTTTTATTTCCTAGGAGTGTACAAAGGACTTTAGACTGTTTCTTTCCCCTTTCATTTGAGTCATAAATATTTTGAAATTAAAAATTAAATGTTAAAGATGTTAAGGGTATGAATGTCTGTCAATTGAAAAGTTTCCCAAAGTTGCCAAATAATAAATGATCTCATAGTAAAGGGTATTAAATTCATAATTGCTACAATTATTTTCACATTTAAATCTTCAGTTTTACAAAGCTTTCTAAATATCAAGTCATTCTTTCAATATTAGATGTCTAATAAGCATCACTTCTTTAAGAATTCCAGCCTGTACTTCTGTTATGGTTTCTACTCATACAAGTCCTGTGGGTGTCAAACTTTCAAAAGATAATTTATTGGTACAACTAAGTAAAACCTTTTGGCTGAGGGTACCCCATTTATTCATAAGTGAATATTTTTCTTTTATCTAATTTTAGTAAGGGAATTTCCTCATAGCTTTATTTTTAATGCAAAAATGTCAGACAGTTTGCCAACTTAACATGCCAAACTCTGAAGTATACATTTAAGTTAGAAGGGACAAAGAACTTTCTTCTGAACCGTGAAACGACAGAATATTGTGATTACCTCTGGCACTGAATGAGAGCAAAAAGTAACATTAGATTTAGTAGGAAAACTGCAGAGACTGTTTGACCCATAAAATTAATTCTTGCTTCCTATCTTGTAGAATCCACTGAGACAAGGGTCTAAAAGGGGAAAATGCTCAAAATCTTTAGGTTTTCAGGTGTACTTACTTTATAAAAGTGTCCTAAAATAGTTGGAATAATTGTCTTCCAAATTCATACGAATCTTTTTATAAATAAAAATATTCTTGGTTTTCAACTGGTTTTAAAAATCACATTTACAATACAGGCAGGCACTAATTTCAATTGGATTGTATTTCAAAAGTTTAATTTATAAGTTATATTTAGAACTCAAAATGTTTTCACACAGAAACGATGTTATAAATGATGTTAGATGCACATTCAATTTTTTTTTTTAAACATGTTGGGGGTAGGAGTTTATTAATTAATTTATTTTTGCTGTGTTGGGTCTTCGTTCCTGTGCGAGGGCTTTCTCTAGTTGTGTCAAGCGGGGACCACTCTTCATCACGGTGCGCGGGCCTCTCTTGTTGCGGGGCACAGGCTCCAAACACGCAGGCTTAGTAGTTGTGGCTCATGGGCCTAGTTGCTCCGTGGCATGTGGGATCTTCCCAGACCAGGGCTCGAGCCCGTGTCCCCTGCATTAGCAGGCAGATTCTCAACCACTGCACCACCAGGGAAGCCCCACATTCAATTTTTTTTAATCCACAAAATTATAGTCAAATTATATGATTTGTAAAAAACGAAAAAAAGAGCTCTAAAGTGGAAAATAGTAGAAAACAATACTATGGGATTCTAAAAAGTAAACCAATTGAACAAAATATTTTTTTAAATTCTTATTTACTTTGAATATTGACACTAAAGAAAAACAAGTTTGGTTATAAAGTAAATGAGAAACTGAAAGAGAGGGTGGGATGTTTTTGTAAAACACAGAGAAACTGGTTATAACATGAGCAGTATTCTCTTGAGCAGAGGAAAAGTAGATGGAGGGAAGAGATGTAGCCCAGAGATAGAGCTTGAGGGGCAAGTGGTCTCAAATATATTGCCAAGCAGTATTAAGCTATTAAATAGACAAGATGCTCATTAATGTTCATGTTTATGGCTCAAGGAAAGAGGTGCATTCAGTTATTTTTAAATGAATAGATACATATTGTAGGTACACATTCATTTAGAAAGCAGATGAATAGAGGAAATGTTTAAGCAGAGACAGCGAGCATGAATGCTAGTCCAATGGACACCAAGGAATGATGGAAAGAGAGAACTGGTGATCTCATAGCCTTCTACCAACAGCTTTTTCTCTGAATGACTCAAGCCGCCACTCAGGGTTTTATTATACCCCACTTTCTAAGGAATTCTATCCTCTGTGTTTTTCAAAAAGTTCAGCATCATGTTCAGTTGGATCAAGTTTACCTATTTGCTGCATTTACCCCTACAGGTGTTTCTTTAATTTGCCAAATATTTCTTGAATATCTACTGTGTTTTAGGCACTTTGCTGAATTTGCTACTTTTAGCCCAGACATTAGACCAAAAAAAATATTTTGTTCCATTTGAATTTTAGTATTTTCTGTTTTACTATTTCTCTTTCTTTCTATTCATTAAATTCGGATGGTTTGATAAAACAGGAAGCACCTGTACCTGGCATGGAGGACAGGAGTCTGAATAGCCCAGGGAATGAGGCCCAAGTAAGGGCTTATCTGTCTTATTCTTCCTCTGTTCTTTGGAAGTCAAGGAAGTCTTAGCAGCTCTGAGTCCCCTTTACCTTCATTTAACCTAAGGAACAAATGGTAGAGGTGGAAAAGCAAACAAACTAAAACTCTTCATTCAAAGAAAAATTGATAATTTCAAAATAAAGGCCCGTAATAGTTAACATCTCTTGTTTTGGTTAAGCCTCACTACTAGGCTAATCTGCAGTGTAAGAAACAAGAAGTTAGATACCTTTCCTAGAAAAAGGGCCTGTAATACTTCATCAGTTCTAATTTTTAGTAAAATAAAATGTCTAAAAGAAAAGTTTCCAGAATCTCTATTACCGTTGAGGTTGAGGCACAACAGAAGTTATCATGTAGGCTCCTAACATCCCTCTTCACTCTGGAAATTCCACTAGGAAAAAAAAATGGTTCATTTTCCATTGAAGAAAATTTTAAAGATATTTTTAAATGTAAAGCACCCTTCTTTTCCATTCCATTCTCAAGAAACAAGAGTAAAGGGTAATATGGAGTATTGGCAACATTCAAATGAGTCTTAGGACAGGAATGGTCAATGCCTGGGTTGAGTTATCTCAGTCTGTACTTCACAGCTTTCAAAAACTACTAGGAAAACCTGGGCTTAATGAGACAACAATGGTATTGCCACTCAGCCTTGTTTGAATTTCCCAATTGCTTTTGTTCCCTCATCCCTTTGAAGTGATGCTTGAGAATTGCTTGACCAGTCCTATATCACCAGTTATCTTCACATGTAAGCTTGTTTGATGTTTCCTGCACTTAGGTTTTCAATCAGTATATCTTCGTCCTCTACTTTCCCTTAGCCCAGCAAACCTTGTTCATCAGCCTGGGTTCACACTTCCTATGCCAGTCAGCACTTCCTATGCCAGTCAGTCTTCCAAGCCGTGTGTCCAGGCCCCTGTTCTATGGAGATTTCATGTTAGTGGAGAAACAAACAAGAAACAAACACATAAATACTCAGACCCACTAAAATAGTGATCATCCAGTAACTCTAATCATATTCTTCTCTGCATTTTTTTCCTCCAAGTTGTTTCCAGTCAATGATCCTACTCTTTTTAATCTCACTGATTCTAAC
Organism: Pseudorca crassidens; assembly: GCF_039906515.1. Classification (NCBI taxonomy): domain Eukaryota; kingdom Metazoa; phylum Chordata; class Mammalia; order Artiodactyla; family Delphinidae; genus Pseudorca; species Pseudorca crassidens. The sequence continues at coordinate 66,998,029 of NC_090306.1, forward strand.
TGTTGTCAGTTATGCACTAAAATCAATCTGGTCCACTTACTTTAACTCTTTTTAGTCTTTATACCTCCTTAAATGAAATGTATAAATTTGCATAGTAGATAAAGCTATATTGCCTGAGAAATCTAATCCATAAAGCTAGGCCTAAGTAATGCCACAGTGGCTACACTGTGGCCATTATGGAATCTAATACCCCACAACCCAGGCCACCAAAGGCATAATTTCTGATCCTGAGATTTTTCTTAATTACATTTCCCAGCGACTAAGTGTCCTGTTCTGGGACACATCAGAATAAATCTTTTGCTCTGTTGTTCTATCTGGCAAAGTAACTTCACTATGGATGAAATTGGACTAGCCACTTTTAAATTCAATAAGGATTGTGTGTATCTAGTCAATATAAAAGAATAGACTTTCGAGAATTCATTGTGGTAATAGGAAGGAAAATTACCTACTTGAAGATATTGGATGTAATTCAGGAAATAGATGATAAGAAAAGAATACATAGCAATTTGTGAGAATGATGCTATTTAAGAAGAGATAAACCAATAGCCTGAAAAAGTTACAGAAGTTGGACATTCATTCTTAACAATTTTCTTTACACTTATTATCACTTAAAAATAAACTAATAACATTAAAATGCAATATTTAATGAGAGTAGAACCACTCTAATTTAATAATAAAAATGATTTTTATATTTGCTTATGCTGATACTTATTTCAGTTTAAAAATGTTTTATGGAGAAGTTAATACTTTTTATTGTAATTTAATAAAAGCAAAAGTTGTGTTGCTCTCATTAGTTTATTTAAGGTTGATTATCTTTTTTATTTGAAAATATTTTTGCCAATTTTAAGGCACTTAAAGAATCTTCACTTTGCCGTACATTAAACCCCCTAAGCAATGTGCAGCTAAACATATCTTAAACATATATACCCAGGAGAATAATACAGTTCACAGGAACATCGAAGAGAGCTTCATAGAATCTTCTAGAAAAACTGAACCAGAAGGAAATGTATAAAATAGATGAAAGGATATTTTCAAAACCCAGTAAGAATGTGAGGTCACAAGGGGATATGTTGAAGGACATAAAATTGTTTCAGGTGCAATAGTAATGAACTCCAGAAAGCTATCCTTTTCCTAACATTGTGAAATACACACAGAACTATGTGAAGCATTGTCTCATTTCACTGTATGCATCTAGGTTAATCACTGATTACTAATTCATTTCATATCTGAGATGAAGCATTTACCACCTCTTGTTCATACATACATATCTATAATATTATGACTATAAATATTTCTAAATATGTAGATCAACAACACATTAAAACCCTGAAAATCCTCAAGCGTCAGAAAAGAAAGAGAGCTTGAAGGCAGAGTAGAAAGACGAAGAGCTGATGTCATGACTGAGTAGGGAGAGGCCGGTCCTTTATCAAGTCTCTAACGACTACAGGACTTGGGTCTAAGCAGGTTCGAAATCTGGAACTGAAATTCTCACATAAATTCAGGATCGGCGAAGAGCTGCTTCCTTCTTGATGAAGCAGCAAGAAAATTGCACCCACTGATCCAGGGAAGTGACTAGAGCTTATCTGCCTAGGAACCTAGATGAAATACAGGGAAAAAAATAGTTCTACTGTGACAAATCAAAACACCAGGCTTTAGCATATGTCAGTACGGGGCTTGAATGTGTATTATTCACAGTGCATGAATCCTTCAAATGTAATTTATATAAACTAATGGGAACCTACAATTCTGTATGGAAACATGTCTGAACCAGGACACACAGGGCTCTTTAAGAAAAAAAAAAAAAACTAAAATGAGTTTACAATTAAATGAATAATGATAAAACCACACATGAGAATTATCCAACATAGCAAAGCATAATGAGGCACCATAAGCAAGAGCATTCAAATCCTAAAGTTTTGAGATAGCTTAACAATATGAAAAACAGCATAAACTAATCATTTAAAAAATTATAAAAATAAAGAAGGAAGAAATAGAAACCAACAGTAAGACACTATGAAAACAGATTAGCAGATCTGAAAAAGAACCAAGTACTCATAGAAAAGAAAAATATAGTTTTCAAATTAAAAAATTTAATGAAAACTTTTAGGATGAAAAGAGAAATGACCTAAGATGATATTAATGGACTGTGAATTACATCTGAAGAAATTTTCTAGAATGAGCACAGAATGTTAAGAGATGGAAAACTTAAGAGACATAGAGGAATAAAATGAGAAAGCACACCAGTATCTATTAGGAATTCTAGATGGTTAGTTACAAGATAATAGCTGAGAATTTTCCATATTTGAAGAAAGTCATTAATACCTTATAGAAAATCATTCCCAGCCACAAACCAGATAAAGAAAAACAAATTCAAACATAAACATTTTAACAAAGCCACAGAACTCCAAAGATAATACAAGATCTTAAAAATCAATTAGAACAAACAACATATAAAGGAGCAAGGAAAAAATAATAGATATCTCATCAACTATAATAGACAAGATGACAGTGCAAAAAATAACTTCATGTGTTGAAGCGAAATAACTAGCAGGTTCCATATTTATATTCCATATTTATATAAACTACGAATTGATTTTGCTGTCATTATTTTTCAATAATGACAGCAAAATCAATGTACTTTTTCAGAAAATGATTAAAGAAGTTCACCACTCATAAATAATTTTGAGTAACAAAATATATATTATCTACATTTTAGTGAAACCCTGGTTTTCAGCCTTGAAAACTTGGTTATTCTAGGATTCACTAAACTAAAAAGACATCCCTGGGCTTCCCTGGTGGTGCAGTGGTTGAGAATCCACCTGCCAACGCAGGGGACACAGGTTCGAGCCCTGGTCTGGGAAGATCCCACATGCCGTGGAGCAACTAAGCCCGTGGGCCGCAACTACTGAGCCTGCACTCTAGAGCCCGCGAGCCACAACTACTGAGTCTGTGTGCCACAGCTACTGAAGTCCGCATACCTAGAGCCCGTGCTCCACAACAAGAGAAGCCACTGCAATGAGAAGCCCGCGCACCACAACGAAGAGTAGCCCCTGCTCATGGCAACCAGAGAAAGCCTGCACACAGCAACCAAGACCCAACGCAGACAAAAATAAATAATAAATAAATAAATAATAATTTTTTAAAAAGACATCATCAGTAGCTTATTGTTACAGACCAAGTTCATTGCTGACATATCTTTATGTGTCAAAAGTTTGAAATTTTAATAGCATAAGAGAGGTGCCTTTTTGATAGATAGTTAAGTGGCCTAAAATACAGAAACTGCACTGTCCTGATCATTTACTTCTTCAGTTAGCTACTCTGTAACATTGCCATTCTTCTGAACAGGAACTTCAAATGTAAAATCTTTATGTTCTCCTAAAATCATTGTTATCATTCTTGACCCATCATTAAATGTAAACTATTGCATTTCAGAATGCACATCCAGACATTTAAATGTGTACACATGTAAATGCTTATCTTGCTCAGCTATTCTGTAATAGTGTGAGAGATATATAAATAATCAATAGTTAAACCTATAAACCATCTTTGTGCCAAGCACACTTAGTAATTATAGGATAGCTGAGCTAGAGATAAAAAAGACTGTAGGGGTAATTGGAGCAAGTTCTTGCCAGACAGCTTATGATCATTAATAACTTCTTCATGTAATAAAGTGATTCTGTGAAGAAGATGGAAGGGCACTAGGAACTAGCGTAGGAACAGACCTAATGACTGAGTGGTTTAGCAAGAGTGTGTTTTTACCCAGGACAAAGCCTTAAGAACTAGAGACAGACCAAATACTAAGAAAGAAATTTGCATTAGTAACTTATCTACCCCTTAAATTAGATAAAACATTCACAAATCAGTTATACCCCTTCTTGTGCCTGTGATGTTTTCTTATGCCCTGGACAGAATTTACTAAGATAATTAAAAACTCAGAGCATCCTATCCATACAATGACATATAAACATTCTCATTCTGTTTAATTCTTGAAGCTAATGTGTTTATTTATTATGATGATCAGAAATTAGGAAACATAAAGGATGAATTTAATAGGAAAGTATTAAAACATATTCATGAAAGGAACATACTACAAAGGCGAATTAAAATTTGCTATCAAATATGTAGAAAATTAGATGGAGTTTTTGGTTTGAAACAGCTGAAGAGCTGGCAATATGCTACTATTAAAAACCAGCATTATTCTAAGATATTCAAATAGAAACATAAGAATAATGCTGGACAGATCACTGTATTAGAGAGCCTAGTTCTAATTTAGATCCGTAATTGAAACACAACATCAAGAACTAATACAAGGACTGACATATACACACTACTATATATAAAACAGATAACTAATAAGGACCTACTGTATAGCACAGGGAACTCTACTCAATACTCTGTAATGGCATATATGGGAAAAGAATCTAAGAAAGAATGGATATATCTATATGTATAACTGATTCATTTTTCTGTACACCTGAAACTAACACAACAGTATAAATCAACTCTGATCTAATAAAAATTTTTAAAAAAAGATTTAACAGAGGGAACTGTATTCATTATGCTGTAATAAACCATAATGGAAAAGAATATGAAAAATAATATATATGCATAACTGAATCACTTTGCTGTACAGCAGAAACTAACACAACATTGTAAATCAACTATACTTCAATAAAATATATTTAAAAGTAAAAGAATTAAAAGAAATTGAGAAACAGCAACAAAACTAAAATTATTTAAGGTTTGAGACATCACCTTGTCAGAAAAGACTAAAGAAATTTCAAGATGTTAAAATGAGAAAAAGAGAAGCATCAGATGTGGATTTAAAGTAAATATAGGCCATTACAAGAAAGGTCAGACACTGAGGCCCAAAAGGGAGAAATGTGTTTAAATTGTCGGAAAGAATAGCAGATGAGATGATGTGATGTTCTACAGAAGAGAATGTTGAAATTCTGTTCTTGAATTTATTGAAAAGACAGAAATTTGTCTTTTGTGAAAAATTTTATACAGTTCTGCCTGACAGTAAAGAAATACATGTTTATAACACTTCCCAATTCTCGTATATGTATATTGATAGATAAGTTTTGACACTGTATTTGGAAGGCTTAGGGTAATCAACCCAAAGCTTTCCTGAAGTAGAAGCACAACATTACAATTTTCTAGGTGATAAGTTATTTTATGACTTTGTTATTACATTGAATGAGCAACAGGAGAGTCCAAAAACATAATCTTCCCCCCACAAAAAAAAATCCGTTTCCAAAATAACTCCTGTCAAGATGGCAGCCAAGTCCAGAGAATGACCAGATTAATCGTTTGGGTTTCGTGGTTGTTTTGATGTTGCATAGAAGGAGAAATGATCATTCTGTGATGGTATTCAAGGAAGTGCTCCTACAGAGATAGAGTCATCCGCTCACCATCCCTCACAAACCCCCTTCATAAAATGGGAACATTCCAGGTGGAGGACAGATAATAAATTCTTTATGTTGTTTTAGAACCTTTAATTCTAAAAATATTGGAGGTTTTTATGTACTGCTGTTTTACTTCTGAGTATAAATGTAAGGAAGTTGTTTCATAATTTAGTTTTATAATTTAGACCCTTGAATAAGGCTTATAAACTGATTTATGGTCATTATGCTTCAAGTTTATTTTGGATGCAAAATGTCTTACAGAATCTACTGAAATCAACAAAGGAAATAATTTCAAAAAGTGTTCATCCAATAGAAATTCTCTGTGGTTAGGAAAATTTACATCAATCTATTTTTACTTACCGACACCCTCGTTCTTTTCTTTATAAAAACACCTTTGGGGGAAGGAGAAAATTTAAAAGAACACAAAGAGAGGAAAATTACATAAAACTTTAAAAATTGCATGGACTCTTGCCTGCTTTTCACATGGACTACTGTCTTATACTTATTTAATCTTCTCTGATTGCATTATGTTGTGAATGGGCAGGGTAGTGTTTTCCCACCAGTTTCTTCTATACAGGCAAGAATTTTCAAACCAAAAATCTAACAGTTTGTGTTTTTATTTTACTTTATTATTTTTTTAATTAATTAATTTATTTATTATTTATTTTTGGCTGCATTGGGTCTTTGTTGCTGAGCCAGCGTGGCTTTCTTTAGTTGCGGCGAGTGAGGGCTACGCTTCATTGCGGTGCGCCGGTTTCTGATTGCGGTGGCCTCTCTTGTTGCAGAGCTTGGGCTCTAGGCGCGCGGGCTTCAGTAGTTGTGGCTCGTGGGCTCTAGAGCGCAGGCTCAGTAGTTGTGGTGCACAGGCTTAGTTGCTCCGCGGCATGTGGGATCTTCCCGGACCAGGGCTCGAACCCGTGTCCCCTGCATCGGCAGGCGGATTCGTAACCACTGTGCCACCAGGGAAGCCCAGTTTGTGTTTTTATACTGCAAGAAATGTCTCTGGTGAATAGGGAAGATGATTTATATGCATACATCTGACCTTATAAAAAAATCTTTGTTTTTCCCATAAAGTTGAATTTATATTGCTATCATTTATTCCAGTTTCTTTTTGTGTATCTCTAATACACCATTTAGTTTGTAGATCTTTGATACTTTAGAACATATGACAGTTTAAATAAATCTATTTTTCCAAAATTTTTTTACGTTTATAGTTTTTCTTCTTTTTTTAAAAAATGAAACAAATAGTTAATTACGTGGTTACAACAATTTTTGCAAAGTTTCAGCTAACACATTGTAATGACTAAAAATTGCCTCTGCCTGTTATTTATTGTTCAGAAATTAAAATTTAATTGTATTAATTAACAGTTCTATGAAGAGTAAAAGTTATTAGGTTTCTAATACTTACAGTTCTTTTTTATATATAGTGAAATTCAGATTTCTTCTAAAAGGGAAAAATCACTCTTCCACAGTAAGAAAGGCTTTCTATTCATATCCTGAAACTACATTTTTTAGCTTGTGGAATATAAGTCATCCACTTGCTTGGTATGAATGCAGAAATTTAGTTCACGAAACTGAATATATATTTGTTCATATGTCTCTTTATAATAAGATTCTGGACTGTGATGAGTGGTTTTTCCTTCATGTTTTCCATACACACATGAAGGATTAAATACATAGCTTTCTTTTTTCCAAAAATGCCATCAGCATTATCAGTCTCTGAATATAGGTGGAAAACTGCCTCAGTGTTTCTGATATTTCTCTTTTCAAAAAAAGCCACAATGCAGAATGAATAAATACTAAAATTTTATAAAGTGTGATCATGAAATAACAAAACTTCTTTTTTTCAAAAAAGCTCATGTACTGAAATTTATATTCAAATGAATGTTGTCCTTCACTGTGGTCACCTTGGATTTCAGAAATGCTGCTGCTCTTCAAAGTATTTTGTTAACACATTTTGGGGTCTGTCTTTAGAGCCAGTTTGTGCACCAGGAAGCATTCCTCAAAGAACACTGGGAAGGCAGACACCATCCATGTCTACTACAGGAGACATTGGCTTTAAAATCACATGATCATGGCAAATGTGAAGGCAGACTTTCTGAAATGTATCTTCCTTCCTTCCTTCCTTCCTTCCTTCCTTCCTTCCTTCCTTCCTTCCTTCCTTCCTTTCCTTCCTTTCCTTCCTTTCCTTCCTTCCTTCTTTCCTTCTTTCTTTCTTTCTTTTTCTTGCTTTTGTGAATATATTTATTTACAGTTTTCAAAAGCACTAAGTCTACAGCCCTAAGATACTCAGAATGACTTTCTGTGCTTCCTTTGACCTGAGATGTTTCTTTTAATGAGTTTGTGCCCTCTTCAAGCAAAACAGGCATTCATAAATTATATTTTTATTTTAAATAGTACTCTTTTTTTCTGGACAGAAAGATATATCTGTCACATAGGAGGAGGGATCTGAGGCTGATGGAATCATGAGATCACATGTTGGTTAAAGAACTTCTTAGGCTATGCCCAGAACACTGGATTCTTTAAGATATTAAAAAAAAAAAAAATCAGGAAACACAGATTTTTCAGGCTAGGTGAAGGATTATGGGCTCATTGTTTTACTCACTTCTTATTATATCATTTAGTTATATCCTTATCCTGGACAAGTATATAAGGTCCTTACTAGAACCCATAGGACTATACATGACCTGCCCCTGCTACTGGTCTTTAATGGGATATAAAACTTTACCAGAGCCTATAGTACTCTGCATACCTAATTACTGTTTAATATTCACTTTGCATTAGGGATTTATAAAATGGACCCTAAAAAGCCAGTATATACCAGGCCCACATGGGTTCACTAGTGTATTTTACCAAACATTTAAGAGAGAAATTATACCAATTCTCTAAAATCTCTTCCTAACTCATTCTGAGGCCCACGTTACCCTAATACCAAAACTAGAAAGACATTACAAGAAAAGAATATTGCAGACCAATATCTCTCATGAACAGAGATGCAAAAATCCTCAACAGGAGCCAGCCCATGAGCTGTCATGCCAGGTGAAAGAGGTAATGGAACTGTGGAGGGATGTTTCACCTTCTATTACAAACTGTTCATTTATTCAACCAAAGTTTACTGTTCTGAGTACTATCCTATGTGGTCGATAAGTCAGACTAGTTACCATCCCCTATTCAGTCAGTCACTTATCAATTAACTTATCCAACGAGTATTTCTTGAACATCTACAAGGTGTCAAGCATTATACCTGGTACTGGGGAATGTATCAGTGAGCAAAATAAACCAAACTCCTGCCCTCGGGGAGCTTACGTTCTACTGGGGAAACAGACGACAAACAAGATTTATACATAAAATGTAAAACATGTTAGTGACATGTGTTAAGGAGGAAATATGAGTGTAACATGTATGTGGTGGTGAAATGTACATAGATTGTTCAGAGATGGCCTCACTGAGAAGACGACTTTATGTAGAACCCCAAAGGATGCAAGGGAGAGAGTCTTGACAACGTCTCCTGGAAAAGAGAAGGTAGAAGGAACAAGGAAACAATAACTAGGAGGCCAATGAAGGGTGAGAGAAGGGATGTGCTTGGTGATAAAGTTGAAGAGTTAGGTGGAAACCTGGTCACGCAGGGCCTTGTGGGAAGTGGCAGGGAGTTTGGATTTTATGCCAAGTGTAATGGAAAACCGTTGGAGGGTGTTCAGTGGGAAAATGCCATGCAATGATTGACTATTCTAGAAATTCATTCTTATTTCTGTGGAGAATATATATTTAGGTGTCAAAAGTACAGGCAGAAAGACCAGAAGTAAGTTATAGCAGCAGTGCAGGTGAGAAAGCTATCAGAGGGTTAGTAGCTTTGATTAGGCTCATGGAAGTATAAAGGGGAAAAGTAAAAAGACTTGAGACATATTTTCAAAGTAGAACTTATATGACCTGTTGATAGATTGGTTATGGAGAATAAGAGGAAAAAAGTTAAGAATTATCCTAGATTTTTGCCTTCAACAGCTTGGTAAAGTCATTCACAATGATGGGGATGATCCAAAACAGGATCCAATAAGGGAGGATAAATAGAGTTTTATTTTTTACATAGTAGGTTTGAGATTCTCATTGGACTTTCAAGGGATGACAAAAAGGCTCAGGTGCAGGAGGCTGGGCCCCGGGAGAAACGACTGGGATGGAAATACCAAAAGAAGATTTGTATTAACTAGGATGCTCTCAGCAGCAAATTAAAGAACACCTTACCAGAGCTGCTTAAAAATAAATATTACTGACATTTGTTTTGTCACTTTACCATGTCTGTTTATTAAGTTTAACTTTAGAGTTAGATAACTCAGCAGATAATTGTTGTAAAAACCCTGGGTCAGCCTCTATGAGAGTCTCTTGGCCTGGCCGCCAGGTATGCAGTGTCGGTGCAGCCATCCAAGCATCATGTCTTCAAGTGGCAACGGAGAAAGCAGGGTAAAGGAAAGAAGAGTGTGCAGCCAAAAAGTTAGCTCTCTCTTCTGATTGGGGAGCAAAATTTTTTCCAGAAAATTACCAACAGATTCCCCCATGTCTCTTGTCCAGAACAATATCAAATGCCCACCCCTTGCAAAAGGAAATAGTATTATCTAAATTGATAAGACAAATGTGTCATTTCTTATAACCAAGATTCCATCGTTAATTTTAAAAAAGCTAGGCTGTCTAAGGAAGGTAACCATCCATGTCTACTACAGGAGACATTGGCTTTAAAATCAGGACAAATGATGTCACCAAAAATATATCACTGTACACAAAATATTTCACCCTCTTTCTACAATACCCTTTTTTAAATGGCCACTGGAAGAACGAAATCTAGAGTATCACCTACAAATTAGTTGCTTCTGGAAGTGAAAGAAAACCATAACCCAACAAACTTAAGCTGGCTGTAATGATGATTATCTCTCATCACAGATGAGAATTACACACACACACACACACACACACACACACACACACACACACCATGATTTCCAGTAACTTCATGTTTCTTGTTAGCTTAGGGATAACCACAGCCTAAAATATCATAATCTTACATATATTTATTGTGGACTTAAATTCAGCAGATCTGGATAACAGCCATTTTACCTTCATGAACCATGACTGTCTCATCTCTGGGCTCTTGCTCTTGCCCTGCCCATTCTACCTGGAAATCACCTCCCTTAGATCTTTACGGGGCCAATCAGTTCTCATTATTTGGATGAGAATGTCATTTTCTTAGAGCCTCTTACCTTGACCACTTTACTGAGAGCAGCCATACCTGTACCAAGTCCCTCCATATTTAATACATATTTAAATAACTGCTTTTAATGCACAGAAGTTATCCCTAACTGAACATTGTATATATTTTTGCTTGGACCTATAAGATGTTTCTTCCCCACCCTTAATTAGGTCAAGGACGTCTGCTTTCTTCTCCATGGGCTCTCAGCACCTATGACAGCACGTGCTATGAGGTACATACTCGGTCAAGATTCATTTGTGCATCTGTAAATGAGGATACTTTGAAAATAACGGGCCTATATGATCTTTAAGAAAACATATAACACTTATATTCTGTGATTCCTGAGAAGATTTTTTTTTGAGTGACATTTGTTGGAAGTTTTTTTTTTTCCCCTGATTAGGAAAATAAATTACATCTAGAAATCATTCTTAACTCACTGTTCTGTTAGTGCCTATGACTTAGCTGACCTCCTTCTTTCTTTGAGAGACTTTTTCCTTTTAATCCACATTTTCTACTTCAAAATAGAGGATGAATAAAAGTACATGACTGTGTTTTCTTAGACATAGTAGTTGGTTAAAGTGGGCACTAAATGCAAGAGGAACCAATCGTGAAACTTTTTCATACGGTTGTAATCATTTATGTGCATATTCATGTTTATACTTGTAGGCTCTTAACCTATGTGCTCCAGTGCCTCTTAATTTGGAAATGAAATGTCTTAACAGTGGCCTACAATTTTATACTATGTTTTTATAACTTTGAAATTAATCATCTGCCTATGAACCAAGATATAAATGAAAAATTTCCTGGGGAAAAAATGTACCTATATTTCTGGGCTTACAGGTCTAAAAGATATAAATTGGAATATAGCGAGGAAGAATAGCTAATATCACAAGGATTATTTGAATTGCCTTTGCTAAGTGACAGTAACTGAATTCGATATTAGAATTTTTCGGATGAATAAGATGTGATTAATGCATTTGAGTGTTCCACAGCCTAGTTGGAGATTATAGGTAGTGTGTGAAGTGAAATAAACAGGAAGGAGAACAGGATGTGTCTAGGATAAATGAGACCCAGGGAAAGAAAGTTTTCTGAGAAAAAAAAATAGAGCTCAGATGTAAACATATCTGATTCAGAGACTGTGCTGGAAAATTAATGAAATCAGTAGGCAAAAGAGAGATTAAATCAGCCTAAGAGGGGGGATATACAGATCTGTTAAAGAATCAGAAATGGGACAATCAGAAATACTGGGAAGAGACTTAGAAAATTTACAGGAGAATGGAAGCAACTGAATTCCAGAAAGTAAGTTTCTGTGTTTGTGCACCCTTAGTAGAGGGTCTCTGCTAGTACTTGAACATGCGCTTGTGTACGTGACAGTGTTATGCGGCCTGTGAGTGTTGCCTCACCTGCCGCCTCTATGAGTAGGGTTTATGGGTATTAACTGTTCATTTGTTTACTGAGAATCTCCCATATGCCAAGTACCCTGGCAGAGGCAAATAAAAGAGACCACTGTCCTCAAAAAGGTCATAATCTCTGATTGGGAGATAAGTATTAAATAAGCAACGTGATAAAATATACTTGCCACAATTTCCTATTATTGCAGGGTTTTTTTTTCTTTCTTTCTGATGTCAAAAAGTAATCCAAGCCACCCGTTGGCATTTAAATCATGTATATCTAGTTTACAGTGTCCTTCCTTACAGTTACTTTGTTCTATTTGTTCTATTACAGAAAAAAACAATGTGAGTTGATATCTACATGAGTTTTTAAGTACAAATTCTTATCTCTGTCTGCCATATCACACTGTGTTGTGAGAAGTCCAAAATTTAGGTTCTTTCTTAAATTTAATTATCTGGTACTTCCCTACAATAGTCTGTCTCTTATTGACATGTCAAATTTCATTTTGTTCACATATCTTTTGTGTATGTCTACTTGATACTGATAACAGTGGCTGGTGTAAGAGCTTATCTGCTTTTGATTCTGAAAATGTAATAAAGAAGGAAAACACAAAGGAACAGCCACATGTACTCGCTATTCAAGCATACATCCAACTTTTATATCAAACTAATATTGGGAGAAACGTGGGCTGCATGTTGCAACTCAGTCTCACTGGTATCAAAGACAGACACCAATGGCAAGGGACAGCGCATCTGTGACAAATGTGTGAAGGGATAAATTATTGAAACAAAGCATGTGAAAGCGGTCTTATGAGGATCTGTGTTTGACTTTTAGGTACAATAATTTCACAAATGTGTCCCTTTGTATTACGTTACCTTTGACTTCAGAACAACAGCATTTTTCTTACCTAACAATTTATGAATAAAAATGACATGAAAATGAGAAGAGACATTACCCCTTAGTGCTCCATTTACTCCATTTGAATAGATCTTAAATAATTATCAAATTAAAAAATATTTGAGGGAAAACATAGTATTAAAAGAAACGCCAAGGGCTTTCCTGGTGGCGCAGTGGTTGAGAGTCCGCCTGCCGATGCAGGGGACACGGGTTCGTGCCCCGGTCCGGGGAGATCCCACATGCCGCGGAGCAGCTGGGCCCGTGAGCCATGGCTGCTGAGCCTGCGCGTCCAGAGCCTGTGCTCCGCAATGGGAGAGGCCACAACAGTGAGAGGCCCGCGTACCGCCAAAAAAAAGAAAAAGAAGCGCCAAGAAGTTATGTAGTTCTTGCCTAACTCTAGGCAGTTTTGAAATTAGTAAAGGCCTTCTAAAAAGGGAACCTTACATCTTATAGAAACACTTCCTTCTATCTAACTCAAATGCTTTATTTCTATAGTAACCCTATGTTTTCTTTTCCTTAGAAAATTAGTAGTAGAGTATCATGTCTTTTGGGTCTATAGCTAACACCAAAAACACTGTAGTTAATTAATGTGGATATTTTTAAATTGTGGACCCCTAGATAATTAATTTTGTTTCTCTGGACTTCACAGATGAAAGCAAAATTCAATGATGTGTAATTAGAAGAAAGGCAGAGTTAGTCCTTTTGAATCATTTTATGTGAAAGAAGATTTTCATCATTTAAAATCATAAACCGACATTTTTATCCAAGAAGATTCTAGAGGAAACATTTTGATTTTCAAATGTGATTAGAAAAACTCAGACATTCATCCTTGCCCTTTCTATGAACTCTTTCTCAGATTAACAAGTTTTCTTGATCTCATCATTTGGGGTGCTGTTTATAAAACGATAGCAGTACATAAGCACTGAGTCTTTTTATAGATTTTATAAAATCATGCTGAATTGTTTTGTGGATAAGTATGTTTGTGTCAAATTGATTTGGCTCTCTGTGGATTACTGTTTGAGGAAAAGGCTGATCATTTTGTAGTGAGGGTCATTTTGTGAAGAGCCGTTATTTCCTGGAACCTTAATTTTGGGGCCCCAGAATGTAGACTTAGGGACCAGGCTCTTCACCAAGGTCATTGTTCTGTTCTTACCATTGCCCTTTCCCCAACTCAAAGTCACCCTTGTAGTCAGGAACATTCATTTACAGGGAAAAGAAACGAATAGCTCTTTCTTACCTATGCCCCAGAGCAACAAACAGCAAATATCACCCGAAAGTCACTGCAGATGGACGAAATATTCAAGTTTTAGAAGTGGTTATGTCTGGACCTGAATCTGCCAGTTCCGTGTGACTCTGCACAAGGTGATTGACCTTTCCAGCACATTCCATCCAAAAACAACAGAATACACATTTTTCTCAAGTGCTCATGGAACATTCTCCAGCATAGATCATATCTTGGGTCACAAATCAAGCCTTGGTAAATTTAAGAAAATTGAAATTGTATCAAGTATCTTTTCCGACCACAATGCTATGAGACTAGATATCAATTACAGGAAAAGATCTGTAAAAAATACAAACACATGGAGGCTAAACAATACTACTTAATAACGAAGTGATCACTGAAGAAATCAAAGAGGAAATCAAAAAATACCTAGAAACAAATGACAATGGAGACACAACGACCCAAAACCTATGGGATGCAGCAAAAGCAGTTCTAAGAGGGAAGTTTATAGCAATACAAGTCTACCTTAAGAAACAGGAAACATCTCGAATAAACAACCTAACCTTGCACCTAAAGCAATTAGAGAAAGAAGAACAAAAAACCCCCAAAATTAGCAGAAAGAAAGAAATCATAAAGATCAGATCAGAAATAAATGAAAAACAAATGAAGGAAATGATAGCAAAGATCAGTAACACTAAAAGCTGGTTCTTTGAGAAGATAAACAAAATTGATAAACCATTAGCCAGACTCATCAAGAAAAAAAGGGAGAAGACGCAAATGAATAGAATTAGAAATGAAAAAGGAGAAGTAACAACTGACACTGAAGAAATACAAAAGATCATGAGAGATTACTACAAGCAACTCTATGCCAATAAAATGGACAACCTGGAAGAAATGGACAAATTCTTAGAAATGCACAACCTTCCAAGACTGAATCAGGAAGAAATACAAAGAAATATGAAGAGACCAATCACAAGCACTGAAATTGAAACTGTGATTAAAAATCTTTCAACAAACAAAAGCCCAGGACCAGATGGCTTCACAGGCGAATTCTATCAAACATTTAGAGAAGAGCTAACACCTGTCCTTCTCAAACTCTTCCAAAATATAGCAGAGGGAGGAACACTGCCAAACTCATTCTACGAGGCCACCATCACCTTGATACCAAAACAAGACAAGGATGTCACAGAGAAAGAAAACTACAGGCCAATATCACTGATGAACATAGATGCAAAAATCCTCAACAAAATACTAGCAAACAGAATCCAACAGCACATTAAAAGGATCATACACCATGATCAAGTGGGGTTTATTCCAGGAATGCAAGGATTCTTCAATATACGCAAATCAATCAACGTGATACACCATATTAACAAATTGAAGGAGAAAAACCATATGATCATCTCAATAGATGCAGAGAAAGCTTTCGACAAAATTCAACACCCATTTATGATAAAAACCCTGCAGAAAGTAGGCATAGAGGGAACTTTCCTCAACATAATAATGTCCTTTATATGCAGTAATTTAAAAGGGTCCTCCCAACATCATTCCAAAGACAAAAACTGAAGGTAGATATGGTTCTCCAGACTATTCTGACTTCTAGTTTATCAGTGGCGTGAGGTTCTATTAAGATGTAACTTAAAATAGTGCCTGTTAAATGGTGGATAGTGACCTATTAGTGGGTCATGGAACCAAATTAATGGTTTGTGACAAACATTTTAAATGGAATAAAATAGGACAAAAATCAAAAGTGTGTAAGTTACATCAGATGCAGTGAGGCTTAGTATTGCTTTGTGAAACAATTATGTATTCAGTTACATATTTGCATTGTGTGACTGAATTGTGCTATAAAACGTATTTCTTACCTATGTCATTGCATTAAGTAAAGTAGCTGAGCTGTAGATGTCCATGTGTAGGTGATATTTAGAAACTCACCATGCCCGTTCGGTTGGATGCTTGTGAGAAGAAAGCAGATAGATTAGTGCATTCTTATTTGGTTTACTTAAGACCGCTTTTAGGCACCTTTCCTCAAAATCCCTGGTGCTAAGACTACTGCAGAGAGAATTCTCTATTTGTTTCCTCTTCACACTCTGATGTTTGTTCTCTGACATTTTTGTGTCAGCCCCACGATGGCTCCTTTGGGCTAATAAATCCTTGTGCACCAACTCACAACTCTTACATTCTGATAGCACTCTATTTAATGACTTAAAACCTGTATTAGGTTTCTCTGTTTCCTAAAACAGCATATGAAACTGTTGGACCTAAATTATCCTGGACCCCAAACTCTGAAAGAACATATAATCATAGGAAAAATATATTTCTTATCAGAACAAGCAGGTGTGCTTGAATATTGACTAAGCTGCTTAATCTTTTGGGCACGGTATGTCTTGCAAAGAAGGACAGTAATGTTCAAATACCTGTACTTTTATTTTCTGTCAGTTTCATATTTTTCCCTTCAGAATAATCATTTTCCACTTTCCTAATGAAATCAGTTTCATGCATCAAATCAGCCATCCTTGAATATTTGAAGCCTTTGACATCAGGTCCTGTAATGCTGTTTTACATATTGTTTGCTGATGTGGTTGCCTGGTCAGAAATTCAGCTGTTCCACTGGGACCCCACTTTTGTTTTTCTAGGAGCTGTTGAACATCCATAGCATCCAGCTTCTGGAAAGAAAAGCTTTCAAACTAAACAGACTGTGTTCATTTAGGTTACCACAAATTCTTTAACCATATAAAACTGCTCTTTGACTCATTTTGACCTATAAACGTGTAGTTCAGGCAGTTTCATATAGTTCAGTCTAATATTATGTTTGAAAAGACAATATCCTGTATTCAATTTACATTTCCTTTTAAATAGCCAGACTCTGAGTTCAGCCAGCATGAGATACGGGCTGATGCTTTTCTTCATTCTTGTATTTAGTAAATATTTTCCTCAGTTCCAGCTATGTTCAGAGCACCAGGCATGTGGTAAAGACAAAGATAAAGCCGACAGATGCTTAAGAATCATGTAATGTTTTTTCTGATTGCTAGTAGACTGGTGGCAAAATAAAGTTATATCCTCCTTTTCACTCATAAAGTAACACAGAACTTGATAGCCCATTAAGGTACGTGGTTTTTCTTAAATATGGGCTCAGTGTCGTATTAGAATCATCAAACCCCTTCCTGTGTTGTCCCTATATTTATTTCCTCCTGAGTAGATACTCTCTCCAATCAACCTGCCAGTGTCATTTAGTCTTTCCTAGGTACCTGTCCCTGATCTTTAAATACTAATGATCTACTGTAAGCATTTAACCACCTAAAGTCTCATTGCATCTTGAAGCATTAACAAAGCACTAAGGTGGCTCTTTAACGTTTTAATTGCACCAGCCACAATCAATAAAATATTACAGATGTTCCTATGTTATTGTTTCTTCGTTTTTGAGGTGAGAATGAGTGGATATCTTTGTAGTTTGCCTCTTTGTAAGATAGTCACTGCCTGGCCTGTCGCTATTTCTAGTTCTTTTCACGTTTACTTTAGAAGTTGCATTATGCTTGGGTTTAGTTTTGTTTTGTTTGGAGGGAGTCCTTTGCTCTGTGGTTGATATTTTTGAAATGATTGCTCCCATCACTATCCGGTGTGGCAGGGCTTTTGTTTCCTTCCGAGACTCCTCGTTTTGTTTCTTCCAAATGACCATCCCACCCGCCACTGCTGCACTGATGTTACCAAACTATAGACTGAGTACAGCAAGGCGGTGCAACCATGGCAGTGATTCTCAACCTTGGCCGCACGATAGAATCCCCCGTGGAGTTTTAAAAATACTGATGCCTGGGTTCTGCTCTTGACATTCTGAATTAATTGGCCTACACTGAGGGATGGACATTAATATTTTAAAACATTTCCCAGAGGGAGTCTAATGAACAGTGAAGTCTGAGACCCACTGATTAACGTTTTAATAAGAGTTCCCACGTCGAGCTAGCTCTGTCTTTGGTCTCATTGAAGCTGGTCCAGACTTTGGAATGAGCTAAAAGCTAATGTGTATAACTTCTTTTAGTAACCCATTCTGATGGTTGGCTGGTTACTTTATAAAGGTTTTACCGCCTGCCCTACATTTATCAGAGAGGAGTTCAGATCTCAACAAGAGTGAGAAATTATATCCATAATATCTAATAGCCCTGAAGTCACTCTTTGGGATCCACTGCAAGATTATTTTACACACCTGACACTTTGGGCAGCTTTCCTAAGAGTAATTAACATCTGTGTAAAGATGTAATCACCTGAAGCAGCTATGTAAGCAAGAACAATCTCAAGAGCTTTTCATTTCTAGCAGCAAAGAAATTGTATTACAGCAGCATTTTGCCAGCAGAGCTTAGGACATCAGTGTAGCCAGTATTAGAATGAAGCATTGGAAGACTGAATAACAGGAAAAGATTAATTTCTATTAAATACCTACATCTGCTGGTTCTCCCAAGTAGATTAGACTGGAAAAGCCTAATGGAGGATTTTACCCAATCTCCTTGGACTCTGTGCACAATTCCTGCAGTTGCTACCAAGTTTCCCCAGAAAGAAAAAAACAAAAGGAGTAAGAAGTAGCCCCAAACATGTAACCAATCCCCAAAGTAATTGCTGTTTGAATGAACTGTGTTGTTATTTGTGTTGTCTTAATTTACATGGACATTCTTTTGTTAAGAAAGAAAGA
Organism: Pseudorca crassidens; assembly: GCF_039906515.1. NCBI lineage: Eukaryota > Metazoa > Chordata > Mammalia > Artiodactyla > Delphinidae > Pseudorca > Pseudorca crassidens. The sequence goes on from NC_090306.1 coordinate 67,016,859, forward strand.
TTTCTTTTACTATGTAACATTATACACTTTTAGAATCAAAAATTTGCCTGAATTTCTGAACTGAACTTATTGTTAATCATCTGTCAGTTTCACAAATAATCCAGGTCTTTCTCCGTCCATTACTGTTACAGAGAGGTCTACAGATAAAATTATGGGTATAATTTTACCCCTATCTACCTTAATGTCATTTATTTTAAGAGAATTAGAAGATCTTTGTCAGCTTTTGCTGTTACTTTTATGTGTCTCTGCCTCAGTGCATTCGGTAAACTATAAAAAAATAGACTAATAGTAATTTTCAATGAATATAATTTTTCTGTTTTATATCAAAGTCCAGCTGCTTTCAAGAGAATCCCTTGATCACCTCTACGGCCATGATTTGGGCTTAGGGAAATGTGACTAAGCACTGATTTCCACCTAAGGGAAAGTTTGCTTCTAAGATATAGGAGAGCCTTGCAAGAACACATTTCTTTTTTAGTGAAAGCTATACTATATTGATACCAGTTAAGAAGAAAGCATGGGGCTTCCCTGGTGGCGCAGTTGTTGGGAGTCTGCCTGCCGATGCAGGGGACACGGGTTCGTGCCCCGGTCCGGGAAGATCCCACATGCCGCGGAGCGGCTGGGCCCGTGAGCCATGGCCGCTGGGCCTGCGCGTCCGGAGCCTGTGCTCCGCAACGGGAGAGGCCACAACAGTGAGAGGCCCGCGTACCGCAAAAAAAAAAAAAAAAAGAAGAAAGCATAAATGGGAACTCTGCTGGGTTTCTGAAAGTTCTGTTTTTACTACAACTTTATTAAAGCCCTGGGGAAGACTTTTTTTTTTTTTTGCGGTACGCGGGCCTCTCACTGTTGTGGCCTCTCCCGTTGCGGAGCACAGGCTCCGGACGCGCAGGCCCAGCGGCCATGGCTCACGGGCCCAGCCGCTCCGCGGCATGTGGGATCTTCCCGGACCGGGGCACGAACCCGTGTCCCCTGCATCGGCAGGCAGACTCCCAACAACTGCGCCACCAGGGAAGCCCCCTGGGAAAGACCTTTAAACTTGCCTTAGTGGTTAGTTTTGATGCTAATAGTATAGGGTATTCTTGAAGAGCCTCAGAATTCAGAAGGACCATATTGACACTCTTAGATGGTCAAGAGATTGGTTTCTAAATACTACATCAAACAGTATATATAAGAATAACCTCAAAGCACAGTAAGAGTTGAGGATGCTATAGAGTCATATATCAAACCCTAAAATTCCATCTGTCTGCCTTACCCTACCCAACCAAATCCAGTTTGGCAAAATACAGAAAATGGATCAAATAAATCAGAAAGATAAAGAGCAAACATAAACTCACACAAGTGGCTTTGGAAATGCAATGCTTAAAAGAAAGTCAGAGAAACGGGAATTAGATTGTTCACAGGATAAACATAGGTCTCGTCACAGTATTAAGTGAGAATCTTTGAATGGCAAGCCACAGAAACTATTTGAGCTGGCATAAATCTCAGTGATGTTATAGGAAAGGCACTGGGGCATCTACAGAATCCAAGGAAGCATTAAGCTTTCACACCTCGGGGAGAGCGGGATCCAGTGTATCGACAGAGATCTCAGGGGCAAGAATATGTTCTCCGGGCTTCTAGAATTCTCCTAGAGGCCCAACAGTTTAACTCCCAAATTAGCAGGAAAGTAATTTGATTTTCCCATTTGAGGTAAAGGGCCTATCCTGTGTTAATTAGCAATATCCCAGACAGCTGTTCTTGGAACAAAAACATGGCCCTTGGGAGTCATTCCTATGGACAGTGTGGTTGTTCTCAACTAGGAAGGAGCAGACAGGTAATCCATAATAGGATTCTATTATGAATATTTTCAGAGAGTCCTGAAAACAAAAAGAAGAGATTCTCAAAATACAGGGACATCTGTGGATCGTGTTATTCCTGAAGCCTCAGGCCTTTCTATTTTGCCTAAATTGTCTTATATTCGTGACTGCTAATGTTAAGTAATTGTGCCTTGAGAGAAGGCGGTCATGTTTTGCTTTGTGAAAAGTAGGAGCATGAGCAATCTTGAGAATGGGCATTTTTTCCTTTTCCTCTTGAGTTTGAGTGAACGCAAGAGGAGGAATGTGTACTGAGATGACCTTCCTTCTTCCCAGAAGCTGACTTGTACCCTAAACCTATCGCTTTACAATTTCTTTTCCTCTTTCTTGTTCCCTGTTTTGGAAAGAGAAAGAGAAGACAGAGGAAAGAATGGGGAAGAAGAGAGTGTGCCTTGCAGAGGACACCATGTTGCCTGGATTCCCTCACCCAGTAACCTAATGGAGAGTTAGAGGAAGCAGCTGCTCCAAGGAACAGTTCTAGACAGTTGAGGCTAGTCCTTTCAGCCACCCCGCCCCTCTCTTCAGTGCCACAAATGCCTAAAATGACTTTACAAGAGCTCAGAGCCTTCAGTCCACGTTTAAGAAGGAAGGGTCAAGTGGATTTAAGCTCAAAACAAGTTAGAAACTGACTCATATCAAATTTTTGCCCAAGACCAAGTTTTGAAAGACTTGGAGAGGAACAAGAGAATTATAACAACCCAAAAGGAAAAGTGGGGGAAAGAGCAGGATCTGAGAGTCTGCCCCAAACCCTTGCTCTCTTCATAGTTTACCCGGTGCTGTCCTTGATTAGAAGTCATTTTATTTTGTTTGCCTATGAGAAATAAAAATACTGAAATTAAGTCCAAGAATGGAGATATTTTATGGATATTGACCTTTAAATTAGGTGAAGGGAGAGTTAGGAGTTCAAGAGCACAGGGGTCAGAATTTCATTAAGAAGCAACTTTTATTTGCTCTCCTTGGCAGGTAACCCTAAATGTGTGAATTCAGTGCCATCCTTATTCCTTACCCAAAGTCACCACTCTTTGTCAGAGAAGAGTTCTGCTTGCTTTGTCCAGGTCACTGGACTGGAAGCTCCATGAGGACAGCCACCATGTCTTCTGTGTAACAACTGAATACCCAGCACCTAGCATGGAGGCACTGAGTAACATGTGCTGAAAAGATATTAAATCATAAAGCAGTGTCTAAACAACAATGTGACCTTCGGGAAATGCGGGGAGGCAGTGTAGAATTAGCACAGTGTTTAAGAACGAAGACCCTCGAGTGAGTTAGACTGAATTGATTCAAATTATGACTGCCATTTTCTAGCTTTGTGACCTCTGCTGATTTGTTTAACCTCTGTGAACTCGGCTTCCTTCTCTGCAAAACTGGAATAATAATAGGAGCTTCCTCCTGAGATAGTTCTTAAAAATAAATCTATTACACATAAAGCACTTAGCATATTTCCTGCTACACAATGAGTACTCAGAAATATTAAGTATAGCAAGTTGTCACGTGTAGTTATATGCAAAATCCAATCAAATTTTGTAAATCCTTTGAGTTTAGTGTTGGTAGAAAATTTCACTCTGTTACATTTATTACTCATCAAGGGATGCGTGCAATAAAGAGAGGTGGTGTAAAGGTCCTGCTCTTGGCTAATAACTGAATTTCTAGAGCAGCAAGGCTCCATGATTATGTGACAGAAAATGGCTTATTATATAGTTCTTCTATCAGTTCACCAATAAATACATTATAAAATATTCACACAGGAAGCTCTGATTCACCAAGGGTTTTTAGACATTCGTATCTGCTGTTTTTCTTCCAACACTGGCATGATTGAAAAGCATTAGCATGCTCTTGGCTGTGACTGTGTTTTAGAATCTGCATTTGTAACTCCCCCCATAGAAGAGCAGCAAGTGATTTGGAAGCAGCGTGATGGTATGATTTCTAAAGGGAGATTGTTTTGTGTACCTATGGTTTCCTTTTCTGGAGTTTATCTTTAAAGAGTCTAAATCTTTGACATGCTTTTATATTTTTTGTCTAAAAATGGGAGACTAATGGCAATGCTCAAAATCAGGATAACCATGGTATAAACTGCTTCTGACAGCCCTTTCAAGGACAAGTTCATTTCTGACTTGTACTGCCCTTGCTTTTATAATCCTTCCACCCTGGCAGAAATAGTCTAACCTGGATTAAATTTACATCTATCAGAACATATGTACTTAATAGCAACTAAATTAAAATAATCCCATATTCAAACTTTGAACTTGGGTGTTTGGAAGAGGGAAGGTATGTATCATGCAGGGTCCAGTGCAGTCCTTTGCCACCTTATCAGAGATTTTTCAGGAATCAGTCACTGTTAGTAGTTAATGTATTCAATATGTTAGTGCAAAGGTGGGGAAGGGGATCAGCACCGAAATGTAGAAGCTGGTTAATATTCCTACAGAGAATTCATTAACTTCAACAAGATGTAATTTGAGAGAAAAGGTTCTAATCACCACACGTTTTAAATAAGTACTTGCACTTAATAGGTGGCAGGATTTTGATTATACAATTGGGTGTTTCATACTGAGAAACGCTGACTATTTTAAACATATCAGTGAGGTTAGTGGAAATATACAAAATATTTGAAATGTGAAATAAATGCAAACATTACTGATGTTAGATCAGATTATATTAAATTGGATTAGGGTATGTTAAAATATAGGACACAGTCTACTTCAGAAGTAATTCAAGATTAATTCACCGTTACCAAGCTGTGATTCGGATGCAAAGCAAAACGGAAAGGAGAGTGCTGTTCTTCTTCTTCAGCTAAGCAGTGGAAGGATTAAAAACTGTAAACTTACTCCTTGGAAACAAAATACCGCTCTTGCTTTTGAACATAAGTGGTTTTTTAAAAATCACTTTTTAGAACCACCTTAACTACTTCTTCATTTTGAAGATATGAAGGTTTCTGTCCTTAAAAGAAAATTATACTTTGTGTCTACACTTGAAACTATCAAGGTTGATGCTGGATTGTCTAATAATGCCTTAGTCACACACGCTATCCTGGGGCCAAAAGATTCCAATCAGTATTTTGTTTTCCATATAAAACGTTTTGTCATCTTCTTTTCATGAATTGAAAATACTGTTGTTGGACCTTTATTTCCATTGATGTCCGTTGGTGAAATGTCCATGTACTGAGACACTCCAAGAAATGCCAACTTAAATTCCCAAATACGTCTTTACTTGAAAATAAAAAGCGAACAATAAGCAGAAAATTGTCTTAGCCAAATTAGCAACAGAAATCATCTCAAATAAATTATGTAACTGAATATTAAAGAATTCTAAAAGTTAAGACTTCCAATGTGTTTGCCTTTGAGTATCCTTTTTTAATAGTCAGAATACCACTATTGTCTACACCTTAATTCATTACTATTCTAGTATAAAAATCACAGTAAGTTTAAGGGGCTCTCGGACAATTCGTATTTAACCCTTAAAATAGCTAAAAGCTGCCAGTATGATAATCAGTTCCTCTCTTTTACATGTTATATTGGATAGACTAAAATGGTGATATTTTACAAATCCTTTATAAAGTTCACTTCAGTTAATAAGAAAAAAAAAGTCCCCAATCTCACTAACAAAGCCACCGCTAGAGTGACAGTAAAACCTTCTGGAGTTTCATCATTCATAGATAATTTAAAGAACATCAACTGTAGATCCTATGATTAATTAGATTAAAAAAACCAATGCTTAGGGATTTTTTTATTAGTATACATTTTAACTCTAAGCTGTTTTACGAATAAGAAGAAAGTACAAACATGTTATTTAAGAAGAGAATGTGACCAGAGTTGAGAAGACTAAAGATGTTACACTGCCATCCCTACAATCCATTCTATCGGTTGGAAAGATTGTGTGCTATTAGTGGCTACAAAAAGGCTGCGAAGAAGTGAGCACACCACCATTATCTGACTAATTTGCTTTGTGAAGTGCTTTTAGAAAAACCGAAACTGAAAGGCACTCTAAACTACCAATTTATGGTCTATTCTTGGTGTCAATGATGCCTGAGAGAACAGCACATTGTAAAGTCTGTTTTTCAGATGAGAAGATTTTTGTCAAAGTGATGTGGATTTTCAAATACAGTCAGCCCTCCGTATCCAAGTGTCCCGAATGTGCAAGATTCAACCAAATGTGGATTGAAAATTTCCAGAAAGTTACAAAAAGCAAATCTTGAATTTTCTGCACCCCAGCAACTATTTACATAGCATTTTCATTGTATTTACAACTATTTACATAGTATTTACCTATGTCTTTGAAGTAATCTAGAGAGGATTTGAGGTATATAGGAGTATGTACGTAAGTTTTATGCAAATACTATACCACTTTATATTAGGGACTTGCGCATCCTTGGATTTCGGTATCTGCAGGGGTCCTGGAACCAGTCCCCCAGGATAGTGAGGGACAACAGTACTCGTGATCATCTGCTTTTCATCATGTGAAATTTATCATGTGCATTCACTTTCACTTCAACTGTCTTCATCCAAATAAATGTTCTTTTTTTTGACACTTGCTTCAAAATTAAAAGAACATAAACAGAGTACGTGGATTTATTTCAGTGATTGGATTACCTGAGAGGTTTTGCTTTTAGTAATTTCAAGGTTTTCTAATTCCATTTTAGGAGTGTGCTCTGCGTTAAACATCTGCATGGTAAAATCACTAAGATATTGAAGGGAAAAACTGCTGTTGCAGGATGCATAGAGATGTTTGCAGATCCTTTTTTTAAGAAAAGGATAGAAATATGTATACCTTTTTTTCCTCCTTATACTTTTCAAAAAATTAAAGAGATTTTACTGTAATTTTTTACCATAATCTTTCACTAGTTAAAAAGAATGGCAGAAAGGCATGGATGTGATAAATTTAAGGGGATCAAGGGAAGCACGTCAGTACAGTGTGCTCCCTCCTGGCCAGAAAAATTGTAAATTAAAAGTCATCCTGGCGTGTGCTTATTGGTCACTTATAATAATTTTCATTTATGAACAACTTGTTTACCTTAAGTTGAAATGTCTGGCAGAAAGAATAACAATGCACTTGTGAATGCAAGAGGAAATATTCCTTGTTTGGCTTTTTCTCGCATTGTCATTTTTTTAATTATTATTATGAGGGGAAATTTCATTTAGAATAAAGTCTCATCATTTCACAGTTTTAAAAGTTTTCTCAGATGAATGAAATTTGGCTTTTGAACCTCTCAAGTTCGGTATCCAGGTAGTGAGTGAGCTACGCAGAAAATGGTCTCATGCTGTGTTTATTGAGATGTCCTGAACTCTTGCCCTGAGCTTATTTCATTTATATTCCATATCTAGTCAAACTATGAATTTAGTTTAGCGTCACGAAGCACATTACTTTTGTGTATTCCTTGAATCTCAAATTCACTAAGTCACTCCTTTGGGATTCTTCTATCATGGTGAAGTAAGGCAAGATGAGAAAAAAATGAGATCCAACATTAAAAAAAACAGCTTGAACTCTTATTCACTTTGTTTGGAAAATGATTTCATGAAACCTCTAGTATTGGGCTTTAAAAAATAAATATCTGTTATATTAAGATAAGTATGTAGCTTTCTTTTAAAATGAGCAGAAGGTACATTTGTGCTGCACCTTTCACCCCCTAAGGAGTGTGTTACAAACTCTATACAGAGCACAGAAATGACTTTTTCCATCACTGGAGTGGAACAGAGCAGTTGTTTAACAGAATACAACAATACTGCAAAATCACTTAAGAAAGGGATTGAATGAGAGTACAGCCTCCAAAAGAAATGACAGGGGGGATTTAAGAAAAGCAGACTGCAATCTCTCAACTTGGAATGTGGCCAGGACATTCAGGCCAAACACTCCAATCTTTCCCTGAAACATTATACAGTAGTGCCTTTGACCCAGGATCAGTGTCTTGTCATTTTAGTGTTTATCACATGTGACATCTCCTGGATCTAGTCCCTTGATAATTAACTAGTCCAGAACTGATCCAGAAAAAAAAAAAATTCTTTTAATGACTTTCCAATGTCCACTCTTCTAATGCACCTGGGTTCCCACCGTCAGGTCTCCTTGCAGATGTCACCAGTCCTAGCCAATGTTAGGAGTGTAACGCACGTGTTATTTAAAACCCAAGGTGTCAAAGTTGTAGGTGGTAAAATAGATTTTTCTGATTTCAAGTAAATATAAATAGATCCAAGCTTAAGACATCAGTGCAAAATTAGAAAGTTTTTGAGACATTCAGTGAAGCCAAGTGAATAGACGTAATATGTGTCATTGAGGGGTTGTTGTTTCTTTGTTTCCTAATAAAAAGGCTCTACCTTCATTTACATTGTATTGTAGATCTTTCCAAAGTCCTGAATGATAGTGATCATTCTGCAGATGAATTTATTTTGAAAAGCATGTATATATATTTCATTTTCCATTTTGAAGATACACTAGACGTTTTCAAAACTTTTGACCTACTCAAATTTTATCTTTTGATGATATAGTCTTCTCAATTCATTAGTACATTGGACAGTTCCTTTTCATTTTTTTATAATTCTATAGAAACTCTTCTGCTTTGAAGTCAGATTAGAGCTATTTCTTTTTTCATCTGGCAGGTTTGAATCAGCACTCTCTCTGAAAGGATTAATTTCTTTTGTTCCAATTTTAAAGTAACGATTGCCAGCATCTTAAAAAGCATCAGTTATGTGGAAAACCTGCCCTGCGCAGAAACCGTAATAAAATAGTTAACCTTCATCTTTAAAGTAACTGTGATGCCACCAAGTATTCAATTTTCTATGCTTTCAAATATCTAATAACCCTGCTTTTTTAACCTCATATTCTAATCAAGAAAAGACGATCACATGTAATTTATATATATACAAAGCAATATGAAGAAAACATGCTTATATTCATTTAGTTTGATTTATAGTTATTTGTGGTGAAAGTTACCAGTTGTCTAAACTTCCCAAAGTAATATATTTGGACATTTAAAAGTAACTTAAATTTTTAATGAAAATAAATAAATTAGATCATAAATATAAAGGTGATGACAATTGCAATTTCTCTCTAATAATTACAACACGTAATTAATTTAGCTAATTCTTACTGACTTCTCTTATGTGCCTAATAAATTCCATGTTTGGATATAAAGCACTTAGAAATACTGAGCTCTATACAAATTTTATCATTATTATTGTTTAGTTAGTATAAGTAATTGTATTTTGGTAAAATTTCAATAATATCTTATGTTTAAGTTGTTTTGTTGGGTTGGAGCTAAAGATAAAGAGAAGTATTTGATGTTGCTATTGGTTTGGTTTATTTCAATAGGATAGTAGCACTTAATACAAGGGTGAAAATCAGAATGCAATTTGAATACAGATGTGGGAATTTTTCAGGTATCTAGTATGTCCCGTTTCCTTTAAGCTTTTTATCTCATTTCACTTCACCACAATATTATAATGAAAAAATTATTTCCATATTTAGATGAAGAAAATAGAGCAGAAAGGGGTTCAGTAACTTACTCAATGTCACATAATTATAAATGATAATTCAAAGTAGCTGACTCCAAAACTCTCTCCACTCAATAATGACACTGATTTGGTGACTAATATGTTCATATGCTCATTTTAACTTCGAATGAGAACTTACACAAAAACCTGAAGCTTAACTCTGCATGTATAATACTTCCATGAGAAGAAGGGTTTCCTAGAACATAACTTGAAAACCCTGATAGACGGCGTCTCATAAAAGAATCTAGTATCCTTACTGTGTGAGCACAACAAAACTTTCTGGTAGCCCTCGCATTCTAGCAAACAAGAAGCCCCCTCTAAAACTATGATAATTTTCCTTGCCCCAGCGATACACGATGAGGTCAGCAGAACCCCTTGTTTCAAGGGCCCCAGCCAACCTTATGTGTTAGAGGCCAGCTATAGACTTTAGAAAGGGAGCATGAATGAAGTCACAATATGTCTGAACCCATTTAATGTTTCAACATGACAATGTTTTATTCATATTATGAAATCAATTAAACAAATGTTTATGAATAGATAATAAACATGGATTATCTCTGTGGGATTACCCACAAAGATTAAAAAACATGGATGTTTAAGGTCACACAAACCTAGATCGCAGTCCTAGTTTTCCTTTTGCTAGTTCTGGATCTAAGCAAGTCTTTGCAACCCACTAATGTGCAGTTTCTTTATAGGAAAAACAAGGCTAATAATAGTATCTCTCTCACAGGGCTTTTGTACATTAACATGTATTAAATGAGATAATACATGTAAATCACAGTGTATCTGCTCCATAGGAAACACTTCAGAAATTATTTTGTTCATTTACTAGCATTATTATTAATATACACCGGATTGTATACAAGATCCTTAAGAGCAGATAGACATGGCCTCAACTTAGACGTAGAGGTTATGGATTGAAAAGATAGGCAAACAAGCATGGCCGTGCAGTTTACCAATTACTATGCTGGAAGAGGATTAAAGTCATCAAGAGTTCCAAAAGGTTCAGTTTAAAAAACCATTCCAAACTGAGAACCGATCCCATCGAAGGTATGCATTTCATGCAGGTCCCAATCCAGTCCCACATCTTCAAATTGCTCTTCCCACCATGGACACACCTGAGCCCTGGTGGATTAATATCAGACATCTAGGGTGGTGCTGTGGTTTTGACAGGCACTCTGTTTGCCTACCTTCCTTTTCTCTAATTGGTTTGCCTTGAAGGATGATGATATGCCTTTTAGGATGCCAAAAGATTAGACACCTTAGTTCCTAAGAAATCGTTTGACTGTGGGTAAAAAAAACCTAGAAGATTTTTTACTCAAGGTCCTCTTCCAGGGAAGACCAAGCTCTTGAAATTGACTAGAAATATCAATTCCCATTCTAGCTTGGAGAGGAAGTGATGGCATTCATTACTTTAGGATTTTCTCTCTCAGGCAGGTCTACTTGTGCCGATGTATGAAGGTCACTTATATAAGGCATGGGAATTAAAGTATTCGATTCTGGGTCATCAAGGGAACACTTAGTCAGGACTGGCCAATGCAGCGGTTTGCCAACAGCTGGCACCTGTTTGGCCGAAGTTGCCAAGGCCAAAGGGTGGCTATTATGCAAGGAGTGGTTTCCATAATAAGTTGTAATTGGAGTGTACCATGAGGGGACAAGGGAAGACAAAAGTGGCAGTGACCATGAATGAGCTCCAGGCAACAGGTGCTCTTTTTGGAAAACTAGTCATGTTACTGGGAACGATGACATTGCAGGCTTGGATGTTTGGGTTTTCTTGTCTTTTGACAATCAGTGAGGATGACTGTTTGGTGTCATCTTCTGACAGTCCCTGAAATGACGTATCTCCCACCTGTTTTTGTTTGTATTTTCTTTTCTTTTGTTTTGTTTTGGGTTATCTAAAATGTACTATATAGGATCGTTAGAGATTCACAGAAGATATTCTCGGAAAGCTTCAGAGCTTTGTTTGCTAAGTCTGATTCTAATGGAGGATAAGAGGGAGGTCCTGCAACACAGTTCCCACTTTACCCATGACGAGCCATGTCAAACCATATGGTGAAACACATTATTATTGTGGTTAATAACTTTGAAGCACAGTTTGGTTGCAAGTAATTAAGATGTTATGCATTGATGATTGACTTCAGTAAATCTATAGCTCCTGCTATTTTGTTGTTTTGTACCTGTTTAAAGCTGCCAAGAGAAATCTTAAAAAACAAAATCCATACAAATATACAAAAGAAGTCAACACAAATATACCCTTAAGGTGCTCTACCCATTAAAATTTCAGTGTGTGGACATTTCAAGTGTTTTCAGCCTGAAATTATTCACAGTTACCTTGTTGGCCATTTTTCAGCAAAAGGGTTGCTACAGTTGACAGGCATGGCAGCCAGCCAGGAGAAATTGAGCATAGAGGAGATGCAAATTTCCCCTCACAGTTAGGTGAGGGCAAATTATGCAATTAAGTATGGTAGCTATTTAAATCCAATTGTAATTCAAGGCCCATCTCAAGTCCCTCCGCCTCCTCCATGAGGCTTTTTAAATTACTTCAGGCCATGATGACCTCCCTGTCCTCTGCAGTTCTATAGCTCAGTTTATTCAGGTAGTTATGAAATGAAAATGAAGATGTATTTTATAAGTTTATGTGTAAGTTAGTCATTTGGCACATGAAACTATTTTCCAGGAGTTGGGAAAAAACATTTTATGTGGTGGTTCTATTTTTTTCAGTCAGCTTTGTTACAGTTATTAGGAAATTATTGCCTAGATCAGTCCCCAGGGCCACCAACCATCACAAAAGCGTGACAGTACTGCAGGAACTTGATGTCCTAAGGACTTTTATGTTCCCATATTTAAGAGTTCTCTTCCTCTTAAATTAACATAGCATCTGAACTCAGAAGGTAGTTGAAGGTCAAGTTGGGAGTGGAGGGGAAAAAGTAGATAATACTTATACTGTTTTGTGTTACATATGTCAAGTTTCATCTCCTGGGAGGTGTCAAGAAAAGGCTTTGGGAGAAGGTGAATAGAAGATTGAGAGGTTCAATTCTCATTAGAAGGGTAAGGGGAGATTTTCAATGCAAAAGCTCATCAAAGACAGAAAAGAATTCTGGGAGGAGATGGCTTCAGAGATTGGGAATGTACCTGGATGATTGATATGGGTAATGGTCCCCTTCATTCATTCAACATTCAACTCACAAATGCTTACTAGACGTCAGGCACTGGTTTAAGGAGGTACTTGGGGATACAGCAAAAATACGTTAACCAAGATCCCTGCCCTCAAGGAATTTACACTCCAGTGAAGTAAAAAAGAAGATATACCCACATGCATATAAATAGTTACGACTGTGATTAGAAAAAATACATAAATGCAGTCGTGAGTGGTGAGTTGAGGGTGAACGGCCATTTATATACGATCGTCACAGAAGGCCTCTCTGAGATGATGACCTCTGAATCGAAACCTAAAGAGTAATAACCATCCTGGAATATCTGGAAGGAGAGGGTTCTAAGCAGAGGGTTCAGCACATACAGGAATCCTGAGGCAAGAGCGACCTTGGTTTGTTCTAGGGGCAGAAAGAAGAAAAGTATGAGGAGTTCAGTGCAAGCTGAAGGAGAGTGTTAGGTGAAATAGGCAGGGGAAATATGTACGATCCTATAAGCGTGAGAAGTGGTTAGATTTCATTCTAATTGTGATGGGGAGCCACTGAAGAATTTGAAGCAGAAAAATGCTATGACCAAGTTTATATTCGAGAAGCTTATACAGGCCGTTGGATAGAGAATATAGACTCCTTTCTGTAGGTAGAAAGGAGTGATGTTAAGAGACAAAAGCATTTATCCAAGGGAAAGATGAAGGTATTGTGGTCTATGATTGTGGCTGTGCGGATGGGGAGAAGTCAAATTTGGACTTTTGTGGAGGTGGAATAGGTAGGTTTGATATAAAGATTAAGGGAAAGAAAGGAATCATAGATGATTCATAGCATCCTAGCTTCAGCCTCAGGTTGGATGCATAAGGTGTTCCAACTGATGACTGTGCCATCTCCCACTGTTCACTCCTGGTTTTTGCTAGCCTCATTTCCCCAGATAATGTCCTCATGGATGATTGCCCCATTTTATTCGTGTCCATAGTGTTTACCATAGTAGGAGTTGAATAAAAACTCCATTGATTTATTTTCTCCACTACTTGAACAAGAAAATATTATTCAAGAACAATTTTCTTCTATAAGAAAAACATTATGGTGAAATTTTTAGAAACTTTAGCATTGCTTTAAATATATTTATGCTCCCAAGATTACTTATAAGATTATTACTCCATTTAGACACCTTACGTCAAATTTAAAATCTGAACTGCTCGCTTTCATTAAATGTTTAAATTACACGAAGTCTACCTTTCTGGTTACCGTGTGACAACTTCCCTTGTGGCTGGTGTGAAATACAAGATGGCATTTTAAAAGCTTTATAAGTTTTTAGTACTTTCCATGAAAAAACCAATACCTATCAACACTTACGTATTTCTAAAACAATATTTTAAGTCTTAGCGGTTTTATCTTTACCATTTTTGTAAAGATCCCTCTGATTTTTTTTTAACTTTCAATAGTTTATGCAAAGCCATCCATCCTGTGAATTGTCTAAAGCATTAGGCAACCCTACTTTCTGTTTTCCCCTGACACCCAGAATAAACTTTGGTTGTCTGCACACTTCATTATTGATGAGTATTAGCAAAGGCAGCAAAGCAAATCATAGCTATTAATACTAACTTACATGTATTAAGTTCTTACTTGCTTCCTGGCACCATGATAAACACTTGTATGTTTTATTTCATTTAATGAATGTAAATACCATATGAAGTAAGAAGCATCATTATCTCCATTTTACTGATAAAGGCTGAGACTTAGAAAGAGAGAAGGCTGTGCCTAAGATCACCTAGCTGTCAATCAAAAGAACTGAAGTCAATGTAAGTCCACAACTCAGACTCTCAACTATAAGGTATATTGCATATTGACATAAGAAGGTCAATCCGGCTGATATTTTGGTTATTTTTATAATTTGGTTAACTTTAAAGGTTTATATTTTCTAACATTTTGAGAGTCTATACTTTAACCTGTGACTCATTTTCTTTTCCCATCATTATCAATTCTGTTTGTTTCTTTATCCTTTTACTCTACCTTTCTTTCACTATCATCTTTTCTCCCTAGCCCAGATTTAGTGCTTTACTCCATAATATTAAAGCTCTGCCCAGAGAAGGCATTCTTTGTACTTCATGACACTTTGCTGCCATTGCTGTCACTATGTTCTTTCCTGGATTCGCAATCCTGAGCTCCAAGTGTATTTCCAAGATTTCTTAACCTACCTTTCAGTGTCTCTGGGTGGAATACTGCTGTGTGGAGTCTGAGGTCTTACCAGAGGCTTTATGGGTTTCTTTTTATTGCTAAGTGGATACTATGGCATTCCTATTACAGTAGTTTGTTTCTTTATCCCGTTCTTTCAATATTTTTCTAGTACTATGGAGAAAGAAGTAGAAAAATCAATAGAATTAGAATTGAAAAGAAACTGTGACAAGATGAAAATTGGACAGAAACAAATTGAATGATTTTTTTTTCCAGTCTAAGTTGAAGATTAGACTAGATGTCTCTCACTTCTCTTAGAAAATAGAAGATGGGGAATATCTCACATGTATCCTGTCCTCACTTTGGTTGCCTTCCATGAAGTCCTCCATTTCATTCTGAACAAACTCTCCTCTCAAAATCATGTCCCCTATGTGTTCAAAACAGGAAGTAAGTTGTCCATAATAACATGTTCCACTGCCTTTTTTTTTCGTGAAGATCATACCTTTTGCTACTCCTCTTGATATAAAAGTGAGGAGGAAAGTCATCCGCATTTGAAACCCCCTCTTATCAAAGCCCACTAAATTATTCTTTACTATATTCTTTATTAAATCTGGATTCTTGATTAACAAATTCAGTATCTCCTTTAATGCCTCCAAGACACCCAGATCCTGATCATTTTACTCTCACCTGTACTTGCTCTATTTCTGCAATATAGACTTACAAAGTCTTGTTCTGCAATCAGTTGTTAAGCCATTCCTGTAGATACTCAGATTCTTTTCAGGACCCCATCCTAACTACTTTATTATCTAAATTTTCATTATTTATCTCAATCTTTGAAGACAATTTTCTTCTAAAGCTAGATCCTCTGAATGTACCCTCTATCTAACACCCATCTAATTCCTGATTGCTGGCATGAGGATGCCTTTATTTTCCAAGTCTACTTGATTTCCTCTTCAAGGGAAAGATGGAGGCATTTTGGACTAGGATTGCGGCTGTAGAGAGGGTGAGATGTGGCCAGATTTGGGCCGTGATGCCAGTCATTGTTGAGAAGTCCTACCAGAATTTGATGTCTGTTTCTTAACATTAGCCTAAAAAGTTGCTTTAGGATCTCATATGAAACCTTAAATGAAATATCTTTTCACTGGTAAAGAGGAGGTTAAAAGAGATCATAGTCTTCAAGTAATGGAAACATTTATTTAATATTTACTGCATATATTTTTCATTCAGTAAGTATTTATTAAGTGCCAGGTCCTCTGCTAGATATTAAAAGTTCTACTGAGCATAAAGTAGACAGTGTCTCCCAGTGTTTACTAATAACTTAGAAGAAAAATAATCAGTTTACTACAAAGAAGTGTGATGAGTGATTTGAGAAATTACAAAGGTTTGTGGATCTGTAGCAGGAACATTCCATCTAGTCAAGAAGGCAATTACATTTCATTTGAGGTCTAAAGAACAGTAAGAGTTAACCCTATCCTAGTGCTAAAGAGAGAAGGTTGAAAAGATTGTGCCCCTGACCTCAAAGAACTTACAATACAGGTGTGTATATGCTTTCTGAGAGATCTTACTAGAAATCGTTCAAATAAACTAGGGAAAACTTTTAGACCAATGGCTCTTTGCACTTAAAATTCACCTGAGCTTTATGGGAAAAAAAAATCTATGACTAGTTGCCACCCCAAATCTCCTGAATTAAAATTTCTTGGTATAAATCCTGGGAATTTGCATTTTATAAGATCCCCAGTGACTCCTATATTTATGAATGCTTGGGAATCATTGCCTAAGATTTAAACATAGGTTTTCTTGAGAATCACCTATGATGTTTTCTATCTGCAGATTCTCTGGGCACACTTAGGAACTGGAAAGTTTAGAACTAAGAGGCCCAGAATCTTCATTTGTAGGCATCAGTCCAGTTGATTCTAGTTCAGGGGTAGGTGGACCATACATGGATAAGCAGCACTCTAAAGTTGTATGACAACATTATCTGTTATAGAATATTATGGACTAGATATTGATTTAATTTTTAGAAGAAGACTGGATCCAGTCACCTGGAGGGTATGTTACTTTCTGGCCACATCTAGCTCAAGCCGTCTCCTATTCAAGCATAACTGAGCACGTACTACTGTGATATACAAATGGCAAGCCACATTTCATTGTTCATAAAACCACAAGTGTATGCAGAGTTTTCAATATGGAAGGAAAGGAGTTGGGCTTTTCCTATTCTCTTATTTGTTTCTGTGACACTTCTGAGATCTATGGAGTCAAGTCACCATTATATAGCTCTTGCTTTCAGAAAGAGTCAAGAAAAAAAAATGTTGTAATATCTCCTGATTCTTCGTGAAGTATGTAGGCAGAAACTGATAGCTTTCTGTAGACAAGTGTTCACTCCTTCTGATAAAAACAGAATGTACCTTTTAGCTGCTCCCATGCCTCTTCCCAGGTGGTCACTGCTCTGCAGCCAGACTGCTAATTTTCCTTCCATGGTTTCTCATCACTCTTAGGATGAAGTCATCTCCTTAATGAGGCCTACCATGCTCTATAGGACATGCCCCGACTCACCTCCAGACTCATGTCCCCTCTTTCTTTGCTTCATTAAGGATGACACATATGCCTTATGGTCACGTGGCACCTCTTTCCGTGCACCCTCGTCTGCCTGAAGACCCCTGCCATCTCTGCTTGCTTCCACATCAGCCTAACTAATACTCATCTGTTTCACATGGCAGCTCAGGAGTCACTTAGAGAATCTTACCTTGACTCCCACTCAAGGTCAGTTTTATCAACATTATTCTATCTCCTAGGGTGCTTTTCTCAGAGAGTTACTGTATATACTCCTTCAGGAGTTTATTTGCTTAATGTCTCCTTAATTAAACTGAAAGCAGAAACTGTGTGTGTGTATATGTGACACATACCACATTGTCTACACATAGTAAGTACTTAATAAATATTTGTTGAAGACGTGAATGAAGAGTGTAAAAAACTTGAAGAAAGTCAGAGTATTTCAGAGTAGGATCTCAGTCCATCCAGTGGGTTCATCAAATATTTATTCAATATTTGCTATGTTCTGGACACAGTAATAGGCACCAGGAAGACACAGATGGATTAACTGTTTGTGAGCTGTAAACACAACATGCACTCTCAGTTTTAGGCAACTTTCTTCCAAGGAGATGCTGTTACATCACTCATTTGTGTAAGTGGTAGCTCTTCCGAACTCATCTCCAACTTATCTGCGAGCAACTTGGGCATATTCCATTTCTATTTCTTCTGTTTTCCCCATACAACACCTAGCCCATTTCCAGGAGGTCCAAGTAAAGCATTCAGTCAGGCCCAATTCTAGAAACAAACCAAAACCTCAGATCAATTCTTGATATAGTATAAGAAAAAGTACCTTTTTTTCTAGATAGTTATAGAATGGAAATGCCAGCAAAATATATTAGAAGATTAAATAGTACATTGTTTTTTTCATATACAAATGAGTTTCTTGACTATATCAATTTTGTTTGAAAAAACAAATCTAGGGTATTTTGACAACTTCTAGCGAAAAATCAATTCAGATACTTTAATCAGAAATAACTCTCATGATAAGTACCATTTATTTTTTCTTAAGTCTAACCTAAAATTTGCACTCAAATGTGATTAGAACTCTTTTCAAATACTTGATACCATTTAGAATAGTGTTTAGAATTCTTCCCTCTAACCATTCTATGTCATGCCTATATTTGGTGGAAATATTTCTTCTCTTTGAAAACATATTCCGAAATCTTCATATCGAATTTAAGTTAAAGATTCAAAGCTAAAGTTAGAAGATATAGCCACATAAATAAATTTGTACAGTGATGACTCATAATAAATGCAAACATTGTAACTCAGAGTGTCTACCTTATAGTTGGTATTGTACCTATTAATAGTTGGTATTGGTATAGACGTAATGATCAAGCGTAGCCAACATGAGAGACTTTTTTTCTATGAAGCATCTGGTTGGTAGTACCATGTTTGTTGGTTTTAACTTTGCTAGGCAAAATGCCATTTAGGGTTTTGAGGGTGTTTTTAAGAAGTGGGGAAACAACCTTCAGCATTTTTTTCTTACTAAACTCCATTCATGTCAGAGAAAGAGAAGATTGCTGGCTGGAGAAACCAGAAGCCAAATTTGCAAGTGAGGTCAAACAAAATACTAATAGATTCTTGCAATATGCATTAAAATGCTTTCATTTTCACAACCCATTTAACAAGTAGGTGTTTCCCGCAATGCAAAAATACATTAATTTTTTTTTCTTTCCACACCTCTACAAATTGCTTTTGTGTAATACACTGCACCATAGGATACTTACTCAGAGAGCTGATGGAAAACCTCATTTTGAGAAACAAAAGCAGTGTCGATTTCTATGGCAAGAGAATGAATACTACATTCCAAGTTGATTTAGGATCTGACAGTTCAAATCTAAAATAAGTTACTTGGAAGGCCCACTATCTTTTTTCCCTGACCTTGGGTATTCACAGCATTTGTGACCTTGAATGAAAATGAAGTCTAACACTAAGAATGTTCTTCATCAGCATGAATTAGCAGTTTTTTAATGTATGTTTCTGTGATGATCAGTTTATTTTCCAACGTGTAATTTCTATCTCCCTAAATCAATTTACCCAGCAGCATGTTGCGAATGTGACTCATTTCGTCTGTGCCTGTGCTTAGCATTATGTTGCTACAACAAGACCACCTGACAGATTTTTTAGCCTAGGAATTGTCCATTTCAATTAACAGGACACCCAGGACATTTCCCTGTCAGGATAATGAAAGTATGCACTAATTTGCCTCCTCTCTGAAAAAGAAGAAAATATTATGTACTGTTAAAATGAAGTCAACTTCCTTTTTTTTCAGAACACAAAGTCTTAGCATAAAATGAATATAAATAATGGAAAATTATACATAAAAATATACAATATATATTATATGTTGTTTGTATTATGTATATTATATGTGTGTGTGTGTGTGTGTCTGTGTGTGGGTCTGTGTGTGTATTTTTTTCCTCCACATTATAGTGTATGTGCCAGGCATCCTTTCCTAATTCTTCGACATCTATAGAAAAATGGATGGATTATGGACACAGTCATCAATTCATAATGCTAATATGACCTGCTGTTACCTGTCCATAGCAACAGATTTGTGTTTCCTGTGCTTTGGAGAGGAAACACGTAGAAGAAAATGCATCATTCTAATGTTTAAGTATCGTTTACTTCATGAACCCTTTGAAGAAACCTGCAGTGTTTAATTCCTCCTAGGCTATGGCTAAGCAAGGCAACCTAATGGGTGGTAAAGTAGAAACACGGTATGACAAAGGCTCCAACTGGTTTCATGAAGAATTGATGCAGTTTTGCAATAATGCTTTAATAAGATTAGAAACTCTGACATTTTCTCATCCTCCGTCAACATTGGTGCATGCTGGACTTTTAATATAGTTGCACATGTAAACCTTAGCTTTTCTAGCCCAATTCAGTTTCTCCAGGTTCTATTCCTGATAGATCTCTTTTTGTTAATAGTTTTTGTAAGCCTACAGGAGAAAGGAGAAAAGGGAAAACAAACTGAAGCAAAGCTCCTTTCAACTATAAAAACGTCCCTACAAATATATGCGGGCGCTCTTTAGATATACCATTTTGTATGGTTAAGCCTCACAAACTCGTCTCTGCAGCAGGCTGCACATAATAGCTGGGAGACAACTGAGTTATAAAATTCGTTTTGGACTATTGAGAAAAGAAATGGAGCTAAAGAAAGGTTCGAGATTCTATCGTGAGCCCATAAAATAGGAACTTTTACTTCTTCCGGTGAATTTCTCTCACTAATACTGGTTTATTTTCCTTTGTATGGAGAATGGTCATTATTAAGACACCTCGTAGGTTTCCTCCATGAACAGTGGCCCTTAATTAAAGTTGTGCATATATATGTAGTGATGAGATGAGCCTGACGTTTTGCAAACACTTGCTTTCTTTAAATAAAATCCAATGATTATTTTATAGAAAAAGAATAATAATGTTATACAATTTGGGAGCTGAAAAGATGGATCTAACCCCTCAATAAATCATTTTAAAGATGAAAACTACTGTCCAAAGAGGTTGATTTGCTCCAAATCAGAAAGTTATCTAGTGATGGGAGAACAGAGAGTGCCATCGTCTGCCCCCTAGGAAAGCATTTTACTCTTCAGTGTGCTTAACAACTTGACAATAAAATGAGGGATTTAGAAAACGTATAGTTCCTAAACCTAGACTTTTTAAGGAAATAATTTACCATAACTCATATTTTTATTTTATCTTTCAAAGAGCTGAATTTGGTCTAAGTACCAAACTTATTCATTAACATTTTTATTCTATTGCCAATATAAGTGCATTTCTTATATTTTAATGTCTCTTCTGCTTTTTCAAAGCATCTCAAAATCTGCCATTTTGTTTTGTCACCATAGCTCTCCAATAAGGTAGCTATTCATATCTTCTGTATTTTGTTTTTTCCCCCCTCACGGAGGACACTGAAAAAGAAAGAGGTAAAATATAACCCTACCACGTTCACAAACCAATCTATACAGACAATGACAATATACCTGTGTGTCAATGAATTTGTAGAAGGAAGTGTAAGAGAGGAAACTTACTTATACCAACTATTGACTGATCTGTGCTAAACTAGTAGGAGAAGCTTTATATATGTTATTTCATTTAATTCTCTATGAAGAAGCATTATCTCAATTTCCTAAATGATGTACTAAGTCTCAGACAGGGTAAATAATTCAGCTGAGGCCTTAAAACCATGTAGAGGCACAACTAAGATTGAAAATCAGGATTTTTACTACAAAAACAAATGCTGGGTGTTCTAGACTAGTGGTTCTCAAATTTGGTCTGGGGACGCCTGCAGGCCCAAAGACCTAGTCTATGAGATCAAAACTATTTTTATACCTTTTCAATCTCATTGCCTAATGATTTTACAATGTTTTCCAGAGGTTATGTGACGTATTGCAACACAACAAATTGACTGAAGCAGCAGACATGACACTTCAGCTACCTTCTATTAAGATAGAGATTTTTAAAGATTTGTAAATGTGTAAAACAATGACATTACTTTCACTAATCTTTTTGTTTGGGAATATAGTTACTTTTTAAACATGTTAACTATATTAACGAGTTATAGTTTATTGTTATTTGTTAATAAAATTTTACATTTCTTTTAATTTTTAATAGGTTATGTATATGCAGACGTAACCCATATGCAACAGATCTCGTGGAATCCTTGATAATTTTTTAGTATAAAGGAGTTCTGAGACTAAAAACATTTGAGAACCACTATGTTAGATGAAGCCTCCTCATTGAACAAAACAACCCAGGACCTGTCTTTCAAAGGACAAGAAAATCTATGTGTACATCAGTCTTAGTGCTAGAAATGACTTTCAGATAAAACTTTGCTGCCATGTTGTTTTTTCACTTAACTTATCCTAGAAAGAAATCAGTAATTATTGTTCTTTTCTTGGAGGTCCTGAGTTTTGAACTGTCACTATAGTCAGGTATTTAAATCTAACTCTTTTGACTTAGTTTTAGCAAAGGTCTCAAAGGCCAAGAAGGAAATGAGAGGTGATAAAGCCTGCACATTCCAAAGTGAGGGGTGGTAATATACATAAAACTTTCAAAGACAATTTTTAAAATTAGTTTGACAATACCTCTCTTACCTGGATGAAATAAAAGGGTCAAAGTAGGAGAAGCCAGGTTGTTGGAAACTGAATAATTTCTTTAAATATAGTTGTTAGTATGCTGCGTCTTTATGGGGGCAGGAAAAACACAGCTTCCCTCTAGCCTGAAACCTAGAGAAAAGGGGCTTTAGAGAGACCATCTGAAGTTCCTCACATGATGGAGTCTCTGTGGCCCTGCAGTTGATGCCTGGCCCACAGTAGGAAAAGCCAGAATGTAGGATACTGTGACTGGCTCAGGCCTCAGATGGAGGAACATGAAGAGACTTCACTGAGAGCAGTCTGGACTCAGAAGTTGACAGGGCCAAGTATGGTGAGCATTTCCTCTGGGATCAGGTATTGAATAAACAGCCTGGAGAAGTACCATGTACCAGACTTTCTAGGTGCTAGAAAAATAGTATTTGACTAAAATGGCCAAGATCCCTGCTTGCCACGAAGTTAGTTAGTTACTTTCTAGGGTGCATTCTGTTGTCCTTGTTGAGCTTATCTCTGCAAGGGGGATGCTGCAAAGATGTTTTGTTATATCTGTGCTATAGTTTTTATGCTGTAATGATTAAGAAAGAATTTGGATCAGAGAATGAAGCTAATGGAGAATTTAGTCCAGCTTTTTTCCACTGTGATGATGTATTGTCTTCTTGAAGTCCTGCTGTTTGCTACATATTTTATTTTTTAATAGCTCCAGGATAATAGCTACCTAACCCTACATTTATTGGGACTTTTTGACAGTAAGTTGCAAAGCAGAATACCCTTATTTATTTTTTATTTATTTATTTTTAATAAATTTATTTATTGATTTATTTTTGGCTGCATCGGGTCCTCGTTGCTGAGCATGGGCTTTCTCTAGTTGCAGCAAGCAACAGCTACTCATCAGTGCAGTGCGCGACCTTCTCATTGCAGTGGCTTCTCTTGTTGTGGAGCATGGGCTTCAGTAGTTGTGGCACATGGGCTCAGTAGTTGTGGCTCACAGGCTCTAGAGCACAGGCTCAGTAGTTGTAGCACACAGGCTTAGTTGCTCTGTGACATGTGGGATCTTCCCAGACCAGGGTTCAAACCTGTGTCGCCAGCATTGGCAGGCGGATTCCCAACCACTGCACCACCCGGGAAGCCCCAGAATACCCTTATTTAAAATATGCTTATGAGGGACCTGGCTCTGCCCCAGCAGCTGAGAGGAGCTGCGTCTCCTCAGGACCCCCTGGAGCCTTGGCTTCTGGAACAAGCAGGGCCGAGGCCATGCTGACGGCCCCGGCTCTGAGATGAGAGGCATCAAGTCCACAGTAACGGAAGCCTGGTCTCCTCAGGACCCGCTGAGAGGTGGTGCCGCTGAAGGAAAAGGGTCTTGGTGTTCCGGCTAGGTGTCAGGCCTGAGGCTCTGAGGTGGGAGAGCTGAGTTCAGGAATTGGTCCACGAGAGACCTCCTGGCTCCTTGTAATACCAAATGGTGAAAGCTCTCCCAAAGATCTCCATCTCAACACTAAGACCCAGCTCCACTCAACAACCAGCAAGTTACAGTGCTGGACACCCTATGCCAAACAACTAGCAAGACAGGAACTCAAACCCACCCATTATCAGAGAAGCTGCCTAAAATCATAATAAGGTCACAGGTACCCCAAAACACACCACCGGACACGGTCCTACCCACCAGAAAGACAAGATCCAGCCTCATCCACCAGAACACAGGCACTAGCACCCTCCACCAGGAAGCCTACACAACCCACTGAATCAACCTTAGCCCCTAGGGGCAGACAACATAACCAATGGGAACTATGAACCTGTAGTCTGTGAAAAGGAGACCCCAAACACAGTAAGTTAAGCAAAATGAGAAGACAGAGAAACACACAGCAGATGAAGGAGCAAGGTAAAAACCCACCAGGCCAAACAAATGAAGAGGACATAGGCAGTCTACCTGAAAAAGAATTCAGAGTAATGATAGTAAAGATGATCCAAAATCTTGGAAATAGAATGGAGAAAATACAAGAAACGTTTGACCAGGACCTAGAAGAACTAAAGAGCAAACAAACAATGATGAACAACATAGTAAATGAAATTAAAAATTCTCTAGAAGGAATCAATAGCAGAATAACTGAGGCAGAAGAATGGATAAGTGACGTGGAAGATAAAATAGTGGAAATAACTACTGTAGAGCAGAATAAAGAAAAAAGAATGAAAAGAATTGAAGACAGTCTCAGAGACCTCTGGGACAACATTAAACACACCAACATTCGAATTATAGGGGTCCCAGAAGAAGAATAGAAAAAGAAGGGGACTGAGAAAATATTGGAAGAGATTATAGTTGAAAACTTCCGTAATATGGGAAAGGAAACAGTCAATCAAGTCCAGGAAGCACAGAGCGTGCCATACAGAATAAATCCAAGGAGAAACATGCCAAGACACATATTAATCAAACTATCAAAATTTAAATACAAAGAAAAAATATTAAAAACAGCAAGGGAAAACAACAAATAACATACAAGGGAATCCCCATAAGGTTAAGAGCTGATCTTTTAGCAGAAACTCTGCAAGCCAGAAGGGAGTGGAAAGACATATTTAAAGTGATGAAAGGGAAAAATATACAACCAAGATTACTCTACCCAGCAAGGATATCATTCAGATTCGTTGGAGAAATTAAAACCTTTACAGACAAGCAAAAACTAAAAGAATTCAGCAC
Organism: Pseudorca crassidens; assembly: GCF_039906515.1. Classification (NCBI taxonomy): domain Eukaryota; kingdom Metazoa; phylum Chordata; class Mammalia; order Artiodactyla; family Delphinidae; genus Pseudorca; species Pseudorca crassidens. The sequence goes on from NC_090306.1 coordinate 67,041,861, forward strand.
CACCAAACCAGCTTTACAACAAATGCTAAAGGAACATCTCTAGGCAGGAAACACAAGAGAAGGAAAAGACCTACAATAACAAACCCAAAACAATTAAGAAAATGGTAATAGGAACATACATATCGATAGTTACTTTAAACCTGAATGTATTAAATGCTCTCACCAAAAGACATAGACTGGCTGAATGGATACAAAAACAAGACCCATATACATGCTGTCTAAAGAGACCCACTTCAGACCTAGGGACACCTACAGACTGAAAGTGAGGGAATGGAAAAAAATATTGCATGGCAATGGAAATCAAAAGAAAGCTGGAGTGGCCATTCTCATATCAGACAAAATAGACTTTAAAATAAAGACTATTACAGAGACAAAGAAGGACACTACATAATGATCAAGGGATCAAACCAAGAAGAAGATATAACAATTGTAAATATTTATGCACCCAACATAGGAGCACCTCAATACATAAAGCAAATGCTAACAGGCATAAAAGGGGAAATCGACAGTAACACAATCATCATAGGGGACTTTAACACCCCACTTTCACTAATGGACAGATCATCCAAAATGAGAATAAATAAGGAAACACAAGCTTTAAATGATACATTAAACAAGATGGACTTAATTGAGATTTATAGGATATTCCATCCAAAAACAACAATACACTTTCTTCTCAAGTGCTCATGGAACATTCTCCAAGATAGATCATATCTTGGGTCACGAATCAAGTCTTGGTAAAATTAAGAAAATTGAAATTGTATCAAGTATGTTTTCCGACCACAATGCTATGAGACTAGATATCAATTAAGGAAAAAATCTGTAAGAAATACAAACACATGGAGGCTAAACAACACACTACTAAATAACCAATAGATCACTGAAGAAATCAAAGAGGAAATCAAAGAGGAAATCAAAAAATACCTAGAAACAAATGACAATGAATACACGATGACCCAAAACCTATGGGATGCAGCAAAAGCAGTTCTAAGAGGGAATTTTATAGCAATACAATCCTACCTCAAGAAACAAGAAATATCTCAAATAAACAACCTAAACTTACACCTCAAGCAACTAGAGAAACAACAACAACAAAACCCCAAAGTTAGCAGAAGGAAAGAAATCATAAAGATCAGATCAGAAGTATATGAAATAGAAATGAGGAAACGATAGCAAAGATCAATAAAACTAAAAGCTGCTTCTTTGAGAAGATAAAAAAAATTGATAAACCACTAGCCAGGCTCATCAAGAAAAAAACTGAGAAGACTCAAATCAATAGAATTAAAAGTGAAAAAGGAGAAGTAACAACTGACACTGAAGAAATACAAAGGGTCATGAGAGATTACTACAAACAACTATATTCCAATAAAATGGATAACCTGGAAGAAATGGACACATTCTTAGAAAAGCACAACCTTCCAAGACTGAACCAGGAAAAAATAGAAAATACAAACAGACCAATCATAAGCACTGAAATTGAGATTGTGATTAAAAATCTTCCAACAAACAAAAGCCCAGGACCACATGGCTTCACAGGTGAAGTCTATCAAACATTTAGAGAAGAGCTAACACCTATCCTTCTCAAACTCTTCCAAAATATAGCAGAGGGAAGAACACTCCCAAACTCCTTCTACGAGGCCACCATCACACTGATACCAAAACCAGAAAAAGATTTCACAAAGAAAGAAAACTACAGGCCAATATCACTGATGAACATAGATGCAAAAATCCTCAACAAAATACTAGCAAACAGAATCCAACAGCATATTAAAAGGATCATACACCATGATCAAGTGGGGTTTATCCCAGGAATGCAAGGATTCTTCAATATATGCAAATCAATCAATGTGATACACCATATTAACAAATTGAAGGAGAAAAACCATATGATCATCTCAATAGATGCAGAAAAAGCTTTCGACAAAATTCAACACCCATTTATGATAAAAACCCTGCAGAAAGTAGGCATAGAGGGAACTTACCTCAACATAATAAAGGCCATATATGACAAACCCACAGCCAACATCGTCCTCAATGGTGAAAAACTGAAACCATCTCCACTAAGTTCGTGAACAAGACAAAGTTGCCCACTCTCACTGCTGTTATTCAACACAGTTTTGGAAGTTTTAGCCACAGCAATAAGAGAAGAAAAATTAATAAAAGGAATTCAAATCAGAAAAGAAGTAAAGCTGTCACTGTTTGCAGATGACATGATACTATACATAGATAATCCTAAAGATGCTACCAGAAAACTACTAGAGCTAATCAATGAATCTCATAAAGTAGCAGGATACAAAATTAATGCACCGAAATCTCTTGCATTCCTATACACTAATGATTAAAAATCTGAAAGAGAAATTAAGGAAACACATTGCAACAGAAAGAATAAAATACCTAGGAATAAACCTACCTAAGGAGACAAAAGACCTGTATGCGGAAAACTATAAGACACTGATGAAAGAAATTAAAGATGATACAAACAGATGGAGAGATATACCATGTTCTTGGATTGGAAGAATCAGCATTGTGAAAATGCCTGTACTACCCAAAGCAATCTACAGATTCAGTGCAATCCTTATGAAACTACCACTGGCATTTTTCACAGAACTAGAACAAAAAATTTCACATTTTGTATGGAAGCACAAAAGATCCCAAATAGCCAAAGCAATCTTGAGAAAGAAAAACAGAGCTGGAGGAATCAGGCTCCTGGGCTTCAGACTATACTACAAAGCTACAGTAATCAAGGCCATATTGGTACTGGCACAAAAACAGAAATAGAGATCAATGGAACAGGATAGCAAACCCAGAGATAAACCCATGCACATATGGTCACCTTATTTTTGATAAAGGTGGCAAGAATATACAATGGAGAAAACACAGCCTCTTCAATAAGTGGTGCTGGGAAAACTGGACAGCTACGTGTAAAAGAATGAAATTTAGAACACTCCCCAACACCATACACAAAAATAAACTCAAAATGTATTAAAGACCTAAATGTAAGGCCAGACACTATAAAACTCTTAGAGGAAAACATAGGCAGAACACTCTATGACATAAATCACAGCAAGATCCTTTTTGACCCACCTCCTAGAGAAATGGAAATAAAAACAAAAATAAGCAAATGGGACCTAATGAAACTTCAAAGCTTTTGCACAGCAAAGGAAACCATAAACAAGACGAAAAGACAACCCTCAGTATGTGAGAAAAAAATTGCAAATGAAGCAACTGACAAAGGATTAATCTCCAAAATTTAGAAGCAGCTCATGCAGCTCAATATCATAAAAACAAACAACCCAATCCAGAAATGGGCAGAAGACCTAAATAGACATTTCTCCAGATAAGATATACAGAGTGCCAACAAACACATGAAAGGATGCTCAACATCACTAATCATTAGAGAAATGCAAATCAAAACTACAATGAGATATCACCTCACACCGGTCAGAATGGCCATCGTCAATAAATCTACAAACAATAAATGCTGGAGAAGGTGTGGAGAAAAGGGAACCCTCTTGCGCTGTTGGTGGGAATATAAATTGATACAGCCACTATGAAGAACAGGTTCCTTAAAAAACTAAAAATAGAACTACCATATGACCCAGCAATCCCACTACTGGGCATATACCCTGAGAAAACCATAATTCAAAAAGAGTCATGTACCACAATGTTCACTGCAGCTCTATTTACAATAGCCAGCACATGGAAGCAACCTAGGTGTTCATCAACAGATGAATGGATAAACAAGATGTGGCACATATATACAGTGGAATATTACTCAGCCATAAAAAGAAGCAAAATTGAGTTATTTGTAGTGAGGTGGATGGACCCAGAGACTGTCATACAGAGTGAAGTAAGTCAGAAAGAGAAAAACAAATACTGTATGCTAATGCATATATATGGAATCCAAAAAAAAAAAAAATGGTTCTGAAGAACCTAGGGGCAGGACAGGAATGATGACACTGATATAGAGAATGGACTTGAGGACACGGGGAGGGGGAAGGGTAAGCTGGGACAAAGTGGGAGAGTGGCATGGACTTATATATACTAACAAATGTAAAATAGATAGCTAGTGGGAAGCATCGCATAGCAGAGGGAGATCAGCTCAGTGCTTTGTGACCACCTAGAGGGGTGGGATAGGGAGGCTGGGTGGGAGATGCAGAGGGAGGAGGTATGGGGATATATATATATATATATATATATGTATAGCTGATTCACTTTGTCATAAAGCAGAAACTATCATACCATTATAAAGCAATTATACTCCAATAAAGATCTTAAATATATAAAATATGCTTATGAAATGTTTCTTTAGGCAGATAGAATTCATACATTCATAAGCTAAAGCCCACATGTATGCACACTAATTGATTTTTATGAATACCAAGTGTGAGTGTTGTTTTCTATCCAAAGTTCTCTGTGTGGTTTTACCATTTAGGCAGCACTGATTTGTCTAGAAGTATTTTGACATGGTACACGTACTAAACATTCAAGCCTGAATTCAGAGTAATTTTCCCTTAAAATTACTTAGAGGCAAAAAAAAAAAAATTATGTGAGCCATCATTACTCTTACTTCAATGTGAATCACGTGCCTCATCAGCATGATTCCATTTCCTCTAAGTTCACTCTAAAAGCTCTTCAACTCAAAGCCAAAATATGATATTTGCTTGTTAAGCTTTATGGAAGCATTGGGAAGCCTGGAAATGAGGCTTAAATTATATTGAACATTGGCGTTTCTAATGTCCATTTTTACAATCATTAGTAACTAAGTTTAATGGCTTGCTTTGGGATTGTCATTCTAGACTCAAATCTAGAGTGAAAAACCTGAAGTATACTTTGTGTATTATTTTACCTGTAAAATAAAAAATGTAATTTGATTTCTTGATCATATGTGTATGTGTGTATATATACACAATACACATTGACATAGACACATGCATATACACATATATATACAACATGCATATGAAATAAGTGTATATTGGTGCATCTATGTGTTTTTATGCATATATATAATATACATGTATATACAGGCTGTTTTATTCTGACATGCATGCAATGTATACACATATATATGTTTATATACATTTGTGTGTAGAAGAGTTATTAAGCAGTAGAAAGTGATAAAGACTATCTGATTCTAGATCTTTTTCCTTCTTTTTTTAAATGCCAAACACTGTACCTGTGTAAGTGACCTTTTGAGAAGGTTGGTAATATTGATGCATATGTACATTGTTGGAAATTGTATTGTGATATTGCTAAAGAGAAGTAGCTTATGTCTACATATGAGTGTGCAATTGCTTCAAAATGAATCTTCCTCCTCAGTGCTAGATGTCAGCTACTGAAAATAGATATTAAAAAAGACCCTTGAATATACATGCTGTGGCATAATAATATTATAGTGAAGAATTGTATTTAAAATCTTGATTTGTTAATTTTATGCATGCTTTATTTTAGTTTCTCTTAAGGAAATATTACTATTCAAGCATGTAAAATTGCTTGCTTTTCTAAGTTAACAGATTGGCTACAGCATTTATGCTTCTATTTGAACACTTTCAAGAAAGAAGAAAGTTATTAACCCATTCAGAATAGGAATTATGTCTGTTCTATAAACATATTTCAAGTACGCAGTTATTATTTTTCCCGATCAAGGAGACTTTAGTGTCCCGGTTATAGAAATGAGGAAGATGAACACTCAGAGATAGTTTCATTCTGTGAGTGTTCAATGCATTTGTATATTGATCACTGAAAAAAAATTGCCCATTCTCATCCTTTTAACGTGTTCTTTCCTGATAAAGAAAATGCCATTCTGCAGTTAGGAAAAAACAACAGGCCATTATTAAATTTAAAAAGCACTGTGCCTTTATTTTATTGGAATCACTTAGTTTATTTGCCTGATTATTTGTTTTCAGCTATTAGAATGTATTTAAAGCTGCTTGAAAACCCACACAGCACTGAACACTGATGTGTTCCTTTTACACCCTTTAGTAGATGCCTTGAAATTCTCTACATAATTTGGAAAACTATTTGGAAAATGCTTTACTCTGCTGCATTAAGGGAACTTAAGTTCTTGTTGTTTTGCTGTTTCTTGAGCACAACCAACTTTCCCTGCCTCAGACATGGTGCTTCCAATTCTCTCCACCCAGAGGGTTCTTACCTGGCTGCCCACACAGCTGTCTTCCTCACTTTAGTCTCTGTTCAAATATCTTTCCAAAGTGGCTTTCTGGAACCACCGTACCTAAAATAACCTCTCCAGCCTGCTTTCTGCTTGATTCTTTTAAGTCTTGCCTACCTATATTTTTCTTCATAGCCATTATTACTACCTGGAGTTATAGTGATTCACTTTCTTATTGATTCCATGAGGATAAGGATCTTGTGTGCTATATTCACCTCTCTCAACAGTGCCTGTCATATTGGAGGTGCTCTCAATATTATATATTTTATATATATATATATTTATACTTATATATGTATCAAACCCATGCTTAATCAATGTAGAAAGCAAGTTGAAAACCAAAAGATTTAGGCAAGTGACAACCGCACACACTTGAAGCCAATTTATGATTAAATAATACCATACCCAAAGTATCCGAAAAAATGAATTCCTTTTTTCCCAAGAAGTAGGCAAACTAAAACATAATATGCTCTAGTTATTTTAACTTGTAACAAAAGAATTGTTATTTAAAAGCATAAAAAAGAAGCTTTAAGATAAATTCTATTTGCAACAATTAATATAAGGGTATGGCATAACATACCTTTATTATTTTGTAATTGCTTTAAATAAATAGAGACCAATTTAGCTATGGGATTTGCATCAACTACTGGCCGAGTTTTAATGGTCAGATCGCCTGTCTGTGGATGGCGAGATCTCCTTATACCTTCCCAGGCTATATTTATTTGAGTTAGCCCATTTCTTTGTATAGGCATAGTATGAATTGATAAAGATCTCTGTATTTGGTCAGGATAAAAGAGCAAAAGAGGAATATTGAATATCACCAAATCCATAGGACGAGATTACTGCTTGCTTCGTCAAGTAATATTATAGAAATACATGTTATTTTAATCATCTCAAAGATGTCTCCATGAAAAATGTGTTAGAAAACTTCAGCAAAATAATGCATTGTTGGTTGACAAGCCACTTCACATTTCCTTTCTGTGGAGTTATTTGTGATCTAGCATCCAGTCAGCCCTTAGCAGATATTTCTTTACTCCAATAGAAAAATACACTTTTCAACATAATCTTCTCACATTATTGTTGTCCTTCTGAAACTTTAAGTGTAAATTATGTAATATAATACATGTTCCTGGCCAGCCTAATGCTTTAGAAGTTCAAAATCCAAAAACAGATAAATAATATAGACAGAGCTAAACTAATATGGATAGAGCATGATCATTGGGTAATTCAGTGAAGATTCTGTGCTTTTCCTTAAGTAAAAACTACACTTTACTGCTGACTTTGTCTCCAGAGCAACAGAGTAGTTTAAATGGGAATAAGAAATAGAAAATGCATGTGGGGTTCCTGCCAGTCATCGTGGAATAATAACAGTAATAGATTTTCTAAGAGCATTATTTCAGAGGGCTCTTTACATTAACCATCGTCACACAAATATTTTTTTTCCTATATTCAGTGGTTGGAACATTTCTCTCTTATTCAGGAAGCTGTACAAGATATATTTGGCTTTGGAAGTCCTACATGGTAGTAGGATACTTTCTCCTTCCTAGGTAATTTCTACTAATGCAGATATCAATTATGCTTTCAAACTTTTCAATATCTCGCCCTGTGTGTTATGGGTAGTGCAGATTGGTTTTGTTTTATAGTCTTTGTTAATGCGTCTGTAGATTGCATTGAAAGAGTCTGAGAAAATTACTCCATACATCAACATCAACAGTGCAAATTGTTTTTTCCTTTTTTTTTTTTTTTTGGAAATCTACATACTGTGCTAGTGTACTACACTGTACAAATCAGTAAAAAAAAAATTAAATGATTAAAGTTGGTTCTGGAAAGTTTTAGGTCGGGAGCAAATGTACTTTTTGAATGCTTCTCAAAATTGAGCAAGAGAAAGGGAAGTAAATAAAAACGACTATGAAACCAAACATATATGCTGCTCTCTTCCTACCATCCAGATTCAGAAATACTTGTGACTTCTGACATGGTGATTAATGTAACATCACTTGTGAAATCAATGAAACTAAAATATTTTCCATACATTCATTGCTTTTCTCTAGCTAATGAACCTTAAATGAAGTTTTATTTATATAGATGTGCTAAGTGTGAACAGAGGAGGTTACTTGGTAATTGTAAGTTAATTAATTATAACTGTAATAAATGTTTCTTTAAGAATTCCTATGGTAACATTTTGCAAGTAAAGATAATGCTCTTCTTTACTCAACCATGTGTAGAAGAATAACCTTAACTGAATGTTGCAATGTTTCTAACCTGCATAGTATAAATTCTAATACATTTAAGCGCCATTGTGCTTAATTTTTTTTTTTTTTTTTTTTTTTTTTTTTTTTTTGCGGTACGCGGGCCTCTCACTGTTGTGGCCTCTCCCGTTGCGGAGCACAGTCTCCGGACGCGCAGGCGCAGCAGCCATGGCTCACGGGCCTAGCTGCTCCGCAGCATGTGGGGATATTCCCGGACCGGGGCATGAACCCGTGTCCCCTGCATCGGCAGGCGGACTCTCAACCACTGTGCCACCAGGGAAGCCCATGCTTAATTTTTGTATCAGACTTGCTTCACTGTCTACGTGTAGTTTTCTTTTACCCTCCTGGGTACAGATTGTCTATGCCACATAGAACAAATGATAGGACACTTTGTTAAATCAGGTAATGTCTTTCTCTTCCATGTGTCATGAATTTCAGTGTTAAGAACACTTTCATGGAAGAAACAAAAACTTTGCACACTTTATAACACACTTTCAAGACTGCCTGACAATACTTTGTTATATTTTACTCAAATATTTTTATAGCACAAAGTGAAATAAAGCATTACCTAATCAGAAGACTACTACCCAATTGCTTTGCTACATTGATCTTCTGAGAAACCTGCATTGGCTTCTTGTTGCCTTCTGTAATCTCATTCTAAGATTGTCTACAATATGATCCAATCTACTTTTCCAGCCTTATTTCTCTGTCCTTGCATACACCTGGTTCTCCTGCCATACCAGCCTACTGTCTAGAAAACAAAGATGCCTAGTGCTTTTCCTCCTCCATCGCTTAGCTTCTCCATAACTGGTCCCTCTGAGATGCTTTTCCCTATCAAAACTCAAACAAAGAATAGATCTTCCATGTACCCTAAGCCGTTAGGGCTTTTGCTACTCCTTTGGATTTTAGTTTACATACAAAGAGAACTCATTATAGTCTGCTTCAGGTAAGAGTTATGAGTGGGTTCAACGCTCCCTCCCCCACCCTACCTTTTGGATAGAAATTTCTTGGGATTTCTCGTTTTTGTATTCAGAACAGTGTTGGGCAGGTGCCTTGCCCAAAGTATTCCATCAGCAAAATCCATTAAATGAAAATATATCATGAAGGAATTGCATCACTTGCCTCGGTGAGGCTCTCACAGAATGAAAGAAATAAGAATAGTTGTTTAAACAGTCTTACGTTTAAATTAAATGGAGGGGTAAAGTGATAGTGTCAGCTCAGAAGTACACCTACATTGTCCTTAAATAATGACTTGTTTTAGGTGAAACAGGTTCAGTTTCCTTCAGATGTGTATCATGTCTCCAGTATTGTTGCTTCAATTCTTATCTCCAGTCTGCACTCACCTCCCATGATCACCATCTAGACTTTTGGAGCTATTGCTCATGTATATACACATACATACATATATGTATGTATCTTTATTTATATTTTCTTTATTCCAGAAAGAATAAAATATTTGTGTTTAATAACAGAATAAATGCTCATCCAATTTTAAGGATTGATTTACATAAATGACACCTACTAAATAAATCCTTGATAAAAGAGAGATGAATTAAAATAATCTCAAAATAGTATCATTTGCCATGAATTTAACTATGAATGGCACAATTATTTGATTCCTCCCATGTTAAGAGTCTATTTTAAAAGTCGCTAAGGGGCTTCCCTGGTGGCGCAGTGGTTGCGAGTCCGCCTGCCGATGCAGGGGACACGAGTTCGTGCCCCGGTCCGGGAGGATCCCACATGCCGCAGGGCAGCTGGGCCCGTGAGCCATGGTCGCTGATCCTGTGCATCCTGTGCTCCACAACGGGAGAGTCCCGCGTACCGCAAAAAAAAAAAAAAGAAAGTCGCTAAGAACGTTTTCCTGACCTAGAGAGCTTGTAAATTTTATTATATACCTCCTGCAAATACTTCTGATCATCAATTTTAAATAATATTAAATTTGAGGTTGTGGTACACTGTGCCTGATGTGTTGATTGGGTCTTCTATGTTGACTTCTTTTCTTGGCATTTGCTTCTTTTCAATAAAGGAGCATGAAGACAATCCAACATAGAAACGGCCTCTTAGGACCATGTTATAGCTAATCAAATAAATGCAGAATTTTATATTTTAGGCTTGCAGAATTTTATATTTTCACCAAGACAGTCACCTCTCTCCCCTTGTTAGGGTGATGATCCATGTTAGTTCCCTATCATGTAACTTTCATATTAGACACATCACAGAACTAACCTGGCTTTTTCTTGTAGAACCTAAAAGAAAAGTGAACAAGTACACAGATAATGGTCAAGAGAATAAGGTTTGAGAGGTAGTAGTTTTCTACCTGGGAGAGAGAGAATGTGGTGTGGAATAGTATAGAATAAGATACAATATTGTTCACTTGAAATGTCTGGAGTATATGATACAACCACACCATCAAATTGGCAAACTAGATTTTTAGTGAGAGGGTACTGCATAGAGAAGGGAGACTGATTGGGTTCTTCAATTGTTTAGTTCAACAGACATTTATTTAGAACCTCATATATGCCAGGCAATGTACTAGGTGCTTCCAAGTACATTGTCATGGAGTTAAACAACCTCAAAAACTTTAACATGATGTACTAAGTGCTATGATACAGATATGAATTGGCATTCTATTGGACAGAGACCTTTTCTTCTACTTCATTTTGTTCCACACAACTCCTGGAATGGTACTACAGAAACACAAGGACATTTGTTGAGATTTGCCTGATTAGAGAGATGGAACTGTGACTTGACTTGGGGCCACCTCCAGTACATGGACAGTAAGACTGTGATTTGTATTCAAATCGGAAAAGGTCTGTGCTTCCCATCAACCTCTGCCAACCAAGTTTACTATTCTTAATATAATTAGCATTTAAATGATTTCATTATGTTGACATTTTAGTCCATGTTATGATTGTTAGTAAAATTAGAAATCCACATGTGGTAGATGATACTTCATAGACTTCATTGAAGTCTGTTAAAGTGAATGATTACATTAGTTTCTGAGTCTCCCCTATATCAAAGAGATGGAAGTGATGATAATAAAATCAGTTTCTTTTCAAAAATGACATGACCTTAAACTATAAAGAGGAAATTACAATGCTAGGGAATTCTCTGGCAAAAGCCAGAACACCACTGAGAAACACAGTAAAAGTTCACCTGCTGTAATATGTAAATCCAAAAGAATTTTTATTTTAAATTGAAAGTTGTTCTCTTCAGTTGAGTTTTCTATCAGTGGGCCCAAAACTCAGGCCCTTATAATCCCTGCCTAGAATCCTGCCTCCAAGGGAATTTCCCTGTTCTAAGGAATTAGTTCTAAGGAATTAATCTTGATCGTATTCCTTTTGTCAGTGAAAATTAGTCGCCATCCACATTAGACCCCTAAAGGATCAAAGAATAGAAGCTGGGAAACCAGCTCACCCATGTTATTGCCTCACTGGACCTGTTGTTATTCCATTCATTATATCACTTCATGGGTGAAATGAAAGTCTTTTTTCAAACCCAAGTAAAATAGTGTCAAATTTTTAAGTGAAATTTTATTGAACTCTCCCCCAAATTTCTAATGCTAGATCACTCAACTGCTTTCTCTAGTGAAAAATTTAGTGTGACTTAACTATACATTCTCCATGTAACTTGTTGGACATTCTTCATTTCTCTCAAGTATATTTAGGTTTTGAAAACATCTTTGAGTTCTCTGAGTAAATCATTAATTCAGAATTTTATAGGATTGCATTTATGGTTATTTTGAGAAAAATAATTTTAGCAGAATTAAGTGGTTTGTTCTTATAGCAAGTGTCTTATTTCATTTCTTCTCCCCTTTGGTCTTTTCTATTCATCAATTTGTTTTCATCCACTGATGGGGGATCTCGAGTCTGGTGTTCTGAAACTGACTTCATGTGCATTCACTTTCGGAGTGGAGATCCCATTCTATTCTTTGAAATGCTTACCATTTCCAATACCCACACATCTAATTCTAAGAACTAGTTTTTAAAATGTGTTTTCTCCAAGTAAAGTTTTTTGGGTTTGGTTTTTTTGTTTGTTTGTTTGCTTTTTGTTTTTTTTGTTTTTTTTAAATTTCTAAACCTCTTAGAATTAAATAAGCATTGTCCATTTAAAGAGTTGAGAGTTTGGCCGTTTGAGTTAACACAAACCTTTGTGCTTTGGGGTCATCACATAACGTCTTTTAGCCATCGCCCCGGTATGTAGCTCTTAACTTAGGTATTCACTCAAATTTGGTTGACTCTAGTTAGAAAATGTATCTCTAGACATCCATGAGCATGCAACTTTTACTTCCTGCCTAATTCGATGTGAACTGTGTAGATGTTCGTAGGACAAATGTTTTATGCGTCTCATAAATATATCCTTGAAGGTAGTCCCACAATAGTAAATCCTCATATGTAGATGAAACTATTATGTTGATTTAGAAATCTTTTGTTTAATGTAGGAATAATGCGATTCAGGTAAAAGTTCCAGGAGTAGTAATGGATTTTACAAAGGTTACATGTTGAACATTCCTTGAAAAGACTTCTACTTTTAAGGCTTTTTACGCTTCAGAGATTAGATATATTCAATTACTTTTAGAAACCAAAGATACCTCAATGAATCAAGTAATCTAGTCTTTTTCCTTAGGGTAGGTATTGTGTTACCCCATCTTACAGATGAAGCAATTAAGATGCAGAAAGCATGTGAATTGCTTCAGGTGATACACACTGAATAAGTAGAAGAGGAATGTCTAGAAAACAGGCTTTTTACCTTCTCAAAGTCCATTCCAACACTACAGAGACTTTGTTGCAAAGGAAAAATGGGATTCAGATAGAGAGCTGAATGTAGATACTGACTCTACCATTTACTAATTCCAAAGAAGTTGTGACCTGAGTTTGCTCTTATGCAGAGATTTAACACCTACTTCAGCATGCCCTTGTGAAGATGAATGTGATAGATAGATGCAGTTTGCTGAGCGCAACTAATTAAATAGCAGTTATACTTACTTTTTTAAATCATGCTGCTTCTCCAAAAATAAGCATATAAACCCCAACAATGAATCTTTGGAGAGGGCAGTTTTCATGTGAATATAAAGGCCCAGGATACTATAAGCAAATTTGTGTTGATTTTTTTTTAATGTACCAGTAAGAAAGAGATAAATAAGACAATGTCTTGAGAACTAGTTTCATGTGAGAAATCACTAATTTTCTATTTTATCTCTACAATTTTTCCCCGAGTAAATAGAAGTGACTGAAGACCACTTCTTCTAGGCTATGGTTTTGTCACAGCCGGCCCTGAACTTCCAGCTTGGTACTTTCCCATGGTGCTGAACTAAACTCAAAACACAACAGAATTTGAGCCAATCAGCATAGACCTGTAAAGATTTCATGCCATATCCCAACATCATGCTTATTTGGTCACTGAACTTTGTTGGGCTTGAATTTGCAGCAAATCCAGGTTTAAATGTCATTTTCTCTCCTTCAATCTCAAATCTGTATACAGAATTGATGCCCCACTCCCCCTACCCAACCTCAAAAAATTGGGAAAGTTGAGTCAACTTATTTTCATTGCTTGTCACTTCATCATGTCTTATTAGGACAGGTGTGGTTTTTATAGCTACCTCGGAGCCCTTTGTAAAGATATTTGGTTGGCTTCTCCTTTTCCAGCAATTATGTCAGCATCTATGTTATGTAAATATTCTCCACAGTCTCTTAATTGTTGCAGCACCAGAATCTGTAGAGAAATCAAAACCCTCTGAAAATAGTCCAGTTCATTTGTGTTCTCTTTCACTTGTGCCTTCCTCCTCTTTTGTACCCTTGGCTGCCCACAGAGACACTAATTCTGCCATCAACAACCCTCCATCTTTCTTATAGTGGTATCACCATCAGTGGTCTTGTTTCGAACATAGAACCATAAGAAACATCCTGCTCTCTTCTGACAAAGCTGGGAAAGTGGCCCCTCTCACCTCTCCAATAGATCAGACTGAATTGGCAAACTAATTTCAAGTCATAGATTGAGGTGCCTTTCAGGCTATTTGACTAGGTCTTTCTAGTTAAAGAACAGTATACCTTTGATCCCCCTATAATAGGTCCTTGGCCTCTCTTCCCAAAAATGCCAAGAAGGATAAGTGCTGATAAGAAAGCAAGGTAGGGGATCCACGGAAGTCCCAGGATCACCAACCATGGTTAATGGCCAAGAAGTCATTTTTTGGTATCTGCCAATCTGTATTCCAGTACATTTTCTGAGCTCAAAATATACTCTGCCCATCTCCATCAACAGATGAGTGTTTACCATGCATTGACTCATTTTAAGTACCACCTTATTGTAGGGAAACACAAATGCATAGCACACGCCTCCTCTAGAAGTCAATTCAAAATCAGCATAGATGGGACTGGGGAAAGTAATGAGATCATATATAAGTAAGGGCTAAGTTATGTGTTTTTGAATGTAAGTGCTCCACAAGCGTGTAGGAAAGAAACCATGAGGAAGCTAGTGGGTTTTTTTTTTTCAATTTGTTTTATTGAAGTATAGATGATTTACAATGTTGTGTTAGTTTCTGCTATACAGTAAAGTGATTCAGTTATACATAAATATAATAGTTTTCATTTGTTAATCCCAAACTCCCAATCCCTCCCTCCCTTACCACCCTCCCCCTTGGCAACCACAAGTCTGTTCTTTATGTCTGTGAGTCTGTTTCTTTTTCATAGATAGGTTCATTTGTATCATATTTCACATTCTACATATAAATGATGTCATATGGTATTTGTCTTTCTCTGACTTACTTCACTTAGTATGATCATCTCTAGGTCCATCCATGTTGCTGCATTATTTCATTCTTTTTTATGGCTGAACAGTATTCCATTGTGTGTGTGTGTTTGTGTGTGTGTATGTGTGTATATATATCTATCTATCACATCTTCTTTATCCATTCATCTGTTGCTGGACCCTTAGGTTGTTTCCATGTCTTGGCTGTTGTAAAGAGTAGGAAGCCAGTGTTGATCATCAAAGGCATCATGGAGGTATCTGCAACTGTGCCTTGTGGGCCTTGAATTAAATAGCTCTTCATGGAATTAAATATAGATCCTAAGACTTTCTTCAGCTTTTTCTTCTCTAAGATGGACAGTAACAATTCTATGACCATGTAGTAACAGAATATTTCTATGAACTCCTGCCATTTCGTGGCTTCTTTTGAACACTTTCCATTTCTATTCACTTGGGAACTCTAGATGTGGAAGCAGAGAGTGTGTAGTGTCACAATAATAATAAAAAGATAAAGATTTCTACATCTTCATGCTTCTGTCAATAGTATATGTAAATGTCACTTCACACATGCCAAAGCCATAAAGCACATTTTGCATTCTCTCTTCTATATTAAAGTCTCTTTCGATGGGATTTATTTCCCATTACTTGAATCAATGCATTGCTCTTTTATTCATCTTTTCTTTTCCACCCCCCATTTGTCTTCATTTAAAACTCATATCTGGCTATTCTCTTCTACAAAAAGGTTCACAGTTACCCATTTTAATAAACAGAACCACATACAGAAATATTTAGAAATGGAAGGCACATTAGAGAATCACCTTTTTCCACACTCTCATGGCTGATGACATTGAGGTTAAAATAGATTAAGGGATTTGCCTTAAGTCACACACTAGATAAGACAGAGGCAGACTAGGATTATATGACACTTAATTTTACTTTTATCAATATTCAATATTATTCATTCAACAAACATTTATTTGTGTGATAGGAACAATTCTAGGAGCTGAAGGCCAACAGAGGCTCCCCTAGGCATAATTCTGGTCCTGTGGCTCATGTTTCTTTGGGTTTCTTCTCCCTTTGCTGTGCTCACTGTGGCTTCCTGCTATACCTTTTTAAAAAATTGTTTTATTTCTTCATGTATTGATAGTGTCTTTATCTTCACTCAAGTCCCAATTAACTTTCCCAAGCTTTTCATTTAATTAATTCCCATCCTCCTTTTCAAGGTACAAACTGGCTCTCTCCTGGCTCAGTGCCATTCTGCCTCATTATCAGGCCTCCCTTCTAAAATAATTATTTTAAGTATAATGAAAATGTTAAACATGGTTGAACCCAGTATGTGATTTGTTATAACTGACTGCCAACAGCTGTTTTATAGTATGTTTTGACTTGTACAATAAAGTGTCACATCAAAAAAATAAGCAAACCCTTCATCCTTCCCCCCACCCACCCATTTCTTTCTTTGTTGGTAAATATTTGCTTCTATTGCAATGAGGACAGGCTTGTTAGACTTAAGCCTCTTAAGTGACTGAATGGTTAGACACAAAACATAGAAAATGTTCTTTCCTCTAATATGAGATATAATCTTTTGGCCTTCTACCTTCCTTTGAAGGAAAGTCCATATTCTGTGTTATTGCCTTGTTTACTGTTCCTACCAGCAACTATAGTGATTGCATTTAGTTACAGAACATTTGTTTGTTTACTCTATTACTTGATGGAATATTTTTCTTTTACCACCTAATATTCTCTAATAGTTACCCAGATAAATGTCATTGTCTTATCTTTTGTAGCTATAGACAGAATAAAACCATCTTGTGCTTAATGATCAAAATAAGAATAGCCACAGTTCAGTGTAATGTTTTGTAGAGATACTGAAAAATGGCATTTTATATTTATTTAATTTTTTTTAAAGATAGTTTTATTTTCTCTTTTTTGGTCATGTTTGTTTTGCTATTTCAAACTCTCATAAAGCATTACAAGAATAGGACAGGAAGATCTCATATTCCCTTTACCTTGATTAACCAACTGTTTACATTTTATCCTATATATCAGTTTCTCTTTCTGTCTCATAAAAAATGATATACATATATATACATATATATTCTTCATATTATATATGTTACATATGTGTGTGTATATACGCAGTTCATAAACCATTTGAGAATAAGTTGGAAACATGGTGTGACTTATCCTAAATACTTTAGCATATATATCAGTGTATTTCCTGAGTACAGGACATTCTCTTACATTACACAGAACAAGAATCAAACACAGGCAATTTATCGTTGATGTAATACCATTATCTAATGCATAGTCCACATTCAAATTTCATCCACTGTCACAATAATGTTCTTAACGGCTAATTGTTTTTTCCCATTGGTCCAGGATCTAATCTAGAATCATGTAAGCCATTTAATTGTCATGCTGTGCTTTACTTTTTTGTTTAAAAGCTTGCATTCAGTCACTAATGACCTGGATAGTGTCTCTTTTTAAAGTAATTTCTGCTTGCTGACTACTGTTCCAAGAATAGGAATTTAAGCCAAAAGCTGTCTAACAAAATCCCTTAGGAATAATGTTATCTGTGCCGGAAATGGCACAACAACTTTGAAACCCTGTTGTGACGACAAGTTTTGGCATTTCAGTAGGAGACAGTAAAGAGAACTCTAAGTTAAGCAACATTTTGCAGTTTTGAAATTTAAAACTTGGGATAGAGATTCTGTTGCCATTCCAGTCAAGGGGTAATGTTTACAAGTAGCCGTGTTGCACACAGATTCACAGTGCAGACTTTAAATCCAACCCTAAATAAATATTTAGCTCAATGATGTGTTAGTGAATGCTTAGTAAAAATCAATGCTTTCATCAAAATAAAATACTGGAGATATTTTTTAAAGTTTGGATGTAAATATTAGTTATTTGTCATTTTTTAATCTAAGTCCCCTTTTTTAAAAAAGCTGTGCATTTTTAAATGTCTAGCATTAAAATGAATACAAGTAGTTCCCTCCCCCCCAAAAAAAACAAGCAACACTGATCTGTAGTATTTATGACGCCTAAAGCGTGCAGTGTTTTGCTTAGTTCTGTAAATAGAATTATGATTAGGGCTACAAGGTTTCCACAGCAAATTCTAGCCACTGTTGAGCAATAGTGATACCTAAGTCTCAGACAATTTTCTTTTTTCTCCATGTCAGGCTTGCTTCTAAAACTAGATAAAAAGAACATGAAAGAGCCATCGGTTTTACTGACTATGAATACATATCATGTTTTGTGAAAATTATATGAACCTACCTACCTAAACAGATTCATTTTTTTTTTTAAGTATTGTAAAAACAGGCAAAAGTACCAAGTACCAGGAAACTGAGTCAGACCTACTGGTAGCAATTACACTACTGAAAAACCAGATGGTTGACGGGAGGTGCAGAGTCATCCCGTGTTATTTTCACGTTTTCCCTCTAAAAGAGAGAGAGATGTTTATACATGCAAGAGACAGATTAGCTACCAGAAAAATACTACGCACATCCATATTCAGCACGTAGATTAAAAATAAAATAATTGTCTGTTCCCTACAGTAGAACAGGCTTGCCCATTCATCCTTGTGATAGATATGCATGCAAAACCAAAATGAAACCAAATCCCTGCGGATGGCTCGTAAGTCACAAAAACTGTTTAATCCTTTCATTGCATCCCTTTGGGAAGCCTGTCCCTTGGTTAGTAGTAACATGCAATATGTATAATGTCAAGTATTCTGTTAGTTTTTTAGTAGAAAGCCTTCGTTTTTTCTAACAGAGTTTTGTCCCTGTATTTCATATAAAGAGCTTTACGCCACTCTGTTACCTTAATATGTACGTCCATAGAATTCTGTTGTAGCTTTTGTTTTAATAAGAAAAGTGTCAGTAAGCAGAAACCATGTATGGAAATCTTATCTAAAATTGATTGTGGCTCTTATCTAAATTGATTTTAAGAGGCAGGCAGGTAAATCTAAGGTGCATTTTTACATTGCTCTTTCTAGTGGATTTTGCTAGAAAACAGTTGAGTTTCAAGCAGGACTAAAATGAAAGGAGACCTTGGAGTCTTAACCATTGAACAGATGCAGTAAATGCAGCTTTGGAAATACAGCTGTCACTTCACATCTTTTCCACTGAGTACCTATGTAAGCCAATCACCAGAGCTGCTGTCGTTATAATATTTTTGTACTTTTGTTGAAAATAGACACTGAGAACCCTTTAAACAGAGTAACGTGCCTATTATCAACCTATTTTTAAATATTTCATTCCTTCTTGATTTTCATTCCACTTAAATTTTTTGATGACCAAAACTAATGAGAACTTATAATAAAAAGGTACCTGCTTCTAGCACGGTGAAATTGTTCATTTGTGAGTTGCTAACTTATCAAACCAAATCAGAAATTCTTGATATCTTTATGACATTAAAGCAGTTCCTGATATTGACTCTTGGGAAGGATTTAATTTTCTTATTCTCTAAACTGAAAGTTGTACTGCTTTCTGCGATGATGTGAGATTATTTTTCTCTTTATCCCTGATGGGATTTTATATATATGTGTGCATATATTATATATATAGTATATATGTGTATAAATGTATGTGTATATACTTATACACATAAACACACACACTAGAATAGTTTTAGGTTATATCCGAACCTTGATATGGCTCCGAAAATAGGCAAATAGGTAGAATATATTGAAGTGTTCAATATAGCAACAGGCATTTAATTCACTAATAATTGTATGAGTCCTTTTTAATAAATAAAATAATGCAATATTCTCTAACAATGTCTGCCTAACTTAGTAGTATTTCAGTTTTCAAATGGAAAAACTATAATGTAGGGAGCATAATGAACTTCCACAAAATCAGTGTATAAACTATGCACAGAACCTTGATCTCTAAATCTTCAACTTTAAAATCCCTATCTATCTATCTTATACTATATCTACTAAGTATATATTTGGTAGAGTATATATTTGGTATTTGGATGTATATAGTGTAAGATGTTTAAGTAGAAATATTAAATAATAAAATGAATCAGTTATAATTCATGACAATATGAAATGATTCTGAACTGTGTGTACTCACCTAACCATTGCGCATATTGTTTCCTTTTAGGAAAAAAAATACCAAGAAAGAAAACAAAGAACAAAATACCCGAGAATTCCTAAAGAACAGTAAGTACTTTAATGAGACAATGATTATACTAGAGCTTCTATGACCTTACAAATTTCTTTTATAAAAATATTCACCTTTCTGTTTTCTAAGATAAGAAACTAACATACTAAGTAAATGGAGCCTTCTAAAACTCAATTTCAATTTACTGGAGCAAACTGAAAATCATTTATCCTATAATCCTCTTAGATAAGAGGCCAGGGTAATCCTTGTGATACATATATGTGGCAGAAAATGTTTATGTTGATTCCATCATATCTTTTGACTAGCATCATATCATTTTAAATTCTATAGAAGAAAAACAGTAAGTAAAATTTAATCAAAGTACCTCACGTTCTCTGTATGTGATACAAATTTTTTTTCACTTTGAACAAAATTTTAAGCGGAATCAATATGCTTGGTTTGTTTATAGTCATTAAATTAGAATTATTGAAAAATGGCAGCCATCTGCAGGCATTAAAACAGAGCTTAATCTCATTAGTACATTTCTTTCCAATCTTCTCACAACTTAATTATGATGTGTATTTCCTTACATAGCTATTATTTGTTAGTAATAATTGTTTTTATTAAACAAAATTAAGTGCATTCTTGATATCATTCTTTCTGATAAAACTAGTAATATTGTAATGATTTCCTAGATGTAAATAATTACATATAATGTAAATAATTATAAATTTTGAATATGTGAATATCAAAAAATAGTAAAATAAGTATAGGAAAGCAAAATCCACTTTGGTGACCCATGGTATATCACTTTTAATACCATGGTAGTTTTGAAATGAGTTTTCAAATGCATTTCTCTAAAATTTAAAACAGAAATGTTGAAGTAAAATGTAGTGAATTAGCAAAATGATAGATCTATATCTTGATATATATCAAAATAGAATAAAGTCCAATGGAAAGGCTATAAGTGTGATATAAAAAAAGAAATTCATGAATAATTTTTCTAGGATATATACAAATTACACTTAATAAGATTTTCTAGCACCCAAAGAACTTTAAGATGTGATTCATGCATTAAATGATTAAATATAATTAATCATGGTAATGATGATATAAATGCAGTTTATCTTAAACTTATTTTACTTTTGAAGTGTGAGAGAAGCAGGAAGAAAAGGATTTTCTTTTACTTACCTATCTGAATATTATCCCTGTGCTGCCTCACTTTATACAAAGTAATTTACCTCACTTTTTGCTGTGGTTATGGATGGCTGTACACTTTCAGTTTTAATCAGAGATTTATAAAATTCAAACTTCAGAACTTTCAACAACTGTTCCTTGTTTTAAAAAAGAAACTCCAAATATGTGAATTGCTTTTCTGAGGTGACATAATATGTTTACATCGTCTTGGGTATAAGAAGGATAATTTAAGAATTAGATTTTTCTATCATGTTTAAAAAAAAGAAAAAGTGCCGCCAATTTGAGTGAATTGCAGAATATGAAATAAATGGGCAATTTCTTTTTGACATGTTTTATTGCCAACATCTTACTGACCAGAGAAAGTCAACTAAGTAATTCAGCCAAAACATAACACCTAGAAATTGTCCCACAAGAAGGCTAGCTTCCCTTTACGTTTTGTTTTTATGTAAATAAGTCAGTTTTTAAACATAATTTCAATTCCTTACATTACTTATTGGGGAAAAGGTTGGATTTTTAAATGAAAGAACCATGCATGTTTGTTTTAAGGTCTTTATACAAGAGCCAGATAATACCTACCCTAGCCTCTCACAATTTCTTAGTCATCTTCTTATAATTTTATTGTGAAAAGCTATCAGTGGCTTTTTATCTGATCTGATTAATCTATAACTTATTTGGCCTGTTATTCAGTGTGACTTATATAAGTGATTTGATTTGAAATGTAATTTTCAATAGGATTTAGTATGGCATACTTTGGAAGGACCTGATTCAAGTAATGACATCTTTTGCTCATTTGGAATAATCCTAGGGAAAATAATGTATGTTTCCAAGAAAAAAATCATGCCTTTTCTTGGTGCATTTTGTGGTATAGGGCAGTTTTTCCCTTCAGTCTTTAATTGTCTTTTATTTAACAACAACATGTTAAACTACTCGTAAATAATTGTAAGGAAAAAGTGACTCTTTTTAAGATACATATCATCTGATTTAATGGTTCCAGAATTCTTATGCCCTAATCCTTCCTTCTGTTTTTTTTAATTTTTATTTTATATTGGAGTATAGTTGATTAACAATGTTGTGTAAGTTTTAAGTGTACAGCAGAGTGATTCAGTTATACATATACATGTATCTATTCTTTTTCAAATTCTTTTCCCATTTAAGTTATTGCAGAGTATTGAGCAGAGTTCCCTTGCATTACAGTAGGTCTTGTTGGTTACCTATTTTAAATATAGCAGTGTGTACATGTCAATCCCAAATTCCATATTGATCCCTCCCCACTCATCCTTTCCCCCCAGTAACCATAAGTTCATTCTCTAAGTCTGTGAGACTGTTTCTGTTGTGTAAATAAGTTCAATTGTATCATTTTTTTTAAGATTCCCCATATAAGCGGTATCATATGATATTTGTCTTTGTCTGTCTTATTTCCCTTAGTATGATAGTCTCCAGGTCCATCCATATTTCTGCAAATGCCATTATTTCATTCTTTGTAATGGCTGAGTAATATTCCATTGTATATATATATATGTACCACATATTCTTTATCCATTTGTCTGTCGATGGACATTTAGGCTGCTTCCATGTCCTGACTACTGTAAACAGTGCTGCAATGAACATCGGGGTCCATGTATCCTTTCGAACCATGGTTTTCTCCAGATACATGCCCAGAGTGGGATTGTTAGATCATATGGTAGCTCTGTTTTTAGTTTCTTAACGAACTTCCATAATGTTCTCCATAGTGGCTGTACCAGTTTACATTCCCATCAACAGCATATGAGGGTTCTCTTTTCTCCACACCCTCTCCAGCATTTACTGTTTGTAGACTTTTTGGTGATGGCCATTCTGACCATTGTGAGGTGATACTCACTGTAGTTTTGATTTACATTTCTCTAATAATTAGCGATGTTGAGCATCTTATTGTGTGCTTTTTGACCATCTGTATGTCTTCTTTGGAGAAATGTTTATTTAGGTCTTCTGCCCATTTTTAAAATTTTTTCTTTAATATTAAGCCACATGAGATGTTTGTAAATTTTAGAGATTAATCCCTTGTCGGTTGCATCGTTTGCAAATATTTTCTCCCTTTCTGTGGATGGTCTTTTCGTTTTCCTTCTGGTTTCCTTTGCTGTGAGAAAGCTTTGAGTTTAATTAGGTCCCATTTGTTTATTTTTGTTTATATTTCCACTACTCTAGGAGAGGGATCAAAAAAGATCTTGCTGTGATTTATGTCAAAGAGTGCTCTGCCTTTATTTTTCTCCAAGAGTTTGATAGTAGTTGGTCTTATATTTAGGTCTTTAATCCAGTTTGAATTGACTTTTGTGTATGGTATTGAAGAATGTTCTAATTTCATTTTTTTACATGTAGCTGTCCAACATTTCCAGCACCATTTACTGAAGAGACTGTCTTTTCTCCATTGTATATCCTTGCCTTCTTGGTCACAGATTAATTGAGCACAGGTGCATGGGTTTATCTCTGGACTTTGTATCCTGTTCCATTGATCTGTATTTCTGTTTTTGTGCCAGTACCATACTATTTTCATGACTGTAGTTTTGTAGTATAATCTGAAGTCCAGGAGCCTGATTCTTCCAGCTCCATTTTTCTTTCTCAAGATTGCTTTGGTTATTCAGGGTCTTTTGTGTCTCCATACAAATTTTAAGATTTTTTGTTCTAGTTGTGTGAAAAATGCCATTGGTAATTTGATAGGGATTGCATTGAATCTGTAGATTGACTTGGGTAGTATAGTCATTTTGACAGTTTTGATTCTTCCAATCCAAGAACGTGGTATATCCTTCCATCTGTTTGTGTCGTGTTTGATTTCTTTCATCAGCATATTAAAGTTTTCAGAGTACATATCTTTTGCCTCCTTAGGTAGGCTTATTCCTAGGTGTTTTATTCTTTTGATGTGGTGGTAAATGGGATCACTTCTTTAATTTCTCTTTCTGAACTACTGTTGTTAGTGTATAGAAATGCAATAGACTTTTATGTCTATATTTTATATCCTGCATTACCGAATTCATTGATGAGTCTAGTAGTTTTCTAGTAGCATCTTTAGGATTTTCTGTCACCTGCAAACACTGACAGTTTTACTTCTTCTTTTCCAATTTGGATTCCCTTTATTTCTTTTTCTTCTCGGATTGCTGTGGCTAGGACTTCCAAAACTATGTTGAATAAAAGTGGTGATAGTGGACATCTTTGTCTTGTTCCTGATCTTAGAGGAAATACTTCCAGTTTTTCACCATTGAGCATTATGTTAGCTGTAAGTTTGTCATATATGGCCTTTATTTTGTTGAGGTAGGTTCCCTCTATGCCCACTTTCTGGAGAATTTTTATCATACACGGGTGTTGAATTTTGTCAAAAGCTTTTTCTGCATCTATTGAGATGATCATATGGTTTTTATTCTTCAGTTTGTTAATGTGGTGTATCACATTGACTGATTTGCATATATTGAAGAATCCTTGCATTCCTGGGATAAATCCCACTTGATCATGGTGCATGATTCTTTTAACGTACTGTTGGATTTCGTTTGCTAGTATTTTGTTGAAGATTTTTGTGTCTATGATCATCAGGGATATTGGCCTGTAATTTTATTTTCTGTGGTATCTTTGTCTGGATTTGGTGTCAGGGTGATGGTGGCCTCATAGAATGAATTTGGGAGTGTTCCTTCCCCTGAAATTTTTTGGAATAGTTTCACAAGGATAGGTATTAACTCTTTTCTAAGTGTTTGATAGAATTCACCTGTGAAGCCATCTGGTCTTGGACTTTTGTTTGTTGGAAGATTTTTAATTACAGTTTCAATATCATTACTTGTGATTGGTCTGTTCGTATTTTCTATTTCTTCCTGGTTCAGTCTTGGGAGGTTATACCTTTCCAAGAATTTGTCCATTTCTTCTAGGTTTTCCTTTTATTGGCATATAGTTGCTTGTAGTAGTCTCTTATGATTCTTTATTTCTGTGGTGTCATAACTTTTCCTTTTTCATTTCTAATTTTATTGTTTTGAGCTCTCTCCCTCTTTTTCTTAATGAGTCTGGCTAAAGGTTTATCAATTTTGTTTATCTTCTCAAAGAACTAGCTTTTAATTTCATTGATCTTTTCTATTGTTTTCTTCATCTCTATTTCATTGACTTCTGCTCTGATCTTTATGATTTCTTTCCTTCTACTAACTTTGGGTTTTGTTTGTTCTCCTTTCTCTAGTTGCTTTAAGTGTAAGGTTAAGTTGTTTATTTGAGGTTTTTCCTGAAGTAAGACTGTATTGCTATAAACTTCCCTCTTAGAACTGCTTTTGCTGTGTCCCATATGTTTCAGGTCTTCGTGGTTTCATTTTCATTTGTCTCTAGGTATTTTTTGATTTCCTCTGATTTCTTCAGTGATCCCTTGGTTATTTAGTAGAGTACTGTTTAACCTTCATGTGTTTGTGTTTTTTTTCCTTGTAGTTGATTTCTAATCTCATAGTGTTGTGGTCAGAAAAGATGCTTGATATGATTTCAATTTTCTTAAATTTACCGAGGCTCGCTTTTTGGCCCAGCATGTGGTCAATCTTGGATAATGTTCCATGTGCACTTGAAAAGAATATGTATTCTGCTGCTTTTGGATGGAATGATCTATAAATATCAGTTAATCCATCTGGTCTAATGTGTCATTTAAGGCCTGTGTTTCCGTAATGATTTTCTGTCTGGATGATCTGTCCATTGATGAAAGTGGGGTGTGAGAGTCCCCCATTATTATTGTGTTACTGTCAGTTTCTTTTTTATGGCTGTTAGGAGCACCTCAGTATATTAGGCAAATGCTATGTTGGGTGCATATATATTTACAGTTGTTATATCTTCTTCTTGGATTGATCCCTTGATCATTATCTTGTGTCCTTCTTTGTCTCTTGTAACAGTCTTTATTTTAAAGTCTACTTTGTCTGATATGAGTATTGCTACTCCAGCTTTCTTTTGATTTCTACTTGCATGGAATACCTTTTTCCATCCCCTCACTTTCAGTCTGTATGTGTCCCTAGGTCTGAAGTGGGTGTCTTATAGACAACATGTATACGGGTCTTGTTTTGTATCCATTCAGCCAGTCTATGTCTTTTGGTTGGAACATTTAATCTGTTTATGTTTAAGGTAATTGTTGATATGTATGTTCTTATTGCCACTTGGTTAATTGTTTTGGATTTGTTTTTGTAGGTCTTTTTTCTTCCCTTCCTCCTTTGTTCTCTTCTTTTGTGATTTGAGGACTAACCTTAGTGTTGTGTTTGGATATTTTTTCTTTTTTGTGTGTGTATCTATTGTATATTTTCAGCTTGTGGTTACCATGGGGTTTTGCTATAGCAGTCTATATATAAACAAGATTGTTTTTAAGTTGCTGGTCTTTTAATTTCAAATGCATTTACAATATCCTGCATTTGTGCTCTCCTCTTCTCACAGTTGCTGTTTTTGATATCATATTTGTGTGAAAATGATTTGCTACCTTTACTGTATATCTGCCTTTACCAGTGAGCTTTTCCATTCGTAATTTTCTTGTTTCTAATTGTGGCCTTTTCTTTTCTGCCTAGAGAAGTTCCTTTAGCATTTGTTGCAAAGCTGGTTGGGTAGTGCTGAATTCTCTTAGCTTTTGCTTGTCTGTAAAGCTTTTGATTTATCTGTCGAATCTGAAGGAGAGCCTTGCTAGGTACAGTATTCTTGGTTGTAGGTTCTTCCCTTTTATCACTTTAAATATTTCATGCACTGCCTTGTGGCCTGCAGAGTTCCTGCTGAGAAATCAGCTGATGATCGTATGGGGATTCCCTTGTATGTTTGTGCTTTTCCCTTGTTGGTTTTAATACTTTACTTTGTCTTTAATTTTTGTCAATTTGATTCCTATGTGTCTCGGCATGTTTCTCCTCGGGTTTATTCTATCAGGGACTCTGCTTCCTGGACTTGGGTGACTGTTATTCTTCCCATGTTAGGAAAGTTTTCAGTATTATCTCTTCAAATATTTTCTCTCTCTCTTCTCCTTCTAAGACCCCTATAATGCAAATGTTGGTGCATTTAATGTTGTCCCAGAGGCCTCTTAGACTGTCCTCATTTCTTTTCATTCTTTTATGTTTATTCTGTTCTGCAGCAGTGATTTCCACCATTCTGTCTTCCAGGTCACTTATCCGTTCTTCTGCCTCAGTTATTCTGCTATTGATGCCTTCTAGTGTATTCTTCATTTCAGTTATTGTATTGTTCATCCCTGTTTGTTTGTTCTTTATATCTTCTAGTTCTTTGTTAGACATTTCTTGCATCTTCTCAATCTGTACCTTCATTCTTTTTTGAGATCTTAGAGCATCTTTACTATCATAACTCTGAATCTGTTTCAGGTAGATTGCCTATCTCCACTCCACTTAGTTGCCCTTCTGAGGTTTTATCTTGTTCCTTCCTCTAGGACATATTCCTCTGCTGTCTCATTTTGTCTAACTAACTTTCTGATTGCAGTTTCCATTCTGCAGGGTTGTATTTCTTTGTGCTTCTGCTGTCTGCCCCCTTGTGGAAAGGACTGGTTCCTGTCCACCAGTGGGTGGAGCTGGGTCTGTCCCTCCAGCAGGTAGGGCCATATTACAGGGTGTTTATTGGGCAGCTGTATGCTCAGGAAGACTTCAAGCAGCCTGTCTGATGAAGGGTAGGGCTGTGTTCCTGCCCTGTTGGTTGTTTGGCCTGAGGCATCCCAGCACTGGAGCCTACAGGCTGTTGGGTGGGGACAGGTCTTGGTGAGAAGGGGTGGCCTCTAGGAGGGCTCATGCCAATGAGTACTCTCCAGAACTACTGCCACCAGTGTCCCCACACTGTGCCAGAGCCACCCCTATCTCCACAGGAGACCCTCCAATACTAGCGGGTAGGTCTGACCCAGTCTCTTATGAGGTCACCCCTTTTTTCTCTGGGTCCTGGTGCTCACAAGACCCTGTGTGCACCCTCCAAGAGTAGAGTTTCTCTTTCCCCCAATCCTGTGGAATTCCTGAAATCTTACCCTGCTGGCCTTCAAAGCCACATTCTCTGGAGGCTCCTCCTACCATTGCCAGACCCACAGGCTGGGGTGCCTGACGTGGTGCCCAGAACTTGCACTCCTGTCGGAGAATTTCTGTGGTTTAATTATTTTCCAGTTTGTGGGTTGCCCACCCCCCCCAGGTATGGGATTTGATTTTATCGTGGTTATACCCTTCCTACTGTCTCGCTGTGGCTTCTCCTTTGTCTTTGGATGTAGGGTATCCTTTCTGGTAGGTTCCAGCATTTTTTTGTCAATGGTTGTTCAGCAGTTAGTTGTGATTTGGGTGTTGCTGTAGGAAGAGGTGAGCTCATGTCTTTCTACTTCGCCATCTTGTCTCCGCCCACACTGCATCCTTCCTCCTTTCTTTAGTTCCTTCCTTCCTCAAAACAAATGACTCAATTTAAGCCTGAATAATAAAAAACATAGTTTATTTCTTTAAAATTTTATAAAATATTTATGAAGAGAAATAATCTGAATTAAAATGAGGTCAAATATGTGTTAATATATGTCTTAAGGGTGTCAGTGCATGGCGTAAAGCATGATATTAGGTGACTAATTTTCTTGTCTTTATCTGTAGAATACGTGCTTGTATTATACATCCATGACGAGTAAATAAGCTTTTACAACTTTTATTTGAATCAAACCTTACAAATGAAAGATGTTTTAGCAAAGGAAAGCCATACAGACCTCCTATAATTTTTCTTCAGAGCCCATAGCTTAAGAATGATTTGGTGGGGACTTCCCTGGTGGTCCGGTGGTTAAGACTTCACCTTCCAATGCAGGGAGTGTGGGTTCTATCCCTGGTCAGGGAGCTAAGATCCCACATGCCTCATGGCCTAAAAACCAAAATATAAAACAGAAGCCATATTGTAACAAATTCAATAAAGACTTTAAAAATGGTCCACATCAAAAATATATATATATATATATAAAAAAAAATTTTTTAATGATTTGGTGACTAAAATATTACTACAGATCTTTAGAGCACATTGCACTTACATTTCACAAAAACTTTTTGTGCTTAAGAAAGATAAGGAAAATAAGGAAAGAGGACCATTGGATATTGTATTTTGTATTAATAATTTTCCTCTCAATTGCTGAACACTTGGTGGTGCTTTCAAGAGCTCAATGGGTCAGCACTTTATAGACTCTAAACACACTGGAAAATAATAACAAAGAGGATACATATTAAAAATTCAGGTGCCCAAGCATGCTTCTGAAAAGCTATTCACATTACCCTAGATTTACTAAACCTCTTTAAATACTATTGGGAGTTGATGTTCTCACTCAAGGCATGACTATTAGCATGACTATTATTAACAATCTTGCTTTCCTGGCACACCAAATAGAGCAAGAAGTTTTCAGTAAGAAAGGTCCTAATGGAAAGCAGATTTTAACTAGGAAAGGGTTTGTGATTCACTGGAGAGTAAACATTATTTGTAAATGCTCTGTTCAAGCTTCATTTAGTCAAACCTCTCTTTATTTGAAGTAGTTAAGTCCCTGTAATCAAAAAGTATAGACGTGTGTGTGTGTGTAATAGTAGCATAGAGCTAGGGAAAAAAATTTATCTATCTGGTCTAAAGTTCTTCTTTTAGACATTACCTCCTTTAATATGCTCATTTATAGAGGGCCAGATAAGACAAGTCATTTATCCAAGCTGTTGCGTCTAGTGACAGAATCAAGAAAAATTCTAGCTTCATTAACCACCCACTGTTTTTCCTATCTGTAGTATTAATTGAAAGAGCTTATAGAAAAACTGAGGGTTTCAGATTGGTTCAAGAAGCCTGTTCTCAAAATTTTAACTTAATTCAATCAAAGCTCTAACAAAATTTTATTTAAATAGCATGGCGTACTCTCTACCTGCCAAAAATTTTATTGTGATATGGCTCACTAGGATGATGTTTATAGTGGAAAGAATTAGAGAGAGTTAGTTAGAGAATCTGAGTTTGAATCTTGACTTCATCTATTCCCCCTCTCGTAGCAAAGAGTCCTGGGGAAGGTGATGACTTTCAAGATCACACAGGTAAATTACTACTGGATAACAATAATACATACATACAATCTACCATCAGCAAAAGTTAAGCAATTACCTCTTTGATTCTCTACTTTTTTTATCTAGATGATGAAAAAAAAATCTGTCTAGTCTGCTTCCTGAGACTCTCTGAGAGCTAATTAGATTGCTGTAGTGATGTTATTACATTATTTTATAAAATCTTATACTATGTTACTGTAAAAAAACAAGTTCCTTTTGTGTGAAAATTTGACTTTACTGTTTTGGGAATCCAATATTTCATTTTACAACAGTCCATTGCTGATGAAATCAAAGTTATTGATTGACGTCTGTTTTAGACAATAATGGTCATCCAGAAAAAAATTCCCTTTTCCTTGAATTTATAATTTACCCTTAATCCTGATCAGCTTTCTCACACATAGACCTAAGAGAGTTCTTATAAAAAAGGAAGAGTGTTTGGAAGGGAAAAGGAACACTTATTGGGCTCTTAGTTTGTGTCACATGCTCTACTAATTATACAATTAAATTTCATTTGATTATCAAAAGTACTCCTCCTATGTTATCATGGGTTCATCGATAATGAAAATAAGAACTGAAAGCCTTATAAAGTTAGCCTAATTTAGTAAGCAGAAGTTTTACCATTGGAACTCAGGTCTGATTTACCCCTTTTCAAGTTATCACTCTTAAACATTTAACAACGGGTGAAGGCAAAACCTATTTCATTTTCCTGTATGAACGATGGCATGGTGGGAGGAGGTGGAAGTAAAGAATATATCACTTTTTAAAATGTAATTTGTCTATGAAGAATACTTGATGTACAGATAATACTACTTTATCACTTATCGTCAATAAACATTAGGTTGCATCATGCCTATTTGTCCTTCAGATGCTAAAATTAAACCATGATAGGAGAATTTAATTATTAAAGTCAGCTATCTTTAGATAGAAAAAGTAGAACCAAAATTTAAATGAATGATAGCCATAAGTGTAAAAGATCACCTAAAGAGAAAGAACTATATTTACTCTATTTTTTGTTTGTAAATTAACAAATTGATGTTCACAGTATGTGCTTCTTAGATTTCTATGCTTACGTTATTATCTGGACTTGTTCTCTTTACAATCATTGGTAAAACTTCAGAAATTTATCCCTTTATTCATTATTCTTTAATATTTGCTAGTGAGTGCCTACTGTCTACACTGTCCCAGGTGTTAGAGATACAGAAGTGACCAAAGCACAGCCTCTGCCATCAAGTAGCTTATATTTAGAGTAATTACAAATACTGGAATGTCTATTTTATAAAGAGAATAACAGTACTTTGACTTACAGTAATTTAAGATTCTCATATGATTAACCATGGTCAGAATCACTCTATGTATTTATTTACTAGGTGACTGAGAATTTTGTTGCTTTCTTTGGGACATTGGGTATGATGGGTTTCCCACAATCATAACTATTCATGGTAAAGCAAAGCTAAACAAATTTTGTGACTTAGGGCATTTCCTAGAACACTAAAGAAGGAGCCTTCTGTAATCATATTATAGCATTGTACTGGCTTTGGAAACTCACTCTCTGTGTTCAAATCCCAGCTCCACTGCTTATTAGCTATGGGATTTAGGGCAATTTAGTAGACCTTGTGATTGTAGGTACTACACTGAAGTTAGTTAGCTATTATACTTATTCAATAGAAGTTGATAGAATTCAGTCCATTTTTTATTTCTAGAAACATTAAGCTTTGATTTGGCTGCTCTTATTGAAATTAGTCGTTATTTTGTTCTGAAAATTTTATCATCTTTCATGACTCAAATATAAGTTGTATAGTTACAAAAGAGAAGGGAAATGCTTTCAGATCAGCAATATGGTTTTAGAGATATGTGAAGTCTAAAGTTAATAAGACTTTAAAACAAATGATTCAGCCAAGTGATTAATGCTAATTTCGATCTGCTCTAACATGGAGACTTATTTACAGATTTGTCGGCACCAGGGCATTACTGTGGGTTGCATTATTCATTTGTGTAATTAAGAACATTGGCAGTGGAGGAAGGAACTGCATTCAGGTCCTTTTTCTGCCACTTACTTGCTGTATGACCTCAGGAAGACAATTTAACCTCTGCCTCAATGTCCTCATATATTACAATGGAGATAATAAATCCTATTTTATAGGCTTCATATGAGAATTCCAGTACACGTTTTTTAAGTGTTTATTACAGAAGTTAATACAGTAACATCAGCAGATAGTACTTCTGTTGTTATATTTGCTATTAAAGATATCTCCTTTGCAATATTAAAGGGGCATTTTTAAAAAATCATAAACCACATACAAGTCTGCAAGGAATAAAGACGAAGGAAAGTACAAAGGACAAGAGTAATGAAGGCTGGTTAGAAAACCTGAATGCAAGATGAAATTTGGTTTCGATACAGTAGTAGTCTACCATGAGCCCTCTCCTAGAAGGCCTCTTCCTCCTTAAAGCAAATGCTACTGAAATTAGACAAGGCCAATAGCGTGGCTCCCTTTCAGAGAGGTCAAAAGTAAGACTTGAGACATTTTGACAGTCTTCATGGTTCTACAAGTAAGCTAAATCAGCATGCATCCTGTTGTGAAGGGTACCAAAAAGGCTTTCTACCCTACCAAGAAATGCCTTCCTTTGGGGTCACAAATGGGGTCATTTTCTCCAGAGAAAATAACCCTAACCCCAGCTGTAGGCTGAGCAGGTTTCCAGAAATAAATTATACCCAACACATGCTATTACAGGCACCATTGTAAAGTTAAGGGCAGTTTTATGCCACTGCATAGCAAAATGATACACTCTTCCTTTAAAGAAAGTTACATAAAATTTTGTATGTGATATCTAAAACTGAAATTGCAAAATTATTCTTTCACCAAGGAAATCTCAGATAACAGCACTTCTTATTTTGCTGCTTTTTCCCCCGTGTTAAGGAATCAACTGAGTTTCTCCTCATTTTAGTACCTCACCTATGTTGTTAGTAAATTTCACATCTACCATTTTAATTTGCTTTATTGTTTGTCATTCTTTTGCAAATATCATAAAAATCCCTTTATAATACTGACATGGAGTATCAATACCAACGCCACTCTCCTTTTCATGTCGAATCCTGTTCTGCCTCTAAAGACAGGTATATCCCAGCCTTAGTAATAATGATTCATTTATCACCAGAATGTAATTCATGGTAAATATCTTATTTTTGTCTTTTCCTTAAAAGTTAATTCTTACATAAACTACACACAATTTTATTTCTTTCCTATTCTAAAATATAAAAAATCTGGTTCAGCATATGCTCCATTGTACATTTGAGCAATTTATGTCTCCTTATGGCTAATATGAATTGCTTAACCCTGCTATTGTTTTTATTTTCCACTTTCAAAAGTATCCTGGCAAAGCCTATGTTTATGAATTGGTACAAAATGTTTCAGACTGAGGAAGGAAAGTCTCTAAACAAATGCCGAAAGTGCATTGGCTTCCTAACTCGATGACCCCCCAAAGTGGTATTATATGAATTTTCAACAGTCTGAAATGTAAAAACTAATTCTTAGCAGTTTTTGCCAGTTGCTCAGGGTTTTTGCTTATCCATTTTATTTTGGCATGTAGCATTGACACGTTCGCTTTAACATCTCCTGGGAAGTACTTATTTTTTATTAACTATGTAATATTTGAACGTTATTTAGCCTTGAATTTTCCTTCTCTTTTGTATTTTAAAATACATTTTCCTCATTTTAGAGGTTTTCATAATGCCCCCCATTATGTCTTAGAGCATTTTATATGTGATAGTATTTATAATATCATTGTATTCTAGAATGCATGATTTTTAAAAATTTATCTGAATTATAACTAACATAATTCTAGAAAAAGATGGGTTTGCATAATTGTGCAATTATTAATATGCCCATTGTTTCCAATTATGATGAGATTTGAACAATTGTCAATATGGTTTACGAAAGGCAAAGCCAAATTTGTTATTGAGACAGCTAAAGAAATGGAGAAAAAACAGGCAGTCCCCCACCTATGAAAGTTATGTTTTCTTTCTATTTCATGAGATAGATATTTACTGAGAGTCATTGCACAAACAAACCCATGAAAAGCCACAGTCTCCACTGAGCCACAGTATTTAGAGCCTTGGGAATGGGGATGGCATGAGTGAAAGGGGAACAACAGCAAAATGTTTCTCCATTACTCCTGACACTGAATTGACCCTGCCCAAAATTTGAAAAATAAGTAAAGCTGGCTTTCCATACTGCCTTATCTCTTTCTGACCTTTGCTTTTTTCCTGATGTAATTCTGTTTCCCACCTAATGTTCCTGAGATGCCTTTTCTTTAAAGCGGTTTCAGCTTCTAATTTCCTAACCCCACTTTCCTCTTGCTCGGCACGCCTCAGTGCAGCTGGTATAGGGAAGCTACTAAGAAAAAAGGAACCGGCTCAAAGTACTCGCACTGGCCCTGCATTCTCTCTGCTCTCCCCCAACCCCTACACACAATAGTGTTAACCCAAAAAGCAAATGACAGAGGGGATTTTACACAGTGTGAGGTCCTGAAATGATGAGCTCAGATGGTGTGGGTGGAGATATTTGGGGACACAAACTTTCAGTCCATCGCAACCATCTATACCAACCATTCTATTGGGACGACTCAGGTCAAGAAAGTAGCGCTTAAATTTTAATTTTCAATTTCTATCATAACTAACTAACTCTGGATGTAAATATAATTAGTAATGATGAAACAAATGCTGTGTTCTTTCTGTGCTGGTATCAACAGTTATGGAAGTGGCACAGTGAGGCCAAGCCAGCCCATGCCTCTGTCCTCGGACTGACGGCAACGGTGGTCCCCATTAACTGAACGCTTACTTCCCCCTGAGCACTTTACATGTAATTTCCCCTATTTCACAAACGAGCAAACTGAGAGGCAAACTAACTCTCTTAATGTAACATATCTTATAATTTTTGAGCTAGATGCAGACTCGAGTCTATATAGTGCTAAAACCCGTACTCTTAAACAGACAAACTTCAGACTTATACCAAAACAATGTTTGAAGAATTTCTCTCTGCATGAGAGGGTGAACTCCTCGAGTGTGGTAGGCGAATCACCTTTGTGTCCCAGACTCTGTGCCAGAGTTCGTGCTCAGTGCTAGCTGAACCAAACTGATGACTTTTTTACTCAGATCTATCATAGTGGTGACTTTATTGAAAATTTTCTTTTCTCTTATTTTTCCTCACCAAAGCTAGATTAATCCACATCCCCAAACACTCCATTGCAATAAGGTTTTCTTTTCAAGAGTTGTATCTTTAGCCCTATACAAATTTGTCATTTATTTTGACCTTTTTTTAATTATGATAAAATATACATAATATAAAATTGACTGTTTTAACCATTTTTAAGTGTACAGTTCAGTGGTATGAAGTTCTTTCACACTGTCGTACAACCATCACCACCATGTACCTCCAGAACTTCTTCATCTTCCCAAACTGAAACTCCATATCCATCAAACAATAACTCCCCATTCCCTCTCTCCACAGCCCCTGAAAACCACCATTCTACTTTCTATCTCTATCAGTTTGACTACTGTAGGTATCTCATATAAGTGGAATCATGCAGTATTTGTCCTTCTGTGTCTGACATATTTCACTTAGCAAGGTCCATCCGTGTTATAGCATGCGTTAGCATTTTTATGCTTCTTAAGCCTGAATGATATTTCATTGTATGTATATGCTACATATTGTTTATCCATTTATCCTATAGTTTATTGAATAATGTAGCTGTCCAATGTGGAATTCTTTGCCATTTCCTAACTTAAGATGCAAATATAGAAATGCAATGAGTTTGTGACTTCTAGGACAGCTATTCTTTTATGTCATAAACTCTAAAATTAATCACAGAATGCTAGTTGAGTATAGGCAATCAGCAAAAGAAATAGATGAGTTTAAGATAATTAGGGTGTCTGAGTCATAAATATGCCATGTTTTAACTGCTCCAACTAGAATTAGCCAGTCTTCATGTGATTATCTGATGTTTTTACACATCAACTTTTCTTTAGAAGATTTGAGAAGCCACTGGTATTTTTAAATTGCCATTTCTCTAAAAATAAATAGAGGCTTGTTGATTCAAAATAGGAATGCAAATTTATAACCTTCAACTTTTTTAATACTACCATTTAACTTCTAATCTGTGTATTATGAAATATTGTTCAAGAATTACTGGATGAATCTTAAATCAATAAGAAAGAAATGATCTATTCATCCCTTCATGTTTTCAACAAATGTTTCTGATGTGCTTACTATTTTTACAGCTAGCATTTACTGAATGCAAGATACACACACATATGTTTATAGCTGTATATATCTTCTAATAGACAAGCTTTATCACCATTTTTACAGATGAGGAAGCTGAGGATCAGAAAGGTAAAGTGATTTTCACAGCTAGTAAGTGGCAGAGTTGGAATTCTAGATGCATGGCTCTTGCTCTCTGCCACCTCACACTGCCCCCCCTCTACATGCTATGCATGGTGTTATATGCAGGGCAAGACACCATCTCCACCCTGGAGTAATTCACATTATAGTGGAATTGGTGAACATTCTAAAATGCATCATAATAGTACGATAAGAAATACTTGGAATCCAGTTGGACATGGCTTAACATCGCCTGAAAAACTTTACAGAATAAAGGGCAGTCCATCTTGACCTTGCATGACTTGCTTCCATGCTGGTTTTCCACTTTGATTGCTAAAGAATTTACTTAAGCACATGGTATGGTTGGTTAGGGTTGAGGCTGTAATGAGATCATGAAGGTCAAGTTCAAGTGTTTGTTTGAAGTTAATCTCTAGCCAGTGGAAAACCAGTTTTTTAATGTTATTTTTTCTGCTTAATCTCTCATTCTGTAGAAGCCTTAGTAATAGTAACAATTTTTAAAAAAAAGATAAGTTTCAGAAAAATAATTTTTGTTAGCTTGTTAATGTTCTTGCATTATAGAAATGAGGCAAGATTTAAGTGTATGACCTTGGCTTTTGTTCAGAACCATCCCTTCTCTCGGGTGATCCTCAACAGTATGATCCATAATAACCTTTCGTTGCTATTTTCTGACCTGTTGGGCGAGGCACTGAAGCCTGCTTCCCAAAATCTGTGTTGCTTTAAGTTACTGCAGTGAGGAAATTTCACAGTGCTGTCATGCTTTTGGTTAATACAGTTTTGTGTTTTGCTTGGAAAAGACAATTCTGATAGTGTCCTACTGATTCAGATGTTTTCTGACAGTAGCTGCCTACCAGGTTTGCCTTCATTGACTTTTCAATGTTCTGTTACAAATAACTTGCATGTACAATTTGATATTGAAGGGCATAGAAAGTTCCCTACTGTGCATGAAGTTGGAGCAGCCCTGAGTCACGGGGTGGTGTGTGCTTATTCTCATTCTGAAATCACCCACTTGTCCTAGGCTGTTGCCATTACAGGGTTGCGTTTTCTCTGTCATTCTTTTTTCTTCTCCCTGTTTTATTCTTTAAACTTCATTCTTAGAAATCCCCCATGATGAGTGAAACTTGATATATAAAGTCATAGGTGTTTTCTTATTTTTTTGGACACCTGGAATCCACAGTATATTGAATTGCAAGTACATATTTTGTTAGTAATTTTAAAAGAAACCTATTTTTCGATTCTTCTGAAATTGTGGATGGTTAGAAATGTCTGTTATAATAAAAATAACTATCAATCATTTAATGAATGCCTACCACTTGCCAAGCTCTGTGCATAGCAATTTTTACATGTTATCTATAATTTTGACAACTCTACAAGGTAGGTTATCATTGCCCCATTTACAGATGAGGAAACTAAGACTCTGAGAGATCAAGTCACTTGCCCAAGATAATAATAATCACTACTCTCTCTCTAATCATGCTTGACTTTTAGTATCTAAAATGATTGATAGTAATGAATAGTGTTTGTTTGGATTTGTAGAGCACTTCACAGTTTGCACGGCAGTTCACATACGGTACCTCTTTTAACCTCACAAAACTGGTATCTGTACTTTCTATTTCGTCTTAGTCTCTGTAAGACCATTTTAAGGCTCCAGATTCTGAAATGGATTATGAATTTCCTTGGGCTGAAATATCACCCTTTGTTAGGTTAGCATCATTTGAAATAATAGCTTCGTTTCTACCACTGCTAGTTTATCAGTGGAGAAGGCAGCTGGAGAACTTGCCTGTTGATACCCTTGAAGAATTCGGGGCATTATGCTTACCCAGACAACAGCTGCCTAAAGCAGAAGCATAATAGTGTTTTCGAGACCATAATTCTCTGCCCAAGAAATCTGTGTAAAAATTATATACATAGCTGCTTTTTTTACTGTCTCCTACCAAGATCCCAGCCCACAGCATCCTTGCCATTTAAAGACATTCCAGTCTCTGCAGACTGTTCCCATATCTTCATATGTACCAAAGCATCCTATTCATTCATATACATGAATAGACATAGGGAAGAGGGGGAGGAAATAGACAAGTGCACAGAGAGAGAAAGGACACCTTACAGTATTACACAAGAATAAGGTTACAGGAAAATCGATACTGAGTACATTTCTGTCTCATCACTAGTAGTTCCAAAACTCAATGACCTTAGATTCTCTGACATAACTTAGGGTAGAAAATACCAATTGGGTAATGGGAACAACAAATAAAAAAGTTTAAATAGAAGAAAAAATAAAACAATTAAAGCCACCTGTTATCTCCCATCCCCCATGGACCACAAAACCACTCTACTCATCATTTCAGAAAGTTCCCTATTCTTTCTTTCAAACACCAGAGCTTTGGCTTGAGAGTTTGTCCCCACTTTTCCTGACCTAACCTCCTCCTATGCTGAGTTTCTCCGTCTCATCTATATCCCCAGAGCATCTACCACAGCACTGCTCGGATCTGCTGGATGGGAACAGAGTCAGCCATCAGTAGGGTAACCTTGCCACCTCCTCACCCCCATCATTCCAGAGGGCAGTCCAGCACTTTGAGCACAATGCCCAGCACACAGCAGAGGATTCTACAGCACCAGACCCTGTGCTAGTTCTGAGGGTTAGCCTCAAGGAATGTTAGAAAAAAGGGAATGAAGGAAGGGAGGAATGAGGGAGAGGAAAAAGAGACGGACGGAGGGAAGGAAGATATAAAAAAACAATGTAATGATTTAATCTATCACGTAGTTTTTCATATAAAACAGTTTTTTCAGCAAAGACATTTATTTGAAAAAATAAATATTTCAGAGTCATTCAGAACTCACAGTGGGGATGAGGGAAATGAGTTTTATGTAGGACTAGAAGTCAGATCTTATAATTTGCTTTCCCACTATTTTGGAAGTTTATTTTTCTTATTACTATTTCCACTTTTATTATGACAAGGTCTTTGTTCACTCCTTAGCTAACAAATTTTAGAAACAGACAATTTTATATGTTTTTATAATGTAACAAATAAAATAAGAAGGCAAAAGAATTTTATCTCCCAATCTACAAATCACTGCATTAAAATATTACTAAATAATGCAAAATCCACCATATACAAGTGTGAGGGTGAGTGTTTTCTTTTCTGGTCTCTGTGAGACTGATTATGCTAATTGATACCAGTGCTCCTAATAGGAACTAACTACTCCCCAAGGAAACACCATTTACTATTCATTCTCCTGCTCAGGCGCTCTGTAGCTTTACTTTCTCCTTTTTAAAATTTCTCAGCACTGCCCTCATCAATCCTAAGAAAACTCCTGATTTTTCTAGCACTTCTAGGCCTTGAGGGGCTGCATGCTACCATTCTACTGCTCTTCATACATTCCAACAACTAGAAACTCATGGATAGAGTGTTGATCATAAGACACATTGCTCCGCTTAATGATTGAGACTTGATTCCAATTCTTGCTATACTTGTGGGCAGACAATGTATTTATTAAATAAAAAGCCGATGTTTTATTTTTCTTCCTATCTATCTCTCTGCTACTCAAAAACAAATATCCCAGGAGCAATAGTTAGTTAGCAGTCACGGAAGGCAAGAAGATTAAACAGAAAAATAAACAACCTTGAGAAAAAGAAAATCAAGTATGATTTTTGAATAGTACCTTGAAATGTATTATAATCACTTCCTGACTTCTAAATCAGATCTGACCAACATATACCCCAGTATCTATTGAAATCTATAGGTCAGGCAAATATTACACAATGAGAAAGGAATATTTATTAGTCTTTGTGCATTTATAGGCATAGAAGATGCTGTGTGAACTGGTTTGAATTTTTCATCTGTTCATTATCTTATGGTTTCAATTAGTAATGAGCAGAAAATTGAAAAAGATGGAAAAGAAAGAGGGGAGAAGGGAAGAATAAAAAGATCAAGGGTTGCAAAAATTATAAAAGAACAAAGTAGTTATTCACAAGATAGAAAAAGAGATATGGGTTGGAGGGAAAAGACCACACATATGCACAGCCACGTACACGCACGCATCACCCACACATGTGATATTCTGACCACACACACAGATGTACACACGTGCACAGACTCCGCCTCAGATGTATCATCCACACACACAAAAGCACAGACTATACACTTGCTCATTTGCTCACAAGCACACACAGACACAACAAAGTTATGCTCCCATATCTCGTAGTGGCTTCCCTTGGTCCTCAGTGCTCTGGGGGCAAGGATGGGGAGGGCAGGGCTCACAGTTGCCTAGGACTGGCCATGCGACCAGATCTGGAAAGCTCCACTATCTTTGCTGTGCTGCACCTTTATATACTGCTGTACAGTATCATTCCAGAAAATCTTAAATTTATAGTCTATATGCTTCAGATATCTTTTGGTTCCTAAAGCAAATTCAGTGACCATCTAGCGTGAGGAAGCAGTCAGTGCCAAGGAGTTATGAGCAATACTGCATTCCCTTGAATTAAATATCGCGGATTGTACTTATCTAATGCTGAATTCGTACAGTGGGAATAATAACACTGGCCTAATGAGGAATAAGTGAAATAACTTTGTAACACACCTAATACAATGCCTGGTGCATAAAAGATGCTCTAAAAAAAAAAAATGGAGAAGGGCGAGGCGTAATTTTACCTTTGTTATAAAGATTTCTAGCTGCTCTTGGTTTGGTTGATTTCCCTCATATAATCTACTAGATCTGATCACCTTTTAGTGTCCTAAGAAATATTAATAAAGACTACTTAGTCCACATTAATCTGTCTCTGAAATCTGAATAAAACTTTAAAACTTTCAAAGGTAGTTCAGAAATAACACACGAAGTAAGTGTTACGTATATATTTCCTCAAGGCAGTCAGTTGAGTATGATTTTAGATCATATATCCGTGCACTGGAGAAACGCTTCTGCTATGACAAGCTAGTTAAATTGTGAGATTCACCCAGTTTATAAAAATCAACATGCTTTTTTAAAAGAAAGCATTTAAAAAAATTCTTTGAAGTGTTAAGAAGAGGATAATGTTATAGATGTTGGTTAAAAGTAGTTGTATGGAATTAAAATCATCTAGCTCATGACTATTTGTTCAGATGTCCCTCCTACAAAAATAGAGTTCTTATGTGTACTGAATTCTCATAGTTGACTCTACTGTATTAAGTAGAAAAATAGAGTCATGGAACTGTGGAATTGGAATTTGGAAATATGCATTTCAATGCCATTTGGATATTAAAAGTATTAGGAAACTATATTGATACACAGGCATTTTTAAGAGTCAGTTCTAAGTCATTTTTTAAAATTTTAACCTTTAAGCTTTTACTTGGAAAAAATTTCTTATAATTTTAAGATCATATAAAAACCATAGTGTTCTGAATGGCTTTATGTGAACTTTGAAGCAAATAACTAACAAGGTATGAACCCAAACAAGGCCCCAGATGATTCTCTCTAGCAGTTAGTTTGTAAGGAGACCTTGTAATATAAACTTGTTGGGGTTTCCAGGTAAAACATCAAATACCAGCTGTACTTTCATGCTCAGTGGTGTAGAAAGGCAGAGAGGAGAAGTAAGGATGTGGGCACCAGGTCCTGGGCTAAAGGTTCACGTAAACTTCCCCAATTCTTTATGCTAGCCTACATCCTCCTCTAGGATCAAACTGCCCTGGGCTACAAACTGAGACTCGGAGAATATATTTGTTCATGACCACACACACCAAGTACAAACTGATGTAGAATATGTTACGTACCTGCCTATTTCAGGGTTGAGTGTCATCATTTGGCATTATTGCCTTTACACTGTTATTTCCACCACGACACACCCATGAGGCAAGTCTGAAAGAGGAAGGCAAGACTTCACATCATTCTTAGAGCCCCTGCCAGGCTTTGGATTTCATTCTTATTAATTTGGGTTGTAGTTGCAAAAAGCCAAGCCACAAATGACCTTTGATTATTTTATGAAACCTAAACACACTT
The DNA here is from genome assembly GCF_039906515.1 of Pseudorca crassidens. Classification (NCBI taxonomy): domain Eukaryota; kingdom Metazoa; phylum Chordata; class Mammalia; order Artiodactyla; family Delphinidae; genus Pseudorca; species Pseudorca crassidens. The sequence continues at coordinate 67,084,704 of NC_090306.1, forward strand.
GTCAAACCCAACCATGCAGAACGGTGCAAATTAAGTCAACTTTTACTCTGGTTTTGTGCCAAACGGGATGAAGCCTCTGGTGGCCTGGACAGCTCTATTTCCTGCTTTCAATTTCAGAGAGTCTAATTAGTAAATCAAACTTTTAAAAGCTGTCTAAAATAATTAATTAGGTCATAATTACTCAGAAGCATATTTTATAGTGTACTCTAATCTACTATCTGGTCTAAATGCTTGAAAATGGTATCAATTTCATTATTAAAGAATTAATTATAATTGGGCATAATCCTTTGGTGATGGAGGGTGAAAAGAAAACATACTCTAGCAATAAATTGTTCACATATGTGAAGTAGATAAATTCTTCCAGAGCTCAAGAGTGCTAGTTGTGCTCTGGAATTATTTTCTGGTTTTAATAATATTCCGTTTTAAAAACCTTATAAACATCACCCAACAAATAAATGCCTTATAGGAAAAAAAGGGCCCTCTGTCTGAATGTGTTCATTGCACATGGACAAGTTATTTTCCTCCTACTGTATCCAAAGCATTTCTGACCATCATTACATTAGTACAATAAAGACAAGGAGAATGTATGTGTCGTATCAACCTCTGTACTAAGGAGTTTTACCCACATTATCCCATTTGTTCTAAAAATATAATGTTATAAGGGAATGTGTCATTTTTACAGATTGAGGAGGAGAGGTCCAGGGAGACTGAATGATTTTCAGAGTTAATAAGGGCAAGATCTAGGAATTGAATTTAGGCCTGTGTAATTCCAAATCTCACCTTTTTTCTCTTTTTTTAAACTATTTCAGGTTTGTTACATTGGGGACCCTAGTAACAAGGGTCTTGTTACTAGGTTACTGGAAACAAGGGTCTTGTTTCTTGAGGGTCCATGAGACTTTTTTAAAAAATCCTGTCCTTTCATTTCAATAATAATTTTAAAGTGTATACGTATTACCACTTATGAATACAAAACGGCTACTTGGCAGTGATCAAACAAGAAAAATATTTTAATACAATATAATTTCAGTTGTTAAGTCATGATTTCTCAGACAGGGTCTTCAAGCCCCACTGAGGGATCCTCAAAGATTTCTTTCTTTTCCTGAAAGACACCTGCGCATGACTTGTGCTTATAGATGAGCATTGAAAAACCATGAGCATATAGAAAACCATGTCCTGCACTACCATAGAATATTTTATGGACTCCTGAGTATTTTAAATTAATTCTTCAGATTCCAGATTGCATTTGTCTATTTTCTCAAGCATTAATGATCTTCAAACCCTACGTGTTACCAGATGTAAAAAATATCTAGTCATAAACTCTTGAGTTTGAATTGTATCATTGCTTGTTATGGAAAATTTTCTTTGACCAACCATTGGGAGCCGACATAAGCGTCCAAAGCAAGAGCAAGTATTTGCTCAAATGATTCTTAGCGAAGATGATACTTGTTCTTTTATGCATTTAATATTCGTTTTACTCAGTTTTAACCAGGCCCCTGAGTTCCCCTTTATATATTTTTGTTCCTGGTTTACATACATATTAATGAGTTCCATGAAGCGTGGTGTCGTAATATCTTTGTCCCTTTTATATGCCAGTACAGTGTGCTTTTATTTGACAAATAGCTTTTTTCAACCGACATTTTAATGCCACATTCACAAAAAAATCAAGCAAAAATGCTAAATACAATTTGGTTTGTCTGTGAGGTAGGGTTTTATGAAGAGCTTTCCATCAGAAAAGCTACATGGAAAAGATAATATATGAAAGCTGGGAAAATATAGATAATTACCTCACATCCTAATATTACGCAAGACAATGTAACTTTTTACCAATTACAAATAGAAAAAAATCTTTTAAAAACAATATTATATCATCCCCTAAAGACTAATTCTCAATTTTATTAAGATTCAACAATAGAAATCCTTTCTGAAAATTAACCTAAAATTTCTCATTTGGAGCAGCAGCTTATTTTGCTTGTATTCTGCTCCTAAATGTTACTATCTTTAATATAAAGGCTCTTAAGCTGCATGAAGACTAATTTTTCCCCAATCTTGTCTTTCATGGACTATGGAGAAAAATGCCATGAGGTAAAAATGTTGCTGTTTCTTTAAGCTCCTACTCATTCCTTTTTAATGTTTCTTTTAGGATCTAGCAAATCAAATAAGAAAATTTAACTTATAAATAGTAATAACACCTAAGATCAATAAATCTTGCCTATGCCCATCCATGTCAGAGAGAAAATGTAAATATGAACCATTTCAAAATCTTCTTGCATATTTAGGCCAAAGAGTATTGTAAAACTAAAGCTGTGGACTTCAATTAATCATTACAGTTTTACGGGTATACTGTTGTAGTGAATTAATGTGTTTCTCAGAAGAGAAAGAATAGAGGTGACCAATGCTCATCTATAAATGGCAATGAGTAATGTGAAAACAAGAGCACAGATAGTATACCTGTTAAGGGTTTCACAAATGTATAAACCACAAAAATGTTAGATTCATAAACAAAGTAATCAAGAACATCTTTTAAACACTGTTGTCCTCCTAATTTTTTTTAGGTTTTATAAAATATATTACATACATAAGTAAAACCATAATGCAGACTTAAGTGCTTACTTAAAATGTATTTTTGGAATGAAATTGGGTCATTTGTAGAGACATGGATGGACCTAAAGAGTGTCATACAGAGTGAAGTAAGTCAGAAAGAGAAAAGCAAATATCGTATAATAATGCGTATATGTGGAATCTAGAAAAATGGTATAGATCATCTTACATGCAAAGCAGAAATAGAGACACAGAGGTAGAGAACAAATGTATGGATACCAAGGGGGAAAGGGGTGGGGAGGAAGGAATTGGGAGACTGAGATTGACATGTATACGTTACTGATACTATGTATAAAATAGACAACTGATGGGAACATACTGTAGGGCACAAGGAACTCTACCTACTGCACTGTGGTGTCCTAAATGGGAGGGAAGTCCAACGGGGAGGGGATATCTGTATGTGTATGGCTGATTCATTTTGTTGTGCAGTGGAGGCTAACACAACATTCTAAAGCAACCATACTCCAATAAAAATATTTTTAATAAAATTAAATAAATAAAATGTATTTTTGAAAAATTAAGAAACTTTTCATTTTTCCACATAGTGTTATATTTATGAATTCTTTTTTTAATATTTTTAAATTCCTATTTTTATTATTTGCACATTCCTATTTTTCCACAACTGTGTTTGAGTGTTAAGACTGAGTTTTTTCTTTTTTATGGACATTATAACATTAGCTTTAATAGTAATTAAAAATTAACAATAAAGTATAAAAAGGAATCTAAAAATTCCTGCTGTATAGAATTATGGCTACTAAAGACCATTTGTAGGTGACTTGGCATTGACAGAAAAGTATACAAGTGTGGATTTAGTCAGATGTTAAAATTCCTTTCTGGAACTCAGTCCTCTTGGCAAACATAAGTATTGTGTAACTCTTTATATTTTAATTGGAGAAAAATGCCTGCGTGAAAGGATAATTTTTACTTTTTATCTTTTCCAGCAGCATGTGCTGCTGTTTGACATGGCAAATGGAAAAATCAGAAAGAACTGAATTAAATATCTCGTTATCCAACAGATTGAATAAATTATAAATAAGAAAAATAAATACAAAGAGAGGCTCAAATATAACCTTGAGCATAATGCTTTGAAGGGTTGTAAGAATTTTCAATATGCCTTCTATTTTCATCCTCTTAAATATTTCAAAATATACTTAAGGTGTCATAGATAAATAAATAATAATGCTTCCATTTTAACTATAGCCTATCTTTTGAAAGCTGTTTATCACCAATTCCTGCTATTTTATATAAATGGGCCTACCAACCTACAGAATGAATGACATCCAAACTGACCAGGACAGACTTAGGAAGCTAAGTACACACCAGTGCAAGAAGAGCAATTTGTCTAGTCATAGGATTTTTGTCTTCAAAATGCTTTACAGGCCTTGAGAAATTCTAACCACACCCCAAGAAGTAATTTGCTATTACTGACAATTTATGATAAAAAAAAACTCTTGGCTATCTCTAATTTGCCCAAGGCCAAAGAAAGTCAGATTAAGGTTTTTGGCCTCAAGTTTTTAAGTCTGATTGATTATTTAGATTGCACTTTATTTTTTAACTTTAAGTTTTTTTATTATTTTAGGAATTTGGCATCATTTGTTACTGCAAACCTATACTTGTACTTGAGATTACACTTCTATTTTAAATTCCTATTTTCATCACTAACAGCTTTTTATGCTTTTCTCCTCTTATTTTCCCCAAGCTTTATTTTCTTCCAGAAAATTTAAAGAGTTGTATTAAAAAACTGCTTGGTCGTATTTCAATTAGTCAAAACTTGACACCGATAACAGTTGCAAGTGAAGAATATTCTTCAAGCTCTGTGAACAGAAGAGTAGATAATTCAAACCTAGGTCCCCCTCAGAGCACAGTCAGAATATAGGAAGAGAGTTTTGCCTCTCAAAAGTGAGGAGCTATGGACAAAAGACAACATGTGACTTGAAATCCTGATCCTCTCTTTTTAAAGATACTACCTCTGAACTCTAACTAGAGAAACAATATAAAAATAGAGGGAATTCAGTCTTTGTTCAACTTTGGGTTGGTGTTTAAAAGCCACAGACTCTTCTTCAGTACATTACTGGGCTGAAGTGTAGAGAAACCTTTGTAAATCAGTACTACTTATTTAAAAAATAATTTGTTGATTAATTCACATTTTATTTACTATCTTTTATGCCAGACCCTATTAAAAGCACTGGAATTAGGGTAATAAATGATATGAACCTTTCCCTTAAAAAGCTCAGTCTAAGAGAGAAAGAGAGAGGAAAAAGGAAACAATAACAAAAAAAAAACCTCTAATAAATCTGTGCTAAGAGAATACAAGGGAAAAAATAATTACTTTTGTGGACAGTAAATATTTCAGACTGGAAAACTGGATCCCAGAGAACCAATGTTAATTAAATGCCTACTGTATTTCTTTCCCAGGACTGCCTTAAATTATCAAAAATTTGGATGGCTTAAAACAACAGAAATTTACTCTCTCACAGTTCTTTGATCCAAAATCAGAGAGTTAGCTGGTAACAAGGTCCTACTGTATAGCCCAGAGAACTACATTCAGTATCCTATGATAAACCATAATGGAAAAGAATATTTTAAAAAAGAATGTATATATATATATATATGTATAATTGAATCACTTTGCTGTACAGCCAAAATTAACACAACATTGTAAGTCAACTATACATCAATTAAAACAAAGAGAGTTACCTGGGCCCTGCTCCCTCCAAACTCTCTCAGGAAGGAGCCCACCTTTGCATCTTCCAGCTTCTGCTAGCCCTAAGCATTCCTTGCTTTGTGGCAGCATAATTCCAATCCCAGCCTCTGTCTTTGCATGGCTGTCTTCCCTCTGTGTCTCTGTCTCTCCCTCTCTTCTTATAAGGACACCAGTCATATTGGACTTAGGGCTCACCTAACTGCATTATGACCCCATCTTAACTTAATGACATCTACAAAGACCTCATTCCCAAATAAGGTCACATGCACCGGTACAAGGGATTAGAACCTCAACAAAGCTTTTGGGGGGGAACAATCCAACACACGACACTAGATACTCATTAAAACACTAGGTACTTGTCCTCCTTGGTTTAAAAAATAATAGTGGTTTCATTCAAAAATCAGACAATAAAATAATTCATCAATTTTTTACAGTTTGCAGATCTATGTATATGAGCTTTTATACATACAGCTCTCAGTATTTCATTATTATCTGTAACATTTACTATTCTGTCTTTAAAGAGGAAGAGGATTCTCTTTCTGAACAAGGAAAAAGATAAACTAGATTTAAGTAGCAATTAAAGATAGGGCTGGAAAAGAACAATGGCTCTCTAATACAGACTTATTGTGGCTATTGTGGGATGACTCTCACTGGTGATTTATTGAAATAGGTAAACTAAGGAAGTGAAATGATGAAATCTTGCCCACAGTAGAGAAAGGGCACTAAATGACCTCCTGGAGTAACTTCACTGGCAGTCATTTGAATACAACAAAAATCTAAAATTTTTGAACATAGTATGACACATAAGCAGGAATGCTTACATAAGACTGACAGATTTTACCTTTAAAAGGTATTTACATATATAATGCATGTCCAACCTGAAAATATACTATTTTGTGATATTTGAGTTTCCAATGGTACATAGAAATATTTGCAACGTTTTGTGTACTGTAGTTGACTGTTATAAACTTATTGTACTCAGCAAATTCCAAACTATCTACTGGACACTGCAGAGAAACAAGACTTTTGCCATGACACCAAGGACCATATTATTACTATAATATGCTTTATTTATATAAATAGGGGTCTTAAGAGATTTCACCAGGATGAGAACTACAGGACAAGGGTGGATATTTCAGGAAAAGAGAATGACTAATTAATTCATTCAACCAATATATATTGAGAACCTGCTATTTGTCAGGCCCTGGGATTTCAGCAGTGAACACAGTGTTCCAAGTTCTTGTCCTCACATAGCTTAAATTCTGGGGTGGGAGGAAGGGGGGTGGGGAGGGCCGAGAGGTGTCATCAGAAAAAATACAGCATGCCCTGTTAAATTTGAATTTCAGGTAAACGACGAATACATTTGTAGCATAGGTATGTTCAATACAATATTTGGGACACTTGAATAATTATACAATGAATAAGTTTTCAGTATAAGTAATGACAAGTAATAAGTTTTTAGTATGTCTGATACAATATTTAGGACACACATACTAAAAAGTGTTTTGTTGTTCATCTGAAATTCAAATTTAACTGGGTGCCTTGTATTTTTATTTGCTAAATCTGACAGTCCTAAGGTAGGGAGAAAGAAAATAAACATACAAAAAGTAGTATGCCATAGATGATAAATACTAGGAAGAAAAAGAAAGTAATGTTAGGAGAATTGGGGATGCTGCAAGAATACGGGGTCACCATTACATTTATCAGAGAGAAGGTCTCTCCAAGAAGGAGATATTTGAGCAGAGACCTGAAGGAAGTGAGGGTGTGATCTACACCACTACCTGGGTAAAGAGCTTTCCTGGCTAAGGAGACAGTAAGTAAAAATCCCTGAGGTTGGAATACTGTAGGCTTCCCAGGGAACCAAGAGTCCTGTATGTTGGAACAGAGGGAGCAATGGGAAGGGCAAAATTTGTATTGCCCTTTCAGAATTTATTATGAGTCAGAATGAATTCTTTGGCATTACTCAAAATATGACATTAAGTTGTATGTCTGTCCATCTCTGTCTCTTTGTTCCTCTCTTTATCTCTGCCTCTCTACAAATGCATGTGTGGGTGTGTGTCTATAATGTAAGACATATATATATATACAGAGAGAGGGAGAGGCTCAACACAAAGTAATGTCTGCTACAAGGAAAAATAATGAGCAACTTAATTAATCTGGGCCTTATTTACACTTGTGTTGTCAATTTTGATCATTTGCTTATTTAACTAAAATGTTCTGCTTTCATTACAGTCATTAGCTTCCACCTATAAATAATAATGTATTCATATTCTGTAAGTATGTTATAGAGTTCCACACATTTTGCAGCAGAGACCAAGACACAGAGAGTATTGTTATTTAATGAAACCTCTCATCAAACCCTGTGGATTTACTAGCAGTTGGTTAACCTTCAAAATAACACCACATATTGGGATTCTAATGCCCAAATTTATTCATCTCATTCTTTGTTTTGAAAATTGGCCTCCATTAGACATTGTCACACTGCAAACTGACCCTTCTCTCCACATGGAGGTGGTCTCTGTGGCCCCAAAAGGTGGACTCAGCAGTGCCCCCCATTTTAAATACCAGGGATTTAAATAGCTCTCAATCCAAGGGACACTTGTACAGCATTTGTGTTCCTGTTCTGCCCCCATTCTTGTGTCTTAATCTCTGACTTGGTAGCATCCCAATATTCCAGCCCCTAGAGGCCTGGAATATGACCTTTCTCTTGTTATTAACGCTTCTAAAATACACTTGTTTTCTAATCTCTGGCCTGGTTCTTGAGATCACTTTGCTTACTGATACAATTTTCTGAGTAAAATACCAGAGTATTAATCATCCTTCACCCCTGAGTTTTGCTCACTCAGGAGCCAAGACATCCCAAATCAACTTCTCAACTCCCTTTCTTGACTTTTCACTTGGAATTTTGTCCTGCTATTGTCATGCTTCCTGACATAAGTCATGTTTTGCTTGGTAGACTGACTTCCTCTGAGCACCAGCATGGGGATCTGTTCTTAGTGTGCTAACTCAATTCAGAATGTGATTCCAGAGGAAACTTACACAAGCCACTTAGATAGCCTCATCCACCAGAGGGCAGACAGCAGAAGCAAGAAGAACTACAATCCTGCAGCCTATGGAACAAAAACCACATTCACAGAAAGATAGACAATATGAAAAGGCAGAGGGCTATGTACCAGATGAAGGAACAAGATAAAACCCCAGAAAAACAACTAAATGAAGTGGAGATAGGAAACCTTCCAGAAAAAGAATTCAGAAAAATGATTGATAGTGAAGATGATCCAGGACCTCGGAAAAAGAATGGAGGCAAAGATCAAGAAGATGCAAGAAATGTTTAACAAAGACCTAGAAGAATTAAAGAACAAATACACAGAGATGAACAATACAATAACTGAAATGAAAACTACACTACAAGGAATCAATAGCAGAATAACTGAGGCAGAAGAACAGAGAAGTGACCTGGAAGGCAGAATGGTGGAATTCACTGCTGCAAAACAGAGTAAAGAAACAGAGTAAAGAAAAAAGAATGAAAAGACAGCCTAAAAGAACTCTGGGACAATTTTAAACCCAACAACGTTCACGTTATAGGCGTCCCAGAGGGAGATGAGAGAGAGAGAGGACCTGAGAAAATATATGAACAGATTACAGTCAGAAAGTTCCCTAATATGGGAAACGAAGTAACCACCCAAGTCCAGGAAGCACAGCGAGTCCCATACAGGATAAACCCAAGGAGAGACATGCCAAGACACATAAATCAAATTGGCAAAAAAATAAAGACAAAGAAAAATTATTGAAAGCAGCAAGCGAAAAATGACAAATAACATACAAGGGAACTCCCATAAGGTTAACAGCTGACTTCTCAGCAGAAACTCTACAAGCCAGAAGGGAGTGGCATGATATACTTAAAGTGATGAAAGGGAAGAACCTACAACCAAGATTACTCTACCCAGGAAGGATCTCATTCAGATTTCGATGGAGAAGTCAAAAGCTTTACAGAAAAGCAAGAGATAAGAGAATTCAGCACCACCAAACCAGCTCTGCAACAAATGCTAAAGGAACTTCTCGAAGTGGGAAACACAACAGAAGAAAAGGACCTACAAAAACAAACCCAAAACAATTAAGAAAATGGTCATAGGAACATACATATCGATAATTACCTTAAACGTGAATGGATTAAATGCTCCAACCAAAAGACACAGGCTTGCTGAATGGATACAAAAACAAGACCCATATATATGCTGTCTACAAGAAACCCACTTCAACCTAGGGACACATTCAGACTGAAAGTGAGGGGATGGAAAAAGATACTCCATGCAAATGGAAATCAAAATAAAGCTGGAGTAGCTATACTCATATCAGATAAAATAGACTTTAAAATAAAGAATGTTACAAGAGGCAAGGAAGGACACTACATAATGATCAAGGGATCAATCCAAGAAGAAGATATAACAATTGTAAATATACATGCACCCAACATAGGAGCACCTCAATACATAAGGCAACTGCTAACAGCTATAAAGGAGGAAATCGACAGTAACACAATAATAGTGGTGAACTTTAACACCTCACTTACACCAATGGACACATCATCCAAAATGAAAATAAATAAGGAAACAGAAGGTTTAAATGACACAACAGACCAGATAGACTTAATTGATATTTATAGGACATTCCATCCAAAAACAGCAGATAATGCTTTCTTCTCAAGTGCTCATGGAACATTCTCCAGGATAGATCATATCTTGGGTCACAAATCAAGCCTCAGTAAATTTAAGAAAATTGAAATCACATCAAGCATCTTTTCTGACCACAACCCTATGAGATGAGAAATGAATTACAGAGGAAAAAAAGGAAAAAACACAAACACGTGGAGGCTAAACAATACGTTACTAAATAACCAAGAGATCACTGAAGAAATCAAAGAGGAAATCAAAAAATACCTAGAGACAAATGACAATGAAAACACGACGATCCAAAATCTATGGGATGCAGCAAAAGCAGTTCTAAGAGGGAAGTTTATAGCTATACAAGCCTACCTCAAGAAACAAGAAAAAATCTCAAACAATCTAACCGTACACCTAAAGGAACTAGAGAAAGAAGAACAAACAAAAGACAATGTTAGCAGAAGGAAAGAAATCATAAAGATCAGAGCAGAAATAAATGAAATAGAAACAAAAAAGCAGTAGCAAAAATCAATAAAACTCAAAGCTGGTTCTTTGAGAAGATAAACAAAATTGATAAACCATTAGCCAGAATGATCAAGAAAAAGAGGGAGAGGACTCAAATCAATAAAATTAGAAATAAAAAAGGAGAAGTTACAGCAGACACCACAGAAATACAAGGCATTCTGAGACTACTACAAGCAACTCTATGCCAATAAAATGGACAACCTGGAAGAAATGGACAAATACTTAGAAAAGTATAACCCTCCAAGACTGAACCAGGAACAAATAGAAAATATGAATAGACCAATCACAAGTAATGAAATTGAAACTGTGATTAGAAATCTTCCAACAAACAAAAGTTCAGGACCACACGGCTTCACAGGTGAATTCTTTTAAACATTTAGAGAAGAGCTAACACCCATCCTTCTCAAACTCTTCCAAAATATAGCAGAGGAAGGAACACTCCCAAACTCATTCTATGAGGCCACCATCACCCTGATACCAAAATCAGACAAAGATACTACAAAAAAAAAAATTACAGACCAGTATCACTGATGAATATAGATGCAAACATCCTCAACAAAATACTAGCAATCAGAATCCAACAGCACATTAAAAGGATCATACACCATGATTCAAGTGGGATTTATCCCAGGGATGCAAGGATTCTTCGACGTATGCAAATCAATCAATGTGATACACCATATTAACAAATTGAAGAATAAAAACCATATGATCATCTCAGTAGATGCACAAAAAGCTTTTGACAAAATTCAACACCCATTTATGATAAAAACTCTCCAGAAAGTGGGCATAGAGGGAACCTACCTCAACATAATAAAGGCCATGTAGGACAAACCCACAGCAAACATCATTCTCAATGGTGAAAAACTGAAAGCATTTCCTTTGAGATCAGGAACAAGACAAAGATGTCCACTCTCTCCACTATTATTCAACATAGTTTTGGAAGTCCTAGCCATGGCAATCAGAGAAGAAAAAGAAATAAAAAGAATACAAATTGGAAAAGAAGAAGTAAAACTGTTAGTGTTTGCAGATGACATGATACGATACATAGAGAATCCTAAAATGCCACCAGAAAATTACTAGAGCTAATCAATTAATTTGGTAAAGTTGCAGGATACAGAATTAATGCACAGAAATCTCTTGCATTCCTATACACTAATGATGAAAAATCTGAAAGAGAAATTAAGGAAACACTTCCATTTACCACTGCCACAAAAAGAATAAAATACCTAGGAATAAACCTACCTAGGGAGACAAAAGACCTGTATGCAGAAAACTATAAGACATTGATGAACGAAATTAAAGATGATACCAACAGATGGAGAGATATACCATGTTCTTGGATTGGAAAAATCAATATTGTGAGAATGACTATACTACCCAAAGCAATCTACAGATTCAGTGCAATCCCTATCAAATTACCAATGGCATTTTTACGGAACTAGAACAAAAAAATCTTAAAATTTGTATGGAGACACAAAAGACCCTGAATAGCCAAAGCAGTCTTGAGGCAAAAAACCAGAGCTGGACGAATCAGACTCCCTGACTTCAGACTATACTACAAAGCTACAGTTATCAAGACAATATGGTACTGGCACAAATACAGAAACATAGATCAATGGAACAACGTAGAAAGCCCAGAGATAAACCCATGCACCTATGGTCAGCTAATCTATGACAAAGAGGCAAGGATATACAATGGAGAAAAGACAGTCTCTTCAATAAGTGGTGCTGGGAAAAGTGGACAACTACATGTAAAAGAATGAAATTAGAACACTCCCTAACACCATACACAAAAATACACTCAAAATGGATTCAAGACCTAAATGTAAGACCGGACACTATAAAACTCTTAGAGGAAAACATAGGAAGAACACACTTTGGCATAAATCACAGCAAGATCTTTTTTGATCCACCTCCTAGAGTAATGGAAATAAAAACAAAAATAAACACATGGGACCTAATGAAACTTCAAAGCTTTTGCACAGCAAAGGAAACCATAAACAAGACGAAAAGACAACCCTCAGAATGGGAGAAAATATTTGCAAATGAATCAACAAAGGATTAATCTCCAAAATATATAAACAGCTCATGCAGCTCAATATTAAAGAAACAACCAATCCAAAAATGGGCAGAAGACCTAAATAGTCATTTCTCCAAAGAAGACATACAGATGACCAAGAAGCACATGAAAAGCTGCTCAACATCACTAATTATTAGAGAAATGCAAATCAAAACTACAATGAGGTATCACCTCACACCAGTCAGAATGGGCATCATGAGAAAATCTACAAACAACAAATGCTGGAGAGGGTGTGGAGAAAAGGGAACCCTCTTGCCCTGTTGGTGGGAATGTAAATTGATACAGCCACTATGGAGAACAGTATGGAGGTTCCTTAACAAACTGAAAATAGAATTACCATATGATCCAGCAATCCCACTACTGGGCATATACCCAGAGAAAACCATAATTCAAAAAGACACATGCACCCCAATGTTCATTGCAGCACTATTTACGATAGCCAGGTCATGGAAGCAACCTAAATGCCCATTGACAGACGAATGGCTAAAGAAGATGTGGTACATATATACAATGGAGTATTACTCAGCCATAAAAAAGGAACGAAATTGAGTCATTTTTTGAGATGTGGATGAATCTGGAGACTGTCATACAGAGTGAAGTAAGTCAGAAAGAGAAAAAAACAAATATCGTATATTAACACATGTATGTGGAACCTAGAAAAATGGTACAGATGAACCAGTTTGCAGGGCAGAAGTTGAGACACAGATGTAGAGAACAAACATATGGACACCAAGGGGTGAAAGCCACAGGGGGTTGGGGATGGTGGTGTGCTGAATTGGGTGATTGGGATTGACATGTATACACTGATGTGTATAAAATTGATGACTAATCAGAACCTGCTGTATATAAAAATAAAGAAAATGAAATTCAAAAATTAAAAAAAAACTAATACTAAACTTTCTTTGGGCTATTTGTATGGAAATATGTTAATATAAATGTTTCAGACATTACATGAAATTCCTAAAAATCTTATATATTCTGGTATAATGTTATAAGTCATAATTCTAGTTATTACTTTAAAATGTGTATCTCAGAAATAACTAAAAACAAACAAACAAAAAAAAGAATGTGATTCCAGCGGCTGCTATCCCTGTCTGCCCTCATTGGATGTGGCAGGACCAGGACACTGGGGCATAAGCTAAGCCCGCCCCCCTTTGTGCCCAGTAATCGAACTGGTTGGATATTGCTCCTTGTTTCTTGCTTTCCAAAGTAAGAATAACACCAACATTACTACATACTTCACTCTGAACTTCAAATCAAAAATGTTTTAAATATCTCACATCTCAAGGATCACGAATTAGAGACACCATATACATATTGTTCTGTAATTTCAGAACCAGGCATTAGAAGAGCCCTGTGTTTGCAGAAACTAGAACTTTAAAACATTTCTAATCATACTCTTGCAAAAAAGATAACATGACTTCCTCCCTCTCAATTCATGCCATCTTTTGCTTCCTGGCCAGAATCATCAAGGCTTGTTGAATTTCATAACGAATTTCTCTTTTTGGTCTATGGACCCACTCTCCACCTTTTTTACATCTCTTTTGAGTTTTTCCACTTACACCCACTAGAACATTTCCTCTTTGTGCTAGCCCAAGCAGGCTTTTCTGTCTGCGTCAGGCCAACATCCAGCTCTTTCTTCCCAGCAAGTGTCTGTCTCTGAAGTCTGATGCAGAGCTTAGCCAGAGAACCTTTCCGCATGTAAGTAAACAGAGCCATGTTTAGCTAGGTCTCAAGATGAAACACGTAACTGTCCTTTTTGCTGTGGGGAAGTGCTTCTGATGCTTTAATATTTATGCTCTAGATCTAAAATATCTACTATTAGTTCTGTGAACCTAATCCCCAAGTCTTAGTTTCCTCATTTGTAAGATACTGGCTGTGTGATCTCCAAGGTCACCTCCACCTCTGCGGTCTGTAATGCAATTATTCATCACATTCGGCAGAGCCTCTCCTCTTTATAAAACTCAAGTCTATGGAATCAGAGAGAACAAAAATGATCCCAGGCATGATTTTGCTATGGCAGGATTTCTACCTTCACAGTCATATACTCCTTTTTAGAAAACCATAAGAAGAGGTAAACTATGCAAATTAGAAATAAATATATATCTGATAATTACAAATCACAAATTATATCAGTTTTAAGAACAGAGAGATTACTAAAATTTCCTAAGAAGATGTAGGTACATCTTATATATTGTTACCTTTTTATTTTCTGTCAACTCTTTACTGCTTTATTTGGAGGTGAGTTACATACACAGTTTTCAAGTTAAGCAGATCAGACGAAACATAATCGTGATTCCTATTCCTCTGTTTTTGCTTTCCATAGTGGATGCTTTAAGTGTGAAACATTCAGTGTGTCTATTTACAAGACTATTAAGTGTGAGGAATATTTGTATCATAAAACTCACACTCCAGGATTAGCTATACATTAATAATATTTTAAAAACTTATTTGAAAGTGAACACTCAGCCAGTCACATTGTCTGGGAGGTCCCAAATAATTGGAATGGCTTTTTAAAAAAAAATTAATTGTAATTTCTTAATTTTCTGAATAAATGTGCATAGTTCACCAGTGGATTTGTCTTCTCCATTCTCTCACTTGCTGAATCTACCCTATCAATCAATTCCTGAGTCATTCTTGATGCAGTGCAAATGTTTTATAGTCAGCCTCAACCCAGCAGCGCATAGGGTCTGGAATGTCTTACTAATATGCCCAGTAAGTTTTAGCCCTCCTTTTGTTGCCCAGCTCTAGCCACTGCATTGACTTACCATAGAGTTTCTGCTTCAAGTTCCCGATAGACCTGAGCCCCTGTAGAAAAAGCCTTGGCCTCACTGGCTCTTGTCAGCCCCACCTCTAGAGAACAAGAAGCTGTTTATTCCCACAACACTACCATGTTCCTTCCAGGAATGGGCTCCTCACCCAAAGGCGCAACACTGCCATCCAGCTATTTTGACCTTGAACTCGTTCTTCCACAACTGGCCCACAGTAATGCAACACCCACAGTAACCACACAGAGATTTGCCGTTTTACGCAGGACAGCCCCATGGATAGGTCTGCTTTCCAGTTTCAGTGTTTTGTCCATATCTGTTTCCGTTGCCTCTTGTTGGTGAAATAGCACTCTGACCCATTCTGACATTTCCAAATAGGAGGGGAAAGTACATAATTGTTTGAACCATTCATGAATAACTTGGACATTCAATGGGAAAGTAATCAAGACTGTTTATGAATATTCCTCTTTTAAAATAAAATGGTATTAAGCAAGGGACTGATGTGGTCGACCATGCTGTATTTGCAAAGATAAATGAGATTTAGATAAAGACATGAACTTTGACAAGAGCATTATGTACTTTTTGCTTTTCAATCTGTTTTTGCTTTTCCTACATGTTGTTAGCTGAAGGGGACTTTTAAAAAGCTAGTTGAAAATAATGACACATCAAAATAAGCATTGGGCCATTCAACATTATCACTTTAATCTCTCTGGCCCTTTTAGAAATAATATGCTCATTTTAAAAATTACATGCTTTCTTCTGGTAATTGTATGTAAATTTCAAATTAAAAAGTACAAGCACATTTTTTTTCTGGTTCATTTTCTGACATATTTCTGTACAAATGGGTATATTAGTAGGAATAGGACAAAATTTTTTAAAACTAAAATTGAGCATTGTATTCCTGGTTTTTAAAACTGTTGTATCCCATGAAAGAAATGTTTTCTAAGATTTCTATAAGCTATTCATAGAACCATCAAATTAAGGTTGCACTTTTTTTTAACTCACTGACCACTGTCCAGTTCTAACTTAATGACCATCATTTGATGGGAAAAGCATGTTGACTGCAGAATCAGCCAGAGTTGGCAGCTAATTCTGGCTTCTCCACCTACCTCCACTCCACTCCTGGATCTTACCCCCGCTAGCCCACCAATTCTCTCATCTCTAAATAGTCAGAATGTCAGTATCTTTCTTATTTGAGGGTCATTGTGAGAAGAAAAGTAGACAATATATATAAAGCACTTAGTTCACTGCCTGACACACAGTAGGAGCTTAATAAAAAATTATTAAAAACTAACATTAATTATATATATCTGGAGTAATTGAGGCAGATGTTACAATGCAGTGCTCGAATCTGTTCTAATTATACCCATGCCTTTATTAAAAGCCTTTCATGCTTTCCATTATCTTATCTAATACTAATAAATTGTCTTTCACAGGTAGAACCCATGGCTACTTTTTAAGGGACAAAATATTCTGTAAGATTCTATTTTATGCCAGAATCACTTTTTTTCAGAATTACATATATTATTATATATAAAAGCCATTATAAAATACAATTATATATTGCATAATTATGTAAATTATATAATATAAATATATGATGTAACTATATTATATATGAAAGCCATATATATATACACATACATATATATATATATATATATATATATATATATATATATATATATATACACACACACACACACACACATATATATACACATACCTCTACAGGGAAAGAGAGGGGAGTTATTTCCTGGTTTAGATTTTCACAAAGGTCTTATATGTATTGGCTTGCCCCAGATGCTAATGGATACTTAAACCACATGATACAACTTCACAGAGAGTCAACTGTACTCAATGCAATGTGATAAGTAAACTCAGCTATGTGAAGGGGTAGAATTAAAAAGTCATATGAATTAGAGACTTCCCTGGCAGTCCAGTGGTTAAGACTTCGCCTTCCAAGGCAGGGAGTGCGGGTTCGAGCCCTGGTTGGGGAGTTATATCCCACATGCCTTGCGGCCAAAAAACCAAAACACAAAATAGAAGCAATATTGTAACAAATTCAATAAAGACTTTAAAAATGGTCCACATCAAAAAGAAAAGAAAAGAAAAAGAATGCAGAGATATTTTTTAAAAAAGTCACATGAATTAAAAGACTGCACAAGATCCACCTAAAAATTCTTTCCCGACAGGGGACTGATTCAGGCTACACCTCAGAATCCCCCGCACATTTAACACTTCTGATTTAGGGTATTTTTGGAATACCCTACAAAGTTTGGAGAAAAAAAGAAAGAATAGAAAATATTTAACATAAAATCACAGTGAAAAAAAAAATAAGACTAATATAGAAACTATTGTCATAAGCTGTAAAGAACATGAGAAGGATATTCCAACTGATTTTAACCTCTCCCTACAGCAGAGATTAATAGAGTGATAATTCTTATTTTGGTACGTAATCCATATTAAAGACAGTGATTTAAATAGCGCCTGTGGTGTATGGAGTATTAGATATATCAAAGGCCCTGAGTCCAGGGTATAAAAAGCTTAGAACCTTATAAGATGATTGGCATGTATTTGTGGGATTATTTTTTTAGAATGTGGAACGGGAAATTTTATCTAGCTAAATTTAAATTCCCACTAATACAGATTTTCATCTTCTTTAAATTGAGATCTGTATGTTATCTGAGTTAACTACCTAGATATATCAAATAAAATTAATGTATCAGAGTATGATAGTAGAAATGACATTTTCAGATATTTGAATTTGTTTTTAATTATAGCAGTGTTCTCTATCAGCTACAGAAACTGTGGAATATGTATGTATGTTATAAACATAAACATAAATAACCTTATTCTTTTGAAAGACCACAGTAATTTCAAAGAATTGTTTGCTGTTGATATGCACGAAAATGAAACACAAAGTGATAAAACAGACTTTGGATCTTAAGGTTATAGTGACTGCTATTAACATTGAACAGATCCAGAGACATGAAAAATGGGCTGTCTGTACTCTTTGCCAACTCAGTGAGAATATCTTATAAACAAGATCATTACTTGTGTTTAGCTGATTGGTATGGATGAAGAGAACCTTAAATTCACAGTACAATATTTTTCTATTCCTCATATGTGAGTCATCGTTGCAAAAGTAAAACCTTCACTTCCTCAAAAGTAAATCTCCTGCTGTTTCAATGAGATCGAGCATTTCAATAATACTCATTTTAAATTTAATATTATACTATTGGGTCCTACAGAAAAACAGAGGGTTTAGTGTGTAGACGTTTACCCATTTATATAAAATCATTATATTTGGGCCAAAAAAGGGAGAATTCTGCAAATTAGTTGTTTCTTTTTATGTCGTACCAAACATCTTGAGACATCCGGATGTTTGACCATCACTAAACTTATTATGATTAATAAAGCATTATATTTTTTATCTAAATGACTTGGCACCTAAGAGAAACAGATTTAATGATTATTTATTAACCTTCAATTCCAAGGAAAGTTAGATAATTTTCTACTGTGAAACAGAAAGAGAAGCCATTCACTACAATAAAAGCTGTTGCCTAAATCTGTATCTGAAAGAAAACATAATTGATGTCGGTAGATGTACGTATATTGATCTTTAAGACAAAACAAATCACAAAAAAGATGGTGAATTAAATATATGTAAGTTTCACAGGCTAAATTTCACAAGCGAAAACGATGAGAAAGATTTACTGGCTCCCACATCAGTGAGCAGCAAGGACACCAGGCAAGACTTAAACTCTGTTAAAGCCTTTGGGATCTTAACACAGCCGCTCAGGCCTTCTGCTTGGGTACCACAGCTCCAGCGAGGCAACCTAGCAGCCGTAAGGATGCTGTTAGACTAATCGAATCAGTCTCTTCCACTGTCAATACTTTGTCAAAATAGTCTAAGATGACAGATGGGTCAGGGAATTTAGGAGTCTTGCCAATGGGCATGAGATTAGAAAGTGTCAGGTTGTAGCTTTATGATAAGAGCAGACCGAAGGGAAAGTGAATGCAACTAAATGAGGATTTGGAATCATGCTACCAGGCTGCTTAGATAGTAGAGCTGTATATCTGGGCAGTGAGGAATCTGAGTGTGGTAGGAATGGAACTGACAAAGTTTGGGACTGAAACGATTAAAAAATAAGAGAGATTGGAAGAGCTATATATCATGTCAAAAGGAATCACTGTATGCATATATATGTATATGTGTTTGTGCAAACCTGTACACATAACGTATGTGTACCTATCGCGTAACCTGTCGCATCCTCTTCCTCAACTCCCTCATTCCAACTCCCCTTCCAGGGAAGACCATATAGCTACAAACATTTTAAAGCCTGTGTATAAAATCTACAAAAAAAGAAAAAAGTATATTACTACATTTCTACCTATATGATGCAATATGGACATTGTTATGCTTCACAAATTCACTTGTTGTCCAAGTTACATATGAGGCCTACTCTCCTGTATCTGGTAACTGGTCCTGATTTCTCTCTTTATTCCGCAGTTTCTTCTCCCTATCAAATTATAAATTGCCTTCTGTAATTTGTTTCTCTGATGTAGCATATCCTCTGTCAATTCAAGTACTTTTGCCGGCTTTCCTTGGGAGGTTCTAAGATGACAAATGACTGCTTTATCATTTAATTCATCTCACTATAAAGGAGTGTTTGTCATTATAAGCTTCTTATTTTCTTACACTATAGCTGGCTGATGGCGTGACCATAAAACCTTAGTTTCGTTGTATCTCAATCGTCTCTACAAAATAGAAATAGTGTATACATGGTCATTAAAATTTCTCTTACTGAAACTGTTGTGGCCAAGATGAATAGTGTAGTAAGCTGGGCCTCAAATATATTGGAATGCTGGTGGAGATTCAACATAGATTTGGTGGGGAGGGCAGATTCTGACCCTTCTGTAGACACTACCTAAGAGTGGAAGTCACATGGCTTTTTATCCAGACATGTATACTTTTTGGTTTATCAATATTCACAAAGGCTTATAAACCCATCTTCAGCTTAGTGGTCCACAAGAAGTAGCTTCAGTTAACATCAGAGAATAGCAACCTCCCAGATATTGTAAGGAAATTTAATCTCTCATTTGTCAATGTAACATAAATTTTTGTATACCTGCTCTATCCCAGCAGTACCATAGTGTAACTATGAACAGACATGGTTCCTAGCCTCAGGGAACTGACAGAACAGAGAAGTCAGACAATAAAAGAGGAGAAAATAACATGCACCTTGTAAAAAAAACCATTTCTGCTGTGATAAGAGAATCACTGCTAGGGAATTCTGAGAAGACAAGTAAAATATATTGCACATATAAGCACACACCTTAAAATAAGCTCAATGAAAGAAACAAATTGGTCAATGATAGAGAGTAACTACTGGGTTATTATGGGAAGATGATAGCTTGAATATATCCCTGCTACCTTTGCTGCTACTGTATCTGACCCAAGCAGCTACCTAGGCTTCCTGTGCTGCCAGAGCCTTGAAAGAAAGAGCACTTGGGGGAATTTTTGCTTCATGAACCAAGGAAGAGGCAAGGACCAGTGGGGAAAGGCCTGAAGGGAGGCCCCAATGAATGTGGTAGATTCTGGTGAAAGTCTGGTCTGCGGGGTGGATGAGCAAAGGCTGCCTGCAAGAGTGGTCCTTGCTGGGTCTACCAGTCTCCCCAGGCCTTGAGCAGCTTCCGGGTGAAAGAAGGATTTTTTTAATCATGAAATAAAAAAAGCAAAAACCATGAAAGAAATGATTATTCAACATGACTGTACTAGGATAAAAACTTATATAAAAAAGAAACTTTAAAAAGTAAAAGGATAAGCCAGATGAAGAAAGTATATTTTTTTAAAAATCAAATAGCCTAGAAGAAAAATGGCCTAAAGCATTTTATTCAGAGAAAATTAGAATGCCAATAAAAATATCAAAAGATATTAAAGCTCACTAGCAACTTCTGAAATACTAATTAATAGATACTGACCCCAATTAATCTTACACCAAGGTGGTAATAAAGATGTAGAAAGGTAAGACTCACAGACGTTATTGGTTGAAGTAGAAATTAGTACCACTACAGAGGAGAGCACCTTCAAAACACCTGGTAAACTTGAACATGCTCACAAGCCCTGATTCACTAGTTTTCCTACTAGATGAATGAATTCCCTAGTGAAACTCTGGCACACTTTTATAAGGACTTACATGCAAAGATGCTCAGATCTGCTCCCTTTGGGGGAGTGAAACATCGCAGCAACCTAATTATTCTTCACTACATAAATGAATTATTCTTCACTACATAAATGAACAAAGTGGACTTTGTTCACACGGTAGGATAGTGAACCAAAATGAAAACAAATGAATTTACATATATTGACCTGAATAAATTGCAATAAACAGGGTGATTTTGAAACACCAAGTTGAATTTTTAAAAAGTATTAAATGATTTGAACTTGACAAAATGTATTCAACGTAAAAAACGCATTTATAAAAAAAGTTATATAAAAACTTTAAATGTAGAAAATAACATATATATTGTTCATAGAGAGATCCATATTTTATAAAATATAAAAACTGGACCTAGAGACTGTCATACAGAGTGAAGTAGGTCAGAAAGAGAAAAACAAATATCATATTAATGCATATATGTGGAACCTAAAAACATTGGTATAGATGATGTTATTTACAAAGCAGAAATAGACAAATGTATGGATACCAAGAGGGAAAGGATGGGTGGGATGAACTGGGAGATTGGGATTGACATATATACACTACTGATACTACGTATAAAATAGACAACTAATGAGAACCTACTGTGTAGCACGGGGAACTCTACTCAGTGCTCTGTGGTGACCTAAATGTGAAGGAAAGCCAAAAAAGAGGGGATATATGTATACATATAGCTGATTCACTTTGCTGTACAGTAGAAACCAACACAGCATTGTAAAGCAACTATACTCCAATAAAATTTTTTTTAATTATGCATACATCTACCAATGTCAGGAAAGTGATTACAGCTGAGAAGGAAGGGGGGAACGGAATGGGACAGTCATTAGCTACATGTGTAACATTTGATACTGAATGAGAAAGCACCTTGACACAGAGATGTCAGCATGTCAGCATCTGTTTGTGCACGGAAGTGGACATCCTTTGTAACATTATTTTTATTTGATGAAATCACGATTATTGTGGGAGATTCACAGACACACCTCTTAATAAGAAGAAAAACCACAGTTTCTCAAGGAATAAGGTAGAGTTGAAAGGTCAAATGTCATAGAGGTGAAGAGGACAGGGGCTTGGTGGTGTGCTTTGGGATCAGGTGTGGAAGAATCCAGAGCCACGACTTACCAGACCTGAATCTTTCAGAAAGTTATTTAACCTCTTAAAGAATGGAAGTTTTCCTCTGTAAAGTGAAGATAATAATGGAATCTACTTCCATGGTATTATAGTGAAGCAGAATGTACTAATGTAGCATATATAAAACAGCCGGCACTGTGGCCAGAATAAATGGTCCATAAACGTTGACATAGTCCATTCATTCATCAAGATATTATTAAAATTCCCAGTCTAAACACATAATGTCATGAAGATGTTATGAGGGCAAATGGAATGATATGGGAATTTAGTAACAAGCATTAATTGAATATCCACTAGGCTCCAACACTTTCCATAATTTACCTGTAAGCCTCCAAATAACCAGGCAACAGCAACTCTTATCCTGTGTAAGGAGACCCAGGTCCTAAGAGGCTCAGTGTTTTGCCTAAATCTTCAAGCTCGTGAGAGCTGTGAGGTCCAGATTAAAGACGGCATCTGACTCCTAAACTCGTTTGTTTACAGTGATAATCAAACTGCACTTCCACTGGCTACGGCAGCTTTAAAATGTTTGAGAACCATAATTCTACACTATGTTACCTTTCTGCATACTAGTAGATACTTCCTAAGGTTCAAAGAAAGGCCAATATATACTTTGGTGTCAATATAATATTTCAATTATCATATACAGTATAATGCAGGTAAAGTTTAAGAAAAAAACTGCTTAACCTTAAGCATGATTTTTTTTACTGTTTTACATTGTGTATTATAGAATTTGGTATAGGTGAATTAGTTGACAATAGGTTACTGACTTAATATGAAATAAATAAAGACATACATACACACACACATGAAAATAATGCAACAATGAACCTTATGTTTGAAAACCTTACACCAATCTCTTCTCATTTTTAAATAAGTTTATATGTGGTGAAAATGCAGCTGACCATGTCCCATGTCCCAGGGCAGAAGCCTTCTTCAAGTGCTCCCTGTAGAGGCAACTAAAGTGTTATAACCTCTTTCCGTCAGCGGTGTGAACCTTTCTGAGGGCTCATGGTGGCATGGAAAGATCTGACCTAAGTCAGGGGAGCTGGGTCCCAGTCACACAACTACCATTCACCAGGAGGAGGTCTATAACACACCAGGGAACCCTGAGCTTCACCTTTTCCAGGCTTCAGCTTTTCTTTCAATATAATGGAAGCATTGGTCAAAAGCATGGAAGTAGTTTTCAAATGTATTTTAAGTCCTAGACCCCTTTGTTTACTTAAAATTTTAAGCCAAAGTCAAATATGTCAATTGCCTGGAAAGGGGACATTGAGAACTCTCCCCAAATTCTTGGACACATCTCCAGGAACACTTTGGAACAATCCAGAGATAAGTCAGAAAAAATTAGTGGACAAGAGGAATTCTAAGATTAAATTAAATTAAGGAGAAAATTGTGGGCCTCAAAGTATGACCAACGTGGTTTGAATCTCAGATCCTCCACTAACTAGTTGTCTTACATTGAGCGAATTAGCTGGTATAAAACTAGTTCCCTGTAACCTACCTTATAGTGTTATTGTGAATATTGAATAAGATAATGCATGTGAAGCACTTAGAAAAGTGCCTGGAACCTAAAAAAGAGATCAATAAAGTAACCTACTGATCAATTTACCACCACCAACATCATCATCATTATTGTTATGAAATTAATCAAATGTACGAAAAAAAACCTAGCAGTTGCCTGGCACAAGATGTGTGTGTATTACACCTCCATCATTTTCCTACTTTTATGCCAAGACAGCGACTCTATATTAGGCTCTAGAAGCTGTTAGATTATATTAAAAGGTAATGATGAATGAGATAGCAACCTCAAAACACACTGATGAAAGTTATTTTCTGCAGATTAGAATGAATATTGAGCTAATGGTATTTTTGTGAGAAACTTTCCTCCATCCCCAGTAGTTTTGTATCTGCTTCTCTGGATATTTTAGTGGTTGAGACATTCCTGGCTACACAGGAATGTGAGATGTTCATTAAAAGAAGAGCCCTAGTCACTGCCTTGTAAAGATGATTCTGACAGCCTAGTTCTTTATGAACTATTTGTGTGTTAGCTTGTCCAGACTTTGGATGAGTTGGCCACTGGAGCAGAAAAATCACCACCAGGCTTGTCATATATCATTGATGCAATGTGCCTTTCTATGTGCCTGGCTGAGCAGCTTCCAATGACATTTGACATGGGGTTTTCTCCCAAGGCCATGGCATGCTGTGTGCAGCAAATCTGAGCTAAAAAACTAGTGTATGGCTGGGTGTTCTTGGTAGGCCTCCAGGCATTTCATGTTCATTTATAAAATGCCTTCTTTCTCCTTCAAATTAATCTTACGTTCTTTCCAATCACCACTGTAATACTCTTTTGACTTTATTTTCTGACAAGCATGAAATAGCCTGATAGGATTGAACTGAAGTATAAAAAACCAGAGTTACTACAGTCAGAAATAAATGAAAAGCCAAAAACCAACTCTGCAAATTTACCTTCACAGCTGTGTTAGTGCACAGTTCAGGCCGTTTCTAGTTTTAGGACTCTACGTTACCTCTACATTATGTCTTTGTGTTGAATGAAGTTGTAGGTATTATGTTTAAAGAGCAGTTAACCTGTCTCCAAAATCTGTAACGCTCCTGGATGTTCTCTGACTTTCACTGCAAATGGAACTTCAGTGTTGGTTTATGGAAAAGCTACTAAAACAACAGAAGGACAGTTATCACAAGTCTCTTTATGAAAAGCATTAGCTTGTGGTAATTAATCTGAATAGGACATTTACTTTAGTTCATCTAAGCAAATCAATCTAAATTTTATTTTCTTCCTGGATATGTCATTTAATGCCCATTTAGGTTCAAATATTATATTTCTTTAAATTGTTAGTCCTAATGTGTGTTGTTGGGTGATCCATTCATTTAATAAGCATGTATTTGGCACCTCCTATGTGCCTGGCTTTTGGAATTCAGAGGCAAATGGCACAAAGTTTCTGTCCTCAGAGTGTTCCTAGTCTGATAAAGGAAGAAGAAAAGGAAACAAGAAATGTGTACGGTGCATCAAAGCCCAGTGGTAGTAATGTGTACCAGGCATAGGGGCGACAGAAGAGAATGGGAGTTCAAGGAAGGCTTCCTGGAGAAAGTGATCTCTGAGCCAGACAAAAAGGGGTAGGGACTTCCCTGGCGGTCCAGTGGTTAAGACTACGTGCTTCCACTGCAGGGGGCAAGGGTTTGATCCCTGGTCAGGGAACTAAGATTCCGCCAAAAAAAAAAAAAAAGGGGTAAAATGATGACAGGCAGTGATGGGAAGTTTGTTAACCAAAAGGATCCAAGTAAAATGGAATTGAATTAGGGAAACCGAACAATTTGTATGGGGCTTTATGTTTAAACAACACTTTTATGTATTCGCCCACTCATTTCTTCCCTTGAGGTATGCAAACCAATCTCTATCTTATTTTATAAGTTAGAAAACTGGCTCTCAGAGTTCCCACTCAGTGACTGTTACCTCAATGAGATAACTCAACAAATATTTATCAAGTGCATAGTGCCTCAATTCTTTATCTGTAATATTAGCATAATAATCATACCTCTCTCTTAAGATTATTACAAGGAATAAATAATATATGCTAGTAACATAGAACAGTGCTGGGCTCAAAATCAGTGTTATATAAGCCAGTTATTATTACTAGTAGCAGTAGTAATAGAATGCCAGATACTGTTTTAAACGCTAATTGTGAGCAAAACAAAAGCTAATTTTCATGGAGTTTACAGTGTAGCTAGAGCAGACAAATGGAGACAGTAAAAGGAAATGAAGTTGAAAGATTTGCTGGAAGAGGGAAAGGCACAGATTGCATAGGAATTTATAAGCATGCTAAAAATTTAGAATTTTAAGCAAAAAAAGGATCTAACTTATGCTTCGAATGAATTACACATTGAATAGATTGAAGAAGGACAAGGATGGAGAGAGTAGACCTGGTAGAAGATTATTCAGAAAATGGTGGCTTTGGGCCAGTATTGGGGCGGGGGGGCTAAGTGATGAAGGGGTGCAGAGAGAAGTGGTCAAAATCTGGATATATTTTGAGGGTTACCAGGCAGAATTCACTGATGGATTGGATACATGGCGTTCAAAAAAAGTAGATTCCAGAATTTTGGCCTAAGCAGGTAGATCAAAGCTGGCATTTCTTGAGATGGAGAAAAGATTTATGAGGAAGACCACTGGCAGCAAAAATCGAGATTTTAATTTTAAACAAGTTAGCACTAAATAAGTGGATGAATATATGATATTGCAAAAGACTAGGGTGAACAATTTAAGCTACATTTACTAGTTGATTGGCAACAGTTAAAATTTTCAAAACAATTTGAGCTAAGGATCTTCATGTTTATCATATTATATTGAGCTAACTGTGTATGTGGTTTGCTCTCCCACTAGATTATAAATTCCTTGGTACACTATTCACCTTTGTGTCATCACTGCCCAGCACAGTGCCTGGCACATAGTGTGTACTCAGTAATTGTGGAAGTAAATTGAAAAGAAATGGTTTGTGCCCATACAGAAATTCGAGTTGAGATTGTAGGTTTCCTGGGTCTGCTGTTGTATAAATTCAAACCACTCATGCTTGGGGTTGCTGAGAAAGTTCCAGATATCTGCTTAGCACCACAAAGAAGGGGAACCCTCACTTCCACATCCTGCAAACAACTCTTAGCATCCTTGTTCTTCCTTATTTTGCCTCATACCAGAGTCAAGAGCAACATTTCAATGTGTCTCTTACAGTTAATTTACTAAACTCCAGGTCAAATTGAGCCCTGGTCTACTTGAAGAAAAATACACAGATGTAGTTTATCCTTCCTTGTGCACGTTCATCTATCTTTACTCTAATTCACTCAGAACTCAGAGAAAAACGCATGTGTATCGAAACATTTGTATGGCATTGATTGTTCCCCATGCGATTATGCCAACAGCAATAGTGTGAAAGCATGGGGGTGAAAATCATCTCTGTAGCTTGTCTTTTGTGGGTTTACACCCCAATGAGGTAGGACAGATAGCCTAAGGTGTGTCTCTACTTTTCTCTGAGATTTGTCTTTTCAGTAAGAGTGTATTTACTATACCTCCTGCTTGCTTTTAGTGACTGATAGATTTCTTGAAGGTAGAACAGATTCTTTTTCACTTGAAAAAAAATTTATTTCTGTTGTAGTAAAACTGTTTCTTTAAAAAAGTTTTTAAAGATGTGAGACTAGATGTCATTTTAAGCTGGTACAAACTTCAAATTTTGATAACAATAAATCAGATTAGAGGTGTAGGATACCATTTTGTTTTCCGCTAGCCCCACTTACAGCCAAGTGCCCATCATTCCAGACTATCTGCCTCCATCTTTGTTCTTCTTCCCTCTCCCCTACTATTCTGATCTCCCATAAGACCTCTCACACTTTCCTATCTTATCTGTCAACCCAGTGATCCCTCATAATTGAATATTTGAGACCACTGGAGAAGCCTAAGCAGTATTGGAGCTCATGAAAGTTATATTTGCTAGGTGTATGGTATACCTGCTCACAAGGGTCTTCTAAACTCCTGAGAGACAAGACACATAAACAAAGTTTATTAAGTGTGATTCATGCTTCAATAGATATTATCCAGAGGAGAGGGCTTTGACTTTTTCTGGGTCAGTCAAGGAATATTTCACTGCAAAGGTGATATTTAGCTGAATCTTAAGGGATGAGTAAGAGTTTGCCAATGAAGGAAGGCATTTTACGTTAAAAAAACAAAAAAAGCAATATGATAAAGGGAATAGAGGAAGGCAATGATGTGATCCATTTGGAGAAAAGAAGTTAAATGGGACTGGAAGGAAGAATAGTCAAAGATGAGGGACCAGATGCTGGCTGGGCAGATGTTAAAAGACTGTGAGCAGAGGCATGCCATCATCACATCGAAACAGTATGGAAGATGAATTAACATAGGTTCTAAGTTCACATAAAAGTCTATGGCCATAGTCAGAGTGAGGTGGGACAGAGTCAAGGGGATTAAGAGGCTGGATGGAATCAAGAGAGTTACAGGAATCAGAATCCACATCAATTCATAACAAAGTGCAGGAGGGCAGGATGAGGGAGAAAGCAGAAGTAAAGGTTTTAATTCCCAGGTGCCATTAACCAAAATAGAGAATAAAAGATATTGGCTGGGATTGCATCAGCATGAGGAGCATAATATAGCTGATTCTGGAAGTGCTGAGTATAAGGATCCTGTGAGCTAAGCTGAGTTATATATTTGGGAGTCTAATAGGCAGAAAGGTTGAAGTCATAGGTGTGGATGCAGTGACTCAAGGTAGAACGCCCCTGAATGGGCCTGGTTCCTCTAAATTAGTCTAAGGGATGTCAGCCGTACTTCCGAGAGATCTCAAATATATATTCCCTGGTTTACAAAATTCAAGTAAGATATTCTCATCCTTTAATGATGCATGAGACTGCCAGACAGTCCATTAGCCAGAGGTCGCTGATATCATCTAGCCACAAGGTTTAAACCTCTGAGGTCTTAGAAAGCAGTTTTCCAAGGGGCTGCAGAAATGTACTTCTCCTTTTCTTATGAATACCCATAGGACCTGGTATCACTAAGATACTATGCAATCTAACTCCCTCCGGAAAATCAAAATGCTCATAAAATAATGCTAAGATCTTGTCAAATAAGGCCTTACCCAGCCATATTCAAGGAGGAAAGCATTCCTTCTGACTTCTGAAAAATGGCCTCTTTGCCTTCTCCAAAAAATAATGTCAGAACATATCACAACTATTACTGTATATTTAATAATGATGGAAATTTTAACTTTCAAGGATCCTACTTAGAAATCAAAAAGAAGGGCTTTCAAAGTTACATTGCTTATTTCTGTGTGTGTGTGTGTGTGTGTGTGTGTTGTTTGTTTTTAACCTCTTTATTGGAGTATAACTGCTTTACAATGGTGTGTTAGTTTCTGCTGTATAATAAAGTGAATCAGCTATACATATACATAAAAAACAAAAAAGGTGGGGAGAGGAGAAATTCCTCCCTCTTTCTGCTTACCCAGTTGCTTGAGCTGGGGAATCTGTCTTCTGCCCTGGGCTTCCATGGTTCTCGGGCCTTGGGACGCCAACTGATTTACACCACCAGTTTTCCTGGGTCTCCGGCTTGCAGATGGCAGCTGGTGGATTTAAAAAAAAAAAAAAAAGGTTACATTGCTAGTTACTAAGTAGAGAAGACCCTTGTTTTCCTCACCTCCTTCAGGGTGAGACCAGAAGGTTAGTCACTTTAGTGTGTGTGTGTGTGTCTGTGTGTACATAGGCACACCTGAAATCTGATAGATAGTCCATGATCTTTGAAAATTTGTTTTGCTTTCCCAAAAGTTTGTTTGGTAATGTTTTTATTTAATCTCTCTGGGCTTACGTTTCATCTTAGCCACCATTTAATAAGTTTCTTGAATGTGCCAAACGATAGGAGTTTTATATTCTTTATTTCATCTCCTCTTCTGTTACTTATATGAATGAGATATTAGCATGGAGTTTTTCTGTTTTGGGGGTTTTTTTTGCAGTACGCGGGCCTCGCACTGCCGTGGCCTCTCCCGTTGAGGAGCACGGGCTCTGGATGCGCAGGCTCAGCAGCCATGGCTCACGGGCCCAGCCGCTCCGCGGCATGCGGGATCCTCGCGGACTGGGGCACGAACACACATCCTCTGCATCGGCAGGCAGACTCTCAACCACTGCGCCACCAGGGAAGCCCCTACCATGGAGTTTTATACATAAATCTGAATCTGCAAAAGGCTAACCAACTTGTCCAAGGTCACATATCCACAAAGAGGCACAGCAAGTGTCTGAAACTAAGTCTTTCTGACACAAAAGCCCCCGCTATGAAACACAAGGGATGAACTTGCCCAGAGAAAGAGACTACCTGAGGATACAGCCAGAAGGCACCATCTGCAAACCAGGGAGAGACGCCTCAGGAGAAGCCAAACCGGCAGATACCTTGATCTTAGACTTCTAGACTTCAGAACGATTTCCCAGGAGCTCTATGACCCTGTGACTTTGGTTACTGGATTACAGCCCAGGGATAAGCAAAGCTGACCTTCAGCAACATTACTGATCTCTCTTAATAGTAATAATTATAAGGAGATTATCTCAGAATTTCTATGTGAACAATCTTATTGTTTAAAAATAATGACTTTTTTTGGGCTTCCCTGGTGGCACAGTGGTTGAGAGTCCACCTGCCGATGCAGGGGACATGGGTTTGTGCCCAGGTGCGGGATGATCCCACATGCCATAGAGCGGCTAGGCCCGTGAGCCATGGCTGCTGAGCCTGCGCGTCCAGAGCCTGTGCTCTGCAACGGGAGAGGCCACAATAGTGAGAGGCCCGCATACCGCAAAAAAAAAAAAAAAAAAAGACATTTTCAGAAGCAAGAAGAACTACAGTCCTGCAGTCTGTGGAATAAAAACCACATTCACAGAAAGATAGACAAGATGAAAAGGCACAGGGCTATATACCAGATGAAGGAATAAGATAAAACCCCAGAAAAACAACTAAATGAAGTGGAGATAGGAAACCTTCCAGAAAAAGAATTCAGAATGATGATAGTGAAGATGATCCAGGACCTTGGAAAAAGAATGGAGGCAAATATCGAGAAGATGCAAGAAATGTTTAACAAAGACCTAAAAGAATTAAAGAACAGAGATGAACAATACAATAACTGGAATGAAAACTACACTACAAGGAATCAATAGCAGATTAACTGAGGCAGAAGAATGGAGAAGTGACCTGGAAGACAGACTAGTGGAATTCACTGCTGTGGAACAGAGTAAAGAAAAAAGAATGAAAAGAAATGAAGACAGCCTAAGAGACCTCTGGGACAACATTAAATGCAACAACATTCACCTCATAGGGGTCCCAGAAGGAGAAGAGAGAAAGAAAGGACCCAAGAAAATATTTGAAGAGATTACAGTCGAAAACTTCCCTAACATGGGAAAGGAAATAGCCCCCCAAGTCCAGGAAGCGTAGAGAGTCCCATACAGGATAAACCCAAGGAGAAACACGCCAAGACACATACTAATCAAATTGGCAAAAATTAAAAGACAAAGAAAAATTATTGAAAGCAGCAAGGGAAAACGACAAATAAAATACAAGGGAACTCCCATAAGGTTAACAGCTGACTTCTCAGCAGAAACTCTACAAGCCAGAAGAGAGTGGCATGATATACTTAAAGTGATGAAAGGGAAGAACCTACAACCAAGATTACTCTACCCAGCAAGGATTTCATTCAGATTCGATGGAGAAAGCAAAAGCTTTACAGAAAAGCAAGAGATAAGAGAATTCAGCACCACCAAACCAGCTCTACAACAAATGCTAAAGGAACTTCTCTAAGTGGAAGACACAAGAGAAGAAAAGGACCTACAAAAACAAACCCAAAACAATTAAGAAAATGGTCAGAGGAACATACATATCGATAATTACCTTAAACATGAATGGATTAAATGCTCCAACCAAAAGACACAGGCTTGCTGAATGGATACAAAAACAAGACCCTTATATATGCTGTCTACAAGAGACCCACTTTAGACCCAGAGACACATACAGACTAAGAGTGAGGGGATGGAAAAAGATATTCCATGCAAATGTAAATCAAAAGAAAGCTGGAGTAGCTATACTCATATCAGATAAAATAGACTTTAAAATAAAGAACGTTACAAGAGACAAGGAAGGACACTACATAATGATCAAGCGATCAATCCAAGAAGAAGATATAACAATTATAAATATATATGTACCCAACATAGGAGCACCTCAATACATAAGGCAACTGCTAACAGCTATAAAAGAGGAAATCGACCGTAACACAATAATAGTGGGGGACTTTAACACCCCATTTACACCAATGGACAGATCATCCAAAATGAAAATAAATAAGGAAACAGAAGGTTTAAATGACACAATAGACCAGATAGATTTAATTGATATATAGGACATTCCATCCAAAAACAACAGATTACACTTTCTCCTCAAGTGCGCACAGAACATTCTCCAGGATAGATCACATCTTGGGTCACAAATCAAGCCTCAGTAAATTTAAGAAAACTGAAATCGTATCAAGCATCTTTTCTGACCACAATGCTATGAGATTAGAAATGAATTACAGGGAAAAAAACGTCAAAAACACAAACACATGGAGGCTAAACAATACGCTACTAAATAACCAAGAGATCACTGAAGAAATCAAAGAGAAAATCAAAAAACACCTAGAGACAAATGACAACGAAAACACGACAATTCAAAACCAGTGGGATGCAGTAAGAGCAGTTCAAAGAGGGAAGTTTATAGCTATACAAGCCTACCTCAAGAAACAAGAAAAATTTCAAGTAAACAATCTAAACTTACACCTAAAGGAACTAGACAAAGAACAAACAAAACCCAAAGTTAGCAGAAAGAAAGAAATCATAAAGATCAGAGCAGAAATAAATGAAATAGAAACAAAGAACACAATAGCAAAGATCAATAAAACTCAAAGCTGGTTCTTTGAGAAGATAAACAATATTGATAAACTATTAGCGAGACTCATCAAGAAAAATAGGGAGAGGACTCAAATCAATAAAATTAGAAATGAAAAAGGAGAAGTTACAACAGACACCACAGAAATACAAAGCATTCTATGAGACTACTACAAGCAACTCTATGCCAATAAAATGGACAACCTGGAAGAAATGGACAAATACTTAGAAAAGTATAACCTTCCAAGACTGAACGAGGAAGAAACAGAAAATTTGAGCAGACCAATCACAAGTAATGAAATTGAAACGGTGATTAAAAATCTTCAACAAACAAAAGTCCAAGACCAGATGAATTCTATCAAACATTTAGAGAAGAGCTAACACCCATCCTTCTCAAACTCTTCCAAAATATTGCAGAGGAAGGAACACTCCCAAACGCATTCTATGAGGCCACCATCACCCTGATCCCAAAACCAGACAAAGATACTACAAAAAAAGAAAATTTCAGACCAATATCACTGATGCATATAGATGCAAAAAATCATCAACAAAATACTAGCAAACAGCATCCAACAACACATTAAAACGGTCATACACCATGATCAAATGGGATTTATCCCAGAGATGCAAGGATTCTTCAATATGTGCAAATCAATCAATGTGATACACCATATTAACAAATTGAAGAATAAAAACCATATGATCATCTCAGTAGATGCACAAAAAGCTTTTGACAAAATTCAACACCCATTTATGATAAAAACTCTCCAGAAAGTGGGCATAGAGGGAACCTACCTCAACATAATAAAGGCCATGTAGGACAAACCCACAGCAAACATCATTCTCAATGGTGAAAAACTGAAAGCATTTCCTTTGAGATCAGGAACAAGACAAAGATGTCCACTCTCTCCACTATTATTCAACATAATTTTGGAAGTCCTAGCCACGGCAATCAGAGAAGAAAAAGAAATAAAAAGAATACAAATTGGGAAAGAAGAAGTAAAACTGTTAGTGTTTGCAGATGACATGATACGATACATAGAGAATCCTAAAATGCCACCAGAAAACTACTAGAGCTAATCAATTAATTTGGTAAAGTCGCAGGATACAAAGTTAATGCACAGAAATCTCTTGCATTCCTATACACTAATGATGAAAAATCTGAAAGAGAAATTAAGGAAACACTTCCATTTACCACTGCCACAAAAAGAATAAAATACCTAGGAATAAACCTACCTAGGGAGACAAAAGACCTGTATGCAGAAAACTATAAGACACTGATGAAAGAAATTAAAGATGATACCAACAGATGGAGAGATATACCATGTTCTTGGATTGGAAAAATCAATATTGTGAAAATGACTATACTACCCAAAGCAATCTACAGATCCAATGCAATCCCTATCAAATTACCAATGGCATTTTTTACGGAACTAGAACAAATCATCTTATAATTTGTATGGAGACACAAAGACCCCGAATAGCCAAAGCAGTCTTGAGGGAAAAAAACGGAGCTGAAGGAATCAGACTCCCTGACTTCAAACTATACTACAAAGCTACAGTAATCAAGACAATATGGTACTGGCACAAATACAGAAACATAGATTAATGGAACAAGATAGAAAGCCCAGAGATAAACCCATGCACCTATGGTCAACTACTCGATGACAAAGGAGACAAAGACATACAACGGAGAAAAGACAGCCTCTTCAATAAGTGGTGCTGGGAAAAGTGGACAACTACATGTAAAAGAATGAAATTAGAACACTCCCTAACACCATACACAAAAATAAACTCAAAATGGATTCGAGACCTAAATGTAAGACCGGACACTATAAAACTCTTAGAGGAAAACATAGGAAGAACACACTTTGGCATAAATCACAGCAAGATCTTTTTTGATCCACCTCCTAGAGTAATGGAAATAAAAACAAAAATAAACACATGGGACCTAATGAAACTTCAAAGCTTTTGCACAGCAAAGGAAACCATAAACAAGACGAAAAGACAACCCTCAGAATGGGAGAAAATATTTGCAAACGAATCAACAGACAAAGGATTAATCTCCAAAATATATAAATAGCTCATACAGCTTAATATTAAAGAAACAAGCAACCCAATCCAAAAATGGGCAGAAGACCTAAATAGACATTTCTCCAAAGAAGACATACAGATGGCCAAGAAGCACATGAAAAGCTGCTCAACATCACTATTAGAGAAATGCAAATCAAAACTACAATGAGGTATCACCTCACACCAGTTAGAACGGGCATCATCAGAAAATCTACAAACAACAAATGCTGGAGAGGGTGTGGAGAAAAGGGAACCCTCTTGCACTGTTAGTGGGAATGTAAATTGATACAGCCACTATGGAGAACAGTATGGAGGTTCCTTAAAAAACTGAAAATAGAATTACCATATGACCCAGCAATCCCACTATTGGGCATATACCCAGAGAAAACCATAATTCAAAAAGACACATGCACCCCAATGTTCATTGCAGCACTATTTACAATAGCCAGGTCATGGAAGCAACCTAAATGCCCATTGACAGACAAATGGCTAAAGAAGATGTGGTACATATATACAATGGAATATTACTCAGCCATAAAAAGGAATGAAATTGAGTCATTTGTTGAGACGTGGATGGATCTAGAGACTGTCATACAGTGTGAAGTAAGTCAGAAAGAGAAAACCAAATATGTATATTCACACATGTATGTGGAACCTAGAAAAATGGTACAGATGAACCGGTTTGCAGGGCAGAAGTTGAGACACAGATATAGAGAACAAACGTATGGACACCAAGGGGGGAAAACCACGGTGGGGTGGGGATGGTGGTGTGCTGAATTGGGTGATTGGGATTGACATGTATACACTGATGTATATAAAACTGATGACTAATAAGAACCTTCAGTATAAAAAAACAAACAAAAAAACAACTAATACTAAACTTTCTTTGGGTTATTTGTATGGAAATATGTTAATATAAATGTTTCAGACATTACATGAAATTTCTAAAAATCTTATATATTCTGGTATAATGTTATAAGTCATAATTCTAGTTATTACTTTAAAATGTATATCTCAGAAATAACTAAATTTCCTTGTGAATTGCATTATTATGAACTTTCATCAAATCTTTAACCGTGGTCATTATTAAGTCTTTTGTCATTTACAGACAGTTCTGGGTGTACTCTGATGCTTTTGCAAAAATGTTCCTATAAAAAGGTTTCATCTTCAAGGAAGTCATGGAAAAGACTGACAAGTACAGGTTTCTGGTAACTGACTATATTGCTGAACTGAATGAATAAGCATTTTCAGAACTCTAATGGAAAACTGATGAATTCATAAAAGTCCTAACAAAAGATCTAGATGAAAAAAAATTAATTACATGGGACTGAGTGAACTGATGAGGATGATTATAATTTTTGTGACTTTCTGTTTGAATTAAAATTTAAAAATCCCCCCCAAAATAAATAAATAAGTAAAACTCATTCTGTTCACGTGTAAAAAAAAGAACTCAATCTAAGATGCAAACTATCATATGTAGGATGGATAAACAAGAAGGTCCTACTGTATAGCACAAGGAGCTCTATTCAATATCCTGTGATAAACCATGATGGAAAAGAATGTGAATAAGAATATATATGTGTATAACTGAATCACTTTGCTGTACAGCAGAAATTAATACAACATTGTACATCAGCTATATTTCAATAAAATTTAAAAAAAAAGAACTTGAGACAGCAAATATCAATAGAAAAGAATACAAAAAGACTGCCGGAGTGGAAAATAATTAAAATTTTTAATAATAGCTACCCAGGATTTGTTGTTTTGGTATATTATTCTGGGCTATTGTCATTGGGAAATAGTTTATGTTTATAATATATTACAATGTTATACGATAGGTTATCAAAAATATTGTGTTGACATCATTCAATGAAGTCAAAATAAATTTTTTGTAGTTTGGTCTATTCCACTATAAAATATTCATCTCCAAATGTACCTCAAACTATGAAGAGTTCTTTTTTAAAGTTTAATAGAGATGTATTGAGAAACTACAGAAAGCGTATAAATAAGGAGTTATGGTGCTTACAAAACTGAGTAGGAGACCATACTTGCCCTCTAGGGATTTACAAACTAGCTGAGGAGTAGGATTTTAAAAGACACAATATGCAATATATACAATGTAAATGGCATGTTCCCTAATAGTTACAAAGTGCTAAGTTATGACCTCCCAAAGAAAAGAGGGGTCATAAACCAGTATGATTGGGAAATAATAGTGAAGATGCAGAGCTCACTGTTTTTTTTAAGTGGTGGCTTTATTTTGGATACTGACTGGTTGGTAAGCTTTTAATAGAGATCTCTTTGTTCATTAAACAATTATTAATTTAGCACTCTAGGCGGGCTCCCCTGGTGGCGCAGTGGTTGGGAGTCTGCCTGCCGATGCAGGGGACGTGGGTTCGTGCCCCTGTCCGGGAATATCCCACATGCCACCCAGCGGCTGGGCCCGTGAGCCATGGCCGCTGGGCCTGCGCGTCCGGAGCCTGTGCTCCGCAACGGGAGAGGCCACAACAGTGAGAGGCCCGCGTACCGCAAAGGGAAAAAAAAAAAAAAAAAAAAATTAGCACTCTATTATGCACTTTTTCTAAGGCTAGGCAGAGTGATTGAATAAAGCTGACTAGATCTCAGCTCTCATTCATTCTAGTAAACAAATTCTGATATAGATAAATTCTTTACAACAATAAAATAGGATAATATCACAGTGAATGAGTTGGCTAAAAGAGGGGAGAAAAAGGCCTTTTTTTCAAGGTAGGACTTTCTGGAAATATGTCTCAATAAATGATAAGTGATTAATCTGAATATTAAAATTGATTTTAATAAAATATTGAGTAAATATTTGGCATGAGCCCAGAAAGGATTCAGGCTTAGCCATTGAACACACATGCACTTTAGAAGCAAATGGCTTGCCTTCAAGATCTAGCTCTTCTGCTTTCTAATTGTTAGCATTGGCCAACTTTCCTATTTCTGCAAGCCTCACTTTCCACATCTTTATGCAAACATAACAATGATGCCTACCTTACAATTTGTAATGAGTACTAATAGGCATAATGTATTGTAAAAGGCTTAGCCAAGTGTTTGGCACTAATAAAAGTGACCATTTTAGAGCATTTGGGGGAATACAGTTTAGTCCAGCTTGACTGTAACATATGAGGAAGAGTAAGGGAAGATAAGTCTACAAATATAATTGAAACCAGAATAAGCAGAATGTGCAACACCAGCCTATTCCTTAAGCTGGAAAGAATCGTGAAATGTTTTTTGAGCAGGGAAGTGATGTCTCAGTGCTAGGCTTTTGAAAGATTAATAGATCAGTTGTTTACAGAATATTTTGGATACTGGAAATACAGAAGTAGAAAATCAGTTAAGAAGCAGTTTAATTACTCCCATAATAGAGACCAAAACAAGAGAAAGGATTGCAGACATTACAGAAGTCAAGTTGACAGGACTTTGTGACTAAGTGAATGAGTACAGGTGTCAAGGCTGGGGGCCTGAGAGAATAACTGAATAGAGATGGCAATGAAAGGACCCACTTTGAGTCAGAAGAAGATGACTCAGCTGTGGGCACACTGGTTTGAGATTCCAAAAGATACCCAGCCAGCAGTGGAAAATGTAGAACAAAAATAAAGGGGAAAGCACTAGTTAGAAATGCAGGTTAGAGTATCATCAACATTCAGATTGTAGCTGAAGCCCTGAATGCTGGCAGGATAGCTCTGCCAAGAGAGAATGGAGATAAGAGAAAAGGATGGTAAGGGCATAGTCCCAATGTCTGAATACTTCTCACTAAAGAAACTAGAAGAAAGAGTCTGGGAATGAGACGGGGAAGGGAGGGATCCCTATGAACGAAGGACAGCCAGTAGACACAAAGAGCAGATTCTGCATGTCAATTGCTGTATGTAAATAATACCTAAATAACGAACTTAAACACTTTTTTTCAGATATTCCGTTTATAGGATGCCAAAAGAGCTAATTTAAAAATTGTTGGTAATGCTTTTCACGCATCATGAAAATGATGTAAAATTCTTGAGCTTTGTCTTTTTTCTTGTATATATCTAATTTATTTACAAAGTCCTCATAGAGAGGTCTTTTTTAAAATGTTCCATTTCTAAAATATAGAAGCACTTCTTAAGGAAATTGTGAAATATTCAGACTTAGCTGAATAGCTACCTAGGAAATAAGTCCTGTCAACAGCATGAAAAAAGTTTCCTTTGACATAATAGCTAAAGGTGATGAAATTATTTTCTCATTAAATGACTCAATTCCCAGGGTGGCATTAGGAATGCATAATATATGAGGTGTTATCACAAAAGCCTTTTTTTTTTTTTTACTGCTACACCTCTCCCCTTACTTTAACTTTAATTATGATAGAAACAAGGTATAAACGAAATCAGCAAGTATAAATTAAAATGATATAG
Source organism: Pseudorca crassidens (assembly GCF_039906515.1). Lineage (NCBI taxonomy): Eukaryota > Metazoa > Chordata > Mammalia > Artiodactyla > Delphinidae > Pseudorca > Pseudorca crassidens. The sequence goes on from NC_090306.1 coordinate 67,124,326, forward strand.
ATTGTCTCATATCACTAGTTGTTCACCCCCATATTTCACATTGTGTTGTACAGATCTGAATTCAAGTTAATAGGGGAAAAAAGTTTTTCTCCTTCAAACAGGCAGACTTATTTACATAAATGAAATTATGAATTAAATTTTAAAAATAGTAGAACTGATATAAAATATTGAAATACACGCTATGGCCAAGTATATGTTAATAAACCTGAAAATGTCAATTAAATAAATATGTGGAAAAGTAAAAATGATCAAAATTAACTCAAGAAATATATAATATAAATAGAGCAATAAACCAGATGAAATTATTATTATTATCAAAGAATTCCAGAGCTAGAGTTTACCAATTGAATTTTTACATTCAAGTAATAACTTATTATATTATTTTCTATAATATAGAAAGTAAAAGTTATCCATTGTTATTCTTGATGATTTCAAAATTTGATCAACATGAATAAACATACAACAAAAATGCATGAAACCTCAGCTATTAACAAAGTTGGATACAAATGTACTAACAAGTAATTCCAGTAATACATTAAAGGTATAATCCATTATGATGAAGATAGGTTTGTTTCCAAAAACTTAAGTTAATTAAATCAGTGAATTTGATAAAATTTTACATTCTCGTTAGAAGTATTATCGTTAAAATCAGAAACACGGCATGCTTATTCCCTCCATTATTTTAGAATAAGATAGATTGTCGGGCTTCCCTGGTGGCACAGTGGTTGGGAGTCTGCCTGCCTATGCAGGGGACACGGGTTCGTGCCCCGGTCCGGGAGGATCCCACATGCCGCGGAGCGGCTGGGCCCGTGAGCCATGGCCGCTGAGCCTGCGCGTCCGGAGCCTGTGCTCCGCAACGGGAGAGGCCACAGCGGTGAGAGGCCCGCGTACCACAAAAAAAAAAAAAAAAAAAGATAGATTGTCATTCTGTAAAGAGCACATGCTTATCTTCATAGACTAGTCCCAGAGAATTATCTAAAAACCTATTAGATATTCTTAAAGACTTTAGCTACAGGAATTTAGGTATAATATAAACACCTGAAAAACAGCAACTTGAATTTGAATCACCAGTGAGTAGTTACAAGACAGAAATAATTACCAACTAAGAAAAAATTAAAATGTATCCAGAAATAAGCCTTAAAACATTGTGGCAACTATGTCAAGGGAACTATAAAGCTTTATTTAGAGATAAAAAAGGAAAAAAATTAAATAGGAAGATGTACTAGATGGGCTCCTGGATGGGAAACTTAAATATTGTAAAAATATGAATTCTTTCTAACTAAATTTAGAGATCTAATGCAATCTTTGGTAATATGTCGTTGGAATATTTTTGAGAATTTGATACATGGTTCTAACATTCATCTGGAATAATAAGATAGAAGAATGACTACAATCAAATGGCATTACATTTTTTGTGTACAATAAGAACTAATGATTTTCTTAAAGAGCAAAAATGAAGACATGCACCAAGTTGATAACAATACTAATATCTTGAGGGCGGGATTAAAAGAACTTGATGGAAGGGGGAGGCTTTTTTTTTCTTTGTTTCTATATTTATTTTAGTGGGAATGATTTTTACTTTCTTCTGACCGTAATTTTCAATTTTTAAAAGATCCTATTAAAACAATAAAAAATGATCCTATTAAAACAAAAAAAAGGAAATATTTTAAATGAATATAATGAATGTTTAGTATGTTTAATATATAAAGATATATTTCATTTCAATAATAATGCTAAATTATTCTAGTAGAAACTTTAATATTACTAGATAATTGGCAAAAGAAGAAATTTCCTTCAACGTTCACTATCATTAGTAAGTAACAAAATAAATTTAAAACAAAATAGAGATACCATATTTATCTTTTTGATTTTGTGGTTTAAAATGTTAATATTTATGACTGATAAGGTAGAGTGACAGAGGCCCTCCCAGACTCTTCTTGTAGGAATGTAAATGGGTCAGCAGAAATCTTGCCTGAGAGATCACAATGGATTTTGATTTTCCAACTCACATATTTGTGGATTTTTTTAATTCCTACAATATTTACACATTTAAATAGTACAATATTAACATATTCTACACTATTTACCTATTCTTTTATAATCAGAAAAATAAAAAGCATTCTTAAAAAATAAAGTTGCTTAATGTAAATTCAGCAATTAGGATTTTTTAATATAGTATTTCTTAAATCACTGCTTTTCTTAATTTATTTGTGAGTGACAGACATGGTTATGGCCTCAATTCCTCTCCCCAGTAAGTTCATTCATAATATTCTAGTAACTGAAATGAAAATACACAAATTTCTTCTCATAGGGATGCTGGGTGATAGGTATAGTAATAACTGTAATAATATTAGTAATAGTCAAAATATTTAACATTACCATATGCTGGGTACTGTGTTAAGCTCTTCAGAGGTATGAACACAGTTAATCACCAAACCCTATATGGTGGGTATTATTGCTTTACCAATTTACAGATAAAAAACTAAGTGTCAGAAAAGTTACATAAATGTGCAGGACAGCACTGTGACTCCAGAGATGGGATGCCAGGATCTTATGCCCTGCTAGACCGCTTGCTTGGGATTTTTTTTGAGGTCATGTAACTTACGTGAGCCAAAATGTTCTCAACTCCGCCGTAAAATGAAAATAATAACACTTGGCAGTGTTGTGAAACCAAATGATGTGATATATATGAAAGTGCTCTGAGGAGCAAATTCTGTAAATTTAAAACATGGTTGTAGAAAAAATGGAGTTTAGTTTAAGTATTTAGATAACGGTTCCTTTCTAAAAAGTATCTTTCTTAGTGTCATCGATTATTTTTCCCTGTTCTTTTAAAAAATCTATGCTATTTTGTAGGAGAAATTGTTGCTCTTTGTTGAGTACAATGTCTGAAGCATTGTCCACCCAGTGTTGCTAGTTAGAATTTTACTACAGACCAACCAATCCCAACCACAGAAGCTGTCTTTGTGTGTAAGACTTTAGATGCAGCAAATAATAATAATGTATCTATAGCAAGTTTTCCAGTATATATTACTACTGCCAAAGGACCCCTGATGAGATGTGAGAGAAAAGAAATTAACTATTTGTGATTAAAGATGTAGTGAACACTTTACAAACAAGTATTTTTTCTGACCATAATTAAATTTTGGTTGAATTACATTCTATTTATGATACCTCACTGCCCCCTGATTTCATCTGGGTAAAATGTTCTTCCCGTTGTCTCCTTTCGACTTCTGCTCCATTTTACAAGAAGTGACTAAAATTTTAAAACCTTTTTTTTTTTTCATTTATGACAACAAGATTGAAGGAAGACTGCCATGAGTACAGAGTCCTACACAAGAAATAGAGATCTAGGTCAATTTTTCCAATGGGGAAAACAAAAGTGGGCTGACCTCCAATATTACCTCCTGCCTCTTCTCTGTGATAAGGTACAGTAAGAACCAGAAATGAACTTGAAAACAAGAAGTAGCCTCCTTTAGTTCCATAGCAACCTATGAATAGACTTCAGAAACCTATCCTTCTCTAAAATAAAGATTTTATGGGGTTTAGATCTTATTTTCTTTTGAGTAGTTGGAGACTCTAATCACTTTAAATCATAGGAAATCTAGAAAATGTTTTATGTGAATTCAGGTATAATACATTTATACTTTAATTCTAAAGCTAATTATTGGTATCAGAAGTTTGCTTCTCAGTTAAACACTGATTAATAAAATGGATTTTTAATTTTATAAACCTTAATGCTTGATTTAGCAGTGTGGTTTAACCAGTATTTATAGATATAGATACAGATATCAAAAAAGAGCTTTAGGGGCTTCCCTGGTGGCGCAGTGGTTGAGAGTCTGCCTGCCAATGCAGGGGACACGGGTTCGTGCCCCGGTCCGGGAAGATCCCACATGTCGCGGAGCGGCTGGGCCCGTGAGCCACGGCCGCTGAGCCTGCTCGTCCGGAGCCTGTGCTCCGCAACGGGAGAGGCCACAACAGTGAGAGGCCCAGCTTTAAACATGTATGCACTTGAAAATAAAGTATAAATAGAAGAGCACAGAGAAATTTGCTAGTTACTGGTTCTTAAATAATAAAGCTAACAATTGTTAAACTCTTACCAAGTGCCAGATGACTTAGTTATCACAAGTATTACTCCCTTTAATGCTCACAATAATTTTATAAATAATTAGCATTTTTAAGTCAAATGATTAAGTGACCTGCCCAAGGACATGCAAAGATAAAGTGATGAAGTTGGACTACACTCCCATTGGTCTAACTCTACAAAGAGTACTCTTTACCACTCATCCACACTATGGGTACTTTACTTACTTGTTTTTTAAAATAGTCACTATAGTGTAGCGATCAAATATAAGAATATTGTGAATTTAAATCCTCCTCACTTAAAATTAAAAAATACTAGTTTCACTGCAAAGAAAATCCTGAGGTGACTCCATGGTCTACAGTAGTATTCCTAACAAAATTTGGGATAGGAGGCTGTGGAGCAAAGAAGGGAAAACCTTTAGAGGAATATGTCAGAATCCAAGAGGGCTGTTTTCATACTATGCTCACCCCACCTCCCAATTCCAGTATTTCTCCCTATTCTTTTCATGCATTACGTATGTACGTACCATTTCAAATACTCTTCCTCTTCATGGAACATGCTTTCTGCTTCTACCCTACGTCATGGCTAAGTTTATCCTGCAGGTCTCCACTCACATGTTACCTTCCCCAGGAAGCCTACCTGTTCAGTTAGGGTGTCCTTCCTCTTGCTCATAGCACCCTGTCCTCTTTCCTATCATATCACGTCCCTCTCTCTCTCCCTTTCCCTCTAACACACACACAGTATTTTAATCCTTTATTTATATGTTTGTCCATCTAGTCCATCATATCCTTCCAAGCAGAGACAACGAGTTTTTCATTCATCTTACTGTAGTAATAAATTTTAAAAATAAAAGACAACTATTATTTTTATCCCAAGTGAGTACCATAATGCCTGCCAGAGACTCAACACTCAAAACGTATTTGTTGAGTGAACAAATATATTTCAAGGCACCTCCCAGTTTTCAATGTATTTTGTCATGTGTTCCCTCATTTAATTTTCATGTTACACCTCTGTGCTGAGTGTAATATTCTTATTTTTAAATAACAAGAAACCCAAAATGCAGAAAAGTTAAGAAACATGTCCAAGGTCACAAGTGCTACAACAAAACAAAACTGAGACTGAAACTTATGTCTTTGGACTCTGTCCATTAGTGTTTGCCTTACAACGAAGACGAGAAATCAGTCTCCTAGGAAAGTACGAGGTATACTTCTGGCATACCACATTTCACTCTCTGAAAAACTTTACTACATTGAAGTGGTAGCATGCCACAGAAATTTTTAACTGTACATTTCAAGCTTAATGGACAAAATAAGAGTTTTCTTCAATTCAGTAACTGTTTAGTACAGAGCATAGAGTTAGTAAATAACAGAGACAATCTTTGCCCTTCATGGAACTAAAAGTTTAGTTGAAAGGATTAGAGAAAAACGCAAATAATTTTAACTCAAGGCAAGAAAGAGATGCTACAAGAGAGTCAGTAGTTCATTGGACAAATTAAATAACTAATTCTATGTGCCAAGCTTCATGCAATGGGTTAGATATATGAAGATTTAAAAATGGGATTGTGGGCTCCCAAAAGAAAGCGATATCCAGTAGGTTGAATTAAGAACAGAGTCATGTGACGGGGGCAGTGATGGTGGTGGTGGGATGAATTGCGAGATTGGGATTGACATATATACGCTAATATGTATAAAATAACTAATAAGAACCTGCTGTATAAAAAATAAAATAAAATTCAAAAACTAAATAAATAAAATTTTTTTAAAAAACAGAAAAAAAAGTTCTTCCCTCCCCTTTAAAAAAAAAAAAAAGAACAGAGTCATGGAAGTGGTAGAAACTGAGAGGAAGCTTAGAGAGCTGGTTGACTTTCAAAGAATAAGGATAAAGGTGGTCATTCTGGGAGCTATGGAGACATTAGACAAAAGCTACAAGATAGAAACATGTGGGGCATATTTTAGAGAGAACTAGTTTAATTAGAGTGTTAAAGGGGGAAAATGGGTGAAAAAGAATGAATGTCAGGACCTTATATGCCAGACTAAGGAATTAATTCATAATTTGATAAGTAACGGGGATCCAATGAAAATTTTGAGCAGCAGAATGACATCACTCGAGGTGGGATTTGTAAAGATTTATCTCCCTGGTGTATGTAGGATGCAGCAAGAAACTGAAGTTTTCAGAGCTAAGGATGATAAAGCAGCATCATTTAATTACACCATTATAGTACAGAAAATATTTAGGTGATCTAAAATAAACACATTCGTTTATTCCCTGAAAATAGATGAAACAATTTTAAGAGAGTCCCCACTGATGAGTTTTCATACTAAAAAAGCCTATCAGGGCGAGAGATTGCAACGCAGTACAGTTAAATTAGATTTGTTATTTCTTGGAACGAAACTCCCTTTGGTAGTTGTAGAGAAGTTCTATTGCGGATTCAAAAAGAAAAAGAAGAACTTGAAGCACACAGCAATTTTTCATAGTTATTACAGGTGACATCTAAACTGGCAGGGTGCAGACAAAGAAAAGGCATGTAAATTAGACTAATAAAGGCGTTTCTTTAGACTCATCCATGAATACCAACAGAAGTATATAAAGAGATAAGGAACTTGTCTAGGGTAACTACTGATAAATGAGCAAGCCCAGATTATCTTTCAGTTCCAAAATGTATTTCACAGGCAGGTCAAGTCACTTTTGATTATTATTTTCAAAAGGAGTCATTTTTAGGATATTTGTGTTTCACATATAAGTTAGCCAAAATATTTTATGTATTATTATTTTAATTGTATTAATATGTATTACTAAATATGACTTTAACAACTGACATCCCAACCTGCCTTAGAGATTTAATGATGCTTTTATCAAAAAGAATAAGAAGATACTTGTCCTAGTGCTATACCATTGAAACTTGCACTTATGGACATTTAATAAATAGTTCTTTCATGATAGAGATTTTATACTAAAGAGATATGGCTTACAAACTATATTGTATTAGGTAGCCCCAAAACTCTCTGTGTTATAAATTCCGTGAGATGATCTGCAAAAGAAAGAAATTTTCTATTGTGAATTACATTTTGGAAATTTGCATGTCTCTTTCTTTGGAGATACAAACTACACATTAGCATAGTAAAGTCTGATATATCCTGCCTAAATATAAAACCTATTTAACTGTATTCAACCCAGTGCTTTCCAATCTTATGTGATAAATAGAATCTATTTATTTTCCTTTCATATCTATTCATATTCCATGCTGACCTTAGGAAATATTGCATATTACATATTTGGGAAATGTGAACTTTTAATGAAAGATCTGCTCACCACTAACCCTACTTCCCAGAAAAGCTACTGGCATTCTGGTCTGAGTCAACCCATGGGGTGCTCAAATTTATCATAGGTGCTCATGGGGTCCCCATAGTCCTATTTAGCCCTGCCTCAAAAATGAGACATTAGGGGCTTCCCTGGTGGCGCGGTGGTTGAGAGTCTGCCTGCCGATGCAGGGGACACGGGTTCGTGCCCCAGTCCGGGAAGATCCCACATGCCACTGAGCGGCTGGGCCTGTGAGCCATGGCTGCTGAGCCTGCGTGTCTGGAGCCTGTGCTCCGCAACGGGAGAGGCCACAACAGTGAGAGGCCTGCCTACCGCAAAAAAAAAAAAAGAAAAGAAAAGAAAAGACATTATCTCTGATGATTTTGTCTCCCCTACTCTGTTGCCTCCATCCATTCATTTGATCAATGTTTTCTATGTTCTGACTCCACGACAGGGAGCATGATATATTCTGGAGGTAAATAGTATACAGACCCCATGGCCCTCACCTTCACTAAAATAGTGGAAGAAAGAGACAAGAAAAGAGCCTGATATGTTTCTAAGGAAAATACCTGCACTGTGGGAACACAAACGAGGAGCATCCGGACCGCTTTAGTGGATTAAGTGCTGAGAATAAACTGAAATCTGAAGAATAAGTGAGAGATAAGGAAGATTGTCGTGCAAGGCCTTGGTGTGGAGAGCTTGACTTTTAGGAAAAAAGTAAATGTGGTACGTCACTCCATCCATGCACTACGGATCCCAAGGAAAAATCTTTCTTATTATTGAATTTCCCTTCTCAGAAGAGTAGAGACTATTCAAACCTTGGTACCTGTAGGGTAATCCAAAGGTGAGAGGAGGTGGCATCATGCCTTTTAGAAGCTTGACCCTCTGCCCCTTGATTAAGTAACTGCTGTTACTTGGAGGCAAGAAGCTAATGTTGGAATCACCCCCACCTGCCCACCGTGATTTAAGTTCGGAGCTACAAAGAGCCAACCAGCTAACCAACAACTCCTCCTACAGTGCTTCCTCTGTGGTTCTATCCAACCCTGGAGAAGTTCCTTCAGGCAGCATTTGACTCTAAGTCATGAAGGCAACCATAAGTCAAGACCAGAAACACTTCTTTGAGACAGAATATAGCTCTTTGAAGTATGTCCACTAAATAGGAGATGTGTTAGGATACTGCTGGCCAAGCCTATATGGATGTTCATTTCTTGTCGGAACACTGATTTGTCTTTCACAGGATTGTGAAATCAATGTATATGTCACAAATGAGCAAAAGAAAAGAGTACCTAAAATTGAAAATGTCAGTATTATTCACACAAACTCAAAAACACCAAATTGGTAACACTCTAATAAAATGAAGATGAAAATGTCTTAAAAATGAGAGACCAGAATATGTTATTATATGCATTGATTCTACATTTTCAAAAGGAAACAGTCACAGGAGGCTGTGAATCATTTATCATCCTGACCAGACCTCTCCTACTCTTTTCTCTTTAAATTTGAAAATGGTGCAATTATTGTTATGCTTCATAAAACAGTAAATTATCTCCAATTATTGCAGATTCGTAGTAGCAGTAAAATGCTTGTGTAAAACAACACACTCTTGGAATTTATTACAAGATTATAAAATTACAACTCTGAAAAGAGTTTCAAAAACATGTCTAACTCATTTTCCTTGCCTCTGGGCAGGACTGAGTTGCAAATAATTCCAGAAAAGAATAACTATCTAAAGAGATGGTCCAACAATTATTCTTGTTAGCTACAGGGTTCAATTACACTTATAGAGAGACAAATATTTTTTCCATATGCCACAGTTCTTAATGTTTCCTTATGTTTATATTCACCTAAATTCTCAAAAAAAAATCACATTCTATCATATCAATAAAAGTGAATGGACTCTGAACAACAGCAAAACCACAAAATTAAGTAAAGAAATCTGTCGATGACTTTACCCCATAAGCTTTTGAAAACCCTTTCATTTATTTGCCTTGATATTTCTTGTTTTGTCTAAAAGACAGCACTGGCTAGACAAATTTTTAATCACCTCTACGTCAAGGATTTTTAAAATGTCTTAAGAGTGGAAGGATAATCTACCCTCTGCACAAAAACATTTTGTTATTCCCACAGAAACCATAAAGTAAGCATAGCTTTTCCTCCGCTGACATTAGAGGATATTAGTGATTTTCTTAAATTGTAATTTAAAAGTTTTTTGGGAATCTGGGAGATGCCAGATGTCCCCTAAAGTTTTATCATATGTACTATTCTCCTTTTGTCACTCAGCACACCATCAAGGCTCTCCTCTAGAAACTGTCCTTCCACAATTTAGGGCTGCTTTGAGGATTTCTAGAACAGTTCTGAGACCATGTATTTGTCAGTCAAATCTGTATTCAATTCCTGTGAAGTTTCTCTCTTCCCCGTACTCTGAAAGTTACAAGGAGCAGAGGGGTAGACGCTAGTGATATGAAAATAGTAGCGTACAACCTCTGGCGTGAGAAAGATCTGTTTGACACCTGGTTCTGTCACTAACAAGCCAGTTGACCTTGGAAACGTCATTTATATTGTCTGAGTTTCAGACCCTCTGGCCTTTAAATGGAAATGATAATGCCCACCTCAGAGGGAGAAACGGATTGAGATAATTGATGGAAAGCAAATAGCAGCCAGACACATTGGTCCTCAGTCCATGTCTGCAGTTATCGTTTTCTATCATCGCTGGTGTTCTTGTTGTTAGTATTACTGTGTCTGTTGGGAACGATAGGGCACGAAGGCCAAAAAGCCCAGAGGAGTTTAGGATTGGTATCAGTGCCCCCAGAGAAGTGGTTGGAATGTGCACGATGTACAGTGGGGGAAACGCTGGGAGACTAGTAAGAAAGCAAGGTGTTTCCTCCACGTATTGATTTAATAGGCACACAAAATCGCTAGCAAAGCAGAAAACCCTCTCATAAGTATCCCACCTTAGGTGGAGACACAAGGCTCAGGGTATTAACGTAACACACCCAACACGATTGAACAAGGACTCAAACCCAGGATTTCTGCGTCCAAAGTCAGTGCTTTATCTGCTTATACCAGATGCCTTTTAGGACACCAGTCCTGCCCATAATATTCTTCCCCAGCCAGCCAACCTCCTAGTCATTGCCTATTTTTAACTCCCATTGTATGTTATACTCATTTTATTTCAGCATAAATATTTGCTGTGTTTATCCCTTTCTACTGAATTTTGAGCTCCAGGTCAAAGAGAATTTCTTGTGCATCTCTGTATCTTAAGGCCTTATATTCGAATCTGAGTTCCACCGCTAGGATTGGTGGGCAGGTCACTTCTTTCCACTCCAGGGAGGGTGGCAACTAGGCCTCTCTCTGGGTTCCCTTAGAATCCAGAAGCACCTCTTGTAAATGGAGAAACGGGCACGTAGAGATTGGTAAATAATAAAGAGTAATGAAAAAACCAGGGTATAAAATTGAAAGTGTTTCAATTCTGGACTAAGGATAAATTCTTGAGCTTGGGAGTTGCTTCTCGAAAGTCCTGTTATTAGAAAGATTAATCTAGAAGCAAAGTACATGGACAGACTAGCAAGAGATGAGCGTTCCAGTAAAATCATTCATAGGCTAATTAAATTCCCTCTTCGCGCACTTTTACTGCAATTAAAGTATAAAATGTCTGTTGACATTTTTGATGCCTTGATACGTATGGAGAGATACTTATTCTTCAGTGGGTTTTCCCTTTCCTTTTCTGTGCTTCGTGTAATGCAGTCACCATCCACGTGAGCCCACAGTGCTCAATGTTAAATTCGCCAAATGCTGTTCTGCACTGTTCCCTCAGCCAATTTATTTCAATCTCAGAAGGAGCAGCCAACTCCACAGTGGATGACTGCTGACTGCAGTTCCACACCATCACTCTTCAGGAGTAAGCTGCACTCGAGCAAAAAGCTCCCACCGTGTGAGCATGGATGCGATCAGCCCCTCATCAGTGGCAGCAGCTGTGGGCCTAGGAGACCCCACTTTCTGCCCATGGGGTGCAGCGATGCAGACAGCTTATCTACCTCTAATACAGGACTGGATTTTTATCTTTAAAAAAAAAAAAGCTATAGAAACGGTAAGGGAAAATATATAGGTTGCACAGGGAAGATTATCAAACCAGTCTTCATCCCATGTAAGAGCTAGGTCATATTTACAGCATGATTGGTGGTAGCCAGATATCATAAATGCTTATGTTTATTTTTGGAAAAAATGATAGAACTTTCAGGGTAACAGCTTAAAACTTCTAATTTTCATGGTTAGGGGGTTAGAGCCTAAATGTTCAGAAATTTTCCACAAACGCTATCATCAACTTAAAATAGCTGTATTTTGGGCTTCCCTGGTGGCGCTGTGGTTGAGAGTCCACCTGCCGATGCAGGGGACATGGGTTCGTGCCCCGGTCTGGGAGGATCCCACATGCCGCGGAGCGGCTGGGCCCGTGAGCCATGGCCGCTGAGCCTGCGCGTCCGGAGCCTGTGCTCCGCAACGGGAGAGGCCACGACAGTGAGAGGCCCGCGTACTGCAAAAAAATAAAAAGCTGTATTTACTAAATGAATTTGTATTGAGATGGACACATGCGATAGCAAGTCTGTGGCCCAGAGCCAGGAAAGCTTTACCTTTGTCCATTTGACCTCCCTCCTCTTGCCTCTGACTTTCCTTATATGCTGATTCCATCAAATAATTTGATGATTATAGAAATGATCCTTGACAAGATCCTTTATTCTTGAACTATATTATCATTTACCCTATCACCTTGCATTTGTGAATTGCATGTTAGAATAAGCCATTTTGCTGTTTCACATGTGTACTTATTATTGGTTATGTACTGTCACACTCCGACTAAAATTATGATTTTATTAAAGAAGTGGATGTTTCTAGAAATGTATGCACAACATGGAGTTTTTTCAAGATTTGACTGTACACCATAAGGGTAAACATTTTTCAAGTGCAATGTCAAGGGAAATTTTTTTCACGTAATTTGAATCGACAAGCCATTTCATTCAAGTCTACATACAATTTTCCTGTGTAAGTAGTGGCGCAAAAACAAATGGCATGCTGTCTGTTCTTCTCTGTTTAAAATCATAATCGAGTTTACCATTTCTGCTATGTGATAAAGCAAACAGCCCTAGTGTAGAAATTAGAAATAAAAAGGAGGATTTAGTGAACATCAAAGTTGAGTCCAACACCGTACATGTGTTATCATCTGTAAATTTCACAACACAAAAATCAAGCAATTATCTGAGTTTCCAGGGAATTAAGTAATTTAACGAATGTGTCCTGCTGGCTCTTTAAATGCTCTAACTCCACAGGCTTCTGTCCTGAGTACTGTCTTTTGCTACAGTACATGATTTTCCTGGGTGCTCTCATCTCTTTTCAGGGTTTCAATTGCTGCTTATATACTCCAATTACTCTCAAATCCATTATTTCCCACTGAAACCTTTCTCCCAAACCTCAGACCCAAATGCCCAACTGCCTAAGATATCCTCCCTTCCCTGTTCCTAGACACTTCCTCCTCCAAATATCCACTAGTGGTTTCCCTATTCTTTCTACTCTGTTTCCTATGTATGTTCCCCATATACACTAGCTGAGTTAAATCAACACATTAAACAAAGGACTCAATATGAAAAATCTATCAAAGTTATGTGACATTTCATGTGATCAAATATGTGATTCTAATAAGAGAATTTCCTTAAACATTTCATTCTTATACCTCAGAAGCCATACAGGCATCATCTGATCCAGATTCCTTGCTTCGCAGCTGAGAATCTGATGCTAATAGCAGCAGTTCAGTCTTTCACTCGTGATTGCATGGCCAGTGTCAGCCTTGAATCCCAAGTTCCCTGACCTGGGAGGAAGTTCTACTGGACCTTGTAAACTCCTCCTTTTTTCAAAAAGTAATGATTTAGGAGTGTGAGCCGGTATTTAGAGTAGTGAGCTATCATGTTTCAAATCAGCAGAAATCATCTATGTGTCATCTCAAATTATCCCTTATGGGATAGTGGGGCCTAGGTCCATATTGTCACACTGTCTTCAGTATACGCTCCACGGTTGGGGTCACTTTCTCTTCCCTGCAGTGGCTCCTAGCCTGTATTTTCCTTTCCTTCTCCTCTGGCAAACCCATTTCCCAGTCATGAGGATCCCATTGTTCACATCCACACCACTCACTGCCCTACCTGACTCCCAAAATGGGGGGCTTGAGTTTAGCTACCAGTAAACATGCTTCAAGTTACCTCTTTCCCAGACTTGGGGTAGGAATGTTTTTGGTCTATAGAAATAGGCAGCCTCACATGTTAACTGCACATGAAAACTTGCTTTGTCTGTTGGGTTTTCTAACATCCTAGAACAATCTGGAATAAAATGTAGAGTGCATTTTTAAGTGACATTGAATAAATCTAAAAAGGAAGGTAGACCGCTATTTGATTTTGCTAGCCTCTTGTTGATTTCAGAAGCAGGGCCTCTGTAATGGTGAATTCAGTTTTACACTTTTCTCCTCTTCCCACTCAGGGCTCGTTAACCCCATAGTCACTCTCCACCTGCACCATCACCCACAAGCTCCTCTCATGCCCATCCCTGGCAATTTATGCCTTAGGTTAGCTTTAAGGTCACGTTTATGAGTCTGCTAAACTTGCAAACTTAGCCACCTGAGATGCTACAGGAAAGGAAATGTTCTTATTAGCTGCTTTCAATAAAATTTTCTGGAGCTCAAGTAGTGTTTTTAACACCCCAAGGAGACACCTTGTAGAGAGAAGAAGTCAAGCCTTATATCTGCTTAATTAGTAATTACCTGTTAAGGTATTGAATGATATACAACATAGTAGATGCCATGCAAGTAAACTAGCATTTATTGAGTTCCTAATACATGATAGCCAGACATAAACAAAAATCAAAAGTCCTCCTTGCCCTGGTAAAGGGGACCTTAGAAAAGCTGCATTTTTAGCCACACACTTTAATGAAACTGTTCCCCTCTGGTCACTGCTTTTCAGCACTTTTTGTAGTAGATGTCGTCTGTCTATCATGTTTCCTTGTAAGATTTTTAAGTTCTCTCAACTTATAGAACTATAGCATGTGTCTTAAGCATATACTCTTTCTTCAAGCCCATCATCACTCACATAATTAGATATAAAAGACTAGAAATTTCTTTGAAAAAAGGTCAATAAAAAGATTTACACTCCAAATAAGTATGAATTTTTAACTAGTTTCCTAAAAATTAATTTCTGGGGAAGTTTTTCAGTTGGAAGACTTTCCTATAAATTGGGCTATTTTGAACTTGAATATAGCTAATTCAGCGTCCAAACGTGGTAAGTAAAGCAAATTTTTGTGGTCATATATATGTTCCATTCATTTTTTTTCTTTTTTTTTTTTAATAGGAATATAGTTGCTTTACAATGTTGTGCTAGTTTCCGCTGCACAATGAAGTGAATCAGCTATATGTATACATATATCCCCTCCCTCTTGGACCTCCCTCCCCCGCCCACCCCATCCTACCCATCTAGGTTGTGGCAGAGCACCGAGCTGAGCTCCCTGTGCTATACAGCAGGTTCCCCCTAGCTATCTATTTTACACATGGTAGGGTATTTTTGTCAAACCTAATCCACCAGTTTGTCCCACCCTTCCCTTCCCGCCCTGTGTCCACACGTCTGTGCTCTATGTCTGTGTTTCTATTCCTGCCCTGCAAATAAGTTACCCTCTTGCACTATTGGTGGGGAAGTTCCATTATTTTATTGCCAATAAATTAAGTTTGGTAAGTTTGAGAGACAGATATGAAAATGTCTGAAGGATGATGATGTTTAAAGTGATTCTTTTTTTCCACCAAGTTCTTAGTAAATAATAAATTCTCAATTACTTTGAGAAAGATTATTTTTATCTTCCCATATTTCCCTAGCCTCCCAGTAATAATTCTAACTATTAATCTAACTCGCTCTATTTTTTAAAATAAATGATGACATCTCCTAAGTAAGGTGATCATTAACATCCATCATTTTTATAAGCAGTTTGACTGAAAATGAAGAATTATGATGAGGGGAGAGCCTAGTTTTACAGGAGAGTATTTCACCCTTCCTTTTGGAGACAAGTTCTACAGAGCCACCCAATGTGTGTTTAATTCACTTATGATAGAGAAAGAATGAAATATCCTTCAAAAGCTTCAAATCAACTTGCCATTTAATCCCCATGTTTCCAATAGGCTCTAACATTAAGCAAGAGAAGGAGCTCTTGGATTCCTACCATAAGCTCCCATCTGTCTAAAAAGTTGTCTGCCTCAGCATTGCAGGTCCCATCATCCAGTTCAATTCTTTGAGCCATGCCACTGCTGCCGAAGGCATCCATCTCAAAGCACTGTGTGTGTGTCGGGGCCAGGGTGGGGGGCGGGGAGTAGTTGCAGGAGAGAAAATAGAAAAGAATAAATGCCCCATTAACAAAGTTATAGAACTGATTTTCAGATTCCTTAGCTATCACTTCAGAAATAAGGGAGGGGGGCATGGAGAATCTTATAGAAAAACAAATAGGTAATTACGTTGAAAATAATAACACCGAATGGTTGATTCTTCTGATCCTCTAGATACTAACAGCATCCCCACTCTATAGATGAGGAAACAGGCTCACAGGGATTGAGGAACTTATTCAAGCCTGTGCTTGAAATCACAGCACTGCATTATGGTAACACAAACGTTTTGTTCAATTACATTTTAGAAGCACATTTACTGCATAAATCTAGTTCTTTTGTGCATATAATCACACTATCTTTTTTTCCACTAGCTAAAATAAAATTGAAGCATTTTACATTTCCTTAAATGACAGTAGGTGTCTAAAGATTTAGTTTTCCATTTTTGGTGTTAGAACTCAGTGAGCTCCAATTACTGATTCCCCATAAACCTGAAACAAATAAACAGGAATGTTTCTTTAAAGTTAATAAATAGAAGTTCTTTACTTCCTTGACCAGTAAATTAAGAAAAAAACAGGAAGAAAAGTCCAGCATAGCTCTACTCTTCCCCTAAAATGAAGAGGAGACTAATGAAGGACTCTTTCAGATACCAACGGGAGAAATAGCTTTGCCTGCCTGCCTTCTTTTTCGCTGGTGCTCTTGTCGTATTTTTAATTAACACTTATCAAGCACGTACTATGTGCCAGGCACTCTGACAAGAACCTACATTGATATATTCAACAACCCCATGAGGTTTTCAGGAACTACATCACAGTGAAATTTTCAAACAAAGCTCTCACTTATACAGAAGACCAGGATTCCCATTCTAAAAGGTCATCTCTAATTCACACTTTTGACTCTGCCCTAAGCATAGCCAGAAGTCTATTGCCTTTCAAATTACGTGGCCTGCCTTAGGGAAGAACTCCCCAGCACAGATATGATGTAATGGGAATAGCATAGCCACCCAGCATTCGAATACACCCTGCAACTTTCTTGTTTTATGATCTTGGAGACAATACACAACCCCTCAGAACTTCCATTCCCTCATCTGAAAAAAAAAAGGATACCAAACCCAAGAAATTATCATGAGGAAGAATTTAAATAAGCCATAGATAACCTGGAAGTAAGAGCCCAATGAAATAATTTTTTTCATCATCATCATCTTTATTAGATGGTACTTTCTCAGATTCTTTGACCAGAAAATAAGAAGGACTTGAATAGACAATAAGACTTCTCCATGGAGTAATTGTATACATTGTATATATAAAACTATATATTATTGTCATTTCATACTTGGTGACTAGACAATGATACCCCTATTCTTTTTTTCTAGATTATCAATCAAATGTCTAGCATATAAAGATTTGAAAAGTTAAGTATGGAGTAGTCTGAGTAAAATTAAAAGTATTAATTCACTTCAAGTGAAGCTGAGGGAAAAAAGTATTTGAGGTTACTCTAGGAAAGAAAGGAGGGAGAAGAAGAGATAATTGAGAGAGAGGAATAAAGAAAATACGCTCGTTATTTCTTCTTTATTCTCTGCCATTGTGTGATTTCTTTACAGGGATTAGAGCATTGACATATGCAACCTTGATTCTTGTTATCTCTGATGAAGAGTAATCCATCCCTTCTATGGTGTGTGTCTTAGGGCTTAGCAGATCGCTTTATTTCAGAAAGTTACAACACAGAACCCTCAAGAAAAAATGGGTAGAAACTATTAAAAACTGCGTAAGCAAAAAATAACATATCGTTTTTTCTTCTTCTTCCCAGTTGAGGACTCCATTCTTTGGCAGACATTGTAAAGTAACAAAAATGTTTAATCAGAGTCCTCAGCTTATATATGAAAAAATCATTTTCTCTCAACTGCTCCAATATCATTATCACTTTGTTAATAGGCATGCCGCATTCCTAAGTTGGGAACATTCACTCTTCCTGGAACAGGCAGGCCCCAGATTCCTCCTGGTTTCTGCTCAGTCTACCTTATCAAAGACGCCTTTCCTATCTTCTTCCTAGGCAGCAGTTCCCTCACCCCGTCACTTGCTACCCTCTAATCCAACCTTTTCTTTATTTTCTTCAGAGCACTTATCACCATGTGACATCTATCTGTTTAGTGTTGTTCTCACCTCATGAGGATGTAAGCACCATGAGAACAGAGATTTTCTTTGGTTCACTACTGTATGGCGTGAAGGAGGAATTCAGTGGTTATTTGTTAAATTAGTGAATGTAAAGAACTATTGAAGGAGCAAAGGCCTGATTAGGTCTCAGAGACCGGAAAAAATTAATATCAGCACATTTAAAATAAAGAGCTTATATCTTTATTATGTAGTCCTTGTGAGTGTGTGTATATGTGTATATATACATATATACAGAGAGAATGTGTGTGTATATATATACACACATATTGAGAGAGAGAGAGAATGGCACTACTAAAAGTATAACATGCTGGAATCGTCGCTCAGGTAACTCTAGTGACAAAGTCACTTTGGAGGCTATATGCAGTGTCAAACGACCTCATTTAGGATGTCTATCTGGACAACTTCAAGATGATGTTGGTAAAAATATATTTAGACTCAGAATAAGATAGGGCCCCAGATGTCCTGAATTACTGGGTGAACTGGTATGGAGCGGTACTAGAGTGAGAAATACAGAAATGGTGACTCTGACCATATCTTGGACTCAAGATTGTAGTTAAGGTAGGGCCTACCAATTACATGAATTCTGTTTGTCAACCTTGTGGTGTTAGTACTGAATTCACTAAAACTTGGACTTGCAACTTGAGAATTATCACCTAAGCTATTTGATGACAATTTTGTGTCATTCAGATTCATGGGAGACCCCCATCTAGGACCACACCTCACCAGGAGGAGGCTGTTGAAATTCTGCTGGTGGCATCTCTCAGCATTGAATCTATTATCTCACACAGTTAAGATGTGGCTCCAAAGTTTTATATCCTGTTCAACAAAGACTTAAGAATGATCCAGACCTACCTTCCATTAAAAGTAGTCAAATGACATTTGTTACTAAGCATAATCCCTTAGAGCCTCATACCCATCACCCAAGCTGTTCAGAGTATTCTTCCCAGTGACAGAAGCAAATTTTTATAAGTACAATTTTCTCCATTTCTTACAATCCAAAGATATATTTTAGTGCCACTTACGCATTGGTTTTCTGGAAAATGCCTGCCTAACCTACCCTTGATCTGACTTTGCCTTAACTTAGCACTGGTTGCAAGAAAGATATGAAAAAAAATCAGAAGGACAGTTTCTATCATGAAATAAATCGAGGGTCAAGAGTTTAGTAATGTTTAAAAGCAAGAGCTTTGAAGCTAGCCGGGTTTGTCTTATATCTGAATCTGAGAATTCCAGCCATATGAATATGAGCAAGCTGCTTAATATTTTAAAGCTTAGATTTCTGAACCATAAAATTGGAATAATGACAGCACCTAGCTCAGAGAACTGATGTGAGGATACTGGGTAAGTACTGGGCAAAGCTGTCATGACGACTGGGAAGAATAATGGGCGTGAAATGACTATCATGGAACAGGTCAACATGCCTATTTCCTTCTCTTCTCCCTTCACTTGGGAAGGATCCAGTCCCTGGCACTCCCTTGTGCTACCAAAATCCTGCCTTGGTATGGCTGTTTCTGTTTCCAGCTGTCTTTAATCTGCCACATACAAGAATAAAAGCTGAGAGGAAACGTAGAAAATAATGATTACCTTGTCTTTATTTATTAAGAGCAATAGAAGAGGCCTTTTCTTAGGAATAAATGTTGAATCATGTTAGCAGAAGTGACTGCTATTATTTAATATTGTTTAAATTCAGCTATTTAGGAAATGAATTATCTAGCCAGGTAGAGAGACAGAAAGATGTAGATAGACACATAGGTAAATTAATGCTTGGATGGAAAGAGAGACATAGGATCATACACGGGTGGATGGACGAACAGATAGACAAATAGGTAGATATATGCATGGATGGTTAGGTAACAAATAGATTCAGAAAGATGAAATCATATATGGTTGGATGGATGGATAGATGGATGGATGGATGGATGTTATGGTATGAATAAGGTATGAGAAACATCATGGTATGGAATTCAAGGTAAAGGGGAAATTCCTAGAACCCTATCTCTCTTTTGAATTACAGCCAAGCATACTTATGTTTCAAGCCTGTGATCTTCAGACTGCAGCATGGTGTACTCAAATTACAAGAAAAACCTGTTACATTTTCCTAGAAATTCTATAATCTTCAAGTATTCGGGAGGAATTTTTTGTTTTTGTTTCAAAAATCCAAATATATAATGAAATAAGGTACAAATACATAGGTATTTTTTTAGAAAAAAGCTCATGTGTTTTTATGTTAGAAAAGCGTGGCCTTAGGTTACAATCCCCTAGACTCTCCTGATGGTGTCCCTTCTTTCTTGTCTTTATGGGCACTTCGGTTGAAAATTTTAGAAGTACATTGTCAATCAAAGGGTCACAACAGTTGGTGTGGTCTGAAACACAAACTGTTTACAATTTTTGTTTTCTTTTTATTTTAGCAATGTATATATTAATTTTTTGCTAAAACCAAACACACGTGCTATTAAGGTCATGCTGATCCGATGAAACATTAAGCAGAACAGGCTGTGAGGTACAGTGGAGAACAGGACACAATCTGCTATGAGTAAGAGAGAAAAAGCACAGATGCATGTCAAGGCAAATACTCAATAGACCCGTAAAACTTCTCTTCATGGGTCTGTAAGAGAGCACAGTCAGGTCGACGAAAATTGTATGAAAATGAAGAGTCACTACTGAAGGAATTGAAAGTGCAGTGACATGGGTGCTTTCCTAAATCCACACAGGAACACTGATGTACTCTAGGAGGAATTATATTGTAAAATATACTGCCTCATTCACCATATTTGAGTATGAGTTTCTACAAATTTAGTATCTGAAAGTGTGCTAAAAATACAAAATGGTTGGGAATCTCTGGGTTAAACTTTGCAGTTTAGATCAGGAGATTTACTGACACCTGTTAGCAAAGTACCATAACCAGATGGAGACAGTGGCTTTTAATAAGTGAATCTAAGTATGAATGTGTAAAATTCCGTTTAAGTCACAGGGCTTTGGATGGAATGTACAGCTATATCAAAGATGATTCAATATGTGTACATTATAAACATTTTCAGAGAGGTTTTATTTTGCAAATGGGTACAGACCTCTGCAAATGGACAGATGAAAAGAATTACATACAAACAAAACTCAAGTAACATTTTTGATGAAAAGTTTGCAGATCTTTCTCAGAAATCCATATATAAAGAAGTAAATTTTTCTTGGTACATAAAAATGTGGGAAATTTGCTAAGATTCATCAGGAATTCCTGTGTATATAGTCATAGCAATCAATGAAATTTTTTTATGATCTGGAAGGTATTCTTTTTCAAAAACTGAGTGATTTCTCACCCATAGTGAACTATAGGTGACTATACAATTTACATACTAAAGTAGGACACTGTTGAGAGTTAGAGGCGGTGCTAAACCAAATTAAAAGGAATTGCTTGATCTGTACCTGGCTTTGCCGTATGCATACTGGAATGCATTCACTCTAGGAATAATTGCCGTTACCTGGAAATCATTTGTCATCCCATGCATTATATTGTCCAGCATCAAACCAGTGGAGACCCATCATTATTGCTCCAAGACAGTTCATGGGTGTCATGTTTCTGTACATCTGGAGAGCATAGGAACCAGCTGCCTTGGTTCTCAGTCTTTTCAAGAATGTTTGTGTGGCAAAAGCTTTGGAAGCTAGAGATCCAGAGCAAAAGTTAGGCTGGTTAGCTTGCATATCATCACAAAAGATTCAGGTTTTCTAAGCTTAGGATTCCTCATCTGTGACACAAATCCCATATGTGCAGAACGTCCGCATAATCCTCGTGGGACCTGGACTGTCAGGGAGAATTGACACAAATATGAAGCTCATGCTGCTTGCTATGCCACAAATAAAAGTCCTTTATCTTTGGCCCTGGAGTTTCATGTCTTCTGCCAGTACCCATGGATATTTAGATGGCTAACTTGTTCACTTACAAGTAGGGCAAAACCCCAGCCACTTCATAGCTTTTAACACACATGGATAGGGCAAGAGCAAAACAAATAACCATTGTGATAATAATATTTAATCTGAGTCCTAGAAAGGGCATTGGACAGGGGTCCAGAGATAAGTTGCTAATCCCACTAGACTACAGCCTTTTTGAGTGAAAGAACAAATTACTCCCTTTCTCTCTGGTCCTCAATTTTCTTATCCATAAAGTAGTCAGAGGAAGGAGGTGGCCTTTTAAAGTCCTTCTGATTCTAAATTATTTGCATTTGTGATTCTTTCAGTCTGTCCATAACTCTGTCCCTCATTCCCACCACATGATTTATAGATGCATCCTATGTACATATGATATGTGCTCTACGGTATATGTGTTAAAACTCACAGAATATTAGCATGCAGAAGCTCCTTAGAGACAGTGTACTCTAGATATTTCCATAACTATGCTCTGATAAATCCCAGGATTCTTCAAAGAAGATTTGGGAACTCCAAAATTCTTGATTGGTTTATTTTTCATGTAAGTGTAAACTAGTTTTTAAATTGAAACAAAACCACATGGATACTGCAATGTGTTGGAAGCTAAATGCAACCACGTAGAAGACCAACAGTGAGGGAAAATATCCTCATTGACCTTACAAAATGCAAGTGCCATACAGTCCAATTTCTAAAATAAACCTACACTGATAAAATTGTTTCTTTTGACTGCTATTTAAATGAGTTACAAACAACAACCACTTTGCAATGCTGACTTTATCAATCAGAGACACGAAACACTGATGCATTACAGTACTATTAGTCTGATGAAAGGGAGTATAACGAATTGGGGTAAAGAAGAGAAGTAGAGGCAGAAAAGCTAACTATATATACGTGTGGAACTATTATAATTATTTGAAGCTTATTTTCCTTTTGAGTTGAGGATCCTATTGTTTCTTTTAAGGTCACATAGTTGAATACTGCAAGAATTTGGAGTATGGGTTTACTACAGTAGCTTTTGTCCCTACTAGCAAAATTATTATTAAAGGTTTCCTTGAACATAAATGTTTCCTTGAACAAAAAATTTTCTTTTGCTCTGGCTTGGCATTGCTGTCCCCAAAGATGAAGGGATCGGTCTGAACTTTGGAGGAACAAGCCAGAATGGAAAAGAGATGTGTATAAAAGGCAATATGGAAAAAGAAACAATCCAGTGGCTGATTCATGTGCAGAAACACTTAAACCAATGCATCTCCGTGACTGGGGAAATGGTGGCAACTTGGATAGAAACAGGAAAGTTGAACAGAGTAACCAGTTTTGAAAGCAAGAATTATGAGCACAATTTGAGAAAGGTGGAATTTGAAGAGATAACAGGCCACGTGGTATAAATCCCTAACGAACAGGCCAGAATTGAGGAAAGAGGCCTAGCTAGAAATATGGATTTGGTAGTCATCTGTGTCCACAGACTGCAGGCTTCAGATATCAGAAATTAGCTTTTATTCTTGAATCTGGAAGTGCCAGTAATGCTGGCAATTTCCTGCCACTCTTTCCAATAAAAAAGTCCACATTCTGATTTCGCTGTGACTCAGTAAATTGCCTCAAATCTCATACACCATTTTCCTCGTTGCAGGGTGTCAAACCCAAATCTACCTTCACTTTAAGTGTAAAAGTTTTTAAAAAGAGTGTTGTGCATTTGTAAATTGAATAATTACATTTTCCTTTCCCTGAGCAATATGGAAATGTGAAAAAATAATAATAAATCATCTTCGCCAATCAATGCAAGGAATTCAGGTTTGCAAAGCCATGTTTGAATTACTATAAAAGGAAAGGAGACCTGACAATTTCTGTGTGATTGTGGGATGTATAGCATCATCAGAATGACAAGGTAAATGCTGAGGAATATTTTTCTAAATATTGGAAGAATTGACTGGGTATTCAGCAGAAGCTAAGTGAAAATGTCAGGGTAACGATTACGATTTTGCACTTTAGCACACACTGACGATTGGGACATAGCAAGATTTGATTGTGGCTTCATGAAAGTATGAAATCGAACTTTCAGAGACATCGCCTGTACTAGACTATACTTGAATGCTCCTTTATTTTGCATGCAAGATTTTTTTTTAATATATACTCTTTTTAATAGTATGTTATTTGGTTAATATATATGTCACACTCATTAAATTTCATACCTTGAATTTGAAGGTATTTTTTCTATCTTTGTTTCTTTGTAAGCATAAAATTATCCTGAGCTTTTCTCAGATACCAGTAAATAAGTAACAGTTGTTCAGTGAGTATCTACCATGTGCCTACCGCAAGGCTGAGCATTATGGACTTTTCAGACGGAAGAAATTAACATCCACTGGGGAAGCAAGTGTAGATACTCATAAGTGTTCAACTTTCTATTCTGTGATAAGGAAGATTAAGAGTTGGGTGCAAATACCTCCTTGGTTGACATGAGCATCTTGCTTTTGATCGACAAAGACGCTTATGGGAATATCAGCTTATCCTACTCCATGGCTTTACTTTTAGGGCCACAGGACACGGGTTGGTGGTGGTCAGTGGATGATTATTCTCTTGGCAGAAGTCAAGGATTGCAGGATTCAGGTGTCTTTTGGAGTGGCTGAGTTTCTGAACAAATAAGATCCTAGCAAGAGCAATTAAAACAAGCTCTTAATTAAAAGCTTTTGGTATCTAAACTTGCGGAAAGCAAATCGATGTGGCAAGCTTTCACTCCAAGTCATATCATTGCTCTGAAGCCCAGAAGGGTAGCCTGAGACAACACTGTCTGGAAATTTCCTGAATGCCTAAAAGGACTTGGGTTGAGTTCAGTCTAGACTGGAAAATATGTCTATATTTAGAATGAATGGTGAAAGTTTAACATTTAGACAGAAAATCACTTAATTTTCCATTATTATAAAACTAAATGTATCATTCTCATGAGTAGACATCCTTTCAGCTGCTGTCTATTGAACTCTTATGAGCAGCCAGACATCTGCTGACAGCATTATCTTGGTTAAACTCACACCATATTATAGATTGGTACTCTATCCCATTTTTACAAAGGAAAAAAAAATCCTGGAGAAGTCAAGTAACTCGTTCAAGATCCATCACCTCACAAGAGGTGGGGCTCAGATTAAAACCCAAATATGCTGACCCCAAAGTCATCGTGTTAACTACGACCTGGTACTACCAAACTTGACCAGCAGTGAACTTCAGGTATTACATATGAATGTGCTAGGTAAATTAGTTCCTGACTGCATACAAGACCTCTACTCTCCAAGCATTTTTTTTTAATACCACACATCGCTGATAAACTATTTTCCACCGCTTCTAATAATAACACTATAATAATGACAATTATTACTGAAGATGGCCAGTGTATCTCTGTAATTTTCATTTTTAACGTTATCTAATGCAGTTTTTGCATAAATAATTCTTCTTAGCCAATAATTTATTGCTTGTGTTAAAAGAAAAAAAATCTAAAAATGAGCTTATTACATGTAAATGGTAAATCTCTTCTATTTATAGAAAATCATGTTTCTTGTGTTTTTCATTAATTATAATGGCACTGATCAACTTTAAATATGGGCTCCCTCTACATATTAAAATTGATTTTTCTCTACATTTTTAATTCTGCAGCTATTACGTATCTGGGAAACAAGAAAAATGTTCAATTATTTTCATTATTCCACCTATGTGAGGTATGGCTAGTCATTTCTGTAGGTCATATCAAATACTTGTTCCAAAGTATTATTACTTTGCATCCAAAAACGTCAATAACAACGACTTAGATCTATCATTTATTGAATGACTGATATGTTTTAGGTACCACACTTAGAACTTTTTTTGTACTTGGCACTTTATATCCATTGTATCATTAATATCCACGACCATCCCATAAAGTAGTTATCATTACCCACAATTATATAAGAGCAATCTGTGGATCAGAGTCGTTAAATAACTCTCCTAAGTCATAAATTAGAAGTGACAAAAGCTGTTTCCAAAACCTGCCTGCATCCTAGCACTAAATTTTTAGCCTATCACCATGCTCCCTCCAAGATACCTTTGAAAATACTGAAAATTAAACTATCTGTAAAAATAAGATCTTGAGCATGTTTCATTTTAGGTTTGCACTTCATAAACATTTTAACAGATATCCTTTGATCTTAGGGGAATAAAAATTAAAGTTAGCTGTAACTCTGTAATTTGTTTCTTTATATATTCAGTATCTTATCAACCCTTTGTTAGCATGGCTGACCTTTCCCAGCGCTGGTATTTATGTAGAGGATCATGCTTTTGTATTAACTATAGACATTTCTGTCTTTACCCCTGCACAAAATCTCTTTCCTGTCACGTCGTTAGCAGATATTTATTCCACTCTGCAAGCAGTAATGCATAAAAATATGACTGTAGATATGCATGTCCTTTCTCAAGCCCTAACACATACAGATTTAACCACCACGTCATTCATAGATACTTATTTCATCATGACAAGAAGAGCAACATATATAATTAATATTGATTTCCCTGATCTTGCCTGAACCCATACAGCTTTCACTGGTACAGACTGATAGGGAAACATTTTACCTCTGAAACTCTCCGGCGTTTAAATATTTAACTTCCATTTCATACATCACTAAATATTACTGGGGTACACAAAAAAACTACCAAAAAAGCAGTAATTCAAACTAAGAACTTAAGAAATCAACTGAAGCCAAAAAATCTTTAAGATTTTAAAAAGATATCACTAGGAACTTACATTTCAACATCAAACTTATATTTCAATCTCAGTGAAAGAGACATAAACATCATTACTCTTTAATAAAACCATAAATAATATTTTGTGGTATTTCCTAAATGCAATAATACTAAGAACTAGTCGTCTGTTAGAATTTACAACCTACATTCCAATTTACAAACAGATCACTGTCTCTGACTTTCATTCGCTTCTTCCTTTTGACCACAGATCTGCAACTTTGAGCAAGTTACTTAACTTCTCCAAGCTATCTTTTCCTCACCTTTAACACGTAAAATAAATCCATGGATTAAATGTGCATTATATATGTCACATTTGTTGAGATAAATATATTCATTAAATACTATCTATCAGGAAATAGATATTATATGATTATATATATATATATGTGTGTGTATATACATATATATATCACACAAACAATGCCTGCCATACACGTAGTAGGGTCTCAATAAGTGTGAGTTCCCTCCCATTTTCTCCTTTTCATATACGTATTGTATACTAGGTACGTATCTGTTAAATATATTGTACTTTATCACATACTATAAAGTATATGTATACTCTAAAGTATAATGTATAAATATACATTATACTTTACCCTATACCTTATCACCTCTGTATCACACACTATATATATAATTTGTTAAATACATTGTACTTTGCAAGGCTTTCACTCAGGGTGGGACCAGAATGAGGCGCTTGCTTCATGTACAAAACTTAAGATGATGCAAAAAAAAAAAAAAAAAAACATAATCAAGTAAATAATATTTTAATGCAATTTTTAAAAATAAGAATTTATCGAAATTCCATGATGAACAAAATATCAAAACATTAAGTAAGGGCAAAATCAATATTACTGGTCTTTCCTTTGCCTTGGGCTTTTATATGGCTCAGCCCAGCACTGCTTTCACCAGAATTACCTAAGCATGTTTCCGAGCTCTCAGCCTCTCCGTAGAAAGAATATTCAGCATGTCTGTGTTCTTATTCCAGGGCCTCTTGCACGAGGTAGCTCATCACAGCCTCATTTTTTTCCCCAGTTTGAAGCTGAAAGGTTTAAGGCTTGAAACTGGAGATAGGAATACAGGCTGAAGTATGAGCTGAGAACTTGAGGAATCAAGAATGCGAGAGGGCAGGGCATCACAGAGATCTAGTGATGAGAGAGCTTTTGTTCTAGAACTTGCCAACCTTGAAAAGGCTACAGACTACTGTCTCTCTGCTCATTCTGCTTCAACTTCCTCATCCAAGAATGATTTCTGACTGTGACATGTTTCTATAATGATTTGGGGAGGCACTAAATACATTTCTGGTTCTTAGGCCTATGAATATAACAGAGTACTCCATAGTTATTTTCCTTTCTGTTGGACTTGGTGGGGAGGTGGGGGGAATGCCTTGATGAATTACAGTTATCTAAGTACTCAGCATATGTAGGCATAGAGTTGATTTTAATAGTGCTTTTGAAAAATGAGAATGGGTACATCCTCTTTCTACAATGTTTTCTTATTTCATATTGTACCTATTCCTAAATATTCAAATCAGCCTCTACTAAAGCCAAATTGTAGACCAAGTTAGTGCTTGATATGACTTGGTTTAGACCGATTCTCTCACTGAGACAAGACACATTGCTCTCTTCGGTTTACCCCAAGGGAAAGAATTGTATCACCAGTAGGCAACCCAGGAAACAGATTAACCAAGCCATGGAGTAGAATGAGTAGGTGACGATGCTTCTATCCCTCAGTTACCAAACTATGCACAAAACATATCTGCAGTTAGTGTGGCCATGTATGCAGCATTTCAGGTGAGCTATGGATGGCAGGAAAAGACCACATGAGCCTACAGAAAGTCCCTGGTTTATTTAACAAGAATTCTGAAATTAATGGAAACACAGTGGCTCCCCACAGCGGGGGCAGATAGGCGGCATATGGCTTTCCTCTTGCCCCTGGCTTCCCTGAGGGGCGCACATCTGCCAGAGACTCACTTCATCTGGGGAAGGCCCTGCTAGCTCTGAAAATACAGCCAAGTTCTTCTATGCCACAGTCTTTCAAAACATGGAGTCTACGACACCAGGGAGACATAGGCTTATAACCTATGTGCTTCCATTAAGGGAATATTTACAGACTTTATAGACGCTTCAGGTTCTTCTGCAAACTCTCCCCAGGAAGCTCACATTTGCTTCTGGTACAGAAAGCAGAGTCAGGTTTCCTTAACAGTATATCTGCCTCTAGAATTCTGGTATCTCCAAAAGCCATTTTCTAGAACACTCCTTGAAACAGACTTAGTACATTTTAACTAGGTGGTTTCCACATACAGTTTGGTCTGAAGATAACAACAGATTAACTTTTCTGAAATATATTTAGTTCTTACCACATGCAAAGTTAAGTGCCTATTGAGTTCTCAGAGCAAATGAATGAGTTTGGACCCAGGCATACCTAATTTATAAAAGACTGTGTATTTCATTACCATGCATTAGAGTCAATTGGAATGCTTATCAAATGCAGAATTACTGGGCATCTCCCTAGATTTACTCCTGAATTATAATGTTTGGGGGTGGGGCTAAAGAATTGTTATTTTTCTGAGCCCCCACTTGACTCATGCACCCTAAAGTTTGAGTATCACTGATTTGCATCCTTGTTGCATTGACTCCGTTAGGATTTGAAGTTCTGGTTATCTTAGGAGAAGTCCGTAGGTTTACATGTTACCAGTACCATTGTGACAACTGTCTTTGCGTCCCTCAAAAAAACCATATACGCTCTCTCTCTATATATAGATAGATATAGATATAGATATATACACACACACACATATACTGTAGTCACTACCCCAAGCTGAGTTCAGCTTGCCTATATCATAATGAACTGACAGTCAGGGTCAAGGGAGTCAACTTCCTAAGTGTTCATCTTGAAAAAAAGTAGGCCAGCTTTTTCGCCTTGCCTTCTCTCTTGAGTTTTGTTAAAATAAAGCCTATTCTTATCTGTGGAAACCAGCACGTTTTGCCATCTGTCTCCTTGCAGATATCAAAGTTCTATATTTTTCATTCAGCACCAAATATTTATTTCAACCCTCCTTATGATGTTTTTTCATCCTCATCTCCCCTTCCATATACCAGTTTTCTGTGATCAGATTCAATCTGTGCATTGGCACATTAATCTATTCTTTATGCTTCATTTTATTCCTAATTTAGGCCTAAGGAATTTTATATTTTAATATCTTGTGACACCCTATAGATTCCTTATTTCTTTAAAAAAATGTACTCCTTTGAAAGTGTACAAATAACATATTTGTATCTTTGCTGCTTCTTAAGTTTATTATTTAGATGCATGAAATATTACATGTGACATTAGACAGACATGCTAGAATGGATGGCTTAACTAAAATAAGCTATTTTGTTGACTTCCATTAATACTACTGTGGTTATATAGGTTAACACATTTGAAAAACATGAGGAATATATGCTAAATTATTTTGCATCTCCTTTTTTTTGAATTTTTGAATTTTATTTTTTTTTATACAACAGGTTCTTATTAGTTATCTATTTTATACATATTAGTGTATATATGTCAACCCCAATCTCCCAATTTATTCCAATTATTTTGCATTTCATAGCACAAGTAAAACCAATGTTCTAGTATTGTTGATGAAAAAGAAATCATTGAGTAATTGGGGCA
The DNA here is from genome assembly GCF_039906515.1 of Pseudorca crassidens. Taxonomy (NCBI): domain Eukaryota; kingdom Metazoa; phylum Chordata; class Mammalia; order Artiodactyla; family Delphinidae; genus Pseudorca; species Pseudorca crassidens. Next base: position 67,154,588 of record NC_090306.1, read on the forward strand.
AAGACTGAAAATATTTAGGTTAGTAATGATTATTTGAATGTGGAAGACCAGGTATCTATTTAAAGAACAACACATGTGAACCTAAAACTGCTCTTTAAAAAAGGTTTTTAAACATATAAGCTATTTAGAAATATTTCATTTAACATAATTAAGGTGGGCTCAGGAGTTTATTTTCATTGCTTCTACTACTTTCATGATTTTTTGTAGTTTATGGATCCCATACTTTCTAAGGAATATCATGGGGCTGTAGGAACACATGGCATTGGTCTACATAATTCATTAGGTTAAACAGTCTATGTCATTGGCTTGGGTTTCTTTCTTCAGGGTGTTCCCAAAGTACATCAGGACCCAGCTCAGCTAGCAGCAGTTTGAGATAGAGAATTAGCATATAGTCTCTTAGGGAATGGTGCTTGAGTAGCTGCCTTGTGTGAGGCCTGAGCAGAATTGCTGAGAGCCAGAGAGGAAACAGGGTCCAGGCAGTAATCCTGCGTGACTCTGTCTAGTTTGGTATCTCAGGAAAGGAAATGTCAGGATCATTGTTGAGTGACGAACACACAGACAGTGCAGATCAGTGTTGCATCTGGGGCCCGCAGCTCACTCACGTTACAGCACACTTATGCAGAATTCCAAAGCAGCCCCTGTGGTACCAGGTAAGCATCTCACCTTCATTTCTACTAGTGTGAAGTACTGAAAAATCATTGAGAAGTTAAGACCCTTCTTTGCCTACCACTTGATGATTTACATTATTCACCTTTTTATGAGAGGGCTTAAAAATGTCCATTTTCTAGAGGGTACTAAAGATGGAAATAAATACATGGCTGGCTGGGTTAAGTATACTGAAAATGTGGCCAGAATAAAGAAAAACAAATCAACCTACAAGGTAGACCAACCATGAGAGACTGAACAATATGATTTTTTATTAATCTCCCATGCCAGGGAAACAGACACTTACTAAGACAGACGAAATAGAATGTTTCCATCTGGCAAAATGCTTGGAGGTGGAGACAAATTTAAACAGTCAAATGTGAACATTAGTAAAATGAGAAGAAATGACACTATAAGCAGATCACAATTTCTCATGGCCTTTCATTTGTCTTTTGAGAAGCATAATAAAATGACTGTCACTGTTTTAATCGCTTGAGAACCAGAATTCTTTTCAGAGTTTTATCACTTATTGTTGAATGTACCTGTGTTATGAGTCCAAGGTCCAGGTTCTGAATCAGAGAATCATTTATTTGATTTGTGTCAGCCACAGATTGCTTGAGGAATGTCACTTTTGCTTACAGAAAACTGAAATAGGCATGGTAGGATGTATTCCTATACTTCAAGTGCATTTTAAGACAAGAGGTCAAACTCAAGTTGTCCTTAGATAAGGAAGAAGCAGAAATAACAATACTTCAAGCACTAGATTTTTTGTGTGTAACCTTATAGGTTTATGATTTTGAGAAAATCTTATGTTACAAAAAAGATGGATGCTTAGATATAGAGAGTAACATACCGTTTTCTCTGATGATACTCCAAAAATGGATTCTTAAGAGCAGATCCTATTAAGATCTTTTCATGTTGCTAGGAGAATTGTTACCATAGAAACAATGGTACTAGTAAGCATCACTTACACACACATAACCTCAAAAGTAACTTAATTAAAGTACCTTTAGAATTTTATAGTGTTGTCTTTTGCAGCATTTGTGTGTGTGGTACAACTTATTAAGCCCTTTTTTAGGCAAGCATGAGTAAATTTGCCCACTGCCAGCTTTTATTAGTTTAAATTCTCACTCACTTTGTTACATTGAAGTTTTATCTTTCTTCAGCATATAAGGCAGAAAAAAAACTTTAATATTCTCAACTCAACTGTCATTTTTATTGGGAACATTGAATCACAGCAGTGGTGGGTGCTCAGCCCTGATGGGATGCCATAATCAAATAAGAAAATCAAAGAAAACTTTGGCACTGCTACAGATTTAAGTCACGCTTTACCCATAACCTCATAATCTTGAGTATTATTTTGAAAACGCAAAATCAGAACAAGTAGCCATCCTCAAATTCCTTAAAATATGCTTCTGGATTTTTCATTAAAAATCACAAATTCTGATCAAATGGAAGAGAGTTCAGCTCAAGCAACTTTGAGAAATACTCTTCTACTTTTTCCCTTAAAAGTATAGTTAATAAGACTCCATTACACAGGTACTGATTACAGGCCCATAGTTTACTGTTCAGAGAGTATGCTAGCTCACGTTACAGATTTCTCTAAACTCAAAAGCTTGAAGTCTGAATTCAGGATGTAAAGTGTTAACATATTGCCAGGAAACAAATTAGGAGAAGAGTTCCCATGTCTTGGTTGGGAAATTGTGCATTGCTTGTGGATACCCTGAAATACTGTAAGTTGGGAGTTTTGGAGGGGTATTGTGGAAGATACAGCACACCACACTTGACCACTGTAGGCTTCTGCTAATGTCGCACCCATCATCACCTCTTTGACATACCGTTTCCTCCAAAATTACCTCATTTCGCTTACTATAGATCAAATTCCTTTTCAATTTTTGTCAATAAAGTTTGTTACTGCAACCATACAATAGACAGGGCACCAGAGTTATTTCCCCTGAATTCCAAAAGCCAACAGCAAAGCAGAGTCAATAACACCTGTTGACAAGGCTGATACATCCAACAGCTGACATAAAATACTGCCTCAATGACATAGAGAACAGAGATATGGGCCCCCAGACACGAATCTCTTCCGTGACACTCCTTAGTGAGACACTCCCTAATTTTCCCACCAGCCAGGAGGGCACGGCTTAACAATCTTGTCAGGCCAAACTGGGATGAGGGAAGGGGGTTTCTAACTGTCTCTCTTTCCAAGAATACCGACCCCAGGCATCCATGGCCCACGTGGCACAATTCCACTTACAAATGACTGAGCTAGACAGCAACCAAGAAGTGATCCTTCCACCAGACCCCTCCACCTGCGTAGTCATGACAACTGCTAACCCAGCACTGAGAACACCAGAATACTCCTTAACCCTCTTCACAGCTTGGTTCATTTTGTATTGAGAATCTTGTCTCCCAGGGAGTTATCCATGGGATAAGCCTCCAATAGGCTTTCATTTTAAACTAGCGAGAACTCTGTTTTACCTTTCCAGGGTGGAAATAGCCTCATATCTCCCTGCACCACCCAAATCAAAAAAACTTCTCTATCCCATTTAGCTGTAGCTTGAAGGCACTTTCTAAGTTTTATATCATGTCAGTGTCCTCCCTGGTATTCAGGGCTTGGTAGTCTTAGTAATCAAGAGTATCAGAGTCTGACCTTGCCCTGGACAACTTGCTTTCCCTATCATCGTAGAAAGAGCAAGAGGCTTGATATCAGCAAATCTCTAAGCCTCCGTTTCCATATATAGAAAATTAAGAGCATAACCTTACTCTGTAGCATTGGAGTATTAATGAGGATTAAACTAAATAATGCATATTCCAGCACAGTATCTGGAATATCAAAGCTCTTAAAGAGAGGATAGCTTCTACATTATCTGCAGAACTGGTTGGAAGGAAATCGGACTAATATCTCTAATGGTAATCAGTTTTACTTGAGCTTATTTTACAATTCACTTCTCTTTGTGACTATCATTCATGAAACTTCACTTTGAAATCTAAAATTAATTCAAGTTCCAGGTGGGTGTTTTCCAAACTTGATAAAAGGAAATACCCATGGGACAACAAATATATTGGTAAAAAAAAAAATTACTGCTACAAGAGGCAACGAGAACACTGTTGGTCATAATTTAAGTAGTGCAATGTAGAAAAATCATAAAGTCAGAGAAACCAAAAATTTTTAAAGCATAACAAGTCATCAGTTCTGCTTGCCCACCCGTTAGGGTTTTGTCCAGTGTTCATCTCTAATGTCGTAATGATAAAGCAGCTTCTGCTTCCCTTGAAAAACTCTCATAATCAATAACTCTTACTGTCAAAGACCTTTCCTGATAGACCAAATTTTATATTTTCATTCATTCTGTTCTATTATTTTTAGTTATGAGCCTGAGTACTTCCAAACTTTGTAATTCTGCCCCTCAGACTTCCATATACTGGATGGCCAAGCTAGTCATTTTTTTTTTTAATCTTCATGATTTCCTAAAGATTTTCTCTCACTTACTGTTCTCCTTTGATCTAATCACCAGTGCTTATTTACATCTTTTGTAATACAATGTTTGCAGTCCCTACTGTTTATTAGTGTAAGGTTTTGCAATTTCTACTTTTAATTAAATTGCCTCAGAAGACAATTTAACTTTATCCGTTTCATTGCATTGGCAAGTCCTTATTTTACTTGTCTTCTATAATTCTCAATCTTACGTATGTCTTTTAGATCCTCATAGCTGTGTATAAAAGAAGGACTCCTGAACACAAATGTAACACACATTGCACACTGTGTCAAAGCTCCTTTGGAGGGCTTCCCTGGTGGTGCAGTGGTTGAGAGTCAGCCTGCCGATGCTAGGGGATGCGGGTTCGTGCCCCGGTCTGGGAAGATCCCACATGCCGCGGAGCGGCTAGGCCCGTGAGCCATGGCGGCTGAGCCTGCGCGTCGGGAGCCTGTGCTCCACAATGGGAGAGGCCACAACAGTATCACATAGCTGAGTGTTTTGCATAGTAGTTGCTCAATAAATGTTATATTGCATTCTCTTCTCACACAGCAAGTTGAAATAAAAGCAATAACTCTCTTGAACTTCAAAGGTAAACTAGTAAATTTTACTAAATTAGAAAAAAAATAATAAGACTTTTAGAGAAACTTCTTAAATCAAAACTTATCTGTGCAAAAATTAACAATGGAGATTCATTTAAACTCAACTTTTACATTGCTGCATAAAAGCTAGCCACAAAATGATAAGCAATAAAACTACCTAAGGTCCCAAAGAATCACCAGAGGTTCTATTAATATCATCTGAAAGAAATATTTCTACAAGCCACGCCACAGAGGTTATGCTTTTATTGGTGTTTATTTCTTCATTTCAATTACTCTTTCTTTTTCTCACTCTGTTTCTTACCGTCTTGGAACCATTTGTCATAACTACTCTTGCAAGTGCCCTAGCATTGCACTGCAGTATCAATTTCATATTTCTTTAGCCAACTTCCCATGTCAACTTCCAGATGCGTACTTTAGACTTTTAAATAAGCCCACTTAATGAGCGCTCCTATAAATTACTTTGCATGGATTTCATCCCTTTTAATGCTCTGATAAGACCTTATGCTTTTCCTTCATATAATCCATCACAAAGGTAATTATGTAATTATTTGTTTGTGTATTTCCTGAGTCTTCAGCTAAATTGTAGGCTCCATGAAGGGAGTAGCTATATGCCTTATTTACTACCCTGTCTCTATCTCAGCTCACTACTATGTGTCTAGCACTGTGTCTGGCATTTAATAGTTATACAATAAATACTTATTGAACAAGTGAAGAAATGAATGAGAAGATGGATATAATTTTATTCTGATAAAATGTCCATTAGTTTAAGCAGTTGCTAAATTAATCTATGTACATCTTCACTTTTTAGTATTCCTTGCATGGTTATGAATGGCCTAGAAATATAAATATGAGCTTACCTTTCGTTCATCTATGTCTAAAGAACAGCTAGTGATTTTCCCAAACTGCTCTTAACAAAGATATTGGTGGACAAAATGTATTGGCTTTCCTGGTGAGTCATTTCTTACAACTCCATTCCCTTAATGGAGCACCCAGCAGGGAAACAGGTGCTGCGGGAATGAGTTAAATTATACCTCAAGAAGGGAAAATGGCTTGGCGTTGAGGAAATAATAGCCAGACTCTTTCTTTAATAATAATTAAACAACAGGTCAATTAAGTCAAGTATCCATCATTTAGGTTAAATATCATTACAGCTGTTGATGTCTGGAGACTGAATGACTGATATAATTCCTTATATTTAAGTTTCATAGGAGATATCTATTAAATAGGAAAATTATAGTCAGTCAATAAACTAGTCAATAACTAGTCAAGAAACATGTGTAGTGTTTACTATGCAACTTATGACATGTCTTTGTTTTAATGGTAATATCTATACTGTATTTAACAAGTTCAATACTAAAAGCAACTATGCTGTTTTTTCTGCATATTTTCCAGTGCCCAAGTTGCTTGTGGCTTCTGCACTGTGGATTTTTGGAAGTTCTTTTCTCAATATTTATTTCATCAATTTATTAATTGACTTTACAGAACAGTCTCCACTCTAAAAAAATATCAAGACCTTATCTGCTCATTACCTCAAATTGCTTTAGACAGTAACAAATTAACAAATTCTATAATTTGTACTATACATGCCTAATAGTACATTACCCAGTGTTCTAAATCTATGTGGCTTTGGTTCATCTTCATTAAAAATCTGTTTTTCTAACTTTATTTAGAGTGTTAACTTTTTTAAAAATATGATTTAGTATACCTTATCATTTTGTTTTACATAAATTTTAAAGATGGTTATCTCACAGAACTTAGGAAAAATACTTAAATTAATGCTTTATTTTTTAAAAGATTCATTTAAATCATTTTGTTTATGGCAAGAACTATTTAGCCATACTGAACATAAGTCATTTAAGAATTAGTAATAAGTAACAGGTATACGTGCCAGCAATGTACAAGATGCCATCATCATTATTTTTATTTTTTTTAACATCTTTATTGGAGCATTATAATAGTGCGTTAGTTTCTGCTTTATAACAAAGTGAATCAGCTCTACATATACATACATCCCCGTATCTCCTCCCTCTTGTGTCTCCCTCCCACGCTGCCTATCCCACCCCTCTAGGTCGTCACAAAGCACGGAGCTGATCTCCCTGTGCTATGTGGCTGCTTCCCACTAGCTATCTATTTTACGTTTGGTAGTGTATATATGTCCATGCCACTCTCTCACTTAGTCCCAGCTTACCCTTCCCCGTGTCCTCAAGTCCATTCTCTACGTCTGTGTCTTTATTCCTGTCCTGCCCCTAGGTTCTTCAGAACCTTTTTTTTTTTTTTTTTTTAGATTCCATATATATGTGTTAGCATACGGTATTTGTTTTTCTCTTTCTGACTTACTTCACTCTGTATGACAGACTCTGGGTCCATCCACCTCACTACAAATAACTCAATTTCGTTTCTTTTTTTGGCTGAGTAATATTCCATTGTATATATGTGCCACATCTTCTTTATCCATTCATCTGTTGGCCATCATTATTCTTAATCCTTTTATGTATTAAAATTTTCTCCTCTTGGCAAAAACCCAATGAGATTGGCATCATTATCAACAGATCTACTTTGCAGATAAGTAAAGAGCAGCAGAAAAGGTTTAAGTAACTTTCCCAACATCACAAAGCCAATGATTCAGACTCAAACAATTGGACTCCAGAGCCCAAGATTTAAATAATTATGCTATCTACATTGCTTCTCTTTACCCATATAGTATTTTAGGTCCTGGAAAAAAGGGAAAAGCAAATAGCAAAAGAAACAACCAACCACAACAAATGAAAAACACTTCAGACCTCAAAGAACTTTTAATTGTGAGAGAATTTACAGCCCAATACGTTAACCACCCTTCTAGCCCTACACATATTCCCACAAAGAGACTGAACACACTCACAGCAAAAACACTTTATACATGTACCCATATACACACTTAAAAGTACAAAGCAAGTTACAGGCGGATGTAAGTTAACCTATGTGTAGGAAACAGTTCATTAGAACCATCAGAACTAACATGTAGAGATTATAAACTATATGCCAGGCCTTTTCCATATACCATCTCCTGTAATCTTCATCACTTTATAGAAGATAAATCTGAGGCTTAAAGAAGTTCAGTAGTTTGCTGAGGACCACACAGATGACTGTGAAAGAGCTGGAATTTAAACCGGGTTCTGAGTCCAAGCCCATGACATCACCACACCACAGTACAGAAAAAACTAATATACTCCAGAGACGGACCACAAAAGCCAGTAGGAGATGCCCATAACGGAAATCAGTGTCTCCACTTCAGCAATTCTGGCAAATAATAAACTTCAAAATATGGCCTTACGGAGTATAAGGTAGAAGAATGGTCAGAGCCTGTCGAAATTCACCAGAAAATATTTTCTGAACGTTATTAGATCTGACCTGGGGTTTTTGAAAAATTTAATTGTGATTTATGTCCACAAGGTAAAGGAGAGAGGAAGACTAAATAGCATATTATCTTTTTAAAAATGCATAAATCTCCAGAATGTAAGTATAGTTTATAAGATGAACCTTTACAATCATCACCAAAAATAACTAAGTTGCCTATTTGTTCTCCTCTTTCACATCTAAGTGAATTTCACACTTATTCTTAACAATTACCTCTTTTATTTTCCAAGCATTTGAAAACACAGGCCTTTAGCAAATATACTTTTAGTGTTCCCCTAATTGTAGATTTCCATGAAAATTAAAAGACAAGGAAAGGAGCTGAAGTGTGTATACTTTAAAGTCTACACCTGTTTTACTCTAAATTTAAACTGATTTTTCTTCTATCTTTGTGAGTGCTGAAAGTGGGGAAAAGAGTTTATTATTATAACGTTCATTGTAATGAGTATAACCTAGGTTTGAACAATTTTAGGTAGGCTTTGTAAAGTTAAAGCACATTAAAAGGCCTTAAATTCAAAAGTTTGTCAACTAATAACTATGTTTCTTAGAATATGTGGCTCAGTGCCATATACTAGTAGCTACAATATTTAACTTGAATGTTCCCATCACAAAAATGCAACAATGTCAACTGATAGAAAGGAACAGTTACATCTAATGAGTTCATGAAAATCTGTGAGATCCACATGAAATATTAATCCTAGGGATTTTAAAGTTTTAGTATTTGTAAGTCAGGATGACTCAAACTTACAGTCTTTCAGAGATGTATAAGGGAATCTTTATTTGGTGAAGTTGCAATGAATTCCCGCACTACCATATCATTGGTTTGAAATAGGAACTTTTGATGCCACATCTGGAGAACAGAATAATATAAGCCACTACAGGTAGTAATTACTGAAGGTAATTGTAATGCAGCTTGAATGGTAAACATTAATGGGGAAAAAAAAAAGATTTCTAAGCAAATAAAAATCTCAAGCATCAAAAAGACAAAAAGTTTGTGATAAATGGTTCATTTAGGCATGCAGTGCTGTGTGGGCAAAATTGGATTGCAATCATAGCCATTTAAAAAATGAAAACATTGGGAGAAAAGAAAATTGGACAGAAATGGCATGGAAATTACAGCCTTTGAACCATTCTGAACCTGTTTTTGAAGCATCATCATGAGTGGGCAGCAAATTCCTTCCAATCTCCTGTTAAAACCTTTATGAAAGCCTAGAGACCCTGAGAGAGAGATAATCAATTCGGGGCAGACAATGGAAATATTTTTTAGTGATAATCTTCTTTTCCATAAAACTGTGCAAAATTAATTCTACTGTTAAATTGCTACTTGATTTTTCAATTGATACTTTTAATTTCAGGAGAAAATCCTCCCTAATTATCCTTGACCTGTCCAACTAAAGATCACTTAATAAGCACATACTTCATGGTAACTATTGGGTTGGCCCAAAAGTTCATTCGGGGTTTTGGTAAGATGTTACGGAAAAACCTGAACGAACTTTTTGGCCAACCCAGTAATAAAGAGATGACACAATTTCACATAAATAAAGAGTATGTTAATGTTCCTGGTGTTATATTGTTGGGAATCTCATGGGTCCAAGAATTCTGTGATTAACAATGCACACCTAGGAATGTAAGTGGGCATTATTCTGTGGAAACAGATCTTTGGCCCTTATAAATGATGCATTATAGTTTCCAAAGACATGTTGTGCTGGGTCTGTATTTGCAAAAAGTTAAATTAATTCTTACAGCTTTGAAACAATAATGATCATAGACTTGTTCAATCATTGCTGAAATGTCTGTAATTTGATTCTAAGACATTAATATTGAAATTACCCATTGGCTTTCTTTATTAAATACTTTTAATTAGTCATTTCATAAGGTTTTTTAACCTATTTGTTAAATCCATGTTTTTAAATTAGCTTCCCAGGAATCATTTAAATTATTTCTTACAAATAAAATAATTTTAGATTATTATCTGAAAGAATGTTACATCCTGACGTTAAAAAGGAGAACTATTTGTAAATAAGTATAAGAACGTTACTTTACCTTTCAGTAAATAGCAGCTTTAATCTTCTGAGAAGATTGTTTAAATCAGATTTGCAATGCCTGAAGCAAAATCTTGGTTTATTTTATTTTATTTGACTTGACTACATTCTGTTTTCATTAACATTTTCTATTTGACCTTTTGAGTTATAGACCCCTTCTAACCTAAAAAGATGTTATTATGAAAGAAGAATGTGTCTGTTTGTTTTTTATCTTTGAAAGTGAGTACTGTTTTATTGCTATTTGAAAGTATTACTTAAAAGATAGTGGTGTGAAATTTCAAATGAAATGACAAAAACAGATTTTTTTTTCTGTCAATGATTTTTAACTCAACTTTGAGTGAAGTAGTTTCTTACTAAGACTCGTTAGCTATGTATAATGTCTGTAAGCAAAATGACCCATTTTTATAACATTTTAAGGCTTTCATGATATTTTTTCTAAATTATATCTATGAAGTTTAAGAAGCATAAAATAATTTTCTAAATAGACTTTCTCTTGGATACTGGCAACATACAACACATTTTTTTTAATCTGAAAGAGATGAAAAACCTTGCCTTGGTCCTTGAAGAACCCATAATCTAATGGAAAAGATGGACAAGGGGCAAATTGAAAAATTGTATGATGACTGCTCTAAGGGTGGCACTTAAACATCACTGCCTCAGGGACTGCTAAACTAGGTTTATCCCCTTATAATATACTACCTGAGCACACTAAATTGTCCCTATTAAAAAGTACTCCACATTCTGTATGGCAATTACAAATCAAATCTGTCTTCCTGATAGACCGTAAACTCTATAGGGACCCATATCTTTTTTCTTGTTCACCGTAGTATCTTCAATGCCCAGCACCATTTTTGACATGTAATAGCTGCTATATGCATTCATGTTGAATAAATGAATGAGAGTGAATGAATGAATGAATGAAAGGTATAAATAGTATGTTATATTATTTAATCCACAGCAGACTTTTTTTTTTTTTTTTTTTTGCGGTACGCAGGCCTGTCACTGTTGTGGCCTCTCCCGTTGCGGAGCACAGGCTCCGGACGCGCAGGCTCAGCGGCCATGGCTCACGGGCCCAGCCGCTCCGCGGCATGTGGGATCTTCCCAGATTGGGGCACGAACCCATGTCCCCTGCATCGGCAGGCGTACTCTCAACCACTGCGCCACCAGGGAAGCCCCAGACCATTTTTAAGTGAGAACTCAACTAAGCCGTAAAGGAAAGTCCAGATGAATATGGAGAGGGAGGACATAACACATATAAATGTACAGAGGTGACAAGGAGCACAGAGCAGTCATCTGGAATGGCTAGAATATGCACAGAAATGCGAAATTACAGTGATGCAGTATATTTTTTATTTTCATCTTAACATTTTTCTCCACATCAAGCAAGTAACCCACTCCTTGCCTAGAGGGTTTCTTTCCAGGGAAGAAAAGAAAAACAGCCAGAAGTCAATAGCACTTATTGCTTTTGGTCAGAATATAAATACATCGAAGAAATACTCTTAGTTCCAGAAAAAGGAGCATAAGGGGAGCATGCTTTGGAAGACAAGGAGAGAGTAGGAAGAGAGACTCCTTGAGACAAATAAGGAAAGCTGGTTTGTCAGTACCTTAGGATGACGGTAATGATTGTACCACAGACCCAGAAGCTGCCAGCTTCACCAAAAATTCCTGTGCCTGAAGCATGGGATGGAGAACAGAGAGCTACTGGGGTAAGAAACCCACTGAGAGACCATACTGGCTGAAACACTGGGCATCGCAGGGGTGACTAGGATGAGCAGATGAACCACGAGCAGAGGAACTTCCATGATTTTGGCGTTCTGCAATTCCCCAGGACTTTGGAATAACCTTGAGGCAATAAAGTTACTAAATTTGACATCCCCACCTGCCAGGAAGGATGGAAGCCTAGAGCCAGGTTTAAAGTACATTTAAGAAAATTAAGGGGCTTCCCTGGTGGCGCAGTGGTTGAGAGTCCGCCTGCCGATGCAGGAGACACGGGTTCGTGCCCCGGTCCGGGAGGATCCCACGTGCCGCGGAGCGGCTGGGCCCGTGAGCCATGGCCGCTGAGCCTGCGCGTCCGGAGCCTGTGCTCCGCAACGAGAGAGGCCACAACAGTGAGAGGCCCGCATACCGCAAAAAAAAAAAAAATTAAGAAATGCAATGTTTCTTGTCATTTGAATTTGTAACTTTAGATTTCTTATGTGCTACTTAACCAAGAGAGTTAGGTTGAAAGGCATCATATAACGAGCTAATAAGTTTCAACTTGATTCTGAGAAGAGTCAGCCATTCATGGTTTTCAATTAGGGAAATTACAGGTTTAGATTAAAATTTTATAAACATCACCCTAATGGTAATAGAAGTTTGGATTGGATAGCAACAAACTAGTGGGAAGTCGCCCAGGTATGAGCAATATTGCAGTCAAGAGATAATAAGTTGAACTTAAGATAATAAGAATAGAAAGAAACTGTTGACATGAGAGCTATTTAGAATATAGAACTGTCACGCTTGGATGTGCATGGTGAAAGAAAAAGAAATCTCAGGTAACTCCCAGGTTTCTGGTTGGCCTGGAGGGTTGAGAGGGGAGGAGGAGGTATCACGTTATCATTCGTACGACAAGAATCTGAGGAGTGTGCTCCTGAAAGAAGGGAGAAAATTATCTAGAACACAAGAGAGAGGAATTTGGGGCTCATCAGTAAAGTTGAAGTTTGAGGCATGTATATGAGACCTAGCCCAGGAAATGCACAGAGAGTAAAAGGGCTGAGAAAGGAACTCTGTGCATTCAGAGACAGAAGTTCTGTAGATGACTGAGAAGGAGTGAGCAGAATGCTAGAAGAACAGTAAAGAATGCTATCCCAGAAAAAACGAGAGGAAAAATTTTCAGGAAGGAGGAAAACAAACATCAACTGTGTCAGATGTGATAAAAAAAAATAATAAAAACAGTAAAAAAAATAAAATAAAACAGATTTTGGAAATTTTGAAGAAAAATAAATATCTGGGAAGGAAACTAGATTTTGGAAAATCTTGAATATGAGATCTTAGATGACCTGTGAGAAAAGAATTGTTATGATAGAGGGAGGTGTGGAACCAGGTTTCAATGAGTCAAGAAGAGAATTCTAGGTGATGAAATAGACACTTTATATATAAAGTTGAATCAGAAGGGGAGATAGACACTCAGGCCTCTAAACGGGTTTTAGGATCAAGGAAGCCAAGTGATCTTGTTTTCATTGCTGCTTCACGGGGGGAGATTGGAACAGTTAATATTGTGGAGTGTGGGAAGGGAAAGTAGAGGGCAAGAGGTTAAAGAGAAAATAAAGGATAAAGGAATGGTAGCCTGTGGCAGCAAAAAAAAGCAGAAAGAGACAAAATGCAGATAGACACAGAAGAGAAGGAAGTTAGAATCCTTTTGAAATCAGAATCACTTCACGTCTGTATAGAGCAGGAAGAAGTGAATAAAAAGTGCAAAATGTCAAGGAAATTATTGCTTGTTTGCCTCTATTTTTCTGAGAGAAAATAGGCAAGAGAGTAATTGTCTATTTTGTGAGGAATATTTTATAAGGACTTACCTATTTTCATATTATCTAAATCTCTATGATGTCTATTCTATGAGGAATTATATAGCAGAATCTCTGTTCCATGAGAGGAATTGTCTGGTGGGAGTGAGGACACAGTTTGGAAGACTGAGTTCAGAAGTGAACATAGTTAATATTGGAAGGACAGAGGGGGAGGGGGAGTTGACAGGGTAAGTGGAACACTTACACAGTAAGTTTTGCAAAGAGCTTTCCTATTGGGCCTCAACTATGGATGTTAATTTACTAAAGACCGTTTACAAAAAGCAGGAAAAAATGTAAGAAGAAGTAAGAGAAGTTGGGACCTAGGAGGAGCCTTAGGTCTCATCCAGCCATATTACTCTGCTCATTTATATGTAAGGTAACTTGAGACCTGATGGGTCAAGTAACTTCCCCAAAGCTCAGCAGTGACACCATACTCCAGTCCCCTCCCTGCTGTAACAGAAGTCTTTCACGCCTGCAGCTGCCACTTGATAAATGGCCTTCATCTACACATAAGTAAAATTTACCAGGAGGCTAATTTTGCAAGATCAGCAGAGCCCACAGAACCTGGAAGCCACGCATACAACCTTTTAAATTCATCGTTTTCTCTGAATCCTTACCTCCTGTTCAGTTTTCAGGAATTGCAAACTGTTTGTGGCTAAACACCCTAGTTAGTAAGTATACATACACTTAATTTCACTGGTGAAACCTCACAACTTAGTCCTTTAAAAAGGACATACCTCAATAAACATATTCTTGGGGATTTTTTACTCCAAAGATTGTTTTGTTCTTAGCAAGGACAGGAATAATTTCACGAACAGCTTATGTAACTTCTGGAGGATATGCCATTACCTACCTTTTGAATACTCTTAGGCTATATTTTCTCAGGGACAGTTTTGCCTGAAATTGTTGAACAACTGCTTCCTTACTGAATTTCTGGCATGAAATGGATGTCCCAAATTGAGTTACAGGTTGTTTTTTGGTTTTAATTTTTTCAGTGATTATAAAATGCCTTTCCCCCATCCCCAGCCTTTCCTATAAGTATTTCTGGTGTTCCCTATTTTTTAAACCTCCTAAAGGGGGGGAAAAAAGAATTTTCCAAACTTCAGGCAAGTAAAAATATCACATTTTATAAATACGAAGTTTAAAAGAGTATCAGTGTGTTTCTGGTTTGCACTTCACTTTGATCCAAAGAAAAAACGTAGGAGTTTAGAAAAACTAAGCAAGCTCCAATGATCAAAGCAGGGGAGCCCACAGAAATTTTCCATGTAGGAAAGAGAAGAATTTTGGTGGATCAATACCATGTAATATTGTTAACTTACAAAGGAAAATCTACTTTTTTTCGTGATTGAAGAAATACTCAGTATCATCCAGCCTTAACACTCTCCTCAACAATTATATACATGAAAATTCAAGAAAGGTAATTGTAGTTTACCTTAAAAGGTAAACTACATTTATCTGGACATTTATCTGGACAATGAACCACAAGCACCTATGTCCGAAGTCTTGATCAATGGCCAACACAAAACATAAATCATAGTGCAGACTTGAAAGGAAGCCTTACTGGTGGAGGTTGGGAGAGGTGGGGCTAGGTTCCAGCCCAGGGTCTGGGGATTAGACAAATTACTTAATTTCCCAGGTTCCTCAGTTCTTGTCATCTGGAAAATGGAAGCTTTAAACTAGATAGTCTTTATGACCCCTTCCATCAATAGGATGCCAATCAACCCAAATTCTCCTGGATTCAAATTTTTAACAATAAATTTATGCCTCTGGCTAACTTTCATCAAAATTACGGTTGGGGGGAAGATCCATTGAACATACAGGAAAATTCTGTTCTGTTTTACTATCTAAAAGAAAAATTGAGCTACACTTTTTAGTGGTTTATAGACTACCCTAATGCGTCTATGTCACAGTATGGCTATGATTAAAAACTCAATTTATGAACAATAGGGACACATTAATTATAACTGGAACAATAAACCTAAGCATAGAAGAGATAATATGATATGTTTCTGTATAAATTATCCCGCCATAGGAGAATGCTGATTCAAACTTTGTAGCACTGGTAATCCTTCTTTCTCTGAAATGGTGTGCCTTTCAAATAGTTATACTTTATTGGGTGGACTTCACAGATGATAAGTTTGTTTTCTGGCATTAAAAAATCATTCAGGGGCTTCCCTGGTGGCGCAGCGGTTGGGGGTCCGCCTGCCGATGCAGGGGACGCGGGTTCGTGCCCCGGTCCGGGAAGATCCCACATGCCGCGGAGCAGCTGGGCCCGTGAGCCATGGTCGCTGGGCCTGCGCGTCCAGAGCCTGTGCTCCGCGGCGGGAGAGGCCACAGCAGCGAGAGGCCTGCGTACCGCAAAAAAAAAAAAAAAAAATCATTCAGTTGTCACCACAGTTTCTTAGGGAATTTGCAAATTCAGAGGTCTTTATTTAAAATGAGTCATCATGATGGTGCTATTTTTCTCCCAGGGGTCTACCCATGTATTCAGTTAGATATCTGAGGTTCAGACATGAAGTCAAGTTGCATGTTTATCAACTGAATGAAAAAGATGTACCACCTGTAAATAAATGTGGCTAATGATATTGTCTCTATTTTACAGTAAGGGAAATTGATGTTCAAAAAGGTTAAAGAACTTATAAGGCCAAGCAGATTATAAGTGGCAAATCTGAGAATTGAGCCTCTGACTTTAAGAACTTCACGTCCAATATGTGTTCACTGTATTATACAGTCTTCAACTACCTTCTCCTAATCATTAGTATGACTGGGATTTACAGGCTTGTATTAACACTAACCTGATTCATGATTAAATTTCTCTGGTATAAGTCAGAGTTAAAATACTCAAAGGGACATTACGGAGCCACTGAAAGGTTACGATTTGAGAAACTACCCCCCAAAAAAACTATTATTTTAGGTTATTTCAGTGTTACCTTGAAATAATAACACTTCTTGAGTGCTTGCCACATTGCTCTGAGAACTTTACAGATAGGAATTTATCTAATCCTCAGAATAACTCTATGTCATAGGTACATTTTTTTCCTTCCTCTTTAATAAATGAGGAATCTGAAGGACAGAATAGTAAAATATAAGCTAAGAGGTCTGACCCCTGAGTCCACGCTCTATAGCTAAGAGGTCTGACCCCTGAGTCCATGCTCTATACCACTCTCGGGTCGGGATAAGAAGGAAAAGGATCCTAACATTTCGTCCAGTTACGTACTTATATAGTACACTTTGGTGGAAAACAGGAAAAACTGTAGAATGAAGCATTGAGAAGATATTACTGTCGGAGCATGTGATATCAAAATAGTGGCCACAGAGTGACAATGGGGAGACAATTTGAAATGCCTAGAAAAAGAAGGGTCCCTGAAGACAGATTGCTTCATAGCTTCATTTGGGAATTTGTGATGATAAATTCAGAAGAAAAGGCATATGGATCTGGGCCCTTGGAATCAACATGACAACCAAGGTGTGGGGAGAAAATTGCTGCTTCTGTGCCACTGAAGGTACCCTGTAAGCTTGGACATACTCATTACTGAATCCATTTACCAGTAAACTTACAAAAGAGCCAGGAAGTTCTCTCTACTCCCACATAAAACAGCCATACGGCCATGGCACCTCCATTCCACTCCTCCAAGCTCTTATGCTTAGGATCTGATAAGCCAGGAAAAGTAAAGATAAATATTTGACTAAATGGAAAAATGAGATTGCTCTACTTAAAATATGTAACGTCTTGTTAAAGGACATACTAAAGAACGTACTTATTGCCACGGAGGGCCAAACAGATGCAAGAGAGATGAAAATAAAGCAAGATTGTAATTTTTCAAAGGAAGAACTGTTTAATCAAAAAGATAATAAAGTATTAGAATGGACCGCCAAGAGGAATTGTTTAGCCTCTGTTTCTGAATATCAGAAGTGATGCTGTTTATCCTTATTGATTAAAAATTGAGATGTCTAAAGGTAAAGGCTCCCTAGAATCCCACTATTTAATTTAAAAATCCATATTTAGCTATAAACATTGTCTTGAGGCATCAACAATACAAACACGCTTGAATTTCTCTGTTGACACTGTATTCTTTTAAAACAGAATAAAACTTTCTTTTCATCTAAGGCATTTGATGCCTTTATCTAGGCACCAAATCAACTGTACATATTTTGTTTAAAATCTGTGAATAATTTAGTAGTGTCCTCGATTCACCAGGTGATGTCTCTAAAGGATACAAATCATGTTTTAAATGCAATTTACGTATCAGGAAATAGCCTATCAGAGTTAACGGTTCCGTTAATGCACTCTTTTGAAAAATTAGAAATATTTAGTTCAGCTTTAAAAATAGGTATTAAAATGGAATCATTTTCTCTGGCAAACTTTTAGCGGTAATTTCAGAAGAAAAAAAAAAAAAAACCAAAATGGAATTCTTCTGTTGCCTTCCGGCCCCTTTTGAGAACTCCCTATCTACAGAGTAGGATTTAATGAGCATTTTTAACTAACACTTGATGAGAATTTGCTAACAATTATGTAACTTGAGTATTTGATTCGGTTGCTGAATCATCAACTGTTATATGTAAGGAGCAGATTACCCAGTCATATGTTCAGTTTCTAACCAACATTTCCAGAGGAACCACATATTAAAATTCATGCGAGTCCAACCTTTGGTAATTATACACCTACATCAAGTACTGTGTGCCAATTGTGTCACACATATGACCTCATACTAAGAACAAGCTTGGGCAAGGTGGGTACCATTATTACTCTTTTTACAAATGACGAAATCAAGACTCGATAGGGTCTTACAAAATGAAATTCTTTTTGAGGCTAATTCAGTAGGTCTAACTATAAAGCCCATGATCCGTGCACAAGGCCACATGGCCTCATTTTCATCAGGGAAAATCACTAGGTACTCATTTGATACACAGTTTGCCTTCATAGGGTCATTATTTGTGGGTGTGTTCATTGCTTTGAGGTAGTTTGCCTTCAGAGGCCATACTCACCCCAAACTGCATGAAAAATACAGGCTGTTCCGTTTCTTTAATTCATTTGTTTATTTATTTAATTAAAAATAGTAAAAAAAATTAACACATCTTAAAGTCCTGATAGGATGCAATCACTGACATCAGTCAGAAAAGGGTCCTCCTTGGCAAGCGTTACAGCCAATTGCCACGAACGAACACTTCCAGGTCACCTTTCCCCTCACCAAGACAAGCACGAGGTGTCCAAAGCATCATCTCCAAGATTGGCTCAGACAGGAGAGAGAGATTGATGGAGAGGAAGCAAAGGGAGTGGCGTCAGAGGAAGGTGCTGAGAAGAAGATGAAGGGTTCGAGTAGGACCACTAGCATGATCATGGAGCACAGCCATCATTCCTTCTCCTGCCACCTCTGCACCCCACTGTGCTTAGGACCCCGTCCTTTCCACTGTCAGGCAAGCTTGTTCCACAAGACAAAGTGACCTACTTACAGTTTATTGCAAGGGAAACTTTTGGCTGTGACCTTTAATAGCACAATGTTCTATAGGCATGACTATCATTCACCCTTTGCATTGATGTGTCTGGTTGGAGTTATGATACCAGGTACACTCCTTGGGCAATTAAAAACCGCAAAAGACAGACGGGCATGAAGTGAGAGAACCAAAATAGCTACCTCAGGCACAGCCTCCGTCCCACCACTATTTTAAGATTTCCTGTTCAAAGCAGAAGGTGACAAGAAATCCCCCACTTAAATGAAACTCTAAGCATGCTTAACTCTCTCTGTACTTGAAATACGACCAAAAAAATAACTTCCCCAATTGACCACATATGATAAATTTGTTCTTCTAGTCAATGTTTATCTGATGGCACTATTCATTCAGCAAGTACTTGTAGAGTGCAGACGCATGTCATGAACTAGATTGGGGGTTGTTGAAGATGCAAAGAATAAAAGGATATTGTTCCTGTCAGGGCAAGACTTACCCTTTAACTGGGAAGACAAACAATTATAGGGCATTATACTAAAAACTGTACCTTTGTTATAACCCTGAAACTCTCCTAAGTGATTTAAATGTATTAACTCATATAATTCCCCACACAACCTTTTAGGTATTTGGTGTTAACATCCCCATTTTACTGATGGAGAAAATGAGGCCCAGACAGGTTAATTTATCGAGCTAGTAAGGGCTGAAGCTGGGACTCAAACTCAGGCAACCTGGCTCCAGAGTCCACAATTTCAGTCACCTTGTTGTAGAACTCTAAAAATAGAGAGCGACCCTCTCCAGGGGATCCAGGAAATACTTCTGAGAGATGATGTTAGAACTGAACTTTTAAAGACAGGTTGAATTTAGTCAAAGAACGGTCTTGCAAGGCAAAACATACAGCATGTACTGAAGCATGACAGTTTGTTCAGGAAACATTGATACAGTTTGTAAAGATGGCATTTAAAGTGCGTGGGAGAAATTAAGAAAGGCAGGGAAATTCCATTAGGACAAATGGGGAAGGGCCCTTTATGTTATGCTGAAGAAGTTTGAATTTTCATTCTACGAACAATACAGAGATAGCAGAGATTTCCAAAGTAGGTAAGGAGAAGTAAACTTTAAGTTGAAGTACAGGCTTGTGGATTCTGATCAAATAATAGAAAAAGTCCAATGTGGCAATTAGGTGGGCTTAGGGATTATGCAAAGATGTCATAGTCAGCATTTTGTTTTTAAGACACTGTTCTGGCTACTTACAAAAAAATCACTGGAGAGGGAGGAAACAGAGGCTGGGAAGGTATTCAGAAAACCATTAGCATGTTTCATCAAATCCAAGGCACCACTGATTTTAAAGTGCATGATTTTAAGAAATACTAAGAAATAAAAATGCCTACAATTAAACACCATCTATCATAAAATGCATTCCAAGTTCACAGATGTTAAAATGTAGGAGTGAGTGCATCTTAGAATCTATGAAAGGTGGTATAATGACTCAGGCAAAAGTAGGCTTAATTACTGATCCCAGTCACTGAGTTAATTCGAACCTAAATTCATTGAACAAATAAATATTTATTGAATATTGGTATGTAGAAATATAATGGAGATGTTGAGAGTAAATGGCAGTAGTGACTAAGGGAAAGAAATGATATTGGATATAAGATCTCTTAAAAATAGACTTGTTGAGCTTTGTTGTACTACTGAATGCAGAAAGGGAGGGAAGGAGCTTTAAGGATAACCATTAAAGGTCTAAGAAGGCTGACAAGGTAATGTCTTTAAGACAAGTATAAAAAGATGAAAATATTAGTCTGTGACACCATGAGTTTGGCTCTGAACATGCTGAGGTTGAAATAAAGATAGGACTTGCATGTGGGGATGTCAGCAGGTAGTTAGAATCAGTGCCTGGCTCCTGCTTAGGAAAGAGGACAGGCTTGGACAAATTGATTTAGGAAGCATCCAAGTGATGTGGTGACACCATGGTAGTAGATGGAGTCACCTACAGCAAGTCTCACCAAGAGGTGATGTTGGCTTGAACTAGGGCAAAGCCTTAGGAATAAATGAAAGGAGATGGATTCAAGAAATACTATGAAGATAAAGTTCCTCAGTCTTGATACTGATAATCCTTAAGGGTTGGGAGAAAGATGATTCCATTGGGTGATATGGGAAGTTAAGAAGTATAGCAGTTTGGTTGAAGAGGAATAAAAATTGCAATTCTAGATGTGCTGTGTTGGAAGTGCTATCAGGATATGCAAGTGAAAATGACCTAAGAGTAGTTTAAAATGTATAGTCTGGGGCTTCCCTGGTGGTGCAGTAGTTGGGAGTCCGCCTGCCGATGCAGGGGACACGGGTTCGTGCCCCGGTCTGGGAAGATCCCACATGCCGCGGAGCGGCTGGGCCCGTGAGCCATGGCCGCTGAGCCTGCGCGTCCAGAGCCTGTGCTCCACAGCGGGAGAGGCCACAGCAGTGAGAGGCCCGCGTACCACAAAAAAAAAAAAAAAAAATGTATAGTCTGTATTTCTGGAGATGGGTCGGATCTAGAGATATAAATTTGAGAGTCATCTCTTCATAGTGAAAGTTGCTGCTGTGGTATAAAAGACTGCCGAGAGAAAAATAGGGATGGTAGAAACAATTCAACCATAGAACTTTAAAAAAAGTTACATTTAGGTGGAAGAAATAGTTCTATCTTATCCTAAATAATATTATTTAATAAGAAATGACATTATTTAATAATAAAATGCCTATGATTTATTGAATGCTTATATGTATGAGCCATTTCACATTTGATATTTATAATACTTCTAAATAACTGCATGGTAGATACTCAAATCTCCATTTCAAAAATGAGGAAAATCTGAGGTTTAGCATCTTTCCCAGGGTTACACATCTAGGAAGTGGCTGAGTGGGGATTTGAATCTAAGGCTCTTGCTTGCAAGCTCTCCTGCTTCCTAATGCACTCCCAGCCTACACAAAGCCCATCTTCATGTCACTGTCAAACATTGCTCCTCTTCTTTACAGAGCACATGTAACAAATCCAAATGCCCAGAGAGGACACAAGTAAGTAATGTGTTTCAGAGACTTGAGCTGGATCTACCCCTAATGGTATCTGGAATTGTCTGCTTTTGACACTGAACCCTTGTTTTGACCATGAAGATATATTCTTCACTTCTACAAAAAAAAGTTTTCCTTAAAAAATGTGGTCCTCTTACTCTATTTTCATTTTTCCCACTTTTGATTGAAACATGGAAACAAATATTTCTCTACCATAAGAAAACAACGATGTAATGAGATGAGAGCAAAAGATGCTTGAATTCAGTGCTGAGGACAATAGAGAATGGCGGCGACTAGGGCACAATGGAGAGTAAAAGCCCATCTAAAAAGGTGGCAACCCCTCAAAGTCTTGTGTTACCAAATCTCCAAATTTTTTTCAGGGAGGGTGGGAACTTAAAATGCTAGGCAAGGGCTTCCCTGGTGGCGCAGTGGTTGAGAATCCGCCTGCCGATGCAGGGGACGCGGGTTCGTGCCCCGGTCCGGGAGGATCCCACGTGCCGCCGTCCGGGAGAATTCCACGTGCCGCAGAGCGGCTGGGCCCATGAGCCGTGGCCTCTGGGCCTGCGCGTCCGGAGCCTGTGCTCCGCAACGGGAGAGGCCACAACAGAGAGAGGCCCGCGTACCGCAAAAAAAAAAAAAAAAAAAGGCTAGGCGAAACCGTCCACTTTTGATAGGATGCATCATTTTAAACACCATGCAGGCTAAAGAAAAACTGCCTATGAGTAGAATTAACACTGGTGCCTGTTTATGAACATAATCACATAATCAAACCAGTTATATTTTGTAGAGTGGATAATTAAGAAATGTTGGTACTTTACTATCAGTGGTGAATTACTAGTATGACAAGACACTGCAGTGGAGAACCACTGAACTTGGAAGCATTCACAGAGAATTTACAGCGTGTTTTCCTTTTTCCTTCTTTTTTGGCTTTCTGTTGTTCCCCCAACTATTGGTTCATCTAAACTAGACTGTCCTTCCCGCCCTCATGTTTCCATTCGTTTTGCAAAAACATCACAAGAAGCTATGTCAAATGCATCAGTAAATTAAAGTGTATGTATGAATAGATATTCACAAATTTCCCCACATCATGGTTAGCTGTCATAAGCTATGCGAAAAGTACGGAAAGGAACCGGGTCTCTTTACCTTTGGAGCGTGCCCAGAGGAACACAATGTAAAGAGAAATCCTTAGGAATGACTGTTCTCAGTATCTGCAATCTCCACTGAGCCCCTTGCTTTATCTTTGGGAATTTAGTGTTTAACCATATTTTAATATGTCAAACTATTTGTTTCTCATGAGAGGGGGCATGTGGTAACAATCATTGTTTGAGTCACAAACTGGATGAACTAGATTTAAATGTCATTTCTAAGTGGATTAAGAAATATTCCGTTTTTACATTTAACAAATGAGAAATGGCACAGAGGGAAATGGTGATCTAGACAGAATCCTGGTAGATACCTAAATTTATGTTGATAGAGATTTACCTTACCCCTTTACTTTCTAAGACGTTGATATAAAGCAAAAGGCATATGTCTAGAGGAGTGACCTGATGACTACCATTAGCCTTCGGTAAAGGAGTTGGTATGAGGCAGGGACTGAGGAATCTTGTGTCCGGATCCTTGTGGAAGTGGGAGAACGGCAATAATAGGTTTTCTATCACATTCAAAAATTTTGTTCAGGGATATCCCATTTGTGTAGAGAGATGTAATTTTCCTCAGACATCATCTAAGCTCATTTCATGGAAATGGGGCGGCCTGAAATTTTTGCTGCATTTCTCTTTAGAAACAATTTTTAACTCTTTCTTTATATCACGGTTAAAAATTGTAAATGAACAGTTAGGAAAAAAACCACCTCTGTTGATTTAATTATATAGCTTACATGGTATTTAAATAGCCACATTTATTACATATTTGTAGCTTGAGAGGATTCTTCACACATAAAAGCTTTTCTATGGGCTGGGCACCATCCCAACTCAGATTTAGAATAATGTGGGAAAGGTTTTGGTCACTGAACTTATTCCAAATTTTCTAAAGTTCTATATTGTTGAAGGAGGCTATGGTTGCTGATTTTATATGGTGGTGAAGACTCTTCTATTAAAATGTGTTTCACTGAAAATCTATCCTTTGAACAGACGCATAAGAAATTTATCTTGATTGCACTGGAAGATGGCAATTTGGAGCAATTATTTATCCTTATAATGACCCAAGAGCTTTTATCATCAAGCACTTACCATTTGAAGACCTGACTCCCGTTCCTAAATAAGTGAATAATAATCTGCGTGTTTAATCCTTGCAATACAACTTAATCTTTTGCTAGCCTATTCTATGAGCTAATGAGTTTATATTAAGTGGAAACTGAATTGTCCACCTTCTCCATTGTTTATACAGATATATATTATACATATGCAATAGGATGAGCACCAAAGAACATTTTCTTTTAAACAACTATATTATAGGAAAGTTTCTTTGGCTGCTTCAGGCTAAAATCTAATTATTTACTAAAAGTTCACCCACTGAACTCATCAAGTTTTCCTTACCTTTCATCATTTTGACTACCTGACTTCTTACACAAAAACATTTTACTGAAAAAAAGTTACACTTTTACATTTTCTGGAACTTAAGAGCCATGAGACCTGTCTTCGCAAAAGACCATTTTGGTACAGATAATTTTTCAGAAGGCAACTTAGGATTTTGAAATATATACCAGTTGTCAGAATCTATAAATCTGCTGGTAATTAGGTTTTTTTAATTCAATTCTGGTCAATTCTACCATAATAATTGCAATAGAATGCATTAATAATGAGCATAAAAGTTTAATGCAATGCATAGAATAGAATTCAATAGCTGATTTTAATAGTGGTCACTTCTTATTCTATGTAGGGAAGACCAAGCTCTATATTGATGTACAAACCATGGAGGCTATCTGGGAGACAGAGATGCTATACTAAAAACGAATATTTTAGGGAGAAAAATCAGGGTGTCGCATGGTCATCTAGGTCATATGGTTAGACCAAAATTTCATTTAATTTTATTTTTGCAATGCCCTACTAATGGTTCAATAGCATCACAAGCAGGCCTAAATCCTGGGTGATAACATGTTCTTCTTCCAGTTTTAGAAATCCAATTGAATAAAAATACCTATAAAAATACCTATACCTCCCTTGGTCTTGTGAGGATCAAATGAGATAATGTACATGAAAGCACTACAGATGCTATACAAATGCTAGTTGGATTCTTAGGGAAGGCTTTTTAGAGACAGCTTTGGCACAGTAGAAGGATACTGGGATTCAGTGTTGGAAAAATCTTAGTTTTACTAGCTCTGTTCCCTTGAGCAAATCATTTAAAATTGAGTCTCACTTCTGTATACGTAAAACAAGTAAACTAATTTCTACCACAGTGCTGTTTCGTAAATCACCTTCAAACAGAATGAGACCTATGATGAAAGTGTTTGTAAACGATGAAGCACGATACTGGTATATTGTTATTAGAGTGGTTATTTATTAACTATAGAGAAGGCAAAGTAATGGTTATAACAAAGTAAATTGTTTAATTAGAATATCTGTTTAGAAAGGCTAGGCAATTGAAGTGAGTTCTTTGTTAAGTACTTATCAAATGACTATCTCAGTGTCCCTATGCAGAGGGCAGAGAAACGGTGGACAAGTTCTGGACTTGAACATCTTACCATTTCAAGAAAGTAAGGCATACTTTGAGTCTCTACAAGAGGTAAAGGAAAATTTTTTAAACGTATCCACATTATTGGCCACTTGAATGATTAAATCTGTCACCTAGCTTCAATAATACTTGTTTGAGAATTAATTGTGTACAAAATATTGTCCTATGCCCTGATCTGTGGGAGTGTTTGAGTGTATGTGTGGAGTAGTTGGGGAGGGTGGGAATGAAGTTAACATGTATACTACAAAAGAGTAAACATATCGTTCCTCCCTTCCTTCGACAACCTTATTCATTTGTGAAACTTCAAGATTTTATGCTATGAAGAAGCATAAAATGAATGTCAAAAGACTTGTACCAGGATGTATTATTGAAACATATTGCACCTGCTACATAGAAACAGGTCTTTATTTTTACGAAATATAAACATTAAAAGACTAAATTGTCAGGTACCAAATATTTGTAGCTATACGTTCCCCAAAGCCCAATATATTAGAATTAAAACAAAGGATTAAAACATTATGTTAAGGTCTAACACATATGTATACACTTAACTTCTTAGTCTTCTAGTGATTTGTTTAGACAGGGAGCTTAGAAAAGTCAGTAAGATCTGGTGGAAAGCCTTATTCGAGTGACAGTGTCAAGTTGTCTCACTGAGCCTCAGCTTCCTCATCTGTAAATGAGGAAAGCTCTAACTTGTTAGGTTGTGATAAGATTCAGCATTCTAGTGAACAAAAGTGACCCAAACTGTGCCAGACAAGTGCTTGGAGTTTAAGAAGTAAGCAATAATGTTCAGCAAGTAGGAATCTCCTTTTTGTTTTTTAAACCTCTTAATTCCATACCCCTGTCTTGCCCTTCCCCCCTTTCCTCTCCTCACTGACAATCCCTAGTTTGTTCTCTATACCTGTGTCTGTATTTTTTATATTCATCCACTTGTTGTATTGTTTAGATTCCACATATTGTGGTATCATACAATATTTGTCTTTCTCTGACTTATTTCATTTAGCATAATACCATTCAAGTCCATTCATGTTATTGCAAATGGAAAAATTCCATGCTTTTTTATGGCTGAGTAGTATTCCATTGTGTATATATGTATCCACTACATCTTTATCCATTCGTCTGTTGGTGTACACTTAAGTTGCTTCCATATCTTGGCTATTATAAATAATGCTGCTACGAACATTGGGGAGCATGTATCTTTTCAAATTAATATTTTTTTCCTTCAGATACATTCCCAGGAGTGAAACTGCTGGATCATATGGTAGTTCTACTTTTGGTTTTTTGAAAAGGAATCTTCAATTTTAATAAACACAACAAATGATGTTTCAATCTGGCAAAGATGGGACACCTTGCTCTAAATTTAATTATTCTTTCTCTTTCCCACAGAATACTACTAGTTCTTACTGGTGAACCGTTAGTATTTACAGAATAAAGACAGCTCTTTTTCACATTTTAAATGCTTTCAATATAGTCACTAGGAAGACAAAGTAACGGTATTTGTTATGGTTAGAAAATAGCACACAGTTTTCTAAATTCTTTTTCACTGAAAGAAATGTTTCAGACTAGTGCTTTATCCTCAGAAATATGTGAGTTTGGGTATATTATCATGTTATTTGAGGTTAGCAAGTATGTGATGCTTGAGGTCATAACTAGCTATTGTTTACTAAACATGTATAAGATAAAGGGAGATGAGAGGCTAATTATCAATAGACTTGCCTTACATAGCAAATACCATTTTCTACTTTAACTTGGCCTCAGTGATAATAATCAGAAGTCAAGTTTCTAAACAGCTTTCCCATACCCTTTTGGGCCATTAGTCCCTCATCTTTAAAGTTTTCAATATTCTTTTCAAGACATCTTGAATACTTGAGCAGCAATTTTCCGTGTCTGCAGCAATCACCAGTTGAATGCTTTTGTGAATGGGAAAATAAATGGATTCTCAACAATGTAGATACTTTTAAATGAGAGTCCCGATGAAATTATGGATGAATCAAGGGACAGCAGGAAGTCTGTGATTTTCTGCATTTGCAAGTGTCTTTCTAAAACACAGCATCCTTAGCTCTCAACAGATATGACCCATTAATGCCAGTGCCTCAATATTTTTTTAAATAATTCTTATTTAAAAAAAATTTTTTTATTGAAGTATCATTGGTTCACAGCATTATATTAGTTTCAGATATATAACACAGTGATTCAATATTTTTATAGATATACTCCATTTAAAGTTACTATAAAATATTGGCTTTATCCCCTGTGCTGTACACTATAGCCTTGTAGCTTAGTTATTTTATACACAGTAGTTTGCATCTCTTAATCCCCTACCCCTCTTATGCCCTTCCCCCCTCCCTCTCCTGGCTGGTAACCACGAGTTTGTTCTCTATATCTGTGAGTCTGTCTCTGTTTTGTTAAATTCATTCCTTTATTTTTTTAGAGTGAGAACGTTTAGTAAACAATAGCTAGTTATGACCTCAAGCATCACATGAGTGAGAACGTTTATGGCTTCAGAATTTCACACAAGAACAGTCAGTAAAGTAGCCAACTTTATACATAAACTCTCAAATTGTATAAAGGGCATTAAATATGCTACTGGTTATTGGAGGACTCCTACAAAATATTTATGTCCTGACTTCTAGAAGTCTAAATAAAAATGGTATAAAAAAAAGGTTTTAAAATCTAAAGAGAAAAAAAAGAATCTAAAGAGAATATAAGAACTCATACAGGGAAAAACAGAAATGTATACGATGTTATTTAGCTACCTGCTTGTTTTTGTCACTCGCATCTGTGAGCAGAACAATTTAGAGGCCCCTCAGATGCAGTGAGGCAAACAGAAGTCTAAAGGCCTTTCTGGAAGAGGATAGCATCAGCGAGGGCTCAGGGGGGATTCGTCTGCCAGGGCTGCAAGCAGATCTGACCTATTGGTGGTGTGAGATGAAGCAGCTGTCTTTGAAAGCTACTCTGGCATTTGCCATCTATGTTTCTCAGAAGGAGCGTGGCAGAAGAAGATCGATAATTAGTGAAGATGATTCCTGCTGTTACTAAATAACCACAGAAGAGGAAGAATCGTTTGACCTTCATATTAGTCACATTGCTGTTTATAAAACAGGTCTTTCAAATGAATTCCCACTCACTAATTTCATATACTTCCTCCAGAATTTAACTATTCATTCAATAGAGAGTTAATCTGACAAAACCATTGCATGATTTTCCAGAAGAGGGTTAAGATAGGAGAGTGATGAGAAACACGGGGTCTGGAGCTGGACCCGGTGGGTTTAGATCTCGGCTATACTCCTTAGCAGCTGTGTGACTTCAATAAACTATTTAGTCTCTCCTAATCTCAGTCCCCTCATCTGTAAGATCAGGGTAATGTAATGTCTCCCCTCTTATTTTAATGAGAAGATTAAATGATAGAGTGGTCAAGAAAGCACTGACAATATTTGGTATTACAAACACTCAGTAAATGCTAATTATTAAGGTTTCTAGGCTTGAAAGAGGTCATTTATTTTTAAGGTATATTTTATTACTACACCACGCAAATCTGTATCTCTTTTCTTGATCTCTGTAATAGAGGAAAATACTGTCAAAACTGAAAGATTCAAAATGAATTACCCAGGTACCTAATTCAATGAATACGTATCAATATGCTACTACGTATAACACAAGTCAGTAAGAGTTCTTGCCCTCAGGAAAGGAGTTGTGCAACTAGAGATGCCCAGGGAATAAAGTGATGTGGCATAAAAGGCATACCAACTCTTAAGATTTAAGGGGACTGGTTAATGGCGTACGTATCTTTTTCCTCCAGAATTCAGAACCATATGAGACACTTTGTTACAAAGCAGAAACTAACACACCATTGTAAAGCAATTATACTCCATAAAGATGCTAAAAAAAAAAAAAACATAAGAGAGGTAGGCTGAGGAATCAAGCTACTACTGTAGCTTTAGGGAGCACATAAACTGCATTACGAGGCTTAAATGTGTGACCTCAGTGTGGTTCCTTGAACTGAGCTTGCGATTCAAATCTACAATGCTCCCTGAAAGTGCAGACTGTACCCCTGTAAGTTCACTGCACATCCAAGAGCATGCACCTCTCTGTGGGAAAGCAGATGTACAGTAAGAACCTCAGACACCCTGGGCCAAGCACGTTCAATTCCTTCTCTCACATTTATCAATAGGGCCAGGCATTCCTCCCCTGGGGAAGACGGATGGAGAGAGGAAGCCAAAAAGACAGAAACATCACTCCTTTATTTTTTCCTTGAAAGAGTGCTATGGAAATTCCCCCTTCACTTGGTGGGGTATGAGAAGTGAAAATAAGTGTTCTTGTCCTAAAGGAGACAACACGCATAGGGGTTCAAAGAAGAAAGAGTCCGGAGGGTTGGAATGATTAGGAAACAATTCAGAGAGTAGATAGTACTGGGGATATGCATTTTAAAGGAGTATCAATTGGATAGGCAAGATGAAAGAACGGGGCTGCCATGAGGAGCTGGTAGTAAGTCCTAAAGAAAAAGCTAGAAGAATTTTCAAGCATCAGAGAAGAAGACCCATCACAGTTGACACTGAAGTGCATTTTTAATGAACTTCGAACACCTGAGACTTTGTTAATATTTAAGAGGCAAGAAATAGGCAGTCATCGTAAGGTGTTTAAGATTAGCAAGCACATGCGGTATATATTTAAGATGATGTAACATTCTATGGAAATAGTATATTATTAAATAGATATTGTGAGGGTCAGGCTCGATTGCTGGATGAATGAAACCAGCACCTATATCACACACTAGAATGGGTAGTAAATGACGAAAATAATGAACAGGTTTATAGGGGAAAGAAGACAGAAGGCTATCCGGAAAGAAAGGAATTTTGGAATGTATAATATGGAAAGTGGATCACTGCCCAGAGGTGAAGCCCAAACCATAATTACAAAAGTCATTAGAATCAAAAAATAAAGGAATTTCGAGAGCCAAATGGCAGAGAATCATCAATGGATGTTGAAATCACTAAGAATGCCTCTAAGGATGTTAGCGAAATGCAGTACCAGCCAGTGGAGGAAGATGGACACCCATCCCAGAAGTCCTGGTGACAATGATGAAGCATTAAGTAGCATAAGTACAGAAAATATAAGTGGCTTAAGAAACTGCTGGGAGTTAATTGTCTGGAATTAGTATTGAAATAAATTCTCC
Source organism: Pseudorca crassidens (assembly GCF_039906515.1). Taxonomy (NCBI): domain Eukaryota; kingdom Metazoa; phylum Chordata; class Mammalia; order Artiodactyla; family Delphinidae; genus Pseudorca; species Pseudorca crassidens. Next base: position 67,185,611 of record NC_090306.1, read on the forward strand.
TGGGCTTATGGAAAATCAGAGACTAAGAGGCATCAGGGGGAAGCTGGGTTTCAGTTAATAAAAGATGGAAAGAGTTTAGAAGAAAGATTTGAGGATTCATTACAAGGTGCAATCAAAGGCAGGCACTCAGCTGACACACTATGCCTGACACAGTAATAAGGGGATGGGCCAGAGTGTAAGTGACCTGGGGAAGAGGGGCAATCTAGATAGGAAAAAGGATGCGGGCATCATCAATAGCAAGGATTAAGGAAACGACGGTTTGAGAAAGAAGCTCCAGGGACCTGTTGACAGTACAGGCGGTAGCATAATTTTATCATTTTCAGTCCTCTGGAATGGCATTGCCGGGTCACTTAGGGACGTTGAAAAATTATATTCTTTCAACACCTTACAATTAGGAATGGGAATTGGCATCATCCTATTGGCACTTGCTGCTAACAACCAATGTGGGAATTTTTAGAGACAGACACATGGTCTCACCAACACATTCTAATGTAGTCACGATGCCATCCAGTGGTTAGTTTGGTTACTTTCACAGATACTGTCCATCTCTCTTTAAGAATATATTTTATTTAAAAAAAAAAAAAAAGAATATATTTTATTTTATAGTGAATATTCATCTAAGTTTCAGCAGGCTTTTATGAAAAGCATTTTATTGTATCTTCAAAAATCACAGAGGAGGGATTTGATTTGTTATTTACTTCTAAGATAATGGAGTTACACCCAGCTTGTTTTCTATATGTGTTATGCTCTAGGAAACATGATTTAGCCTCTCTTCTATTGAAATTAATGCAATAAAGAACCATGAAATAATGGGCCTTACACTGTATTCAATTTTAGTCCTAATAGAAACACAATGGAAACTAACATCTGCGACATAGGCCTGGTTGAACACAGGAAAGTAATGGATATTTTCTGCTATGATTTTATGGGTGTTCTGGGTTATATCCTTCACAGAATGCTCATCGGTACAGTAATGATATGGTACATACTTTGACTTGACTTATAGGTAGTCTCAGTTTGGCTATACGTTTACTTGGGCAGATTTAGCGGGGAGACTTTCATTTGGTTGCTAACAAAGTAGGATAAATCGAGCCGCCATTAGCAGGAACCCTTCTCAAAATTTTTGTAAAAGCACAGCTTTCACATTCATTGCACATCCCTTTAAACATATATTTTAAAGTAATTTTTAGCGACATCCTATTTGGGATATGCAAACATTTGGCAATAAAATTCTCCTTTGCCACAAAAATTCATTATTTGAATCTCCATGGTAAATTAGCTTTACGAGGTAGCTACTTTATTTTTCTATGAAGCAAAGGCAAGAATAGAGACAGTTTCATCATCTTTATCATTGTTTGTATGAGGAATCACTAAACAGTTCACTGGTGGGAAGCTATGAAAAGGCCCTTTGGTTTACGCCTTTATCGGTAGGCATAAACATAACTAAACCACCCTAGGAAAATGTACATTAATATCTAATATTGTTTCTAAAGACCTAGAGGGGTAGCGTCACCACAGTGAACTATGCTGTACTGATGCAATATTTTAAATCATTTCAATTTGAAAGTGATTGGAGCCATTTGTCATTTGATTATTTTCACACTATTTGTCCTTAGACTGCTTCAATTCAGTTCAGAAAATACAGAATTGATTTGGAGAAGAAGGTGGTATTGACATAAATGATGGCAACGTCTGCAGATTTTCAGGGCTGGGGGAGCAAGAGATCAAATGTTACCCAGACTGAGAGGCAAAACTGATGACAACAATCAAAATAGAAAACTTTATGGTTCATACGAGTTATTGCATTTGATCTTAACTCATGCAGTTACATACTCCATACTACTTATCAATATTAAATTAATGCTAAATAATTTTTCTACTAAATTCTACCACTCTACAATCTTCTTCATGCAATGAACTTTTGGTTGTTTGGTTGTTGTTACTATTTTTTAAACTTTACATTTGGAAAAATTTTAAACTTACCAAAACAATTGAAAGAATAGTACAGTGAACACACATATACTCTTTGCTTATGCCAAATGATAACTTTTTGCCACACTTGCTTTGTGTATGTGTGTGTGTTCACTTTTTTTGGCTGAACTATGTGAAAATAAGCTCTAGGCACTTCATCCCTAAGTTACTTCACTGTGTATCTTAAAAACAAGAATACTCTCCTACATAACCACAATACCAGTATCACACGCCAAAAACTTGAACATTGGTGCAATAATATTATCAAATATAATACCTAAATTTAAATTTCCCCAATTGTCCAAAAATGCACTCAGTAGCTCTCTTGTAAAGGTACACTTCAACTTTTACAATGAATATCCCCAGATACCTTTTACGCAATTTTGTATTTTGGCTGTGTTGGGTCTTCATTTCTGTACGAGGGCTTTCTCTAGTTGTGGCAAGCGGGGGCGCGCGGGCCTCTCACTATTCATCGCGGCGCGCGGGCCTCTCACTATTTTGGCCTCTCTTGTTGCAGAGCACAGGCTCCAGACCCGCAGGCTCCGTAGTTGTGGCTCACGAGCCTAGTTGCTCTGCGGCATGTGGGATCTTCCCAGACCAGGGCTCGAACCCGTGTCCCCTGCATTAGCAGGCAGATTCTCAACCACTGCGCCACTAGGGAAGCCCTACGCAATGTTTTTAACATCTACGAATTCTTGCCTGAATAACTTACTATGCTGGGTATTGCAAAACAAGGTGATTTTCTAATTTTGCCATTTCTTCTACATTTTGAGACAGCATTCTACTGTAAAGAAGAAAGTTCTTTTCCTTTTATTTAATAGTATCACCCTGGGTTCATGGACTTTTTAAATAATTTTTTACAATCATTTTACTTTTTCACATCACATTGTGCCAGTTGTGGCCAGTAAGAGCCCCAAAGACCAGCTCCGTGTCTTTCTGACACATGCCAACCAATATGGGGCGTATCCTTACATTCTTACACAATGAGGAGCTCTAGGCCCACCCAGTACCTTCCTTGCCCCAGACTTAAACACAAGAAATCCGTTCTGCCTTCCCTCCCCAATGGGTAAAGGTATTGAGAAACCAAAATATACTAATTTTTACTGGAATATCATCTTCTAGGCTCTTTTGGTGGACAGAACTAGGTTTTTTTTTTAAAAAGAATGCATTCAAACTTACACCTCTAAGTCAAGTTCAACAACACAGGATTCTTCTGCACTTTTTTCCATTCCATATGCATATCCCCACATCTCACTGTGAGAACACCAATTTCTAACATCATCCATATATTTCTCATTTGCTCTATCCTACAATACACAAAAGCTTCAGAATTACTACACCAATAGCAGTAGTAACAAACCTGCTATGTCAGATTCAAGATTTTTAAACTATTCTTTTATGTCCTTAGGTTATGTACCACTAAGGTGTTTCACTTAACAATGCATCTTGAAGCACTCCATATCAGTTCATAGAGATGTCTTTTATTCTTTTTGATGGTGTTATAGTACTCCATGTTACGGATACATCAGAATTTACTCAACCAATCTCCTATAATTTGGCATTTAAGGGTTTTTCCCCAATATTATGCCACAATGACTAACTTTGTCTATTTTGTTTTGTACTTTCGAAGGTGTACCTTCAGGATAAATTCCTAGAAGTGGGATTACAGAAGCAAGGGTTACCAAGGATACCTTTGTCAAATAGTGCCAAATTCCCCTCCACAGATATCGTGCCATTTTTCACTTGCATCATTGTACTTCTTAAAATAACCAAATCATTATTTCTCCCTGAAAACGCTAATTATTTAAATAATAAACAATTAATCTTATAGAACTATAAGAATTCCTTACACACCCACTTCCTGATTCCAAACTCAAATTTAAATTATATAGGTGGCAGATGTATATATCCACAGAAACAGAGGACTATAATACTAGACAAACCTGGACAACTGCTGTGTTTTGAAATTGTAGTATTTATGATTATTTTTCTCTTAGACTAATTAAAAATACAAAATAAAACTAAATAATTCATAAAATGGAAATTTAGAGTGAAAAGAAATCTCAGAGATTGATCTTTATGAATTATATTAGAAGAAAGTGAAGTACTTACAACATAAACATGATTGAATGTTCATTACAGTTATTTCTGGAAGTATGACTATCTATATAGTATATATGCTACTCTCGCTGAAAATATAATCTTCTCTGTCTTAATTTTTCTTCTAGGGTTCTCAGTGTCTGTATCAACTTTATACCTTCCTAGATTTCTAATATTTCTATTTAAACAGTTCCTAAGATCTCACAATCTGATTTCTTAGTTCCCATTCCCAGGCCACAAAGTGTGGAAGACCAACTCACGTGACTGAAACACTATAGATGTTCCTCATGTGACACCAGTGGGCTTTCACTGCCACTCAGCTGTACTTCCTTCTCCAGGCTCCAGACGTCTGAAATTCACCTTTCTACACCTTTTCTTTTAGCTGATGACCTTAGTTTTTACTTTACTTGAAAACCAAGGGCATTCAATTTGTATTCATACCAATTCTATCCTCCCTTCCTTGTAACATCTTTATTTTCACTCTTCCTGCAGGCTAACTCTCCCCTTCTCACCTCCACACACCTGCACTCTTCCTCTGGAGCTGTGCTCCATAAATCATCTCCTTTTCAGCTTACAATCTGTTAAATCTTTCTGTCTTCTGGCAACTTCTCTTTGTCTCCACACATGCTTAGGACTCACACATTCTAACAACAGCTTTCTTCACCTTCTTAACTTGGAATTGTTACTTTTTCTTGTCCTTTCAATGGCAAAATTCTTAAAGACCCTGTTTTAAAAATCACAGGTTCTGTTTACTCTCTTGTCAAGCCCTTGTAATCTGGCTTCCACTTCACAGAATATGTTCTTTTAAAAGTTTCTAGTGACCTCTAAACTCTAATTCCAGTAGTCTCTTACTGTTCTCCATCCTTCTTAAGCTCACTTCAATGTTTGGTGCTATTGATTGATTTCCTCTTCAAACTCCCTTTCTGAGATCATCTGGACTCTTTGTTACCACAGTTTTCCTCCTCAACATTCCCTCTCCCTCTTGTTCACTAGTTCGTCCCAACTCCTAACATTAGGGATTTCCTAAAAGTCTTCCATAAGGTTTATTTGAATAGTTCATCAGGTAAACGGCGTGTTGGAAGACCACACATGAGGATGTTTCCTGGATTGTGAAAATGGTAGAATGCATATTGGAGAGCTCATTGCACAAAGCCTGAGAGTTATAGGTATATAGATAGGTTCAGATGAACTATATGGCAGCAGATAATAGATAGGCAACAGGTATATATAGGTTCAGATAATGGGCCATGTAGTTCTAAGACTATTTATTGGGCCAGTATGTATCACAATATTTGTGGGCCAGTATTTCTCAGGTAATTATATATCCAACAACAGTTTTTAACTGACTGAAAGCAGAGGTCCGAACTATAATTTTAAAACATTGATAAAATGTTAACCCTTCTTTTTAGCCTTTCTGCTGAAAAGATTTTCTTTTAATCTAATATCCAAAAGCAAACTGCATCATATTACTACGTCTAAACTGCCCTTAGTTAAATCATTAATAATCATCCATTACTTTTTAGAAATCAGCTCTATTTCTCCATTTTTAAAGACCTAAAAAATTTGAATAGGTTTTTTTCTACAATAAAAATACTGTTATAGCTTCAATTGACATAGGTCAATTTCTGATGTAACCTGGTCTTTATAGTAATCACTCAGAATAAAAACCAAAAATGTCACATTCCTTCAGTCAGGAACTTAGGCAATATTTAATCACACATCCATTGCCTAAATTACAGTAAATATTTGTTGTGCACCAATCATATGCAAGTCTCTATTAGGACATTAGGGATTCAATCTAGACAAAAATCTTTGCCATGAGAGCATATACATTTCATCTGAATGAATCAGAATGGCTTAGATGTAATGGTATTTGTAGCTTATACCTGTCCTTCCTGTAGTGGGTGGTGCTGTATAGGGTGTACCAGCTTTAGTGAACCCACTAAATTGGGCAGCTAGGAAGATATTTATCTTCTATAAAGGGGAACTGTTCATGTGTCCATGTTCCAAACTAAGGGTGGTCTTGCCCCAGGGGACTTTTGGCAATGTGAGCCAACTATTTTGGCTGCCCAGGCTGATGGGAAAGGGTTCCTACGATGCACTGGACAACCTCCCAAAGAATTATCCCATCTACAACGTCAACAGTGCCAAGGCTGCGAAACCGTGCTCTGGGCAAAAGGGCTCATGTGGCTCATGTGGGTTCTCTCTTAGAAGAGGGACATAAACCATATTCTTCCACAGCCTTTCTCCTACTTCTGACCATACAGATCTCCCTTCAAGTTTATTTCTCTGATCTTTTTTGTTCCATGGGAAAACATATAATATTCAACCGAGATCTGTACATTCTGTTTTTCTGGGCTGTTCTCAAGGGTCAATCAATGCTTGCTAAAGTTTTCGAGCAAGCACTAAGGTAAGTTCTGTGCCTGCTGGGCATAATTATAGAAAACAACTTCAGTTTAAAAATCTCCTAATGGGAAGCACAGGCACAATCTACAAATTACAATCTTTTTCTGGTGTGTTTGTGCCCTCAGCAGCTCACAGCAGGGCCAAATCAGTCTCCATCAGCCACCATTTTTCTAGCTACCTTCCTAAAATATCAGAAGCAACAAACCTCCCAGGGTGAGGAAACATTCTGCAGTTTTGCCTACGTGGATCACTATTTTTCCCCTACAGTGGTTATGCTGCTATAAAATAACTAAAAAGTTATTATTTAATTCATGAATAGAAGGGCAAGTTAATCATGTTATTCTTTAGAAGTGTTATATTTCACATGGTAGAAAACTCACAGGGGCCTTGGTTGTTAGTCCAAAATTCACTTGTGTTTTTCCTTTCCTTTAGACACTGCCTAAACGTTATAGATGATAATGTCATCATTTTACCTGTATAACTCTATGGCAAGGTATAAACTAAGTCACGTAACTGTTGAACTCCGGATGGAATTTATACTTTTACTACTTATATAATATTAGATAACCCATTTAACCTTTCAAGGGCTGGATTTAGTAATGCATTAAATAAATAAGTTGAGCTAGTATCTGGCATGAGAATCCTGGGTTTGAATTGGGTCACACAGCCATCAGCTGGTGATGCCATCAGCAAGTCATCCCACCATTTAGACTCTAGAGATTATAATATGATTACTTCGAGTATTACAAAGCTATTTGCCATTGCTTCTGTCATCACTAGATGGTTATCTTGAATGTGTCTTCTGGTTCTACAGACACAACTCACTATCACCCTAAACTGTATCTAAGAGATGATATCCAATATTCAGGATGTCTGAATTGGCCAAAATTAAGTAGGGTTTTAAATTCTGTGTTTCAGCTTTTTTTTCCCCTAGTAAAATAATTACACTTTGTAGGCATAGAAGTATAGGAGTGGAGATGTAATTTTTACCCCAGTGGTTCCAAATTTCTTAACATGCACATCTATTTTAGATTCACTAGGAACTAATACATTATAAACAAAACACTTCTTTTTAGTAAAGGTCGAATATTTTCTCTGAAAAGTCTCCCATCTCAGAATGTGTCTTCTTTTCTGTCCTAAAACTGTATGAGCTCTGTTATTACAGCAAGAACACCTTCACTAGCAAACGGAAATGTCACCCAGCCAAAGAGAGGTATGGAGAGCCAGGTCCCATCCACTGTGACCTGGCATTTTGGTCTGTAGTTACTGACCATCAAGAGTGATGTCGTTCATTTTTAGAAAACCCCATGATTTATTAGTCCAGAGCAAGAAGAGAGACACGTTTGTGGGTGGGTGGCTGGAGTAGATCTTGGACATCATTTCCGAATTCTGTGATTTTTCCAATTACCTCTGCTCCCAAGAAGTCAATCACCACTGCTTGTAAAGAGTAACCCATTTAACTGATAAATAACTAGGTTCTGAGGGAATATTAAAATGAAATTAAACACTACTTCATTTACACTTCACCTACCCACTTGCATTTCAATGTATCCAGACCATTTTTCTAGGCACTCTTGTTGAGTATGGTAAAATCTCCACCTCCATCAGGTACTTTTTTATTTTTATTTATTTATTTTTTTTGGCGATACGCAGGCGTCTCACTGTTGTGGCCTCTCCCGTTGCGGAGCACAGGCTCCGGACGCGCAGGCACAGCGGCCATGGCTCACGGGCCCAGCCGCTCCGCGGCATGTGGGATCCTCCCGGACCGGGGCACGAACCCGTGTCCCCTGCATCGGCAGGCAGACTCTCAACCACTGCGCCACCAGGGAAGCCCTCCATCAGGTACTTTTGAGGTTGGATGCACGTTGGAGTGATTCTCCATGTGATATTTCACAGAATCACCAGCCCACCTTTCCAGTATCCCTTCTGGGTTAGATTTCTTCACAATACCCAGATAACAAGTAGGCAGGCTACATCTTATTATCCAGGTTTGCACTGTGGAAGGAATGGTCTGATTCTCAAGAAGCTGACACCTTTCTTGGATATAAAAGATATGTAAAAGAATAAATAACCCACTCCAAAAAATACTGTGATGGTTTACAGCAGATCAATTTGCTATAAATGTGATTTACTGCAAATCATCATAGTACTAGCTATCTTCAAGCAGTATGAACTAGAGATGTAGAAAAGTAGTATATAGAAGAAACGGTTTGAAAATACCCATGATTATGAACCAGTTCCACCTAACCAAGTAATTTATCATTTAATAGTTAGGTATTTTATAGCAAAGTTAACTATATATGCTTTTTCTATAAAGTACATCCTATATTTCCATTCTTGGCCAATGAAAATTTAAGTGCAATCCTGCAGTATGTCAGGAATTGAAGTGTTTTATGTTCTAACATTTCAGTCCCCAAGAAGAGTTCATTTTGTTTCTATAGCATTTTCCACATCATCTTTCTTTGTTCAACAAGCTCCTTCCAATCCTCTTTTCCATGAAACTACAAGATTTCTTGAGGCTCAAGGATCCCCACATATTCACATCTTCTCAAACTTTCCTCTTGTCTTTCTTTGCCTGTAATTTTCTAGTATCTCCTGGATTTTACACATCAAGTATAAGATTCATGAAATTCAGTTACTCACTTTATCAGTTCTGCACATTCAAACTTCCTGGTACTGATTTCACCTTACATGCATCATACCTATAGTTGGTTTGCATTTTATTTATACTGCACATAAACTATTTCTTTGTAAAGACTATTTTTACAGTACAGTGGAGAGTGCGTAGGAGACTTTGGTTTTAATCCTGCAGAGCACTTTCTTTCCTCAAGCATAGAATAGAAATGTTGAAATTGTGTTCATTTTCCCAGAACTTATTATGATGTGTATGTTTTTTATTCACGTACCCTCTAATTTCTTACTCTCCCCAGGTCTAGAAAAGAAATTGAACTTTTAGAATTCTTTCTTTGAGAGAAAGGAAGTAATTTTATTCATGAAGTCCATTTCATTTAGTAAAAATGTCTCTGAGTGGCTGATTCCCCAGAGATTAAATGTCCAATAGGCAGTCAAGTAGAAAGTGGACTCCCATCCCCCTGGCTTCTCACACCATACATAAGTGATGGTATACACTTCCTCCTACCAGCTTTCTCCTGAAATCGTAATTTGTCATTTTCTAAGGACTAAACAATTAAGGTCTGAGATTCATTTTCATTGCAAATGAATAATTAGTGAATGTCAATTTCATGTTCTCTTAGTCCATGCAAAAGACAAAAGCAGTTATGTTACAATGCTTAACAGGCTCTCTAGCTACGATGACGTACCAATTCTTGGAGATGATAAACATAAATATTATTATTGTTTTCCTCCTTAAAAGATCATCTAATCTGGTCTCATTTAAAAGTTTACTTAACATTTGTCTTCTCTATGTATAACTTCAGGAGTGTTTTGCTAATTAGATACAAGAAATATAGTCACCTCTTCTAAACATTATTTTATTTACACCTGGTTTTAGATTTTTTATTGTTTCTTTGTTTCTCCACCCCCTTACAGCACAAGGTATCTCAAACCCCAAGCAGCTGCCGTCTGGCTTGTTTTACATAACTCTCTGAGGCCATTCAAGTGGCAATATACCAGTGAAGAATAAAAATATATATATTGGATAGAGCCCAGGAACTGCACCCAAAATAGCTTTTGAAAAGTCATTGAGCATAACAGTGGAAATAATAAGGAGGTCATAGCAGCAGCTGCTCTGGGAGCACTGGAATAATTCTCCCATCATCATGCCGCAGGTACAGGCGGAAAGCAATGCTTTTGGAACCTCCACTTTCCCCTTTAGTTTTTATGCCTATCGCTCAATCTCAACAGCTGACAAGCACCTGGGGATCAATTCCTTCAGGATTTCATAAATTCACACTAATTTTGGCAATTTCCCAATTGTAACAGTAAGAACCTTCCCCCAAGTTGGGCAAACAGCTTTAATATTTCATTGCATATTCATGTATCACCCCATGTTATTTTTAGTCTCTAAAGGAGACAGCAGACGAGGCTTCATAAAAGATTAGTAGAAGCCCTACAAATAGTTTTCTCACTGTTCTCATAGATTTGGGGGTTCTTTTCTTTTCCTGAGAGGGCAGACAAGAATTCCCTTCAAAGACAATGTATTTGGTAGTGAACAAAAGGAAAACTTCAAACCACCAAGAATCTCCTTGATATGTGAGAATATCTAATTTTGATTCCCCCAAGACAGCCAGCCACAATGTTCACCAATTGTAAGGCACCAGCTAATCTTTACTTTCTCTTTCCCCCCAGTTCTTCCCATTTGCATTATTTAAAGGGTATGTCATGTTTCATTATTTCCACATTTCTTTCTGTGAGATATCAAAATCACATTGGGAAAGAGCTATATCTTAAAAAAGAACAAAAACAGACAATTGGAGATAATTTTTTTCATACCGTATAGGTGTCTGGTAACTTTTATATTTACTGTGCTGTTTTTTACAAGAATTTTCTATTCCATTTCCCTTATTCATCCAGAGAGTTTTATAAGATTGTATAGTGTGCAATATAGTGAAAAGCCCAAAATAATAGAAAACATTTTTAGAATGGAGACATTCTACAAATGACAGATTTTTCCATTTTAGGCCTTATGAAAAATGGATTTGAAACTTATAAAATATGTATCTGGAACATCTGAGTGCAAGATTTTTTATTTTATTTTAGAATTCAGATCCATGATTTAAAAGCCCTTTCCTTTTTCTGAAAATAGCCATGCTGAATTGATTTTTAAGGAGAAAGAAAGGGTGTAATTTGGATTGTAACCCTTTTCTAAGGACTTACACTGTTTTCACTTATGCTGACTTCCTTTATTCCCATTGCATCCTCATGGAGCAGGGAATGCATGTGTTATCATCACTCTTTTACAAGGATGAACTTTCGGCAGAGCTATAAATAAGGCTTCATTTTCCTTTGTTCCATTTCACCTTTTCAGTTCTACATCTCCTGTTATAGACGCCGTGTGTCTTTCTAGCTAACACTCCTTTTTCTATCTTGAAAGAAGGGTCTTATTATCTTATAACATCACTCAAAGAGAACTTGCTTTCCCCGCATCCCCCAGAGAGTTAAAGAAAGGAAATAATCAACCCAAATGAATGAATCACTAATGGTAGAACTTCAATAATGAATGTGAGATAGATATCTAGGAGATATCGCTGGGTATTTTCCAAGTCTTTGAAAACTGCATGGAGGAGTAGGGAAAGTCCCATTTTGTTATTCTTATGAAAACCAAAAATCTGAGTATTCAATCTCTAACCCGAATTTTATAATCTTGATTCTCCAACTTTGAAAGTAGTTCTTTCTCAGTCAGACTTCTTCCTTCTATAATGGCTGCATCAACTTCCACTAATTTTTAGTACAGTTGACGGAGTAAAAAAAGAAGGTAACTGAATATAAAGATGACTAGGTTGGAAACCAAAAATCCAAGTCTAGTCTGATTTGCCACTAACTAGCATTCTGACTTTTGGAAGCAGCTGTGCCTTTCTGAATGTATTTTCCTCCTCTAAAATTAGGAAGCTCAACAATATCTTTTTTAATGGTTCTGCCACAGTCTTCTTGGATTTAAGCTTGAACTCTACTAGGTGTGTGATCTTACACAAGCTATTTAATCTGTGTATGGTTTACTTCTCTCATCTCTAAAATGGAGATGATTGCAGTACCTACCTTGGAAGGAATTACATCAAATGGAGTAAGTACTTAGTTAGATTCTAATAATTTTTAGCTATTACTTGATTTTTAAGAGCTAAATTCAAGTTACCACAGATACATTAAACAGTTAGCATAACTGAAAAATGTAAATATGATTTTAGATATTTGTATAATAGCTGATGTTTATCAAGTGTTTATTATGTGCCAAACATTGATTAAGTCCTTCATTTGTAAATCTCATTTAATCCTCTCAATAACACATTGTAGAAGATACAATTATCTTTGGTTTACCAATGATAAAACAAAGGCTTAGACGATCACACAATCACACACAAAAAAAAAAAAAAGGTGCCGGAGGTGGTGGCGAACAGTTTTTTCCCCAGAGTTCACTCTTTTAATCACTGTGCTATCCTGCCTTCCATTCTAGGTCTTCTGCCTTCCATCTAGATGACTAAACCCTAATTAAATGCAGCACTAGATCCTAATAAAAATAAACCTTCTCATCTCTTCAATCATTTTATAATCCCTATTTGATTTACATTAATTCTCTTCGAAACTTGCCAGTGGACTTTTATGAGGCTATGAACCCATAAAGTCAAAAAGTGTTTTCAAATCACAACTCATTATTCGCCTCCTTCATTATCCTTCCCCTTCAGAATCACATATGAAGGACCAAGTTTCTTGGGAATCTCAGAGACTTATTTAGATCTAGCCTGGAATTCACCTAAAGCTAGATAAAACTGGTGTTGATAGGCCTGTAAGAGCCCCACAGAAAACATTGCATCAACACACACAAACACACACACACACCCCTTCATTTCAAATATAAGAAGTCAGAGGTCAGAGTTTTAACACCATTGTTTTCCATAGATGGTGACAATTAAGACATTTGAAACTGCTACATTTCAATCTCCAGATCCTCATGGTGCAACACTTCACTGCACTGGGAAACAACATCTGTTTCATTCTCCAGATTAATTCCCTTCTTTCAGAGAAATGACTTTCAGCTATTTTAGATATATGCGCTTCGCTTCATTTGAGAAGCAATTTATATTCATTCAGTCACAGCCATCATTCACTAATATCATGGATTGATGGACTTAAAAAGCCTAGCTTTTCATTAGTTCTGTTTGCAAGGCTAATTTTTTTTTTTTTTTTTTTTTTGCGGTGTGCGGGCCTCTCACTGTTGTGGCCTCTCCCGTTGCGGAGCACAGGCTCCGGACACGCAGGCTCAGCGGCCATGGCTCACGGGCCCAGCCGCTCTGTGGCATGTGGGAGCTTCCCAGACCGGGGAACGAACCCGCGTCCCCTGCATCGGCAGGCGGACTGTCAACCGCTGCGCCACCAGGGAAGCCCTGCAAGGCTAATTTTTATAGCATTGGATTATTTTACTTCCAGTTGCTCCTTTTTCCAGGACTTTGTGTCCCACAATCATTCTTTTGATAGAATAATCTATTACATGTTTCTATCTAAAAGGATGTGTTGATTCCCTTTGTAGTGAGAGCAGGTATTTACAAAAGCCAAAAGGTTTATGTTCCTCATGCTAATTTGCACAGAAAGTTCTGTGAACCCTTTCACTTAGCAATGAGACTATTAAAATATAAGTCTTGGAACAGAGAGGATCAGGAATTTAGTTACTTGTGTAACACGTATTATTGGCTCCTAATTTGCACTGAATATATGTAAACTCATTGCTCCATTTCTTAAGTATCCTATTATTTGTTTACTCTTGCAGCTGTTACTGCTAACTTCAAATTAGTCACAGGATCTCTCAATATATTACTATTCCTTTAGCAAAAGCAATGATGATAGGGAGGGAGGGAGGGAGGAAGGGATGGATGGATGGAAGGAAGGAAGGAAGGAAGGATAGATAGGGATCAGTAATACCTACATTTATCTAAGTCCACATACATAAAGGATTTTTCACTTGTTAAATTGTACTTATCAAGAACATGTGTAAAACAATCTAATTGTTTTGCTGTTTATAGGCACACCATGAAATTTTCTTCTGAAGCAGTAGATTCTAGTACGTGAGGAGCCTTGGGAACAAAGAAGAGATGATTCCTTGTACTGATGATTCCTAGAAATGTTTCTAATTACAGTATGACATCCTGTATCTTAGTTGCAATGCAATTACCATTTTCTCTTTTCTTCTTCCTCCCGATACACTTATACATGAGGATCTGTGGGTTTCATTACACCAGGTGATTAGGTAAAGATATTTGGTTGAGATTTTAAGGTGAATTTTGACTTCAAAAACGAGTGATAAGTTATTTCCTTCTTCCTGGGCATTGCTATGTCCCAGGAACTTCACCTATACATACGATCTCCTTATTTAATCCTCCCAGCAACCTGTGAGGGACCTGTTGATCTAGTAAGGAAACTGGGACATATGCCCTGCATGACTACAACTAAGACATAAAATGATGACTGCTGCAAGCCAAGTACAGAGACGTATAACAATAGCTGTGCAGAAGAAAGTTTCCTTCTATCTGAAGAAATTTTTAAAAGCTCCTTGAAAAGGTAACATTACCATCAGACCTGAGAGGAAGAAAGGTATTTCTAATGTTACTTTAAATCCTAGGACTCCCTCTTCCCTTTAGACGTGTACCACTAATGTTATTCTTGTGGTAAACAAACATAAACGAGGTAAGAATGATACCTTGGCAAAATGTGAAATGAAGACGAGGGAGCAAGGAAAAAAGGGAGAGAAGGTAGGAGAATATGGGAAGGACCTAACAAGGACTATGTGTTTTCATGAAAGAGAGATTGTGAAAGATAGAAATAAGAAAGACCTTATTCCTAATCAGTTACAAATAAGAAGGTGGGGGAGAAGGAAAGTTATGGTTTAATGTTCCCTTGATACAACCACCAGTTGACACCACCAAGGCAGTCTAGTTTATTTGTTGCCTGAGTTGACCTTACTAGTGTCAGGGGAGAATCTGTCTTCTGATCTCATGTGTAAGACATTCCAAGCTCAGAAGCTCATTTCTCAAGAGAAGAAGATGAAGTAAGAAATGCTTCAGTTATTGATGGTCTTAAAGTTTCCTAATATTAATACCTAGTATACGGAGAAAAGGGATGCGAAAGAGGACAAGGCACCTGTTTTAATGGTGGCAAAGGTGGCCTTTCTCCCACAGCTAAGCTGAGTGATCTTGCTTCTGGGTGAAGTATTTTGCGAAATCATTCTGGCTTGCTCAGGGGCCAGCCTTGTTGAGTGTCTCTCACCATTCCTAGAAGGACAAAGTAACTGCCCCCAACATCACCCACAGGGTGTAAGAACTGATTAATGTGAATGCATTTACCATTTATCATTTATTCAAATATTAAGACTCACTGACCTCTAAGAGAATCAAAGTAAGCATTTTTTTTTTGCCCTTCCTTCCTTTCAAATAAGTTGATATCAGTAGCTGTGCTTCTCATACATGGATTCTCTAGAACCAATTCCTTTCAAAACTGTGGCCTCTCAAACTAGCAAATCATATCTGAACTAAAGTTAGTTCTATTCAGGTGGATTTACATTCCATTCCATTCTACACAATGTCATAGTCAGTGTACTACCCTAAGGACCCCAAACAATTTCTTAGTAGCCTGAAAGAGTCTCTATAACTTTCCAACAAATTTCAGAAAAAACATAGGATAATGAAATAAGCCCGAGAAAAGATTTTTTTCAACATCCTCTTTATGCCAGGGGTTGTTCTAGACCTAAGAAGATGCAATGATGCCACTACTGGACTCTCAAGGAGTTTACAATCTAGTATAAGAAGAATATGTGTAAACCAATATGTACTAAGCAGTAGAACATATGAGACACACTAGGGAAATAAATGAATTCTGACTGGGTGGGCTCAGAGAAGAAGGAAACAATTGACTTAAAACTTGAAGCATTAAAAAGATTCAGATAGTAAAGAATTAGATGGGGGCAGAGTTTAGGTAGAAAATTTGCTGCAACGGAGGTAAATTACTTAACAGAGCAGAAATTCAGGGGTGTTTCACACCAAGAATTTACTTTAAATTCTCTCTAAAGTATTTACTTTAAATTACTTATTTCTATATTTTCATTTTTTACTGTTATTAAGATCCATCATGACCAAAATATATCTTCTTTTGTATAATACTTGAAAAATTGATGATGCTAACTTTAAATATGTTTCTTATTTCATTACTTCATCAAATTTCAGAACGTTTTTGCTCTTTGTGGATTCAATTTGTTCTTGTTTTATTTTTCTCTATTTCTTAGGTATTTTAAAATCCCTATGTGCTGATAAATCATACAGCACGTTGGAATTACTGGATGCCCAGATTAATTTAAAAACTGGAATTTAAGTAGAAATGTAATTGGCTATAAAACATATAGAGTCTTATTATGGTAATCTTCTAACTTCTTTTGAACCCTGGATTTCAAGTCTCTGCTGACCAGTGAAACTTGTCGTTTAAATTCATTCAGAAGGGTAGTGTCTTATGCAGAGTGAGCCTATGAAGCAAAAATTATCTATAGTCTAAGTGACCTTTGAAAACAAGCCTACCATAAAATTCAGTAGGCTGCTTTTTCCTGTTTTTCAGTAAATCTAACACAACGTTGAAAGAGATCACTGTTCTTGGTGAGAGACTGAGGTGGAATAATCACCTGAGCTAGAAGCCGTACTGGATGAAAAAACTGAATTGTTGCTTTTTTTTTTTTCCTGAGTGGGTATGGTTGATGTCACCTAAGTTTAATTAGAACGCTACTGCAGTGGTTCTCACAGATAACCATGCATCAGTATCCCCTGGAGAGTCGTCTGTTGAATTAGCTTGCAGAATTCTACCCTCAGTAGGTATAGAGTAAGGCTTGAGAATTCACATTTCCAACAAGTTACCAGTAATGGTGATGCTGCTGGTCCAGGGATCTCACATCTGTGTCCGTGTGTGGGTGTGTGGGGGTGTGTGTTTTAAAGATACCCGTGTATGCAGCCATTTTCACAAAAAAAGAAAATCTGCTAGCAGCTACCAGCTGCAACCTTATGGTCTCAAGGTCTCCCCCATGTAACTATGCAAGCATTTTGGACCCCAGTCAATCCTTGCTAAGCAAGCATCCTTACTTCTTGCCACTCCAATCCTGATTCTTAACAACTTATGCAACTTTTTGGGTTTTGCCTATGTAAGCCTTCCCCACTTTGTAGCCCAGAAGAACACAATTCAAGTGCTTCTTGAATCTGTTGTCTCCCAGGCTATAGTCCTCTATTTGGCTCAGATAAAACTCTTTTCTATTCCAAAAAATTAAAAGGTGCCCTGTATGTGTGCGTCATTCAGCCAACTACATTCTTTCATCTATCAATCCTTTCTTTGTTTTTCAGTAGTGAATACAACCACTTCTGCCCTGTAGAGCTGCTTTGATGTGCAAAGTTGGCAAAACCAATTCTCAGCTGCTGGGAATGCCTTAAATGCTGAGGTCAAATTGTCAATAGAATCCTGCCTGGGTTGATTTAATGTCAGGAAGATAGATATAAAAGTGGCATTTCAATAAGCTACTTTGCTAAACTTTAATAACACAAATTCTGTTAACCTTGGAGCCCTGATTTAAACACAAGTAAGTGAGGAAATCCCTATTGTTAACTAAGCCCATTTTGCATATTTATTGCTCTCCCTTTTAATTTGTAAGGGCATATCAGACTAATGAAATCTATTCTCTACGTACTAGGTCTTTGACTTTGCCTTTTCCACTCGTTACATTAGATGTAGATGCCTGATGTGACTTTACTAGCAGCTTACCTACATTTGGAGAAACTATGAAAACATGTGAAAAAGTGCTTGCTGTCATCCTGTCATTCCTTTCTTAACTTTCTCATTTTTTCCTATACTTGTCTATAATCTGTTTTCAAAGTCCAAAATTTTTAACTTGCTTTTTCACTCCACCAAAATGAAAATCATATCTATATTGATTTCACTATTTAAAAAATAAATGCTGTATTTTGTTGAGTTCAGTATTACATTCAGTCTTCCAGTTGTTTTAATTCAAAATTATCCTTTGTGCAATCATATACCTAAAAAAGAGAGATAACCCTGAAATAAGAGAATACAATGCAAATAAGCTGGGATAGGGGAGTGTGAGAATATAAAAATTTGGAAACGTGGCGACTACTTGACAACCAAGAAGATTATCACACTGTCATCAGCAGGCTTTGGGGTTGATTAAGGGGAAGGAAGAGGATGCCTTAAGTAGCATGGGGAAAGACTCAGAGTAAAGATTTAGATGTAACAGATTAAAATGACAAATTCACAACTTCATCAAGTGACCTACCTTGTTTTGTAGTCTAACTTGGAAGGAACTAAGGTAGAAAATATGTAAATATGATATAAAAAATTTAAATATAAAAAATCAAATTACCTACTTTTTCCCCTTTTATAAGTCTATGTAAAGTTATAGAATACAAAGTTAAAACATACCTTACTTTAATTGCTCTGCCTATGGATTTCTTATAGGGAACTGCCTTCAGTGGCATGAAAAATCTAAAATTGCTTGCAATGTTTATATTTGAAGTCAATAAATTCTACTTATGCATTCATTCACACATATTTATTTAGCAACTTCTATGTGACTCGTGTTGGGTGACTCGTGCAAGAAATAGAGTTGTGAACACACATCCCTTGCTTGGCCTGGTTGTTAAAGTATACCAAGGAACTGCTCATAGCAATAACATGAATTGACTGTGGAAACAGAAGTTCATGGACCTATCATGCAGTGTATCAAGGTGTCCTGGTACTAATCATGGTGTCTGGGTGCTCCTGGCAAACTTAAGGAACCCTAATTAAGAATTAAAATTACATGTGGAAAAACAATCAGTCTAATCTATATATTTTTTTTCCTTCAGCAACAACTACAGAGAAGAAATGTGTCCCTTTAACCTCTGAGGAGGTTATTTTCCCTTTCAACCGAGGGGGGAAATCTTCACATCAGAACTAACTGTTCTATGATTGATTAATAGCTTCCCTCCTGTTGCTGTGTGCAGCCGGGATGACATGCATTGTACACACAACAGGAGGTAAGAGAGTCAATTAGGGGAACAATTAGTTCCAGTTTCTACAATTTATTTGAGGCTGTAGATGAAATTGCCTGAAAATATTCAGAACATTAAAGATCAGTGATGAAACCTAAAGAAATAAATTTATATTCAAATTTCAGAGGCAGATGCTTAGCTGACGCTGCTCCTCTGCAGATAGGCTACGTTAATGCAATAACAATTATAACTTGGCAGCAATTAATAAATAGACTGTCAAAACCAGTCAAGTTGTGTTCATGGTTTTGGAAGGCTGCTGGTTTTAGCTTTGACATGATGTGGCTGAAGTGTTCCTGAAAAGCTCAGCGTTATTAATTAATTTAAGAATGCAATTCTGTGACTCCCTTTCAATGGGTCTTAGGTTGGAAATTTCAGGAACCAATCATTCAGTGCATCCTGCTGTGTCTTCTTTGGGGTCCATATTTAATTCATATTTGTATTTAGAAAACTGCAATATGTAGGAGTATTCTAAAATTTATGAGATTGATGCAAATACCACCAAGAAAACATGAGACGACTTGAAGTAATGTAATTTGATGGGATCCTCACATAGAATTCTAGATTTAGCCCTCGTTGCAATATCATGGTATAAAATTCAAGTTAGGGGTAGAAATCAGGTGGGCCAAGGGTGATGGTCTAGCTCCAAGTGAACTTAAAGTTACATCGCATGCAGTATAATCTGCAAGTCTGAGCCTAGGGTCCCTCTGGTCTAGGGAATGAGACAACAGAAAGGAATAAAAATGGTCAAGAACATTTCACTGAGAACAGTGAAATAAGCAAAATGTTCAATAAATGTAATACAAATTCTTTTTCTTTTAAAGCAAGATATAAGAAGGAGTTTAAAGCCATAATTCTACCAAGTTTTAAGCTTGGAGATTTTCTTATCCTTACTTAATAATCATCAAAGCTACCTCAGGCCAAAATGTAAATCCCTGATCAGTTTCACATATCTACTAGTTTGTTCAGACTTCAGTAATGAGTAAATAAATTATTGATGTTAACATGTGTGTATGTAATAATATTTAAAACCCAAACACATTCTGAGAGTAATTCTCTAGAGTTACTCAAATTTAATCCCTCAGAGAAAATGTACATTTTTTAAAAGGTAGCACTGTTACTTTGATGAATGCATAATCTCTTGCTGAAAACTCTGATGGAAACAAATAGGACAGCTAAGAAATAAGGCAGGCAAATAATATCACTATCACCCAGAAAACAAGGTAATACTAACAGAGAAAATTAACTCTAAATATTAAATCTATCTCTAGACCAAAACAGGAAAGAATTCACCTCATCTCACAGAAGTTTTCCTAACCTTTAAATAAAAATCTGGTAGAAATGTGTTAGAAAATTCCATTTTGTAATTCAATTCTAGAAATTAAGAAGAAAAGCAAATTGATATTCCCAGCTCCTTGTCTGTGGTGTTTTAGTACTCACATCAACTTTCCTGCTCTAACTAATTTTATTAATCCCTCTAGTTAATGAATAAGTAAATCAAGAGCAGGGAGAAAAAGAATCCATCGATTGCAAGAACAGTAGTAGAACATTTTTAGAAGTGGTCCCCAGCTACAAAAGTGATCTTGTCAGCATTGCTTTGCTATCTAGTTAATATTCTAATTTCTGTTTTATTGTTCTTCATAGAGCAAAATGTTTCACAGTTAATCTTCCACGGTAGTTTTGTTTCTAAGCTCTCTTTAAAACATGGATTTGGCAGTAGCCAAATATCTGAAGATAAATTGATTTCATGCAATACACAGAAAACAAGTATGTTATTGATATAAATGGTTTATTTGTAGAATTACATTAAAGATTATTTTGAAACAGCATGATCCCTCTCTGGACGGTATTAGAATTTCATGCCTAAATCAAGTTGAACATTAATTTATGTAAGTTTCTTTGTCATTTGCAGTAGTAATGAATGTCTCTGAGTGGAATGTCAGGGGAGGAACTGTGTAGATAACAGGTTCGAGAAAAAAGATGTACGTGTGAAGTTCACGTGGGAAGAAATTGCTACAGATTTCTCTCTTTTATTCCTATTCTTAAAGGAAAATACTTAAATTTAAGGACATCAGTCCTTTTCTTTCAATCTGATTGATAAAAGCAGAAGACTCAGGCCTAAATTGTAAATTACATCTGCAGTCGAGCAAATGCCCAGACATGATGGAGACAGACCACAGTAAGAAAGAGGAAGGCTGCATGAGTTTGGGGAACCACAAACCTTGGACACTGACATTCTGAAATCAAATGACATTCTGATACCGATTTCCAGGCTTTTTCACTAGGGCAGTGTTTATAATCTTAACCAGCATGGCCAAGGGAAAAGTCTCAAGGGCAGTATAGACTCCAGACATTGCCTAAGTTTTTTTTTTTTAATTGAAGTATAGTTGATTTACAATGCTGTATTAGTTTCAATTGTACAGCAAAGTGATTCAGTTATATATTTTTTTCAATATATTCTTGTTCAGATTCTTTTCCCATATAGGTTATTACAAAATATTGAGTATAGTTCCCTGTGCTATACAGTAGGTCCATGTTGGTTATCTGTTTTATGTATAATACCGTGTACATGTTAATCCCAAACTCCTAACTTATCCCCTTCAATGCCACACCTTTCTGACTTCATCTGGAATGCTGTTTTCTCATTCAGAAAGCTATTCAGTCTCTGATGATGGATTTCTACAAAGTACCATCTGAATCCGCTGATTTCTACAGAGACTTTTCTTCTAACACCCTCTGCAAAATGCTGTCTGGCTTCTTTACTTGTTATCATGAATAACAGCATGATTTTATAGATACGTGTTCTCTCTTTCAACACTGAATGCTCCCTATCCTTTTTCTGTCTACCAGCTGCCTTCTCTCTTCACTGTCAGCATTTTGTGATGAAAAAGATTCAATGACAAAGTGTGCCTAATATTGTGTAGGGTTTACATTCGCTCAGGATTTGAAGCAGGCCCCTGTTCGTACTGTTCAAATGCCGTGTCACCTCTGCTAATCCCAATTCTCTCCAAAATGGAACTTAATCTGATCTAACATGCAAAACTCAGAAATGCACCCAGAGCCTGCTTGTGACACCAGAGAAAAATGAAGAATGGTGGGCAAATTCACCTAACTTTACCTAAGTTGATGTGGTTCACTCCCTCATACCAGGAAAATGAAGTATCTATTTATAAAAATGTTATAAGTATATATCCTAAAAACAATCAAATTTCTACCATACTGGGGTAGGGATTGAGACTTTGTGCTGAATAGTGCAAATACATACATGAATAAGACCCTATCCCAAAACTCAAGGGGCTCAGAGGCTGGTAGGAAAAATACATACATAAGCAGACAATCATGACGTAATTCTAGAAATGCAATAAAAATGCACTAAAGTCCTCATTTTTCCCCTTTTCCAACATAAAGTAGAGGAGTCTTTTTACATATTGAAGAAAAGGGGGGGTGTTTTCATCAGAAGTATAGACAGGATTTCTGTTCCTGGTGGCTTATTAACCACAGAGATTATTTATGCTTACTTCCAAAAGCTATTGAAATGGTAGAAAAGATATGAAAAGAAAGGGGTGAAGTATATAAAACTCTGGGCAACATGAGAGTACGTTAATAAATCAGAAGTTGAGACACTTCCAAAGGATAGAAGGCATTTCATAGTAATCGATCAAGACAGCAGATCTGAGAAAACTGTAATCCAGAAGTACTTGATGAAAATACAGTCCAGAGAGAGGAACCATTTTCCCCAGCCGGCCCTAGATATTTTAACAAATTGATCCAGCACTTTTGCCTAGAGAGTAATTGCAATGGAGTAATTTATTAGTGGAGAATTGCCGGCTCACAGCTGGGCAACCGACTCTAGTTTATACAGAGGTAAATAAGGCCACTTGGAATGCACGCTGAGTAATGTGGGGAGAAGTCTGGGAACGGTTTAGGACCAAAACAGAAGCAGAGCCAGGTATTCTGAATCTCAAAAGGATATTAAGAAGAACAGGAATAGCCCCTCTGTCAGAAATAAAACATGGTCCACTCCCAGAGAAATGCCTTCGTCACCTTGATAACGAGGTCACTCCTAGCCTACCTGCTGCCCAGGCGTCTGTAAGAGAAGCCTGATCATCAGTACACTCCAACCAGGTGCACTGAGCTCCCGGTCAACCCCTCCATTCAGAGGAGAGGCTAACAGGAAAAGAGACTTGCCCAATTTAGGAGAAATCCATAGCAGTCCCTAATACTAATCAACACAAGGTTCAAACACAGACATTCTGGCTTCAGAGCCTATGCTCTCATCTAGCACATAACTGGTCTAGATATGCATTGGCCCAGTATACCTAGCTTAGTAACAGAACCTGCCCCCCACACCTATGTCATATTTCCAATTATTGAAGGGAATTTTTTTAGTGTCAGGCAAATATCCAATTGGTGAAACAGCTACCTATACAGATATTGAAAAGGTAAAAAAATCAAGGAAATGTATCTTGGAACCAGAGCATTACCACATGGACCAGCCATTATTCCATGAAGTCATCCTTAGATCCGATCCTGGCTCTTTCTGATTCTCAAAACTTTTAATTTCTGAAGCAGCAGGGCCTCTAGAAGCCGCATGGTATTCGGGCTAATGTTCTTACAGCTGTATTGGAATTGCTAGTGCTAGGAAAGGGTGATTCCCATATATGTACGACTTGGAAATTGGGGCTTCTAAATGGGTGCCTAACTCTCAGTGTCCTATAACACCTTGCCAGGGCCACAGAGCTTCAGAAATTTTAACCAGTTTGACACAGAATCCTGAAAAATTCCTTTGGTAGCAGCTGCCCTTTTATTGAAAATTTGATAAATCTGAAATATATATTTAGATCCTACTCCATAGAGAAAGGGGAACAACCTCCATTGAGAAACAGAACAAAAATTTTTCATTTCTTTCTGAGTCTAAGTGATATTACTATGGGAGCAGAGGGTGGAGAGGTAAACAGAAAAATTTGGCCATATTCCAGGATCTGGCCTTCAAAGTGATAGACTTAGAAAATGATTTTGAAAGTTATCTTTCAGTGTGACTCACACTAACCAATTCACAAGAGACTAATGTATAAACTAGAATGCCAATATTTGTTCAGGGACTAGATATCTAGGCATGTCTTACCTGTACATTCTTTCCTAGCAGAGAAATCTGCATGCAAATAATACTATGTTAACTTCATGAATCAGAGCAGGAGAAGCTCCTTGCATCTAGCTCTGTAATAGGGATATATCAATATTTGCTACAGGAACAAGATGATGATGCTGACCATCATCATCATCATCAACACTGCATTAAAACAATTGTTATCAACTACCACTGAGTGCCTGCAATGTGCTTATTCACATTTTATCTAATTTCATAATAAATATATAAGTTGTATACTATTATCCTTTTTAACAGGTGAGGAAACACTGGCTCAGAATGCAAGTAATGTGCTCTTGTTTTCACAGCTAAAAAAGGCAAGAGACAGAACTGAGATCCCTCTCAAACTGGCCATCCTAGAGCTCATGTGTGCTCACAAGGTCCTTAACAGTACCACTTACCTTGTGAAAGTCTCCTCTTCCCTGGATGGATTTTATCTCTCTTTTTTTTAACACCCTAATTCCTACATTTCATTATGAATTATTTTTCCTTTAGGTATGTTGTTATTACTTTCACCTGTGTAGCTTTAAAGTTTCTCGTAGAGCTATATTTTGCCTGTTCTTTCTGCCTCTAGCCCTGATAATTCTGTGATTTGAAGTTGCTGTTGTAGAAATCCTTCTCATATTTCAGTTTGATTTTATAATTTTACTCCGTTGATTTTAGTGGTGCTTTGCTGGCATTCCTACCTTTTCTTTCTTTGTTAGGCACAAAACTTTCACACGGTCCTTTTGGTTTGGGGGTTTTTTGGTTGCGTTCTTTCTCCCTGATTTTGTCTTTGATGCCAAAGCCCCTGAGTGATTTCTACAATCAAAATCTTCAGTAAACAAGTGGAATGATATTAAGTCATATCTCCTATTTGATTCTATATTTCACCTTCTAGAATACAAGGTGACTTTTAGTTGATTGAAATCAACACTCATATTTTATTCATGCTATCAGTATACTTTTATCTTAGTAAAAGTGTTAGTTTATCTGTAATATGATATTCAGTGATGAATCAGTAAGACTGTGCCCTCACTCTGAAATGTCTCCTTAGTCAGTTGGATATTAATTGCAATTCAGCTATTGCTATTACCTGTTTTAAGGAAAAGCAGTTGCATATTAATGGCGTGGAAGAAAAAAAAGTTTGGCTAAATATAAACATTTTCTCCCAGTAAATGCATCATCGTTTATAACCAGATTGATGAAATGAAACATGTAGTTCTAACCATCAATGATCTTGAGCTACACAATGGGACAAGTTGCAAATCTTCCCTGTACCTGTTGTTTCACAGTAAGGTAGAGATGCTTTCTACTTAAGAATATTAAAAAGTTGTGGTAATATGGCATTCTGAGATTAAAGGTCATCCAACAACTTTCAAAGAGGAAGATGGGCCATTCAGGACAAGTACTTTAGATTACTTTTCAGTTTTCTTTCAATATGTCATAATATCAAATTATTCATATGTTTGGAAAAAAGCCTAAAGAGATAAGACTCCCTACAGAATGACTTTTTTTTTTTTTTTTTTTTTTTTTGCGGTACGCGGGCCTCTCACTGTTGTGGTCTCTCCCGTTGCGGAGCACAGGCTCCGGACGCGCAGGCTCAGCGGCCATGGCTCACGGGCCCAGCCGCTCCCCGGCATGTGGGATCTTCCCGGACCGGGGCACGAACCCGCGTCCCCTGCATCGGCAGGCGGATTCTCAACCACTGCGCCACCAGGGAGGCCCCAGAATGACTTTATTTTGATGCAATTATACTGTCTGTAATTACTAAATCTACAATGTAAAGGCAGTTTGACTCCATATATTGCTGTCATTAAGCCAGAATGCCTGTTTATTATGCAAATGAGAGGGTATTTACAGATTGTGCTTTTGCTGAACTCTTTCTTTGAAGACCTAAAATGTAAACTGCTATATATTCATCTGTCTTATCATTGAGCCACTCAAATGGAAATGGCATGAAGTCCAATTGTTGGCCAAATGTAAGTTTAAACAAAATAAAGCCTACAGATACTGATTTTTATCAAAGTCATATTTTTCACAGTGATGCTTAAATGTGAGATGAGGAGAAGCCAAAGAAAAGGAATCCACTAAGAAATGCTTGGAGAGTGTGCCATGTAAACGACATAATAGGGTACCTGCCTCTCAAATATCCTTTCCAAGTGTTTGGCTCCCCCGATTTACTTCCAAAGTGCTCCAAGTGGATGAAGGCACAGTTGTACAATGTCCAGTCACTCACACGTTTTGATTAATTATGGACACATTAAAAGGTAGAGCATTTAATTTGAATACAGTGTATAAAATTAGAACCTTACCTAAACCTTTTAAATCTTCTAAATTAGATAGAACCAATCATGAAGCCAATTTTCTGGTATTCTGAATAAATTCAATTTGTATTAATCTAGCACTTTAGGATGCTGGGCAATGATCTTCACCATAATTCATAGGGTGTAGGGAAGATACAGCTCTGTTCTGAATAGGAGAAAATGTAATGAGTGTCTCATAGACTTATTGAGCATCAAAAACTAGGGGTCATGGGCTTCCCTGGCGGCGCAGCGGTTGAGAGTCCGCCTGCCGATGCAGGGAACACGGGTTCGTGCCCCGGTCCGGGAAGATCCTACATGCCACGGAGCGGCTGGGCCCGTGAGCCATGGCCACTGAGCCTGCGCGTCTGGAGCCTGTGCTCCGCAACGGGAGAGGCCACAACAGTGAGAGGCCCGCGTACCGCGAAAAAAAACAAAAAAAACTAGGGGTCAAATGCACACACAGGTAAAGGGTATTAGCAAGCAGCCAATAAATACCCTTTTCTACTACTATGCTAGGCATAGCATACTAGAAAATAAGCCGATAGAAACAATTTTATTTTTGTTATTGTGGAGATCATATTATAAAGTATTTGTGTATGCTAGCTTTTGACTGCAGGCAACACCAAATGCAACACAAAATGGATTAAACCGTAAGAAACACTTATCTCCCATTGCAAGAAGTTCCCAGGCATGGTGGTTGTACGGCTAAACAGTACAGCAACTCAAACCATCTTCAGGGTCATGATTACTCCCAACTTTCAGCTCCTTTATCCATAAAACACCAGCCTCTCCTTCACTGAACAGTTCTCTCATGATCACAACACAGTTACAGGCAGTTCTAGCTGCCACACACAAATATAACACCAACCAGCAGAAGAGAAATCACTTCCTGTGTATGTATTTTCAAGAGTTAGAAAAACTTTCCCAGACATCAGCCAGCAGACTTCCTCTTATACACAACAGGCCCAAACTGGATCACATGGCAGTGCTCAAACCAACCATTGGGAAGAAGTATGGGATTACCAGGACTGACATATAGACTAATAAAATTTACCCATGAGTGGGGGATAAGGAGTAGTAGTTGCTTATCTAAAAATGCATATCTAAAAATATGGCTTATCTGAAATCAGAAGGAAGGAATAGCTGTTAGGTAAGCAACTGACCTACGATCTTGCTTATTATTTTTTTGTAAATTGTATATATTGTTCATTCAAGTCTCCTGTCACCAAATTAGTTCATTAGCACACAACAGAAGGTCGAATTCAGGAAGAATAAGCCAAATCACTTTTTATACTTCATATCTGATATATTTAGCGTGTAAACTTAGACTTCAGGCCCAACTATACTCAGATATTTAAATCCTGGTGGTTTTCTACCTGGTGTGTTCTCTCAGTTCAGTCTTTCATAATCATTTCTACTAGAGCATATAACACATTGGATTTTAACCATCTGTATGCATCTGTATTTATTCATTTATTAACGAGGCAGAATTCCACGGGCCCTGGAGCCAGCTTGTTTCAATTCAAATCCTCTCTTCAGCACTTACTAGCTGTGCAACCTTTGGTTAAGTTTCCTTATCTGTGAAAGACAGATAGTACTGCCTGACTCATGGGTTTATTTTGTGAGCATTAAATGAGCTTCTACGTTTCAAGCTCTTATTTTATTCATTTACTGTTTTTAACTGGAAATTGCAGAAATTTCCATCATATTTAACAATCTGAACTGTGTATAGACTGATTTTAAAGTTTTGCTTCCCTGTGTGACAAAACAATGACAGTTTGCACACCGTTTGATAAAAGAGGGCTTTGAGTCGCAAGCTTACATTTTCTCTCAAGTGCCTGTAGCTCAGAAACAGCAAGAGTTCAGAGCTGGGTTTCAGCAAAGCAATGGAGAATGGGAATTCCAAATGATTATTCTGTTGCTGCTATAGAAAACATTTTGACAGTCAATTTGCTTGATCCAGCTAACCTGTACCACTTCCCAAACTGCCCAAAGCATCTAGTTTTAGCTTACTGTACAAAAGAACAAAACTGTACAGAAGAGGTAACTTCAATTAATATCGTACACAATGACATTGTTGATGAAAACTATGCTAAACTGATCCATGTAAGATTTCCATTCCATCTCTAGGTTTTCATATCTACCGGTTTTATCAGAAAATAAAAAAGGGAGACTTTGACACTGTATCATTTTAGACATGCTACAAAATGCACTTGAAGTCTTTATAATGCATCTGAAAAAGCTCTTCTGCAATCTTTTCTTGATCATGACCCTGCCGTTCTTACCAAAATCTTGGGAGGCCCTTTAAAGCTATAGACTTTCTCCAATATTGAGTGGTGCTTTGAAAATAAATTACAGTTTTTGAAACTGCATTAGTAGAGAAATGGGTGTACAATAAATGGATTACTAGAAAAACAATGTTAAATTTGTGAATTTATTATTAAATGCTTTTAGAAACATCTCTGATATCCCAGTTTCCAAGATTTCTTTCCCTATTATAGGTGGGAAATTTTCAATTTGTCTAAGAACTCTTGCTTTTCTGTATCATTATCACAGTATTTCAGTACTTGGGTCTTGACTTGGATATGTTTTGTTTCCATTCTTTTATTCTCTGTATTATAGGTCTAAGGGGGGAAATAATCTAGCAATGAATATAGTTTTCATTTGGCTCAGAGATTCATTTTTACTTTAGCTAGTTCTTCTGAAATTTATGTTGACTATAATTGCTCAATATAATTGCAGTGACTGATCTTCTGGGAATGAGAAACTCAGTTTGTTTAAAATTGTATACAGTCTATTACTTTATAATACATTATTTGTAAACAATGCTCGTGCTTTCTCTTCATTCTTTAGGAAATCTCTATTTCATGTACTCTAAGAAACCACTAATTACAGGATGCAGCATGATTTTATATACCACTAAGAAAAAAATGCTGCAAATTAAACTATGTCCAAAAATGGTTTCCTATCACTTGAATTTTTATTTTGTACTTATTGAAAGGTCATTGACTTACTTAGATTTTATTTTGTGTCATTTTTGTGCATACAAACGAGGAAAATAAAAGAGATGGGTTAATAACTTGCAAAGATTTCTAAATCTGTCCTCAATTCATAGTTGATGATGCCCATCTTTTCTTACAGACCATTTTCCTTTGGGCCATCAATAGGGTTCGATAAAGCATCTCTTTAAACATTGTTCCATTAGTGCTTCTAAAATCTTCCAAGCTGTTTGACTCCCATTCTGCTAGTTTTCAGTGTGTAAGCTTACAGTAGAAAGCTTCAGACACAGCCAGGATTCTGATCCCTTCCTCAAATGGCCTTTAAATGATTTGTTACTGGGATATCAATAGGAATAAGAAGACAGTTGAGTGTGCACAGGCCTGGCTGACAGTGATAGGGAGATGCCATATATTATAAGACAAATAAATCCTCATTTCAGAGGTGTAAAAACATGGGGGAAAATGTAATGTGGAAAAAAAAATGTATTCAGAGTCGAATGTTTTAATCTCTCCACTATCATTGAGTCACCATGGCATTTTTCTAAACCTACACAATAGGGGTCCCACATCACTCTACATCATCAGTTCTTTCACTTCACACACACACCCAGTTATGAATGCAGAGCAGACTTAGTAACAGAATTCACCACCTCTGGCTATAAATTCAGATATTCCAGGAACAACTAAGCCTAGTGAACCCACACAGGTTTTACTTCTAATCGTGCTTTCTTGATTACAAGGTACAGATACTCAGATTACTATCAATATTAGTATTGCAAGATACTACGTACTGAAACTCAGAACTGAAAACCAAGCCAAAGGAAGCAGGACAGCCAGAGGGATGCGGCTGCCATGGTGGTCACAGATTTGAGCCCTGGGATCAGCTGCATTCGGGGCCCTGGTCCCCCCACTTATTAACTCTGTGACAGTGAGCATGTTTCTTCTCTTCTCTATGCTTCAGTTTCTTTAGGGTATTTCATAGCTTCCATTCCTGAAGGAGAGAATCTTACTGGCCTCACTCACCTTTTCATGCTAAACAGTGTCATTGGCCTCAGGCCAGCATCTAAGTGAGGTGCCCTTCCATCAGGTACTCATACCTCCTTAAATCTGCTGTGCCCATGGCTCTTGGGGGGCGATCATGCAATCTACATGGACTCTTTTCTATCATTAGAGTCTGTAAGCAGGACAATTTCAGTGGAAAGGGGCTATGGGTGGACATTCACATCTTAAGTACATCTCCCACCACCATCTACAGGATCCACAGTCAGATCTCTCCTCAGAAAAAAAGAAAAAACAGTTGAAAAAAAATTTTTAATAGATACAAAGAATTTTGAACAAATCGGACCAGCTTGGAAATAAGCCCTAGTAATAATGACACTTTTGCCAAAGTACATTATTATTTTTTTAAACAATGAAAATTAGAGTAAGACAGGAAAATAACTGAATTCTTATTATTGCCAGTGTCCTTCCACCTTTAAGGAAGAGAAATCTTGAGGAACTGCTTTTGCTTGTCTTGGGGAGACAGGAATGGAAGGGGGTAAACACTGGACAATCTGGAAAACTAAATTGTATAAGATAAAGATAGGAAATCATTCACACTGAAAATATGAAAACCAGAAGTTGGTAGTCAATTCCAAAGTCTAGTAGGAGTAGCTGACCATTTAAAAGTTTGACCTCTGGTTTTTAATACAAATGTTGCTATTCTGCTCTTTGGAGCCCCTAACATATGTACCCCTCTCTGCTTACTCCTTTTGGACCCAGATTTCCTAATTCCTGGTCCTACACTTTACTTCTTATACATGCTTTGTCACCTGCTCCCTGGTGATCAGAGTAGTGTTTCCAGTTATCTAACTATGTCAGGAAGGTAACTGTGAGTTGTAATTTACCACTATTGGTGTCAAGAGATGCCATCCTGGGGTCTGTTTGAGTTTCCATAATGGCAGGAAAAGGCAGCCAGGAGAAACTCAGGGGCTGTCTCAATGGTGTGAATTGGCATCTTATTCTCCTTGTCACTGACTCCACCCAAGGCGCAGCACTCAGGAGACACACATAACAGGCATCAAGTACCCAGTACATGATAAGTAAGACATAGCAGTAAATAAGTATGGTTCTCCCCTTCGGAGGAAGAAAAGAAACTAAGAAAGAAAGAAGAGACAAAACTAAGGAGAGCAGGAGGATGTCGATTGGAGAGGAGAGACGGGGGCGGGGGTGGGGGCAGAAAGATAGGAGAAGGAAAACCAACATAGCTGTAGGAGGCTGCAGAGAGACAGGCTTGGAAGAAGGGACAGAGAACACATAACAGCCCCTTCTATGGGGCCAGGAATGGGAGACCATGGTGATGGTTTCCATGGGCGTTTACTTATTTCCAAGCTCATCAAGTTGTACACATTAAATATGTACAGTTTTTGTATATCAACCATACCCCAGTCATTCAGTATCTCCTCAGGGATTCTTAGGAGATGCAGCTGGTGAGTGTTCAGTCCTCCTCCCTCCTCACATTTTTCCAAAGACACCTTCAGCATAATAACCTCTACACCTCTTCAGGGTTTGTACTGTGACATTTGTAGGACTGGGGAGGAATGTTGATTCTTTTTGCAAAGTAAAGCTAAGCAGGCCCATTTATATTTGATTTGCAAAGGCATCTGTGAGAGATACTGGCTGAGAACCATACTCTTAAGCAGAATTCTCGCTGCACCTCTTTAGGAGACTTTTGTGATGAGATAAAGGGGTAAAATCTGGAGGTACCTACATCTATTTTGAATCAATACATTGCAGATAAAGGGCTCAGGAGCCTGTATGTTTTATGGTTTCATAAAGGTAGGCTGCTTGCTATGCTTCCATTTGCTCCAAGGTCTGATAAACAAACTTTCATCTCTCTCCATTTTACTGGGACTAACACCAGAAGTCAGCTTTCTTCTGCCATGACAGGGACCATACAATCTCTGGCTGTCCTCCTACTTCCAGCAAGAGAAACTATCTAAACCAAAGAGACGCTACACCTCAAGCCTGACATTGCAACATTTGCAAACTCATAGAGGATTTTGATCATGCTGCTAGAGTTCACTAACTGCCTAAGGATCCTTGGGTTTGGAAAGAATTTAAATGAAACTTTTGACAGTGTTGGTTTTTTTTCCCCCCAAAATCTTTCAGAGTGGGTATCATAGGTGGGATTCCCAGGGAAGCTGCTCTAAGTCAGAGGTAGCTTACTGGGGAATGCTTTTCATGTAACGGGGTGGAGAAAGCAAGGTTTAGGCAAGATGCAGTTACCACAACCTTCAGCTGATCCTACAGGGGTCTTTAGAGATTAACCAAATTAAGGCAGGGGGACGTGCCTTTACACCAGCATCCTAGTCATTGCATGGGGGCCGTCCCTGGGGAAGTGGGTTTAACCTTGGACAAAGCAGTTCCCTTTAACCAAGGGTGATTCTTTAGGAGAGACTCCTCAGCTGTGAGCTGTCAGAGGGCCCTGAGACTGAGGGCCTCATTCCTGAAAGGGAGGGAAGGAGGTACAGGGCATCTTCTTAGGGTTTTCACCTACACTTACAGAAGGTCAAGGGAAATTCTGATGGAATAAAACGACTACATTCTGCCCTTCATCTCAAAAATACTTTATAACACATTCTGTGATATCTCCTGGACTCTGTAATAATTTCTGCAAGAATTACTTTCAGTTTGGGGCATTTCTGCATTCAAAGACTTTTTCTTAGTAATAATATATTCTTCAATATTTCTTTGACCTTCTTCTCCTGTTTGTTCTTTAATTTTGCATGCTATTATGATAAAGTACAATGCTTAAATAGAGATGGAAATAGTTCTTTCAACAAAAATTATGTGTATGCAGTATGATAGACTATCTCACTGTAAAATCCAAGAAATCCATATCAATTTATGGACCTAGAGACAGACATAATTAAAGTCCTCCTAAGTAGAATAAATGTAAGGGACAGAGGGAAGTTGTCATGGCAACAAAAAATCCTGATTTTCCTCATTTTATACCACAAATGTATTAACTTTTATGATACCTTAAAATTTCTTCTACATTCTATTTTAACCAGTGGCCATTTTGCATATTATATTTGCTAGATATGCAGCTGAATCCTTCTTTCTTGCAGTTTAGCTTTTTACATTACATTGTAAAGTTTGGTTTTTTTTTTTAATCTGGTATTGAGAAATCTCTTTCTGGAAGGTATAGTTTTCTCAAGAGCAAAACAGTTTTAAAGGCCTTTTCTTCTGTGTAATTTTAAATAATTCAGGTTTATAATATACTGACAATATAAACATATGGGGAAAAAAACAGAGTATCCTATCACAAGGTTGACATTTTTAAGTGTATCTTTCCAACCTCTCTTATACAAAAGATCTTATCTAGAGAAATTGGACATACTTTCTATAATGTCTCATAATTTGCATTTTCATCTAATTCTCTAATGTATTTCCAGGTTTGTAAATATTTATCTTTAAAATAATTCTAATAACATTATTTTATGGATTACCACAATTTAAGTCTCTCTGTTAGGTAGTTTCTGGTCTTCTAATACTATAAATAAGTTACTACAAACATCCTTATATTAAATGAATTCTCTACTGTGAATTCCTAGAAAAAGAATGAGTGCTTCTACAGCTTTTAACATGTTCTCTTACTTTGGCCTCGATAAAGTATTTTTCAAAACTATGGTCTGTACCCATTGCCAAGTTTTTTGTATCCTCACCTTCACATCTATATTTATCCTCATTTACAATTAATATATATTAACTTTCAGTTTTTTGACTATTTGTTAAATTAAACACATTTTCTTTTGGTAGGAGGGATTTGCATTTCTTTCTTTTAGAATTGCTTGCTTGTGTCCTTTGTACCCAACCTTCTTCTCGGCGGGAATTTATTTTTCTATTCAATAATATTTCTCTTGGCACATTCAAGATGTTAAATTCCATTTTAACAAACTCAATGACTATACCTCAAAATTAAGCAGTCTCTTTCCTATTAGTAAGATGACTTGTATTTTCTATTTACTGCTAAACCAATTCAAAAGAAAATCATAAATACCTTTCCAGTGCTGATTTAATTGTTTCATAATACTTAAATGTTATTACTGGAATAGACTAGTGGAAGGAACTGTGGATCAGGCTAAATCTGTGTAGAACAAATCGCTTAACCTCTCCACAACCATTTTTTTTCCCTGTAAAATATGATAAGTTACTTTTCAGGGTTGTAATGAGAATTGAGGATATCATACTTGAATATCAATGCCAGCATTTTGGCACATAGTAGGTTCTTAATAAATGGCATCTTTAGTTTTTCTTAGCCTCATTTAATGTTATTGTATCTTAACAGGTCCCTTAGCATAGTGATTTTCCAAACTGTAGGTCACAAACCAATAGTTGTTTGTGAAACTAATAAATATAACGAGAATTTTTTACTAAAACAGAACAGAATGGAATGGAATGTATCAGAATATCTCACACATAGTAAGGGCAAGTTTCTTTATGTGAAATGTGTTCCATATTTAACATATAGGGGGAGAGTGTGTATACTGGAGCACAATACAATGTACTTCTTACTAAGGGTCATAGTCCAAAACTTCTTCAAAAAACCCACTATTTTATTAGATTTTAGTCTCATCGCGTACAAGTCCCTTATGCTAGTAGCTAGGACACCTAGGTTCAAATCTCAACTCCACTAATTACTGCTATCTATCTTTGAACCAATTGCATAACTTCTGTGTGCCTTAGTCTCCTCACCTGTAAAATGGGTGCTAATTATACCTATCTCATGGGAATGGTGTGAGAACTCTATGATTTCATATATCTCAGCCACTTAGCAGATCCTCAATAACTGTTGGCTGTTTTTTATCAAGACTTGAGTAGAACATAAATTTTTTTACTAAATAAACAAACAATGCCACCTGCACTAAAGTACATAAGAGAGTATAAAGTCATCACATTAGTCAGGACTGAATAATAAGCTAGTTTTTCCACCTGCAAAATGATGCTTCTTGATAAGCATCTTATTTCCATAAATATGCATTTTCGAGAGCCATGTAACTGTTCTTAGTTTTGTTATTTACAAACACTATCTCTCAAAATATAAAGGAATGAAAATAAATTCAGCAATTGGTCTTTCTTTGTCAGTATATTAGATCCTTAATTGCCCATTATATCTTTATAATTTGTGAAAGACCTTTAATTTCACAGTGGTATACATTAAGTAAAAGAAGCACTGTCTGTATATTTCTTACATAATCTTTTCTTGATTTTTAAAACAATCAGAAATGGTAGGGATAATATCATTGGCTAGTAAGTTCCAAGTTTATAGATTTTACCTTTTTTTTTTTTTTTTTTTTTTTTTTTTGCGGTATGCGGGCCTCTCACTGTTGTGGCCTCTCTCGTTGCGGAGCACAGGCTCCAAACACGTAGGCTCAGCGGCCATGGCTCACGCGCCCAGCCGCTCCGCGGCATGTGGGATCTTCCCGGACCGGGGCACGAACCCGTGTCCCCTGCATCAGCAGGCGGACTCTCAACCACTGCACCACCAGGGAAGCCCTAGATTTTACCGTTTTTGATAAAACACCTTGCAAGCTGTACCTTATGTCTGAAGAGGATTCTTTCTGGAAATTATAGAAACATTCTTTGCTTCCTTCACAACAACAACAAAAATACTGCTTAAGCTTCAAGTGCCTTTTCTAAATGTTGACTCTGTTTAATAAAAGCCTCATTTTTCCCAAAGCCTTTTAGATCATTCAACTTATATATACAAATGTTTTATATATATTCCAAAATAAACTGGGGAAATATGAAAATATTTAACAATCCAAGAGAAAGGACCCAAACATCTCCGTGCACAAAAACTATAAACAACTGTGTAGCCCGTTGGAGGGAGCAGCCGAACGTCAGGCTTATCCCAGCAATGATATCCCACTTCCAGAACATGACAGAAATTGAGCTGAAACAGACAATATACCTTTAATTTAATGATGACACTGTTGTATTTAGCTATTCTATTTAGCACAATCACTTCCTTTAAATCCCACAGCAAACCATAATTCCTCAAATATCCTCAACTATCCTGTGGAGATAAGTAATGATAATCACATCTGGTGATTCTCATAGCAGAGGAACAAATTCATTTTTTAATACACACGGATATTTTATGCATATGTATGTGTTTGTGAGTGTGTAGTTGTAGTCTTGCTAAGTTACATGAAATACGAGTGAAGGCATCATCAATATCAATAGCTTCACCTAGGTTGTGCGAACAGTACTCCAGATTTTTGCAGGGAGACAAGAGCCAAAGCTAAACAGAATCAGAAAATCAGGGAAAGCTTCTGGAAAGCGACCCTGAGGTAGAAAAAATAAAATTTTTTCACAGTCTGGAAAAGTCTGAGCTGCCAAATGCTATTAGGGAGGGATAGATCAATCAATCGATGGATCAATTAATCAACAGAAGGAACAAACTTGCATGCCAGACATTGTGCTAAATTCTTTGCATGGATTAAAACCTTACATACTTGGTATGATTACTCTCCTTTTACAAATGAAGAAACTCAAGAACAGAGAAGCCCTGAACCCCTATCTGTCTAATTCTACCCCTTAGGATTGTATTAGTGACTACTATTGAAAAATTCAAAGCTTTGAAAAGAGAACTAATCTATTATAAAATTTGATTATCTATGTATCTCAGCCTCATCCTTGATCTCCTTTCAGGAGACCCAAAATCTCTAGATTTTGATTAAGATTTTAATAAATCCCATACATTTGAGATTATTCTACTTTCACTAAACATGTAAGTAGGCGTAATTAATGCACAGAAGGTTTGAATTCTATAAAAATGCTTTATCTGCTTGCTCGTTATTTCCATTTCTTTGCAACTCAGAAGGGCTTTATGGGTCCATCAACTTTCCTGCTGAGACTGTGAAGTTAGGCCCAGGCCTATTTGTATTTATCTATTTCTGCCCCAAATCATGTCCACTCTCACCAGCACAGTCTGAAAACTTACATCACACAGTAAAAGTATTTAAGTCCAGAATACGTTCAGATTGGAGAATATGACTTCATTTGTACCCCTTTAGAAGACCTCCCTTACATTTATACAGCACTTCACAGGTACTAAGAAAAATCTAGGCAGGGCAGGTTTTGATTCTTCATATTTCAAAAGATGTATTAATTAAGAAGTTTAATGCCTTGTCAAACTTCATTTAGCTAGTGAAGAAAACTAGAACTGTTTTCTGTATTCAAGGCTAAGATTTTTTCACTGACTACCTTAAGGATTCATTTTTTAAAATATTTTGAAGATAACATTTTAAATAATTGCATAAATTTAATAATTTATATTATTAATTATATAATTCAATAATATAATCAAACTAAATAAACTGAAATAATTAAAGTCATGTTTTATCATCAGCACCTTAGTCTATATAGTCAATCATGCCGCATTTACAGTGGCTTCAAAAATTCAGCGTAAGCTGGGACAAAGTGAGAGAGTGGCATGGACATACATACACTAGCAAATGTAAAATAGCTAGCTAGTGGGAAGCAGCCGCGTAGCACAGGGAGATCAGCTCGGTGCTTTGTGACCACCTAGAGGGGTGGGATAGGGAGGGAGGCACAAGAGGGAAGAGATATAGGAACATATGTATATGGATAACTGATTCACTTTGTTATAAAGCAGAAACTAACACACCATTGTAAAGCAATTATGCTCCAATAAAGAATTAAAAAAAAAAATTCACCCAGCAAGACAAGTGAATTATTGATCATAGTATTATCTATAGTAAATGTCAAAAAAAAATAACTGGGCAGAAAGCATGCTATCAATAAATGAGATTCAAGAACTAATTTCTGTATAACATTCAGGAATCTTAGAGTATCAGTGTTACAATAGTATTCTTTACACCCATTTTAAAATTTACTAACATTTTGAATGTGCTATCTTTTATAATTTATCAACACTTCCAATATAAATATTTGGTCTCTCCTTTTCGGAAACGCAAAACATTTAGAGTATAGAGCATGTATGTTGTCAGCAATTGTTTCATGGACATTTCAGTAGGATATGGGTTAAAAAGTTAAAGCTATATAGCAAGTAATTGCCTGTATAAGTAACTAATAGATTTGACAGTTTCATTTTATTGTTAGGAGAAAATGCTTTCAATAACTATGTCTGGTCTTACCTTCTGGGGAAGAACCTTCTCTGTGGTTCCATAAATATTTCATGAACCAACATAAAGCAATATGCTAATGACAGGCTGTTTACCCAGTGAGCAGATGTGCCCTCTGATGTTTTTTCATCTCTAGAATAGATCTGATGTGGGGTCAGTTAAACCATTTTGAATTGTTCTTTTTTTTGCTTCCCTCCCCTCACAGTTTCACCTGAACCTAAAATGGTGAGCGAGAGTCATCATGAGGCCCTGGCAGCCCCGCCAATCACCACTGCTGCGACTGTTCTACCAAATAATGCCACAGAGCCAGCCAGTCCTGGGGAAGGAAAGGAGGATGGCTTTTCTAAGCTGAAGGAAAAGTTTATGAATGAGTTGCATAAAATTCCATGTGAGTATTGCATATTGTTACTTGAGTAAAAATAAATGGTTGAAAATCAACGTACCCATTGGGAGGAAAAGAATTCCTCTTAACCTAAGTGTACCTTTGGTTTTTTTATTATTGGAATGGTAGTATTCCAAAAATAAAATGGAATATTCTTGGAAATGGAATATTCTTCTTAAGGATTTAAATATACTTAATAAATGAAAATCCAATTTATAAAAAAAACTATCTTGTGTTTAATGTAGGTGGGCTCTTTTTTTTAATCTTCTTCAATGTCTCTTTCTCCAGAGAATGTTAACGTTTTATGTGTTGTGTATTTTAGATTTGTATTTATGAAATCATTCCATTGTAAAGATTATTCCTAAGCAATAGCTAAAATGTACTTTCCCATTATTACAAGTTTGGTTTTCTTTCACTCATCTGTTAATATTTCAAAAGCTTTTGCACACTTTTTAACATTTTCTTTGTTGTCATTGGGAAAGAAACAATAACCTGGACCTAAGTTTATTTGTGTGGGTATAGCACTAAGTCCAACCAGCGCCATTTAATTTAAATCATAAACTACAGGTTGTTCTTTTTTCTTCAGAGATGAACATTTACTATGCACTAGACACTTCTCTAGGTTCTGGGAAAGTAAGTTTTGGCCCTCACAAAGCTTTTATTCTAGTGGGGGAAAAGAAATAATCAGTAAGGAGGCAAATGTTTATGGTACATCATGAAATGGTGAATAATATAAGGAAACAGAAGGAGAGTAAGTGGGAAAGGGAAGGGGGTAGAGGGTAAAAGGTTATTACTTTTTAGGATTATCTGAGCTGATTTCCTTTGTAAGGAAACCTGGAGGAAGTAGGGGAGAAAGCTCTAAAACCTGTGTTATACAAAGGCCCTTAGGCAAGAGTCCGTCTGGAATGGCAAGGAGCTCAGTGTGCCTTCCGTAGAATAACACAAGGTAGAGAATGGCGGAAGACAAACCTGAGGCCGCTATATGGAGCCTAGTGAATTGTTCCAAGGAAGCTGGGTTTTACTCCGAGTGAAATGAAATGGCTTCGCAACATTCTGAGCAGAGGGATCCCATGATCTGACATAGGTTTTTCTTAAAAATCACTCTTGCTGTTGTGTTGAAAATGTGCTTAGAGGGGCAAGGACAGAAGATAAAGCAGGCTGTTGCAATCATCTAGATGAGAGATTTACCAAAGCTATAAGAGTTATTCTATAAGGACATTGAGAAACTAAATGAAAACTACAGGGAATCAATTTCTTATCCTCCCAGGAATTAACAACTTGTTCACCTGTTTGTCCACCTTTAACAAATCCAAGTGCATCTGAGAGACACTCTTAGCTCAGTTGTCAGTAATTTCCATTCCCAGCATGAAGTTCCATAACCTAGGGAAGAGGGAGATGGTCCAATAGAGCGATCCCTAGGATGGAGAACACAGGCTCTCAGGTTCTCTTCCTTGCTCTGCTGCTGAGCTGATGGACTGATTTGGGTATCTTTTGATATGACTTTGAAGTCATAACTACAGGGCAAAAGCCAAATGCACCTGTCATGGGGGCAAACTCTCCCTTGAATATTTTATCGAAATGCTTGCTCTAAAAGAAATGTGTTAGAGGGAAGCAGAGATAGAAAAGAACAACACCAAATCAAACGCGTATTCTGCCTTGTCTTCAACACCATTTCCTTCTCTGGAAGAGTAAACAATATGAGAAGCAATGGCAATGTCGATACCAGTGAGATTTAATGTTCCCCGTGTATCCACACACCCATTCTCTCATCTCCTTTAGGCCTTCACCCAATAGCATCTTCTTAATTAGGACCTCCCCAACCATGCTATTTAAAACTCTAACCCATTTACCCCACCCAATCTTTGCCAGCATTTCCTGTCCTCTCCCTTGCTCCCCCTTGCTTTATTTCTCACTGTATTACTTAGCACCATCTGAAATGCTATGTATTTTATTATCTGTTGTTCAGTTGCTCTGGCTCTCTCCAAAATAATGTAACCTCTATGAGTGCAAGAAGTTGGGTCTGTTCTATGCATAGTTTCATCCCTGGTGATCCTTAATATATACGGGGCACTCAATATCTATTTGTTGAGTGAATTAATGAATGAATCAATGTTGATTTAACTTATATCCTGAACCACCCACTCTTAGATTTTCAGGCCTTAAGATGCTGAAAATTTAAAGCATATGAAAAAATTTAAACAACAACGTCCTACTGTATGGCATAGGGAACTATATTCAATACCCTGTGATAAACCATAATGGAAAGGAATATGAAAAAGAATGTATAAATATGTATAACTGAATCACTTTGCCGTACAGTAGAAATTAACACATTGTAAATCAACTACAATAAATTTTTTAAATTTAATTTCTAACACCAAAGAAAGCATCATTTCAATGCTTGACTGTGTCATTCACATTGAAAAAACAAGTTGTTTCCATATTTATAGTCATAACTCCATCATTTAGCCTTCTCCACTTAGTGCCAGCTATTACTTTATACTTTCCTCCCTGTGTATCAGCAGGAAAAGAATCAGCTGGGAAAAAATATCTATGCAACTCTCCCTTCTTTTTTTTCTTTCCCTTGGCTATTCTTATTTCTTTCCTTCTTCCCAAGCCACTATCCCATTCCTGTGTTTCTTTCTTCGGCACTGGGAATTAGACCAGGAAATCAGCCTTCCTCCATGGAGATTTGCTTTGACCAGCAACCTAAAATAATAGAATGTCAGAGGATCTAGGTAACACCTCTAGAAATGTTATGTTGCTGGCTCTCTCCTTGATTTAATGGGAAGAAACAACTGAGATACCTAAAATTTTTAAACGGTTTGGTAAATAAGTTTAGGGAAACTAAATAATAAATACAGCCATGCAGGTTTATGATAAATATTGTAACGGCGTATTTTACACTTTCATTTTAATCCATCACAATTTTTACTGCCCGTGTAATTGAAATTTCTAATGGGATTTATACACAGAGAGCAACACTCAACAGAAATGAAACAGATCCCTAAATCAAATTCCTTTAGGAGCATATGTTAGATAAAGGTTATCACTTTTGACTTGGCATAATACGGTGATGCTAATGACAGGTAACAAATTAGAATATTAATTGATTTCCGTCTCTGAACTAAATCTTGGCTCTCTGGCAGATGTGTTTTTTGCAAAATTGATAGCAAACAGCTTTAGTCTGTCACTTGAAATTCCCACTTGTGAAAAGAGAGGTGTCACAATGGCAAGGAGTGTGCATGTCATTAGTTGGGTAATCTGCAGAGTCCAGCACAGAGCATATTCAAAGCAAATTGCCTGATGATATCATCCACAACACCACAGGGGTTTCAAATAAAAAAAGGAAAAGGAAATGGTAAATGCTGAGCATTTTTATCTTTCAATTCGTTCTGCACGCTGTTATCTAAATGAAGCAGACAAGGTTTTTCAGAATGTTTCTTTATTTTGCAACTTTGATTTTAATATGACTAGGGCCATGGTTGGTTTGTAAAGCATGAACTTGTGTCATCCAAATAGCTGTGATTAAGGTTTTGATATTCATGAGCTTCTTGAAGTAAAGTGCAACTTTCCTGAAGCACAGCAGAAAACCAAATAGCCAGAACTTGACTTTGAGTTTAGAATAAGAGCAAGTGGGCTAAGCGTAGTTATGTGATTTGTGCAGAAATACTATTGGATAGACAGTTTAAACAGGGATTAAAAACACAAGCTTTGGTTACAGACTGCATGGGTTCAGATCTTAGCTCTGCTACATCCTAGCTCTGTGACCTTGGGAATTATTTCATCTTTCTGTGCTTCAGTTTCTGCTGGTATAAAATGGGGGTTAAAAATAATATCTCCATCATCGGGTAGTTGGGCAAAGGCATCAATGCATAGGAAGTGCTTAGAGTGTCTGGCACAGAGTAAGCATCCTATAAGTGTTAGCTATTATTAGAGTCTAGTTGTCATTTTTAACAAGTGTATTCCTCTTTCAGAAAAGCCCTCTATTCAGGTCAGACACCCAAATTGAGAAAATTCCAGAAACTTTGCAGCCAAATATTCAAGCATTGCCTTCTTTAAACACGTTCCAAGGATGCCTGTTCTAGGAAAGAGAGATTCCTTCTTGGTGTTTCCTCTTCCCATC
Source organism: Pseudorca crassidens (assembly GCF_039906515.1). Classification (NCBI taxonomy): domain Eukaryota; kingdom Metazoa; phylum Chordata; class Mammalia; order Artiodactyla; family Delphinidae; genus Pseudorca; species Pseudorca crassidens. The sequence continues at coordinate 67,228,915 of NC_090306.1, forward strand.
ACATCTAATTTTCTTTTTTTCCTTTGTAATTTCATTTTCTTACTCCCTCATTCCTTTTAGCCTACAGGTATGCTCAAAAAAGTCCACATATTTGCAAGTACCTAGTGAAATTCTATGCATCGTAGGTGATTCAGAAATGTCAGTTTCCTTCTTTCATGCTCTAAGATTTTCTTCTTCCTTTACCTCCTCCATCACCCACCATTCTCACTTCCTCCTTCATATCTACATCAAACTGATTGAAAACCATAATCTAGATCCTGACATCTATTTCTTCAACTTCCATTAACAAGTCAGCTTCTTCTGCTCTGATCTGCATTGTCAAGTACTATTAAAAGGGTCACCAGGTACTTCCTTTTGCACAATTATGAGGGTGATTGTCAACCTTCATTTGGTCAGATATTTCTGTGTCGTCTTAATGATCAGCGGTCATCATCTGAAAAATCTTGATTTCCAGGAGTCTACTCTCATTTCCTCCTCTTACTTCCTTCCCTCCTTATTCTCTTTCATTGACTGGTCCTCCCTTTTCATTATCTTTCCTTCCCTGAAGTGGTAGATGTCATGGTTTCCAGGGTTCCATTTTTAATCCTGTTGCAATCTTATTCTCTATGCTTTCCCTGGACCATCTCATTCCCCTGGCTATTCAGATAGGAAATCTCACTATTATCCTTGTCTCCCTCATCTATTGCACCTCCAATTCCATACCCGCATTCATTTAAGTCCTGTGAAATCTCCTCCTAAAAAACCTCTCAAAACCAGCCCGCACTTTGCTTTCTCTCTTCCTGGATTCCCTTACCCAATTAACCCTGACACGTGTTTTTTTTTTTAATCACTCAACCAGTTCAGATGTTACCATTTAGATAAGAAGTTGCCTCGTTTCCCAAAGCAGAATTGTTTGAGTCGTCCTCCAGCCTTCAAAGCTCTTCGTTAAAATCTTTGTCTTGGTTACCTTGTTTTGTTTGGTTATATCTGTCTTTCTCACTGAAATGTAAACTCTTCAGAGGCAGGGACAATTTCTTGCACACATTCGTATCCCCAATCCCCAATTTGAAAGTATCTGCCACCAGGCTAGAAACTATACTATAGGTATTACCATATTACAAGTATTAACATTACACCAAATACTGTGGTTCTTGTGCCATGCTTGGAGAAACTATGATCTAGAAAGCAATAGTTTTCAAACATTTTAGCCAAGGATCCCTTTGTTCAAATAAAATATTATACGGAAACCTATGTACAGGAAGTCAGAGCTGCCTTGGTGAGTAAACACATCTTCCTCACTCACCCTCCCAAGGTTTATTAGCAGCTACAAAGACACCTGGCTGTATGGAACACAGTTTGAAGGCAGTGACCTCAACAAGTGGTAGATATATCAGTGTTATCCCTCACAGCAATAACCAGTGAAACTCAACAACCAGTAGTGATATAACTGGTTAAATATGGCATAAGCAAATATTCATCCATGAGGAAAAATGCAGTCCAGTAACTTTGTTTTCCCTCGTGGGGCTGCAGAATGAATATAATGCTACTGCCGTATGTTAGTGTCAAGAACACAATGTTAATTCAAGAAGATAATTTCAAGAAACGTAGGAAGAGAACCCTTAGGAACATATAGTAATACCTAGCATGTGAAGAACAATAATTATTGTAACGATTGCCAGTGTTCACTGAGCACTTAGCATGGGCTGTGCATTCTGTGAAATCAGCCTCCATTCTGCCCTGTAAAATCTCTACCAGGTGTGAACAATTATTATCCCCATTTTACAGATAAGAGAGCTGAAGCCTAGTAAGGCACACGTGGTGCAGGTTGTAGGTGCAGGGCTGTGTCAGGAAAATTTTTGCAGTTTTTTTGCCTTCATAAAATATCACAAAGACTGCAAATCACCTCCACTGTTGCTTATCTCCACTGACTTGAAACTCTTAGGGCTCTATGTGCCTGTTCAGAGATACTGGTTGGTATTTGATGTTCATCTCTTGTTATTTGTTTTACTAAGTGAATACTTGGAATACAAGTTTAGTACTAATTCAGAGTTTCTCCTTGGCTTGAAAGGCAAGTGTTTATTCACTTTATATTTCTGCATTTCTTTTATTGGACTCACTCTAACAGATTGTCATGTGAATAAATAATCCATTACTACCTAAGTACTAAGAGTTAGATTCTGTTGCATTGTATAGATGAACTCCTCAAATATCATCCACTGACTCAGCTTCCGCTCTCATCTGTTGACTCTGTACTTCTCACACTTCAGAAAAGCACTGGCTAAAATGTTAAGTGAGATTATTCATTGTTAACCTCTACTAAATGGAAATATCTATGAGAGAGAAGTTACAATGCTGATGAGCGTTATTTTCAGAGCAAGTGCTTTGCAATATTGAGTTACTTCATCAGTGCAGTGCTGAAGGAATCTACTTGGAACAAGGACACTTAGAGATAAGGGTTGCAGTTCACAGCACAATGTAGTGATTCATGCTTACACTCAATAAATGGTTTTGTTTATTTATATCATTTTTCAAGTTTAACTCTGATTCAAAATGTAGGAAATGCATACGTGTATATGTAAATACAATGTGAATTCAATGTGTGTGTATTGAGTTACCATGAAAAACTTAATCCTAGGGCAGAAAGTCAGTTTGGTTCTTAAAATTTTGAGTTGGCACTGCCCCTTATAGGATGTTATGAATATTCATTGGGCCGTTTTTATTGTGCTGATAAATGAGCATGAGGGGCAGCTACTGGCATTTAGAGGCCCTGGGCCCGGGAACCTACACATCTTCCAACATGTCAGACAGTTTCGCACAATGAAAAGTTGTTCCACATGCTGCACAAATTTCACAATCTCCCTGGGATGTGCATATGGAAGGAACCCCTGTTTATAATTATCTGAACCTAGAATGACTTGACATAAAATGTTAAAGTGTTTTCTGCGTGGCTCTGATATAAACTGAATATTCTAGCTTTTATTCTAATGTTTTCCTAACCTCTGAAGTTTCACTTGCTCCTGACTTTTTGCAAATCTTCTGTCTTATTTCATTAATTCCAAACATCCCTTTTAGCAGTTGCAAGCATTTGATTACTTCATCGTGTCTTCTAGTAAAGTTTTGTCTGAAGATTTTTACAGTGAACTGTGAATTATTTCATTACAAATTACTTTGTTATTTCTCCTATATTATAGTTAGCACATTTTATTCATTTGTAAAATTTATGTGCGTATGTTGTATTATCTATTATTTACTCTGAGTAGAAGGATTGTTATAAAATATTCATTATACTACTGATTTTAAAGAGCAAGTGTGTAATCTGACTCTATCAACATCCTATATTCAATGTATAAACCTAATAAAATTATAGGCTACTGATGCTGTATTTCAGGAAGGTTGTTTAAATGTCTCCTTGAATTTTGTTTCCCTCTTGGAAGCCTATTATGCAGAAAATTCCCCCAAGAAATTCATGCCTTTAAAATTAATTAGTGTTGTGAGATTTTATAAGCCTCCAAAGCATAGGTAATACAGAGTAACAGTAAGCACATTAAGCTACCCAGTGAAGTTAAGATCTCAGCGAAGTTTCTAAACCTTATTTAGCTACATTCTATTAGCATTTCAAAGATATTAAGTAAACACACCTAAGAAAAATAAGGAGAGTGAACAATATTTTGGACATATATTAAAAATAGCTCAGGAGGGCTTCCCTGGTGGCGCAGTGGTTGAGAGTCCGCCTGCCGATGCAGGAGACACGGGTTCGTGCCCCGGTCCGGGAAGATCCCACATGCCGCGGAGCGGCTGGGCCCGTGACCCATGGCCGCTGAGCCTGCGCGTCCGGAGCCTGTGCTCCGCAACGGGAGAGACCACAATAGTGAGAGAGAGGCCCGCGTACCGCAAAAAAAAAAAAAAAAAAGCTCAGGAATCACCTTGCTGAAATACTGTACCAATAGATAAATACATTTAAAAATAATTTTAAACATCTATTTCTCACCACATAGCAGTTGCATGTCAAAATACAGGCTACATTTTCACTCAGGGAAGTCTGACTATAAATGCAAATCTATAAAGAAAACAGCAAAAGGAAAGAAGCTGAGAGACTGCCGTTTTCGCCTATTCTAATGACTATATAGATCTTTTATTGCACTGCTGACCTGTCAGGTTTGTGCCAGTTTCTATTAAATTAGATAAAGAATTTAGAAGTGGAAACCAGAGGGGAATTATGCGATGTGCCATTATCTTTTTAGCACTCGGCTTTATTTTTCTTTGTTTTGATTTTCATTTCTGAGAATACTATAATAAAGAGATTTGAACTTGTTTTCTTCTCAGTCCACATGCCTCCTCACTCTGCCTTTTAAGTGAACTTAGATAACTTTGAAATAAAGATTAAGAAGATATTGGCCCAGGGCTTCCCTGGTGGCGCGGTGGTTGAGAGTCCGCCTGCCGATGCAGGGGACATGGGTTTGTGCCCCGGGCCGGGAGGATCCCACACGCCGCGGAGCGGCTGGGCCTGTGAGCCATGGCCACTGAGCCTGTGTGAGATATTGGCCCATTTAAAAGTTTCCTCAGCAAGCAACACTTTCATTGAAACCAGTGTCCTGGAGGAATCTCAAAATCACTTCAACCCTCTGCCTTTTTCTCTTTCAAGCTTTTTACATACATACACGTTTTTTTTAAAGGCAACAGTAAGCTACAAATAATAGAAATATATTTGACTAACAATTATGCCATTTATGGAAAGGAGTGTGTACCTGTCCACAAAAACTTAGAAAAGAGCCAGGATCTCATGGTAATAAACTTTAATTGATAGAGTTCCATGGTTCAATGCCTTGCAAGTAAAATTTTATTGCAATAATTTTTTTTCATAAGGATTTGGATCAGAGTCTTTAAAATCAGTAAACTATTGCAGTAGATTAAAAACACTGCTGTTATATAAATATTACCCCTAAATTCTTCTGTACACTTCAGTAGCCTTAAGTTTTAAGACTTTGACCATAATTCTGAATCAGTCACTCAGAGGCTCTGGCCCAGTATTAGTTATTAACCCGCAGTAGGGGAGCACTGTTTGCTACAATAAAAGGCCAGAGGGTGAGCTCTGGAGTTGTTCTGCCTTGGTTCCAAGTCCCAATTCTGCCATTACTACTACATGACCTTGGGCAAATCATTTAATCTCTCTGTAAAATGAGGATAATAATAGTACTTACCTCTGGGAAGGTGTGAGCAGTGAAGTATTAATATATATAAAGTGCTTTAAACATTGTCTGGAATATAACATGGGCCATATTCAAAATTCATAAACTCCTAATGCCTATTTATATAGCTCCTACTGTGTGCTAGGCTGTGTATGCCATGCTTAGGAACTAAACTAAAGCACATCATTTTAACTTGTTTCTGGCTTCAATAGCATTACAGGCTCAGAATTTTTCTACCAGAAGGACCTCTAAATTAAACTGTCTTAGCAAGACATCAACAGTGTTATAAGATATGATATGATTTTTGCATACATTCCAGTCTCATCTGCAATTATTCACTCTCACACAGTTTGTTTTGTCAATACAGAGACTCTTAGAGTTACTGAATTTATTATGCACATTGTCCCATGCTTCCAGGTCTTTGCACAGACTCTCTCCTCTGCCTGAAATTGCTTGCTGGCCACTGCTTGTCTAGCTGGACTACTTTTAGTTATGCCTAAGGGCTCAACTCTTTTTTAAAGGTCTTCCTGTCCTCATGCTACCAATCCCGTAATCTAATATTCATCAGCAATTGTCCCTCTGTAATAAGTCTGTGCTTTACATATGTTCGTAATTTTTACTTTCTATTTTACTTTTGTTTTTTCTCTCTTAATATGAACCAGTCTACGTGAGATCAGAACACTGTCTTTTCATCTTTGTGTCTCCAACCTCAGCACAAAACTTGGCTCATAGTAGGCAGAATTATTATTCTCCTTTAGCTCAAAAGATCCTACATAATTATATTAACAAGAAAAGGACTTCCAATCCTAGATACAGAGGACAGATTGGCAGAAGCCAGAGGCAGGCGGTGGGGTGGGGAAAATGGGTGAAGGGGATCAAAAGGTACAAACTTCCAGTTATAAAATCAATCAGTCATGATGGACGGATGGGGAAGTAAGTTACAGCATGGTGACTATAGTTAGTAACACTGTATTGTATATTTGAAAGTTGCTAAGAGAGGAGATCTTAAAAGTTCTCATCACAAGACAAAAACATTTCTAACTGTGTGTAGTGATGGATGTTAACTAGACTTATTGGGGCGATCATTTCACAACGTATACAAGTATTGAATCATTATGTTGTACACCTGAAACTAATATAATGTTATCTGTCAATTATATATCTATTTTAAAAAGGGCTTCCAAAGGGGTATCACTGGAAAGGGGTAATAATAATAATCAAAGGTGAAATTCAACATTATGCTGGACTGAAGATGGGCCACCCTCCAGATCCCTTTTGCTTTCCCCTCAACCACTCAGCCCTTGACAATCATCTTTTCTCACCTTTGATTTTTCTCTCCCTTTGCTCAGCCTTTGCCATCTGCTGTTTTGTTTTCTTTCCTCCTTGCCTGTGTTGTATCAAAATGTTAGGAACTGTTTGATTCTCTTTGGCCTGGTGGCAGCCCAGTCTGATTCATCACTGAGATACAAACCACCACCCAATCGGTCCTCAGAGTACACAGCTCTCCCCACAAGTATTTTTATTCAAGTGGAGACCTGGGACTTAATACCAGTTTCATGTTTTAGTTTTTAAAATAGTGCACGGTCCTGCAATGCCCAGGAAACAAGATGAGCTCATTTCTCTCAACGATTGCTGAACCACACAGCCCGGTTTCCTGTGCATTCACCGAGAGAGTTCAAAGCTATCGCTAAGTGTTGTGTTACGGCAGCTTTTACCACACTGGGTACTTTTGTGAGGTTTTCTCTGCAGAGTAGCTGTTTATAGGAAACCTGTATGAGTCTCCCTGTTTCACTTATCAGCCACACAAAGCACAGCCCTTTGGTCTTTGGGGGACCGTTGCTGCCGATGAGGCCACAAGGTGGATATCATTTGAAGTAGTGCTTCAGAATGGCCTTGCCAGCCATCTTCTGCCCACACTAACTGGAACTGTTCCATGTCACCTCACCTTTCCACGGCTGCTGTCATCCATCCACCTGTCTTTTCCCTACCTGTTAATGTGGCTCTGATGTGATTTACCTGGCTGTCTTTCAAGTCCTCATCAGTAGAGACTCTGTTTTGCTATTTTGCATTCCGTAGCCTTCACCTCTAACAGCAACGCTACGGATGTGAAAGCCCAGGAACTCTCATAAGAGTTCGAGTTTGATGATCTTTCTAAAAGTTGAGCACCACGTGATTTCACCAGTGCCTCAATTACTGGAAAACGGATCATTTCCCGAAGTCAGTTCTGCTGCTTTTATCCTCCATGGGAGCTCGATGCACCTTTGCTTCTATCTGGATTCCCTGATTTGGCCATTCATTCAGCCAGGGAGAGTGGACCTGTCTGTACAGACACCCAGTGCCACGTACCTTACCCTTCCTGATACTCTCTTCTCCCTTGGTTCCTGACACTTTAATCCTCTTTCGTTTTGAGTGTTCTTTTTCTCTTTGCCTCCTTCAATCACTGATAGGTACTTTCCAAGGACCTGCCTTTGGCATTCATCTACTGCTATGATTTCTTCATAATTTCAGGACTTTCAGTATTCTCTTTATGTAAATCATACTTCTAAACTCAATCCCCAGTCTTGATGTCTTTACTGAGCTCTCCCCTTTTGTTCAATTAACCTTATTAAGGGATGATTTACGTGCAATAAGATGCACCCACTGCAAATGTACAGCTCTGTGCACTTTGACAAGTATATGAAAGGTAATCACCCCTCCAAAAATGCCTCTAGTCCCTTTCCAGAAATTCCTGCCCTGGTTCTAGGTGATAACTGATCTGCTTTCTGCCACTATAAATTATTTTTGACTGTTCAAGCATTTCATGAAAATGGAACTATGCACTGTGTCGTCTTTTGCATCTGGCCTCTTTCACTGAGCCTAGTGTTTTTGAGATTCATCCATGTTCTTCTATATACCAGTAATTCATTTCATTTTATTGCTCAGTATTCCGTTGTATAGATATCCACAATTTGCTTATCTATTAATGAAAGTTTAGATTGTTTTCAGTTTGGAACTCATAAGATAAAGCTGCTGTAAATATTCCTGTGCAAGTCTTTGAGTTGATAGAAGTTTATGTTTTCTCTCGGGGAGTACCTAGGTGTGGAACTGCTGAGTATTAGTATGGAATTTATTTTTCTTTATGTAAAAAAAAAAAAATTGTCAAACTTTTCCTAAAATGACTGTGGTATTTACATCAGTGATGTATGAGAGTTCTAATTGCCCTGTGCCCTTGTCAACACTTGGCATTGTTGGTCTTTTAAATTTTAGCCATTGTATTACAGGTATCAAGTATATCACTATAATTTTAATGTGCATTTCCATGGTAACTCAAAATAGATTATAGATCTAAACATAAATATTAAAATTGTAAAACTTCTAGAAAACATAGCAGATAATTCAATGGTCTTGATACAGGCGAAATTCTTTTTTCCCAGCTTTAGTGAAATATAATCAATAATATAACATTGTATAAATTTAAACTGTACAATGTGTTGATTTTATACAAAATGATTACCACCATAGCATTAGCTAATACATCAGTCTCATCCTATAATTACCATTTCTTTTGGGGCTGAGAACATTCAAGATCTACTTTTAGCAAATTTCAAGTAGATAATACAGTATCATTAGCTATAATCACCATGCTGTACATTAGATCCTCAGAACTTGTTTGTCTTATAATTGGAAGTTTGTACCCTTTGGCCAATAACTCCCCATTTCTCCTACCCAGCAATAGTCTGCCTAAAAGGACATCAAAACCATTAACAATAAAAGATAAAGGTGACAAATTAAACTTCTTCAAAAGTAAAGACTGCTTTTTTGAAATGCAGCACTAAGAAAATAAGGCAGGGGGCTTCTCTGGTGGCGCAGTGGTTAAGAATCCACCTGCCAATGTAGGGGACACAGGTTTGAGCCCTGGGCTGGGAAGATCCCACATGCCATGGAGCAACTAAGCCCGTGCACCACAACTACTGAGCCTGCGCTCTAGAGCCCATGAGCCGCAACTACTGAAACCCGCGTGCCTAGAGCCTGTGCTCTGCAACAAGAGAAGCCGCCACAATGAGAAGCCCGCGCACCGCAACAAAGAGTAGCCCCCACTCACCGCAACTAGAGAAAGCCCGCGTGCAGCAACAAAGACCCAGCACAGCCATAAATTTATTTTTTTTAAGAAAATAAAAAGGCAAATCATAGACTGAGAGCTCTAGAGTATCTGCAATACATAGATTTGACAAAGATGCTGTTTCTGGAATATATTTTTTTAAAAAACTCTTACAAACCAATACAAAAATGAGCAAAGATTTGAACAGATATTCAGTCAAAGAAGATATACATGACCAATAAATTCATGTAAGGATCAATTGCACGATCATTTACATTCAACATTTTTAGTCATTAGGGAAGTGCAAATTACAACTACAATGAATTTCATTTTTAAAGCTCTCTTTAAGATCCATTCATCTGTATATGCCATTTGCATATTTTACTAAATTGAAATTTAGTATATCCCAACTAAACTCACCTCCTTTTCCCCCCAAAAAATACACACACACCTCTACCCTGAAGCTCAAAACCCTAGCATCATCTTTGATTCTTCCCACTTTTTGTCCCCATTGTCCAACCAGGTAACAAGTTCTACTGCCTCAATCTCTGCCTTCTCTCCTCTCTATTCTCACTGCCACTTCTCTGTTTGGGCCGTCCATCTGTATTACAGTTATTAGGACCTCTTAAGAGATTTTCCCATAATTATCTTCCCCTGCTGGCCAATCCACTGTACATAAATCTTCCAGTTGTATCTTCCTAGAGCACAGCTCTGAACACACCAGTCCCTTGCTCAGAAACCTTTAGTACTTTCCCCCTTATCTGATTTTTGAACTCCTTTATTTGCCATCCAAGACCCTCTGTAGTCTAGCCCCAACCTACTTTTCCAACCTCATTCCAACTTCTTTGAACTGAACTATTCACTGTTCCCCAGAGACATGCCTCCATTTCCTGCTTTTGTACCTCAGTCCATGGTGTTCCTACATCTGAAATGCCATTACCGCCATCTCTGCATATCCCAGCCTTCCTAACCTAAATGATAAGGCTCAATTCAAATGCCAGCTCTTCCGTCTTGCTCCTCCTGAATAACCATTTTACTCTTTCAATATACTTATCTTCTACCATGTAGTATTATGCCCGTATCTTATCTTCCTTACCAGATTTAAGTTCTTAGAAGATAGCCTCAGACTTTGACCCCTTTTTTCATATTTTAGACTACGTGCTATGTGCCTTACAAAGGATAGGCAGTCAATAAATGTGTATGACCTGGATGAATTGCTTGGTTGTAGAATACAAAACAGAGTAAATTATCATTCCTGTAATCTAGTAGGAGAGATAAGATACGCAGAGACAGTAACAGTGTAAGACAGTAGAAATGTGTAGAGGAGTCATCAAAGATGAGCCTGGAAATGTAATTTGGAATTAGGTTAGAGAGGGCCATCAATATCAGGCTAAAGAGTTTAGACTTTATTAAATCGTTAAAGAGGAGCCAGGAACCATTCAAGATATTTCAACATGGAAGTAACATAATCATTGTTTTGTTTTAGGAACATCAATCTGACAGCAGTGTGTGGGCAGGAGAGATTACAAGGGGAGAGCCTGGAGAGACGGACCAGGCAGGAAGGAGGCAACTGAAGGAACAGTAGAGATAATGAAAGTATAAATTGATGTGGAAAGGAAGGCACAGATGTTCAGACTCTGTGAACATGCAGTTGACAGACACTGCAACTGGATCTGAGGGTGTGTAGGAAAAAAAGAAAAAATATAATTCCAGAGTATCTGGGTGATCATTCCCCAGTGATGCCCTGTAGGGAATGGGGAAAGCAAGGGAGAGTTCAGCATTGGAAATTGAGGTTTGGGGAGTTGACCACATATAAATCTAGGTTGTGAATGTGGATAGTTGACATAAGTAAGAATGTGTGGGATGGGGTTGGGGGGAGTCAATGATAAATTCTTAAAATATAAAACTCATGGATGAGTAGTGAAATTGATGGCGGGATAAATGAGCTGTCAGAGAGTAGTGGGTAAAGCAGAAATGCAGAGTGTCATAGAAGCTAAGTAAAAATTTTCTGAGAAACAGTAGCCAATCTGGTTCAAAAGAAATGTATTGAATGTACTGCTTGAAATTTGGAAAAACAAAAATGACTAAAGCATGCAATCTACCCTTACCATGTTTTCAATATAGTGGGGGAGAGGGAGCAGATACCATCGTCATCATCATTACCAGTATTTTTGAGTGATTAATACAGGACCTCATCTATGTATTAAATTATTATTTGACCAGTTATTCCTCATAACAACCTTGTTGGGTATGTATTTATGATTTTAATTTTATAAAGGAGTAAAGCATCTCAAAGATATTAAGCAAAATGTACTCTGGTACAGGGCATAATGAAGTAAGTATTAAAGAAGGGTGCAAGTAAGCAAAGCACAAAGGAAGGAGAAATGGTATAGGAGCAACAGAAGGAGTTAGTTAAGAAAGAGGTGCCTTTTGAATTAGGCCTTGAAAGAGAGGATTTATACAACCAAAGAACTGGACAGAAAGCCATTTCATACTGAACAACATGAGTCGTGAGTGCCATCACAGAGTTTGATGGTTAACAGTTTGGTTTGGTGTGACTAAATTGTAGGACACATTGAAATGATGTTGATGCAAATCGTGTGACCCCATTTTTTTAGAATATTTAATGCTTGGCTAAACAGGTCATACTTTATCCTGCAAACCATAAACCTTTATGGGATTTTAAAAAATAGAGTGTAGGTCCAACTAATCTTTTTTTTTCTTTCTTGATGATCAGAAGAAATAATAACAGATATAAACATCCAGGCATGGCAAATGCTGCAAATAGATCATGGAAGCTTATGCTTGAGAAAAGGTCAGTGGATGTAGAGCTCTTTGTTGACCTTGGAAAGTCTCGTTTCATTAGAGAGCTGGCATCAGATGCTGGCTTGCAGGGTGTGAGGTGAGGAGTTAAGTAAGAAGTGAGAAAGTGGAGTGAGAAAGTGAAAGCAGTGAGTGTGAACTGTTCTCTCCCGTGATGGGACAAACAGAATGACGGCTCGTGCACTTAACAGGATGAAGGGGAACTGGATAAGTGTTGAGGCAGGGAGCAGAATGAGATGAAATGACAGAGACTGTCATTACCATAGGCAAAGTGAACTCTTTCCTGGCTCATTCTGAACGCCACCACATATCCACACCCCATCACACATCTCTCCTAATTTTTTTGCAACAGAAGTTACTTGTAAACCTGGGACAGAAAAGTTGGTGACAGTCCACTGAGAGCTTCAGTGTTAGAAACTCTTCCCAATGCATTCAAATGACTAATTCACTGGGATTATAAAGTGTTGCTGAGACCACAGACCAATATGTTTGCACTATTTTTCCTTCTTCATTGATCAGTCTCCCTTCCCCTGTTCTTTCCGTAAACCTCATGCTACGGCACTTGCCAATTTTGTTCTTATGTGACAGCTATTTGTTTTATTCTTCCAGGTTAGTCTAAAATTTTTTTTTGGTGGGGGGAGGCAGAAATGGACATTCTCATATATATTGCTGCTGTAGATACTAAATAATTACTTATTGAATTAATTTTGGAGTCTGTTTCACTATTATAAATACATGCAAAAAATTGGTTTGCAGAGAGATATATTAGTTTCCTACTGCTGCATGAAAGCTTACAACAAACTCAGTAGCTAAAAACAATACACATTTATTGTCCTACAGTTTACATGGGTCAAGAATGCAGGCACAGTTTAACTGAATCCTCTATTCAGGGTCTCACAAGATTGCAATCTATGTGTCACTTGGACTCCGGAAGAGCGACTCAGGCCCCTCTTCCAAGCTCCTTCAGGTTTTTGGCAAGAATCCATTTCTTGCAGTTGTAGGACTGAGACTCTCAGTTCCTAGAGGCTGTCTGCTTCTTCGAGGCAAGTGGAAGAACATCTCTCTCACCTCAGGAAGGGTCTAGTCTCTCTTGAAGGGCTTTCAACTGACTAAGTCAAATACACTCAGGAAAATCTTGCTTTTGATTAATCCAAAATCAACTGACTTAGGACCTTCATTGCACTGGCAAAATCCCTTCACCCTTGCCATATAAAGTAACTTCATATCACAGGTCTTGCTCACAGTCAAGAAGAGGGAATTCTACAGGATGTGTACGTAAGGAGTGCTAAGAGGAATTTGGGACGTCTTGGGAGCCATCTCAGAATTCTGCCCACACAGATATGGAAGGGGAAACGGAGCATTAGGAGAGAGCAAAATAATTTTTCTTTAATGAAAAAGCAATAGATATTTCCTTTTCTGTAGTATCTATTTGTACTATATACATTTTTTTTTTTTTTTTTTTTTTTTTTTTTTTTACAAAATTAAGAGGATTTGAACTGGAAAGCATCATTCATTCTCATTTTGTCCATTTCTTCTTTGGTGGCGGGGTGTGGGGGGCAGATTCCATTATGACCACTAATACAGTATATTTTCACAGGGTTAGCAGCAGCAGAGTTAAAGTGCTGAGATGTTTCAGTGCAGATTCTTTGGTATCTGAGCAATGTTAAAGGGAGTGCGAAAGCTAAAGCAGTGTGCTGTTCAGAACTCTCAGTCTAGCAAATTTTTCAAAGGTTATATTTTGGTAATGACAATGAGTTCACATCAACGGGTTTCATAATGTCTATGAAATGAAAGATAGGGAGAATTAGTAACCAAGGTCATTCAACTACTAAGTAGCAACAGAGGATTCAAACCTAAGCCTGGCTTTTAACTTGAGCCCAATCCAAATCCATCCAGGTTCTTAACTCTTGCAAGATGCTCTCTCCTCCCAAAACACTCATAATAAGACCTTGTGTTGTATGTAATAAGTAACTTGTGTATGAGGGTGCTCATATACATCCTCCCAAAATTCATATGCTGACACCTAATTCCAGTGTGGTGGTATGTGTAGGTGGTCCTTTAGGAGGTGATTAGGCCATGAGGGTGGAGCCTTCGTGAATAAGATTAGTGCCCTTATAAAGGAGATCCCAGAGATCTCCCTTGCTCTTTCTGCCACTGAGGATACAGTGAAAAGGCAGCTGTTTATAAACCAGAAAGTGGGCTCTCACCACACACACAGAATCTGCTGGTGCCCTGATCTTGCTTCCAGAACTGTGACAAATTTCTGTTGTTTACTAATTACCTAGTCTATGATATTTTTGTATGGCAACCTGAATGCACTAAGACAGGCTATTTGCCACTCTTCCCCTTGTCTCCAAAATTTGAAGACAATCAGTTTCCCATTTCTTCATTTTTCCATGACATTTTTTTCTTTTAAGCTTGTTAAATGGAATTTCGTAAATTACTCAAGTATAACCACATGCTTGCTCACATTTCAGTATCAAGCACAACATCAGGCAGTGGGCATTTTTTTCACACTGATGCAACTGTTCTGGTAAATTAAGAAACTTGTTAAATCCTTCTTGTGTCTCTATTTATTAAAAATATTCTAAAACAAAATCAGTGCAGCAAGAATGCATTGGAGGACCTTACTCAGGAGCAAGGATTGCAGATATTGGAGATGCAGTGCAGAAAATTTCATCCCTCTTCCCCATTTCCAAACTCAGCGATAGCTTTGTGAGCACCAAGCAGGAGGTCTCGGAAGTTAAGCCCATCCCAGAATGGCATGCGTTGTTCCTTCTAATGATTGACTTTACTTGAAGTATTAATTATCAAAAGTCTACTCTCTAAAAGTGCTATGTATCCTTATCTCAGAAAGGGAAAGCAAAGTTAACAGGGCCATCAAGGAGTGGGAGGAAAGGCAATTTTACAGATTTAGTTAGCATGGAAAAGGAAGAGGTGAGGGGAAGAAAATGGGGGCAGGGAGTAAAGTTACACCTAATAAAGCTTAAGAATCTAGTATAGCTTTTATGATGTAAAAGCATGATGCTATATCATGCTCTGTCATAAAGTAAAAAGAATTAGTTATCCATTTACCCAGTTTCACCGTGGACTCTACTACCACATTTTCAAATGTGTTAGAACAATTGATCAATTCATTTCAACTCCATTCTCTGCAATTTGAAGTACTGCAGTGAAGGCTTTCATACTGATAATTACCAGTGTTCTCTGCTCTTTTCCAGGCCTAAAATTAAGGTGCCTTTGTTAATACCTTCATCACTATCATTGGCTTTGCACATTGCTACCCCCTTATTATTTTTACAATTTGCTAAAGCTTTTTTTTTGTTTGGTAACCTTGATCCTCAAGAACTTTCTGCCTGATTTCCTTTACACAGTCCTTTAGCAATTTTTTCTCTCTTCATAGAAATTCTCATTTCCTATATACTAATGCAGAAAACACTAATATTTGATCATAAAACTAAAGGGATCTATACTAACCTTTCCCCCCAAGTTTTCACATATTTCACTCTAATTCTTGTTGGGCTTCTAATTTTACTTTGAAAAGATTTTTTTCTAAACTGAGATTTCTCTCTTTAGTTTCTTTTCTTACGTGGCAAAAATGGAAAAGCACTTTAAATGTTATTCTAAAACTTAGTCTGTGAAGTAGGTGGCAGTCTTAGCAAGGAAATGTAATTCCTGGAAATTGTTTCCAGTGAGTGATAGCTGTTGTAACTGCGAAATCTAGTGTAAGCAATGAGTTTTTTCACCAAAGGAATGACTCAAACTGTTATATCTCTGTGTAGAAGCCATCCTTTAAAAAAATACCACCTTCTCGTTACTTGGAAACTCAAATATAAATAAATAACCTTTAACCTTCCTTTGATTTCTTAAGTTGAACTTTATATTTTTGTGCAGAGTTTTATAAGAGGTAATGTTTATGGGAAGAAAAATATAGCTGCAAAAAAACTGTAGTAAAAAAAGAAAGTAATTATGAAAATGATAACAAGCTTTTGCAATTTTGTTAATTCTTACCAAGATTAAGACAAACTTTTCTGAGGAATAACTCAGGAGGAAACCTCAAACTAGTCTCTAGTTTCACTAAAAATGGTATTTTATAGAAACTATGCAAAAACTTAGTAGACTATGGAGTCTGGAGACCAGAAGACATATTACTGGTCAATCCCAAAAGATAAGGATCCTGTTAAGAGTAGTGGGTACAATAGATGTTTTAGAACATGGCAGTTGTTTTAAACATGAAAATTAAAGGTGCAATGAAAATCAAAGATGATTAAAACTTTAGGCCTAGGGAGAGTTGAGAGAATGGGGGAGCAATGATTAAAAACTGGAAATTTTGAGCATGTATTCCATAATGGGAAATGGAAATGAGACCATAAAAATGAATAGAGCCCAGTCATCGATGGCCTTGAATTCCAAGTGTCACTGGGGACCACTGAAGTATTTTGAGCAGAGAAGTAACCTGGCCAGAGCTTGCCATTTCCTCTAGGCTTCTGTTTTGGAATGAACTGGGGAAGGGAGAGGCTGAAGAATGGGAATCGATTAAGAGGTGATCCAAGTATTCTAGGCAGGAGGTAATAAGAGCCTGACCTGACAAGTAGAAATAGAAATTCAAAGAAGGAAATACATGTAAAATGTATTATCCCCTTTTCCAATCTGGTACTTATTTTTGCCCCCATTCTCTGGTTCATGTTGGCGGTCATTCCCTCATCAGTTCTAAATGTGTGAATTCTGCACAGCCTTCATGATACCATCATAATGAGGCCATTCCAATTCTTCTATACTTTCTTCTATTATTTCTCTGAATTTATTTTTTTACCTTTGTCTCTGAAGCAATTATTATTAATTCTATCTTTTATCATAGTCACCTCTGTTGACCTCTTATCTCAACTATTGTGAGTTCCTAGAAGACTGAGATGATGCTTTAGTTTCGGTCTATCACCCTTATCCAGCCCAGTGGCTAGAAAGTCAGGGTTCAGCATAAGGGTGACAGTATTTGCTGGGGGTGTTACGTGGATAAAGTGCAGAACTAGCAATATACACTTGCTGGAAAGTCAAAGAATAACAACAAGAGTTTCAAAGGAGGGATTTTTTTTAATTTAAAAAGTTTAAATCTGTCCCTAATTCCAAGTGTCATTAGAGATAAGGCAAAGTGAAGATAATTGAATATAGTGATTATTTATCACCTGTAAAATTCCAGAGTATTGTTTTTATAGAGAAGATATTAAGACTTCAGAAAAGGTGTTCCAAAGTCAAGGGCTATCAGGCCTCTTCGCATAGCTATAAACCAAATGCATTCTCATTTCTTCCATTTACCAGTACTTCTGGTTCACTGTTGTTAAAAAGATAGCAGAAGTTGCAAAATAGCAACTTATGAGGTGCCACTTATGGAGTAGGAATGCTTTTCACATAGATAGGCTTTACAATGTTGTCTTTGAACATTCTTGGCATAAACAGGACATACTACTGCTGAGATATATAGGGTATAATGAAACATAGCACAAAGTCAAGGACTCACAACTCTTTGCTAGGAGAGAAACAATTTATGAGGCATTATTAAGGACAGTGGGGTTATTACCATCTCACTAGCAAATGGAAACAATTAGATCATATATTCCCTTCACACATGGCAGATTGTTTTGCAACCACCTACACGTTGGCAGTTCATCACTCAGTATTGAATGAGTGCCTGGTGTGTGCTCAGTGACCTTCAAGAATGCACAGCAATGGCAGTGGGGGAGAGTCACAGCACAACAGATGCTTAGCACACATAGACATAGATACTCAAAAGGCTCACAGTCATACAAGGAAAAAAACACACATTCAAAGAGTTGGAGAACACTTTCCAGGGCAGGGGATCAAAAAAAGCATAGGAAACTATAGTTAAAAGCATGAATTTGCACTGAAAGGGCACACAATAGAAAAGTACTAAGAACCATCTTGTAGGATGAAAATATTCCTCGAGAAAGTACATTTTGAGTTGGGATTTCAGAAAATGAAGGTCAATAAAGATCTTATTGGTTAAAAAGAAAATAGCAAAAAGTAGTCAGACTGGTTGAATCCATTTTTTAAAGTTCACTGAGGCTAAACCAAGGCCATTTGACCCAGTTAGTATCACAGGACACTTTAATCCCGTTCAGGATGCCCCTCGTTGTAGCAAGTGAATTAGTCACATGAAAAGGATGGTGCAAGACTAATGACATTTCTGTGAAGATACTCAAAGTAAATTCTCCATTGATGGAGAGTAGCATTTTTAATAATGAGAGGAGTGAGATGGATGGAGAGTACAGCAAGATTAGATTTCTTAAAAAGTATGTTATGAAGAAACAAGGACTCAGTAGAGGGAGAAGTTGGATTGGGCAGTTGATGGAGAACCTCCATTGCACCTGACATTCTTAAAATGGGAAAACATACATACAGGGAAAATAAAAATTATCTGAATAAGAATGTGTAAGCCAGAGACTTCTCTTGTCTTCTTGCTTAGAAATCATCATAGCAATTCGGGTATGAAATATCAAAGGCATGGAGAAGAATGGTGTTTGTAAAAATGAAGAAGTCTGGAGTCTCAAAAATGCCAAAATGGCTGGCAAAAAAAAAGATAGAGAAGGCAAAACTAACCCAAGAATAAAACTAGAAGAATAATGAAGTGATGATATGTTTAGCAAAATGCAAAAACTTGAACAGCAGCTCAGGTTGGGTACAGACAGGCAAGACAGGCTTGGTTCTGGAACATTTCTGGTTTCAGATATTGCTGAAACAAACACCTTTGGGTCAGAAGTTGAAGTCAGCTGGAGACCCTTGACATATAGGAAATCATAGTTGAGAGTTAGCCTCAAAAACAAGGTAGTTAATGGGATCAAATCTAACATAAAAATGATTGTACAAAAAAAAATCTGTGAATCTAGCGAGAATTCATGAAGTCAACTAATTCTGTTTTCAGAGGTAGAAGATCGTTGACAGAAAAAAATGATTTCATTTTATGTATATATTTTTTGTATTGTCCGTCTCTCAAGCATGTTCCCTGGGGCTATGTGACTTTTCCAGGCTCACAGGTGTTGAAGGGTGACAGCTATGTAACTTATCCCCTATTTTCCTCCTGTTTTCCCAAAAGTCTTCCATCCAAAGAGTTGGAAGTGTGGATGGTGAGAAGACAAAGCCATCTAGAGGAGACAGATCCTAGGGGACATATGCAACTATAATGAGGGACTTGGTGCTTAATCAGATAGATGGAAAAAGATCAAAGGTCAATTATTTAGGCAAACGCCCAGCAAAACACTAAGCAAAGCTAAGTGGTAAGTATTTCCAGGAAGGAGGAGGTGTTAGCAAGAGCGGAACCAGAGGGATGATCTCACTCTTCTGGATGGACCAACAAGAGAAGATTAGGTCCCCAACCCTGGAAAAACTGGAGTTTAAGACTTTTCATCACAACAGCAGTTTAGAAGAATAAAACTCCATTACAGAAATTGAACTAGAATGTTAAATATTAAGGTTTTGAAGGCCAGACTCTGGAAGTGGATCTCCACATCAGAATAAGGCTAATAGATAGCTGGAATTCCTTAAAGCCCCCAAACAAGAAACCGGTGAGGGTCTGGACCATCTAATAGTAAAAATAGTTCCCATTAATTTAGTAATTATTAAGTGCTTTACCTGAATCATCATATTTAATCCTTATACAATCCTATAATATAGGTATTATTATTTCCATTTTAGAAAGACTAACTTGCCTAAAATTATGCAGCTAGTATGTAGCCAGGAGGATACAAAATCCATAAGAGACTACTGCCTGGGTAAAAGGAGGATTCAGAACAAGAATGAACTTTTTATAACAACACTCCTCCTAGAAGTCCTTCCAAGAAAGAAAAGGCCATTGCTGAGTATGTCTGCCTTCCAGGATAAGTTACCTCCCAGTATGAGAGCTCTTAGCTCCTGTTCTCACAAACCCTTATCTATTAATAAAATCCCAGTATGTAAACATAGTCCTACTACTGCCATCAAGGACTCCTCTGGAATACTCAAGGTGAAGTCCTCTTATATATCAATATATCAACTCCCTTGAGTCATTTAAAATATTTTAAATTTGAGAGCAATTCTCATGCACAACTGTGATATATCTCTGGAGATGTCTATATTGCTGCAGTATAGATAGTTTCTAATAAAAAATTTATGAATGAAATGTACAAGTCAGTGACTTAGAGTAATACACTTTGGGTCATTCCATCATAATAGCCCAAAACTAGAAGAGTCTTCACACAATGAAATGGGTGATCAGCATTCTTTTGGTGAAACCCAACGCTAATTTGTGTACATGATGAGTGATGTTTTTGGTTCTTGGAACTAACAAATACCCACCTACCCTGGCTCCCACATAAATGTGTCCTCAAGCTCAAATGATGTCATCAGAACTCAGTTTCTCTCTTTTCAACCTTTAGCATGGATTTCTTCAATTTTTACTTCCCTCCTAGGACGGCATTGTCCACATGGCAGCTGCCCAGCAGCTCACGGCTAACATTCAGCCAGTGTAGCAACGCTCAGTATAAGTGACTTTTTCACTCATTCAACAAATATCAATACATGTTGAGTGCTTACTGTGTACCAGCATTGCTCTAAATGTACAGATATGTCAGTGAAGAAGAGAGAACAATCTTTGCCCTTGTGTTATCTTTTCTAGATCTACTATTTGTAAGAATAGTTCCAGGTATAACTACTTCAACATCATGTGTCCATCCATGCCGCAGTCATTATGCTCTGGGGGAATGGAATGTTCTCGTTCACCAGACCTACAGCTTAAACCCGTGCTTAAAGAAGGGAAGACAGGATCAGTAACATTCAAATCACCTTAAGACTAAAAAAGAAGAATTGGGGTGCTTTTACCAAACAACAAATGTAAACCTAGGAGGAAAATTTGTCAATTAAAACTCCAAAATCCAAATTCAGGGAGTTTAGATGAAGAAATCTCCCCTGAAAACAAGTAGAACTTGCTCAGATAAAGTTTTTGAGTCAAATTAAGCTTCCAGAATCATCCAGTCTAGACGCCTCCTTGTTTAGTCCATGAGCACTAAGGGGAAAATAGTCTTCCAATGAAGAGTATATGGGGTAGAGTCGCACTTCCAAGGATAATAGCTATCTTCAGTCATTGTCTGAATATAAGTTTTATTTATATAGAGAATTTCAACATCCACCCAGTGAATAGCTATGGGCTATGCTTCCTTCCTTCTTGCCACAGACGGTGGAAGTTATGTTCAATTTTGTCTCACCCCAGGTGAGGAGAGCTCAAGCTATTAGTGATTGAGACCTCAGGCTTCATAATTTATAAAATTTATTTTGCTCTTCTGTGTCATGGAAGAAAAACTGCCCCCTGTGCTTTGGGAAAATTGATTCAAAATTTGATTGTCTAATATACTGACTCTAGATAACTGGATAGTAACTGATAAGATAAAACTTCGTTAGGAAATACTTATTTTTTCCAACAATAATATAATGGTAGCTGTCCTTGTTTATTTTTTCTTAACGTGCTAGATGATAGGCAGATAATAGGGGTGTGTGTGTATTGAAAAGCAAAGTTATTAGACATTTATGACATGGTTAAGAATGGTGACTTTTGCAGCTGAACTGCCTAAGTTAACATCATGACGCCAACATTAAGCTACTAAATGATCTTGAGCAAGAAACTTCTCTGAAACAGTTTTTCAGAGTATGAGAGTAATAGCACATTATAAGATTGCTGAACATATTAAAGGTATTAACAGACATCAAAACTCAGCACAACAGCTGATAGATAGTTAACATTCAGTAATTTTAGTCATCATTATCTTCGTCATACTCAGGATGCTTTTTCCTGCCAGTAACAGGATTCTCATCTTAAGCTGATATAGGTATCGTCAGTACTGACTGTCCCTCCTTAGGGGCACTGGTATAGTTGCACTTCCTCACCTTATTGTAGGCGAAGCTGTGTCACTAGTTCTGGGAGGTTAGGCTGTGGGTGAAAGTCACATGTGCCTCTTCTGGGCTAGAACATTTGATTCAGATGTGAGAACACCCAAAACTCTTCCTTCTGGAACCCAAACCAGCAATTTTGGAGATGTACTTGCTTCATAAACCCACATCGTTGAGTGACTACAATAAGCAGAAGCCCCTGCTGCTGCACAAAGGCCTCTAGCGTGAATGAGAAATAAGCCTTTGTTGTTTTAAGTCCCTGAGGTTTGCTGCATAATCAAACACATCTTGACTGATGCAAGCAACTTACACAATGAAGCATTTAAGTGTCTCATATAAAATAAAGTCTTGGGGTAGGCAGTCCCAGAGCTAGTTTACAACCAGGAGCTCTGAGTTTCCTTTGACCGTCTCTGCATAATTGCAAGATGGCTGTGGCAGCTCCAGACACCATACATTATCAATATAACAATCCAATCCAGAAGGAGATGGTGGGGGAGAAAGGCAAAAGGGGTCTTTTTCCCTTGGTGCTATCTCTTTTGTCAGGGAAAACATTTTTCCCAGTAGTCTCCCGCAGATTTCCCTTAAATAGTATTGGCAGTACTGGCTCTTATGTCCAACTCTAGACCAATTAGTGACCAAAAAAAAAAAGGAATTACAAAACTGATTTAATTCAATCGTAATTCATCCCATCAATCTGGGGAAGGGGCCTGCTATTCTTGAGTATACGAATCCCTTGCATGATACCTAAACAAAATCGGTATTCCTTAGCAGAGAGTGAGGAAGAAGAATGGTTATTTGTCTAAGCGACCAAGAGTATCTTTCCCAAGAGCAATGGCCTTTTACAAGACTTCTTGTAAAACTAAAAGAGGACTTTTTAAATGACTTTCTGAAATGACCTACTTACTGTCAATGAAGTTGTCCCAGGAGAGGATTTCAAGTCTACTGAGAAGACTGAGGTATGCTGGTAAACCCTTCTGCTTGCATATTTCGGTGGACAGCGTGGATTTCTAAAGAGGCTTGCTCAGCCCCCTTGTTAGACAGACACCTAATAATCTGGTGGACACTGAAGTATGTTAATAGGGAGAATGTGTTACATGAATTATTTAGATTATGATTATCCCAACGTTAAGCAGTTCTTGAATTAAAATATATGCCTAGGATACAAAATGCATAGCAGCTTATTTTGTTCTAAGGTGAGAAATGTAGGAAGAGAAGAGGTTACCAGAGAATGATGATCGACTCTCCAACCCCCTTATGGCTTTGAAAAAAATCACAATTTACAGTTTAAAAGCATGGATTCCAGGTAAAAGCTAAAAGTTGGTGACCTCCATGTCTTTCCAAAACATGATCACGCAGGACGGCAAGAGAAACAGCAAAACAAATTCCGCCTTGTAGCACACGTTTTCCTTACTAATATTTGCAATTCCAGTTTCTAATAGCACAGGTATATTTAATTGCCTCTGAATGTTGGAATGCAAACCCATTTAGTGTTGAAAATAGGAGCCCAAAAAGGAATCACAGGCTCTGTTGGCCTGCAGAATCCCATAGCTGAAGGCTGATTTTAATGTATCTGGGGAATTTTTTTTAATTCTTGGCTATCATGCTTACTTTAGAACAGCATTTAAATTATTAAACCATTACCATCTCAAGCACAAATGTCTTGCCGACACTTGTGACTTCTGAGTTATTTGTGTTACCATTTCAAGAGTTCTACTGAATATTTTGAGCACGTCTAGTGGTGGAAATGTATATTTTTCTCATGCTCCAGTTCCAAGCTCTCTAAAAGGGGCTGGTCAATAAATCCAAATCTTTTTTTTTTTTTGACCAAGAGATCTCTACCACTGTTAATAGTAGGTATCCTTCCAAAAGATTCCTAACAATAGGAATCCTTCCAAAATTGTAATGCCAATTACTCTGCCTGATGCAGAAGAAACGTGCTATTCATTAATCTGTTTCTTATTTGTTTATCCTACACTTGAATTTTCATCTCTGAGTAGCAACATTACAACACTTAAATATTAGGATACTGTACTTTTTCCCTGTATGTATCCATGATTCACCTTTAAGTTAACTTTAAGAAATCTCAAACCTAAGCTTGCTAATATAAACTTTAGTATTCTTTCCAGCAGAGACCACTTTACTAACAAAAATAGCTTCTATCAACTTGCTAGAAGAGTCTCTGTGTGACCATAGCTGAGATAAACGACATTGAAGATGTAGAGCAAGAGACAGTTTTGTTAAATTTCACCTTAATAGACATTTAGCAGCATGTATCAAAATTCAATTTTATCCAAAACTGAAGAAAATGTATTAAAAGTTAGAATAAGACAATAACTCACTTTCAACTTTGTTGACAAAGGTATATTAATTGAGATGTGGAAAAATAGTCAACTTCTATCCTTCCAAAACTGTCAGTCAGCATGTTTGATAGTTGGACACTTGACTTTGGTTAGCAGTCACGTATTAAGGTTAAATTATGTGTTAGTTCCATGGCTGGTACTAACTAAACTATTATCTTGCCAATGGTTATTGCAATGAGGTCACACTTTTGGTGCAGAACAAACAGAAACCAGGAATCTATCATCATCCCACTGGAACATTACTGTTAAGTGAACCAAGAAAGAAAGAAAAGCATCTCACTATTAACCTCAAATACTTTTGGAAATGGATGTTCGCATCCATATCCTCTCTGATAGCCTGGGTTATGGCCTTGGAAGTGAAAATCCCTTGCTGTGTACATAGTGGGTCAAAAGAGTAGGAAGAAAACTAACTCAAATGTTTTAAGATGCCTCACAATGACACCTGAATTTCCTCTGATGCTTAGCATTTTTATTTCCCTACGGGTGAGACTACTTAAAGGAGAAAAAGATCAACTTCTCAGATGAGGAAGCAAATTAAACAGTTAATAGAAATAGAGATTATTTTGTTTTGCTTTGAAAATAAACAACACATCTCATTCTCAGAAGACGAGCAGCTTAAAGTACACCTTTATTTTACGTATCCCTACGAATTGCACATTTAAGAACACTACAGAATAATGATTCTGATTTATTTGGTTTCAAAATGATTGTGACAGTGTTGGAAGGCAGGGTTTTATGTTTCCTTTCTTTTGTTTTTCTGACTTAGCATCCTGACTTTCAAACAATCCAAATGAAGTGAGGATGCCAACTAGACAAGGCATGGAGGTGGGAGACTCCAGAACCGCATCACTTTTGTTAACTAGGATAGTGCTTCCCAGGATAGACAGAGTGACTGCTGAACTACATAGAAAACACAAAGCATGGATTTCTGGGCATGTGGGATGTCTTTAGGTAATTTGAGAGACAAATCACGTACGGTGCATTGACTGCTCTGCTGTGGCTATTTTGCTGAGGCTATTTTGACTCTTAACACTGAAAGTTCAAACTGCTGTTAAGATTTCACTATAATGTGTGCTGTGGTTCTCTTAGGAATGAAGAGTTAAATCTACAAAGTTCCTAAGAACACTTATGTAAAAGCATAAGGAAATGCACAGGAATAAGAAATTAAAAACACTTAATTTCATGCAGAGTTTACATCTTGGGAAGAGACAGGAAATGCAATCAGAGGTGGTCCTATGTGGCCTCAGCAGTCATCATCTTTTAGTTCTTCAGCTTGGTGTGAGGTAAATGAACATCACACTTTATTCCTTTTTGCTTGACTTAAATTGTAATAATGTCTGAAAAAATTGAAGTCCATGTAGTATCATGGGAACATTCATAATGAAAAAAGCTGAATACAAAATTGCATGTGCTGTGAAGGCAACTCTAAATATATGTGTGTAAATGAGGATAAGAAGGGAAAATGTTAAGAGGTGACTTGATAAAATAATAGAATTATGAGCCATTTGCATGGCAATTGCTGAGAGATATGATTTGAAAGTTTGGTGATCAAGAAAGGGAAAATAGGGCTTCCCTGGTGGCGCAGTAGTTGAGAATCTGCCTGCCAATGCAGGGGACACGGGTTCGAGCCCTGGTCTGGGAGGATCCCACATGCCGCGAAGCAACTGGGCCCGTGAGCCACAACTACTGAGCCTGCGCATCTGGAGCCTGTGCTCCGCAACAAGAGAGGCCGCGATAGTGAGAGGCCCGTGCACCGCTATGAAGAGTGGCCCCCGCTTGCCACAACTAGAGAAAGCCCTTGCACAGAAATGAAGACCCAGCACAGCAAAAATAAATTAATTAATTAATAAGAACACCGCAATCAACAACATAAAAAAAAAGGGAAAATAGAACCTGAAGAAAATGGAAGCTTCTTTCACATAAAACAAAGGAAATGTTCAGTATAAATCAATTTAAATATTCAGTATATAACCAATTTGAACCTTGGCTTTTTCTTCCTCCTCTCCCCTGTATTCACCCCATCATTTTACACTCTTTCAATTAAAGAAAAATTCTTCCTTTTCTGAAAACATCTAGAGTTAAAATTCAGAGTTCTACAAGAAAATATAATTCAGAGCTCTAAATTTAAAGCAAGGTGAAAGTGCATCCACAGTTTTTAAATATTACAAACACAATAACTGGCATTCAGTTGAATTTCCTATTTATTGCATATTCTGAATTTGACATAGTCTAACACTTGTAGGCTTAAAGCTTAACTGAGGCATGTAAAATAAGACGATTAAATAAAAGGAGAATTTCTCACTTCTACCATAACTGTGACATTAGAAAAAAAAACTCAGCTTTACTTTTCCAAAGGGACTTGATTACATGGAGATATATGTGACGAGGAGCAAACACACCTCAGAAAGATTTAGAAATACTTATTTTTCCTACAGGAATTCCCAGCCAGAAAGCAAAACTTGCTGAGTCTAACTGGCAAAAAGATTCTTCTTTGTTCTAATGTAACTGTTCCTTATTTCCCATGGCCTTGAATAAATTCAAATGCAGCGGTTGTTTTGCTAAAACTCAGAGTAGAACCTCTCATTTACCTACTATTGTTCTGCTGCATTTACTTCATTCTGATCAATTTCAGTCAGCTCTCTCGGTTGCTTTGAAATTGGCAGGTATTCTAAATGAACATCTTGTCAGGACTGGTGGAAGTAAATAAGCAGTTAGAGAAAAAGGCTATTTCATTGAACTGCAAAGAAAAACAATCTTAAAGACTTTGTTCTTATTCTCCTGCCTTTAATAACGCACAGTCATAATACTACAGAAACCTTCTGAGAAGAAATTTTTATTGGTGGCTTTACTTCACATACATGCGCACCAAAATGCCTTCAGAAACTGATGCCCAAGGTGCTCCCTCAGAGGACCACAAATACGATAAAGTTCCGTTTGAGTGTAAGGCTACTTTAACAAGGAATTCAGATTTAATTAGGAGTTTGAGATTAACATATACACACTACTATATATAAAATAGATCATCAACAAGGGCCTACTGTATAGCATAGGGAAATATACTCAATATTTTGTAATAACCTATAAGAGAAAAAAGACTTTGAAAAAGAATATATGTATGTATAACTGAATCATTTTGCTGTATAGCAGAAATTAACATTGCAAATAAACTATACTTCAAGAAAATAATTTTTTTTTTAATACGCAGGTTTCTCAAACAGGAATTAATATACTTTAAAACCATAGGCTTAAAACCCAGTGAGACAGTGTAAGTGATGGCCAGGCATCATCGCCAGCCAAGCTTCGTTGCCTCTAAGATTTCATGAGCTATGCCAGATCTGCTCTTTTTAAAAAAATTCTTTCAGTACATATCAATCCTTAAAATTAAGAGATTTCTACTTCTCTGCCCCCAATATTTTCAGTCTCTTCTGCTATACTCTGTTTATTTTTGCTAACTCTCCCTTCATAGAAAACAGGTCTTTAAGGTCCCACTGGCTAAGATTTAAATGTCTGCTTTACTTGATGCTGGATTAATGCCAAATTATCTATATTCCTTCCAACTTGTAGCAATTACACTGGGCCAGTTTTCTTTTCCTTTAAATTTTGACAGGCAAATAGAACCAGGGCTCTAGAGGAAACCCAGCAGGTTTCATATAGTTTATTGCTTGGGTCTAATCATTTTAAATATGTTACCAAGAAATACTTTCAGGATGAAAAATATTAAACTTTAGAACAGAATTTGATATATATTTATTTTTATATAAAATTGGAAAGAGAACTAGCATTTATTAAACCTCATCTATCTGCCAAGTGTCAGATGTGTTACCTCATGGAATTCTCTCAATTATTATTGTGGTATTATTATTCCCACTTCTCATGGAGAGAAATAAAGGCTCAAAGAAGAAAAAGACTCACTGCGCTTTAAACTCAGGGTTCTTTGACTCCAAACCTCTACTACCTTTTAGTATACCACGATGAGTTGAAGTAATATATAGAATTATAATTGATTTTCTATGAATTTACTGTTTCAGTTATTAAATTTCAAATTTATTAAAATTCACGCAAAAACATTTACCTTTACTAAAAATCAAATTATATTGACATCATGCCAAAATAACTGCTTTATGAGGAAAATTAATCCAAATCTATTCCCTTCTAGAAAGGTAAAACTCTTAGGTGTTGCTTTAGAACAATAACCAAATAATAATTGTTTCAGCCATTTTAGAAACTTATTTTCCATTACTGTATATTAATTATGATTCTGATCAGTTGTGTTAACAAGACTTTTTCTCCTTATACTTTGCGCTTTTTTTCCAAGAAGTCTATTTTGTTTTATGCCATAGTTGGACTTTTGTCTAGAAAATTACAAAATCACTTAAAACGAACAGTATTTATCCCGTCTTTCTGAAGGAAAGTACTTCTAACTCCAACCTCATGACTCTCCCCTAATATTTTTCCAGCCGTAGGTGTTAGCATCTGCTGTTGTAAAATCTTTGGTTTTGATTGGGGGAGACTGGGGTGAGGGCTAGAGCAAAGATCACTTTTTACATTAAACATTACATAATCATTCCACATGTCCAATTACACAGATGACTGGAACTTTACAAAACAATCTACCTCCTTAAGCTCATCTTAATCATTTTCACATTTGTGTTCTTGAGATTCTACCTGAGATTCTCACCCTTACAATCCCTAAATAAGGCACCTGACACACTTCTCACCAGGTAGGAACCTGGTGGTGACAAATGCTTTCTCTGCGTCCTTGTGAGCACTGCTGAAGCTGAGATAGGTCTCAACTCTTCTTCTCCTGGAAATGTATGCAAGCCTCAGACCACTTACAACCTCCCCTCCCTGTTTCACCATTTAGATGACTGCTCGGAGACAATCAGAAAAAGTGCCAAAGAACGTATCACCCCAAATGACTTCCCCAAACTCCGTACTGTATTCTGCCCTCTCTTGACTCCCCCACATTATCATATATGCGTAAAGCAGCCCACAGAGGCGGTAGAGTGAATGGAAAAGAGAAAACCAAGGCACAAGGCAGCACCATGTGCTTCAAGAAGGACCAGGAGTGATGTCAGGAAACCTGGGTTCAAGGAGGGAGCTGACCCAGGTTAACATAAACATAGGGTCACTTACTGCCCCTTTTGCAGTGTCCATAGAATGCGTCCTTAGTTTTCTTCCATTTGTCTCAAACGCATGGTAGGACTTCAAAGAGCACTGATTAACGAAATGACTTACTACACAATCAGTTGCCGCTTTTAAGTCAGCTGAGCTATTCTCTGAGGTTAGTGGAATGCTTTTTCAATAGGAGATAGCGCTCTCCATTCTTTTTTTTTCCCCTCAAGATCCTTCTTCTGATAACCTGTTTTATGTTGAGTGCTCTGCTATTTTCTTCATTTCTGTCCATCAATATTTAATTTAAAGTAAACATCTTTTTCAGAGATAATAGTTTGACCTTTAGTCAAAAAGATTTACCCACATCAGTTCACTGAATTCTCCATTTTTATTATTTCATTTAAAATCATTAAGATGAACTTCAAATATAAAATTTTTTATTACTTGAAAGGCATTTGCCTCAGTATGTTAAGAAATGGATCTACTATCCTTTTCCAAAGAATCTTAGGAGGCCACTAGTCTAGTAAGACAATTCTATTTCTTCCAAGCAATATCTGGATTTAGTGATCCTCCAAGCATACATGTTAATATTACAATATTTGTGCAGCAACCGGGTTCTTGACTTTGATGGTTATGTGTAAGTAAAATACTGGGGAAAAAAACAGCTATCCCTTCCATTAAGTTTCATAGCTTTCAATCTTTAAAGAAAATCCTCTATTTCACTATTTTACTAAATCATATTAAAATGTAAATTTCAGCTACTGTTTCAATTCTAGTCAAAACCACCAAAAGAAAACTATAGGCTCCTAACTTAATTTTCTTGAAAATGAGCAAAGACAGCAGAAAATAAAGGTTTTCTGTAAATGAATATGACATTGGAATGATTTAAATAGCAAAGAACCAAAAATTGTGATCCTAGATAAGTTTAAATCCCAACACCGTTGATTGATTTGAAACAGGAATTATCAGAAATTGGATTAGTAGAAAGAGCTTGATGTTCAAAAGACTGAGCTCAAGATTGGGCCATGGTTTTTTCCCAGAATCTTAGGACAGTCATTATTTTTGGTACTTTAGATTTACCATCTGTGAATGAGGATATTACCTAAATGAAATAATAAACCCAACTATTTTATAAATTATTCAATGGAAACAAATGGTATAAAATCAAAGTTGGTTCTTAATAAAAATTGATCATTATAACTTAAATGTGTACGTAAATAGTTACTGAACAATAAATGCTGAATTCAAGATAGCTTTTCAGTCTCTTATAATACTTGGCCAATTTTTAAGGAGAAAAAAAAACAGCATCAAGAGCATGTTGTTATTAATGCATAAGCACTATAAAACGGGGAGTGTGTTCAAGCAAAATCTACCATTTTGCCAGTAGAAAGAGTAAAATCTTTCCACTAATATCTTTACTGCTTAATAAAAAGGTTTACCTCAGGAAGTGTTAGCTGGGCTGAAAAATTACTGAAAATACGAAGCAGTACATGTTTATTTACATTAATACAAACTTAATATTATTCTAATGCTGCTTGCACTATTTGAATAACATAAACAATTGTTGGCCAGTGCAATTCTGAAGGACAATTATTTATGTTCCCCCAAAGTTTGATCTATTCATTCTATTATTTATCCACGAATAGCTTGATGACTACCAAAATGCTTTGCGTTTCAGTTTTTCAACAGCAATCTTTATTTTAGAATGTTACCCTGACATTCGGATATATTGTTAGGGCAGAACACTTTGAGCATACTGGAAATTGTACAATACATACAAAATTGCTTGTATTTCATCTTTGATCCACGTAACGTTCAGAACTTGTTTTTTCTGCCAAGTTTTAAGCATTTTCAAATTGTGAAATTTCATCGGAATTGCTGGCAAATAACACTGACATTTAAAACTTTCCTTCATATTATCTACCATTCTAAGCACTTTGCATGTCATACATTTACATATCACAAGTCAGAGTTTATATCATTATCTCCTTGCTTCACCCACCTCCCCTGTTACAGAGGGTGAAACTGAGGTTCAGAAAGTTTAAATAACTTGATCAAATTGATTTAGCAATTTAAGTGGCAGAACTTGGAGTCAAGATCCATGATCCTTATTATATCTGATGTTGCCCTGTTACGATTATCAATAATATTTTTTGACAAATGATTTTCATTGATTTGGCATAAACAATTAAAACTTATTTCAGTTAAGAGAAACCTGACAGTAATATACAAATATGTTCACAAAACTAAACTCTTCTTAGAAGTGATATAATTAGTGAATATTTGCTCATCTGTCAATGTGGACACGAGAGAATGCCACAATATATAAGAAGAACATGAAAATTGAACCCCAAAGACTTAGGTCTGATCTCAACTCTAAAAGGAATCACATTACAGGAACCATAGTTCAGATCCTCAGTGTTCTGATCTGTAAAATGGAGATTATGGTATCCACTTTAGCTACTCTACAATTTGGCTTTTAGGGTCAAATCAGTTGAGGTAATGTGAAAGGGTGTCATAAAATGAAAGAACTATATAAATGAGAAATTGAATTAGGAAATACTGCAGGGGTAGGATATAAGAAAGGAAAAGGCATACCAGCATTACTAGTACGATTTTAATCGAATCTTTTAAGGAGATATATGACATAAAAATCATTTAGAAAAAATAATTGACAAAAAAATAAGCCAGTTTACTGCTTTTTCCATAGTCTATCTGGAATAAAAAATAAGGGATGCTTGCACAGATTTTCTAAATAATCTGGAAAAGTTGATGTATGTATGAAGGTTTATCATGATTTAATCTGTAGTATTTTTTTTTTAAGTGTACGTTTTAGTTTCAACAAGGTGTCCAAGGAACCAGGCCCTATGTATAAACAGTATTTGAAGAAGGCTGTCTCTGCCTCTAATTATACTTTCATTTATTCAATAAGCATTTACTTAAGACTTACCCTTGTACCCAACCCAACTGATACTTCATAGAAGGCAAAGGAAAGGAAGATATCAGTATCCCTCTTCAGATAGCCTCCTCATGTTGAAGAGACAAATCACAAAGCTACTAGAAAACAAGGATCAATACGTGATAATAGAAGGCATAAATGAATGTGGATGAGAGACAACGCAAAGGGCTCCTGCGTGGTATTACTCACGTAGACATTTGGAGGAAGTCTATTGGGAGTCATTCAAAGGAAGAAATAACTGAGTTTGACAAAGAGAAGAGAATAAAAGGAATTCTACATTCTTAGTGGACATCTGTGAGAATCTACAAAGACCAACAAGATTTGCAGGGCCTTGAGGTCACATGCTCACTGCTGCGGTGCTTAGAAGCACGAGCTCTAAACAAAAGAGAAATAATATTTAAAAGGAAAAAGAAAAAATAAAGAAAAAGTCACCATATACAAGATTGACCAGCATAGGGAAACCCCGTCAAAAGCAAGAACAGGAAATAAATCAAGGATCTTGGGAGCTGTAAATGAAAAATGAAAGTTCACATCCAAGAACCAGGAAACAAAAAAAAAAGAAATGACGCTACAGATTGTGAATTGGACACATAAAATTGCCAAGGAGAGAAACAGACTGAGATAAACAGAGAAAACAACAGTTGGAAAGGAAAATTAGTAAGAGTGGTCTGTAGCAGCAGCGATCCATCGGATCATCAAGGCAAAATGTCCTGTGGATAGCTAGACAAGTGGGCGGCTTTGCTTTCACTGTTGTCTACCTGTCACTTTGTATAGTGATGAAATTAATGAACCTGACGCTTCCCTTTCATGACTGGAAAGACTCGAATGTCCTGCCCTTCTTCGCTCATGCACGGCAACCACACAGTTCTCCTGTCAGTACAATCAAATCTCTCCAAGTTACAGGGAATTCTGAAAACGCATCGTTTGCTCCTAGAATAATAAACAGGAAATACAGGGGAGAAAAATCCTTCCAAAAAGCAGGTAATGAAACCAAACGGCCTTTTTGTTTGTCTCTTTCTTCTAACTGTTATAAAAGAGCATAGGGAAGCAGGGAATATATCCGCCCATTTACCTGACATTCTTTTATCATAATTGGATTTCATCCTAATAACATTAAATTTCTTAGTAAAGAAACAAGTAGACTCTCAACTATTGAATTATTCCAAAGTTAACAACGGGTGCTGTATTCAATGCTTGGAAAAGTCTTTTTTTTCTTGGCATCTTTGCCAAAAACAGACAACAGATTAAAGACCTAGTTGACCAAATTCAAAGCATCAAAATAAAACCAAGTACTAATTGGATCAGGATCCAAGAGATGCTTAATTTGAAGCCTTAGCAAACAAAAGTCAAGAAGAAAGTTAGCTTCCGCTATGGGAAGAAAAAACCCGAGACATAATTTTTCTTAGTTTTGAACTTAGAAATCAAAACTCGAGAGAGACATGCTACAAATGTTACAGGATAAATGGATTTCCCTTTAACCACAAAATTGTGTCGCCCACAGCATGATTGAAAACTGTTACAAACTTCCAAGAGCTTCAGCACTGATTAGTGAGTGAATTGCCTTCATCTCTGCCAACTTACCTGGCATCCTCTATGTTTACCAACACACTTCTCCCTGGAGGCTGCAGAGCAAGCTCCGGAGTCAACTCTGGAGCCTTATCTAAATCCCCTGAAAGCTGTGAGGGGAGCTTATCTCCGCCTGAAGACCCAATGTCATTTTCCATGTCAAGTTTCAGACATTCCAATATTGTGAAGATATGGATGACTTGGCCTCATCATTGAAAGCAGACGATTATTACAGGCATTTTATAAAATTAATTATTTGGTTAATACCTGTGCAGATAAAATGGACTTCAGTCGACTAATTTTTGTTACCAAGACTGATCCTTGCATTCAGCCAGAAACATCAATAACCTTAATAAGTTATTCAGCAGGGACTGTGAATTTGTTCAATAGAGCAACACATACTGAAATCAGATCAATGGATAGAGGTTCTGGTAAAAATGTATCAATGTATAGGTTGTGATTTTGTGCATATCAAAGCAGTGTATCTTACTGAAGTCTTTTTATGTGTTAACTTTATTAAATTTTAAAGTTTTTAAAAATAATTCTAAACTAGTGCTCATCGGACAAGTAGAATAAGATTGCTGTGACTATATAGAATTAGAATCTAACAAAAGGCCCCATTTAATTTGGCATTTAACGTGCTATCTGGTATTGTTCACAACTGCTTCATGTCTGTCAATCAAATCTGACCAACTGGACTGGAAGCTGATTAAGAAAATTGTTTCAAACTTCACTATTCCTCCAATGTGTTGAGCATTACCGTGTTAAATAGACATTCAAATGGATGAATGAATGAGCGAGCCTCTCTCCTACATTATTTTTTACGCAATCCATCCACCTTAAAAAGCCACGAGTAGCTGACTCAAGTCAATGACTTGGATCATTTTTACAGCATATTTATACAGACACATCTTCCAGTTTGCTTTCTGTCAGGGGCTCATATTGGAAAACTGAACAGAACTACATTAGAGGAAATGTGAAATGTGTTCTTAAGAAGGTAATTCTGAAGGGTATTCAGGGAAGGCCACGTGTGTTTACCTCAAAGAAATGTCTTTCCATTTACTATGATAAAAAAAATCTAATGTAGATTTTCATAAGTCCGTGTCTTATTGAGAGCTTTGTTTAGCAAGGTAGTCACTGGGTGATAAGTTAGATTAAAAGGAGTCTAAAACCCAAAGGAAAGGAAGGAGAAAGGAAAAAAGGGAAGGCGGGAGACAGATAGACAGGAGAGGAGGGAGTCAGGAAGGGAAGGAGGGAAGAAAAGAACTGGAGTCCCCAAAACACTACTTTCACTGTGTACCAAGCAAGGATTCAAAGCTCACCTCAAGACTCACCTCCTCCATGAAGCCTTCCTTGAAATCTAGGACCTTTTATCTTGCTCTTCTCTAACCTGCTACCTGCCGAGCCCACCTACTCCACTGAATTCTGTGTTTAACTCTGTATAGCCTCCTGTCTCCTGTAGTTTATTCCTGGGAGTTAGTCTTCATAATCTCCTAGATAAAGGGGCCCATCTTCTCTGGGTTCTGTTTCCCCACCACCCCCAGCATAGTATAAGCACACAGCAGACTGCCCAGAAGAAATAAGTGAAGGGTTAAATGACCAAATAAAGACTACATTTTCCCTAACTCACTAATCTTGAATTTTACTCTGATGCTCTCAGAAAGGAGTTTTTACTTCAGAATCCAATGGTCTTCTAGACCTAGGGAACTGTAATCTCCACAAGGGTACCACACACTCCCAATTGTGTGGAAATTTAAACACACAACACACACATACACACATCTTCCCATCAAGAGCCCATAGCTTTTGTCATATTCTAAAAAGAGCATACAATTCAAAGGGGGCTTAGAACTACCATTCTAAATAGTGAAGAAAAATAAGTTTAATACCCAGAAGCCAAGAATGCATGGTCTTTGAAGCCATTTCGGTCTATAATGAGAAATTCTTCATTCTGACCTTTGACTGGTTGGTTTAATCTTAAGCCATATTCTGAATTACTTCATACACTATTTCAAACCTTGCATTTAACAGTCTGTCTGCAGAGGTGGTTAATGAGTGTATTAATCCACACATTTGCAGAACTTTTTTTTCCATTTGCATTCTGTAATTTAGAAAAGGCTTTAAAATGCAAGGCTTATTTTCTTTTTTTTTCCTTTTTTTTGCCAATTTTTGAAAAATGATTATCCTTGTCTGTTTTTTAATAATTATTTATAAACAGTCTAAAAGCAAAGCTCTGACATACAGATTATTTTTCCTACTGGTTAAGAGCAAAATTATTATTTTTCTATTGTATTCTGTATCTTGCATCAACGTATAATGATCTAGAAAGATGGGTTGTATGGGGTAAAACTGGAAGTTGGCAAAAATCTTCAGTAAATGTAAGAATTAAGTTTTTATATAAGTTATTCATAAAATGAATTACACATACCTTAGTGCAGTGGTGAGGCACTCATATGACAAACAGAGAGACATCAAAGGTAGAAAATGCTTGAAGATATTGCTGAATTTTTGCAGTGGCCATAGCAATGACATTACCTGTGTATCTTGACGCTCTTGGCTCACATAACAAGAATTGATATAAAAGTACAAGCTTACATTTCTCAGAGAGGAAAATATGGCTCATCTTGTGAAAGAGTTATGAATTTAAGGTTGTTTCTTAATATGATAGATGGGAATGAAATGGAAAGATAATGCAGAGCTGCTCCAGAAAGTGAAATCAAGGCAGAAAGACAAAAAACAGTAAGTTTTGTCCTCCATTAAACCTTGAACCCAATGAGTAAATCCTCCAAAGTTTGCCAGCCTAGGAGACTGCAGTAGCTAACTGGGAATGAGGAAGGAGAGGATCAGAGCCGAGGACATGGGATTGAGTAGCTGACCCACAGAAGACACACATGGGAGGGTGGTGGGCCTCAGAGACTGTCCACTTCTCTCCTACTTGAGCTCAAGAATGTGGGGACGTGGGTTTCTTTCAAGCCATTTACTGAGCACCATTAAGCAGATAGTACCGAGTCAGGTATTTCAGAGAGGGGAAAGAAAAGTCTCTTTGGAGGTGAGAGCTCAGAATTAGAAGAGCTTGAGCAGGCCTCCCCTCAGCCATAGGGCACTTTGTGTAAATTAGAAAAGGCTCTTCTCGCCAACTGCTCATTCTGTAGGTCTGAGGCACAACGCATGTCTGATGAGTAGATTTCAGATCTGGGAGCATAAGGTTGACACACATGACTGCTATCAGTAATGCTAAAATTTTCCCTTTTATAAATGTACTCTCTGAAATACCCTTGTTCTTGGTGAGACTTTTATCTTTGATTTCACCATATAGTAAGGAAAAGGATATTTCTTGCTCTATTAAAGAAAAGGATATTTGGAGTGTCTACTTTTTCTTTACGTATATGTCAGGGCCCCTTAAGTAAATAATTTAAGAAATTTATTTACTGCCAAACTCCCTGTGGGGGGGGGGGTTGAGGCAGGAAATGAGGCTTTTCAGTTGGAGAGTTACATTTTTATTGTAGAAAGAATATTTACTTGCTGAGTTCATCAATAAACATACCCCTGGAGTTCTAAATTTGTCCACAGGGGCATATTAAGCCATGTAGTTTCTACCTGAAAATGTACTATATTATGTTCTGAGTACTGAGCTTGGCAAATACGGAAAGTTACTTTTTTAAAAAAGTAAATTAGACCTAGATTTAACACCTGGGAAGTCAACAGAAAGCTTCATGATTGCAGAAACCATGCTTAGCACTGTATCCCAGACCTGAGAAAAATGCCTGACACACAATAGATGCTCCATAAATATGTGTTTGATCAAATAATTACTTTTTTAAACGGCCGACTTCCCATGAAAGGACAGCCTCTCTTGATAAGGGAAAACAGTTGTTTGGGGTTTTTCCAACAGAAGACCAGCTAATGGAAATTTATTTCTAACTGGTTCCAAATTAATTTTATTGTGTTTGCATTAAATATCCATGCTTCGTGTCATGAATAATCTACAAAGAGCTGAGTTTTAAGTCAGCAAGAAGTGAATTTCATGTGTAGGAAGGAGTTTATTAAATACCTTTTATACATTTTTTTACAGGTTTGTCTTTTTATTTTTACATTATATGTCATTTTTATGCCAGTCTAACAAACCACCCAGTGTATTATACCACATAGTCCCCATTTCCCACTGGCTGGGAGGGGGAAATTTTAGCAAATATATGCAATATTTTTATTTAAAAATCTGTCAACACTCAGTGAGACTTGTGTTGAGCCTTGAAAAGTAAGTATTATTTAAATGACCAAAGAGGAAGAAGAAAAGCCATTTCAAAAAAGAAGGAATCTGCTTTAGAAAAACATGGGGGTAGAACTGAGCAAAGTACAATGAGTTGCCCTGTCTGACGGGACTACAGGTGGTATAGGAGAACAGTGAGAAAGAAAGGTGGATAGGTGGGGTGGGCCAAACACAGAGGACTGTGAACGCTATGCACAAAATGACTGAAAAGTATGTATGAGAAAAGTTGTGCTCATAAACGACAAGGTCCTGCTGTGTAGCACAGGGAACTACATTCAATACCTTGTGATAAACCATAATGGAAAAGAATATGAAAAAGAATGATATAT
The DNA here is from genome assembly GCF_039906515.1 of Pseudorca crassidens. Taxonomy (NCBI): domain Eukaryota; kingdom Metazoa; phylum Chordata; class Mammalia; order Artiodactyla; family Delphinidae; genus Pseudorca; species Pseudorca crassidens. Next base: position 67,267,504 of record NC_090306.1, read on the forward strand.
ATGTATAACTGAATCACTTTGCTGTACAGCAGAAATTAACAGAACATTGTAATTCAACTATACGTCAATAAAATTTTCTAAAAAAAGAAAGTTTTGTTCAATGACAATGGATGGGCAAAATGGAGAGAAGAGATAACTGATGGGAAGGGAGATCAGATGGGAGGTAATGTCAGGCCCAAACCTTCCAAGTCAAATAGATGTAAAAAAAAAAAAAAAAAAAAAGAAACATATAAAATGTATCAAAGAAATGACAAGACTTGCCAATCAGTTGGAAATGGGAATTAGAATTTCCACGTGGTTCCAACGTCTAAGGCAGGAAATTATAAAAGCACTGACAGAAGCCACATAGCTGGTTTGAGAACTGGTTTGAGAAGATGATGAAAGATTCATAGGGAGCATTTCCTAGACAGTTGGGAACACGGTTCTAGAGAACAGAAGAAGGGACAGTAACTGACCTACAGTTTAAGGCATGGGAAATGATGTGCTTATTAATGAGGGAATGTGAAGATGAGCACAGAGCTAAACGCCTTGAATAACAACTCCATCTGACACTGGGGAATGGGAAAGGAAAGAGAAGAAAATGTCCGAGCCACAGAAGGAGGGTAGTAGAAACAAAAGCAGAAGAAATTTTCAAGAAGGAATACATGATCAAGACTTTTTCATACCACTGACAATGTAGTTTGGGTTTAGCCAGAAGAAAATCATTGGTTATCTCTGAGAGAGTCTTGAGTGCACTGTTAGTATCATGAAAATGGTTGCAGAAGGCATAGATAAAAACGGTGAATAAGAAGAAAAGATCACCACATATACAGAAATAGCCCACATTAATATTCCAATTGCATAGTCATCTATATGCAGCATATGTTATAAATCTCTTGAGGTCTGCTTTGTCTCTATTGAGTTTCCTATTGCTGCTGTAATTACTTACTACAAAATCACTGGCTTAAAACTGCACAAATTTATTATTTGGAGGTCAGAAGTCCAAAATGTGTTTAATTGAGCTAAAATCACATTGTCAGCAGGGCTGATTCCTTCTTTCTTCCCAACTTTAGTGATAGGTAATTAACAAATAACATTGTGTAAGTTTAAGTTGTACAACATGATGATTTGATATACGTATATATTGTGAAATGATTACAACAATAAGGTCATTTAACATATCCATCACCTCACATAATTACCATTTTGTGTGTATGTGGTAAGAACAATTAAGATCTCTCTAAGCAAATTTTAAGTATACAATACAGTACTGTTAACTACAGTTACCATGCTGTACATCAGACACCCAGAACTTATTCATCTCATAATTGAAAGTTTGTACCCTTTGACCAACATCTCCCCATTTCCCCTACCCACCCCCAGCCCCAGGTAACCACCGTTCTACTCTTTGTTTCTATGAGTTCCAACTTTGTAGGTTCCACATTTAACTGACATCACAGAGTATTTGTCTGTATGACTTATGTCTCTAACTTCTCATTTAGCCTGATGCCCTCAAGGGTCATCCATTTTGTCTCAAATGACAGAAGGAACCTTTTTTATGGATGAATAATATTCTATTTTCTTTATCCATTTATTTTCTTTATCCATTTATCCATTGATGGACACTTAGGTTACTTGTATATCTTGACTATTGTGAATAAAGCTGCAGTGAACATGGTGGTGCAGATATTTCTTCAAGAGAGTGATTTTTTTGTTTCCTTCAATAAATACCCAGAATGGGATTGCTGGACCACATGGTAGTTCTACTTTTAATTTTTTTGAGAAAACTCCATAGTTTTTTGTTGTTGTTGTTTTTTTATAACGACTATGTGAACTAATTCTTCCCGTTGCGGAGCACAGGCTCCGGACGCTCAGGCTCAGCGGCCATGGCTCACGGGTCCAGCCGCTCGGCGGCATGCGGGATCCTCCCGGACCGGGGCACGAACTCAGGTCCCCTGCATCGGCAGGCGGACTCCCAACCACTGCGCCACCAGGGAAACCCTGAACTAATTCTTTTGAGGCTGTAGGAGAGAATCCCTTTCCTTGCGTTTTCCAGCTTCTAAAGGTCACCTACCTTCTTTGGTTCATGGTCCCTTCCTCCATCTTCAAAATCAGCAGCACAGAATCCTCAAATCGCTCTGATTCTGAAACTCCTGCCTGCCTCTTTCACTGAGAAGGACCATAGTGAATACACTGGGTTCATCTGGATAACCTAGGATAAACTCGCCATCTCAAGATCCTTAATCACATTTGTAAAGTCCTTTCTGCTATGTAAGGTAACATAGTCACAGGTTCCAGGGATTAGAATGTGGACATTTTTGAGGACTCATTATTCTGTGTACCACAAAATCTAAGTTAAAACATCAGAAGCAGAATTGACTTTGACTTAATTCTTATGCATCGGTTTACCTTCAGGTTAAATGATATGTGAGATTAATTCATTAACTAGAAGATGAAAATAACACTTTTAATGGAGAGCTTTTACATTAGTCTATTATTTTCTGTTGAAAGGTCCTTAAGTTAAATGCTAAAATTCATGTTATAAAATTCCATTTAATGATAGTTGGGTAGCAATAACTATAAGCTGATAGCTTTCTGCCAGTAGCAATATTTTGATGAGCCTATTTTTGATTGAAACTATATTTTATATTTAAATAAAATAAAGAAATCACTCTTAGCAGCATCTTTTGCTGTTATTTTCTCCATTTTTTTTCAAAAGTAAAATGTCCTATTAAACAGGCTTCACAGCCCCACAAGGACTTTTCCTTTGTATACATGTATAATATGCATATTTTTAACCTAATGATGTAAAAATATATTTCAGTTTCTCCTACTATTCAATCTGTAGTTTTTCCTTTATAAAATTGAAGGGATAATGAACAAAATTTCTGTGAAGATTACATGAGATTTAATGTATGTAAAGCCATAGCACAGCTGCTGGTCCATAATAAGTAGGTCTTCAATAAATTTTTAGCGTAATCCAAAATATATTTCATGAGATTTGCTCACTAATATTGAAACTTATTTCTATAAATGCTACAAAGTAATAATACTGTGGATGGTGTTTCTGACTAAACTTACAAAATTCTCGAAATTTAGTTGCTCTACGAAATAAAATAAGATCGTTAGCACGAAAATTCAATTTAAATAACTGCATTTAATTTAAAATGGTGGTTTATAATTAACTATTCAGTCCAGTTTTCATATGGGTACACAAAATGATAGCATTAAGGCTTTTTTAAAATTCCATCTAAAGGTACCAGTAAGTTGTGAGGAAATTTTTGTTTATTTCATATATTCAAAGTTAAAATTAAGCTATTCAGAAGATCAGCTGAAAGCAAATCTAGAAGACAGCAGCACTATAAGAAATAGAAGTCAAAAACAAAAGTTTTTTTCAGTGATTATAATTCACCTTCAAGTTGCACTATTTCAAATTTCTTCCTGTAATCCTATGTTCCTATCTCTTTACCTCCTTTAAATAATGTTCCTGTGCTGCCACTGTCTATTTTCTTTTTGTTAAGTTGTCAAATGATCTCTGTCTTACCCTGTGTAATTTAAGAGACTTTTATGTAGCTCTCTGAGAGACTATCACGCAAGTCCAACTAGGAGAATAATTTACGAGGTTCAAAATGAAGGGTCATTATTCTACTGTCTCACCCGCAGTGAATACACAGGCTCTCTCCTTCACGCATGGCAGGGTTTTAACTAGATCAAAAGAGGTAGAAGCTTTTAAATGAAGTATTGTGAATGCTATCATTGGTTACATAAGCTCCCTTTACATTTTTTTAAAAATATGATTGCTTAATGAGATTAGAGACCTATAAGAAAGCATGTCTTTGGGTATGGGCTTATCTGTAACTTTCACACAAATCTTTCTTTGGCTGAAAACACAATTTCAGCAGTTATGGTTTTATATGTCCTTAGGGTAACATCTAGTCATCTTTCATAAGCTAGAATAATACGCATAGTAAGTCTTCTTCACTATGAAGCTAAATGCAAAAGGAGCCAAGAGAGCGGATTTTCTCAGTTTTGAAGTTAATTTTTAGGTGTTTTTACGTCATCAAAGTACTCCTACCTGTGTTCAGCAATCATTGATACTAACGATGTTTATGTAGCTAGAAGAAAATAGCACTTTTTCTTACCATTTCAGTAACTAATGTCTTTTTTGATTACAACAGGCAAATCTAATTACTGCTTCTTGTGATTAATCTCAATAGTTGAATGACTTTCTAGGCAAACTGAAATCCTCCGTGTTTCCATGAGACCTGATGGTTTTATAAGCACATGTGTAGGGGATGCCAAATGAGAAAATAGAGTTACTTTTAGTAGCTGGACAACGTGTCATAGAAAAAAATGCTTGAGTGTCTTTATTTGTGTGTGCTTTATTAAACAGACCCTGTGAATCGGAAGTCTACGCTCTTATCTAAAAATTCTCTCTTCCTCCTCTCAATTTCTTAGCATATCCATCAAACTCCTCTCAGTGTATTCACCTCTTTCTTTTTATATATTTATTGATGTGCATTTTTTATGCCCCCATAGGTACTCTGAGCTGTGTCACCCACAGTACTTAGCCCTATGCCTTGAATATTTTTTTAAAAAGCTAATATTAATTGAATTCTTGCTGTGTGCTAGATGCCATTCTAAGATTTTTAGTCTATTAACTCAACCTTGAAAAGAGATGAAACGGGTACCACTATTACCTTCATTTTATAGAGAGGGAAACAGCAATTCAACACACATAATCTGGCCAGTTACGAAGCCTGTAAGTGGCCAAGCCTGAATCTAAGCCTGGGTTTATAACCGCTGCCCTACCTCCAGAGACCCTGCATGGGTAAATCTCCCCATGATCGACTTTCAGAGCACCAAGTCCTTCTTCCTAATCTTCACTACTTTTAGGACTTTACATTTGTCTTTCTGTTGTCTTGATTAATATCTACCCCTTCCACTGTGCCCAGGGCATGTTAATAGAACCTAGAGTATTTGATAGATGAGTAATAGCAGCTAATATTAAGTTTTTGCCATGTGCCAGGTACTGCATCTTATTTTAATATTCAGGAAGACTATCAGGTACCCACCAATTTACCTCCACTTTAGAGATGAGGATACTGAGACAGAGAGAGGTTAGTCAACTTGCCCAAGGTCACACAGCTAGTAAAATGGTGGAGCCAGGGCTTGAACTCAAAGGCCAGACTCCAGAGGTAAGCTCTGGAAATGAAGGAGTGGATCATTGAAAATCTAGCTTGGAGGGGCAGGGAGAGCTGTAGGGAGGAGATGACATTTGGCATGCCTGGACGGGCGAGGGGGGAAAGATAGAAACACTCTAGGCTGGGGAAACAACATGGATAAAGCAATGCAGAACAGTGTGCCTAGAGCTCAATAAATACGCATGAATGAGTGAACAGCTATCTTTATGGCCCATGAATTTAAAGGTTTTGCAGATGTAAATGCTTTATTACTAACAGTCTCTGCATTTGTTTTCTTTCAGTGCCACCGTGGGCCTTAATTGCCATAGCCGTAGTCGCAGTCCTTTTAGTCCTGACGTGCTGCTTTTGTATCTGTAAGAAATGCTTGTTCAAAAAGAAAAACAAAAAGAAGGGAAAGGAAAAGGGAGGGAAGAATGCCATCAACATGAAAGATGTGAAAGACTTAGGGAAGACCATGAAAGATCAGGTAATGTATTCATTCCATGTTTCTTCTTATTTTATCAAAAATTTAAGAATAGACAGTTTATTCGTTTATGCCAGATAAATATAGAAATAAACAATATCTGGACACTTGTCACAGTTTTAGAAATGCTTTGTAATCCTTTCAGTCATGACTCAACATCCCAAAGTACAATGGAAACGTGTGGTTAGGGTTTTCCAGTCTCCTAAGCACATAGACCAGGAAAGGGCATCCGTGACCATCAAGGCCAAATTGGTAGGCCCAGCGTATTGGAATGATACCTGAACATTTGTATTACATCTGTTTAGCCTCTCTTAATTGTGCCTAGAGCTAGAGAAACAGAATAAAGAGTATCTGTTCTTCCTCTTGGGCGGGACATCTTTTTATCATCATCGCTGTTCATAATCACTGTTAAATACTGAGTCTTATAGCTATTTATCACACTTGATGAAAGCTACCATCCCTATACAAACATCCAGCTCAATTATGAGCGCTCAGGAATAATGAGTTATACAAGGCAAGTGAGAGAAGTATGAGCTGGTTCTAAAGAATGGGGTAGAATTTTAAGGCAAAACTCTTCACTTAGGGACAATTAGAACCATAATGCAAGTTATAAAATCCATCTGGCTGAGTTATCTTCCCAAGCCCAAGGAAGCAATCTGAGTGTCCTTTACACTGTTATCTATCTTTCCTAAACGAGCTAGGTGATTTGGTTCAGAATAAAGTCTACTATTAATAAGTATAATAATTAAATGTCCCTTCATTTCTCTATTGGAATCATATTCATATTGGATATTTCCAAGGAACAACTTATTTCATATAAAAAGTAAATGTAGGGACTTCCCTGGTGGCACGGTGGTTAAGAATCTGCCTGCCAATGCAGGGGACACGGGTTCGATCCCTGGTCTGGGAAGATCCCACATGCCGTGGAACAACAAAGCCCTGTGCACCAGAACTACTGAGACTGCATTCTAGAGCTCACGAGCCACAATTTCTGAGCCCGTGTGCCACAACTACTGAAGCCTGTGTGCCTAGAGCCCATGCTCCGCAACAAGAGAAGCTACCACAATGAGAATCCTGAGCACCGCAACAAAGAGTAGCGCGCTATCTACAACTAGAGAAAGCCAAACTAGAGAAACCCAACGCAGCCAATAAATAAATAAATAAATTTATATTAAAAAAAAAGTAAATGTGAAGATTTTTCAGAGAAATAACATTTTCAATTATCAATGCTTCCCTTCAAATAATTCAAAATTTCTATTTATTCCCTAATAGCAACATATATAGGCAGTTTTATAAATTCTTATTATACTATTAATTGAACTCTTAAATATGTGAATCTCCTTAAGAACAATTTAGTTAAGGAAGGTATTTTTAGTACATTTGTGTAGTTATCCACACACTCAGGACACTAATGCCTCTCCCCAGCCTGAGTTTTAAACACTTTGCTCAAAGACACTGTAATGTCTCTTGACAACAGTTTCACATAGGCTCATTTTTCACTTGAACTTCTGCTTGGTTTCAGAGCTGTAGAATGAATGCTATGCCTGCACTCACACTCGGAGAGCTTCATCCTGAGCTCAGAGTATCAAGGGTTATATCTTTCTCAAAGTTTCTAATCACAGCCACAGAAGCCCAGGTGCCAGCGTTCAACCACAGATGTCTAATAAGGATTTTTCTTTTCAGTTAATTTGTTCCATAGAAACTGAAGCTTTAAATCATGTCTTGTTTTATTTCAGCATTTTCCGTAACCAGCAGGACGTGATACAGATTTCTTTAGACAACATATTTGGGAGATTAATAACAGTAGTAATAACTTTCTAGATGGACATGGATGTACTGAATAATTTGTATGTGAATTTGAGCTATGTCTATGAAACATTGGAACTATAATACTATCATTTTCATAACTACATTAAAATTCAAATGTGGTTTTCATGTTTGCTAGAATTAACAGTTTAAAACACTAAATAATGTTAAATGATTACTACAGCATTTCTTCCTAGGACAAGAAATTTGTATTTTTCTTTGTGGAATTTGTTCTGTATGATGTAAGACTAATTTATAGGATAGTAGCAGTGTTTATTACCCCTATTATGACATGGATAAATGACCAAGATCTCAAAAATAGTAAATACAGAAATCAGTAACTTGTACCATTTCACTCCATATAAGAACTAACAGAAATTCAAATCTCAATATTCATGACTATATGTCTCTATGATAAGATTTTATAACCAAGGAAGAATTTTTAAATATTCTGCAATAACAACAAAATGGTAATGATACATAATATTTGTATACAGAAAAGGATACATATTTAAGACTTTTATAATGGCTTAAAACTTAAAAGCACTAAAAATACAGAGGGGCAAAATCAACTTGCAAAGTCAGAGGTCTGGAAAGGTCATTTCTCCACGGCTTTTACTAACGTGTGTGGATATTTAAATTTTTATTTCTTCCCTCTGTGTCCTCCTTATCTGTATTATGTCTCATGACTGTTCTGGACTGTCCCTTGCGGTAGGTTTCCTCTGCTATGAGACACCCTTAGTCAACGCTCAACTACATTTAGTGGCCTGGCAGCCGGGGCTCCGCAGCTGAGGGTGTACCATTCTGACACACATCAAGAGGCTGAACTAAATTGATTTTTTTTTTTTAAGATAAAGGGTTTTCATTTTAAGATTACTGATTAAATAGAACAGTATTAGAAAGCTCAAGTTTTAATAGATGGGCACAGAAAGAAAATGTAGTGTCTTACGCTCCCTTTTTAGCATGCCTTATCAATTCCAAATCTGAACAATTTAACATAGAATGAACAAATGCACCTTCTGATGGTTTATCCAAGTACAACTAAACACCTTTTGAATGTTGAATCAAGCCAGAAGCATGTGCACTAAATTTTTGAAATTTAAAACAAGGTCTTTTTCCCAACACAGCTTTTCCCACTACAATTTATCAAATTCTCAGAACTGCTGGGCTTACATGCATTTTCCTCTGCATTTTGTCCCTTGGTGCGTGTGGTGGGGAGACTACTGCTCTTGAGATATTATAATAGCTGCTGATTTAATAGGTCTTAATTTAATGTAATGGTACAGAAAATGTCTTGCTTAAGCTCGGCCTTTGGGACAAGAATAGACTTAATCACTTCACTGATAAAACAGCAGCACTGAGAAATTATCAAAAATTTAGCCCTATTCCATGCAGAATAATTGCAGAAATGGTCATGCACCTTTCATTAGGGCAAAAACCACTTAGAGAGAAGGCGATTTAATAGCTCAGCTCTTTCAAATGACACTGAGCTGAAACATATGTAAATTGTCAGTTCTGAAAGAGATTTTGAAAAAGTATTTTAATCCATGAAAATTTTTTTCATGATGGAGTGGTGTGAAGATTTTTTCAGACAAAAATGTGCGTTAAATAGTTTGCTATTAAAAAAAATCAAAATCTTACAGGAGGCAAATTACCTACATTGCCATTTTCTCAACACATCTTTTCAGACAGTATTAAAGACTGACGCACAGCTGAGGTTCTGAAAGGGCAATGTGGGTTCACTGCCTCAAGTCCTCCCCTTAAATTCAGTAGTCTTTTCCTGTCACTTTACTATCATTTTTCTATTAGCAACACCCCAAGTTAAAAGATTAATATTTAAATAATTATGTTGTTTTCCTGCCTGTGGCTATCAGTACAGCAACATTTTACTATTCAAGGAAACATCCAAGTGTAAACTTCCTAATTAAGTGGTGTATGGCTCACCAGATTTGAAAAGGTTTCTGCACAGATGTAATAATGGCAATTTTCAATTTTCCAAAGTCATTGTAGGCTCCTGAAACTTTTCAGGAAGAACAAAATGGAAGGCATCTCCAACTACAGCTCAACTCTCTGTTTCAGCTCAACTCTCTGTTTATCATCTTCCCACCCTAATGAGTTCTAGTAAGATGATGCCAAGTCTGTTTTTTAGGATCAAATTAGAGTTAGATGGCTAGAGCCAAATTGCAGTCTTGTCAGTTCAGAGACTGAGGGTGTCATTTTGAGACACCACTGCGGGTCTCTGTATGAATGGATAAGTGAACAGAAGAGATTTCTCTGAGCAGAGGGAAAAAACCATGTAATCTGGGAGTTGTGGGAGGTTGGATGGTAGAGCTATAGTCTAATGACTCTGAAGCCTTTCTGAAGCCTGATTATACTTCTGTGCATTTGAGTTCTAGTAGATTTCTCAGGTTTAATTTGATCACTGACAGGAGTTAAAATTCTTTTGCTTTGGGCTTCCCTGGTGGCGCAGTGGTTGAGAGTCCGCCTGCCAATGCAGGGGACATGGGTTTGTGCCCCGGTCTGGGAAGATCCCACATGCCGCGGAGCGGCTGGGCCCGTGAGCCATGGCCGCTGAGCCTGCGCGTCCGGAGCCTGTGCTCCGCAATCGGAGAGGCCACAACAGTGAGAGGCCCGCGTATCGCAACAAAAAAAAAAAAAAAAAAAAAAAAAAAAAAAATTATTTTGCTTTGCTTTGTCAGAGATATAAAGCAGCCTACCACTCATATGTCTTATCTTCAATTTTGTGAGATTCTATAGTAACACACACACACACACACACAAAGAAAGGCAATGAAAATACCATAACCAAAACCTAAGAGAGAATATTTGTAGTATATAACAACAAAAAGATTGAGACCACTAAAATACAGAGTCTCTACAAATCACTAAGAGGCAAACAACCCAATAGAAAAATTAGCAAAGGATGTATTATATATACATATTATACAAAAGATTATTACACAGGTAGTCCCCAGAAGAAATAATACAAATAGTTCATATAAAGGTTTTTAAATTTTCAACCTCAATAGTGTTCAGGAAAACGTAACATTTTATCATTTTTCATTTCGAATAACTATTTATAGATTTCTAATTTTTTTCTAATTCTTTAAAGCAATAAGAATGCACACCCCCTAGAAACAAAACTTCTAATATTTATAATCTTTATAACCTTTGATTTTTTTGAGCAAACTTTTTGCATTAATTGGGAAAATACATTATATATTTTTATTTTTAATAAAGAGGACCATTTGAATGAATTTTATGAAATTATGAGCTTTCTAGTGTTTCAATTTATATTACACTTAAGTTTTAGGTTATCAGGAACATTCAATTGGTTTAAACTCAATTTTGAGAATTCTGTGCCATGATTTTTGCTTGTTACCACAAAATTAATTTTTATGCTAATTTCAGCTTGACAGAATTGCAAACATAACTCCTTTTACCTTTTGCTATCAAACAGACCCGTAAGTCAATTTAATTCAGCCTAGCTTTCTGTGGAGCTGTTATGAAAGTAAAACAGTAAACTTAAACTGGAACTGGGGTAGATTTTTCTCTAAACATGCATTTGCTGGTGGCATGGTTTCTTTTCCTCTTTTCCCATAACCATTACAAACGTATACGCAAAACTCAGGAAATTACAATTTTCTAAGAATCACTTACTCAACTATCTTTTTCATAGGAAACAAGGCAAGAAAAGGCCACCCATTTCATATAAATTACTCCACTGCATGTAACAAGGATGTTTTACATGATGCTTAAGATCTCTTTTAAACTACATGAATGTGAAAACTGGCCTGGTTAATAGCATGTTTATCATACCTCCGAAAGAAGCGATTTTATCAGAGCCAAATATAACACAAAAGTTGACGTTTTCTTTGCAACAACTTTACATTTTTTGCTTGCAATATTCTGAGGGGCTATTTCCATTGCTTCCATGTTGCTTGCTGATTGGGGGGAAAAATTCCGTGCACAAATGGAATTTTAAAAAAATATGTAAGCAGCAGATGTGAATGTGTGTCAGACAAATGGAGATTTACAGCATCTCAGTGCTTGCTTCTAACAGCTTGGAAGTATAACCACAGGCCCAGTGTCATTTGAGTTCTGATGAAAATTCATTTGAATTCACATATAATCCATTTCCCTACTCATAGGCCCTGAAGGATGATGATGCTGAAACTGGATTGACTGATGGGGAAGAAAAAGAAGAACCCAAAGAAGAGGAGAAATTGGGAAAACTTCAATATTCACTGGATTATGATTTCCAGAATAACCAGGTCTGAGGGGGAAAATGTCTTGTAATTCCATTACGTTTTCTGAAATTACCAACTAGAAATTGAAACAAGATACTTCTTAAAACATTTGGTTTGCTACGAGGGGAAAATGCAATTATCAAAGCTATTGATGAAATCATTTCTAAGTACAGGCGGTCCCCTACTTGCTAATTTAACTTCTGGTAATTAGAATCCACAGTGTTCAGCCGATTACATCTACTTATGGCACTTACAGCAGGCAGGCAGAATACAAATTAACTTGAAGCCATCAGTCTGATTCTGAGAGCTCCCAGTCACAGATCCCTCAGGCTGAGCTACAACAATCTTCCTTGGAATTCATGGATTTAGCTCCAAACAGGGCAAGGGACCTTTGAGTTAGACCACCAATTAAGCCAAAGTCTTCAAACAAAAATTAACCATCTGATGAGGAATCAAAGATTAAAAAATTGACTTTCCATGAATTTCAATGGCAAGAATGCCTTATGTAATATGATACTGGCTAAACCTCCTAGCACAAATGAGTTAACGGCTCTAGAAAAGTAGAAAGACCATCAACTTGATTTCTAATGCCTTTGCATGCTGCCCTGCTTCCGGAAAAGTGACAAGGAACTAAAGGTTGCATCAAAACAGTCCTTCCTGCTTTAAAAGCCGTGAAGTGCCCCCTAGATGAATGATAATACTAGCAGGCTTTTATTAACTGCCTGCTATAATGGTAGCTCCAAGATAAATGTTAAAAAAAAAAAACACTCTACCTAAAAAGACCTTCTAGGGGCTTCCCTGGTGGCGCAGTGGTTGAGAGTCCGCCTGCCGATGCAGGGGACACAGGTTCGTGCCCCGGTCCGGGAAGATCCCACATGCCGCGGAGCGGCTGGTCCCGTGAGCCATGACCGCTGGGTCTGCGTGTCCGGAGCCTGTGCGTCGCAGCAGGAGAGGCCACAACAGTGAGAGGCCCGCGTACCAAAAAAAAAAAAAAAAAAAAAAGACCTTCTAGGACCCATGACTTTGATGAAGATGTCTCTTTACCTTCTGAACTGTTCAAGAAATTTAAAAGCTAGATAAGAATTAGCTGAGTTAGAGATCAGGCTCTTAAAAATCTATAAGACACAGTTCTCTTCCGACTAGGAGAGCTTTAAATCGATTTCTCCAGTTTGATCAGTTCACTGACCTTTCGGGGTGGGGAAGAACTTGATAGATGTAAATACAGTTACTACCTAATGCAGCATGTGTTAATTATGTCTAGTTTGATGAGGAATCAACAATAAATAAATCAAACACCAATACTCAGCTTTGGTGACTTATGTCCGAAGTCAGTAATACTGTGAGCTCTAAACAATGGCAGAAATTCTGGACTTTATTTAGGAATTGACTGTTCAAATAATGTCTTCACTTTTTGAAGTGTCCAGAGGGTTCCTCAAAAAGAACGTATTGATACGTACCACCATATAATAAATAATTGTATTTAGTTAGCTTCATTACAGCCCTGGCTCATTACTTTATAATACGTTCCAGAAAACTGCATGTTGGTTATAGATACAAGCTAATAGGTATGGAATTATACAGAATTATAGGTATATCATTTCTAGTTAATTAAATAGGGCATTTGAGGTCATTTTTATCGCTTCTACCAAAATTTGATCATTAGGGATTGGTTGAGAGCAAAACTGCCTATTATTTATGTATTCTAGAGAAGGTCAAGGTCAACTTACATTATCTTAACACAAAACATCTTTTCCAGAAGTATAACCTGCCTTTATATATGTAGCCAACAATTTTCTACTAATTTATTCTACTTTCATATTTTCCAGTAGAAATCTAGTGGATCTCATCTTGGTTAGTCATAATTTTGAAACTTCTATGTTGGCTTTGAGTACTCTAAGTAACATTTTATAAGGTAGTATTTTTAAGAATACAGCACTGAATTTTTTTTACTCAAATATAATTCGAATGCATTTACTCTTCCTTTTCTAGCAAACCCATTTTAGAAGGTATTTCATTCAGACGATCTAGGGTATTCTACCTGATAAATTATTTTAATAGTGTGCATTTATTCTTCCAAATGGTCTCCGCTAATCTGATTTATAAAATGATTCCTATGAGTCATGGAAGATAAAGTCTGAGGAATTTCGTAGATAAGGCTGTAATCAAATATACACACCTGCTTACCAAAACTAAAAGACAATCCTAAAAGTCCTCTAAGAATCCTTCATGGTGGAGAGAAATGTGATACTTATCTCTCAAGCAGAAGTCAGAGGGGGGTTGGGAGAAGTAATTCCACCTCTATCAACAAGATACCCCCAAATCTTTAAAGTACAGATGATCAAGTTTGAAAGAGTTTAGGCTATATCACTAGTGCTTTCCCTGCCCCAAAGAAAAAGTATTACAAAAAGTGAGGAGAGAATATAATCTTGCTTATTCACATTGCTATCCAAAGGCAAATTCCAAATACCAACTTGGCAAACCTAGAGATGAACTGTTTGCTTTACTAATCATGTCTTTATAAGCTGATGTCTATTTTAACCATTCTTTGACCATCGGTCTACGTTTTGTATACCTACAATCCAGCATTCTTATTGCTACTGTTGTATGATGAAGTCACAAAGATCTTGAAGCATTAAGATGGAAACAACAGTCTTTAAGGGTATTGGTCTAGGTTAAAACTTGAGCCAACTAGCCAAAGTGCACATGGTGGGTCCATTTTGTAGAAAGTGGATGTGACTTTTTCAAGGAGGTGACTTGCTTTTCCACTCTATTGGTGGAAAAGGTACAGACTCAACATTTCAGACCCTGATGTGAACAGCTATGATGTGACTGCATTTTCTGAAGGGTATATACATTGAATAACAATAAGGGAGTCTACTTTTGTTTCCCATATGGATCTAAACCAGTCTGTTGACACAGCATGTCTGATGGCAGGGCATCAGAAGAGTCTGCTCACACCTTCTGTTTCCTTTGCAAAAACATTATCAGTGCCAGCCAATACCCGCGTTCCTAATAAGAGATAGGAATGTATCACTGAGAAAACCAGACGTGAAGAAATGCAGAGATTTCTGCTGTATTTGAAAAATATCAGAAACTTAGTCACTTAGCATTAAAAACCATAACTGTAATCTCCCCTTCCTTTATATGAAGCTAAAATTATATTTCTTTGACCCCATGTCCTATATTTAACACAGAATTTAATATACAATAATCATTTTACTCTAAGTTAAAACAAGAAGGAGCCAGTACCCAAGTAAAGGTCAAATATGATAGAAACTTGAAAATCTTATTTTTATCTCAAAAAGCTACCAAATTCTAAGAAAATTTCTATTTAGCTGCTCTGGGGCTTTGGTTCAAAATAAGAATTTCCTACTTTATAATTACAAGCTTGTGATTGTTTAACAATTTCTTTCCACTTACAAATCATGCCCTGGAAAGAAAAATAATGCACAAGGGCTTTTAGCAACTGGAAAGTTATTTGATTGCAACCCTTTTGCAAACATGAATTCCATATTTAACTGTAATCAGCAACCTTTTAAAAGCCTCTTTTGTGTTTAAAACCAGGCTTCCTAGAGCCTGCATCTGTCATAATTGGGTTTCTGAAGTCTATGCAGCTCACTTCATTTGCCTTCTGTGCTCAGATTCAGAAGAGAATAAAAGTTTATTAAAAGCAAAGAACAAAAGGGAAAAATCACAATATGCAGCAGTGTGAACACATCAATCTTTTCCAACATGTCCACCAATGCCAGTGTTTGCTGTATCCTGCCTCTCATTTCAGCTGCTGGTAGGAATCATTCAGGCTGCCGAGCTGCCCGCCTTAGACATGGGGGGCACATCTGATCCCTATGTGAAGGTGTTTCTGCTGCCAGATAAAAAGAAGAAATTTGAGACAAAAGTCCACCGAAAGACCCTTAATCCTGTCTTCAACGAGCAATTTACTTTCAAGGTAATTTTTTTTTTTTGTACTTACTAATGAACTTGTCCTCTGTTGTTCTAGATAACAGACTGATCTCATCCTGACACATATAGAGACCACTTGACCACTTGTTCAGAGACTCACAAATGATTCTATTTAGAATATTTAAGATTCTTATCTTCAATGTAATGAGGACTCTCTATTGCATTAAAATTTGGTCCCAGTAGGATTCAGCTCAGCTATTTCAGAAAAGAATATGGACTGGGATAGAACTAGCATGTCATTCGTATCTAAAAAGTGAGTTCAGCTTCAAGTGTGTCTGTGGACCTGAACGTTTCCCCCCTCTCTAAAATAAAGCCAAAAGAACTATAAACTTTTTCCAGGTTTCCAAGTTCCTGAAAATAAATCACGACCACAGAATAAAGTAAGCTGTGCAACACTATTTAAATGGTACAATGAGGTATTACTCTCGTTGCAAAATTTTTTGTGTACAGGGGAAATTTAAGTATTCTAAAACATTCTGCTTAACCCACCAATAAAAAGAATATGAACCTATTGTTTTTTTCCATCTCTAGCATTTTCCTCTTACTCTTGGCTCTTCCCTGGTGTTCTTCATCTTGTTGAGACACCTCAATTAGCAAGCAGTAACAAAGAGGAATTCTGGCCACATAATAACTCAGCAGGAAAAGGTGCTTGGCAGGTCTCAGGCATCTCTGCATATACGAGTAGTCTCTGTAGTTCTCATCTTGAAATCATGCATAAAAACAGTCTTTTGGTAGACATGTTTAACACGTGAAATTTTTTGAAATGCATTACTTAAAACAATACATGTCTGTGAATACGCCGAGGAGCAGATTCAGAATCACCTGTCTACCAGTCAGCCTTAGCGATAGCACGCACCTGACATTAGCAAACATCCTGGTATGAAATAAATGGATGAAACTGAGGGCGTGAGTCATTCCCATGAACCTTGTTTCCAATTTTGTAAAAGAGCGGTATCTTTCTATTCACTCTAAAATTAGAGTTTTTAAGACAAAAAAAAAAAAATCCCTCATCTACTGTCAGCAACTCTGTTTAAAATCTATACTTTTCTAAACCCAGATAGTTAATGTAGAGTAGCAGTAAAAACCAGCTTATGAAGAACTAATCATTAGGGTCAATATACCACAGGACATAAGTGAAAACGAAACAAAAAAATATTGCAAAAGGTAATTACAATCCTTCTGTTTGACCATGTATTGATCTTAATTTAGGTCAGTAGTTTCTAACCACAATTTAGTCAGCACATTCTTAAATTATTTGAAATATTGTGGGGCTTTGTTTTTGTTTTGAGTTATCTATATGTCATTTCTTTTAAAAAAGTGTATTGCTAATTTTTAGTAATGTCTATAACCTCAAGAATTATAATCATTGAGATTTTGAAATTGCCTATAAAATTTAATAGGTTCCATTTTACTTCAGGAGTGTTGATCACATCATAAATCAATCCAAAGTACAATATATTTTGATAGATTTGAGAAATATACCACCGTTTCTAGGAACTAGTTAATTTTTCCTTGTAGGCCTTGTAGATTATGCATCTTAAATGCCAATAGGCTGTATGATACAAGAATGGAAGCAAAACAGTTTAAAGAGGATTGGCTTTAAAATTGAGTTCAAATCCACTGAACATGAACTTGACATGCCCCACATGAAATGCTCCTTCTTTTCTCCACAACAAACTACCATTTGAAAGAGCTACTCATCATTCAAACAGTAAATATTTATTAAGTGCCTACTGTGTACCAGCACTGTGCTAAATGCTTTACATGTATTCGTTTGGCCTCAACCAGCCCCTGTGAAATAGACACTGTTATCATCACTTTTTGATGGATGAAAAAGCCGAGGTTTATTTACTTGTCCCAGCGCCATCAGTGGGAAAAAGGGGGAACCCAGGCCCAGACCTGCCTGACCTCAAGCTCAAGTTTTTTACTAATGCCCTTTCAGTACAATCACCAAAAAATCTAGAGAGATTTCAGAAATCAGATGAAATTTTCAAGAGTTCATCCCTACTCTAAAATTCCTTATTTCTTCCTTTCAAAACTGGCTCTTTGGAAGGGTTTATTTTTTCACTCTAAAGTAGAAAATGTGCTGTGCCTAGTTTTTAATCATAGTATTTTAATCTGATTCCAAATAGATGACAAATGATATAAAATAAAAACTCTTTGGAAAAACCAAAATTTCTTGTATATATGCAGTCAAATATTCTTCCTTCTCCTTTCCTTCTTAATATACAGAGTTAATTGAGAAATGTTTGCTGGAGCATAACACAACTATTTACACTGATAAAATAATAGCAAGTGTCTGAAAGTTGATCAAACCTTCAATACAAGTCTGAACAATTTCTTAATTAGGCATTTCTTCCCGGTTACTGAAGTGTAGCTTACTTGGATTGCCCTGCTTTCTCTGAATATTAAAAATGTCACTAATAAATATCCCAACCCATAGCATCTGTCCCAGTTATATTTGAACAGCTGGAGAATTCATCAGTTCTTGGCCTTTTGCCACTGCTCATCCTAAAGAGTGTCGTACCTAAGAATGAACTTCAAGATCTAGATTATAATGCATCTCTGATATTCAAAACAGCAATTTTCTAGTCAGCTCTTGTCAATCAGTAACTTATTTTAAGGAATAGGTGAGGCACCTTGTGAATTTCATTCAAGTCCTTGCAGACTCCTAGCATGCCTGTTCACATATCACTGCTCCATTAAACTATGACATCCAAATGGCCTGAAAGAGCGGGAACTCTCCTCAATACTCTGTAATGGCCTATATGGGAAAAGAATCTAAAAACAGAGTGGGGGGCTTCCCTGGTGGTGCAGTGGTTAAGAATCCACCTGCCAATGCAGGGGACATGGGTTCGAGTCCTGGTCCGGGAAGATCCCACATGCAGCGGAGCAACTAAGCCCGTGTGCCACAACTACTGAGCCCGTGTGCCACAACTACTGAAGCCCATGCGCCTAGAGCCCATGCTCCACAACAAGAGAAGCCACCGCAAAGAGAAGCCCACACACCGCAACGAAGAGCAGCCCCTGCTCACAGCTAAAAGAAAGCCCGTGCACAGCAACGAGGACCCAACGCAGCCAAAAATAAAATAAATTTATTTTAAAAAAAGAGTGGACATATGTGTGTGTATAACTTATTCACTTTGCTGTACACCTGAAACTAACACAACTTTGTAAATCAACTATACTCCAATAAAATTTCTTTTAAAAATGAAAGAGTTAGTAGAACTTTTGAAACAACTTATCTACCCGGTTAAGTTGCACCCTGACAGTATAACTTATCATAAAAATGACAACAAAATATTCTACAAGAAAAACTTATTTATATAGTCAAGTGCAATTGGCTTGGTTTATTCGTATATTAACCTTGAAGTGTTTCTAGCCTGACTAATAGTATGAGCTATTATTAATAATACTAACAGCTTCTAGAACTTTGGGATAAAGTGATAAATCACTATGGTAAGTCCTCATTTTCTCCCAAGTAATTTAAGCCCCAAGCAGTTAGTTAAATGATTCAATTTAAGGAAAAAAACCCCAAAGCACAAGTATCTCCCTGTTCTGTTTATCCAACATAAATATTAAAATTAAAGACTATAAACAGGTAACATGTTTTAAGCATTTTTTGTGACCAGATATTTTGTCCTCATCTTTTTATTTAGGTGCCGTATTCGGAATTGGGTGGCAAAACTCTGGTGATGGCTGTCTATGATTTTGATCGTTTCTCCAAGCATGACATCATTGGGGAATTTAAAGTCCCCATGAACACAGTGGATTTCGGTCACGTAACTGAGGAGTGGCGTGATCTGCAAAGTGCAGAGAAGGAAGAGGTAAGAAAAACATTAGCATTTCTAATGTGACAAGCCGTACTCGCCAGTTGCTACTCTCATACTAACCTATTGAGAGCTGCTGGGGTGACGTGAGTGATGTGGCCCTCCAGCTTCTGACAGTGAGCAAAATAGGGTCAGGGGATTGCATAACCTCGTAAAAAAGTATACTGATCTTCTGGGTCTTATTTGAAAGAAAACAAAGGTTTGTGCAGGTCTACAGATAATTCCCTGGGGTTGAGGGGACAGACAGACAAACACACCACTTCTAAAAGCTTAGAAATTACACACACGCACACACACAATCTGCTTCTTTAAAAGGACAGTGAAAAGTCATCTTTTCCTTTGTATTTTTCCACAAAGACTTTGTTTTCTACATAGATTATATAGCTATTAAATAGAAATGAAATGGCACTTTTTCCTTGATTATTTCTGCATATTATAGACAGTTCATTGTTTCTCCTAAAGATATCAGAGCACAATGGGTAAAACGTCAAATAAAATTCACAAAGGCAGATATTAAATCCACTTTTTAAGTGACTCACATTTTTACAGTATTCTTCACATTGTTTTGCCCCAGTTTTAATAGGTTAGCCCAGGATTTTTCTGTGATTTAAAGAAGGGAATTTCAGTAGCCTTAGTGCATTTAAACTGCATAATAATCAATTCTATTTGATTATGCTATGCCAGCCTGACACTAGTGCTTTTCTGAGCCAGTGTCTCAACAGGCCAAAACCAGAAAAGCAAACAATTCTCAGCTTCTCTGAATTCCTAAAGCAACTCCTTTTCCAGCCATTTTTTTGTTCCTAACATGGGTTTATAATTACCCAAGGGATTGCCAACAGCCTTTGTCATTTAGGATCACTAGACGCCTTGGATTCTGTAAGGTGTGGTCACTTTGGGGCCACCAGGGAAATCAGAAAGTAACCCAAGCCTTCAGAGAAACTCAGCCAAGAACATCACCTGGGAATCCTTTCAACCTAAGGTTTTCTGTAACCATTATTACTATTGAGGTTTTAGAACAGGTTTATTTATTACTATACTGAAATTGAATTTTATTAGTGCTCTAAAATTATTACTTCGTTGTAAAAAAAAAAAAACGAGTCAAAATTATTTGAGTTAAGCTCTGCTTTTTCTTTGGAAGGAAAACGTTTAGTCAAAATTAGATTCTTGGATATTGAAATAGATTTACTGCCCCTGTGGATAGAACCACCCAAGGATAATATGGAGTTTTTAAGTCTTACAACTTATTTAAGTAGTTCTTCCCTATGAGTAGACCAATATCTATATTAAAATGCAACATCTGTGTGAAAAACATTTAATCCTTTAATCATAATGTTGCTAGTCATTTAACAAAGTAGTGACCTGTTTCACTGAATTTTTATATTTTATTGACATATTTGACTTTGTAAGTTCCTTGTGGCTGGGGGATAGGGGTGGGACCATAACAAGTATTATTAACTGATAGATTTTTGTTAATTGATTATTGGTTGGCTTCTTGGTCGAGTATCCAGATAGGACCCACTTGTCCTTCACAAGGCCACCTGTCCAGAGGGCATGGCTCATGTCCTTCCCCCCCCAACTAGTCACTATCAAGTGGTATGGGATTCCAAGACTACACCCCTGGGCTTCTGAAAAGTTGGTAAATATTTTTGTCTGTGTTAGGAAATGTAATCCATCAAGCCATTTTCTTCTTTAAAAAATTCTTTGAATACGGGCAGAGTTTGATACTTGACACTGAGCTGACAGGTATGACGCTAGAATCTACGAGTTTAGGTAGACTCCCCAAAAAGAATCACGTTTTTATTCTCACCCCCTGAATTGCCCGTTTTCTCTCTTTTATAACTTTCTTCCTCCTCATCTTCTCTCCCTATGAAAGATTTTTTTTGTGATCCAACTTACTCAAAATGATTCACCAGGGCTTCTCTGGTGGCGCAGTGGTTGAGAGTCCGCCTGCCGATGCAGGGGACGCAGGTTCGTGCCCTAGTCGGGGAAGATCCCACGTGCCGCGGAGCGGCTGGGCCCGTGAGCCATGGCCGCTGAGCCTGCGCGTCCGGAGCCTGTGCAAACGTTTATTACGTACTGCTATATTCCTAGAACTGTGCCAGGTGTTTAAAAAAAAAAAAGAAACGTGAAAAGAGTGGACACTGCTCTTGCTTTCATGGAGTTTAGTGCTGCCTCACTTTCCTCCCTCACTCCAGTTTTTGCCTTGCTTATTGCCAGCTAGACTGATTTCTAGTAAAAGTCTTGCCTTTAAGATCAAACACTCCTGGGTTTCAATCCCTACGGATCCATTTACTAGCTCAGAGATCTTAGACAAGTCACTTATGCTCTCTAAACTTCAGTATTTTTTTTTTAATCTAGTAAGTGGTCTAACATTATCTTATTTTACAAATTAAATAGGATAGAGTATAAAGTACCTAGCGTGGAGTCTGCCATTTGACATATTCAACAAGCAAGAGATCTCCCATTCTTTCTTCTTGACCAATCTTTTTTGTGTCCTTTCTTTCTTGTGCTTTCATCTCCCTATTTGTTCTACTCTTTTTCCTCTATGTGTATTGCTCTACTCTTTTCCTCACCACCACTGTACTTACTGAATGGCTCTGGAGATTTTTAACGGGAAATAATTCTATAACTATACTTTTAAACCCTGGAGCCTTTCCTCTTTGGTATCTACTTGGGAATAATTTTTGGTTTTCAGTTGAGTGACTGTTTCCTTTTATCATGATATAGGAAACCTTATAAAACAGATGTCTAGCTTACAAAGTATCTCTGGATAACTAGATTCAGGTATAAACTTTCTCCTAATAAATAAGATTCCAATTACATTTTATGTCTAAAGAATTACTTCTGATAACGTGCTGTCTTTTCATGCTACTGTTCACTAACTAGAGAAAATTATAGTTGTTTGAATAAACTGAAGTCTTAGATTGACTTTAGTTCTCACGGTTTCAAACAAAATTCTTTTTCCATTTTATATGAGCAATTTTGTTTAAGATTTTTGTTTTGCTTTCCTCTAAAGTGTTAAATCTTCTTTTTAATGTCACAATGAGTGAAAGATACCAAAGAAAGCGAGAAAAACGAATTCAAGAAACAGCTTTGGAATCTAGAAACTGAACCGCTAGTCATTAATAGTCTGTTCAAGGAGAGACTTGGATTTAAACGGGTTAAATACAGCCCACTAGGATCCAACCCCAGGGTTTTGATAGCATGGGGTAGGCTTTGTTGTTTAAAGTTAAAAAATATAAAAGTCATAAGATGATGAAGCAATTACGTAAGTTAAAGGATTATGTGTTATCTTAGTAAGCAATTAAATACGCAAGCAATTGGGGAGAAACTGGAAAGGAGCCTTATCTAAAAGTTACTAAGCACATGTTTGAAACACAGGGGGTGTTGAAGAGAGAAATTAGGCCAGAAGAGCTTCAACAAGCACACAACTCCCATTGTTAGATTCTAGCCCGTGGAGAAAACCTCTGTGCTGAAGTTTCCATCCTGACTTTATGACGTTTTTATGACTAACACAATCCAAGTCCCCTCCCTTACTAGTAGTTCAGGTTCGCTAGCCATTTTTTTTTGTTGTTTAATGTTGCATGACTGATGACCCACTCTCCTTCCACCTGCTAACAGGTGAAGATGGAATCTGACCTTGCAAGACAGCTAAACCTTTCTCTTCCTTTTGTCTCTTTAAAACAGAAGTCCTTTGAGTTTCAAGAGATGGTTACGCATAAAACCATTGTCTTAATTTTCCCCCTTTTCAGGTTAAGGCCTCAAACATCATCTTTATAATCAGTATATACAGTTCTTCCACTGGTAAAAGGCTTCTAACATGTATAGCCTCAGGCTACCTGGTGAATTTTTAAGATTTTCTTCATTTTAATCATTCAAGAATATTTATGTCATCCATAAGTCAAACCTGAAGCCAACCTCCAGATATTTGGAGTAATCCATTCTTTTAATATTTTTACTTAATTACTTCAAATATTATGATCAATAGCTATGACTCCATTTTCTTTTTTAATGAATTTTATTTATGATCATTGCAGCAACTGTATCAGTCCTGTACCCCAGCATCAAGTACATCTTCAAAGCATTTAGACCCTTTTTATTTTAGCATTTGTTCCTAATTTTTCATCCCTATGCCTTCCACTACTACTTTTTAATCCCTAAAAACAGCATAAAATACCACCAGAATGCAACTGGATCCCTTTTTTTTAAGGAGTCTGTCTCATAACTTGACCAGTACTATTTTGTCTCCATTACAAAATGTCCATCACCTCCGCTTTGTGTAGAATTCGTTAAAGAGTGATTTTTAAATGAGATTCTGTAATCTAGTACAAATGGAAAAAAAACTGATTGCTGAATTAAAACAAGTTGGGACATAATTTAATTAGGACCCAAGCAGAAGGGAAGAGAAACTACTTTAGTGCCTTAATAGAAAATCAGTTTTGCAAGAAAACTTCACATTTTTAAGTCTAATTAGAAAAACATTTAATTCACAGAAAAGCATTTGGAGAATACATATTCAATCAAAAATCCAAAGTTTTTTTAAGCTTATGATAAGTGACTTGATATTCCTTTGGAATGCGTTCAAGTCATTATTCCTTATGGCAACTCTTTTGTCCAAGGATCATGAAAGAACTGATGCTGTTTCTAAGTATACTTAGCAGTCACGCCCTCCAAGAATCTCCGCACAACAAATTAGTGCCCTGAATGAAATCCCCATAAAAGGTTAAGTGCAGGAACTTTAATATGGAAGCCAGTAAGAATCTACCTTGTCACTCACAAACTATCACATTAGAGAAATGCAACAGACACTCATTTTGACCCCCAGCATTCCAGGAAGGTATACTTATTTTTACTTCTTCATCGTCTGTCTTCCCCACTGGACTATAGGCAGCGTATCTATTGTTTCCAACTGTGAAACCAAGTTTAATCACAGAGGCAAGCACACAGTAGGTGTAAAAAAATATTTTCGAATTAATGAATGGGGCAGAGTTGCTTATTATACATGAGAGATGCTTCAAAACTTCCATTTTAAAGTCCATGTTATGGTAATTGTGTTCTTATTTTACAAATGAAGTCTAAAGTATTCTGAAAAACCATCAATAAAGTATCTTAGCACCAAACAATGAAAGTGATTTAGTACCCTTTTGTCTTTTCAGTCTTTTTATATCAAATGGAGGCAGATAGATGCTTAGCAAAAGCATTCTAATTGTTTTTGTTGATGGTCATGAAAATGATGAGTTTCTCTCACTAATTTTTTGGGGGGAGGTGAGGGGTAAAGGCTTATTCAGGATCTCTTTCCTCTGTATAAACCTTTTTATCCTGTTTCCATGATGCATGGAGAGCTTGTGGCTCAGCTTAATTTAACTTTTATTTAAAGTTAAGATTTAGTTAAAGCTCTGATTTGAGTCTCTGCTGGCAACATGGAAATTTACCCAGAGGGAAATGGGAAAGAATCAATTCCAAGGAGAAGTCCAAGAATATGAACAAAATCTAAGTTTATTGTATCTAGAATATTTGTTGCTAGTCAGATTTATAATAAAATAGATATAAAACAATTCAATAATATTATATGAAGACCATGATATATTTTAGTGTACTTACTATCTATGTGTCCATTTTGTGGTACGTGCAACATAATAGTTTCCCTTTAAACTAAGTAGAGTTGCATTTGATTTCTTGATATGTCTTTGGCCATAGCTGTGGTTTACTTGCATCTGAGTTTGGTCAGAATTTCAATCACCAATTATAACTGTATTGCTATGCATAATAAGTATTGTCGGCTTCATGATGTGGTTTCTAAAAACATCATAGGAAAGAATAACTGGAAATATCCTTCTAGTGTGTAGGACTGTAATTTGATTGCCTTTCTAGTTAAAAAGCCTTTTCAGGCACAAATGGATGAAAACAAATTCTCACTTCACTGAGATTCTAAATGAAAATTTGGTATCATTTGTCTGCTAAAATAAAAACGTGGGAACTGTGAGCTTCAGTTTTATTGGGGACTTAACTGAGGACTATAGCCCCAGAGACAGCCTCTCAGATAGCTCCAAGGAACTCTCAGGAGGACATAAGGGGGGAGGTTAGTATATACGTGATCTTGGCAAAGAGGTTTGGCAAGCAAAAGCACATCTCTGTAGAAGGTTGCTACTAGCCACGAGGAAAAGATATCTCAGTTAACGATTTTAGTGCTTTAAAGTATGGGAAGATGCAAGAATTTGGGTTCATAAGATTTTCTCCTGAAAATATCTAACTATCTGAAAGCCTTGTTCTGCCAGTTTTCCCAGAGCACAGAGTGCCTCATTCCTGATCTCCACCCTGAGCTCCTTTCAGGGTATGTTAAAGGTCAGCAACTCCAGTAGCTAATGACTCAATCCTTGTAGAACCAGACAGCAAGCGACATTCTTTAGTTGGCCCTTTTTTTTTTTTTTTTTGCTGTGAATTCCCTAGAAAAAATAAATTTAGACTCTAAAGAATTAAGTGGAGGGAGAGATCCTGGACATTTTCAAAATGCCCTTTGACGACCTCCCATGGTTCCCCCATTATCATAACTTAACCTACTGCATTACCCTCCCCTTCACAGCTGTCATGGCCCAGAGGCCTGGATTTCCAACCCAGCTCCCTCGGTTCCAAAATTCATCTTATTAAAAGCTTCCCTTAACTTCTCTACCTAAGTTATAAACACCAATAATAATAAGAGCTACTATTTACTGAGAATCTACTGTGTGTCCACAAAAAAACTTCACAACAGTCTTCAAAAGTGGCATATTAAATCTGTTTTACAAAATGAGGGGAAAAACAAACCTGAGCCCAGGAAAGTCTAAGTAGTCTGTCCAGGTTCACACAACCAATGCCAGAGCTAAACTTCAAACACCGGTCTTTCTACTTCACCACTCTTTCTACTTCACCATACCATCTGCTTTAAACAGTGTCTCTCAGTCTCTTTAGCCTCCAAGTGTAGCTATAAACTCAACTTAAATGCAACAACAAAAAAAAAGAGCAAAACCAAACTGATACAAATTAGTTTTTCCTCAGCTTTGGCTTGTTTATTTTGGAATTTCAACATTTGGTCAATTTTCTTTGACAACATTCAACTGATTAAAATCTACATATATATTTTCCCTCTCAAATATTATAATACACTGCAAATGTAACACAGCAAAAGAAAAAAAAACAGTAAATAGCTATGGCATTTTTGTTTCTTCTTCATAATATTTCATAAATACTTAGCATGAATTCCTGTCCAGGATACAAAGTCCTAAAATTCAAAGGTCCTGTCCAGGATACAAAGCCCTAAAGTTCAAAGGTACTCATTAACACAAACATGTTATTATTCACTCATGATTGCTGATGAATTTAATGAAGGCAGAGGGATTTTGCTTTCCAATAAAAAAAATTCATTAAATAGAATTTAAATTCCCATTCATTTATTCAGAACATATATTGAATATCTGTGAAATTACCACTGTAAAGTGCCTGGAATGGAAGATTAAGATTCACATATGGGAAACGGTCAATAATTGTAGCAAAATTTCGTAATGAAAATTAACAAAAGCAGTTTTGTAAAGAGCCAGATCTGAAGTATAAATTACTGGGCACCGTATGTTTTAGGCGCAAAGAAAAGGTACGGACAGGGAGGGTCCGTGGAAGAGTCGAAAAAAGTGAGCTAGTCTTTAAAACTGAGTAGATTTTGAATAGGCAGAAGGAAACTAAGAATGCCTTCCAAAAGTTAAGAGGTGAACAAGAGACAACTGACAGAGCTAAGACCGCCAATGACAGGCCCAGGTAGAAGTAGAGTGAAAGCTTGAACAGATATCCTGAGAAAGAAGACTGAATGAAGTAGTTTAGTGACAGTTTGTCCCTTACAATGTCAGACTGATCAACCTAAACTCAGGACGCTAAATAAAGCTCGTAAAACTTGTTCTTCCCAAGGACAAGAGCTGGAATGTGAAAGCCAGCCCCACCTCTATGCCAAGCACTCTACTAAGTGCTTTTCTCACATGATCTCAGGTAATCCTTGGTGCAGTCCTATGGGGTCATTCTTCAGATCCCTGTTTGGGATTGGCCAATCCCCATCGGCCCGGTGCACCCAGAAGGTAAGCACCAGAATAAAGATTTAGACCTAGGTCTGACTCCCAAACCCATTCTCTCTCTCCTCTGCCATATTGCTACTTAATTGACTAACACTCAGTGAGTCCAAGGATATTGCCAATCTTGTTTCTCTTCTTATCCCCAGTGCCTGGCACTGTGCCTGGAACATCCCAAGTGCTTAAATAAGTATTTCCAAGGGAATCGGTTGGACAAATTAAAATAAAAATTTTCTTTTACAAACATGCATGAGTCATACCACCTTCAGAGAAGTCATCTTTGAAGGATACCCAGTTTTTCCAGTTGTACTGCCTATATGGTACATATTTTGAATTCCAGCCCCTCTCTCCAAAAGTATACAATACAGTCTTCTCTCTGTCCTCAGTTGTGGCCTGTCTTTAAAAGGTAAGTTTGATTGAAATGGTCATAAGCTGTTTCCAAGTATGGCCTATAAGGTGATGATCCAACTGAGTAAAATAGTTTTAGTTATTATGATCAAGTAATGAAGTGGATATTCTTGTGAGACTTCTATTCTGACTCTGACCAAAATGTTTTGAGCAACAACATCATTATATAGTCTCTCAAATGGGTCACTATAGGAAAAATCATCAAGAGATATAATTTCTGGATACATGTAGTGCCAAGGAAATCTGTTTTAATAGAAACTAGTGTAGGTGTTAGTTTTCTTTTTTATTTAAAGA
This sequence comes from Pseudorca crassidens, assembly GCF_039906515.1. Lineage (NCBI taxonomy): Eukaryota > Metazoa > Chordata > Mammalia > Artiodactyla > Delphinidae > Pseudorca > Pseudorca crassidens. Next base: position 67,295,782 of record NC_090306.1, read on the forward strand.
GTGAGAGTTTTCAGTCGAACTTTAAATACAGCAAAGTGGTTTAGAAGCATGGATTTCATGAATATAGATTGGAGGAGCATAAAGTGAGGAGTGGGAATTGAAATAGGAATGAATAGAAAACAAAAGAAGGGTGAGAAAAATGATATAGACAAGGGCAATCTTGCCTGTATCTGGTTGTTTTATTATTGAAATAGCAAAGAGGATTCTGAGTGGGAAGCAGTGTCATCAATGCAGGAGAATGTCTCGTTCTGTCCTGTCCTCCAATTCCACACATTTGGATCTTGTACAATGTCATCTTTTCTGGTGGTTCATCATATGCTTTGGAACAATTTTTTTTATTATCTTGTTTGTGACTTCTTCAAATAAAATGTTTTCACCTTCTGCTTTACTCCTGCCTCGCTTTGAGCAAGCCAAATGTTTGTATTGTGAATCTTTAATCCATTACAATCTGTTACCCGGCAATTAGATGAAATGTCAGCAATTCAGTTGTACTATTTGTACTAAAGAATAAGGGAGAAGAATGAGGACTTGCTGATAAACAAGAACTTAAATAATTAAAGGATGAAAGAGAGGGAGCCCGCATACACACATGCAAACCTACTTGTTTTACACGTGGCTAAGGTTCTTTCCAATTGTGAACAAGAGGCCTTAAATACTGCAAATTACTTTTATTCCTTCATTCTTTCATTTATTCAACATATATTTATTAGGGCTCTTTTGTGAGCCAGGGACTGTACTAGCTTCTAGAAAAACAGTGGTGAAGATAAACAGACCCATTAAGCGTAGTCAATTATACTTTAATTATGAGACAGTACCACAAGTAGATAAAAGCTCTGAGCCTGGACTCAACCGATGTGTATCCAACCATGACTCCACTTACTATTGGTGTCCTTAGGCTTGTTACTTAACCCTTCTGTAAAATGGGATTAATATTACCCACCTCCATGAGTTGTGATACACTCTAAAAGATAATTCATTTAAAGCACTTAAACAATACTTGGCACCTAATAAACTCTCAACAAATACTAGGTTTTCTTATTATGGAAGACACTGATCAGAGCCTTTATTTCCTTGCCACTGAAAAAGCACTGCTCTGACCACTAGACTTATATACTTTCTTTTGTGAGGAGACTGAGACAGCCTTAGGGTTCAGAGGACATCAGCATACAGTTCTGATGAAAGACAGGATATCCGAGTTTAGCCCCCATGTGTGAGAAACGGTGGATGAAGACAGACTGGGGGTGACATGGAGAAGAGGTCACAAGGCCAATCCAGGGTAAGGCTTAGCACGCATGAGTGGAAGGTGGCAGTAACAGTGTGTGGTCCCAATGACCACGCACTTCTCTATGCTCTGACACCACAAAAAAAGAATTCAAAGTCCAGGCCCTACTAAATCAAAAAGACTGTCAGTAACAAGTATTGGTGAAGACGTGGCAAAATCGAAACCCTCACACAGCTCTGAAGGGTGTAGCCGCTTCGGAAAACAGTTTAACAGTGTCTCAAAGTGTTCAACAGAGAGGATTCATATGACCTAGCAATTCTACTCCTAGGTTTATACTCGCCCCCCAAAGTGGAGATGCATTTCCACACAAAAAAATTGTAGAAGAATGTTCGTAGCAGTATTTTTCACAATTGCCAAAGAGTGGAAAGAATTCAAATTTCCATCAACTGATGAATAATTAGACAAAACATGCTATAGTCATACAGTAGAATATTATTCAGCCGTAAAAAAGAGTGTAGCACTGATACGTGCTACAACATGGATAGACCAGAACAGCCAAATCCACACAGACAGAAAGCAGATGAATGGCTGCCTAAGGCTGGGAGTTGCAGGGTGGGGTGGGGGGCAGTAGAGGAGGAGGCATGAGGAATGACAGCTGGTGGGTATGAGTTTCTTTGTGCGCTGATGAAAGTATTCTAAAATTAGATAGTGGTGATGGTTAACACAACTCTGAATCTACTAAGATCCACTGAATTGTATCCTTCAAGAAGGTGAATTTTCTGGTAGGTGAAGTATAACCTCAATAAAGCAGTTTAAAAAAAAAATGTTATTTCAGGTACTGAAACCCTCATCATGGAAGCATGATGTTTCTAGGTTGACCTGGGGTTCCATCTGAAGCAGAACTGATGTATGCTGGGAATCCTCTCCCAATACTCTTTCCAAAGTTGAGGGATATTTCCTCAAAATATTCCAGTCTCCCTTTAAATCAGAACATGTGTCTGCAGGATCCTGCTCTTCACCACCACACCTCTTGATGTAAGGTCAATACTAAGACCCCTTGGAGAGATGAAGAACCCAGGCTCAGGCCACGTGGCTAGCCAGTGAGAACTCAGGATTCAGACACCCTTTTTCTGATTCCAAAGCCATTTTCTACTAGTGTACTCTCTCGTAGGGTAGAAGCTTTAGGGTTGCTTATCCTGACACAAGAACAATGTTCTAAATATTAGAACTACCCACTCCCTTTTGCAGTCTGCCTTCCTACGGTAGATTCTCAGAGATTCCTCCAGTCATTTCCTTGCTCTTTTCTGTGCCTTGACTAGCAACGTCATGCCTTTTTTTAATGGAGGTAGAACTCAACATATAATAAAATGCAGGTATGAAGTGTACAGTTCAATGTGTCTTCACAACTGTATACACCAATATAAGCACCACTCCAATCAGGTTGCAGAACATTTTTTACCCCCAAGAAGTCCCACATGCATCTTGGTGTCTATACAGGAATGCACTGATACTTACTCTAATGGGATTCTATAGTTTTTTCTTCCTCATCCTCACTAAGTGCCCTGATAATACTCAGCATCACCTTGATCTTTAACCCACAGCGTATTGTTTCCGCTGTACCGTACGACTGGCACCTCATTACACACATCCCTGTTTTCTAAGTGTCAGTGCCAAGCCGCTTTGTGCCGTTACATAAAAAGATGCCTTGTTTACCTGTTTTGTTGTCTACAGGAGTATAAGCTCCTTGGAAGGAAAGTATTTACGACTTTTGCACATCACAGTAATTAGCTCTTAGGAGAACGTGTGGCAGGGATCAAATGAGGACAGATCCCACCAAATCCCATCAACCCTCTGAGCCTCATTTCCTTATATGTAAAATGCTGTTGAAAAATGTAGAACGATATGTACTTACGTGTTTGAAATTTACTTTTGTTTTTTCCCCAATGATTTTTAGAAAATTCATAGAGTTGTGCAACTATCAGAACAACCTAATTAAAGAACATTTCCATCACCCCAAAAAGAAACCTTGTGCCCATTTGCAATCACTCCCATTCCCAGCCCTCATCCCCAGGCCACTATTGATCTACTTTCTGTCTCTATGGACACTGCCTATCTAGACACTGCCTATCAACGTAATTCTACAGTATGTGGCCTTTAAAAAGTTATTTTTCAAACCCAGGTCTGTCTGATGCCAAATGAGTTCCTCAAGTAAACAGATACATTGAGTAGAAAATCACTTGCTCTTTGGGGGAGCGGGGGGGAGATTCATGGTTTCCAGTACCATTTGGCAGTTTCAGGAGTATTTTTCCTCTCACTGTAGCACCACTGACAGTCTCAGTATCTCTTTCACTCACTCCTGTCCACTCTTTCCAGATTTCAAGTGCCTGAAGACAAAGAGGAATGGCACCTAAGCTTTTGGGAAGACTGATGGGAGGTTTCTGTCAGTCTACTGCAAACAAAACTTCTGCCACTTGGCTGTCCCCTGCCAGCCTTATCTCCTCTCTTCTCTCTTTTTATCTCTTCAGGAGAGCTCAGGGAACAAATAAACCATTTAGATTGCTTTTTTGCTCCCTTTTAAATGTCCCCCAAGCTGCTAATAACATGCAGTTATTTTCTCCCTGATGGAACACAGCGAGACTGTGAAGCAGGCATGTATGTCAGGGTGCTCACAGGGTCTTACCTGGCCCCCAGGAGCTGGCAGGAGTCCAGCTTGGAAAACACAGGAGAGCACCGGGCAGTAGGAGAACCCAGAGCACAGCGAATCCAGCCTTGGGCAAACCATCTAAAACGCTTAGAGAACAGTGTTCTTAGGGGTAATGCCCTTCATTCTAAACTGAGCCCCTCCTTTCAACATCCTTTCTGAAAGTAACTTCTAAATCAGTATTTTTGGTTTTGGGTGGAACATAATGAGTTTATATGCAAGAACAATTTGCTGGACTTCAGATAACACTGGAGTGGAGAGATGAGGATTTGTGAGTGAAATGTGAGGCCCTACAGACAATTCTATTAGAAGGGAAAAGAGTTGAGGTCTATCCCGATGGGGCTTTTTCTGTAAACCTACATCGTTGGAAACGCCTCGTAGATCAACGGTGTGGTTTCCTTTACTCACAGAACTACATGTTAGATCTGTGGGAAAGAACTACAAGACAGAGCTGCCAAGTGAACTATGAAAAACCTAACTTTTTACCTTAGGTATTGGCATATCCCAATGATCTGTACTGTTCTAGGGTGTGATGGCTTAGGAGGGAATATGATCTGAACCTCATACATTTTTAGAGGGTGTCAAACCCTCTAAAAAACCCTGGTTCTGCCTGTCAGAACTAGGCAGATCCATCTCCTGACCCTGAACATGGTCCTAAAGTAAATCACTTGAGGAAATTGGATCCCAAAGATTACAGGTGGGGAATTTTGAAGTGTGTCCATATTTCATTGGAGATCAAAGAAGCCTAACTAAAAGAATTGTGGGCTGACTCACATGATAACTTATTTTTGAAAGGGCTGTTTTATCTTGAAGATTATGAGTTAGGAGAAACTAAGGTGATTGGCAGTGGAAAGAATCAGAACGTGTGAAATTCCTTAAAAATTTATTGACTTAAATAACTTTGTGTTACACATAATTTAAAAAAACCCTTTAAAAAAAGGGAAAAAAAAAATTTTTTTTTTTTTAAATACTTCTAGTCATGTCTCCTCATTCTCTAAGCTGCAAACACTCTGGAATGTGGTGAGAGGTTATTTAGCAAAAGTTAACCAACTGCTCTTCAGTTTAAGGTGTTACTTCTGCATGTATAAATCAATATTCTGACAAGGAGCTTCCCTGAATTTTCTCCTTCTGCTAGTGTAGGAGGGGAACTTTTAGGAACCAGCATAGTGTCAGGAGTTGTCTGTTCTTAATTGTATCTCAGTGTCAGAAAACAAAAATAGAGTGAGATTAGAATATTCAAATAGGTCAAGAGTCTGGAGTTTTGTTTTTTGATCTTTGAACATATTTTTGGATAGCCTAAGTCATAAAGAGAGAATGTAGACAGCAGCCTTTGAAATGCTTGCCTGATTTAAAAAAAAAAAATTACCATCAATGTTTAACTTAGAATTTGAGGACAGATGTGTGCTGCTTCTTGAGGTCACTGGCTTTCCAAGTCCCATCATGTTGATGCTTTGTTTATATTGAGGCCACATTTGAAAATTACATCCAGGCTATGGAACCTGAGTGTCACAGTAGGATTGCCTAATTTTAGGGGAAATTATGTTATCTTTTGTTGTTGTTGTTGTTGCAGTACACGGGCCTCTCACTGTCGCGGCCTCTCCTGTTGCGGAGCACAGGCTCCGGACGTGCAGGCTCAGCGGCCATGGCTCACGGGCCCAGCCGCTCCGCGGCATGTGGGATCTTCCCTGACCGGGGCACGAACCCGTGTCCCCTGCACTGGCAGGCGGACTCTCAACCACTGCGCCACTAGGGAAGCCCTCTTTTTCTTTTTGGTAGACAGTATTTTCAAAGCTCCGTTAGCTAGAAAAACCAGGTAGAGCACAAACTTAGCTTAACTGTGTTTAAACTCCCATCTATTGAGTTTGTGTGGGGGGCAGATGCGTGTTAGGTGTGTTAGCTCATTGATTCCTCACAGTGACACTCTGGGGTACGTACCCTCCATATCCCCAACGGATAGACAAAGAAGCTGAAACTCAGAGAAACTGAACAGCATGAGGCCATGCAGCTAATGGGAGGCCTGGGGTTCCGACATGGTCTGACTCCAGACACACATCACGCATCACATGGGATCGCCTCTAACTGAAAAAGAGGTCACAAGGCCTGCATTAGGGATGAAGTTTTAGTCTGCAAACGCACACCCGCTCTGCACACACTCCGTACTTTGTTCCTCTTACTCTTACGCTCTCAACTCTAAGGTCTCCACCCTACTGTGCGAAGACGGCTACGACAGCTTGCCTCAGTTCAACACCAATCCCAATTCCCAACCCTCTTAGCTGTCCCCCAGCTTTCTGGGTCAATCTTTCTATGACATAGATCCATCTGTGACAGATCCACCTAGGATTCACGTGTTTCTGTTTCCAAGTCTCTCTATTCCCCATCTTCCCATCTGTTTCATTCCATCCTATCTCAAGTTCCCAGCAGGAGGAAGTCATTGCTTCCATCTCTTTCATCACTTTTCCTGATACCAGGTACAATGGTGAACTTGGAGTTGGACATCTGCCTTGTAACTACCCCTAGGACACCAAAGATCAATGAAACATTTTCATGTTCTCCAGACAGTGTTTAATAAGGTATACTTGAATCTAAGAGACAGTTCTTTGTGAAACGAAGTATCTTTGTCTGCTTAGAGTTTCCTAAGCCCCTGTGTATCACAAAACAAGAGAAGCTCCTTATTCGCACCCTATACAGAAGATTTTGAGCTCTGTAGAATTTCTCAATATTTTTGTCACTCCCGAAATAATTTTTAAAGAGCAATGAATCTGCCAGAAAGGGCTGATTCCTTTATGAGGTGCTACAATTTGAAACATGGCACTGACCATCCTGCGAGATTGCCACTTCAAACTCTTCTTACAAGAGAAAGAATAAGAGGGAAAGAAAATGCATGAGCTACCTCTCACCAAACCAGATGATTACTAAGTGCCTGTCATCCAGTTTCCAATTTAGCCTTTCTTCAAATCCAAATATTTAATAGTTTGAGAATAAAATCATAGCATTCCTGCCTGGAAATTTATGTCATCTTTATATGAATTAATTTCACATATACCTTAGCCAAATTTTTAAACACTTTTTATGTTAGGTCTGAATTTTAGCAGGATAACTAGCCTTTATTAAATGAGCAGTGGCTGGTGTCATTGTCAGTCATGACTTCCAAAAACCTCGTATCAGTTGGTGGCAGACCTGGTTTCCTGCACAAGGAAATCATCTCTATCGGGGGATTTCTAGAGACCTTGATTCTCACCACCACCCCAAAACCCCAGCCTCTTCCACCTGCTGGTTTATGGTCTCTCTCCAAAAATCTCCTGACTTTGTAATTCGAATTGCTGATCCATTCCCTTGGGAGGTAAAACAATTTACATATTTAATTTATATATGAAATAATTAAACACATTAGCTCAATTAAATCTCACAGACTTGTGTTATACATATTATGCTAAATGTGCACATGAGGAAACCAAGACTCACAGAGGCTAAGAAACTTGTCTGAAATCACATAACTAGGAAGTAACGACCAGATGTTTAAATGGTTTGCCGGAAAAGTCCATGTTAATTACTATTTATTCTATTTTTAGATTCCAAAGTGGAGCAGGGACTCCACGTCAGATTCCTGGGGTTGAGAGTTAGGAACGGTTCAAGCCACGTATAAAGGGACCTGGTAATTCACTTAGGAAAGAAATGTAGCATGCGACAGTGGTGACCTTTACAAACTGGGTAAGGGTTTTCCCGAAGTAGTAATCAGGATCAGAAGGGTGCCTATTTAAATAGCATACATGCAGTTTGAATTCTTTTTCTTCCTTTTTTGGTGTGCTGGAGGAAAGAAAATTGTTTATCCCAGTGACTGTGACTTCATATCCAACAGTGCTGAACCTCAAGAGAGAAAAGAGATGAGACAGCTGCATTTTAACAAGGTTGATTTAGGCCAGAGCTGCTGTTTGGGGCCTCTGGTTTGAGTCCGAGATAAGTATTTATTTACCAGGATGTACTGCTATACAAGTCACCAGCAAATGATTTCACGGAAGAACCCAGTACACAATCACAAGGATCAAACCCCCTTTCAGATCCTCATGTTCAGCGCATAATGAATTCAGTGCCCTGGGCTAGAACTTAAGTAAGTGGGAGCAAAACCCAGCTCATCATGTGTCATTTCTACAGGAAGATAATGCTTGATACATTATGTGATCTCCTGTATGTGAAGCAGGAAGCCACTGTCCAGCCATTAGAGTGTCAGGACAGAAGACAGAAAGGCTGGGAGCCCAACAGGGAGGGTGTAGTGGATTATTTCTCTCTGGGTGTTGATGTGGTGACCTGCCATTGCCCACTGCCCTTCCCATTCTCAGCATACTCGGCCGCCAATGTTCTCTAAGAAAATGCTTCTGGGTGCCTCCTTTCCACATAAAATCATACGCACTTGGGCTCAGAACCGAGAATGGAAATGGTTCATTTCCCAAATGCAAGTTCTGGCCCACCTAAACAAAGATTTGTACGCAATAAGTTAAAATCTCTCAAAGAGTTTCAAGCGTCAGTTTTTCAAACATATTCTCGGACTGTGAAAATTAAGGATTAATATATCCCTGAATGGAAACCGCTAATTAACATCTTCTATGCTTTATTCTTCCTATTATGTCTGAGATTATTTTCTTACTTTTAAACATGTTGCATCTGTTTGGATTATCTTTTTTTTTAATAAATTTATTTTTTTTAATTTTTTTTTTGGCTGCATTGGGTCTTCGTTGCTGCGCACAGGCTTTCTCTAGTTGCGGCGAGTGGGTCCACTCTTCGTTGCGTTGCGCGGGCTTCTCATTGCAGTGGCTTCTCTTGTTGCAGAGCACGGGCTCTACGCATGCGGGCTCTAGAGCACAGGCTCAGTACTTGTGGCGCGCGGGCTTAGTTGCTCGGTGGCACGTGGGATCTTCCCGGACCAGGGCTCGAACCCATATCCCCTGCACTGGCAGGCAGATTCTTAACCACTGCACCACCAGGGAAATCCTGGATTATCTTTTGTGTCCCATATATTTCAGCTTTTATTAGTTCATATTTGTCCCCCCCAAAATGTAGGTTAAATAGGTGATAAGTAAGATTTACACTATCTGTTTTTATGAGTTTAACAGTAAATATTATTAATATTGCTTTACATTTGTGTGATGCTTTCATGTGCTCTAGAGACTATTGGGAACCAGCTCTGTGTTTCCAAACCAAATTCTGTCTCCCCTCAAATCTCAGGGCTGTGGCATCTATGGAAGTTGCCCATCTGTTTTGGGCTCTTAAAATAGAAGAACCACAATCTTTCTCTGAGAGAACTGAATAATCAATGTCCATTAATTGGGGGTAAGATAATCCATTTGAGGCAGCTTAGAATGACCTTCTGAAGCGACTAAAGCCTAAATAAAAAGGCGTTTAAATGTGGCATGGAAACCAAAGATACCCCTCCTGGCAGGGTGCAGTGTTGAAACAGCTACCCCAAAGAGCCTACCTCTCTGGAGGGTTTTTAAAAAATAAGCATTGGGGGCTTCACTGGTGGCGCAGTGGTTGAGAGTCCGCCTGCCGATGCAGGGTACACGGGTTCGTGTCCCGGTCCGGGAAGATCCCACATGCTGCGGAACGGCTGGGCCCGTGAGCCATGGCCGCTGAGCCTGCGCGTCCGGGGCCTGTGCTCCGCGGCGAGAGAGGCCGCAGCAGTGAGAGGCCCGCGTACAGCAAAAAACAAACAAACAAAAAATAAGCATTGGGTCATGGATTTATAGTCCTGCTTCAAGGTAAGGGGACAGACAAGGCGATCTCTCATGGGATCTAGCAGCCTGGTGATTCATCAAAGAAGGTGTTTAAAAAGCAAAACCGTGAAAGAAAAAGAGCTGTAGCATCAATCTAAATCAAGGCTCACATGTACTTTCTCTCTTTTTTTTTTTTAACTTCTAATCTCTGCCTGCATTTTCATAAGACCTATCACAGTAGGACATACCCTCTACAATTACTTTGACAAACAATGGTATCAGTACTTAGGTTTTTAGTCTCTTTCAAAGCAGTCAATTTTTGACAGTGACAAATAGCAGAAACTGATTCCTGAAGCTCTGACTCCAGTCATAGATTTGGAGAGTTGATTTAGCAGAGTGGCTTTCCGTATATTAGCCCCTGGCTAACTTTCTTGGGCAAGTGCCCATAGGCAGCAAAATTTCAGTGGAAACTTACACAAACGCAATAAAAACAGAAGTTATATCGTGTTGACTTTTCTACCAGGTAGATTGTAAAAAAAAAAAAAAAAGTACCAGTTTTTTAACAATCTATTTTTAACGACAGTTATATACAGCAAAATATTCTGCCCAGAGATGAGATTCCACACTGTAGAGTTCTTGCAAACAGAAGCAGTAACAAGCTGAGCCTCTGGCCATCCTATCTAAACTACATAGAAATTCATATTCATGGAAGCCAACTTTAACTTATAATTTCACACATTAAAATGGGCTTAGTGCTCAAAAATAGGAAAGTGGCTAATTACACTACCACTTAATGGAATATTAGGCATTAGACATAATTATATGGAGAAATGCTTTAATATGTTAGGCAGAAAAAGCAAAATATAAAATTTTATACATAGATACATATGCTTGTGTTGTAGGTTTTTTAAATATTTGCATATGGAAAAGATAATTTGGGGATCTATGAAAATGAGATTATTGTTTTAGGATGCTAAGATAGTATTTTTGGTCCAATTTTTAACGTACATATATAAATGTAAATATACACACACACATGTACATTTGATGTAACAAATGACCACTTTTTCAAAGTTCAGTCTAGTATATTCTGTTTTCTGCACAAGTTTTTATTTTTTTTTTAAGTGCTTTATCATGAGTTTTAGGAAAATGCAGGTAAACCCACATGTTCCCTCCTTCATTCACTTCGCTGCTCATAAGACCCCTGCCAGCTGCAGTACCCACATATTGAATGGGTTTCCATTTTAACTTGTATTCAGCTGATAAGTTTTTCCTTTTCCTTTTTTCCAAATGAGTTTGCCCCAGAAATGTTCCCCTAGATTATTCCACAAAAGCATGTAGTATTTACCCTTAAGTAATTAGAAAATAGGAAGGCGAGAATAGATTAACATTTAAAAATAAGAGAGAGCACCCCTGCCGTGCCTCTGTGGCGTTTGAGATGTGCAGTATCATACGTGTGTTTCGTCACTGGCAAAGTGAGAAATCTGGAAGGGGCTAGGAAAAGTTGTGTGGCTGCAGTAAAATCTCGACTGACAAAGAGAAGTTTCTGTGGTGAATGTTTCCATGCCCTACAAAGGAATGGGGCAAAATAAAAAGGTCAAGACTTATACCTTGGGTTAATGCAGCAGAAACTATATTGGTAAAAAATTTCAGTGCCACTGAGATGCCATCACACCATCACATTGATCAAAATGCTTCCTTGAAGCATGGATTTTCAAGCGTTTGCATTTTTCATGCCAGCCAACTGCTATTCTAAGTAGCCATCAAGTTTTCATAACCTTCTCCTGGCCACCTCCAGAAACTGTGGTGGTGAGCAGGTCTGTTCCACTGCAATGGATATTCTTCTATAATATCTGAATCCCAGTTACGTATCTTTACAGGCGGAGCCTGAGACTGAGGGAGACTGAACCATGAATTCATGTCTACATGACCTTTGGCCTGCTTCTGACAGCTAAGGAGATTTGACTTCCTGGCTGGCCTGCCAGAAGCTCAGGGAATGAGACTTCCCAGTATTTACTAGGTCATTTTCTAAATCACAGTTTCAGACAGAGTATGATGTAGTATACCTCCTTGGTGGGGAAAAGCAATGTTATGGCCTAGAGGGAAAAAAAAAAAAAGCATATGCCCTCATTCTTGTTAGATGTGGAAAACAAACCGTCGGGTGAACAGGAAAATAAATACTGTTATGCACCTAGCTTCATACCAAAAAGATATTACTTTGTTGACCTTGCTTGCCTTTTCAATGCCAACTTCAGGTCTATTTGTTAATGCCAGCTTTGAGTAATTCAAAATGTATATAAAACCATTTTCATGAAACCTACGGTTCATGGAAGACAGAGGAGAGGTTGTCCATTTCGTGTGAGGCCTATGATTTCCCTCTTTCCATACTGATTTATATACCTGCAGGGAGGACTCATGGATCAAGAAGGTACACCTTGGTTCAAACTGCCTCTGTTATTCATGACTGTGCAAACTTGGAGAATTCAGCTAACCTCTCTGTGCTTTAATTTCCTTATGCCTAAGATAGAGAATACAAAACCCTATCACAATGGCAATTATACCTCAAGAAAAACCCTCGTCACAGACTACTAATAATAAGGTGCTACATGTGAAAACATCCAGAAACCAGTAAGCATGCAATGAACACTAGCTTCCTTTCTTTTTTTCTCCTTCTACACTCTTGGCTATTATAACTTACACAATAATTGTGTTACTTAAATTCCCTACTACTTCTTTCAAATACAAAGACCATATTTACTGATACAGGGGAACAAATACATAAAGCTTAAATCATATTGTGTCATTTTTTTAAAGGGTAGTCCAACAAAATGGGACCAAGATTTTCTTGCCATCCGTAGACAGTTAATTTTAGCCTTCTTTTTTTTTAACATCTTTTTTGGAGTATGATTGCTTTACAACGGTGTGTTAGTTTCTGCTTTATAACAAAGTGAATCCGCTATGTATATACATATATCCCCACATCCCCTCCCTGTTGCATCTCCCTCCCACCCTCCCTATCCCACCCCTCTAGGTGGTCACAAAGCACCGAGCTGATCTCCCTGTGCTATGCAGCTGCTTCCCACTAGCTATCTATTTTACATTTGGTAGTTTATATATGTCCATGCCACTCTCTCACTTTGTCCCAGCTTACGCTTCCCCCTACCCCTGTCCTCAAGTCCATTCCCTAGTAGGTCTGTGTCTTTATTCCCATCTTGCCCCTAGGTTCTTCAAGACCTTTTTGTTTGTTTGTTTAGATTCCATATATGTGTGTTAGCATATGGTATTTGTTTTTCTCTTTCTGACTTACTTCACTCTGTATGACAGACTCTGGGTCCATCCACCTCACTACAAATAACTCAATTTCGTTTCTTTTTATGGCTGAGTAATATCCCATTGTATATATGTGCCACATCTTGTTTATCCATTCATCTGTCAATGGACACTTAGGTTGCTTCCATGTCCTGCCTATTGTAAACAGTGCTGCAATGAACATTGTGGTACATTACTCTTTTTGAATTATGGTTTTCTCAGGGTATATGCCCAGTAGTGGGATTGCTGGGTCATATGGCAGTTCTATTTTTAGTTTTTTTGGTGTTGTTGCAGTAGGCAGGCCTCTCACTGTCGTGGCCTCTCCCGTTACGGAGCACAGGCTCCGGACGCGCAGGCTCAGCGGCCATGGCTCACGGGCCCAGCCGCTCCACGGCATGTGGGATCTTTCCGGACCAGGGCACGAACCCGTGTCCCCTGCATCGGCAGGCGGACTCTCAACCACTGCGCCACCAGGGAAGCCCTATTTTTAGTTTTATAAGGAACCTCCATACAGTTCTCCATAGTGGGTTATCAATTTACATTCCCACCAAGAGTGCAAGGGGGTTCCCTTTTCTCCACACCCTCTCCAGCATTTATTGTTTGTAGATTTTTTGATGATGGCCATTCTGACCAGTGTGAGGTGATACCTCACTGTAGTTTTGATTTGCATTTCTCTAGTGATCAGTGATGTTGAGCATCCTTTCATGTGTTTGTTGGCAATCTGTGTATCTTCTTTCAAGAAATGTCTATTTAGGTCTTCTGCCCATTTTGGATTGGGTTGTTTGTTTTTTTTGATATTGAGCTGCATGAGCTGCTTGTATATTTTGGAGATTAATCCCTTATCAGTTGCTTCATTTGCAAACATTTTCTTCTATTCTGAGGGCTGTCTTTTCGTCTTCTTTATGGTTTCCTTTGCTGTGCAAAAGCTTTTAAGTTTCATTAGGACCCATTTGTTTATGTTTGCTTTTATTTCCATTTCTCTAGGAGGTGGGTCAAAACGAATTTTGCTGTCATTTATGTCATAGAGTGTTCTGCCTATGTTTTCCTCTAAAAGTTTTATAGTGTCTGGCCTTACATCTAGATCTTTAATCCATCTTCAGTTTATTTTTGTGTATGGTGTTAGAAAGCATTCTAATTTCACTCTTTTACACGTAGCTGTCCAGTTTTCTCAGCACCATTTACTGAAGAGGCTGTCTTTTCTCCACTGTATACTCTTGCCTCCTTTATCAAATATAAGGTGACCATACGAGCATGAGTTAACCTCTGGGCTTTCTATCCTGTTCCATTGATCTATATTTCTGTTTTTGTGCCAGCACCACACTGTCTTGATTACTGTGCTTCGTAGTATAGTCTGAAGTCAGGGAGTCTGATTCCTTCAGCTCCATTTTTTCTTTCTCAAGATTGCATTGGCTATTCGAGGTCTTTTGTGTTTCCATACAAATTGTGAAATGTTTTGTTCTAGTTCTGTGAAAAATGTCATTGGTAGTTTGATAGGGATTGCACTGAATCTGTAGATTGCTTTGGGTAGTATAGTCATTTACAATGTTGATTCTTCCAATCCAAGAACATGGTATATCTCTCCATCTGCTTGTATCATCTTTAATTTCTTTCATCAGTGACTTATAGTTTTGTGTATACAGGTACTTTGTCTCCTTAGGTAGGTTTATTCCTAGGTATTTTATTCCTTTTGTTGCAGTGGTAAGTGGGAGTATTTCCTTAATTCCTCTTTCAGATTTTTCATCATTGGTGTATAGGAATGCAAGAGATGTCTGCGCCTTAATTTTGCATCCTGCAACTTTACCAAATTCATTGATTAGCTCTAGTAGTTTTCCAGTGGCATCTTTAAGATTCTCTATTTATAGTATGTCATCTGCAAAGAGTGACAGTTTACTTCTTTTCCAATTTGGATTCCTTTTATTTCTTTTTCTTCTCTGATTGCTGTGGCTAAAACTTCCAAAACTATGTTGAATAAGAGTGGTGAGAGTGGGCAACCTTGTCTTTTTCCTGAACTTAGAGGAAATGGGTTCAGTTTTTCATCATTAGGAACAATTTGGCTGTGGGTTTGTCCTATATGGCCTTTATTATGTTGAGGTAGGTTCCATCTATGCCCACTTTCTGGAGAATTTTTATCATACATGGGTGTTGAATTTTGTCAAAAGCTTTTTTCTGCATCTATTGAGATGATCATATGGTTTTTATCCTTCAATTTGTTAATATGGTTTATCACATTGATTGATTTGCATATATTGAAGAATCCTTGCATTCCTGGGATAAACCCCACTTGATCATGGTGTATAATCCTTTCATCTGTGCTCATCAGTGATATTGGCCTGTAGTTTTCTTTTTTGTCACATCTTTGTCTGGTTTTGGTATCAGGGTGATGATGGGCTCATAGAATGAGTTGGGGAGTGTTCCTCCCTCTGCTATATTTTGGAAGAGTTTGAGAAAGATAGGCATTTGCTGTTCCGAAATGTTTGATAGAATTCGCCTGTGAAGCCATCTGGTCCTGGGCTTTTGTTTGTTGGAAGATTTTTAGTCACAGTTTCAATTTCAGTGCTTGTGATGGGTGTGTTTATATTTTCTATTTCTCACTGGTTCAGTCTCGGAAGGTTGTGCTTTTCTAAGAATTTGTCCATTTCTTTCAGGTTGTCCATTTTATTGGCATATAGTTGCTTGTAGTAATCTCTCATGATCCTTTGTATTTCTGCAGTGTCAGTTGTTACTTCTCCTTTTTCATTTTTAAATCTGTTGATTTGAGTCTTCTCCCTTTTCTTCTTGATGAGGCTGGCTAGTGTTTTATCAATTTTTTTTATCTTCTCAAAGAACCAGCTTTTAGTTTTATTGATCTTTGCTATTGTTTCTTTCATTTCTTTTTCATTTATTTATGATCTTTATGATTTCTTTCCTTCTGCTAACTTTGGGGTTTTTTTGTTCTTCTTTCTCTAACTGCCTGAGGTGTAAGATTAGGTTGTTTGAGATTTTTCTTGTTTCTTGAGGTGGGACTGTATTGCTATAAACTTCCCTCTTTGAACTGCTTTTGGTGCATCCCATAGGTTTTGGGTCATGTTTTCATTGTCATTTGTTTCTAGGTATTTTTTTATTTCCTCTTTGAGTTCTTCAGTGATCCCTTTGTTATTTAGTAGCATATTGTTTAGCCTCCATGTGTTTGTACTTTTTAGTTTTTTTCCTGTAATTGATATCTAGTCTCATAGCATTGTAGTTGGAAAAGATACTTCATACGATTTCAATTTTCTTAAATTTACCAAGGCTTGATTTGTGTCCCAAGGTATGATCTATCCTGGAGAATGTTCCATGAGCACTTGAGAAGAAAGTGTGTTCTGTTGTTTTTGGATGGAATGTCCTATAAATATCAATTAAGTCCATCTTGTTTAATGTGTCATTTAAAGCTTGTGTTTTTTAATTTACATTTTGGATGATCTGTCCATTGGTGAAAGCGGGGTGTTTACGTCCCCCACTATTACTGTGTTACTGTCGATTTCCCATTTTATGGCTGTTAGCATTTGCCTTATGTATTGAGGTGCTCCTATGTTGGGTGCATAAATATTTACAATTGTTATATCTTCTTCTTGGATCGATCCCTTGATCATTATGTAGTGTCCTTCTTTGTCTCTTGTAATAGTCTCTATTTTAAAGTATATTTTGTCTGATATGAGAATTGCTACTCCAGCTTTCTTTTGATTTCCACTTGCATGGAATATCTTTTTCCATCCCCTCACTTTCAGTCTGTATGTGTCCCTAGGTCTGAAGTGGGTCTCTTGTAGACAGCATATATATGGGTCTTGTTTTTGTATACATTCAGCCAGTCTGTGTCTTTTGGTGGGAGCATTTAATCCATTTACATTTAAGGTAATTATCAATATGTATGTTCCTATTACCATTTTCTTAATTGTTTTGGGTTTGTTTTTGTAGGTCTTTTCCTTCTCTTGTGTTTCCTACCTAGATAAGTTCCTTAAGCATTTGTTGTAGAACTGGTTTGGTGGAGCTGAATTCTCTTAGTTTTTCTTGTCTGTAAAGGTTTTAATTTCTCCATCAAATCTGAATGAGACCCTTGCTGGGTAGAGTAATCTTGATTGGAGGTTTTTCCCTTTCATCACTTTAAATATGTCCTGCCACTCCCTTCTGGCTTGCAGAGTTTCTGCTAAAAGATCAGCTGTTAACCTTATGGGGATTCCCTTGTATGTTATTTGTTGCTTTTCCCTTGCTGCCTTTAATATTTTTTCTTTGTATTTAATTTTTGATAGTTTGATTAATATGTGTCTCAGCATGTTTCTCTTTGGGTTTATCCTGTGTGGGACTCTCTCCACTTCCTGGACTTGATAGACTATTTCGTTTCCCATGTTAGGGAAGTTTTTGACTACAATCTCTTCAAATATTTTCTCAAACCCTTTCTTTTTCTCTTCTTCTTCTGGGACCCCTATAATTCCAGTGTTGGTGTATTTAATGTTGGCCCAGAGGTCTGAGACTGTCCTCAATTCTTTTCATTCTTTTTTCTTTATTCTGCTCCCTGGCAGTTATTTCCACCATTTTATCTTCCAACTCACTTATCCTTTCTTCTGCCTCAGTGATTCTGCTATTGATTCCTTCACACCCCCCTCACCATCTTCCCCAGGGTTCCCCCATCACCACTGGACCCCTAACCATGGGTGGGTCACTCTGGGTGTACAAACTCCTCGCTTTCCCAAGCCGCCCCTCAAGGGTGCCGTCCTGGAGGTCCAGCCTTTACTTTTGCTCCCCCTTCCCTTCCTCCCACTCCCTCAGGACCCACGTGGCTGGAGGGGGCCTCAGTGGGCAGAGGATCAGGTCTGGGATCTCAACAGGCTCCCGGGGGCCCAAGTGGGCAGGGGAAACCTGGCCATGCTCTCTTTCTGATCCTCTGCCCTCCCAATGGTTCACCAATTTCCCTCTTCGGGTGTGGGATCCCTTCCCCTCCCCCAGCCGCCTCTCAGGGGCGCCAGTCCCGTCCCGCCTCCACTTCTCCTCCCCCCATGCCCCACATCCTACCCAGTCACTGGGGGTTCCTCCCGTCCACTTAGGTGTCCGTGGTCCCCCACAGGTGCCTGGTAGGTGCCCTAGTTGTCTAGCCTAATTATTGAAAAACTCAACTATTTTGACTTTTTACAGTGTCTGGCAATCCAGAAAACCTTTAGCTCGGATTAGCCGGACTACAGCATGGAGAAGGAACGTATTCAGGCTGAGAGGCCCGTGACAAGCTATAGTTAATAAGTTCTCCATGGTGTCAAAAGTAATAATAGTAACATGCCTTTGTGAGTTAAATTAATTTTGGTTTGTGCACTGGCCTGCACATAAAGGTGAATGACATTTCCAAAAATGATCAGGCAGGAGTTGAGAAAGCCAAGTGGTAAAGCAGAATGAGATGCGCTCACTAGAGCAGGGCCGCTCACTGCAGGCATCTGGGGGCACAGGCAGAGAGATGCAGGGTATTATTACAGCAAAGGTGACGCCGTGGGGGGAGGGGTTGTTTTAGTTCATTTTGCCCTTTACGAAAATTCCGGAAGAGAGATTGTGTCTTTAGAGAAACTAGAGATGTTTGACATCCTGGCTCCCTGTTTGGTAATGAGAGAGCATCTTCCTGCTAATCTCTGATTTCAAGTGTCTTCAACCCACAGATATTTTTTTCCCTCTGCCTGCAAGAGGCAGCTGACTGGTAATAGCTTTTAAATGAATGACCCGTCAAGTGGCATTTTAAAGCCCTAATGGCTGTGTTCATTTCAGAGACTTCTTAGGAACCCCACACACATACCCTGCCACTGGCACAGATAAATATGCTGTCTGCAAAGAGTTAAAAGACACATGTTGAACCCAGGAAGAAAAGATCTTAGTATGACCGACGTAGCTGGTGTGGTATCTTGTCTTTTTCTGTTTGAGCTCTAATAGTTCAAGGGTTGCAACCAGAAATCAAATTATAAGGAAAATGAAGATTTCCCTGTTAAGTGATTACTATAGATAGGAACTATATAATAGTTTATATTATGTAATTATATAATAGTTTTATATAATATATTATAATAGTTGATATATAAACTTAATAGTTTAAGGAGGAGCTATATAATAGTTTAAGGAAGCCGTGTGTCTCCTCTTACTATAAACTTGACAATTCAGTCTAGGCCTCATCCTAGAGTAATAAGTCTCTACATTTCTTTCATGTATCTGTCAACACATTATTTTTCCTGCCTGTTCAGGAGTACTATTGATATACCACCCAATTTTTAAACTTGTATGTACAAGTTTCTTTATTTCAATAAAATTAAGAGCACTGTATTCTAGGCTATACATATTGTTTGATATCCATAGCCATCCTACACACTCTTGGAAGTATTCTCCTCATTTTATAAAGGAAAAGTAAAGGGAGTACCACAGTCATACGCCCATTAAGTTACCAAGTCTGCATCTTAACTCAGGTCAGTCTGAGCCTGTGCTCCTGTTGACACATAATCATAAAAACCCTTGCCCTGTTTTCCAGCAATCAATTCACTGTATGTACTAAAGGCTTCCTATATAAGCAACTATGTTCTGTACCTTCTACATTTAACTATCCCAAACAAAAACACATCAGCAAAGGAAATAGCTCCTTGGTGGAAGATTTTTCATTAATCTGATGCCTCAATTCAACAACATATCTACAGATCATTCTATGCTGGGCCCTGGTGATACAGAGATGAATTAGATACAGTTTTTCCACTCAAAGGAGTTCATAGGCAACAAGGAAGGGATGATGCTGTCTGGAGGTGAGGAGTTCAGAAGGGATGATTAGATATGAATGAGGTGGGTTATAAAGGACGATTAGGAATTCAACAGGTCAAGAATAAGGATTTCCAATCAGGGGAAGAAGGGTGAGCATCTGAAACATTCAGAGAGAAATAACGTCTGGCTACGATCTAATGCATGTGAGAGGAGAATGATGGGGGCAGGGGCTAAGCCACAAAAATAAATAAGGGTAATATTTTAGTGCTTTGAATTTGGAAGTTAACATTTTACTCTGATAGTTGGCAACCAGGAGGGTATTAAAGCTGCCAGTGGCCGTATCAGCTCTATGGCTTAGAAAGCTAATCCTTTGGCAGCATGACGATGAGTTGAAGGCTCTTGCTTCCAGAGGCAGAGTTCATGAAATTACGTGGCAGTGAAAGTAAAAACTCAAATTTGAAAAGGTTTTTAAGATATGATTTATAGAAACTTGTTTTCAATTAGACAGAAGAGTGAGGGCTTGAAAGCCATTGAAAGTGATTCCAACTCTAGCTTGGTTAACTGAGAAGTGAGCAAACGGGGCAATAAATGAAATTACAGAAAGATGCATGAATTTTAAGGATGAACATTAAGTTCTATTTTGGACATGTTGGTTAAAACAGAATTCATTTCCATTGTAGATCATATTAACACCCTACTTCTCCCCCATCACAAACTTGTTTAAGTGCTTTATATATCGTATTTTATGTTCTTCTATATAGTACCCTACCCAGCATCAACCTGCATTGCTTAAATTTTCCTGATTCCATCATCTCCTTAACAGTCTAGTATTTTTCTAAATTGCTTACAAATAAAGCCAGAAGGCACGTCCTTTCTTCAAAGGAAAGAAATCTCCCAAGGAAAAAATGTCCTGAAGAACAGAAAGTGAAGAAAACAACCTTCATCCTTGCCATTAAGCTAGTACCTTTTCTAGCTTCCTCAGGAACTTCCTGATTTCCATTTCCACTCCTCCCAGTTAGCAGCCAAGTATAATAAACCACTACTAGCACCTGCTCCTTCCTGTGCTGATCCAAGCTCAAGGTCACTGAGGGGTGAAGTGGGGGGACAAAATCCAAGCCACGTTTTACCCAAGGATAGGATTCAGTGGACTTCAACTCAGAGAGACCCACCGTGTGAGGAGACCCTGAGCTCCCCTGCAGAAGGAGGACCTCAGGTGGGGCCCAAGTGCAGTGAGATGGGCATCTCCACATAGACATCTTACCAGGTCCCACAGCTGGCTGTCCATGTCCACAGCTCTTCTGTGTGTCCGAGAACAAACTCCTAAGAGGGCTGACTGAGAGCGAGAACTCTGTATCAGCATTCATATGACATTATCCTTCTGTTCATTAACACAACAAAAATATGAGTGTCTGCTATGTGCCAGACACTGTACCCCGCACCAACTGAGTAAGGAACACACAAAGATGGATATAACTGTATTTTGTAAAAACTCATTCTTAATTTTTGATGGATAGAAATGCTACGAATAAAATAACGAACATGCACTGTGCACTTAAACCATATTCTAGGCATCATTTTAAGCACTTGATGTATCTCCTCTCATTTGATCCTCACAACCACCAGTTGAGATCAGTACTATCATTATCCCCATTTTATCCAGGAGGAAACTGAGGCTTAGGGAGATGAAACAACCTACCCTAAGTCACCTAGCTAGGAAGTGACAAACCAGGGTTTCAAATCTAGGTCTATCTGACTTTAGACTCCAGCTCTAAACCTCTACTACCTGTAGCCCAACAGGTACTTCAGCCACAGATCCATCCCTATACCGTATCCACTGACCTCTGGCCACATGAGAACAGAGAATACAGCACTTATCATGTGTTTAGAGAATGTAGCTTGCTTTTATATTTTTCTAATTCACTGCTTGAAATAATCCCTTTCTTGCATTTATTTATCCTCCTTTTTGCAGAAAGCTTATCCTTCTACCCACTTTTTCCTTATTTGACCTCACCAAATCCCTGTGAGGAGAGAAGAATATAATTGATTACCCCTTCTGATTCAAGATGATGTAATACATCTCCTTTTAGTCGATACATTTAACTCAGGCAACCTCAGGAACGGAAAGGAGAATCAGGGAGCCTGGGTTTGGGACGTGCTTCTGCTCCTCTGAGAAACCTTTCATGTCAATAGTCTGCAGGTATACATGGAAGACCTTGAGACGGTCATTCAGAAATTGTAGCCTGCTGACTCCTGGACACTCAGGAAGACATGAAAGCAATTGCAAATTGCTTAACAGGGGGTGCAATATTAGAGATGAAGAATCTGGCTATGAACACTTCCACCAGGGAAGTGCTGCCATGTGACATTTTTTTCCAGTTCAGCACCTTGTGCTAATAGTATCTTACAGGCTTAGTATTAGATACTATTGAACAATGATTACCCAATATAAAAAGAAAATTAAAATTTCACGAGATTTGCCAGATAGAAGAAAAAGCATGGACTTCGATGCTTAACAAACCTGTGTTCTGGGTTCTAATAACCATGTTACGTTAACAAAGTTACTCCACAGGGCTGAGCCTCAGTTTGTCCATTTATGAAGTAGAGACAATGATAACCTGTACTTCATGGCTGTGAAGATATGGAATAAATCATATGAAGTATCCAACACATAGAAGCTGATCTGTAAAAGGCAGCCCGATTTTTTTTTTTTTTTTTTTTTTTTTTTTTGTGGTATGCGGGCCTCTCACCGCCATGGCCTCTCCCGCCGCGGAGCACAGGCTCCGGACGCGCAGGCCCAGCGGCCATGGCTCACGGGCCCAGCCGCTCCGCGGCACGTGGGATCCTCCTGGACCGGGGCACGAACCCGCGTCCCCTGCATCGGCAGGCGGGCCCCCAACCACTGCGCCACCAGCGAAGCCCGGAAGCCCGATATTAACAATGACTAACATTTATTGAGCACTTCCTGTGTGCCAGCTTCTGTACGCACAGCACGTGTATATTAACTCTTTAATCCTCACAACAGTCCTTTAGTTTATTATCATTCCCACTCTACTGATAAGGATACAGAGTCCCACAAAGGTTAAGAATGTCCCCAGATCACAGCTAAGTAAGTGATTGGTCAAGATTTGGACTCGGCAGCCTTACTACAGTATTAACTGTGGTACTAACTGTCTCTAAAAATCAGTTTTGAGAACCTCATACCTTTTAGGAATAAAAGCTTAACCTCCAGTCCATTTTCCTTTCTTGATGTACCTTATTTGGAACCATAGGAAACTCTTTCTCAATGACCCCATGAAAAATTGTCTCTGGTTACCTCTGTAAGCTGTTCAGTTTTACCCTCACACACAAACGAGTATTCTTAATTTATACTAGAAACAACTTCTTTCAGAAAGATTTCCCACCTGACCCTTGTACCACTGTCACCTACAAGGGACATCATTGGCTCGCTTCTCTGCCTTTAATTCACTCTGGATAAGTTTGAAAGTAACCCTTTATAGTACAACACATTCTTTACATTTTTTGTGTTTTTTCCCATAAGCTTATACCTATAAGACTCCTCTATCTTCAAAAAGTAGTCATATGTATCTATGATTCATTATCTTCAGACAAATCTTTTCAAATATTTCAAGGACTCTGACTGCCTAAAGGCTTTTTTCAGATAACAATTTTTTGGTGCTTTTTTTTTTTTTTTTTTTTTTTTGCTGTACGCGGGCCTCTCACTGTTGTGGCCTCTCCCGTTGCGGAGCACAGGCTCCGGACGTGCAGGCCCAGTGGCCATGGCTCACGGGCCAAGCCACCCCGCGGCATGTGGGATCTTCTTGGACCAGGGCACGAACCCGTGTCCCCTGCATCAGCAGGCGGACTCTCAACCACTCCACCACCAGGGAAGCCCTACATAACAATTTTATACATATTCTTTTTAGCTTCAAATTCAAAATGATGTCCTTTAGATTTCACATATTCTTTCTCTGAGTCAAAAGATTTTGGGGGGTCATCTGAAGTATATATGGTGATTTTTTTTTTAATTTATGTCATTTTTACTTATTTGCCAAAAATATGCATGAAAGCAATGGAAATAAGGATTACCTCAGGCTCTTAATTTGTCCCTTTGCAGAATTTATTGAACAATAATGGTTACTACTTTTCTAAGAAAGTTCATGGAAATCTGCAAACTACTTTAAGGTACAGTGTTGGCAAACATGCTTTTATGGGATTTCAAATGTGAAAAAGTTCTCTTTTTAAATTTTTATACTGGGACATCCCTTGTGGCACAGTGGTTAAGAATCTGCCTGCCAATGCAGGGGACATGGGTTCGAGTCCTGGTCCGGGAAGATCCCACATGCTGTGGAGCACCTAAGCCTGCGTGCCACAACTACTGAAGCCTGCACGCCTAGAGCCCGTGCTCCGCAACAAGAGAAGCCACCACAATGAGAAGCCCATGCACCACAACGAAGAGTAGCCCCCTCTCTCAGCAACTAGAGAAAGCCTGCACGCAGCAACAAAGACCCAATGCAGCCAAAATAAATAAATTTATAAATAAATTTTTAAAAATTTTATATTGCTCTCCATTAACAGGATATCACATAATAAAATCCGAGATGAAAACCATAGATAAAAACTAAATCCTAATAAAATGATAAAAAATCACCTGACGAAATTGGCCAGAAATTTATGGGTCCATTTTCTCAGTCACATTTTCTAGAAGCTAAGTTTCCTTCATTAAAAATATGATGTTCAAAGTTGAAAACCAGAATGCCATTACAAATAAAAGAGGAAAATTATCACAGTTTAAAATGCCTTGAGTTACAGTTGCATAACACACATTCTTAAAAATTCTTTTAGTCGTCATTTCGCATAAAAAAATCTGTGATGTCCTTTACATAACAATAAAAACAAAACCCTGACATCTCAGCAGGTCACTCCAGCTGTCAGTCTGAATACATGCAAAATGAAGCAAATAAGATATACCTATGCGCTTTCTTTGTCTGAAGACGATAGCTTCCAAGCAAATTCACATCACACTCATTTGCAGATAAACTATATTTTTGCACTGTGTGATGTAGTGACTTCCACATTTCCATGCAAGGAACCACTGAATTCCCTAATGATCTGATTTTCTTAACGATGAGCACCAGTGAACTTTCCCCTAGGCAAACCAGATGGAAACGAAATTGTTTCTGCAAAATGAACAATTTGTGAAATGTTGGCAAATTGAATTCCAAATATACTTAGAGATGATCTTGACTTCCTCTGTAAGTCTGCCACAACATGCAGTGCATTTAAGGCCTACATGAGAAATACACTAATTATCTGCATAACCTTTAAGGAAAAATAAATGAGAACAGAAGATCACCACTGGAGAGAGAAAAGCCAAACTCTGATAAAGTAGTAATGTGTAGATGGGACCGTTTCACTAAGAAACTGAGATTAATGTAGATGTTGTTAGAGGTGTTCACTTATCACCTTTGAGATTGGTGATCTATTTTGTGAAGGGGGTAACTCAAGCTAAGCAAATTTCTTCACATTGTTTCAAGTCAGTTACATAGCCAAGAGGAAAATATAAATTCAAATGCCTAATCTATATGCATATAATTTGCAACTCCATATATTTTTATCTTTATCTGAAAACTGAATTAACTGGGCTGTTCATGAGAAAGATTTTGTTTCCATTATCCACAATCTGATTATATTACTATTTTCACAGTGACACTTAAACTATCAAGCAGATGCAACATACTTGTGGTACAGAAGATGGACTGTACTTTTCTCTTTATCTCAATAATCCTTACAGGTCTCCTCGTATCCCATCCATGGAGGGTTGCAATGCCCCTGGAGATGGCCATAGTCATAATTGGGATTTGTACCTATTCAGAAATTCAAATATTCCACCTCAGCTGTTATATCATCAAGTAATGAGGATTCTTTTGCATCTTTACAAGAGCCAGCTACTCAATGTCTAATAAATAATGAAGTAGTGGAAACTATTTAAAAATGGTTATTCTACTGATATTAACCTAGTAAGAAAATGATATTAATACATCTCATGTACAGGGTTAGTATTTCAAAGCTCTTTTCTTTGATTTCATTTTATTCTTACCAGTTCTTTACTAGAAAATGTAGTTGCATTATTATATATAAATCTAGTTAGAGTTTCTCTTCAACCAAACTAGCCAAATTCCCAGTGTTATTCGCGTATCATTTTTAAAACCTATTCCCAAACAGTAACTGTTTTCTCTTTGGCTCTTTTATGTTTTTGTCCTGTCTAGTTTTTCCGCTAATGATATTTATCCATTGTCCTTGGCATGTCTGCTCTCTCAGAAAGCTTGATCCCCAAGATTCCACTTCCATATTCTCTTTGCCTTTAATAAGAAACCCAAATGATATCTTAACTCTAAAGAAACTTTATTGTCAGCTATGTGCTCGACAGTTTTTTGTTTTTACATCACTAGTGCATATAGCATAGCTTTTCATTTCTTCCCCATCAGAGTCTTGGCCAACTGATTCCAAATTTTTCTTACAATAGCACAAAAACTAAAAATTGGCATTTCCTCTGTCCTATCCCTTTTCTACAGTGAGACACAATGGCTCTTGACCTGTAACTTTATATCGACTTTTAGCCGTATGGCAGACACTTTGTTAGGCAAAAGTGATGAAAATATAAGCCTTGTTTAATGAAAGAGGCACATAGGGAACAGGCATCTCGTGTGTAATATTATAAGTGCTATACTGAGAGTTTAAAAAGGTGTCATTGTAACAAAAATAGGGAAGAAAAGCCATTCATGAGAATGGCCAGAGGATGACTCAGTAGAGATGACAGCTGAGAATTAAGAGGAGTCCAGTAGTAAAACAAAGGGAGGGAGTTATACCAGTTAAAGGAAGCAGATGTCCAAAGATACGAAAGCACAAAAGAACATGGTGCAATCCACAACATGCAATAGTTCTTGTTCTGTTGCCTGCAATCCAAAATGAATCTGCTTTCGTGTAGTAACATTTCTGTTGTATAAGTGTGCATCTCCTTTGCTATTTCTTTATATAATACTTTTATCGTTTTCCTTTGTATGTCCATGGGCTTCATCCTCTGCTCTGGTGTCATCTTCGTAGGTTGTCCTTTGTATTTTCAAAAATCTGTTCAAGGGAGACCACCCTTTCCAAGAGTCTGTCAAAAGGGCGGTTGTGTTTAACCTGAATCCTCCTACTTCTGCTCTCTTAATTCTTCTTGCTCATATAGATTATGAGAACCAGAACAGTCAAAAAGCTGGTCTTCTTCTTCCCCTGCTACACGTTCACACATCTAACCCATAATCCATCCCTTTCCGAAAATCCATCCCCCCACTCCTGTGGCATTCTTCCCCTACTGATGGGTATCAAGAACCCCCAGACCAATCCCTTCAGGAATGTTCACTTCCCCCTTTATTGTCAAGTACTTGCACTTTATTGGAAGATAAAGTAAACAAACTGGCTTTTCCCCCGACCCCTTACTCTCTTTTTCAAGTTTCTTTTCTCTCCTCTATTCCTTTCTCTATTTTTTCCCCACTGCCTTGCCTCTCCAACCTCAATTTATTGGCTTTTTTTCCCGTCTTCTCTCTTTTTTCAAGGCTCCCATTTGCTATGGACAGCCCCCTTGGCAAGCTGAAGCCGCAAGTGGAAAAGCTGGACTTGGCCCCTATGACCTCCCTCACCTTGCTTAAGTGGCTTTTCTCCCCTTGCAGCTTCTGTGTGACTAGCCTAGTGCATAGCGTGCTCTTTTTGTTGCCTTCTTTTTGGTTCTCTTCTCCGTGATTGTAAGCTCCTCTTGGCTCACAGGTGGGTCTTACGTAATCCTCACGGAAAGAAAGAGCAGGCACGATTCATCTATTTTAATGGTGCAGGAAGAACTTGCTTGCAGTGCTCCCCTGAGGTGGTTGGTGGCAGAACTCAAGTCTACGGAGCATTTGCCTTCCCTTTCACCCAGACCTCCCTGAGAAGAAGGAAAACCTTCCTATGGAATGGTGTCTCCTACTTGTGTGGTATTACCATTCCTTCTGGATTTCTTGGTCACCACCCCAGAACTAAAAAGGGAAAGTGTTCTTTGGATAAAACAGCACCTTGGCTTCTGAGTTCTCTCTGTCAAGACCCTATTCCCCCATGGTACCTTTCACGTTAGTTAGGATGCACCAGTAAACGTAGCTATGGAGTGAGAGGTCAGGGTACTAAGTCTTTGCAGTTGTTGAGTATGATTAGTAAACATTTAATGCTGCTCTACCAGAAAGACTATGTATAAATCATTCAAATGCTTATCTCTGCCAGTAAAAATGACACATCTCAGAGTTGAAAGTGCCAAACTATGCCTTCCAAGGATTACCTGGCATTGTTTTTCATGACTGCTCCAGCACCAATGGCCCACCTTCTGGCATATTATTTATGTATAATGGCTTCCTTTATAATTGCCTAGGTCAAATTTGCATTTTTATGTAGAAATAGGTTGCTCATATTTCAAAATTACTTAGTATCCACACTTCCGGTTTAAAAGAAGATAACGCTGGTTCCCATAATCCAAATTTAACTATTTGGAAGAGGCCCCAAAAGTCACATGAAGACAAGAAAATAGAATATTTAAAATTGGGTCTGACCTAGAAAATCAAGGACATGTAGCTAACAGAGAGAGAATGTTAAAGGGACAAAGCAACGTGGTCTCTTTAGATACTTTCCACAAACGTTCTGCATTATTTCCCTTCGCTTCACATGTCCTCATACAATTGGGTCATTCACCTGGATTCCTACTAGGCGCTCTGACTGACTAAGGCAGCATCCCTAGCTATGGAGACATACTCACCATCTTTGGCGTTTTTGCCCGTCTCCACTCACTTAGATAAATCTTCCATAACCCAAAGAACTGTCAACTAAAATTTAATACCATGATGGATTGCCATGTCATCCTCTAGGGGGCAAAACAGCGTTTCATATTATTTTAAAGGACTCCTAGAGATCTAAAACTTTAGGGGAAGGGAATGAATGGTGGAATTTCAGGCCCCAAAGCACACTACAGAATGAAGAATCTTTTGACAAGGACATTGCCAGGACTCACTTTCCATTCTACATTCTGGTCGCATTCCCCTGTCCACCACTTGAAATTCTCATTTGAAATTAACCAAAACAAATTCCTCTACCTTCTCTATACTGGTCCTTCCAAATATATATTTCTAAAATGGCACTAATCATTTTATGTTGAACTTTTGTTTTTATGCTTGTCCCCCTCAACACAGAATAAGTTTCTTAAGGTCAAGGACAAGTTTTCATCATCCATTCTTCCTAGTACCTTGCACCATGACTGACATATTGAAAACACAAAATAAGCATTTGGCAAACTGAATTAATGAAGTATAAGCATTGCTCATTTTCTACTAACCACAGAAAGTGAAATGGATCACTAATCATACTTTTGAAAACACTGTTTAGAATTCATTCATTTATTTCTATTAATTATGTAAGGCTAGGCTACAGTAAGAAGTTGGCCCAAACATGTAATGGTTCAGCAAAAGAAATTTATTTCTTGCTCACTCAGTAGTACAAAGTGGTTCCACATTGGCAGGTAGGGTTCTTTTACTGTGCCATTTGGGGATCCTGGCAAACTGAACCTCTGCCATCTACAGCACGTGGCTTCGAAGGTCACAGAGGTCACTGTCACAGTCATAGGAGAGATGAAAGATCATACAAAGTAGTTATGGGGGATTGAGTCTAGAAGGGCACACTTCACTTCGGTTCACAGTCCATTGGCTAGAATCCAATCACAAGACCTCATCCAACTGCAAGGAGGGCTGAGAAATGTAGTCTAGCTATGTGTCCAGGAAGAAGAGAATGGATTTTGACAAACAACTAGCAGTCTCTGTCAGAGTTGAGCACTCAAATATGCATGCATTCTTTGTCTCAATGAATATGTGCTGATCATATCTTATATGCCAGAACTATGCATACAGATTAAAAGGGTACTGTATAAAGATGGTCAAGTTCATGTAAGTGAGATGCAATCCAATAATCACACAAATCAATATCTGATTGCTGTATATCATTACAATTACTGGGCATGATTATAGTAATGATAACTATAGTCAAAACTTCAAAAGAAGAGTATAAGGAACCACTAAAGAATATTTAAGAAAGGCTTTACTTAGTCTTGGAGTCAGGTAAGGCTTCTCTAAATAAATGTTGAGGTAAGGTCTGAAAGATGAGTAAAGGTTACATAAAAGGGAGAATAACGAAAGGACAGAATGTGTCAAGCAAAAGGAACTGTTCATATGGTGGTGCTAAGAGTACAGTTAACATGACTTATTTCATGATATGAAGAAGCCTGATATGAAGAGGCTGAGGAGTAAGCAGGAACAAGACATTGAAGAATATTTTAACTGGTGGTAAAGTTGTGGATCTTTATCCCAAGAGAGACAGAAGACCTACTTGAGGATTTTAAGTAGATTTGTTATTTAAGAGGCCGACTCTGCCCACTATATTCCAGGAGTAAATTGGAGGAGGACAATTTAGAGACTATTAGAATATCCCAGGTGACAGATTATTGGATTAGGGGGTAAATACTCTAATATTGAAATATTAGAGATTTATTGGAAAACGATGGAAACAAGTGAACCCACTTGAGAGATTTCTAATAGATAAAATCAGATCTCTAAAGAAGTCAATGGTCAGTGATAATGCCCAGTTTTCTGGCTTTAGCAACTGTTTGGAGGCGGTTACCAATACTGAAATAGAGTGAACCAGGCTTGTGAGAAATGTAATGCAATTCAGTTTTTGGCATTTGAGTCTAAGATCTTTATTTAACGTACTAATGTGGAAATGACAAGGAAGCAGTGGATATATAAGTCTGGAGTCCAGATAAAAGATCGGAACTGAAGAAACAATCTTGGGAATCACTTCTGGATTGTAACTAAAGCCATAGACAGGGACAATATCAGTTTAAGAAGAAAAGAAATGGGCTTGGACTAGAATCAGTGGCCAGAGAGGCAGATAAATCAAGAAAGCCTCCAGAATTACAGAATCCAGGGAAGAGAGAGAAGTCAACACATCCTGCTGAGAGTTCAGGTTAATGAAACCTGAAAAATATTTATGACTTACCAAGATGGATGTCATTTGAAAACTTGGCAGAAACAATTTCAATTCAATAAAGTAATGGAGAAATCAGTAGAACATGAACAAATAGGGACAGTGAATGTAGACAATTCATTCAAGAAGTTTGGCTTCTCTAGATAGTGCCTATTTCGACCACCCTCTTCCCTATATATGGCACTATGTATGGGGAAGAAGGTGGTTGAAATAGGATTTTTGTTATAATAGCAAGTGCTCACATAGTACGTTTTATGTGCCAAGCACTCTTCTAATTACTTTACTTTGCCTTGTATTTTACCATGTTTATTTTGTTCCTTGGTTTTGTATGCTTTATTGTGCCCTAGTATCTAGGACAGTGGTGGCCCATAGGAGATGCCCAATAAATGTTTGATGAACAAATAGTTAATGCCCATGTCTCAGTCCAGTGCTCTCTCCATCACTCTGTACTGCACTGTACTGTTATTTTTAATAGGCATTTTGATTTTCTATTTTTATCATTTTTAGAGCACTTCAGAATATCCACTTTTCTGTTGTTAATTCTTATTTCTAATAGGACTACAAGTGTATCTCTTCATCAAAGTAGAAGTTAAAGATATAGTGAAAAAAATTTGAAGATGTAAATCATAAATAGAAATCTGTCCTTAATTAAATTACATACATTTTATACTTATAGAAGAGTAACTTGTTTAAGCGCTTAGAGACTTTGCCCGTGCATCCCTGTGCCTGGAATATTCTTGCCCTGTCCTTCAAGGGGTTCATATTGACTCTTCCTGTGGAATCTTCCCATCTCAGCTCAGGTATTTTCTCTTCAAGCACACTTACATGTCACCAATCCCCCATATATACTAGCTCTAGCTGAAAGGGGAAAGCTGGAAGACTTGTCCTAAAGCTACATTTGCATGGCAAGCACATTTGTTTTACAAAGAATGTTTATTTGGGGTGGCTGGAAAAATTTATCCTTGATTATTGGGGGTATAAATCTCCAAATAAAGTCTTCCTTCCTTAATTCTATCACTAGACCCTGGCAAGTTTCAACCTTCTCCTCTTTGCCCCCAGAGTATTTGTGCCACCTGTTCAGTGCAGTTAACACATGATATTGTTATTCTGTTTAAATTTGTCTTTCTACTACATTCTGAACTTGTTTAAAGTCATCTTATTCCTCTAGGTATCTATGGAGCCTAGACTAGACCCTGGAAGAGTTTATGATGGAACTTAATCATTGCTTAATAAGAAATGAATAGTTGAATGCATATGAAGTTAATCAATTACATGGTAACCTCACAAAAATAAGTATTAAAAGAAATAACATAGTCTCATTCACCTGAACCATTTACTGTCCATTTGCACGCTAGGCCAGATTCAGTCTTTTTAGCCTGGGTGCATCCACAGCAACATTTCACACTGTGACCATCTGGACCATTAGATGTAAATACCGATTTGCAGATACTTCAGGGGTAGAAGAGTAGTTATGGGAATAAAAAGAATTTGAAAGATACTACCACACAAAGGATATGTTTAAAGCCACCCTATCTGTTATTAAAATTAAAAACCTGACATTGACCTTCCCTATAAATGAATAATATCTTTGTATTTTTACAAATGGAGAACACGCAAATAGTCTAGATTTTCATTTTGAGAGATTGGACTGCCATTTGTCTGTCACCTCTAAATAGATGCCCAACCTCAGGAAAAAACCTTCTATTCAGAGAGAATATCTCCAGTTTAACACATAGAAAAATCTTAAGATTAACATAAATAGAATATGTCCTTTTAAAATGTCACAGCATTAAGTCAATTCAGGTACCTTTTTAAAACTCATTCAAAAGTATAGCATTTCCAACAAGTGTGTGAACTTAGCCCCATTTGCAAAGATCATTAAAGTGAACACCTCTCTCTACACATAAAATGATGGATGGTGCTATAAAAAACAGCATATATTCATTTTAATCAAGCTTTTTATTTACCCAATGGAGATGACCTCTGTTCTAGTATCTATAATGCTTTTCAAAAAGGAAAGGTATTACTGTAGTTGTCTATATTAAATCATTAATTCATGTCTACTCTATTCAGTGGATGCTTTTAAAAAAATATCAGAATTATCAAGCTGCTCAGAACAAAGGTGCTTTCTGATTGTCAGCTCCATATTCTAAAAGAGCAGGTTAATTTCTCTGAATCTCACAGTTGGAACTTTCTAACACTAACTGGCAGTTTCCACCTAGTGATCAAGGCAATTGACTAAAATAAATTATACATAAAGCTGAGATTTCTAATAGTAGTAAGGTCCCTTCATGAGCTAATCATACCAGCAAAAGCACTCATCTGTCGGCTGCAACCCCATAGGGTCTTGAAATTATCGTATAAAAACTGCACTTCCAAGAATGTTTTCGTTTCCAGTTTCATGAAAGGACTAACTGAGCCATGTCTACAGAACTAGGAACAAAGAAAGACCTCTGAATATATTCATTAGTTGACTTGTTGATTAACTAGAAACACTGTTGATATATCGAGTACTAGTGTCCATACTGTTTACAAAACAAGACTGGTGAGGCTCTCTTTTCAATGCAATCAACCAACAGTTATTTCTAAGCCCCTATCATGTGCCTTATTAGGTAGTATCAAGTACAATCCCTCTTCTTCTGGAGATTAGGGTGAGGGGAACTCGCAAATATGAATAGGGGAAAATATCTCTAGGCACCATACTACTGGCTATAAAGCAATTAATTACTAGTAGAAATCCTTGTGCACTATGGAGATACTTAAAGATATGGAACTTGGACTAGGGCTTAATGGTTAGGGGTAATTTAATTAGGCATAATAAGGGACTACAGACAGACATTGTAGATGAATTTCCTGACTAAGCAAAAATCTGGTGATGGGAAGGAAGATAGCTCAGAGACGTAGTCATTGCTGTGGTGACCCCTCCACACACACACAGTCTTGCACCATCTTCATGATGAAGGCATTTATTCCACTGGCCAAGAGTGTTGATGGCTGACACTCGTAACAACTGAGTTGCTCCTTCTTAGAATCTCCCTCACAGCTGAGGAGGCCCTGGTCCAAGATGTGGGGAAAGGCCACATCCAAAGACCGGTGGATTCAGGAGCATAAAAGTCATCTCTTCAGAATTTAGAACATCTCTGAAGAGCTATTTTAGCTCCAGAACTTCCTATAGGATCGACTGAGGCCTTTGGTGTGACTGCATCATAGCCCAACTTCTCCACCTGAGCCATCCTGCTTTCTGCATTCTCCCACAGGTGTTGATTCAAAGGACACATCCCAATCTCCCATTTGCAAATCAGTTTGCTTCCATGGAGAACCCAACCTGTGGATACTGAGGACATTGACTATAATTGATAGTAGGGAATCTGCATTTATTCCATCAATAGGAATCATACAGCTCTGCTCTGTGCCAGCCATCTCTTGTGGATCTCATACTCTGGTGGGGAAAACCTCAACAAAATAGAACTTCGAGCAATATGTGCTAGGATGAAAAAAAAAGCAGGGCATGGGGGTAGGTAGTGTGAGTGTTTAGGAGTGGATGGAACCTCTTCAGATAGCATGGCCATATAAAAGGTCTCTAAAGAGGTGATATGTAAAGCAGAAAGCTAAGCAAACTAATAGAACAATCCATGATAGTATCTGGGGGAAGAATATTGCAGGCAGAAGGAAGAGCATAGGCAAAGGGTCTGAGGTCAAAGTGTACCTAACGGGTTTGGAGGAGAGAAAGTAAGATCGGGAGTATAATGGTAGGAGATGGAGGGGTGAGACCCCCATCTATAAGGCCTTTAAGTGTAAGGAATACAGATTATTCTAAGTGAAATGGGAATACATTGAAGGGCTTTGAGTAGGATTGTCTCATGACCAGATTTCCACTTTGAAAAGATCAGTCTGCCTTCTATGTGAGGAAGAGTCTAGAAAGGAGCAAGAGTTGAAACAGAGTGGCTATCAGGAGGCTATTAGAGAAGTCTAGGTCAGGAATTATGTGATGCTTTAGACTTAAGGTTACCAATAGTCATGGTTTGCCTGGGATCAAAGTCTCCCAGTATACAGGACTTGTGAGGCTTAAACCAGTAGAGTCTTGAGCAAATGAGGGTGGTTGGTCACCCTTCTTGGACTAGAATGATGACCCTATAAATGGGGAGATACAGTCAAATTCAAAATATATTCTGAAGATTGAGTAGGTAGTGAAGTTGAAGAAAAAGATTTGGATAGTTAGGGCAAAGAATAGAGCTTCTTGAAAGCCAGGAAGATGGGTTTGGACCTTTGAAAGATTAGCTTGGCATTAGTATGTGGTCTACATTGGACTTTGGTGAGACTATGACTTAAAGAAATCTTTGCTCAGACTATTTCAAAAGAGATGACAGAAGTATTTAGGGCATAGTCTCACAGAGTGGAAATGGAGGTGAAGGGGATAGAGGTAGTGGTGGAGGCCATGGTGTAGGGTGATGGTAGTAATGGCAGCAAATGGTAGAGATGCAGGTCATATTGGAAGTGGAGGTGGTGAGGGTAGAGGTCATGCTGATGATGGTGGTAGAAAAAAGTGAAAGAAAAAATACAGTTGAACATACATTACCCAAAAAAAGAAATAACAAGACTTGTAGGCTGAATGACTAGAGGAAAACAAAAGGTAAGGTGGCCACTGGAAACAGATGAGTTAGCGACCCTGACAGGTAAGAGTGTTGAAAAGGCAAACAGTTGAGGGGAGGGTTTGCTGATGAACATCCATTTAGTAAGACAATCTAAAAGTGAAAGGAGAATATCCTAGTGGGCGGTCAGTTAGGAATATTAGTTTCTACCATTCCAGATGACAGTCTGACACTAAAGAAAACTCAGGGGCTTCCCTGGTGGCGCAGTGGTTGAGAGTCCGCCTGCCATTGCAGGGGACACGGGTTCGTGCCCCGGTCCGGGAAGATCCCACATGCCGCGGAGCGGCTGGGCCCGTGAGCCATGGCCGCTGAGCCTGCGCGTCCGGAGCCTGTGCTCCGCTGCGGGAGAGGCCACAACAGTGAGAGGCCTGCGTACCGCAAAAAAAAAAAAAAAAAGAAAAGAAAAAGAAAACTCAGGATCAAGTCAAAAGACTTTGAGCATTAGCTCCATGCTAATGTAAACCTTATGTAAACCGAGTTTAAAAATTTTAAAGCACTGAAAAGCAACTTCAGTTGATTAACATAAAAATACACGCTTAATTTGGCATACCAATTATGATGATTTTATGAGCAAATGAAATCTTACATGTTCAAGTTCCTAAGTTAATGAATTAAATGGAGATCTGTAAAAGGTGCTAAAATAAGTACTTTTCTCTATTTCCCTTTCTCCCAAAATATCCACTTTGAAATCCAGTCACTCATTCTTCCCCCATCCCATAGCTTTAAAATTAGAGGTAACTTGACATATTTCTTCTACTTGAGGTATGGTTTTTTCAAACTGCAACTGCTTTCTTCTGAAACTAAATATGTAAAATCTTAAAGATTCCCTAGATATCCTAAGATTGAAGAATAAAAGTATACTAGAAGTTATGACAACTCTTTGTTTAGAACACCTGAGATGCCTATAAAGTGTGGAATTAGATTATGGGCCACGAAGAACGGTGTCATTTAAGAGAGAACGGCTGATTAGGATGCTTAGAGTGACCTGGTTCTCCAGCAGTTCCCCAGGAAGCTTACTGTGGCAAATAGACTCCTGCAAAAAGAACCCTTCTGATGAGCATTTCTGAACAGGAGTTTTGTTCATTTACCTTTGTCTTGTCTCCTAAGGTTCAGATGAATTTGTCCATCCTTTGTATTAATTTCTGTGCTATCGAGGCCCGTTCTGTATTTTCAGAGACTATGAAATGTAATCTAGTCCGCTAGATTCTCCTGATATGTACATTAATTCCTAGGGGTGAGTAGGCACATTACAAGTAACTATTATCTACACTAGTGGAAGAGAGGTATGACCTAGATAATTCAAAATGAGGGAATTAGCTCCAATTTCCATATATTTACTTTTTGAAAATATGTGGAAAGTGATAATTCAGGGAAGGACCTTGTCTTCAAGGAGTTTTTAGTCATGTGGGGAAATTAAGACACGCACAGTAAGACCAAAAAAGTCCCCTTAGTAACGTAAGAGATATGTGGGTAAGGTGCTATGGGAACTCAAGAAATGAAAGAACCATGGCTATACACACATGTGGTGATATTTTCAAAAGCATTACATAAGCAGAAAGTACCATTTCTCTCTTCCTCTCTCTCACGTGCGCGCACACGCACACACACACAGACATTGAATATATTACTTCTCACCTATCGATAAATTATAGAACAGGTAGATACCCTTTCCTTTTTGAAAGATGGATTTAATGAGTACCCCCCAAAAAAGGAATTGCATTTTCTTAATTTGTTGGATTACATCTGGGCAGTTAATTTAGCCAATTTAACATATGTCAAGATACAGAGAAGGCCAAAAACAGCCAAATTAGGAGTACAACAGGAGAAGACCTGAGGATATGGCCTTCTGTACCTCACTCCTATGTTAGAAATCTATCTGCAAAAGTCTGGCACAACCATTACCTTCTTTGGAATTACTATTGGAGGAGGGATGGGCAGGGAAAAGATGCAAAGAAATAAACCCTGATTTGCCATACATATACTTAATGCCGTATGTCAGTGAGCAGTCTAGCACCTCCAGCATCTGAGAATACAACAAACTGCACACCCTTGCCCCCTCTCTCATGCATTAATATGAATGCAAAAATCTTCCTCATGTTCAATTACCAAAGTTCTTAGTTATCCTAAAGAGTAAAACACTTAAGGTGGGAGAACCCATAGGCCTCTTTTCTGAAAAAGGTGAAAGTTCTATATAGCGTCAACATTTTAAACTCTTCAGTTATTCAGAGATGCTCAAATATAGGATTGGTGAATGTTCTTGAAACTAAAATATGATACCAATGAAATAGCGTGAGGGTATATGAGAAACTTTGTGTTACTGTGTATTTCACTTTTTTGACCCACTGCTTAGATTTTTATAAATTTTAGGATAAGGAAAAAGAAAGTTAGACCTCACTTGAAATGAGTAAAACTAAAAGTGCAAAAACTTATATACGTTTTTGCCTTTTTGCCTTTCTGCTGTTAGGAATTTACAATTTCTCATCAATAAATAGAATTTAAATGGAACATGGAAACAAGTATTTTTCCCCCAAAAGTCTAAGTATTACACATAATCCTATTTGAAATGTCAAAAGACAAAAAAGTAGGTAGGTTGAGTCTACCAAAAAAGTGTTAGGCTCTTTTCAAAGCTATTTAATCAAGTTATTAATTTTTGCCAAGAGTTTTGCAGTACTATTCAGAAAGCAGTCTCTAAAAAAGTTGTCTTGGTCCCATCTCCTGAACCATTGAATTATGGATATATTTTGATGAATGTTAAAGTATAGATGAGCTAATTAAAAACTGAAATGAGTTATAGTCACTCTTGATGATACCTTAGTGAATGAAAGACCACTGGGTAAATGCCAGTGAACGTTAAGAGTTTTCAAATTCTAATTGTCATAATCCCCCTCCCTGAGGAGTTTACAGTGTTTATGTACAAACCACATTCACCTTTATTTGAAAAATTACTTATACTTTCTTATTGGTTTTCATAGCAAGAGAAATTGGGTGATATCTGCTTCTCCCTTCGCTACGTACCTACTGCTGGCAAACTGACTGTTGTCATTCTTGAGGCAAAGAACCTGAAGAAGATGGATGTAGGTGGCTTGTCTGGTGAGTCTGATGTTTACTGTGTTTTTTGATGCTGTTTCATCGTGGATACCGAATGCACAGCACACGTGCCGCGATGCCCCACTCCTTAATTGGTCACAGTTCTCTTTCCCATGGAACCTGGAAGCAGTTTCAGAATTCATCCCAACACAGAGACCCAGGAAGCCACTCTCAATTTATTAGAATTAGCAGAGAAGATGAGACCTATTTTCCCACTTCACAGCCCAGGTATCAATTGGCAATCCTATAGCTCTGAAAGATGAAAAACTGCTTCTCTTTTGAAAGGCAACACTTATGACCAATTATAATTTTGTTCCCTTTTTTTGTTTTGTTTTTTGGTCAAAATTCATTTATGATATGAAAAATACTGTTTTATCTGAGACTCATTAGGTTAATACTTAATTTATATAATAAAAGACAAATATTAGGTAAGTATATAGCCTAAGATAGTTTTTAGCAATACTGTTTTGTGTGAACATGCATCATTTCAAATATATGTGAACAATAAAATCTGAGGGTGACTCCTCATGGTAATGCATTTATTCTCTACAGCTTGTGTTGGGGATGGGGAAATTTGGGGATTTAAAGTTCTGTAAAACCCAATTTTAGTTTTAAAAAAAGTGAGTAAAGTATATTCTTTTCTTTTTTTTTAAGTGAGTAAAGTATATTCTTTTTTTTAACACCTTTATTGGATTATAATTGCTTTACAATGGTGTGTTAGTTTTTGCTGTATAACAAAGTGAATCAGCTATACATATACATATGTCCCCATATCTCCTCCCTCTTGCGTCTCCCTCCCACCCTCCCTATCCCACCCCTCTAGGTGGTCACAAAGCACCGAGCTGATCTCCCTGTGCTATGCGGCTGCTTCCCACTAGCTATCTATTTTACATTTGGTGGTGTATATATGTCCATGCCACACTGTCACTTCGTCCCAGCTTACCCTTCCCCCTCCCCATGTCCTCAAGTCCATTATCCTTGCTCAAAAGCAAAGTCAAATGAAGGACTTGTCATTTCCACAGCGGAACACAATTGTTTTTATTTTCTTCTCTGTGTGATTAAATCAGTTATATCCTTGATCTTCTAGTAACTAATTAAAGTGTGAGGAATTTTCTTGATATGGCACAGGGTCAAAAATAGACTATAGTTGTCATTGTTCATGGCTATGGAATTAGATCCAACATTACTGGTTATTCAGTGCTTTCTCTAATAAAAATATTGCAAACTTCAAAAGGTCACCCTCATGCAGCATGGTGATTTTATATTATAAAGTGTAACAGCTAAAATATGCTGAAGCTAAGGTTCCACCTACTGAACCACTAATTTGTCAACCAAATTCTCCTGGTGCCTAAATTTACTTCTCTTTATAAATATATTGCCTGGGGAATCTGCACGACTTCTTTCATGTCACTAAGACCCCATTTAAAAACTTGCTGCTTTCATTGCCTAATGGCATTAACAGAGCAAGTTTAAAGCAATAAGCAGTTTCTTTCAAAAATGTAGAGTATTTACTGTGCCTAAGATGCAAAATATATGCATACACCTATGTAAGTATCCATACACATCCACCTTTTCCCGGGTCTGTCCTGTAAAAAGGCCTAGAAACAAAGACTGACCTAGTAGCCATGACCATCCCAGAACCAGAAATGGTGTGAAAATACAATTTCTCACTAGAAGAACCTGGAGCTCATTGGAGAAATGGTAGATTCCACATGTGGCAAAGGAAGGTATACAAGACAAGCCTAGAACATCTCATCATACCAGAAAGCAAGGAAACTATCAAAGACTAAGGGAGTCATGTCAACAGGCTTAAGAGTCACCTTGAAGAGGCTTCCACTGGCCAAAGATGTGATCATTTGAACATCAGTTATGATAATAAATGCAATGTATTTAAACCTAAAACAAAAGAGTATTTAATGTGCAGAGAAATTTTTAGGCACAAGAACAGTTTACCCCCAGAATTCTACTTAGTATCTTGAAGTCTGACTTCAGACGCCTTTGACCTTTCCGCTTCCTTTGGTTCGATAGCCAACTATCATCATCTAGTTCTCTGCATCCTCTCTCCCACACTTCTTTCCAAACTCCTATGCCAACCACCTCCTCATCACCTCTATCCAGTGCTCTCCTGGTCTTCCTCCCCATTCACCTTAACACCCTTCATCAGAGTTCCAGAAGCAACTCTACCATGAAGCCAGTAACTTCAGGGTCCCTTATTTGTTCTGTCTTCTCCCAAAGTCCTAGAAAGGAGTCCCCATGGTCACAGATAGATATTTCACCCATAATTTGTTAATCACAGTTTGTGCCTCTTGACACTCTCACGCCTCTTCCATCATCCATCTCTCTTGTTGTTCAGCAGCATCAGAGATGCTACAGGCATTTTTGAGGTTTAGCTATGGGAAGTTGGGTCTAGCAGGACATTATTTATGTGGCTTGCAGTCATAACCATGTGTAGTTGGGTAACTGCTAGGTATCCCAGTGAAGGAAGGGCTCCTGGCATGACTCCTACTACCCATTGGGCTAACTCAACACTGTGACATGGAAGGGGCAAGGCCAGAGGTCATATCTAATTCAGTCTTCGTAACTCTATAAAAGAGAAAAAAATATTCTTTTTTCAAATGCCAAACTACATTTGCTGAAAATAGCTAGTTAACTGGAACCAAAGTGGGCTATTTTGCCAGGGTTTACAATTATAGTAGCTTCACAACCCACCTAACCCAGTTCCACCCCTAAATTTGAAGTATCTGGAATGATTTGGTTGAACAGTTAAATATTAAATTAAGGATATTTAGCCTTGAAATATCCTTAAAGAGTCCTAATCATATGGGCTTCCTGCTGCCTGTAAAATTAAGTCATAATCACTCAGGTCTACATAATATAGATACTTCCAGACTACACCCCACCATATTTCTATATTTGAACCAAGTTGACCAGCACACTGGTCCCCAGAACAGGCGATGGGATTTGCTGCCTCCACTGTTTGCTTAAGTTGTTTCCTTCACCTGGAATCTCTTCCATCCACCAAGGAAGGTCTAGCTAAACCCTATCCATTCTTCAGGCCCAGCTGAAGTCTTATTTCCTCCATCCATTGAACAACTATGTATTGTGTCCCTACTTTATGTTAGGCATTGTTCTGAAACCAGGTTTACATCAGTGGACAAAACAGCCAAAGGACCCTGCCCTCATACAGATTACATTGTAATGTGCGGAAACAGACAGGAAGCCAATAAATAAGAAAAGCACGTTGTACACCAAGAGGTGATAAGTGCTATGAAGAAAGCAAAGCAGGGAAGTAGAATAAGGAATGTTGGGGAGAAGCTTTAAATGGGGTGGTTGGAGAAAGACCCGTGAGTAGGTAACCTTTTGGCAACAACCTGGAAGAGGTGAAGAAGTGAGCCATAGGGGTGCCTGGGACAGACAGCATTATACGTGGAGGGATTCCATGAAGCCTTTTTTTTTTTTTTTTTTCCATTTGATTCCAAATCCCATATTGTTTTTTTTGTTTTTTGTTTTTTTTTTAACATTTTTATTGGGGTATAATTACTTTACAATGGTGTGTTAGTTTCTGCTTTATAACAAAGTGAATCAGTTATACATATACATATGTTCCCATATCTCTTCCCTCTTGCGTCTCCCTCCCTCCCACCCTCCCTATCCCACCCCTCCAGGCTGTCACAAAGCACCGAGCCAATATCGCTGTGCCATGCGG
The DNA here is from genome assembly GCF_039906515.1 of Pseudorca crassidens. Classification (NCBI taxonomy): domain Eukaryota; kingdom Metazoa; phylum Chordata; class Mammalia; order Artiodactyla; family Delphinidae; genus Pseudorca; species Pseudorca crassidens. Next base: position 67,337,969 of record NC_090306.1, read on the forward strand.
CTGCTCATGAAGCCTTTTTTGATCCATCCTAAAAGAACAAATTTTTTCCTTTTTTAAATGCCAGGAGTTTGTTTACACCCTTCAAACATCACGCTTCTCTCACTAGACTGTGCTCTATATTTATATATCCCACCATTCCCACACTGACTGGTAGCACTGAGCTGAGCTGCTGAATGAATAATCAATTATTTACAAAGGAGCTATGGCCTGAAAAAACAAGTCTTGCATTTCAAATTTGTTTAACCTACTTACCATTAAAATGACTTTAAGCACTTGGATGGTCTGTCTCAAAGTAAGTTGACCTATGTCCAAGGAGACCAAAATTATATAATGAGGTCCTTCCAGGTAATTTGAATGCCAAACTACATTTGCTGGAAATGGCTAGTAAATTGGAACCAAAATGGGGTTTTTGCCAGTGTTGAAATCCCAGTCTCCCACTGTTAGCAATTTGACATTGGACAAGTTATCTAGCTTTCTAAGCCGCAGTTGCATTATCTGTAAAGTGGAAATAATTAGAGAATCTTATTTATAAGGTTATTGTGAGAAATAAATGAAAGCACACTAAAGTGCTTACTGACTATTACTGTCATTATTTCTATTAGTAACCTTATCAAATCTTGGGCTAAATATGCAAAATGTGAAAGCAACCAATGGATAGTTTAACCAATTCCCTGATTTAGTGGGAAAAAAGTTTGATGGGATTGGCTGGTCAATTCAGACAAAGAGATATCAGTAGACTCCTGTATTCTAAGTCCCAATATCAAATTAAGACAATATATGGGATTAAACAAAAAATATTGAAGAAATAGGAACATTTTTAAAAATAATTTCTTACTACTCAACACAGTTTCTTTCTTTCCTACTGTATGAATTCGAAAAGCATGGCCCCAAGATTTTGCCTCTATCATATACCCAATATAACAAGCCATGCAAATCCCAACTCTTACTTTACAGTGACAAACTTGATTGGACCATTCACATATCTACAGTAGACACTTGAGCTTTGTTGCTTCCTGTTCTAGCGCTCAAGTATTTGAGCACCAGCGAGGGTTTCCGAATCTAGCTATTTGTATTGAAATCTTGAGTCCTGCAGGCTGCAGGCTGTTCGTCAGGTGCACGTATGTGCAGTGGGAAATGAGCAGCTTTTGTGCCCTGTACTTGGAAAAAACTCAAGCCTTCGGCCTAGTAACCACAACCTAATATACATCTGCACTTTTGGAGTAAATCTCCCTTCAAATAAATGTTTTCGTAAAAATTGAGGTAGAGTATGAAGAGTGCCTTAGTCCATTCAGGCTGCTATAACAGAACACCATAACATGGGTGTCTCATAAACAGAAATATCTCACAGTTCTGGAGGCTGAGACATCCAGGATTAAGGTGCCAATAGGTTCTGTGTCTGATGAGAACCTCCTTCCTGGTTCACAGATGCATGTTTTCTCTGTGTCCTCACGTGGTAGAAGGAGCAAGGGAGCTCTTTGGGGTCTCTTTTATAAGGTCACTAATCTCTTTCATGAGGGCTCGACCCTCAAGAGCTAATCACCTCCCAAAGGTCCCACCTCCAAATACCATCGCATTGAGGACCCTGTTTCAACGTATGATTTTTAAGGGGACATTAACATTCAGTCTATAGAAAAGAGGTCTAAGAAATTGAAAGCATCAGAAAAGTTGAGAATTCCTAAAGGTGTGAGGTTCTATATATGTCTTGCATTTTTTAGCTGTATAATTTTTATATTTGAATTTCTACTCGTGTAGAGGCACAAGTCAGAAATAACTAGATACCCTGCTCCTAATTTCTTGTCCCTGGATATGTTACAGTTAATCTTCTCAGGTTTTTTTTTTTGGTCACCCCAGAAATTTGAGACTTCTGAGTACAGCTTTAAAGAGGAATGTCAAGACTCTAAATTCAGTTTGGGCTTTATATATCACAAGTTAAAAAAAATTCTGAAAGTTTTCCAACGAGTACATAACTGTTCCAAGAAGGAAAGACAAAACTTCTGAACCAACAAAATGGAAGTGATAGTAAGCTTTTAAGTTTCTGTATTAGGGAGAAGTTCTAATTTTCAACTTTAATCTGAAAATTGTTTTCAAGTGTTAAGAAGTCATTAGCACATAGTTATAAAACACTCTACTAATTTAGAAAACCTTTTCTAACTTGGTTTTCTCACGTGGTCCTCAAGATAGACCTGTAAGGTAGTTTCTGAAGGTGATATTCTCAGAAAATTGAAGCTTAGAGACACTAGACAATGTACGTAAATCATCTTGCTCCATGTCTGTCACATACGTGGCATTCAATACTGGTCATTGCTTTTGTCATTATTGACATTCAAAGTCACCTAATGTGTAGATTGTAGAGCTGGGACTGAAGTCCAGGCCCTACAATTCCCCAACATAGAACATCTCAAAGACTGTTCCATTTCCCTCTTCTGCTGAAGCTAGGACAGAATTCTTTTGAAATTTTTCTAAATGTTTGTACTGCTAGGAACCATGGCAAGTAAATCAAGGTAAAAATCTGCAGCCCTGCCCCCTTGATACGGTTTGTGTTCACCTGTATTGTGAAGAGAACATCAAAAGTATGCCAATCATTGGCAGCAAGAGAATGCTGGGAAAACATAGGAAGGACTGAAATGATATGCCCCTAATTCCAGCAGTCTGCTGAAGGTCAAGGACCTGGAGAGGTAACTACAAGGTAGGATCAGGTCAGAGACATCCTGAGGGCTGGTTGGAGAGAGCGTGGTGGAAACTGTTCTCTCTTTTTTGATTTACTTTATTTATTTATTGAAGTATAGTTGATTTACAATGTTGTGTTCATTTCTGCTGTACAGGAAAGTGATTCCATTGTACATATATATATATATATACACATTCTTTTTTGTATTCTTTTCCATATGGTTTATCTCAGGACATTGAATATAGTTCCCTGTGCTGTACAGTAGGACCTTATTGTTTATCCATTCTATATGTAATAGTCTGCTAACCCCGAACTCCCACTCTGTCCCTCCCTCCACCCACCCTCCCCCTTGGCAACCACAAGTCTGTTCTCTATGTCTGTGAGTCTGTTTCTGTTCTATAGATAGGTCCATTTGTACCATATTTTAGATTCCACATATAAGTGATATCATATGGTATTTGTCTTTCTGTCTTAGTTCACTCAGTATGACAATCTCTAGGTCCATCCATGTTGCTGCAAACGGCATTATTTCACTCTTTTGTATGGCTGAGTAGTATTCCATCCCATATGTGCACCACACCTTCTTCATCCATTCATCTGTCGGTGGACATTTAGGTTTTTCCATGTCTTGCCTATTGTGAATAGAAACTGTTCTCTCTTACCATCTTTTCTCCCTTTCACTTTCCACACCAAGTCCCACCTCCAGTCTTCTTCCTGGCCGTCCCCAGATCTGTCTCATCACTATGGAATTTATACTGTGAAAAGCAAAGAGCAGGAGTAGAGAGGTCCCCCAAAGCATCTAAGTTCCAAAGAACAGGGCGATGGATTTCACAAACGGCACCAACTACTTGAGGGAGATGATGGCAGAGGAAGAAAGGAGGCACACGGTGGTAAAGAAGTCACCACTGCTTTACAGCAAACTGCCAGTGTGTGGACAAGCCCCTGACACCCAACCCAGTATGATTCACCATATGCTTCCCCAGCCCTGCCGGCCCCGCCCACCCCCCACACACACGCACTGCTTTCCTTTCCTCAAGATGTAATTTTTTTTAATTTGTCACGGGTTTGTCTTGTCATTTCTACTGTCCTAGAAATAGAATTTGGAAAATAGAGCCAATTTAAATTTTGGAAGTTATCTAGGAAAGGGCAACTCACCCAACCCTGGGGAATCACTAGATTCCACACATAGAAACCATGAATGAGCACAGGCCTATCGTTCTTTCAAGCACTAGTCAGCAAGATGTGATATTCTACCTACGTCAGAATCATCCCAGGTACATGTTAAAATTTAAGATTTCACGGACCACCTCAGACCAAACTATAACTGAATACCTATGGGTGGGAACCTGGAAATTGCATTTTAAACATTCCCCCATGTTACGCTTATGCATCTTAATAGGAAACTATACTTTATAGGGAATGTATAGAGTTAGAGGAAGCTAGGGTGGAAATCATATTGCAATATATGTGTTTGAAATCAACACATTGAACACCTTAAACTTACAATGTTTGTCAATTTATGTCACAATTCTTTTTTAAAAAAAAGAAAAAGAAAACTCTGTTTTAGAGGCTTAAATTCTACATCATAATTTTTTAGCTGAGGTCCGGGTCAGCCCAACTCCAAGTTATAATTTTTATCAGTGATATAGAATACATCCTTTGCTTCGTCCACTGGAATTTCCTTAAGAAGTCCTATTTTTTTTTTTTTTTTAAATCAGCTCAGTATCCTCTTCCCTGAAAAATACCTTGCCCACATATCTAAATTACTGTCTTTTCTTCTTCGGTTTTTTCCAACCAGAAACAAAAGCAATAGGCAGTTCCTTTATACATTCATGATCACCACTCTTGACTGTCCTTCCATTGGTGTTGAAAGCATGACAAAGAAAACCACTCCAAACTCAACTGATTTGGACTAAAAGACACTAGTCTGGGAGCTGGGCCAACAAATCAAGTGGCAAAAACTTATCTGAGCCAATTAGATAGGGATATGCAAATTAATTGGCCATGATATCAGGGTCAAGCAATAACATGCAAATAAACTGGTATCTTATTGAGCTAACGAGATAGGAATATGCATAATAAGTTGGCCATGATGTCAGATGGCTTCATCCTAATTTTAGGCTTGAATGTTATAATACAAAATTCTGTGACACTTCAAAAGGCTTAATTACAATATTGATAAAATAGTCTGAATCCCTAAGATGTGAACAAGTTGATCTGAAAAAGAAATGACAAATCCTTAAACTGGATCATCCTGCAATGTGAGATCCAGCCACAATTACCACAGAACAGAGAGAGATGCTACACCTGAAGGACTAAGTGGTTTGGATGAAATGAGAAGAGGAGATGTGGGATGTGGGCTAGATTTGATATCAGAAAAAATGAATGATTGGCTGAAACACATTAGTTCAGAACAGCACAAAAACTCCTAAATAAGTCCTTTAGCCGGCAGGCACATATAAATCATACAACAAACATTTGAATACCCACTCAGCGCCAGGCACTATGCCAGTCCTTGGCTAAACAAGTAAAAATAACAGCAGACACTCACGTAGCACGATGTGAGCCAGACATCCTCCTAAATGCTTTACATATGCTAAGTGATTTAACCCACACTCACAACCCTATGAGGTAGATACTATTTTTAATAGAGAGGTAAGTAACTTTCCCAAGGTCACAGAATCAGTATTTGGCAGATTTAGGATGTCAAGCCAAGCAGTCTTCCAACTCCATGAATAAAACTCGACTCCTCAGGCATTATCCTTCCTCACCAGGTTCAATCTGGATGACAGATGGCTCACTACCTGTTATAGTTTGAGAGATGGCCAAAAATTCTACCTGATTCCAAAATTCCTTCATGCCCAAACTAAAATTACATCATGGAAGCCACTAATATAAATTCACTGGTTGATTGTTCAATTAGGTTTTGGTTACTTAGATGGCAAAGACAGGATCAATGAGTTCATAAGATCAGACATCAAATACTAATAGATTTCCAGTCGGAAAGGACCACGTCAGTTTCAGTGTACAGACTGGTATGTTATTTTAGTGACTGATTCTTCATGCACAAAAGAGGACAAAATACAGAACAGTGTAGTTTCAGCTGTATCAGTGGTAGAGACGCAGGGATGTTGCTAGAACAATATGGAAGAAAGCCCAAGTCTAAAGGATTTGAGTGCCTATTAGGCGGCAGAGGAAGACTAAAGAAAAATTTTACCTACTACTCAATATCAAGGGCTGATTCTGGATGACATTATGTATGATATGATTGGGATGCGGGGGAGATATGATTTAATAGTACAAAAGCTTACTGCCCCTGTAAAGCGCTATGGGACTCTGTGGGCCGATATTACATATTTAAATAATAAGACTGAAGAAACTTGAATTGCAACAGACAACTACCAGGAAAATAGAGCTCATCTGGACAATGTTAATGAGATCCACATATGGAGAAGTGGAAATAGTTCCAAAGAAATCTGAATTTTTACTAGTCACCTTGAAACTCCAATTCTGAAGGTGACATCCATGTTTCCAGCCACTGAAATTCCAAGCTCAGTGAATAAATCCAAAAGAAAAAGAAAAAAAACAAACCTTGCTAGGCTGAGTAATCCAAAGTGTGATAGATGAGCTTCAGTGTAGTCAAGCTTAGAAGTAATATATTGAAAGGAAAAAAAAAAGTTAGAGTATAAAATAATAGGGTCTATTATAAGCCAAGAAAAGTCACACAGAGCCATCCATTGAAGACATTTATCAAGTGTGCCACTACAACCAAAGAGGCTTGGTGCTGTCGTGGAGGATTTTATAAACACAACAGGGAAAAAATGCCCTGCCTTTGTCCCAGACTGGAGCTCATTCACGTGTGGAGAGCCTGTGGTTACAGTCCGACCTTAGGAAAGAGAGTGGGGTTAAAGGCCCAGCTGCCAGAGAGGCGGCTAGAACAGGGATGAAGAGGCTGTGTGTGAGAACAGGCTAAGAAGATTGCGACTTTGTAGTCTGGAAAAGGAAAGCTGAGCAGAGATATGATTAGAGTCTGAAAATCATGAAAGGTAGAGCCAGAGTAAGACCAACCTGTTTATCACATCCCACAATGCTAAAATTAGGAAGTGACTTTGATGCTTGAAAGAGAATAGATAAAAGGGAGGGCCATTGAGAATCATCCCAAAGCCACCTTTCTGCTCAAATTCTTCATCAGATTTTCTCTGCTACTTTATAGTTCAGTAGTAAAACTTGTTCTAGGAGATGGAGTGGGTTAAGATCAATGTATGGGTCTGTTTTGAGTTATAGGCTTGAAAGGGGACATCTCTAAACCTTTATTGTATGTTGTCTTGTAGGACCCCATGTGCCTTTCCATGAGTAACCATCAGAAACAGACCCCACAGCTGCAAAGTTCACTAGCTCTTCAACCCAGAATGGCTATATTTGCATCCTTGAGTTTCCATTCTATCCTCTGCTCTCCATTCAGTATGTAAGAAAGGAATAGCGAAGGCCAGATTTAATAGGTAATTGCACTGGCAGGATTAAAGCCCCCAAATACTTGTTTTTAAAACTGTATTTGGTGGGCTTTAAGAGATTTTATTATCTATATTATATGTATTTGATAATGTTTTAAAATAAAACTATTAAAAATATATCACATTTGTGTCAACATTATAAATTAACTATACTTAAACTTTCAGAAGTTAAAAAAGTATTGCAAATATCTTTGCCATTTTTCACTTCCTTTTGTGACACTGCCAGTTTCCCATTCAGCCTGGAACAGTTAGGTAACAAAAAGGGGAAATACTATTGAGTCTGAAACACCACAACAATGCTCAGAGAAATAGAAACATCAAAAACAATCTTTTTAAAAAAAAATTACATACTTTATTATAGTCACCTCCACTTTCAAAAGGATATATTGTTTGTATTTGGTCCCTTAATCCCTTATTCCTGATTTGTTATAAATTTAATCATTCTTTTTCCTTCCTTTTTATAGCCTTGCCACTTGCTTGTACCAAGAGCTACCTTGAGAGCAGAGATGGTGTCTACATATGTTTGCCTTCTCAGAGGCCCTGGAACTTATGTGAGGGGAACATACTTCAGCTTCCCTGCCTAAACAACCAGTTACAGATTTTAAGATTCTGCCAATCTAACTGGTTATTTTGCTTTCACCTTCCAACTGATCTGACTTAATTTCTTCCATTTAATGAAATCCTTTTGGCATCATAGAGTAGTAATAGTATAATAGAAACAGCAGCTAAGAAATAAGATCAGAAACATAACATGTAGTTATTGAAATTGATTTCAGCTGTCATTTTCAGATTTCTTTTTTCCTTTATTCCCCCACTTCCTTAATAGTTTAAAAAAAAAAGTGAAACAGATCATCTCCAGGAAATAAAGGAAAAGAGTAACCCAGAAATGCACACGTTACTACAGTTATTCCTCAATGAGGGTCATAAAGACATTTTTCAGTGAAGAAGTAAAGACAAAAACGGTTCCCTAGTCACATCTTTAGCCCAGCATGAACAGATAAGGCAATGACTCAGCATCTTACTTGTTCATTGCTTTATAGACTAACTCCTTATAAAAGTCAAGAGAACATAGCAGCTGGTTGCCTTTTTCAATTCCTAATGGCCTAACTTTTGCTACATATCATTCTCAGGGCTCCCAGGAAAACTAGGAGGCTTTCTATAACTTTTTTCTTCTACCAAAAAAAAAAAAAAAAAAAAAGGTTTTAAGTGTTTACTTAGGAAATTAACTTTGTAACTTGAAAATATGAGATAAGCACATTATTTGATCTCCTTGGGAAAGCTCAAACTGCTTTTGCTCAAAACTAAAGCAACATGGTGACTGACTTAACTTCTAGACTTCAAACTACTGATTTCAGCTAATAATATGACAGTGTGATTAACTGTCCCATGTGAACCAAAAAGAGGTGAATGCATTTACTGATAGCACACTTGCAGAGCTCATACGCGTACATATGGAACTGTGACATGTCGCAGTTATCTACAGTTGTTACAGCGGCCTTTTGTTCATAGTATTATGGACTTTCATATCCTAATTAAGGAAACAAATGCTTTCACACATAGCACTGTTAAACTATTTCCCTCCATTTTTAGTTTTCAAATTATAGAGAAGCTCAATAAAATTAAAATAACCTATAACCCCACCACTGATTTCAAATGGAGGGTAAAAAATTAAGCCCCAAAACTACTCCCTCTAATCCCTTTCCATTCAGAGATAATTCAGTGTCTGAAGGAAACAATTTGAAACTTCACATCAAGATTTTTTTGATTTATATAAATTATATGTGCATATATAATATATGCATTTTATAAAAATGAGATCATAAAACATATTACGCTAATATTTTTTCACCTAGCAATATATAATAGAGATCCTTCTAGGACAGTATGTATAGACGTGCCATTATTTCTACTAGTTGTATGACATCTCTTTGTTTGGGTGCACCATAATATATTTAGTAATTCCCTTATAAATATAACTGTGAGGGCTTCCCTGGTGGCGCAGTGGTTGGGAGTCCGCCTGCCGATGCAGGGGACACGGGTTCGTGCCCTGGTCCGGGAGGATCCCACATGCCACGGAGCGGCTAGGCCCATGAGCCATGGCCGCTGAGCCTGCGTGTCCGGAGCCTGTGCTCCGCAACGGGAGAGGCCACGGCGGTGAGAGGCCCGCGTACCAAAAAAAAAAAATAATAAAAGACAACCTTTACTGATTGCAAAGAATACAAAAAAAAAAAAAAAATCAGGTCATTAGCGTGTAGATTTTCAGATTTTCATCAGCTATATTTGCAGGCGTTTGAATCCTTTAACTCACTCAGTCCAGCAGCATTGTTTTGATAGCAGGTTGGAGATATCTGTGACAGTCATTATAGTCAAAGTAAAAATATATACTTTTGCAAAGTCAAAACCAATATTTTTAAGGCAATTTCTCAAGTTCTAGATTTTACAAAACTACTTAAACACGTGAAAACTACTTATGCTGAAAGTTGCCAATTCTAGGTGTAGAAAATACTCCTGAGTTTTATAGTATCTTCTTTACATGCAGTGAAAACATTATAAATGAAAGCAGCCTAAAGAGCTGTATTATATTATAGGGAAGCTTCCGTTTACTATAATTAGATACCTATTTTAATCTTAACTGGAAGGCGTGCTCATGTTTTATATAAGAATTTCACTGAAAAATTTTTAAGAAGAGTTTTGTGGCAGAGATTTTAAAAGAGGCAGTGAATGCTTATGAATTATGTAAGTCTGAACTTTCATTTTAATAACTCCATTAAAATATAAAAACCTTAAAAGCCTCCCAATAGGAATTTAACTTTATAGAAAGGCTTTATATGTGCCCTGACCTTGCCAAAAGACATGCCTTAGGCATGATTTAACAGTTATTACAGGGCAAAGCCTAATAATAAAGACCCATCTGAAAAAACCAGCATTTGTCCTTGCCTCCTTGGCCTCCAGTGGAGTTGCAACTCAGCCGTAAACAGACCCTCTCCTGAGAGACAGCAGGATGCAGTGGGAAAGGAACAGTAGCCAGCATTGGAAAACCTGGATCTGAAGCCTTTTAACCTTTCTGATCCTGTCTGCTTGTTTATACAGTTGGGGTATTAATAACAGCAAGGTTGTCACGTAAGCAAATGAAGTAATGTCAGGTGGAAACTCTGAGTTGACAGCACCATGTTAAGTGTTGGTTATTTTTAAGCCGAAGACAGTTCTTGGTTGACTATTTTTCTCACCATATCCTGGTTCCTAGAAAATACAGTCCTATATGCCTCATACTGTGTATGTTTAAAGAATGCACCCCCATTATTTGCATGGCAGTCACCTGCCTGGACTCACCTACTCTAGGAGAACATCCCAAGGCTAACAAATCCTGCTCCCCTCATCCATTCATTCTTGGCCACAAGACCTTGTATATTTTATAAGAAATAAGACCAGTAGTGTATTTCTCAAGGATATATTTCTACCATTTTCAACTTTAAGTTATATGAATTTTCTAAGATACCAGAGTTCTCTCCCAAGTGGTTCTTTATGATCACAGGCCCAAGATTGGGCTAATAAATAGGAATAAAGAATAGAACCTCTCTCATCCTAATTACCAAGTTCATGCCTGGAAGCTGGATAAACTCTCTCTAAAATGAAAACACCGTAAGATGGAACCTGGTGTTGCTTGTTAATTTGACTAGAAGGGGCAGGGCCTGGTCCCAGAGCAGCTCTGGGGGAAGATATGTGAAAAATTGTTGTGCCTCAGAGCAGAGATGAACCCTCTGTGTCACTTTGATTTGTTATTCAACTAATTGCTAATTTTGCCTACATCAGTAATGTTGAACTGTGTGTCTCTTTCAAACTAGCCAGCCTGACCCCAGTTTAAACCAATTGCTTAGGAAGCATTTTCTGTGAAGCTAAGAACTTGAAGACTATCTGTATTCCAGGGATAAATGTCAGAGTTTCACAGGATGCTAAGGCAGATATAAACACGAGATTAGGAGGTATATTCCAGCTTGATCCTCACGTTTAAAAAACTCTTCAAACCTATTGCGATCAAGGCTGCTTTTATTTTTTAAAATCAAGATATATCTTTAGTATTCCTGGAGTAATATTCCCAAGAGAAGTATTACGTAAGTTTAGCCCAAAGCTAAAGATGCTATCCTCAAACCAAATTAGATATACAGATTTTCATGTGTAAATAGATACATCTTTTAAATTAACATACCCACATAATTATAGCATATAGATTTTGATTCCTATAACTGCCACTTGAAATTTTTTTTAATGTAAACTATTCTAGCCATCTTTAATGCTGTAAGAGGACCTAGTTTTTAAAGCTACTAGAACTTAACATTTGCTTGCAAGCAAGATACAGGAATGGGATTTTTTTTTCATCTTGGGTGGGTTGATGAGCACAACGATTTTTATTTCTCTTTGACTGCTGCTGGTGTGGATGGGTCTTGCCATTGCCTCCCTAGCTTTTCCATTTGATCTGATATGTAAAAACAGCAGTGAAACCTTACCAACTGAAATTATTCATTTCAAAGATGAGACTCTGGCAACAGAGCTTCTATACACTGAGAAGTCTGGAATATTGCATTCGTTTCTGGAAACACACTTAAGAGGAGAGACATTAACTCTCTGAAGCAAATCCAGAGGGAAATCAGGGTCATGCAGAGGGTAGATCCAGTCTCACTGGAAGAACTGTTCAAGGAATTGGAGATGCTAAAGCTACAAAAGAACAGACTTAGAGAGGACATGATGGTAACTGCCTGCAAATACGTGGGGAAAGAATTGAACTTACTCTTCACTCTAAAGAGCTGAACTGCAGATCCATACTTGGTTCTTTCAATTTCAGTACCTAAGCAAAGGCTAGAGGCGAGCTTAGCAGAAACACTGGTTAAAAATTGTGCTCTACTCACCGCTGTAGGTTAGGGGGTCAGCCTGTTAAGTGCCTCCAATCTCCTAAGACTGTCTCATTTTAGGTGAGAACTGAAGCTCTAAATGATCATGCTCAGCCTGAAGCTAGTGTTAGCACATGGAAGAGTATATCTATTAAAGACAGATTTACCCCACCAAGTAGGGATAAAAATTGAGGATGAAAGACTATTGCTGAGAATGATGACAACAACGACAATACTATAAGTCTTGTTTCATCTTAATCCCGTGAAGTCAAGATTATCCCCATATGCAAATGAGGAAACGAAGCCTTGGAAAAATTCAGAGACTTGCTCAAGGTCACAGAGTGAATGAATGGCAGGTCCCAGCTCCTCGCTCCAGCTGGGTCTGTTACCTAAGCCTGTCTGATTACCCACTACATTCCACTGTCTAGACGATGCACACTATAATTTCAATTGGCCATAATCCCCAAACCGTAGAAACCTCAACCGTAGAAGATAATAAATGCTTTTGAGCTGCAAAATGATAGCTGACTCACAATTAATACCCTCTATAGATTACCGTGACAAAGTAACGATATCCAACCGTGCCTGCAAATGCCAACACATGCAAATGCCTGCGACTACATAGATAAACAGCAAATGCCCTAATGAGTAAAAAATAACTGCTCTTTATTTTTTTCTGTGTGCTTATTTCTGCTGGAAAATAATGTCCAGAACGAATTTATGTTCTTTCCAACAACTAAAAAGAAAAGAGAGAGGGAAGGGGGCGAGGGGCGAGGAGATTAGTGTTTACAAGTTTACATAATACAAAAAAAGAGCAGCCATGAAATAGTGAGCTGTGGCTTCCCAGTGGGAAGATAATCACATGCAACCAGTGAGTTCCTGGGCAATTTTAATTTCCTTTAATCATTTCCAAAGTCGTGCCTCGAGAGGTGGAAGCTAAAAAGCTTCCTAACATCTTGCCTTTCTTTTTTCCTCCTCCTTTTTTCAGGTTGGCACAAAGTAGCAAGAAAAACAAAACAAACGAACCTGGGTAGAAGCAATTTAAGTATTTGCTTCCCCGGGAAAATTCCTCCGTTATTTTAGTCCCATCATCATTCATCTCTACCTTTGTACTGCCCATGTATTTCACTGGATCACAGGCTTGTCTTTCTTTGATCGTGTCCTATAAATGCCTTTCCTCGTTCATGAGACTGAGTTCTTTAATCGTCAGCGTTGCCAGGCACCCTATTTATTCCTTTTTCTGTGTTTCCACGGCACACCGGAGTTATCCCTTCCCGTGACTTATCACATGCTGTAGGTGTCTGTGGCTCTTTCTGAGTTCCTTTTGCCAGAGACCTGACTTAATTCATTTTTGCACGGCCATCATCTAGCACTGCCTAAAGTAGGGCCCCATAAGGGTTGAAATAAAATGAAAATACAAATATTTCATTTTATCCCCCCATGTTGTGCTTAAAGTATGAACTGAATTGAAATGAATCCAATCAAAAGTTAAGTTGAACTGAATTGAATACATTATGTCACAATAAAATTATCCAGATTGCACTTACACATATAGACAAATTGATTAGCACAGCCCAACTATGATGTTGTGATTCTAATGACTGATACTCCTAGCATTACCTATTATGTTACCATAGAAAGGGCAATACCTTTAGGCATAATATTATAGTTATTTCCTTCAACTGAGGCCATAATGGCAGACACAGTCTAAATCACTGTGTATTTAAAGAGTGGCTAGGAAATGTAGAACAAACCTCTGGAAAGTTGACAGTATGTCTGAAAAAGCAAATGATGTATAAAGTAACATGAACTAACATTACACTATTGATTATACAGGAGGATTCCTCAAAACAAGTAGATTTTAAATTTCCTTTTCCAGGCTAAGTCAACTTCTTGGTCCAAGCTATGCTGTCATCCCAGAGGGAGAGGAAGTCCCATCACCATCAGGTCATCCCCTCGCTCCTCTCTTCTCACTGACTGGTTTTTAAAGCCAGAGATAATCAGCAAGTCAATCACCATCTGGGTTAAGCCCCTACATTGGGTACTCGAGATTCAGTCAATAAGATGGACATAATCTGTCCTGCTCTGGAGCCTACAGTCTCAAAAAAGACCAAGCAAAGTATAAAAATAATTTAAAACCCTATGTATTAGGAAAAAAAATCAACAGGATATGAAATTAAAGGAGGTTTCCCTCACCCGATGGATATGGACTCTGATTTAGGAGTTACAGGCAATTCTTCTCAAAAATTCTCTCTTTTCAAAAGAGTTATTTACAAGCCAGATAAACGTTTTGTGAAAATCAAAGTGAGGACAGGGCTGAGGGGGGAGCTATCCCTTCTTTACAATCAATGTTTAAGCAGCATACAGTTGTCTGATGATGAAATAAGTGAACATCAATTTGAAGATCTCTGATCAGTAAAACTTTTGGAGCACCTTCTTCCTTGCATGTTTATAAATTTTGTACATTTAATGTTGTAGTAATATAAAATGGACATCATAAACTTCTTTAAAAGTAAAAAAAAGTAAAGCCTATAGCAAAAGTAAAATATACATTTTACATTTATGAATGACGAAAATGTTCTTCTCCCTTCCAGTGTTATTAATATATTGTGTTAGTAAATATGCGTCATTGAAAATATAGTTTTAACCCTGTGACATAGCAATTCACAAGTTTATTTCACTTAGTTCTAAAAAGAAGTGTCATTAAAAAAAAATACCTCACAAAGGCACAATATTGACTGTAAATTGAGATTCACAGTAAATATAAATCAGTAGATCACACTGACTTAAGTTTTTGATGTTTTTAAAAAGATTTTCAGTCACTTCTCTAACCTGAAATAGATCATTTTTACTTCTAATCATGTCTGACACTGAGCTCACTCGAGAAACAGTCAGTTCTGTCACATTCTTATTTTTCACTCGTGTGAAATACATTTGCATTATCAGGTTTTTAAGCCACCGTTGTTTTTCAGGAATCACTTTAAGCAACATGCTCATTTCGTGAGAATGTTTGGTTAAAACTAAATATAATCCAGAAATACATATCACTTAGTTCACGTAAACTGCAGTACATATCAAAACACAAAAAGCAAACAAGTGAGGGTCCCTCGGGCAGTGGTGCTGTCGCGGCCCCTCAGCAACCCTTGAACACCGCCTGTGAATGATGCCCAGACAGGGACGCCACATTGTTCTGTACCTCAGACTGTGGCAACTCTCTAATCTGGTCTTATTTTTAGAAGAAAAAATAAAGCAGAAATTCTAATATTTTCTTCCCCATGGAGAATATTTAACTCCACACTGAAGACCACAGAAGACTCAAGGCTTCTAGTTAATACCCCAGAAATCTGCCAATCATACTACATTTTCTTTTCCTTTCTTTTCTCTTACCACAGCCAGAAAGATATTGCATCATGTTGCTTCAATTTTCCTTCCTTAAAAAAAAAAATCAATTATTTATTAACCCAGAAGCACAATGCATTGTAACTTATCAACTGGCAAATGAGGTAAGTGTTTTAGGCTTTGCAGGCCACCTGGTTTCTTGGAAGTATTCAACTCTACCCCTGTAACACGAAAACACCCATAGACGATATGAAGAATAGATGTGATGGTGTGCTAATAAAACTTTATATAGGGACACTGACATTTGAATTTCATATAATTTCACATCTCGTGGAATATTATTCTTCTTTCCATTTTTTTTTCCAACTTTTAAAAATGGAAAAACCTCTTTAGTTCATGCCCACAAAAAAACATGCAGCAGGCAGGTTTGGTCCATAGGCAATAATTTGAGGAGCCCCAAGGCCAGAGGAAGGGTAGGTAACCCCTACTGGGGTGTCATGGAGGCTTCCCGGAGGAGGAACTGTGGGAGGGGTTATGCAGCTCAGGGGGACAGGCCCAAAGCACAGTGTGAGCAAAGGCATGTCTGTGTGAAACTAATGGGCAAGTGCATATGAAATTGCTGCAGCAGAGAAGAGTGAGAAATGAAGTGGACAGAGAGGCAGGGCAGCATCGAGGGAATCGAATTTTATGCTCTGGGGGTGTTAGGGTGACACTGAGGGGTCTAAGCAGGGAGTTTGTGTTGGAATGATCAGCAGTGGGGAAATTCTAGAATGTCAATTCTAGCTCTGGCTGTGCAGTCAGTCTGACTTGGGCTAGGACCCCCATTCTGCCACTGACCACGCATACAACTTCAAACTAGCTTCTTATCCCTCTAACTCTGAATCCCTTCATCCGAAAACAAAAGATGCTCTCTAGGTCCATCCATGTTGCTGCAAATGGCATCATTTCATTCTTTTTATGGCTGAGTAATATTCCATTGTACTATATATGTACCACGTCTTTATCCATTCATCTGTAGATGGACATTTAGGTTGCTTCCATGTCTTGGCTACTGTAAATAGTGCTGCTGTGAACACTAGGGTGCATATATCATTTCAGATTAGAGTTCTATCAGATATATGCCCAGGAGTGGGATTGCTGGATCATATGGCAACTATCTTTAGTTTAAGGAACCTCCATACTGTTCTCCATAGTGGCTGCACCAATTTACATTCCCACCAACAGTGCAAGAGGGTTCCCTTTTCTCCACACCCTCTCCAGCATTTATTATTTGTAGACTTTTTAATGATGGCCATTCTGAGCTGTATGGTTACCAAACGGGAAAGGCAGGAGGAGGGATAAATTAGGGGTTTAGGATTAGCAGATACAAGCTACTATATATAAAATAAACAACAAAGTCCTACTGTAGAGCACAGGGGGCTATATTCAGTATCTTGTAATAAACTATAATGGAAAAGAAGAAAGAAAACTAAAGATAATCCCTCCCCTAGCATTTGCTATTCTGTTATTTGCTTCTCTTGCTGCACATGCTTTCACAACTGATAATGTGAGTCACTAACTGGTTGTTGGACTGATGCCCCCTCTAGCTTGCAGAAACATGTCATTACCAGTGTACACCAAGTGCCTAGCATTGTGTCTCACAGCAGGTACACAAAAGCAGTTAAGGAATAAATGAATGAAATATAGATGAAACAAGCCAATATTCTCCCACCTTGTCATTCTATCATTGTCCATACATGCTTCTTGTTTTGCAAGGATAAATATGTTGTAACATTTATTTAAAACTTGGGACAAAGGCACTGAGAGAAAAATGATTAATCATCCTCTATACAACTATCTTATGCATAATAAGTTTGTTTTTCTGAGAGAGTTCTAATTACATTACATTTTGGTACATGGCTTTCCCCCCGCCCTCTTCCACTGAGATGCCTTTCCTTCAAGAAATTTTCTTAATTTAAATAGGCAATTTTCTAGTTTATATTGCACTAAACTTGAAGTAGTATCTTTCCAAAGCACAATGCATCGGGCTAACTTTTTAACTTAAACTCAGAAATAAGGTGACAAGTGGCCCATTTCATGAATGATCCAAATGATGTATCCTTCCTCCTATAAAATGCCAAAAGTCCTTCATATTTCACTACCTGATACCATAACACATTATAAATTGTATACATATGATTTATCTAATCACCAGATTTCTAGGACTCTTGCTCCAGAGCAAACCAGAAAGCAACAAAAATCCATGTTGATGTTTTGCTCAAATTGTTTCTTATTGTTCAAGTTCATTCATTCAATGAATGTCTTCTGAGCACCTACTATGTGCCATGCACTGTTAAATCTTTCCTTTTAGGGATATTCATGGAACATGTTTGACATTTTTACTTTCTAAAGAGCTGAATTCTTCACCACTTTATTTTTCCTATTATGTGTATGGGTAATGATGGCCTAATTAGAAAAAGTCTAACAGTTTCTAGGGATAGGATAAAATATAAAAAACTCATAGGACTGTTTAAGCCATACAGATTTTAAGAAGCATGATCTTCAGTTTCTGTCATCCTTCTATTTTCCAAGTAATCATAACTGCATCTTGAAATCTAACCTCATTTACATAGGATGGTGTTACTTTTTTTTTCAAGAGCAAATGCCTTTATTAGATTAAATATATTTAATGTTCTGTCATATACTTCTGCAACCAAAAGGTGTACGTCACACATATAGTGGAAAATACATTTCAAAAATTCAAAAGCCTGTCATAAAGTGTTCACTCAAGATAAATTTTACTCCATAATCATACAAAATGAATCAATTAACCTTGAGTTTTAATATCTCAGTGTGACTTTAACAAAAATACTATTACACATATTTAGAATTGGTACACAAGGTATATAATTATATGTGAAGCACTGTCTTTGCTTATATTTTAGCCAACAATAAAATGTAGTGTTTTTTTATATGACAGCGTTACTTTTGAAAATTCACGTTGGCCCTATTGCCATTATTATATAAACAACTTAGTTCCCTTTCTCCCTTTTAGTTCCACAGTCCTTTAAGACTGATTATAAATTGAGGATATCCAGGATGCTAAAACGATATACAATTTACACAACATACCAAATCTGTTATTTAGAAAAACCCTGTCATTTTCTCAAGAGAGCTTATAATTACATTCCAACACCTATTTCGTCATCACTCCAGTCTTGACTAAAATTAAGCAGAAAATAGTGTATGTGAGAAAACAGTTTAATTCTATTTCTGAAAATGAGTTCTTTCCAAGAAAATTCTGTTCAAATGTGATGAGCTCCCCAGGATTTTATAAATTTGCAGTTACTAACTTGTTAACCCAAATAAGTGGGGAGAGATATATTCATTCAGTGCCATAAATATATACTCTATGAATATATGTATATTATGTATATGTATTCTATGATATATATATTTAGTCTGGATTTTATCCAAAATCCTAAGGACGACTTAACATTGTGGTGAAATATATACTATATAGACAAGACTTAAACACTTGACTATTCAACGGAAATAGCTGTTGAATCAATTGAGTAAATGTAGTTTAGTGTTTGTTGCCCCTTCTTCTTCCCGAATAGTTTTACTTGCTCATTGATTCAAAACGTATAGCACACCTGTGTCCTAGTCAGTTCTGGAGGCTAAGGATATAGCAGTGAATAAAACAGTCAACCCTCCTTCATGAGACTGATATTCTAGAGGGCGAGAAAAACACTAAGCAAGATAAATGAGTAAACTACAAAGTGTGTTAGATAATAAGTTTTTAGGAGAAAAATGGAGATGGAAATGTTTAAGTAGTCAGATTCTGAATATATTTTGAAAGGATCTGAAGTCAAAACAAAAAGGAGTGTATGTTGAAAACAGGGCTTGGGTCAAAATGTTTATTTTCAAAATAGGGGTGCGAATTGGAGATCTGTTACCTTCTATATCCTTCCATGGAAATTTCCTCCTGAGAAAAGAAATGCATTTAATTCTAGTGTTCTTGTCATGTTTCTGATGATTTACATTCTCATTTTCAGTTCTGAGATTATGGTTTAGTAAATGGTCCTCAGACCCAATAAACTTATCAGCAGATAATTTTTTTTAGCAAGTTAATCAAAATGCAGGCAAGACAACAGGATATGCTTGAAATAACAAATCACTTGATTAGTTAATTAGGTTAGCAAGACTGCCACGAAATGACACCCTGTCATTTTTTAAAACCTCAGTTGAAAATATTCTGGGTAATGACATGTACATTTTCAAGGAATAAAGAAAATTGGCCCTTTTGAAGGTTACTAAAAGGTGCCAGCTGTGTACCTTTCCAGGGATTCCTCAGAGAACTCTGAAAATACATAAGGGATTGGTTAATTATCTTAAAATCTCAAAGAGCAGTCTAAGCTACACAATAACATAGTAAAGCCACATAAAGCCTCCTGATGTTTTATGGAAAGTCCTAGTTAGCCCAAGCTTTTGGATTGGTTGAAATTTTTATTTCCAAGCTCAGTATCAAACCCCTGGATAGCTGTGATTTTAAATAAACCTCTCTGTTGTGTCTTTTGCCTCTTAATATAGTAGTCATAGATATGTTTGCATACTGAGTCATCAGCTAGTGGAACTCTATCTTTGAAAAACATGTTTACTAAGAGAATACTAAAATTACCCAAAGGAAATATAATAATTTTTAAAAATAGCTATATTATTGAAGGTTTACTATCTTCCACTTGCTGTGCTTAATACTTTATATGTAGTATGGCATCTTATCACAACATACCTGAGACATGTACTATTTACCCTGAAAAGATGGCCTGTGGAAGATAAAATACCTTGCCAGGTTCACACCAGAGAGTGAAATGACTGAACCAGTAATCCAAACCCCGCCTTCTAACTCTACTTGGATGTTTCCTGACTTACAAATCTAAAACCCCTTTCTAGAAACAATATGACCTCTTTGGAAAACTTCTTTTCCAGTTGACCTATTTTACTTTAATTTTCATAGCAGATGGAATCTTTTAAACTAAGATTTTGACTCTAATCTTGGCTTTTCTTGTAACAATCCTTCAACTCCCCTGAAAATGGAGGATGTAACAGCACCTGTCATTTGGAGCTTTTGAGACAATAGTAACAGCAGGAACTAATTAGCATACTCTGGAAGTCAGATATGGAGTTCAGAGAGACTCTTTGGAAAGATACAATTTGAAATGTGTTCCCCCCCCCACCCTGATCCCGACCATGTTTATTCACATGGCCCCCTTATTCAATCAGCCAATCAGTAAACATCTGTCACTCCTTCTCTCTGCATCCAGTGTCAAAAGAGTACTTTCCTGAAAGTGAAGAAGGCTTATTTAGCAGAACTATAAGCAGCCTCCCTTGCAATTTGCAAAGTGGAACTTTGCCAAAGCTTTCCCTCTCAATCCTATTATCTCCTAGAAACACCTACTTGTGCCTTTTTGAAAGACACCCAAATGTGAAACCCCAAATTTCCTGGACCTGCTTGAGCAATCCCATATTTAGGGTCCCCATGTTAGAGGAGTGTAGTATGTGTCCCAGAATGCTAAATCCACAAAAGAGGATTAGCAGCCGTGTGTAATACCATGTGGTCTGACTGAATAAGGTAGCAGGACTCGTACTCTGAGCTTACTGTGTGCTGGGCATATGCTCAACACTTGACAATCTTTCCCCCATGATTCCTATGACAATTCTGAGAAATATATACTATCATTATCAACATTTGCAGTCGAGATAACTATGGCTTAGAGACTTAAGTCAGCTAAAGCTCATGCCCTTAGCTACTGCAGGATTTAAGTTTTTATTTCTTTAAAAATGGAAGATCAATGGCCTGTATTATACAATACCGTTATTCTGAATTCCCTGATTTCTACTTTAAAACACAACAGTGTCAATTTTGTTTTTAAAGGATTATAGGTGCTTTTATTTTGCTCTCCCCAGAAGGAACTTATCCTTCCTTCAAAGGTAAAACTGTATACGTCATCTTTACAGTTGAGAAGTAGTTGAGACTGTCTCAAGTTGTCATCAGATCAGATATTCCTCATCAGAGCCCCTTGAAGATAGAAGGACCGGCATGGTTATAAAGCGCAGCACAACAAAAGCCAAAGACCAGGTAACAGCACCGCATTGAAATGCAGCAGCATCTGTGTTTTCACTCCCCATCTTAACACACAGCATAGCAGGGGGTTCGAAGGATTTGAATTCTGAATTTGTTACAATAACATCTGCCAAGAACAAGTCCTGAATGTACTATTTGTCCCCATGGAGAAAAATGAGGAGCTTATCATGCAGGTCTTTGTCAAGATAATAACAACACCTGTTGTCAGGCTAAAGCTTTAGATACTCCTGGATGAAATGCCAGGTCTGCTGTGTGCGGTCGAGGGAGCGTGGTTGAGCCACAAATTGCTTGGAAGCAAGCTGATTTTAAGTTGCCATGGAAAGAAGATGCAGACAATGAGAAGCCTTTACATGAATATTTTCTATGTCTTGTTATGATAGGAATGTCCAGCTGAGGGGCACTTTTTTGGTACTACCAGTGACATGAACAGATAAAATAATAAACACTAATTACAGTGTATTATAATGATTTCTGGGCTTCACCTCAGAAAGGCATAGATCTAGCTAGGTAATTACTTCTCTGACAGATAGGTTTTTCCATGAGATTTGAGGATGATGAGTCTAGTTTATTGACTGCTGATGAGACCACAGGGGAGGAAGGTCATGAGGCATGCTTATTAAGAACATTTTAGTCAACATGTTTTTCAATCAAGTTGTCAAGGTACCCAATTCTGGTTAAAGAAATGCTTCCTATGGAAATGACACAGTGATTCTCAGCCATGGGTGTCTGTTACTTCAGGGAAAGGACTAAACAGTAAGAAACTGTTCTCAGGGTGAAGTGCAAGTTGTTTCCTGAAAAGGATGCCTTTGACTATGGTGCTCTGTTTCTTTCTAGTGTGAAAGAGAGAGCCAGATTGTTTATTACACTTACATTCCCCGAGAGATTATTTTCCCCCTACCAATTTGGATTGAAGTTCCTACACAGTTCTGGATAATGTTTAGAAGGTACTCTGACCTCAGGGGATTTTCAAAAGTACACAAATCCATGTGCTTTTGTTTCTTTCCACATCCTCTTGAGAATCTCCTCCCTTTCCCCACACCCTAACTGATTTTACCTGGAAAAGGGTGGTGGTAATTCTCCTTGTTATTTACCTATAGAGAGCAAAGAATCTATAGAAGGAAAAAACAGAAAATTAGAGAATTCAGAGAAGAAAAGGAAGTAAAAGAAATAAAGCTTTATCAAAAATTTGAATAGTACAGATGGGCTGCCCTTCTGGAAATGATCTGTCTTATTAAAATGATATGGTTCTAACACTTTTTAGCCCTGTTACGAGTATAAGGATTCAGAGAAAAAAATGGTTTAACACTATGGCAAATGATTGCTACTTCCAGCACTGAGCAGAGATTCCTGGGTTGTGATGAAGTATAAATGTCACAGTGCAGTCCCCTCTTTCACTTACTAAAGAAATTCAGATATTGTAGAAATGCAAGCACATCTGGACTGCTTGTAAAATATGATTTTTCTCCCCAGTAGACTGTGTGCTGTTTGGTACTATTGATCACCTGGTATCTTGTCTTCTATGAATGGTCTAAGGGAAATTTAGCCACACCTAAACAGAGCTCTTGCAATGTTTATTCCTAGAATAGAGGTCCTAATGTGCTTTGCAGAACAGACACAAATTTCCATTTCTTCCCTAACTATACTTCATCCTATTCAATATGGCACAAGAGCAAACTAAATTCATATGGTACAGATGGCTATTCAAGATACCAGGTTGGGGCTTCCCTGGTGGCGCAGTGGTTGAGAGTCTGCCTGTCGATGCAGGGGACACGGGTTCGTGCCTTGGTCCGGAAAGATCCCACATGCCACGGAGCAGCTGGGCCCGTGAGCCATGGCCACTGAGCCTGCGCGTCCGGAGCCTGTGCTCCGCAACAGGAGAGGCCACAACAGTGAAAGGCCTGCATACTGCGCAAAAAAAAAAAAAAAAAAAAGATACCAGGTTTTTTTTTTTTTAATTCAAAAAGTGTTTTTCCTAAAACAAAAAATTCTTTGCGCTTCTCTAACTACCCTTTATGAACATTTTGCTGTTGTCCCACACAGAATTTACAGAGTTAAACAAAACACACCGTTCAATGATCAGAATTTAATTAGGTTTTCTGTGGTTGCAACAGCTTTCCAATTCTTTCATCTTATGAAGGAGTAAATCCCTAGATTACTCAGACACATGAAAATAAATTTAACTAGAGTTTTTACATTGCACCTCTCAGTTCTTCATCATGTAAAACACCTGTGCCTTTCTAAAAGCTACGAATCCCTCTTTATTATTTTGATGAGCTAACAAGGTGAATTCATTTCTAGAACACTGTAAAAAGTCAGTTGTGATCAATGGCCCCAAGAATATAACCTCTTCTGGATCATACTTACGATTTGGGAAATCTCTGTGGAAACTAGAATATATAGAAGTGTTATTTGTGTTGTAGTCATACAACTAGAGGGTTTACCCTCCTCTGGAGAACTTAACATTGAGGGTAGGCTGAGAGGCGATCATTTTAATATGGAAGATTTTTCATAAATAAAGGAAATTGAGTTTTTAGTAGTTGAGGCAAATTCTCCATATGCATCCTTTTTTATCTCTTATTGAGTGCTGATCTATACAATTAACACAGCAAATGAAGAAAAGTTCCCAGCTTTGAAAATATCCAGCAGATTTAAGTATTGTTATTTACCATAACCACCTCTTAAATATATGTTAATTGCAGCTGCTAATAAATAAGCTTTTGGGTAAATGTCTTTATAGCACATATTTTATATACAAATTTGAAACCGAATTTTATCGGATTAGACTTGTATGACAAAAATAATCTTTAGACAACCTCCTCCATGTCTGTAATTATCTAATGCTTGCGTATCAAAAACAAGACTAATTGAACAGGTTAGTGTTAAAGTAAGTAGAATTTATTATCTACAGGGACCTGTAACCAGATTGGCCTGTATCTAGAATAAGTATAAAAAATATTCAGCTTGGCGCTGGCATGTAAAATTTGTGAGTTCAACAACAAAAAAAAATTTAAGTGGCTTCACATTGCCTAACCATATGGGTTATGGGCAAAGATGCTATGGCACTGAGATACATGACTCTTTTGACAAACTTTTTTTTTTTTTTTTGCGGTACACGGGCCTCTCACTGTCGTGGCCTCTCCCGTTGCGGAGCACAGGCTCCGGACGTGCAGGCTCAGCGGCCATGGCTCACGGGCCCAGCCGCTCCGTGGCATGTGGGATCTTCCCGGACCGGGGCACGAACCCGTGTCCCCTGCATCAGCAGGCGGACTCTCAACCACTGCGCCACCAGGGAAGCCCTGACAAACATTTTTGACACTATCCTGGGAGCTCGGGAGCACCGTATACTTAGAGCCATGATGATGATTTCAATTTATAGTTCCATCATTTCAAGCTTTGAATATAGGCATAAGAGCAAACAAAAATGAAACTTGATTCAGTTTTGTGGGCAGATGTAAGAAAACATCATCACTTATTATATGATAGATTTAACTGGCTTTCTCCTGAATTACATAGACATATGTATTAGGGACATAGACATGTTCCTAATCTGTTTATATATAGGTGTTTAATACCGAAGCCTTTGTATTATTGTTTGATTGTTTATTCTTTTCAGCTAAGAGTTAGTCCCACCAAGCAATTTATAATAAATAGCTGATGGGGCTGGGGGCGGGCTGGTAATTGGGACTCAGTGTGGAACAAGCTATGTCCAAACACCATTTTTTCCCCAAAACTTCTACAGAGACAAAGTCAGTTCTATATAAATTAGTTATTGGAAGTAAATTCTCAGGACTGTTTGTATATTTTGTTTTCTATCTATTTGTAGATGCTCAATCAAGATTTATGTATATTCATTGATTTTTCAAGTCTGATTAGCCTTTAAAATGTAGCTTGAATCTTTATGCTCATTCCCCCCTCCAAATGTCACCCACAATTAAAATTAAAGTCATGATACCAAAATTACTGGTGGCAGAATGCCAGGATTTACAGTTCAAAATGGTGTCAGGGCAAAATTACATATGCAGGCAATTATGGGTTTTAGAATAAATTAGTGTTTTAGGCTAAGGTTACCAATTCGAGGGGAGCATCAATCAACTGTGGGTATTAATTCAATTACTTGGTTTGTTTGTTGTTGTTGTTGTTGTTGTTGTTTGCGGTACGCGGGCCTCTCACTGTTGCGGCCTCTCCCGCTGCGGAGCACAGGCTCCGGATGCGCAGGCTCAGCGGCCATGGCTCACGAGCCCAGCCGCTCCGCGGCATGTGGGATCCTCCCGGACCGGGGCACGAACCCGCGTCCCCTGCATCGGCAGGCGGACTCCCAACCACTGTGCCACCAGGGAAGCCCCCAATTACCTATTTTTTAATTCAGAAAAATGTGTTGTGAGCATAATAAATGAAAGAAATAAAGCCATGAATAGAATGTGCCACTGGAGTGGTCTTAGGTGAGAACATACGTGGTGATTCATAACACTCCAAAGACTGCTGCTTTTCCTGCTTTTTTCAGTTCACTGGATAGACTGGTCTATCATTAAATGAACCAAGCTAGAAAAATCCTGCAGTCAAAAGGAAAACAAACTTTGTTATGAAAACTCAGGCTAGCCCAAGATTAAGGTAGGGCAGGTGAATGTCATTGCCACGATCTCTGATACTATCCTTGTGCTGTGAGAACTGCTACTTTAAATCAACACTGGCATATCCTGGGCCTTTAGTTAACCAGTAAGGGTTGTCCAGTCCACTACCTTGCTATTAGATAACACTGCTTGAAACCATTCCCAAAGAAAGGTACCACATCCCTCTTCAGAGAATTAGTTGATTCTTGACAAACCAAATATATATATAAATATATATTTATATTTGAAAATAATAAATTTCTAACCAAAAAAGGTTCACAAATTTAAGACCCCTTTGGAAGTAGCCACACTTTCCCCCAAATATGTCTTTGGGGTTTTTTTCTCCCCTTTTTATTTGCTTTCTATTGCATGGACTATCTTCCTACCCATTGTATTTTTGTTGAAAATATTAATAACTACTCTGCATTCCTGAAATTCCCTAGTGTTTGAGTCTTTAAATATCTATTATGATCTTAATCTCTGAAACCTAATGATTTACAAAAATTCTCAGTGCCCTTCCCTGAAGTTACTAGCTTCTAGGCACCTGTGTCCAGTCTCATGAACCCTGGGTCTGTGGGCGCCCCTGCAATATCCTCACACTTGCTTCAGCTTCTCCATCCCCTTCCTCCCTCTCTTCCCCTGCTGTCTTGTTCATGGTCAATGTTTCTGTAGTTCTACCTTGTTCTCATTCTTCTTGATTTCTCTCCCAACATTAACCTCACATATGTGAAAAACAGTCTATTGGAAGAATAACCTGTTGCAACATTTTATAAAGTCATTCTGAATGCAGTTGACATAAAGATGTTTGCCTGGTCACCTGCCTGTAGGGGATAAAGGAAGTGCATGTGTGATGGGAGACATAGGTATTATTAGAAATGACAATCATAGTTGATATCTTAAACTGAGATAACCTGTATTTATCTTATCTCCATTTTCAGCACTTCTGCTATCTGCACCCTCTTACCCATCTTATAACCTTTGAATATTTTATCTAACTAGTATCCTTTATAAAAGGAATACTTTTGCACATTATATGCTTTTGCTTGAAGAGACAGCAGTGGCCCAGAGAAGCCGCTGGAAATTAGTGGTAATTCATTAGTTAAAATCTGCCTCTTTTTTCTACCTAAGCTCAGTGGAAAAAGCACTAAACCGAGTTCTAGTCACAATTATACCACAATTCAAACCATAGGCATGGGCAAGTCACACAACTTGTCCAGGCATCAATTTCTCAAATGAAAAAAAAAAAATTAAACTGTTTGACATCTAAGGTTGCTTACATTTTTAAAATCAATGATTCTATTACTTTTTTTAGTTAAATAAGGTTTAGGAAGCTGGCCTATCAAATGAAGTTACTATAAAGAGTAAAAACAAGAGAGAAATGATTTCAAATACGAAGCTATGTCAGCTGTGCAGACATTTTGGGAATATTTCTAACCAACCTTAATCACTGTTGAGTTATTCTATTATTTTTCTATGTGCATTTGATTAAGGATGATGCACAAATGTTTCTTTTTATGTGCATTCTATTGGGGATGCCAATTATGAGTTAACTTATTTTAAAGGTTGTTTGTAATGTCAATACAGTCTTAAGAAATGCCCAAATAACAGTTGCTAGGCGAGAGGCTAAAATGCCTATGAGATGGTCTTGGAAATTTCTATAATATCTGCTCTATCTAATTATGTATAGATGCAGACTATTCATGCTTAATATCCAAGTAACTGCTGGAATTAGAATGGTTTGACCAATACATGCAATTAAAGGGGACATATTTTAACCCTTTTCTTGGGAAGTTGATTTTTGTAATATGAGCATTTTTAGGTGATATATTTAATGCAAAAATCTTTGACATCTCACCATTAAACTCTCACGAACACTTAATGTCATTTTGTTACATTAAAACAAAAGAGCCTCTACATCCTGCGCACACTTTTTCTTCTACGTTGTACAAATACTTAAACACATGTGCATATAGCTGTAGGGGGACTATAGATGGAGTGGGGTCAGAAAATATCTGCAGTGCACTTGTAACATTTTTCCAGTTCCTCGGTCACCGTCTTTCAACACTTTCCTTTACCTGTGTCTTTTTTTCTCTTCAACATATACACATCAGTACTTTGTCTTGCTTCGTTAAAAAAATAAGGAACACTGATTTCAGGGGGAGGATTATATGCTTGAAACTATATACATTTTTGCAGTGGTAGAAATTTTTAAGAAGGGTATTCATATCCTATTCATAGAAAAACTTAAGAAATGGGTACTTCAAATCCCAATTTCCAGCACTAAATATATTATAAAAATTATACAAAGGAGGTGATGTTCACGATTTCAGTCCTCTTTTGCTGAGCCTGTGACATACCTAAATCTTGCCATTTAACAGACTCCAAAGGAACTCATTTTTGAATGCTATTAAGGATATGTATTCACAATACTTGAAACTTGGCTATCCTGTGTTTAGAAAAATATGCTTCGTCAGTAGGTTTATCCTACTTGTCCATTATTCTCCATGACTCTCTACTTGCAACAGAATTGCGTAATCAAGTTATTTCCATTCACATTTGCACACCCTGCCAAGAAATAAAAATGTGGAAATCAGTTCTGACTCAAGGCACATTTATTAGATTATAGAAAATCTTACTAATCACAACTTTCAGCAACACAATGTCAACCACAGTTTTTGTATAAAGACATTGAATCGACATCCCGTTGTAAAAATTCTATCAGTAGTACAACATATCTATACTCTTCCCAGTAACGTGTCCTCTGACAGATCTAGAAAGCCCTAAATTAAGTTAGACAGCCGATGAATACGAAGAACATTTTTAGTGATTTTTAGTGAACTTAAGTAACCTAAGATACTGCCATTTGCTAAGTGCTTGTATGAATCGGGCACTGTGCTAAGTGTTACAGAGAAAAACCCTCACAGCAACCCTGTGAGGTAAGTACTCTAATCATCATCATTTCGCAGATGAGGAAGCTGAAACTTGAAGAGCTTAAGTAACTGCCCACGATTACAGAGGCGGAGCTACACGTCAAGTTTGTCTGGCTCCTTAATCATTCTATTCTGCACCCTAGCTTTGTTTATATTCAGGTTTCCTTTGCTATCTCACCATAAAACGCTGCCACCCTATCTTAATGGTAGAAGAGATTCAACTCCCACCTCTAGCACGTGTCATAGGACACAATTTTAAATGTAACTCTGGAAGTATCCAAGGATATTTAGCTTGACTGCCAAGTTCTATAGGTTGAATTCAGTCTTTCATGTGCTTCACCCTAGCCACCCAGTGCAAATTATGTCACCAGGAGCAAGGTGATTGTCGTTACTTTCAAGATCAGTCACAGTCACTAGGCCCAAGATCAGTCACAGTCACTAGGCCCAGAGGTTAAACAGTTGTATTCCATCAGCAGAGGGCATTAGAATCTCCGGAGACACTTGTTAAAAATGCAGGTGCCCTGGGCTTCCCTGGTGGTGCAGTGGTTAAGAATCCGCCTGCCAACGCAGGGGACACGGGTTCGAGCCCTGGTCCAGGAAGAGTCCGCATGCCACGGAGCAACTAAGCCCGTGTGCCACAACTACTGAGCCTGCGCTCTAGAGCCCATGAGCCACAACTACTGAGCCCAGGTGCCACAACTACTGAAGCCCATGTGCTAAAAGCCCGTGCTCCGCAACGAGAAGCCACAGCAACAAGAAGCCACAGCAACAAGAAGCCTGCGCACCACAATGAAAAGTAGCCCCCCGCCACATGCCACAACTAGAGAAAGCCCGTGTGCTGCAACGAAGACCCAACACAGCCAAAAATAAATAAATAAACAAAATAAATTAATTTATTAAAAAAAAATGCAGGTGCCCTGACTCAGCATCTCTGGGATAGGGAATCAGATATCTGCATGTAACAACTCCTGGTTATTCTAATGCAAAGTCCTGAAGAATCACCCTTTGAGAAACACTAACTTAAAAACATACAACACAAAACAAAGGACGAAAGTGGTTTTTGGAAACAGTAAAAGAAGGTTTCAAAAATTCCTTCCCAGTTCTAAAATGTATATATCTGGGGATGCCAGAATCACAGTGCTCAAAAAAATTTGAAAAGCCCCCTAGGAGTGCAAAAACCTAGCTTAATAAATAATGACACAGTCCATAGGTCGTTAACTCCAAAGAATGTATTAGTAAGATGGCGAAGAGCTAACATGGCCCGTTTTCATTATTTTCTGAACGTGGGAAAGATGTTGCCAAGAGCAAAGAAAATACATTATCTTTTGTAACCACTGGAATAGAATCTTTAGCTAATCCCCCAACAGTTTTGAGTAGACAGTAAGAATTACACGATTGCACCACTTAGGAAAATGAGAGAAAGAAATTAATGGATTTATTTTTATTCAGGATGGCTGATTTGTTGTGATCAGAAGTCAAGGAATTTTAAAATACCAAGGAGCACAAACCGTCATGCGAGGTTTGGGAGGCAATGGACCAACTAAAAATAAGGCCATCAATACAGCAATTTTGTAAGCTATATGGCAAATATCAATACACTGTTGAAAGCTCTGCAATTTGTATACATTGTAAATTCTTCTCCAAATGTGCCACGTCCACACAACGTGAACAGCATGTGTCACCACAGAAATAACGCTCTTTGAAGAATGAGTGGACACACGAGACGTGACAACATGCTATTAATCATTGTTTCTCCAAAGGAGGAACAGTTTAGATACTGTTTCGTGAGACTATCTCCATGGCCGCCACATTTTCAATCTTTTTAAAATGTATGTTTGAAAACCCCAAAATAGGCAAGTTTCCATGGGAATACACTCGTGGACAACAATTTGAAAAACTAGTAGTTACAAACCATTTTCTAAAAGAAAATCCTTGTTTCCTCTCATACCTACAAAAACCACATCAACTTTTGCCACTGTGGGAAAACTACACGTAATAGGAAAAATAATGATAGAGAGTTCATAATTTATAGTAAAGCTATCAGCTGTACAAAGATTTTAAGAACATAGCAAATAATGCTTACTGCTGATACATAAGTGAGAATATTCACAGGTTTACAGCAAATGAGGACAGAAGATGGAGAATAATTCTTTACTCCCCACTTGACCCCATCTGTGACATACAATTTACTTGGAGTATGAAGAACAAAGAGTAGAGAAAGAATATCAAGAGAGATAAACTAATGTAAGCTGATGCAAAATTTTCAAAGACATAGGTATATGTATATATACATATACATGTATGATGTACATAAAATAAAGAGATGATTCACTTTAGTCTCTCTAGTTAAAGAAAT
This sequence comes from Pseudorca crassidens, assembly GCF_039906515.1. Classification (NCBI taxonomy): domain Eukaryota; kingdom Metazoa; phylum Chordata; class Mammalia; order Artiodactyla; family Delphinidae; genus Pseudorca; species Pseudorca crassidens. The sequence goes on from NC_090306.1 coordinate 67,369,387, forward strand.
CCAAGTATATGTACTCTGACCCTGTCTGGATAGACAATCCTGAAAGCACTTCTTTAGACTTCTCTATCAGCCCCCATCCTCCCCTACCCCATCCCTCTCCGATGGGGAAGGAACAAAGACTGACCACCTCCCCCGATATTTACCCCTCTGCCAAACCCTAACATCTCTGTCATTCTGGGAGAGCGAGAACCAGAAACAGCCGCCATTTCAATGTATACCTTCTTTCTGACTAACCTGAAAGCTATAACAGGGACTGCATTGAAGAGGTGATGTATTATTCGGCTGCAATCTGCTCTCATGCTTTACATCTGGTCACATGTATTATTTAAAATCAGACAGATACATAAACTGTTGATGTAGCCCAGATAGCTGGATGATAACCAACTGGTAAATGCTAGGGGTATATAGCTAGGTATTAACGTGAATTGCAATGGACCCGCAGATATGAATATGATTTGGGATATCACCAAGGCAGCTGTCAAAATGGAAATAATGTTGCTTTTACTGAGGAGAAAAAAGACTGAAAAGAGTAAAAATACAACTAGAAAGTTACAGGAAGAAACTCACACAGTAATAAGATTTATCAGTGTTTATCAATTGCCTACACAGGTTAAAGATAGATTGCTATGACAGTATATAAAACAGTCTGCAGGATGATTCAGTATCCAAATATGAACCCATTTAAACTCATGAAGATCAATACCAATCAGAAGTTGATGACACATAACCCACCCTTCATTCTCACATCTCCTCTCAAGAGGTTAACACGTTTCAGAATTAATACATTTAAAGATGCTTGACTATTAGGATAGGAATTAATCTATTTGGCTTATGTTAAAGAAAACTTGTTTCAGCCCACATCAATAAACTGTAATACCTAACTAGAATTCATCAAAACAGATTTCTACTGTATCATTTCAAAAAACCAGATATTTTCCCTCTTACTCAAATGCTAAAACATCTGGACCATAAATTTTATCTTACCAATGACATATCTACACAAAAGAGTTGTTTTGCTATTGAGTGTATTTAGTCATTAGATGGACTGCCTGTCTACATAAAATTACCTCCATAATTATCAGAATTAAGATTAAATAGATTAATCTCATGATAACCCAAATGTTTTAAAACTACTTACACACCACTCAGTTTTTTATATCATTTCTTAATGCCAAGATGATTTTAAAGGACCAAATACATAATTGGCATTGAATACATCTGTCAAATGAGAGAAAAGAAAAAAGATGTAGAGAAGAAGACTGGTTATAGAGAAGACATCAATCAAAAATTCCTCTAAATGATTTAGTTGTTTAATTAAAGTAGAGAGCCCCACATTTATTATAGACTTCAGTAGTAATCTTTGATTCATGAAGTAAAGAAATTTCTTCTCCTAGTCTATATATAGTATACACTTAGAGTATAATGAAAGGAGAAAAAGTACAGGAAGCATACCAAGGGAGAGAAAAACAATTTAAGTTGATGCATATCCTATCAAAAATAAAATACCTTATAATAAACTTAAAGTTTTTATTACCATACCACACTTGGTAAAGAAAACAAGTATACAGATTTTCCTAAATTAATCCTTAGTAATAAATTCAGGGAGACTTACTGTTATAGTCCACAAGTCAACCATTGACAATTTTTATTATATTATGGTTGAAAATACTGAATAATAGTTTGTATACTAAATTGGTTACTATATCTAGGAATATAATTTTTAACAGGTTAATGTTCAGATATGAAGTTATTTATAATCATTTCTAAACCAAATACTGTAATACTTTAGAAACTGAGGTATTTATTATGTTTAACACTTTATAGGGTCCAAATAGTATGCTAACAGATTTCCAGGTAACAGTAAGGGATCTTTATACTGATGGCTAGATTACCCTAGTACAGGAAGGTTGGTTGCTGTGGTTCCTGCCCTACACTGATACTTTTTCACTTGAATACATGCTAGGAGAATATATTTGATAATTTTGTAGCATATTTAAAGTAAATATTAAATATCTAAATATTAAGTTGAATATTATTCCAGTCTTTCTCAATCCTCTCAGTACAGAATCACCTTAGATTTTAACATATAGATGCCCAGGCTCTATCCCAAGAGGAACAGTCGGCTGAAGGTTCCAGGAAGCAACGATTTTTTTTTTTTTTAAGTTTCCCCAGTCGATACTAATCTAATACAAAACCAGATTAAATTCTTTTTCTGATTGAGAATAAAGGGATAGAGCTCAAGGAATAGAAGTTCTATAAATTCATATATATCCAGGCTATGGGACATACTCACAGATTAAATGGAGAAAATGGTAGCTAACGTATCAATACTTTGTGTTGCTTGGTTAAAGGCTGATTTTTTTTTCAGACAGTCAAATACTTACTGAGCATTTATTTAGTGCCAGGCACTATCATATAGATACCCAGAATAGAAAAGTTAACATGATCATTCACCCTTAAGGGCTTATATTCTAGTAGGGAGAGATAATAACAATTAAACAAAACCAAAAAAAAGAGTAAGATAATTTGGGGTACCGGTAAGTGCTAGGAAGGAGACCAACAGAATAATGTAGAGGGTGAATGTGGAGGGTTGACAGCTCTGGTGAACAGAGACATTTGAAAATCCGGAAGAAAGTTTTTCAAGCAACAAGAAAAATACCAAGCTCCTGAGATGGGAAGAAATGTTGTGTGTTTGAGGAATATCTAAGAGGCTGGTGTGGCTGGATCTTGGCTCACCATTGAGAATGTGTAGGGAATTCGGTCTGAGAGACAGGCAGGAACCAGCTCTTGCAGGAGCTTAGAAGCCTTGGGAAGGTATTCGCTTGCATTCAGTTGCACTGGGGAGCTAGCCATAAAAGGGTTTTCAGTGAAGGAAAAAAAAGACAATGAGGAGGTCTGCCTGCACGTTGGAATGTTGTTCTGCTTACCCTCTAGAAGAGGGTTTGTGGAGGGGGTCAAAACTGTGGGCAGCATCCTTATTGCACCAAGATGATGGTGGCTTGGTACCGGGAAGATTCTAACTGATCCTCTAACTGTCTCAAGTAATGATTTTTCTTCATCGTTCTTTTAGATCAGAAACACCATACTACAAGTCTTAAAGATGTGGCCAGGTGGGGGGATACGATTAATAGAGAAATATATCAGGATGGTTCCTTTTTATAAGTATATGTGACATTCTAATCCCAACAGCTTCCAATCTAGGAAAATCTTACACAGTATTTTCCACTAGCAACTGTAAATTCTGTGTTACTACATAGAATTGAAACCTCTCAAGTTTGTGTGTCAGAAAATTGTTGAGATGGATGAGGTTATGTTAATGCAACAAACATTCGATTCTGAATTGCTGTTTAAAGCTGAAAGTTGACCTAACTGAATTAATTTCTAAATACGAAGTATTTTCCTGTTACTATCAATTATATTCCATTTGTCATTTATTACACCTCAGAAAGCGATCGGTATGCAAGGTCGGTCTGATCCACAGAAAAGGAGAACATAGGGGTAGGAGGGCCCTTGCTACAACAGAGGCTGAGCCCCTCTCAACTACCAGGGGAAATCTGTTCAAATGCTATTGAAGGAATTTCACACTTTAGGTGGAAAGAATACTAAGGACTATGCTCTGAGTTCATGGCAATCACTACCTTGTATTCAATAATTGATGTGGCTTTTCAGCAAGTACTGTCTTAAAAAAAAAAATCCTTTGCACTACTGTGTTCAATTCTTAACTTACCTCTTAACTTATCCTGGCTTTGTATTGTCAGCCAACTTAATTTTTCTGATGACAGAGATCAGGTCATACGGCACATGCATCTTAATGCCTTATTATGGTGCAAAATATGCAATAGGAAGTCAGTAAATATCCACTGAACAAAACACATTTAATACAATAAGGTCCCTCTACTCCAGAAGCCGAGAACAGATTTTAAAATATGATTGAATCAATGTTAATATATATTATAAATCAACATGTATAAAGTTTCATCAATAAACATGTATCAAAACACTTGCAAATAGGATTTATGGATGAGGAAAGTTTTCTGGGAGAACTCGCCTAAATTAGTATTTCAAAAAGAAAAGGACCTGTTTTATAAACAATGAAGTTTGAATAGAAGGGAGAACTTGATATTGGAAGCCAGGAAGACCATTTTTTCTGTTTCACGATTCCCTTAATATTTCTGTCACAGCCCTCTAGTTGGTCTCTCTCCAGACCTCTACTCCAAATCACTGTCTAGCTCAACATGCAGATTAAAGCATGCAATTTCAGGAAGTCTTCTCTGTATTTCTGCCTACTTAATTTCTGCAACATTAATACACAGTCCAGTACTGCCATGCTTGGTCTCTTTTGAAATCCTGCAATCTTAAAATCCTGTAATTTCAAAGATATTTCTTTTCTTAGGGAATTGGGATAGGGCAGAAATGAGAAGGAATATTGATCCTTTCTTTGGTCTTTAAGTTTTAGAAGGGTTTTTGATATTGTTATCTTTAAATGAATGTCATAGGACATTTTAACAAGTGATCTGTGGTCATTTGAATAATTTTTTGGCCTTTTAAAATTTCATTGTCTTCAGGAGATAATTTCAAAGAAAATATGATAAAAGATAAAGTAAAAATTCAGATGTGATGTTCTATTTAGAAATTATATTTTCTCTAGAATTAAAGAGTTCAAATATGTTGCCAAAAAGGAAAAAATAAAACCTTCAATGGCTGTATTTATAATACCTAGACGGTTCCTAGTATTACATCTATCTCATCTTCCATTACTTATTAGGAGAGAAAGCAGATTAAGTCTAATCAAGCACACTCGATGATTGCTGCCAGTTTGTTTCTAAAGACACCTTTTCATGTATAGATGAGGAAAGACTAAAATTTCCACATAGTAGATATTACAGAGTAACGAAGTGGCTCTCAAACCTTGGCGTAATTCAGAATCATCTGGAGGTCTGGTTAAAATGCAGAAATGCAAAATGCTCTGCTGGACAAACCACAATGACTTGAATGAAAGCAAACAGTTTATCCAAGTACATTTCTCTCTAAAGCCAAGATGAGTAGAACATACCTAGTCCCTCACCTTCTCTCCTATTCTTGGGCCTCACTTCCTCAAATATTGAAGACACTAGTCATACCCTCCATCGACTTCAAACTCCCCACTCTACTCTCATTCCCCTATGCCTGACTATCCTTAATGTTTAGCGACATAGTGTGATGTCAGAGAGAGAAGTGGGCACAGGGACCTGAGGCAAGATATCCATTTGAGCCATGATTTCTCCATCAAAACCTAAACATCTACTTCTCCTGGCTACTGTTGATGACTTAAAAGAAATGATAATGTGTATAGAAGCAAGCATGACACCCAGCACGCAGGAGGCCTTCTTTCCTACTGCCGGCAAAACGAGTTTCCGTTCCATCCTTCTAGAACTTCTTGGCCTTACATGTCATCACATTAATCTCCTTGTCAACTCTACTTTGTACAGAGTGTACCAGGCAGAAAGTAGGAGAATGAAGGTGGCTAGGCAGGGTTTTCAGTTTTTCAGAAAGCAAAGAAACACAAAGGGGGTAGATTGATTGCTGCTTGCAGGAAGGTAGAGGGCCAGAAATCAGAGCTCTAGAACCTTTTAGCCATTTTCCTCACCTCTGTCTGAACAACTTATCTACAGGTAACCACACCATCTGACAGAACACAACAGATGCAACCACCTAATGCCTGATACCAAGTTTTGGACCAAGGGCACATTGCCGAAAGGCAGGCGTTAACTTTGTTCACCTTGCCTAACTCGCTGTTGTCTGTGCCATTGCCATGTATCCACAGGATGCCCTAGCGTATTTGGTTTCCATGAAGTCCATGTGTGAACCTAGAAAAACTAAACCTCTAATCCGAAAGAGGAACAAATATCTTCCTTATATTTTCATTCGCTCCTTTAGACCAGGGGTCCCCAACCCCCGGGCCGCAGACCGGTACCAGTCCATGGCCTGTTAGGAACCCGGCTGCACAGCAGGAGGTGAGCGGCGGGCAAGCAAGCGAAGCTTCATCTGCTGCTGCCCATCGCTCCCCATCGCTCCCATTACCCCCCCAACCATCCCCTCCCCCACCCTGATCTATGGAAGAATTGTCTTCCACGAAACCGGTCCCACGCCAGAAAGGTTGGGAACCGCTGCTTTAGACAGGAGCACAATAATCTGTGGATGCAAGTCATCATCCCATCAAGTTTGAGAAGCACCATAGTAGCCGTTAGGGACATGCCATCTGCGTGCCAGCTCTAACAAACAATGTGACCTTCAATAAACCTTTTCAGTTTCTTGTGTCTGTGACCCCCCCACCTGGAAGATGGACCTAACTCCGCCTGGCTAATCTATTTTTTATTGTTATTATGCTATATCAAAATGCTTCAAGAAGTCAAACATGGGCACATGTAACACTGATGGGTAATTTAAGTGAACTCTATTAACTAGCAGTCAATCATCAGCTTTCATATATACCACATATCAAGAACATGCCATAAAATTCCCATTACGCTTTCACTTGGCATTCAGGAAGCTAGTGATATAAACCCCTTGATGATATAGCCTGAGACAAAATCCAGGTTGGTCACTTCTTCCACTCCGGAATAAATGTCTTTTCTGAGAACTTTTGTTGGCTAGCAGGTTTCTGTAAAAAGAATTTTACTCTCCAATTTTATTTTGTTGCTCAATAGGAGATTACCACATGAAAGCAAGCCATTAAAAATAAATTGTGAACTTTTTAAGAAGATAGACAAGGGGGACTGGTATATACTCATAGCACTGTTTGCAGAACGAGTACTGTGGCACTTTCAGAACGGCGGGAGGCTTCACAGAACCTTCTGACACTGGCGTTGACCCTCCAGCTTGGGTCAATCTACACTCCACCCCTCACAGGCTCAAATAAGAATTCCTCCCGCGGAAAGTTTCCGCAAGGCAACGGACAAACCCCCTGGGACTAGCTCCCGGCTTGCCTGAAGCTCAGCTGCTTCTCTCGAGCTGCCATATCACACTTGACCAGCAGGTGCTGCCATTTCAACATGTGTGATTTTCCCTTCCAGTCCCAACACACAAGTTCAAGGTTTCCAGCTTTGGGAGATAAAACCTGGGTTTCAGGTCTGATGAAGTCTTTTTCACTGTGGTTATCTAGGATTGAGCCATTCTGAGAGCTCTAGTTTCTGTTCATGAAGCAAACTGAAAACAAGGCAGCCCAAGAACGACCCCTCCTGGATGGGCAGCCTCAAAAGGCGGATTTTTCACAGGTGTCTCCTCTGTGCTGCAAACCTAAATAGCCCAAGTTCAATCGCATCGATGCCGGAGGCAGGAAAAAAAAAAACGAAACAAAAGATAAGAGCAAGCTCAGTAAAGCTTATGGCTCTGCAAGGGCTCTTTTGATACAGAGATCTCTGTGAAAGCTCATTAAATCCTCAGTGTGTGAGGCAGGACTTCGGGAAAAGTCAAAATGAAGATAATAAGACACCACATCCACTCATACCGACACATTTGTAAAGCATTCCGGATACTCCAAGGAAATTCCACACCACTCACCCCTCATATTAAGGGGCCTGAACTAGCTCTTCTAGTTAAACCACAGTCCAGATGAACAGTCACAGACTTGGGAGATAGTTTTGTTATAACATCGACCACAACATTGACCACAAACAAGACTATTCAAAAAGCAACTCAGAGCATGGTCCCCGTGACGGAGAGCCTGTTGGGGTCTCTTCTTGAGCAAACAGCAGCCCCCACACACCGTAAATATTCAATATATCTGAATAGACGATCAGACATTAGGCGATAGTTATATGTGAGAAAAGCCAGTAAGTTCCATTTTCCCAGTGCTTTATATTCACTGGAAAATACTCATAAGAAAAACTTTATCCTCAGACTTCAAGCAGAACTTGAATGGGAATGAAACCTTGTATTAAGGCTCTCCAGAGGAACAGAACCAAGAGGATGGATATGTGTGTCTGAACAGGAAGAGAAAATTTAAGAAAGTGACTCACGAAATTGTTGCGGTTGGGAGGGTAGGCAGCAGGCTGGAGAACCAGGGCAGGGTCGATGTCGCCACTCCGCAGTCCACTGGCAGAACTCCCTCTTCCCTAGGCAAGCTCAGCCTTTTTCTATGATGGTCTTCAATTGGATGTAGTCCCACCCCGATGACCTCATCTTATCTTAGTTCCCTATTTAAAGACCCCATCCCCCAAATACAGTCACATTCTGGGGTCCTACTGGGGGTTAAGTCTTCGATATACGAACTGGGGGGACAAGATTCAGCCCATAACAGGCCTGAACAAGTATCATTATGATCTAGAGATTAAGAAAGAAAGAGGTGGAGAGAGGTTGGTAAAAAAAAAAAAAAAAAGAGTAAACGTGCGTGATTCTCCACCCCTGGTCCCAGGCCCATCATCAACAACACCTAGAAGTTGTTAGAAAGGCGAATTCTCAGATCCCACCCAAGATCGACGGCATCTGTGAGTGGGGCTCAGCAATTGTTTTAACAAAGCCCTCCAGGTGATCCCAATGAAGGCTACAGTTTGAGAACAACTATCTTAGAAGGTTCTTGATTATAAGAGCAATGCCACCTGAGAAATTTTCCAACCAATGTGGCTGTCAGTAGTGTTTAACCTGTCTTTTCTTTAAATATGAAGCTGAGTCATATTTTATAAAAGGGCCTTGAAATCCATTTTACTCTTATAAATTGGAACTGAAGCCAGAGCTCCAGGGATAAGCGTGATAACAACACTGCAAAGGGACTTGGCCTCTGAATACAGATTTCACAAGGTGAAAGCAAAGCTGTAGGGACCCGATAAAGCTAATTTATCAAGTAGGAGAGCAGTCTAATAGCTGTCTGTCTGGCTAGAGGCCGCCCGTTACCTAATGCAATTCCCATGAATGGCAGACTAAATTAGAATGGTTGATCTTCATAAAATTCATTCTACTCTCCCTCTTAAAAATGAAAAACTAGAAATAGAACTAAGTGGTCACTTTTGAGCAAGAATCAAATTTAGATTATGCTACACTTGGCCCCAAAATATCCTCTTCACCCTCAGAACATTAGCCTCTGCAAATACACTGGTTAGTGAGTGTATTTGGCCATGCCTCTCACCAGGCCCTTTAAGAATCTGCACTACTGGGACTTCCCTGGTGGCGCAGTGGTTAGGAATCCGCCTGCCAGTGCAGAGGACACGTGTTCGAGCCCTGGTCCGGGAAGATCCCACATGCCACGGAGCAACTAAGCCCGTGCACCACAACTACTAAGCCTGCGCTCTAGATCCCGCGTGCCACAATTACTGAAGCTCGCGAGCCCGGAGCCCGTGCTCCGCAACAAGAGAAGCCACGGCAATGAGAAGCCTGCGTACCACAAGGAAGAGAAGTCCCCACTCGCTGCAATTAGAGGAAGCCCACGCACAGCAACGAAGACCCAAAGAAGCCAAAACATAAATAAATAAAAATAAATAAATTTAAACAAACAAAAAAAGGAATCTACAGCATCAGGAGCAAAAAGGTTGAATTCACCTGTGAGTTATTTCTAAGAATTGGTGGATGGTGAGATATATAATACAACAAGGATACCCATAACTTTTTATCTGGAAAAGTCAGCTTCATCTGAGGCTTCTTTGATGACTCCTCTTGAAATCGGAAGAGGATCCGATTTTCTATGTTCCTTCGATTCTCTTGCACATGGCCTGCACTGAGATTTCTGTTTCAGAGTGGTGGTTCATGCAGGACACTCAGAGTAGATGCACCTTGCCGTCTTCTTTTCCTCCGTCTTTGACCACGTCTCCACCTCACAGAGACCTCTTCTTTCCAGTTCCCTCTTTCTGCAAACAACAGTCTTCACTTCCTTAATCCTGTTCACACTACCTTCTAACACTGGCCACCAAAAGATGCTGCTTCCAGAACAGGTTGACAGGGATGCTCAAATGCATGGGGGAATATTCCTGACTCTCACCTGGAATCAGTTTGACCTGGGTATGACACTTGAATTTACAGCAAATGCGTGTAAAGGCAGTTCTGGGTGAGCCACTCTGAACAGGAGATGGCAGTAGCGGCAAAGGTATCTGGGCATCCTTCTCCAGTCCTCCTAACAAAGGGTATTTCCTGTCTGTCAATTCAGGGCATAATTTTGCTCACCAGAGCCAAGCTGTGGACTCCACAACTATTGAACGGCTAAAGATTTCTCAAATGGAAGGCTGAACAAGCAAATGAGCAAGGTGGGGGAGCTGTTACTAATTCTCACCGCAAAGGGAAGGAGGAGCCCCAGAGAGCACAGATGCTGCTACTTAGATTGGCATCATTGGAAGCTGGGAAAGGATTTGAGATCTAGTGACTTTGAGCAAGTTATTTAGCAGAATTGATTCAACCTGTGACCTCATGTGGCTTAAGGGGGTAAGGGGGTCCTCCTCGCAGGCTTCACAAAGCGTCAAATAAGATAAGATCCAGGAAAACCATGTAAACTATGACATGCTACAAACGTATGAGGAAGGCATTTTTGTTGGCTTGTCCCTGCACCTCCAAATGTCCTAGACCACTTTTTTTTCCTTTGTTTGTTTTTTTTGTCATCCAGGTTATATGGCCAGAAGCTGTTTGACCATGGGTCTATTATTTCTCTGATAATTATAAATTCCCAGAGAGCTACGGCACACAAATTACATTGTAATAGCTCTAAATTCTTTGCTTCATCCTGAGTCTACAATTATGCTCTCACCCAGGCTCCTGTCATCTGTTGTCTTGATTTATGAGAACTTCTGTCCTCTGATCTCCTCATTTCTTACCCCTGCCTCCTTTAAAACTTCTGAAATGTGGCTGCAAGGTCAAATTTCTCATCGTGCCAGCATTGCATTCTCAGGTGTAATCATTACTGTCTTAATAAAGCAGGCAGCTAGTTCCACAATAGTCTAATTCACTAGATAATGGCTCAGCCCTCACTGTATAATCCCCATCCTGTCCCTTGCTTGGACTCCAGAACCACTGTGTTGTGGTTTGAAGTATCTCTTAAATTGTCACATGTATTATTTAAAAATTTGTTTCCAGTCAAGTACATGATGGATCAAGTGCTGCATATAAATTAGGAAAACATAACCAGTTTCACCTGGAGTGAAAACACTAGCCGGAAAGTTTTCTGGTAACTTCCATATACTTATAGACCCTTTCCAAAAGTTGGAAAAAGAAAAATCTAAATTTTCAAGTATAGCAGAATCAGGTTGGTATTAAGGTAGAAGATTTAGGAGGCATGCAAACCGCAATTTTTGAGGTAGTTAATAAGGCAGAGATATATTATTTCACTTTGCTCCACTTGTGACCTAGAGTGAATTATATCCACAATAAAATTAGACTGAACTTGACTCTGGTACCTGAATGGCCAAGAGGTACAGAAATTTCCAACACAGCTTTATTAGTGTGTGGGATATAACAAGACCATAATCTAAAGCCAGTCCTCAGTTTTATTATTTATTTTGCTGCCTTGATCATTTTTCTGCACTCATTTGGCTTGAAGGCACAGACATTCCCTGTTGATTATCTCGACTTGGCAGTTGGTTTCTGCTACACATTTTGATTCCTAATATGGTAGCAGGAGAGGGTTTTGTATGAGTTCCAGCGAGTTTCTCTGGGCTTGTGGAATGCAGTGAGGAAAGAATCCTACAGAGATGAAAACATGAACATTTGCACTGATAAAGAGAAAAAAGAAAGAAAGAAAAAGAGGATGTCTCTCTAAAACCTCTTCTTTTTTTTTTTAACTCAGGCCACTTTCATTTCTAATGTCGTACAGTTGGGGGATGGAAGGAATTAACTTTGTGTTTTTTAATTGCCTGTACTATCAGACACTTCAAAAATCGTTTCGAAATGCCTGAGTGTTTGTATAGAAGCAGTGCTAACAAAAGACACTTTTCAGCATCCTCAAGGTTTAAATCCTCGAAGCACCCAATAACACTGTTCTCGAAATTAGCCACATAGTGATGAAATCTGGGAAAATAAGTTGCATGCCCCCAAAACAGAGTAATAGATTATTCTGTCCATTCACTGTACAAATTATACTGTTCCTCCTAATTTTTGTAGCAATGAGATTTAATGTTAAAGAATCCATGGATTGATTGTTTCAGAGGTCAATACAGTTTTTCTCTCAGTTATAGGTTAGTTCACGGAAATATTCATTTGGTAAAAATTCCTTTAACAATACATCCCAGATGACAAACTTCCCTTTAGCAGTAGGCTCTTTTTTTCTAAATATTTATTAAAAGCCTCTGTACTTTAATAAGCCACACTTGCACTGGTGTAAAAATGTCACTATTTTCATCATAATTAACATCCATTTAACGTTTAACTTTTATGTAATTAAGAATTATATTTGGTGGCTATCGCCTCCAAATTGGCCGTATCAACATTTGGGATCATGTCTAGATGGGCTTATCTGCTGCATCAAAAAAACCAAAAAAATCAACTAATGAGTCATCTAGAAATTCAAGAAACTCAACATGCTAGTGTAGATACATTTGAAAGTATGGGTGTTTTTCTGTTTTGTGTTTTGTTTTTTTGGCCGCACGGCGCATCTTGCAGGATCTTAGTTCCTGGACCAGGGATCGAACTGCACCCCTTGTAGTGGAAGTGCAGAGTCCTAACCACTGGACCGCCAGGGAAGTCCCTGAAAGTATTGTTTTTATGATGCTCCATATCTTTTCTTTTTCTGGACAACTAATTCTTAGAAGCCCTTCTGAAAGGGTTCTGATCAGTTAGCAACAACTACAAACACAATTAGTCTGTATATTAGTTAGGCCTGGGCGTGGCTACAAAAACCAGAAAATCCCAAACTAACAGTGGTTTAAAGGATATAGAAATTTATGTTTCTATAATACGAAGTACTGTGAAGGCCATCAGTCCAGAGCTGACATGGGGTCTCCATCTGTCACAAGCAACCTATGGCTATCTTTCTCCTCTGCCATCCTCTGCATGTGGCTTCCATATCATGGACTCGTGTGGCAGCTGCAACATCCATGTGAGAAGGAAAAAGGGGGAAATGAAGTAAACCCATGCCCTTTAGTGAAAGTTCTTAAAGTCCCACATGGGTTTTCCACTTACATCTCAATGGTCTGAATCTAGTCTTGACCTGCCAGGGAAGCTGGGAAATGTAGTCTTTTATTTCAGCAGTGTGCCCAGCTAAAACTTGGGGTGCTAAAGCTAAGGGAAAGGGGTGAAGTGGATATTGGAGTAGGCAACACACAGTCTCCATCATAGATTCACAGGCTCCTTGACTTGCTATCATTGTCAGGGACAGGATGACTTAGCTTCTCCATGCATATTCATATTGATTTATTTAAATTAGAAGTAGCTGTTGTGCTTCACTAATGTAAATATATATATAAATTATAAAAACTTTGAAAATGCAGATAATTAGGAAAAGTTTTAAACTATCTTAAATTTCACCACCCAGAAATAGTGGGGTTAATTTTTTAGTACATAGTTCCAGGCCTATCTTTATGGACACCTATGTATATATATATATATATATATACTTACCATAATAAACTTGGAATATACAAAGCATGCTAATCTTTAATCTGCTTTTTTAACAAGATGTTCATGATATGGTGAACATCTTTCTTCATCGATAATCTTTTCAACATTGTTTTAAATGACTATAGATTATTTCTTTATATGATTATACCATAGTTTAACCAATATCCAATTGTTAAATATTTCAGTCATTTCAAATTTTTCTGTATTATAAACCACACTGCAATTAATATATTTGTCACTAAATCCAGGGAAGTCCCTGGATTTCTTTGATTACTACTGAAGTGGAGGGCTTCCCTGGTGGCACAGTGGTTGAGAGTCCGCCTGCCAATGCAGGGGACACGGGTTCGTGCCCCGGTCCAGGAGGATCCCACATGCCGCGGAGCGGCTGGGCCCGTGAGCCATGGCCGCTGAGCCTGCGCGTCCGGAGCCTGTGCCCCGCAGCAGTAGAGGCCACAACAGTGAGAGGCTGCGTACCGCAAAGAAAAAAAAAAAAGTATGAGACTACTGAAGTGGAATATTTCCCCCTGCCTTAGATTTAGCTTTCTTTATTGTGAAAAGATAGGACATGAGAGAAAGAGGTTCATGGACTCAAATTTGGAAATACTAACTTTGAACTGAAAGGAACAAGTCCCTGGTTGTTAGATAAGTCATGCATGCTCATGAATGGCAACATAAGAGAAGAGATTATCCTTCCATTTCAAGTGGCACTCAATGACGATGCCACCTGGCCCCTTCAGGTAAGGTACCTCAATTTGTTCCTCATTGTTTAAGGAAGAAGCCACCCCGATCTTGGTCCACATTGAGCTTAAAGGACAATGCTTCATATGTGATTTGTGAGTTTTCTCCCAGCCCAGTCATTCCCTTGAGCTGACTGTCAGGCTCTTATCTCAGCAGAGTGGCAGGTAAAAATATTCAGAGGGTCTCCAACTTAATTCAGGTAGTCAGCAAACCACAAGGTCTGTCTGCTAACTACTTTCATACCAGATAGGATATCTCCTACCTAAATTTGTAACAGCTGACAACAATTTTGTGCCTTTAAATATCTGATGATGTGCCACATTTCACTACCTCTGAAGCCAGGGTGATACACAGTAAGTAGCCAGATCACAACATGTCAGTCCAACAGCCGTTGGTATCATTTCCTGATGTTTGCTACGTAGAGAACTTCACATACCTTAGGCACATGCTCTCTGTGAATGGGATTGATGTATTTTCTTGCTTGTGTGTTGTATACATTATTCTGGAACAGTTTATCTCTGCAGCTTTTTAATCCTCTCTTTGTGCCTAAAAGCTAATTAGTAAATCAAGAGTTAATATAAGAGATAATTTGAACATCATAGGAGAATTCCCAATTAGACCATAAGGACAAAACTTCAGAAAATTGCATGCCTGAATGCTGAGGTGCAACTAAAAATAGGAGGAATAAAAGTATACTTCAGGGCTTCCCTGGTGGTGCAGTGGTTGAGAGTCCACCTGCTGATGCAGGGGACACGGATTCGTGCCCCGGTCCGGGAAGATCCCACATGCCGCAGAGCGGCTGGGCCCGTGAGCCATGGCCGCTGAGCCTGCGCGTCCGGAGCCTGTGCTCCACAACGGGAGAGGCCACAACAATGAGAGGCCCGCGTACCGCCAAAAAAAAAAAAAAAAGTATACTTCATCCTCTACCAGCAAAACCAAAAATTAAACATTAAACCACAACTCTCTCTTTTTCTCTGTAAGCCTAACGATTCTCTTCCATATATGTAAGGAAAGCAAATACTCATTTTTGTTTACAATTTAGGTTAGGCGTTGTACAGTGACTCACATGGGGCACACCCCAGAGAAAATTTAATGGGCAATAACATCGAACACTACAAACTCATAGGATTGTAAGACACGGCTGGGGTTTGCCCATCCTCCAACTATCTTGCTGGACTATTTTTTTCTCCTTCTATGGGAGAAATTATTTAGAGTCAAGCATTATTAAGTCAAAACGCAAAGGAAGGAGAAAATGAATATGGGTTAGTTGCATTCTGGATGCCACTGAACCACAGTTGGGATAAGTTATTATCATGGTATACAAACACATTGTGCATTTCAGGAAGAAGCTGGAGTATGGGTGTGTACCAGAAAGTGGCCGCAGATGAGGATTCTGAGTGTGAGTGTGTGTGTGTGTGTGTGTGTGTGTGTGTGTTGGCAGGCTGAGCGTGCATATGGATCCTCATACCTAAGGCTAAGAAGTCGGGACTCTGTCCTGAAGCAGTAATCTCCCAGGAGAGTTGTAGCTACTGTCCAGGAATGTCCCATTATATGCAATTTGGCACATTCTGTGTGAGCTTCTCCCCTTTACCTTACTGCACAAAGAAGATACCTGCAATCTCGGTAGAAAAGTAAAACTCTTATTCCTTATCGGCAATCTGCAGGGTAACAGAGGAAACACTATGATAGGAGCAGCTGTGATTGTGCTGAAGACCGCTTCCTACCATCAACCACCTGGGGAGAAAAAGAATTCAGTCAATAAAAATAAAAGGCAGATAGGCACCAACCCTAAAGCAAGGAACTTTTTGTAATAGGAGTGAAAAGAAGGGACCAATGAGGGCTACAAGAATCACAGAAGGCTTCTCTGAAGAGAAGCCAGACGTAAGGCAAAACCTTTAGGGTCCCGAAGAATCGGGTAGCAGTAGGACTGCAGGGAACCATTTCCTCAGTAGGGATACAGTGATAGGCAAAATAGACAAGTCTCCGATTTCATGGACCACCACAGAAAACACAAGGGCCTGTTTGTTTTGTTTTGTTTTTTGCAGGGCCTTGTTAGGGTGCCTGCATCTGAAGGACTTAGATAACTGCCCCTTTTCAATGGCCTTTACTAATTTTCCATTTTATGTACTTCTGTGTATAGAATTGTTTAAAATTCATTTTTCAATTTTTAAAAGTAATACGTGTTCATGAAAAAGCAGTAAAAACAGACCAGAAGTATAAAGTCTCTTCTCCACCCCCATACCCAACCCTTCTATCCAGAGATAACCACTGTTTCAGGTGTATCTGTCCAGAAATTTTCCATGCATATATAAGCACAGAATCTATATTATGTATAAATATTATCATACTATTTTACTTTTTAAACAATGTAATTCTGCTATAGTGATAGCTCTATAATGTTGATATAGGAGAGACTTGATGAAGGCAATCTGGTTGGGAAAAGGTCTTGAAGCTCTGTTGTAATACACTTTATATAAAATATAATATCAAGGGCTTCCTGGTGGCGCAGTGGTTGAGAGTCCGCTTGCTGATGCAGGGGACACGGGTTCGTGCCCCGGTCCGGGAAGATCCCACGTGCCGCGGAGCGGCTAGGCCCGTGAGCCATGGCCACTGAGCCTGCGCATCCGGAGCCTGTGCTCCGCAACGGGAGAGGCCACAACAGTGAGAGGCCCGCGTACCACAAAAAAAAAAAAAAATATATATATATATATATATATATATAATATCAATTGTCAATATCAAAGAAAGGTGCATGCTAGAAAGCAAGGAACAGTAAAGCACCACCCAGAAATTCCTTGGCTTTACCACTTAGGCATCTCTACATGAGAGCACAGAACAGTTGCCTACCATTTCACTGTGTGAATGGACCATAATTTTTAAATCATACTTTAGTAGTAGATATATAGAGATTGTATGTAGTGATTTTGCCTTCATAAGCACTACTTTTTGAATCTCTTTTTACATGTACCTTTGCATTCTTAGGAAAGGGAATTTAGAGCATAAAATCTTCCAAGCAGAATCCCTGAGTGGAAGGGAACGTGCATTTTAAACGTTGATAAAATGTTGCCATAAAATGTTGCCAAACTGCTCTCCCCAGACGTTTTTCCAATTTACAAGTCAATGGTAGAGACAATCTGTATATTTTAGGATTTGCTTGGAGAAAGTGCTGAGCTAAGCTGCCACAGAACCAGTCCTGCAAGCTTCAGATCAACCTACCTGTTTGCAATCAGGATCCCAGCCATGCACGCAAGTCCAAGGTTCTCTAAGCTTTTGGCATCCCCAGGCAGTTTGCCTTAGTGCAGCTAAACGGGAGTGGTATGGTGCCACCTACATTCAGAACCATTTTTGTTTTCGCTTTCTGGAGTGTAAATACCTATTAAAGGATTTTCATTCCAAACCTAGGGAAAATTCTATTGAGAAAGTAAACCAATAAGAGGGAGGGAGCTGTGAAGGCTAAGTCTGAGCCGTCAGGAGGGCAGACAGAAAGAAACAAGGCAGGGAGGCAAGGTCAAGAAATTGAAGAAGGAACTGTGAGACAGTCCTACGACCACTTTGGCCTCCTGAAAGAAAAGGTTTGGTAGATATTTGCGCGAAAGCCCCTCGAGGAGGATTCAGCATCAAGGCTGAATGGCAAAGACAAGAAGTTCAGCACTTTTGCTATTTTCCTCTCTCTCATGTTCAAATACTTCTCAGAAACATACAGCTTCATCTTCATTACCATTTGATGTTTATGTATATAAATCCTCTTCTAAGTAGACTTGGGGGTTTATATGCATGGTTTAGTGATAAAATAAGAGATAATCACATTTTCAAACACAAACATGTGAATGATAGAAAAATGATAGCATTGGTAATTCAGTTTCACGTTTTGTCAAGTATCTTTTTAAAATGCAGTTAATTATATACTAAGCCTTCTCATACATCATTTATGTTATTGATTAAATGTAAAAATGGAGGGAAAAAGACTGAGTCCAATTTATTTTTGCTAAGAGAATGAGTAAAAAACCATCAGCCACGTTAATATTTCAAACAACAAACAACTGGAAATTTATTTCTGCTCTTAAAGAAAAGTTTGGGACTAACAAATTCTTTTACACATGTGCTGTTGATGAAGAAAGGAGGGAGAAGAGGTACAATATGCTCCAGAAAATGATTACACCTTTAGCGAGAAACGGAAACACAGCTCCTCTGTTGGCCACTAAGGAAACCATGCTTATGACTTAGTAGTCATAAACAGTAAAAACACAACAAAAATCAGAAGATATACATATACGTGTGTGGACGTAATCATTCTGTGCTTCGTTTCCTGCGAAACTGTACAACAGCAATATATTTTTAACTTAATCTAAAATGTAAAGCCTGTACCAATTATCAGTCATCCAAAGTGTCTGTAGTACGATTTGAGGCAGCACGGAGAACAATGGAACACACATTCTCATTCAGTCTTTTTTTTTTATCTTTATTGGAGTATAATTGCTTTACAATGGTGTGTGAGTTGCTACTGTAAAACAAAGTGAATCAGTTATACATACACATATATCCCCATACCTCCTCCCTCTTGCATCTCCCTCCCACCCTCCCTATCACACCCCTCTAGATGGTCACAGAGCACCGAGCTGATCTCCCTGTGCTATGCAGCTGCTCCCCACTAGCTATCTATTTCACATTTGGTAGTGTATATATGTCATTGCTACTTTCTCAATTCGTCCCAGCTTCCCTTTCCCCCACTGTGGGAATGGACTCAAGTCCATTCTCTATGTCTGGGGCTGGGCCCAAGGAGTCAGTAGTTTTTAAAACTCTCCAGGTGATTGTAATGTGAAGCCAGTGTTGACAGCCACTGGTAGAGGGTGTCATCACATTGGACGCTTGAAGTGCCCCACAGGGGCCTCAAAATTGAACGCCTAGCCTCAGCTTAAGCACCCAACTAACGGCTTGTGAGTCTTGTCCATTGTAGCCCAAATAAAACCAATCCAAGATGGTTTACCTTCTTCTTCATGCAGCAGGCACTCATGATGTTACAAATGAGAATTTCTTTATCTGCACCCGCATCACTGTTTCCATTAAGGAACTGGTAAATTGAGAGAGAATGTGAGCCCTCGAAAGAAGGAAGCTGAATTCATTTGGATTCAAATCTGGAACAGAATTTGAACAAATTTGGAACAGAAAGTTCCAAACTCCCTTTTTTCTAAGTCTTAATAACCTACCTTGCCTCCCTTCTTTTCCACCTGCACCCTCTCTGCACAAACCCATCAGTCATGGAGGTGAGCTCATGGCATCTGGTAGGAGGTCAGATGGGAACTTGATTGAGAGGCAAGTCAGGTGGAGGTCACACTGATTGCATCTGAAGGTACCATGCGGGAGTTTCAAGATGGTGGGATTCGGCTATATTCACAAGCACAGCTTCCTCCAGTGTTGGCGATCACGCTACCAAATGTGAAAGGGCCCTCATGGCAGGGGCTTCAGACATTTTAGTTGAATCAGGATCAGAGCTCCTCAACTTTTATTTTTTTTTAGCATCTTTATTGGAGTATAATTGCTTTACAATGGTGCATCAGTTTCTGCTTTATAACAAAGTGAATCAGCTATACATACACATATATCCCCATATCTCCTCCCTCTTGCGTCTCCCTCCCACCCTCCCTATCCCACCCTTCTAGGTGGACACAAAGCACGGAGCTGATCTCCCTGTGCTATGCAGCTGCTTCCCTCTAGCTATCTGTTTTACATTTGGTGGTGTACATATGTCCATGCCACTCTCTCCCTTCGTCCCAGCTTCCCCTTCCCCCTTCCCGTGTCCTCAAGTCCATTCTCTACGTCTACGTCTTTATTCCTGTCCTGCCCCTAGGTTCTTCAGAACCATTTTTTTTTTTTTAGATTCCATATGTATGAGTTAGCATACGGTATTTGTATTTCTCCTTCTGACTTACTTCACTCTGTATGACACTCAATTTTTTTAATGAAATATTTCAGGCCTTACGATATTAAGTATAATATAATGAATACTCATGTACCCAGTACACAAAAGAAACAAAACCTAGCACATCTAATCACAATACCTTGGGTACCCTTTCCTATCCTTTTTCTCCCATTCTCTCCTCAGAGGTAACTGTTATCTTAAATTTGCTGTTTGTGATTCTCAGCCTAGTTTCAAGTTTTATGTTCATTATTCCTAAATATGTTTTTATTACACATACAGTTTTGTTTTTGCATGTTTTCAGTTATATAAATGATATTGTACTCTGTGTATTTTATGTGTTTTCAAACTTTATATATACAAGTGGTATCATATTATGTATCCTTATGCAGGAATGTGTCTCTCCAAATTATATTCTTGAGATGAATCCATGCTGGTTAATGTGAACTTGTTACTTTTAAATTACTGTATAGCATTTCATGGTAGGAATATACCCCAACTGAGGTTTACATTTTTCTGTTGATGAATATTTGGGTTGTTTCCAATTTCTTGCTGTCACAAATAGCACAACAAGGGACACTCCTATACATGTCTCCTTATCCAAACATGGGGGAGTATCTCTAGGATGTTTACGTAAGAGTGAGATTTCTGAGATGTAGGGAATGTACATCTTCAGCTTTTCTAGACATTACCAAATAACACCCTAACAGAAGAATATGAGCATTTCTATTGCTCACATCCTGTCAACACTGAGATTGTTTAACGTTTAAGTAGTCAATTTTAACTGGTGTGTTTTTACCAAACAATCCTGCAGGGGGCAGCATATCCTGGTGATTCTTGCTGTTTCTGCCGCATTACAGTTAATGGGTCCCTTCCTTCACTCCTTGAAATCCTTCGACCTTCTCTTAGTTACTCCTCAACCCGCTTTCTTACCTCCATCAGCTCCCTGGAGATATCTTACACGGACAAATATAACACCATCTGAAAGCTGAAAGCTCCCTCCCACTTTTCACTCCACATTCCTGGCACATATCTGTCTCCTGACAGGATGGGAGGGAAATAGAGGCAAGCCAGTCTTGAATTAAAATACTCATTCCAGTTCAAAGTAGCATTAAGAGAGGATGTGAGTGGACAGCAAAGTCTTCCACAGTTCTGAAACAGTGGTATGTAACCTAATTAGAAGGCATTGCACACTGTCAGAAACTGTTTATGTAAATTGGAAAATTGCTGAGAAGTAGGGAAAAGTCTTGCAAAGCAGTGGTGGCTTTGTTTTTCTTCTGCAATAGAAGCTATTTACTCCTTTGCTTTCTTAGTTTCATTGTTGCTGGTTCCCTAAGGAAGAAAAAGAGCGTTCAGTTTCAATACACCTCCTTGAATTTCTCTCATTTATACTGAGCTGAAGTCTCTCCATGTCCAGAGCTCCATGGTGGGAATGCAGCCTTCAAAGATGCCATCCTTTCAACAAAGCAGATGTGAAATTGAGCTGTGCTTAAAGATTGAAAATGGCTGCTTTAGAGAAGAGTTTATTGTTAGTACTTTCAAAGTGGTCCTACTGTCACCCCTCTGCTGGGAGTACTTTTTCCTTCCTAGAACTGGATTTTTAAATTTCAGTCCTTTAAAATGAATGAATGATAAAATTGTATTACTGTCCTTAAGGGGGAAAGTAGGCAAATAAATATGATTTGCTTTTGGATTGACCACTGTTTTGAGTTATTAAATCTTCTCCTTCTCCATCATCATAGATCAAACTTTCTCCAAATGGAATCTATCAAATACTCTTTTAGCAAAATATTAATAGGTGTTCTGGGGAGTACAATTTATGTCAGTAAAAATGTTGGGTTGAAGAACGTTTTCTACAGGAAAATCAAGTTTCTCTAATGCAAAAGTTTCTCAGAGTCAGTTATTTGCTGATATGTATTATAAATCTATAAGGCACGACTTATAGCGATTCTGTGTTTCTACAGCGATTCTGTGTTTCTAAGTGGTTTGACCACAGTTCCCTTTTCCATGAAACACCTGACAGGGTTAGAGTTCAGAAGACACACCGGAAAATGCAAGGATAGATATTCTAAGGTTGGCTACACCATCACCCCGAATCACTGAAACCAGAAATTCACAAGACCCAATTATATGTTATCCTTGACTGAAATTCTTTCATGATAGAATATCTGTCTTGACGTGTTGGTTGGCATACACATTGCTTCCGTGTTGAATGTTATTGTGGAGATATTTGAGGGCAGCCTAATTTTTGCTTCCTGGTCTGTGACTTTTTTTCTGCTTCAATGCCTAAGGAATGTCTGTATTCTCGAACTTCAATTATTCAGTCAGGGATACGTTTGTAGTGTTGAGCATTCTGTTACCAATATGTCCTAGAACATGGTATACTCTTTCAATCTGTAGGCTTCTTTGTCTTTAGTGATACTTCCTTGTATGATATTTGCAAATACTTTTCCTGTTCTATTTATTGGATCCTCTGCTCCAGGGATCCTCAATTATGTTAAGTGCTTTGGAACTCCAATCTATTACCTTCTAATTCCTTTGCTCCTCTTGTATTCACAAGCCTTTCTTCTAGGTCAGTAATTTTATTTGCAGCCATGTTTATTTCATTCCTTGCTATGTCACCTTTACTTATTGTTCTATAATGTTGTTTTTGTCCTCAACCTTCTTTAATTCTGTAACCTTCCTGGTGTTCTCTCATCTCATCATTGAGCTCATATTTTTCGGAGTGCATGTTCTCATTAACTTGATTCATAGTACAAAGCGCTGCTGAGGAATTTTGTTTTGTGCTTTGGATTATGTTTTCTTTAAGAGTGAGGGTTTTATCATTCCTCTGCATGCCATGTTCCTTTCTTTTAAGGGTTGGTTGGTTTTGTTTGTTTTTATTTGGGAGCGTTGCCTTAGCATGTTTGGATATTTGTCTCTGTTTTGTTCCCCCCAACCTTGTTCTATCCGGACCTTCTCTTTGTTCTGACCAAGTGTACGTGACTTCTCCTTGACTCCATGTCCATTGACTCTGACTTGTTTCCACACTGAGCTATGGTTTGAGAACTTGGTATTGAATACCACCCACTTTCCTGTGGGGACTGGAGGGGAAGACTATGTGACATCTGTGTGAATTAGACTGAAGGGAAGCTGTGTGACATCTGTGTGAATTAGAACTCCTGGATTCTGCTCTCTCTGGGATTTGATAGGCATTTTGAACTAAGTTTTAACCCCTCCCTACAATCAGGACTCATATCCACCCTGAAGGGGGACACTCTGGGATTTTTTCTCCACAATCATTCAACACATTTTTATCGAGTACCTATTCTCTACTAGGCACTATTCTAATCTAGGCACTGGAAACAAATGAGACAAAAATCCCCTTTCTTGTGAGTTTATATTCATTGTGGTATCTTGACTGATACAACGTGGTATCCAAAAGAAGCTGCCCACTTCTGCCTAATGGCCATTCCACCACTCCTTAGTCAAAAGAGAGGAAAAAAAAATAAGGATAGTCATTCAGTTCAATTTTCTGTAGATCTGAGGGCAATAATGAAGGCTTAAAATTCATCAAATTCGCCAGTGAAGCTTCAGAGGGGCAGGGAGGAAGGTCAAGGTTAGGAGCTACACTGTGTCACTCCAGAATCTTCTCTTTTCCTGGCCTGCATTTTGCATGCGTGTGTACATGCCCATGTTCTGTTTTGTTTCGGTGTCCATACTAGTAAGGGGCACGCCTTGCCTTAATTTGGTAGCTGGTTTGTTGTTTGGAAGGAGAGAGCTAGTGTTTCTTGGGGTTGGCGTTCACTTTTTTAGTTGTGAGAGAAAAATGGAAGATTCTATGACCTGTTTTCACTCTATCACCTTCAGCTGGAGGCCTCAACTTGTTCTTTTAACTCTTAACTAAATATCCTATCTGTGGTCTGCAAATATAAAATTACCATGAATAGCTCCTTCCTCGTAATTATTCAAGTATTGAATACTTGAAGACTCAGATTTAAAAAAAGAAATCAAGCTGAAGTGGTTTGGTTGGGTTGTGTGCCAGCTCCTCTTGGCTAAAATACATTTCAAGGACTTAAACTTGAGAGCACTTCTAAGAAGTTGGTTATTCTGGATTCCTTCATATCTAGGGAACACATTTGTCAGAAGAGCTCTTCAATTTCATGACACCTTATGCTCAAGATTTTTCTTGCACAATCCCATAAGAATCCAATC
Organism: Pseudorca crassidens; assembly: GCF_039906515.1. NCBI lineage: Eukaryota > Metazoa > Chordata > Mammalia > Artiodactyla > Delphinidae > Pseudorca > Pseudorca crassidens. The sequence continues at coordinate 67,393,739 of NC_090306.1, forward strand.
TCTCTTCTGAGTATGTCAAACGCCTACACAGTTAGTAGCAGGCACAGACAGGAAGTGAGAATAAATACCTATCTCTAGACTTGCACTAAGATATGGGCTCTGGGTTAGCATGAGAAACCCCAAGCACCTAGACCTATTTGCTGAACCTACACAGTCAAAGAAATAACCAAACACTTGTGCCTTTTATTGTGTACAGTAAGAGACTGAGCATTACCTACAAATGTCTCCCAAATAAATCATACTTAATTCAGATTATGAGGAGAATATTTGATAAATGCTTTGAGAATATTTGATAAAGGGAATTTCAACGGCACTAGATTGCATCTTCTTGTGTCACTACCATGTCTCTAATGTAATCTCCCCCACCCAGAAATGTAATTCTCAGCCAGTTGCCTTGAAAGCTGGTTACCTTGGAGATGATTATCAGTATTATGATGACCTATTTAGAGGAATTTCTGCATTGCCAGAAAACAAATAACCACAGAGAGAGCCTTACAAAGGAATGATGCTCGTTCCCTGGAAGTGCCTTTACAAACGAATGCCGTAGATGTGATGTATTATGTGTGTGTGTGCGCACGTGTGTGTGTGTGTGTGTTTGGTGTAGATTTGTCCATAATTAGGATTTACATTTTTGTGGAATGGCAGTTGTGCTTAAGCACTTTAAGAGCAAAGAAGGCAGTAAAAACCACAGCAGGAATAAGCATATAGACATCTTCTCTCTTCCTACAATTTGAAATGCATGGCCATGGTTGTATTGATTTCTCATCAGTGTTAACATAGTTTCCATTTGCCCAGTTTCTTTTTCTTGCTCAGGCTCTGTTTTTTGAGGATTTTCTAGGGGTGCTGGAGTGTGGCTGACAGGTGACTGGTGAGGATTGATTTTTACAAATCAATTGATTGACTGTTAATAGTTCCCAAATAAACTTAGAGCTGCTATTTTGATTTCCTCAGAATTATGCCACAAAGTCTGCGTTCTAACTCTATTTGGTCTCCCATTCTTCTGTGAAACTAGTGTTTGTGATTATAGGCAGATTGGACTTTTTAAGTTTAAATGTTTTTCATTAATCATTGTCATTATCATTAATGCTTCATCTGCCTTTTTTTTTTTTTTTGGAGAAATTTTTGGTACTACTTTAACGTGGACCTTAAAAAATTCCAGTGATAAATATTAAACCTTTATTACGATCAAAGACACAGGAAAAAACAACGTAAACCAAGCATTACCCAAAATAGGACCAATAGACCTAAATTTCCAAATTTAATATTTGTTCTTAGGTTTTCAGGTTAAAATTCACTCATTGTAGCTTCCTCCAAGGTAATAACAACGTGTCCATATTTCCCACCATCTTCTCAGATCATCTTGCAAAGCATTGGACACATAATGAATGTTCAATAAACCTGACTCATCGTATAATTTGCCCTCCAGGAACTTCCAAAACCTTTTTACATTCCAACTCAGTTTTCATCTGCTCATGTTCAGCAAGATTATGTAGGGATCTCCTTTTTTTAAGCAATATGCAGTAAGTCTGTTTTCAGAGAGGATCTTGAGTCAAGGTCAATTAACTCATTCAGGCCCTATTTTCAATTTTTGTACTGTAGACCTGTCCTTATGCCTGAAATCGCCACTCTGAACTGAGGGCAAATATCAAATTCATATTAGTTACCTAATTAAATTCTTTGGACTGTTCTGACTGCCATGTTGAAAATGCCAGTGTAAGAAAATTTTCTTCCATTTGACTAAATATAACTCTTTCTCTTTCAATATTTTTGAGAGGGAAATACACTGATAGTTTAATGAATAATTCCTTAGCTGAATTTTATCTCCTAAAATCTAGCACTATATTATTCAAATTGATCCTGTAAAATGTTGACTTCTCTCCATCTAACAGAGTTGTTAGGAACGGTTTTACCGAAAAAGCATTAACATTGCTTATTGGTATATGGCCTTTGACTCATTTATGCCATGTCCTAAAAGAGGCATTAAAAACACAGAGAGATTTTCTACTTAATTCAGAGACCGTAAATGGTCTTAGAACATAATGTCTTCCCTCTTATTCATTTATTCAATAAAGATATTTACTGTCCCTTTAAAATGGCTTTCAGATGAAGTAACAAGTTGTGAGTTGTTTGAAGTATCTGCACATCCAGCGCTGCTTGGTAAGAATTAACCCTTTTGAATCTAGGCTTGTATCCAAATCATCCAGAATATTTCCAAAAAGATTCAGAATCAGACCTCTGACTCTGCCCAACAATGCCACTAAATTAATTCCCTCTGCATTCTCTGGGATGGCCTTTCAAGGCAAATCATGAACTTGCATTAGAATATTTGCTTTGTGCCTAATCTTCACTCCTAGAGATGACAGTTCTTAACGTTTAACACTCGCCATCCTTCCCACCCTGATGCTAAACTGGGAAGAATGAGAACAGAATGTTCTAACCTCATCCATACCACAAGTGGTTATTCAAGGGAAAAAACATATCTCATGGCCTTTTGCTAGATAAACTTGCTTTACAAACAAGGCAAAATCTTCTGAAGGATGATATGGAATAGCTTTTCTCCAAAAGGAGTTCATGACTTTATTCCCTCTGCTCTAAGAAAACTCATGTCCTACATTGCTAGTGATCTGACGCAAATCATGAGATGTGCTCACTACAGTTATTCCAGCTGGTCGTTTCTGTCAAGTTCTATTCAATCCAGAGCAGCACCTGTTAGAGTGTTTCCGATGAGAAGCTTGGGGAAAGGGTTATTGGGTAAACGGGCTGTTTTCACCAAGTCCCATTTGCCATCCTTTTAGTGATTGATAGCCATCCTTAATGAAGATTATAAAAAGAGAAGCTGCTTTAAAATGGACAGTCAAAAAGTTTCCACGAAGAAATGATATAGAGCTGAGCTTCATTACAGAGGTATAGGGTAGGGGCATGAAGAGGAGGCATTTCAGGCATGTGGCCCCAAAGAGGGATGAAACACAGTGTATTCAAGGTGCTGAAAGGGCTGCAGCAGCAGGGGGAGTACCCTGAGAGACGAAACTGAAGAGGTAGGTATGAGCCAGACCATTCAGGGTCTGTTAGTCTAGTTAAGAAATGTGAACATTAAACTTACAGTATAATTACTGGATTGAAAACCATGTAAGGAGTTATATCATGTTTTAATCATCCTTCCTTGTACAATGTATAGAGTCTAAAACTGATCAAGTTTCTGAATGTTAGATTAGGATGAATGTTCAAAGTCGCAGGGTTTCTATGATCACTGATATTAACTGTCTGACCACGGACCCGTCACTTAGTCTCAGGTCCCTCAGCTTTAAAATGGAGGTAATGAAACCTCTCTCTCGGGGTGGCCATGAAGAATAAGTGAGATAAAATACAAAGAGTGAAAAATAAAGTGCCTGCTAAGAATTTTTTTTCAATCGGAAGGAATATGCAGTACAGGCCTTAGATGTGGGCAAGAAGGGACCGTGCCCTGGAACCCAGAGTTTAGAGATCCTACTGTGGTCCTCCTCTATCTACCCTTCCAGGGGATGAAGAATCCTCAAGACCAGCAGAACAGAACACGCTCATCTAGGGGCTGCACCCAACTCTCCATTCTAGACCGGGCTCTGGGTACCTCAGATCCAATGCTCCCTGCCAAAATGATCTCAAGTTTATTCACGAGGTCTTTGAAGATTTTTTTTCCCCCAGATATGACCGCCTGAAGGCAAGTGCATACCCCATGGCTAAAGAGCAGTTTTTGGACACATGCAGGCTGGGGCGTCCCCATGGGTGTATGTGAAACTTCTTATGGTGTGCGTGGGAGTTTAGCGAGGAGAAAAAGGGGGCCGTTTCCATTGCTGAACCCCAAGGAGTCTGAGAACTCTTGATTTAAAGCTGGACTTCCTGGTTATTATGTGTTAAGAGATGAGAATAGAAACTACCTATTTTAACAGTTTGTGTTCTAGTTTATAACATTTAACAATTTAGACATATGGCATATGGACTTGCATTTGAAGTTTTAACCTGGGCCCTGCAAATGTTACAGGCAGGTATATATGTATCCTGTTATTTATAAAATCCTGCATACCACACAAAATTCCATTTCATTTAAACCGCCTTAAGATGTAGGGGTTGCCTATTTATGAAAATCACTTTAGGGCAACCATGAAATTCCATTATGCTCGGGAAGGCTGGAAAAGGCCAAGGGAAAAAAAACAAGTTCAAAGAAAGGCAATCCATCTCGTGACCTCTTTTCTTCTCTACACAAGCAGAAACACCATCCAAATATCACTGTATGGTGTTTTGTGAAATTGTACATCTATATGTGGAGGTGGAATGAAAAGAGGACATGAGAGCTGGTCTTGTTTAGAACTAACAAAAGGTTACTTCTCTCTTTGTGACATTCATTTGGACTCCCTAAGTGTAGAGCCTTGAATTCAAACTAAGCGTTTCCAACCGAGTGAAGGGTGTCCATCTGCTCCGAATTCCTCTCACTGTCATTGCCATACAAATCATTTAGCAAGAAAACATACACTGTCTTACGCTATCTTTCCTAATACAAAAGATGTGAGTTGATTTAAACTTAACTTTTCAGGAATTTCTGTCTTCTCCTCCCACCCAAATGTGAGCTCTTTGAAGAACAAACTGGGTTCTATAGTTTTCTGTATCCCCTCACTCTCTTCCCTAAGAGTTTGCTCAACAGATATTTATACCTCACTGACTGATGCAATCATTTAGCAAATATTTACTGGATTCTACCATGTGCCAGGCTCTGTGTCAAGCATGAGGGTACAAGATTGAACTGGCTAAAAGATAAATGCCTGACACATAATAGGCACTCAGTAAATGAGAGACTGAGCAGGTGAATGAATAAATGAATGGATGCATCAATGAGTGAATTCTGTACCACAGAACTAAGGAATAATAGCAAGAAAAATGGAATAACCACTTAAGTTATATTAAACCAAAAGTCATCAAAGTAAAAGATGTCAGCCTGTAGAATATCTATGATTCAAGAAAATGTCAGGGACATCCCAGGTGGCGCAGTGGTTGAGAGTCCGCCTGCCAGTGCAGGGGACATGAGTTCGAGCCCTGGTCCAGGAAGATCCCACATGCCGTGGAGCAACTAAGCCCGTGTGCCATGACTACTGAGCCTGCGCTCTAGAGCCCGCGAGCCACAACTACTGAGCCCATGCACCACAACTACTGAAGCCCATGCGCCTAGCACCTGCGCTCCGCAACAAGAGAAGCCACCGCAATGAGAAGCCCGCGCACCACAATGAAGAGCAGGCCCCGCTCGCCACAACTAGAGGAAGCCAGCGCACAGTAACCAAGACCCAATGCAGCCAAAAATAAAATAAATAAAATAAATAAATTTATATATATATAAAAAGAGTAAACAATTAAAAAGAAAATGTCAAATGTGGGGAAAATAAGAGCAGCCCTAACATTTATACCTCTGGGCCATCTCCGTGGCTATTTTTAGTGTGTGGCTCTGGAATCTTGCAAAGAATTAAACTGATCCACAGAAACCAAATATTCTATATAAAGAGTTTGACTAACTCTAACACCCCAACTCTCACTTCTCCCAGATTTAGGGATGAAGAATCTTAGGTGTTGTCAATTCCATAGAAATCAGTATGTACAATAATATTATTGTGAGTTTTTACTGAGGTCTGAAATACTGATATGCTGTGATTGACTTTAATCACAAATTTGTTTCATCAAAAGCAGTAAAATCACCACAGAATTATATTACTCCTTGTCATTTTCCTATATGCAGTATAATATTGAAGTCATAGTTTATTTTCTCCTTACAGTATTGTAAGAAAACCAGATTACCAAAGTAGAAGTTGATCTCTCTTGCAAAGCTACTTATCTTCCTGACATGCAGAGCACCAGCTGATTTCGAACAGAGTTTCACAGCTTTATAAAATAGAACCATATTTGGCCATCAATGAACCAAAATAAAATACCTCTCTAGAAGGATAAAGGAAATCAATATTTACATAAAGAAACTTAATAACAAACCAACCATGGTGTTCAAAGTTTTGTGTCTTTAAAATAGGGCATGCATTATTCATACTGTGAAATCTCAAACCAAAGGTGGAAAGTATGAGTTCTCAGCAATATTATGAGTCTTAAAAACCATTATCTCCTTTGTAGAAGAAAATGAAAGCCACTTTGTTCATCCTATTCCAGGTCGGCATGCTTAACAATGTCACTTAAAGGCAGGAGGGGGACAGCAAGGAAAAAGGAACCTTCCTGAGATCATGAATTCATCTCCTTTCTCAAGAAGAGAAAGAAGCAGTGAGACATTTCCAACGAAGAAAATGTAGGGGCCGTTCCCCCGCTCCCTAGGAGACAGACCCAGGCACTTGACAAGTTCTAGAAGCAATTCAAAGTGAGGACATGGAGAGAGATTCCTCCACTCCCTATGGAAACATTTCCAAATCTCTCCCTCCATTATCCTTAGACAGGCTCAGTCCATAAACTTTCTAATATTTGGACTGCAAAATGTCTAGAAGACACATAGATATTTTAAAGCAAGTACATACAAGGAATAGGGAGTTAATGAGAGTGAAATCCATTCTGGCTGAACCAATGTGAGAACTGGGTGAAGCTGAAGTAACCCCACCAGAGCACAAACCCTGTTCAGTCATATTAAGTGTAAGAGCATCTCTATTCTCACATTGTTTTTGTTTTGAACTCAGGCTGAACTGCCTGGAAACCTTCTCTGTGTGGATAAGGAGTAGCATCCATTTATTGCCATATTACATGTGCTTAAAAATCCCAGCAATAGGGGCTTCCCTGGTGGCGCAGTGGTTGAGAGTCCGCCTGCTGATGCAGGGGATACGGGTTTGTGCCCCGGTCCGGGAAGATCCCACATGCCGCGGAGGGGCTGCGCCCGTGAGCCATGGCCGCTGAGCCTGTGCGTCCGGAGCCTGTGCTCCGCAACGGGAGAAGCCACAACAGTGAGAGGCCCGCGTACCGCAAAAAAAAAAAAAAAAAATCCCAGCAATGTTATCCAGTTACCAATGTTATCTCATCAAGTAGAAATGTCTAATAATTGTTAAAAAAAAAAAAAAAAAAGGAGGAAAGAAAGAAAGGAAGAAAGTATCTTACTAGTGATCTTTCATCTGGCATAAATAAGAGGCTAAGCCCAAATGTCCAAAAAAAGAAAAAGAAAAAAGTCAAATTTGCTGTTTGCAATTTTGTTTGCTTTGCTGAATCCTTGGACTGTTTTTGTTTTTCCAATCAGCTCGTACAAACAGTTTATACATGGTCATTCCATGAAACTTTTTGTTGTCATCCAGAAAGAATCAAACATAATTACTACGGTTCCTAGTCTCATGTGTTTGCCCTTCCCAAAAGATTTTCCAAAGTTCAGGAAGAAGAGGGTTGAATTATAGATGAAGAATTTCACCTTCAATACTGAAAAGGAAAGATTTGGGTTTTGCAAACACAGTGAACCCCTTCCTCTACCAAGGGTGGAGCTCAAACCCTCACACTGTTCTTTTACTTGCCCATAAACGCACCACATCTGGAAAATCTTTCTTGGCTGTAGTCCTACTCCATAGGTTTTGTTCATGCATTCCCACACTTTTAGTCAAGAGGCTGGCGGTCACGTACAGTCCACTTTGGCGACAACAAAAATGACTGTTGGAATTCAGTGGCTTCCTCTACCACAACCAAAAATGCTTTCCACTTAATTCATAACAATAGCATTTTGCGCTTATGTATTTGTCTCATCAAAGCACTCTGCAGCCATTAATGAGCTAAATCAGCCTTTGCTATTTTATAATGTCTCACTACAATGAGGTTGCTTTTCTCTGTGGCAGTCACTTGTGTCATGTTGTTTTCTTCTAGCAAACACTGAACTTAACTAATGTAAATTCATTTTTAAATTGTGGGCTCAGAGGAAAATTTTCCCGGAATATATTTTTAATGCTGCATCCTTACTATAACATTACAAGGAGCATTTTAAACTATAAAGACACATAAGTTTTTCAATGTAGTCTTCTCTAAGTACTTGTAAATTATTTATAAAGACCCCCGCAAGTAAATGTGTTGTAACTGCCAGTGATGGAAATGGAAATTGTCTGCTCTGTGAACCCTATTACTATTTATTTGTATACTGTTTAATGATTGGCTTACTGATGAAATACTCCGTCAGTGTACAAGAAAAAGCTGCAGCTGGCAAGGAAACTCTAAATCCTAAATCCGCTATGTTTTAACTCTGCTGTCTCTGCTACTGCTAGACCACTTTTTTTTTTGTAATACTGATATGGCAGTTTAATTCAATGATAATTAGATCTATCTGTCTACTGTAAGATATACAAACATATACTTTTCTGCATTCCCCTAGGAAAAAAAGTAAGTTTCATGTCATGGACCACTTTTTTTTTTTTTTTTTTTTTGCGGTACGTGGGCCTCTCACTGTTGTGGCCTCTCCCATTGCGGAGCACAAGCTCCGGACGCACAGGCTCAGCGGCCATGGCTCACGGGCCCAGCCGCTCCGCAGCATGTGGGATCTTCCCGGACCGGGGCACGAACCCGTGTCCCCTGCATCGGCAGGCGGACTCTCAACCACTGCACCACCAGAGAAGCCCCATGGACCACTTTTTACAAGTGCTTAATGGCTCATTCCTAGGAATTTGATCTCAAGTGGAAAGGAATGGCTCTCTGAAAATTAGTGTATGCACACTTTCAAGTTTAGACAGAGATGGAATCCTCAAGACCCTAGGTTGAGAAACTCTATAAACATTGGTTGGTTGCCTCCCAACTTCTATTCCCAGCATTCTTGGTAAGGGCCTTCTAATTCCTGTTTGAGGAACTACCATATTCTTCTATTCTTAGCCTTGTACTTAGGCTAGAGTTGCACCTACACCCAACTCCAAAGGTAGGATTCCTGGCACTCCTGATTGGTTTGGGGATGGGCACATGACCCAGGACTAAGCCAGTCTTAGCTCATCACATCATCTTCAACACAGGGATTAATATAGGGTTGACATTTCATCTATGTTTGTCCAATCAGAGTGAACTTGGGACTTTTCCTGGGAATTCTGATGTAGATTCTCTTTCCTTTGGATGGTATAGTGTGATGATATGAGACTTGAAGCTGGTACAGTCATCTACATCCTTAAGAGAAAAGCCTAGGATATCTTGGGGAGGCCACCGTGTGGAATTTGCAGAGGACTCTGTAGAAAACAGTAGAGACGCAGGCAAACCTGGGACCGTGATATTGTTGACTCTGTATTAAATAGGGAGCAGATTGAACTGCTGTAACAAAGAGGCTCCAAAAGATACAATTGCTGTTTGAAATTCTTTATCTCCCTCATGTCCATAGGTGGGTGGGTGGGCAAGATTGGTAGGCAGTTTGGGGCTGTGAGGTCATGTAGGAACCCAAGATCTTCCTACCTTGTTGTCCTGTTCCCCTGGAGTACTGACTTCATGTTGCAAGGTAAAAGCTGGTTCACTGCCCTCCCATATCATCCATGTTTCAGCTGCAAGAAAAAAGAAATATAAAGTGGAGGGCGTGAAGCTTATTTTAAGGTAGGATTTACCAATTTTAGCTCTATTGATATTTTGGAGGTGATGATTCTTTACCGTTAAGAGCTGTCCTATACATTGTAGGATGTTTAGCAGAATCCCTGGCCTCTACCCACTTAAGGCCCATATCACCTCCCCAAGTTATGACAATCAAAAATCTCCCCAGACATTGCAAAATGTCTGGGGGATGAAACAGCCCCTCCATTGAGAGCCACTGTTTTAAAGATATGCTATGGAGTTCACACACAACACTTCCATTCACTTCCAATAGCCAAAGTTACTTATTTGGCCATACTGAGTTGTAAGAGAGTCTGGGAGAAATATTTCTAGCTGGATGAAATGGTGCCCAGGTAAAACTTAGGAGTTTCATTGCTTAAAAAAAAAAGGAGGGGAGAGAATTCCCTGGCAGTCCAGCGGTTAGGACTCCATGCTCTCACTGCCAAGGGCCCGGGTTCAGTCCCTGGTGGAGGAACTAACATCCCTCAAGCTGCACCGCCCAGCCAAAAACAATAAATAAATTTTATACATCTTTTAAAAATAAAAAGAAGGGAGAAAAGGGTTTTAGGGGACAAGTAATCTTTGCCACACAGCCCTACTTCTGGACTTTTCCACCATATGTGGTGGGTGGACTGAAATGAGTTTTCAGTCACTTGAAATTTGGGACCTTACTTGATAAAAGTGCTACTTTCCTCTTCCAACACGATAAGTTGAAATTTACTGAACATTATCCATGGGGTGGGCGGGGGGGAGCGGGAAGGTGAAAGGAATGATACCTAAAGTTACTCAGAAGCTGGGTACCGGCTCAGAAGGGATTGAACAAAACAACTGAAATGAGGCTGTTTCATAACAAGTCTTTGGTTGAAATGGAAAGGCCATGGTTATGAGGGCCCACGGTCACTGTGGTAGTTAAGAAAGAAGACAGTATAATTATGCAAAATTGTCAAGATGAAAACTGCAGGCATCTTGCATTATTCGGCTTTGAACTGCTGCTTTCTAGTTCTCATTGTAAATACAAAAAGCCTTTAGTGGCCCCTTTATATCTCACACAAAAGGATCATTGCTTACAGCCAGCTGTTTTGCAATTCTATTTCTATGAAGTTAGAATAATTGGACATTAGAACTGCCTAAGGGAAGAAGGGGGTGACAGTGTTCTTGGGTATTAAAGTAGAGTATGGAATAGTAATGGAAGGATCCCCCTTGTTACAAGGAGATAGTCTTCCCAGAGTTCATCCTGAAGCCAATAGTTCTGAATTCAAAACACATTTTCCCACAAGAATATTGTTTTTATGTTATTAGATAACCACAGAAGTCCTCCAATACCAGAAAAGAAAGAGATGTATGCTTTGCAATAGTACAAAAGAAAATGCTGCAGGGCAGACAAAGGTTTGTCTGAAGGTTCTGACTGAGAAAATCATCAGTAAAATCTTCAGGGAGGAGGTGACTTTTAAATCACATTTACAATGGGAAAAGAAGGCATCTCAGGCTAAAGGACAGGCAGTTCAAAGATGGGGCATTCAGTTCTCTGTGAGGACGAGTGAGTATCGACCAGGAGTGGAGCACAGGGTTTGTGGAAATGAGATGAGGAAGTTAGGATGGGCTGTGAATGCTATGGTAGAGTTTGGAGATTTTTTACGTTGGCAAGTCATTAAAGGCTTTTAATGAGGGAGCTAGTGTGATCAAATGTCATTTTAGCAATTATAGGAAGACTAGTTTGGTGTTGATGGCATGGTAGCAAGAGAGATTGGATTTCTGATCTCGAGATGTGGCCACAAGTTAGAGAGAACCAACAAGTGTGACAAGGTGAAGGGAAGTTGGCAGGATGTGGTGGCTCACTCTTCATGGGAGGTGGAAAAGGAGGGATCAAAGATGGCCCCAAATCAGGCTGGACTCATGACACAAGAACAGGCCAACAGGGGAGGTAATGAGCTCAGTAGGTTTCTGTCCCAAGGATAAAAGAGCCGAGGGAGTTATAGTTATGGCCTTATAGTACAGCATGTGGGCTGCACTTACGTTTCTGCAAAGCTCACCCAACATGGTGTCCCTATAATTGAAGGAAAACAACTTACTGAATTTCATACTTAGTTCCAAAGTCTTCCTCCAAGGTTACTCTATGTCCTTTTTTGGGAATGTATCTCTACATGTTGAAACTGCGCCAGGGACACCAGTGTTGGTGAAAACATTACATTCCAGTGCCAGACTCTGTGGCCAGAAGCTGTTTAACTGAGGTGGCAGTAATATTGAAATCATAAGGTTGTACTGCAGGGTGTCTGAGAAAAGTAGTGTAGAGAAAAATCCTATTAAATGTGTGCTAAAATAATACCAAATGTGATTACACTCGAGAGTCTTGGGGCAGATGAAGGGAGAGGAGAAAATAAAGAAGTATCAGTAATGGTCAGAGAGAAAAAGAGGGGACCAAAGGAGAGTTTAGTGGGAAGAGAGCTATCTTAGTCTGGAGATAGATAGACAGACAGACAGGTAGGGCTCTGCTATAACAGAATACCACAGACTGGGTGGCGTAAATAACAAACATTTATTTCTCACAGTTCTGGAGGCTGAAAGTCAGAGATCAGGGTAACAGCATGGTTGGGTTATTAGGGAAGGCTCTCTTCTTCATTTACAACTCTCCTCATTGTATCTTCACATGGCAGAGAGAAAGATCATCTCTCTTATGTCTCTTCTTATAAGACTCCACCCTCCTTTGATTGCCATACCCAACCTCCCCATTTCCATCCCTTCCATAGACAAAGCCATCAAATCAACCGAGCCTTTGTACAGCAAGGTAGACTGTGGAGAAGTCTGGAAAAGCAAGAAAATAGGGGCATATATGTGTCATCACTCTTCTTACTCCCTAACCAAAAGAGGATGGCGGATTCAGTGCATCCAGGGCAGATCAGATGGAGATGAGTGGGATGGGATGCAATGCCTAAAGGACTATGTGTAGGTGGTAGCTCGAGCTAAATATTGGAGCATCAGGGCCAGATCAGACCACTAGGAATTGGTTGTGGGAAGAAATCCTTCAGAAAGAAAACTCCTACCACTTAATGTGAAAAATATATGTGAGGGCTTCCCTGGTGGCACAGTGGTTGAGAGTCCACCTGCTGATGCAGGGGACGCGGGTTCGTGCCCCGGTCCGGGAAGATCCCACATGCCGCGGAGCGGCTGGGCCCGTGAGCCATGGCCGCTGAGCCTGCACGTCCAGAGAGAGGCCACAACAGTGAGAGGCCCGCGTACCACAAAAAAAAAAAAAAATATATATATATATATATATATATATATATATATATATATATATGGGAGAGGTCTTCCACTCAAAATTAATGCCTGAATAGGGACCAAATGAAAGAAAAAGATTGGCACCAGACCATAGTCTGTCCACCCCACGAATTATATTCAGAAGAGGCTGCCCAACTGGCAGAAAATGGTCCTTTCACCTTCAGGATTGCTTATAAGCTGGAGCTGACCAAGGAATCACCTAACCAGTCATCCCTGAATATGGCCGCTGAGATCAAAGTATTCATTTGGCCGTCAACCTAGGATCCTCTGCACTCCTTTCACATGGCAAAGTCAGTGCTCCCTAGCCTCCACTGCCCAGGAGGTGAGGTGTAATAAGTGACTTAGCAAATCATCTCACTGTAGCTTTAACACAATGATTACCTGTCCCTCGCTCTGGATTGGAAAGAGTGGAAAAAAAGAAAGGAGGAGTTCTAAGGCTAGATGGAAGCAGAAGGAAGAAACCAGACTATAAATGTTTTTCATGATAGAAAGGAATTAACAGAAAAAGGGAGGAGGTATAGATACTACCTCTCTCCAGCAACCAGTAGGCATTACTATATTCCCAACAACAACAATAAATCTCAAAGCTGAGGGCCTCCTTTTCTGTTTCCTCATTTTGAGCAGCATCAGGAAAGTAGATACTACATACATAATATGCCCAAGTATATCCACATTAGCTGGCCTCAACATCTGGAAAGAAATCTCCATAAATCATAGTTTTGACTCACACTAGCCTAGAGCCTCAGTAATAAGAGTCCACTTAGAACTCTCCAGATTAACTTTTCAGCTCTGTGTAATCTGATGTCTTGACTTCAGGAACAAGAGGAAACTATACAGGATGCGAGTTAGTTTCCCACCTCACACCTCAAGACCACATATACAGGTAGAAATGAAAGAAACCCTTCCCTTCTCTTTCACACCATACATGATTAAATTCTTCACTAATGAACCAGTTGCTTAGCATGGGTTTGCTTCTTTCCAGAAGTAAATCTGACACTTGGGGCAGCTTGGCTCATTCCTGCAGCCAATGGAATGACTTCCTGCCATTTGCTAATGGTGGGCACCAGTTCTGCAACGTGAGTTGGGGGAGAGTCTGACACGTAGATGCTGACTTAGATCTCAGCCCTTTCATGACACAATAATAAACGTTGATCATTAATAACAATATGTTCCAGGCACATTTTGAAACACCTTCCCTGTAGAAACTCAATTTAATCTTCGCAACTCTCTGAGCAAGGTGTTATCATTCTCACCACTTTGAGGTGAAGGAACTATGGCACAGAGAGCTTAAATAACTTGCCCAAACCACACAGCTAGCAGTACAGCTGAGATTCAAGTTAATCTGGCTCCAGAGTCTATACTTATAAACACTATACTAAATTATTTCTTCAACGTATCACAAAGAGCAGTAGGTTCAGAGTCATAGGACCTTGGTTTGAGTTCTTGGGGAAAAAAATTAGTCTTTCCAAGCCCCAGTTCCCTCACTGGAATTGTTGTAAGGATTAAAGGAGATGATATAATTTATATATATATATATATCTAACATATATGTATATGATCTTAAAGTACTCTACAAACATAAAGGAACATTATTATATTAAACCTTGTAATGGATCTGACTGTAAAAATTATTCTCAGCTAAGGTTTCATCCATTTTGACTAATCTTACCACGGATCCTGAAACATCTGTACGTAACTGTTGTCTTCTGATTGCACGCTCTGTGTTAACTTTTTTGAATTAAAAAATACTTTTTTGAAGGATTTTGTTTTGAGGAACAATGTAATAATTTTTAGAAGATTGGAAAAAAATATCAATTTTTTTCCAAAAGATTGTTTTCTAGACCTATTTAAACTTGACTTTCATCATCAAACCTTGCTAGATAAACAATAGAATTATCTCTTCAGCTTTGGTTGTTGTATTAGTTTTTTGCTACTGCCATGATAAACAATCAAAAACTTAATTTTTAAAACAATACATGTTTATTATCTTATAATTCTATAGAAGTCGTACACAGGTGTCACTGGGCTAAAATCAAGGTGTCGGAAGGGTCGTGTTCCTTCCTGGAGGATCCAGGCGAGAATCCGTTGCCTTTTCCAACTTTTAGAGGCCAACTGCATTCTGTGGCAGTGTAGCCATCTTAAAAGCCAGTAGTGTAGCTTGTCCCTTACCCTTCTTCTATTGTCACATCTCTTTCTGACCACAGTCAGGAAAGGTTCTCTGTTTTTAAGGACCCATGTGATTAGATTTTGCCCTCTTAGGTAATCCCCTCATCTCAAGATCCTTAACCTTAATTACATTTGCGAAGTCCCTTTTGCTATATAAGGTAACATATTCACGAATTCCGAGGGTTAAGATGTGGACATCTTTTGAGAAAGCTGTTTTTCTGCCTTCCATAATTGTGAACTTTAGGGACAAAAACCAAAAACTGTTGTATATTATATTAAAGAGGCTTGTCAACATATAAAAGTTTGAGGGTGACTTCATTACAGCGTCCTAAAATACCACCAAGTCATAACAGCTATTATGACAGAAAGGAGATGAAGTTCAGTTAGGCTGACTTCAGACAAAAAGAGAGCCGACAAATGGTGAGTGAAGGTAGCAGTGCCTCAGTGACAACAAAACCAAACGATAGACCTGAAAATCATCCAAAATGAGGCAATGAATCTGCACTCTTTGTACCTGTAGTTTATTATTGGGAATAAAGAACCATCTTTCTGATCCCAGTCCATCATTTTCCAGAATTGAAAAGTTACACTCATACACTATTAGAGACTAGATAGACATCGGAAAAGAGCCCTTCCTTTCTACCACAGTTTGAAAAACAAAAAGACGCTAACCTTTTTTAAGATAAATTAAACAAATAAAAGAAGCAAACTGTCCCAAGTCTTGCACCTGTTTCAGTGGCAACAGGGATTATCTAAATGGTGTTGAAGAAGGATTGTCAGTATTTAGATGATGAAAGGTTCCATGAGTGCTTGTTTTGGGGACAGAATAAAGCAGTGCAGCCGCAGAGGTATGGAGTCCCTGAGGACAGTAGCCCAACTTTGTAGCTTGCATATTTCCCCATGCTATTTACATGTTTACAAAAACCTAACAGATGTTTGAATGCTATGCATGGTGTCCAGCAGTTGTACTCAGGAAAAGCAACAACATTAGGGAGTCTCATTACAGCCTATTTATCATTTCCATAAAATGATGTCTTATTACGCAATGATCAGGATTTCTAAGCCACTAAGAAACTCTGAATTGACAAGGATTTGCTTTGTGGAACAGCCCCTAAAACAGAACAAATTTAATTATACAGGGTCTTACTCTGCAGGAGAGGCGATCCTTACTATAAAAAACGTGTGTGTACCTAAAGCATGATGGGTATCTCATAGTTAGGTGGGTATGTTTCCATTTAGAAGACTCAACCATAGTTACGGAGACAGGAGCCAGGTCTAGATCCCCAAAGAAGTTACTAATGAACTAATCAAGGGATTAGGGCCATCTCCAAAGGGACCAGAATTCAGGGCAAGACTCAACCAGAGGACACTTAGGAAATCAAGCCAATCAAAGAGTAGATGAAAATGGAGAAGACTGGAGAAAATGGAGACACAGTGTAAGACTCTGGATGGCTGAACCAAGAAGATGCTCAAATGTGACCACCTTGGGTACATAACCTATCAGGCTTAGACAGTCAAGACTTATCCAGGCACAAAAGTTGAAAAAGAGTAAGACATCTGACAACCTGTGGAGTGGGAGAAAATATTTGCAAACCATATATTGGATAAGGGATTAATATCCAAAATATATAAGAAACTCATACATCTCAACAACAAAAAATAAAAATTTAAAAATCCATTAAAAATGGGCAGAAGTTATGAATGATATTTTTACAGAGAAGATACATAAATGGCCAACAGGTACATGAAAAGATGTTCCAATATCACTAATAATCAGGGAAATACAAATCAAAGCCATAATGAGATATCACCTCAAACCTACTAGAATGGCTATTATCAACAAGACAAGAGATAACAAGTGCTTGCAAGATGTGGAGAACAGGGAACTCTCATGCACTGTTGGTGGGAACATAAATTGGTGCAGCCAGTATGGAAAACAGTATGGAGGTTCCTCAAAAAAATTAAAAGTAGAGATACCATATAATCCAGCAGTTCCACTCCCGGGTATGCATCAGAAGTAAATGAAATCACTATCTCAAAAAGATATCTGCATTCCCATGTGTCCGTTGCAGCATTATTCACAATTGCCAAGACATGGAAACAACCTAAGTGTTCATCAGCAGATAAATGGATAATGAAAACGTGGTATATATAAAATAGATTATTATTCAGTCACCAAAAAAGAAGGAAATCTGCCATTTTTGACATCATGGATGGACCTTGAGGGTGTTATACTAAGTGAAATAAGTCAGACAGAGAAAGACAAATACTGCATTCTCTCTCTTATATGTGGACGTAGAATCTATTAAAAAGCCAAACTCATAGAAAAAGAGCACAGAATAGTGGTTGCCAGGGGCTGAGGAGTGAGGGAAATGAGGAGACATTGATCAAGGGATACAAACTTCTAGTTATAAGATGAGTAAGTTCTGGGGATCTAATGTACAGCATGGTGACAATGCTGTGTTGTATACTTGAAAGTTGTTAAGAGAGTAGAGCTTAAATGTTCTCGCCATACACACAAAAATACTATAATTATGTGAGGTGATCAATGTGTTAACTAACCTTGTGGTGGTCATTACTTCACATATATATGTATATCAAATCATCACACTGTGCATCTTAAATTTACACAATGTTACATGTCAATTATATCTCAATAAATATGGGGAGGAAAAGGAAAGAATAAGCTCTAAGTTACTGTCAGTCTTGGTTATGATTAAGACGGGAATTTTGCCTGTAAAGTAAGTTGCTTTGGTACCTGTAACAGGATGGATCTGCAAAAACAAAGACTAACTCTGCCCATTCATAGCAGCCCCATACCTGCTCCTCTTCCAGCCCCGTGTCCCCTCTTGTAAGTATCATGAAATTATAGAATATCTCTGAATCATGGTCAGAAGTGGCAGATTCTGCTTTTGAAAGTGGGAGGCCAGCAGTGTTACCTCTCTGACCTCACTGCCTACCTCTCCCCACCTTGCCTTCTTGTTCCGTAGACACACAGAAGGACAAGCACCTTAGGGCTTTGCATGTGCTGCTCCTTCTGACTGGTTCAAGCTTCCACCACATCTACCAACGACTCACTCCTTGTAATTCAGTTTTTAGCTCAAACCTGGCCTCCTCGGTGAGAACCTTGTTGATCAGTTTTCCTAAATTAACTTGGTCTCCCCCAGGCATTGATCACATCACATCAGAGTTCATGTTGAAATCTGAAATTATCTTGTTGGGTTTTTAATTTGCTTGCTCACATGGCAGATGCACAAGGAAATTTCTTGTCATATACTGTGTTAAATGAATAAACAGTCACCGTGCTTCTCTTGCAAAACCCTGTGCCTTAGTTAAGTTGATGAAGTTTCAACACATGAACACAGGAGCCATAAACATTGATTTGTGACTATTTAGTACTTGGGTATTTTGTCAGTGCCAAGGAGCAACTGGAGACTTGACCATCTTTGTAAAAGTGCAAGGGGCAGGGATGGAGGACCCAGAGAGCTTCATAAGCAAACAAGGTCTCTGAACCAAAAATCAGAGTTGCCTGTGAACAGCAAGATGGATTATCAGTAAAAAGGGCCTTTTTTCCCCTTCATTTGCAATTATTTACAGTGCATTTTTTTAACTGATCAACTATGTAGTTGATAGGCTTGGTTTCTCATCACTTGGTCTGGCTTTTAAAGATATTCTTCATTTTGATGAAAATCTTCATTACGAGCCCCTTGACTGGATGTAACATTAAAAACAAAAACCCCAAACAACACATATTCAAGTAATGTGGGCTTTGGGGCAGTGGGAAGAAGATAGGACTAAGAATAAGGAGACCAGATTATGAGGCCAGCCCTAAACAAGTTCCTCTGATTCAGTCAACAAAAATTGTATACTGCCAGGTACTGTTTAGTAAATTCAGTTAGTGAATATGACAGACAAAGTTTCTGTCCTTCAGGAGTTATGTTCTACTAGGGGATAGGAAGAGGGAGATAAAAACCACCTTTGCTGGTCTGCAGTTTTATCTTCTAAAAGTACAATATGTGGGCATTAAACTAGATTATCTGTAAAGTTTCTCCCAGCTCTACACATTCTGAAAGAAAGGAAAGTAATTTTGGAAGGCTTGGCAGTGGTTATTTTAGGGGAGTAAAATCATGGATGATTTAAAATTTCTTCCTCTTTTTGTTTATCATTGCTTCCTGATATTTTTTCTATAATAAACATGTATTACGTATCCGATGGAAAAATGTTGAAGAAAACAGTAGATTTTACTATCAAACCTGGGTACTGGTTCTTAATAACCTGAAGGGAGGTCATTCATCTGTTAGTAATGAGAATCGTCTTTCCCCTCCAGTGACTTACTTATTACTTTATCTAATGAGGCTTTGAGGAAACTGCTAAGGGAATCTTTCTGCTCCTTTTCTCATTACCTCTGTGTGTGCTACCAGCTTATTCTCTTTTCTCTGAATCCTTGAAGCTCTTCTCTACCTAGAAATGTTCTGGCACAGATCCTGGTTATCTCTCTTTCTCTCTGTCTCATACACACACACATACACACATGCACACAGACACTCACACACACACACTCAGACATGTGGCCTCTTGTCACCCTTCAATATTCACATCTTACTTTAAATGTTACCTCTGCAGAAAGGCCTTACCTGAGTGATCTAAGTATAAGAATTCCATTCTTCCCTTAGACTCACCATACCTCTGGGAGTCTCTATCACACATCTCTCTGCCCTTTCCTTCCACAGCACTCTTCTCAACTTAGAATTTCATATGTATTTCTTTTCTTTACAAGCTT
This sequence comes from Pseudorca crassidens, assembly GCF_039906515.1. NCBI lineage: Eukaryota > Metazoa > Chordata > Mammalia > Artiodactyla > Delphinidae > Pseudorca > Pseudorca crassidens. Next base: position 67,413,480 of record NC_090306.1, read on the forward strand.
ATTGTCTATTTCCCCCACAAGTCTGAAGTTCCATCCTGAAAAGAGGGATGGTCTGATTTGTTCACAGCTATACTCCTAGGGCTTAACTAATATTGTTTGAGCAAGTGAATAAATGAAAGAATGAAATGTCTCCTTTGTCCTCTCTCTGTCAAGAGTTTTAATTCCCATGCAGTGGTATCCTGAAGCCAGTTCTTTGCCAGCTCACAAGAGCCAATTGTTAAATTTTCAGGAATTTAGTGAGCCAATTGTTAAACTGTTAGCTTGAAATCAGCCATGCTGAGAGTATTTATACCATGGACATTAGCAAATGCTACATGTCAAGACTTTTTTTTCCCAAAAAGCTGGTTTACCAGCACACCAATCCTCTCATCTCCTAAATCCAACTATAAATATTGAGATATCATGGCAAAAAAACATGGCCCATAGGTTACTTAAAATCTTTCAATAAAAAAACGCTTGAAATTAAAAAAAAAAAAAAACTAACTACATGCTACACAATTATTTTCCTGTCAGGAATACTTGGACTTTTTATAAGCTAAATTATAATATAAAAATATGTGTCTCTGATTTCCTAAAGTTTTTGTTTCTGTTTTTCAGATCCTTATGTGAAGATTCATCTGATGCAGAATGGCAAGAGGCTGAAGAAGAAAAAGACAACGATTAAAAAGAACACACTTAACCCCTACTACAATGAGTCATTCAGCTTTGAAGTACCCTTCGAGCAAATCCAGGTAATGTCACCATATTTTTTCTTCCCATTCAATTTCATTTCTTCAGATCACATAAATTCAACACACAGATCTTGTGAATTATCAGTGCATATGCCTCCATTAGAACTGCTATTCTCATTCCACGCACATTTAATGCTCAAACTACATCAAGAGGGAAATGATAAAATACACAGCACAGGATGTGCTGATTCATCACCAAAAACAGCTGTCATTCTGTTGAGCAGAAATAAAGTAGGAAAAAGAACATCGACAGAACCACTCTACTAATTCAAAAAGTACATCCACAAAGGTTAAAAGGTCGAGAGAAAATAAGCTTTCACTCTTTACTCCCAGGCTACAATATGTAATTCTCATTATCACCTCTTTGTAGCAAAAAAAAAAAAAAAAAAAAGTAGGATAAAGGAAATATTTTGGTTGATGCTAAATATGCAGCATCTTTAATCTTTCACTATTAAAAAATAATTAACAGTAGAAAAATTAGGCTAAGTTGTATTTTTCATTGTTTAAATTCAGCTTCCTGTTTCTGAGTTGGAATGGATGGTTATTTTTGTAAAGACAGAACCTTAATTTGCTAGATAGTATTTGTTATGATAGGAATTATCCTATTAAAAGACCTTGTGGTTAACATGTTCAAAATAGGATGCTACATGTAGACACAGTGATAGCATATGATCTTATTATTTAGTCATTCTTAAATATTTTTAGATTTTGTTACGTCATATTCATAGTTAGGCTCTTGGATCCAAAGTTCGCATCCATTAATTATGGGCTATTCTTACTAATCTTTCTTCTTTTTTTAAATATGTATTTATTTATTTACGGCTGTGCTGGGTCTTTGTTGCTGTGCGTGGGCTTTCTCCAGTTGCCGAGAGCGGGGGCTACTCTTCCTTGCAGTGCTCGGGCTTCTCATTGCAGTGGCTTCTCTTTTTGCTGAGCATGGGCTTCAGTAGTTGTGGCTCGCGGACTTAGTTGCCCCGCGGCATGTGGGAACTTCCCAGACCAGGGCTCGAAACCGTGTCCCCTGCATTGGCAGGCAGATTTCCATTGGCAGGCAGGTTCCCAACCACTGCACCACCAGGGAACCCCTATTCTTACTAATCTTTAATGGGTATCAGAGAGTCAAATTTCTTAAAGCAACACTATTTTTACACTTTATAAAAAAATTGATGTGGGTCTATCTTTTTAGTCCTATAGAAGTTTGCTCATAACTTGAAGGAGAGATGAAGGGTAGGCATCAAAACTACAGCATGGAACCTTCTAATGGTCCAGAATAACAAAATGCAGCAAATATTCTTCATTTGCATATTTTTATTTTTAACCTAGTCTTAAAATACAGTACCTTAGGAATGAATCACACCTCTATTCCATGAAGAAAGCTAATATAATAGCTACATTTATTGTATATTTATTTTGTACCTAGGCCCAAGGTAAGCACTTTACCTGCAAAATCTCATTGAATCCTTACAATAACCTTATAAGCAAGGTACCATTATTACCCCAATTTTATATACATATAAGGGAACTGAGGCTTAGAATTGTCTCATATATAAAATAGGAATAATAACAGAATCCATGTCAAAGTGAGACCATGCATGTAAAAGCATTTGGAACGGTGCTAAGCACATACAAACGCTCAGTAAATGGTTCCCGTCATTCTTACTCACGATGCTATTGTTGTCTTTTATTCAAATTAACATTTTATGTATTAGAAACTGGATCTAACAATAAGATTAAAACAATATGCAAATCAGCACTTTCCAATAGAACTCTGCAAGGATGGAAATGTCATCGGTATTGTCCAATAGGGTAGCCACCAGCCATAGGTAGGTCATGAGCACCTCAGCCACTAGTATAAACAAGGAACTTTAATTTTAATTTATTTAAATTTAAACAGCTACATGTGGCTAGTAGCTACTGTATAATATAAGGCAGTTTTTTAAATCATCAGTAATCCCACCATCCTCACATTAGTTCATGGTTTTTATATAACCTTTCTTATATACATTTTCACATGGCAGCCGATTGTACATACTTATTTACTTTCAATAGCTGTTATATAAGTAAATGACATTGCAGAAGACACTGATTCCCTGTCCCCAGTCACTTGTTTACTAGCCTGAACCAGTGAGCTCACTGCTTTGGACCCACTGGCAACCTAAGACATCCAATTTCTCCAACAATTTATTTTGCAATATTTATTCAGTGAACTCTTTTTTGAGTTCTGAGACATTATTCCTATGGAAACTAACACCTCCTGGCATTTTGTGTTTTAATTCCACAAAACAATATGAGGCAGGACATTGAGATGAAAAATCCTATTGTAAATCTTCTCTTTTGAGCTACAATTCTATACCTTTAAAAAAAAATACATGTCCCTTATCAACTATAAATTCCAGCAAATGCAAATATATTGAAAATGAAGCACATTAAAAACAAGATGTATGCTGGGTTTCTGGGGCAGCCTTTCAGAGGAGATAACATTTTGTCAGGACAGAGAGAACCTCAGCCCAATACAGAGTCCATGAGGCATGGAAATAATGAGCATGCCTTTGACTGCATCCCTTCTTCACCGCTCCTAAAGTCAATTTGTTCTTTTCTTTCTTCTTTTCCCCAATAGGCTGCTATCCTAGTCTTTGCATTTTCCTAGAGAAAATAATTGAGCATTTAACATGCTATAATAGGGGCTTAGGTTTTTTTTTGGGGGGGGGGCTTAGGTTTTATTTACCCTGAGGTTATACGATTGTCTGTCTTTCTATCTGTCTCTATCCATATGAAATACATTGAGAGAAGCAAAATATGCTGATTTCCAAAAGCATATGAAAAGGTTGCAAACCACCCCCCACCAAAAAATGTATAGACTATATATGCAGCTGAAAAAATGAACCCAAGTCCCTTATAAGGATATTTTGTCTTGATTGCTCCTAATCAATACATTCCTAGGTGAAAGAATCAAAATTCACTCTAACTATTCACTCCAACCTCCAAAATCCTTGTTACTTTTGTGCATGACGACCCTACTGTCCCTGTCCCTCATTCCTCGCAATATGACTGCATCCAGCTGAATTCGCTTGGGAAAGGTGCTCAGAACCAAGGTGATTCTGTGCTTGGCTTCGAATGCCATCCAGTGAATAGGTTATTCCCTTAATAATGGCATCAATCCAAGGCTGCACAAGGAAAGATGGAAATCTGTTTCCTTTACTGCCCATGTGTTGCATTTTACATTCTAAATTCCACTTTCAGAAGTGATCATTTTCTCTGATCTGAAGCTGTATGTTGATGACCTCTCTCAGCACATTCGTCCAATGATGCAGTCCTCAGAGTACAAAGCCCAGTAAAGGGCCACAACTGAGCGGGATCTTCATCTGGCCCTGGCTTCCATCATTACATTTTCTGCTTCTTTGCCTCTGGCCACCAAATGCTACACGTTCTACTTTATTCTAAAGTTTCCCTTTATCTTTTCCCTTGGTTTCTAGATTGGAGCCATTGCCTATTTTGACTAAGCAAATTCATTACTTAGGAAGAACTAAAACATACTTTTAAAAAGTGTTTCTTTCATGTCAAAATGGTATGGGTTTGCTTTCACCAGTTCAAAAAAGTAAGGCATTAAATAAACCCTCACAACCTAATAGAATCACTGGAGTAAATCTTGTGTGGCCTAAAGGGTTATTCCAGTTGATGTCAATGCTGGATACACAGTTACTTAATAAATGCTTACTGAGAGAATATACGAACGAGAAAAATTATCTTTAGTTAATTACTACTTTTTTAAGACTTTCACTCTGTTGTCACACTTTAAACTCACAATAATCATGTGATTAGCTGAAATTCTATATTAGTTTTATGTAAAACTATGCTGGCTCTTCCCACCTGAAATAGGATTGCAGTACATGGTTGCTTTGAAAATTGTAACCAAAAAAACAAAAATGATCTGAGTACTAATGCCAAAAATTTTGCTGATGAAACAATGGAAACAACTGGATTTAAAGGTGAATACAGGGGACTTCCCTGGTGGTCCAGTGGTTAAGATTTTGCCTTCCAATACAGGAGGTGCGGGTTCGATCCCTGGTCGGGGAGCTACAATCCCACATGCCTTGCGGCCAATAAAACCAAAACAGAAGCAATACTGTAACAAATTCAATAAAGACTTAAAAAATAAAAATGAATACAAGTTGACATGGGCAGCCGGGCATGGTATTTTATCACATGGCCTCCCGAAACCAAACCACTCATTTCTCATATGACTTCAGGCCCGTGATTTAACTTCTCTGAGCTTCAGCATCTTATCTCTATAATGTCAATGTTAACGGGATCTATTGTAACTGAGTAGTTCACGTGAAAGACTTAGAATTGTGCCAAAATTAACATTTACTGAGTGTTCTGAAGATGCTGAAGGAGATGATGATGATGTAATAATGGCAGGGACTGGACTCGGGTTTTCACGTTCAGGCATTTTCCTCCTTGTCCTGGTGTTTGGAGCTTGGGTCTTCTTATTTCCAACTGCTTTGATCTCAAGGAAGCTTGGTAGTAGGGCTTTATCTCTAGAGCCAGATGATTAATGTTTATTTTGTGTCCTCTTTCAGAAAGTGCAAGTGGTGGTAACTGTTTTGGACTATGACAAGATTGGCAAGAACGATGCCATCGGCAAAGTCTTTGTGGGCTACAATAGCACCGGGGCGGAGCTGCGACATTGGTCAGATATGCTGGCCAACCCCAGGCGACCCATTGCCCAGTGGCACACCCTACAGGTAGAGGAGGAAGTTGACGCCATGCTGGCCGTCAAGAAGTAAAGGGAAGAAGAAGCCTTTCTGCATTTGCCCACGTAGTGCTCTTTAGCCAGTATCTGTAAATACCTCAGTAATATGGGTCCTTTCATTTTTCCAGCCATGCATTCCTAACACAATTCAGTGGTACTTCAAATCCTGTTTTAATTTGCACAGATTTAAACGTAGAGAGCCCCTAAGCCCTTCGTCATACCACTGCTCTCCAAATCTACTCTTCTTTTAAGCAATATGATGTGTAGATAGAGCATGACTGAAATTATTTATTGTATCACACCGTTGTATATACCAGTATGCTAAAGATTTATTTCTAGTTTGTGTATTTGTATGTTGTAAGCGTTTCCTAATCTGTGTATATCTAGATGTTTTTAATAAGATGTTCTATTTTAAACTATGTAAATTGACTGAGACATAGGAGAGCTGATAATATATTATATGGTAAATATAGTATCGTCTGCATTCCAGCAAAAATATCAACTTGTAAGGCACTAGTACAGTGAAACTGACATCTTAAAGGACAACTTAAACCTGAGCTTTCTGTTGAATCATATGAGCACCAAGATACGCTGACACCACATATTTGGTGGATGAATCCAATTTTGTAGAATTTCTTCACAGGCAAATTAGCATGATCTGAGAAGCATCCAGCCTGACCTCCAGGAAGTAGAGCCACAAACCAGAATAGCATCTGTCTGTACGTATCTACAGAGCTCAAGTCACGCTTCACTCTTACATTCAAGGAAGCAACTGAACAGGGGTCAATGACTTCACGTTACTGCATATAGAGTAATGACACGATGTTGTTCCGTGTGTGTGTGTGTGTGTGTGTGTGTGTACGTATGCATTTGTTTGGGGATGGGGTGGGTGGGAAAAAAGCTGAGGGGAGAAGAAGTCAGCATTTCTGAAATACTGCCTGACTATTTAAAAAGAAAAAAGTAGCTCTCCGTTAACACCTTTATACAAAATGTGCATCCTGTGAATTCTGTTCCAGATTTCACACCTACTATAACTTCAAAAGGTTTGCACGTCAGACTTTGTAACAAAATATTTTATTATACAAAACCAGATTAGAAGGAATGCAGAATATTTTTAACGCAGCAATCTGTGCTTATGACACAAAATGACTTTGTGGTAAGCAGACAGTATTGTAATCCCATCAAAAGAGGAAAAAATAAAACAATTAGCCATAGTTCTGAATGCACTTCCATTAAGCCAAAACAGACAGCTAGTGATCTTTTTATATGCTCTTTTTACGTAAATAAGTTTTAATTTGTCCTTTAAAAAAAGGTGAAACAAAACCAAGAACAAGTTCTAGAAAACTGAAGCAACCTCTTATGTACACTAGATGCTTGATTTAGAGGAGTTTTTAAATGTTTTCAGTGTTATTATGTAGTAACTGGCACTATTACGAAGCTACTAGTCATTCCATAAGAGTCTTAAAGGACTGCTCTGTGTAACACTGTGACTGCCCTGTGTGCTTAGACACGTAATGTAGTTTCCTCAGTGGATAGCACTCAATCTATTCCGTAGTGATATTGTAACAATACTGCCATTCCCTCCTACTGCACTGCCCAAGGTGTGTGTAGCACAAACCGTTCTCATTACAAAGGACCAATTCAGCACTGAAAAGCTATGCATAGGACAAGAAAGATACAAAGCATGGGGTGGAACACACAGCATTTCGTCAAGCACTGTGCAATATTCCATATTTTTCCCCACTATGTTAGACCCCCGCTTTGCCGAAAGGCAGCCCATGATCTCACACTGCATGTAGCCTTTTCTCCCACTCCCCTCTGTGACCCTTTTCACTCGCAGGCCACAGAGAGTAGTGATGCTCTGAAGTGAAAGTTTTGTCTCCAAAAATACCAAAACAGAATGAAGGAAAACTAAGCATCGGCCTCACGTTGACTTTCAGATATCGCACCATGGCTTTTACAACTGCAAAGAGAATTCAAAAAGGGCTGATGGGAAGCTTCAAACACGGGGTTGGCTGTTTCCTGATAAAACTACAATTCCTGTCTTGTTCTTTCCTCATCAAAGAAGAGGCAAGCCCTTTGGCCTTTCAGCCCAGTCATAGCAAACTCCTTAGAACTGGGATAGACCTGGAGGACAAAGGGAGAATAACATCTCCCTCTTCCGTGGATGGTCCATACTTTTTTCAAAAGGTAGATAATAGAAAATGCACAAGTCACGATGTAAGATTAAATACCAGTTTGAACAGAAGATTCAAATGAGACTCCTTCCAACTTAAAAGATCAGATCCTACCAAAGAGAGGGAGTTGACTGACTTTTAAAAATTCCTTGAATACCAGAAACTGACATTTGATTTCACCATATTTCAGTTTTAAGTTGTTCGCGCTGAAACAAACATTTTGAAACAAGCAGGTTCGAGCTGCCGAATACACATCATTTCTTGCATTAAAGCACGATTAATGCATTCTCTTGCAACACTGCCAGACATGGGATATTGTCACGATAGAATTAGTTGGTACTACGCCACCTGTCACAAGTCAGTGACCGAACCTGCTTTAAGACCAAGATTCATCCTCCAATAAGCCACATGTACCTTTCTGACAAAGCTGTGTAAAGTATTAGAATCTGATGCTCTAGAAAGATCCTAGTTGCCTTTGTGTATATTTACTGCCTGCTTGAGTGCTTCTCTGTGTGGGTATTCTCTGTATCTTGTAGAAATGTTGGGGTGTTTTCTTCTGCCATATGGCTCGTGGCCCGCGAGTCAACTCCTTAGCTGTATTTTACCTTCATTTTTGATGAGGTAGTTTAAATTTTGTTTCATTTTGTGTAGTGAATTCCACAGGAGTTTTCTGATTGTTGTTAAAAATGACTTAACATATTACACAGATATTCAATAAAAATGTTTTATTTCCTGTTGATGTTGCTGCCTTTCAACCCTTTTTCTTACCTGACTCTGGTGGGGAGTCCATGGCCTATTGACTTTGGAGCCTGCTGGAAGCAGGGGCACCTAAACAAAAGCTTGCACTGAATGCCAACCTCTGAGTCATGTCTATGAAGACAGAATGGCTGGAGGGAAGACAATGCCCAGAGAGCATTTGTCCATTCCTGCCCAGTGTTCCTGGGCATGTCTTTCTCAACATGTGTCTCTCTGTTCCTGTTTATGATGAGTTCACCAGGCACACTTTCAGGCTTCCTGCTTTGCCCAAAATGTGTCCTCCAGGATTTTCATACTCTAGAGTCTGAGTCCCATAAGCCTCTCCAGAATGGAATTAAAAATAAGATATTTTAAAGCCAGTCTTCAAAGGAGAGCATGACACATTAACTTCCCTGCCTACCACAATTACTAGGTAAAACAAGTAAACACCTTTCCCCCACTAAATGCAACATTCATCAGGTGCCTGCTGTGTACCGTGTTTTTCCTGGGTGATGGAGATACAACAAATGATGTAATAAGATTCACCTGGTCCCAAAGAGCCCACAGTCTCAGGCGGACATGTACATGCAGTATCCCAAGATGCTATGAGGTATACCCTGAGTCCCTGAGAACTTTCCCCAGACCAATCCTAGTGGACACAATGGTGTGCCACGCTCACTCCCCTTCAGCACCTAGAAGCTGCTAGAAGCCTTGCCTGCCGACAGCTCACAGCCCTGTCCCTCTGCCCTCTGCTGAGGAGACTGCCTTACCTGAGGTCATGCGTCCTCCCAGGGGGTGCAGCTCACATTCCGTGGCCCACAGTGGACCTCCTGTGCCATCATGGCCGAGAGGGTTAGTTGACGGTGCTTGTGCAACCGCAGTGCTGTTCGACTTCTCCCTCTGCCCCGTCAGTAGTCCTCACTCCTTCACGGGTGGCGCTCCCAAGGGCGCTTGCCAATAAGACTCCTTCTCAGAATCCATACCCTGGGATCCCTGTCTTTGGGGGAAGAGATAGGAAGAGAAGATTTCTAGAGAGTACAATACCAGAGGGAAATCCTAAAGGAACTGGTAGGAGTTATCCAAGTCCATGAGTGGGCAAGACTGTGGCAACATTTATCTCATTTAACAAGGCTTAAGGTTCACTCACGATAAGGTCTCTGGTAGCTGCCTATACCTTACTCCCTTCAGCAGCATTTACTGGGCCCTGCCAAATAAGGGTAAGGACTAAGCCCAAGCAGCTTAGACAGCCAGGGAAGAGGCCACCTCACTACTGTTTCTGAGGAAACAATTGGCAGAGGTCTAAATGTAAGTTGACAAAAGAAAATTTGAGACCTGTGAGGGTAAGGAGCAAAAAAAAAAAAAAAAAAAAAAAAAAAAAATCAGCATTATAAATTGTTCAGTTTTCAATGGTGAGCATTTTGTTTTCCTTAAATAGCTCTTGACATTAGTTTACAAAAAGAATGTTTCTTAATGAAGTACCAAAAAGAAAAATCACCATATGCTTTCTTCAATGTCTGTATTTCAAATAAGGAATTTAATATAAGAATTTGGCCCCATAAAAGATCTGAGAAAGCCAAGCAGAGGCAGCAGGTTAACTCAGAGGTGAACAGATACCACCTGTAATTATATGCTAGGGCTGCCCTAACAAAATACCACAGACCTGGTGGCTTAACCAACGAAAATGTATTTTCTCACAGTTTTGGAGGTCAGAAGTCTGAGATCAAGGTGCTGGCAGGGTTGGTTTCTTCTGAGATCTCTCTCCTTTGCTTGTAGGTGGCATCTGGTCCCTGTGTGTTCACCTGGACTTCCCTCTATGTGTGTCTGTGTCCTAACCTCCTCTTCTTATAAGGACATGAGTCATATTGGATTAGGGTCCACCCTAATGACCTCATTTACACTTAATTACCTCTTTAAGCACCCTATCTCCAAATACAGTCACATTCTGAGGTATTAAGGGGTTAGGACTTCAGCATATAAATTGGGGGTGGGGCGTAACTGAGCCCATAACACCACCCCTAAGGCTGGAAAAACAAAATGGAGAAGAGATGTTAACACAGCCCAGAACCATAGCGGAGGGGCCAGAACCTGCGGGAATTAGCATGGAACCACCAAAGGGTCTTGGGTGCTGGTGTTGGAACCAACAAAGAGGCTCCCCATTGGAGGCTCAACCTGGGCCTCCCACCAGCATAACCTAATCAGAGTCAGCTGGGGAGGGAGTCCGGGCGTACATAGCCAGCACAGAAAGGTGGGAATGAGGGTGGAGAAAAAGCAGGCAAATGACCAATACTTTAGGTGTCTCAGTCCATTCAGGCTGCTATAAACAAGAATACCGTAAACGGGATGATTTAAACAACAAATATTTATTTCTCACAGTTCTGAAGGCTGGGAAGTCCAGGATCAAGGCACCAGCAGATTGAGTGTCTGGTGGGAGGTGGTCTTCTTGCTGTGTCCTCACACGGGGGAAGGGACAAGTGAGCTGTCTCTGGGGTCTCTTTTATCAGGGCACAATCCCATCCATGAGAGTTTCACCCTTGTAACTTAATCACTCCCAAAGCCCCCCATGCCACCTTCTAATACAATCACTTTAAGTGTTAGGATTTCAACATAAGAATTTCAGGGGGACATAAACATTCAGTCCATAACATTAGGAAACTTTTAGCAGCTGCACAGGTTTTCTAAATGCTCTGGTTTCTTCCCTGTAGGATTCAGGTGTTCCTATCCGAGCCACACCTGATGAAACAGGTGCAAGAAATCACAGTCTTCCATTTATGCAGAGAGTTGACTAATACAGATTTGAAAGTTCCAACCAAGATTGCCATTACCCACTCCCTGCAACACAACTTTATTACATATGCACAGGACTCTTTGATGTGTGGCAACTGATTTAAGCTGCACACAAATCTTTACTGTAAAACAGTCAGACGGTGACTTTGGAATAAGAAGGTTAAAAAAGCAGGAAAATAAAAATGAGAAATAGCCTGATACTAAATGTACAAAGAACTTTTCCAAAGCATACAGAATAATAATTATGCTGGAGGAACCATCAAGAGGGAGCAGTAATAAAAGCACCATGCAAACCTGCTGATCATTTCTGTGTGATCTAAGTTCTGAGCCTGCCTGTAAGTTACCTGCATCTTAAAGTCTGCATTTCAGCCATACTGATTCCTCCCCCCTCCCCGACCAATACATATCCCCAAAGTTCCCACACTCATCCTTCTTTAACAGTAACCATCTTGCCAGCAAAGGCTTTTTCCCTGTGCAAAATGGACTTGCCCTCGCCAGAGCACACACAAGGTTAAAAGGGATTTTGTACTGAACAAGTCAGGGCTCACTTCCTTCTCAGCTGTCCACTTTACTTTGGTCACTTTCCTACCTCCTCTGGTCTGGGAGTGAAGCAAAGAGGTGACATCCTTTATAGGCAGGATTTTTTGAGTTGCCTGTGGAAGGAACCCAATTCAAGCTGGGTTAAGGAGAAAAAGAGAGGGAAGGAAAGGGATCCAGGGCAGGGAGAGGGAGAGAAAGACAGATACAAAGAGAGACAGAGACAGGGCTTCCCTGGTGGCGCAGTGGTTGAGAGTTCGCCTGTCGATGCAGGGGACACAGGTTCGTGCCCGGTCCGGGAAGATCCCACATGCCGCGGAGCGGTTGGGCCCGTGAGCCATGGCCGCTGAGCCAGCGCGTCCGGAGCCTGTGCTCCACAGTGGGAGAGGCCACAACAGTGAGAGCTCCACGTACCGCAAAAAAACAAAACAAAAAGAGAGACAGAGACAGAGAGAGGAACTATTGGCTCATCTAACCAGGAAGTTCAAGTTATGATTCCATTCAGAAACAACTGGATCAAGGGTCACAATGTCATCATTCTCTTTCTCCCTCCACCCCCCCAACCCCTGTCCAACTCTGTTCCCAGTATTACTTCATTGTCAAGTTCCAGTGTCTCCATGATGGCCCCTAGCACCTCCAAACTTCTATTCTTCCAGCTTAGCACGCTTGCCGAGAGTGCCACTTTCACAATTATGTCGCTAAAGTTCCCAGACCTGACTTACATGCTTGCGGCACATGCCCTCCTTAAAATAACCACTGTGGCCACATGATGCAGTGTTCACTTTGGCCAAGCCTAGGTGTTGTCCCAGCCCAAGAGCCACAGAGATGGAGCAAGGATAGTTACTCAAAGGAAAATCGAAGTGCTCTTACCAAGGAAGAAAAGTGGTACTTAGCAGACAAAAACAACATGCATCTACTCGTTGGCCCTGATTCGCCTCTGCCCCAAGAGGAGGAAAGCTGAAGGTACAAACTCAGCCACGGCAGTAGCCTGGTCATTTTTCCTTTTGACCAAAAGCACTACCAGGAAGGGAATTTTGAAAGTATGCACCACCTTTCAACCACCTGAAAACATCCGTGTTCACCTTCCTACTTATTGCCAGGAAAACCAGTCAACTGCTATATATTTTAAGCAGCCTCTTTTGAAAAGCACTGAGATATTAACACAACTTTAGATTCCTGAATTTGTAAAAAGAATTTGTTATTATTATAGAAACTTATCAGGAGGAAAGGGAAATAGGAAAAATTCACTCTACATACCTTTCTTGTTTTTACAAATGGACTGACTGTCTTGGTCCATATATACAATCACCCTTTAGATGGTGATTGTATAGAATTTAGTATCAACTTCTTTCACTTAACGTGAAACACAAGATTTTTTTCTTGTCACCACACAGTCTGTAATTCTTATTTTTAACGGCCACCTGACTTTTCTTCAGATAGACAAACAAAAATGTATTTGACCATTTCCCTAATAGCAGATTTTAAGTTGTTACTAATTCATTTCTTATATAAATAACATTGTAGTGATACTTTAGTGAAGATTTTATTTATTTATTATTCTGTTAATCTACTATTATCTATTTTCTCAAGATAAGTTTCCAGAATTTTCCAATTTGGTTTCTGGAAGTTCCCACCAAAATGCACTGCTACTGGTGTTATGTGCTCCAGTTTTCCCACAGCCTTCCCAGCTGTGGTCATCATGCTTCGAATGTCTGACAGCTGTAGAGGGTCATGTTGCCTCGGTGATAAAAGGTCCAGGGCTGGAATATGAGTCTTTCCATTCCAGGGCCACTGCCCTCCTCACTACGCCAGGCAGCTTGGCTAAAGAAAATCAACGGCAGGAGTAAAACGTTGGCAAAGAGCCTGAAAAGAAAGGACAGCAGGCGAGAATCTCAAGGAAGAGAAGGCCCAGGACGAGGAGGGTTCAGATGGGACTCTTTCCTCGTTCTCACCTTCACCATCAAATCCAGGGACTCTGAGCGCTGGGGAGTCTCTCCGGTCCCTCCGTGTTTCTTTAAACCCCTCGTTCAGGCTTGCACCTTATCTTACCATCAGTGTCACAGAAGCCTCACAACAATCCCTCCCAACACCCAGCCTCACTGGCTCCAGCTCTCACTGCAGACCGGAAAAAGCACCACCCTGAGAGCTGGCAGCCTGCGTTCAAATCCTGCTCCAATCACTAAGCTACATAGCCCTGGACAAGCCACCTACTTTTGCAAATAAAAGATAATTGATATGAAAACCTGGTATAAAATAAGCATTCAATAAAAGGTAGTTATGGTCTTTCTGAATCTAGCTCAGTGTCAGTAAACTTCACCTGTAAAAAAAGCTTTTGGGGAGCTTTGTGGGCAATATGTTCTTTGTGGCATCTTCTCTTCTTCTGGCTGTCTGACAGTCATCCATCCCTCCTTTCTTTCCAACCCTTTAAAGATGTGAAACCCCCTGCACTTGCTTTGGCAGCACATATACTAAAAATGTAAAAACCTTTTGTAGTTCACAGACCATACAGGTACAAATGGCTGTAGTTTGCGGACTAGCTTCGAGTCACATCACTCTGCTTCTTAAAAGTCTCCCCTGGGCCTTCCCTGGTGGCGCAGTGGTTAAGAATCTGCCTGCCAATGCAGCGGACACAGGTTCAGGCCCTGGTCCGGGAAGATCCCACATGCCGTGGAGAAACTGGGCCTGTGCACCACAACTACTAAGCCTGTGCTCTAGAGCCCTTGAGCCACAACTACTGAGCCCACATGCTACAACTAGTGAAGCCCGCATGCCTAGAGCCAGTGCTCTGCAACAAGAGAAGCCACTGCAATGAGAAGCCCGTGCACCGCAATGAAGAGTAGCCCCCGCTCGCCGCGACTAAAGAAAGCCCACGCACAGCAACAAAGACCCAATGCAGCCAAAAATAAATAAATAAAATATATTTTTAAAAAAAGAAAAAACAAAAAAGCTCCCGTTTCCTCTTCCCTATAGACTTAAATTTAAATTCTTCAGCGTGGCATTCAAAGCTGTCTCCAGATATTAACCACGCCCCTCTGCCAGCCCCGCCCCGTATCCCAGCTACACAATTCTCTGAACAAATCCACGTGCTCTTCCGGCTCACACCTTCACTGATGCTGTCCCCTCCACCTGAAGTTCCCTGATACAATCTGGCAGGTTGGTGAGTGACGTGGGAAGGGAAGGAAGGCTGTGGAGACACTCAGGCGATTTGGGGAAGGAGAGAGATGTGACATTTTGTTCCCAATGCACTGTCTCTGTGAAGCACAGCCTAGGTTCTCAGGCTTAGTTCCTTAGTCCTGTGTTCTTCCAGCCACCCATGAGCCCCACATGCCTCCAACCGTTAGGCAAACAACCATAATCTTTAGAGTAACGAAGCCTGAAAGACTCACCATTTTCCTTGAACATACTGAAGATTTTTTTTTAATTCAAGGGAACATGAACATATTTCAGAATATTAAAGCACTGCTTCCTCCAGCAAATGTGAGACAGTCAGATGATTTATAAATTATAAAAAGGAATGGGACAATCGGTCCTTGACTAATTTCCTGTCAGTGTCACAGTTGCCTCATTTTCTTACATTTCCCTAAAATCTGCACTGCTGTTTTCTCAGAGCCGGAACTCAGACTCAGGTGACCCAAATTAGACAGGCTCAGGACAGTAATTTACGGGCTGAGTGACTCACTAACTCTGGCTTTGCCTCTAGCCGGGATGATCCCTGCATGTGTCCCATGGCCAGGAAGAAACCACATGGCCTCTTTTGCCTCCCAACCCCCAGGACCCATCACCCAAGCTGGTGTTTTTACCATGAAAAGATTCTCTTACTTCACCAGGAGCTCTTTAGGAAGAGATATACCATCTTTACATATTTATTCAATACTTACTCTGAAATAAGTGCTAATTCTTTGGTTGGGAGTCTCAGGCAGACTGGACTGAAGTGGGGCCCTGTTATGGACCGAACTGTGTCCTCCCCAAAATTCATATGTTGAAGCCCTAACTCCCAGTCAGAATGTGACTGTATTTGGAGATATAGATTTAAAGAGGTGATTAAGTTCAAATGAGCCATTAGGGTGGGCCCTAATCCAATCTGACTGGTGTCCTTGTAAGAAATGGATCTCATTGGGCTAAAATCGACATTGTGGCAGAGTTGCATTTCTTCTGGAGGCTCTAAGTGAGAGTCCATATCCTTGCCTTTTCCAGCTTGTAGTGGTTGCCCACATTCCTTGGCTGGTGGCCCCCTTGCTCCATGTAGCAGTATCTCCTCTCTTACCCATCCTCCTTCTTCCCATCTCTCTGACCACAGTCAGGGAAAGGTTCTCCATTTTCAAGGACTCGTGATTAAATTGGGCCCACGTGGATAATCAACATACTCCCCTCATCCCAAGGTCCTTAACCGTAATCACATCACAAAATCCCTTTGCCATGTAACAAACATGTTCACATATCAGGGATCTTGCACATCCTTGGGGCCATTAATCTCCCTATCACATTGTGTTATTTAAATATTATTAAAAATATTAATTTAAATTTTTTAACTTTTCTTAATGTGCCTACTAAAATATTTTAAGTTACCTATGTGGCCTTCTTTTGTGGCTCACATTATATTTTTATTGGACAATATGATATTAGAATTGAGAAACACAGAGATCAAGAGATTTGTCAAAATTTATAAATCAACTCAATAATGGTGCTAAAAACTTTGAAGTGGCTCAGGCTCAGGGCTCAGACTTCCCTTTCCATACTCATCCTGGGTGATCTCATCCTGCCTAATGACGTTAATGCTATTTACACACTGATGAGTCCAAAATTTTTATCTTCAGCCCAGACCTCATCCTTGAACTGTAGTCTCATATATCCAACTACCTACTTAATGTTTCACTTGGATGCCTAATAGCATCTCAAATGTAATATGTCTCAGTCTGAACCCTTGTTCTTCCCCAGCACCAATCCCACTCTCGATCCCACCCTGCTGCTCATATAGTTTCCCCCCATCTCAGTAAGGCCCCAAACCTCAAAGGTAACATTGACTACTCTATTTGTTTCCTGACCCACATCGAATATATCAGCAAGGTCTGTCAGTTCTACCCGTGAAATACATCCAGTTTCTGCTCATTCTTGGTACCCTCCCACCTGGTCCAAGCCACCCTTGTCTTTCACCATGGTTAACTCAACAGCTCCGTAACTTGACTCTATAATTTCATCCTTCTCCCTTTCAGTTTATTTTTGATAGAGCAGCCAAAGTTATCATGTTAAAACACATAGATCACATCATTTCTCATCTTAAAATTCTCCAACGATTTTCCATCTCAGTTGAAAGAAAAACTGAATTCCTTACCGTGTTCCACAAGACCCTGCATGGTCTGGACCCCAGCTACTGCTCTGACCTCATCACTTACCACTCTCTGGTTGGCTTACACCACTCATTTGTACTTGCCTCCCTGCTGTTCCTCAGACATGCCAAACATGCTCCCACCTCAGGGCCTTTGCACCTACTGCACTTGCTGTTCCCTCTACTTCAGCAGTCATTCTCCAGAGAACCCCCTCTCTCGTTCCTTCATTTTCTTTAGGTCCTTAATCAAACACCAACTTTCACCATCCTCATTCCTTCACCCTTTCCCGCTACCCTGACTTATTTTTCTCTATGAAACACCACCTGGCACACTAAATATTTTCTTGTTTATCTGTTTGCTGGCTGTTTCTGCTCAAAGAAATGTATCCATAAGGACTGAGACTTTCATCTGCTTTGTTCATTCCTATATCTCTAGCATCTAGAATAGTGACTCGCACATAGTAGGTGCTCAATAAATATATAAACTAATTGACTCAGAAAGAATTCATAATGTTAGGCTGAATAATTAAGAATGAGCTAGATAACCATGCATTAAATATGTTTTTCAGAACTGTATTGTTTGGTTCTAGCAGATCTTTAAAGGCATCTTTCAAGAGTTAGCCACCTTAGCCAATTTTCAGATAGGAGTCTCATTCTTCAAAAACCTAGTGGTTTCAAATCCTAGTTGCCCTTTTGCCACTCAAAATCAATTTTTCTTACGTGGATAATTGTTTAAATCTCGTCTTTAGAACTGACAAGGGAAAATGTAGATAATTGCTGTTACAATAAATGGAAAAGCGCCAAAAACTACTGATATTTTCAGTTCATTTAACCCCTAATCAACTGTCAAACAGAACATCCTTCCCAACTGACAGCTTCAGTTAGCAAACTAAGGGGCCTGCTTGTCTCAGGCTCCTGTCACATCAAGAGTCTCAGAAGGCAAACTAATTGCTTATCACCTAAGAAGAACAGGAACAGGGGCATTATATTTTCTTATTACTGTACAACTTTATTTCTCTTTTTGCTAATGCTTTTGGAGCTGGTGATGTCAAATTTTGAACTGCATTTTTTTCATCCCATACAGAAAGCAGTGCTGCTTCAGAGAGGCAGAGACCAATAGGTGGGCTCCTAGATTGATTTGTGTCACATGAAAGATACTCACGGATACTCCTTGAAATACTCACGTGAGGGGACGATTGAGCAAGGGGTTCAAGAAGGAGGCAAGAGCAGCCGGAAGCAGGATGCAGGGGGTTTGAGGTTCCTACTTAACATCCACCGAGACATGAGATGGGGGAGAAAACCCAACCTTCTCTATGACTACCTTCTCTATTGAGTAATAGCACAGACCGATTAAAAAAATAAAAAATAGGGCTTCCCTGGTGGCGCAGTGGTTGAGAGTCCGCCTGCCGATGCAGGGGACACGGGTTCGTGCCCCGGCCCGGGAGGATCCCACATGCCGCGGAGCGGCTGGGCCCGTGAGCCATGGCCGCTGAGCCTGCATGTCCGGAGCCTGTGCTCCGCAACGGGAGAGGCCACAACAGTGAGAGGCCCGCATACCGCAAAAAAAATAATAATAATAAAAATAAAGAATAAAAACCCACAACTTCTAGTCTAGAGTCCAAAGCCCCTAGAGATTTTGATTTCTCTTTCTCGGTTTCTAAATTCCTCTGCCTTATTTCTTTGCCTTCTCTCTTCTCTCTCTGTAGGACATTCAGTTGTTGTTTTCATTGATTATACTTTTGTAAACAAATTTCTACTCTTAGTTTTTTGAGATAGTGGGATAAAGGGTACATTATTTCCCTTTTTACCTAGATTTTTTTATATTACTACATTTTGAAATTTAAAAATAACAAAGTAGGGACTTCCCTGGTGGTGCAGTGGTTAAGAATCAACCTGCCAATGCAGGAGACATGGGTTCGAGCCCTGGTCCAGGAAGATTTGACATGCCATGGAGCAACTAAGCCCACGCACCACAACTACTGAGCCTGTGCTCTAGAGCCCACAAGCCACAGCTAGTGAGCCCATGTGCCACAACTACTGAAGCCAGCACGCCTAGAGTCCATACTCTGCAACAAGAGAAGCCACCGCAATGAGAAGCCCACACACCGCAACAAAGAGTAGCCCCTGCTTGCCATAACTAGAGAAAGCCTGTGCACAGCAACAAAGACCCAATGCAGACAAAAATTATTAATTAATTAATTAAACTTTTTTAAAGTAACAAAGTAAATAGAAGACACATGTATTGGGAGCAAAAGTGAAAACCACTCTGATGCAGTCCTGGACACACTAGTACTTAAATGCTCTTTACATATTTTCATCTTGTATTAAAGTCATTCTTGGGAATTCCCTGGCCTTCCAGTGGTTAGGACTCCGCACTTTCACTGTGAAGGGCGTGAGTTTGGTCCCTGGCCAGGGAGCTAAGATCTCACAAGCCGTGCCAGCGCAGCCAAAGTCATTCTTGATATAATACTGACCTCCACAAATATACGTCCAGGAGAAAAACCACACAGTTTCTAAACTGAACTTGAGAGCAGGGACTTTGTCTTTTTATCCATTTTTTAATTCAATAAAAGCAATTATTGAGTGCTTAAAAATGCCAGGAGCTAAGTTTATAACCTGAGCAAAAGAGATATAATTTGTTCCCAAAAGGATTTTAAAGTGAAGGGATTGTTTTGTTTCTTTGCATCCAGGAGTCTCACAAATGCCAGGAATATAGGGGACACTGGATAAATGTTGTTTTAACTAATTACTAACTGCCTTGGGTGCCAGGGCCTTGGTTCTAGTCTCCCCAAATCCCTGAGGCACTTTTTATCAACTATTCTTTTTCCATTCAATATTTCAATCTCACCTATGCATTTGTGGACAACCTGCTCCCCCAGACAGTAAACACAAACCACATGAACAACTCTCTGTAAAATGGGGGTAGGAGATGGGAGGGACAGTGTAGGAATCATAGATCAGTCTGTAAGTCACCGCCCTTTCTTTAGGAAGTTAGTATTGCTCTGTTTATGACCCCTGTAGGAGCTTAATACATAGAGATCTTTGATGAAAGAGTTAATGAAGGGGTATGTGCTATTAAAAATAATGATAATTCAGAACAAGAAGATAGAAATTAATACGGCTGGTTTTTTAAGGAAAAAGCCCTGCATGTGTGTGTGTGAAGGGGAGGATTCCAATGAAGTTGCTGTTGCTCGAAACATCTTTGGAATTCCTTTCGGTAAAATTATTCATAAAAAAAATACCCTAAGGATAGGTTTAACTAAAGCTTTTGGATACAGCTGAGATATGAGGAATTTCTTTTGGTCAGTCACAAGATAAAAAATTCTACTCAGCATTTCTCAAATTGAGATCCCTTTTATACTAGTCTTAAACATAAACCAACAAAAGAGTTCTGTGGCCAAAAACGTTTAGGAACTACTTCATCCTATTCTCCACCCTGGAGATTTACAAAGCGTATTTCTATTATGTTATCAGCTCTTTGCTGCTTAATTATGGATTCCCAAACTAATTTGACTGAGAAGACTTTTAAAAAAAATTATGCCTATCAACATTGGAAAAAAATTTATTGAGGTATAATTGATTTATAACAAGAAAATCTTGTTTTAAAGTAACACGTGCTTTTCTTGTGTAATTTTAATTTTTTTTCTAAAAACCCTTACTTGAACATACAGATTTTAGATATACCTCTTTTTAAAATCAGTTACTAAAATCAGTTACTGTAGCAAACATTGTGAGTTATATTTTCATATCCATTTTTCCCTTCTACCTTTACAAAACAAAACAAATCCCTTTTGTTCAATGTGGCAAAGTATTCAGCTACAGACACGCACCTAATCTACATCCCTTTGTGGCGTTGTGACCAAGTTTTAGCAAATGAGATCTAAGCAGAAGTAACTAGGTGTGGCTTCTAGGGAAGCTATTTAAAAGGTGAAAATTCTGCTGGTGTACCCATACAGCCTTTTTCCTCTGTCCCTCTCCCCTGCCTGGAGCACAGTCATGACACCTGAGGGGCAGCCAGCATCTTGCATCCATGAGATTGAAAGCCACAGTCTGGGGAGAGTGGACCAGCAAGATGGGAGCAGCCTAGGCGGCTGAGGGCATTACGGGGCTGTCCTGGGCTCCAGAACTTTTTTTTGTTTCAGAAAAACAAACTTCTTTCTTGTTTAAGCCATTGTCTGTCATATTTTCTTTTAATTTTGACCAAACACATTCGTAACCAAGAGTCACATTTATGATCACATTTCCCATAGTTTCTATCTTGCAATGAGTTGTGTTTTAGACTTATTATTCTTGTACTTTTATTGTACATCACCTCAAACCCTTCTTGACAGTACATATAGTGTATATGAAACAATAAAAACATATGTATTTATAACCATTGCAAGCTCCACATTGCAAATTGCTGTAGGTCAGAAATTAGAAATAAATGTACATGTGGTCTGCAAAGATTTTTCTAAACCTGAATATTGGTCAAAGAATCCAAAACCATTAGTTTTGTTTAATGTCGTAGCAATCACCTTCTATAAATTCTGTTTGTAAATGTAGCTCTATTCATAATTTAAGTAAATGAAAATAAATTTTGTAGTGACAATTTTATTTCATCCTTTGTAAAAACTGTAAATGTCCTTAAGTATTATTACCTTGGGTTGGGATGCCATGATCTAGATATACATCTTTAATTCTACTTTGTTCTTTTTGAATGGAGAAAATCTGACTTCATCTCAGTTCCCAGCACAACTGGCCTTGGGAATGCTGGGAAATGGATAGCTCTAAAATATGTGGGGAAATGAAGGGGATATAAATTGCTGAGTATTATCATCATCTTGATGGCATTGTAGTCTTTTTCTCTTCTTTAGACAGAGTCAGTGACTGGGAAGAGAGATATGACTGAACTCTGTAAGTCTATGTAAGGATGGAAGGGCAATAACCTAAGCCACCCTTGATGTTCTATTGAAGACTGGCTGCTTTGCCATTGTTGCAAATTGCCCTGCAATTGTCAAAAGTAACTAAAGAGACTTGAAATTTTTACCTGAGGAATAGTGAAGAGACAGAATCCAGACTCCCTTAAGAAGTTTCACCTGACTGAAAAAGGGCCAAGAAAATCAAGCCCACTTCTGGAAATTACCATGCGTATTAGTTCTTCATAATTACAAATGGATGGACTTCCCTGGTGGCGCAGTGGTTAAGAATCCGCCTGCCAATGCAGGGGACACAGGTTCGAGCCCTGGTCCAGGAAGATCTCACATGCCGCAGAGCAACTAAGCCTGTGCGCCACAACTACTGAGCCTGCGCTTTAGAGCCCACAGGCCACAACTACTGAAGCCTGCACATCTAGAGCCCGTGCTCCGCAACGAGAGAAGCTACCGCAATGAGAAGCCCACGCACCACAACTAAGAGTAGCCCCTGCTCACTGCAACTAGAGAAAGCCCACATGCAGCAATGAAGACCCAATGCAGCTAAAAATTAATTAATAAATTAATTTTTAAAAATAATAATAATTACAAGTGGAATTCTATGGAGTGCTGAAGGAGTGTTGTCACTTAACGACTTCCTAAATAAACTGCCATAAAAAGAAGCATATTAAAGAGGAGTGATATTTAACATGTGGCAAGAATTATCTGAGATAAATTACAAAGAAGGTGCCTCTCAGCTTTGCATGCAAAAAGAATCTCCATTAAGTAATCAATTAACCCCAAAGCAATCCTGAACAACTGATACATTTAACAAACTTCACTGAAGGCCTATCATTTGTTATCACTGAGATTCACACAAAGGATATAAAAAGCATTTCTATGGCAGAAGTATGTAACCATAAAAAGTTTACAACTGGGGCTTCCCTGGTGGCACAGTGGTTGAGAATCTGCCTGCCAATGCAGGGGACACAGGTTCGAGCCCTGGTCAAGGAAGATCCCACATGCCGCGGAGCAACTGGGCCCATGAGCCACAACTACTGAGCCTGCGCGTCTGGAGCCTGTGCTCCGCGATAGTGAGAGGCCCGCGCACCGCGATGAAGAGTGGCCCCCGCTGACCGCAACTAGAGAAAGCCCTAGCACAGAAATGAAGACCCAACACAGCCAAAAATAAATAAATAAATTTATTTTTTTTAAAAAAGTTTACAACTGAATAGGAAATTTAGGACATATATAAGAGCAAAATAAATAATGATACATAAACTAAGTTGCTGCACCCAAGTGACACAGCCAAAGGAACTACAGGAATTCAAAGGAATAAACAGGGTGTCCTGGTTAAGGGCTTTGTGAACAGAGAGAATGGGCTTGAGTCCCTGTTCCATCTCACTCCACCTTTGTGACTCTAGGCAAGTTACCTAACCTGTCTATGCCTCAGTTTCCTCATCTGTAAAATGGATTTAATAGTTGTAACTACCACAAGGTTGTTTTCAGAATTAAATATGGGGCTTCCCTGGTGGCGCAGTGGTTGAGAGTCCGCCTGCCGATGCAGGGGACATGGGTTCGTGCCCCGGTCTGGGGGGATCCCGCATGCCGCGAAGCTGCTGGTCCCGTTAGCCATGGACGCTGAGCCTGCGCGTATGGAGCCTGTGCTCCGCAACGAGAGAGGCCACAACAGTGAGAGGCCCACCAAAAAAAAAAAAAAAAGAAAGAAAAAAATATGATAACATACGTAAAATGCTTAGTATTGATTCTGGCAAGAGTAAGTACACGATAAATATTATCCATTATAAATACAGCCATACCTCAGAGATATCGCGGGTTCAGTTCCAAAGCACCGTAATAAAGCAAATAGCACAATAAAGCAAGTCACATGAATTTTTTGGTTCCCCAGCACATATAAAAGTTACGTTTACACTATACTATAGTCTATTAAGTGTGCAATAATAGCATTATGTCTTGAAAAACAATGTACATACCTTAATATAAAAATACTTTATTGCTAAAAATGTGCTAGTCTTCATCTGAGCCTTCAGCAAGTCATAATCTTTTTGATGTTGGAGGGTATGCCTCGATGTAGCTGGTGCTGACTGAGCGGGTGGTGGCTGCCGAAGGCTGGGTTGGCAGTGGCAATTCCTTAAATTAAGACAACCATGACGTCTGCTGCATCAATTGACTCTTCCTTTCATGAACGACTTCTCTGTAGCATCCATGCTGTTTGATAGCATTTTACCCCGAGAACTTCTTGCAAAATTAGAGTCAATCCTCTCAGACCCTGACTCTGCTTTATCAACCAAGTTTATGTAATATTCTAAATCCTTTGCTGTCATTTCTACAATCTTCACAGCATCTTCAGCAGGAGCAGATTCCACCTCAAGAAACCACCTTCTTTGCTCATTCCTAAGAAGCAACTCCTCATCCGCTCAAGTTTTATCATGAACTTGCAGCATCTCAGTCACATCTTCAGAGTCCACTTCTAATTCTAGTTCTCTTGCTGTTTATACCACCTCTGCAGTTACTTCCTCCAATGAAATCTTCCATGAGGGTTGGGATCACCTTCTTCCAAATTCCTGTTAATGTTGATATTTTGACCTCTTCTCATGAATCTCAAATGTTTTTAATGGCATGTATGTAGTGACTCCTTTCCAGAAGGTTTTCAATTCATTTTGCCCAAATTCATCAGAGGAATCAGTGTCTATGGCAGCTAGAGCCTTACACAGTGTATTTCTTAAATAATAAGACTTGAAAGTCAAAATTATTCCTTGATCCATAGGCTGCAGAATGGATGTTGTGTTAGCAGCATGAAAACAACATGAATCTCATTGTACATCTCCATCAGAGCTCTTGGGTGACCAAATGCATTATCAATGAACCATACCATTTTGAAAAGAAGCTTTTTTCTGAGCCGTAGGCCTCAGCAGTGTGCTGAAAATATTCAAGAAACCATGCTGTAAACAGATGTGCTGTCATCCAAGCTTTGTTTTTCCGTTTATAGAGCCCAGGCAGAGTAGATTTAGCATCATTCTTAAGGACCCTAGGATTTGGGGCATGGTAAATGAGCATTGGCTTCAACTTCAAGTCACCAGCTGCATTAGCCCCTAACAAGAGAGTCAGCCTGTCCTTGGATGCTTTGAAGCCAGGCATTGACTTTTCCTCTCTAGCTATGAAAATCCTAGATGTCATCTTCTTCCAGTAGAAGGCTATACTGTCTTCATTGAAAATCTGTTGTTTAGTGTGGCCACCTTCATTAATGATCTTAGCTAGATCTTCTAATAACTTGCTGTAGCTTCTACATCAGCACTTGCTGCTTTACCCTGCACTTCTATGTTATGGAGATGATTCCTCCCCTAAACCCCATGTAACAACGTCTGCTAGCTTCAAACTTTTCTCTGCACCTACCTCACCTTTCTCAACTTTCATAATACTGAAGAGAGTAGGGGCTTGCTCTGGACTAGGCTTTGGTTTGAGGGAATGTTATGGCTAGTTTGATCGTCTATCCAGACCACTACAACTTTCTCCACATCAGCAATAAGGCTGTTTCTCTTTCTTATCATCTGTGTGTTCACTGCAGTAGCACTTTTGATTTCCTTCAAGAAGTTTTCCTTTGCATTCACAGCTTGACTAAGGGGCACCAGTGGCCTAGATTTTGGCTTGTCTTGACTTTTGACATGCCTTCCTCACTAAGCTTCTAGCTTCTGATTTAAAGGGAGAGACACGTGATTCTTCCTTTTACTTGAACACTTAGAGGCCACTGTAGGGTTATTAACTGGCCTAGTTTCCATATCGATATGTCTCAGGGAAGAGGGAGGCCCCAGAAGAGGTAAAGAGATGGGGAGTAGCCAGTCAGTGGAGCAGTTAGAACACCTTTATCTATTGAGTTCCCTGTCTTATATGGGTGCAATTCTTTGCCCCAAGACAATTACAATAGTAACATTAAAGATCACTGATCACAGATCACCATAACAAATATAATAATAATGAAAAGGTTTTAAATATTGCAAGAAGTGGCAAAATGTGATAGAGACACGAAGTGAGCAGATGCTGTTAGAAAAATGGTGCCAATAGAGTTGCTTGACACAGGGTTGCTACAAAACCTTAATGTGTAAAAAATGCAGAATCTGTAAAATGCAATAACGTAAAGCATGATAAAATGGGGTACGCCTGTAATTTGGAGGAATGATAACTGAAGACTGGGTCTGTAACTGAACTGGAAGTCTTTCAGAAATGTTGTGAAGGATCCAATTTAAACAAGCAGAGAGAGAAGAGAGAATAACTCAAATCTTGACCAACATAAGTAAATACAAGGAATAGGAATGCACAGGGCACATTTTAGAATTAATAAATTTGAAATCAGTAGTTCTCAGTTGTTAATAACTGAACATTGCAATCAAGAAAGAAGCAAAGGACATGAGCAGCAAAATCACAAATTAGGAAGTAATTAGGAAACAAACATATGGGAAAATATTCAGTCTTATTAGGAATCAAAAAATGCAAATTAATACGAGAGGACGATTGACTCAAGATGGTGGATTAAGCACACAAATCTAAGTACTTTCTTAGCCCCAAATCCCAAAAAATGTCAGCGATGATAGAAAGAAACTAGAACAAAGTGCCATCAGCAGACTAGAAATGTTGTGAGATTCCTGAACTATAAAAATCACACTGCAGTGGCTTGATGGAGGAAACCCAAAAGAGTATGGGGGAAAAAGACCACTGCAGTGATACGAGCCATTCTGGAGGTTATCCAAGTTCACAGGTAATTAAAACGTGGAGGAGGTGGGATGATTAATTTAGGTAATTACTGCATAGCTACTATAACAGACATGTCCTGAAATCTCACGGGTTTAATACAATAAAAGTTCATTTCCCTTACTTACATCACGTGCCGTCAGCAGCAGAGATGTAAACGGGCATTTCAGGGAAGGGGGCTGCTGCATTCTTCCCTGGGATAAATATGAGTGTAGATGCAATCACACCCTTAGACTGGCAGGTGGGGCCCCTGTCCTACATTTTGCCACTCAAGGATCCCTGTGCTCTGGAACACCTTCCTTGAAATTTTCTAAGTCTTGTGCCTGGACCTGCCAGAGACAGCAGTGTCATCCAAGCAGGGCACTCCAAGTCTGGACCTGGTCCAATATGGGTCCTGGTCACCAAAAGCCCCTCTGAAATTTTCCAAGCTTCCTCCAATAACTGGGAATGGCCAGGGCTGTATGAATATTTTTCTCTCTTCTTCCCCTTTTTCTCTAGGAGTCCAATTACGTAGCGTTTAGGCTACTTAATATTGTCCCACAGAGCATGATGCTCTATTTAAGTTTTTTCTTAGGCTCCTTATTCTCTGTGCTTTCTTTTGGATGGTTTCTGTTACTGCGTTAAAGTATACTGAACTTGTCTTCTCCAGTGCCTCATCTGCTGTTATGTCTACCTGGTCTATTTTTAATTTCAGATATGGTATTTTTTTCATCTTTAAAAGTTCCTTTTGGAATATATATCTATGTTCCACTTCTCTCCTCAACACATCATGTTTTCTTCTACTTTTTTTTTTTTTTTTTTTGGTACGCGGGCCTCTCACTGTTGTGGCCCCTCCCGCTGCGGAACACAGGCTCCGGACGCGCAGGCTCAGCGGCCATGGCTCACGGGCCCAGCCGCCCCGCGGCATGTGGGATCCTCCCGGACCGGGGCACGAACCCGTGTCCCCTGCATCGGCAAGCGGACTCTCAACCACTGCGCCACCAGGAAAGCCCCAGCGTGTATGTATACAGATGTTTTAACGTCCTTTTCTGCCGGTTCTGTCATCTCTGGAGTCTGTTGTATTCCTTTCAATGAGGTTGGATATTTTCCTGGCACACAGATAAGTTACTGGAATAAGCTGAATGCTTTCAAGACTTACTTTTAAGCTTTGTTAGGATGTATCCAAGCAGTCATTAGTCAAGGGTTAATTTAGTTCCAGTACTAAGATAATATTCTTTGGAGGTTTCTACCCAATGTGTATATAATGAGGTCTTTCCAATACGGCTTGTGGGAACATGAGCTATTCCCAGCCTGTCTGAATCCCAGTAATTGTTCCTCCTACTTCTTTTTGATGGTTGTTTTTTCTGGTCTCAGAGAGTTCCCCTCTCACACTCAGTACTGGGCCAAAGTCTCAGAAGGACCCACTGCTGCTCCCTCCCTCACTCCCTCCCTGTCTCCCTCCTTTCTGCCCGCCCTGCAGCTCCATTCTCTAGGGTACTCTGACCCACAAATTGTTGCCATGTTGGCCTCCCCAGACTCCAATCTCTGTCTCCACAATTAACTGGGACTGCCAGTTTCCTTCTTCCTGTGCTGTGACCTGGAAACTGCCTCCGGGCAGTAAGCTGGTACAGTCACATCAAGTTTTGTGTGTTTGTTTTTCTTCTCTCAGGAATATATCTCTTGCTGCCTATTATCCAATGTTGGAAGATTATTGTTTTGTATATCTTGTCCAGTTTTCCAGTTAAGGGAACAAAGTAAATCTTGTCCCTTCATTTCTTCTCATACAGAAACCTCTCAATGTAGCTTTAATTTGCATTTCTCTGATGCTAAGTTCTTGATCAAAGTGTATGTACATTTCAGAATTTTGAGAGATACTGCCTACTTGCTCTCCAAAAAAGGTGTTATAAATTTATATTCCACCAAGAGTTTTGCATTCCAATACTAATGATTGCCAATCTTAAAACATTGGATATGGAAAGATAGTAATAAGAATAGGAAGTACAAATGCCTTTAACCACATGAAAATATGCTCAATCCTGTGTAGAATATAGAGACCCAAAGCACAAAATTAAGAAAAAAAGCACTTAGTAGAAATAGAGAAGATGCAAAAAGAGAAAACATATAAACAGCTTGTTATTCATCAGATAAGATATTGCATTCATAAAACAAAAACAGAATGCTATTTTTTAAAAGGGATTTTCAGAGAACAAGAAAAAAATGCTTTCATAAGTTAGAAATGTGATCACAAAAGTTAAAAATAAAAAATAGAAGGGTTGAGGAAATTTCCCAGAGATGGCACACTCACACATAAAAAAGACAAAGATATAGGAAAGAAGAGAAAGAGATAAGAAAAATAAGAGAGTCGATCCAGGAAATCCAATGCCTAAGTAGTACAAGTTCCAGAAACAGAGAAATAAACAGGACAAAATTATCAACAAAATAATTAAGGAACATTCCCCACAACTGAGATACCAGATCGAAAGGGTCCACTGACTGCCAAGTACAGTGGATGAAAATAACCTAGAATGATGGACATTATTGTAACATCTCAAAACACTGGAGCAAAGAAAAGATTCTATAAGTTTTCAGAGAGAGAGAGATGGAGAGGGGCAGGGAGAGAAGAAGGAGGAGGAAGAGGATGGGGAAGGAGAAGAAGAAATCCATGTCACTCTGGACATCTCAGCAGCTACCCTGGAGGCTAGAAGACAATGGAGAAATGGCTTCAAATGACAGCCAGTCTAGAATTCTATACCCAATCAAACTATCAAACAAGTGGGAAGATGGAATATAGGCATTTTTAGACACTCATGATCTCAAAAAAAAAAAAAATCTATCTCCCACTAACCCATTATTGAGTAAAACTGACTAATGAGTTCCAACAAAATGAAGACGTAAACCAACAAAGAGAAAAACATGGGGTCTAAGAAAACAGGAGGGAGGTCCAATGTAAAGGAAAGCATATGGAATCTCCAGGAGGAATGTGAAGGAAGATCCCAAGAAGGTAGTTACAGAACAAGTATAGAAGAGCAACCAGAACAGCGTTATTCAAAAAACTGACACGCTGAGAATTACCATTAGCAAGATCCTCCTGCCTTTTTGCCATCATTTTAATCTGAGGATTGAAAGCCCAGATAAAGCCTGACCCAGATTCTCATACACACTTGGCTTATTTGAACCATGCATTGATGATTCTCTTCTCTACTGCACACCTTGACTCTTGGATCAGCTGGGAGTACTCAACTCTTTCTAGAGAAATGTTTTGTTTTGATCTATTCCTGAAAATTTGAACTAGGACATAGCAAGCTTAAAAGTGGAAAATACAAAGCAGTCTCTTCCCTTCATCCTATTCCTGCTAGATATCCAGTACCTGGCCCATCTACACTCCTGCCAGATGCCCCAACTGTGGTAAGCCCTGCATCCCAGGATTCACTCCTGACTGTGCCCCCCAACTTCCCAAAAAGGGGCTCCTAAAAACTTTCAGGAAAGCTGAGGCCAGGCCATGACCCAGTGACTCTGTGCAAGTTATATTTTCTATGTTTCATCGGTGGTAATATCGCCTTTTCCTTACACAGCTAGGTTTGTGCTTATGTTGTTGAAGGATATACACATAGGTGATAAATCTATAAAGAGAAACACCACAATGAACACAGAGCTAGTACAGTGGTTCCTCTAGAAGGGTTAGAAGTAGGTACAATCAGAGAGGGACCCAGAGCCATTTCTAAAGTGTTGGTAATGTTTTAATCTACTTCATGTATTATAAGTTTTCATTTTATAATTATTACTTAAAATGTGCATATGCATTTTATACACACTTCTATGTGTGTGATACACTTCACAGTAAAAAGAAAAAATATATAGCAACATAATGATGTCCATAACTGGACAAGTAGGCCATGAAATTGAATGCATGCTATGATTACAACTCTGCATTACATGACTAGGGAGAAAGAATAGAAGGTAGTTATTCTCCAATGAGAGCAGTAAATTATAGTTGAAAGATCATGCATGATTTTCTCACAAACCTAACAGTTTTCAAGTGGCTTCAAATGCATCATCCCATTAGTCCTCACCATTCTGTAAGGCAAAGATTTGTCACAATGCTCATGCTGCCAGTGGAGAAGCAGACGCCTGCCTTTTTTAGCAAACCTCGCCCATAATCTCACAGTCAAGGAGCAGCAGACCTGGGACTCAAACCTCTACGCCATACAACGTCCCTGTCGCACCCTTTCTCCTACCTTGATCCCAGTGACCTCACTAAGCCTCAGCTTCTTCATCTGTAAAGTAATAATGGTAATGGAGCTTTATTCAAAGAGCTATCAGGATCAAATGAAATAAAGCATGTATAGCACTTAGCATACAACCTAACATACAGTAAGTGATCAATAACTGTTACATATCAGTAATAGTAATATTAATATTAAGAATTAATTAGTGGGCTTCCCTGGTGGTGCAGTGGTTAAGAATCTGCCTGCCAATGCAGGGGACACGGGCTCGAGCCCTGGTCTGGGAAGCGCCCACATGCCGTGGAGCAACTGGGCCCGTGAGCCACAACTACTGAGCCTGCGCGTTTGCAGCCTGTGCTCCGCAGCAAGGGAGGCCGCAATAGTGAGAGGCCCGTGCACCGCGATAAAGAGTGGCCCCCGCTCGCCGCAACTAGAGAAAGCCATGGCACAGAAACGAGGACCCAACACAGCCAAAAATAAATATACAAAAATAAATAAATTTATTTTTAAAAAATGAATTAATTAGATAGTTGAGTTCAGTACTATTTAACTAGGCATTAGGCATACGAGAATGACTATGAGGCCATTTGTCCAGGAGTGACAGACAATTAAACAAATAACAAATTCAGGAATCTGTAGAAATGATGGTGATATAGATATACATAGATACATATAGATACAGATCTCTCTCCAAGGAAGATGTGTGTGTGTGTGTGTGTGTGTGTGTGTGTATATGTATATATATATATACTTTTTTTTTTTTCAAGGAACATTTGCTTTGGAATTGGACCTGGTGAGGTGAGGTGAGGCAGCTGGGGAAGGCTTCCCTGAGGAAATGTTGCAGACTCTGAGATGTACGGCTGAATTGGAAGGAGTCTAAGAGACTATCTAGGCTATTCTCTCAATCCTTACTTGAGAAAAGGAATAATGATGACAGTGGGAGTTGAGGTAAGGAGATTATTATACCCAGAGTTTAATATTACCACACTAAAATGGTCTACTGTGACTGTTAAATCAAAGGAATAAGGGCAAAAGGTCTTTGGCTTTGGCAATTAAAAGATAATTAGTTTCAGAAAAAAATAGGTACCTGGGAATTAGATGATATCAAAGAATTGTTCATTTTGTTAGGTGTGATATATGGTGGTTATATTTTTTTAAGTACCATTCTGTGAAAGACATAGAGTTCAACTTCATTAGTTACCTTAACTTATATAATTGGCCTACAGTGGGAATGGGATAGGCGTGAGAGTGCTGATTATAAAAGAAAGTATCACAGAAAGGAAATCACCAGGCATTCAAAGAGAATAACCTTATCTCTACCTTTATATATGTTTGACATTTTCTGTAATAAAAAATTTTAAATATAAAAAGTGGCCAGCGACCTTGAAGGAAGCCACTTCAGATAAATATTGTGGGGAGAAGACAGATTTAAAAGGGTCAAAGGGTACATGGGTGATGAAATATTGAGTCAACTCAAGAATTCTGGCCATAGCTCGGTGGAGTCTCAGGCTGAGAAAATGCAGATAGAGATACAGATAAATACATAGATATATACAGAAATAAATATGGTTTGGCTAATTATAAGGAAATCTAAACACATCTGTGGGTCTAAAGGAAGAAGCCAGTGGAGGAAGAAAGACTGAAAAAGTAAACCAGAAGGCATAAGACGTTAAAACCCCAGATGGGTCCTAAGAGGAGAGGAGATTAAGCCAGAAATTAGAGCAAGAGAAACTACTTTCAAACCCGTCCATGTCAGATGAGCAAAATCCCCAGCTCTCCTGCCAGCCTCGGCCACTTGTTTCAGGAAGACACACCCATCACCATCATGCGATGGAGCTCTTCGATGTGAGGCCTGACAGTGGAGGGCATGGGCTACCAACGAAAAGGAGGAAAAGGTGAACAAAGAAACAGGTACAAAGAGAAAGGAGACAGCTACTCCGAGTGAAAAATCTGATATTGAAAAGAACCTGCCATGGGGTGAATCATAGCGTTCACCCCAGCCCTGCTGCTCCACCACTAAGTCCAATCAGATTCCAGCGAGCAGCCCACCCACAGACTCAGGTCTGGAGTTCAGGAAAGGCAAGAAGACTGGCCCAGGTTGGAGTTAGTAATCCAGGGGTTAATATGGGCTCAGCCTAGGGTAGAAGCGAAAGGCAGGGCAAGGGAGGAGGTGTGTCCATTTCAGAGAGGTTCCGAGACCCAGATTTAACAGCCCTGAATCTCAAGGGTCAGTCCAAACAGGGCCAAATTTTTTTGGTTTGAAATAGGAGCAGGCTGCTTAAATATGGCTACTCGCCAGCAGAACCCATATTATTATCCGATACTAAATTTAATGATGCAGGAATTTTGGCTTACCACTTCTCTGTAACTCAATTTCCACAGTTACCCTAAGTTGGCCCGTGGTGGGAGAAAAGTATTCCAAAATAATTATCATAAGAAAAAAAAATGTCAATGAGAGGAATAAAATTATTCCTCTCCTCCGTGCAAACAAAGAAACCTTTTCTACCTTTTCCCCTACACCCATCCAAAAAGGTATCTGAATCATTGGTCCTTTGAGAACCAACAATAACCCTCAATTGTTAAGGAACTAGAATTCTACTAGAACAAATTATTTTCTTAACGACTCCAGCTGAGGAAGTGAGAACTATTTGTTGCACTGTTTAGCTGCCTTAATAGGGCATCGTTAAAATTCCCTCTTCAGTTCACTACTTGAGATGCAAAGCCAGGGAAATGTTCCACTAGGTGTGAGTACAGACATTCTAATTAACGTCATTGTAATCAGGGTTTCTGCCCACCGATATGCTAAATCACGTGAATTGCATGAAGAGTGAAATGGAGTGGCAAGTATTTCAGAGGTGCCTTCGGAGCAGAATCCATATTCTGATTCTAATCAGAGCTACAAAGATTTCCTATATAAAATCTCACATTTCTAAGTCTCCATCCATCAGTTATTGACTCCTCCTTAGAGCCACTTCACCCACAGTTCTCACAGCAATACTCACTCCTGTGTGTTTTTACTCCCTGGGACACAACCCATTGCCCCTCACCAGGAATTCTCATTGACAATACCCGGAGAGCAGAGTTATTCTCAGAGAACAGCTTGCCCAGTGCCGGGCTTCATTTGTCTTTCCCCGTGGGTCATTTATCACAGGGAGCTAGCCTGTTGAGGTAAATACTAATTGAAAGCCTGTATGTTCTCCTGTGTGAGAGCTGTACGTTCTCCAGCCCTGAGCAAAGGAAATTATTTTGCACACAGAGGCACCAGTCCAGAACTGGACAAAGTCCCCCCAGCTGGCAGTAACACATGCCCTATCACTGTCTTTGGAAGAAAGATTCTTCCAATTCTCAGAGAAAAAAGGAATCATAGAGTATTGCAATTTACACATGCAAGCTGAGATTTCCCCCAGGCCAAAGGTTTTGTTTCTATAGTAGCTTTAACTACCTTCATTATCAGAACCCAACAAGAGAAGGTTGGGTTCCCAAATGTAGGCGTGTTCCTACATCCCTTTCCTCACCCTTCCCCCTCCCTCTCTCCTCCCTATTGGACTTGACATTACAGGTAGAATCCATTTGTAAATAACTCGGCACATTCATTCATTCAGCAAATACAAGTGTCTGTTATGCACCAGGCACAGCAGCAGCTGTAGAAGATAGAATTTTGATTTTGAAAGAGAATTATATACCATAATAATGCAAACACCGATTATTGATTTTTAGCAAGTTAATCTATGCATAAAACTTGAAAAACTTAAAAAATGTACAGAGCAGAATGTGAATGGTAGAAAATGATGTAAATGTACAATGTCAAATGCTGGCAAGTGAAAGGGAGGGAAGGGGCTTCCCTGGTGGTGCAGTGGTTAAGAATCCACCTGCCAATGCAGGGGACATGGATTCGAGCCCTGGTCCGGGAAGATCCCACATGCCGCGGAGCAACTAAGCCCATGCGCCACAACTACTGAGCCTGCGCTCTAGAGCCCGCGAGCCACGACCACTGAGCCCGCGCGCCACAACTACAGAAGCCCACGCGCCTAGAGCCCATGCTCCGCAACAAGAGAAGCCACCGCAATGCGAAGCCCGCGCACCGCAACGAAGAGTAGCCCCCGCTCGCCGCAACTAGAAAAAGCCCGCGCGCAGCAACGAAGACCCAACACAGCCATAAATAAATAAATAAATGAAAGGGAGAGAAGATTGCTGAGGGGAAGGATTTGGAATCTATGGAGGAGCAAATAAAGGTATAAATGCGTTAACGTTACCAAGGTAATTAGAGTGGACGTTACTGGTGCCTGACCTATTGCCACCTCCCCTTCTCTCCCTTTCCCCCTGCATTTTGCTTGTTAGCAGAGCCCAGGTTCTATTCATGTGCCCACGTTATTCTTTGGAATCATGTGCTCAGGAACAATCAAGGGTAAATCATGATTGATCTAAATCGTGATAACTGCACACCCCTTGTCAGTCATTAGTGCTGAGTATGTGGCTGGTTCTAGCCAAAGAGACAGGAGGCAAAAATCGGCACTGAGCTTCTGGGAAAGATATAAAGGAAGAAACGGCCTCTCATATTGTTTTAGACATTATCTGAATTGATTAACCTTATAGTTAACCTATCTTGGAACATCTTACTGTGGGAAAATACATTTTCCTTACTGCTTAAATATTTGGAATTGATTTTCTCTTTCTACAAGTGAAAAACAACCTAAATACGATAACTCACTGCAGAACTAAAAATGATGATTTAAATGTGGAGGAAGGAAAAAAGAAGGAAGGAGGAGATGTAAATGATGATTTAAATGTGGAGGAAGGGAAAAAGAGTAAATTCTCAAGTATAATAGCAGAAGATTATATATATGTATATATCTATGGTATATATGTATATATATGTATGTATATAATTGATTTCTTAACAAAAGAAAAGTAGCAGTGTAAGAATTCTATTTAGAGGGATGGAGGTAGTCATCAGAAGAAACAGAAGTTAAAAATGTGACCAGAACTGAGGTGGGAAGGAGTGGGTAAACTATTTTTCATTATAAGTCTTTTTGCACTATTTTATTTTTAAACCATGTGCATGCATTATTTTTGATAAAAGCTTTAACATTCACATAAAGAAGAAAATGAATTCAAAACTAGAAATTAATTTCCTCTTCTAGAGCCACCAGAGAGAAAATAAGACTCTTTCTCGGAGACAAATCAACAAACGTTAATAGAAGTGCTTTTAACCAGGGGAGAATGCCAAGGGCCCCAGTGCTTTTCCCCCGTGCTATCAGTGTAGTAGTTTCTCTTTGTGCAGATGTGGATTAGGCTTTTGGCAGTGGAAGTGTTTGAAATAGAAGGAGATAAGGGAGTTTGGAGGGCAAAGAAAGAGAAAAATCCCCCAGCTACAGTACAACCAGTTTTCCTCTTCGCTCCAAACAATGCAAATGACACATGCGCTCAGATTCCATTTTGCTAAAATAGGTGGCAGGTATATGAGTTGGATAACTAAGCATGCTGCATTTCTCCCACTAAAGTAAGATACCAAAAGTAAGATACCAACTTTCTCCGAACTGATTTCACTCTTAAAAGTACAAGAGAAAATTGCCATGGTTATCTTGACAGTCTCCTCTGGGATATGAACAAAGTTCAAACTGCATCTCCCCCACCTCTTTGACACTGTTGACAAAAAGGTACCAATGATCTAACTTGAGCCACCAGTATCACCATAGAACATCTAAGGACATTCCTCTTCAGCAAATCCCAAAGCTCCCAAAGATGCGATTTTGTTCCCAGAGGATCAGAGTTACTGAAACAAGTTCTGGGAAGAAGACAATCCTATAACTGCCAGAGTCCAAGAGAAATAAACATCTACTTCCAACTTTATTCACTTGATGTCCCATTGAACTCATTGGTCAATAGGCCATTTCTTTTAAGCTGTTTTTCAGTAATGTAAGCCGTATATACTGGTTTAAACTCAGTTAAAATAAATTCTAACCTGAAACTAGTCA
This sequence comes from Pseudorca crassidens, assembly GCF_039906515.1. Classification (NCBI taxonomy): domain Eukaryota; kingdom Metazoa; phylum Chordata; class Mammalia; order Artiodactyla; family Delphinidae; genus Pseudorca; species Pseudorca crassidens. The sequence continues at coordinate 67,450,353 of NC_090306.1, forward strand.
AGTCTTCTGAAAACTAACCTATTACAATATCAAATATGAATTGACGCAGCCATGCATATTTCTAGCAATATAGCCTGCAGAAATAAGACATACAAGGTTGTGCGTTGCAGCATCCTTTGTTACGACAAAAAAACCAAACAATCCAAAAGTCAAACAGCAGGAGATTGATTGAACAAATAACGACGTAACCACACTAGGGAATACTATACAGCTATTTAAACAAAAATAAAATAAAAACTAGATAGAACTCCATGAATTGTCATAGAAAGATGTCCATAATACATTATTATCTAAAAAAAAAAGTTGCAGAAATATGTGCAGAATATATTTCCATTTTATTAAAAAAAAGTGTATAGGTATATGTATATCTGTATGTTTATTTTTATTTTTTTCATGTAACCAGGGAAAGATATGAAAGGGTATAGGTCAAACTGTTCATGGTGATCACCTCGGGGCATAGAATTAGAGGCAGTACAGTTTTACTTTATACACTAGTAAATATTTTGAATCATCATATCAACACCACATTATTTTGCATTGAGGAAAAAAAACAAAGATGTATTTGTTGGGAGTGTACGGAAGGTTTTCAAATCCTCTCTTCCAGGACCACACTTAATATTACAATTTCATGAACATCTGTCTGGTTTTTCAATATCTTCAGAAAATAAAGATTTTACAACCTTCTTCTGTAACTTTGTCATCATAATAGTTTCCATTTAGTGAAAAGCTAATGTGTGTGGGTGCTTCCCATACAGTCACTCACTTAGTCTTTCAGTAACAGCCCTGGCTTCCCTAGGTCAATTGTACAGATGAGAAAATGAAGTAACTTAAAGAAGATCACACAAATCCACCAAGCAGCCTAGTCAGGATTCCAAAGCAGATCTAGCTGGAAAGTTTGTGCTCTTCCTGGGGCTACAGCACATCTATTAAGCGCATGCTTCTAAGCCGAATCACTCACCTCACTTCGAATTCGATTCGTTTTGCAAATGGAAATAGTATATACTGTGGGAGTCTAAAAACCTACCTCACAGAGATGTTGAAAAAGAATCAAAAGAGACCTGCCTCAACCATGGTCTCTTCTTCCACTCATCATGCTCGCCTCCCAAAGAAAACTGTCCTTCACAAGCCATCATGTCCTCTGTTACTCAAAGCCATACTCTTCCCACTCTATCTTTACCTTCAGCCTTTTTTTTTTTTTTTTTTTTTGCGGTACGCGGGCCTCTCACTGCTGTGGCCTCTCCCGTTGCGGAGCACAGGCTCCGGATGCGCAGGCTCAGCGGCCATGGCTCACGGGCCCAGCCGCTCCGCGGCACGTGGGATCCTCCCAGACCGGGGCACGAACCCGTGTCCCCTGCATCGGCAGGCGGACTCTCAACCACGGCGCCACGAGGGAAGCCCCCGGCCTATTTTTTAAAAATTCTCTTGGTGAGGTCTCTCTGAATTCTCTAGATTTTTCCAGACCTGAAATCTGAACAGATCCCTTCAATACTAAAGCTTACCTCCCAGCTTCCAAAAGCTTAGTCCTCTAGTATCCCAATAGCCTGCAAGCGTGTCATGATGTTTTGAAGGTTAACAAAAACAAAAATATTGCGAACTCATGGTCACTTGACTCTAATATTTTTTTCAGCTCTGCTTGAAAAATGGTTTGTCATTCCTGGCCTTGAACTTGTAAGATTTGTTAACAACTCTGTGGGAGGGACAGTGGTCAACAACTTTTGGAGAAAAATGTTCATTAGAGCCAAAGAGGAAAACTCAGTAGGGTTTAGATGATACACAGCATAGTAACTAAGAACTGGGAATGTACAGTATACATCGGAGAGGCAGCAGCTCTGTCCCCTGTCGCGGACGCTGAGATGTGGCTGGATTATTACAGGTGCTGTCTCCTCACACAGCCACAGTAACCAGAAATGCCTTTCATCCCATCTCTGGCTGGTCCAAAGGTCATACTCCCCAGGGACCTACCACTTCTTAATAATGATTCATTATGTATTCCAGCCCCAGGACATTTCAAAAGAGTGTTTCAAACCACTGCTGGTTATTATATTGGATTTAACTCTACTGATGCATTTATTGACACCACGGGAACCACTGAAATGCAGTAAGCTCCTTTGAAAGCAGAGAATTTCAAGTAGGCACATATCTTGAATCTGTCTTTCCTAAGAGGCACAGAACACACTAATTAATGGTGGAAAGTCACAAGCCTATATACATGGAGTGACCTGGGAGGGAGGGCAAAGATCTGGGGGCAGTTGATGGGTACACCTACTCATTTACTTTTCATCTTTGTACTGTTGCTATAGCAATCTTTCTAATCTGCAAAGCTAGATCAAGTCTCTCCCACATGTAGAAGCCTTCAATGGTTCCCACTGCCTTCAAGATAACCCCCTTAACATGCTGTCTACCCCCCTTTCAGGATCTGGAACAAAATTCTCCATCTTGGATCCATCAAGCGTGCATAGTAACTGATAGTAAGTAACAATAGACTATGTCTTTGTATCCACAGAGGCTAAGAGAATCCTTAGAATACAGTAGATGCTTGTTGACTGAGAGAAAAACTGAAAAAGTGAAAGAAGAAACAAGTGGAAGAATGAGACATTCTTACAAGATTCTGTTCAGTTGTTTTGATTCAAAATTGTGACTGTTTCTGCTATCTCATATTCACAGGAAGGGGGCAGGGGAGGAGACAGATAGATAGATAAATTTTTTTCCTGTGAATATAGGCGTATTATATATATTTTTTTCCCCCCACAGGAAATATGCACAGTAAAAAAAAGATTATCTATCTAGCTATTATCTCTATCTGATAGCCCAACAAAACCAGGCATTTTAGTTCTGGTTGCTCTTTTCAGTGGGGGTTTTTGGCCCCAAGAATGTGAGGAATTTACTTGTATTTACTTTCTTATCCTCAAGGCTAATTTTTATCACTCACTTAACATTCCAAAAGCCCCTGGAGCCAATAAGCAAACCATTTGATTGAAAATAAAATTGTAACGTAGTCCTCTATTGCCTAGAGAATTAATTAGAGTTCCAACTCACTTCCTTAGTACCATTTTAGACTGGGGGGAAAAACCTAACTACAGAAATCACATGTTACTGGTATTGATGCTTCACCCAGGCCATACATCGTAGGCCACTGAGTACTAGGAAACAACCTAACACCTAAAAGCGCCCCTATAGGCTAGAAGTATTAATGCAGCTCTCTCATTACATCAATGGAGTAGCTTGGCACAAAATGACTAATTCTTTTACACAGACCTGAAAAGAACTCTGTAGAGAATCATTTCTCTGTCAAATCCCCCTCTTCCCCAACACCACCAGAAGCCTTAGCCAACAGCACTACCACTTACTCACTGCGCAGGTCAAAAACTTAGCAGCCGCCTGTAGTTCTTCTCTCTGACACTCTACAGCCAGTCCGTCTATAAGCCCTGATAGCTCTGACTATAATACATAAATAACTCTCAACTGACCATCTTCCCTCCCTCCACTGCTACCACCCGAGTGTAAGCCCACTACCAGGTCTCCGTCTCCACCACACTTGTCCCGTCTGTCCATCCTCTCCACAGCAGCCAAACTGTCTATTCTAATTACATTAGCCCACATCCCTTTCCTGCATCAAACACTCAATGACTTCTCACTGCACCATGAGTAAACTCCAAACTTCTCACCGTGGCCGCTAAAGCTTTTCATACCCAGCCCCTGCCTCCCTCTCCCGTCTCATCCTCCCTTCTCCCTCGTTCATCACGTCCCAATCCACCGGCCTCGTTTCTATCCAACATGCTGAGCTCAGCCCCTACTCCCTCAAAATTGTCAAATGGCTGCTTTCTTCCCAACATTCAGACCTCAGTTCAGATGTCATGACCAATTTGACATCTTTGACCAATCGACATCTTTCCTGACCAATTTAAGCCACTCTCTAACCCATGACCCTATTTTATTCTTTCAAGGTTAGATTTTATTATCTGTCTCCTTCCACTAAAGTTGGAAGCTCCTTAAGGTCAGGGACTCATCTGTTTAAGTTCTCTGCTCTACCCACATGGACTAGAACATTTCCTGGCACAAAGCGTGCATCAATAAATATTTGCCAACTAACTGAGTACCACCAAAAAAAGGATCTTCTTTTCCACATACCACATGCTAGCGTCCGGCGAGAATGAGCACACCTGTGAGGTGCCGTCGTTTGAAAAACAAACAAATTATCTCTTTGAAAGGAATATTTCAGACCACTGTGGATAAGATTCGTATCCAGAGTAGAGAAATGACTTGTCATGAGCAGACACTAGAGGTAGTTTGTCTTTCATTCTCACTAGATTAAGATCTAAAAGTCTAATTTCCACACCCTGAGATCTTCAAACGAAACCTGATGAGTTTTTTCCCCTCGCCTGTCAACTGATAAACAGACACTTGTGGTCTTTCTTACTATCATTCACTCAATCTTTGATCTTTGGAATTCTGCTTCCTTCATCTCGGTGCAGTTACAGCTCCACTCTGTGGAAAAACGGGGAAGGCAGGAAACTCAGGATAGGTGTGTCACCTACGTGACCACTGAGAAAACTGGGGAACCTAGGCATCAGGAGTACAGCCTGTAAGAACATGCACAGAACATCAGAATAATGAAGTGTGTTTTATTCTTATTTAGATTCTATATGGTAATCTCTAAAAATTAAATATGAATCCCGGGCCTATCAATGTTTGATGATTTACTTGCTTTCTTGCCCATCTTCCCACCTCTTTTATTTCCATCGCAGGTTTGCAACGTTCAGCAATGTGCTTTTCTAAATGATGCATCTCTGTCAGTAGACGCCATGACGTGTATAAAAATTACGAATACATAACACAAAGTTCATTCTGGTCAGACCCCGAAATGAGATGATGAAAAGCAAATGATTTCCTATATCCAGATGCATAGAATGCAGCCATGGAAACTAGCAGAGGCAGCACTGACTTTTCTTAAAAGGAAAAGAATGTTTTTCACCAACTGGTATCCCTCAAGCCTTGCCTGGGGGAAAAGATCCTTCATGAAGCTGCCAATCGTTATGAGCAACATCAAATCAAGACCTAATCAATGTCCAATTGGCCCAGCTTCCAGGAGAACAGGTGCAGAAAGGAAGTTAATCATCTCTCCCAGAGAAGTCTAGAAATATTTTAACATTTCTTAGGATTTAATACACTGCAACTTGTGGTCTCCAAAGCATCAAAACTTAACACGGTTTCTGGTAACAGAGCGACACTCAACACAAACAGCTACAAGGCTTCCACCACTTTGCCATCTAAAGATTTTAAAGCCATTTCAGACTGAGTTTTAATCTATGATTGATGGTAATAATATCAATTGCCCCTTCTCCAGCTTCAAGAAGTCAAATTTGGGCTCCACTTTACACTGGGTTTTTCATTGGACTAACTCATTAGAAGGCTTCAACCCTTAGTGAAATTAGAAACTAGGCAGAGTTTATCTTTGGTGACCCAAGATAAACACTTCATCTCCACACTCCCCCACGCTCCTGTCCCTGTTTTGCTCTCAAGTTCTTTCCCTATCAAAACAGCCTCTAAAGAAGAGATCTGAATTCCTTAGCACTAAAATAAACCTCTGCTAGAAGCTTCCAGAATGACCTTTATCCAGGAGCTACAAATAGGGATCAAAGCTTTGAATTAGACTATGTTTTCAAGAACAAGAGAACATGTAGGGAGATGAGGAGTTTTTCCCGAACCCATGAAATTGTAGAGACGGCAGCTGCCAGCTTAGCCTACTGTGTGATTAAATAAATTCACTTCAAAACTTCAAAACCAAGCCCTTCCTTCAATTAGTTCATAGTTCACAAACATGCAAACAATTCATTTTCATTCATGAAATAATTACAAGATTATTTAAAGGACAGATTGATACCCAAAAAAAAGAGAAAGTTTCACAAAGGAGGCAATGACTGAGCTTGGTTCTCAAGGATGAATAAGAATCTGTCAGCAGTCGAGGTTAAAGGACGTTGTAAAGCAATGGATCAAAATGAGTAAGGGGTCGGGGGCGGGCGGGGGGGGGGGGACTGAAAGCATTCTATTGGCAGCTTGGTTTCTAACTTACCTCTCTCTCCCCTCTGGAAAACCCTGGCCTTAGGGATTAGAAACTCTGCTGACAAGCCCCAGTGCTCCGATTTAGAATATATATATGGACTGAGAATATTCGTGATGGACAATTCACTGTGTAGAATATAATGAATAGTAAGAAACAGCCCGGCCACAAAGCAATTCACAATATAATGGACAGAAATAGAAATGGATGCACAGAACATAAGAGAATAAAGACTAAGAAGAAGAGAGAGTGGAGCGTGAACTGGCTGTAAAGTAAGCCAGACATAAAGTTAGCCCAGCTCCCAAAACGGAAGTCACGGTGCGTAGATCATTTAAAATCCTATCCAAAATAAATAAATAAAAATTTAAAAATAAAAGTACTATCCAGTGGCTAAGTCAATGTTCCCAAGTCCTGCCTGAGTGAGAGGAGACTGAGTGGGTAGGCGTGGCTGTCTTCTGCCCCACCTTCAGGTTTCCAATTTGCTGATAAACCCCACTCAACAAAGGTCAGGTTCTCCCGGCTCAGGAAAGAGGCTCAAGGGTTTTAAATTTTCTACATTTACTAACTTATCATGGAAAAATTCCTGATCACGGGAAAATTCACCCACAGCTAATATCACGTGGGGCAGTTCTCAGCAAAAAGGGTAACCACTTCCTCATTTACTGGAACCACAAATCCCATCTTACTTGTAAAAGAGAAGAAACCTCAACATCCTGCTGACCCCTCAGAATCTTGCCTCTTCTGCCAAGGGCTGCATGCTCCCGTCATCTGGTTGCCTTGGACACATCACCTCCCTCATCTCCCTGATGTGGGGCTGCACGTAAAGATCACTCAGTGCAACTCTGGAAATCCCCCAGTCTGGGTAGTGTCCGCCCTATGGCTGCCCACAGCTGTCACTGCTCAGGCCACCTTCACTCAGCCAACGCCACTTAGAGCAAGGAGAGCTTTGCTGCTGCTGCAGATGTTGACAAATGTCCCTCCACCTGTGGCTGGATCAGCCTGCCATGGTCTTCTGTGTTGAGTTTGAGCTAGGAAGCCTCTGACCCCTTGGGCCAGACATCCAGCTGGTTGTTTTGGACAATTACGAATCAGGTAAATATTTTCATAAGGCTGAATATTTTTAGCAGTTTGAGTGAATGCTCTTCAAAGCTTCAGGTTCTGGGTCAAAGGCAGTTTTCATTTAGAGAAAAAGTCTCATCCCTTCCCTTTTTACCTGTTAAAGTTGTATGGACACTATTTGAGATAGCTGCTACTTTATTTTTCCTTTTATCTTTTCTTGAGTGTGAAAGTGTGGGAAGCCCATGTTAAGCGGGTATTCTCTCTGGAGAAGGCATCTCAGGTCCAGTCACATGCCTTCAGATTTCCACCTATATAATGATATGAGCCTTCATGTAGAATGTAAAATGAATTCACACACAGGATAAAAGTAATCTTGATAAACACTGAAATTTTTACTATATGGGAAAAAAATATGAATGGGGTATCCTGTAGTTTAGAAGAAGCATAGACTCAAAAAACCTCAGAGATCCTGTCATCTAAGCTCTCATTTTATGATTTAGGGAATTCATTCCCATTCATTCATTCACTCATTCAAAACCAGACAGGGTTCATCCCAGCCCAGCATTCATCCCAGTGATTCTCAAAGTGTAACCCCAGGACCAGCAGCAGCAGCATCACCTGGGACCCTCTAAAAATGAAAATTCTTGAGCCCCACCACAAATCTACTGCGTCAGAAACTGTGGGGGGTAGGATCCAGCAACCTGTATGTTACCAAGTCTTCCAGGCACACAAAAGTTTGAGAGTCACTTCCCTATATCCTGTAAGTGGAATGTATTAGGGCTATTTATTTTAACTGGATTAAACAAAAAAGGAAATCTGTTCATTTATGCAACTAAAAAGTTCAAGGAGGGGACTTCCCTTGTGGTGCAGTGGTTAAGAATCCACCTGCCAATGCAGGGGACATGGGCTTGAGCCCTGGTCCGGGAAGATCCCACATGCCACGGAGCAACTAAGCCCGTGCGCCTAGAGCCCATGCTCCACAACGAGAGAAGCCCCCCGCTCACCACAACTAGAGAAAGCCCACGGGCAGCAACGAAGACCCAACGCAGCCAAAACTAGAATTTAAAAATAAATAAATAATTTTGAAAGTTCAAGGAGTAATTCCTCCTCTAGAATAATCTGGGGAAAACACCATGTTTTGCTTTTCTTCAACGGCTGCAAATTTCCATCTCCATCAGCTACTCCTCTGTTAGGGTTGTCCATACCATGGTCCCAAGCTATCTCTCTAACTTGATTTCCCACTGCTCTCCAACAGGTACCGCTGCTAGAAACTTTATGGTTTTCCCCGTGTCTTTTTTTTAATTGAAGTAGAGTTAATTTACAATGTTGTGTTAGTTTCAAGTATACATCAAAAGTGATTCAGTTTATATATACATATATATACACATTCTATTTCAGATTCTTTTCCATTATAGGCTATTACAAGATATTGAGTATAGTTCCCTGTGCTATATAGTAGATCCTTGTTGATTACCTATTTTATATATAGTAGTGTGTATATGTTAATCCCAAACTCCTAATTTATCTCCCCTTCCCCCCACCGCTATCACCTTTGGTAACCATAAGTTTGTTTTCTATGTCTGTGAGTCTATTTCTGTTTTGTAAATAAGTTCATTTGTATCATATTTTAGATTCCATATATAAGTGATATCATATGATATTTGTCTTTCTCTGTCTGACTTACTTCACTTAGTATGATCATCTCTATGTCCACCCACATTGCTGCAAATGGCATCATTTCATTCTTTTTTATGGCTGAGTAATATTCCACCCCCTCACCCCCGTGTCTTGACCATACTATGCCTATTCCCCTATGTTCATTTCTTCCAATAAATTCTCCTTAACTGAAACACTTCCATTCCCTCAGCCTATTAAAATCCTTCCCAGACTTTAAGAACAAGTTCAAGCTTTACCACTTCCATGAAAAATCCCTTGTCCACTCCAACCATCTCTTATAAACTTTCTTGTGAACTCCTATAGCATTCAGTGCCTGACCCATACAAGATAGTCTTTAATTACACTTCTTAGTTAGGGACTGTTTTGTTGTAAGAGAAACCATCTGTGCTTGTTTCAATAAATAGAGATAGCTGTAAGGATTTAGAGAGATTTCATGTAACCCAATTGCAGGATGATTAGCTAAACCTCAACAGGTGTGAAAGGTCACAAGTAGTAGACAGGGACACTTATTCCTCACGTTTTAATATGGATGGACATATACTGTCCTCTCTCCCTACCCCTCAATCAATCTCAATTAACTGTCCGACTGGTGACTTTGGGAGAAGGAAGTACACGCTCAGTGTAGCCCCTTATTCTCCTTTTTTGTGGGGGGAGGCAGGCTTCTGTAGGGAGCGTTCAAGGGCAGGTGCCCAGGGCAGGGAGGTGGGCAGCACTGCAGTTTTCCAACTCTGCTTGGACTAGGTGGGTAAGTTTATTTTGGGGTGAAGTTAGTGAGCCCCTTGTTACTGCAGGGTTGAAGTTGGAAATCAACCCAAACAGATTAAGGTGACACTTTTATTTCCAGCTGCCTTATTTGTCTGACCCTCAGCTGGTTCCAACTCAGGCGAGAAAGAAAAGGGTATTATCACTGGTTACCCTATAACCATCTAAATAAGAAGCAGCAATTCTCTAACTGGAGCTACATATTCATCATCCTTGCTGTAAATCCACTCCAATTCTCCCTCTGAAAATGAACTTCTTTTTTATTTGAGCTTCTGGCTCCTCATTAACTTAGAAATTTATGTGGAACTGGGTGTTGCCATTAGTGACAGAAACTGCTAATTTTCCCCCAGATTTATTCCCCTCTTCATCCTTAGTAACAGAACACCCAAATTTCAGCTGAGTACATGGAAACCCAGAATAAAGAATATATTTCCCAAGTAGATGTGGTCATGTGATTAAGTTCTGTCCAAGGGGATTTAAGAGGAAGGGCTATGCACAACTTCTGGAAGATATCTTAAGAGTGAGGGAGTTTGCTCTTCCCTTTTGATTTCTTCTTTCCTACTGGTTGAAATGCAGTTCTAATGGCTGGAAATGAGGCAGCCATTTTGGACCATGAGGAAGAAGCAGTGGTATGCTAGAGCTGGCTCACAGGTTCAGGGCAGCAGATTGTTGAACCTTCAGGAATTTTGCAAACTAGTGATTAAGCCACTGGTAGCTTGAAATTGGCCATGCTGGGAAGGTTTCCAACATAGGAATCAGGCAAATGTTACAACTCAAGCCTTTCCACTCCCACCCGTCACCCCCAGCCCTGAGGATCAGTTTACCAGCACACCATTGGATAGAAAGAAGTGTATGTTGAAGATGTCAGAGCAACAGGACAAAAGAAGCCTGAGTCCCTGATGGCAATGAAATACCTTGCCATGGGAGCCCTGGACTGCCTACATTTATGTGAGGAAAAAGTGAATTTCTATCTTGTTAAGGAATTATAATTTTTGCTTTCTACTCCTCAAAGCCAAACCCAGTTGGGACACTGGACCTAACTCAACATCACCTGACCATTGTTTTGGGGTCATTAGGAAACTAAGAAAATCTAATTACTTCAGCTTAGATCAGGTTTCCACATCCCTGGAACAACCTTTGGGGGACAGGTGTGTGGGTTCCATGGTACAAACCTGGCCACCTAAACCATCCTTTCAGCAGGGCTATAGGTTTACATCTGAAAAAAAGGGGATATGAATGGAGCAGGCACCCCAAACTAGTTAATTATGCTACCAGTTGGTATATTAGGACACAGTTAACTTATTTAATGTCATTCCACGTAGCATCTACATCTGCTCCTTTTAAGCCCACTTGTCTGCATTACTTTCCAAAAGCATTTTATAAATAATTGTTTCTATGTCTTCCACATAATTTATAGCTGCATATTTTCCCCTCTGCCCTGAATGCTGTAGGTACACTACACTCGCTCAGCCACTGAGAGCTCCACCATGCTGCCCTGAGTTCAGTGTCTTGTTTATTCCAGCGTGGTCTCTCTCTGTTGATTCTGGGCTCTGGCAAACAGATCTGATCAATAACACCAGAGAAAAGCTGTTCAGATGACGGTGCTGTACCTGCCAAATGGAGCAAGAAAGAGCAGCACAGGAGACCCTCAAATGCCTGCTTTATTGCAGCTCCAGGCACCTCCAAGGAAACAGACAATGAAGTTCCTTAGTCAGTAAGAGACCCAGAAGTCCTCTGACTTTACGAACATCCTCATCAACATTACTGCGTCTATGGCGGATTGACCAACCATCGCACGACTATGCAGCTAAAGGAAGATACAGCTGGAGACTCAACAGAACTTCAGGGGATCTGAAGAAACTGGAAAATCGACTGCCAATCTACCAAGTGGAAATGCATTTCCAGTGGACTTTGCTGTAACAGCCGTTTATAATGCTGATTCCTTTAGGGTGCCCAAGTTCAGGGAAAAAAACTGTGCCACTGTGTGTGGTATGAATCTACTCAAAATGTCTATGTGTGTGTATGCTTCATGTGTGGGTGGATATTATATTTCTAACCAGATTATAAACTCCAGGAGAATATGGAGAGAAAAAGATCAACAAGACAAGGTCCTTGACCTATCAGAGAAAACAGACAAGTGAAGAGAATCCTACAAAAATGGTGTGAAAAGTACTGTAAGAGAGATAAGCAGAGTGAAGTGCTCTTGGTGGTGGACTCTCTGATATCGTCTCTACTCCACATGAATAGTCTATCCACCCACAAGAATCCCATGCCTGTCATTGGTTTAAAATGGACACAGGAGCCAATCTTGGTCTCCGAGACATGGAAAGAAGCAGAAAGTTTTCTCACTCCTAAAAAGAAGACACAAAAAAGAGGTATTCCCACTCTTCCTCTGGACATTGGGGTCAAACACTTACCCAGTGGGCTTACTATAAAGCACTAGGCCCTATTTTAGCAGATGAAAAAGAAGGCCCAGAAAAAAGAAAAAGCTAGATATCTGAGTAGAGGGACTTGAAATACCATAGTAGAAAATAGCAATCATTCTTCCTACAGGCAGGAGCTAAGCCACTTCTAAGAGGCTGGCTGCTTTGTCTGATAACTATTTGCAGAAATCTCTTCCTATCCCTACTCTCTGCTGTATTATAGGGCAAGGACCATGTCTAGGACAAGGCCTCAGGCACAGTGCCTTGTATAGCCCAATCAACAGTGCTCAGAAAAAGTTCAAGAGCAAAAACCCAATAAATGGGGCTTCCCTGGTGACGCAGTGGTTAAGAATCCGCCTGCCAATGCAGGGGACACGGGTTCGATCTCTGGTCTGGAAAGATCCCACATGCCGCGGAGCAACTAAGCCCATGCGCCAGAACTACTGAGCCCGCGTGCCTGCCTAGAGCCTGTGCTCCGCAACAAGAGAAGCTACGACAATGAGAAGCCTGTGCACCGCAATGAAGAGTAGCCCCCGCTCGCCGCAACTAGAGAAAGCCCGCGCACAGCAACAAAGACCCCAACACAGCCAAAAATAAAAACAAATAAATAAATTTATTTAAAAAAATAAATCTTTTTCAAGGAGTGAGATTGGGTATTTGATAGTGAGAAAAACAAAATGATTAGAAAGAAAGATTTGGGGGGAACTAGTGCTATTCTAGGATCCCCTCCCCCAAATTCTTCATTCCTCAAGCCTGCTTTTTTCTTTTTTTTTAGTTATTTATTGTATTTATTTATTTTTGGCTGCATTGGGTCTTCGTTGCTGCGCGTGGGCTTTCTCTAATTGCGGTGAGCGGGGGCTACTCTTCGTTGTGGTGCGAGGGCTTCTCATTGCAGTGGCTTCTCTTGTTGCGGCGTGCGGGCTTCAGTAGTCGTGGCACACGGACTCAGCAGTTGTGGCACACAGGCTCTAGAGCGCAGGCTCGGTAGTTGTGGCTCCTGGGCTTAGTTGCTCTGCGGCATGTGGGATCTTCCCGGACCAGGGCTCGAACCCGTGTTCCCTGCATTGGCAGGCGGATTCTTAACCGCTGCGCCACCAGGGAAGCCCAAGCCTGCTTTCTTCTACAAAAGTCTGCTTTCTTTAGCTGCAGCTCAAGAACTATATTTTTCCTACACTACCCTCTCTCAATTGAGAATTAATTCTACATGCTGCCCCTTCAGGATCCTGTTCTGCCCTCCACTGGTCATGTCAAGTTCCTATCCCTCACTGTGAACTAGATTTTTTGATTTTTTTTTTTAACTATCAAGACCCAGGTCCCACTTCCAGACTAATTGAATCTAGTATGAAGCCAGAGCTGAGAACCAGGATATGACTGTATAATAGACGGCTGTCGCCGCTAGATCTCCAGAATTGTTGAGGAAGTTCTATAGCTATGAACAAAATCCCACCCATATTCCATGTCTGAAGAGCTCACGGGTGTAGGGGACAGATGCCTTCATGTAGGAACTGGAGACAGTCAACCTGCCAGCAGACCCACTTCTTTGACGCAAGAGAGAGAAGGGGAGAGAGACGGGGTACCTCTGGGAGGAACGCATTCTGCAGAGTGGCAACCATCCCTTCCATCGCCCCTCACTGTTTAGAAGGTTAGTTTTCAAGCTGGGATCCCCGCACGATAAAACTGAGGCCAAAATGTCGCTTCCTACCACTACCGCTAAGTTGAGGACTGGGGATGGGCTCTGGACTGACAGTTGGCAAGTCACTGGTCTGGCACAGCACCTGATCCTTGCCAGAGTGGAGGGGGGAGCAGAAGAGAGGTGCTGAAGCTGACGGGAAGCACTAGAAGGCGGGCTGTGTTGCCCTCTTTGGAGCAGCAAGAAGACAAGTGTTCCACTTGGCTCTGACAGAATCCAAGGAAGGTGACTGGGCTTTAGCCGTCACGCTTTCCCAGGCAGCTAAGCATACCATGGTCTAAACGAGAACATTGCACCTGAGAGAGATCTCCACTTGGAGCATGGCCAGGGGTAGCCTGGAGAGCCCACTGAGGAACCAGCACATGTACCCCAAGAGAGAAACTGCATTCAGACAGCAAAGGGCAATCAGTGTTGGCCAGATAAGCTGCCACAGCCTACAGAAAGGAGAGGTGAGTACAGACCTCCTCACCAGAAGCAGGCAGGTAAGAGGAGGCATTGCCAGCTTCCATTCCTACATCGGAATTGTAAACGCTCGCTCGCTCTTTTTTTTTTTTTTTTTTTTTTTTGTGGTCGCACCGCGCGCCATGCGGTGTCTTAGTTCCCCGACCAAGGATGGAATCTGCTCCCCCTGCAGTGGAAGCGCAGAGTCTTAACCACTGGACGGCCAGGGAAGTCCCTGTAAGCGATCTTAATGGCGTCTCAGCCCAATTCCATACCTTGTGTCGCTCCCAATTTATTAAAAGTGTCATTGAAATCTTAAGACTCAGTAGTGCTCATTTTAGTTTACAATCATTTTCTATTCAAAGGTCTTCTTCCTTCTATTGCCCACACCCCTAGAAAACTCAGTCATCTTAAATGCTGGAGGGTGGGATGGGGATCTTTGTTCTCTCACATCCCAGCGCCCTTTGCTGCGCTTAGGTCACCACCTTGCCCCGAGGTATCAGTTCCCAGGTCCACGAAAAGACTCCAAGAGGAGACTCTGACTTCAGAACCAGTTCACTAGCCTGAGGTCACTGTGATCCGAGGTGTTTTCGAGAAAGCCCCTCCCCCTCCCTCTGAGGCTAAACTTTCTTTCCCGTGGGTCTGAAATTCTCAGCATTCCTGGCATTCCCCAAGGGCTGCGACAGCTCTCTAAACATTCCTGCCCAAAGGCACCTGAGGAATGGGGCCGCAGTTCTGTGGGAAGGCAGAAGGAAGCTAAGTGCACAGGGCAGCCAAAGTATTTGGGAGGACGACAGGGAGGCCTTAGACAGACAGACAGACACACACACACACACACACACACACACACACACACACACGAGAGGGTGGAGGGTGCCAGAGAGGGAGCTTGGTCTAGAGGAGAATTTGCAGCACCTTGATTCCGGCTCAGCCTGGTTAGGGACTTACCTTGGAAAGGAACGTGGGCCAGCAGAAGCTGGTGCAAAGCTTTGGAGGCTGGAAAGGAACCCAGGGCCCTAATATAAATTTTTAATCAAGATTTTTCGCTAGTATCACTTGCTGGAACCCCTGGGGGAAAAAGTTTTCACTGAGGCCCTAAGTGTACCTCAGTAGCCCAGTCACTAGAGCCTCAGAGATGAGCTCCATCGGCAAAAATCCTCTCCCTTTCTGGTCTCTTTCTCTCCCTCCATCTCCCTCCGCCTCCTTTCTCTTTCCCACACACCACCTGAGAGTTTATTGGGGTAAATCTTCCTGAGAACTGGGTACACCTGCAGTTTATTCATCTATGCCTCAGACACACCACTAGAGGGCAGTGTCGTCACTGATCCCCTAAAAAAGGCTCCCGGTTTCCTCTGGCTGCAGTGTTCAGGCAGGCCCAGGCACACATCCTGTGACAGGATGTTTCAGAACTTTTCCTTCCACTCTCATTGTAAATAAACAACCTCGGGGTGGATCCATCCAGATGCACATCACAGCACAGCATGAGCTGCCTGGGCCAAAGCTTCCGGTCTATCTGTAACAGTCTTGCTCAACTGTAGCACGGGTCAAAAGCCGGAGCTTAAACTTGCATTTTTGTCCTTCTGAATTTCTGCCTGAATTCTGGAATTTCTCTCATATGCTGCCCTCAGGAGCAAAAGGAACTTTTCAAAGGAATGAACAGTTGAAGGATCCTGCACAGCCTTTTTTGTACAAAACTCTGTTTTGTTTCCATGTTCAAGTTACAAGTGTTTGGCTTGCTCAAAAAGCAAGGTTGCCCAACTGGTCAGAAGTGATTAGTAGCTTAGTTGTGTGTGCAAACATGGGGACCAGGAGCCACACGTTTCTCTCTGCTGGAGGCACTGGGAGTATGAACTGGGGCCCAGTAGATCTGGTCCTAGTTAATGTGCCAAAAACACAAAGTTGCTAGAAGCTTTGGGCGTTTTTGGCAGAATTCCCCTTCCTGTGAGTTCCACTAGTGCTCCTAGGCCCAGGGGACAGGCTCGTATCTGACTTCTCTGAGATTAGTATTTGAAGAAGCCATGCAAACTAACCCACTGACTGAAGGTCTGGGTGAAATGATGATAAATCAGGGAGTATTAAAGGAATGAGGTAAGGGCTAGAACATGGGCATGGACATCGCTGCCCCAACATTGGTACTGTACTTCCTTAGACAACCAGTACCTCCTGATATCAAACTCATCTTCAGTTTATCAGCAAAGGCAGATAAGGTGAAACATTTGCAGCAAGAAGGATATCTGGAATTTTCCTACCATGCTGAAATACCATCCAGAGTTCAAGTGGGCCATATTTGGACAAAGATTGCTATGTTTTTTTTCCTATCTTTTGTGTTTTCACTGCTATATAATAACATTAACACTCTTTACACAAGGTCAGTACTATTTACCTAAGACTTTCTCAAAGGTCTCCCTTCTCTTTTCCTATTCTTTTCCCTCAAAGGATCATGAGTCCATTTATGCTTTTGAGGGGAAAAATAAAATAGAGAAGTTTATTGAAATGAGTCAGGTGGGGATTGTAACTCCACAAATCCACGTGCACTGAAGGGAAGATGGGAGCTGAAAACCAGTCCCAAAATTTAAAGATGACATTTCAACAGGAAGCTCCCAGGGTTGGGCCCACATTGTGCTTCACAGCAGGCAAATACAGAAAAAAGCACATAAAAACAAAGATAGAAGAAAATGGAGCAAAACCTAACTAGGTAGAATGTTGACAAAGGGTGGAGATGGATTCAAGAGTTTTACAGGTGGCACCTGTGGCCCTCACCACCCACACACCCCATGAACATTACCAAGGAGGCATCATGGCCTTTTCTCTTACAGGTACCTTCTTTACCAGATGTTGCCCACCCCAGGAAATCAGGGAACAAGCACTTCTTTGCTTTCAGCTCACCTTTACAAGCCCAAGATTTGGGGACAAAAAAAAAAAAAAAAAAACCAGATAGCTAGGAAAGGATAAACAGTAGGTGAAATCCCAGCTGTAACTTGGCTAAATAGAGTTGTTTCAGAACATGACAACTGGGCTTCAATCCATATTATTCTGAATGTATAATCGATGTGTCCTGTCTGTTTCCAGGAAAGGAACTTGTGTTCTGCTTTTTTCTTCTCCACTTTCACTTGGAAAGAATGGCTTTCTCATTAGGCAACGTTCACATGCCCTCAGAAAATGTGTTTGGAGTAGAAAGACTCCCCGGAATCACAGATTAAAATGCCAGCAGAGTTGAGTATGTTCTTCCCCATTCTGAGCTGGTGAAATGAGCACTCATGCCGTTCTCCATGTGGGGAGCTTCTCAGGTAAGACTATTAAAGCCATGGAGTCATCTACTTAGTGTGGTTATTAAAATCCCACAGCACCCTTGTGAAGAGTGTGTGGACTGGCAGCCAGAACATCTTTTCCCATTCCAGCCCCTATCTTTCCTGAACTTATAGAAGCAAAGCAAGTAGGTAAGATTTAGGTCCTCTCACCCGCTTTGCAGATATTAATTGAGCAACTGTTCAATGTGTTAGGCACTGGAGTACAAGATCTACGGACTTCCCTGGTGGTCCAGTGGTTAAGAATCCACCTTCCAATGCAGGAGATGGCGGTTCAATCCCTGGTCGGGGAACTAAGATCCCACGTGCCATGGGGCAACTAAGCCCGCGCGCTGCAAACGAGCATGCGAGAGCAACTGGAGAGTCTGCGTGCTCAACTACAGGGCCCACCCGCTCGGGAGCCCGCGGGCCACAATTAGAGAGAAGCCTGCACACCACAACGAAGATCTCATGCAACTAAGACCCGATGCAGCCGAAAAATAAAATGAAATAAATCAATAAATTTTTTAAATAAATAAATAAACAAGATCTAGCCTAGACTTTGCCTTCACAGCGTTTAGTCATGAGGGAAACAAGCCAGTTAAAAGTCAATTATAACTTCACACCCACAAGCGTGGCTGTCACCACTTAAAACAAAACAGAACAAAACCAGAAAATAACAAGTGCTAGCAAAACTTCAGAGAATTTAGAATGCTCATACACTGTTGGTGGGAATGTAAAATGGTATAGCTACTGTGGAAAACAGAGTTACCATATGACCCAGCAATTCCCCTCCTAGGTACATATCCAAGAAAACTGAAAACATGATCAGGCAAAAACTTGTACAGAAGTGTTCATAGAAGCATTATTCATAACGACCAAAAAGAGAAAACAACGCAAATGTTCATTAACTGATGAATGAATAAACAAATGTAGTGTATCCATACAATGGAATAATGTTCGGCCATAAAAGGGAGTGAAGTGCTGATACATGCTACAACGTGTATGAAGCTTGAACACATTATGCTGAGTGAAAGAAGCCAGACACCAAAGGACAAATATTGTATGATTTCATTTACATGAAAAGCCTAGAAGAGACAAATCCCCAGAGATAGAATTTAGACTAGTAGTTGCCAGTGGATGGGGGAGGAGGGGAGTGAGGGGCTCAGAGGGTGTGGGGTTGTTTTCTGGGGTGATGAAAATGTTCTGAAATTAGGTAGTGGTGATGACTGCATCTGAACTCTATACACTTTAAAAGGGTGAATTTTATGGTATGTGAATTATATCTCAATAAAATGAAGTAATTATAAGGCAGTCTGATGAACGCTTTCTGAAAGAAGTAACTTTTAAGCAGAGACCATAAAAGATAAATAAGGGGCTTCCCTGATGGCGCAGTGGTTGAGAGTCCGCCTGCCGATGCAGGGGACGCGGGTTTGTGCCCCAGTCCGGGAAGATCCCACATGCCGCGGAGCTGCTGGGCCCGTGAGCCATGGCCCCTGAGCCTGCGCGTCCGGAGCCTGTGCTCCACAACGGGAGAGGCCACGACAGTGAGAAGTCCGCGTACCGCAAAAAAAAAAAAGGATAAGTAGGAAGACGGACAGAGGAGGAAGAGTGAGCAACGCTCAAGGACCAGCGGAACAGCTGGGTGCTGAGGGGAGAAAGCACGGCACAGTTGGGTAAACAGTGAATTGCCCCGTGAGCTGAAGCAGCGTTTGTGGTGGGCAGCAGAGAGACATGAGGTTTGGGGTAGAAGGAGCTAACCAGCCAAGCTAAGGAATTTGGACTTTGTCCAAATTATAACAGGAAACCTTTGAAAGAATTAAAGCTCAGGGGCAGCAAGATCTGACGCGTTCTTCAGAAAGGCTGCTCCAAATGCGGAGTGCAGAGCAGGCTGGAGACAGAGCAAGGATGGAGGCGGGGAGATTAGTCAGGAGGTTACTGCACTGGGACAAGTCAGAACTGACCGTGTAGGGAGAATTGGAAGGTACTGGGGAAGGGCTTCCAGGCTCCCTGGCATTAATGCCCTGCCAACCCTAGTGGAGATGCGGTCTCCTGAAGAGGCGGGGCTGAGCCTGCCGGCGGCGTGCCTCCCTGCAGGGAGGCCCTGCTTCTGCTGCGGGCCAGACTTGCCTTCGCTTTTCAGACCACCCCGACCATAAAGAGCCTGACCACCTGCCCTGGAAAGACAGTCTGCTCTGCATCAGCTACGGAGCTGGGACGCAGAGACACCCGAGTTCAATGCCTGCTCTGCCGTTTCCAAGCTGCCTGACCCTGGGTAGCTGTTTCATCTCTGATCTGTTTCCTCGAATGTGGGGTGAGGGGTATAGTACATAACTCACAGTCTTTACTCACGGCTCTATGTGACTATATAGATTAAAAAAAGCCTTGGACCAGGCCTGCCCTGTAGTGGGTGCTCAAGAAACTTGTTTTCTGTACCTTTCAAGCCCTCTGAGATTGTAACCGTGGTTTCAGTCACAGTCATAATTCTTCAAGGCAAAGTGGGAGTCCACAGGGTAAAAAAAAAGTCTGCCTTAGGCCTGGTGCTGTCAGTATTTAAGAAAGCTGGGAAACACTGTTCCGCTATCGTCCTAGAAAGAGGTGCTTGCCCAAATGACAAACGTAAGTCATCTGGATCCAGGCTCTTTAAAGACCACTTCAAAATCAAATGTATTTAAATAAATTCCTAAAAAGAAAGATCTGAGAGCTCCTCAGACAAGTTACCGAATTGGGCTTGTTTACGCTCCAGGAAGGCCAAAGTTCCAGGTAAGACACCCCTTTCAGGAGCTCAGCATAACTCCAGGGCAGCAGACCATATAAATAGTTTGAGGCACTGAACAAATGGAATGTCGTCTGGAATGATAATGTGAAAACAGAAAAACAGTCATGTAAACACAGCAGGCGATTTAATTTAAAGAAGCACATTGAACAGGTCACCTAGAGCTTTCTAGGCACAAGTTAAGGGAATACATTTTAAAAACCAGGCGAGGATAGAAAGTATCAAAATGTATTTTAAACCCTTACTAAGGAGTTTATTGTTATCAGCACTGAAACCAAGGTCTTTCCTCTTCTCCTTTGCCAGGTTGCAAGTCCTAGTCATAAAATATAATTTTAATACAGATATCATCTAGTAAACAATCCCCCAAACCTTTAGAAAGCTCTCTCGCGCTCTCTCACACACACACACAATGTATCTTTCATGTATCTGAAACATGTTTCCCTCTCATCTTCCTACACTATGAAAATTCATCTCCGAGGAAATACCCACCTTCCTAAGGATTTTCCTTTCTTCTCTGATCACTGTAATGGGTTGCAGAAAGCACAAGGTGGCAGCAGCACACTAGAAATGCAACTAGAATAAGCTCTTGGGCATCATGGAAACTGCATCAACAATCAATTTATTTTCATAAAAGTAAAAGAGACTTTTCCATTATAAGAACAAATATGCTAAAAGTTTGGAAAATACGACAGTGAAAAGAGAATTATACCACCCAGAGATATGGACAAATGTTTAATTCTTCCTGCCATGATGAGTAGTTGTGATTATACTAGATATGCAACTGTATATTTCTCCCTTTTAAACTTTAACGAAGTGAGCACTTTAAAATCTTATTTATTCATACATCGCCTTGTTTCAAAAAAGATTTAAGGCATCTGCATGTCTGTCCATATTTTTATAAACGCTTTAAAAAGATAATTTATTAGAATTAGCATATTTAACCATTTTCCCATTAGCAACAATTACTTTAAGCAAAACGTTATCAACAGTGCCTGAGCTAATAAGTTTACATTTCTAAGATGCAATATCTAAAAGCAAAAACAGAAAAGCTAGTTATTAGGGAGAATCAGAACTGAACAAATGAAATGGTAACCCTCTCTTTTTTCCTAAAACAGAAAATGAAATCATGGTGTCCTTTCTGGGGGAACAGCATTTACTCTAAAACCTCTGTAACTCCAGAAAAAAAGTACAGAATATATTATTGCTTTAGCTGGTCTGTATGTACTGGGATCTTCATTTTCTTATTTTCAAACCTATATCAACAGTGTATAATATGTATTTTACAGGTGTGGGAATAACTGTACATATATGCATAATTTTACATGCAGAAAATATCACATAACAAAATAATTTTTAAAATACTTAAGTATTGCTGAAGCAGCCAAAAGTCCTTTATACTTTTAGAAGATTGCCACTAACTAGATTTGCTCCTGGAAAATTAACCAAAACCAAAATTCATTTGCTGCTTTGGAATCATTGATGAGTGCTTAAAAGAACTGTATAAAATCATTTGGTCTGGTCATCTCCTTTAGACAGAAAAAACCCATTATTATTACCCTCTACTCAGGCAAGTGAAACCTTCAACAACATCAGGCAACTAAGTGGGGAGACAGGGTACTTAAAACCCTGTAGCAAGCACTGAAAAAATTCCATATCATCTCCCCCATGTTTCAGTACCTTAACTCACCCCTTTAATCCGCAGGTCAAATATGAAAAGTTAGAAATAATGTAGTCACTCTTCCCCCTTTTTAAAGTGAAAACTTAATTTGCTTTATTAAATGAACAAAATACTGACTTCCATGGGAGGGGAAATTCAATTGTCAGGAACAAATATTATTACAGTCCAGAAACTCCAAATGGTAAATCTTGATTCTCTCCTTTGTAAGAACCTATTAGGCAATCACATGAAATTCTCTTCAAGAAAAGATCCCATTCAGACTCCCCAGGCCCCAGTCAGAACTCAAACAAAAGGGTTCTCACTCTGAAGGTTTCACTTGCTCCTTGCTGCTTTCCCCCTTCCCAGGTAGCTTTGAAGAAGTTTCCCATTTTATTCAAATGCTCTCAGCCAGTTCGGAAAGGGGATTTCCTGAACTCTGAGCGCCAAGGTTAAGTCTTCTGTGGTCCAATATATTGCAACTTGGAAGTGACTGAAGGGGGAAAAGTCAGCTTTAAAGAAATTACTAGTGCAGGAATTGAGAGCACTTTCTCAACATTTCTTCACCATAGAACTGCATAAGAGACTCAAGATTGAGTCTGGATGATTTGACTAGAAACTTTTTTTGCCTCCCTAGTAGCTGAGGTTTCCCAGAGATTGGGCTTTTCCATTTCCAGAGCCCTGGAGAAGATTAAAAAGCATGTACTATATTAAGTAACATGCCTTGTGTATGGAGTATCCACATTTTAAAAGCCTAGAAATTCTCTGGCTTGGGAAAGCTAGAAAAGTAAACACCAACTATGACGACTGGCGAACTTAATCTTTCCACTGCTGTATCTCGTCCCCAAACTTTTCATAAAAATAATTTAGGTTTTGGCCCTCGGAACTATTCCTTACGAAAACTGCTTATCGTTATACAAGAATAGTTTCCACTATTTTCTGTTTGTTTTTCCTCTATTTCTATTCTTTCCCACATAGATTAAACCAAAATAAGATTAGCCAGACCTAATTTGATTCCAATCCAAGCCACACACCCTATAAGTATTCCATTCCAAATCAAGTTTAATTTACTAACTTCCTTGGGGCCCAACTGAATGACCTACTGGAAAGAGGTCACAGAATAATATTGCAGGCCAAAAAAAGAATGTGAAAAACACAAACAAGCCTGGAAACAGATTGGCCCAAACACATGACTTGGTTAAGATGTTTCTTGTGGAATTCCAATGTTAAAAGATTAAGCCTTCCAACAGGAGAAGCAGCCAAGGGAGAAGTAGATGCATTTGTATTTACTTATCATTCGTTCATCCACTTATTCGACAAATATTTATTGAGCACCTATTATGCAATCAGACCTTGTATACTCATGGACCTTACAATAGTAGAAGAGACTTCAGGAGACTATTTGCTTTTCCAGGTGTCCAGGTCTGCACTAAAGCCTGTCTCCCCTCTGTCTTCAGTATTCCTTCCGTGTACTGTGAAATCTGTGAACAGAAGCTTCATATTTTACCTGCTTCTATCTTTTGATAATTTAGAAGCTGAATTAAAAACCTCCCTTTTGATTCTGGCAACAAATGACTTTTGGATTCTTTTAATCTCAAGGATTTTAGACCTTTTTTTTAAACCTCCTTTTGAAGTCAAGTTTTACCTCTAAAAGATAAAGTCAATTTCATTTGCTAACAATATAAGAGCTAATAGTATAGCAGCTACATATGGCTTTATACTAGTGATAAATCACTAATATTGTTATAGCTCATGTTACAACCTTCCACCATATTTTTGACCCTCAAAATCACTCTCATGTAATAGGAGAGGTATTACTATGTAATAGTGTATTTTGTAGATTAAGAAGTGGAGGCTAAAGAAGGGGAAATGACACATCCAAAGTCACTTAGTAGGTGGTGAATCCAAATCTTAAGACTATCTGATCAATGTGCTTTTCTACTTTTCCTCAATTTAAATTTAGTTTAAAATTTAAACTTTTGGCTGTTTGTGCTAGCGAGTGGGACTCTGTTATGCTACAAACACATCAAGAATTCCTCCTTAAGATTCAGAAGTTTCCTGCTTAGTTTTGTTTAACAACATACCATATGCCCCATTTGAATTAAAAACAAAAATTAAACACATGATAACAGTAGACTATAGGTATATCAGACTCCCATAAATAGAACAAAAATGCTCTTATTTAGAGCATGTCATTTTGGTGAACAGGAAATCAGAAAAACTATTTGAGTCCTCATTTCAGCATTATTTAGCTAATTAATCCTCTATGTCAAGTTCTGTGACAGTTTTACACACTATAAAATGTGTATAAAAAGTGTCCTTTAAATTTATAAGAAGAACAAAATCATTAATTCTAAAATATTTTATATAGTACCTAGTGTTACTGTTACATGAATTCTGAAAAGGGAGAGAAAAAAGCCCATTTCCAGTTTCAGCTCAGCAATATCTTAGGAGAGAAGGTACATTTTTTTGAGGTTTCTTGTTTAGTATCTAGAATATTGTAATCACAATCAGTGAATTCTTTAAATTCCTTTTACGGACATCCCTTTGGACCATGAATCCAAAATTATGTAGGCATTTTCCCTATTACACGATTAGACTGATTGGTTTGCACAAGGTACACAGTAAGTGAGTAGGAGGATCAAAGGTCAAAATCTCTGCTCGATATCCTAACGTGCCAGGATCACTAGGTCACACCTCTGCTAATAAGATAAAACTGTGACAGAACTCAACAGAATTCAACAGAATTCAACAGAACTCTCTAAGCTGAGCCTTAGTTTAGCCATCAGTTCCCATGCTAAATCTTACCAGATCTGCTTCTTTCTCTTTCTCTATTCATGCCTAACAAGCAAAACAACAGATAAAAAGCAAGCTGTAAATGTGGAGCAAAGAATCTGAATAATCCACAAGCCAGAAAAACCTGACTGAACGAGAGTTAACTAAATGGATTTCTTTTCTACAGTTTAGAAAGTGAGTTTTCTTTCTTTCTTTCTTTTTTTTGCGGTACGCAGGCCTCTCACTGCTGTGGCCTCTACCATTGCGGAGTACAGGCTCTGGACGCACAGGCTCAGTGGCCATGGCTCACAGGCCCAGCCGCTCCGCGGTATGTGGAAATCTTCCCGGACCGGGGCACGAACCCGTGTCCCCTGCATCGGCAGGCGGACTCTCAACCACTGCGCCACCAGGGAAGCCCAAAAGTGAGCTTTCTTAAATCATATAATGAGTCCAAGGATTCAGCAGGCTACAATGTGAGTTTGTATTAGAATTTTATTTTCATGAAAAAATTTTCAGAGTCACAAAATGGAAATAAGAAAATGCACAGGGACTTCCCTGGTGGTCCAGTGGTAGAGAATCTGTCTTCTGATGCAGGGCACGTGGGTTCGATCCCTAGTCAGGGACCTAATATCCCACATGCCACGGGGCAACTAAGCCCGCATGCCACAACTACTGAGCTCGCGTGCATCAATGACAGAGCCCGCCGTGCCGCAAACTACAGAGCCCATGCGCTCTGGAGCCCACGCACCACAACTTGAGAGAGAAAACCCGCATGCCTCATCTAGAGAGAAGCCCGCGTGCCGCAAGAAGAGCCCACATGCCGCAACTAAGACCCAATGCAACCAAAAAATAAAATAAAATAAATATTTTTTTAAAAATAAGAATATGCATAAGTTGGCCTACAGAAAGAGAAAAATGCCTGTGAGAACTCTATCACAGGACAAAATTGTAAAAAAATCACAAAAATCTTTCAGAAAAGGTAATCTAGTCACCCAAAGAAATGTATAAATTGGCTGGAGAAGAGCTACTGAAAAA
The DNA here is from genome assembly GCF_039906515.1 of Pseudorca crassidens. Classification (NCBI taxonomy): domain Eukaryota; kingdom Metazoa; phylum Chordata; class Mammalia; order Artiodactyla; family Delphinidae; genus Pseudorca; species Pseudorca crassidens. The sequence goes on from NC_090306.1 coordinate 67,475,987, forward strand.
TACAGACCCTGTCCTTAACAGGTTAGTAAGAAATAACAATACTAATAGTTCTGCATTTACCATGTAATACATATTGATTTAGGCATTTTTAAAAAAATCTTAATCCCTTAAAAATTGCTAGATCCCTAAGAAGGTTCACTAGTCCTTCAAAGCAATCTCTCCTTCCTCTGTGCTTGTTCACATTATATCTACCCTTTAACTATATGTAAACCTACTGAAGACAGAGACAGTCTGATTTATTTTACTACTGCCTTCAGCATATACCACAGTGCCCTGCCCAGTAAACAGTAGAGTTTAAAAGAGTGGTTTTCAAACTTTGGGTGCATAAAGTATCACCACCAGATTTTGTTAAAGGGGCAAATCCCCAGACGCCAGACTCCAGAAAATTGGATCTAGTATATCTGAAGTGAATCTAGTGATTAATTCAAATATTCAATAAACATTTATGAAGTACTTACATGGTAGGTGTCATTCACTCGACTTTACAGATACAGAGCCATGAGTAAAGTAACCTGCTAAAGGTCACAAAACATAATAAATAAGGGTCAGGCTTAGGCTAAAGTAGCAACCAAGGTCTCCCATTTACTCATTCATTCATTCTTGTATTCACTTATTTAACTGGTAATTGAAAACCTCCTACGGGTGGGCCTTTGAAAGGAAAATGTACACAGACACCAAATGCCAATCATTTCCGTACTGTTAGCTGACAGTCCTGGAAAACGTTATCCCCACCAGCGTAGTCCTGGAGTAGCCGTCAGAAAGGGTGCAAGAAAGAAGAGAGAAGGGATGTCCTAGTTTTATTTCTAGGAGATAGAAGCACTGCACGATTTTAGGAATAGGCTTTTTCTTTGTACATTAATTTTTTTCATTGGGAATTATATTTTTTAAAGATGCCTTTTTCACATTTTTTTCTGTTTAGCAGCTTAGTCAGCTATCTTTTAAATGTTAAGAAAATCCATCTCTCTTTAAATCCATACTACCTTTCATAACCTCCACCAATTTAAACTGAAGTTCCAAATATTTTTGGTTGAAAAAGAGTCTATCGCTTGCTTTAATTTTTCTCATCAATCTCACTCATGGGAAAAAACATTCCTATTTCTGAACTTAATTAAAACAGAGATTAAACTTTCTTATACTCCACAAATTTCATATAACAAGTAAAATACACATGTTTAAGCTGAGCAGAGTATTTTCCTACTAGAGCGATATGCATGTGTAAGGTCTAAGAATGGACAAGTGTAAGATCTAAGATATCTCAGGAGAAAATACAACAAAAGGAGATACACTGTGTGTACAATTTCAAATTAATACATATAACTGGACAAATAAAATGTCCACATTCCAGTTAAGATTCTTTTTCTAGGTCAGAAGACGAACATTACTTTTAAACTTGTACAATTCAGGAGGGAAAAAAAAATGTCCTAGCCCTTTCAATTGCTACTGGGGTACCCTGCCTCAGTGATAAAAAAAAAAAAAAAAATCATCCCTAGTACTGACACCTGTAACTGCCATCCTCTGCTTTGCCGCCTAATATAGCACGTGTATCCAGGGCAACAGAAACTGCTTCTTGTTGTACAGGAGCAGGTCAGGAGACAAACAACCTCTTGCTTTGATATGCTTCCTGTTTTCTGCTATCAGGACATACCAGTCTCTAGTAATCAGGTACACTGAAAAAACAAGTGGAGAAGTAGAGAAAGAAACTGACTCGTTGCCAACCTTCATGAATTCAAGCTGATTCACCCTGTTTGTTTAGTTCCCGTATCAGCTCGGTTAATGATACTCCTCTGGAATATATTTGTTCAGGAGTCCGGGCAGAGACATTTCTTAGTAGGAAAACAGGCCCAGGTTGAGCCTGGGGATTTGAAAGGAAGAGAAAGCTAACTGAGAAATACTCTGAGCTTCTCAAGTAAACTAAATCAAGAAGCTCTTTCTTTCTAAAATATGCTTGCCTTCAACCAAGATTTTGTTCAGTGTTTCTTGGGTAGCCACAATTTTCCAGGGGCTATAGAGATTATGTTACATTAATATCAACACATAGCGCATCCTCTTTCAGGACAGAGCTCAGACTTGCTTCAATTGGACTTCTGAGGACAGTCTCCCTAGCAAAGCAGATATTTAAGACCAGAGGGCAGTTTTATTACTCACTCAGAGCTTCCTGATTACTTTTTGTTTAATTTCAGGGAGGACAAACATTATCTTCTCAACTTCTTCACTGGTAAAACTCACACGAGAAAAGGTACTTCATTTAAATTCTTCTCCCATCATAGCTATGAACAGGCATGGCGTCACATTTTCATTTATCCTTCACAATGAGCCAACCAAGTTAGGCACTATTTTGTCCTGGGTGCAGATGAAATTATAAAGCAACTTGTCCAAGGTCACTCAGCTAGTAGTGGTACAGCCAGGCTCTGAATTTGAGTAGGTCTAACTTGGAAGCCAGCACTTCATAAGGTGGTGTGTGTATGAAGAACCTTAGCTGCAACTCTCGGGTGCAATACCACGGCTCATCAGACGTTGAGTATTATTTTCCTAAATATTCCTGACTATGACTGACACCAGCCCTCCCTCCCCAGTTCCTTCAAACTTGCCTCAAATTCTAGGTCCTAAAGGTGTCTCCTCAGTCCTTTAAGGAATTAATCTCCCCCTCCTCTTTTTTGTGCACATCCTGTCTAATCCTTAACCATGTACATGCATTTTGAGAACGAACAGACAGTCTGATTCATTTGGGTGTCCCTATGGCCTCCAGGTGATTCTGAGGCAGGGGTAGAGGGACTACCACACTTAAAGAAACACTGCCTCCAGCTGTTTGTGACTTTGGATTGAAATCATGTTCTAAAGAGACACGAACAAAATAAAAGTTAATTTCCACTCTCCCTCCACTCAAATAATTTTTATGATTTCCTATATCTTATGGTTTTATAGTATTGTTTAATCTCTGACCTTTCTCTAAACAGGTCAGTGTTGCAGACTAATCTTATTAGTGGTCAGACACCTCCATTTTCAGGTACTAGTAAGATATCTGATTCTGTTTACATCACTACGTGACCTCAGGGTAAATAAAACACTCCTCTCGGTCTTATTTCCCCATCAACGCAGAGATATTCAGCTTTTTAAAGTTATGAAGATGTTATAAGCCTATTTGAGACCAAATAAGAGAAACTTCTCAAGTACCCTGGGGAGGGGAAATAATTCTTACCAATTTAAGTTACTTTTAAGAGTTTAAAATAATCTAGGTATAAAAGGGAAAGGGCTATCCTAAGTTCATAAGTGAATCAGGGGTAAATCCTCAAAACTGGTTCTAATTCCCCCACATATGTTCTTCCCCAAAGAAATAAATCTTTAGGTAACTCACAGGAAAAGGATAAAGTGTCCTGACCGCTCAATTACAAAAAAAAAAAAAAAAAAAGTAAATGGATGATGATTTCACCGTAGGGGGAGTGTTTCTCAAGTAACTAGACACCAAAAGCTTGTAAAGGACACTGTACTTAGTTCCACCTCAATTGCAGAGCTCAGAAGGAAAGAAAAACACACAGAGAAATAAGTTTTATTTAACCATGGGTGACTTTGGGAACTTTATGAGCTATAGGAACATAGATCCATATTTGGGAATCCATTATAAAATTAAGCATAGAAATGGTAAATAATTACAGATCTTTCAGATGATCAGAATGTACTAGAAAATGTGGAATCCTGACCTCCACTAAGAACTTACTAGCCTTGGCCATTAAGGACATGATTTGGGGGCAAAAATAAAATCCATGTAACAAATTAAATGAATGGAAATACAAATTTATGCTCTAAATGCCCAATTTCTCATGATTAGGGGAATAAATCTGCCTTTTCCAAACATTAGACCTATCAGCATGTTTATGACACAAACCATAGCCCATGACACATATTGAGGCTACTCTCTCTGTCAAAAGAGAAGTGAATTTCAATTCTCATCTTCTGGGAAGTTCCAAAGGACATTCTGAGAAGCAACCACCCTGTGCCAACACTCTTTTTAGGGCAACAGAGAATAAAATGGTGTTGGCTAGGATTTGTCTTTTCGTTCACTGTGATATACCAAGTACCTAGAACCAGAGCCTAGCACAAAGTAGTATACAAGGAGTATCTGTGAACTAATGCACGATGCAAAATACAAGAATCCTAGGCTACAGCTGGTTTCCATGTTCTGGAAGAAAAGAGGGGATCCTTCTTTCTGGATGGAGATACTGGCAGGAAGAGAAGAAAGGTTTTGTCAATGTTAATTATCAGGTGGTCCCCTAGTCGATGGCTGCCAGCAACCAGGCTTTATTCTAAGCACCGCAAGAACTCGTGGTGGCTCAGTCACAGGGTGACTTCACAACCTGCCTCTAGCCGTCATCCAACACTCCACCTCCTACTCACCAGGATTGCCTCACAACCAGCTGTGAAAACTTGCTTGGCTGGCACCTCTACATAGACCCTCATTCATATGTGACTAGAGACGGAAGTGTCTAGCATCTATTAAAACCCCTACTCCGAGTTTGCGCCAAATTTTAATGGGGTGAGGAATGAGAATTTGTGCACCACTTTTTAATTATGATTTTATTAGCTTAATTAAATTATATAAGCTCTCTGATGTCTTTTCACATCCAACTCAATGAACATCTACCTATACATGCTGACGTTAGTTCTGTGTTGCATTCTAATTTGAACACCACTTTACTGTGATTTAACTACTAAAAAAAAAAAGAAAAAATCTTGACTTTTATAGTCAATCTCCTGAGGTTCTCAACAGGCATGAATAGATTTAAATTTTTTTCAAATCAAGATATGTAAGATCTGCTTACCATTTATTTGCACAGAAAATGAGTGAGAGAATGAGAAATCACAAAGCAACAAGCAGCTTTCTGTCATCTTTCTAAAATTTTCTAGTAAAAGTACGAGTTGGAAAATGTTTCAAGGTCCTTACAGCTTTTACAGTTAAGAAGAACTCTGTAAGTGCTCTCTGGTTTTTATTTCATCTGATAATCTAGATGGTTATCAAGGATTTAATTTTTTACAAAGAAAGGTAGCTCTTAATTCCAGGTCTTGAAAAGGCAATGTACAAGATGAGACTGGAACACCTAATGCCAGAAAACAAGGAGGCTATCCATGACCAAAAGGACACAGGAGCTAACTTGGAAGGGGCACCCACTGGCCACATATAAGATAATCTGGACATAAAAAAATAATGACTGCAATGGATTAAAACACTTTAACCATATAAAACAAACATATGACTTACCTTTGGAGGCAGCCTGGGCTCTGGCCCATTACTGTAAAACTGGTAAATAAAGGAAAAGAATGTGATCTTATCTTCCTTATATTTTAGAGAAACCAAGTAATTGATGAAGAGCTTCTCTTTAAAGAATTCGAACTACTAATGTAAACAGAATGATAGAACTTGAAAATTATCACTGCAATACCTAATGATATAATAGATCTGGGCAATAATTATCAATATTTGCTAAAACCATTACATAAAAGGTTGATGTCAAATTTTTAAATAGAGCAATCAAACTAATAACATCTGAATTTACTGACCTATCTTAACATCATTAAAAGTGAGACAACCAGACATTATGCACCTTCTGATGTGATTCAACAGAAATACACAACACTTATAAATTACTGCCCAAAAGGTATACATATATTGAATCTAGTAAAGTCTCTTCATCTAATTAACAATTTATAGAAAATAGGGGGGATAGAGGGACAAGTTAAACAGCATCTTAAAGATAGAATCAGCCAAATCCAGAATGTGGGAAATTCTACAGCACAAATGATCTAATTTCTTCAATTTGAAAAAAGGCATAAAAATTGGGGGTGTGTGTAATTTATAGGTTAAAAAAAGGCTTAAGAGACATAGTAACCAAATGCAATGAATGACTCTCATTTGGATCTTTATTTGAATAAACAGTAAAAGGACATTTTTTGAGGTGTCGGGAAATTTGAACACGAAGTATTACAGGATGCGGCAGCCATGAAAATGGGCTTCTCCATGCTCCTACTGTGGGGTGGGTAATTAACTGACAGCTGCTGTGATTTGAATCTGCCATGGTGTGCAGCTAAGGCCCTGCTTCCTACTGGCTACTCCCTGCCAACAAAGGAGCATAGCAGGAATACAAAGGCAAGCCCATTCCTGCAAGATGTGGGACTACTCTGATGAATGGGCATCTTTGGCATGAGGACTTTTACAGACTTGCTAAAACTTTCTTCAAACTGCACTGTGGATTAAGACTTCCTGCTCAACCATCCTCCTTCCCTCTCTTCTTCACAGCAGTCAGGTCTATGCTGAGGTTTCCCAACCTGCCCTAGCTCCTGCCCCATTTTTCCTCACATGTGCTTTCCCCCAGCAGATCTCTTGCAGGCCTGCCAGAACCCCAACTAAACAGATGATATCAAGAAATTAGCATTAAATGAGTTGGGGATGCTAATATTGTGATTATTTTTTGAGCCTTATCTATTAGAGACACATACTCAGGTATTTACAGGTAAAACGATAGGATGACTGAAATTTAACTGTAAAAATACCTCAGCAAAAAATGAGAAAATGGGGGACAAATTAAGATTGGAAAAATATGGGTAATTTCTCTTCTTTTGTGTATATCTGAAAACATCCATAGTAAGATGTGAGAAATACCTGACCAATAATCCTCAAAACTGTCGAGGTCATCAAAAACAAGGGAAGTCTAAGAAACTCACAGCTAAGAAGGGTGTAAAGAGATACGACAACTAAGCATCATGCGGTAGCGTAGAGTGGATCCTGGAACAGAGAAAGGACATTTGGGAAAAAGTGAGGCTACATGAACCAAGTATGAACTTCAGTAAATAATAATGTACCAATATTGATCCACTAATTATCACAAATGCACCACATTAACGTAAGACATTAATAACAGGGGAAACTGGGTGTGGGGTATTCGAGTACTCTCTGTACCATCTTCATAATAATTCTGTAATAGAAACTTGCTCCAAAGTTTTTAAAAAGTAAAAAAAAAAAAAACAGTAGATTATTTAACTATCTCATCATGTAAGAAAATAATGATCCCAAATTAGACTTTAATGTTTTTCTTTACTCACTGGGATGCAATTTTGTGGCTTTATCCTCACCAGTCAATTAGCTAGAAAATGCTATTGAATTTCTGAGTGCACAGAGAGTAAACTGAAAATTCAGTCTCCCCATGGACCACCCCACAGTGTCTATACATACAAAAAAATGAAAACAAAACTATAACTCTGATGAAACATACATTTATTTGTTCCCATCAAGGTTTAAAATTTGACAAAAATGCATTTCTGTTACCAAAAACCTTCAGGCAATAACAGAGATTGACCTTAACACAGAAGAACAAAGATTTCATTCCACAGACTCTTGGACTTAAGAATTCATTTGAGTTCCAGAGATAATACTAAACTAATGGGGTCATGTCAAGCTGCCAGTATCCATGCTGAGGCTTTTCCTGATACAATCTTTTGCAATGTAAGCAACAATGAAAATATCATTTTTTTTTACAAGTTCATGTTATATTACTTATATAATGTCCAAAGACAAAAGGAGGACCAAGATCTTTGCTTAAAAATAGAAGTGCATAATGCAAATTTGCAAGCTTTGACCTGCATCAGAATCATTTGAAGGGCTTGTTAAAACACAGATTGTTGGGCCTCGCCTCATTCTGTTGTTGGGTGGGGCCCACGAATTTGTATTTCTAACAGGTTTCTAAGTGAAGCCAATGATACTAGTGCGGGGACCACACTTTGAGAACCACTGGGAAAATATTTAATAGGACAATAATTATGGCATGAAAGTGAGTATGTCATAGCAAAAGGCACAAAGTATTGCTTTGTGACCTTGGGCAAATTAACCTCCCAATCTGTACCTTGCATAGGTTTTAAGGAATCAAATAAAAACAATATTTAAAGCACTTAACACAATACCTGGCATATGTGGTTACTGAATTATTAATTATTGAATGTTTTTATGCTATACGAAATTAAGGTTAAAGTTATGTTCATACTGTTAACTGAGTCACTATGCTTAACTGAACTTAAGATATACTGATCTCAAAAGAGTTACAAGAAACAAGAGGTACTTTTAGTCTTCTTATGATCATTAATTACCATTCTGAAGTGTACATTTATTCATCCAATTACAATGTTCACTGATTAACTGATTTACTTTAAATAATAAAGAATACAGTTAATATGAAAATTACTGGCATAACTTTACTTTAGATTAGTGATGTTGTTTACTATCCTGAATTATCCATTCATGAAACTTTCAATCGGCTACAGAAGGCTAATAATTTTCCTACTTTTCTTAACACTGTATAAAATGAATGCATTCTTACCAAAACTGATTTGCAGGTTCTTCAAATGGAATTTCCTATGCCTTTGACTGATAGCTTTGTTTATACTTTTGCACTACAAAAATAATAAAAGGAGTCAGATACCTTTCTATTATTTTTCCTAAAACTTTGCTTCCATAAAGCTAAAATGTCCACTGATGACATCATCCACCTTTGTTTAACCACAGTAAATAGTTTACATTTCAAAGGAATGCAAACATTTCCCTGGATAAAAGCCTGTAATGTAATATAGACTGTAAATTTCATGTCCCGTAGTATATCTAAGCAGGTATAGCTGCTGATCATATATGGACTAAGACAATAATTTATCCTGAATAATTTTTCATACTTCAACATGAAAAAACATACCTAGCAGTCAAAACCCTTATTTCGTTTTTCTTTCACATGTATAAAGTCAAAGTCCAATCTACCTTTCCTAACTAGCTCATATTAATTTTTTTTCATACTGCTCAACTATCTGACACCAAGTAGCATTCTCCTTTATTAAAAGCATCTTTATTCAGTCAGAGCAGTTTTTTTAAAGTGAGAATTGAATTGTGCATTTGGTCCAGAATTAAGAGAGAAGTGCTTTGCTTTCTTTTTAACCTTACATGGTTAGACATTAAAAAAAAAAAAAAAAAGGTTTGTAAAGGGTATTATAACCAGCCCTACCTCTTTAACATGAAGGTCTAATATTACATAATTCTTTCCAAGAAGCTGACCGAGAGTAAAATGTAACCAACCTCTTGTAGAGGTGAAAAGAGAAAACTAGAGGCATGAGATTAAAAAATCATATGGGTAGTTTATAGCTACTCATAGAATTGTGTGCACGCACAGAGTGAATCTAGAAGGAAAAACAAAAAATAGGGATTTGATGAAGTCTAAGATAAAGAGATCCAGTTCCAGTTGAGACTAGGAGACCTTGCAAATTTTTTCAATAAACTTGCAAATGGAGTACATTCTTACATAATGACTTGAGACTTTATCTAAACAGTCTGACTGAAAGATGCTTGTTCACTTCTTAGACATGTATGACATTACTGAGAAGATTTAGAGTTCTAGAAGTAAAGAAGACTGATTAGCCTGTGCAGGTGTATGAAGAATGACACATTAGGCAAGAGGTTATGTAAACCATTTACTAAAAAAACACAGACTGGATTTTTACATTCCCAGACCTCTACCTATCTTTTCTAAGTATGAGGGACCTGAAATTCTTTGACCACCATCAGATTTAGTGGATGACAGAGCAAATTTTGGATTAAGAAATTATTTGTGCAGTTTCAAAACACAAAAACAATTAAAATTTTTAGTCAGGTTGAACATGTACACTTCCTCATTCAAAAAGCCCCACCACGAATGTATTCAGATCTTATCAATACCATATTTTTGTTTTGTAAAATACAATTCCTTCTACAATAATATACTAATAAAGATTTTAAAGTACTGCATACTGTTTCAGTAAGAGGCACATAATGAGAATATTAACATTGTCCTTTAACTTCGAAAATAAAACTCATGGTCAGGGTTTCACCGATAGTACAGGAAGGAAAAAAATAATTAACCAGTGTTAAAAATTAAACAAAAATTTACTTTTTATTGAGTATTTATTACTTTACATGCAAAGCATATTAAAAGTGAATCTATATCACGTTGACTACCCCAGTGAAAACCTACGCAATGGGAATTATGAAAGCTGTCTACACAATACTAATGTGATCAATAAATGATCCACATGTTTCTCTACAAATTTGCATTACCTGAATTAGCTGATTTTTCAACAAAACAGTAATTTTAGCTTTCATGGTCTTTACTGGTAACAGCAGACATCTGATACTTAAATTTAGCAGAAAAGCATAATAATAAAAACCCTGAATAGCACAGTCAAAACTTTCAAGAAACAAGTTCACCAAAAAAAGGTAATATACATCTATTAGGTATCCAGAGGGGGAAACAAAACAAAACAAAACAGGCATGTAATAAATGTCCATCAAGTGATCATCACTAACATTCTATTATTACCAAAGTGACTGCCAATATGTGAACTGTTTATTAGACTTAAATACCTAAAACAAACCAGTAATCAATAATGTATACAGAAAAACTAACTTAAAATTACATTTGAATACCATTAACAGTTTGGTGTATCTGACATAAACTGAATTCTTTTTACTTCACCACTGCTACAAATGCCTTTAAAATGTTCTTTTCATAATACATAATTATCTTAAAGAAACATGGTAAGATACTTCCCAAAATGCATCAGGTCTTTCATCCACCACTCAGTAAATGCTGCAGCAAATTAAACAGTACCTATTAACCAGACCTAAAATACAATGGCTGGATAATAAATACAAAAAGAATACTTTTGAATGAACTATTCAGATTAGACTGGCTAATGCTACTTAAGATATAGCACTCTTAAGATAGCACTGACACACACTATACAGATTGTACAATGCTAGATAGAAGGGCTGGTCCATGTCCATTTTTTGGAAACTTCTGTAATATCTAGAATTGTATACCCAGTTGACTAATAAATACTTGCTGAAAGAATAAGTATGAAAATTTAACATAACCCCCTCAACCATATTTTTCTCACATATAATTATTTTGGGGGGGTAGGATGGGGATATGACTTTAATATGCTGTGAGATTCTAGCTAAGTAAACTAAAAAAACAACGTGGGCTCAGGTTTTCTTGGACTATGATTCAAGTCTACACTGAGAATGAAACGACCAACTTCTATACATCAATGAGAAAACGTAACAGGATGGGGGGAAGTACCTTTGTTGATGGACCTGATGAGCAAAATGTTTGTCTTATTAGTACTATGTTTTCAGTTTATTGAAACAACAAAAGTGTCACTAGTTCTCAGATAAGTCGTACAAGTTACAATCCTAATCAATGGGATGTCCTTTATTTATGAGAGCATAGTTCCAATGCAAAAGAAGTCAAGTTTACTGTTACATATTAGGAATGGTTTAGATATAATGAGAACATTTACCACTGACTTTAACATGTTATTTTAAAGTTCTGATTCCTGAATGTTAGTTCCTTCTCACTTAATATATTCTCCCCAGTGATAAGCTGGTGTTCGGTTTTTCGTATTATAAGATGAAAATATATGCCTGAATCTTATAACAGGTTATTAACAACATTATGAATAGTTATTAAATAAGTGCCAACATTGCATGAACTTACTAGGTACTGAGTCAAGATCAAAGAACTACAAAAAAGATGAAAGATAACTATCACTATACATATGAATACTGTGTAGGACATCAGATTCATCATCAAACCCAAGGTCCTTCCTACTTTGTCTTTTGGTGTTGAACATACGGACGTGCTACTACATGGACTTGCATTATTTTCCACAAAGTATTAGTGGACTCAAAAACTTGCATTTTAATTTCTAATTATAAAAATCCAGAGTAATCCAGAAAACAGAAACCACATGTAACTGAGGTAGGTTTTTTACCTTAAGAATACATTGCTTTCTACTGCAACTAGAAAGTTATTTTTAAAAACACATTGTTTCAGATATCTGCTCCTGATACTTAACCTTCTGTTATAAACTACTTGAGCAAGTATTACAATGTTAATCTACTATATTTAATAAATTCCCTTAGAAATACACACCCTAAAGCCTTCCTCTTCCTCTCTAAAGGTAACTATAGTGCAATAAAATTAGTAACAATTCTAGAAAGATGAAACAGATATTACTACAGTAATTCCCAAGTTTATGCATGTCAGAAATCAAGGAGGAGAGTCACATTCATTTTAAAGATGATAAACTTACTGTTTTGAAAATAATATCATAAACACATTAGAACTTTGGATATGCTTTATTATGCCACAAATTCCCAAGAGATATAAGAAATATTATTTCTGAACGGGACTAATAATTTCACAAATACTAGCACTTTATTGACAATAGCCAAGTTTTTTAAGGTCATGCACATGTATTTAAGTAACCTTTTTAAAATCTCGTGCTTTTTATAAAATTTAAAGGGAAACTGTAGCAGATCCTACTTTATTTTTCAATATTCAGTGTAAAAATCTATATGTGATATAAATATACATTTTAAGGACAGGAGGGAGGACTGCAAATGAACTGCTTTGCCTAAGTTGCCAGGCTCCTGCATAGGTACCGTTATGTAAAAGATCATTGTTGGAAATGCTCCTGATAAACTGAAATAAAGGAAAAACTTTAAAACAGCTTGGTCTTTAAAAGCATTAATACCTGGCATAATTTTAAAGGGGGAAATGAAATATTCCTTTACTTCCAAATGGATTAAACAGAAAAGTCAAAATACTTCTCTTATTGAAAAACGAGTACACAAATACATTTTAAGGCTGGATACTAACACCATTTTCACAACATCCAAAGTATGGATGGGAAACTAGGCAACACCGATATTTCTGCCATACGCCTAAGGGTAAACAAAGGGAGATGAGGACTTCACCCCCAAAGATGGTGACTGAGCCTGGCATACCACTTTGACATGTGGGCAGCAGATCACTGTTCCCATGCTGGGACTATTCTCCAAAAAGGATGCCCTTATGCAGTAATTCTACAACTTTATCAAGTTTGGTAATCTAACATTGAACTTTTTGCTAAATATATATATGGACATATGTGAAGTTCTCCAGTGACCAAGTTAATTATTAAATAAACTAAATGGTGAAAAAATGCTAATAGCTAAAATTATGTTAATTTCAGGGTTTTCAATGGAAGATATAGGAGGAAAGAGGCAAGGGTAGCTGTTTCCAAATCTAAGTTATGAACAGAATCATTAGATGTTGAGCTTTAAAAATTCTATCCAGGGTCTCAACCTAAACCTATCTAGAAGCTATAACCCAAGAATTCTTTTTAAGCAACCCAAATGATTCTGATGATTAGTCAACGTTGAAACTTCTGAATTGGGGGCATGGGGGAGGGGAGAGGGCACGATCTAGATTACTGCAGAGTTTTAGTATTCAACATTGATATTTATCATTTACTCTGCATTTTTTCCCAACTGTCTCACCTTCCCTATTTTTCTAACAGTGAATAATGAAGTGGCTTAGCACGTAAAAGGAAAAGAGTCAGTAGGGTACCCAAAATGGGTTTTTACTATGTTCAAGCCATTTACATACATTAATTGGATAAAAGGGTACCAGTAGACTGTTTGAGATTCAACTTCAGACAGATATTTCTTAGTGTATTTTAAAGGAGAAGGTTTCCTTACTCAACATGAGAATGTAATAATATAAAATAATTCTAAACATTATTGTTACTTAATAAAAGAGAAAATTTGTATAATTCTTCAAAATAATTGTTTTTATAAATCCAAAGTTAGGAAGAAAATCCCTTAAATTTGAGGTAGGGGAATAATTCTCTCATATGGGAACAACTGTGTCACAGTGTTATCCTCCAAGTTAGAAATTAAGCAAAGTATTTCAGTATTATTTCTGTTTACATACTGTTTTGTTACAGTAAGTACAAATGTTTTAAATGTGGATAAATATTTTGGTTTTGATTTTAATGCATATGATAATTAAAAATATGGATTTTTTTTTCCTTCTACACTGAAATTGTATACACTCTCTAGGCTTGATGAATAAAACAACTTTTAAAATACCCCATGTTCACTTATAAACCTTGGAATAATAATAAAAAAAAAAGTAGTACCTACATAAGAAATTTTACATTAAAATTACAATTGTATGTTTTTCTGAAGTCAAAGTGATTTTAAATTTATTTCAATATTTGAATACAAAATAGTACATTTTAATTTACTATAGCATAATTCAAGTATTCTCTTAAATTTTATATTTAGCCAACTAGTATATGATATTAACTGACTTTTTTTTTTATAATAGCTTTCCTTTTTTAAAGATGACTGTTATACAAAAGAGTGTGACTCTATGTTCCTCTAAATTGCTTAGAATAAGTTGAGAGAACAAATGACAGTAGATAAAGACCTTTAGGAGTAAATCATCAACATATAAAAGGTTGCACACATCAGTAATAAGGCATTTGCAGGTAACTCCCTAAAAAGTATTTGAATTCATGTAAACAAAGACTATGTATATGCTTTTAGGGAGAAAATGCACTACCATAGATGAAATATATTCAGATGGTTGTGACTTTAAACCATACGTTATTTGAATACCACACAAAACCGAAAGAGGCATAACCTACCAGTTTAATAACTAAAAGATGTTACTTATTTGTGAACTAAAAGGTTGATACTTTTTGAAACTGATAATGAAAAAGAAATATTTTGAAAATAAACATCCACTGTTTTCTAGAAATAAATATACATACTTAGTTAGTTTAATGTATTACAGCATAGGAATACTGTCCTAGCGCCCAAAACATTCAATCAGTAGTTTTAAAATATTTTTCCACACTGAGCCTTGAATCTTCTACCTTGTTAGCTGCCCAACAACTTTCAAAAGAGTTTTATTCTCCTGCTTTAGTTGTTCATTTTCATCTTCTATGTCATCTAGGTCCTTAAGGAAACAAAAAGGAAAATAATACGTAAGTTTTTAAAACACTTAAAAGTATTCTGAAGGTGATAAAAAAAATTTCAAAAATATACATTCAAAGATAATTCATACAAGCAATTAGTCTGCAAACGAGGGCTAGTTCTGAAAACAACTTTGGAAGGAATATGCCCCACCTAAAGGCAGCATCCACTACTTAGACTCCTCACTGGTATCATGATAATGCAGGCCAGCTCCTGCCAGATCTTTCAGTTTTTAAAGAGAAGCCAGAAATCAGAATTCTTTATTGTGAATCTTCCAATTTTTAATCACTATAAATAATTTAAGTTTTTAGTTAAAAACAAATCCCTCCTTCCCCAAACTAAGAGCTAAATACATATGCAGTCAATGTGAGGTTTGGGGCCTTGGATTGCAACCCTGTGTCAAATTAGGCATCAAAAAGATCCAGGTACAAGTTCTAGATGTACCCCTACCACGTTGGTGATCTTTGACAAGTATGCATGTTGCAGGGGGAGAATTTGGGGAGGTGATAGAACTGAGGTATACAGAAAAGGAGGTCTGGGGCTTACAGAGTTGATCTGGTTCAATTTATGTTAGGCTTCTCTATGATATTTTGTTTAAGGGAAAGGTTTAGAGCTTAAAAAAATGCAAAAGCCACTAAACTAGGTGCTTTAAAGTTATCTGATTCTAGCTCTATGTTCCTTATATTAATCTTAGTACCATATAAACACCAGTTGGTAAATACAAAGGCAATCCACTATAAGTTTTAGTTTGAAGAAAGACTATTTCAAGGTAGACTATTTACTGATGGTTGGAAAAGAAAACATTTATAGATTTATCCTTGCAATTCAAAATACTAAACTTGGAGAAATCAATTTGAATTCTAAGTGTACTACTGGATAGTAAAATTCTGAAACATTTAGTATACTGTCTTTGAACAATTAGGTAAATGAGTTTTAAATGTTCAAACACAGAATTTGTATTTACTCACAAACTAAATTAATGATATTAGGAAACTAATTTGTTGAAACTAACAATAATAAAGATACGGGATTCCTAAAATCACTACAACTGAGACCTACCTAAGATTTAGAATTAAATAATAAAATACATTCACATATCATTTACTAGATTACAAACTCTGTAAGGGCAGGTGTTTTTTTTTATTCTTTTTAATGAACACACTGACTAAGACAATGCGAATACATCATAGACATAAAAATATTTACAGATTTTATTGAATCATATTCTAGAACCAAAAGAGGAATGCCCGTGTTCCAAACCAAGATGAAAGGCAGTCTATAAGAATGGAAGAGCTTACTTAGAATTAAAACTATTGAATAACTGAGGGTCAAATACTGGCTCAGCAGATAACTATGTGATTACTACATATGACCTTGAGCAAGTTAAACTCTGAGTTTCAGTGTCCTCATCCACACCCTGCAGTTAATGCTGGAGAGCTGTATTAGAATAAGTCTGCACATAATGAAGCTTTCTATTTTCCCTTCTTTTAGAATTAGAGTTAAGATTGGATTAGGAATTTGTTCCGTTTTTCCCTGAAGCAAATTTATTTCTTTCCTCCATCTTATGTAAAGCCTTCGAAAAAGGGAAACTATGAAATCTCTCCTCATTACCATTACCTAAGTATGGCCTAGCATTAATACCTGCTTCTTAAGCAGGGAGTAAATTCTAGGGCTGAAAGAGAAAAAAAAAAAGAGAGACCTTAGGTTTAGGCTAAACCTAAAGCTGGGGATGCATATGTATAACTGAAGAAAAAAAAGTGGTGAAAATACCACAAAGACAAGGACATATGGAGTTTCTTATGGCAAGACAGTAGCAATTTTAGTTCTTCACTGGGGCAACTCTGTACCAGTACCATTTTATGTGTGGTGCTGACCAAGCTGCCTCTTACCTCCAGACCCTAACAAAACACAGAACAAATCCATTCACTGGTCCATCCCCAAAAGAACAATATTAAGTAAATACAACTGACTGGTAACTGGCCAGAGGAAATCAGTTTATGGAATGAAATGACGGTTCTGGCTACCACAAATTACTATTGCATTAACAAAAGAATGAACTATTTAGTTCATATTATTATTTAATAAAATTAAATAATTTCTTCATATTTATGTATTTTCATCCAGTTGACAGAAAAAAAGGAAACCATTAAACTGAAATATGTGAATACTCACTCGATTTAACAAATCAATTTCTTCTTTGAGTTTTCCAATCATTTCCTCTTTATCTTGCATTAGTCTCACAAGTCTTAAGTTTTCTTGTCTTTCTCTTACCACTTCCTGGTAGATATAATTACAAAGTATTAATTGGGAAGTAACAAGTTGTTTATAATCTTAAATAGCATACATCTGCTAAGTCTGGTGAAGTACCTTAGATACATGAAGATTTCCAATGAATTTCTTAAGTCACTTGGTAAGGAAAGGAGGACCCCATCCCAGAAAAGAACCAGAGAATGAGAGGAATACAGGAGTTGTAAAATATACTTCTGATTAAATCTATGTTTACCCAAGTTTTTAACAAATACCAATACTCAATGACTTTAGCTCTTTAGTTGATCACCACCATTAGTAATAAAATATCTTAACATTTAATGACCAATACCCTGTTGAAGAA
The DNA here is from genome assembly GCF_039906515.1 of Pseudorca crassidens. Taxonomy (NCBI): domain Eukaryota; kingdom Metazoa; phylum Chordata; class Mammalia; order Artiodactyla; family Delphinidae; genus Pseudorca; species Pseudorca crassidens. The sequence goes on from NC_090306.1 coordinate 67,493,470, forward strand.
AATTCAAAATTTTAATAAAAAATACAAAGTTCAAGAAAAGGAGATGGCTCTATGGAAAACTCTAAACAGAAAAATAATGATCCTCCATTTTACTTCTGGCTCTGCCAGTTAACTGACAATGGATAAAATGAAGGAACTGAAAATGATTACTGGTTTTTAAACTTTTTTTTTCTTTAAACAATGCAACACCTTTTCCAAAGAAATCTTATCAGAAGCCTGGACTTTACGCTGGGTCAGCCACCTTGGGGGCAAAAGTGAAGCAGAACTGAAAAGGTCTCACATAGAATTTGGCTTCTTTCTTACTCACCCTCAGAGGAAAGCAGCCAGCCGGCCTCATTAATCAGCTGCTGCCAACTGCTAGGAACTCAATCCAAACTCTTGTGGAACTTTAAAAGCCCTTCTGAAGAACCCCCTTGAAAACTATTATACTATGTATTCCTTAAAGTTTTTAATTTAAACTCACAGAAACTAGGGTTAAAGTTCGAATGTGAACTAACAATAATCATAATATTATAAAAAGAAACAATTTTTAAAATTCAATCTCTACTTAAAACAATTTTTATATCACAAGGAATAGTTTCAGTTCAGCAAAATAAAACACATTTTCAACAATCAGAAAGTAATTCAGCACCATTATCAATTTTAGGGATTTAATGTTTACAGAACAAAGTTGAGACCCCATGGTTAATAAATTAATGCCAATATTCATTTGAGATGTTCTCAAAGATACTCCTAAACAGGTTTATCCTTAAAATTGTTTCAAACACCACAGTGGCTCTGGGCTCTACCTCACAACCCAGAAGAAAGTCTACAATCTGTACAGATAATATAATAAACACACAGTAGTACATACTGCTAGCAGAGACTTCTAACCATTTCAAAGGCAAAGATTGTTTTCAATATATTAAAGATAACACTTGGCAAAATGAGAGTATCCATTAAATATTAACCAATTCAAGAGCTGGCTCCATTTCTAAAAGTTTTAACATCAACAGAACTGGACAGAAAAGTATTAAGGAAATCAGAAAATGCTTAGCCATTATGCATCTAGAAAATATATAATTAAGAGTGATTCAAAGCTTTTATTTGACTACACATGGAAGTACCGATTAACACTACTGGTTATCTTCCATTAGTGCCCCTCATTCTTTTCCCTTTTTTGTCACTGTCTCTTCCTTACACATTTCAATTTTTCTCTGTGCTGCTATGAAAGTGAAAAAGGGATCCCAATGGTATATTAATTTCATAAATCTTAAATAATTTGTAATTCATACCTTTTCAAGATCTTCAATTTTCTTTTCCAATGTGCTACTTGAGACCAAATTACCTGAAGCATTTGCATCCCTGTTATACCTGCTGAACCCACTTCTATCTGTTCGGGAAAATCTACTTGAGACATCTTCTTCAGAGGCAGTGGTTGTGCTATGGAAATAAAAAAGATACAAAAATTTTTTTGTTTTTTAGATGTTGGGGGTAGGAATTTATTAATTAATTAATTAATTTTTGCTGTGTTGGGTCTTCGTTTCTGTGCGAGGGCTTTCTCTAGTTGTGGCAAGCAGGGGCCACTCTTCATCGTGATGCGCGGGCCTTTCACTATTGCGGCCTCTCTTGTTGCGGAGCACAGGCTCCAGATGCACAGGCTCAGTAGTTGTGGCTCACGGGCCTAGTTGCTCCGGGGCATGTGGGATCCTCCCAGACCAGGGCTCCAACCCGTGTCCCCTGCATTAGTAGGCAGATTCTCAACCACTGTGCCACCAGGGAAGCCCCCCAAATTTTTAAAGATACCTAATATTCAGCAAGAAGAGTGCCAAGAGTATTTTCTGTTCACCCTAAACAATTATCATTCCCCTGAGGACACATGGTTATAATAGCCAACTTATTTATAATTATGGAAGTTAATCATTATTCCAACACGATAAAAAAATTTTTTTTAAATTAATTCTTTTGACCAGTATCTACTGAGTAGCTGCTAAGTACCAGACACTGTTATGAGTACTGAAGATGGAACAGGAAACACAGATGTGCAAACATGGACTCTGACTTTCATAGAGCTTTCAGTGTAATAGGAATATAACCAATGACAATAAAGCAAGACAACTATCACAATAAGGTAAGTGTAAGGTACTCTGAGAATTATGACAGTGGACCTAATGTAGCCTATCTGTAGTGAAGAACCACTTTCTTTCTCCTTTTATTTTTAAATTCCATTACATCATGGACAAACACTTTTTTTTTTTTGGCTGTGCTGGGTCTTCACTGCTGCACACAGGCTTTCTCTAGTTGCATCAAGCAGGGGCTACTCTTCATTGTGGTGCACGGGCTTCTCATTGAGGTGGCTTCTCTTGTGGCGGAGCACAGGCTCTAGGCACACAGGCTTCAGTAACTGCAGCACACGAGCTCAGTAGTTGTGGCTTGTGGGCTCTAGAGCACAGGCTCAGTAGTTGTGGCACACAGCAGTTGTTCCGCGGCATGTGGGATCTTCCCAGACCAGGGCTCAAACCCGTGTCCCCTGCATTAGCAGGCGGATTCTTAACCACTGTACCACCAGGGAAGTCCCCATGGACCAATACTTTTGTAAGATCAAACAAAAATGAACTGGAAAAATAAAAGTAAAAAAGGCCATACAAAATACAAGCCTAAATGTTTTATTAGATTCAGACCCATAAAATTATATTTCAAAAACAGGATAAACAAAAAAGAAAAGAATTACATAAAACTGCAGAATTTTCATTGGAAGTATGCATATAGGCAATTATAGAGAACAGCTATCGCACTAGCAACTTTTGTCATTTCATAATTCTTATTTAACCAAAAGTTATCACTGAAATAGCCATTCTTCATATTAAACACCAATTCACACATTCTGAACTAATAGCATATGTCAATATTTAAAGTTTTTAATATAACAAATAAGCTTGCTTCTTGCTTTTGCATTAGTTATCTATTACTGCATAAAAAAATATGCCAAAACTTAGTGGCTTAAAATAACAGTTATTATCTGACAATTTCTGTTGGTCAGGAATCTGGAAGCAGATTAGCTGGGTGTTCATGATTCAGGGTCTCTTATGAGGTTTTAGTCAAGATGTTGGTCAGGACTACAGTCATCTGAAGCCTTGTCTGGGCTGGAGAATTTGCCTCACTGAGCTGATGGTAAAAGGCCTCATCAGTTTCTCACTGGTTGTTGGCCAAAAGCCTCAATTCCTCAGTATGAGGGCCTCTCTACTGGGCTGTGCACGACAAGGCAGCTGGCTTCCAGAGAGAAAGCGACACAACAACCAAGACAGACACTGCAGTCTCTGTTATGACCTAAACTCAGAAGTGACATACTATCACATCAACCCCATGTTGAATGTGGAAGGGGATTACACAAGGTGAAAATACCAGGAGGTAGAGCTTCCTGGGGGCTCTTTTGGAGGCTGGCATCATTCTTGCTAATCTACCGAATCTAGGTTGGACTGATGACAATGCTGATCACAAGGGGTAAGGTATATCTAAACTACCTCTATGATTTGTTTTAGTAGCACTCACAACAGAGAAATTAGTTTCACAGATGTATATTGACCAAAACAGGGGAAGAGACTTTGAAGCAATTTTAGCAAGCTCAGGATATTCAGTTTTAACTTTTACCCAATATGCAGAAAATGACACTTTTCAAAATTTGTCCTCAATTCTTTATTGGTAGCCAGTTCCAAAAATTTATCCATCAAAAGTATAGTTAAATCTATAATAACTTTTGATGAAAAATAATAGATTCTTGATCTATTAATTTCCTATGCATGGGTTTTCTTTTGATGGAAAATAAAATTCAAAGTCTTATCAAATTTGTAAGGTATATGCTTATAACATTTTGCAACAGTGCAATATTAAAATCATCACCTACTTACTGATAAATTGTGGAACCCATCATAACAATTTGAAGAATCTTTTCCCCAAAATTTCTAACTTTCATTTTTGTCCTTTGACCTTATGTAACACTGAAAACATTTGATATTTCTTTCTTGCATGAAAGGCTAATTAAGATCATTTTTTAAAAAACAATGATGCTATCAGACAAATAACCTTAATTCACATATTTTAAAAGCTGGGGACTAAACTAGTTTCTTTTTTAAAAAAAATGAAGTATAGTTGATTTACAAAACCTGATTTTTTATCTTGTAAAAACATGAAGTGTTCATGCCAAAGGTCAAATACTTTGCCTGAAAATTTCCCTTTAAAAATTACTGTATACCTCAGCATATCGTAACAGCTGATTGGCTCAGCTTCCAAACTATCATTTAGTTGTTTTAAAACCTCAAATTTAATGTATTAGTGTTTAAGTAATTCACACTTTTAGCGAACTGTTAATTTGGTTGATATACCAAGTACACTACTTAGTTCAGCCGACATAACAAGACTTTCTCAATGAAGCAAGCAGGAAGTTGATTTACATTCTGGCACAAGTTTCAACATTTTTTCCCTGTCACTGTCTATATAATAATCAGAACATACTCCTGCAAAGCAAAGCAAAACACCAAACCACATTTGTTGACTTGGTAACTCTTCAAAGTTTTATATATCTCAGACAAGCTGTGTTTGTCAGCAAGGAAGCTGAAAAATAAATTCTTCCTTCACATTACTGTCATGTGAGCAAAGTCAATGTGCTGATCATATTGTAAGAAAAATTCCTTTGCTATCCTGATTTGTCTAAGAGTTGGTCTTCTGTATGACTAAAACTGTCCCTAAATATACCAAGCTATGGGTGTTGCTGGGAAATATTACATGAACTACCTTCTTTGCTACAGATTCATCCAACACCTTCCAGCGAACATCTTTGTCTTGTCATTTGTGTGTAGTTTTTTAATGTTAGCAACCTGAAGTCAGACTGTAAAAGAAACTCACAAAATACTAATGAAATCCTGAATATATATGAAATCCTGAAGATCTCTTCTGTCAGCTTAACTGTTATAGTTCTTCTTTCAAATAAGGCATTTGTGGTTGTGAATATAATTATGTCATGCATGTAAATGCCACTTAAATTTTGATGGTTTTATTGTTTTAGCAGCCAGTACATCACTGCAAATAACCCACTGTGGTTTTAGCACTTCCCATCAATAATGGCTAAAAATTGAACTCAATATAGGAGGGAGGATACTTCCCAACAAAACTAGTACAAACTCTTTTGGTCTGTACCTCTTTGAAATTACTTCCATCATCATCATTTGGTTTAGTATTACTGTCACATTCAGAAAAGATGTATCTTTTTTTATTAAAAAAATAATCTAGGAAAGCTTCCTTTATCATAAGTAAATTAAGATTGAAAATAAAGAATATAAATTTTAGGGCTTCCCTGGTGGCGCAGTGGTTGAGAGTCCGTCTGTTGATGCAGGGGACACGGGCTCATGCCCCAGTCCGGGAAGATCCCACATGCCACGGAGCAGCTAGGCCCGTGAGCCATGGCCACTGAGCCTGCGCATCCGGAGCCTGTGCTCCGCAATGGGAGAGGTCACAACAGTAAGAGGCCCGCGTACCGCAAAAAAAAAAAATTTTACTTCCTAGATTTAGGTAATACTAACAAAAGCAGAAATTGAAAAGAATAAAAAAGGTTTTTTGTTTTTATTTGTTTTATTTTGATTTATTATATATTTACTTTTTAATTATTTTACTTATGAAACAAGAATATGCCTGATTAAATTTAACACATGATTTTTAAGGTAAATAAATCCTTCTTCAATTCTTACACATTTTGGGTTACAAATGACTAACATAAAAATAACACAGGTAGAGCAGAATACACATTCTTCTCTAGCTTGCGTGGTATACTAACCAAGATAAACCATATTCTGAGCCATAAAACACACTTTCACAAATTTATAAGAACAGAAACCATATAATGTCTGCTCTTAGGCCACAACAGAATTAGACTAGAACCAGTAACAGCCCCAAAATAACATGCAGATTAAACAGTGCACTCCTAAATAACACATAGGTCAAAGAAGAAATCTCAAGAGAAATTTTAAAATATTTTGAACAAAACGAAAACGAACCCACAACTTATAACTTGTGGAATGCAGTAAAAGCAGTGCTTAGAGGGAAATTTATAGCAATGAACGCATATATTAGAAAAGAAGATAGATTTAAAATGAATAGTCTAAGTTTCTACCTTAGGAAACTAGAAAAGAAAGAGCAAATTAAATCCAAAGTAAGCAGAATAAAAGAATAACAAGAACCAGAGCAGAAATGAATGAAATTGAAAACAGGAAACCAACACAGAATAATCAATGAAACCAAAAGCTATTTCCTTGAAAATATCAATATAAGCAATAGGCCTCTAGCCAAGCTAACTAAGAAAAAGAGAGAATCTCTTCCAGAAGATAAAAGCAGAGGAAATATTTCCTAACTCATTTTATGAGGCCAGCATTACCCTAATACCAAAACCAAAGATATCGCAAGAAAAGAAAACTAAACACTAAGATGTCTCATGAACATTGATGCAAAAATCCTCAACAAAATATTTGCAAATCAAATTCGAGAATGTATAAAAAGAATTATACACCAAAATCAAGTGGGATTTATTCAAGCCTGGTTCAACAGTTTAAAAAAAAATCAATTAATGTAATCTATCACAGTAACAGGCTAAAGAAAATCACATGATCACCCATAAATTCAGAAAAAGCATTTGATAAAATCGAACATCTATTCATGATAAAAACTGGACAAACTAAGCACAGACGGGAACTTCCTTGACTTGATAAAGAATAACTACAAAAAACCTACATCATATGAAATGGTAAGACACTCAAAAGCTTTCCTGCTAAGATCAGGAGAAGGCAAGAATGTCCCCCCCCCCCCACTATTCCTTTTCAGCATCTTACTGGAAGTCCTAGGTAATGCAATAAGACAAGAAAAGGAAATAAAAGTAATACAGGCTGGGAAGGAAGAAATAAAACTGTCTTTGTTCACAAATGATAAGATCATCTATGGAGAAAATGTGAAAGAATCCACACCAAAAAATTCCTGGAACTAATAAGCAATTATAGCAAGGTTGCAAGATACAAGGTTAACATACAAAAGTCAATCCCTTTCCTACACGCCAGCACTGAACAAGCGGAATTTGAAATTAAAAACACAATACATTTACATTAGCTCTCTCCAAAATGAGATACTTAGGTATAAATCTAATTAAATATATACAACATCTACGTGAGGAAAACAACAAAACTCGAATGAAAGATACCAAAGAAGAACTAAATAGAGAAATAATCCCTGTTAATGGATAGGAAGAGTCAATACTGGCAAGATGTCACTTCTTCCCAACTTTGATTTCCCACTATCTACTGGCTCAATGAAAGCCGAATCAAAATCTTAGCAAATTATTTTGTGGCTATTGACAAACTAATTCTAAAGTTTACATGGAGAGGCAAGATCCAGAATAGCCAACACAATATTAATGAACAATGTTGGAGGGCTAACACTACCCAACTTCAAGGCTTACTATAAAGCTACAGTAATCAAGCAGTGCAACACTCGTGAAAGAAGAGACAAATAGAGCAATGGAACAGCAATGGAAGCAGAAAGAGACTCACATAAATAACCCACAAGTGATCTCTGTCAAAGAAGCAAAGGCAATACAATGGAACAAAACAGTCTTTTCAACAAATGATGCTGGAACAACTGGACATCCGCATGCAAAAAATGAAAAATAAGGCAAAGACTGTATACCCTTCACAAAAGTTACTTCAAAATGGATCACGGACCTAAATGAAAAATGCAAAACTACAAAATTTCCTAGAAGATAACTAACATAGGAGAAAATGTAAAAGTCCCTGGATATGCTGATGACTTCTTAGATAAAACACCAAAGGCACAATCCATGAAAGAAACTGATAGCTGGATTCATTAAAATTAAAAATTTCTGCTCTGTGAAAGACAATGTTAAGAGAACAAGAAGACAAGCCAGGCTGGGAGAAAATATTTACAAAAGACACATCTGGTAAAGAACTGTTATCCAAAATATACAAAGAATTCTACAACTCAACAATAACAAACCACCCGATTGAAGAATAGGCCAAAGAACGTAACAGACACCTCAGCAAAGAAGATATACAGATGGCAGATAAGCATATGAGAAGATGCTCCATATCATATATCATCAGGGAAATACAAACTAAAATGAGATACCACTGTACACATATTAAAATGGCTAAAATCAGGATCAATGCTGGTGAAGATGTGGAGTAACACGAACCCTTATTCACTGCTGGTGGGAATGTAAAATGGTACAGCCGCTTCAGTGACAGTTTCGTGGTTTCTTATAAAACTAAATATACTCTTACCGCCAATCATGCTCCTTGGTATTGACCTAAAGGAGCTGAAAACATATGTCTACCCAAAAACATGCACGTGGGTGTTTATAGCAGTTTTATTCACAATTGCCAAAACTTGGGAGCAACCACGATGTCCTTTCCAGGTGAATACACAAATAAACTACAGAAAATGGAATATTATTCAGCACTAAAAAGAAATAAGCTATCAAGCCATGAAATGATATGAAGGAAACTTAAATGCATATTACTAAGTGAAAGAAGCCAATCTGAGAAGGCTATATACTGTATGGTTTCAGTTATATGACATTGTGGAAAAGGCAAAACTATGGAGAGAATAAAAAGATGAGAGACTAAAATGCTACCATAGTGATGGATACATGTCATTATACATTTGTCCAAACTCACAAAATGTGCAACACCAAGAGTGAACCATAATGTAAACTATGGACTTTGGGTGGTTATGATGTGTCAGTGTAAGTTCATCAGTTGTAACAAATGGGCTTCCCTATTGAGGAATGTTGACAATGGGGAGGCTATCCGTGTGTGGGGACAGGTTTATATGGGAAATCTCTGTACCTTTCCCTCAATTTTGCTCTAAAAACTTAAATTAAAAAAAATCACGTACGTACCACAGCACCTGAACTAGTCGATATCCTGTTCTGAAAGGATTCTGCTTATCATGCACTTAGGTGTGATGATGACAATGTTAAAATGCAATTCAGGCTTCTAAACATTTACTCTCAAGTTTTATTCTTACCTTGTCATGGATTACTTACAAACAGTTCAAGGACCACACTTTGAGCAGCATTATGCTAAAGAATGTTTAAACTCAGACTTAAAAGAGGAATAAGAATGTGTAAATATCTAGAAACAAAGAGTACGTGGCCCTTTGAGAAACAGAAAAATCCAATATGGCTAAAGCATGAAAGGTAAATATAAGGGTGATAAGATATGACACTGGAAAAGCAAGCAGGAGACCTGAAAGCAAGATATGACACTGGAAAAGCAAGCAGGAGACCTGAAAGCTCTTTTATGAAGAATTTCAACTAATGGTCTCCAAATTTATTCATTACATAAACATTGGTATGTATATTTATCTACTATCTTTATAATCGATTTACAATATCATTATGTTTGGTTATATATTACATATTCATATATACTTTATTATACAAACATATGTAAATTAAATAATATGATTTATAATGTGATATTGTTAAAATATTATCTGTATCACTAAAAATATAACATAAAGGGGTGAAAAGATTTTAAATGTACATCTTTTTTCTTTTGGCTGCGTTGGGTCTTTGTTGCTGTGCGCAGGCTTTCTCTAGTTGCGGTGAACGGGAGCTACTCTTCGTTGCGGTGCGCGGGCTTCTCACTGCAGTGGCTTCTCTTGTTGTGGAGCACAGGCTCTAGGTGGGCAGGCTTCAGTAGTTGTGGTGCACAGGCTCAGTAGTTGTGGTGCACAGGCTCAGTAGTTGTGGCTCGTGGGCTCTAAAGGGCAGGCTCAGTAGCTGTGGAGCATGGGCTTAGTTGCTCCATGGCATGTGGGATCTTCCCGGACCAGGGATGAAACCCGTGTTCCCTGCATTGGCAGGTGGATTCTTAACCACTGTACCACCAGGGAAGTCCCTAAATATACATTTTAATTATTTATGATACAAATTTTTTTGTTTTCACAAAAATTGACTATAGTATTTTTTTTTTTTTTTTTTGGGTACGCGGGCCTCTCACTCTTGTGGCCTCTTCCGTTACAGAGCACAGGCTCAGCGGCCATGGCTCACGGGCCCAGCCGCTCCGCGGCATGTGGTATCTTCCCAGACCGGGGCAAGAACCCGTGTCTCCTGAATCGGCAGGCGGACTCTCAACCACTGCGCCACCAGGGAAGCCCGACTATAGTATATTTAATGAAAGTATAATTTGAATATGCTTCACTTCTGAGGAACTTATTTTAACTCTTTGTGATATATAGAGATTTGAAGGTGTAGTTCTATGCATATTTGATTTTTAATGTCTGTAACAGCAGAAAGAGATGTCTCACAGGAAGAATTTAAAGTTTTTTAAATTTTCACTTAAAACTCCAAAGCAAGCATCAAAATTTTTTTCTAATTTATAAGAACAGATCTGATTTTGTGTATCTTGCCAACTGAACACCACATGATCACCTTTGCGTTTATATACTTATTTTTATATTCTCCTTAAATTCCCCCCGACCTATCCATTTTGTATTAGTTAAACAACATAATAATTCATAAATCCATCTAACCATTCAAATTACACTATTGTGCAACATTTAGAAAGTGAACAAACTTTCCTCAGGATACCTCAAATACTAAATAATCATCTGATACATAGAACAAGGGAATAAATAACAAGTACATAGTGCTAGCTATTAAGTATACAGTGGGCCCTACGAATCTGTGGGTTCCACATCCACAGACTGAACCAACCCACATTGAAAATATTCAGGGGGGAAAAATGCTAGAAATTTCCAAAAAGCCAAACATATTTATATAGCACTCACACTGTATTAGGTACTATAAGCATTCTAGAGATAATTTAAGTATACAAGAGGATGTGCATAGATTATATACAAATACACCATTTTATACAAGAGACTTGAGCATCCACAAATTTTGGTATCCTCAGGGTCCTGGACCCAATCCCCGCTCCGTGAATATCAAGGGATGACTGTAAATGTCTTACTGTCTTTTAGATTAAAAGGTAAATACAAACAGAAGATCTAATATTTCCCTCCTGCATCCTAACATTATCTTGTGCATCACCCTGCCTTGGAGACCAGTTTAGACTCATTTAAAGGTAATAGGAAGTCATTAAAGCAGGGAAAGTGACAGAATCATTTTAATAAAATGCACTGGAAATGAGCAAAACTGAAGGCAGCGACACCAGTTTGAAGGGTATTGTAATCATCTATGTAAGAGATGATGAAAAAAAAAAAAAAAAAAAGAGATGATGGTGTCCCTGGACTTCCCTGGTGGTGCACTGGTTAAGAATCCACCTGCCAATGCAGGGAGCAAGGGTTCGATCCTTGGTCTGGGAAGATCCCACATGCCGCAGAGCAACTAAGCCCGTGCACCACTACTACTGAAGCCACACACCTAGAGCCTGTGCTCTGCAACAATAGAAGCCACCACAATGAGAAGCCCGGGCACCACAACGAAGAGTAGCCCCTGCTCACCACAAATAGAAAAAGTCCACACGCAGCAACAAAAAACCTAACGTAGCCAAAAATTAATTAATTAATTAAATTTATAAATAAATATATATATATTATATTTATATATTATTTATTTATTTATTTTAAAAAAGAGATGATGGTGTCCTAGATTGGTGGGTTGGCACTGGAGCTACAATGACTGAATTTAAGTGAGGTTGTGAAGAAAGGGGAGGGGAGGGGAGGGGAGGGGAGGGGAGGGGAGGGGAGGGGAGGGGAGGGGAGGGGAGGGGAGGGGAGGGGAGGGGAGGGGAGGGGAGGGGAGGGGAGGGGAGGGGAGGGGAGGAGAGGAGAGGAGAGGAGAGGAGAGGAGAGGAGAGGAGAGGAGAGGAGAGGAGAGGAGAGGAGAGGAGAGGAGAGGAGAGGAGAGGAGAGGAAAGGAAAGGAAGAAAGGAGGGAGGGAGGGAGGGAGGGAGGAAGGAAGGAAGGAAGGAAGGAAGGAAGGAAGGAAGGAAGGAAGGAAGGAAGGAAGGAAGGAAGAAGGAAGGAAGAGTCAAAAGCAATGTCCAGATTTCTGACTTGAGCAAGAATGTATTTTGATACCAACTACTGAAATCCACTAAGTTTCACAAGTTTACTTTTGAACATGCTGAGTTTAAGATGCTTCTAAGATATCTAAAAGTAGACATTTGAAAGTTGTTGGTTATACAGATATAGAGCTAATGATTTAAAATCATCAACGTAGGTATATACAGTAACCAAAGTCACCAGAGTGAAAGAAATTTCTAGAACAAATACACAGAACAAAAAGAGAATAGTCTAAGACAAAGAGCTGAGTAACATCAACACATAAAGAGTAAGTACAGGAAAGGAAGAACTACAAATAAAAACTGGGAAATACTGGCAAAGTGGCAGGAAGAAAATCAAGAGGGTAAGGTATCACCAAAGCCATTATCTATCATGTTATAAAAGAGCATTAGAATCATTTTAAAGGACCTCTTTTCACTTAAAAAGAAGTCCACTTATCTGCATCAACCACAGATTATTCAAGTAGAAACCACAACGCTGACAACTACAAACGAAAACCTAAAAATGTGGATATCCCTTAATATGTTTGTTTGCTTGATGTACAAGCTTAAAACAGCCTTTCAAAAAGTTTAACCTATTAACAATTTTAAAAATCCTTCCTATTAGGCCTGTCAATACACAAGTGATAATATCATACAAACTCAAAACAGGGAATAATTATTACTGAAAAACATAATCAGTGATTTATCCCCATTAGGTATTAGGTTTGTAAAGAACACTGTCATAATTGTGAATAACTGTGTTAACTGATCTTATTACCAAATTTAGCTCTGTTTATTTTAAAAACAGGGGCTTCCCTGGTGGCGCAGTGGTTGAGAGTCCGCCTGCCGATGCAGGGCACACGGGTTCGTGCCCCGGTCCGGGAAGATCCCACATGCCACGGAGAGGCTGGGCCCGTGAGCCATGGCCACTGAGCCTGCGCGTCCGGAGCCTGTGCTCCGCAACGGAAGAGGCCACAACAGTGAGAGGCCCGCATACTGCAAAAAAATAAAAAATAATAAATAAAAACAGAAATGTTTTTAACCTATTTTTGAGGGCTGGATATGTACAGCGCAAAATACCCAGAATAAAAGATTGTTTTATTAACTCCAAAAAGATTGTAACGTTCTATTCAGGAATGTTAACACAAATCTCTAACCAATACATTTCCAAAAAGAATCCCCCTCTGCCCTTAGCTACAAAGTATTAACCATAATGTGCAGAAAAGGAAAAAGAATAAACAGTATCATCAAAGATAAATACCACCATTTACCGAAATTTTCCCCTCTGGGAATTTTCATATTTTCTGTGGAAAGACTAGAAGGTGTTGTGTTGGGGGATAAAACTATCACGAGAACAAGATTGGCAGCATTATGAGATTACAGCTAAAGGAATTTCCCACTAAAATAGATATTTTAAACCTTAGCAATTAGAAGAAATACAAGACCCATGAGTAAAATCCTAGTTTTAGAATGGATACCAAATATTTAGAAGTATTAGGTAAGTCGGGGAATTACTAAATAACCAAGAAGTACATGACTGGTCTCCATATTTTTAATGTTTCACTACCTTATTCAATTCCACCACCACTGTCCCAAACAGTCCCTCACTCTGGGTAGGTCTTCTCTCTCTTCTCCCTTTAAACACACACACACACACACACACACACACACACACACACACACACACACACACACACAGCAACAACTAAAGATCAAAATCATCTCTCAGACTCTTTATTAAAATTGTGATACATATTCACTGTGGGAAACAGATAACATGAATCAATATCTCCAGTAACTCCACCAACCCAGAGATAACGGCTGTTATATTCTACAATATATTAGTAGTTCATAACCTTTTTGTATTGCAGATCTCTTTGAAAATCTGATGAAAAATATAGCTCTTCTCCCAGATAACCATGATATTCTTTTATATAGAATTTTAGCAGCTCATCAATAGAGTTCAAGTTAAGAACACATATATATTATGATAGATGTTGTTTTATATCATACTCTTTGTAATATGCTTTCCCTCTCTCCATTTAACATAAATAGGTAATAATTTTCCTATAATTATTAATTCCTATAATTAACAGTTTTCTAAAGAATCAGTTTAATGCCTGTATTGTAACTTTATATTAATATGCTATAGCTTATAACCTATCTCACTGTTAGAAATTTAAGTTTCTCCAGTTAGGGGCTATCATACTTGTTCATTTCTGGTGTGTTAAGTATAATGAATTATCCTAAAGAAATCACTATAAACTTAACCAAGTAAACATTCCACTAAGAAAATTACACATTGGGGGAAAAAAAAACCCCAAAAATACATAACCACTGATCCATCCTTCTTAAACCTTGAGTTTCAGAAATTTCAAGACTCCCCCCTCCAAATAATTATCCAAAGTTATTTAAACATGTTTTAAAAAGGAGTTCAGTGAATATGTTAAGAGACGTTCTAGGTAAACAGGAGTTGATTCAATAAAATAGAGCTCAACTACAGTGACTGCTTAACAAACTCAATGCTTAAAAAGTACATCCTTGATATTTGTAAGAAAAAAATTAATATTTAATCCATAATTTACAAGAGCACACAAACTAGTCTTGTGGGTGGCTTGTACCCTCTAATGACTTTTTCAGTTTGTCTAGTCGTATATATATCATAAGTTATTTGGTTTGCTGAAAATATTTTCTAACATATAATGCCAAATTTCTATCCTTTAGCCCATTCCTCCTTTTTTCACCCCCATTAATCAGCAGACACCCTTCTCCAAATAACATACATTCTCCAGTCTTTGCTACAACTTGCCGACAGATTAATGAAAGTAATGAACTGTTGATATACAATGTAACAAATTCCTCTAGATAAGGAATTGTTAATTTCAGATCTAGATTTTGTGCTTGTTTTTATTTGGTGTGTGTTCAACTACGAGTTGCTATGAGTCCATGAATAATGACTAGAAACTTTAAAAAAAAATTGTTGTTGTTTGTTTTATAACAGTATTAAACATGGCTAAACCTTTGAGAGCTAAAAAGTAACAAACCATGTGCTTTAGGCTATGAAAATAAAAGAAGTAACAAGTATATGAACAGGTCACAAGTAAAATAATGGTCTAAAAAATGGGTGGGATGGGGAAGGGAGGGAGATCCAAGAGGGAGGGGATATATGTATACATATAGCTAACTAACTTCACTGTACAGCAGAAACTTATACAACATTGTAAAGCAATTATACTCCAATAAAAAAAGCTTAAAAATAAAAACATACATCATGTGAAATCAATTTTCTACCTAATTTAACACAATATGTAAATAAAGCTTTTGATGAGGATTTGTAAATTATTCCCCTAATGATTCTACCTAAAGAATGCAAATCTGAAAAGTGCCAATTATAATTTAAGGTTTATAATTTAATAAGGATTAAATATGTATGAATGATACAGCAAACATGGTAAGCTACTGAAGTTTATTTTTATTCCCCAAACCAAAAACTGATGATAAAAACTCTTTTGGTTTGAAAATGTGGCCTGGAAATAGGCCAAATCAAAGCTATTTGATTGGCAATGCTTGCTAGCAAAAGAAAAAAGAGTCTTTCCAGTTTAAACTATTCATGTTAAGTAAAAATTACCAAGCACAAGTTTCATTATATCTACATCAAAATTACTCAGAAATGAAAATAAAAGCAGCAGCAGTGGCAAACATATCAGACCTACTTAGTCAATTGTTGATTACCTTGGCCTTCTTATCTCTTTTAAAAGGTAAACACTGGGACTTCCCTGGTGCCACAGTGGTTAAGAATCCACCTGCCAATGCAGGGGACACGGGTTCGAGCCTGGGCCTAGGAAGATCCCACACGCCATGGAGCAGCTAAGCCCTTGCGCCACAACTACTGAAGCCCACGCACCTAGAGCCCACACTCTGCAACAAGAGAAGCCACCGCAATGAGAAGCCCACACACTGAAACGAAGACCCAACATGGCCAAAAATAAATAAATTTATTTATTTTTAAAAAAGTTAAACATTGAGTTTTATCTATATAATAACTTAGTATTAAAATTAGAGCTCTTCTTAATCAATGTTTTATTTTAGATGAATTATAATAACCACAACTTTTAACCAAATATTTTAAACTTTAACGTAAAAGTAGGGCAAGACAGAGGTTTTATATGTATAAATCTAGGTAGACTGTCTTGTGCAAGCATGCGAGTTCTGGAGTCAGGTTGCCCGAGTTAAAATCCAGACTCTTCTGTTCAGTAGCTTCGTAAGCACAGTGAAATGATTCTACCTCTTTATCCCACTTCACTCACCTATAAAATAAGAGTAAATATTATACCTACAGTACCTACCTTACAAGATAACTTTGGGAATTGAATGAGATCTCTACGTAAAGCTTCTTGGACATTATAAGCACTTGATAAGATTTACCATTATTCCATGAATTATTAGCACAAGCATGACCACACCTTCTGCAACCTTCATGGCTTCAACAGGGAAAGAAGCTAATATCTCAGTCATCTCCGTTAAACAACTTATACTTAATTGTGATTTTCCTCCTATACATGTGTACACACACTCAAACACATTTCTGATAAAAGCATCACTCCTTGTGTATAGCTGGTGCTATGGACTTGCTAGGGTCTGAATGCTTGTGTCCCCCCAAAAATTCTGTTGAAATCCTAATGTCCAATGTAAGGGTAATAGGAGGTGAGGCTTTGGGAGGTGCCTAGGTCACAAAGGTGGAGTCCTCATGAATGGAGTTAGTGCTCTTATAAAAGAAATCCCACAGAGCTCTCTAGCCCCTTCCACCATGTGAGGACACAGTGAGAAGCTGTTAGTCTGCAACTGGCAAGAGGGCTTTCACCAACCAGAACCTGACCCTGCTGGCTCTCTGATCTCTGACTTCCACGCTCCAGAATTGTGAGAAATAAATTTCTGTTGTCTGTGATATTTTGTTATAGTGGCCTGAATGAACTAAGATCAGAATGAATTGGATACTCCCAAAATTCATATGCTGAAAGCACTAACCCCGATGTGATGGTATATTTGGAAGCAGGGCATTTGGGAGGTAACTAGATTTAGATGAGGTCATGAGGGTGGGGCCCTCATGATGGGATTAGTGCCTTTATCAAAAGAGACACCAGGGAAGCCACCCCTTCTCTCTCCACCATTTGAGGACAAAGTAAGAAGGCAGCTCTCTGCAAGTCAGGAAGAGAAGCCTCATCAGAACCAGACCATGCTGACACTGTGATCTTGGACTTTACAGCCTCCAGAACTGTAAGAAAATAAATTTCTGCTCTAGCCATCCTGTCTATAGTATTTTGTTATGGTATCCCAAAGCTGACTAATACAGATGGTATATCTGTATTTTCAGTGTTTAAATACACAAGGGAAAATGACACAGTTTTTCTTTTGCTAAGTTCATCAAACCCTTACAAATTCATGGTGTTTGCAGTATTCAAAGACTGCAGAGTATGTCAGAATAAGTCATGGTCAGAAAGACATTACACTCCTGCCTACGATGTAATTTCTTTTTAAGAGCACAATATTAAGATTTCTTATGTTTCAAACAGCTGTTTGAAACAGTTCTAGTTAGTTAAGCCATGGTCAGGAAGACATTACACTTATGTCTACAATATGTTGTTAGTCATAACTTAAGGATTCTTACCTTTTGTATCTGCCTGAAACTGTTCTAGATGGCTCCTGTAAAGTAAAAATAAAAAATGACATATCAGTTTGGGTATGTGTATAAGCACACAATTCCGTATTCCATAAAACTACTGACAGAGAATACTGGAACAATTACCATTGTTTTTTTTAATAATTATTTTATAGATTTATTTATTTTTACTTATTTATCTTTGGCTGCATTGGGTCTTCGTTGCTGCTCGCGGGCTTCCTCTAGTTGCAGCAAGTGGGGGCTACTCTTTGTTGTGGTGTGCGGGCTTCTCATTGCGGTGGCTTCTCTTGTTGTGGAGCACGGGCTCTAGGCGCACGGGCTTAAATAGTTGTGGTATGCAGGCTCAGTAGTTGTGGCTCGCAGGCTCTATAGCGCAGGCTCAATAGCTGTGGCGCACAGGCTTAGGTGCTCTGCGGCATGTGGGATCTTCCCAGACCAGGGCTCAAACCCATGTCCCCCTCATTAGCAGGAGGATTCTTAACCACTGCGCCATCAGGGAAGTCCCTTTAAAACTATTTTTGAAACCACAGGAACTAGATTTAAATGTTTAATCACTGGTTATTTAGATAAAGCAGAAAGAAATACTAAGGTTATGTGTATGCACTCAAAGTACATTTTATTGAATGTAGATAATAATGATTCCATATGGAACTTTTCCCCTTAAGTTTCACAAACAGTACTCCAACTAACATTTTATCAAGGTTTTCTTTCATAAAAGTCCCTAATCTTATTTTATATGAACTAAAACTTAAGGCACAGACCTTGAATGATATCTGTCTAAATATGCATTAGAAAAAATGCTAATAATGCCTTAAGTTCCAAAACATAACACCTCTCTCACTTTGGTTATAAATGAAATATTTCAAAACATGACATCAGCTTGATTATCCAGACTATCTCTTGCTGCAATGAAACAGGCAAAATTGCTAAATAAGAATAGCCCTTGTTGCATTTACTGATTTGTGGGTAACTGATATATTGATTGTAATGGTAGAAACAACCTGGCAATAAATAATATTTCTGAGGCTTAAAGTAGGCATTTTCCCCTAACATGATAAAACTTAAGACTAATACACATTTAGAGTAGAATTTTAATAAATACAGAAAGGTGAAATGGAGGATGTTGGAGGATGTTTTCAGCAACACTACACTATCGTGGCATTATACTAATGTTATACTTTGACCCAACTATAAATGACTTAAAGTCAGTTATCAGGTAAGTTTCCATTTATGTATACTAATAAGTTGTATAATATCTGTTTTCTACGTTTCTCACAGCTTTTTTTTTTTTTTAAACAACTAGTGACTTCAAACATATGTCAACTTTTACGGTATTTTCTCTACAGCTAGTTTGGTGCAACTGATCAAATGACAACTTGGACATACCTGATCAAATTATTCCATGCTCATGTCCAAGATGTATAAACAATAAGATTTAAGCCTATTTCTGTATAACTAATATTCAAGAGCTAAGATTCTAAAGCAGACCAACAACTCTTAAGCTTATTGTTTATTGGTTAGATGTGAATATGGTTTTTATTAGACAACACTTAAGCTTACTGTTTATTGGTCAGATTTGAATACAGTTTTATTAGATTATACATTTTGTAACTAAATGTTATTTCACAGTGACTCTACTAATCAAATTCTATTGCTTAGGGACTTCCCTGGTGGTGCAGTGGTTGGGAATCTGCCTGCCAATGCAGGGGACACAGGTTCAAGCCCTGGTCCAGGAAGATCCCACATGCCGCAGAGCAACTAAGGCCGTGTGTCACAACTACTGAGCCTGCACTCTACAGCCTGTGAGCCACAACTACTGAGCCTGTGTACCACAACTACTGAAGCCCGCAAACCTAGAGCCCGTGCTCCACAACAAGAGAAGCCACCGCAATGAGAAGGCCGCACACCACAACTAAGAGTAGTCCCCGCTCACCACAACTAGAGAAAGCCTACGTGCAGCAACAGAGACTCAATGCAGCCAAATATAAATAAATAAATAATAAATTTATATATATATATAAAAAATTCCATTGCTTAACAAGGGAATGTTCCCCAAATTGGATAGACAATATTAGCAGAGATTGGGAGGGGTGGTAGCCTGCTTCTCATGTGTATTCAAGACTCACATTTACAGATGGAATTTAACTATTCCCTGCCAAAAAGAGGAAACTGAAATGATAGAAAAAAAAAAAACATCAGCCCCTATAGTGCAGTAAAAGAGTCCCTTATAACTTTAAGGAGGAAAATTCTTGTTGTTTCTATACATTAATACAAAATTCTACACAAATATAAACCTTAGATTTGTTAACTAGAAGCCTCTATATTTCTGTGACCACAAAGATTTCCAAGCAAAGAGTGATAACGTCATAATTACTATAACTGTGAAAGTTGAAAATTCCATTCTAAGTGTGTGGGGGGAGAAGAAATACCTTCAGTATCACTGAAATTGCTTGTAAAAAATATGAATGCTAAGACTATATTGGTCTTAAAAGTTTCAACGACTATGTAATTAGACCTTCCAATAACCCTAAAGTTTATTATACAACTGATTTAAAATATACTTTTCCTGAAATAATCTTTCTTGTAATGGGTGGTTTATATTACAAAAGGGAGGGGGAAAGGCCTATGTAGAGCTTAGAAAATGTTGGCAAAGCACGAACTGTTTTATGTGAGTTTAAATAAAACATTCTGCTTCATTCAAGCTTAGAATGGTCAATAAGGAAATTCCATGAACATTGTCTTTACAGGTGCAGTGGCAGATCAGCACTTGTAAAGTATAAACGAATATAAAAGCATATGTGAAGTAAGATCAGACAAATACAGGCCCAGTAGAATATAGTAAAATAATACTGAAGTTATTCAAATAAACTTG
The DNA here is from genome assembly GCF_039906515.1 of Pseudorca crassidens. Taxonomy (NCBI): domain Eukaryota; kingdom Metazoa; phylum Chordata; class Mammalia; order Artiodactyla; family Delphinidae; genus Pseudorca; species Pseudorca crassidens. Next base: position 67,514,069 of record NC_090306.1, read on the forward strand.
AATAACTTCAGTATAGCCCTTGGTAAACTATGGCATACCATGGTAACTGGCCCTCAGGACTAACTTTAAAATACCTATACTGGTATATATAATATACTAAGATACAATGTTGAAGATGAATGCAGAACAGAATATCTGTAATGTACAATTGAGAAAAATAACTTTAAAAATGAGAATAAAATAAGGACATTATCAAATTAACAAAGATTTTAAAAGGAAAAACTAAATAATAACCAATATTTGTAACTATAAATGAAGTATAATCTTTAAAAATTGTGAATCACTATATTGTATACCTGTAACTTGTATAGTATTGTACAGCAACTGTACTTCAATTAAAAAAAAAAAAAAAAGGAAAAGCTCATTATTCCCCTCCTTTCCTGAACGCCTTAGTCCTAAAGCCATTAGGTGGGGCAGAGCAAGGTGGGGAGGAAACAAGGTGGCCCCAACCAGGGTATCAGAATACCGGAACACTCCATGAAGAAGAGCTGCTTGGCAAAAAGAATCAGAGTCCAAGAAAACTGAGGCCAGCATCCATACAGCAGGGGGACTTAGCCTGGCATGAGAAATCAGAGCCTGAGCAGAATGAGGAGGGGTCTACAAAGCATGAAAGGGAAGTTAGGTTATCAGGCCTGAGGCAAGGTCAGAAAGGGAGTCCCAGGAAGGGATACTGAGAGCCCCAAGCATGGTGTGATGGCCATCCATTCATGAGGGGGGCCCAAAATGGGGATTTAGAGCCCCAGAAGGGTAAAGAGGCTGTTCCCTCAAAAAAGGCAGCCTGGGGCTTCCCTGGTGGCACAGTGGTTGAGAGTCCGCCTGCCGGTGCAGGGGACACGGGTTCGTGCCCCGGTCTGGGAGGATCCCACATGCTGCGGAGCGGTGGGCCCGTGAGCCATGGCCGCTGGGCCTGTGCGTCTGGAGCCTGTGCTCCGCAACGGGAGGGGCCACAGCAGTGAGAGGCCCGTGTACCGCAAAAAAAAAAAAAAGGCAATCTGGCATGGAGAATTCACAGCCCTTGCAAGGTGTGGAGAGCATCTCTGTAGGGCATGACCAGGGCTGACGTGCCAGAGCCCAAATAGGATGAAGAGAGTGTCCACAGAGTGGCAGCCTGGCCTGGAGGTGTCAAAACCCAATCAGGTGATAAGGGGTCCCCATGACGGAGTAATCCAGCATGAGGTCTCAGTCTGAGCGGGAACAAAGGAAGACCCTAAGGAAGAGCAGCCTGTCACAGGATGGAGAAGCTAAGCAGGGTAAGGACGGAATCCACAGAGGGGGTGAACTGGTGTGAGGAGTCACAACTCAAGCAGGGTAAAGAGGGCAACCTGCAGCTTCACAAGGGATGCCCAAGCCTGAAGAAACTGAGGAGAGTGTTCATGCACAAGGTAAAGCCAACGTATGATGTCAGAACCCACTCGCGGTACGGAGGGCATACGTGTGGGGAAGGAGTGGCAATGGGAAATAGGTTACATATAGGGGAATTGACTAAATAAGAAAACACATTAAGAATAACGGGAAACAGGTTCCTCAGTGTCACAAAAGGGAGTTACAAATACTAGATTTAAGTCTTGTGATATTAGATTAGAATTGGCCATATTGGTATAAATTAGTTTCAGTATCTACATAGATAGATGTAGTTACCTAGGTAGGTAGGCAGGCAGCAGACAAACAGATATGTATACGTATGCATGTACATAGAGACACACACAGTAGGTCTGTACATAGAGAGGGACTACAAATGGTGACATCTCAATAACATGAACATAACTACAGCCCAGATCTTGGCTTCACAATATCATTTACCAGTAAAAGGAATCAGGGCTCCTTAGAGAAATAGCTGCTAGCTTCCAAGACTGGAGTAAGAAGCTAAAGATGAGTCTGCATTATCTTATTATGCCAGAAAACAAAGAAGTATTCCAAGAATGATGGAGATGTAGCAAAGGATACAAAAGGTTAAAGGGGCTCTCACTGGCCAAATTTGGGATAAAGTGACTATTAAAATAAATAATGATGTGCTGTGGTAGGCAGAATAATGACCCTCAAAAGATGTTCACATTCTAATCTCTGTAACCTTCAAATATATTAGGCTACATGGCAAAGGGAAATTAAGGTTGGTAAATCAACGCCACTACACAGGGAGATTATACTGGGTTATCTGATGGGCCCAATGTAATCACAAGGGTCACTGAAAGTGGAAGAAAGAGGCAGAAGAAGGTCAGAGGGAGATATGGAAAAGAATAAAGGTCACAATGCTGACTTTGAAGGAGGAAGAGGGACAAGGAATACAGGTAGCCGCTAGGAGCTGGAAAAGGCAAGGAAACTGATTCTCCCCTACAGCCTCCAGAAAGGAATGCAGCCCTGATTTTAGCCTTTGATTTCAGTCCATGATTTTATTAGTCCAGTGAGACTTCCAACTTACAGAAGTGTAAGTTGATAATTTTGTGTCATTTTAAGATACCAAATTTGTGGTAATTTGTTATAGCAGCAATAGAAAACTAATACTGATGGTAAGTAAAATCCATCAGATAAAATAGGTAATAGTGAGTTGATACAGATATACAGATATAAATAGATGATAGATAAATGGACAGAGATAAATAGAAAGTTTGATGGAGATTAAGGTATCTACATGGTTCAAAGCACTTATCCACAAAATACTTATTAAGAAGGGGCAGTGAAGCCTGGCAAATACCACCTTCATCACACGACCAAAGTGATCATCATCAGCAATGGAACAAACTAAAATCATGTGTCACCTGATAGGATACACAATGAGAAAAACATAGCACCAATTTTGTGATATTCCTGACAAAGACATATAACCTAAATCTAATTATAAGTAAATATTAGATAACCCAAACTGAAGGTCACATCACAAAATAAATGACCTATAATCTTAAAAAGTGTTAAGATTAAGAAAGTTAAGGAAAGACTGTATCAGATTGAAGAAGAGATATAGTGACTAAATAGAACATGTGATTCTGAATTAGACCCTCTTGCTATAATTTAAGACATGACTGGGACAACTGGCAAAACTTGATGATGGCTGAATATGTTAGATGGTAAAAGAATGTGTCAATTTTAATTTCCTATTTTTAAGAGGTGCGTTGTGGTTATGTAGGAGATCTTGTTTGTAGAAAACACACAGTGTAGTATTGGGGGTAATAGGGCATCAAGTTAGCAACTTACTCTCAAACATTTTAAGGGAAAAAAATTCTCTGTACAGTACTTGCAACTTTTCAGTAAACTTGAGATTGTTTTAAAAGGCAAATCAATAAATAATCAAAGAAAGGAGAAAAATAAAACTCATAAATGTCCTCTCACAAAATGCCATTATTTACATAAACTGATAAACTTTTCTTCATAAGTAATTTAGGCAATATGTATCAGAAATTTTTAAAATCTTTAAAATGCATTATGGGGAATTCCCTGGCGGTCCAGTGGTTAGGACTCTGTGCTTTCACTGCAGGGGGCACAGGTTCGATCCCTGGGGGAACTAAGATCCCTCAAGCTGCAAGATGCGGCCAAAAAATAAATAAATAAAACATTTAAAAATGCTTTATGGCTTTTGGCCCAATAAGTTCATCTCTGGTAATCTGGCCAAAGAAAATAATTCAAAACACAAAAAGCTTATTTAATCTCCACAGATGTTAATTCCAGTATGACTTATAATAGTAAAAACGTTTAACCACTGAGGATTTGTATTAATGGGAAATTTGTGTCACCTATTACACACATTAAAAAAGAAAATTCTATGCTACTGAAAATAATACACAAAGAGTTTTGAATAACATGAAAAAAAATGTTCATGCTATAACACCTACAAAGAGAATTTTGGCAATACCATCAAAATTACAAATGCACATTCCTTTTCACCCAGAAATTCTAGTGCTAGGGTTTTATCCTACTGATTTACACACACATATGCAAAAGAACATATATTAAAAGGTTTTCACCACCACATTGTTTGTAAAAGCAAAAAATTATATATAACCTAAATGACCATCAACAGAAATTAGTTAGAAAAATTATGATACATATACAAAATAGAATATTCTGTGTTTACAAAAAAATAATAGGGAAGCTCTTTATGTACTCCACAATATTAAATGAAACGAACAGGATGCAAAACAGTGTGCTAAAAATTAGTGAATACATATATAGACATATATATACACACATATAGACATAAATTTGTTTATGGACTACCTCAAGAAGGATCTAGAAGGATGTGCAAGAAAAGAAAGCACTAGTTGCCTCCAAAGAAGGTAACCAGGTAGCTGAGGAAGACTTTTTACCTACACCTTCTTATGCTTTTTCCATTTTTTAGCATGTGATTGTATGCTTCTTTTAAAATTAGTTAAGCCTAAAGTTTAAAATTTAATAAACAGTTCATAAAATACATAAGGAGACCAAACTAGGTAATTTCCCGTCTTTTACATTTTCATTTTTTTCAAATTTTCTAATTGATCATGTATTATTTAATCAGAGAATTAATATATTACTTTAAAAACTGGCATATTATCTAGGGAAAAAACATGGTTAAAAATGTGTAAAATCATAGCTAAAAATATAAGAAAAAAATATAAAGTCTCATTTTTTATTACCACTACTCCATATTATTTGAAAAATGCCAAACAGAAACTTAAAACACTCTAACCTTTCACAGAGCTTACTGTTATGCCAAATTCATGTTCCCATTTCATTCTTCATTTAAAAAAATTTGTTTAACTGATTCACATACATAATGCTAAGAAACAAAATCTCTCTGTCCTATTCAAGAAAAGCCTTAAAACAACCAATGATGCCAATATTTTCTCTTTTTGTTGTTTTTGAAGTTGGAGTTATAAATAAAATCTATATCTTATGTGAGTAATAGAATATGTGAGTTTAGGTAGTAACTCAGAGAGAGGTCAACTATGTAGACAGAAAAGTTCCTGTTCCCATTCCAACTTCAATGTGGCAATTTGGGATCCACTGGAGAGTTTTTGCCTCACTTTCATCCTAAGCACATAGCCTGGAATATACATACTTAAAACCAAGATCATCAGTGAGTTACATCCTAATTGCTAATGAAACAAACAAATAAACAAAAATGAGAGAAATGAAGGGCAGACCTAGGAAGAGACTAGAAAAGCTACAGGAAAGAAGATAAACTGGATAAGGCAGAAAGCTCCTCAGAGAGCCCGGATCAGCAGAGACTGCTACATATCTGGGTATAAACTTGGAAATAAACTAAACACTAGGCTCCTCAGCTTTGACTGGGTAAGGAACAGAAAGAAATCAGCCCTCTTTCCAAAAGCTGCTGCCTGATGTTAAGTGACATGACCAAGAACTAAAACCAGTTCTAGACTCAATCAAAATGCTATATTGTCTCTATCCCAATAAATTAAGCCTATTTCTTCTCCTGGAATAGGCACAGATTTAATTTCAACTTTGCTGTAATACACAAAAACAAAGGATACAAAGATACTTTAGATTATGAACAGTCACAGAGGTGCTGAGAGAAGCACTGCTGCTTAGCTTACACTATGTTATAATAGGGTATTCTAGCAGTAGCAACTGCAGTACAGGGGCACAGACAAACCCACATTACCATTCTTCGCATCAATGTATCTGCCTCAAAGAGCAGAGGAAAAAGAAGTTTTGCGTTCACATCCAAACCATTTCAAAATATTTTGCCTCTCTCTGCCAAATGCCTTCTATCATAACCTTGCAAATTAATAGACAAGTTTACATTTCATTTTTTTCATCAGTAAAACAGGGAGATATGTGTACTGCTCGGAAACTCCTTTTAGAGTAGTATCATAATAAAATGCACTTAAAAAGTCAAAGTTGGAACTCTGAAAAGACAACACAGTAGCTTACAATCTCAAAATGTCATCAAATTAATTTAAGCTTAGATTTATCAAGATAATTCCCAAAGTACAGTTTATATGGAATGATTCTGAAGAGTGATTTGCTTTAAACTCAGGCACCCCAATGCCAACAACTCCCAATTTTCTGTGCTACAAGAAGCCAAGATAACAGCTAATTGGAAACTGACTTAAATTTTGTTTTAAAAAGTATTTTATAATTACACAGAAATATGGGTGTTTCTGGCAATTCACAATACTACATGTTGTGTTTTATTATTATGTTGAAACATTTGGCTTGGTAGACACTTGTTATTCAACTCTTTATTTGCTACATAATTCTAATGCAGATATCAGCCTGGAACAGTACTCTCCACTCACTTAAAACTCACTAATCCTTACTTTTTTAAGAGCAAAAGGGTAATTATTTTTCCTGCTTATTTTTACAACAGATACTGTTTAAACCTGCTTAGTCAGTAAATATTCACTGATCAGGAACTAAGGACCAAATACTGCTTACGTCAAAAAGTATTTAGATATAAGGAAAATCACTGGTTAAATCCATTTAAAGTACTTAAATGGAGTTGATGCAACCAAAATGAAACAGGAAAAATTATTAACAGTAACTTAAAAATTGTTAAAATAGCTAGTGACATTCTAGAATTTTTAAATACTCACTTGTAACAGATAGGAACTTCCTGGATCTAATAAGCTTACAGCCTCATTTTGCATCGTGTTCTGTTGTGTAATTGCATCTTCTCGTTTCCGCTCTTTCTGCCCAGCTTCATCATCTTCATATTCATCTAAGCACTGAAAGAAAGAATAGTTTCCATTTTACTTCTATATAATATTAATAAAATGTTTTGATAGTACGTGAAGATACATTTGATAGCATTAAGAAATACTAAGCATTCAGAAACTACACAATAAAAGTGTTCCTTTCAACAACTGGTACATTTAATTCCTATAAACTAAATTATCTGCTTAAAATCCAAACCTCCACATTCACACCCTTGTCAACATCTTTCTAGGCTCTAGGCTCTAACTACCAGTGACAAGGTTTGCTTAAAGGTAGGGTTCACTCTTTCTTCATCATTCAATCTTCAAGTAAATGGACTACCTTAAAGCACTTTTTGGAAGGTAACAAAAGACACACCACACAGACATGGAATGTAGAGTCTAACGGGAAGGGGTGTGTGTCTGTGTGTACATGTGCAGATAACTTAATAATAAAAGCCACTGAAGATAGGGGTGTGTGTGTGTGTGTGTGTGTGTGTGTGTGTGTGTGTGTGTGTGTGTGTGTGTGTGTGTGTGTACGTGCGCACATAACTTAATGTTAAAGGCCATTTTCTACCTTAGTAGCCTATAAGTATCTTCACCTAGGGAGTAAGTCTTCTACAAACACTCTGTAGAAGAATTTACAATTTAAAAAATGCGTTTAATTTGGAATTGCAGATATTAAAAAAAGAAGAATCTCAGATGATGGGAAGAACATATGGAAAAGCTTACATGAAAGGGTGCTGTTTAAAAAACCGAATCACCACCTGTGTTATCTACCCAGACTTTTTACATTAATAAAAAAAAAACAAAACCAACAACCCATAAACAGAAACTAAACTCTGTCCATTACACCCACTGTGAAATAGGTCATCTGTTCCTTGTAACTGAACACATTCTTAACCAATATACTGCCTGTGTGTGTTTTGTAAGAGACAAAAAATAAATAATATCTCTGCAGGCACTTTGTAAACACTAAGACACTGACCAAAGCACAGAATAGCAGGAAAGACAACAGTATTTACAAATTGTGCAAAGAGAAAAGAAAGGCTGAAGCCACTGTGCAAACCAAGAAGGATCCCTGGAGCATCTGAAATAGGAGAACACAGAAAATAAGCAGCACATTCAAAGACACAAGGTCCATAGCGGGGGGTATGGAAGAAAGCATCTGTTTGACATGGAGTCTTAAATCAGGATGATGTGGAGGGAAAGCTGGGGGACAGAATGGAAGGGATGAATTAAAGAAACAAGTAGGCTGAGATTCCAGAGAATGTTTAGGGTCTCTCCTGTAATGCAACTAACTATGTGTACAGGTGTCACCTGGCCCTCTTCTCACCCTGTGGGAACTGGGGCTTAGGTAACTGGTACAAGAAAAATGATAACACTGTGGCTACTGCTATTGCTGTGAGGAACAAACTGTTCTTGACTCCCAGGAGACTAGTGTCTTCTGCCAGGATCCATGAAACCAGAGCAGGCTAACTCGTTAGCTTGTAAGCAGGGTAAGATCTCAGATCCTTCAAAGTCCTTGACAGAGGTGAGTATTGGAAAGGCATATGCTCTGATCACAAAGAAATACAGATAATAAATAGCCTAAGAAGTCTAGACTTTTCATTACATAACACTGAAACATGTTACGGTGCTACAATTCCCTGGAATATAAGTAAAACATGATCAAAACTGATTTGGGGAAAGGAACCTGTATACAGCAATTCAGAGTTCTGATTAACAGGGACCAAAAGTGGAGACTAAACAACATAGTAGGCAATGGGATCCTATGAAAAATGATATATCTGGGAATTCCCTGGCAGTCCAGTGGTTAGGACTCAGCACTTTCGCTGCCGGGGCCTGGGTTTGATCCTTGGTCGGGGAACTAAGATCCCTCAAGCCTCTCAGCATGCCCCCCCCCCCAAAAAAAGATGTATCTTAGGTGGAAACAGAGTCAATAAAAGGAATCTAGTAAAGGGTACCAAAGTTTAAGAAATTAGTCCTGATTAGAAAACGAATCTCTCTTAGGACTTTTAAAAAGACTTTCTCAAACCAATAGACAGTATCATGTTTTATGCCAAAATATCAACAAAATTTAAATGCAAAGCCAGACTTAAGACACTGATGTCCACTATCAACAGGGTGGTTACCATCACTCTGGAAGTACTATTTGGTAAAACTAGGGAAGAAGAATAAGAGATTTCAGCATCAGAAAGGCAAATTTTCATCATTTCAAATGATACAAATTTGTCAGAAATATTTTAGAATTACTACAGTTCCTTAAGATGGTTTTTCATTAAGCACACAGAAATAAATAGCTTCTCAGAGTAACATCAATAGCTAGTTAGATTATATAATTTTAAGAGTAACCATAAAAATAAACTAAAAAAACTTTATGAAAAAACTATAAAACTTTACTGAGTGGTATAAATTAAGATCTCTTCTTAAGAAAAAAAAACTAATACTGAAGATGTCAATATCTGTAAATCAATTCATAAGTTGAATTTATTTGGAAAGTAAGGGTGGATCATCTGGATGCATAATTACGTAAGACACCCAGAAAAATTACTTCTTAAAGAGAGTTATGACAGAACACTCACTCTAACTAACATTAAAATGTATAAAACCACAACACCGAAAACTATGTGATAAAGATACTAGAACGGAAAAGAGAGTGGAGTACAGAAATTCTTCAATACATAGTACTGAGACAAGAGTCAGCAAGACTCTAAGACCTAGAAAGAATAAAAAGTGGTCTCATCTAGCCTTCTATTCTGTGAAAGCAATCATTCTCTGGTACCTGGGCTGTAAAAATCCCTGACCGTAGGATCAAATGTCAGTAGCATGAATTCTTAAATCATAGAGTAATATAGACTCACCAGCATTAAAAGAAAGCAGAAAAAATAAACTTCAGTAAACGTTTGCTAAATGAACCAAGATGAGACAAATTAGGGAAATGGACTGTTGCATACCAAGTTAAAATTCTGAATGTTCTTTTTCTTGGCAACACTCTTACACCCACTGACCTGGGAACCTATTTATCACACATACTATCTCTGTGGAGAGTGTGTACATCTTACTTTCCAGGAAGCTTTTAGAATAGGAATTACTTGATGAATCACAATTTCCCTCCAAAGTTCTTCTAGAAACCAGTATAGTTCTTTTAGCAACAAGCATCTTACAAATTCCTTAAACTATCTTACTTAACGGGGGATAACTACACCTGGAGGAACCATTTGGTAGAAATGGTGAGAAATAAGAAAAGACTGAAAGCAAAAAGGAACTGAGTTAATTGACAAAGGTGGGTAAAGACATCTCCTATTCTACTTCTTGTAAAGATTAATAATTTTCTAAGCACAGAAGCTGGCTGGTATCCTCAAGGGAGAGAGAGAGTTGGTCTTTAAATAAGTACTAGCAAAAATAAAACCAAAAAGAACCCTAAATATTTTTTAAAGCTTCTTTCTATGAATTATAAGCTTTTTATCTGGGAGGGGAAAAGATGAGAAGAAAATAGCTACTGATTTTATAGTATACTTACAACAGTAATGTGGGACTGAATCTCCTACCTCTCTTCTCAGCTCTCATTTATAGATAAATGTAATAAACATGTAAAAGTTATTCTCTCCTTTCACACAGATTAGAGAGGAAGTTGCATGGGAACTGAGTTAACAATTATTTGAAACAAACCAAAAAGTCAGATTTTATGAAATGATAATAATAAGCATCACTAATTCTCATCAAGCTCTTTGCTCTTCCCAAAGGTACATTTAGAGTGTTAATATTTTAGCAAATAAAACCTCAGAACAAAAAAGGAAATGTATGATTTTCATTGCTAATAACAAAGTATCAACACTGGAAAAAAAAAAGAAGCTACTTTGAATAATTTTTTATAACATGTAAGATTATTGCTCAGATCTGACAAAGTAACCAAATAAAAAGAAAATGGATTTTTTGTTAAGTCCTATTAGTTAGGATTCAAAAAACTGTACTTCATAGGAGCACAACAGAAAGTTCAGAAATAGATCTAAATAGACAAATTGTGTTTACAATAAAGTAGAAACTCTTACTGGTGGGAAAGAATGGGCTTTTTTTAAAACACATGGTTTGGGGATAACTGGATAACTATGTATTTTTTAATGTGAAATTGGATTTATTCCACATACTAGGATAAATTCCAGTACATCATTAAAAATGAGCAAGGGCTTCCCTGGTGGCGCAGTGGTTGAGAATCCGCCTGACGATGCAGGGGACACGGGTTCGTGCCTGGTCCGGGAAGATCTCACATGCCGCGGAGCGGCTGGGCCCCTGAGCCCAGCGGCCATGCTGGGCCTGTGCGTCCGGAGCCTGTGCTCCTCAACAGGAGAGTCCGCAACAGTGAGAGGCCCGCGTACCACAAAAAAAAAAAAAAAAAAAAAGAGCAAAAATTTGAACACTCTGCCGAAGAAAATATAGGGGTGACAAATAAATACATGAAAAAAAGGCTCAATATCAGTACTTATTAGGGAAATGCAAATGAAAACCACAATGGGCTATCACTACATACCTACTGGAATAATAAAATTAAATATCGACTAAAATTAAAGTGTTAATGAGGATTTGAAACAACCGAATGTCTCCTATATTGCTGGTAGGAACTGACAGTGGCGTAGTCATACAGGGAAACGCTTGGCAGTTTCTTATAAATTTAAATATATGCTTACCATATGACCCAACAATTCTACTCCTAGTTAGTTACGAAGAGAAATGAAAACATATTCACTCAAACCTTACACAAAAACTTGAACAAAAAAAAAATAAGGGCTTCCCTGGTGGTGCAGTGGTTGAGAGTCCGCCTGCCGATGCAGGGGACACGGGTTCGTGCCCCGGTCTGGGAAGATCCCACATGCCACGGAGCGGCTAGGCCTGTGAGCCACGGCCACTGAGCCTGCGCGTCCAGAGCCTGTGCTCCGCAACGGGAGAGGCCACAGCAGTGAGAGGCCCGCGTACCGCAAAAAAGAAATAAAATAAAAAATAAAATAAAATAAAAATCAGTTTTCATAATAGCCAAAAACTGGAAATAGTCCAAATGCACATCAACTGGTGAACAGATAACCAAGAGTAGTACAGCCATGCAACAGAATATACTCAGTAACAAAAGAATTATGCTAAGACACCAGGAAATGAAGACTATATGCTGTGTGATTCAATTTCTGTAAAATTCTAGAGAAAGCAAAGTCATAGTAACAGAAAGCAGATCAGTGGTTGTCAGAAGCTGTGCCTGAGGGGAGCGGGCTGACTAGAAAAGGGCAGAATGAATGACGGAAGTGTTCTACATCCTGATTCTCATGGTGGTTTGCCCAGTTGTGCATATTTGTCAAAATTCATCAAATCACACTCTTAAGACAGTAGCATATTATTATATGTAAAAGACACCTTAATAAATATGACTTAACAAAGAAAGAAATATCGTGGAGGTACTGAACAAATAAAATGAGTTTAAAAAAAAACTGAACCTAAATCTGATTAAGACTCTAGATCCAACTACCAACTAAAGGAAATCGAGGGAATAGAACAGTATATTAGACAACACCATGGAGATGCAATCATGAAAATCCAGATTGTGGGGATATAGAAGACCACAGAGCAAACAGTCATCTGGGGCTACATAAGGTTTGTTGCTTTAAAAAAAAAAAAAACACTTTAAAAACCATTCTCAGCTCTCCATCATATAGAAATAAGCCTCTGCTGATCCCTGTTATAACTATAAAATACAAATGGCCAGTTCTTACAACTAATAAATTGTAAGAAAGGGAGAGAGAGGGAAAAGGAGAAGAGAGCCACAAATTTGAAACTCAAAGGACATATGAATGAATATCAATATATTGACCTCATTTGCATCCTTACTCAAAGAAACTATTTTTTTTTCAAAGAAACTATTTTTAAAATAATCATTTAAGAGACAGTTCGAACAATGATGAAATCTGAAATTAAGTCTAAGGAGTTTCATGAGATTAAGGAACTATATTTAAGGTTTGACAGTGATATTGTTCTTTTGTTTTAAAAAGATTCCTTATATTTTAGAGACATGCTGAAATCTTTAAGAATAAAATAATAAGTCATCTGAGATTTGCTTGAAAATAACATAGGGATAGAACGGGTAGTGCGTGGTGGTATAGGTAAGACAAAACTGGTCAGGAGTTGATCACTGTTGAAGCTGAAGGATGTGGACATGGCGGACTTCACTGCACCATTCTCATGACTTTTATATTTGACCAAAATTCTCACAATAAAGTTCTAAAAGTAGCAATAAAATTTGACTGTGCACTGACTAAGTAACTAGAACTAGGTAAGTATCTTTCCTATGAAGCATAACATTTCTGCCTCTAGAGAACAAAATGGTGGAATATTATTTGAAAACTGTTTTCAAAGAAATGGAAATGTTTGCAATTTAATGTAGAGTGGGGAAAAATACTATGATGAATGATAAAAAGAAAAATATACATTATCTCTAGATTTTCTTTTTTTAAATTTATAACTGTCTATAAGTTATATTTTAGATTAAAAAATATAAGAACTCAGATTTTGGAATCAGAGAGACCTAGATTCAAATCCCACGTTGGTGAATTAAAATAGTAATAGCATCTACTAGTAACTGAATATTTTCTAGGTGTGTAGAGAGCACTGTTAAGCTCTAATATCTAGTATTTCAAATACAGGTAATTTTCACAAAAACCTTAGGAGGTGGGTACTACTTTATATAAGAGGGATGTGAGGATTAGAATTAAGTAACAGGACACAAAGTTGTTGAGGGGTACCGTGAGAACTCCAACCCAAGCAGCCTAACTACAAACCTCAACCTCAATTTTCCAACTACCAGTTGTAACCTATTCATCTGTCACGAAATCCATTTAGTGCTCTGCAACCCAGAGTTTATTTGAAGAAAAAGAAAAGGAACAGAACAGAAAATATCAGTGAGCACTTTTCTGTGAAACTTTGGTTTCACGTTATCTCGTGAGGGTCCTGGATCACTTTGCAGAACACAGAATTACTGGAAGTTACAGGAAAAAAAAGAGTGCTTATGAGTTGACTATTGTTGTAGCTGGATGACAGTTATATAAGGGGGGTTCATTTACTCTGTATTAGCTCTGTGTATGTTACCTTTTTTTTCCCCCATTTTTAAAGGGACTTTTAGGTTCTACCAGGTCTCACTTCCATGTTTATTTCAGTCACTGACAGCAGACCAAACTTCCCCAGGTCTCACCCATTCACTTGTACAGACTCTCATTTCCATACCACTCTGTACGGTCCCCTAATCTGACCCAATCCTGTGTCCTTCCTCTCCCTTCCAAATCATTCCTCTGTGCGCCCTCTGGAATTCCTGCTGATTAACATTTTGCTTTCCTCAGCTACAGGATGAAACCTAGTTGGCTCCCTGAAAAAGCCCTTTCCCCTGTAGCTCAGTCAACTGGAAGCTATTTGTTTTTGAAGTTCTTTCATACCTTTGGGCCTGGTGGTAGGATTAGTGTATTCTCTGACTACCTCTCTGGAGCAAGTATCTCCTTTGGCCACAATGCTCTAGGCCAATGATTCTTATTCAGTCAATACCACTCCCTACAAGGCATGGAATTTTGTGGTGGCATTTTTGGTCATATTGATGACTAAGAAATATTACTTGTTTATGGATTGGAAGCATGAAATGGATATCTTGCATTTGAAAAATTAGTCCCTCTAAGATAGAACTGACCCACGTCCCATCCAAATGTAAAATGTAATACCAAAAAGTCATGCGGTGAAAAATCTATTTATAATTATCTGAGCCTAAACATATTTTACGGGGTGGTGGTGCGGGGGGGAGGGGGGATGGGGGAGTGGAGGTTCCAGAGTTTTAAAATACATACAGATTTTTCCAGGAAGACAACTACCCTTTAAATCCAGAGAACATGATATTTCATTTGTTAGTACCCTTATTTTTTTAAAGTTGCTCAACATTTTGGAAAAGGTCGCTGACAGCAAAACTATTTGTGGTATTTGACTCACTAATAAAGCACACTTTTATCAGTCCAAAAAAAGGTTTTTAATAATCAACATTTTATAAGTTCATAGACTAAAATAACTAAACAGGATCCATTTCATGGTAGCTTTTCCCTATTAATTTGAAAAAGCAGAACTCCACAAAATTCAGGAATCCAGAAAAAGCAACCAACATACCATTTGCCTACTTTAAACACAACTTGTATTAACATTTTTAAATGCTTCTAATATATGGAGAAGAGCATATTCAATAGAACTTTTTACTTAATAAGAATTCTTCGACAGTAAGTAAGCCTCAACAATCACTCATAACTATTATTTATCTGAAACTATGCACACACAACTAAAGAAAATACAATTTTAAAAAATATTTCAAATGCATTAAACATTGTTAAAAATAATTTTTAATAAAATAAATGCTGAAGCCAAGTTTTGACACTTTCATAACTAGAATAAATTGTGTGGTATACTATCTAGTTCTTGGAAGAGCTCAGCTAGAGATTGCTTCACATTCCTTTTTCTTTTTTCACATTTGTTCCCTTTCATAAGTGAGGAGTC
Source organism: Pseudorca crassidens (assembly GCF_039906515.1). Classification (NCBI taxonomy): domain Eukaryota; kingdom Metazoa; phylum Chordata; class Mammalia; order Artiodactyla; family Delphinidae; genus Pseudorca; species Pseudorca crassidens. The sequence continues at coordinate 67,529,251 of NC_090306.1, forward strand.
TTACAAATGAATTAAACAATTCATTCATCTCCAAACACTATTAACAATAGTTCTTAAAATCCATTCAAAAATACTAGTCCCCTTAATTTTCAGAATCCCTCCCCAAAAGTGTAATATCATGTTCTTCTTCCCAAATGCCTGTCTCTGTAACCTATGAACACCTGATCTTAATATAAGGAATCCACACAAATTCCTTAGGTGTTTCAGTTTTTCAGTAAATTTTTGCAAAGTATAATTACTTCTCTATAAAACTCTAACACTAGGGAATAGCACAATATTTTCAACATATGAATCAGAATGAGGAACAGAATTACAATAGAACTAAACAGCCAAGTAAGTTTAATTGTATTTATGTACAATAAATCATATAAATGTGGCTCTAAAAGCATGCTGATTTCCCTTTGCATTTTAAGCAATCTTAGCAAGGCTTTTAGGGAAGAGAAAAAAAACTATACAGCTCCAGGAGAGGGAAAAAAAGTCTGTATTCGGGATCACACAGTTACAAACCATGAATGTGGATAAGTGCCTGTACTTTCCAAAACGAAAAGTTACTGTGTCCGTGAAAGGTATTAGGGGAGCTAAGCTAGATTCCACTCCTTTTCTTCAGAGAGACCATGCCATCCTATCAGTACTACTGCTGCTTCATCTGCCTCCCACTCTGGTAACACCCCTTTTCATCCTCCATTAGTCCTTTATCTAGCATATACCACTCTGTCATCATTCAACCTCTGCCAAGCTATTCCTTCCCTTCCCTCCCTGTTCCTAAGCCAAGAGGTTTCTTTTGAAATGGTTAAACAAAAGGAACTTTACAACATTAACAAAAAGAAGAGTAAGATCAAATTAATAAGCATCTTTATGTGAAAAGAACTGAGCAAAATAAACAAATGACTGCTCTCCTCTCATTAGATAGCTGAAAAAGCCACATATATAACACAATGCTTAAAAACTGCCACACACACACAGCCTTAAGCTAGAAAGTTTGGAAACTAAGTGGGATAAATTATAATGTATGGGGCTTCCCTGGTGGCGCAGTGGTTAAGAATCTGCCTGCCAATGCACGGGACAAGGGTTCGAGCCCTGGTCCGGGAAGATCCCACATGCCACGGAGCAACTAAGCCCGTGCGCCACAACTACTGAAGCCTGCACTCCAGAGACCGTGCTCCGCATCGAGAAGCCAACGCAATGAGAAGCCCGTGCACCACAACAAAGAGTAGCCCCCACTCTCAGCAACTATAGAAAACCCGCCTGCAGCAGCAAAGACCCAATGCAGCCAAAAATTAAATAATAAATAAATAATTTTTAAAATAAAATAGAATGTATGAATTTTTCAGACTAATTATTAAACATCCTGATTAACTTTGTAAATTAACAATGAATTTCATCTATCATACTGAATTAGGCTTTCTAACAACTTGCTAATATATTGATACTAATATAAGTACTTTGATTTCATGGATTTAAAAGCTGAGTTTGCACGAAGGTTAGCATTTTAGACAAAAATGAAATCTTATCTGTAAAGAATCTGAAAATATAACACTCCAAAAAAACAGGAAATGAAAACAGAATTTCATCCTTCCATAATTTTAAAGTACCTTCCCCACCTTAAATTCTACACCAATACTATCAGATATGACTCAGCCATGGACAAACCAACCTCGTGCTGGGATCCCATCAGATCTCAGGGCTAAGCAGTGTCAAGTTCTCTAAAGAGCAACAATATTCATGATTAGAGAGGCAGGCAGCATTCTCACTTTCAGCAATCTCAACAACAACAATAACTTAAAAACTGCAGTTGGGTACTTTTTATTTAAACAGAAAATGAGATTTTCCTAATTACAAAATTAATGTACATTACAAGAAAACTTTTAAAATACAGAAAAGAAGAAATTAAAAATCATCCTTTATCTTAAAATAAACAACTGTCATCACTTTGGTACAAATCATTCTAGTACAACTTTTTCTTTCTTTTTTTTTAAATCCATATAATTGTAGGCATCCTGTTTTGAGATCTATTTACATGGCCTCTTCATTTTCAACAAAAATTTTAGTAGTTGCATAGTATGATACTAGATTTGTTTAATCAGATCTGTGTTGTAGGACATATAAGCTAAATAGCCTTTCATATAAATTTGTGTGCCTATCTCTAATTTTTATGGCTCTATAAACATGCTGCCAAATTTTCCTCCAAGAAGGTTAATGTTGTCTCACCCTTATTACTGTTTTAACCCTCTCCGAACATGTTAGGCAAATAATGGTTTCACTGAATCCTAGGTGAGCAGGATGAACTTGTGCTCTCTTTTTATTGGCTTTATGTATTTCTTTATGTATCTTCACTTTCTTCACTGATATCCTCTCTCAATTTTTATACTGGTTTATTCATTTCCTTAGTATGTCCAAAAGCTCTTCATATAGTAAGATGGTAACCTTTATCGTCAATTTTTTTTTCTAGCTCACCTTTTAATTCTGTTTAAGTTTTCCTTCTGAGATTTACTCCCTGTGGTTTTATGTTAAGAAAATGTTTTTCTTACTTTAAGATCTAATAAACAAGGACTTCCCTGGTGGCCCAGCAGTTAAGACTCTGCACTTCCATTGCAGGAGGCGCACGTTCGATCCCTGGTGGGGAAACTAAGATCCCACATGCCGCTCGGTGCAGCCAAACAAAAAAGTCCATGAATTCCAAAGTTCATGAATTCTGGAATTTGTGGATATTCCTATTTTTAAAAAATCTAATAAACACACATACTTTCTAACTTTTACCATCTCACTTTTTTAAACTTTTTAACTCATCTCATATTTAATTTCTTGTATAGGGAGTGAGTTTGGAATCTAATGATTTTTTTAGGGTAAGCCATTGTTCTAGCCACAGAAATGGACTAACCCAGAACTGCAACACTGGCGGGAGGCTGTATGAGTAACAGCCCTGGGAGGAGCTCAGCAACCCCTCCAGGTTCACACCTAGGGGCTCTTAAGCAACCCCTATCTCCTCACCACTGATTCAAAATGCCATCTTTATATTTTTATATATGGCTATGTTTTAGCTTTCTATTCTGTTCCATTGATCTATTTACGTTAATGCTCAAATCATATTATTTTTATCATTAAAAGTTAATAGTATCTAGTAGTATCTAACAGTTTCCTTGATTATTATTCATTATTCAACTCTCTTGGCTATTCCCAGATGACAAATTCTCCTGGTACAATGGAATAATTATTTCAGTACATTTGAAATAATGTATAAATTATTTGGAGAAGACTACCGACAACATTAATTAGCTGTGTGATCTTGTAAAATGGGAACAGCAGTACCCACATAACAAGTTTGTGCAATAAGTTAGAACTAAGGAAATGAAAGTAGATATGAACTGTGGACAGACATAGCAAACAGCAGTGGAATCTGAACGGACTGAGAGAGTCCAAGCAGTAAGCAGCAGTAACAAGATGACTCTTAGTTTTCTAGTTCATGGTATCATTCTTGCACGCAGATAATTTAGAGAGGAGAAACAATGAGGTCTTTGGTGTTGAGTATTTGGAATACTTGTGTGATATAAACAAATAATTCAAGGAAAGGAAGGACCAAGGTAGAGATCAAAGGCTAAACCTTTTCTAGTAAAACTCTCAAGATGGCTCTAAATGTAGGTAAATTGGACGACACAGGCAAACAAAAATTGAGAGAGCTCTGACAGAGGGTTCTCGAACTTCTCTGAGAAGTAACTGTGCTTTTTTGCTGACAAACATGGGTAAAAGTTTAGGATAAGGTAGTGGGGTGTAGGTTGATTAAAAGTTTAGAATACATATTTGTAGGAAATATGAAACTGAGTGAAAATAAAAGTATGTAAAGGATTTCCAGACAAGTGCTGAGGGTCCAGCTCAGAAGGAAAACCCTAAGACTTCAAAATGGCACCCATCTCTAATATCAGCTGTTATTAATTTAAAGCTCATTACTGCTGTGAGTCCAACTCTAGTAGAGAAACTTATTTATAAATATTTTCAGCAAGTTGTCTAATTATTTTTGGAATGAGTAAGGAGGAGGGTCTCCCCATATCCCTAACTGTTCAAACAGGTAACTCAGAAGCAAGTCTTGACCAGCGAGATATTAATTGTGCGATTATACTTAAACATAAAAACTTTGTTAGGGCTTCCCTGGTGGCGCAGTGGTTGAGCGTCCGCCTGTCGATGCAGGGGACACGGGTTCGTGCCCCGGTCCGGGAAGATCCCACATGCCGCGGAGCGGCTGGGCCAGTGAGCCATGGCCGCTGAGCCTGCGCGTCCGGAGCCTGTGCTCCGCAACGGGAGAGACCACAACAGTGAGAGGCCCGCGTACCGCAAAACAAACAAAAAAAACTTTGTTAATATCACTTTCCATCAATATCTGACTTTCCCCCACTAGACTCCAGAACCACACTGATTTTAGATGAAAACTCTTTCTATGGTTTTATATTATACTTTCTTTTATTATCTACAACCCAGGTCTCAACCTAATTATATTTGTTTTAATGCTTAGCAATCCCAAGTACTAGGCTTGGGTATTTACAACATAAAATTTCCTCAACATGAGTCACACAAACAATGCTAAGGAAACAAACTAGGCACTAGTGTAAGGAAAGAGACTATCTTCAGAACGAACTACCAAAAGAGACAAATGTGTAAAATATATTCTATCTTAGATGTATCAATGATGGCTCTTAAATAAGCATAGTGCTGAGGTTGGAAAAATAAACATCACACTCCTAAGCTTAACGGCTCACAAATTATTGATTATACTCCTAGAGACTCAATGAGTAATCGAAGAAAACAACCCAAAATACCTATATTTAGCTTTCAACCATTATCAGATTTAAACAATCCAGTATTCACAGCCTTTCTTCAACTACATCCAATGATGCAAATCTAATCCCATGATTGTTATTCTTCAACTTCCTAGATGTCTGGGCAATATATGTAACTGCTCTATGCTTCAGGTTTTTTTTAAAATCCGTAAAATGGGGATGACAGCAATAATTATGTCCCATAAAATTTTAAGGATTAAAGGAAATCATGTATGCAAAAAGCTAAGAACAGTGATGCACACAGCAACTTAGTAAATGTTTTATTATCATCATTATAACTCCCATCAATGAACACTCAGATGTACAAGTAAACATGATAATAATAACACCAGCTAACTTTTACCAGACACAATGTACTAGGCATTATTCTAATACTTTATTTGGATCATTTCATTTAATCCTCACAGGTAGGTACTAGTATAGATTCCTTTGGTCAATGCTGTTTCAACTGGAATTGCTTTCTCCTTACTCCTCTGTGCTAATCCAACCACAAGTATCCAATTCTTCCACTGAGTAGGCACTTTGTATTTACTGAATATTTATTTATTGAATGAAACCTTGTCTGATTATTCCAAATGTAAAAAATCAGATTATAAATTCTCCATTTCTTAATTTTTAACTCATTCCAGTTCTTGATTACATATTATATAGCACTGGTCCCTTTTCTTTCGTTTCTTTCTTTCTTTTCCTTCCTTCCTTCCTTTATGGCTGCGTTGGGTCTTTGTTGCTGCTTGCAGGCTTTCTCTAGTTGCAGCGAGCAGGGGCTATTCTTCGTTGTGGTGCATGGGCTTCTCCTTGCGGTGGCTTCTCTTCTTGTGGAGCACAGGCTCTAGGCACGTGGGCTCAGTAGTTGTGGTGCACAGGCTTAGTTGCTCCGTGGCATGTGGGATCTTCCCGGACCAAGGCTCCAACCCATGCCCCCTGCATTGGCAGGCTGATTCTTAACCACTGCGCCACCAGGGAAGTCCCTGGTCCCTTCTTTTACGTTGCAAATTCTACCTACTTAATTAGGTTTCAAGGTTCCCAAAGGCAGAAACCTCATCCAGTATTATTTCTGGATCCTTCAGTTTCTTGTCAGTAACACCTACACAACGGGAACTTAATAAACAAATGCAAATTCCCTAATTTAATATTTCCTGACTGTCCTATATAAATTTTAAATAATTTTAACAGCATATTTATTCACTTTTATTCAAAAACATTCCTTCTGCTTAAAAAATACAGTTTGAAAAATCCTCATGTACACAGAAATAATATCTGGTAACTACCTCCCATTTTATCCCAGTCAATTTCATTATAGATTCTAACGAGAAATACAGGATTTTCAAGAACTCTCATACACAGCATACTTTAAGAAACACTATATAAATGCAGTAAAGCCTCGTTTCTTCAGCAATAAACAAGCAAAACTTCCCTCTTATATAATGAATGTGGATCACTTTCAGCCTCAAACCCCTCCCCCCTCAAAGAATGAAAAGCAGTAATTAATAAATTCAGAGGACCTGAAACTAAGTCAAGTCTAAAAGGATTGCAGGCAGAAGCCCTGAAACTTTTAAAATAAGTTACCTTACTAGTTTTTGTGGAAATGTTTATTTATAAAAACACTCAGAATTTCCTATAGTCAAACCACCTATTGAGATTTTAGGCAGCAGGGAGAGAGAAGATTATAGAACAGAACGCAATCTACCACATGTTGAGATTTCCCCAATGTAACACACATTTTCTGAGAATTCAGAAATATTTGGATAAACATAATGACAGAATAATTTGTATACATACTTGAACAAAAAGAATGATAGCACCGAATCCTTTGAAAATGAGCAATTATCCTGGAATCTCTTTTATGCTTAGAGAAACAAAACCACCAAACAGCTTCTCTGTCTCCTTTCACCAATGGTCAGTAGTACTAAAAAGAAATAACTAAATAAGGAAAGGTTATCGGAAAAGGGATCCTAGAGAAGAATACATGGAGACTCATAATTTTGCTAAGGTGTCCACATGCACAGCTAAAGCTCTGTAGAGTTCCTATGGACGACATACCTTTCTGGTCTAATGTCTGTAAACTTCATTTTCAGTCCTCTTTCCCCCTTAGGAACATTTGTCTAGCCCCTCTCAAGAAGCTTTACATTTCTGTTTAAATTTCCTCGTCCCCTATGCATATCCTCTCATCCCCCAGATAGTCAATCTGAAAGTAATTTAATTTAAACTTATCATACAAATCATTCATACTAATATATACTTCCATTTTTAAGAACAGTTCCTCTCACAGAAAAATTAAAAGTTTTGTCTGTATTAAAAAAAAAATTAAAACCGATCTTGAATGTAAGCTAGCACTTAACACAGAGGCTGGCACACTACCAGTACTTGAATATTAAATAAATGAATGAACAACTTAACAAGTAAACTAATTAATCTACTTGAGCATAGCATGCTCCGCACCCAACAAGGGTCTTTCCTTAGCACTCCCTTAGTCTTAAATCTTTCACTTCTCTCCCATCCCTTGGCCCAAGAATCAAGGACTCAGTTCTATTATATGCTGTACCTTCTCCCTTTATCCCAGGCTTCCAATCATAAAATGAGCCAAGTAAGCAATCCAACCTGTATGACCACAAAATTCCAACTTCTCAAGCTCTTTAATACTTTGGGTATACACATTTTGGGTATGAAGAAGAGAAAGGAACTAGGAGAGAACTGATCAGCTGGGAGGACAGGAATGCAGCTTAAAGAAAATCAATCCTGGAATGGTTTGATGGGTGGGACTCTTTGAATGAGAGTTTGTAAGTATTATGTGTATGTGCATCTAAGAGTGAAGTTAGGGGAAATAACTAAATTGTACTGGCAGTGGCTAGATAAAGATAGTAAAAAGAGAACTAAAAATGTAATTTCAATTTTGTCTAAGGACCATATAACACCCATCTTTAAATGATGGGTTCGTTTTGCTTTAACTTTCATTATATAACGAACTCTATTTGTGCCCTTAATTCTCAGGTTTACTGATTATACAAAGGAAGTTAACCGAAATTTTTAAAATGTTTTTAGAGAGAATACTATTGATGTTAATTCAAATATAATAATGACAAGAACACTAACAATTATACAGCACTTATGTGCCAGGCACTGTTCTAATTCTTTTCAGAGCAAAATTCTTTTAACCTACACAACCACCCTATGAGATAGGCACTATTATTATCCTTACTTTACAAATTTGGAAGCAGTTAAGCAACCTGCCTAAAGTCACACACCTAAAAAGTGATGGAACTGTTATTTAAACTCAGACAATCTGGCTGCAGAGTCTAGGCTCTTAACCACTAGGCTATATTTACTATTCTGGGGTGATGTAGCTTGTTCTCTACTTTCACTGTTAAAAAAAAAAAAAGGTCTCAAATACAGCAGATATTTTATACGATGCTTATTAACAGGATTAAGAAAGTCTAATGATTTACCAAGGGAATCTGCATAACAACTCCTTTCGTGAGCATTTTAAGGAATCATAAACATTCATTTACCTCAGATGCTACAGGACGAATCTAGGGTGGGGGGCAGATAATCAGAAAAATATATTTCATTGAATCTAAAGATGCCATTGACTGAAAACATACCATTATTTTATGTGCCACTGAGAAAGAAAATTCTGCCAAACTATAATACACCATTAGTTTAAAACATACCCTTAAATGAAAAGTGAACAAAGTATAACTAAGCCAATGAACTACAGTCACTTATCAAGGGCACTTTTAATAGATGGTTGCATAAAAGATGAGACCATGTAAAAGACTATTAGCATTTCTTGAAATCTGCTGTATCATTCTGGGAATCCACATATTTGGAAGAACTTAAAAACATGAGAGCAACATATGATTAGAGCTTAAGTTGTAGTTGTAGAGAACATCAGGACAACATGATAAACTGGTTTACCAAACATATGCTTAGGTCAGGGTATATGTATTAGTTTGTTGGGGCTGCCGTAATAAAACACCACAGACTGGATAGCTTAAACAACAGCAATTTATTTTCTCACAGTTCTGGAGGCTGGAAGTCCAAGAACAAGGTATCAGCAGGTTTGGTTTCTACTGAGGCCTCTCTTTGGTTTGCAGACAGCTGCATTCTCACTGTGTCCTCTCATGGCCTTTTCTCTGTGTGTTTTCAGCCCTGGTGTCTCTCTCTCTTCTTAGAAGGACACCAAACATACTGGATTAACACCTCACTCTAACAATCTCATTCAACCTTAATTATATCCTTAAAGGTCCTATCTCCAAATACAGTCATATTGGGGGTTAGAGCTTCAACGTACAAATTTGTGAGGGGGATACAAAATTCAGTCCTTAACAACATAAAATAGCTGATCTTAGTGGAACCCATTCCTGGAATACAAAACATCATATCTGTTATAGCAAGATACTACTGAGGTAATAGTACTCAACACAAGTCATTTCTACATTAGGATCAACAACTCAAACAAACAAACAGAATAGCTCTTCATTTGAGACTAAAATAATTTACTCTATGGGATTTTAGAAAATTGTTTAAGCTCCATAAAGTGTCCTTATTTTTGGTTTTTGCTACATTCTTGTATTAGAATCAATTCACATTTTATATTACAAAGGAAAATCTTGCTTTCAGGCAATTTTTGCACACTATTCTCTATATTACTTAAGAATTAGAGCCACTATTTACCTTTGACTCACTGGCACCTTACAAAGCGCCTAGCATATAGTAGTGACCCAACAAATATCAGAGGTAGGAAGAGTAGAAGGAAAGAAGGAAGAAAGTAAGTTAGATAATTATCAATTTAGGGTACAGTACTCTAAATTCTTATCTGCTTTCAGTTTTGTACCCTCCGGATTCCTTGAACCAAAATGCTTAACATTCAAAAAACGTATAAAGATAACAGCAAGTTTAAAGTCTAACACAGACTTCAGCTGATTCTTAGCTTCATGTCACAGTTCATAAAAGTAGAAAGCAAGCAAATCTTACGAACAATGTCCAGCCCCCCCGAATGAGCATTTAAATGCTATTTGAAAGCAGAAACAGACACAGTTCAAAAGACCTTTCAGAGCTCATGGGCCTATGTAATTGCCAGGAAGTCTACTAGTTCAAAAGCTGGCTTTTGAAGTCAGCTGATTCTACAGTTTCAACGAGAAATTTTTACATTTTATCCCCCCCCAAAAAAAGGCCTTCATAAAACACAGCATTTACATATAATACCTACTCTAAACCCTAGATATTCAGAAACCATCCACTGAGTAGTCAACTCATTTAGTATTTATCATCTACATTCTCTTGTGGCTCCAAATCTACAAGGGAGAAGTGGAAGCATAGAGTAAGCTAGATCTATATGAAAGAAATATTCTTAAATACTCTGCTATTTTCAACTGTCAAGGAATATCAAAAGGAAAGCAAGGGGCTTCCCTGGTGGCACAGTGGTTGAGAGTCCGCCTGACGATGCAGCGGACGTGGGTTCGTGCCCCGGTCCGGGAGGATCCCACATGCCGCAGAGCGTCTGGGCCCGTGAGCCGTGGCCGCTGGGCCTGCGCGTCCGGAGCCTGTGCTCCGCAATGGGAAAGGCCACAGCAGTGAGAGACCCGCGTACCGCAAAAAAAGAAAAAAAAAAGGAAAGCAATATTTAAATGTTTCATTGCGGTCTTAACCATATGAAAAATATTTCAATCACACTGGACTGAATAACAGATAACATAAACAAAGGTGGACCATTTTTGGTCTACTATTTGATGTGCCCACGCTTCTCTATAAATTTAGACCACTGAGTATGAAAGCAAATTTTAAGGTAATAACACTACTTTAATTTGACACATCTGAATTAATGAACATTAACAAACAATAGTTACTTATTATTTAGAAAGGAAAACATTCCTTCAGTACAAACATGTATATGGTTTCTTTTCTTTATAATTGAAATTTAACATATGTTTAAATTGCCAAAATCCCATATCACTCAGTTTCAGTTTATTTTAAAAGGATCCAAAGTTCTTGATCTCATACGTCAGGAGAAATGAACAAGATTTTTATAATGAGAAAGAAAACAAAATGTCTATAGTAAACAATAAGTTCATTTTGTCTTAATTCTCATTTACTGAAAAATGCTCTGTGTAGCCTACTTTTCAAAGCCTTTTAAAGAATGATAATAATATGCCTTTCCCATTACATAATTCAGATCAAATTCTATGCCTAACAATTACAAGCATAAAGTATTCATTTACATACCTTCCTTCAGTGTTCAGAATGCATTTATTATTGACCAAATCACTTACATAAGAGATTTAAATAGGACACTAGGTAACAAAAATTCCATTTCTCCTTGCCTTAGTTGTTTTCTTATTCCCTTTATCAAATAACTGGTATTTCAATAGTGCCCTTCTTCAGAAAGTTTAAAAAAACAACTTTTACCTACAACAATGATTCATGTTTTGTGAGCAAAGAGAGGAAGCTTTGTATTTTTGTTATTTTTATCTGTAAATATATTTTCCCTTTAACGACCAGAAACCTAAGGTAAAGAAAATACAACTTATGTGAAGTCTAAACTGAAACTAGGATTTCAAATTGAAAGTTACATTTCAAATAAATTTGAGTTTATACATTCTATCCCTAATAGTTCTTAAATAAGGATGATGGTTTCCAAACAGTACACCAAGGTAGAGTGAACTCAGAGGCTCCTCCAACGGAAACAAGTAATTTTTGATATCTGTGGAACACTGCATGAGCCACTAGGCTCACGGCAGTTCAGTTTCAAAATCAGATCCTACTGCATTCCTTTATACGCACTCATTATCTTCGCAAGACTAAGTCTCTGCAACTAAATTTTAAAATTTTCAAAAAGAGGAAAAAAAATGGCCAAAACAAAAAATAAATGTGGAATACAAAATGAAGAGTACAAGTTCCCATTGATTTCATTCCAAGTTTTATGAAGTTGCATAGTATAAACTGTACACATCCCATTAGAAAAAAATTGTAGCTACTTAAGAATAAAATTAAAATATTTCTTGGGGAATTCCCTGGCAGTCCAGTGGTTAGGACTACGCGCTTCCACTGGAGGGGGCACGTGTTCGATCTCTGCTTAGGAAACTAAGATTCCACATGTGGCGTGGTGTAGCCAAAAAAAAAAAAATTTCTTCAAAGAAGAAAGTCAAAGGGACTTCCCTGGTGGCACAGTGGTTAAGAATCCACCTGCCAATGCAGGGGACACGGGTTCAAGCCCTGGTCCGGGAAGATCTCACATGCCGCAGAGCAACTAAACCCATGCACCAAAACTACTGAGCCTGCGAGCCACAACTACTGAGCCCACGTGCCACAACTACTGAAGCCCGTGCGCATAGGGCCCGTGCTCCGCAACAAGAGAAGCCACTGCAATAAGAAGCCCGCGCACCGCAACCAAGAGTAGCCCCTGCTCACCACAACTAGAGAAAGTCCGCGCGCAGCAACAAAGACCCAACGCAACCAAAAATAAATAAATAAATTTATTTTAAAAAAGAAAGTCAAAGAATTCATATGTGTTATTTATTCAAGTTGTTAGAACATAAATACTTAAGTCGTTTAGACCTAAGTAAATGGAGTTATTTGGTATTTCTTTGGATCGAAGGGCATCATGAAGGAATTACTGGCACACTAAGGGTGTGGTGAATTGAGAAAGTTTGGGAACCTTTTGATAAGACTATAAAATGAAATGCCACTGGGACTGTTACTAAACTTAACGAAACATTAAGTGACTACATTATCCTCAAAAGACCATATATAAAAGTTACTGTGTAGGCTCTAATAACTCTATTTACAAATGTCTGAAGTCATCACCTTTTCAAAGAACATTCTCCACCCCTCCCTCTTGTTTAACTGAAGTCCAGCTCTTACCTAAAGTCCAGTCCCCCTTCAGCTGTCTCTGGGGTAAAATACTCCTCAGTCCTCATTTGGGCTGGCACAAATTCATCTTCCTTTTTCCATACTTAGGAAAAAGAGCTACATAGTATTCTTATGATAAAGGCCGAACTTCTTCAACAAATTCTCATGGGTCTTGGTAACAATATATATATACAGTACCAATATTAATATTATACAAAATTCTCCAAAATACTTTCAGAGCCATATCCTGAAATATCAATATTGTCATTATGCCAACAATAGTGCTTCTCTGTATAATTTGAAGGCACACGAAGTCAGCTCAATGTTGATCTGGTTATAGCAATTCAAAGAGCTTTCAGTAGTACCAAGGGCAGGATCTCAATTAAGAACAAGTGGGTAGCAGTCAAGTTCCGCTACCGTTAACTTTAAGCAAGTCCCTCTACCTCCTGAGTCCCAGTCTCCTCAACCATAAATAGGGTCATTTATTTATATAACAATATTTAGGAATGTTCAAATGAAATTATGCTTATTAAGCACTTCATAACATATTACTTATTATACAAACAAATGGATCCATCATTCTTCCAAATATATACATGCAAAACACCGTATTAGCAAATAGCGACAGAGCAAAACACAAGACAAAAAACCCTCTCCTCATGGAACCTAGATTCTAGTTGGGAAATAATATATTTAATCTCAGCTCCCTTCCACTAAAACGACAACGAAGACATGTTAAAAAGATATTAGCACATATCAACAAAACTTGAGACAGAAGAGTGAGAGATGACAGCTAAATTCTGTCTATAAAAAGTAGATGGGGACTTGCCTGGTGGCGCAGTGGTTAAGAATCCGCCTGCCAATGCAGGGGACACGGGTTCAAGCCCTGGTCCAGGAGGATCCCACATGCCACAGAGCAACTAAGCCCGTGCACCACAACTACTGAGCCCGCGAGCCACAACTACTGAGGCCTGCGCGCCTAGAGCCCATGCTCCGCAACAAGAGAGGCCACTGCAATGAGAAGCCCGCGCACCACAACGAAGAGTAGCCCCCACTCACCACAACTAGAGAAAGCCGGCGTGGCAACGAAGATGGAACTCAGCCAAAAATAAATTAATTAACTTAAAAAAAAAAAGAGTAGATGAACAACTGCAGATTTTGCAGTGCAAAGAAAGCTGAAATCTACACGTCAAGCAAAAAAAGGGGGAAAAAATTATACCAAAGAATTGAGGAAGAGGCTTAGGAACCGAAAGTTCACAAGTCCCTAATGGCAAGGGAGAGGAGTGGGCAAAAACAGGAGGAATGGTGAAAAGTCTACATAAGAGGAAGTTAGGGGCTTCCCTGGTGGCGCAGTGGTTGGGAGTCCACCTGCCGATGCAGGGGACATGGGTTCGTGCCCTGGTCCGGGAAGATCCCACATGCTGCAGAGCGGCTGGGCCCGTGAGCCATGGCCGCTGAGCCTGCGCGTCCGGAGCCTGTGCTCCGCAACGGGAGAGGCCACAACAGTGAGAGGCCCGCGTACCGCAAAAAAAAAAAGAGGAAGTTAGGACATCTCACTCCCTCCCCTCCTCAGTCAGGCAACTATCTTATCCCGATGGACAAGGTTTACTCTCTACAAATACTGAACCAAAGAAGTGCCGGACTCTGAGACACCAGTAATAGTCAAGGGTGGAGGTGAGGAAGGATCATACTGAAACAAGGAGTGAAAGTCTACGTATAAAACAGTGGTATTTCCAGTTCTCTTCCCCAAGTGCATCTCAAAACATCAAAATGAAAATGTTTAGATAATAAATATTCCCCATATTTTGAGACTTAAGAGATAGCTATATATAGTAATTATTTATAATGGTTCCTGTTCACCAAAAAGCCGTATTTCGCTATTAAAAAAAAGATTTATTAGGTTCAAGTTTATATAGAAAGGGAGAAAAACAAGAAAGAAAGGGAATTATATTTAGAGGCTAGATGATCGTCTTGTCAGGGAAGCTTTAGGCAATGAATAAAGAGGTAATTCAATACAATTTTTAACAGTACACAAAATGTCATGCAGTTATTTTAATATACATTAGAAACAATATAGCTAGTTTACTGAACCTATAATTTCAAAATTAGTATTGCTTAGCTAAGGCTAAGTTTAAAAAATATTAAGAAAATATTAACACAGGTATTTTGCAGAAATGGCAGTAGTATGTAAATGTCTAAACTTTGAGGCAAACTACTGCAGAGACGATAACTAAATTGGATGGTAAAGTTAAGGCCAGGTAAATGAAAATTACTTCAAACGCCAAGGATCCCTTCAATTCTGATTCTAGGAATATTTTTAATAGACATACTTTAGGAAACAAATGTTTTCTGGATATATATTGACATAATGTAGGTTGACCAAAGAGATGCTTTTTCAGAAACATTTTCCCAAGATACAACATTAGGTAAAAAGTATTCTTTGAGCAATAGTAATTTAAAGTTCTAAAAATAGAATAATAGATTAGATGAATAAGAACAGTTAGATAAGGTAGAGGAAAATTATAAATTATATTAATAGAAACTACCATTTATTGAGTTTCTACGGTGTACTAGGCACTGAGTTAGCCAATCAAAACAGGAACTCTTTACACAACTCCCTTTTACAGGTTAAAATTCTAAGACTCAGAAGTTAAGTAATTTACTTATGGTCCCAGTTGGGGGAAAGAGGGGTAGCTGAAGGGGAAAAAGTGTGACATAAGGGAAGAAAAATCTTTGATAATCAACTAAGTATCACAATTAAATTCCCAATACTATAGTTTTCCACATTCCTAACATTCGGAAACCCTTATAAAAATCCACAAAGTAAACGACTAAAAACTAGTGGTTAAACAAATGGCCAATAAATTAGATGTATTCCACAGAGATACTGTACCCAGGAAAAAAACTTCAATTTGATAGAGTAGATTCATCATGTGCATCTTACCCTAGCTGAGGACTTAATTACATTGCTGGTTCAGCCAAAGAAGAGACATAGCAAAAAAAATGCCCAAAACTTCTTAAATGGTCCCATTTCCAATATTCAGTTAAACGAAGTCAGACGTTACTGAGCAGCCCAACCAAACAACAACAAAAATAACTGCCATATGTTTTATAATTCTATGATCTGTGTCCTTAAAATGTCAAAGAATGTTTAGCAGTTAAAAAACTTCTCTTAAGTTTTCAGAAATCGTCCCATATTTACATTATCATAAAAAGCAGTAATTTTGTAAAACTGAAGGGAGACTCTGCTATTCATGCTTCTAAAATGTGCTCTTAATTTTTCTGACTACTAAAGGCTATAATAATGTCACTTGGAAAACAGAAGGCTGAGTGAGCATCTGAGGGTAAAAAGGAATGTTTTCACAGGCGCAGTTGGTAAATACCACTGGCTCTAGATGAGCATTCTTCCCTAACTGGAAGCCAATCCAATTTAACTTAAAAAATCTCCTTGTTACATAGAGAAATGGGAGATCATATTATCTCAATTATCCCTTCACATTAAACTCAAGGGTTGAACTAATACTTTAAACATTATCAACATCCATTCCTTTTTACTGTGTTTCCAACTGAGTCCATAGCCAGAGTTAAGATTTAGCTAAACTAGTCAACAGGCTTAGATGTTGTTCTCTAGTTTGGGCACTACAAAAAGCTTATTTTTATACTCCATACTTTCCATTTTGATTATACAAACATTCAATTTGCAAGTTATAATACATTACCAGTGCTCTCAGGGAAGGATAACTTGTGAGACCCAATCCAAACTTTAATGGCATAGCAATCCTTCATTGTATTACTGCACAGCAGTGTGAAAAAGGCCAGTATGGCATGGGAAGAAACAATCCTATACAAACACATTTTACAGTAATGAATCTGCAATCAATAAATCTATTTGGATACTGGAGAAAATGATCTTGAACAGAGAAACTTAGGTTCCTAGGAAATGAATAAAGCATAATCACAAGAAATAAAATTTTAAAGTAAAGCAAAATATTGCATTTCTGAAATTTAAAGTAGTTTTCTTTCTTCACACTTAAATTTTTACACTAAGTGACTGCATAGAATATACACCATAAACATGAACAGGCAATTCGGAAAACATAAACACTCAGTATGTAAGTAAGTAAACATGTACAATTCTCAAAGAAAAGCAAATTACAACCAAAAGAGAACTGGTCACAGAAATTTCGGCACATATATAATTTGCATTTAAAGCTTTCCCTTCCAGGCCTGAATCCTGGCTCCCAGATCTGTCTTCCTTATCTCAGCTCAGTCTCTCAATGTAGCTGTCTCATGTGGTATCTCAGCTTAGATCTGGCTAGAGGATCAGGCTATTCTCATATCCAGGCTGGACTAACAAAACAAAGACTCAAGTGACAATAATAAAAATCAAGGAGGAAGGGATAGTCAGTCCCAAGGCTTAAGTCCCTCAGTCCCCTTTTATACTGGATTTCTAAACCATTTTTGTAAACACTAAAAGGGACTGATAAGATCAGTATTTTTTTTAGTTTATTTTTTAAATTTTTTGGCCGCACCTCGGGGCATTCAGGATCTTAGTTCCCCGACCAGGGATCGAACCCAAGCACCTTGCAGTGGAAGCGTGGAGTCTTAACCACTGGACTGACAGAGAAGTCCCAAGATCAGTATTTTGAATTTATGCTATAAAAGGAAAGAAAAGGAAGCAACCCAATGTCATTCAACCCATGAATGGATAAACAAAAAGTGGTATACATAAGCAGTGGAATATTATTCAGCCTTAATAAGGAACTTCTGACACACACTACAATACGGATGAACCTTTGAAGATACTATGCTAAATGAAATAAGCCAGTAACAAAAGGACAAATATAGTATGAATCTCCTTCTATGAGGTACCTGAAATACTCAAATTCTGAGACAGAAAGTAGAATGGTGGCTGGTAGGAGTGGGGGACAGGGAGGCAGGGGAAATAGGGAGTTACAGTTTAATGGAGTTTCAGTTTGGGAAGATGAAAAGTGGTTGCACAACAATGTAAATGTACTTAATGCACTGAACTGTACATTTTAAGATAGTTAACATGGTAAATTTTATGTTATGTATATTTTACCACAATAAAAAAAAGGGAAAGGAATGATAAAAACAATTAAGCTCACAACGACTAAGACCCTGAAAACCTTTCAAGAGCATTAGCGGTATTTAAATATTTAATTTATTAAGTAATACAGATACTCATTGGCTAAATATACCTTGTAATACAGACCACAACCTGACGAATGTGAATATTTGAGCGGATTAAAGAAAGACTTTCAATAGGAGTCACTTTAAATCCTTTATATAAAAAAGTTTCAGATTTGTGATTCTGTAGGGAATGTCTTTTCAAAAGCTCTTTGGAAAGAGTTCAATCATAAAAGAAGACAAAAATATGGACCATCATGCGCTTACTTCATTTTCCAACCTCTATATTAACCTGTTCCTGAAATGTACTTACAAAGAATGCAGCAAATCTTTTCATCAATCACCATGTGAAAACCTTTGGCAGGGACACTGTGCATTCCTGGGAGGATTTAAATTAGTTTGTGAGGGACGGAAACCTGGCTTAAAAGCAAAGAATTGGATTTAGGATTTGACAAAGAGTTTCTTTTCTGAGGAACTTAAAATGTTCTATCATGAGTTTTCACATTTATTTCCTCCATTATTAGCAAAGACACAAAATAACAAAGAATTTCAATTAAAATTATCCTTTGGTAGTTTTCTACTCATTATTATGTTAGCTTTATCTGTCCACCACAGTACAGTATTTGAAACCACATTTCTGCTTTAAGCAAAAAAGGAACTAAATTAAATATTCCAAAGGCAGGAAATCCTGTTTCAATTGCATCATTTAAAAACTCTTAACTGATCTACTTTGAAGAACAAGAGTTATCTACCAGAAAGTAGAATAATTTTTTTAATTGATGCAATTTCAATCTCCTTAAACACTTTACACTTGAATATATCAGTGCTTATTAAAAAAAATCACTCTATCTTTTTTTAAATTTCAAATTCTAGTTTATTTTTTAAAATGTTAGTTGGACAAATTATTTTAATTGTAGATAAGAGGCACTTAATTTAATTCTGCAACTTTTAGTTTAGGCCTAAAAACTCAAATTGTTCTAAAGGATCCTTATATGTAGTGTGGTAAATCACAGAAACGCAAGTACTACTAGAGGTAGTATGTGAATGATACGCACTCTTCCTGTAAGAGCCAAATTGTCAAATAAGCTTAATTTAAGTAGTCAAACATGTTGAATAGCTGCAATAAACCTGAGAGAACAAGAAGAAAAGATCAGCAAAAATAAATTGACAGTCCTTAAAGAATAGAAATGGGGAAAACCAAAAACATCCTTGTGATAATGCTGGAAGAATCTTCCAGTCCTATGACTCAGGGAAATAACATTCTTACTGGCACAACAATAGGGATTAAAATAATGGATGAAAGTCTACCCATAACGGCAGCACCCACTATTTGCATAAATAGTTTGGTTAAATATGACTACATTTAAATTTTATCTTAATTACAAATACTATTCCACTAAAGCACCAGCAAAGAAGGTGTGTGCAGAGGGGGAAGACATGGACTAGCCTATCCAATAGTTATAATATGGCCAAAAATAATAACAACAGTAATAGTAATAAGGTAGTACCTGTAATCAGTATATTAAAAAGAGAGGATATGGTCCCATTTAACAGACAAAGCTTGGCACTAATTCTAAGACAATGGCTCAAAAGACAGCCTTCTTGTCCCTCTGTGCAAAAGGAAAGTGTTCCTCTTTCCCATAAATCAACCAACTAAGGAAGGCTCTGGGAGAGTTTGCAGATGGAAAGCTGCTCAAAAAGCCTAGTTCTGGTGATACTTTACCACCCCTTGGGTGGGGGAATTACCACCTGGGATCTGGGGACTGCAGTATTTAAAAGCCCTTTCTTTTCCGTTCGGTAACAATCAAGGAATCATTTCAGCTTGTGAAGTACTGCTACTATACTCTGAGGGGGAAATCAAGGAAGTAAAAGGAAGTACACGTCTGTTTTCATTAAAGTTCCTTAACATCTCTACTAGTTTCCTACTTGCTAAAACGCACAATCTCAGGCCTCACCCCAGATCCTTCAAAAAAATCTGCATTTTACAAAAGCCTCAGGTGATTTGTATACAGATTTAAGTCTGAGGTGTCCTGGTCTAAAGTGCCACACCTGACAGCCTGACATCCCCAACTAACCCCATGCCTAACTGCGTATCACTACTTTCCAAACATTTTAAAACGTGAGAATGGACAATGAAAGCAACTCAAAATCTGAATATACTTCTGATAATGGAGAAAGTGTTGAACTAACTAAAGAGTTTGGACTTCCTAACTCCTTTTCCAAGAGGAAAATTGTATGAATAGATTTGTGTTTTGAAATCTAGCTCTAACAAGATGAATAATATACTGGAGGCAGATAAATTAATTAGGAGCTACTGTAGTGATCCAAATGAATGATAACGGTGGCCTGAAATAGTAAAGTAGTAATGAGGATATGAGGGAAGTAGATGAATCTGAACGATATCTAGGAACTAAAGTTGACAACATGTGGTGAATGAATAGATGTGACATGGAGGTGGGGCAGGGAAATATGCCAGATACTCATGTAATTCAGGACATTCATATAAATAACCTGGAAAAACTAAGCAGATGGCCATACTACTCACAAGTTAGGGAACACCAGAGCAATAAGGTTTAGCAGAAAAGACTAAATTTTTAGGAAAAAAACAGAAATGTTCAGTAGACAGACTGGCACACAAGTCTTAAGCTCAAGAGGAAAATAGGCACTGGAAATATATATTCATAAATTAACAGTAGTAACACCCACTTCTGGCCAAGTTGGAGACAGAGGGACCAGATTTACCTGCCTGCTTGAAACAACAACAAATACATAAAATGCATGGAAAAATGGTTTTCAGACAATAACTATCAGCACACAGTAATGAATCCTGAGAGACAGAAAACTAAAAACTCTGCAATTACTTCCTAGAGAGAGTTTCCAGACAGCAGCACAGTGAGAAAGAACCTGGGCAGAGACCAGCAATCTCCCTGAATTGAGGAAGTGGGTATGGGAGCCCAGCAAGGCCAAGGTAGCTAGAGTATGCAGGACCGAATTCTGAAGAGAAGAAAGCTGCCCCAAAATATCCAGAGATCGGAAAGGGCCCCCTCTCTAGATTTAAGCTAAGCATTGACCAGTGCAGGCACAGAGGAAGCACCCCAAGGCTAATGCATCTGAAAGGATTAGAGGGAAACTGATACAAGAAGAATGACTGTGCTCAATGAAGCCAGATTTTAAGGAGTACGCACTATATGATTACCTTTATATAAAATTCTAGAAAATGCCAAGTAATCTATTGTGACAGAAAGCAGGTCAGTGGTTGCCTTGGATGGGGGAGAAATTACAAAGGATCACAGGTAAACTTTTGAGGGTGATGGATATATTCAATATCTTGGTTGTTGTGATGGTTTCATGGGTGTACACACGTGTCAAAACTTATCAAACTGTACATTTCAAATTTATGCAGTTTATCATATGTCAATCTATCTCAATAAAAAAAAAATTTAACTATCAGCATATACTCAGAACCTGAAGTTATGAGGGTGGTTGCGATTGCTGAGCAATTATACACAGATTGAGAAGAAGGCCTAGGAAAGGACCATAAAGAATACCAACATTTAAAGAAGTAATAAAGCAGAGAGATTGTGAAGGAGTTTTCAAAGAATTAGAGGAGAAACTTGCAGAGTGTGGCATAATTGAAGCAAAGGAAAAAGAGTTTTCCCTCAAGGAGTCTTTAAAGGAAAGAGCAATCTATGTCAAATTAAGATAAAGCCTAAAAAATGTTCAATGTACAAAAGAGAAGAATATTATGAGGTAGGCATGGTGTAGGAGAAGGAGCACCAAGACAGTCATCCTTGATCCAATAATTTGTTATTTTTACTAGAAAGACTAAGAAATATAGTAAAAAAATTTATTTAAGGCTTGACTGTTAAGAAAAACCATGAATCCTAGATACTAATAGATTATTTTTCATCTGGCACTGGCACCCTCCTAACTAATATGCTACATTCAACATAAACAACAGTAATTAACTGTCCTTAATTGAGTCTTTAAAGGAAATCAAATCAGAATCAAGCTAACAGTAATTAATGCATATACTCATTAAGCATGAGTGAAAGTCCAACTTGGAGGTCTATCTTCCCATCTAAATTTAATAGGAAACTAAATACTTGAAATTCTTTCAGTTTTTCTTTTTTAATGAGTAATAGGGTTATTTATGTTCTTCCTATCAGCCAACCAAGAAGAACAAGATTTTTTTTGCCTCATGTTAGAATAAAAATTTATGTTTACATACAGATGCACATCATCAGCACACATAAGAATTTAATTCAGTAAATTAAATTAAGTGAACAATCTTCAAAACAAATGCAGATTTATCTATGTTATATAACACTAAAATTCCAAGAGACCAAACTAGTCATCCTTCAAAATAAATAATACCAAAAAGTAATTATGTTTAATTGCTTCTTTTAAATTTTTACACAGATAGAATATTTTATCACTTTTTTTGTTTCATTTCTGAATATTTAGTAAATTCAATCTGTTACATCTCTTGACTATCAACATACTTTTAAATATCTAAACTCAAGCTAAAAATCTCTGTAATATTTTGCAGCAGGGGCGTTTTAGATATTGGATAAAATAGGCCAATGTAGAAGGCCAAACACGTGTATCATTCACAAACAGAGGCAGACTTTGTTCTTGTCATTAAAAACACTTCCCCTGCTCTCTACCTCATCTTACTAGCTTCATTTCCATTTGTACAGTAGTAATAAATGTCTGGAGAAAGCCCACTAGTTCACAATATTGTCCAGACCAACCAATCCCTAAATAAGACTAAAATGTTAAAAAAATTTCACAGTGGGACTCCCCTGGTGGCGCAGTGGTTAAGAATCTGCCTGCCAATGCAGGGGACACGGGTTCAATCCCTGGTCCAGGAAGATCCCACATGCCACGGAGCAACTAAGCCCGTGTGCCACAACTACCGAGCCTGCGCTCTAGAGCCTATCTACTTCTCCTATCCTGATTCAAATGGAATGCCAGTATGGCAACTCCTAGGATTTGTCACAAATGGGAAACCAAGTGCCATCTTCAAAATTTCAGGTCTTAAATCTGGAGGAGGAAGCCAGCACCCTTTTGGAGCCATGAATATTGTCCGAACTCCATCTGTTGCTCAGATTGGAATTTCAGTGGAATTATTGGACAGTCTGGCTCAGCAGACTCCTGTAGGTAATGCTGCTATGTCTTCAGTTGACTCACTCAGTTCACACAAAAGATGTTAGACAACTTCTACAATTTTGCTTCATTGTTTGCTGTCTCTCAGGCCCAGATGACACCAAGTCCATCTGAAATGTTCATTCTGGCAAATGTGGTTCTGAAATGGTATGAAAACTTTCAAAGACGACTAGCACAGAACCCTCTCTTTTGGAAAACACAATTTGAATAAAATAATTTTTAATGGATTCTGAAATTTGTCATGTTTTGAAGATAATCATTCTATTTGAAAGCATGAAGTCAAAAGGATCATGAAGCATAAGTTTAAAAACTGCTTATGACTATGAAGCTTAATTAAAATCTTTATAAAAAATTAAAAACACTGAACTACTGAGCCCGCGTGCCACAACTACTGCAGCCCACGCGCCTAGAGCCCGTGCTCCACAACAAGAGAAGCCACAATGAGAAGCCCGTGCACCGCAACAAAGAGTAGCCCCTGCATGCCGCAACTAGAGAAAGCCTGTGTGCAGCAACGAAGACCCAACACAACCAAAAAATAAATAAAATTTTAAAACTTCGCCTTTAAAAAAAAAGAAAAACAAAAGAATTATAGGGGAAATCCGTCTTTAGTTAAAAAAATTTTTTCACAGTAAATCCCATTTTACAACTATGCACATTTCTATCCGTAATCATTCAGAACATCAATTACATTCTTATATAACATATAATTTAAGAGGAAGAAAATAACCTATAGTAGCTTGAGACCAGACGTTCATTAAAAAAACTTACCAATGAAAGACAGAACATTAGAAGTTCTAAAAAATTATCTTCTGTGATATTTAGAAAGGATTTTTGTCTGTGGCCCATGCTGTTTCCTTTTTTTTTTTTCTTTTCTGATATTTAACAAAAGAAAATATTTGGGTTTAAAAGACTACATTACTCCCCACAAGCAGTTTTACAAATTGTGCAAAAGAAAAGAGATTAAAGGCGGGGGTTCGGGGGTGGGCATGGAAAGAAAAGATTCACTCTTCTTAACCAACTATTTTATTAGACACAGCTGCAACAAATATAGTTTTAAAAAAACAAACCTGAAGACAATAGCTCATTATGTTTAGTGCCAGGCCCATAACAGTTTGGGAGACACAGCTAGACATTAAAAGCAAATCTACCACAGACATACTGGGTTACAAATGCAAGTACCTGGAGTTCTGCAATCAGCTGTGGTGAGCAGCCTCTGATCAATTTATCCTAGTCAGGAGCAGCCAGAGGAAATGAAATGAAGGAAACAGGAAACAGCAAAGATAAAATGCTTTTTCCTAGGGTAAACTTCAGTGTGGCATTGACAGGAATCTGGTCCTTTCCTGATCAACTGACCATGTTAGGAACAGGGAATGAAAGTAGTTATTAAGTACCACAGGACAATTCAAGATGACAGACATAAAAACAAGCAGCAGAAGTGCTGGGAGCAGGCATTGAAAAAAGGAAAAAAGAGGAGAAGAATGAAAGAAAACAGAACTTAAAAAACGCTTCATGGGAATAACCTTCATACTTACGCTACAACGCAGCAGCATTACCTGGAGCACTTGCTACAACAGTAGGTCTGGGATAAAGCCCAAGAATCTGCATCTCTCACAAGGTCCCAGGTGATGATAAAGCTAGACCCAAAAACCACACTTTAAGAAGCACTGCCCTATACTTACCCTTTTGTAAGACTCAACCCACTCATGCTCACTTATTTAATTAATATCTGTCATCTGGAGTGGGGGGAAAGACTGTTAAACCCATCACTGTCATCACTGTATTCCTATCACCTAGCACAATGCCAAATACATCACAGTCTCCAAATATTGCTTACTGAATAAAGACCATTGTGAAAAAGACGGAATGTAGTGAATGGCGGCGGGGAGGGAGATTAAAAGAGAAAAGTATGAAGACATAGAAAACAAAAGCACAATATAAATGTCCAAGTATTTGCTACAGGAACTGCCCAAGTCTTAATGAGAACGGCAGTAACTGGCCATCAATCTAATTTCATAGGGAGGTCATAAGCCAAAGAAATTTGACAAGGGCAGAAAAAGCAAAAAAGTTAGAAGTAAAAGAAGAAAAATCAATGAATATTTTATATCATTAAAAAGATGGTATTTTTAAAGAGCAAGAGTGATAAATTCAAGTGGAGAAGAGAATATGTTATGGATATACCACCATTAGATATCTATAATCTTAATCATCATCACTAAAATTCATTAAGTATCTATGAGTCAGACACTAACACTAGGCAGTTACATTTACTCAACCATTCCAGATAATATTCTCTACATTTCAGAGATAAGTAAACTAGGCTGTAAGTGATGAAATCATTTGCCTTTAGAGTCAGATGGACCTAGGCTCAAATCTCAGTTTTTCCTACCTCACCTCCGAGTAGAATGGCCTTGGGCAAATATTTTGGCCTTTGAGCCTCTTGCTTAACTGTTATTTTTTCCATTCCGTCAGTTTTTTTGTTATAGCTGTCTTGCTTATTTTTAACCTACCATTTAATGAGTTCCCCGTGTGCTAAATAACATGGTAGTCAAGGGCATTAATGTGTAAACTCAGTGAACACAGTAGTGCATGGATCTGAATTCCAAATAAAGCCAATTTCTTCTTTTATTAAACAGGAGTAATAATAATAATACCAACCACATAAGGGCTTGGAAGAGTGTCTAGCAATAAAACCTAGCTTCTATTGTCATTATCATCATCACCATTATTACTACTAATCCATATATCAACACCAAGATGAATATTAGTCCCATTTTACAAATAAGGAAATTGAAGCTAAAAGAGATTAAGTCCTGGGATCTGTAATTACTATAACTATTTAAGTACTTTGTGTATTTGGTTATTTTATCTGTACTCAAAGTACTGTTAACTAAAATTTTGTTTTTAAAAGTTGCGATTTATAAACCTTATAGTTTTCAGTCTTCTCGTTTACAGGAAAAGATTTTGTAAATGTGATGGGGGTGGGCGGAGACACTGTTTAACAGAATTAACCTCCAATTAAGAATAGTTAGAAAGGTAGTGTAAAAGAGAAAAGAAAGCAGAGGCATCATCTTCTCCTATATTATATACAGAACTCATAAAGGAGGCCTTCAAGAAATACTTGATCTGATGTAGTTCTACTTTCTTTGAAGCTGTGTTTCTCATTTTAGGGTACATATACCCTTCCTGGAAATACATATCCTCATATGCAGAGGCACAGTTAATATATGACCTATTCCTAAAGTACTAAATGTATTCAAAGATTGGGGGGAATAGTTAAATAGTACAGAACACTACAGAAGACTTCAAAGAACTGGGCAACCACACTAGTACAACTTGAGCCCCTTGGGATATAAACCATGTCCTCTCCTACCAAAGTCATTTGATGGCAGTCTGAGTACACCAGTTTGTAATGTAAACCTTTTAGTAGCATAACATTAAATCTGTTTCTACAATTACCAAAAATGAGGTCAATATGATCAAATCAGATAATACATGTTCATTTTCTTCAAACTGTTAAGCCCTATCTATATAAATTAGTATTAATGTCTGCTTTGTTTTTTAAAAACTATGGCCCACCTCCTTGAGGAAAGGGCACATGTAACAAATAGTTTTCTCTCTCCAAAGTCATTTTTATAATTAACATTTATAGAAGATTCTCTACCACTATATCTTTAGAATACATATGCAAATTGCTATTGTCAAGCAATTTAAAGATAACAGATGTGTGTTAATCTTTTCATAACATTATATGATTCACTACCTAGTTCATCTCTTCCCTTCCCTTTCATCCACTGACAAATGCCAGAGTATTAAAAGTTGGATGTTCCTATTTTAATTTTCTTCCCCCATACCCATGCTGTCCAATAGAAATAAAATGTAAGCCACATGTAATTTTAAATGTTCTAGTAGCCACATTTAAAAAAGGAAAAAGAAACAGGTAAAATTAATTTTAATAATATATTTTATTTAATCCAATAACTCAAAAAAGTATCATTTCAATATGTAATTCATATAAAACATTATATATGAATGTTTAATATTTTAATGATTTAATATTTACATTTTTTCAAACAAAGTCTTCAAAATCCAGTATGTATGTATTTTATACTCACAGCACATCTCAACTCAGACTAGTCACATTTCAGGAGCTCAACAGCCACCTGTGGTAGTGACTCTGTACTGGATAGAGAAACCATATATGGTGACACAAACAAGAATTTCCCTGGCCTGAAGGCTACAAATTCCTGACATTCATGCCTACCTAATCTGCTAAAGCAACTAAAAGAGAAAAACTTTATTTATTCCCTCTCCTTTTACTATATATCACAGTACAACTGTGAAATTTAATGAAAAAAGGTATGAGTAATTCAACATAATAAGTACAAAAAGTATAAATCTCTGCACTAGCAAAACTGAAAACATTCTGTGCTATAGCAACAAACAAGAAACCAAAAAAGACCATTTGGTGAAAGTTAAAATGTATTAATTGAGTACCTACTGTGTGTAACATTAATCTATAAAAAAATACAAGGGACTTCCCTGGTGGTCCAGTGTTAAAGAATCTGCCTTGCAATGCAGGCGACGCTGGTTCAATCCCTGGTCAAGGAACTAGGATCCCACATGCCACGGAGCAACTAAGCCTGCACGCCACAACCACTGAGCTCACGCGCCTCAACTAGAGAGACCAAGTGCCGCAAACTACACAGCCCACGCGCCCTGGAGCCTGTGCACCACAACTAGAGAGAAGCCTGCGCATAGCAACTAAGACCCAATGCAGCCAAAAATAAATTAAATAATTAAATAAATAATAAATAAATCTTAAAAAAAAAAATACAAATAGGATCAGTCAGTGATTCTCAAACGTGGCTGGAATTCAAACACAGGCAAACTGACTTCAGAATTAGGAAACCTCTAGGGCCTTTTTGCTGGTACCACGTCCTCTCTGTAATAAACCCGGATGACTTTCCTTTTGGTAACTGCTAATACCTCCCCAACTTCCATGCCACACCCACCTCCTCCCCCCCCCCCGCCCCGCACCCCCTGCCAGCCAGGAAATGGTAAACTGTCTCTACTGCAACCCTTTCCTTCTGCCCCCAAGGCAGATATACAGAACTGTTCTTTAAAACATGTAGAAAACCATAATTCAGGAAGACACATGCACCCCAGTGTTCACTGCAGTGCTATTTACAATAGCCAGGAAACAACCTAAACGTCCATCAACAGAGGAATGGATAAAGAAGATGTGGTACATATATACAACGAAATATTACTCAGCCATAAAAAGGAATGAAATTGGGTCATCTGTAGAGACATGGATGGACCCAGAGACTGTCATACAGAGTGAAGTCAGAAAGAGAAAAACAAATATCATATATTAACGCATATATGTGGAAGCTGAAAAAACTGGTATAGACGATCTTATTTACAAAGCAGAAATACAGACACAGACATAGAGAACAAACGTATGGATACCAAGGGGGAAAGGGGGGGGGGCGGGATGAATTGGGAGACTGGGATTGACATATATACACTACTGATATTATGCATAAATAGATAACTAATGAGAACCTACTGTATAGCACAGGGAACTCTACTCAATGCTCTGTGGTGACCTAAATGGGAAGGAAATCCAAAAGAGGGGATATACGTATACATATAGCTGATTCACTTTGCTGTACAGCAGAAACTAACACAACATTGTAAAGCAACTGTACTCCAATAAAAAATTTTTTTAATAATAAAATAAAATGGAAAAAAAAAGTGATCAAGAGAATGGATTAAACAGATTGTAAATCAAGATAAGTGTCCCAGTCCTGAAGTTGATGCTGATTTGCTAATCGACCTCTGTTAAGACATCTTATTGCTTTGTGTCCATCCTTTGTCAGCACTAAATGAAAACCCATAAAGCACTGTTTTAAAACATGTTGGAAATGTTTGCCCCCTACCAACCAACCACTGGAAAGCCCTAATAAAAATAAAAGGAAAAAAAAACCTGTAATTCTCTCCTCAGGAATTTAAGTCCTTTACCATGTTTGTGTGTATTCTGAAACTTTCAAGAGAGTGATATAACATAAAAGATCTTCCAAATTTATTTAACTACCTGAACTTTTCTCCTTCTCCTGGCAGGACCTCACCCTACCTCACCCCACCCCTTGCCTCCATTAATTAAAGGTACCCAGCCCTCAGAATTCTGTCTGCTCTTTCACACCCAAGCTAACTCAATCTATCTACTCTCATATGGTTTGAACAGCACAGATCTCTGGTTCTCAAAGTGTGGAATCAGAGTAGCATCAGTATCACTTGAGAACAAGTAAGAAGTGCAATTCTTGGACACCAACCCAGACCTACTGAATTGGACACTGGGTGGACATCAGTAGCGTGTGTATAACAAGTCCCCCAAGTGATGATGTGCACTAAAACTTGAGAACCACTGCCACAGACTAACTAGCTCCAAACTGTTATCTCTAGGCCAGACCTCTTCCCTAAAATCCAGACACAGTCTAGTAAGATGGTCAAAAAGCATTTTATTGAACTTTGAAAAAAGATGAAATCATACAAACTGGAGAATATAAATAGTAACTATATACTCACAGCTAAGGAAAAAAATCTGTCCTTAAGAACTTGTATTTCAAACTCTTAGCCATAATATTTCTAACGAGAAAGTTACTAACAAAAAATTTCAAATTCATGACAGTGTTCATCACCAGCCTTGAAAGAAAGAATCTCTGGGGATATCCATACATATTTGTTGGCAAAAGTAGAGAATATCTCTGGAAGGTACACAAAAAAATAACAGTGGCTGCCTGTACCATTTGAAATTTTATCATGGGCATGTAACTTTTAAAAATTAATATATTACATTTAAGGTAATATTTCACTTTTAGTTATAAGAAGATAGTTTTCTTATTTACTTTCTAAAAAAATTCTTATATTAGTAACACTTGAATTTAAAGCCCTATTAGAACTAGGAGATTTGTTTTCTGTGAAGTTTGATGCTGCCTTTGCATCATTATGTTACATTAAACCAAAGCCCCCTCCCTTCATCATGTTCCCTTTATCTCCATAAACATTTTTTTCACTAAGAACCTATGAAAAGCCACGTGTCATCAGTAAAAAAAAATAATATGATCAAACAGGGCCATACCTTAAGCAGGGCTCAGAGGCGACAGGATTCAGGGAATTATAATATAGGAGGGTTATAGCCTGCTTAATCATATTCAGAAAGTAAAATGGGAAAGCAATAAAAAGTAAAAACAAATAAAAATATCTCAAATGAAAACCCAAATGTTGCCACTTGAAAAAAATGCTAGAAAAGATTCTCAAACTAAAAAACAGCCTTCTCAAAAGAAGCTGAAATGCAGTAAATGTTACCTGAAATATAGAAAAATCTCAGTCAATATGTACAGTAGAGCTTAAAAAAATCCAGATATCTGAGACAGGAGAGAGTGAAAAAAAAATTTGTAGGGATAATACTTCACATTCCACAAAACAGTTTTTATAGATAACCTCTCATTTGAATCTCACAATAGTCCTGTAAATAGGCTGTGATATTAGAACAACTACGTTAAGATGTATTCTAACAAATAAAGAAATCAAAGATGAGAGAAGTTAGGTAAAAGCTGTAGAAGTCAAAAATATTTTAGTCTTTACCCTGTATCTTTCTAATGCATCTAGTCCTTTCTTCTGTATCTCCACATGGGTAAATCTAGATAGCCTGGGATTACTAAACTCTTATTTCCATTCACATCCGCATTCTGGCCCATTCACTAATGGACCTACCACTTTGTCAAAGCGAACTAGAATTCCGTTCAGCTTCTTTCCCTTTATCCTTTCTTGCAAAGCAAAAGCATCATTCACACATAAAGACCAAAGCAAGAACCCAGCTCTTACAGATTCCAGAGTAAGAAATCCACAAAGGCTTACACCAAATCACATTAAGTCCATTTATGCATCTGCAAACTTCAAGTCATAAAATGGCACCCATTCCCATCAAGTCTAATATTCCTAGAGGACAGAGGACAGAAGATAAATTCTAAAATGTGTGAATCAACACTTAAAATCATGAGAGCGACAGGAAAAATGGGCAGGGCACCAAGAAGAATCTCAGCAGATTTCCATACCCCATGTGAAATATATGGTAAATACAGAGTAAGTGATCAGTGCTCCAAGACAGCAAGCCTCACATTACGAAACAACTATCCACTCATCATTTTCCCATTTTACAAATTATTGTTAACGTAATGTTAATCTTTAAGAATTATTAATTCCTAACATTTATTCTTCATATTAATTCTTAATAAGTATTATTGAATATTGTTAATTACTAATGATGTTAATGATTAAGAAGGATGGATTCAGGGGTGAGATACACCTAGATTTTAATCTCGGTACCATCAGTTATTACTTGTGTAAAATTGAGCAGGTGCAGAGTTCTCATGAATAAAATGGAGATTGACTCGCCTATCTCTAAATTCAGGATTAAATAAATTAAATGTGTTTGTCTAAATTATCTGTCAAGTAAAAGTCCTCAAATAAGTGGTAGCTTTTTTTTTTTTTTTTTTTTTTTGCGGTACGCGGGCCTCTCGCTGTTGTGGCCTCTCCCGTTGCGGAGCACAGCCTCCGGACGCGCAGGCTCAGCGGCCATGGCTCACGGGCCCAGCCGCTCCGCGGCATGTGGGACTTTCCCAGACCGGGGCAAGAACCCGTGTCCCCTGCATTGGCAGGCGGACTCTCAACCACTGCGCCACCAGAGAAGCCCAGTGGTAGCTATTTTTATTTACAATGACAACACAGTATCATTTTCATTATTTCCTTATGATTAGGGCTCATCATTTTTTAAATAGCATTTTCTCAATGCTTCCTTACTCTACCTTCACAGGCAAAATACCAAATGTTTAATAACTCTACGAAATCTTCAAAAAAGTAGGACTTCTAAAATGAAAGCCAAGAAAAAAGAAACCACAGATTTAAATTGAGTAATCTGTTTTAGCTAACATGAAGCTATTAATAAATTCTGTAAATCAATATTTCTCAAAGGTATTGTTGATGGTCCACATTCATCAAAATTATCTGGTGAAATCTTTAAAATGCAGACTCATGGGTCCTATCCTAGACTTACTAAATCTCCCTTAGTAATTCTCTGGCAAATAAAGTTTTATAAATTTGTTTTAAATAGGCTAGTGTGAACTTTTGACACAGCAACCAACAAATGAAATAAAGTTAAAGTTATACTATATGTAGCAATTAACTAGGCTATGTGTTTGTAATGTAATAAATAAAGATAAATAAAAATAAATCCAACTACAAAGCACATGCAAAATATACATGCCAGAAAAAGTACTAAGTCTTGGCAAATATGAAATTGTCAAAGGGAGTTAATAGCTCATGTCCTAGTCTCTTCAGGCTGCTATAAACAAAATACCATAGACTGGGTAGCTTATAAAAAACAGAAATTTATTTCTCATAGTTCTGGAGGCTAGAAGTCCAAGATCAAGGCACTGGCAGATTGGGTATTCTGGTGAGAGCCACTTCCTGGTTCAAAGTTGGAGTTCTCTGCTTTTCTTTCACGGTGGAAGGAGCAAGGTAACTCACTTGGACCTCTTTTATAGGGGCCCTAACCCCATTCATGAGGGCTCCGACCTCATGACCTAATCACCTCCCAAAGATCCCTCCTCCAAATACCAAAACACTGCGGATTAGGTTTCAACATAAAAATTTGGGGGGGACATAAACATTCGGTCATTAGCAGCTTACAATAAGGGAGTTTATTTTACATTTTAAACAAAAAATTGCCTATTAAAAATAACTAGACCTGGTAAGAAATTTAGTAGGACTATTTACCTATTGTACATAAATGATTATTTTCATAAAAGCTGTACAAAGCAAACAACAGTCCTTAAAATAGTCACTAGAGGCTACCACTTCAAAGGTTTGGGGCTGTTAACTAGTCCCCAATTTTTTTTGAAGTGAGTTTTCATTACTCAAAAGGATACAGAGATTTTATAAAAGGAAGACCAGAATGATCCTATTCTTTCACTACACCTCTGCAAAACCCTCCCCCAATTAGAAAAAAATTATATAATTTCAGGACTTCCCTGGTGGCGCAGTGGTTAAGAATCCATCTGCCAAAGCAGGGGACATGGGTTCGATCCCTGGTCCGGGAAGATCCCACATGCCACGAAACAACTAAGCCTGTGCACCACAACTACCGAGCCTGCACTCTGGAGCCCGAGAGCCACAACTACTGATGCCCACGTGCCTAGAGCCCACGCTCCACAACAAGAAGCCCGCGCACTACAATGAAGACCCAACGCAGCCAAAAATAAATAAATATAAAAATGTTTAATTATATAATTTTAAATTAAAAACTCAAAAAGGTTTCTTTACTGCCTTAAGAGTCTTCTCTAAATCTTGGCCCTTTACGGTCATGTCATGCTTTTATATCATCAATTATCCTAAACTATAATAGCAAGTTTTTACACTAAATCTATATTTACTGGAACACACCCTGAAAGTATATTTTATTTATGTTTTTAAACCCATGAATTAGCTTGTTTTGGGTCATATATTGTTTTTCAGAAAGTCAATGCTTTTGAATGTAATAGTAAAAAGAAAGTCCTGGGCTTCCCTGGTGGCACAGTGGTTAAGGATCCACCTGCCAATGCAGGGGACATGGGTTCGAGCCCTGGTCTGGGAAGATCCCACATGCCGCGGAGCAACTAAGCCCATGCACCACAACTACTAAGCCTGCACTCCAGAGCCCGCGCGCCTAGAGCCCGTGCTCTGCAACAAGAGAAGCCACCGCCCTGTTCGCCACAACTAGAGAAACCCCGTGCACCGCAACAAAGACCCAACGCAGCCAAAAATAAATAAAATAAATAATTTTTTTTTAAGTCCTAAGTGTGATACCAAACTATTTCAAGGTCAAAGTAAGCATTTTTTTCATAAAGCTCCAAAGTTTATACTTTAAAAAAAAAGAATGAGAACAAAACACATACTGATAATTATATAAACATAGTAAATATGCATCTATCACTACCTTAAGTAAACCAAAAACTTTTTTAACTTTGTAGTGAACATTCAGTCAATGCATTCTTCATTAACAACTAGAAAACTCTTCTTCAATTTCCAGGAAGGAGGGACAGTTCACCAAATATTTTTCCAAGAATCAATACTTACATTATGGGCTTCAACTGTGAAGAGGTTTGATAATACCCCCAATATAGATGGGAAAAAAAGATTAAAAGATAAGATTTAATTTCTTCTCCAAACAGATATTTTTCCATAGAATGATGGTGGTTACTCAAAAGATTCTCCAAAAAATGTAATTTTTCAAAGAAATTTTATAAATGCAAAAATTATTCAAATTTTTAAAATTTTCTTATAGTCTACAAATAAAGCTAAAACAGATACCTTCAAGCCAAAACTATGCTATTAAGTTCTAATCTCTAAAATAATTTTCACCAGGTCCAAAAACAACAAGAGATTAAGTCCAACTGGAAAAGATTTATTTTGCTGACATTATTCTATTTGGTTCAGTTTCTTTCCATCCTTCAACTCACATCCTTTCTCACTTTTAACCCACATTAAATAACTATTTAAACTGCCAAATATTTTAAGATCTATAGATGGCTGGCTCAATAAACTCATCTCAACATATTTCTATTGTATCATAAAAATTCCAAAAGTCAATTAAAATAAAAATTGTTAAGTACAGGAAAACTGAGTCTACATTTCATCTCAAGTACACAAGAGTAATAAACTAGGACGACCTTCCCCTTTCATTTGTTTTTAAGAACAAGAAATTAAGTTTTATTATGCCTAATTAATCTACTGCTTATACTTCTCTGACACACATCTCCTCTCTCCAAACTTCATTCCATTCCAAGTTTTAGTTTCTGGATTTTATCATTTATGACAGCTTACAACTCCCAGTCTTGCTTCAAGAGTGCTCAAATTTTGGAAGCAATTCTGGAAGTAGATTAGAAAGTTCAGTTTTCTAAAATCAAACTGCAGCAAAACTTAACATCCCATAAGAGAGCCTATAGTCTTCCTTCTATGGAGTTAACAGTAATACATCTCACAATATACAAGAGCTTTAAACTATTCACAGACATTATCTTGTTAATCTTTACAAAATTTCTATAAGGAAGCAGATAGGAACCTTGGAAGCTTTTCAATCCTTTTTAGACTCTCCAAGTAGTTTCTTAGATTATAATGTTATATGATATACTACTAAATAAGCAACCTGTAAGATACAAACTGCACTTTAATAATTTAGGAAGGCAACTCAAATGTATTAGCAGAGAAGACTTCCCTTCCCTTCTAGGAGACTCTAACTGGAAGACATGGTTTCAATTAGTACAAAGTGGGCTTCATGGCCCTCTCTTTCTCTTTCTCACATGGCAAAACAAATGCAATAAAGCTTCTATCTCTCTAAAGGGAAAGAACCAAGCATTTAGCCTACCTTATTTGTACAGGCCATATCTTAAGGTAACTAAATAGTTGATAAAAGTTCTCTTTATAAAATACTCCAGCTAATAAATTCCAAGGGAATGACAGAATTAGAGTATCCCATTTTGCAACCCTTAACAAAATGGAGCTAGACCAACAGACCCCAAAGCATGGTCCAAGGAACCCCTGTGGGTGGGTTCCCAAAACTCTTTCAGAGAATCTGCAGAGTCAAAAGTATTTTACAATAATACTAAGATGTTACTCGCTTTTTCCCCCTCACGCTCTCATGAGTGTACGTGAAGTTTTCAGAGGCTACATGACATGTGATATTACAACAAACTAAACGATAAAGCAGATGAGAATCCAGCTGTCTTCTTTTAAGCCAGACAATAAAGAGATTTACAAAAATGTAAAACAAAGCCACTCTTCTCACTAAATTTCTGTTTTGGAAAATAGTTTTCACAAAAATGTTATTTATTTAAACATGCAATGGGTTTATCTTTGTTATTTCTAAATAAATAACAGATATTTCTGAATTTTTTTAGTTTTAATTTCTAATAAGGTAAACACCAATAGATATAATATCATTTACACATAAACAAAAGGTCTTTAGGTCTTTAATAATTTTTAAGAATATAAAGGGTCCTGAAACTAAAAAGCTTGGGGACAGCTATCTAGGCAATTCATCAGCATCTGCTAACATCACAGAAAAACAGTTGACCAGAGTTTTAATCCTCCTGATGGAAATACAAAATATCACCTATGAAGTATTCTTGAGAAAATAAAATTGAACATGAATCTAATCAAACATCTAGTTTAAATAAAAATCTACCTATTTACAGGAAATACAACGTTCAGAGGATTACACTAAACAACGCCATAGGAATGCAATCAGCAAAATCCAGCCTGTAGAGAATACTACAGGACAATCAGCTTTATTCAAAAACTAAACTGCAAAAGAATAAAAGAGGAAGAATGTGAAGACTAAAAGCAACTTAACAGACACAGCAACCAACTGCAGTGTATAGACTTTATTTGGGCAAATATAAAAACATGCATGAGATAATCATGGAAATCTGAACACTGGATATTTGATATTAAGGAATTATTATTTACGTGTAATAGTGGTATTGTGGTTATCTTTAAAGAGTCCTTATCTTTATAAATTTATACTACTTACAATGAAATGACATGATTCTAGAATTACCTCAAAATAATGGGAATTGGGGAAAAGAGATGAAATATTATTGAACCTGGGTAATAAAATACATTTATACATAGGGTTCATCATACTATTTTGTTCACCTTTGTTCATTTGATTTTTCCATAATAAAGGTAGTTGTTTTTTAATGATTCAAGTTAGGAAAAAATTTATTTCTGTAGGTAAGCTGAATCATTATCATTTACTCTTAAGCCAAAGGCTATTATAACCAGTATTTCTTCCCATTAAGCTGCCTGATGTTGTGCTGTTTGTGCTTCAGAAGACAGCCCTGAACAGTATGTCTTTGGTTTTCCAGCGTTTTATTTCTGAACCCTTCGCCTCCAAGAGTATCAAAACAAAAGCAAAAACAAAAAGGACAACTGGTAAGAAAGGAAGGTTATAGAGAGGACAAACATAAAGAGAGGAATCAGTATAGCAAGTTGGAAACTTCACACTAGAAGGATATAGTCTCATCCCAATAGAACAAATACCAGCATGCTTACACACATGCATTTCTGATTGTGTGCTATAGCCGAGACCCTGAAATGAAGAAAAAGTTCAAAACAGAGCCATGGGAAGGAAGGAATGAGTGCACGTTAAAGTAAGTTCACTCCTGTCTTTTTCTATTTCAGATATGGACTTTGATTAGTCTTCACATTTTGATTTTCCTGGAGGTGTTGAAAGACTAGCCCTAAAAGTTATTGGCTTGGGCTACAGATGAGATTCCCCACCCAATGAGGCTATGTAAAGATCAAGGATATAACACCAATAACCTTACACTGAGGGTTTCTTGTACTATGATTTTAACAGAATTTTAAGTAACTTGCATAACAGATTTATGAATCACACCAATCTCAGAACTTTCCCCACATGATAAGAAAGAGTAAGCCATGTCATAGAGTAGGGCCATGTCTATTTTTCCAGGATCATCCAAATTTCAAATATCCTATCTTGTCGTCAGGTCTTGTATCCTGATTACTGGTCTGCAAAATACAGTCATCATATCCATGGAACTTAAATAACTAAGAAACATTTAAATAACATCTCCCCATCTAATAATCATCTTAAATTATGCTTCATTTTCAAGTCCTCCAAAAGAAGCCACTCTAACAAACATCTTGATAATCTATCCTTAGCTGAGTAACTCTCAAGTGTTCTTTAAAAAAAAAATCAGATAATAAATGGAAAAGTATATTGAAACTGGTAAGTTATACTCTATGAATACCAGTTATTCTTTGTTTTTAATGGATTACTTTTCTGAGAAAAAAATATCAATATTTTTAACTTATGGGTACATAAAAAGCTAAAGATAGGTGTTGGTTTTAAATAAGAAAGAAATAAAAGTTGTTAATCACACTGTTTCACTCCTTGCACCAGAGCAAATTTCTATTATTTTTCCCCATTTTAACAATGTAAACAGTTTTAACAACAAATTTTAAAGAACTCAATGACAGTATGTAAGCAAGGTCTAAAAGAAAAATGCATGGAAAGTTAACAAATTACAAAAGGGTTTTACTATTTGTTTGTTTTTAAAACTATTCTCAAAATTTACCACGGAATCAGGTAATTTAAACTTAAAAAATGAAACTATCATCCCAGTTAATGCAATAAGAAAAGGAAATAAAATGTATACAGATTGGGAAGGAAGAAATGATACTGTTCACAGATGACACGATCATCTATGTAGAAAACCTGAAAGAATCAACAAAAAAACTCCAGAACTAATAAGGAATTATAGCAAGGTTGCAGAATATATGATTAGTATTTTAAAAATCAATACGTTTCCTATATACCAGCAATGAACAAGTGGAATTTGAAATGAAAAACACAATAGCTCCCCCCAGAATTAAATACTTAGGTATAAATCTAACAAAATATGTACAACATCTATATAAGGAAAACAAGAAAACTCTGATGAAAAGATATCAGAAGAACTAAATAAATAAAGGGATATTCTGAGTTCACAGTTAGAAAAATTCAACACTGTCAAGATTTCAGTTCTTTCCAACTTGATCTACGGATTCAATGAGAGCACAATCAAAGTTCCAGCAAGTTATTTTGCGGACATCGACAAACTGATTCTAAAATTTATATAAAGAGGCAAAAGACCCAGAATAGCCAACACAATATGGAAGGAGAAGACCAAAGTTGGAGGACTGACACTATCCAACTTCAAGACTTACTATAAAGCTACAGTAATTAAGATGCTGTGGTGCTGGTGAAAGAACAGTCCAATAGGAGCAATGAAACAGACAGTGAGCCCAGAAATAGAGCCACATAAATACAGTTAACTAACAAAGGAGCAAAGACAATACAATGGAGCAAAGATAGTCTTTTCAACAAATGGTGATGGAACAACTGGACATCCACATGCAAAGAAATGAAACTAGACACAGACCTTATAACTTTCACAAAAATTAACTCAAAATGGATCACAGACCTAAATGGAAAACCTAAAACTATAAAACTCATAGAAGATAACTGGGACTTCCCTGGTGGTGCCCAGATAAAGACTCCTCGCTCCCAACGCAGGGGGCCTGGGTTCAATCCCCGGTCAGGGAACGAGATCCCACATGCACACCGCAACTAAGAGTTCACATGCCACAACTAAGGAGCCCACGTGCTGCGACTAAGGAGCCCACCTGCCAAGACTAAGGAGCCCGCCTGTCGAACCTAAGGAGCCCGCCTGCCGCGACTAAGACCCCATGCAACCAAATAAATAATTTTTTTTTTTTTTTAAAGATAACTAACATAGGAGAAAACCTAGATGACCTTGGGTTTGGCAATGACTTTTTAGGTACAACACCAAAGGTACAATCCATGAAGAGAAATAGTTGATGAACTAGAAGACAAAACAGAGTCTGGGAAAAAATATTTACAAAAGACACATCTGAAAAAGGACTATTAGCCAAAATATCCAAAGAATTCTTAAAACCCAACAAAAAGAAAACAAACAACCCAATTTAAAAATGAACCAAAGACCTATTAATAACCACTTCATCAGGGAAGATATACAAATGGCAAATAAGCATATAAAAAGATGCTGTGTCATCAGGGAAATGCAAATTAAAACAAGGTACCACCACAGGACTTCCCTGGTGGCACAGTGGTTAAGAATCTGCCTGCCAAGGCAGGGGACATGGGTTCAAGCCCTGGTCTGGGAAGATCACACATGCTGCGGAGCAACTAAGCCCGTGTGCTACAACTACTGAGCCTGTACTCTAGAGCCCACAAGCCACAACTACTGAGCCCTCGTGCCACAACTACTGAAGCCTGCACACCAGGAGCCCATGCTCTGCAACAAGAGAAGCCACTGCAACGAGAAGCCCGCACACTGCAACCAACAGTGGCACCCGCTCACTGCAACTAGAGAAAGCCTGCTGGCAGCAAGGAAGACCCAACGCAGCCAAAAATAAATAAATAAAAATAAAATTAAATAAATAAAAAGCAGTATTTTAAAAAAGAGAATCCACCTGCCGATGCAGGGGACACAGGTTCGAGCCCTGGTCCGGAAAGATCCCACATGCCGCGGAGCAACTAGGCCCATGCGCCACAACTAGTGATCCTGCGCTGTAAAGCCTGCATGCCTACAACCTGTGCTCCGCAACAAAGAGAAGCCACCGCAATGAGAAGCCCACGCACCGCAACGAAGAGTAGCCCCCACTCGCCGCAACTAGAGAAAGGCGGCACACAGCAACGAAGACCCAACGCAGCCAAAAAGTAAATAAATAAATAAATTTATTTAAAAAAAAACAAACAAGGTATCACCACATATCTATTAGAATGGCCAAAATCAGGAACAATGAAAACCCCAAATGCTGCCAAAGATATGGAGCAACAGAAACTTTCATTCACTGCTGGTGGGAATAGTACAGCCACTTTGGAAGACAGTTTGACAGTTTCTTACAAAACTAAACACACTCTTACCATATAATTTGTTGATCATGCTCCTTGGTATTTACCGAAAGGATCTGAAAACTATGTTTACACAAAAACCTACACGTGGATGTTTATAGCAGCTTTATTCGTAACTGCCAAAATGTGGAAGCAACCAAGATGCCCTTTAGTAGATGAATGGATAAATAAATTGGTATATCCAGACAATGGAATATCATTCAGCACTAAAAGGATATGAGCTATCAAGCCATGAAAAGATATGGAAGAAACTTAAATGCATATTACTAAGCGAAAGAAGCCAATATGAAAAGACTACCTACTGTATGATTGCTATTATACGATGTTCTAGAAAAGGCAAAACTATGGAGACGGTAAAAAGATCAGTGGTTGCCAGGGGTTAGGAGGAAGCCTGCATAGGTAGAGCACAGAGGATCTTTAGGGTGGTGAAACTACTCTGTACGGTACTATATCGATAGATATATGTCATTATACATTTGTCCAAACCCACAGAATGTACAACACTAAGAGTAAACCATGATGTAAACCATGGACTTTGGGTGTCTGTGTATGTTCATCAGTTCTAACAAATATACCACTCTGGTAGGGGATGCTGATGATGGGGGAAGCTATGGACAATGTAGAGGGAGGAGAGATGTGGGGAATCTCTACAACTTACACTCAATTTTGCTGTGACCCTAAAACTGCTCCTGAAGTCTATTAAAAAACAAAACTGTCAAATCTGTTTCTGGAGCCAAAATAAAATTAAATGAGCAAAACATTTTACCATTATCATGCCCATCTTATGTGTTACTATTACACATTTTTTCTTGAACAAAAAATTCCAGTCAGTAACAGTGAAAATTCTTCATAGAAAAATCAGTGGGTTACAAAATGCTAAAAATGTCTCTCGTACAGTTTCATTCTAAAAAATTCCATGACATTAAAAAAAAAAAAAAGATATTTCCTGAGACACAAGTATTGCAAAGGGAGCAATTTACAAAATATCAAAATAACAGCAGTTACTGTAACTGACTCTTTCTTATGCCCAAATTTTTTGGCAGATGTTTTCTAGTATTTGTTATCCTCAACTATTCACTGGAATAGATAACCATATTACCAACTGCAGTTCACAATAAAAAGGAGCATAAGTTTAGCATAAGTTTAACTCCAATTTTAGTTTAACTCCAATTTAAGTTTGGAGTTTAAGTTTAACTCCAATTTTAAGTCAACTTCAAGATTTTGTAATTTTAGAGCAGGAATCTAGGAGAAGATATAATTTAGAAATGAAATCATTTACTCAGATTTGCCACATTTGCCACATTCTCAATACAGTCTTAATTCTGCATAGCAAGCAATGAGCTAAGTGTTGAGGATATTAAGTGGAGTCTCAAGGAAAGCTAAGCTTAAAAAAGGAAAACATTACATTCTAATAATTATTTCAGAACCACGTATAGCTTAAAGTTGTTTTGCGTTCACCCTTTTAACCTTGAATTCAACAAAATAAAAATTTGAGGAATGTAATTAAAGTTCCTTGTCTCTAATCAACTTACCATCTAAATATTCCACCAATCTCAAGATTGAGTCCCTTCTCTGGGAGAAGTCTGTGGTTAGATTTCATTGACGCAGGAAAGGTTTTAATCAACAGGCTAGAAACACAGGCCTTAAGTTCTATATACTGAAGGTGGAAGTAACTTCTCTGAATTCAAATATATTGCCATCTAGAAATGAAGCCAGGCATAAAGAAAGCACTTAAGCTCTAGATGTTTACCCTTCTGACATTTCACTGAATCAATAAAAAAATTAATTAAAGTATCATTAGAATTCATAAAAAATGAATTCTAAGGATCTTTGGAAAGTCAAAGATAGATTTTTATTTGTTTCTTTGTGCAAACACAGGATCAGATATTTGGTGGAAAACCACATAAAAAACTACAAATGTGGACTAGAAAGTAATGTGATTAATATTTTAACATATAACATATTCTAACTGACATGATCAAATAAGCAATAGGACCTTCTCAAGGCTTTCTATACACCTTATGAAGTTGTACACACTTTATGAAAATATCATTAACCAAAATATTTTTTAGTGCTCCTCTTTTGATATTTCCATTAAAGCTTTGGCATACTCTTCTGAACAACTGTTCATTCGATAAACATTGATTCAACACCTCATTTATGCTATAACTCCTTACTGGTAACAAATGTTTGTCATCTGAGGGTAGATAATGATGCTTTGAAAAAAAATCATCCCAGGTCATCTGGGGAAACTTAGGTGATTAGGTTAATTAATACCATTATTATCTGATTTTAAAAAAATGAAATCTTAGAACCTTAAATGCATGTTGCTAAAATCAAAGAAGCCAGTCTGAAAAGACTGCATAGGAGAATTCCAACTCTATGACATTTGGGAAAGGTAAAACTATAGACAGTGGAAAGATCAGTGGTTGCCAGGGCAAGGGGAGGAGGTATGAATAGGTGAAGCATAGGGGATTTTTTTAGGGCAGTGAAACTATTCCCTATGATACTGTAACGGTAGATACAGTGACATTATGCATTCAACAAAACTTTTTTAAACTGTACAACACAGAATGAACCCTAATGTAAACTACAGATTTTATTTAATATTGGTTCATAAATACTGGTTCATCAATTGTAACAAATGTACCACACCAATGCAAGATGTTAATAATGGGGGAAACTAGGGAGTAGGGGAGTATATGAGAACTCTCTACTTTCTGCTCAATTTCTCTGCAAACTAAAGCAACTCTAACAAAGTCTTTTACAGGCACACCTCGTTTTATCGTGCTTTGCTTTATCTCACTTTGCAGATATTGCATTTTTTATAAACCCGAGTGGAGCAAGTCTTTCAGAACCATTTTTGCCAATAGCATTTGCTCACTTCCTGTCTCTGAGTTAGATTTTGGTAATTTTTGCAATGGTTCAAACTTTTTCATTATTTTATTTGTTATGGTAATCTGTGATCAGTGATCTTTAATGTCACTATTGCAATTGTTTTGGGGTGGCACAAACGGCAACCACACACGACAGCCAACTTAACTGATAAATGTCTGTGTTTTGACTGCTCCACTGACCGGCTGTTCCCCCATCTCTCTCCCTCTCCTCAGGCCTACCTATTCCCTAAGACACAACAATATTGAAATTAGGCCAATTTATTACCCTACAACGGTTTCTAAGTGTTTAAGCAAAAGGAAGAGTCCCAAGTCTCTCACTTTAAATCAAAACCTAGAAAGGATTAAGTTTAGTGAGGAAGGCATGTTGAAAGCCAAGACAGGCTCGAAGCTAGCCTTCTTGCACTAAACAGTTAGCCAAGTTGTGAATGCAAAGGAAAAGTT
Source organism: Pseudorca crassidens (assembly GCF_039906515.1). NCBI lineage: Eukaryota > Metazoa > Chordata > Mammalia > Artiodactyla > Delphinidae > Pseudorca > Pseudorca crassidens. The sequence goes on from NC_090306.1 coordinate 67,573,155, forward strand.
CTTGAAGGAAACTGAAAGTGCTACTCCAGTGAACTCGATGATAAGAAAGCAAAATAGCCCTACTGCTAATATGGAGAGAGTTTTAGTGGTCTGGATAGAAGATCAAACCAGGCCACAATATTCCAGTAATCCAAACCCTAATTCAGAAAAAGGTCCTAACTCTCTTCAGTTCTATGAAGGCTGGAGAGGTGAGGAAGCTGCAGAAGAAAAGTTTAAAGCTAGCATGGGTGGGCTCATGAAGTTTAAGGAAAGAAGCCATCTCCATAACATAAAAGTACAAGGTGAAGCAGCAAGTGCTGACGTAGAAGCTGCAGGAAGTTATCCGGAAGATCTAGCTAAGATCATTAACGAAGGTGGCTACACTAAAAAAACAGATTTTCAGTGTACTGATAGGAAAAAACAGCATTATATTGGAAGAAGGCGCCATCAAGGACTTGCACAACTACAAAGGAGAGATTCAATGCCTGGCTTCAAAGGACAGTCTGACTCTCTTGCCAGGTAGGAGCTAATGCAGATGGTGATTTGAAGTTAAAACCAATGCTCACTCACCATTCTGAAAATCCTAGGGCCCTTGTGCTCCATAAAAAGAATAACAAAGCCTGGATGACAGCACATCTGTTTACAACACAGCTGGCCCACTGTTGAGACCTACTGCTCAGAAAAGATTCCTTTCAAAATATTACTGCTCACTGACAATGCACCTGGTCACCCAAGAGCTCTGATGGAGATGTACAATAAGATTCATGTTGTTTCCTTGCCTGACAATACAACATTCATTCTGTAATCCATGGATCAAGGAGTACTTTCAACTTTCAAGTATTATTATTTAAGAAATACACTGTGTAAGGCTATAGCTGCTATAGACAGTGATTTCTCTGATGAATTTGGGCAAAGTAATTTCAAAATCTTCTGGAAAGGAGTCACCATTCTAGATGTCATTAAGAACATTCATGATTCATGGGGAGAGGTCAAAATATCATCATTAACAGGAGCTTGGAAGAAGGTGATCCCAACCCCCATGGAAGATTTCAGTAGAGGAAGTAACTGCAGAGGTGGTATAAACAGCAAGAGAACTAGAATTAGAAGTGGAATCTGAAGATGTGACTGAGATGCTGCAAATTCATGATAAAACTTGAGCAGATGAGGAGTTGCTTCTTATGGTTGAGAAAAGAAGGTGGTTTCTTGAGATGGAATCTGCTCCTGCTGAAGATGCTGTGAAGATTGTTGAAATGACAACAAAGGATTTAGAATATTACATAAACTTAGTTGATAAAGCAGTGGTACGGTTTGAGAGGACTGACTCCAATTTTGAAAGAAATTCTACTGTGGGTAATATGCTATCAAACAGCTTTGCATGCTACAGAGCAATCATCGGTGAAAGGAAGAGTTGTTACCTGATGCAGCAAACTTCATTGTCTTATCTTAAGGAATTGCCACTGCCACCCCAGCCTTCAGCAACCAGCACCCTGATCAGTCAGCAGGCATCCGGCAAGACCCTCCACCAGCAAAAAAAATTATGACTTGCTGGAAGCTCAGATGGTTAGCAATTTTTTAGCAATTAAGTATTCTTTAATTAAGGTATGTACATTTTTTTAGATATAACGCTAATAGACGACAGTATAGTGCAAACATAACTTTTATATGCACTAGAAAACCAAAAAGTGCATGTGACTTGCTTCATTGCAATGTTCACTTTATTACAGTGATCTAGAACAAAATCTACAACATCTCTGAGGTATGCCTATAAATTAAAAAGAAATATTACTATGAACAAATTTGAGTGCTTCAAATGATCTACAAAGTAGAGCTCTGAAGGTAGCATCAAAGCAAACTACCAATTGTAATACCTGTATCCTTCTACTCTATGGGTTTCAAAGCTGAGGTATATATCCTAATATAAACCCTCTATCCCAGGAATTCCCTGGTGGTCCAGTGGTTAGGACTCGGTGCTCTCACTGCCAGGGGCCTGGGTTCTATCCCTGGTTGGGGAAATGAGATACCACAAGCCACGCGGTGCAGCCAAAAAATAAATAAATAAATAAACCCTGTATCTCAATCAGGTTGCTAACTCCCACCTTTGTACCACTGCCCACTCTGCTCTCTCTCAGTCTGAAATATGACTCTCCTCTTCACCTGCCCATTTCTTATTAGTCCTTCAAGATCAGCTCAAATCTCACACTCCCTCCGTGAAACTTCCTGGACTATTCAGTCCTCTACGGAACTCTCACTTCTCTGTACTAAGAGTATGGCATTATTTACCACTTTATTACACATTTTTTTAAATGTTTCAAAATTATCTTATTTCTCCAAATTAGATTTTAAATTGCTCAAGGAAAAAAACATGAATTAGAGTTTGTCCAAATCCTGGCAATGCTGGTAACAACAGACATAGCAACTCAGATGCCCAAAAGGCCTAATTCGGTGTCTAATATGCAATACATACTAAGAAGGTAGCAAATGTGTTGTAGCTTTACTGGAACATCTAAATTATTAAATATTCTGTAGCCATTAAGAATAACAACACAGCTATATATATATTCACTGACATATAAAGATGATCATAAGATAGTAAGAGCAAAATGTTATAATATTTGTAGAATGACTAAATTTCTGGACTTATATATTTATTTTAGGTGTATGCCCAAAAATATCCTCAAAAATTGTACACTAAAACTATAAAGTAATAGTTATCATTGGACAGTGGGAATTACATTTATGAAACCAAAAAATTAACATCTCCGCTTTCAAAAAAAGTTTAAAAGGAAATAATATTCATGATATAATGTCAAGCTTAAAGATAGGTTATAGGGGCTTCCCTGGTGGCGCAGTGGTTAAGAATCCGCCTGCCAATGCAGGGGACACCCCCTGGTGTCCTGGTCCGGGAAGATCCCACATGCCGCAGAGCAACTAAGCCCGTGCACCACAACTACTGAGCGTGCGCTCTAGAGCCCGCGAGCCACAACTACTGAAGCCTGCATGCCTAGAGCCCGTGCTTTGCAACAAGAGAAGCCACTGCAATGAGAAGCCCGCACACTGCACCGAAGGGTAGACTCCGCTCGCCACAACTAGAGAAAGCCCATGAGCAGCAACAAAGACCTAATGCAGCCAAAAAAAAAAAAAAAAAGTAAATAAAAAAAAAAGTAAATAAATAAAATTTAAAAAAATAAAGATAGGCTATAAAAATGTACATAGAATATAATCCCAATTAATAAAAATGAAAGAATGTATGTCCAATCGATAGCAGTAATCTATAGCTGATGTTTGCACAATCCTGTTTTGGCTGTTTAACTTCAAATTTTCTGCAATGAGAAAGCACTGCCTTTAAATCATCAAAAATAAACACTATTCCTAATACGTGATTTGGAGAAGCACTTAACTTCCTCTAAGTAAGAGAGGGCAGAAGGAAGGGAGACAGGAAGGGAGGAAGGGAACATCTGTAGAAGCTGAATGAATAAAGGCAGGAAAAGAATCAAAGGCAATGCCCATCCTTTAGCATCTGTATTCCAAGCATCTGTATTCCAAGATGAACTAAAAGAATCTGGGAGTGGAATTAACACCTGTTTTTATATCAAATACAGGAAAAAGTCTAAACCCAGGGACAAAATTAAGCTATAAACCTCTTCTTGATTACACTCAGAACAGAATCTGACAATTTAATATCACCAGAGCCCCCACCTCCACTCCATCCCACTCCCCTAAAAAGTCACCCCTAAATCTTCAGTACATAATTATTTTTGGTATAACTTTGCTTAGGGCCTATCCTCTCGTTTCTTTTTAACCCATGTGAAAATCTGGATTTATTTATTCTATTATATGCATATTATTTTTACAGGATTTTATATTGTTTAACATTCTTGAATAGGTACCTGTCTCTGAAGAAGAAAATTCCCTTAATGACTTCAAATTAGGCAGGCAAAACTTATTCCATTCTGGAAGCTGTCAGAGTTATTGTATAAACAGGTATGGACAAAGGAAGGAAATGCTTAGCCAATAATACTAACAAAGAACAGCAGAATAAAGTCTGAATTCCCTGGCATGACATTCAGATCCATCACAATTGGTCCATATCATTCCTATTTAGCTGTTCTCCATTCACTCCCAATCATGAATTCTGTGCATGTCAGTTTCCTCTGTAAGAACATATCCCTCCCTCTTTCCAACAATGATAACCAACGTGTGAGCACTGGCACCTAAACAAATGTGGAGTCCAAGTTTGCCAGTATAGCTTTGGGCAAGTCACAACTTCTATGAAGCTCAACTTCCTCATCTTGTAAAATGAGAAATATAAAAAAATCTACCTTGTGAGTTAATGTGAAGATCAGAAATAATGCACAGAAAGTTCCCAGCACAGTGTTGTGCACACAGTAGGCATGCAATGTAATGCTATTACCTCTTGGTTCTGTGCCTTCCCTTATCTAGAATGTTACTGTGTCCCCTCTGCACTTGGGAAGTCTTCATCAGTCAAGTCTCAGGGCTTAATACCACTTCATCAAATATAAAGCTCTCTTTGACTCCCTCATGTAACTGGTGGCTCCCTTTTCTGAGCTAGTTCAATACTTTGTTCTTTTCTATATTGCAGTTTTTATAACATCAAATTATAATTATTTGTTATCTGTTATGGACTGAATATTTGTGTTTCTCCAAAATTTCTATGTTGATAATTCAAAAAGAGTCATGTACGACAATGTTCCTTGCAGCTCTATTTACAATAGCCAGGACATGGAAGCACCCTAAGTGTCCATCGACAGATGAATGGATAAAGAAGATGTGGCACATATATACAATGGAATATTACTCAGCCATAAAAGGAAACGAAATTGAGTTATTTGTAGTGAGGTGGATGGACCTAGAGTCGTCATACAGAGTGAAGTAAGTCAGAAAGAGAAAAACAAATACCGTATGCTAACACATATATATGGAATCTAAAAAAAAAAGGTCATGAAGAACCTAGGGGCAGGACGTAAATAAAGACGCAGACCTTCTAGAGAATGGACTTGAGGCCACGGGGAGTGGGAAGGGTAAGCTGGGACGAAGTGAGAGAGTGGCATGGACATATATACACTACCAAATGTAAAACAGATAGCTAGTGGGAAGCAGCCGCATAGCACAGGGAGATCAGCTCAGTGCTTTGTGACCACCTAGAGGGGTGGAATAGGAAGGGTGGGAGGGAAGGAGACGCAAGAGGGAAGAGATATGGGGATATATGTATATGTATAGCTGATTCACTTTGTTATAAAGCAGAAACTAACACACCATGTAAACCAATTATACTCCAATAAAGATGTTAAAAAAATAACAAGCTAAAAAAAATTCCTATGTTGAGATCATAAACCGCAATGTGATAATATTAGAAGATGGGGCCTTTGGGCAGAGATTAGGTCATGAAGGTGGAGTCCTCATGAATGGGATTAGTGCTATGATAAAAGAGACCCCAGAGATCTCTCTCAACCCCTTCCACCATGTGAGGACAGAGTGAACCAAGAAGCAGGCTCTCACCAAACACAGATTCTGCTGCTGTCTTGATCTTGGGAGTCCAAGATCACAGCCTCGAGAATTGTGAGAAATAAATTTCTGTTGTTTATATACCACCCAGTTCATGATATTCTGTTATAGCTGCCTAAACTAAGACATTATTTTTTCTCTAAGAGAAAACCTGAAGTTCCTTAAAGACTGCTGATAATGTAACTCATTGTATCACGGAGCACTGAGCCTGGGGCACAGAGAAGGCACTCAAATGTTTTTGAGTAAACCAACTAAAAAAGAATCTACCAAAAGTGCTGTAGCACCCAAGGGAGAAGAGTGACAAGGGCAAATGCTTAAAGAAGGTCAGGTAGGATGAAAATAGAAAAGAAGCTGTCACGTTGGCAATTATGAGGCCATAAGCAAACTTGGCAAGATCAATTTTAATAAAGTAATGGGACTGAGCAGTGAAATGGGAGTTAGCAGGTGAAAACAACGCCTTTAAGTTGAGCAATTAAGGAAAGAAAAGTAAGTTGAAGGTGAAGCAGAATTAAGGGAACATTCCTTCATGGCAAGATGAACCAACAGAGCAAGGCTGAGTATTTAAGAAGGAATAAAATAATAAAATAAGCGAGATTCCAGATAGTAATCAGGAGAGTTAGCCTGGCGGGGGCGTGGTGGGGGAGAGGCAGGACTGCAACACTCAGCTACAGGGAAGAAGGCTGAGGCCGAAATACAACTTAAATTCTGAGATAAAAGTAGTCTGGGAAAACCAAGTTAACACTTTTTTATAATGGACTAGATGATCTCTAAAGACTTTTCGAGTTCAAAACACCCAGTTATGTGATTTTCTAATACCAAAGAAAAACCCTCTAAAATCCATCCACTGCTTTCCTTTTCTACCAGCACTGCCCTAGCAATCAGTATTAGTATATGGTTAAATGAGTATTCTCAGCTCTAGTCACTGTCTGCTCCCTAGATCTTTCTCTACCTCACTACTTGGATTGATCTTCCCATGCCACTGTTTTACGTATTTTGGATATATGGATGTGGATATGAATACAGATATAGATAGATACATAGATATGTATGTATGTATGTATGGGCATATACATATACACTCCAGCATTTGTTTAGAAAACTGTATTTGTTCCAAAGTAACTAATATGTTAGGGAGCAAGTTGAGCATAACACAAATTTCACATTTGCTTCTGTGCAACTGCAAGACACACTAGGTGAGCAGAGAAAACACTACCCAGCCACACAGAAACACACAAAACACACACACCACAAAGTTCTGCCAGGTAGCTCAGTTCACTCACTGCATGTGTTATGAGCTATACCCATCCATATCTGGTGTTGAACTTTCAATCCAATTTCAGATAGCCCTTCTTCCACCACTTCACAAGTTGCAACCTTTTTGACACCCACTTCTGTAAGCAAACTTCAGGCCTTTTACAAGGTAAAGTGTCATATTTATTGCAGTACTTCTATATTTAACCATTTAACATGTATAAAATTGTGCTAGTCTTCATTAGGTTTCTGTCTTTTCACATGTCACTGACAAAGATTTTGAGTGTTCTGCCCCTAAACTCCATTTTTCCATACACCCTGGGGTTTTTAATCATGTGACTTTTGCATACCATGTTGAGTTTTATGAACTTGTATGTTGAGTTATAGCTTACACACACTTATAATTACTGCAGCTCTAATCACGAATTTCCTGCCAAAATCAAAGGCAACAGAGGAGGTAAAAAAAAAAAAAAATCTCAGGCATCCTTCACAATTATCTGAAGGTCCCAGTACCTATAAGATGCTTTGAATGACCCAAACACACTTCTTGAATGGTTCAGGAAACACAATATATGAAAAGGAATAAATAGCTGTTTAGCAGTAGGGCCAATAAAGCAATGTTGAAATATTTTAACATCAGAAAACACAAACATATCCATCCCTAAAGACAGAGAGTATACTGGTGGTTGTCAGGGGCTGGAGGGAGGGTAGAATGGAGAGTTACTGTTTAATAGGTATATAGTTTCAGTTTTACAAGATGAAAAGAGTTATGGGGATGGTAGTGGTGATTTCTGCACAACAATGTGAATGTGTTTAATACCACTGAATGTACACTTAAAAATGGTTAAGATCTTATGTATGGGTATTTTACCATGATTAAAAAACAAAATCCAACTCTCGGGCTTCCCTGGTGGTGCAGTGGTTAAGAATCTGCCTGCCAATGCAGGGGACACGGGTTCGAGCCCTGGTCCGGGAAGATCCCACATGCCAGGGAGCAACTAAGCCCGTGCGCCACAACTACTGAGCCTGCACTCTAGAGCCCACGAGCCACAACTACTAAGCCCGAGTGCCACAACTACTGAGCCTGAGCTCTAGAGCTCGCGTGTCACAACTACTGAGCCCGTGTGCCACAACTACTGAGCCCGTGTGCCACAACTACTGAAGCCCGTGCACCTAGAGCCTGTGCTCTGCAACAAGAGAAGCCACCGCAATAAGAAGCCCACGCAAGACCCAATGCAACCAAAAATAAAAAAATTTTTTTTTTAAATCCACCCCTATTTTTGAAGAACACCACCATAAAAATATTCATAATGAATGACTAAATATACACACAAACCTGTATAGTGTGGTTCCATTTTCTATGTAGACAGAAAAAGGACTATAACAAATATTAATATGTATAACAGGTGATTGGTTTCTCTATCTTTTTTTGTATTTACACAAGGGAACTACAATGAATACATTACTGTTTTAACACATTTTTACCAGCAGAGAAAAAATATTTAAGATACAAATTTGATTTGGATCAACTTTTGCTGGCATTACAGAATATCAAGAGGTCTTGTCAAGAATTTGAGACCTAAAGTAACTTCTTTGACTATTTCAGCTAAAATACTTTCTATTCATATTCCTCAGGTACCATCTTTTGAACGTTCATTTTGTTCTTCATAACTCAGATTTCCATTCTTTTTAAATACTACTAAAAGTATTCTGCAAGGAATTCCAAAAGTAATAGAAAATCATTTCATACTTCATATAATCTGAAAATTTCTCAAATAAGATTAAGTAGTTCACGTACATGCCCATAGATAAGTTGAATATTAAAAGGTATCTTTTAAAGTTAATTTTATTACAAAACACGTTTTCATCAGATGTTTTTCAAACTGTATTTTATTATTTTTATTTATTATTCAATTAGTCTCTTAACAGTTTATAAAAAGAGCCTGCAAACAAAATTTTAGCTGTCACAGAATTGTAATCTACAACATAAATTCTCTCCTATCTGTTCATTTCAGCAAAACTCTAATAAAATACTCACTTTCAGAACACAACAGCCCTTTTTCTTTAAATTCAACTTATAAAGCAAATGAAACTATTATTGAAAACCACATTGTAACCTATAAAAATTTGGTGAAGGAAATTTCTAAAGACTATCACCGAATAAACGTTTATTAGCCAATTCACGTGCTTAGTTTTGAACTCACTGGAGCTGTTTTTGCCCTTTATGTATATAATTTTGCTGCTTTTAGAAATTAAATATTGTTATAATTTTATTCAGACATGGTGCCTGGCATATTTTTAAGTAACCCAAGGAGAATGTAATAAATAGCTGAGGCTCAATTCTAACACCCGTATGTACACAGCTATAAACAAAACTGCACAAGACTTGGGCTTCCCTGGTGGCACAGTGGTTGGGAATTTGCCTGCCATTGTGGGGGACACAGGTTCGAGCCCTGGTCTGGGAGGATCCCACATGCCGCGGAGCAGCTGGGCCCATGCGCCACGGCTGCTGGGCCTGCGCTCTGGAGCCTGCAAGCCACAACTACTGAGCACGTGTGCCACAACTACTGAAGACCGCGCGCCTAGAGCCCGTGCTCCACACAACAGGGGAGGCCGCCACACCGCAGCAAAGAGCGGCCCCCACTCACCGCAACCGGAGAGAGCCCGCGCACAGCAACGGAGACCCAACTCAGCCAAAAATAATTAAATAATTTTTTTAAAAAAATGGATAAGACTTACACCAAAAGTTGCCTCAGCAATAAGCAAATATGTTAAGAATCAATTGGCTAGCTAAGGACACCGACAGGTCTAATATGTAAGAGTAGTAAACAAAAGGAGAAAAGTCTTCACTTGAGACTATTTTGACAAGATGGACAAAACCTGTTTTAAGAGTTTGAACTAATTATTAAACATATTTACAAACATACACTTTCCCTTAAAGAATATAAAAAAGAAAAATGAGTAAAAGTACAGTTCAAATTACACGTGAAGTATTAGAGGTTTCTTCTGTAGGCTAGGCTTCTGCAAGAAGCAAGACAGACAACATTTTGTACTAAATATATGACATTACATAAATGTTTAAGATCCTCTGAATTTCCAAGTACCTCAAGTTGTCTCTGTTAAAATATCTATAAAGTTCTTAATTAAAAGGGAAAAATAAGAATGTTTAACATCCCAGTAAGAAATTTCCACTAGACATCAACAACCACCTTTCAATGTAACCTACACAGTAACTATAATTTATCATTTGGTCATTCTTCGAACATTTTCAGAAACGTTATCTCACAGGATTATTATATGAATTAAATAAAATAATCAGTATCAATTTCATTTCACAGATCAGTAAACCAGTACAGAGCATTTAAGTCAGTTCTTCTCAAACTTTAGTATGTACAAGAATCACTCAAGAACATGTTAAAATGATGTCTTAAGTAACTCCTTCCCATCCGCAGACTGAAGTGGATCCCAGAAATCTGCATTTTAAATAAATAACACAGGTGATATTGGTACAGGTGGTTCCCCCCACCCCAACCCAGCCACATCTTTTAGGACCCTGATTTAAGTAATGTATGACTAAAGCCATTAATGGCATAAAACTCCATTTTTACTCTGAATCAAAGTTCCCAAAAGTTTAGATGGTAGAGCTTTACAGATCTCATGAAAGATACGTAAAATTTTAAACAAGTTGAAAATATTACATTCAATTAAATTAAGTACCTCTTATACTAAATTCCAGTAAAAACAAGTGGTAGTAGATGTCTAAGTTTTTTAAGAAACTTAAAACTGAGGAGATTCTACCATTTCATTTCTCTGTGAAATGCAGGAAAAGCTGAAATTAAATTATATTAACTTAATAGCTTCTCGTGGTTTGAATACTGTTGCACTTTACTGAGTAGGGAGCTAAAACTTAGGTACCACAGGTTCTAGGAACGTAATTAAAAAATTAAGATGAAAATGTAAAAGCACTTAGAGCACAGCTTTGTGAATACACTGAAAACCACTGAACTGTACACTTTGAAAGGGTGAGTTTTATGGTATGTAAATTATGTCTCACTTTTTAAAAAGAAAAAAACTCTTAGAAAATTTCAAACTAGTATTTTCCAGTAATTTTAAATTTCTAAGACATTATGTCAGCATTACTATTAAACAGCATAATTATTTTCTGGCCTATATCACAGATGCTGAAAACCAGTGCAGAAATAATAAAGAACATAAATAAGGCTGCTAGCTTGACAAAGATTTTAAACAAGAATTGTAATACCACTGTTTATATATTTATTTGCTCTCAAATTCTTCCAGTAAAGTCCCACTTCATCTGCCTTTTATAACAGGGTTATTTTCAAATTCTATAGTAATTTATTAGCATCTTATAAAATAATCTTTTATTTCTTTATTTCAATAATCTTGTATTTCTTAAACTAGGTATATAGTATGTAATACACTGAAATATAATAAGATGGTTATTAAGCACCAGACTTTGAAGACAGACTACTTTGCTTCTTACCACATATATGGCCTCTGGCAAGTAACTTATCCTTTCTGCCCCATTTTCCCATAGGGTTGTAGAGAGAATTAAATGCACCAATATACGTAAGGTGCTTAAGTCAGTGCCTGGCACTTAATAAACACACCATAAATATCATCTACTTTAATTACATAATAATTATTTTTATGTAAAAAGGCCTCTCAGCTTAGAAAACTCATTACAAATCCTGATAATATTAAAATTTCAATTTTCTTTATCAATTTAGGAAAGCTGCGACTAAAATATTATTAAGGAACCTAGGTGTTTATGCTGTTTCTACCCTATTCACAAGTCCAATTTTCTCCAACTCTGAGTCACTATTAGTTCTTCTCCTGACTCATCACATAGAAAGGTAGACAGTCTGGAATATAATTGGCATACTAAAAGGCATTTCTTAATCTATCTGGATTTATAAGATTTACTAAGTGGAACTTGTCCTATATAATGGTCAAAAAATATGCTAAATAATTATGACTTAAACTGTATTCACTTAAAAGTGTTTGTATATATCAAACGTTCCTTCAAAGTATGTAGTAGGTGTTATAACCCCATCTTGACTGAAAAACAACATATCACTTAAGTAAAATCGAAGATCCACATTTTCTGACTGCTAGCCAAAAGCAGATTAATAATTTGCTGATGATCTGGTGTTCAAAATTTTGCCAAGCAAACTACAGACTAGAAGCTCAGAAGCAATCTCTGAGCCTACAAATTTGACCTTAACTTCTATTCAATTCCATACTTTCATTGTTTTCCCCATTCAGATGTTCAAATCATTTAAGATAACCTCTAATAAAAAGTTATTGAAAAAAATCTAGGGACGTAAGCTAAATAATGCAACATAGATTAATTAAAAACTCCACTTTCCCTAGACACACACAAAAAAAATACTTTTAAAATACTACTCTACCACTTATTCACTTTCCATGTGATCCTGAGTCATTTAAACTCTCCAAGCCTCCACCTTCTCCTCTGGAAATGGGGATAAAAAGAGTAACTATAACTACCATATGGGATTGCTGTGAGCATTAATCAAGACAACACATAAAACACTTTAGCCAACCACTATGAAAACAGTTAAGTTTCAATAAATGTTAACTTCTATATATAAATCCAAACTTTAGCATCATTTGACCTCTATCTATTGAAAGATTTTATTTTCTATGAAAACCATCTCTGTTAACCCATTCATGCACACCTACCCAATGGCAATAACTTCACAAGCACTCTGAAAATGTGGATATTAACAGTCGAGGAAGTTATAGTCCCCTCCTCTTGAGTTAGGTACCCTGCTCAGGAAATAGCCTGTACTTAGCACTGTACTACTTAACACAGTTCCCTATATTACTTGAGAGCCCCTTGTGGGCCAAGCCCTGTGTCCTATTATTCATTTCTGTATCCCGAGACTGAAACCCAATAGTTCTAAAACCTGACTCACAAGGGGAGGTTATCAAAATATTAATGCCTGGGATCCATCCCAGACCCATTAAATCTAAGAAGGTCAGGGAGGTAGAAGACAAGTAATCAGCAAGGGGGGAGCATTTTTTTAATATCCTCACGTGATGTTAGTGTGCTGCCACAGTTAAAAACCACTGCACTCTGACATTTAAAATCCTATACAAACAGGTATGTATACGTGTGTGAATATATAAATATATAGGTAAAGAAATATAAGTCTCAGTTCAAGACCCTCAACCTCACAGCTACTCCTAGCCCCATCATCTCTTTCCTTTAAACAGACAACACTGTTAATAAACAATTAGTTACATGCTGCGTTAAGATGGTTTTTAAACTGTTAACTCAGTACAGTACTTAAGCTTCTTCATGTAATTATGCCTTAGCCTTCTTCCTAGATTACAGTCTTGCTCCTTGAAAATATACACTGCCTTATTCTTCTTGTTTTCTCCACAGTGCTTATGATAGTGCCTTGAACACCAACATGTAATAAACATGTAGCTGATCTAATAAATGCATACAAAAATTATCAGCAGGAAGTATGTCACATCCAAATTAACCAATTTGGGCTATGACTCAAAAACAGAAAAAGTAAAAAGTCAGAAAAAAGTTTAAAAAAACCTCTAACTTAGTAAATAAGAACAACTAAAGTTTATCTCATTAATGAGCATCTATATATTTGCATTTATTACAGCTATCACATGCAGTATCCCATCACCATCCACCACTTTAAGATTCTGAACTGCTTCCTTACTAAAACTATCTTCCAGTTGCTTGTGGTATCTTTAGCTGCTGTCATGTTCTTTTGTAACAACTTTACAATACTCTGTAATTAGTAAAATAAGTTAATGAAAGTCACAACAAATGTGTCACACATGCTTAATAAATACGTCTTGAAGAAACAATGTTTATCAACCACTAAAATAGACTCTTTGCATACAAGTTACATGCTAATCTCTAATATAAATTTAGATGGGAATACTGTCTGAAAATAAGAGAGTCTTATTCAACACTATATATAATACAAGTCTAATTGTGAGTATTGACAGACTGATGATTTTCTGCTTTTATAGTATTTTCATACCTGAAAATTCTATTAAATAGTATATGACTTTAAAAAATAGGAGTGCTAAGCTGTATTACACAAGAAACTCCACAGCAACTGGCATTCGCAATGTTGAAACTACTAAGAGAAATGAATGGCACACAATTCTAAAAAAAAAACAATTTAAAGATATGAAAATGACTCACCTTAAAAGTTTTGTGTCATACGTGTACCACTATTAACAATCTGAAAGACTTATGTTGTTTTTAAAAATCTGAAAATATGGGGACTTCCCTGGTGGCGCAGTGGTTAAGAATCCGCCTACCAGTGCAGGGGACCCGGGTTCAAGCCCTGGTCCGGGAAGATCCCACATGCCGCGGAGCAACTAAGCCCGTGTGCCACAACTACAGAGCCTGTGCTCTAGAGCCTGCGAGCCACAACTACTGAGCCCAACTGCCACAACTACTGAAGCCCACGTGCCTAAGGCCCATACTCTGCAACAAGAGAAGCCACCCAATGAGAAGTCCGCGAACCGCAACAAAGAGTAGCCCCCGCTCGCAGCAACTAGAGAAAGCCTGTGAGCAGTAACAAAGACCCAAGGCAGCCAAAAAAATAAATAAATTTAAAAAAAAACTGAAAATATGGGGAGGAGACACTCAAGAAATATGCCTGCTAATTAGATACTGTGGTAAAACATTACCATGTTTTGTTGGGTCCTACAGCATTAAACAGATAGAGCCGGAGTTACCACAAAAAGAAAGCAGTACACAATTCCCTATTCAATAAAAAAGGTTCAAATTCCACAGTCAAAAAAATGGTACCCTGGGTTGTTTGTTTTTAAGGAAGATTAAATTTAGGAGTTGCCAACACCCAAACGAAAAACATTCCAGAGTATCAGACTCAATTGTAGTGGGGAGTCATCTACATTCTCAGCACTACGTTCCCTTACCCAAAACAGGAATATTAACAAAGGATGCTTCTTAGGATCTCACGAGATACACCATACTTATTTACCCCCGGTAAACATTACCCTTGTTTAAAAAACAAAAACAAAAAGATACTTGAGAAATAACAATTTTAGCACAAGCAGCCAGACAAAAAATGAAGTTTAACATCTGCCAAGATATTCCCCAAAATAAGACCCCTGTCAAATGAACAATGAGGAAAAGATTGCAAATGACAAATTCTTTTATTTGGACCATCAGCTACTTTTAAAAAGAAAGTTGAGGAATGTAGCTTTTCCAAAGCCTTCTCTTCAGTTTCTCCCTAAGCTTCATATTTTTAACTTAAAAAAAAAAAAACCCTAGAAATTTGATTACCACTCTTATGAATTCCTTTTAAAGCAATTTAATGAGTAACAGATCTTTTGTGCAAGTAGGAAACCACAGAGGACAGTTTTGCTGGCTGATAAAAATCTCTCTGAAACACTCATAAAAATATACCCTTCAAAGACAAACTCTGATTTTCCAGGTATGGAAATTATATTAAGACTTAAAAATTTGGGTATGTTTGATATACACCCTAACTTACTGCAAATGCTTTTACTTGAACCACAATTAAAGTTGGTGAATTCTTACTATTTATTTACTGTGTGTCAAAGTTGAATAAATTAGAAGGCCAGGAGGGAAAAAAAGGTAAAACCTAGAACCAATGAGAAAAAGATGCAACTACTTTGGGTGAAACAAGGTTATTGAATCACTTCCCCAAACCGGTGAGTTACTATTAAAGTAACCAAATACTTGTTAGAGGATTGTTTTGTTTTGTTGAGGGTAGAGAAAGGTGCAGTTATACCCCAAGTAGAAATGTTTCACCAGTAACTCTGTAATGGGAAGATGCTGCTGCCTGCATAATGGTTTTTGAGACTGCTCAAAAATACCAAAAAAAAAAAAAAAAAAAAAACCCAACAACAACCCAAAAAACAAAAAATTCCCAACCCTACCACAAATGTTTTCCAGAATACACAGAGCCAAATACTTAAATACAGGGAGAGAGCACTTTAGCAAAAAGAATTGAGGGTTGCTACAGCGTTCCTAATGTCCACAATACCACTCAGAAAAAAACTCGTGTGTGTGTGTGTGTGTGTGTGTGTGCGCGCGCGCGCGCGCGTGCTGGGGAGCACTATTTCAAAAAGCTGGTTTATATATGAAATACAGCATATGCTCAACTGGATATACTTATCTTGGGTTCATTGAAAGATAAAGCTGTCTGGGAGAGTGCTAAAGCCACGTTTTCTTTACAGGTGCTATTAAACACTGTTAAGAGAGAAGAGATAAACTATCTGATAATTTGAGACGGGCACGTGGGAAACTAAAGTACGTGGTCATCACCATTAATCAATTTTTCTAACTGATCAAGCATAAACAAACAAGGCTAGGTGGGCAAGTTCTAGAGCCCCGAGTTGTCTTTCCAACACTGAAAAGAAGGATCCTGGGTCTGAGATCTTAGCCGGGAAGCCTGAAAAGCACGCGTCCGACTTTGGATTTGGGGAACTTCCCAGCAAGCATTTGTTGAGAGTAAAACTCCATCACCCCCTGCCTGCCTAACTCAGTGAAAGGCTAAGAAGTGCAGGCTCGAGGGGGAAAGCTCTGGGCCCTGGAGAGAAGACACCAGGAGGCGGCAGCCCTCCAGGGTCCGGCCGCGGCCCCCGCCCGGCTCACCTCTGCGGCAGGGATGTTGACCACGCCGGTGGAGCGCCGCTTCTCCCGCAGCTTCCTCTTCTCGATCTGCCCCTTGCCTTTCCTGGCGCTGGGGCCCGAGCTCTTGCCCTTCTCCAGGGCGCCGTCCCGCTCCTCCTCGCCGTCCCGTGCGGGGGCTGCCCCCGAAGCGGCAGCGGCGGCGGCGGCGGCGGGGGACTCATCCTCCGGCCGCCGCGGGCCGGGGGCGGCGCGACTCAGCTGCGCAGGGCCCACGGCGCAGTTCACGCTCCCGGGGCCGGGGGCGGCAGGTGCGGCGGCGGCGCCTGGGAGGTTGTTGTTCAGCTCGTTGGCCGCAGCGGCGGCCGAAGTACCCAGGGGCCCCGGCGGGAGCTTCCCGGCCGCGTCGCCCGTGCCCCCACCGGGGGCGGCCGGGCCCGGGGGATTCTGCTTGGCGCGCATCTTCTCGCGCTTCGCCTTCCACTCCTCCAGGAAGTCTGTGGTGCTGCCGCCGCTGCCGCCGCCGGTCCGGTAGCCACCGGTCGCCATATTCCCAGCGGGGCCGGCCGGGCTCTCACCTCAGGCCGCCGGCCCCGACTCCGGCCGCCGCCCCCTCTTCCTTCCCGCCACCCGGAGGAGGCGAGGGAACGACCCCCGGGCGCGGGGGTGGCCGCGGCTCCCTCAGGGACCGGCTGGTCTGCAGGGAAACACAAAAGGGGGCGGAGAAGGGAAGCGTAAGATCCTCGCCCGGCCCGAGGGTCTGCCCCGCGGCCGCGCCCCTCGGAGACCCACAGAGAGCGCGCCCACTCAGCCCCGCAGGCGAGGAGCCGCAGAGTCCCCACCCTGCAAAGTTTCTCCGACGCACCTACACGGCTGGCCCGGACGATCACCGCCCCTCGAGGGGTGGAGAGAGGCACGGTCCCCACCCCCGGCCCGCCTGCCCGCCCGCCCGCCCGCCCCATCCCCGCCGGGGTCCGAGCCTGCGGCGGTCGGGGGACCCGGACCAGACCCCCCACCTGTCGACCCGTCGCATCTCCAACCCTCGCTCCGGTCCGGGGTCCCCGCGACCGACACACTCATTCCCGGGACGAGGCGCGGAGTCCCCTAACCGACTCGCGGAGGAGGCGGGACGCCTCCCGACCCAGCAGTCCAGCCGAGTCCAGGGGGACGGGTGCGCGTGTGGAGCGCGGACCGACCGGGCGGCCCCTTACCTGGGAGGAGTTGGGGGGACGAGGAGCGGGACTGGGTGCTGGCGCCCAGGTGAGCCGAAGCAGCCGCGCGGAAAGACCCGCGGCCAGCTCTCCGTCCTGAGCCCGCGGCGCTCCCGGGCTAGGAGGGAGGAGGGAGGGAGGGAGGGAGGGAATGAGGGAGGGGAGGGAAGGGAACGAGGGGAGCCGAGCGGCGCCGAAGCGCCGGCGGAAAGGACCGAGACCGCGCGCGAGGGGCGCGGCGCGCGGTGGGGGCGGCGGGGCCCGCCGACGCCCCGCCCCCGGCGCTCAGGTGCGCGGCGCCGCGTCCAGCCCGCTGCTGCCGCCAGTCCCGCGCCAGCAGATGCGACCGCACATTCCTGGGCGCGCAACCTCGCGGCGGCCGACCTGCCGGCGCCTCCGACGCTGGAGCGTGAACCGCCCTCCACGCCCTTCTCCCCGTTCCTCTTCTCCGCCTCTCCAGTCTCCCACCACTCTTCCTTTTAAGTACAAGACATATTCTTCCAGGGAAAATCACAAATACTGCTGGCTGAGGGGGAAAGTGCATGATTCAGGGCCTGACTAGCTAGGATGGAAAAATACTCTCGCGTCCCTTTTCCTAGTCGCTGCCCCCTTTTCAGATGTACTGGGGTGGCAAACAGGAGAGTGGAAACGGCTAAAACCCAGGCCCCTCCTTCTAAGTCTGTGGTCTCAGGTGAACGTGTCGCCTGAAAGGAGAGACTTCAACTGTACGTGTATTATCAAGGCTTTACTGTTATCTTAGGCTTGCAGGGAAAAATTTTAAAGCTCATTTTAAAATGTATTGTGTTGGCGATCCCAGTCCTACTTGGAGTTTCCTCTTAACCCTGTCTCTACAACTCCTCTTCACAGATAGGGAATTTAGCAGCAAAACTCCCTACCAAAGTCCTAAAGCTGCATTGAGGCTGATTTGATTTGAGCAGGGACGGTGATTGTCTCTATTCTTCTACCCTTGACATGCCATAGGGTAAATCTTATCTTCAGAGGCAAGTCATCTCCGATTTCTGGATCAGGGCTGGGTGGACTGCCACTGTCAAGCACTTGAGCAGACAGACGTCACCGTATCCGAGTAACGCCAGGGCACATCACTGTCATAGGGTACAAATGCCTGGTCACCATTTTGCAAAAAGTAGGCGAGCCCTGAGTCACATTCTTACCTAACGTAACTCTTTCTTCCTACTTAGTACCTGTTTTGCCTAGGTGGCACACGGTGGGTGAGCCGTCAGCCTTTGCCTGCTCAGGAAGGAGAACAGGAGAATGTGATTCACATGCTATTTATTTATCAGAGGGGAAGGTCACACAGTTCTCGTCTTTTGTCTGACTGCTGGAGTGAACTTGTGGATAACCCGGATTGAGTTCTGGAAAAACTCTTTAAAAAATTAAAGGCCTACGTTGGGAATCGGTTTAAAAGGCTGAGCCTGGCTGGTACCAACCTGGGTGTGCCATCTGAAACTGCTCAATTAATGATTCATTACTTTGTTTTCTGAGTTTTAAGGTGGGGGAGGGAGGGTTGAGCATTAAAGAGATTCACATTAATATTCTTTATAACTTAACAGAGGATTTTCTCTTGGAGGGACTGCAGGATATAGCAGAAAGAGGATATAATGTGCCTGAGTACAAACATCTAAATAGCTGAGAGATCTTGGGCATGTTGTTTAAATTCTCTGAAACTCAGCTTTCTTTACTATAAAACCAGTAATAACAGCCTATGTTTTTATGTTGTTATAAGAAATGACACTGTGTACTTGGTCAAGGAAAGCACTCAGTAAATATAGTCTCTTTTATTAATAGGATATTGAACAGAGTCCTGGGTTTCTAAGGGGGGCGCAGACGAAAAAAGATAAGGTACTAAATACACAATATTAACTTGAAAACAATAGACTTTGAATGAACTAGGATAACACTCTGCCACATAATTTATCAGTGCATCTCTTTGACCAGTTCTCTTGGTATATTAACAAGCGCTGAGTCAGGAATGTTGGCTACTATGGACTTGTGTGACTTTCGGCAAGTTGCTTACCTTTTGTGCCTCTGTTTACTTACACATAAAATGGGGATAATAATACTTCCTACATTGTGAGAGGGTTGTGAAAGTGTCCGAGAGATCCTTAGATAAAAGGTAGTATGGGAGTACCGGAGTAGTTGTTATTAGTCTATAAAGTGCCCTAGGAACCATGGATGAAAGAGATTACTGAGGTACAAAGCGCTGTGTATTATTACTGTTATCGTTCATTATACCTTTTGTCTTTACCTTACCATTCTCAATATTCCCAAAGGTATATTTCACAGCCAGACTGCTTCCAACATTGCATCAAGATATTTAGCTGAGTCAGTTCTAAATTGCTGTGTTTGCATGTCGTCAATCTTCACATACAGCGTTCTGATGAAATAATCCTTAAAGACTCTGAGCCTGGTTTCTCAACTGCAGCACTACTGAAATTTGGGACTGGATAATTCTTTGGGGGTGTTGTCCTGTCCATTGCAAGATGTTTAGCAGCATCCTTGGCTTCTGCCCACTAGATACCTACCAGGAGTGTCCTCCACCCCCAGTTGTGAGTTTGCCAAGTGCTTCCTGGGGGGCAAAATCTTCCCCAGTTAAGAACTTCTGAGCAAACCTAAAACAACTAATTTGGGTGATACACTTGCCCTTAATAATAGAGGGAAATAAGATGATGATAACGAAACAAAGATTCATTTTAATATGTCAGAGTCAAACTTATTCTAAATGTTAAGTCTTACTTAATGTTTTCCAGGCAGTGGATTAGCTATATGTGAAATAGCCTGTTTGTATGTGTTGAAATAATTAATAGGATATTAAGAAATAACAATTTGCCTGCAATGCAAATATTTCTGGAAGATATGCAATTCGCCCTCTAAAATCAAAATAATACATGCACATCGTCTTAATGGTTAAATACTTCAGTTCTACAAGGATTATAACAAAAGACAGCAATCCCCTACCTAAAACCCTACCCAGAACTTTGAACTCTTATAACTGTTTCTGCTAATATAGATCTTCCTATTTATATTTTAATGCCCTCACCTGCTATTCTACTTCTTGATTTCTCCATTTTTTAGACATCCATTTTTGGCTTCCTGATACAGAAGAAAATTTAGTTCTCCTCTACTTAGACTACACCTACACGTTTCTTACTCCTAAACTCCTGCTATACTTGTATTGCAATTTTTATTGAATAAACATTTAATGTTTATAGTGTTATTACTATGCAAATATTGTTCACAGCTGAGCCAGGCAGTGTACTATGTTTGCTTTTTTTTTCTCCAACTTATTTTCTTGTTACACAAATATTTCTTTTTCCTACAGTTAAAACTTGCCCCTTTTTTGCCTTATTTTTCTATATATCAGTCACAAATTTACACCCAGACTTTCTTCCTGTCGATGCAGTTCATCACGTCAGATGATCTGTCAGTTCTATTTCTCTTTTTCTTGGAGGTATCTCTCCTGGAGCCTGCCACCCCCACTCTAGTCTGGATTGATTTTAAAGCTCATTGCTCTGTGGTTATTCTGGGATTATACTTCCCTAACATCCTGGGAATTATTTCCTGTGCAGACTCCTTGTTTCCTGAATCCCATATTGTCCTCTTTCTTTTCCCTTATTTTAGTTGAGTACTTCTTCAGTATTCTCTGGAGATCCGATTGCACATTCTTCGAGACCATGTGTGTTAGAAAATGTTTTTAATTTATCTTCACACTTGGTTAATAGTTTGGTGAGGCATAGACCTCTACGTTGGAAATCATTTTCCTTTATAATTTTGAAGGCATCACAATATTGTCTTCTGGTTTCCAGAGTTGCAGTTTGGAAAACCAATGGCATTCTGATTCCTTTGTATTTTCCCTCTGGAAGCTTTTGGAACTTCTTACCCAGATCTACTTGAATATCTTAAAGATTTGCCATGATTTGTCTTTTTTTTTCTATATAAATTTATTTATTTATTTTTGGCTGTGTTGGGTCTTCGTTGCTGCACACGGGCTTTCTCTAGTTGCGGCGTGAGAGGGGGCTACTCATTGCGGTGCGCTGGCTTCTCATTGCAGTGCGTAGGCTTCTCATTGCTGCAGAGCATGGGCTCTAGGCGCAGAGGCTTCAGTAGTTGTGGTGCACGGGCCTAGTTGCTCCACGGCATGTGGGATCCTCCCAGACCAGGGCTCAAACCCATGTCCCCTGCATTGGCTGGCGGATTCTTAACCACTGCGCCACCAGGTAAGTCCCAGCCATGATTTGTCTTTTTTCATTATTATGTTAAGCACTCAGTGGGCCGTCTAAATCTGCCATGTGCCTTTCACTTGGGAAATTTCTTTATCCTATATCTTTGGTAATTCTTCCCTTCCATTTTCTCTTTCTGGAGCCCCTGTTAAATAGATATTGAACTTCTAAGTGTTTTCTAGTAAATATTTGTCTTTTCTCTCCTAGTTTCCATCTCTTTGGCATGTTATTATACTTTCAGTGAAATTTCCTGTCTTACTTGCCAAACCTTTCTGTTGAATTTTCTGTTTCTGCCACCATTTTTTCTTTGATCTATTTCTTAGACTCTAAATGTTCTTCTTCCATATTATCCTATTTTTGTGTCAGATTCATCAGATTTTCTCTAAGGAAATTCCTTTAACTTTTCTTCTGCTGGTCCTACACTTTGTCTCCTATTTGCTCCCTTTTATCTTTTTGATTGTTTTAGTCTTCATCTTTCATATTAGAGGATTTCCTTGTCAGTCTGCTGTTCATTCATTTTTTTTTAAATTTTTTTTTTTTTTGGCCCCTCTGCGTGGCATTCAGAATCTTAGTCCCTCGACCAAGGATCAAACCCGTGCCCCCTGCAGTGGAAGTGCGGAGTCTAAACCACTGGACCACCAGGGAAGTCCGTGTTCATTCATATTTTAGATTGAAGCATTGAAAAGTTGTTTGGGGGACTTCCCTTGTGGCGCAGTGGTTAAGACTCTGAGCTCCCAATGCAGGGCACCGGGATTTGATCCCTGGTCAGTGAACTAGATCCCACATGCATACCTCAACTAAGAGTTTGCATGCCACAACTAAGGAACCTGCCTGCCACAACTAAGACCCATTGCAACCAAATAAATAAATGAAAAGTTGATTGCTTGCTCTTCTTTCAAAAGGCAGAGCTTGTTGATTGATGGTCTCAATTTAGGGAGCTGGTGTTTGGACCCAGGCATTTTGTGGAGGCATGTGTCCATTGTCAGCCTCTTTGAGGCTTTTCTCTTGGCCAGATCAGTTTCCCTGAGAGAAATTGTGTTTCTGCCTGTATTGCTAGTTGTCAACTGTTTCCAGTTCCAAGTAGAAAAAGGGAACTGGGGGAGCCTTAGTACTCAGCATGCAGGTTTCACTCAGTCCCTATGCTTGGATGCCTGGGGTGCTCAAGTTCAGTACATTTGTAATTCAGCAACTTCAGAGCGTGAACTTCCAGTCCTCTGCCAGGATCAGGAGAGACAGCCTCCTTGCTCCTGGGCCTTACAGTGGGGACTTGAGAATCTAACTGTCCCTTATATAGATTTTTAACGACTCCAGCTGTTTTCACCCCCATTCTTTCCTCTCTTTCAATATATGCTGCTGCCTCTGATTTCTGAGCTTTCTTCAGGACAAAAAGGATTCCTTCTGGCTGGCTTTGTCTCTTGCAGGTGGTTAGAATTCACCTTTCTCTTCTCTGCTAACATCTATCTGTTTTTCATCTTCCATCTTCCAAAATTTTGCTCTCATTTCCCATCCTCTTGGTTGTTACTGGTTTATCACTTTACTTTTATTTTAGTGAAGTTACTTGAGGGTGTACAGGTAAACATGTGTGTTCAATCTGTTATGTTTAACAGGAGATCTAATCTGTCCATTTTGCAGATTTCTAGATATTTTGAAATCTAATCTGTGATGAGGCTAGATAAGTAGAGACCTCTACCTCTTATTACATCTTAAGCCCCTATTGATTGACACTATTAGGAAGAGTTCTATGAAATGTGTTGTGTTTTCTGGAGGCTGTTTAGGAAGATGTGGCTCATTACATTACATAATGTCCCCAGGAAAAAAATGTCTGACATTACTACTAAGAATAGTTGTATGTATTTCTCTTTTGTTGGTTTTTTTTTTTTTTTTTTTTGGATGTGGACCATTTTCAAAGTCTTTATTGAACCTGTTACAGCATTGCTTCTGCTCCATGTCTTGGCCCCTTGGCCCCGAGGCATGTGGGATCCTAGCTCCTAGACCAGGATCGAACCTGCCCCCCTGCCCTGGAAGGCAAAGTTCCAACCACTGGACTGCCGGGGAAGTCCCTTTTTGTTACTTTACTTTTTTAACCACAATAAAACTATGTGTTTCATAGCTGGTAAGTTTTCCCTTCTTCCATCAACTGCTGTTAATCTTAGGCCAGATTTGTGGCCTATCCGGGAAAGATCTAGGTTTTGTGGTGCCTGAAGCTTATAAAACTTAGGGCACCTTCTTTAAGAAAAAGAATAGGTTAAAAAAAATAGTTAGAATGAGCAATTTTAAAGATTATAAATTTTAACAAATTGAAAAGTGCCATAAGCATCACAAAAATCCAGAAAAACAACCTAAATTATTCACTATTACTCTCTGACATATTTCTATAATACTGTTTTATCTGCATTTTTACTATTTATTTTATTTTGTTTTATTTTATTTTTGCCTGCACCACACAGCTTGCAGGATCTTAGTTCCCCAACCAGGTATTGAACTGGGGCCCACAGCAGTGAAAGCACAGAGTCCTAACTGCTGGACCACCAGGGGATTTCCAATTTTATTATTAATTGATGCATAAAATATCTGACTTCATACACAGATGTATCCTCTATTTGTAGTACACAAATATATATATTTGTGCATCATAAGCACAGGATCTCTATTGATCCTACCAGTTTTTCATTATCTGTCACTCCTTTCCATGTCCTAACCTCCTTACTCAGATTAAAGCTTATCATTATTAGCCTCCTCTGCCTACTCTTGCTCAGCTAAAATAAGGCTAATTAAAAACAGTTCGGTGGGTGGGCTTCCATGGTGGCGCAGTGGTTGAGAGTCCGCCTGCCGATGCAGGGGACACGGATTCGTACCCCGGTCCGGGAGGATCCCACACGCCGCGGAGCAGCTGGGCCCGTGAGCCATGGCCGCTGAGCCTGTGCGTCCGGAGCCTGTGCTCCGCAATGGGAGAGGCCACAACAGTAAGAGGCCCGCGTACCGCAAAAAAAAAAAAAAACAGCGTGGCATCTTTCCTAACTCTCCTTCAAATGCATGACCATAGTTTCAACTGGGCAGTGCATACTATCTGGCAATCCTGCAGTCTTAGTAAGCGTGTTCACCTGTGCTGCAGAATGACTAGTTCACATCACTCCCTTAAACCTCCAAAACCTCCTTATCCAACCCTCGCTCTCAGTTGATGAACTTGTTTGTTGACTAAAGTAGGACCTATGTGAGTGGGGCTCCTCATCTTGCCCCACACCTTTACTCACCTTCCTACATCTGGATCTACCCTCTGCCTCCTTACGTTTAGATGAAGTTCTTAGCTCCTTTTGAAGGCAGTCCTGGCATTTGTATCTTTCCCCTTGCAAGAGCTTTGCTGTACAATTAATACTCTTCTCTCATGCATAACCAATTTCTTCTCTTTTAAATAATTCCTTTCAACATACAAATGCACTCTATATTAATTCCCTCTGTATTAATCTTCTACTTACTGCTGAAACAACTTAACATCTTAAACAACACAACTTTATCATCTTACAGTTCTGTAGATAGATGTCCTACAGGGATGGGTCTCATTGGGTTAAAATGAAGGAACCAGCCCGGCTGCACTCCTTTCTGGAGGCTCTCTGGAAGAATCCATCTCCTTGCCCTTTCCAGCCTCTAGAGGCTGCCCACATTCCCTGGCCCTTGGTCTTCAAAGCAAGCAATGTCCCATCTCTCTGTGCCTTCCCGCCAGAGCCACATCTCCCTATGATTCTCTTCTGCCTCCCCTTTCCACTTTTAAGGATCCTTGTGATTATATTGGGACCACCTGGATAACCCAGGATGCTCTGTTTTAAAATCAGCTGATTAGCAACCTTGATTCCATCTTCAATGTTAATTCTCTTTTGCCATATAACTTATATTCACAGGTTCCAGGGATTACGGCCTAGAACTCTTTGGGGCCATTGTTCTTCCTACCACACCTTCTTAAAGAAAAACATTTTCCCAGACTCTAGAATCTAATCTGGTCAATGTCCTATTTCTCTGTTCATGTTCCCAGTCAAAAGTCTTGGAAGAGTTATCTTCATTCACTGTTGCAGTCTTGTGGGAATGAGCCATTAACCTGTGGGGTCTGTGCTAACTCTGGCTAGCTAGTGTTGTAACTGAATTGTAGGACATTCAGTTGGTGTCCAGAGAGTGGGAGAATTGGTTAGTGTGGGAAAACCACGCACACATTTGGTGTCAGATATGTTGAGAGAAAGAGCACAGTGTTTCCCCTTTTACCTGGTTAAGATGAAGATGTGATTTCCTGACAACCCAGCAATTGCACTCTTAGGCACCTACCCTAGAGAAACTCTGACATGAACACAGGGACACATGGGCATAAATGTTCATTGCAGCACTAATTATAATAGTGAAAAAATGAAAAAGTACTTGTAGTTAGCAGGAGAGTGAATATATAAATTATAGTTTATTAGTATAATGGAACATTTATATCATTTCAAACCAGTTTCAAATGGATATGTAGGGACTTCCCTGGCAGTCCAGTGGTTAGGACTCTGCACTTCCACGTTAGGGGGCCCAGGACCTGATCCCTGTTCGGGGAACTAAGACCCCCCCAGTGCAGTGAAAAAAAACAAAAAGAATATGTAGAGTATGACATTGTTCATATAAATTTCCAAAAGGTACAATAGTATATATTTTTAACAGATACACATTTGTAATATAAATACAAGCATACCAAATTCAGCTTATTAGTTACTTCTGAAGACAGATGGAGGGAAAAGGTATAGGAGCTGTAATGTTGCTGTTATTTATGTTTTATTTCTTTAAAAAGGAAAGAGATCTAAGATAAATGTGCATTAACATTTGTTAAATCTCAGTGTAGGGGGTACCTAGATTATTTGTTATATTACTTTCTGGACTTTTGTATATTTGAAATATGCTAGAATTTAAAGTAATTTTTAAAGGAAAAATACTTGGACTTGTGTAAATAGTTTCATAAGAAAAGTTTTGACTTTAAAAGTCTGAAACTTTAACAAAATTGGACTTGCCCAACATGTCTTTGGGCAGCCTTAAAATGTCCCCCTTTTTTGCCAAGCAAAAGAAGCCATAAAATTGTAGAAAACTTAATGAAGCCATGTACCCTGGAAATATTTGAAATGGTTTATGGCTTGGGGCAAAGGAAGAAAACTGAAGCCATGCCAATGTCAAAAGTCACAATTCCCTTTAGAATCACTGATCTTTCCTCTAATATCTGGACACAGATCCTTAAAATGGCTCCTAAACCACTTTCCTTCAACAGGCAAACAACTGGATGAAACCGCTGATGCCTCTCATTTTAACCAGCTCTTCCACTATCATTCTTTTTTTCATACACGGGTGCCACTATTTCTTCCACTAAAAATTGGAAGAAATATTCCAATTTTTCTGATCCCCTTTTGGAGACTTGGCAAGCCCTTGCCACTTTCCGAATGGTGAAAAAACGTCTTTGTCCAGGAAAACTCTGTGTGAATGGAACATTTTGGTTCTCTGGGCACAGATGGAGCACCTGAGCTCAGTAACACGCCTGGTTGAGCAGCTTTGCTGAAGACGCTCCACACATTGTCATGACTCATTGCTCTCAGCATCAACAGGAATTGGGCTGTGCCAGCAGATCTGAAAGGAAACTTGTCTACTGCTGTGAAAGTAGGTGACTTTCACAGAGCCTGGTCTTGATATCAGCCTTTTCAAGAAAATTTAAATAGAAAAGAGATCAGAGTAGGAAGCTCTTCTCCATTACACTTAGTCCACTTGTGACTTTCCAAAGAACAAATCTTAAAGTATGTGACTGAACTTCATGCCTAAGTTGTATGTGTGCTCAATAGAGAGAGAGAGAGAGAGAGAGAGAGAGAGAAAAACAGAGAGAGAGGAAGAGAGAGAAAGAAAGCCTTCTCAGAACAATTTAACTGGGAGGTGTTCATTCCTAGTTTTGTTACGTCATAGGTGTTTTCGACCATGAGACTAAGATAAATCTTTTGATCCAAGGTGCTACATAGAGCATTCTGGATGCTGCTAAAAGAACCCCATCAACTCTTATAGCTCAGCTGCCATGTCAGGAAGTGAAGATAGAAAGCAAACAACATGTAAACTTTCCAATAAAGAGGAAGGACTTTCTGTGGTCTGAAGCTCAAAGTCTTGTTTCTCTGCAAGCAGAAATCTTCAATACCCCAAAACACCATAAAATTCTTTTGAATGTTACTTCTGCTTAGATGACTTTAAAATTAAATCATGAATTCATCATCCTTTTTGGCCCACAGAAAGCTTCAATGATGTACACCTCACCCAAGATGGTTCCATTGATTCACAGTGGTGATGAGGCATGAATTCAACTCAATCTTGGAGTATGTACTTTAACGTATATTAAGCCAATATTTTCAGAGCTTTTTGCCATTAAAAAAAATTGAAATTAAATGGATGACATAGATGACATAACACGACTTCTTATTCAAATCAAAAGCAGTCTTTCACTGGAATTCACTATTGAGTAAAGCTGAGATTGCCTTTTATTTTGTAGACACTTGGGTTTAATTTAAATTAATGAAGATAACATTTTGCATAATAATACTTATAGCAGTTATTTATTGCTTACTACAAGCTAAGCACCATGATATTACTTCGTATACAGTGTCTAACTTAACCCTTTAAACAGTCCTATGAGGGGAGCATCAATATTACGTCCCTTAAACATCTCAGAGAATTGAGATTATGTAACTTACCCAGTGTCACACAGCTAGTACATGATAAAACCAAACATTTCAGCACGTAACTGTCTGATTCCAGAGCCCATCCTTATATGTCAAAGGAATTAATTTTAATGCAATAAAATAAACAGCTTGACCAGCTCAGTTTCTGTGCATTTTCCTGTGAAAGATTTCTTTTGATTTTATCACAAGGTTAGGGCTTCGTAATCAGTGAATCTTAGGGCTACGAACAACTAGACCAGACAAACCAGGCAGCATGGGCTCCCTGCACAGCCCCTCCCCTCTCTGTCTTTGCATCCTTGTGTCTGGCGCACAGCAGGTATAAATGTTTGTCAAATGGCACACAGGCAGGACTGCTGTCCTAAGGTGGCCCTGGAAGTAAGCTGACTGTCTCCCAGGGCTTTACTTGGGAGGTGGGGACAGTTTGGGGTAGGGAAGTACTCCTTGGTGTTTGTGCCCTAGCCAGCCTTTGATCCTCAGCTTTGCAGATTCAGAACTCTGATTTTATCAGCATCTGAAGCACTTATTAATGTCTCAGGGACACACAGTCACGTTAATGTAGCCCACTTGCCTGGGCTACATTTGTCTAAGAGCCAAATAACTCAATTTATAATGAAAAATATGAAGGTCAGAAACCCAGGAATGTTAAAGTCATCGTGAACAGTGTGCATTCTCCAAGAAGGCAGACCTATGTGGGAGTGAAAGCAGGACTGTAAGCTTACTTGGTAAATATGGAAAATGAACAGGAGGGGTTAATTAGAGGAATCCAGTGTTTACTGGCCTCTGCTAAGAGAGCTTGAGACATTTATCTCCACAAATAAGGAGAGCCCTGCCAAACTGAACAGAACAGAATGGCTCTCCCCAGGACCTTTGCATTCCGACTCTTTTGCTAAGGAGGCTGCTAACTCTGCTACTGAGGGACACATTCTTCCTTTGCATGTGCTAATGACTTTAATCTGGTTACGGTCCTGTTTTATTGGTCAGACCTCTTTCAGGTGAATTTGCATATTGCTGCAAAATCCATTTATTGAATTTTTTTAAAGTTTAATTCCCTCAAGGCAATTTTATTGGTGGGCATTCTACTATAACTTCAGTGTACTAATGACTAGCATTTTCTAAGGCCACTCAATAGATCTTCCAATAGAATTTGCTCCTAATTTTAAAGTCAATATATAAGCTATATGAAGAAGAGAATTACAGTCATTCATTCAATGAATATTTAAGGGGTTACACCTACTATCTGTCAGGCTTGTTCCGTGCAAGTTACTGTTTAAGCAATAGAGTACAAAGACAAATGACATCTCCTACCTTCAAGGAGTCTGCAGGTGTGTAAACACATATGTAAACAAAAACAGATACCATAAAAGACTATCTGAATAAAAAGACTTGTAAACAAAAAGATGGTGTTTAGTTCTAAATAGAAATAAGAACAAGTTGTTATAAAATAGAAAACTAATAAGGACCTACTGTATAGCACAGGGAACTCCACTCAATACTCTGTAATGACCTATATGGGAATCTAAAAAAGAGTGGATATATGTATATGTATAACTGACTCACTTTGCTGTACAGCAGAAACTAACACAACAATGTAAATCAACTACAACTAAATCCCTGGGGGCGCAGTGGTTAAGACTCTGTGCTCCCAATGCAGGGGGCCCAGGTTCGATCCCTGGCCAGGGAACTAGATCCCACATGCATGCCTCAACTAGGAATTGGCATGCCACAACTAAGGAGCCCACGTGCCACAACAAAGGAGCAGGTGAGCTGCAACTAAGACCTGGCACAACCAAATAAATAAATATTAAAAAAAAAAAAAGACCAAGTTGTTGTGCAAGCACAGACTGAGGAGAGATGCCTTCACCAAGAATGAATGGGAGATATTTTTAAGTAGACAGGAGAGGAATATGCATTCCAATAGATGGAACCACTTACGGAAAAGTACAGAAATATAAGTGCCTCCAAGGAATGGAGAAGGTGCTGCCTCTGGAAGGTTGGGAGTGGACACAAAGGTGGGCTGGAGGGGACACGGGCATAGGGATGAGTCTACTTGAGTCTTCAGGACCAAAGGAGACCTTTCCCACCTTCCCTCTTCCCGTTGGAATTCTCACCTCTCCATGTTTGCCTCTTGTGCCTCTGGCTATTAATTCTCTGTTACTTTCAGAAGCCTCTGCTTTCCTCAGGTAATTCTTTAAATCAGCGATTTTTAAAAATTAATTTTTTTATTACATAATGCATAAGTGTGGTACAATATTCAAAAGATGTAAGGGCAAAGTGTGACAAATCAGGTTTCCTTTTGACTTACGATGGCCAGCCACATAGTTCTGCTCTTCTGCTCCCAGGGACTACCTCTGGTACCAGCTTCCTGCATATCCTTCCAGAATGTTTCTGCATAGGCACGTATATGCACATGTTTATACACAAATGCATGTATGTATATAATTTTTTACACAAATAATAGACTACTGCTACATCTTGCTTTCTTTGCTTTACAATAGATTTTGGGGATCTTTCCATGTTTATTTATCCTTTTATTCATTCATTTGACAAGTCTTTATTCATTCATTTGACAAGTCTTTATGTCTTTATAGGTCAGGCACACTTAGGTGGTGAGGATACAGCAGTGGGCAAAATAGGTAAAATGTCTGCCTTCGTGGAAATTATATTCTAGTAGAAGGGGTACAGAAAAGACAGACAAAAATCAAACAAGCACTGAAACATACAGTGTGCCAGATGGTGATAAGTACTATGGAGAAAAATAAAGCAGAGTCCTGAGAGGGTAGAAGTTGGAGAGTGGCTGCAATGGTTGCAGGAGAGACAGAGACTGACAGATCTTGTTCCCTATTGGTCCAATAGCACTCTGTCAGATGAATATATCATAATCTGTTGAATCAGTCCCCTACGGAAAGAAACTTACATTGTTTCTAACATTTTGCTGTTACAGTGATGCAATTCTTGCACATATGTCATTTGACACATCCAAGAGTATATTTGTAGCTTAAATTCCTAGAAGTGGAATTGCCAGATTAAAGTCATTAGCATATGCAAAGGGTCTGTGCAGTTTTAATTTTAAGAGATTTTGCCGAATTACTCTCTGAAGAGTACCAATTTACAGCCCTTTCAGCAATGAATGAGCGGACCACATCTTCATCAACACAGTGTGTTGTCAAGATTCACGATGTTTGCCTATCTGATGAGTAAACCATGAAATCTTATAAGTCTAATTTGCATTCACTTTTTATGATTGAAGGTGAGTTTCTTCTCATGTATTTAAAGTCCATTTGTACATCTTGTAAACTATCTGTTCATATCCTTTCCCAAATTTTCTATTATGTGTGTGGGGGGGGTGGGGTTGGTTGTTTTGTTTTGCTTCATTTCTGATTTGTAGAAACTCTTTTCAGTAAAGAATTTACATCCTCTTTGGGATGTGAGTAGCAAATATTTTACTGAATTTGTCAGTTTTTTTGACTGTGTTTATAATAAACGGCTTTAGTGATACAGAAAATTTTTGTTATTATGTAGCTTAATTACACCATCTTTTTAATGGCATCAGAAATTATTATTCTTTTTAACTTCCTGTGTTTTCTTCTAGTACTTTTACAGTTTATTTATTTATTTATTTATTTATTTTTGCGGTATGCGGGCCTCTCACTGCTGTGGCCTCTCCCGTTGAGGAGCACAGGCTCCGGACCTGCAGGCTCAGCGGCCATGGCTCACGGGCCCAGCCGCTCCGCGGCATGGGGGATCCTCCCGGACCAGGGCACGAACCCGCGTCCCCTGCAGTGGAAGCACGGAGTCTTAACCACTGGAGCGCCAGAGAATTCCCATGAGTACCATATTTTAAATGTTTCAGCTTATAAAATACATTTTACTGTCTGATAGAAAAACGCATCTCATTTTTCTTATTTTTTTTTAGACTTTCCCTGGCTCTTTTTATTTGCTTGTTTTTCATTTGAACTTTAGAATCAGTTTTCTAGTTCCAAAATAAATCATCTTAGTGTTTTTCTTGGGATTACCCAAAATTTTATAGATTAATTTAGGGAGAATTGACATCTTTGTCATGCTGAAATTTCCTGAACAAGAGCATGGGATATCATTTAGTATGTCTTTTTGTGTGTCCCTCACTAGTTTTCATTTAAATCTTTCACACGTTCTATACATTTTATCCTTTCAGTTTTTGTCTTCTTACTGGTTGTATAATAATCTTTAGTTTCTATGTACTAATTTTGAGTTCTCTTATTGTTTCTGACAGTTTTTCATTTGATTCCCTTGAGTTTTCTGGGTAAACAATCATAGCATTAGCAAATAATGATGATTTTGCTTCACTTTTCCCAATTTTTTTATTTTTATTTACTTATGTCATCTAATTATGTTGGCTAAATAAGAGTGGTTATAAAGAAGACCCTTAACTTATTCCTGATGTTACTGGGAATGCTGCTCTTTGTCATAGCTAGAAGCAGGAGTCTCCATTAGGTATTTTAATCATAAAAATCTAAGGTGCTTACCAGAGATCAAACTCTTTGAAAGAGATGAAGTTTATACAAAGATTCTTTCTAGTGATGGGGAGTTATCATAAGGCTATATTTAGACAAATGAGGGAGATAAGAAACAATGATGGTGTGTTTGCTAATTACTCTTTGTTTCACCCTTTTTTGTTAGCCCAACACTATTCTAACAATTTTATATATACCAGATTATCTGAAATTAATCTCATCAAGGATTACAGGCTCTACACAGAGGCAAATGCCCCAAAAGGAAACTTAATTGATAGAAGTTTCAGTGTCTTGCTCTGACATTGCTCATTCTTTAAGGGATGTACCAGAGGAGAATTAAATAGCCAAACAAAAAGAATAGGAAGGGAGTATGAGATCCAAATCACCTGGTAGTACAATAACTCATCGGCCTCTAATTAGCCAAAATTTGGCCTTAATTTAGAGGCTATTTTTTTTTCCCCAAACATACAAAAATTTGGCCCCTGCTTGTCTATCAATACTCAAGTTTTCCTGTCTAGAAAAGTTGCTTTGAGATTGTGCAAAGGCTTTCACCTTTATTTTCCACATCGACTTAAATAGAAAAGATCTTTAAAAAGATCTGTTGAATGTGTGTTAGGTAATTAGTGCATCCTATGTGGTTTTATATTACCAATATGTTGCAATGTCTCTTGAACAAAGGAAAGGCTTTAGTTAGTCTAAATATACATCAGCTTTTAAAAAGATGATGAATGTAGATAATTTCCAAATGTCATATTACTAGAAAACTATGTTTTTGGATTACTAACACTTGGATTTGTACTGAGTCTTTATCAATCACTATGGTTAAAATTTACTCTTTTGCTATTTTATTTTTCATTTTCCTTTTAAAACACCCAAAAGGCACTGTAACCCTCTAAATCTGTTATTCATTAACAAAACGCATGTTGAGGTTAGGACATTTCTAAAGCCCCAAATTGCTGACTTTAAGAGGGTTTAGTCTGTTTGATTTTTTTCAAGGATGCAATGGTGGGAGGAAAGAGTTGAATAATTTAAGCACTGTTCTACATGTGATAAGACGAAACTAGGACCATTTTAACAGCCTGGAAAAGGTCTGTCAAAACAACCCCTTTGCTTTCATTCTCCAAACTCTATTTAGAAGATCTGATTAATTGTCACAATATAGTATCACTTTCCTAAATGGATTAATTCTCACCTCAGGTTCCTGGCTAACCTGTGGATCAGCAGCTTCCGGGCATTTTGACCACAATTCATAGTAATAAATATATTTTACATTGTGAGCTTATGCATGTAGGTGTATAGTTTCTTAAGATGATACTTAATCGATCTACAGGTTTTACACTCCCGTATTTTCTGTTCTTAATCTAGCCTATCCCCTTCTGCTCTATTCATTTAAAAAATTGCTAGCTGTAACTTCTAACTCTGCAGTTTGAAAAACAATGCTATAGTTCACTGCTTCTCAGGTTTTAATCACCTAGGGATCTTGTTAAAGTGCAGATTCTAATTGGGTAGGTCTGAGATACTGCATGTCTAACCAACTTGCAGGTGATGCTGATTGATGCTACTGGTTTGTGGAGCACCCTTTGGAGAAGTAAGCCTGAAGATATTTATCTTTGGTCCTTGTGGCCCAATCTCTGGTTTATTCTGCTGAGGCAAGGGTCTTAGAATCTTATTAAGTCCTTCTTTTTGTATTTTACATTTTGTTGGGGTGAACAATTAAATCTATAATTTCAGGTTGTGTTAAGTGCAGTGAAGAGAAATGACACAGGCTGAAGGTCATGGCAGGGAGGGGCGTTGGATGTTTTAGGCTGGGTGTTTAGGCAACACCTAACTGGGCCAGTGACATTTGACAAAGACCTAAACGAGGGGAGAAAACTGTGGGAAAATCTGGAGGAAGGACAGTCCAGGCAGAGAGAACAAAAAGGACACAGGTCCTGAGGTGGGAAAATAATGGATATTGTTGCTGGGTACAAGCTTCACAGACAGCGTAGGGACAGGTCTGACTAGAGGGGAGTAAGAAAGGAGACTAAAAAGATCAGGGCACTTAGGTAAGCAGCCCTGATCATATAGGACCCTGTAGGCTGAGTTAAATTTGGATTTTATTCTAAAGGTGATGGGAAATACTGCAGAGTTTTGAGCAGGGAAATGACATGAAATTTCAGTTTTAAGTGATACGTGGTGAATATACTATAGAAGAATAAGAGTAGAAGTATGGAGACTGGTTAGGACATTATAGCAGTGGATCGTATTGACTTCTTTCCAATGACAGAATTGTGCCCATTTATTTTCTAGAACAGCTAGAGTTTCTACTTCCAAAATCTCTTAAATTCTTGCCCCTTCTCCCATTTTGGAAACCTCCTATCTGTTCTAGCCTGGATGACTTCCTTAATCATTCAGGTTAAACAGAATGATATTCCAAAATATAAATCTGATGATTAGACTATTAAATAAAAATCCTTCATTTTTTTCTAGTTTGCTTCAGGATAAAGTCCAATCTTAACATAACCTAAACATACTTTTGAATCTTGTCTCTGATTCCTTTTAAAGTAGGTTCAGGTACATGCAAACAAGCTAACATATAAAAATTTTATTCTCTCCTTCTGTAGTATCTTCCTCTGCTCCCTTTTCTGCCTTGAAAACACCTACTTATTCTTCGTAAATCAGTTCAGATGTCGCCTCCTCAGACTTGGATACCCTCTGTGCCCACTCTCAAAGGAGCTAGGTGCATATTCCTCTGTAGCAGTTGACTCACAGACCCCTACTTTAGCTTTCATCATATTTTACAACTGTTTGTACTTTGGGATTGTGAGCCCCTCAAAGTCAATAACCATATTCTATCCATTTTTATGTCCTCAGCACCTAGCATTGGCCCTGGCACATCAACAGGCTCTTAGCAAATATTTGTCAAATGAATAAGTAAGTGATGGACAACTGAAAAAGGGCCACCCTTAATAAATAACATGAGATGCAAAAGTTATGCAATATCTATCACTCTAGCTTTGAAGACGGAATCAGGCCAAAGGGAAGGCTTGGTCCCTCTTGCCCTCCTCAGCCCGCACGGCA
The DNA here is from genome assembly GCF_039906515.1 of Pseudorca crassidens. Taxonomy (NCBI): domain Eukaryota; kingdom Metazoa; phylum Chordata; class Mammalia; order Artiodactyla; family Delphinidae; genus Pseudorca; species Pseudorca crassidens. The sequence goes on from NC_090306.1 coordinate 67,609,275, forward strand.
AAGTCCACTGGTGTTGTCCCAGAGAACTATGGAGCCCTCATCTTGGGACCCTTTGTGTCTACAGTGTTCCCTGAACCCACATTTGTGAGGCCAAGCAACCCAGGTGACCACAGAACTTGAAGTGCCTTTTTGACAGCCACCTCCATATTCAAGAGAAGGAATCTAGATTTACAACCAAATTATTTTAACTATCAACCACCATTTCAAAAAATCAAAATCGGTAATTTGCAAAGTTAGTCAACAGTAAAGGAAGAAAGCAATAGCCCCTGGCATATTTTTCTGTATACATAACTCTCCCCTAAGGACAGAGGTCAGAAACCAGAAAATTCCAAAGAAAATTTGATAGTTAAGTATATAAGCTGTCCTTTAAATTCTTCTAGAGCCAAGATGATGATTTTTTTCCCCATTTTTATCTTTCTACACCCTAGTGCCTCATAGAGTGCCAGTACCTTGTGGGTACTTAATACATGTTGATTAAAAAATGTTGAATGGAGACTCTTACTTTGAAATTTTTTTCCAACTTTATTTTTGCCTTGGGCTTGTTTCTTTCAAACTGTATAAATAACAAGGAAAAACATACTCAATAGTTTCTAAACCAGTAACATCACAACTGGTATTTCTGTTGCCTTATGTTACTATAAGTATCACAATAAATGTACAAAGCAGTGTTCAGAAAGAAACAGGCCTGTTATCACAGGGAAGCAAGGCCCAAATTTCTTATTCTTCCATGGTATTAATCTAGTTGTATGGCCCATAGTGTCGTTAAAGATTTGAACAATAAGACACAGTATAGGCTATTCAAGAAGACAAGGGAGGGGAAAGAAAAGAGTTATACTGAGAAAGTATGGTATATTTGGCCATTTTATAAATGGCTGAATATCACCAGTTTCATATGGTTCAACCTAAGAGCAAAAAGGAAGGGAAAATTGAGGGAAAGTATTTCTAAAATAAAAGATATGTTCATGCCACGTTAATGCTTTGAAGGACTCAACAAAAATGAAGATGGCCCTTCAGTATCAGAATCACCCAGGGGCTATATAGCATATTAGTTAAGATATGAATTTCAAAGTCAGACTTCATTTAATTGAATTCTGCGTATACGTATACCACTTACGGCGTGATCTTGTCTTCTGCCTCAGTTTCTTTGCCTGTAAAAGGGAAAAATAATAATACTTACCTCATTGGGGGTTTGAGTAGATTAAATAGAATAAAACTGTAATGAGCTTAGAAATGTGCTTTAGTAGAAACATTTCCGGGACTTCCCTGGTGGTGCAGTGGTTAAGAATCCGCCTGCCAATGCAGGGGACATGGGTTCAATCCCTGGTCCAGGAAGATCCCACATGCTGCAGAGCAACTAAGCCCGTGCGCCACAACTACTGAGCCTGTGCTCTTGAGCCCGCGAGCCACAACTACTGAAGCCTGTGTGCCACAACTACTGAAGCCCGTGTGCCTAGAGCCCGTGCTCCACAAGAGAAGCCACCACAATGAGAAGTCTGCACACCACAACGAAGAGTAGCCCCTCTCGCTGCAACTAGATAAAACCCATGAGCAGCAATGAAGACCCAATGCAGCCAAAAATTAATTAACTATTTTAGAAAAGAAACCAAGTTTCTACTAGATGCGTGATGTTATTTCTATCAGTCTTCTTCAATCATAAAGGAAACCATGATGTTAGCAGTCATTTATGTGAGGGCAAATACGAATTTGGAGTTCCTAAGTATTTTTATGTATTTACTAGAGGAGATCAGGCTTTGGGGTCAAAAGGATCTGGATTTGTCTTTGGGGGAATTTATTTACCTTTTCTAAGTATCATCTTTTTCATCTGAAAAGTGAGCAAAAGATGTACCTAATTCATATGGTTGTTTTGAAAAGTAAATGAAATTATTTATGTAAAATCCTCAACAGAAAAGTCACAAAGTACTTAATAAGTCATAGCTATTACTATTAATAGTAATTAACTACATTGACCTGAATGTTACAAATAGATCTTCTTACAGTTTTCTAAAATTAACCAATTCAAAAAAGAGGTTAAATTTTTGTTTATTTTACAAACTTATCCTTGAATATTATGTAATAGTCATTGCCTAGTTAATTTGTTTTAAATTGAATTAGAGGGACTTCCCTGGTGGTCCAGTGGTAAAGAATCTACCTTCCGATGCAGGGGACGCGGGTTCGATCCCTGGTCGGGGAACTAAGATCCCACAGGCCGCAGGGCAACTAATCCCGTGTGCCACAACTACTGAGCCCACACTCCTCATCTAGAGAGCCTGCGTGCCACCCACGCGCTCTAGAGTCCATGTGCCACAACTAGAGAGAGAAAACCCGCACACCACAACTAGAGAGAAGCCCAAGAGCCACACGAAGATCCCGTGTGCTGCAAATAAGATCCGATGCAGCCAAAAATAAGAAATAAATTAATAAAATAAATATTTTTAAAAAGTGAATTAGAATTTTAAATAACATAAATTCTGTAGATGCATTCAGTTTCATATAATTCATCTGTATAAACAGTATTGTAATTTCAGGATGAGTACCACATAGAAACATTAAAAATATTATTTAATGTATCTTAAAAATTACAGTGTCTAGTTGTAAAGTTCTATGCAACAAACGTGTAAAAAAAATACAATGAAACAAAAATTCTGTTCGGTCTTTTGGTAAACAAAGGCATATTTTGTTGTTTATTACAATAAAGAGGAGGCAACGAAAGGACTGACAGAGCCTAGTGAAAGGGGTGTCATCTATCTGAAGGGACAGCTTAAGCTCCATTTCCCTTCCTTAAATCTCCATTTAGCTCTGACACAGTGGCGCTGCCTGCCATTCATAGGCTTCAACTCTAAGGAGATATTCTTCCAACAAGAATGTTCTTGTAAGTGATGTAATTTAAAAGGTGGGGAAGAAAGAGCAAGCATATTTGCTAAAATCAACTCAGAAGATTGAGAGAGAAGCAGATAGAATGTGAACAAGAAAAGGTCAGCTCAGATTGAGTCTTCAAATTGTTGTGAGAGGCATTTGTTTAGAAAGATACATCAAGGTCACAGGATACAAAGTTCAAAGAGAAAAAGAATGAATTCAAAGATAATGTCATTGAGATGTATTTGATTCATGTAAAGGACAACACTAATGGTTATAGAAAAAGTGCTTTTCTATAACTTGAGAAGACAGAATTGATACACAACTTCATAAAACTTCATTGACCAGGAATGTATTTTCCCCTGAGGCTCAAGAGCTTTAAAGCCACATAAAATATTTCATCGTTTTGTGATTCATGATGCTGGCACATCTTACATCACATTCAATTAAAGAACAGTGTGTGTTTCTTCACATCATCTTCCCACAGAGAAACTGAGGAACAAGAAGGCAAGTGACATTGTCAGGAGTAAAAATCTTCACTTCTGTATTAAGTATTTTTGTTCATTTCTTGTTTGGTATCTCCATACTCACTTTGAAGCCGTTGCTTCCAATGTGACTGGGTACTCATATTTTTCAATGTCTATCAGTCTGCAACAGTTTAGTTTTGGTCTGAACTAGACAGATGGTGCCTGAAGGTCCCTTCTACATGCATTGTTTTGACTTTGAATGGAATGAGTCAGTATGACAGAGCCGTTAAAGTTCAGTATTTGGTTTCAGACAGGGCCAGTTCAAATGCAAGACCTGGCTTATTTACTTCAAGTCTTTAAGTCTCACTTTCCTTAACTGTAAAATAGATAGCTTTTATAATGCTTACTGCATTTGATTATTGAGAGCATTAATTGCATATAAGACAACCAACATAGTGCCTGACACATGATAAAAACTAAAGGCGCAATAATTATTTTTGAGCTCTTTATTAGATAATGTTTGGAAAATTATAGGACTAGCATTTACTTATTAGGACAGGAACTTAAGTCCTTCTTGATTCATGAAGTGTCCTTAAGCTATAACGATCTATTCTGCATTTGCCACTAATTGCACACTTAAGATACCTTTATTATTATTTTCCATTGCAGGGTAGAGATTATTGCCTCAAAGCATGAGATAAAAAGACCAGCAATGAGACTTCTACTTCTGGGAAGAGGGAGGAGATAAACTTTTCCCTACTTCTCTCATTAAGTATAGCTTAAACACTCTGCACATTTTCTGGAAAACAAACATAAATAGACTCTGAAAGGTGGAGAGAAGAAGGCAGACCAGATAGGAACCTTGGAACCCAAGGAATGACATGGCGGTAAATACCCTGAGTTTTCTTTTTGCCTTATGTATGCTGGACTGGGTGATGGAGAAGCCCACAAAAAACAGAAACACCAGTAGGTACAGACCATATATATATGTATAACTGAATCACTTTGCTGTACACTTGAAACTAACACAATATTGTAAATTAACTGTACTTCAATTTTATTTATTAACTTTTTTTTTTTTTTCTGGTATGCGGGCCTCTCACCGTTGTGGCCTCTCCCGTTGCGGAGCACAGGCTCCGGACGCGCAGGCTCAGCGGCCATGGCTCACGGGCCCAGTCGCTCCGCAGCATGTGGGATCTTCCCGGACCGGGGCCCGAACCCGTGTTCCCTGCATCGGCAGGCAGACGCTCAACCACTGCGCCACCAGGGAAGCCCTGTACTTCAATTTAAAAAAAATACCATAGATAAATAAAAATGGAATTCTAAAATAAGTTTAAGTAACCTATAGGAAGACAGGAAAGAGAAAACAGAAATTGTGAATGATAATACTTTCCTCCTAAGATCGGGAATAAGGAAAGGATGTTTGCTCTCCCCAATCTTCTTCAACATAGTTCTAGATGTTCTAGCCAGTGCAATAAAGCAAGAAGAGGAAATAAAAGGCATACTGATCAGAATGGCAGAAGTAAAACTGTTTCTATTTGCAAATGACGTAATTGTCTACATAGAAAACCCTAAGAAATCTACAAAAATCTTTTACAACCAATAAGTGAGTTCATCAAGGTCACAGGATACAAAGTAAGCATATTAAAATCAACTTTGTTTCTATATACTAGCAATTAACATGTGGACACAAACATTAAAATATAATATTACCTACAATAACTCAAAAAATTGAAATACTTAGATGTAAATATTACAAAACATGTCTAGGTTTTCTATGCTAAAAACTACAAAACACTGGTGAAAAAAATGAAAAAAGATCTAAATAAATGGAGAGACATACTGTTTTTGTTGATTGGAAGAATCAACATAGTAAAGATGACAATTTTCCCTTATTTGATATACAAGGTTAATGCAATTGCTATCCAAATTCCAGTAAGACTTTTGTAGATACAAACAAGATTATTCTAAAATGTATTGGGTTGGCCAAAAAGTTTGTTTGGGTTTTTCTGTACGAACTTTTTTTGCCAACACAATATACAGAAGGGCAAAGGAAATAAAACAGTTAAGACAACTTTGAAAAAGAAGAATGAAGTGGGAGGAATCAATCTTTTCAATTTCAAGATTTATCATGTAGCTTCTTTAATCAAGACAGTGTGCTGTTGGTGGAAAGACAGATACATAGATCAATGGGATAGATTAGAGAGCCCAGAAAAGGACCCACATAAATAAGCACAACAGATTTTTGACAAAGGTACAAGTACAGTTCAATGGAAGAAAGGTAGCCTTTTTTAAAAATGCTGCTGGAGTAATTGGATGTTCATTTTATTTTCTTATTTATTAATTCTTTATTTATTTATGTTGGCTGTGCTGGGTCTTGGTTGCAGCATGTGGACTCTTAGTTGTGGCATGCAAACTTAGTTGCGGTATGCATGTGGGATCTAGTTCCCCAACCAGGGATCGAACCTGGGCCCCCTGCATTGGGATCATGGAGTCTTACCCACTGGGCCACCAGGGAAGTCCCAGACATTCATTTTAAAAAAAGAATCTCAACCTAAACCTCAGATCTTATCCAAAAAGTAAGATCATGGACATAACTGTAAAATATAAAACTTTTAGACAAAAACATAAGAGAAAATCTTTGAGATCTAGAAATAGATAAAGCATTCTTAGACTTGACACCAAAACCATGATCTATTAAAGGAAAAACTGATAAATTGAACTTCATCAAAACTTAAAAATTTGCTTTGCAAAAGATCCTGTTAAGAGGATGAAAAGACAAAGACTAGTGTTTAGAATACATAAAGAACTCTCAAAACTTAACAGTTTTTTAAAAACTCCAGTTAGAAAATGAGCAAAAGACACAAGGAGACATTTCACCGAAAAGAACATATAGATAGCAAATAAGCACATGAAAAGATGTTTAACAACATTAGCACCAATAGGGAAATGTGAATTAAGATAAATCACTACACACTTACCAGAACAGTTAAAATAAAAAGAAGTAGTGAAGATCCTGGTGAGGACAAGGGAAAACTGGATCATTCCCAGATTGCTGGTGGGAATGTAAAATGGCACACGCTCTGGAAAATAGTTTAGCAGTTTCTTTAAAAAATAAACATGGGACTTCCCTGGTGGCGCAGTGGTTGGGAGTCCGCCTGCCGATGCGGGGGACTCGGGTTCGTGCCCCGGTCCGGGAAGATCCCACATGCCGCGGAGTGGCTGGGCCGTGAGCCATGACAGCTGAGCCTGCGCGTCCGGAGCCTGTGCTCCGCAGCGGGAGAGGCCACAGCGGTGAGAGGCCCGTGTACACGCAAAAAAAAAAAAAATAAAAATAAACATGCGACTACATAATGACCCAATAATTGTGCTCCTGGGCACTTAACCCAGAGAAATAAAAACTTAAGTTCACACAAAAGCTTGCACACAAATGCTTATACCAACTTTATTTATAAGAGCCCAAAACTGAAAACAACCCAGATGTCCTTCAATGGATGAGTGGTTATAAATCTGTGGTACATCCATATCATGGAATACTCTTCAGCAATAAAAAAGAATGAACTCTTGATACATGAACAATCTAGATAAATCTCCAGAGAAGTATGATGAGAAAAAACATAAATCATAAAAGGTTATGTACTATATGATTCATGTATCATTTTTGAAATGATAAAATTATAAAATGGAGAACAAATTAGTAGTTCCCAGGGGCTAAGGAGGGGTTAGAAGGAGGAGGGAAGTGTGTGTAGTTATAAATGCACAACATAGGGATTCTTGTGTTGTTGTAATTGATCTGTATCTTGACTGTATTAATATCAATATGCTGGTTGTGAAATGATACTATAATTTTGCAAATTATTACCATTGGGGGAAACTGGGTAAATTGTACATGGAATTTCTACATTGTTTTCTTACAACTGCATGTGAAGCTGTAATTTTCTGAAAGTAAAAAGTTTAACTGAATAAAAAAAAACCACCAGAAGTCCTAGATTCTGATCCTATGTCTGGGTGATTTTTATAAAGACATTACATTACTCAGCTTCAGTTTACTCATCTGCAAAATGGAGGAAATGATACCTGCACTATATCCTGGAAGTGGGCAAATAAAGAGAAAAAAAATTTAAGAATTTGCACATAGCTACATACTCGGAATCAGACTTCCAGAACAGAAGGGACGTTAGTAATTTCCTATTTCATTGGTCTCCAAATTATTTTTTTCTGGACCATAGCCACCACAGGTTGGACATTGTGCAGAGTGATGGGAAGCTCTTTCTAAAGTCCCACCCCCACTCCCCTCACCACTTAGCCTTGCTTTCCTTTGTTTTCCATATTAGAATTCTGAGGGATTTTGTAGGAGAAAAGTGTTTCTTACTTAAGGCATTTTGAAAACAATTCTTCTAGTCCCAATCTTTCATTTTACTGACCAGGAGACTGGTAACCAGAGAGGTTTAGTGACTTACTCAAGACACTAAGTAGTTGGTGGTGGAGCTGAGAACAGAACTAGGGCTACTGACCCTCAGTCCAGTTTTTTTTTTTTACTAAATCATGGTGCAAATAGCTTAATAAATTTGCTAATGTAATAACATGTATTGTTGTTTAGAGCCGTAACTTTATACAGTCTTCCTTAAACAGATGGGGTGAATTTGTAGACATGTTGGTAGCGGTGGTATTGGATATTGTTTATAGGTGGATGGAATTCAAGGAGTGTCTTAAACATACATCAGTTAGAGTACATATTTGGAAAAAGCTTGTTGGTGCCACCTAGTGGTTCAAGTGATAGATATTAATAGTAGTACTTCAGAAGACATTTTAGAACCCCACTTTTGTTAATGCTATTTCTTTTTTTAAATAATTTTTATTTATTTATTTACTTATTTATTTTTGGCTGCTGTTGGGTCTTCGTTGCTGCATGCGGGCTTTCTCTAGTTGCAGTGACTGCGGGCTACTCATTGCGGTGGCTTCTCTAGTTGCGGAGCACGGGCTCTAGGCACGCGAGCTTCAGTAGCTGTGGCACGTGGGCTCTAGAGCGCAAGGCTCAGTAGTTGTGGCGCATGGGCTTAGTTGCTCCGTGGTATGTGGGATCTTCCTGGAGCAGGTATTGAACCCGTGTCCCCTGCATCTGGCAGGCAGATTCTCAACCACTGCGCCACCAGGGAAGCCCAATGCTATTTCAGTTGATACACTAAAAGTCATTGCCAGCTACCTCAGCCACTTTATGATGTTTTAGGTGAAAATGCTTTTCTAAATACAAAATAAGAGGCTCACTTTTGGTTTAGCTATAAAGTTTATCTCTGCTAATTAAAAAGTTTCTTCTTGATAGAGCAAATTACTTAAATTATTTTCAAGCCCAGATTACTTGTTAATTGCAACTAATTTTTAAGTCAGAATAGTGAATCCTTAGTACAGATCCTTAGGATTCCTATAAAACTAATAGTCAGGCTTAAAAGTATTAACATTCTTTTTTACAAAATCTGCAATTTGGATCTTTTACTAAATCAAGTATTACTCTGTATAAAAAAACCTTGTGACCATGTTAAAGACTAATATCATAAGGCCTGCAATTAGAATTAAGTGCACAATTTAACCATTAGAAGGGTTTCAACTCTTTGAAGTTTTCTAATGAACATATATTTCTTTCAAAGAAAACTTATACTTTAGCAGATATAATCCTTTTCCTAACATCAAAGCAATTATTTGAGCAGACCAATACCTCCCAACAACTGTTGAACACTTAAAACGCTTAATTACTTCTACATTGTTCACCATATAACAATTTTCTTTCTTTTATGAGGGGTCATGAAAGGAGTGAATCATAAAATAATTTGTTTGCTAAAGGTGTTATTAACTTTGGAAATTTCTGGTCTTCTGGGCTGGCCCACTTACCAAAGCTATTTTCGGAACAATGATGACAATGATGAGTAAATACTCAAGTACACAAAAGATATTTGGTAGACAAGGATAAGGGAGGTTGTTAACAAGCCTGTGGAGGGAACCTGAATAAATCTGAGAAAAGCAGGATACAAAAGCAGACATGGAGAGAAATGGAACCAATGACAGAAAGAGAAGAGAAAAACATTTAAGGAACAGAGGTGAGGTACCATCATGGCAAAAGCGAAAAAGGTCTGAGACAATGCTGAAAAAGTTTAACGAACAGGAGAAATTTGGAAAGCAAATTTACATTCCCATGTAAAAATATCAACCTGTGCAAAATTATGCAGTTGTTCCAGATTTTAGTAATTGAATATTTTTAACTATTGAGTAGAGGTACATTTTCACAATGCCAATTCAAAAAAGATTTTTTAAGAAAACATGCAAATGTAGCCCATTTCCAAGGGCTTGGATCAGAGATGAAGGTTATGGGTAGCACTCATTAGTCATGTCAGGTAATATTAAGTTCTTCATTTAAGTTACCCACTGACTAATTGAAGCTCTTGCCTCCTTAAAAAAAAAAATCTGGACTCTATTGGAATACCCTCAGTTTTTTCCAATAGAAACACTTCAGACTGAATGTTGAAGACAGGTGAGAACAAAATAGGTTTTGAAGGAAAAGTACATGAGGGCTTTTATGCTGACTTCCTAAAGTCACATGAAGTGGAATGTACACTGAGTCAGATATTGTTCTGATCCTGGCTTCATTGCTTATGCCCTCAGCTCATGACTTCAGTTTCTTCTTCTGTAAAGTGGGAATACAGCCTCTGATGGTTGTTGAGAGGATTAAATCATATATAGATTAAATCATAGGATTAAATCATATATATGTGGGTAAGGTGCTTATCAATGCTTAGCACACAGAGGGTGATTAAGAAATGGTAATTTATTTTTTCAGACAATATTTAGTGAAGCAATGAGCAAAGCATTCAAAGTTCTTTCCCATGGTCTTTTGGTTTCACTGGCAGCATAGACTTGAACTGGCAAAGAAGTCACGAGCTGTTTTTAATGTCTCACATAAAATTCTTAATGCCCTAAGAATCTATTATTATATATAATTATAACAAGTAGATTTTGTACCTAGGGACACATTTTAAAATCTTCTAATAATTACGAGATAGTGAAACTCACTTCTTCCATTTTAACTTGAGGTCGCAAATTTTTTAGTTTAGAGACAACGTGGAACTTTTTAAAGAATAAGGGAATAGTAAGTATGTAGGCTACAAAAAGAGCACTTCTATTTTTAGGATTAGTATCGACCAAATGTGAAAAGCTGGTGTCTTCTAAAGAGATTTTTGTACCAAGATTTGAGAAAATACTCTTGCTCCTGTTAACATTTACAAAGATGTATATATGAATACAGACTATAACTTTTAAGAATTCTATTTAAGACTCACTACGCCTTCCGTTATTATTACTGTCCAAAATCCAGAACATAAACATGCCATAATTGATAGAGTGTCACTATAGAGATGTAGTGTCTACATGAGGGCTCCTCAACAACAGTTTAAAACTCACACACTCTCACATTAATAAGTTGTGCCTGTAGGCATCCTTTCTTAACTCAGTGGTTTACTGATGAAATCAGCAAAAGAAAAAAACAATGGTTGGCATATTGGTAAAGGGCAAGTTCAGCCCTTTTTTAAAAATCTGGCAATTTAAAGTAAAATTATAATGGAAAATTTAAATAAACTTTAAAAACTTTGAGTACTAATTATATGTAAGAAATAGTACCTAAGCATGCCTGTTTATATAGCTTTGCCATTTGAAATCTTGCTTAATATTTCTTATTAAGACACTAAATGTATTTTGTCTGTTTTTTCCAACTAGATTATTTAAAAAATTAAAGCCCTTCAATACTGTTCTTTGCTTTTTCAAATTCATATTATTGTCACTTTATTTATATCTAATATTATTCTATTTAGTTTGTTATTCAATCATTCATTTGCTCACTCAATTTGGGCAAGGTTTGGATTTGCCTGTGTTCCTTATGCACATATTCTAGCCAGGGCTGCAGGAGAAACACTTAGAAGTGCATTTCTTTTTTTTTTTTTTTTAACATGTCTATTGGAGTACAATTGCTCCACAGTGGTGTGCTAGCCTCCGCTCTACAACAAAGTGAATCAGCTGTACATATACATATATCCCCATATCTCCTCCCTCTTGCATCTCCCTCCCACCCTCCCCATCCCAGCCCTCTAGGTGGTCACAAAGCACCGAGCTGATCTCCCTGTGCCATGTGGCTGCTTCCCACCAGCCATCCATTCTACACTTGGCAGTGTACACATGTGCATGCCACTCTCTCACTTCGTCCCAGCCCACCCTTCCCCCTCCCCATGTCCTCAAGTCCATTTTGTAGTAGGTCTGCATCTTTATATATTCATCTAGAAGTGCATTTCTTTAATCTGAGCAGTTATTGAACTTTCCTTCAGCGTGGTTACAGTTTACCTCTTAGCCTCCTCTCTCTCTTCTATCTCAGGGAAAGAAGTATGTATGCAAGTGAGTAGAAGGGCTTCCAAATGTTGCTCCATTCCCCAGGTCCAGATGGAAAGAAAGATGGGGTGAGCTGCACAGTTAAAACCACTGCCATGTGCTCAGGGGCTCTGAAGGTATGAGAACAAAGAGGGCCTTTCACACCTGTGATGTAAGTTACCAGCACCCACTGTCCTCAGCTCTTGCTCTTCATTCGTCACTTATGCCTCTGTGACATCCTAGCCTATTTGCCCAAGGATTCCCTGGTCTGATTAGGAGAGGCAGACTAAAAGGCTATAAAATCAATCCCAACTCTGCAATTCTATGGTGTTCACTAAATCTTTTTATTAAATTTCATCCATGACAAAATGCTTCATTAAACCTAGATATTACTATCATATTTTTTGTTAGATTCAATGAATATCTTTTTTTTTCCTATGTCACTGAACTAGTTTTACCTTTTAGTATATCATACACATTGTTCTTTCATGCTTAAAATAGCCCCTAAAATGGATTCAATTTGCACAAGTGTTAAGGGGAGGAATGACTCATTTCAGGGCCTTAGACAAAAATAAGACGTGCTGCTGACTTACGGTCTAGTGAGAGGAACTGATGTACTCATGGCCAATTATAACCACTGTGGCAGAGGCAGAAAGTAGTGCCATGAGAACCCAAAGAAAACCAGGCTTCTTGAGAAGCGTGCTATTTTAGCTGAGTCTTGACAGCTGCCTAGGAAACAAGGTACATGGTGGGCAAAGGCCTGGAAAGTCTGAGGTCTGTTCTGAGAATGTTTGGTTTCATGGGTGGAGTGTAAAGGGGGCAAATCAAAGTGGGATCAAAGAAGTAAACCTGGCACAGTGCCTGGCATATGGTGGGTGCTCAGTCAATGTTGAAAGAAAAGAAGATGCATATGTCACTCCTGTGCTCGAAAACTTCCCATTATACTCAGAATAAAATCCTGGGCCTTACTCTGGTTCATGGGGCCCTGTGTTTCCTGCCCCCTTAACCCTCTCACCTTATTTCTTACCACTTGTCACCTTGGCTAATGCTGCCACTGGCTCCCTTCTCTTTCTCAAGCATGCCAAATCTGTTTCTGGCTCATGAATGGCAGTTCCCTCTGCTAATACCACTGTCCTTTCAGATATGCCCACAGTTCCACCTGTCACTTCCGTCAGGTCTCAGATCAAACATCTCCTCCTCAGAGATGCCTTCCTTGACCACCTCTTCTGGAATAGTCACCCCAGTTACTATTCATTTTCTCTATTTTGATTTTTCTGTGTAGCACTTATTCATGCTTGATACTACATCCTTCGTTTATTTGTTAATATTCTATCTCCCCCACTAAACTATAAGTTAATTCAGTGAGGATAGGGACTTTATTTTCTTTACCTCTGTATCTCCAGTGCCTCGTATATAGTTGGTTTCAATAAGTTATTTAGGGAAGGAAAGGAGAGAGCAAGGGGCCAGTTGATGGAGGGCTTTGAATACCATGTCCAGTTATTCTGCAGGACACTGTCTCACTAGCCATACCTCTTTACTCATCTCTGGGCTTACAGACGGACCGTCCATAAATTCTTAACATCTTTTCCCTCATTAAAGAGGAATATATTAAATACCTAGCAGGTAGTTAATATATTATTATGCATGCAGGAGAAAAAAAAGAAATCAGTGGATGATTCTTTAAGTCTATAAAGGGCACTTATTATTGCCAGGTGCTGGGCTAGGTGCTGGGAGTATAGCAATGAACAAGACAGATTTGCTCTCACAGAGCTTAGAAGCAAGTAGGGAGAGCTGCAGTGAAGCATGACCAGCGTTTTGTATAAGGGAGAAGGGTAGGTACTCTTATCTGCTCTTATTAGAGGAAACGATGTTCATGCTGAGACCTGAGAGGTGAGCTAGCCAAATAAAAGGGGAACAATAAAGAGTACCTCAGAGTGAGGAAGCAGAATGTGCCAAAGGGGGTGGGAAGAAATCAAAGAAGTCTGATATGCCTGGAGCCTTAAGTACTCTGTCTTCCAGGTATTTACATTCCAGTGGGGAGGAAAGACAGTCATTTGAGGCAGTTAAATAAGAATATAAGGATCTACAGGAGGAAGACCAATGGTCATAGTAACTGAGTGAAACAGATCCTATAGAAGAGTCTTAGAGGAGAGAAATGAAGGGAGAGTGTGGGCTAAAGGTAACTACAGGTCTTCAAGGAGAAAAAGGGATGCAAGAAGAACATGGAAAGCTGGTTGGGATGTAGCTAGATAGACAGAGGGAATGGACCTTCTGATCAGGAGAACTGGTGTTTGGAGGAATAGGATAAGACAGGACTGCTTAGACTGTTAAGGTGGGAGAGGACGAAGTGATAAGTCTTGGTAGCTAGATTTCAAAAGGAGGCCTTGGAATTTATTTGAGGATGATTAGGAGATAGTGAAAGTAAAATGTCAAGGAACAAGTCATTTAATAACAAATATTTACTGAGCACCTACTGTGTGCCAGATACTAGGCGGTACCAATACAGCAGTGAATAAAAGTTCCTGCCCTCATGGAGGTTACATTATAGGAGAAAATATTAGGTGATAAAAATACACAGGTTAAACCAGGCAGGAAGGTTACTACTCAGAGCCAAGAGAAAGTGATGCAAATGAAATACTATTTAAAAGTAGGGAAAGAAGGACTTGAGCAAGAGATTAAATATGTTGAACAAAGGCGAGACAAGAGCTCTGGATTTTTGCTTTGCTTTACCTTCCTGACTTCCAGTTTGTTTATCCTCATTATTGAGAAATTAGTCTGAAGTTAAGACTTTTAAGGAATCAAGTATTGACTGAAGCCTGATATATTCTAGGTTAGTAAAAATCTTAATTTATTTTACATGCAACTTTGTAACAATCTAAATTATTTAAAACAGGGATTCTCTCAGTCTCTCTGTTGCCTTACATGGGTGCCTTACCTAAACCAGTCATCAATTGTGTAATCAATAATTTTCAATAATAGTTGAAATAGAACTGGTATATTGCACACGGTAGGCATTCAGTAAATATCTATTAAATGAATGAATGTTTTCTAATTGTTTAATAAGTTAGAGCAGAATCAGAGTTTTTCTGATAACGTTCTCATTTACTTGAATTCTCATATACTATCCTGAATGGGAGAGAAAAAGAAGGGGCAGTATCTTCCTGCAGGTCGAAAGGATATTTCCGATAATTGCCAGTATGTCTTATCTATGCCAGAGGCCGCCACCTAGGAACCTTGGGAATATGAAAGTCACCCATTAAGTGTGTCCCAGGGGGAAAAACTGAGATCTACTCCCTTAAAAATCACCCCCCAATTTTATCACTCTACAAATTACTTGTTTTCCTTTTTCCATATCCCTTGCTGATTTGCATCCAAATGTATACATATTAGTTGTATATGTATACTTTATTCATTATTTTAAGTAATATTAAGTTGGACACTTTAAATAAAACAGTCTAGATTCTCTACGGCAGATTCAGTTCAGTTATTCTTCTACTGTATAAGGTAATCCAACAGGTTTATAACCCAGGCATTTAACAATGAGTTGAGACTAATTGCCTTTGAATATGGTAGAGTTTCCTTGTTTCTTTAAGCTTCTCCAACGCTTCTCCACCCTTGCAAAACCAATCCACCCCCACCCAACAGCTGACCCAAGGAAGACTCATGTTCTTCACTTTAACACACCTTTTACTTTAGTTTATATACTTCCTGCTATCTGGGATGCTTCTCACTCCATGAAAATTCTATTTTAAAAAGTTTAATTAAAAAATATCACATTACAGAAAATTTGCAAAATAGAGGAAAAATATTACCTATAGAGCTATTCTCTAATACAAAACATTATATTTTGGTCTACTTGTTCAAGCCTTTTTTAAAGCTAGTTTTTTTTGGTTTTTTTTGCGGTACGCGGGCCTCTCACCGCTGTGGCCTCTCCCGTTGCGGAGCACAGGCTCTGGATGCGCAGGCTCAGCGGCCATGGCTCACGGGCCCAGCCACTCCGCGGCATGTGGGATCTTCCCGGACCGGGGCACGAACCGACGTCCCCTGCATCGGCAGGCGGACTCTCAACCACTGCGCCACCAGGGAAACCCCTAAAGCTAGTTTTTAAATTATAAAAGTAATACAAAAGTTTTGTTTCTAGTAATAGCAGAGTAGCTTATACTGGACTAAGCCTTCCTACAGGTAACAGTTATGGACTTTGGATAAAATATATAAAATAGCTGGAGTGACCAAAAGCTGGCACAAACTGGAGAGGACTTAACCCTGGAGAAAAGGGAATCACTCTTGGTGAGATCCATGTTTAAACAGATTTACCCCTGAGGGCATTCCCCAGTGAGTGCAGTAGAGAGTAACTAGAAATTAAGCTGCACTCTTATCAACTTGAGGTATCAGAGGACACAGTTTGGGGCTGCCAGACTAGTTGGAAATTCAGGGGGAGATTTTTGGAAATGAGAGCCATTGAGATGGGAGTTCCAAAATACGTGCACAAACTTCTTTCAAATTTTTGGATGACCTCTGATTTGCAAATACATGGTCTCAAAAAGCCTAGGAAAGAAACAGCTAGAAAATGCCGAGTAGAGATTCCAATTGTTGCCCACCATAGAAGAGACAGAGTTTGGAGTTTGAATCCTAGTCTCTTAGTCCACTTGGGCTACCATAATAAAATATCACAGGGTGGGCGGCTTATAAACAACAGAAATTTATTTCTTACAGTTCTGGAGGCTGGCAGTCCAAGATCAGCGTTCCAGCATGGTTGAGTGAGAGTTATCTTCCAGGTCATAGTCTTCTTCTGTATCCTCACATGGCAGAAGGGGGTAGGGAGCTCTGTGGGATCTCTTTTATAAAAGCACTAATTGCATTCATGAGAGCTCTATCCTCATGACCTAATCACCTTTCCAAGACCCCACTTCCTAATACCATAACATTGGGTATTAGGATTTCAACATGTGAATTTGACGGGGACAGAAACATTCAGACCATAGCACCTACCAAGTCCGAGGGGCTTGGTACACACTTTAAGCTTTTAATCGAAACTCAAGAAGGGCATAACTTTGAAGTAAAGACTATTTCCTAGAACTAAAGATTTGTTCTAAGACTAAGAGTAAAATTGAAATAGGTCTGTCCTGTAAATATAAAAAGTGAACTTATACAAGATC
The DNA here is from genome assembly GCF_039906515.1 of Pseudorca crassidens. Classification (NCBI taxonomy): domain Eukaryota; kingdom Metazoa; phylum Chordata; class Mammalia; order Artiodactyla; family Delphinidae; genus Pseudorca; species Pseudorca crassidens. The sequence continues at coordinate 67,626,151 of NC_090306.1, forward strand.
AAAGTCATTAGCTGGTAACTTAGCTGCTTGCTAGAATGGAAATCAGAGCTTTTCAGAGGAAGATGAACTCATGTATTATCTACAATGTCTAGAATAAAAAATATTAAACATATAAAGACACAGGAAAACCATGACCCAAGATCAAGAGAAAAAGCAGTCAACAGAAACAGACCCTGGGATGACCCCTATGTTAGAATTAGCAGACAAGGACTTTAAAGCAGTTATTATATTTTCAAAGACAACAGAAAAAATAGTTATAGCAAGTGAAGAGATAGAAGAATTTCAGGAGAAAAATAAAATCTATTTTAAAAGAACTAAAATGAAATTCTAGAACTGAAAAGTACAATATCTAAAATGAAGAATTCTCTGGATGGGCATGACACCAGATTGAAGATGGCAAAAGGGTCAGTGAATTGGCAGAAAGATCAACAGAAAAATATCCAGTCTGAAGAGCAAAGAGGAAAAGGATGAAGAAAAATGAACAAAGCCTTAGTAAGTTGTTAGACAACATCAAGCAACCTAACATGCATGCAACTGGAATCCAAAAAGAGAAGAGAAAAATAATATAATGGTAAAGAAAAATTATTTGAAAAAATAATAGCTGACAATTTCCCAAATTTAATGAAAGTATCAACTTACAGTTCCAAAAATTTCAGTAAACTCCTTGTAGCAAAAGTACAAAGAAAATCATACTTGTGCACTACCAAACTTCTGAAAACCAAAAATAAAGAAAAAGTCTTAAAACAACCAGAGGAAAAAAATGTATTACATACAGGGAAAAAATGAAAAAAATTATGGTTATATTCTCATTAAAAACAATGGAGGCCAGAAGACAATTGTGTGACAACTTTAAAGAGCTGAAAGAAAGAAAAAAAAAAAGTCAACTAAGAATTCTATATCCAGAGAAAAATATCTCCAAAAATTAAAAACAAAAAATAAAATGATAGCTGAGAGAATTTATCACCAGCAGGTCTTCACTGCAAGGAATAAAAAAGATGTTCCTCAAGTTGAAAGTAAATGACATGATATGACATGTCTAGAGTTTGTCCAGTGCTTTGAAATGAAGAGCTGCAGAAATGGGCCTACTTAGCAGACATTTTTTTAAAAAATATTTATTTGGTTGTGCCAGGTCTAGGTTGCAACAGGTGGGCTCCTTAGTTGCAGCATGTGGGCTCCTTAGTTGTGGTAGGTAGGATCATTAGCTGTGGCTCACAGCTTCCTTAGTTGTGGCACACAAGCTCCTTAGTTATGGCATGTGAACTCTTAGTTGCAGCATGCATGTGAGATCTAGTTCCCTGACCAGGGATCAAACCCAGGCCCCCTGCCTTGGGAGTGCAGAGCCTTATCCACTGTGCCACCAGGGAGTCCCAGCAGACATTTTTTTTTTAACACCTTTATTGGAATATAATTGCATTACAATGGTGTGTTAGTTTCTGCTTTATAACAAAGTGAATCAGCTATACATATACATATATCCCCATATCTCCTCCCTCTTGTATCTCCCTCCCACCCTCCCTATCCCACCCCTCTAGGTGGACACAAAGCACCAAGCTGATCTCCCTGTGCTATGCAGCTGCTTCCCACTAGCTATCTATTTTACATTTGGTAGTGTATATATGTCTATTGAACTCTCTCACTTCAGCCCAGCTTACCCTTCCCCCTCCCCATATCCTCAAGTCCATTCTCTACATCTGTGTCTTTATTCCTGTCCTGCCCCTAGGTTCTTCAGAACCTTTTTTTTTTTCTTAGATTCCATATATATGTGTATACGGTATTTGTTTTTCTCTTTCTTTCTGACTTACTTCACTCTGTATGACAGACTCTAGGTCCATCCACCTCACTGCAAATAACTCAATTTCGTTTCTTTTTATGGCTGAGTAATATTCCACTGTATATATGTGTCACACCTTTTTTATCCATTCATCTGTCGATGGACACTTAGGTTGCTTCCATGTCCTGGCTATTGTAAATAGAGCTACAATGAACATTGTGATACATGACTCCTTTTGAATTATGGTTTTCTCAGGGTATATGCCCAGTAGTGGGATTGCTGGGTCACATGATAGTTCTATTTTTAGTTTATTAAGGAACTTCCATACTGTTCTCCATAGTGGCTGTATCAATTTACATTCCCACCAACAGTTCAAGAGGGTTCCCTCTTCTCCACACCCTCTCCAGCATTTATTGTTTGTAGATTTTTTGATGATGGCCATTCTGACTGGTGTGAGGTGATATCTCATTGTAGTTTTGATTTGCATTTCTCTAATGATTAGTGATATTGAGCATTCTTTCATGTGTTTGTTGGCAATCTGTATATCTTCTTTGGAGAAATGTCTATTTAGGTCTTCTGCCCATTTCTGGATTGGGTTGTTTGTTTTTTTGATATTGAACTGCATGAGCTCCAGCACGCATTTTTAAAATCATATGAACTAGTTGAACAAATCTCTGTTAAGACCCTGTAGAAAAGGTTTTGATTTGAAGTGACAAGATTCTGGATCTTAAAGGAAATTGGATCTTTGGAAAAATCATATTGCAAAAGGAAATACTGGAATGTTTCCACTGCTGCTTGGGCTTGAGAGTGAGGAGGTATATCATGAAGTGTCCAGTTTTATTGAAACCACATGGAAGAATTGCAGGACAAAACTGAGGAGTATTTTCCCTCCTTTCCAAAACAAGTGTGACTCAGGGAGGGCCCCTTTCTCTAAATCTTCTGCTCAGCTCGAGAATTTGTGAGCTGCAGTCTGTGCACTGAAGATGAGATTCACTAACCTGTCCCTAGCCAACTTCTGGATTTCTATTAAAAAAAAATCCTTTCATTCAAAGGAAAATAATGGACATCATGCTGCAGTTTTCAACTCCTTACATTTGTGAACAGGCTTATTTATTTCAGGTGAAAATGAACTCTGTCCTTGTTCTAAGTTCATCCCAGAATTGAGAGCATACTAAAGCACATTATAAGCAACACATGCAGTCTAAGAATCTTATAATGATATGGTCTTAATTCTCCTCTTCCATCTTTTGTGCTATTGTCATACATTTTACTTTTACATGTTATAAACCATCAATATATTGTTTTTATTTTTCATATAGTCAATTATTTTAACAGCTATTAAGTATAAAGAAAATGTCCTTTATATTTACCTACATTTTAAGCACTTTCTCAAATCTTAATTTCTTTGTGGAGATCCAAATTACTGTCTGATATCCTATTACTTCTGCCTCAAGAACTTCCTTTAGGACTTCCCTGGTGGCACAGTGGTTAAGAATCTGCCTGCCAATGCAGGGGACAAAGATTCAATCCCTGGTCTGGAAAGATCCCACATGCTGTGGAGAAACTAAGCCCATGTGCCACAACTACTGAGCCCACGTGCCGCAACTACTGAAGCCTGCGTGCCTAGCGCCTGTGCTCCCCAACAAGAGAAGCCATCGCAATGAGAAGCCCACCATACTGCAGCAAAGAATAGCCCCCTGCTCGCCGCAACTAGAGAAAGCCAGTGTGCAGCAATGAAGACCCAATGCAGCCAAAAATAAATAAATAAATTTATTAAAAAAAAAAAGAACTTCCTTTAACATTTTTCTGTAGCATAGATATGCTATTGCATTTTCCCAGTTTTTGGCTGAAAAAGCAGTTTTCCTTCATCTTTAAAAGATAGTCTTGTTGGGCACAGAATTCAGAGTCATCAGATTTTTTCTTCTCGCACTTTAAAGACATCACTCCACTGTTGTTTGGCTTGCACAGGTTTGTATATAACACTTTTTTTCCCCCTTTGTCTACAAGATTTTCTCTGTAACTTTGGCCTTTCAGCAGTTTGAATATAGTGTGTCTAGTTTTTGTTTGTTTGTTTTTTAAATCCTTCTTGGCATTCTCTTGAGCTTTGTGCAACTGTGGTTTGATACATTTCAACATTTTCAGAAAATTCTTGACCACTATCTCTTCAAATATTTCTTCTGTCTCATTTTCTCTCTCCTTCTGGAATTCAAATTACACATATATTAGACCACATGATTTTGTCCCACATCTTTTGAGTGCTGTGTTGTTTCTGGGTTTTTTGCTCTTTTTTTTTTCTTTTTGAGCTTGAGTTTGGATAATTTCTATTTACCTACCTATCAACAACTTCACTCTTTCTTTCCTTGGCTGTGTCAAATCTGAACGTGTCTGTAGAAGACATTCTTATAATTTGTTATCCTGATTTTTTATTCTATCATTTCATTTGACTCTTTCTTATAGCTTCTTTTTTTCTTTTTTTTTTGGCCGTGCCACAAAGCATGTGGGATCTTAGTTCCCTGACCAGGGACTGAACGTGCACCCCCTGCAGTAGAAGCGTGGAGTCTTAACCACTGGACAGCCAGAGAAGTCCCTCTTCTAATTTCCTTGTCTGTTCATTCCTGTTCCTCACCTTTTCCACTGAGAGTTAACATGTTACTCACAATGATTTTATTTTTTCTCATAATGATTTTAGATTTCCTATCAGATAGTTCCAATATTCATGCAACCTCTAAATCTGGTTCTGATTGCTTTGTCTCTTGACAATGGGTTTGGAAGAGCTTTTTTGCTTTTTTCTATCTTGTACTTACTGATATCTTGCTGCTCATAATGCATAGAACAGTAGAGATTGAGATACATAGTATTTATTACTGGATATGACACCTCTTCTGCTGGCCTGTAGAGGGTTGAGTCAATATAGTTAGGAATTGAGATGGGTTTGTCTTTTGTTGTTGCTACATTTACCACTGGTTTTAAATTTCACTGGACTTACCTTGTGGTTAGGGTGAGAATTGGTTTACTAGAGACTTTTTCTCAATGTTCTGCTTCTACCTTAAGTCTTCTCTATTAGTTTGTTCCTCACAAGTGGTCTCTCCCTGCTCTTGCGCCTTCCCCCCACCATACACTTCTGTTGCTTGTTACCTGGTACTTGTTATTTGGTGCTTGCCGGGGGGTGGGGAGGGCAGTGAGAGGCTGGAAGAGCTTTCTGTATTCCTGCTTCAGCCTCAGGTTCAGCCAGACCCTGTCTCTCTGGTCTCAGGAATGGAGTTTTCTCAGTGATCCTGTACCTCACCCAGAGGTAGGAACCTGTAATGGACGGAAACTTCACTTTTACTTGATAAGCACTGAATAATACACTCATTTTATAGTATAACATTATCTTCCCTCAAACAAAAATCTCCTGTTGGATTCCTTTTGTAGGGATCCATTAAAGGTGATGCTTTCTTCTTTGAGGTGAATCTGCTCCACTTCAGATTAATTTTATCTGATTATGAACCTCCCCACTCCAGTTTCAAGAGTAAAAGTAAAATCTTCCTTAGTATTTTTAAGATTGAGTGGAACCAGTAATATGCTCCCAACATAGCTAGAGACTTCTCACTCCCCACTGATAATCCTTTTCATTCTCTACTAGTACAGTCTTTGAGAATTTTTTTTTTTTAACATTTAGTTCCATTTCAGCCCAGGTGATCTAGATTTGAAACCTATAGGCCTATAGGCTAGTAGTTCTCAAATTTTATCTTGTATCATAATCCCTTGAGGGCTTGTTGAAAAAGACTGCTGGGCCCTATCTTCGGTTTCTGATTCAGCAAGTCTGGAGTGGAGCCCAAAAATTTGCATTTCTAACAAATTCCCAGGTGATGCTGACACTATTGGTCTTGTGATGTTCTCATGATGATCTACTGATATAGATTAAATAAATAAATAAATAAATGAATGAATGAATGTATATATATATATATATATATATATATATATATATATATATATATGAACTGGTTAAGTCCATTTTCCTTAAAGGAGTTTAGCTATAGTAAGTAGTGACCCTGGTATATCTAGTCACTTAAGATATGCAGCAAAAATGGATGCATATTTTTAGATATAGCTGAGTCCCTTCAGCATGCTGTGCAGTGTTTATGATGCATTGTAGGGAATGCAGGCAGCTTGGGCCTGAAATGTAAGAAGGCAGTTGTGTTGCCTTTCCTAACTTAAACTTATATTTTAGGACATTTGCCGCCCTATACGCCCTATGGAGTTTTAGGCTTTTTATCTCTCTAGCAAGAAGAGAAAAGGCAAAGTAAGGGGATTGGCTACCCCTTTTCTGATCAAATGTATGCGCCTGTCATCAAGGTGCTTGTTTCATATGAAAAAAAAATCCTTTTCCATTTCTATTTGACTTCCTGGTAAACTGGATTCGATTGGTCTGCATGTGTCCTTTTTCCCAGCCAGGTATATGTGGTATGATTGGACACATGGTCTTCTATTTTTAGACTATCACTGGTGTTACTCAAGGTTTGGGCTATATGATCTCCTTTTAACTATTAACATAGGATATCTACATTTTAGGTTCTCACAAGGGATTTTACTTTTGAATTCTCCATTTCCATTTAGAATATGAACACGTGATATTGCAATGCAGTAGGTCTCAAAATATGGTCCCTGGACTAGCAGTATCAGCACCATCTGCGAACTTGACAGAAATACTAATTCACTTGCCCCATCCCAGACCCTAAATACTGAATTAGAAAATAAAAGTGGGGGGCTTCCCTAGTGGCGCAGTGGTTGAGAGTCCGCCTGCCGATGCAGGGGACACGGGTTCGTGCCCCAGTCCGGGAAGATCCCACATACCACGGAGCGGCTGGGCCCATGAGCCATGGCCGCTGAGCCTGTGCGTCCGGAGCCTGGGCTCCGCAATGGGAGAGGCCACAACAGTGAGAGGCTCACGTACCGCAAAAAAAAAAAAAAGAAAAAAAAAGGAAATAAAAGTGGGGCTTAAACTATATTCGAACAAGCTCTCCAGGTGATTCAAGCTTGAGAAACACTGCTGTAGGGGAATGATTAAGCTAACCAGTCCTGGGACAAGAAAGGTAGTGAACACTACACACTTGGATTATATAGTACTTTGATCTCTCTTGCAACTATGTCATAACATTTGTGGAAGCATATCTTATATTCTAGATTTTTCTTTTGAAAGCAGAAATAAGAAACGACCATCTGAAGAGAAATACTACCCCACAAAGTAGAAACAAATGAGGACAATGTACATTAGGTATATAGACCAACTGTAAAACCCATGAGAAAATTCCTTCCTGAGAAGTGATCCAAAATGTTTATTTTGCCCAATGAACTGATGGGCTTCTTTTACATAGTAATGATGTTTGTAATAATCCATTTGTCCATTTCTAACTTGGTTGTCAAAGAGTTTTAGCAAATGTTTTACATTTAATTGAGTAAGTTTCCCCTTAGGAAACTGAGCCTAGATTTTCTAATATAATTATCCTCCCCAATTTATAATCCAATTCTTATCTCTTGTAAAAAATAATTTTACAGCTATACAGTATGTGGCTTTATTATAAAGAGCTACAAAATATTCTTGAGAAGAGGGTATGGACAAAGATAGTAAAGCTCTTCAAGGAGCAAGTCTAGTGCACAGCATGTGGTCAATACATGTCTAAACAAGTCCCTCATCCAGCTCTCGCTGCCTCTCCGACTCTCCGACGTTCCCTCCTACTATTCTACTTCTTGCTCACTTAGCTATATAACTACAATAGCCTTACCGTTTGTCAAAACACTCAAGAACATCTGCACCTCAAGGCCTGTGTTTACGCGGCTCCCTCTGCCTGGACATGCTCTTCTCCCAAACACCTGCACAGTTTTTGCCCTCCCCTCCTTCCAGTTTTGGCTCAAATGTTTCCTTCTCAGTGAGGCCTTCTCTGACAAGCTCTCCCTCATTCCTGAAATCTCTTATCTTGCTCTATTTTTTCCATAGTATCTGTTGTCTTCTAATATTGTGTAGCTGTTTATTTTCAATCTTCCCATTCCTTGAATGTAACCTCCACAAGGCAGGGATTTATTTTTACCTGTTTGCTTCCGGGTGTATTCCTACCCCATAGGGCAGTCTGGCTTGGAAGCGCTAACAAGAACTTGAATGACTGAGACAAAGTTTGCAGGAATCAGAATGCTTATATTTAACACGTTACAAAGCTTTCTTAAAAACCTGTCAAGACTTTTTCCTCCACAAAATGTATCACAATTATTGATTCACTCTTCCCTTTGAAAAACATCAAGTAAACATCCACTATGTGCCAGGCACTATACTAACTGCTGAGAACAAGGATGAAAAAGACTTTGTCCTTTTATGGAGCTCATAGTACAGTAAAATAGAAGAAACAGATTAAAGAGAATTTAAAACCAGAAAACCAAGGTATGTATAGGGTGTCTGGAACATAGAAAATACTAAAATTTAGCTCCCCTCCTCTCTGGTTTTTCTACTACTGGTCACAGTAAAGGAAGTAGTGGACATCAGAGGTGCAGGCTAGCATGGAGTAAGAATGAGATGGGCAGGACTCTAAATTTCAGACCAAAAGAGTAGATGAGATTATACAACTCTTATGCAGAAGATCATTATACAACAAGGTTAGCTGCACAACCTTGATCTGTAGGCTGATAAATGGCCCGGATGACCTCAGGATATTTTCTGGGAAGTATGTAAACTCTAAAAACATCCAAAATTAGGGATAATCCTGACATTTCAACAACTATGAATTTTAATGAAAACAAGAAATATGGGGTAGCGACTATCATTAAGTATTTACTAAAACACTTATTAGCCCATACTTACCAGCTGCCTCTTCTGTGGCAATTGCATTTTGTATGGCACACCTATACACTTCTTGACACATCCCCCCACTTTTGGTAACAGGAACTGGGGTCCACAGATGGATTAGATGCACACGAGTAGAGAGTCAGTGTTCCTGGAATCTGTTAGGATAGATGTGGCATGGTTACAGAGGTGTACTTTTTCCTTCTTTCCAATGGTTGAAGGAGGTCCTCTGAAATCCACCTCATTTCTTTCTCCCTTACTGACCCCAGAGTAAAAAAAATAGGTGTTTATGGTTAATTGGGTACATTATTCTAAAATTTTGCTTTAATAAATTCTAAGAAGAAACAATCCTATTAAAAATTTTTACACATTAAAAGATTCTTTGGAAATACGTTATAAACATTTATCAAATGATCCCAGAAAAAGTAAATTACATTCTAAAGTAAATTAGTACTTTTAAAAGTCACAAATTATTAATGTAATTTCTTCAAAGTAATAATATAATAATTACATTTGTTGGGCATCAATCCACTAAGCTCAACAACTGTTCAAGGCACTTTACATAGACATGTCATTTACTTGAAAAAACTGAGTCTGAACGGATAAATGATTTGACCAGCATCACACAATTATAAAGTAGTGTAGGTGAGATTTACATCTACATCTGACTGAATCCAAAGCTCCTTCCACCCTGTCAAGTGTTTAAAAAATCAGTACCCCATAGGTTTTGAAAAGATATACTATGGATCCCACAAAATTTTGATTCAAATTGTTTGCTAAAATGCTTTCCTCAAATTTATAAATACACTCACATACATGTCAAATTGTAAAACACTGGAGAGCACATACACACTAAGTTATATTGTCAAGTTATCTCATTTTTGTGTGGAGCTTCTTATGTCCTGTACTTGGTCTTGATTTTCTTTAGGTCAGAACATACTCACACTAGAGTATACTGCTAGAGCACATGTTTAGCATGGTTATTGTGAAAGCAACTGAAGTTAAGATGCATCTGCTCAGTAATGCTCTGATCCTAAGAATTATATAGTAACAAGTGAGAGTCATGCTGTTGTCACACATACCTTATACAGACCTATTTTATGTTTTGAGTACAGGCATCCTTCAGTATCTGTGGGGGATTGATTCCAGGACTGCCATGGATACCAAAATCTGTGGCTATTCAAGTCCCTTAAACAAACTGGCATAGTACCGTTGGCCCTCTGTATCTGTGGATGCAGAGGGCCAACTGCACTTTCTTTTGGGTTGGGGTCATATCTGTGAGTTAATATGAATACAAATTTTATCTGTTTTATATATTGGTATTCCACACATTTTCAGTGGGGGAGAAAAATTTGCTGCTAAAACCACAGCACTATCAATGTTGCCTCTCTTACTTGGGAATAAGAAAGATTCTTGGGAATTGAGCTCCCATCACCAATTAAAAAAATCTATTTTTGAAGGATGCAAAGTTTCTTTTGCATGTAGGTATATGAAAATCTTTTACAAATTTATGGTCTACTGGGCATAGTTAGAATTTGCACCAGGAAATCAACTAGACGCTTGAGCATTAAAAGCATTAATCTTTTAAAAAATCCCATTACAGGGCAAAGGGTTTAGTTAATAATAAGTCCTAAGGAGAGAAAAAATTAGTGGGTGTGGGGGCAGGGATGTGGGATTAGAGAAAGAATGTGGAAGAAAAAAAACCAAGAAACGCCATCCTCAAAGTGTAAAACGATCAAACTAAGTGATACAGGGGGAAAAGTCCTAGATTAGGATCTGGGGAAAAAACAATGGCAACCACCACCAAGTTTGAGTAAGAGCTCTGCTTTGTACTAGGCTTGGGATGTTGACCCAGTTAATAATATGTACATCTCAGCTTTCTCACCTGAAATTTCTCACCTTTATTCACCCAGCCTGTTGTAAGAATCAAATGAGGTATCCTATTGAAAAAGATTTGTATCAGAACAAACCTGTAAGAATAATTGAGCGTGGGGAAGGGGAGAGAAGGTAAATCCTTCTCTTTCCCACTCTCATTGTCACAGACCTGTAAGACAAAGTACAGGCCCTACAAGCTGAATATTATTCAGGACAAAATCTACTAATATTGCTCATTTCTTTACACATTTCCTCCGTTTTTTCTCTTCAGCCTTTTAAAATTAAAATATAGTTAATTTTTGTGACCTGTTTATTGGAATTTAAGCAGTGACAAGCTGTGACAGCCGGGCTCAAAAATGCTTACTTCTAATACACTTTAGAAAACTTGTAGTAAAATTTCAAATTATAGTAGTAAGATAGAATTATTTATGTCACATTATAGAATTTAAAATTTCTGACTCCTGTGTTTTTAAATTTATTACGTTGTAATCTGCTCATTTTGGGGGTTTGGAACAGCAATATGACACTATGTCACTTACCTAAGAAAGCACTCTGTTGTTTCATAGCACATAGCCCCAGAGAACCTTTCTAAAAGGAAAGCCAAGAAATGTATTTAGGGACTTCCCTAGTGGTCCAGTGGTAAAGAATCCACCTTCCAATGCAGGGGACGTGGGTTGGATCCCTGGTCGGGGAACTTAGATCCCACAGGCTGCAGGGCAACTAAGCCCGTGTACCACAACTATTGAGCCCGCATGCTGCAAACTACAGAGCCCACATGCCCTGGAGCCTGTGCCCCACAACTAGAGAGAGAAAACTCACACACCACAACTAGAGAGAAACCTACGCACCACAACGAAGAGCCCAAGCCACAACAAAAAGATCTCGCATGCCTCAACGAAGACCCCACGTGCTACAACTAAGACCTGATGTAGCCAAAAAAAAAAAAAAAGAAAGAAAGAAAGAAAGAAAGAAATGTATTTAGCTATTTAGAGATATATAATAGGAAAATAAATACTTCATTCTACACCCAGTCCTTTTTGGACAATGGCTCTCATATGTACATTACCCCTGTGGAACATGCAAATTCAGACACACAGAGACCACACACAGCGTAAAACATGGAACATCACAGAAGAGACTGCTTATCAGTCAGCTTTCATCTTTTCAACCAAAGGTTTTCTCTAGCAAGATATGGCTAATGGATTGTTAATAACTGTTAACAGAGTTTGCTCTGTTTTCTGCTTATAATGACAAAGTGAAGGACAACCTACAAGGCTGTTATTTCCTATGGAAAATACATTGCCCTAGTTTGGAGACAATTTGACCTCTGGATATTTTCTTCTTACAAAAACTCAGTGAGTGCTGACACTGGGAGTCATGACTGTTTCAGATTAGCCAGGAAAGACTAAGTGGTAATAAACCTTTAAGCAAAAGAATAAAATAGCCTAATGGATTAGTGAATATCTACTAATCCATTATGGATTATAATTCATAATCCGTATGAATACTCTCCTAGATAATTCTATCTTTGCATTTGGTTTGAAGTATTTGCATGTGAAATTTTCTGTATGGAGGACAAAGAACAATAATATCTATCATTCTGTGAGCATGCACAGGGAAAGTACTGGAAGTAGAAACAAGAGACACAGGCTTACTACAAGTCTTTTACCGAAGTTCCCAAATCAGAAATGCCTCTTATCTACTTACAGATGTGTAGTAGATGGGGGTTGAAACTTGGACAAATCTAGGTTGGAGAATGATCTACTACTTTACTATTTTACTATTCAATGGAATATTATCCGTATACGTATTCCCAAGCCTATGTTTGCAACTACAAAAAAGCATAGGTTTAATTTGGAAGCCACAAAATACTTAGGTAAATGAAATCTTTTGCTACAAAGCTACTATCTTGAAACTCACTTTTATCATTATTTTTTACCCACTTATTATCATAAAAAAACTAGTTCTCAGATTCTGCACACAGACAGCTTTATGTAAAATATATAAACATTTGTCCAAATTGATACACAGATTGCATAAATATGGCAATTAAGATTGCATTTACAGATGTGCATGTACAATGTTGTGCAAATTATCACAATATTACAATTTCAAAAATTATTCCAATTGGAATCCAAGTAAAGCAATTAGTGAAAAAATACCCATGCAGAATTTAAATATCTCAGAACAAAGTTTTAAACATCTTCAGTAAAAGTTCACACATTTAAAATAGTTTTATTCATTTTATTTGTATATGTCAAAATACATTTTTATTTCCAAAATAGTGGGTTTTGCAACTAGTTTCATGCAGAAACAAGGTCTGCTCAATACTACCAATAAAATCAATATAGCACAGTAGCTGTTCAGTTTTAGATACAAAGAATAAATAACCTAAATACAAAACACTAAAATATTAGAAACATGTATTTAATCATTCTTCACAGGCATCCAAACTTCACAAATATAATCCTTAGCATGCCTAACTGTTGTGCAACCAGAACATGTTGCAGTCACTCAAACTGACCAATTATCTGTATATTTTACGTCCACATAAGACCATGGAAATTCTTTATATTCAGACCAACCATTCATACAGTTCAAATATAACCAAAAATAAAATTCCCACAACTATCCTTGTACCTTTAAAAATCAAGAATCCTGAGCTTGGTAGTAAGAGCATAACCTTATATCTTCATAAAACCAATCAAGAAAGAGAGGACTTAAAATCCTGCTTACCAAAACACCTTTTCCCAACCCCAAAGTAATCTAAAATAGGCAGTAGAACACAATGACCTTTTAAAATGAAGGGGGTACAAATTCACATTTAATATAGTATACAATACAATCAATAATACAATTAGCTACTATAAGCTTTACAATGTACAATTTATTCAAATGGCTGAACTGTTCAGTGGTTAAGGAGACAGTTATGTGCCAGAAAGATAGAGTATTTTTTGCATGGTTTAATGAAAATATAAAAGCTATTTGTCCAAATAAAAGCCATCTTCATATGTACTTGGTTTTGCTTTTTTTTAAAAAAAGGCCACTGAAATGTATAAAATGGTCTGAACATGATGGTGGTATCAAAGTCAATGCCTCTTCACATGGCAATAACAGTGCATTTAACACGAACTCACGTTAAGTCTGCAAATGATTTCATAGCATTACTTTGGCTAGCACAACAGTTATAGACAGCACTCAGATAAATATAGGTATGTGAAATGTGAAGTAATTACCTTATGGAACTTTAATTATGGTTGAATACTATCAAATGAAAACTGCAAATAAAAGTAAAAGCATTTTACAGTAGAAAACTTTTGTAAAGATAGGGCTCCACATAAACGTGTTATTTTAAAAGTCTTTATATCACATTGTTAGCAAATTTTGTTTTTAACACTATTATGGAGTAGCCTACTTTGCATTAACAGACATTTGAAATAAGAAAACAGTCAAGCATGCCATGTGGTGGTCTAAAAATCAAAACAATACACTTATTTATATATACAGCATCACTCAGTACCTGCTAAAATGAATGTGAAGATTAAAGAATCTAACATCTTATACTACAATAATAAAAAACAAACAAAACAAAAGTGACCAATGAAGGCAGAAAACAGGACTTAAAAGAATCTAATCTCAACTGACTTTAAAGCATTCATATAAGGAATAAATGCATATTGCACAAACAGTGAAAGCAAATGTTCCACCAAGCAATTCAGTTCCAGGTGGGAGACAACACAGCATTAGCCTAATATATGACAATGATCTCAGAAGAGCAAGTGTTCTTTTCTGTAAATGAGAAAGCTGTGAGACAGGAGAAGGGTCTGCCACATGAAGAGTTAGAAGGAAAAAATACAAACCCAAACTCAGATGAAAAGCAAAAAAAAAAAAAAAAATTAAATATCGAAAAACTGGAAACTGTGGCACATCAAAAAATGCTGAATAACTGTCTTCTGTGAGAGCTGAGTTTTTGTTGACACAAAAGTATTTATGTACAACTAAGGCTTACTGGTTAAATATCTGAGGCATATCTGGCCTTGAACACTTTCCTTATATGCTGGAGCTGTAAACAAGTTTTCTCAGTCATAAAAAAAAAATCTTCTCAGCAGCTGCATTAACATGAAACAATGGTCTTGATACAAGGAAAAAAAAAAAAAAAGAAAAACACCAGAAAATTAAACAAAACAAAACTCCTAGATAAGAGGGCATTTGGCAGGATATCCAAAAATGACAGTCTCCAAGGATTCTTCCCAGGCTTCCAGTGACTGTCAATTATGGTCCACTGGGTTACTAATATGTGCAATTCCAATTACTTGCTGCTTTTTCTTTTTTTATTTGGAAAGTTTGCTTATAACTCTGATCAAGGCCCCATTTTCATCCTTTAGCCTCTGGTTGTCTGCTTTTAGGTCTGGTAACATCTATGAGAGGAAAAACAGAAGAGAAAGTTTTAATTCAATAAAAAGATAAAATATGATTCTTAATAAATGTTATATTTTTACCACAAGACACATGAACAAGCTTTGTCAGTTATATATATTTCTAGTGACTAAAACATGTATCAGGAAGAACCCCCCCATTTGTGAAGCTAATTAGTTTAATAAATGATGAAATGAAAGGTTTATTCTCCCAAAGTTATCAATTGAAATGTACTAAATCACTTGACATTATGAGTCACGAGCACACCATATTAGAGCAGCCAAGGAAAGGAAGCCTATTTTTGTTAGGATAGGCTCTTAAAGGGAATTCCTTTAAGAGTTCCTGTCAGCCTAAATTAAGGCCTTTTGCTTTATTTATGTCAGACCTCAAACCATACTGTTATTCCACAAGAAAACCAGCTTATTTAGGGAAGTTTTGAGGGAATTAGACTTGTTCTAAATTATTAAAATTCCTTAAATGATTTACCTTGTACTAAGTTTAAGTGCCTAGTACAATGTCTGATCCAAGATAAGTGCTCAATTAAATGGTAACAAAGCAATTATTACTATCATTAGAATAGTATAAAATAATTTATAAGCCAAAGTAGTAAGTCTGAATTTATAAAAATATTCAAGCATAGAAAAATATAAGTAGTATTTGGAGTAAATAGAAAAACACACCCTTACATCCTGAAAACAAAACTATTTTTTGTTTTACAGACAAACTGAAGGAGGGGGTGGAATTATTATAAGTTAATTGGATTTTCTACTAAGAATGATTTAAATCACATGTGCTCTGCCAGATTTGCTTGGAAATGGAATAGCTTATATTTTAGACATTAAAATATACTTTCCAAGATATTTAGGTCTCTTTCCTCAGCTTTCAAAATGTACTAGGTTATCAAATTAGATAAAAGTAAAACTACTTGCAAAATTACCTTAAGCAAAATCTTTATGAAGAGTTTAATATTATGTGGAACCAATCAATTCTTACCTGTGCTCAGAATGCAGGGATATAAAATACAGTAATCTGAAGTTTATTAGGATAACTAATAAGTTTATTAGGATACCGCTGTTAATAGAGAACTACGTGAATATTAACGAAGATGGTTCTGACTGAAAATGACATTATTTTGAAAAGCAGATAATTCATGTTTAATCTTCGGCTTCAACATATATTAATTATGTGTAAAATACATGTTCCATTTTCTTTCTAGTAAAGAGTTTTAAACAGCCATATTTTTAAGTGCTAAAATATTCGTAGAGCCAAAATGTGCATTAGCTTTGCAAAAGTGCAGACAAGTCTTTTATCTAAATGCCTCGATCATTCCCTCAGTTTACTGCAGTTTATCAGTCACGATACACAATTAGTGACACTTTCTAACATTCTGAGAAGCCATGCATAATTAAACAGTTATATGATAAGCTCCAGACACAATGGCATTAATTTGTAAAAGTGAGCTCAAGACACGCTTACTAATACAAAAACACCTGCCTGGCTCTACTAAGAAGAAATGATGAAACTATAAATTATAGATTCACAGACTGCAGTTGCCTACAGAACCCTGAGCGCTTGGCTACCACTCTTGTCAAGGCCCTATTCTCAGTCAGCAGTCGCTCATTTAATTCTCTCAGAGTTTGAATTTGCTTTATTTGGTGCAGATTCTGCAGGAATCAGAACATAAAGAAATAGAAAATAAAAAATAAGAAAGTGGAAAAGAGTACAATGAAAACATAAAGAATCACAGATAACAAACGTAAGAAGAAAAAAATTAAGAGTCTTAAAAGAATATTCCATGAAATTTGCAAAAGTAAACAGTGTAGTTCTAAAATTCCTTATCAAACAAAATACACAGGCAAACAAAATCCAAAAACATTTTCTCCAAAGCCATTCAATAATGTTTTAATAAGAAACTAAATAATTCAATAGAAAAACATTTAAATCTTGAAATTCTAATTCTATGGGCATAATTTCCTATGCATTAGTCCATTAATTCATAATGTGATAGATATTTTATGCAAGACAATGTAGTAAGAGGTAATCAATTAACTATGTCATTCTTTTTTTTTCCTGAGAAGAATGTACCTTCCAATATTCAAAATGAACTTATTTTCACAGGTGATGCAGAGTTTGATAAACTGCACCTCTGACTGTCCACTACTCTAATGTCCTTTATTTTTATTTATTTATTATTTTATTATTATTATTTTTTTTCGCGGTACGTGAGCCTCTCACTGTTGTGGCCTCTCCCGTTGCGGAGCACAGGCTCCAGAAGCGCAGGCTCATCAGCGCAGGCTCACGGGCCTAGCCGCTCTGCGGCATATGGGATCTTCCCGGACCGGGGCACGAACCTGTGTCCCCTGCATCGGCAGGCGGACTCTCAACCACTGCGCCACCAGGGAAGCCCCTAATGTCCTTTATTTTCAAAAGAGAACATTTCTATAGTGATCCCTCCTCACCAGTTATTCTCCAAGGAACAGAGTATTTAAACTGCAACAAATAAATGATAA
This sequence comes from Pseudorca crassidens, assembly GCF_039906515.1. Lineage (NCBI taxonomy): Eukaryota > Metazoa > Chordata > Mammalia > Artiodactyla > Delphinidae > Pseudorca > Pseudorca crassidens. The sequence goes on from NC_090306.1 coordinate 67,643,537, forward strand.
ATCCCAAATCTTATAGTCATTATTGTCCAATTTATTCTATACCTGAACATCAAAAGTGCCATGAAAACTGATTAACAAAAAGATTTGGGTTTTAAATACTTTTCTAGCTCACCTAAAACCTGGATTTAGGAAGAAAGAAAAGCACAAGATATAGATAACTCACAAACTGTATAAGCAGCTTTAAGAACAATTAATGTAAACATAGTATCTGTAATGGTACTGTAAAATTTGAGTTTATACTGCAGCATGATTTACTTACTTTGAGCTCTTCTTCCATTTCAGATATTCTTCTTTCTAGAGCTCTTCGTTCCTAGGTGAATTTAAGGTACTAATGTTAATGATATAAGTATTATATTCTTAAATTTTCTTCTAAATTGTGAAATAGTGACACTTTAGAATAAAAAATTAAATCAGGAGCAGTGTAGAAAAAGATGCGATGCCAGTGATGTGTAAAGAGCTTTCCAAAATTTGAGAGAAATAAATATGAGGATCATTATTTTGTTACTTCCTGTAAGCTCTTTCTTTAAAGCTTTGACTTTCTGGTAAGATGCTACATAACACGTTTAAACTGTTTTTAGTTCACATAAAACTTAGGTTAGGGATAGAGTAAACCAATACTCAAGACTGAGGATTGAATAGAAAAGAAAAAAAAAAAGAAACTCACACAAAGATGCAATTACTCTATAGTGATAAAAAGCAGAAAAGCAAGAAGCAAACGTGCCTAAAATATCTGTACTTTAAATTTCAAAAGGATCTAAGAAATGTTCATCTCCTCCACCCACAATGTTAACTAGTCATTATTTGTCCAATTGACTTTATAGCTTTGTATTTAGTTTGATACTCTACATAGCATTAATGCAGTGAATCTAATGAAGAAGCAACTGTAGCATTTATTTTAAACTACCTTGTTTCAAAGAGTGATAGGCAAAGGCAACATACAGTATATTACTGCAGTGTACAGTTTTATTCTCCCTTAAATAATAAGCATTCTAAGGTGTTATGCAAAAAGCAAGCAGCAGTAATTAATGTGCTTAAAACTTTGGTTAGGTCATACCGCCCAGAAGATACTGACTCTTGCCGGTCACCTTTCAGATACAAACCATTTAAATTTAGTTTAATCACACTGAAACTATTTCTAAGACATTCTTTCCCAGATTAATAATTAATGTTGATATTTAGTAAAGCAGTACATTTACTGTAAATGTTAACGTTTTTAGAGTATGTGATTTTAAAAAATAGATGAAATCCTACCCATAGTCTTATAAGTACTGTGTTATTCTACTATTAGCATGTTTAAACATTATTACACAGACAAAAATGTTACTTTTGATAAACAGACCTTTCTCCTATTTAACAATACATCCATGACACATTCATAAAACCACTGCACTTCTCAAAATATTAGGACATATAATATTATATTTGATCCTCATAACTTTGTGAAATATCAGCAACAGCATTATTTCCTCCAACTGACAGGTAACAACCCCATCATTCTCAATTTTATTATGTGCCTTCAAGATTTTAACTATGTAGTGGTAAAGCAAGACAAGAGCACTATACTGAACTGCCTCACTGCCAAACTGACAACTGTAAAGTTGCAGGAAATTTCTTATATTTAACAAATAAACTTATTACCATTTAAAAATATGGTTAAGAGAAAAAAAATGCATATAAAGTGCTTAATTCAGTGCCTGCCTGGTATGTAAAAGAGTGCTGAATAAAAGTTGGCAGTTATTATTAATACTAGGATTACCAATGTCTGTTAAACTGAAAGTAGATTAGCTACTTCATAATTTATCTGCATTTGACAGGCAGAAAGAGGAGGTCAGGTGAGAATGTCAGAATATGAACATGTATATATTGTAGGTGTATAAGCCTAGATGAAAAAAAAAAGATAAACATTAAACTGTCACTTATCTCTACATGATAGGGAGATTTTATTTTCATCTTTTGTTAAAATTTTTGTAATAAATACATTACTTTCACAAAAATAAAATATTCTGAAAAATGTGACTATCTCAAAAATAAATAATATTTTGATTAAGTATATGGTTATCTATGTCTTTCATCTCAACTATTAGTATGGATAAAAGAGAACTGAAAACATTTCTTTACTGTTTCACATATCTTGGATGTAAAATTCAGTAAGTTATACTGTGGTATAATAATCAACATTAAATTTAATAAAATAAGTGATTCCAAATTTTTAGCAATTATAAGTTAGATCAATAGTTTTTTAAATGGCCCAGAACAACGATTTTTAAAACCTCATGAAATCATAATAAAACTAGGAGTTATTATACGTTACAATTTAGTAAATGACATAGACATTAACTGTTATGTTTATATATTTGGTATTTTTATCATTTCTCTCCTTTTTTGGGGTGAACAAGGTAAATTTTTAAAATGGAATGGAAGAAAATATTCTCATATCAAGTGCTCTTGACTATTTATTCTTCGATCTAGAGATCAGAGCTCCACAGTATGTAATTTCTTCTCTGGCTGAAACCTTGAAAATCTAGCCACTGCTCAGCTGTACTACAGGTACTCTTTGAGTTAATTTTTCCATTAACTTTTGATCATTTATAGATCTTCAACTGCTCAGACTAAACTTGTGGAGTTTTTCTTATGCCCACTGCCAAATCCCTGGGCAATAATAATAATAAAAGGAGAAACATACAAGTGAATATATCACGGCCAGATAAAAAATTGCAGAAAGACATAAAATGGTAAAAGGATTTTCTTGTAATCTTTTTTTTGTTTGTTTTAGAAGAGCCTACTTAAGTTAAATATTTAAACTCAAAATTAAATAAAATATTGTTAAATTAACTTTAAAAAGAATTTGAAAATTTGGTCCCCAGATCTTTAAAAACTTTAAGAATGGAAGTATTTTAATTTTGTAAAGAATTAAACTAAATGTATAGATGATTAAAGTGTTTTAAGTATATCACCACAGAAAATCAAAGAGAGATAAATGGCATTTTAAAAATATCAGATTCACTATCACAATGTGTATATTTCATAATTAAGGCAAGATTTTTTTTGTACATTAAAAGAATAACATGGTAAATTAAATTTAACAAGGTAATTTCACCCCATAAGACTCTATAAAGAAGATAAGCTAGAAAACATTCATAATCAAATTATTGAATATTAATTTAAACTAATTAAAACTACCATCTATAAGAACAAAACTAAAGAAAACCAAAAAACCTACCATTGCTTATATAAAAAACAAAGGAGGAAATTGATTACTTATTCAGTAAGATGGACACTTACCCTTTTTTCCATTTCCAGTAGTGACCTATCAGCAAATCTTTCTTGTCTCTGCAAGGAAGTAAGAAATATAGAAGAGATGTAACTGCAATAAAGATGGGGAAAGGGAGAGGACCACAGTAACTCTCCTCTACTGGTATTCAAAGAAATCACACTATTCAGGAGTAATACACAGGTGTAAGCAAAGAACAGAGAAAACAGGATTTCTACTGAAATAATAAAGAGTTAGAGGAATGCTTAGGAATACAATGGTCTCCACAGTTCTCATCGTTTATGTATTGGTTTTCCTCGGGTCTTTACAGCTGAGCTGAGAGTAAGGATGGGTGAGTACTATGGAGCAAAGCCAAAAATATCCTAGTTTTCCCTCCGATGTTTAAGCTCTCTCTTTTCCTACACCAGGAAGAGTGGGTAACCTTAGTGCTCAGAGTCCACGACCTTGACTGAAATGTACTTTGGACCAGGTTGTGTGACTGTATTCATGCAGTCAGACTAGTAAACTGGCCTTTTGGTCCTCTTTCACAGCTACCTTAGTTTTGCTCACTCCTTCTCTAGAGTTTTTTTCCCCGATCATCCATGTTCCAAAATTGGTAAGAAGGTTCATATCCACTGTCACTTATAAGAAATCCTAGCCATATAACTTTTCTTCTGGTAAAGTCAGGTCTCATTTGTTTCTGCTTCTTGTACTATACAATCAACTAAAGTTGATAGACACTGAGATCTGGGGGATGAAAAGGGCCCTTGGGGTTTTAAGCCACATGCTGCACTCAATACCAGAGAGCTGTGCATATATGGGTATTGAGCACAGGACCAGTTAAAAAACAAGTGCTTAGTTCTCATTTACATTGACCTCTGTTCATACATCTCCCTTGGGATTCCTGGTCTATTTGCTGAAAATGAATTCATCAAAAGGCTCATTCCCTAGAAGCCAATCTGCTGAATAACCAATTTAAAAAATTTACCAAACATGGTTTTTGACAACTACTTAATAAGAATGCTCTGCTATGATCATTAACCACAAAATATACTTTAAAAAACTCTCTCTACATACACATATATGGTTCATCACTGATTAAGCACAACTTCACTGTTTACTTTGGTGATTTAAAAGACATTTCTTGGGACTTCCCTGGTGGCACAGTGGTTAAGAATCTGCCTGCCAATGCAGGGGACACGGGTTCAAGCCCTGGTCTGGGAAAGTACCACATACCGTGCAGCAACTAAGCCCAAGTGCCACAACTACTGAAGCCCTCACGCCTAGAGCCTGTGCTCACAACAAGAGAAGCCACCGTAATGAGGAGCCCGCGCACTGCAATGAAGAGTAGCCCCCCGCTTGCCACAACCAGAGAAAGCCTGCACACAGCAACAAAGACCCAAAGCAGCCAAATAAATAAATAAATTTATTAAAAAATAAATAATTAATTAAATAAAAACCATTTCTTTAGGGGACTTCCCTGGTGGCGCAGAGGTTAAGAATCCACCTGCCAATTCAGGGGACATGGGTTCGATTCCTGGTCTGGGAAGATCTCACATGCCGCGGAGCAACTAAGCCCGTGCACCACAACTACTGAAGCCCGTGCACCTAGAGCCCATGCTCTGCAACAAGAGAAGCCAACGCAATGAGAAACCCGTGCACCACAACGAAGAGTATCCTCCGCAACTAGAGAAAGCCCATGTGCAGCAACGAAGACTCAACTCAGCCAAAAATAAATAAATAAATAACATAAATAAACAAAACAAAACAAACCAAACATTTCTTTATATAATTTTCTCTTCTGTCAACCCTTTCAACATTCATATTTTTGTATCATCAGGGCTTGTAAACCAAGTTACTTTTTGACCCTTTTTTGCACAATTTCTTTTTTAACGTTATAGTATATAAATAAAGATCTAAATCATGGCCATCTAACTTGTTTAATTTATTTTAATTTTTTTTTTCCCCACACTGCACAGGTTACAGGATCTTAGTTCCCCAACCAGGAATTGAACCCATGGCCTCAGCAATGAAAGCATGGAGCCCTAACCACTGGACTGCCAGGGAATTCCTAATCTGCTGTTTTAAATGATTTTGTTTTTTGTGCTTACTCTTCCTGGAAAAATAGAAGTTAATGTATTCCCATTGCTTACTGTTAGAAATCAAATTCAGAATTTCAAATAAGATGAGACTTTCAGGGATTTCCCTGATGGTACAGTGGTTAAGAATCCACCTGCAAGGCAGGGGACACAGGTTCGAGCCCTAGTCTGGGAAGATCCCACATGCTGCGGAGCAACTAAGCCTATGTACCACAACTACTGAGCCTGCATGCCACAGCTACTGAAGCCCACGACCTAGAGCCCGCGCTCTGCAACGAGAAGCCACCGCGATGAGAAGCCCGTGCACTGCAGCGAAGAGCAGCTCCCACTCACCGCAACTAGAGAAAGCCTGTGAGCAGCAACAAAGATCCAACACAGCCAAAAATAAATAAATTTTTAAAAAGATGAGACTTTCAGCTAATTCTGATATACTTTTGATGTTTTTATTTTATTTTTAATTAATTAATTAATTTTATTTACTGTTTTTATTTTTGGCTGCATTGGGTCTTCAGTGCTGCTTGCGGGCTTTCTCTAGTTGAGGCGAGCAAGGACTACTCTTCGTTGTGGTGCGTGGGCTTCTCATCGCGGTGGCTTCTCTTGTTGCGGATCACGGGCTCTAGGTGGGCATGCAGGCTCAGTAGTTGTGGCTCACGGGCTTCGCTGTTCTGCAGCATGTGGGATCTTCCCGGACCAGGGCTCAAACCTGTGTCCTCTGCATTGGCAGGTGGATTCTTAACCACTGCGACACCAAGGAAGCCCAACTTTAGTTAATATTTTTGGTAAATATTCTAGTTAAAGCTGTTAAAATAACAATTGGTAAACCTGGTGAATTGACATTTGACAAAATCATTATTCATCAACTGGTTTCTGGTAAATTAACCTATTTCCCTCCCTTGGAGACTGTACAGGGAGTAGGGTGGCTGGGTTAAGGCAGGATTCAAGGATTCTAGAGTCCTTGGCTAAATACTATCACACAGACCTGAACTTCAACTTTAATTCTTTTGGCTGTGCTGCGCCTTTTGCACGATCTTAGTGGATCTTAGTTCCCCAACCAGGGATTGAATCTGGGCCCACGGCAGTGAAAGCACGGAGGCCTAACAACTGGACCACCAGGGAATTCCCAAGATTAATTCCTAACAGGATGATCGTTCCCTTGGAAAAATTCCACGTGACTATCAAAATTGCCACTACTATGTATATTCATGAACAGTTACAAAAGAAATGTTAAAAAAAAACCCCAAAACATCAGGTGGAAAGATTCACAGTAGACTTAAATGCTCAGGATAAGTAACTCTAAAATTGAACAGAAAGTTTAATGTCCTATCAGTTTTACTTTTACATATATCCCTAAATTTTTCAAATGACATTTACATAGTGTAAGATACTAACTTTGAATATTTACTCAATATCTCATACTCTAATTACCCCTCCTATTATTAATTCAGTATACTGGACATGATACTTAGAATGCCTGCTAAGGCAGAAGCTGTCATACTCTTTAATGCAGTGACTTATTTCTCTGGTGACAGTCAATGGGATCAGAAATTGGTACCTGACCCAAAGGAAGCTTGCAATAGTTGTCCAGTGTCCTATGAAATGGTCACTAATAGGTCCATGGGCACTAACAGGACTGCTTCACGTTGATGATAACTGGCTAATTCTATCAGTTCCCCTCTCTTCTAGAGTTTGAATGAGAAACAAATAGGAAGAATTAGATGACAACAGAGTAGGTAGAAAAGCAGAGAAACATAGAGATGGCAGTAAGCAGTGGAAACACAGATTAGCTGAATCACCATAAGACAGAATACTACAGTAGGGAGCAGTGGACACTTTTATTTAGAAAATATTATGACCAAATCTCTAGAGCTGAAACTATTTTCAGGGAACTAGTTATAATATTTTGCAGCGGCTCACTAAGCTACTAATGCAACCTTAAGAATGACGACGTTCCAGTTTACCATGAAGCCTAAGTGTAAGACGGCAAGTTTAAACTTGTGTGACAGTCCAAGTTTTTATGACACCTCACTATGAAACGTGTTCTTGTTCTGTACTTCACTGTGTATCTTCATAGTAAACCCTCATTACCTGATGGAATCTGAGTCTTCATAGCCTCACAAGGTTAGCATGATACCTGCAAATTTAGCACAGTCTCCACTGTACATAGACAATTGCTTCACAATGTAATAGTGGTTAACAACAAAAAAGGACCTGGTAATAAGTGTAAGTTCAACATAGAGAAGTAATTTTAAAAATTATGAGAAAGATGAGTATAAAAGAATGGTCACAGAAAGTATGCAGTCTCATTTACAGAACTGAGGACGCCATTTTAGATCAGTGTTTTCAAACTGGATTCTAAAAGTTTAGTGCAGAAATGTGTTTATGCTAGAAAGTCTTATGTTAAAATTAAACGAGTTTGTTTCCTTAAAAATTACAGGACTCGTTAGAGCCTTTAACATATAAATAAACCCTGTAAAATCTCCAAGATATAGAACATATAGTATTTCTCAGTTTCTTGGATCACAAAGCTCTTTCCTCTTCTTTTTTTTGTTTTGAAGGGGGGCAAGAGAAGGAAGAGGGAATGTGCCAGAACTATCTCCCAGAACTAGTGTTTTATGAAAAAAGAGCTTGGGAAACAATTCTTAGATCATACACATCCTAGATCATATGTACAAGGCTGTGAGTTCTGCTTGGCTATCCTAGTTTTCTTGTCTAAAATTATCTCTACTAGGTTGTTGCACAGAAGGAAGGTAAAAGGAGTTATGACTAAAATTATCTTCTTCCAGAATTATTATGTCAAATTATTAAACAAATTATTATGTCAAATTATTAAGAAGGTTTTTTTATTAAACAGGAAACATTCATAATGAATAAAAATTATTATACAAAATTTTATGGCTTTAAGAAGATTCCGTATAGATAGATGCTTTGCCTTGCTACATTTGGTATGTTGGAAATAAGCATTTAAAATCCTTCATGTACCACAACATAGGTATTAAAAGGCTTAAAAATACTTTGACTTTCTACCGTAAGGTTATATACGTTCATATTTTAAATTCACTTTAGAAGAAAATAAATTATTGGTAAACTGTATTATCTTGATTCTGTCCTATTAATAAATAAGCTTTTATCAATAACCAAACTTATATCTAGAACACAAGAGAACATTTCAATGCAATTTTCAGATAGAATAAATCACAACCATTATCTTTAGAGTAACAAAGAGAAAAAGGTACAAACCTGGGTGGCCTTTTCCAATTGTAATTTAAGATCTGTCAGTTCCATATTTGTATCATGTAGTTGTGCTTTCAGCTTTTCATTTTCAGCTAGAATTTGTTCATAAAGCTATACAAATTAGGGGAGAAGAACAAATTACTTTTCTGCTTTTTTACTATTTTAAGAAGATTTCCCATTGATTACTTTACAATATTAAAACAGAAAGATTAATGTAACATACGAACTATTAAAGAAAGCATTAAAAATATTTTAATGCTTTGTGGTCTCAAGGCAGAAATTTTTGGTTATTCAGGTGTATTTGTCCCACATAAACTCTTTAAAAACTAGTTCTGGTATTTAAAATTTATTACTTCACTAAAAATCCTAACTTTTCAGTTTGATTAAAAAAATTCAGTTATCTGATAAAGAGGGACCACACTGTGACCACAGCTGGAGTTCAGGAGCATTATGATTTTTATTTGGGGTCTCTGAGCTTTTCTGCCTATCATTCACTCTTTAATTCCTGATACTGAGATGGGAGTATCAGTTGCATTTATCATTATACTTGTATTATTTTTACTAAAGGTAAAAGGAAAGCAAAATATTTCTTGAACACTTTCATAGCACTTGAATCTACTACTTCTTTTTTCCTCATCTCTACTACTACAACCATAGATGTCTACAATCATCTCTTACCTAGATATTTCTATTATTAGAATTGTTCTCCTGACCTCTCTTTAATCTGTTTTATACAAAGCAGCAAGAGTTAAATTTTCAAAATGACAATCTAATAATTTTCATAGGCCAACCATTCCATTAACCTCCATACATTAAAAAACCCTTGAATGGCTTCCCAATGTTCTCAGTATAAGGAAATCCTTAAAACAGCCTGTAAGGCACTGATGGTTTGGTCCCAGCCTACACATCTGTAGGTGCAAACTCACACCACCATCCCCTTCGCTCTACTAGCCATACTGAAAATTTAATTACTTCAATACATCATGTACCCTCCCACCACCAGGCTGGTTTGTGTGCTTGCCCTTCTCTCCATCTGGAACACTTTTTTCTCCCATTTTTGCCAGTTAACTACTAATCATCCTTCTGTTCTTGGCTGAAGTGTTACTTCCTTAGGAAATCTATCCTTAGGCCCTGTCACTTTCTTTTGTTACACAATTTTATAAAACCGTTTCTTTATTTCAGGATAATGGTTTCAATTTAAAGATTATCCATTGATTTGTATCATTATATGATAAGGTCTGTCTGGAAGATGCTCATAAGAGCAGGGACAGGATCTCCATCTCCACTGCCCATGAGCAGAACTTCACTACTAATTTAAGCACAATTCAGTGTTCAGTTCTTTACTGAACGAATGAATCTTATTCCTAACATAAACTGACCCCCTACCTTCCTTTTCTTGTTGATTTGGCTTGTAAGAAAGTGGGTGATTCAAACAGCTGCCAAATACCTGGGGACATGTACAAATACCACACACCTTCCTCCTCCACAACAAACTTCATTAGGTTTATTCAAAGCTTACAATATGAAGAATCATGATCTTCAGAATTCTAGATTATTTTGTTGCCAGGACTTATTTCTTAATTAGTTCCATCCTTAACCCTTAACAGCACTTGAACTATCTCACAAGTTTTTCGGTTACCTAGGAAATACTATACTGTCCTGGGAAAAGCTATATTCTTTGTTTGGCTGCTTCCTATTAACAAATAAAGAAAAGATTTCACATGCACGCACAACACCCTCCCCCCCCTACCCCACATCTACTCAGTGCCCCCTTTAGCTCAACCACAGTATTACAGTACTGGCCTGAGAGACTTAAATGTGCAGGAAGTCCTGGGTACTTTCCCTTTTCCTTCAAATAAACAAATAGCTTTTTTTTTTTTTTTTTTTTTTACATCTGGTGTGTTAGTTTCTGCTTCATAACAAAGTGAATCAGTTATACATATACATATGTTCCCATATCTCTTCCCTCTTGCGTCTCCCTCCCTCCCACCCTCCCTATCTCACCCCTCTAGGTGGTCACAAAGCACTGAGCTGATCACCTGTGCTATGCGGCTGCTTCCCACTAGCTATCTATTTTATGTTTAGTAGTGTATATATGTCCATGCCACTCTCTCACTTTGTCACAGCTTACCCTTCCCCCTCCCCATATCTTCAAGTCCATTCTCTAGTAGGTCTGTGTCTTTGTTCCCATCTTACCCCTAGGTTCTTTATGACCTTTTTTTTTTTCTTAGATTCCATATATGTGTTAGCATACGGTATGTTTTTCTCTTTCTGACTTACTTCACTCTGTATGAAAGGCTCTAGGTCCATCCACCTCACTACAAATAACTCAATTTCATTTCTTTTTATGGCTGATTAATATTCCATTGTATATATGTGCCATATATATGTTCTTTATCCATTCATCCAATGATGGACACTTAGGTTGCTTCCATGTCCTGGCTATTGTAAATAGAGCTGCAATGAACATTTTGGGCCATGACTCTTGAATGAATGAAACCATGACTCTTGAATGAATGAAACCATGAATTATGGTTTTCTCAGGGTATATGCCCAGCAGTGGGATTGCTGGGTCGTATGGTAGTTCTATTTGTAGTTTTTTAAGGAACCTCCATACTGTTCTCCATAGTGGCTGTATCAATTTACATTCCCACCAGCAGTGCAAGAGGGTTCCCTTTTCTCCACACCCTCTCCAGCATTTATTGTTTCTAGATATTTTGATGATGGCCATTCTGACTGGTGTGAGATGATATCTCATTGTAGTTTTGATTTGCATTTCTCTAATGATTAATGATGTTGAGCATTCTTTCATGTGTTTGTTGGCACTCTGTATATCTTCTTTGGAGAAATGTCTAGTTAGGTCTTCTGCCCATTTTTGGATTGGGTTGTTTGTTTTTTTTATTGAGCTGCACGAGCTGCTTGTAAATTTTGGAGATTAATCCTTTGTCAGTTCCTTCATTTGCAAATGTTTTCTCCCATTCTGAGGGTTGTCTTTTGGTCTTGTTTATGGTTTCCTTTGCTGTGCAAAAGCTTTTAAGTTTCATTAGGTCCCATTTGTTTATTTTTGTTTTTATTTCCATTTCTCTAGGAGGTGGGTCAAAAAGGATCTTGCTGTGATTTATGTCATAGACTGTTCTGCCTATGTTTTCCCCTAAACAAATAGCTTTTTAAATTCTACTTACCATTAATTACCAAAAACTGAAAATTTAAGTAAGTTATTTCAATAAACTGATTTAATTATGAGTTTCCAGGAGTAATATCCAAACATAAAAATCTCAACAAAAAGATTATTTTTAATTAAATATAAATAAATAACCCAGTACCTTTTTAAAGTCAGTTGAATCATCCTTTTCTAGCCTGCTACTGTAAGGTTTTCTTTCTTCTGAGTAACTGTATGATCCAGAGCGACCCAGCAAGGAATCATACCGATCACTAGCTGATGTAGAACTGATTTCATATCTTCAAAAGATGAGTTTGAGTCAAAATCTTTATTATAGGCTTTCACAACTTACATTAACATGCATCCTAGTATATTAAACTAGATATTCCAAAATAGTAGGTAATATTCTCCTTCATCGGTTATCTAATTAACTTTCATGATATATAATAAATAAATGGGAAGTTATTTTTAACACTAATTTCCCTTAACTGAGAAGGGAAGTTCAAAATCTCTGTATTTGAAAGTCAAAACTGGTTTTACATCATGATGAATTATTTCAACAATTTTAAACTGTACATTTTTTTCCCCCACATTTTAACATCTCTAAAATCAGAACAAGGCTTACAATTGATGGGTATTATAGTTTAACTGGTAGCACTTTTCCTTTTTTTAAGTGGCATACAATTGTATTTTAAAATTAGTAACATTTTAGATGATGAACTAACTAGTCTATCCGAAGTGATAGATAGTACTATGCCATTTTATATAAGGGACTTGATTGTCTGTGAATTTTGGTATCCGCTGCGGAAGCCGGGGCGGGACGGGGTGGGGTGGGGGGGAATCCTGGAACCAATCCCTCAGGGATACCGAGGGACAACAGAACAGTTTGTCCTAAACAAGAAGAACATATCTCATTTGAAAATGAGGATCCTCTTATTATCTAGTTCTGAATTTGTGTTACTTTTTCTGATAAATGCTACTGCCTCTACACTTCAATTCAATAGAATCATCAGTATATAAAAATTTGTTCTTAGTTTTTACAAAGCTTTGGTTAACAATTATGGGCAAGAGGAACAAAAATTAGATTCAAGGATATTGTGGAGGTTCTCTGAAAAGATGAACAATTTGAGCTAGATGACACTTTTAAAAAGTGTCTTCATTGGTTTTCTTTTATCTGAAGCAGGGATAAAAGAGAAGATTCTGAATACCTAGTGAAATAAATTTCTGGTGGGTTTCATCAGTCTCTGATGTGAATAATGAGATGGTCAGTGTTGAAGTAACTTAGGATGGTTAGGAAAACTAAGAAAAGTTATCACTGTTGCAAAGATCTGAGAAAAAGTCTTTCTTAGTGACTTACTGTAACTATTGAACTAGAAGTAAAGCCATTGATAAAGAAAGCTATTAACACTTATCAGGTCATCTAAATATCTACAGATTTTTTTATTAAAATAATTCTACCAACTTAAAAAATTTATAAATATCTAGAAATATATTTTTAGAAAGGATAAAAATGAGTAAAAGGTCAGTAAAAGAAAAGAAAAAAAAAAAGTAAAACATACCTAGAAATGGAATCCGTCTATAAAGAGAGAAAAACATAAGCATAACTAAATTTTTATGCTTTCATTAAAGTAACTTATTGATTTATCAAGAAAATTTAACATCAATACTATTTTCACACTATTAAACTAACACCTAGTTATTATATACACTTTAATGTAGTTGTTCTTACAAAGAAATTCTAGAACAGTCACTGTATATTTCTACTTGTCTAATACTATACAATTACATTTGCCAATTTATAGTCATATTTTGCGAATTTCTACAAAATGGCACCATACATTATTTTTTTAATTAGAAGGAAAAAAAAGAGAGACTAAGACATATCCATTACTTACAACCTGTTTAGCAGGAAAAAGTAACATTTATATTAAGAAATGCAAGTTTATTATGGGACATCTCAAAGCAATTATCTTTCCCATTTTTGTTTTTGAGGCCATCGGAGACAAACAAATGAATGCCTAAAGTATTTTATGTATGACAGTATATACATATTTTGCTTAAAATTTATTTTCTGGAAATCCAGCTATACGTTCCTTCAAAGTTTAGCAATTAGGAGACAGGAAATTATAATTAATTTTCTTAAGCAAGTGGTATGCTATACTGAAGTTCCAAAACTCTTCTTATCTAAATAGTGAAATGATTAATAGGATAAAATAGTCTTATTGAAGTCAAAGAATTTTTTGGGGATGGTCATCTTTAGCTCTTTCTCTTTCTACTGAAACACGCAATCTATAATTTTCTATAAAATAACTATTCAGAAACGGTTTGTTAAATTTCTGAAATTAGATATTTATACTTACCCTGAATGCACTGTGAAATTACTGGGTTCCTTTGGGACTGTCTGAAGTCTCATTCAGACTAAAAATGTCTTCCTAAGTCTATTTAAGTTTCCTTTGCAAAACCAATTTCTTACCTGCTTCCTATTTTTTTGATGTAATGCTTTACTTTATTGATTTATTCTTTAGTTTTATAATAATGAACAATTTTGAAGTTAAATTTCAATTTTCATGATATCATTCAAATTCATAAGCTGCTAAAAGAGTAGATTTTGAAAGTTCTTATCACAAGAAAAAAAACTTGTACTTATGTGTGGTGATGATGTTAACTGGACTTATTGTGCTAATCATTTCACAATACACAAATATTAAATAACAACTTTGTACATGTGCAACTAATATAATGTTATATGTCAATTATATCTCAATTTAAAAAAAGAGCAGAAACAAACAAAAGATATTATTTATCCAAATTCAGGAAACTAGCCACACATGAAATAAAATGTATACATATCAAATGAAAACATCACATCTCACCTCACAGTCTGCACTCTGGTTCACTGATTTAAAATTTAAGAATAAATAAAAACTCCAAGTAGTCACAGAAATCACTCAAATTCTATTTCTTTGCCTTTAAAAAGCATGGTTTTTAAAGTATTGGTTATGTTTTATATTTTAAAAATTGTAGTAGAAAGCACATAAAACAAAACATACCATGTAAGCCACTTTTAAGAGTATAGTTCAGTAGCGCTGACAATATTCACACTGTTGTGCAACAGCTCTCTAGAATTTTTTTCATCTTGCAAAACTGTGATTTTATACTCATTAAACAAATCCCCATATCCTCCTACCCCTAGCTCCCGGCAACCACAATTCTACTTTCTGCTACCCATGAGTTTGAATACTCTAGGTACCTCATTTAAGTGGAATCATACACTATGTGTTTCTTGTGACCTGCTTATTTCATTTAGCATAATGTCCTTGTGGTTCCATGTGTTTTAAAATTATTTTTCCAAAGTAAAAATGTCCTTTAAGTTTTTCTGATTACAGTACCATAAGCTCATATAAAATACCACAGTATAAAAAGTTCCTCTATAATTCCCCATCTCTCAAACACCCTAGATAACCACTGTTAATCTTTTCTGTATACATATCTTTGTGAACACATAAAATATCTATCCATGCAAATACATTCTGATATATTCCCAACTAATAGACAATGAGGATGTTTTCAATATTTTGCTTCAAGAGCCATGCTGCTGTTAACACTTTAGACTTGTTTTTCCAAACTTAAGTCATTTCATTGGGAATATATTTCTCAAAGTGGAATTGCTAAGCTAAAAGGCATGAACTTTTTCTCAAGCCTTCAGATTTGTACTGCTAAACTGATTTCCCAAGAAAACATATTAATTATAATCCCAAAATCTTATATGAAAATGCCTATTTCAATACTAATCACGCCAAACCTAAGCATTATTAACCTTTGCCAATTTCACTTTTGTATTAATTGTTTGGTTATTAATGAGAGTAAATGTACTTTAAGCTTGTTGGCCATTTATATTTCTTCTTTTGTAACATTTATAAATTTCATGGATTCTGCCTCTGTTTTACTGTCTTTTAAATAGTACAAATATCTTTTAAGTGCTACAAAAGAGGGCTAAGCTTATTTACTTTTTAAAAATTTATTTATTTATTTATGGCTGCATTGGGTTTTCATTGCTGCGCACAGGCTTCCTCTAGTTGCGGCAAGTGGGGGCTACTCTTCGCTGCGGTGCGCGGGCTTCTCACTGCGGTGGCTTCTTTTGTTGTGGAGCATGGGCTCTAGGCGCACAGGCTTCAGCAGTTGTGGCTCACGGGCTCTAGGGCACAGGCTCAGTAGTTGTGGCGCATGGGCTTAGTTGCTCCACGGCCTGTGGGATCTTCCTGGACCAGGGATCGAACCCGTATCCCCTGCATTGGCAGGCGGATTCATAACCACTGCACCATCAGGGAAGTCCAGCTTATTTACTTTTTTTTTTTTTTGCGGTACGTGGGCCTCTCACTGTTGTGGCCTCTCCCATTGCGGAGCACAGGCTACAGATGCACAGGCTCAGCGGCCATGGCTCATGGGCCCAGCCGCTCCGCGGCATGTGGGATCTTCCTGGACCGGGGCACGAACCCATGTCCCCTGCATCGGCAGGTGGACTCTCAACCACTGCGCCACCAGGGAAGCCCCAGCTTATTTACTTTTAACTGAGCAAATGTGTCTCAATTTTAATAAGGGCATCTTTTTTGCCATTTTCTAGCTTTACATGTTTAAATAATCAAATCTGCTAATCTTTTCTTTTTAGTTTCTCGCCTTGGTGTCTGTCTTACTTAAATTTTTGATTTATTACTAATGTTCTTTTCATGGTAAAAGTTTTATCATCCAATAGTTTAATGAAAGCAAATTATAATAACCC
This sequence comes from Pseudorca crassidens, assembly GCF_039906515.1. Lineage (NCBI taxonomy): Eukaryota > Metazoa > Chordata > Mammalia > Artiodactyla > Delphinidae > Pseudorca > Pseudorca crassidens. The sequence continues at coordinate 67,660,054 of NC_090306.1, forward strand.
AAGCAACAGAAGCCCCATTTTTGGAAAGAATGAACCATATTATGATAAAGTAATTCAAATTTCACCTTAATTTTAATTTATATCTTGAAGGTAGCTTCACAGGTAATTCAAAATATTTAACAACTTTTCGGCAACTTACAATTTAGTTTGAAGCGAAAAAGTATATGCTACAAAGCCATTTTTCAAATTGGTGAACTGGGATTCTATAAACTGAATACAAGTTTTGTTTATCAAACACACTTCTGAGGTAATGATAAAATGCACCGAACAATTATATTGCTCATACTTTTTCACAGAAAAAAAAAGGGCTGATGCTACAAATTTTCATAAGAGAGCAACACTTATTTAGTGGAAGCACTTTTCTAGTCTATTGTAAAGACACTATGGGTTAGTGTCTTAACCTCCACTCTTCCTTTTCCTCATGGTACAGCAGTCATTAAGTTTAGATGAGATGGTACGTAGCCCACATTAGCAGCAAAACGGCTGCAATATATCAGTGGTAGGCCTTGTCTGACATAGAGGGTTGTGTAATATAACTGAATTATAAAAAATTCTCTTTGTTTAATCCAGTTTAAGCTGGGTTTTGCATTACTTGTAACTGAAAAAAATGCTAGAACAAAGTAAGATCCAAACAATCCTCTAGTTTTAAAATGAACAAAGACTATTTAAATTGTTTGGAACTAAGAAAAATTTTCTTCATAGAAACAATATTCTACTCAACCTTAATGTATCTCATGTATAATTTTAACAGTAAAACTTAAATACAACATATATCAATATGCTTCAAAATTTGTAAGCCAGAAAACTTTGTAAGCCAGAATATCTTTCCCCTCCTATCCCAGCCTGCTGGGATAGGAGATCTGGGGGATATGGCAGTGAGAAGGGTCAGCTGGAGATGGTTTACTAATTCCTTTGCTTTTGTTTACCTGTCCATTGTTTTTCCTTGAAAGATGGGAGTTCATAGTGTACCAATGGGCAAGGAAGATGATGGACAAGTTTACAGAATATAATAAAGAAGAGGCATAGGTGAAATGGGGGAGTGCTGACAACTGATAGGCAAAGGGTTTAAAAATGACAAAACTTTTGCCCTGCAAATAATTTACCCTTGTTAGTAATTAATTTCTCAATCTGTCTGGCTATCTAAAGGTAAAATAAAAGTAACTTTTGGGTCAAAATAGGCCCTAAGAGTAATGTCCAGAGTCACCTAGCACAGAGAACCAACTTCTGGGCACTTCACATTATTGTAGATTCCTGCGATTGAAAGTAATTTTAACAGCTTTATGTAGGAACGCCAAGTCAAAATGAAGAAAATATGATCAGAATACGATTTCAGGCTAGACAGTGCTGAGTATAAAAGATTAAGACTAACTTCTGTTGTACAGATCTACCCTTATGTGAATACAGCTCTTCTAAGTATGTCAGCTTTGTGCACAGCCAAACAATAGGGAACAGAGGGGCAAAAAAACTAGTGGGAAGAAACTTTCATCATTTGCTAGCTATGCAACCTTGTCATTCAAACTTGCCTTAGTTTCTTCATCAATACTGAGGGGGCGAGGTGGGGGGGCTTTTCCTGAAGATTATTGAGGAAGATCAGCTGTGATAATGAATGTAAAATCCTTTAGAGACACTACATTTCTAAACAAATGTAAAGCAAGTTAAAATGACCTATTATCTTCTCCAGAATACAACTTTGCCATTTACAAAACTAAAGTCTGGATCTGGTAAGGTATGCACTACTTCTGGATATTCTTTAGATACTTTTCTTTGGTCAAAGGTTATTACAGGTAGCCCCTGCTTTTCAAAAGTTCGTTTACGCCACTTTGCTTTTACAAAAAAAGGCAAAAAGTGCAAACAGTACTCAACATGTTTTACAGCGAGCCATTATAGAGGCAGCACACCCTCAGCAGCAAAAGAGACACCGCCAAGCTCCTTCCCTGGGAACTACACTCAGTTTAAGCTGCCACAGCTTTGGACTGTGTCTTTGAGCACCACGATTTATCTCAATTTATCTCTTGCATCCGGTAGCAAGATGTGTCCTAAGGTAATTCCCTCTTCACTTTATGTGGCTTACTGAAGATTATGGAACACTCTACTTTTGGACAGCAGTGGAAAACTGTATTCTCTTCTTTGTTTTTTCTTTTCAACTTTGAAGGTTAATTTACATATTTCTTTTCAACTTTGAAGGTTCATACAATAAACTACATCCACTTAGAGAACACAGTTTGATGAGTTTTGACAGTTGTGTATATCCAAAAAAATACCTCTACAATCAAGATCTAGAACAATTCCTAATGTCTCTAAAATACTCTTTGTGCCCCTTTCCAGTCCCTCCACGCCTGATTCCAGAAAACCACTGATGGTCTACCCCCAGCAGGCAGGTACAGTGTGCAGTAACTGTCTGACATGAATAAATATAAACACAAGTAAAAAGTAACCCTTAAAAAATACGAATACTTCTAAATACAAAAAATAATGTTATTTACCTGAGTTTCTTTCTTATTGGATCCCTCTTCTGTATCAGATTGTTGTTCTTGTTCATTTTCATCACTCTAAAATAGATTTTAGAAAAGTAAAGATAAATTTCAAACGGTTAATATTTAAATACATTAGGGTTTTCGTAATTTAAAAGGACCCTTGAGAAAAACCTAACAGGAAATGGATCAAAAGGAAAACTTTTTTAAGTGTGACATTTTTTGCCTTATTTAGAGGAAGCCTATTTTGTCTGCATGGTACAATATAAGTAGGTTAGTGTATACGGTGAAGAAAGACCATCTACCTAACATTCTGATTTAGGAAACACATACTGGGGATGAGGAAGCTGGAGGCTTAGCATGAAAAAGATGATACTCAATTTTATATTGTAATGTTACGGCGTGTACTTTAATAGTCAATATAGATACTATGTAGCTGCTCAACTATAATGAGGGAGCAAAAATAGGAAACTCATTAAGTAAGAAAAACTCTATTCTATAAGCTTGGCAAGATTTATACAATGGTCCTATTATATTTAGGTAGTTCAGCTATCTAGAAATTTTTTGGGAATTTACAGCACACCAAATAGAAAACTAAGGTCTCAGTAGGCTAAAAACCTAGACTCCCAGACAATAGGAATGTTCTACTAGAAGGCCTGAACATCTCAACAAACCATAAAGGACTGAAAGAAAAGGGAAATTTGCAATCAAACATATCTGGCTCAGGCTCACTATAAAAATACCGCAGGCTTTAAAACTAAATCATCCTATTTCACACTGGTACAGCTATTTTCAGCTCTGTGACTTAGTGTAAATTTATTAAAAAAAATTTTGAGCCACAGTTATCTCCTCCACAAGTGGGGATAAAAACCTTATAGAATTGCCCTAAGGATTATAGAGGATCTTTGTACAAACTATCATGTGGTACCTAGCAAAAATGATATGTGAAGTTACTAAGTGAACAGGAGAAATCAATGCTCCTAATGCCAGTATTACTTATTAATATAAATGTACTAATTCCGCAACACGAACTAATTGTCTTTATGTGTTACTGTTTCTTCCTGTGAAGAACACAGGAACTGGAAATTTAAAAAGTGGGGAGGGGGACTTCCCTGGTGGCACAGTGGTTAAGAATCCGCCTGCCAATGCAGGGGACACGAGTTTGATCCCTGGTCCAGGAAGATCCCACATGCCGTGGAGCAACTAAGCCCATGCGCCACAACTACTGAGCCTGCACTCTAGAGCCTGTGAGCCACGACTACTGAGCCCGCGTGCCTAGAGCCCGTGCTCCACAACAAGAGAAGCCACCGCAATGAGAAGCCCGTGCACCGCAACAAAGAGTAGCCCCCACTTGCCGCAACTAGAGAAAGCCCGAGCGCAGCAACGAAAACCCACCGCAGCCAAAAATAAATAAATTTATTTAAAAAGAAAAAAAAAAGTGGGGAGGCTCAGAGGTCCTGAAAAGTAGTAACTAAGAAAAAAAAAAAAAAGGAAACCTAATAATATAACAGAGTAAAAACACTACCTTATCTTTGACAGAGCCCTTGGTTCTTTTTGTATATTTTCTGACATAGGTTCAATCATGAGGCCATGAAAAGGGAAGGAGACTTGTGCTGATGGTTGATTAGAACACAATTCAACGCAAGCTCAAATTAAAAAGATGAGTATTGCCCATATGGATCTCAGGAAGAATTCTTATAATGCTGGTTAAGTGTATGACTCCAGAAAGTGGATTTTTGAAGGGAGAGCTGGTATAAATAAAATTGGGGAAAAATAAATACCATATAATAAAACTTTGCCTGTTAACCCCCTAATACATATAAGTTATTAAAAAGATAATTTTTAAATAGTAAGAGTTACTATGTTAAGGTGCTAAGACTGTGAGGTTTTATGTTACTCCTATTAAAATGTTACTGGGCAATCAGTGAGAATCAACCAGACATCATGTACTTCCTGACAGAGGACAAAACACCCTGCCAAGAAAATACTGAACCAAAATCTGATCATTTCTCTACCTCAAACTACCAATTTATAGGAAACATAAAAAGCTACATGACTGTGTTAAACTACAGTTCAGGGATATAACCCAGTTCATTAAAAAATAACTGTAAGAAAAAAAGAGATGGAGGACATAACTGATTACAAGAGACTTTAAAGAAATAACTAATCATAATGTATGGTCCTTATTTGGTTTCTACTCAAATTAGCAAAGTATAAAATTAGAACAGGGACTTCCCTGGTGGTCCAGTGGGTAAGACTGTGCTCCCAATGCAGGGGGCCCGGGTTTGATCCCTGGTCGGGGAACTAGATCCCGCACGCATGCCGCAACTGAGAGTTCACATGCCGCAACTAAGAGTCCTCATGCCTCAACTAAAAGACCCCGCATGCTGCAACTAAGACCTGGCGATGCCAAAATAAATAAATAAATAACTATTTAGGACTTCCCTGGTGGCGCAGTGAGAATCTGCCTGCCAATGCAGGGGACACAGGTTCGAGTCCTGGTCTGGGAAGATCCCACATGCCGTGGAGCAACTAAGCCCGTGCACCACAACTACTGACCCTGCGCTCTAGAGCCCCCGAGCCACAACTACTGAGCCCACACCCTGCAACTACTGAAGCCCGTGTGCCTAGAGCCTGTGCTCCATAACAAGAGAAGCCACTGCAATGAGAAGGCTGAGCACCGCAACAAAGAGTAGCCCCCACTCACCACAGTTAGAGAAAGCCCATGCGCAACAACCCAACGCAGCCAAAAATAAAACAGTCTATGGCAAAACTGAGAAATCTAACACTAAATGCCTACTGAGGAGGGTCTCGCAACAGAGCAAATAAATTCTAGCCATATGCCCAGAAAGATTCAGGAATTGTAGATTTAAAAAAAACCAAAAATAAATAAAATAACTATTTAAAAAATAAAATAAAATTACAATAAACCATTTATGGTAATATGAGTCAACAGGACATTAAAACTGACTGAATATTCAATATTAAGGATTTATTGTCAATTTATTTAAAAATAAACATGATCATGGTATTGTGATCACTTATTATATGATAACGTATTGTGGTTACTTTTATTATTTTTTAAAAATAAAATTCTAATATTTTTAAAAAAGGTGTCCTTATTTCTTAAAAATACAGACTGAGGGCTTCCCTGGTGGCACAGTGGTTGGGAGTCCGCCTGCTGATGCAGGGGACGCGGGTTTGTGCCCCGGTCCGGGAGGATCCCACATGCCGCGGAGCGGCTGGGCCCCTGAGCCATGGCCGCTGAGCCTGCGCGTCCGGAGCCTGTTGCTCCGCAGCGGGAGAGGCCACAGCAGTGAGAGGCCCGTGTACCGCAAAAAATAAAAAAAAAATACAGAATGAAGTTTTTACATATAAAATGATATTACTAAGATTTTCTTCAAAATAATATGGGAGTTGGGAAAGTGGTGGGGATTTAGTTTAAACAATAAATACCTGGGGTAGGGCCATATACTTTTTTATGTTTGAACTTTTCTGTATTAAAAAATTTTTTTAATGAAAAAAAAAACAACTGGCTAAAAAAACAATCCTCCCAAAACCAAATTATTTTTGCCTTCGTGTAGGTATATGTTGTATTGAAACAGTATAAATTTCACTTTAACCACGTTACCCCACAGCTCTTCTTTCTCTTGCATATGAATATCAATGTCAGGCATACAATCAGGAATCAAGAAAAAAAATTAAATTTATAGGATTGTTATAATTTGATAAGTAAAGCACTGCATCTATCCAGCATCACTTGAGATGGAAATAATTGTTATGTATATCATAATCATATTCATGAAAATAGGATTAAATGTAAAGCATCTTTCTTTCACGAACCGCTAAGATAAATGAGCAGTTTAGCCATTATACAATAATCAACATTTGTACACTGAGCTGCAGCCATTATTATTTTTATTCCAATATTGGGACAGTATTCTTACTTTTAATACCAGAAATCTAAGTAGTTGTTTATTCTTGTAAAGAAGAACTCTTCTGATTTAAATAAGTCAGCTCAAACACATAGTGATGATCTAAAGAATATATAATCTGAGGCATATAAGAAATCATTAGTGTACATTCTTGGAAAGATTAAGCATACTATCAAGTAGTTATATTTTAATAGGTTCTCACATCTTGTGTCCAGAATGAAACTCCTGTAGATCTTCTTTTCTCTCTTGGTCGTCGTCGTTCTCTGATTGATTTAGGTTGTGATTTATCTTCTCCCTCTTTTTCTTCTTCTCTCTTTTCTCCCTCTGTTAAGGATTAAAATTATTCATATGGCAGCCATGTATCTTGATAGTATTTTGCAGTGTGACTTAGAAAATAATTCTAAGTCAACCTCCTTTGTGAAGCCTTCTAAAATTCTCTAATCAGAAATAAATTTTGCCCCTCCCAGCGCTCCTATAACATGTGGCTTAAACATGTATCTGTATCTCTCATTAGATATGTTTTTGAGAATCAAGATAAGAACTGATTTAAATTACTTCATTTTTCTAGTGCCCAAAACAAAAATTTTGCTAAAAAGACACACTTACTATTTGCTGAACAGAAAATAATTGAATCCTATGAAGAGAATGGGGTCCCAGTTATTAACATCTGACAGGAAGATAGTTATTATACCTAACATTAACACTTCAAGATAGTTATTATAACCAAACAGTGCATAATGATGGAACAGCTAGTGGGCATCATACGAATTTATCAGTTTCTGCTTCTACCATTCCCAGTCTTCCTTCAGCAGTAGAATGAATACAGTAGTCATTGAATTTTCTATTAGTATCTAAGAGCAAACCTTTTTTGTGTTGCTGGGAAAAAAATTATCTTTTATTAAAAACAAATCAATGTAAACAAATGTTAGTCTTCAAATTTGTTCCCTTCCTGGGATAGTTAAAATAGCTTCAGACTCACATACTAGAAGAATATTAGGGCCTCTGAATATGCTGTAAAAAGTAGACAGGGCTTCCCTGGTGGTGCAGTGGTTGGGAGTCTGCCTGCCAATGCTGGGGACACGGGTTCAATCCCTGGTCCAGGAGGATCCCACATGCCGTGGAGCGGCTAAGCCTGTGTGCCACAACTACTGAGCCTGCGCTCTAGAGCCCACGAGCCACAACTACTGAAACCTGCGTGCCTAGGGCCCATGCTCCACAACAGGAGAAGCCACCGCAATGAGAGGCCCGCACACCGCAACAAGGAGTGGCCCCTGCTTACTGCAACTGGAGAGAGCCCTCGCGCAGCAATGAAGACCCAATGCAGCCCCACAAAAAAAGTAGATTGTAAAAAAAAAAACAAAAAAAAAACAGACATATGGAACAAAGTAACGTTAAAAATGATTTTTAAAAGGCTCCTTGTGTCATTGTCTCCTTGCTGTGAAGAAAAAGAAGCAAAAGAAACCCCAAAATTACAGTATTAAGAGGGGTTTTAAAGTTGCTTTTAGAATTAGTTTACAGCAAAGGTCGCAAACTCCAACATAGAGAGTGGCCATCCAGGTTACATAAAGAGGTAAAATGGGCCAGGAGGGCACTACTCCAAAGGGGTGGGGGTGGGGCTGCTACTACTTGGCTCTAATCAATTGTTGACCTGTGAGAATTCAGAGCCAGTGTTGCCGTATCTTCCAACTTTTCAACAGAAGACAGAAATCTGAACTTTTATGCAGATACCCCTAACTTTAAATGTTTGCTCAAAATTTTTACAAACATTAGATGGGTCTCACACTTACTGGTTTAAAGAACTGAAATATTTCAATGACCAACAAAAGAAAAGCCAGCTGGAAGTTGAAAATAATTTAATTTTCTGAGTTTATTCCTACATGATTACTGATATTATCATGACTAATACTATGAAATTTTGCTTTTTTAAAAAAAATGTTAATTAATTAATTTTATTTTTGGCTGCGTTGGGTCTTTGTTGCTGTGCGCGGGCTTTTCTCTAGTTGCGGCGAGCAGGGGCTACTCTTCGTTGCAGTGTGCAGGTTTCTCATTGCGGTGGCTTCTCTTGTTGCAGAGCACGGGCTCTAAGTGCATGGGCTTCAGTAGTTGTGGATCACAGGCTCTAGAGCGCAGGCTCAGTAGTTGTGGCGCATGGGCTTTGTTGCTTGCCGGCATGTGGGATCTTCCCAGACCAGAGCCCGAACCCGTGTTCCCTGCATTGGCAGGCGGATTCTTAACCACTGCGCCACCATGGAAGCCCGAGATTTTGCTTTTAAAATATTAAATACCTACAATTAGGAATAATTTATTTAGTAGCCATCTCTTATTTAAAGGAGGAGTTAATTAGTGTTTACATAGGAAGCTTATATGAAGTAATAGGAAATGTTAATAGCATCAATATGCCAATATACAGCTGAAAAAGAAATCTATTTCTCAAGAAATAAGCATAAAAATAAGTTTTTTTGGCAAAGACATTACATAAGTTAAATGATTTTTGTTTAAAACAATTTCACAGAAAACAGTTAAAAGATACCTACATAATATGCAAGAAATGACTTGAAACATTAATAAACTGCTCCTAGAAATAATCAATAAACTGCTCCTAGAAATAATCACCCCACCAGTTCTTCTATACTAACTTTTCTATGTTGATGGACATAAAGATTTTTGAAGGCAATAAAGATATACATATCAATGCCAGACCACATTATTTTCTGTTTTTATTTTCTACTTTTCTCATTCTCAACCATCATGTTCTTTCTGGTTAGGTAGAATGAGTCCCAGTTTAGGATGTTGTTACTCTTCTGTTAAACTACTAGGAAAAACCAAGTCAAAGAATTAATCTGAAGGAAACAAAGTGTTTTCAAAATCTGGTCTTCTTACCTCTTTCATTTTCCTTTGTTAATCCTCTGGAGTAAGCAGAAGTTATACCTACAAGACTATTTGGCCTGTTTAGTTGACTTGAAGCATAGAGTGAACTGCTCATGGTAGAAAGTGAAGAGGATGGAGTGGTTGAACTTGAAGTTGATACTGGTCTGTAGCGTTGATAAGTCTGTGAAACATTAAAATTAACAACCATTTGAAATATAAACATAGATAAAAACATATAAGACACTTAAATTCATTTCAAAGGAAAAGTAACGTTCTAATCATGTCAAAATAATTTAGATTTCCAGTTAAAATCCTTATGAATATTTTGTATATGGTTTGTTAGTATATAAATCTCTTGCATTTTGAGAATCACAAGAACTATCCGTGCCACCTGATCTAGCGCTGTTGTTGGTATACTATTACCTCATCATATGTTCTGGAGTACTTTTGTTTATATTCATCTTCTCTAGATGTTTCTGACTCCTTCTTTTCTTCTTGCTTCTCTTTATCCTGTTTTTCTTTTTCTTCTTTTTCTTTTTCTTCATTTTCTTGTTCTCTGGTTCGGGTAGAACGACTCCTTCCTATCGTTTTCTCAGCTTCCTGAAGATCAGTCAATGTCACCCCCTGCACGCAAAAAAAGATAAATTTAATTATGAGAGGCATTAAAGCTCATTTCAAAGGAATATTTTATAAGTAGATATATTAAATACGAATGTATTAAAAGTCAAATATGCATGTTTGGAATTGGTTTGCAAATTGAAACAGAATTTCTAGTCACATTCATTCTATGAAGAATCATCATGAGCAAGCACAATAATAGGTACTGGGAAAGAAATAAAATATGTGTGAGAAATTGTCTCTGTATTCAAGAAATTAACAGAATAGCACAGGAACTGACCATATGAATATAAATATTCCCAAGAAGTTCAGAGAAAGAAGGAAAAGCCAATATATGCATTATTTATGTATTAAATTTATATATATGTATGTTTCTATATATGTATATGCACACAGAGAAGATTTCAGTAAAGAAGTAATTTTTGAAGGTTAAGTCTTGAAAAGAATAGGTTGGATTTCAAGAAGTTAAGGCACGAAGACAGAAAAAATATGTTAAGTAATGGCAAGGATTAAACACTTGAATCTAGGGACTTCTCTGGTGGTCCAGTGGTAAAGAATCCGTCATCCAATGCTGGGCATGTGGGTCTGATCCCTGGTCGGGGAAATAAGATCCCACATGCTGAGGGGCAACTAAGCCCGTGTGCCACAACTACCGAGCTCGCGTGCCTCAACAAGAGAGCCCACGTGTTGCAAACTATTGAGCCCATGCACTCTGGAGCCTGTGCGCCACAACTACAGAGCCCACATGCCCTGGAGCTCACGCGCCATAACTAGAGAGAGAAAACCCGCACACCACAACTAGAGAGAAGCCCACACGCTGCAACGAAGAGCCCATGTGCCTCACCGAAAAGATCTCACATGCCTCAACGAAGATCCTGCGTGTTGCAACTAAGACCCAAGGTGGCCGAAAAAATAAATAAAATAAATAAATAAACAGTTGAATCTGGACTTTGGAGCCCCTCAACTGTAGGAAAGGGAAGACACGAGAGATATAGGAGAGAGAATGGCAAGTGGGTAAGAAGATGATAACTAGCTTGAGTGACATTTTTCTCATATTTGTATATCAGCTTTTTGATATACCTAATATAAAAGACCTATTTCCCATACCTTCCAAATACGCATAGAATTCTTTAATAATTATGCGACATCATATATGATTAATTTTAACACTGATCAAATATCCTGAGCCAGACACTATATTAGGAATAGAAAAATAAATACTTAAAGAGATACAAAGGCATATGCTACTTAGACGAAATGTAACATTAACAGTATAGCCACATAAAAAGGCTACGGTAGGATTACTAAGGCAACTTTTATTTTTTAAGATTTACTCATATTATATAGTGACATCAGTATTTTCACAGAAATGTGAAAAAGGGAAAGATAATTTATTTTGAACTTTTATATATTATACACATTAACTATACCTGTGTTGATCTTCTAGACTGTCTTGCTTGTCTAGATCTTGCTTTTCTTTGGGATTCAGACTCTTCATCTCTAACAGGAGTGAGGTATGATCTACAGTAATAAATAAAAATTGTCACTTGGAGATGCAATACCTGTGAATATAATTATACACGAATGTGCGTAAGTGAAACATTTAAGTTTAGCATTTTAATGGATTTTAAGAAAGAGTCTTCAGAAAATGGTTAAACCCACTCTGAAATTCAACAATGCAATTTGATAGTTTTTTAGATTGGAACTACTCATATTAACATATTTTTAAAGTTCTTCCTAACCACAGTTTTGGTTTTTTTTAAACCATGTTAACATCATTCCTCTTAGCTCCTTTCTTGATTTTCTGCAACACCATCCTAGATGATATGTGAAGTTACAAGGCTAAACTCTAGACTGTCAATGTTTTCTTATGGTAAAGGACTGAATGTAATATTTAGGATATGGGATGACTAGTGAGGAAGCAGCACTCCCTGCATTCTTGTCATTGTGCATTTACTAATAATGTTTTTGGCAGACATCACACTCTTGTTCATACTTTAAGTTCTCTAAAAATTCAAGTGTTTTTATATACGAATTGCTTTAAAATCAGCATCTTATTCTTGGGTCACTGATTTTCTGATACAGAGAAGAGGATTTGGCATTTATGTTCACTAGATTTTATACTATAAATCTAAGCCTATGTTCCATCCTGTCACACGGTATGCACAACTTCAAAAGCATGCACTCTATGTCAAGAGGTAAATAATGAATTAAAGGGTTGAAGAAGCAAAGACAAGACAGAGCCCTGCAACATAAGAAAACTTCCCTCTAATGATCAATATTATTCGGGAAGTTCAATTGTTAACACTTTATCTAGTTATACTACTACCATCTAGCTCACATTTCTCAGAGAACATTCTGAACTTGAGTATCTCTATTTTCTGTTGTTCATTAAGTTTATCAATAACCTATCATCATACTCCTATCTCCAAATGCTATTTTTTAAAAACTCTCATGTTAACTTTAGTGTTCTTCTCAATTTGTAATTCATTCTGCTCTTTAACCTCCCTGACACTATTCACATATTCGTAACAAACTTTAGAATTTATTCTTTGTTTTATGCCTTATGTTTTATTTTTTCTGTGTCCTTTAAAGCTCTAAGTTCAGAGAGTATAACACATCTTCAAACACCTTACAGTTATTTACAGTTGCCTCAATCCTGGTTGCCTCAATTTCATCAATTAACTACTACTTATTGGTTAAAGTAAGTTCTAGAGGACTGGTTCTTCTTGCTTCTACTCTAATCACAGATAAACTGTAAAGCAAGGTAAGTCAAGAAATTCTCAAGAGGGTGTTTTTACTTGAATGAGACATCCAGCAAACTTAGATGAAAATCCCATCACTTCTATATTCTGACTTGTTTTTATCATCTGCTTTGAGAAAGTATCACTTGTGTTCTGTATTCGGTTGAATAACTTATGGCACTATATCATAAGGATAAAACTTTTTTTTCTCTTTATCCGTATGTTTTCTATCACTTTTTACCTCTAGGTTTCTAGAATATCCTGAATGATTATGTCTTTTTGCTATCATAATAGCACTACATTTATCTCATCAATAAGGCACAGCTCATCAAATTGAAGCATTTCATTGAAGAGCTCTATTCTACCAAATTTTGTTTCTATTAAAAACTAGTACTGACTTAAGTTCATAAAATAAAATTTTAATTTTTTTAATTAAAAAAAATTTGTCTCCCTAAAAGTGAAAGGCAAGGGAGAAGTCACTAAATAAAACATTTTGCTTATCACCATTTCCGTAGTTTAACTTTCTCTTAGTTGAAATTCTGTATGGCTTCATCTGTACCAACACACAAACCCAGAGATGAATACAACTGGTAGGATACCTGCCCTCTCTCCATTCTATGATGCTCAAAAGCTTGATATTCCTTTTTCTCCCATTGTTTTATTATTTCTATTGTCTATACATCAATTCTCTTGAGTTTTAAGGTTTTTATTCAGCTGTAACAGATACTTTCTCATTTTTATTACAACTCCAGTGATTTTTCTGGGACAAGAAAGAGGATAACCAATAAATTTGTTATTAGAGTTTAAGAAACATTAATTCTGGAATACAATTTTTGTATTGTTTGTTGTAGAAGTTGATTATATAAATGTGGAAAATACTATACATTCTAATGTTCTCCAGGAAAATAACATATTAAAGGGTCTGAAAAGGACTAAGGGAAGAAACCTGTTTAACTGTGTTTAACTCAGCATTTTCCAAGACCATTTAAGCAGGAAAAAGTTTTTTTTTCTTTTGTGGTACATTTTTAAACGTGTAAAAGTTCTCTGTGAAATATTAGCCTGTAAAATGGCTATTTTTTTTCATCCATTCATTTAACACTTATTTATGCATCTACTGGTCCTATGCAATTTACTGCCTTTTGGACTTCCACCAGATGAGGAAAAAAAAATAACAGAAAGAGAAGAAACCTAAATGTGATAGCAAATCTAGTTTAACAAAAGTTTATAGCAGCCTAGACAGCTGCATGTATCACTTCAGCATTTCATGAGCTGCTCTGAAAGTACAAATGGACATGAAAGACTGAATTCTTATTTCCACTATGTACAAAGTTTTCATATATAGTTTAAAACAACTGCATTGTCACTATGCCCCTTTACCCCATGGCAAATAGCACTATCAACCATCACACTCTCTCCCAAGAAGCCTAGATTCTTTTTCAATACTTTCAAGCTGCCATGAAAGTTAATAAATCTATTTATCCTATCTGGTTTAACATATGCAGATTAGGGGCATAAAAATTACTGGCTGAAAGACTTGTAAAATCTGTTCATTTAAAATTTCCATACAAACATTTGCTCCAAATTAGCATAAAAACCTAGCCTATCGATTTGTAATATAGGAAATATATTTGATAGTCCCCATCTGAAATTCAGTTCCTTTCTCCTCCTTGAGGTGTCTATACAGAGCAGATTTCTAAGAACAGGATGTAGAGAAAACAAATAATTCATATTTTTAATATGTGTTTAATTCCAAAGAGGTGATCATCAAAAAGATGGCAGAACATACCAAATTGCATTACTATATCATATTGTCATACTGATCTCTTTCGTATAACTGTATAGGGTATATAATTTTACTTACTAGTCTTAGATTGCCCACTATTTTCTGAACAATCCAAAGGTTATTCTTAAATTAAGGTTTTTTCCCTCAGTAAAAGCAATTATTCTATATATTATTTCCCTGACATTTATTGGCTGAAATATTTATATTTATTTATAATATTTATATTTTGGTTAGTCAACCAAATTAGATCTCTAAAAAACTGAATACCAGCCCTTGCTTCTCACTCAGCATTTTTCCTTCCAGAGGGAAAAAAATAAGTAGACAAATGGGAGCTGGCTGAGCCAAGGGAAAATGGTAGAAAAGAGTAGTTGTACCGAACCATGTGAACTCATACTACAAATACGAAGTTATTAGTAAGGTACTGTTTTGCAGTTTGAAAAGACTATGGAGAATTAGAAATGCCTAAGCAATGAAAGAATTTGCCATCTTGCTCCACCTACCTATCTATCTATCTATCTATCTATCTATCTAGATATTCTGCCACCCCGCGAGGCTTGCTGGATCTGTTCCCTGATCAGGGATTGAACCCAGGCCATGGCAGTGAAAGCCTGGAATCTTAACCTCTAGGCCACCAGGGAACCTCACCATGCTCCATCTGTTTAAAGCTACCTTCTCCTCCCTGCTCCCCAATGCCTCCTCCCTCCAATTAATCAATTGGAAATCTTTATAAAAACAGAAAATTTTCATCCAAACCTGATCCATAAAAACAGGAAAATTCAACAATAATGTGGAATTTAATAGTGTACACAGTAACTTTACATAATATCTAAAAGTACATATGTAAGGGTACCTAAAAATGGCATAAATGTATTAGTATCTTTTTCAGCCACAGTATATTCTTAAATCACCATACATACATTTGGGGGCAAATTTTCAACTATATACATTTTGAAACCATTAATGAAATTTAATTAAAAAGACAAACAGGGGAATTCCCTGGCAGTCCAGTGGTTAGGATCTGTGCCTTCACTGCTGAAGGCCCTGGTTCAATCCCTGGTTGGGGAACTAAGATCCCACAAGCCAAGCAGCATGGCCAACCAAAAAAAAAAGACAGACGAGGCCAAAATTGCAAACAGTTATTTGACATGAAACAAAACACAAACATTAATATTATTGCACACATCACTGAAGCAAGTGAGACAAAATTTCTGTAATGTAGACCCGGAAAAATGTCAATAGATATATTTTATTTCTTATGATATGAGAACCTGCTCTGTCCTAACAATATCACCAAATATTTATTCTCAATCTTAAAGTCTTCCGGGATTTATTCTAAAAGCTGAAACTCAATACTTTCCAACAATATAAAAAATAAAGAAATCTGAGGTTAAGAATCATAATTTGCTTGTTCTGAAACAACTGATGATTTTGGGGAAATAATCACTGGCTTTGTCATTGGAAAAGCTTTTTTAAAGTATGGAATGCTAGATAGAAAGGATTCTAGAAGTTAAAAACTATATAAATTAAATATCTCATTTTACAGAAGAATAAATTCTAACCCACAGAGAACTCTTACCTTAGGATTAAGGCACAGCAAGGAGTAAAAAACCAAGACCTCCTGAACCTTTTCCCCTTCAGCTCCCCACCTCCCAAAAAACCAAAGCCCTCAAATTCATTTTCACTAGAAGAGAACGATGAGTGCCTATGAAACTCTAATTTCTGCAGGCTATGTGGTCTCATTGAAAACACCTCAAAAACCTAAAACTGACTAAACTTAAGAGAAAAACAAGAATAATTAAAATATGATATGACCTATACTGGTATTCAAAAATCACAAAATGCTAACTGCTTGTAGTGCTGTTAGAGAAGTATCATTAAATTTCACCATAAAAATAGAAATGAAGCATAAATATATTGACAGAAACTAAAGATGTAATGATAGGAAAGAAAACTTTTTTTTAATTAAAAAAGTTTTCAAAACATTTAACATTTTGTTACTTTTCATATATTCACCACAAATATTACTATAAGGATGCTACTACTTACAACAGGCCACGCACTTTGCTAGGCATCAGAGACAAAAGATGTATAAGACTGTATATGAATACTATGTGCTAGAAATAAAACCAAATTAATCTGGTTGGTATTTTAGTTAAGGAAAATATCAGCTATGTAGCTAATTTTTCAAGAATAAAATATTTAAAGAGGTTACGTTTAGTTTCCTAAGATGTTCTTTCTCAAGAGGGAAAACCAAATTCAAAGCTAGGACTATGCATGATATAGCAAATAGAACCCTGGACTGATTCTCCTGTAATATTGGGCCTAGCCTTAGCTCTCAATCTTACTAACCACATAAAAGTGGAAAAGTCACTTAATATCTCTGGAACTCAGTTTCCTTCTGTAAAGGATATCATAAAAGATAATAGGTAAATTCCTTTCCACATCTATGATTCCATACCAATTGGCTGCAACAGGAAGAAGTGAGCAATGCTCATAAAAATGTTTTAAGCACATAAAACAAATTCACAGACCCTTTAAAAAATTTAATTAATAAGTGCCTTCTATGTACCAGAATTAAAACTAAGTGAATGTAGTTAACATACTTAAAATTATTTGGCTTACACATATGCATAAGAAGCCATTCTTCACCAAAAGAATTTTAAAATGAAATTCTCAAAAATAACAACAACAAAAATCGCTAAACATGCATCAAATTTCTTAATAATGAGGTGGAAGGGGGAAACAATGAGAAGAATAAAAAACCTGTTTTTGTCATCTTACATCTAGTTTTCCATGAGTATGAGTTGTTTAATATGTGTTTAGAGTATGCGCTTAGATCTTCATCACAAAAATGTTTTGAATTAAATAAATCATTAAAACTAAGATGGCTAAGTATGAAGACAACTATCTGGCTCAGTGCCTTTAAACAAGAACATTAATTCTGTCAGAGGTGGGTTACCAAGCCTAAAGGCGAATAATTGCTAATTATATCAATTTACATAGTTCTGAGCTGATCTAGGTTATCTCATGTATTAACCTACTGAAGAGATAGTCACCAACTTCCCAAGATTAAAAAAACAAGCAAAACAAACAACTTTCATCATTGGGCAAGATATATCAGCAGTCCTATTAGGACATTTACACACCTGCGTCTCTCCCTGACCTCTGAAGTGGAGGAGACAGTGCCAGCAGTAGTTGTAGTCAGGGTTGTGGTAGAGGCTGCAGCATTTACAACAGTTGGAGCAACAGGAATGGTCACTGCCGTAGGAACACTGTCCTTTTCTTTTTCAGTACTATCCTCAGCCCACAAACGATTTGAGGTACTATAGCATCATAAGCAGCAACACAAAAAAGAGAAAAGGAAAACATCTAAACAAGGAAAGCACTTTCTAGCAGCTGAAAACATGTGACTACAGGGATGGATTTTTTTAAAACATAAGGTGAGACATCTTTCATCTATGAACCAAAAAGTTCACCCAGAGCTGTCAAAGAGAAATTTACACTTTAAGCAGCTTAATGCAAAGAAAGTTCATAAGTTAGGAACTTAATATTTTTTCCCCAGACATGCATAATTGCCTCTTTTTGGAACCAATTTTTGTTTGTAAATCATTTTAACAAGGTCAATGAAAAAATCCAGAGCCCCACAATCTTCTAAACAAAAATGCATGCACATACATAAGCACACAGTAGGCCTGAACACAAAATGTATCTGTGACTCACCTGCTTTGTGTGCCTGCTGAGGAAGAACCCGTTGTAATCTTTGTAGTAGTGCTTGTGCTGGAAAGCAGGCTTTTCTGAAGCCCAGCTGCAGAGGTAACTGTTGGTGTTGATGTGGTGCTTGGAACACTAGAACTAATCAAATCATCTTGTCTTCTACCAAAGGAGCAACTAAAGGAAAGAGTCATATCTATATAGAATGTGTTTGTATGTGTATTCTATAGTCAATGCCTATACATTATACAGATTCACAAGGCTAGGAAAAAAATCTAAAAGACTGTGTTCCTAAATACGCCACCGGCTCCAGCACCAAGAGTTGCATCTACAACTTGCTAGAGTCTAGATGATTTCCCTAATTTGGTAGTGTATCATTTTACTGCATCCCCCACCCACCAACAAGATTCAAAGATGATCTGATAGTTTACATTTCTGGAACTGTTCCAGGTCATATGGTCACGCCAGGTTGGGTCTGGAAAAACACTTTGGTTTGGTTTTACTTGGGGAAAGTTAAGACTTAAGCATTTTCTAAGAAATTGTTTTGGCAATGGGTCACATCCCTAGGGGTGACCCATGCCTATTTTATATTTGTTGATCTTTTAGTCTTTTTTTGGTTGCTTTTAGCAGAGAAAATAACACATAGATTTTCCACCCCCTCTCCAATATGATATTACCAACATTCCAATTCAAGGCATTTCCATTGCTCTGAGTTCTAACACAGGTAGAAACTTTCCAGGTCACCACATGAGCTCAATTAATTAATCTATTTCAACTGCTCTAGTCAATTACATAATTGACTTATATATAATTACATACAGAGTTCCTTTTTTAATATGCTATAATCTAAAAGATACTTCTTAGCATATCAAATTTAATTTAAAAATATATAATATAGTAGGAAGGCATAAGTAGGAGCAAATTTTCACCCATCTTTAAATATATATTCTGTGTCTTTAAATGAAGTTTTATTTAAACAACAAAAGATATATTTAATAAAGGCACATTTTTAATGTTATATTAAATTGAGAGCTCCAAACTGCCTCATATTTTAATAAAAGAATACACAAAAGTTACTTAAGAATTATATTATTACCTTTTATGATAAGCTGATCCTTCATTAAGTGAGCTATTCTTTTTGAGATCATCTTCCCATTTTCTTCTTGTATATGAACTACTTGTTCGCAAACTTGAAGAATCTCTGTGAAAAAAATATCTTTCAGATTCTGGTAAATAATTTTAAAATAGGGTTAAAGAAGCTGTATTTTAATAAACATCTGTAGAAGCAGAAACTAGTAAAATCCCTTAGAAAAACAGTCTGGAATACTTATTAAGAAGTGAAAGTAATTCACTAAGATTCCAGTTCTAAGATTCTATCCCAAAGGTATAATCCTAACTATAGGGGGGAAATTTAAATGTTTGCAGAAGTTTTATTTATGATGACAAAAATATTAGATAATTTAAATGTCCATAGTTTGGGGAGGGGAAATGGCTACTTTAACCTCAGCAAATCTACTCTATGCAACACTATGTACTAATGAAGAACAATGCTTATTGAAAATACATACTAACATATAAGACATTAGGAGATCTTAAGTGAAAGAAAAAGTCAAGACACAAAATTGAATATTATAACATGATTACAATTATATTAAAAATTCTCATACTCTATATGTGCTGAAAAGTAGGAAGAAACAAATTAAAATGTTGACAGTGATCAAGTAAGTGCTTTTTCTCCCTTCTTCTTTCTCCTTTTCTATTATGTTCCAAATATTTAGAAAGCATATACTAGTCTGTGACCTCATCTGCCACCACTGTCCCCTCACTCCATTATAACCATAATGCCTTCATTTGTTTTTGCTATTTCATGAACATACCAAGCCTGCACCTCCTCAAGTCCATGTACTTGGTGTTCTTCCTATTAGGAATACCCTCCATCTCCTCCTGAAATCCATATCCCACATAATTACAACAATGCTCATGTTTTAACTCTTATGCTAGATAGTAAAGATTTTATAGTAAAAAAAATAAAACAAATCATAATGAATCCACCTGTTTTCTTTCTCTTCAATGTCAGATGTACTGGCTAGTCGTCTTGGTATTGTAGGTGCAACATATGCAAGCCTAGTTCCTTTACTATCTTTCTCCTACACAACAGGGAGAAAAAAGAGTGAAAATAAATCTGTGATGACTATAGGTGCTGCTAAAAGTATTATGTAAAGAGTATTCAACAATGTATAATTACACAGCCATCATAGTTTATTTTATAATATTTCCATAATTCCTAGCTAAACTCCAAAATTGATGTCTATCAATATTCAAGTACTATAAACACTAAAAGACAGCCTGTTCAAATTAATTTTCTTTTCCCTCTTGTTTAATCTAGAATTAGCTCTTTTTTAACATAAGAAAAATTCCTCCACATTTTAATGACTTTTCCTGAAACTTCTGTAACATCTACTGTAATGTAGTATTGTAAGATAAAATATCTTTACTTCTTTCAGAGAAATAAGGTCTCAAATACAGTTCACTGATAAGTCTCAATTACTTACATTATACAAGCTATTTACTACCTTGATATACTATGTTTTAAAAATATAACATTAAAATATACAAAACAAAAGGTTATTTAAATTATATTTAACCAAATATGGCTGAGAGTGTAGTGACAATGACATCTGTTACATTCTCATTATACTGGCATCAAGTACTTGGAAAACAACTGGAAAATAAATTTATACAAAATAAAAAATATTAAAATTACTTAGTGAGAAATTCATTTCTGAATTTCTGATACATGTAAACACTCCTGTATAGAGCAAGAAAACTGTAAGGAAAAAAATGTCCAAGCACTAAAAATGCAATAGAAAATAAATAATCCAATTATACAAAATAGCACTGAATGAACTGTGGTGCATTCTATTTAATGCAATTTAATACTGCCTTTCAAAATACAGTTATTAAAATTGCTCACTAGGACAAAGCTGTGATGTATCAGATGAAAAAAGTAGGTAAAGAAATTGCATATATTGGATAAATTTAACTTATGAGTATAAGCACATTCTAGAAAAATGTGTTCCTAAACTTTCAAAACCCTTCTTAATAAATAAAATTAGCTTGCTCCTTGATACATTTTATTGTAAATTCTCAAATAGAATAAAGGATTCCTTTAATTGAGTATAGTCTCATAATTTATGTTTTGGGCAAATACATCTGATCTTCCCAATAATTATATCCCATATAGATATCTGCTTAAGGTAAGTACATTTGTATTATCATGTAACTCATTAAGTCAGGTGAATTAAGTTGATACATAGATCTAATGATACATAGTAGAAAATCCAACGGATCTGATTCCAGGAAAACAAATTATCATAGTTTTTATAGAAACCAAATTGTGAAACAGATTACCTTTTCTTTATTATCCAAAGAGGAGGAAAGTCTGGGACTTGAAGCTGAACGCATAACACCTGCAGTGTCTTTTTCTTTCTGAGCCTCTTTAGATGCTGTGATTTCTGCAAGTGCGCCATAACTACCAGTCTTTCTAAGTCCTAACCTCCAAGATGCAGGAGACTCATCTTTTCTCTCTTCTTCTTTGGGAGAAATTTTTGTAGCTGAAGTTGGAAACTGTTTTTATTTTATTTTATTTTTAAGAAAAAGGAGAAAAATTATACAATACTTATCAGTCCTTAAACTGAAAATGAGAAGTTTACAGATAATATGTTTAAAATTATAGTTAATAGTTTCAGGAGAAACACTTTTACTAAGCAGGTTAATATCTTAGTAAAAAATGTAAAGATCTAAAACTGAAGAAGGAAATACTACCTTTCCAGATGTTAGATTTAAGAACACACACTCCACACTTTGTATCACACAGAAAAATTATGATGCAAATACAGAGAACAGAAATGAGCACACCATAATGACTTAAAACCATGCATCTTTGAAACCAATATTCATATTAAACTTGTTATGTTGTAACCTAATATAAATCCTTGCACATCGAAATGCCTCACCATAGATTTTTCACCTTTACTGGGCACAAGAACAATGCCAGTTTTGCGCAAGCCCTGCCTCCATGATGCAGGATCTACTGATTCCACCACAGGCATGATAGGAGCAATGAAATCATACTAAAGCCAATTAAAATAAGACAGGTAAAGAGATAAAGATTGAAAGCATGAAAACAGAAAAGGAAGTTATGAGCAAAACAGACTTTTCTCTTTTTAAAAGAATTTTATAATAAATTAAAACCCAACAACTGGGTAATTATCCAATCTTTAAAAGTCACTGGGAACAAGTTCCAGTTTTAGCATGAGAGAATCTGAAAGAATCTAATACAGAAACTTCTAAGGCAGTTAAAGCCACATAGAGCTGATAGTATTATAGTATGAAGTGAAAAAACTACTGCCCTTGAATTTTGTTTTTATTCATTTTGTACTTGGGTTAAAAAATTTTAAATCCATCATCATCAACAAAAAAGTAATCATCAAAAAAAAAGTAATCATCAGTATATTTCTAATTATAATATTTAATTCATTAATATTTTAAATATCATAGCCTTAAATTTACTGTTTGATTTTTCCACCAAACATTAAACATTTCAACTAAAAACTGTTTTTGTACAAATATTTATTTCATTTTCAGGGCTTTCCAACTACCCTAAAAATGAAATGTCTGTTGTCTGTAACTAGTTCACCTCATTAACTTCACTTACAGAGTTTAAATATTCAACCACAGTTAAATATAGATGGTAAATATAGCAACTATCTAGTTACTACAAGCACAGGATATAGATTAAAAAAAAACACAAAACCACCTTTCTTTCATACCTATTACCAAGGTTTGCCATAACAGCAGTTTAATAGAGCTTGTTAAAGCACCCATAATGTTGGAGGGCTAATTCCTAGACAAAACTGCTACAAGATACCTCTAATACTTCCAATAATTAATTCCTAACAATAAGGTTGCAAAGAGGCTCAAGATATACAAGCATTTTTCAGTTCCCAAAATGCACACTGAGGCATTCCAGGGCGCAAGAACAAAATCACAGGGGTGCTGTGGGATATTTTAAAGTTTTGAGAGAAGTACAGTGACATCTGTTGGACACTGCACAAATTGCCATTATTAACTTATTTGTACCTAACTACTTAATCAATGAAACCAAGAGGTATTTTTTTTTTGCCAAATGGCACTGTGAAAAACATTTAGTAAAACACTAAGGTCTCCATTGACTGAGAAAGTCCAGGAAGCTCTGTAATATTTTACATAATATGATAGGCACTGAAATGATTCCTTATTGATTTCAGAGTTTAAAGTCATGGTACTCGAGAACAGAGGTTGGCAAACTTTTCCTTCTGTAAAGGGCCAGACTGTAAACTTTAGGCTTTGTAGACTATAGAGTCTCTGCTGTAAATACTCATCTATGCTGCTGTAGCACAAACCCAGCCATAGGTAGTACACAAATGAATGAATGTGGCTGTGTCACATAAAACTTTATTTAGGGGCAATGAAATTTGAATTTGTGTCACAAAATATTCTTTTTCTTTTCATCCTCCCCCTGCCTCTGCTGACCATTTAAAAGTATTAAAACCATTCTAACTTGCAGGCTGTACAAAAAACAGGTAGTGGGCCACCTTTGGTCCACAGACCATGGTTTGCCAATCCCTCCCTATCCCAGAACTTTCCCCAAACTGGAAACAAATGTTATTCCTTCATGATAAAATCATCATATAGCAAATAATATTTGCTGAGTGTTACAACAGAAGCTAACATTTAACAAACGTTTACTTGTGTGAGGCCCTAAACTAAGTGCTTAATATGGGTTATCTCATTTAATCCTACAATCACCCAATGAAATAGCATTTTACTATTATCCAATATTTTAGAGTTGAGAAAAATGAGGCAATATTATCAAGTTTGAAATTTTGTTGCACTGTTACGACTGATATACCTCCTCTCCACCTCACATGGATTTAAATACTGGTTTATGTGTTTAAAAGCATCTTTCAATTTTTGGTATATAAATAAACCTCTCTGAAAAACTCAAGTATACCTAGTCCCTGAAATTCTTTTTTTGGTTTTTATAACCAGGACACTATTTTGACTTTCCTACTCTCTGACTACCCCTTTCCTGGTCTTTTTGTTGTTGTTGGTAGCAACTATCCTTGTCATAGCCCTGTAACATAAGCACTCCAAGAGTCTGTTCTTGTATCTCCTATCTTCTCTTTATACTTTCTTCTGAATGTTGTGAGTAGGGTCTTCTTATATCCTCAGGCTAAATATTAATTGTATTCAGCTTATTCTCAAATTTGTTATTCTCCAGCTCAATCTGACTCCTAAATTCCTAGTCCTGAATTTCTATTTACCTGTAGAATGGACTATATGTAACTAAAATTGGAACCTGAAACTCAACATGTTTAAAGTCAAACATCTTTATTTCCAAACCAACTCTTCCTCAGTTCCCTATTTCTGTCACTGGTACCAAAAATCTCTTCAATCCCCTAAATTTCTTTTTTTTTGCGCCCGCTTTGTGTGGCATGTGGGATGTGGGATCTTAGTTCCCTGACCAGGGATCGAACCTATGCCCCCTGTGCTGAAAGCACGAAGTCTTAACCACTGGACACTGGGGAAGTCCCAACTCCCTAAATTTGAAACTTCGCAGTCATGTTAGACTTCTTCTCTGTCATCTTCCTCCATCTACAAGTTAAGTGCCAAGTCTCTAAATCTCCTCCTCTCCTTTATAAGTCCACTGCCACTTCTCTGGTTTATATTCTTATCATGCTAGGCAACTTCAATGACTTTCTAATAAACCTTCTCTCAGTCAGTCTCTCACCTTCAAATACACCTGTACGTTGCTGCCAGAATAACATTCTAAAATTCTCTCATGGCCTTGTTCAAACATCTATGATTCTCTACTATCTATCAAATTATGAAAATGTTACCATAGTAATGAAAACATTCCAATTTGGCTCTACTTTTCCTGCTTTACTTCGTATATATATCCTATAAATCAATCAAACTAGACAACTCATTTTTCCTGCAACACTCCACATTATCCCTACTTGTTTTTTTTTCATTTTTTTTTTTGCGATACGCAGGCCTCTCACTGTTGTGGCCTCTCCCGTTGTGGAGCACAGGCTCTGGACGCGCAGGCTCAGCAGCAATGGCTCACTGGCCCAGCCGCTCCGCGGCATGTGGGATCCTCTCAGACCGGGGCACGAACCCGTGTCCCCTGCACTGGCAGGCGGACTCTCAACCACTGTGCCACCAGGGAAGCCCTATCCCTACTTTTGATCACACTGTTTCTCTTCTCTCTTTTTCAACAGACTGTATAAACTCTCCTCTCTGTTAGTTGAAATACTACCTCATTCTTCAAGATCTATCTCAAATGTTCTAACTCCATTACCTCAAATCAAAAAATGATTTCTTCCATTTAAAAACTATCATTCTACAATTATACACTTTTACCGGTATACTTCATATACCCACAGCACATAGTAGTCTTTTACTAAATTTTATTATGATGTAGGTTCAATTAGCAAGAACATGTAATTCCAAGAAAACTCTGAATTTTTACCATCTAGCAAAGAAAATATAGTTTATGCTTATTGGAATATATGTGTATACAGCAGAGTAGGTAATCTTTTTCAGAGATCCCAACAATATTTATTTTGACTAGAGAGTTATATATAAACATTGTTAGTTAAACTTATTGTTAGTTGAAACTTTAACAATAAACTTATTGTTAGATAAAAATTTAATATAAAATGTATATTATTTAACTTATTGTAAGTTAAATAATGTGATAAACTTACTATTTTTAGTTAAAATAAATCATAAGATCAAACTAATGGTTTTATAGATAATATATCCATAAATCATTGGCCTGATCTCACTGCTACAGAAATAGTTCTATAATTTTAGCTGACAAGTTAACAACTTAAGAGATCATTTAAAGTGAATATACCTATGTTTCTCTGTAGTTATCATGAGTTATTATAGAATATAAGTGATATTTAATACTGTTTTAGAGCTTCCAGTTTCGTGATCTATTCCTTGCCATGAATGTTAGAGAGAGAGAGAGAGAGAGACAGAGAGAGAGAGTGTGTGTGTGTGTGTGTATGTATTTATATACATAGTTTATGTACTGCTGGAGGAAGCTAGAGAACTTAAGATAACTTGTCTAGATAATAGAATCAGAGTAGTAAGTGGCAACCTAAAAATAGACAGAACTCTTAATTAATTACAAAATCTTTTACGATGCATTTACAAATTAAGAATTCATCCAAGGAAATTTCTGTTAGGTCTCTAAGTTACAAGGAAAATCTTGAAACAAATGAAAAAAAAAACACTAAAATGCTAAATTATAGTAAATACAGTACCACTGAACATGGTAACAGGCTTTAAAAGTCATATAGTACTGATAAAACTTAAAAATACTTCATTTTTTTGTACACCATGACTTTATTACTTTGAATAAAATTTGCCCATAAAACTTTAAGAACAAAGACTGAAACAATGTAATCTTTAAAGCAAGTTATGATGAGTTTAAATGGAGAATAAAATGGGAGTTTCTAAATATGCAAATTAGAGAAACAGTTGTCATTAGATCAATTTAATTACAGAATCAAAGTAATTCTGAATAAGAACTTTTATAGCAAGTAAATTACTGGCCCACTAATCTAACAGAGCTATTAAGTATTTGCTTTCAGTGAGGGCAGTTGGCATAAACTGAGAAGTAAACTGCCATAAATCTAGGGTTATGCTTGAGAAAAATATAATTGATCATAAGAACCCTACTGTAATTATTTGACTATAGTAGGAAAGAGATTGCTTAGTTAAATACTCAAAAGACTGACAGCCGGTTTCTTGGCCAGGTATTCCGGGGGGATGGGGCTTTTGGGAACTTGATAAATCTACAGTTCTAACAGATAATCAAAAGAGCTAAAGTTTAGGATTCACTGAAGAAGTATAAAGGGGTTCTAGAATTAATAAATCTTTAGTTAAAGCAGCTCATGGTGACACCAGTTATGGCATGATAACTATCTTGAAAATTTTGCAGACGACTGCTTCTTGCCTTGAAAAGGCCAGAAATTCTCCAGAAATTCTGGAGAATTTCATTTTAAAGCATATGAAATTATGACCATTTGAGAATGGGTTCTAATTGAATTCAAGAAACCCTCAGTTCTAGAATACAGCAGGTAATAAGATAATTCAGTCACAAAGTCTATTATTCAAATTGTACCAGTGAAATTCATACATTTCTACCACTAAGAATTCATACTACCGCTTTCCTTTGGAAGAGTTTTAGAGGAGGATTATTAATAACAGTATGGATTTTAAAAGAATTCTCTAGTTTATGATTTTAAAAGGTTCAAATTTTGACCACTTGGAGCCAAATCCAAAGATTAGCAAAACTGACAATATGATAGAAACACTGTGGGGATTTAAAATCAGTCCTCAAACCCATGCAAACCAAATAACGTCAGATAAGCAACAAAACAAGAAGTCCAAAGGCAGAGACTTAATAGGTAAACACAATGTATAATCCCTGAGTGGACCCTTAATTTGAAAAATCAAACAGCTAGAAAGATGTTACTAGGAGGACAACTGGGAAAATTTTGAGTATGGTCTGTATATTAGTGAACATAAATAATGGTATTATATCAATGTTAAAATTTTCTAAGTATGATGATTTCTGTGAGGGAATGAAGGATTAATGCCTTTGTACTTAAGAGGTACGTACTCAAGTATTAGGAATAAAGTGTTACAGTGAGAGCAGTCAATTTTTTTTTTTTTTTTTTGCGGTACGCGGGCCTCTCAGTGTTGTGGCCTCTCCCACTGTGGAGCACAGGCTCCGGACGCACAGGCTCAGCGGCCATGGCTCACGGGCCCAGCCGCTCCGCGGCATGTGGGATCTTCCCGGACCGGGGCACAAACCCGTGTCCCCTGCATCGGCAGGCGGACTCTCAACCACTGCGCCACCAGGAAAGCCCTGAGCAGTCAATTCTTAAATGGCTCCAGGAAAAAAAAAAAAAGTACGTGTGAGTGTGACTATGTCTACGTGTGTGCATGTGCGTGCATGCGTGCATGTGTGTGTTACACAGAGAGGGAAATGAGTTTACTCCTAAAAGTTAGGTAAGGGTGGGGAGAAGCCTTTAAAAAGAGACCAGTAGGTTAAAAAAAACCCACAGAAAACCCTTAATCTTTAATTAGAGTTAAAAGAAGTATAGGTTCTGAAACAGCAGGGAAAAGAAAAGTCTTTAATAGATCAACAAGAAAGTAAGGATGAAGAATAAGTGGAGAACAAAATAAGGAAGAGGAAGAAATGAAACTAACAATTTGGGAGCACTCAGTCACTAGCCAAGCTCTCTCAATCACCGCTTAACAATGTTAACTTATTTTCTCTGTTATTATTTTTGTTTTGTCCTTTTTAGGAGGAACAGATAAGGAAGATAGTCACTTGCTCAAGGTCACAACAACTAACAAGAGGTGGGGTCAGCAGTTGACCTCTGGTCTGTTCTGACATACCTGGTGCTTTGTAAATGAATTAGAAAATCTAGATTCCAGTTCTCTCAGTAACTTGTGGTAGTACTTTTCGTGCTTAACTTATACACATGTGAAATTACCAAAATGCACCTTTACTCAACAGAAATAAAGGATACAAACCCCATGCTTCTCAAAAGTTCAATGAAAATAAAAAACTACCATGATCAGTAGTTTTTCATATGAAAAATTTTATCTTTCTGCTATTTACTGGGTTGGCCAAAAAGTTCGTTTGGTTAATGAATATGTTGCTCAATAAAGTTCTTGGTGAAAACCGAACAAACTTTTTGGCCAACCTGATATTTTTGTCAATGATCAACTGCAAAAAGTACTTGAGAAAAAGAACATAATAGATTCAGAGGAAATAAAGAAAAATACATTCTTATTCTAAAACCTTAAATAAACTTAGAACTGTCTTAATGCTTTAGCTCAAATGGTACTTACACAGAATACATTTATTTTTAACAAACACAATTTTGGCTTACCTTTTTAATAGGTGATGTAGGTGTTGCCTGACCAGATGACACAGTAGGTGTTGTAACAGCTACAGGAGCTGCTTGAGTACTAGAAGTATTGGCATTAGTTACAGAAGCCATGGATTTTGTCTTATCTTTAGGGAAAGGAAAAGGAAAAAAAAGAACACTAAGAGTCATGATTCTAGATGCATTCAGTTTCAATGGTATTGAAAACAGCATTTTACACTGTATTTTTGCTTAAGGTTTTGTTAACTCAGTCTTTTCCCACTATTATACCTTTTAACAAGTGTCATTTTCAAGGAGTTTCTAGAAATGTCTCAATAGGTATGAGACTTAAATAAGAACACGACACACAACCAGACTTTTAAGAATAAAAAGCACAAATCAAATATGACTATCTGACTTGTGTACTTTTAACACTATGGAAAATTTTTTTAAGTTTTAAATTAATATTTAAAACTTGAATACACGAATACAACGTAACTTCAAAAAATGCAAGAGCTATGCAGTTTTCCAATGAATAAACAACTTACATTGCTTATCTAAAACTTATAGCTCTTCTTTATTCTAGGAAATCTAAAAGTGCTCTTTGTCGATAATGACTTATATTCCTGTCAAACAGTATGCTTAAATGTCACAAAGAGCATTCCTTCTCACCCCCCAAAAGTCTAGAGTTAAATGGGCACAATATCAGCTAAATTAAGTTAAATCTCTTCTCACAATGTATAAAGACAATTTCCAACTAGTAATTGATCACTTAGAAAAAGATTTTTGAAATATTAGAAAAAAATCAATATGATGATAGCAAAAATTCAAAGACTGTATTTGAACACACAAACTGGCCTTTAGCAAAAGTCACATATAAATTTAAACCGTTAAATTAACTGTAATTTATAAACGGGCTAGAAAAGTTCACTTTTCAAATGGTCAAAAGTCATTTTATCCAGTTTTAAAATATTCCTTTAGTTTCAAAATGGGATAGGACAGGTATCTTTCTATACTTTTGTGAAGAAGTATACTGCTTTTAAAGCCCTATGAGATACTCATTTTCATTATATTACCTCTCTCCCTTCTTTAGGTCAGTTTTGTAAAGAATCTTCCACCATAAATTACCATTATGAGTAAGCAGACAATATTAACAAATCCTTATCTTTAGGGCAAATACAAACTTCCCACTAATAATTCTGAATTTGCAATGATTCATTAAGTCCTATTTGTGTCTAAGAAAACATCTGTAAGATGTTAATAGGGTGAAAAGCATAATCTTAAACTGTATCAAAAGACAAGGCCAAACTGGCATATTTAAAAATCACTATAACCACAGCTTTTCAAATAAACTGAATGAGCGAAACTCAGTCTAATAAACGTTTTTCTTGTTGTTAAATCCCTCTTTTCATTCAACAGAAGCTAAGCCTATTCAGCACAGTTAAGTACAAATCATGTATACTCTAATTAGACCATCCTCCTGGAAAACAATCCATCCAACCGGAGAGAGTAATTCAACAAATATTTATTAAGTGTCTGATACCTCAAGTACTGTCCTAGGCACTGGGGATATATATCAGTCAATGAAAAGACAAAATATCTTAACTGCATAAAGCTTACAGTCTAGTAGGAGAAATAAGTAATAAACTAAAGCTCAACATGTGTTTTTTTCATTTTATTTTCTCCTTCTCCCCCTATTTTCTCCAGGTTTAAAATTTTTTTTATATTATTGAAATCTATACATCAAAGAATGTATATGCACGTATACAAACATTTATGTTTGGTTTAAGAATAATAATTAAACAAACCTCAGGTGTCCACCATCTAACTTAAGTAAACATTATCAGTGTTACTGAAGCCCTTTCTATCCATTTGATTTCAATGAAGAATAAAAACTTCATGTCCTAGAGAAAAAAAAGAAAAAACCTAAAAGCAAAACTATGCTTCCCTATTCTCATTCCTTCAACTACCTCTGAAAAATTTATATATCATTTGGAAGGAAATTAAACTTTTGGTTGAGTTCCTATTTTCAATCTGATTTATAAGAAACTGATTAAAAAATGGTTTGGAAAATATTTTATGAAAGAAAATTCAGCAAAATAGTTATTTAACATAAAACAGTTTCCCAAGGAAATAACCTTACAAAAAGAAAAAAGAAACAGTTTAGAAATTGTCAGATCAAGCTATACCTCTACAGGGAAACGGCTGCTTTCTCAAGCTTGCCAAATAAAGTATGATAAAGCCTTGTTGATACTAAAAGAGTGAGAGAGAAGGAACCACACAGCATTTACATGGATTAATTCTTGAGATAGTTAAATTTTCCTGGCACAACTGGCTACTAGCAACAGGAAGAACAAAATTATCAAGTACAATGCTTCAGAGGAACATTTAAAGTTAGCGCACTGAGAAGAGATTGGTATGCTTAAAGTCCAAATTGGGAAATTAATACAATACTATTTGATGGTAATTAATTCTATTCATACTTATAGAAGAGTTTAAAGAACTATCCAGATAGCCTAGTCCAATACTTCTCATTCTACAAGCAAGGAAATTTCAACCAAAGGTCAGGAGGCTTGCTAGTTAGTGGCAAGACTGGCCTAAATCTGAAGTCTTTTTTTGTTTTAAATAGCTCCCTGGTGCCTAATACTGAACAGTGAACTCTATAGAAGGGACCAATTAAGAAAAAATAGGTAGAAGAATCTCAGGAATCTCTGTGAGATATCTGGACTTCCAGTTCTTGAATTCTACTACATGAGCTAGGAGATCTGGGTACTGGTCCTGGCTTTCGTGTGCACATGTGCATATAGTTTAATTTGTAATGATATATTTTACTAGAGACTGGGGGCCAAGGCATGTCTCACAGACAGGAGATTAACTACATAAAAATAACTTTAAATACTTGCAAAAGTATCTGAGTCAATTTAAATTTCAATGATATCATTTCATCTTTCAAATGAACTGAACAAATTTAACTGAATGTTATTAGGTAAGCATGTACATTAATCTTATTTAAATTAGTAGACTTTAATTTTATACAATTATTACATGAAAATTAACATTCATTACAAAGCATGCTGATTCTCATATAATTTGTTTTTATAGTTAGAAATATTTTAATTAGCATGTTATACAAATAAATTATAATATTCAATGACTACCTGTTGTTCTACTGCCAATTTTACCTATACCTATATTTAGGTATATTACTATTTACCTATATTACCTATATTCTACTGCCAATTTTACCTATTTATTTTACCTATATATTTACAGGTGAGGCAAAAGATATGCTGACTCACCTGATCAGCAATGTCACAGCAATAAATAAAAAATTAAATCCCTAAGTGACTAGAATCTAGTCATTTATAAATTTCAAAAACTCTTTGTGTATTTCCAAAAAATAATTTACTTGTAGGATTAGCAAGCTTCAAGAAAATAAAGGAATCCATAACACATCACCTGGCAACAAAGCTAGCCTGTGCCCATTTAGCAATATCTTGTTTTTTAATGGGAAATAGAATTATCAGTATGTTCCCTGACATGTTTATTTAGTAAACTTTAGCTTCTCACATTTTCTTAGAGAAAATATTTTATTGAGTGAGTAAAAAACCTGATTCAAAACTGTTGCTGTTGTGTCTAGAGGAAATATGGGAGTCCAAGAAATTCTAGGGCTCCATTTGTGTTTACTAATGATCACCAAACTGGTCCTGATAATGATGACAGTTTTTTCATTGATAAAAACCTTAATGAAAATGAAATACCTTTTCTGATAAATACGTTAAAATGCCAAAATGCCAGGTTATACAACTCAAAGATAGCAATCCTGGAATCTTATGCTCTCAGAAGGTTTTTTTTTGGTTTTGTTTTTCTTAAGATTTTTTTGATGTGGACCATTTTTAAAGTCTTCATTGCATTTGTTACAATATCGCTTCTGTTTTATGTTTTGGGTTTTTTTTGGCTGTGAGGCATGTGGGATCCTAGCTCCCCAACCATGGATTGAACCCGCACCCCCTGCAGTGGGAGGCAAAGTCCCAACCACTGGACCACCAGGGAAGTCCCTCTTCAGAAGTCTGAGTGATTAGCCAATACAGAATAAAAGCAATTCAATAAACAAAATCTATAAAAACATGTGAGCCAGAGGGAAAAAAAAGCAGAAAACCTATCCTTGATAATAAAAAGGGAAAGAACATAAATTGTTAATTGTTATAAAAAGGGAAAGAATGTAAATAGTAAAGCAATTTGGCAGCATCTATGAAGAGTGAAAATATGATTCAATAATCCAATGTTTAAGTGTATCTATTAGAGAACCTCTTGCACATATACACAGGGAGGCAATTATAAAATGATTGCTGCAGCATTATTTATAACACAACATTGGGAATAAGGTAAATTTTTATCAAAAGGGAAATTAATGTATTTAATGAATACTATACAGCAACTAAAAGGATAAGTTACATACATAAAGACACAGATAGATACAAACAAACCTAAAAAATACAACTTTCAAATAAAAAATGCAAGTTGCATAACAACTCCTAGGGAATAATAAAAACACAAAACAACCTTATAATTACTATATATTACTTCTGAATGTAAGATAAGAGTATAAAAATAGACTAGAAGATTCAGAAAAAAACTCATGATAGTGATTTGGGAAAGAAAGGAAAGAGAAGTAGATTAGGGTTGGTGGTTAAAGAAGACAATGGTAATGTTTTAATTTTATTAAAAGAAAAATTATAAGCAAATACAGCTAAATGTCAACAGCTGTTAAGTTTTGGTAGTTGGAATATGAATGTTTATTATATTATACTTTTCTGCATCTTTAAAATTTCTCAAAACAAAGTAAATTTCCCCACACCTCTACAGGAAAAAATCTTGACTCCGCCCCAGCTTTCTAAAACTTTAGTATTACTGAGGAAATATTTGGAATGCTGTTGGAGCCAGCTTCCTGTACTTTCAGGTCTCAGAAAGCAGCAGGAGCATTCTTGAGCTGCTGGGAACCCATCTAACCCTATGTGCACCATCCAAAGAGAATCTTAGAAGCCTCTTCACCTTCTTCAAACCTAAAAATATAGGTCAGTAAAATGCAGAGGTGATCAATTACCTGCCTCCAGGTAAGCAGAGAACAATAAAATCACAGCTATACTTAAATTTCTAACACTCCCTCAAAGGCAATTTACTGGCTTGGGAGGTATCCTAACAAGTAGCATGTCAGTCTGAAAAGTTTCAAAATTAAAGCCTGACCTCATCTTACTTTACACTTCATCAAAATTCACTGAAAATCCCTTTATCCTTCAAATTTTACCTGTTTCAGCTTCTGATTCTGAGTCATCTTCCTCATCTTCTTCACTAGAGCAACTAGATTCATCTTTTTTTCCTTCTTCTTCATCATCAACCTTTTCTTGTTCCAGAGATTCAATACGGGATGCATTTTTCTCAGGCTCAATAATCAATGTCTCTTTGCTGTGAAAGGAAAAAAGCCTTGAAATAATTATAAACACAAAAGGTGAAAATTAATTTTTCCCAGAACCACAAAATCTAATAATCATACTTGTGGCTATCATGACAACTCATTTAAAACAATAACAAAACCTACTTTAATATTTTACTTACTTTTTAAAGGTTTTCTGTGATTGATTATTGTCCATATTGGCTGTTGATTCAATCAGTGGAGACTTCTTCTCCCGTTTTTCACTATGGAGCTTTATAAAAGTTATGCAAAGGAAAATAAGA
Source organism: Pseudorca crassidens (assembly GCF_039906515.1). Lineage (NCBI taxonomy): Eukaryota > Metazoa > Chordata > Mammalia > Artiodactyla > Delphinidae > Pseudorca > Pseudorca crassidens. The sequence goes on from NC_090306.1 coordinate 67,694,926, forward strand.
ATACTATTAAAATAACATTAATGAGCAAAATACAGAATTTAAAATAATAACAAAGTAGCTTCCCAAACACGAAATGAAAACAAAACAGACAAAACAAATAAAAGATTTGTTTTACCTAAAAAGAAAAGGGCTTGGATAAAGAATAAAAAGAACTAGACAATTTAAAAGCTCCACAGAGGGGACTTCCCTGACAGTCCAGTGGTTAAGACTCTGCACATCCCTTGCAGGGGACATGGGTTTGATCCCTGGTTGGGGAACTAAGATCTGCTGTGTGGTGCAGCCAAAACAACAACAACAACAACAACAACAACAAACCACTCCACAAAGGACTAAGTTGGATTTTTTTTTTTAAGATCCCTCCAACTTTAGTTTACTGAAAAACCAGGGACCATTAACCATTTAGGATGTCTAATAATATTTTACTTAAACATCTGCTTCCTAGTTATGTAACTCCTTGCTTATCTAGCGTATGCTATTTTAGAAATCTGAGATTTTATAGTCTCCACCCTCTAAGCAAACTTTCTTATGAAATTAGTATGAAAAAGATACTATTATTGAGAACATACACATTATAGAAGTATTCATTTTGGGAAAGGGATGCTAGAGAAATGGGGATAAGCAACACAAAAGGCTAAAAAAAACCCCACCACTACTCCTTTATTCTCATTCACTGTCATTTAATTTGATCGCTAGGAATAACTTAAAATCAAACAGTATAAAACATCACAAGAATACTTTTTCAGCTGTCTAAGATTCAAAGTTATTAAGAGAATTCACTAATAGAGACAATTTTTAGACAATCATCATACATACCAGATTTTGTTTCTTTTGCAACTCTTCTAAATATCCTAAAATGTCTTCATCTGCTACATCAAAGGCTGTCTGGCCCTACGCAGGAAACAAGAGCGTTGGTGATAATTAAAAAATCAATAAATTATAAAATGCCTTCGGTGATTCTGTATGATTATACAGAAAGAAGTTAGATAACATTTTTAATGGTAGGTATAAAACATGGTACATATGACTTGAAGGAGATGTATGAGAAATCCCTGTGAGAGATAAGCAGCTGATATACCTCCGCTTACTTTTTTTGGTAACAGCTTTATTGATCTATAATTCACATACAAGTCACCCATTTTAAAGTATGCAATTCAATGGTTTTAGTATATTCACAGAGTTTTACAACCATTGCCACAATCAATTTTAGAACATTTTCATCACCCCCAAAAGAAATGACATACCCATTAGCAATCCCCTCCCCACTTCCCCTCCCCCTGTCTGAGGCAACCACTAATATACTTTCTGTCACTACAGACTTGCCTATTCCAGACATTTCATATAAATGGAATCATACAATATATGGTCCTTTGTGACTGGCTTCTTTCACTTTGCAAACTGTTTTCAAGGTTCATCCATATTGTAGCATGTATCTACTTCATTCTTTTTTATTGCTGAATAATATTCCATTGCATGATCTACCACCTTTTGGTAATCTCTTCACCAGATGATGGACATCTGTTTTTGCTTTCTGGTACACAATGAATAATACTGCTATGAACATTTGTGTATAAGTTTTTGTGTGGACATCTGTTTTAATTTTCTTGGGTATATAGTTATGAGTGGAATTACTGGGTCATGTGGTAACTCCAAGTTTAACTTTTTGAGATCTTATTTCTACTTTACCGCCATAAAAATTAATTACAAATTCTTAGTAGAGTAATAAAATAAACATATATATTTCTAAACTACTTAAAAGTTCAGCCAGCCACAGGTATGACTTAGTTTCAAAAAGTAGTCCAGGTGAACATCTGTCAATCTATTTTTATTCATAGTGGAAAAGAAAATTTCAAAGAGCTGTTGACCCAAAATAGTAAGGATTTTTCCTGCTGCCAGCTTAGTCCTTATAATAACCCTACTGGTACAAGTCTCCAGAATGCCAGAAAGTTCATTATTTAGAATATACTCTACCTTATATGCTTGCAAAATTTCTTAATTTGTGAATTTCTAAGAATATAATATCAATGGAAGCACCCAAATCTACTCGACACATATGGTAATACTATTACAGAAAGAGTAATACTTCTTTGTCGAACAAGGCCAAATCACCTCATAAGTAGCTGGAAAAGACTTAATAATAAAAATGAATAAATGATTCACAAAATGTTTTACACAGTTAATAAACCTTAATAGAATTAAATAATTTATATTCTCATAACATTTTTTAGACTAAAACTATATTTCTAGAAGTTGAAATATTTAAAGTACATTTGAAAGGCCTACCACTTTGTTGACCATCTCCATATCACACAGACTGTCCACTAAAATTCGACATGCTTCTTCTTTACCCCAATGAGCTGCAGCATGAAGAGGTGTCCAGCCATCATAATCTTTAATATTAACATCATAGCCCGCCTGTATTAAAAGTCTAAACAAATTATAGTGAATTACATCATCATTAAAATCTAGAAATGATTGGATATAATTAACAGCTATATACGACACAAGTTAACAAAAATTTGCAATATATTTCTTTTCATAGTTCAGAATCCCTCCTCCCCTCAACAAATTAACTAGGACAAAAGAATTCTCAGAAAACACTGGCATAGAGGATCTTGAGTTACTGCCATAATAATGAATTCAGTTTTAATTAATTCCTAATGACTATGAGTCTTATGGTTTGGTATGACACTGATTAATTCTTGTTAATATGTTTCTAACTGAAAATTCTGCAGGAGAGTCTATAATTTTTCAAAACTATTGGATCAATTTGTATGTTAAACTGATTTATTGTAGGAAATGTCTTCAAGTGTCCATATGATATATCATCTCAAGCTGAACATGTTCTAAAAATATACTGGGATCAAACAAAGTTATTTGTAGTGTCATTGTTGCCTTGTGGTTAAGGAACTGGTTTGTGAAAGCCTTCATGAACCTTTATGATCTACCACTGGAAATTTTCATAGGAAAATGACTGTTAGAAACAAAACAAAGCAAAACAAATATTCCGAGGGGTCGAGTCTACTTTTCTGTAGCAGTAGAAAGCAGATATTCTAATCAACAAAGCTAGAAAACAGGAATACATTTTAATACAATGGAAAGAGTTGCATAAATGTTAGTATGCCCTTATAACTGTATATTGACATCAACCTTCGTTTTATTTAGAAATTAAGCTCACAGAGAGCAAAGAATGGGTCTATAAATTGCACACAGCACAGCGCCACACACAAAGGCGAACACTAAATACTTTATAACTCAAATCTGGTTAACCTTAACCTTACCTTCCAAGATGCTGACCTTGAGAAGGGCTTCTTTTTACCTACAGGAGGTGGTAGTGATAGCTAATATATAACCATTTATTTATGTTTCAAGAACCGATCCCCTATTTCCTAACAATATCTAAAGCAGATGTTTTTAATTATGGCTCCATAGCAGAACCATCTGAAAAACTTGCTATTAAAAAAACAAAAAAAAGTTTTCCCAGCTCCATCCCAGTTCCACTGAATTAATCAGTATCTTGGGAGATGGGCCCTGTCAACTTATTACTTTTAATAAGTTCTGCATATGATCTCACATCACTGCCTGTCTCCTGCCTGCAGATCAACATTTAAGAGCCAGTGATCTAAAAAACACGCTAATAGATATAAGTCAGAAGATTTAAGTTAAAAAAATATGGCAACTAACATAAATATTATCAGATACTTTATTAATAGAGACAGAAATAATAATGGAAGATAATAAAAATATACCCCCAATAGGAAATATGAACTATAATAATGTTAAATATCCTGAGCAATACAAAATTCTAAGTACTTGAGAGACTGTGCGGAGAGAAAGGTAGACACACACACCCTGCCCCCCAAACATAAGGCTCTCTATATGCCAGGCCATGCAAGGATACTCAAAAAAATAAGACAGTATTTATTATGCTCAAGGAACTTCTAATGGAGGACAAAAGTTAAGTAAAACAACAATCAACCCTCACAGACAGGTTCTATGATGAAGCTGCAATAGGAGTACAGAACTGAAAAGCATAAAAATCAACTGAAAGGGGTTGTGTGTGTTTGGGGGAAGGGGGTAAGTGGGGACACAGTTACATTTGAAATGGATCTCTTCTATTTATTTTTGATTTAATATTTTCTTTCCTAAGTAAAATATTCACAAATTTCAAAACTAAAAAAGAATAAATGGCTAGATAGCAAAGTCACTTTCCCACTGCTGACCTTTAGCCAACCAGTTTCCCTGCCCCAGAGATAACCATACTACTACTTTTGATTAGATCCTTACAGAGAGATTTTATGCATATATAAATAAATACAACTTAAAGTTTTAAAACATAAACACAAATGATGCATAGTTCTTAACATATCCTAGTGCTCTTTCCATATCTATAAGTAGTGTTTTAATCACTATAGAGTATTCTAGTGAAAGGATGTATCATGATCTATTCAACCATTCTCCTACTCCAATTACAAACAATGCTGCTAGCACATACCTTATTTCCTATGTGAGTGAGAATATCTGTAAAAAAAATTCCTAGGGATTTCCCTGGTGGCACAGTGGTTAAGAATATGCCTGCCAACGCAGGGGACATGGGTTCAAGCCTGGTCCAGGAAGATCCCACATGCTGCAGAGCAACTAAGCCTGTGCACCACAACTACTGAAGCTTGCGCTCTACAGCCCCTGCTCTGAAACAAGAGAAGCCACAGCAGTGAGAAGCCCGTGCACCGCACAGAAGAGTAGCTCCTGCTCGCTGCAACTAGAGAAAGCCCGTGCGCAGCAACAAAGAACCAACGCAGCCAAAAATAAAATAAATAAATAAATTTAAAAAAAAAAACAATTCCTAGAGGTAGTGCTGCTAAGCCAAAGAATAACTGTTACTTTGATAAAATTTGCTCAATAGTCATTTATACTTCCACCAATAATGTAAGAGAGTGCCCTTCCCCAAATTTGCCAACAGTGTGCCAAACATTTTGATCTTTGCCAATATGATAGATGAAAAATGATAATTCACTGTAGCTTTATCTGCACTTATTATGAATGAAGTTGAGCATTTCTTTTTCATGGGCTTAAGAGCCTTGAACTGAGTCAAAGGATAGAAAGGAATCTGCTTCCAAGTTGAAGAGATGGTGAATGAAGGTATCTAGATAGAAACAAGAGTAGGCATTAAGGCATCATGAAAGAACTTCAAGTAGATATATACAGCTGGAATCATGCATGCCTGAGGAGCAATGGTAGCAGCTTAGCTTGAAAGAGGAACCAATGGCCAGATGACTAATGGTCTTATGTGCTAAGCTGAGGAGTTTAAAATTCATCCCAATTCCTGCTGAGAATCTTAATGAAGGATTTTAAGAGCCTGGACAACTGAATTACAAAGACCACTTGGAAGCAGTCTAGAAATCTATTTTACAGTGCAATCCAGTACTCATATATATGTTTATAGAAACAAGAATTTTAAGAAACAAAATACCTTTACCATATGCAATACTCTTTGATATTTTCGATTTTTTTCTTTTTAAATGCTGTTCACAGCTCACTAAGTTCATTTCATGACCCACTCTGATGGGGTTTGAAAGTCTGAAAAATTTTGGATTAGAGAGAAACAGATGGGACAAGGAAACTAATTACAACTTAACTGTAGCGGCTTCCCTGGTGGCGCAGTGGTTAAGAATCCGCCTGCCAATGCAGGGGACACGGGTTCGAGCCTTGGTCCGGGAAGATCCTACATGCTGCAGAGCAACTAAGCCCGTGCACCACAACTACTGAGCCTGTGCTCTACAGCCCGCGTGCCACAACTACTGAAGCCCACATGCCTAAAGCCAGTGCTCCGCAACAAGAGAAGCCACTGCAGTGAGAAGCCCGCGCACTGCAACGAAGAGTAGCCCCTGCTCACCGCAACTAGAGAAAGCCCGTGTGCAGCAACGAAGACCCAACACAGCCAAAAGTAAATAAATAAATTAATTTAAAAAAAAGTTAACTGTACTATTCTAGGAGAAGGCTTAAATTACTGAAGTGAGTAGGGATTGAAATAGGAGGAAACCCGGAATAACTGACCCACTTAAACTTCTTCACTGTTTTTACTGAGGAGAGGGAATAAGGAGAAGGGATTGATATAAGAAACCAAAGTGGAACAAAGGTAAAATAGAGGGTGCAGTAGATTTTGCTGAGGGCCAGTCTTATTAGCCTTCACATAGATATAACAAAAGTTATGCACTGAATTGTTTTTTCCATACAGTTGCCAACACCTTTGCACTGCATAAGTAAAAACCAAAACACAAATTTATTGTGACATAAAGGAGCTTTGCCCCAAAGATATTTGTTGATCAGTATATAACCCTATATCGTCTAAGTTGCTTATGGTTTAATATTTAATATTATGCTAACAGCACTCTGAATTCCAGTGTTCATGTAGTGAAAATCTAAAACAAAATCAGATAAGTTACATGTAAATAAACAATCAGTAGGAATCAAGCTCTCAGAATTTGATAGTATGTTTATACACAACATTGTTCTTAGTCTCTGTATCCAGAGCTAACCTATCTGGGAATCTCAAAGTGACTCTAATAATTTACTAGGCCAGAAGGTAACATATAATGGTTGTCTGACACTTAAATTTCACTTATTGGAAAATTGCAATGGAAGAACAGTAGAATACTCAAAATTTGAGAGTGAAAGAAAGAACTTTAGAAATAAAGCAATAACATTCAAGGTAGTTTTCTCTTTCTCCCTATAGACAGACATTAAATAACTTACAAAAGCTGTTTCAAAATAATGTTAGCAGGTATCTTAAAAAAAGGAAAAGTGAAATAAAGAAAACAAATCAAAGCAGAAAAACAACTGTGAGAAGCAATACTTACTTTAAAACTTCTGTATAGCCTTTAGCGGCTGCAACATGAAGTGCTGTACCTCCAGATTTTGCATGCCGGACATCATTTATATGGCCACTATTTAGCCATTGTCTTGCATCTCTAAGCATTATTCGTTCTTCTTCTTTTCGAGCTGCTTCTATATCAACCCCTGATAAAATAAAATATTTTTTTTCATTTTTTTCTCTATAGTAAATGTTTTTGTTTGGAAATAAAATTATCCAAAACATTCCAAGTTTAATTGAAAATTAAAAGTGAAATTATATTTTTGAAAAATGGGCTGCTTAGAACAAGCTGGTTAAATAAAGAAATGTAGGAATACTGTAGATATTTTATTAGCATTCTCTATTGACTATTTAATTTTTGCCCTACAGTATTATTTTGGCTTTCTTTTTACCTTTTCTGCTTATTCCTTTTGTTTTTGAAGATTTGAATACTCCCCAAGGTATTCCCCATCCTTTGGTCTAAAAAAAAAGTTTGTTGTTTTAAACAATCATATGTATTTAAGTCTCAAATTTTTATCCACTGCTTTGACCAGTTATCTGTACTCTAGCCTAGTAGGTACAAATATTTATTGAACACTTCAACTTGGAGGTCCTGTCCTCATCTAAAATTGAATAGACCTTAAATCAGATTATTTTTCTACCAACACCCCTTTCTTTTTCCAACATAGTACACTGTTCATACCATCAGTATCAGTTTTATAATTTTAGTAAGTTATATAGATGTTTATTCATTTAAGAGCATTAAGCGCTACGCTAGGTTGAGATGATAAGAGTGGGGAGAATTCAAAAAGGGACACGACCTTCAAAGCGCTCAACATCCTGAGAAAAAAATTAAAATAGAAATGATAATCCTGAAATTCCTCAGTGATCTCATGTTATCTTATGGCTTCAAATGCTGGTTATTTAATAAATAGCACATACCATGATGCATTTATACTCCAGAAGACAACGAGCTTATTAAAAAAGGTAAATATACTGCTTTTTTATCTTGTATCCCCACCATATGGATGGATACCTGATACAAAGTAAAAGGGATCAGTAAATGTTTACTGAATGAACGATGAATACATAAATACATGAGTAAAAAATAATTACACATACACACAACTCCTCAGCTAAGATCTCTTCTATAATTCATATCCATGTATCCAATTGGCTGGCTGGAATTTTTCATTCACTCATTCATCAATCAATCAGTCAATATGTACTGAGTCTCTACTATATGTCAGGTACTTTATTAGGTGTTAGGGGTTTAGAAGTGAACCTATTACATGGCAGATGATACATCTGCGAAGGAAAAAAAAAGCAGAGTAAAGGTATAGAAGGTAATGAGAAAGAGTTGTTATTTTATATAGGTTGGTAAAGAACAGTCTCTTTGATAAGGTGACATTACAGCAAGAAATAAAGTGACAGTCATACCATAATCTTAGAGAATATTCCAGACAGAGGGAAGTACTACAGATCTTCCTTGACTTACAATAGGGTTACAACAAAAGTTGAAAATATCCTAAGTCAAAACTGCATATGATATACCTATCCTGTCATAGCTTAATGTAGCCTACCTTAGACACGCTCAGAATACTTACATTAGCGTACAGTTGGGAAAAATCATCTAACACAAAGCCTGTTTTATAAATAAATTATTAAGCGCTGAATGTCTCATGTAATTTACTGAACACTGTACTGAAAGTGAAAAACAGAATGGTCACATAGGTATAGAATGGTTGTTTAAGTGTATCAGTTTGTTTGTTTACCCTCATGATTACGTGGCTGACCAGAAGTTGCAGCTTGCTGCTGTTGACCAGCGTCACTAGGGAATATGTGCTGCATATCACTAGCCCAGGAAAAGATCGAAACTCAAAATCTGAAGTATGGTTTCTACTGAATGTGCATTGCTTTCAAACCATCATAAAGTTGAAAAATCATTAAACTGAACCACTATAAGTCAGGGACTGTCTGTATTAAGCACTGAGGTAGAAGCCTGCTTGGAATGTTCTTCTGATTAGGAAAAGGCAGGGTGTCTATAGAGTAGTGAGGACAATGAGCGGGGGGCAGGGTGACAACATCCCACTCAATTTAAGAGGATCACTTAAGCTGAAAAGTTACGAGTAAAAACAGGTAGAAACTGGGAGGCTATAACAATAATTCAGGCAAGAGATGATGGTAACTTGAACCAGGGTGGTAGCAGTGAAGGTAGTAAAGAGGTTAGATTCTGCATTCTTCAAGGCAAACCAACAGAATTTGCTGTTAGTTTGGATGTAGGAGAAAAAGAGAAGTCAAGGATGAATCAAAGGTTTTTAGCCTGAGCAACTAGAAAAATTAAATTTTCAATTTCGGAAATGTGAAGTTTGAAATGCACTAACAGACATCTAATTGGAGTTAGCTGGATATCTGAGTCTGGAGAACAGAGAAGAGGTCAAAACTAGGGATGTAATATAATACATAATAAAATGATATAACACAGTCACCTCAAACTCAATGCTAAAATCTTATCTCAATTTTCCCTAGCCAATCTGCTTGCTGTCTGTCTTATATTTCCTATATTAGGTTCCAATACTTACCCAGAAACCCGGAAGTCACCCTTAATCCCTCCCTTTGCCTTATCCACAGCCTCCATCCAATTAGTCAGCAGATTCTGAGTTGCCATTCCTAAAATGTCTTCTTTTCCTAAAATGTCTTCTTAATGGCCCCTAATCACTATTTTAGTTCGTCTTATGTCTCTCACACTTTGACGACTACAGCTGGCCCTTAATTCATTCTCCTCAGTTCCTTCTGAGTCATTCCTCACATCATCGCCAGACTGGTTTTTCTGTAGCAAAATACAATCATCTCTCTTTTCTATAAAAATCTGTCAATGACTGCTCACCTCCTACAAGACAAAGCTCAAGCTCTTTAGTGTAGCAGACAGAGCCTTTTATGATTTGGTCTCAATGCATTTTTAATCTCTAGTCTTTCTCCTCTATCATCACCCAGTGTTCTAACCATATAGATCTTCACATAGATCAAGTACATCATGTGCCTGTGCTGTTGTGCAAGCTAGTATCCTCTATCTGGAATGTATCCTTACCTTGCTTGCTTAGTAAATTACCATTTATTCAACATACAACTAAACTGTTCAATTGAAGCTCAATCTCAAAAAAGTAGGCCATGACTGAAAAACATTTTTAAAATCCCGAGATTACAGAAGTGCAGGTAAAGTCATCTTCAAACTAGAGATCTCATTTTTTTCCCCCAAATGTTTGCTCTTGGTGCTAGAACCAACTATTCTCTTGAATTTTTCTTTTTTTTTCCTAAATATTTACTTATTTATTTATTTGGCTGTGTCAGGTCTTAGTAGTGGCATGCGGGCTCAGTAGTTGCGGCGCACAGGCTCAGTAGCTGTGGTGCATGGGCTCTAGAGCGCATGGGCTTAGTAGTTGCAGCATGCAGGCTTAGCTGCCCCATGGCACGTGGAATCTTGGTTCCGTGACCAGAGATTGAACCCACGTCCCCTGTGTTGCAAGGCGGATTCTTAACCACTGGATCACCAGGGAAGTCCCTCATTACTACATTTGAAAGAAACTTGCAAAAAAGTTTTCCAAATAGACTTTATAAAAACAATTATATACACTATATATGTAACGGACAAAACCTATTATAATCTTTAATTACAAAGTATCACCATTTCTATAATAATGCGATTTTATACATATATAAATTTCCTTTCAAAAGATAATCAGCCCATCTTATTTAAAATGCCTTCTAATGTTATTCATAAAAGAAATTATAAAGCTGTAATTGTTAATACATTAAGAATAATCTTTCTACTAAATGACCTTTCTCAGACTGATTTATTTTATTTTCTTATGCTTAGTTTTTTTTACCATGTCTTTTAATACATGAACATCTTTATTATCGTTATCCCTTTTCTCTTTATCAAATAGTCTGACTTTTATTGTCTTTTATTATTCTAAATTTCCTCTGGACTTGAAATAAAAAAACAGCTACTTCAAAAAAAAAAAACAAAAAACAAAAAAACCCAGCTATTTCTTCTGGATTTATCTAATTTCATGCTATCTTCACCTAATTACAAAGCAGTTACCCTCTGCTGCCACCAAATTGTGCCTTTATATGAATTATATATAAATACAACTCAAGTTTAAAATTAAAGTACATGTGAAGAGAAATTTCTTATGCTTAAGAAAATCCAGTTAGAAAAAAAAAACACTCTTGTTCTTAAAATCTTTCAAAAATACCACTGATTAGAGCAATAGACCATTAATTTTTGTTTAAACCCCACTGGACTATGTATTACAATACCTGTTTTCTAATTCCAGTGCTTTAACTAGGCTAGCAACCTTTGAGAAAGCCATAACTTCTTTGAATATTAGTATAATGGGTTAAGAACACAGACCTGAACCTAGGCTGCTGGGTTTCAATCCCTGATTTGCCACTTACTAGCTCTATTATCTTGGGCAAGACACAATCTACACTAATATTCAGTTCTTTTATTTGTAAGATAGGAGTAATGAAAGTATATACCTATCCACAATGTTGTGAGGATTAAATTAATTAATATTATCTGTGAAGTGTTTAGATGAGGAATAAGCACTAAGGTGTTAATTATCATGATCAGTTCTAAAAGTCTATGATTCTGCTTCTCTTTAACTGCACTGTGGTCTAATAGGAAGAAGATCTTATAATGAATTTAACTGGTCCTTAATCCACCTATAATTGCAAGGTTTTTAAACAACGAAAACAATGTATATTGAACTAAATTGGGTGTGATATAATAAAGTGATTAGACTATTTAACATCTGTCACTGCTATAAAAAACAGTAGGGCTTCCCTGGTGGCGCAGTGGTAGAGAGTCCGCCTGCTGATGCAGGGGACATGGGTTCGTGCCCCGGTCCGAGAGGATCCCACGTGCCGCGGAGCGGCTGGGCCCGTGAGCCATGGCCGCTGGGCCTGCGCGTCCGGAGCCTGTGCTCCGCAACGGGAGAGGCCACAGCGGTGAGAGGCCCGCGTACCACAAAAAAAAACAACAAAAAAACAACAAAAAAACCCAACAACAGTAAATGTTAGCTTGAAATGTAGCCAATTCTCATAGGTAAGAAAAAATAAAATCAAATTGGAATTTTGTTAGCTAAGAAATGCAAAAATTGACTTGTGTCCCACACTAAATAAAGAAAATTGCATTAAAACATAAACCAGAAATACTTTCATCTACTATTCAATCATTACTACTTTCAAAGGCAATCTACTCAAGCATGACTAGTTGTTAATCAAATATATTAGAATAAGAAATAAGAGCCAAAAGAGTGATTAAAGAACTTTAAAATATTAAATAATAACTTTCATACCAGGATAAATAATTTGAGAAATCTTGTCATTACGAGAGATATATTTAGGGTGCTCTTTTTATAAATGTTAAACTCTATTAGAGATGCCTCTATCTTTTGTTTCTTTGGAATAAAGTTATGCTATATAAATTCATGTATTCCCATTATATGAATAAAATGAATATCATGAAATATTTTCTAAGAGATATTCCTAATAAAATGTAGTATGGTACAGTGATGAAGAGTGTGGGCTCAAGGTATCTGCTACACTGTTTGGGACTGAACTACATACAGCACGACTTCCTACATGTATGACCTTGGGCAAATCACTGTGCCTCAGCTTCTCATCTGTAAAATGGGGTGACAGTAGTATTAACCTCTTAGAATTGCTGTGAGAATGAAATGAAATAATGCATGTAAAGCCTTTTGCTCAATGCCTGGCAAACAATCGGTATTTAATAAGAGTTAGTTATTATTTTTAGTATCAGCTCTTTACTTTTCAGTTTCAGGGTCATACTATATACTATTTTCTAGAATTTCCCCTCACCTATTATTTTCCCAGATTTACATTTTCCATCCTGACATTTCCTAAATTCCAACAGTGCACTGAACACTGTCATCTAGATGTGCTTTAGCAACCAAACTCAATATATCCCAAAACAAACTCATACACTCTCTAAATCCGTTCCTGCTTTGTCCCACATTTTCCCGAGTGAATTTATCCAGTCATCACTTCTTAAACTGGAAACTTCAGGAGGCAAATTAGCTTGCTTCAATTCTTCCTTCATCTCCACATTCAATTCTCCACCAAGCTGTTTTAATTTTACCTTAATATTTTCTGAAAACAGTCCTGGCTCTTTGCTCTTTTCCATCTTAAGTGTAACCATTTTGCCCCTTTTCATCTTTCACCTGGATTAAGTGAAGAATCTTCTTCAAGAAAGGCATGCCACCATGTATCCCCCACTCTAATGCATCCTCCAGATTACCATCAGCTGCTTTATTACTAAAAACCAAATCCAATCAGGTTAATTTCCTGCTTGGGGATCTCTGTTGCATCTGTCTAATGCCTACAAAAGAGATGTCCACCATCTGGCTCCAGCCTAATCTTCTCGAGCCTCAACCTCATACTAATTCCATCCTTACTTTTTACTCCATTCCAATTCTAATGAATTCTCCACGTATGCTATGTCTCCAATTCCTTTTCTTTGCACATGCTGATACCCCTGTCTCACATGCCTTTTTTGTCCACTACCCCCCTTCTTTGCCAAGTAAATTCCCTCTCAAATGTCATCTCTCAAACCCTTCCGGACTACTGCAAACAGTTACTCATAGGCTTTTCTGTTCTCCCACATCATTCCGTTCCTACCTATATTTTAGCACATAGCACACTGCATTGTGGGGCTCTGTTTATATACTTGTCACTTCTATACACCGTGAAATCCTTAAGAACAAAGTGTGTCTCTTAAAAAAAAAATACCCAGCACTCAGAACATATGCTGGCACCTTAATCAAAACTGAATGAATCATTACAACTAAAATCAGCCTTGCTAACAGTTTCCTTTATATATAGAAGGAAACTAAAGACAAGAAGTTTTCAGTACATATCCATCCCTTTCCCAGTTCATAATAATTGCTAACTACTATTAAACAATATTGTTGCTATCTATCTGGGCACTCACCAGGGCAAGCTGGACAGATAAGGGACTCTTCATCCAGGTTGATGCTTTATACCCATTCTTCCAGCTTCTTCAAGTCTTGAAGATCCTATTACTCCAAAATTGCTTGCTTAGGACACAGCTGTTAAAAGCTCTTCCGTGTATCTATCCAAGTTCCAGTTACGACTAGTTTCCTAATGTGTGCCTTGTTTCTCCTGAGCTCCAGGTACCTTCAGCCACTTGTTACAATGCCTCAACTCTATTTAGGCATTTAAATATTTCTTCAGTTTCAGTGCCTAAGATTTTTTTTTTTAACAACCAGGTAGTCATTATGAATTTTCTTAATCCCAAGGAATAAAAATCTCTTTTCAAGGAACTGACTTAGCTTCTATTTCTCTGCTTTTATTTCCTGATGAACCACATTTCAGCTGGAGTCAACCTTCTGAACCAATATCCCATACCTTAGGAAAACACAGTTCTCTTCTGATAATACCCATTTAATCACTGCCTAGACATAATATAGTGGAAATCACACAGTAATTTATATATATATGTGTGTGTGTGTGTATATATATATATATACATATATATATATAAGTTTTTTAAAGTTGTATATTATATATATATAATATATATATATTAGTTTTTTTAAGTTGTAGTAAAATATGCATAACAAAATTTACTATCTTAATAACCATTTTAAGTAGACAGTTCAGTAGCGTTAAGTACATTTACACTGTTGCTCAATCAATGTCTAGAACTCTTATCATTTTGCAAAACTGAAATGCTATGCTAATTAAACAAGTCCCCATTCCCACTTCCTCCTAGCTCCTGACAACCATCATTCCACTTTCTCTATGATTTTGAGTACTTGAGGTACCTCATGGTAAGTGGAATCATACAGTATTTGCCTTTTTGTGACCGGCTTACTTCACATAGCATAATGTTCTCAAGGTTCATCCAGGCTGTAGCATATGTCAGAATTTCCTTCTTAATGCTGAGCAGCATTTTCTCTAAGTATATACTACATTTTGTTTATTCATTCATCCATTGATGAACACTTGGTTTTCTTCCATCTTTTAGTTATTGTGAATAATGCTATAAACATGGGTGTACAAAAATCTCTTTGAAACCTTCCTTTTAATTCTTTGGTTATATGCCCAGAAGAGGAATTGCAGTATAATACAGCTTTATATTTATTGAGATATAATTCACATATTATTTAAAGTATACAATTCAGTGGTTTTAGTAAATTCGCAGAGCTGTGCAACCACTATCACAAACAGTTTTAGAACACTCATCACTCCTGAAAGAAATTCTACCCATAAGCAATCGTTCCTCTTCTATAAATTGACATCTCCCAAATTTATCTCCAGCTTGTACCTCTCTCTGTTGACATATTCAACTGCCTGGATACCTAATAGGCAAAACAAACTTAACATGTCTGAAAAATGAACCCCTGAACTCTCCCTACAAAACTTACTTTTCCCACAACATTCACACCTCTCATAAAAACTTCACCCATCTAGTGGCTCAAACCAAAAATCTTAGAATCTTCCCTGCCTTCTTCTTTCTTACACACTGTAGTTTTAATCACTCAATAATCTTCTTGGCCAAACCTTCAAAATATATCTAAAATCCAATCTTTTCTCATCACTTTGTCTACTACCACCCTGCTCCTGCCCTTGCCATTCTCCTACTTCTGCCCTTACCTTCCTATAATCTATTCTCAACACAATAGCCCCAGAGATCCTTTCTAAAGCAAGTCAGATCATGTCACTCCTCTATCTCAATCCCTCCACTAGCTCACTGTTTCACTCAGGTTAAAAGCTAAAATCCTTCCAACAGACCACAAGGCCCTATGTGATATGGTCCACTGCTACTTCTCTGACCTCATCTCCTTCCAGCCTCTTCCTTGTTCTGCCTGCTTCAGTCATACTGGTCACACTCGCTGCTTCTCTGAAAACACCAGGCACCCTCCCATCCTTGAATTCATTGGTTCCTCTGTTTGCAATGTTCCTTCCCCAGACCTACATGATTCATTCCATCACCCCAGTAAGACCTTAGCTTAAATACCACCTTATCAGTGACAACTTCTTGACCACTCTTTAAATTTGCAATGTGTCTCATTCACCCCGTACACTTCCTTATCCCCTTTGCCTGTTTTACTTCTCTCCAAAGCTTTTATTGACAGATAATTTTATGCCTTACCCTACCACTCATGATACTTCTTTCAACTTTAAAAACATTAAAAAGACGTAGAGTTAAGAATCATATATTTTTTCAAGTAGAACCTTACTTCACATACTGTTAAGTAAACTGATTTTCTTTCCACTCAAATTAAGATTGCCCTTCAATGTCAACAATCATTTATTGAAAAAGTCAAGTATCATGTTCTTTACACAACAGTTTTAAACATATTTTACATCTAGGTTGGTTACATTACCTTGCCGATTAACTTCATTTTGAAGTAGCTCTTCCATTGCCTCCTCCTCAGCAATATCTAAAGGTGTGTCTCCTTCACTGTTGACAGCACCTACATGTGCTCCCTGACCAATCAAAAACCTGTAAAATTAAAGGGAAGAGAATTAAGCAATGACGGTATCATCAAAATAAGACTGAATGCATAGCTAATGAGGCAAGCTCCTATGCAAGAGCAGCAATAAAAACCAAGGATAGCATAGGTATTATTTAAGTTTTAAGAAACTACCATAAAAAATGTTTTCTTTCCTTTTTAAAATTTTATATTTCCTAAAATTTTTCTATAAGGTACACACATTAACTAAAACAAAAATGTTATTTTAAAATAATTACAAAGTCTTTCATAGAATTATTTCAGACTGTCTCCATTAAGATTTTTCATTATCTCCATATTGACTAATTTCCTAACTGAACTTCATGCTCCCAGTCTCATGCCATAAGCAAGTTCTTAACTTTGGGCTCATGGGCATAATTCAGAAGGTCATTCAGCTGATACAGATATATTAAAATACCGTGTATGTTCATCACTATTTTGAAATTAAGGTAATTATTAGACCAACTACTGAGTCTTTTTATTTAATGTGTTACTAAAGAAGCACATACATACTTTGTACTCAGTATTTTATTTTATGCATCCAAAACACAATACTAAGAACATATTCACAGGCTTCATCAGACCTGACAAAGGGATCCGGATACAAAATGGTTGCGAATCTCTTTCACTATGCCAACTGCACATCTCCCAGAATCATCTATTTAACACAACCAGAGTCAATTTCCAACTTAAAATTCTTTGAATGGTTGTCCACGCTAGGAGAAAATATACCTACATGGCCCTTACTGATCTGGTTTTGTCTTCTTTTCAGCCTCATTCCTCTTCCTTCTTGTATCACACTTCAGACTCCAACAATATGGAACTGTTTGTAGTTCCAGATTAAGCCATGTTCTTTTGGCATCCCTGATTTTACTTTTCTATATATAAAGAATGGCTCCCTTTTTTCCGATGTTCCTAATCAATCTAACTCTTATTTGTATATATATTTTTTTACAGGCTACATGACAATATTCACATTATCAAAACAGTGAAGGACAAAAAGCCCTCAGAGTTTTAAAAAAAGAAGAAAAAAAGAAAAAACTCCCTTATATCTCTCCTTCTGTTATCATGTTCCCTCCCCAGAGATAAACACTATCAACAGCATGGCAAATATCTTTCTGGTACCTTTACTATGAATTTATATGTGTGTCTATAAAGAAATATATACAGTCACTTTTGAGGTTCTTTTTGTAAAACAAAAATTAATGGGATTACTTTAAATGTACTGGAGTGCAACACTTGCCTTCTAATAGCTGAAAAATATTCCACAATATGGCTGGATCATACTTTTATTTAATGCCATCCTCCTAATGGATGTGTTCTTAAATGGACATTTGACATTATCGATCTTTAAAATTTTTCTCAACGTGATGAGAATACAGCATCTTATCATTGTTTTCTTTCCTGATTACACACAAATTTGAAAAAAATCTGGATATGTTCACTAGCATTTGTATTTTCTCCTTTTGTGAATTTCTTATTTACTTCTTTTGCTTGTATTTTTAATGTGTGCCTTAACTCAACAAATACTTATGGGGTGTTGTTACAGATTGAATGGTTTTGTGCTCCTCCAAAATTCATGTTGAAACCCCAAACCACCAATATGATGCTATTAGGAGGTAGGGTTTTGGGGAGGTAATTAGGTATAGATGAGGTAGAGGTTCGAGAACCCATGATGGGATTAATGTTTTTAAAGAGGAAGAGAGTAGAGCTCACTGTCTCTCTGCATGGAGGGCACAGCAAGATGGCAGCCATCTGCAAGTCAGGAAAAGAGCCCTCACCAGACACAGAATTAGCCAGCACCTTGATCTTGAACTGTCTAGTCTCCAGAACTGTGAGAAACAAATGTCTGTTGTTTAAGCATCCCAGTTTACGGCATTTTCTTACAGCAGCCAAAGCTGACTGAGACAGGTGTCTACTATGTATCTACCACTATGTTACATGTCAGGCATATAACAGTAAGCAAAAACAAATGCAGATCTTCCCCTCAAAGATCTTATAATCTAGAAAGAGAGCTAGATTAATTCCCTAAATACATGTAAAACTTTGACGTCTTATAACAGTGAGTTATGTCTACAAGTGAATAACAGAATAATTTTATTTAGTAAGGTCAGAAAAGGATTCTCTGAACAATATATAGGTACTAGCAAACACAATGGAAGGAGAGTATGTTCCAGGAGAGAGAACAAAAGGCACCAAAAACCTGTGACAGGAAGTGTGTATGGCTAGACAAGGGTTTGGTTCATTCTCCTGAGAGTAAATGAAAGAATCAATCTCTATATAATATGTCAGGTACACCCCAAAGTCAGTGAATGTTTATTTTGTAAGATCTGTAAATGATCAACTATGTGTTTCAAAGAGATCACTTTTGTGAAGTATGGAAAATAAATGAGAATGGAGAAAGAATGAAAGTAGTCAGACCAGCTAATGAGCTACTGCAGCATAGACAAAAATTATGTTGGAAGCTTGAATTTGATGGAGGAAATGGATAAATTCCAGAGATATCTAGGAGATACTAGAGATCAGCTGGATATGAGAAGCGAGGGCGAGGAAGGTGTCTATGATACACTGAAGTTCTTGACTTGTCTGTGATAGATGGATGGTAGTACTAATAAATGATACACAAAAAAATAAGTTATTCCCTCCTTCTGACAAATAGATGTGCTGCAAATATTTTTTCCATATTGTCACCACATTAAAAAAAAAGCAAACCTTTTCTTACAGCATTTTGTATTTGAATGAAATTTAAAGGTTGTATGAAGTCAGGTCTGTCAATCTTTTGCTTTAAGAAGGACTTTACCGACTAGCTATTGATATCTGTGTGGAGATTTAACTTTTACAAGACACACACACATAGAAAGAGAAAGATAGAAAAAGGAAAGAATATACACTATAAAGTTAACAGAGGTAGCATTAGGAGGAATTTGCTTTTTTAATTTTTTTAATTTTATTTTTTAGCCGCACTGTGCAGCATGTAGTATCTCAGCTCCCGGACCAGGGATCAAACCCGCGTCACCTGCAGTGGAATTGTAAAGTCTTAACCACTGGACCACCAGGGAAGTCCCACATTAGGAGGGATTTGTATTAGCTGGGGTTTTCGTTGGGGGGGGGGGATTTTTTTGTTATCCTGGTTTTCTGCAGCAAGTTTATTTTGTGTATGTATATTAGACCCCAAAAATGGCTACCATGCCATTTTGTAGCCTGGTATTTTTACAATTAATAATATGTTATAAACATTTCTCCTTGTGCAAAACAATTTTTATGATCTTCACGGGGACTTCTACAAACAGAAGTCATATTTGAATTGAAGAAACTTTTTCTGTTTCACAGTTTTAAAAAATGTAATATAAAACTAATGAAGAACATTTATATACTACAAATAAATAAATAAATGAATCTGGAGCCAAAAAAAATAAGATATTATTGGAGTAGAACCTGTGCTATGCTCCAGGGTAATATGTACGTATTCTGCTAGGCAAAATCTCAAACAATCAGAGATATTTACATAAAACCACGTATATTTTGCTTAGGTATTAGAAATCATTCACAGGATGTAGACAGAATAAAAGGAAGACCTCAGAGTGGCTGCAGTGCTAGCAGAGGGAAGCAGAGTCTCAAGGAAATAACAGGTCAAAGCCAAAATGAGACAATCCAAAATTTATATAAACAGGAAGGATGTTAAGAGAAACTAACAAGAGTAAAGTTCTGAAAACTGTGGGCAGGAAGTAGGGCCTGGAGCAATCCCTGAGCCAAAAGTTTAGGTATAAATATGTATGCATACAATTCACAAACCTCTCCATGACTCAAGAACTATTATTTGTAAATGTAAATAAAATAAATAAATAAAACCCCATGGCATTAATTCTTATTTACCATGAATAATCTCAAAAAGCCATTCAAAGATTGGTTGGGTGAAAAAAAGCATAAACATTTAAATTCTGCAGACTTTGGGTTTGGTTCCCACCTCTGTTTCTTGACAGCTGTGTGATATTCATTAACTTAAAAACATTCGAAACCTAGCTTATAGATAACTTACAGGGCTGTGTTATGTTTAAATGAGTTAATGTCTAAAAATAAAATTAAATTCTATCTGTTATCACATCATGCAAAATCATCACACTTAGAAAGCAATATTTAAGATAATGTGAAACAAAATACAGGCTATCTGGAATACCAGAAACTCACTTTGTGGGACCCTTGGAGATACTGAAAACAGATGGTCAGATTTCCTTCAGAACAAAAACGGCTGGGGTATTAAAAGCAGCTCATGGGACTGCTGATTAGGAAAAATACACTATATTTACTGTAAGATTTCTTGGGGGGGAAAAAAAAAAACTATGAAGATTTCACACAGGAGTCCCAAACTGAAAGTCAGAATATTAGGCTGTTTTTCAGATGGGTAACTTTTTTGAATGCTTCAGGGTTTAAAAAAAAAAAGGGCAGGCTTTTATTTGCTTAACAATGGTTAATGATGTCCTTAAGCAATACAAAAGAGGTCAACATAGGAGATGCCACCTATCGAATGATGAAAATCTTTATAAACTACTGAAGTGAAAAATGGTAAACTGCTAGGTTTACTGAGATTTATAATAACCTACAGCTTGGAGTCAATAAATAATTTTGGATAATTAATAAACCTCAAATTCAAGACATGATCCAAATGGATTTCTACAAAATTATT
Source organism: Pseudorca crassidens (assembly GCF_039906515.1). Taxonomy (NCBI): domain Eukaryota; kingdom Metazoa; phylum Chordata; class Mammalia; order Artiodactyla; family Delphinidae; genus Pseudorca; species Pseudorca crassidens. The sequence goes on from NC_090306.1 coordinate 67,716,026, forward strand.
TGCATATGTGTGAATTTAAAAATCTAATAAAAGGTGTAAAACTTGTTAACCAAATTATCGGGTGCAACTTGGATGTGGTATATTAGATGGATAGGATTCTATCTGGGTTAGAATGATTCAATGTTAACTGAATTCAGCAGACAAATTTGACAGTCTCATAATTATCTTGGATTCTGAGTTTTGTCAAAAGCCAAACCACAGAAGAGATTGAGAAGGAGAAATAGTTCATTTTAAAAATTTGATGTTTTAATTAAAGCCCTTGTCTTTAAATCAGAAGCTAATGAGAACATAGTAATCAAAGAGACAAAGAGAAAGAAATTTCATCAGCAAGAGCTGAATATATTTAGTGTTCAAACTTAATGTACATTGTTTTATTTACTGTAGAAAAACTAGTATCAAGAAGTTGTTTTAACCAATACATGGATTTTTCATGCATTCAATACATGAATTTTTAAAATTCGAAACGTCAGTGCAGCCTTAAAAAAGAAGTTCTGTCATACAGGTGAATCTCAAGGCCATTATGGCAAGCAAAATAAGCCAGTCACAAAAGGCCAAATGCTATATGATTCCACTCATATGAAGTGTCTGAAGTTGTCAAAATCATAAAAACAGCAAATAGAAAGGTGGTTACCAAGGGCTAGGGGAGTGGGGAGGGGAAATTAGTGTTTATCAGGTAGTTTTAGTATCACAAGATGAAAAATCCTAGAGATCTGCCCCCCAAAAATGTGAATATGCTTAACACTATTAAACCATACACTTTAAAATGGCCAAGATGATATATTTAATAATATGTTTTTACCACAATAAAAAAAAAACCCACAAAGTCAGAAAACCACTGAAATAGTTGTTTCTTGACAATTCAAATGAATTACTCAAAGCCATCCAATGAGACAGAAATTATGAAAACTAAGCTACCTGAACTTTTCAAAGATGGGTAAGAGAACATTGTACTATTAACTTCAAAAATAAATGCAGACTTCCTTGGTGGCACAGTGGTTAAGAATCTGCCTGCCAATGCAGGGGACACAGGTTTGATCCCTGGTCCAGGAATATCCCACATGCCGCGGCGCAACTAAGCCCGTGTGCCACAACTACTGAGCCTGTACCCTAGAGCCCATGAGCCACAACTACTTAGCCTGCGTGCCATAACTACTGAAGCCCACATGCCTACACAGCCCGTGCTCCGCAACAAGAGAAGCCACCGCAATGAGAAGCTTGCGTACCGCAACAAAGAGTAGCCCCACTCGCCACAACTAGAGAAAGCCCACATGCAGCAACAAAGACCCAACGCAGCCAAAAATAAATAAATAAATAAAATATATTAAAATATATATTAAAATAAATAAGTAAATAAATGCTATTTTCTTTTGGAAACCTCTGAGCAACATAAAATCAGTGTAAATAACCTTATGCATCTTTAGTGGGAATGCACTTTCCTATTTCATATTTGAAGTTCTATATCACAATAAAAAACAGCTGAAAGTAACTATAACAGTAAGAATCCAAACAAAAGTTCTGACCTGGAACTTTTGAAAGTTTTCTTTAAAATAACAGTTCTTTCCTTCAGCACCTGACAAATGTTGTGCCACTTCCTTCTGGTCTCCATGTTTCTGATGAGAAGTCTGCTTTAATGCAATGCCCCCTGCCCCAATGTTATAGTAGTTCCTTTCTCATTGCCTTCAAGATTTTTACTTTGTCTTTTGTTTTCAGAACTGCTTTGGTTTATCCTGTTTGGAATATGCTAAACTTCTTGAATCTGTAGGTTTATATCTTTTGCCAAGTTTGAGTAAGTTTTTAGCCATCATTTATTACTTCTTTAAATACTTTTCCAGCCGTGCCCTCTTTCTCTTCTTCTGGGACTCCAATGGCAAAAATGTTAGCTCTCTGGTATACTCCCACAGGCCCCTGAGGCTCTGTTCATTTTATTTTAGTCTATTTTCTCTCTGTTGCCCAGATTTGGTAATTTCTGTTGTTCTGTTTTTCAGTTCACCAATTCTTTCTTCCATCCCCTCCATTCTGCTGCTGAGTCTATCTGCTATTTATTTCAGTTACTGGATTTTTCAGTTCCAAAATTCCCATTTGGTTCCCCTTCATATCTGCTATTTCTTTGCAGACTTTTTTTGGCTGAGACTTTTTTTCATTTGTTTGAAGCATACTTGTAATTGGTTGTTGAAGCATTTCTGTGATAGCCACTCTATAATCTCTGTCAAATAATTTTAAGATTAATATCTCTGTAATCTTAACGCTGGTCCCTATTGTCTTTTTTTTTTTTTTTGCAGTACGCGGGCCTCTCACTGTTGTGGCCTCTCCCGTTGCGGAGCACAGGATCTGGACGCGCAGGCTCAGCGGCCATGGCTCACGGGCCCAGCTGCTCCGCGGCATGTGGGATCCTCCCGGACCAGGGCACGAACCCATGTCCCCTGCATCGGCAGGCAGACTCTCAACCACTGCACCACCAGGGAAGCCCCCTATTGTCTTTTTCATTCAATTTGAGATGTTCCTTGGTATGACAACTGATTTTCAATTGAAATTGGAACACTCTGGGTATATTATGAGACTCTAGATTGTGCTTAAATCTTCTATGTTAGCTGACTATATTTGGCCCTGCTCTAGCAGAAAAGATGGGGAGATGCCATCTCATTATTACAAGGTAGGGGTAGAAGTTCAGGTTCCCCACTCAGCCACCATTGACACTAGCGATGGAACAGCTCCTTGTTACTTCTGACTCCTCACCAAGCCTTCACTGATACCTCCCTGGCTAAGGAGGCTATGGGTGCCTCACTACTACACCCTATGTGGCCTCCACTGACACCATAAGGGGAGAAAGAGTTAGGCCTCTTTACTGATGGGTGGTGGTGAAAGTATTTACTCTCTACCAGGCCTCTTCTGACTCCACCCCAGTGGGGAGGAGTAGGAGCTCCTTTTTACTGCCAGGTGGGGGTGTAAGTCCAGGCTTCCCACGTGGTCTCCAGTGCCAGTTAGGGTAGGGCTAGTTAACTATCCGATGGGGATGAAAATCTCGGCAGGTTCTGTATCTGGCCTAATCTGACATCATGACAGTAGAGGTGCTAGGATACCTCATGATAGCCTGGTAATGTTGGAAGTCTATGCTCCCTACCTGGCCTTTGCTAGTGAGGGTATGGGTGGGACCATGGTTTTTTTCTGCAGTGTTTGGCTGGAGTAGTTTTTTTTTTAAGGTTTTAGGGTACCCCTCTCCTAGTATTTGGCTAAAGAGGTTAGGGTTTTGTTGGGGCTTTTTGGGGGGGGGCAGTGTGGGGCCATTGGTGCTTCTGGGTTATCAGCTTCCTCAGTTCCAAGTGTGGTATATCTGAGGCAAAGAGAAAAGCCAGAAACTTACTCCTGTCATTCTTTGGATCCTGAGATCCGTAGCTGTTCTGTCTTCTCTCTTTTTTTTTTTTTTTTTGGTCTTCTCTCTATCTTATAGAGTCTTTGTATATTTTATATATCATGTTCAGGGTTTTTAGTTGTATTCAGCAGGAGGAAAAACGGGAAAAACGTATCTATTCTATTTCCCAGGAAGCAGAAATTCTCATTTTTAATTGTCAGGAAATTATAATGTTTATAACATTACCAATTTTAACCTTTAAAAAAATTTCATTTTGTCAAAATCTCACAGGTAGAAGTATTATTTTTATACATAAACCCTGTTACTAGTCCAGTAACATGGACTAATGTACCTTGCCAAATACTGTGCTAAATTTCTGACATCGTGGTTTCACAATTATGCTACAGATACAATTAATTATGCCGATAGCAAAGACCAGGCTATTGTGTGTGAGAGAAATGAATCTATCTGTGAAAGTGGGCTCTATTTTCCAGTTATCTAGGCACCCAGGTTGTCAAAACAAAACAAAACACAAAAACAAATTCAAAACGTGCAGAAGGATTTAAATT